>NW_028262347.1:44722500-54722500 GCF_047370975.1 Nipponia nippon
CAGATGAGCAGTGTCACTGTTCTTGGCTAGCAGAGTAACTCAGTAGTGGTTCTGAGGCTGTCTTCACTCTAGGGGTACATCCACTATTGCATTGCTTTTTGGTTGCAAAGTTATAGCTAATAATAAACTACTTAGTATCTTATAGTTTAGAGGTAGAACAAAGAAGGATCTTACTAGTATAGGAAAAGTATGCCTCAGAAACATCTTTGGATTCTTTCAAGGAGCCATCAAACGTGGTAAGGGAGATGCAATTGATATATGCTTTGTGGATTTCCAAAAGCCTGTCAGTGAGATTCTCTTACTGTGGCCCTTAAAAAAGCAGCCGGTCTTTTAAATTGACCTAAGAAGAGGAAATAGAAGATAAAAGTAGTTTTCACAGTGGAGGGAGGTTGTCAGATGACTTCTGGGACCTGTTCTGTCCAAAACATTCATAAATGATCTAAAAAAGTGAGCAAACACAGAGGTGACAGAGTTTACTGATGTAAAGCTACTCAGGCTAGTAAGGATGAGAACTAGCAAAGTAACTGTGGAAAAGACCATATATGCCTCAGTGGCTGGATGTTAAAATGTCAGATGCAATGCAGTTTAAATAAGTGTAAAGCAATGCACAAGGCAAAAATAACCCAAACTTAACACATATATGGTCAGCTCTGAGCTGACTGTTACACCTCTGGAGTGATATCTTGAGAATATGATGGGTAATGAAAAAATCAGCATATATAGATGAGCAGCAAAGTAAAAGGCGGCTGGGATGTTAGAAGAGATTATAGGACAAACCAGAAAACATCGCTGTATTATCTGTAGAAATTCAGGTACTCTTGCCTCTTGAATACAGCATGCAGTTCTGGTCCTGTTAAGCTGTGTGGTAAAAGTTCACATGCACACCCACAAAGAAGCCCAGAGAGGCAATGGCAAGAAGGGGAGCCAAAATAATACCCTGCCAGGCTTCTCCCAGGCCCATCACTGGAGCTATCAGCCCATCAAAGGCTCATCTCCACAAGCCCAGAGGAACACAGTGGCAGGTGGGAACCCAAATTGCAGACTCGCAAGGAACAAACACCCTGTCCAGGTCCTTCCCAGGGCTGTCTCAGAAGAACATCAGCCCCTATGTCCAGGCATGGAGCCCATCAAGACAGGTCATCGGGAGGAGCTCTCTGGATCACCTTTTGACTAAGGGGGGTTACTGCCTAGGGGTGTAGGACACGTTATAGGATGCTAGGGAAAAGCAGTTTGGGATTGCACAGGACTTATTATGGGATGCTTAAGGGAGGAGTCAAGGGCAGGAAAAGGGAGAGGATTAGGTGATTTGGGGAAGAACAAATGTGGGAAAATAGAGGGTTAAGAGGATAAAAACGACTCATCACATGTAAATGATTTGCTTGTTTGACTGTGCCCTGCATCTAATCAACAGTCTGTCCTATCTTATTAAATCGCTAGCTCCTTCCTGTTCTGTGTGTGTGTGTGTGTACAGGAGCGTGAGTGCAGCAACTGGAGTCAGACCATTGTGTCTGTGGTGCAGCACCTAGAGTGAGTGCGGGTGTGTGAGTGTGTGACCACTAGTGAGATCCAGCTGGATGAGCTAGTGGGTAGGTGAAGTGACCTGGGAGCAAGGGGGTGAGTGGGCCAGCTCTGGGTGTGAGAGCATCTGTGTATCTCTAAGGGCGAGAGCACAGGGGGGTCACCTGTTGGGATTTGGGAAGTCCTGGCCAGCTCTCTGTGTGTGCCAGCAACTGGGGAGACTGGGATCCAGGGGCATCTACTGGGCAGACTGAGTCTCTGAGCCTAACTGCTGGGGAGATCCACCCTGTACATATGTATATAAGTATTCTCACTGGTGGACCTCCATTCAGCCGGAGAGGGGAGCAGGATGAGGCTGTTGGTGCTGTCTGTGGTCATGTGAGTGCTCTGAG
This sequence comes from Nipponia nippon, assembly GCF_047370975.1. Taxonomy (NCBI): domain Eukaryota; kingdom Metazoa; phylum Chordata; class Aves; order Pelecaniformes; family Threskiornithidae; genus Nipponia; species Nipponia nippon. Next base: position 44,724,411 of record NW_028262347.1, read on the forward strand.
TGTCTGTCTGTGATCTGTGTGGCCAGCCACCTATATGTGTATATATGTGCTGTATATGTGTCCTCTGTGTGCATGTGCCTGCTGGGAATACAGCTTCACCCTTGCTGCTGGTTGGACCTCGGGACATGGCCTCTCAGGCTGTTGGATCTGGCATGTTATATTTTCCTCTAACAGGTCCCTAGTGTGAAAAAGTAAAGTATAGTAGATGTAATTGAAAAGGTTCATAGGAGGGCAAGTGTGATCAGAGGTATGTAATGTTTTGCATTTAAGGAACCACTGAGCTAAAACTGATACAGGAACAAGGATGTAATGTAAAATCAATTGTGAGAGGATAAGTCATGAAGAGGTAATTATGGCGCGAGTAAGAAATGATAATTCACTGACATTTCCTTTACAAGAACTAAGGACTTGAAACTAGAAGAGAGCAAGTAGAAAACAAACAAAAGGAAATGGTTGTTTATTAAATCTATAGATAAGTTACAGAACTTCTGGCCACATGATATTTTGTGTGATGATTGTGGTCATAGGTTCAAGTGGAGACTGAAGACATTCATAAAAGAGAAATCTGCTGAGGTTTACTAAATGCACAGAAATCAGCTCTGGCTCAGGAAATCCTTGGGCTGCAAACTGCAGTCTGGGAGATTACTGAAGGGGATTATCACTCTATGCAAGTCTTGCTTTTCTGTAGACATAAGCTTTTGGCCACTGTTGAATACAAGATACTATGCTAGTGAGGACTTCGGTCTCAGCCCAGTATATTACCTCTTATACTGACATTTCTTTTCTTGAGGAATTGTCCATTTTTGAGGAACTCCATATCAGTGATGTCAGAACTGCACTAAGTAGCGTTACAGAGCAGCAAGCAGTTTGGCTCTGGATCTCATGGATAACAGAAGTCCCTATACACGTTACCGCAGCAGTATTAGTCTGTTTGTCCTTGAGATAAGCAAGGACATGACATAGTTTTTCTGGAGTTTTCATTGCATTCTGATGGCATGAGTCCTGTCATAAAGTAATGTATTTAAAATGTATTTTAAAAGTAATGCATTTTTTTTATTGTCACACAGTACCAAGCTCAGTTAAATATCTGAACTATAGCAGAGACTCTGAATCAATAACTGTTACCTGGCCACCAGCCCAAAATATGTTTGATGGATATGTTATTTCAATAAACAGTAAGGTCTTCAGTGAGAAGAAAATATTACCTTCTGGTGTAAGGTATGAGGATTACCTTTAAAAAATAAGTGACATGAACTCAAAACAGAAGTTTCACTCTATATTTAAAATAAGTAGCCTGCAGTTACTTATATGTGATATATATTTGATGTTTTAGTTGATATACATTACTATACCCATGTGAAAAAAGATCATTTTAAGAATTGCATTTTTTAACAAGTTGCAAATCTCATATGATGTGTTTGTGCAAAGAAGAGCAAACAAAATACTGCACTGGAATGAGCACCAGTAGAACCTGTGTGTCATTCTGGATGTTTAAATTAATCTTCTAAGACTTTCTAGTACTTGAACTTGCTGTGAACCATAGAGTGATGCATGCTATTTAAGATTTTATCATACTAAAATAGCTTTTGAATGACAGAATATACACATGTATACACACATCGTGTGTAAATAATATCCATAATACTATAAAGAATTAACATATGAAGATACATGCATTTTTAAAATCCTAAAGAACACAATCTCTTTTTTTAATCTTTGTAGAATGTACAAATTTGAGAGTCTTCTGCCAGGCACTGATTTCTTAATCAGTATTGTGACAACCAATGGATTAAAAAGAAGTCACCCCACCATCCTCAAGATTAGCACCTGTAGGTTCACGGTTTATTAATAACTTTTCATGATTTCAGACAATTAGAGTTGTTACATTTTAAGGTATTGTCTAAGAAAAGCTATTCCTTATTAAACCAATGCATCTTCATAATGGCTGGATTAATGCATGTATGTCTTTCTTCTGAATCCTTGAAAGTTACTAAGTAAATAAAAACTTTTAAAACACAAACAAGTTTCCTCTGTAGTTAATGGGATTCTGCCAGTAACTGAATCAGCAGTAATATTAGGATGATAGAACTTTTCCATAAAAATTTACAAACATTGATTTTATTTCTGATTCTATTGCTAATATGTAGAGATGAATTTAATTTATCTTATATTCTTCTTAAGTACAAAATGATATCTGTTTCTACACTGAACTATAAAATAATGAATTATAGCAATATCTTCTGTAGATGTTCATTTCCTTCAAATTAATATAGATTGTTTTGATATTAAATTTTGCATCCACTCTTGCCTTTACCTCAGATCCTGATCCACCATCAGATTTACAGGTGTTTGGGCAAGAAGAAAATACAGTCTATTTTTCCTGGAAACTACCAAGAGGAGGATTTGATATGTTTCAGGTAAGATAAGGATGGGAAGAAACCAATGCTATCCTTTACATTTTTTTTTTTTAAATTTCTCAATGAAATTATCATCCTGTATGTACTGCAAACCCAACAATAAATATTTGTCTTCATAACCCACATAAGTATGGGAGGGAAATACTGCTATGGGAGAAGATCAGCTAAATACATATCTCATATTACATAACACTTTTTAAAAATATTATAAAATTATGCTTTTAAAAGTTTTCAAAAACTGATTTTTCAGCTAGCATGCAATAAAAAAGATTACAGGTCAAGGGCTGAATGCAACTGCAATGTAATCTTTTTTCCTTAGCTTTCCAAATTTGTAATACAAATTAATTTCATTAATTTTTTTAATGTAGCAATTTACAAGACAAAACTGCAAACATTTGATACTTCCCATACCCTCCCGGCCTTGGGCACTAAGGAGTTTAGGGATTTCCTGAGTGATAAGTTTAAACTGGACATACATAAGAAAAACAGTGAATGTTTTTTTCTGAATTTGTTTCATCCTTTATGCTTCACAATTTCGTTTTGCCCTGTTTGAAAGAGTACACTTGGTATTCTTTAGGTTCTTGTATTAGAAATAGCTAGTACTTCCCTATTCACCATACCCATACCTTTCATGATTTTATAAGCTTTAATTTCTCAGTTGTCATTTGTGCAGCATTCTTATGTGGAAGCTGTTCTACATCTCTAATTATTTTTTTCTTTACTTTTTCTAAGCCTTTTATATCCTTCGTGAGACTGGGTATTCACCTAGAATGTGGGTGCGTAATGGAGTTATCAAAAGGTTAATAGTGTTTTCTGTTTTGCTTCCTATTCCTTTCCTAGGCAATAACATGCTGTCTACTTTTCTGACTACTGTCAGACTTTTTTAAAAAAAACTCTTCTGTGGACATTTCAATTTGAGACCGCTCAATTTGACTCAAAATTCATAGTTCATTAATAATGATTCTGGTGTGGGAACATCCTTGACCATTGAAACAAATAATTCAGTTACTATTTCTTATATGGGTTTGTCTATACTGAGTGCTCCCTTTTTACTTTGGTCAGCTAGTGGCTTCCCCAACACCCAGATAAGCTTACTATCTGTTTAAATTATTGTTTTCATTAGTTGTTACACCATTTTCAATTTGCTGTTCAGTCTCTTTTGCTGTACTGACCTGTGTTTCTGCTCTGCCCTGCTTCCCTGTGCTTAATAGAATCATAGAATGGTTTGAATTGGAAAGGACCTTAAAGATCATCTAATTCCAACTCACCTGCCATGGGCAGGGACACCTTTCAGTAGACCAGGTTGCTCAAAGCCCCATCCAACCTGGCCTTGCACACTTCCAGCGAGGGGGCATCCACCGCTTCTCTGGGCAACCTGTTCCAGTGCCTCACCACCCTCATAGTGAAGAATTTCTTCCTTATAGCTAATCTAAATCTACCCTCTTTCAGTTTAAAGCCATTACCCCTTGTCCTATCGCTACATGCCCTTGTAAAAAGTCCCTCTCTTGCTTTCTTGTAGGCCCCCTTCAGGGACTGGAAGGCTGCTATAAGGTCTCCCCAGAGTCGTCTCTTCTCCAGGCTGAACAACCCCAACTCTCTCAGCCTGTCTTCTTAGGAGAGGTGTTCCATCTCTCTGATCATCTTTGTGGCCCTCCTCTGGACTTGCTCCAACAGGTCCATGTCCTTCTTATGCTCGAGGCCCCAGAGCTGAATGCAGTACTCCAGGTGGGGTCTCACGCTCAGAGAGGAGTGGAGGGGGAGAATCACCTCCCTTGACCTGCTGGTTGTGCTTCTTTTGATGCAGCCCAGGATATGGTTGGCTTTCTGGGCTGCAAGCACACATTGCTGGGTCATGTTGAGCTTCTCATCAACCAACACCCCCAAGTCCTTCTCCTCAGGGCTGCTCTGAATCCATTCTCTGCTTAGCCTGTATTTGTGCCTGGGATTGCCCCTACCCATGTGCAAGATCTTGCACTTGGCCTTGTTGAACTTAATGAATTTCACATGGGCCCACCTCTCCAGCCTGTCAAGGTCCCTCTGGTTGGCATCCCTTCCCTCCAGAGTGTCAACGGCACCACACAGCTTGGTGTTGTTGGCAGACTTGCTGAGGGTGCACTCAGTCTCGCTGTCCATGTCACCGACAAAGATGTTAAACGGCACCGGTCCCAATAACGACCCATGAGGAATGTCACTCGTCACTGGTCTCCACTTGGACATTGAGCCATTGACCACAACTCTTTGAGTGTGACCATCCAGCCAGTTCCTTATCCACTGAGTCGTCCATCCGTCAAATCCATGTCTCTCCAATTTAGAGACAAGGATGTTGTGCAGGACAGTGTTAAATACTTTGCACAAGTCCAGGTAGATGACATCTGTTGCTCTTCCCTTATCCACCAACACTGTAACCCCATCGTAGAAGGCCACCAAATTTGCCCTTAGTGAAGCCATGTTGGCTCTCACCAATCACCTCCTTATTTTCTATGTGCCTTAGCATAGTTTCCAGGAGGATCGGCTCCATGATGTTGCTGGGCACAGAGGTGAGGCTGACTGGCCTGTAGTTCCCCAGGTCTTCCTTTTTTCCCTTTTTAAAAAAGGGAGTTATGTTTCCCCTTTTCCAGTCGGACTGCCACACCTTCTCAGATATGATGGATAGTGGCTTAGCAACTTCATCCGCCAGTTCGCTCAGGACCCACGGATACATCTCATCAGGTCCCATGGACCTGTGTACCTTCAGGTTCCTTAGGTGGCCTCGAACCTGATCGTCTCCTACAGTGGGCGGTTCTTCATTCTCCCAGTCCTTGCCTTTACATTCTGCGACTTGGGTGGTGTGGCTTGAGCACTTGCCAGTGAAGACCGAGGCAAAAAAGTCATTGAGTACTTCAGCCTTCCTCACATCCCGGGTAACCAGGTCTCCCGTTTCCTTCTGGAGAGGGCCCACATTTTCCCTAGTCTTCCTTTTATCACTGATGTACCTATAGAAGCTTTTCTTGTTGCCGTTGACGTCCCTGGACAGATTTAATTCTATTTTAAGTTAGCTTGCATGAATTAGACAAGTTTATAGTTTTTATTTTTCTTGTTTTGACATGATCTCCAGTTTTTAAGGATATCTTTTCTTAAAGTAACCCTCTTTACTCTTCAAATGGTTTTGCTATTTCTACATTCCCTCTGTGAAATTTTTGAGCGGTGTATTATGTATTACAGTTGCATTTCAGTGTTTTTCATACCATGACACTTTCGGGTGCTCCTCATAATTTCCTTTTAATTTGCTTGATCATTTTTAAGTATTTCTTCTTTTCTAATTAAATGCCACTATGCTGGACTTTTTATTCTTGCAAAGAAGCTGAGTTCTAATATTTCATGGTTGGTATTACAGAGTGGCTCTTCAGCATTTGTATTTTGAACCATATCCTTTGCAACGCTTAGCACAAAATCTAGAGTTATTTCTGTTCTTTCAATTCTCTGGTCAGAAACAATCCACTATGACATCTAAATACTTCGTCTGTGGATCATGTTTCACTACGACATTCAACCAGACTCTCTTTTGTGACCTGTCTTTTGCAGTCTGTCTTGTATTATCCTTTGCATTTTGCAGTCGCTGTATGAACACAGTCATGCAGTCAATAAAACTTTGCAGTGTTCTTTAAACATGTCATTTGAATCAATAAAGATTTCAAGATATAGTCTTGAATGATTAACTTACTTGACTAGGATATTCTTTATTATGTAGCACTACCATGAGACAAAGTACTTTTGCTTTAATGGTGTTACGCAGTTTGTACCCCAATATTACAGTGTCCAATTCTTTTCCTCCCCCTTCCCCATTACTTCGATTATATCGTTACTGAAAACTTGAAATCTGAGTATTCTTAGTATAGTTTCTTGACATTTCTTCTCTCTTCATTAGTGTAAAGATGCATTGATCTGATTTAATAGCCAGTTAACCTACCACAGCACAGTTTGCTGATGTAGCCTGGAGTATTTTCACAAATTTTAAAATTAAATTCAATTCTCTTGTTCATGTTTTGAACCAGTTCAGATATACTTCTGTGTGTGGTCAGGTTATTTTTACCATCCTGTGGAAAGTAATTGTCATCTGTATTACTGATCTTTATGGCAAAGTATTATTGTTCAGCATCTCATAGAGCAAGCAGCCACATTAGACAGTGCTTTGTCTGAATAAATGAGCTTATCTTTAAATCTTTAATGAGAAAGGCTTCAGTAGACTGGTTGCTTAGTAAGATGCACCTGCATAAAAGGGATCATTTTACTAATCATTTAAAATTCATTATCCCAGCTCATCAACTTTCTATGCAATATATTGTCGTTTGTAGAGCGAAGAGTGCACAAAAGGTACTTTCCTAACTTGTTTATACTAAATGTAAATCTTTAATCTATAGCTTTGCTTCTAGCATTTTGCAGTGCTGTAATTCTAATAAGGTAATGACAGTCTCCAAGATTTAGTGTGTATTAACAGGTACTGTGCTGGTAAAATATACAGAGGGGAATCGGATCGTTCCTCCCCAAATGAATAGCAGCTGAACCAAAGTGCTTTCAGGTCACTGCCATGTGTAGAATGTTCCTCTTATCTTAGGGGAACTAATGGGTGGCAGGACAAGACACACTGATGTAGGCAGTTGCAAAGCTTCTTGGTCTCAGTACTGACTGCCACGCCTGAGAAACCCGTGTGTGTGTGCTGGAGATGCTTGTCTAAAGCCCTCCTCTGCAGGGCAGACACAGTGTGCATCTTGCCTTTCACTAGTGGAGATAGGAAACAGTCTGCAGTAACATTTTTCTATATTCACACGAAGTACTAGCACAGGAGTTTGTTTTCTCACCTTAGAGTTGCCCGGAGGTCAGAAGGAATCCTCACAGCCTCTAGGAGTTAAGTGTCCAAATTTCAATTACTTGGTATCTCCAGCACTTTTATTGTGTGCAGTGGCTCTAAACAAGTGAGTTTTCAAGGTATACCAGTGAGCAGAGTTGAGTGGCTGATTCCTTGGGACTCTTTTAATAATCTCAGCTCTGAACAGTGCATGGGGGTTGGTTGGTTGGTTGGGTTTGTTTCATTTTGTTTGTTTGTTTGTTTGTTTGTTTGTTTTGCCAGAAAGGTACAGAGATTTCACAAGTGTCTCCATTTTAGAATAAAAAAAATTATATCTCATCCTGCTACCCCTTGGCTGTTCTCATTCTTTCTATCTTGTAGTTAATTGTACAGCTCATCAGCACAGCTGTGTGACAGTAGTCAGGGTACACTTTATTATCCTTCCTCCAAGGGCAAAAACATGTCACCTGTAAGCTGTGACCTAACTTCACTTCATCCATCTACTTTTAACGATTAAAGTCACTGCTTTCACCATGGGGCTATTAAGGAATCTTTGAGTAAGTAGTGGATCAACCTTGTGGAACATAATATAAAGCTTAAGCTGTATTCTTGATTTTTTTTTTCATCTTCAAAATGTGGAAAATATTGTAAATATTTTTATGTAAACAGGTAGTTGGAATCTCTGAACAGTACTTTTACGAAGTGAAATAGTCTGATATAAGAAATTTTTTTTCTTCCATAGCTTTCATATTATCTGATGAATAATGAAAAGCTGCTTACTAGAACAGTTTATGACAGCAGAGCTGTGGTGAAAAATCTGGCCTCTGGGACAGAATACTTTTTTCAGTTAAGGACAGTTAAAGGCTTGGATTCCTCTGTGGCTGTGGAGAAAAAAGTCATCACAAGTAAGGAAATGCCTTATAACTTGTCTTTTCTTTTCTTTTTGAAAAACAGTAAATGTTCAGAGACATTTAAATCATTGTATGTAAGTGACTCAAAAGGGTCACACAGTTCAAAATGAAACTTTAACTTTGGGGGCAATTTCCGCTTCCTTTTGTGATAGTTATTTAAACAGGAGCCATGTATGTAACTCGCTGGGTTGAAGTTGAGGAGTCTAGACATAATTACAGATACCCATTTGAAAAAAGAGGTGAACTCACAAAATTCTTCCAGCTCTAGCAGAGTAAGATCTTGCCAGAATAGCATCCTATACTTTAAGAATTACCTTGCACTTTGTTTACAATTTTTTCTGCTTCTCTTAAATTCTTGGAAGCCCATGGTCTAAGACTGGACGATTGCTCCTGTAGAATGCCACAGAATGCTTAAAAGAGTAAGAGGAATTGTGCTTCAGATAGCTTAACAAGGTCCAGAAAATTAACCTGTGTCTTGCACTCATTTTCTGTCTCTGAGCAAACATGGATCTTCCAATGCTTCTGTGATACAGCATAAAAAGAGGAGAGTTTGTTTGTGGCAGAGATTTGAAGGAATAGATTTATATTGGATTCCAGACTGCCAAAGCAGATAAAGAGCAGCTAAGTGTAATCAGAAAATAAATCAACTGCCAGAATTATACACATGCATGTCATAGACCTCCTCCCTTCTTTGATGGGTTTTCTGTGGTTTGTTTGGACTATAACTCCTTAACCCAGTTAATAATCAAAAAGGCTCTGCACTTAGTGATTCAAAGATGAGTGAATCTCTGAAAAAAACCAGATCTAGTCCTGCAGATTCTTATTAATGAAAAGTGCAGCAGAATAATCATCATCATGGTCCTGAAGCTTCTTTTTATCCTCAAGCAAATACTTTCAAGAGTATTGTGGATGAGTCCAGTATATGGCTAGATTATGGAGAGATTACTCTATCATTTTAATGGCAAACCTTTAGGTTTTTTTTCATGCTGAATAACCCAGCCCTTAATGGGATTATGCTAACTAATATTTTTCAGTAAGCTTCAAGCAAGACAAATCAATAATTTGGAAGATTCATTTTTCAGGGGGAATGGAAACATTTTTCTTTTCTAACCACAGCCATGCTGCACAGATTAATGGATGTGCTATTTGTAAATAATTATCTATGATTTTAGGAATCTTAATATAACCAAAAGGAATATTTAATAAGGAAAAAGGGATAATCACTGAGACTATGCAATTTACTGTATCCCTACGTGAGCAGATAGAATCATAGAATCATTTAGGTTGGAAAAGACCTTTAAGATTTGTTTATCTAGCACTGCCAAGTCCACCACTGAACCATCTCCCTAAGCACCACATCTACCCGTCTTTTAAATGCCTCCAGGGATGGGGACTCAACCACTTCCCTGGGCAGCCTGTTCCAGTGCCTGACTACCCTTTCAGTGAAGAAATTTTTCCTAATATCCAATTTAAACCTCTCCTGGTGCAACTTGATGCAGTCTCCTGTTGTCATATCACTTGCTACTTGGGAGAAGAGACCAACCCCCACCTCACTACAACCTCCTTTCAGGTAGTTGTAGAGAGCGATAAGGTCTCCCCTGAGCCTCCTTTTCTCCAGGCTCAACAACCCCAGTTCCCTCAGCCACTCCTCAGAAGACTTGTTGTCTAGACCTTTCTCCAGCTTTGTTGCCCTTCTTTGGACACGCTCTAGTACCTTGATGTCCTTCTTGTAGTGACGGGTCCAAAACTGAACACAGTACCCGAGGTGCAGTCTCACCAGTGCTGAGTACAGGGGGACGATCACTTCCCTGGTCCTGCTGGCCACACTATTTCTGATGCAAGCCAGGATGCTATTGTTCTTCTTGGCCACCTGGGCATAGTGCCGGCTCATATTCAGCCGGCTGTTGACCAGCACCCCCGGGTCCTTTTCTGCCAGGCACCTTTCCAGTTACTCTTCCCCAAGCCTGTAGCGTTGCATTGGGTTGTTGTGACCCAAGTGCAGGACCCAGCACCTGGCCTTGTTGAACCTCATACAATTGGCCTCAGCCCATCGATCCAGCCTGTCCAGGTCCCTCTGTAGGGCCTTCCTACCCTTTAGCAGATCAACACTCCTGGCCAACTTGGTGTCGTCTGCAATTACTGAGGGTGCACTTGATCCCCTTGTCCAAATCATTGATAAAGATAACAGAACTGGCCCCAATACTGAGCCTTGGGGAACGCCACTTGTGACCTTGTCAGTTTTCTCAAATTATATGGCCTATGATGTATTTTAGAAAACTTCTAACTGAATGAAATCTCTGCTTCTGTTTACAAAGTGTTCCATTGTCATTCTGTTTCACCAGTGAGCAATGTTACTGTTCTTACAGAAGATCTGATAAGTCTGGAATTTTATTCCATAAATTACATAGTGCACACAAAAGGTACATCCCCAGGCTTTACCCTGTGCAGCATAATGGCACTGTTTACTCTATATCCATACAAACATTCTTATAAAATTTGTATGAATATTTCATGATGCTGTGAACCCTCAAATCATTTAAGTAAAAAACATTTATTTTTGAAAGGTGGTACTTTTCTTACATTTTAAGGGCTATGCATTAATTTTTTCTTTATTAAACTGAATATTTTTTACTGTAGAACCAGCTGGGATATGCGGTCTGGCATTAAAAATGGTAAATACTTCCTCTGCAACTTTAATGTGGAATCCAACCAAGACTGACTTCACTTCTTATGAAGCATCTTTATCAAACAGCACTTTTATAAACAAGTTCAGGATTCCAGGAGCACTGATTGAGTTCAGTGTTACAGACCTGACCGCTGGGGGCATTTATAATTTCACACTGCAAAGACTAAGAGGAAATATTGAAGGAGCTTCTGCTTTCATTGAAATTGTAACAGGTCTGTATGGTTTCTTGCTTTCTTTCCTTGCCGGTGAATGGTAGCTGTCAATAACAGTGCACATTTAGCTTTGTACATCTCTTTTTGTGGAATTTCAAGAGATCTTGCATGCAATAGTTTGCTATGGTTGTGGACGTACTTTACTTATACCCTATTCGACCTGCATCTAGTAATAGACTACCAGAAACGCAATTTCTTTAGCTGTGCTGCATTTCTTTTGACCATTTTTAGTATTTTGATTATTTTTCAGGTCTTATCCTGCAAACTCAGCTGAGTTTTACCTTAGCTGATTTCAGTAGTTTTTTTGCAGTGAGTGAAGTTAAACAGGTTTACAAATGTTTGTAGATTGTAAACTACTGTAAACTACTACATTAAATGACTGTTTCTTATTAGATTTGTGATTAAAATTTAGTAGGGTAAAATGTCAATCTTGACTTGTGTCTGCAGTTTACTGTAATGTAAAATACAGATGAAATCTAAAGAGCAGAAAGATGCGCCATAACTACTTTAACCAATTTATTTTACTACTTTCTTATACTACTTTTTATAGGGTTTTTTGTGGCAATGACATGGTGGTATGAGAGAGACCTGAGAAGTGTTGGAAGTTGTCATTGATTGACTACTTTGACCAAGTGTCATGACATTTGTATGTCTGCTTTTGGGATCAGTGCTTGACAAACTGTTGGTGCTTCTGCCTTATTCAGGGGGACTGAACCAAGAGGTCAAAGAGAGCCTTTAAAATAAAGTGACGTAGGGGTAAAAATCCTTGCATTTGTTTTAGGTAATGCCTTGAGGGAAAAATTAATAGGAAAAAAATCTTGTATGTCTTTTAAAGTTTAAACTAGGACTGCAATGCTATAATACTTTAATTGCAATTAATATTTTTTTGTAATGCAGAGAAGATTTATGTCAGTTTTGTTGACCTAATTGTGCTTCCTTTTACTTAAATGTATTGAGATTACATTGCGATGCTGAGCCTGCTGGTTTATAATGGTTAATTTTTGGAAAAATTAACATGTTGTATTTTGCACTCCATATTCACTGATGTATCTACTCAACCTCAACTAATTTTCAGTACACTCACTCAGAATATATATTGCAGACATTAAGTAGTATTTTTGTAGGTGAAATTGTGAAATTTACAGCAAATTGTTCTGACTATGCTTTACACAAATATTCTGGCTGTATACTTTATACAAATATGCTGACCACTGCTGGTAAGAAGTGTGTGTGCATGTGCACAGAAAGGACTGTAGGAGAGCAGGTGCAGTGAGGCTCAAGTGAACCATGCTCACGTAGGCATTCCCTGATGATGTGGTTAAATCTGCAGATTCAGGTAGAACTGAGGCTTTTTTTCAGTGTCAGTGGGAAGGGTAATTCTCAATCACGGGATAATAGTAGAGAGAGCATTAGCTTCATGGGACTAAATTTCTCTTTCCATGAGGACTTTTTTATGCTCTCTTCTATTGCTGAGTCAGAAGTAATTTAACTGAGGTAAAGAGATGACTTTAAGTACTGTGGTAACTATACACTCAGAGATTAATCATGGGTCTGTATAAAAAGACCTCTATAAGCGTAAAATCCAGCTTTAAAGGAAGTTGAGATCCATGGAAATAATAGTACTGATGATAACAGTAGGATTTACATTTATAAAAGTATACTAAAAGGAAGAAATTATGGTCTCAGTTACACGTGCACACCTCCACATATATTTTTTTGTTGTTGTTCTGTTAGTATTAAAATAAAGCAACAAGTTGAAATCATACATATAAAACAAATACAGACCGAATATGAAATCTAAAGGTAATATTTGGATATATTAATATTTCATATAGATTATTTAATGGCAAAACTGGAGGAGTCTGAAAACAATTCTGCAACTTTGGATAGTCTGTGTAAAGAGTTCATGAAAGATATATAATCTAAGCAGGTCTATAGTAAATAAGAAAGGAGTGGAGCTCTTTCAGGATGGAAATGATATGATATTCAGACTGCACGGTATGACATTCGTGTATAAACAGTACTAGAAGATTTAGTCTAAATTCTGAAGAACCATATTAGTAAGGCAGACAGAGGACTGAGCGCAAGGGTAGTGGTGAATCTGAAATGTGACTAATAGCATCACTCACTGACTGGGCTTGGTCTGGGAGATAAGCATAGGGACAGCCGTTAGCTGTGCGCACTTTCCAAAGTAGAAAGGAGTTAAATTGCACAGGTGGATAAAGTATACAATATTATAGGTAGATAATGTTTTAATGGCATATTGAAGAAGCTAAAATCTAGTTCATTGTTAGGCTTAGAGTGGATGATATAGATTTAAAGGTGCATTTAAAAGCAGAAGAAAGTGAGATGGTGTGACAGGTGCAGGTAGAAACTTAGCTTTAATAAAAGGAGTAAAACATCCAAATTCTGGGGACTTGACTCACTAGACTTCATGGAATTACTGGGATTCCAAATACATGAAAAGTACGAAAGAGCTAACAACCCTGTGGCTAGCAACAGAACAAGCACCAGCTATATCTTGAATTTCAACAGCAGCACTAGTTATGACAGTAGTAGCACTAACTGGTATGCTAAGGTTGAGGACAGCGGAAACACCAGGTCTGTGCAGAGATTCTTCGTTAACTGAACACTGGGCAGAGATACTTGAGCTTCCTCTCTGTGAATGGCGATGTCTGCACAGCATAGTTGGGAGATTATCAACCAAGTCTCAGAGGTAGTATAGCAACTGTAGTATAATACACTGCTGTATCCAGGCTAATGAGCAATTGTCCTTCACGTAGCAAGTAAACTGTTCTTGGATGCTTTTATATTCAGTTGTAACTACTAATATATTTGTAAAGCGGATTATTTAAGTTAATGTTTTTTATTCCACAATTGTCTTTCAGAACCTGCAAAACCAGAAGGACTTAAATTCTTCAATGTTTCATCATATTCTTTTTCACTGTATTGGAGACTACCGTATGGACATGTAGACAGATTTCACGTGGATCTTATTCCTGATCATGGTTCTGTTGTTATCCTAGATCTTGGAGTTAGGGAGTATCAGGTATGTGCTTTTATTACAGGACTTGCATGGCCAGCTTTTCCTTATGCACTGTGCTGATGTGGAATTCAAGCTTGCCTCCTTAGCTGTTTAATGCAAATATGAATCTGAAAGTATTAATAAAAAATTGGTGAGAGCAAATTTCAGCATCCATAGTTTGTTACTTAACAACAGGTAGTGAATTTAGGGTTTTTTTAAGTCTGCTAGAAGGATACAGCCAGTCATCCAAGGGTTCATGAATAGTTTAACAAAGGAAGGGCAGAGCTATTGAGTAATACAGACTCATTAATTGTGTACTTGCCAGGAAGACCTGTGCTTAAATCATTAATGCAGGCAACATTTCACTGCTAAGCCATCAAAAAGAAATAGGAGCACTTTTTGATTCTGCTGTCTGGAGAATATAATAATATTAACAGAAATAATGGTTGTTCAGGTTGCTTTGCTTTTGTTTTTTATTGGAACTGCAAAGATACAGGTATTTTATATAAATGCTTGCTAAAAAGTTGTTAATTATGTTTATTTCAAAAGATGGGCTAGCGTAAGGGTCAAAAACTTGTTTTTCAGGCTGCTTTTGTGTTTATTCTTTCAAAAAGGAATTTTATAATGCTTCATATTTACTTTGATGATGATGATGATACAGAAAAACCTCTAGATATACTGATAGGTGATTCTGTGATAAAATTAATAGTTAATTTTGTTGTTCTTTAATATTGAATGTTATACAAATCTTATGGAGGGTAGTTAAATAAGATGGCAAAATACTGTCCTGTAGCTAACAGATGTGAACTACTGTTTTTACTGTTGTAAATACTGTTGTATTTCTAAAAGCTTATTAACCAATCACTTTCAGTAATGCAATGCTTAAACTTTTGGGTTTGGGTTTTTTTTTTAAATTTTCGTGATTCTTGGTAAAAGAAATAAATCTATGTCCGATTTCAGGCTGATTTTTCTAATACTGTTCCTGGAACAACATACAATGTTACAGTTTCTGCAGTTTCTTCTTCACTCTACAGTTCACCTGCGAGTAGAACAGTGACAACAAATGTGACAAGTGAGTTAATAATGACTGATGAAATTTTGTTCATTTTTTTAAACTATGCTTTTTTGTATTTATTATATGTGCAGCAGTATCTGAGAAATTATAATCAGTTTTGAACAATCATTAGAATTTTTCATCTTCTTTAACCATAAAAAAATACATGGAATCTGAGGTGTTCTATGAGAGCATGAGATTTTCTCTATCAGATACTTCTAAGCAGCAGCCCTGGATGTGAGTTGTAGTTATATTTATTCATTAGCTTGGCTATTAAAAAAAAAAAAAAAAGAAAAGAAAAAGAAAAGCATAAAGGAGAACAATTTATAAGCTTTAATAATCATTTAATCATTTTTGTAACAGGACTCTAGCCAGAAAAAAAGCGGTTTATTCAACAGTACATTAGTTTTCAGTAGTTTTACTGGTTTATGCTGGCAGAAGATTTAATTTCTTTATAGAAGCTGTGAAGGTGTCTCCATTATCAGGAAACTTAATTAAAAACTCTTTTATAGGTGTGTGTTTGTGTGTTTGTATATATATTAAAAAAATAATTACTTTTTTTTTTTTAGATCCTGGTCCCCCTGTGTTCCTTGCAGGTGAAAGAGTGGGTTCTGCTGGGATTCTGCTGTCATGGAATACACCACTGCATCCAAATGGGAGAATTCTCTCCTATATTGTTAAATATAAAGAAGTCTGCCCATGGATGCAAACAGCTTATACACAGGTCACAACAAAGCCGGATAGTTTGGAAGTTCTTCTTACCAGTCTTAACCCTGGAACAACTTATGAAATTACGGTAAAAGCTTCACGAATGCCTTCTAGTATTTTGAATTCTGATTAATTGTAAATTGTGTGAGTTTATGATAGGTCCATATAGTGTTTTCTGAAGGACCTTGCTAATTACTGTTGCCATATAACAAAGTATATTAGCCAGGTATTTGTTTACAGTAGTGGTTTTTAAATCTACTTTAAATAATTTCCAACCAAAATTGTACTAAAACGTAGTTTCTTCTATTGATGTTCTTATTGACATATGCCATTATGTGGTAAAAAGTAAAAAACAAAGGGCAGAATTTTCAAAAACATCTAAATCCTTCTTCATCTTCATTGGGATTTAATCTTTCAAATCAGTGGTGCGCTTTGGATATTACACGTAGCTTTCTAAATCATCTCAGCCAGATCCAGAAGAGCATGTAGGTACATACTTCTTTCTTTGATTTTAAACGTAATTAGTTTAAGAAGGAGTTTTCTTACCTGAATATCTCTTTAGATATAGCCTGTAAACACCTTAGCCTGGTTTCCCTAAGCCTGGGAGTTTTACCTAGTGTTTACCTACCTTTTTCTTTCCCTTTCCATAGATTTTATTGCCTAGATATTCACAGTGAGTATCTACTGCCAAAATCAGTGCATGTATTTTCATTACTTCTATATGTAGAATTTGTTTACATTGAGATTAGACACTCCTGATCCATCTCTGAACTCTTCAACAATAAATGACTTCAGGTGGACAGAAATGAACTGCTATACTCTTGGCAATATTTGCCAAGCAGTTCTTCACCTGATTTACTCTTTCGTAAGAACCTTGGAGAGGTGCTTCTTTTCAATATCAAGAATGAAATGAAATTATGTGTTTGATTTGCTTCATTCCATATCATATAAGTTCATACAGTGGAAAGCTATTAAAAAAAATATTGAAGTTGACCAGACTAGGAATAGGGCTGGGCAGTGATTCTTTGTAAGGGTGGTGTGTGTGTGTAAGAAAGTAAAACTGTAATTATGCCTGCCATTGTGGGAAAGTTGCTCACTGTGAATCTAGTTGTGATGACCATGCTGATAAAAGCCAGTATATCCACAGCTGGAGAAATGTTTATCCTTTGATCTCCTGTCTCCAGTCATCTGTTTAAAAAAAAAAAAAAAAAACAAACCACAAAAAAAGTTCAGCTACTATTTGAGAAAAGTATTATCACTTAGACTCTAAGCAGATTAATTTCCTCGCACAAATGAAGTTATTAATAGAATTCAGTTTGCAATTCTGTGTACCTCAGTAGCACTTGTGTGGGGTTCACTATTAAAGGTTTTGCAAATTCTGTTCTTTGCTCCATATATGAATCTTCCCTAGGAAGACTGTGAGACATTTTAAATCATGTGTTTTACTTAGCAATAATTTGCCCTTTGTTGATATGTATGGGAGGCAATCCTTCCCATTGATGGTGCCTGAAACATTGATCTTCGAGCAGAATTTGACTCAGGACAGTGACTTGTGACCCAACAACCTCTGTCTAGCAGGGACCACACGGCTTTTCTCGTGAGTGAATAAAAGTCTGTTGGCAAGCTAAGGGTTGTTACGTTACCTACTGCTTTGGTGGGTGCTCTGACCGCCTGACCCACAAGCAACCTCACAGATTCAATAACACCTCAGGTGGAAACACTTTTTCTACTGCACAGATGTGGCCAAAAAGAAACATCATGTGTTTTCCTTCTCTTGAGCAATTTCTTGTGGTTCTTTGGTTAATTTTTGGAGTCTGTCGTGTCATTTAAAAGTAGCTCTTGATTTTTGCATGGGTGAAAGTTCTTTATTGTTTTAGGGTACCTGGCTTGGTCCTGTTGTGAAATTCTTTCTGATAAATATTGTGACAGTACAGTTCAACAAAGCTTATAAGCTTTGAATATGGGTTTCCAATCTGTTTGTAACAGCCCAGTCTTAATTTCTTACATCTAATGAAAAAAACATTTTTAGAAAAATAGCAGTTACAAATGATAATTTGTTAAATGTTGGAGAGCTATGGATAATTTTGAACATCTGATCGTTGATAATTTTTAAAAAATATGCACTCAAGATTTTTATCTAAACTTAAATAATTAATGGCAACATACTTCAAGGCATAAAAATTAATACTTTTTCCAAATGTGAACGGCAGCTACTTGAACTTTGGATAGTACTTTGTTATCTGCATAGTAAACGTCCTTTTTAAATGTTTCCAAGCTTTTTTCTATAATGGCTCTTTGTGTCAGTGATCTCTAGAAGCTAACAGTACATTGTGTAAGCATTTATTTTGATTTCTTTTCAGAGCTAATTAGTGTGTGTAGCTGACACCTTTACCATGCAAATTTTTGCATACTTATGTTGTAGTAACTTTCAGTTCTCTTGAAACTACACATAAGAAATGGGAGTTTCCATGTCTGTCTTAATGCTAGTTTTCCTTTCTGGGCCCTGTCTACAACACCTACTTTGAGATAACAAAAAATCAGTGTTCAGGTGAGGACATGTCTTTAGATTTATAAGTCATTTTAATAGTGTCAGAATTTTCTGATTGCCTGTCAGCCCCCTGAAGATCTCCAGGTAATTTCCTCAGCTATTGCAATTACTCTGGAATTTATCAGTGCTTAAGGACATTTCAAGTTGTTCTCTCTGTGACACAGAAGTAGGTAGGGTTGGCTGGAATCATGAGGTGTGTGTGCATGGGGAGGGGGTCTTTGTGTGGCTTAGGAAGGAGCTGGCCAGTGATACAGATTCTCCTTCACCAAGCAGAGCATGCACTGCATTGGAAAGTGATGGTAGGCATATGTGTCCCTTTACATCCTAGATTAAGTCTTCCATGTTACCTTGTATTTCTTTGCTGTAGTTTATCTGCCATGGCTTAGTGCTTTTGTTTAAATAGCTTTACAGTCTTCTGAAAGATGCACAGTTTAGTCTTGAGAAATGATTAGAACAGGTTTCCTTTCTGGCCTGCTGGGTCCTTCCACTCTCTTTGCCCTTCGTTATCCCCTGCATGGTGCCTGTCACTTCTGCTATGATCCACACGTAGTTTTGCACATCTGCCCCCTCTCACCCCGCTTTCCCCACAGTCTGCACTGTCAGCTCCCTCAGCACCACTGCCATACCTTTGTTACCTGACACTGCTGGGAGGGAATGACTCTGCCAGCTTTAACCTCACTGGCGAGCTTTTCGCTTTGCTTCTTCTTTCACACACCTCCCACCATCACTGTTGGAATTTTGCTCATGTTTTACCTTTTGTTGTCTCTGTCACTTCTTTTCAAAATACAGAGTCAGACTTCATTCCTCTTTCTTTGTAAGTATTGCACACCGTAGCCCATCACTGAGTCAAATTGTCAGTAAGTCCTATATTGCAGAGCAAATATCATCATTGTTGTGTTTATGTCCATAAATTCTACCAAAGTCTCAATGTACTGCCCTTCCGTGGGAAGACTGCTACGATCATGAGCATTGAGGCACATCTACCATAAAGTGCATCCTTGGTTCCCTGACCTGTTGTCTTTCTGCCAAAAGATATGCTTTCCTTGGGTTTCTGCTCTGAGGGAGGTTGACCTGCTCTTGATATCCTTCAGGAGTTCAAGAAATAAAAAAGGACGTATTTTCCTTTTACTCTTTTAAGTTATAGATTGAGTAAAATAGGAATGGGGAGGCTGGTTTAAGTGAATTGTGGTAAGGAAAAGGAGTGTTACTGATGTTATTCTTGTTGACTTTAGCATAAAATAGGGACTCAGCACTTTCGAAGTGTGGATAGTCACACGTGGTTTTCTCAATTTCTTACACTGTTTTATAATTTTTCCATTTTATTTTTTAACATTTAAGTGTTGAATATAAATTAAATAATACAGCTATAAAAGGCACATTCATGAGTATATTTATAGTTTAAAAGCTAGAAGGTGAATCTCTGTGTATCCTTAAGATTTCCATAGTCCACGAAACTATATATCCTATAGATTCTCTAACGTGGCTTTTTTTTTTCTGTAGGTTGCTGCTGAGAACAGTGCTGGTGTTGGAGTATTTAGTGATCCTTTTCTTTTTCAGACTGCAGAAAGTGGTAATTTTAATAAAGCTCCTAATTATTTTAATTAAAGCTGCTCTAATTTGTTCAAATAAAGTATCCATGGCAGATTTTATATTTTAACAAATTCTGATGCATTTAGAACAAAATCTTAATTCTTTTCTTATTCTCTCACTCAGTGGAAGAGGTGCATTTTGTCCTATTTGCTAGTAACAGCATTTAGAGTGTGCACATACGGGGTTTTCTTATATGCAAAGTCAGTTTCTACTGGGGTTTTCCTAAGCCAGTTTCTAGGTAGGCTGCTTCCAGAAAGCAAGATCACAGGAGAGCAGAGCTACCTATCAAGTGGACCCATCTGCTGTTGCCTGCAGTAGTACTAGGAGACAGACTTTGTTGTGGGATCAGCTCTGGCATTGCCTACTTATGTCAAGCCATATTTGTTTAGTGCTGGAGTCAAGTGCCTTTTCTACAAAGCCCAGCACAGAATGTATTTTATTAAGTTTTTACTTCTTAATTCTGAAGCAAAAAAAAAAAAATTATAATTCATGGCTGAAATGAAAATTTGACTTGATGGTTTTGAAGATCAAAAAATTGTAATTATAGTCTGAATTTGCATAATTTTTATTAATTTAGTGTTTGTAGTCTTGCTCACACCCCAGGAGCAGTTGAGCCTTGGCTGAAGAGCTGGCACTAGGCCAGTTACGTTGGGGTAAACAAGTCTTAGTGGAATATAGAATTTGTGCTGCCGTGGCAGTGACCATACCTCTGTGTTTAGGACTCCTGGCTGGTTTCTGTAGCTGTGCAAACCACAGAGTGTCACATCTCAGTTAATGGCAGGAAATCATCATTCTGCATCAGATTTCTGCAATAACGCAATGAGTTATGAAAAGAAATATGAGAAGGGGTAGTAAACTTGCCATGTGGAGCTATGCAAAATCATTGTTTTTAACTATTCTTTGTATATCATTGTTGGTAGAAAACCTTATTTCCCTGAGCTTTATTTACTCATGATTGACAGAGGCATCAGCATTTCTCCATATGAGAACATTAGCTTTTTACTTTTTGATGCATTTCTGCTCACATTTTATTAAAGCTAAAATCCCTTATTATAAATGTAAATGGAAGGTTTCTTCAAATTCTAGGTGAGAGTTCTGTGTCACTGATACTACATTTATACTTTTACCTTCTGAACTTTTTTTTTAACTCTTGCTTTGGTTAAAGAAGGTTAAAGAAACCACAGTATCTTAATCAACATAAAGAGGTATAGTTTAAAGTAGGAAAGTTATTTAATTATTTAATTTAAATTATTTAAATATAAAGGCTGTAGTCTGGGAGGAGGGGGAAGAGGGTGAAAGATCTGCAAAAGTTTTAGCAGGGCCTAAGCAAGATCTGAATATGAGGCTTGGAGGATCTGTCTCAATTCAGCTGCGGAAGATCTGTAATTGTGAACACTTGTATATGGGTGTATTTTTAAGGCAGTGTAACCGTTTTCTCCTTAGTACTAAGGCTAGCTATCACAGGAATTTCTACTGCCTGTGCCATGGAGACAGGACGAAGAGAGAGCTACAGTGCTTTAATTGTCAGGAAGGTTCATATAGCTTGTAAAATCTTGTTTAGATGCTGCATCCCATTCCTTTGTGCTGTGTTTAATACAGATGCTCTGACAAAAGGACCTGGAAACTGTCACTGATACAAAGAATACCATTTCTGTAGTAATAGTGAATATTCAAATTAAATTGGGCTATTTAAAGCTATCAAAAATCTATATCCAGGTGAAAAGATGACACAGGTAAAGTGAAATAAAACACCCAGTGCTGTCATACACACTTAAACAAACAAAAGTGGTCAAAAATTTGCTACTTCTGACACAGTAGATGAGTTGCTTCTAGGAAGAATATTTTTAAGTTGACCAAACCAATTACTACATTATTATGAGACTGAAATAATTAGGTTTCTCACTTAAACTAGATTGGAAAAGAGCTTTACATGTGTTTGTGAATGGTTGGTTTTGCTTCAGGGTTTGGAAGCTAGAAATGGCATTACCAAAAAAAAAAAGGGATTTTTTTTTTTTCCAGTGCTGAGAAGAAAAGTATGTCTCACTGCTTTTGTTTGTTTTGTTTTCAAGCTCCAGGTAAAGTAGTGAATCTCACAGTTGAAGCCTTAAATTATTCAGCTGTAAATCTGATCTGGTTTCTCCCTCGGCAACCAAATGGAAAGATAACTAGTTTCAAGATTAGTGTGAAACATGCAAGAAGTGGAATTGTAGTGAAAGATGTCTTGGTTAAAGTAGAGGACCTTCTCTCTGGGAGGTTACCAGAATGTAATGTAAGTGCTATAAACCTTTTAAATTAGAAATAGACTCATGCCACAGAATACAGTTTTGCATTTTAATATTGAGACATAAAAAATTTGGAGGCTTGCTTTTCAGAACAATCCCAAATACTTTACAAACTTAGGCCCAAGGCAGGATATAATGGTTGAAGAAAAACCTTTCTGTCCAATATAGTTTAAATGGAATACTTTTCCTTGAAAAGCTCAGTTTAATCAAAGTAAAAATATTAAGAAAGGGTCAATTTGGTGTCCTTTTAACAGAAAATTATGAAATAGATAATGTTGAATTTTTTTCAGCTTTTTTTATTTTTGTTTTTTACAGCATTAAATTAAAAAAGACAAACATTTTTTAGGGGGGGTCAGTGCAGACAGTGTAATGTTAATATTTTTTATATGTAGTATGATAATGCCTTTTATATTTTAAATGTATGCTTTATTCTGTGTCACATTTCAACATTATTTAAGTGCTTTTCATATAAAAATAAAAAGACCCACTATTAGCAGCATGATTTTTTAAAAAAATGTTTGTAGTCTGAGTTGTTCTTGAAATAAGCGTTCATTGAAAAGTTTCTGAATTTTGACTATTCATTGGATTCAGACCTGTAACCAATGTATACCTTTCAGAATTTCTTGAAGAAAATTCTCTTTTCCAGTGTTTATTCTCCTTTTCCTCTTTATTCTGAGCAGAATGTTGTGATTACTTGGATGCCAAGTTGCCTAACATTTTTTTCCTTTCTTTTTTCTTTTTTTTCCTTTTCTTCAGGATGCTAGGCTTAGTACTTTAATGAAAAGTCCAGTTTTAAATGAGAAAATTAATCAGGACTTTGGTTTCAGATTTGGAAGATCATCTTAGGCATTGTGAAGGTTCCCAACATAAGGCTGATTTAATTCAGCACTGAGAGACTGCCACCTACTGAATCATTGGTTATTGTAATGTCTAGCAGTTTTTCAGAGGTGTCTCCTGACAGTATGGATTAGAAAACCCCTGTCCGGTCTTATCCATTATATATGGATATATGTATGCTATATATGTATATATACATACATATCACATACATGTGATGTAGAAGGACCTCACTAGGGGACTTTTTTTAAGAGAGAGACTGAACGCTGAAAATAGAATCTGGGAATAATTAAATTAATCCTAGAGAGTTGCTTCTTTTCAGTCAGATTTGAGAACTTTTGGGATAAGGCAGGAAACTATAATACTGTCACTAGCAGGATGTACTGGCAATGTCAGCTAATGAAATGATAACCTAAATTTGGAGATTGCAGTGTTAAAAGGAGAAGCAATTTGGGATGATTTTGATTCAAAGGTGGTCTGCCTTTTTTGATCTACATACATTTAGAATTATGGGTTATAGATGCAGCTTATCATATGTCATATTTTGTCTTTATAGGATAACAGTGAATCGTTTTTGTGGAGTACTACCACTCCTTCAACTACTTTTGGCAAATCCACAATTCCTTCACGGACTACAGTTACACCAAGTACAGAGGCATGGAGTCAAATGAGCTCTGTTTGGAATGAACCAATTAGTTTTGTTATAACTAACCTCAGGCCATATACCACCTATCTTTTTGAAGTCTCTGCAGTTACCACTGAAGCAGGTTACATTGACAGTGCAATTGTCCGGACACCAGAATCAGGTATATACAGCTTTCAGATGGAAATAAAGTTCTCATTTTTCATTTATATGAAAACTTCAAAATATCAGTTTGAAGTTATGTTGCAAGGTACTTCAGTCTGAATCTGTCTTTATCTGTATCATACTCTTGTATTTACATGGTTGCTTAATTTTACCTGATGGAATCAACTGAAAGCGTATGTAACTATTAATGTATCTAATAAAGTACAGTGAGTGGGAGTTCAGTTATTATTCAAAGTCAAAGATACCAAAGTATGCTCAGGACAGAGCAAATTTTATGAAAAACTGAGGAGAATTTAAGAACTGCAGTTAATGGCACAATGGAAAGAGAATTAAAAATACAGATGAAGAGGAAAGGTGTCAGGCATGCTGTTCAAAAAGTATGTGTATTGTATACATAGCAATGCACTTAAAGCTTCTATGCCTTTGTGGAAAAATAAGCAGTATAAAGAAAACTCCTGTCCCATGGTTCCTCAATCTGGACCTATTGCAGAAAGTTGTTCAGTGCTGAAGAAATCTTCAAACACTAGGCAAGTCGATTTTGGATTATCTGCAGTGCACTGAGAAGTTACAATTGGAAACGAAGGTTGTCCAGGAGCAGGAGTTTTATAAAGGATTAGGTAGTGGGCAACATTATTAATAGAGCCATACCAAAAAGGTGTTCTAGAGGAATGTTATTCTGGCTTTCTGCTTGCTAGTACCTCATTCTTTTGCCTGACACAGTTTGATGTTACTGGGTTCCCCTTTCATACATCCAGAATTCATAGCACTGTTCAGATGAGAAGAAATGTAGTTCTCTCCTAGCACTGTTCATTTGAATTGCTTTGCTAGAATTAAAATATCCTTAGTTTGCTGTTCTGTTGAGGGTTAATGAAGTTTTGGATAGTTTCTGTTCTAACGATGTCAGGGCTAATTTCCAGTTTATTTTTCACCCTGTTAACATCCTAGGATAGGTGCAGTGGTAATAAGCAAGCCCTGGAAAGTGATGAAAAGCTTATTCAATGGAGTTTAGTTCTGCCAAATACATAGAAAGCTGTCAGCTGTTTGAAAGATAAGATCTTCAGTCCTTGCCTAGTGGGTGCCTGTAACAGTCAGGGTTCATCCATTAAAGCATGGTCTGGGAAAAGGGAGGTTGTCTTACTGGTCGGTGTGGGTGGATGTGTGCTGTGCCCAGAGCCACCAGCACACCCACAGTCAGCCCTCATGACCTGAGCTTCAATAAGTCCTTCCTCTTAGCAGCATACTGGCACACCCAAGCTTGTGGATTCAACTCCGTTAGACCTTCCCCTCATGAGCATTCCGGTGGTTGTTAAAGAGCTCCCCCGCGAGTCCTGAGTGCCTGTGTGCCAAGGAGCCTGTTCAGAAGCTGGCCGTGTATAGGCATTAGGCCATATATAGCCATATATATATATGGCATATATAGCCATATATAGGCATTAGGAAGGCATTACGAGTTAATAGGCATTCTGCCTCATTATTTTTATTTTCGTACCTTTCATTTGCTTCGGTGGGAATGGTGTTTTTACATGCTAAAGTTTTTATTTATCTATATAGCCTGTATAGCAGAATCATGATTTAGGAGTGTTGCTTTGCAATTATTGTAGCAGGTTCCCCTCTCCAGTATCAAGCACCATCATCCAGTCTCTCTGTAATTACTGAAGTCCACTTCCCTTTTCCAAATGACTTGGTTCTTACAAGAATCTCTTTA
Organism: Nipponia nippon; assembly: GCF_047370975.1. NCBI lineage: Eukaryota > Metazoa > Chordata > Aves > Pelecaniformes > Threskiornithidae > Nipponia > Nipponia nippon. The sequence continues at coordinate 44,750,016 of NW_028262347.1, forward strand.
GTGTCACACTAGCCACCCCCTCGAAGTTACCAGTTTCTTGTATGGCCAAACCCTCACATTTCAGTTCTCTGCTGGAGTGTCTGAGATGAGGCTTGAGGGAGAGGAATTGATAATAGTTTGTGATAGCAGGTCGGGGATGGAGAGCGGATTTATTTCAAATATCACTTTCCTGCTCACACAGGAGCATGACATGAAGTTGTTGTCATGCCCATTTCACTGCACAGAGGAAGGTGATATATGTCTCTATTGTATAGCTCATTGGTGTTCCATTTTAAAATGTTGACAATTATTTCTGCCCCTCCAAGCAGAATTTTTTGAGCCGTGCTGAAGCTCTCCTGTGTTCCTGACAAAGATATTTTTCTTGCTTTGATGTTTGAAAAAGAGGCTACTTCTTTAAAGCATTTTAAAATGCTTTATTATAAATATTTTTTGAAAACACAGCATGCGAATATTTCCTTTGCTGGGATGGCTGTCAAGGGGAGGATACTTCTACAAAAGGAAAAAGATTTAAACCTTGGGGAAAAAAAAAGTGGTCTCTTAAGATGATGCTTCAGAATTATGTGCAATTGTAGCTGATGCAATTTGCGTAACTAAGGATGATTAAGTAGTCACTACTGAACAATCGATAACATATCTTTTAGGAATGACAGGATTTTTCATTTCTTTCACTTGTACATTAGTTTTTACAAAAGACAATAGTACTTTTTAAGAATAGTATGTTAGTTAACTTGCATATTCATTTACAGGATCAGTCTATATCTCCATATTGGCTTAAGTCTCACACATGACATATTAAGACCTGATTTTCATAGAAATTTATATCAATGAGTTGCCATAAGTTTACTTGGTTATGCAGCATTTTTCAGGTTTTTTTTTTTACTCTGTATGGATGTAAAAAATTCCACATCCTTTAGTTGTCTTTGGATTCAGATTTGGATTCCACCTCCTTTAATTGTCTTTGGATTCAGATTTTCATCTCAATAGTAATCTCTCATTAACTTACCAATACAGTAAGGTATACTTTATAAAGGACAAGGATCAGATTCCATAATCACTTGAGTATGGGATTAATTTAATTTATGTGAATAGTCTCATGAAAATAGAAAATTACTCAAGTATGCAATGTTTTTGCAAGCTTAATTGTTTTCAGGTTTATGTATATCATTAGTGCTGTCAGAAATCTTCAGTATGAAGTATTGTCTATATGAAAAAGGAACCTGTTCAAGGAAGAAAAACGTACCTGATGTGAGCTCTGTATTGCTGAGCATCACAATTGCATTTGAGCATCTTCTGTATGTAATCTGTATCATGATAAAGTCCATGCTAAACTTGGTAGAATCCCTGCCACCTTTGCCTTTTGAGGATTATTTGCATACTACCAGCTCTCTTGATACCTTTTGCGAGCATTACCGTAAAAAAGAATTGAAAAATAAGTCATTTTAATGAGCTATGCTTTTAATTTAGCTTCCCTTCAGAATATTTAATATTTATGTTTAAAATGAATTATCTGATTATGTGGTTCTTGGAAATCCTAATATAAATCATGTTATGTTCAAAGACTTTTTCCAATATTGTTTAAGTTCCAGAAGATCCACCACAAAATTTTGCCAAGAGCAACATTACAGCAAAGTCTTTCTCAGTGATGTGGGACCCACCAACCATAGTAACAGGAAAGTTTAGCTACAGAGTTGAGCTGTATGGACCATCTGGTAAGTCTGAATTGATGTTTTTATTTCTTTTTGGTTTTTTTGTGATTATTTCCTTACACTTGCATTCTTAGTGTCCTTGCCAATCAAGGATGAATATTTGAAAGCAGTGCTATGTATCCTTTTTACTATTAGACTTTTTAGAGATTTTAGATCACTTTTAAGGGAAAAGTCTGTCCATCAGGAGCAAGAGTATGCAACTTTCCTCACTCTTTTAGAGAGATGACATGCTAAGCTCGCAACTGAATTACATATCCAAAGCATTCTGTATCTTACCTTTACTATTTTCTCTTTCTGTTAAAGATTTCTGGAGGATTTTCATTCCTGTGTAGTATGCAATCAACTGTATGAGTCTGTTTTGATGTTTTTGTAATATTTTAAACTCAGACATGTATATATAAAGAAATTATTTAACTGCCTGTAGTTAAGTAAGACGTTAATGAGCTGTATACTAATGTTTTTATGGGACCACAAAGGAAAAGCAATAGAAATTAGTTTATAAAAAGCCCCACCTCTTAATACCCATATCTTCTTGAGATGGTTTTGGGGGATTTTTGCAGGCATTCAGTATTATTTCCAATGAGGTTGATGCCAAACTAGGTTTTTCACAAATAAATTTGGCTTTTCATTGTTCATCATCCTGGAAAGTAGATGTATGTATTATAAGCAAATAATGGACTGTTTCTATTTTTGAGCTAGAATCTCTTCGTTTTTTCATTTCAGGTCATATTCTGGATAACAGCACAAAAGATCATAAGTTTGTATTTAGTAACCTTGTGCCGTTTACAACATACGATGTGTACGTCGGTGCTGAGACAAGTGCTGGGGTGGGGCCAAAGACTAACCTTACAGTTTTCACTCCTGCAGATGGTAAGGAAGCATAAAGAAGTGAAGTGAATGGGCTGTACATGACAACTGGCTTCAGTTTTCCCTTCAAACCCTTTTAGGTACTTTGCAAAGGAAAGAATGGGTGTGTTACAGGAGTCTTACAAGAGAGGGATAACAAAATAATGAAAGAAATTGGCTGAAAATTTTTTATGTCGATTTATTTCTTCATATTTTCGAGTTCATGCACTGTCACTAAATTCTCTTGCTATCAGAAGCCTTCAGGGATTGTGAAAGAAATGTAGTTTCTGCCTGAATGAAAGTAGTTCTTTTTAGATACGGTAATTAAGTTGCAGGTCCCCCACTTACCCGTTAGATGGCAGCAAGTGGAAAGGAAAGAACAGCAGAGGCTTCCCGCCCCCCCCCCCCCCGCTCCGGCCCGTCCCGGCTGGTTTGTTCGGCGCCGAATGCTTCTTACTAAACACCTCGTTTGACTTAATTTTCACCAAATCCGAGGCCCCATACCAGTTTCTAATGGAGCTACCTTTACCAGGGACCATAGCTCTGAGGCAGACCCAATATCGAGATCTTGTCGTGGGTCAATCAAGTGGTTAGTTCTGCCCCTGAGCCGTCTACTCTGTCATTTGGGAGTTTTGGTTCCCAGTAGTCTGCTCACCAGGTGAGAGTCTTTTGCTCTATAGAAATGCGGTTTTATTTTACATGTGTGTGAGATTGTGCAGGATTATTGGTCTGCAGCTGAGGATGCAACCAGAAAAATTTGAGAATTAGTGTGTAATAGGCAGGCAGTTTCAAGATGGTTATTTTTGTGTTGTGTTTATGCCACACAGCACAAATTTAGAAAACTTCTCAATCAGTGCTTGCTGCAATGCTTGCTGTCAAGGCGTAACAGCAGGAGGAACACCTATACTTATTTATCATATTTTTTCCTGAAGTATCTGAAGTATCTGCTTCTGTCAGCTCTCAGAGACAATTTCCAGAGATGGCCTGCCTCAGTACAGCCATGCTCATCTTCTGTCTAAACTCACCGTCAGAAGCCAAAAGGGATTTTGGTGTTGGCTTCTTTTTTGAGTGGCATAGAATGTCTCATTTTAAAGCCAAATCTACAAACCTTCATTATGCAAGTCATTTCAAGTTTGTCTTTTTCTGTGGTGTATTAGGAAAAAAATATTTTTCATATAAAATCTGAATATCATTCTATTGAATATAAACATTTCTGATCTCTGGTAGTCCTATGTAAAATACAGTATCATTATTACTGCATAGTAAAAGGAGAAATTGAACCAAAACCTGTTATAAAAGTGAAATGAACAAGATGTATCCTGTTCATTATTTTTTTTCCAGCTTTTTACTTCATTCTTGTATGGTTTTGATGAATTTAGAATTAAGCTTTCATTTTCAATATCCTTGAGGTTCCATATAGTAAGCTAGCAAAGGTCGTCTTGCTTCCAGTGCACTGTCTTCAGTAGAGCTGTCCTGATTTACATCATCTTAGGATTTGACCATATTTGTACATATGTCATGTATGTCAAAAAACTGTGTGCATATTTTTAGAACTGTAACTTGTTTGCTAAAAAAACATGCACATGCTGTACCTGCACAGCAGCAACTCGAAAGATAAGGATGTGAATTTAATTAAATGCCTATTGTACTTTGCATACAGTGCTGAAAAAGCTTGTAATAATCAGAGATGTTTAATTAAATCAAGTTTCTTCTTGAATATTTAGTCCCAGGTGCTGTATCAGATTTACATCTAGCAGAAGTGGAAGCCACATACATAAAAATTGTTTGGAGGAAGCCACAACAGCCAAATGGAATCATTACCCAGTATAGAGTTAAAGTCCATGTGCAGGAAACAGAGGTGACTCTGGAAAACACTATTCTCAAAGGAAAAAATAAGGTATTTAGTTTTTTTTAATCTGGATTTCTTTGCTAGATTAAATTTGCTTCTCTGCCTTATCCAATAGGTACAGAATGTGGAATTAGCCACCACAGATGAGTTTTCAATGCTTTTAGAAGCCATCTTCCTCACCTCACCCTCTTTCTCTGGCTGGGTTTTAAAGAGATTCCAATAATGCTGTTTCCACACATGAAAACAGTAAATAATTCTGGTGAAATGATCCAGAATTTCTTAGCTATTGAAGGCAGGAAGCCATAGCCCACAATCTTACTATCCCTTCCAGTCCTTGAGTTCTTTGCAGCATAGGGTGACCTAACAGTAAGAGTACAGATTTAGGTGCCTAGATCGATACATAGCCACTCAGGGAAATTCCTAGAAGATGTGAGTATGAATCCTATGGAGAAGTGAATTCAACATAAGTCTCCCAAGGCTGGTCAAGTGCTCTGCTTGCAAAGCAAACACCCCTAGACTTTCTGCCCCCATTTGTATCCTTGAATTTACATGTCTGATACTACATGCTGAACTCCATGCTATGGTTGTATATTAAGGATATTTGTGCACATCTACTGGATCAAATCTTTTAGGAGACTTATGCTGTCAGTCAGTCTAGCTTCTGGATTTTGGGTGCTGATGTGCTCTACATGCTTAAATGGGGCAGCTCGGAGCATGCATCCCAGAACTGTAGACCCCTAGCAAACGTTCAGCTCAGAATTGAGTACTTTCTGAGGTAGAGCTTTTTGGTCTTAATGTTGAACATAGGTGCCCAAAGTTTGAATAATTTTTTTTTTTTAGACAATAATATCTTTCTCTGGATCTGACACAGAATCTAAGTTTTGATGTAGAGCTCAATGAAGGAGTTTGCTTTCAAGTTGAATGGTATACATTAAATGGAGCCCTAGAGCCAAACATTAAATAAGGAGTAAGAGGAAAAAAAATGAGGATAAGGATCCCTTCATTAAACCAAGGAGGCATCCTTGGAAAATGAAAGTATATAACTCTGTAATTAAAGATTATATCATAGTACAGACACAGAAAAAATGAAAATTGTCTGTACGGACATATTTTAATGATGGGATTTCCTAATTTTTGAGTTCTTAGTTTAGCATCATTGCTGCTTTATTATAGTTTATTGAATTTAATTTTAATTTTCTAATTAAAAACCAAAACAAACCATAACAAACATTATTTAGAACCCCATTGACTTAGAAGCTTAGAGCATCTATAGGATTTGAACTGTCAGATCCACAGTGCTAACAGTACTCAATAACTAGTAGCAATAAAAGGCTGTTATAAGTGGAAAATCCCCAGAGGCAAAAAGTATTTCCACATGGGTTACTATTTTGCTATAAAATGTTGGTGAAGATGAGGCATATATAGCTTTTACCTGTTGGTACTTAGGTGAGATTGATGCTGTATCTCCGCCTGTGGTTAATCCCCCCTAGTTACAGCAGTAAAAAAGCTGCTTTGCCCCCTGTCCACCCAGAGTCTGTAGGCAGAGAGCTAATGTGTATTACTTACATCACTGTAAAAGCATCTCTTTCTGGCAGTGAAGTGGGCCATATGTGTGAGTGGGGAGTGTTCACAGATGACAGCAGAACAATTTAGAGACAGTGAACTCCTGGATTCAGTCCCAGATTCTGAAGGGGCATAATGATCTAGTGCTTACACACCGTTTTGTACCTATGCTCTAGGCTCTATCTCTTTTTCTCTTCGCTTTTGTTGTTCCTCTCTTTGTAGTTCTTGCTTCCCTTTTATGTACTGCCATCCCTTTCCAACACTTGTCTTTTGCCCCTTCTGTCCTATGGACCTCTATACCACCTACCGCCCTTTTGCTCTCCCTTTTCACATATATACTCCCTTATTTGCCCTCTCCCCTTTATTCCATTGGCTTCTGTTTTTCTCCCCCTCCCGTTATTCCCTCTCAGCGATCTAGTCAACCTTTTATTCCTTTTCTTCAGGGCCTAGTAGGGGCATCTGAAGCCCTCTTGCTTTCAGTGCCTTCAGCCCTGTTTCAGAACATGCTTAGTATAAATGAAATCTCCCAAACTTAAACATGTGTCTATTCAATATAACTCCAAGGATATAGCATTAAAGTTAAAGGCCTTGCTCTAAAATTGCCACTTTTTACTATAAACCCCATATTTTAAGAAATCAAAAAAAAAGAATGTGGTGTTTGTTTAAACAATAAAAATTAATAAAAGGTTGTAGGCTACTGGCAGCTGAGCTTTTTCATGAGAAATATTGTATTTTATGAAGTTAATTATCGTTGTAATGAAAGATAATGTTTGTATGCCAACATTTATATAGCATGTGTGGTATATATATGAACAAATATACAAACACTATTTCTATATTATATAAAAACATAATTAAATAACTTAGTGATGATGAGGTTTGTGATTTATTTTTATATTTCTAATTTTTAGTATTTGATTGATTCTTTGGAACCATACATGGTAAATGAAAACATCAAACCTTCTCCCACTTGGAATTCAGTGGAAACAGACAATGAATTATATGAAGGTTCAGCTGAAATGTTTCCCAGCATTCAGACAGCTTCCCCAGTAATATTTACAAGTGTATCCGGTGATAACTTGCCTGCTATAAATGGAGCTGCAGAATTACATTCTGCTTTGGGTAAGGTATTTCAGGATATTTTTCTGTCTGCTCCTTTGTTCTGAAGGACCCCCATCACTGTCCCAGATATGATCTTTAGCACATGGTTCAAGCAAATTATGAATGGGTCATTTGCTGGAGTCAGATATTTTTACTACCAAATAACCTTCTGAAGCAAATGGGAATGCCACACAGGCAGGAACTAGCCCCTTGTCACCCAGCTGACCTTCTTCCTAGTGAAAGGAGCACCCGAAAGCCATCAGCCAAGCTGCATAGACAATCAGTTATTACAGTTGCCAAAGCAGGTGTGATTGTCAGGGATTAACATATCTCCAAGCCCTTCAGAGACCTTGATTTCTCTAAGCCTTTTGACTAATAGGTTTTCAAATGTCAGTGAAGGTAAATAGGTCAAAAAGTTACAACTTTGCTATATGGGTGACAAACAGGTGGAGATGACCCCATGACACGGTGATGTCATTAGTGTGTACACTTGTTCTGTATTATCAATGGACCAGTGTTTCTTTACCAAGTATGGATATTTACAAATCATTAAGCAGGCCTCAGTTGACAGGCAGGGACTTAAAATACCACTCTAAATTTTTACAGTGAGTTTTGAACAGTAGGGAGAAAGTCAGGGTTTTATTTTTTTTATTTTTTTATTAAAGTCACCCAATTCCTCCATATACACCAGTATCTAAAACCAGAATTTAATCCCATAGTTTAAACTACAGTGGATCTTTTCTGTGCTATATTAATCCTGAAGAATCTTCTTTGTCATACAGAGAAACTTACAGTGGTTTAAATGTGAATCTTCTTTTTATGGCCTCATTCCACTTGAGGTATTGAGTTGCTAAAAGATGTCTGTGTTGCTGAAAAACTGATTTCAGACAGTGTCTGTTGTAATCTAGCATACAAGTATTATTTTATAGTAGTTATTATAGTAGTTAAAGCAGTTGACAGCAAAATTTTCAACAGGGTCTGCTGATTTTCAGATGCCTCCATTTTAATGCTGGTCTCACAAAACGCTGAGCCTGAGATATGTGAAGCACCCACACTTTTTCATGTTGCAGTGGCAAAATGGCTGCTTTATAACAGATGATTTTGACTAGCGCACAGTTGGGTTGCGGCTGACTTTGAACTTTATTGCAGATGCACCAAAAACTCTTTGTGGGCATGTATGACTTCTTCATTCTGCTGACCACAATTCTTCTGCTAAAAATACCAGTGTGAAGGGATCCATGAGGGGAGCCATTTCAAGTATAGTTATTATAGCACTGTTGGGAGGGCAAGGAAGAGGGAAGCTGTCTTTCTTAATTAAAAAAAAATAAAAACAAAACTAAAAGCTCCATCAAACTAGAAGCCATGGTTCTGAAGTCACTGGAGAGACTAGGCCATCTACAAGTATGCCTTTTTCTAGTTCCTAGGAGATTTCTCTCAATTTTTTTTGTAGATAGCTGTCAGTATAAACCTCATGTGTTTAGTTCTTGCCCATTCATTCTTTCACCTAGGCCAATCTATCTATTGTACACATGAAAATGGACCTATAATAGCCTCTCCTTGACTGAGTTAAGAGGCAGAGTGTAAGCTTTTCTTCATATTTTTGTAATTGCCATGAAAGTTAATTCTTTTGCAATAAAATAGTTCCAGGTTGCTGTGTCAAAGTGAGTTTAGAATGCAAAAGGAAAAAAAAGAGTTTACGAGAAGTAACTGTTTTTTTCCATTTAATCACAGATAATCAGTATACCATTAACATTTTAGCTGAAGAACTGTCATATGTTATAAAAGGCCTCGTACCTTTCACAGACTACACGATCAGTGTGTCTGCTTTCACTGCTGTTGGAGAAGGACCACCATCAGTTCTTACGGTTAGGACACGTGAACAAGGTAAAATGCTGTAACTCTGATATTATCAAAGTTAACATATGTGACTTCTTTCACTGAACATTTAAAAATTTTTTTAATCATTTCTTTGCTTATTGTTCTATTTTTCTGTTTCCGTTTAAGTTCCAAGCTCAGTACGAAATATATCTTACAAGAATATTACCTCCTCCTCTGTTTTGCTTTGTTGGGATCCTCCAGCAAATCCCAATGGGAAAATCATTCATTATACTGTTTATGCAATGGAACTGGATACAAAAAGAGCATTCCACACAACAACTTCAAACAACAGCTTACTTATGACAGGTACAGTGTCATTTGATTTAAAAAAAAAACCCTAATAAATTGCAAATACATTATATGAAATTATTTTTTCCAACTTTATGTAATGTAGCCATTTGCAAGGTAGGTGGGCAAGATCTCCCCCATCCACACACATACACACACACACAACACCACTGCATGTAAAAGCAAGGTTGGGACGTTACTGACAGACTCATCTACTGTGGAGGCATATATAGGGAACGTGAAATGGGAGGAGAGGACTAGGTAAGATGAGCAGTAATTTGTGAAATGCGCCAAATAGTAATTTGTGAACTCTACTGAGTAGTAATTTGTGAAATGGATTTTTTTCCTCAGCCTCTTCTTGCCACGTAGGAAAATATGCCTAAATTGTCAATTCTTTTTCAGACTTGAAGTTTTTTCACAGTGTTCGCCTGACATTAATAATAATTTTCTTCTTTTAAGATGATAACTTTGGTAGTAATTGAAGAAAATGCATTCTTCATGGGGTTTCAGGCATTTATGCTAATCAGAGTAATGCATATAGAATAAAAACACATATTTGGATGTAAACGTACACATCTTTTGTTTTGACAAATAAATTCTTAAATCTATTTACAGGGTTGAAGCTGGTTGACTTAATTCAAAATCTGTTGATTTGACTGAGTGCTCATTTGGCTCTCTCCAAATAAATGGTATTATACGTATTCTGTCTTTTAGGTGACAAATGTGTATCAGAAACTCTTAGAACAGTAACCATTTTTACAGTTTCATAAGTAGGTATGAGGAAAAAAACATGTTTAAGAAGTCACCAGTCAAGATTTTTTTACTTAATCTTTTTAGGTTTAAAAAAGTACACAAATTATAAAATGAGAGTCGCAGCCTCTACCACAATTGGAGAAAGTGCTTTGTCTGAAGAGAATGACGTTTTTGTGAGAACCCCTGAAGATGGTAAATACATTATTTGCAATAATTATTTGATTTCTGTATTGAAGTTTGTGCTTCTTCAGAAGACTGGGCACATATAAAAGAGGGGAAGAAAGTGTACAAATAAAATCAATGTTTGTTGAAATTATTAGTCTTCTATCAGTCAGTGACTTCATTCAGCCCATTTTTGTGTAAGTGCTAGGAATAATGGTGAAAGCTGCAGCATGACCAGCAATCAACTGATTTCAACTCTGATAGACAAATGGGAAGAAAGCTGCAGATCTGAGGTTCCTTCACTGAAAACAGTGTGTCCCTAGACCCCATCTAAACCATAATCAATTATCTTCAGCTTCTCTTTTTTTTTATTTTATCATATGGAAATGGGGTTGGTTTTGAAGCATCTGGAAATGGCAGCTTTCAACAATTCAGAGGCCATATTGCTGTCTATAAGCAGAGCTGCTGATAAAGTGAGGGGTTTTTATACTGAGTGATATTATATGCAGTTGTTTTTGTACAAGTTTGGGGCTTTATTCATTTTAAGACCGATCAATAGCTTTAATGTAGGGTATAATACTACCTTATGAAGATTTCTGGATCTTCCCTGCTTGCTTACAATGCAGTCTCCACCCATGAAGGCACAGGGGCAGTAGCTGGAGTTGCCATTGGCCTCTGCAAAGAGAACACAGGAATTTGATTTACAGAGCAGAGTCGTGATTATTAAACTTTAATCTTTTCTCATTTATATCAGGTTTATATTTTCACTGCTTTCAGCAAAGTTATTTCCAGTTTCTACCAAAGTAATAAAGAAGGTAATTGTCCAGCTGTCATTTATGTCTCTCATTGCCAAATATGGTACAATACAGGAAAAAGAATTAAATGCAAATAAAAGAGAGCAAAAGATTACAGGATTAAAAATCATGGGGATTTATGAAGCTTAGATGATTTGAATAACCAATCAACCAAAATATCAAATTAAACAGCAAAATTTAAAGTGCTTGTAAATTTTTTTAAAGGTTGCATGCTTCTATGCTGCTGGTTTTTTGCAGAGAAAAGGCATATCACAAGAACAGAAAACATATCTTTTTTCTCTGAAAGTTTACGCTTCCTTGCCTTTGAGCATTACAGAAGTTTGTTCAGAGTGGAGTTTCAGGCTAACAGTTCATCCATTGGTAAGAGATGTGTGCAAGCCTTGAGGAAACTATTGAGAAAACCACCAGTAATTCCTGCCTTTTTATAAGGCTATGTGTAATTTTGTCGTCTTCTTCTTGTTCTTTAGTTTTCCTGAGGTAATTCAGGTTGAGATTCGTGTCTCCTAACTTTAGCCAACCTAGGAGTGGCAACAGGTTTGACTCTTGAGAGGAGAGATACCTCCAAATAAAAGGTTCACTACATCTGTCTTAGATAACTTACGTTAGGATGGAAGATACTACGCTGTTGCATTTAAATATTTTACCATGCCAGATAAATTGCAAAATGCACCTCAATTGAAAATTAAGCTTCTTCACGTGGGAAATATCCATGTGGGCAGTCTTGTCATCCAGAGTGATCTGTTACAGTTAACACTTTTCATTCATGAGCTCAGAAATCAGGAATGAAAGTGGTTTGAGAGACCTTTAGGACAAAAAAAAATCATGATAAATTCTGAAATATCTGGATATTGGTATTTGCACACAAACTGAATCGCATAATGCTGGGTTCTTAGTACATTTTAAAAAAAATTATAGACAGATTATTTCAGGGGTGAAGTGATGAAGCCTTCAAAGGAATCAGGGTTGACATTCAGCGCTGATTTTATTCATAAGCGCAGCCCACTCACTCCTTCAACACTTCTATGTGTTGTTAGCTCACTGAAGGTCACATGAATTCATACGTTGCCAGTAGATTTAGCCAACACATTACCCCGGAGCTGGACTTGTTTTGTACATGACCTTCACACCAGCGCATGCAAGATTTACACTGGGGTCTTCATGGTCATCAATTAGCAGCTGTATCAGTAAACTAAAAAGAATTTAGTTACAGTGCATACAGTCCCTTTCTTCGTTCAGTGGTTGGTTGAGTGAAATAAGGTGGGTGGTTATTTAAGAAGAAGGCAGTACGATGGCATTCAGCTGAATTTAAAGATCTTGAATTCGAGGAAGACAGTGAGAGGATTTGAAGGATCAGTCTGCATGAAAGCAGTAGACAGAAGAGATTTTTTTCTTAATAAATGCAGTTTTGGATAGATTTATAAATGGATGAGAAAAGAAATTCCAGAAACGCTGAAGTGTCTGGGATGCAAACAGATGCCTGGTTTTGTAAGTGGAAAAGAAGACATACAGAAATTAACTGAGAGAAAAAGTGGTAAGGCTTTGAGAAGGAGAGTGAGTGAATGTAGCCCTTTTGCTACAGTCAGCTAATCTAAATGTTAGGATCCAATAGGTTTATGAGATTGGTCCTATATTCAATTAATTGAAAGTGTCAGAGGTTTTTTTTTTTTTCTCTTTGATTTCTGTGTTGCAGAACCAGACTCCCCGCCCCAAAATGTAGAGTTAATAAATGTCACTGCAACAGAAATAAATCTGAGATGGTTACCACCTGAGCAGCCTAATGGTCTCATAACTCACTATGAAGTTCTGTACAGTGATTCCGATTACTTATTTATTAAAAATGCCTCATCTACAAGTATATCACTAAGTGAAATGAATCCATATACTCTCTACAACATCTCTGTAAGGGCATTCACCAGACTTGGCCATGGGAATCAGTCATCTTTCCCACTTCTGGTGAGAACTTCTGAAACTGGTGAGTATATAGTTTTTTTAAAAAATCAATCAACTGCTTTATGGTGACCTTTGATGCCCAGGAGATCAGTTTAATTAATTTTACAAGTATGTGTTTGCTTTGCAAAGCATTAAGTTCAAACCCTGTTTTCTCTTCTATGTACGAAGCAAAAGTAGGAAATAGTAAGGAAGATTAAGAAGTAAAGAAAACAGTGGGAAGTTTTATGCCTGATGGACTTCATATATTTTAGTATTTGTCCTTGAAGATTCCTTGTGTCTCGCAGGAAAATAATTTTTTGTAGGAAACGAGGGGTTTCAAAAAGTGAGTGCAATTTGGAATTTAAGTTATGAACTGAAATTTTATAAGAATTCAATCCTAATGGTTAAAAAATATCAGAATTGACAGAGAAGTGCTATTTTGTAGCAGGCAAAGTTGTTTATGTTACTAGAAATATTTTGGAGAAGGTACAGATAAAACAAAATAGCAGAGGATTAGAGTAGACAGTTTTTCTGAGAAAGGAAAGTAAATTTAGAAGTGAGGACTGGGAAGGACAAACATTAAAAAGGTGTAACAAGGCATAGGAAGAGACTTGAAATAAATAAGTAGCTGTAAGGTAGGACAAGGTAGGGAAAGGAATATAAAATATCGACAGAGGGTCATTAAATTTTCAGTGGAGCTAAACAGGAGAGGTGTTGGAGAAAATAGTGAGGATAGGAGAAAATACTGAGGATAATGGTTTACATGGAGGAACAGATGTTTGGGTTAAGCTGTACACTCAGCAATGAATGGTGGCTGGGGAGACAGATATGAAGGTTAGTTTTCTTTAGGACTCACCCATATCCAGGTAGCACTGACATGATGATCATCCTTTTTTGGGGGCCTTTTGCCATCTTCACCAATTTGCTACCTCAGACAACTGCCTACTTTATCTATATGTAGATCTAGCCCTGGAACTAAGCATGCTCTGTTTTTCACATTTTTCTCAGTGAGGAAAGACATACACGAACAAACTGATGTCTCTCAGAAGGGGCAAGGAGATGCTCTGGCTCCTTGATTGTTAAGACACAGTGGAATCACTATAAGCTCCTTCTCCTCCTTGTTTCTGAAATGAAATTTGATTTTTCCTGTATGAAGTAGTTGTCGTCTGGGCCTGCCTAACAAGTCAAGCTCTTAAGGAACAGGGGCACAAGCACCTAGTTTTCAGATTGCATGAAACAGGTAGTCATAATAGAAACCAAGCTAGCTCTGCCAAGACATTGTGCTACTTTTGAGGATTTTTTTTGGTCAGATACCATAGGTATGTAGGCACCTGCCCGACTGATACAATGTCCTTAGACATAACCTTTTTTATTGCTCTCTTTAACTTAGACATCCATATTTTGTCTAAGTTGTATTTTAAGGCAGTTAGTTCTTTCTCAGTGCCTAACTCCCCTGATGCTCAGAACAAAAATTTGAGTTCCAGCTGTCTATGATAGAGATGAGAAGCTGCAAAAACATCTCTTGAGATGAGAAGAATAAAACCAAGGGAGGATCTGGAGGATGGAGCATTTTGAGTGAAACACAAGCTATTAATGGGCTGGTGTGTTTGAAGAGCTCTTGGGAGTTCTCTGTTACTATTCTACCATGAAATTAGGCAGAATTGTGGGCTGATTTCACTGCCTCTCATGGCATTTATTCCCTTTCTGGATATTGCTTAAGCAGAAATTATTTATATTTTTGAATGTGGAGTTTCATCAAATGTCAGTACATTTATAAGAATGTTTAGGGCATTCTAAAGCATACCCATGCCTTGACCTTTTGGGAAAATTGTGCTGTCATTGCACGATTATGATTTTCTGGAATAAGATATATTATGCTATCAGACCAATTTTGGGTAATGGAAAACATACTTGTGTATTTGTTTGGGGACAGACAGACATATGCACACAAAAAACAATTGTCATGACTCAGCAAGGGCCAGCTACTCCGTAAGGGACAGAGAGCCAAGAGCTGAGGGGGTCCTTGGGCCAGTGGGGCAGGGGCCTCGCTAGCCAGGACTTGTCCCACCAACCCCCAGTGAAAGGAGCAGGGCAGGTCTGGGGGTGACAGCCAGGGGCCGCCCAGAGTCCAGATTGACAAACACTTCACAGTGATGAGGCAGGTCTGAGGTCGAGCCAGGAAAGTGAGTTAGCAGGTTTCAGTGACACTAAGCAAGTCAGACACGGCCCGGTGACAGCTGAGCAGGTCTGTAGTGATGGGGCCAAGCTGAGGTCAGGCTGCGACATCAGGCTGCCAGTCGGGGACTAGATCAGTGGGTCCACGGCCAAGCACAGCCATGGCAGCAATGCAGCAGGAGGTGTAGCTCAGACAGGGACAAAGCACGAGAGCCCCAGCTGAAAGCAGCTCCCAGAGGCCAGTGGTCAACCCTGGCTGCAGCCTCACTGCAGCACTGCCTGGGAGTGTGTCACCAGCAGGGAGGAGGAGGCAGCCCTCAGCTACACTATCACTCAGCTGGCCCTGAGCTCCAGCGGCCAAACCTCCAGGAGGAGGGATGCTCTCAGGGCCCTTACAGCAATATGTTAGGCTCTCTTTGTTTTTCCATGCAAGTATTCATACAGTTTGCATTGATCACCCACGGAAAAGGAAAACAATGCAGGTTGCTGATACAAAGTGTAAATTATGGCAGTACAACATGGAAAATCTCCTAACAATAGCTAACTTGGAGGATTGCAGTGGTAGTTATGGGGTGTTAGAAGGAATGTTTAGCATCATGCTCCAGGTTTTTTTATCTGGCATGCTAAGGTGATTTCCATCCATTTTTTTTTTTTTTGAGAGACTGACCTGTACCTTGTTATGGTGTGTATCTGTCATATGTTTTTGATCTTCCAATTCAGCCTCTTTTAAAATTTATTTTGTACAAAAAATAGGATAAAAATCAAAATGTTTATAATGTGTTTCATTTAAACCAGTTTAAGAAAATGCGTAACAAATCAATGAAACTGATTGGAATTTTCTATGAGTCTAAATTTTGTCTTCTAGTTCCTGATTCTGCACCAGAAAACATAACCTATAGGAACATCTCATCCATGGAAATTGAATTATCATTTTTTCCACCATCCATTCCCAATGGAATCATACAGACCTACACAATATATCTCAAGAGGACTAATGGAACTGAGCAGAGAGTCATAAACACTACTCTTCTGACGCTACGTATTGCAGGCCAGTATATAATGATCTGGAACTTATAGCAACTGTAAATTGTTCTGAGAAGGATCAGCAGACTGATGCAGATCAATTAGTTCATTGGTTGGACATGATCTTTTTTGTCCTTACACAATGTTATATGCTACCTGTCCTGAGAAGCAGCCTGTTGTGTCCTGCAGTCATGCAGTGGAATGGGCCACAATCTGTACAGAGTCTAATATATATCTAATTGTATTTTAGACGTTTAAAGTACAAGGAACTTCAGTAGATTTCTTTGCGTATCTGTAATTGTAACAAAGTAAACACTGAAGTCACCTACATATCTTTCTGATGTTATTCTAGGCAAAAATAAATGCTTCCCTTTCCACCCACCTTTGAATCTTTTTCTATGTTCTGTCATTATTACTGAGGTATGACACAGCAGTTAATGCTGGGAGCTCAGTACCTTAACCAGTAAATTTTCAGAGTACAGCCAAGGACAAAGCATTCTAGGAATATGAAATATAAACTGGTAATTAGAGCTTTGCCCCTTCTGTTCATGAAGAATGCTTTGTGTTCAAGTTTTCCTAAGGCTTATTTCAGTCTCTAAAGACACGGATCAGTGTAAGTGATGGGCCTGTTCAGCGCTTCAGGTCCATTAAAAAACCTAATTTGGCCCACTGAATGGTTGGTTGACTGAATTCTTCTTCTTTATTTAGATTTAAAGAAATATACAGAATATACTGTAGAAGTGTCTGCTAGTACCACAGTGGGGGAGGGCCTTTGTAGTGCACCTCTGCATGTACTGACTGATGAAGATGGTAAGTCAGAACAGAAGTTACAATGTATCATTGTCTGCCTGTAGTCTTAAACTAATCTTGCACTTCATGTCAGATATGTGTAGGTTTTATACACCTTTTTTTTTTTTTTGCAATTATCTCTCTGTATTGATATCTGTATCTATCTACACACAAACATACACATCTATCTGTTATTTAATATATTTATCATTACAAGCTATGTGAAATGGCACAAGTGCTGTGCATGGACATTTGGTCTTACCAATATCTTATGAATTTGAAGAATCTTAATTTACTAATATTATTTTAATCTAATATACCACATGGTAGAATTAAATCTTGTGTTTGGTTCTGCAGACATGTGAGAGCTGGAGAAAGGGAAAACCACCAAAAGGCAGCTTGAATGGTCCAGGGACATTTCTGGTTCTTTTGTTTGGAGATTTTTTGATTCTTCTAAACAGATGCATGTACAGATACATGTACATAGGTGTAAAATTATTAATATTATGAAAATGCTCAAAGTCCATCATCTGTAGTACTGGACTTCCACATTGAGCAGGGGAGTGTTCTGCACTGGAGGCTGAGGGTAGAACACAGTCATTGCATCCTCTGCTAATTAGTACAGTAGGTCACAAATCAGCAGAGGAACCTTAAAATGATACTTCTACCCAATTATTTGTAGGAAGTTGTCATCAGTCGCCTCTATAGTTTCTGTAGGGGGAATCCTGAAAAAAATTCAAAGCAGAATCTTAACTTAGGTGCTGTGAATCACGTTTTAGAGGAACCTGTGTCTGTCCCTCTCCAATGCTTAGGGAGGAAGTCTCTGGGAACCTAGACTAAAGTGGCATTGACACAAACATCCCACCAGCCATTCCCAAATTTAGTTTCTTTTCATGTCTTAGGGAGCACTGGCTTGCCTAAGATCCAGCTTTTGATGATAATGGATCTTTGCAAATCTCCAAGTTGTTGATGGGCTTACATTCTTCACACTGTCAGTAATAAACTTTTGCTCAAGAGTAACGTTGCTGGAACACACTGGCAACAGCTAATTTGGATAAATCCTTATTTTGCATAGAGTATTTTTATTTAGAGCAATGTAGATTCTATTCTTCAGCAAAAAATATCCTTTCAGTAAGAACTGTAGAATGAACTAGATATGCCAAAAAGACATGACATTCACAGTATGACAGATTTTTTATTATATAGCCACTGAGGATAATATAACAAGTAAAACACTAAACACAGCTGTCACCCTTTTTCGCTAGTAAATACAGACATTCACTGAATTCAATGAACCTTCGTTCATGAAAAATATTTTTTTTCTTAAATGCACAGTTCTAAAACCTTTATGCCAACTTTTGAGACAGTGAAAGAAGGAACAACAACTGAAAAACAACAATATTTATAATACACCACATGTTCTTTATTCACAGGAACACAGTGTTCCAAGGTTCAGACCAAATGTTTCATAGATTTGCTAATAGCTATGCTCATATTCTCAATTTTCATGCATGACTACAGCTATGACCTGAATTTTTAGTGCATGATGCTTTTTGGTTTAATTTGAGAAAAACAAAAGTAATTCTAATATTACTTCATAGGGATACATATATTTGTGAATCAAGATGAAGAAAAATATTTACGTCTCAGTAACATGCAGTTATCAAACTGCAAAATCAAAAGTTAACCAAGCAGTATCACTTAGGCATACATGGGTATGTTTTTCCTCAGCAACATTTATATGAACTTTAGAATGAAATCAAACATGGTCTAACATTTTCATTTACTTACATTGTTTCCCTACACAGTTGTGATATGGTGTCATGTAGAGTTCATCCTGAAATGAATTTTAAGGGTCTCAGTCAATGCCTATCTTTATATTTGCCCTTGTGACATGTTAAATGCATGAATGTGGTCCTTATTTGATGGAGTGAATAGATTTTACCGCTGTCTAGTATCCCACATATTTATCATCTCTCAATGCCATGCTTATCCATTTTTCCACCTTTTGGTGCTTTATATAATTCTTTACAGCACCTCTCTTTCCTCAGGGGAACTATTTTGCTATATTTTACATGTGTTCATACCTATAAAGCTCTTGCTTTTATTAGAAGGGGAAAAAAAAAATTACAGCAATGTACTTGGACAGTAGGTGAATCACTGTGACCTACCCGTTGCTCTGTTTTCTCATGAAGTACTTTTTCCATTGAATCACAGAAACAGATGTTCTAACACCACCATGCAAAATCTTCTTTTATCATCTGTCAGAAAAAGGAAAAGAAGCTGCGCCTTAACATTAGTTGATGGATACTGTACCGGTGTAGTACAAAGTTCACTTTCCATCACAAATAATTAAAAACCTATTTAAGGATGCTGCGTATCCCATCGATCTTAGCTGTTTAACAAGATGTTGTGTCCTGTTCTCTCATTTTATAGCTCCGAGTTCTCCTCCGGAATCTCTCTCCGTAA
The DNA here is from genome assembly GCF_047370975.1 of Nipponia nippon. Taxonomy (NCBI): domain Eukaryota; kingdom Metazoa; phylum Chordata; class Aves; order Pelecaniformes; family Threskiornithidae; genus Nipponia; species Nipponia nippon. Next base: position 44,769,362 of record NW_028262347.1, read on the forward strand.
AACAGTTGTCGGGTGTCACTGTGAAGTTGTCATGGAAACCTCCGCTGGAGCCAAATGGAATTATCCTCTATTACACAGTTTACGTCTGGTAAGATTTTCTGGAAGTAGTTCTGAGGATAAATATTAATCTGTAACCTATCAGGAATGTTAGGTTTTTCTTACACAATGTGTTGATTACACTTTTTTGGAGAACGAATATTCATCCAGCACTTAAAATACTAGCCTTTTGTATATACAAATTCAGATATAATGTAGTAGCTGAAAATTGGAGTATTAAATATTTTGTAAGCATTTTCAACATTTTTCTAAAGGTTTTGTTATGGTAAATGAATTCAAATTTAAATTAAAGTCTGGTGACTATTTTCGTTATATTCTGATTAAGCCTATTGTAAGGCAAGGCAGAAGCCTATGCTAAATTGTCAAGGAGATTTGAAATAGGCTTAAAATAGCGTAATATTGCTTCCTTTTGTAGAAAGTATATAAAGGCAATGTTAAGAGTCTTTGTATGTGCTATCAGTTATGTCTAATGTTTTATTTTGTATTTATTATATTCATAGCAAATGAGTATTTTTAACAGATATTTTTCATTTACTCTGTTATTTGTTTTTCTATCTATCCTTTATTTTTCCCTATTTTTTTTTTTTTTTGCTGTCATCCCCCCGGGATCTTTTTTTGCCTTTAAAAAGGAGTTTTGTCACTTTAAAACATGCAGCTTCTGTCCTATTCTCTGCATAACATAGTTTGGTCTAGTGATGTGGTGTCTCTTCAAAGATCTATGTATAACTTCTACTGGGAGTGAAAAGGTTTTGTCATTGATAACTTCTAATATATTGCATTTATGCTATACCATTTTATTGTCACTACTAAGGTGCAGGAAGCAAATGCTAATGTGCACCTTATGAGATGTGAACCAGATGTGCAAATCAGCAGTGGTTATAAACACACTGCTTATTGAGCTTACATTTATTATTTTGATGTTACTTTACAGTTTTGGGGTAGGGTTTGGCCTCAGTTCCTATTTAATTTTTTTTAAATTATACCTTCTAGTTAAGTTAGTGATACAGTGAACAGGAGCTCTTCTTTTCAGAAAACTTTGATTTGGCTTGTCTTGTTACTTCTACTGTATCGGTAAGGTCTGGTGCTCTTTAACCGCAAAAACCATTAAATTAAAGACTATCCTCTAGTTAGGAAAGAGTTACTTCACGATAAGGATTATGGTTTTGATACAGGCTGTGTTCAGAGAGTTGAGGTTATACAATTTTCATCCTTATATTGCCTTAAAGCTTACTGCTTTTGTTATGGCAAATGAATTAGTAAGAATTATTTTTTAAAAACTGTTAATTGATCCATCCTGCTAAATATTTGAATTAAGCAACCACATAACTTTTTGCAGTAAGCCTTGTACTTTTTCCTTCCATATTCTCCTTGCTCTGTCTTATCTGTCCTTACTGTGCCATATCTAAAATTAGAGAGGCATTAGGTATCATCTTGAGGCAAGGACATTGGAGAAAAACTACCGTTGCCTTCAAAGGGGCCACAACTTCGCTCCTTCCTTGAAGGTTTTTTTGGGGGGAGGCGGGGAGGGGGGAAGGAGGGGAATTTTAAGTATTTAACAGAATTGTCTGTACAATTTCATAAAACGTGTTGCAGGGTGACATTTGACAAGGCAAACTGCCATGCTATAGTTGCTGCTTTTGGGAGGCATTCAATATATTTTTGGGGAGACTGTTAATCCCAGAGCTTCTCAGTAAGGCAGAAGGAGAAACGTTAATACAGATGTTAAATAAATGTTCCTTCTCTTAAATATATTGCAACAGTTATAGAGAATTTGTTAACCTTTCTTTAGTGGATTGGGAACAAGAATCCACAACTACTAGAATAGAAAGGGTAATATCTGTAATGTTTTCATTGTTATTATCTTTCTTGGAATTTGTCACAGGACAAGGTGGTTTGGGGTGCTAGCAGGTAGCAAAGCAACTTTCTGCATGCCTTGGGTCTACAAACTCATACTCCCCGAGTCTGCAATTCTAGAGTAGTAAAGGCATGTTAACAAAATTGCTGAACTTGTATATAGCTATTGTCTCTTGGCATTATCCTGTTCAGCAAATTTTTGTGAGATAATTACTGACTAGATATACTTTGAGGCACAGATTTTCAAGAAAATATGGGACCTCTCTTTGTTAAGTGAAAGTATGCAATTTCTTAGAACCTCTTGTGTCTGGGTTTCTGAAAGATCTCGTTTAAAACTTAATATTATTGTTCTTCATTAAAATTCCTTGGCTTAGCTTATTCTGCTAGGTACTTACTTTCTCATTGTCTGTGAAGACTGCACTCACTTTGATCAGTGTTTTCTTATTATTTTGATTGGAAACTCAGTTTTTTCTAAACAGAAAATCAACTTTTCTTGAAACACCCCAAGCTTTTGTTCTTCTTCCTAATTATGCCTGATAGCGAAACATTTTTTGGCAAATAAGATGTTACAAGAATGCAATTACTCAGAGCAGAAGTGTTTGTAGCACTAAGCTGTGGATTTTCTTCTTACTTAAATTATAACCAGCTACGTTTTTTCAGACTAAGAATATATTGGGCAAAGATCCAAGAAAATATGTCTTTTCTTTGTATTGAATTTGATAACTGCAGCTGCAACCTTTTGTATCTCTTTACTGACTATTCAAAATGTCAGAACTTTGGGAAAAATGTAAGTGTTGTTAACTTTCTCTGTTACCAAGAGCGTTTCCCATGTCAAGAGACATTCCACTCAAAATGTCAAAGGGATAGGGAGAATTTAATTTTTTTCATTCTCATACATTTTCTCATTCCAATTGTTTGTTTATGTACCTTTATTTCAGGAGTATCAGATGGTGGTCTTTGCTAATGGGACATTCATTCATTTATCTAAGGATGAAAATCAGCCCATCTAATAATTTTGAATCAGCCTTTCCCCTTTTTTTTAGAATTAGAACTCATTCTCTCGTTTGTGAAGAGCTCCACAGTGACTTCTGGAGCAAGATATTCGGTTTTACTTGTCAAATTATCATCCCTGTTTGAAATCCCATTAAAGACACAGGGCACCCACTCGCACAGAAATCTTTGCAGGAACTGAATTTTAGCTAGCTTTTTTCCCTGCTATTTTTTTCATAAAAGATTAAATTAATTTAATGAGGAATAGCAGACTTTTTGAATTGAAGTTAGTTAATTCTGTATCTTATTTTACTTTCTGATAATCATTTCATACCTATGCTAATACCAGCGTTTTATTAATGTTACATCTTACAGTCTTTCTAGGCGGGTTTTGACCTGACTAGAGTTCCATTCTGATCCCCTGCTACATTCCACCAGAATTAACTCAGCACCAGCTAATTCCTGTTCCATATCATCTTCTATTATTCCATTTATAACTTCAGCCTTCTGACCAATTTCACAGAGTCACAGTAGGGCATGCTCCCTGCTATAATCTTTTTATATTTCGCTATTCCTGTCCAGGGAGACAGTTTAGTTATGCCCTACTGTGTCCTTCCCAAGGGTACCACATAACCATTCAATAGCAGTTACTAGATGGACATGCTCCTCCTTGATATTCCATATAATCATTGTCTTTGCTGATCTAATTTACAAATATATTTCTGTGTTTTTTTTTTTAAGCACAATTAAGAGCCCTATTGTGATGCAACAGTACAAAAGTGAGCTTTTCAACATAAAAGACAAAAGTTGTCCCAGTCTTTTTTCAAAGCTTAAAATATTTGTATTTACCACAATATTGCCTTTTTCAATTTTATATCATATGCCATAGTTGTATACGTACAGAAATGGTGTGTATATATCATTAATAAAATACTTTTCCTTTAGGAATAAAATGTCAAAAAGGAGTGTTAATGTAACAGAAACATCACTGGAGTTCACAGACCTGGAAAATAACTATGAGTATAGTGCTTACCTAACAGCAAGTACAAGATTTGGAGATGGCAACATAAAAAGTGATACTATAACATTCAGAACTTCTGAAGGAGGTAAGCTTATATATAGTATGAATCTTTAATTTCATTCAGCCTTAAATTTCTGTCAGTCTTATTTAAGTTAATAAAGCTACTGAAGTAGAAGTGTCATTTGACTGGTCAAGAAGAGACATGCTACCTGTCTGTGTGTGTCTCTGTGTTTGTACACATATCTATGGCTCTATAAAATTATGATGGGTATTTCTGTTAATTTACTGAGCAAAACTTCGCATTTCCCTTCAAGACAGGTAAGATTAAAATAATTTAATTTTAAATTTTGGAATAAATCAAATTAATTTTATAATATATTTTAATAGCTCTTTTCTTTATCTTGCTGTGACACAACTTCTGATAGGGAAAATACTCTTTAGAGTCTCTCTCACAAGTCTGAAATGGTTTTAATTTGCAAATGAAATCTGTAAGTGTACAGCGGTTTGTTTATTCTATTTTAATGATTTTATACTTTCAACATGGTAGCTGACTTTTATAAATCATCATGCTATATACTGTGCTTTGAAAGTCATTCAGTTTAATTATTTTTTCTGGTTTTCCCATGAATTATATCGCTACAATCTATTCCAAAATGGATATTATGCAGGCATATTTCAGAATCATCCTGCATAGATAAACTGGCTTCCCAACACACAGTCACTGGCAGGATTAGCATCTATCCAAGCCATCCCTCAAAAGACTGTCTAAGTCATCAGGCTGTAGGTATTCCCAGTCTTTGCTTTTGAAGCTGTTATGGAAACATGAACTAACTTTTTAGGGCAGGATTTTTAGGAACTGATCCTGGAGTTCCCCCTCCCATTAATATTTTAGTATCTTATACAAACTAGAACAGCACAAAGCAAGAGAGATTATAAGATAACTTACAGTGTTCAGTACTCTACTGCATGTTGTGTTGAGCACTTTCTTGGATGGCAAGAAATATGGATTTAAATTCTCTTAAGCTGACTTAAGGAACTGAATTTTAGTCTCCTACATCACTGTGCTACTGAGAAGGACCATATGCTGCTATTCTTTACAGGACAGGAGGAGAGACTAATTGAAGATGATTTATAGAGTCCTTCCTGCATGTTTAATAGGCTGAGGAAAGAGGGAAAAACAGAAACGATCATACTGTCCAAGCTTAAGTATCTGGTTTACCTACATGAGTTAAGAGCCTAAATTCAGTTTATAATCAGCAAAGAGAGAACAAGGCTTTTAATGTAGGTTTTCTGAAACAACTCCTTTTTTTTTCCTGTTAACTATATATGGAGCATAGAGGCCTAACTCGGTCAACTTCCCTGTCTGCAAATTACACTTTCCATGTACCCAAACCAGTAAGTACAGGGCAAATTCTATAAGAAAAGAGCATCTGTTTACAAATGCAGCTAAATACAAATATGTCTGAAAAAATAGGGTTTAAAAAATTTATTTATATCTACTATTTTATTTCATTGTTTCCAGAAGAAGTTTTTATACCATAATCAGAAATACATTTAATCTGACATAGGATGTTGTCAAATCTGTAGTGGATGTTTCTTGGGCACTAAAATGTACAAAACCTTGAGTTAGGTATGCTAAAAATGAATATTTTTCCAGCACCAAGTGATCCACCAAAAGATGTTGTGTACAGAAACCTTACTTCCACATCAATAATGCTGTTCTGGTCTCCTCCTCAAAAGCCTAATGGAAATATACTGTACTACTCAGTTTATTTCAAAAATAATTCAGGAATATTCATACAGGTAAGCTTATTTTTATATTCTTCTTTTGTAGAATTCAATAAAGTGTTGTAATAATCCATTAAAAATTAAATCAATTTTATATAGTTGTCAGTATATTGTTTTTTCATATTTCCTTTATCACAAGGCAGTTTTTTAACTTACAAAGACGGAAGCACATCTTGTAATCGTGTGTTGCATTGTGCATCTCATTGGCCATTCATATCTTGAAGCATTAAAGCAAATAGGTTTTGTGTAATATTCCATATTGCAAAGTTTATATGTACATATACACACACACACACATACATGTAATACATATATATGCACAATATAAGTACATAGATAAACACAAGACCCATTACATTCATTGCACATCCTTAAGACTGTTTATCTTAGTCTAGTCTATCAATTTGAATAAATTTCTGTAACAGTTCTGTTTTTACTTTTTAATGCATGTTTGTACATCTTCTGAAAATAAGAAGATAATGTCAAAGTAGTGAATGCATTATTATTTCATATTTTTGTTACTCTTAAAAGGAAATTACTGTTTAGTATATTGAAACAAAGATATTGAGGTTCCTAAGCTAAAGCATAAAAGACAAATAAAATGTTATTTATAATTTTTTGGTGATACATACATTTCCATGTAGGTTTTTTTTGTTGCTACTTTCATCCTTAATTCTGCACCACATTTATTAATTGTATACATAGTTTTTCTGTTCTCCTTTGTAAGAATATATTATGATACAGAAATATAATAAGAAGAAATAAGCTTCCTTTACAGGTTTTTGGTTACAAGCTTTACACATGTGGAAGAAAAGAAAGAAATATAAATTAATGAAGAAACTAATGCATGAAAAATTACCTCTACTGCATAACTTTATGCTCAAGATATGTCTAGTGTGAGGTATGCATGTGTTTGAGGATAACTAGAAAAAAATATTCACAAATTTTACAAATACCTGTGACTGAATAATTGCTGACATACTTCAGTGTATACAATTCTCTGACTTCTGTGAAGCTGTGTGGTTGCCAGGCTCTGTCTGCATAGTTTCAGATGCAAGCAGGACCATGCCATGAATTCACATTCTGATGAGATTAAAATCAGGGCTACAGTTCAGAGCTTCAGCCTCTGCTTGCTTGCACTGCTATACCAACAGCATTTTTCTTTGCCTAACAAATCCCTGGAGAAATGTTTACACCAGTGCATTACCTAAACTAGCCCATCCTATGAAGAGTGTCTACGTTTGTCTAATTCTTGGACAACTCAAGCAATTTTGGAGGAGGACTATGGACTCGAGCTATTCCTGCCTTTAGGAAGGTGGAACTCCGCAGAGAACGAGTAAGGTGAAACTGGTACACTGAGAGCTGTAATCCCTGTGGATGTGCCCAGGACTCTGGAAATGAAGGAGCAAGATAGGGAAGATGAAGCAGAGTAGCACTGGCCCAGCAAGGTGAGGGTCCAGTTTCATTATCATGCGATGTGGTTGGGCAAGGACAGGGTGGTGGCATGGGTGAAAGTTACCGCTGCTTTGGCATATTATGTGGTGGATGGCAGAAAAGCGCTGACAGTAGCTCCAGTTCTAGGTGTGGAAACTACCGTTTTCACCCTTTCAGCTTTGAAATTTAACCCATCCCTCTGCAGAAAGCTATGAGAAGACAAGTTTCAGCTGCTGTTGCATCTGTCTCTTATGGCCATGGGACATCACCATTAATCTCTCAAATCATGATCCACTCCTTATCTATCTGCTTCCCTTAACTCCCTCTGCCCTTCACATGCCTCTCTGTTCACTATTTGGCATGGCAACTACCGTATCTACGTTGCAGTCCTGTTCTTTACCTTGGCATTCCTGTACGTGCAAGACAGATTTCAAACAGGAGAAAAAACCAACTCTCCCCTGCTCCCTTCTGTCAGATATTTTATATTACTCTTTTTACAACAGAGAAATGCATGTGTGAAAGCCAGCCTGATATGTATATGTATATTATATATATGACATATACAGACAGTTGTAAGCTGTATCAGTGTATGCACACATACAGCTTACAACTATCTGTAACTTAAAAGTATAACCATATAGTTGCAGGGTCTGTTGGTAAGTTTTGTATTGCACACATTTGGAAATAAATAATCCTTGGTTGGATGCTTCTGCATCTAGGTCACCATTCTGCTTATGTTTATCCAAACTGTATTTTCAGTTTGGGAAATGATATAGGAGAACTAAAAAAGTAGATGATCTTTTCACATTTCTAGAAACCCCACCTGCTCAGACACTGCTGTAGGCAGCCATTCTCTGCCAGTCTTTCATCTGCTGCTTTGTCAGGACATAACAACAGAGGTCCAAGTCTTAGATGCCTGAAAAACTGTCCCAGCTGAAGTATCTCAAGCAAATTAACATCTCCCAATGCTGTCGTAATCTGAAATAGATGTAAAAGTCATACTAAAACTACTACTATTCTGTTGTCTCAAGTTCTCACTTCTCCTCACATGTTCTCAAACTCCTTAGGCATATTAAAGGCCAATGAGTATAAAGCACTGATTACAAACAGCAGTGTTAAAAACAGGAAATCAGTAGCTGCAGAGTAAAGCATTTTGTTTAGGGGGAAAAAAGCAAAAGACCTGAGATAAAGGATGCAGTTTACTCCTTGACATGATGCAGAAACTTGCAGGAAAAATAGTTTTCCTTTAAAAAGAAAAAAACCCAAAAGTTACGTACCTTCATAGGGCAGAAAAATAATGTATAGTTTCTTTGCTTTGCAGGTCTACATGAAAAATCACACTGCGGCTGTCCAGTCAGAAGGCCTGCGATGCTCAGACCTAGGATTCATAACCAGAACAGCAGAAGGAAAAATTTAGTGATGGAGATTAGATTTGAGGATTTTGGTATAGGAGTGGGCTGTTTCTATGGGGATGCTGACAGGCTGTAAAAGAAAAAGTGTCAGAGAGGGAGCAGTGACTGGTAGCCAAATAGAAGAAACCATCACTTGCATGAGGCTAGGTTGAAGTCCAGCTTTGTCTTTCATCTTCTGCTACCACAGGTCTAGGGAACATGCTGCTTTTTGGTTTATGTTCACTACTACCGCCTCAGTGCGGTAAAGATGGGACATATTCTGACCAAGAACTTCCCACACAGATGACATGGCACTGTACCTCTTGTGCACATCACTTCTCTGTGATGCTGCTGAATTCCTACAGTTCAAGCTTTCACTATTTGCAATAGCAGCTTTGCAAATTTTTCTCTGTGGTTTCCTTACATGATGATTGAAGCAATCATACTGCCCACGTTCTCAGTCTTATCGAGGAAAGAAATCAAAGAATCTATGGAAGTAATTGTCTCATTGCTAAATACTGATCTATAAGAAATATCATGGACTTCAATAAACTCTTTTATTCAATTTCTCTATACTTGTGTTTTGATTAGCGAGAAAGTGGGAAAGGTGCTAATTACAAATATAAATTTATACTTGGAGAAAGTTCTCCAGTGTAGGAATTTCAGTACAGATGACAACTGTCCTGCTCTGCCAAACCAGACAGGGGCACCAGGAGCTAAGTAGAGAAGAAAAGGCCACCGCCCTTCTAGAGACTGAACATTAGACCCCAAATCATCCAACCCCTGTACTTCAAGCCAACCTAAGTGAACATGACTGGATACAGTTCAGAGTGAAATTCGGCTTGGTCTGCCGTCGGGATGCAGACAAGGGATGAAAGCAATGTGCTATATTAACTTAACAATCAAACATTTTTTTTTCACCAGTATGACCAAAATAAGGATAAAAGGGGAACTTCCCTAAAATACACTGCAAATTTTTTAAAAGATGGCCTCAGAATGGTACAGCACACAAAAAGGAAATATCTTCAGTTAGATTGGTACTTGGAACAGTGTGCATTACGCTCCTTGAGGAATGGCTTGGATTAGCCCTCAGTGTCACCACTCTCGCCTGATTGCCAGAGTCAAGCATGTGAGACTCTAACTCAAAACAACAGTGCAAGGCAATGAACCTAAAGAAGGAAACAGAACCGGGGGGGAAAAAGATTAACAGTGAAGAACAGCAGCGCTGTGTTGTCTGTATGCAACTAATTACAGCTTTATGCCACTGGAAATTTCTGCTGCTTCCTGGGGTGAAGAAGATACTACTTTCTGCTGACACTTTCATGGCCTGTGTGTATTGCTTACACTTAGCTGCTTTTAATAATCTGATACTTTGCTATGTCAAAACTTCTTTCATGTATGGATGAAGAAGGGGACAGAAGGAATAATTTCTTCAGCTGTAGCCAAAGATCCTAAGCTGTTTGCTTTCATCTGCAGCCACAGTTAATTGTAAAACTTCCTATAGTATTCTATCCCCAGGGTACAATTAGTACAAGTTTCATCTTTTCTCAGTTTGTACCCACACAGTTCTTCCTGCTCACCCTTACTCTTAATTATGTGTTCATTCTTTTCTAATATTTTGTCATATCAGAAGTTTGAGGTAGTCCCCAGTCCTTGGGCTCCTCATCGTAAGGGCGCTACCTCTTAAAACAGTTTTTGTTGAACCAGTAAAAAGCCTGTTACAGAGTTCCCGTTGGTTCACTGAGTCCTTAACTGCCAGACAGCTGACTAAATTGTAAAGGTATGCTTTTTAAACTGAGTTGGATTTTCAGCTGTTCATACCAATAAACTCCCATTAAATCTAGAATCAAAACTTGATGTGGTACCTTTGACATTTTTACCTTGAAAACTCAGAGAATTATTTAAGGTCCTTTTTTTTGTCTTCTCATTAGATATTATCAATTAAAATTATTATTAATTACAATATCTAATAACCATAACAACAGGAGGATAGTAGAATGATGCTTCTGTGTCAGAAGGTATTTTCTGTCATACTGTGCTTCAGCATCACAAAGTTTAATTAAATACCTTAGAATTCGATCCTCTATTTCTTGTATCTTACCCTACCCAAGTGTAAAGCAAAGCTCTTCGCAGCCTTTTTCAGTTAGTTATGTGAAGATAGTGTGAGCTTCCATCTACGTTTAGAAGAAAGGCATATATTAAGGTGAATTTCTTAGTATTTTGACTGATGTTGACTTAACCTAATCTTTCAGACAAACCTAACAGTGTGCTTTAAGTCTGTTAATAGGAGCGGATATAGAAATTTATACCACCAATTTGTGCAGCTTCTGTTCTGCATTCAAAATAAAGGCTTACACTTTCATTGCCAAACGAACTGTTTACTTATTTATGTTATGTGAGCACTAGTGACTGTAGGCAAAACTAGGTCTTCAGATATTGGTATATAAATCTCAGGGGAATGAATGAGAGTATCACCTATTGTTTTCTGCAGAAGTAAAATAATTTTGCCTGTACAAAAAAATTGGTCAAGTGTTACATTAGATACATAAATTGATACATATTGGTGACAGGCATCAAGATTGCATACTGAACTATCAATTTGCACAGTACTGACTCAACTGTTTGGTAGAGCATATCATAGTGACTTCTTCAGTAGGAACTTTCCTCAAGAGAAATATAACCCATTTTTTAGTATGCGGTTTTAGTATGCCTGTGTTTGTATGTGGTAGTTCTGAATTTACATATGCAAACATTACATTCCCCTTCCTCCTGTTTTAGTATGTCTGCTATCACAGTCTCTCTCTTTTAGGAAAGCATTTAAAGCCATCTTTGGTCTTAAGGAGCTGGAGGGTGCAAATAAGATGTAACACCAAAAATTGTGGGCAGGCCAAATAACTGGAATGTGTACTAGGCAACTCATCAGGGGTTTGGGCAAAATCCAGCTCCCTCTGAAAATGTTGCTATGTAGAAAATTGAGGAGGACTTCTTTGTTCCTGAGAAGTGCTGCCCATGCCATCTGCTCAACGGGGCAGTGTGACTGCTGGAGAGGAATGATACTGACTCTTTGAATCAGGAGAAAAGCTTTGACTTCCTACCTAATGCTGGAGCTGAATATGCTTATGTGGTACATGACCTCTCAACAGTTTTCAAATCATGAACCAAACTGCTTTGGAACATCTAAGTTAGGTTCCCATGAAGCACTGGGTGATGTGACACATTCAGTTATGTGGTATAGCTGACCTTACATAAGTAATTGGATTGGTTTTTTTTCTTTTCAGTTTCCAAAATGGTTCATTCCAAACAGGAATTGCCTCCTCAGAGGGGCTGATCTAGAGCATTAACCTATTGCAACAATCACAGTTTTAGTGGAATTTGTTATATAGTTCAAAACAAAGTGGGTCTTGGTTCTGGTGCAATCCTTTTGTTAGCAAGTAACTGCACAAGGAAAAGAAATTCTGTCAGTTCCTTCAGTTCAATGCAATCCACTGGGTGTAGATGTTTGCATGACAACTAATGGCATGTTTTTAATGGAAAGGACAACTAACAAAAGGAACAGTTTATCAAGTGTTGCGGTGAGATCTCTGCCACTGGAAGATTTTAATTCAAAATCAGACAATTTTCTGTAAGATCTACTCATAAAAATGGAATAAAGTGAGAGAAGTCCTTTGATTTGCTTCATACAGATCAGGCGAGTCAATCACATGTGTGATCATGTAATCTATGAACAATTAGCAGATGATACTTTTTTGTCATTTTCTTATGCAATATGCATAAACACATTGCAATATTATAGATTTAATGTGTTCTAAAAAAGGTCGATTGGCATTCAACAAATACAAACAACAGGAGGAGTCAATTAGGTACTCTGTAGTACTTACAAGGAGTAACAACAGATGTCAAACAATAAATTACTTGAGTATTTCAGTAAAAATCAGGACTCATTAGGAGTCAAAGTGTAGGTTTATGTCTCCTGAACACCATGGTGAATCATATCTGCTGTTGGTGGTGATGGCTAAATGGGAGGCTAGGAAGAGAAATCAATGAATAAACAACATTTTCAATGACAACACTTTTTTTTTTCCTTTAGAATTTCACAAGTTATGGTAATGACAGCGATGTGAGTATGTCCCAGTCTGCAGTTCTGGATGACTTGGCAAAATACAGCCATTATACTCTATGGTTAACTGCAAGCACAGCTTTTGGAGATGGAAACAAAACCAGTGAAATAATACATGTGTATACAGATCAGGATAGTAAGTTAATAACTTTTTAAATGAGCAGTGTATATCGGTGCTTCCTTTCATTAAAGAAAAAGACATTTTGATCTGAGTCTTTGCTTTGTAATATTAAGAACGTAGTTCACAAGCTTCTTCTTGGGATACAAGCGATGAAAATATTGTCTTAAACCATCATTAAGACTCTTTTGTTAAACAAATTTAACATAGATGATTATTCATATATGCTTTCTAAATATTTTGCTTTTGATAGTGAAACATAAATGATTTTTACAAGTTGTACAAAATATTACAAATGAGATTTACAGACTCATACTTTCGGCATTTATTTCTGTTTTGATTTTGGATGCTTTATTACTGTAATCCATGCGTTTATTTTTTGCTTATTATCTTTCATAGTCCCAGATGGTTCTGTTCAAAATCTGGTTTATCAAAACATTTCCTCATCTTCTGTAAATGTAAGCTGGCTTCCACCATCCCAGCCAAATGGCTTAGTCTTCTTTCACATTTCTCTAAGTTTGTTGCAACTGGGAACCAATAAGATATTGTCTTTCCCTACTTACAACACAAGCATCATTTTTGACAATCTGGAGAAATATACTGATTACATTCTGAAAATCACACCAGCCACTGATAAAGGATCTTCTGAACTGCATGCTCTAAGTCTGCATATAAGAACTGATGAAGATGGTAAGATATTTTATTCATTCCTAAGGAAATGTAGAAAAAAACCCAGCTTTCTAAAAGCTATTGTTTATTTATGTTTATTTTTCTCATGTTACTTAAGGCTTTTTTGTTATACAATGACAAAAACAACTGCTACCCATTTCTGTATTGAGACCATGAAATAGAATTTTCCACTCAGAGCACAACTTTAACTGATAGCTGAAAGACATTTTTCATTGTAACTCATATTTTTCTGAGGTTATCCTTGTTTTTCTCTTTCTTATTTCTTCATGTAGTCCCAGAATCAGCACCTATAATCAAAACATTTTCAAATCTCTCAACTACCTCAGTTATGCTTTCATGGGACCCTCCTGTTAAGCCAAGTGGTATTATAATAAGTTATGATTTAAATTTATTTGGGCCAGAAAGGAATAACTCATTCTCTACCACCAATAATTTTATCATCTTGGAAGACCTTCTACCGTTCACATTATACAGTATTTATGCAGCTGCAAGAACAATAAAAGGAGCTGGTCCATCTGCTGTGCTTCAGTTCTACACAGATGAGTCAGGTGAGCAAATTCAATTGTAACCAACTTGAAATTTTGGCCCTATGTTATTGCATCCATCTTAGGGCTGAACATCAGACCCAGAGAGAGTTGAGATGGAGGATTCATCTTCCATTGGTCTGTGCATGAAGAGCTTTCAGAAGAAGGAAACACTACAAGGGAAGTATTTTCTGAGTTCTCCTTCTCTTGCCACAGTGTGCCAGAGGAGGTCACATTCTGCATAGGATTACAAAAATAACTCCAACGAGAAATGTTTTTTGCCTTTGGAATGTTTCAGTTTGCCAAATATCAGGGATTTTAAAGCAAGCAACAGTACGTTTCTCTTCATCCTCCCATGTAACTGAAAAATGATAAAACATGGAAATATTTCTGACACATTCTTACAGGTCTCCTTTACATGGAGACCTACACCTACATGGTAAATGATGTATCTTTTAAATATATATTGAGTTGGGCTTAATATAAGATGTAGGAAACAGGGTACATCACATTCCAACAATATATGTAATATGACTCTTGTTAAATGCCTTAGTTCTGGCAAGGGGGATGTTTAAGTGATGAATAGATTTCTTAGATCTCTGAGAAGATCCCTTGCTGACTAAACATGTATTCTCAATTAATTGAATTTGCTTCATGCCAAAAAGAAATATTCAAATAGCAATGAAGTACAGTTTTCATGAGTTCAGATACAAATGATAACAAGTGTACATGTGTTCTCCTGCTTCTCTAAAGTGTTAGGTTTTGCCTGGATTATTTGTCATTTGGAACTCAAGAGCATTTCTCTTTTGCAGTGCCATTAGCTCCACCCCAGAACTTGACCATTACCAACTACACTGCAGATTCTGTGTGGCTAAAATGGGATCCAAGTCCCCAGCCAAATGGTGTTATTATGAGATATAATTTTAAGATTTATCAAAACAACACTGAAAAACTATTTTATCAGGTATGTGTATAATTAACAGTCTTTAATTTTTTTAAATACTTTTTTCATGCTTTAGGAACAAAAGATATGACAAATATTTTAAATGTCTGTTATGCTCCTATAATTATGAAGCTCCTCTAAATTCGTGTTTGTTAAGACAGTTTACTTTCCATTCCAACATGCCTGCAATTCAATTTTTAAAATTAGAGAAAAAATGATTAGATCTTAATTTGCTTTGAGCATCTAATATTTCATTAATGATAAGCTTTATTAATCTTTAGTTCATATTTCAGTGTAAGTTTGATGTTAGAAAATGACAGAAGTGACTTGTGGCTACTTTTGTTTAGCTATTTAGTATCTGTGGACTTTCAAGATTCAAAAAGAAAGAAAGGAAGAAAGAAGGTTTGCATTTCTTTATTTTGACAGAATAACTGAATTAGTTTTAACTTAAATAGATGCTATAAAATTCTATATAGAAATTAATCAAGGCATTTACATGTGCTTTAACCTGGTTGTTTGGATGACATCAAGAAATGCACTGTGAACTGTAAGGGCAGCAAGCTGAGGCCAGGATTGCATCTCAGGCTTAGAAACTATATAGTGAGTTCTGTTGGCCCAAGACACTTGTACAAGCTGCAGGGAAAAGGCATTGCTGCAGTGAGCTATGAGTTTAAAACATGCAGTGTAAGTTGTGGGACTGTGAGGAGCTTAATTACTCCAACTCCCTCAGCAATATAGTCCTTATTTCAGAGACTTAGCATGCAAGGAAAGTGCTTGTGCTGTTGTTAAGCGTATGCATTGCAGAATTCAGTGCCCATGAGGTGGCCTACTGTGGTAACCCATATGCAGTCTGCTGTTACTCCCCATTGTGGAATGAAGTGTTGGCATCACCCCAGTTTCTTCCATCATCCTTGGAAGAGGGGAAGCACAATGCACATACAGAAGAGGAACAGTGTTTTCTACAGGCAGCTGCCTTTGGAAACACATTCTTTGGGTGCTCATGGAGGCCACCAAAAATTATTCCTCACTGTCCGTCTCAGACAGACTCAAACTCAATGAGACTACAGAAACTGGCCAGAGCACCTGAATGTCCTCAACATTTGCACAAAATATGCCTTGCATGTTCTGTGAAAAATAGCTACCAGGAACTGAACTGTGGTTTTTAGCTTTTTTTGGAAGCTCTTCATCAGTCTGTGTGTCTGGCTCAGGTAGAGTAAAAGAAATGAGAAGCTATGACCCATGACCTCTTCAGCTGCAGAGGTGTAGTAAGGAAGTAGAAGGTGAGAGGGGGTTGATGTGGCAGTGTG
The DNA here is from genome assembly GCF_047370975.1 of Nipponia nippon. Taxonomy (NCBI): domain Eukaryota; kingdom Metazoa; phylum Chordata; class Aves; order Pelecaniformes; family Threskiornithidae; genus Nipponia; species Nipponia nippon. Next base: position 44,785,596 of record NW_028262347.1, read on the forward strand.
GAGGTGACAAGAGTTTACAGTATTGGTAAAAGAAGGCATATGTGGAGTTAATCTGTTCTAAAAACGCTATGGTAATTATGATACCATCCTTCAGCATATCTCCCTCACAAGTCACAGTGAAAGAGGGAGAGGAGAAAGGAAAGGAAGAATTTGACCCTGCATTCTTTTTTGTTGAGCTCAGGGATTACTTTCACTGAAAGCTACTCAGAGTAGAAGAGGCAAGACTATGGCTCTAAATCTTCTGTTCATTTCAGTGGGTTCAAGGTGAGGCCCACAATGTTTACACAGATTAATTGCATACTAATAATTTTTCCTTCCTTAAGAACATTTCAGGTTCAAACCATGAAGCAAACCTTGTTGGATTAGAACCATTCAGCCCCTATTTTATCAGTGTCTCTGCATTTACCAAGCTTGGGAATGGCAATCAGTTCAGTAATGCTGTCCAGTTTACAACGATGGAATCAGGTTAGATGTAACGACTTCTAAGCTGCAGTTCTGTTTATGTATATTTTCCTTGTATGGCTGAACAACAGTCTTCCTCTTCTCTCCAAAGAAAACGTAACATAACACTATCTCATCATTGTCTTCTGCCTGTGTAACGCTGATTCACATTCCTATTGTACCGGATAGGCTGGGTTTGAAGTTTGAGGTCGGAAGTGTAGAATTAGAAATGTCCTCATCTGAAATGAGAGGCTTATATGGCTACTATAAATCTTTTAATAGCATCACAGATAAAGGGAGGAAAATTAGATAGATATCAGTCTTTGCAGATCAAAGCGATAATTCGGATCCCTGTGAAAATAACTGAAACTTCAGCAGTATCAAAAGCAGCTGGACAAAAGATTGGCAAATGAACTGGAAATTGTATTAAACGAATACAAATTTTTAACATTTTTTATAATTTATTTTAGGAAGGGAAGCTGGCCACTAATTAAATATCCTAATTTGTTAGACCTTACTCTTCCTGACGACTGGGGAGGACTATGCAATATAGCTGGCTTATGTACAGTTTTGTCTTGTGCCTTCTACATGTCTTTTGAAGGTGCAGGTTGTTTCAAAATGAAAAATTGTATCATGTGAAAGTGAATATTCAACATTCACTAAAGAGAGCCTGGGAGCTCTGCGAGTTTGTGAAACTGGCCTTTGTGCAAAACTGTAGCTCCTTTGCCAGGTCAGAGCAATCCCCAGGCTCATGTACTTTATAAGACCTGTCAGTGCCAGGAGACTAGCATGGGTTAGGGGGCTGTGTCTGAACTCACAGCTTCCTTTATACTGACAGCAAAGAGAGCAGACAAGGTATCAAAAGATCGCATATGGTAACTACAGTTTCTCAAGACCACATGTCCAGTGAAATATTCTTTCCAGAGCTGATAAAACAGGATCTCTGGGAAAAATTATGCTGTTTATTGTACCCAGCACTTACAACACCATGAGAAATCTGGACCATCACTGAACTGGTTCAGGTTGGCTGTTGGATCCCTGCAGCTGGAGGTTGTCCTGCCCAAGAGCCATGGTCATCCATCAGATGTCTCATTTCATCACTGACATTCCATGCTCAAGGTACTTTCTTCAGAAGTGCTGGAGAGACATTGCCCACAGGACCATGGTCTAGTAATTTTGTAGCTTTTTGTCAGACTTTATGCTCATCTGGTTGCAGCATTGTTTCCTTTCCTTCCAACCCAGATTTGGGGCAGTTGCTGGATCAGTTCCTCATTGAGTTCATCTAAGGGTTCTGTCTCTGGTCTTTATTAAAAGTGCCAGTTAATCTTCTTTCTTCTGCAGATGCTGATTTTTTTTTTTTTTAAATAATGTTTTCTTTGAACTCTGAAAAGAAAATCAATCATTTTAAAGAGATTCATTTACCTCTGTGCACTGATAATGTACATGTTTCCCTCTATTTCTGGTATGTCACTGACAGTATTTTCATTGTTTTATGGATTCCCGGACATGTTTTGATAGAGGAAGTAGGTTGGGGCACGCCTCACTGTGTATTCATTGTCTCTTAGCTGGTACAGCCAGCACTTTAGCCCTTTCTGAGATACTTTAATTTATTGTTCTATTTAATCAGTTGTTCACAGATAATAGCTCTATTTTCAGCATGAATACAATGTTTGCTATCTTTTATTAAATTTTTATGAGCATTGAAAAAAATTTCTCCTGCTGGAACCAGCAAGGAGGTGGGGAACAGTACGGTAATAGCATTGATATGACAGCTCTGAAACCTGCCCAGTGACTTCTGTGCAGGTCGTGCCTCTGCTGAGACAACAGAGAGCTATGATACAGTGCCTAAAAGAAACAAAGCTAACAGATACATAAGGAACCTCTGCTGTTGATACAGTTGTGGAATATGTATATGAGTTTCATACTACTGTGTTTTACTACACTTTGATTAAAAAAAATAGGGAAAATGCAAGCAGTTGTGAAAATAAAATTGGTGGACACATCTAGGAAAAAGCCAGATAGGTGGCCTCTTCTGTTTCAAGTACTACCACCAGTCATGTTCATAGTAGTTGGAAATGAACGATCTAATGAGGACAAAGATGTATTTTGTTCTCTCAATGTGTTTCTTTTACAGTACCAATTTCTCTGCCACTGGAATGTTTGACCCTCACTATGAACACTGGGTTTACTTCTCTGACTATATTGTTCTGTGATTACCATTTTAATTGTGTGGGAATGTTAACCTTTGGTGAATGTGTATCTTTTAAGTACCAGATGCTGTCCAGAATGTTCATTGTATTACAATGAGTTGGCAATCGATCCTAGTGCAGTGGGACCCTCCTGCTTCATCCAACGGTGTAATTACTCATTACATCATAACAGTTGAAGGAAATTCTACAAATTTTTCAACTTATGATACCCTGCATACTTTTAGAAATCTGCTTTCCAATATTACTTATCAATTTAAAATAAAAGCTGCAACATCTGCTGGTGATGGTGAAGAACAGATATGCAATGCCAGTACACTTCCAGAAAAAGGTAAGAAATTATTCAAGTTAATTATTTTGTTAAATTTAAATGGCAACTGTGAAACAAGCAGGCCTGAAATACCTGCTTTAATGCAGGCAGCTAAATTGTGCATTGTTAGGAGCAAAATTTTTGTTGTTTTGTTTTTACCAGGGGCTATGCTATGACTACAATGATTGACAATAAAGCTGTTCAGAATTTGTTCAATTAAGAAGCATTTAACATCTTCAAGCAGACTTTGTGATAACTCTTGATGAATAGGACTTTTTCACAAGAAATAAAATTGTGAGCTAAATCCAAGGAAGAATGTAGGCAGGTTTTTTGGCATTGGAGTAAAAAATTATCACCCAAAGTCTGTTTTACTTTCTCTCTCCATGCACACTTCACACTTCACCTAATCCTGGCTGTGCTTTCATTTGACACCTGAAACTTCCTTATGCACTTGGAGATGAAATTCTGTGCAAAATAGAGCATTGCTTCTGTGTAAATAGCTATGTGCTTAGCTTCTAAGCTGGAAGTGGAGAGAAGCCCAACTCTCAATCTAGGAAGCAAATGCCTGTTTCAGTTCTCTTCCCCAGTTAAGGATGATTTCTGCTCTTGGGATTATTTCTCTTGGTTTTGTCTTCTTCGGTGATAGTTTAATATAAAAATAAAAAATAATATTCAGCGAGCAGGATCCAGAACAAGACTTCACCTTCCTACCGAATTATGGGAGCAATTACTGCATTTAATTCCTTTTTTTGTTTCCTCTTCAGTGACATTAGTTCATGCAGTGGAGTTGAGGAGCTCTCTAGTTCAGAACAGCCGGATCATTAGGAACCACGGGGGTGGGATGGCGGGGCATGACTGTATCCCCTGATGCTTAGAAACCAAACCTAGCTTTTGTAACACTTTAGTTACTAAGTTATTCGGTAACTTAAAAGATGAGTTGCAGCACTCATTCTCATATATATTTCAACTGATAGAGTGAGTTTTGCTCAGTTCTGTCAAATAATAGATACAAGAGTCTGTGTCAGCAACAGGGTTTAGGTTCTGGATGACAAGTGGACAGGGGCAGCTCTAATATGCAGACTTGAATCAGGCATCTAAACTTGGAGGAGATCAGACTTACCCTTATGCTTAGACCTCCTATTGGTAGCTTCGTGAGCCGCATGCACCTCTTTAGGATCAGCCTTCAGATCTCTCCTATTCGCAAAGCCTTAGTGCCCCACTCTGAGCTTTGATTTCCATGCTTCTTAAAATTAGACTTGCGGATGTGCGTGTCTGAATGAATCTAGACCATGTCTGTATCATCAGCTGAACTACTACTGCTTTGGTTCCAGATCAAATAGGTGAACTCCAAATGAGGACAAGCAGCCCCTTGCTGGCGTAATGTGGCCAACATTGTGAAAATAGCCAGGACGGTACTTTGATGACTGCCCTTCCTCGTAATGCAGTCCATCCCACTAAAGCCTGGCCACAACCCCTATCTGAACAATGAGGTGGCACATTCATACCTGTTTCTGAATTGGCTTCCTGATCAACAACAGCCCCACTGCAAATTCTGCCATTTTTTGATCCCTGTTGGTCCCCTCCGTTCTGGCTCCTTGGCGATTTGAGACTTCTGCCTGGGTCATCCACCCTCTTGTTTGCTCAAAAACTTCTGTCCATTGGCAACGTTCAAAATGCACTTCTGAAGGAAGCATTGTTTAAATATTAGAGATGAGCATACTCATATCTTACAGCATTGGCTGGAAATACTGTAGTGAGCTTAACTGCTGTGCTGAACGTGGATCGTCTGAGCGTGCACCTAAGTACGCTTCTCAACTGCAGTTGTAACTCTCCACCCTTCCTTTTAAATCAGAGCTGGTGAGCAGCCGGCCCTGACTCAGAGCTCAAGTAAGCTGAAACTGGGGATGGGTGTGCAGACAGGTAGGCCGGTGCACAATTAAAACTGGACTCATCCAAAACCCGAAGGTTTTGGAAATAGTCTTATAGCAGACATGTTACCCTCTGGTACAGAGGAGACCAGGAGGCTTCCTAGGTACCTCACTTCTTGGAGGATGGGGAAAAGGCTTCTAGTAGTGTTAAAGAAGCCTGGCACCTGGGAAAGTTAATTGTTGGGATTTCTGAGAAATTTGGGGTTGGCTATTAATTAGTGCTTGAGGAAAGCCTGGAGAAGCGGTGGATGTGGTATTAAGCCCGGGCTTGAGGGACAGACTGCTAGTCTGTTGTGGTTTATGTTACATAAAGTTGTACTAGCAGGAGAAAAGAAAAAGACTTTATTTTGTAACAACATGTGGCTTATGTGTCTTATCACTGGGAGTTTTCCTAAGTTCAGGATTTATACTACAATACATGTATTTTTTGCCACTTACACTGCGCAGAGCCTTTCTTGCTGTTTTAGCATTGGCTTACATGTTGTTGCTTAGTCATATTTACAACAAACTAGTTATTATTAGGATATTTCCTTAACTGTGTGTTTGCATGAATTGTTTTGTGGTGACTGGGTACTAGGAATTGGAGATTAATGGTTGGGAATGGAAACAGTTTTATAGCTGTTGTCAGCTTCTTATTTATGGTGGTCTAAGATTAGTCACAGAATATGTAGCCAGCACTGAGTCACTGACAATGCATTTATTTCTGACATAAAGTGAAATCGAATTTGGCTCAGTGTCTCACTGCATAGTGTTTGACCTTTACATTCTTAGCAAGATTATTTGCCTTTTTTTTGAGGTAAATTTGTTCGTATCTGGGTACAATTAAACATGAATCATGAAGATTAAATTTATGAGGAGATTAGTGGTGTTTTGTGTCTAATCTAGCTCCATTGTCATGGTAAACCACTTCGGCCGGGTTGCAGTATGTTATAAAAATTGTCGACTTTGTAGTGCTAATATTACTTTGTGTTTAAATATATTATACAGGGTATGAAAGATAATATAGCAAGTACACATGCATAAATGAGTAAGGATTTTATGACTGAATAGCTAGCTATCCTTGGATTATTTTCAAGAAAATGCACATATTAAAATGAAAATTCATTAAGGTTGAGCGAGCTTTTAGAAGGGAGAAAGAGCCATAAAATGGGTAGCATGAATAATCAAAAGAAAACTGCTGCTGCTTTCAATTTTTTAAGTTGGATTTTTCTTCATAGGCCTTTTATTCGTCTCTGAAAATATTAATCACATTGATTATAGTATTAAGACATGCAGAGTAATTTTTCCCTGTTTACTGAGTCCTACTTAATATTACAACTGAACAGAGTCTTGGAACAGGTTGAGGCCCCGTTGTACTGCGGTGACAGTCCTTACCATTTGTTTTCTACTAAACAGAGATTCATTCATAACTTACATTTAACAGAAATATGGCTAGGGATTTGTCCAGGAAACATTTTTTAATTTAATCTGTGCTTAATTTTGCTGGCCAATACTAACTTGTAACTATACACAGAAGTATGCCTTGTGCTTGAAGGAGAGTAGTGCCTAAAAGGATTGGTAATGAGAAAGTTTCTTAGGTCTTTTGGTGTGGAGATGGCAAATTATCCTCATCTGTTGTTACTTGCGCACAAAATGTCTTTACTCTTTGCACAGGCGAACCTTTAGAGATTCTGGGTTTGTACCTCCAGGATGGAGGTGCCCATGGGAAAACGTGGGCCTTTTTTTCATCCAGGTCTGTGAGGAGCACAAAACGTAGCATGGGCTTAAAGCCTTCTTCCTATCCAAGGAAATGCTCTGTTTTCTTTACCATAAGTCCTTTTCTTAGGACGTGGCAGCTCATGGCAACTCTACGAATTGGAGTTACATGAATTTCCTCATTAAGTTGTGAAGAGAACTACAGATGACCATAATGCACTGGAAGAAATATTTAAGTCCGTACCCTAAAGCAGTCCTTAGGGCCCCAAGCATGATGTGCAGTGCAGTATGCAGTGCAGTGTGTTGGCCTGGTTATCCAGAGGAATCAACCTACTGCAGAGCCACAGCATTGGAAATAGAAGAGCTTCGGTGTACTTGTCACTACTACAGATAAGAGCAGTGCATTTCACATGTTCAATCAATGCTTCAAGTTCATGTTTCCAAACTGTATTAAAGTAAAAGCATCCAAAAATTGCAGAGTGAATCATGACTAGGAATATTTGAAACACTTCTTTCCAAGATGACTGAATCTAATTTTTTTTACCAGATTTCTATTTTGTTAATGTAATGTGGATTTCTTTTTTTAGATTTCCTGATTAGTTGGTATGTCCAAATGTCAGTTAATGGCTTTGATGTTTATGGCAAATCTTCACTAGACAAATGCAATGTTCACTTCGTTGCTGCCAATGAAATTGCATTGATGTTATTTTTATAAGCAGGTAGATAAAAATAGAAGAATCATATAGTGTAGGATGAAAGAAATATTTTTTAAGGACTAGGTCAACTCTAGATTAATGTATAAGAAATGGTGGTGACATATACATACAAAGCTGACATTGAAAGCATTTATGTGTCAAATAAATTGTCTGCTGAAAAGTAGACAGTGGTCCCGTTTGTCAGAAAGCTGAGCATTTTTATTTAATGGAATAAGACTGGAATACTAACAGCTTTTCACTACTTTTCTAAGCTTAGCTTGAAGGTGTGCATTTCTCCTTAGATTTGTAGAATTTGATTTTTTCAGTGCTTAGATCCCATAGTTAGAGATAGAATTTTCTGATGTGCTGAGGACTAAGAGACAGTCCAAGGAGGCTTTTTAAAGACGGGTTCTCAACTGTGCAATTTCCTTTAAAGCATGTCTGATAACATCAGTACCAAGTCATGGGAAAAATAGTCTACAGGTTTTTTACATTTTAATGTTAGTAAAATCATTTGGGACCTATTTGTGATGTCCTTGTTCATACTGAGCAGGCCTTTGTATCATGAGGAGCCCCTCTGAAATGAGCAGTCTCTACTAGAGTACCATTTAGTATGATCAGGGGTATCAGCTTAACCCAGGGAACTCCTTTGGGTAACTAAGCTTTCAAAAATTAATAGAGATAATCAATACAGAATATTCATTTTCTTTTCAGACACCTCCATTTTCTGAAGACTTGTTTTGTGCCCACTGCTATCTGTTCTACTTTGTTCTTCACTTTCCTCCTATTGATGCTCTTAATACCACCCAACAGACTTCTAGGCTGCCGCTGTTCTTTTAATCCAAACTCCAGCTACAAGCAGCTGTTCTGTAGGCAGACTTTTTTTTATTAACTTCGTTAGGAACTATGCCATATCATATTACCGTCTTCTGTTCCCGGCCCGCGCAGCTGTAGTCATTGCTTTCCACAGAAGTCTTTACAGAAAGCCGTAACTTCTCTCTTTTCTCAGTAGATTTTTTTGTGTGTGTCCTTTGCTGCCCTTAGGTTATCTTTGCATTGTAAGATTTTTTCTACCGAATATTTCTGTTGATTTAAATCAGTTCGACTGGCCCCGTTCAAATTGATCTGAGTCTTTGCACAGTCCTGGTGCTTTTTCTACCAAGAATTTCCTTTCATTTAGGTTCTCAAATAAGAACTTAATCTCAGAGCCGTCCACCAGCTTTGGAAGGGCTGATTAGCATTGCAGCCAGATGAGCATAGGGAACCAGGGCCAAGATCTGTGAAAGTAACTTCTATTTAGGTGCTTAGCTTCCTGTCAACTTCAGTGGGAGTTCAGGCACGTAAATAGGTTTTAGGAGCTTAAAATCCCATGTGGATCTGGCTTCAGGCACTTTTCGTTGGAGTTTGGCCATCATGTGAACAATGGTGGATGAACCTGAAAATACCTCATTCCTCCTCCAGTCCAGAAACTGAATTCACCAGCATTTCACGGCCAGCCTCTCTGCCAGCTCCCTGGCTGGCTTTCAGAAGCCGAATTAAAAGCTATTAAAAGGAAAACGACAGAGTACTTTGCACCCAAACTTTCAGACTTTGAAAAACTCCCTACCCTCAGAGCTAGCTGAATTATAGCAAATGCAATATAATTCAATAGGGAAAGACTGTCAGATATATGATGATGGGACTTAAGGGGTCCTACTCATGATTCCTGGGAAATTTAAGTATGGGATTAGCACCAGAACGTCAGCTAGCTGATCAGGACACAGTCCTAGACAATTAGTGTCCGACACCACCACAAACATGCCTTTTTCATGCCTTTTCTTTAAGTGCACCTTTCTGGAAACCAGGAAAAATAATAAAGTTCCTGTTAGGCACATACCAAAGCAGTAGTATATAAGAGCAAATACATAAGTCTTTGTTACAGTTCCAATTTAATCTGAAAGAATAATTGACAAAGACGCAATTTTTGGCTTTAATTGGTTTTAGTGTGAACAGTGATCACTTCATCATAGTTGAGTCATGTTTAGAAAATTTAAACAAGCTGCATGATTACTCTAGGAAGCATGGAATGGTTTGTTCAAATCAGTACCATCTGTGGACAGAAAAAGTTGGGGGAATTTTAGTCATTCTTGAGGAATGGAAATCTGATTCTCCATGCTAGAGTAATTGTAATCCTCTTTGTATCTGTAACCCAATAGCATAGTTGTCTTGAAATTGTCTCACTGAACACAATCAAGTGCAAGAGACACTGTGCCACTGGGTGTCACTGCTCCTCACTGCGGCCCTCGGAGCAAAACTCTGATTTGCTCCCGATTCGGATCACATCTTTTCATTTGTTCTAATGAGGGATTACATTTATATTTGATTTGTCTAGGTAAGCAATGAGATAGAATGGACTAGATTTTAAACTGACTAATGTTTAAGGCTCTGATTCCATTTTAAAGATCTGTCTAGGCACTGATGGAGAAAATTTTCCATCTTCTTCTGACTGACCCTTTCTTTTGTAGGTTAGAAATATTTTGTATATATGGGTCTTAGTAAACTGGAAAAAATGATGACATAAATTAGGAGTAAAAGCTTTTGTAGGAAAGAAGAAGTACTTGTCTAATCTGTGTATTATCTTTATACCTGCAAGCTTATCTTTCAAAATGGTGGTTTGGGTGTAGTATTACTCACCAGAATGATCACAGAGACTATCTTCAGCCTCGTGAGGGTAAATTGCATGGGTTCCCTCTCTAGTCAGTGGGAAAAAGGACACTTCTCTAGCAGACAGATGGAAAGAGAAACATCATTTTCCTGCACCCAGTTCTTTCCCCTGCTCTCTGGGAGCTTGTCTCTTTCCACCAAATACAAGGAGAGCTCATGGAGGCTGGCTTTATTAGACTTTTGTTCTTCTGTGTGAGAGCCCACAAATCAGAGCCACTGTTATTTTTCCTGGTATCATTTCTAGTTCTGTGAAACTGCCAAGCGTCTTTTCCATCTTTACTGCAACATTGCTACCTCTCAGTTCTTTTTGATGGCATCATCCATGTTGAAACTGGGGGAACAGGGTACTCTCCTTGAGAAGGAAAGCCCACCATGCTTGCTAGAACATGGGCACTGCTCTTTCTGCCTGTGACTAGCCTCTTTAACCTGCCTTGTTTTAGGTGCAGAGACTGCAGTTGTGCCAGTCGTGGCTCTACCAGCTGCACATTTGGGCAAATGAAGGTATATATTTCCACACCCTCTTGGCACCCAGCAAGCAACCAGTTACTATCATCTACTTTATTCCAAGCCCCTATTTCAGTATTTGATCCAGTCTTTCATTTAAATTGGAGTATAGTCCAATAATATGTTTTCAGCAGATGGAAGTTAGTAATGGTAGACTAAGAGGCATTAGAGCCAGTTGTTTCCATCTCCATGTTGCACATTTTCACACTTTTATTCCAAACCTGCCAATGCTGGCTGTTCCTATCACAGCAAGAGTTCCTGGAGTCATGTGCCTGGGAAGGTGAGGTCATATTCCTTACCTAAAAAAGAGTAATCCCCTCTGAGTGAGAAGGAGGAAAATTGACTTTTCTTAAATTCTTTTTAATTTTTATCTGTTCTAATGTCTTTGAAATTGCTGACTTTTAATTTTTTAATTCCTGGAATATACAGTTTGGGTCTTAAAAATACTTTAATTCAAGTTCAGAGTGAGACTGGGTGGTAACTTTTGTTTCACTGAAATAGTTTTATCCATTCTATCCCACATTTTATCATCATCATAATTCAGTTGTAAGATTCATATTCTTTGCAGTATCTTAACAGATATTAATAACTTATACCACAATACAATAGAGAATTTTTCAAGGAAAGCTACAGATTTTTTTATAGTAACCATTGAACATTTCTCTGCCTTTATTTTGCGTTAACTAATGGTCAAACTAAGCCCTTTCTTATAATTTACAAAAGTAGCAAATGCAGTTTATAGAGCTATTATGAAAATATTGCAGTGGTTTTTTTTTTGAAAGTGGACAAACTGAGTATTACATCTCCAAAACTATGATCAAGCAAGAAGGTTACTGCCTGTTTTGTTTTTATTTACAACTTCCTGAATTTCTCTTCGTGCTAATAACAGCAGAGCAAAACAACTTTAATTTTGATAGTATGGAGCATGATGATGAAAGTTGTCTCTAGCAAAGATTTTTTTCTTAGACAGTTTGCACTTGTTCTGTGTCTGCTTAATGTGTAGCAGGGTGGGATCATATGGGGCTATTGCATGCTGCGACGCTGTGTACACATGTGTGAGAGCTGAGCGGAAGGACAGGGGAAGCGCCCACGGTTCCTGTGGCTGACCCCTCTCCTGCAGGCTCCACCTACCTTGGGCTCATTTGAAGGGATTTGGATTTCTCAACCTTTTCATCATCACAGCTTGGTTTGACTCAGAATTTGCATTTCTTGTTAAATGTTAGTATTTAGTGGAGAGGCTTCAGCTTGTTACATTATGATGATTTTTATAAACAAATTGTGGCAGATGAAAGCGGAGACCAGATATTCCCACAAGGCTGAAAAAAAATGGAGGGTTTTCTCTTTCTTCCCCAGTAACGTTGGTGTGGGATCCTTTTATTCTTTATGTAAGCCTTGGGGCTTCTTCAGTTTCAGTTTAAGGATATATCATGTGTTTTTCTTTTACCAGTGATACTTCTTCCCCCAAAGACTCTAAAGTACTCTTTAAAGCTAAATGCACAAAATTATTTCTGAGCTGATTTCTCTCCACAGTTTTTGCCACAGAGAGTATTAGTATTATCTTACAGAGTCTTAGAGATAATATTAGCTTACTGTATGACTATGTGATATAGCACAAAACCATATGTTGCATCCAGTCTGCGAGAGCTGGGACTACACCGTTGGCTTAATATAGATAGGGATAAATGTGCGTGCATGTGTGTATGTGTATGTATGTACACCCATGCAATACTTCTGTCTCCATGCACATGAATGTAACCTGTGTATGCCCATGTATATGTATGTATATAAATACATGGAAGCAAAGTTTATGGGAAGTTTCTTTTTTTGCTTTGTATTGCCATATTATTTAGCTCTTCCTGTTGGCATTCTTTTAATTTGTTGTTTACTGAACAGCTTGTAAAGCTCTTATATAAAGATAGACAAACATATTGCATGTGTTGATACTTTCCATTCATAAGGTGAAACAGGACACTTGTGAAATCTTGAGGTGTTGCTTGAGGATTTCATATCTTACCAAGAGAGAGGGAGACAAATGAGTATTTCTAAGTGAGAGGTGAGGAATCTCAGTTAGCAACAGCAGTAAAAGATGCTATGGGTAGGCCAAAAATAACTTTGCTTGATATTCCCTCCCCCAGTTGAGACATAGCCCCAAATGTAGCAACAGCAATGTCACACCTCTCAAAGCTGCCCCTGCATGCCACACCTAAAAGTATTTTTCTTTATTTCAAAAGCTATAGTAAATGTACGCCACCTATATATGCACAGTGTGATCTACACCAATGGAATTACTCCTTATTAACCATATGAAATTGAATTTTGGTCTTTACGCATGTTTATTAAAGTATTTTTTGAACACTGGATAAAAGGGTTATAGTAGCAATCACTTTTCATTCAAATGGAGATATCTTACAAGTGTTCTAATTTGTAGTTCCTAGTGCTCCCAGGGATATTGTTTTTTCCAATGTGCAATCAACAAGTGTGACCTTGAATTGGAGATCACCGAAATCTATCCTTGGCTACTTTCAAAACTACAAGATTACCACACAGCTACAGTCCATCCACTGCAGTGACTGGGAAACTAAGGAATGTATTGAATATGAGATGCATCAACATTTATATGAAAATGTTGTGGATGACCGGATAGAAGAGACAGTGTATGGACTGAAAAAATACAGGTGGTACAGATTTGCAGTTGCTGCCAGTACGAATGTTGGTTATGGCAGTTCTTCACCTTGGATTTCTACACAAACACTTCCTGGCTGTAAGTAAGGGTGTTTGCCGTATGTCATAATGCTTTGACAATATGATGTTCACCAAAATAAGCAAGAACACTTAGTGGAAGTTATTTCTTTATAGTCCTGCAATATTGGTGAAGTTAATAAGGATTTATTACAACTCTTCATGTATGAAATATCATGATATAAATCATGTGGTAGGTATGCATACTTGACACTACTTCAGATTTTAATTCCTTTTGGAGGGTCTACTATATTTACTGCTTACCCACCAGCAATTTCATTCCTCAGCCCTACTCCACATCTAGAATTGGTAAGTCTGAATTTTGGCTACTTTGGGTTGATATGCTGTTTTCAATCCATCTCTACATGTTGGGTATGTCAATGAAAAGTAGTTCTTTTTTTAATTCTTTGACTAAAAGTCTGTTCTCTAATGTCATAACACTTTCCTGAAATTCTGTGGTACGTTCCTGGCAACAGAATTTAAGCAATAGAATAGTTTAAGAGGTATTCAGATTTCTTTCCAACACCATATCCACCTAAAGAGATTACAAATCAGAGTAGCCATGTAACACCTACAGGACTGTCATGACACATATTAGGACTGTCATGCCTCAGCTGAGGATTTCGGTTTCCAAGTAAAAGAAGAGTTAGTTATCACAGATAAGTCATCACCAGATATTTGAGAGAAGGGGACATGAAACATAAATTATTTAGGAAGTTACCATGTTGACATATGACCTTCCCTCCCAGTCTGCAGCCAGCCTAGGTCAGAGCACATCTGAGATCCAGCCTCTGGCCTGTGTAGAACAACTAAGAACCACCATGAGTGGCCTGACTAGATCACAGTTCCTTCACTCCTTTCCCCTTCCAAAGTAATCATAATAGAGATACTGAGGACCTAAACAGCTGTGTAGCAAGGACTACTCAATGGCCCACATACTTATTTTGTTCCATTTGTGTTTTTACAATCACATGACATGAATCCAGATAATGCTCCTCATAGTATCTGTGCACTCTCTGTGCGGTAATACAGCCATCTATCCTTAAATACCTCACAGTTTTTCTACTACGTAAGGTAATATTTGTCTTCATTTGCCGATGAGAAATTGCAATAGAGAAATTCTAAGCCCCAAAGGGCAAAGAGATTTGGACACCGTGATAGTGGACACCACAACAGCCCATTTTTCACAGAAAGCACAGAAGAAGTCCTTTGGACTGAGAAGTACTGGAATCAGCTGTGGAGTCATTTTCATATACACTTACTTTCTTTGTCCAGTGGTTCTTATGGGAATGCTATGCCTGTAAATTAATGCAGTATTTTAAAGGAAAGTGAAAAAAACAAACAAACAAACAAACAAACAAAACCCATATAACCCCAGATGGAGCAGAAAATAGCTAACAGAATTTGTGCAACACTTGAGCCAACAGCTCTGGGGAGATCTGTTACTATTAGATGGACAGATCTCAGCTGCTGACATATGCAAATACTTATCTTCAAAAAGTTGTTGCTGAGTTTAGGAAAGTTAGGGATTTTAACTGGACAGAGAAGCAGATAATCAAAACATATAATTTCATAAAGTTAGCATCCTTTTTATGATTTCCTCTCTGGACAGTGATAATTTAGTTTAAGAGAGAACTAGTTTCCTATCAGTCTCACTGAGGATATGGTAGTTAGTAGTATAAAAAATCTCATTAGACTGCACAAGCCCTTTCCATGCCAATACAGCGTCATCCTCAGCAGTCAGTCCTTTGTGTGCTCTATTAGCTAGTTTAACAAACGGTGGTCGGATAGAAGTTAAAAAGTTCCACCACTTCTTCCAGCCCAAGTGTCTGGGGCTGCTGGCCTGTGTCTGTGGTGAGGGAAGTGGGAAGCAACAGATTTCCTGTGAGCTAAATCAGTGACACATCAAGGGATGAGCTGCCTATAAAATACACCGCCGTGGAGTCAAGGAAGCATGGGCACTGTTCCAGAGATCATGGCTGGGTGCTGGTCTTTTTCCTGGGGTAATGGCAATCAGCTGAGGAGGGAAAAAAGAGGAACGCGACGCGTCACAGCTGAGCAGCCAGCTGGCAGCTCCAGCGTGCTTCAGCAGCACTAGGAGCCTCCCCGAGCAGTGGCTGATCTTTGGCAAGGGCAGGTCTCTAGCTACCTAACCTTATACTTTCCAAAGACTAGTCTTTAGAAATATTGTTAAACAGACTAAAAAACCTTAGTTCCCCTCTTTCTTTTGCAAAGGGCACTGCCTGTAGCAGGGAAGAGAAATTCAGGATGCACAAAAAACTGAGCCAGCACTCTGGGCAGCCTTGCAGAGTGTATCCAGAGAACAGGTGTCCATCCCCCTCTCCTTTCCTTCGTGGACTGGGCCAAGCATCCTTTGGATTAGCCTGCTGGTACACAGCCAATATACATGGTCTGTTAGGGCTTAAGGGTGCTTAGCTGCTATGTAAAATAGCCTGAGTACTTAGCCCATAAAATCAATGGGAGTTGTGTTTGCAGATTTGAGGGCAGAAGTTAGCCACTGTTTCTGATTTTCAAGAAATGCCTCTGTAAGACATAGCTTCTGCCAAAAGGGAAGTTACCTTGGTTGTGAAATAATAGTCAAATTATTTTTTCTTCAGAAATTTTTGTTTCTCTCAAACCTAAAGAAAATACTATAGTTATTATATTCAGGAAGTTACTGCATTTAAGCTGAAAACTGTTAGACTCAGTTCCCAGAATATAGAGATGAACCTTCAACAACAGCAAAAATTACATAACAGAAACCCTACAGATTCTTTACTATTGCTGAGGATTTGACTGTTGTGCTAAAGCAGAATACCTCATAATTCTGAATATCCAGTGACTAAGGTGAGGTTCTTAGCGATTTATTTCAGTTGTTCATTATGAAGGTAAATTTAAGGCTACAGGAATTCTTTTTAAGATTCTTTAACTCAGTTACAAGTTTCAAACAAAAAATGAATAGCTGTGTCCTGCACTGAAAGTGGTTATAGCATTACTCCATGCAAAATGTTATAGGTTGTTCAGTACAGTCCATTTCTCACATCACACAGATAAACTATTCAGCCTTCTGTGTTGCAGATTATCCTCACAGGAATTGTCCTACTGTCTCATAAAGTAGTTTGATGGCACTGTTATTACTTAGCTGATGGATTACCCAAGAGCCAAATCTACTCCGCAAGATGAAATATTTTCAGCATAACCTAGATTTATATAGTTACCAGGACAGAAGATCACAGTGTTGTGTCATAGTAAGGGAAAGGGCAAGAAATGTTTTCCATAGCTAGGGAAACTTTGTTCCCTCACACCTGCACTACCCCGAGTTTCACTTTTACATTTGTAAGGAGAATAAGATTGGCCAAACTTGTGCTTTCTAAAAGAAAAATCACTTTGGAGGGTCAGTGTTAGGTGGAAAATGAATGGCAGTGTGATCACTGACCTCATTTTGGATCTCGTACAGTTACACAATGCAATGCTGTTTGGTAAACTGCCAAGTCTCCTAATGCCAGGATATACTGAGATACAAAGGAAAATCCCAGATGTTCGAATGTCCCATGAAAGCTAGGACATAGATGCATGGGGCAGAGGGTTATGCTTCTCTTTTCAGCACCTTCTTTCCCAATCCCTGCTGATACCCAGTTGCTTGGTACACTTGAAATGTTTCTCTATGGTGAAAAGCAATAATGCTGCATCTGTTGGTGTATGCCATTGCTTCTGGCAGGTTTTGCCTGAGAGAGCTTGTTTTTCTTTGTTTCTTTCATTCTCTCAGAACTAAATATTGGAAAGTAAATATGGCCTCATATAAGATAGAAATGTTTAAAGATAGGTAAAAGTAACCTAAAGTGATTATAAAATGAAATAACTGAACCTCACACTTAATTTTTGTTGGGGAGAAAGAAAAAAGGGCTGGTCTTAACCAAACTGGCAAGCATGAATTTCTGTTAGAAGACTGGAGTATTCAGTCTTATTTTTGAGGATTATGTTAAATGATGGGCTATCCAGACTTATCTTCAAGCTAACACACTTAACTGCTGCCTTAGCATCAAGACACAGATGGATGGGAAAGATGACCCTGACCTCCATAAGACCCACATTCCTGTGCAAGGATAGAAGCATGATAATCAGGAAATGATGGTTATTAGTTACAGAAAATGCATTATTGTGAAAACCAGGAGAAAAGTGCTTATGAGAGGAAGTGATTGGATTATGGGGGAATGAGAGAATAAGACTAGGTCATTTCTACTGAGTAAATTGCTGTGATTTATAAGAGAAGGGGTATAGTGATATCATGGCCTCGTATTGACTAGATTCATTTCACAAACAAACCTAAATCAGAATGTGGCAGTTACCCACTGAAGCAAACACAGATTTTAAAAAGATGGTTTTTGTAAGACATGAGACTTCTTAGACACATTTCATTTTCTAATTATACAGGTTATTTCAGAAAATATTCCTCAATTTCAGGATCATTCGGTTAGTCTGATATTGTACTTTTCATGATGAAAATAAACCAGGTATTAATGCTTAGATTTATTTTAGATAAGTATCTTAAATGGAGCATACGCAATTAGAATTTTCTGGCAAAGATCTAAAAATGTATCAGATATAAACTGCATATGGAAATTATCCATATAAATAACTTCAGATTGGATAATTTGTAGATTAGATTATGCTTTAAAATTATTTCACATCATCATTGTCTAATGTGTAAACCTAAATTGGCTTCTGAAAAAAAATATTGAGAGATTAAACACTCCATTAATGCTATACAAAAGTAATGGAAAATTGTCTTTGGAAACTTGGTTGTTTTGGAAACTGAGGCTCAAGAAGCTATATATCTCATTTTATGCTGTTTTTCGGAAATTTCAACTGGCGATAAAGGTAATGCCACTGCCATCGTTACTGAAAGCATTGTTCACACTAAAAGACACTGAGCAACAAGTCTGACACACATTACCTGCAAAATAAGCTTCATTTGTGCTAATTCTAGTTTTTAGGGAACATGTTTGCCCCTGTATTGTTTTGTATCTGTTCTAGCACCCCACTCGACAGCCAGCCTTCTCTGAGCAGTCTCCTTTTTCACCACCTCTCATGTGCTTTCATAGTTCATTCAGTTACACTCTTCATTCAGTTGTTCCATGCTATTCAGTATTTTTGGGGACTGCTTCCAATGGTTGAATTTGATCCTGCCTACAAAGTCTAGTATGTTCCTGCTAATCCCCGCACAGCAATCTACCTCCTGTATCCAACACCCTAAACTCTTCATAGCATCTTATCGACTCCCA
Source organism: Nipponia nippon (assembly GCF_047370975.1). Classification (NCBI taxonomy): domain Eukaryota; kingdom Metazoa; phylum Chordata; class Aves; order Pelecaniformes; family Threskiornithidae; genus Nipponia; species Nipponia nippon. Next base: position 44,804,100 of record NW_028262347.1, read on the forward strand.
AATCTTCCTGTTTTATTCTGCAACCATGGTGCAAAATTTTCACCTTCACAATGCAAAATTTTATGATTTCTCCTCATTAATCTTTCACACATAATTTCAATAGCTACATACCTCCTTCCATGCTATTTTTCCTTTTCCTAGCCTGTTTTCTACCTGACAAAGTAGCCTTGTATACACTCCAGTTTTCATTAAGCCCTCTTACCTAATGACTAATGGTGAAAAAATACATATTCGTGCATTAATTGTGTTTGAGAAAAAAGAGCCTACGTCTTCTGATTAGGTTAGATATGGTAATTTTATCATTTTTTATTACAGACTCTTCACTGATATGTGTTAACCATAGTTGTATTTTTTGTGGTAGATTAAAAAAAAGGCACCATGAAGTCAAATTCTGGAAATAAGTACAAATCTGTTGTTGCTTCTATAACAGGCTGTTCACTGATATGTATCACAATTGTCTCTTTTTGTAGTAGACCCCCCCCAAAAAAGGCACCATGGAGCCAAGTTCTGGCATTATCTACAAATCGGTTGTCACTTCAATTCCAAATTTTATTTTCCTGAAATTTACCATGGTCCTTATGAAAAAGTAATAAGGACTTACTGAGAACTGCTGTGTTGTTATTATGATTTCATTAATTTCTTATTCATAAATAAGAAATAACTAGGTTAATTCACATATCAGCTTGACAAAAGGAAATTTTAGGAAAATCCCATTTCTTAATGTGAACATTCTTGCCTGCTTACAATTCCTATCACTTTTTTGTGTGCGTTTTTCAGAGTTTCTCAACATGTTAAGAATAAGTTGAAATGAAACTTAGAAAGTATTTTTTTTTTCTGTATAAAATTATTTGTACTAGTACTTTCCAACATTGCTGGAAATTTTTTCTAGCATGCAGAAAACCTTGTGTTTTCACAATTTCTTGTTCTTTGAATGATTCGTTTGACATAAATGAATATATTATGCTTGTCTATTTGTCTAAAGTTATATATATTTTGCTTGTGTTTATACATATAAATAACTTGTAATTAATAAAACCTATAATTTCAATTTAAGATGAAGTTGAGGCAGTTCATACTCTAGAAAAGTTGTAGTAATTGCAATGAAAGATGTGTTTCTAAATCACACTGTATGCTTTATATATGAAAAAGAAAAATTGTTATCATTATTTAAGCAGTGTATAATGGTAAATGTGTGAAAAAGTTTTATTTTCAAATTGAAAAATAATCTCTACTGGCCACTAAAATTACTGGGTTATTTGTCATGAACTTTTTTGGCCATAGTTCATATACGTATTTTTTTCTACAGCTCCAGACGGTCCTCCAGAAAATGTGACTGTTTTAGCTACATCTCCTCACAGTATTAATATCAGCTGGAGTGAACCTGTCATCATTACTGGACCAACATGCTACCTCATAGACATTACCTCAGTAAGGCAACTCTGTTTTATTGTTGGTAGTAATACAGAAGTTTGGTGATATAAATACCACAGCAGATGTTCTTCTAGAAATTACAGGACAGGCATAAACTGGATTGAAAAACAATACGACTGTGTCTATTTCCACATAAACTCCACATAAGAATTAATTGTACATTTATACATTTCTTAATGGGAGATAAATTAATTACTTGGTATTAACAAATGTGTGCTAGTAAGAGGTCTTGGAGAAAAAAAAGTGTAGCTATAAATACATACAGGAAAACAGTAGCTGAGCTTTGCGGAGGCGTACCTTCTTCTAATAATAATGATGCTGTTTACCAGTAAAAATAATAATGACTTTTTTTTCTTCAAAGGAAGGAAAAGTTCATTGTCATGATTTTACAAACCAAAGTGGAGAGACTAGCAAAAGGAAGTGACTTGTACAAAGTGACACAGTGCATCAGAGGGCAAATTTTAAAGTCAAACTAAATTTCCCTCTTTCCACTTGGTGCTCTGTCCATCAGATTAGCTGTGTTTTGGTAGCACAGCAATAACACTTCTTTCTCCTTGATCTTTATAAGCAAAAAAAGGCTGACATAAGAGAAAAGCTCTAGCGGCCTTTCTCTTTTCATCCGCTACTACCCTTATAATGCTCCTTAAAACAACCATTAATAAACCTCATTTCCTGCCCCGTGGCAAGATATGAAACTTCCTAAGTACGAGTGCATGAGAAGTTTTAAGTAGGATATAGGTTCTCTCTTCTTCCAGAAATTATACAGACAGGGCTATGAGTGAAAATGGGAAGCAATTTACCAGACTTTACCCAGGAAAACTTGCTGTTCGCAGCTTCAGAAATCCTGAATCAGTCTGTTAGATTATAGGAAAAAAAAATTAAAGACTACTTCAAAGTACTTGAAGACTTTAAATAGAAAGTTCTTTAAATTTTCTGAGAAGAGAGTAAGAAAGACCATTATGTGTATATTTTCAATGTTTCTGAATTGGTCATAGGAATTACAGATATGCTAAAATATTAATGCTGAGATGTTTGTGCAATCAAAATTTCTAAGATCAGTAAACCAATACCAAATATTTTTAAACTCCTCAGTAAAGTTACAAGAGAGAGTAGTGTGTAGTCATGCTATTTTCTGTTCCTCTAACTTCATTGTACAATATGTAAAGTGTAATCTGTTCAGTTCTGAACACACTTACCACAGCAGTAGTATGTCAGGATGAAGGGTGTACAATAACAAGGGGCAGGGAAGGAATGGTTCCTTGTCCCGTTGGGTGGGTCACTAGAAACTGCATAACAATTTTTATTTCTCCTTTACTAAAGTTAGAGAAGGCTTTTTCCTCATGAAAGGTTCTGTCACTTTTGACGAAACAGCATTATAGTGCATCAATAGAAAAAAATTCTTTTCATTCTTTTGATAAAACTTCCAATTCAATTTTCAAAGCTTGATTTTTTTTGTGTGTGTAATATCTAATCAATTTGTATCTAAACAATTTCTCCTCTGTCTGATAGTTCCTAAATTATAAACAGGGTGTCATCTGATTCTACACTATGAAAATGTTATAAATACCTTATCGATATAAGTTACAGTAAAATTCCTAAAGTAACATGACCTATGGAATGTTTCATGTGAGCCTGCCAGCATTCAGAAGGAACTTAAAAATCTGTTTCAAATGTTCAGTTTGGAGGCCTTTGGTTTTATTTTTACAAAATGGGTTTTTTTCAAATATGTTTCAGATATCTAGCTTTATGTTTAGGGCTTCCTTGTAATCAGATGTTGTCTGTCTAATGATCAGTAACTACAGGGATCAGTTCTGTAGATAATCACCTTAGTAGACAAATCTATTCCTTCTTAAAGGCCAATAAAGCTGTCACAATCTTTTTCAGTGAAAATTTGAGTATATCTTTTATTGTCCCAGTGGGAAAATTTTTATGAAGACTCCAAATTCCACAAACTTCCTATATGTATAACTTTACTCATTTTAGTTCTCAACTGAGTATCTTTAAAGATTTATAAAAACAGGCTCACAGAACAGAATAATTTCAGATTTCTACTCTGTGATGTCTTTATTCTTAAAAGGCAGTAATTAGTATTTATTAGTGAATGTATTAGGGTTCTGTTTAAATGGTTAGGATGTTCCTTGCAGTTTTATAGATCAGAAAAACTAAAAAGTACTCCCTCATTATTATTCCTCCAAGTCATATTTTAGTTTGTATTCCTGCCTATTATAATTAGAACTAGTCCTGAATAAAATATTACTGAAAATGAGTAAGGAAGTTGGAAATGAACCATTAAACTTCAGGAAGAATAGAAATAAATGTAATGATGTAGTACCGTGATTGTATTTTACCTCTTGTAGAAGTATTTATATGCCAGATTTTTGATACTCAAACAGGAAAAAAGTGTTTCAGCTCTTCATGGCCATCCCAGGAAATGAATGTCTGTTTACTCCATCAGAAAGTTTAGTTCGGGTTAATTCTCAGTGGGGATAGATGCATATCTGTCAAATAAAAGGTATGCTGGGACTATTCTAATGTTTTAGCAGCTGCATTTAATACAGATTTCATCCAGTGGGAAAACTACTGTACAGCTACCTAATCCTCTTTTCAAATTACACACTGAAGAAACAATAATGAAAACATCATTAACTGAAGTAGTGGGAACAGACATAAAAATAATTTTGTAAGTGATACTTGATCAAACACTAGAAAAGCTCCCATTTTTCCTTTTTCTCCTTTTTAAGCTAAGATTAGAATTGATTAATTGGATATAAAGCCCAACACTGTAGATTTTTCTACAGAACTACAGATTATTTGAGATGTAGGAGTGACAGGGATCCCAGGAAGTAATCCAGTCCATATCCTGCTCTAACACAGAAACAAGTGTACCTAGAGTCTTCCTCACAAATGATTCATTATTCTGTTCTCAAAAATGTCCAGTGCTGAAAATTGCTCAGCAACCCTCAATAGATTGTTCTAGTTTTTAACTAAACTTATAGTCATAGTTTTACTTATATATTTAGGTATATCATTGCAGTTTTGTAATATTTAATTCTAATCTGGTTTTGGTGCAAATAAAATTTCTATTCGTGTTTTCATGAACACTGGAAACAATGGTTTATCTTCAATTTAGTAACATCCTTTTTTATATTTTGAAGTTATCAAAATATGTGTAATATATATTTTATATATATTGAAGTTTTATGTATTGAAGTTTTATATATTGAAGTTATATTTTGAAGTCTTCCACCATCCTCCCTTTTCTAGATTGAACCCCAGTTATTTCTGCTTTCCAGCTTTTCTAGTAAGAGAATTACTCCCTCCCCACTGTCTTATAAATAGTGCTTCTATTACTATATCCCAAGAGGAACTGCACTTTCTGCAGTCATATCAATATTATATATTGCTGCCCAATTTTCCTTTTGTTTTTGTATTCCAAACAATTTTCTGCCATATAGCTGCTCATCTTCTGGATCTCTGCCTAGTTTGATTCCCATTTCATGTCACTGCAGCTCCCTTGGTCCAGTGTCTACCAATTGGTTCATGTTTGCTTGGTGGAAGACAGCAGCAAGCAAACAGCCCATGGCCTTAATCCCATACTACGTGAAGTGCTAAAGAGGTAACACATGGGTGAGATGGGAGCTTAGTCTGCTGTGCAGCTTTCTAGTCTTGGTAGCTAGAGACTTCTTGTGAACCCTTCTATGTAAATGGTTAGAAAAGTGGAAACATAAAAGTTAAATAAGGTGTTCAAATAATAATGTCCTGCTATTGGCCGTTTCAAGTCTTGTAATCATTGTTTTTAAATTATTATTATTTTACAGGTAGATAATGACAATTATAAAGCTCAATTTCTGAAGACAAATGATGAGGGTAAAGTCTTAGAAATTTCTGATTTAAAAGCATTTACAAGGTATTCTGTCATAATCATTGCCTTTACGGGGGATGTTAATGCTGCACTCATTGAAGGCAAGGCTAGTTCTCCAGTAATTGTCTCCACTTTTGAAGCAGGTTTGTATTTTTCTCTACTTTATATGGATCAAACTTTGCAGTTTTTAGTTCATCTGACAAATAAATGAGAGTTTTGAACATATGGTGCACTTTTAATGCAGATTTGTTCTCACAATATTTTTTCTTTAATATTTAAAAAGGTGGCATTCAACAAAAAGTGATGGTGATAATAAATACTAAGATTTACCTTTAGTAATGCAGAGATCTTAACTTGTTTCATGTAAAATATGAGTGTGTGGAACACAGCCATCTAGATTGCTTCTATAGTCAATGAAGAGAGGTCCTATCTGTATTAGCATGTACGTGTAAGATACCTGTCTTAGAAAGGGATGACTCTCCCCTGTGGGGGTGCCTGTTTCCCTTAAGAGACTGTTGAAACTCTTTACAACACCCTTGGTCTTGATGCAAAATTTAAACATATAAAAATTAAGTGAAGTGAATCCTAACGTTTACAAAGGGTACCTGTACTGACTTGAGGACACAATCTGTGTATTCTGAGTGCAAGGAGGTTGCTAGTGAAGGCCCACAGGGATCTGTGCTTGAGTCAGCTGTTCCACAGATTCAAAACAATCTGGAGAATGAGGTAGATACGAAGGTGACAAAAGTTGCTGATGCTATTAAGTTAGTCAGGGAAATAAAACTGAGAGATGAGAGTGAGAAACTGTGTGAGGACCTCATGACACTGAGAAGCTACATTACAGAAAAGTAGATGGCATTTGCTTAGGAAAATATAAACAGATGTACATGGAGAAGATACAGTCCTAGCTTTACATACATAGTTCCTGGTCATGCTCTGTCTACTATCTTTGCTGGTTTTGAATTGTTCACTAATGATATTTAAACAAACAACCAAAACAACAAAAAATATTTTCTGAAAATATATTGAAGTTTTGTTTCATTCAAACTAATTATCAACTGTGTGTAAACTATAATTGCTTTATTTCTAGTGAGGTTAGCTGCAGGTCAGCTTTTTTAGCTATATACTCAGGTTAATTTCAGATTTAGACGTACTACACAGTGATTGTATTTATCATTTATCTTTCCTTTGATGTATGAAAATCCAATGTCCCTAATGATACATGATATGAGTGTGTGTATACGTATCTATATCTTTCTAATGCCTTTAATACATTAAATTCTAAGGTTTTCATGACCTGTTTATGTCCCTGGAGGCTGATATGGTCTTTTACTGTCAAAAAATGAATGAAGATTAAATTAGGTGGTAGCTGGGTCTGTCCAGTGAGCTATCTTTTTTTGGTAGCCCTTTTTCTTATGTAAAAATGTGATACATTAGGAGGTGCAGTAACCTTAGAGAAGAACAGTTATTTTTTGCGTCTCATCTTGTCTCATCTGGTTTGCACAGCCTAGCATATGGCTGAGTAAGGAGCAATTTACATATAGACTTACTCCAGAGAAGCCTGAGTAAGCATTTGTTGGCTGGTGTAAAAAACCTGGAAGGTATGACAACTGCATCCAAATCCTTGGCTGAGGGAATGTGTTTACCTTCAGTTGTTTGATTTCACTATTTAGAGGTCACGCTACATACTGCTCAGGTAGAGCAATAAATATTTAGCTGCCTGGAAGGAATGTTACAGTCTTTTCTTTCAGATAGGGACATTGGTAAAATGATTTATACCTTTGCTGTCTTGAGAATAAGCTACTGGAATAAGTGTTTGACAAAAAAACGTCTTTGGGAAAAATGCATGTTGTGTTTGTGTCTGGGCATTGACTAGTGGAAAGTTTTTTCCTAAAGAGTTAGCTGTGATAAGCAGAGACTCTTAGGAGCATGGTGGCTTGCTTATATGTTGGAAGGGAGCTTGCTGTTGACAGAGGGCTTTCAGAAAGGGATACTCAAGACTAACACTTGCTTCTTGCTTGTCATCCCATGCAAGGATTTGTTTACCCCAGATGTATTGCAAGGTATAATGATGCCCTCAGGTTTTCTGAGTAGAAAATCAGAAGAAACTTTTCTGAGTAGAAACTACTGAGGGTTATCTAATAATGATTTTTAATATTTGCAGTGTTAAACCCTATCTTTAAGAATAGTATTTCACTAAATATTTAACTTTTTATTGTCTTATGAATATTTACATATGCAACAAGTATTTGAGGTGTTTTTAGTAAAAACAGAAAATACCAATGAAATAATACTGACGTGCAAAAATATAATTTGTAATTGTTCAGGTTTTACTCTAATAGTAATAGTAGTAAACTGATTTAAGGGGATCATTGAAATATTTATTTCAGTGCCTGAAGACCCACCCAACAACATAACATTTCAAAAGATACCAGACGAAGTAACAAAGTTACAAGTAACATTTGTGCCGCCATCTGAACCAAATGGAAATATTCAGGTGTATCAAGCGATGGTTTACAATGAAGATGACCCCACTGCCATCCGGATCCACAACCTTAGTGTCATTGATAAAACAGATCAGTCAGTCACTGCCATGATAGAAGGACTAAAAGGAGGACATACCTATAATGTCAGCGTAAGAACTGATAGTTTTTCTTTGGATTTTTTCTTTGATATGAGTGAGAGATTAGTCTGAACAGGGAACATAAACCTAGGCTGAATATGAGATTTTCGTGCCGAGAATGTTAGAAGAGAGACAAGTCTGAGGAACGAGGGCAGCAATGAAGAGAGTCGAGTGGGTGGGAGCAGGACACATCACTAGTGGTTAGCTTTGTACTCTGGACCACCAGTTCATGTGCTAGCAAAGCAGCCTGTGACGTATCATCACAGGTACAAGACTAAATCCCTCTCTTAATTCCACCCCTTGCATTGCTCATTTGGCTCAGATGAAAAGTCTAGTTCTGCAAGGGGAGCTTGCTAGAAGTATGTGCATGAAGTCCTTTCAAATAATTAGAGAATAGCACATGAAAGGAGGTGACATAACTGTTTAAGTGGGGTTGTTTTTCTCCTCTTTGTAAGAGCTATGTGACAAATGATAAAGTGTTATTGTACTTAGGATTGTAAAGAAATATGGAGTTCTAGCAAAGTGTGAATGACATAAAAGGAGTGTTTGAGCATTCATTGTTGCTTCAAATGTATCCAGATTTGGCCAATTTGAAGCTATTACAAATACTCATTAAAACAATTGTTTGGTTTTTTAAGGTGTATGCAATTAATGGTGCTGGTGCAGGGCCAAAAATTCAATTGAAAATAACCATGGATATCAAAGGTATGTCTCATGAAGTGCCCTTTAGTTGAAATCTCTATAAATGCTGAAGAAATTACTGTTCTACCTGTGGGTACGCAACTGTGTGCCTTTGTCTGTTATTTAGAGGTTGCATAATGTAGGAGCAGGAACACATAACTGATAACCTTGAACTACAGTGCTCAATTTTGCTCCATATCACTGATCATTTGCTATTCATATCTGAATGATACTGTAAACTATGTGCAGACTCAGTGAAGTAATCATATTGACTTCAGTATATTAGTTACCATCAGCGAACAGCTTAGAAGAATATCACAGAGAGATAGCTAAGTATACAGTATCACAGTTGTGGAAATAAATACAATCATTGATTGAAATTCATTGAAAAACTAAGACTCAGTCTTTTTATCGTTTTCTCTTTTAATTGAAAACTGATACGCAGAGGCATTTATCAGAATACAGTTTTTAGAAGCTTAAGGTATTAGGTAGGACATTAAGTTGTCCCTGAAAATATGCTGAAGACTTGTCTTGCATAACACAGCTATGTGCCTGAACAAAGTACTTGTGGTGAAAACATTTTAAAACAAAACTCTGTGGTATATCCTTGTTTAAAAACAGAACCACCACGGCCTAAAAAGAAACCAGCACCAGTTTATGATACCAATGGAGCATTACTCGTCACAGCTACAACAATTACGGTCAGAATGCCAATATGTTATTACAGTGATGATCATGGCCCTATCAAGAAGATACAAGTTCTTGTTGTGGAAGCCGGAGGTAGAATTTTACGAGTTCTCTTCAAAATTGTTTTCAGGTTTTTTTTATTTCTTTATTTTCAGGCGATTTTTCTTTTCTCTTCTTTTCTTTGGTGTCAGTAATTTCATATTAGAAAACAGCTAACAGTCGCTTTAGCTGTGGCAGCAGTACTAAGAGCAAAGTATCTTTCACAATACTTGTGGGCTGGATACTGGATTTTGGGAACACTTGCCAACAAAAAGTCATCCGTGCTGTTTGAAGTAACCAATATTATTCTGACCCTATTGTTATCATTATATTTTCTTTATTTCCTATTTCCTTGAAAAAAAATACATTTGGCTTTTGTGAAAGGTAAATAAATCTGAAACATTTTTTGCAAGGTTTTTCTTCTGTTGCTATTAGTGTTGCCTGTAAAAGAATGCAGTCATGTGCAGTTGATATTTCCATTTCATAACGGGGGCAGAGGGATTTATATAAATCCCTTCTGTAGACTGTGGGTTAGAATGCGTATTCCCTTGTATGGACTGATGAACATTTACTCATGTGAACAGTGCCGTGATATTCTTTTGAGTAGTTGCCTACCATTGTGAGTGGGAGTTTCATGATAGGACATCATATGGTCAGGCTTACTTTACCTAAGAAGGACAAATTCCAGGTATTTAATTCTCTTGTTTTGCTTGCTTTGGAAGTATAGAAGTAAACCATTCACATTAAGTGAATTCACATTAAGTCTCTCACCTTTTTCTGAATTTTGCATTTTAGCACTAATCCTACAGACATTTACTTCATAGCTATTGCTGTGAAGATTCTCTTGAACAGTTAGATATGCAAATACTATGTTAAGTGACATTTTGAAGATTTTTTCCTCCTGAGTTGCTGAGTACTGTGCGCTTATGGAAGTCTGGTAATTTCATTTATGAAACAGTCTTTACTGTCTTTAAAGTAAACACTTTTTATTGTCTTTGCTAGCCATGCTCAGTTTCAAAGTCAAGTGGCTTGCACAGGTGATATCCTCTACAGGCAGAGCTCATGTGTGAGACTGCCCCTGAAATTTTCTAGTTGACTTACTCTGAGTTAGCAAAATATAGATAGTGTGGATAATAAGAAATCTGGGTCCAAGTGCAAATACAGTTATAGACTTACGTAGTTGTGTAAATGGCACCGATAACATGCTAAGCTCTTAAAAAAATTAATTTCCTATTTAACTTCTTTAATTACAGTCTGGTTAGAATGTAAATTGTTTCTGATTATTTCTTTTGACAATAGCTCAGCATGATGGGAATGTTACTAAGTGGTATGATGCCTACTTCAACAGACCGAGGCCGTATTTTACAAATGAAGGCTTTCCAAACCCACCATGTGTAGAAGGAAAAGAAGATCTGAGTGGCAAAGAAGAGATATATGTCATAGGTGCTGATACTACATGTATGATACCAGGCAGTCAAGACAAAATATGTAATGGCCCACTGAAACCAAGAAAGCAGTACCTGTAAGTACATTTGTCTCTATGTTTGTCCAAGAGAAAGATTTAAGTGAAATATACATTTATACAAACATACAAAACTTGTTGTTCAATTATGAAAAGGTGGAGATTGAAATGATCTTCATGTGTCTCTAATTTTAAATTTTTTGGCTAAGCATAAATATGGAAGACGATTTTTTTTTTAAACGTTTCAGGTAACAAAAGACGCTTACTGAGTTCTTAAATAATCCCATATTCCAGATAAGTAATTCATATAGCTTGATTATACATTTGAGATATTGATACTGAGTCCTTGATGTCTGTCATAACATCACTTTAGCAGGTGAATAATGATGCCAGCTTATATTATACTAGAACTAAGAAGTAGTTTTTAGTTTCTAAAAGTGAAGTAATATTTAAGGAAATGCACATAAACTTTTATTTCATTAGTTTTCTTGGTTTTATTTCACAGATTTAAGTTCAGAGCAACTAACGTTAAAGGACAGTTTACAGATTCTGACTATTCTGACCCTGTCAAAACATTAGGTAAGGACAGTGTAATTTACTAAAGTATTTCTCTCTTTCGGAGGAACCTAGACAATTCCCTGTTTCTTTTTAGTAGAATGGGTTCCCTGAAGTAAATAATCTCTATTTTTGTTGGACCTGGCTTAACCAGAATAGCTGAGGAAACATATCCACTCCCTTGTACGTCCTTTGGAGGTTGTCAAGAGGTCTTACCTCAGCCTGGACTGTTAAATGAAGCAGCAGTATTGACAAAGTTCGTTAGCAGAGATTCAGTTATACCAATAAAAATACCATTTTGCCAGGATAGCTAATCTTGCTTGGTGAACTGCCAGAAGCTATACTGTTTGTGCAGTTTCCTTCTGTGTTGAATGTAGAGCTATTCCAGTGAGCCTAGTGTAGGAAACCTCTTGGCTGCAGATCATTGCTTCTAGTGGCAGCTCATCTGAGGACATGACCCTTTAGCCCTTCATCCTTTAGATACAGACAAAGCTCCATATTAATTAATAAATTAATATTGTCTAATAGAATACGTCTGGTTCTGATGTCACTGGCCAATAGGCCAGCTGTTATGGGGTCTCAAATCCAGCATAAATTCAGCCACGGCAGTGTTGACCTACCCCCAAAACTGGGAATGAAGACTCTCATAGCAGATCGCAATAAGATCTGTAAGTTCTTTTAATATATTGGTAAGCCAAAACTTACTTAGCTAAGCATTAGCCCTGACTTTCTGAAAAGGGATCCCAAGACAACTGGATGAGTACCCAGAAGAATTTTAGTGGGCACATATTTTTCATTTGGCATTCATCTTCTGTGATATGAGCTCCCTTATTCATCTAATCCATGTTAGAAATTTGTTACATGATCTGATACTGAAGTTCCTGAAATGCTAATTCACTACCTGAATATTCTGAAAGGATCTGGCACTATTTCGCTAGCCCTGAATGTTTTGGAAAGGGCAGCACAAAAGTTGTCTTTATATGTTCTGAGTTTAAAAGTTCTAAGCCAATGAAGCAAATAGTTTGCCCAGAAAGACAGTGTGTCCAATCAGGGAAAACAAGTCTACTGGAAATGCGTCCAACTGTATCCAGTCTTCTGGGCAACTTTCTCCTTTCTAACAGAAAAGTCTGCAATGCTTAAAGAAATCATGCTTTAGTGGCAGGCAGATAGTGTAATTCATTCACTTCTGTGTTGTTACTGAAAACTTTACTGAAAACTTGTGACATGTTCTCCTTTGGTGTAGATCATAAAGAAGCAAGATCTGTTTGTATGCTGAATAAAATCTAATAGGAAAAAAAATAGACCTGATAAATTGCTCAGCTATCCATGGCTTCTCATACCCATCCAGTGCCTTCTGTGCTAAAGTTTAACATCAAGCACTGCTTTTAAAATGGGCGCTACAGCAAACTTGTCTGGCCTTAACTTCTAAACTTCAGAACCTATCCAACAAGAAACAAAAGTTAAGTGGAACAGATAATTAACAGTTCCTTCTGTGCTTTCTTACAAGTATTGTGGAATCAACATCAAATTGATATATCACAAGTGATACAGGTACTGCATTTGAGTGGCTTTGAAGATACAGCATCGGCAATGCCATTACCAATGTAATCTTAAGTGAATAAAGGAAGATAGATTTTTTTTGAGACACATTTTCTGTTGAGACACATAACCTGAGGAACTTTGCCCCAGTGTTTCCTTATAGAAGACGCTTTGGTTATATGAACTTCAGACTTGCTCTGGAAGCATAACCCCAAAAGCATACCGTTAGGATCAGTAACTGTTAGGTATCTTTGTGACTGATGACTTCTATTCCACTTATAACAACAGTATCTTTTCAGAAGAAATTTATGCTACCTGGGATCAGAATTGCAATTTAATTTGAAATTAATGATCTTCTTTTGTAATAATCACTGAAGTTCGTGTTTTTCCGACACTTTCATTTTAGTAGATGAAAGACTAATTTGAATATTGGCAGAGGTATTCATGACTAGATCATTTTGGTTCCTGAATCTACTTATAGAATAGGTAGGTCTTTGATCTGGAAAAACAGAAAGCTAACCTTGTATCTGTGCAATTTAATATTGCATGTTAAATATGTTTGAAGCAGAAAAAAATACGGAAGAGTTCTCTGTGACAGGCATCAGATGCTCTTGTTAAACAATAGAAATTTTGCTAGGGAGGAACACTGAAGCAGAAATTATTGGAATACACAGCTGCAATAATGATTTTTTAATTATAGTAAAGGATACATTTTAATATGGCGCTCCCACTCAACCATATTTGGAGTACCACAACTCTCCTCTTGAGCTGGAGAAGTGAAGTTTCTTCCTCATAACCCATGACTGACATTGCAAAAGTAATGTCCATATTACAGTGAAAGGTCAGGATTTTTCCATGAGATAATTAAGATGTGGTGACAAATACTGCTTAAATGTCTAATACATCAAGGCAGGTTATAACCTTTTCATAAACTCTGGTAGCTAGTTCAGCAAATCATCGTGGGGCAGCTGGTAGTCCTGTGTAAGTGTAGACTTTCACCATGTGAAATACAAAGCTGATGAGACAGGAAATAATCAAAATGGGGTTTCCTAACACTGCCTTTTGCATAGAAACCTACCTTATGATATTCTGTTATTGCACTTTGTTATCATCATGTGTTGAGCGGCAGCTCCTCAGAATTATACAACCTGATGTCAGGACTGCATACTAGTTTTATGATACCTATTTTTCCTACTATGCCAAATCTTCTGTTTCATCTCCTTCCCCTTGCCCATCATCATCTCTACAGACATGTAGTCCTTCCCTGTTGCAAAGAAGTAGGAGAAAATGTATTTTTTTTATTCTTGGTGGGTATTCTGCCAGCACTGTTTTGTTTAATAACATTGGCAGTGCTTGGACTGGTCAACCGTAGGGTTTAACATTGACTTCACTGTTTGGTGGAAAATAGATAGAACTGTTGTAGAGGTTCCTCTGGAAATTATTCTGTTCTTCTTCCACATTACTAAGATTTGTACCTTATCACAGAAATCGGTGAGTGGCAGGGACTTTTTCATTCCTTTTCTCTTTGCAACAGTTTTCTATATACTTGCTTTTCTTCTCTGTTGTCTTCCGCTGGCCTAAATTGTTCTTACCTTGTAGTGTCCAGTGTTGCACCTGAGACTTTACTAATGCAATGGAAGAATGATTTCAGGTGTTTTGGAAACTATACTTAATTCTGTGTATCACAAGATTATGTGTATCATTTCATATAGGCCTGATAATACTTATTCATGTTGTTTGTGGTCTACAACAATCTCACACTTTCTTCCAATAAACTGCTACCTAACCTACTGTTTAATAAGCTGTATTATTATAGCTGATGATTCCTGCCTACGTGTGGGACCATGCACTTGATCTTACAAAATTGCATCCTACTGTTTTAAGACCATTTTTTCAGCTAAATCAGGATCATTTTGAATTTTAATCATGTTCTGCAATGTACATGCAGTACAGATCACCTGCAATATACTCTCTAATCAAAAAATTAGGGCCTTTTGAGAGAAATGAAGTTGAGACTTCAGTGTTTCCTAGTGTGTCCTTGGGAGGACACACAGTTTCATATGGCAGGAAGCAGTACATTCGCTGTCCTTCCTGGAGGCTGGAGAGGAGCTAGGTTTTCTATAGTCGATCAGAAAGTGAAGTTGAATACCAGCATAGGTGAAGAATACCAGCATAGGTGAAGAATACCAGCAGTAGTAATCTCTTGCTTTTCTTATTTTCACTGTATGCCTAAGGAAAAAGGAGGCTGAGGTTTTTTGAGATAGGGACAGGATTACCAGGAAGGGTAGGAAATTAAATGAGTCTCGGAAATTTAGCACCAAAAAGGTTTGAAAAGAGGTCTAGAAACCACTAATCTAAATGGTTTATCAGTCTCTGAATAAGCCTTCATTCTCATCTGGAAGGAATGATTAGAATACCAGCACTTTTACCTTTTTATCATAAAGGCCTTTGTGATTACTTTTGACCTGCTAGTGGTTATTCCTAACAATATCACCAATTCCCACATAAATAAAGAGCATGAGTTAATGGTCAGTGAGGCAGATTAATCCAGAAAGTTCAGATCCAATCACTTAGGTGGGTTCCTTCAGCACCCTGAAGAAAGTATCTCCAAAAATCATCTTTTATTTTGTGCCTGTGAGTGATGGCTGCAAGCCTCGTAGCTTTAGAGTTGTGGCTCTTCCTTTTCCACTTCTGGAGTTTTATTATTCCCAGCTGATAGAGCGGTGTGTCTGTTCTTGGCTGCACAGAGGCTGAGGCAGGAGCTCAGCTCAGGCTAGTGTTCAGACTGATGTTACTGCAGCATAGACCTACATCAACCTGCTTAGCAGGTAAAACTGAAAAGCACCAGGGGATGGCTGCATATATAGCTGTAGACATATACTATTAGCATTATGTATTACATAGATAGGCAGTGCTTAGGAACCTTTAAATAAATTGTTTCTGGGTTTGTCATATTTTTCTTTCCCGAGCAGCTCTGTGACTGACACAAAACGGATGCAATTGTACAGAGAGAAGTGTCTGTCTCTCATTGCTCCCAGATTTCACCCTGTCAGAAATGTAAAATAGTAATGAATCAATGAAATATTAGATTTCCACTTTCTGTTGCAGGTGAAGGACTGTCCGGAAGATCTGTAGAAGTTATCCTTGCTGTTACTTTGTGTATACTTTCAGTTGTTCTTTTGGTGGCTGCAATATATGCTTTTGCAAGGTGAGATTTATGTATCCTTGCCATACCGTGCTTGCAAGCACTCAAAAATGTTTCAAAGAGTTGAAACAGTCCTATAAATGGAACCAATCTGTCATTTCAAAATGCATTGCATTTTCTTTTTTTTTTTTTTGTCTTTTATGTAGAAACTTAGGGAGGGACACACAAAGGCTAGCTTTAGTCTAGTGAGGGTAACCTCCATAGATGAAGGAGAAAAAACAACTTCTCCAGAGGGTAAATCAGAGCAGTAGCCTATCTTACTGTTTCAGAGCCACTTCTCCATAGACTTGAGGATACAGATCAGAGTGTCATCTGGCTGAAGTTAGTGTGATGGCTAACTCTATTGACAGCTTGATATGAAGTAAATACTCTAAATTCTGTTTTCTTTTTTACTACTATCAGTTAAATACGTTGAAGTCTCACATGTGAAAGAGAATTCGACCTCTAAGTTCAAACTGTGAACAAAATGCCCATGTAAAGAAGCAGACTGGGTACTGCATACATGATGTTAGTTTGCTCCTTCATCAGAAGTTCTCTTCTTCCTCAGCTGCATCATTGAGGCATTGCCAAAGAATTTATGTAGGAAAACTAAAAGAATATACAGGCCAAATTCTTTCCATATGAATTTTCGACAATGTAACTGCTGGATTTCACTAAATTACACTGTTGGAAGGGAGAGCAGAATAAAGTCCAAGGAAGGATTTCTCGCAAGCATTTTTCAGTTTCAGCCTGTCTAATCAAAGTATTGACATATGTGTCTTTAAATCTTTTGCACATTTATTTTTCAGTATTATTTTCTGTTTAGGATTCGGCAAAAGCAAAAAGAGGGAGGCACATACTCCCCACGAGATGCTGAAATTATTGACACTAAGTTCAAACTGGATCAGTTGATCACAGTGGCAGACCTGGAGCTGAAGGATGAGAGATTTACACGGTAAGCGTCCTCCTTAGGCAAAACAGTAGTCCAAAGGGGCTGTAGCCATGACCCCTTTCTGACCTTTGCTTGTTTGGAAGTGTTTGTGGTGTTCTTATTTACACAGGTCACTGAGATCCTCTTTCAAAGAATGACCTCCATCCTCAAGACACTTCTCACTAGCTTTTAGAAAATCACTTAATCTTCAGCTCTTTTTGCAACACGATAAAGATCTAAGTGCAAATCACTGTTTAATTGTGCTAGCAAAAAAAGGGCTACATATTTTTAAACGTGCAGAATTTCTGAGTTTTTTTGATGGCCCAATGTTTTCTGTGGACTGCAAACCTACATAAGCATTTTGAAAGAGTCAAACTCCCAAAAGTCCCAGTCAACTAATTCAAGAACATATCTGTCATTGTTTAATTGACATTTAGAAACTATTTTTTTCACAAAGGGATTTGCATAACATCTGGGTTTCCGTGGAGCTCAATACACTGGCTATCCTGACATCTGCTCCTTTAAGGTGTATGCAGCAATTCCAGGCTATTCATATTTTCTGTCTGACGAAGAATCTTGTCACATATATTTATCAGAAGGAAAGCTGCTCTTTCTGACTGCCAGAAATATGGATATTATTCACTGAATAAAAATAATGATGATTCTCAATAATATGACATCCAACTGAGTTAGAAATGTTTGGTGAACATTCTTCACCTGCCTGTATTTTCTCTGCTGTGTCACAGATGAAGCACTGTGGTAGGCAGTCTCCTTAAAGATGAGAAGCCTAAAATAGTCTTGCCCTAGCAGTCAGGCATCCTACTGTTGCAGACTAGGAATAGCTGGAAGATGAAAGGTTGTAGCTATTGATCTGTTTTGTTTGAGTGTGTATATATCATTATCATATGTGTGGTACAGAGTAAGTTGATTGCATGTACAAACCTGTTCAAAATAGTGCACACAGGAGTGGCTGCTTGTAACAGATGAAAAACCATACTATGAATCATCTGGAAATCTTTGACGTAATGGATGTGGTATGTTCTTTGTGGGGCACGTCATTCAGAGAGCATTGTTTAGTGCCTGCTAATAACAGCGGAAAACATTCTCTAAAGACAGAACCATTGCCAATGCACTGTGGTAACTGCGACTCGTATAAATGATCTTGATGGATCTTCAAAATGGCCTTGTTTCCAAACTGTTAGCTGAATAAGAATAGTACTAATTTTGTTTATATACTAAAGTGTTAATGGATTTTACTTCCAGATACTCTTCATTTTTCTTTAGACGCAAGGAGATATTTGTCATCCAGTAAGTTTTTTGTATTATTGAAGCAACACGGTGTGTGTTCCATTCTGTTCTTTTAACCTGTGTGCTACCATACTATATTGAATGATATAGTTAATCAAAATGAAATGTCAATCTTTGCAGCTATACTAATGACAACCAGTGGTATTTGTCATCATGAAATCATGTTTATTTTCAGTCCCAGGTACAACAGTTCCACAACTATTTTAAAATAAGTCAGGGCAATTTTTACACGGAAATTATAACACATTCTGGCAATATAGCACTGATACATACAACCTATCCTTGAAGCACATGTAGTGCAAATGTGACATAACAAAGATGCCGTTTCTTTCCTTTGGCAGTTAGAATGTACGTACTTAAGAGAAGTTCTCTTTTTTTTTCAACTGCTTTTTGTACTCACTTACACTGCAGCTGTTCTGTACCATGCCACTACAATCTCAGCAACATATCCATGCAGTCAAATCCTTTATCAGTTTTCAGAGTACTATTCTGCCGCTTTTCTGTCTAAATTATGTGTAGTTTGGATTTGTACAGTCTCAAACTCTACAGGGTAATTGCAGACTATAATATTTCATAGTTACGCACACTTCATTATGTGATTTATGCACAGCAAGGCCTTTACTGAACAGTGCTTCAGCAGTTTTAGTTACATCACCCTTATTTTAATGAGTCAGTCTCACATCTTGGTTTGCAGTTTGTCATGTCCTTCCATCTGTATTTTTCTCTTTCATCCTTCCCCACTCCTTTAATGGCCAAAAGCAAAGACTCTGTTCTTCTGCCATTCTTGTAAGGTACATGATGCAGCTGTTAAATTTTGGGTTACTATTTTTCAAACAGTAGCTACCCTGAAGCTACAGCAGGCTCCTTGCCCAGGTCCTTTGTTGGACATTACGACAAATTGTTGGAGTTTGAAGTGCAAGCACTAACTGAGAGCTCCTCAGGACAGGATCTGTGCCATCTTTTCCACTGGAAGTCAGTAAACATACTGTGGGAGCCTACTAGATAACATACATATATTAATGAGGGTCAGGGTATCCTTTATCTGCTCTAAAGCTTTTAGTTTATTATGGCTTTTTTTTTAAGCTTTAAAGAATGTTTCAATATGTGTAAGATTCTGTTCTGGTAATGTCAGTGACCAAAAAAGACACCTCAGGTGCCTCTAATGCAGTCTTTCATATAGATACATCCTTCCTGGCAATGATGAATTACATCAAGAAGCTGGCAGAAGCACGGCACCATGCACGAAGGCAGCTTACTGCAAAACCTAATGTCTAAAATATTTTTGCTCCCTGTTTTCAGACTTCCACAGTTACACCACAAAAAAACTTTTGTACCTGTTGCCTTTGGGGAGTAGCTACGTAGAATTCAATCACAGTCCCAGTTCTTATGTTGTCCTTATCATTCGCATGATTTGTGGTTAAAGCAGCGACATATTAACATGTTAAATTATTGTATTACATGCTGATGACTACAGCGTAACCTTCACAAATTTGCCATGCGTTTGGAATGGGACTGTGCATCACTGCATCTGCATAACCTACTGCCATACGTTGGCTGCATGTAGTCAGCTATCTCAGCTGCGTTTGCAAAGCCTGCTGTGTTGCAGAATGCTGGTTTCAGGTCATGGCGTCTTGTAATTGTACAAGGAAAACAACGATGGGCAGACTCCTTTTCCAGGCTGGCTTGTTTGTATTTCTTGGATAGCAGTAAATCAGGTGAAATCTGGTCCAACTAAGTATACTTTCTACCCTGAAAGGGTGATGGGGAGTTTGTGTGAAAATCTTAGGTGATAAAAGAGCAGTATAGATTTTTTCTGTACCTACTACTCATCCCATTCAGTGCTCATTTGAAGGAGATGCTTTGGAAACCAAGTGTTTTGTTATTTCTCAGCCCGTATATTATTTATCATGTTAGCTATTATAAATCAGTAAAGACATGGACTTGCAGCTGACACAGGTCATCCACAGAATCAAGATACTCTAGCCTGCTCCGTGAGAGCCTTCTTGACTCTCTCATACATTGTCTCTTCAGACATTCTCTCATATTTAGTGGATCGTGGCCTATGATCTTGGCTCATATTCTCAGAAAATTTGTGCAACTGGTATCACATGAGAAATAAAAAGAAGTAGAAAAAGGTTTTTCTGTTCTGTAAGAATATGACTGGAAATATTTTTTGTCATTCTTGGCAGATCAAAAATTCAATCAAAAATTGAAAAATTTAATGAACCAAACCTCAGCAAATGTTCAGTATAGGTTAATCAAAACGTTTTATTTCACACATTTTTATAAGTTTTTTAATATTAATTATTTGCAGTACAAAAGTCAGTTTAAGCAGAAGACCCATCACATTTAAAAGTGCCAAATATCCCATTTTTCAATTTTGAAACTTTTTTTGGGGTCAACATTTTTTTTCAAATCAGGAAATTCATGGCAAATCCCAGTTCCCAGTAGTAATTTTTTAACATAATAGTCATGAGAAAAAAATTTTACTTGAAAAACTTCAGTGTCTGAAAATTACTGATACTAGCTGATACATGTACACCATCTCTCAGCAAGTCTTTGTTAGGCAATTGATTAATGAGATGTAGCTTCAGAGGGCATGCAGGGAATTATGTCCTACTGAATTCAGTGGAAAATGAGATCTGCTTTATGAAGCCAAAATTCTAACTTTGAATGGCTGAGACATACATTGATCTCCATGATGGTGGAGATGGTATGAGCCAGGCAATACCAGAAAAAAACAACCCTTGTTTGAAACATATGTAGCCCATCAGTCTAAACTGGATTAAACATTGGCTTGTTACGCACACTGAATACATGTATACTGTGGCCTCTCGTC
Source organism: Nipponia nippon (assembly GCF_047370975.1). Taxonomy (NCBI): domain Eukaryota; kingdom Metazoa; phylum Chordata; class Aves; order Pelecaniformes; family Threskiornithidae; genus Nipponia; species Nipponia nippon. Next base: position 44,825,241 of record NW_028262347.1, read on the forward strand.
ACGTACTTTTTGTAACATGTCCGTAGCGTTTGCCAGGTTACGTTTCAAAGCAGACATCCATCTGCTGTGAATAGACTCTGTCAATAAATTTTCAGAGCACGCTGGCTTTGGTGAGACAAGTAACTCTTCCCTGTTCCAGATGCTCACCTGGGAAAGAACTTTGGCACCCTACTTCCACAGTGGTTTCTGCAGCAAGGATAAAGCCATGCAGGTCCCCATTTCTTAAAATCTTTCTTTGAGAAGTTACACCTTGTGGTGGATGCTTTGAGGCTTTTTTTTCATTCCATGTGAGACAGCTTGTCAAGCAAATCGGGTACAGATTCAGAAGAAATATTTCTGAATTACAGACACTGTAACCTTTGCAAATACCAGGGAATTAGAACTCTTTATGGAAAAGTATTGTATATACAATTCTTGTCTGATCCCACCTTTCCTATGTATTGTGCATTCAGTAGATGCCTGTATTCAAGCTAACACTTCTGCACACACACACTACTTTCTCTAGGCCAGCCTGTTTCTTCTTTCTTTGATAGGCATGGCTCCTGCTGTGCCTTTTTCTTCAACAAGCTTCCCTTTAGTAATCAACTATCAAAAGTAGGCTTCCTGGGCTTTGTATCCCAGGAGTACAAGGTTTATGAATGTACATGTCCTGGTACAATGGAAGAAATGACCATGTGTTCTCTTTCCTTAGGCCTTTAATATTTAGGAAGGGTTAAGCTCCATATTGCTTTCAATTAACTTGCTAAAAATTAGTTCCTCCGTTGTTCCTAGGAAGTGTCAATGGTGCTTATGAGTTAAGCCTTTTGCCTACATACTCATTTCTGTTGTTTTCTATTTGGACGAAGTTTTAATTCCCAGTGGATTTCAGATGATTGACCCAGAGAGAAAGCCGAGTCTGTGTGACAATATGGTCTTCAGTTACCACTGCCAACACAAATAAATGGCTTCTTTCTAGCTCTATCATAAGTAATCTGAGTGGGATTCAGATTTTTGATATACTTCAAAAAAATCCCACACATGAAACAATACACTGTTTTAAAAGAAAATCAAATTTAAGGCAATAAAGCATTCTTTATCTTAGAGAATGTTTTTCTTTCCTAGTTTCAAAGTCAGACAAGGGGGAATCTGGAATTGTCCAGCTGAAATAGGGAAATTTGCAATTTCATGGTTTGATTCTAAATTGTGCTCATCAAGACCTAGTGACATCTATATTCTTATGTTTTATACAGAAGACTGGGAAATGTGGAGAACAAGATTACAGGTAGATGAGTATTTGTTCATTGATGCAATACTGCAAGATTATTATTACATATTCCAAGTCAAGAGACTTGGAAAAAATACTGATTTTTGAAGCCTGAGGATGCTGAAACTGAGCACGGCTCTAAGTCTATAGTGAGCATACAATATTCATCCCTTCTGAAGATTCTTGCACAACAAAGCCAATGTCTTTGCCACAGTCTTCAAGTTAGACATTAATTCACATATAAGCATTTAAATTAAATCATCTTATTTTCTGAGCTGCCAAGCTGCTGCAATGTGCACTTGCTACCAACAGAAGTGTAAGTTCAGTAGTTCTAAAAATCAAGTTCTTCACTTGAATGCCCACAGATAGGTTAAAGTGTCAAACTCTAAGTGCTTTACTTCTTTAAAAATGTTTACTGCTTGTGAAAGGTAACATATGATTATGCCTTTAAAAAAATCACCTGTTATTAACATTAAAAATTAACTAGAAAGCAACATATGTAACACTGTTTAGTTTATTTCCTGTGCTATTTCAGTGCTTTACTTCCCAGCTTTGAGTGAAAGTAGAAAAAGGAAATATTGTTGAATAAGATTGTTAATGATGCTGATTGTCTCCTATGTTCTTTGCTGTTGGATCCGTGTACCTTCAGCACTGAAGCACTAAATGACATACCCAAGTTGCTTATGCGCAGCATAGATGTAACTTTTATTCCCTAATGACCACCCTACAGTGCAGTAAGCCCCTAATTTCTATCAGTTTGAGAGGAGGAAAACCAACAGTATTCAAAAAATTACTGGGATGTCAACTGGGAGACAACTTTTTTCTGTTTGTTCTATGGTGAAGATGGGTGAATCCAAAGGAAAAACAAGTGTAATTTCTTTGCAGAGACTGCTTATAATTTTTTCCTGAAAAAAGGCCTAAAAAAAGTTTACTTTCTGCTCAAAGACAAATCTATTGGTGTGCAGTACATTGGCACAGCTATTAAGAATGTTTTTTCTTCAGGAAACTTTAGCTCTGTGATGTTGCCAATGTAACTAGAAAGTAGTTTCATCTGCCATGTAACTCCAACAACATGATACATTAAGCATCAGCTAGATGTTTAAACATTCTGAATAAATAGAGTTGCATGCTTTGTTGTCTTATTGCCTTCTAATTTTCTTTTTCATTCTGAAGCTCTCCTTCAGTTGTCCTAGTAAGCATTTTGAGTTTGAGCCTTTTTCTGTGAATTCTTACACTTCTTTTTACTCCAGTGAGACTGACACAAGTCTTTCATAGCCGGTTTGCTTTGTTTGAAGAGAACTATCGTAACAAAGTATGTACCACAAAGGCATCTCTAGTAGCTTTGAAGTTAACTTCTCTGACCCTTAACAAAAAATGATTCAACAATTGTATTAATCTCATTTTATTATCTAATTTAAAATTTAAATATTTAAGAATAACTTCATAAACCAAAGTATTTTTAAAGCAAATTGTTGTCTTTTCTACTAAAATTGTAGCAGCAGTAGACATTTGTGTTTGTATAATAGAATAGTTGTCGTAATATTTGTATATAAGAATAATTTTTGGGGAGGCAGACACATAAAATATATATTTAGAGCTTTTTTGAAAGGGCAAGTTATCTTTTAAACTATATTACTTCAAACTTTTTGGCTTGGTCTTTTAGAAAAGCTTTCAAAAAAAAAAAAAAAGTGAGTCTGAGTGCCCAAAGTTTGGCTTCTAAATCCATAATGCTAAGACATTCCTGAAATTGGTTCAGAGGCGATAATGATGACCAAGTTTCAAGGCCATCTGAAGGTCCCCTGAGCATGAAACTCCACTTCATGAAAACTGCTGTGGGATCAAGTTAAAGATTTAACGTGTAGCACAGTTTTTAAAATCACCATGCACCAGAAACAGCAGTGAACATGTAAAAATGAGCATGAAAACAGGCACTTATTTTTTAAATCTTTACAAAAATAGTCCTAGCTGTTTGGTTTCAGTAGAGGCACATCAGCAGCATGATTCATCTGTGACTTATTTTAGATATCTGCTTAAAATTAGATGAAATTACACCTATTTCTCTTCATTGATTACAGAAGAAATCTGGAGTGACTCGCTGAGAAATAGGTGTCTGTATTCAGTCAGATGAATCCTATCCTTATGCTCTGAAATGGCCCTTAGAAGAATGATATTGAGTACGTAGTATGAAATGAAGCCTGTCAATGTATATGAAGTGGTGTGCTGGAAGTATGGATTTCCCAGGGCCATATGAGCCCAGAGCACTGTAAAATGATCTGAAGAGAATGACAGAAACTGTAGCTACCATATCCATATCTGCCAATACCTGAGATAAAAACTAAGCAAGACAATCACCCAAGATATCTGACATAGTATTTGAATCCATGAGAGAAATAAATCTGGTTCTTTAGTTACTTCAGTATTTCATCTAAAACCTATTAACGTGCACAATATTGGTTAACTCTCAGCTTGCTACATGTAACAAAAATCTCTGTTGCAGGTTACTTAGTTATAGAAAATCCATCAAGTAAGTTGATTAAAGATTTTTATATTGTGGTCATCGGTGAGTCTCAATGTGTGGTTCCCTCCTCTATATTTATTAGAAAAAAAAGCCAAGCTGCGTATAAATCATAAAAGCGTGACTAATTGCATGGTAACTGGAGAAATGCTTTCTCTCTCTCTGGGGTGAAGCCTGCATGTCTGTGTTTTAGCTTGGGAAGTAATACAGGGATATTTAAACTCCTCTGGGTTTAAAAACCATGTCATTATGAGAATGAGGTCACTACAATATTTTATATGTCTAAAACCTTGCAATGTATAAAATGTTTTCTGTGCGACAAAAAAGTATTATGTATTTCAGAATGCAATGGTAACTTTACAAATTTCCATTGATGTCAAAACTTCGCCTTGGAATGGTGTTACCTGTAAAAACAATCCTATCCAACAGTACTGTTAACATAAACAACATTAAAAATTTGGTGAGGGGGAACAAAGAGGGGGGAAATGCTTCTATTTTAAGTGACTGAAAACAAACCAAATAAGCATGCTGTAAGCATGCTTAATTTTCTGCCTATAAGTATCAGTTTCTATTGAACTGAAAAACATTATTAATAAACTGCAGTTAAAAAAGAATAAAAAGAGTGATAAAGAAATCCCCTATAGATTTCTAATTCTTCTGTCATTACTTTCAGGCCAATAAGCAAGAAATCCTTCCTACAACATGTTGAAGAGCTTTGCACAAACAACAACCTAAAGTTTCAGGAAGAATTTTCGGTATGTTGCTAGCAGTTGTCACAACATTGCAAGACCTTCAGTCGTTTCATGTGTCACATTTCATGTCCATTTTAAGCAGGCAAGGCCGTGAAGGACTCTGGCCTTGATAATCAATACCCAATTACCAGGTTGATTGTTTAGAAAGTAATATTACACTGATTTGGATTCTGCAGTCTACACTGCAACCTGATCAGAATTATTCACCTAAGTGTCAGCAAAAGATGGTCTTCTTTAGACTCCGATCTTTGCGAGAACACCATAATATTTATGCTTTTACATATGTAGCAATGCATATGTAGTTTACCTGAGAACAGTTTATTTAGAAATAGTTTTCTAACATATATACAGGTATATTTAACTGCTTTAAATAAGTTCATTTTCCTGAGTGATGATGACCCCAAAAACATAGCTGACATTTATTCTGTGAAAAGTTCAGGCCCCATTCATACTGCGATGGAACTCAGGAATGTTTTTCTTTCATAGGTTTCAGTGCAGAAAGTAAAAAGTTTGTGCATGGTACTTTGTTTTTTGCTGCTTTACAAATAATAGGTCATACTTGTCATGCTCTTGAGAATAGCCTCCATGTGAATAGCCTCCATCTCCTTATGTGAGTAGATGAACTCAGCAAGCCTGTCTTTCTTTCTGAAAAGAGACCAGCTTTCAAAATATACATTACATATAATACAATACATATATTCTTTCAAATTTAAATCTCAAAGTTTTCTCTATTTTCATTAAGTAACATTTTTACGGCTATCATATTTTTTTCTCAACATTGTCTTCTCTTCTTGTTATTTCAGAATCTTTACCATCATCATTTTTAACACATACAGTCATTTGCCGTCACAAAAATAATTTGTCAGTCTCCAGTGACTTTATTATTTTGGATTTATAGATTTACCATGAATTGCTTACCAGTTGGATTAACAAAAATGAAGACTCAACAATTGGCTTTTCTTCTGCTAGATCATAATATTTCAGTCTCTGAGGGAAAACCAACAAAAGTGTGAAAAGATTAATGGTATTTCCTGCAGCTTTTTTGTTATGCTCCTTAGGTAAAATTGGTCTGGATTTAATAATAAAAAGCACCATAAAATTCTCTGAGCAATAAAGTAAGGAGAACTTTTTTTCTAAGAGTGGAAGTGTTATTTCACTTGAACAAGAGTGATTATAGTTATATTATGCATGACTGAACAGATGAAAAGTTTTACTAGCAATAACACTTTCACATATTAATGTTCATCACTGGAAAGTTTCTAGTATTACTTCCTTTAGGTGTGACCCACATTGGGTAAGCTGTACAGCATTGTAATGCCTTAAAATTTAAACAATAGTGTTTTATCAAATCAAACTTTTGGCAATCCGTTTCAAATTTAGAGAAATAAAAATAGCTGAGGCCTCATTCAACTAAATTATACAGTCAACTTATAATCAACAGTTTTGTATGTCATTTGGGCTTCCATTCTTTTTCTCTCTGAGCTTCAGCTTCCATGTTTCAGAGTGTGGTGGTATCTTCCCAGATGACTTGTCCAATGGCAGGCAGAATTGCAGGGTAGGTCCAGTCCCTGATTGGGAGTATATCTATAGTATCTGTAGCATCTGTCTTATCAGATGAATAATAGGATTGACAATGCACTTGAAATGACATCAGAAATGACAATGCACAGAAACAGGCAATGGACGCAATAAACAAGCAGACGTCGTGACCTGCATTGTTTCCATCCACATTCATCATTTTAGTTTCACATAAATGACTCAAGGCTCCTACAACGTGTGTAGGAGAGACGAGCTCAAGATATAAACCCATGGACCATTATATCTGAAGCACATAACTAAAAGCATGGTCCTGAGCTTGCTGGGGCTCTCTGACCATCTCTGTACTAGTAAATTCAAGCATACCAGGAACTGGACATGAGAATATGACAATTTACACTAATAAACTGTTAGTATATTCCCTGCCTTGAATTCGGACTGTTTCAGCTAGCAGTCTTCCTGAACAATTCCAAGATATGTTTTGGTAGGTAAAGTAGTCTAGGGATCATTTACAATAGGCAGTTTGTAGACAACAAACCTGTTTTGGAGTTTTCTAGCATAAATGTGGCTCCTCCCATTTCACTTAGTCTTGGAATCCAGGGACATTGCTGGTCTCATCTAATTTTCTTGACTGACCAAGCTGCTGTGCCTGGAGGTCTCCGGGGTTCAATCTCGGCCCACATGTGAACATGGCCTGTGTGTAAATGTGATGAGAAGAGAATCTGGACCTCGGAATGGATCTGGACCCATGTCTTGTCAGAAAAGACAAGTTTAAAGAAACCATAGGGAGCCACAGTAACTGATGGTGGGCATCACCTAGCTGATATTCAGACTTCCAGCTTTCCAGATGATTCATGTATCTCTCAATAGCTTTGGGAGATCAAGTTTTTCTAGTAACTGGCAAATTACTGAAACAGAAATACTTCTATAAATGTTTTACAATAAGTTCTCTTCATGAGTAAAAAAGTGAAGTACTGCTGAATGTCACCACAGAACCATAAAAGTACTACAGTAAACAAAGAGCAAATTAATTATTTCAAAGTTTTATGAGTGTGCAAAGAAATATGGTTTCTGTGACAAATTGTTATTGAATCTGGGAATCCAAATAGTCCTTCCCCAGTTCTGAAAATAATCATTTAGACTGAAATCCATACTGATGCAGAGAATTAGTAGGAGGCTTTTGAGCACTTGTTCAGATATGGAAGCATCATTACAAAAATAACATAATCTGCTTCTCTATTTCCTCTCTACTGCAAAGTACTGTACAACAGTGCTACTTCCATACTAGTTAACTGACAAGCTAAGACTCAGAGGAGTGAGGCAAATGAGGCAAGTTAAAGTTCACGACGTGCACATGATAAGGAATCCCATGGCCCATAACACCTGCAAAATGCTATGGGCATTTTGTGTATGATGTTCTTCCTTCATGCAAAATTCAATGACAGAAATTTTGTGGGAGAGTTTCAGCTTTCTGAATGAGAGGAATTTTAACATCTCCACCCTTAGCTGTGTTTTACTGTTCTTATCAAATTGTGACAGGAATGTACAGCCCTCTACGCTGAGAACAGGGATCTTTCTCTAGGTTCCGTTATAGGATTGGGGCTTTACTTCTCTAGGGAATTATTAAGACAAAAGGCAGAAGCAACTGAATAGGTAAAAGAAATGTGCCTTGAGTATGGCAGAGGTTGATTCAAAGACAAGATTTTAAAATAATGAGTTCCTTTAAAGATATTTTGCTACAGTATATTACAGTCCTTCATTTAGTTTTGTATTTACTTCATGTTTGTTAACCACGTTTTTTAATTCTTTAACATACAGATATAAATGTAAAGTCAGCCATTCTTTATAAGGTGATTTTAAGTCAGAAACTTTCTTTTTAGAAGGGGCATAATCATAGACTTTTCATCCCTCGGAAACATAGATATTTAGAGAGATTTTGAAGGGCATGGATGGGATCTAGTCCCTTGTTAATTTTCAAAGGGAGATGAGCATCTCTGCAATTCTTCCCCTAATTCTTTCCACAAGGAAATACGTGTCAGAGCTAGGAAAAGAAACCATCTTTCCCCTCCCGTTCAGAACCACCTGCAGTTATATTATCAAGGGTATCATTATAGAAGTGAAGTAGTCCTCATGCTTCAGGCCATAGGATTTTTGTCAGATGGTGACAGAAACAAATTTCTTATAGGATAATATTGCATATAATACAGTTCAAGGGTTTTGAGCTGTCTTTTATATGTCAGACATTATCCGTTGTACAAAATAGGATATCAGATTAGATGAATTATTGACTTGGTTTATTACATCAGTTTTTAAATTATCCCATTTTGTTAAAGCTTATGGTAAATTATTCTTAATATCTGAACCCATCAAATAAGGCTGACAAAATATTTGAATAAGCAATGAAAGAAAACACCAGAATAAAAAACACTCCTGCTTTTTCCACTTTTCATTACCTCTTTCATTTATTTATTTATATATTTGCTAATAGTTGCCCATTAAATTTTATTTATAGAAGACAAACTGTCTCAAATACCTGGGCAAAAGAGCACTTGAAAATAATTAACATTGAATCTGACAGTAGGGCTATCTGCCCCACTTTTGGAGTTAGCCTATGTAGAGAGTAACTGTTAATATTAAAAGACAAATTTGAAGAGATTTCTCAGCACAAGTGGCAAAATTTTGTGTTGTACTCATTCAAAGCAATAGGTAGATCTCTTCATTTGTATCTTAGCTAGATGTTGAAATAGACTTGCATACAACATTTGTCAAACAAAGGGAAAATCTGTTACAGTTAATGTAGTTATTAACTTAGAAATTCTGGCTAAATTCTGGCTTTTCTAAGAGTTTTCTATTCTCCTATCACCGCTACAAGATCATCACATTAATACGTTTTCTCCATTAACAGGTTATGAAGTTGTCTCCACTCTTTTACTCAGCTTTGGAAATGATACCTATTTATGTATATGAACACCCCCATCAAATACGTTCCTCAATATGAATCATTTGTCCATCTCCGCCCTTCAGTAACAGAACTAATGACCAGTTATGAAAATGCAGTACAACCCAAAATAACTCTTCCCACCCCTTTCGCAAACAGTCCTGTGAACAATAGCTAATTGCCAGTTGTCTCAACTTAATTAAATTCTCATCAGTTCTCATGCTGTGGCAAGAACTCTCCCAAGCTACAGGAGTCAGGAAAAGGCATTATTCAAGAATAAGGCTGAGTCAGTAGGGCATGGTAACCAAGCATGTGACTTCAGGAAAACACAGAAAAGAACTACAAAAGGTGATAGGCTGACTTGATCCAGACTTGTAAAGGTGAAAGTTCATGTAAGCTTTAATTGTTCAACTTGACAGCATTGTCTGCAGCGCTGCATCTAATGTTGCTGGTGTAACTGGGGTTGACAGTGAGGTGGAATGCTCTGTAATGCTTCCAGCTGTTCTTAGAAATGCGCTCTGTTGCAGAACTAAAGAATTCTTCCTCTTACTGGAGTGGCTGTGTCATTTTTTGTATTCACTGAAGGTGAAATGCAAAGGTTTGCTGACAAACATTTATTCCTCTACAGGAACTCCCCAAGTTTCTTGAAGACCTTGCTTCAACTGATGCTGATCTGCCTTGGAACAGGTCTAAGAATCGTTTCCCAAACATAAAGCCATGTATGTGTGCTTACCGATTAACTCCTCCGTTTTGCTCTCTACCTTCGATAGTGCAGCATATATTTGGAATGAAACTGTATTTTTGTTTGATCTTTGTAATGGCAGAACAATCATGTCCATGTTATGAAATAATTTTCTGTCAAGTAATCTGTCTTTTCATTGTGTTTTTTTAAAGACAGTTTTATTTGCAAGTAGCTTTCAACTTGGTCTCACAAGCTTTAATATGCAGGTGCAAGAAACTGTAGCCTCAATAGTTTCTTAGCTTTGTAATTCAAGCCACGTAGCGAACTCTTTAACATTCTTCCTTGTTTTTTTTTCCCTTTAGTGAGAAGTAAATTTTTTCTAACATATAAAATCCACATGTTTGTGCATTCAGCTACCTCAGGAGCCTGGGTATGCTTTCTTGTGGATATGTGTACATGTGCTGCGAAGGTTCCACAGAAGATCAGAGTGACTGTATGATAACTTATAAGCCAAGGCTAGATTTTATCACAGGAGACAGGAGTCTGTCTCTCTGTACTCAACACTGCTTCATTTTTCAGTTAATAAGACAAGAAATGTCATTATTATTTTAGGCATTAGCTGTGATGTGAGATGGGGAGCATGGCATTCCTTGGTTAATAATGCTACATTCTGTGCTATTAACTTTTCAGAGCAGCTGTTCCTGCTATCTACTGCCCTGCTCAAGACATACTCTAAGTTACAGTCACTAAGAATTGATATTCATGACACACAATGAAATATGAACAGATGAGTTTCATAAATCTTTAACTTTGTATTCTAATTTTTTTTACTAAGTTGAGGACCAAATATCAAAATTTGGAATGTTTGATTTCGGCATTTACTTATTCACATATGACATCTTTCCTGGGTTTTGTCATTTCTGCATACACAACGTGGGCCCAAATGGGAAACCCTCAATCTTTTTTTTTTTTCTGTAATAATGAGCTTACCTTATGTAAAAGAAGTAAAAGTACATAAAAGTGCCAGGATCTGGCTCAAATCTGTGACCTGGAAAACAAGTATATAGGAAAGACTGTCAGACCCCTGACCCTGCTGTCTGATTCACACGGAGGTTGTCTGTGAAAGAACAACATAGCTTAAAGTACACGGACTACCTTTAAGCAGAGTATTCTCCCATACATACATCAAATTGGAGGTTTTGGCACATTCACCATTTTAATTAAAAAGTATTGTATTAAAATACATCTGGAACATTAAAGGATGACTATACAGTAATGGAAGTTGGTTACATTCCCTTTGTAATTAGTGTTCTAATATGTCAAGTATTGTTAGATTAGCAACAATAACAGTATCTTTGATTTCTTAGCACTCCAGGAACACTTGTTACATGCATCTATGGTTTTTGACCAAATCTTTTAGTTAACTAGACTTTATTTCCATGACAGATAATAACAACAGAGTAAAGCTGATGCCTGATGCTGGTATTCCTGGATCTGACTACATTAATGCCAGCTACGTGTCTGTAAGTAGAAAATGTCTCACATTTTTACTATATTTGTTTTCTGGTAGAAGAGAGAGTCAAAAAATAACTTGCAAGAACAGGATTCTAATTTTTCTTTCATTCACTACAGCTACTGTTGCCATGGAATTATTCAAGTGACTCCTGTGGCATTGAACATGAGAGTTAAAAATATAAATTAACCCATTTTCATTGCTAAGCAATGATTTTCAGTAGTAATCAAAACTGTGTCCAGCAAATTACTTTCTATAAATTGTGTCATACCATTATCATTAAAGACAATAGTGAAACTCCCACTGAGGTCAATTGTTTAGACAGGTGTTATTGGTCTCTTGGTTCAGGAGTTGGAGCTATTGTATATGAACAGGACAATGTAAAGATAACTGAACTGAAACTTTTCATAGAAATGGCTAACAGTTTTGGTGAGTGGGATTGGTATGCCCCTTATTATTTTGTGAAAGTTATGATGGAGGAAAATGCAAATAAGCTTCTTGAAGAAGAAACTAATGTTATATTTCTCATCCTCAGCTTTCTTCCTAGACCTTCCGTTTTCCAATTGTGTTCTCAGTAAATTCTTCGTGTATATTTTTATCTCATTTTTGTCCTGTTGAAGCTCAAAGTGTGACTTACAATTATGCATTTAATTTGTTGTAGCAGTGGCTGGTGGTCTCACAGGAGGTCAAGACTTGATTTGCACTAAGCACTATTCAAACACATAGCAAGACATGCAGACTGTAGTCTAAACGGATGAGACAATGGCAGGTAGAAATAGTTATTTCCAGGTAATTAAGGGACATTCACAGCGAATAAGCAATAGAGCTGAGAGCATCTTCCTCTCTCATTAGCAAAAGCTATTTATTCCCTTTATATGGAATGTCCTGGTTCTGACAGTTAGCAGATAGGAAGAGCCATGCCATGTTGTTACTTGACGCTGGGACTATACACGGAACTACTGAGAAGGAGACCAGACAGCTTGGAGCATGGCCTAGTCTTTACCCGTCCTGTCACTAACTGCCATGCCAAGGCTTAGGCAGGGAGCGCTAACAGCAGCTTCCAAAGAGCTGCGGCAAAAGCCAACTGCAGAGTGTTCCCTGATGAGATTTTGCATGTCTTTACTGCATAGAGGCATCCCACTTTAGGTCACTGTTCATCAGTGAATAGACAACTGTAATGTTATAATTTCTCAGGGCTAAAGCTTTGCTCTTTATATGCCCTCACTTTCCATATTTGTGGATGTGTAAATTTATAAATGCATATAGCTGTAAATATACAATATGTGTGTGTGTGTATTTATATACCTATTTATCTAGGTGTATATACATATGCATACATATAAAGAGAGTGAAGGAGAAATCTTGTGTGTAGTTTTAACAAATGGGAAGTTGGCTGCTGCTTTTATTTCCATTGGTTAAGCAAGAAAAAGTCAGTAAACTGAACTGTGAGCTTTGCATCCCTGAATTGCAGTTTCTCACCTCACTCTTAAACTAGGGAGGATTAACATAGTTTCTCACTGCCACCTGTTCTGTATATTATAGATGGAGTAAGTAACAGGCAGCTGTGAATTATAGGGCTATAATTCCAACCAGGAGCTTCGGTGGTGCTATAAACCACTGTGTCAGTTGTTTTGAGCAGTAAGCAGAACTCCGTGATATTATAGACCGCTAGCTCTACAGCATAAATATATTGCTATTATTTCTATTGTTGTTATTTTAAACTTTCTGTAGTACATAAGAGTTCCTGTAGGGTAAACTTAGTTTCTTTGAGGAAACAGATCCATGAGAACCCATGCACTGACAGCATTTACACAGATTTTTTTTCAACAAGCTTCCTTCTCCCCAAGTTTTACATCAATTTATAAATGAACTAAACAGCAGAAGCCAACACTAAAATAAAAGTCAACCCCTACAGTAGGTTTCTCGAAGACCTTTTATCAGAGATCATTTGTTTGAGTAAGCTCCATCCCTAAGCTACAGCAGATCGCTGACGATCACTGGAAGGACAAGGTCATCGTTGTGGTGTGTAGCTTGCACTAGCTCTCAGACCACTCCTTAGTTGTTTCCCTGGCTCCACTGCTGCTTAGCACTATTTAATTCTACTTTGTTGGCCACCTCCTGACACAGTTCTTGGTGACCTCTGGCTGGATCTGCAGTAAGGCTAATATGAAGGTTTAGATATTTTTAAATGGGAATTACTGACTTGATGTCACTGTAATTTCTCTGCTAAATGCATTTCTATTAGGATGGCATTTCCCAAACTTTATTAGAGCATTCGTTCATAACTGGTCTGCACGGTGGAAAAAATGCCATTACTTCCTTAGGTTTCCCAGGCCATCTGCCATGCGATGGTTAGCCAGGCCTATGCCAATTTGTTTAGTATGTCTGACAAGGTTCTAGCCTTAGGCATGATAGCTACAAGCACAACTATGAAACACATGCAAACTCTTTTTTTCCTTGCCAACCATTATATATTGAATATTTTCTTTTTCTTAGGGTTATTTGTGTCCAAATGAGTTTATTGCAACTCAGGGACCATTACCAGGAACAGTGGGTGATTTCTGGAGAATGGTGTGGGAGACGAGAGCAAAAACACTTGTGATGCTTACACAATGTTTTGAAAAAGGACGGGTAAGTTACCAGTGTACCAATTAAGAGCATTTGATATAATTGGAAATTCTGGATGTAATTTCCGTCAAGATTATAATATGATCATTGTTAATTAGTAATCATCTCCCTGCAGATAAGATGTCATCAGTATTGGCCAGAAGATAATAAACCAGTTACTGTGTTTGGGGATATAGTGATTACTAAATTGATGGAAGATATTCAAATAGACTGGACCATCAGAGATCTAAAAATTGAAAGGGTAAGCCAGAGCTGGAAGCTGATTTAAGAAAACCCATCCAACACCTCAAAGAACATCAGATGTGCTCCATCCCACCCAACTATCCCTCAGTATTATTCTTTTAATCTTTTAATGCATATGCATTGTACCACCTGGTTTTCCTGCATTTTGTTTTCATTCCTGTTTTTTTCTTTCCTGAGAATTTTCTCCAGTTTCTGTCACAAAGAGCTCAGATATGTGGCTGACATGCTATGAAGGGCCTATCAAGGTTACTGAACCTCTGTCTGGTGGGAGGTGAAGTTTCTATTTGGACACCTCAGTTGTCTCTTCTAGAAAGGAGTAATCCTAACCATTCTGGGATCAGACAAATCCCTTTGAATGTATCCCTCTCAGATTAAAGGGCAAGATTCTCTGGTGCAGCGCAGCTGTTTTTCATTGTACCACAGTTGTATTGGCCTCCACCCCCAGGAGATTCACCCAATATAAATGAGAATCATCAGTATTACTCCCACTCTTTGTGCTGGGAAGCGGGGTGGGAGGTACAGCATAGATGTTCATCTTTGTCATGATCCACAACTTTGGAAAAATTAGCACCCAGCGTTAAGTCAGACGAGCAGCTGGGCTCAGAAAGCAATCTGGGCATAATGACCCAAGATGAAGTCAGTCTTCTTTTGCAGTCCCAACATTGACCTGTGTTGTATGCAGTACAGCCAGATCCTAGGACCTGAACTCGACTATCCGAATACATGCGTTAGCATCCTGTGGCACGTGCATGTGACAACAGGAACAGAGCAGTTAGGGGATTGTCTCAGTGGTCACCCCATAAGGCTATGTTAAACACATAGTACAGGACAATTCAACATTTTAAAAAGAGTGAGAGAAGATAAACTTTTTTCAGCTAAAGTAAGACAGATTTTCCAAGACTGGAAAAGGGACTATTTAGAGTAAAAATGCACGCCAGCAAAATGCGAAGTCACCTGTGTTGACCAGGGTGAGGCTGAAAAGAAAAGAAAGCAAAACATGACCTGAATTGACCAAGTGATCCATTTACTATAGCTGAATTACCCTGCACAAGAAGCTGTGTCCTTTATAAGCATGTCATTAAATCAGCCATATTGCTGGCTTTGAGATTGTACTTCATCTACCATTCACAAATGGATGGATTCTTGATGATCTTCCAGTGAAGGTAAAAAGCATATGTGTGGGAAATCATTCACAGTTATTGCCATATTGCATCCAAAGTCACTTCTCTTTTGTTTTTATGTTGATCAGTTTTAAAAATATAGACCCAAAGTAGTTGCTACACATAATTGTTCACAGTTGTTCAGCATTTCTTGCAATATGAAAAGAGCAAGTGGTTGGTTCAAAATAAATTTAAAAAAAAGGAACTGGTTCATTATACAACAGTTGATTAAACTGTGGTACTTCTTGCTGCAAGATATTGTGAATGCTAAAAACTTACAGGGCTTCATAAAATCTGGAGAAATTAGTAGAAAAAAATTCTGACGCTATTAAATTTTGAGATAGCATCTCTGACTGAGGCAGTTCCTAAGTAACAAACTGTTAAGAATGGAAAGGATATTCTGTGGAACTATAGATAGATTGTTGTCTTGTTTTATAATTTTCCCTAAGAGTTTTCCTTGAGTACTGTTGGAAACAGGATATTGTTCTAGGCAGGCCTTTGGCATGATCCTGTGCTTTTATTCTTATGTCCTTTGTAGTTAATTTAGATATCAGATCATAACCAGCTCTTTTCTTTGAGTTACTATTGCTGCTGCTCTGATTGAGATGACATCAAACACTTAGAAAATATATTTGTGTTTACCAACATATGTGTGTTTGCCTTGACTACATTGGATCAATCTTAGAATGGTTGATTTTCCCTAAATAAATTTGTCAGCCCAATTCAATAAACTTTTTAATGAGCTGTAGAAACTTCAACCTGTAATATGCAAATTACATTGATATAGTGACTGAAGTCAAATGGAGAATCACTGCTGAAGTCATTACTACTTCCTGAAAGATGGACTTGATGCCATCTCTCTCAAGAAACCTGCCATAAGCTCTCTGCACAACAAATTATCCCTTGGCACAAGTACATCTTACAATTATTATGCTAAAAATGCCTTACTTTATATTTTTCAGCATGGAGACTGCATGATGGTGCGGCAGTGTAACTTTACTTCTTGGCCAGAACATGGAGTCCCTGAAACTACTGCACCAATTATCCATTTTGTAAAACTTATCCGTGCAAGTCGAGCACATGATAATACACCGATGGTGGTTCACTGCAGGTAAGCATTTTCACCAAATCATTATTTAGTATCTTATAATTTCAAGTGCATATTAATGCTCAGGGAAGTTGCCAGAAGAAGAACAATGAAAACTGAGTGCACAGGTGTGGTTCTAGCATGGACAGCAGTGAAGGTTTCTCTAGCAGTGCTCTAAGGAGCCTTTCTAGGAGGTAAAATGCCAAAGTGTGTCTGTTCTTCCATTCTTGGAAATCCCATCGAGGTGATGTCAGTGAAACAGTTACTTCAACAATTGCAATAAGGTACTGCTGGCTTTATCTCAATTTGCCTCTTTATCATAAGAAGAGGAATAGCAACTGACATGTTGGTTTCAATTACTTCTATTGTAGTTATAGCTCTTCTTAAGAAATAAGTATTAAAAATTGTATTTAAAATGTACATGTCACATATCAAGAGGAAGAAACTACTTGGGAGCCACAGAGAATGACAAAGAGGAATAAGGGTTTGCATATACCAGATTGCAAGCTTGGATGCCTGTAAACAGCTAAAATCTATATTTAGGCTCTTAAATAAATGGTCTGGTGGTCAGAGGTGTTCAGCTGTCATAGTTCCCATTGATTTCATACTCAACACTCTTAAACGGCTATTTCAAAGAGTAGGTGTGGGGGGAAGGCTAAGTCTTCAGGAAGGTGGTGAGTGTGTCTGCATGTTATATGCAGGTTAGTGTTCCCAACAAAGGAGTGGGCATACTTCAAAATCGTGATCTGAACTCAGAGGTCTGCAATTGATTCTTTGCCTCATGCTCACTCAGTGTGAGTCTGGAAATATGTGGAAGGAAAAGCTGGGTTTGCTGCCACAAATCTCTTCCCTAACTGTCCAGTTACCATGGGAGTTCTTTTTATTTGTCCTCAGTGTCCTACAGGTGCCACCCACAATGGGTGATAAACCCTCATTTTATTTGATATCGTCGTCATTCACAGTTTGACAGTTCCCTCAACTGCAGGGGCCAGAGAGACTATTACAGGAAAGAACTTCATGGTCTTCATGTTTTGAGGACACTTCATGCTCTGCGGCCCCTCTGCAATGAATCCTGTCCCCTTTTCACAACACAGATACATAAAGGGGCCAGCAGGGGCCAGATACTCCATCTGTGCTCAAATTCCCAGTGTTATAAAGCAGGAGTCTGTGTCCTCATATCCAGAAAGCTTATTCGTTACTTTCTGCTCACTAGATCTTACAGGTTCAAAAGAGTTTTGCTATACATTTCCTGATTATCTGCAGTGATATACTCTGCATTTATTATACTATTTGCAGAGAAGTCTGATAGTGATTTTGAGAAAATCCTATTTGTTTTCAAACCTTGAAATGAAACACTAGTTACCAGTGTGTCTTGCACACACATCCTCTTTTTAAAAGTATTTTCTTTTAAATGTTTTGCTAGATCCCATGTTGTTTTGTCTCAAATACCAAAAGCATCGCAGAATCCAGGTGTGATTTCACAAAATCTTGTTATTTTTTTTCTTTGATTTAGTGAGCTATAGAAAATTCACAGAAAAGCTGTAGGACCATTTTTCCACTTATACAGGTTTGGTTTAGTTATATCTCATTTGTCTGATGCAACCCCTTGTAAAATCAAAATCAGAATGAGGCTCAAATCCAGATTTCACTCGATTCCATTCGGCAAGGACGGACACACACACACACACACACACACACACACACACACACACACACACAAATACTGAAAAAGATTTAATTTTTTCTGAAGTTTTTTTTTTTCACAATAAACTTAATTTAACCAGAATATTCTAAGAAAATATTTTATACTAAAAAAAATTAACATAAAAACTTTATTTCATCTTGTGTATTATGTTTGCAGTGCTGGTGTTGGAAGAACAGGTGTTTATATTGCACTTGACCATTTAACCCAACATATAAATGACCATGATTTTGTGGATATCTATGGACTTGTAGCTGAGTTAAGAAGTGAAAGAATGTGTATGGTACAGAATCTGGTAAGATTTATATATTTATCTCTTCTGTTTTCCTGTTCTTAAAAAGTTAGTCATCCGGTCATCTGATCTCCTACAAAACAAGACTAGAAAGCTCAGAACAATCAGCCGCTTAATAAATTTTCTATCAAATCCTGATTCTTTTTGGATTTCAAGCATTGTGCAAATGTATTCTTTTTATCTATTTAAGTATATTTGGCCAGCAAAGTCTTGACAAGTGCTGAAAAGAGTGCTGAAAGATTTAGTTTTTAGAACCTAAATCATAATTTCTCAGACTTTGAGAAAGTTCATTTCAAATTTTGGGTGAAGAACAGTTGTTAAATAAAAAATGGATTTGCTCATGCACTATTCAATTTGACTTTATTTATTACTTAACTGTATTTTTGTGTGTATGTATATGTAGAGTATCCTTCAAACTTTTAAATATTCTTTACCTTTGACCTATTAACACTTCCTTGATTTTTTTAAAATTGCTTCAAATAAAATAACACAGATGGATAGAATTAGGCACAGTATTCAGAGTTTGCAAAATCAAGGCAATGATGGGTTTGGGGTCTAAAAAAGTGCATTTCTGGTAGACTTATTGAGTATGGCTATAAGTTAGTGATGACCTGCTGGTAAGGAAGACCTCTGCTGTGTCTGGAGATCTGGGTATATGTAAAGGAGTAACAGCAGAATTTAAAGCTGATCCTAAATGCCTAGTAGAATGGAAATCCAGCTGTATTTACATAAGGCTTCTGGAATAAGCCTCCTGCAGGCCAGAACTAACCCAAAGCTGCTGCCTGAAGCCTTTGAGTCTAGAGCATGACTTCCTAACTTCTCAGTATGGGTGAGCAGTCTCAGGATGAACTTCCACATGACTGGACTGATGGATTGAAACTGATTTTAATGTAAGGAGACTTGTTCCATTAGGAATGCGATTCTCCTGTTCTATATCATATCAGAATATATGAAAAGTATGTCAGAATGTACAAAGAGAGGTTAACCTCTCTTCAGCAACTGCACTTCAGAAGATTTTGTGAGACCTTCTGGTGATACTGTGTCATGCTGTTTCTTGTAAGGTGCTGTCTGATTACCAATTGCTTTCATTTTTTCCTTTTGAAGTCTTGATGCAGCTAAACAATTGCCAGGACTTTCCTGTGATGATGAATTCTGGGAATACTTTTTTTAGTTGTTGTTTTACACTTTTGACTAGAAATACAAGCATCTGAAAATAAGGCAAAGGCTGGGAGACAATTTAATGGGAGGCCCCCCCCAAATAAAATCTTAGAACAGTAAGACATTTGATAAGATCAGTGCCAAAATGCAATGGAGGACAATGGTCTCATAGTTCTGATTTCCAAACAGATCAAGTATTGATCTATATGCTAGCTGCAAAATCCTGAGACAGGTTGTTCTCTGTCTAGGCCATTTCTAGCTCACGTTTGCAAGACTACAAAATGCAGATCAGCACTAAAACTTGACCAAAGAGAACGAAATCTTATAAAGTTTTATGGAGGATTCAGTAGCCAAGCTATTCTGACAGTTCTGTTATAAAATACTGTTTGGTAGTCTGTAATTCAGATTTTATGTGATAAGCACAGAAGATATGAAGAGAGAAGCAATTCCTTCCCAGAACTCAGTTTAGAGATCCCTCAGTCAAAGGGGAGTGAAATAAATAACAACTGGTTGCTGTCAGACGTGTGTTTTGCTTGATTACAGCTTCAAAATAGTTTTCCTTTTGCCAACAGAGTCACTCTCTGTTACTGTAGCCAATGGGCACAGAATGGCCCACATCTGTGCAGTTAAACACCTCTGCAGTTACCACTCTCTTCCCAAGCTCTCCGTAGGGAATGACCCATAGTCTGCAGTAACTCCTCAAACACACCTGGAAATTATTTGCAATAGTGCTGGTTCACGTGGATCAAAACTACGCAAGGGACTATCCAAACAATCTGAAGTAGTTTGGATGATCAAGTTCCACTGGCTGGCAATGTACCCAGACACTGTTTAATGCCCTAATGTAGATATAATTTCAATGTCCTGGTACTCTGCCTGGTGGCCTGTACATTACCAAGGCCTGCCCTTGGACTACAGGTAAAGTGCATAACCTAATATTTAGTTATTCTTTCTCACACTTCCAACCATAAAAAAAAGACTTTAAAATAATTAAGAATGTCATTAATTCTAACTGGGAAAATAACTAGTCACACATACATTCCCCAGGTATCCTGCTTCACTCTCCCCTGGCAAACTGAGAAAGATTTTCATTGCTACATGCTCACAAGTAGCGATGTGAATGCAAGAAATTATGGAGCTTTCAGAGTCTGCCTTCTGAATTGGAATAACCAGTCTAAACTCCACTGAAACTTAAGACCTTCATTCTAGAAATCCATATTTGTCCAGTGGATCCGTTAAAGTTGTACTTGCCAAGTCAAGTACAAAGGCTAGTTTGAAGTAATGCCATGCTATTGCTTCAGTAAGCAAGCTATTGAAAGCGTCCTGGTACTGTGTACTTCAGGCGCCTGTAAAAGTCTGTTTTATGACACGTGGCTCTGGAGCTGTGACCCTAAAACGTATCCATGTAAACAAATTTCTCTTATAAATCTGAGACATGTGAATTGAAAATCGATGGCAGTTCTGAAAAAAAATAGCAATTATTAAGCAGAAAAATTACAGTAATGTATTTACCCATGCAAAAGTCAAGGAAGTTAAAGATATATTGATCATCACCATCTGCAGAGATGTTCAAAACCTATCTGGACAAGGTCCTGGGCAATGTGCTTTAGCTGACCCAGCTTGAGCAGTGGGAGTTGCACTAGGTGATCTCAAGAGGTCCCCTCCAACATAAACGAATCTGTGTTCTGGCTCATTTTCTGCATCTACATACACAGGACTTCTATGTGAAGAGACGCTTAATCCATTTATTTTCTTTCTATCTGTTTTCATTCTTTTGTTTCATTCTTTATTTCATTCTTACATTGCCTTTTTTTAGTTTTCTCTTTTCAGCAATCATTACCCAGAGCTACTTTATGTCCTGGGAAGTGTCAGATTAACTTTAGTTTCCCACTCTTTGCATTATATTCTGTTAAAGATGATGCTACATTCTAAGAAGTGTCACTAAAAATAATGTGTTTTTTTTGCTCTTAGCAATGGTGCATGCTCCTAGAACATGTAGATTTACTTGAACTTTTGCATTTGAGTGCACCCTGCTGGTTTTCTCTATGCTAGAAAGAGGAAAATTTTCTTATCTAAATATTACATTCATGTGGTTCAGTTTCTTCAGTCTGAATCTAGTGGCAAAAAGTAAATGAACATCTTTTTGTAGAAGAAACTTTTACAGAAAATCTCAGTTATGATTAGTCTAATTTCATATATCTTACTGGGCGTAAGAATGAACATGTTTTGACAAATTTTAACACTTTATGCCTCATAATGAACGAAATCAGATCAGGCATATATGATATCATTGAAATACCGAGATTGCTGAGTTAAACTGCAGTTACTTTGAGAACATCTAAATGTTATATAAAAATTGAAAAAGTTTTTCAGTATTAGAAGTACATTTTTCTTCTAATCAAATATCTTTAAATTCACATCTTACAGGCACAATATATATTTTTGCATCAATGTGTATTGGATCTGTTGACAAGCAAGGGAAGTAGTCAGCCCATATGTTTTGTAAATTATTCAGCACTGCAAAAGATGGACTCTCTGGATGCCATGGAAGGTAAGGAGATACAGATTGTCTCAAATATTATTTTTTCATAGCAGGTGCATCAATTTGTCCAGACTAAGAAGCAGTAACAAATACTTAGACATGCATTTTTTGGCTTCAGAAGTGTAATTTTCTAGCAATTTGCTGCCCTTTAATCTCCCTCATGGTAATAGTCAGTGCTCAAGATGTCCACTTTTTTCCCTGCAAGGTCTTTTAAATTCAGCCAAAACAGTTATCTGCCATTAGGTACTATTTGTTTACAAGGTAGGTTAATGTAATGTATCTGTTTCTTTTGTAGGTGATGTGGAGCTTGAATGGGAAGAAACTA
Source organism: Nipponia nippon (assembly GCF_047370975.1). Taxonomy (NCBI): domain Eukaryota; kingdom Metazoa; phylum Chordata; class Aves; order Pelecaniformes; family Threskiornithidae; genus Nipponia; species Nipponia nippon. The sequence goes on from NW_028262347.1 coordinate 44,847,557, forward strand.
CCATGTAAATACTAAGACTAAATATTAAAGATATTGAGATTTTGAAAGTCAAAGTCATATTTTTCTAAGCACAGGGGCCAAAGTGAATTCCCCTATTTTGATGATTAAAACAAACACAGATGGCTGAAACAACTTTTCTTCTATCAATGTGCCTTCATAAATATGTTAAAGTATTTTATTCAGATCACTGAGCAATAATGATTTGGAGTACTTTTGCACAGACTGCACTTCTGGTGTTATATGAATACTGCATTCAGTATGCATTTAAATAGAAAGTGTGTTTGAACATATTCCTTTTTTCCAGTTATCTTTGTAAAAGAAGAAAAATGAGCCAAATACGATGTAAAAATTTCATATTCCCAGTGAACTTATTTTGGTGTGTATTTGCTGTGTCCTTTGTGTTTTGATTTTAAGTAAAAGCTACAATTCCTTGAATCATTCGTGCTAGATTGGTTTCAATGTTGTCAGCTCTTGCAGATTAATTCCAATACCATCACGGTGATCTTTACCTAAATGTATGTTCTTGTGTTTTGAATCTTTTTTTTAGAGTGGTAGCATATCAGCTCATGATCCTGAACAGCTGAAGAGTCACCTTCTGACATGGGGAGGATTATTCAGCTTTTACACAACACACAGTAGCTCTTCAGGGACACTTGGGGCTATTTAAGCAATCTTATAATCAGTGGGTTGTTTTTTTTAAATATACAATGGTGATTGCATATGTTCAGTGCTGAAGAAAGTATTTTACATTCCTGCTACTTTTTAAAGCAGATAAAACAAAGTAAAAGTATAAATTTATTGTATATTATAATGGATGTTAGATTGACTTGAGTAATAGAATGTTTATAATTCATTCACATTTCTTGAATATAACACGGCTCAGTATTTTGAAAGGTTACTCAAAATTTAATAACAATATATTTTATAACAGAGTTGTCAACTAAAAAAGTTGTTGCTCCTTTCTCAGGTTTGGTGAAGCACTGTAGACACTGAAAAATATGGGAACTAGTATTTGGAGATTTAATAAAAGAAAACATCTTCCACTCCCACTGATTATCATTATCGGAAATAAATCTGAAACAGGAATGAGAGAAGCAGGAAGGTCTTATCTGAGAAGCAAATCAAAAACTGGTAGAGTAGGAAGACTATAGAGAGATAATTAAACTGTGTGCCCAGGTTTTACATGGAAGTGACAGCATTCAATTGATATTATTGGGGGGAAGGGTTGATTGATTGCTAAGTTTTTCTCTGTGTAAAGAAATGTGTCATTCTGAATAATACTAAAGCTGTGACCTTAATCTGAGAATGCAAAACATAATAGTAAAGAGACTGTGGAGGTACTATCTTATATTCTGTTCAGACAGAAGAAATGCATAGCCTTGTTGAGGCATTAAGCTCAGGAAAGTCAGACAAACCTCTTTAGAACCTTGAAGATGTATGTGTGTGGGTGTGTTTGTGTGCACACACTCCAAACAGAATAATAAATGAACAAACCTTTCCATCTCTTAACTGTAGCTACCAGACAGAAAATACTATACAGTATGTAACCTGATATTTTTTCATAAGTAAATGATGGTAAGTGTTTGATGTCTTTCTAGAAACTGGCAAGGATGGTGCAGTGAGGACCCTTTGTAATTTAGCAGAAAGTGCCAAATATCTAAAATGAAAATCAAAAGACAGCATGTAAGGAGATGGAAAACGGTCGACAGAGATATTTTGGGCAATCTGTCTTTCAGGAAGACTGACGCTATTGTAAACATCACCTGTCAAGCTAAAAGGAAAACAATGCCTTTTAAAGCTGGATAGAGGGAGAGAGAGGTGATGTCCACAGCTGTTCAAGTCTCTGGCAAAGCATTCGGTACAGCTCTAGTTTCATTTGGTTCCTATGAAACATATGTTCTTCATTTATTATACATGTACTTTCAAGTATTCTGACAAATTGCTTGTAGGGACTTACAGATGTTTTTCATGATTTGTATTTGTACTTGGTAGCCGTACATGCAACACTGTGATAAATTGACATTATAGAGTCATAATCTTGTATAATCTTATATCCACAGTGGTGGAATATCTATATGTGTGTCATTCCTCTTTCAGTTGGAGGAAAAAGGTAAGAAGCCTTATGCAACTTACAGATGAACTCCAGAAGTTCCAAACATGCTTAAGTGTTTTCTATTTTATAAAATACTTAATGATGAAGATTCCTACATCCTCCTTTAGGGGACCTGCCTGTCCCCTAAAACACTACATTCAGTAGCATGCTCATGTGACACCTTAGTAAGCTGCTGGAAAATGTGACTCTATTTGCTGCAGAGGCAAAGTGAAAAACTGAAAAGCAATTTAAGTAGTTTATTATACAATTTGATGTAAGCAATCTGATACATGCTACCTTGACACGTTTTGCATTGTCTTTAGGGTAAAAGCCAATATTCAGTGTAAACTGGCCACAACTCGTAAGATACATGGTAGGGAAAAAAATATCTCTGAGTAATTCTCTCCAAGAACTGGTTTTCCGTATAAATACAGCAGTAGTTCACTGACCTTCTCATGTTCCCGCCAATGATTTACAGCAATAGGGGAGCATCTATATAGCAGGAGATCTTCCAGACCTCTGTTCAGTCGTGAAGAAAAAATTTCCACATGGTCTCTTGTCTTCCAGCCCTCCTTCCTTTATGCAATGACACCTATGGTGGTGCTGCTGACAGAACTGGAGAGCTGGAGGCAAGCAGAATTTGTCCGATTGCTATTTTAAGAATATATATGTATATAAAGCAGCACACCATTTTCATTTTTAATTTTGCCACTCAATTTTCTACAGATTCTTGGCGCTCCTAATATAGCAAGCTTATACTCTATCAAAATTAGAAACTGGGTGAATAAAAACTGGAGAAGAATACACAAATTCTATAGGATGATTACAATTGTATTGAAATTAAGTCATACTGTATTAAATTATTGGGGCAATTTCTATAGAAACTGATGTATCTCCATACATAGAAGAAACGGCCTTTATATATAGTTATAGCCAGTTCTGTTGGATATCATGAGAAGAGGCTACTCTCAGTGCCCTCAAAAACTGATCTGTTCTATTTACAAAAGTAGACAAAAGACAGCAGAACAGTTCATGTTGAATTTAAAGCGCTTTTTTGTACTGTTAAAGGAGCTGATAAAAATAATTGTGTATTCAAACTTGTGCTTTTACTGTACACATGGAGATATTCAGTAATTTAATTTCATACCATTATGTGAAAGATTAACAATGTGTATTAATCTGTGTAATACCATCTGTGCACTGCTGCAGTACAAGGTATGCTCATATGCAGTTACTAAGACAAAGCAGCAGAGAGCAATGAATCGATCATATTCCATACTAAGGTAACATGCCAGTGCACTTTCCTGGCTGCATACAGAATTCCAAAGCCTCCTAGATATGGACATGAATTTGCAGAGATTCAGGACACAATGTCCTGTGAAGTCTCTGGGCAGCAGAGATTTTTTCTGAAAATATTTTGACAGCAAGTTAAAATAAAACTTGAAAAATACCTGTTTCAGAATATGCATTACATGTATATTAAGCATTACACAAGATCATTGTCTATCCATGGGAATAAAGAAACAATAAAAATAGACAGATCCAAATTAATTTTTGTTTTAAGAACTATGAAAAGTATCCGATTAGCTCTCTGTTTTAGGGGATATGCATATGGTAATAATGAATTCAGGGTTGTTTTATAATTAAGCTACATGCCCGGTCAGTGCTGCAAAACCTGCAATGCATTGAGTGCAGTAGACTGTAACTGGAAACCATTGACACATAGCATTGGACATATCTTTGTCATTTTTGATCTTAAGGAACTGAGTCAGAGAAAATGTACTGAAAGGTGATCCACTGTTTCACCACTTGTGCATGACTGTTGTGTCACCACGTTCTGTATGGTGCTGAAAAGACAAGTCCTCCCAATATTGTTCTTCATGTTTTCTGTTTTCTAATGCTGTATGTAAGTGACTATATTAGAAGGAATTGTAAACAGTAATATGGATCATCTGAATTCAAATACTGCAGGCACGACCTACAGGCATACATCATTCTCAGGTAAGGTGTGCGGTGGTCTTACTTCAAACCTTCTGTCTATCCCTTTCCCTGTGAGTTGATTTCCAGATGACATCACAGACTATCATCAGCTGCATTTTTGTGCTGGCTCTTGCCCGGAATACACTTTCTGCCCTGCCCTCTATGTGGCTATGGTTATGAGCTATGAGACAAGTGCAAACCTACTTTTGTGCTGATCTCAGAGCTGAACTGCGGTATCAGTTGCATGTCTTTGCAGCATAGGCACTGTATGCAGTTGAAAAGATAAACTGGCTTCCTATCCAGAAGTTCCTCCTACTTCTGTAATAAATCCTGATACAAATTTTAGCCCTGGTCATTGTTCAGCGTCAGTTGAAGACAGCAAGATGGATCCAATGTTTGATATTTTGCATGGTGATTCTCTTTTCCCAATAACTTTTCCCAAATGATGCTGAACTAGTTACTTATTTTAATTATTTATTCTCGCAGCTCCTTTATCACGTAGGCCCTTTCTCACATTCCACTCTGTAAAGAAAACTGAAAATCCATGGCTTTTCAGCACTGGATAACAATGTCTATGATACATTTCTATGATATGCTTCATCAGGCAAAGTTTGGGATGAAGTTGTGCCTCTATATTTCGGTTGAAAGACAACATTTAGGAGGTTTCGGTTATATTTGGATCATCTTACTCTGCTTGTTGATTGGTGTTACCAGGGTGATCTTTTTGTAGGATGACAGCTGCACTCAGCTATCCACTGTAATCATGAATAAACCATTCCAGTACTACTTTACAGTCAATAATGGTCTGAAGGAAGTTTTACAAGGATGTTCCTAAAATATTTTGCAGGAGATGAAGTTCTGGATGATATAAAAAGAATACTTGGATACTGGAAACCTAATATGTGACTAAAGCTCTACCATTCACAGTTGCATTCCGTGAAGCCTGCTGAGCAGGAAGCGTGTCCTAGAACACCCAGAGCATATTTGGGACAACGTAACACAACCTTTGAGCTGGGTACTGCAAGATACAGGGCACTCTTGCCATCCGTGCAGGAACGCACTTAAATACGCTTTACTGTAAAATGTCCCTAGCTCACCTGAAAACCACAAACACAGGAAACACCTGTTATGACGGTGGGTAACCACCGTTGTGATTCAGGTTAGTGCTAGGAACCAAAGGACTCTAGCCAATTCTTTCACTAATCTTAAATACATAAACAAATATTTTGGCACCACAAGAGTAGAACATGGGCAGACAGAGTAGAGTATTTTCTTCCACTAATGGAGGCATAAGCAGAGAAGAAATTAAACCTGTATGTGTCTCTCTCTCTCCCTCAGTCTGCTGTCTGCATGTGCTCACCAGTTGGGGATAACTGCAGATAAATAAAATTTATCCACTTTTAATTTGATTAATATGTTGATAATTCCTTTCTCAGAATCTAGCATAAAACAATTCTGTGCCTTTTTATTTACCAGCCTTCTGTTGGCATTCACGATAGCTCCATTTAACTATTTTTCTGATGGAATTCTACTAATTCTCTGTCGGTACTACAGAGACAATACAAATAATGTGAATCTGGGCTTGCATGTTGTGCAAAGAATTCTTAAACGAGCTGTGATAACTTAATACTCCACTCCAGGCACGGGCACGGAATTGACCTGAGGAGACTGGCTGCCTAGCATGTAATCTTACTCCCTTCTGAGAACAGGACGGTTATCTGACAAGGCACTGTCCCAGGCAGGGAGTCCAGAAAATGTTCCCAAAGCTGACTGACGTTTATATGTAGGTTTTTAATCTAAACTTTTCTCTGCTAAGGATAAATAAGAAAATTCAGAGCTATCATTTTCGCTGAAACCTTTACTTATCATCGTGCAACTAGCTGAAATTCTATTCATAGTGCAATAAGGCAAACAGATACCCTTTTCCAATCTGGACATTATACCTTGAACACTAAAGATCACTGATTATCTGTGATTTGTTTAATGTTTTTCTTTAGTGTAATACCTCGATAAGGCCTAGATCAGCACTCTAAATCTTCCTCTGTGTTACAGTTGAATTAATCTTGCCCAGTTTTAGCTATATAATAGTTGCTCATTCAGTTTAAGCCAACCATCTTCTGTTTTCAATGGGGAGACATGAACATACAGAGAGGACACTTCATGCCAGATCTAGAACAGATGTCTAAGAGAGGCACACCTACACAGAAGTGATCTCCAGGGTCTGGAGAACAAGTCTTACAAGGAGCGGCTGAGGGAACTGGCGTTGTTTAGTCTGGAGAAGAGAAGGCTGAGGGGAGACCTTATTGCTCTCTACAACTACCTGAAAGGAGGTTGTAGCAAGGTGGGGGTCAGTCTCTTCTTCCTAGTAACAAGTGCTAGGACAAGAGGAAACAGCCTCAAGCTGCGCGGGGGGAAGTTTAGGTTGGATATGAGGAAAAACTTCTTCACCAAAAGGGTAGTCAGGCATTGGAACAGGCTGCCCAGGGAAGTGGTTGAGTCTCCATCCCTGGAGGTATTTAAAAGACGGGTAGACGTGGTGCTCGAGGACATGGTTTAGTGGTGGACTTGGCAGTGATAGCTTAACGGTTGGACTCGATGATCTTAAGGGTCTTTTCCAACCTTAACGATTCTATGATTCTATGATACTTTGTGTCTCTCTGCTTTGGCTATAGGAGTTCAGACAACTCAGCTATCTGCCAAATATTGTATTCAGTAAATTCCAGCAGAGGAGAGGTTCTAAACAAAATGTACCCTTTCTACCAAATGTACAATTTAGTTTAACTTCAGTAGGAAATGAAGCATCTATGCAAATACATCATGTAATTCCTTGTCCAAATCCCTATGGAGAGAAGAGTAAGTCACAAGAACTCTGCTGCTTAGGATACTGAGAAGTAAAACCTCTCATTTAATTGGTGTTGATAGTGCCTTAAGCTTACAAAGCCATACTGTCTTCTTCATGGTTCGCATTCAAAGTTTTAATGTGTTTGTCTTTTTTATATCTTTTTTTTCTCTTTCAAAATGGGAATTTTGAAATATTGTCTTTGGAATAGTTACAGGCTGTCTTAGGAAAATACGGAGCTGACTTGATAAAACAGCCATAAGGAGGATGCTTTGATAAAAAATGTTTTATAATAATGGCCATATTATTGCAATTCCTTAAAAATATACCTGCTTCCTGTGGGGCAGCCATTATTGTAAGAACATATCTACTAAATATACTGTACACTAAGAATATGACTGAACACTCAAGAAGGCAGATAAATTTATCACTTCTTGATTTTCCCATTCTTTTTGCCTTTCCAATTCTTCTTATCCTTTACTGGCACTCCTAAGCAGGTTTTAGGGACATATCAGGTTGCTGGTTAACGGAGATTAATTGTGTCAGCTATACTATGTACAAAACTTAATGAGACAAACATTCCTCTCCTGCATACTGGTGTGCTCTCTCTGAAACCAGAAGGGATCCCTGACATCACTCCCAGAGCCAACTGGCAGTCAGAGAAAGATGGTCCTGTGTTAGTGTGGGAGAAAAATCTCTGCTTCGTTCCAAGTTTTCACAAACTTTGCATGTCTGAAACAAATCACTTAATTTCTGTGTATCTATCTCAACTCCCCATTGAGAGCCCCGCCCCCCCCCCCCAAGAGACATTTGTATTAAATCTTTTTTCCTAACATTTCTATGTCCTATCTACTTATATTTGGAAGCTCTGTGGGGAAAACAGTTTCTCCCAAAATGTCTTTACGCTCTTCCTATCACAACTAAGAATACTTCCCAAGTAATAAATTCTTTCTCCTATCAATGTCATCCTAAAAAAAAACAAATGGCCAGAAGATTTTCAATAGCCACTATGGACAGCATCACTGCCACACAATGCTCATGCTTTGCTGTGCCTTCATCTTCCCTTCAGTTCTCACACCTTGACAATAAAGAACTAGTGGTAAGCAGTGGCTCTCAATATGGAGGGTATTAGCTAAGAGAGCATTTGCAGAGCACTAACTTCATCTTTCTGGAAAGGTTCCAGCTGAGCACCACAGCAGGTACTCGCCACAAAAGGCACCTTCCTTCTTATTCACTCTTGGGGCAAAAATCTCTTGGCTCTGTGTCTGGAATAATAGAAATATGACAAGAATTAACTTAAGATGCCAACATTTTTTCTAACTTGTGAGCACTGTATGACATAACACATCCATACAGCCTTTATCATGCCTGTATGCCCAAGCAGATACTCAAGTTCTTGAAAGTAAAGGCACATCTAAATGAGTCAGGTCAGGTGTGACTAGCTTGCTTCAGGTTAGCAAAGGGAAGCATGACTTGGATTAATAGTTGTCATGACCATTAAGTCTTGATCTACAGAAGTAATTGATTGTGATTTTAAAAAAAAAAAAAAGAACTTGCAAGGGATCAGACTGAAGCATTCCTTTTTTGAACGTGCAGTGGAACAAGTGGCAAGTTGCTCTAAAGGAGCTGTGAAACACTTTGGGCTGTCATATTACCTGATTCTCCAAAACCAGGAAAAATGTTCAGCAGGGTCTTGTAAGGAGGCTTTGTGAAATATAAAATTGCTACAACAGCTGAAAGAAGGAGAATGCTTTCATTGAGAGAAAACTAATGAACAAGTGTCAAAATGGACAGTTGGTGCCAGTTCCAGAAGGATTTAAAACTTAGACATGAGCTTGAAGAAACCATGTTAATAGAGCCAATATCTGTATGAAAAGAACCTTGTACTTAACAAAAATCCATTGTAAACAATGTGTTTGACACAGCATATATTAAAATGCTTAGGAGAAAAGAATAGTGTATTAATTAAATATAGAAATACTATATTCCACTGATATTCAGCATCATATGATGTGTTTTCCTTTTTCCTGAGAAAGACATTCCAAACATAAGTCAGAGTTCAGTGTTTTGATGAACTTTGGTAAAAAGTTCATCTTTCCAAAGAAGCAACTCTGTGAGAAAGCCCTTATGGTTTTATTTCTAAGAGATTACAGACCAAATGAAACAAGACTCTCTATTACTATTTTAAAATAATTCTTTATGATCTATATAGAATATTTTCATTCACATTTACGAAGTCAAGAGAGTACATACTGTAGAAGAACTATGTATAATTCTTCTTAGAGAAGGACTGCAAAAATAATTTTAGGTTTTATATTTCAGCAGAGGCTAGCCTTGTGTTGCACACAGCTTACACACAATTCAAATAAAGTTTCCATGCCAAAGAACTATCACATGACTGGCAACAAGGGTCTGCTGGCATTGCTGGGTAATCCAAAGCCCTGACTCTGGGCGGAAGTGAGCCAGTGGAAGCTGTTGAGGCCAACATCATCAAAATAGCCCAGACACGCAGCCCAGTCCCGTTTCACACTGGAGCAGTGAGATCACAGGGCCATCAATGCCATCTCCTGCACGCGAGCCTTTCCAAATCTATGCTCTTCCCTTGCTTGCCTGTCTACCAGAAACGCTTGTGGCTCTTGGGCACAGGAAGTTTTCAGTATACAGACCAGACAGACTACAATCCACTCCGTATTCCATGGAGCTCTTTTGTGGGGGAAGTTCTCTTTTTTTTTGTTTTTTTTTGGCTGAAGGTCAAAGAGAGAGGTATTGAGAAAGGAGTAATGACATCATAAAACAGGAGTTGGCTTGTGCTAGAGAATTTCAAGGACATTTAAGTGTTACAGGGCTTAACTCTTGGACATCCTGCTGTTCAGCAGAATCCTTAGCTGGCAAGTGTGTGCCCAAACTCAAAGCATGCAGAAAAACATCCACTTAAGAAAGGCACTCTCAGAAATTATGCCTGGGACTTAGAAGACAACAAGGACAGGCAATGCAGATAAAAAGTGGCAAAGTGTATGTGCTCACACAGCTCTATGATTGTTGCACCCTCTTGTTAGGGACTCATCATCTAATTGTGATTTAATTGATGACTAATTCAATTAGAATTGCCAATTCTGATTTCTCCTTCTAAAAAGAATCCAGGAGTAAATCTGTAGGCTTGTATGTTAGGCACTCAAATAATGTGTAGGAGACACTGATTTACTTTCATCCTTTGCTTGATTCAGAGCAGGGATCTGTTTATCCTTGTTTATCTCATCTCAGGCAAATATGCTGTTCCCTGGGCTAAGGCTGCCAGGGAATCACATGTGCGCTGTCTCACCCCAGTAGTGCCACTTTCAAGAATATTCAAATATTCATCCAGAAAGGGATGTATCCTGAGGGGGGCAGGCTCTCACATAAAATGTGGAAGGCAGCTGTTCAAACACACAAGTACAGTATTAAAAACAATTACAGAAGCCTGGCTGGATCTTCTCCCTCCCTGCAAGAGCTCTGATGCCTAGACTGCCTTGCTTTTCCCCTCCTTAATTCTCCCCAGTTATGCCCCAAAATGTAGAATTCTTTCTAATAGGGAACAATGACAGCATGGTTCATAGAAAAATAAGGAAAAAAAGGAATCTTAGGAAGTCCCATAGTCTGTCATATTTTGCTTGAAGGCTATGTCACTCCCGGCAGAGGTTTATATAGCTGCTGCTCTGCAGCTAAGCCAGACTGGTGGTTTTTGTTCCATCAGGAGACTTACCTAAATCTGCTTTGTTATAACTAATTGCATATATTTTTTTCTGTCCACATAATTACCAGCATCGGTTTACTCTGTTCCTCTTTGCAGCAATTGTTTACCGTTCACTTGATTACTTGCACTGCCAGCACTTTCTCTTGACTTTTCTATTCTCTAGGCTATACCACCACATTCATTCAACATTTACTCAGACAATGTTTCTAAGCCTCTCATCATTCTTGTTAGCATTCTATGTTTTCTCTAGTTGTACCAGCTGTATCTGTTTTGAGATGCAGTGCAGTGCCTGAAAATGGGCACAGAATTACAGCTGAAGTCTTACCAGCCTAGAGCAGGACAGAAGGCCTGCCTCATGTGCCTCCTTCCTCTTTGTATGTCCTAGTGGGACATGGTTTTTTTTTCTCAACAGCACGATATATGTTCATCTTACAATTCACTGTAACCATCATTTTCCTTCTTTTGCAGAATTACCACCTACCTAGTTACTCAGTCTATATTCCTGCAGTGATCTGGCTTGCCTAAGTGCTTGTTTGTGCCCTTGTCCTCGTCAAATTGAAACCTATTAAAGACCATATTTCTGATTCATCACAATCGGTTTGAAATCTAAGCGTGTCCTTCAATGAGCTGATAATTCATACCATCTCTGTGCTATCTGCAAACTTGATGAACGTATTCTCTATTCCATCATCCAAATTATTAATTAAAACATGAGTTCCCAGAGCAGAACCCTGGGAAGCCCCTCATTTGAGAGTTCTTTGTTGATGAGTTTCCAAGGAGTTGAATACCCATAGGAGTTTCATTTTCCTAGTCTTCATATGGGGATGTCATGTGAAACTGTATAAAAAAACTTCATTAAAATCAAGTAAGTGACTTCCGCTTATCCTATAACCACAAGAATTGTTCTCCTGTTATGGCAGGACAATAAATAGATTTGGCACAGCTTAGTCGTGAAGATTTTTTAACAGGAACAAGACTACTCCATGTTGGCATTATTCACCCCTTTGTGTTCTTCCAGGTGCACACAGATATTGTCTCATTTTCCAGTATTTTCACAGAAACTTAGGTTGAACTCCTCATCTACAAGTCCCCTTTTCCTTCTATTTAAGTATATGCGTTACATTTGCCCATCTATACTCCTCCACAATCTCACTCATCCCCCACAGTTTCTCAAATATATCGGGAAATGGCACCGAGATCAGGTCAGCCAATGTTCTCTAAGTACACTGAGGCCAAACCAGTTTTAACACAGAAGTTAATCTAATTATTTTACCTCTTGGTTTTCCTGTCCTGTCCTGACTCCTTCTCCTTTTGTTACTAGTGCTAATAATTTTATTAACCAGCTAAATGCACTGCATCTTTTAATTGTAATTTGAATTGACAGAGGCATTAAGCACAGCATCATCTGTTAATGGCTTTCTCTCTGTTCAGGTTCCCTTAGTTCTCTTGCTATCACAATACTTAATGAAAGTTTCTTCTTACTTTTTATGTCTTTTGATAGTGATTTCTTGCTTTGTCCTTTGCCTTTCTGATTTTGTCCTAACATGTCCATGCTATCCTTTCTTTCCCAGCCTTAGGTCTGTCTTTTTTTTGTCCTATCTTGTTCATGACTGCTCTTCCTCAGCTTTAGAACAGAATATTAGAATAACTTAGGCTGGGAAGGACCTGTGGATGTCATCTAGCCCCAGGCCAACTTCAAAGGTTGATCAGGTTACTCAGGGTCTTGTTCTGTCAAGATTGCCTTCTACCTTTTGGTTTCACTAAGAGGTAGTTACAGTCTCGTTAAGAAGAATGACATTCTGCTAAGCCCTGAACTGCTACATAAAATGCCCCTGGCTAAGCTGTTCAAGGTCCAATCTAGAAAGTGTGTTCTGAGTCCATCTGTTCCAAGTCCTGTTAATATGCCAGGCAGAAGCACATTAACAATAATGCACCTAGACGCTCTGCTGTGCCAACAGAGAGGGATTTCTGCATACATCCAGAAGATGATGTTTAGATGTACTGGAAATGTACTGAAGAAAAACATGGCACATCATATACTTTTCAGACATCTCTAAGGTTTTGCAGCGAGGCCTGAAAAATCTACATTGTGAATTTAGGCACCCAAAGTGAGGCGCCGGTACATAAGTCCCATGTGGAATCAGGCCCTTGATGGCATTACTGCTAATTGGCATGTGCTAACCTACGCATTTCCTGATGTCCCTTGGCAGCTCTGAGACCCTTCTCATGGTTAGTCCAAGAAGGATTATCTATCTAGGTTTCCCTTGGCTGGCCTGGCCTTTGGGACCTGATCCTGCAAGCACTATCAGACGTAAGTAATTACAAAAAATACTTTGGGAGGTGAGACACTATTGGGATGTTCAGAAAGGGATGAGATAAATTCATGGACAACACGTCTGTAAACAGATACTAACAGAACTAGGCAGGGATGTGCCCTATAATATCCCTGATTAGACAGTTCTTGATAGTGAGGAACTACCAAGGGAATGGATGACCAGAAGTGGCCAGGCTCATATGCACTTTTTAAATAGTCACAGTATTCTGATAGATGGACTACTGGGCTGACCCAGCAGGGAATTTCTCGCATATTATATATTTCTTATATGTGACTTATTTTTTTCCATTGTACTAAAAGTTGGAAGAGTCACACTAATCCATTAACTACTTCTGTAAGTTTACTGTGTCAAAGAACAAGTATGTGGATGATAGACATAGACTATATATGACAGGTCTGACGACTCTGGTAATTGTTGAAGGAAGCCACTTGGTTCAGCTCAATAGTTTCTATCAATCACATATGAATTCTTATGGCAAAAAGGAACGTAAGGATGTCTGAGATTAATCTAGTCTGTTCCTGCTAGTACTGCATTGTCTCAGGTATGACAGAGTTAAAATCATAAAGATCTGAACTAAGATGCCACCTTGATGAACTGATCCTAGTAAACTGGACAAGCAGTGCTATGCAGGACAGCGAGAACTTGACAAGTCTTATCATGCAGCCTCTTTCAAGAATATCTGTAGTGCGTTTCTGGTTGTCTTCACCATAGTTCAGCATGACTGCTTGTTGGGATCAGCAGCGTGCAGTGACAGGTCAGACAAAAAAGCTGTTAGTATAACTCGGACTCATCAGACACAAATCAATTCTACTGTCTGATACTACTAAGTTGCAAACAAATGATGAAGAATTCATGTTAGTACCTCAGATATTTGTGATGAAAATCTCAAGGTATTTCAAACCAAAAGCTATCATGGTCAGAAAGCTAATTCCTTACAAGGTCCTCGTGCAGCTGATAAGACCATTCTACATCATGGCTTACTCAGAAATTTTGGGGCTCTTGAAAAGTCACATTAACTAGTTTGATTAACTTTAGTCTTATTTACAACTGTCTATATTCTGGTGTCTGAGTTACAGGCATGACTGTGGGTCTGTGCATGCATGCATGCAGTTCTCGAATGTGCTGTGCGTAGTAACTAAGATGACTCAGTGACTTTTTTCAGAAATAAAAACATGGTTACAATTTCTTTTTTATTAGATAGTTCATGTTGGTGAGGAAAAAATTGTTTGATCACTTCAGGCGGTTTCTCTATTGATCATCAAATTCTTGCCTGAATTTCAGTTCAGAGACACTGTGAGCACACAGGTATCTTCTGTCAGAGAATGTCATACATCTCAACAAAGTGACAATGCTTTTTTCCAGTCTCATATTTTCTCCTCTTACTTCAGATACATGACTTTACAAGCAGCTTAAAACTTCCCAGAAGCACTAAGCAAGTTCACTGCTAATTGAACCCAGCATCAGGACATAATCACAGTACTGAACAGTTGGAATTCTGGAAAATAATTTATGTGAAGTGTTACAAAATTCCTGGAACCGTGGCAACATCAAATTTGAGATGCTTGACTGAGAAAGCTCCCCAATGAGAAGTGATAATCTGAGCATCTGCAGACTCTTTATTTTTTATAAACTGTTGCTGCTGCCTGTGTCAAATCAACTTCTGCAAAGACACATCCTCTGCTGGAAAGAGAGCTAAATATAAGCAGCCATGAGGCATTGATGCTGCTTGAGTGTGTTCACACACTTTCAGCCAGTATAATGAATAATACAGCTTGTAAAGATGGTGCCAATTGGGTGATCATGTAATAACTCCTTGTTCCATGAAATATTCAGGCCTAGCATCAGCTGAGTCAAGACAAAATATATATATACACATATACACGCACCCCCCCCCCCCCAAGCCTTTCTGTAAATTGACATGACTTCTGGATCCAAATGGAGCAACATGGATGATCCAGAACCCTCTGAGGGCTCTCTTCTCCAAAAGCAATTTCAATTAATTAGTTATTAATTAGTTGGCAATCTTGGTAGTTCTTCACTAATGACACTGCTATCTTAGATGCTGATTTCTAATTCTTTTGTAATAATGAAAAGTTATTTCCTTGGAAAGAACTGTAGAAAATGTTCATCTGAGGCTTCTCATAATGTCAGTTTCTTCACCATAATGTCCTTGAAGGTTAGTAGATTGTGCAGGATGGACTTCACAGCTTGAAAGATGACAAAAGAAAAGATTGAATCTTCAGGGACAATCAGCATCAGAGACAACTTCTCTCTTACCCATGTCACTGCTAATGATCATTCTTGTAAACATTTCAGAGCCTTTATGTTCTTCAATATTTATCTTCCAAATATGACAGTTTCTTTATCCTGTTGTTAAATATGTTTGATACTTGCAGATGAGAAATTTTGTTAGGTGATTCTCTTTCCTACTGTCGAGTGGGCTCAACGGATCTTGTAGAAACACCACTCAGAATTTTTAAATTGATACAAAAACCACTGATGCTGTCCTCCACAGCCAAAGCAGAAATTTGGATGATTTTGTATTGTCCAGTGAATGTTAACGTAGTTGAGTTTTCACTGTTTGCACCAATGACTTTATCAGTGCTAGTCATATTCCTGATTATGACGACCAGTTCAGTTTGATTACTTCTTTTCCAATAGTAGTTTGCAGACCAGTAATCAGTTCTGAAATACAAGTTGTCTTGCATATCTTTTATTTATTTCAACAGATCCTGATGTCTGAAAGCAAGACATGATTTACTGGTGACAGCAATGTGGATGCAAGAAGAAAGCAATCTGCGATTAGACTTGTACCTTGAAGACTGCCTCCCTGCTGCAAGCACAACTGCTCTCATTGCCTCTGCTCGCTATTGAATTTGCAACTTGCTAATTAACATGGCTGCAAGTAACCAGTTCTGGAGGAAAAGAAAGGTAAGGTGCAGTTACATGAACTGGTAAATGCCGTGCTCTGAACTCATCTGGTTTCAACTCCTCCCTTTTCATATACCATCTGGTTTCAGAAACCACCTGCAGACATTACTGAAAAGCTAGTGCTGTTCCACTATAGCTGTGCCAAGCTGAAGGCAGTAGTTCCAGTACAAAGTTTTTACAATTAATTGTATTCCCATAAAATGACATTTATAATCTATAATTAGTCACCTCATTTAAACCCTGAGCTTTTTAGAAGTCCAAAGCACTCAGCAGCTCCCATTGAACAGAACATGACTAGGCTACTATGTATGCACCTATCAAAATAAAATTAATTTATTATTTGTCATTTGGAGTTTATTTAGGAACTGCTGGTACACAATTACTTGTGTCTGTTCTATTTTTCAGCTATTATAGTAATCAATAATACTTCAAAGCAATAATTGTAATGCGTAGCACTTCCAGCCAAACATTTCTATTAGGCTGCTGTAATACACAAATGTTGTTTACAAATAATGACACTGCAGGTCAACAGATTCTGCTATAAGCCAGCTGTTTCGCGCTTCACAACAAAAATATTTTCTCACCATTTTCTCTAAGTCTAAACATAGCTATATGTTGTCCAGTTACCAGTTTCAGAACACAGATCTAAGACTGCTCTTCCAGGGATCCTTTATCTAATCAGAATAGATTGTGTTTCTTTCTTCTAAACTTTTCCTCGATGCTTAATTATCAAATAATTTCTCCCCAAAACATAATCAGTACACTTTCTCCAAGAATCCAAGCACTTACATCAATTCAATTGAAGCCTTATTTTTGATGATTTTTGCAGGCAGAGATGGCATCTGGCAATCTTTTAGTCTACGCAGTTTCTCTGAAATGTTCTCCAGAGTGGTCTGGTGAAAAATGAAATACAGGCATTTTTTGAGCATGCTTTTGTGAAGTCTGGCTAGAATGAGAAGGGTAAGACCCATTTTGTCATGCAGAATTTCTGAATACTATCCCCTTTCCATTCCTGTCTTCTGTCCTATGTGCCAGATGAATTGCATGGGGAAGGAAGAGTGTCAGCTCAGCCAAGGTTCTTTCCATACCTTGAGAAATTTCATGTTCTCTTTTAGGATGACCATAAGACTCCTTTGTACTTTTGGAACACCACAAGGGTGTTCTAACATGGTACAGAACAAGTGGTCAGAGACATTTACTTATTTCAAAAATCTCAAACAACAAATTTGCAGATTTTCTTTGTGCCACATACCCATGGCATGTTCAAGAAACCGTGTTACAACATCTAGATCCCAGTGTACTTTAAAGAGCACATTTTTGAGCCTTCAGGAATCTCAAAGCAAGTGAAATTTTAGTATATAAACATGCAGAAGTTATTAAGTGAAATTATGTGAAATGAACAGAACAGAGAGGTGAAGGAGTACAAGATGGACTGCTGTATTTCTTGCACTGACAGATCACAGGTAACCAACCTTGTTTACAAGAAGGTACCTTAAATGACACAGAGCCGAATAACAGAATGACCTTCACAGCCTAAAACAGTTTTGCAGCTGTGCAACAGGTTCCGATAACAACATGATACAATATATGTTAGATTCAAGGTCATTAGTGCTATTTAATACAGAGCAAATTTCTTTCCGGAAGACTTTATCTCAGTGGCTTCTATTTTCCAAAAGCAGCAGCTATGTTCCTTTTGAAAGCCCATGCAGATAAGATACCTGGGGGTTCTGTATTAACATTTTCTCTAGGCCCAGATGCATTATACAGAATTTATTTTTTAAGTTTGAAGGTGATGGAGGCTGTCATGTTTGAGGGCTCACACAACTGTAACTGAAGGGATTAGGAAGAAGCATCTCTGTTGAAGCCTCTTCAGACCATCCTGTATCTTACACTGAAGTGCCTGATATTGGCCTTTCTCAGAAAATACAGATGACAGATTTGGTGGACAGCAGTGTAGCACCTCGAGCACTTCATCCCTATATTTGATAGGAGATAAAACTCTAAGGACTTCTGAGGTATTTTCCAGGTGGATAACTGACTAGGTTATCACCAGGAAGGGACAGAAGTCCATTTGGCTTTTAATGATTAGAAGAAGCAAGCAGATGCAGGAGACAGTAAGTGAGGCAGAAGGGCCCCAAAATACACCAACTAGTGTACCAGCCCAAACAAAATTGAGATGGTAAGAAGTTAGAATGAATAATGAAAACCTTTGAAGATCAGTGTATTCTTAAGAGATAAAGAAAGGCAGATCTGTGAAAACTTTTTTCTTGCTATAACGCAGAAAGAGAAGGAGAAAATAGGAAATGTTGTTAAGAATGAATATACAAAGCCTTTTTTTTTTTTTTTTTTTTTTTTTTGCATTAAAGCCCAGCAAAGCCCAAGGGTTATGGATACACAGCAATCAAAAGACTTGTGAAAAGCTACACAGAGAAGGGAATCTGACTGATGCTTGGAAAGGGAATGGTCACATATCAGACTACCCAAAGTACATGTTGTGAACATTACATTCAAATCAGTCAGGAACATATTTATGGAAATGAAGATGGTGCATACATGCTTTTCAAAGCTGAGACTGACTCAGCAAAGCTAATCATTGTACCTAAGGAAGAACTTGGAGGAGAACACTTAGGACATAGCAATTATCTCTGCTAAAGCAGAAAATGTGACAGGACAGCAAAACCAACATTCTGTATTTACCATGTACTGTAAAAAGATTGATGGCATGCCACCAAAAGGATCTCAAGCAAGTCATAACAAAGTACATGATACAAGCTTTATTTGTTCAAGTAAGAGCAATGTAGGATGTGGAAAGCAAGAGGTAACAATGACACATGGAGAGCAAAACCTTGAAGTATAGATCATGTAAAATGTACAAATCATGGTGAAATCAATGCTTCTTCAAAATTATGAGCTAAACTGAGTGTCCACAAAGGCAGAAGAATACTGGGGGGGAAAAAATGAACAAATTTTGAAATTATAGACAACAGAGAAAATATATAAAACCTCGTGAGGAACAGGGAATTCTATTGGGCTATGACATGATTGTGTTACTTCCAATATTGTAGCTACATTTTGGCAACAGTAATATCTCAAGAGATTCCCATTTCAGTTGTTTCTGCATTTTAAATCCACATGTGCATGAAATAATTGAGGACTGAATTAATGCAGCACCAGGAAATAAGTCGAGACCAAGTAATGTCTGCATTTGACTACAGTTTATTAACTTTATCTTAACCACCCAATGCTATGTATCTATAATTAAATGGCTCATTAAACTGGCACGCCCATGTGTCAGAGAGCTAACACCAGGAAACCAAAAGAATATTTGGCAATGGATGATGAAACGGTTGCATACAATGTATGTATAAAAAGTGATCATTCAGCATAATCATTTCATGGTTTTGTGATGTGCTGTTTTAAACAATCCGTACGTTATTGCTGAGGAGGGAGTTGTCTATATCCATTACCTTCACTGTATCTTCACAGCTTCCACCTCCAAGCCACTATCGTCCCAGTTTTCCATGAGGATCCACGGCCCTGCAAAAAACCCTTGTGAGCCCCAGAAAAGTAAGCTGTCATTTTTCCCCAGTCTGAGCACTAAGCTCTCTTTCTGTCCACAGACAGCAGGGGTGTGATTCGCCTGAGTGCTGGATGTGGAAACTAGCTCTCCATACACCCTTTCCTTCCTTTCACTTGCAGAATCAAAATGAATATTTATTTGAATTAGTAGTAGCGACTATGGTTTAACTATTGCCCTTTCGACTGAGATTAAGTTTAGATGTCACAGTCATCGTGTTCTGAAACTACGTAGCGTGAAAATGCACTCTATGCTTCCAACAGTTTGTAGTGTAAACAAATAAGTATATGACTGTAAAAATGGCCTTTCATACAATTACAAAAAAATGTGATGGCAAAAATGTGATTGTATAGCACACGATGTGTCTTGTACTTCTGTCACATTTCATGTCCCCTATTTTTTGCCTAACCACAAGTAGAAGTCATCTGTCACTATTACTACCTTTCTTCCTGCAAGGAATGTCTGCTTGGGGGTAGAACCATGGAAAATGCTTGTCCCAGCCAGCAACAGTGCAATGGGCCTCCGGTTTCTGATTGGCACTCCCTCCTCCCCAGGAAAACGTCTTGTAGTAAAATAAATGTGTTTGTGCAGTGGTGACTATTTGTCACTGTAGACCCTGACACAGGCATTAAAGCATCTGCCATTTAGAACTGTGTCTCATAACTGCCCAACATGAGAGCTGTAATGAAATCCTACCTTACCATATTGAACTAGAGAAGTCTGTTTAGTTAGCAAGGTTGCACCTCTCAGATACTAACAGGACTGTAACTGATATGAACACTAAAGTCCATATCCAATCAAAGGAAAACAGCAATAATTTGGAACAGCTATACAGCCAAGGCCTCTGTGAATAAGAATTTTTAAATCTTCCCCTACAAAGACCGTAAAATTATACAAAGTTGTCTTTTCCAGGTTTCTACCTTTCTGGCTTCCCAGCTCCAGAGCATATACTATACCACTCACTACTCCACTTGCCAAACTTGCATTTGAGGGATGGTTGCTCCCACATACTGTTAAATTCTCTGAAATGGCACATATTCATACGCAAGCACCAGCATGCACAGTACACACGCTTCCTCTAGTCAGTTCCTACACCTCCAGTGAGAGAGCATGTGATAACGTGGACATGCAAATAATATCATTTCCTTGGACAAGCAGAATTGGAATAGGGCCAAGTAAACAATAGAGTCTAGGTAAGCAAAAGTCGGCTGATAGTCTAACAACATCTATAAATGAAAATCAAGAGTTAAGGCTGGTCCATGTTACCCCTGCAGATCTCTGTGAAATTCAGACATTTTAAGGCAGGAAGAGATAATGAAGTTCAGCTAAGACATCTCCCTACATACCACAAGCCATGAAGTTCCATATGCTCTGCTCCAGTAGCAGGAATTATGCTTCCACGAATGTCAGTAAAGTTCTTTTGCTTAAATTTCCCATAGGTCATTGTCAGCATAAGAAATGCCGGTCCCCCATAGAGTCTCCACTGCCCAGACTTTCAAGAAAACTCATGGAAAATCCCTAATCTCTGTTCACCAAACTTTCCTGTAGTAAGTTGTAGATTCAGGGGTAGATACATGTTCTTTACTAGATTGCCTATCTTTTGTGCACCAACTTTCCCCTTACAGTTTCCACATCTCTCAACCATTTCAAACGTCTTTAAAAAGTATAGATATCTCAATCCTTCCCATCTGCTTAAAATTTCCTTCTGAAGGGAAAGGAGAGATGAAGTGTCTCATCCTCCTTAGCTTTGGCAATCCTTGGCATAATATACTATTTCAGCAGCAAATCTCATAGGGCAGCAACGTGTCAAGGTTTTTTCTAGTTCTTCCCAATGAACTCTGACTGAATACATTAGCAGATAATACAGGTGCATCAGGAGCAGATCTGTAGAGACTGGCAGTGCTGAAGACCTAGCATCCACTTCACGTTTCAGGGTGCTTTCCAGCTTAGTTTTTCCTCAACAGAACCCAGATGACACACTCTGAAAGAACCCTGTTTCAAAAGTGCAGTAAGCGGGGGCTATTCAGAGATTTGTTCCACAAGGGCATTCCTTACAAATTAAAACGAGAATATAAACACATCCTGGGTGAGCATTTGAGTGCACCTCTTGACACATCAGGAGGAATGGACAGAGAACAGGACAGGAGTAAGAGCCTAGACTTTTTCTGTAGCAAAGAGGTACTCTCAGTGGTTGCCTTCAGCCTATAATGAGGACAGTCTATCATTTTTTTCTGTTGAGAAATTAGATGGAAAATGCTAAAATTTTGAAAGGTGTTATTGTTCCTGTGAAAAAAAGGACATGTTAGAAATGTCAGTAGAAGATACCAAGTCAAATGTTAGAGAGATTTCAGAAACGTGGTGAAACACAAGTTTTCAAGAATACAAACTGTTTGAAAAAGACAGAAATAAAGGCAGAAAACAGCATTGCGTTTTAACAATAAAATATGTTGAAAGGGAAAGTTTCTGCTAAGAAAGATGCTGTTGAACATGAGTATAAAAGGAAAAAAAGGAGAGCGGGAATGTGAACAGAAAAATGTCCATATCTGAAGTGCAAACAAACACCGAGAACTCCAGTATGCTCACAGCTGGGCCTACGCTGATAACCTGCAGTGCAGAAATCTGCAAGAAGCAACTCAAGAATTATTACCTCGTAGCCAAGGTATCTAACCATCTCTCAAATCAAGGGGGATATTGTACGAGTAGAACACGGCTATAACAAAGTGTCCTGGTTTTGGCTGGGATAGAGTTAATTTTTCTTCTAGTGGCTGGTATAGTGCTGGGATTTGGATTTAGTATGAGAATAATATTGATAACACACTGATGTTTTAGTTGTTGCTAAGTAGTGCTTACACTAGTCAAGGACATTTCAGCTTCCCATGCCTTGCCAGTAAGAAGCAGGGAGTGAGCACAGCCAGGACAGTAGACCCAGACTGGCCAAGGGGCTACTCCATACCATGTGATGTCATGCTAAGTATATAAACCGGGGGGAGTTGGCTGGGGGGGAAACACTGCTCGGGAACTGGCTGGGCATCTGTCGGTGGGTGGTGAGCAATTGCATTGTGCATCATTTATTTGGTGTATTTTTTTATCATTATTATTTTCCCTTCCTTTTCTGTCCTATTAAACTGTCTTTATCTCAACCCATGAATTTTACTTTTTTTTTTTTTTTTCCCCTGATTCTCTTCCCCATCCCACTGGGGAGGGGGCGAGTGGGCAAACTACTGTGTGGTGTTTAGCTGCCTGATGGGTTAAACCACAACACAAAGACAGGCTGAAAATTTCACCTTCGCCTAGGTGCCCTTTCAGAGTGCCACATAGGAGTGGATATGCCTGATCCCCACTGATTACCAATGCCACTGCAAAGAAGTGCTGAAGACATCAAAGATCAAAAATACACAATGCCTGTGGCTGGAAGAATCTTGAGGAGAGTGAAGGAGAAAAAGGAGGTATTTGGAGTAGTATGCAGTGCTATGTGGGTCCTAGATGACAAAATATTTCTCTATAATTCTGGACTGAACTTCTGCTTAAACTATGAGGTGTCAAGAGTGACCTGGGCAGTTGCAGGCTCATTATTCAAACACAATTACCCAGAAAAGTTTATGTGGAAAAGTGAATTTGAAGGGATCGAAGTTCTGGAGATCAGCTGTGACTTAAAACGCAGTGTATCTTTCTTGGATTTGGGTCATCCTGACCACTTACTGAATTTACCACTCACTGACTTACTGAAATACTTCTTTGGTAGGATAACAGACCTTGTAGACTGGTGAAATACAGTACATCTCATATTTTACTTGTGTAAATACACTGAAAGTACATTTTCAGTAGAGTACTGCAGTATTCTGGTGGAAGCAGTAACAACTGAATAAAGAACTGGCTTCATGGACTAAGTGAGTTTTTCTGTAAGGGGCTATCAAGCTGACTGAAGTTAAAAGCGGAGTTCAGCAGTGATCCTCCTTCCGATTCTATGTCCAGTTGTTCTTATTCATGTGCTTTTGCTTCCTCTTATGTCTTTGTGCTTATATCTAACATGATCTGGAATGCAAGGCATGAAAAGAAAAAGACCAGCACTGACTTTTGAATCCTCCACTTGATCCATTTTTGCAATGGAGAACATCACTGAGGACATTTTGTTCAAATATGCTAGGGTCGTCTGCTAGCTGTCTTATGTTCACCAAGGAGCTGGAATGGGAGATGCAGTGTGATGGCTACAGCAAAATTCAAGTTGCTTATGTGAGGGGGAAATTGGCCGACTTCATTCAAATTAAAATTCAGTTACAGTTGATAGGAGTTTTGCTCAATAAAGGGCTAACTATGCTGTGCCTACATTACTGTGAGGAACCAAATCTGTTTACTCAAGCACTAAGTGCTGGAAAGAAAGAACTTGTTATTTTGTTTCCTGTTAAAAAAAAAAAAAAATCTGTTGACAGCAGAAGGAGCATCTGGCTCCTAAACTTCCAGTTTCCCAACTCCCTAAGTCCAGTTAAAACTCTTGAAAGGACAATGACGATTTGGTAATGATATTTCTCTTTTAAACTAAGTTTTCATTTGTTCACCTTACCAATAAATTGATCTCATCTCTGTCTTGTTCCAAACGTTCCCAGAACAGTAGTGAAGAAACTAAAGATTAAAAGAAAAAATGACTGTAGTAAATGTAAAAATGTTTTAAATAATCAGCAGACTTAAGATTTTTCTTTTTTTTTCTTATTACTACTGTCACTAATGGTACAGGACAAACATCCCTGTGGGACTTCAAAGTATGTAACACCATGGGGTGGCTCCTCCCTGGATAGTCAGCAAATTAAATGAGAAACACAAGGGATGGGTAAAGGTCAACATTATATCTCTTTTTAAAGGTAGAAAATTAAATCACAGGGAAATTAAGTGACTGGTCAAAGGTCAAACAGAAAGCAAGTGGCAGAGCATGGAAACTGAGAAACTGTGTCTTACGTTCAGCTCCTTAACTGCAAGACTACCCGTTCTTTAATCCGAGGAGGAAAAAACCTCAGTGCTGGAATATTAATATCAAAATTAGTTTCACTGAGAACAGTCTGAATTTCTCAGTCTCATCCCAAACTGGATATTGTTCTGCCTCCTTAAAGCAGAAATGAAATCCATTCCAACAACACTGATTTGATCAAAACAAACTCAGAACTACTCTTTTAGGATTTTTGTACTCTGAAAAATTGGTTTGCAATCCGTTTTGGAGAAACAGTCAAGTCAATGATCAATTTCATTGTAGCTTTTGAGAAATGAACAAAGATGACAACGTTCCCTTCAGAAAGAATGAAGTTAGGAGCTACATTTGAGAGATATTGTGGTATTCCAGGGGCTTCATCCACTCTTCATATATTATTGTTTAGTTTCTATGAAAAAGTGTACACATATATGTATATACACATATATACACACACACAGAAATATACTTACTTATCCACATAAATATACCTACATATGTGTGCGTGTCTATAGATATGGACACGTATATACGCATATACACATATACATTTTTACATAAGCAGAGAGAAATTACGGGAGATTTAAGGGACACAAGGCAGTCCAGGGAAAGAGGCAAACAGGTCATTTTCCCATACCTGCTCTTTCTTGGTGTAAGAGAAGCCTAGACATGATGTGACATTACAGTATACGCTAACAGAGAGTGATCACAAGCACCATTTCTCTCCCAGGGGCTAGGAAGCTCGATGTACCTTGCCAGGCCTAAGGGATTGAACTGCAGTTACACCAGACGTCTGGCCTTTGCTTGCTCTAAACACCGCCAAGGACAGGGGCTGCCTGGAGAGCCCCATCAGACTGTAACCCAGTCACCTGGAGTCACTCCTGTCACCTCACGGGCAACGTGGGAAGGTTCAGATTAAAAGACTTAAGCCGAGGTGTGATACCCATGGGTGCTTCAGCACCGCAGCAAGGCTCTGCCTTGGCAACTTTCCCCCTGTGTGTGGAGGAACAGTGAGCTTGGCTCCTAACCTTGGGCTGGCCCGGGTGGCTTGGGTCACAGGAATGGCATGCTTCAAGGGAGGAGGGGGGCGGGGAATAGCAGGGGCTTCTTCTGAAAATATTAACCCGTCTATTTGCAGAGTGATGGCTGCCTTTGAAATCTCTCCTTATAGATCTATACTTAGCACCGGGGCAAGGAGCGTGCGCCGGGGGGTGTGAGGGGTGGGCTGGGGGAGGGCTCCCTGTGAAGCCCCGCGCCTTTGTCCTCCAGCCGTGCCCCCGCCGGCTCGGCAGCGGGGCCGGGGCCGCCCGCCGCGCCCGGACCCGGCTCCGAGCCCCCACCTCGCCTCCCTTCGCTGCACCCCGACTCACGGGATTTCGGGGGGGGAGGACGGAAAGTTGGGTTGTAATTTTCTTTTTCGTTTATTTCCCCCCCCCCTTTTTTTTTTATTTGCCTCCCTCCCTTCGTGCCCCCCCTCCCCCTTCTAAATAGGAGATGTTCTCAGGACAGCGCCCAGGAGACTGGCTGGAATCAGTTTTGGAGGGTGATGCACCGCGACAGCTAAAAGTTGGATAGGGTTTCAGCAGCTCCTATATAAAGCAGGGGGGACTTATGTCACCGCACTAATTAAATTCCATCCGGGTTGTTCCTCTGGGTGTTTTTGAGCCTGCCACCCAACTCAAGCAGGCAGAGAGGCCAAGGGACAGCATGATGATGGACCTTTTTGAAACTGGCTCCTATTTCTTCTACTTGGACGGGGAGAATGGAGCCCTGCAGCAGCTGGAGATGGCAGAGGGATCCCCACTGTACCCAGGCAGTGATGGCACCTTGTCCCCCTGTCAGGACCAAATGCCGCCAGAGGCCGGCAGCGACAGCAGCGGAGAGGAGCATGTGCTGGCACCCCCGGGACTACAACCCCCTCACTGCCCCGGCCAGTGTTTGATCTGGGCTTGCAAAACTTGCAAGAGAAAGTCGGCCCCCACGGACAGACGGAAAGCAGCCACCCTGAGGGAGAGGAGGAGACTGAAGAAGATCAACGAAGCCTTCGAGGCTCTGAAAAGGCGGACTGTGGCGAACCCCAACCAGAGGCTGCCCAAGGTGGAGATCCTCAGGAGCGCCATCAGCTACATCGAGAGGCTGCAGGACCTCTTGCACAGACTGGATCAGCAGGACAAAATGCAGGAGATCGGGGGGGACCCCTTCAGCTTCAGCCCCAAGCAGGGAAATGTAAGCACGGCCGCTTGATTCCTCCCGCCGCCCCGGCATCCAGCTGCCAAACCGCCGCGCCCGTCCCCTCCCCTCCTCCTCGGCAGGGCCGGGCAGGCTGGCGGGCGCGGAGGGGGCTCCTCGAGGGACCTGCGGGCTCCTCGGGCCTCCAGCGAGCAGCCGGCCCGCCCCGGGGAGCCGCGGTCCGCCTCGCTAACACCCGTCCTCTCCCCGTGTCCCCCCGCTCCCGCCCCCGTGTGTGTGCCGCAGATCCCCAGTTCGGACTTCCTCAGCACCTGCAGCTCCGACTGGCAAAGCGTTTCTGACCATTCCCGAGCCCTAGGAGTCAGCCCCAAGGAAGGTAACTCGCACCGCGGCCGCCGGACTCCCTCTGCGCGGCGGAGCGGCCGCCGCCGGGCCGTGCTCACCCGCCGCCCCCGCTGCCGAGCGCCCTTCCCTTGCCCCAACGGTCGCAGTCGTCCCTAACGGTCGCAGTCCCTAACGGTCGCGGCCCCCAACGGTCTCTCACCCTCCGGCGCCCGGGCTCTCCGCCTTGCTGCGAGCCCTGCGCCGCAGGCCCGGCGAGGAGGAGGAGGAGGAGGAGGCACGGTTTGCTCTTTAATCCCTTTTCTCTCGTTGAGCAGGAGGCTCCATCGTCGAGTCGTCGGCCTCCAGCAGCCTGCGCTGCCTCTCTTCCATAGTGGACAGTATTTCTTCCGACGAGCCCAAACTGCCCAGCGTGGAGGAAGTGGTGGAGAAATAAATCCGGTTGCTCTGGTAGTATATTTAACGGGGATGGAGCCCCCACCCCCTTCCCTCTAAACTAAGTAATGAAGCAAATTAACACAGTGGAAAGCCCAGGCAGGGGCCTTGCTAAGGTCGAGTCAAGGTACACCTACCCCAAAGAAAATGGCTCTCAGTGACCCGAGCCAAACAGACTTTCCCCCTTTTTCTTTCCTCCTTTTTTTTTTTCCTTATTTTTTTTCTTTAAATTGTGTTGCATAGACCACCCCTCCCCTTTTTTTTCTTTTTTTTTTTTTTTTGTTTTGTATTTAAGATACTTACCTGTGTACCGGTGGTCCGCTTTGTCTGAGACTCACCGGAAAGTTCATTCCTGTCTGAGTGAAGCTGTTGGTTGCATTTCGTGTTAGTCGTATTTAAAGAGTTCCCGCCTCGTTTCCTTCCTGTAAATAATTTTAGTACTGTCTTTTCTTTTGTAAACATAACAAATATCTATTTAAATGATGGATCGTGATATTGTATATAAGAACAGACGGATTTCTTGGGTTGTAAAATAAAGCTCTTTGTGTTACAGTGTTCCGCACACACACGCTTCGTAATTAAATAATAACCCGATCCCGGAGCCCAGACCCGCCGCTGACTGCAGCGAGATCCAGCCCTGCAGAGTCAGGCACGTGTAGCCGGGACACGGCCCCTGTGGCTGGAGGCGGCACTCGGGGCAGATTTTTCCTTCCCTTTCCCCTCTAAGGAGCGTCCCCCCTTACCTGGGGCCTCCCCCGCCCGCTCCCGGGACGCCGGGCAGGCACGGGCGGGTGCCCGGCCGGGACCCCGCAGCCTGCCCGGCCGCCCGCGGCGCTCCGCGGCCCCTTTCCTCGCCGTGCTTGCGGGGGAAAAGCCGTGCTGCTTCCCTAAAATGCCCGGCGGCGCCGCCTGCGGAGCTCGCCGGGCAGGGACGCTTCTTGGGCCTTGCCCTGCACACGGTGTGTGAGCTTCGAAAGGGGAAGCGCAAAGAGCCCCCCCAGGCCTGGAGAAGGGGGAGGCTCAGCGCCTCTCACCTTTGCCTCTCGGCACCGGAGGCTTGAGCCCAGGCCTTGTCTGCGGCGAAACCGACGGACCTGCTCCCCTAACGGGGCAGCAACCGGCTGTGGCAGGGGCCCGCTCCCCTGGGGGTGGGGGGCTGTGACTCCTTCCCGGGAAAGGTGGCAACTCCCCTTGCCCGCCTTGAGCCTGAGGGCGAAGAGAACGGGGTCCCTCAGGGAGGAAAGGGTTAAGCGGCCGAAAAGGGGTTGGGGGGAGGTGGGTAACAGCATACGAAGCCTTTCACTCAGTGATGTAAAAAACCACGGCCCCTCTGAGGATGGCGGAGCGGGGCCGCTCGCAGCCGGAGCGTTACGGTTTGTGACAGCTTGTTTACAGCCCGGGAAGGGGCGACCACCGGGCCGCAGCACGCGCTGCCCCGCGCGCGCCCCGGGCCGGCCGGGGAGCTGGCGAAAGCCCTGCCCGCGGGCGCTCTCCTCGTCAGCTCTAACCCCCGATTTATTTTGCGTTTGTGTTTTTCGGAAGGTCACAGCCACGTTTCGGGAAGGTCTCGCCCTTCTCGGCCGGCACGGGCAGGGGCAGGGGCAGGGGCAGGGGCAGGGGCAGGGGCAGGGGCAGGTCCGTCTGAAGGGAGAGGCTGCCCCCAGAGCTGGCTCTCGCCGCCCTGCCGCCTCCCTGCCCGTCTGTCCCACCCTGGCCAGCCCGCGCTTGAGAACGGGGAAGCAGTCGCTGCAGTCGCTCTCCGCCGAGACACCCTGTTGTAAGGAGTAATTGCGGCGGCGCGGTGCGGTGGGCAGGCAGCGGTGGGCAGGTTCCCCCTTGGTCCCGTCTCAGACAAAGCCCTGCGCCTCGGGGAACTCTCGGGCGCTGCAGCCAGCGGCGCTTCGGGGTTTTTGTGTGCAGCCTCTGCGTTTTGGCAAAGAGCGAAGGTGTTACGGTTTGCTTCTGCAGCGCAGGGACCTGATCAGCGATGAAGCATTTCAGCTCGGGTCAGCAGCTCGTCGCCTTCCTTGATAACCTGTCCCGACCCCCGCCGGCTCGGAGAGAAGGGCTACAGCCGGCAGCTCGCTCCGCCCGGGGCAGCCCGGCGGGGCCCGCCTCCCGCGGCGGGGCGGCCCCGGCCCCGCCGTGTCCCGCCGGCCTACGGCCGGGTTTGCCCCGGCCCGGCATTAACCGCAGCCAGCCGGCCCGTCCGCCCGGTAGGACCCCCACGGCAGGGTAACTTGAGCGGTTGTTTGGAGTAAGTTTGCCTAAAGGAAGGGGTTTTTTCATTAAATAAAGAAAATACCTCCCGAAGAGACTCTCCGTGACCCCCGCGGCTGCGGCTGACATGCCGGGCTTCCCAGTGAAGGTCCTCAGTGTGTTTGCAATTAAAATGTTTGTGTTTGATATTAATAACGATAATCTTTACCTAAGTCCCCGGCCAAAGCAAACAGGGCCCTGGAATCACAAATCAAAGGGTAATAACTGGGTAAGGACAAGAGGTTTGTGATTTAATTAAGTCTTTTTTTTTTTTTTTCCGGAGGGGCCACGCACAAACTCATGGAAGTTTTTACACGACCGCAAGAGCCCCCTCCCGCTCCGCCCGCTCCCTCCCTCCCGCTGCAGTTTATTCGCCCGGAGAGAGGCTTTTGCTCCCGCAAAGCCCACGGCGCACCCCAGCCTCCCTCGCCCCTGCCCGCCCCGCCCCGGCAGCCACCTGGCCGCTCCCCGAGGAAAGCGGGGCACCGGCGGCCCCGCCCCGGCCCCGGCCCCGGCCCTGGCCCCGGCCGCACACGGGGAAGCGACGGGTGGGGCGAGACGGGGTGTGTGCAGCGCCGCTGCCCTGTCACCGCTCTCCTCTCTTTACAGCCGATTTTTTTTTTTTTTTTTTTATTGCGCATCTTTATTTTCCTCCGTAAAACCGCCCGCAAGACGAGGGGGAGGCGGGCGGGCGGCCGGGCTTTACTTTCGGAGGTGGAAGGCAGGGCGGGCAGGCGTCCACCCAGCAGCTGTTTCCGCGGGGAAAATTCCTGTTTGGATGGCTGCTGCCTTGGGGAACCCGTATGATTTTTCCAGAGTTTCCACCTTTCCGTGGAGAATGAGCTGGGGAACGGGAGCGGGGGGCAGGGGAGGGAGGAGGTTGAATAATTGAACCATGTGCTCGCTGGGACGTCCCCCCCGATAGCAGGAACTAGCAACTTTTCCCAGTCTCAAGGCTGCTAAAAACCCCCTCGTGTCCCTTTGATCTCTCTTGGGAGTCCCCGAGTGCCAGCAGAGGCCAATGCCTTCTTCAGCTGTCTTCCATACAAATCCCTCTGGCAGGTACTAATGTGTTTACTTAGGTGCGCACGGTTCCCAGCGCTGGGGGGAACCAAACGTTTCTCACACGGCTGGAAGCGCCCGGCCACGACAGCCCAACTGGGAAACAGTTTTGCCGGCGGGGCGGCGCGGAGGAGCCCTCGCCACCGGCACCGGCTCCGGCACCGGCACCGGCAGCGGCAGCCACCGGCGGCGGGGGGCGAAGGCGGCACGGAGCCAGGCGGCCGCGGCTGTCCTGGTGCCGGCCGTCGCCGTCCCCGCACGCACCGTGAAATAAAATAACACCCCTAAATAACGCTCCCGATGCCGGTTGCTGCCCTGCACCGGCGCCCGGGCGTTCGCCCCGGCGAGGCCGGCGGTCTGCGGGGGAACGGCGCAGTGGGGTGAAGCGGTGCGGGCTGCTCGCCGAGGGGGCTCCGCGGGGCCGGGGGCGGCTCGGGTGGGTCCCGAACGCCTCTCACCCCCCGGGCCGCTGAGAAGGGAGGTTTCCTTGGGGATTTCCTTACGGTTTCGCCGGGATTTTCTTTGCTTAAATAGAAAGGCATGGGGCTTGGAAAAGGGGTGCACGCCCTGCAAGCGGTCCCCACATGGGACTGAATCTCTCCAGAAATAGGTGCGGCACGGCAATTGCCGCGGAGCGGGGAGGGCTGGGGTGAGGAAGACCATTTAAAGAGGTCCCGACACGTTCACCGCTTTCTCCCTGCCCGTCCCCAGGAGCAGCCAGTGTCTGGTGCTCAGCCTGTTCCCGCTTCCCGGACCTGAGCCTCCCATCACCTGAAATGCAGCGCTCTCCCCCCCGCCGCCCCCGGCAGCCTCATTAGCCAGCCTTGTAGTTTGTGTTTGCTCTCCCCTTTCCTTAGTTCCACTCGCTTACTGCACTTTTGCAAATTTGTTTTGAGATCACTTTACCAGAGGAGCCGGGGGCTCTTAAGGGATACTAATTACAGATTTTTTTTTTCTTCCCGAGTGACAGGGTCTTCCATCCTTTCTTCCCCTTCCCCCAAAATATTCAAGGAAAAAGGAAACGAATTTTCCTAGCTCCTCAAAGACTTTTGGGGAAAGGCACGTTTCTTAACAACCCCAGCCCCGCTGGATGGGGAGTTAAAGCTGCGAGCTAAAGCTCTGCACGCCGGGAGAGCGGGACCCAGGGGGATGGCACGGGAGATCCACGGTGCATGCGTGGAGATAAACCCCTGAAAGACGATCACAACTGCAACCGGCACTTGAAAGATCCAGTTTATTTGCGGATAAAGCATAATTCTGTAAACAGGACTATTTTAGCTAGCGCAAACGTGGAGTTTGCCCAGTGAAGAGCAGAAGCCAGTGCCGAGCAGAACCCCTCCTGAGGGAGGCTTCTTGGGAAAACAATAGGGAACTGCCGTGTTTCAGATGTGGCCCAACTACCCCAACCTGCACCTCGGAGCGGCAGGAGCCTGCAGTTCTGAGCTTTCCCCTTTCTGTAACTTTACTCCTTTATCAGCTCCCTGCTTTTCCTACAGTATTCATTTCAAAGGGGGCTCCCCCCGTTTATGGCCCCAAATAAACCGAAGCGGTACAGATGTAGCCTTCCCCAGCCTTTAGATAATTACGCATCTGCTCGTAGGAAGAAGGGTGTGTACATGTTAGGGTTGTGGGGGTTTTTTGTTTGTTGGTTTTTTTTTTTTTTTTAGGAAAAGTTTTCGCCTAAGAGTAGAAATCCGCCTTTTGGGGGTGCAAGGAGCCGACGGGGTCTCTGCAGCCCGCTCCCGGCCGCTCTCCGCCTGGCCCGGGCGGCTGGGAAGGCTGTCCAGCCCTCCGCGCTTCTGCAAGACGCCTCTCTAAGGAGGTGTTCCCTTCGGGGAGCCTTGCTCCCTTGAGGAGCGGCCCCTTGAGACAACCGGATCGCCATGCCCTCGCGTTACCTCTTCCTGAAGAGAGGTTAATTGAAGACGCCTTTTCCCTGGGCACACAGACCGGCTCCGTAGCGTTTGAACCGCTGCTGGGTCACTCGCTCTCCGTTTGAGTTAACCTAGGTCACATAATTTTATTCCCAGGTAGGGAAGGTTTCCTTTGCCTTCTCATAATATTTTCCTCAACTACAAAAGCCACCTGGATGAAACCAAAGGATTCCTGCCCGTTAGCAAATGCCTGTTAAATGGCTTCATTACCACTCTAATGACCCTTGCACCGCTCCGCTCAGCTACTGCTGCGGCTGGAGCTCTGCAAAGCTTTTGTCCCCGGCTTGTGTAAAGTTACTTAGGGGTTAGAAACTTTACACTTCCAGGAGGGGTTTGTTGCACTGGCAGCTGGGACGCATCTGTAACGGTACAAGTTTGCCTGAAAGCAGAAAATTAGCAAGCCCAAGGCACTGCTCGACTGTTGTGTCTCTAGCAGCACCAGGTCACACGAGTAGGAGAAAGAACGGGAAGGGGATTTGTCTCGGAGCAAACACGTACATTTTTCTTTTGTGAATACCTTCCCCGACAGCACTAAAATCTGGGCTTCCCCCCCTCCTCGTCTCTCCTGGCCACACGTAGCTATGCATTTTTGTCCTCTGTAAATTTGAACGGTTGGTGACACAGGTTTAATTACAGGACAAGGCTCTCCCCGAGATAAATGAACAAATCTTAGGCCTGAAAAGAGGGATGAATTGTTTCAGGTTAGACCTGGACCACGGGCTGTGGGGAATAAAGATACACAAACAGACACTGTAGGTGCTGGGGTGGGGCTCTACGTTAGTTCCGCCTCGGGGAGAGCCGGTGTCCATCCCGCCGCAGCGTGGGATGGGAGATGGGAACACAGGGACGAGGAACAGCTCTGCAGGAGATGTCAGCGGTTCGTGCGCGTCCACTGCCCCCCTTTCTCTTTCCATCCCCAAACTGCAAATTCCCAGCCTCCGTTTAAAGTTCGGAGATGTCGCAACCAGTTCTGGGGAGGTCGTGCGTTAGAGGAGTGCCCAGCTCACCGCTCTCCAAAGGAGCGGTGCCGAGCAAATTGTCTGCTGGGGGCTGGAGGGGGCTTGCCCAGACGGCCCCCGGCAGGGGATGTGGTGAGATATGCTAATAAAGACCGGCCGCCGCGGACCAGCCTCCCTTTACATGTGTATATAAGGGCCCCCCGCCTCAGCCAAAGGCCACTTCGGCTCAGGTCGCTAATTGCTGAGGGAATTGCCCCAGCGCGCTGCTGAGCGCCTCGCCGAGAGCCGGTGGCTGCCGCCCCGCACTGACGCCTCCGCTGCAGGGATGGAGGTGATAGACAGCTGCCAGTTCTCCCCCTCCGAGCTCTTCTATGACAGCTCCTG
This sequence comes from Nipponia nippon, assembly GCF_047370975.1. NCBI lineage: Eukaryota > Metazoa > Chordata > Aves > Pelecaniformes > Threskiornithidae > Nipponia > Nipponia nippon. Next base: position 44,881,561 of record NW_028262347.1, read on the forward strand.
CCTCTCCTCCCCGGAGGGCGAGTTCCCCGAGGATTTCGAGCCCAGGGACCTGCCTGCCTTCGGCGCCCACGAGCCCCCCGAGCCCGCCTGCTCCGAGGAAGAGGAGCATGTCCGAGCTCCCACCGGCCACCACCAGGCCGGCCACTGCCTCATGTGGGCTTGCAAAGCCTGCAAGAGAAAATCCACAACGATGGACCGGCGGAAGGCGGCCACCATGAGGGAGAGGAGGAGGCTGAAGAAAGTGAACCAGGCTTTTGAGACCCTGAAGAGATGTACCACTGCCAACCCCAACCAAAGACTCCCCAAAGTAGAGATCCTGAGAAACGCCATCAGATACATCGAGAGCCTCCAGGAGCTCTTGAGGGAACAGGTAGAAAACTACTATCACCTGCCGGGACAGAGCTGCTCCGAACCGACCAGCCCCACTTCCAGCTGCTCCGATGGGATGGTAAGAGAGGGGCAGGAGCGATGGGGCTGTGGGGACCCCAGGAGGGCCCGCGGGCAGGTCCCCCTCGGCCCAGCGTCGTGGAACCGGTCCCATGGGCGTGGGACGGGCCGAAGGCAGCCGGACATCAGGAACAGGCGGGCGGTTCGCGTTAAAACAGGCCCCTTCTCCGATGTAACGCTGAGCATGCACATGGGCGTGCCGGGAACGCATGGGGGGACGGTAGCGCTGCCAAGCAAGCGCCCCAGCCCCCGGGGGCTCGTCTTTGTGTCCCGTCCCCCCCCCCAGCTTAGCGCGGCGCGGCAGAGGGGTAAGGCGCGGGGCGGGGGGAGACGGGGAAGGCGCTGCCCAGCGGCAGCCTGGCCGGGGAGCTGCTGCCCCGCTCCCCCGCGGGCGCCGGGGCTCCCTCCCCGCCGGGTTTGAGGCGCCTTCCCTCCGGGGGGAGCGCCCCGCCGGCCCGGGGTGGGGGCGGCCGGGCCGGCACTCGCCCCTCGCTGTCTTGCAGGCCGACTGCGGCAGCCCCGTCTGGTCGGCGAGAGGCAGCAGCTTCGACGCCGTCTACTGCTCCGAGATGGCCCACGGTAAGCCCGACCCGCCGGCAGCCGCGGGCGCGGGGGGTGGAGGCGGCGGCCGGGGGGGCCGCCCCGCTCCCCGCGGCACCTGGGGAGGGCGGTGCGGGACCTCGCTGTAATGCGCTGCCGTGTCCCTGTCCCCTCCACACCCCCCCCCCCGCCGCAGGGTATGCCGCCGAGCAGAGCAGCGCCCTGTCCAGCCTGGACTGCCTCTCCAGCATCGTGGATCGCCTCTCCCCGGCGGAGGAGCCGGGGCTGCCCCTCCGCGACGCCGACTCCCTCTCGCCCAGCGCCAGCATCGACTCGGGGCCGGGGACGCCCGGGACGCCGCCGCCCCGACGGACCTACCAGGCGCTATGAGGGGCCCGGGGGGGCCGGCACCCCGCGCCCGCCGCCCCCTCCGCGGCCGCTGCCCTCCCCCCGGGGCCGCCCCCCTCGCCCGGCCGCGTCCTGCAAACGCTGCGCCGGTGAGAAGGGCAGCCCCGGCTCCGCTTGGCTCCCCGCCTCCCTCCGCGGCTGGGGGCTCCGGCCCGGGGTCCCCCCGGGGCAGACAGGCCCTGGGGCTCGGGATATACGCGCTACCCTGGAAACCCCGCTGCAAATAAAACGTGCTGTAAGAGAGCTGTCTGGCCTGCTGGTTCTTGAAGTGCATTCCCTGGTATTGGGGAGGGCAGCGAGACCCGGCTGCGGGGTGCCCGCCAGCATCCGTGTTCAGCCCCAGCCCAGGCTCGGTCCCCCCCGTTCCTGCCTGCGTTGGGACCTGCCTCCTCACGGCGGGCCCGGGCCGGGAGATGGAGCGTCGGGCTGGGCTGGGGCCTGGGAGCTTGTTTCTCCCATCCCCAGTGGGTATTATGCTGAGGCGGCTCATGGAGGGACAAAAATGTGGCCGGTCAAATTCTCCCTCCATTCCTGTCCTGCTATGGGCAGAGTTTCTTTTATTTTCTGCAAGGGTAAAAGTAATATTTCCTTTTTTAAAAAGTCATCCTGCTTCCCCCTGCCTCCCCCTGCCCGGCAAAGCCCTTGTTTCTTTCCCTGGGTATGAAGACTGAACACATATTTCAGGATTTGGCCCTAACATTGCATGGTGACTCTCGTCTGTAAAACAACTGTATGATCTAGCTCTGATACCCTGTCGGGGAATTTTACTCTCAGTCACTCTCAGTGCTCTGGCAGAGACAAATTTAGTAAAGTTAGTAAGAACAAACCACAAGTATCTCTTTCACAATCCACAAGGTACATTGCCCAATATTCAGAAAGCAATATAGATCTATTTGTTCCTAATGACTTTGGTCCCACCAGCCAGGATGAAAATTCATTACTCTGTTTACATTGGTCTACAAATAGCCAGGTCAAGTCTTCGTGAGTTTGAAAGTTAACAAGTATTTCCTTCCAGTTAACAGTATTTCCTTCCAGTCTAAGTTTTTGTACCATGAAAAATTTCCAGCCCTTTGCACTGCTCTAGTTCTAATCCAAAACTTTTCTAGCCCCCCCTAAAAAGACAGAGATGAGATGGAGAGATGGGCTCCTTCAGTGCATCCAGAAATGTCCCCTATGCCGAACACTCTGAGTGGGAAGGGATATATACCTCACCAGCGTGGGATAAGAACTTACTTGCCATTTGTGTTTATGTTGTTAGCACCAGGTGGCCAAGTGGCCTGGAAGTGGTATTTCACCTCTGATAAATCTTTCACTTGAACCCAGCCCAGCTTAGTCATGTCACCCAGAGTTACACCTGACTGCTCTTTGGCAGCATCTCTGAACTGAGGATGAAGGAAGCCTAGCTTAGGGATGGCCCCATCCTTGCAGCGCGCCGAGGGGCTGCATCCCCCCCAAAATGCTACAAAGTGAGGTGGCACCTACCTGCCCAAGCCGCTCCACTGCGCAGCAGGCAGCTGCGCTTCTGACACAGGGCCAGGCCAGCCTGCCCCCTCCTGCGCGCCTTCCCTCAAAATCACTCTCTGCCCTTGCTGCGTAACCTTGAGGTAAGTGTTTTCTTTCCCGCACAGTAATTCAGGAGGACCGTTTTCCAGCATGGGCTTTCTGTGTACAGAGATAGGTCCCAAGTAATCACTGAGTAGAAAAAGTGGTTTGAAAACCCTGGATTGAGGTCGTGCAGAGGTACAAACAAGGTATTCGCACACTCTTGTCATTATAGATGCTTCAGGAGTATGGAAGTGCCCTAACTCAAACACAGTCTTTCTTGGTTATGGGCGATCGCTTCCTGAGCCTTCTGTTCATAGAAATCTTTGTGCAAGACTGTGAACACCACTGATTTTATTCATGATTTCTCACCCATTGCTGCAGGGCTGCAGTGCTCACTCCTCTCAACCAAAATACCGTCCCAAGGATGCTGCTTATGGTCAGGATCTAATACAGTGCAGATCATTTTAAATGATGGTTTAAAATGAGCTAAGCTGGAGAACTTTCAGCATTTCATTCTGCACTGTGCTGACCTTGGCAAGCGATTGCCTGTGAAGTATGCAGAGTAACACTAGCAAATCACATGTTGGTAATGTACACCTCTCTTTGGCTGGCAGACATTTTAAGAGTTGCAAAAAGGTCAATACTTCTGAGAAGGAGCTTTTCAGAGAGTGAGGAGAAGTATCCCCTCTGTGGGATGTTTGTCCACAGTCGCCTCAGTCCTACTAGGCTAGATTACAAACTGAGGGTTTTGTTATACACACCAAGAAAACAAACTCTTAATTACAGGACATCTATAAACAAAGATCCTGTAAGCTGAAATGTGCTGTAATCCTCAGAAGGAGTGGAAGTTAGCATTGTGAAACCACCTTTAGCCCGTGGATTGGGAAGAACAAGGTGTAAAAATCTGCTGTCTTGGGATATACGCCGTTGTGGTCAGATTTTGCATATTCAATAATAATAAGTGTAACTGAAAAGAAAGATTTGTATTCTGCGTGAATCACGTTCATTTAAGGAAGCCTGTGCCCAGAAATACATGAGAAGATGATGGTCTAGAAAACCTGAGCTCCGTCTCTCTCAACTCCAACTACCTGGCTGAGCGCTGCAGGCTCTGTCATGGCACGCAGGGATCTCGCAGGCAGGCAGGCAGGTGGAGGGATGCCTCGTAGTGTCAGAATAACGTAACACAGAAGCTGCAAGTTTTCTGACTATCACCCACTGCAATGAAGGGCATAATTCTATGCAATTTTAAAAACAAATTTTCTTTTTATTTTAGTTTTACCTCTGAAAATCATGCTTTCTTGGCTTATATGCTGACCGAGGGAGGCAGCTGTGCTTTTTTTTTGTGTGTGTGTGTGTGAAAAGCTTCTTGTATCTTTTCTCTTTTGTAAAGAAACCAAGCAGAGATCTTCAGTGAAATACATATTTTAATCTCAGATCAGAAGGCCCACTGCATATTACAAAACTAGCATAGGAACCTAGCAAAGATCTCTTAAATACAACATGAAGACAAAAATCCTGCTTGCTCTGTGTTTGTATTTCTGAGTTGCTTGTGTGGAAAAACACTCCTTTTCCCTGTAGGAAAAGATCAACCTCTTTCTTCTCCTGTGGTAAGGCTTAAAAGTGATAAACTTTTATTAATCAGTTCTTGGAGGATGGAGGGGTCTTAATTCATACTGTTTGTCAAAATATGCCTAGGAACACCCCAAATTCATGGCTGCATTTTAGGGGAAATTCAGCATCTTCACCTTCCCAGCTCAGCCTGCTTGTCAGGAGCAGTCAGACTTAACCACAGCAGGCAGCTGACTTCTCCCCACCCCAGACCAGCTCCCTCCCCTCCTCCTCCTCCTCATCCTCCTCCTCTGCAGAGCCCTTGACTCGCTCATCACTTCTCCTTACTCTTCTCAGCTGGACCTTGGGGTCCCGCAGGAGGACCCGCAGCTGGCCAGCTGATGACTGCTGACCTTTGGCAGGCTCTGCATGGGGTATCAGCCTTACAGCTGGCCACAACTGCCTTCCTGGCAACTAAAGAGCTAATGAGCTTGGCCAGCTGGAGACTGGGCTGGGATCCTGCTGGCTAATTTGACCCTGTGTGAGGGATGGAGTTCATCCCCAAATGCGGAGGGGGCAAGCAGTGTATCTGTCCACGTGCTGCCCTGGGGCACCAGGGCCAGGCTCCTCTTGCAGCCAACTGATTAGTGGAATGAGTAAAAAAGAGACTGCAGAGCTGTTGCTCGTGTGCTTTATTTGAGTTTTCTGTTGAGTATTTGCTTAGGCTTCACTAGTGACCTTCTTTACCCTCACTATGTCTCATGCTGTTCTCTCCATCCAGTCCAAGAGATAAACCCATCCACCAGACCAGGGCTGGACTGAGGGAGTTATTCCCCTTCCCAAACACAGTGGGATGCAGTTTCTCTTCATTCGACAGGTGCCCCGCTTGCCCTCCTGCAGGAGGTTATGCATCCTGGATGCTCACGGACCTCACCAAACCCACTGTACTGCAGAGTCCAGCTACTTTCTCAAAGGTCTTCTGCTTTCTGCTCCCCAGACCAGCTGACAGGCACCATCCAGTCCTGGAGTCTGGTTTCATTTTGAGCATTAGTAACATTTACAGACTGCCTGGCAATCTGCTGGAAGATGTTGGTGGCTATGATGCAAAAGGCATTGCTGAGCTGTGCTTGAAGAAGGTGATAGTGGGCATGATATACAAGGGTCAGCAAGCCCAGTGAGAGATCAGAAAGGTAGTTCAGTATCTGCATTAAATCAAGTGCATTTGAATCTGATACTCTCCGAGAGGCCTTCAAAGCTGGAGTAGCAGCAGAGGAATAAATGTGTGGGTTTTCTCTTTATTTCTCTGATCTTCTTCTATGAATATATGCTTTTGGACTGATAATATTTTCTGTTTTAAAAGGCCATATAACACATATGTTAAGCAAAAATTAAATCCTGCAAAGAAACCCTAAAACATTTAGTTCTGATTTGTTTGTTGTTGTTGAAGTGCCAAATCCTACTGCTTGCAGTGGGACTCAGCTACCTAGCAGGGAGGGACTTGGGAACCCAGCAGAGGTCTGACTGGAATATAAAACTCAAACTGGTGTGCCTGCCTATACATTATAGGGAGGCAAAATGTGGATTAAATGAAGTTTGAATTCAGCCCATTGCCTTTGATTATTTGATTCCACAGAATTTCTTAGATTAATAAATCACTAACTCCTTAATTAACGGTGAGCAAACAATGACTATAACTTCAGTTACACCTGTGTATAGATCAGTGCAAAGACCTCATTAGCAAATGCACCACTGCTCCAGCAAGAGGCTCATTATTTTTGTAAATGGAAGTATTTCAATCTGCTGAAAAACAGTTCCGTTCCCCTCATTTCCATGTTTTAAGTAACCATATATGCAAGACGTTGTGTGTTTTTTTTTTTTTAAACTAGTATGAGAAAATACAAGGTTTGGTTTTTTGTACTGCTTTGAAGAAATAGAAAGACAAACACTATTTCTATTTTGAAAAGTATTTATTTCTACAGTTGCTGTTTTGGAGCATCTTCAAATTGAGCTAATAGTGAAAATCTGAAACTTGCTGCCCAAGTGCTTTGAAAAGCAGAGGACGAAATGTCTGTGCTGGCCATGATGAAGATGTACCCGAAGCATGTATCTGAAATCCCTTCCCCAACATTAAGGCTTACATGTAGACTTGTGGTAAACACCTTTATAGATGATAGATATCACAGCAAAAATTCCTTCTGAGATTTAACAGTGTTATCTCAGTGATTTGAAAAAGTAACTTTAAAAACATTAAAACCCCTCAGAGGTGGCTGGAGTAGAGTCAGTCAGGCATCTGGGAGGTGGGTGCCTTTGCTCTGGGCCTCACTGTTGTTATTCACTCTTTGCTGGATAGTATCAACTTGTTATTAGGAGCAGACCACCAGACTCCCTTCTCACCTGTCTGTATGCCCATCAAAGGCTGTCGTTCTGGCCCTGTGACTCCTATATTTCATTAAAGTTGTGTCCAAAATAAGCAGCTGGGACTCCTTTGGGCCCCTTCTTCTCAGGTATATATAGTGCTGTGAGCTCCCAGGTGTGTAGATTAATTGCTTAGCTGCAAAGCTTCTGCAAACAGATGAGCAGCCTCCTCCTGGGCACCTGCAGGACCTCAGTAGTGAAGACTTGAAGAGCACCTAAAATAGTAAGATTTGAGCTCATAATCCCTGCATTAAATGGGGATTTTTTGGGGCCTCACCCTGAATTTAAGCATCTGCTCTCGTCTTCCTTGCAAACTCTATGAGACTGCCTACCTGGTCACAGAGTACTGTAGGAGTTTGTTCCTGTCATGCCACTGGCCAAGGAAGACACATCCCCTGCTGGTGTCTCGTGCAGTGGGAAAGGGGACACCTTGGTAGTCTGAAGCTGTTTGATTGCTGGAAATGTGGGTGGCTTAACACCCAGTGCTGAGAAAAGTGACTTGTCTCATAAATGGGGAATTCCCTTTGGAAGGTGCACCTGGTGACAGGAAAAAGGGCTCTTGCCGAAGCCAGAAAGGTAAGCACTGAAAGCTGGGAGGGCAGTTGCTGTCACACGGTTGTATACATGGCCACTCGGTATGGCGTAAAAGGATGGTGACTCTGGGCAACTGGGAAAAAGTTGAATAACTCTAAAATCCCCCATGCTGAGCATGAAGCAGAGGAGAAACGAAGTAAACAAGGACCGGGACAGCTGTATCCTACCAGTGCCTGAAATGCACATTTTTCACAGGGTACAAATTTCTCACATGTTTATCGCCTGGGTGAAATACAAAAATGACTGAACTTTGAAATGTGAAACTTGTTATTTCTAAACTTCCTAATAAGCAGGACAGTGAAAGCTCCTTTTAGAAAAGTGCTTGTGAAATTAGCCTTCTCAAGCAGAAGTGGTCTGCTCTGAGGGATCTCCTGACCATGTCTGCCTCCCACAACCCATGTCCCTCTCTTTTCTGGGGAAGATAAGGACTATGAGAAAAAAAGTATGTATTTTGGTGTATAGTCTTGCTTTAATACATCATTTCAGCAATACCATACTTCCTTACATTTCTATATATAAAATGAACACTCCTATTTTTATTACCGCTTTTTATTCTCCATTTTTTCCATCTATAAAAAGTTTTATTGTTTATAAACAACGCACTTGGTTACATGAATAAGTTTGAATGCCGTTTTGGTTTAATAGGTATGGAAACAAATCTTTATCTTCATGTAAACTCTCCTTTAATCAGAAATAGTGTATTACAACTACACAGCTAGACAGCTAAATTTATTCTTGCTGCAACTTCACTGAAGCCCCTGGAGTTTCACCAAGAACAGATTTGGGCCAGAAGGCCTAGAATATAGTTACAATATATTCATTTTCTCATGCCTCAGAAATGGACTGTTTATGCGCCAAGCTGTAAAGTGATATTCATGATGACTGAAGCCTGAACAACATTAAAATATTCAGATCCTCTGCTCCAAATCCTCTGGTATCCGAAACTGTTCCTTTCCTTTCAAAAGGAGGGGGCTACCGCTGCTGAGGGTAAACAAGGGCAGGGGCACAGCTTTAGTACTCAAGCTTAAATAAGGACTAGCCTAGCTAATACTGAGGCTTAACTGCAGGGGTCTAAGGTGCTGCCCCAGCCCTGAAGGCTGGCCAGCACCCTCCCCACCGCCAGCTCTGCCTTCCTGCTCCTGCGGCAGAAGCTTCCTGGGTTGACCCTTTCAGCTCAGCAGTCCTTGGGAGATTTGCTCTGCTGCCCCCTAAAAGCTCCTTTGGAGAGCCATTTTTCTTCAAATGAAAAGCGCTGTGGAAAATTGCTTTTTATTGCAATTATAATGGATACAGCGGTTCACACAGCTTGCAGTGTGTTCGAGAGCCAGAGCCCACACTCTGTTCACACACTATGGAATATCAAGTACAATCATGTTTTCTGTTTTATTTGGCCGTGATTTCCAGAAGTAGGAGCTTGAAATTATCCTCACAATAACTGCACTGATTTTTCAATGGTCTTGAATGCCAACCAGCTTTTACTGACTACCAGGAATAGGTAGTAAGTGCAAGGAATTCTTGAAGATCTCTTGCTCTGGAGCCTAATTTTTTTCTTTAAACTTTGCCCATCTGTATATTTAAAAATAGAGTATAGTCAGAGAGAAAAGTTTGCTGAACACATGATAAAAACATTCAGTTTTTAAAAAACAATTTTACAATCATTAAAAAGAAGTGTGTAAGATCTTAGAGTAAGATGGAACCAAGCTGATTTTTACATCCTTTTGAACCAGTGGAAATACCTATGCATAGGTATACTTACATATGCAAGTTTTAGCAAGTTCAAGGGTTAAAATAGAGGCAAGGAGTTCCTTCTTTATGATGACAGTGATTTGTGGGAAGGAAGAGAAACAGCATATAAGTATTACCAGATTATTTATGTAAGCTGACATAGGACAATTTTGTCTGGAGATGGTCATCCTATGCTTGACTGACTCTTCAACCCCAATTAATTTTTATTATAAATAATCCTGGCATGTCAGGTGTAAACGTCCATAATGTCTCTGGCAAAACCTTTCCACAGTAGCTTTATTATCATATTGCTGCAGGCAACTGTTTTGGAAAGCTCAGGCGCTTCACTAGAGAACTTAGAGGCTTGTGGCAGACAGTAGCTCTGCAAGGGTGAGGTTCTACATGTTTTATGGATGTGAAGAGCTCTGTTTGATTCTGATCTTGAAGGTCACTTCGTCAAAAGTTGTGAGCAACACCTACAACTCTTCTTCCTCTAATTCCAGAAAGAAACGTGCCTGGAAAATATTTTGCATTTTATGAATGCTTTTAGGTTCCTGTTTCTTGTTTCCTTTAGAAAAAGAGAAAAGCAGTGCATAACCCAGTTGAAAATATGGGTTATCTGAGAGCTGCCTGCATTGTAAAAATTAGAGCAGCAAACAAGCGTTGCTCCAATGTTGAACAGTCCTGGGGCTTGGCCGAGCCTTCCCTAACACACAACATGAAGTTGCTGAGCTGCTCCACACAACATGGTCTTCGCTGCTGTCGCCCCGCAGTGAATGCACACCTGGGACAGGGATTTCAAACTGTAGCATTTCAGTCTGCTTGGAATACGCCCATGCTGCCTTTTAAAATACCCCAGGAGACCTGCAACACCCAGTACATTGTGTAGAATCATAAAATAGTTTGGGTTGGAAGGGACCTTTAAAGGTCATCTTGTCCACCCCTTCTGCAATGAGCAGGGACATCTTCAACTAGATCAGGTTGCTCAGAGCCCCATCCAACCTGACCTTGAATGTTTCCAGGGATGGGGCATCTACCACCTCTCTGGGCAATCCATTCCTGTATTTCACCACCTGCATTGTAAAAAATTTCTTCCTTAAATCCAATGGGTCAGGGCAGTCCCAAGGTGGTGGGCTTCACTTCAAGGACTACACGCAATGGGGTTTTCTGGCCAAATCATTCAAAATTTTCTGATGACATGCACGCTCAAGCAGGATTCAGCCAGGTACTGAGCTGATGTCGGTGCTGTTCTGCATGGCAGACCAGCAGACCTGGGCTCTAATTTAGAGCTGGAAGCAGGCAGAAGAGCTTCTGGATTAATTTTGACACTTATGTTTCTCCCACTGCAATTAAACAAAATGAAGCAATTGGTAAGAGAATGGAAAAAAACCCCAATCCATGTTGAAAGCATATGCTGTACCTCCCAGGCAAATGTGACTCAAATAGCTGTAGCCTGAAAATTGGAATTTAAAAGCATAACACTGATCCAGCAGAAAGTATAATGCACCAATGCTTAAAAAATTAGAAGTAATTCAGCAGCACTCGGACATAAGGGTACTATGATCTATTTTCTTCTGGTCTGAATAGAAGTGCCTACCTTCAAGTGTCGCCCTACACTTGCGTGAGGTTTCACTCCCTCTGGCTTCCCCAGAGGAGGCTGCTGCAGCTGAGGCCCTTTTGGGTGCAGGAATTCAAAGCCAAAGAATCCTTTTTCCAGCAGGATTATTCTTTTTATAACGCTCTGTGTGTGTGCTGGAAAAGCAATTTATTTTGTCACTAACATGGGCTAAAGCATCATTATGCTACTCAGCTGTCACTGGGGAGTATTTGGAAGTGGTAAATCTATTTTGGGCCCAGTAGTAGTTCTAATCATGGCAAAAATCTTTCTAGTCTGAATAAAAAAATTAGGAAGTGCAGGACGAGGTCTGATTTTTTTTTTTTTTCCCCAAAGTTCTGAAATTTAAGGGACAGATTTGCTAAAGAATGTAGGATTTTTTAAAAAAATCCTGTTTCTCTAAGATGTTGCAGTGCAGAATTTTAAATATATGACTTTTTTAAAAAAAACAACTGTACTATTTAAAGCATTGAAATCTATAGGAGTTAGGCACTTTTCAAAATCCTGTGGCAGGCGAAGGCTCAAATTCTCCAGTGGGATTAGGTGTTTAAATATATTTCAGAGTCAGACTCCGGAGCCACAAGGGGGGGTTAGGGATCCCTGGTGCCAAGTGCGTTGCCTAACTCTACAGAACGCTGTAAATACGGGAAATTCACAACATACAGAGAGGCACCCGCGTCCCGGTGTAATGTCTGGGAATACATTATGCAAAGCAGGGCTCTGCTTAAATAGTGAGAAGAATTTGATGAAGAACATGTCTTACTTAAATGTCTTAATCTGGATTGGAATAGAGTGTCTTCCCCCAGTCAAGATTTTTCTTTCTTTCTCTCATGTGCCTGAGCCCTGCATTTCATGGTCTAAGCAGGAATGAACACTTCCTTTACAAAGTAGAAGGGGGGTGTGAAGTTGTGCCCCTTTTATTAAATAGTTACTACTTACAGCACTCCCTCATGATGAGTGATGTCGAGTCAGTGCTCTTTTCTGCCTATATCGAAGGGAGTGCTTTGATTAGGAGAGAAGAAGGTGTTTTGGGGCGTGGTGTGTTCAGTGCATATTTGAGTTGCTCCACTGTGTGGACTAAAGCAGGTTGTCCATTCTGCAGCTTGCAGGATGACTTTGGCTTCTCAGACATTTAATTTGCCACTAAATCAGCTTCTTCCTTCCCTTTTCCCCAGGTTGTGGGGTGGATGAATTGTGTGGCATATGATCCCCTTTTTCTGAAGGGCTCTGTGGGATCTTTTCAGTTGTGTGGCTGGAAGCACAGCGAGTAAATGGCTAAACTGCTGGTGTTCTCCATCCTGCAATGGGAGCACATTCAGTCCTGTGAAAAGACCACTCGTGTGTGCTTGGGCATGTGATGGGAGCAATCTTCTCATCCTGACTTTCATGTGTGTCCCTTGTGTGATGAGACGTGTATTTTGGTCACAAAGAAGGCATACGTCCCATTGCGCAGAATAGGCAGGATAGGACTTACAGCCCACAAAAGCCTCCTCACCAGGCTGCGTGGATATCCTGGACAAAGAACTTTGCAACCACTGGGCTGCTGCAGAAGGTGGATCTTTGCTCGGACGCTGGGCTGCAAATTGGAGCCCCTGCGGCAGGAATGGCCATTGGCTCTGCTGTGGCCTGGGAGGGAGTACGAGCAGTAGTAACAGGGAGGTCTTAATCCACCACAACTGTTTGCTGAGTGACTCAGGTAAATATTTCTAGACCACCTTGCTTTCTAGAGGAGGTCTCCTTGCCAAACCTGATCATTCTGGGGCAAGCTGGAGCTCTAGGATGATTGCAGCAAGGCTTCTGATAAATATCAAGTGTACATACTGGAATAGCAATGTATAATAGCTTAATTCTCTGCCTTTGTCAAGTATTGGAGGAGGTCTTTTTCCAGTGGCGACCATGTACTTTGAATAGTCATGTCCAAGAAAGATGAACAGGTTTGCTTATTACACATAGTAGCTGCTGCAGCAACCCAGACCACTGAATGAGAAACAGAGAAAAAGAAATCTGTGTTACCTACAGGTGTTTGTAATCTCTGTTGTTGAATTGAATGATGACTATATGGGAAGCACGTTAATGAACTGAGGATGAAATGGCATCAACAGCTAGCTCAGGCACACATGCTGGAACATGTTGTGTTACGTCTGTTATATTACTGAGAAAATTCAGTTGCAAAGCGCAGTGTTGCTGGGACACGCTGTAAGGACGGGGGAGTGCCCTGGGACCCTGCAGCAGAGCACAGCATATAGTGGTCTTTTTTCCAATGCTCAAGTAATTGCTGGCTTGAATACTCTCAGAATCAATGTGTGTGTGGGCAGCCACTCACGGGGTAATGCTGAAGGATACAGCAATGTCCAGGCAGATTTTTTTTTGTCCTCTCTCTGCACCATAGGCAGTATAATTTGGCATGATTCCCTACATGCCTGTACTTTTCTGGCACCAGCTTTTGTCACTTTTTTTTTTTTTTTTTTTTAACCTGTATCCTTCTTTAAAATCCTGTGATGAAGTGATGAAGTGACGTAAAGTGGTAGCAGTCACCCGTGTCAGATTCCTGGGATTTTGAACATTTAAGGATGCTAAAGCAGCAAGGTCCGTCTCACAGTACACTGCATGCTTCTAGCTGCTTGTCCTGCTTATCTCTTCCCCCAAAGGAAAAACTGTTTGAAAAGTGTACACTGCCTTAATATATCCATCTGCTATTACTAATGCATGACAAAGAGCCAGGCTGCTGCTTATACTTTTCAGAAGTTGTTGTGATGTGGAGTGGCAGCAAAATGCACAAAACAATTTTCCACCTGAGTTACTGGGGAAATGGATTCATGAATGTGGATGCTGTCCTCACACATTTAAACGGAGCCCTTTTTTCTGCTGCTTCCCAATCTTTTCAATTATAAATAATGCTGATACACCAAATGGCACCATCTCTCCAAATTATGGTTCCCTCCACAGTCCTACTTTGAAATTTTGGACTTCATAAGATTAAACTGTCCTTTAATGTCGTTCTCACATTTTCCAGGACTTTGTTCTGCAAGTATTAGGAATTATGTTGGAGTAAAGATGGGCAGAACTAAGTTCGTTACATGGCTCCACTCTAGCTAGGAAATGTCTGCATCTGCAAAGAACTTACCAGTCAAAATCAACCCCACAAATGATAGGAATATTTGAAACAAAAAAACCCCAAACCTGGCTGTTTAGATTGTGTTTTAACACAGCAAACAGGAAATAATTTAATAAGGGGCACTTTTCGGGGAACTACAGAAAGGCACAGAAATCTTTTAAAAAGTGGCAAATTAAAGGGCACAGAGTGTCAAACCGTACCCTTGGAGACAACCCAGACCGTCCTGACTCCTTGTCTTGCTGCAGCCCGTTAAATTGTAACTTATCAATTTAAGAATTCATATTTGTAACTTGATTCATGGCATTGATAAAGCTGTGGTCAGCGCTCCTGAAATTGTCATTCCCAACCTCACTTTGCACCCAAACCTTCATCAGCTGCCTGTTCCCATTCCCTTTGCATTTACTGATCACACACCAGGCTATTAAACAGATGTCTTGTAACATGTAGAACAGTTGCCCACAGCAGAAATGTTTAACTAGGAGGAGCTGTTTGATCCAACCATCCATTTTCTGGGCTGTATAATAGTAGCACAGGGTAAACCATGCCACATTTGCAACTCTAGTCACACAAGGGGTAAAGGGCCAGACAAAGTGGGTGTGAACACGGGACTGCAGGGGCCACTTGCCTCTTTTGGGGAAGTGGGGAATGTGGGAGCTTCTCTGGTTGGGCTTCAGGGTCATCAGGGAGGGTGAAACAAGATGAGATGAGAAAGGGTGCTGTCAGGAAGAGCAGGCTTCCAGAAACGTCCTCGTGGAAACTGAGGTGCTGGTAAATGTTGGTACCCTCGGGGTTATCGGTATCTGAGGGATTATCCTGGAGAAATCTCATTTTTGATCTTAAGTGGTTAAAAGGAGCTCTTGTGAGGGCTTTGGGATCTAGTCCTTGGATCCTGGCTCTACTTATAGGCACCTGAGTATCTTAGAAAATCTGTCTGTAAGATCTCAGTTCAATAGGATATTTCTGTGCCTGGCCAGCTTAGGATGGCATGGACTCCCTGGTGAAGCCAGGGGCGTGCATTATAAATCCAGGTGTGTGGCGGTGTACCTTGGGCTACAGATGGCAATCATTTCTTCTATTTTTGAGTACCATACATTGCAATAAAGTTTTGATCTGTGATTGTACCTTTAAGAGATAATCAGTACCTAATAAATAATAGCACTTTAAAAGTGCTAAAAAAGCACAGTTAGTCATATGCTGATTGCATAAGTGTCATTTTGTCACCTTTTTTTATAGTATCTTAAAATCTGTACATGAAAGATTTCTGTGATAATTTGCTATTGTATCTAGTTTTATACTGGTAAACTTTCTGCAGAATGATTTATGATGTTATGTGCCATCTGCTATGAATTTTGGTAAAATTAATTTATCCTGCCTCGATATGGTTAACATTTTCAGTACAAAGTTGGTTTCTTGAGTGTTTTCTTTTAGAAAGAGGCAGGTGGTGCTTCAAACACTCAGGGAATGGATTTCAGACAGAGTTTGGATTCGTCTTTTTAGAGGATTTGGGGATCTAGTTGTAAAATACAGCATTGGATCGCCATTTCATGAGCAAATAGTTCTCCAGACACAGATCCTGTTTACTTGCTTTTGATTTTCTTTGAAGCATCACAAACCCTTTAGCTTAAAGATATAAAATAGAGTGACTGCAGCTCTACTGGAAAACTGGAGGTGTTTGGCTTCAGGGCAAGTATACAGGACAGAAAGGAGGATTAAACATTGTACGGACATTGTAGCCGTATAGGGCAGCACATATATACGTGCAGTAAGGAAGTGTGTGTGTGCAGCAAACAGAGGCAGAGGCAGCAGGACGACTCCTTGGGGAGCGTGGCGTGCCCCGAGGGTGGTCCCAAACCACCAGCTGACAACAGCAACGGGGAAATAATGTGCCTGCTGGGCTGAGGAGCCACCAGGCACAATAGCAGGTTGCTAGCAGTGTGTTATGGTCTTATGTGATAAATGTGGCGGTTGTGGTTTTTTGTCATTCCTATTAGTTCTTCTCAAAGCAATTGTTAGAAGGCGCCAGGCAAGCGGTTAAAGTAAATTAAATTTTCTTTTGGCAACATAAACATTTGTTTTGCTCAAGTTTTAATGAAATAATGTCTTCGTTCTTCTCACTATATGTCTCTTCCAGTCGTTTAGTAAGACTAAGCTCTGCTCGTTGGGGGTTTGTTGTTAGTGTTGCTTTGTAAATAAAAAGAAGAGGGAAATGCCCATTACACAAAGCAAAATGTATGTAAAATACAGGGAGCTATTTTGTTTACTACATGGTTTGCCTTTTTTTTTTTTTTTAAGAACTCTTCATTTCCGTATTGCTTTCTTATATGCATGCCCAGAAGAAACTCAGTCTTGAGAGGTATAAGTAGCAACAGCCTTGAGTAGATCATCTGAACCCCCTCTACCAGCAGCTCTCAGATTTGAGAGAGGATGTGAAACTTCTCTGGGGGAGGGAAGAGGTAAAATAAAAAAACCCAAACAACTTTGTATATAAAACCTCAAATTCTACTACAGTTGGAAATTGCTCTTCAGCAATTTAAGATCATTGAAAAAATAGCTTAAAAATAATAACACTTTTAAGAAGTAATCAAAATTGTATAGGAATCCTGTCATTCCTTTTGTTTGGATACATAATTGGAGAAAAGTTAGAAAAGAGGATGTTGAAGTAAAAGATTAGTTTTCACCATGGAGTCACTAGCTAAGTCCTGCAGGGATTTGCACTGTATAACATATTAGTAAGCGATCTGAAAAAACATGTGACTGGCAAGGAGAAAAAGTTTATTGATGTTAATAAATCAGGGTAGTAAATAATAAGTCAGGACTGTCTGTAAGAACTGCAGAAGGACTTTGTGGAACGCAGTGACTGGCTGTTAAAATGGCAGATGAAAGTCTGACTTCAGTTTTGATAAATATAAAATGATGCACACGGCGAAAAACACTGCTAACTTCATGTATAAAATTGTGGGTTGTCTTACCAATTGCGACTCAGGAAAGAGATGTGAAAGTTATAATAAATGGTATTAGATGTTATAGAGAAAGAGATAATGAGCAATCAGAAAATATCACTATGCTAGTATACAAATCTCAGTGTGGCCTCAGACTACAGAGGCTCCTCTAGTACTCCCATCTGAAGACTCATGTAAGAGAATAGGAAAAGATTCATGGCAAGGCAAATGTGATCAAAGATTCCCAAATGGCTTCTCTACAAGGAATGTAGGTTGCAGAGTAACCTAGGTCTTCTGTTTTATTTTCAATTCTTACCGTTTATCCAACATCAGAAGACTGATGACTCAAGGAAGATGCAGTTCTATATTAAAAGACCTAGAGAAAAGATAAGGGCATGATAAAAGCCCATGAGTGGCACGGGAAGGCAGAGAGGGAATGATTGTTTAATGTCTGTCCCTGTAGAGCAACCAGAAGGCACCGAATTAAAAATAATAATAAAAATGTCAGTTCAAAACAAAAGGCATGGTTCTTTGCACCATGTTTAAAGTAAACTGTGAAATTCTGCTGCAGGATGGGTGGTTGCTGAAAACACTGGCTTCAAAAAGCCCCTAGAAAAATTAATGCCAGAGAAATTAATCAAGGACTACTAAATACAATGACACCCATTTTTGGTTCAAGAAGCTTCCAAGGAAGCTCCACGTTGCTGAAAGCTGGAAGGCTGTTATGGGGGGGGAGCTCACTGCAACTCTTGCTCCACCTTCCTCTTTTTGCAGTTGGATTACCAGGCTCCTAGCCCTGGTTTCAGCCGGTGTGATCCCTCTGATCTTTAACGTTCTGTTCTCTTGAAACCAACACAATACGTATCACCAGATGGTTTTATAGCCAGGTAGCATGCAATTGCCTAGAATTACATCCTAGCTGTTGTTGATTTAA
Organism: Nipponia nippon; assembly: GCF_047370975.1. Taxonomy (NCBI): domain Eukaryota; kingdom Metazoa; phylum Chordata; class Aves; order Pelecaniformes; family Threskiornithidae; genus Nipponia; species Nipponia nippon. The sequence continues at coordinate 44,899,386 of NW_028262347.1, forward strand.
TATCGTCTGTATGCTACAGACAACGTGCAGACATAGTTCTTTGTCTCAGTTATGGCCCATTCACTTCATACAGTCAGAGACTTTGCTTGGCTTCTGTGCACTAATCTTTGGCAGTTATTGTCCCGGTGGTAAATGTTTTTGTGTTTGTCAGCTAGATTGTTGCATTATGTAGCGTCTAAAATTTAGGCTTCCTATCTGATCTGTTCATCTAGGATCCCTCTGTAGTGAATGAAGAAAAAGCGGCATTTCTCATTAACAATATTCTGCGATGGGAGAGATGCAGCTACTCAATACATTTTCTTCAGTGACGAATTGGGAATAGGGTGTTCCTACAGACAAACCAAGAAGCTACAGTACTTTCAATGGGGAAAGTGAGAGAAAGGTCTTATGTTGCTTCAACGGATGAAGCAGAAACTTGTTAAAGCTGGGGTGGGAATAAAGACTGGCAATGCAGAGGGGAGAGGGACGTAGGAGGATGATTAGAAAATGCTTCCACTGTCTTCACTGGAAAAAAAAAGTATTATATTGTGTCAGTAACCATTACACAGCTGAGGTGAATCACCCCTTGGAGATAATTGTTCCCTCCATTAACTGCAGAGACTCATGCTTGTCTTAGACCAGAAACCTCTATTTCAGAGAGACATTAGCTGCAATTAATCGCACCTTCACTGACACTGGCCTCTGAAAAAAAATAATGTCAGGTGTTCTGACTGACTCCTGAGTCACTTCAGCCACTTCAACAGTTATTTTTACAGTCAGAGAAATGTGTCAAATCTTCACCTGATTTGACATTTGGAAGTATTCTTTTCTTCCTCCTGTTTTTTCTCCAGCTTTGAAGATTGTCATTCTTTGACTCTTGGCTTGCAGAACAAATTTGCTTTAGGATTGCACTCATCTCCTTAGTAAGCCAGATCAGTATTACTCCTGAGTAGCTGAGCTAAATAATTTAATAAAGCCAAGATGACTGCTTCTAAATCATGCTCTGGAGGTGTACTAATTGTTATGCAGATAGCTGCCAAGGGTTCATTAGTTCAGCAAAGAATCTGGTTGGAAACTCTTCAGTATCTCATGAAAATCACTTGCACTTCCATTAGATGCAGTGACTTGTTTCTCACATCCTTGCTCCATTCAGGTTTAAGCTAATCATCCCAGATTTAGCCAGGGCTACAGGGAAGAAACCAGTCTCAGCTGCACCAGCCTCAGTGGAAGACTTGTTTACAGGTGTCAGGTGATTATTACTTGAAGCTTTGAAGCAATAAACATGTATTTTGTCAAAGTTTGTTTTTGGCCTTATGTAGCCTTAAAGTCTTTGACTTTGAATTTGGCAAACAGTTATGTACTCACACAGGCCAATTCCAGGATGAACATAGGTCTCATTTTACCCCTCTTTGTCCAGGAGTGTAACCCTTATCAGAGTAAGTGGCTTTCTAACAGAACTGGAGAATTTGGGCTGCTGTTAAGCCCCATACTCAGAACATGAAGACTGAACAGGAGATCTGGCCCTTGCCTCCCTCCCAGGTGCTGTCTTTTACCTTACATTTAATGGAAAAAAACGTGAAGGTGGTTGGTGCCTGGAGTTTACCACTGGAGCTTGCTGAAGGTAGGACTGTTTTATCATCTCGGCTGCCTTCCTCTGGCGATGTCCTTTTCTCTTTCAAACACTGGTGCCAGTTTTCTGAGGCTTCCTTGGGTGCTTCTTGGGCATTGCCTTCTCCCAGGTCTTTCAGAGAGGAAGCTGCCTGAGAAGATAAGCTGTGGTGTACAAACTGTAGCTCCTAGTTTGTCTTCCCTACTGAAAAAAAGGAAAATTTTCAAATACCTGCATACTTAAACTAAATATCAAAGCCTTGTTAGAGTCCAGGGGGAAAGAGGAAAAAATTATAAAGTGTCTAGAAGTGGAGAAAGAAAATACCTCTACAGCTAGTCCATGGATACACCTGGATCTAATGATCTGGGACTGTGTTTGGGTGCCACTCTGAGGAAGGTAGCGCCAGGCAGTGGTACAGGCTGTTAGCATCTTCTAGAAAATCACAGCTGCAAGGGAAACCCAGTTTGATGACTATCTTTGGCAAGTTCCCCCCTGAAAGCAGAGCAGCTGCTGCAGTGTGAGATTCATGACTTGCATCAAATTGTTACTGCACCTGGTTCACGTGGCTCCCTTCCGCAAGGCACAAAGACATGTGCTGCTTGTTTCATTTACTTCAATGCAGGCGATACACTTGCCTAAAGGTGCTTTGTGTAATTTTTTCCTCAGCACGTGTATAATCTTCAGCAGCAGCAACAGCAGGTGTAATATGATCAGAGCCTGACTGTGTGCAGTCCGCTAATCATGTTAAGCAATATTTACATTAACCATAGAATTCTTACCCAGGTAAGAATATCGCTTTTATTGCTGTTATCCTGTTGCTATTTGCCATTCTTAGCACACAGAGTATTCACTCCTGTGGTATTATCGCACATGTTAAATGTGTTTTTTGAACTGTTCATTCACCGTGAAAGGTGTGGAAATATGCCGAATGCATGTTGCGTACATCTGTGTGTGTCTACTTTTTAATGCTAGTAGAAAAAGAGCTCTGCAGCGATGATGTTGGAATGAGCAGCTGAAGATGCTGTGGACATCATTTTACACTAGGCGTCTCCCTTAGCGTATTTATTCAACTGAGAGCTGTACAGATCCACTGCCCAGCTGAACATAGTAAAATACAGGTAAGGACAGCTAGACGCATTCATTCAACGGAGCTGTAAACTTGCTATGTATACAGAGGAAACAAATCTAACACGTTTTGGAACAAATTATTGAAATTGTATGTTCGGTGCAATACAAAACAGTGGAGACAAATACTGCTACAAAAGACCTAGTCAGCACGTAGATTTTAGTCTGAGGAAGGAAGGGAAGAGGTATTCATCTACCCTATCAGCTCTTTATGGTTTTGATAAAGTAAGTGCAATTGCTGAATTACATGCTTCTCTTTTGGTCAGCTGAGTTGATAAGACTGAAACTAACTATAAGAAAGTAAATTAAAAGCAGATCAGAGATTAAATCCCTATGGGATTTTTTTCTCTTGGATTTTGGCTGCTCCTTATAGACATCTTCTGCTTTTGTAATCTTTTTCATTAATCCTAGATACCTGCAGGCTTCTAGATTTCAGAACTGGTGAAGTCTTGCTCTAACTCTTGGTATCACAAATTCCCTTTTTGCCTGCAGGTATTGTAAAATGCACACACACTAGCCCAGTGTTACAGGTGGCAGTATTAGCATTCACAGACTGAAGCTTGTAGTCTGGTCCTGTATATACCACAACCAAAGCATTTTGCTAATGATACTGCACCTCTTAAATTTCTTAGAATGTTTCAGAACAGACATCTGTGCAACAGGAACCTCCTTACAAAACAAATCACGTCTAAGGCCTATTAGTCGTCTAAGCTATGCGCGTAGAGGTTTTAGACTAGGGAATTCAAGCACTGGTGGCTGGATATTTATTTATTTATTTATTAAGAAGCTGTGTACGAGTGAAGCAGCAAAAAACCCCAAAAGACATTACTTACTTCAAGCTAGTAATTTAGGCTGTTCAGTCAGTGGCTCTGCTTATAAACCTTTTTATGGGATGCCTTATCCTGTTTCAAGATAGATGTCAGAGACGGGTGGAATGAATCGCATTCGAGGGATGCCTCTAACTCTCTGTTGACCATAGAAACAATCAGCCTAAGCTCTGCAGCTTGCTTTTAGACAGCTGAAGGTAGAGGCAATGAATCCATCAAACATATACCTAAATCTTTTTGCTGGTTCAGAGCACATGACTGCATTCGCTTCATGGACAACCAGGGTGAGCTTGGGTCTGCTTGCAAGACTGTTTGAACACATCCCTAATTTGTCCTGACCTTCTCATGGACAAGCATAATGGGCTGTATTTCCCATCAGACATGTATTGCAGCAGGCAGCACATTCTTGCAAATTGTCCCAGAATACTCTCTGGGTTTGAAACTTGTTTTATTGAGTGCTGGATACGGAAATGGTCTCACTAATGCTTATGCAGGGGCAGTACCACTTCCAGCTGATAATCCTCTGCTTATGTATGGAAGGATCCCCTTAGCTCTTCTAGACACAGTTCTGCATTAGGAGATTGTTTGGTAGGTTTTCTTTCATTATCCCATTTTCAGAAAGATTCAGAAATAATGGCTACTTTCTGAAACAAGTCTCTCATCCCGTAATAAAATACATCTTCTATGAGCATAACAACTATTTTAAAATCTGAAATTATGCTTAAAATCCTGTATTATTTCAAACACAGGCAAACCCATCCTTCTTCTTGCTTAGCATTTTTTTATTCTAGGAACCTGATTTGCTCATGAGATCTTAATTTCATTTAGAACTCTAAAGTCCCTAAAGTCAGTAGATGAATAAAACAGTTTCTTCTCCTGCAAACGTGGCATATAATTTTGTGCCTTCTGCAAGAGTCCCCAAAGGTTCCTAAGTCAGACTGGAAGCTTGGCTGTGATAAATACATAGAAAAGGTACGATGTATAGGACGAAGAGGTCTGCAGTATTATTCACCAGGGAACTGCAGGTAGATTTTTATGTAATTTCTTCCACTCATGGGCATTCATTGACCTTTCATCTATGATTTGTCACTGTAGAAGGAAAAGAGGAAAATGCAACCTGGTGAGCTTTTTGCTTTATCAAGGCCTATGAAATCCTTCAATCCCTTATAAAGTGCCAGTCGGATCAGATGTGACAATCAGAAAAACTACGGCTAGCACAGCAGATCCATCAACTTTAGTAAGTAAACGCCACCAACCCCAAATCTCTATTATTATTGGATCTTACATCTGGATCTTTGGCATAAGTGAACATGATGCAAGAGCTTGTAAAGATCACGTGACACCCCTTTGGTTATTGTAATAAAGAGACGGAAAAGACTTGTTAGATCTCCTACCTCAGTTTGCTGCCAGTGCAGCGAAACATGAGGGAGCCTCAACGGTAAATGTGAGCAATAAAACTCACCAAGTTGACTGAAGGAATATCAATTCAGTGTAGTGAAACAGCAAATGCCAGGAGACCAATCAGTTAAAATACGATGCACAAGTACCTGCAGACCTGCGTGTGGAAAGTGTTCTTCTCGCTGCACTTCTTTTAGGTCCTAATTCAGCAATGTATGTGTGGAAGTGCCTTACTGTGTCAGGACCAAAGACGTTTACATCACAAATGAAAAGACTGTCTAGAACTTAAATGCAGACGATCGATAGGTTTAGGGACACAGATTATTCTGTGATTAAGTGGCTATATGTTTTATTCATCAGTAAGGGGCATGAAAAGTGACCCTTAAAAAGTTATTTCTTCCTGCTTCCACTTCAAATTCATTGACAGTTGTATTTTACTTGTTTTTCTTTCATCTTATTGTTAAATGTTGCCAAAGACTAGAATGTTAATTTTAGTGTGTATAAATAATTTATTGAATAATAATATATGAAAATGAATTTGATATGTTTCTCTATATGAATGACATTCTGTTATTGAAATTTATTAATCAGCACATTCCACTCCATCAAACCTAAATTTTTTGAGGAAGAGGAGGGGAGGAGGTGGAGAGGCCGTTTGGAAAAATGCAGTACAGTGGGCTGACTAAATCTGAATACTTGGTCTCTGGAAATGCAGATATCAGTGTAATTCAAATGATACTGATGAGATACACAACAGTTATATGCAGTCATAATAACAATTTATATACTGTCAATATTAATAGCAGTGCCTGAGAATACAGTTTTAAAATAGGTACGTACAATTTTATTAAGTATAAAAAGACACCGTGCAGAGCACAATACAATATATTTCATCTTTAATTCTGGTAGTTCTCAAACTCCACTGTCTTAATTGATATTGTCACCAACGACCACTGGATAGAATTACTTCTCTGTATAAAATGAGGCTTCTCTGGATGAATTCATGCTGTTTGGTTTTAAAAATACAGTAATTTCCTTTCAATGGCTACTTACACTAATCAAACACTGTCAAGACTGTTGGCTAGCCTGCATTTGGTTTCTAACACATGCTATGATACTGCCAATTTCCCCTGTTTTGCTTTGCCTCTCTCTGTTTGAGAATAGATCCTTCAAAACATTAATTATTTCTGACTTTGTTCCAAGTTCACAACCAGAACACTGGTTCAGACCATTTCTACATTCCTCACGTTACTAAACTTTCACTGACATCGGCTGGAGTTTTCAACATGCAAGGACTGTAGGGTTCTCCCCTGAGCTCCTTTTCTCCCCCAGTCTTTTCTCATGAAGCATAGAAGGCATGCTGAAAATGGTTATTTTTTAGAATCTGGGGGTTCCATTTTCTTATTTTCTTGAAAGTAGATGACATTCATAGCCTTCCAGCTTTGACTATTTTCTTTGGAAAAGCAGACATGTAAACTTAAGAACTTAGTTATATATTTTGTTTGCACATTCCAATTTGGTTTGATTAAAAAAAAAAAGCCAGAACTCTAACTTCAAATTGATTTAAATTATAATGTGAGAGTCTTAAAAGAAACAACTTACACTTCCTCCTCTCTAAAATATATTGACATTAGACTGGAAAATAAATTAAAGAATACAGAAAAGTTGAGATTATGCTATCACAGTAATATCTGCCAAACAAAGCTTGGTCTTTTGCTAACATTAGCTTACTACATTTGCAACACATGCTAAGCAAAGACCCTACTTCTCTAACAGGTACATTCAGACAATATATATTTTATGGAATAAATATATAATATATCCAGTTATAGATTTCTGAATAGTAACTATAATAGATACAAGCAATACTTACGTTTAAAAATACAGTTCTAGGATTCCCTAACTTTACTACTAATAAAATTAAAATTGACCTAAAACTTTCTCACTCTGTTGATGCATAATAAAATATATGGAAACACCAAGAGTAAAAAGCCAATTGCTTCTACAAATGGAATACTTTATAAATATAGTAAATTGCTATTTCCAGAGGGAAAATTGAAAATTATAAACAGGAAGTTAGGTTAAAACAGCTCTACAATATATAGTACAAAGTGGCTATGAAGCGTGATGTATGAGTTTGATGTCTGTGGCAAAATTTTGAACTGATGTAGTTGTTCATTTCTGGAGACAACTGTAAAGAAAGATTCTGTCCCCAAAAGCAGCCAATCTTGATCTCCTTAAAACAAAACTTTCAGTGACTAGAGAAAGCCAACAGACCAATTTGTCAGACTAAGGAGTGCAAGATTAGATCAAACAGAATTATTTGGAAGCCCTGGACTTCTCTGTTTCATAGGGTTTACCTATCATGCTGTTCTCATTAGGAATAGAGTCACAGAAGTACTATGTATCTGTGACTGCGGTGTGCTGAAAAGCCTTATCATGAAGGTACCTTCCCTATGACTGTCTTAACTACATAATTCTTATACTGCACGTTCTCCAGATGAATTCTGTTTTGTGTTCCTGTAGTTGTTTCCTTTTGCTGGAATACTGAAGTACAGCTCTGGTTGCTTGATTACTGAACTCTTGATCGAGGCTTTTTTTTTCTTGAGAATAACCTAGAATTAAAGAAACACATTTCTCAGAGCAAGCACAAGGAATAGAGGAATTAAGTTGATGGCTGTCTCTGTCTGCCTTTCTTCCCTTTCAGTTTAAAGAAAAAATTAAAATCAGTAAAAATACCTTACTTGCTAATCAAAAGATTTAAGTAACTGAAAAAATGAAAAACTTCATGTGAGGCTGTGCCATTGGTATGTTAGTCTCCTGTAATGGCCCTATTTTATGCAGAAACATAAAACTTACTTCAGAAAATACTACTGTTTATACCTCCTGCCTGAGCTGAGGCCCTGAGGTGGGATTCAGATCCCACTTGGAGCCTTTGTTTGCATGAACAAAGCTGGAATTCTGGTGGTCACAAGACAGGGGGTCTACAAGGTGGGCTTTTTTCCCCTAAATATCTACAGAGGCCAGTGTCAACATCAATAACAATGAAACCATCAGTGGGAGCTTCAGTTTCTGACCATTTGGGGGCTTTCTGAGTCACTTGTAGACTCTTACTGGTACAAACATCCTGTTCCGGGAACACCTGGTATGAGATGTGGAGGATTGGGATGGAAGTCATTGGGACATTCTTCCTACTTGATTTCATTTGGGCAAATGGAGCATATCTATAAATGTATTCATGTCACAAACTCACTGATTTCAGAAAAACTGCATATATGGAGAATCTCTGTACCTCACATGCCATGTGTTTTGACTACACTGGGAAACATGCAAGCCTCTCGGAAGCTATTGTAATATTGAATGTCAGTCAAGAGTGAATGAAATACTGCCTATCAAACTGGAGATGGTAAGTAAGCACTTGTGGGTTCCCTGCAGAGGAACCAGAGAGTGAAGTTTGGGTTCCCTGTAGCAGGGAAGGGACTAGGAAGGCTTTTCTTCACGTACCAGCAGCAAATTTCGATCTTCTGTTGCAGAGTGGTAACTATTTGAAAATACATTAAACTGTGTCTAAATGTGGTAGCATATTCTTACTTGTCACAAATGCTCTGGCTTTTAATTAAAAAGTGTTCCCAGGAACTACAGACTTCTTGTGCAGTCTTGCTTGCAGGTAAGCCAGAGCTGCATAGTGGCTGTTGATCTTGGGGTTATTAGTTGGAAATTGGCTCCACAATTTATTAGGGCCTTTCACCTGTTTTCAAAATACTGGGACAGACCACATGGAAATGTACCAAAGAATGAGCTCTGATCACCCTCCCTGCAGTATGTGCTTGCCCGGGCCCCAGGGGCACTGCCAGCCCTGACCCTCCCTCCACCCTGTCCCTGGCCCAGGACCCCATGTCAGTCCCCTGGGCCATCAGCCCCTGCCCCAGTGATGCTCCAGCAGGGCTGGTCTCCAGCTCCCCTGCCCTGCCCAGCCATGGGCCCCACTGAGCTGGGCCCACCCGCAGGCCCAGCCTGGCCTTAGACAGTCGCCATCCCCAGGGAGGTGCCCGACACCTGGGGCTGGGACTGTGCCGGTGCCCCCGGCTGCCCTGCTCCTGGCTGGGGCTGGGATGGGCCCCGGCGTCAGGTCCTGCCCTGACGGACGCCTGGACTCCGTGAGCTGCTGGCCCAGGCGGGGTGCCGTCAGTGGGCTTTAGGGAAGACCAATGAATCCTCTCACCTACGACATATGGTTTTGCTGTGTATTTTGCTGCTGTTGCTGCTGCTGGATGAGCAATTGCTGCTGTTGCCGGCGCCGGGCTGTTCTCAGTTTTTCGAAGCGAGCCTCCATCTCCTCCAGCACCTTGGGAGTGTAGCGTACCACCAGCTTGACGCTGTCCTTAGCCGCCTTCAGCAGCTCCACCGCCTTCTCGTGGTGTTCTCCTTCCACACTCTGGGAGCAGGGAAAACGGATTTAATAACAAAAATACTGCTTTGATCTAGTGCTCTGTCCTCTTTTTTGATACGGAAAGGTTGTTGGGGTTTTAGGAAGTTTCCACACCTTACATTTTTCAAGGGACCATTAAGGGAAAGTGTTGAGTTAAGTGAGATTTATGCACTGCTGGGAATGTATTAATTTTCATATTTTAAATAACCCAAATCTGTTTTAGGTGGCATTACAAACCTAATTTCTGATCCGTGTGAAAAGGAGGGGAAATACTCAACAAGCTTTATGCAAACAAAAATGTTAAAAAACCCCAAACCCTGCAGTAAAAACCCAAACAGTCTGTTTGCAAGGTACAAAAATAAATATTTAAATGTCAGTAAGAAATGAAGAAATTGCAAGTTTGAAATCACAATTCCCTTCTTATACTCTGGCCCTGTTTGGATCCCACAGGGAACAACATGTGGTGATTAAGCAGTCGCTGAGCTGCAGGCGAAGGAGCATGCCTGCTGCTCCCGGGGACAAGCTGCGTCTTAGTTAATGGCATTGCTCACACGTTTAACATTGATGCGATATAGGTTCTCTATTGGAAATAAACTAGTCTTTATCTGGTTAGTTGTAAGCAATCAAACACTAACAACTGAAACATTGCAAATTCTTGCTGAAGTATTTTCCCTTTCTGTCTGGAAAATGGTTTACAGTAAGATGATATCTGCTGTGAAATCAAAAGTAGTCCCAAAGGGGCTCAAGCTCTGATTTCTATGCTAGCATTGTTTAAAACAGTAAATTTCCAAAAGGGGGAGGTGACTCGGCTGTGAAAAGAGTATTTAATTTCTACCATTAAGTGGACTGACCAGAGTGCTTTTCAGGCATGTGGATTGTTCCACACCTTAAGAGAAAGGGAGAAGTTTTCTAATGGTGTATGATTGCCCATGTGTGTTGTAGGATGTATTCCAACAAACAAAAGTATGTCTGCACAGAAAAAAGAAGACCGCACAACTGAGATCTTCACATGGATTTTAGACCACTTAAAAAATAAGTAATTTTCTTCCCACATAAAAGAAATCAAAGTTTTACTACATGCTGTGTCTTAAAACACTTATGTATACCATGCTATTTAAAATGAAACTATACCCATAGGCTTCCAAAGAGAAGCAGCAGCATTCAAAATATTTGAAGTTCAATTCATGCTAAAAGAATAACTTAGCATCGTTATAGCAACTGTCAGAAGAAAATTCTTTCTATTTTCATCTCTCCTATTTGACTAAGTAGCATTGTGCAACAACAGTGAATAAGAATTACTTCTGCTGTGGCACACTATGAGCTAGAAATAACGGTTTAAAAGTTTCAAAAAGCAGACACAATACACTTCTACATAAGTAATATAAACAATACAATTCAAGCTTATTGCCTTGCTATTTGTCTGTCTTCTCCTGTTAAATATCCTTCAACATATTAATACAAATAAATATTTCATGTCTGGGTCAACTGACTGGACTCAAGAGTTTCTACAGAAATGTTAAGATGCTTCAAAAATATTAATGCAACTTAGAGAAATAATGAATGTCATTTCAGGTGCTGAAGTGATTACCAGAAACAGAGAAAACCTTGAAGTAAATAGACATTTGACCATTGAAATAAATGACTTCATGTTTTTGAACTGTATGTTCATTAAATTCCTCCCGTAGGTCTCCTATTCAAAGGTCTTCAAGAAAATTCATGGTCTGTGATGACCAGATTTGTTAGAAATTGTGATTGGGATAAATTTGCTGAGCAAGCACCGCTACCCAAAACTAATATGGAGAAAAATGAGTTTCCTTACAAATATTTGAAAAAGAGGAAATTGTTGTTGCATAAGAAACAGGGAATGTATCGAATGCTCCAAAGAGAGCTAAAATAAAAAGCTATAGATGCACAGGGTGCTTTGTGAAATTGCTTTAATAAACAAGTTACAGATACAAATTAAAACCTCTTCCCCGTGTCCCCTACCCCATAACTGCTCAATGTTAGAAGAGGTGACCATAACTAACACATACTATAACTAGCTATCTTTTATAACTCATTGCTTTGTGACTGGCTTTGATACTGGCTTTTGGAAACACAGTTCTCACCTTAAGAGGAACTGTAAAAAATTTGGCATTGTTTTATATTTCATTTTTTGCGTGTGAATCGTGGTCAGTATGACATGGCATGGACATTCAGAGGAAACAACAGCGTATGAAGTGTTGTTGCGATCAGTTTTGCTGTGGAACAGTATGAGCTTAGAACAGGCTATGAACAAAAATTGTAAGCTCCCAAGCTACACGAAGAAGCTAAAATATTCATTTGCTTTCAAAGAGTTGGATGGTTCTAACTGACATCAATAAGCATTTGTATCTGTTCTATAGGGGAATAACAAGATGGTGTACTTTAATACTTCATACAACTTAGTAGACTGTATTTAATTCATGATTGCCTGTTTTCTTTCCCATTTGCCTCCAGCCTTGTTCTTCCAGTTTACAGCCAGTATTTTCTAATTAGAAATGAAGGGTTTGACTCTGTTGCTATCCAGGTCAATGGAAAACTCCCATTGACTTGAATACTAATGATACAGAATTAAGTCTAAAGCTCTGAACCATAACCAAAGACGGGAAAATAACAAAGGCAAAGTAAAAGATAGTGCTGCTTAATACGAATCTTAGTCTCCAAACGTACCTAACTCAGGTCTTAACAACTACAGTTTTCAGCTGCTGTTAATATGATTGCTATACTTGCTCTTAACGTCTTCATTCCTGCTTGCACTCATATTTCCAAGGCATTACAAGTGCTTCACCTGCATAGCAGTAGCTGCACAACTTAAATAGCAGAGCCCCTTGGAGTAGGGAAAAGAGCTTATACCACCAAAGAACGTTGTTTTGCTGTTTGAATTCTTCCGCCTCTGCAAACCTTGGAGGCTGGGCTGGCGAAGGACTCCTGCTGGTATCGGTCATGCCTGTACAAGGAATTTTGCTGACTGGATTACACCAGCTGGGGACATTGCGAGGATCTGACACTCATGTTACTGTTGAACTGCCTACCAAACATGGGATTTAATAGATTTGTTTTGGAATGTATATCTTTATTTAATATATAATTTTAGATTACATATATTTATATATACTTAATAATATATTAATAATTATTTATATATACTTAATAATATATATTTATGTATTTACTATCTATAAATATATATATATTTCCCTTATTGCATTGACAGATTGCATCAAAAAAAGGGACGCAAAATAATGTAGAAACAAGAACAGATCAAAGGACTGCAGATATGGTGTGGGGAAACACCAACCATTACTGTATCCAGCCTCACAGACTTGTCATAAATGTAAAAGAAAAAAATCCCACTCTCTTGCAGACAAAAAAGAGAATCTGATTGTTACCCCAGAAGCTGAGAAACTGAGAAGAATATTTCTATTAGACATCTGTGAGAAAATGCTTGGGTGAGAAATTAGCCATTATAAATCTATTTTGTATCCCTTTCTGTATCTGACTCACACCAGGTATCTGACAAATGCAGAATCTTTGCCAGATATGAACAGCCACCAGCAAGTGCCTTTGCTGAACCATCTGCAGGGCTTATTGCTTTCAATTTCCTTTACTTTTAGGGGGTGTGGGACAAAAGTATGTAACAAAATCCCCAGCATAATGAGAAAACACTTTTTTTAACATCCGGTGAAACAGCTCAAGGAACAGTCATCCCAGTCATGCTGGGATAACAAATCTGGATTCTGAACACACAGCTCTAATTTTATGTTGATAATTATAAAGTTGGATAACCACCAACTTCTGAGCACAAACAAGTTACAGATATTTTATTTTCATTTCATGTTCCACTGCTGAGCCGTCTGTTGAATTGTACATACTGTATATTATTTGCTTTTCTCCAGCTAAATTGAGAGAAGCACAGAGTGAACTAGTCCCAGTGAACAATGTTAAATTTGGACGTTTTTCCTCTTGTCTCAAGCTGTCTGCAAACAAATTACCACTTCTATAATTTTTGCCTTTTTACGAATTATACTGTATGGGCTTAGTTCAGCCCAAGATTGGTGTATGAACAGTTGCTCATAGGCATTATTTCAAGTATGCAACTGCAATTCAAACTTCAAAGTCTGTTGTTTAGACTCTGAATGCAAAAATATTTCTGTTGCATCTCAGAATCAACTTTCTCATGTGCCTACATGCAATTGGGAATTTTATATTGTGTTTTTTTGCTATGTTAGCTTAATATATATTCTAGAGCACATTCATGAAATTTTCTGAACAGAGTATCATGAAATAGAGGTGCCGACAGTCAAATTCAATATATCTTGACATCTGAAGGTTCATCACTTTCCTCCCCAGTATTTGCCTAGACACTGTTGACAGTAAAAGGATTTTTCAAGAACCATCCATCAATTAGTGAATATGAACTCTTTTTATCTGTCTTTTTATTCACCTGTTGAAAGAAGTTCTGAACAACAACAAAATTATTTGATCTACTTCCAATGAGTGAAGTTCAGGCAATCTACTTATTAAATGTTCACTTGATTTCTTTTTCCCCGAGACTAAATAATCTTTTCAGTGGCTTTTCTTTTTCTGTTTTGTATCTTTTCTTTCTCATTGTGTACAGGAGCAAGTGAGCTTCCAGACCTTCTCTACCCTTTCAGTAGTTTACATTCCCTTGTAAAAGGGAACAAAAAGCAAAATGCAAGGCAGAATTTGACCCATATCATGTAGGCAGAGCCTTATTTTCCTCTCTATTCCAAGAGCCCTTTTATTTTTACCTCCATACTGACACTCACAGTGAAACTACTGCAAAACACTCCACCCTGAAGTATTGACTTGCATGGAAAATGACTATGTAAACAATGCACCTTTTTACTGAAAATACATGCTCCCTGTACGTGTTTGTTTGTACAGCTGATTTCTCTGACAAAGATATCACAGCTGGATGAATGCCACTGAAAGAAATCTGGAATGTACCTTCCATTGCAAATCAGCACCAAATGTGCTTACCAAATTTCTTTTCATTTTATGTGTTCAAATGCTCTGAAGGTCACAAGGCTGCACAAATGCCACTGAGGCATCACTGTGCTTGAAAAGGGCTGTGTGCCTCAGAGGCTACGAAGTGCAAGAACGACAAAGCCTGTTATTACGCTTTTACTACAAAAGGAATTTGCAGAATTATCAATTAAGAAAGACATAGCTTCCTTGTAAACTGAGCATGTGGTGTGGATTTAAAATGAAGCTCTTCAAGCACCCTGCATTACAACAGAAATTGTAGTGGCACAAAGTTGTCGGCGCAGCTTTGCCTCACTGCACCACAAATGCACACTGAAGGTCCCTCACAGAGCTAATTCTTTTTGTTTCATACGGCTGCATTTTAAATCATGGTATTAGAACAGCTGTGAAAAATGAAAATCCAGATGAAAATGAAAGCTCTATCAAATTTCCACATACCACTCCATTAACCGAAAGCAGCTGGTCCCCCCGTTTGAGCCCTCCATGCCTTTCTGCCACTCCTCCAGGAATGATGCGAGAAATATAAATAGGTGAATTTTGTTCCTTTCCTCCCATGACATTAAAGCCCAGGCCTTCATCAGTCTTTGGCAGCTCCACCACTCGCGGGTGTGAATGGCCTTCGCTTGCAGCAAAAGCAGCAACTGTTGCCTGGAAGAAAAAAAGCGAGTGATTTGGCTATGTAGGGAGAACACTGATATACACTCTGTTGTTCATTTGCAGGAAGAATTCATTCCTGTGAAAACATTTCAGTATCTTACTCTGACTTTTTCTGATTATCTGAAAGCATTTTAAAAATATTAAGAAGTTCCATGCCAATGCTTTTGAAATAAAGGAATAAGCAGAGGAATAGAGAGTTTAGGTAACTTGTCAAAGATAACGGAGAAAGTTAGCAGCAGAGCCAGAAGTAGGCACCAGGAAGCCTGACTGCGTGGTGGCGAACGCTTAGGATCACTAGGACATTTCTTCTTTGCCTTTTCACAGGGACAAAATTTATTACTGTGGGATAAGATAATGTGATCTCTACTGTATTCCTAGTTGAAATAAAGTGGATGAACTGAATTGTTAACTCTCTGCTCTGCTTTCAGAGGTACAGAATTATTTATTTTATTCTTCAGGCACCGAAAAATATCCTAAAAGGATACCCTTATTTTAAAAAGTTTAATTTATAATCTTTATGAAATCTTGCAAACTAAATAACTCCTGGAACAGTAATATGAGCTTTTATAATATAATTGGATCAAAACTTTTATTGAAAAATTAAATCTTAAGACAATGGATTTATAAATCAATTAGAAAAATCCTAGATTGTTAATTATACTCTAGCAAAAAAAACCCCATGTAACAAACTGTAAAGCTTGCATCCATAAAAATATTACATCTTATACTTCATTTTTCACTACAAGTATTTTCCCACTTATAGATCTTAGTAAATCATTAAATAAACATTACGAAAAACTTTTATCCTTTTCAACATGTGTTTGTAGTCCAAACTGCTCGAACAGTTCTGCATTACGCTAATGTTTTTTGAGCATCCTAGTAATGCTTATGCTTAATAGAAGCTAGTGGATGATGTGACATAATGGATCATTCTCAGTTACATGTTTTTGCACATGCAGACCTTGTCATCATGCATACATTTCATGTAAGACATGAATGCACTAGGAGAATGCAATGCAGACAGCCCAGAAATAACCAGGAAATATTGCGATATTGAAACATTGCTCTGTAACCCTGCTGTTCTATATGAGTAAGAAATGAGAATGGCAAACACTAATTGGATTTCTCCCCGTTTACTATACAACATAGCAATAATTTCTATGTTTAGCTGCAGTGTAGACAAATCAGGATTTCATATACACATTTCTCTATATAGAACCATAGACCTTACAAATTTACATTGCCTATTAACTTTCTACTAGAAGAAGGTTAAAATCAGAAGAACATCCTACAGAAAAGAACGTTCTTTTTAGTAAGGAAAATACACTGCAACTTAGTGTATATTAGGTTATTTGCTGGTTACTATACAGCTTGCTTCTCTAAAATACTGTAGAAATCATTTTGTAACACACTCCCAACCTTCATCTTCTGATACAGCTTTAAATTAAAACCTCTTCAAGATAAATACATAATGGTAAGATCTTAGGTCCATTAGGATTTCAGGGAGTTTTGTCACTAACTTCACAGGAGTGGGACCATAAAGAAATATCTCTGAAAAAGACTGGCTTTTGCAGATTTACCTATTTTGCATAGTAGCTGCTCTACCACCCAGAAGATAGTGTTGAGTACAAAATGATAATGGGAAAAAGCAAGCCATGGTGGATCTCCCTGTTTGGAAGCACCTGTCTTTGTGCATGTTATGAAAACACAGAGCATATTTCATACTGGCACACAGAATGGGTTCTTTCATGGTTGTGTGAATTCTCTTAGAAAATTATCATTTTTGTAGTAGCAGTAATATAGCTGTCATCGTCTAAGGATATGAGAAAGGCAGGTCCACACGGACAAAGAGACGATACATTTTACTAAAACAGGTCATGCATCAGAAAAAATGGGCTTGCATTTGGCTGTGGAGTCTCTTGATCAGGCCATTTTTGTCACTGTTCACCCTTACCACTTGCTCAGTACCTACAGTTCCATTAGTTAAAAGGGGAATTTTGACTGTTTAGTTTCTATCTCCCAAATCATTGTGTCCTCTCTGGATGAGCTGTATGGGAAAATAGTCCATTAAAATATTGGTTGTTGCAGGCAGACTTCTACAGAATGAACCAGTAGATTTGCTTTTGCAAAGCAACTTTTCAAAAAGCATCAAATTCCATAAAATCATTCTCTTTTCTTAAGCTACAGAAGCAGCATAAAGGTTGAAATTTTCCATTATGATTGTTACCTGGGAAGTAGCACTGGTTCTAGACTCTGGGCTGCCACTGATGTCTAAATTTTCTTACAGTGTACACACGAATACCTGAAACACACACGCGCACAGTCAATTACTAGGTCACTTTGGTAACATGTATTTAAACAGTTGCACGTATCCTACCTTTGCAGTGGCCCTGGCTCGGAATTCGGGGCAGCCATTAACAGTTATGGTTTCATGCATGTATTGATACACCTAAAATGTTTATGAAAATAAAATGAAATTAATTATAGAAGCAAAACAAGGACTTTATATCAACCCAGACAGGACAGTCCCTTTCCCTCATAAGACTATGTTTCATTAATGCTGTATTCATTCAATCACATAGTCAAGTGTCCGCTAAACTTGTGCATGCTTAGGTTTACAGAGGATATCTATCTGTGTTTCTCATGACAGTTTGCAAACTTAACTGTACATCTTCCAACACGATTCCCTTCCCATCTCTAGCATGTCATTTCCCAAAACCAGGACAGTTAGGTTCTATGTTAGCAAAAATTGGTGTCTCCAGGCAACTGATTTGAATGCAAATAATCTGAACTGATTTGAGTGGTGTCTAAGCCTCCAACAATGGCTTCTTTGTTCTCTGAACTTTCCTGTGAACTAAAGATTTAGGAGACTGATGTTAAAAAAATATGTAAGTTGCTCAGCAAAGATGCTGAAGAATGTAAGTGAAAATTAAATTTTGGAGAAAGGTCACAGTACTGGTTTCCATCAACCATAGCTAGGAATGGCAAAAAGGGCTGGTGGTATCGTAGATCGGACATGGACAATGGGCAAGATTATCATTTGGGAAAGAACTGTACATTCACAAAAATGGCATAAAACCAATGTTGCCAATATGTACAACTTTCTGTCTGTTGTTTTTTTCTGGTATACACTCTTGGTCCACTTTCTCTGGTCCTTAACTCTCCCTTTTAAACACCTCCAGTAAGGAGAAAGGAAAAGGTCCTCTCACACTGCCTTTGTTCTCTAGATTTGTCACATTCTTAGGTGAAAAATATTAAAAAATGCCATGATACTAGCCAGTTATTTTGAAAGAAAACTTAAAAAACAGAAATATTTATATATAATATATGGATATTTTTTTGAAAGACAAAGGTGAATGCAAACAAACAAACAAAACATTTTATTTAATTTTCTTATAAAACCATGAAACCTAAAAAAATGTTCCTATATGCCACTGATTTACTCTGGGCATTTTCTTGACCTCCTTCATCAGGAATTTTGTCTTTTCATGTGCTTTATGGCTCAGGCTGCATTCCTCAGAGAGAACCTTTGCTGGTAAGGTATGTTAGCTTTTACAGCAATCTCTTTCTTAGGGTCCCTGAGGAGTGCAGATTCAATCGTACTTTCCAAAATATATTTACCTTTCACCGATTTGGTGATACTTTAGCAGGAGTGCCAAAACTTCCCTCTTTGGTAATGTAAATATTACTTTGGTAGAGAAGGTGTCAGATCCTGTACTTAACTGACCTATAAACAACGGCTTGTCCCATTGGGAGGTAAAACTTGCCCGTCCCCCTGTCCTGCTGACTCGTTATGTAGTATCGTAATGATATATCTCTCTCCACTGAGCCTCCTGTTACAAAACTTACACACCAACGAACATATTGCTACAAACATCTAAACAGAATTAAGATGTGTGGCTCACTTCTGATCTCAGTGGACAGACATAGTGGTAATCAAACACTCTTGAGTGTAAAATGTTTGGGATGACTGATCCGCAAACCTTTTTTGAGGGATATCATACACAAGGGAATGGCAAAAAAGGAAAGGAGATAACAAATGCGATCCATTTAGAGATCTAAAATATGCTAAACACTTTCAAAGTACAGCAAAAAGATCATTTGTCTTGACTATTGTCAGCACATAAGTCATCCTAGGACTTAATTCAGAAAAACTTGGGCCAGTGAAGAAAACTGAGACAAGGGCAGCACGCTGAGAAGTTTCCTCCTTTCTCCATTTGAAATGAAATCTTGCTTCCATTGGTGAAATTGACATTGACCTCAACAGAGGCCAAGATTTTGCCCTTAATTTTAAAACTATGGAAAAAGAAAGCTCTTTTATAGCCTCTAAAGGATCTCTGGTGTGTTCTAGCTTGTACTGTATGATTCCATCATAAAAATGGGTTGAGTCTACATACCCAGCATTATCCTGAACAGATCAGTTCAATGTTTATTGTATTATGGCATAGGACATATTCTTATATAAGAACAACTACTACATTATATAAGAAGAATGCTGTGTAATTGCAGTAATGAATCATTAAATACTTGTTACTTCAAAAACCATACTGTACTGAACCACTGATAATGGTGCATTTTCTTGACATCTGCAGGTTCCCCTTCATCTTAAAGCAGGAGAGCAGATTGTACATACCGTTCTTGCTTGCATAGCTATAAATGCTGTGCCTGGCTATAATGTCTAAAAGCATATATTTGATTACACAACTATTATGACATTAAATTGTTTTTAAAACAGGTCACAATATTTCAGATATAGGAAGAGTTACTAAGAAGTTCTTTAAAATATTCATTACTAAGGTAGAATATCACAAAGGTGAGCTGATAATGATACATTCATCTGATTATTTGCTAGGTTTGATATCTTACAACTCCATATTGTCTGCATCCTACCAGTATCTAGCTGGTAGGCTTCATAATATCCAATATCCTTGTAACTGATTTGTAGACTGTGAAAGAACAAACTCACTAGTGTGTGATTAAACTAGTATTTTAAAAAAGAACCAACCGACTCAAAAACTTGGGAAAAATATGATCAACAATGTCATATAATCCTTGGGTTCATTTGTAAATTCTCAATGATAACAGATTTTAAATGGTGTTCTACAAAGAGTTATCAGTGATCATAATATCTATAGCACAGTTCTTAGGAAAAGAAGTCTTGCATGTCAAAACTCACTCTCTATAAGCAACAGATGTGACCAGTCTTGAATATCTGCTTGAGGCATTTGTAAATCTAATTCTCCTATTTGACTGTTACATAATGTTTAATGTAATTTAAGAAGGATAAAACATACACCTGCATAACTTTCTTATTATTAAGTCAGTTTAATAACCAAACTGTACCTGTTCCACCAAGCCCCTTAAACTCTTAGTACAGTTCAGATCTAATCATTGCTCATTCTAGCAATGCACGAAAAAGCACACTGAAATCCATAAATAATTGTTTGCCTGTAGCCACACTAACCCCTTTATCTACGCTGTTCTCAGCACCACCTTAGCCATGATTTGTGCACAACGAATCCATTCTGCTGCCTCTTCTATGTACACAGAACAGAAAAACTGAAAATCTCTTTGTTCTCAAACTAAATAAGGTGGCATTCAAATCCTCCTGGAGTGGAATATAGCTTCTTGTTCAATCCATTGTATATGACAAGTAATTGAAATGGTTTTATAAAATCTTTCCTTTCAGTGCCTACTATTGTCTGACGTACATCTGATTACATTTTTAACATATAGCGATTCTCCTGAATCTAACGATGTCATTCTTAAGATGTCCTTATAAGATCTTCTGCAGATTTTCTTATTTGGACAAAATATCACTCAGTACAGAAGATGACAAAGGTGCAGAATTTAATTATAAGCATTTGAAAAGCTCCTTTAGGATATTTACTAAAGAAGTCTTTTAAAACAGTGACCACTGTTGACCATGACAGATGAATCATTTTGAAAGACATCATTGTGTAATGATGAATGAGTTGAAGAAAGACCATTAACATATTACAGAATCGCAGACTGGTTGAGGTTGGAAGGGACCTCTGGAGGGCATCTCGTCCAACCCCCTTGCTCAAGCAGGGCCACCTAGAGCCAGTTGCCCAGGACAGTATCTAGACAGTTGCTATATGTTACTAATTTGAAAAAGAGCTGCATATCTATTTTTGTATGTACAGCTATTTCTTTTTACACTGTCTAAAAGACTACATGGGTGTTTAGAAATAGTATTTGCTGACAGACTCCGTACACAGTCTGATGGTCTAGTGCCTAGGGAAAAGAGTTTCCACAATTCATTAATAAATTACAGGTGAAATGTCAATGTTTCAAGACGCAAAGCTGCAGCTGTAAGTTAAATGGTAATGTTTCAGATAATTTTCCCCCACAGCAATTTCTACCAAGATTGTCAGTGTCTGTACGCTGAACGTTCATTGGGCAAAAGCATGCTGCAGACAGGGGGTTGTTCACAGAGCTCTCATTTGTGCTGTGGAGCTAGACGTACTCCGCTTTGTTTTCTCTTTCCTGCGGTGCAGAGAATACAACACTCTCATCAAGAAATACTCCTGAATGAATGAATATAAATCTCAGACTTTTTCAGCTTTTGCAGGCAGTCTCCTCGGACACCATAATCTAAAGTTATTCTCCCACAGTACTCAAAAAATACAAGAAGAGTGAGGGAGGAAAATTACAACTAAAAAATCTGAACTTGGAGGTGAATCCTCCTTGTACTGTGGCAGCTCTTGCTGGCACAGAGAAATGTACATTTTATTACTTCTCCCAGCAGGAGCTGTAGAGTCAGATGCAGGAGGTATTATTGTAATGATGACGGTCCTCATCCCCACACATTCAGCTGGGAGGCAAAGCAGCTGGTTTAGCATTACTGAAGCATGGGAAGGGGGACTGCCTTACAGGTACTTTAGGAGGTAGCTTCTTAACAAAAATTACTCCATACAGACTCATAACAAAGCAGCACGTACTGGGCTGGCCTACTGAAGTCAATGCAAAGCTTTAGGAGGAGGTCCAGGAATAACAGTGCACTTAGCAGCCTGTTTTATAAAGGTGGCTAGAGGCAGCATTCTGTTTACAACCTGAATGATGCAGCATCTTTTCTGCTGAATTCTCAGAGTTACAATGTAATTAAACAGGTTTCGTTCCATTAACATCAATAAGAGGTATTCAATGCTTCATCCCCTGATAAAATATTATGTAATTCTAAGTGCAACTGTACCTACAATAATGATGCTCAACTGACTTTAGGACAACTTGGTCTGAACATCAGAAGGGAAGAGGCATGAGGCAGAAATCATTTTACAGCAATGAACAAGTGTTCAAAAAAACCCACAAACAAAACGCAAGACAGAGTACATTGCTACTCAGACCTGTGAAGTAGCAGGCCCAGCTAAACTTTTCTGAGATTTGTAAGTGAGGAAGTAACCTTTTTGGGGGTTTCTTAGCACATGAGGTAACATATGTAAGAAGCAGTAATCAGCTGTGTTTCCACAGTGCCTGCAGTATGATAACATATAAAAAGACATAAAACTCTTCCTTCAAGAAGTCACAACCTACTTAAGTGCCATAGGCAAGCAGGTTAAAGGGTGGAATGAAGAAGCAACCTGCAAAGAGATTGATAAACAATGTTTAACACATATATTGGCATCATCCGGGTTTAGTTTCTTTAGTTCGTCTGCCATATTTTTTATTGCTTCAATGTAGAAGATAATTGTATATCTATTTTTGGAAGAAATCTTTCAAGGAATGGAAGACAGGAACCTGACAGACAGTACAGAGGGGAGAGGTATTGTGAGAATAACCAGTGCAAGGAAGACATAATTGGTTTCATTGCATTTATGTAGTCCTGTCAATGGAACAGTATACATGTGTGCACCCTTGCAGAACTGAGGCTAAGCTATAAAAGAGAAATTGTTATTTACTTACACGTCAGTATGATGCTTCTGCCATCAACTATGCTGAATCCCTGTCTTCCTAATTGTCTTCATATGTTGGAAAGGATGAAGTAAATATTTCTCCTTTCTAAGATGTCAAGTGGAAAGGAATATCTCAATCAGTCTTTTACCATGGTGAGAAGAGCTCATGTCTGTGTGTATGTGCTTTATTCAGCATAGCTGCTGGCCTCTCTCCTCCCCTCTTCCCAAAATCTGCAGCTGATTCTCAGACCTTCAGCCTCCTTCTGACCTAAGAGGTGAGACCCACCTATCACCTCATTTGGTGTGCGTGGACCAGCCCTTCGGGTAGGAGGATGACAGGGAGAAGTTACAGTGCAAAGGTGCACTGGAGAGCTGCTGACCTCCACTGCGGTGCCTGTGAATGCCTTGTTTCTGAGGGGAAACTTCCACCTGCAGCACAAACCAGTTGTGTCTTTTTTTCCCCGTCTACTTTGTTTTCATCATTTTTACCTCTTCACATTTTGTTTGGCATTTTTTCCTTCCCCTTCTTGCCTGCATTTTCCATTCTTAATCCAATACATTTATGTCTGTGGAGGGGAATGCATTGGTTTGTATGCCTGGACAGGCTCCCCCAGAGCTGTACTTCAGCACTCAATTCAGATCATACCTCTACCACATCAGTGGGTAAGGAAGTTTTAAAGGCTACAAAGATCAGGAGGGACTCTGGTCACCTTTAACCTCTTGTACACCATAAACCATGGAATCCCATCTGATAATTTCTGCACCAATCATAATTTTCACTTGAACTACAGAGTCTTTAGAAAGGTGTGTGAATTTCAAGCCTCCAGCGTGTTTAGGAAATTGGTCAACTGGTTAACAGCATTTCCATTAAAAATGGATTATTTCTAAGCTAAATTTGTCCAATTTCAAGTTATAACTGCTGGATGTAATTGGGTCTTTTTCATTTCTTTCAGTAATCTTTCCTTTTTCTCCACTGGAAGTATTTGTAAGTCTTTGTCTCATTTTGGATATTGACGCCCTTTATGACCGGTTTGTTGAGATTTCAAACAGTATTTACGTTTCTACAAAATAACGCACAAACCGGTCTAATCGTCCATTTAAGGTGACACCTGAACAGATGAGGACATAAAAGAAGGGCAACAAGTCAAACACAACCAAAAGCCTATGTAAGCAGCGTGGAGGTATGCAGCTTACCAGACCACCCTTCCTCTTTCATAATGACTTTTTACCTCTGTAACCTTACTCAAGCTCAAAACCAATGTAGCGGAGTGCTTCCATTTAGCCACAAACCATGGTAGCTCAATGAAAATGGAAAATCTCTAGTGATGGTGTGTTTAGTTTTGTATCTCTTGAATATCAAGTGGAATTTCTGGGTTTGTGCCTGTGTTCCGCTTTTTAAAATCATCTCATGTGATAAGCATGCTCAGGAAAGCATGGCTACATAATAAAAGCATGTTTTTTCCACCAGAGCTACAGCCTCTAGCTAAGATACTGTACTAAACACAGTCATACACCATAGTCTAGAAGACAGTAGTTCCATGGGGAAGTTGAAAGCAGGCTGATTTTCTTTTCTATCTATCAAGTTGACTTAAAAAAAAAGAAGTTAACATTGTTTTTTCATTGTGTTAATAGGTACTTTGATCTTCGGTAGTTAATTAAAAAAATGGGGAAGGGACTATTCTGGATGACTGAAGAGAAAGAGAACTTGAGAAGACTGTCTTTCTAAATCATAGTCCTTGTGAGGGACATTGACAACCTCAGAAAACCACTGGCTGTGGAAGAACACCATGGATGCCATGTATACATGCCACAACTTCAAAGTTACAATAAACTTAGATTCTTCTTAAACAAGATTGATTGAGCAAATGAATCACCAAGGCCCATTTTGTTATAGGCCTACACCACGTGTTTGATTAATCCCGACAGAAGCAGAATTAGGCAGTCTCCCACCCATGTTCACAGTGTATACTGTACATCATCTTCATTCTGTCCCTGAGAGCAAGCTGACAAAAGGTTCTCTTTTGTCAATGTCAAAAGGACAAGCTGATGGATGCCTGTGAGTACAGTGAGGTTGAAATGGTTGAAAAGTACCTTTGAGAGCAAGGCATGTGATCTATTACAGGGCTTACTGGAAGTACCAAAAAGTCTGTATTACATAAGTTATTTCCTGCAGCTACTGAATTTGGACAACTCATAGAAAAAGCTGCTCTGTGACAACTACTCTGTATTAATGAGCTATTTATATCTGACAGAATGTGGTCATTCAAGGTTGCTGGCATTCTGAATATTTTTACATGATAAGCTTTCATTAGCTTGTGAGCAGTTACATGTTTGCACCAGGAAAACTGTTGGTGTCTATTTTTAAAACCAAACATCTGTATCATTTTCACAATTGTCATAACAATCACTTTCCATGAAGTAACACTGCATGGATGTTGCCACATGCACTAGGGATGCTAACCCGTTAAAAAGCTCAAACCTGTAAATGCAACTCATTCTGGTTTAATAACCTGAGGAGATGAGACAGTTTTAATTTCAGAACATGTGGAAGAAATATTATGAATGTTGGCCTTTACATTTTCATAGAGGATATTTTATGTAAAAGTTTCCTTCTTTGTGGGGTGGGGGTTATGGAGGAAACTAGGTCAGTTTTAGCAAAGTGACGATCCAAATCTTGATGCATTATTAAGGTGTCCTTAGGCAGTAGGAAAAAACCAGCACAGGCCTGAAACATTGTTAAAAATAAATTAAGTGTAATCACCGTAAGGGTTTAATATTTTAATTTAGGGTGGAATACTTTATGGAGGCTCCAGTTAAAATGCCAAAGTATTACTTGCTCTGGCATTTTTTGTGTGGAAAAGAGTGGTGCTCACTCTGCTCTGACAGTATCACTGTGGCTGTCTGAAAGCTGAACCAAGTTTTGGTCCCTGAGTTCTTGCCATATGAGGCTGTGCCTGTCCAAGAAACAACCCAACAGGGGTTACAGGCTGGGGCCAGAATCTCCTTCCTCCCTTCTGTGCGAGCAGAAGAACATAGCAGATGTACCAGGAAATGCATGCTGTCACATCCTCTGCACATATTGGATGAGTCAGTTGAAACACTCCTGGTGTTGCTGTTAGGACACACAAGACCTCTGTGTGCCCCCTCTTCTTCCCTCCAATGTTGATTCTGTCTGGAAACATCACTCTGACACTGTAAAGTCAATAGGAAGTTGCTTGGCACCCTCTCAAGAATAATGAAAAATAGACTTTTATTTGCAAATAGATATTACTTACACTAGGAACAATAAAAATATCATTGGGTCATTTAGTTTATTTCATGTCCCTTACACACTGTTCTATACTCTGCTCTAAGTCAATGGCAACTATGATCTGGCATCTTTGAAGACAATATTACAGGCGTCTCAGAAATTGTATGCTTCGCAGTCACGGAACTTAAGCAAAATACTGTCCTGAAAGTCTCTTTTACTGCTTCTACTGCAATATACTGGGATCAAAAGAAATAGCAACATGGTTGATTCAAATCATAGAGTCATAGAATCATAGAATGCTTTGGGATGGAAGGGACCTTTAAAGGTCATCTAGTCCATCCCCCCTGCAACTGGAAGGGACATCTACATCTAGATCAGGTTGCTCAGAGCCCCATCCAGCCTGACCTTGAATGTTTCCAAGGATGGGGCATCTACCACCTCTGTGGTCAACCCATTCCAGTGCTTCACCACCCTCGTTGTAAAAAATTTCTTCCTTATATCTAGTCTAATTAGTTAATTCCCTTAAGACCACTTGGAATTCATAGCTCATAATCTACAACTCCCTCTCTTAGACCTCACTGCCAGTTACTTTTGAGTTCAAATATATGCCAAGCATTAATAAACACTAATTTCCTCCACTTTATCAGTAAGTCTGTATATGCTGTTGGGGGTCTTGTATGCAAGAGCCATATTCCAAACATCAGCAGCTTTGGCAAAACCTTGCGAAAATCAGCACCTGGATGAAACATGACATAACCTGAGCCCGTCATGCAAGTTCATCTCAAGTGTTCCTATTGAGCTGAGAAAGCAAGGAAAAGGAAGGAAACTGCTGATGTTTCTTGTTTGAAATACCAACAAAAATGTAGCTAAAGTGAATTTCTATTCTTTTCTTTTCTGAAGGCACAATTAAAAAATGGAGATCGAACAGCATTTCTCAGGAGTCTCATCAGTGACTTCAGTTACGCAGAAGCAGAGAGATACTGAGGCTCCATCAAGGCAGAAACAGTGGTGCTGTGGCTTCTAACAACCTGTCAGCATAAATATTCCTCAGTAGTTCACCTTGCTGCTGATTTCTCTCAAGAGGAAGAAGCAGGCTTGAGATGAACTGCAGCAGAGGCTATTCTGTTTATCCTTAAGGGTTTTATATAATCAAATATGATACTGCAGCAATAAACTAAAATGATAATGTGAGGAAAACAAAAAGATGCTTAGGTGCATCGCCCATGTTCTACTGGCGTCACCTTCTGCAGCACATGCAACTGCAGCCGTGGGCAGAACTAAGAACATCACCTGAGCACCACTCACAAGAGAATTTTAGTAAATAGGGTACAGCAATCCAGATAAACTGTGATATGAACAAGATATGTCATTGCTTTGATTCTATACATTGCAGGACTCTTGCAGCACTAAAATATTTATCTTCTGTGAAAGGCGCAACTACGCAAGCAGAGCGCAAATGTGAGTAGATATATAGCCATCAGCCGACTCTGAAAATTGATCTTTAATCAAAGCCAATGGGAGAAAGCACTGATTAAAGACCAGTGACATGGTCTGGCCCCCAATTCTGGGGTACTACATCTGTGAAATCAATGTATTTAGCCCTAGGCAGCTAAAAAAAAAGTGACAACAGCAGCTGTTTTAAATCTCCTGCAGTGAAATCATGGAAGTCGTAGGGACTTAGTAATTGCACAGAGGCTTAATAATGCCTTCTCCCAGATAATGCTCGGACAGCTTGGTAAATTCATATAATTCCCATTAATGAAGGCCATCTGCTGAGTGACAAGGTAATCATTCCAAAAGTTCTCATTCATGCCATCCAGGGCTTGCAAGCAACAGAGCAATGTTTCCATCATTTACAGTAAAGTGGTAAATGAAACTTCATTGTTTTTCAAAATCTGCATAATTTCTGGTTACATTCACTCTAAAAAATAGCACATATTTGAACACAGTAGAGTAATTTAAAAAAAAAAATTCTGTGTTTACTGCTAACAAGCCTTTTTGCTGAACTTTCTAAATACCTAATACAGCATGGTGGCAAGACAAAGAGCAGGCAGCCCATCTTCTGAAATTTGATTTTTTTTCTGCCCTAATTTACATACATTACAAATCCTTCTCTCAACTCATCATTATAGATACAGTACTTGTAACCAGAAGAGGGAAAGCAAAACTCTGTAAAACATGAAAATATTACTGCTTTGCCATACCATCATCTTTGAATGAAGCTAAGTAATGCCCTTTCCAAACAGTGATGGAGGTATTGATTAGTGGAAGTTTTTATCATTATTTTATGTGGTATTTCAGTGCTGGGACACTGGTAATGGAAAAGGGATGGAAAGGTACAGCAGAATATTCTTGCAAATGCTACACAGCCCCGGAATTCAGGTAAGCTGTACCGGTTCAACTGACATTATAATCCACTCCAATACCTAAAAAAAGATAAAATACTGAAACTTTACAACTAGCATACAGGAATGCAAATTTTAATGAAAATGTACAAATCAATCAATGCATAAGCATGTGAACATCTAAACGAATTTGGTCAATTTGCACAGTTCTGTATTTGCTGCCTCATGAGTGCTACTGCTAAATCAATGGTGCAATAATTCTGAATAAGCTATCTGGAATAGCAGAACAAGGTATAACAAGGTATCAGATTAGCCTAAGGAGAATTTAGCTTCCAAGCCAGTCTAATGGAACATCATGCTAATATAACCATACTGCTTTTATGACCTGAGCTACAAATCTGAGCTGATAAATCTCGCTTGCTTTACTCATATGAGTTGTCCTATTGCCCTTTTGTTTACTAATTGCCTTATTAGTAAGTCCAACACACCACTTTTGTTTAATCCTGACCAACACCTCCGTTTGCATGGGTAAATGTGACAGTAGGGGACTTCAGATGTCAGGCTTCCTACTGAGCCTTAATCACAGTTCTGTGCTGTGAATTATAGCAGTAAATCTTCTCGATACATATATTTTTTTTTCTGAAGTTGCATCTTGTAATTTAGAAACTTCAAAAGCTGGGCTTGCCCTGTGGAGATGAGAGACTGACTGGAATTGTATTTGTCCTCCTGTTACAAATATTCAACTCCCAGTGCAAAGAAAGAGTAACACAGGGCAGGATTTGAACTCTGGGGTTGCCCTTGGTGCCAACCAAGACAGTTTGGCCTGGTGAACCTCTGTTTTTACAGGGAATGTGATTCATCAGGCAGAAAACAACAGAACTCTGCTTTCAGAGGCTAGGTCTGGGAGATGGAGGAACAGCATTATATTGCAAATTGAACAAACAAATCTTGAGATTCTTGAAACACAACGAAACCAGGACTTTAAATGACTCCTACATTAAAATCCTAAATGAATAATTTTCATAAAAAAATTAATGAGAAGTTTCACCTGAGTCCAGCTAATACCCAGATTGTTATAACTAGTGCAGACCCTTAAAATGGAGTATACCACCGTACTGGGATATCTGAAGTGAACAGCTAAGGGTTCCAGCCAGCCTCCTGCTGTCACACACTGCATCGCAGTAAAGTAATGAGCACAGTATCACCACACTCAGCTTTCACCACCCAGCAGCCTTCTTCTGGTTCCCTAATATTTGCAAAGACATATATCAGGGTTAATAACGAAAAGCGCAGGTAGGCAGCTTGAGGAAATGACCAGATAATAACACATTGCATATCAGCAGCACTGGGATTCCAGGCGTTCAGATCACTAAGGTGCGAAACCGAAAATTATTAATTAAAGAAAATCATTCCAATATACTGACTAGGCTTGCCGAACTATCCTACCTAGCATATAGTGAAACTATGTTTTTAGCGTTATAGAACATAATCAAATATATCTCTAAAGTAACTGGAGGGCATCCAGACCTCATCAGAAATGGGCCACTGTTCTGCCGCTGCTGTTTTTTTGCCTGTAAGTCACCAGTGGTCTTTAAATGTCCAGGATGCTCTGTCCACAAGATAATTTTATAGTAAGTCTAAAAGTTTTAAACCACTGAAGTAGAAACTGAACTATTTTCTAAGACAACATGCTGTTCCATAGACTAATATTCTATTAGTTGGGCCGGGACCAACTGCATGAGATTCAACAAGGCTCAGTGCCGGGTCCTGCACTTCGGTCACAACAACCCCATGCAACACTACAGGCTGGGGGAGGAGTGGCTGGAGAGCTGCCTGGCAGAAAAGGACCTGGGGGTGTTGGTTGACAGCCGCCTGAACATGAGCCAGCAGTGTACTCAGGTGGCCAAGAGGGCCAATGGCATCCTGCCTTGCATCAGGAATAGTGTGACCAGCAGGACCGGGGAGGTGATAGTGCCCCTGTACTCGGCACTGGTGAGGCCGCACCTCGAGTACTGTGTTCAGTTTTGGGCCCCTCACTACAAGAAGGACATCGAGGTGCTGGAGAGTGTCCAAAGAAGGGCAACGAAGTTGGTGAAGGTTCTAGAGCACATGTCTTATGAGGAGCGGCTGAGGGAACTGGCGTTGTTTAGTCTGGAGAAGAGGAGGCTGAGGGGAGACCTTATGGCTCTCTACAACTACCTGAAAGGAGGTTGTAGCGAGGTGGGGGTCAGTCTCTTCTCCCTAGTAACAAGTGATAGGACGAGAGGAAACAGCCTCAAGCTGCGCCAGGGGAGGTTTAGGTTAGATATTAGGAAAAATTTCTTCACCAAAGGGTTGGTCAAGCATTGGAACAGGCTGCCCAGGGAAGTGGTTGAGTCTCCATCCCTAGAGGTATTTAAAGAACGGATAGATACGGTGCTCGAGGACATGGTATAGATGGACTTGGCAGTGATAGGTTAACGGTTGGATTCGATGATCTTAAGGGTCTTTTCCAACCTTGACGATTCTATGATTCTACGATTCTATGATTTCATACAAAACACACAACAGTAGAGTACTTCGTGTTGACTGCTCCTCATTTTAAGAAACGATTGCCAGTGACCTAGTCCTGCAAAAGTGCTCTTCTGTGATGACCTGATATTTTGGTGGGAGTCATAAGATAACAGAATGAAATAATGGTTATTTTTGTGTGTCTGGTTGCCACACCACATTTTTATAAAGACTTTCTGATTTGATTACTTTTGGTATTGATAAATGTTTCACCATTGGTATTTACCAGTCATATTTTCTTTTAAATAATATCCACACAGAAAAACATTAGATTTAATCTTGAAATGAAAAATGGAGTAGTGAAGGAAGGCTGGGAGGAAAGCAAGATACACCTGAATTTTACATATTTAACATACAGAAATAGAAACTTGAGAATCAACCGGAAAGAAAACTTCCACTCATCAGGAGATGCATGGGTTTATCATTACTCTCCTGGCATTTCAGTACCAATTACCAGGTGTTAACAGTAAATGGAATTCCCATAGTCTGCTAAGGTATGCCACATTTTCTTGTTGATGATTTAGTGTGTTTTGCTCAACTGTTTATTCTATCTATCTTCTGTACCTACAGCTCTTTAAGGTTTCTTGCCAGACCAGAAGTTCACCTTATCTTACAGTTCTCCTAACTTCCTTTTTACTGACTTACAACAATTAAAGTTACTTTATCAATTCAGGTTGCCTAGTTTTATGTTCCACGTGAATACACCTTCTCAGTAGTTCAATTACGCATTCACTTTCTCAGCCTTGCCCTTCATCTATTCCAGTAACTCCTCAGGAATCAGAAGACTATAACATAGCAACAGCTTTGAATAAACAGCAAAAACACATGGAAGGGTAAAGGACTTAATGGTATAATAGGCAAGACTCATGCATCTTTTGCCAGGTGACAAGGCTACAGAAGGCTAATTAATCTTCATGTAGCCAGGAAGCTTTTGAAACAAGTCATTTTAAAACACAATTATATTTTTTTTAAAAACTCAATTTTAATGTGACCAGACTGTGGTTAACTTGTTGTCTGGTCTAGGGGTCTTCAGGTGAAAAGGAAATACTGAGGCCATTACATACTTCAATTACTTCTATTATTTTCAGAGCTAATACATATTCTTGCCAAGTGCCAGACAGAATATTTCTGTTGGTGGTACTTATATTTAGCTAAGTGAGAACCATTAATCACCATTTCCTGACATAGCATCCTAGAAAAATGCCAAAGTACTTCTATTTAAATTTCATTCACTCAGTCACTTTAAAAAGATTTTATTTCTATGGGATATTATGGGGGGATTATGGGCATCCCTGATTAACGGCAAGACCCAGCTCACATATCCTCCAAGCCCTTGCTACAGTGCTTGGAGATGCCTAACAATGTAACATGCCCAAAATATTCCATGCTTTTCTTATTAGTTTTTTTAAAAACGGAAGAAATTATTTTCTGCAATTTTCCAACAGCTCTTCAATTGGTGGAAAAAAAGAGTTACAGTCAAAACATTTGCCAAGAGCTTAATGTAAGTAACTGAAAAGAGGAGCCACATGTTGAACAACCTTAAGTACTAGCAATATATATATGTCAATTCTCCCATTCTCCCTAAATGAAAAGATTTGTTACCAAGCCTTTTATAATTGAAGATTTCTTCTAAGAAAAGATTTACATACATAGTGGTGAATAGCATTAATAATTTTTTTGCATATAGAAATTTTGTTCTCTGATCGTGACATATTAGATAGATCGGTTATATATATTATATATTAAATATGTAAAAATAAATAAATGTTTGTGTTTAAGAAGCTGGTAGAACTGAGGCAACTGCTCATTCATCATCATTCTTGTGTAACAACTAGTTCCAGGCTTCTTAAAGCAACTGTTATTTGATTGTAAGAATCAAACAATAATTAGATAGTCTGTCATGTGCAGGTTGTCTTTACACAACACTCTATAAAGACCTTTTGTGTCACTGAGATGATTTTGTCACAATCTGCTTTCAGTTCACTGAACTGGGAGTGCATTTGTCTAAGCCATTTTCCTCCCTCCTAGGGTCTGTACCTGTTTCAACAAGCTTTGTGTTTGCTTCTGCTAAGACTATTTTCCAGAGATGAATATAAATTTGGTAAGATTTCACTGATGATCCTGCAAAGATTGAAAATTGCCTTGAACAATTGGAGTACCAGGCTCTGCTATCTGGAAAAAAAAACAAAAAAACCAAACCCCCCACAACTTTTCAATGCTCTGTGGTCAATTAAAGAAGTATTTAGTTGGTTAAATGAAAGGACTAGTCAGAATCAGCTTTTGAGGGTACATAGTGGCATTATTTATTGTCATGGAACACTATTCCCTTTAAAAAGCATTGAAAACTGCCATTTAATTAAGTGGAAGCCTCTCTCTGTTTCTCACATTGAAGAATATATTCCATAAAACAAAGAGTGTGTTGCATTTTGCTTATTAAACTAATGTCTGTTCCCCTCTTTCTTCCTTCCAGCCACCCAGCAGTCCACTCAATCAATGCGCTGCTGTTGCCTAGTTATCAGGAGTTCAATCCTGCTACCATCGAGGGAACATTAGATTCCCCATTGATTTCAGTGAGGTAGGATTAGTTCCAGGCAGTAGATAGATAAACTGAAACAGAAGTTCTTACAGATTTTCTGCTGAGAAGATGTTCCCTTCATTAGGGCCTTTAGAGCTGCTTCTGTCTGGCAGGCTAACAGCACTCAATTTAGCCGGTAAGAAGTCTGACATAATGTTGTATTAATTCATGGTTTCTGTCTAAGAAACTTCTAACAGAAGTATTTGTAATTTAACTGCTTTAAAGATACTGCCTGTATGCATGTAGGAAGGGGGGTGCTGCTTCTCTAGCTTGACTAGAAGAAAACAATCATCATTTATCTACCTTTGGGCAGAGCTTAGGAAGGCCCTGACCACAGCTGGCAGGGTAATGATCATAGTTCTTAGCAATCTGACAAGGATTTCTGACACGTGGAGCAAGACCCACTGGGACCCGACCACTGACTTCAACAGCAAGATTCCTGTCTGCTTCAGTTAACTTCAGTGCTTGCACCGTTTGTCTCTCACTGCAATCTGATATTGTCAGCACATCCCTAATCACACACCTGAGCTCAAAGGAGAGGCATTTAAGCTTGCACTGACCCAACTTGGCATGTCCCCATATCCCAGCACAGTGCTGTACAGGTTAGCACAGACCCTGAAACAGCATGAGCAGAATACTAAAGTACTAATTAATCACCCTTTCTCCTTAGCAAGGCTAATTGCCTTAGGCTTGATGCCTTGCTGACGCAACTGTTCTGCGTCTGCTTTTCAGTAACTTCAGCATTCTGCAAGGTAGCAGGCAGCTACAGACACATCTCACATCCATCATCCTTTCTACAAGCTACTCCTGCTTCTCCAGCACTGAAAGGCAAATATACTTTTCTTTTCAGGAGAAGGATGTTATTCTGAGAAATAACTAAAAAGCTCAATTTCATACCTCTCTGATAGCTGTACAAAACTCACTCTGCAGCACCTTCTTTAGGGACTGTAGCTTGTGTACTGGTACTTCTCCAGATTCTTGCAGTTTCTCCAGTAACTCAATTGCTCTTGCAACATCTGAGTGGGGGAAAAAAAAGGAATACAGATCAGTATAAAGAGTGACTAGTAAGTGACTAAAAGGGGCAAACTGATGGTAATTTTAAATTTAAAATCAGCTTTAGCAACACATACTGTATTAATCTTGCTTTATACCAGCCTCAGACAGGCAACAACACTGCTGCTCAGGGATCCAAATCCCAAAGTATGGACAAACTGTGCATGTACACATACAACAGACGCACACAACGAGCTACAGACTTAGTTGTAAACATTCTTTGGAACAAAGCTACCAGTTCAAAGCAGCTAAACCATATTAGCAGACCTAAAATATTTCTTACTTTCTGCATAAGAAAAAGTAGCACAGGAACAGTATGGGGCCTACTTTCAGAAAGTCTGAAAGAATGAAGTTGAGTCCTTATGAAAGCACCCTCAGGATGACAACACCTAAGAAAAATGTTTTATCTTTTCTTCTCATAAATCTAAATCTAAATACCAACCACTGATAAAGAAAGTCTTCTAAAGGCAAGTAGAAGTCTGTTAGGGAAGAACAGGAAGTCTGCTAGAGAAGACTAAATGTATAAGGCTCTTGTCTAGGTCTCCAAAGACCTGATCTGCCACACAAAACCCATATGACCCACAGAAATACAGGGAATAATATTTTCGGTGGCCTGAATTCTCCTTAAGCATCTGTATATTGTCAAGGGAAAGACAGAAGTGTCTCTGAAGAGCACTCCAGAGAGCTTAAGTGACTAGCCATATTGAGTGGTGAGCGGGAATCTGGTCCAGTTGAACAGTGCCCATACCCTCACTCTCATAATATTTTTCCTCTTTAACACTGGTTCCTAATTTACACAGTTATTACTAAGATATATAGAAAAAGACCCACCCAACCCATGAAATGCCCAACAATCCTTTATGGCTGGGGACACAGGGGCATCAGAAATAGTGGCCAGTCTCATGGAGGTTAGGCTAGTCAAGCAAGGGACACACTGACTTATACGCAGGAGTGAACTGAGCGATACATATCCTGGTCAGTCTTCAGGATGATAGAGCTTAAATAGAGGGTTTTCTCCTCCTGTGTCATTTAATGCTACCTTGCAGCTTTTCCTGTAAATTTGCTGGTATAGTTGAACCTGGCAATGCTGTTGTTTTGACTCTGTGGTCATTCTCACATCTTCTAGCATCTTTTGCATAGCTACCAGAGCCACTACTGGCCAGTTACACTGCTCTACTAAATATAGGTCTGTATCCTAGTGATGAAACGAATGCATAGTACTAAATGATAAAACAATATTTATGGCATTTTAATTCCGTGCTTTAACTACACAAAAAAAGAAATAAACACCCTCCCCCCAACCGCACAACTCCAAAATGACTACAATGGCTAGAAGCAACCTTATATAATTCTCCTTTCCGATGACAAAGATTGTACAGTTTGTGACTGGGAGATTATGCTAATTGCAACAGTTCTTACAATCCTTGGCTTGTAGCTGAGCTATACTGACCAGATGTCTTATACAACAAAGACATGAGAAGTTTTCTGGAAATAGAAAAGAGATGACAGTAGATGAGCTGCAACAGGAATAAAATCATAATCCTATATTTGCATTTATAAGAAAATAATTATTATCCAGCTGCATCAGTGTTAGGAAAAGAGAAGATGACACCTCAAAAAATTCACAATTTAAATAAGAGGCAGGCAACTGGTCAGCATCGTAGGTTGTGCCATAGTAGATTAACACCCAAATAATTCTCAAGCTTTTTTTTAGGCATCTGCCAGAAGACAGCTCTAAGGAAGCATGGCAGAAAGAGCACACACCGTTTCTTTCAGAAGGATGTTTCCGCTTACTGGGCTGTAGTTTGCATTGCAGAGCAGTCTTGGAGCTCATGAACTTTCAGCTGGAACTAACCCTAACCCCGTGTTCAGAGACTGCACCTCTGCTTTTGCTCCAAGCAGTGCTTCAACTGCTAGTGGGCATCCAGTCCATGTAACTAGATCACAGCTAGTTCAAAATAACCTCTCTGCACAATGCACACAATGTCGGCGTGAGGTCCTCAGCACCACCTCTTTTGCTTTCCTAATCTGCCCCTGTTTCTCCACTCCGTACTATCTGTTGGTAGAGACATAGCCAGCATCATTCAAAAGGGATCATCTGAGAGGCAGAGACCTTGGTGTGATGGGAAAGAGAAGGTCTGGATTAATGAAGCAGGTTTGTGAGCTGCATGTACAGAGACAGCAGTCGAAGCTGTATTTGCAAATAAAAAGGGAAGAGATGATGTGGAGGTGTACCAAGAAAGATCCCTCTAAAGCACTTACTGAAGTGATGATCAGAAAGCTGAGAAGAGATCTGGGAAATAATAAGGCCATGGAAACCAAGAAGAAAATGAGATTCTAGAAAGAAGAATATGACTGATGGCAGCTAATGCATCAAAGAGGATGGTTTTGAGATTTAAGAAGAGTTAACTACACTCTTTAGCAAGAACCATTTCAATGGAGTGCAAAAGAATGGCAATGCATTAAATAAAATATGATGCAACAGACAAAAATGATTTTTAATGTTCTCAGTAATAACAGTGTCACAATGATTTTCTAACAAAACTATCAAATCATTTACCTTGGAATTTCTCTTTTAAAGTCTGTATCTGCCACCCAAGACTTGCAGTTAGCACTCTCCAGTTATTAGTACCAGTTGGTGCAAACCGGTATGTCAGACAGCACAAAGCAATTAGATGATTTATTCTGAAGAAGCTTCAACAGCCTACCATAACAGATCAGATAAGGCCTCTGAAATTCATGTGATACATGATAGCTATTCAGATATTCTAAATCAGATTGGGGTCTTTTCCAGTGCTAGTTCACCCAAGTTTCGAACTGTCTTTCCCTCTCACCAGCTATACTTGTAGAAGGTCAGTGCCACAGATTACAGATTGGTTGCTATTCTGCAGTTGCTTAGAAGTTTCATCACCACACCTGAAAACTCTGTGAATCACCCCACATTTGCTATGGTCCTGAACTAAACGATATGCAATGAAAAGACTTGTACTGATTGAGAAATCTGTTTTGATCCAGAAGAAACATAAATAGCTTTAGGTACATTAATCAATCTAAAAGAGTTAAGTACAGGTCTAAACATTTCCCTAGGGTACGGACCAGACTCTAGACGAAAATTAATCACTTCTAAAGTAATGAGTGTTACAATACAAATCATAAATTCATATTCTGGGTGAAAAGTCTGGCATGGGTGTTTAGTATGTAGTCTCACAGGCAAAACCGCACACTAAATTATCATTTGGCAATACTAGATTACTCAACTCTGTGATTAAGCAGTGGTTTGGGGTAAAGCAGAATATCCCAAGAGCATTCTGATTTTCCACACTTCCAAATTCATCCAACATGCTAAAATGCATGAATGCTGTTGCCCAAGTTCTTGCTTTGATTTATTATTCACCTACCATATCTGTTAACAATAAGCAGTCTTCTTTCTCTTGTCACAATTAGGCCGATAGCTTGCTCAATTTGTCAATGAATTGTGGGATATTGCTCACGGTAAAGAGAATACAGAATAATAAAGAGCTTCATGGGATAAAATTACAGAGTGAAAATGAGGCATGTGTTCAAAGAAGTGACGTGACTGGCAATGAAGAAGATTTCAAAGTTATGTTGAAAAAAAAAAGGCATATAGCAGGGAATCCACTCCCGTGGAAGTCAATTAGAATATTGTCATATGTTTGAAAAGGACTGATATTCCTCTGCGGGGATATTGTTCTTGGCCTCAATGCTCCTTTGATTACAAATGTAACTAGCTTTGCTTGCAAATGTTATCACCAAGGAACAGTTCTTAAATACCCTTTTCTTACATATTTGTGGAAAGTGCAAATTGATGAAGAGTGTGTGTGTATTTATATAGATACATGTAAAAAAAAATTCTGGGATTATGTTAAAAACAGTTAAGTTCTATGTAAATAAAATACCCTTGCTTTTTATTTCTGATTTGTCCTTCCTTTAAGTAAAGATATTTTTTTAAACACAACTTCTGAAAAGGATTGTTTTGAACTCCATTATACTAACATTAAACTCATGCTAATGTCATTGAAATCCATCCTCATTTTCCACATTCATATCCCACAGAAATCAGTGGGAATTTTGAGTAACGATGTGGGTAGAATTATTCCTCTGTATTTTATGATGCATACACTTTAAAAGGAATATGCACTTATTTCCCCCCTTATTATATCCAACTCTAACCACACCTTTTTTTTTTTTTTTTACCATTTTTTTCTGATTTCCTCATACATATGCACAATTCCTTTCTCTCCCATTCTGTGTAACATTCACTTCCCTTTTTGTCTTCTCATCATCACGCTTGCCTACAGCCTTTCAGGAAATAATACTGTTTCAGTGTGGTGGGTCACGTTATCAGTGAAACACAGAGAAGGCAGGGGGCTGTGGGTGGGTGGAACGCATTTTATCAAGTGCACTCATCAAAAGAAAAGCATGACTCTCAGAAAAAAATCTCATTTCAAGTGTTCTTTCCGTATTTTCATTTGAATGAAGTTTCGTTTGCATTGCTAGTAGGACACAAGCAGGTTACTATACAAACCTTAAGAAAGAGAGGAATCACTAGAAAATAGAACTAGCAAGATACCATACTGTGATACAAGTGGAACATTCCCATGCAATACCAAATGAAGTTAAATCATGTATACATAGCCATATAGCACAGTGCAGTTGAAAAAAAAAAAGGTCATCTGGCTTAGTTATCACTTTGTTCTGTTATATATTATTTTCACTTGCTGATTTTTGTTCAAATAGCTAGCAATGCACAACGTAGACCGACCTGTTTAATTTGCTGGATGTTTTGAAAAGTAAACACTTTTTCCAATACTTTGCAATTCAGATTTTACAAACCAAAAGCAAATTATGAATCCACAGAAAGAATCCTGGCTGGTCTGAGCTTGCTGCTCTTTCACAGTATTGTTAAAATTGGGTAGACCAGGCTCCAGCATTCTGTGAAAGTTGTCAAGTCTGTGGTTTCTCTCTGGTAGACTTTGTGCAGGGTTTATCTTTGTTTCAATTTAGTCAGATAGGTTAAAAATTATTAGGAAAAAATGTAGCAAATGATTTTAGCATGCTAAATGCTTCCCATTTAATACCAGAGTGACTCTTGAAGAAGAATGTACTTGCATGCTTTATACTGCAAAATGTGAAAATTGTTTTATATCTACCAGTGTCTAACCTTTCTCTCTTGTGTTAAGTCTATGTGTGAGTTAAATATTGGTCTGCAGTCCTTAAAACAAATATATTATCCTCTGACTTAAAAGACTATTAGGCAATTAAATAGCAGCTACAATGCTGTGTAATACTAGTTTGGGTTCAAACAGTAATTACTCAGAAACATAGTATTTCTGTACTCTGATAACTGCTCTAAAATCATGTTGCTGGTTTGCTCCCAAAGCCAAAATACGGTGATCACTTGTTTATTAACAAGATATTAGAGAACAGGCTTCTCATCTTCTTCAGGTCTTTCTACTGTCCCATTCATGTTAATTCTGGAGACCTTCACTGCATTAGAATGCCAGTTACTAGCAAGAGTAAGTGTGCTACATAAACAACACCCTTTGATACCTCAGAGGTGGGACATCACTACAAATTGACAGCAAGTAAGTCTCTGAAATATTCACTAGTTTCACCACGGCATTACAGAATAATAATCCTGACAATTTTCAAGCTCTGTTCCGTCGTGCTTGAAGACCTTTAATCAGGCTGAAGGCGAAGAATTTGCATGACATAACAGATCCTTGTAATTGCAGTAGTTTTTCATTCCTCCAATACTTTTGTTCAGGTTTAGTTATTCCTTTAAGCTCAGGAGAATACATTCCAGAATTCTTAATGTTATTCTGTCAACTTTTTATTATAACTCCCAAAGCCTGCATGGGATGCTTTATCATATTTAGCAATCTTCTCCAAACACTATCAAATGACAGCAGGTAATCAATGGTTGGGCAATCAGAATTCTATGGGGATTAGCAAAGTTCATTCGTAATTCATAGCCAGTAGCCCTAGTACATTGTATCAAACTATTTATGTGACTTCATGGTTAAAGCACCAGCTTTGGAAAATTTTCAGCATATATCTTTTGAAAATTTTCTGTATTAACAGAGCTCTGTTGTCAGTCGCTGTGTTGTACAACATGGCAATTCTTACTCTGGTGTCAAATACCAGACTGCCCACTATGCTTCCATTCACCTTTTTGGTTCCTTACTACCAGCACAGTGCTCTCCTGAAATACAACAGCCCTTCCATTAATTTAATATATTTATTTAATCTAATCTGGACAGTTCAGAAAAAATGAGGCAAAGAGCAGCCTTTTTTGCTCACTTAAAGTGATATGTTTGTCTTGCCCAAAATTTCATGCTAATCAGTAAGCATAAAGGTGTATTTCACCATGGTAAATCAGACTTGATGTGCAGGGAGCAATGAGCCAAGCTGTTAGAACACAGTAATATTATTCAACACTTTATAGTGTGTATCTGTGAGGTCTATTCAAATTAATTACAACAAGAATAGTAATACCAGTGCTTTCATACTCTAGTTTAGATGATACATGTAGTAGTTATAGATTTACTGCAGTGTCACTTTACACTGCTGTGGTT
The DNA here is from genome assembly GCF_047370975.1 of Nipponia nippon. NCBI lineage: Eukaryota > Metazoa > Chordata > Aves > Pelecaniformes > Threskiornithidae > Nipponia > Nipponia nippon. The sequence continues at coordinate 44,940,726 of NW_028262347.1, forward strand.
AAACATCACTATGAAGGCACAAATAAATATAACAAAGCACAATCATACAGAGCTCTCATGATTCATCTTGTGGTGAGGGTTTCAACTCCCCACACTTCTGATGTAGACATCGACTCACCCTACACCGCCGTTACAGTCAATGAGGGAAAACAGACACTTTGAGGCTATAATTCATCTGACCTATTTTAGATGAGATGAATCATACTCTGGGAGTGCCTGTTCCCTTTGTTGACTATAAAGGGAGACTAGATGATTAGCTCAGATGTAAATGCCTGCATCCTACATATTAGGCATCTACATCAGTATGATGAAACCCACTCTTACTGACCAGATATACAGTGAATGACTCATGCAAATTTACCTCCATGTGGTCCAGCAGACACCATAATTCAAAACAGTTACATTTGACAAGAACTGTGTCGTTAGCAAGCAGGCCAATGCATTTTTTAGTCAAAGCTTTTAAAAATGCCTTAACCAATGATTTTATGGATTTTTTTCTTCTTAACGTATGAGAAAAATCAACCATGAAATATGATTGAGTATATCTCTGTCTCATTTTGCCTGATGTGAAACGACTGTTCCCAGTGACATTAGTGGCATATCCCCATAGGTTTCTACATACTTTACCCCACTGCCCGGGGCAGGCTCATTTTCTTTGGCTACTCATTGAACTGTGTTTTGGTCTATATGTTTCTATATGTTTGAGCTGCCCCCAGGTTCTGTCTGGCTCTAGCTTCTCAGGCACACCACGGTTCTCTGCTTCCCTCCGTTTCTCAGACACAGAGCCTGTGACCCAGCTGCTGCACACCCCAAGGCAGCATTATATACCATGAGTTTTCCCAGCAGCTTTGGCAGGAACACCTGAATATGACAGCAAAGGTCTGAGACATCCGGCAAAATTACTTCTAGAAAGGACACAGTTTATTTGCAGGGAAAGCAGGGCCACCCGTGATCCAAATACAGACAGCGAACTGTGTGGAGACCCCTCCATCCAGCATCCTCAACACCACAAAAGCCCTTCAGGGCTCTCTCCAGCAATTTCAGTCACAGACATTCTGCCTGAAATACTGAAATACTGCCATTTCAGGCACACTGCTCCTGAATACTCTGCTTAGCTTAGTCAAATGCAACATCCAAAAGGTTCCCTTAAATGAAAAAAATACGGTCCTCTATGTTCTCTGAACCTCACAATGTCTAGAATGTCTTGAGTAATCTTCCCCCATTCCCACTCTCATAAGTTTTAACTAGTGATTTCTGTTCTTCTCCTCAGTTAGGGATTTTCATAGCCTTAACCTGCCATGAAGGCCCACTGGGAGAATTGGATTTGCTTTACTTTGGTCCATCTTCTTAGCAAATTCATTACTCTACATAGAGCGAGTCCTCAATTTTTTCCTTGATGCCTTCACATGATGCAAGTCACAGGAACATCTCTGTCAGCGGTTTTCAGATTTTGTTTGCTTTCTGTGTTTGTGTATATGAGATTGATCTATATAGTTCCTAAACCTATTAAGAGTTCATCAGATACTTAGAGAAAGTGGCTTGGTACTGTCATGTTTCCACTGTTGTTCTTTAAAGGAATAACAACAAATTGCAAAACAGTAAAGATTGAATTAATGGGTAATTCAGGATCATTTCAATATGATGTGTTTCATTGGCTTAATTTAAGGCCTGAAGAGGAATAATGCAATTCAGAATTTTCAAAGATGGGCATTTAAAATTAACCTTGAAACCTAGTCTTTTTTAAACACTGATATAATTTTTATTCTTCCAAATTATTAGTTTCATTGCAATTTCTAAAGCAATCAGGCTGAGGAGGTGCATAAATATGAGTCTGAAAATTTTCACCAGAAGATTTTGCCACCTGTGAGAAATCAAGAAATTACAGATACACCAACCCTTCACATTTGACAGCACTCACTGCTTTTGTATAGAAGGCATTGAACATAGCATCAGTGTGAAAACAAGGTAATAAGTTATCCTTTAGGAGAAAAGATTAAAATATAAAGCTGAAAATGCAAAGAATAAAAGAGCATTAAAAACTATGGTATTTTCTAACACAGTACTTAAAACAGAATGTCATGATTTTTCCCCTGCATTAGCTGTAGAGAAGAGGGAAGGGAAGGTAAAATTCCTTTTTTTTTCTTTGTATATAGTTTTGACTTTATATTGCTTAATCATACTTGCTCTTTGTAATCACAACTATGATTTATAGTTAGCCACTTACTGCTGAATAGAACAGATGAGACATGATTCTGGTCTTTTTTTGACTAGGGATAGTTGGCTACAAATATGATACAAAAAGACAATAGTTTTTTAAAGTTTATTTTGTATTCAAATAAATATATATTATTATTAAATATATATTATTTTACATATATTATTATATTAAATAAAAAAAATTAACCCTTGTTTCCTGCAGGAAGCAAGATATTTTGTAGTTTCAGCCTGTGTGTTATTTATTTTAATTCTCAGTTCTTCTGTAAGTATTTTTTTAAAAAAAAGAGAGATCTCAGGTGTTTTAAGCAGTTATTTGCCTACACGGGACATGTAAAATGGTGTTCTGTCTGACTCCCTGAAACTATGAAATGACAAAAAGAAAATCCCTTGAAGCAAAGCTGTAACTCCCCGAGGAATTCAGTATGGTGAACAGGCCTGGCCTTAATGAATTAAATTCCTACAAGTTGAACTATGTGAAAGCAATGAAGCTGTCTACTGCTTCTTGTAGCCATAGATATCTTGTAAAGAGATGCCTTGATAACTCTCCACCAGCCTCATCTGTCTCCTCATCACAACATCACTTGATCTTGTAGGATCAGTTCCGCCTCAGCAGACACCGCTCACCATGCTGGAGTGGAGCTGCTTTAAACACTAGACGAAAGCACACTGGACACTTTCCTGAAACTGCAAACGTAAACACTTTAGAGGTTCTGATCCCAGATTAAAAGAAAAAAAGGCTGGTACATTAACATACCCCAAGGACCCTACTTCACAAAATACTTGCTTTTGTGTTTTAAACCACAAGCATATAGAGAAAAACATTAAAATCAGTGAAGGAATTAAAAATTTGACTAAGCTAGAGAAGCAGAAAACAGAAATAATTACAAGGAATAAGCTTGCCTGAACAAAGAAAAAACAGGATGAAAACCAACATATTTTCTTTTAGCTGAAATCCATTCTCTTGCTCCCCTGCCTAAGCAAAAGCAAGTATTTATGCATCCTACGTGCACATCACAAAACAAAAGTATTGGCCATATGGGCAACCTCATGCCTTTCCCACACTGATACTTTCAGCGTGTGTTTTTAGTTTGCATCAGAGAGATTTTTGTTGGCAGGGAAGAAGACAGGAAGAGGGAAAAAAAGGCCCCAACAGGTGCCTCGCAAAGGGAGGTAAGGTTAACTTAGGGATGCTAATTCTCCTGCACAACAGGCACCATGTTTGAGCCAAAGCAGTAACTCTCACTTTCTTCTCTGCTTGTATGTCATTACTAGAGTCTCCTGCTGCCTCTCCTCAGTTCCTATCTCTCCAGCTAATCTTAGTCTTAATCTTTTTCTGTTATTACCAGAAAGATGAGAAAGATGACTGTGGGCTACTGGCAATTGTACATAGTGACAGTACGAATTGTCACTTGAAGATTAGCATCACGATTTTATCTTCTGTTTTTTGAGGTGGTTTGAAACTCCAGTGAGACAACAGTCAAAAGATGGCATTTGTGCAATACAACAGATGCGACGCAGTCATTACGTACACATACCTAACACGACTTTATTTGTAGGCTCAGGTAACAAGAAGAGAATTAATATTCTCTCTTCAATTTTAGTGGATTTAAGGATATTGCTTTTTGCAGATTGAATCCCTCTGGCAGCTGGCTATATACTAGTCATTTCTCAGGAAAGGAAAAAAAACTGTTATTTGAAAGTGTGTATGTGAAAAGCTGCAACAGCAAGAAGAAAGCAATATAAATAAAATCCTTTTTGTTAATAAATCCCTGCAAAACTAGGTGGTACAGATATGCTGCTGGTAGATGTCAACAATTAACCACTCTTAACTTTCAACTTTGAAACAAGTGTGACCTTAGAAGAAAGCCGTGACTATCCTGAATTGCTGCTGCAAGTTAAAAACAAAACCTTGAAACAGAAAACCCCTGTGAGGAACAGAGAGCTCACTGTCACCTTTGCAGTGCTGTTGCTTCGTTTCCTACATGTTGAACGATGCTGAGGAGCAGGAGAACTGGACCTCCTCTCGGGTTGCAGCCTGATTTCACAACGTATCTACCTAAGATACAAGGCACATACCTGGCACACGCAGACATGTTTGCAATGTTACACAGCAAAATGTGCTGTATAAATTAGTGGAAACTCCAGAGCTATTACTATTGGGTTACAAGACTATCAGGCTACAGCAGGGATCAGGCAGACAACCACCTCTTTTTCCAAAGACTGCTTCATAGATTTTAAAGCCATCATGCCCTCTTCAAGTTTCTCTGGTCTGGCTCTGTATAACAAAGAACAGCTATATTATCCTTCTGCTCCTGTGCTGATTCAGTAAATAGCATTTGACAACAACACTGCTGCCAAATCTATTGAAAAGTGAAGAGATGATGGTAAATAAATTTCTGAGCGCTAAGATTGCTGCTGACGGCCACGGTCACCCACCTAATCTATTTCAAGTACATTCTTCCCTGATGCTTAACTGATTGTAGAGGGGTTGATACCTTAAGGTCTAGGAGATTTACTCTTTTTCAGAAAACATGGTTGAAAAAGAAAATTAAAGAGTTAGTGGATGTGAAGGATTAGTGATTAAACAAGGCTTCCATTGAAAAGAACCAGTAAAAATGTAATTTTGGTTCAGAAGAAATAAATTAAGAGCCTATTTTGGGTGACATTCTTCCTTATACAATTATCCATGTTTATACAGAAACAATTAAAATCAATGCTTTGATGCTCTGTGTATTCATGGACACTTCGTTGTTTCATCTTTTAAATAATAAAGAACAATCCTCCTCCAATCTCTTCTGGAAACACAGTCTTCTAATAAAAATTTTTTCTCTCTTTTTTTACAATTATTAGTAAAGTAGCACTAAGATAACAACTCATTACGAGAAGCTGTATGCATTTCCTGGTAACTTAGTGGAATTACATTTGAGAAATGTGGAGTTTATTTAACCACTCTGTTTTGGACCCTGGTGAAACAAGTTCTCAAATATGTACATACACCTCCCTCTGTATTTAACATATCTAAGATCTGAGCTTGTGGTTTAAATACTTGGGAAAACATTGTTAGTATGTAAATGTGCATTTCTGAATCAAATCTCATCTGAATAGAGAATTAACAGATGAATGTTTCTCATTCAGAGGCTGACTCTCCAACAAATATCTCAAAAGGAGATTAAGCTGACTGAGATTAACTTTGAAAAGGCCTGGATTTACACATACACGTACAGTTTACAGCACATTACTAAGTATTATTTTTAAAATGTCAAAAATGCATCATGTGAAACAAATTAATGATGTGTGATAGAAGGCAGACTCACAAATTTACAGTTATGTGCTTCTCAAAACACTATCTACCTGCCTTTGCTCGGTTTCCTCTTAAATCCTCAACTTCTCATTATTTGTGCTTCTAATCTAAGAGTAACTAAAATCAATAGTTTTACATAATTCATATTTCAAATTCTGTTGCATTACCTACAAGAACATTATTTTGTATCTGAGTAACACAGGTCAGCCAAAAGCTTGTATTTATCTTTTTGCACTTGCGTAAGTGTCATCTGTGTTAAGGAGAGATGTGCATGTACGTGTCCTGAAACAGGGAACTCAAAGTACAAATTATCCCCTGTGCAAAGCCGATGACTTCAGAAATTTGTCACATTTTTAAAGAAGTTTCTGTCGGATAACATCATCAGAGGGGTCCAACTCAAGCGATAGGATGGAATTAAGCAAATTGTTTACTTACAATTACATTAAGAGGTTAATCCTTTTTTCTGTAGTTACACAAATGCCTCTCAAGACATCAGTGTGAAACTGAAGTCTGTAGGATCCAGCACAGGGATGTTATTTATAAAACAAATCCTTCTTTTTCAACATTATCTGTAGATAGAGAGTATGCATTTACTACATACAAAAATAGCATCCCTTGTGTTTTCTAATCATTAACGCTCTTGCAACTTGTTGCAAATGGTGAATCCTGCACCTGTGCAGGGGCTTGTCAAAGCCTCCGTCCACTTCACCCAGCTGCAGGAGCAGGTCCCCTTTGAAGGATCAGAAGCAGGACACATGCAGGCGAGCTCATCTTACCACTTTGCTCTACACAGGATAAATTCAGATAGGCTAAAACGATTACTTCACTGCTACCATGTCTAAAGAATATTTCCAGCCTGACAGAGCAGGAGGAACACAAGGTCCCTGCACAGGCTAAGGAGTGTGCTCCTGCGGCCACCTGGCCCACCTCAGACACATCCAGCCTGGCACAGAGCTCCTGTGCCGCCATGTACCCCAGCACCTCTTTCGATCAGGCCCGTACTGCCAAAGACATTTAAGCTGGATATGTGCATTTACTTTTCAAACCATGTATTTTTACACCGCTCACGAAAACCAAAGATGACATTTAAGGTAGGTACTTGCTCCTACTCCAGCTCTAGAGCTGCAGGAGGCACGGCTGAACTGCACACTTAACTAACCAACACCTCAACTGCACGGTTCCTCACAAAACATCCCCAGTCATCACCAATAAATCAGCAGCTCAATCCGCTTACCTTAATCCATCCCTTCATAAAAATACATTAAAAGAAAAAAAACAAATAAATGTTGACACACTGATGTAAAAAAAAAAATCCAAACATTTCAGTCTGTGACCAGAATTATCCCTTTTTTTTCTATTCCTACAAACAATAGGCCTTTTTTTTTTTCTTGGAAGAACGAATTTGGTTATTTATATGTCCTCAGTTGGCATACCAAACAGAGAAATGTTAGACTTAAAACGTGTGGCACTTGCAGAAGTATTTTTCAATTTTAGCACATTAGGCTGAAGAGCAAGAGAAGACATCCCCGTGACAGACAGGGAGCCAGGCGGGGAGCAGCACATCGCTTAGCACTGCTCCACAGGGCTTCACCCCATGCGAGAGAGATCTGGCCTTATGCTGCACCTCTGTCAAGAACTGTATTTCACACTTCATGAATCTGATTTTCTCTTCCTGATGAGTATGTTATATATTTTTTCCCAACATCATATACATTATACTAATATATGCACAGTCTACTGCAACTTGTGTTCAATACAGTTTGTTATCTACATATATATGGGCACAGAGAGGGAAAAATCCCTGTTTATGTAAGCTATGAGAATGTAATGAGAAGAAAAATGACAAGGAGAGGAGAGGAGGAAGGAAGGAGTACTCCTCCAGCAAATAGCCATGTATATTGATGGTCAGGTGCCATCCAGCACCACATCTGATAGTCTGCCTACCACCTCTAACAGCCAATGGCGATTCCAAGCCCGTTCGTATTCTTATTTGTTGTCACTGAACATCATGCTTTATAAAGGATTTTCAGGAAGTTTTGGGACATCCACTCCACAAAATATTTGTTTGAATTCATAAAGGACCAACAGAGCTCAGTAACGTGTTACAGCTCAACAGCAAGAAGTCTTTCCAGTTTCCAAGGATATATTTGAAAGCAAGAGAAATTTGGTTGTCAATAGCCAATAGCTATGACCTTGTTATGAAACTTCACAGGGATTAAAATATCAGCACTGTATATTCAGTCTATTCAAATGTCTTCTTTTATCCTCACATGAAGAAGTGAAACCATCAGTGACATGAATAGTAACTATATAAGGAAAAACATAATAGGACATGGATTATTAACAAAAGAGAGTTGAAAGCCCCCCTTCACATGAAAAGATATTCCCTTGCTCTTAATCATGAGATGGTCTTTGCACAGGCTAATTGTATAATATCTTCAAAAACAAGAACTTTTGAAAAGCGCCCTTTTAAAGCTGCCACTTTCATCATCCTATGCAGAGAGGAATAGGGACTGAGGTTTTGCAGCACTCTGAGCAAATACACAGTCAGTTTTCCTTCAGAGCAGATTTTCATCGTGGAAGGAAGAGCACAAGTCAAATTTTAAGTAAGATAAGCTTTATGAAAAATTTTCCAGACATTTAGCAAAATAAAGAAGTTCAGATAAGAGTGGAACATCTATTATGCATAGCTAGAAAGACGTCTGCTTCAATTTGCAGGCCTCCATATGTGACCACTCCTAAAATGAGTGCCAGGAGAAGCACAGAAGTCTATTCTCTCCCAACATATTTCTGGGAATGTAATGGTACTTGCAGAAAATGCTTCCATCAGACTGTGCTAACGCACCCTTTAAGCAATCCCACCCACAACAAGCTTCCTTTAATCTCTGATTGCTCATAATGTGTACCCGTGGCACACAGGAGGTCCTCAGAGAACCGTGAGGAGGCTAAGCTGGCTGGGGGAGATGACACTGCACTTGGAGAAAAGCAGAACATTGCCGCTGGATGTGTATGCAGCATTTGAGACGTCAAGCTGGTGAGGTGCCGACAGTCACGGGACAGCAGAAGAACAGAGGATTAGAGGCGGAAATTGGCTTGCTGAACAGTGAAAATGGATAAGGGTTACAGGCAATGCACAGAGCAATGGAGTCAACTGCACTGAGGCTTTGAGAAGAGCAAGGCAACGGAAGACGGCACGCGAGGGAGACATGGGGCTCTGGATAATAAAGGGGAAGGCAGCAACTGCTGGTCATGGAGTAGGCTGAGGCACCGCCCCTGTGGAAGACAAAGGACATTGAGAGGAGAGGCAAAGGCAGCACTGCCCATCCCCATAGAGAGAAGGACGACATGCAAGATGTGACGAGTGGTATGCCAATACAAATAAACACTGTTGGAAAATGCCAACGAACTGCAACCAGAGCTCTCTGTAACCAAAATCAGCGTCAACCAAGTTCTTACTAAAGACATACCTGTGGAAGAAGTAAAAAATAATTGTATAGGTGTTTTTAAACATTTCCCTTTTGGTTTGGTGTGACGGCTTTGTTTTTTTTAATGGAGGTAAACTAAGTTGGAAACATACTTAAAGATCCATAACCTTGAACATAAAATGAAAAAAGAAAAAAAAGCCTATATTTTTTTTTGCTTGTCATTTTATGAAAGACAGCACTGTAAGTTTCCATCTCAACCTGGAACAAGGTATAGTTCCCTTCAGGGTTTAAGCTTTCAGTCAGCCTAAAAAATTCTCCCGGTTAGCTCTGATGGACACGGGGGATTACTGATGGGGTAGTATCAATTCGGGATGTAAGACGTTCCCAGTAATGATAGGAAGGGTGCGCTTTTTTACAGAGAAGACCTACTTGGCTGTTGGAAGATGCCCAGCAGACAGGCTCTTCCCCTTCCCAAAGCTCCCAAACACCGGGGCCACCCTCCTTAAGCTCCCTAAGCGGTACCCACATGTAGCCCCGCTGCTTTACATTTCCTCCCTGAAACAGTTGCCGATTCCTTCCCCTCCTCCCAGCAGAGCACCACGCAAAGGTCAGGCAAAAGCCTTTGAGATTAAATTGTAAGTGATTAAAATTTCCATTATTTTGTGAACTTGTTCCACATATTAAAGAGCCCTAATGGAACTTGCACACATTTTGTGCAGGTAGAAAGGCACATGATGACAGGAATTAAGGAAATTAATTCCTGTGCTTTGGACTGAAGTAATCTTCCAGAATGTAATTGGCTTTCAATCATTCACACACAACATGCCCTTCACCTTTAAATGGTAATTCATTTTACCATACAGGTTTTGAATTCCATTTACGTCAGGCTTTAAGAAAGCTCACATCTCCATACTAGAATACAGTGTATATGTTTTGTCCAGGAGACGACCATTGTGAGAGTGTAATTCAGATTTCTGATGTATGTATTTATACCATGTTTTACCGTTTCAGTGAGCCTTAGCGGGGGGAAATGCAGAACGCTTCCTGGCCAGAGATCAAGCAGCAATTCCCTCAGCAATGCAAGGTTATTAATGCCACCTCTCCTGAAATGCTTGCTATTTTCTTGCTGCGCTGAGCCCTCCGTGGGACATGGCAAAGTGGATGTCAGTGTACAAGACTTTTCAGGCCCGCGCCTAGATCACAGCAGAGCTGTGCAAAACATAGTGACAGTAAACATAGCTGCATCTGCTTTAATAAAAGTGACAGAAATCTGGAAAATCTCACCATGTAGCACTTTTCTTCTTCCGTGGCTGTGAAAGAAAGAGTACAGAGGAAATATCTGGAAGCACTGGGCTTGGTCTAGTTTCTTCTGGGGTTGCTTCAGCCCACCCTCTTCAGTTGATGTAGCAGCAACATGTTACAGGTGATGAAATGTATCCCTCTGACGGAATGGCCATCTGCAGGCCAGGTGCAGCATTTAAATCTATTTCTTCTTGTTTGTATTTTCCTTTTGCACGTCACATCCTATCATTCTGTGATGTTTTATCTCCCTCACACTAATATCAGCCCTGGCTGACAACCAGGGAGACTGTAATGTTGGCACTGCTGCCAAATGGTTAGGCATATCCTGGACACAGACAACAGATGCTTATATTTAAATTGGGACTAATTTGCATTTTTGTGTATTGTGGATTTTTTAAAGCATAGTTTTACTAATGAAAAGAAATGTGTAATTCTGAAATAGTAATACTTTCCTTTGAAAAGCCAGGTTTGCTAACGGATTGCCATCTGTTCAACCCTTTGCCAGGAAATAGATTTGTCCTGCTTACTGAAAACAGTATTAGGGTGAAACTGTAGATTACACAGTGGATTTCTGAGCAGTTTAATTTAAAGTGCACGCTAGCACTTTGTTATTTCAGTAAAAATAACTTTAGATTCTCCTTTCCTACTAATGTTGGTATTTAAGCCATCCAGCAAACTGTATTTAGAGTACTTTGTGGGCTGTTTTGCTCTAAGTTGGGTTCCAGAAAAGGTGCCTACCTCTCCTTTATCATTTTGCAACTGAGTTCATCAGGTTTCTTTTTCATAGGATTTACAGCAAGAAACTCTTTATCTTGCTTCGAAAGCCCATCTTAATCCTCTGGAAAAAAACATTCAAAAAACCAAGGCACTGACCCCAATCATGCTTTCAAGCGTACAAGATTTATACGTGCTGGGAGCCTCTCAGGGCCTCTGGATGCAAGTTAGAGGAAGCAATTCAGGATGCTGTACCGGGCGCTGTTGGACCTCTGTAACAGATGGAGCCGAAGGAGCAAACCGTACCAGAACGGTAAGTTACTCTCCTCTGTAACCCACAGACATCTAGTAACACTTCTGCTGAGCCCTATTAGGGGCACAAATGCACTGCGAGGGAGAGGTCCAATTTTTACAGCCTGGAGGCAAAAGCTGAATTTTAACATAACTTCAAGATTTCAGCACCCTCTTACACTGCCTCGGTGAGGCTACTGACACAGTTTCAAGGCTAGCAAAACACCAACCGCTCTCCCTACCCAGACCCAGTAGCTGTCCACAGGAATACGCAGACGCGCTGTTTTGTAGGGTAACATCATTAACGCCAGCGAACAGAGAAGTTGCAGTCACTGATCCCTTCCCCGCATATCCCCCTCCCGCCAGCCCCCCCAAAACGCCGCATTTTGCCAGCAAACGACTGCCTCCGCGGGAGGTGCGAGCTCCCAACTCGCTGCCGGGAACGGCCGGCCGGAGCCGCGGCCGCCACCACGGGGCACCCCGCGCCGAGCCACCTGCGGGGGCGGCGGAGCCAGGGCCCGAGCCGCCGAGCCGCGGGGGCGGGCGCCCACGGGGGAGCCCCGCGGGGCGGGGGCGGCGGAGCGGCACCGAGGAGCTTCCCCGCCGCCCGGCGCGGAGCGGAGCGCTGGCCGCGGAGCCGCATCCCGCGCCTGCGGCACCGCCGCGCTGCCGCCGGCGGGATGCCAGCCCTGCCCCCGCCCCCCTGCCCGGGCAAAGTTTTATTTCCTCCATTGCAGCCCTTCTCCTGCCTCCCACCTGAGCCCCGCGGGAAGGCGCCTCCCCACCGCCCGCCGCGCTAGGGGCTGCGGGGGCAGACCCCGCGCTCCCCCGCCACCGCCCCCCGGGCAGGGCGCGGGAGCTGGGGCGGCCGGGGCGGCGCGGGCGGGGAGCGGCGGCAGCCGCGCTTACCTCTGTCCAGCGTGAGCGGCTGGACCGCTGTCAGTGTCGCCATGTCTGCGGCGGGGCTGGAGCCCGAGTGACGCGCGGCTCCGGCACCGGCGTGGAGTGCGGGGAAGGGCGGGGAGGAGGCTGGCAAGGAGAGGGGGCGGAGGAGGAGGGTGGCTCCGTGGGAGGAGGAGGCGAGCGGGGCGGAGAAGGTGCCCAGGGGAGGGCGGCTCGCCACAGACGGGGCGCCGCGATGCTGCGGGCGCAGGGCGGCCCGGCGCGGCCCGGCGCGGGCTGCCGGCATCGCTGCGCCGCCGAGGTCGGGCCCGGCCGGCGGCCCTCACCTCACCGCGCTCGCCTCAGGGCGGAGTCCCGGGGCCCGCAGCGGCCGGGGCGGCCCGGGCCGTGCGCGGGGGTGGGGGGCGGGCCGCCGCCGGTCCCGCCGCCCCGGGGATGCCGCAGCGGCCGCCGGAGGGAGAGAGAGGGTTGAGGGCGGGGAGCTCCGCAGCGCCGCGGGGCGGGGAGAACGGGCGGGGGCCAGATCCGGCGGCCCGGCCTCGCCGGGGCCGGGGGCGGCGGGGCGGGGCCGGCCGTGCCGCGCCGTCGCCGGGCTGGGCGGCTGGTGAGCGGCGAGGGTGGACGGCGAGTGCGGACGAGGCACGGCTCCGAGGGCTGGCCGCCGGGGCTGGACGTCCGCGGGCGAAGCAGGGAGAGGAGGCACCTGGCCGCCGTGCAGGGCCTCGGCCGAAGGGACGTGTCCCGCAGCGGCCCTTGTGGACGGACCAAGCTGTCGGCCTCACCATCAGTCCGGCCGTCGCCTCTTTTCTAGCTGCGGGGTGCGGCCCGGCCATCCTCAAGAAACCCATTGTCCTCTCATGAAGCACACCCAGCCCGTCTCCACAGCGCGGGGCTGAGTCCTCACGTTTGCAGGGCGAGAGGTTGGTCGCAGACATGTGGCGGCCGCCTCTCACGGATCAGCTGCAGCTTGTGTGAGCTTGGAGGCCTGCGCAGAAGTCCAGCCATGAAGGTGGTGTTTCACACTGGAGCTCTGCGAGGTTTGCTGGCAGCGCGCTGGTTGTCTACCCTCGTCGTTCACATGAAGTCAAAGGAACCTGGTCAGCTGCTGTCCGAGAAAGGTGTGGCAGCGTGGCAGAGTCCCACAGAGTTTCTGCTGCCTTCCCTATGGTGGACAACGGTGTAGAGGAATGACTGAGTGAAGAATGGTGTCCTCTTTAGCTATGGCCCTCTGTAGTACCTGCCGTCTTGTGTTTGCCCAAGGAGCGCTGGGACGGGGTGGAGCGTCACTCCGAAGGGGAAGGTAGCACTGTTCTCCTCACTCACCGGGATCTGACAAACCATGGGGGACTTGAAAGTACAGCAGTTCAAGGTTGCACATCAATAAAAGCTTTCAACTGCAAGGGTATTTAAGCACTAGTATAGTTAATTAGGGAAGCTGTGGGAATTTTGCCGTTAAAAGTTTTCAGAGCAGATTAAAAATATGTTCGGCCGTTCTAAAATTAGAGAAGTTTAAATAATATATATGAGCCACCCACTTCTTCTGATAAATGAATTCAGCACAATTTTGTCTAATTAATAAACAATAAACAGTAGCCCATTTGGGTATCTTGACAAGAAAATGTTTCAATTGGCTAAAACATCAAAGTCAAGAAATCAGTTCCTGGCAAGCAGTCAGTTTTAAAAATCAAAATTAACATAAGGATTTTTATTATGCAGATTTTATGTACTTGCATAGCAGCTGGATTGACATAAAGTGTAACAGCTCCTCTTAAGTAGTCACTTTACTGTATATTGGATTCATAGTCCTGAACAGAGAAGAAGTACACATTTGGAGCTATAACAGCCTAATGAGACAACTCTCAAACTGTTATGACACTTGAAAAAATTCTATTACAAATCTAAAAGTGTGTTTAAATAATATTAAAAGCAAGGCGCCAAGTTAATTAGCCAACCAAGTTGCTTTCCATACAGAACTTCATAACCCTCAGACTTGCTCTTTTAAATGGCCATCTTGCAAACAGATGTTTTGAAGCAAAATACAGTTATAACAGTAACTTTTCCACCAATAAATATGTAGCGTTAATGCCAAATACATAACTTTTTAAAACATACAACTTTAGAAAAATCAATGTTTGGGCTTGAGCAGGGTGCCTGTGGAAAGCAATAAGCTTATTCTGGGCTTATCCTTTTTTATCTACCGCTGGTCAGATTTCGTGTGCTCTGCCACAGGGGCTAATTGCCACTTGGATGAGAGACTTGAATGGGAGTATTAGCTGCAGTCAAGGAAGATGAAAAGCAGCATTTGCTGAAATTAAACATTTCCTAATCAGCATAGCTGCATAGTTAATGCTCAAGAACGTTAAAGACCTAGCTGAGGAATACTTTAAACGGCTGAACTGGGAAAACTGCAGAAGTTGTCCAGCTGAATTCAGCAGCTGGAGAAAGGGGGTGGAATGGGGCAGGGAGCTGTGCAGTAGCTCTCACTTTGCCAACTCCCAGGAGAAACAGTGGACTCTAATAGCAAAAGTTAGCAGTCAAAAAGAATGAGTGCCAGCTAGCCTGGCGTCTTGGAAGGTGGATCTTTTTAGACAGAAGCAACTGGTCTGACTCTCAGTCTTCTTGTTGATTCCCTGGGCTGTATCGGAGCTTTTAATTCAATATCACATGATGTTTACTAAACCAATGAAACTAGACTGAATTAACAGATTCTATATCGTATGGACTGGAAACTGGCTTACTGACACATCTTTGACATGTAGTCAGTGGTCAGGTGCCAGTGAACAAGGCTATTGGTAATAATATGCCTGTAGACTTTTTCTGGCTAAATATTTACACAAAATCTAGTATTTTTTTCAAAGATCTAAAATGTCGATATAAAGGCTTCAGTGGCTATGCTTTTAGAGTACACAGGTTATAAAAAAAAAATCACCATGAAAGTGGGTAAACCTTGAAAGATGTTGTCCAGAGACGCTGTGAAATCTCCATCCTTCAAGATTTTCAAACCTGACTGTAAAGGACCTGGGCAACCTGCTCTTACTGTGAAGTTAGCCCGGCTTTGAGCAAGAGGTTGGACTGGATATTTTTCAGGTCCTTTTCAATCTGAATTATTCTATGGTTCTGGAGTAAACTGTCCAAATTACTGGTACGAATTATCTGAATAGCTGGATTAAATTGTTACATTTAAAAAATAATGTGTTTTAATAGTGCTGCAAGCAAGCGACGAAGAACGCAATGGTTACTTCCAGGTCTGGAGATTGTTTTGGGGAGGGGTGTTCTTATATAGCAGGCTCAGCCTAAGTTCTTGGTGTGATGTTGCCCAAAGGGCTAATGCAATCCTTGAATATATAGAGAAGGAATAGCAAATACTACTAGGGAAATGATCTTTCTTGTGTACTTAGCATCCATAAAACAACTGGCTGGAATACTGTGTCCAGACCTGGTGTTTACCTTTCAAGATGGGAGATTAGCTTTGACGTGAGGTTTAAGGACCTCCGTCAAAGCTTATCAAAGAAAAGGGTAAGAAGGAACTGAATCACGGTGTGTAACGTGTATGGAAGAGGCGTAATAGTGGAGGGATTTATAGTCTTTATAGTCTTATGACATAAGGTGATCCTGTGACTGGAAGTTTAACACATTCAGCCTTGAATAAGGTGTACTATAACAATAAGGATAACATAGGGACCAATTACTGTTGCTTGAAAACTTAACAAAAATTAGAGGTCTTTCTAAAAGGCTTGCTTTGATGTAACTTCTGAAGAAAAATAGAATGGCTGAGATATTCAGGAGGTCAGATGAGATAATGATTGTGATCCGTTACTCTCATGACTTTTATGACCCTTTGGCTTCCCTCAAGAACTGGCGTTACAAGGGCCAGAGAATTATTTCTACACAGCACGGTCTGGTGCAATGTGGGAAAACCCAGCACCACTCTGAATGCACTCATCGGCTGCCAGAGTAGCACATCTCCCCTTGTCCTAAGCTTTGCATGGGATAATTAACTAAGATGCTGCCCCACAACTGGAATACTGTGGTAAATGCAGCTATTCGCTTCAGTAACAGAGCCACCCCTACCACAGGTGGAAGCCCTGTTTATGGTGGCTACAGAGGTGTGTGGCAAGAGGCCATGCCACAGTGGCGCAGCTAAATCTGTGTTTCAGTTACACAGCACTATTTTATGCCTTTTAACCATATTTTGGATATTAGTCATTGGACTAAATGTCTTGTCAGGGCTAAATTTCACCTTGGGTACTTACATTTGGGTTCCTACCTACGTTTCCCATGAAATTTCAGTTTGCTGCAGGAATTTTCACATGCAGCTTTACATTGGAAGCTTTGTTGGGCAGCTGCTTTATTTCACCCTGAGGCTACAAAACAGATGATTTTTATTATACGATATAGTTATATCTTGTTTATGCTCCTTTTTGTTAAATGCAACATGTTATTCCACTGTTCTTGTATTGACTTGACAGCTCTGGGGAATGCCACGCACTCAGTTTGAAGGATGACCAGCTGTATCAGTCATTTTCCCATTAAACACAGTTTGGTTATGTTTGCACATTGCGTGAAACTCCAGGTTATTTCAGAGAAGATTCCAGGTATAGAGAACTTTCAAGACCCTGGATCACCTCTTAGGACTGATTCAGAACATGCATTCAGCCTTTTGTCTTTCTTGTGCTTCAGTTGTACCTTGCACTTCAGCACAACTAAAAGCAGAGATTGCAGTAGTGTTGTAATATGGGCTGTGAATACTCAGAAGACTGAGGATTTTTGTCATCATTCAGATTTGCTTTTTGAGTGGCATTTTGCATCTACAGGGGAAAGAATCATTCCTTTTTTAAAATCCGTCGGTTATTTCCATGCAGTTTCCATGGCAGAACTTGCTATTTGAGAAGTCTAATGGTGGAACAGCAGTTTGTTTATTGGGCAAAGAACTGCATCAGTTACCCATAAGAAATGTGATTTAGTGCTTTCTGAGAACTGTATGCATTACTCATAAGTACAGTTCATTTTGTCCCAGGAGAGCCATGCCATCTCAAATAATATTTCAGGTGAGCTGGAAAGTCCTACTATGGGTGCATAGCTGTGTATCGTTCAGTATTTTTCCACTGTATTCCCCTGTACCACAGGACCGTACTTTCCTACAGCACTCATTTTACATTGTAATATCATTGTAATATGGATTACTTTTTGTAGGTAGTGCAATTACTGTTTTCCCAACACTGAAACCAATCTGGCCTTTAAAAATACTTTCTTTTTTCTGGTTTTGTTAAAGATTCAACTGCAGTTGACAACAGGGAGAACAGGATCGAGCTTTGCCAAAATTCTCCTTGGACTACATGGAAATTCAGGTGGAGGGTCTACTCAGTCCAGTGAGTTTCTACCTATAGTCTATAGAAGCCTGTAAGTCTCTTTCTTTAAAAATAACTACTGCAAAAGCTAAGAAAAGCAAACCTGTTGCTGGTAGGCTTGCGTTTGCTGTTTGGGGACGTGGGCTGTGCCTTGGTGGGCAGGGTCCACCCTTTCTTTTAGGCAGGGAGGCAGTTTAAAATCAGTTACAAATCAGACCTCCAATCCATGATCACCTTTGGATACTCTTGAACTCTGAAACTTGAATCTATTTCCCTTTGTTACCGTGACTTACTTATTTTGACTGTTATAAGGATTGGATCTTGACTTAAAGTTTGTAAGTACTGAGGACCTTTGAGAAGAATGTAAATTATCCTCTGAGGCCACAGACATCTTCAGTTAGCTAGTTTAATGCCAGTTCAGGCTTCACCTGCAAGCACTGTACCTGTAGTCTTAACATACCCATAATGCATGAATTCACACAGTGTTTTTAGTTATTTGAATAACTGAACAAAAGCATTGATTTGCTCTTGTCATAGACCAGCATAATGAGCTATCCACCTACCTTCTTTGTCCAGTCTATGAATATACATTTTGGATAGAATTTTTGGATTTCTTAACAAGAACCCTTTGAGTGGAAAATAATAAAAAAAAAAAGTAGACTTGTCCGTGGGAATATGTTTATTGATTGTGCTTCACTGGTTTTCTCGTTGTTTCCATCAAAACATTGCTATACAGAACGATGACAGAGAAGGGATATGTGGTTGTGAAATAGATACTTACCTTTAAAGGAAGTTAAAACAGCAGAACATATAATTTTAAATAGTTTTAGAATAATCAGTGGTGAACTAATAGTGGTAGTTACAAGGAGGTGCATATTCAAGTATGCAGGCATAGAGAAAAAACAGAAGGGGAAGGACAAACCACAATTCCATAAAATTGCCACAGCTAATTAGTTTGGGAGTGTGAACAGTGCAACAGATAACACTGGCTAACAGCCTTGTATTTCCTGAAACTGTATGGTGCTGTGTTAATTTTCATGTGAGATCAGTGACATTATGATATGCATCTGAAAATGAGTGGGACCTTGATTGCAAGGAGTTATTGTAATTAACTCTGATTTTAGTACACTCTGTAAGTACCTTTTTGAGCCATAAAAATTAAAATATGATTAAAAAGCCCTTTTGGGATCTAGAGCGCATTTTCAGATTTTAGTTGGGAAGTGAAGAAAAGCAAGCTGCTTGCAAAGCTGATGTGTTTATAGACATATGAGGTTTAAGTTAAGCTCAAATATTATCTGAAATCATCGATTATCTGATTAAGCTACACAGATAACCAGGTTTGTCAATCTGAGGATTAAAAAGCACCAACAAACCAGTGAAGAATAAAAAACTGACACCTTGGAGAAAAAGTTTTGTGACTGAAATGAAACTCAGCAGTATTTCTGTTTGAGTCCTGCTTTGTATTAAAAAAAGGGAAAAGATTAATTTTATTTTAGCTTTCAGAAGACAGATAATGATTGTACTGAAGCTTTCCTCTGCTTTTTTAGTGACGTGCTCACAAGGGATCACAGTATTTAAGTACTGCTGGGGACCAGAATGTCAGGGCTACTGATGATTATTGCTGAGAATAATACTTTGTCTTCAGAAGGAAAGAGAGCCAAGGGGAAATAGGAATAAGTTGTCTTGGTCTAAGAAGCAGTTTAATGGTCATCTCTGCATCTCCAATCAACATCACTTCAGAGCTGATCTGTGTGACATTGTGAACGATTAAATCACATCTGGTCAGTGCAATGCAGTCAAGCTCACTTGCCAAGGTATTCTATTTCCTTGTGCATCCCAGAGGCAAAACTAGCTTCAGGGCATGTGTGGGTTTTAGATGCATACAGATGCTGATACGATTGTGTGTAGTCCCAGTACTTTAGTAAACTTATTTGTACAGAAGCAGTTTGAAGTCTTAGTTCCTGAGCCAGAAAGTCTGCAAGACTAATCCTGCAAACATCTGGGCATACTCTATCTTTGCTCTCATGGCAAACTTACTTGCTTCAGTGCAGTTCACTAATGTGAGAACACATGCTTGAGTCAGTTCAGAATCTAATTAAATGATATATACAGTATTTTCCTCATGGAAGGCCTTCAGAGAAGCCTGAAATGTACAGATTTAAGGATCTTGGCTGATTTTTTGGATAACTTATTTTTAATATTCAGAAGAACATTTCCTCTTGGCACTATACTAAGAGTATTCTCCAACACATGCTGTTGTCCATCTGCTCAGAGCCCTCAGATGACACCATTCTGGTAAATTTGCACTTCATTCACATTCAAAGCCACCAACTTTGCCTTCAAGTTGACCCATGTTCCATTCCAGGCCAGAGAACAAATTCTCAATTTTTTCCACTCGAATGGCTGCAGCGCTGTCAACAGTTTATATCTACCTTTTTAAAGAAAAACTATTTAAAGAAATAGGCAAATACTTCTGGGATTAACACCAGGTCACAGGGGTCTTCTGCCCTGCTTTCTCCACAGTCGCTGATGATGAACAAGGCCCACTGTAGCAGCACTCCTGTCACATCAACAGCTATCATCAAACAGTGAGCCTCCAGTTTTTCTGCAGGTCGTCTTAGTCGCTGCAGCAACGGTCAGAACTATCTTACCTACTCAGTGGCTGCAATGAGCCTGTAAGTGCTTCATACTGAAGCTCTGTTTGATGGTACCATCTCCCTGCATTGGCACAAGAAGCCACCTTTTGTTGCATCTCTTTGCCTAGTCAAGCAAATTCCCCTCACAGATGTGTAGTTAGTTGTGCCCTACGAGCAGCCCTTGGAGGCAGTGGCCCTGAGCATAGTGACCACTGGTCAGTTGGCAGCTTGTTCCTGATGATAATTCATGTGAGGGCATCCCAGGCTGCACACTGCTTGTGTCTCCCCCAAGAACACACTCAGTCTGGCAGTGATTCACAGGCCTCCTTAGCATCTTTCCAGTGATGTCCTTCTGCTGTGAGCTACTGTGAAACTCTAGATTCCTGACACTACCTATATTGAGACATAGGAGACAAGGCAGTCACTCCTAACTAAGTTGGTGAGTGTTGTGTGAGTTGAGGGATTGTACTAGACTCAAGCATGGGCATAGGAACCGACATAGCTTTACCTTGTGGTCTGTTCCCTGCAGTAGCACGGGAAAGTGCTACTTTCCTAACCAAGGCCTTCAGCTCTGCCAGAGAGTGAGGTGGCAGGGTGGGGGGAGAGAAATTATCAGAGAGAAATCATGTCTTGGCTTGATTCTCCTCTGCGTATTTTTTCTGAATCCAACTTTGTCCTTTGACTGAAGTAATACTTTTTTTTTTTTTTTTTTTTTTTTGTACAATGCCCTCCTGTACCTTTACTCTGGCCAGTATATGTACTTCATGTACTGAATTGCCTTAGATGCATTGAAGATCTGCCCTAAGTGTTTGATTACATATTACATTATGCAAAGATAGCTGAGTCTACTTCTGCTGGTCCAGCCATGAAGCTAATAAAATTAGTTAATAAAATCAGTAAAGGAACAGCACTGATTATATGGTAGGGGAATGAATCCTCACAATCTTTGAAAGCATTCATCTGCGGAAAAGCAGAAGTGCTGCTGATCTTTATTGTCACCTTTTCTTTACATGGAAAATTTCATACTCTGAGAGCAAGCCTTTCATATCTAGCTCTTGTCCAGCACCCTTCCTGCAGTTACACTTGCATTTCACTCATCTGCATCAGTGGAATACATTTAGTTTCCCTGTCCAGGATCCTCTCCACTATATACACCCATTGGCCTCATCTGCTATCTGCCAGTGAGTTCTGGAGGTGCACCGCTGAAAACGTGGCAGGATGAGGCCCCATATGCAATGACATGCAGCTACAGGACACCTGGACCAGCCTAATACTCCTACTATAGCCTATTACTGCAGTTCCTCCTATTGTCAAGTGAGCTGCTTTGTTGTATCACTTGATGATATCTCACATGCTAGGAGAGAGGGGAAGAACTTGATAGGCCTGGGTGATCAGAATAAGTTTGGGTCCAGCAGCTCTACCTCCTGTCTCTGGATCCAGTTTGGCTGTGCCAGCTGGGGAATGTCCCCTGACCTTCCCTACCGTTCTGAGTTACTAACCAGAATGGAACATGAGACCTGTACAGTGTCTGCCATTTACTAAGACTGAACTAAATAACCTTTGCTGAACCCAAGAGGACTTCATAGAGTTGAACATCTCTGTGTTGTGCTCTCCAGTGCTGTGTGTGAAACCTGCATGGGCAGTCAGGGTTTGACTTGGTTATGCATCACTAAGGCAATGTCAGGGGATTTCAGACAGGGAGAACTGGGTATGAGAACACCGGACAGCCCAGAAACCAAGCGAGGACAATAGCAAGAGAAGGGCACTGCTGTCAGCAGGCTGTGGGATAGGAATTTGCTAGACTTGTCATTTTTTCTTTTGCTCTTCGCCTGCAAAAGGTCTCAGTTTTGCAGTTTATTCATTTTTTTTCTCCCCCTGAAGTGAGACTGAACAGACTATTTTGAGCTTGAGTTCTCTGGCAGCAAGAAGGGAAACTCTTTATCTCACAGATGGGCCAGTGAGGGATTTAAAGTCTGTTTTCTTTTTTCCCTCCAGAGATACCTGAGGGTTCTTAGTATCCATGCAAAAGAAAAGTTGTGTCTGTTTTCCTAGCTTGTGAGGGATTTCAGAACTGTCTTTATGTAAAACTGCTGAACCTGGCTGTACTCCAGGGTCTTTCCAAGAGAACAGGACTGTTATTATGAACAGATAACAATTTCAGAAGAGCAGGGGATTTCAGGATCTTGATTGAGATTCATCTTCTGCTGCGGGATTAGAACCATAAGGTGTGGAGCTGGAAGGATTTTCCCCTCTATATCCAGACCTTGCAACACCATCCTCCATCAATTGTGTGTGCTTTACATTTTGACTCTGTGTAGCTGTTGATGGAGAAGCTTTTCCCACAACACACTGCTCATCTTCCAGGCTGATAATGTAGAAGAAGGGCTGCCTTCAAGCATAACCAACTTGGGCAACAAAATAAAGAGAGCAGCACAGTGTATTCCTGCCCTATGGCTGCCTTCCTGAACCCCACGGTCATGCCAGAGGCGAGCCCTCCCTGCTTGCGGGGAACACCGCCGTGCAGTGAGAGACAGCAGTCCTGACAGGTCTGTGTTATATGATGAAATGTTCTCTGCTGGCAGGGTAGATCCTGGCTTCATTTAGTAGGAAAAGAAAGCATGGGACCTCATCACCTACCCACAGGTCTGGCCACTTGGACCTGCACTGGCCCCCTCCGCTTCTGTGGCTGCTGCTCTGCTAGTGCTGTAAAACTGAATACTATTGCAGTGCTGAGGGCTTGGAGATACCAAAATTGATGTTTTTCAGCTGTGAGCAGCTCTGTATTGAAGGAAAAGGCTTGATATAGCATAACATGGTAGCCAGTATATGGCCATACCATAAGGCTGTATGCACAAGGGGGCAGAGCTGAGCTGCGGTGGGACCCCTTGCTTTTGGTTCTCATTAGGAACATCCTAAAATTAAAGGAGAATGTCCCTAAACAATTTGGGAAAGCCTGGAGGACTAATGAAGCAAGCTAAATTGTTGTGTCACAGATCACAGAAGCTCCTCAGCTGGTCCTGGCTGAGGAGCCCAAAAAGCAGTAATATCCTCTTTGGTCTACGAGATGATACCTTTCCACTTCCTGAGACCATGCTGCTCAAAATTCATGCGTTGACTGGCCTTCCCCTTTGAAGGGGTTTCCCACCAGGAAGGAAGAGGGCTATTAGCTATCTCCTTCTCTTTCTGCTGAACCACCTTTCTGGGCTGAGGAGTAGGATGGTCTACAGCTGGTCTGGGCATTTAATACAACGTTTGATAAAACAGGTACATGTTAAACCTTGAAACATTTTGGAGGTTGGAAAGTGGCTATGGTTCAAAAGGTCTGGCAGCCACAAGTGATCTTAAAAACAAACACTTTCTTATAAAGAAGTCAATTTTTAATCTTTGTGTCACAACAAATGTCCCTTGTCTAGCTGTGTCAGGTCTGACGACTTGATGCAGTAAGAGTGTCTCTCTGGAGACAGACTGTGAAAGTTTGATTCCCACCTCCCAGTTTCTTTGATAGTCATGCTATTATTCCTT
Source organism: Nipponia nippon (assembly GCF_047370975.1). Classification (NCBI taxonomy): domain Eukaryota; kingdom Metazoa; phylum Chordata; class Aves; order Pelecaniformes; family Threskiornithidae; genus Nipponia; species Nipponia nippon. Next base: position 44,964,385 of record NW_028262347.1, read on the forward strand.
GCTCTCCCCACTTCAGTTAAAATACTGTGTTTGATATACCCAGAGGTCCCAACACTATCATTCGTGCCTGTGTTGGTATTTCTGATAAAAGCTAAAGCCTATTTACATCCACAAATCTACTACAGTGTATTCAATAGAGTATTTAAGTGGATTTTGTGCTGTGAGACTGGCCTGCTAAGGGACTTTGTTAATAATAAGTGCAGAAAATGCTTTTTAACTGTGTTTCTATGGCATTCAACCCCTGAGAAATGAAGTCTAAAACCACTTCCAGTGATACATGCAGAAACTGAGTTTCTGTGTACATGTATACTCAACAAATGAATTGCAGTGAGGCGTGAAAGATATTTTAGGATCCAGTGCTGCAAGATATTGAGCTGTGCTAATTCCCTGGAAAGTTGAGTAGTGGAATGCTTCCATGGAGTACTCTTGGGCTTTTGAACTTGCATTATTCAAAGCCACTCCTCCTGTTCCCCCATGCAAATACAAATTACATGGAGTCCAGCTAAAGAAAATACAACGGGCATTATTTTACAGGCTAGCTAAACAAAACAGCATTGTGGACAAGCAAGAAAAACAGTTAGCCTTTATGCTGCACATAGCAAGTACTATTTGAGAGACAATTTATCAATTGCATTCATTAGTTTATAGGGTTGATGTTATTAGGAATGGATTAGATTATTAGCATCCACAAGGACAGAAGAAGAACTGAAGAAATCCGAGAGACTAGGCAAAGCAAAGATGTGTTTTGCCCGTCAGTGGGTTGGTAAATATTTCAATACAGAGATGGTCAAATACTCTAAGGCAAAGCAGAACTGCAGGTGTTGAGAATCTCCTGGACGAGGCCTCCATCACCAGCTGTTAGGCAGTTTAAAGGCATTACTTCATTTTTCACTAACCCCAAAACAAAATGTAGCTGGCACTGGAAGGCATTTTAGCTTTGCATCATTGAGAATTAAAAAAAGAGAAAAATGATTGTTTTGTTCAGACCAAAATGAATGTTGTGGAGCCCGTTTAAGCCAAGCTTCAATTATCTCAAAAATGGGAATTTAAATATTTCTACCAGTGCAATGTCAGGACACTGCAGGCATTAAATGATATTCATTAGGGACTTGGTTTCAGTCATATAGAACAGCATAAACAAAGATGGGCACATTCCAGATGTCAGATGAAGCAATTTAAAAAGGAAAGGGTTCCCCCCCCCCATTTTTATTAAGACTACTTTTCTAATATAATGAATTTCAGGGAATGAGATTATGAGTCAGCTACAAAGCTGGCCTTGTTGCTTAGACATGTGCAGAATATAAATATTGTAAAGCTTTAAAGAACAGATGGCCAGAGATTTCAGAAATGATAAACATCAGCTTTCTGCTTTGGACTGGCCAGTGTTAGGCCTAGAGGTCACATTCAAGCTGCTCTGAGTTCTCCTGCAATATTTGGATCTAGCATGATTCTTCAGTCTCATAAGGCTTCCTTTAAGGATCCATCCTTGGTCATTCAGCAATCCAATGGAGTGCCATGACTATCTAGTTACAGGAAGGCGTTTCTGCAGAGGCCTCCAGCACATCACTAGCAAAGGAATGAGACAGCTGTATTGAGATGAATTTTGCTTACTTTGGGCCTTTGTTTCTATCTGGGTTGCAGGGATGAGGCTTGGTTAACTTGACTGTTGGCATCACTGTGTCAATGATAGATCACACTTGATTACGATCTTTGGATTACTCATACTTTTTTTTTTTTTTTTCCTTGACTGATATTTGGGGATCAAGAAACAATGAATGAATACAAAAGGATTTTTTGGGTGCAGACAGACTTAAAATATGACAGGAGAGATCATCAATAGTGGAGGATGTTTGAAAGGAAGCAAATTCTTCAGAACTGTTTCCTCTTCTTTTACTCCTCTCCGAACACAGTGGAACTTCGGCTTTAGCCAACTGCTGTAACATTTGAGACTGTCAGACTTTGGGATGTATCAAGAAACATGAATTATACTGCTGTCTTCACAAAGCTTATGGGAAGCAAGGAATGTCTACGTGAACTGCTATGTATTTCATCCTGTCAGCAGTCTGACAAGGTTCCAAAAATGTGGGACTGGTTGGGGAAAAGTGGAGCAAAGACTTAAGAAACTGCATGGATGAGAGCTTTGGAAGTGAAGGGATCATTCAGGGTTCATTCTGAAAGGATCTGAGTAATTTCTGAAATCTCCCAGAGGAAAAAAGAGAAGCATCTTGTGACCTGTTACAGCAAAAATTGCAAGGAAATGCTTGTGGGGCTTTCTCTATTTATCTTCGGAGTGTCTATTAGCAACACACATATGTTCACAATCTCGGGCAGTAGCAGACTGATTGGGTATACACACCTTTAAAGCATATTTCGTGTTTGTAGCCTTTTAGCACTGGATGATGTCATTTTACTTGTGGCTTGTGACAGCAGCTACCTGAATTGGTGTGTTTTCTTTCATGCTCTGATCTGTTTTCCACAGGCAAGAGAGATTCATCATAATTAGAAATTTAAGTCATTGCTCCCACTAACCACTCACAGGATTAGAAAAGACAGCAACAAAGACATCAATTATTTAACCATAATTTACCATATTGTGTCCAGAATAAGAAAATGCCATTTATTTTTCAGTAACACACAGAATAATTTATGCATTGCATTTGAAGTATGTGAACTGCAGTGAGAAGTTAACATAAATATTCAGCATTTGAGGAGCCAGGAATCCCAGCAAAGGAACAAACTCTTTGTCCTTACCTCTCACTGTCTGTAATCAGTTCTCCTTGCTGGGTGACTGCAGCTATTCTTGGTGATTGGCAGAGCAGGCTGTGAGGCTGACTGTCAGCAAAATGACATGAATTATATTATCACCTCTCCCTTTCTTACAGACCCCTTCGTCATTTATATCTTGGTTTTGAATGTTGTTATTAGGCCTGATGTTTTTCTCTTCTCCAGATCTTGAAGAAAAGGGTACTTGTTACTTTGGCACACTGTATAACAATGTATTCCCCCTTAATATAGGGATATATATATAAACATTTCTTTAAAATGTATTTATGTAAGTAATAAAAGTTATTTCCTTAAGTTTGAAAATGGCAGCTATGATTTTCTTCCTTTTAATCTGTGACGGTGCATTGATGCAATTTATCTTTCTTCCAGCCATTCACCCCTTTGCAATCTCGAACTGTCTCAGTCTGTTCCCAATCTGTTGTCTCTGAGTTACAGAATAGGTGCTTGAAGTCCCACCAACTTGTTACACCCAAAATCTTGTCATGGGAAAAAGGGAGGACCTCATAGGCAAAGCCAAGAAGAACTTAATGTTAATCTAATTGAAGTCTTAGCAGTGTAATCAGCAAGGTATCAGTGTTCCAGGTCTTTTCATAGGATGAATATGATGCTGATGTTAATGGCTTCTTTCTCCTCACTCCTGGGCTCATTTTCATGTTTGCTAATACATGCTACGCCTTGCTTTTTCTTCATTAATCTGCAATGTGGCATTATATCTGGGTTTGCAATATATGTTGTGGTTTACACATGCTGCATATGCATAAGTTTTTTTAAGCCTAACACTCGTTTTGCACAGCTCCCAAGGTTGCATTCCTTCAATAACCAGTAGTTGACTGCTGGTGAGTTGTTTATAGCTCTGGGGCCTCCAGTATCATCCAGTGCCCACACTTTCAAGGTCATCTCATGCTTGTACTCCTCCATTTTATTTTAGTATAAAAAGTAGTTCAGCCCCTACAGTAACTATTTGTTATTATCATCTATTAGTTACAGAAATATATGAGAAATAATATGGGGGTATTTCAACACACAATTGCACAATTGTTGTGCCAGGGGAGGTTTAGTTTGAATATTAGGAAAAATTTCTTCACCAAAAGGGTAGTCAGGCATTGGAACAGGCTGTCCTGGGAAGTGGTTGAGTCACCATCCCTGGAGGTATTTAAAAGACATGCAGATGTGGTGCTTAGGGCCATGGTTTATTGGCGGACTTAACAGTGCTAGGTTAACAGTTGCACTCATTGATCTTAAGGGTCTTTTCCAACCTAAATGATTCTATGATTCTATGATATCTTAGCAAAAACTAAAAGAATAGTAGTCACCTGGTTGTTCAATAATTGCTGTTAGAGCTAAACAAAGTAAAACATGGCTCCAGACGGTCCAGGACAAGACCAAAGTGTCACAAGACCTGAGGTCTATGTCGGTAGCTTAGCATGATGACTGTGGTCTACAAGCAGGGGGAATCCCATATTTCATGGACTACAAGACTGCAGATCTTCTCCCAGAAATTGAGAATAGAGCCACAAGGAAATCATGCTATTCCAGGAAGGTAAAAGCGGTATTTGGGCATCATGAAATGCTTAAAGTCCCAGCTCCATTGAACCTTTCAGGTGCCCAAGCCTCTGCTAGTTATCCTGAACATGGCTATATGTGTGCTGGTGCTGCCTCGCTGCTCAGAACATGTCTGAGACCTCAGAGGGATCTCAGATTAGGTGTGGGTAGACCTCTTGCCTTCCCAGGTCCAGTTCTGGATGTGTGTTTTGAGAATATCTACCAGATTGGGTGTCAAGCCAAAGATGGGTGAGAAAAGCCAGTTTAAGATGTGGGGAGCACTGACTCAATAGCTCTCTCTTTATGTTACAGGATTGCATATGTGTACCTGATTCCTGCATGGTTTTAAGTCTCATTTAATCTGCCATTTGTAAACATCTTCCCTGATTGTAGAAGTCTTTTATAACAAGGATCACAGCTATTCTAAAATGCCTGGATCATAAAGTAACTGGATCTCTTGCACAGTGTATTGGGATATTATTTCATAGTGTAAGTTGGATCTTGCATGAGGTTTAAACTAGCAGTTCAATGTGTGGTTGTGCAGGTTAATGTGGTCTTTCTCAAGTGGTAAAGCAAAGTACAAATGACTGGAGTTGGTTCTAATTTTCTTTCAAATGTCATTCTTTCATTAATATATATTTATTAAAATTAATAACATATTTAATTTTTACTGCTTGCTAACTTTTGCTCGGCTTTCAACATGACTTACTTTTAGGATCAAAGTTACTGTTTTTCCTTTTATTGTCAATTCTGGAAATAGAAGTTTGGTAGCTTTACCTTTTCTGTATTCATTGAGTATAGGTCCCTCTAAGTCATAGAATCATAGAATCATAGAATAGTTTGGGTTGGAAGGGACCTTTAAAGGTCATCTAGTCCAACCCCCCTGCAATGAGCAGGGACATCTACAACTAGATCAGGTTGCTCAGAGCCCTGTCCAACCTGTCCTTTAATGTTTCCAGGGATGGGGCATCTACCACCTCTCTGGGCAACCTGTTCCAGTGTTTCACCACCCTCATTGTAAAAAATTTCTTCATTATATGTAGTCTAAATCTACCCTCTTTTCAGTTCCTGTTATGAGGGAACAAAATGTCATCTCCTTATTGGTCCTATTTATATTATTTCCTCATAACAAGTAGTTGTATTAATTATTGTGGTGTTTTTAATCTTGGGTATTTCAGATGAATGCTTCGTTGAACTATTCCATTACCAAAGTATTTAATTTTTAAAAGTAAAGAAACTTGTAATATAAAACCTCTGTATACTGTCTCTGCTTAACATTCAGATCCTGCCTGATCATTTCCTGGCAGAATTTATTACAATATTAAAAATGAGTGGTTTTTAAAAGTTATTTTATTAATATAATCAAAGCAAAGTAGCAAACATCTGAAGAAAACCTTCTGACAACAGGGAATTTTCTGATAAGAGGATGAGTCCTATGTATGTTTGCATGGCCCTGAAATCAATATGAATAAATTGCTAGTAAGCTTGTCTCTTCAATATATCCAAATTTTGTGTTTCATCAAACATTTATCTCATATAGAACTGATGTAATAAAGAACATCAGTTCACCACAGACAGGTTGATGCAGTATCTATTTAAACATAAAACATTGACAGATGTAATCTGAAATATATAAAATTCCAGTTTTACTCATTGCTATATTTACTGACACATCGCTGATAAAGTTTTACCTTGGTGATCTAAATGTGATAAAAATCAGCCAAGCATTTTTGAGAGTTCTGAAGGTACCTGTCAGCTTAAGTGTTTGCAGATGGCAGGAGCATATTGAAACCCTGATTCATCATTTGAGGATGGTTACATTTTTAGTGCATATCATAACCATTTGCCTGGGCACTTATTAAATGACATAGATACCCGACAGCAGTCCTCAAAGAAAGAAGTCCCAGTGTTGTTTGTTTTTCAGATCACTTACTTCCTGAGAACTGCATTACACTCCCAGGGATTCCTTTGGTGGTAGTTTGTGGAAAGGGTTAAGCTTTCTTTGTACACAAGACATATATTATTTTACTTGTTTGTTTACATGTTAATCTTGCAGCCCTTTTTAAATTGTGTCCAAAAATTACTAAGCGACCTCTGCTGGGCTATGCAAGTGTGAAAGAGAAGATATTAAAACTCAAGTAAGTACATGATTTTAGGGATCAGCAGAAAAAAATCTTACTGGTCTCTCATAGACCATTCCTTGAAGTTCAAGAAGCATGGTTAAACAGAAACAGCTGCTGGAGAATGTACATACCTGAAGATGATTTAAGTAGTTACTGCCATTAATCTTCTCTAAAACTAAGAAATCCAAGAGGTATATGTCAGGAAAAATGTCTTTACAGAAGGAGAGACAAGGGAAATGGTATGCATGGTTGGTGTGAGCACTGGGTAAGAAAATAAAACTACTTCTCCAGATAAGAAGAGAGTTACAAGGACCATAGCTGTCTGTGAGATGAGAACCTAATACCAGCATAAACGGAAGTTCCAACAGTGAAAAATCTAGTGCTGAATTATTCAACAAAGACTTAAACCCTATGGTAACACAGAGCAAGCTGAGACTCTGCATAAAATGATACTAAATTCGCATAACTGGAGTCTTCTGAATATCTCTTTCCTGTATGAAATATAGATGTGTACGTACACACAGTTACACTTAATAGGTGAATATACCACACAATCTGTTTTATTAAAACAATTGCTGTCAGTGTATCTAGTACAATAATTGAAAAAGAAATTTAGAAATACTGATCCTGAGACCTGGAAGTACCAAAACAACTTTAGAAAGTGCTGGTATATGTTTGAAGTGTGAAGTACTGTATAGTGGCACATTTCTCCTCTACTCAGTACTGGTGAGGCTGCACTTGAAGTACTGTGTCCAGTTCTGGGCTTCCCAGTACAAAAGAGACATGGACATACTGGAGAGAGTCCAGTGAAGCGCCACTAAGATGGTTAAGGGACTGGAGCATCTCTCCTATAAGGGAAAGGCTGAAGCTGTTCAGCCTGGAGAAAAGGTGTCTCTAGGGGATCTCATCACAATGGGAGGGTGTAAAGAAGATGGAGCCAAGCTCTTTTCAGTGATGCCTGGTGGCAAGGCCAGAGGCAAACTGAAACACAGGAGGCTCCCTCTGAACATGAGGAAACACTCTTTTACTGTGGGGGTGATGGATCACTGGCACAGGCTGCCCAGAGAGGTTGTGGAGTCTCCATCCTTGGAGATACTCAAAGACCATCTGGAGATGGTCCTGGGCAACCGGCTCTAGGTGGCCCTGCTTGAGCAGGGGGGTTGGACCACATCCCTTCCAGAGGTCCCTTCCAGCCTCAACCAGTCTGTGATTCTACCAGTTAAGCATAGCTATAGGTGCATATCTGTGTGTGAATTTGCATATACTCCCCTGCAGAGTGTGTTAATAGTACTGCTAATGCCAATTTGACTAGTTTTGCCCTGTTAAAGACACAAAGAGCATTCCTAGGAAAACTTCACAACTGGTAGTCATGAATTATGAAGAGGATGCAGTGTGATTTAATACAGACACTAGGAGTGTTTTGAAGGACGTTTATATGGGATTACATGAGAGAACAAGTAAGAGGAGAGATGTCTGATGTTTTTTAACTTTCTAAACAAGGCAAAACAAGAAATTATATTAGAAGATTATAATAAAATCATTGCATTAGACGACATCCGTTTGAAAAAAATATATTCTTCATACAGCCAACTGTCTCACTGATTTGTCATCTAACCTTTAAATAACTAGATTATGGTATATTCAGCAACAGGCTTCTGAAGTCCATAAGGCCCTCGGAAACCATGGTAATTTTCCTGAAGTGTGAAAGAGACACACCTACCTGTCTTTATTATTAATCGGCATTTGGATGTCTAATCTTGCATTGTGCTGAGATTTCACTCTACTGGAGTGGCAAAGTGTAAAAATTAACTGTATTTTGGAAGAAAGATTCTAAGGTTGGTCTGGCAACTCAACTAAATTCTTTCAGCTTCTGAGTAATAGGCTCAGCCTGATCCCAAAGGCTGCATTTCAATCTTTTGATTAGCAGAGCTTGAGAGCACTTCTTGGCTGGCAAATTAAGCCACCATGGAGCAAACTTTACATTCTGACTCATAAAGGCTCTTTGCAAATATCATTAACAGGCTTTGGAATAAATCCTGTCTTTGTTTCTTTGTTGCATTTTTTTAACCCCAAAAAGGATTTAACATAGCAAGACATTTGTACACATTATCAGTTGTCTGATGTGGATAATTTCTTATGGGACACAACTATCATGCTATATCTGGTCATCTTTTTTGAATAAATTTCTAAATTTAGAAAAATGGTGTGCACTAGAAAGGTTAGATTTCAATGTTTTGGTTTCATTTATGGTAGAGAACAACTGCAAATCTGCTGACCTGAGTATTGCACAGGAGACTTGTGCCATAGGCAACACTATTTACGGCACATACTAAGTTTAGAAACGTAACAGTATCAGACACAATCAAACTATATAATGAACACAATTAAAGGTGAGTGCTGTAGGACTGACAGATTGGTAGACTTAATTAAATACATACAGATGCCTGCCTGCTTCATTATGTTCTATACAACTGTTAAGTCATATGGAAAAAAACAATTCTGCTAAAAGCACTCCTCTTCATTGCAAATCCAAGGATAACTTCACAAATTCTGAGTAATAAAGAATGAAGTACTTGTATAGATAAACACCATAATTAATATTTATTTAATGGAGAAAGAGTAAAGTAGTAAATGAAAAAAAGCTGCTGTTGAAAATAAAGCACTAGTTTTGTGCTGGGAGTTATGAATTTCATTAATTTCCTGCAGCATTTTATTTTTGTAGTAGTAATTTTTACTCATGAGTGGGTGGCTCTTAAGATGAACAGCTGAAACAATTTAACTGAAAACCTTCAGCTGGAAATTTCAAGTGTAAACTGTAAAAGAGGTTGATAGGGAGCGAGAGTTCACGTGAAGTGCTGCTTTGCCACACAACTCCTTTGAATTCAGGGGAGTCAAGTTTTTTATCTGTGGTGAGTGGCTTATTTTGTTTCTAAAGGACAAACTAGAAAAAAAATCACGTGGAGATGGTAGTTAAGTACAGGTTAGGCCTCTAGCTGCTTTTGACGCTGTAATTATTCATGCAAATTGTCTTTGCTAACCTGTGCGGTCAGGAAGATAGGGTTATGGTCTATCGTGAGTAGTACTGTGAACCGTCATGTTATGCACGCAGGTTGGGTGACTGTAGTAGGAAAATGGCAGTCCTGATCAGTAGCAGAGGGAAAACAAAAAATAAAACACGTGAGCAAAAAAGAATGACATATATTTCCACTTACAGCAGCTTAATCTTCCTGTTTGGAAGGCTGGAATGGGCTTTTAATAGTAGCAATGTTAGGTGGACAGATGCTAACAATAAGACCCTAGACCACCCCAGTCATACTGGACATATTGGTCTGCTGCCAAACTAAATAAAACAGAGCAGGAAAGAAGCCTTGTCTTCTAGTCTTCCAGGAGAAAGACAGAGGAGTTTCCCATAACATGCTCAGGGGTTCTCCTGTCTTCATTTCCCATCTTGCTTGTGTTCAACCTCTCTTTCTATGGGTTTCTACTTCCAATTCACAATATTTTAAAAATCTATTTGACTATTTAAAAATCCTTGTCATGGAAAAAATCCAGATAAAATTATTTTGTTTACTTTTTATTTTTTTCTTGAAATTCAGCATCTGTAATGTGTTTCTTGTCTCTTCTTTATCAGAGTATCACTTACGCTTTTGTTTTATATTGTCTCAAACCTATTTATTGTTCACTGCAATAATAATCAAGGCCTGACTGCATTTGTATTGACATGGAACAGGTAAGAAAGAGAGAATTTAGTATATGATCTGCTCATTGCACTAAATGCTGTTACCTTGTCTATCCATAGAAAATGCTGTTTCCTTACAGCCTTTCCCACTGTCATTCTCCCTGTCCTTCACATCCTCGGTAAGTGGGAGAGCAGAGGCTTCTGTTTCTCCACTAGAAATGCATTCTGGTGATGCTCAGACATAGCAATGGCCTTTGTGTCCACTCAATCCCCATGTTACTGTATATGCTACACAGATTATAATGCTGTGCTCTCCTTTATATGTCTATTTCATATTCGTTTCTAAGAATTTCAGTGGAAAACCTGAGTAAGCATTTTTTTGTCAGTACTATGCTACTTGTAACAACTTTCTAAGAGATGCTTTCACAGATACTATATTGACCTTTCTTAGTTTGCAGAATCTGATGAGAAAAACCCACTGAGGATAGGCTAGTATGATGCCCAAAGCAGGCAAAGTTGGGCTTTTGCAATGGGCAATGTTCCTTTCATATGCCATACCTAGACTAGAACTCAACCCCTTAAAAGTGTGAAAGTGAAGTGAATATTTAATCTCAGCGCAGATCTGGTTCTGCGGTAAAGAAGGTGAATACATCACTGGCTAGTCTGCAGTAGCCATTTTGGTTTTGGTGCTTGTTGAGTACAAATGTAACAACACTGGGTTACAGTATTTTCTCAATGAATAGAGATATTCCTGCTGCAATGTATGTGATCACTAAAATAATACTGGCTAAATCATCTGGAACTGCTGTAGATATATCACACCCAAGATCTTAGGTTACAAGACTCAAAACAGCACTCAGTAAAACGGAAGAGCCAGTAAATAAAAAGCAAAAACAATTACAGGTTTCTAAGAGATGGTGAACAATGGATGTGATTTCTGACTTAATGCAAATTGGAAATTTCTGGCACAAAATTCTCATCGAAGTCCAAACTAAGATCTAAAAACAGAGAGAAGACATGCATTATTTGAAAAATCTCTTTCCACGCAAGGAATACAGCAAATCTGTGCTTACTGGACACTTTTGCAACAGAATGCATGAAATCATTTGAAAGATTGATAGGCTGACATACAGATAACTTTGCACTGATACAGAATTTTAAATAAGTTCCATATTTGCAGTCTTAGGAATAAAGTGAAAGCCATTATATGTGGTTCTCAGAAGTGAAAAGTAAGATAGAGAGCACTTTCTGATAGTAATCTGGGCATTTTTGAACTCACAGAACTAGTACTAGTAACTGAATTAAAAACAAAGTTGTAATTGCTGTCCTTGAAAATGGCCCAAAACAGTCAGATATTTGAAGCACAAGAGGAAAATACATTGTCACTACCTGAGACAAACTCTGGCATATAACACACCTCGATGCCCTTTCACCTTTATGATTGAAGAATTTTCTAATTAGAAATGAAGTCATGAAAGTTATTGCAGTGAAAAAGGAAATTTCATGCAAAATTTTAAATTTCCTGCATTTGTACGTTTTTATAGCCTCATCTTAAGTTTATAATCTGTTGTGCTCCATCACTGGGAACTGCCAGACCCAAAAGTAAAAAAATACTATCTCTGAATAAAGCAACTTTTAATATTTCAGGGATCAGTGTAAGATGATTATTCTTTTGGAGCTTTTCACTCTGAAACAATGTTCAGAAATCCTAGAAATTAAATAACTTGATGTTAACTTGAATTATGGTGGGGATAGAAGCAGCCAACTGTTGATCTGTAGCTGAAAAAATCTGCCTGTATCATCATAGATTTGTCTAGACAAATGGATGAGTAAGCATTTGGTGTGAGGTACTGAAGTACTTGTCAGCAGCAGTGCAACTTCTCCCTTTAACACATTAACAAGGAGTATTACTTTTTGTTCATCATGACTACACTTCCTGTCTAGGCTGACCTCATAACTGTAGCCTAGATTGAAAACGTTCCCTGAACAGTTGGAGAAGGGTAAGATTTTCTGCCCTGAATAGGCACTGCTTAAAATGTTTCTCTTCCCTATGCAGGCTGAAGAACAGGCACAATTGAGCTTGATGAGAGTCTCTCTACGAGTATACTCTGCAAGCTGAAAAACAGTATGTCATGGAAATTTTAGGAACTAGTATGCACTTTGCCCAGTGGCCTCCTTGAACCTTCCTTTTCATCTTTGCATCACCTACACACTTCCATTTTCCTTTGTTGTTCCAATGAGAGAACAGAAGGTTTTTGATTGAGTTATAAAATCTTGCAGCTTTAAATCTGTGTGGCAGGGCTTGAGTGCTTTAAAAGACAACTTAATGTTAGTTCTAGGTGCTTGAAGTGGAAATACTAATCTTTAGGGAGAAATGGTTTCATTTTCTTTTAATTTCAAAACAAATGAATGTCATTTAGTCAGTCCCCTTTCAACACTCCTTATATCTTTACTACATCATATTGCCTTCTGTGAAAGGACTGAAATTCTTTTTGATGTGCACTGTGGTGTTTGAAATTTTTTCTTTCAGTGAGTGAATGAAAATTCAGTACTTTCTTGTTTGTGTGTTTTGCAGAAACTTGCTTTCTTGATAGTCTTCTAGTACAATGGCAGAAATTGCCTAAAGGTTATCTTAGCACTGCAAAAATTTTTAAGAGATTCAGGTGTTTGAGTATCAGTAAGATAAACTGATTGAATATAGAAACAGCAGAATGAAGTAGCTCAACTTACTGTGTTTTTGATTGAAAGATACTGTCCTGTGCTTGAATTTTATTATTAAAAGCACCCAGTCTGTATGAGTCTTTCACTTTTGCATAAACCTCACAGAACAGTGATAACAGCAAATTCATTAGACTGTCATTTCAGCCTACACCCCATGTTAGCCACCAAAATCCTTTTGTGGGTCTGTGCTACTGCTCCTGTCTAAATGTTCTCTTTCATTCAAATGTTCTCTTTCATCTTTTTCTCTCAAATAGAGCTAAAGCTGTTCATGGAAAGCCTCCATAATGAAACATGAATAGGTTTTGAGGGAGAAAATCTATGTTACAATCCCATTTTCTCTTTTTCCAGCTGAGAACATCTATAAGCAATACTCTTGTTGGTGCTATTACAGATATCTAGGTTCAAAACAACCTGTCTTGCTTGTCCTGCTTTTCTCCCTTATGCTTTTGATTTTAATAACTTGTATTCCTGCATAGGCAACAGTGATACTGAGGTTGCAAAATGTTTTCTGCTTTAAAACCTGATTTCAAATAATGATTTTGTGACTCATTAGCTCTTGGTTGTAATTTTCTATTTCTGGTTTCTAAGCAAAGAAGAATCTTGTCAGTCTGCATTGAAGCAGCTCAGTTATTTTTGAGTCAAGACCATGTATAGAAAAATACTGTCCCAAAATATAAATATCCTTCTAGTCTTCAACAGGTTCTACCTGGGGAGACCAATGTACTATCACAGTGTGAATATGATAACTGTATGAGACTGCTGAAAATACAGAAATTAGCTTTCTTTTGGCGTTCCTTTTTTTCAACTCTGTAACAAAACTGGAGACGTCCACCTAAAGAGCGTTACGGTTGAGAGGTATGTGAAGCAAGGTGAACAATGAAATACCTGGTCCTCAGGCCAGGTATAATTTGATCACGCTGCTCTACAGAATTGGATGAAAGGGTTCCTTGTGCTGTTATCATTGCTTGCCACAGAAAGAGCTCTCAGATCAAGTGCAGTGGGCAGCCCTTTTACTGCTAAATCTTTCATTGTAGTCACGGAGCTAATGGTGATGTATAGGTGTGGGGATGGGCAGAACTGAGATGAAGTATCAAAAAACTGGCTTTGCAAGAGCATGTGAAAAACAGATATATCATAGGACTTTTTCCATCCTGGAAAAATTGTTCTTAGGAAGGGGTGAGAATGAAATGGATCCTTAACAAGATAGGTATTTTCTTTCATTTTCAACACCTATTACCTACCTTTATACTCTGAGAGTGTACATAAGACCATCTAAGTAACTTACACCATCCATTCTTTTCTATACTTCTAACAATTTTCTTTCTTTTCTTTCTCTTTGAATTATACAATTCTCATCTTTTTAGTATTATGTCATATGGCACTCTGCATTAATTTCTAGTATCTTTTGATGCTGCTGACATTGCAGGTCAAGGTGTACTTTTAAATTTATATAATGCCATTTCATTCTTAGTATTTTCTTTAGTATTTTCTATGTATTTTTGTACATGCTAGTACAATACATGCTGACTGTTTCCTGATTCTACTAAAAATATGTTCAGACTTAAGTTTCAGGACCCTTGCCACTACACTCAAGCAACAAAAAAAAAAAAAGAAGAAGAAAAGCTATTCCATTCCTTATTTCACTGTGCAATTGATTAAAAAATCACACATGCTACTTTTCCATTTTCTGTTTGTGTAAGTTTTCTGGCATCTTTTTCAACAGCAGAAGTTCAATGGCTAATACACAAATCTACACCCAGTAAGAACAAACTTTGAGCCTGTTTCTGTAATGCTTATCCTCTCAGCAGTTACAGAATTTGCTGGACAAATCATTTCCTCTGTTTGACATAAAGATCTTCCTTGTATTTTGCAAAATTGCAGAGATGTCATTTCTTATGAATTTATTTATTGCAGTACCTGACAATCTCTAAGTGCTAAACTAAACAGAGAACCCATATTCTGAACTTTAAAAACAAGAATAACATTTGCATTTCTATTACCAGGACAACTGATTACTTTTACCTGGATCTCTAGGCATTCTTAGACCTCTGAAAGGACAGAAAGTTAATGGAGCTCAAGGTGTTAAAAGAGTAAGTGAATTCTTTCTTAGTCCAGCTGAATACTTATTTTGATTTCTTTTTTATCGCTACAAAGCAAAAATAAAAAAAGCACGCACTTCTGAATCCTTCACTCTACCACAGTAAAAACACTGGCAAAAGTGCTAAATGAGAAAGTGGATTTTCTGATTTTTCTCTACAGGCAGGGAAGACTATCCCATGTATGTGTTTGATGAGATAAAAGCATTTTTGATAAAGATGATGCCAAGCTCTTTCCTAGGAGATGCTTCAGGAGGTCTGTTATGCTTACTCACCTAGGCAAATGAATGAGAACATTATGAATGGGAGGCCATGGCAGCTTCTGAAAAGTTGGCTTGGGTGCTCACATAGAGTATTATTTTGATAAAACTAGATAAATGGTCTGAAATCAACAGTGCAAAACCAAGTGTCCTTCATTATATTGGGAGCCTTGCAGAAGACATTGTATTTGAGGAGTTAGTGATCTTGACCAGGCCATGTCTGCTCTGTTGGGCCCTGTGCTTAAGGCTGGAGCAGCCCATATGTTAGGATGAGCAGCTGCTGTAAGGAAATCTGCTGGAGTGCCCCATACCGGCCTATGCTGCACGCTGGTGGACGTTATGACACAGATAACAGTCCAGCCTGTCAGGAGAAGATGTGTCATTTTGCTTGTTACACAAAATTAAAGGCACTGCAGCATGGGAGGCAGGAGGAACCTATACATGGATGGGATCTGTGCAGTGTGCTGGGGGAAAATCCATCCGTGGTCTGTCTGATTCTGAGTGAAAGTGGGCTTCCCAGAATCTGATGGGATGCAAGATTTACTCACTATCTATATTCCTCTTTTTATTCTATTTTATTAAAACAGCTATGTTATTATGCCATTTTTTGTTGGGCCTTTTTTACTGAGATCCCCCCAAAAGCCCTTCACCATCTCTCTCTGCCCTCCTCCCCCCTGGTACAGAACATTCACATTTGTAAAGTATGACTTCTTTAAAACAAAATCCTTAGTTTCAAGCAGGGAATGGAAAATAATTGACCAAGTACTGTACAAAAGAATCAGACTATGAATTACTGTATGATATTGATGCAAAGAAAGGAAAAAAGACATGGATGATAAATATTTTGCTCTGCTTAATACAAGGAAGTAATCCTCATCTGCTCATCTGAAATGCTGTAACTGTTTTAGACACGTAGACAAACTGAAAAGAGTTCAAAACAGGGCAACGAGAATAAAAGGATTATAAACATGAAAGCAGGTTGAAAGAGTTGGACTTCTTTAGTCTTGAAACCAGAAACATGTCAGAGGATGTAAGAGCTGTCTTCAAATACATGGAAAGTTGTTCCAATGAAGACAGCGGTCATACCTTCTGTATGTCTGCTAGCACGGTGAACAACAATGAGCTCAGCTTGCCATAAAGAAGTTGTAAGTAGGATATGAGGGAAAGCTCATTACCTATGGAGAACAGGAGGGGAGCACGGGGGAAAATCCTGGAGCCAGTGTTGGTGGACGTTCTGCAGAGGAGCCTAACAAGCCATGTCTCAGGTCCAGGCACACTCGGTAGTCTTTGTGGTGAAGGGACGGGCAACTTCCCGAGGTCTTCATTGTCATTACATTTCCATGCTCAAGATTGCCCTCCCCCAAGGCTCTGGATTGCAGTGTTGTATGTAGAAGGGAAAAGCTAGTATATCAGAATACATAAGTTGCAGCAACAGTCCTGTTATTCTGTAGAGTATTACATCCACCATTCCCAGGAGGGAAACTGAGACACTTTGAGCAATTCTTGTCTTTACTGTCCTACCCTAATTCTCAGGAAATGTCTATGATGGGAAGGAAAAATATATATTTTATATTAAAATATATTAAAATATATATTTTTAACAAATTCTAGTTCAGCAAATTAAATAAACAGAGTGAAGATGAACATTAAACCAGGTTAGTTTTGAATGAAGAAAAATATGTTTGAATTGTCTGAGTTGTAGTCCTTGCATTCTTAATGGAGGGATTCAGTCACTATATATGCATTTCTGGGCTTTGTGTTTCTATCTTAGATTTTTCCATAGCAAGACCATCCAATGTTTTGTCAAAAAACCTCAATCAAACCAAACCAAAATACCCCCCCCCCCCCCCCCGCAATCCCACTTACATTTCAGTGCAATGGAATTGTTAGGAAATTTGAAAATGAGACTAATAAAAATCAAGAAGGTGAATTTTTGCTGATGAGTGTTTAGGCATTGCAGGTGAATCAGAAGGTATGAACCACAACATCTCTATTCCAGAAAGATTTTTAGAAAATATTGTTTGAAATGCAAAAAGCATAACTAACTAGAAAATCACAAACCCAAATAGAGCGTCTTGCTATTTTTCTGATGACCTTAAATAAAACTCTTCAGACACTCATCTCTGTAAAAAGAACATGGAAAGAGTGCAGCATGGAAGTTTATAATTAGGACAAATACGTCACAGCAAAACATAATACACAAGAATTAGAAAAAAACAGGAAGAAAACAAATATGAATTTGTCCAATACCACTGAATAGAAATGAAGTACAGTATTATGAAGTCAGTTTACTTTGACTTCTCTTTCTTTAATGATTTGAGAAAATATTCTCAAATAATTTCTATATTACTTTTCTTGTAAGTCTTTCTGGATAATGGATCATATTTTAGAAATAAGCCAAGGCTATTTTTAAATTTTTATTTGTTTTCCTCTTTAATGCTGTATTATATTAAAAAAATCTGCTGCATTAAATTAAAATTGCAATAATTTTTTTAAAAAAAGTGATTATGCCGTTAGTTTTAGAGCAAAAGCAGTAAACTTTTAAGGCTTGAGTTCTGATAATTCTGTGAATAATTAGCAGCAATATCAAAGCAGAAGGCCACTCCATCCTTAGAAACACTTTAAGAATTTCAAATGAGAAAAACAGTATCTCAAAAGTTTTTATTCTTTTTAAATGCAAATAAATGAAAATCTAATTAAAGAGGTATGGTTTGTTGACACTTCTTATTTCAAAGTTAGGGTTTATGCTATTTTTAAATGAAAATCTTAAATAATGCCTAGTCTTTGTGATAACTTCATTTTTTCATAAGGAGAATGCTGATTATACTTGTTTTGATTTGGTATACATAACACTAGTATAAAATACATGACAGTTTTCTATTTAAAATAGGAAAGGAAAAGTGCATTTTTTATGTCATTAAAAATGTTGTAAACTAATTTTGATAGAAGTTTGTATATGACAATTTTTTTAAAGGATCTACAGCTGTACATTTACTTCTAAAAGGAGCTACTCCAAATCCCTTCCTGTATCCTGATAACAAGGACTGAAGGGCTTCTGCCAGCAAGGATGTTACGGTGTTTCTACTCCCCTCTGTCCACCATGCATGCGTCCTATTCTTGTGCGGAATCAAATCTAATATATTTATTTCACTGATTTTAAAATAGACTTTATGGATCATTACTGGTGTAGGATGGTCCTATACTTCTTCTGTAGTCAAGACTCATTGACGCAAATGAGCGAGACCAAAATGACAGGTGACCCACCTGTGTGTCTTGCATACATCTACAAGTAGATCAAATGCAGCTCCCGTAACTGGCTGCAGCACTGTGGTAACTGGGAAGCTGCTGAATACTCTGAACCCCCAGGTGAGTATCCAACGGCTGATATTGGTTGCCCTAAGACTCTACTGCTGAGTTCTACCCAGCCCTCAGTGGAGTGATGGGCTCTGCGGTCCTCACTCACTCATGTGCAACTCTTCAGTTTTCTCTCCTCAGATCTCCAACATACAAAGTATCCATTTTATGATTAATCGACCATAAAATTTTTGGTTTGTGGTTCAGAAAGGTTCACACATTTACTGGAAGTGCTTGTATCAAAATTATCATGGGAATCAGCAATTTTTAACTGAGACAATGCAATGTATTGCTGTGAAATGATGCAGGATGCTCAGAGAAAAAAAAAATAGGAGATCTAATTTGGTGAGAAAGGCACAACAACATCTCATTTTCACACCGGCAGAACTCTACAGAGCAGTATCCTATACACTGATAGTGCTTTGGCCATAAAAGTGAGCAAGCTGGAACACGTTAACAGTTTTGACCATTAGTAGTGGGTGGTAAAAAGTGGAGCTCTCTTGGCTAGCACAGTGCACCCTAAGTATTGCTGGGGAAGTGAGTTACTGCCTTGGAAAGTGCTCAGCTTTTCAGTTGGGTCTGAAAGATAAGAGGGAAGATTATGACCCCTTATGATTCCTTACGTTATGGAGAAATGTGAACTTTTTGCAGCTATGGGCTCCACAGAAGTCCTGTGTTTACTCACTACTAGGATTCACCTTACATTTGAATGTCATGTCCAAAGTACAAAAAGCGATTACTTTTCGTAGATGGGCAGGCTTTGCATTTCTTGTATTTGGATTAAATGAAATCTTGCAGATACTAGCCAAAAGCAAGCTTGATTACATAAATATTCTCCTGGCCACATCACTTCATCAGGGCTTTTTTTAGGAATAATAAATGTTTCAAAGATAGCCTACAAAAATGTCATGTAGAAAAAAACAGCAGCAGATGATTTAATGTGAGCGAAATAATTGCCGTGATTGGCTATAAAGCTATCTTAATATAACATTCAATTTTGCAGTTAAGCATTTCCCTTGCAAATAGATATCAAATTGCATCAGCTTAGATACTAAAATCATAGATTGCAACAAAAAAGTTGGTCTTACAAAGAATTTTTTGAAGTTTACCTTTCTATTTGAAAGCGTGTTTCAGAAAAAAGATCTGTTTCTGTGCTAATTTTCATTGTGGTTGGACACATTTTTGTGGTACATGCTGAAGGGTGACTAAATTTCTTCTTTCTTTGCTCTTAGGAAGGGGATTGAGATGTGCTGCCTCTGATTGCCTCTTGTTCATGTCTGCACAAGATTTACCAAGTTTCTCCTATATTCAATTATCTGTTCTCTTAATTACTGACTTCTTCGGCTTTAGTTGCCTGATTTGTCAGAAAAAGTTCTGTTTCTCACTTCTTTGCCACTTTCTTTTGTTCTTCCATCAGAACTAGGAGGGATCAACATATCTCTTGTTTCTTGCATCGTTATCAACACTAGGGCAGCTATCAAATGCTCTGTTACTGAAAAGAGCGCTGGTTGATACAAAAACAGCTTAGTATTAGTAAGCAAGAGGAAAGTGGATAATAAATTAAAATCATAGGAAGAAACTGCCTTTTGTTATCAGTCTCCTTTTAAAGAACTGCACTGAAATAAGACTTTTATTTAGTAGTGTTGTAATTAACGTTAAACAAATAACAGAAAATGCACACTTTAAAATTAACAGCTGTTTCTTCTTTTGTTTGTCAACCAGAAAAGTATTTCTTAAGCAATCAGAAAACAATTCAGTATATTCAAGCCCTTACATTATTTTGACAGTGTGCCTTATGTTGCACATTTGAGCAGCGACTGAGCACCAGTTGGCCAGCAGTGCATGTAGCCGTGGTTCATGGCCTCGGGCAGCTCTTCTGTTAGAGAGAGGAGATAGACTGGTACCACAAAACCTTTAAAGACCTTATTTTAACATTTTACGCAAAGCCACAGCCTGAAGTTCATAACTTCTGTAACACATTCAGAAAGAAATTAGCAGGGCATATTCTGTGACAAACAATTTCTGGAATTTCACATGACAGACCAGACCTTGGGCAGGCAAGTGGAATTCCCTTCAGATGATGATAAAGCAGAAGATATGCTCCAAGGTGCACTTAATGCATTTCAGCTGTTAATAGCAATGTAATGCTTTGGACTAGATTAAAGGGGATAAAGATTTCTTTAAAAAGTGTGTATCTTAGCCATTAAGTTTCTGAGCACCAACTTTTTCCTTCTATATATCCATTCACATTGTGCCCCGTGACTTGCTAATTTAAACCTAACCTCTGTTGCCCAAGACAGATTGTCCCAGAAGCTATTGTAATAATGCATTACTGTTTGGGATATTTATATGTATAGCCCTGCACACATCTTATGGCTGGCTGCCCCTATAATTAAAACACTTGTGATTATAGGTTATGTTTATAATGTATCATGTGACTTATAAATACCCACCCATTTAATATCTGTTAAAACTTCCTGATTCCCAGATGAGAAGTAGAAAAGAATTTTGGTGTGAAGCTTCATGTAGAAGTTTTCCTGGGCTGTGCAAGGAGAAGGCCGTGTTCTTGCGACACTCACCATATTCGGACTATTTTTCACTTCCTGTTATTTAATACAGCTGGTTTTGAGGAAAGTGATGGATCTGCTGTCTAGTTTGTGATTGAACCGTCTTGACTTAAATTTTTTGTTGATTGCATTAAATGTATGCAGAAGCAGAAGCCAGTTAATATGACAACTGAGAAGTCATTTGTCATTACAGCTATCCCCAAGTCTGGCTGCATTGTTGTGAGTAGTGTGGAAAGAGGGGGAAAATCATATATCAAAAAGCACTATTGATATAAAACCAGCACAAAGATAGAAAGCAAAGCAGCCAGAGATGTCTTAACTTTTAGCATGAACTTATTCAAATACTCTTGATGTCAGTGGCCTACGGCAACTGGGGAAGTGGCAAAGAAACGCAGGATGTTGAAACCTGTAGGTAGAGGGCACAGTGATTGACACACTGCTGCACAGAAGCAATGGTTAATAACACTGTCAAGGCTGCATTTTATAGACGAAGAGGCTAAAGCACAGAGTTTAAATGACTTACTAGCAGCTCAGCGGTATACATTGGTCTCTTGAGTCCTATCAACTGTTTGTTCGTTATACTACTGATACTGCCATGTCTCTTCTGGAGTTCTCCAAAGGCTTACCACAGTGTAGGAATTAATGACAAAGTTATTAGATATGGCTGGTAATAAAAAACTCTTTTCAGGAGTGCAGCTCACACAGTTCTTTTCATAACCACTTCCAACAATGGTAAGGGGCCTTGGGGCTAAAAATCTTTGCATTCCCCCACACAATGCAGCAACTCCTTCAAAAGTCATTCATCTGGGGTTGGATGAGGGGGAAGTATCAGAAATTCAAAAGCATGGTAGATGCATGACATTCCTCTGCGGATGGCTATTAGCTTGCTAGCAATTTTGTGAGAATAATTCAGCTTGTGGATTCTATGGCCCTGGATTCATTTTGTGTGGCCATATATAGCAATCCTGCAGTGGCAATAGATGGAAGTAGTACCCCGGCTGCCAGCTTTCTTCCACAACTAGAAAACTGGCATTCTGTTCTGAAAGCATCTTTTCACAGAGATCTTAACTTTTGGGGGGGGGACTGTGAATGGGTCACTGTAGAAATGGTGTACAAATCCAGCCTTTAAATTACCCAGCAAATAGGGTGGTGTATAGGACCCTCCATGTTGTGCTTTTCTGTTGCTAAGCTTTGGCTTTGGTGCCTCTGCTGTACCTTTATTGATAGAGCAACATGAGCTTTTCCAGATCTACTTAAAATGGGAGGTGACAGAGTATATGACACATATGTCATTACTTAAACTGATTTTCTTTATGTTCACTTACATGAGTTATTTTTGTTGGATCAATATAAGGATGATGTGGAAAGGCCTTTCTCTGCTGCCTCTAGATGCATAAATATACAAACCCTTATTATTGGTCAGAAAATATGTGGTGAAAGTAGCACACTAGATCTTGTACCAGACTCAAGTGATAGCCAAAACTTCCGTTTTTTCTTCCAGCTTTTCGGGACATTGTTTCTTCAGGTGCACAATGCCTGTCCCTCCTGTGCAAAGGGGAAAGAAGTATTCAGTGACCCAGGACAAGGGATAGGGTAGCCTCAATCTCAAGGTGTTTTACTGAAGGATTAAAGAATGGGACAAAGACCCTGTGAAAATAAGAAGTAGGCAATGAAATCAACAGGTGGTGGGTGAAAATATTGTATAGGTGATTTCATTCTGTTCATTTTTGTTCATTTGCAAAATTGTGGGTCAAAAGAAAACAGGAGAAACTGCAGTGAATTTAAGAAGAGCTGAAGATACAGCATGCACTGTGAAGACTTTTGTCTAGCAGTCAGTGGAGATAAACTTTGCATTTCAAAGACAGCAGGATGAGAGGCCAGATTAACGGCAGAGGAAGTGAAAAAAAATTTTTTTCCAGCCTTCAATAATGCAGGATCAGAAGAGTTTGCTGTGATAGCATATTTAACATACTTTAGAAGCCAAATGCAGGATACTTTGTGGCACTACTGAGATCAGAGAAGACTTCAGAAATCCTAGAGGAGTGCAGAAATAGAAAAAGCTTCAATAAATCTCAAAATCCTTGTAGGTGAGTGAGAGAAGGAATTAATATATGAAATATAAACCACTGGTGTGAATATGTAGATTTTAGTTTTGTGGCAAATTGGACATTCTGATTTTGCATTTTTTAGCCAAAAAATGTTGTTGAACTCTGTGGAAACACAATTAGATAAAATGTTGTCAAAATTAATTATAAATTTAGCACTGGGAGAAACAAAAAACATATTTTACCAAAAGAAATAAGTAGCTAAGTGAAATCTATGTTTTCCTGAATAAAAACAATTGATGCAAACAAATTATGGGATTATGTGTCTAATTCAAACATGAATATGGCAATATTGGATTTCATTGTGGCAGTTGTCCATTGTCAATAGGAGTCACCACGATGAAACAGCTGAATTTTCTGAAAGTCAAAATGTGAAATAGAAGAGCCTGCTAATACATGGAGCTGTTACAAGTAGAAGGTTCAGAGTAGGGGCAACCATCTCAGTTTTAGGGTGTGCTTTGTTGAAATGCTTAGCTACAGTGTGGTTCATTTAGAAAGACATTAGGTGAGGAGATACTGTACAATTAGGAATAAAGGTATCCTATTAAAAAATGAGGTACATCATGGGAGGAATGTCTATTATCATAGGCTTGGATGATATGTTTTAGCTAGAGGCTTACATTAGCATTCAGGCACTTGTTTTATTTTTTCCTGTTTTTACAGTGCTATCCCCTTGAAACTCATTAAACCTTTTTCCACAGTAGGCTAGCCACTCAGGCATGAATAATCTAAGGGGTAAACAGAATATTGTTATAAATACACAAGTGTCCATTACAAGAAGTAGTAAATTTAAAGATGATTAAAAAGCAACAACAAAGCACAAATACCCTCTCAAGCACATACAGCTATAACATAACCAGTACATGTTTTTCTTGTAAAGGATTCATTAGAACATGTCTTACAATTGAGTGAAATAAGTAACTCCGCCTGATTAAAGAGCTACCATTAATCATTTCTAGATCACAAGTTCAAAAACAAAAAAGAGGATTTATTTGTTATTGCTTTGTGCTTTATTTAATCATAAGAGACCCATGCAAAACAGGTGTAAAAATGCTGTACTGTGTATAAATGAGGACACATTCTAACATGACTGTGTTGTACATCTTTTAACAAGGTTATTGAGAATTCCAGTTCAGAAGACCATCTAAACATATATCCCTTTATTTAAAAGTCCTCAGATTCAACTGACTGAGGTGCAACTACATAAGGGCTATATGCGTGTAAAAAATTTTTAAAAAGTTTGAGATACCTAAATCAATGTTTCGGTAGGTGAGACTTTAACTCCAAACCTGCAGCCTGAAACTCCTCTGTTCAAAGGCTGGGGGAACACTACAGGTACTGTAATTTGCAGTCAACTTACTACCTCCAGCACTGTATCTCACACACGAGTGTGTCTTTTGTGGGCAAGGCAGTAGGTGAGGAATGTCTTTGTCCCTTTTCCCTTTTGTGGATTTTGTATAAAACCCATAGAATAAACCAAGAAATCTCCTCCTCCAAGTTCAAGACAGTTCTATCCCAAAGAATATCAAGGCATGCAAAAATGCCAGGAGGCCTGTGTGGCTGAACAAGGAACTCCTGGCCAAACTCAAAACACAAAAAGGAAGCATACAGATGGTGGAAGGAAGGATAGGTGACCTAGGAGGAATACAGAGACATTGTCTGAGCATCCAGGGATGAGGTTCAGAAAGCTAAAGGCCAAATGTAATTGAATCTGGCCAGGGATGTCAAAGACAAGAAGAAGGGCTGCTATAAGTACATAAGGGACAAAAGGAAAGACTAGAGAAAATGTGGACCCATTGCTCAAAGAGACAGAGGACCTGGTTACACAGGGCATGGAAGGAGACGAGGTACTAAATTTCTTCTTTGTCTCAGTCTTTACTAGCAAGACCGGCCTTCAGGAATCTCAGGTCCCAGACACCACGGGTAAAGTCTGGAGCAAGGAAGATGTACCCTTGGTGGAAGAGGATCAGGTCAGAGAACACTTAAGCAAACTGGACATACATAAGTCCATGGGCCCTGATGGGATGCATCCACAAGTGCTGAGGGAGCTGGCTGATGTCATTGTGAGGCCACTCTCGATAATCTTTGATCAGTCATGGCAACTGGCAGAAGTGCCCAAAGACTGGAGGAAAGCAAATGTCACTCCTCTCTTCAAGAAGGGCAAGAAGGAGGACCCAGGGAACTACAGGCTGGTCAGTCTCACCTCCATCCCCGGGAAGGTGATGAAACCATTTCCAGGGTCATCAAGGACAAGAAAATCATCAGGAGTAATCAGCACGGCTTCACCAATGTGAAGTCATGCTTGACCAACTTGATAAACTTCTATGATGAAATGACTGGCCTGGTAGATGAGGGGCTAGCAGCGGATATTGTCTACCTGGACTTCAGTAAGACATTTGACACTGTCTCTCATAAGATCCTCAAAGACAAGCTGTTGATGGCTGAATGGGCTGAATAAGCAGACAGTGAGGTGGACTGAAAACTGGATGAACGGCCAAGCCCAGAGGGTGGTGATTAGCAACACAAGTCTAGTTGGAGGCCAGTAACTAGCAGTGTACCCCAGCAGGGTCAATACATCTTCATTAGTGGTCTGGATGTGGGGCAGAATGTACCCTCAGCAAGTCTGTGGATGACACCTAACCAGGACGAATGGCTGATAGGCCAGAAGGTTGCACTGCCATCCAGAGGGACCTCAGTAGGCTGGAGAAATGGGCTGATGGGAACCTCAGGAAATTCAACAAGGGGAAGTGTAAAGTTCTGCACCTGGAAAGGAACAACCCCATGCACCAGTGTATTCTAGTGACCACTGAGCTGGAAAGCAGCTTGACAGAAAAGGACCTGAGCGTCCTGGTGGACACCAAGTTGAACATGAGCCAGCAATGTGCCCTTGCAGCCAAGAAGGCTAATGGTGTCCTGGGCTGCCAGCAGGCCAAGGGAGGTGATCCTTCCCCTCTCCTCAGCCCTGGTGAGGCCACACCGGGAGTGCTGTGTCCAGTTCTGGCCTCTTCAGTACAAAAGAGACACGGACATACTGGAGAGAGTCCAACGAAGGGCTACTAAGATGATTAAGGGGCTGGAACATCTCTCCTATGAGGAAAGGCTGGGAGCGCTGGCACTGTTGAGCCTGAAGAAGAGAAAGCTCAGGGGGGATTTCATCAATGTATATAAATACCTGAAGGGAGAGTGTATAGAGGATGGAGCCAAGTTATTTGCATTGGTGCCCAGTGACAGGACAAGAGGCAATGGGCACAAAATGAAAAACAGTAGGTTCCCTCCAAACATCAGGAAACACTTTTTTAATGTGAAGGTGACTGAGCACTGGCACATCACTGGAGACATTCAAAAGCCATCTGGACATAGTCCTGGTCTACTGGCTCCAGGTGGCCCTGCTTGAGCAGGAGAGTTGGACCAGTTTCCCTCCAGAGGTCCCTTCCAACCTCAACCATTCTGTAATTCTGTGAAATAACCCTGAGAGCTAAGCCTGGAATGCAAACCAGCTCCTATCTCCAAGTCACTGTCCTACTGTTGGACAACAAAATGAGGCTTCTTCTTCCTCCTGTCCTGACTCGCCTTCACATTGCACAGGTTAGCTATGGCAATTAGGGTGCTCTCAGGTGAGAGGAGGTGTGGGTTGGAGCTGCTTCAGACTGACAAAGGGCTGCTTTAGTTATTTTTTATTTACAGAAAGTCAGGCTTCTTTAATTGACAAAGATTTTCCTTCATACTTATATCTTTACTTTCTTCAGACAATCACAACAACAAAACAGGCTCCTACAGAGAGCCAAAAGGAAATAATGAATAGAAATCTATGTCTGAGATCCCTTTCCCTCCCTGCTCCTGGAACTTAGGCACCCAGGTCAAGGTTGTGGCTTGATGCTGCCATTGTTTTTTGACCCTCAAATCTTGTCTTGAAGAATCAATGTGTGCAAAAGTTCTTTCAAGTAATCGAAGAGGCCTCACTGTTTGCCAATGGTGGAAGAGAAGGAGATGGTACTATTGTCCACAGCCTGGGTTGTATCTGATTAGCCTGCTCATACAGCAGGAGATAAAGTTAGGGAGTAATTCAGATGCCCAACTTAGGCTACCTAGTGCCTTTGAGAAGGGTCTAGGTATCCTGTATGTTTGGTGTCAACAGTAACCATATTGGGCAATGTAGTAGCATAGTTTATGGTGCTTTAGGACTTTTTTTGATTGATCTCTTGAATTTAGATGCAGAGATTCTCCCTAAATATTTATTTGGATACATAACTAAATGCTTTCTTAGACATAAGCCTTCCTGTTTGATTTTGGCTAAGGAGCAGTGCCTGACTTGTTTTAGTTTGTGCTGGTTGTAAACTGAGAAAAAATCATTATGCCTAGTGGAGCTATATTCATATAACACTGGAGTATTTAACATTTTACTTTACCCTAGTGTAAATGTGGTTCTAATGCATACTAACTGACACGGTTACTGAGAAAATAAATTCATTAATGTTTATAGGATGGCTATGGTCCTCAAATGAAGGCATTCAAAATGCAAAGTTATTATCTAAGAGAACCTTGACATTTAGAATTCAGCTGGCAATATTTTGACATGTCAAATACGCAGTTAATTTTGAATATATGGAAAGTGTTAAGAGGCATATTCAAGTCTTTGTATTTTTCCCCACACTGCAATGATGACCGTTTGCAATACATCAAAAGTCAGAGCTCCAGAAGTGAAATTGACTCACGGAAACCAAAAAAAGAAGAAAATAGTTTGGACTTGACCATGAAATGCTCTAAAGAATAGTGCATATACTAGTTCTATGAAAATGAGATGGTCTTTAAACCCTCAGAGGACAAGAAAATAATGCCAAAACTGAACTCGGTCAGAAGAGAAGACCCAAAAGGTTAGAGTAGCTGGACAAAAATGGAAGATTAAGAATGATTCTGCATAACTGAATGGGTGAAATTGGTTCATAAACAATTCTGTCATAGGGAGCTTTCTGTCTGTAGCTTCAAAGGTGTAAGGGATACGGAAAGTGGAATTGGCATCTCTTTGCTTTGTTGCTAAGTTTGTGACAGAGAATGAAATTTCGAGTTAGGATAGCTTGTTAAATTGAAGTTATACTACAGTCTGCTTTGCGTGACACTACCTAATCCTTTTGATATTGAAATACAGAAAGAAACCAAAATTTGATGGCCAATATCTGTGAAGACTTGTTATTATGGAGTAATTCTTCCATTGGCTAAGATTTTGGCTAACAAGTTATTAAGAAAACTAATGCTTGTGATTTTACCACCTGTTCGTATTATATTATATTACAACGCCTTTTTTGCCTCATTAAAACGTGCTCTTGCAAAATCTTCATAGATTTAGAGGTAACCTTGCAAAAATTATAAAAGCCTTGAAAATGTATCCAGAAAATATTCAGCATATGAAAAGGAATGATTTTTTTCCCTGAAATTTCATCATCGAAATTACAATGGAATTATCATGAGCCTTTATCCTGAAGAGTAAGGCTGAGGATAATGGTTGTTTTTCAGCTGTTTAGTCTACAGGCAAGCCTGTTGCTTGAATTGGCATTACAGGTATTGAGACAGAAATCAGAGGGGACTGATCCTTAACCTAACACATCCTTGATCTGACAGCTGGAAATAAATCTATTGGTTGATATTGAGACTGTGATTTTATTCTTATGTTTGGAGCGGCTAGGAAAATAAGACTGTTACTGCCACAAATTATCAGACAAAGTTTATGAAGAAGTATTTTATTTCTTTCATTAATTTATTTTAAATTAATTTAGTTCTTTAAATTCGTCCATATATTTTACCATCCTTTTTGTTTACTCATGCTGTTTCGTTACTAAAATGTAAAGAAATGTGTATGATTAGAATGTTTTCCCATACATGGGGATTCTTGGATCTGAAGATTTTTAAGACTGGTAAAACCCTGTAACAAACTAGGTAGTTATGGTACAGAAAACCACCCTGTAGTTGTCCTAAAAAAGTTAACCTATATATGTGCATGCAGTTAGCTTTGGAAGGAGAGATGATTTGGTATTCATCATTTTTCCTAGTGTTCAGAACACTTGATTGCCAGAAATAGAAAGTAAAGGCTGATCAAATTAAACTTGGAAAACATCCACAATAGTTTCATATTCTTTGTAACAAGTTCTTTCTTACAATTTAAGAAGTAGTTCAGGTTGGTCAGAGATTGTGTAGCTCACAGGATCTAGACTGTTTGTATAGGTATTAATACTGAATCTTGTGATATTTGGTTATGGTGCAGTTAGCAAGCAGAAATAGAAAGCTTTTCTATTTTATTCATGATGTTTTATCTACTGTCGTGTCTGTCTTAGTGCCAGAATGAGAGGAGACAGGTTTTTAGCTTTCGTTTTCCAGATTTGCCTATACTTAACTAAAAGGCAAGAAGACATTTAGTAGCAAATCATAAATGATGTAAAAAGGGAGCAAATATTGTTATTGGGAAAATAGAATCCCATGAGTTCATTTTTTATTAAATATGTTATCTGTCAAGAAAATAGGTCAACTTTTTGGGAACTGAATTTTACAGAAGATGCCATCTGGCTTTTCCAATTGTTACAAGGAAGGATGCTTTTTTTGTTTGTTTGTTTGTTTTGTATGAAACATCATCATGTTCTGTAGATGGAGAGCCATCCTTCAGGGTGGCTCTTTCCAAGAAAAGAGACTTTTTAAAACATCAAAGAATTAACTGCATATAAAAATGTTTTTCAGCTGTTACTGAGTCCATGTAAAATTTTTATGCAAGATGAAAAACAAATCTATTTTAAAAGTGAGGACTCAGCTTTTACTCCAGGTTGTTGGGTTTTTTTATAGTCACCACGAGATGTAAAGCCTGGACATTGATTTTGCTGGCCTAATGTTCCCAGAGGCCAAGAAGTCAAACTTTGGACTCTGGTTTCTAGAGACGATTATACATGGACACGACAATTTAAATGGGCTGTTTGGGGTTTGACAGCCAATAAAGCAATCTGTTTGGGTGTAGCCCATAAGACTTGGTTCTAAAATTCTAACAAATTCCCAAGCTCACATTGGATGCTTAAGCTGTCCTCCATAATGCACATCTAAACATTTCACAGAAATATTCATGAATTCAGTCTTCTCAAAGGCTGTGATAACAACTACATGGCTTAAGAAGAGTACACTAGAGATCTAGACCTTCAAAATTAATGGGAAATTTAGCCTTTGCTATTAAATTACACAGTAAAATATCATCTGTTATATAGGTCCAAATACATACACTGGATAGCTGAGCAAGAACCAGCTGAATGTCCTTTAGATTTATAAGTAACCCAGCTATTCCAGTGAGCAGAAATATTGAGTATAAGCCCCCTAAAGCTATTACTGAAAAATAAATCCTGAAGATCCAATATTGTGCACTATCTAAAACATATACCTAGAAGTCTGCTTTCCCTTAACAGGAGTGAGCAAATATTTGAACATGCAGTGTGCATGTTGAAATTCCTTCCTTTGACCCTGAAAAGGCAGAACCGTATATGTACTTTGAGTAAACTTCAGGGTGCTTGGAGAAGGAAAAATAGGACATTGGTGATAAGGCAAATGACCAGGTTTTAATTTGGGATGTCTGCTTCATTGAATTCCACTTATATGATACTGATTTGACAGAGAAATTGGTTCTCCTGCTTTTTTTCCAGTTCCAGAGAGCTTATTTAAATATGTTATCTGATGGCAGAAGGTTCTTCACTGCCTTTTACCTTGAATTTCTCCTTGATGTGTGAAAAGCAGGATAAGTGTCCATGTATCTGCTATACTCATTTTACACTAGTATAAATAACTATAGAGACTGTAAATTAATAAAAAACAGTATCTTGAGAGTCGGCATGTAGCCTCTGCTCTGTTATAATCAATGACTTTTGGCCTCTAGATTTACTGAGTCTAAAATTTTACCTTGCAATCTAAAATCCCCATAGCCATGAAACTTAATTCTGGAATCGTATTTCTGAGGGTGCAAATGTAAATGTCTGGCAGCCCAGTTCAGCACCATAAGAGAGTGGGGCCATGAGAAAATGTGGACTTGAATGTACAACTGAAGGTATTTGGACATATGGTTTTGCTATTGGCTTACCAGTAAGAGTTTTTCTGCTTCATATAATGATTCTTGGGCCTGAATTCATGCCTATTTTTCTTATTTAGATTCTTCCAGAATCCTGTGACATGCTAATTTGCAAGATGAGCTATAGAAAAAGCTATTTCCAGAGATTATTATTGATGTTATTTGGGGCAAACTGAGTGACAGCTACTATTTCTTCCCTAAGCCGCTGTGAAATTTCATCCATTCTTCACCAGTCTGAGCTGCTCAAAACTGGGATCATTCAAGAAAATCACAGAATTATTCGTTGTATGGCTCTGGATGAACTTGCATTCTTAAAAATATAACACACATTCATAAATGACAGTTGTAATGAAATATGCTATTGACTTTGCACTTAGTCAATTTAGGTATTAATTTCTTGTTTGCTTGCAAGAGAATTCTGCAGATGAACTAAAGCAGCACATTTCCACAGTGTTTGAACACTAGCTTTTCTTGTCATGCAGTGAATATAGTTATGTAGTGGAATAGGGATCATGAAATATGTCACAAGGACAAAATCCAGCAACTGTTGAGAATGGGATTGCAAGAATGAAACTTTGGGAGATAACCAGAAATGGAGCAGGCTAAGCCAATGTCAGTTATACAAAAAGAGGCCCTTCAGTATATGTTAATATGCTGAGCCATAATTTGCCATGGACCAGGCTCCCAGGCAAGTCTGCTATCCTTGCAATACGACTAATAGCTTCTTGCAGAGAGACGGATGTGACAGGCAACAAGATAAATACTAAAGCTGTGCCAACTAACTCTGTGCTCCTAGGAGCATCCTAGGAGTCTTTAGCCCAGCCAATAATGCAGGTCCTGCACTCCTTGTGTGCCCAGAGCTCTCATGTGAAATGCAGAGCTCTGAGTGTGAAAGTAGCTCAGTACTAGATTTTAGGTATTGTTTTGAAAATCTTAAGCATATGTCTTTTTCTTTCCATCTTTAGCTACATACAAGCCATATCCCCCTCACCCTCGCCAACGTCTCCAAGACAGGAGACAGAATCTCCATATCTTAGACCCAGGCAAGTCTGAATATTCTGGGAAAAATCAGCTTTCCTGTTTTATCTTAGGCAAGGAAGGTTGAAAATAGGACTTAGAGTCACTGCAATTTTTAAGCATAGTGTTCCTCTAGTAGTCGCTAACTTCTTCATACTTCTTGGGCTGTATTCTCAATTTGACAGCGTTGCTTATAAGAAATACTGATATAACAGGTAATTTTAAAATTACTTTATTTTTATGCCAATAGTGACATTAACACTTAGATTGAGGGCTAATGGACTCTTTTGTAGTTCTGTGAAAAAGACAACTTTCTGGGTAAAAAAACAGTTGTGAAATCCATGGTTATTTTTGTGATCAAGTTCAAAAGGAACATCAATAAGAATGCCAGTGCCTGAAGTCCATTTGTGCCCTTCAAAGAATATATATTGAATGTTGAAGGTTTTGTAATAACAGTGCTTGTGCCTGTGATGGTTCTGATGCAGTGATCTGGAAAACAGTGGTAGAGGCATATCAAAGAATTGGGAATTGCTTTGGATAAACCAGCAGATTTTACTCTTGTGGAGACAAATAATCGATAATCTGCAATTTCAGGAAGCTGGGCAGCTCAGCGACATGGTTGACCTAAAAATCAAAGTTCAATGACTTTATAAAATTACATCATCATATCTGTAAGTTAAACCCACAGCAGCAGGAATGCAAAGCAGAAGCTGAAATTCTACTTGTCCTCCATGGAATTTACAATGGACTCTTTTCCTCAAGCATGCCTAGATACTGAAGAACATATCATGAATTTTGCTTTTGCATGAAACTATTTTGCTTTCATGTGCTTGATTTGTTAGGTGGTGTGGGTTTTTTTTAGTGTTTTTTTAAAAATTAAGAAATCCCCATTATCTGTCTGGTTTTGTTTTTCACATTTTCAGTGTCTTCTTAGAACTGAGAAGTATAAAAGTTCATTGCCCAGCAGAGTTTTATCAAAGCTGCCTGAACATTTGACTCAGATTTAGCAGGGTCTCATGTGAGTAAGACTACTTACATGAATAAAGCTAAGCATATGCCTGAGAAGCTTTCTGAAAGAGAACATAGATCTGGAAAAATATGGATGAAATACAGGTTGTCCTGAACTGTAAGACCTCCTTGGGGAGGAATCAAATGATACATCAGTAATAATTGATACTAAAATTGCATTTACATCCCAGAGGATCTCTAACTCATTCTCACCTGGATTGAGTCACAGACTTTCATTTCAACACTTTCCAGAAGTCTGTAAAAAGTGGCTTCTGCCTGCAGAGACAGATATTTTAACATTTTTATAAGTTCTCATCATTTGTCTCCCAGCACACTACACACACTAATTTCCAGAAGACAAAAATAAACAGAAAGTAATGAATTCCCAGCGCTTCAGCAGGCAGGCAGACAGGTGATCCACCATGGATACACTGATTTCAGCACTGCATCGCTATTCTGAATGCTGCAAAAACTAGCTATACCTAAGACCTCTGATGTGAAGGCATATTTAGGCTGGAAGGCAGCCGTCACACAAAGAAGAGCGGTGAGTATAGGTATTTCTGTGGGGTTTTTTTTGTTTGTTTTGGTTTTGTTTGCTTGTTTTGTTTTGTTTTCCCCTATGACCACATCTTACTATTGCAGAACAAACTATGACATCTTTCGTATTCATTAAAAATAGTCAAAATATCTACTCAAAAAGTTCCATCCAAATATGTATTTTTTCAAGTAATAATTTAATTATTTTGAATTCTGTACAAGATTTTTAGTGGATTCCAAGTAAAGCTGTGGTATGTTTAATATTCTAAGACTAGATAGAAAACTGGAAGAAAAATTATATCTACTTATGTACCTTAGAAGGTGCTGGTTACCACTACTATTTCCATCACCTTTCAGGAAAATGGAGAGGTTTATTTTGATTTTAACTTAACTCTGCAGTCTATTGCATATTGTAGAAAACTTTGAGTGCCTCTATTTTTTAGACATCAATGATATACAGGACTGTGAAACTTACTCATACAAGACTGGCAGTTCTTAGGACTATAGCAAAGTGATTTAACATGTGTACTAATTGTTTAACTACAGTTTTAATTTGTGCTTACAAAAGGACTCTAACTGAAATATGAATTACCAAGGTTTGGAAGTCAGAACATTTCATATACAGGAGACCATATATATAACACTTTTCTGCTAATCTTTTTTCAACATACATATATCTTCAAACATGCATGCCTTACAATAAAGGATACAGTTGCGGAAAAAATGCTTTTTAAACAAAAGAAAGGCTTCAGATAAATTATTTTGCAATTGCAGAAGTACCCAGGCCATGTTTCACAGTTTGTTCTGTGCTAGACCTACGCCTAGAAACATACATAAGTCTACAGCTACAAAGGTAATTGCTGCACATGTCACTTGACATTACTTCAAAATTCTTTGTTGAGTGTGAATTTCAGAAGCATCAAGTTTTGCAAAAAAAGAAAAAAGTCCTTAGAGGGAAAATTCATCAGTTCAGAAATCTGCTATAATGGCATTTGTAAGTGAACCTTAAATTACTACCATGCAATTGGGAGAACTAGCACTCCCTTCTTTACCCTTTTTGCTATCAGTATGGGCTGTGAGTAGTTTAATTAACGAAGTATGCTCCACAGATACTCATTAGAAACATTCCTTCAGGAAACAGGTATTAGGATGTTAGCTAAAATAGGAATTTAATGCACTTCATGTTCCAATTAAGTTCATTTGTATCCCCTACACCTCTGGTGTATCATTTCTAGTAGGACGTATATTCAAAATGAATACCAGAGCGTTTACTGTTGCAATGCAAATTCCTTTGCCAAATGCTTATATCTTCACATTAAACACACACTATGGACAGAGTGGAAAAAAGGTTAGCATAGCTCTTCAACACCACCAGAAATATTAGGCATCACCAGGCACAACCCATTAAGTGTTTAAATCTCAGGATACTTCTTTCACTGTTAGTGCCTACAACTAACATGCTACAGAACATGCATACTTAAATACTTTAGCTAGCCTGGCCTGGAGAGTTTTCTCCCCAGTAGAGAAAAGGGAGATGTTGTTCCAGCTCAGAAATAGATTGCTATCACCACCCAGAGGCTGGCTGCATCCAGTTGCTATAGGTCCCTTCCTAACTAGATGGGCATCAAAGTGTTGGTGATCTGAAGAACGTAGCTTGTAGGGCAAATAATATGAAGGGTTACTCCTCGGGAGTGGACATAATGTACCTCTAACAATTTGATTTGGGGGAGTGGGCTTCACAAATTGGGCTGAGGCAATTGATACCTCCTTAAGTCCACCAGTTGCATGGTTCAGGCAGACAGTCATTGCACTGGCTTCAGCCACACCGTGGGCTTGTGAACACCCTCAAGTCTAAGCCTGAGTGTGCTGATTTCTGAGCAGGCACCAAAAAAAATTAATCATGTTTCCATAACAATTTTCAGTCAGAATGGTTCTTTTAAGTCAAAATTAGCCTAGCCACCATAAAGGTAGGAAATAAAAGATATAATGCTGGGAATATTTTTAAAATGCTAAGATCAGCTATGTGCGATGTGACTGGGAAGTTGTGTTCTTCAGGCACATATGTATAATGCATGCAATACTACCAGGCATCCAGCAATGGCATCTGATTTCAGGGTTGTCATGGTGTCACAGTGTTTACAGTCTCTGCAAGCTTCTCTCTTTATTTTTATTTATTTATTTGTTAAATTTTTGCTAGTGGACTCAGCAATTGTCCTGTCACAGCAGTGAAAGTATGTGAGAAAGCAACATTCTCAAACATAATCATAAAATTATTTTGTTTGAGAACATGTATTTTTTCTTTTTTTTTTTTTTTTTTTGAGAAACGTATGTTTTATTTTCTTGCTTTGTTGGCATGCTGTAGCCTTTACCTTGCAGTAGGGAAGTTTTCATAAAATGTCCACTCAGTCCTTCAGGTGTTTTAGGTTTTGGGGGTATTAACTTCTTTTTAGAAATAAGTCTCTGACCCTTAACTGGGACATTTTGCAAATCACATTACACTGCTCGGGGCTGTATGTTATTGTGGCACTGATGGGGAGGAAAGAGAGGTGAACTGCAGTGCCGCGCAGGACAGGTGGTTCGTACAGCACTGGGCAATGCTAATAGGCTCTGCAAGCCATGGGAAACTCCCTGTGAGCTAATTATATTTACCTCAGAAAGAGAATCAGCAACCAGTCTTTATGCTGAAAGACTATCAGTAATTTTGAGGGTGACCTAAAAATTCTGATGAACTCTATAGGCCAAATCCTTCACTCCTCTTGTTTTTTGAGTCAGGATAAGAGGCTGATTTCATGTATTAAACCTACTGTAGCAGGTAAACAGTCTAGTTCTTCTCATCCCCTTATTCCTTTCCCTGTAATGTGATATAGTGTTCTGTTCCTATTGCACTAATTCCACAACAGTCAGGTAACATATGCCCGAGTTAACCACGAATATAAGACACATTATAGAGTTCCCCTTAGCCGTATGACATTTTTATAATGATTGCAGGAAGAATTTCCTGAGAGACTGGTAATGGATAGACCTATTACAGCAGTAAAATAATTTTGTAAGGGACAAAAAAAAGGCCTTTTAAGCTGGTCTTAGCTGCCTTGTGCATTGTAATACTCTGAAACATTACCACTGAAACTCAGGAAGGGTTTCTAAATATATGACAAGATGTCCAAAACAAAAGCTCCGCTACAGATGATGGAGGTCTTCTGGAAAACAGAACGGTACGAACGGGACGCCTCCTGTTATCGCAGGGAAGTTTTCTCAAAGCAAGGATGTCGTACTTGAGGAGTATTGTGGCTACATGTCATGCAAATCATTACGTTAAAAATCATCTCAGATTCTCGGGTTCCCCTTTCTCAGTCTCCCCCCGCCGTCGGTCGCAGCCAAGCGCCGACAGGGGCGGGCGCCCCGACATAGCGCCCGCCCCGGCCCTGCGGCGGCTCCGCGGGGCGCAGCAGCGGCCGCCTGCCGCCCGCCCCCGCTTGAGGCGGCCCCGGTCACGGCTGAGGCGACGCTCGCCGCCTTCCTCTGAGTCGCTTCCGCGCCCCCCCCGACTCCTGGCCGCTGCAGAGCGAAGTCGGCGTCCGGGGGCAGCGCCGGAGCGCGGGGCGGGGGCGGTTCAGCCCGCCACGGGGGCGGCCTCGCCGTGCCCCGCTGGCCCCGGGGAGCCCTCGCCGCCGCCGCCGCTCCGTCTTGTGCCGTGCGAGGGCTTTTTCGAGCCTTAGCGAAGCCCGTGCGGCTCCTCTCCCTTGAAGGCCGCGGAAAATGGGTTTCCTGGGCAGGCTGGCGGCGCTACCAAAACTTGTTGCGGGGGCGGCGGCGGGCCGGGGCGGCGGCGGTGGCTGGTGGCGGCCGGGGCGACCCTGCGCGGGGAGCCCGCTCCGGGGCTGGGCCGCCGCTGCCCGCCGCCCGCCGCCCGGCGGCCGCGCCGCCTCCTCCCGGGCGCTGGGCGAGTACGAGGAAGTTTTCAGGTCCTCCGTGGCGGAGCCCGAGAAAGTTTGGGGAGCAGCCGCCGAGCAGATCCAGTGGTACAAGCCCTGGGCCCGGGCTCTGGAGAGCGGCCGCCCCGGCAGCGCCTCCTGGTGAGTCTGCCTGTGACCGCTCGGGGCGATGGAGGGGCCGGGGTGGGGGCTGGAGCCGGGGCCGGGCCCGGGCCCGGGCCCGGGCCCGGGAGGGCGCAGCTCGGCTGTAACGGGGCGGGCTGCCTGCCGGGGGCCTGGGGCTGTGCTGGGCGTGGGGGTCGTGTGGTCACCGCCGAACTCCCCCAGCGCGTATTTGGGGTGGTCAGCACGCCGGCGCTGATGAAGGAGGTGGCTGCAGAGCATGG
The DNA here is from genome assembly GCF_047370975.1 of Nipponia nippon. Lineage (NCBI taxonomy): Eukaryota > Metazoa > Chordata > Aves > Pelecaniformes > Threskiornithidae > Nipponia > Nipponia nippon. Next base: position 45,002,576 of record NW_028262347.1, read on the forward strand.
GGGAGTTTAATAATTACACTTGGTTAAGGTTAACGATTAAAAGCAGCATGGATGAATGTGTTGGGGCGAGAGGGGAGTTAGCATGCACTGTGACAGCTGTGACATGCCCGTGTGTGGGTGTGATGTCTGGGTGACACGCCTGAAGCTCCCCCATCCCAGCCCCTTTTGGGCCTGGCTTGGAAACAGGCAGCTGCGAGCAGGAGAAACGGGGCATCCGGTGCCAGGGGAAGCACCTGTGTGAAAACACAGAAGCGGCAGCTTTCAGAGGTGTTTAATCGTAGAAGCTATCTAAGTAGGTCATAATTTAAAGGATGTGGTTAAGGTAATGTTTGGCAAAAGCATTGGCATTGTAATATATATATCCATGTGATGAATGGCAAACTGCCCAAACATAGAATGTGATACCCTTCTTATAAATTACCGGATAGGATTTTCAGTACTTTCTCAAAGGCGGTTTACCTGTTAAAATTTTGTGTTGACCACCATTGCCTCTTATTCAATAAGTTTACATCATGCTCTTTGATCTTTTCTCAAGGAGAAGCTGATGTAGGATAAAAAAGGCAACGCAGGATGAGGGTCATCTTTGGTACTGTCGTGGTTTAACCCCAGCCGGCAACTAAGCACCACACAGCCGCTTGCTCACTCCCCCCCGGTGGGATGGGGGAGAGAATCAGAAGAGTAAAAGTGAGAAAACTCATGGGTTGAGATAAAGACAGTTTAATGGGTAAAGCAAAAGCTGTGTGCGCAAGCAAAGCAAAACAAGGAGTTCATTCACTACTTCCCACCGGCAGGCAGGTGTTCAGCCATCTCCAGGAGAGCAGGGCTCCATCACGCGTAACGGCTACTTGGGAAGATGAATGCCATCACTCCAAATGTCCCCCCCTTCCTTCTTCTTCCCCCAGCTTATATACTAAGCATGACGTCATATGGTATGGAATAGCCCTTTGGCCAGTCTGGGTCAGCTGTCCTGGCTGTGCTCCCTCCCAGCTTCTTGTGCACCTGGCAGAGCAGGGGAAGCTGAAAAGTCCTTGACTAGTGTAAATTCTACTCAGCAAGACTGAAAACATCAGTGTGTTATCAACCTTGATGTTATTTGCCATTTTTATATTTTTCTGTTTGATTTTAATTTAAAAATACTAATAATACTAATAATTCTTGAAATATAATTAAAAATGTTAATCACTCTCAAATCTGCCTGAATGAAGACATACAGAACCAGCAGAGTGGGGCTTGCTTTCTTATTGGCGTCTGATGTTACTGCTTGGCACCTCTAGTAGTGTAAATTGTTTATATGTCTTAAGCTGAATGTTAAACAGTGCCCAGCCAGGATAAATCTCTTTAAGTCAGCAGGACTATATAACAATCAGAAGTCCTAAAATGGATGGATAGGGAGACCTGTGGTCCACTGACCTTGATTTCTAGGTTATGGCACCATTCACAAAGGCAAGTAGGATTGTCTGCGTAATTAAAGACCAGTAAAGATCACTGGCTCTGGCATTCCTGAACAGAATAATGAAGTCAGTACAACGGTTACTTTTTAAGAACTAAGGAATGAGAATATAACACACACTAGTGATCATGGTTTTGCTATCAGATTCTGTCAAAAAAATGTGGTTTGATTTGTTGAGAATGATAAGCTTGCTTGCTGGAAGTAACATGGTTAGGTCTTTGTAAAGCATTGTGACTTCTCAGACGGAAGTTATTTGGTCTTACAGCAGGGATAAAGTTTCATGAGCTGAAGTCAGACTTATCTTCCAGGGGTCTTTTCTGGCCTCACATGCATCTTTCTCCCTCTGTGGATGCAGATTGCCACAGACTGAAATTATCTCATTAATGTGGGCAAATAGCTGAAGGGAGGGTGCGAAGAGCCAGGCTCTTTTCCGTGTAGCCTAGTGACAGGACAGGAGGCAATGGACACAAACTGAAACACAGGAGGTTCTCTCTGGACATCAGGAAACACTTTTTTAGAGGGTGACTGAGCACTGGCACAGAATTGGTTGTGGACTCTGTTCTTGGAGATATTCAAAAGCCATCTGGACATGGTCCTGGTCTACTGTCTCCAGGTGGACCTGCTTGAGCAGGGAGATTGGACCAGGTGCCCTCCAGAGGTCCTTTCCAGCATCAACCAGTCTGTGATTCCGTGGGATTACGCAAAGATGCAAGTCTCTGAAGACTCAACATCAGGTCATGATTATTGTTTGGTTGTCAGGTATCTGTTGCTCTGCTGTGGATAATAAAACATTAAGCGATTCAAATTTGTGTAATCCTCTTTAGTGTCTTAACGTGCAACATGCAATTTTATTTCTTTTTTTATTTAAGTTCACCTTAAGTGATAACAGGCTGTATGTGATACTAGCATAGTACTCTAATGCCTCTGAAGTCCCAGATGGTTACCAGCATTCAGTGTGCTCGGCAGGATAACAGATAGATAAGTTCTTTGAGGAAAAGACTGAATATAAGAGAGAGAGAGGGCATACAAAAGGCTCTTTCAGAGGACATGCTGAAGAGAAAACAAAGAGGATGGAACAGCACTGAGGAAGAGGCCAGGCTTCCAAGAAAAACATGGCTTGCTGGTCTAACAGGGTAAAGATGTAGTTCTGGTTTGGAGGTTTACCTAGGAAGCAGTTTATGGAGACCTTACAAATAGTATTAAGAAGTTCATGTATGTTCTTCTTGAGCTAGAATTTATCTCCTGTTGCAGAGACATATTATTAGGTCAATTAATATATATCCATTTATTTTCAGTATCTTTGGTTTTAGTTGCCAAATGTGAGACTTACGGAAACAGATACTTTTCATGTATTTTCTGGTCTCATTTACTTCAGTTGAAGAAGTTGAAGGAGGCAGTTAATGTATTTAAAATGTAGCTGTAAGGCAAATGCCAATTCATTTTCTCTAAATACTTTAAGAGCATGAAAGAAACGTGCAGCATGCCGTAGTGGGTTTTCTTTAGCCTTTTCCGTTGGAAACACTGGTGTTATGTCAGTGGGTTGCAAAATGATTTCCGAAAGATAAGTGATCAGTGTCACCATCCCCTGGCTGTTTTGTTGAAGCAGTAATTGCAGGTACTATTGACTGTTCCGACCTGCATTGGTGGCTGGTACGGCACAAAACATCATCTGGTTTTACCCACATCAAAAATAATGAAAAGAGCAAAAAAGCATGAGTGGCCAAGAAAAGGATGAAGGAATTGGAATTGTTTGGTGTAGAAGCCAAGAAGGAGATCTAAGTTTTAAAACACGTAAAATTTGGCTACAGAGAATTTGGCTACAAAGCTGAAGGAAAAACTGTTCTCTGAGTTGGCTTTGAAGAGTTCAAAACTAGAAGTCTTAAATTGCAACAACAGAGGTGTAGATTTTTAGATGTTAGAAAGAAAAATCTTTATAATGCTAAAGGTAGTGAAACACTTGAACAGGTTATTTTGGGATCTTGGGGAATCCCAGTTAGAAAGGTTAAGGAAGTATTTCTTTAGGAATGATAGAAACAGTTTTTCCTAACGCAAGCAGTCAGAGGGCAATTTTGCAAGTTATGTTTTTTCTCGGATTCGAAGACATAAGTGCAATATAAAATCACCTTTGAACTTTAGGAATGTTGCACAGATTGCTATTCAGATGTTGCTTACACACTTAAAAAAATGTGCCTGGATCAATTAACATAATAGCATCTCAAAATATCTAATATTGTTGGGGTTTTGTCTAACACTTTATTCAGCTTCTGTTCTCACTTCATCTAGAAAAAATGAAAAAAAAAAAAATCCAGTTGATTCCTGGGAACCTGTCTTGGAGAAGTATATGTACCCCGCATGCCATAAAAGGATTTTAGCAATACGCTTTTTTTACAGTTATGGTGCAAAATAATTTTAATGTATTTTTTCTTTTGCATATATGCCAGCTTTATTCAGAACCTTTACTTTCTTTCTTTTTTTATACTTAATTATCTTTCCTTCTGAGCCATTGAATGAAGACTAAAAAGTGTCTCTGAATGCAGCTACTTTGATTCTTAAGATAGCAGATAGTGTTGGAAATTAAAGCATAACTTCGGAATATTTGAGTGAAGTGAATGAAGACATAATTATGTGTTGCCTTCTTCACTACTGTGCTTGTTTCATTCCTAGCAAGTAGGCTGTTGTCACATCCAAACAAATACTGAATGCAGTAAAAAAAAATTTCCAGGCCGTAGGTGGTAGATGTTACGCTGTATGTAACAGGAGTTCCGCTATGGAAGACCTAACTAACTGACTTGCCAAGAGTAAAACATGAACAGAAGATCAGTGCTTTCGTGCCCTCTTCTACTCCTACCCCTAAAAGGTTAATAGGGTAGTCATTTTAAAGTATGGTTCAAGAGGTAAGTGCATGTGCTTGAGATTCCTGTTTGTGAAACTACAGAAACTCTGTGAGACCTCAGGGCTGGGGTGAGACGGGAGGTGCTGAGCCTCGAAGAGGCTTCGTGACTGAGTCACGAAGAGGCAGTAATTCCTAGGTGACGGCTGTAGGCAGCTTTAAAGAGGCTCAAGGGGGTCCTAATGTGGGTAACCATTCTCAAAGTATTAAAAAGATGCCTTATTAGATCTAAGTTATGCATAACGTGGATTATCAAAGGCTGCTGCTTTCATAGATGTATGGGAAAAAAGACTTATCAAAAGGATAGGTAGATATTGCCAGAATATTGGTTTAAAATGTTGCTGTGAAGGAAGCTGTTTTGATATTATAACCAGTTTTAAATTCTGCTGTGATTTTTGACAGGAAGAACCCTGTCATCTTTTTTGTCCACCATAGCACCAGTGGACGGTAGGTGAGCTTTTCAAAGAGACTGCTGGTGAACTGAATCCAGTTTCTTTTAGGTATTAGAGTTGTTACTGGTGACTCTTTTTATTTGTTTTACTTTTCCTCTGCTCTGTTTGTTGAATGTTATTAATTTCTCAGCATTAGGAACACAGCCTAAAAAAAAGTTCTTCAGACGTGGATTCATTTGGTAAGCCGCATTGAGATAATTGTCTGGTTGGCAACAGATTAGCATTTTACAGTCCTGGTTATGATGGCAAGACTTACTGGCAGCTCTTACAAACATCCTGCAGATCTACCTCTGATCCTTCTGCAGTCTATTGGAATATTTTCTTTTTCATTGTAGAACTCTGTTTTAAATAGGAGCATCTCATTGACATCCTTATTCCAAGACTGGGTCCTGGTTTCATGCTGCTGTTTCTTTCCAACTAAAGCTTATTCAAGCAAATCAAAATTCCTCACGGGTATTCATCTCCTTAGGAATCACTGAATCAACAGAAGTTTGCAGCAGCACAAGGCAACTTTTTAAAGCCAGGCAGCTTTTATTTGTCAGCCGAAATGAAGTGTTTGAGCATGTACTTGGGTGACAGTAGAGAAGCAAAAATCTTGCAGTTGTGGTCATGGTAGGGGCATCTCTGCTTCTCTGATCCCGTAAGAGCCTCCCTTCTTCTGAACGGGATAGCAAAGCTCTCATCACACTGTCTAGGTAGTCTTGGTTTTTGTTTCAGTCACATCTTTTTCACATAGTTGTTCACAAGTGATTGTTAAAAATTTATGTGGCAGTGTTGATGTTGCCATGTATCTTTAGAAGAATCCAAGCTCTGGTACTTGCTGATGTTTTGACCGTTTATAAGTGGTTACGCATAGTAGCCCAGGTACCGTGCTCTCTTGTTCCCTTGTTCACGTCATCCTACAGTGATTTGATATAAAAATCAATGTATGACCTGAATCCTACACAACTTTTATGACAGTAATACAGAGTTTCTCTGTATTACATGAAACAGCTCCCAATCCTTTATTGTTCATACAGTTCTTTTATGGGAAGGGATTTGTAGTACAGAATGTTTTTGTTACTTTCCTGGTCCCCCACTTTCTCCTTATTAATGGCATTGTAAAGGAGTCACAATAAAAGATTGCTGCATCCTAAGCATCCTAACTGCTTTTGGTTTAATTGCCATTCTTTGACAATAAAGACTATCCTATGTCATCAGTGCGTATGAATATATGAATAATATATCAAATATCCTAATTTAGAGCAGTCCTTTACTAGACAGGAGAGGTAAAGAAGGAAGTACTCTTTTAACTAGTAGTGGGTTACTTTAGGCCATCTGTTTTTATTTCTAGTTACATTATAACAATATCACATTATCACAGTGAGTGTACCCATAGAACTTTTTGGAAACTCTCAAGTGAGTTTTTTCTGTGTGTTGCTCTTCTTTTTGCTGTAGAGAGATACATGCAATAGAAAAACAAACACAAAGAACATTATTTAGAGTGAACTTTAATTTTTAGATTCTGTGTCATCTTTCAGTTAATAGAGTCATCTTTGTATCTGGTGCATTCTATATTTTCTTACTTGAGGATTATACTGCACTTGAACTTTCTTTTTCTTTGTAAAATGACAATAAAAATTAAACCTGAGTTTGGAAAGTGTTTTTCTTTAATTGGAAGATGAGAGTTTTCTGTAAACGTCTGGCTGTTGAAGAGGCTATGACTCACGTTGCTTTACAGGGGATTTTGAGTCACTGATGTAAAACACGGTAATGTCAAATGCGTTATGAATGTTAGACAAATTTATAAGATTTTATAACTGTTGGGGTCAGTTTCATTAGATACAGATGCTTGTATGCTTAACTGTTATTGCCAAGAGATGAATATTTTGAGTCCTGAACCTGTTCTTCTTAAAAAAGATATGTGTGCATGCCAATACAAAGTAGTGTAATGACACATCTTCATAATGTCAGATTATTTTATGTGAATGTATGCTTTTTCTGTGAAAATTACTTGTGAAAATCAGAATGATTGATGCAAAGTAAGTTAAATCAAGACTAGGTTTAGTAGATTGTTAAGTCAATTAAAGTACAGTACTTCCACTATTTTCACTAATACGCTTATTTAGCTTTTTGTGTAAATGGTTATAGATTAAAAAATTACTTCCTGAACTGAGTGTAATGTTTCATGAGCTATATTTTAATTTAATGCTCTCATTCCTTAAAATGAAATGCAAAACAATAGTCTTACTAATTCAGGAGGCTGGCTGTTACATACTTCCAACTTCTTTTTTAGGTTTGTAGGTGGAGAGCTGAATATCTGTTACAATGCTGTAGATCGTCATGTTGAGAATGGACGAGGAGACCAAGTTGCCATTATTTATGACAGTCCTGTAACAAATACCAAAGAGAAAATAACATATAAGGAACTTCTTGAACAGGTATGTTTGAGAATAACCTTGTTACAGAAAATAGGCAGTAAATATTGCACAGTAGATAGACACTAGAGAGAGAGAAATGGTCTACCTTGCTAGTGTATTCTTTTTGCTGTGCTCAGTATTGATTTATAAGCTTCAATACCTGTACCCAATTATACTGCAGCTAAGAGCTTTTGATCTTCCTCTAGTTCTTCTTTTTCTTCTGCAGTTTAGTATTTTTTTCCCTGGTTGGTTAAATTTTGAACTTTTCTCTATTGGATTTATTTTCTTTCTCCCCCCAAGAGTTCTTATTTTGTATTTAAAAGGTAAAGCAAAGTATTAGTCAAGTCACTTGACAGTTGCTATGATGAACAAAAATACAGTTCCAGTAGAAATGAAGATGCGTACCTTGGCTATTGCTGCACATAACTGAGTGTAAAATCAAATGAAATTTGACAGGGAAGAGTTCTAAAGAGAGCTGCATCACCTGCGCTGCTGTAGGCTGTACTGCGGGTGCTGGTGGCCCCACACGTTTTCTGTCTGGAAAGTCTGTGGACTTCAACTTCCCTGTCGGCTGAGGTGGCCTACCCCCAGCCGGGGTCGTGAATACCCAGTTCTGCATCAGCCCATTCAGATTTGCTCAGCGCCTGACCGTGGGTTGTTGACACCATGGGTGTTTGCAGTCTGCCCCATTCAAGGTTCTCTGCTCTCACAGCCATCAGCTAGTGGTTTGCCCTCACGCTGCTCCTCTGTTTAGCTGGCTTTTTTCTTCTAGTTGTATGTAGCAGTTGCCCTTAACACTGAGTGCAAAGAAATGTTGGAGTCGGACTCATATTCTTCCTTAATGTATTTCAATGTGTGAGATGCATTACAGTGAATGGAACACACTCAATCTTCTTCAGATATGCACCTAGTGTCCGGAGTAATGTGAACCTGCGGTTTAAAATGTGAAACGAGGTTCACAATACAGTGATTCAGTTTGTGAGGGTTTTTCACTGTTGCAGGAAAAGAGAAGTCATACAGCTACAAAAAATGATAAACCTGTACTGCACTCTGCCTTTTAAGGAAAATACAGAAAACATTTACTCCTCACCAGTTTTGTGTTGATTTACCAAGTCCAAAAAAAGAGCTTAGAAGTTAGCACGCAGTATGCTGGAGCTAGAACTAATGGCAGTGTTTTAAGAAATCAGGAGACTTTAAGAGGGCTCAGTTTCTTATCTAATTTTATTTATTCTTTTGTAGATATATATTTTATATAAATAATATATATATAAAATTATAATTTTATATATACAATTTTATGTATCATGTGCCATATATAAATACAATACATATACAATATATATACAAAATATATATGTATATATGAAATCAATTTATACATACATATACATATGAAAATTCATACTTGTTTTATTTTAATGAAGTAATACAACATTTTAATGTAAATTGTCTTAAGTGGACTCTCCCTGTAGAAATTTACTCTGAAAAGCACTTGAAAAGTAGCCTTTGTTTTGCTTTTTAAGCTTGATGTTGGTATTACGTTTCCTAAGTTTGTACATCTGCATTCTCTATAAACGTATTAAATGTTTTAGGATATGGCAGATTTGTGCAGAATGAGAAGGTTTTCCTAGTTGACATGCACATCCTTTCCTCCACATTTCCTCTTACAGCAGCATTACCAAACTGAATGGAAGAACTGGTTTAAGTTCTCTAGGGGTATCAGAACTCATTCAGAAGTTCATTATAATCTTGCTGGTAGCTGAGTCCTGTCTAAATACTGTTTTTGAATTCTTCACAGTTTGCTCTTCTTAATCAAAAGGGAATATAAGTGAAAGGTAGGATTTGAGATTATTATCTTGTCTGTTGAAGCTGTCTAGTCCATTCTGTGGAATAAATTTAACTTGGTTTACCTGGTAACTATTGGACACCTGATAACAAAGGTGTTCACAAAGAGATTTGCTGAAAATGGGAAAGACATGGGCTGGTGTATTTTGTGTCATAGATCTTGCAGAGTCTAGAAGAGAGTTTGAGAAAAGGCCTACCAAACCACTGTGGAGCGTGGGTGATGATGATTGGCTCACAGCCCTCAGTCACTGCTTGCCACTGTGTTCTCAGTCTGCTCAGTGTAAGCCAAAATACTATATCCTGTTGTTTTGAAATAGACTTTCAGTCCTCTGCATATTTCATTATAGATCAGTATGAGTGCAGATCAGACATATGACGGAAGTTGGTGAACCTCCTGGTGGGGAAGGAAGCATTTTGCCTTCTTTCCTGAGTTCCTTTCCCAATTTAAAATAGCCTGACAGTGTGTATCTGTGTGCAGACTGTTGTGTGGACTGTCGACGTCCAACGAATGTTTAGTAGCCTGTCTGGGCAGTAAGCTGATAGTGTAATGAAGATGTCTTTTTTAGAGAGGCTGCCTGTTCAAAATGTCTCTACAAGAGATCAGCACTTGAAGTGGTGGGATTCTTACTGGCTTTTGATAATAAAAGTGGAGCTTATAGATGGATTCACCAGAAGTTACGTAGGATAACTGTGGGTCACAGGATGGGAAGATGCAGAGTTTTGTAGCAGGATGGATCATTTGTTCCAGGATCAAACTCATGGTAGGAATGAAAAAAATGACACAGGTGCTTGGCTGGAGATAAGGCTCTTTAGGGAGGGTGGGATAGCTTGAGCTATGTACTCGGGCAGCCTGTTGTTTTCAAATTATCCCTATGCTTTTTACTTGTTGAGCTGCTGTTCAGATCTAAGAGCTACAGTGATGCTGCAATTTTGAAGTTAAGCACCACTAATCTGGAAATTGAGAGAAATGTTGGAAGCTTGTGGATGTTTAGTGCCCAACCTGTGGGAAACTTTTTTTTTTTTTCTTGGCAGAACTGGAATAGAAGGATTGCAGGACAATTTCAGCAATTCTTTATTGATGTAAATAATGGCAAGATCAGTTTGTGGTGATATTCTGTGCAACTATACTGTCTTCACACTTGGAAAGTCTTGAGAATTACAGTTAGTTAAAGTGAAGTTGTACGTAGTGCATACAGTTGCATTTTAATTGTGTTAATTATATCTGTTGTTACAGGTGAAATCTTCCAAAAGTAGAGAGGAGGAATTTGGCAAATTTAAAACATAACAGTCTTCCAGAATGTACTGCTTTGACTTTTTTTTTACTGATGCCTGTTATAGGCCTTTAAATGAGGATTACAGTGTTGGACTGAAGCCAATGAAATGGAGATGTAGGTGAAAGTTTTGAGTATGCCTTGGGAGATTTTCTAATTCCAGTAGTGAGATGGCAGGAAAAGGTAAGGGAGACACAAATTCTGTTAGAAATATTACTGAATCTGTGTAGTATTAGGGAAATATAAAGATACCCAGAAGAGATAAGGAGCAATGGCTTCTGTTCATTTAAAACCAAATTTTCTGATTGTGTTGGAAAATACTACCATTTTCAAGTTAAGGCAAAGGTGGTTAGGTAGGTGAAGAACCCCTTGTGTTTACGTCATTGGGTGTATTCTCTAGAATGCCTCACTTGCTAAAAAGAAATCTTAGGAATTTGAGAGTCGTTTGCAGTTGTTGATGCTTGACAGATCATATACACAAAAGCAGTATGCTTTCTCTCTGTGATTCTTTTCAGTAACAATGCACAGTTAACATGTTGTTGAATTCAGTGCTGTTATAAATAATTTCTGAGTGCAGTAACGTGATGGGATTAGTAAAACCAATGCTCCCCCAATCCTCTGACAGCATTGAATGTTACAAAAATGTGCATGAGAAAGAAGGGCTTCAGGTTATCAACAATGGGCTAGGATCTAATTTCTTCTGTAGGAAGGTTTTTTCCATAATTACCCACCCTAAAAGCATCTTCTTCCAAAATAAGCTGTATTGGCCATTGTCAGTTTGGATTAATGTGTGTATCTGTCTTGCTCTGCTCATATCTCCTGTATATGACTGAGGAATCACCCAGATTGTTTTGTTTCTAGTAGTCTTCCTCATTCTTCATGCTTTGCTCCATCTTCTTCCTTTGCCTTCTGCCTTGAAACATGACCGATTCCTTCTTAGCTAGGAGGCTAAGCTTAGACTTTAATTTCAAGCTATTTTTTCTCAGAGTTGCTTTAGAGTCAAAACTAGAATACAGACAGAAAATCCTGCTGAGACTGACAACTCAACTTTTTATCCTCTTTGTCTGGTAAAGCAACATTATCTTGACAAAACTATGTATTAGACTTCTTTAATTCTGGTTTTCCTTATCTTATTTAAATCTCAAATGCCATTTTTCAGTGCATGTTCTAGAAAGATTTAACTGCGATGTCACTGGGGTAGCTCTTCAAAAATATCAATATTAGTATTCTTCAAAGGATGAGACTAATCAGGAATTTACAAAGAGTGGTGTCTTGGGTTTTTCACATTCCACACAAAAGACTTCCAAATGACACTGTAAAAGACTGAAGAAGCATCTGGAACTTGATCTCCCCTGACTGAAGATAGTTATACTGCAGCACGTCAACGTCAGCTTTGCCTACAGTAATGTATAATTTGGTGCAGCTTGGGCAGATGAGTGAAGCAAAGCCATGCTGAATTAACTGCTGAGGCTCCTGACATTTCCACTATATGTAGTTTGTGAGTTTTACTTTGGTCTAGGTTTAGTTTCATCCTTTGAACCGAATGTCCCACAGCTCACTTTAAAGCCATCTGAACCTAGCTATCCCACAAATCTTTGCTTCCTTGACTTGTGGATTCCTTTAGGAAGTGCCGTGCTCACCCTTTATCTGTCTCACTGCTGCTTGATTTCTCTCCCCACTCTGAATGGATGTTGTCCAAATAATGGCCTTTTAGGGGAACGTAGGTGCTGTAGGAGTTGTGCAGAACATGGGCTATCCTTCACAAGTACCAGAAATTCCTTCTGAGGCAAATGGTTGTCTGGAACCCATCTCTTCTGCGGAGTGAATGCCGTGGCATCACTTCTGATCAAACGTTAAATCCATGCCAAGCTGATAAGTATTACAGAATCCCCCTCTTATCCCAGTCTTATCTCCTTGGAGACACACAGTCCACAGCTGATCTCCCAAACCAGGAATGAAAATGGTCCTTCCCAAAAATCCTCAGCTTCCTCTCAATCCAAAGAACTTTTTGGCATCTGAAAGAAGGAAGGAGAAATTACTGCAACTAACCATAATCCCAGCAGCTGTCTGGCTCTATGAGAAAGAAATAGAAATAATCCTGCTTTTTCTTGTTATTTGTGGAAGAGTGTACCAGCACCACTACCACCACTGAGTAGGTCCTTTATACACTGCATTTGATACAGTGCACCTGGGATGTTGTGCAGAAGCCTAGGGGGGCTGTGTTATCAAGACATGCCATGTCCACAGCTTATGCAGTTGCCAGGACTGTGCCTGGCACGCAGGCAGAGCTGGGACAGGGCAAGTGGTCTCTGATGGAGCTTGTTGCTCCACGGAGCTTCCCTCACAGCTCACGGCACCCAGGGAACCATCTCTCAAGGTGTAGCAGCTCTCACAGTCAATCCAGAGACTTACTCCACCTTTCCACAGCTCTGTGGAAGTGCCCTAATTCTACCAGCACCTCTGCCCCACACCAGTGCCCTAATTCTACCAGCAACCTCCTAAACACAGTCCCACCCTCAATACATGTACAGGAAAGGAGTATGCACACTTACTCAGGCAGGCATCTGGACCACTGGCTTACAGTTCCCATTGCCTGCCGTGGCAGAGAGTGGGCCAAGGGGATGTTCCTGCATGTTGTCTCGCGGGGGTCCTCTGGAGGTTGCAGGCACGCAGCCTTGTGCAGCACCATTGTCGTGCTTTTCCCTAGACTGCTGATCCTGGGACCGCTGATCCTGGGACCAAGGGCGTGAAAGTCCTTGAATGTCTGTGGATGTCCTTGAATGTCTGTGGATGAGCAGTGGGCTTGGCGGAGTGCTCTCCCCTCCCCTGAAGATCTGTTCAAGATCTCTGTGGTAGGGGCGCATGCACCATGGCACCTCTGAAGCATGGTTTTGCCACCTCTTCAAGAAGATGGTCTTCATCTATTTGAAATGAATGCAGCACCACTTGTCAGTGCTCTCCCACTTGGCAGCAGGCTTGACATTAGCAACAGCGTGGTGCAACTGCTGGAGAAGTTTTTGCAGCAGTAGGTAAAGGAGAAAACAATAATTAAGAAGAGTAATAGAAGAGTGAAGAGGCTGATCCAGGGGCAGGGGAAAGCAGCAAGGAGTACTTTAGTCTTGGAAAAATGACACAGTGGAGAAGCTGAAGAGCATAAGACGACTTGCTGCCTTTGGTTTAGAGGAATGCATATGTGACATGGCTCTTTTTACACCATGAGATGCACTTCAGGATGTTTCAGGAGCTCTCAGTATTTGAAGAAACTTTTTGTGTTTAGCTTGCATTGAGGGACTCGACACTGGTGAGACCCAGTCATTGTTCAACCCAGGAAGGTTTGAAATTCCTCCTTTGAGCATTTGGAGTGCAATTTCTGCTTTAGTATCTTCTAAGAAGAATTCTTTTGACATGGACCAAAACTGCTTTTTGTAACTACTGGGGACAGCCAGGTGATTTGCTTCAGAACTGCAGTACTTCTCCAAACCTGAACTGCTAATACAGGTGTAGTATTTGTTTGGTGGCTGGGTAAAAATAAAGCCATGCTCACTGGGGGCTTGCATTTGATAGAAGTGTAATTTAAGCCCAGATCTTCAAAGCTGAAAGCCTGCTTGAGTTTCTTATTATATCACTTGGTCTCAAGTGATTTTATTACTGAAGTGTCAAATATATTAAAGTGATAGAGCAATCTTAAACTTGAAGAAAAGCGGGGAAATAGCATGCTGGTAGGAAAATAGCAACTGTAAAATCTTGAGTGATAAAGTACGCTGTCTTAATGTAAACCATAAATGACAACACACTGTAACAAAGTGGAAGGTTTCATGGCTTTTAACAGTTTAATGAAATGTCACTACTCACTCTTCCCCCTCCTTTTTAGAAAGAGTGATTGCTTGAATGTTTCAGGGTTTCCACATCAATCTTAAAGGCCATGTATACCTGCTGTATGATGTTCCCTAGTCTTCCAAATAGGTGCAGATAGAGACAGTGTTTTATTATATATTATGTAGTCCAAGTGCTCCCTGGCTGTCAGAAGGATGAGGGAAAGGGCACAAGGAAAACCACAGATACCCATATATTGTATTGGCTTATTGTCTTCGGTGACATTAAACTCTCTAGGGTGGGGAGGTTAAGTGCAGGCAAGTGATTCCTGGTTTTGCATGGAAGACTTGTGGTTCCTGTCTGCAGCATGTTACGTATATTCTGCTTTAAGTACAATTTACCCATGATAGTTTTCAATAAAAATGACTTAAGTACATGCAGATCTCTTCACTGTCTCCCTCCTACAGCCAGGTGCCAAAGTTATATAGCTTGTATACAGGCACTGAGAGTCTTCTATTACAAAATTACTGATTATGATCTTTAAATGATGCCTTTTTCCTTTAGCAGGCAAACATTGCCTTTTTCATCATCATTAATAACTGTAAAATAATAATAATGAATAATAATACTCATCCATTGTGTTTAACTACTTACTGCCTACTATCCACACTTACACCGAATATAAAATTACTCATTAAATATTTTTTTCATTGCCTCTGGCCTTTTTGTCAACACTCCGCTTGAGAGTCTCACAAGCAACAACGATAAGGATTAGTTTTCTCAATTCTTTGAGATAAGGTGATATTAGTTCTGTGTTACAATGAGTTTGCAGATTTTAATGTTTTCACAGTAGGAAGTATAGAAAAGGAATTTACCTTTGGAAGTAGAGTTGTTATCCTTACTTACAATTACTTTCACCAATCCTATCTAGAAATGACTGTAAATGCCGGTGGTATGGCAATAAATTCTAGTTGTGTACATCTCCAGGCCTTGTTGATTTTTGTAGGGTTTTGATAACGTATGTCAGTTTCGTAGAGTATTGATAGGTATTAATAGGTCTAGAATTAAAGATATTTTCTTTTGATACTCAGTAACATTTAATATAAGAGGTCTGTTACAAATAAATCATATACATACCTTAGTTTGTGTGAGTTTTCAGCTTGGTATGGTGATGACTTTGCCTTATAAACATATTCTCTCTTGTGGCTGAAAGTAACAGCAGGGATTTATGCAGTGTTTATAAAAATTGGAAGCTATGCTGTTATCTTCTGATGCAAGCATGCATGCTTAGGGCTTCTATGTTTCCATTTTCTTAAATCCTCAGGCAGAAGTGTAGAAATATGCATAGTCTGATTGTGGATGAGCTGTGTATTTAATGCAAACATGGGTCAGATGCATCTGGAGCTTCTGGATGTTACTGTCTCAGGTTGCTGAAAGTCTGAACATGTGTTCCCACTGAAGAGAGCAGCAGTGAGTAATGCTATATTATCCTCTTCAGTACATGTATCAGATAGGCTTCTAGGATTGGATGTATTTGCCCCAAGTTTTCTTGAATATGACCATAAAAGAAAGAGCCTAATGCCTACAAATCTGGAAAAGTAACTGGTGCTAGAATTTGAAATATTGAACTGGAATAAGGTAACTCTTTAAAGAGAAAACTCAAATATGATGAATAATATAAATGAAAGTAAAACATTTCAAAGAAAATCTATCCTTCTGAGTAGCTCATCCTTGAAAAACAGGGTCCTTTCCTCCTGTCCTGCTTGCACAATGTGTATTATTGGCCCAGACTGCTCCCATTGCTTGCATTATTTGCTAGGTCACTGAAAACGTCTCTTACTGCTTCAGAAGCTTGGATATTTTCTGTTCTCCATAGGTAACATCCCCCTGCTGCTCTAAGGAGTTTGTCTCCCTTTTCCTTTCTCTCCTGTCTGATAGTAACTGAAGAAAAGAGTCTTTCATGAGACTAAATTTTACTTGAGACCTTATCTATGTGATATAATGAATAAATAAGGAATAATGCTGTAAAGGTAAGATGCAAACAATCCATATATGAGTCGATTCATGTCACACTGATAGTGAAAGAAATTAAATGTTTAAACTTCTTATGTTTATTGTAGTATTTTCTAGTAAATGGCAACCTCTTAAAGAAGAGTTTTACTGCTGTAGGTAAGAAGAGTTCCCCTGTAAGACAGAGCAACTCCTTTGTTCTGAACTTAGATTTATATGTCTTCAGATATCCCAAGAACTTCCTAGAGAATTTAACCTTTTGGTCTTATCACTAATGCAACACTATTGCAAGCAAAACTGTTCTTATTACGTCTGACTGGCGTGTAACCATGCTTAAGGAGTATTCCAGTTTACGACTTCCTGGGATGGTTCTACTTCCACCCTGTTTCCTATTAGCTTATTAGTCTACTTTGTTTCTACTTTTGTGCACAGTTACATGCGGTTTTACCTCTGCTACTTATACACCTCTACAGACTGACGTCTAATTGAAAAATTTAAAGGCAGTGAGCAGGTTTAGATACCGAGTGTTACACAGCCGTCAGCCTCAGGAATTCGAGAGACCTCTGACAGCTGTGTTCATTCAATTGCTCTTGGGGAATTAGTAATTTCCTTTTCCTTCAGAAGATGCCACATTTCCATGCTGCAACAAGCAGGTCGGGACAAGTGCAGAGTGCTTGTCACGGGCTCCCATGCCCATTCTAACAGAACTAACTATGTGGTAAATTGTCCGTCCTGGTGTACTAATGAAATATTCAATACTAGTTTTGTGACAGAATACTATACACTGTCGAGGTAATAAATTTTTTTCTCATGGTGATACAGATGGCTGACATTGCTGCTGATATGTCATGTTTCTTGAGTTCCAGTGCTTTGCTGTCATGCACAGTCTGTCTTCAGGCTTCTTCACACCAAAAATGAAAATCTGAAAGTGAGAGGAAAAATGATGTCTTAAGTCTAAACGTATTTCTCTGAAATTGTATTTACATTTGGTTCAGGGGATAAGATTTCTTGTCTCGGGTTCTGATAAGTTTACAATGCTGTAGTAAAGAAAATATTACTAGATATTGATTTGTGTCTCAGACTTAGCTGGTTAGGACAGAATTTGCGTTATGAAATGCCCTGTTTACATGCATTATTAAAAGCTAAAATTGAGAAATATAAGCAGTTATCTGGATAAAAGAAAGAATGATTAGAGTGTCATTTAAAATTTTGCAAAACATAGCTATTGATTTTTTTGCTCTAATATGTAAAATAATTATCTTCAGTCCATTCTCATTTAAAAAAAAAAAAAGAGATGTATTACAGTGTTTTTTGCAAAAAGAAAATTGTCCTACATTTATTGAACCTGGATTGCATCGTTCAGCTACTTTCTGTATCATACTGGCTTGTCTCCTTAATGTACTGTGTCTGTTGATTGTGTGAAAGTTGTTTTTTATAGGGCAACAGCAGATCTGGAAAAACTTTTAATATGTTGTGAATGTTTTGTCAGTACAGGTCTCCAAGTTAGCTGATGTCATGGTCAGACATGGTGTGAAGAAAGGAGATCGTGTGGTCATCTACATGCCCATGATTCCACAAACAGTGTACTGTATGCTGGCTTGTGCAAGAATAGGAGCCATCCATAGCCTGATTTTTGGTGGATTTGCATCTAAAGAGCTTTCTGTTCGTATCGACCATGCAAAGGTAATACGTATTTGGAACAACAGACACCATTGCATTAGTAATTCATATAAATCAATGTCAAGCCCCCTTTTTTTCCAGAGAAGATAACATTTCGCTTTGTGTGGCACGCAGACTCAATTTGTTTATAATACCTAACACTGAAATTTGAACAAAGTACTACATCTGTGCTGAGAGTGATGATTTTATAGCAGACATTGAGGTACAAATTCTGACCTCTTTTAAAAAAAGCATGGGTTTAATACACTGCTGTCTGTTTAGAGCATACTTTCTTCTCCCATTTGTCAATCTTTGTCTACAAAGCATCACCTTAAAATTGGCTTTTCACTCAGCGTTTTCCTCAAGTGTATGAGGAAAATGCTGCCAACCTTAAATGACTTCATTGGTTTACTTCATGTTTATACATAATAGGTAGTATGTTTTTCAGCTATATAGCTACTTCATCTAATTTGTACATGAATCAAGGCAGCTAGGGAACCAGTTGTCTTAAGTAAGTGACTCTGCAGAGAACATAATTAATAGAGGTGAATGCTGTAAAGGCTTCCACGTTCAGCACAAGTTGAACTTGTTTATGAAACATTATGTAAGCCTTTGTAAGTGAAAATGCAAATAGTACTTTAATAACCTACTTAGTAGCTTATACGTGCATATTAGTAGCTTGTGTATGCATTAGTTTCAAACCAGCTAACAACGTTTGTACTGGAAGTTTCTGTTCTTGTTTTCTACCAGTGAACAAGACAAAAGTCTTTGTCATCTTGATCAGTCACCCGTATCATTCCGACCGTCTGTGTTAGCCATCTATCACTGAATCATGTTGGTTAGGTGTATAAGCCAAAACATTATGCAGGGTAAAGTCCACAGGATTTCTGGAATTTTTACTTAGATTTTTGTGTACAGAAGTGCTTTTCAGATCCCCAAGGCTTGAATTTTATGAATATTTGTAAATAGAAAGTTGAATGTATTCCTCCTCCTCCCTCTTGATGTTTTAACAAAGTGGAAGTTAATAAAACAGTTGAAATGGTTTGTGGGAAGACTAACGACAGCTCCATAGTTTTCCGTGTCTTTCTTCCTGCTCCCTCACTATTTCAACAAGCTGTAAAAATTAATTTTGACTCATAGAAGCTTTTGATTAGGGAAAAATAATGTAGAAGAAAAAACGATAGACTTTTAAAATGGAAGTTGCTACAATATGAATCATCTAGCATGTTTACTTTTAGAGTATTTTGCAAATATTAACTAATTAATCCCAATGGACTTTCTCTGAGGAGCAAAGGGAGACAGCACAGTAACCATAATCCTTGCTTCGTGCATTAAAAAGAAAACGGAGAAAGTTTAAGTGATTTACCCAAGGTCACATAGCAAGTCTTTTGAAGGGTTAGCTATAGAATTACTAGCTGCAGGCCATGGTTTAAATCCTAATTTACATTGCCTTTTTTTTTTTTCTTTAAACGGCACATCTAAATATTTTGGATGATTTTTGGTCCATCTGATGTGTAATGAAAGTGTAAGTAAAGAGGAGAGGCACATCCTCAATCTAAATTTCAAAACATGCCCCAATTTTGCAATACTGTAATGCTTTCTTGATAAGTGAGTTGCACACTACTGAGATTATCTTTAAGATATGTATATAAGTAGCTGCAATAGATGGTATTCTGCTGAACTCAGAAGTTAATTGAAGCAGTCTCAAAAAACCCTAACCTTTCTGTTAGGCTTTTATGTGAATTGGTTTAGATACTGCAGTACAGGACCTAATGTCGGTAAGATTCATTAGAAGGAGTTAAAGATGTGGAGTGAAAAGCTGGCTGTGAGATGCTCTTGTGAAAGAAAGGTCAAACTTCACATTTTATTAGAAGATCTAAGTGAAAGAAATAACAAGCACTTTCTGGTGACTATGAAAAGGTACATATACTTTACCAGCTTACCTTAATTTATCTTGAATTTTAAATAGGTCTGGGAATGCTGCAAAGTCCTGCAGTTGATAATTTTTACTCTTGTCAGGTATCGGCAGTTACAGACATTCTGTGGTGAATTGTGATGAAGTGATACAGAGCGTGAGAACAGGCATTTCTTGTCATCTTTCTTTTCACCTGAATCTGGGAATATATAGTTTGCAATACGGAAACAACAGATATTTTTGAAGGACATTAACTATATTTTGAGAAATTAACATGACATCTGTTTAAGCACTTTATCGTAGTAAACTAGGAAAACTCAGAAGGATACTGAAGAACAATGTGCTTATATGCCTGTTTGATAGGGTAGTTGCTATGCCTTCAACAACCAAATTTTCTCATGTTTTTTGAATCACAATAATTATACAGCAATTCCAGAGGGCTTTTTAGATTTTATTAAGTCCAAACCCTGCAAAATAAAATGCAAGTTTTTCAGACGTGATTTTTGAAAATGCTTCACTAAATCAGTATTATGATTTGCAAGTGAACGACAGTTCTTTGAAATACAAAATGTATGAGACACCCAAGTTATTAAAAACTATCTGTTACTATCTTCCATTCCAGAAATACTGTATTCCTCACTTATTTACAGTTGACACATTTGGAGATTTTAATAAGGTTTCCTTGAAAAAATGAGCTAATATTTTGTAATGGTGTATTCTGAATAAGACTTAGTTCCTGTGCACAGGTATGGCTATGAATGGTTACCCTACTTCTCATTATAAGATGATCCAACCTTTTGAGTGATTAGGCAGCAAGCTCAGCTGCTGATACAGAAGATGCACAATTGCCTTATAATAGTTGCAGTCCTGTCTTGTCTTGTCTTGATTTATTTCTGGAATATGTATTGTAGATTAGAAGGCAGTAACTTGCTTTTTTTTAACTACTTGTATGGTATGATTCAGGTCTCTTTCTGTAGAGCACTGTATAGTAACTGGCAGAACTAAATGTGCATGGCAATCT
This sequence comes from Nipponia nippon, assembly GCF_047370975.1. NCBI lineage: Eukaryota > Metazoa > Chordata > Aves > Pelecaniformes > Threskiornithidae > Nipponia > Nipponia nippon. The sequence continues at coordinate 45,023,301 of NW_028262347.1, forward strand.
GTCACGGATCATCTAACCACAAAGCCAGAGCAGTACCAGCAGGTGCAGCAGAACTATATAATGACTGCATAAGCACTGGATTTCTTTAAAATGCATGTCACTTTTTTTAAGGAGGAGGGGGGCACAACAAAAGTGCAGTGAGTTTGAGCATAGGCTTGTGATCAGATGTGTGGCTGTGGCACAAAGAGAAAAGAGCTTTGTGTGTTGAATAGTGAGGGCCTGAGTGCTGGATCTCTCTGTAAGCCTCTTCATGACACTCCTGACGTTTTGTGTCCCAAAGGTAGTCGGTTTTCAGTTTGGGCTTTTTGCAGCTTTAGTAGTTGGCCCAATAAAATGTATTTGTTGCTTTTTCTAAACTTTGCCTTGTATGCTACTAGAGACTACAGAAGAATTTGAAGGAGGTGTCTTTACAACAGAATAAAATTGTTGGTCTGGTACTATTGGGCCTTGCTTTATCTCATTTCTACCTCTTCATGTGTTTGAGTATTTTTTTTCCTACAGTTCACTATCGCTGGCATTCCTTCACCAGCAAACATTTGAACTTCCCTTGTTTTCCTTCAGACTTGTTATATTTGTATCTAATCTTACTGTGCAGGACTACATGGAGCCACAGAAGAGGTGGGAAATGGGTGTATAGAAGCAATATGGGAGCAGAGGTGCAGGGAAAGTAATGTCCGTAGGCAGAGAGTTAAAACGCTAGAAAACAGCAGTTAAAGCCAGTAATGGAGCTGCGATTTGCACAGAGTGATCCATGATGCTTCCAAGTAGTAACCCTCACTTGGGAAATACATCACCTTAGCCAATTCAGTGTTGGTTATTTTTAGACTTCCTTACTGCATACAAAGTAGTTGATGAGCAGAGGCAGCACTATTTACAAATAACTGTAAACCTGGTATTGACAACAGTCTTTCATCTTAACAATTGAATAGAACTGCGTTAATATCTTACATTAATTACAGTCTACTTTCAGGGTAGCCTCCAGATGAGTTTTCAGTTTAACTGCATTGTATTGTGTCATCTTTTGTTAAAATCAGTGCATCCCAAAAGAGAAAGATGACAAATGCTGAAATTTTAAAGCTCATCTGAAATCTTTATTTTGAATACAAACTAATTAGCAAACTTCCCTGAATGGCAGATTTGGACGGGAAACATTTTATTATTGCACAAGAAAACAATTTAATCTGTGCTTTCTGTGCTGAGTTTAATGCAGCCTTAACTGTGGCATTGTGGTTTGTGCCTACTTAATGAGATTTCTGCTAATGCATACAATTAGTGAACTAGTTTGATCAAACTGAGGGGCATAAGACAAATATACTTCTAAAACTCCAAAAGCAAGGAGATTGAAGATTCATTCTTCTCCAGTTAAAATGTGTTCTAACACCTAGCGTCTTTGGTGCTACCTTTTATTTCCTGAAATACAAGAAATAAAAATACTGATCTTGGGACCCAAGTTAAAATAGTTTGTATGAAGATTTCTTGACTTAGGAAATCTTACCTAAAACCTGAGGTTAATTTAATGACAAAGATGCTAAATCCACATTTGGAAATAAAAATTATTCTAAAAAACCCCAGAACTACGGAAATCTGATTTTCAGTGGTTTTGCATCCTGAATCCTGCAACCATCACTTGAAAGACTCTAGCTTTACTTCCCTCATGTGCCTTATGACTTTAGCTTATTCTCTTCCTGTATTTCTAGTTTCCTGTCATCTCTTGTTTGCTGCCTTATTCCTCTTTCCCCTGTCTTCCCTCCCGTGCCATTTAATTGCAGGCTGGAAAAGAGCCAGCAAAGTGCTATATAGCTAGTTTTGAATTATGCCATTGCATGCAGGCAGATAATTAGAAGGCAGGCTAAACGGGACACATAATTGTTGACATCACCGTACCGCTTTTCCTTAATGGAGGGGCTAAGATGGAAATGGGTTTTTCTCTCTGTTAATTTTTGTGCAACTTACAAGAACTTAATACTGTTGATTTCTTACTCAAATTTGGTTGAAAATGGTGAGGAATGTCTGAAGTTGTTAGTGTGCTGCTGAACAAAAAAACAGATGCATGGACAGCAAGGTCACACAAGCTTGATTTCCTTAGAAAACTGATCTAAACCCTCGTTTCTAATTATGTGAAGATAGATTTTATACATTGAGTGTCATTAATCAAAGAATTTCATGGAAAATATGTTATTAGGTTACATATATAAAATATATTGCAAATATATATTAACAATCTAACTTCTTTATTGTAGCCCAAACTTATTGTAACAGCAAGTTTTGGAGTAGAACCGAAAAGGAAAGTGGAATACATAGCCCTCCTAGAAGGAGCACTGGAAAGCGTACAGAGCAAACCTGATAAAGTTCTCATTTACCAGCGACCTAATTTGGTGGGTGTACAGTTGTTGTGCCTTTATGTTAACTTTCAGATGTGTGCCTTTTCTCATTTACAAGGAAAATTTTTGGTGTATCTGTTTGTAGTTTGTTTTTGAATTTTATGGGGGAACTTTATATTCATAAGGTTTAAATAGTGAATAGAACTAATGCAGCAGAGATATTACTGTACATAAAATTGAATAGTACTGTACAGAATATTGAATAGTACATGTTTTTTTACCCACTTCCATTTATTCCATCTGTTTTTCTTTCAACGCTTTTCTGTTTTCCAATGGGCAGGGCCATGTTCCTCTTGCCCCGGGTCGTGATCTTGACTGGGAAGAAGAGCTTGCAAAAGCACAGTGTTATAAATGTGTCTCCGTTCCCTCAGACCATCCACTTTATATTCTGTATACATCTGGAACAACAGGCTCGCCCAAGGTAAAGGACTATCTGTAGTCTAAGTGTCTGTGACCAACCTATTTGCAGTTCCACTTGAGAAAATATTTAATTAAAAAGGTTGAAAATGTTTGCCAGTGCTCAGCTATAAATGATGAGCATTGCTAGAAATGGTTTAATCTCATTTATTTACATTTCACTACTTTAAAGTCAGTGTCTAGGAATAAATCACGTTCGTTGGTTTAAATAGTAATAATATAAAGATAAACTGCATTTACTTCAAGATGTTTGTACAGTATAAACTTTTGAGGACAGCAGAATGTCTTTTATCCATTAGCGTCTTCTGTGTTTTAACTGTTTGATATAAGCGTAGTATAGTCACTTAATGACAGGATTAGTTAATATATCACTTGTGTGATAGCCTTTATTGCTGAATAGTCTTTGCTTATTCATTATTTACATATTAGCTAATCTTCCCATAGATAAGAGGTAATGAATGACATTGTAAATTAAATGGAATTAAGCATGTTCTGAAGGCTTGTGTTACTGAACAGTTTTGAGAACATAATTCCCATGAAAATGAAAGTTTAGACTGAGTAAATGAAAACTGACATAGAGCATTCTTTGAAAATGTTTGCTTTCAAATGTCAATTAGTCTTAATGATTTGTTTTTAAAAGATCTTATTTTAAAAGCAAACTCTTGAGTGTTTGCTTGGTACTTAAAATTCTCTTTTAAAGTATAGAAGACAAGCTGAGTATAATTTTCTGGCAATGGTCTTACTACCACAAATTGAGAGACAGTATCACACATCCCTGGATATGGCAGTGCTTAGACTACTGCTGGAAAATTATTTAATGATGTGGCCTATAAAGTTCAGAATCTATGGAGAGGTAAAGGAAAACAAACATCAGTTTTGCTGAGAAAAATGTCTTCTGCTTTTGCCTTGAATGTGGGCACTTTAAAGCAACATATGTAGCTTGAATCATTTAATTACATTGTCAAAAGGTCCAAGGTAAGATCTTCTGTACAACAGGTATTTTCCTTGACTGTTAGTTTCAAAATATAGTATCTCAGAGATAAAAGTTCTCAGAAGTTTACTTCATTGTGTTGGCTCTCCAGAGAAAAATATAGACACCTTGAATGAATCACCCTTATAAGAGGGAGAGTGTCAACTGGCACTAAGCTACAATGAGTAACTTAATGAATAAAATAACTTTTTTATTCATTTAAGGAACTTGCTTTTAAATGGTCATGCAAGTAAAATTACTCGGTTATGACCCTCATAACAAAAATTTTGTTAATCTCAGAGCCAGGGACTAAGTAAGAAGCTGAGACTAACAAAGGCAATCTGCTTTCTGAAAGTCATGAAGTGTTAGTTAACCATTCTCTGCTGTGGCAGTCTCCATTTTAACCAGTCAATATGTCTCTGCAGTCCCTCCTTTCTTGGACGAGGCCTGAAAGTGCCTATTTCATTCTATTAACTACATAAGGAGAAGGTACCGTGCCTAGCACACAGATAGCTGCATTGTAATGTCTGCACTGTAGACATTGGTTTGGTCAGATTAATCTCACCTGAATTTTAGTTCAGCACATCAGGACATAGTTTACTTAATTCTTTCTTCTAGAAACAGTGTACTAGAAGATGATGAAATGTATATTAAACATGCAAATATTACAAAATATTTCAAAATTTTTCTTACTAACATTGTTCCAGAGCTGGTTTTTGGCTTACCAAGGTGCACGATGCTATTGCTACTCTCTCATTCTAATTTTGGAATCCCTCTTTTAGAGTAAGACTGGGATGTTCTTCATTTTGCATTCATATGTATACTGCAGACTAGATATTAAACCTTTCAAAAATAGACATCTGGTTTAAGCCAGTTTTCTGACATCTTTAAAAAGAGTAAAAGTGCGGGAAGAGGGGTATATTTCAGGGAGTAATTCACCCCAGTTATTTTAGGCATTGCTACTCCACAGGTGCTCCTCTTTTCCCAGGATGATAGACTAGACAATGAGTTTGAAATATGCCTAGCATTTAGATGGCCACAGTTTAAGTGAGGTAAATACTCAATCTCTTATTTTTTGTCAGCATATGTTGACTAAATACTTGTATATCCGATTTTAATGAGTGAATTCTAGTCTTTGTTAGTTACCTTCTGAAAACTATTGTCATCTAGGGCTTGGGTTGGGGTTTTTTGTTTGTTTTATTGTATGTTTGTTTGTTTTCCAAAATTACTTCTTCAGAGGGAATGCTAGCACAAGCATGTACTTGTCGGAACGGATCCTGTTCTTAAGTCAGGAGTATTGGAATTAAACAACTTTAAGTCTATTACTGCTAAAACCCCCCAAAATATTGTTGAAGACAGGAATATCATTGCATCCTTCAAATGATCTTAAATAGTCAAATTTTCTCATTTAGGGTGTTATCAGACCAACAGGTGGCTATGCAGTTATGCTGAACTGGACAATGTCAGCTGTATATGGACTCAAACCTGGTGAGGTAATTCTGTTTAAATGTCATGTAAATTTTTTGAACTCCTCTTAAAAACTCCCCACTATATTTATGTTTTTATTTCATTTTAGGTGTGGTGGGCAGCTTCTGATTTAGGCTGGGTTGTTGGTCATTCCTACATTTGCTATGGACCTCTCCTTCATGGGAATACTACAGTTTTGTATGAGGTATGATCCATTCTAAAAAGCCAGCCTTTGAAAAAGCAGCGTCTCCTCCCATTGATGATCCTGATGATCTTGTTTATGCCTGTCCTTTCTTCATGCCATATATATTTAAATTGTGTGTGTATCTTCAGTGTTTATACTCTTCCGTTTATTACAGTAATTTGTAAGGAAAACTTACTTCACTATCCTTCAAACTTGTCTACTTGATCTGTGTGACTGGTGATAGTCAGTGGGGCAAGGAACTCCAGAACCACAGACCTAGAAGTGGCAGATGGTGGAGTGTATCTGTGCTGCTGAGGCTTCATCCACAGGCCATTAGACTACCTTTATTATGGATCTAGGAGAGGATGTTGTGTTTTGCCTGTCTGGAGATGACAAATTCTTACTGTATCTGAGTTGGAGGCAATTGGGAGCTCTATGTTTGAAGCCAGAACTCAAGGAGACTTGTCTCTTCTTTCCTCCTCCTACCACTCAAGGCACCTGAAGCCAAGACGCAGATGGCATTCAGGGCTTGGTCTTTCTCCTTGGGGTACGAAACTCAGTGGGGTGGAGAGGCGATTAGTCCAATTAGAGTGGCCTGCTGCATACTAACTTTGATGCTCAAAAAAGCAATCAGACTGCCTTATATTGTTATTTTGATTCTCTAATTGCTAGGCAAGAAGATACAGTGTTGCTTGAACCATCTTCCTTATTCTTCAGGAAGTGAATCCAGTATCCATCAGTGATAGTGAAAGACATTTTATGTAAAAGCACCGACATTGTTAGCTCTTAAGCATGCTGAGACTTGGTTGCCTGCATTCACCTGATGTTAGGAATTCTGGATGTATCCCAGCTTCTGCAACACTATGCAGACTGAAGCCCACCTAGTAGTTGTTCTGTCTTTTTCAGTGGTCCTAGAGGCAGAAGTTGTAGCTCTGCCATTGTGGCATGCTGATCACCTCTATTTGTAGTGGTAATTAGAAATGTGTGAACCATTAACGGAAGTCTAACGGTAACTTATGGCAGAGCATACAAGAACTACAAAAGTATAGTGAATGTACTGATACTGAGGGCATGAAAAAGCACATGAATCAAGCTTTGATGACACTGTGAATATAGCAGTTGTTAGAGCACCCGGTGTTTGTGGAGCAGGGGAGTCAGCATGACATGGTGGAAACATACTGCTTTACAGACCATAAGTGCGGAAGTTCTGCATAAGGAAATGTGTATTATGATTAAACTTTCTTCATCTTCCTGCTAATACACCATACAAGTGAAGATGACTATACTAGAACAGAAATGGATTGTTACTGTTTTCAGGAAAAAGCATTATCAGAACAATCCTTTGGTGTTTGCACAACCAGTTAAGTTGGTATTGGTTGAGATGTGCTTCACTGTTATGAACTTATACACTGCTGTTGGTGGGTAGCTGGTACTGGCATTGTGCCTGAATTTTGAGTAAATATGTTTCTGAATCCTGTGGATACTGAAGAAGCATGAACAATTGTAGTAAGGTGAGGTTGCCTCTAAAATTGTTTGGATGCTGCTGCATTAAACACTACAGAACTGACTAGTGCTTCCTGCATCCTGTTTTGGAAGTTAGCAGTATGCTTTAGTGCTCAAAGTTCACTCTATAAACTTATAAGTGAGATTCTCACAAGCAGAAGACACCTCTTGAAGCAGGTCAAGAATCCTCAAATCCAGAAAGACAATGGTGATTTGGGGTACGTCTGCATGATATTTCAAATCACAGCAGTAGTGCAGTTCTGAAATAAGTCCTTTGATTATCCTTGCTTACTGATTTGGTTCACAGAGTGGTTTTAGACACATGAATGACATCTTTACATAGAAAGCTGAGACAGAAGCTTTGCCACTTGAAATAAAAGGGTAGGATCCAATGAGTGGGACTGCACTGCTGTGAGGTTCTCCAGAGCAAATGAAAAGTACACATGTCAACAGAAAGCTTTAAAACTTTCAAGAGCTCCCACCTTATCCTGACATACTTCTTGTGCTACGCAAAAGGGCCAAATGCTATATGTGACTTCATGTTTTGTAATGCCCACCAGATGTCTGCTTGTTCTGACTTTCAGCTGCTCCTTTATTTCTTCCAGGCTTTGGCTTCTGTCTTCTTCACCAGCCCTATTTCTTTTGCTATTCCTCGATTATGAACATCTTTCTTATAACATGATTAAAACTATTCCTCCTTTCCTACTGCTACATTTTGCCATAGTGACACCTGTTGCTTTGGCCTCTCAGAATATTGAGCTAGGGGCAACCTGGAACTTGACAGCATATGCTCTGAAAGGCCCAAAAGTTTCTCCAGCAGATGCACCACCCTGTTGCTCATGTCAAGCCTGCTGCCAAGTGGGAGAGCACTGACAAGTGGTGCTGCATTCATTTCAAATAGACGAAGACCATCTTCTTGAAGAGGTGGCAAAACCATACTTCAGAGGTGCCACGGTGCATGCGCCCCTACCACAGAGATCTTGAACAGATCTTCAGGGGAGGGGAGAGCACTCCGCCAAGCCCACTGCTCATGAGGACATCCACTCCCTTGGTCCCAGGACCAACAGTCTGGGAGAAAAGTCCAGGGAAAAGCGTGCCTACACTGCTGCACGTCTACGTGCCTGCAATTTCCAGAGGACCCTGGCAAAACAACGTGCAGGAGCATCCCCTTGGCCCACTCTCTGCCACAGTAGGCAATGGGAACTGTAAACGGGTAGTCCAGATGCCCGCCTGAGTAAATGTGCATACTCCTTTCCTGTACATGTATTGAGGGTGGGACTGTGTTTAGGAGGTTGCTGGTAGAATTAGGGCACTTCCACAGAGCTGTGGAAAGGTGGAGTAAGTCTCTGGATTGACTGTGAGAGCTGCTACACCTTGAGAGATGGTTCCCTGGGTGCCGTGAGCTGTGAGGGAAGCTCCGTGGAGCAACAAGCTCCATCAGAGACCACTTGCCCTGTCCCAGCTCTGCCTGCGTGCCAGGCACAGTCCTGGCAACTGCATAAGCTGTGGACATGGCATGTCTTGATAACACAGCCCCCCTAGGCTTCTGCACAACATCCCAGGTGCACTGTATCAAATGCAGTGTATGAAGGACCTACTCAGTGGTGGTAGCGGTGCTAGTACTTCTGGCCACGAGTCAGATCCTGTCCCTGCCCTGCAGTCAGCTGCTTGTACAACAAATACCATTCAGGATGATTCCAGTTCTTTGAAATGCAGTGGTTAAGGTAGTGGTTATTGGCAATATATGATCTCTTCCTCTGCCCCAAGTCACACTTGGGAAAGGTTGTAAAAGGAAGGGCACTGCGGGCTGCAGTAAGGCATAGTTGGATTAATCAGGTTTACCCAAAACAAATTGATTAAATGCAGCAAGGGAGTGTGTGAAGCACACAGGTGTGGTGGAGGGGAAAACCAAGGACAAAGAGAAGTATTGGGAATCAGTTCCTTTTTAATCATTGCATAACATTTGCCAGATTGAAAGACATTGATGTGCAGTGGTTTTCCTCCCACTCCACTCCATGCACTCGTGAATGCTCAGTGGGCTGGTGACTGTCTTCAGTGAAGGAGCAGGCAAAGTCGTGACACAAATGCATTGCTGGATGCCCCACCTGTGACAAAGAGAGCAGAGAACTGAGCATACACGTACTGTCGAAGCTGTACTCGGTGTTTCAGTCTGAAGGAAGGTCTCAAAGATGTCTTCACAGATGGTTCAGACTGAAAGTGATACCCTGAATTTGGAAGGTATTGGAAACATTTGCACAGTGTCTATCCCACATTGCCCAGTGTCTTTCACATCATAGAATCATAGAATCATTAAGGTTGGAAAAGACCCTTAAGATCATCGAGTCCAACTGTTAACCTATCACTGCCAAGTCCATCACTAAACCATGTCCTCAAGCACCATGTCTACCCGTCTTTTAGATACCTCCAGGGATGGAGACTCAACCACTTCCGTGGGCAGCCTGTTCCAATGCCTGACTAACCTTTTGGTGAAGAAGGTTTTCCTAATATCCAACCTAAACTTCTCCTGGCACAGCTTGAGGCTGTTTCCTCTCGTCCTGTCCCTTGTTACTAGGTGACCAAATGTAGATTGTGGTTCCGTTATGTATTCAGTAAAAGCACAATTAAATGAGGTCTGTGCTGCATCACTGTCAGAGTGTGCTTTATGGTGTGGGGCGCACAGGTGTGCAGCATCTCTCATGGTGCTCATTGGCATTTGACGACATCATGAATGATCCTATCCCTTCTTGGCAATAAGGCACTGGCATATGTTTTGGTTCTGTGACCAGGGATGTGGAATATAGGGCTTATAGAAATTTTATGGTGGAGCCTACTGCTGATGTGTGAACTGACGTGCTACTGTCATCTGCATGAAACAGATGAAAGGGACAGCATGACACGTCCTAGAAGAGAAGTCCATTCAGTCAAGGGAGCAAAGATATGTAGGATAGCTTTCCGTCAGAAAACTTTGAGCTTCATTTTTCGTTCAGTGAGCAAGGCTAAGTCTAGTCTAAAAAAACCCTCGAATAACGTCTAATGGAAGAAGTAAAGAGCCATGGCATTAAATGGTTTGATCTACTAATCTGCTCTAATTCACCTCACTACTTGCTATGTAAACAAAGTCTGTGACACCATATGTGCTTGCATTCATGTTTCATGTTATTATTTCACATGGTACTAAGTTTATTTTTACCAGTGCATGTAGTAGGAAGAAGATTCATAATCTCTCATAGAACAGCAGACTGTGCCTAGGTGACCCCTGTGTATGTTGTTTTGTACAAAATCCTGTTGTTTATCATTTTTGTAACAAAAAAATGTAAAACAAGAAACAAAATGCAATGTTTAAAAGCAAAGCAAATCTTGAGGTCTTAAAAATGTGTTTTGGAATGTGTTCTTGTCTTTGTGGTTAACTTTTAACTTTGTGGTTAACTTTTAAAAGTGTTAACTTTTTCTTCTGTTCATGGAAAGACTGTGGGTAGTGTGTTAAGCTGTTCTATGAAATAGAAAAGGAGCTTTTGTTGGGATGTTTTTCTTCCACCTCATTTTGTGATCTGTAGGATCTGAGGCAAATAACTTTGTTTTTAGCTCCTAGGCATTGGATTGATTTTTCAATAATCTCTCAGAAAAGCAGGTTTGCAAAACAAGTATTTTTTATTAAATATTAAAGTACACAAAATTATAACAACAAGCACAAGGGTTTTTTCCCGTAAATGGCTAAGATGAAGAAGCTCACATGACTTAATGCTCCCAGCCAATGACTGTAGCAGCTGGAGAAAACCCAAACAAATGGTTATTCTTAATTTGAATCTTAGTGTACCTCCTGTCCAGCTAAAGTTTACTGACTTGCTTACTTTCAGTGTTCAGCATGAAAGCTTGCAATGAATACTTTACTGCAATACATAATGCAGAGAATATCTACAGTGGAACTATGGCAATAAAAATCAGCCATTCATTTGAGTATTGCTTATGCTTAGCTCTTTTTTGAAGAGTTTCCAATGTGCTAATCTGGTGGAATCCACTTCCTTCTGTGAATTTACAAACCAGCTCACTGTGGAACTTCTGAAAGCTTTTGAGGCAATGACAAGTGACAGCTTGCTGATTGCAGGAGTGATGCTTGGTTCTTAGTAAACATACAAGTTCTGAAGGACATTAGGAAGCAAGGTTATTTCTAGGACATTGCAAATTAAAAGTAATCAAGTGGTTTTTAAAAAAAGGAGGAAGGTGTTTGTTTAAAAGCAGTAGGACAAAATCCTAGGAAAAGAAAAAAAGGCAGAATTCAAGAGGAACAGGTAAGTGAGAGAATATGTTAAACTCATGAGGTAGACTCTTTTGCAGAAAGGATTCCTTAGTAACTAAATATATCTTTATGTGGAAAAGGGAGTACAGTAAATTTATTGTAGTTCATATGTTCACATACATACATTTTTAGAGATGGATGAAAATGTCCAGAAGAACTAACACTATATACTTGTGTACTTGAACTTGCAAATAACTCCAGATGCAGAGGTGGATTTGTGATATTTCGTGGTACATGCGTACATACTCTACAGCTGTCCTATACCTTTTGCTCATCCCAGAGGTCATGCCTGTCAGATTCTTCCTGTGTGTTGTTCGTTTATGTAGGGCAAGCATGGATACATCTGTGAGAACTCCTAAAGGTTCACTAAACAATTTGGGGATTGATTTTAATATCTTGAGTTGAGTCATGTAGGCTCTCAGTTAACTACTTATGAAAGAAAGAGATCACTGCAATGTTCTTGCTATTGCATATGAAAAGATCGTTTTTCCTGTGAAGAAGAGAAATAGTCGACAGTTTTTTCTGCATTGTTGTGGCAGAAGAGACCACTGTGAACAACAGAAACAAGCTTTGGCTCTGAAAAATTAACTGAAGTATTCATGGCTTTGCATACGGCGGTATTCAGTGTGCATTTTTCACCTGCCTTTTCCTGAGGTGAAAGGATGAGGAAGAAAAGTCTGTGTGCTGCACTTAAATCCCACAAGACTCCGTTTGTCCCTCTCCTGTCAGGTGGTAACAATCTTTGCTGTTACATCTTTATAGTGTGTAAAGACCATGTGAAATCTTTGGAAATTCAGTATCCTTAGGCAAAAAACCCTGTTACTTATTTTGACCTTGTTCTGTTACGTGGAAATGGAGCCTTAAAAGGATGTGTGGACATCACTGTAAGCTATATTTAATTAAGTACTAACATGCTGTCTTTCAGTCTTGAATCTGCTTTCCCAGCAACTTAAATTATTTGTACAGGTAATCAGAGTTAATAAGTATGGTCAAGATTTATGAAGCAGAAGCAGACTCTAGGAAAAGAATATCTGTTCTTTGCTGATCTTATAGCTGATGCCATTTTTTGTGTTAGATCGTATGGATCAATATGTGAGGTTAATTTTCCGGTACATGGTCTCCACACAAGCTAGAAATCTTTGCTTTCTTACTTCACTTGGCTTTACTCGCACAGAATATATCGTCTGAGCAAAGTTAAGAAATAAGCACAGCACAGAGCTGTGCCTTCTCAGGTCAACTGTTATGTGGATCACTAACTCTGCAGTATATAATAGTCCTCTAGTTAGGATCACTGCTGGTTTTACAGTACATGAAATAGTAAACTGTCAACTGTTTTGACTAAAGACTTTGTAGACTGAATTCTTATTTGTATGTGTAGGAGTGTGAGAAATCTCAGCATATGCTGCTAAGAGCTTGTCCTTGCAGTGTCAGTGTGTCATACATGTGCATTCTCATATGCAGATGGGAGTTCATAAAGGTAAGCCTACATGCTATGCAAGTATACCTATATAGATAGTAATCTTTTTCCCCCCTCATGTGCATGACTGTTTCTTATATTTCTAAGTGTATTTCATCATCCACAGTTTTCAGTTGATTCAACTGTTCTATCCACTAGTCAAAAAGTATTGCTTTGATTTTTTTTGTGTGTTTTAGAATCCTACTTTATGAATAATAAAATCTTCTTTTAAGTTCCTTTGCTTTTTAATTAAGAAAGTTTGGAGGCAGTGAACACATAACATACTTATTCGAAGTGTATTGACACTAAATGTGTGAGTTCAGCTGAAATTTGGAGAAGAAAATAATTGAGTTCTTCTCTAGGCTGATTTTATGATTTGCACAATTTACCTAATGTTGGATACTTTTCAAACCCCATCTCCATCTTTATTTCATCTCCAGATGCTCAATATAGTGCTGGTATGCAATTTAGGGGGCTTCAGTGGCTTCAGGATCTCTACAAATAATTAAACAGAGAACTCCAGTTATAAATGATTTTTGCTAGAAAAAAAGAAATGAAATAATAAAAAAAAATAGTAAGAAATAGTTTTTATTCCTTTCCAAGTTTAATTCTGTTACAAAAGAGTTCCATTTTCTAGTTTATCTGGAAAAAACCCAGTGATTTCCCACTAAATTAATACAGTTTTAAAGCTGGGGACCACTGTGGTTGACTTCTCTGATATTCTGAATAACAAGGAACAAAACCTTCACCTGGTAGCAGAAATGCAATTTATAGAATCAAATATATTAGCTTGAGTATTAAATTACTATAGTCTAATTAATGTTTAAACACCTAATAGATGTTAATTAGATTCTTCATTCCAAAGGGATTAACTCCTTACCACCACACTAGTTAAGTAGAAGAAGAAAGCAGTGTGAGAAAAATGGCGGTTTCTCAGAGATAAGGAAAGACTTGGGTAGTTTTATAGTAGCTATTTTTGACCACTGATACACTGGGCCACATTAAAATTGTTGCGTGAATTTGGCAGCAGAGAATCACTAAAATAAATACTGCAATGAAGAGGTTTTCCTTCTAGCAGGTGCAGAATAAGACAAGAAGGAATGGGGAGGAAAGTGATGAGTTCCTTCAGCAGTCTGTTACTTAGTCATCTTACAGTGACGTTTTATCTCTGTGTGAATGTGTGGGGATCAAGATGGTTATTGTCATTATAAAGGCATCTCTGAATTTAAAATGTGTTGGTTTGGGAAAATAAAAAGAGTAGAAATCCTATTTCTTTAACAGTAAGTATTAAAGAAAATACTTCTGGTTGACCTACATGTCTGCTTTGTGATTTTTGCTCTTGGTGAGAACATTATTAAAAAGTAATTGTACATTTCCCATTTTTCTTTCTCTGAGATGCCACCAATCGAGTCTTCAGACGGTGTTCATGACATCAGGGTCATCTTTTTCAGGATTAAAAATGGGAAGAAAAGGAAGGCTTCTGTACACATAGGGAGAAAAATAATGTTTACAAAGAGGAATAGTGTATAATTTTTCCTCTGCTCAGAAGACTGTCTTAACAGTGAGTGTTCATAAATTTGTAGTCAAAAGTTTTTCCTAAATGATTGCCTAATGATGGGTTTTGGGTTAGGGAGTATCAGTATGCTGTGTAGGTGTGGGAAAAGAACACCTCATCCCCTTTGCCTAGGGACAACCACTATTAAATATAAACTGTTCTGACTTCATAACCTCACTTCTTAAAGTGATTTGCTTATTTTTAAATTACTTAGTAAGTGACAAGTCGTCATTTTAACAATTGCTATGGAAACTATTGCTATTTCAATTTTTACTTGCTGTAACACCATTGTCAGGAATGTGAAAACAGTAATGAATTCCTTTGAATACAGCAAGGTTTGTTTTTTGTGGGTTTGTTTTTTTTTTTTTTTTTATAATCTGTCCTGGATTGTTTTTCTCGAAGGCATGACAAACTTCAGCTATAAATAAGCTACTTGAAGTCTCACAGCCCACTCTGGGTTGCTCTTGCTAATGGGATTGCAAGCTGCAAGCAACAGGGCAGCATGAAGAGAAAGTCTGGCTACTACCTGTGATCCTGTGATGTCAGGAAAAAGGCAGCATTGTAGTTCCAGTGCTTGGGACTTTGAATTGGAGCTAGGGTAAGGAAGAGGATGCCTACACTTGCCAAGGAGCTATGCATTAAGGACTTCATTTGAGTGGTCTAGGACAGAGAAGGAGCTATTGTCCCACACAGAGCTGTAGCAAGACGTTGCTGAGCACGTGGAGCCTTCCTCACACGCTCACTGGCGTCCTTCCAGTCCCTCCTGTTGCAACAAATCCGCAGGGTGCACAACAACAGCAACAGGTCTAAAATTACTCTAATCTGGCACAGCTGTTAGCAACTTAGGGGCATCCAGCCTTTCTACAGTTCTTGTAACCCATTATCATCTGCTTACAAAGAAAGCATTGCCTCTGGAGTTTGCCAGTTTTGTGATCTTTCTGCCGTCATGCATACTGACTGTATTTGTGGAGCGAATTCAGTAGGATGTATCATCCCAGTTTCTTAGCGGAAGTTTGGCAGCAGGGCCAGCAGCAGCATGACGAATGCCTCTATGAACATTTACCTTTGAATCCTGATGTGTCAGGATTTTGTGTGTGATTTGGTGTCAGCAGGTTTTAGTGGCAATGACTTCCATGTATAATTTTTGCTATGCAGAGAGAATTTCCTCCTCATAATTTTTAATTTATCTTTAATTGAATAGCCCCTTGTTAGCAGTCAGGCAGAAGGGGCATTGCTGAACTGTTCTTGATGCATTGTTGGTTATTTTATAGCTCCTCTTACAGGTCTTTTTCCTCAAGGGATCCATCCTGGT
Organism: Nipponia nippon; assembly: GCF_047370975.1. Taxonomy (NCBI): domain Eukaryota; kingdom Metazoa; phylum Chordata; class Aves; order Pelecaniformes; family Threskiornithidae; genus Nipponia; species Nipponia nippon. The sequence goes on from NW_028262347.1 coordinate 45,038,840, forward strand.
GGCCTCTGGCTTTCTCCATAGGAGAACATTTCTATCCCCTTGATCATTCTTGCTGCCTGACTATGAATCTTCTTTCATAATCATGTATTATCCATCAACTCATTCTGCTTGAGGGTGTCTGCTCAGCTGGTAGACATCTGATAAATTACGTGCTAAATCTAGGTACTTCCAGAAAGATGTTCCTATCTGTCTGTCTGTCTCGGAGTCTCTTGGTAGGTTATTAAAAGAAAGTCTCTTCTACCTGAATACTCCTAGCTGACAGAAGAAGTGTCAGTTTCTACTTTTGTTTTTTAAATTGGGTGAGGCAGATCACTCTCTGACTGCCTTGTTCTTGTTTACCATGCACTCAGTTCCTGCCAACCACAGATATTATTGCCAGCAACTTTAAAAAAAAAATTTATCTACAGTATTGATGCGAATGCGAAATAGCAACAGGTCTTGAACTGATCCCTGCAGAAATCCAGTGGAAGCATCTCATTTGCTCATAGTCCCCAACTGAATCAGCAATCTGTCAGCATATTCTGAATTTAATTACCCTGTGCTTTATTGTTTATATTGCTAACTTTTTAAAAATCAAAACTGAAAGTAGTAATAAGCCTCTCATGGCATCTTGCAGTAGTTCTTAAAATTTTTGTATAATAAATGAGAACTCTCTTTGGCAATTTTATTTGTAATTTTTTGGGCTCTGAAATTAATTTCCAGTCTCAGATTTGTTTTGCCTATGTCAGTTTTTGTTTATGCATTTGTTAAACTGTGAACAGCTGCCAAGGCACCGGGGAAGTTTTTCTGCAGAATCAGTAAGAATATTTTACAGCTGGGCCAGATTTTTTTTTTTTTCCTAAATGGATATTTTAAGTGCTGCCTTATTCTTTGGGTATTATTTCCTATCGACTGTGAGGGCAACTTTCTATTCCTTTGCTTAGACTGACTGTGTTTTATTTGTTTTTCTCCTAGATCTGAGAATAGTACTTCTACAAATGAAAGCTGTTGTAGCTTACCTGTGACATATAAATATCAGCCTGTCAGAGCCCTGCATGCCTACATGTTCTAAGGCTCAGGCTCAAGCTTGCTGGAGGTGCGAGGCACAGGCACGGCTGTGATGTAGCTTGGGCAGGGACTAAGGGTGAGGCCCTGAGCTTAAATTGCCTCCTGAGCAAGGGGAGGCTCCTTTCGGCTCTTCTTACAACTCTGCTGTTTTCCCAGTGGTCTGATCCAAGGTTACACAGCTGCACCATGGTATCAGCAGCTAAGCCCCTACGAAGGAGTAGGTGTGCTCAGGGCCAGACACAGCCCTTTTATAGGCTCTGGACATTTCCATTTGGTTAAAAGTAACAGCCTACATTATTACTGGCAGACTAACCAATTTCAGATTGCTCTACAGTTAGGTTTGTTGCTGTGCAAGATGATTACAAATGGTGCAAGTTCAGTTATGTAATTAATTAATGAGAAGTTTATGGAAATACAGAATTTTTCAGTCTGAGATAATTTGTTTAAGTGTTAGTTAGTGATGTAGGCTCCTAACCAGATGGTTGCAGAGCTGCAGGAATAGTGAACATTACAGGGAGATGACATGAACTTGAATAAATAGGTTCATGAGCAAATACTGATGAACACTTGGAGGAATACATGAAAGTTGTGATGACGAAGTGTGCAAGGAGAATGCTGAAAGACGGTCTGGTGAAAGATTTTTCTTTGGGAATTGTGCATGATATGACAGAAAAAAAGACATAACTCACGTTTTCAGCAAGCAAATAGCAATCTTTGGCATTTTTTTTTTTTTATAATTTAGGATAGGCTGTTAGCAAAAAGAGTTTTTGGCATTGGTGATACTCCTCCCTGCTTCTTTGGCTGGGGACTGTTTCTTTTGTTTATTTTCTCTCCATTTGTTTCTCACTGCCTCTCCATCCTTAAAAAAAAGGCTTTTCAATTGTGCATTCTGTTTTGTCTTGTTTTTTCCTTTTACGGTGATCCTGTGCTGCAGCACTCCTCTCATCAGCAGTATCCCACTGTAGGGCTGCAAAGCCAATGGTACGTATCCAACCTCACGTGTCGTGCATTCCTTAAATCTGCCAAATGGTTCTTAGGTGCTCTTACCAGTGTTCAGGCACAGCTGGATGCAGAGCAAGCCTGGGGAAGACTGCAGTGGGGAGGACAGGTGGGAGAGAGGGAGATGGATGAATTCCTATGAGCCTGCATCGCAGCCAGCGTGCTGCTTTTTATGTTGAGAAGCAGCAACTAACTTGATTAGTGTGTGTTTTCATAGAGACATTTACTGTGTTACTAGTGCCTCATTATCAGAATAAAAATAGGGGATTTAGTAAATTCTTCAAGGTATTCAAATGCCTGTGTTCCTTTTGCATCTTGGTAAAGCTAAAAGTATTAATTAGGGTTTTATGTGCTCGTTTTTTTCCACTGGATCTATTAATCTGTCTATCCAAATTTGCATTTACACAAGGATGGTAAAGGTATGAGTTTGTCTTGTGACTGGTGAACTATTGTATAGATGGTGACATTTCAGTAGTGAAACTTTCTCTGTGTTTGTGGCTTCTTGTGTAAAGCATTGACAAAGCTGTATTTTCAGTATGAAAAGTATATGTCTCTCCTAACTTGTGTGCTCTGTTAAAGTTCATCTTCCAAGTGTGGCCTTTCTAGTGAAAAGGTTATGGCAATACCTGTAGAGTTAAAGCTCATTCTGCGTTAACATCATCTTTTCGTAATTTCAGGATATGTATGGAGCAGTTATGCACTGTGGTAATTATGTATAGTAGGATTGTGATTATATGGTCCTGTGCTGTCTGCTTTTTGTATTTGCAGCATCACAGAAAAGTATTTTTGATTATTTTTTGTTATTATTATTTACCATTGGACAATTTGTCACATCTGATTACTTCTGTTTACAAATCTGACTATGCCCCCTAGCTCAAGACAATGTTTAGTTTAAAAAAAAAAAACCCAACCACAAACCAGCCCACAGTCTGGTAGCACACTAAAACAGAAAAGGGGTCTTTGGCTTCTCTCCAGTCTTCATGTGGGGTAGCAGCACAAAGGTGCCAAGAGGCCTGTTGTAAACAGCGAAGTGGGGAATTTTTCCAGAATTGGGAGGAAATGACTCGGTAAGAAAAAGCTGGCATTATGTCCCGTAGGCCTGTGCATGGGGGATGCAGCTGCAGTGCTGCTGTGTCCAGAGCCTCCTCGTTCAGTGGGACTCTGGGTGTTCTACAGGCTGCTTTGCAGTAAGGGTAGATGTAGACATGACTCCCTCTGCTGCCAGTGTAATAATAGCTCTTTGTGGCTGTCTTTTTATTCACGTCTGTTTGTCCTGTTTTTCTAAGTAGGAGCTAGTATGTGCTGTGTTCATGCGAGACATTGTGCCTAAAGCTTGTGAAATTTTTTCTACAAGTGAATACACTCACAGTATTATTATTTTTAACAAAGCCTTCTGTAAAGTCTTACTTGAAATTACTTCTGTTGCAGTGCTACCACTACTGTTACATGTTCAAGCCTTGAACTGTCAAGGAATTATGAAATATTTTTATCCTGTGACATTTTAAATTATTCTCTCCATAGGGGAAGCCTGTGGGAACGCCAGATGCTGGTGCCTATTTCCGTGTGCTAGCAGAGCATGAAGTAGCTGCCTTCTTTACTTCACCAACTGCAATTAGAGCAATCCGTCAGCAGGACCCTGAGGCAGCCTTGGGAAAGCAGTACTCTCTGAAAAGGTGAAGTAAGGATACACTGGAAGCAGTTTCTTACAGAAACGGGCTGGATGAACTAAGAATAGCAGAGCGTCTGGGCCTTTGCCCACCTCTGTGTAGCTGAGTTCAAATGTATTCTTTACAATTTAGGTGTACATGTATTTGCTTGTAAATTTATATTGATAGTTTGGAGGAGATGAAAGGTGTTAAAAAGATTACAGCTCTAAGGTTAAGAACTCTTACTGAGTTAGGGTTACTCGCTCAACCTTAATTTTACTTCACGGTGCTTATACCCTGTAATACAGTCTTGGATTACGTGATCCTGTACTGTTTTCCCACATGACCTCTCGTTTCATTGAGTGCACAGGATCTTTAGTGTTCATTTAATCAGCAACTAGTCAATGTTTTGTTTATCTCCTCATAACTTAGTTACTGCTTATGGCTATGTGCTCCAAAGACTGAGCTATTTGCTCTCTCGTACTGTTTTTAAGGTGCTTATCGTTATACTAGCAGCATGCTTCAAAACCATGACTTAGTTCATCCTCGCAAATCCCCTGTGAGATGAGAGTGGTATTATCTGTATTTTGCAGATGGGAAGCTGAGACACAGAGAGATTAAGGTCAAAGTCTTCTATTAGTTTTGAATATCCAGTCTGAGCCACTGAACTGCCACTATTTCAGAGATTCTTAGCATTATATGGTTAAAATGTGTTATTAGCATTATATTAATAAAATGCCTCTCACACTGACTTGCATCTGTGAGTATTTAGTGCTTCTACAGACCAAGTTTCTATATCTTATGGCAAACAGTCTAAAAATGAAAAATATGTGGGTTTGGACCACATTGAATCTTGAAGTTGAATAATTTGCTCAGCATCATACCTGGACTGTGTCAGACTGTGTAGGCAGTATTCAGTCATAAAACATCTTTTAGCACACTTGTCCAAAGAGAAGGGGAAGATGCAAAGCCATGTAGCTTCATTAGACCTCCACATTCTTAATTGCTCAGGAAAGTTTTATTTATTGGTAAGCTGGATTTATTCCAGAGGTATTCATTACAAGTTCATAATTACTTTCTTCCAGCTGTTTTGAGTGCTATCATCAATCCTTACTCCTCCTTGAAACAGGAAACAAGCTCATCTGAGACCCTAAAGCACTATCCCTCTATGATGTTTATTGACAAGAAAGTGATTCAGATGCTAGAAAATTTAATTGTTGTTCCTCAGCATTTTTTAGGCAATGACTAAAATGATTTAGTCTGTCTTTAGAGTATTCATTTAATGGAAAATCTTCTAAGCTGCTCTGTAAGTTGTCACATTTTCTGGCCAAATGAGAATTCCAGATAAGAGTCTCCTTGCTGATACCAGTTACCCCAGATGTAAAGAGATATTTCATCATTCCTCTACAGTACATGATTAATGAGCTTCTCCCATTTATTTGCAAATTTACTTGTCTCGTAATTCACTCAGCTTTGGGCCATGTCATTCCCTGGTACATGACTTCTCTTTACTAAACCCTCTAGCGCAGCATTTAATATCTAGTATTCTCTTGGATTGTCTTAAGTCAGTACCCACAGATGAAAAAGATTTTGGATTTTGTATAGTACTGACTTAAGTCCAGTGACTATTCTCCAACCACCAGTATAGTGCAGTAAGTTTGACAGTCTTCAGCATGCCTCTCTTTTCATGTTAGACTACGATTATCTTACTGTTAGGTCTATTCATGACCCTATAACTACGTGGCTGTGTGTGATACTGCTTAAATTAGACTGTCTGTCCTATGGTGACTTCAATATTAACATCCAGCTAGTTATAGCGTATGTCCATTTTATGGGTTAAGGTGCAGTTGTTAAGAAATGGACTCCAACAGGTGATTAAAATTTCCATTCTAGGAAAATCCTTGCTTTTGGGTGTTACTTGGATGGACTTTTCCATCCAAGGTCAAGTGAATTTTGTCTGTTTCAGTTTGAAATCAGTCTTACTTTTAGTTAATTTACTTGATCTATGATGCTTTCTTCTCTGTTATATGCTGCAGAATCTTTGAAATGAGATGTCTTTCTGCTACCTGGGGTAAGGTGTATCCTTACCTACTCTAGAGCCTCCAAAACACATGTCCAGGAATGCAGTCCTGAAAGAGGCTTCCACATGGTACATTTCATTCCTGAAAACTATTTAAAAAACTGATAAAGGTCGATGTCACCTTTTAAAAATCCCATTAAAAAAGACAATTACTGATAAGGTACAGAGCTGGTAGGCAATGCCAGCTTCCAGTATACAAGGGAGTACTTGATTTACAGGAGTAAATTGTATTATAAGCAGGCTTGCATTCTTTTGAAAGGACATAAGTTAAATAAATTTCTGTTCAGAACTGATATTGGTGGCATCACTGGCCTCTGCACAAAATTATGTGTGAGGTTTCTGAAGGTTCTAGTGTGCATGCCTCAAGTTCCTTGTTGGCTGTTGGAGTAAAATCTTGAAATTTGTTTGCCTTTGGCACAAAACGTCACCTATGTCTTAAACATGGCCCGCACTTAACAGTAAAAGAGATGTTTACTTTGTAATACTGTAGGATAAAAGCCCCGTTCAAACACATATTGCTAGAGGATCTGAAGACTTGGCTTTTGGTAACACACAGTGCTGCTAAGTGGGCTGTCTGATCATATTGATGCCTGTTGTGTTTGAAAAACAAGTGACATCAAATTCTATGACCCTCATGTACCTGAGCATATTCTGTTCAGCTTTTGGAGTCTGTTCTCATCTTCATGAGGTAACTGCATAACACTGAGCCATTAACTCTTCCCATATTTGGAATCACAGTTCATCCTTTAGTTGACTTAATTGTTATGAACTGGTTAGGTCTGATTTCCAAATGATTGACAACTGACAGTTTTGCATGAAATGGGGCAACGACTCAGCAGATTAGATTAACATACGAGTAATAATTTGCTGTTTGTGTCCCATAGCCTACTTGGCTTTCTTGACTCTAGGTCAATTGCAAATGTTCTGCCATTTTATATGAAGAGAATCTAGAGATTCTAGCTTGTTCATCTGATACCAGATATTAATACACTTGCTTTAGAAAGAATTATGAAACTGCATAAAAACTGTGCGGAAATAATGAATATAAAGTAGATTAGGAACTCCGATTTTCAGTCTCATAACACAGGAACAAGAGGATGTGAAATTAAAGTAGCAAATTCAAAACTGTTAGAACGAAACACTTTCTCATGCAATCGAAGTCTCACACGTGCTGCTAGAGGATATGTGATTAAGACCCAGAACTTAGGACAATTGACGTACATTATGCAGTTCTGCTTGCTGCGCCCTACTCGGTGGTGCTGTAGATCATGTATGGCCGTTCCTGTTAGAGCTGTGTCCGTTGAGAGCCTTCGTGGAGCTCCCCTTGACCCACACTGTGAGAAGGAGCTGAGCTGCAGCTGTGTTCTGTGTCTCTGCTGACTCTGTCACCCAAACCTCCAGTGCTCGGATTCTCACGACCAAGGTAAAATCTATTCAGGGATGAAAACGGACACACACATCAATGGAGAAAAATCAGAAGACCTGAAAATATTATTTATTTATTTATTTTACACGTTTAAGTGTCTGCAGTCTCCAGGTGCACAAAGAATTAGTAAGAGTTCTTTATTTCCAGCTTATGTTAAGAAGTGCAAATGAACCTTCCTCTCTGTCTCTTCAGGAGAAAAAAAAAACCTTATTTAACATGATGCAGATAGAGTTTTTCTTTGCCAGAAAAAAACTGATGTATGCATTCCAGAATTAAAACCACTTCTGTGATCTTTTAATTTGGAAAAGTGCAGCTCAGATTATTGCGCATGTGAACACTCCTGCTTTTGGGAAATGGTTTGGAGATGTGGTTTCTTTTGTGCTTGGAGTGACACCAAAATGTACATGCTGTATTGAACAATTTAGATTGTGTCAGGGCCATTAGGGACCTTGATCTGTCCCCTATATCAGGTGATACTTCAAGTCCACTCTGCTGGACTCTTGGATAGGGCCTAAAAGCTTGATTGCACTGATTTTTATGTTAGGAATGTAGGTTTTCAGAACAACAGCTTAGGACATATTTATTTAACAGAGAGATTTTAAGACTTTTCTTCCCCATTAACTGCATTGCAGTGATAGATGATTGCAGTAACAGGTGCATTGACATGCTTTGAAGATTTAACTGAACTGTTAAAAAATTGTTCAGTGGGACGTTTTGTAACCATTGCCATCTCTCTTGCTATACTGTTTGATAGGAGAAAATAATTCCATAGTTCTTATGCTTTGTTAGGCTTGTGGCACTTTGCTCTCGTATGCTTTTTGATGGTTTTGTGCTGTAAATTTGCCAAAGAGCTATCCCTCTCCTTCTTGCAACATAAGGTTGCTCTTCAGCCTGCAGATTATTAAATTTGATTATTAAAGCTGGTAATTCTGAGGAGAGGAATTCTGGTTTTGGCTCGGGGGATAACATGATGTCTTAACGTTTTCGTAAAGTCTTTTAAGTTCTTGGTGTTTTAGTAGCCCTGTTTTTAAAACAAGGGCACTTAACAGAATTTTTCAGCAGTTTATAAAGTTAATGAATTCATAAATTGAATTTTTACATCGTAGCTGAAACGTTATGTTTAACACGCCTAATTACAGAACACTCCATATAATGTAAATTGAGCAGTACTTAACAGGAGTGCCCTGCATGTAAACATGAGTCTTAAAAAACTTTTCATAAAATACATATTTGTGGTTTTTACTTACACAATATTTTGTTCTCTTCTATCATAAACTTTTATCTATGTTATAACTTCCAGTTAGCTATTAACTATAATTATCAGCACTGGCTTGTGCTTTACAATAAAAAGCATTCAGGTACAAGATATTGATTGGGGTCACACTCATTATAATCATTATTTTCTAATGTGGGAGATGTGCTCAGAAAGCGGTTTACCAAAATGATATTGTATACTTACGAGTACAGAAAGCTGTGCTTATTTGATGTGAAAGCTGCTTATATATTTCACCCCCTGCCCTTCTGTTCCAAGGAAGAGCTCACTCCAACCCATCTTGGGATGTTAGAAAGGAGGGTTGGTTGCAATGCTGTTCTGAACTTAAGGAAGTTGAATTCTTTTATTTGCATGTTCAAGTTCAACATGGTAACATTTTTCAAGATCTGATGTTCATAAGTTCGTAACTAGATGTGCTGTAAGTTGATTTTAATATATCAAAGTTGTTATTATGGCTACCTCTATGATTGTTACTTCTGCTTAATTCACAGATAAGACCGTTCTCAGTTTGTTATATTTAACTGGTGCAGGGTCCCTACCTTGGTGATTAGAGTTCCCAACAACTTTTGCTTGTGGAAGTTTCTTTTCCTGTAGTCTAAGTATGGATCTGTAAATGGATCTAAAAGACAACAAACTCATCACATTTTTGATGTCTAGGGCAAATATCACTGTGAAAAAAACACTTTTCAATTTTAGAGCACATGGCTTATAGCACTTAATGATGTTTCATCCCATGTTTTACTTACGTTGTTTCTAGACATAGCTTTACTCTCTATATTCTCCTGCCTTGCATGTGCACAGCACTAGTCCTTACACTGTGAGAGGCTGCCTTTTGTGCTAGCAGGATGCGCCTGTCCTCTGGAGGGGAATGGGGGGTGAATATTCAAAGTATGCTTTTTGGCTTAGGCAGTCTTGCTATGGGAAGTCTGTGGTCTCTAGATAAGAAGGCTTTGCTATGAGATGTCAATCTCTAGGTTCCTAGAGATAACAAAATGCCACTGACGTTGATCTGGCTGTGGTAGAGTGTGATGCAATCCTAACAGGAGGACATTTTGGAGAATTATTTTTAATCCCAGGGCGTGTTGTTGGGCCACATGAAGCTCCCTTCATATCTTCGTGAGGCATTTTGTCATATCATAAGCCTTGAGGATTGATGCGGTACTTGGTAGAGTGTCTCTGTAGTTTCTGTTAGTATGACAGGCTGTTCATGAAATGTTCAGTCACTTGTAGTGCGAGTATACCTGTGTGCTTTCACTCGGAGAAAGAAAGAGGTTATTTTCTGGTAAACAGAGTTCTGATGTGGAATCTGAATCTATGTTTCCTTCTTATTTTTCCTCTCTTCCCTCAACCCTTTGAGGTTTTAAATTGCATCTCTGGGTAAAATGAAAGTGCTGTCTTTGTTGGTCATACACCGAAGAGGGAGGATTTGGGAGAGGGAAGGCATGAGCCCACCCTGCTCTGCATTCAGAATTCATGTTATTCCTCATAGCAGGATGGCACCCGGTGGTTACAAACAGGCATTAATGTAACTGAAGTGTTTCAGATTGCCACACCAGCCTCATGGGGAAGGAGATGCAGTTTTCCATTGTAATTTATCTGTAAAACAGAAATATCATGTCCTAACTTTCTCCCTGGTTTAGATTTTATTTCCCAAATAGATGATTTCTGTTTCAAAATCTTGCTTAAATAGGAACATGTTTAAGTGCACAGCAGAATAAGAATGTCCAAAATGTCAGACATTCCTGATTTTCTGAGATGTGGGAACATCCCTTCCAAGTTGCAATGCTGTAATCTAATAGCTGTATCTATAGCTATCTTTTTAAACAGTAACTTAACAAAGTCTCCATACTGTAGCTTAGTCATGTGTTAGTTAGTGTTGCTCCAGAGCCTTGGATTTTTTTTTTTTTTAATATTGGTTTTCATTTTGGTTTTGTTAGGTAAAAAATAAACCTTACCCTTTTGAGTCTCTTCAAGGTAAACTACTCTCTAAAGTTGCCTCTTGTTCTTTGCGGACTATAGAAGAAGCCTAGAGAACTAGTTCAGCATAGACTTTTTTTTTTTTTTTTGACAATAAGAGCCAAGTAAGATAAATACCATGCATTGTTCTCCACAGAAACCGTGCTGTCATGACACAGACTAATGGTAAAGTATTGAATATAAATCAGCGGTTCATCTCAGTATAGCTGGCCATTCATTTTCATCTGTACATAATGAATCTGCATTCAAAGTTCTGTGTTTCTACTTGAAGAGGATTGCTTATTTGTTTGTTGGAGGTGTGAGGCAAGACTGTAAATGATTCTTCTCTTTAGTACCTTCTTATTAGGTGACATTGTCTGTCCAGTGTCATGAGTATCTGTGAGTTTATATGCAATTTAATAGGGCTTTAAATTGCTTGTTAGGAAATAAGAAGTGCAAAAAATCTGCTATAACATGAATAAAGCTACTGGGCAAGTGTTAGAAAGATCAAAACCTTAGAAGCACGCAGTAATGTACAGTAATGCCTAGCTTCTGAGTACTGATAGTGTTATTTAAGAAAGCGACCATTGACATAGAAGATCGTACAATTTTAAACAGGGCATGAAGTGAATTTGTAATGCTTAATGAAGGACAATAAAGTGTGACTAAACATCTGATAAAAGATTATGAAGTTAAAGACTGTATGGGTTTAATACCCAGTTGTATAGCGCTACCTAATTTAATGGTACAAATGTGCAAATCACATCTGTCAGAACTGCCAGGTGTTGCGTCTCTTCTCTGCCAAAGTTGGCTACAGCATGTCCAGTGAAATGAGCTGAATCTGGTATTGTGGTCAGGGGCTGAATGTTGTTCTGTCATTGGCATTATCTAGTAAGATTACTTTTTTTTTTTTTTAGTGTATATATAGCCAACCTCTCCACAGGAGAATGGCTTTAGGTCTCATTGTTTCCCCCAAAACTCATTTCCAAAGGTGTGTAAAAAGATAACTCCACAGCTTGAAAAAGACTAAAATCTGTTTAAATGGAACATAATTAACAACTTAAAGCTAAGAGTTATGCTACAGGTGTTTCCTTTTAGTTCTCTTTATTTACTAATTTTTCTGGTATCTCTTCCTGACCCTTTTTGGTGTTTCATTCTTATGTTTTGCCTAACAGATATCTACCTAGTTCCTGTGTACAGAGTATTTAATTATTTTTTACTTTCACTGACAGTTGCTTGCCACTGGTCTAACAGGGTCTTTGCGTTCTGAAGATAAAGCGTCTTTTACATGATATTTTAAGTAGCATAAATTAATATTGTTAAGATTCTAATTTTTACTCAGTAGGACGGAGCATAAAAGGAGTAAGAGTTCTCCCTCCCCTTTTCTCTTTATCTCATCCAGGAAACCAATGATAGATGTTTATTGAATTTGTTTTCTTGTTTTCCTTTCCCCATCCAGATCAAAATACATACTTTTTATTTTTTATTTAAAGGTTCAGAACGTTATTTGTAGCTGGTGAGCGCTGTGATGTGGACACGCTAGAATGGTCAAAAAAGGTCTTCAAGGTACCTGTCTTGGACCACTGGTGGCAAACTGGTGAGTGTTTTATGTAAAATACGGTGAGGAGATATTTTCAGACTTGTTTCCTGAGTCTGCAGGTAGAACTGTTTTCTCTTTCCATGAGCATTTAAATAGGCAGGACCAAGTGTGAAAATAAAAATTCAAGCAGGAAGAAAGTTTTTTGGAAGCGGTCTGAAAAGTGACTTCAGGATATTTTTAAAACACAGCATTTTTAAAAGCTATATAGAAAAAAAAAAACGTATTTTCTGATGCCTATGTTGGGAAAAAAAAAAGTTTGCATCAGTATTTTTTCCAGGTGTATTTTTATATTCTGTGCATGTGTGACTATTTCATGACAGAAAATTTGGTATTTAGGGAAGCTTTCAGGTTTAAGTTAAGTTTTTTGCACATATATTTTGTGTAATTAAAAACAAACAATCTGCAGCACAGAGTAGACTCCTTGGTCTTTAATGTAGTTCTGTATGGATCTCATCCAACTTCTATTGATTATTTTGGAATATCTCCCATTTATTTCACTGGAGGAGGATTAGATACTTAAATGCAATGAAGGAATCAGAGTACCAGTCTGTGTGTAACTTTGCAAAAATCCCAGATGAATTCTGGATTAAGACTTGATCAAATGTATCTCCTTACAACTATGGATTAATATATTTTTAAATTTCACTGTTAAAAGATCAGATTTGGATTTTGCTTCTTACACACATTATTGCTATTTAAGCTAATGAAGTGTATTACAAAAGCTCCCTCCTCCCCTCCCTCCTCCGCTCCCTTCCAGGAATACCTCTTCTATTTTCTGTGTGTCATTGTTTTGAGATGCTAGTTTTCTCTGGTCTCTATCTATATGGAGAAAAATGTTCTGATTCCCCCATGGTGGGTCAGGTAGCAGATATACAGGATTAGAATAAAAAGTGGAAAACTCTTTAGTTCATCTATAATATATGTAATGAAATCAGTTGAAGAGGTTTAAAATGCATCATTTTTATTAAAAAAACTCCCACAATCTTAGATAAATACTGAGAAAGTACTGGAAGTGTCATTTTTTATTTAATCGATTTAATCTGCTAATTAATTGATAAATATGAGGGACATGACCTATATTTTGCTCACTTCTCTGAGCCTAATGTCTGTAGGCAAGAACAAGCCTCAGTGATGCAGAATGACCAATTAACTGAAAAAGATTAAAAGATCAAATAATGTCTTTGACTACCTACTGAACTGGCAGTAAGCAGTACTACTGTACGTAATTTTGCGTGTGTTTTTATCTGTTTATGTCTGTGCATATATATATATACACAATTGCCTATAGCTTTGACCTATATTTAGTGCAAAGGTTTAATGTTACTCTATTCATTCAGATGTATCTCAGGTGTCAATGAGAGATCTTAAACAAGCATGTGGATGTAATTGTACTCATAGTGTGTAGAGGTAAGACTGTGAGAGATTTTTCAAAGACGACCATGAGCCCAGCTCAGAGTATAGTATGTTTCTTGATTTTTTTATATTCACGGTGTGCTCTTAAATTGAATTGTAGCATGACTTAATGAGCTAAGGCCATTTCAAATACAGTGTTTGAGATCATTTAATAGTTTTATTAGAATGAAGACCCATTTTTATTTCCAAGTGATTTCTCTAGAAATGTGTGCTGTTGAATTGTAAGCAAGGCATTCAGTATGAAAGAAAAAATTTACTAAGAGTTCCTATCAGAGAACTGAATTTCAAGGGATAAGGAGAAAGAAGGAAGGAAGAATCACAGAATCATTGGGGTTGATGAGGACCTCTTGAGGTCATCTAGTTCAACCCCCCTGTTCAAGCAGGGTCACCTAGAGAGAGTTGCCCAGGATCCTGTCCAGTTTTGAATATCTCTGTGGATGGGGATTCCACAACCACATGACATCATATGTTCTGCAATATCCCTTTGGTCAGTTGGGGTCAGCTGTCCCAGCTGTGTCCCCTCCCAACTTGTTGTGTACCCCCAGCCTACTCACTGGTGGAGTGGTGTGAGAAGCAGAAAGGGCCTTGACTCTATGTAAGCACTGCTCAGCAATAACAAAACCATCTCTGTATTATCAACACTGTTTTCAGCACAAATCCAAAATGTAGCCCCATACTAGCTACTGTGAAGAAAATTAACTCTATCCCAGCCAAAACCAGCGCACTAACCCATACTTTGTCAGCTTATCTATGAGAATGTTATAGGAGGCAGTGTCAAAAGCTTTGCTAAGGTGGAGGTAAACAACATCCTCTGCTCCCCCTCATCCACAATGCTAGTCACCTGATTGTAGAAGGCAATCAGGGTGATTAAGCATGATTTCCCCTTTGTAAATCCATGTTGGCTACTCCTGATCACCACTTTGTCCTTTGTGTGTTTGGAAATGCTTTCCAGCATTAGTTGCTTCATCACCTTCCCAGGGACTGAGATGAGACTGACCAGCCTGTAGTTCCCTGGATCTTCCTTCTTGCCTTTTTGAAGAGAGGACTGACATTTGCTCTATTCCAGTCTTCAAGAACCTCTCCCAGTTGCCATGACCCTTGTAAGGTAATCGAGAGTGGCATTGCAATGATATCAGCCAGCTCCCTCAGCACTCCTGTGTGCAACTTGTGAGGCCCCACGGACTTACGTGTGTCCAGTCTGTTTAAGTGCTCCCTAACCTGGTCCTCTTCCACCAAGTGTAAGCCTTCCTTGCTTCAGACTCTGGTCTCAGGGGTTTGGGAATCCTGAAAGTCATTCTTTCCAATAAAGACTGAAGTGAAGAAGGCATTCAATACCTCATCCTTTTATGTCACCTTTGCCACCAAGATCCCCTGTCCTGTTCAGCAGCGGGCTCATGTTTTCCCTACTCTTCCTTTTGCTGTTTATGTACTTGTAGAATCCTTTCTTGTTGCCCTACATGTCCTGTGCCAGATTCCACTTCAGGTGAGCCTTGGCTTTCCTAACGCCATCCCTGCACAACTGGATGGCATCTTTATACTCCTTCTGGGTCATCAGTCCCTACTTCCACCTCTTGTACACTTCCTTTCTATCTCTGAGTTCAGTCAGGAGCTCCTTGCTCATCCATTCAGGCCTCCTGCCTGTGATTTCCTATTTGTCAGGATGGACTTCTTTTGAGCTTGGAGGAAGTGATCCTTGAATATTAACCAGCTCTCCTGGAACTCTCTTCTCTCTGTATCCCATGGGATTCTTCTAAGCAGATCTCTAAAGAGATTAGCATCTCCTGTCCTGAAATCCAGGCCTGTGGTCTTGCTTTTGCCTTGCTCCCTCTTTTTAGAATCCTGAACTCCACTGTCTCATGGTCACTGCAGCCAAGGCTGCTCCTGACCATTTCTTCCTTGCTTGTAAGTATGAGGTCCAGCAGAGCATCTTTCCTTATTGGCTCCTTGATCACCTTTGTCAGGAAGTTGTCATCAATGCACTGCATAAATCTGGATTGCTTGTGCCCTGCTGTGTTGTCCTTCCAGAAGATAGCAGAGTGATTAAAGTGCCCCATCAGGACGAGGGCCTGTGAATGTGAGACTTCTTCCATTTGTTTGAAGAAGGCCTCATCCTGATCAGGAGGTCTCCAGCAGATACTCACTATAGCAGCATGAATATTGATCTGCCTGCTGGTCTTCACCTATAAGTTCTTGACTGGCTCCTTACCTGACCTTTGACAAGGCAGAGCCCCTATCACATAAAGTGCAACACCCCCTCCTTGCCTCCCAGGCATAGGAAGAAGTGCTTAATAGAATACAAGCCAATAAACTAGATTTGTACAACTTTTAAAATAGAGAATGGTCAGGTCTGGTAAGTGAGATGAAATAGAAATGCTTCTCCCCACACTGTCCTGTGTTCCTGAACTTCCCTTGAGATTAACATGCTCAAATGCTCAGGGGGAAGAAGTGGATCCTTCTCCCTCTGAAAGGCTTCACTTGTCCCGGAGCAGAGTAGCCAGGGCAGCAGATGAAAGCAGCCTTCCCTTCTGCTGTTCAGTCACCTCTTTTTTAGCGCAATACAAAATGTATCCCGTTAACTGTGAAAAAACAAGCAGTTATGCCACATTCAACTGTGTCTGTCACTTGGTGAAATATTGTTGAAACTGGATATCTGTGCTGGATAAGCCTTTTCAGTCCAGTAGTACTGGATTTCTGTACACTGGGTTAAAGCTGTAAGGTGCAGAATGTGAAATATCTTACAAAGTAGATAACTGGCTGTTTCACTTCATATTAGAAATATTCAGTGTTAGTGACTGATGACAGAATAGAGGACCCAAAAATTCAGAAATAACAAGTTTCCGAACTATCTCTAAAATAAAAAATCACAACTAAAAGCACAGAATAAAAAAACCTAGTCACTTGTAGCAGGAAGAGGTTGAGACAATTAGCTACTTTATGTAGAGCTAATAAGTTTTTAAATTTTTTTTTTTCAATAACAAAATTCAAAATAACAAAACTATTAAATTTTATGAATTACCTTTTTTGTAATTAAATTGCGCCTGAAGTTATAAATTGCTGTTTTGTTATGACTGAGTTTGAAAGCTTCTGCCTTACTTCTAGATATGAAAATGCTTTTGACCTTTGATAATCTGGCAAATTGTTAGTTATTCCCCAATTTGATATTTGTCTGCATTCTTCCAAAACAAGAGCATTGCAAAACCGTGAGAAATGTTGGCATCTTAATTTTACCTGAATGCTGTACTTAGGCAGTTATGTCTTAGTCATTGACTCTTCCAACTGAGGCTAAAGCAGAAGATGGAGGAGGAGGAAGGCAATCCACTATCTGGGTAATTAGTGTTTCTTGTATGATGGAGTAATTTCTATTCCCTTGTTTATGACTGAGAAAAGGAGGGAAGAGATCAGCTTTGTAGAGATGAGAAGCAACTGAGTCATTATTTGGAGATGGAAATGAGTATGAGTGAAGGGAAACAAAAGGCTGACAAACAAATGTATTATAAAAAGGGAGTTTAAAACACTTGCTTCTTCAGGTTTAGTAAGGTGTCTTCAAAAGTCTTGGCGCCTTTGCCATATATTGAAACTAGAAATAAATGACTATGGACAAAGAAATGTAGGTCAAGTTTTCTTTCATTCTGTCTTTGGAAGATTTATGGAGTATATGAAATCACTGTGAGTTGAAACAGTACTTTGAAACAGAAGAAAGCTTTCATTAGGGGACTTCAAAGCAGCTACACCTGGAAAGCCTGATTGATTAAAACTTTGATTTGATTCAATACGCCTTCATCAATAATGCTTATTTTAAGTGTTAATATTTGTGTCACAAGTATAGTAAGCACCTCTTACAAGCTGTGAAATGTATGTCACAGGATCAATGAGCAGCAAGTATGATTTGAGGCAGTAAGGACTGATAAGCAGTCGCTGCTTGCTTTGGAGACATGGCAATGGATGAAAGAAGAGTACTTTCAGATCCTGTGCTCATCTGTACATGGAGAGAGGATAATCTTGTTTTGGGGTTGTGCAGGTGTTTAGTTTTTGCTTATTTATACAAAATGACACTTAGCATTTAAATAGCAATTTTCATCTTCGAAGTAAATTAATTCTTTTAACACCCCTATGAAGTAAGTAAAGTTATTCCAGTCTTGCAGACATTAAATTGAAAGACAAGTATCTTGCCCCAAGCTATCCAGGAAGCCATTGTAAATTCAGTTTTAGAAAACAGAGCTTTTCTTGCTCAGAGATAAATTTTCTTGTCATATTTACATATGTTTTGTGATATTTTGTCTGAAAGGGAACAGGAAAGCACATTTTAGACCTTGTTCTGTCTCTGTTTGTAGTTGCTTTTGAAGGAAATGATACAGTAGCTCTGTTTCAGTATTCCAGGTAAGTACATTACAGGGCACCTTGACAGTTCTATTTGAAATAGCCTAAACAGTGTTTGGGTTGTACCTGCTGTGTCACGTCCTTGGGAGAGGCCTCAATACACAAAGAAATGTGAGTTTGCGTTACCTTGTTTTTGGAGCTGGCTTTGAACTCTAGAAGAAAAAAAGGGTAACAGCAACGAGGACGTGAAGAGCTGTGGAAGCACGAAGACTCTGAAAGCTTGTGTTAAGTGTCCTCAACTGCTTTCATGTTAGCTATTCAGTATTTTGTAGTAAGAAGAAATAAAATGAAACTCTACCACATAGTTTCTGACATTTTTAAAAAAAGTTAAGAAGTCAGATTTCTGTTTCTTCATAAATATAGGATGTAAAGAATTTTTTTCTCTTGATATTTCTAAATAGAAACATTTTGAGACTCTGTCTTTGAGGATGTATAGGAAAATTCAGATGAAACAGAACTGAAACTGAAAATTCAGTGATAAAATTTGACATGCATAAAATCTCAAGGCAAGAGACGTGTTTCCGTACTTTTTTGGTCGTGTACTATGGGAATGAAAATTACAGAGCACACAAGTGTAGGAGGTTCAGATTGGAGGTATCTGCTATGTCCTGAGTGTCAGCTCACTAGCAGGCAGAACTATGAGAAGATTGTGCATGTTTTCTGTTTTCATGGAAATAAGCTGCCTTATCCAGTACGGACTGGGTGTCTGCAGCAGGCATTAGGACAAAAATCACATAGTGCTTGCTACATTATGGCTGCTGAAAGAGAAGGTTGTAGTATGCACACATTGTAATGAGATCTTGGATACTCGGAGACAGTGTGATAAAATTTACTAGCAGGAATTCCCCAAGTTCTGTAGCACAGTTAATTAATATACTCTATCACTTTTAAAATTGTTCTTGTTCCTTCTCTATGTCTTACCTCTAAAACACATGGCTGCTATGTTGGTAATATTTTTATTAGGACATACTATTGTTGTGTAATTCCACATAGGAGTAATGGTTATAGAGATCTTTTATTAGAACTATAGAAACAAAACAACTGTATCATTGAATTCCGTGTAAAAAATATGAATCATAGTTAAGTGTACTCACTGTAATATATTTCAATGAACTACTTCTTACCACAATCATGTATGGGGAAGAGTTTATTAATGTGGTCTCCAAGCAGCATGACGTGGTCCCCAGTCTTCAGTTTCCACTGTGTTGTCTTGGCAACGTGGTGCAGAATCTTCTCATGTGTATCTGGAAAGATGGATTTTGCAACTGAATTCTGTTAGCTAATCTTTCCAGAACTGTTCTTTAGGTGAATTACCTTGTCAGTCTAGACCTCCATCTCCCCACATTTGAGAACTGGATTCCATATTTTGTTCTTCAATCACGTTCTGCATTGCCCCATTCAAAACTGTTCAGTGCATTCCTTAATATGACGCATTTCAGTCCAGTGCATTCCTTTAATATGGGGAAATTTTCAGATCAAGAGGCAGCAGGAAAGGTAAACTAAACAAAGGGTGGCTGTTTAATTTGCAGCAAAAAAGTTGGAATTTTTTTTATTTTTTTTTGAGTGCCAGAAATTCAGTTCTGGAGTTATTGAGCCCAACCATCTGGAGCTGAGATGAAAGAGATGGAACAGATTTCTTCCAAAGCCCAGGCTACTGGTTTAGGCTATCAGGTGGTGCCTCATAGTTGCAGTTCATGCTTTTTAGACGTGTGTATCCTGCCAAGACTAGGATCATATTTTTTTAGTGGAAGCTGATATTATGCAGAACAGTTCTTCAGAAGTGGGAATTATGCTGTAGAAACTTCTGCAGCTCTGCAACCCTGAATTACAGAGTCCTCTGAGCATAATTTTCTGGATAACTGAATTTATTACAGGTATTCATGTAGAGGAAGAGGAGAAAAGTGGTCATTTATAATGTCTCTACCTGGGGGCTTGCATTCTGTCCTTTAAGGGTATGAACATAAAGATTGTTTCAGCCATTGTTTGTTGCTTAGTAGTCAGACTTGTGCAGATGTGGACTGTGTGTCATTAGTTACAGTAGCTCGTCATTCCTTCAATGTCATGTTAGGACACACAGTTCAAACAGGTTTTTAGTTGTCCTTATTGGAGGAGAGAGGAGGAAATTTTTTTAGGGGCCACAGGCATTGCCAAGGCAGAGACTGACCCTTCAGTAGTGTGTGACTGTCTCATTCTGTACTGTGGCCTTTACCATTAGCTTCAGAGAAAGGAGAAAGAAGAGAATTGTATGTATTTTTTATTTTGTCTCTCTGATCAACCTGTGTCAAAATCAAGGAGCTCTTTGCTAACTCATCCTGATGATTGGCTTCTCTCTTGAGCTTGGAGCATTGATAGTTCTCTTAATTCTAATCTTATGATAATTTAACATAATTTAAAGGAGTGACATGGATTTAAATTAGGATTTGACACTCTTGTTTTCTAATGAGCCAGGTAATTTGGGCTACATTGCTTTGCGGGAGCCAACCAGTCTCTTAAACCTGTGAAGAGCAGTTGGTGCCTCCCTGTCCCAGTATTCCAGTAATGTTACCACTCAGATGTGGAGGAAGAGTGGGGAAACCTGCCCCTCCTCAGCACGGGACATTGGAGCCCTCAATCTGTGTGTACATCCCAGGAGTGCGCTGTAATTGCAGAAACAAAATTTCCTCAGCCTCACTCTCCTTCCACCCCACCTTTTTTTTTGTTTTTTGTTTTGTGTTTTGTTTTGTTGAAGGTGTTGCATTATGATATAAACTACTTGGGCCTTTATATGGACAATCATGTGGAACATTAGAATTATAAAAGTTTCTTAAATGAGCCTTTATTTGGAAATGTGGTAAAATTGCTTGCTTGTGAAAACCTTACCTCAGAGCACCCTGTTTCCAGGCAGGTAGAGAGGAGACTTAAGCCTTCAAGACTGCTGGTACTCAGAGCCAGGCATTTTATTGGTGTAATTGTTGTTACTCTAATGCTAAAGTATTGCATCTCTGTTCATGCTAACAGAGTATAGCATCTCCATCATATATGATTTGTGACATGCCTTAGTAAAATGGGTGACATAGCTTCCCTGGTTGTGTTGCCCTCCATAGCATTTCAGTCTTAGTCATCTGTACTCATCTTCCAGTCTTGAATTTTCATGAATTTTCTCTGTGCAATCCATGTGAAATGGATTCTCCTTCAGAAATTTAGGCTGTATCTGCTTAGCTGAGAAATATTTTTTACAGAAATGTCTTGTTCATAACTATGGACTGCTTGTGTGTTTGTTGGACATCCAAGAATGTATGTCTGGATTATATACATATTCTCTAAGGTATTTTTACTTTGAACGTTACAGCTGCATAGGTTTATTATTGTCTTTACTGCTGGTCACTGTCTTCCCTGTTTAATGAAGTGAATTTCTCCTCCAAATATGTTTCTCTCTTGGGGGTTATTTCAGATACCCATTTCACATGGCCTTCAGTTCTCCCATGCATTTTGGGAAATGCACTATGTTGCAAAGATGGCCCTGGTTCAGAGATGGCAGGAGTGTTGTGGCTTGAAAAAAAAAGATGGATCCCTTTTGTCTTTATTTATGGAATTGATTACAGTTTAGGCATGGTTAAGTCAGTAAGAACACTAGGTCCTTCTAGTAAGAAAAAAGCACGCACCTCTATTCTTTAAATTGCTGGAAAGGTTCTCTTTTCCTCCTCCTCCTCTTTTTTCATCCCACGGGTGAGCACCTCCTTTGTGCTGATACAAATTTGGTATCAGCTGTGCCATAGCCACTCTGTCTCATTTGTGGTAACATTTTCTAACTTAGAATTGGTATAAAGTATGTATTAAGCTTTTCTGTTCCCATTTGACTTCAGTTTCTCAGTGCTTATTAATGTTAATCTTTTCTGACTGTCTTTCCATGTGCAGCTGGGGACGTGTTAAAATGAATGAAGTATTAGAAGTATTTTCCTCCTTTTAAAAATTTTGTTGATGTGGTTTAGATGATTGAAAATAAAAGAACTGTAAAGTAGTCTTAAGTTATGGAGCTCAGCCGTGAATGGTGTTTAGTGTGCACTGAATAGGCAAATGAAGAAGAAGAAGAGAGGACACCTCTGGAAAGGGGTATGTTAAATAAGAATAGTGCAGTCTCATCTGCCTGAAGGAGACAAGCTGTGCCAGCACCTCCAGTTCATATGTGTGTGAAGATGTTACAGGTTGCTGATCTCATTCTTGTCGCATGGCAACTGCTTTTTTTTTTTGTTGCTCAGACAATAAAGTCCTCATTAGTGTAAAGCAGATGATTTTCCTGATGATTTAAGAACAGGAAAGCTAGTAGTAAGCTGCATGGATCTAGCGCATGGAAGGAATGATGCCTTGCAGGATTTAAGACTGCCCAGTGAAGGTAGAAAGAGAGAGAACAGGAGTTTCTAAGACATTAGACCCCAATGTGGAAAAAAAATATTTGAATTGCACAGTAGTAATTTCATCTGTCTTTTCCATCTTGGCAGTATTACTATGCATGCAATATATTAAGATTCTGCAAAATGATTAAACAGTAAACGGTTAGCACTGAGATGTGTAATTACTTTTTATAATCTCCATTTATCTCTTAGTATTTCATCATGTATCAGTTATGATGTTACAGTAGGAGGAAAATAAAAATTGGAAATTCAGTTTTAGTCTGAAAATATATTATAATTCAGTGTGTTGCCCGACTTAATGCATCTTTAAACATGCCATCTGACATCTTCAAAATATGACCAAAAAGCTTTCTGTTCTCCTCTGATTAATTACCTCGACTGTCCGTTTGGTATAAGCAACTCGTCAATTAGAAATTACCATTTGGAGGCAAAAGAGCCTGGTATACTTAGAAAATGAATGTATACACTTCTGGTGCTTTATGACTAGCTTGCCAGTTTGTGATAACTGAACTTATTTCCTTCTTTGGTTTTAATATTTGTCATGGCCCATGAACCTTTAACTAAGCTAATTAGAGCTTCTTTACAGTTACATTTTGTATATTTATTCTGGAGATTTTATTTGGATGTGTTTTTTGAAATCTTCAGAAGCCTTGTGTATATGTATGATACCACGAACAGCACAGTTTGTAAGTAGGTTCTGTGTTTGGATAGCATGGTGAAAGGGAGCCTTAGAGGAATTTTAATGGTTTTGGGGGTTGATTTTGTTTTTAAATGGGTGGATTGAGTATAGCAATAGAACTGTTATACAAGAGGTATTTGGCCTTCACAAGTGTAATATGTATTCGTGGTAATAGATGCATTATGACTACAAGTGCTTTGAAGCATTTAGAAAACACTAAAAGAATTGCTGGTTTCTCTTCTGACTTTAAATTCTACGAATAAGCATGGAAACTCAGGCACTTTCAGAAAATATATTACTTTATAAACAAAATGGATTTTATTTTGAGAAGCAGGCTTCAGATTTTCAAATACCTTTAGCTTTTTTTTTTTTTTTTTCCTGTGCTTCTGTACATTTGCAAGAAATGAGGGAAACACTGCTTCTGACTAGCTGTACACAGCTGTTGTACATGTATTAATATGTCTCCACAGTCAGGTTAATACTAACATCATAATTTCTAGGTTGTGCAAACAAGCTTGAAACTGTCATTCTTTGTGCTGTATATATGCATAATAATATGGGAATACTTGCCCATTTATTTAAAAATGAATATACTTTAATTAGTGCAACACTAAATATAATACAGTATTTCCTTTCAAAGATTGGAAATAGTGTCCCAGCTGAGGTGGGAGGCATTCATTGATACCACTGCAGGTTAGGATCTGATATAAAGTTAAACCAATAGAGTAACAACATAGATGAGCTTTTGGAAAGCTATTTGTTGCTGAAGCTCTGTTTCAGGAAAATGGCCTGGCTGATGAAAGCACTTAAATGTGTACCTGCATTGCATGTGACGTTTAAAATGTAAAGTGATATCCTAAACTATGAATTACACTAAATGGACAAATTGATTGTGGGGGAGGAAATACTTGTGATACTATTCCTGTTTTAAATGAAACATACTGAGAGAAATAGCTCAGCAGTGGCGGTGTGTAACCGGGTGTGTGATTTGTGAACGGTCTAAGCTTACGTAAGTGCAAACCGCCAGTGAAAGAGGGAGTGGAGCATCCCTTCTTCATCTCTGGCACTGCCTTTGTACCCCCGCTCTTAGGCCAGTCCTACCACGCGTGTGGCCACATGGCAAGCAGAATCAGAGCATTGATTTAGGCAAAAACTAACCTGGCTGAAAGAAAGAATAATATTTTTTTTTTTAAAAAAGGGAAAAAGGAAGATGGGAATGTACAGCCGAGGTGTAGAAGGATAATAAGACCACACTTTTTTTTACAGTTATCTTCACTGATGTGCATTTAAATTAGCTCAAGTCAACTGTGCAGTGTCCAGTTGTGCATTTTAATTACAAAAGCATCCTTCTTCATATAATGGATAATGAAAATGAATATGGCTGTCACATCATTGTCCCTTTTAGCTATTGTCTGTGCTGTCTTTCAGACAGTAACCACTTTCTGTGGTGTCTGTAGTGTATGGCCCTATTGTTGATTGAACACCCTTGTTGCTACCGTACAATAAAGAATATATAGAAAAAGGAGAACTTCAAGTGGAAGAGAATACTGAACAGCAAGTAGTCATAACCAGAAAAAAAGCAAATTTTTTATGCAACACACTGGTCTTGTTGTACAAATACATCTGTACTGGAGAGTCTGTTTAATACGGATCTTTCTGGTTTCCTTAGTCACCCTTTAAAAAAATGAATTAGTTCATTTCCTATTTATATCACTTTTCTGTGTTTTCTGAGTGAAGTTTCTACATTACAATTTCTAGGTAGAGAAAGTTAAGCAGTTAAATAGAAGTTTTTTAAGGCTCTGTATGCAATTTAACCAAGTGAGAAGGGTCAAATTTCATTTCACTTGGATGTGAAGAACAGGTGAAAACCACTGTTGTTTTTCTGTGAGGCTTACAGTTAACTTGTAGAGGTTTTATACTCTGTTTTGTAGAGTAGTAGCAGGATGAACAAACATGTTTTGCAGCCATCCCACCTCAAGGTAACAAATTCTTCTGATCTTCTGCCAAATGAATGTAATCTAAATTGTAAGCAGCCTGATGGACAAGGTCAAGCTTTAGATGTGATAGTCTCTCTAAATAACATTCAAGCAAGAAAGTCTTAACTGAAATTCTTTCCAGTTGGTTTATTGCATATTCTTTACCCTAGCTTTACTTAAGTTTGTAAGGACTTGAAAAACTCCTGGTAAGAAAAGTATGAAAATCTTGATTACAAATCACTCAACTTGCATGCCTCACCTAAAATTTGATACTTCTTGTGGCTTTTGCTAAAATAGACCCCTGCTACTTACTTACCATATTTTGGCATTCTGTATGCACCTGGTATTTATTGCGTTGATGCTGCATGTGCTTAATTCACAAGAGAAATAAGTTAGTGCAGTCAGATGGAGTAAAAGTAAATGATAATTACCATCACTGTTCAAGAATTTTTCTGCTGCATCTGTCATAGTCCTCAGAAATAAGGGGTGAAATGAAATACCAAATGATGCATGAAAGAGTTTTTGAAGTTTCACTAGTAGCCAGCAAAGCCTTGCACAGTTTAGGATGACAGATTGTCTTTAATCTAACCTAATTGTGCATAATGTGTGAATTGGATTTAATTTCACACTTGCTTTCTGACAGTTGGTAAAACTGTATCAGGGAATCCTTAAGAATTTACAGTTCTCCACATTCTTCAGTTACTGTTGTCTCCTTGTGGCTCCTTTCACTTTTCTGTTATAATTTGTTGCAGTACCCTGCTAAATATATTGGAAGATGAGAATTTCAGTAAATGTAAGCTCTGTCATTAAATTTCACTTCATTTGGTGACAGGCTTAAGCAAAATGAAGAGAAAATTAGTAAAATGGATGGGGAAGTTCATGATATAATTATCCTAGATCTGAAAAGTATTTTTCACTAGCCTTTACCCTTAGAAGGCAGTAAAAATCATGGCATTTCAACAGACGCTAACAATGTGGGTGCAGCTGTACTGTGGACTTCTGTGGCAGTCTGCCAGCTGAGAGCCCAGCATCACACATCACACTGCATTGGGATTATCCAACCTGTTCTCCTCTTTAGTGCTCTGGGGTAATAGTTTCCAGGTGTCATCTTGTTTTCGTGTTGATTGATAATTAGCATCAGACTGTTTGTAGTTAAATACCCAGCACTAGCCAGGTGTACTTGGTCTTTCTACACATTAGTACTTCATCATGTCTCATGCAGCAGCCTGGAGCTGAGCAGAAAATGTGGATCTCTTCCAGGGAAGAGATGAAGAAAACTTCATGGCAAAATTATACAGTGAATGTTTTTGAGTCCTTGCTGGAGGCATGGCTGAGCTGTACTGTACGGAGGCTAAAACAATTATCTGAAATTATCTTCCAAGACCAGTAAGACTAAAGTGGTGCTTGGGCTACCATCCTGTAGCATGGCTATCTAGAGAGAATTTGTCAGAGTTAACAGTGCTAAATCACAAGCTGTGACGGTGGCCACCTACTACTATTGCAGTCAGAGACTTAGAAACTTGCTTGGGTTTTAGTAATGAAGAACTGTCTGGGAAACTGACTTTTTTGCTCTGCACAGTCATATGCTGAAGGAAATGAGATCTGCATGAATATTTGATGATCTGGCCCCTGAATCTTCAGGCCCCTCCCAGTACATATTATTTCTGTGATGTGTTAGATTTGATTTTATTATGAGGAAGCAGCATGGTATGCTGAGATGCAGATTTTGAGTGCTATAATTCATCTGGTACTGTGGCTTTCTGTCCCTGGATGCCCTGTAGTTGCTGCCATACTAGAAAGAATGTTGCTGTTACTTTGTTTAATTCTTCATTCCACCCTTTCTGGCATAATTAAAATAACTACTGTGCAGAGGGAGCATGTGCAAGGAGTCTCTTCAGAGCTGCATTGTTGCTATGTGGATGGGTTTGTTATCAGTTGCTGCCTAAGCTTTTTCCCTTCCATAGACCCTCCTCTCCATTTTATCGGTGCTATCTTCTGCTGTAGTAATTCTTTTAATTCCCCTCAACCAAAATGACAGCTTTGCCAGGAGAATGGCTCAAAACAGCACTGCCACAGTGAGAATTTAGTGTATTATATTTATTGCATTCATTAATGCGTTAGTGTATGGCAGTTGCTCCTTTTTCTTCTTTTTTCTCCTGCTATATAACAACTTCCCACTTCTTTTGCATGCTTGTCGCGAATCCTGATTTAGGATCCTGCTGACTATGCCAATTTGTCACAAATGGGTGGTTTAGAATGCTTAAGGAATCACCAACAAAGGTATAAGCAACAGTGGTTTTAATATGATGTTGTAAAAGTGTGACTTAACAAAGTTTGATGGCAAGGTTCATTCTATTAATTACTGCATGGAAGAATCATACAAAGGAAAACTGAATTACACTCGAGTTAAAATGATTCACGGAGAGATGGTGGATGCAAAAGGGTAAGGAGGACCCTCCCATTGAGTCACAAGGTTCAGAGTAGACCCCCTTGCTTTCTAAACTCCTGATGGAGCTTAGGTGTGGTTAGGCCAAATCTTAGTCTTGGACTTGGATAACTGTTTATGTCTAAGGGATTGTATGTGCAAAGTTTATGTAATACTTCATTAGCACCAATTCACCATGCAGTCAAAGTTACCAAGACAAAATGAAAGTTGCCATACTACAAGGTTATGCACAATATCGGTCGCTTACCAAAGATCTGCTGCTGGTAAAAGGTCTCTCTGCCTTGAGGAGCAACCTTGAGAGGTGTCCCAGCTCAAGGGGAGATCACCGCCATGAATCCACGCTGCCTAGCAGGGAGAGCTCAAAGGCGGCTCACTTAGGCTTTCATATTTTATGGAATAAAGTGGTTGGCTTGTAGTCAAATTACATGCAATGGGAAAGGTATATATGATATTGATGGTCACTGTGTCACACTATTCCTTTGTGGGTTTTCAGAGAACAGATTGATACGAGAGGAGTTCACTGCCCAGCTACAGCTCAGGCCTTTACCTCTTCTGGAGCCTGCACCAAACCACCGCCAGTCTGGTCAAGGGGTCAAGCACACCTGTCATGCTCCACCCCATGACTACAGTCAGTCTACTTAATCAACTCACAGAGTGGTTGTACGTTTACCTCTTGCCTCTATGTCATAAATATGTAGCGTATTGCAGATCAGTGGTTGCCCATTCGTGACAATGCTTCCAGTATCTATCCATTGCATCCTAAAAAATTCAAAGCAGACAGCCTCATATTACTCATGTAGTGCAGCCCAAACTCAAATATTGATGTCAAAATGCAGTCTATTTTCCCTAAGTGCTTCCTACCAGAAAATACAATCTTTCAGCAGTGTGACAGTCTATTATGTTGAGGAACATGAGACACGGTCGAGAAATTATAATGTATCAGGAATGTAAGTGGTACAGGGCATTTTTCATCTTTAAAGTCTTGAGTTATTTCAAAACTGTTTATTTTGATTGAACTTGACTGTTGAATGTGAATGAGCAAGACAATTTTGAGCACAGAACTTACTAGCTGTTGCTCTGCATCGTTTGGCAGAGCACAGCTTCTGCGAGTCAGGCACACAGGCAGGTGGAAGCTTTCTGGTGAATAAAGTCAGGTGTAGCCTTACAGACTCCCCTTGCTACTCGTAAGAGTGCACTTTTTGCTTCTGCATCAGCAGCATCTTCTCTGGCATCTCAAGAATTGCTTTCAGAGACACAAATGCAACAAGAATGCCTGTATTGGACTATTCATTAACTGTCCAATATAGCTCAATAATATTGAAATATCTTTAAAATAATATCTTTCACTTACATGTAGAGTGGGACAAAACAAAGAAGGTCACAGCTTTGAATTTTGAGGGCTATTTCTTTACATCAGCCCTTATCCTGAAAGTAAAAACGTAAGGAGGGACTTGGGAAATTTTAACAGCTATGATTTTAAGACAATCTCTCAGTAACTCTTTCTTCCAAGTCTCAGTGAAGTGCTTTTCATTATTCTCAGAGGTATATATATTCATTCCATTGTAACTCAGAGCAGATGTTGAATGTAGTTACCAGACTAGTTGTGAAACATTGCTCTTCCAGTGTAAAACATTGCTCTTCTAAATCGTTGTTTCATTGTCACATTATAAGGTGTTATGCAAAAAGGAAATTAGTTTTATGATCCAGTTGTCCCTGAAAAGCCTTCCACAGCCGGAGGGCAAGCTAACTTGCTAGCATAGTGAGTGGAAGGTTAGCGCCGAAACGTTTGCAGAAGGGACTGACTGGAAGACAGATCTACTGTTCTGTTCCTTACGTTAAAAATATGCAAGTTCCTAAAGACTTTGGTGTTGGGAATCTGTCTAGACACTGTGCATTAATTTTGGGGAATCTGCAGCTTTAAACAAGTGAGTGTCATGTAAGATATGTCTGTTTGTACATTCAGAAACGTGATGTAAGGGGTGGGTGGAATACAGTGTCCATTTGACAAGCATTATCCTTCTTCAAAGTGTTGCTGTTTTAACTTTCAGACCTGTGTCTTGTAACCTGTATATAGGTCCTGATTTGAGTTGTAAAGAAACCAACCTTAATTGAAACCAAAGATTCTTAAGCAACTTTACTTATTGGAAATATATAAAAGGGCCACACAGTACTTGTATTATACATAATTGGTAAGGAAAATTTCTCGTCAGTACTTATTTTTCTGTATTCGTCTGAACAGTGATGATTTCTTTTCAGCAGGATTTTGAATTGAATTCCACTTCCAAGTCAGACTGTTTTTTCTGTGATAAAAAATGCTGTCCTAGAAAGGGGTTGCTGTTTTCTGATAGGTTTGGGAAATTGATATTTCAATCCAGCATCCTGTTTGGAAGATACGCATTGATTTCCCAAGAAATGTACAGCATGAAGATTCATGCTATCCTTTGATAGTACTCCTTTGTGCTTCTACATTGTAAGGGAATCTTTAGCATTCAGGAACTGTTAACATAACACAAAGAGCAGATGCTTTTGGGATTCCCTCTCTGAATTAATATCTGGTCCAAGCACCAGATATTAACCATATTTTTTTCATGTATATGAAAAGTCTTATTGACTCATGGGAACTGAATGTACGGCTTAGAGATTAGAGCACTGGGTAAATAGGAAAATTATATATCCACTGGTAATTGAGAAGGCAATAGAAGAAATAGCAGCAATTATGAAGACCTATTCACAAAGTTTTAGAACTTGTGATTCTTGTTTAGAGTAAGTGGGCTTTCATTCAGTCTTATTCACTGTTGTCCAAAAAGCAGGGACAAATACAGACAAATTAGTATGATGAAGTTTCCTTTCTAGTTTATATTGTTTTCATTATCAGTTTATCAGAGAGTCAAGCAAATCTGAACTAGTTTTCAGAAATTTTGGATTCTCCCTCTCCCCTCAGGGCTTTTTGATTTTGAGCTCTTGATCAGAAATGTTTGTCAATTCCTGCTTCATGCAAATCTTACTCGTACATCAGGTTAACAGTGATGCTGTGTTCCCTGCCTCTCAGTAGCAAACGTAAGTACTATGTTTTGGTGACAGGAGAATACCTTTATCACCTGGTCTGTTACAGTATGGTTTTTAGCTCTTGCCATGCAATATGTAAAGCAAGATATACTCCGTGCTACCACTTCTTTTCCTCCTAACACAGTCAAAAGAGAAACTGTCCCTTCCACTGTCTTTTCCAATTCACTGTTCTCTAAGAAAAATACCATTTTTCATTCTGTTCCAAGGAAAAGAGGAAAAAAAAGTCTTCGGTATAGAGACTGTGCAGAAAATGAAGCTCCCAAACTGTTGAACAAATTGTGAGTTTTTCTTCTTGCAACTTTCAGTGTGATCACAGATGGGGTGTGTTAGATCATTTTGATGTTGTGTCACCACTGTAATTTTAGCTTGGGTGTTCTACTTGTTGGAAGAAAAGATCAGGATCCGCGATTGTGCAGGGAAAGTGCATTATGTAGAAGAAGGACCAGGGGAAGATGGGAAACAACTAAGCAAACTTTTTAGCCTGTCTTTATTAGCATTGAGGGTTGATACTTCTCACTCTGTGTCCTGCAGCTGGAATTAGGCCCTAGCTTAACTATGCTATGTTGATGCTAATTTTCAGCTGCTTACTAACACCTAACGTAAAATCACAACACGTTTCTGTAATTTTGTTCTTGTTCTTGCTCCTTTTAGCACTTGAATAGTCATTTAACAACTTCTGAAGTGGCAGATGAATGCTATGGAAGCTGAGAAAATTCACAGCAAAACCAACTGTAATTTCCTAATGCAAGAGAACTGAAAATAGTTTTGACCATACTGATCAGATATAAATATAGAGCTGAAGAAAAACCTGCTTTGTTGTGCTGATACTTGAGGGTGGCGTGAACTATGAATTCCAGGCCAAGTGACCTGAGACTTGGGACATCTCCAGAATGATAAAGCCATGTTTTTAAAGTAATAGTCTCATACTGTGTTCCTGCTAATATTTACAACCACCTACACTTTGTTTGCTGTGGCTCAGAGTTACAGCAGCATTTAAACGTAATTCCTATAGATTTTTATCTTAGAGGGAAAGAGAGAAGAGCAACTGGTCTTTTTTCAAACCTAGACTCTCTGTTATATGACTTGATAGTTTTTATTCCTCTTCTATAATAACAAATCTTGTAGTATAAAAACGTTATGTGAGATTGAGCTTTCTTATGAAAAACGGGAAGGTGAGGAGGGAGGAATTTCTAGCTGCCTAACTATGGGGATAATTAGGAAGGCGTAGGCATTATGAGGGATATTCATCCATCTCATTTGGAAGCTCTGACAAAGTATTTTATGTTGGCACTTCAGAGGGGATTCCAGACCTGCCTTCCGTGGGCTTCGTGCAGGGAGCAAAGGCAGGCAGTGCCAGCATTCAATTTGTCTGTTGGCAGTTCAATGAATGAATAACTTCCTAAGATTCAAAAACCAAGAGACATTTATCTTCTCACATCTCCCTTGCCCTCCCTGCACACCCAAAAGAAACACACTCCAAAATGCTGTGGTTAGTAAAACTTTAATGTTTGTAGGTGGAGGAGGAGAAAACATCTGGATTATGATCACATCTTGCAACAGCTTGATTCCCGGTCCTTAGATTGTTCCTTTTGAGCTTATTTTGGCAACAGTGAAAATTTAGGTCTGACTTTTCTACTCTGTTTCTTTTTGAGCCTTTTCATTATCTGAAATAGTTCCCACCAAGAAATACTAGCGAGATCTTCAGGATTATAGAAGAGGTGTTCCTGACTTCATTATTTACAGTAAATTTTGTTAGGCACGACCTCTTTTCTCATCTTCCTGACCAATATTGTCATGGAGGAGATTTGGCATTTATTCACCTTCCAAATCTCTGAATGTGTACCTCCAAAAGAGAACAACAGACACTTTAATATTTCTTTACAGGGATAAGATAATCAACCAAGAATGGATTAATGTTTTTTTTCCAGAATTCATTCTTACCAAGGATTTTGACCCGTGAAATAAACCTTGAAGTACATCTGCCCTACAGAGTATTTCTGTCATGCCTTTGCTGTAGGCAGTTTCTTACTGGCGTGGTATAACCTTACCCATAGCAGAATAAACTATAGGTGTAATGCAGAAAGTGTTTATTTCTGACTGTCTTCTATGGAATGGAAAAAGTTCCCTTTTGAAGAATACAAGCTTTCGTAATGAACTTACATTCATTAGATAATACATAAAAGCTCCTGAATACTAAATCTTCCATTGCTTGTCAGGGATTTTTATGTTATTTTATTATTTTCATGTGCTGAACTAGAAGCAAAACTTAGAACTAATAAATACTTAATGACATGAAGAACAGTCTTAACTGACAATGTTTGCGTTCTCTTAACAGAAACTGGTTCTGCAATTACTGCTTCCTGTATTGGTTTGGGGAACTCTACAACACCTCCACCCGGACAGGCAGGGAAACCAGTGCCAGGCTACAATGGTAAAACTGTGCTAAACATGCTACTAGAAAAGGATATTGCTTATATTCCTAAGTGCTCTTTAATTTTCTTACCTCATAGGGAAAGCAAATTACACTCTTACTAACACATTTTCCTTCTTCCTGTAACAGGAAGCTCTGCTTTTTTGTGTGTTGTGGAATGTGATTGTGAATAAGAAATTCAGAGTTATGTTGAAGAAAATTGATCAACTGCTCCTATCTTTATTATACGAAAGGGCTAGCACATACTTCTACCCTGGATATAACAAAAATATGAAGAAAAATACTGTGCTTTAAGGCTTTATCTACAGTTGCACTGTTTTAAATGAGAGCAGCAGTAACATTTGTATTGGCAAATCAGGAAGAAAAATGTTAGTAATAACCATCAGCAAAAGAAGAAATAAATGATAACTAGACAAATAATTGCTATAACTTGCACTTTGAGGGTTCTGTTATACCTGTGTTTTCAATTTTCAGGGCTTAAATAGTTTTGGTTTGGGAGATGTACATTGAATAATTACGTCTCAGAGACACAATGATTAGATTGATTAGATTTTCTTTTGGCTTTACAGTTTTATATGAGAAGCATTCTGAAGTGCACAAAGAAAATTCTTACTGAGGTCTGTGTCTTCCTCAAATACATCATAGTGAGCTAACAAGCAGCTTGGCAAGGATATAAATCTTCTGTTTGAACTCATCTCATCCTTCTTTAAAGAAAATCAAAGTCAGTTTTCTGCCTTTTTGTATAGGTATATGGGATCATATTTGAGAGAGTTGTTAAGCATATTATCTTTCAGTACTTGTGGAGCATTTTTATTTCCAGCTGGGAGAAATGGTAGGCTACGGACCAACATTAAAAGGATGAGCACTCATTGTCTGGAAGGCTTTTGCATGCAGAGGGTTATCGCACCTCGTGCAGCCACAGGATTAAGAATGCAAAAATATTTTTATACCTGGGAACCCTGATTTTAACACAGTTTTCAAGAATTACTTGAAGTCCAAAAAATAATTACATTAAAGATCAAACCATTTTCAGGAAAAGTTCTCACATCATTGGGCAGAAAGAGCTAAGCTGTTTTTTCTTCTAATACATACAAGCAGAAGTGAACATTAAAGAAAATAAACATTTTCAGCAGCTCTGGGTTTTGGCATTTACAGTTATGTCATGAAGACAAGCAATAGCTTAAAAACAATGTTAAAACAAAGCTGTGAATTTTGTCCAGAGTTATAATAAATAGGTGTCGTGGTTTAACCCCAGCTGGCAGCTAAGCACCACCCAGCTGCTCGCTCACTCCCCCCTGGTGGGATCGGGGAGAGAATCACAAGATTAAAAGTGAGAAAACTTGTGGGTTGAGATAAAGACAGTTCAATAGTGAAAGCAAAAGCCGTGCATGCAAGCAAAGCAAAACAAGGAATTAATTCACTACTTCCCATCGGCAGGCAGGTGTTCAGCCATCTCCAGGAGAGCAGGGCTCCATCACGTATAACAGCTACTTGGGAAGACAAACACCATAACTCTGAATGTCTCCCCCTTCCTCCTCCTTCCCCGAGCTTTATATGCTGAGCATGATGTCATATGCTATGGAATAGCACTTTAGTCAGCTGGGGTCAGCTGTCCCAGCTGTGTCCCCTCCCAACTTCTTGTGCACCCCCAGCACAAGAAGAGGTGTGAGAAGTGGTGGGATGGTGCAAGAAGCAGAAAAAGCCTTGACTCTGTGTAAGCACTGCTCAACAATAATGGAAACATCCCTGCATTATCAACACTGTTTTCAGCACAAATCCAAAATATAGCCCCGTACTAGCTACTGTGAAGAAAATGAACTCTATCCCAGCCAAAACCAGCACAATAGGGAAGAGTGGAAGAATGTAATTGCATGACATATGCTATCAGATGATAGTCAGGCCTAGAAAAAAGTATGAGTAGCAAGAATATAAAAATTTCCTACAATTTTTTTGGAATATTGGTCCTAGTGTAAGTAAAGAATTTCTTCAAATAGAGTGAAGGAAATGTCTTTAGCATGCCTTAAAAGGGAAACATAAAATGAACACTAAAATTCACTAAAGATTTATGAAAGAACTTTACTCCTTTCAGTCTTTGGTTTGAGGCCAATTATGTCCTGTAATGCAGCCATTCATAAAATAGTGGATCTTGAAATTACTCTGTACTGGCAGCTGTCTTGCTGTCACCCACTTCTGTTTTGATGTTGTTTTGCTGCTGTTACTATATTAATTAGAAGAGATCCTTATGCTATTTAGAAGCTAGATTCTGTATTTTTAGATTATACATGCAACTGTTAATGGTTTTGGACATTGCTAAAGTTATGTTGTATTTATGCTGTGATATAAATAAAATGTTACAAAATCTACTTTTTTTTTTTAAACAGCCAAATTCTTCCCTGTCACAGTATTGCTAAAATAAACTGATATCTTTGCTGAATTTTTAGAATATAAAAAATAAAAGCAGTATTTAGCTGTGATATCAAAGTGCAGTGGCACGAATTGCATTTAAAAGTGAATCAAGATACCATATGAATTTCTAGCTCTGTTGTCTTAAATCAGACATTATATTGTGCTTTCCCTTTGATCTGCTTGCACCCTTTGCAGATAATTTCATTGCATTGTTTTCAAACTGAAGCAAGTGCCACATTTTGAAGAATTAAGTCAGTTCTTCAGTAATTCAGGAGTGAGCAGTATAATACCTTCCTTCCCCAGATTTTTGCACATTGAAATACACTGCTTGCAAGGAGGAGAATAAATGCTGGAATTGCTATCTTGAGAAAATAGTTACAATAAACTGACTAGATTTTACTTTAGTGTAATAAAAATTGGAAAAAAAATGGGAGAGAAAGCTTTAAAAGCTACATGTGAGTCGGTCTTTTTCATCGTGTGTTCTGAGCCTAAATTCTCCAAATCTAACGATACTATGTTCTTACACATGTTCTTACACCATCTAAAAATATATAAGAAAAAAAATGTGTTTACAGATTATAAATGGGTTTTATTTATGCCATTCTTACTGTTTTTCGTAAGTGTCTTCTATGTTTCCATTCATCCTTTTGATTTTCTATCCCAGTTACTCCTTCGAAGTCACTGATTTGTAAAACTGGCCTTGTGGACTGGCCTGTGTCTATGAGCTGAGCCATTGCTTTCAGCAGGCTCTTCAGTTACTTAAAAATTACCATCCTCTTTGAAGGAGTGGCTTCAGCCAGAAGTAGTAAATTACAGATGTTGGCATTCTTTGGACAGATAGTATAGTATATTACTCATAAGAGTCTTAGCAAGGTTTTAGTCAGAAGTCTGTCATCCTCTTTTCCCCATTTCCTCTGGAACTTTTTAATACAGAATGTAAGATTTTTTGCAGTAATTTAGATCCAGCTGAACATTGCTTTCTTTGCTTGGACAGGCTTCAGAAAGCATGTTTTTAAATCCATGTCAGCCCAGTCTGTCAAAGCCTTTCCTCCCTGTTTTTCCATGGTTTAGTCATTTAACTTTGTTTAATTCCATTTATCACAGGCCAAGTTGATACCTGTCATTCCTTCTGTATGCCCACACCTTCAGATGGAATGGGTGGTTGTAGTAGCCTCTTCCGTGCAGTCATCTGGGAAATCTATTTCAGGTGTTTTTCCTCAGAAACCTCAGTACCAGGACACGATGCTTTCACTGAAGTTGATGGGCCAGCATCATCCAGGGAAAAGGCTTCTGTTGGCGAGTCTGGATTCTTCGCTGTACTCTAGCATTGCCCTGCTGTGTGGCTGTTCACGAGTTACTTTACCCTTTTGTGCTAGATTAGAATAAGCCTTGTCAGCTGGGGAGCATCTTCCTGGGTCTCCTGAGAGCCTTTGAAAACCAGACACACTTATTTACTGCTAATAGTATTTCTCACATTAGCTGGGTTAGCCTCCAGTAATCTTAATTGTTATTTCTTACTCATGTTACCTGCACACTTTTCTTGTATTTGTCGTGTATCTGAAGGGTCCTTTGCTATTTGGAAGTTCAGATTTTCCAATATGAAGCTGTCTTTTAATTTTCAGTTCTATAGTTTTCCCTTTTTTACTTTGAGCTATTTCTGCTCCCAAAGCACAAGTATTATTTGAGACTTTTTGTACTTAAGGCTGAATGTTAATAAGGTCATGAGATTATCCAGTTTGGAACTCCCGAACTGCTTAATTCCTTTTATTGCTTGGTGTATCGCCATTCTGAAGTGTGACATAAGTTGATATCCATGAAGAAAGACACTGTCCTCCACCTAAAAATACACTACTTGACAGGAGTTGTCTTCCTATATTACTTTTTTGCAGTGATGATTCTGGATGAAAATAAGGAACCAGTGAAGGCGAAGACTTTAGGAAATATTGTGGTAAAGTAAGTATCTTATGTTAAGAGAAGCTTCCTACATGGGTTGATTGTCTTTTGATGGAAGTTTATATAACAATAATTGAAGTAATGAGGGTTGAAAAGCATGGCTGTCTCTGATTTTGATACCAAACTGCCAGAACTTTTTATGTCCGTTAATGTTGAAAAATTGCAGATGAAATTGTGTGAATGAATGAGTGTGGGTTCCTGGTTTTTTTTTTCTTAGACTACAGCAAAGTTTACCATTTTCTTAATTACCAGCCTGTAGGCACTGGATTAAGCCTTCCTGTTGGGATGTATGAGCAAGATATTGAATCATTCTCTTCACTGTTTTATCTTTCAGTTTAGCAAAATAGTACAGCAATGCAGATTGGCATGCTTTGGTTTACTGGTGTGATGCTGCCTTCTCTTTCACTGTCTCCTAATCCCAAATGATGCACATTCCTAGAGGGAGAATATGTGTTTTCTGATTCCTGTAAAAACAGCAAGATGTCTCTGAGTGTGCTTTGCATGAAATGGTATTCAGTTATGGTGGTACTTGGACAAAATACCTACAGGAAAAGACTCCGGGGCAGGCGGGGAGAAAAAGAAAAAAGTCCTGCTGTGCATCATGTAGGTGATTTTAGTACCATTTACGAGACTCCGGTCAGATGAGTTCTGTAAGCTTTAATATTTAATATACTTTTTGAAAGTACACCTTTCTTAGCACCTTTTCTTAGATAAAGGAGCCTCTGTTTAGGTAACACTGCGAACATAAATTACTTTTATCTTACCTTCTGCCATCTCACTGTTGCCAGAACGTTTCCTTACTTCTGTAAAGCTCGATAGGCTATTGCTCCCCGCAGCCCATGCCAGCTCTGTCAGGCTTTTAGGCAAATGGCATTTTCCTGACAGACACCTACTTTCCGATTAACATGTTAGCTGTAGCCACCTCTGTTTTCAGTCACAGAAAATACTTAAGTTCTGAACACTTCCTAACTGCCAGCAAATACAAGTCCCAAAAGAAATGCATTCACCCACTTCTGTGGTGGTAAAATTTAGGAGAGTTGTGGTAACTCAGATTCTTCATTGCTTGCTTAGATGAATGGAAGGAAATACAAAGATAAGCATTAACCTTCAGTGAATTGAAATTTTTTCAAAAGACAAAACATTGGGGCAGATGTACTGATTTTGATGAGTTGTTAAAGAGGGAAGTTAGCTGCGGATTGAGGCAGTGGCCACGTGAGCTGGAGGTAAGACCCCTAAGAGCTACAGGCACTGGAGCATGCTGCAGAAAGGCGGCACTGAAAATGCAGGCTGGCTGGCTGCATAGTGCTTGATTGGGAGTCGGAGTTGCCGAGGTATGGAAGTTTTTTGCTCAGCTGTGCTACTGATCTAATGTAACTAGACAGCTGTGGAGATTAAGACAGTATCACATGAAGTTATTGTACTGTGTGACAAGGATGTGTATTTTCAGGATGAAGTCTATACCCTGCCTAATTTTCAGCATCTTAGGCTAACCCACCAGGACAGAGAGGCATGTGTTTAAGTGCACACACGATCTCCCCTGAATCAGCAGACTCATATTTAGATGTAGTTTTCCTGCGACACATGTAAGATTGTGCATTCATTCCACTGCTGAGTATGAATAATTAAAATTGCACCAGCCTTTAGTAGACTGTGGTTTGCAGCATCAGTAACCCAGGTCAGAGTGGAGGGCTATCTTTCAAAGCTCTCGCCTCGGTAGTGCCTGATGCCATAATAAAATACAGGCTTGTAGTCAGTGGAGAGAGAGAAAGATATTTTCTAAGAAAATTGATCCTAGCTGTCTTAGGCATTCAGCTAGGATGGAATAAATCACCTTCCAGATGTGCTCATGTCTCTCCACTGACTGCAGGGATGACACAGCTAGCTTAGGGTAGGTGCTTAGCGTTATCTACCAAAAGCGAAGTGAAATGAACTGCATCCTTAGCAACTCTGCCAAACAAGCTGAATTATATCTACTAACAGGTAATGTTGGTAGAAATGTGCGTACATTCATTACTACAGTTATTACTATCTTTAAGTGCCTGCCAGGAGTGGATATTGCCATATTAGAAGATCCTGTTTGGGGTTATTGTCAAACTCTTAAAGCCAGAATTTATCTTCCCTAATGTGGCCCCACATTTAGGCATTTATCTTAAGGGATTACAAATGTGTTTATGTATGGATTTGTTGTTGTTGTTTGGTTTGTTTTGTTTTATCTTGCCCAGTATGAGTTCTGCTGCAGCCAAATAAAATTCATAGGGAAAAAGGCGGGGGGGTTGTTTTGTTTGGTTTTTTTTTTTGCATTGGATCACTTAAGAAAGAGTAATGGCACAGGGACACTATTATTGTATCGTGTCCATATTTATTGTAATATCCATTCTGAAATAGGGTGGAGAGTAGGGGGCAAAGAAATTACATTATGTTGCTAATATAATTGACATGAATCCAAGTCTGAGGTAGGTTAACTATCACCTCTCTTTCTCTTCATCCTTTTTCTGACTTAATCTTTTGAGACAATATGATCTCTTAAAATTCATTCTGCAGCTTAACCAAAAAAACACCCCAAGAAAACAAGGGAAAGGTATTGATGAGCTTTAGGAGGCCAATTGTGGATTTTTTAACACTTCCAACATTTGAATCTTTGGACTGTTAACAGAAGTTGGTTTTAAGATATTATGGTTCTCAGTGTCTTAAGACTTTTTTCCAGGTTTCATTCTGGTAAGTGACAATTTGCTGCAGTGTTTGCTTGTTTTTTTGGTCATAAAAATCTGTGGCCGTTAGGTTAAGACATCACATTTTCTGTCTTCTGCTTCATTCAGCTAAGCAGTTATTTAGCTGTAAAACTTTTTTTTATTTTTTGATTAGGGCTAGTTTTCGTAAAGCCCTCCTGCAAAGAAGCCTTTCCTCTCTTCATCTCTTCAGCAGGCTTCTACATGTACAGACCCCTTAAAAATAGTGGGGATGATCCTTGTTACTAGCAGTGTTTGTTTGTCACCCCAGGGACATGTCCCCATGCTAGAAGAAAGTGGGAGAGTCAGGATAGTCTTGACTGTTACTCTTTCATACACTCAGCAGCAAAATATGGTGTACTGTTTTGGAAAAAAAACATAGGTGTTTGCTTTATCTGTAGCATACGTGAGTTGAGAAATATTCTTATTTCTCGGAGAGGAGAATGGCCACACACTGCTTACAATACCAGCTGTGTAAAAGTGGTATGCTGCAGCTCTTGGTTATTTTTATTCCAGTCTAACTCCCAGTAAAGACTGTTGGGGGCTGCTTGAGGCCTGCAGTGCTCGTAAGTATAGTATTTAAAATATCTATTCTTACAACAGGTAATTCTTACACTTAATTACTCCATCTTTCTGCCCCAAGTACGTTCTTTTCTTTATTCATCTGCCAACTGATACCAGGTTGTTTTGTTTTGGTTTTTTTTTTTCTCATATAACCATCATCTATGCCCTTTTGGAAAGATTTTTGCAGACAAGAACTCTTATACAGGCTAATTTACCTGGACAATACAATAATCTTTTTGATTTCACAAGTCTTTCAGGATAAAATAATCAAATGCAGTGTCACAACATTTATAATGAAAGGGCAAGGGAAAATGAAGCTGACTGCAGCTCATGAGGGTGGGCTCATATGAATTGTTTCTAAATTTACATTTTTTGGAGCTAGAATCTTTGGACATGAAAGGTAATTAACCAAGAAATTATTCTGAAGTGAAAATGATAGGGGCAATGACCTCCATTAGCAAGACCAGTCTGATTTAGTGACACACTTCTGCTTGCATTGTTCTGACCTGCGTGTAATTAATCCACACTTGAAAATGTGTGTGTGTATGTGTGTATATGTAATCATGATTAGCCATGAGAATTTTCAAAGTTGTCTGTTCTCCTAAGGGACATTAGCAAACATAAATCCCATTTAAATTCCAGTGCAGTGGGAAACTCAATTTTGTTCTTGTACATTATAAAGACCGCAAACACATTATGTTTATTTTATGAATCAGTTGTCAGCACTGTCTCATTAGCTAGCGTTATTCTTTATGTTCATTCACAGGAGCAAGAGGACTATATTTGCTTTATACTCATTCTATACAGCGAGTAATGCCTGCCAGTAAATTTCCTGCTAGATCCTAGTTACACTTCCTCTAGTGTTTCTGTAGTTAATTTTGTGCCATAATAATGGAGGTTGACGAGATAAAGTATTTACAAATTTGTTTTACTGAACTCCACTGCACGTAAATATTTCCGTTCCATATTCAGAAAGAGGTGAGACAATGTAGTTATATCATACAGTGATTCTGAAATTCTTTGGTTGCATTGGCTAAATTGGATTTAAGAATAGTGACTGTGTGAGAGGCTCTGCAGACCATCAATGTTGTGTTTTTTGTTTTTTTTTCATGAATTTGGGATTAGTGGAGGAAGAGAAAGGAAAATTTTAATGTTCTGTCAATAGTTAAAATATTTCAAATGATGACCCACCCCATTATATAGTGTAAAATCATGCAAAACTTTATGTACGGTGCTGTAGAGTATAAAGTGTTGAAAAATAATATTTATTCATGAGGTTTTATAAAGAAAGGGTCATGATAAATTTACAGCTTTTTATCATTTTAGGTTTTAAGTTAGCTAAATAGAAATGTGACAGGGCTTTTGAAGCAAATACCATAAAGTTAATACCCTTTAGTGGAAGAGATGTTGTTCAGAAGTAAGCAACCCATTCAGAGTTTCATTATTTGTAGTACTGTGTTCAATCTTTATACAGTATTTAGAGAGCAAATAGATGTACAGTAAAAAGCTTACTCATTTAATATTTCTTATAATGCATGAAAAAAAAAAAATAATCAGTATCTATATGGAAGTCTGAAGCAAGCTGAAGCCAGGAATGTAATCATTAAGATGCACAATAGAAATGCTAACCAAAAGAGCTTAAAGGGAAGAAAAGGTAAAGAAAAAGATGTAATCTTCTGCAGCACATTGTAGTACCTC
The DNA here is from genome assembly GCF_047370975.1 of Nipponia nippon. NCBI lineage: Eukaryota > Metazoa > Chordata > Aves > Pelecaniformes > Threskiornithidae > Nipponia > Nipponia nippon. The sequence goes on from NW_028262347.1 coordinate 45,080,990, forward strand.
TGTATCTCATTAAAGAAAATAAAGAAAAATCTTGTAAGACTTGATGGATCAACATCTGGGTATTCTAACTTGGGATATGCACATGAGAAAGGTCACAGCTCTTCTTTGTGCTCTTCCCTTTCCCAGAAAGAAAAGAAGGTTGGGAGGTGATGGTAGTGTTTTTAGATAGTGAAAGCAAGGGGAGACTCCATCTGAAGCCAAGAGAAGGGTAAATGGCCTTAGCTCAGAAGAAACACAGTTAGATAGAAGCTACCTGAGATGCCAAAATAGCTGCTGAAGATTGTATCATTACATAGTGTCTCAGTAATGGATGTTGTCAATTTTTCTCTTTTTGTAAGTGTGTGACACTTGCTGTTCTGTGCTTTTAAAAGAATATATTCTTTTATCATTAAATTTGGTCCAATGATAAAAACCAATACTCAATATTCTGAAATTTCCTTCTATGAATGTAATAATCACCAAAATTCAAGTACTTAGACGCTAAGAAACGTCTCTTTTTCATATGTGTTTGTTCTAGAGTGTCTGAGGGGGATTAAGCTACATCTCCATTGTTTGAGTTGTTTTTATTTTTTGTCATTTTAATGATGTGCTTTGCCATTTTGGAAGTGGTGTTTAGTGTTTTCCTATTAATTTCTAAAATGTAAAATAAACAAATAAAAAATTTACATAAGAGAGCAGAAAATTAAAGGCAACCCAACAGAGGACATGTTGCAGACCTGACTGAGTAGCTGCCCTCAAGGAAGATTGCTGGAGGGAGAAAAGCGTTGCTTGTAGTACTGTGTAAAGAAAGTGTGTCGTCCTGCATAGACCCCTTGCAACAGTGAAAATTTGCTAGATTCATAAGATGAAGGACTGTACCCTAGAAAGCAGTGACTTTCAAAGGAGCTTTTTATGTTACAGTGGATAAACCTCTGAATACACAAGATCATTTGAATGAAATGTAGCTGCTAGTGTAACTAAGCAGGCAGTGTGATCCCTTGTTATTCAGTAGGGAAACTGAAAAGGAGCAATTATTATTATCTGTGGATATGATGTTAGTAAAACCATTAATGCATTATGTTCAGTTCTTACGCCTGTATTTCAAAAGGCTATTGAGAAACTGGCTGGGTTTTGGAGAAGGTATGAATGAGAACGACGTTAGTGCTGGAAAGCTTGGCTTAAAGAAACTTACAGTTTAACTTGTGGTATGTAATTTTATCCAAGATCAGTTAGGTGATGACTTTATCAAGGTCAGGAAATACCCACAGGACAAAGACATCTCTGAGAGACTGCTGTTTAATCTAGCATAAAGAGGTTGGAAGCTGAAGCTAGATGTGTTCAGATGAGAAGTAAAACACATCATTTTAACAGTGAAAGTATTAAACCATTGGAACAAATTACTGGGAATATGGTGGTTTTCTTTGACACCTCTAGGTCAAACCTGGATATCTGTCTTAAAGATACACTGTCATTTAACCAAAAGTTATGGCCTTGAGACAGGATTTAGTAGGTGACATCCTTTAAACTGTGTTATGTGGGAGGTCAGATTAGATGATCACGATGAATCTGTGCAAAAGATTTCTGTCCTTGCCAGCCTCCCACATGTGTTTTTATCAGCTTTGTCTTTTCCCTTTGCAAGTGAAACAATGAGTGGGACTTTCAGTGTGGGAGCAGTTTGGCCAAAGATGGGTTTTCTAACAGATTTCTGCCTGAGTACATGTGAGTAGCATTTGAACTTTCTTTACTTTTAACCTTTTCCAAGCACTTTCACTAGTTTTTGATGCTTCTTCTCTTCCCTGCTAAACTATAGGGTTTTTTTCTGCAAAGTCCACACTGAAACCAACTACTTCTGTGACCTTTCAGCTAATTAAAGGAATATTTCATGCAGACTGGTGAATGTTCAAGATGCTCTCTCTTCTCTTGCCCCTTCTCCACCCTTTTTCCCGTGCTGTTGTTCCTTGTATCTGAAAAAGCTTCTAGATTCCAGATGGCTTTCGATCTTGCAATCAAAAATTTTGAGTGATGTTTATGCACAGCAGTACATAAATGCTGAGTAATAATATAGCTGCCAGTCAAGATGATTTAGCTCCATTCACAAGCCCCAACTCATTTAACAATGGCTTATACTTGCTTTGACTGGCTGTAATGAACAGCCTGTGAATACCATTGTCTACCATAAAATAAAAGGATGTCTTTTCTGAAACTCAGCAAGGTAGCATCTCTAATAGTTTTTGACTTTCATTTGTACTTTCAGAAATCTGGTTTTCTCTGTAAATTATCGTTTGAGTGCTATGTCTATAATTGCTTTGTTCCATCAACAAGGAATCTTACATCATTTTGATGAGTGGCGTCCTGAAAGGATGTGACACATGGAGTCAGATTTTCTTGGGCTAAGCTAAAGGTGGGTTGTTCTGTGTAAGGTCAGCCACCGTTGTATGAAAAATAAATGAACTGTAAAACAATGCTTAAAAAACAGGTGATGATTGTCATTTAAAATTCTCTAGCAGAAAACAGTTACTGTGAAAGCAGTTCAGAGTTTTTCCTGTGATGCTGCCAAGTCCACCTAATCTGTCTTAGTTTCTCCTCTTTATAATGAAATTGCCTTATCTTTGTTCCTGTAGTTCTGCATCTTGTTCTGTATCCTTAATTAATTAATTAAAAACCTTAATTTCACTGGAGTAAATGGAGAATAGCATCGTTTGTACTGCTGCTGCTGTACTGGTGAAAAACTGGCATGAGTGAGATCAAAATTCAGACCTATACATCTTTTTTCAAAGTTTGAGTTCCAAAGGTAAACTTTTCTCAAGTTTAGGTGCTTTGATTCAGCTCAGTGTAGGTTTTTGGCTTGAACCTCAACTTGGGTTTGAAACTGTGCCTATTCTTTGCTAGTTAAATGGGATGAGTTGACTGTAGTTAGCTTGATCCAATATAGCTGGTAACACATTCAGATTTTAGAAAAAGCTGGCAAGCTTGTCTTGAGTTTGTATTTGGTGAAGCTCATGACTGTCCTCTCCAGAAAGAAGCAGCAATGATAAGATAGAAGACACTGCCAGAGTTATGACCATTTGAAAAATCCAAGCAAGAATAGTGTAAGGGAGGGCTTATCTTTAAACTGATAGCAGATGCAAAGGCTCAGTACTGGCTGGTTTGTGCCTTCGTATGCAGGATGAGAGAGGGAGAAGTTAACAGATAGCTGGAGAAATACAGTAAATACCTCCCAAAGGGAAACCAAGCAAAGCAACTTCTTTTTATATTGTGGAAATGATGGTGTAAGAACCTACCTCCTTCTGTCTTGGTCTTCTGTGCTCCTGTTGCATGTGAAAGGAAAGCAGGATCATGTCTGGGGCAGTCCTTACTTAGGTGTAGCTGGCACTTTTTGGTCAATACATCCTCTTAACAAAAATATCCCCAAAAGGCCTTGCGTATCAACTCAATCTTTGGACAAAGAGGCAACAGTTTTTAAATACAGAACTTTTGTAGGTGTGTGTTATGTTTCCTAGGGAGAACAGACGCAAACCCAACTTCTAAAAATGTTCCTTTTTTATGGAGGGGTTGAGGAAGGGAAGAGATGTTGACTTTCAGATTCCTATTATTTTCTGACTATCTGATTTTCTCTCTTCTGGCTCCTTTCACATAATTATGATCCAGTTCTGCTTCCCTTGGAATTCATGGGAGCAATCCCACTGACAGCAGTGGGATGGAGGTATTTTTGGCTCTGGGCATTTTAATCCTGATGTCCTGGCAAAATTCCAATACACGTAATTATGTTCTGGAAAGCTGAATTCTACCTTTATTAATTTTATTAATTATTTGTGTTTACACAGCACCTAGAAATTCTAGTCAGTCATGATGCTAAGAACTTTACTATCATGGAAGAATTGTATGTGCCCATTGCTCTGGAATGATTTTGCCTGAAAGATGGACACATGGAAGACAGCATTCAGTTTTTGTTTGGTAGATGGAATGGAGTTCTAACTGCGAGTAAGCTTTTACAGAAAGCCATTGAGGCACATCTTCAGATTGTGTCTGTATTGTGCTATGATTTGCACTATAGAGATACCTGCTGTAGCCGGTAGTTTAGCAGTGTGGTTTTCATAGACTCATGAAATATGCACTGTGGATGTACTTATCATTGCAATTTGCTTTAAAAAAAACAACCACAAGAAAAATGAAGAAACAAAATCAAGCCCCCAAAACCCCAGATGGTGGGAGCAGGGATTATATTTTTGTTGATATGTTGCGTACTTCTGTGTTTAGATTTCTAAATAGTTACAGAAAGGAGAATGTTTTTCTGATTTCAGCAATAAAATTGGTTCTTCTATTTAATGACTAACTGCAAAGTACTGAATAGAGCTGTGGAGAAATTATTAAGGACTTTGTCAATATGAATTTTCCTTTCTCTCTCATCACAAGGATATTTCAGACTGTTAAATAAATTTAAAGTGCAAAATTTGCAGTGGCTGAGGCTGTTATGAATTGCTATCCTATTAGCAACCAGGCAACAACCATAGTAACTACCATTCTCTAGTGGTTTTTCTTGAATCTAACTAAGAGATTTTTCTTTTAAACTCATACATACACAGACACCAGGATCAATATATTGTTTTTCTAATTTTTTTTTTCAAGGCAAATACTCTATAGGTCATGATTGTGTATCACAAGGGTGCTTACTAAGCTTAAAAGGCTTAAAATAGGCCAGTGAATTCCCTCCACATGGGCAGAAGCCAGCCTGCCCTCCTGAAGCCTGGGTGACCACCTAGGAAGTGTCTTGGCATTTCTGGCCTTACCTTAACCATACTTTCAGGGAATATGATTTATAGGATGTGTTGAGCCACAACACTCAGAGAAAGTAGTAATATTTATAGTAGTAAGTTCTGTTATGCTAATCGAGCTGAATTAAGCTGAAAAATTCTGGGATTGTAAAAAATCATGGATTTGAATCATTACTAGATGATATGACCTTTTCAATGTAGCTTGTACTATTTATACCATATTTAGGTAAAAAAATTGGTGTGTGTATATATATGTGTATATATATACAAAAAAATTATTCTTTTTGTAAATGTAATGTTAGAAATGTGCATGTCACTGAGCTGGTAGCACCTGTTCTTGTGACCTGAACATCATAGGAGACTTGGAACGACATCAGTGTTGCTACGCTACAGGGGCGTGTTTCACTGCTAGAGGTGTTGCCTTTTGGTGTCATAGGGGCACTATCGGAGTAGAAAATAAAATACCCCTGGCTAAAAATTTGCTGGTTAGGAATGCAGGCATATGCTAGTAAAATCTGTATGAGGCATTTATGATTTTATCTGTATAAATATGCTTGCTTGCCTGTTGTCTCTCTGTTACTAGGGTTAAGCTTCATAAAACTTGTGTTGATATGTCTGAATATGTATCAGGCAGTTCAAGTAAGCTGTATTTAACCCTGTCAGAGCTTTGAAGGAAAAAGCAACCTCTTCTTTGTTAGCTGAGACTACTGTAACTTCTCTTCTCCTGGCAGATATGTATGTGAAATATCCCATATTTTGTCATGCCCATATCCTTGACTGAAGAATGGGTGTATGGTATGCACTGAAATCTCAACTAATAACGCAATGCAAAATTTTGCAGCTTCACTTCTTAAAAAAATAAAAAAAAGTCCAGTTATTTTAGAAAGTTCTAAAAGTGACTTTTACCAGTATACTTTCAAAGAACTGTTCCAATAATTCTAATAATATTATGCACAGTTTAAATAAAAAAGCATTTTTATTCAGATTCTCATGACTGAAGTCCTTTGAGTTATATCTTTTTACAGAAACTGCAGATCTGTGCATCTGATAATTCAATTCATGTGTCTATATGTGTGTGAGTGTGTATGTGCGTTAGAGAAAGATACCTGTAATAATGAAGTTGTCTGTATCATAACATATATGCGCACATTACTGACAGATACTTCATCCCTGGAAATGTTGAAAGCTGAATGCTGATAACATATTTATAGTACAGTATATAGTGTTTACTGGACCAAGCATTATTTTACTGCACGCCAGAGATGCTTATGTTATGTAGAAGGTATGGTCTGGATACAGTTCAGAGCTATATGCATGTGATCACAGCAAATGTATGGTCTTTTTGATCTGTTATTAAACAGAACTGGTTTTTCATTGTGTAGCCAATGGTTATTTATCTGAATATGAAGTATGAATGGAAAGCATGAGTTGTACTTATTATATCTGTGTTTCTAACTACTTCACTCTGTTCTTTTTAATTTAAGGTTGCCTTTGCCTCCTGGAGCATTCTCAGGTCTTTGGGAAAATCAGGAAACATTCCAGAAGTTATATTTCCAAAAATTTCCAGTAAGAATTACAAAATGAATTATATAAACTTTTGGTAATCCTGCAGAACTTAGTGATAGTAGATTTAAACTGGATAACATACGGAATTATCATATCTTATTTTAATGGGAGATCTTTGATATACGTGTTATAGAATTAAAAACATTTCAAGGTAGAACTTTCTTCATACATACTTTAAGCTTTTGGGCACACTGTTGTGATTTTTTTAAGATCTGAAACAGAAGAAGTAAACATCAAGCTTCTGAACATAAAAGCTGGTTTATGTCATTTGATCTAATAAAAGAGATAAGCTTCACAACCTTAGACTAGCATAGCTTCAAATGTACTACTGCTGTTGACATGCAGTCATTCTAACTTAGTATCAGTCCAAAATATACACTTGCCCACTGTGCATGTAAATACATTGGAGGCTCCTTACAGAATGAGTTATGTTTCCTTGTCAGGTGAACTATCCAAGGACCGGCTTCCTTCTTTCCTTATAGAAATAGATAGATTGGTCCTATGTGAATGTCCAAAATGGAAGGTTTGGTTCAATAAAAGTGAATGAGTGAATTGATCAGGCAAATTATTTTGTGTGTGCACTTGCATGATGATGTATGTTTGGATCCAGCAAGCAGGAATATCTTTAGGGGCAATTTGACAACTGTCATTGTATTATAACAATTCCATTCTCCTTGTGTAGGTTCAGGCAATGTCCTTCTCCAAGCTGTCAGGGGTCAAAGAAAGCAGAGTGGGAAAAAATCCAGATTCATGTGTTGTCTTCTGTTCTGTCTTAGCAAAGACTACAAAACCTTTTATGGAAAGGGAGCTGCATGGTATATTATGACATACAAATGGTGAAAAATATTAGAGAATTAAATCTCTCAGGGACCAGAAACGTGTTTCATCTGAAACAATCAGTTTTGTTTGTTGGTTTCATGGGAAATGGATGGATGTTCCTAGTACTATTTCTGAGTTTATTTTTGGTTGTATTTTGTCTAGGGATATTATGATACTATGGATGCAGGTTATATGGATGAAGATGGCTATTTATATGTCTTGTCTCGAGCTGATGATGTGATCAATGTTGCCGGACACAGAATTTCAGCAGGCGCGATTGAAGAGGTGAGCATTGCCTGATAATAAAATAGAAGAGTAAAAGATGAATAAAGAAAGGTGAGACTGAAAATCTCACAAAATCTCTTGTTTTCTTTCTGCTTTTTTTGATTGGATTTGCATTGGTACTTTTAACAAAAACATTAATTGTTTCAGGTCCTTCCTATTAAGGTGCTTTCCAGGACCATAGTAAACTTAGTCAACAATAAGCAGTTTGTATCATGGGATTGATAAAACAGGCATGATTTGACATTTGAAGGTGGAGTTAAGGGGCGCTATGGTAGCATGGGAAGCATTCCTGTAAGCTCTGATACCATATTTATTTGGGAATACATTAAGGTAACGTAGGGTCAGTATGCCAGGTAGTTTCACCAGCTACTGTAGTTTCTTAGGAGCAGAAACTTTTATTCCTAAAATACATTTTTTAGTTCACATAGACTCCCATTCAGTGCTTTTTCTTGATTTGAAGAGTTTCCTTCACAGTTTCTTGAGAGCTGTTTTGTCTCTTATTGTATGAGCAGTCCTAAATGAACAATGAAAATTTCTGGAAAAAACCCTGCTGTTAAATTGAAAGTCATTAATGTAATACCCATGCAACTCAAAAAGTTGAAAATAGTGCAGTTCATAATAGTATCTGAATTTCATGTCATTGTTCACTCACCTCTCTGGAACCGCTGTGATTGATTGCCAAGTTTCCCTGATGACATATCAATTGCTTATTCAGGGAGTATAGGAAAAGGTGTGCTGGGGGGCATGTACAAGGGAAAAATACACTTTTAAGAACTCTGAATTAAACTGTTCACTGAATCACAAACTAATCTGTTACTCATTTTTTGCTTTATAATGTCTAGTAGTCTAGTGACTATTTCTTTTAAAAGCTAGAAAACTTAGAAGAGGCAATCCTTCAAGGATCAGTCAGCCAGGGAGCTGAGCCAGTCGCTGCCCTGACTTGGCTCTATGAAGCCATAAAGGTGGCTTTCAGTCTGCTTAAACCTATTTCCCTTTGAAACCAGTTTTTTGTGTTGCTCTGCTAAAGCGCAGCAGGGAATCTCATCCCTACCCCTTACTGCCCTACTGCTCAAGGGCTGAGCTGGACGTTGTTTCTTTGCTCCAGGCTGAATCTGAAGCTAGTATAACAAATGATGAATTGAATCACCTCCTCAGCTGTATTACCTTTGTATCCATTGTCCTGAGCTCAGTGTCTCTGGTTTTTTCCCTGCTAGTTAGGTCTTTCCCCTACAAATAAAAAAGGTTTCATCACTACAAAATTCTAGAAGCTTTTCTATTCACCTTTTGAACAAAGCTAAAAAACAAGAGTGTTGTTAATGCATGCACAGCAAATTGCTAGTTAAATGGGAAAGTATTAACAAGACCACAATTAGCTCTTCATTAAGATCAGTAAATACAGATTTAGAGGTTCATTGAATTGCCATCTAATTAAGTGACAGTCACCTTGTTGAGCAAGTATATTATCTGCATTTACATTATAGCTGCATTAAAAGCTTAACAAGTTTTTCCTTAGTGCTTTGACTAAGAATTTCAGCTTCATTATGTTCCAAGCAATTAGTTTCTTTGTGTAAGGTGTCTACTAGTATCATTGGAGCTCCATCTTCACTGCAGTGTAGTAGGTGTTACTGTTTACCTTGCCAATCAGTGAATGTTAGCCATTATGGTAACCTCAGCTTGTGTTCATCCATCCATCCATCCATCCATCTCTTTTGTCTGTACATCTATGGTGTCCCTGCTTGCTTTGACTCTTTCTGAAAAAGCCCAAACCAAATCTTGCCTGTCTGAGGCAACAGACTTGAAATCGAGGAATTTAGCATGAGAAATCCCCTTCCTGATGGGGGGATTTCTGTCTGCTGCCACATTAGACATCCATCCTTGTGCCCAGTGATCGTTCTAGGAATGCCATTTTATTTTCTTGAAATTTTTCTTACTTTTAAACAATTTTTAAATGTCTAGTGCTGATTCTGTTCTTCTTTTCAGCTGTTTTACATAGTTCAATAATTTTTAAATTAGTATTTACACTTTCAGTCATTTGAAATTAGTTGTCCCAAAGTCAGAGGCATGTTGACAGGATTTTGGATAGATGAGTGAAGAAAATATTGCAGTAACTGCAATATTCCATCTTAACATAAGACTTTTATGAACAAGTGACAGACTGGAATTACACAAACAAGCTACTACAAAACAAGCTGGCAACACACAAATCTCCACTGTAGGGGTCCTGTTGATGCCTGATCGGTGATTATGATACTGATGGTAATGTCAGATTACTGTGGACCTTTTTCCTATGTTTTTGTGGAAAGCACAGTTCCTCTGGTTGTAGACCTTACTAGTCTGCTTTTCCAAAATTAATTGCATTTTCTTCTTTTTTTTTTTTTTCTCTTTCTATGGCAATCAAGTTGCTGTGGTCAGGGTGAAGAAGTCAGAGCAGGAAAGAATGAGTATTTATAGCAGGAAATGAAATGTATTATTGAGGCTCTGGACTAGAAGTGACTGAAGCTCATAGGTGTATGTGATGCATTGAAACACCATGGAGATTTGGAGTTGTGTAAAATTCATTCCTGTATGATTTGTCAGTTTGGATACAATGACTTCTGGACAAAGTAGACTGCATCTGAATTCAAGTGTACTTGTCTATATTTAGCTTCAGCATTTTTGCAGCAGGCTCTTCTGCCCTTCTAGTTCTGGGATGAGCCCAGCCAGAGGTAACTCCAGGCTGTTGCACTTGCTGTTCTAGATACAGCTCATGCACATCCCGTTTCATTACTGTGAAAAATCTACAGTTCCAAAAGGTGTGCGTAAATGGTCATGCTTTTGTACTTTGATAGAGCATGCTTCTAATATTAAGCTAAGTATCTCCTATTTGCTTTTTTGTAGCATGGGACATTTCTGGGATCATAGTTTGTGAAGTGAGTCTAGCTTCTGTCAAAGTATGCAAGAAACACTTTGTGCAGATTTACTTTGCTAAAAACTACTTGGTGTGTGTTGTAGTGACCATGGCACAGAGAACCAGTTTCTCCTTCCTAGTTTGACTACAAATCTTAAGGATGGTGAAATCTGCAATTAGGATGGGTTATTGGGGACCGTTTGAATTGTTTCTTCCACCATCATTTTCACAACCAGGTCACACAGGAGCCCCTCTTTTGTTAATTGGAACAGCAGTGATTCAGCTTTTTCTTCCTTCAGTTTTTTTTTCTCCTGTCTTCTCTGTACTTCTGTCTTTTTTCTTCATGCTCATGCCATTGTATAAGTAGCCAATGCAAATGTGATGTTCCTACTCAAAAAAAAAAAAAAAAAAAAAAGCCTTTTTTCTTAAAACTTCTTTTAGTCTTCCTTTCAGTCATCCCACTGCCTTTGATTTTGACAACACAGTATTTGAAGATCTGTTATTGGCAAATGTGTAGTCCTTGTATGCACAAATAAATTAATATGCAGAGTCACATTATGTGACCTCTGTGTAGACTTTATGTAGGGTCATGCTAGGTCCTCTTTGTGGTTGAGTACAGAGGATATGTTGAAAGCACTGTTGACAGCAAGATGCCCCAAGGGACACTGATAACTACATGAAAAGAGCCAGTTGCTTTGGAAGAGGATTCACAACTGCCGGCATCTTAAATCCAACTTTGTCCCAGACTTAGTGACAAACTTCTCAGTATGTACTGAGACATCTTGGTGACTTTTTTCCCAGGAAGTGAGAACCTCAGCTGGCTAATAGGAAAGAAAACAGAATCTCTCACTTTTTTTCCTAAAAGAGAGTTGGAGAAATTAGAGCTACTGTCCATCACTTCTATAATTGTGTAAACGTGTCGTAGGAAGGAGGGGACTCTGGTTTAATTCCCTTTCTTGTCTAAGGAGGCTGAGACCTAATGTTTCCAAGAGAGTGAGCTGAACTAGGCTGGCTGCAAGCTGAGGTTGGGCCTGTATTTGGCTTTGGTTGAAACTATGCCTTTGTGCAGCAAAGAATGAAAAAAACGGAAGGAGCCAGAGAGAATGAACCAATATGACTTTATAGCCCTGTAGTAGGAGTGCTGCTGTGGTTTTGGTCCTTACTCCACGCACTTAACTCCATGTTACTTGTAATGGTAGACTAATGTTATTTGTTCCAGCAAAGATCTCACTAACAAAACCAAAGATGTGATACTCTCCCAAAGCTGTAAGGAAATCACCTTTGCTTTGTTCTATATTTGTACCTTGTGCTGCCATAGGTTTTATTTCTTATGTTTGTTTGAAAACTACACCCAAGTGTGTATGAAAGTATGTGCATCTGCAACATGTGTAATTGGAATCCTGAGGTGTACTGACTAAATACTTTTTGCTGTCAAAACGTAAGAAATAAGTCTATTTTTTATGTCCATGCCTATGGAATTTTTTCACTGAAATATTCAATTATTCAGTTTAGTTTTGTTTTCTGTTCCTCAGTGTCTTCTCTTCCATCACGCTGTGGCAGACTGTGCTGTTGTGGGCCAGGAGGATCCCTTAAAAGGACATGTTCCATTTGCACTGTGTGTACTGAGAGAAGGTGAGAGCTCGCTGCTACTGATGTTACTAAGACTTGCAAAAGTCCCAGAAAGGTTAAAGGATGTGAACTTCTTCACTAGATATAAAGACAGAAGAGGAGAAGATTTTGGAAGAGATTGTTGAGCGAGTTAGAACTAACATTGGTCCAGTAGCAGCTTTCCAGAAGGGGGTGTTTGTGAAACAGCTACCCAAAACACGCTCTGGCAAGATACCACGTTCAGCTCTTTCTGCACTTGTCAGTGGAAAGCCATATAAGGTAAGTTGGAGATGTATGCTTTAATGAATGAGGCACACCTGTGCATCCAGGCACAACATCATGGTTTCGATTCTCTAGACCATTGTGCAACTGGTCCATGACTTCAGGTAGTACATTATATTGTATTTGTACTGTAGCTTACCCAAAAGATTTTCATGTTCCAGAGCTTTCCAGATGCTTTTTCTTGATTGCTTTTGAAGGCTAGATTTAGAAGATTCTCTGAATTAAATTCCGTTTTACTGTTGAAGGACGGCAATCTACTATCACATGCTTCTGTGTATTCTTCCTTTTCAGATAACACCGACCATTGAAGATGCTGGCGTGTTTAAACACATTGAAGAAGTGCTAAAGAAAAATTAAATGGGATAATACCTTGATAACAAACGTGTCAGTTACTGAAGTATACAAAGAGACTTTCTGTTAGGAAATACCACATTTTAAAAACTAGTAATGATTTGGGACTAAATTTTTTTGCTTCAGAAATGTTACTGTCTTCTCTACCATATTGTCATAGCCAACGAAGCATACTAAAGTCTCTGCATGTTGTCATTATATGCTGGATATTAAGATTGCTAAGAATTGTAAATAGAATTCATACATGTCTATAGCCATAAAGGGAAGGAGTCACTAGATTATCGATCTCATATGATGCCATGTTAACCTTACATTTCAATCCGTTATTGTATAATGTGACCAGTAACTTGAGTTTGGCTAAAACAGCTTACAAAAGGTAAGTCATGAACTGAGGACAGCAATAAATAGGAATTCTAATATGAAAATTATTGCAGACATAAATTGTCTTCACTTGTAAATTATGAGCCTTTATGTCTTTTAAATTTTTATAAATTTTTAAATTAGTTTTCTTGATTCCACTGATTTTTTTTTTTCCTAAGTCTTTCTGCTATAAATTAGATTCCTATAATTTTTTTACTCAACAACTTTCTGAAGTGTCTTTTTTGTAGAAGGAAAGATAATTTCTCAGTTTCAAATCTGTGAAAATCTTGCTTTATCTGTAGTAATATTCAATAAAACCCATGTATTTTAAATAAAGGCAGGCATTTACCCTTTGCATTTTCTGATAATTTTGTTGTTTTGGTTTGTATCACTTACGATAAGGATAACCAGAATGTGCTTTTGCTGACATAATTAGACATTTCAGGCTCACTGAGATAGGCATAACCAAGAAATTTAGCAAATACAAATACTAGGTAGCCCACTCTTGACTTTATAGGCCAATACAAAATACTTCCAGGGTTCTCAACAAACCAGGGGATGAAGGATACACTCTCTACATGTGTTACTTCTCACGCTGCATGTTTTTAATTGAACAATAAATGTAAAAATCCTTTTTAAAATATACATTCACAAAAAAGTTTAAAAGCAGAGAAGTTACTCAAAGTCGGCAATCCTTTCCAGAGGAAGAAACAGTAAGCAATATGCAAATTCAGATGATGTTGGTATAAAAGAGAGGTTCCCTACTTAGGCTAAACTAAGGTAGAAGTTAAGTCTAGACATATTTTGCTATGACAGTGTGTCCTCAAAAGAGTCCAGAAATACTGTTATCTCCTATTGGGTAGAGGTAAGGATGATAGCCCTCTTAAAGTGATAAAATAAAGCAGCAGATTGATGTAGGAGCTAAAAGGTGATAGATAGCTGCTAATTAACATGAGCCATACCCTGATGTTGCCTTCTGCCTGTGACCTTTTTGTAGAGTCAATGAGCTCTACCAGTTACATAGGAAGTGAATAAAATGTCCCTGTGTTTTTTCACTAGGGACTGCATGCAGCTGAGCCAACTGTGTTGAAGCAGGTCATAGAGTCATATAATAAAACAGCCTAGTTTAAATCTGTGCTGTACTTGTTTTTTGCCAGATAATTGCATAAGGTAGCCACCCTGCTCAGCTATTTGATTTAGCTGAAAATCACAATCTGAACAGGGAGTAAAAGCATTTAAAGACTGAGTAAAGGCTAATGATGCTCTGTGTTAGATACGCTAACTATAGAGGTTAGTGATTTATTTGTGGGAGTAATTTTGCTCCTCAGAGATGTCCTGTTAACTTTCTTGAAGTACTTCTTATATAAGTTCAAGTTAGTTGAAGACATTATTTTTTTCTGGATGTGTTATTCAAGTACCAAGGCTTTAACAGGAAGCCCATGCCAAATAATGGAGTGCCTTGTAGAGACTGCTGCGTATTTTTCGTTTTCACAATGCTATGACTTTGCAACCTATGCTGAACAGTTACAGGGCAAGAGAGAGATCTTGGGAGTTGTCACTGATGTTTTTGTTTGTTTTTTTTTACATCAGTGAGAAACTACAAGGGTCTTATCACAGAGAAACTGTGGCACATTCACGAGGCACATGGATGCTTTTTTTATACGATGAAAGCTGAGAAGTTGTGTATGTTTGCTGTAGTTATCCCAGCTGCAACCATCATGGTGTAATTGCAAAAGCAGGGGAGGGGAACTAATTAGTGAGAGCACAAGCCCTCTAGTAAAGATACTGCAATAGGATGTAAGAGAAGAGAATTAATTTCCTAGATCTTGTATAGTGTTCCCAATGACATCTCATGTTCCTATACCAGTTTCTCCATTTGTAAGGAAAGGTAACCTGTTTTCTAATTTGGGGCTCTTCTTTTAAGGAAGAAAGAATTAATCTAAGACTTAAAAAAAAAAAAAAAAAAAAACAAACCAAAAAAAACAACAAAACAAAACAAACCCAAAAACATTACTAATGGATATTTAGGCACTTACCTTTCTGAGGGGCTATTAGTATTAGTAGCTCATATAGTATTGACAAGAAACAATTATCCAACAGAAATGTTTGTAATAACTTCTGCTTTCTGAGGAAGCCTGAGCGTGTTTTGGTTTTTTTTTTTAATTTTTGTTTTTTTATTCTTTTTTTTTTTATTTTCTGTTTTGGTGGGAAGCATTTAAGATCAAGACTGGGATAAAACAGAGGAGCAGCATGGGCGAGTGTACTCACTCTGCTACCACCCTATTACTGTGGAGGATTCCAGAAATGCCAAATGTCTCATTCACCAGCATTCAGAAAACCCAGATGAAGAAAGCCACATTATTGCAGCAGTACAATATGCAAAAATAGTTGTCACAAGGGCATTGCTTTTGTTTTCCAGAGGAGCCTTTTGCTGAGGAACTGTGACTGCAGAATTCTTTGTCTACAGCTTTAGCTTTGTGCCGAGCTGGAGAAGGGGACAAGGAGTAGTCAGTCTTGTGCACGGCTCTGGTGCTGCCCAGCAACCTGGTTACACCGTCAAGGAATAACAAGCCCATTTAACAAGTGGTAGGAGAGCACTGATTTGAATTTTGTTTTTAGAGAGAAGCAGCATGTGGGTAGATTTGAATGGTCAGGGAATTATTGAAACTTGGCTGGAAGAGGTTGATGTAATAATTATTGCCAGTGTGCTGAAAGGGTCGGAGCCAACTAGGCAACATTTAGCATAGCCACAATTTCTAGCTGTTGAGAATAGAGCTTCAGCTCATATGGAGGAAACAGACATGTACTAGGAGATTTTATATGTTAGCCTTAGATCAAAACTGAAGTCACAATAATACTATTTTAAAAAATAGATTTTTAATTTTTCTGGTCTGTTTTCTTCCACTATGGAAATAAATAATTTGGGGGTGCCGTACTCCTGGGGCAGGATACCTGCAGCTTGGTTGCAAAATCTTGCTCATTCTTTTCCCCAACACATCTCATTCCCCTCTGCCCCCTGAATTTGAGCATCAGCTGTGACAATGCGGGCTGAAATGGAAATTTTGTAACACGGGAGCTGGCGGTTACGAGGGGAAGTGTATTCAAATGATACTGCAACCACTGGAAACGGTGTTTGCATTGCTTTACTTTGTGACATTATGGACTAAAATAATCCAAAAGGAGCTTGAGGGAGGAGAAGGAGCATCAGCAACGATGTCGGTTAAAGCCCGAGGAACTGTACATAAAAAAGAGCCATGTCTTCATACAGTTGTGTGCTAACCCAAGGCATCGTATCGTACCCATCAGCAAGTTCAGTGCTCCCTCTCGTGGCAGATTCTGACCAGTAAATCCATCGTAACTCATACCTGTTAGTGGCAAAACGTGCTTATGCTTAGCTATGAGAAGTATCTGGCATCCAACTATTGTAATGCTACTACATACCAAGCTTAATAGACTTATAAACACAAGTAGCACTGAATTCTTTTTTATTGACATTGGGGGAGAAAAATCTTTCACCATCTGATTGACTGAAGTTTGCCAAATGAAAATAGACAAAACAAATGTTTATGTACGTGCAAACATTGCAGATCAAACTGCTAAAAGAAATAACTAAAAGACAGGTCTTGAGCTAAGATCAAGCAGCAGAAAAATAGCAAATAGGTAAATGACTATTAAGTAGGTCTTACTTTGAAACTTCCCATTTAAACAAAGAATAAACAACAATAACACCACCAAATAAAGCCACAGCAGGTAATAGTTGCTCTTCTAAACTTTTGTACACTATATATTAATCACTCTGTCTTTCAGTTATTTCCTCTGATAAAACTGACTTCTGTGAAGTCTCAGCAAGGCCATCTTGGCTAAAAGCATAACGTTAGATAGGAGCCTGTCTAATGCCCTGTTATAATGAAGAAATGGTGGGGTTTGGCTTCTCTTTTCTTTCATTGTCTTTGTTGAATATATCTGGAAACGAGAACCTGATTCTATGCAAATACTAGATTTAATTTTCCAATGCTGGCTGGTGTCTGAAGATCCTGGAACGAAAAGGTGGCTCTTGGTAAAGCAAGATTCTTCTTGGTCCGCAGGTAACATAGAAGAAAGTTTTTGGTTTTTGTATAAATCATGTTTTATTAAATTGCTTTTGTTTTTTTTTGTAAACAGTTCTTCTGGGTTTATTTGTTAAGAGGTGAGCCATCATGGTGCTTCTCTATAGATATCTGACATTTCCATTTTGTCTTTAGAGGTCCATTTTGGCTCCAGTTCCAGGTTATGTCATTCTATTATACATCATCAGAGGCAGGTGTTCAACTTTAAATATTGACAGATTTTCTCAGTAGGAACATGTTGAAGCTTCTAACTCTGCTAAACATATTCATTTGACTGTTACAATCCAAAAACTGTAAAAATGGTGGAATGGAAAGATACAAACAGTATTATTGACACTGTATTGTCAAATGTTTGCACTGAGACCCCATGTACCATAGATTTTATTTTTAAAAAATCATATTTATATCCATTTACATAAGACTTACACATTTTAAAAGAAATACATACACAGTAAATACGTAAATGTCTAGTATTTTACAATAAAACAGATGGAACAATGTAAAAATGAGTGGCTTCATTTGATAAAAGCTTTGGATGTGCACTACTGCCAAATTTCTGATGACAGAGATGCTGAGAGGAAGGGGGGAGGTTGTTTTGTTTTTCTTTCTTTAATAGTAATTTAGTTGTTTGTTTTTTTTTTTACTCTTGTCTTAAACTAACCAATACATGAAAGGAACATCGTATGTGTTTGTCTGATATACCTTATGTGTTCTCTTCCCTATTACCCTGTTCTTGCAGAGAGTTTTAATGCTCTTTTTCCTAAGTAGTGGTAGTGCACTTCAGGTAAAGTAGAAGAAAGAGATGACATCTAAGGGAAAAAATAAACAAACATTAGTTAGCGAGATTCATGATTCTAATTTGATCTAGGATGCAATGACACCAGAAAATATTATAGCACTAAGTAAGCTATTGCATGGTTTACTAAAACATGAGTTTTGAGTATCTGAGGGAGACATGCATTTGTTGTTTTAGATCTGCAACATAAATCTATTAACAATGCATTTTAATCTTTACTAATGTATACTGATTCTTGTCCTAGATTGAAACAAACTCCTGCTTATGTTCATTTTACGGTTGTTTTCTTGATGTTTTGATTCAGCACTGGGGTTAATTTCCTGCATCTGTAGACTTTTGCCTGTTTGGCAGAAGGCTGAACACACATCTTAAGTGCATAGACCTTGTTGATATACTCTCTGATTCTCCTTTTTCACTGCAGCTTGATACATTTATCTTTTTCCACCCTGATGATTTCTTTGCTATGGACCAGCTGTTTCTAGATTATCATTCATGTCTTTTTGGAACTCTTCTTCTCCATCTGTCTTTACAAATCCTCTTTGGAACCCTTCATTGATAAAGTACATACTTGATTTTACCAGATCCCCTTTGACATTTCATTAGAAGAGTGAAACTAGTATGTTCTATTGCTCCAGCCTGTGGCAACAAAACTGTCCTGGCTGAGCCTTCTGACTTGGTGGTGACAAGTATTTCATAAGAGAAAAGTGTTGGGAAAGCGTAGGCAGTGTGACTGCCACATCCACTGGTTGTGTAATGGCATTGCAGATGCTCAGCTGGGCAGCATACAGCCACCACAGCAGAGAGCTTGACCCGTCCTGTGTGCTCGCTCTGTGGTACACTTTGTTGCAAGATTAAATGGCCAGACACCAGCAGTCTTAAATGTTCTTAAATTTCTGATCTTGAGAGTGCACTCAAACTGGGCTGCGCAGAGTATGCTCATGTAACTGTTCTGAGAATGACAGTTCATGGTTTCTGGCAGCTTGTCATGGTGGTTTCAACAAATGTTTTTAAAAAATACCTGAAATGCAACTTGAAAGCATATGAATTGAACCCAGCTGTTGTGAAGAAACGCCCTAAGACACTGTGAGATTGTACCTAATTCATATTGTTGGCATAAACTATTTTGAAATACAAGGCTTTGACATTCTCTGTAAGAAAGGGGAGTAGCAGAATGCAAGAATCTGCACCCTGCTGTGATGACAGGCCATCTTGACAGGCCGTGCATGTTCCACGTGCAACCCATTTGCAGCTCTCTTTTCAGTCTGCTTTTCATATGCATATTCCCCTTTAGTATCAAAAAAATTCTCTTATATTGCTGTTGTATGATAGTTCATCCAGCTATCCATCCCCTCTGCTTCTTAGTTAGAATCAGTCCCTGATTCTGTGCATGCACATAGTTTAGTCACCAGAGTAACACAACTACTGATGCATTCTAGGCAAAGTGTTACAATCCTGGGTCTCGGTGTGACCTGGATCTGGAAAATTTCAGGAGGCGTGTTGTAATGAATAATCTCTTTTGTCCAAGTATCAATCAGTTCCTTCCATGAAGAAACTGTTACTCAGGAACTGTGATCACAAAATTCTGAAAACTCTTCTGTTGCACTTCAACCAACTTCACTTTCCCCATATGAGCAGTTTTTGTTTATGTGTTCATCCCTGAGATTCAGGTAATTTGTTTAAGTTTTCAAGGTTGATATCATAATGAAGGAAATCTTTTCCCTGCATATTTGTTATATCATTTACTGAAGTCCAAAATTATTTTACCTTGTTCTTTGGTTTCTAACCTGCATGACATTTTGAAATTGCACTTACAAACAGTGCATATACTTAAGTTCTAGTTCACACCATCTTGTTGCTTCTCTAAAAGGCGTATATGGTAAGTGAAAAGAAATAGTAGTATATTAGTGTCAGTCATCCTCATATATTAGCCTTTACAATTTAGATGTAAATTTGATAGAGGTCTCAAGCATTTAAGATTAGAATGTGATTGGCAGAATAGTGGACAAGCAGCAAGTACTGATGTGATACATATCACTGATACTTGAAACACTACTAATACACCTGTAGACATTGAAGTTAACTTGTACAGCTTGCATAACTTCGCATAAACATCTTTTTGCTCAAAGACATAACTCCTATATACATATAGTGCCAGCAAAGTTTGCTACTTTACTTCTGTTTGTGGATTGCTACTTTTTAGACAATTTTTGAATACAGTGGGGATAAACAGTTTGGATAATCTTAAGTTAATTTTCATTAACATACCAAATTTCAATTTCTGCCCTTGTTGCACTCTTCAAACCTATTGGAAAATACCACCTCATGTGCCTGGCCCCTTACTGGGGGTCTGGTCTAATAGATAGCTTGGTGTTTGAACTTAATTTCTTGGTCATACTTTATTGCTTTCAACATTGGAATTCTGAAGCATATAGGAGAAAAGATATGCATCTCTGCTATCAGTTCTGCCCCCACTGAACCCAGTGAGAGTACTGTCATTGACTTTACTGAGATAACACCAAGCTCTAATCTACACATACATACACATAAAAAGATTTATATAGTTTAGGTGCTTCATCATTTACTTTGTAGGACCAGCTGCTAAACTTACTTATTTTAGAAAAAAAAAAAAAATCTCCTGTTCTGTGCTTATTTTTCAGTGGTGGCATGAAAAGTTCCCTTTTCTGCTAGATTAAGATTTTAAACTCTTGCAGTCTGCTGAAGATCTATGAAGTAAGGCTCATGTCATCGGTAGGATCCTGAGCAATCTACATTTTCCACTGGTAATTTCTGCTGTTCCTAAGCACTTTTTGAACATGCCCATAATTAGTAAAATCTCAATGGCCCCAAGCCTCTCTCAGTCTTGGGAATCTAAAAAAAAAAAACCAAACCACTTTCTTGCAGATTTTGGCATGTCTTGCCTACAATATGTAACAGCTATCGAAGCATGTTTAATGCCTGGTGAGGTTTTGTGCTATCCAAATATTCTTTCCAGCTCCCCTACACTCCCCTGAGTAACTAAATGGAAAACTGTTTTACTGAGAAAATATTAGCATGAAATGGTGCCATATTGATGAAAGCGCTCATCATGTTAGTATTTTTTGCAAAACTTGTGATGTAGCAGAAAACAATGTATTTCCACAGAACTCTGGAAGAGTGAATCTGTGAGATTCATAGCCATGTTCAAAAGATAAGTGGTGAGAAATGCAACATGAATTCCAGTACTAGATTTGATCCAAAGTTGCATCGAGCTCAGAATATCCTTTCTTTGCCACTGGTCAATTCTGAGTGATTTGAGAGGTGCAAGAATCTCTATAATAGATAACTTTGGAAGATTTTCTGTATAGGGGAAGTTTTGTTCTAGCTTTATGCAGCTACCTGATGTTCTAAATTGAACCATATCTCTCATCTAAAAAAAAAAAAAAAAGTAAATCTCTTCTGCTTTACTAGCTTTTTTTTCCCCCTCTCCCTAGCTCCTCGTAGAACTACTTCAAGTTCTCATAAAGTAAATTCACTCCCTGTGCCTACTGCTGTCTGTCCAATTCTAGCTTTGAGAGCATACAAAATACGTTATGGTCGGTGAGATATCATTTGAACAGAGTTGCCTGAGAACTTTTGTCTTATCTGCTAAAGTGGTTTCAGCAGAAAGAACCTGCTGTTTGAGATGGGGAAGAGAATAGCGTAGCATCTCCTGGACTGAGCTTGAGACTGCTGTCATGATCAAATGACCACCCTAGTGAGTCTGAGTTAGGTCCTCTGCTCCATGCTGGCTCTTGCTTGAATAATGCCAAGGAATATTGGGTGTAGTGTACAGTTATAAAGAGCTTTCATGATGGCCCCTTATGAATACTCACAACAATTCAGTGCTGGCTTCTTTGC
This sequence comes from Nipponia nippon, assembly GCF_047370975.1. Classification (NCBI taxonomy): domain Eukaryota; kingdom Metazoa; phylum Chordata; class Aves; order Pelecaniformes; family Threskiornithidae; genus Nipponia; species Nipponia nippon. The sequence goes on from NW_028262347.1 coordinate 45,102,677, forward strand.
TAGGCCTTGTCAGCATGAGTATGTGCGAACTGTTGAGCTGTCTAACCTCTGCAGTCGTGATGAAGCAACTGCAAATTGCAAAAAAAAAAAAAAAAAAAAAAAAAAAGAAACAAACCAGAACCTCTTTAGAATCATGAAGAAAATAAATCAGTCTGTTTCCCACTGGAAGGGTGGCTATTAAATTGCTCTGTAGCTTTCTATGACATGATCTGGGCATGGTCTAGTTCAGAACTCAGAGTTTCTTCATGTCTGGTGTACTATTGAAATCCATCTTAAGTGAATACAGTTTAAAACTCAGTTTTGTCTTTATTTTGTTACAAGTCCTAATACTGTACCTGTCATGCTGTTTAAATACTATAGCAGTCTTAGCACTGGGAGATAGGAAGCCAAATCCTGGATGAAGATGTAGGTCTTCAAAGCTACCTACCTTTAAGTCTACTGAGTTCAGTACCCAGCTCAATACTAAACTGTTTGGAAGACCTCAAGTAAATCACTAAGTCTCCCTTGTGCCTTAGTTCCCCATCTGTAAAATGGGAATATCTTCCACGTCATAGCATGGCTAGAAGATGAAATCCATGAATGTTTGTAAGGTTCTTAGCTACTACAGTAAAGTGGGCCATGGAAATGGCTAGGGAGCTAGTACCTTTATTTCTACATGGAATTTGCCTTGCAATGGATTCTTGTGTTACAGCTTCATCATTGGAAAAAAGTGCAGGATTAAAAGCAAAGCATGCACATGAGCAGTGGAGTCAATGGAATTCAATGATGTATTCAGTAAATTATTCCATCTGTAACTGCAACTATAAAGTATTGTTTTTAAAGGTGAGAAACTTTAATGGAATTTAGATGGCTTTAATGGAATTTAGATGGTGATATTGTCATACCAAGTTCAATCAAGAGTTACAGAATGTAATCACTACAAGCAGTGTATCAAATTACTTTGAGACATCTATTCATAGACCTAAATTCTCTCATGAGGAAATAAACAGCAGTATTTGAAATGGGCCAATCTGTGTACTGGTACTTCTCAGAACTTCAGGCAGGTATACATGGCTTTATCATCCATATACCTGAAGGAATAGCTGCAATGGGATTTGTCCCTTCTCCCTGCTCTCTTCAATGATTTTTAAATTCTACTTATTTTTTAGTTATGATCTGCTTGTTACTTTTCCAGTCATTGCTGAGTTAGTGCATCTTTTGGAAATTTCCAGAGAAGATTAAGACCGGTATACAGAACTCAGTTGGTACCTGAAATTCAGTATTTGCTAACTATACTACCTGTCTGATTGTTACTGTTAGCAACTTGAGTTATTTGATTGTCAAGGCTAAGCTAGTTAGTTTGAAAGTCAAATAGGAAAATAAAGGTGATAGCCCTTTCTAAGTTCATTTTCTAAAATATATTCCACCTACTAGAGAGGCTAATGAGCTAAAAAATTTGCTTAGATATTATATGCAATCTTAGATGAAAGTCAGTAAATTAATTCCTGTCTTTCTGAATGTTTCCTTTGCAGATCTAGGATGGCTAGATTGCCTTTTTTTTTTTTTTAAATAAACATTGTCAGTCTGAAGCAAACCTGAAAAAATCAATAGCATGCCAAGTCAGTGCTTTTCCATTCCCTAATTCAACTCTCCCAGACTCCATTCATCCTAGTTACATGAACGCAGCTGCTCTGGTGCAAGACAGACATGCACTAAACATCAGTTTAACATGCTAGAATAAGCCTCTTGCTTTTCAACAGTAAGTGCAGAAATGACTGCATACCATCAGTCGGCATCTTCCGTGACTGCCCTGATGTTGTGGTTAATCTGAACCCAGCCGGCAGTGTTTCCGAGGAGCCCGGCATCATGCTGATCCCGTGAACCTCACGCGGAGGAAACTGTCGTCGCCAGGAGGGGCCCCGTCTGAAGTTCTTGTCGTCGCTCTGTCAACACACAGAGTTGTATTTGATGAAGCAAAATGAAATTTTTTGATTAATTATCCTGCCGTCTGGTGCCTCGCCCACTGTCAGATGTATTCCACAACAACTACCCTGCTCTGTTGCACTGCATCCAGTAACTGCAATGCATTTGAGACACTCTTGTAAAAGTAAATGCTTTAGAAATATTAAATGCTAGGATGGAAAACTTTTCTTAAATCTCTGGCTTGATATAATAGAGGGTTTTAGTATCAGCTAAAGTAGAACTTTTTTAAAAGTCAGAACTCTTCCAAATATACTGACAAAGTGCAGTGGTTTGTTACTGCATTAGGAGGCTTACGTAAAGTGCTAATAAAGAATTAAACACTCATGTGCATGCACAGAATTCACAAGCATCTCACATTTTCAGCAAGTCCTTAAAAGTTTTATTCTTCCTCATGTGCAGAAGTCCAAGACTTGAATATTTTTGCACTGGACTCTTACCTTAAGATGAATGTCTTCCATAGGTGGATTTGAGATTCCCCATCCTAGATAACTGCCCCAAATCCCACTCTGTTACATACTGATGAACTTTGAAGAACCAAAAAAAAAAAAAAAAAACCAACCCACAAAAAATCCACTTTTCTTCTTTCTTCTTTGTTTTTAAAGAAAGGATGTAAGTGTCCTAAAGAATAGGTTGCACAGGCATCCCTCCTGCCACCAGTTCCTCTGGCCAGTGGAACTTCCACTCCTTTCTGCATATTTCCTCTATGGAAAATGTTCATCGTAAGGTAAGAGTGCGGTGCAAAATTTAGCATCCAAAATGATATGAATATGTAGCCATACTGAGGTTACTTTAAAAACCTTGACTCGCATTTCCTTATTTTTTCTTAAAGCTGTAACTGACTCTTTTTAACAATGTGCGAATTAACATGTCTTCATGCATTCAATTTAATCTTTATATTCTACTGTGATATTTTATAAATACTGAAAATAAATTTAATTACTTCCTCAAGTCGTCTTTCAGTTCCTAGTGCTAAAAGGTTGTTGTATTCTCTCTCAAGGATCTGCCGTGCCTAGAGATACCAAAGTGAAAAATTAAAATGGTTGAAGAGGAATAAAAGGCAATAATGGGTACAGATTAACCAGAAGCAGCATGAGCAAACTTGCCTGGGTGTTTTGTGTTGGAATCTGTAATAATAAAGCTAAACTGCTGTAATCAAAGTTTTCATCCAGTGCTATAAGTGAACCGTGTACACCACTTTCTAGAATATTATTTGCATATTCTCGGAGGCCAATAGCTTGTATCCAGCGTATGACTCGATCATTGCTCCATACCAGCACATCTGCAAGGACATAACACCATTTCAGTCTCCTGATGCCCCATAACTTCCGAACTATACAGGTTGTGCATGCACTGTGGACATCATACTGCTTTATTCCTTAAATGACGAATGCCAGCAAACTATTCATATAACTTTAATGGCTTCAGTATCTCCTATTCAAAACCCAAGCTGTGGGAGCAACAGTGTGATTTTAGCTACCTTCAAGTTAAATGTTTATTCTAAATAATGTTTCCAAAGGAGAAAGGTGCCTCCAGAGGGCATCTTCAGAACGCAATTCCTCCCACCTCTTATAGATACCCTTTTCAATTCTTAGGCAAGATTTTACAGTTTAACAGTGCAAGGGCACAGAAGAAATATCCATTCCTCAAGGCTTCACTGGAGAGTTTTGTATTAAACATTTTGAGAGTCGGGTCAGCACCTACCATTTTATAACATGCCACAAAGCAAACGATGAGTTCACAATTTTAGAGACTAAAATTATTTTTAGTTCAGAAAGCTGGTTGAGCTGTTAAGGTCCATGCCAATTATAAAGCTAAGGCAACAAAACGAGCTAGGAAACCATTTTTGAGGATTTGGCTATTATAAAGAAGTGTCCTATCCTGCCCGTAAGATTAAAAGAAAGTTACTTATACTGATCTTTATACTTGTGAGTGGTAAACGTAATACCGAGTTTTGTGTTACTAAGTGATGAGGCTTTTTCCTGAACCCTTAGAAGTCCAGCTAATGTAGCTGTTCTGGGAGCAGGCATTCTCCATTGCCTGACCAACAGCATCCCAGACTTTGGGGTCAGGATCGGCTGAAACATAGCATGGCAGCCAGCGATCACCAAGACCAAATCCCACCTGGGACCATGTCTGACTGATGCACAACAGGGTGAAGGCTGGGTGAAGGAGGCTACGGGTTATTACCCTTGCCCTAGCAGCGGCTAGCATTGAAGCAACACCAGAATTTGAGACCAATGCCCAATTCTCCCACATCAGTCTCCAGCTATACCCACTCAGGCTGACTGACACTGATGCCTCCACATCCAAGTCAAAGTCTTTGCATCAGTGCATGCCATCATCTGCTGTGAGCAAATGCACTCTTTCACTGTAGGCATTCCTCCTTCTAATCCCCCTGCTTTTTTTTTTTTAGCTTTTGCAATTAGCATTGTGCTTGAGAAGTGTTAACTGCTGTATTCGCTAGAGCTGGAAATGCTTAAAGGAATCAAAAGATTCACTTCTGATAATAGAAAAAACCCAACCACCCTAATAGTTACACATAAAAGAAACTGTGCAGTGAGCCTGCAACTGGTCTAGAGAGCTTTACACAGAAAAATACTTTTAAATCAGCTGTTAAATCTCCTAATAAGGCCAGTTCTGTTAGGAACTATTCTTATATACCAATCAACTGCCTCAGTGGCCACCCCTCCAAGCAACATTTTCCGATATGCATTTTGAAGTACGAAATCAAAGGCAAAGGTTTTCAAAAGCAGGAACACAGTGTTAGGGCCCTGTGTGCTCCGATTTCCCGGTGTTGCCCCCAGCATGTCCCATTGGCTATCTGGCCTTCTGCTTCTGAGACTGAAAGAGGCTAGGATACGATCTGTCCCCAAAATCCAATTTAGCAAAAGGTATGTATCAAACTGCCATTCAGAATTGCAGCCCCAATTTAGCAAAGTACTTAACTGTGCCTAATTTAAGGAGATATTTTGTGTTCTGAAGACAGATGGACGTTAGTTTTACTTAAAGCACATGCTTAAATGCTTTGCTAAAATGGCATGACAAGGGGTTAATAGTGTCAAGCTTCAAAAGAAGAAACATTCCCAGTATTCATTCCCAGGAACTATCACCTTTTATTTCATGCTGACTCATTTCTCTTCGCTTTTCCAGTTCTTTTCTATCATAATTCAACCTCTTTAAACACATGATTCCATATTGCAAGCTTGTTCTGTTATTTAAAGAGAAACATTTACAGAGTTAATAAAGATAATTCTGAAGATGGGAACATATGTAGGATGTATATTTCCTGCATTTCACATGAGGTGTTTCATGGAGCCCATGTAGCAAATCTTCAGGACACAGGGGAGAGCAAAACCATTAAAAAAACTCCACAGACTTCAAAAATGAAATGGACAAAACCAAAATGAGTATGTTTGAATAAATGTTCTAGCATAAGAAACCCAAAACATTAAAAAATGTATTCAGAAAAGGTCAGCCCTTGCGAGCCATGAAATGTTTTGTCAAATCAGGCCTCAAAAAAGTGACAAATCAGACAGTACATTAAAAAAAAAATCCACTTCTTGTCACATAAACATCATTCTCCCTAAAGTCTAAATGCCTTTATTTCCATATTTCCAATTTAGCTTCCTGGCTATATCCCTAGATAACCTGAACAACTGTCAATTTGCTTGTACTGTTAACAGCTTTTATGTGCTACACACAATAGCTTTTCATTCTTATGAGATCTCAGGGCTTCAATTCTTAGTCTACCATTTTCTGATACTTTAAACCACTTAATAAATTATTACTGTTTCTGTATTGTCAAGGCTTTATTTATATATTAACGGTCCCCCGCTCATTATGAAATTTATCTGTACCAATATCTTAGTTTGAGAGACATAATTGCAATACGATTGCTATTACTCAAGGAATCTCTCTCAATTCGGATTTCTGACGCTTAGCACTCACTTTTTTGTGTGGTTTTCCTAGCCAGAACAACAGAAAGTAAGTGTTTTTATTCTGTGCAGCACTGAGCACTATGCCAGACACATAAAAGTCTTTATATATGTAGTCTTTATACAAACATACCGATGAAAGCTATCCACCATTTTTAAGTGCACGCGCAGATCTTTCTTTGTCAGATGATCTAACATCCTCGCATCTACCAGGCATTCCATAAAATAACTTCGGTACTGAGGTAAACCCAGACTGGGGAGCCATTCGTTACCTATCCATTCGTGGTTCATATCACCATAAGCCAGGGTCTATGGGAAAAAAATAAGGGGGGAGGGGGAATAAATTCTTGAGTTTGTTCAAGGTGGCACCACAGACTAGAGACAGAATATCTATCTGCTATGCTTGTTTCTGGTGAGAATTCCTAGCTTAGAAATCCTGTCTAAAAAAAAAAAAAACATTCAATTTCTACATCGTTTTGACATTGGAGGTGGAAGCCACTTTGAGATATTTGCTACCGATAGCAGTTTTGCCTGTTGTGTCTTGTTTTCTATCTTTGTAAATTTTAAGCAATTTTTTTTGTAATAAGAAATTGTAGTTTCAATTTTGAGTTTTAAATGCAAGTGAACTTATTACGCAATCAAAATGTGTTTGTTTCATAATCTTACTTGTTTTCAATTGACCTTCTAGACTATTTATGCTAGGCAAATCCTACACTGAACTTGGTAATACAAACATGGCCCCAGGGAATCCACTGCAGTTTGTGTCACTGTTTAGTGGGGGTTAGGATTTCCTAAGCACGATCTAATGACACGTCATGGTTACACATCTGTAGTCCTTTTGAGACTGAAAGTTAATTTCAGTTGTTTGTCAGCCAAGCTTAAGTTCACTATCAGTCTTCACCATCAGTCAGAGCAGGTGACCAAATACCTTCTATTAATGAGATATTTTCAGCTGTGAACAGCTTAAACCTAAGTGCATCATATGTGGAACTCAATAAATTAATTCTTTATGATAGGAGCAAATCAGATTCCTCCTAGAAGCTAGTATTCAGGCATTAAGCTACTTCATTGTTCAGCTGAAATTTCAATAGGGTGAGGAAGAAAGTATATGAAAAAACCACATGTATGTTGACCTATTTTTATACGGGTTGCAGAATTAAGATGCAAAATAGGTAGATTTTACATCTCACTGTTGTCATTTATTTTGGTACTACTAAAACTTAGCAGAAAAGAGAACTCACAAATGGCAAGATTAACACCTCCTCAATAGGATTGTGCTTGGTTTTGAGCATCACTTTCGAGTCTAACTATCTTTTTGTTCTGTTTTTAATGTCTTCTGTCATTATAGACAAAAGGATAATGCGGTGTGAGCTGGATATATTTTCTATGAGGGGAAATTTAGTCCCCTCATCTCTCATTCTTGTGAGATTTTGAAGAGAAAAGGAATGCCATAAGTAAAGACAGTAAGATTGTGTACGAGTGTGCATATATTAGAGAGAGAAGTTGAAAAATATAAGCAGTTGATAGTCTAACTAAAGTGAAAAATTTTGTTCCTAATTATACAAGACTATTTGTAGACTGATACTTGGGTATGATTTATACAATTGTTCTAAAAAAAATCTGGTGTAATTTTAGAAATGTTAGATCTCAAACTCTTGGCATATTTTATTAGCCTATCCTCAAAAATGAGGAAAATATTTTTTCTAGATTTAGCTGGGAGGTAGAAGATGTCTCTGAAATGTAGTAATTTATTTTAAGAAAAATATTTACAGCATATGTACCTCTTTGTGCTTTACCTAGCAAATCTGTCCAGAGAATATTTTCTTTGTACAGAAGAACTCTAGATGTGTAAATCATAATTCAATCATTGAGATACTGTCACAATACTATACTCCTCTATGCATATTGATACACTGTTAATTACATTATCATTAGAATTCCATTAAAAAAAATCATGTGAAAGGGTCAAACCTGAGCCCAGCTGCCTTCTTCAGACTCCTTCTATGTTATCAGCAGGAAGCAATTCGTAAAGCAGGTAAAAAGACAATAAAAATAAGTTATAAAGAGATGTGGTTTTCATATGTGTGTTCATCTTAGTACAAATGAAAACATACATGTAAAAGGTGCTGATAAAATAACTCCAGTCAGTGACAATGCCCTGGGCTAAACTGCCTTAAAAATTACAGGACCAAAACCATAAAATCTTAGTAGGGCAAATCTAGCTAAGTTTTCAATATATAAAATCATTATAGCTTCAGGAAAATTTACAGCATTATCTTAAACACTTTTTATGGTTTCACAATCAAAACACAACCATTTACTTACAAAGCTGGGTATGAGAGATGCCATTTTTCGTTTCTAGTTAGATTTTGCAACATTCACAATAAAAAAGCTGTCTTCTTGTGAATGTATTGTAAAGGAGCTTTTTATATAACATTTTTTATGGCAAAACTATATTTTTCTGGCTAGTCAGTTAAACAGGATCAACTCTAATTCTGGTCAGTTGAGTGTTGTTATACTTGAATTTACCTTAACCAACAATAATATTGAAAATGAGCTCAGTTGTAAAAAAAAAAAAAATTATTGATGAGAATCTGCTTCATGAATGTTCATGAGAAAACTTAAAATAGTATAGCAAGCATAAATTTCTACAAAATAGGTCTTTATTGCATCAAAATTTAGCTTCAGTACCTCCCCCACCATTTATGGATTGGGCTGACTACAAAGTTTTCCAAACTGAAGAGAGGTTTTTTCAGACATCTCACCGTAGGATTGTATCATGTTTTACAAGCACTGTTATGGGGTTGTCATGACATAATGCTAAAAACAAAACCTAAAATAACATATGTTCCAAATAAAAGAAAAAAGTCAGAACTATTGAATAAAATCTATTAATATTTATTTATGTCCCCCCAAAGCAGGGAGAGGTTTGACAAAAATCAATAAATAAATGACACACTCCATGCACCCTAAATCAGATAGCATGAATACACAAGTATGGATATGACTCGGCATTAATGAAAGCACTGAGCTGCATAACGCAGCATTCTCAAGCCTGTTCTTATGTCTGTGTATTTCAGCAGATATAAAACTATGTTTAGGAGAGGTACTAGAGAGTAAAGTCCAGGGGAAATGTTGCACCTGTAACCGCAACAATTTCATTTCACTAAATGAGGTTTCACACTGGCAGTGAAACTATTATGTACTGCAAAACTCCGATACTGGTTTTAGGTTCACACAATTTTTGTGACCGCAATACAGTTTGTAATTTCTTTTGCTGAGAAATGATGTAACTGTTCTTTAAATTAAATTTCACTACACCCTGTGACTTTCTAATGGCATGCTTGGGAAGCATCCTACAGAAGATATGGCATCTGTGTTAAAGCAGATATATCCTAGTTCTCTTTTGAGTACTGAAACGATTTAAATGGAAGTGGAAAGACTAACCGTTTTAGCTGGAGCCGCAAGATTTTCCATTTCTTCATGGGTCACCCAAACATTGCCTGAGGGCTATTGGACAAGGCCCACAGGGAGGCAGGCGGGATCCACATTAGGTAAGCAGTGGTAAAGAAGAAAGGCAGCACCACTGTAAGTTAACAGCGTATAGCATCACCATCAGCACAACCACGTTCTTGCCTCTACCGAGCTGCAACTAGAGACAACTTCAGACAACTTGTTTTGTATCTTTTGTTAGAGCATCCTGAACAGACGTGATGGAGTATTTCAACTAGAACTGATGGATGAAATCCAGCAGAACACCGTCACAAAGGAAAGAATAATAATTAAAGCTGCATTTCACACACAAGTATCAAATACAACCTTTAGCTCATAGCTCTGTCTGGAGGTAAGCTTCAGTTCTCAAAGATTTTCCAGCCTAAATATTCTGCATGCATCACAAGCTCACATTGTAATCTAAATAATTATGACTTCCCCCACGTTTCTGTAAATCAAAAATGTCAGGAAAATTCACTTGTAAAACTATTTTTTGTCATCCTATTGTTTTCAGTCAGTTTATTAGTAGGACAATGAGATGAGGCAGGGAGGAGGGTGTGGAAGTCTGCTGTGCACATAAGGTAAAACGTGCTGTGTTTTCTTGAGAGCAGAAGTAAATTAACTCCTTTCCTGAGAAAGAGGGGAGGCAGAAAGACCTAGGACTCAGAAATGCACGTGCCAGGGCAGGGCAGCTTTGTGCTGCCAATTACTCAAGGGAGAATTAAAGAAACAAGGCAAAATTATTCCCAATGTTTCTAGCTTGAATGTACTGTTTTCTCATTTCACAATTGTCAATGTGCTTGTGCTTTGAAATATGCTATTATGCTCTTAAAATCAAAATTAATTTTGTTTAGTAATTCATCATGTTGACTCTATACTGCTTTACTTAAGTGAAATCCATTACAATTCATAGTATTACCATGGTTATGACATATACAACCATTCTGAGGTGAGAAAATATCAGATGGGGAACTATAATATTGAAAGAACCTTAGCAATGTAAAGACAAAAGGCCAGTCAATAGGAACATTAGAGTCCTGTTGCCCAGTTGCTCATATAACTCAATGGTTCTGGTACCCCTCAAAGGTATCTCAGTTCTCATTTCCACGAAGAGATTCTCCATTTTATTCCATGAAGATAAGAGATTACAAAATAAAAATATTATCATTATTATTAGCATGATTATTATTGTTATCTTAGTATTAGAAGTCTGAGCTGCACCACTTGAGTAGTAGTCTTTGTCCTTCACTTCTGTGCCATGTTTCCCATCTGATCTGATTTTTTTCTTGTTCTTTTTTTTTTTTGTTACAGTCTCTATTGCCTCTTTCATAGCCATTGCCATCAGCCTCTCAGCATGAAACTCCCCTTTTGTTATCTTCTTTCTTGTTCTCCTCCTCAGTTTGTCCTGTTTTTCTTCATTTTCCACTAAAAGGTGCTTTTTATCTACAGCATATACATTGTTACTCTCCCCTAATGTACTTTCTTGCTCTTTTTGATATATTCCCCTTTCCTTTCAGACCTGTATCTCTGTGTTTCTTCTTTACTTGCTTCCTTCTCATCTGCTGCCACTCTCTCCCTTCCTCACGGAACGCACACATTCCGCTTCTCCCTTCTGGACTCTCCCTTCACACCTCCAATCACTGCTTCTCTTAAAAGCATGAAGAATCTAAAGCCAGCTGACTCAGATTAGATAACATTTGAAAGGATGCAAAAAAGGGGAATGGGAACAAGATTCAAAAGAGCTGTGTTCCTACATAACCTCTCTCCTCTCCTGCCTTGCCTGTGCCGCCCCTCCTCCAAAAAAAAAAAAACCCACAGAAAAAAAACAAAACGCAAACTGATTTGGTTGGGAGAGATGACTTGAAGGAAGAGACAAAAATACAGGCACAATTACAAATAAGATGCTCAATACTGATCATTTAGATAACATCAAGGTTAATCAAAAGTATGACTTAGAAAAAATAAGAATATCTACTAAAGGAAAAATATCAGCAATCAACAATCAAGTGAGTGATGAACAGGTCCTTCTGAGTCTCTCTAGGACAGTTCCCACTGATTGTGAAGTGTGTGTCACCAAAAAGCCACTCTTGTACTACAAAAGTCTTTCTGCAGACCCCTGCAGGGTGAAGTGGGGAAGAAAAAGTTAGCTGAACAGGACTCACTGTTCTGGATGTTGGAGGTGCTGATGGACTTGTCAGTGATACCATCTCCTGGATTGCTAATCGGAGCTTTAAGCGATGAAGAGGATTGCTGATTCCAATTTCTCTTTGAATCTCAGTATCGGACAAAGCAGACATAATAGCTCCGCTCTTCACGTTGGCACGGCAGGCAGCAACATACCAGGCTGGCATGCCTAGCCAGAGCTGTTGAGAGAAAGGACACATTCGTCCAAAACACTGCTTCATTTCTCAAATGAAATTAATCATCAAGGGACCTATCAATCTGAATAAGCATGGTAATACACACAAATGAGTATGACTGTCATAGTCTTTAACAAAACAAAATTGTTTTAGAACCTTTGAAATTGCCATGGCTTCATGTGAACTCTTTTCGTTGCTTTTATTGTAACCAGAACTTTAAAGCAAGGGATGCTTTGAATTATTTTTAGAGCCATGTCCTCTATCACCTGGGCTACTCCTTTCCCAGGCCTTTAATGAGCAAGTAGTGGCACAAGTCAGTGTTACTGCCCATTTGATAGTCTTATCATATACGGAAAACAATCTAAGAGGAATTGATCAAGTAATTTTTTCACTTTTGCACTAAAATGGCTTTCTCTCTCTTTCCATCTTAGTTCCCACAGTGTACTCATGGGGCAAAATCTCACACTTCTCAGCTTTTATTTTCTTGGTAGGAATAAACCAAGCACAGTGCAGATAACCAACCTGGTGAGGACTGAGCTTGCTGTAAATTTGGGAACAGTCTGGTATGGTGTCATATCCCAGCTAGAAATACAGGTTAGGAGTTGCAGCAAAATGTAAGCACAGCTACATCACCTGTGGATTTAGAAGATATGTACTCACTGCTTCATGCTTTTCCTCTCCTTATGTTAGTCTTACTAGCTTAGGTCAGCAACAGCCCCTTGCTTCACCACTTTTACTCTTTTCTTGTAAGAGGTACTCTCCACTTCTAGCAGTCTTTCCTGGGACCTACTGAGTATGAATTCTTCTAGGTTTTCTCAGCTTTCTCATTTTGTGCTGCCTCATCAATATGATTGTTGGTGTCTACAGATCTTCGCTCCCAAAGGAGACAATTCCATAGCAGGGATACATACATATGGGAAGTTTTTGTCACAGTGTGAAATACATTACGCTATAGAGAAAAGTGTAAGAAGAACATAAGCAGTGAATGCCATAATCACTGAGATTTTGGGGATAACACAATGGAAAACTAAGACATGCCTCGCTTAGGTGCTTAACGCCAGGAGACTGCTAGGCTCTGTGCAACCTGAGAGAAGATACTCCTCTCTGGAGAGTAGCCCTTCCCTGCCCTCTCTCCTCACCCTTTTCCAGATCACTATTGCACATGGGTTGGTGCTGTGAATTGCATTTTTTAGTACATAGCTCTCCCCACTAGGTTGAAGAAGCATAATGTATAACAAAAGATTTCCACTGGGCAGCAAAACAGCTAATATTCTAGATCTTGTGACACTGAGTGTCAAAGTGCATAAATCACCCTTCACTACTTAACCTTCAATGTATCTGAGTGTACATGCTTCTGTATACATAAAATTTATATACACATTTATACAGCTACCTAATTTTGTTAAGTATAGATCTTTTGTACTTCACTGTACTGCTATATAATATTCCTTCAAATATAAATTGTCAACAGCACTTTTCAAACATACCGATTAGTTCCTAATGGCTTGTAGTAGCATCTTATTCTATTCTACTGTTTCTCAAATAGAAACCTATCCATCAGCATACAATGCAGTGATACTATGTGACAGTAGCCACTATATTCCACATTTTCAGATTTTTTTAATTAATTCTGGGTAGATGGCAATTAAGGACTGTCTGTGAATTTCAGTAGGATACAGCATCTGTGACTGTAAGTGAAGTCATCAAGAGCTCTGTCTCTCTGTGCATCTCAAATAGGCCATCAGAATTAGCTGATTTAATGATTTTAATTTTTTCTCTTAATAATGGCTTACTAAAAGAGGGAACAAGGTTAAAGAAACTATTAAAAATATTCTATCAGTAAATTCACCAGCAAATCTGAAAAGCAGAGACAAATTAAAGTTGAATTTTTATTTAACTTCTCCCAGTACAAGGAAGTACTGTGTGGTTATTAACAAGTCTATACCTCATCTGGGACACACTTACTGAAAAGACAGCTGTTAGATCACTTTTATGTCACAGAGAAAACAGACTTGAATGTCAGACTCTGAAAGAGCTCAGACAGGCTTTTCTGTACTGACTCCTGATGTATCACAGGGCTTGAGGAACAACTGCATCATGTTTGAAAAAGCCCTTCCCACTGATGGGATGAACCACTGGCCCCCATCCAACGCTAGTCCAAACCTTACAAATATGATCTAATTCCAACTAACTGTAATGAAATATAAAGTTTCATGAAAATCAAAAAATGGAAAAAAAAAATTACGTAGATTACACCCAGCTGCACTTAAACAAAGGGCCATGAGGAAACTATGCATAGCTTTAAAATGTAATTAATATTCTCATTTAATTTTACATCAATTTTTTTCATACATGCACTTGAAAAGCAGGAAAGCATAAATACTGGGAGTTATTCACCCTGCAGAAATAGATTCAAATGTTTGCTGCTCATTAGGTAAATTAGTTCTTTAACAAATTAGGTAAATTAGTTCTTTATCAAACAGCTGTCTCTACCAGAAAATGCAGTTAGATGAAAAGAGTCTCTAAAAAGAGCACACAGTAATGGTTCTAGGCAGAGAACCCAGATATCAAGATTGATATACTTTTCCAGAATTAGTTAAGAAAACCCACAGTTCTTAAAATATATCTCAACTATGTCTGTGCTACAAAAAAATGACCAGAATAAATGCTAAGGCTGAAAAGTTAAGCCCTGAAAAGTTTAGAAATGCCACAATTGTGATTACATATACTTCTCTAATTTGGGCCTTTGTCTCCTTTAATATTATTTTTGTTTTTCAGTCGAACAGTTGCAAACTATATTTTCCCCAGGAGAGTATGAAATGCACACAGTGTCCATCTGCTGACTGAATGCACGGATGCTCACTGAATAAATTCAGTACTCCTGCCCTCATATCTTTTTATTATCAGTATTCAGTCTGCACTGAATACTGCAACATAAACTTCCTCATGGGTTTTCCTGTGCTACTCTCATCATATTTCCCAAGAAGTTCATAGACATCAGTTTCTCTTTACAGCCCCTCTCTGAGACAGTGGGAAGCATATCCTATTTTGCAGCTAAGAATCAAAGCAAAAAAAAGACCAGGGCTTAACTTGTCAGAAATGTCTTCAAATTTTGGATCACCCTGGAGGACATCAAGGGCAGATTTTTCTCAGTATTCAGAAATGTATAGACCTTTGTATGTTCACTTTTCTAGCAAATCAGCTTTGACCGTAATACTGAATATTTCTGACTGATACAAATCTGGTTACAGAACTCTCAAAATCATATGAAAAAGTCAGGTGGTGGCCAAATTAACAAATGTTCCATATTAGCAGAGGTATTTTTTTGGAAGGAAGATATCACCCTATTTTCCAAGGTCATGTGCAAATGTTTGAACTGCCTTTCTGCAGTTTTCATTTAATTTTTTTCATTAGGTACCTTCAGCAATTCCAACATGAAGTAGAAATTTTGTAGACATTAGCTGCTTTCATTCGTCATCCTTCATTTGTTCACTGAACATACTCCTGTTAAAGCTTTGGAGGGGGACCTTTTTTTAATTGAAGGGAAAAACTCTACAAATTCTATCTGATGATCAATGGATGATACCCACAGCAGACATGAGAATAGGTGGGAGTACATAGAGATGCTTGGTATAGAGAAGGAACAGACACCTGTTCCTTCAGCCAACAAGGAGCTTGTATCTGCACTGAACTGATACAGCCTTGCCATGTAAAAGTGACTGTGTATTTGTATAAGAACATCCTTACTTTCTGCCTCCTCCTCCCCTCAGCATCTGGGTAAGTATTTTTTGAATATTTCACCTAAAACATTCCTTGATTTTTGTTAAAACTGATGGACAGCTTTTCTGAATGATTCTCTGGATGGCTCCCAAAATCCATTCATTTTAGGCTCTCCAAATAAATGAGAGGTCTCTGCAGATCGGATTTCAGAGATGAAGGCACTGCTTGTCAAATCAGAGAGATTTCAACCTGGATCTCGCACATCCCAGGTAAAAGTGTCAAGAGGAACACCTCTTTTTCCTGTTCTGAGTGATATCTAGGTAAATCAGCCTTTTCCCATGACGTTTTAAAAAAACCAGAAAGTTACAAATTCTTTAAATTTATTAAAAATTCTGAAGATGTAGCTTTTTGTGTTAACCTCAAATAAAATTTGATAGCTAATTTTTGTTTTCTCCCTAGTACATCATCCTACATAAACTCTGTGGAGTTCCTAGATATTTAGAGATTGAGAAATTATAAGATTTTGACAGCTGGCTGAACATGAGCCAGCAGTGTGCTCAGGTGGCCAAGAGGGCCAATGGCATCCTGGCTTGTATCAGGAATAGTGTGGCCAGCAGGACCAGGGAGGTGATAGTGCCCCTGTACTCGGCACTGGTGAGGCCGCACCTCGAGTACTGTGTTCAGTTTTGGGCCCCTCACTACAAGAAGGACATTGAGGTGCTGGAGAGCGTCCAAAGAAGGGCAACGAAGCTGGTGAAGGGTCTAGAGCACAAGTCTTACGAGGAGCGGCTGAGGGAACTGGGGTTGTGTCATTTGGAGAAGAGGAGGCTGAGGGGAGACCTTATTGCTCTCTACAACTACCTGAAAGGAGGTTGTAGCAAGGTGGGGGTCTGTCTCTTCTCCCAAGTAACAAGTGATAGGACAAGAGGAAACGGCCTCAAGCTGTGCCGGGGAGGTTTAGGTTGGATATTAGGAAAAAATTCTTCACTGAAAGGGTAGTCAGGCACTGGAACAGGCTGCCCAAGGAAGTGGTTGAGTCCCCATCCCTGGAAGTATTTAAAAGACAGGTAGACGTGGTGCTTAGGGACATGGTTTAGTGGTGGACTTCACAGTGTTAGGTTAAAGGTTGGACTCGACGATCTTAAGGGTCTTTTCCAACCTTAACGACTCCATGATTCTATGATTTCAAAAATTTGGGGTTTGAGTGCATTTGATAACCATTCTTTTTCCTGTCCTCATCCCCCTATAGTCCTGTCTTACTTTTTTCAGCTCTAGTTTCTGATTTACACCATGCAGTGTCAAAATCTGCTTAGTGCTCATGGCACAGTGTGCAGGTGAGAGAGGAGGAGACTTTAACAGTCTCTTTCAGAATTTGAAGGACGAGCACACAGAAGCAGCCTACAAACATGGCTCATGTTTCCAAGTTATGGCCAACACTTACCTCCAGCCAGGCAACCACTGTAGGCCCATCCCATTGTGCAAAAGGCAAACCCTTTCTCCGAGCTTCTTCTAGAAGTTCATGTCTAGAAATAGATCAAAAATTGTTAAATATGCAGAGGTATGTGTAGGGACAATATAGATGCAACCATGCCTTTTTGTTAAGGGTAACAACAGTGAAGCACGATGATAGGCATAAAAAAGGCATAGAAAATACCAACAAACAATACAGCTCCTTCCCCTTTTTGAATGTATTCATCTATTCCCAACTCTTCCTTTTTTTTTTTTTTGTTTTTGTGGTCCATTTTGACATCCCTATAAACACTTAACACACAAAACCCGAGTCTTCTGTCTGTTCTTAGCTGAAGCAATACAGAATTGGGATACCCTATATAAAAGGATCAGCCATATAATAGAAGACATTGGTGAAGAGAGAAAACTGAGGGATTCCTCCTGAGACTAGCTTAGCTCTGGTCTGGTAATGACCCAGAAAGGCCCAAAATTGCCAACTTCTAGACCTGAGCTAAGCACGGATGTAATGCAGCCAGGTATGAGAGGTCTTTGTGTTTGAAACACTAAGCCCTGCTGGAGCAGCTATGCACAATTCTAGGGTCTCCGAAGTACAGCTATTCTGCATCTTAAATAAGCCATCTGTGGCTAATTAAGAGTTACTTGTATCTTTAATAGTTCCATGTTATTTTTTTTTATTATTATTGCTTATATACAAAAGAAATCCACATGGTTTACTGACGTATACATTTTTATAACTACAGAATTGATCTGGTTTCTCAATTTTATACATATACATATACACATAGATATACTTCTATTGAGTTGATCAGATACCAATCCAAGCATCTACAGCTTCTGTGGACTGCAATGAGTGTGTTATGCAAAACATCATTCTCAAAGCTTAAAATATAATTTTAATACAGTGGTATTGAATATTTGGTAAAGTTATGTATAGGCCAGTCAGCTAGACTATCAGGAGAATGCTCTATATTACACATGTTCAATTGTTTGACCAGACATTTTTATTCCTGGAGCAGGAATAAAGAACCCACTGTGGTAGTGGCACAGAAAAAGCAGCCCTTCAAAAGTCTTTTTTTGTGCTATTTAACAACATATTTCAGCTGCCTCCTACCTTGTGAAACACAAAAGAATGCTCTCAGCAACAAGCTGTAGTGAAACACTAATTAGACAGGGCCTATGCTAATGTACTATTAAAATTTGCTTACATTCCCACATAACAAGGAAATCTTGGAATTATAGCTTCAATTTTGCTCTGTCCTCCTTTATTACTACAGCTTTCGTGGTTCAGTTATCCCTTGGCAATTCTTCATTGCCTTAGCAGCCTTTCAAATATATGTACTACAAAATCACAGCAGATAAAAGCGGTGGAGTGATATTACTTGTAAGGAGTACTCCTTTTGGGATTTTTGCACTGCTGAGGGGCCAGACTGAGAGAATTTGGCTTTAGCAGAAAATGGATCTCAAATAGCAATTTTGCATACATGTTTAAATCCCTTGTTCTGAATATTAATAGAAAGACAGCTGCTTTACTTTCTATGTTTCTGCTGTAGTAATATGTAACACTACAAATACTTGACAGCGTTATTGAAGTTTATCTAGCTTCTCCTCCCACACATCTTTTGCAGCATACCTTACCCTTTGTCACTCAGATGTTCAAAGACAGTGTAGAGCTATCCTTGCTTTCTATGAAAGCAAAATCCTCAGTAAAATGCGAAAAAGTCACACTCTGGGTACACAAACACCATGTTACCTTCAATAGCTGGAGGAGGTGCAGAAATCCTATATTCCCAGGGAGATAAGCAGCGAAGGTCAATAGAGACATACACAGTTGGCTGCTTAGGAAAGCAGAATTAAGGCATGACTAGACACAGCCACCTCCCAGCTACCTGTGGGTGAGGTATTTGGGTTGCAGCCTTCCCTCAGAGCTGGTTCTGTGGGGTGCCTGTGAAGCTACAGCAGTACTGTATCTCTCTCAGGTGCCGCAATGGGGCTGCATGGCTCCTGCTGCCACCAGGGCTGTGAGCTGGCATGGCTGTCCTTAGGGAGAGCCAAGCTTTCAGGGATGCTTCTTCCTCACCTGGCCAGTTTAGGTCTCCCATGGCAGACCATGGACCCCGCAACACCCTGTACAACTTGCTCCTTCCCCAAAGCCAGCCGAAGCCCAGAGAGCAGCCCCTTCTGCAGCCCGGAGTCCCATGGAGGCACCATCCTTGGGAGGAACCTGATCTCAGATTTTTTCCTTGTCTGGGGTATTCTCTTCGCCCATACCAGCTGGAAGAGTGGAGCCCATACCAGCTGAAAGAGCAGGGCCGGCTATCACAGTAAGTAAAAAAGGAGATTATGGCTTTGAGAGCCACTGGCCTTCCTTGCTTGTATTGGGCTCCTGCTCCAAGCAGCAGGGCAGCAGCATGTGGTCTACAAGGAGATGGGGAGGAAATTTTGCCCTATTCCTTTGATTTGATGTTAAATACCTGTGTGGCCTCAGGAACTGAGGTGCCTGCAGAAGAGGCATTGGCACGAGTTCTCACTTCCATGAAAGACTTACTTCCTTTATGCTGGAATTATAAAGTACATACTTCTAGGGAGTCCTCTGTGACTTTGCAACATCTGAACTGGCCTGAGGCTTGGTGTGGAGGCTTAGCATTATTCCAGTGCTTCTCAAACAAATACACTCTCCCAGAGTAGGAAAGTGCTTCTGTTACTTCAGAGGCAGTCTGGCTCACAGAGCTAAAGGAAAATATAGTTGTGGTTATTGATTTTGGCTGAAGAAAATGGGGCCAGGCCAGAAATGGGATGCCCTGTATGTATATATGCTATAGCCAAAGACTACAGTATGATAAACATAATCCAAAGAGTCTTGGCATGTAGATGGAAAGTGTTTTGGGTTGAAAATATTTTTAGTGTAACGTTAAAATCCTTTACTCAGACATCATAAGGCCTGTGCCTCACTTATTGATGTGGAATACTAAAAGGATTTTTATAATATTTCTTTCCCTTAAAAAGAACTTTATGCTTCAGAACTTATACTTCCTTCCCTCAAACGTTTCGTTTAAACACCTCTCCAATATTAAAGTTTATTTAAATTAATATTTTACTTTTTGAGCAGTATTCTTCGACTACTTTTTAATACACACTAGCAGATCTGCAGAACCTGAACCTTCATTTTCTAACCCAGAACTAAACACAGAATTTCTATTTTTTTGACTGAGAGATATTCTTTAGCTGGCAAAGAAAACTGTTTTGTTTTTTTTTGGTATGAACTAGCACTATAGAAAAAACTCCACTCTTTCAAAATAAGTTAAAAGTGTTATGTAGGAAAAAACATGTATTGTTTTGATTAATAGTGCAAATCATCAGAAAAATGAATCCAGTGATCTGCCTATTTTGCAATATAATCCGAATATTTTAGAACATCCTGAATGCACTACTGTCCTTGTGGGATAGTCACTGGCTTCCTGAAAACAGAAGGTCCCCAAAGCCAAATATTGGTGACTGCAGTTCAATTTTCCTTACAAAAATGTACAACTGATCACAGGAGGAAGAAGAGACAAATACCCTGAAGCTCGTCACTCCCTCTTCCTTTCATTACAGAGATAAGGTTTGGAGATTGTGAATAGCATTATATAGTTTCTCTAATTTGGAAGATGCTTTGCAGGGGAATGTGGCGATTTTCTCCTCCTAAGACTTTGTCAGAAGAGTACTACATGTTATAACGTGTCCACTTTGCATTGGTAAGGAGGCAGGGAATTAAAATGTAATTATTTCCATGCTCGTTTAGTTTTTTGGCAACATATGAAAACAAGCTGATGAGGAAGAACTGACATTAATTAGGCATTAATATAAATGCTATTATTTTGCAGATAGGGCTTTAAACCACTTACTACCACTGGAATGAATTCCAGATTAAAGTTGTATTTTTAAAGATAACATTATTACTGTTCAAGAATAAAATCCTCTTCCTGGAGACATTATGGGAGTAACTGCAATATGCTATTTAAAATATATCGTTACCCTAAGCCTGGTTTTGGAAAGTCAGGAAATTTCATGAACATCAACTGTTTAGCATTTATCCAAAATTTGAGAGATGCTTGTATTTGTCTGTTTTAGAGAAAGTGCCTCATAAAGTGGGCTGTCTTCACTCTTTTATCAAAGGCAGAAAAGAAAAATCATGTCATGTCGTGTTGTGGAGTTGTGTGTCAGAGAAGCGGCGTTGCCTCCCTAGCACTGACTTCTGATGTTTAATCCTCCCCAAAATTACTTCCTAAAGATACTGTTACACTGGGCCATTTTTGTTAGCACCATTCTTCCGAGAGCCAGGTACAACTGCCCATATCAACCTACCAAGCTGAGAGCACAACTGTCTCATACCATGGGGACTATGAATGCTTCAATACCTCTGGAAAGCAGAGGCACACGGGAGCACAAGGAAGGTGGAAATGGTAAGAGTAAAACTATGTTATTATCCTTGAAATTTTCTATTTCATTTATATCCTTTCCTTGCACCAGGAAAATTCCAGCTCTGTATCAGCAGCCCTCACTATCTCATTGCATAACTCTCAATGAACATTATTAAAAATAAGAGTAATCTTTAAATAGACTTTGCGTGGGAAGTTAACAAGATCTTGATTTAAAGTCTGTCATTCAGTGACATTCAATTTTCTTCACGAAGACGGGGCTCCCCGCATGAAGCAAACAAGAAATAACAGCTTAGGATTTCTGACACACATAATGAAACACTCTGTGTAGCACACAAAGTCCAGACATTGTGTTGATGAAACTTGAACAATGTTTCAACACAGATCTTCCTATTTCTGCAAATAATAGCATTTACTCTGATAGTTCTAGTAGGAGTCACATGAAAAGTCCTCAGGGATATCATATTGCACATATTATAATGTCTTTTATTTAAAATGAAATCATAAATGTGAGATAAATAGAAAAGGAGGCACAGTGAAGTCAAGAGCCAAATCATGTTTGTAAAATACAATCAGAATGTATTTAAAAATTTTGGCTAACGGGCAATTTAGATTCTAAGAAATGGCCTTTACTCATAGACATTTTCTCATAAAGATAACAGACAAAAGTGTTTACCTAGCAGATCCTCCGATTATTATTATTACTGACACTATCATGATTATTATTATCACCGATGCTAAAATGTTTAGTTTACAATAAAATACTATACACGATGGGTTTCTATAAGAGAAAGAGACAGAAACAATAGACCAAATATGTTATATTTGTTTGAGTAATCCTATGATTTCAAGTTAAGATTAAACACATCTGCCTGTCAAAAGCTAACATTCAAAGACTGCAAAATTCAGGAGAGAGGATTTCTAATGAATTAAGCTGTATTTGGATTTTATTTTTTCTATTATCATTTGCTAAATATTTGAGACAGGCTAGAATCCTGTAGCTAGGGTCATTGTATGACAAAATAAGGTAGTTGAATCTGTATAAATTAATAATGATATTAAATATCTAATAAAATATAACAAGTTACATTTTATCTATTTATTTTCTGCAAGACTATAAATGTTTTTAAAGTGGGAAGCAGAAAAAAAAAAAAAAGAAGAGAGACTCAGACTTGATATTGCCATATAATGCTGATTTAATTTAATCTGAAAGGATCCATCTGACTTAAAGACTCCACTAATTAAAAACTTGTTAAGATCTTGTTTCAACTTTGGCACTTAAGTGACCCAGCTTTTAAATCATTTGAAGTCCTCATTCTTTCTCCTTTTTGATACTTGAGATAGTAGTCAGACTGAGAACAGTGGGCAAGATTAAGTTTCCATTTTTTACAAAATGTTTGTTATCCAACTTTAAGGAGTTTTCAGGAAAGAATGACTGAAATAGAGAAATCAAGATGCAACTAATAAATAAAAATTTTTAAATCTATAAAGCAAGGAAGTATAATTTTAAATTGAACAGC
Organism: Nipponia nippon; assembly: GCF_047370975.1. Lineage (NCBI taxonomy): Eukaryota > Metazoa > Chordata > Aves > Pelecaniformes > Threskiornithidae > Nipponia > Nipponia nippon. The sequence goes on from NW_028262347.1 coordinate 45,125,551, forward strand.
ATCCCAGATAAAACAGATTAGCAAAGCAGATTTTAAAATGCTGTAATTATTCTATATAGGTGTACATTTTAAATGTATGCAAACTGAAGGGCAGCATTCTTTTTTTCTGAAGACTTACATTAAGCTAAGTGAAGCATGTTCAGGAATGCCTAATATAGACCCTAACAAATAAGAGCTGCAAAGAGGCACTATTAAAAAAAATACAACACCTGCGAAATAAACAGACTTGCATAATATATAACCTTGCAATCTTTTATGTACTGTACTACAACTGAGAGCCCTGGAGTTGCCAGGTTGGATAAATGTTTTCAAATCTATTTTTATAAAGTCATTTCATAATCACATATTCTAAATTAATGTGATAACCCCCGTTCTCTTTGAGTTGTTTTTATTCTTCCACCTTTAGAAAGTTATAGCTCATACATATTTTGAACAGATGAAATTTTCTCCGTAAGTTCAAAAAACTATTCAAGAAAAAATAATGTTTCTACAATAGATCAAAGAGGAGATGAAGATTTTAAACTTGATATCAGGTTAACAATTAAAAAAAAAACCAACATAAAAAATGAACTGGTGAAAAAGAAAATATTAAAATTATATGCACAAATGGAATATTATTGTACTACTACACAGCATGAGGGCTCAAGCAAAAAAAAAATAAATTGTACTCTGGATTACTAGAGTGTTTATGAGTTTGAGTCCTCTGTGATTTAATTAAAGAGAATTTATGCCTTAACAGAATTTGTTAATTTAGGCCTTCATTCTCACAGTCTTTACAGTGACTAAAACTTTCAAACGCCTTTGTGATTCTGGGCTTTAGGCCTCCTAAAATGTGTTTATTTAAAAAATATTGACAGCAGTTATCTCCAAGTAGTTAATGCATCATGTTAAGCTCTGCAGGAGCAAATCCTGACCTTAATTTGTGTATGCTTTTAATGTTTACCGTTATTTTGAACACTTTGAAAGTTTTCATTCGGGTCAGTTTTCTGCGTGGATTTGTTACATAAGGTTCACAGAAAAACAAAAAGAAATAAGAATAAAACATAGAAAATAAACATGGTGCTGAAAACGAATATATTCAGCAGCCATGGTGTTTTAACTTACCCAGATATGCTTTTCATGAGATGGAGAGAGATGAATGGAAAAAAAGCACATAAATGTTAATGAACATATAGTAGTCCTTAAAAAAAAAAAAAATCATATGATAGATAAAATAATACCACCATTATAACTATGGAAATCTTTCTAACTGATCTTTGAATGCTTTAAAGAAGTTAAATGTTCTTGTGAAGAACAGATGCATCTTTCAAAATGAAATTTTCATTAAACTGATGTTGGCTATTTATTAGGTACCACTCAGCACAGCACATCTACCATCTACCATACATATTCGTGCCAAAGATCCGTAAACACAGTGAATGTGGAATAGATTTTCAAATCAAAGCATTTTTCTCAGATTTGAATAATTTCATAATGATTTTTGTGTAACACCAAAAAAAAAAATCTCCAAAACCTGTGGATTAAATCCCAAACCTGTGGATTTAAGCAAATTACCATAGAGACACAGTAAAATTGAGTGGACTACAAACCAAGGTTTACTTTTCTATGTGCACTTTACTAATATTCCAGCTAAATATCTTAGAGTAATCATAAATGACCTAGACTGGGGGTTTTGTGGTGTTTTGTTTTTTTTTTTTTTAAATGTGCAGATTTCATGCACATAGGTGACTGACATTTATAATGGTTTTTCATGCTGTGCAGTATTTTAATTTGAGCAGTCATACTAATAGTAGATTAGAGGCAATACTGGTAGGAGTGATTTGCCCTGTAGGTAACCTATTCTTGCCAATATAATTGGTAACAGTATCTGTAGGAGAAAGCAGGATGCCATCGCTGATAATAAACTTTCTTCAGCATCCTTTAATTGCCATCATAAAAATAAAATTATATGCCTGAATGAAACCCAGACATCTCAGAAAATTATATTTCTATTAACAAATGATTTACCGAGATATAAAAATGCTTAGTAGAAATAGGTGTAGAAAACTTTGGGGTGAAAAGCCTGTGCTCTGATTAATTACGAAGAGGTTGCAGACATTTCAGTGAGTTCAGGAAGGGGCTGGTTTCAAGACCTTAAATTTTGTTCTCATGTGTGTGAAATCAGCAGAACAGCTAGGAGAGAGGAGAGAAAGTGCGATACAGAAAAGTAGATGGAAACAAATGACAGATTCATACACAGAAGAAAGGAAAATTAAGGAAAGGAAGGTCAACAAAGGCATGCCATATAAATAAAAGACTAGAGAATTATTCAAACAATTACCAAATCTGATGGAAGTACCATTAGAATTGAATATGCATTTGTGATTTTGGGACCAAAATTTTCATCATGCTCATTTTCTACTGAGCTAACTGTAAAGACTGACTTGAACACCTTTGCTGGAAAAGCTGTTAATTTTGGACCTTCCAGAGCCTGTTGAACCAGAACTCCCACTTCATACATCTTCCTCTGAATACTCCTTTGGGTATAGGTAGAGAGAAATAAACAGGGGGATTAACTGGAATGCAAGCAATTTTCTGGCAGCTTTAATGAGTTGGCAGTTTGAAGTCGCTCGGGGATAACTTATGGGACCCGAAGGCCATTCCAGTCTCCCCCATTATAAAAGCAGAGGATCAAGGGACATTTCTTTACTTCCTGACCATCTTGTCTGCAGAATAAAAAAATACAGCAGAAAAAAATGGATCTTTAAATTCTAGCTTTCATCTTTTCATAAGGCAACCATTTTATCACCATTTTACTGAACACAATGATTTCCCTTAGACATATATTAAACTAAAAGTTACGTAGAATTTTTTTCCTCTGCTGTGTTTTATCCATTCTTCCTTTAAACCCTAATTCTGTAGTTAATCTGACAGGATATTTGCATCTGCTGGAGATCATCATTTAGAAGGCCAGCTGCATGCTTGTGGGTAGATGCTTATATTTATCCAGAAATCCCAAATTGCAATAGATAGGCCTATATGTGTAGATAAGGCAGGGACCGGGGCTTTGTTCTGTTTTTGTTTGATTAAAAACTTGCAGCTTGTTGATACAAATATCCTTATCTTTTATGAGGAAAAGAATAAAAAAAATTTGGCAAAGGATGAAAATATTATTTTAAAAAGACAAGATTTTTAAAAGTATGTGAGTTAGATATAGAATAAAATGTTGTATCAATTTTTTCATCCTTAGAATAATCTGAGTAAGCTTTAATAATCCTCTGCAAGATAAATACCCATATATCCTTACATTTGTAATGCTAAAAAGGCTCCAAATATCTAATGTAATAGCAAGATACATTTTTAACATTGCAAAAGCTTCGACTGAGTAACAATTTAAAGGATCTTCCAGTAAGCGTTAAAAATGTTTGCTAAAGGAATTAAGTTTAAAAAGAAAACTCATCTTTATGCATGTCTCAAGGATTACACACCAATCCAGCCAAGACAAAACCATGGTGGACAAAACAGATGATCCTAAACTGCATAACAGAACACTGAATACCTCTCCTTCCTCCACTGGCATGAGAAAATAGAAAATAATAGCTACTGCATACAGTAGTGTTTGCTAGAAAGGGAGGTAGAACTAAAGATCAGTATGAAAGCTATTAACAACATCAGGTAGTTTCTCATAGATGAGGCAGGAAGGGAAGAAATTAAATGCAAAACTTGAATTTTCCTAAAGATTCAGTAAATAAATGATTGGGGAAAAAAAAGGCATCATATTCTTAAGAGCTACTGTAAAAAAATAAATCATGTACGTTTAGGATATAATGGTGTTTAATAAGCATTAAGTATACAGGAACATTAGATGGATGGCACAGAAGATGACCTTAATTAATCCAGTTGGATTCATTTTTTCAAAATGTGTGCAATTAAGAAAATCATTAGAAACAGCTATTTGTATACTGCAGAGGACAGAGATTATTTGTAGTCACAAATACATTATGTCAAATTCTAATTGCAGTTGCAGACATAAAACCTAATTAAAGGGGGATTGTGTGGATTCAAAAGCAACTAAATGATAACTACAGTGTTTCAAACTCTTATTTCACAAAAAGGTCTACCTATACATTTTTTTCAAGTAGCCTGTTGACAGGGATCTAGATCTAGATTTGCCTGTAAAAAATGGAATTCCCAGTGTTCTGTTTTCTTTTACTGATTTTATTTAAATGCGGATTACCACAACATGAGGCCTAACTTTTGTGACTTCTCTCTATCATCTCCCACTTTTTGAAGGATATATAAAAATGAAAACCAACAAAAGAAAAGGACTGAAGCATTATAAGTATTTTTTCAGATTTATCAAAGGAATTCATCAACATTTATCATTCTTTTTTTTTAAGGTAGAAAGGAAGAAGACTCAATTAATACAACATGCTCTTCTGTTCATATGGAAGTTACTGCTGTTTAAGATGTACATTACTGTAGTCAGCTGAGACAACAGCATTGCAGTTCTTTCTGCAAGGTTAATTATAAGTCTATGAATACTAAGAATTTCTTTTTACATCATAATTTTACATATGAGAATTACTTAGGTCTTGATTTTACAAGTTTTTATTCATGTATATAAGTACATGCATGTGTCCTGGCATATCAAGGCTTTTCTGCAATCCACTTGAAGGCAGGAGGCTATATCTGGCAAACAAAAACCTGTATTTGCGGAGTAAATCCCCCCAAAATAGGTTCATAGAAAAGAATGATTTACTTTGATTTTCCTTGGAAAATTTAAACCTCACATCTGAAGCTTGTTTTGGAAAGTGGAATTAATAGATTCTTGTCCAGAGTCAAATCAAACAAAATTGAAGACAAAAGTGAAGCTAAAGCTCTGCTCTTGACTCATTCTAACACCAGCAGATGACTAGAAGTGGTAGCATTATGACACAGTGCAGTTATCTCATCAGCTATGCGGTAAGTAATGATTGTTATTCCAACACTCATATTAATAAACTGGGGAATTTATCAGCTTCTGGGCTGAAATCCTGTCAGTATGATCCAGGCCAGCTGACCTGCATGTAATTTTTTTTTCATGGAGATAACTTGTATTTGGGATTGCTGAGGAAATGATGGCACAGGCCAATCTCAAACTGTACTAGCAGCATGCACAAGGTCAAATCCACCTTTGTGTAGCAATCTAGGACTATATAGCACTTAAATGTCTCTCAAACCTTGCCTTATGTTGGTGCCTTGCATGGGATGAAATAAACACATTCTGTGAAATATCAGTGATTATGACCAACCATTACATACTTTTATGCAACACAGAAGACATATATGTCTTGTCTGTCTTCAGCATGCTTCATTCTTCAGGCAGGTACTTACTCGCTGCAACATTGCATATTGTTGCAGATCAAATCAAATATTACATTTGAAAATGATATATATTACTGGCATTCAGAGCTATACTGTACTTTGAAAGACAAAGCAAGACTCTTTAGATAGCTGAACTTGCCACCAAGTGAGGCTTTTGGGTAAGAACAATTTGACATCACTCCTGAGCAAAACTGTGGACAAGGAGAATACAACTCATGTTCACTAGGACAGTTATAGCAAAAAGGGAAGCAAACATGCCTCTATTTGTTGATAATATTTCAAGTTTGGATGAGCTCATTGTTGAAGAAGATTTCATCATACAATATTTTAGTGAAAAGGACAGTAAAACATGTATAGAGCTTCTGTTAAGTGCCTTGATTTGCTACCTAGGATGAGTTCAGTGGGGACATGTGTTTTTAAGCGGGATACAGATTATTTGATTTTAGGCAGAGCATTATCTACTCTTTTTCTGAGGTATGAATTATCTTGTGGGACACATGCTCATCAACTTCTGCTGTCCCAGAGGACACTATGCCTGTATCCAAACCCTCCATGAACCTTTATGAGTTGCGATAGAAACTGGACTGATCTGAAACTTCCTGGGTCCCAGCTTGGGCTATCATGACAACCCTGAGTGAATGCCAAGGCCAAGTTATTGTGCACCATCATATTTATTTGGTGCAAAAACACCCACGAAAGATGATCTTATGAACCGCTGGGATAGTGTACACACAGTCACGGAGAATAAGTACCTACAAAATTCAGAACTGTAAATTAGCTAACCATTTTTCACAGGGAAACTGATTAGTCACTAGAAAAAAAGTACTAAGAGAAAAGTTCCATTCCTCATTTCAGTGATGGGTGCCTTCTGGAAAGTATATCTTGACTGAATAAAATATATGATTTAAATGAGCGCAAATTATTTGAATCATTAGGGGACTCAGAGGAATGTAATGGCAACATAGAGGGCATCAGTGCCATTAATGCTTTTAGTCCTAAATGCTGAGTTTTCTTGAAGAAGTTACTCACTAGGCAAACAGGCTCTGAGAGTCAGACAAAAGGCAGAAGACATTATATACAAAATATTAACAGCTTTTGTATAGAACAAGTGAAATGCAATATAAAGGTTAGTTTAAATAATAAAAATGCAGTGCATTATTCTTTGTCATACCCCAAAATCACTTATTTTCACCAAATAATGGAATAACACCCTAAACGTTCTAAATACCCCTGACATTCTTTTTTTTTGCTTTCTAGGGCTGCATACTCAATTTACAAATAGTAGAACTTAAAAAGTTTTAATATTAACTAGAGCTGTCATATATTTAATATCTGAGGGTAAACATCTATGGATGATTCAGGCAACTTAAATTCATCTTTTCAGATTATTTTAGGAACATGTTGGGTCTAATTTAAAATTTCTACACAGCTTCCTTGATTTCTCTTTGATGCCTTAGGAGAAAGACTTGTTCCTAATAAATATACTGTAATAACCAAATGTTAGATGAATAGAGACCCTTGTTTGAGGTTTATAAATGTCTGGCATACCATTGAGACAAACTGTTAATTACATTTTAATGATGCCTAAGTAGTCAATTGAAACTGAAAGAAATTTTACATGTAAATAGCATCTTCTAAGCAAGAAGCAGGAAAACTTTGAAATTTAGGTTAATGACACCATAATCACCAGAGAGAGAATTGGTCTCCAGAATTATCATATTCTTTCATGAAACTTTTCAGAGCGAAATGTATTATTCAGTAATCTATTCTATGCATGTAAATTGTGCTAAAATGGTATAATACGCTGCAGTGTGTTTGTAATTGCACGAGGCCAGAGCAGGGTCAATGCACGTGCTTCCTACTCAGCGAGCAGGTGGCCAGGACACCTGGTGGACCATTGGTACCTACTGGCTGCAGCAGCTGACAATTTGAAACATCATGCTGCTTCATCCCTGGGGTAGGGGCATCCTTGCTGAATTACTGATGAAGTTGAATACATTAAAAAATGCAAAATTAGAATTTTAGCATTTTATGGTATTTTTCACTTCAGAGATTAATTCAACTGAAAGAAATACCATGGATAACATTTTAACAGGAATTCATCCTTTTTTAATAACTTCTACCCAATTTTAATTTACTAACTCAAAGCTAATTGCAAGCTCTGGTGAGGTTAGCGAGTACTTTGTGAATGTGTTGATCACAGTGATAAATCAGACATCTGGTTTCATGTCAAGGGGAGAATCCTTGCTTTCCTGCACCAGAACTACCATTGAACTGAAAGAGAAGTTCACTGAGCTGAGCTGTTGACAGGGCTGAAAGCCATTTCACTTGACTTACATGTGTAAGACAGAAACACAGGTTCAGTATGTGGTATTATTCCTGCTTCATAGAAAAGGGAATTGGCTCTGGGATCACTGTTTAGTTTTTGGGTTGTTTTGGTTTTTTTTTTTTGGTGTTTTTTTTGTTTTGTTTTTTCCTAAGGAAGTGGCAAAGCTGGCATAAAGAAAGCTCTCCCAGACCTGAAACATAATACAAAGGAGTGCTTCCCTGCTTTAGCCTGTCCTCTAACTATCCTTCTGTTGGGCCTGGTTCTCTTGGGGTTTTATGTCCTAATCTAAACTAGCCATAGAAAACCTTAAAAGGTGAAGTGCTCTGCTCTCTCTGTTCCAGAGGCTGGTCTCACTGTCTCTGTAGGGTTTGTAGGGCCCGTTTAGCAGTAAAAAGGAATCAGTCAATTAAGTTTGGACTTAAATCTTACTGCTACATCATGAGATAGCAAATGATTCTCAGATTTCTCTCAATAGCTCTTCTAAAGACCTCATACACATTACCATATCAATGTTACACAGCATAGTATTCTCCTTTGCACTACCCGGATCAGTAATCTTGCAGCTACTGTATGTATGTGAAGGCCCTGCTTCCAGAGGGGGTTATGTGTTGTTAAGGGTTGGCAAAAATGAATCTGACCTACTGAGACAAACTTTTCATTTAAATGACTTTCTGAACTGTTTCAACTTAGTACTTTCCCAGGTAAGACATGCAAATACCTGACTGCATTTTTTTACAAGGAAATGTTAATTATATTATACCCTATCTATTATACCCTATTGATAGCTTGGCACCCTAATGACTATCATATAAATGAAATTCTACTGAATTATCTCTAACACAAAATGTTACATTTTTCTCATATTAAAGTTCCTCTACAACTATATTTTATATATATATATATATATATATAAACTAGAAATATATGTTAACCTTTCTCTGATAGTAAATTAAGAGGAATCTTAAAAGCAGATGTAAGGATTCCAAAGTGAGAAACTATGAAGACAGACAAATCTAAAGGAACAGGGAAAAATTAAAAATCTTCAGGACATAAGTATATAACATATACTTAGGATAAATAGTATACAGGCCAGACTAGATGACAAGTCATATTCACAAAGGAAAGGTTCCTTTCCATCCAGCAGAGAACATTTTGATTATGTCTAATCCATAAAGAACCAGGGACAGACAGACACAGGAGAAAAAAAGGGAAGACTTGAAAAGCAGAAAGCATGGAAAAGTCTGATTGTTTGCGATTAGACAGAAGTCTAATAACAGACTACCTGTACACCTACTATTTCCAGACCTAAAACTTGGTAGGCACTCTCTTATATGAAGTAGTCATGTCATGTATGCAGCAGTATGTGTCAAGTCTTATGTTATTTTATCCAGTTTAAGGAACTAACATATGAGAAAGTGAAAAAAGTGAACACATTCATCCCTTCAAAGTGATTTCAATACTGTGCTACCTTCAGTCCTCAGAGCTGGAAGATAAATAGGGACTGCAAAAAATAGGCTGCTAAAAATTCAATGATATTCTTCACAAATGGTAATGACAGTCTCAAAGATGCTTTCTAGATTTAGTAAAAAAGCATAGTAATATACTCTTTACATGCATGTATTTCTAAATGACTAATGAGTGATAAAAATTTATAGATAAGAAATACAGGGACAAGACTCATCAACTGCAATATCCCTGTGAATGTTATTTTAAGTTTCTTAATTGAATTTAAAACGTTTCTTCTCTCTCAGCTAGCACAATGACTGCTTCTCTATCTTTAATTGCTAAATTGAGGCTGATTTAAATGGAACACATACTTACATTTGTACATTACAAGGATGTGTACATTTGAAGTTATATTTCATCAGGATCTTGATATGAAAGTAGTGATTAATAATATTCTACATACAAATTTAAAGAGAAGCTGAAACATTATCCCTAGAATCCTTGGATTAGAATTGCAAATCTCTTGAAACTTTGTAAAGGAACGTTAAAAGACTGAAAGAATCCTGAAAACCCTACAAATTTTAAAAATGAGGTTTTCAGAATCCAAATAATAGCACTAAAGTTAATGGTTATGGATGAAAAAGAAACCTGTTTGTTTACAGAATGAGTTTTTAAAGTCATTTTTAAGTACCATCTTTTTTTCTCTGACACCCTCTAATTACACTAGAACTGTGATGCTGCCAAGAGGTTTCTTCTGTGTTTGTAGCTTTATTTCAATATTTTTCCTGAGCTCCTGGCAGCTGCTATGAGTCAGTGTACTGGTTTTACAAGGAGGTGCACCAAAGACAGCATTAAGTTGTTATATAATTTATGCAAACAAAAAGCTAGGTTGCCATTTGCTGACAGGCAAAAAGAAAGTGAAGCTGCTAGGGTTTATGGGGAGCCTTTGACTTCTAGAGACAGAAATAATCATGTTTTCAATAGATAATGCAAAAAATCTTTTTTTCCCTTCTGAAAAATCTATGCAGTGAGTCATTAAATGCCTGCCTATTCTTTCAGAATTGCACGGGAGGCAAATGGCACAGAATTAATGACAATGTGAAACAGAAAATGTCTCTTTCTCATAAACCTATGTTCTTTCACAAATGAAACACTACTCTACAACTGACAGACTCTAAATATTTTTACCTGTATTTTATATGCAGCTTTAAAAACTTTTACACTGTAAAAAGCCACGCTAAGTGGTAAACTGCCATAGTAGATGGTCTTGCTTCTCGTTACATGTCTGTGTAAAATCAACACAAACCTGACATCTGAATCAAGTTTAAGCCAATGAAAGTCGCATGGAAAAGGTACTCACTTTTTCTTTAGTCTTCGGTCCTTTTCTGCTTGGGTTCCAAGTTTGCCTAATCCCAGAGATTCCTGAGCTGCTGCCTCTGTTTCCATGTAACCTCCTGGAAAACAAAACAAAACAAACCCCACCGTATTTTCCCATAGCTCTTTCCCAGTTATTCTCCTCCTCAACCCAGTTCCCCTCTCACCCACCACCATCATCTGTTTGTTTCCTTAAGCCATTACATCTGGTGTTTGTGGAGAACATCTATCACCTACAGAAGTAAATTCTGGCAAATGTTTACTACATGGAAAAGAGTAGAAGTAGATGGAAAAATTCGTTCCTTCTCCTTGTGTTTAGCAGAAATGTATGAGAAGAGCACCTTGATCTCCTTTATTTTTTTTTCTGTGCTTCCTAAGGTTGTCTCATGGTCCTAAGTAAGCAATGCCCTCACAAATTTCTAACCTTAGTTGGGAAATATACATACAAAAGTGCCATCTCAAGGACCGTCGCATTATTATTGACATAATACATCATCACTTAATGTTGTAATACTAAAGTCTTCATTTTGCTCTCATAGTCTTAGAGTCTTTGATGTCGTTATCCCTGCAAACTCCCAAGCCAGAGATGACATAAAGAATCAGTCAGAATCAGAGAAGTAAAAAGTCTCCTAGGTCTCCCTGGAGGTGCCTCATAGGCGCCTAATTCCTCTCAAAGTCATGGGAATTGGAATAACTTGCATAGAGTGATAAGGGAAGCTTGCAGTAAGCCAGGACACCTGGACCAAAATAAAATCATATTATAAACTAAGGACATGACTAGTATTGTATGATCCATGCTGATCATATAATATGTCCGCTAACGTGATTTTGCTGGTGCAGAAGTGGAAAGATGCTCCAACTTTTTTATCGCTGCCTGGATTCAAGGAAGAAGGGACCTGCTCGTGGAGCTGTCAGTACCATCTCCTTGTTCTGGCTCCACGCTGTCCTCTCATTTGCGCATGTATGTGTGTGGACAGAGAGGCTGCAGCACTTCTTTGAAGGCTGCTTTCTGCCTGTGCTGCTATTCAGAAGGTGTGCAACTGGCACAAGAAGGAAGACAACAGTACGGTAAATGTTGGTGCTTGACTTGGCAATGGAAACTTCTTATTTCTCAGCTAATGGATAGTGAACAATTGTAGAGTGGACACTGGCATAATTAAGAAAGCACAGTATAAATGCAAAGATTTCTATTGCGATTCATTGATTTTAGCCATAAAATAATGCGTAAATGTTATATAGTGAAATAGCATCACAGGCTTTTACAGGTCACATTTACATGCACCTCAATCAAGTGAGAACGAAACCTACTGCTGTATCATGTTTATGATGTTAACTTAGAAAACTCTGGTTTTAAGCTGTCCTTTCAAAGCAGGTGTAGTTTTAACACTCCTGCTTGTCTAGACAGAATTTTTCTTTATGAAAGAGGATATTACTTCTGCAAGTCGCATGGTGAGAATGATGCCTCCAATCACAGATGCAGAAAACATGAACATATACTTTGCTTTACTTCATCTGCCTTTCAAAGTTTTACAGAATATCTTATGAAACGTTTCTTGCTGACTCTGGAGTAAGTTTTTAATTTAGCAAACTGCTGTATCAATATATCACACCCTTCCGAGAGAGCAGCTCGCAGCATGTTAGATAGAGACGGTATGAGCGCATTGCAATGAGGGTTTATCACAGACTGGAAAGTATTCTTGGCATAATGGACTTCACCACAAGACAAACACATCTGGCCCTTTGAATAACCCAGGGTACATTGTATTGGATGTCGTGCTTGTGCCTGTCAGTATATTAGGCATGCACGACAAATGTTTCCTAACAAGCTGACCTTTGCATACACTATACAGGATCAGCTTGCCTGGGCAGGGCTAAAAATCCATGTAACGTATTGTTTGTTTCAGGGACTAGAATATTTAAAATGTAACATGGGAAGAATATTTAAGTGTCTAGTGTGGTATTCCCCAAGTAAGAGAAGACTGGATAAGTTTAAAACCAACCAACCAAATAAATAAAATAGGAAATAAAAGGGACTCGCACTCCCTGTAACACTCCTTTTCCCTTCTCCAATAATTAAAAGAAATCTTGAATTTAGAAATCTTGAATCTTGATTCTACGGAAGATCTCCGAAGGCATGAATTTGCCTTTGAACAATAATGCAAATGGTTTAGCAGAGATGGTAAAAGTAGCAAATTATAAAATAACAAAACTCTGGTAAGTTTAGCAGTTGAAAACTAATAATTTCAGAGTTTTGCAGGGAACGCAGGGCAAGTGAATCTTTTGGGTGACAGCCTGGCTCTGTTGAAGTTAGTGATAAAACTTTGGAAGTTTCAATATTGTTTCTTAAATACAAGTATAGATTACATGTGATTTTAGAGATACTGTAGAATTAGTTACAGAATTATTATGTGTACTTACAATGTACAATATCACTAATATCCTCTGCATTCACATGAACTTTTAAAGTGCTCCTTTAGGCGTAATTGTGTGCATATGCAAATATGCATATAAGAAAACAAATTAATTTTTCTGAGGCTCAAAATTACATTTATTACCTCTTCAGTATTTGATGTGCTATTGAAGAAAAGGTGTTTTCCATATTCAAAAATACAAGAAGTATGTATCTATATCAAATTAGAATGTTTAATTTAAGCAAGGAATTAAATGACATTCTTTTATTGATTTTGCATTATAAATTTAGGTTATGAAAACCATACAAACATACTGCAGTGCAGTGATGATAGGACTTATTATCTAGATTTCTGTGATACAGTACCTTATTATAAATAGAAATATTAATTATATAGCTGCACAGATAGTGTACCTGTCATGGAATTAATTCAAGTACTACCATGATTGCTATTTTTTTAAATTTTGTTTTGTCTTTGAAGTACTGCCTTTGAATGGAAACTGCCACTCAGTATTTTTTTTTCTTTTAGTATCTTCGAAATGTAGATGAGAAAAACTACTCTATAATTCAGCTGCTCAATGTCGTTACAATTTCTAAAAATATTTTGCTCCTACTTTTCGGTCAGTTAACAGTCCTACTGTTAATTTTTTACATGCTTGTAAACCTAGTTTGCTTAATTAAAATGTGCATTATACTGAAATCTTTGCTGTTGAGCTCAAGGATGGAAGCCACAAAAATTTCATTTATTGCAAATCTTCGCTAATATCTTTTTGCAATTTCATGAGCTAGTGTTGGGAATTACAAATAGGCTTTATCCAATTACACATATGTCTTATTAATCATGTTGGGTATTATTAAGAAATTAATCCATTGCCAGACTACATTGCTCCTGAGGCAATCTTTGAAGTTGTTATTTTATTTTTGTTGCACATTGCAAGAAACTGCAGGGAAGACCGACACATTTATTACATTTTTGTCCTCTACGTTTCTGAGTTACTGTGAAATCATAGATTATTATGGATAATCCATCGGTATCAATAAAATTGGTTTTATGGAATGTAAATGTGAATTAATAATGCAGTCTAAAGTTATAAAATTCTCCATCAGTGCAGATGGTGACATGCAGGTGTATTTGAGAGACTCATTTAATAGATTCTGAAATACATTAAACCATGAAAAAGATTGAATAGCTCAGTTTTATTCTTCCCATAGTGAGAAAAAAAGGAATTTAAAATGTGATTAGAAATTAGTTATTTTTTTCCAAGAACACAAGGTTCTCAGAGGCAGAGAGGAGAAAGGTTGGAGTATAAAAGGAGAATGCTCAGTGATTTGATTTTACTCTGATACTTTGACCTTAATATTACCTTATTTTATTGTGTACGGTTTTAGTGACGGGTTTGTTAGTCGTGATAAGGACATGTTTTAATATGAATTTAGCTTTTTAATTTCAGGCTTACATATTGCTTAAGCATTTGCAGTTACTGCAAACTTAAAATTCTTTTACAGGTGTTATGTGGTCACCATGGCAGTAAAAATTTAGTGCCTCACAAATTCATACTATGTGACATCTTCGTGACTAGGAAAGAGCTAGTATTTCTATTTTACTGACACTTGTATACGAATTTGATGCTTGTGTTGGCATGTGTATATATGCTAATCTTAATCTAGCTAAATCAGATAGCCTAGCAATATAGACTAAGGATGTATTTGCCCATCTGGGCATGCAGACTATGAGCCTTTGCTGAAGACTGTCACTTCGCCTTCCATTGCTTATGCTACCTAAGGTAGTCAAATAAAATTATGCTATGACTGGTATTTTTTTTTTGCATGTGGTATAGAAATATCCTATGGAACATCAGAGAGGAAAATTTTTACTAGGAATGAATTAGACTAAGGTCTTGGCAAGGGAAAAGGGTAGAAGAAGTAGGAAGAAAACAAAGCATTCCTGTGAGCAGCATAGCTAATTGAAGGAGTACGGTAAGGACATTCAGTGATAGGCAGTAGCAGATGTCGACACAATGAAATCTGAAATGCAACTACATTTACTTTCAAGGACCTTCCATATCACATACTTACACCCCTTATAGTGGTTTATTACTTACTACTTTCTCACCTCCTCTTTATTTTGACTATTTGAGAATACACTGTTAGCACTTTTATCCTAATTCAAGAGAATATTGAAGCACTAGGTTCACTGAAGACAATGACTCTAGTAATTTGTGCCAGAAGCCTCCTTTCATTTGCATTATAGTCATAGCAAACTCCTGACAAATGTAATTGCTGATAGAAATGAAGTTTAATGGGAAGGTTCTGCCAGACTAAAGAGAAAAATAAGCAAATTGGAAAACTGAAAAGAAGCAAAATTAAAAATGGAAAAATGATTGTGAAATGGTGATCTTGGCTTGTTACCACTAATTTCTTACTGAGCTGTCCAAGTCGAGCCTTCTCTTTTTTACCGAACAAACGTCCTATTGAAGACTTGATTCCTTTCTTCTTGGGAGCTTTGTGCAGGGAGTCCTGGCTGCTACTGACACTGCCGAGACCAATGCTTTCTGGCTCCAGTGAAGCAGGCAAACTACTACAAAATGATAACAAAGACATTGAATAGATACCATGTCAAAATTTTCAGGTAATTTTTTATTTTTTCTGAGCATCTCTGCAAACAAATTAATTGGTTATATTTCAGTAATAATCTCCCCACAAGTGAAAGAATCACATCTTCTTTCCTAAATTATTTAGAAACATAAAGAAATAAGGTCATTTTGGAATAGTTAAACAACAACATGATTTGAAAAGAATAACACGTGGTAAATAATATGTGAAGTATCAATTCATGTTATAAATATCTTACCTTCTGGCATCATTGTGGTATGAAGAAGGAAGGGTATGAGTCATTCTGATAGCTCTGGGTGTTGGGGGAGGAGAAGTTTCACATTTGATTGTGGCTTTATCTTCACGCCCATCTTCTTCAACTACTGCAATCTGGGGAAGAGAGACTCCATGAGAGCAGATTAGCTTTTCAAGAAAGTTTCAACATATGCTGCACGAATTTGTCAAGTGAACTGAAGCATGTATAGATTCAAGTGCAATTTTTTGAGCAAATTGTAAGGATTCTTATTTTTGAAAGAAACTACTGGGAAAGAGCAATTGCCTAAATATGGCAGCTTAAAGTACATATTTGAAAGAAAAGAGATTACACTTGGAGAACAAATTAATTTCTTTTATGCCAAACAGGTTGATCTAGTAAAGGTCTAAACGTGAAAATAACCTTATATGTGAGTGAGTCTCTTGCATTAAACAGGATTATTCAAGTAAAAGTTTCTCAGGGATGTAAGGGACAAGGTAAATACAGACATAAACAGGACCACTCGATCCATAGCTTGTTAACAGAATGGTCAGAATGCTTGAAAGTAATCATGAACAAAAAGTTTTGTTACAGCATATAATGATTTATCTTAAATACTGTCTCCTCACATGTAAAGATAAATCCCATATTCAGTGCCAATTCTGTAAACAACTTTATATTGCTCAGAAGATTTCAAGTAATCTGACTCTGGTTCCCCCAGAAAGGAGAATGGCCAAAATACATTTGAAGGTAATTCTTTTGTGTCCACAGTTTGTTTTTAACTGTGTTCCTCTAAGTTTGTGCTGTAGAGGCTACTACTCCAAGGTGTCACTGGTGGGCCCTGATTCTTTGGCTAAGCTGTGAGCCCTGCAAGCCTCTCCATGTAGGATTAAAATGATTATGTTCAGGAATTGAACAAAAAGGAGCGTAGAGGATGCAGTGGCTGGCAAGGAATCCGGTTATATAAATAGCAGAGGAATATGATAAATGTGCTCTCCCAAACTTAAAAAAAACCCCAGTATCATACCTTTCTCCGATGTTTCCTTAGGTCGCTTGGCTTAGATTGGTAACAAAAGCAACAACAAAAAAAGAATGATTAATAAATATTATTTGAACATAACAAAATGTCACACATTCATTGTCCTCACATTCAGAAGTGGGAAGAGAAGATTTCATTAATTCAATACTCTCCATATTATATAGTAATTATACACTTGGTGTCATAACGTAAGATAACCCCTGACAAATATGCCATTCTGGGAAAGCAGCTATTTTTTCTAAAGTTACAATCTTCTTCATTTTCCTAAGCTTAGCAAATAATAGGACATTGCAAGCCTATAGTAACACTTTTTATTTTTGGAGTTTTCATATAAATCCTTCCACTACCCTCAACACAGAGATTTTAAGTTTTATCTAATATTACAAATATATTGGTGTCTAACCAAGCATAAACACAAAATATCATCAACAAATACCATACCTGAAAAAGGAGTCTTTCTCTCCAGTTATCCCATATTAATCTAACTGGCATTTTCAGTCAATAGATACAAATTCACCCATCTTGTGTACTGCAGCATTATTTGGCAGTCGAAGGCTGCTAGAACACATCTTGTTCAACCCCCTTTTAATTTTTATTTTTGGTAGATGTCGCATTCCTTCAAGAAAAGCTGAAGATACCCTGCAGAATTTATTTACTGCATGGACCTGGGCCGTGGAAACTCATGCAGTACTGCTCCTCCAGCCAACCCCTACAGGATCATGAGAAAATTTGGGCTCTAGAGACCAGACCTCTGCAGAGCTCTTCCCAACTCCAAGTTTCTACTTAGATGATATCTGATAGCCTGTCATGTCTGTCCCTGACACGTAAGGAGGAGATATTCAACATCGAACTCCTGCTGAAACAGTGCAGGGCAGAGGTGTCCTGAAATGGTTGATGAGGGTGAGCAAAGCTGTGGGCTGTGCTGTTGAGCATGCAGTGGGGTGCTACTTCTACAGCTTATATGTCAAGAGCTCAACTGCAACTCATACAGACATATCCATTTGAGCTTTAGCACAACTAGAGCTGGGTGCCAGTGAGGCCATGGCAAACTGAAGTGCAGAGGCTATGCTGTCATTTTGTATTTGAATCTGACGAACCTACTGACCTAAAGCTACTGTGTCCAAATCAAGGCAACCAGGCAGTGCAGGTGTCTGCTGGAATGTCAGTTTAACCATTGCCATTTATCTGTAGCCAGACTGCTTAGTTTAAACAGCTGGTGAAATGGAGCCAAACTGCATATTTGGGAAGGTACTGCTTTGGTGAAGCGGGTGGCACTGAGGCAGCCTGCACACCCACCTCCTCCACAACGGTTTGCACCACCAACATTTTCATTTCTGCTGTTCAGCAGCGGGAACCGGAGGCAGCAAAGAATCAGTGCCACAGTCTGCCACAACTGCCAGCCCTGACCTCCTCTCTGCTGTCTTTAGGTCCCAAGAAGGCAGCAAACGCCATCCTGAACTGGGAGGGGTAGAGATGGATACAAGTAGCTGCCAGTTCCCAGAAAAAGGGAGTACTAAGCTAGATAATGTAGACAAAAGTCCCTACTCTCAACTGAGTAGAATGAACAGTCAAGCTCCACTCCCAGCTGTTCTTAGCAACCTTCTCAGCTAGGAGAGTTAATTTCTGCTTTCTGATTGAGATCAAAGCTCATTTCCCCTCTGCTAAGAGGCTCCACAGGGAATCAGTGCTGCTGCTTCCCAGGAATGGACCACAAGGGGACACTGATGACATTCAGATTATCAGAGAAACAGCAAATAAAAAATGGGGTTACACATATCCCGTTCTCCTCACCGTATGTAGAGATCAGCAGAGTGGGCTGCTTTGATTGTCTCCTAGTGCTTAAAGGGATGAATTCACCCAGGCTCCAAACTGGTTTGTAGCCCACACTTAACACTGCACCCTGCATCTGCCCTCTTATCAATATCAGAGTTGTACATCTTGAATATGTCGACACACACTTACTTGACTGTTGAACTGTTTCTTTTTGTCTAGGACCTAAATTAAATTTTTCGCAAACGCCTTTTCAAATTAAACCAGACATTTCAGAATATTTCTTCAAAGGTACAGTAATGTTAGAAATGCTTTGCATGATAACTCAGTGGCTTGGTATCTATTTATATGTGCTGCTTGCAATGTTGAAATATATCAGTTACATGAATTATTGGAAAACAAAGCACTTATTTCAAGTGCTTGATGTACTGCCATGAAGAATACATACAAAATGCTGCAAGTACAAAAGAGTATACCAAATATAGAAGTATATTCAAATGATCATATATATGAAGTAGTAGAAGGTTTTAATGTCTTCTAGACATTTCTTGGGGGTTTAAACTCAGCAATAGTCCCACAGGGTACTGTGTAATAATTGTGTTCCTTCAGAGCTTTTCATTAGTAAACAATTTTTACACATAAATTGATTACAGTAATTCCAATGATCAGTTCTGTTTGTTATTAATTCTACTGCCTGTGCGCTGAAGGCCCTTGATCCTCAGATCGTTATGTCCCTGGTGAATCATGCAATGCTTAAAAACACAATAACAAAACCCAAACCCACCCAAACGTCCATATTCTAGGGAATTTACTATCTGTATGTATGATGAAAAGGCAAATAAAGAATTAGAGACATAAGCCATTCATACAGTGAAAAGAGGAAGTATTTAATACTAGAAATATCACACCTAAAATTGGCATCACAAAGTTTCTTACCAGTGTCATAACCCCCATTCTGTCCATCTCCCTGGCTGGACTGCGAGGGGTGAGTTTAGGAGTTGAATGTCCGCTGGGAGGAGATGAGCTTGCAAGTGACGATGCAGTCACTGAGCCAGTAATGGATGTACCTTGGTGGACTCTGGCCAGATTTAAGCCCTCCAGACTCACGCTGGCCACTCTGTTCTCTATCTCTTCAGCACGCAGTTCTGTGGACTCTTTCTCTTCTTGGATTAACCTTATTAAATAAAAGAAGAACGTGGTTGCATTTGTCTCTGCATACCCCAAAAGCAAAAGTAAAAAATGTTTCCTTTCAAATGAGATTCAAAAGAAAAAGAAAGCAAACATAAATAGCATAGATCAACTCCAAAATAATATTGAAAAGGGTATTTTTAATCACCAGAATTATAAAATTATTTTTCTTAATTCCTCCATCCTCCAAAACAGTTTGAAGAATCTGCCCAACAGCAAGACTTGACATAGGACATTTCAGGAAGACTGGTTCCTTTGCAAAGGAGACAGTATAGGGGAGGTGGGGTTAACAATCTGATTTACCATAGGAAACTAATTCCAATCTTAATTTGGCTTCATCTGAATTTCTGTTGCTAAAGCACAAACATAAATTTAAAGTCAAATGAAATTGGGCCTTTAAGAAGGGAATTGCTAAGATAATCCATATTAATAAAACAAGACAACATGCAGAACAATTTGTCTGTTTCATCCCTACAAATAGATGAAAAAACGACAGTTGTTTCTAAATCACTAAGTTTTTAAATATATTCCATTAAAATAGCTCTCTTGTTAACAACAAATATAAGCTTCTTAAACATATATAGCCTCAACAGGATGCTTCCACTGGGTTCTTTAGTTTTGGTTTTTAATTGTGATTGCACCTAGAATGATAAAATGTGTTTAAAATAAAACGTTTTGTTTATAAGTCCTTTGCCCATAAACCCATGTTAGGAGGAGTCTTTTTTTTGCAAAGAGAAGGAAAACGTATGAAGGATCAAGGTTAAATGAGAGAATACAAAGTCTGGGGAGGCTGAAACTATGAACCAGGCTTTTCTGAGTGAAATGAAGCAAGTACAATAAATGAAACCATAATACATTGAAAATAGAAAACTACAAATTCCTGTGCTGTGATAAATCTTCCTCCCTAACATCCATTTCAAAATTTCTATAAAATGTCTACAGTTCTTTCTGAAATGAGGCATGGTAGGAACTTAAAGGCAAATAATATTTTGAAAGGGAATTATAACAATCTTTTTCATTTTAGTAATCTAAATTTTAAGTCATCTTGTACAAAACAAATTTAAGGCAAAATACATTTTTAATCTCTTTTGATATCTCCAATCATTTGATAAACCCTTATAGTGCTTGTCAAGAAAAAGAAAAAAAAAACCAAACCAGGAAAATGTGAAATCAGTACAGTTTATAAGACTATCCTCGTAGAACCATTTTTCCTGAAACGTATTAAAAAAAAAAAAGAATACAAAATTAGTTACCTGGTTCTTTAATAATGACAGTGATGGTAATGAAAACCTATACTTCAGTATAAGCTTAGCAGTAGGGGAAATAAACTACTCTCAGTGGACCTCCAGTAAAAATGGCTACCTACAATGTGCATCCTTGCTTCCTTTTTGAGATAAAACTGTACCTAGCATCGAAGTCAAGATCCTGTGTTGAGTAAAACAGTGATCTGATTCAGGATGGCACAAGTAATATCCCACTATGTCACTTGCAGGTACAATTTCTTGTGAAAACCTTTTACTGTATTACATAATTACCTGTTAAATTGTCAAAATGCTAGTATTTTTTAAAACAAATACATTTGTTGCATCTACAGCTTCCTGAATTGGTCACAGTGCTGACTTCCTTGTAATAACAGAAAATACGGATAAGGTTCTCTCTTTTACATACACTGTTTTAAGGAGATTTACCCTCCCAACAACAAAATTTCTCCCTGACTATCTTGCCAGCTGTAATAAGAGATTTTAGGAAATAGCAGAGTAATCTTATCTGAATGAAGAAATTACGAGAGTTGTGAAAATGCAAAGCTGTCGATCTATAACAAAAATTCTCCCCCATGAACAGAAAAGTTATTCAAATTCAATATATTCCAATAGAGTTCTCTCTTTAAAGTTACCTTGTTCAGAGAATGATTGAGATTTGGCAAAATATAATCTGGTTCTGATTATATTTCTAACCACAGTCTTTCTGTCTATATTATTACCAGAAAGTCACTAATACATTTAGTAATCTCCTTCATCTCCTTCTAGAGAAACAGTAACTAGTGAGAGGATGTTTTTCATACACCAAGTTTTTAGAAGTTACCCTTCCTGAAAAACATGCAAGAATGCTTTAAAATATGGTTTCATTTATAAAACTCAGTTAAAATACGTCATTGGATTCTCTATCACTCCATTAAATTTGCACAGAAATTATTAACATACATTCAATTCACCACCTATTTCCAAGCACTATAACCCAACTTGGAGCACAAAACATCACATTCTATGCCTCCATAGAAAATCAAACCCATGTCTTAGAAAACATGGCTTATATGAGATGTAACATAGGAATAATTCTCAGAAGAAAGTACGAAGAGCACTGATATAAAACATTTCTGATAGGAGGACATTAGTGAGTAAGAGGAGTCACAGAAAAAAGGACTATGAATACCGATCTGTCAAATTTGCCCTGTGTTAGCCTTCTCTAACGTATTTCTCTTCAATTGGCCAGCAGTTCTTCACTTGGAACATTTTTTGAAAGAAATTTCTATGGTTAGGAAATGAAGATGCCATTGTTATCTTCACACAATCAATACTCTCAAATGAAAAGCGGACACATTATCAATCCTTTAAATGTACAAGTGGTTTTCTAATTGCTATGAACAGTACCTGAACTCATTCACTAAAGGAAACTTAAAGCTGTAATCATAAGTGAATCACAGCTGGTTCAGGCTACATACCTGATCTCTTTATTGATTGCATCTAGCTGCTCCTGAAGCATCATGGCCAGAGTCTGGGCATCAGAATGGCCACTTGGCGACAGGAGGTCCATGGAGCTGAAAAGCGTTTCTCTATCATCGTCATCAATGTCGGACATTTCAGTGTCGCTTTCAAATGGATGGCTGCTCAAAACGCCAATCTGCTGAGTCCTGTTCCACTCGTGATCCCCAAGTGATTTTACCTGAGCAGGAATTAGGATGTACATGGCTTATTCCATGGAAAACAACTGCAAAGTAGAACTTCTATAAAATGGGAAAGGAAAGCAACTAACATTTAAGAATACTTATTCAATGATTAATTCACTATTAATACTTGCGATATTACCACAGATGATGTAAAGTATTTTCACACAATTTTTAATGCTGTGTAAAATTAACTATAAGGAAAATTTACACAAAGATATACCCAGAAAAGACAGACAGTCAAGTATGCTTGCACTTTGATGTCTGAACTTCAACCTTTTCTGCCTTCATTTTAGTACAACAGTACTCTTGTCTGAGTATGTATAGAAAAAAAAGCCTGCTGTTTGGGTTTTTGTTTGGGTTATTTTTGGTGTATTGTTGTGTTTTGCTGTTGTTGTTGTTGTTGTTTTCTGGAAATACACAAACTGTAAGCTTAAGAGCCTGAAATACATTCTCTTATCAGGTAATATATGAGGAGAAATTGGGGATTAACCTTTGGTTCATCTCTGCGTACACCCATCCGGCCTCTTCTGGGTCTCCTTATCACTTTAGTTGACCGATAGTCAGACTGGCTATCAACCAGTGACCCCACAGAATACCTCAGCTCTGCTGATGTGTCAAGGTGAGGCCTATAAAAAGAGCCACAGAAGTAGACTAAGGGAGTAACAGTAATAATAACAGCAACAATCCAATGACCCTCAGTCTAGGAACACAGATATATTTTTTTAAACAAACAAATTATTATATATCAGAATAAATGGCAAAAACATGGCACACAATATAATTTAAAAGTGAAAACTTGAAATCATATTATGAGAAAAATTAAGCAAGAAAACAAATGAATAAAACCTTTGATTTTTCAAAATGAAGGACTTGCATAGTAAAACTCATTGTCCAAAACCTTAATATGAAAAAACAAGCAGATTTCAGGACGAGATAATTAACAGAACTGGCTGCTGAATGTACTATCCTGTATATTTTCCTTCCATTACTTTCCTGAATAAATATGCCTGAGGTTACTGTAAGCATGTTAACATGTTCATGAGTGAGGATATCTATAACACTTTCCTACTGTAAGTGTGTGCTCCGCATTATGAAAATATTAGTGAACTGCCCTGAGATATATAACATCAGTTATGAATGATTCATGTTTATTTGACGATGCTTTTGAGAGTTTTATCCCCCAATTTTTCCCCATAGTCCTGGTAAGTCTTGGGACATTGTGAAGGGGCATATACATGATGACTTCAGCATATCTTTTCTTGGCTGTGTACAACGGTCCCCGGCCTTTCTGTCCTTGGTCAAACGGCAGCAGTGAAAGTTCCCTGCATGGTGCAATAGAAGCATCCTGCCATTGAGCTGTGAAGCCGAGTCAGAAGAGCAAAGGCTCCATGCACCATTTGAACATTCAGCCACAGCTGCGGAGACCTGAACAATTCTATTTCTAACACATAAGCAATCTCCACATAAAAATATATGAATATCATGATTATAGTAGAAAAATGAAATGTAACAAATACTATACTGATAAGACAACTAAATACGTATTCGTTTATAGCGACTCCTAAAAAATGTTTGACATTTCACTACGTATAAGAGCATAAAATGAGAGTTTAATGTTGTACTTTTTTTTTTTTTTAAACTTGGGAAAAATGCTTACAGTCACCTACAGACAACTTATAGGGTTCACAGCAATGTTAATAATCGGTTATGGGAAACAGAATAGGAATAAGTTTTGTTCTTAAACATTTCCCTCACTTTGAAAAGAATGTTGTTGAAGAAAACGATGGCTTTAATCCTAGACATAAAAAAGCTAAGTAAGACAATGTCTGCTTTCCAAAATGAGGGAAATAATTCAGAAAACCATGTGTATCTCTGCTGAAAACTGCAGGCTGTAAGCGTCACTGTTTTCCTGAGCTCTAGTTCTGTGTCTTTTTCTAAACATAGAGATTCACTTTTCCTTGAGAAGAACTTAATTTGAATTAAAACATACTCATACTTGGAAGACTGAAGCATTGGTCTCAAATTTCAAACATCACTTTAATAAAGTAAAAGTGAAAGATAAAATATTATAACTGTGATGTCTGTATATTGATAAATGGGAAATATGAAAACATCATGATAAACATGAAAGCCTCTACCACAAGCTACTTTGACAGAGTGGTATGAAGAAACATAATTACTGTCTTATAAATACTGTGACAAAGCTAAAATAATAATGGGAAGATTTCAAGCACTAATACAGTTTGTTTTATGAAAAATAAATACTGTAAGGAAACAAATAAAAAAAAAAAAAGAGGTACCAGAATTCCTGAAATTGAGTATGTGCCATAGTAATCAAATCAGATACATAAAAATGTCACAGATACTGAATAATGTTTTAGAATATAGGTCTTGGGTAGAGCATACATCAGAGCTCACACTGTTGTCATAAATGTCCTTTTCTGAACAACCATCAGTTTATCTCCTCTTACGCTTCTCATCATGCCTGGTAGGAACTTCCATAATATTAGAAAAATCATGAAAAATTACCTTTTAAAAAAGTCTCTAAACCTCACTTTTTTCATTATACCAATAAGAAAACTTGACAACAATTGGGCTACAAATGTCCTAAGCCCTCCATCTAGAGCACCAGACAATAATCTTTTGGGGTTTTGTGTGTTTAATTTGTCTGCATGTCTCTCATCTGTTATACAGTAAACCATTTAGGGCAGTGACTGTTTTTTATTTTCTGTGTTTGTACCATATTTGCTGTAATAGAACTTTGCTCTGATAACTGATAATTCTTGGTACTTGTGCAGCAAGTTGGCAGGAAAAAAGAAACAGCCCAGGTTCTAGTCTCTGGCAGCGAATACCTATCTGATTACCAGCTTCATTATTCATCTGCTGAAAGAACAAACTCCTGCAAATACAGAACTGAATATGTGCTTAGAACAGTAAGTATTTAATGCTGATACCTCCCTACTCCTGAGAGGGCTGGCAGCTTTGCAAGGTGAGGTCATGGAAAGGGAAATATACTGTTTTGGGGTAACCTGCTGCATTCCCGAGACAATTTAGACAGCTTGTCAAGTTCAAACAGCCCCTTGACAAGGGCTAATCAGACTCCTATTTACAGAGCACAAGCTAATGATACTCATCTACCCAGCAAGACAGGCTGCTGTTCACCAAGGACGGCTGCTCCAAAAACATCTCTGCTCTTTGTTGCAGCAGTTCAATAGTCTGTGTCCTTGCAAGCACTCTCAAAAAAGTGTTGTATATGCCTGTAGTCACACTTACATCCCAAAGGAACAAAAATTTGAACAGTTACAAGCATTACTTTCTGAATTTCAGCAATTTACACTTCTCCATGTATAGAAAAATATTATTCCAAGAGATAACCAAAGGTCAAAGAAGAAACCATGTCCAGATACTGAGCAAGACGTCTGAGGAAACAATGGGCAGACAATACCAGATGCAAGCAAGACAATTATCCAACAAGAATAACTCTAGAGGATTACAGTGCTCTGAGTTTAGACTTGGTCCATGAGCTTTGGCTGGCAAGTTTTAAATGTTAACATGTTGCTTATGAAAACAGGACATGGCACACAATTATCAATAAAGTAACAAATTTATTTTGAGGGATACTTTTAGGCAAGAAGGACTGTCTGTCTAGAATTATATATTCATTTCAGCTGTTGGTAGCTACTTCTATGATACCTGTCTCACTATTGGTCTCATATTGCTTTTCTGCCACAAAGATGCATAATGTTTCAAGCCCTGTTGTGACATTTTCAGATTTCTCTGAATACTGCCTTCATCTTTAGCTGAAGATCTGTGGTCTTATCTTACACACAAAGTAAAGCTGAGTTATTTCTTGCTAATAAAAAAATAATTATTAGATGTACTTGATAGAATAAATAAATAAATATGATCATAAATATGCTAATTAGTTTCAGCATTAAAGACGACGGTTTCAACTTTATTATTAAGCTCTCCTGGGAAAAAAATGGGTATTTGGATATACTTTTGAAAACATTCCATAATTTAAAACACTTTCCTTAATCCCAGTAATATTTCAGTGTATAATCACTGCTATAAGGCCCAATTTACCTATGAAAAAAGTGAAAAGCAACAGTAACAATCATGGCACGGATTATACATTTTTAAAGAAATACACGATATTTTTATGCACAACATAAAAACGTACGCACAACATCTGTGTTGTAAAAGCTTGACACTTATATTTATGTTCTGTTTCAACTCAAAGTGAGGAAACTTTTGCCATTCAATATTACCTTGACAACGTGGGTTCGATTAAAGAACCAGCCCTCAATTTCATTTGATCCAGCTCAGATCTCAGTTTCTCAATTTCTTCGGCAAGTCTTTCCTGGAAATGAGAATAGTAAAATATACTTACTTGTGACACAAAATACATTTACTTCATGAGATATTGCTCTCGTAAAGCTAAAAAAGTAAGATAAACCCAGTGTAGCCCTGACTATAGTAAGAAAAGGCAGTGAACTCATTCGAGTCTCATTATTGCTAATAAGACGTGCATCAAGATGAGGTTGTATAGCACTCTTTAGTGTTTTTCCACTAGCTGGAAGTGATGGCAGGACAGGTTTGTACTTGAAGCTTACTTTTTTCTTCTTATACAGCTAGGGTCAGGGAAAGAACCAGCACTGATTTGTGCACTAACTGCACTCTCCGTGCCAGGCATAGTTCAGCATGTGACATGCTATTTGCCCTTTAGAGACAGAGACTGCATCCTGACCTTTTTATTTACAAATAGAGACGTAGACTTAGAGACAACCACATTTTAGGTGCTTTATTGAACTGCAGCTTTACAGCTCACTCTTGGGAGTTGATGGAACTTCAGTATGAGGTGCTGCTGGTGAAAAATGAGAGTGCCACAGAAATTGGATTTTTGGAACCAACTAACAAAAAGACTATTGACAGCAACCACTAGGAAAATAAAGCGCTGTTCCCAAATTCTACAAATAACAATAGTCTACTAACAAAATGAAAAGAAATCAAAGAATTTTAAAATCAATTAAGAGAGAATATGGGATCAAGTAGTAACGCTGCTGTTCCGAGCATTTAAAATGTTCAGGATTCCAAAATGCTAGGAAGGAAAGGGTTCTGCGCTTACTTTCAGATTAAGTAATTCTTATTACAGTATTTTTACACTATTTCTTGGTTGAATAGAAGAGATGACTTGATGGTTATTCTACTTGTATCATTTGCTAGTTATTCAGAGATTATTAATATCTGGTATTATGTCCATGCATCTGAAATTGCTTCATCAGTCTCTTCATCAAAGTGGAACAAATAAATCCTTCAAAGTGGGAACTTAGAAGCTCTGTAGTCAGACCTATGTGGTTGTATGTGACAAGAACTCATCTCCATCAATTGCACAGAGCGGTCGTGGAGGTGTTCTATTTATTTTCTTTCCCATCCTTAAGCAAGAATCAATAAATATAATAAAAAAAAATCTTTGCAAAAATACTTTCAATACAAATGTAGATTTTTATACCAGACTTTTCATCTATGTCAAGAATTGATATGATCGTTCAAGCCATAAAACAGACTGAAAAAGAATTAGCCACTGTATTCACTTCCACTCTAACTCTATTAAAACAATAAAGTTATGTTGGAGATAATATTGGCAAAATACCTTATTTCCCCAGACAAAATTGGTATCCATAATTCAGGTGTAGATTGTCTGGTAGCAAAATGATAGAAACTTTTGTTTCAATTGACACAGCTTTAGAAATGTCCTTTCTGTCCTTTTTGTCATCTAACTTGATAGTGAAGTATGATCCTGATTTTGCGACAGCTGAATCACCTTATAACTCTGGTAGTACAGCAGGGAAATTTTATTTATTTAAAATGCACTACAAGCTCCTGTTTGGGGCTTTAATCTCTGCCTTTCTACAAGGTTAACCGAACATAGATGAAACTAACAATTTGTTTGAACAGATACTTCTTTTGTTATTTTTCTCAAAGTTCTTGATTTTGGATGTCATACAATATATTAGTATTGAATGGAGCTATGTTTTTTAAATTCCATACAATCTCTTTTAAATGGATTTGATACACTGCAAAAACACTTCTGTGAATCTGAAGGCAGATATATTTGTGTATCCTACTGTGCTCAAGGCAAGCATAACTTCAAAACAAAATCCTACCATTTGGGATTAGAATAAAAAATTTATAATTGATTTGACTGATTCACTAAACAGTATTAGGGGTTAATTTGCAATGAACTAAGAAAGGCCACTTTCAGCTATATTTAGCATAATGCCACTGCACCTGCTAAGAAGAATTGCATCACATCAAGCAATTACATTCTTCACTATGGAAGTGTAACCAGTTATGCATACCTCTCTGTTAAACAAGAGCTTTTCAGAATTAAAACTGATAGAACAAAAATTCCAGAGCCAGTGAAATCAATAAGAATTTTAGTATTGCCTTCCTGAGGCTAGGATCTCAACCATAAACTTAGCTCAGAACAATTGTTAGAGACCCTTAAAGGCTAGTTAAGACATCTGGGTGATTAAAGGAATTACCATGGATGCCAGGAAGATTTCACATGCTAGTTGGGTAATTACTATACCATATACATATTTCCAAATAATAAATATGTAACTTTTGATAAAAACAGATATGATTGCAGTATTTTATAGTACCTTGTCATGTAAAGACTCTTCCAGATTTTTCCTGAAACTTTCAGATTCTTGAATCAAAACATTCTAGGAATTAAAATAAAAAGTAAAATACAGATAAACCAGAAAGAAATTAGAGAAATGTTAAATATTCAGCTATCACCATATATATGTAGCCTCCATGTACAAGTTAGCGAAGTTCATTTTCACTGGACTTTTTAAAATTAAAATCCCTTAATGCTTCAGTTTTAGTATATTAAATTTAAAACACTGGAAATAATCCAAACATGTAGGACCACGTTCTATAAGGAACAGCAAAAACTTTGCATTTTCCTTGAACTGAGCAACTGTCACACTCTTACACAACTATTTCTCCCAGTTTCTTCTTTTGGCCTATTTCTTGCTTTGTATAACATTTTGTTTCAATGTACTTCAATGTACTTTTGTACTTCAAACCAGAAGTACATCTTCTGGGAGATTCAGAAATATCCTTCTAAAAGACACTGAAAGATTCCCCTCAGATCAAACTGAAGGTGAATAAGTAGAAGAGGGAGGGATTAAGGAGGGTGAATGTAAAGATCATGGGATTTGAACTTTGCAGGCCTGTTGTGTCTCACATTATGGAAAACCTGTAAATAACATTCCCTCTCCAAGGGTAGATGCTCCTTCTCCGGTGGTGACAGCATTTTACTCTTCCCAGAGGAAGCGAGGTAAAAATCAGCAGGCTAAAATACAGCAATGACAGCACATCTGAAACGTGGCCATTCCTTAGTTCTCGTCCACTTTCTCTCACTGCCTCATACCGTGTTGTGCATTGGTCCTTTACAAGCTCTTCATCAGACTCCCCACTGATAAAACAGGGACTCATAATATTCAGCATATGCAGTTCACAGTAGTCCTGGAAAGATTCTTGAGTGCACACTTGAATTAAGAGTTGAATGTATAAGTTAGACCGTATTTGTGGTAATATTCGGTAATACAAAATCAGCATGATGTTTCCATCCTGACAAAAGCAGAACAGGTTTCATACAGGAGAATCTTTATCAAGCTGAACCTTATACTGCTCTTTGCACTGTACCTTTTCTTCAAGTGCCGCCATTCTTTCTTTTAAGTGTAGCTGCAGACGCTCATTGGATTCTGTCAAAAGTCTGTCTACGGTATCCGATAATCTTTTGTTGTGCTCCTCATTCATTTTTTCTCTTTGCCTTGCCTTTAATGTAGAATAGAAGAGACAGATTGGCAGGGTCCAAAATTAACCAGTACAGACTTGTATCGTTAAAAAATAAAAAAAATTATGGTAACTGTAGCCATTTAAAGAAAATCCACAGGAAACGTAATTACAGTTATTGATTAATGCACATTCATTTTTGTATCAGCAGAATACTTTGAAAGCTGCAACTAGATGTAAACTAGTAATTAAGATGGTTAAGTAAAGTGGGAAGATGCTGCTGTCACTGCTATAAATAAAACATTTACCAGTAGATAGATTTGTGTGCTGGAGTGCATAATGTAGTGCTATATTGACAAATTAAAAGAAGAAAAGTGCACAGAAGTTGTCTGCAATACACATACTCTTTGAAGTTCCTGATTCTTCTCTTCAAGTTGAGCTTCTAAGTGTCTCATACGTTCCTCGATGTTTCCATGTCTTTCTTCTGCCTGTAAAAAAATAGAAAGACTCTTTCTGTAATTTAAGTGGCTTCGTAAGTTTTTATCTCAGTAAGGTTTAAACAAAACATAAAGCAAGCTACTACTAACTGCAAACTTAGTTTTCCGAAAAGAAACTTTATTTAAACAGGCAGCTGAACAGCATTGCTTGAAATGTGTCAGCTACAAAGGCCTGTTACATCCAAGCATCAGCAAAACATTGGAGTTATTTATGAGCAATGAAATCAGCCAAATGTAACATGCAGACTGTGCATGGTTTGAACACAAACCTGCCATCGTAAAATTGTAAGCTCCTGAAGCACTGAACTGCACGATGGTTGATTATCAATAAAAAAAAAAATAAGTTAAAGAAAATGAAAACAAATCAGATGGATTCTATTTAGCAATAGAAAGTAAAGTCCAGTAGGACTACCTTCCTACGTATGGAGATCATTTCTTGTAGTTTAGCTTCCATAACATATTGATAATCATCAGATGAGGTAGAAGAGGTTGGATCAGACTAACAAGTCAAGGAAAAGGAGAGGGACAAAATTGAAAAATCAGAACTAAAGACACTGACACTGAAAAGAACACAGCACAGAATGCTTAAAAGAAAAGTGTGACTGAAAATATAATACTTTTAACTGACAGATTTTTACATGGAATAAACTACACTGATACTTGGTGAATATGATGCAGTTGATGTGGAGAAACTGAAAATAATGGAATGCTAAAAAAGCTATCAACCTACACATGGAAGTTCAAGGTTAGTGATGGCTGGCTGATGACATATTACTACAGAGTGGATTCAAAGCAATACTGTCTAGTCTAATGTTTTTTTTTTGAATTATGGCAAACTAAACACCAGAACAGGACTCTGCGAGGCCAATGTCAGAAAGTCCTTTATAATTCTTCTATCATTTTCTAGGAATGAAAACAATGCATAAATACTAAATTAATGGATTGGTCAGTTACAGAACTGTGCAATGTTATGGTACATTCCCTAATTTCTAGAAAACAGAAAGAACGTCAAAAGAGACAAGGCTCAAGCTTTAGTATTCCATTTTAGAATACACTACATAAGCCTTTTCATCCAAATACACAATATAGTTTTCATCCCTTTGAAGGGATCCACCCTGGTGGATCTCTTAGGAAGATCAAGGTCATCAGATAAAAGAAGAACCTATAAATAAAAATTCATTAATAGGAATGAAAAGTCATTACTGAGTATAGAAATGGTAATCCATCCAAAGATTCATTACTACTTCTGACAGAAGTTGACCTTAATTAGGTCATTTGGTGCAAAACATGAATATTCATGTTATTGTCATATCAAACAAGTCTATGTTATCATTCAAAATTTTAAAAAAAGCCCTTAAAGAAAGGGAAATGCTATATTGGATGTGTTGCTATGGAAACAGAAATGTGCATAAGGCGTATAGACAGTTCTACTGATGACTTTGAGTTGTGAGCTCGTGCTTGTCAAATGCTATTTCACTCCGTCAGATTTACCCTCTCTCAAAGAGAGATCCTGAACTCCATCTTCAGATGAGTAAACTTTAATAAGTACAAGAAATACTTATTTTACAACTGTATTTTTTTAGTGAAACTGATTTTTGTACTGTTGTCTACTAATGATTTAGCAGAATAATTCGGAATAGGTACTAAAGTAATTCCAGATGTACATCATAACTTAAAAGTTGCCCATAACTTAAACTCGGTAGTATTATCAGGACCAAAAGATCAGACAGAAAACAAGCCTGTGATCTAGAGATGTATAAATATAAACTGCAGCTTTTGATATGAAGACATCTGTATGAGAAAATCCTGCTTTCTATAAATACAAGAATAATGCTTAACTTTGAAGATCATTACTATTCAGAGTAAGTATATTAACAAAACTCAGATTCTTGCAAAATTTAAGGGAAAGTCAGTATACTTTGTAACTAAGCTAATTTAATAAGTGCATTTACCATTTCTGATCATGAAGCAGGTGTATTGTGATGTATTTAAACTTATTCATTATCTGAAACTATTTTGTCTATTTATTACCACTTGGACCAGTGACAAACCCTTTATGATTTTCTTTATCGTATCTTTTAGTTTTACATAGTTTGTTTAAGCACACAAATCCTAATGCACTGCTTCCTCTCCCAGTTGGATAAATACAAAGATAGGGTTGAAAAAGTTAAGCCCCTGTGATTGCAGAAAAGCAGATCATGCTATCCCTTCCACAAAGTGACCAAGCTTTATCCTCCTCTGTAGAAGATAGACTTTTCCCCTTTTTGAGTCCTGGCTGCGCTATTGGTTCATGGCCTTCCCTTAATGTGTCTCCAAGGGTCAGGAGAAGATTTGAAATCATCAAAGCTCTGAGCTGATGCTGGAGAAGGCTTAAGTAATTCTACCTCTTTTGAAACCATTTTCATTGAGTGAGATGTAGAACCCATTGACGGTATCACCCTACAAAATTAAACTACTTAGAAGCTTCATTAGCTGACTGCAAACTTTAAAAGCAAGTTATTTAATCTTCACTTAATTGCAGGTTAATGCAAAATATGTAGATAACCAAACTAATACTTCTGCGTTCAAAGGGGATCTCATTTAAGTCTTCTGATATGCGGTGCTGTCTGTCATAGCCTGTCCTTGAGAAGCCAGTCTAGCTAGCTATATCATTTACATTTATTTTTCAAACTAAAAAACAGATTTTCAGTCCAAACCACGCCATACCTTATTCCTTAGCAGGAAACAGTCTTTTCAATGCATAAAATAGTTGAGGTATTAGGCCTAACTATTATTTGGAAGAGGAGAAGGAATAAAATTATTGTCAGAATTATGTATGTTATCGGAATTCTTATATAGAAAACCTTCTTGAAAGAACATGATGTTCTCTTAAGATTCTTATGGCTATCTAATTCTGTTATTTCACAACTTCCTACTGCTTTAATAATTCAGTAAGGTATATGTTTAAGATATATATCAACCTTTTTGCATGATAGTTTTCAGTTATTTCACTAAGCGTATTAAAATGCTGATAGGTACATCCTTGTTAAAAAATCTTCCTGAATATGGCTCAGAGTACCTGTACTTTGTTTTCCAGCATAAAAGAAAACAGAGCCGATCTTCACATTCATCTCCCTTTACATCTCTTTGGTAGCATAAAGAGACTGTAAAATTAATTAAAATTCACTATGCCTTAGAATCAAAATAAATGTCATTGTTCTAAACATTTAAAATGTATTTGAATATTTTATGTTTCCTTTATCTATGTGCATTTCATTTGTTTGTTCCTTAAGTGTTATTCTGTATTACTGTAAAAGAACCAAATTATTTTAGAACTGAGACATTAAACAGTTAGTCTCAATTGCTTTGCCTGACAGAGGACAAGCACAGGTGTGCAGTCTTAATACTTACCCTGGGCTCTAATGCTATTTAGGGATTTTAACCACTGGTTCTTACATGCCAAATGCATGAGCAGCACCTGCAGCAGGGACATGAATCAAAAGGGTGTCCTCTGTAAGGGCTAGGGAGACAGAAACACACGTACATACTCCCTTTTTCTCTCACTTGCAGAAACCCACCTGTAGACAAAGACCTGCAGTAGGAAAGAGCAGCCCTTCCATCTCCTGGCATGCCTAGCTAGAACACACTCCCAAAATGGGGGTTTCAACACCCCTCATTGCCCTTTACACTGAGGAAGGCCCCAACTTGGATCTCAAAGAGACCCTTCCAGACAAAAAGACCTAGCAATTCAGCTATTCCTTAAGGGATTTGCGAATGCCTTCTGCACAGACTTCCCCAGGCCATATTGTCAGGACTGACATGCCTGTGGCGACTACACTTTTTTGTTGTCCATGTGTGTTAGCCAGTCCCAGACATTCCCACAGGAATAGGCTCTTTGGGAGACTTGGGACCCCACCATAAAAATACTGAATGTGTCAGTCTCTGCCTTGTGGTGTGAGGCATGAGGCAGAGACGCCAGTGTTAGTCATGTTCCCGTAGCAGAATTTCAGATACACGAGACAGAAGGGACAACTGTGGACTCTGAGGTTCATAAAAAGAAGTTAGGTTTCTTCTGACTTGCTTTGCTAAGAGTTAATTGAGATAAAAACTTTCTAAAGTGGAACTTGCTTGACTACTTGCTTGGCAGACCTTACCCTACATTCTTCTTTTTAATGTATGACTTGCATGCCTGTTCACTAGTACTCTGTACAGGAGGATTAGTAAGACACATGGTGTGGTATTCAGCAACTAGCATTTAAAGCATTTACCCGGCTCATTCAGTTATAAATAGATTTGTGAAATTGTGTATCTTAGACTGGATTAAAAATATACGGACAAAACCTAACAATGTCTGACCCCTATGAGATACCAGCATGAGTCTTAATGCTCACTTTGCACTCTGTATGCTATAAAATAGCAAAGAAATAGCCAATATAAGCCAGTAATAGACAGGAAAATTTTGCTTTGAGGGAATACCGAAGCAGCTCTCTAACCCCGTTAAAACTCTGCTGCTGCTCCTGCTGCTAATGCGCCCACAAAAAAAATGTTGCTTTCACATCATCTGTTACTGTTGGCACTGCACATTTTCTAGGTCTTTGCATCTTAGTTAGAAAAAAGAAAAAATCCAATTTCAGATGCATAAAGCACCTGTACAGTACAGGTGCTATAATTTTTCTTCTTCATGCTGAGCTGCAGAAACAAATCTAAACTTTTCTAATGGTGCAAGCCAATTTCTGCAGTTTTGAGACCTTGACTTTTGAACACCTGCTGTCTCCAGATTTTCTACTGGCTTCTTAAGGCACACATTCTTTGGCTATCCTTTGAACGAGTGAGTTATTCAAGAAGAAAGAATGCATTATTGAATTGAGCTATGCAGTTGAAGGTGAAAATAGGTGATCATGGTGACTGAGTCACAGCAGCTCACAAAGTTATCAGCTACTTGTTCACACGTTCACTTCTAACCTGTTACAAATGTAACAAAACGTGTTGGCTTAAGTCACCCCTTTTTCCGAAACCCAACCTTTCAGTCACTAGATACCCACGCATTCTTGCCCCTCCTTCATTCCCCTACTACCTTCTACACCTTGTAGGTTTAGTAAACAACTTCCATTTAGCTGTGTCAAACTCACTTTAATTTCTTCCTCCTATCAGGACAAAATCTTCTGTGGAAAGGGAAGCACAAGGCAGGGTGGTTTGAGAAGACAGTAATGTGTTGTAGATGTGGAGTTTTCTTATGCTTCCATCCCCATAGAGGATTTTCTTTTTTTTTTTTTTTCCCCTGCAGAAGATTTATCGACTTCCTTTTCCAGCTAACACATCATCTTCTCTGCCTCCCTTGTTCACAGAGAGGTTTCTGTCAACCACATCCACTTCTTGCAGGAGAACTTCTTTCCCCTCTTTGCATCCTTTCCACTGCAGACTTTCCCCTTTCATTTTCTTGCAACTTCTTCCCTACTTAATGCAAAGTAGATCCCCACATTGTCACAAAACAAGTATTGTGTCCCACTTGCCTCCAACTTTCAAGTCTTTTTTTATCACCTTTAAAATAAGCTGATCATGTTACTACACTAAATGTGGTTTATTATGATCATGGTTTCCTCTTCTCCACGTCAGTGCTTCTCTAATGCAACTAAAAAGCACTGTTGGTATTTCTGGTGACCTGCATACAGGAATGATGGAGTAAAATGCTGACTGCTGTCTTGTGATCAGAGAAGTGACATGTTACCTCTGTTGCACAAGCACCCAAGGGGGAGAGTGACTACTAGTGGGAGTGAGTGAATGGAAGTAGGTGGATGCTGGTTGTCTCCACTAGACCCGTCCTTGAATACATGCAAGGAGAAACCGTGTTTGACAGACTAACCATCTGAAGATTCTAGATGCTCCAGTGTCTGTCTCTTCTGAGGAAAACAAACATCTTACCGGATAAAGAAAGGTTTAGTTAATATTGGAGGGAGGTTCTTTCTACTACCAACTGCCTCTTCTCCAGGGCAGGCAAACAGACCAATACTGTGAGAGTGAGTACAAGGTGGCTCGATGAGTCATGGCAGTCTAAATCTTGGGATACATGCCGAGAGCTGTGCTACTTGTCATGACCAGACAGATACCAGTGCAACAGCCAGGCAGGACAGCACAGTACATGGGATCATGCTGTTCCAGGTTAGTCTGCCACAGGCTGACTAACCCTCCAGTTGCTCACCCAATGGGCAGAACACAGTGAAAACAAAGCCAAAGAAAAGTTCAAATGATTCAGGTAAATTTATGGGTACTTATCTGAGTTCACTGTATAGTCCAAACTTTTGGAAGTTCACTCCTTATGAACTAGTTTGGGCATGGAAAAGTAGCAAAAGACATTCACTAGCCCATATATATAAAAAAAGAAAAACAACTCGTTTTAAAAACTGACACCATAGAAGGATCTCATTCTACATCCTTCTTTTGCAGAATCACAACCCAGATTTATTATGAGGAAGAGTATAATAAATTGAATGCAGAATTGTAACATGCATATTTTAAACTTGCGGGGGTGCATGGAAATCACATCCTAATCCAGAACGTTTGCTCTGTTTTATCTCCACATGTAAATAATTCGTCTTATATTTTACCCACAGTGAAGCAGTCATTGTTTCCAGTTATCCCATACTACTTTCCTTTAAAAAAACATGTAAAATATTAGGTTTAACTCACCTCTTTCATATGATTGTAACCTCATTAATCTCAGAGAAGTAGTAAAGAAGAAAGGAGAATCAGTTTTGACTTTTTTGCAGTGCAGAAAGACTAGCTGATTCAGGGGGTTCATCTTTTACTTAGTATACATGGACATTGCAGTGACCATAGCTCAGGTAGGCAGACTTAAGATAGTCTGAAGCCAGCTAATTTGAGCCCTACTGACAATGTGGATGCCAGCACAAAGCTCAACAAAGGTGAAATTAATTAAGCATTACTCAGCCCCTTAGGTAGGTCTTGCAGCTTTCATTGAATAGCTAGTGTGGTAACAGTATACCAGCTAGCTAATTTAAAACTACTTTAGCTGTAGTGACTACAATGTCATCCTTGGTTCCAAGCTACATTTATGTGATCCATGAAAAGTACTGGACTTTCAACTTCAGAGCTGTCAAACCAGCACTTTAATAAGCTCTGTAGTTTGCAAAGATGTTGTATACAAGATATATAAAAAAAGATAGGCTTATTTGGCCTGCTGGCCAAATTCTGACATTCTTCTTCATGTCATGTATTCCAAAAAGACAATAATTTTAAATAAAATTAATTTCTTCAGTTTTTCATGTAATCACAGAGAAATGAACAGAACCGCCATTACAGTCTAATATACTTCTTAGAGATTCCCGCTTGGCAAAAACTTTGATAAAGTACATCAAAGTGAAATGGGGTGGAGCATCAGCTCTGTTCACAGCTCTTAACCACATCCCATGAAATAATGTAAGAAGGCAAACGGAGATGTATACTGCAGCTTTATGGTCACAATAACAACAGTATCTCATGGAAGTCCCTGAGTGCTCTGCATGGTTGAAATGGGATTTCTTCTTACAATAATTGTCATTAATATACGTTCAAGAAAAAATGCAGTTGCTAGAAAAGACATGCTTGAGACTGCAAAATACTTACTGGTGCCTAATTGCTGGAGAAATTATTCAGGAAAAATCCTCTTAAAATAGAAAACAATATTTTTAAGCTACTGAGGGCATTGCAATATGTGATTATTTGTTGAATCAGAAACAACTGAAAAAAAAAGGAAGTTCAAATGCCAAGGGATTGCTCTTATGTGCACCTGAGTTTTTATTAAAATGCAATGGTATTTGTTTGTAATTTCATGTAGCTCTTTTTGCTGATTCTTCTTTTTTTCCACCATTTTCAGTTTCTCTCTCAAATTCCCACCCATTCATATAAGACTAAAGTGGACAGCACAAAATCTTGATTACTGAATAATGATCTTGCCTTAATAAAATAAAAAAAAAAACCAAAACCAAACACCAAACCATCAAATTCCCCAAAAAATTATCTTTCTTTCTACTTCTTAACTAAATTAGTTAAAAATTGGACTTCATTAGTGAGCTGCTCAGCACTTAAGGCTTCACTATAAATGGAAAAACATGACAATTGAATAAAATCCATCAAATATAAAAATGGCTAGGCACATAAATAGCTAGAAACATTCCTTGGCAATAGAGAAAGGAAAGCTTAGATAAATCACAATGATATGTAATACAATCTCTTAAATGCATTTTTCTTTATTTGTCTGATTTTAAGAGATGAAGAATAAACATATTATCATTATATGTCTTTATGAAGCTGATAACACCTGAGCTGTAATATTACCTACATGCACACCTGAAAGTATTAGAGGCCAAATATGAAAACCATGCTACTGAAAATTTATTTTTATCTTCCTATTTTTTCTGCAAGAAAGCTGCCATATAATCAATTTATCAGAAAAAAACAGTTTGAAATCCTCAGGGTTTCACATGTGTCTTTGAAAATATATGACACAAAGATTCATTCAAAACAAACCCTCTAAGTATGTACTGCAAGTTGTCTTCATTTGTGTTGTACAAATGATCCCAGCTGCCATTAAGATTTGATTTTATGGCACTTATTGGGATGAAAATCATTGTTGTTTCATATACAAGGTGTATGAAAACGTCCAGAACAACTAAGTATGTGTAGGAATGTGACTTCTCCCCGCCCCTCTCCCCTTAAATTAGAAACTCTTACACGGTAAAATGAATCCTCCTAGGATAAGTAATGCTGACATATTAGAAATATATGACTCCTTTGTAAATATAGTCTAGGCTAACTTACAGATAACTACTTTTCCTATTACTAAAATGCTAAGAATTACAAACACAGCATTGAGACCATTCCTGGTTAAACTTGTGGCACATACTTATCAGGAAACGTTTTCTCCTTTCGAATCAGCTTGATACTACTTTTGTTTTGTCCTTAAGGTGAGGAATCAGGATGCAAATCAACATTAAACAGCGGGGCTTCTGAAGTGAAGCTATTTCTCAGGGCAGTACCTTAGTCAGAGCTGCAATTCTCTGAGCCAGCTCAGCCTCCACTTCGGGTAAGGTTTCAGCCTTCCTCATCGTCTGCTGCAGCTTCTGCTCAGCCAGCTCTAGACGCTCTTGCAGCTGTCTGTTTTTGTCTTCCAACTGGAGGTCAAAGATAGATAAACAGGTATAAAAAATAAAATCAGAATTAATATTTTTTTTCCTTCAATTTCTTGGTATTGTGAAAGTGATCAAAACATACACGTAGATACTCCACAACCTGGGAGAGCTTATTGGAAAGGTATTAACTCAAGCATGGAACAGTGTAGGCTGCCAGTCTCACTAATGATGAGAGATTTGGGGCTCAAAGATCATATGAAGGTGAAGAAAAGGAGTTGTAAAATGGTACTAACAAAGATGAGCAAAAAGCTCTTCTGATCAATGCGTTGTTTATCTGATCAAAACAAATGCATTGGTGCCAGTGAAATGAGAATTTTCTAAATGGAAATATTGAGTCCATCTCACAGAAAAGTTTATGTATGAGAGAAAATGGGACAGAAGGACAAT
Organism: Nipponia nippon; assembly: GCF_047370975.1. Lineage (NCBI taxonomy): Eukaryota > Metazoa > Chordata > Aves > Pelecaniformes > Threskiornithidae > Nipponia > Nipponia nippon. Next base: position 45,166,102 of record NW_028262347.1, read on the forward strand.
TCCAAAAGGTTGGAATTCCCAGTAAAGTTTAAGAAATTGCCAAATGCAATTTTGTGAACAAATGCCAATCATATATCAGGAAATGTTAAAACTGACAATTGTTGCTCAGCTAATTAATTCATGATCGTATCCTGGTTGCTATTTGCTTAAGGTTAAAGTGATATTGTTCATTGTGAACCTACAATTAAATCTTATTTTACAGTAGTGAAATTGTTTAATCTGTGATAACCATTAAAGAGAAACAGGAAGACTTTTGACACCTGCAGTATTTTCTGGCCTACTGAGATGCACCACACGATTAAGAACTTTTTAATGGTGTGACAAGTGTTTCTTGCTTTCCTTTTCATTCCAGGTAATAGAAGACATAATGAAAAAGGAGTGTGCTTTTAGATTCTTTTTTAATCCTTCAAAAGCATGAAAAGGTAGGCTTTTCACACCGCAATGCTGCAAAGCAACTTGAAGTCTGCCTGTATATAGTCTAAGCCTAGTTCTATTGATCACTGCTTTGAATAGGTAGACCTCTGCAGCACAGCATGACTTACAATGGCAGCAATAAAAACTCTACGGACAGATGCATGTACCTTACTTTTCCATTTTGGGTGTTTTTGGTTTTTGTTTTTTTTGTTTGTTTTTTTTTTTTTTTTCCTAACAATTGAAGATATCTCTTAAAATAGCCAAAGGAAGCTGGCAGAAGCCGGAGAGTTTGAGTTCTGATGCTTTAATCTCCTTGAAGAGTTAGTCACGTACATATATATATACACACGCATACCGAGGGACATATGTATGTGTGTGTAAATGTATCTGCATACAATCATAGAAGCAGAGATTATCAGATCATACAGGCTTGTTTCTCGTATAGCATTTTATATTGTTTGAAGATATGATAGGTGAGAAAAAAAACAGAAGTCTGATACTGAGGCTGAGGAGCAATTTCATCTTTTACAGTTTGAATTATATTAATTTCATGTTAGTTTTCAGTTCACATTGTATTTTTCAAGTTACAAACCATTTTTTTCTGTTCACTTTACACTTCAGCTTTTGGAATCACCGTGGAAACAAAGTACCATGAGACAAAAACGCACAATCATGTTATACTCTTTTCTAAAAGATATTCAATGATCACTGAGGTTTGTAAAATTTTATCTACACACTACTAACACATGAAATCATTAGAATCTATTGTATGCAAATTACGGTCTTTCCTGCATAAGGGAATTTCTTTTGCTTATACTATTTTTTTGATTAAAAATAAAATTCAGAAAATAATTACATAAGAAGCAAAGATAATCCTTTACTTAAGGGATATGATGATGTGCATTTATGCAAGACTATTAGAAAACACAGTTATTTTACAATGTTGAATGTACACGTTGATTTGGTATTCATGGTTGTGGTAGCTGATATGAAGCTTAGGGATGCTGAACAACTTGGGTTTTTTTTAGATTAAGTGATCTGTTGATTCCAAATTAACAGATTAACCTAATAGAAACCTCCTACTGTAGATCTGCACCCTTTTTTTTGCATTAATTTTCATTGTGTATGAAGAAATCAACCGAGTAATGCAGATACTGCACCTGACGTAGGATGGCTTCCTTGTTTGCCAGTTCATTTTCCAGCTTATCATTCATGTCATGTATGGAGGTGGATTCTCTCTGTGCACTGAGGTAGCGCTTCTCCAGTGTAGTTATTCTTTCTTCCATATCTTCCTTTTGTGCCATTGCCTAACATGACAATAAAATCCCCATCAAGAACCATGCAATTAAAATGCTACCTAATTTTATACAAGTTTAATTTTCATGCTAACAGTAGACAGGGAGGTAAGGTATGCTCAGCATTAATTTTTCTGTTTTAAAGAGAATTTATTTCCTTTGGGATTTCTTGTAACTATGATATTTAAAGGAGTAACTGTCGAGTAGAGGAAACAGAAACAATCCTCACCTTTTGTATATTTTTCTAGTTTCTACATTTTTCAGTGCAAAAAACCAGCAAATGCAGCTCACATTTACTTGTTTGCTTCTTAAACAACAGCAGGCTTGATTAGAAAACGGAAAAAATGCTATAGTTACATAATAGTAGAAATATAGTGCAGTGATGAGGGGAAAAAATGTATATGCACATTTCTACTCTTATTCCTGGGTCCTGCTAAAATTTTCTGCCAAAGTACATGTAGCAGACAGCAGGTGACATGTCCTGAAATTTCAGGAAAAGAAATGACCACAATATTGGATGCATAACATAACCATAACATATGGGTATGTGATCCATATATGTTGCAGATAAGGATTTCTTTAAAATCTTGAGCTGGTTTTATTCATGTATTACAAGCTGGCCTCACTTAAGTCAATAGCTGTAATTTAGATAGATTATTCACTAGTCTGTCTGTTACATTGGTTATTTCCCTTCAATTACTTGTAGTGAAAGCAGAAAATTTTATTCGTTTTAAACTTGCGTCTGGTTCTTGAGAAGACTTACATGTTGCCATGTAATCTTTCACAATGAAAATATTTACTGATGAGCATATCTTGCTGTTTGTGTTACATTACATTACGAAAACAGTGTTGAAGTAAGTGAGATTATTTTTGAAGTAAGACACAATCAACATATAAATTGATCCAAACAGCTGGTCCTAAAATGGACCATATCCAGGCGATCCTTCTGCATATTACTGGAAAAAAAAACCATAAAAATAGTAATTATGTATGTAATTCATTAAAAACACACAGGAACAAAATACAGTAATTTATCCAAGTTACACAACACTAAACTACCCTTCTTGTTGCAAGTATTTCATTTTCTGCATTGGGAAGACTATCTTTTGTGGCTGTATGAAATAACAAAGACAGGCACTTCCACCTTTACAAATACCTTTCGCAGCAGATTTTGCACTGATATTTGGTAATTATTCTATATGCAAATGTATAAGTGACCACTTTGCTTAGGAAGTGAAGGGCTGAAAGCAAGTAAGCCTGTAGCTGGTGTAGTGTGGTATTTAAGGGAGAAACAGCAAGTGGCAATCAAGAGTCCGTGAAACAGCAAAGGTAAATGAGAATGGCGATATTAGAGACCCCTAGTGATATAACGTAGCAGTGGTGGAAAAAGAGAAACATATCAGTGCAAACTGGTTTTTGTAACTGGATAAAAATGATACAGTACTTAAAAACAGGCAGAGTACAAATGTGTAGACACTTTGAGGCTGTGTCAGGCATCAGAAGTTATGAAGGAACATTTCTTCCAGAATACTAGAAATAACAGGTTAAATATATACATACATATGCATACACACACACACACACACACACATAAATCCATAAGAAATACCTATATTGTAGGAAACAGTGTAACAGAAAGATAACTACTCTAATTTCAAAATACTAAAATAGATTCTAGAAGCCAACCATCCACACACATTGAAAACATCCGCATAAGAGAAGATATTCTGGAGAATACTAAGGAACACCACAAATGCAAAAGGAGGAAAGAAAAAGAAAATTGAATTATAATTCCATTTATTAAGAGAAGGGAATAGCATATTACAACAGGAGTAATGAAGTTACCACACATGAGTAAATATTATAATTGATTATATAAATAACACCGTTTTATAGAACAGCCCAGAAGTTTTAAAAATGTACTTTAGACTATCTACATGACCAGCGTCTCTATTTAACAGAGTTCATCTTAAAAACTTGAAATGGCTGAAAACTTGCCAGAATGCAGTCTAGTAATCATAGAATCATTAAGGTTGGAAAAGACGTTGGCCTTCCTCCTATTAGAGTTGCACATATACAGATACACTTTTATGAAGAGATTTCTAGTACTATTTCTTAATGTCAACTTTGTGTTTCCTATGTACAATGGCCTTTATTAGTGCTCAGTTTTTGCTTCCTGTATTCATTGTCCTCTTATCAGTTTGTATTGTGTATCACAGGAACAGCAGTCAAGAAATAGGAGGTGAGTGTGGTGAACTCCTTACCTCTCTAATGTCTCTCTGATATTTAGTGTTCATTTCTTCTGTTTTAATGAGCTCCTTTCTGGCGGTCTCTGCTTCCTGCTCTACTTCTCCCACCCGGGAAGACAGTGCAGCCAAACGCTCCTTCATTTGTGCCATTTCATAGTTTTGCTTTTCCAGTAGTTCCTGAAGTTCAACAACTTGACTGGCTTCATCATTTGAGTCTATAGAGCCATTGGACAGGCGCTATTAACAGAGAAGTAACATTATTTATTAATTATCTTTTAATGTGGACTGTATCTAAAAAATTTCTAAAACAAAGATTATTTTAAAAATTCCTAAAGCAGCTAGGAAGAGAAAGCCACAATAATTTTCATGGTAGATAAGACGGGCATAGTTATGAAAAAATTGCAAAAGGTTAATATTAAATTCATGTCAAGGGATTCCAGAATGTAAGACCATATAGAGAAGTAAAAACCTGCAGAACAGAATACTATAGAAAAATATCTATAGTTTAACATTATTGCTGCAATTTGTACTTGAATAGCCATAGGACTCCTAAAAATCACCAAATTGCAGGTATACGTCTTAGCTAAACATACACAGCATTTAAACTTAACCAAAGTCTATTTCATTTTCAAAATAGGCCACATTGCAGACAGGAAGGAACACTAATAAATCACAAATTCGCTGTACCAGAAAGTGCTTGGAGTCTGGATAACACACTGGTTAAGTCTACATTAGAAAAAAGTTCTACTGAAGTAATTTGTGTGCTGCTGAAGGCCCTGGTATGAATATAGTTATAAGAAAAAAAAAATCAAAAGTCCTTATTGCATTTGGAATATGATCCCAGGAATATGATTTATATTGCAAATAAATGATTTCAGGAAAGAAGCGTGTTCACTAAGAGGACTGGCTGGCATTGCCTCATTATAATAGATAGTCACACTAACCTTTTCCAGCATAGGCTAAGCCATGGCTTCATACAAATCTAATTATCTCATGCCAAAAAAATAGGCAAAAAGAACAAGAAAAAACAAAATTTGATTTTGACCTATAACATGAAAAAATAAAACCAAAGTACTCCAACCTCTCATTAACTTTCTTGATTAGGTGCAATTTTATCAGTTAAATATATATTATGCAGCATGGGAACAAAGGATTTCATTGTAACTGTCATTTTAAATAGGTTATGGATCTCAAAGAGCATCATACAGGAATGCATCACACAGGAATATTGGTCCTAAGAGGCGCTTGTTGTCCTTCAGATGGCAGGGTGTATAGCAATGTATATATGAAATATTCCTAGCAAGATCTGAGAGTAAACCAAGCTTGTTTTCATTAGCACTTCTGTATTATTATTGTCAAAATATATTTATACAGAAATCTTCTAGCAAATTCAAAGAACATTACTTTGTTTAATGGCTTTAACCACATTCTTTCCCCAATCAGCCATAAAATGAACCCAGATCAAGACCACCTGCCCCTCTGCGGATCATTGAATAACATTATTTTACTCTAAAAATTCATTACATCAAATAACTCTCTTCCAAAATTGCTTTCTCTACACTAGTTAATTATATTATCCTGACATTTTATGTTAGCTGCTGAACCATCATTGATCTGCTTTCAGGATACCACAGTAAAATGACAATAGCAATTTAAAAACTTATTTACACTCAGTTTGTTGTTTGGAAAGTGTTCAGTTAGTCTACTTGAATCAAAATCTGATTAATATGCAGCAATCACATATGTAAACAAAACAGTACTCAAGCAGGATAAAACATTCTAACCATCGTACTTTATTCCAGTGTACATTTGAGATAACTCTTTTTCTCTATGATTATTATAATCTGGTTTATAGTTTTAATCTCATACAGCAGTTTTAATGGTTGTCACAGATGAACAAATTCTACCATGCATTAAATTTTCCCTACAATTCTCTACGTAGTGGTCCAGGAATTGTTGCAAGGTTATAATAAGCCAAATACCAAAAGCAATAAATGGTATGTGATCATATACCTTATGACATATAGACCATGGTAATTTTGAAATAGCAAGCTTCGATATCTAGGAGTATGTTCAATGGCAGAGAATTTTTTTTGCATTAATAATTTTTTTCCTAAATATATTAATAACCAAAACACATATAAATTAAATGTGAAAAATGTATTTTTTTACTAATGTACTTAATAGCTGAGATTTATGCAAAGACAAATAAAAATGTATTTAGAATTAATCCCTCACCACTGGACAAATACTATGATTGCCAATTATTTATGTGCATAAATCAAATTACATACATGAACTTCCCTCATAATTCTTTGATGAACTCTTTGTACAAGCTGCTTTAATTCTACTCATTGTTCACTTTTGCTTTACATTATTCCTGTATTCGTATATAAAGCTGGTTGGCATTTAAAATTTCCAACTTACAAAAAAAGTCAACATTTTGATTTTTCACAGTATGATTGGGATAAAAAAAATTATTTAAAAATACTATTACAAATAAAAAACTCAGCTTAAAAATTGATATTTTTAGAATTTTGAAGCATACTTTAAAAGTTTACCTAAGAATTTTAACTGACATTTTGTCACTTCTATGCCTTTCTATTATTTTATGATAGATCCATTATATGGGTAGCTCACATGGAGTAATCACTCCAGAAGACAGCAGGCAGAAAGTTATTAAGCATTAATTCAAGAAGTAACTGACATAACATTCCTCAGACTCTTAGGAGGGTTTTTACCAACAGTTCTATGGTCATACTTTCCCCTCTTTCCCCCCAAAAAAAAAGTTTGAACAACAATGTGAAAATATGCCATGCCAATAGAAGCAAAAGGCATCCTGTAGATGATGCTGATACAAACGCATTTTCTGAATAAGTGAAAGGAGCAGGAACCACCCAAGTCCCAGAGGAATTCCCTATGGAAGAAGCTGGGGGACAGAACTGCAGCATCTTCTCTGTTACTGGTTTTGTGAAGAATGTCCATGTCCCTCTTTTTTTTTTTTTTATTTATTTTTTTTTTATCTGGCTGATTTTTTTGTGCTGAAATATTTCCTGGTACTTGAAGAGTTTCCTGTTGATGATGCTGTGTATTGATCACAATCCATTTGTAAAAAAACAATTAGTTGAATGCTTATAATAATGAAACCTAAGTTTTTAATAGATCTCTGTTAATTATTACCTGAAGCACTAAGGGAAATCTTCACAAAAGAGCACGTACAAAAAAAGTTTTGAAGTAGACATTCTTAACTGTCATATCCATCCCTACACTACCCAAAATCCCCAATGTACGCAAGAAATAGTGTCAAATTTGTACACAGGGGGATGGGGGGAAGTACGGAAAGTAAGCTGAAACAATTGGGAAGTCTCTAAAGGAGGGCAGAAACATTAAGGAAATCTTTCTAACCTATTGAAACATTCTAGCAGAGAAAATGAAAAAAAGTACATGGTCCCCAGATCTGACTTACAAGTTAGTCATGCAGACAAAGTCTTCAACAAATTTCATGATGCTGTCTATCAAATGTGGTCGTGAAAAACCTACATATGGACACATTCCTTAATTTTAATAATTTCACATAAAAGTATCTACTAGCAATGGCTATTTTTCCTTGAAAAAAGAAACGTGGCAAATAGCTCATATGCTCCAACGCTTCGCTTTTTTTACTAACTAGTTTATCCAATAAAAGACAGTCCATCTGTTTCTATCACATTTACTTACTTAGACCACAATGCTGCAGAAATGGTATCATCATATATTCTTGACTTCATCTTTTTTGCTTTCTACAGACACAACAGGTACACACAGCTGCAATCTGTGCACACCTGCTATACATACCTTAAGGGTCTCTGCCCTCTGCTCCTGCCCCCTGCCACGGGTTTATCAGCCACATGAGAAACCTGGTTGGCATCAGCCTGAAAGACCTAATACAACCTCAGACATCTTTGTTTGGGCTAGTTCGGAGCAAACCAAGGTAAATGAGCAACTATGTCTGTACCCAGCAATGTAGCACTTGCTTTCCTCATCACTGGGAAGAACGAGGGGAAGAGCAACAGCAAGAGGAAGGCCTGCTGTGGGGTTTTGGAGGGGTTTTTTTTGCGGTATATCACCACATACCAAATAAATAACTGAGAAATCACAGTCCATACTAAGGCTTTCAGAGAGACTCTTACTTCATAAAGAAAGCTTTTACACTCACCCAAATATAGCAAAACAAGCTAGGAGGAGAAAAAGAAAGGAGATGAAATAATCGCCAAGTAAATCTGATGACAGTGATGGTATTAACTACAGTAGAGGCGGCATACTGCGGAGGAAATCAAAGTTCAAAAAATATCCTGTAGGACCAAGTGCCATAAAGGGTAATACAAATTAAACAAGAAATGTCTGGGGCGGGGGGGGGGGGGTGGGGGTGGGGGGAGAGAATCTTCGAATTGCTTATGGTCTGTGGAAATGAAAGAGGGAAAAAAATGTTCATGTTCCCTACCGCTGAACAGTATGAAAAGGAAACCAGCATCCCTGGTATCAGATTTTCTTTCTTTCAAGATCCAAAAAGCACAGCAGTAAGGCAATCTGCTGCTTGTATAGGAGTGTCAGCAGAGAGAAGAACAGCAAATTGGAGCATTACACATAGCAATAAATCCCCCCTAGATCGTTGCTTCTCTCCCCTATTCTCTCTGCCATGAAACAACAAAAAGAAAAACCAGCTGCAGACTGGTTTACTAGTAAAAACCAAGAACAACAGTTAAAGGAACACCAGAAGAAAGTGTAGAAAAAGACTAACCCAGAATCTTGTAGCTCCTGTTAATCCATTTCATATTGCCCTTTCAACTAAGCCTTAGCAATAATACTGAAGGTAAACTGAGTGGAGGTACACTTAAGCTAAAAAAATTGTCCTAGGCTACTGATTGCACTTCTCCATTTTATTTTGTAGAAAGAACCTTACAGTCAAATACATACATGGCAAAATATACACAGGTACCTAATTTTATAAAGGCAAACCCCAAGAACCGTAAAAAGCACCTCCAAGTGATATTTGCTCTCCAGCTGTAAAACATCTGACTCAGATACGTTTGGTCTAAATACTATCAACCGGTAATTAATCACATATTTTGTGCTAGAGTTTAATCTCGAAGAGTGGTGAGAAGGAAAAAAAGAAGATCTCACAGGGTTACATCTGAACAATCAGCAGTGGAGATAGGATTCATTTACTTGATAGAACTCCTCATCAGTGCCTCTCAGTTTGTGGTAGTACGAGCGCAGGTGATTCACATGATGCCCGTATACATAAGCATTTCCATGCCTGAGGACTAAATTAAGCTCTGTCTAACCACAAGGTACCTTTGTATAATTGAAAATGACATTAAAATTCAGAAGTCTTGTCTTTTAGAATTCCTAGAACAAACTAGTATTTTTATGGTGTAAGCACTGGGGTTTTCTTTTGTGTGGTTTTTTTGTTTGTTTTTTGCTTCTTTTTTTTTGTGGTCTTTTTTTTTTAAAGCCCTAAAAGTGTGTGCCTTATGTCTACTCTTTACTAAGACGCTCTCTAAATTCTGTTTTAAAGGAGTACTGGCAAGTTCATTGCACCATAAGTCTCTAGTGTCAAAATTTAAATCCTCACCATGTTCTCAAGTCAGTATAATGTCATTGAGGTTGTTCATGTTGAACAAATTTCTCTCAGGCTCTCTTCCTAATGTTTAAGGCAACTGTCTGTGTTAGTTAGGCTGGCTACCTTTGGCAAGTAGCATAACCCAGAAGACTTCAGACACTGTGTTACAGTAGAGTTATGTCAGAATTGGGTGTTTTTAACAAAAGTTTTCATGTTTTTAAAGATAACTCTTTTGATTATACATATTTTTCTTGACATACAACATAAAATCTAACATTAAAATGGCTTTTCAAAGGTCTGCATATAGTAAGTTCTATTTGCTAACTATGTGAAGGTTCATTTGCCCATATAAATATTGTAAATATATGTAAGCAAAGAACACAAATTTATGCAAGTTCTCTCTGAATCTTATAACATGCCAAATCAGGGCATTTTATTTTTTCCTTTTTTGCCTATATGAAGCTGGACAGAAAAGCAATGATCTAAAGCATACATAAAAAATTAAAGCAATGAATACAAACTAAGGTTCAGCAAGGAATTGTTTTCAGAAAAATCACAATATTTAGAAAAGGCTATAAAAATAAGACAGAATTGTTTCTAAGTAACAGAATGTCATTGCTGCAGAAGCTCTTGGAGACTGGAATATACTGTTACCTGCCTCCAGATATGACATATCCTCATAACTGCCATAAGCCTGTGACCCTAACACTCATGGTGACTGGACTTCAAGATACCTTTCTTTCACTCCCTTTTATTCTAGGATGACTTCTCAACCTAAAGAAACATCACTGACTCACTTCATTTTGTGAGACTTCTCCCTTCATTTTCTGCTAAGGCAGGTGCCAGCTGTCACTCTATAAAATATGGATGTATTTGGTCAGTTGCTCCGACTTTTCATCAGTCAACTGCTGATATGGCAGCTGAGATATGAAAACTTCCCTGTAGTTCATATGCAATATACAGAATTTCAATGGTATAAATCACTTTAGAAATATTTTGGAAACACAACATGATCAGTAATAGTATCAATTTTAAAACGTAAGTAATGGGGTGGTGGTGGGGAAAGGTTTACTTGATGGGTGGGCATTTTTCTTCTTGTTGCTGGTCTCTTCCAGAATGCCTGCCTATTTCTCTTTTACACTATTAGAAGAGTTTCCGCAGTCTTACACAGGAGAGAGAAATCAGTTCATGCTTCTTTATTATAAGGGCCAGTTAGCTGCCCAGACCAAATTATACATGCAAACCCTGCCCCCATTTGCCTTGACTAACTCTTTTTTCTTAGTAGTCTCACCAGCCTACCATTAGAAATCATCCAGCAAAGGTCAGTCAGACAATGCTATCAGCTAGCACTGTGCTTGAAGTGTAAAATTCCCCTGCAAAGGTAATGAGACTTTTAAAGCAGTATTTTAACAGGCTTGATATATAGAAGTATATAGGGGTTTCTATTAGGTGGAAAGGAAAAGAAGTTTTTACGACTGAAAGACAAATTAATTTATATGAAACAAAGAGCTGATTTCTTGAAAAATTAAAGATCTGAGAAATCTATTGATTTATCATGTAAATAATGCATAAGTAATGCAGCTTTTCAGTATAATAAAATCCCTATCCTATAGTGTTGAGCACTAAGTATTCATAGTCATGCAGACATACTCAACTGTTAAGCAGAACAGTACTTACAAAATTTTTGCCTAGACTCTTTCAGAGAGAATATTGCATACTCTCCCAGGCTTACTCCTTAGATTCATGAAGACTTCTAATCCCAGCTGCAGCTTTTATCCATATTTCCTTTCACTCTGAAAACTCCTCACCTGCCCAGGTGTGTCAAGCCATCAGTCTGCATTAAGTCCCCCTCAGCACAAGCTTCTTTAATTAGCTTTATCTATATTAAAATCCAAAAAGGGATGATTAGAAAGCCAGAAAGATATCTGCACTGCTTGGAAACTAGCCCATCATCTGGTTATCGAATGTATTTTGTGTCTGAAGTGTTTTATTTCTCTAATTAAGAATGTGAATGCTTTGGGGCAAGGATCACATCTCCCACTATTTTTTATACATCATGCATTCTGACTGCACTCAGTAAACAGCAAAACAAAAAGTCCTTACAGCGAACTTTCTCTAAGTTACAAACACCCCTTTGATGGTTGGTGTTCAGTCCTTACTGAGTCCTCTTTTAAACTGGTGCTTCTGATGAAGGCTACACATATCCTGCCTTCACTCCGTTCTCTGCCATTTCACTATGCTGCCAGTTAAAAGGAAAGATTTTTTATCTATTCATTCAGAACAAAGGCGCACATGTGATATAAATTAATAACTAAAAACTGAAATGGAAAGTTTTCTTCTGCAGTTTTCTACTGACCATACAAAGTGATCAGAAAATTCAAAAATAGCCAAGTCCAAAAATGGAACAGATTCTGATGAATCACCGATCTGAAAGAGACTTGTTACTTTTATTATATTATTTAATTTTAATTTTATTTGATCTGCACTCTGAACATTTTAGCCCACTGTGTTTGCTTTGGCAAAACACCTTTTACTCCTACACGATACAATGTCTATAATTGCTGTAAATGTTTTAACGGATTTTAGTATTTATAAACTACCAGCATTTGATTTAATTATTGGAATATGTTAGTGTTATGAGTAAGAAGAAAAAATGTGATTCTTACATAAGCTGAATGTGAACTGCCTGAGGTATATTACAAGGCAAAATACCCCCAGCTGTTTAACACATGTAAAAAGTACTTACATACAGCTCTGAGTTCCTCATAAAATGTACCATTATTTATTTAGGAGAAAAAGGTCTTTGTTGCACCAGGACGATCAGACTGTTTTACCTGTCCTGGCATACCTATCTGTTTCCACATGCCTAAAATATTCTAGTTTATTTTTCTGTGGGGAAAGGACCAACTATTTTGGTAAAACTGCCCTTACTATGGATAGGACCAGTGTGGTGCACTTGTTATAAAAAGTTGGTAAAAACACAAAACTTGTTAATGAGTTTTAATGGTACACTTATGTATCTTGGAATAAGGAAGAGTTCCCATATTAGCAGGTTATAGGTATCATAGGGACATATGAAATATTAAAAAAAATAAAGGCACCAAATAGGGACAAATAGGCTTTGTATTTCACTAGTGTTTACAAGTTTCAGTTACAAATGTCAGCAATAAAGTTTAAAAATAGAAACAGTGCGCTTCCAAGGAGAAACACCCTGATTTACACTGCACTTAAATGCTTAGCTTTCATGTCTTTAGTGTAACAAGTATCCACGCTGAAGTGCTTTGTCAAGCAGGAAGCCTCCTATGCATACAAGGCATCTTTGAGGATAAAAATAGTCACTCCCCAGGCCAATTCATCTCTGATAAAACTCCATTAACTTCAGAAGAATTATAGCAATGATTTGTTATAAGTTTGAATTAAAAGAGGTGGCATGGAACTTACTGTGGAATATTCTCCAATATGGGCCAGAAATAGGCAATGGATTTTGAATCATCAAGGAAAGAGATCATTATAAGTGAAGGAGATAACTTTAATGGTGGACATTTAAGGTACACAAATATCAGAAGATTAAATGTTTTCCAAAGCAACTTCAATCCTTCTCAATTTGCATATGAGCATTTCCGAAAACATTCCATTTTATTGAATAATTCAACTTCCATGGCTCTTATGGAGCTGAAATAAATATCAGCATGAAATAATGACTTTATTTGAAAACAAAATCCTTATTCTCAGTATCTTATTTTTGGGGGTCCAGGAAGCACCACTTTAAAGGGACACAGTTTGTAGCAAGAAATGAGAGCACACTGTGCCTCCTATCAGCATCAGAGACTCATTCCTGTTTCTTGCTCCAGTTACACATGGTAGATGGTGCATGAGATTCTGCCATAGGTTCAGGCATCCCAATTTGTCTTTAAATATACTAACTACTATTTTAGTAAGGAAAATCTTATATTTGGGGTATCTTGACAAATTATCCTTCAACCATTGTGGAAAACTATTTCCTTCCTCCAGTCTGACCATGGCCATTGATTGGATATAGATGAAAATTATTGCTAGTTCAAAATGGCAAATAAATGTAGAGACATTGGATTCCTCAAGTAACTCATTACTTCATACGTTTACAAGGACTTTTATGCTTTTTGATAAAAATAGAATGAATCATACGTCTTAAAATTACACAGTAAACAGCACAATGGGTTATGAGTTAGATGTTATAATTTGATGTTGGTCTCTGCTGTGTACAATTTTTTTTTTTTCCCCAAACCAAAATATTAGCCTTTGCATAGTCATTTGTCTGAAAAACAAACTAACAGGTGATGAAGTGAAGTTCCATGAAAATATGTGTGGTTTTTATACTGGTAACGTAGAATCGCTCTCTCTCTCTCTAGATATGTGCATTTTGTTCATAATATGAATAATAAGACTATTCAAAGTGACTTCAGCCAGGACTGGAAAAAATGTTTCCAATATAGTTCTACACATAACAAAATAGAACTTTGAAAAAAACCCTTGCATAGGAATAATCCCAAATATTTGTTTTGATGGATTTTCTCTAGAACATCTCACATTTTGGAACTGAGAAGTGCTAGATTAAGTGGAACAGTGGTATGCCATAATCTCTTTGTTTTCTTTTACCTTTGAAACTTTTCTTACAGATTTAAATAATTAATATGATTTCATTACTTCACATAAAAAAATTACACTGATACATGGCAAAACGGCCATGTCTAGGGTTTTGCATATTCTTGGATTACTCTACATACTCATTAATTGTTTCTCATATTTAGTACTTGTCTTTGTTTCATTAGTTTTATCATTGGAATATTTTTTGTTTGCTTTCTCTGTTTTAAAATTCTCCCTAGCCTTTGTACATGAGAATTGGCCATGTAGTTGTCAACGAGAAGGACATTTGCCTTGTTTTATCATCTCATAAAACTGCTTTTGTAGTCAGTCAGAGTTCTGAAGCAATTACTGAATATATTACCACTTTTACTGGGAATTAATATATTACTGTTGGAAGCCTTGGTGCTTCAATCAGAGGACAGTGCATGTGAATATAGAATTTAAAACAGTGCTCTGGCTGCCCTGTAATATAGAATCATAGAGCTAGCTACCTAGCCTACCACCCTCTCGGCACTGTATCATGTCTCAAATGTAGGTTATTTCTCCTAAAAATCCTTAAAAGTTTCCAGTTCTTGAGAATCCTTGACTGATTCCCTTTATATCTGAAGCTACATTTTATATATTTGAAGATAATAAGCTTTCAGCTTACATTTTGAAAATTCTTCTCTCAGGTTATGTTCTCTAGACTTCTAATTGCTTTTATTGCCATCTTCTGAATTCTTCTCAATACAGTCCACATCTCTCTTCAAGTGTGGGATCGAAAGATGGATACAAGACTTCAGCTGAAGCTTACCAGTACCGAGGAAAGTTCAGGAATATTTCACATGTGCTGCAGGTTCTAGTTCTGTTCTAGCTATCCCATCATGGCATTTGCCTTTAGACTGTTGATCCACGGTATTTTTATCATCCCCATCAACCCCCAGATCCATTTCTGCAGAATTATTACAAGCCTGTTTCCCATATTATATAGCTGCTACGTTTGTTCATTCCAGCCTTCCCATACCTTGTACGAATTCTTAAAAAATAACTATGAGGTTTTATCAGAGAGCTCTTTCCATACCAAGAGATGAAGTCTATTCCTACTGGGGTTAGGATCCTACCTCTGTCACTGGCACTCACATCAAACTAAGTTATCTATCTTCAGTGTAGGTCCCACCTTCTGAATAATTCTGCTTGTTGCTCATGAGACACTTAATCCATTTCATCTTCCCCCTTTGTGACTTATGGTAGAACCTTATCTGCATGGATTCCAAGTTTTTCCTACTTAGTATTCTACCAAATGATAAAAACCTTTTTCTACATTGCCCCGTTAACCACCTACATTTATGAAATTTTATGAAAAATCATATACATCCAACCTAAGGGTTGTGGTCAAATGCATCTGTGGGCTTCCTTTTTACAATCTTTCTCACTAAGTAGAAATCCAGTGGTCAGAGACACTCGTGCTTTTACATGTTATAGTCTATTTTTGTGCATCAGCTCCTGAGCTGAGAAAACCAAAGATCACTCAGCAACACCACCTGCACAGCCACACTTTAATCTCCACAATGTATCTTTCTTTCTGAGCTATGAAGCTTATTGAGGACTAAGGGACTGATGAGAACACCAACCCTCCTTGTAACAAAGCTTCATCATCATTTTGGGTTTGCTTAGGATAAATAACCTCTTGCATATTGCTGGTGCAAGAATTTGAGGTGGCAGGTGAATTTTGGTAATCATTTAGGAACACACCTTGACCTCAGGTTTCCCCAGAGGTACATCAGGGTCAATAAATCCTGCTTGTACTGTCAAGAGGGGCTCATCTGTTGTCACTCACTGCTGGCTGTTTCAGGTGGGAAACCATCAGTATTGAGAAGAGGTGCACATAAGCTACTCCCCTGACGAATGGCAAGCTCCTTCTTCACTGTTTGTGCCCCTGCAGAGCTTCACACCTGCCCAGCTTCTTTCCTTTAACATCCCTGCATGCATCCTCCATTGATATCATCTTGATCTCTAATGCTGTTCAGTCCCACCTTTGCAGCTTCCCTACCTGCTTCTTAATAGATTTCCCAATGGGCACTTTATTCACTGGGAATTCTGCCTTTCCTGGCCTTCACTTGTGGGGAAAACAAGCTATCGTCCTTACAGATCAAGTGAAGGATCAGGATGGAGGCAAGTGGTGTCCAGTGGTCACAGATCTAAGTAGGAAAATATCTGATAAGAGAAATAGTTGCATCTGAATTCCCATAGCAGGTGATCTTGGTCAGTTTATTTTTAAACAATTTTTCAGAGTCCTTTAAAGCTCTTCTGTTTGTGCAAATTGGCCTCTTTGCAAGTTTTTGTATTTGCTAGCTTTTAAATTTCTCTTGCATAAGTGATATAGCTTAGAAGCTTTATTGTCATAGAGCAGAAATTTTCAGGTACCTAGTCGAGGTCCCCACTACAAAACATGTGTGACCTTACCTGTTCAACAACCTGGCATCCACCTGCCAATGAAAGCAACTCACAGTGCAATCTGTAGTCTGTTCCAGGCACAAAAAGCTAGATCCAAGAAGCTCCTTGTTGGTTTTTTGTTCTCTTTTCTTTTAAATCAGGATAATTCCATGTCGAAACCCCTAATACTTTTCTATAGCAGATGTCTTACGAAGTTTGGAATTTTGTGGAATCATAATTAAAAGCCATTCACTCATTCTCTTCTTAGAATTTTTCCTTTGGGATTTTTTTTTGTGAATTAATAAAAATTCATAGTTACTACTTCTCATTACTTCTATTTTACCATTATTTTCTTCTTAGATGTTTCATTTATACTTGAAAATGAGTCTCCATTTATGATTATACCCTGTCACCATTACTAAGATTTCTATTTCTTAGATAAAGTAGCTTGATTTCCCTTACTGCTCATTAAAAAAAATACTATGTACTGAGCCATTGCTTTACAGAAATCAATTTATGGTGTAATAGAACAATCTGCTTTTGAACCAATTTTTTTGTCTCATAAAAATATATATACATAAACTACTTTCTATAAGATATATAAACTCTCATTTTAGCATTCTTTGATTTTCAGGTTCTGGAGTGTTTTTTTTTTAACTCATAATTTTCACTATTAGGTTTTTCGTAATTTTTCTATCAGTGTAGATAAACAGACTAATGCAACTTTGGTCATATTGTTTTAATTATTGGCATGACATTAACTTTTCAGTTCTCTGGCAATGTCTCATTTTTCCAAGATTTTTCAAAAAAAGAAAATAAATGGCCCAGAAAAGTTCTTGGACTGTTCTTTCAATCCTCTTGAGAGGAATTAGCTTAAAAGTATTTAATAACTTCTTTCAGCACCTATTCTAAGCATTGCAGTAATGCAAAATATTTCTGTGTTGCTGTACAATGCAGTCAGATTATCTTTTTTTTCCCCCAAGAGTATAGTAATCATTCAGTACTGATACTGCAAATGAGCTGAAATCTATGTTGACATCTTTTTCCTAAATACACAAGAAGTTATTCCAGCTTCAGGACGAATGTTAAACTTTGACACGCCTAATCTCAGAAAACAGTCCAGTCTTCATGTTTTCCATGTTAGCCATGCTGGCGAACTCTTACTGTAGGTAAGTTTAACCTAAGGGATCCTCTAATTGACTACACTGATGTGGGACTACCTGTTCTGGGAACCCAGGCAAGCCCTACTTTGATGTCTGTGTAGACTTTACCACATGTGTAATTGCTGGGAAGTCCAAGAAGACAGTGACTTCCTGAAGGTACTGCTTCAGTTTTACCTGTATAATTGCTGTGACTATCAGCCACAAAGTGGAAACCCAAAATGTAGGACGGACTGAAACTGAACCTTGATCTCCTGTACTATAAGAGGGTGCAAACCATTACCTCATAGCTTATTGTTCTCCATCCCTACTGCTGAAGTTGAAGGAATATTTTCTAAATGAATGCTTAGAGTTTGGGCTTAAGCTGAAGTATTTTACTAAGTGGGGACTTCACCAACTAAGGAGGAACTGATGGTGGGCATTAAGGTAATGGTAGAAAGGTAGAGAGCAGCTAGTGCAGAGGATGTGAATTAGAGTGCACTGGTTGATCTGGAGTCAATATAGCCTCCTGTTAACTTCCTATCTAGTATGCTTTCATTACTATAAGGAGCAAAAATCAGTAAGCACAAGCCTTTAATTCAGCTTAACAAGACCAACTTAAATTGTTTTGATTACGAAGCATAGAAGTTTTCTGGACATAATATTCTAGAAACATTTCATATGTTTCAAATGATAATAATGTGTTACTTTGGCTTTCATTCCTCTTTCATTAATGTTTAAATATGCAGATTTCTTACAGGACAGGTATTTTTATTTCCACTTAGTTCTGCTTATAAGTAATGCGTACAATGGCTCAAAGCAGAAGACATAGGTTGCAAAGAAAGTGGAAAATTAGAGATTTTTAGCTAAGCCGTGTGGTTGTATTTAAAAGCACAAGTGAGTGGGATGTTCACTGTTTCAACAAAATTTCACAAAAAAAGTGTTTGTTTACTGCATGTTTCTCAACCACATAGATCACTCAAAGAAAAATACACACATAAAATAAACCACAAAACATGTAAAATTAATGCTTGCAGTGCAAGTGCGCTCTTGTAAATGGGATTGCCTATAAAATAAATAAGTAATGATGAGTGTTATTTTTTATAAGTGTGATTTATGCCACTGTTCATCACATGTCATTAGACAAAACCACACAATTAGAGATCCAAGCAGCAGCTCTACTCATTTCAGCTGTCTGCCAAATGTTATGTTATGCTTGCACTTTAATTTAATAAGTGTAAAGCAAGACAGGAAGATATGCAACTTCATTTTTATCAGTCTGGGAAACTAAGGCTTAGAAGAAAACCTTGTTTCTAAATCAGATATTCTCTACTTTTTCTTCTCTTTCAGCCTTAAGTGGCAAATACGTAGCCTAAATTCTATATACCTATTTCATATTGAAAGAGTGCTAAGTAAAATGCTTTTCACTTTTCTTTATATGAACATGGACATGAATTTGAAGAGTATCTATACGTAGCACAGAGGAAAATTACTTTTTCTAGTTTTTAGGTCTCTGTCCTCTCCTTACGGACTATTTTGGCAGCATTTTTTGCCTATATATTCTTTTGCATGCATATGCCACTGCACCTTGCTCTTCTGTATGTGACATACAGAGGATCACTCAGCAGGATATAGCATCCTTAATTGTAGCATTCCGTAGAAAATTCCAAGAAAAGTTTGTTATAAGCTGTGGGTCTTACTCAGTACTCTATAAAAGAGCAAGGACCTGCCTATTTGCATTTCTTTTTCATTTAAACAAGCTCATTTTTTGATACTAGTTTCAGTAGGCAGACAATATTCTAAAGAGAAGCCCCATAAAATATTCACGTTACAAAATTCTTGCACCTGATTATTTCTCATATTGGTTGTGTGATCCAATGAAAACTAACATTTTATACCTTTTCATGAACCTTTTGCCCTGGCTCCATTCCTTCAATATGCTCTGATTCGGCAGGCCCTTCTCCAGCTGCCATTTTCCTTTGAATGTGTGCATTTTGTTCACGCAAAGCTACAATCTGCAAAAGAAAGAAAACAAGTGGTCAATACAAATAAGAAACACGAAAACTACCGAGCAGACAATTTGTTAAATCTATTAAAATTTCGATCCTATATTGGCCATTTGTAGCATTTGCAAAATTATGTCTATACATGCAGAGAAGCTTAAAAAACAAACATACATATTAATAATGGCTAAAGGCCGTTAAGAATACAAAGGAACCTACAAATGACAGGGTAGTCAACACTGTCTTGTTTTACCTTCTATCCTTACTTTGTACTAGGGTAATTTTTTTTTCCTTAGCTTGAAAGTTGAAACAGCTGTTAGGCATTGATTTTGTACCACTGCAAGACCAAAACTCATTCTTTCATATAGAACACAATGGATGCCAAACTGGCGTTACAGGAAAACGGTGCCAAAAGGCTATGAATCAAAACCAAGTGATGTAAAATGAAGTGTTAGCTTTCTGTCAACTTCCCGTCTGTTAGCAACTGCAACATACGTTTTAAGTGTTCTTTGTTAAGAAAAACATGTACGGAAAAGTCCTCTACTGTGGTATTCATTGACTATTTTAGTGCATATACAAGTAGGTTTTATTGTATTAAAAACATTGTTTTATTTATTGGTAGTGTTATTAAAAATCGCATGCAGCCACTGGAAAATAAGCTGCTTTGTCTCCTACTTTGTAGCTTACTCTCAGACAATACACAGGATGGAAAGATTCAGGTTCTAAAAAAATTTTACATGGTATATTGTTACAAGTTGGAAGATCTGGCTAATGTAAAACTTCTTTATTTTGAGAAATTGCACAGTTAGATCTCTCTGTACCGTTCTGCTTTCATGAGCACATATAATAAATGATTGAGAGAATGGATAACATTGTGTATTAAACACAGTAGAACACTAGTAGGATGTACATATGCCGTTTTTGGAAAGCTGGTGTAAATTCAAAGGCTTCTATCACTGTATTGTGTCTGCACAAATCCTGAGTCAGGAACACCCTAAAACACTGTCCTGTCCTAGAATACCAAAGCATGGGGTAGGAGGGAAGATTTAAGCAGTACTACCTGGTAAGCATGTACAGAAGCCAAGATTTTGTGGAAGATTTAATTTAATTTAATTTAATTTAATTTAATTTAATTTAATTTGATTTTAATTTACATTAAAATATATTTACTTTGATCTGAATAATTTAGTTTGAAAAAAAGTTTTTCTCAAATGTGTTTTTTAACTTATGTTTAAGTTCTCATTGTAAAGACCATTTGAATCAGCTCTGACCAGCATTTGAGATCTCAGGGACACATCACTTTAAAGAACTCTTCCTTAATATAAATGTTGAAAACCGCTGTGTTATGAGTCAGGCTGATTCACTGCTCACTAAGTTCCAAGTTACAGCCCTTGTAGAACTCGTGTGACTCTCACTGACTTCAGTGCCAAGACGGAGACTTGAGGGCAACATTTCACCCAAAGCAATTATAGGAAAATATGAAAGAGTAGGAATTAAAACTGTCTGAGACAACCTGTGTCTTCTGGGGTTGTACAAATACACTGAGCTTTAAAACATTTTGCTTAAATAAGAGAACTAGGTCTGTCTTAAATAACAGAAAATGGTCTTTATAATCTCATTAGCATGGATTCCCTTTTTACACAGTAAGCGGCAATTTAACAACTTTTTTTTTCTGAATAGCTTTACTAATTTCTTTTTCTTTATGGTTCAAATGGTTCTCAAATCTAAACTAAAGAAATTATGGTTCCAACAAAGCAAAATTAGCCATCAATTAGTGCTAAAAGTGACTTTCAGGTAGATTACGGGAGATACTTCAATGTATATTTTATAAAATTATGATTTATGGAGAGTAATTATACATCATGTGAAACAAACATAAAATCACAGGATACGTTAACTGGCAGCCAACAATAAATCTGGAGTTTCATATGACAGTCTTTCATTGATCCATTAAAAGCAGACTTCACTATGAATTATCACCTGTGTCTAATACAAATCCTTAATTGTCCCTGTGCTCAATAAGAATATTGTATAAATACTACTGCAAAATTTTATCATTTCATCACATATTCCACAATAGTTTATTATTTCTTAGCCTCTGCTGGTCTTTAGATATCCTAGGATCATCACTTTCCAAGTAAATAAATAAATAAATAATAAAATTAAATCAAATTATCCCTTCAAAGTGAAAGGCAAAAAAAAAAATACAATATTGTGCATCATTATTTGGGGGGATTCACTTGGTTTTTGAATGTTTGGGAACAATTTCTTTACCAAAAATCCATCATTGTTAAAGCTTATTGTTTCAATGGTTTTATTATTGTAATGAATGCAGAGTAACTATATACAGGAACAACATGGAGTCTGGCATGTCTTAAAAGTTTCAGCTCTAGGGCAGCTGTCAGATAACAGATCTAAGTTGTGAAGAACCACACAGCTAACTTGCTTTCATACTTGTTCTCTCTTCTTGATTTAATGAATAAATTAAGGCAGAATTAATGCTCCTAAGGAAGCACGGAAATTCTCCTGTGTCTTACAAATAAACATGAATTTTTACTTTTCGGCTTGTTGAAGCAAAAGGTTTTTAATTGCTGTTACACACATGTTTATTACTTACTTATTTCTTATTTAACTTGAACTTTCAATAATGTGCAAATTATTTGCAAACATGTTCATTTAATCACCAAACAATTTCTGTAACTTTCTACACAGGTAGCCGAAACATGCCTGAATGGATGATGAGGATGATGAAATAGGTGAAGGTGAAGACACAGACGACTCTAAATTTTTTCCTAGGTAGCCTTTGAATTTTCTTAGAATTCTAATGATCATTACAACAGCCGACAGCAATAATAGCAGAGATCTAGGTAAGAAACTGATTGTTCAATATAGATAAAACTCAGTAATATTACTTTTGAGAAATAACTATTTCTTATATTGATGCTGTTACGTTTATGATATTCAACTTAACATATCTACCACAAAACATGTCTACAGACAGCTTTCCAAGTACCTACATACTATTTAACCTTCTAAGGTAATAATTTTTGATTTAATTCTTAATGGTTTTCACACTAAGTTCTCTTTTGAAAAAGGGTAACATACTTCAGAATGGCTTGATATCTGCTAAAAACAAAACAAAATCCAAAAAATTAAAAGACAGATTAATAGAAAATAAATGTGCATAAATACCATTGTTGTATTTACCATTGTTGTACCCCAAACTGGACAATCAAGCTAAACATTCAAGTCTAAATAATGCTTGCTAAAATATGACCAAATATACCACATTTTTTTTCTTATCAACTTCTGATTGTAGACTTCAAATGATTAGATTCCTTTCCTAAATTGCATTCACAGACATTATTTTCCTATTTAGCACACTTGTCAAGATTTGACCTGGACCACAGCAAGACATTTCAATGTGACTCTAATCTGAAGTCAGTGTAAAATTGCAGAGATGCTAGTATCTCCATAGTTAAGTCTAAAGATAGCTTCCTGTCGCAAGTCTAAATTTGGCTCCCTGCTAACTTTGCCAAGCTCAGTCAGCTGAACTGAAAAATTGTTTTTTGATTGAGAAAAATGAAACAATGGTTGTGAATTTAAGAAGATTAAAATCTAGAGTACTACTTTTCTAGTTGGACCTTTCTAACTTTTATGGCTTAAGCCCATAAAAATATCCTACAACCGAAAGAAATATTGCTTTTATCTTGTTCTCTTCTCATAGGCATGTTGGTCTTCACCATTCTTCTCACTTTTGTTGTCAGTTTTTGTGACTGACAAGGGACAATTTTATAACACTGAAACTTTAAAGAACTTCCATCTATTTAGATTCTGTTTTCTGGATTTCAAAGGTACATAGAAACAAGTGGCACAATTTCTAAAGCCCCACTCTGCCATAATAATTCTGAACATAACCTTACACAACTTCTAGATTTTTGTCTGAACTCTAAAATCTCTTCAACCTTCCTAAAGCCCGGCTTTCTGAATTACAGTTTTGCTAAACATCCCTACTATATTACCAACATAAATTCCCTCCAAAATCTTAGTAGAATTTGTGTACATTATTTACAGACATCGTGGAATCATACGTTTTTATGAAGCTAGGATTCAGGAATTCAGATTCAAAATTACAACTGGTCTTCATTTCCATAAATGATCAAAACTACATCTCACGCCTGCAGACATGAAAATAGTAGTCTGAATTCAGGTGTTAAGGGAATATTCATTTCATATATTAAAATACACCATAGAACAGGATATCAATACATAAGCCAGAACTGATCTGAAGAAGTACCTGATATTACAGAACCATACCTATCACCCATGCTGGTGAAAAAGGACAGTGTAATAAGAAAATTGTTTCATAATGAATAAAGATTATACAAGACTATAAATCAGTAAGCAATAGCATAAATTCCATCTATTTAGCAGGAGAAACAGTCTGATTACTATCCGTAGTAGGACAATAAGACATACAAATGAAAGAAATAAAAGATTCAAATTGTAGTTGCAAAAACTACCAAATTATGAAGGATAATCAAAAAGGAGAGGAAAAATCAGCACAAAAAATGGCAACATTTGAACTAGGCTCACTGGACAAAATAAAAATAAACTGGAACACACAAACTATTCATGAAGATGCAACAGATTTATTCGTGGTGACAAGCCTCTCACAAGACATAAAATGAAGCAGGAAAAAGCATTTCCAACCACATGTTTACTTATGGCATTTTACAAAATAATAATTAATTTAAAATTATTTGAGAGGTGTGAGGTCAGAATCCATTTCTAAACATATAAAATCCTAAATGACTGGGTACCTCTGCTTCTAAAATTTAATAAGTTCTCTACTTCCCATTGTTTGAGCAGCCATTCGTTACCTCATTATAGTTTCAGGCTTCAGATAATTAACTTTATTATGAATACATAATATACTTACCTATAACAGCAACGAAAAGGAACTACCAATTTATTACACTTGTTTTATTAACATTTGCCTACTATAGATCTATTTTTTTATTACGTACTTGTTGGTCTGTTCGGTCTAATGTCATTCAGAAATCTGTCTTACATTTACATAACTTCGGTCATGTCTCTTTACTCCTGACAAACATATCTCGAGCATCTATGGAAAAGTTTTTATTAGATTTCCTAAGTGCAGTAACTGGGTCACTGCCAGACTTTCCCTCAAAGCACCAGAATTCTTCAACTCCTTATGGTTTTGTTCAGAGAGATGTGTGATATTTTGGCTGCTTTTTGCCCTGTGTTTTGTGTTTTTTGTGTATGTATGCTGAATGAAAGATGACTGCTACTTTGCAACCAGACGTGTAAGTACAAGCCTGAATTAGTTTATTTTCTTGATCAAATTACTTTAAATCCAGTAAGAAAGCAGCACATAGCCTACAAAATACCAAGAAACTTGTCAGATATGGTTTAGATATAAGATATAAATACGCATGAAAATATTTCCCTGTTCAAATATTAAGTTGAAATCCCTCCAGGTTGGTGGAAAGGAACTAAATGCATTCATTTTTCTGTTATGAATCACAGAGATATTTGGTCCATAAGTAGGGCCAACAACTCCAGGAAGGAACAATGATAACTTTAGATGGGAAGAATGACTTTGTAGTTGAAAGCTCAGGGGGGCTCAGTGTTTGGAATCTGAGATGATCACTGGTGATGTTACCTGGTAAGATTTGGGGTGAATCAGAGAATGCTGACGAGTTAGGGACCAGACAAAATAATGCCCTTGCCAGTAGGCTTTCCTTGTAAGTGTTCTGACATGCTCAGGGAGAAGCTGTTGTTACTATCAATGTATATCATATACTGTAAGTTACAAGGATAGTATTCTGGGTACTTTTCCTAAACATAACAATTTTCTTTGCTTGAAATCTTGGCTCCTAAGGCCTTGTTCCCAGTGCTGCTGTTCTGTAAAAAGTGAGTTCCCTATATCTGACCCCAGCACAGAGCATAAGTCTACTTAGAGCAAAAATGCTAAGTTTCAGCCTTTGGCATCCTGTATCACCCAGTGACTTAAGGCAGAATTACAATAACTGAGCTGAAAAGCTTGAACTGATCTGTCTGGCACAGAGCAGGATAACTGAAAAGCCAAAATGTTGAATGCTTAGATTAAAGTGGTTATCTGATTCCTTCTATAAACGTTGGAGAGAGAAACATTGCCAGCAGGTCTTCTGTGTCTGAAATAGGTGGGCTGAACGACACGCATATCTTTTCTCCTGACTGAAGGGCAAACAGTCATGTTAAACTAGAGGCTCCCATTATGATGGCTAAATTTAAGCAAGATAAATACCATCAAAGGACTGAAGAAATTGCAGAAATAACTCAAGTTATGAAGTAAAAAGCATGCCTGTAATATGGTATTATACACTAAACTAGTCCTGCCCACTTCACAGACACTGTTTCAGTTACCTTTTGTATGCATACTTCCATTCTCACAGTACGTATACAATGCAGAGTACTGTACACAGTATGGTACAGAGAAAAAAAATAAATTCAGTTATATGTTTTCAAAAGTATATGGCCTCTGTGGAGGCTCAATAAAATCCTATTCTAATTTTTAAAATAGTTGCATAATCAATTTCTCTATTGACTTTTTCTTTAATGTTTTTGCTATTTAAATTGTATCTAAAACCACCTGCCAGTAAAGGATTTAAATGTAATTACTGTAATCATCTTGATTTAATTTTACTTTCTGTTGAATAAATGATTACAGTATGTAGAGATATAAAGATATGTAATTTAATTAATAAATATATAAGGCCAAATGTTTACAGAGGTTTCTTTTTACAGGATTCTTTCTCAGAACACTAGGAAATTTTTACTTAATTATTTCAAATTTTCTACTTCAAATTTATTTAATTTATCATTAATTTAAATAGTTTTAGAACAAGTTAAATGTAATGTTTAGTTGTTAAAAGAGGCTCTAAACACACATTTATAATGTTAGGCCCTTAAAAACAGTAAGAACCTGGATCACTTAAAAAATTTAAGGCATTAAAGGAAGACAATTATTTTAAGCTTTTGAAAAGCTATTTTATATAAACTTGTTCTACCTTAAACCACTGAACTTGTTTTTTGATCTTCCAACATTGAAACAAATCTGTCCTAGGTAATTAAACTCACTGATAACCATGTTTTACTTTGCTACAGCTGACAGATCTAGAAGCCTTTTTGTTTAATCTCTTCTTATCAAGAAGTTGTTTCTTTTTACATGGATAGTAGCTAAACCAAACTTCTTGTGACTATATTGTGTCAGTTTTCCATCCAGCTCTTATTTATGTAAGTCTTTCAGAGAACAGTGAAATTGCCTACTTGGATGTCCTCCTACATTATTCTATCATAACAGTCTATATTTAAACAGTGTTAAATATCAGATTTCAGTCTACTGAGAACATAATTCAGACTCCTGGTCCACCTCTGACTTTGCTTTAATTTTGACAGGGATAGCTTGTGTTAAGCTTTAATCAACGCTTATCATTTTATATGGTAAATATTAAGTGTAGCACAGGGAATAAAGGATGGTTAGAGACCGAGGTCATTTCCTTCTGCTTCAATGGAAATTTAAATCCTGATTCATAAACATAAATGTAGCCTTTTCCAGTTACATTTCTAATTTGTGTTAACCTCAACACAGCCTTTCAGAAGCCACTGGTTAGAGAGTTCAGAGATATTTAAGCAGGGTGATTGAAATTGTTTCAATTGTACAATAAATTTGTCATTATTAATATTTTATTTTAGTTATAGAGCCAGCAATGGACATAAATTTTCTTGACATTTTATATGTAACTTTTGAAAGGAATTATAATGGTAATCAGAATTTTGTATTTTCAGAATCTTGTATAAACAACACACTACATTTCTTTCACTCTTTGGTGGAGGAAAAACACAGCAGGGGATGCACACTTGAGAAACCTTTTCAGGAAAAACAAATTGATCCTTTTTTGAATCTGAGTAAAAAACAGGTATAAAGAGGAGATTTTTTCATGAGGGGAAGGGCATTTTAACCAAACTAAGACAATTATGTGAGATTTTATGTGCTCCTGAGGGCAAGTTTAAGAAGGATGCATCTCATTTGGGGGGGTCACCTGGACATCTGCTGTAAACTGTAAGAACAGGACTTACATAAAAACCTCAGATATGTCAAAATATTAATTTTAATTTTATTTCTCCATGAGTAAAAAAGGATTCTTTTAATAATCCTGTTCAAAAGAGACTTTCAATATTTAATTAGAATCCCACTGGATAGTTCCAGCTTTTACTGCAATTTTAATGACTCTGTCAGTTGAGGTGTGACAGATTTAGCTGCAGTACTTTAAGACATTCGTGCCTGCATCCCCTCAGTCTGAGTTTAACAGCAGAATACCAGAAGCAGCATGAGTGCGTGCCCAGGAGTTGCTGTTCACAAGTTTCCACTTCAACACAGTCGCATACAGGATGCAAAACTAGGAACTGTGGTACCCAAGGCACAGAAATGCATTCTCTGTTATAGGGGCAGGGGATGTTATACAAGTACAGAGAAAAATCTACTGGGGATTTGAAATTTCTTAGCAGATTCCTCCAGTCTACAAAGTTAATGCACTTTACAAATCAAAGGCAAAACAAATTGTCACAGTGGTGTCTGAAAATCTTTCTATCCCCCACTTTGCAGCATACACTCCTTCTTGTCCCACTGCTTTGTGGGACAGCCTAATGACAGCTGAATTATAGCAATTCCAGTATAGCATAGTATACACTTACTTGCATATGTTTTCACACATATTCCTATCACTGAATAAACCACTGATAAGTTTGCACGACAGACCACTCAGGAAATCATAAACAAGAACTCTCTACAGGTGTTATAATGTGATGGTTTAGAAGTAGTCAAACTAGTATGAAAAAATTTGAATGGAATTCTGTTTTTACAGTATAGTGGCAACTTTTTACAATGAGCAATTAAATTTTGCCTGAAAGTAGATACATTATTAAGATTTTTAATTTGCTATGGCAAGAAGATTAGCCATTTCTAGGCTTTAAACATATTCCAATTGAACAGTTTCATTTTCAAACATGCCTAAAATACACATCCTGAAGAACTGGGGGAAACCCCTACATTCATACCTATGAATATTGCACATGTCCCTCTGTATTTGTTTATGTTGTATTACGTGCTCTGGAACGAGATAAGAAACCAGTCAGGAAAGGCAAAATCATGACACAGCACCTTCTGGCACAATAAATCATATTTTGCATGAAAGAAACCACTTCTAAGTTACATCATGCTGTCGTTTAGCAGGATCCCAGAGGAAGCCTTGCACCTGACAAGCTACAGGGTCTTCCAGTAAGTAGCACAGAAGTGGATGTACCCACAGGCCCCACAGGACAGCGGTTGGATCATGAGCTCCCACAGTGCGAAGCAGAAGTACCAACCAAGTGCTAGCTGCCCTGAAGAGGCACGCTTGGAGCACTACAAAGGATCTCAGGATTAGCAGCTTGATTGCACTGCAACAAGACCAGTTTGAATTTCAATACGTAAAGCAGTGCACTGGCTTAGGTGGTCTTGGCGGACATCATCCTGACACTTGCCATTTAAACTCTCACAAGACTTCCTTTTCTGAATAAAAACTTCTATACTAATCAACATGACTGAACCAACTCTAGTCATCCACTAATGACGACTTTCTTAGCTTGTCATAAAGATCAACCATGTTTTAATTATTTCCATCAATTAATGGGATTGAGTCACAAATTCTGATTGGCTTAATTTTCTACATTGATCAAAGGAAGAGCCCAAGTAGGGAGCTTACCTCATCTTTGAATAACAGTGATGAAACATGTACTAGTGAGACGGTCCAGTAATAAGACCACCAAAGTGTTACTGAAAAGCCAGGGGGAGAGGTGGTGTGTGTGGCTCAACCACCTTCTCACCATTCTTTACTAGACAACAGCAGATGAAAGTCGAAAATTCACAAGCCTGTCTAATAATGGAAATTCCTTCTCATCTACTGAAGTGTCTGACTTTGGTAGATGGGATAAAGAAGGGATTAAGGCAAGAAACTGATTTTTTTTTTTTTTTTTTCCAACAGACAAGCAAGTAGAGAATTTTGGAGCTATCCATGTATAAAATGAAATTAATAAAAACACATGGAAAAGTGAGGTGTTGGCTTGTGGTGGGGGGGGATCTTTCTTCCCAGAGTTGTAGCTAAAATCTCAGTACATTTCAGTATAATGACCAAATGAACTGTGTAGGACTGATGACGGGCTATATACATAGAATTTGAGAGAGTGAATGCAAGATGCTCTTCAGGCTATCATAAATCCACATTCTGACTTCATAAATCAAACTTCTCATAAATCCATAGAGTCTTTTAAAATAACAGATAAAAATTAATCTCCTTGAAGATGGCTTTAGTGCTGAAATGCTTTAGTTTTTCCATTCAGCAATGCAGGCTCTAAGCTTTGCAACCAGTTATATTTAAAAGCACAAATATGGACTTTGAGCTTTATTTTCACAACAGTAGGAGTTAAAATAACTATGGACTGTACAGCATTGTAATCAACATTAGCCACAGTTTGAGAGAACAAAAGAAAAGAAAACAAGCCTTTTCAAATTGCAAAAATAACTTTGGAAGGTGGGGAATGAAACCTTCAGCACTAAGAATGCACTTTGGGCTCACTGTGGGGGAAGAAAAAAACATAGAAGTTTTGGGTTTTTTTTAACTTAGCACTTTGTCTTCTCTCCCATTCAACTACTTAAAACAAAAAGAATCAGACAAATTTGCAAGTAGGGCTTTTGTAGCACTCTGAAAATTCACTTGTAAACTAAGTGTTCGTGTCTGACTGACAACCTCAGCTAGGTTTATTTTATATTTGCCTGGATTTCAGTGTATTTTATTGCTATTTAAGTGGTGAGCTTTCCAGAAACTTTGCACAATTGAGCCCTTTAAAATGTGTTCTGACGTGTCAGGAAAAATACTGCTTTATTCAAAGAAAAAACCTGTAGGAGTTACAAGTAATACATATTTTCAACATTTTTATGTCATAAATTCTTCTCTTCCTTCCTTTTTGGGATTGTTGACCTTTTATTAACACTGCTGTTTAGCTTTCATTGCTATGGAGAAATAGTCATTAAGATGGAATCATCCTTGTGAAGGAGCCTTTATAACCCTTGGAGATTAGACAGTATAAGCCTAATGAAAGCAAATCTTGTACGTTTGTGCTATATGGAGCTTAAATAAGTGGAAATTGAAATAGAATCTCTACAGTCTTACTCCTAATGGCCAAGAAGCATTGCCTTGTCATTACTAGAAATCCAGCATTTGCTAGCGAGCTCTGCAAGATAATGTACATTCAGATTTATAGTAACACTTTTTAAGCTGATCAGAGGAGCGTTGTGAAAGACAGTTGACTTAAAAAGTCAGGGGGTCTTTACCTTGTGGCAAAAGGAGGAGGTAGTACACTGAGCTCCAGTCCTTGGTTACAATTCTTTTATGGTTTAAGTAAGTCTTTACCATCTTCAGGTTCTGTCAAAGAAAGCTAAAACATCTTGCTCCTGCAGCTTGATTATTTCATTCTTATAATCTTGATATAGGCACTGTTCTCTGCGACCCTGCTTGTATGGTGGCTAGCACTTTCAGGCTCTGCTTTCATGTCACTGAAGTGCAAATAATGAATGACAACATGCAAAGATGACATGAGATGCTCTGAATCTGTGGCAGATTCATAATTTTAACTGGAAAACATGAAAATACTAACCACACGTGTGATCTTTTACTGTTGGTGATTTGTGCTCATGATAACTACTGACAGGCCCTGGCTATCAGTGTTTTATTGACATGCCTATGAAGGTCACCTCTGTTCGTGCCAAGGGTACTGTGGTCCAGTGGTAGCCCACAGCCGTGGCACTCAGCTGGCTGCAGCAGGGGACCGCTCGCAGGACCTCCTGCCATCCGTTTACACCATCACTGAGCCCTGACTCCTTCTGAACACTAAGTGGCTGGATCAGCAGTCATTTTTGTACTTTAAATGTAATAATACACTAGCATTTTAGGCTGGTAATAAGGCAATAGGGTTTATTAGTCTCCTTTGCTTCATTATGAATTCTGAACCAAATTAAGTGTTACTGTGTAAATAACTGTCTTGTGCTATTGCACGTAGTCTAGAGCATGCACCATTTATTTCTATGGTGTACTGGCAACACTTTGTAAACAGAATAGGAGTCATTTAAAGCAATTGTGCAGTTGCTATTATGAAAAAGAATATCTGTCAAGATTTTTCACAGAAGATTACCAGGTACATTTCAGTACATATTCTTCAGAAATTCTTATCTAAGTAAACAAAAATGTGCTACTTTTAATTTGTTGCAAAAATTGTATGAAATATGATACAGTGAAAGAACTGTCTTTTACAGAGACTAGCACAATGGAAAAATAATAACAAATATCAATTACGTGGTTGGATTATACTGTGTATTTGACACCTGCTGATTAATTTCTCTTGCTTTTTTTCTCCTAATCAAGCTCAACAAAATAGTAGCAAAATTATTATTCTGTCATTATTACTCTCACAAAGACACTACTAATGTACCCAAACCAGGATACAAAAGCCCTAGAGTTCGTTGGTTAGTACAGGGACTGATTTCTAGTTGGTCAGAGCTGAGGATGGATTTGGCAGAAATATTATGATCTTCATTGTTTTCAACAATATATGAGTTATTGAAATATATGTGTACATATATATATGAGATGTATATGATAATATAGACACCAATATTTTATATATGTGTGTATATACATACACACACCCTCTGTGTGTATATATACACACACATATATATACCCTGTGTATGTATATATATATATGTGGATACATACATTTAGACATACAAACATATTTTTAGTGTCCAGGACATTGAATATAAATAAAATAATGTGCCTCTAGGGCTTTATGTTGTTGCTCTTAGTACATAAGCACTTAATTGATAACTACCCATGCTTAAGGTAAACAATTTGGTTTGAAATACCCTACTCAGGTTAAAATGAAGTATTTAGGTATTTGCACTGCAAATCTATATGAAAATACATTCTGATTACATTAATATATTTTCCTCTGAGTAAAACCAGTCTTCCTCAAACAAAATTTTCTATTCTTTGTCTGCATATTGTCACCTAGAGACTTTGAGATTGTTTAGATTTATTTTGACTGGACACATCTGTTATGAAACCGCCACTATTCTGCATGTGTAGTTTTATTAGACTTTCCTATATAGTGTATCTGTATTAAAATCACCACCTGTGCTACTGATTGTACAAAACATGAAAATACAACAGACGATAGATAGGAGATGAGTAAAAATCCAGAAAGGAAATGAACCTTACCCTAGAACTACAATTAAAGAATATCAAAGCCCTGATCTGCATGCACAGACTGAAGAAATCCCAAGTTAAATCTAACTCCCAGTCTGTTGAAATCAAAGCACAGTAGAGTGAATTAAAGTCTATATTTCAACTATTAAACCAAATGTACCCATTTAATTTTAGTCAACATTTTAATACTTTTCAATGACATTCTTACTGGGAATAATTTTTTCCCACAGATTTCTCCAGTAAAAATCAAGGATATGGCTCTCACTGATGCAATTTTTATATATTTTTTAATGATAAAGAACATTCTTTATAAGTGGAAATTCTATAATAATGTTTTTATTCTAGGATTACTGCAGAAAAGAATCTAACATTATAGTCATTTTCTAATGCAAAAGAATTATACATATGGTTTCTTTTTTTCTTCTTTTTTGTAAGCATGGATTCTACACGATTAAAGGTGTCCAAACTACACTCTCTAGGTGAAATGTCAAGGAAGCTGGATCATTTCTTATGGACTGAACCAAGTAAAACAAGCCCTCTACAACTCCTCTTGGAATAATTCCACCTATACATTGATAGTCCTTATTAATATTAATGAAGGTTATTTAATATTTCCTAGTGCTGATATTTTCGAATCAAGACCCCAAAGAAGTATGAGTATCTAATTTTGCCCCATCAAACCCAAAATACTTTTTACATTTTTGGATCCTAAGTAAAATTATTTCCATATTTCTATTACAGACATATGATGGAAACATGTTTGCACTAAAATAAAAAATCCCTGATTTTAAAAATCTGATATGACTACTTAGGTAAGCATTTACCAAGATACATCTATCCTTTGTATATCCCCAGCACAGACTCTGCTCCTATTTTTCTCACAAGTATTTTATCACTAAACTGTTTTATCAGCGTTAGCAGAGCAGTAGCAAAATGGCAATAATTTTCTTCGTAGTCTGTCAGTAACAAATGTGGAATCAATTTGTCACACTTGTAGACCTTGCTTTGCCTCTTGACAATGAAGGGCCAATACAGACCTTTGAGTGGCAAATTACTCTTGATTCACGTTATTGCTGACACTGCTCATAGACATTAGTTTTTACTGTCTTGCTAGTTAACTGCCTTATGAATTTGCAGAATACTCTTAGAGCTGCACATGCACTGTTGGGTTGAGGTGATCTAATATGACAATACAAATGATAAATTTTTTGGTTCGTATGTTAATGGAATATTGGTTAGTAAATATGAACTTACTGAAGCTTAAAGTTGATTTTATTTATTGGCTCATGTCATTAATTTAAATCTTTTATTCAAATGCAGCATGTAAGGCCTATTCATACATTAAAAAATCGATTATGGAGAGTAATAGGCATAAAACATAATACTGTGATCTTGTTAAACTACTTAAAATCTGGTTTGAGAGTTAGTGGATGTAGATGTTCCTAACAAATCATGTAATATTTAACAAATATATACACAAAATTGCATAATAATTTCAAATAAGCACATTAAACAAATGACAAAATTATATATTCCAGCAGATTAAAGACAAAGGATAATGGATACGTTTTGCATTTTCATCAAGATGGATGCACAAGATTGTTAATGATAAAGAATCAACAAGACTGATTCTTGCAGTGAAATTATCTTGATCCACATGAAAACTCATTTTACAAATGTCAAATGACCCTGAAGCCGAACCAGACAGAAAGATAATCAACTACGTTCTTAAACCTGAATTCAGACCTCCAATGCAGGATAAAATGACATACATTTCAAAGTTTATGAATCCCAAAATAACAGATCAAAGAGAAGGGATGTATTCTTTCTGAAGTGTCATGAAAGGCACTGTGTGCATACTGTGAACAAATTAAACATTAGACATTAAAATTTCCACTGATATCCTTTGTACAAGTAATAGTGCGGTCTACAATGCAAATCAGCTAAGCATGACTTTAAATATATGCTATGTTCTTTACTTTAGCAAGTTGGTATGTTTAAAGTAAGGCATTTGCTGACATAACCTTATGAAACCAGGGCCAGTGAGAGTTGTATTCCATTGATTTGTAAACTCTGCCAAATACATGACGTTAAATCCAATCTGAAATTATCCCAGTGTCTAATCTCATGCAGACTATGAACAATCCCTAAGCTAACCATATACAAATAACATTCCAGTTTCATTAATCTCCTGGAATTTTCAGGTGTGTAGGCAAACTATTGTGAAATATGCTCAGCCACACCTCTGGCTCCTGCCACCCCTGTGTTCTCTTAGCTTATATTTCTTTGGCTGTCATCCCATCTCCTCTTTCTCCCTTTTTTCTACTTTGGGTGAGGAATACGTGGTAAATAAGAAATCCACAAAACCTGTGCTAGAAACTTAGAGCTTTGCTCTTCTGTAATTCTCTGGAATAGAGAAGATATTAAAAAATCCATTTATCAGTTTCTGAGACATGTTCTTCAGCTTCACGGCTCTGTGTCATGTATTGATATACTTCTTTGTTGTTGTGCAGAAATGTCAGGCATGCTCCACGATCCCTATTTACTGATGCATATAAAACATTGTACAGACCCCCAAAATTACTCCAGTAACTCAACCTCAAAAGATCCAGAAAACAGAAACTTTCCATACACGCTGCTTAATTGCAGAATAGTTGTGTTATGTAGTGAGCCCTGAATACTATGTCCTACAGTTATTTAGACTCAGGACCTCACAGAGGCTGCATGCCTGCAGCCCCAGCCTCTCTTCCATTAAAAAAACAGGCATGGAGCTGGAGTGAGGGCATGTACTCAGTATTTAACTCCCAAGCATGGAGTTACGATAAGGTGAGCACGCTAGGATTCATGCAGCATACCAGGATTTATGCGGTGTACCAGGACAACAATTGTCTGGCAGACTGTGCACCTGAGCAGATGCTATTACAGCCACCAGCTGTCAAAAATCAAGTTACACAATTTAGCCAAGTTCATCTATCAATACTTACAAAGTCGATCATCACACCCATGAATTCTATCAGATTGCATCCTACTTTTTCTGCTGTAGGAACAGTAAACCCGTCACCCCAGTTAAACTAACCTTGATGCTTTAGGAGCAAGAATATTCAAAAAGGACCATATTAGCCTGAGCCTTGTGAGTGATGTTCGCAGAGTGCTTATGATACTAAAAACGGTGATGTCCGCCACATGTACTGCACAGGTCACTGCGCTACCTTGGCTTTACAGTAATGCCTTCTGTTCCACAGCTGTATGAGCAACGGACACTACAAGGCAAATTTATACTATAAATGCTCTGGAGCAACAACCGGGTTTTAGTATTTTTTTTACAACAAAATGGTGTCCTGGTCCTTTACTGGAGCTCTGTTGGGAGTGTAGTAATGCAATAATAATCATAGTAAAAATGTGTAATAAAAGCTCTGCAATATAAATGTGAAGATGGAATATATTACTACTAAATGTACCAGTAAATACTTGTATTTCTGCAGCACTCTAAGTTGTAATTAAGATTAGGCCACATTTTTTTATGCAAATAGAATTACAGTTTCACCCCAAAGGCAAAAGTCTGAAAACTTAGGCCACAGGTATTATAAAAATGAGAATATAACATTTAAACCAAAGAATGGAATGAATATGTCACAGATTTCCTAGATACTTTTCTTTAATTATTTGGACCAAAGAGTTGGAAAAAAGAAAAAATGTGAAGGACTAAAAATTTGTCATCACTTGCTTAACAATAATCAGTAATGAAGGTGACAGGAATGATGTTCAAGGAGTGATATAAAGAAGCATTATTCAAAACTTTTCTAATATGAAGCAATGGGTAAGAGAACACTGCAAGGCCTAGAGGGCCTAGAGGCATTGCTCCTTTAAGCATTATCTTACAAAACTTAGACTTTTCTTCAGAAAGTGCAATTAACAGCTTATAGCAGTTTAAGAGTAATGTATGTATGCTTATTGATACATAGGGATGTGCCATAGCAGAAAATTGAGAGGTGCAATAGATCTCAGGCTGTTTTGTGAATAATATGAGTAAAACTAAACTCTACTCTTCAATGATAAATCTGTAACACTGGGATTCGCTCTAGTCACAAATCTTTACATAACAAATCCCATTACAAATTTCACAAGTAAGTAAAATGAAGGAGAAGTATTAGCCACAACACAAGGTTCTAAGAAAAACATCAGAATTGCAATGGAGATCCTTGGTAAGCTGAATCTATCATTTCAGTGGAAGAATATGACTCCTTTCTTAACAGCAGTAACATCCTGAAGCACCCTAATCCTCCATATTTAGGATTTTAGAATATTTGGAGAATAAAAATAGAAAGTAAAAATTGTCTTTGTGACATGATATTGAAAACAGTAATATATACAAGTTACCAAGCACTTGATATCAAAGATTTTATTAGAAGAGCTATTAAACACACTGGATAAGTGAAGGAATAAAAAGCCTCTCCCTTCAGCTACATTTTTCCTCAAGAAACTCTCCATGAACACATGAGCACAGACTACGCATCCTTTCTGTTAATCACAGTCTTTCTTACAAATCAGTTTCTTCTCAAGAATACATAGGAGACATTAAAACTAGATGAAAAGTTAACGCAAAATTTGAACACACCATCAATATTTTAGGATCTGTTACAGGTGGCTACATGCTAAATGGAGGGGTAAGAGAACACAGCATTTCAAGATTTCTCTTGAAAATACCCTAAGACATTTGGGCAGCTACACAATTCTGCTCTGCAAAATCATTTCAGTGAAGACCAAAGTTGCTGAGCCTATTTAGCATATATTACTGGGTTGCCAACAGTGCACTGTGGCCAACACATAAATAGGCCTAAGTGACTAAGGGAAGTTATAAAAGGAGAAATTAAATCTACAAGCATTTTTTATCAAGAATTTTGTGTATCAATACTAAAATATGTGCAAAATCATCATCTGCTGTCACTGTAGAAAATATATGGTTTTTCTGTACTCAAAATTGTTTGGAAAATTTTTCGCTGTAATAGATATTTATGGAAATTATACTGAGAAACCACTTTTGCAAGTGGAACAGTGATGTTGTCTCAAATATGTCAATAGATATTAAAGTTCTTAACTGACTATCTGAAAAACACATTGAATTTTAGACCTATTCTGCCCTGAATTTACTGAAAAATGCTTTTGATGGCAATGCAAAGATAAGCTCTGCTGCCCTTAATATCCACAAAGAATTTTAGTGCTTTTTTCCCTCAGAACTTAGATCAGAATTAGTTAAGGACATAAAATGAAATAGCTATAGCAACTTAACTGATTATTTCTTGTGCTTATTTCTTGTTGACTTTGTAAAAAAATAAGACAATGAAGGATGTAGTGTTGCTGTAGTAATTTTCAACCTCTTCAGCTGCCATGCCACATATCCTAATTCAAATGTGTAGAGACAGAAATTAATGCTGTGGAACACAGAGTATGAGAAACATCTACAAAAATAATCATCGTTTTGCTTCATTACTGCATTTAAAACTTAAGGG
The DNA here is from genome assembly GCF_047370975.1 of Nipponia nippon. NCBI lineage: Eukaryota > Metazoa > Chordata > Aves > Pelecaniformes > Threskiornithidae > Nipponia > Nipponia nippon. Next base: position 45,204,713 of record NW_028262347.1, read on the forward strand.
CAACAATAACTTTCTGCAGAGTTAACATTTAAACTGGATGGCTAAGGTTAAAGGCAGAATGAAAAGCAATTACATATAGCACATACAGGTTACATTTCAAACCAAGATATTTTTAATTACGTGCATCTTTGCAGAAAAGATATAATTTGGCACAATTACATAGACATTTAAAACTAAAGTTCAGACCACAAAGGAGGTCTCTCCAAAGTTAGACCTGTGTAAATTTATAGCTTAAAAAAAAAAAAAAAAAAAAAGTAGGTGAGAGTTTACAAAGCAATAACTTTCAGTTAAACCATTCTGAGAAAGTATGGTAAAATGAGGTACTATAGATGAAGGCTGTTTCAGATTTTTTGCAAAAAATTATACTTAAAGTCACTTATGCATACAGTGCATATAGTTTTTAGTTGTGTGATTACCTAATTCTCAAATAAAACACATGCACGTGATTTTCTGTCCTTATGAATTGTGTGCAGCATTTTATATGCTGGGAAAAAAAAAAAGAAAGTTATGCGGTGTCTTTCAGCCAAAAGTTTTAGATTTTTCTTATGTGCTCCCTAATGAAGATGGTGTCTTGTTACCTGAAGTCAGTGAGGAACACAACTGCGGGCCCCAGTTGCTAGGGCTTATAGGTGTAAGCCATCTAGCCTGGCCCTCTTCAGAAAAAAAGTCACTGAATTTCACCCAGTTTCATCCAGAGATTTGATATCCATCATTTCTGAATTTCGGATTGATGAAATTCTGTGTGTATTATACATTCAAGAAATGAATGTGCTATTTTTCTCAGAAAACTATTCCTTTAACAACATTTCTACTCCAAAAATCACTTTGCATTGTATTACATACAAAGGCTAAGGCCACCAAGGAAATCCTATAACAAAAGTGCCTTACACTAATATGACCTGAAACAGCTGGGGATAAAAATATGTTTTCACATGCAACCATGGGTAAAAAGAACACACCATAGTTAGTTGATGTTTCACTTTAAAATATGCATATATTAAATATTACAGAATATTTCATTAGCAGTAATGGTACTACAATCATGTCTGCAGCATCCCTCATGGTCAGAGTCAAAACTGTTCTCCACTGTTAAAAGTATTTGCATTTTTTACTAGTTTCTTGACTTGCATTGCATAGCAAAAGTTAGGCAATTAACATGGTATTTGAAAGTTCTTTGGTGAATAAGTGGCTACGTTTTTCTGATGTTTCTGGTATGGAATATAAAGAATCACAGAATCATAGATGGGTAAGGTTGGAAAGGACTTCTGAGATCATCGAGTCCAACCTGTTAATCTAACTGCCTGGTCTACCTCTAAACCATGTCCCTAAGCACCAAATCCACAAGTTTTCATAAATCATAAATCATCCTTTCTCTTCAGTGATGTAAATAATTTATGAATGCTTTCATGAATGCTATAAAAAATAGCATTAGGGCACTCTAATGAATAAAGAAACCCACTGTCAGGAAGAAACCCATTGCCCAAATAGGAGAATGCATGCAGTTGTATGAAGCAGAGATCTATGGCCCAAATCACCTGCAATCTCTCTGATAGCTTTAGGAGTTAAATTTATCCTCAAAGGTTGAGTAAAATTCTGTAGAAGTAAGTAGAAATTGTAACAATGAGGTTTTAAAAGGAAGCCTGAGTGTTTTAAATATAATGTATGTGTCAATTGACAGAAGCAATATCATGTTTGGCATTTGCAAACAGCATTCGCATTTTCAACAAATGCTGAAGAAAAGCGTATGGTAGCACAGTGATATATAAACTCAAACCAGTCATTTCTCTAATTTCATATTCTACACAGTCCCAGTGTTTTCTGGGTTCCTAAAGTATATCTTTGAGATAATAAATGTAATTAAAGCTGTATTTTTCATGCCACATTTTCTACTAATGAGGAAAGATGGAAAAGCCAACATATTAACCAGAAGCCAACATATTAACCAGAAACATAAAAAGGTTTTGGAAAGCCACTTATCATACGATTCTTATTAACACAGGAAGATTTTACAAGGGCTGGATAAATGTTTAAGAAGGGCAGGAGAAAATTCATGTGCAAAGTAAGCGCAGCTATTTAAAGAATTACTGTTTCACAGTATAGTATTAACTATGTATAAAGCTTAGGTTTACATACAAGCCTTGGGAAAAAGCTCTAAAGGTCATTTTTTGGGAAACTATTTGTTAAGAGTTAAGGCAAACAGTGAAATCTGTAAATGGAGATCACAACAGCTGTCATTTAACACTGCACACTGCCGCAGAAATGGATTTAAAAGCATCACTACGGGACATGGTACCACCTGTCTATCATCTATGTGTCCCTGCCTTGTGGAAGCCACTAGAGCTTAAGTTCCTGGTGATATATGGCGCTAATGAAACATCTTAGTGTGTTGTTCGCACATGCTGTAGTTTAGCATACTTTTAACAAAGACTCACACTCATAACGCTAGTAAGAGGATCTCAAAAGCTGTGGAACAAAAGCGGTTATCTTGTTAGTAATTTCAATATTAAAGTTCATTTCCATGAAGATCATAAATGACAAAACCAGGAAGGAAAATTCGCATCCCACTTCCCTTGCAAATGAGACTCAATCTTCTCCAATTAGTGTGTAAAAAGGAAGCTGGTTAGCAGAACCTTGTTGTAATTTGAAAATGTTCATATACTCACTGAAAAACATCACATTTGCCTTCAAAATGTTCATAGACAGACACTATTGTACCACTGAGCTTTGGTATTGGATGTACCACTTGCAGCTCATCTAATTGCTGGCTGCAAATTATAACCTTCAGCGACAAAACTGTTTGGAGAGACCATGGATTATGTGGAACCAGATGAAAACCAGCATCATTTTAAAAGCACCTGAGGAGTAAGCAAATGTAGCTATGTTTTACAGTAATTTTAACTAAAAATGGGAGGTAAATTTTTCAGAACATTGTTAACAATATCTACTATTCATCTTAGCTACAACAGACACAATGAATAGAACAACATCTTCCAGTTGTGAACAAATAATGGCTTCCAGAGTAAGCATAAAAGAAAAAAGCGTGATAATTTTGGGTACATCGTGTGATAACTGGTGATATAAAGCAAATACTATAAGGATGATTATGGAATTTAATTACTGTAGACAGTTATCTTGCCGCAGTCTGCACGAAAAGTCTCTAACAGGAATACAGATTGCTGCTATGTTTAAAGGTCCCTTTTAGTGCCCCTAATCCATTGCAGCAAAATAAAATATATAGTCAAATAACTTTTTGATAAAATACATAAAAATATATAAAACGTATTTAAAGAATTTTCAATCTACTCTTTAAGTATAATATATGCCTATTTTGTATCTCTGCCATATCTAGAAGCCCACTGCTTGATTCAGAGAGCTTCCGCTGTTTGTCAGGAGTACGACACCTAAATTTAGCTGTCTATGCATTAGGTGTCTACCTATGAGCTGCTTGTGAGAGTCAGTTGCCTAACATAGGCATTTGGTGTCATTGTAGTGACAAGGGGTATTCCTTTCCCACCTCTAGCTCCAGACAGACACGGCTCTCCTGTCAATTTTGTGCTGTATTTGGCAGCCCTTGCAGATTAACTGCCAGGTTAGCTGGCAGACTGGATTTACTAGAGCTCCACAGACTACAGCTGAATTTCAGACATCTGGCTCACATGTAGACACCCAAATTCAAGAGTCCTAATTTTGAGCTGAATCCCGTGCTCTGTAAGATACAGTGTAATGTTTATTGTTTGTAAACATGTTTTAATAAGGAGCTGATGTACCCTGTAAGTATCCTCCAGCTTGACACAATTTAAAACCAAGACTTCATATTCAGAAGAATAGTTAATGTAACTGATTTGGTTAATTCTACTCCTATAACATTGTTGTTAAACCTGTAGTAAACATAAGAATTCCCTTGATAATTTGATGTATATTTTATATTGTAATTTATAGAGAGAATTGACTTTTTAAAAATATTACAAATTGCTAGCATATTTCAAAATATTACATAAAATCAAAATAATTTCTGTGCAGCATTTATGTGAAAAGGAGACAAGCCACATATTCACTTTTTAATAGAAACTATTGCCTTCACAGAATCAAAACAGCAATGAACCATTTGGCGGACATTCTTGTTTCTGAAAAGTTCAACTGAACCAACAACAGTGACTTATGCCATATCACTAGTCACTATTGGAACTACAGACAAAAGCCCTTCTTTATTACCCTGGTATGAGATTACATATAAATATTAACTACACAAGCTAAGTTTCCCCAGCGGGTCCAACTGTCCATCTCAATTGCCTTTGCAGTTTCAAGTCAATGTGTGTTACTATTCCCTATCAAATACGAAGTGTTTTGTGAGATGGTGTTGGCAACTAGAGCTGAAATCAGCTTTTCCAGAGTTCCAGATGTTTTCACTCCCTTTGGTATGTATGTAATATGCTACAAAGACTGTTAAATGAGAGTTTATTTACCATCTAATGATGAAAAGCTATAGTCTCTCTCTTAATATTTTTTCTCTTTTATATAAGGATATTTCCAGTAAGTACTCATGAGTGTCTGCAGTTTCTCATTGTTGCTCTGTGTCAGAGCCACAGCCATAAGCTTTCAGAGAAAGGTGCTACCTTAAAATACACATTTCTACTATTTTTTATCCCTGAATCTGATACTTGTTATATACCTAATCATATACTCGTTTAATCAGGGGACCAATTTACTGTCATCATGTTAGGTCTAGATATAGTCCTAAATATGTAGTACACTCTTACGATCAGTATGAGAAAATGGATATGAAAGAAAATATGAATTCTCTTGGGAGAACAGACACTGAGTGACAAGAATACAGAAATTACTGAAAAACATATATTCAATTCCCTTGGAAACTTGGTCCATTTATTTTCATATATAGTACAATAAATTTTTAAAGCTCTTTATTGCCTGTGCATTCACTGTGGAACCTAGTATAAAAACAGGCTTATATATTGCCATTGTCTAATTAATTTTGTCTCATTTAAATAACTAATTGTGTGAATATTATCTGAACTCTTGTTCAAATGCATTAACTGTTTGAAAATAATCCACTCATCCGCTTCCAAATCTCTTCCCATCTAGCTCTTTTTTTCATTATTATTTAATTGAATTTCCATTTTTCAGCTTTCACAGTTCCTCATAAGAAATTGGATTAACAGTATTCAGATTGTGTTAATGGTCATGTTATGCTTGGTTGATTAAATGTCCTTCTAAATGTTTTTAGTATCACATAGACACAAAGTTTGTACAAATTTCTACGGATTTGGGGCAAGAAAGGCTATGAAAGGCTATTTCAATTTAATTTCATTGTGTATGTTTTTACTCCTTACTGTCAATACAAGTTTCACTATTTTTTTTTTAAAACTCCAAATAACAAGGTGATGCTCTAAAGACCTGGTCCCACGCCCAGTGAAGTGAACTTGGATATAATTGGATCATGACTGGGAGGAATTAGAGGAGTGGGATGCATCTCATCTTGAGTGACCAAAAGGACTGCTTTCTGTTTAATAAACACTAATGCAAATAACAGATTATGCAACATAGTGCAACTGAATCATTTGAACACAAATATTCTTGACATTATGAAATGGAAGAATAAAAGAGAGATTTTACTTTTGCACAGATAAAGTGCAGTTACTTCAGAGAAGAAAGGGATGATTCAAAATATCTAGTTCATAGTTTATACAAAGGAAGTACTAATAACTTAATTGCAGATCCTATTTTTAAGAAGTTACTTTAAGAAAGTAACTTTTTCTAGCTTAATATTGGAAAAAAATACTTTAGGAGTCTCTATTTTACATTATCACACATTATTCTGAATTACAGGTATTCCATTTTTCCAGAATTATTTGGTAGTACTTTAAGTTTGTATGTGGCTGTTTTCAGTTTCTGCCTTAAGACTGAGTAAAATGACACCAGTAAATGGACATAAACCAAACTAGCTTTAATACAATTCTATTGCTTGTCTGACTTATTTTTAACAGTGTGAGAAACACATGTCTGGTGGAGATTGAGATGGGGATGGGCATGGGCATGGGCATGGTAAAGGCACCAGCAGACTCCATTATTCATATTTTCTGGCCTCAGAATCATCTCTCTGGGGTGCAAAATTCCTTTCTGTACGTGTGTACAGTTGTGTGTGCAATACAATTATGTGTTTCTGATCACCCTTTCAAACAAAAGAGATCAGTCTGCAAACTACCATACAGGGAAAAAAGCTCTTATCCAAGTTCAAATAGTTATATGGCACCACAGTTCACCATGATACACTGCAATTAAAAGGGAAGAGTTAAACCTAAATTTCAAGGTCGTCCATAATCCTTTCTCCATCAGTGTTAACATTTATATAATGTGTATATATATCTGTGCGTGTTTTACTTAATTTTATAGTAAAATGGAAATTCAGGTTATTACATTTTTTATAGTATTTGACATATTCTTTGGTTCAGTCCTTTTTCATGTCCAACAAGAAATTTGGGAATCTGTCACTAGCTCTTGGATTTTGGTTTGCTCACAAGGGAATAGAAGAAGTGAATAAATCAGTAAACAGAAGGTTGTATTAATCTTACAACCACCTTAAACAAGTCTCACTGAGCAGCTTACTCGAATGTAATTTATCTTTTTTTTTTTTTCTGGCAGTTTTAAGAAAAGTGACAGGGAACACATGGGATAGAGTATTAAAGAAATTGAACCTCAAAAGGGGAGAAAGTGTTTTATTTTACCTCCTGGTTAGCAGCAGCTAGTTCTTCTTCCAGTGCAGAGACTCTTTCTAAAGAAACCCTCAGTCGTTCCCTTACCTAGAAGAAAAATCAAAATATGTGCAGTAACGTAATTTCTGTCAGTCTTTAAAGATTATATAATCTGCCATATGCACTACTGTATGCCATGCCAGTCTGTTTGCAGGCATGTGTGTTGCATCTTTTCTTGAGACACACTGTGCAGTAAACATTTAAACCTAACTATAGGAAGACTTAACCCATGAAAATACGTGTCAAACTTCAAAGGCCATACTGCTTTTCCACAGTTTGCCTGTAATTTTATGGAATACACAGAAAATGCAAATATTCTAAAACCACATTTAGGCATAAAAAGAAAACGTTTTTCACAAGCATCTTTTACAAAGGGTAAGGAAAAAAACATCTGCAAATGTTTTAAGTCCACTCCATGGAAGATAACTAATCTGTTCATATTAATTGAATGCAACAAATTCATTGAAAAAATGACTTGCAGCATTGCCTTCAGGCACACATACTAAAGATTTTTGATATCATCATGCAGTTTGTTTGGGTTTTGCAAAAAGTCATAAACAAGATATACTCTCATAAGCAGAAAAGACTGCTGTGTTTGTACCAGTTGCATAGATGACCTATTTTGTTCTAAGGATGTTTATGATCTACTAAACTATTACTATTATTAGTATTGTATTTATTATTCAATATTAATTAATATTAAAGAATAATAATTTAATATCTTCTGAAGATATATTTACTGTTGTTTGAGTGCTCTGGCTCAGCATCAGCTCATGTAGCGATCGACAACCTGAGCTAGCAATGCAGGTACCAGTCTCCCAATATGATCAAAGTGATCTTCAGTGCTGTGTGTAGGTGACTCTCTCTCTGCTGACTATGAAGGGAGTCTATGGCAGCTCCTCTCCTAATCCACACAACTTCATTAGGCACCTCACATTAAATTACTTTACAACCTGGCTAATCAGCCAACACTCAGGATATATTTCTATCCCCATTCCAGCTACACTGCGATAATGCTGTTACAGCTGATGATCCATGGACGTTTAAGGCTATTAGCAATGTCTGTAGGGAAAGTTAGCATATTCTACTAGACCAACAGGTGCAGCTGGAAAACAAAGCAAAATAAAAATCAGTCTTTAATGTACAATGAAACATTGTACATTTTCATGTATGTACAATTGTTTTCAGACCCTTGACAAATACAGGAGACCCCTGAAAAGGATGTGTATGCCCTAATGCTTTCATACTTTTTCTAGTGATACCTTTTAGTCTAATAAATATTACCTTTTCTCACATAGTTTATTTTCCACTACTACTGATAGAAGTAAAATTTTGCAAATAGACTCAGTACATCCCAAGATTGGCTTAGACTTTAATAGATGAAAATTACCTGTTTACAAAACTGTAACATAGCATGTACACTAATTTTGTCCCAATTAAATTTTAGAACTAACTAAATCTAAAGATCAAATACATATTCAGGAAATGAACACTGAAAAATAAAACTATTAAACCTTTCTAACAAATGCAAATCTAGTTGCTTATGCAGTACTTTGAGTTTTTGGTCCTCTTCACATATTTCAGCTCGATTAAAAGAAACAAAATTTGAAAATATATTTTATGTATTCACATAAATTATTTGAATGCTCTCAGGTAACTATAGTTTTACTATACACTAAACAATGTTGCTAGCCTTAACAGAATAGAAATCATGAGTGAGAGGTGCTCAAAGGAGCAAAAGAAAAGTGAGCTGAAGAGTTTTAAGGTATAAGAAATCCCCAAGACTAGAAAGAATCCTCAATTTTATAGTCCAATTTCTGATTTATTAATTTCCCTCTTTTCCTTCAGCACTACAAGACTGAAAAAAATCAACTGTTAATGTTCCCAAAGTTGCATATTGTATCTTAAATGGACATTTCCTACAGGGTATGACTATGTAATGAATAGCTGAGCTGCAGTAACTGACTCTGCCTGTTCCTCACCTGATGCAAATGAAGTTCAAGCCATCTTGAAGTAGCAGTGACTGAGCCACCTCTGAGTGGCAGTGATAAGAGTGAAAATTACTAAAAATTTTCATGACTGTTTCAAGTGTTTTCTTACACTAGAACAACGGAATGCAGGGAGAATATGCAATGGAACTCAAAATGTTTTTCCTATGTATTAAATTTTTGTACTATTTTTCATCAAAGATGTATGTATAACCCTTTAGTCATAAAGCTTGCTTTCCAAAATGAGCTACATAATTTCTCCAAAACATGCTCATAAAGCTTCAGGTTTATGGTAGTACATAAGCTATCATCATAGGCATCTTATATAAATTTTTTAGTATTCAATTCTAACATACTTAAAATATGTAAAATTAGTTTGAAATATTATGTTTTAAATTTATAATTTATTCATAATTTCCATTTAATTGTATTTTTCATAACAATACTTCACATCAAATGTATAATGCATCAATTATTCTGGCTGTAGTTGACAAACTGTAATTGTTTAAATAGCTGAAAAAGTATTTCTTAATTCATTCACCTTTCCTTTTTCTTATTTTTAAAATCATATTCTGCTTGAAAAACAGCATTATTTCACCAGTTCTACCAACTTCCAAGGGCTGCTTCATGACCTGCTTCCCTATCCACATGGACAAAAAGTCCAAGGCAGTATGAGTTCACTATCTGGCACTTGCATCTCTCTTCTCTCCCTACTCCATGCTCTGTGCCTTCCCAGAGGTTCCCGATTCCTTTGTGGATCCCAAAACCCTTTCTGTATCCTGCTTCTCTTCCCACTACCGTTTCTGTCTTTCACTAGTTCTTCACTATTAAAGTCCATGTCCTACCAGTGAGGGGTGTAGTCCTGTCTCAAGAGACCAGATTTCAATCTCTCTGAATACAGTGGCAGCTGACACACAACAATTTCTTAATGGAAAGCTCAACCTAGATGAAAAAAATACATAGAAAAATGACAGTCATCTTCCTGGTTTCAGTCCTCTTGGCTGGAAGCACTGCTGAGGGACAAGATGATTGAGAGAAAATTCACAAGACAGTAGTTGTCAATAGCTGAAATGAAATGCAATGAGTTGGTAATTTTACTTTAAATTTTCATAGGTTTCCTGAAACCTCCATGTATTCAAGCCTAAGTGTTTTATAAATGAGAATGCATGTTTTAGAAATATGTTATAAGATGTCTAACACTGGCATTCACTTTGAATGGTGTTAGAATTTGTAAACCAACTAGGCCACATTACTGAGGAGGTCACAGCTCCACAAGGAGCTAGAATCAGAAAAATTATCCTTAACCTTTATACACTGTGGTACTGTAGAACTGAATCCTATGGACATTTTAAAGCCTGAAAACACCACTTCCTGAAAATAACAGGCATTTGTTTTGAAGAAAATTTAGGAGACACATTTTTTACATGGTACGTCAGAAAAAAGAGGTAGAGAATTAATGTCTTTATTCTGAATATCAAGCTATTATATTAAAATTCAACTTTTTCCATTCTTGTCCCATTGTCAGTAATAACATGGAACACTATCAGTGTGACACAGAGCGACAGTTGGAAACTGTTTGCCTTGCCTTGCCTTGCCTTGCCTCCCTTGTATGTACCCCGTTAATGCACGGCCTTTTTTATAATGACCTAACCAAAATTGCAGTCTGATGGCCCTTATTTGTTCTCTGAATATAAGAGTTGCTAAGGGAACTGAAAGCAACTCTGCCTTGGCACAGAAGACTTCTTTTTTCCTTTCATCTGACCAGTGAACAACTAATTCAGATTCACATTTGCCATGGTGACATTAGAAATGTTGCAACTAATTCTTCATGTTCAACCACATACATAGCAGCTGTTAAAGTTGAGGGAAATCTTTGATTCGATCAGTGAAAAAGAGGAAAAGTGCTACATCAGTGCTCTGATCTGAAGGAAAAATCTGCTCTGGTTTACAGCCCAGAAACTGTAACTTCATTTCTCACTTTAAATTTCTTTCTCAGTCTTCAACTGATTTCAAAATAAACTTGAGGAAGAACACAAAAGCTGAATAAAGTTTTCAGGTTTGGTCATTCACATTCTAGGAAAGAATACAGGCTACAAATGCCATACTAATGTATGCAGTATACGTATATTTTGAAAAAGATTTTACTCTGAGCAATATTCACCAGTTAGGAATTGTATTAATGTTTTCTTGAAGTTTGTAAGTTCATATTGAATAACCTTCGAATCCAAACAGAGGGCAACAGCCAAAGCCTCTGAAGAGCCATATACAAATGTATTGCAGAGAATTTTGTATTGGATTCCCTCTTCAAATTTATGTTACAGCAAACAAAACAAACAGAACCAGACTCATTTCTGAGAGATGCAGGAAAGGCTGTTGTTCCTGGTCACTATCTGGTTAGAGATAAAGGAGCAGGAACAAATGCAAACTGGTTTTATCTGATAATTCGTTTTTTTTCACATGATGAATCCAAATTAATGATTAGAATATTACATTGTTTTCTCTTTTCTAGAAGTCAAAGACAGTAAGTGAGTAAATATAGTTCATAGAAGTAAGCATTATCTTAGTGAGACTGTATTTATAACTTCAGAAATAACATACTCCTTAAATTTCATGTGGTCCTTCAATGTATTTCTGTTTTCTTGTGCACTAGATAAAGCTTTACTAAATAACGTTTCACAAAGTAAGATTAATCAGATATCACCTGATCTATCAGAATATGCTATAATATGCATTTTTGAAGGACAGTTTCCCATTACAGTGCCACAGACACAGCAGAAAAGGGTTGCTCTCTCCATCTTAGAAGCTGTATCCAACATGTGCCCAGATGACTGGGTATTCCTCTGGCTTTTAAATGCAACCACATTATCTTGAAATGTAACATAGTCAATGCCATGTTAGCACTGCTGTCGGTGCAAAATATCACCCATCTTTCTCCGTCTCCTAGCAACAGCTTCCCACTTTTTTCCTTGCTGTCAAGTTCTTTTTTCTTTCTCTCCAGATATGCAGCCCACAAAGAGCTTTTAAAAAACACTTGCACATGCTAGAATTGAATCACTTTTTTTTTTCATGAACAGCCTATTGTATAAAAGCTCTCCTAGCTACCTGCTAATGAATAAAAAGATAGTGATAACGTTGACATGAATAGGTTGTTTTTATTTGCAAGAATATTAGGTATACTTTTCTGCCGTGAATTGATCTTAAGAGAACTAGTGTTCTTTGAATCTTGGCTAGGTCTATAACACCTGATAGTTGCTTTCCTCTGTGAAGATCAACTGGACACATTTCTTAAAAAATCGACAAAAATTGGTTTTGGAGAAGAAGTTGCTTCAAACAGTTTCTTCTTTCCAAATGCACATTTTATATGTTGAACCCAAAGTTTAAGGCAAAATAGGAAAAACATCTGCAGGAAAATAAACATATTCAAACAGATATTAGAAGTCAATTATAGCTACAGAATGATATAAACAAAGCAATCAGTTTTCTAGTTTTTGTTCTTCCTGAATTGCATATAAGGAACATGTACTTCCTGACCTACTCTGTACTCAATGCCTATTCTAACCATGAAGTTAATCTGAGCTGCTATTTTCTATTCAACTCTAATGATGTCTAGTAAATCTCATCTGCATTTGCTGTATTATAAACTATTCCATGTATATTCATATATAATATCACAAAATATTTCACAGTGCTGTCTTACATTATTTCTACAACTTTTCATTGCATGAAATAAAACAAAGAAAGATACCAGCTACTTAGGAGCAGTAAGAGAAGTCTTTGAGATCTGAAACATTAAGAAGGTGAGTGGTGATTAACTGAAGAGAAGTTTCCTGTGAATACTGCTACAAATTTCAAGTCACTTATGCAATAGCAAAGGCTATTAGAAACGTTAAGTCAGAATTTCACACTGGTCCCAGTCATAATCAGTCCTAACCTCTAGTGTTTAAAACTTTCAATTTTTTTAACAATGCTCATTGTTTGTGGGACATAACCTAACCTTACACTTAGACAAAATAATCACTGACTTTAACTTTGAACATGAAGAAAATCTAGAATTGGCAGTAGAACTCCCCATGTCCCGTGTTTTCAGATTTCTAAAAATTTTAGCATAATTAGATACATAAAGATGTTTGAAAATATGTATAGCTCCTGTCAAATTAAATTTCTAAATAATACAATTAGTGCAGTATCAATTTCATTTGCTATAATACGACCCACCCAAGGAGACACAATGAGATTTCTTTGAGATACACATAAAATAGTAAATATTTATAAACTAAATTAACTCTTTCATTATCCCCATGCTCTAAAGCAAAAATTCTCACAAAATACAACTGTGCAAGAACAGACTATGAAGACTGTTTTTTGGCACTGCTAGGATCTCATATGGATAATGGGGCAAAAATAACAGCATACTCTTACTACCTTCCATACACTAAGATGTACCTATTGGGTTCAGCCAAACAGGACCGGCTCTCTCACATGGGAAGCTCATAACAAGCTTTCATTCTACAGGGGGTGAAGGGATGCTGAAGGAGCAGTCAGACAATGAAATGACTGTCAATGACAGTCATGCTTTCTCTGAATAATGCAATCATGGCCATGATCTCTCTATGGTGGTCTATCTTTTGGACAAAAGGTAAAGGCAAAGTCCAGACTTCATGTAATATATAGAGAGCCAATAGGCTTTTTGAAATAAGGTATCATTCCTGGTTCTCCTTATACTTAAGCAGGCCTCCCTGGAAATATAAATGCTGAACTGATATGTTTTATTTTCCATCTTCCAGTCTGTTTTGTATTTTTCATCGCATTTTGTTAGAGCAACAAGGATGTTTTTGTAGTTCTTGTACTGTGTACAGAGAAATCCTTGCATGACCAGTCAAGTTTTGTGGCAGAGCATGTTACAGCACCTTGAGATGTTTTAGTGTAGGAAGTGAAAACATGAAAGAAAATTTGCACTTAGGAAGAATGTAAAGACTTTCTTGGGATTTTTGTAAGCTTAAAAGGCATTATGAAAATATCTTGTTACTCTTTTTTAGAGGTGTAATGGCTAAATTATTGGTCTCAATGTCAACATTTTTTGTGAAGAAAAAAAATTAAAGAAAAGTTTCCATTATTCATTTGCAAAGGGTCATGAAACATTTTCAATGTACTTTTGGTGGTTTTATTACTCTTTATCCATTAACCTAGGTCAGTTTTGGGTGCATTTTCTTACAGGGCAGTGTTTATAACCTGTGACTTCAGTATATCATATATCATGGTTTTTTGCCTCAGTATTTACTGCAAAGTTCTGCCCTCAGGCCTCCCTGAGCATAGCAGCAGAGTCTGTGGGAGTGTAGCATAACCCACAACACAGGAGGACAAGACATACATAAGTCAAACGGAGTAGACTGGCTGCATCCAAGGGTGCTGAGAGACTTGATTAACTTGTCATAGTGAGGCCTTTTTCATCTTTAAAGGTAATGGCAGTCAGGGCAGATTCCTGACGAGTGGAAAACCCACTAATGTTGTGTCTACTGTCATGAAAGGCAGGGATTATCCTGGCAAGATCCAGGGAAGTACAAGCTGGCCAGTGTTGGGAAGGTTGTAGAGCAAATCTTCCTGGAAGCCATTTCCAGGCACATGAAGGACAAGATGGTGATTGGGAAGAGCCAGTATGACTTTGTCAAAGGCAAATGACATCTGGCCAACCTTATTGCCTTGTGTGATGAGATGACTAGCTCCATGGATGAGGGGAGAACAGTGAATGTTTTTTACTTTGTCTTTACCAAGGCTTTCTGCAAGATCTTCTGTTTACCCCTACAGAAAAGGGTAAGATATGAATTGGATAAGTGGATTATACAGTGCATAGAAAACTGGCTGAACTGCAAAACTCAGAGGTTTGTGATCAGTGACACAAAGTCCAAGTGGCATCCTATTACTATGAATGGAATAACCCCAGGCAACAAGACAGGCTTGGGGAAGAGAAAGCAGTTTTGCAGAAAAGACCTCGGGGTGAATAAGGCCAGACACACAGTTCAGTCAGCAGGTTGAGGGAAATGATTATTGCCCTCTGGACTTTTGAGACTGCATCTGATTTTGTGCTCCCTGGTACAAGAAAGACACTGACAGACTTCAATGAAGGCCCATCAAGTTGGTCATGGGCTGGAGCACATGGCATATAAGAAGAGGCTGAGAGAGTTGGGCCTGGTCAAACTTAAGAAGGGAAAGTTCATGGGAGACCTTATTGTTGTCTACAACTAGCTAACCAGAAGATGTAAAGAAAACAAAGCCAGCTTTTTCTTGGAGATGCAGAGTGACAGGACAAGAGGGAACAGGTGCAAGACTCAACAACAGAAACTCCAGCTAGGTATTATGGAAAAAAAATTACAATGAGGGTAGTGAAACACCAGAATAGGTTTTCTCCCTGGAGATATTCAGAAGTCGATTAGACAGGACCCTAAGCAACCTGAAACAGTTAGCCCTGCTTTGAGCAGGAGGTTGGGCCAGATGTCCTCTAGGAGGTCCTACCTACATTATTCTGTTAATCTCTGAATAACTTCAACGAATTTTCATAGGTAGATTAATAGCTTGTTTCTGAAGGGTCTGAAACAAATCTAACTTATATAATTTTTCTGTCAAAGAAAGCGTAGAATAGATGACTCACATGCCATAAAGGTTTTTTAGCACATTTGGGTGTATGCAGTCTTTTTTACTTCCATTATTTTCGAATAAAAATCCCAATAATACTGACAATGTTTGGTGTAATGTGATAATATTATATCATCAGATATCTGGATGATATATAAAACGTCTTTGATCCAGTCCTTCTAAAGAGAGATACTATAACTAAACACATAATTTTATACAGGATTTGTACCTAAAAATAATGTGTGCTAGGTTCATAACAAATTATTTTAAAATAATTTATTAGACAGTTTCCTTGGTTGATCTTGGAATGTTTTATAATAAAAATGTGATTTATTATATCAAAATAAAAAAGGTTCAATGCATAGATAAATAGCATATAGGAAAAAGTAATTTTGGCCACTTAATTTTAAAACTTGTTTTATAATGTAATAAATCTCCTGTTAATATGATTGCAGATGGCTGATTTTTCTACACTGATAATTATCATTACCACTGGGACAGAGACTCATTATATACCTGTCTACCTGTTTCAGTCTAAAATTTTTAAATGAACTGAATACTGTTTCTAACCTCTTACATTAAAAAAAATAGAATTTTCAAGAATTTAGGTCAAAATATTATATTTAGCTTCAATATATTCTGTACAATAATTTTCAAAATGAGACGTCAAATAAACTGCATAGTACCTAAACACTAAAACATTCACAAAAGAAAATGTGTAAGAAGTACATAACTGCTGAATAATCAGAATCTATTTAAAGTTTAATTCTTATTTCTCATATTTATCCAACACAGTGTCAAAAAGTATAAAAGCAGGAGAGCTCTCTACTCTCTTTATAGTTTTATCAATGTTTAAAGTGTTGGATAAAAGATCAAAGCTCAGACGATAAACCCTATCAATCCTCAAAAGATATTTTTAATAATACAGGATTTTGTAAGTCTTAATGATATCCAAAAGCTTATTACAATTAATTGCTTACAGCAGCTAGAAGTCATTATATTCCCTTTCATAGATTTTCTTTAAATATGCTTTCATGATCTGTAACTGAATAGAACATATAAATAAAGAGATATACCTAAACACAAAGTAAGTTTTCATTTGGCATAAGTTCCTTAAATTCATTTAACTTTGAACCTGATAGTTAACCCAGTATGATTCATAACCCACAGTGTTTCACATCTTTATTACCAATGAAAATTAAATATTACTGTATAACTACAGCTACCCTTTTCATAAAGCTTTTTCTTTTAATAATAGTTCCCTAAATATAGTCAACTTCCTGAGTATATTTCTGAATTAAAAAAAGTTAAATTTATTACTGTGAGACCACTGAACTGGTTCTACACAACACAGCTCAACTGTGCAGTCAATGGTTTCAGATGCTATGCTGCACAATATCTCCCCTACTTACCCAATCATCTCAAACAGAGAAGCAACTCAGCCGCAGAGATGAGCCCAAGCAAATCAGCTAAGACAGACCCCACGAGAAACTAGGCTCTTTGGTTGTGAGCAATGGTTCTCACATACGCCCTGCATGTGTGGTTTTGAGGCACTTACTAATTCATCATCTTCTGAGCATATTTTTTCTAGACATGAACTGGATTTCTGAATTCATGTAAGCAATGCTCAAGGTGATACCTCATAGTTGTACAAAGTGCCATTCACACAAAAGAGTCTTTCCAGCACAGGACAGATGAGGATTCCAGTAGAAAGACCCTCTTAATTAGCATGAATAAATACAGTTATCGTTAGTGGTTTTTATCTTGATTCTGCAAGCCCTTCATTACTTCTGATAACAAAGGATCTACTACTTATTTTAGGTTACCCTACTTGTATAGGGAACGCTGTGCTTATGTAGTAAATGCTAAAAACATCTCTGAAACTTAGGAGGTTTTCCTCCTAAAAAATTTTAAGAGGCAAGTTCCTTTATGTAGTTAGAAACATCTCATTCTGTCTTTTTATTCTGTTTGTGTGTTTTTAAAATTTGAGATACCTACATTTTCTCAGCAATAACTTGAAAGCATATCGTACAGACAATAAATTCCATGGTGTTGTCTTTATTTAGTGCTAAATAGGAGAAGCATGTCTGGTAGGGGTGAGATTTTCTTATTTTGAAAAGTCAGTACTATTGTCTACAAAAGATAGCTAAAGTGACCGGGAGTGCATTACAGCTATTGGTCATACATTCTTATGGATTTCTCTGGACATGTGTAAATGCTGTAAGTACAGGAGATATTCCAAGAAGTAAATAAACAATACTGTTGCTCTGCTGCATCATAAGGCACAGTTAAATAAGTTAAAGAGTGCATTTAGTAAGCTTTTTTTCCATACTGTACCTTTTCATCCAAAGCCTTGTGGTGCTCAAACAGAGATTTCAGAGCTTTGAGGACCTCAACTTCACTGGAAACTCCTGAGGGAGACTGTGCTTGCCGCTTCACCACTGTCATCCTCAGTGACCTTTCGTGTCTTGAGACAAGGCACTCCAAATGCTCCAGTAACAGCTATTGGATTTGATATAAAAGGTTATTAATTTTTGTGCACCTAAATGCCATGGAAATTCTAACTACAAAGTGCATGGTACCAAATGGCAATTTTCTTGGCAATCTCATTGCAGGAGACACTGCTGGAATTATTGACAACATTTCATGATTCTAAATCAGATGGAATAAATAGATAAATAGGAAATCTACTCATGATTTCACTTAAAACTCTGCTATGAAAAGCGGGAACAACAAATCACTCAGCATAGGGTCACTACTTAACTAAATTAAGTACCTAATTACAATATTATTTGTGACAGTAGTTGATAAGCAGTAACAACTAAATAACAAACAAAGCCAGTCTAAAGCATCATGCAAAAATACTAAAGAAGTTTAAATTAATTCACCCTAACTGTGATATATCTTTAATTTATACTGGAAGTTACTTAACAAAATATGTAAAAGTAAACAGTAAATTTTATTAAATTTTTAAGACCATTCATTCTAAATGCCACAGCTAATGACGTTTGTCACTAGCATGTGCTCTACAATGTTCATTGTCTCTGTTGTATTACAACCATAATGGAAGACAAAAAGGTCCATAAAGAGAAATTCCAGGCTATTGTAAATGTCTGTAAAATAACCTGTAAATAACCTATTTTAAAAACATATGATAATTCTTTTTCATTATTACTCCGAGGTTAAATGAAAAATTAAAATGATATGTTGATGTTGTATAGAAAATTCCCCATTTGTTTATACTTTCATAGGGCTACCATTGCTATTCTTACTGTCTGAACATAAAAGAGAATTGGTTAGCTGTAAGGTTAAAGCAGGGTAGCTAAATTTGTGAATCACAATGCATGTTAAATGTATTGCGATTGCAACATACGATTATATCTAAGTCATTGAACTGGAAATTGAAAGTTACATGGATAATTGTTTATTATTTCTCCTTCGATGTGGTTCCTAATATAGCTACTATTAGTAAAGATACATATTTATCTGCAATCCATAGTTATTCTCAGTCACATAATGACCTTTATTGTTACATGAATTAATAGACATAGAAGAGCAAAACCAGAGTGCAATCACATTATAGTTGTAATATATTGCCATTAAGTCAGGAATGATTAGGGTTTGATGTTATCTTTGCTTCAAACATGAGTCTTGTGTCTGGATTTGCACCTGGTTATTATGTTACAGTAACTATATTATTCACAAAAAATAGTGTACACATATGCAAACAATGTTAATACATTAAGAATTGTAATGACTCCATGCAGTTCAGAAAAGGAGGGTATTTCTAATGTTTTTGAATTCAAGTGATGGCCTTTATTTATCAAAACCAAATGAGCAAGAAATCCATGAGCTTTGTCATCCAATCCCTGCAGGGCTGATAGCAGTTGGATTTTTAATTATTTGAGGCAGTCCAACGTAACAGGCAAATTTGAAGAAACCTCTTCATCACAGAGGCATCAGAAACTCAGTACGGGGCTTGGTACTCTCAGATGAGATCAGAATAGCTTCTAAATACAGCGTATTTCTGTTCATAGCAGTACTTAAATACACAGTTAATTGCTACCATTAATAGAACCGAATTTCTGAATTTTGGTCTAAATTCATATATCTTCATGATTTTTCTAGGCCACCTAGTTTATCTAGGAGATAGCTGGAGGAAAGTAAGTCAATAGTTGATTTCTAATGCTACAACCTATTCTCTGCCCCATCTCTCCAAAGAGACCGTATGGCTGCAACATTTCCTTCTCTCTGCACCCAGACTCTACCCCACTCTGTAGCCCTAGGGTAGCCGGACTCTGACTCTAACTTATGCTGTGGACTTACATTTCTCCACAGTCATTCCCACTTGCTGGCTGATCCTGTTAGAGCCTGGCTCGTCCTGCTGTGTTGTCCGTCTTGTCTGCCTTTCTTTATGCAGAAACTTTTCAATGCATCCTAGCTACCCCTGGAACAGTCTAAATCCTGTCAAAATGCTATGAATTTCTGGAGAGACTGGGAAAAAAAAGGAAAATGTTGAACCACAGCTGAGCTTTCAGCATTGCCATTCCTTCCATAAATCTGTAGTTGTCTGAAGTTCAAACTGACAGCCACTAGAACAGTCCAGAATAAAAAAAACCTTGGTAACTATTTTTTGGCCTAACACTGAGCAAATTTATCATATTTGATGCCCTCCTACCCTAAACAACTTATCTCCCAGACAAACACTGTGATGGTCAGAAAGGAGAACTCTGAGAGCCTGTATGAGAAAATCTGGTGTAGGAGAGAAGAACATTGTTAAGTTTAACGACTGAAGGAAATCACAATATCTTGTGGGCATGGGGGCATGTTGAGGACTTTTCCCTTTAAATAATTCAAGAATTACTATTACAAATATTTGTGAGAACACTACAAGATTTCATGTCGAAATAACATTGTAACAATATTGGTGGTTCATTTAAACTACAAAAGAATTGTTAGAAACAGCTTTAGGTATTTTAGTATGTTGCAATTAAACTCTGGCTTTATTAAAGATCATGTGCTGCTGAGCATATTCTGCTCCCTCACACTGTGTCAAGTTGCATACAGTTGTCGAGCACTCAGAGGGACAGGCAGCTTGCAGAGAAAAGAAGATGAAGATCAACAGCAGCAGGCGGGACAGAATCACCCACGCATCATTGCTATGCTTTTCCTACTGGAAAGTATAGGCTTGACAATGAATTAAGAAATAGTCTGACAAGCGAATTTTACTCTTATGCTGGGAAAATTTTAGGGTGCTCAAAATGCCATGCTGATAATTGTATCTTAGCTAACTGGGATGAAGGTTTCTGGAGCTCTGGACTCTTCATGAGCATAAAGAATGTTTAAAAATAATCATTTAAAGACTGAAAAATGCTCTAGTGCATATTTTGTGAGTGAATGAAGCATCTTTAAAATGTTAATTAGAACTAAATCAACAAGAATAGAGAAAATTGTTAGAACATACCCATCTTCCTATATTTCTCAAATCACTTCCAAAGCACTTATGGAAGTGATCGATTTCTGTGAAATGGAAATGCATGGTTAAATTTAATGATATAAACTACACTGGTGTAGGCTATCACCTACGTGTATTATACTATACCATCATTACTCCATGGACACTGATTTACACATGGAAAATGAAAAAAGTTAAAACATTCTTTTTCAGGAATGATGACTCAGTAAATTGAAATTAGTGTGACTCAGTAGAGTTTGTATTACTACATGACTTGGATTTTAATCAATGTAAAATATTTTATCATAACTCTTTATTTTCAAAAAACCTGCTTTTAAAAGAAAAAAGGTTCACTACAGGATAATAAATGGAGAAATTAAAGAATCAGGAGAGGATGATAAAGAGAAAAGGAGAGGCATAAATAATGGAATACAGGGAAAAAATATAAAAGATAAGGGATTTACTAAAATGAGACAGACTTAGCTTAGAGGATTCCTTAGAGGAATGGGGCAACCCACTAAGAAGACAACTTTCTTTCGAGGTCCAGCTTAAAATTTCTCACCAGCACAGGCAAAACTGAATTTCCTTTCAGTCTATATTTAGAATGCACATTGTTCAGTGAATCTCCATCTCTGATGCAAGCAAAGACGACAAGTAAAATAAACAGACATGGGGTTGAAGATTATCTCTAAAACCAGTCAGAAAATCAGTCATTTTCTTCAGCTTTTTTCCACAGTGGTAGAAACCAGTTTGCACCCACGGTCAGCTGGGGTGACCTCAAATAGCTATACTGGTAAATTACTGGTGAAAATCTTTGAAAAAACAAAGTTACAGCCTAACTACAGCATATGTCCCATGTCTGTCTTTTTGTATATCCAAGACAGAAGAGAAAATACTGGCAACCTAAAACCTTAATGGAAACATATATAATAATCAGGATAATGATACAAAGTAATAGAAATGAATAAGAGTGTTTTTATGAGAACAATGAATACAAATATCATAACTATTAGATTATACAGTGTCTGAAAATACAGGTATTGAATTACTATACATATTACTATCTATTGTCACCCTAAGAATAAGTTCTTATTTGGAAAGAAGAAACATGAGTCTAGAAGACAGCTCATAATATTGAGGCAAAAAAAATGAAAATTACTGTCATTTACATTAGTGAAATAATGCTTTGCCTTTACAGAACTTCAGGAAACAGTTATACTTATTTTCACATGTATGATGCTTTCAGACTGTAAGAACTCATGTTACAATGTTTAAAAAAGAAAATAAAGTGCCTGATTTAGTTTCAGAACCTATCAAACTGATGTAAGTAAAAAGACCTCTAAGAAAATGAGCTAAATAAAGGAGTTAAAACCATACTTTAAAAAATATTCTTAGGATTTTCCAACACAATAAAAGGGAAATTTAATCATAAAATATGGGATTAACTTCTAACCTATGGGTATTACGAGGCTGCAGTGCCTAATTGAAGATGTTTCATAAACCATTCACTAAGGAATTGAGACATCAAAATATGACTAAAATTGAAATTAAGTTAGCCTTGCTGACTGTAATAAATGCTTCAGCTCCTGAGATATTAAGTAAAAGAAAGATGATGCCACTGTCTTTGTTACTGCTATTTCAGTCATGAACATAGGTTTAATTTTTATTGTTTCTAAAACTGCTTGATCTAAAATATTTCAGACCAATTTAAGTAACATTTTATGCTATATACAAAAAGCATATGTATGTGTCTGGGTTTTTTTTGTTGCAGTGAAAAAGCCACAATCAAATTAATCCATATCACTATTGTAACAGATTTTTTGTTTCAGCAGCGAAACCAAACCCCAAATTTCCTCATAATCATGTTCTGATTTACTAAGTTAAACCTACAAACTTTTTCTACTTTTAAAGAATACAGATTGAGACAAAAATAACTTTCAATTGTAATTTAAACTTAACACAGCCAAATTAGTGTTATTTTATAATTTCCATGAAATAACATGCTAGATCACAATGACCTGTGTTCCAGCTTCAGAAAAGCTGCTGTCTTTCCACATGCTATAGGTGATCATTCTAGCTAGAGAATATCCAGAGAAATAACTGTAAAAGTTTCTATTAAGATATTTTTGTGTATGTTTTCAAAGTCCCATGCAATGATTTTCCAGAGAGAACCTGTTTGTCTTCCTGTCAGCAATGCCACACCAATCAATACATATACATATGCTCCTGTATTTTCTATTTTGCCTTGCATACTGACAGATTAAGTTCCCAGCTAAGTTCTTGACATGAAAATATTTCTACTGTAATATGTCAGAAAAAGTTAATTATCGTAGGCAGTAAAAATACATATTCAAGACCAAAAGGTCAGTAGGGAGCTTTGCTGAAGAATACTGCTAGAAGGATTGAGTAGGAACTTGATTAAATATTGGGGTAAGGCTTAAATCTTGGTATTTTGGCTGAGACCTGGAGTTTATGGGTTCTAAAGAAAGTAATTCCAGCATGCTCTTTCTCGAACACAATTTACTGTCAGGGTCTGCCACTGCAGCTTGGCATAGAGTGACAAATCAGGAGGTGTGGTGTTTGTTGGTTTTTTTTGTGGAGACTGGCAAAAACTTTAAAAGATTGTTGCAGAGAAATAAAGAAATGCACAGGTGCGGGTCTAGAATAAAGAAAAAACTGCCAGTTAGACATAACTGAAAATGTAAAAGGGAGCTAGAAGGCAAGGGATGGTTGGGAGTGTGTACTCAGAACCTGACAGAGTGGCCACTTTTATTTCTTCTTGCTGATCTTCAGCTTGAAGCAGTAGGTACTTTAAAAAGTATCTTTATGCTGTTACCACAGGCAGATAAAAGGTTGAATTAAAACATTTAGAAACAGCAATTTGGGAATATGGAACTGGGCCTCTTTATTTAAAAGTAGTAGGAAGTGCTACCTGGGACAAAACTGGTTGTACTGAGTAGCTCCACTATGCGTGGTTATGCATGAGAGTGTCCTGGGAGTGGGGGTAAGCCTTGCTAGCATCACCAATGCTAGAGCTGGGTTAAGTGTGAACACTAGTGGGATGGAAGACAGAAGCATTAGTTGGACTATCTTTATATATTAGAAAAGACATTTAATTTCCTCATTGCAAAAGTGTATCAGTGGTCCTCCAAATATTATTACCTTAATAGAATCTTTGCTTAAATAACAGAAAAGTTTTGGAGCAACTTTTTCTTGCAAAATATTAATGCTGTTTCACATTAATACATCTCAGTTTGCAAAATGCCTCTTTATAGGCTATGCCTTCTCAATGAATGTTTCTAGAAATCTCATCACTAGTATGTCATCAGGACTATATTCTGAAGATGACAGATTTGTATCTTAAATGCTGATCTTTCGCTATAAGAGAAGTGTGCAGGAGCCTATAGAAGACAGCATGAGTATTACAGCAAACTCTGGCAACTAATGTAGTATATGGCAGCTTAGAACCTGGCAAGAACATATTTATGACACAATGGAGTGATAATTTATTAATGAAAATGCTAGACGTCAGAGTAAGGCATGTCTCTGAATTTTTTCTCTCTCCTTCCCTATTAATACTTGGACTATATCTTCCCCTCTTGTTTACTGTAATATTTCCTGCATTTGTCATATTTTTTCATAGCCTAAATCTTTTCATCTCCAATACCTAGCTTCATCCTCATTCTGAAAATACACTGATAGAGTTTGCTAATTTTAACTGCAAGGACTTCTTGCAAGGATTATCACACTCTGTAACACTCATTCGTTGGTATTACTTCTCCTGGAAAATCTCTTACTGATTTTTCTTTTATATAACATGAGAAACATAAGAATGGATGATCTTTAATTTTCTTGGTTTGCAAAGAAAGTGCCTATGATAGAGTTCAACCTGACTTAGGTGATGACTTGCAGTTGACTCATCTTCCTTTTCTCTCACAGTCCCTTGGGAAGTGACTGTCTTTGGCTACTAGGCTGTCTTAGGATTTTTGCTACTCTGCACCGCTTATATCAGACCCACAGTAAGCACTGGTACACTGCAGTTTTAATATAGCAAAGATGGTGTTCAGCGGGCTTTGTAGTGAAATGGATAAACATTGTTAGGCAGTTTTTTGCATATACTTATGAAGAACTTAGGACAACTGAGAAGATGACATTGCAAATTCAGTTTATATGGTGTTTTTTCTGTAAAGAAAGGCAAATGGATATATGTTCTGTGCAGGAATGGGTATATGTAGATTATTGAATAGGTACAATTGAGTGTGTATTTTAACTACATCTCTATTCAAAAGTTTGTGCTGGAAATTAACACAAAGTATTCTTTATTATATGTAAATTATTTTCTTAATTGACTTTCCTATTTACGTGCTACTCCACTAATTAATTCTACTTTTGTGGGAGTCATTTTGGACTGTTTAGAATGTATAAAAGTCATGAGAGAAAAAGTAGGTCTCATCTATGCCTCCCATCACATTTCCCAAACCCATCACCTCTAAGACTTTTGTGCTAAATGTAATCATCTCTTGCACCTCCAAGCTAGCATGGAGGTAGATGGGGCAGCTTTGCCTCTGTAGGCATCTGTTATCTTCTGTCCTTCCTTGGATTTCTGAAGTCTATGGCATGCTGATGCTATAGCTGGACAGAAGAAAGGAGGGAGAAAGACCCTCTCTCAGTTCTTTTGTCATGTACATTGTTAGATTTCCTTCAGAAGGCAAATTAGCTGACCAAGGAAAGATGTTATCTGAGCAGCCAAAATCCTATTAGTTTAGTGAGAGGAGGAAAACAGGAAGAGTTACCCAGATCACAGAAGAATGAAATATGGATATGAGAAAACATGCTTGTGTTCAGCCCCTCTGAGATCTATTCCATACGTTCATCAGCAGCCTGACTCCTGCCTGATCTGGGACCACTCCATCTCTTTTCTCACACCTTTCCACACCCCATAAAGCCTCCTCTGCTCCCCTCTTCCATTTCTTGATCAGTTCTGCCTTTGCCCAGACACTTGCATGTGCAAATTATTTTATTCTGAAAACCATTCTGTACACCGTTTGAGAATTTTCAGAAGGTGCTATCACATACTCTTGTTCCCAGACAAAGTAACACCTTCTGATTGAAGTAGAACATAGTAATTTTAAGGGTGAAATCTTGTCCTCACTCAGCTGTATGGCAAATGACTTTTACTTCAAGGGTCATATGGCAGCATCTACACTAAACAGCAGACTCATTGTGATATGTGTAGCAGCCTTCATCTCATCCTTATTCGGATCAAATCCAAGGCACAAGGCAAAGCTGGGTCTGTTGTAACCTTGCCTTTTGCCTTGATAAGAGATGAGGATCTGCGCAGGCTACTTATGCAGGCCCTGGGGCTTGGAAGCCTGTGTGAGTCCCTTGCTTTAGAAAACATTTAAACTGAATGTACTTACCACGTTATATACAAAATCTGTTATTTTTGTAGTATGTCATGCTAACCCTTACAGTCATTTCCTCCGGGACTGTAGCATGGTAGATACGTCCTGTTGCTTAGAACCTTACAAGTCTCATGTACTTATTAAAAGGCTGGAATTTTGTCTTCTTATTTATATAAATGAAGATCTAAATTTATATATAATATATTCCTCCTGCTTTACACATACAGGATATCTAGAAAAGGTCTGCTGTATACTTACTCTTGTGTTGTTTCTTTCAGCTTTCAGTTCTGAAATCTCCTCCTCTTTTTCAAGCAGCTGTTCCCTGCACGCATTTAATTCTTTTGTCAGTGCAGCAAATTCCTGTGGAATAAAATTATATATGAAGGTACTGAAGGTGTAAGCACTAGAGGAATCAAATCCATATGCATTCTAGAGTTTGAGGATTTAAATAATATTTAGAAATCATCAAAATAAATTAAAATAGCATATGTAAGCATCAGCATCTACCAAAACCATTTGGGCATACCTAATAAAAGGCACCCATGGAAAACACTGATTTAAGTTTAGAAACAAAAGAAGGTTCAAGATGATGGCAACATCCCCCATTCATAAGCTATCAGAACCACACCAGAAGAACAGAATTGGCATAGCAACAGAGACACCACATTTCATACATAATGAGGTTCAACTCAACATATCCAGTTAGCGAGTGTTCTTGCCTCTTTGTAAGGCAGCTGTTGCAATATGGCATGGGAGAAAAAAGTTAAGGTATTCACTGATCAAAATCTATCTAATATCAGATCAACATAAGTAATATGTGTGTTGTGAAAAAAATACTCTCTATTTTTACTTGATATTATTTGAATTTAACTACTAAAATATATTTGGGCATTATAGTGAAAGGCTGTGATGAGTCAGAGCAATGTTCATGTTTGTTAGTTTGGAGTCAGTTTCCTATGAAATAACAGCATAAAATAAAACTGGATTTTAAGTTGCTCCTGATGTTAAGTTTTATACATGCAACTAACAGGTTTTCTGAAAAACACATTTTTCAGTTGTCAAAATTACTATTAAAATGTCTTGATTTTACCATTGCTGTTACTCTTCAACAATATACATAAATTTTTGTCTATACAAAGGGTAGTCACAGATTTGTCATTCATTTCAATAATGAAAATGTTTCACTCCATATGTGTTTATTTTTGACAGGCACAACATATACTAAACTGCAGTCGTTAATTTTATCCTTTACAGCAAAAAGATGTTATGTCTCACGAAAACAGCGAGGCAAAGGATGAAAAGCCTTTAAAATTTGTGATCATGTGTCAGAAAAAAAAGATGTCTTGATGAACAGCATCGCTGCTTAACAAAGATACATACATATTTTTAAGTATTAAACTGATTTTAGTTTGACCAAAATAGTCAGTGCTTAAAAGAACGCACAAGCAGCCAGAGTTAAACTGAAGTCATTCCTAATTCCCCCCTCCCCCACAAAAGAAAGCAGTTTAAGAAAAAAACATGTCCAGGTGGTTTATCTTATCAGCCAGTAGGATGAAGCTGAGACTAAATCTACTTATTTAAGACAAAAGCTAGCAATGATCTCAAAAGGGCTTGGTTTACTGCTTCCCCTTGAGTTGCTGAAAGCAGCTTTTATCTAAACTAAACTAAATCTAAACTAAACAGAACTAAAGTGCTGTTCAACAGAAGTTTGGTAGGTATTCCTAGGCTCATTCTGTTTTAATCAAGTTTCTAAATAGTTAATGGTATATGGTATTATTAATAATATATTTGAAAGTATTTGAATATATTTCAAGTGATATTCTGACAATGTGTAACTAAGGTTTGTTTTTTTTTTTTTATTTTTCAGCAGCTGGAACTGAATTCACAGTAAACCTCCATGCAAATTGCATGGTAGTAAGGAAAGCGTTGTTCTGATATCCTCAGCGGATTTTGTTTTAGAGACCAGCTATTGATCACATGAACCATGTAGTGATGTTTTGTGTCATACCTCCTAATCAGTATTTTCATCTTACACCCTAGTGGTCAAGAACTTGTAAGGCTATGCAGCATATTTTGATGTTAAAGCCCTTAACTTAGCTTTGAAAATAAGATTTAAATTTTAAAACTCCTCTCTCACTTTTCAAAAGTATCATTCTGTCTGTAGGTCTTACTCTAGGATTCAGAAACTGCCAGTCCAGCAGTGTTATTCTGTCCACAATTTTGTTTAAAAAATTCCTGTCCTTAAGGTTGTAACTAATGTTACATACAAAATGAAAATATCATATTGAATAGAAAGCCAATGATCTCAAGTCAGATTGAATCAGAATTTTGAAGCACAAAACCACACTTATTTTTTTTCTTCATATTCGTCTAAGAGAAACTTTATAGTGCTACAGGGTGGAACTCTTGTTACTAATTTACATACAGTTTATACACTTGGATAAGCGTCTATAATACTTTCAGAATCTCACAGAATAAACTTTCTGCATAATCTATGTAGTATGTCATTGTTATTTACTTTTTCTCATTTCTTTGTATTGTTTCAGTTGGAATTAAAATAGACATTTTGGCATATGCTTGGGCATCTGGATGGGTGACAGGTGGTGAAAAGGATAACGAGTATCATCTGGTACTTACAGTTCCAGTTTCTAACTACAGTAGGCAAAGCAGTCCGATAACATGCTTTTGTTGCTTTGCTTGGGAAGAGGAAAAGATACGAGTTTATCAAATTGTGAATTCTTTGCTGTGCCAAGGCAAGCCTGCTACCAGCAGTACAGTCCCTAATGCTTTGGTCAATGTAATCTCTAATTAAGGAATGGAGCTCCTACTAGTCTGCTGAGCAGCATGGAGCTTATTCTTAGGGAAATTTTCTTTGGTTATCAGCTTAAGTTTTCCCTTGCTTAAAAGCAAAAGCAAATCATTACTCAAAATTCTGCTCCCAGAGAGTCCCATACCTAACATAGTGTCCTCTCAGCCTTGAAATATCTTCAGCTTATATTCATAGTAACTATTAGCATCCACTTTAGCTGGGCTACCCGTGTCCAGTATTTTAGACCTTTTTACTTGAGTCACTGACACAGCCCCTTCAAGCCTAATTATTCAGTTGCTGCTGCTCTCTGAAATTCCTCTGTGCTCTTGACATACCTCCAGTACTAGCATTCTCAACAAGCAGTCACTTCTTTGTACCTCTGGAGCTAAAGTGGCCAGCTTTCTCTCTTCATCTGAAGTACTAGATACTGCTCAGTTGTCAACAGCTTTGACTTCTCAGTCATCAAGAGCTTTGATTTCTCTGAATTGAATGATGACAGAAAGAGGTTTGGTTTTGTTTTTTTTTCTTGGTGTTTATATCATAACCCTTTTACAGGGAAAGTCTCAAAGTAAAACTGAGTTTGCCCTAGAGCTTTACAAATTACTATTTCTGTCACATCTGCTTTGATGTATTAATAACTAGGATAAAAACTCACAACAACTTGCTTTTCAATTCATGCTTCCAAAACTACAAGTAAACTCATTTTGAATATACCTTTTTTGTCCAAGGTATCCCTGAGATATGACAACATAATGCTCCAGGCAACGTATTTCTCCCACAGGTTAGAAGCAAAGCAAAGCATATTTTTGTTTTACCCAGTTATGTAATAAATAGCATGTGATGATAATGACCTCTGCTCTTGCAATTCCCTCCTATATATACACGGATCAAGGGAATACTGTCATCTGGAATTATTATTTGCAGCAGAAATCTTGCATGGTCAGTCATACTTTGGGAGCCCTGAAGGTAGTATCTGTTGCATAACTAATATGATTTGACCAGCACAACTGCCGTCTTAAAGCTTATATAGAAGTTGTGTGGCTATAAAGTTAATTAAGAACTAAAGTGAATTACAACTATATGAAAATTATTCAGTTGATTGCACTGTTTTTATACTATACTATATCAGGACACTAACAGAATTATTTCATAATAAACAGCCCAAGAAATAGCATTTTTTTTGCCATCTGAATAAACATAATTTCGGAGCATATCTTATCTGCTGTTTTGCTTTTTATCTTAATACTTGGGCTATAACACTCAGTCTGACTGAAAAATAGCTGACTCAAAATGACAGCTTTTCATTTATACCATGTTTATCTTTGAAGAGAGGGTAGAAGCCTTGAAGACAAATTCAACAGAAATTTGTAGCTGCTGAAAGGACTGCTAGGCATTACAAATTAAAAAAAGTCAAGGACTTCCCCTGGTGAAGCAGCTGAGATACAGTCAGAGCAGAGGCTGGAGGGTGCCTGGGAGAGTGGGAGGCCATCGGGACGGGCAGGCTGACAGAGCTGCCAGATGTGTTGGCAGCAGGACTGTGAAGGGGAGGCATACCACAGCTCCCTTACCATTAAATCTCTGCCTCTAGGGGCTGGCTTAACAAATGCTGCTTTCTTTGCTTATTGTTCCCAGGAAAGGCACGCGAGGTTTATTTTTTATGACCTAATATGCGGAAAACCTATATAACTAGTCTCCAAGCTGAGGGTATGCCACAGAAATTATGAGACCTCCTAGCTGCAATACTCAACTGTTCAGTCTGTGTATACAGTCCAGTACAGAGTGAGTTGAAATGAAAATACAAACAGCCTCTCATCATCCCCACAAAAAAATAACTACTGAAAGAAAGGAGAAATTTTATAAGACAAAAAAAAAAAAATCCATAAAATTAAGTTTCAGAGACACTGGGGAAATTCGGCTTAAAATGTCCTCTGGATTTTCCATCTTTGAACCACAGTTCATTTCAGGAATGAATGAGTGAACTAATCTCTGCATGGAGAAAGAATGGTAAGGCTTTATCATTTTTATTTTACATTTAACACAAGCTATGTGAACTGATTTTCTTTCCTACAAATTTAGATGTAACTCACTTAACATAGGAAATTACTATCTACTATAATTCCCTCGGAGTTTTAACCTTTCATTCATTATGTTTTCATCCAATCCAATTTTGTAAAAAAAATTTTTACCTTCTTTCTTTTCTCATTATTCCTTCATTGGAAATATTGTTGGAAATTCTCCACACTTTTTAAATGACCAAGGATTTATTTTAGCAATTTTCCCATTACCAGCACACAGATTTCAACCTTGTTGACTCTTATTAATAAGACAAAACACTACAAAATTCTGAGTGTAATTCACTGTTTATCTTCTTACTATGGAGGAGCCATAATAATAGTCCTTGATTCTAGATTAGGTTGGTTGAATGCAAGATTTAAATATGTGGATTTGGTGTCAATCTTCTGAAATGTTTATTGTTACATTTCTGCTCAAAAGGAGAGTTCATTTGCACACAAGTTTTGGGTTGGAAAACATGTACCCTGAAATATTGTATTGTAACAGGACCCAGGTGAAAACAGGAAATCTGTTTGGACCTCAGAACTAAAATTTTGATCTCTTCATACACAAAAAAGTCATACTTTCAAAATTGTAGAGTAGCCTCTGAATTAGTCTCTTAAAGATATTATCAGATCAATTTGCACTATGATGCTGTTTGCATGGAGAGTTTTCGGTACTTCTCCACAAATAAATGCAGGCAAAATTGATTCAGTTGTCCTCTTCCCCATTTTTATGCAGTGGGCTTTTTTTTTTTTACACCTTCAAGAAAATTGACCACCAGTAGTAAATTATATAATGAATGATATGAAGTGGCTGGGCCACATCATGTTGAACTACTGAATCTCTAATTTGAACTGAGTGTTACTTTGACTCACACCATGATTTCACAGACAGGGAATAAGGTACTTTTCTATCTAAATCTATCTTTTTTTTTTTTTTTATTTTAGCTATCAAGGAATTACCAACGCTGGTTTGGGTTATTTATTTCTCTACAAGACATCTAAATGTGGAAAGTGTGATTAAATGTGACAATGTGAGAGTTCATTAATTCACAGAGAAAAACGAAGATGATGAGATTTCTGTTACGTAAGAGAGAGAACTAGCTCAGTAACACAGTGGACTTGTGACCCCCCCACTTTTTTTTTTTTTTTTTTCCCCAGAAACGTGGGCACTGACTGAAATTTGGGAATATGTAGACACTTACCCACACATAAGCAAACAGTCAATGCTCCTTGGAAGAAAGAAAAAAACCTTTCAGAGGCTCAGAGCCCATGTTAACATCTACAAGAATTAATAATCCCGACACATTCACTGAATAGAAAATTGGACAAATGGAGAACTGCTATATAGCTTTCCATCAAGAAGGAATTATTTCTTTAAATACTCAGTTGAATCTACATCAGATTTTTAACTAAGTCTTGCAAATATTTACTTATTCAGCCATCCTTGTCTGAGTAGAAGAAATCATCTCAAACTAGTATAGCCTCTCTGTGGATGGCCTACTATTGTGAATGAATTATTAACCACTATGACTGTGGTCCTAAATTAAGAGAGATATATTTTTTTCTTTTTTGAGCAAAAAGAAAATCCCCCAAATTCTCTTTCAGTACCTTAACATAAAAAAAAAAAAAAGCAAACTTGCTTCTAGAAAAGACCCAAAAAGAATAACAGAGAACTAAGGATTATACTAGGTAAAATTTATATATCTGATTAAGGCCATTGAACATACTGAATGAATGTGGATATACATATTTTGGTTTAGCTTTGCAGCATATGTAACCTGACTTTTATATAAATGTCATCTAAATTCAACAGCTGTATCATGTTACTTTCATGATTTTTTTAGAAGAACAAGAGTACCAAAAGTATTCAAAATTAGATTTCAAAAGTCAATGAAAAAGAAACTTTAAATGTTATCTGTTTAAATGTTAGTCCATGTAATAGTATTTCCAGATAAATTTAAAGATAATGGGAGAAACGTACCACTGTCAGGACCTGTGATGTAATCTGCCTAATTTTTCTGCTCTAGTACACACTTGCCATATAAAGATTAATTCTCACAGATTTTTGAAGCCAAAGCAAACCTCCCGAGCAACATGAGTATTATGAGAATGGCTCAATTTTTGGCAATGATTTTCTCACACAGGATTACTTCAGGAAGAAATCTGACACTACACACAGAATACATGGGCACAAATCTGCCATCATAGTTTTCACTTGAAACTAGGGCAATAATAATATGAATGTAATTCATGTGGTTTTAGAATCATTGTTAAAAAGTAGTACAACCACAAGAAATGACCCAAGTATAACTCTCTAATCAGTACCAAACAGTCAAACACAAACCTGTGTTCCATTATTTCCCAAATTAGCCTGCACAACTGTCAGGTAAAAACGTAAATTTTACACAACACCAGCTAAAAAGTGCCCAGCTGACATTCCTGGTTTTTTCACAGTCAATTTCTCTTTAATGGAAAACTGCTGAATAAAGTATGCAATGGGCTATTTTAATAATGTTTTCCCACTCCCTCTATTTTTAAATAATTTAGATTAGGTGCTCTGTATTATCTGTTGTATACCGATCACTAAAATTTATGCTTTCTGAAGAATAATGTCCAGCGAGTGGGTATTGGTCTGTTAAAAAAAAGCTAGGTTTCACACTTACAGTAATAATAAAACAGAAGGACATGGGAAAAAGGGCATGATAAAATTGACAACAGATTTTTACTTTTTTACCTAAAATTTCCTGTGCTCTGTGAGACTCTTCGGATTATGATAACAGATGCAAATTCACAAAAGCTTAAAAAAAAGTTCTCAAGCACAAGGCAGTAGATGCTAAAAATTCAACAGCACAAGGCAGTAGATGTTAAAAATTCAATGTTCCTTATTTGTCATCCTTAGTATCAAGCTATAAAGCTTGAGGCTTCAAAGGACTTGACAGCCTCCATCCATAAAAAAGTAAAGTTTAAAGATTATAAAAATATAGCCTACTTTTTAATATTTTTTTTATTATTATAATGTAGCAAATCCAATTATACCAAACTAGAGTCATTCTCCCATATTTATGAACAAGAATGAAATTAAAGGTCTTTTTTTTTCCCTTAAAAAAAGGCAAAAGGAAAATTTAAAGGTCTCTTGTTCTGCAGTTCTTGTTAACTACACCGGTTCAATTTGGAATAGATATAACAAACAGTGAAGGACAGCATACTCTGTTACTTTGAAAATAACGACAATTGTGTCTTCAGTGCTTTGCTCCTGACTGATGGGAACACTGAGGCACAGAGGGTCTATAACCAAATTAAACAGCTGTTGGATTATTACTGAAATGGGTTGGGATAAAACACCATTCATATAAACATCTGTAAATATAATAAAGCTGAATTTGTAATTCAGGTGGCTGACTTTTAAACAGCTCATAATATTATAGTGTAGGATGAAACTGCAGACTGGCTTACAATGTGTTTTAATTAGTCATATTTCAGAATGTTCTACTATACATACTGTACTCTGTTTTGTAGAAGTATTACTCATGTAAGACACTATGGCAGCACACTTTTCAGAAGTGGGATGAAAGTGTTGTTAGTTGGGGCTGTAATGATTTTGTTTCTTCAAATCATACTGCTGAAGTATGGAAGCGAATCAGCTATATAATAAGGGAAATTGCACCATCAACATTTTTTCCATGTAATAATCAATGCCTTTGTTTTACAGATATTTGTATTCACTTCTTCTAAAAGTACATAAATAATTTGCGGATATAGTTACGTTGCAGACTAGAGTGTATTATTATTTTCAAATGACGCTCTTTAACATAGAAGATATTTGTATCAGTATGTCTTGATTGACTAAATATTGCACTGCATCAAAACTGGTGACAATTTACTACTCCACAGTTAGAAATTTATCATCTATCGAGAAAGAGCAAAATATGGTCTAAAATGGCATATGACTAATTTATAAAATAATTTTATGGAAAATGGGATTGATTTTATTCCAATTCATCAGAAGTATATTTTTCCAGATATTTAAATATTAAATATGTGAAATGCTCACAGAGCAGTAGTATGAGCGAAGAATAAATTGTTGTATTGAATTAAGAGACTACAACCTCCCATTGCCAGTACAGTTTTATTTTATGCTTATCATCCTACCTTTTTTTTGCAAAATTAAAATAACCACAAAGTTATAAAGCGAATCATGCTGGACAATATGCAAATTATTGAAGTGCTCTACAGACTGTACAATGGCTTCAGCACATACACGCATACATACAACTCTCATTATAAGGCAGATTGAGGTCAGTACATGGCCCTGAGAAATAACCTAAAATAAATCCTGACAGAGAGGATATATGACGGGTGACTGTAGAAGCAACACATACTTACCAGTAAACAGAAGAGGCCTTGTCTTATAATGTTGGTAAGGAATGTGCAGCTTATTTTGGTGCCAATTCCAGCTTACAAGTCTAGTTGATTTTTAGCATGCCTGACTCACTTTTAAACTCTTTACTTCTCTAGCTTCTCTAGCTTCGACTTCTTTCTCCACACAGCATCTTGTTTTCTTCCAGGCAAACTTGACAAAACGCAGGGTGACCTTTCCTTCT
The DNA here is from genome assembly GCF_047370975.1 of Nipponia nippon. Lineage (NCBI taxonomy): Eukaryota > Metazoa > Chordata > Aves > Pelecaniformes > Threskiornithidae > Nipponia > Nipponia nippon. Next base: position 45,240,422 of record NW_028262347.1, read on the forward strand.
CCCTCATTTTGGGGAACACATACTCTTCTGACACTTGTCTCCTTCCTTTCTGCCTCAGCATTGTCTCTGGGTAAATTTTATTCATGATCACTCATTCAGTTATTAATAATAGGTCAGCAAGTCTGATGTTTTGATTCAGAACACATCCTTCCTTCCACAGTAAAATAATATTTTTCCCCTTTCAGAATTTGAAATAGCATACTAAATAACTGACATTAAATCATTTAATATTTTAAATATACTTAAAAATAAAAAAAAAAATTTCATCACCTTATAAAATCAAGTGAAAAATATCTGATATTTTGCCTGTTTTCCACTGTTTCCCATTTTTTCACGAATTTGCTCAGTGTGTAAAAAATTATAGAAGAGGACAGATAAAATATAAACATGCTTAGTTCTATTATTTTGAATAACAACCCCCAAACTTCAGAACGTCATGCATACTTGATTCTAACAAAAAATCATCAAGTTAAAAAGTTGGGATTTTTCTTCTTTTTATCAGAAAAAGATTTGTCAAGCTAAAACCAGAATCAAGTCTACTAAGTGACCTCATCCATCAACTGATCTCTTCACATAAACTGTATTTGATCTTCTTCCTGGCGAGAATAGGTGCTAACAGATGCTTGAGTGCGCAAATATTGGATTTTCTGCGTTGGATTTATCTCACCTAATTTGAAAGGTACGTTGTATTAAAATCTATATCCAAGCTGGTCACCCAAGAGCAGCAAAGGGGAATAAAAGTACTTTTCAGATGTCATTGACCCAACATGCTACAGGTATCTCTTTTGTATTGAAAAGAACTGCACCCTTGAATTCCTTATTTTTCTATATAGAGCTTCTATAAAGGCAATTGGGAAAACTACCTCTTCTACACCATAGATGTCTGCTTCTGGTCTGACCAGTCCCAGCCTAACTAAAGTTTGTTTGAGAGAAGTAAATAAAATTCCCAACTTCAGCTATCAGGACTATTTTATAGTTGGTATCACTGGTGGCAATGACCTCCCCCACCCCACCCTCAAAAATAAAATTGTGGAAATAACAAATATAAATTGGTAGTAATTATCCCACTCTTCTAGGTGCTAGTACGCAAGTGGAGCAGTATGGGGTAGTTTGGCTCTTGGGGAAGACAAGACAAGTGACCAGAGTCAGGGTGAATACCAGGAAGTTCAAATGAGAATGTAATGAAATGTAGGGGAGAGGGTGTCTGTAAGGTGGTTTATAAAGGACAGATTGTTTTCTCTAGAAAAGAGAAGTTTAACTGGGGACAAAGTAATGTTGCTCCAATAAGAAAAAGGTTGTTTGTTATAATGACAAGCGTGATTATTCTCTGTGTGCACTGAGAGTGGGCCATAAATGATGAGGTTAAATCGCAACTAAGGCAGTTCAGGGCGGTATTAGGAAAACCCTTTATAAGAATAGTTAAGCAACAAACCTGGCTATACAGGAATTGTGTAGTGACACACTTCCAGTGACAATTCAGACAAATACCTGTGAGGGTTTATGGTCTTATCTAAAAGAATGAAGATAGAATAAATGATGTTTGGAAGATATTTCCATGTTTTGAGTCCATGATAATGAATCCAGATATACAGTTTCACTACTGTGAATTCTGTTTTACTTTCTATTGGTAGATCCTTTAATTTAGAAGGCTACAGTACATATTGACTTCTATGATGAAATTGCATTTACACATAGTACTTTCTTGGTATCTGTTGGAGTTAATTTAAGCCATGGATTTCACTAACTTGCTTTCTGTTTGATAGGAAATGTAAGATACAAGTGCCTTGTTTTGTAGAAAGGTTTTCTTGATCCTTACACTGAAAACAAATGACTTTTTCTTCATATGTTGATTTGCTCTCTTTCCAGTTAGTCTAAACAGTTATTTAATATCCACAAAGTACAAATATGTACCTCAAGAAGGAATCCCAATTTTGGTTTTTCCAGCAATCCAACACAACATTTGGCTTTTTTATGTACAACAGAAGTAACATTAAAATTTGCTCAAACCTGGTTTTATATACTGAGATTGTTAACAGTAATCTTTCATTTGGTCTGTACTATTAAAATGAACTTTAAAAACTTCAGTAGAGAAAACAAGATAATTAGTTGCAGACGTTCTTCATCAAGAAATATGACAAATTGGTAATTACTGACATAGACTTTGCCCTGAGGAAAAATATGCAATGTACTTACAGATGCTAAGAACACCAAATTAAGGAATGGCATCTTCTATTCCAGAAGTCACACAACCAACAAAGATCTGACTAGCCTCTGTGCCTCACATTTTAAAGATAAAGGAATAATAAAACATCTTAAAATGATATTAACATTCAGACACTGGCAATTTCATCCATATGCTGTCACCCACTACTAAACTACTAAAGTCTTTTAAAGGTTTTTTTTTTTTGGTGTTTTTTTTTTTTTTAAGAAGACAAGATAATTGATGTAAAACACAGCAGTTTTTCAATTCTGAAAACGTAGTGAGTAAACTTATCTTTTTCTCTCTAAAGAAAGAAGTTGATAAAGTCTGGTAGTTGAGAGTGACAATAAAAAAAACACATTTGTTATCCTAAAAGATTTTATTTATTTTGAGTCAGCAAAAATAATAAAAAGAGTCTTGTTGATTTCAGAAAAACAGAACACTAAATCAGAAATCTTGATGAAAGGACGTTTTCACTGATGTTCAATAACGTGCTGTGTTCATGAAAGGAGAAAAAAAATTTATGAATTACATCTTCTATACATAGTGTACTCTTGGGTATGAGAGAGAGTTCAATATATAGGAAAAAAATACTGCTTATCAAGAGCTCTGCAGGACTCTGGTGATTGCATTCAATAAATAAGAAATTTACATCAAAATAAGGCCTTGTTAGCTATAAATTTTTGATCTGCCCACTGGACAGGTGGTCCAGAGGCTGATTCCGCTCAGAGCCCAGGCAATTCATGCCTCTCTGTCCACATCTTGTTATTTAGTCCTTCAGGCATGGGTAGTGCTTGTGCAACACTGGAGAACAGCTTGACTACCAGCAGGACGGTACCCCCAAATTGGGACCTAGTCCGTGACTTCTAAAAAGTGGTGTGGTATCCGTTCTGATGACAAACATATGCACATTCCTGAGTTTTGTTGCACACCTTGCCAGAACTACTCACGTATGCATATGATCACCTCACATAAACATTACACAATAAATGACCTAGAAGAAAGTTTTGTTAATTTAGTTATGTAACTTAGATGACTCCACCTAACATTATTCGTGTTTCTCCATAAAAAGGAAAATTCAGAAATGGGCAAACACAGAGATTTTTTTTTATGTTTCAAATATTTACTACAAGCATGTGTCACAGAAAGGTTTACTACCTAATCTTCACACACACACTTCAGAAGCAGCTGGGCTTGTTTGAAGTGTGACTGTCACTTTGAAAATTAAATCAGATTTGCTGATCCAGATCTAGCACTGTAAATGAAAGTTACACTTCAAACAAGCCCAGTTGCCTTTGAGGTGCTGTAGAGCTACTGTTTCTGTTTGAAGTTCACTATCCTACTACATTACTACCAATTCAATGTTACATCTGTCCCCTCTTACTACATTGTGTCTCCAGATAACTAAATAAACACAGGTGATAATGTTCAGGACAGAGTATACGTGACAGCTTTGAGCTCTTCTATTCAGGAAAGCTGAGTTTAGGATTACAGCTATCACCACAAGATCTGAGAGAGTCATATGAAGGGGAGAGGAACTAAAAACTACCTTTCTAAAGTAGTGTTTTAGTGAAATACATGCACATTCACAAACGCACACATACAGGCTATTAAGTACTTTCACCAGATATGTTTAAATCTCATAACCAACTAGACTCAGACTATAACTTAGCGCTTCTTTATCACTTCGCATTCACACTAGCTAACGTCAAGAGAAATGGAAAACATGATTTTAATAACACTGATTCTCAGAAAACCTGGTGTATTTGCAATGTAAAACCCCCCATGTTTATACTATGCCTCCCCTGTGAAATAGAATGCATACAGGCTCATTGCCACCTGCCCATAGATATGTCTCAGATTCACTGACTAGAAATACTTCAGAAACTTCTTGCATTTTACTGTATAATATTCAGTTTATGATTTGTATTTCTACAAGATGTGCTAATCCCCAAGGTTAAGAAATTTAAAAAAAAAAATCCAAACCAAAACAAAAAACCCAAACTAGCTATGTATAAAAACGTGTGTAAAAACCTGTATGTTAAATATGTATTTTTCCCTGGGTATATTTATTTACAGTATATTTCCAGAAACAAGACCATTATAAAAATGAAAAGCAAATATCCAAACAAAGGCAAACACCAGAAATCCAACAGAAGTGGAACACTTGTTTCAGAGCATGCTCATAATTGCCAGCTGGGTTGAAATGCATTAGTACTTCAACTTCATAAATCTTCCCAAAGTTGTTTGCATAACTACATATTATCATGCAATATTGATAAATCAGATAACGTTCTATCTTTCCTAAATTAGCTGTTTATATTTCTCATGACAACCACAAGACAACAATCACAATATACAACTAGACATGTGTTGAAGCTTAGGGTCCCATAGCAGTTCAGAGTGCTTCAAAACCTTACAGCTATATTCTCCTCCTTTTGCCCTGGTACCCCTCTTCCTGAAGCCTGTGGATGCAAAGAAATCAAACTCAGTCACAACAGTGGAAAATCTTTGAAGGATTTGGGTTCTAAGAAGTCAGCCCCTAGAGCCAACCCATCAATTCTTTGAAGCCAATTTATAATTGAAAAGAATATTAACTTGAGAGGAAAATTTTTACTGTATCTGAGCAGAAAGCCACAGTTAGGGCCCATGAGCTTATGGGCAGCTCTCACCCAGGCATTCTTTCCTCCATCTCTAGCCAGGATGACTTACCCTGGTACCTTTCCCAGCCCATAGCAGTGGATGAGATCATGATGCCACAATATGACTCTAAGTGCCAGCATTCACAAATGAGATGAAGGTTGTTAGGTTTAAGTATCACCAAAGTATCCATGATGGTGGCCCTGTATTAAAATCTGTGCTTGCCCTGATAAACTGATAAGCAATTAATAGCTAACAGCAATTAACTTGCTCAAACAGTTTATTCTGTCAGGTTTCTGAATGTGGCTAATGCTTTCTTTGATGGGCAACTGGGCAAAAGGAGGAGATAAATTTGTAAAAAATTATCTGGAAGTATCTCTTCAATAAAATAGAAAGCAAATAAATGTAAATAAAGGAAATAAAGGAACCTCCCTTCACTCATCAAGTATTTGTCATATCTATGAAAAAAAAAAAAGAGGCATCATGTGAGAAAGCTGAGAAAAAAGTGATCATTGCAATGAATAGGATACTAAAATTCAGTGAGAATTAAAACTTAATAGATGACTGTCTTTCCAGAAGAGAATTTCTTGTACTAGTTTGAAGTTGGGAAAACTGAACAGTTCCTTGTTTGCATAAATTACCAATAAAACTCTATGGTGAGCTGTTTATGTTAAATATTTATTTTTTTAGTTCCTTAGTAAAAGGGGGAAATTTCTTATAATTGTAGGGAAATATTTCAATCAAGACAAATGGGATTTGGTATTTTTGACATGGAAAAAAGTAGATAATGAATTAAGGCTACAGCATTGCATCATGCCACTCATATAGGAAAATAAATTTCCTGGTCATAAAAGCAAGACTTTTCTAAACAGGAAGAAGACAAATCCTGCAGAAAATGATACCTCACTAGCTCCTCATTCTCTAGGGAATGTATGTGCTTTGCTAGCTCTGAAAAAAGCAAGGGGACTTAGTTAAGTGTAGTGAAGATAACTAATAATTACAGTAATCATACTATAGCACACTTCGTAAACTTTGATTTAAAGACATGCAATCCTCTCAGTCTGAAGCCCTGTGTGTCATCACAAAAAGGAAATTGCCTGGAATATATTTAGTGTATAACCATCACCCAGTAGTTTACAAAAAATCTTGAATATATCTGTTTCAGGCAGACATCTAGTTTAGCACTTCTGAGATTATATTGTTTAACAAAGGCTGTGATGAGGAGGAGGTAAAAAATGAAAGAACCTCAGGCATCAGAAATAAAGCAGAAGATAACTCCAGAGACTCTTGTTAGGTGCCAAAGTCTACATCCTAGCTGCCTGTAAAACACTGTCCCAGGTGTGGCCATGCAGCCCGCAACTCAGCCCACCTTCAGCTCTCTCACAGGCACCATAGCTATCTCACAGTTTGTCTGTAAACTATCTGTGGGTAACCTGGCAGGAAAAATCCCTGCCTGGGTGCTAAACCACCTAACAGTTTGGAAAGGTAATGCCTCAGTATACCCAGGCAGAGCAACCTGTCTGTGTCTTGACCTGCTTGATGAACTGAAAATCTGACTTCTTCGTCAGCCAAAAGGCTAGTTGTCTGCATTATATTCAGTATATAATCATCACATATGAATTTACTAAAAGCCTTGAAGATATCTACGTAGGTAGACATCTATTTTAGAACTACTGGAATGCAAGAAAATCAGTTCTGATTACGGAACTGAAGGTGGCGCCTCAAGGCACCTCTTTTCCTTCTCAGCTTTTTTGAATCAATTGGTTTTCAAACACCTGCCTGCTGATGGGAAGTAGTGAATGAATTCCTTGTTTTGCTTTGCTTGTGTGCACAGCTTTTGCTTTACTTATTAAACTGTCTTTATCTCGACCCACGAGTTTTCTCACTTTTACTCTTCTGATTCTCTCCCCCATCCCACCAGGGGGGAGTGAGCAAGTGGCTGTGTGGTGCTTAGTTGCCATCTGGGGTTAAACCACGACACCTTCTCTAAGATAATCAATAGAAAGCATTATTTTCCTGAGCGAGCCAGACCAGCATAGGGGAGCTGCATATGTGGCTCAGCCGAACAGAGTATAAATGTTGAGCAAACAGCAAAAGTCACTTTGAAGAGAGCAACAGGTTTGAGCTGGCTTCAACCTATGTATTCCTTCCCAGCAACTAGGAATGCCCAGTGCCATGACAGTTAGCATACAGAGAATAATGGGAATTATGTTCATTATGTGATTTCACCGTATAGTGCAATTGCTATATTGTGCTTGCACTGCGATTTCAGAATATTGCTGTATCACTTTTCTAAATCAAAATCCCAGGTAACATCAAATATCTTCAAGCAAGTAAATTTGGTATTAAACATTAAATCTTCCTCATATGTAATATCTAAAAGAACCTGGTCAGACAGTATTGGGCTCTGACATTCTGAAAACTTAGCAGTAGAAATTCAACAGCGCTCTCAGATATCTTCACTTCTTTAGAAACTGATGATATTATGTAGGCATGTGTGGACAATGTTAGTTTACACTGGGGCTCTACTAAAAGGACAGACCACAGGACTACATTGTGGATACAGTCAGAGTTTCAAAGCATCTGAATAAAACTACTGCTCCGAGGGACTGCAAAATATTTCCAGAAGTCTCGACTGCATTGGCAAACGTCTTAGGAGTAACAACATATGAATTATTCAGACTCAAAAGCTTTTTCCATGAACTGAATTTCTGTTGAGTTGAAATAGTTTCTATGGTAGCAGTAATGTCATAAATGATTCCCCACGGCTTAAAAATACCAGGCAGCAATGCCTCTCACACCTACTGCATTATTTTCAATCAAGAAAAAAAAATCATGCTGGGACCCAGATGAGAGATGTGCATCATCAGCCACACCCTCCATCAGATCTGTTAATGTGGCAAGGCTAACCATGTCAGAAAGTTAGCCCCTCGCAGTAAATCTTGCTAAATCCTGAGAATGTTGTCTTATTTTGGAAACTTTTAATTCCAAAAAGTAATCTTCATCTTGATACCTAAATCCAATGGATGGATTCCTCCTCAAGGATGGAGTTATCGATTTATATAGTTATCGATTTATATAGTTGGAATTCCTCTATCCTGAGTTAGGAGTCTGACTTCAGATGTCTCTCTCAAAAGTCAGTCAGGCTTAGAAGCCTAAACCAGTAAACTCTTTCTGAAGGGACAAGAACTAAACTACCAAAACTTGACAAAGAAAGCTGGTGCTTTTATGTCATTTGAAAATATTAAGAAACCCAAATATATCATCCCATGCATTTGGAAATTTTTGCCACCAGCAGTACAATACTTGGAAACACTTTCTCATTAAGGTCAAATATATTGGACATTGACTCTGGCTGATCCAAGTGAAAGTAATATAACTTTCCCTTCACTCCTTATGCTATAACACTCTATACACACAACAAATTTATTTCATATTAAATCATTTTTATAAATTTGCACTAGAAACCCTACCCCAAGGTCTAGTATTTCATCATACTGTGTGGTATGAAAGCAGAGAAAGATATGATTTCTCTCTGAAGGAACTTACAATCTAAGTATAAAAAAAGAGGCAGTAAATTGTGAGGGACAAGTCAGAGACAATGTGACAACATGACAGATAATTGGCTTCAGCTACATGCTGCATAATCAATTTTCCTGATAAATCAACCGAAATGAGAAAAGATAGACAGCACAGCCACCTGGACTGACAAACAAACAGTAATGCCAGAGGAGAGCTGAATTATACACTTTCATACAGTAGAATCTAGAGCTTGATGGGCCAGTATTGTGTGTGCTCTCCTTCAGTGCTTTGATTGCAAACTCTTCCTTTACAGAGTCGTGGGCCAGCAACATGGGCCATGCTACCTTTTGACACAGCTCACTTTTCAGTGGGAGCTCTCATTTCCATTCTCTTTCTCATCTTTATGTCGAAGTAACATTGTGAGAATACATTCCTCCTTTTCCCGATTAACAGTAAAGTCTTTTTTTTCAGCAAAATGAAGCAGCTTTGAAAACTGCATTAAATTGTAAGCAGGAAAGCAAATGAACAAAATAATGGCAGAAATATGAACAATAACTGAAACTGATGGAAATAAAAGTAAAATATGTAAACAGTAGCTAACAGTGTTATCACTGAAAAAAAAACTCAAATGAACCCCAGGATAAGAAATCCAACACAATAGAAGTAACCTCCAGATGTCATACAATGGAATGACATAACAATTAATTAAAAATATGTGTAACATTTAAGTAAAAGAATAGTATATAAAAATAGCAGTGAAGACTATAAGAACAAATACGTTATTGCAAAGCACAGGGGCTTTCTGACAGGCACGAGAATTAACCATTCCTGTTTGTGTTTTTGAAGACCTAGGCAACAGCAGTACATTCTTCTATAGGCCACCAAAAGCTACAAGTGGAAACTCGATACACTTCAAGGGTAAAGGCAAAATTACATACTTACACTGGCCAAACCTATGCTAATTACACTTCCTCAGCCTTCAAAACAGGGCAACTACTGCAAATTGCTCAGTGGCTTGCTATCTCCGGCTCATGACAACTCCCAAGCCAAACCTGGGAATTGCTTTGGGTGAGAGCCAGTTGTCCTGGGGATAAATTGTGCTGGGACCATTCTAACAGTTTACAGCTGTGGACAATCACCTCCAGCTACAGGGAATCTCCATGGTGTAGCAGTAGATTAGAGTCAGGGCTGTCCTTCACTACTGCAGTGTTCCTGGCGACAGATTAAACAAAGACTAGGTGTCCTGGTTTCAGCTGGGATAGAGTTATTTTCTTCCTAGTAGCTGGTTTAGTGCTGTGTTTTGGATTTAGTATGAGAATAATGTCGATAACACACTGATATTTTAGTTGTTCCTAGGTAGTGCTTATACCAGTCAAGGACTTTTCAGCTTCCCCTGCCCTGCCAGTGAGAAGGTGGAAAGAGGCACAGCCAGGACAGCTGACCCAGACTGGCCAAAGGGCTATTCCATACCATATGATGTCATGCTCAGTATATAAACTGGGGGAGTTGGCTGGGGGGGCAGCGATCACTGCTTGGGGATGGGCTGGGCATTGGTTGGCAGGTCGCGAGCAACTATATTGTGTATCACTTGCTTTGTATATTATTATTGTATTATTATTTTATTATTATTATTATTACTACTACTGCTATTACTAGTATTTTATTTTACTTCAGTTATTAAGCTGTTCTTATCTGAACCCACGAGTTTTCTCACTTTTGCCCTTCCAATTCTCTCCCCTATGCCACCAAGGGGTGGGGAGTGAGCGGCTGTGTGGTGCTTAGTTGCTAGCTGGAGTTAAACCACAACACTAGGAGATCCTTGTATCCAAGGACAGAAAAGTGCAGGATAGAACAACAAGAAAAAACTGTTCTGTGCTGCCCTACCCTTCGGGTGCCTTCCAGGATAAGCAGCAGTGTACGTTTATGCCAGCTATAGAAGTGTCTGTCTCCACAGCCTGCAATTCCCAGATTGCAATGTGAGCTGTCCACATGTCTGGCAGAATAACACTATAATCTGCACATGGCTGTTGTAGCATCTGGTTGAGATTTAAGACTCAGGATGTCCTGCAGTGGCTTCCAGTCCCTGACTCTCCGACTCTGCTAGGAATTCTTAAGAGTGTTTGCTATAGCATTGCCACTTCACTCTCCTTCCTGGTCCTGATCTCGGGCAAAAGCTTTTGTTCAGGCCAAATAAAGTTCATTTATACAATCAGAACAACCTTATCTCCTCTGCTTACAGCTGAAGAGTGCATGATATCACAAGCTGTGACAGAGACACAGTCTGAAGGAGACCTCATTCTCAGGTACAGCTCTAGAGTGAAGAATAAGAGCACATACTTTGCCAGAGGTCAGATCTTCATAAAAATGTAATTTTCCATGGGACCCTATACAACCCCTTTTTGTTCCTTAGACACACTAATAAATGAATAACCACAAAAATGTCATAATTTTTGTTATGTGAGAATAGAATATTTTAAGGGGAGACCAGGAAGTGGAGAGAATGATATGGCTTTTGGGATACCTTTGGAGGATTTTGGACTAGTTAAAATATATAGATACAGGTGACACATAGTTACCAAAAAGGAATTATACCACAAGATAGTCCCTGAAAACCTGTCTCCTCACCCTGTAAGGCATATTTTCTTTGCAGAACTAAATCTATTGCATGCTAAAACTGCCCCCAGGTGTACGCCACCTGGACAGCTGGTCCTGGACTTGGAGGTTAAACGAGATCTTCAAACTGTACCATGATAACGGCTCAGACTTGTCCTCAAAGGGATGTAAGAACAGGAAAATTAACAGGGATGTTATGCTGTTTGTGGGCAGGAGGTCATAAGACCAGACTGTACTATGGAAGAAAAAGATGAAACAGTATCTAGGAAGTACAGGGTTTTTTCCTACAGTAGCTCCCAGGAAGAAATGTTTTTCCTATATGTGAGCAGTATGCTTGTTTCTGGTGACTGTGTAATTCACAGGATTGAAACTCACTCTCATTTCCAGTCTTTTCCTGCCTCTTGGAGAAAAAATGGACCTACCATGGACTAACTGTGACTGCAAAATGCAATTTGATGCAGGCTATGTCATATAGATCACATCATGTATCTCAATTTAGAAATACTAAACAGATTATGAACTCTTAGTCCTATTTTTACCCTTCATCTGCTTTTACCAACTTAATTTGGATTTGGATTCTGAGTTAAAACAGGTGTAAACCTGTGAGAAAATAAAAATGAGGGAAGACTGCCAGTGTGACTGCATAGCCTCACGTCAGACTTTCCAGCTACAGTCCATGTAATTTATGAAAACCATATTCTTTTAAATAGCCAGGCAGGTAATTCACATATTGATTAACTGGATCTAATAGTAAACAATACATCTTGAGAAACTATCTTTTCAAAGATGTTGTTTAAACATATAGCTATCAATCAAAATTGATTCCTTTTCAAGATAAATATTGATACTTACCCAATATTTTAAAATCAATTGAGTTGAACAAGTGGTTAGTTCTGTATCTATTTTCATCTGCTTTAAGAGAAATATCAAAGACACTGTTTATGGAACAAATAAAAATGTATTGTGAAATTTGAGGATTATATTTGAAAAAGAAAACTAATTTAAAGGTAACAGTTCCTAACAAAGCTTCAGTAATGATACATGCCTGAAAAAAAAAAAAATCCTTCTGAAACTAAATGGAAATATAAAACTGCCTTTTGCATGGCTGCAAGAAGAAACAGATTTCCAGTGTAAGCTTGAGTTAATAATATTTCAGCAATTTTCTAATTATTTTGCTTTAGCAAAATAGTAGATCAAAGAGACAAAGTGCCAAATTTTCGTCTGATGAAAATGAGCAAAATATATTGAAGTCAATAGTAAAGTACTTATTTAATTCACCAGAAAAATTAGACCATTTTAAGAGGTACTTCTATTACTTTTGAAATCCAGTAAAGCTTTTTTCACAATATACACAAGCTATTTTTATTTCTTTGATAATTTTGCAAAGTGGAAACAGTTCTGCTTCTATTCTTATAATCTTGTAACCAAATACATTCTTGCTCTCCTTCCCCCTCTCCCTGGTAGGGATCATGCCCTTCAAGGGGAGGCACAGAATGAGCTCATGAAGAAGAAGATGATATCATAGAATCATAGAATACCAGGTTAGAAGGGACCTCAAGGATCATCTGATCCGACCTTTCTAGGCAAGAGCACAGTCTAGACGAGATGGCCCAGCACCATGTCCAGCTAAACCTTAAACGTGTTCAGCGTAGCAGAGTCAACCACTTCCCTGTGAGGAGATTATTCCAATGATTGGCTGTTCTCATTGTGAAAAATTTACCTCTCGTGTCCCATCGGAATCTCCCTGGGAGTAACTTGTACCCATTGCCCCTTGTCCTCACCATGTGACTCCTTGTAAAAAGGGAGTCTCCATCTTCTTTGTAGCTCCCCTTTAAGTATTGGTACATGGTGATGAGATCACCTCTAAGCCTCCGATTCCCAAGGCTGAAAAAGCCCAGTTCTCTCAGCCTATCCTCATACGGCAGGCTTCCCAGACCCTTGATCATCTTGGTGGACCTTCTCTGGACCCTCTCAAGCCTGTCCACATCTTTTTAGTATAATGAGGACCAGAATTGTACACAGTACTCCAGGTGTGGCCTGACAAGCGCCGAGTAGAGAGGGATAATGACTTCTTTATCTCTGCTGGTGATTCTCTTTTTGATTCAACCCAGCATCCTATTGGCCTTCTTGGCCGCAGCAGCACACTGTTCACTCATACTGAGCTTCCTGTCCACGAGGACCCCCAGGTCCCTTTCCACAGGGGGGAATCTCTAGCTCTCTAGTCGGGTGGATCCCAGTCTGTGCTGCACTCCTGGATTATGTTTTCCCAGATGCAAGACCTTACACTTGTCCTTGTTAAACTTCATAAGGTTCATATTAGCCCACTCTTCCAGCCTATCCAGATCTTCCTGCATATCAAGGACCTATGACAGGAAACCAGCCTGCTAGCACATGCTCCACATATAAATCTAACTGGGGATCCATGCTTCAAAGTATTCTCAACTCATTCTTTTTCAATTCTCTCAAAATTAATCTATCTATTCCTCAAATGCAGTAGTAGTTGATTCCATAAATCATGACAAAATTAAAAAATTGTTAGTAGTTTTTGATCCTCACCTGGAGGACGTGACCGAAGAGAAGACAGGAGAACTCATTTTACTTTTTATTTAAAAAAAATAAAATAAGGTTATTTCTTCAAAGATATTTTTAAAATTAGTATTTTAAAAAATGGAGAAACTATTCACTTTATGTAAAATTTATTATAATTTCTCACTATCCAGTTTTCAGAATTATGTTAATACTACTCTCAGAACAGAAATTTGGCAAGAGTCAGACTAATCCCGAGAAGTTTTTAAAACTAGGATCTGAAAAGGATTCTTTTTCCATTTGTATAAAACTTGGATTAAGTCTAATTGCAAGAATAATAAAGCCAAGAAGTAACCCAATACGTATCAAAATCAAGAAGTCATGGTTAGTAAAATTTGTTCATTATTTGTCTGGGGAATAATCTATTCATATAGAAGAAGTATATATTTAAGACAGAGAAAGTTTAATATGTTTAGCAAACCACAGGATGCCTTTCTAGAAGTATGTTCATAAGGTTTCTTTCTGCTCACTTGTCCCTAAATATGTTTCTTTTTGTTCTTTCTGTTTAATATTTAAATATTTCTCTTACTTCAAACCATCTGTCTCTTCACACTTCTCCCTTACCCTATAATTATGCTTTATTGTATAATTATGTACTATTGTATAATTATGTAATTTTACTATGCAAAATACAAGATAGGGAATAAAGGAATAAGAAGCCACCTGATGAATAATTTGATATTGTTGGGTCTCCAAGATGTGTAATACAAAGGATGGATGTATCTAGTAAAAAAAAAATATTTTACATACATAAAATAATTAGATATAACGAAGATCAGACAACAAATAACTGATGAACAACAAGCTCTTCTAAAGTATTTTTGTGCTTGTGTTAGTTACCTAGATTAAAATGCATCAACAATTTAATCGGAAAACGAGGAGCTGCAAAATTCATTGTATCACTACCCAGGTAACCTTTAATAGGCTTACTACTTATGAATGAAAAAGTAATGGTGCAATTCAAAGGTTAGGTGAAATTCAAACTCTACAGAAGGATCATATTCCCACTTCTATGTTCTTGCAAACATAAACTAATTCACCCTGCAGCAGCATCAGAGTGTAAACGTAACATTGGAGGGACAGTTTCTCTTAATGAATTTCTTTTAATGGTCTGTCATAATGGCTCCTCAGATAAAGAAAATAACTATGCTCTATTTGAGATATACAGTTTAGAATTCTCATAGCATAGATTTTTTTCCCCTGGCATTTCCTTTGGGAAACTGAAATAAAATTTAATCCTTGCCTTAGTATTATATTCATTCATTTTTGCATAAAGCATTTATGCATTTCCAAGCCAATGACTTCCTTAAGGCACTGAGGAAATTCAAAACATAATCTTTGGTGTAAGCTTTTTCCCCTGATCTGTCATTTGCAATATCGGTATGCTTTCTAATTATTTCTAACTCCAATTTGCTGTAAGCATGAAACAAGTGCTTAAGTAATACTGAGCTTTAAAACAATTCCTTTTCTTTCTTGGGGCATGTTTGTTTCTTCTTAGCCGACAACTATTAGCAGTTTAATACACCAGAACTATTGGCTGAGGAAACAATTACAACAAAATTTCTATCTCACCACTCAAAATGTAATATATTTGTATGTATGTATGTATAATTTCGGTAAAAGGGCCATATTAGAAGAGTGCAAGAGTGTTATTTAGGTGCCAGTACGATGATTATGGTTGTCTACAGAAGTGCCTCATGCACACAAGCCACTATTATACCAGCATTCAGAATTTTGTCTATGGGAACTCAGGATACCTTCTGAGGGGTCACCTCTGTCATGCTTTCACCCTCCCTCAGTCTCTAGACCTGAGACATTTTTCCTATAAAACCTGATACATTTCCATGAAAAGTTTTCTTTTTGATGATCTGCTTTTTCAGTTGGGAGACCTGTGTCATTGAAAACTTCCTTCTCCACTCTTACTTCTCATCTGTCTCAGTTCGTGTCCCTCCCCCACAGCCACCAGCCCCTGTTCCCACTGGTGTCTCTGATCTTCCACCTGCTTCCAGACTCCATGCTGAATGATTTATCATTATTTTCCCCCTTCCAGTCCTTGGCTGCCCTTTTCAATCTAGTCGTTATTTCATTCTAGTCCAGGATTTTTCCCCTTTGCATGGGAGAGCTCCCTCCTCTGCCTCTCCTTGGTTCCAGCAAAGGTGTCACAGCAGCCACAGAAAGAAGGCTCCCAGGTTCACCCAGGTACACCAAAAGCAAGACAGAGCAGAAGACCCCAGCACCAAAAGTACATTTCAGCATCAATCAATCAACATTAACTATTAGCAGTACTGAAGTCCTAGCTCTAATCGGATTATATAATCCATCAAATGTCTTTGTTTCAGAGTCTGCAGTGATTTTAATTTTAATTCTGAGTAGCTCTAAACACTAAGCACAGGAGCAAAGCTTGAGTGGGGTTTTCTGAACATCTATGGGGGTTATGCTGTCCTCAAAACTCACATGTTATTCTCAGACTCCATGCTAGTTCTGTTGTTACAGCTAGCAACCGCAATACCAGCAGCTATTGCCATTATAAATTGAAGTTTTGCATTATGGGATTTAGATTGAAGGAACACTGTTGTAACTCACCAAAGCAATCAATTTGTCTCATTATCTGTCACACATACAATCCCTTCTACCATCTTCTGAGGAATTTAGATGCATTTACATAGATTCTAGCTACATTTTTTAGAAACCATTTCTAAATGGTTTTAGAAACTGATTCCGTTTTAAATCAAACTTGCCTGGCAGCATATTCACCTCAGCTGTATCTACACTGGGAAAAAGATACTCCTTCCAGTTGCGGGGTTGGATGTGCCCCAGGCACATCCCCATGTAAATCAGAGTGGTTTATATCTACAATCATTGTTGTCAGGGAAAGCAACATCCTGGCAGGCAGGGCAGGCAGGAACAGCAATGGGCTCTGATCACAGCCAGGAGCAGCAAAGAACCACAGGGTGGATGCAATGACCCATCAAACACCTGAAGTGCAATTTCGACATAACCCTCATGTTCACAGACTTCACAACAGAAATGCACAATTTGCCACTCTGTGAAGGTTTAGGACCAGGAGAGCAGTGCTGAACTGTTGAACATCAATATTAAAAGTAAGTAGCATGAACATGACTAATACTGATGCTCTGTGAACTAATGGTTTACTGTCATTTTGTGGCTGTCCTTTTACACTTTCATTATGCAGTTTAGGCATATATTTTAATAAAAAATAAAGATTTCCACATAGGTGTAAAAAAAAGGTTTTTTAAACTGTGGCTAAACACATATTAGATTATGATTGTTCATCCTTATTATGTATATTTAACTTCAGCTTTAAAATATGTTAGAAGATTCAATCCAAACCTTCATTATCAGAATTTGTAAAAAAAATACCATGTCCATGAGTTTATGTAAACTTAAACTTTCATAATTGTTAAGATTTTGAGTAATCCCATTTTGAGATTTTGAACGATCTGTTTAGTATAATTCAAACTATTTCAACCTACTGGACAATGATTCTAAAAGTGTATTTTGTACGTATTAGCATATTATAATATTATAATGAAAAAACATCTGATTGCTTTATAAAGTGATATTCTTTGCCATCAGCTATTACAATACAATAGGAAGGAAGAAAAAAACTGTGAGTTTCTGCTGTTGTCAATTAAACCCCCATGAAAATAAGAAATTTCAAGTTTTCATTACCTAGTTTAATTGAAGGATTCCTTGAGAACTAAACACAAAAATAAACTGAATCTGAGCTGATTTTTTTTTCACTGGTCCTGGTCCTGAAGAGTTAGACACTCATGTTTCTATCTTAAACCCCTTCTCACTCACTTACCCAGAGTAGAACGTAGCTTACTACAACTTTCTGAATCTGTAGTGCAGAAAAAGTGCAGAACGGAAACGTGAACTTGTTTTCAGACACACTGGGAGTGACATGGCCTGCTATTTGGGGAGATTTCATCTTTTAGGAGACTGAAAAGTATCGCAAATGTTGAATAATGTTCTTTTCACAATGATCGACTATTTAAACTGCCAGGAGTCAGTCAACATCTTCAGTAGCTATAAAAATTTACATGTAACCAAAGCAAGAAAGAGTAGTGTTACTGGTTGCAGAAAAGTAAGCCTGTCATTTGATGCACTTATCAAGTTACAAGTATTCAGATTTAATTCTTCTTTACTAAAATTAGAGCTGAAGATGTTTAGTCAGATACTTCCATTTAATTGAAATATCAGCATATAAACACACAGTATTTAAAACAAACAAGATTATGACTAAGAAACTGCTAGATATCCCAAGTAATCTAAATCCTAGACTCAGATGACAGTCAGTGAGCATTTTATCGCAGACTTTCACCAATCATAGTGAGTGGCAATTATCCATGCCTTGAATAGATTAAAAATGACTTTATGTTCTAATGCTAACAAAACCACAATACTTGACAGCCATTGGCAAAGACAGGTAAATAAAAATTTAGAAGGATTTTCTAAATCCATTTAGGCTTATATTTGCCAAGAAGCACAACAGTCATCTTTTGAGGACAGTTTCTCCCAATGTTTCATTGGGTGGGGGACAGTTTTGACTGTAGCTGGCTTTGTGGTTGGTGGCTTTTTTTGTAAGGATCAGTAAGAATGCTGGGATGTAAATTTCATTTTGATTCATGATGGTGTCAAACTGGATACAGATCCTTGAAGCTGTATAAAACTGAGATTATGTTATTGGAAGGGGATGATGACCGAGCCTGCTAATGGCTGTAGGAAAGAGTCAAGCTCTCTTTCCAGCTCTCTTAACTCAGTATAAAAAGTGTGCAGGAAAGTGTCAGCAGTAACATTTGGACCAGAGTAGGAGGGTACAGGAAAGGGATGGATGCCGTTCTTTTGTTCTTGCAAAGGAATTTGCCAATTGGCCTTTGCCAAATGAGTTATTTCTCAGTCATTATCAGCTGGTGGCTTTTCTGTATCTGTTTTCCAAGACAAATGCAAATTCCAGAAGAGTAGTAACTGAAAGTATCTAGGAGCATCACTGTTATCTAGAAAATGTTTTCCTATGCATTAAATCTCTGTCATGGAATGACTTCCTTCCATCTGTTTTCTGGCAATAGGACTAAGATTTTTCTCAGTGATAATACAGAGGCAAAATGTTACCAAACCAATGAAAATCTGCTTTTCCCTGCAAAGGACATCTTTATATGCATAAATTTCCTTTAAAAGTCAGGCAAAATATAGTTCTTTCCAAATCTAGATCTTCCTTCTGTGGCTTGAAAGCTTTCTCACTTAAGATGTGTCTCAGAAGCAGGGGGGGGAACAAAAAAAACCAAAAAAAAATCAACAAAAAAAAGAGAAAACCAGTGGGGAAGTCTCGAAGAAAACAGAAAATGCTAGGTAAGTGCTTCTGTTCTTTTCAGCTCCTTCCTTGAAAGCACATGGAAGCTGGTTTGAGACGTGACATGAGATGAAGAGGGAGAAAGCCTGAAGTGACCAACTTTTTTTCATTTGCTCTTGCAGATGGTGGCTCATAGAGGAGTCTGAAAGCTGGACATTTTAATCTCAGTTACTAGATGGACATGGGCAGTGCTCATCCCTGCTTGTTGATTTGCATGTGTGAGGCATGCTCAGGGCACAGCTACACAAGTGTCCTGGGTGCAGGTGCCCAGGTGCTGGCAGTGGGAGCTGCAGGGTGGCCTCTGAGGAGAGGTTGTGGCTGCCCTGTGCCAGACACAGCTGGTTCCAGCCAGCTCCAGCTGACCCCTCCCCAGGGCACAGCTGAGCCCCTCAGACAAGATGGTGGCACCTCTGGGAAAGTGTATTTAAGAAAGGGTAAAAAAATGCCACACAGGCAAAGGAGAAGGGGAAAAAAAGGAAGTGAGAAACCACAGTGTGGACACCCAGGTCAGAGAAGGAAGAGGAGGAGGAGGTGCTCCAGGCACCAGAGCAGATATCCACACTGCAGCCCGTGGAGGACCCCACACCACAGCAGAGGAAAGTGTGAGGAAGAAGGAGCAGTGGAGAGGAGCTGTTATGGACTGACCCCAACCCCCATTCCCCATCCTCCTGCGCCGCTCGGGGGGCGGGGGGGGGGGGCGGGGATGGAGGAGTTGGGAGTGAAGGCGTGAAGTTGAGCCTGGGAAAAAGTGTGGGGGTGTGTGGGAGGTGTTATTTTAATTTTTTGTCTTTGTTTCTCACCATCCAAATCTATTTTAATTGGCAATAAATTAAACTAATTTTTCCAAGTCAAGGCTGTTTTGCCCATGTGGTAACCACTATGTGATCGCCCCATCTTTATCTTGACCTGTGAGCTTTCTCATCCTATTTTCTCCCGCTGTCCTGTTGAAGAAGGGGAGTGAGGAGGCAGCTGGGTGGGTGTCTGGATGTTGGCCAAGGTCAGCCCACAACAACAACAATTAAACCTCTCAGTGGGCCACAGAGAGAGGAATGCCTAGCTTAAGGGTCCTGGGTATTTCACTCCAGTGGATCTGCACAGTAAAGCTGTCTGGTAACATCTAGTTTCTGTGAACCCAGGCAAGATTTTTTTCATATAATACTCTTCATTGTGGTATTGATGTACTGATTTTAAAGTTGTTTCCTCTCCCAGGATGCAACAGATAAGAACCTATAAATTTGCATGCTGTAGTTGAAAACAGACCTAACCATACGGTACTGTGTCCATTCCCAATGCATATATAAAAATTAAAATTAAAAGGGTGTGGAACAACTTAGATATCATCTTAGCATTGTTCCTTGCAAATACCTTGCTAATGCTGCTACAACTCCAAATTCCTGATTTCCATTTTGCAATTTTCAATCTCTCAAATGAGTGGAATCAACGCATCGGGCTTGTGTCAGTCCAACTGCCGTGGAAAAGTGTTGGACTGCTTGCAAAGCTATGCTGGGACACTGACACTGTGCACGTAGCAGCATTACCATGAGTGTGCAGCCACATACTTGAAGGTCAGGACACCATGCTGTTGCTAAGACATACATTTGCCAGTGATACATCTCCCCAGCTGCATCGCATTGCTGCTATCTCTTTCTACCTTAAGATTTAACACACTTGGCACAGCTGGACAGGCAACAGATCTGTCAGCTAATTGCCTGTCACAAGGTCTGGAGCAGATGCAGAAATGCTGATCTGCACAGTGAGATTTGCTGGCCCTGTGGCAGGGAAATGGGAGATGAGGGCCAAAAGATTAGTGTCATGCTCAAAATACAGGGCTGCACAGTCATTGGCAGTGAGAATGAACTGTAATTGCTTTTCTGTTTGCAAGTTTATTTGTTAATGAAGTAACTCCTGACGACTTTGAACTATGGAGTCTGGGTAAAAGCTTGAGAAAGGAAACCTCCCTACAATTTTTTCCTTCCATGGACAAAAATAAGACATCTGTGTGCCAAGAGGGTCTGACATTTGAAAGTGTCAGGTGATCACATAAAATGGGTTTGTAGCTTCAAGAGGTAGGTCACTATTTGGTAAATCCCTGAATCCTATGAAGGCTGAAAAAGCGTTGAAGGAGTTGAGCTGAAAGCTCAGGGAGCTTTCACAGCAACCTGAGAAAGGTTGGAGGTTTGTAGTTATGTTTAGGCTTCTGACTTTTTGTTCCTGTGTGTAGTACTTCTGGATTATTTTTTTCTCTCAATCTCAGAAATGTTCCCAGGATAGAAAAAATGATTTCTGCTTCAGTTTACCTGAGAATAAAGGCATTTGGCTCAAACTTGAGGAAAAAAACAAGCTCAGCTTATTCATATGAACAAAGTTATGAAAACAAGCAGGATTTAAGCTTTTATAGAAAAAAAAAGTATCTGGAAAGCAGAGGAAGTACAGTTTCATTCTCATTTGGGAGAAAAATAAATACACTGATATTTTACGGTATCTGTATATTACCAAAGCTTTCTCTCTCTTTCCCCGCCTTACTGTAACCCTCCCACAACACCTTTTGAAAAGAATTAAGATTGCTGATGAATGAAAAACAGCAGTTTTATAACATGCTGCATAACAGCTGAATTTGATAAAATACAAGCACTGTTTTCCTACAGAACTACTGTAGAAAATGTCTACATACATGCTTTATATCTTGTCTAAAGCCATAACATAATCAAAACCATTGATGTTAAAAATTTACTCACATTAAACTATGCAATTGATAAAAACATCTACCCAAACAAAACAGCCTGAATCACATATGCTGGAACTTAAAAAATCCTGCATTTTCAAAGTAATTACTCTAAAACTTGTGACTAGCTCTATGAAGAATTCCTGAAGGAATATATTCCTTCAGACAGAACAAATGTGGCTTTTCCATGAAAGAGTAGAGGAATAGCTGATGGTGCAATAACAAAATGCATTGGTTTTGCACTTGATTAAAATTAAATAATTAGTTTTCTTTGCAGTTATATGCAGTGAAGTATGTTTTCGTTTATTACATAGAGCAATTTTGTTTTAAAAAACCACAGACTTAAGTTCTGCTGTTTCGAATGAAGAAAACACAGCATGTTTAATACCTGCCACCATTTTCTTCTGTATTTTGCTGTTCACATTTTTACTGTGGACCTTAAAGAGCTGTAAAAAAAAAGGAGCATTAATACTGCCATTTTGCAGAAGCTCAAGGTCATGCAACCACAGCAACTGGATCTGCATACAAAGTGTCCTGTCTTTGTTCTGACCATTAGCTTGCACTGTTTCCAGCCATCAAGTAATGGCATTGAGATATCAAAGTATGATAGACCGTTCTGTCTAAATGACTCTATATCCATCAGTAATGTCCATCCAGGCATATTAGAATGCATGTATACTTTAAGAGTACATCTACAGAAATTACTTCTTATCAAGAAACAGTGTTTTCAAAGTATACAGCAATTGTAGTGGTTGTTTAAAGACTAATCTATAAAAATTATACGTATATATAGAGAGAGAGATATAGTCAACATTTGGCATATCTGCACGAAAGACAGCAAACCTCGCAGCTGAGTGCCTGTTAGTATCCCACAACACAATACGTAATAGAAGGGAATAAACTGCAATAGCATATTACTATTTTATATAATATCAATTTCTTCACTCAGCTTCTGTCATGTAAACAATTTATAATAATGAGAAATAGAAAACAGAAAGTTTATGTGGGAATAAAGGTAAATTGAGGCCTATAATGAAGACTGTGGAGGTGTAAACTTCATAGAGCAACAGCATGCAAATCAGATTTTTTCATTCATAGGAAACTGCCCACGAAATTGTACCTTGAAAATCATCATAATATCTGAGTTCTCAATATCTGAGTTTCTGTTTTATTGCAAGCTTTGCAGTGTATTTCTATTAAGCAAAATGATACACTATACATCCTTTATATTTAAAAACCTGCTTACATTTGTTACTAATAACATCAAGAGATGTTAGTCAGGCTTAATAAAGCCTTTTTTAATATTTTAGCATATATGTCTCATGAACAATCTATTCTATATTTTCTGTACAGTTTAGCATCTCAAACTCTGCTTCTAGATGAGTACTTCTAGAAATATATTTTAGGTCTGAGATTAAGAGCCAGAAAATCCAAATCAAATGAATTGTGCCTTTTTTTGACTAAATAACTGAGTTTTATAATTAATTATAATGGTATAATTAATGCCATGTAATTAAAATGCTGAACCAGAGCAATACATCCTGACTGAAAATTTTATGCTTCTGAGAGCATCCTCCACAGCTATCCCTTTTACAAAAGGCAGAAATACAAAGTTGTGCAATTCACAGTAATTACAAGAAACCAGAAAACATTTCAGAATAAAGCAGCCCAATAATTGAAAAGTTACCATGCATTCAAACACTTGCAGCTGTAGATTTGACAGCCTTAATGCTAGTTATTAAAACTATGGTTCACACAGGTAATTTCAGGTTTGGAATTCAATGGAATAAAATAAATTATTTAATTAATTTTCTTTCTCATATATTACAAAGTGCATTAAGTTGTTCCTTTAGGATTTTTTTTTTAATTAGCATAAGAACAATCAGTCATAATATAAAAGTGTACTTGTGAAAAGGTCTAAGGAGTTGGGTTTTATTCAGTAATGAATACCTGTATAAACAGTTTCCAATCACCAGAAAACTAGAGGATTTAGGAATGAATAAAACACTTTGCAATTATTCATTAAGTTTTGGATGACTCTCTTCAGTTACAGTATTTCTTTAAACTGAAGCTGGATCTGCTTTTGCAATTGTTACAGTGCCCCAGGAAGATCTTGTGCCAAGAGAAATACTTGTAAAGCAGAACTGCCCTCCCTTCCTGTCCTCCCCGCAAGATGCTGGGTGAAAGGGTGAGTGCAGATTTCCTCTCTTCGCTCTTGCTGAAGGCTTTGTGCATTTGGATGACATGTAGATGTTGGTAGGGATTATGTTCTGTCTCTGACCAGGATTCTTTTGTATCTAACAGGACATTTGGTCATTATTAATTAAAAATTCAAAAAGCTGATAAAACTGAAAATAAACTTGAGGAAGTATAAGAAATCATCTGCATAAGATAAACGTTCATTGAGAATTATTTGGAAGTCTGAAACAGAACAAATAGTGTATCTCCTTGTTAAGAGCCCTCAGAGTTCAGAATTTGGTTGTTTGCACCTATTTATAAAGTGAGAATCTAAAATTAGGCCTCATGACCACTTGACAATGACTTTGGGTATAAGTAAATAGTAACAGCAAGAGCTTGTTTCACACCCTTTGTGGCTGAACTGTGTTATTTTCCTTTGGGGAGGAAATAAACAGTAGTTTTAAACATGAAAGTTTTTATTTTTAGTGCATTTACCCTAAAAATGAAATCTAAATGGGGACTAACTTTTTTATTAAAGACCATTTAAGAATTCTTTTTAGTTCATGGAGAGATTCCAGAGGGAAATTGTGAAGCCTAGTCTTTCAACTGAATTGCAAGATTTTTCACTGTTATCTACACAGGAATTAAATTTTTCTCCAAGTTTCAGCTTTGAGAATGGTCTTTATTGTCTAGGCTAAGCTATTCACCTAACCTACTGCTTAAGTTAAGAGAAAAAAGACCCCTCAGTGACAATCCATGCAAACTATCTTAAGAGGGGATGATTCTTCAAATCATATACCTTGTTTTCTTCTTTGAAAGCAGCTGCATCATAGCTTAATTGAACACCATGCTTTTAGGAGGCTACATTGGGAAAACAGGGTTTGTAGTACTTGATTTTATTCACCTATAAGCAAGGTGTCTAAGCCAAGATGGCCTTTTACGTCCTCTTTTTAGTCAACAGAGAAAGACTGATACCTTTGGAGACCCAACAAGTGAGACTGACTCTAGCCTCCATTGTTTCTAGAGCAGAGACAACAACGTTAAATTCAACATTAAACTTTAGACAGGAAAATCAGGAGTTGGAATTAGGAGAACATTTAATGAATTCTAAATTTTATCCCCTTTCTTGTGGAGGCTGATATATTTCTTTTTTGAGAAAAAAAAAATCCTCACAGAAGTCCAAAGAGAAGGAACAAAATTAAAAATGGGGGATAATTAAGAACTGTAGTTTACAATGACGATTCTTGTGATCTCTAAAGGCAAGAATAAGGACGTTCTTGCTCAATGGCAATTAATGAATTGCTTACTGATTTTAGTGGTAACGGTTATAATCCAAAGAATAAAAGGTAACCTCTGAGATGTTGGTTTATTTCATTCTTTTAAGAAAGCATCTATTGAGAGCCTATCTTAATGTGTTTTTCAAAAAAAAGAAAATAAACTAAAAGATCCCAAACAATTTTGAAGTAATGGTACAGGCTTCTATAACTAAATCTGAAATCCCACATTTTTCCATGCTTGTCAATTCTGTCATATTATTATCTTTCATATTACTGTCTTCCATTTAAAACGGTACTATTTTCAGACAGAAATAAGAAAATTGCCTTGGAGAAGTTAGTGTCATGTTGAAAATCCAGAAGAGATTGGAGATTAATCATACATTATGTATTGAAGAAGGTTTTTTCCTCTGCATAGAAGCACGTCTGAAACCGGAATCGAACAGCACAAAACATAGCTAAGAATTTATAATATTGGTCCATTCAAGGAATGTATTCAGAAATCCATAATGATTCAGATAGTCAGATGCAGTATCTTCTAATAATGCAGAGTCATGAATTTCTCTATGTTCCCTTAAGAGCACAAACTTTCCAGAAAAAAGATTGTTTTAAAATGTTGAATTTTTCTCCCAGGTAGGGAGGACAAACTAACTTCTTGCCAATATTAAATCACAGGGTTTTTTTCTCTTAGCTATTAGTTATTTTAACTATATTGTGCTTCTACTTTGATTATTTGTTATATCTTAAAAGAACTTAAGGTGATGGAAATATTTGTCCAGAATTCTTTCTGCCCATTCCCCTATAAACATGATAATTTTTAGCTGAAAAATAAATTATTAAACATATTACATGATAAAAAATAGCTTCTATATAATGCAGAGCCACAGTCTTTTCTCAGTGGTACATCCCAAATTCTCATTAATGTTTCCCCCTTAATGTATAAGAGTTCAATTTTGGCCCAATGACTTTCCATTATCTGAATAGTTTTAGTAAAAAAAGATAAATGACCTATTATACTACAAGTGAATAATTTGCTTCTTTTGTTAACAAAATAGATTTCTTATTCTACCTTTCAGGAGCAATAGTAACTCCTCCCTTCTTCTATTTTAAGTCATGGGATATATTTGTTTAAGCAAGAAAAATGAAACTACCTTCCTTTCAAATTTAGTATTACACATCTTTATATCAAAATCCAATTTAGAACAAGGCTAAGTAGAATAAATATAGCCTCTCATTGCTTTCCTCATTTTGCCTATTGCTGTTCTACTGACTTCAACTGACAGGAGCACTGAGCTGGGTGGGAAGCAAGGTAAACGCAGAAGGAACTGTGAATATATTATCACCGTCTTTAGCTGCACCATCAAACCATATAGAAAAAAATGACAGTAATTCAGTAATTTTGATAGGCTGAGACCTCACTTGTAGTACAATATTCATTGACCCTGAAATATAAAATGTGAAGTAACCTCGAGATGCACAAGCTTCTGCGGGCAACAAAACATCAAATTCACATAAGGAGGCTTCACATTTAAATTACACAAAAATCCAAGATATTTTTGAACATACATTAGGGCAGGATATGGTCCTTTGAATGTTATTCTCAATGCTCGTACCAGCAGCAACCGTCATCTGAAAAAGGGGGCAACAGAGATTCCGCTGAATGGAAAAGAATTTTGTACAGTGCTACAGTATATTTAAATTACACCATGCTAACAAGATGAATGTTATTATCATTCAAGCAAGCTGATCTAGGAGAACAAAAATGTGGCTCAACTGAAATTCACACAAAAAAATTGAAAGTATTGTTACATTTCCTAGCTCATGAGGCACTGAGAACAACCAAATAGTAAGCCACTTCGGTGTTCTGTACTGTATTCTCAGAAGTGAACTCTGAAGGACTGTCAAACAGTCAGATAACTATGGAGAAATAATCATAGCTCCATGGCTAACTTTAATCTGAGGTCTCTACACAAAGCAAGAGGTTTACCTGTTTGTAAGGTTTGAAGAAAGTAGGATCTTCTCCCCCAGATTAAAACATTTTATGGAAAGATATCAAAAGAAGTAAACCTATTGAATTATTAGGTAGAATTTACCTATTAAATTGATAAATTTTTCATGCTGTCTCAGACTTCTCTGTTGCACCAAACAATCATAAGAGTGGAAAAATAGTAGGAAAAAAGCTATGTGCAGTTAAAAATCTGGAAGTCCCTTCAGCTAGCTGAAGTATATATTTTAGCATTGAATACTATTTTTCCTCCTTTTTAATGACTTTTTAATTTATTTTTGCAGAGCTCAACATACAACATTCTTCTTTAGAAAGACCCCAACTAGTAGGTAATTTGACAAGATGACATTTCTTCAGATCTCAGTATTTACTTCAGAGGAAATTAACAGCAGAAATTTTCAAAAAGTTCTAGAAGCACTTTTTAAACCTCTGCTTCAATGTATCCTGACTGCTATTAAAAAAACCCACACAGTTCTAGACTAAACCTCTAAGCAATTTCTTTCCATTGTTGAGAGCATATGTAACAATACATACAATGTTCATGCTAATTATAGTTGAGCTTCATCATCTCTTAAAGTAAACATTGACCTAAGCATTATTTCTGTGACTATTTACCAACTCAATTCAGTAAACCTGGTATTCAGAACTGACAAAAAGACAGTATTTTTGGGTTCAAGTATTTTTAATAGCACAATATAGCATTTGGAAAATACAACATATTGCAAGATGTATTTTATAATGACTTTATTATTATAATTTATGAGGAAGTTAAGCCTGACTGTATATTATGACTTTTGCAGTAAACAAAAATATGCACATTATCAATATATTTAATAACAGCCACAGGCATGTATCCATGTTCATCTATCTATAAACCACATATTGCCAATCAATCAACTTCACATTGTGATTTGTAACAGTTTTTAAATATTTGAAATAGTTTAAAACTTTAAATGTTTTAAAGGAGAATTACGCTATTAGTGGTAACAAAAAGAGTAAATCTTGAATTTTAAGCAAAACTCTCCATGTATGCTGGCAAGTTCTTAAGTCACTTGTGTCAGATTTCCCTTCTTTAGATTTGCACCCTTAAATATTTGAAAACATTTTTACAATACTTTTTTCTTGTCTTTTAAAAGGAGATTTCACTTCATACAAAGCAGCTACTTTTGACAAGAACATTTCCATGCAAAGAAACTTCATGGTCAATTCACGTATCATGTTTAAATGGATCTTTAACACCACTCTTGCTCCGGAATTTTGTAAAGAAAACACAGCCCACATTATGTCAGCATGACACTGTTTTAAATAAACAAGATCTCAGCACAAGAAAACATACACATTATAACTGTATCCATTCATTAGTTCAGTCTCACACATCTTTATTTAATAATGGTTTAATGCTTATTAAATTTAATCTCAATGTTTATACACACACAGCTACTAAAAATGGTTGAAACAAATGCACTCGGATTAATGTGTAAATAGTTTACACATTTTTGTACATTTTTTTGATTTATGTACATCTTATATATGATGTTTTCTGATAATTTTGCACTTTTGTGTGAAAAGGTAGATCTACTGTATACTTTTGACTGCTGCATCTGAGCTCTGTTAACTAATTCATCTTTGCTGTCCATCACTGTTAACAGCAATAATCTCTGAGTAACTTTAGCCTAATTTTTCAAATTATCTTGTAAACAGTTTTCCCCCACTTTCCTCTTGTAAAACTGTGATTAAACGTTTATTGATGAAAGGTATAAAATGAACGGTGTTCAATTCTAGCAGCTGATAGGTTTAAGGTCCAATATTTTGACTCTTCAGGCCTACTATGGGAAACTGTATGTAATTGGAAATGAGTGATCCCTGACATTTCAATGCCGTAAGGCTATTTCCCTATAGACATGGTAATTTCCTATCCAACTGGACTCATAGTACCTAAAATGTCAGGTGTAAGAGAAGAGAAATGAAAGAAAAACATTGAATAAAAAGTATAAAATTTGTGCATTAATTCTAAAATTGTCTTCAAACTATGCATGTTAAGGCAAATACGTTGTATTGTCATGAAGATTTTACTGGCAATCATTTGAGATACAAAATCCATTAATGAGTTATGCAGTGTAAGTAATGCAGCAATCCCCATTTCATGCATGTTGATAAAATATTTATTCCATTCAGGAATGCATCTAATATTATAGCATCAACTTAGTACTTTGTACCTTGTAACTATAACCTATTAGAATTAATATTCATGAAACTTTCTATTACAGTTTGGTCTTTCTCCTTGAGAAAATGCATAAGCATTAAAATTTATCAGAGGAGAAAACAGGGTCAACAGGGATAGAAAATACTGGAAATTAAGCTCTAGAACATACACATATTCTTGCTTGGGATGAGCACTTCAGCTACTATTTGCTGTGAACCACATGCACGGGGACAGATTCTCAAGCCATATCCTAAATGATGGACCCAGAAATGTTTCCAGGCTCCTTCTCCTCTCTCTTTTGGGTTTCCACATAGAAAAGCCTCCAGTGAGGCTGTGGCACAACTGAAAACATTTTCAGAAAATGCATCGCCTACGAAAAGCCCTCTAGGTACATACACAGCCAAGCTACACCTCCTGGAGTTTCCAAGACCGCATCAGAAAATAATCACAAATAATGGCCCGCGTATGCACCAAACTGGCCTGCATTTCACAACTAGATGGAAATAGTGACAAAGGACATATAAGACTACAATTTCAAGCTTCTGTGGAAGCACTAAAATTAAACAAATTTTTAGCTAATGCTGTAAATTAACCTACGAGAAATAGGTGAAAATTCATGAAGTCTAACATCGATCGATATTCCTGAGCTTACAACATGTAGCAATTGCATTTTTTTAACTGGTTGGTTGCACTGAGCTTTCAA
The DNA here is from genome assembly GCF_047370975.1 of Nipponia nippon. Classification (NCBI taxonomy): domain Eukaryota; kingdom Metazoa; phylum Chordata; class Aves; order Pelecaniformes; family Threskiornithidae; genus Nipponia; species Nipponia nippon. The sequence continues at coordinate 45,270,442 of NW_028262347.1, forward strand.
GTGATCTTGCTGTTCAGGTCACATGAAACAAGACATATTTTCCTACATACCATCATCGGTATAATCCACACCTTCTTAGCAAGTCCCCAGTCAAAGCTCTGGTAAAGCAGGAACTCCTGCTCTCAGTTATGATGTGAGCACTACAGCACTAATTTCAAGGCCATGTCCAAAATAAGGACATGGAATAAGACAGAAAGTCAGGTTTTATAATCAGTGGTGTTCAAAGCTGCTGACAAATTCAAAGATATTCACCAAATAAATCTAATTTGTTGACAGATTGAAGAAACCAGTGCAGAATCTTCCCCAGTTCTTTGACTTCTATAATGTAGCTATCTGACAGGTGGAACCTACTTGCTAGAAAAATAATGATAATCGTACTCTCAGAAATAAAAAATTCTCCCTCAGAGCAATATTTGGTCTTTCTCGACAAGAATTTTGTGGTGACTAGTCTTATATCACTCGCCACAGTCCAAAATGCTATTTACTCACATTAATTAGTGAGTCAGAATGAACCGTTTCTTCCCTTATGTCTCATCTCTTCATGGGGGAAGTAACTGAGGTCATGCTTAGCAAGCCATCTGAACAGTCATCAAGGTAAAAAGCCCAAAAGGAATAGACCTGTTACCTACTTTCTAAAGCCATTCCTGTAGAAAGTATTCTATTTGTTTAGTCGTTGGAGAAAAAAAACAAGACAAAATCAAAAAGAACACTTCTACAATACATAGGTACAATATTTCAAGTTTATGTTTCATAGTGAAATTCACTGCCTATTCTCTGCACTCAGACTAGGAAAGTGGCTTCAGCTAAGCCTATCCTGAAGTGAAGCCTTGTCCATGTAATATCCCACACATCTCACATGATTACTTCAATTCAAGTTGAAATCGGTTTGATCTATATTGTACTAATACATACATGTACACAAATGTACACTAATGCAGAATCAATTGGTTTGTTTTTTTGCGTTTTTTTTTTAAGTGTGGGCTGGACTAGAAGTAATGCTACAAAACAAACATCCCCTATTAAAACTGAAGACCATAAGGTCAACACGGCATATCATGGTACATTACACCATAGATACAGCAGATATATGTGATATCTTTGATAGTATGAGTCTATTCTACTAACTTTGAGAAGTTGTTATGTGAATTCACAGTAACAAAATATATTCTCAGATGCCATTCATATTGCCTGTTCTAAAGAGAAAGAGAAGTGTGATATCCAGATGTTGGCAAAGGGTAGTTTAATAATCTCAAAGGTATATTTAAAATTCAGACTGCATACTGAATACCTATCTGTAACAATTATCCCACCAATGTGTTCACATTTATGGAAGACCATTTCAAAACTTGACTGGACAGGACCCTGAGACACCTAATCTAGTTATAAAGTTAGCCATGCATGGACTAGATGACCTCCGGAGATCACTTCCAACCTAAGTTATGCTATGATTCTACCATTTTTCAACAATAATGTTATTTGGTGTTACAGCACATAGGTTTTCATTATGCTAGATTTAGTACCTAAAAATTGAGAAAGACAGAGAGCTCCTACAATAGAAGGGAACAAAGGATGAAGGATATGAAAATTTACCACCTTACCCAGTCTATCCCTAGACAATCTGGACAGAATTTTAATCCTGACAATAGTTCTTGTGACAGCTCTGCACTTGTCTGAAGTTTCAAGTGACAGAAAAGTTCAAAGCTCCTGGGGCTTGTTCTGGATAAATTCTGTAAAAACCAACAAGCAATTTCAGGTCTCACCTCATTGCCAACATCATTATGAACAAATGACATGTCGTTCCTCTCCTGCAGCCACCTCAGAGACCCACTGGCAGGCTTTAAGTCTTAAAACTGTCTGTAAAGGCTGGGTCTGAGAGCAATGCAGCAATGAAGACAAGTCTTGCAGGCCTAGTAAAGACCAAACTTGCCAGTCATATGCAGCATGCTTTTGGGTAAGGGTTGACTGCAGCCCTGGGACACGTTAGAGCCCAATAGTTTGAGACTCACCAGGAAAGCTGAATGCCACCAGGTGGGTCAGACTCACAGCCCACTTGCAAGGTAGACTTTTGGGTGGAAAAGAAGTTGGAAGGCAGACCATGCCACACACAGATCTGTTGAGGAGGATGCTCCTTCAGTGTAACAGACACATAACTAGGGAGGACAAAAAATGTAAAGAGTACATTTGAATCTCTCCTGACTACTCAAGTGGAGGACTTAACTGACTAAAGAAGTTGGTATTTATTTTGGAAAATGAGCCTTGCAGGTTGATGCATTGAAACTCTGCTTTTCTGGAAATTACATATTAGCGTTGGTATCTCAAACTGAAAAAAAAGTAATATAATTAAATATCAGTAAAACACACTTCTGGGTACACAGCAAAACCAGAGTTTGTCCCTAAGACTGAAGCTCAGCCTGCATGAAACTTACATAGCATGCAAGTTCCCAGTAAAATCTGTGAAATCCCACTGCTGTTTCTTCCATGGAAATGTATAGTTATCCCTGAAAAATGAGTCTGACCTCTTAATATATCATCTAAATTAAACAAACAAACAAAAAAAGTCACTGTAATTTCTTTTAACATTTGTACTAGAAAACAATGTTAGATATTTTCTTCAAAAAAATCCAACAAACCCATCAACAATAACCTTTCCACTAAAGCTAATGTTTTGTATTGCCCCATCTTACTATCATCTGCCCTTAGTATATCAAAGCTGTCTTTGTGAGGGGCCTCTTATCTGAAGCTGTCAGCTGGTTCTGTGCAGAAAGTGATCTTCTATTGTTGAACCAAAATATATATAATTTATTTTTCTTCCTCCATCTAAAAATATCATTTAATATATGATCCTTGTTCTTTAACTATACTTTCTCACTCAGTTACCTATTCAGTTTCATGTAATGACACTGTAAATATGGGAAATAAATGAATGGTCCTAAATTATCAACTTAGTACTTTTAACTCAACAGAGTTGAAAGTGTCCGTACTCTCAAGTTAAGCAAATCAAAAGGAGTCTCATTCATATGATCAGAATTGGTGTGTCTGTGCATGTGTGTGTACATATAAATATACAATAATTTTGCATATATAAGATGCAATATATACAAAGAAGTATCTAAGGATGTTTAGCCTGGAGAAGAGAAGGGTTTGGGGAGACCTTATTGTGGTCTTTCAATACTTAAAGGGGCCTTATAAGAAAGATAGGATGTCTGGGATAGAGCTCATGTTCTTCCTAGTAGCTGGTATAGTGCTGTGTTTTGGATTTAGTTGATAACACGCTGATATTTCTGTTGTTGCTAGATAGTGCTTATACCAGTCAAGTCTTTTCAGCTTCTTATGCCCTGCCAGTGAGAAGCTGGAAAGAGGCACAGCCAGGACAGCTGACCCAGACTGGCCAAAGGGGTATTCCATAACATATGGTGTCATGCTGTGTTAAGGCAAATTTGTTATAAGCATTCGTTTTATTGGTTTAATAGTCACTGGTCACAATGTTGATTTATTTGCTCTCAAACTTGTGCTTGCTCTCAAAGTTGTGTTATGCAATACCTTACTTGCAGTATATGTTCCCTGTTGTGCTGTTTCTCACCTCTGGGAGCTGGATCAATTTTGCTGCATTGTGCAACACCGGCTTATGATACAATAAAATTATTGGTTGTGTGTCTAATCTGGTATTTGTACTCAGCATTGCTGTCATCTCCATACCTCGGGATCCACCTCTTGGAAACTATTAATAATTACACTCTTCACCTTTTCTCCTTGGAGAACCAATCTATGGGGGAGATGGGGGGGGCACTTCCCCCTGCTCCTTCACTTTCCCTTTCTCCTTCAGGCTAGTTACAACAGCTCTTGAGAATTTTTATTATCCTTGGGATGTTCAATCCAGCATGGTCCTATTGCTATGTCTCCTGAATGTGTGTCAGGTCTTGCTTAGGGTTAAACAACTATTTAAGAATACCATCCAGAGATCTACCCTCACAACAGGCACTGTGGCTACTCAAACACTGGTGACAGGCACTGTGGTTACTCCAACCCCTGCGACAGGCACTGTGGCTGAACCAACCCATGTCGGTATCAGTCACCCCAATACACAAGAAGAAATACACAAGAAAATCAGCTCATTTAGTAAGGGATGAAGATGAACCAGGGCCATCGTGAGAACAGGAGGAGGAAGAGGCAGAACCCGTAAATGAGATGGTAACCACCCGATCTCTATCCCTGAGTGAGCTGCAAGACATGCAAAAAGATTTCAGTCACCATCCAGGCGAGCACATCGTCATCTGGCTGCTCCGAAGCTGCGATAATGGGGCCAGTAGCCTGGAATTAGAGGGTAGGGTAGGGAAGCCAAGCAGCTGGGATCCCTATCTAGGGAAGGGGGCATTGACAAAGCGATTGGAAAATGAGCACAAGCCCTCAGCCTCTGGAGGCGACTCCTGTCAGGCCTGAAGGGAAGGTATTCCTTCAAGGAAGATGTTATATGTCACCCAAGCAAGTGGACCACCATGGAGAGAGGTATCGGGTACCTGAGGGAATTAGCCGTGCTGGAGGTGATTTATGGTGACCTGAACAACAAGCAGTTATCCAAAGATCCAGATAAAGCCAGGTGCACACAACCCATGTGGCGGAAGTTCATACAGAATGCAGCATCATCGCATGCACTCATTGGCAGTAATGACCTGGAAAGACGGAGAGGAACAGATGGTGGATGAACTGGCTGGCTAACTCCAACAAAATGAAGAAAGTCTCTCTTCCTCCCTACGGGCCTGCGTCTTGGCTGTGGAGAAACTGTCCCGGGAGTTCCAGCAACTCAAAGAGAATATGTCCTACTCCCTACCTGTACGGACCAGTATCTCAGCCATTAGGAGTAAGTGTCCCTCTGCTCAAGAGAAAGGATATAGTGGATACACATCACGAGCCACCCTGTGGTTTTACCTGTGTGACCATGGAGAGGACATGAGGAAGTGGGATGGAAAATCTACCACAACCCTAGAGGCACGAGTACGTGAGTTGCAAGGAAAAACAATCACAAAAGGAGGTTCTCCCAGGAAAACTGCTGCTCCAGTTTCCAGTGAGTAGTTCCCCAGACAGAGTAGAATGGCTGATTTTACTTCCAGTCTTAATAAAGGGACTTTTGATTTGCATTCACAAGAAGTGAGTAATGAATGCTATGACCAGGACTAGAGGGGCCCTGCCTCCAGCCAGGTGGAGAAAGGGGACAACTGGGTTTACTGGACTGTGTGGATTTGATGTCCGGGCATATCAGACCCACAGGAGTATAAGGCTCTAGTGGACACCAGTGCACAGTGTACCCGAATGCCACCAAGCTATAAAGGAGCAAAACCCATCTGCATTTCTGGAGTGACAGGGGAATCCCAACAGCTAATTGGAGGCTGAAGTGAGCCTAACTGTAAATGAATGGCAGAAGCACCCCATTGTGACTGGCCCAGAGACTCCATGCATCCTTGGCATAGATTACCTCAGGAGAGGGTATTTCAAAGACCCAAAAGGGTACTGGTGGGCTTTTGGTATAGCTGCCTTGGAGACGGAGGAAATTAAATAGCTGTCTACCCTGCCTGGTCTCTCGAAGGACCCTTCCATTGTGGGGCTGCTGAGGGTCAAAGAACAACAGGTACCAATTGCTACCACAACAGTGCACTGGTGGCAATATCGCACCAACTGAGACTCCCTGATTCCCATCCATAAGCTGATTCATTGACTAGAGAGCCAAGGAGTGACCAGCAAGAATCGCTCACCCTTTAACAGTCCCATATGGCCAGTGTGAAAGTCTAATGGAGAGTGGAGATTAACAGTAGACTATCGGGACCTGAACAAAGTCATGCTGCCGCTGAGCGCTGCTGTGTCAGACATGCTAGAACTTCAATATGAAGTGGAGTCAAAGGCAGCCAAGTGGTATGCCACAACTGATATCGTTAATGCGTTCTTCTCAATCCCTTTGGCAGCAGAGTGCAGGCCACAGTTTGCTTTCACTTGGAGGGGCGTCCAGTACACCTGGAATTAACTGCCCCAGGGGTGGAAACACAGCCCTACCATTTGCCATGGATTGATCCAGACTGGAATAGGGTGAAGCTCTGGAACACCTGCAATACATTGATGGCATCATTGTATGAGGCAACACAGCAAAAGTTTTTGAGAAAGGGAAGAAAATAGTCCAAATCCTTCTGAAGGCTGGTGTTGCCATAAAACATAGTGAGGTCAAGGGACCTGCACAGGAGATCCAGTTTTTAGGAATAAAATGGCAAGATGGATGTCGTCAGATCCCAATGGATGTGATCAACAAAATAACAGCCATGTCTCCAACAACTAGCAAAAAGGAAGCACAAGCTTTCATAGGTGTTGTGGAGTTTTGGAGAATGCATATTCCAAATTACAGTCTGATCCTAAGTCTTCTCTATCAAGTGACCCAGAAGAAGAACGATGTCAAATGGGGCCCCGAGCAACGACAAGCCTTTGAACAAATTAAACAGAAGATAGTCCATGCAGTAGCCCTTGGGCCAGTCTGGGCAGGACAAGATGTAAGACATGTACTCTACACTGCAGCTGGGGAGAATGGCCCTACCTGGAGCCTCTGCCAGAAACCACCAGGGGAGACTCAAGGTCAGCCCCTAGGGTTTTGGAGTCAGGGATACAGAGGATATTGGCAGCACATGAAGGGGTTCAAGCTGTTTTGGAAGTGATTGGTACTGAAGCACAGCTGCTCCTGGCACCCCAACTGCTGGTGCTGGGCTGGATTGTCAAAGGGAGGGTCCCCTCTACACATCATGCAACTGATACTACATGGAATAAGTGGGTTGCAGTGACCACACAACAGGCTTGAACAGGAAACCTCAGTCGCCCAGGAATCTTGGAAGTGATCATGGACTGGCCAGAAGGCAAAGATTTCAGAATATTGCCAGAAGAGGAGGTGACACGTGCTGAAGAGGCCCCACTGTATAATAAACTGCCAGAAAATGAGAAGCAATATGCCCTGTTCACTGATGGATCCTGTTGCCTTGTGGGAAAGCACTGGAGGTGGAAAGCTGCTGTAGGGAGTCCTGTACAACAAGTCACAGAAACCTCTGGAGGGGAAGGTGAATCAAGTCAGTTTGCAGAGGTGAAAGCCATCCAGCCGGCTTTGGATATTGCTGAACGAGAAAAATGGCCAGTGCTCTGTCTCTATCTCACCCTGTGGGGGTGGTTACAGCAACAGAAGCAGAGCAACTGGCAGCGCAGAGGCAAACCCATCTGGGCTGCCGCATTGTGGCAAGATATTGCTGCTGGGTAGAGAACCTGGTTGTAAAAGTTCATCATGTAGATGCTCACTTACCCAAGAGTTGGGCCACTGAAGAACATCAAAACAACCAGCAGGTGGATCAGGCTGCTAAGATTGAAGTGGCTCAGGTGGATCTGGACTGGCAACATAAGGGTGAATTATTTCTAGCTCTGTGGGTCCATGACACCTCAGGCCATCAACGAAGAGATGCAACATATAGATGGGCTTGTGATCGAGGGGTGGACTTGACCATGTACACTATTGCACAGGTTATCCATGAAGGCAAAACGTGCTGCAATCAAGCAAGCCAAGCAATTAAAGCCCCTCTTGTATGGAGGATGATGGCTGCAATATAAATTTGGGGAGGCCTGGCAGATTGATTGTATCTCACTCCCACAAACCCACAAAGCAAGCGGGCCCTATCCTGGGCCTTGCAAAGCAAGTCTGATGGTGACATGGCACCCCAGAAAGAATTGAGTCAGACAACGGGACTCATTTCCAAAACAACCTCCTAGACACCTGGGCCAAAGAGCATGGCATTGAGTGGGTATATCACATCCCCTATCACGCACCAGCCTCTGGGAAAATCAAACGATACAATGGACTGTTAAAGACTACACTGAGAGCAATGGGTGGTGGGACATTCAAACATTGGGATACACATTGAGCAAAAGCCACCTGGTTAGTCAACACTAGAGGATCTGCCAATCGAGCTGGCCCTGCCCAATCAAAAGTTTTACACACTGTAGAAGGGGATAAAGTCCCTGTAGTGCACATAAAAAATCTGCTGGGGAAGACTGTGTTCTTCCTGCCTCGGGCAAAGGCAAACCCATTTGTGGGATTGCTTTTGCTCAAGGACCTGGGTACACTTGGTGGGTGATGCGGAAGGATGGGGAAGTCTATGTGGACCTCAAAGAGATTTGATTTTGGGTGAGAATAGCCAATGAACTGAATTGTATGATGTTAATTGCTACATAATACTGTATATCATCACTACTATGGTCACTGTATGCCATATTGTCATGGTCTAACCCCAGCTAGCAACTAAGCACCATGCAGTCGCTCGCTCCCTCCCCACCAGTGGGATGGGGGAGGGAATTGGAAGGGCAAAAGGGGAAAACTTGTGAGTTGAGATAAGAACAGTTTAATAATTGAAGTAAAATAAATTAGAACAGTTAAATAGGCAAAGCAAAAACTGTGCACGCATACAAAGCAAAACAAATAATTCATTCACTGCTTCCCGTCGGCAGGCAGGTTTTCAGCCATCCCCAAGAAAGCAGGGCTCCATCACGCGTAACGGTTACTTGGGAAGACAAACACCATCATGCCCAATGTCCCCCCCTTCCTTCTTCTTCCCCCAGCTTATATACTGAGCATGACGTCATATGGTATGGAATAACCTTTTGGCCAGTCTGGGTCAGCACCCCCCAGCTGTGCTCCCTCCCAGCCCCCCGTGCACCCAGCAGAGCAGGGGAAGCTGAAAAGTCCTTGACCAGTGTGAGCGCCACTTAGCAACTATTTAGCAACAGCAAGAATCAAAACATCAGTGTATCATCGACATTGTTCTCATCCTAAACCCAAAACACAGCTCCATACCGGCTACCAAGAAGAAAATTAACTCTATCCCAGCTGAAACCAGGACACATATCAACGGTATTACAGTAAGAATCACCCAGATTAATGAAGAATGAACTTCAATGAAACTGAGCAAAGTGCAGCAGTGATGGAACTGGACAAGCACAGTGATAATGGAACCAGAACTGGCTTCAGCATGCAACAATCCAACAACACACACCATCTCTCCTGCCCTGAAGGACTGTTATGACAGATGGAGCCCAAAGTCATGGACTAAATGAACTCAGCGGACATTTTAGAGGGATGGTCCATAGACTAATGCAATGATATCTGTGTGCATATATCAAAAGACAGGAAAGGTGGTGGCAATAAATTGGGATGTGTGGGACCCGGGTATGACGTGGATGGTGTAGAATAAGGGGTGGATATTGTCCTGGTTTTGTCTGGGATAGAGTTGATTTTCTTCCTAGTAGCTGGTATAGTGCTGTGTTTTGGATTTAGGATGAGAATAATGTTGACAACACACTGATGTTTTAGTCATTGCTAGGTAGTGCTTATACTAGTCAAGGACTTTTCAGCTTCCCCTGCCCTGCCAGCGAGAAGTTGGAAGGAGGCACAGCCAGGACAGCTGACCCAGACTGGCCAAAGGGATATTCCATACCATATGGTCATGCTCAGTATATAACTGGGGGGAGCTGGCTGGCTGGCGGGAACTGCTGCTTGGGAACTTGCTGCGCATTGGTTGGCAGGTGGTGAACAACTGCATTGTGCATAATTTATTTTGTGTATTCTTTCATAATAATAATAATAATAACAACAACAACAATAACAACTATTAATTTCCTTTTTTGTCCTATTAAACTGTCTTTATCTCAACCCATGAATTTTAGGTTTTTTTTTCCCAGTTCTCTCCCCCATCCCACTGGTGGCATGGAAGGAGTCAACAAATGGCAGTGTGCTGTTTAGCTGCCTGCCAGGTTAAACCACAACAGCAGTCTGTATAGTAATCTTCCCACAGTACTGTTACATGGTGATACAAGGTAAGGTAATGCATGGTTAAGTGAGCATTTTAAAGAGATAATAAGATTCACACTTATTTGTTTACCTGTATCACAGTGACTGAACTGTCTAATTATTCTTTGATTGATCATTTTAAAAATCTTTTGAGATGTCAATGCAGGAAATCACCGCAGTTGAAATAAGCTCTTATATTTACACTATAAAATACTGATTTAAATGTATTGAACTTAGGAGAAATTTATTATTGCAAATAAAGATTCGGAACGGTGATCACAGAGGCAGAGTTTGAGTTCATATAGCCATTAAAATATCTCAAGATCATGCCTCTGTGTTGTACTGAGGCACAGAAATAATTCAGGCATATATTCCATCATTAAAAATTTAGTTAATAAAAAGAGTCTAGAAAGGAACTGTCTGAATAGTTCTTAGTCAAAACCAAAAAATATATCCTTGCCTAATTGTCAGAATTTCCTTTGCCTAAAGTCTTTTCAAACTACAAGATTTTTTTTTATTACAAGTGTAGAAAACAAAGGACATACGCATTTGATATCATGTAAAAATATAAAACTATATGAACATGTTGGAATGTTATGCTAATTGGTTTTCAAACTAGGTCTGTAGAAATCACGCTGACTACTCTTTTGCTCTGTCTAATGAACCATGAAGAGTCTGATATTTACGTTCCAGGTCCAGTTCCAAGTCATTTTATCGATGACTAGTATTAGAAAGAAAGAAAGGAAGAATGAAAGAACGAAAAAAAGAATGAAAGAACGAAAGAAATAAAGAAAAAGAGGGGTAAAGAAAATGAAAAACAAAAGAAAAAATAAACCAACAACTAAATACACCTACAGTGTTTTCCCGCACTCCCTGAAAAACTTCTCCTCTAATCACCCAGTTGCCAGACCTGTCCCCAGCCTACAGTAATAATCTGTCTTTTCACCGAAGCCCAGGCTCTGGGGAAGAAAGACACAGCAGTTTACACATGTCTGCACTGCCCTGCAATAAGACAAACGTGGTTTAGGAAGGTTGGCTAAGAACAATGCTAAACTGTGCACATGATCCCAGGAGATCAGACCTCTGACAGATCCACGTTAGACAGAGCTTGAGCACACCTGAGGAGCTTATCCAGGTTTCAGAAACCTCATGGATCTTCTGGGAGAGAGAAATCTCAAAAACAGGACATGGATCACAGGGACTATCAGAGGTTTGTCAAAGGCAAAATGAAGCCAAAATTCTGAAAACACGTTCAAAATACAGTGAATCATACTTGCTCTAATTTGAAAATTTTGCTTCCTGTAGTCTCATTCTTACTGTATGACTACAGCAGACAGCAAAGCCAAAAGCATGCCTAAATCGTCTTCAACAATAGCATACAATTTTTATTGCCCCACAGAAGTCAGGGAAAGCCTATTCAAAATCTGTTCCTGTTCCAATCCTCAGATTTCTACGTAGGGAAAAAATAGGACAGTGAATCATGGTTTTATTTTGTAGTAAGAAATATTTCCCTCATTTCCATGAATGCATGTGCCAGCATGTCAAGTTTCCTGCAAACAGAGGGACAATTTGCCCTCTGATCTCCTGGAAGTAGGACATAGAATCATAGAATGCTTTGGGATGGAAGGGACCTCTAAAGATCATCTAGGCCAACCCCCCTGCAGTAGGCAGGGACATCTTCAACTAGATCAGGTTGCTCAGAGCCCCATCCAGCCTGTCCTTGAATGTTTCCAAGGATGGGGTATCTACCACCTCTCTGGGCAACATGTTCCAGTGTTTCACCACCCTCACTGTGAAAAATTTTTTCCTTGTGTTTAGTCGAAATCTACCCTCTTTTAATTTAAAACCATTACCCCTTGTCCTGTCGCAGCAGGCCTTGCTAAAAAGACTATCCCCATCTTTCTTGTAGGCCCCCTTTAAGTATTGAAATGCTGCAATAAGGTCTCCCCACAGCCTTCTCTTCTCCAGGCTGAACAACCCCAGCTCTTTCAGCCTTTCGTCATAGGAGAGGTGTTCCAGAGGATGAGGCAGAAGAAAATGTGCCCTTGGGCGAGTGCAGAATGCAGCACATTCTTGCACTCCTGAGAGATATTCTGCTCTGCCTGGGCTAGGGAGGACTCTGGGACATGGCTATTCTTTATGAGTGTGAGCAAACAAAAAGGAGCAACCGGTATGAGCCCCCCATGCACATTAGGGAGGCCCAGAAGGGTGTACTTGAACTCTCAATTAACATGTGCAAGGAGAAGGTAAGATGGTAAGGGATAAAGCACAGAAACCTTCATTCAGGCTTGTGATCATGTCAATCTCCTCAGTGCTCATTTTTCATGTCCTTATCAGGGTACTTTAGGCTGCAGACAGATGGGATTCAGGTTCACAACAGTGTTGTGAAATATAATAACCTTGCACAAATTGAGTGTGTAACTGAAAGTTGTCTTGGTATAGCTTTGAAATGTATAGTTACCAGCCTCTTAAACAACAAGCTTCAATCTTAGATATCATCACATCATTAGTAATTTCTACTAAGACAGACATTTTTTAACATTATCTGAGAAAATACTATATTAAAAGGATTTTAAAGAACATATACTTTCTTCCCTCTCCCCACCTTTCATTTAAATACATTTTGGAAAGGTACCCACACCAAAGAAAGTGCTTCTTTTCATTTATGATGATTTCCCCTTTGGCATTTGGCTACATAGTGATTAAGAGAATTTATTTCTGCTCTGTCTTTCTTTGGAGAATGGAAAAATATATGGTTTTGAAACTATAGAGTTGGACAAAGTTAAAGAGGAAAATAAAAGTACATAAAAATACTGACTGTATTGCCTGATGATGCAAGAGGAAGAAGTTTTTTTGATTAAAGCTCTGCCAGTTCTAATTCCAGCAACAACAGGTCTGCTGAGATTATAAATGTAAATCCTAGACCCCACAAAAATGATTTCATATTTTATTTTCTATTTTTATACAAGTTAAGTACCACTTTTATAACTACAACCTCATTCTACAAGTCCAGTAAATATGGCTAACACTGACACACTGATTTTTCTCATAGCCTGTACCCTCAGAGAAAATATGTACAGATACATAGGTATCTGCAGTCTGCAAAGTGTTTTGGTAGAACAGTTCTTAGTTTGGTTGCTTGTTTTAAATGTTTATGCTTCTAGAGAAGACATTGCTGAAAAAATACATCTTGCTCTTGAAGATACAAGTGGGACAGGAATATGATAGTGATAATTCCTGAGGGATTTAATGCTACTCTGTTGGGCCAGCTTCCAAGCAATCTGCCTCTCTCCCTCCCTATCTCACTGATGACTGTACAATATTCTGCAGGTCTTGAATAGGTCCGGTCAGGGCCTATATGCATTCCTGCTGTCTTACAGCAATTATTATTTAAAGTAATTTATATTACAACTTTCCACCATGTTTGCTAGGCACTGTGCAAGTATAGCTCTGAGAATTTTTCTTCTCTGAAAAAGGCAGAAGGGAACATTTCATGTGTGTATAAGCAATGTATACTTGGGTACATGTACATTGATTGGATGCAGTTTGCTGGTTTTGCTTTATTTGCTTTTCCTGGTGAGTACAGAAGCCTAAGTCACAGACTTCAGCAGCAGTATTTTTCTTTGCATTTAAAGACCCTCCTGCAGTCCTCTGAGATACCAAAAGACATCCAAATACCAAACAAATATACAGCAGTTCAGTGATACATTTATGATTTACACACAGTTTCAGGAATTGAGACTGCTTATGATGCTGCCAAGCAGCAGCAAAGACAAATTAACAAGACTTTGGTCTTTTTCTCAGCTGTTCATAACCCTTTGGGCAAGAGCCAGATGTCAGAAATCAGTTCAGCTTCACATTATTGTCATTTGAAAAACCAGGAGCAGTGGCAGATGCAGGCAGTGAAACTACACCTTGGAAAGACAGCCCAAAGGTGGAGGATATCAGTGGACAGCACAAACTTAAACTGCTAAATTCAAGAGCACACACTTCACTGACTACAATGTAAGGAATACAATAACAAGAGTAAAACATTACCCTGGCAACACTTACTCAAACAGCCAAACAATTAGCATCAAAGCATCACTGGATAAATATTGGCTGCATTTTTTCTCAGACTCACCCACACAGCAACATGAAAGACTGCAGATCCAGACAAAAACATCGTAAGTACATGATGCACATGAGTACATCATAACTGCAGATATAGACAAATGTATATATAAAAAATACAGAATCTAGTTTGCAAAACAGAGGTATTTTGTTGATTAGTGTAAAAATCCAAATTTAAACTATGAGGGTCTGACAACAACATTAATAACATTTTGTAATTTTAATAAAAAATAGAATTTGTTGAACATTATTTTGAGGCTAGAAAAAAGAAATACAGCTTTCCAATATTTATTTAAAAAAAAAAAATTTACGTCATATCGTCACTGAAAAGTTGGCAATTGTAACAACCTAGTAAATTATCATATGATTTTATCTGTACATTATATGTAATTCAAGTATTTTTATAAACTAAAGTGTTCATAAAACATAGCTAGAAAGGGAAAAGAGAGATATGAACTAGTAGCCCCCAGAAGAAGAATGCCCATAAAACACACAGCCAGCCATCATGACGTAATGAAGATCTTAGCTTTGTTAATAGGGCAAGTTTTCTAACAGTTGGGAAAGGGCAGATCAAAATACCATGATCAGTTAAAAGACCAGTCCTACAGAGAAGAAATGGAGACAGCACATACCAATAAAGAGCAACTATGATGCAGAATCTGTACCAAGAAAGCTGACATTGAATTATTTGCACATCTCATTGAAATTAAATGTAAATCATAGTACTTGAAGTTAAAAGCTCAAGATTCCTGACCTGTGAGTGCGAAAAGTAGGTACCTTTAAAGGTGATTCTTAACATCTGAGTGAATTGCCTAAAGTTAGATGGTTTGAATATAGCACAGTCCTTAGCCAAAAAGCCACCAGTCTTTCTTCCTAAGGAATGTCAAGCATAGACAAGGAATTTTGTTATCTAATTCCATTTTTCTTGGCAAAACACAATACTTTGCTTTGAAAAGCTGTTTCCTCACCATTGCTGCATCATCACTGCTCACAGGCAAGCACGGGAAAGGAAAACTTTAGCAGGTGCCAAATACACTGGATTTTCTGGTTGGCACTGAAGATTACCACATCTCTTGTCAGAGAGAAGCTGAGCTGAGTTCCCATTTCAAGCAAAATACAAACGAGTTGCTAACTATTTGTAAAGGATGCATTCAGAGACCAAGAGAATGTCTAGACAATCAGACTACTCAGGAATGGTGACAGCAAAATTTTCTATTAAAAATAAAACACACTGTATTCCTTACAGTGTTACGGGTTTAAACTGTAGCAAACTTATTCCAGCTTGGGAACACTCAAAAAACCCCTAATTTCACTCTGTATTAAATCCTTCCTTCAAGATGTTCTGTATTTCAGTTGCAAATGGAGTCAAAAGGCTAACTTTAATGTAATCTGCAATATCACAGTTCCACATAAAACATAAAAGGAAATACGTCTCATAGGTATTAAGATACTGCAGAAAGCATTATAATTTTAAATATGTTGATGACAGTAAATTTACCGAAAGAGGTACTGTAGATTGACTGCCTGCTCTTGGCCTGTGGAAAATGCAAAGTGATTTGACTTGAAATGATTCAAGTAACTTTTTTTTTTCACTGCAGTCTAAACTAAGTTGCATTAGCTTACACATACCACCAGTTAACAGTGTGCATAAATAGTCATCCTGGCTAGGCTAACTCACAGGAATGTCTTAAAAGGAAAAGCTTAAAAGCAGTGAAAACAGCTCATGCATTTGGTAGGGGGAAGAGGATGGGAAACAGAGATAATTCTCTCACTGTTTCTGTTGGTAACTGATGCACAGCTGCCAAGTCCACACCTTGGGGAGACCCACAGCATGATACTCCCAGAAGTGGAAAGTCAGAAGAGGTGCTGGTTGGGCACAGGACAGTCACATTCCAAAACTGGCATGTGCAAGTGTTTCTCAAGCGAGTTGCCTCTGACTATAATAAAATATCTCAAAGGGTGACAGTTCTGTATAGGTCTGAATGCTGCAAAGAGCTCACTCCTGAAGCTAGTCTTATTGGTATCAACATGAAGGGCTTAGTGCAATGAAATATCTTATTTAACTAAAAAGTATCTTCAGTTAGTAATAACTTAACTGATTTTAAGGTGTATTTCTCTAATCATTACAATTTTTGTGTATATGGAAAAGGTGTTTCGTTAGGATGCACTGTGAATTTTTTCTCACATCCGTCTATCCATCCATCCACCCATCTGTCCATCCACCCACAAGACTTCAAAGTATGATTAATTCCTGACTTCTTTTCCATTTATTTTTTGCTTGCACTTTGGTGCATGACATTAATTTAAACAGGACACTACGATTTTTGGAGTTAGAAACATTACTTAAAATTGTCGCAGTAGTCACAGAGATAAGCTCAGAAAAAAATGGTTACCAAAAAGATGACATTTAGTCAATACTTTATATTGCAGTTTAATATTGCAACTGACTAAATAATGTTTTAAATACAGTATATTATCTTTCAACAATATAAAAAAGCAAGCCTATGAAGAATTTCACCATATGTATATTAACTCATACTCTCTCCAGACAATGGCTTGTTATGTGTACTTGTGTGCATCAAAGGAATACATGATTAACACTGGCAGAAGACATGGTTAATAATATGTAAGTCAGAAGTGTGGCGTTTTTCATCATTAACACAACATTTGTTGTGGAACAAAGATACATACATTATATCAATAAGTGCATTCATTTGATAGTTTTAGCTATGAGTGTCATTTAACCTTACTTAATGGAAGTATCATCTTTTCTAGCTCAGAATCATAGCTATGATTTCAGGTTAGTCTGTTTGGAAAACATACTCAGTTTCAACCATCATCTCAGTGAAACTGAGAATAAAACATTTTACGTGTGTATTTTTTTGAAAGAGTTTATGTGGTTATGCATCTTCTTCAGTTCCATATATATCCATATATATATATCTATGCCCATAGTTTGGGTTTGCTGTTAATATTCAAAAGTTTTGAGACACTGGAAATCCTGTTAGGAACTACTACATTGTTATTAAAAAAAAGATTATATATGTGACATTCCAGTGGGAGTTTAGTCAGCATTCAGGCACTAAAGGTGCCTGTCTCCTGTCCTCCACTGTCACCCTGCAAGAGTCTCTCTCTTTTACTTCTGTCTTAATTACTAAGAGCATTTCCAATATAAGACAGAGACCCCCATGTCAATGCACAGTATTGCTAAGAGAATCACATGATAGAGAGGACACTCTTGGCAAATTTAGTCTCTGCCGTTTTCAGAATGTTGATATGGACCAAAGTCTGCTACTGCTCAGGTGAATGTCCACAGAATTAAGTTCACAAAATATTTGTGAACTTTAATGTCTCCTATTGCAGTTATTCCCCTTTACATATGATTAACTTCTCCAGAAGAGAAAACGACCTTCAGACCAGCTGGGACACTTCCCGCACTAATGGCACACTTGGATATCCGTCCCTGCCCTACTCGGTTGTTAACGGTTTACACATGATGGCTCAGTGCCAAGCAGGAGACCAGCACAGGTCAAGGCATAGCGTGGCTGCTGCACCCTCTTCCAGAACACGGCAGGACTGGGGGCAAATCTTCCCAAGCACAGAAGGAATCTAAAGGCTGTTTGGATTTAATGTCTGATCCTGGGTCAATGTGACAGCTACTAAACAACAGGTAAAAAAGAGGACCACATCACACGTTCTTAGTTTACTTAAATTACCTATGTAAACTGTCAGCTTTGTAACCAAATATCTCACTTTTTTTCTGACAAAGTTCTTATTAATAGAAAAACTAAAACTTGCATTTATAGCTCTCATGTGAACAGCCATAAAAGCAACCTGGTTAGAAGGGAAAATTACTGAATAGAAGAAAATGTCTGCTGAAATACTGACAGAGAACATGCCTGCCAGCCTGGGAGCTGTTTGCCTGGGAACTAGGCCTGTGAACCAGAAGCATCCCTGAGAAGCACAGCTGGCATCTTTGAAGTACAGCTGGGTACATAGAAACCAGAGACATCCTGAGATACCACCGATAAGCGCAAACCCAATGAACTATAATGGCAACTTATAATCTGAAAGTGTGAAAAATAGTCTGGAAAAAGGGAAAAACATCCTGAGAAAGTAAGAATCAGTAACTGCCATTGGCTGCTCTAACTGCAAGTACAGGAAAACTATCTGGAAAAAAAAATTGGGGTCGGTTTGCTTTGTCCTCCCACTTCTGGAACGGTTGGGTCATCTTCTGGGATGAGTTGGTCCTCCCCTCTAGGATGGTTTGGTCCCTTCTGGAATCTGTTTAATGTACTTGGTAGCATATATATACATATAAGTAATGTCATAAGTATATTTGCTGTTATATTACTGATGTTTGCTTAACTAGTTCTAAGTTTGTAGTAATTTATAATATTATATATACTTGATTGCTGCTATTATTGGGTGCTGCTATTATTGATTGTTGCTACTATTGATCGCTGCTACACTATTGATTGCTGATAATTTGTAAGAGCTTGAGAGAGAAAAGAGAGAGATTTGCTTTATCAATCATAGGTATACTTGCTAGTGGTGACTTGTGTGGTATTTGTCATAATCTGTAATAAAGTAGAGATTTAAAGGATAAAGCCTCTGTGTCCTGCAAACCCATAATTGCGATCTCTACACACCTGCAGGCCAGGTAACCCTTTAGGCTGTGACAAGCTCAGAGTGGAACGGTTATCCTCTTCCATGTTTGTATCATGCTGCCAAACAAAAAGATTGATTATTCACTGTCACTATAACAGTGATTCTGAAGTGATCAGATACTGCAGTGATGGGCTGGTATGCGAGCCAGAATAAATGAAACCTTCTGCCTTTCACTGCCCTGAGGAATTAAAATTAACCCTTTTCACTTTTCCAGTTTGTGTAAGCCTCATCAATTTATCTTCCCAACAGAACAGAATTTTCTCAAGAGGATGAGATACAGAAACAGTGCAACTGGAGCATTTAATGAAAATCTGGCTTTTATATATATGCCTGGTTGGGTCTGTTACTCCAGTGATTTTATGGTTGTAAGTTTCAAAGAGTGAGTGTCAATGAATAGATGTGGGCTCCTCTGTAGCTATCTATTTTTAATTCCATCAGAGAGGC
Source organism: Nipponia nippon (assembly GCF_047370975.1). Taxonomy (NCBI): domain Eukaryota; kingdom Metazoa; phylum Chordata; class Aves; order Pelecaniformes; family Threskiornithidae; genus Nipponia; species Nipponia nippon. The sequence goes on from NW_028262347.1 coordinate 45,289,520, forward strand.
TTAGTGTTAAACATGTGATGGAAGAAATGTTAGTCAGAGGAAAGCAGATGGGATAGCTAATTTTTCTTTCACAGTGTTTACACATTGCTGAAATTTTTTTAACTCTCACAGCAGAAAAACAAGAATACCCTGCTCACATATAGCAGTATTCATCAGCAGGCTTTAGAGAGGAAATTGCTAAGTTTTGATCTGTTTTTATCACTAGGTAGCCTGGCAATAGTATGTACCAGTAAAGGCTTGTATCTCTAGCCAGTGCCAGCAGCCCCCAAGCTTCAGGTGCTGCTAAGCTCTCCAGGCCAACTACACTTCTTTGTGTGCTCATCTGGAGCCTTCTGCTCTCTGGGTGTATGTGTGAGTTGCACGCAGAACAAAAAGTACGTTTTATGACTTATTCCTTATAAGCATAGGCAAAGAGTAACAGTCAAAAAGAAGCCCAGCCCAGACTGTACCAACCAGACATAGAAATGAAACAAAATATGCCAGCAATTTTTATTTTTTTTTAAAAAAAGGACTTTTACGCAAACTGGAACCATTTCAAAATCTACAGTGCAAAGAAGAGTCTGTCTGCACGGCTATGCTGTGCAATAGAAGACACCTGAATTTGTCCTGAATGACCTAACTCCAGAATGGGAAGCAGCATAGCCGTACCAGGGCAGCATGATGCCTCTAAAGAAGCAGCACTCAGTAACCCACGAACAACAACAAAATAACACCCTGCTTTTAGATACAAAGCAGGCATTTCTACGCTGCTCTGTGCCTTGCTTTGCTGAGGTGTTAGCTCCCTTGGGACTGCAGTGAGCTGTATAAACTCATGGGGCTCCAAAAGAGAAGATGAAATGGTTCACACCTCCTATTAGTTGTTTCTAAGACCTCTGATGACGCTATTGACTCTTATTATAACCTTCAAAACTAAAAAAGACAGAAACTTGCGTTTAAAAAAATGTAGGCAGAGATTCCTCAGTAAAGCTTTTAAAAAAAATGTCAGCACTGCAAACACAGTACACAAAGTCCTTGGATTTTAAACATTTGCTTTATCAGGTTTCCAGCATTGCTTCTTAGTGTTGTATACCATATACTATGTTAGAAAATATACTACAACACATATTATCATTGAGATTATTAGTATAAATACTATTGTCTAATCCAATGAGAAATCAAATGCAATGGTGGTTTTCACCTATATATGTAGGCTTATACTTGTTTTTAAGTACAGGGCTTCAGTTTTAACCATTTCATTTCAATAATGATAGCATTACCTGTTGCAAATTAATGTTCTGCTTGCACATATTGCTTTAGACAAGAAATAATCCCTACAGCTGTCAGAAGAAGAATAAAAGAATCTATTCCTCTGAGCCAGTTGTGCTGATCTTTGAAGTCATATGGAATATGAACACTAAATCCTTGCATGCTGTGTAGCATAAAACCATGTCACCCATGTGAGAAAGCTGCTTCAAATGTGCTCATTTCAAAATGCAGGTAAATCAAGCCAGCTACTTCAAAATATGTGAATAGAGTACTTGAACTTCAGTAAAGAGGAAGATGCAGACTGCAAGTTCTCAAAACCCTGTTGCTTACTTATGAAGAGCTCCCTGTAACACTTTGAACATACATCAAAAAACTGGCTTTAAGGCTTCCAGAATTTTCCTTTTAACATTACTGGATGCATATCAAGAAACCAGAAGAACAAGCCGACCTAACAGATTTGTCTGTTGCATCAACAGAAACACAAAATAAATGGAAAAAACATGAATGAAGCTCACTCATTTTTCACATTCAAGATCAGTAGAAGTGAGTTCACCAGTTCTGGAGAAGTGAAACAAGAAACTCTTAGTAACTTCAGGAGTATTATGAATGAACTATTATCAGAGCGCCTTCCTCAGATTTTTATCTATTTCCAATCATATAAAAGACAGACAAACTGCAATTTTTACTTCTTGATAAGCATCTTTTAAGATTACTCTTGTAAATGTGTTCTGAAACTTGATTTCCAGCTTTAGGTCAGCGTAAATCACAGGAGATTCTCAAAATCTTTCAGTCTTTCAAAATGGGGATCATTTTGAGGGAATTTCAGATAAAAACCATCTAACCTCTCTCCAAAATTTCCAAAATAGATCTTTGTGAAATATCCAAAATACCTGGGTGATTAAAAGAATAACGCTTAACATTTTAAGCCATCACAAATGCATACTTTTGCTTAATACATTATTGCAACCAAATGGAGGTAGAATATATCTATTCAATGCTGCTATTCCATAAAGGCAAATGAAAAGCTGTTAACAAATACCTTCGAAATGGCTGATTTCATAGTCTTTTAGTGCTCAAGATTTATTTAATAGACACATATCTTGTTGTCAGAACAATCAGCACTACTGCCAGCTCACCTCTTTTTTTAAGAGAGAGATGAGACTGTCATCCCAAGAACTGTAACCAATATATAGCCTTCTGTGGAATTAACAATACGCTATCATTTCCAGACTTCCAAAACTTTCAAAGCTGTCAGCATGAGTTGATGAAAAAAACACCCCACATTTCATTTGGATCTGATACTTTTCCAAACACAAGAGGATACTGTGCTGTACTCAGTACTCCAGCATTCTAAAACCATGCTTTGGAGAGTTAGCTGGTTTAAAACAACAAAATCACTGAAAAAAATTCAGGTACCCCTTTGTGATATTCACAAATTTGCATGCATACTTTTAAAGCAAGACAGAGTGATGTCTAGATTTTAACATTTGTTGGATAGAAATCAAGTGTCACATCTTCACCTGCTCATGTTTTATTATGTTTTTGAATATTTTCCTTAAGACTTTTGTTATTATTTATCTTCTGAACTACACTGTCACTGCTGTCTAATAGAATTTTATCTTTCCTAAACTATTGCTTTTAGAGTAAGAACTATCGTTCTCATAACAGAGACATCCACCGCTGATAAATCCCAATTGTGAAACATATAAAGTGCCTCAAAAACCTGCAAGTTTGCAAACATTATTTGCAAGTACAGTAAGCATTACGTGTCTTATGGGGTAGTGTATTAGTTTCTGCTTTTACACTTCTGTTCCAACCTTCCCTTAATTTGGTGTGTCGAACTGTTACACTGTGCGCTCTTTGTAGCCACAATTACGTTTCTACCCTGCCTAGAACAATGGGACCTCACCCTGAATTGGACTAAGTAGTATCACCAATATTAAAGACTGCATACACTACATAGAGCATATAAGTCCTGATGTTAAAAACAGATGCAATATTTTTGAAGAGTACAAATGTTATATGTCATAATGATGAATGTATAAAAATGTTCTTTACAAATATTATAGTTAGTTCAAGGTCTTTACATTAGGTATAACCTTATAATAAAACCTTAAAAATGAAAGCCGGCAGGGATGGATTAAGAAGGATCCTGCGGATTAGTGAGCTGTAAAATCATGAGGCAGAAGCAGAGCAGCAGGCAGCATTTCTGAACATGGCTGATTACTGCTGGCCAGCTGCCCGTTTTAGAAAGTTTCACTTCTGCACTTCTGCAGGAGTTAAAGAACTGCAAAGCTGAACAATGAGTTTGGATAGGTGCAAAAAGAGGAAGAGTCCTTTGCATGAGCATCCAGCTTGGAGGTAAGAGTTTCTGCCACTGAAAATCAAAATGTATTGAACTGCAGCCTTTGCACAACTAGATTAAAAATATATACTGAATGGTGTCATTTTACTTCACAGCACAAAACACAATGATTTTTATGAAAGGAAAAAAAAACATTATGAGAGGCATGGGTTCTAAGAGTGTTTCTCTATTTCTCAAGTACATGAATAAAAATATCTGCTATGTTATATATATATATTATGCCTATATTATATCCATCATATCCAGTACCTTCTCTGGACTCACATACAAAGCTCAGAGGAATTCATAAGAAATCTAAACTAAAAACTCATAAATGATGTAAACTAAAAAGCTTGTATTCTACTTTATTTCACAAATTAAACCCAAAATATTACATCCAGAATTTCACTGCACCAGGTTTTTCTACATGAACAGAGAGCTATCATTAAAATGGTAATTTTATTTTGCTAAGATAGAGGGGGTAAGGTGTAAGGTAGCTATGTCATTGTGCATGTTTTTGTTGAAATACTCCTTTTTTCTCATTTCTAACCTCTCAGCAGTTGCTGTTCTGTCATTCATCCACCTTTTCCTCAAATACTGTAAATCATTCTTCCCAGGAAAAATTTAAACACCTGAGAAGTCTCCCACTTAGATTCACAGCTCTTACACATTGGTACTCCTTACACTTCATATTCTCTTGTAACCTCTAAAAGTCATTTACAAATGGCCTGAAAGGTGTACCCTGCCCACTTCCCATTATGCTGTTCTTACTGCCTGCTGGCTTTCCTAAGGACTTTGTAGTTAACTAACCCCACAATAAATTATCTAACCTAACTTGCATATGCTTTTGGGCTGCACAAACTTTGCATGCAATACCTAGCACAGCATAACCAAATACTTGACTGGCGCCCATAGGAACATCCAAAGTTCAAGTCAAGGGGAGTCAATGTATAAATGTCATATGTCCTGTGACCACTTCTCTACATTCTCTTCTCACAAGCTTCAAGAATGTCACCTTGTTTGACAACTTTATGCTATAAGATGTTTAGGCATCTCAACCACTTTTAAAAACCACATGACTTGCTATTTAGATTTTTTTTAGAGCAGTACTGGGAAACATACTTCAGACTAAAGGCTTTTTGACAGCTGGCAGCGTGCTGAATTAGTCAGAAAGCATTCATAGTATTTGTTCACAGCCTGTGTTTGATTTAGGGTTTTATATATATATATACACATAAATATATATACATAAATCAAAAGAAAAGGGTATTTCTGACATAATCTTCATTGTGCTGATTTGAGTTTTTTCTTATTTGAATACACCCACAAAAAAAAAAATTGCACGTGTAGCATGATGGTGGCCACTAATTCCTCACTGAAAAAACCCTCATGCAAATCTCAGCTGTAAATATAGGTTAAGTCTTTATATTGTTAAAAGGGTATCTCCTTAAGTACATATTAGAATTCTGTGTGCATTTGCTTGACTAACATAAAACCCTGTCCATATGCTGTTACAAGAATTTTTAACAGAACAATTTTATTGTGGAATTAAGTCAAACAGACAGACTTTAATAGCAGAACTACGGGATATAAGCCATTTTTAATTGAACAGTGCTACTGGCAGCCTACTTAACCCTCTTATGTTTAGAACAAAATGACATAGATTTAGATTTTATATTTAATAACAATCTATTTCCCAGCCATCCTCTTTTGTAACCGTTTAAGTCTTTCAATTCCATCAGATTTTGAAGGGATAAGCTACTAATGAATGCAGTTTTATATCTCTATTTCATTCAAATACAGAAATAAGTACGTAAATAGCAATATAGTCACAGTAATTCCCAAGAAAAATCTTTCGGTGCTTTAACTTCTAATCTATTTTTATTTTGGTATTAATGCAGATAGCATCAAGGCACGAAAATAAGAAACAAGCTCCATATTCAGTTCTCTTTCAGGTATTCTAGTAAATCAGCATGCAGCTGGAAAAGTAAACATAAAGCATTAGCAGGTTGGTGATTGCTTTTGAATTTTTGTGTTTGACTATGAAACTTCTCCAATAGCGGTCTTTCTAAAGATTTCTTTAGAATTTCTGAAGTCTCACAACATGGAACTGTATCAGCACTACAAAAATAATTTAAACCTTGTATGAAAGTCTGTAAATACTGAAAACTACTCATATCAATTAAACTATACAGGGTATGTCTATATGTGTGGCTACAAACCTTTACAGGTTTCTATACTTATATCTCATGCATTTCTTATGAAAACTGCTTAAAGAACAAATCCTCAAGAATGATTTTGCCAATAAAAGGGGAAAGATGATGAAAGCTACTTAAAATTTTACTCTCTTCAAAGTAAATGCTGGGTTGAGGCTTTTTCTCTGCACTGATTTCTGAAAAACACAAAGAAAAGTAACAAAAAATCCCTCCATTAAAGGTAAAACAGTTGGTATTATGATTACTATTAAAAATTACTGAAAAAAAATAATTCTAGTATGAAAAACATACTTCAGTTAAAAGGCATAGAGAAATCCACTGCATGCAGGTTGACACCAGAATCTGAAAGTCAGAAATGGTTATTTTTATCTTGGTCACTGAGAACAATTAAAATTTTGGAATCAGAATGGGGTCAGTGCTAATGGTGATGATATGCCAGGTGGAATACATTGCACCTCCCTTCCCTAGAATGCTGTTGATATTAGAATGCTACAGAGGAGAGAAAAACAGAGAAAAAATAGTTGTCCCTGAAGTGCATGCGTATGACTCAGAATGTGTGCAAGAGACAGATCAGTGAAGTGAGAAAGTGCTGTTTATACACAGCTCCTTTACAGGGAAGAAATGCTTCAAGATTATTTTCAATTTTAAGTATAAAAATAAAATGACTGTAATATTGTGAGTTCAAGAGGCCAAATTTAGCTAACAATTTTAGTCCTCATTGTCCCTTTCACTTCCTCAAGCTGCAAATGAAGAATTTCCTTTTATCTTTCTGCTTAAATAGGTGTGTATTCATGTGAGTTTCCTCCCTCAGGAACATGCAATAATACTCCCTAATTATAAATGTGCAAGCAGTCAGTGCAATTTGTCTGTTTTTAACATACAAAGCCTTTTGTCTAATCTCTTGATCTTCCAGTATCGGGTGCTTGACAACATAGTTGGAAAGTTGTGATGGTAACAGGACATCATAAGGCTGAGTCTATTTTTAGGACTTCGTTATTCCATCTGCATTAGTTTCCCCATAATATTCCCCCTTGAGGGAGCTGTATTGCACTTCTCTTGCTCCATCTCCACGTGGAAGATCCTTGATACCAACGATTTGGAGAACTGGAGGAAATAACAGTGTAAAAGTAGCTAATCCTATTTTTGCATTGTTGCCAGAATTTCTTCTCAGACTGAATGTTTTCTCTTGTTTCAACAAGAGCATAAGTTATTCTTTACATCAGTAATTGCTTTTAGATGTAATCCATTCTATTAACTAGAAGATACAGGTAATTAGAAGTACTAAAAGGGGGAAAAAAAAATAACCACTGTAGAACAGTGCTCAAAACGGAGCTGAGTAAACAATTTTTATTTAATAGCAGATTACAAACAATTATTTTGTTTTATTGATATAAATTGCTTTTATTTCTGGGGTACTCATTAGGATATACTGTTGATGTCCATGGAGCTCTATTGTATCTAAATTGTGAAGCTAAAAGGGCTTTATTTGCTATTACTGGTCTGAAGTGATATAATTTTCCTCACAGACATTATTTGCCTTTTTGGTTTTCCAAGTTTTTATCATCTGACCTGTGCCAAACAGGAGAATCTGAGCACTAAACAACACTTGACTTGATACATTCAACATCAGATCAAATTTCAGACAGTATAATTCTACCTCTGGAGCACTTACCCATCACTTGTTGACATCACCACCACACCAGCTCTTGAAAGAGAACGAGCATCATTTGTACTAATTTTTCTATTAGATGGACTCCACACTAGTATCCAGCTTTAAACTTTGCATGTCATCTGCAGATTCATACCACCATGGAGAATCAACTACTGTAGTAACAGAGATGATGTGGCACAGAAAGACAGGCTGCTGTGCTTTGCAAGTAAGGGCCATAGCTGGCACACACAGAAAGCCTGCAATAATTATATAGAAGTTTCTGCACAATTACATGCAAAAACGCATCAGGGAGGAGCAAAAAAGGGACCTTGTTCCTTCCTATTCAAAGCCAGATTAAGGTAATGTTACAACCAGAGTAAGGTTACACACTTATAGTCTCCTTGTGCTGCAATCCCAGGTCAGCCTACAACTGTGAAAACTCTTAGCGATTACAAAGTGGACAGAACACTGTTCTTTGACACATCTGAGATGCTCTGAGTTCAATTGTTGCATTCAAATATGTAATATGTGCATGCAGTATCAAATTTATTTGGTTTTCCATTCATCATATGTAAGATTTGAAGTTGGCCAGAACTTGCCAGCTCAAGTGAGGCTGAAGGACTGGTCAATTGTCTGGAGTCTCAGAGGAATACTAAGGTTACAAGGCTATTAGGTACCTAGTAGCCACGAGAATATATGGTGGAGGTAAACACTATCATTAGGAGCTATAGATCAGTACTTGGTTCTTTTATACATTTTTCACCTCTGCTGCTTGCTTCCTTATCATTGCTGCCCTTTTTCTTGTTGCAAACAAATTCCTAAGGCTGTTTTTTACCTGCTTCTATCTATTGGATTTTCTTTGGGAAGAAGGAAACCAACTTGGTTCAAGAGCTATTCCAAAAGTGCCTCATTACAGCAAAGTCCTATTAACTCCAGCACCACACCCAGCACATGATATCTAAACTGGGTTTCAGGAATGCATGGAAAAGTTTCCAAAAGGCATCACAGGTTTTTAATCTGTCCTTGACTTTCTCTGCACCACAAGACCAGTTAAAGTCCATTTCAAAGTGAAGATTATTCATGCTCCAGTTCCCTTATCAAATAAATACTCTGACTGAAACCACAATGAGCTACTGACAGTGATGAGGACTGGGATACCATTGGCAGAGGTCTTCCAGTGAAATTTAGGACATATCTGGAGTAATGGAATCATTCCTGCTCTTGTAGTTATTACTTCTCGCTTTCTGCAAACATTGTTATACTTTAAAGCACTCTTTGTGATTATTAAAACTAAACCAACCTTTCCCTTACAAAAGAGGTTGGCATCTGTATTCATCAGTGGACTCTGAGAGCCCGAGTCCCAAACACATTCCTACATTGTGTTCAGTAGAGGGAAGTTTCAGCAGACGAAACACAAATTCACAATAGCAAAGCTGATAGTTATACTGAGCACCAATTTCCTAAATTTAGCCTTAAGTACATGCTGTGCAGGAAAGAGGATGTTTGTGTGCAGGAAATTTTGAGATGCCTCATTTAAGAAATGTGTTAAAGAAGAAATTTTACCACTATTACAGTCTTTCTTTCATAAGTCCAATGACACACCTACTACTCAGAAGTTTTCTTGCAGTAAAACAAATACTGCAAGTGAAGTAGGATGGACCATTGACTTAATGCATGCACTGTGAGTCCCTATATAACCCCCTTCCCTAGGCGTTGTTTACTTGCTTGCTGAGGAAGCAGTGGAAGATATGTAACATAGTACAATGGTGGATTTCACAGAACATTTTGCAGGCTACCTGATCAAGCAGATAGAAGTGTAGCTTGGAGAGACTGTACTTAACTTAAAACATGCTTACTCTGTTATTTAGAATTGCAAAGGGACATTTTGGTAGACTCCCACTCTTTGGTGCTATTTCCACCTCCTCAGCTGAAAGCAAAGAAAATACCTTTGTACAGAAGTCACTACCATAGCTCCTATGTGTTATTCAGGTAATACAACGTTACTTGAACAACACAACGTTGATGCCAAATATCTTTATATATACAATATAAAGGTATTAACAACAGTATCTAAATATAATCAGAAGAATTAGCACTTTAGGTGTACTATGAATAGTATTAACTAAAGGTTATATTATGCTCTAAAATAATCTTGTATCCTGCTGTAGCTTTGTACACAGGCATCACTGAATTCTGTATTGCATCTTTAACCTCATTTAATATATTTTAATGTCCAGTTATACTTACTTCTGTGAACGTATGTGAACAATGGTCTTCTACAACAAATGCATAACAATAAAAGTGTAAAAGTGACTTTCAGAAAAACAACTATATGCCACAGCTAGCAATTGTAAATATGTGGTTAAGAAAGGCAACTCTTTTAAGAGGAAGCATGACGTGCAAATAACAGTGGAGCCAAGTTGTGGCTGCTTAATTCCTGTCTCCCTACAGCTGGTACAGAGTGCCTACTCTCCCATCTGTCTCAAAAGAGATATATCCATTTGGGAGATGTAATCTATAAATATAGACAACACCCCTCTAACAGGAAAAGAAGTGTCATAACAGATCTATTAATGTTCTCATGGGTACGCTGTTCTAGTCCAGTCTTAATATCCAACAATCCTATTCCCTTTTTATATGTAGCCAGAGTCATTCCTGTAATATAAATAAATTGTAATTCTGGTAAATCTGAACAAGGTGGTAACAATGAAGGAAAGGACGTGATGGTCAAACTGTGCCTACTGAAGTAACTTCATAATGACTATGTTCTACCTTAGGCCTTCTATGAAGAAGTCGTACATACCTTTAGTTTGTTCACACTCTATCCACAAATAAAATAAAAGAATGCTGAGGCAACTATTAATAAAAAAACATTTAGTTGCTTTCATATGCTATTTTAATAAACACATTTCACATGTACTTGTTCCTACCTATTGTTTTCATATTAGAGCATATGGAAGTAATAGGAAGGCCAATAGTGTATGAAAGTTCCAGACACTTAAACAGGGGTAATGTCAAAATTATTAGCCTAATCTTTAACTGTATAATAGCATCAAGATAAAAGAGATGATTATATAAATTCATGTCTGTTCTCCCATTGTCTTGACAGTTAAGCTACAGCAACATCTACTTCCTACCAGTTAATTTTACCAACACACCAAAAAATACAACTTCAGAATATGAAGAGGTTTGGGGGCAGGAGTGGGGGATATTATTGGGAAAGGAAGCTGTATCCAATGATTAAGAACTAAAAATATCCCAAATATAATTTCATATTAGGAGAAAATGGTATCACTGTAATGAAAACTGAACACTAGCTGTTTAGCATGGAAGCACTGCACTGTTGTAGAGTGGGATTTACAAGAGTGCCACTTCATCACTTAAGTCAAGTTAGTTTAGTATATAAAAAATCATCTTTCATTTCAATACAGTTGCAACCAGGTCAGATTTCTCAGACATAAATAAGGTCAAAAATACTATGACTTTGAAGTACAAGGAAGCTTGCTGGGGAGACACTTGCATTGTAACTACATAGTGTCTCTAACATAGTCTCTGAGTAATAGTAACTTAGTGCAATTGTGTCAATCTGCTATGGAGGCACAGTGAGTACACTCCTTCTCTGATAAAAACTCTCATGACATAGCCAGAAAATAAGCAACAAAATTATTATCACTTCATACATGGGCAGAGAAAGATCTGGTCCCTGTCTTTCTCCTGAAATATAATTTGACCTAAAATTTAACTGTCCAAATCTCTTAGAATTGTGACCTTATCTCAGAAGATATAAAAAAAAAAAAAATTGGGCAGATTATTATGTAACTGCATAAACACACCATGTATTAATAATTTGCGATAGAATTTATTTTGCAAAAGAAAATAAAATCTGATTTTGTGCTTAACAACTACAAGTTTCCCTTAAAGCCACTGCAGTGGACTCAATTATTCCAAAACGAATTTAAGAGAAATGCACAGAATGAACATGTAGAACGAACTTTACAGTAAGTATTTTCAGATTAAAAAATTAGTTGTTATTTTGATAATTGAAAAATTGCTTGGATTAACTGAAAACTTCCTTGTGTCCCTGAAGTATCACCATAACAAATATTTACAATACCTTAGGCATAACATTTATTCATGAATAAATTCTGAATAATTAATTAGATTCTATACATAGGTATAACTGACTCTTAGCAGACTAAGAAAGTATTAGGATAATATTCTATTATTTAAACACTGAAAATGAGAATACAGGTCGTCCAGGCTTTATACTGGGAAATAATCACAAGCATGTATACACATGCAGATTAGGGGTATTAGCAAGAGTTTATTATGGAGTATCTGTTTTTATTTGGGAAGAGAAGTTACTGATTTTCCTTGGTCTCATTCCATGTAGACTGCCAACAGAAAATGATAGTATTTAGTTATGGAAAGCTTTTTCTTATTCTTTTATTTTTCTACGACTGCCAATTTCCAATGATATTTTTAATATAGGAGGCAGCAATCATGATTTGGCTTGATACTAAAATATATCTGTTTGAGTTAAGTTGCAAACTAGAAAAGCCTTAGCAGCTTATCTTCTACTAGAAAACACTGATAAATATATAGGAACAAATAAAGTAGCTTGTATATGGGGAAGACTAACAGAACAGTTGCATTATCATCTTAATTGCAGACCTGTAGGTATGAGTTAGGCAAGGAGATTATTTCATTATTTTACACAGAGGTGCCTCAGAGAGTCTTTTCTTTTAATCTTTAGCCTCTGGGGAAACTTGACATTAAAAAGAACCCCAAACCCCCAAAGCCTCAAAACCCACTGTTCTAAGAATTAACATAGAGTATAAAAGATATTAGAAGCTGTATCAGTGTACCATAACTGGAAAAGCTTCAGGTCAAGTAAATGTATTATTCATTTGCTCTTATGAGCTATGTGCTCTTTCTAAATGTAAATTATGCTCTGTAATTATTTTTAACTTTTAAAGAGTACCATTCATAAAGCCAATTAAAATGATGTTGTGATTAAAATAATCAAAATTCCTGTACAACATCCCAGAGGGCAGCTGCAATGACATGATAAATTACACAAGTTGAGCGGTTCAAGACTCTACGTAGATTAGAAAGAGGTCATCAACTTCAGAGAGTGGCAGAGTGCAAGACTGCCAAAGAGAAAACCAAAACAACTTGTTCACTGAGTTTTGGGGGAGGTGGGGAATACTAATGCTGCCTAACTAACTGAGGCATGTAGGCTGGAAGCCAAACTGCCCCAGCAGCATCCCCAGCAGAAAGTGGGTATGATGGATTTCCGCCAGGGTGATTCAGAGTACACTTTAGGGAGACATAACAAGCTGATGTAAGAGCTTACAGGTTGTGAAAGGGTAGGTCCCATTTCTATATGCTGATCATATGCACCTCTGCAGCTTATTTGACTCCTCTGTGAGATCAACTAACTTAATAAACCCAGAAATTTTCAGGAGATAAAAAAAAAAACCAAACTGCCATGGGGGTGATTTCAGTCATCCAGTGAATGTCCCGGCAATGCAAAAGGGAAGGCAGAACCTTGAGGCCACAACCTGGTAATGGAAGGAGAGAACAGGGGTCCATGACTGCCCCACGGACAGCAGGCAGCTAGTATGTCAGGTTAAGGGTCTGCATAATCACAGTCTCAGGTCAGGTCAGTTCTGAGTTTGGTCTTGTGGAAGAGCGTCTCTGTCTCCCCTATCAGGAAAGCTACTGTAAACACCCAGTGTAAGCAGAGTAAATACTTTCCCCACTATCTCACTGAAACACTATCAACATGAAGCATTGACTGAATCAAGCCTAAACTCCACCGCCACCAAAACTGGAGAAGCTCGTAGTTCTCTGGTATGCATGGAAATCGAACTTACATCAAATAGGTACCTAATTTTCACAGACACAAAATATTCCTAATGAGCTCTGAAATTTCCCTTCTCAGTTCTAATGTCCTTGACAGACCAATGGCCAGACTGTGCCTCCATGAACTCAGAAGTAGCTCCTATTTTGGCAATATTTTTGTTAAACTACTTTGCCAATGATAAATACATTTCAGCTTATTATCTTGCAAGGTTCTCACTGTTATGCCCTTGTTTCAGTAAATTCTTTTTTGTTTTTATTTTTATTTTAACATAATAGACTAATTTTTTTATTTTAACATAACTGAAAGTTTCTTCTTAACTTCTGTTACCTTGTGTGTCCAACTGGTGAGACACAATTTAGAAGTTTACATAGCTTCTACTTTATAAGAAATATTCATTTTAAAGAAGGTTCTACAGTGAAACATCCTTTGAAATAATTCTGTCTTTCAAAATGGACTGGAGGAGAACTTAGGAAAACAGAGAGATTCAAGAGAGTAGCTATCATCTCAGTACACATCAACACTTTTTTTCCCCTTATCTATATATTTGCCTACCTTTTACCTATCCTCCTACCTGTTTGCAACACTTAGGTCATATCCTCACACAGGGAAAGTTTTGAGAAAATTACTCACAGTTCACGATTTTGAGTTCAGGGAGTTTGCAGTTTTTCCCCTCCTAGTAATTACAAGGTTTATAATCTCCCAGATGCTGCATGAAAAAAGCACGAAACCCCCCCACAGGATTAAGTACTTATAGGAAAGGTTCTCTTAAGCCTACAAAATTATAGGGTTACTGATGAGCGGGTCCGCATTTCTGAGCTATACTTTCTGTCATCTTACTGCTTCTGCAGTAGGCATAAGCGTAAACACAGCTCTTACCACTCCATTACTGTGTGCCCTTTGTTCCTCTGGAAGAAAGAAAAAGTGAATTAACTAAATTCTAGTGCAGCTTTTCATTAGAAATACTGCCAGTCCTCTGATGGAGCATGAGACATTTTACAGCTGCTCCTGAGTTTCAGCTTTGGCTCAATCTGGCATGCCTCCTCCAGACCAACAGACAGCTTTGGTGAGGGTAATATACTTGAAACTTTTCTTAGATAATGCTGAAAGGTCTACAAATTAAAAAAGCCAATGTTATTGGCCAGCATCACTGTGATTTTTTTAAAAGTCATATTTGAACAAATGAATGTACTCTGCAAAGACATAGTCACTTAAAGCACAGGAATATGTTTGTTTGTGTATATTCCAAGAGCAGAAATTACCTCTCAGAGTCAATCAATAGTACCTAAAAAGAAGTGTGTATAAAATGCATTATTTAGGTACTCAAAAGCAACGGGAATGCTCTGTATAGTTCCATGTCCTCATACACAAACCCTTTTTTTTCTTTTGAGTAATAATGCAAAATAAGACTGTTTTGCTCATTTTGAAACAGAACACAGCCCTCTGTTACTTCATATTGCAGGGATATTTCCTATCAAAAGGTAATTTGTTCTTCACAAGGCTCAGAAAAAGTCTCCAAAAAACAAACAAAAAGACCCACCACAATTACAGTGAATTAGGTTCTCTTTTGCTTTCTGGACCCTTTGTAAAACTCACACCCAGCACACAGGTGCATCAGTTGGCAATAGCATGTCTGGAGTCCTGCCAGAACATGTTCATTCCCTAATTTGGGGATGATATCCAGCTGATAGAAGTTAAGAGCTCTAACATGCGTCAAGACACAAAAAAAGCACAGTCATAATCATTCTCCTAATATTCTCTAATTGCAGTGCACTAACAAAATGAAATTCATTTCAGCAAAGAGCAGAGCCTACTGCTTCATAAATTAAGTACCTTTGTCTTTTACTTCTTTTGTTTTTTTATACAGAAGCAATTTGTGAAGAGTGAAAACCATTCTCCCCTCTGTGAACTCGGTAATATTAAAATTGCCACAGACATTTTCAACTGTTTCTTCATTTGATGAAAAGTACATTTTCTTAAAGGTGTTCTGCAGAAATAAAGAAGAGCTATAATTACTGGAAATGGTTTGTGTAACATACAGTACAGTAATTACCAGGCAGTTTTGGTTAGCTCTGCTACACTGGATCCCTGGAGAAAGTGCCATTAGAGGGCAGCCTTGGGTTTCCCCTCCCTATCTAAGTCTACACGCCTACATGAGTGTCCCAGAAGTTCCGGAGGCTGAAAAAAGGATTTCTGATGGTATGTAGCAAAACTCATTTTAACTTCTTAAAATAAAATAAAAACTTTCCAGTATATATTTTTGCATTCTGGGAGAAAAAAAAAAAAAGTCCCTTTCTAAATTGAGAAATATAGCTGTTTCTAAAGAAGTTAAAACTGTTTGGATATACACTTAAAGTTTGTAGCTTCAATCTTGCAGTTTTCTCTAGAAAATATAGTTGAACTTTGGTGAAGAAAACCACTTTCATTAATAACTTGAATCTAACCCTGTCAAAATTTAAGAACCCCTCCCCAACCAATTTCAGTGTCTAGAATCCCAGTGCAATGACAATGCACAATACAGTTTGAGCAACTTTGTAATATATGGGTAGGAGTGCATTATACTTTTTAAAGGCCTTGAGTACCTTTAATAATGCATAAGTAACCTTTTTCATTATTAAAAATTTCCTTTGGTCATTCCACCTTTAAGTCTGAATAAAATATCACTGGCAGTTAAGTAAATCCTGTAGTAGTACCTGACTACAGTAAATTCCATGTGAGTATATTACAAAAAGAGGGGTAAATTAGGATTTCATAATAACAATCTCCTAAAATCTATCTGAGATCGGTTTTACTATATGAACACATACCATTATCTTGATATTTATTTTAGCTACCTAGATAATTTAGCAGCCATTTTTTTTCAGCTACAGCTTAATCCAATTATCTAATGGATAACATCTTTGTATTATTTATAATTAAACAGTGGCACTCCAAAGACATTAGAAAAAATGTTATTTCTCATACATAACAGCTACATTATACTCAGCACATTAAATTTCAGGTAAAATTCTGTGCAAAAATCCTATGCAATTTTTGCTATAATTTTCTTCATGATATTTTGTAACTCTTCGACACTGCATTGCTTTCCAATTACTCAACTGAAGTACATTTGTCTGAAACATATGTCTAACCTTTTCAGCTATTTGAGGGTTGTTTAGTATGGTAATCTCCATCAGTTTAGTCAACTTAAAAATCCCCACTGATGCCTTCACATAAAAGGTTTAAAGCCTCAGAGCTTAGGATACTCCTCACTGTTAGCAGCAGAAGCTCATTCAAAGCATCCTTTTACTCTAGATGAAGCTAATCTCTTGTCAGAAAGCAAACAAGGAGTTTTGCATTTCATACAACAAAACAAACATGCACAGAACAATAACAGAACACGCCAAAACAAAATCATAAATAGCAATCCCAGAGGGCTTCACTCAGATTTCAGCTGAATACATAAGGACTCTGAAAATGCTGAACTGGCCTAGACACACAAAGGAGCATGACACAAATACAGGGCAAGGCTTAATGACAGGCCACAGCTCTCTTGAATATACACATGAAATAATAATAACCAGGCATAAGGTGTGCATATCCAGATCTTAGTAATAAAAGCACCATTTGTATTGCATAAACATGTGAGCAAAAAACCTTTAATTCTCTGAGGGATCACACTGGACATAAGATAACCTTAACTCTGTTTCCTAAACTCATGGTCCACAGCCAACTTTAACCTTTGTCTGTTGATGCTTATTCGTGTAATCGTGCAACAGCTTGGCAGCTTTTGGGACTTCAGATAACTGCCCTGGAGGCCACAACATGGTTGTAGCACTACCATGCTCTCTAATTTTGTAACATCAACAAGAATGAAAAAAAAAAAAAAAAAGAGAAAATCAAGCCAAACCAAAAAAATTCCTAGATGTCTAGTCAGCTTTTACAGGATTTTTTTTTTTTAGCTTCTGCTATCAAAGGAACTGTTTATTCCATACATATACCACAACTGCAGCCTCCTGACCACTGACCCCTGTAACGCTGGACCTGTCCAGAAACTAAAATCTCACTCCTCTCCCCAAAGGAATGAAGAGCTGGGGCAGCATTTACTTAACCTTAAACCAGTCAAAACTCACACTTGACCAACAGGTGGGAGCACATAAATTTTCAGAATAGTGATTTCTAACTGTTGAGAGGCACCTAAAAACCTTGGTTCTTCTTGGAATTGGTCAAACAGACCAATTTGAAGAAAGAAAGTGGCATGAGTTATTGATTTGTATTTAAGCACCAGCAAGAAAAAAAAAATCAAACTACTAAGCCACTGCAGAACAGAGTGAAAACCCATGCCAGGGGCATCAGTCAAGAAAGCAGAAGTGCTTGTCCACTGCAAAAGACAAATATGGCTCAGTGCTCCCAGAAAGAGTCAGCAGGGAGTTCTTGATCTTTTCTTCAAGTAGCCAAATGCCCTTCCTGGGCAAAGGGAATAGACAGTTAATAAAACCAAAATGTCTTCCAAACCTGGAAACTGACTACACGTGAGGAAAGAAAAGGTATTCAGGCTTGCTCTTTAAAGCACCTCTTTTCTCTTTTTGCGTCAAACCACTTGTCTTCAATGCTGGGCATTCTTGAAGTCTATAGCATTGCTGCATGAACTATGTAGGTGTGTTATTCAGTGAGAAACAACATATGGAAGATACTAACTAATTTATTTTCTTGAGAAATCTGAGAGAAAAATACTTGCAAGCACAGGCTATATAAGAATTATGTCAATATGCAATGAAAACTTTAATAATACTATATGAATTTTAAAAAGGGATTTTACTTCTATTGTTCAAATAATTTTGCTTTAATTTTTCTCAATTAGAAGATACTTTAATTGCTTTAGCTTTGGTATTTTATTATTGTTATTACTAAAGAAAAAAACCCAACCTATGATACCTGGACTAAAAATACCTAATTTTATCTTATTTATGTAATGTTTATTCTTTTGTGAAGGTTAATTTCATTCTCTACCAGATGCTCCTTTTAATGCTTGTTCAAGATGTCTCATGCTTAGCTCTACCTTACTTTTCATAGCCAGAATTTCTATTTTTTTAATTAATTGTTTTGTACACTAATAATGACTTTAATTTGGATAGGCTTTCTGTAAATTACGTGAAGTCAGTTAGATAAATATCTCAGGTTCATTTAGGATATTCTGTGCTTATCAAAAGTATTATTGCTAAAAATGGAATACTTTTAAGAGCTTCTTGACACACTAGACTTATTCCTCTTTCACTTTTTTTATGGGTGCCAACCTTCAAGGTCTCTGACCTTGCAAATTACTAGACCATGTGCTTAATTTTAAGCACAAGGAATCTCATCAGCTTCAGAAGGTCATCACATTCAAGTAAGTTAACGATGTCTAATACACTTTGACGAACCTAAAGCTTCAATCTTTATAATTCACTAACAAAGCAGTGGCTTCATTTGTCCAATCAAAACCATGTGTTGATTAATAAATAGTAAATGTGACTTCACTACTTTATTAATTAGCCTGAAAAACATTTTAGCATTCTTTACACATCTATTTTAGGATTAAAAACCACTAATACAAGCATCATGGAAATATAGCTAACATACAATTATCTTCTCCCAGTATTGTACTTTTTTCTTTTTTTGCTGCTTTTCCCTTGTCTTCATACATACTCCAGTCTTCTTCATTAGCATATTCGGATCAAATAAAACACTACAGGATAAAACTAGATTACTAAAGCCATAAGGAATGTTCAAATTAAATTAAGCAGCAGTGGTTAGTAAATTGTTTTACAGCTATATTTCTCTTCTTAATCACAGCTGCAGCTGCTTGTAGAGGTGGCTGTGAAGTAACAGGCACTTCTATTAAGAGCTACATCTCAGAGTGACTCTTACAGACTCTGTGGACCACCAAGAAGCTGTGTCTAGGCTAAATAATTTTTTTTTTGATCTGTGTATATACAGAAAGTCAGTTAACTCTCGTCTGATGTCTTTGGTAGTACACAGTTTTAGCTCTGGCTATCTGCAGAGATGAATTTTTTCCACAAAAATAAATACTACCTGCATATTCTTTGACTGCACAGCTAGCTTCAAGAAAGCTTTCCAGGCCTCGCTAACAGAGCACTTTGGGTTGGTAGAGTGTATTACACAGATTTCAGTGAACTTTCCCAGATGTAAGCCTTCTGGTAGTAGAAATCACTATTACTTCCTTCTAAATGGCACAAAAAGTCACCATGTTACATTTGAAAATAAATTGGCCTAGGCATCCTGATCTGAAGTACAAACAACATCATTTAAAACAAAAAGAAAAAAGAAAGGCAGAATGAGGTAACAAAAAGTGGCACTAATTCAGGGAAGCAACCTTATTCACTGGGTGCCTGGGATGGTGTCCCTTTGACCCCTGTAAGCCTGAAAGCTTTCAGACACAGCTGACAGCTGTTTTACCAATAGGATAAAATAAAATAAAAAAACCCAAAACATCATTAAGGTTCTGATACAGGTATATAAAAGGCGTGAACCAGATGTAGAAAGGAAAGATGGCCCTGGTGGCTTGCAAGGTGGAAGTTTCTGATCTTTTACTTTCCTGAGAAGGCACTGATATGGCCCAAAAGCTGACCTATGCTACCTGTGAGCAGCTGAACACAGGGACTTCAGCTAAGAAAGATGACTTGATTCACTGGCAGTATGAAAACCCATCTTTGATCAGCTGTGACAAGCACTTATGTACATGCTACAGTGGTTTTTCTGAAGCAGAGTCAAGCCAAAGAAACGATATGAAGATGAGAAAACCAGAGATGGGTAAAAATGAAAATACTTAGTTGAGTGATTTAGAACTACCTTGTATGATACAAAATACAGAAACATATTTTCCTAATACAAATATGTAGCTATAGACTTTAAAAATATTTCATGTAGTATCATTTAAATATTTCAGTGAAGGCATTTTTTATCAGATGTAAAGTTAGAAGTATGTGCTTGAGATTGAACAAAGCATTTAAAGATTGCAAGCAATGGGAAGAATGCAACTTTTTAGGACTGCAGACTTTTAAAGAGGTAGGTCCATGGCAACCTCCAATAAAAATAATTTTTCCATCATGTCATGGGAAAAATAATGGAAGGAACTGGATTTATTTTTCATTCTAACAGTAACACCAAGTCAGAGATTCAGGTCAACGAAACGATTTACAAATTTACTTTCATTAGATGACAGATTTTACTAATATTTTTGCTAAATGTTGACGTCTTCAATATTAATTGAATTTTTATCTCAAAGTAGTCATTTAGATATTGAAAAAAATCTACTTATTTAAATTTATGGACAGTGTTTCACACCTGGAAGTGAAATAAAAGTGAAAGTACCTGTCTAATGAAATATCTAGTTCAGCTTAAAACATATTTTATGCTTCCGTTTCAACTTGCTTTTTGGAAAAAAAAAAAAAAAAAAAGAAAAGGTAAACCCAATTATTCAGTATTCCCCTAAGTTGAACATTTTCATCTCTATGGTGCAGTAAGCCAGTAAGATGACCGAAGCCTCCTGGGTTTCACGTTGCATTCTGTGCCGAGCAGTCTGCTAGACCTGGCAGCAGTGCTCTAACACACCTTCCTCCTCTTTCAAAATTACCTGTTCCCCTGAGAGCCAGCCCATGGGTTAGAACTTATGTGCATTTTAATTGGTGGTGAAATTTGATTTGGCATCTAAGTTACAAGCAGAGACCCATGTGATATATTTAATGTTCTCTATAACTCTTTTTTTTCTCCTGTCCTCCTGGACATTATCTTTCTTCATGATACTTTTTCCCATTGCAGTAGATACCCCTGATTATTTCAAATGTTAAAAGAGTGCCAGAATAAGAAGTTTAGGGATTGTGGGGAAGGTGTGAGTGTACAAGATCACTTAACTGAAATATGTTTGTGTATTGTGTGGCTTAAAAAAATAAATAGCCAGATATAAGGGACAAAAATTGACCGTCAAGGCAAAACTGACTTTCAAAGGCTGTGCTTGTACAGATATTACATTCCTATAGCATTCCATTTTTCCAGTTTCCTCACGGTTTACTACAGGCACATGGACGCAAAATTAGGAAGCTCAGTAATATTTTTGTTACAGAAGCAGATCAGTTTGTTACATCATGGAAGCCCCATTTGCTGTATTAGTAAAATCACAGCAGTTGTCAAAATGATAAAACTATTAAGAATGTAGAGGACAATAAATAGAAGGTATTAGCTTATTTATAAATGCTTCATATGTTGTGCAATACACAAAGAATTAAAACAAAACTAAGTACATGGTGCATTTTAATAGTAATGTATCCTTGAGGTGGTGAAATAAGAGATTTGCCTTGTGAAACATGTAGAGTTCTTTGATGTACTTTTCCTTAATACAATAAATTCTGATCTATGATCCATGTACAGAACATCATAAGACTGAGATTTAATTATTCCTGCATATGAAGAGAATTTACAGGATTTGCCTCTGGACACATTAAAAGCTACTGCTGGCTTTGATAAAAGTTTCCTCAGAATAAGGAGAGAAACATTTGGCTCTAAAAAGAGTTAAATCGAAACCATTAGTACCTGTAGGTGTATTACAGATATGTAACTACTATTTTTCTTGCCAATACTATATTGTAGCAACTAAATGTTGTACAAATCTGTAAGGATTAATTAAGCCTTTACTGTTTTTAATTGGATAAGCTCAGTATAAATAAAAACATTTTAAGATGAAATTACACAGTCTTTTGCATGTGTTGTAATGGATTATCTCAGTAATGTACAGTGGAAAGTTGAGCAGTCTAGAAGAAAAAGACTAGATGAATTTAAAAGTAAAAATCAGGAATAGTAGACTGTTTCTCACAACTACTTGAAGGAAGGAAGGAAGAAAAAGTATTACAATCAGGAATTGTATTAGGGGATCAAAGCAGTTGTGCAAGACAGAGATGCACATTAAAAACTGTTGCTAATGAGCATACACTGTATAAAAGCATAGCAAAACATAAGCTGTAACTGGTTTGATACCTCAGCTAGATTGATTTTGATCAATAAACCCACGCTCTAATTAACCTAATTAAAGCAGTCACTGGCCAGGTGCCGTTCTCTTTGGTGGTAGACAGAGAGCATCCTCATGCCTGGTTCTTCTCTCCCTCCTCTTGAAAGGGAGTTAAAAATATTTTGTTTTGTTAGTACTACAATACCTACATGTTGTTCCCCATTAGCTTCTTCATGCACATGGACAGCACACGATAGGCCTCATCAGAACATGTATATTTGACAACACAATGAAGTCATCCTAGTTTAGTTCACTCAGTCCTGGTTTTGTATCAAAAGCAGTTTTGTTTCAGTAAGCTGATAATACCCCCTAAAAATCCTACATAGCAGTAAAAAGATTCCCCCCCCAGCTGCAACTATCAGCAAGAACAAATCTGTGAATTAGACCATACTAAAGTGTGGGTCTGTGTTGCTCAAATCATACCTGTAGCAAGACTTTGTCAATGTTATAGCTACTTATAACAGTGTTTTCAGCTGGAGTATTAGAAAGACAGTGAATCTGTATGTACCAGCTAGTCCCACATTTTCCTACTTCCTCAAAAGACAATAATAAAAGTTGATCCATTCTTATTTAAGTCCCAATCCTGATATTTGCTATGCATGAGTTCACTACTGAATTCATGCACAATAAATTCAGGATCAGAATTATAATGTGTAATTTTTAATTTCTAATCCTGTTATTTCTAGTTATCCATGGTAATTATGTTTCTGTTAGCCACTTAGTATTAGACACGCTTTTCATTTAATTGGACACCATCAACTCCCTTAGGCCTACAGTGGACTTTGAATTAAATTCCTGTGGTAGCAACGCAATTGGATTTATTCATGTAATTCTACCATTTAAAACAATCACCTACCTTAATTATAATAAACTTACAAGGCATGATCTGCATACATGAGATGCCAAGCAAGCCTGACATTCCTTGATCTACTCAGCTGTTTGATTACATACATGTACATAAATGTGATGCTCAAAGACATCTGTTTTATATGCTGAAAACTACAAATAAAAATTAACAAAGTAGTTTATCATATTTCAAAATCTGATCAATACCCTTTTCTTATAGTTTTTTTTAAAAATGAGTGACTTTTTAATCACAAGATGTAGATCTCAGAAAATTTTATCTAAATATAATCATATAAAGGGGGGGAAAAAAGCTTCTATTTAAATTTCTCTTTTTCAGACTTTTTAAAAACTAATTATGGGCTAAAACACAGTAATGAAAGTTTTGAGCCAAGCAAGAAATGTATAGGCAACCTCCTCCAACAGGTAGCTCTGGAAACAGGAACGTTCTCTGTTTATATGCACAAGATTCAGTCTGGCTTTACCTATTTGAAATCAAATTTCCTCTCTGTTACCGTGTTTTTAAATAACTATTAGGTATTACATACTAGGTGTTACTCCATGATGCCAGATTTTCCCACATCATTGTACCCCGCTGTTTTTCTAAATTTAGATGCCTATACTGTCTCTCTAACATACCTTAGAATTCACTGTCCCTTAGATATTTGTCTCTTTTATTGCACTTCTAATGCTCAGGCTCTAGAGACTAGTGTATTTTTCCCAGCATCTATTGATACTGAGAGCAATATGAGACATATCTCCAAGTTCATCCAGAAAATTAGAATATTTTCTTTGAGAAGTCTTTGTGTGTTTCATCCTCAAAATCATCAACAAATATATCTTCTTTCCAGAAAGTTGGAAAGTGACTTTAAAAGTAGGACCACTGCAGTTCTTCTTCTATGCTGGGTTTTGCCATTCTGTCTCATGTCCCCAGAAGAGCCTAATGGAAGAGCATTTTATTTCAGACTTTTTCCTCTGTGCTTTTCTACAAGGAAAATGTCTTGTCTATGACTAACCAAGAGGTTACAAATAAATTTAAGGTTCCTTGGTAGCATTTCCTAAGGAATCTGTTGCAGCACAAGGTGGGCAAAGGCGGTCCGTTTTTGTGGGATTAGTTTCACCACAAACTTGAAAATGAAAAACAAAGGTATCAGTTTTAAATATGACACAGTGTGAGGACCACATTTTAGAAATGGTTTTATAGACTTAAAGAATTGATAGTGTCCTTTTGACAGTCTTAATCACACTGGATTATTTATATCCCTGACTTTACAAGCAGTCTGTTAATAATAAATAGCACTAGTATTGTAACTGACCATGTGATACTTCAGTTTCAGGGGGTACATTGCTGTTATCCTGCTTAAACAATAGTCGACCTATAACATAAAATGTTACTTTAAAAAAAATAACACTTCAAATGATATACAAACACAATACAAACTTGTATTTAAAAACTATGTTGCTATTAAGATAGGAATAAAGTGAAATTGTTCCCTTAAGGATTAATTACTGCAGAGTAATCCATGTTTATTCTGTTCAGCCCATATTGGATTCTTAAATATGATGCTCACTATGGCTATCACACAAATAACTTAGCTGAATTCAGAGAACTCTGATTTAAATTTAAAAAATCAATCTGTCATGTGGGATCATAGCTTTCCCACCTTGTTACATACAGAATTTGTCGGTAAAAAAAAAATTCAAATAAAAATCTCCCTTTAAATTTTGTTGGTCAAACCTGCTAAGATACTGCATGGTATGACATGCTCCCAATAAAATATATCAGATGAAATGTGCCCAGAGATATCTGATGAACTAAGCATGATTATAGTGGAAGATGAAAAATGGCACATAGCAAGGAGGAAAAACATGATCTGCACTCTCAGCCTTGCTTGAATTTCCTTTATTGCTTTGTATGAAACTTATATTTTAAAATAAATATCTGCATTTGCATTCCAAATTAGAAAGTCTCCTTAGGCAGCCTCTATGGTGTAGGATTTGGTCAAACCAGGTGATTTGATATTTCTTCATCTAAGCTACACCTCCCCTACAGTTTATCTGTGAAGCAGCTTTGATATAAGTCTTAGGCAGGTGACAAGCTTTGCCTTCCCAGAGGAAATTTGCCAAATCCCTCCACTTCATTATCCTTGAAACCACAATGCATCCCAAGGAGTTGTAGTAGACTGATCCTACTGACATTTTCTCATCTTGAGATGTATGAGAAATACCACTTCATGTGTCAAATCACCTCTGGTTAAATGCTATACTGAAACTTTTTGGTTTTTTTTACTTATGTTTCAAAAGAAATACAGTCTCAAGAAAAGCAAAACCTAATACTATTGCTAATCCAGTCATTTTTTTCATGCATATATAATATGGCATGTTATTAGAAAATTATGTCAAAAGATAAAGGAGGAGAATATCTTAAAATCTAAATGAGTAGCATTTCAAAAACCAAGAATGGCTTTTAAGCTGACTTTAATTTGAATGTAAAGTTTCTTTTCTCAAAAATAGAACACAGAACAAGTCCACAGGTTCTTTTTAACATGTATTTAGTCTTTATCTGGGCAAACTATCTTCTACAACATTAATTATGATGGTGCTTAAAGGCCAAATGTGAGGTTAAAGACCCAGTTTTCTTAGTACCATTGAAGTAGGTGGTTAGATTTGTAAGAGAGAAAGCACACTTCATTTGCAAACTCCAAGGACCCTACAGGTATTTCAAAGTAAAGCGCCATTCATTATAAAGAACAATACTTGCTCAACAGCCAACCCACCTATCTTTCTCTTGACTCTAGGTGAAAAGAGTGCCCCAAAAGTCACCAAAACCAGATTATTGGAGACAATAATTTGGGGCTGTCAGGTCTTTCTGAAGCAGTTTGGCCCTGTCATCAATCTCTCCCTCCTTCTCTCATCTTGATGGATATCTAGTTGCAGCAGCTCTGCTAATTGCATCTTTGGTGGTAGTACATGGGGGGAAAATGTCTCAGGAAGGCTAATCGCAAGTTGTTTTAAATGAAAATTGGGACATTTAAAGCAATAGAGAAAGTCATGCGGTCCATGGCCTTACTCCCTTCCCCTCACATCTTCAATCTAAACATTTCAGATGATCACGGGATGGGGAAAAGGGCATTTTAACCTCATTTTACCCCTGCAGAATGAAGGAAAAGGAAGGTCAAGTAAATTGCCTGAGTCTGTATGAGAAGTTCATAACAGATATTCAGGATCGGAGCTCAGCGGTTCAATTTAACTGACTCACAAAGTTAGTCTGTTTAAGAAAAACATGAAGTTTGACCCTTTACTTAAGATACATTTGATGCTTTCTCAAAAATATAGAACATTGTACTAAGTCTGATGTCCTTCAGTTTAGTTTGTGTGCATATTACAAATGAGACCAGCAGCAGCAGCCAGAAGCTTCATGCTCTGTATTGCGTTAAGAGTTGAGACACACAACGCCAGGTCTCAACAGTAAGTTGAGAGTAAGTAATCACCTGAAATAACAATAGTAGTGCCTGATACTTGTCCCGGCAAAATGATGCCCTGCTTTGAGGCCATCCTCAAGAAGTGGAAAAGGCTAATTTTTTCAAACTATTCTAATAATGGTAGTTTCTGTGGGTGAATGGGGAGATTGAAGAAGGAGTAAATGAGACAACATTCAGGCTTTGCATAGACAGGAAGACCTGCTCTTGCATAACAAACTCATTTTTTTCCAGTCAGGCTGCCAAAGAGTAATCAAAAATCCAGAGTAGCTGATGGTGATTCTTCCATAAACATAACCAAGTTTTAGTTTGAGTCAAAGGTTGTGTTTCAGTAAATGTTGATAAAAGCTCTGAAAAGTGGCAGAAGTGCTGGGCAGATTATCCATGGACAGCTGGATGTTTCCAAGGTAACAGAGCTATCTTGTCTTGAAGGGCATTCTTCAGGTCTAACAATGCAAAATAGCATGAACGGAAATCACTGCTCGCGGAGTTCAAGGGAACTCCGTGCATAGCTCTATGCTTAGTCTGTCTAGTATATATAGGCTCAGTATTTCTTACACCATGGAGCTTTCTTCCTGCAAGTCTTGCATTTCAATCACAGCGCATTTAATACAGAGGTCCACACTGCACACTGGACTGCATATCTTCCTGAAATGCCTCACCAGTTCTCTGCAAGTCCCTTATTCAAGCGACTGAACACTGTAGAAGAAGGGCAGAGAAACCGCGGAGCTTTCTTCACTTCCCAGCCTGCTGGTAACACAGACAGGTCAGCCCATGCACTTGAGAAGCATAAAAGTACAGCAATTTGTCTGTAGTGGATTTCTCCTTCTAAAAGAGGAGGAGGCCGGAGTAGGGAGGAAAAGATGGGAAAGAGTGGAACAACTGTGCATCTGATGTATATTACTTTCTTCCAAAAAAAGGTTATATAGTTAAAATTTAGAACAAAAGACACAAAGGCAAAATTGCATCATGTGATCCTGATTAGGAAAAAGGAAAAGTGATGGAAAAGTAGAAAATGTTTTTAAAAATCGCTTCCATTTTTCTAATTTAATAAAAGAAAAGGCTTCCTACCTAGAATTAGGCTTCCAAATACAGAATAACTTCAGCTTCTTCAAAACATTAGCTTTGTCTCATCAGTCTCATGTCAGCTTAATTTTAACTTAGCTGCAACATCAGTGTCTGGCAATAAAACTTCCTGCTAAGCATACGGTGCCAAAATATTCCCATGGCTAAAAACTTCTAACATTCCCATGCCCTTCCATGTTGGGACCCCACTGAAAATGTTTCATTAGCTAAGTCTAAAGATAACATCCTTTCCAAAATATCTGTTCTCAGGAGAGCGTATAAGGAGTGTAGTAGGAAAAACTGGTAAGGTGAACAGAGAGAGTTACAGAAGATCGGGATTGCTTTGTACTATTCCCTCGACACAAACCCTATTGAAATTAACATAAGGTTAATATGTAATAAGGTTTCAACATTAAGGTTGAAAAGGTTTAGGTTGAGAGGAACTGGTGAATCTTTTTCCTTCCACAAGATTCAAAGAACTCTCACAGATCAAAGTTTTTATTTTTCTGATAGATTTTTTTATTTTTGAATTAGTAGTCTGATAATATGCAATGAATTATAATTTTCAAACCTAAATTAAAATACAAGAGAGTGATCAAAATTGAGATGAAATTTTTTACTGATTATTCTGGGCAGCTTTGTTGCATGTGCTGAATTATGTGAAAAAACACGCTTGGTGGTGTGCTTTCAAAATTTCCATGTAAATGTTGGAGAGCTTTTTACTGTTTAAATCAAAGTACCTGTCCATACAGACTAGAATATAAAAACAATCTACTGAAAAAAAAGTTTTATTGTATTTCATGTATTATTAATGTTGCATTTTTTTAAAAAATTGGCCTATTTTTAAAGTCAGGCATATTAGGCCACGACTAAGACATATTTTCTGTGTGCAATTATAAGTGTGTGTTTTAATATGAAGAAAAAAAAGTTTCTTAACTCTACAGTTAAAGAAATATATTTTGAAAACGCACCAGAATAAGGAAAATATGGTGTACAAAGATAAAATACGCACAAGTCAGTTACAGACAGAGAGGGAAGAAGAAATAAATATGGTCTTTCTGGGTTGTTCATCTAAAATACTTTTCATAGTACAGCCAAAGTGCTGAAGGAAACTGGACATAAGTTCTGAGCAGGAAAAAATAGCAAGAGACATATTCAGTAACCAGAAAAAATCCCTGGACTTGTTCGGTAGTCCTATATTGTTATTAAATGCATTATGAAAAGAAATTGGGACTTCGGACTTTGCTTTTTGGGTTAGGGGAGATTAAAAAACCTATTGTTTAATATTTTGTTTTGTATTTATGCCATACAAAACAATAAAACCCTCTCATTACTCCCAGATCACAAAGACCCCCTTCAGAGAGGGGAAAAAATGACAGCTGAAATCACTGGAAGATCTTTTAAATTCCTAATAAAAGATGACAGAGGTTTGTAAATTCTTCATCTTGTTATGTATACTGTCCTTTATGCAATACTAGCTGCGGCAGTTATTATCTTGTATACATGACCAGGACTCTTATTTTTTATTTCTTTTTCTATCCATAGCATGCCATCCTTTGGCAGAGTGAAAGTGAAAGTTGGAAGAGGTAGCTAAGAAAGTCAATAAACCACGGATCCATGCCAACTACTTTTTCTGTCTTTTTTTCCTGACACTAGCCTGCATTTATTCTCCCTCTCCTGGGAAAGGAAAACTAGCTGTTTTGCTTAACAGTTCTAGTACTCTTCAGCTACCAGTAAGCTCCCAACAATGCTGAAAATGAAGGTCATAGCTGCTTGTTTATTGTAGTGGCTTTGCTCTTTGGCAATAAACAGGACGTTTATTATCCTTCCTATCTTTATCTTACTATTGTAGTGAAATATGCCTCGAGACTGAATCGCTGACACATGTGGATTAAATATCAAGCTGGACTGGAATAAAACCCAACAGTGTTTAAAACAGATCTAGCCTATTTCTCAAAACCTTTAGAAGAAATATTTAATATTTATGTATGATTATGGTCTGGTAATAGTTGCAGTTATGCTTAATGGCTACATCTCTGCTCACCAGCTCAGCTTGGCTTATGGAAAAAAAAAAATATTTTCTTCTGTCTGGGTAACATTTGTAAATATTTTGTTCCAAATATATGAAAGAAAAAAAGAATTATGGGAGGGTCCAGTTTTTTTCTGTTTTGATTTTCTCTCTGGATGAAGCATTAAATTGTTAATGTCTTCACTTATATTCTAATAATGATCCAGTTAGTATCAATCTTCAAAACCGCTTTTGAATTTTATTTTACATATACATGTAATTGTATTGTCTTATTGAAGGCTTTTTGTTTTGTTTTTTTTTCACTTAAGTGAAGAGTTCAAATAAAGTTTCTGGAAAGTGTCTGATAGCAAAAGTATTGTTCAACCCACTGACCAGAGGCAAGCATTTTTGTGTTTTTCACAAAGGAGACACACCACACACCACACAACAGTGTTGCTTCCATTTCTCTAGCAGAAATGTTGGTAAAAGCTTAGCACAGTTAGCTAGTATTCTGTAGCGTATTCTGAAAGAGACTCTATTAGTCTTCTTTCTGTACAGGAATAATGCAAAACATTTTGAGACATTAAAATTTTTTTTAAAAATAACAATTTGAAATATGGTTTTGATAAAACTGTTTCTGATATAGACTGTGGGTAAAAAAACTGAATGCCTTTGATAAAATGCAGTATACAAATAGTATACAAATTTTAATTATTTCAAATAATATTATATATAAATATATTTTTGTACTATTTAATATAAGGAAAATCTGTGAAAATTACATTCCTTAGCATTTTAACATACTATAAAATAGTAACAGGGAAACTAAATCAAATGTAGTTTTGTTAGTTTAATGTCTCATCTATTTGGTCTTATTGTCTTAAAATAGCACTATTAAACACATAAAAAAGAGCCTATTTTGGAGCTCTTAGAGAACCACTTAAGTCAGTTGCAGTTTTCCATCTAGAAAGACTACAGATAGGATATTTAATCAGATACTCAAAAAAATGCACCATGGCAAGGGCAAATAATAAGGATCATTTCTAATACCTCCAACCAAGTATATGTTTAGTGTTGTAGGAATATTGGAAATAGAGATTCTGCATGATTATGGGGAAAGTTAGAGAACCATTATTTGTTTTTAATATCATACCTTTAGTATTGCTAATTTCCAGCAACTGTAATAGCAGGACAATGGAATTTTTTTTAAAGGAAATATATCATAGAGATAAAATAACAGAATGATATATTTGTGGACCTTTCAAGCTATGGTCTATGTCAGTCAAGGTATCTCACACATTTTATAATTTACAATACAATACTGCCATCGAATTCCAGCATTTCTAACACTGACAGAGTTAACCCTTAAAGCTTTATAATTCTAAAATAGAAAGATAATGACACCAGAATATAATACTTATTTTCATAAAATGCATAAAGATACTATATACTTTAATGTGTATTTGATGAAAATCCAATAACAAATAATTCATAGGATACTAAATCATGGAATATATTAATATGGTTTCATATAAAATTTTATATTAAAAATATTCAGAAGCAGTTGTAAGGAAGTAATTTATCTTATATATTTTCATCAGCTTTCCTATAGAGCAGTATTTTTTTGTGCAATATGTCACTTACACAGTGAGTAAGCTCCACAAAAGTGGCAAAGCTTTGGGGGCTCATAGTCTTTGAAAACACTGACAATCTGAACAAGACATGCCAGCCTTTATCATTAATCCTTCCTTTGAGAGACGGAAAAGGTCGGCTCACAAGTTGTTCATTCTGAATATTTGCAACATAGCTACCCTTACATCGTAGGTGGTAAAACTCTCATTATTATTACCACAGCAGGACTTTGAATGGAAATGTTCTTTCTACCCCACAAAGCACAAGAATGTCAAAAATTTTTAGGCCGTGAAGGAAGCTTAAATTTCTTAAAGTACTTTACCCTTCTATCCCTTAAAAAAAAAAAAAAAAAGATCATTTGCAAAATTTTAGCTTTTCTTAAGGAAATCAGCACATAGGGTGGGCAGAAGCAAGAAAGGAGGGGGAAAGTAAAGAGAATTATATGCCTTATTGTCACTGCTCTGAACAAAGAAAAAGACAAACAATAGCTGATACGAAACAAGATTTAATTTGTGTTTAATTAGCAAGTTGAAAAGCACAGAGTTCCATCTGTTCTGCTAGAGGCTGCAATACTACTGTTTCTTGGATTTGTGGGTCTACAAACAAAATCATTCTACTTCAATACCTGCTTTGCAACAACAGATGATTATTTTGTTTTGGAGCACCCATTCTCCAGTGTTACTGTTTTCTACAAAACAACTTCTTTAAGCGTTTTTAAAACTACATTAAAGAAAGGGATTTACCTGCTAGCTTGGGAAAAAACCTAGATAATGACACTGATCAATTTGTCTTTTATCTAATGGCATGTTCAGCAGAAACCTTCCACCTACAGCTCTTAATGCACAAAACATTTTATATCGTGGCAGATCCTGTTCAATTTTTAACCATTTTCAAGATGCATGATTTTTATATGGGAGTAAGCTGTATTTGTGAACTAAGGAGTGTCACAGCTAGAGCGCTTGCTATATGTCTAATTAGCCCCTCGAGTCTTCAAGTGCTGCCACTCCATGCTGAAGGCAAAGATTATATTTTTACCTAAAAAAGCCCTGCACTTCCTTGTGTCTTATATGGGTTTCAGACAGTTTTGGCTTTAAGCAAGGGAGACTTGGAGCCAACTGATATTTGGAAAGATAAATTCCACAGAACCCCTTTGACAATGAGTTGCATTTTCTGTCCCTTTGGAAGGCATCCTTGGCTAATGGACTGTGGCACCTTCTGCATCAAATACTCAACCAGCAGATCCTAAAAAACTACATTCAGAGCAACTCACTTGAAATACAGGACTTTTAAAATATCTGAGATATTGAAAAAAGGTTCAACATTAATGACCAAAAAAACCCCCAAAACCCAAAGAATATATTTTCTCATCTAAATCCATTGCATTTGTTTGCTACCAACCGCCTAACTACACTACTCTAGAACCAAATCATTAAACATTTCAAGAACCTAGTAGATCCATCCATATGTTGTCTTAAAATCCAGGGTATAGAATTTGTAAGCTTCTGTAGATCAGTGCTATGACCTTCACAGACGGTTTGAAATAGTGAAAAAAAAGCTGCAGTTCTTTGGTCTCTCTACTTCTACTTAAGGAAAAGTTTACTTTTCAGAGCCAAAGGACAAAAGGAAAGTTGCCTCCCAATCTGTTATGCCTGATGCATGCTTTTATTTATTGAATGTGTGCTTTTATTTGATGGATGCACTTTTAGAATTTGTTATCTTCTTCCTATGATGGATTTCAGTATAGAATCAAATAGGATGTCAGAAAAGAGCAGATTGGGGTAAATTTTAACTTTCAGCCATACTGCATGGTGAAATCTACAATTATTTTTACAATTACACTTTAATAAGAGAGATAATGTTAATTTTTCATAATCAAACAACTCCTTATATATTGTTTCTTCAATAGATCATTACTTGAATTCTGCAGAAATCTCTCTATCACTTTAGAAAAGTGAAAAATTCCATTGAATATCAGCAGTAATATGTCTAATTTTTGTTCTTTTAACCAAGTAGAAGGTTTTTTTTTTACCTAGGGTTGATACCTGATGTCAAGATTAGGCAAAATGTACAAAAATTGAACACGTTTTCCCATAAACTCTCTAACTTCTTAAATTCACCTCTATAGTTCCTGTCCTTTTATCCAAAAGGTATCATAAGGTATTTAAAAGGGCTGACAATTTTAATATAGGGTTCTTACAAAGCATACTATACCATTATTTATCAAGTCAAGATTGATCTCTTGATATGTAAACTTTGACATAATTAAATTTGTTTTGCTCTGTCTCTCAATTCTTGACATATATATCAAAACTATTTTGAATAGTAAACAGACAGACATTTCCTTCAGCAATGTAAGCAAAGTAAACGTATCGTAGAGCGAGTACTCAAATTTGAAAGCATAGCCAATTCTACTACAAATGTATGTAAACAGTATTTTCAGATATGTTCTTTAAAGAAAGATTGATCTAAAAACCCAAACTACATCTGTTTTTCACTGGCAACCCCAGTCTTTTTATGGTTACATACACAACATCTGATATAAAAATCAGTGAATGGTGTTTATTTCAGTAGCACAAAGCCATTTTTCCATGTCACAGTCTATATCATACTCCCTAAAATAATGTTAGGCAAGAAAGGATCAGACTACCACATCAATCCTTGCTATCAGCTTATCCTTAGCCATTTTTTCAGAAGATGATTGGAATACGCATTTTTCCATATTCAGATTTGCTTTTCTCCAAGTAAATATACAATGAACACACACTAAGTTTTCATCAAGAATAATCTACTTCTCAAATTTTCAAAATGTAAAAATATGAGTTAAGTTTAAAAATAAAACAAAACAAAAAAACTCTCTTAAGCCTCTGGACACTGCAGGTTGTTTGATTTGACCAAAAATTAGCATGTGCAAAATCTAAACTAACTATCCTCAGCTGCCCTCAAAATCTTAGACACAGGGACTTCTAGAGTAGTTTATATCTTTACACAGTACACAGAGAAGAGGTTGGTGGAATTGCAAGTGGGTTTAGCAGTCTGAGTAGAGCTTCACAGTACAGATATTGAATATCAGGTGAGATGAACTTTGCCCTGAAAGTGAAGGTGAAACATTTATGTTAGAAAGATGAGTCCTCAGAGGACCCCAAAACACAGCCAAATGGAGGGCATCTATATTTCCGTTGACTTCTAATCCAAATTTGTTTCTGAAAAGAGAAAAAGTAGAATTGTGCCTTCACTTAAAAAAAAAAGGGTCTCAGTGGTGCTCACCCATTTGTAAAAATTGTACATATAATTGAAGTTATTTTAACTCTCACACATCATGCACAAGGACACATATACACTGTAAATAAAATAATGATGACAACAAGCCTGCTACGTTTCTCCTGGTCAGATAAATTCACAGTTGAGTTTTCTGAAGAATCTCAAACCTTAGTTTAGGAAAAATCTCCAGAGCCTTTAATTAAACCCTGTCAGGAAGTAATATAACACTGTTATTTGGAAGAAATTAAGTGGAAGAAAATAATGGGTTTGACTTTCCACTCTTACACTGGTTTCATGCAAATGTGAGGTGAAAAATCAGAGCTAACATGCCCAGTTTTCCCGAATATGCAGAACATATGGAATGAAAACATTTTTATTATTCCTTTAGTAGATTATACCATCCAGTCAAACCATACTGTATACTCATCTGCTATCTGAATATATATTTTTGTCATGTTCAATGAGATGTTAAAAGAACTGTAACTATATCAGAACCATAAGTGGAATAAAAGGAGACTAAATGGTGATAAAGCAGCTGGTACACGAAATGAGTGGGACTCAAATTTGAAAATATCCATATCCTTTTTTGTGTGTGAGAGAAACGTAATCCAATTTATGATTTGGATCTCACATGCTGCAGCTGCCATAGGAAAGCTTCCAGCATATTCTTCAACCACACTATGAATCCTTCTCATTTAAGCTTCTCAAGATTGAAAATAATGCTCATTGTCTCCTTGGTAAAATCCTCTAATAAAATCCTTTAATAAAAAAAATTAATGTCTCTAAATTCTTCCTCTTACAAGAACTGGTGATCTTCAAAAGACTTAACTCTAGCCCTTTGCTCAATTGCAGAGATCTAGGAGATTTGTTACGTTTTTGTTTGCTGAACAGGGAATTACCAGGGATGATTTCATAAATGCTGACTTGCCAAAAGCAAACGCATTTGGTCTTGACATATTTATGAAGGGAACTGTGTTGGTCCACATACCTCATTCCCTTGTTCTGGATACCTTTGGGGAAAAAAAGATAGGCTAAATGTGATTTTCAAGTCTTACAGATGCTTAATTGTATACTTAATCCAAATTTTCTCTCTGTCACTTAATTGCAGATTTAGACTTAGATATAATGGCATTCCTACCTTTTTTGTGAAAGCTGTGAGCCAAAACGAGGGGCGTGCCAATACCTCCTTGTGCATCTGGCCCTCGGCTCCTCATCTCACAGCTCTAAAATCATTTTTCATTGGTAGGCGATCAACTAATAGTTTTTTTTCCTGAAACTGAAATCAAGTATTCAAAAGTAGTTTTCTGAAATCCATCATTCTATGAATGAATCACGGAGAAAAAACATGCAAACATGTGTGAACTATCAGCTCCTACTATATGCTGATTTTCCCCAGCTTCCTTAAGGCCAGGAGTCTCCAAGAGGTAAAAGTCTTAAGGTGAAGTTTGCTTCATGCAGATAATAAATGGGAGTGATGAGAAACAATTGCCTGGACAGTCCATTCTTTTCTGGAGAAATGGAAGGTAAGCTCTCTCTGTTCACCAGTTTTCTATAGAGCCTTACCCAGTGATATTCTGAAAGCAGTCAAAAAGCTGAGGAATAAAAAAGGTCTATTTGCAGAGCTCCCAACTAGTCACACAACATGGAAAGCAGATCCTGAACTGTGCAAGCATTTCACATATATCATATTCCTACCCACAGGATTAGGGGTATGATAGAGTCCAGCATACAAGGCTAAGCTCCTGTCCTGGACTCTATTCCAGTGACATATTAAATGCTTCAGTTGCACTTCCACCAGGACATTAGAATTTTATTAGTGTATTATTTTACTCAGAGGCCACACAATAAGCCTTTAGCTGACTGCACCTATGCAAAGCAAGACTAGATTTCCATACCCTCAAATCTGTCTGGAAAAACACAAAACTTTCTATGAATAGTGTCAGTAATTAAATAATACTCTATATCATATTTAAGTGGTCTGTGACAGCTAATGACAGCTGCATCGCTGTAAGAGCTCATGCTTTCTCAGAAGTATTTTTAAAATCTGACTGCTGAAATCCCTCAAAATTACAAAAAACCCCTACTCTTAAGATTTCTTTCAGTGCTCCAAAGATTTCCATTATCCTGCCATTTATATCAGATTGCAAAGTGCTATTTTTTCATAGTGAAATATATATGCACACATGCACGTATTCAAATTCATGTATATGTATTTAGTTTATATATAATTACTGGGGGAAAATATTCCAGTGAAAAAGTGACTGCATAAGTACTGACATAAGAAAGATTTCTCAAGTGCATTTCTCAAATTTTGCAGAGTAAAGCTTTATCAAGACATTTCAGAACAAATGTAAAAAAAAAAAAAATCTTCTATAACATCAACTCACAAACATGCCGGAAGTACTGATCTACTTCATATGGTTTACCTTAAAATACAAAATATGTATTATTTTTAAAAGTCAATGCTCTTGAAGGCATAAATGGATTAATTTACTGTTGACCTAGAAACTGCTCCAAAACACTTGTTTGAAGTTTCACAACATCATTATGGCACTTCAGGAAAAAAAAACCCAAACAGTTAAAATAGCAGAGAAGTCCTGCAATGAAAGCAGGAAATATTTGGGCAACAATGTTTCTCTATGCTACTAAGCACAGTGAGTATGCAAACTGAGCTACAGGTACACCTGCAAGTGCCACTTCTCTAAAAAAGTATCTGAGAGTTGATGAAATAACAATCATCTTCCTGATTTCACTTAACTTGACATATCTTTTTTAGCGTAAGCTAGACAGAGAGAGCAAATTTACATGGCAGACAGGCTTTGATACTATGAAGATACACAGATGCGTATAGTCATGGATCAGGAATAACTCCCTTGAAATCAATGGTCCGTCATACAGAGAGGGGAGATTTATATTCTTTCACACTTCTTGCAGAGTTAGGATCTTTATTAAGTTAGTATAACAATTGATTTTACAACAGAAATGGACAGCTAACTCCCCCTTCAAACTTTCATATTAAAAGACTGATAAAGAAGAGCATGGATTTTCTCATGAGCGCTTCCTTTGAACTTCTGAATTTCCTTTTCTCCTTAAATGCTTACAATACACTAGCTATACTATTGTAAAGCTCACCACTGTTACTCTAGAGACAGAGTCACAGACCACACTGGAGTCATGATAATTTAATTTGGTGATTCTGATTGACTAGAAGAATGCAAACTGCTCTTTCTCCAGAAAGTAATAGTTGTTTGAAGAGATAAAATCACATTAGATTTAGTTTAAAGATAAGAATTAACCTAAAGGTGTAACCATTAGATCTAATACTGCCTATTTTCAGGGTCATGCCACCACATTTCCTTAGCATAGTTTTTAAATTAAAGATGGCCATGCCCACAAATCAGGAGACTATGCATCCAGAGCTGTTGAGAAAAGTTCTCAATATATTCCAATGAACATCAGTGAGACTCAAACATGACAAGGAGCTGCTGTTAGAAGACTTCACAGATCAGATTTCTCTGTTTATACAGGAAAGGAAAGAGCTGATGACAATTGCAGCAAAATATAGACTAAAGGGGGGATATATTTGTTTCCTTTATTTTCCACTTCCAGCAATCACATTTAAAAATTCTTACAGATAAACATTACATTTAAGTAGAAGACACCTACATTAAGAGGGAAGGGCATTTAAAATTAGATAATCTAATGAAATCCTCCACTTGTTGAATAAAAAAGATTAACTAGTCTCTCATTTGTTGTTTTACAAAGATTAGAGATTAAATTTGACACTAATACATTACTGATACTTTCATGCTTCCAGAGGACTAAGCTTCCCTCTATAAATAGCCTGTGAATATTAAAAAATCATGTGTAATGGAAGGAGAGTTGGTTTCAGAGACCTGTTATAAATATCCTCACAAGCCAAAGGTGAGAGAGAGGATGAAACTTGTCCTGAACCTCAAACCTCCAAGGGAGTTGTGCTGCTCAGAAGAGGTAAATAAGAGGCAGTCTGCAAAGTATCACTATATATTGCTGTTCCTGGAAGAGTAAGAAAGGAAGTGGAGAACTGTGAGAAACTTCCAACAATAGTTTTGTTGTTGGTTGTTTTTGTTCTGGGTGTTTTGTTTTTTTTTCTCATGGTCCCTGCTGGTTTACCCTGAGCTTAAGAGTGTAATTCTGCATAAAGGCTATTTGTCCTATCTGCTGTCTAACTCCCTAAATGAT
The DNA here is from genome assembly GCF_047370975.1 of Nipponia nippon. Taxonomy (NCBI): domain Eukaryota; kingdom Metazoa; phylum Chordata; class Aves; order Pelecaniformes; family Threskiornithidae; genus Nipponia; species Nipponia nippon. The sequence goes on from NW_028262347.1 coordinate 45,328,388, forward strand.
ACTTGAGAGCAACTGCATACTAATACCTGACCAAAAGAGCGTGGCTTTAAACTGTGACTTGAAATTATTATAAGTCTATGACAAGAAAATGCCCTATAAGAGAGCAGGCTAAAAATTACGATTATTGGGGAACTTCACCACAAAGCTTGGTGTTTTTAGAAAATCACATAATAAAAGTGTTGAAGATGAATAAGAACTACATAAAGAATCCAATTAAAGGTATCTTTAACAGGTAGCAAAACCAGAGAAGCAGTTTTTTAATATTGGGCTAAATGTAAAAAGTGTATCTATTTATTTAATAGGTAAACAGCTAAAATACATTACAATTCTAGTCCACCTGGGACATCACCCTCAGGAGCTCTAATTCCACAAACGCCAAAGGTGCTGCTGTGCACTATGTAGTGTCCTGCTGGGTCTGAAATGCTGGTAGTGAGAGGGTAAAAGCAAAATGCAGCAAAAAATGAGACCTTTGCCTTGCCAGGAGAAAACAAATGTTCATTTATTTAAAATACCGCTGGACTCATTTGCTGCACAAAGGCTGAATGAATTCTGTTATTTGATCAAGGCACATTTTTGTGTCAGTTTGCATCTATTTATTTTAGAGAGACACTGAAAGGTAACATCACTTTTCTGAAGTTCCTTTGCCTGGAAAACTGGAATCAGCACCAGTGAATATTGACAAAGCTGAGACTCATTATTGACTTCAGATATGACTTCCATTAGTGGCAGAGCTCTGCAAAAGCGAGAGTCCCTTCAGGGTACGTACAAACTGGGACAGGCTTTCATATTAGTTATGGTAAGTATTGTCTGCCTTCTAGTCACCAAAGATGTGGTGTGCTGTGGTAGAGCACAGTATTAGAAGGAAAGATACTTGTTTCTGCTGCATTCAGTAGCAGCTGTATTCTGCATATTATTCACTGAGTCACCCTTAGAAAAAAGGAACACAGTAGAAAATACCTCAACGTAACTTTTACATTTTCTCTTCTTACTATTCAAAAGGATGGAACAACAAATACTGACTTCTGAGAGAGAGAAAAAAAAGAAGCCATATTGAGTACTAAATATGATTATACTATGGTAACTGCAAAATCCAATTAAGTTTTAACTAAAAACCATGACTGATGCTTCCAAAATTACTTTGATTAAAACAGGATAGCTATTCAACTACTTGCCAGCAATCCAACTCCAAGAAGCAATTCAAAGCACTACTCCTCCATAATGAACCCATTACAGCTTCCCATCATATCTCTAGTAATTCTCATGAACCTCTTAGAAATGATATCTGTAGAGAAGCTTTGTGTGTGCTTAGAAAGATATTATGTTTAAAAACAGAAGTAAAAAGAAATGTTTCTTGAGGGACGATCTATGTAGAATTGACGGATTCTGTAGTTCAATGGGTAACTTTTAGTTTGGTGTTCGTGCTCCCTACTGACCTGAATTTTTCCTATTTCTGATCATCTCTCTGACATTATTCCAAAACTGCTCATTATTTCTTCATTCACTTATATTTGTATGTGAACTGTGTTAGTTTTATGTATGTGAGAAACATGATGGTGACTGTTATATCTGCTGGAAGGAGAGGGGATTGTTTCTTTTGGTACTAAACTGGAGGCTGATGGAGAATTCCAAATTTGGTTTTAGTATCACCCCTTGGTTTATTCAAACTTAAAAATCTTTTGGTCTCTTTCACTGACCAGCTGAAAATTCATAGACCATCTCAAGCAAGCTACAGTGTTCCCAGTCTAAGGAGATGAACATATGCATTACTGTCATCAGATCTTTATTTGAAGCACAAAGGTTGATGTTGACAGCTTTACTTCAAGCAACAGATGTGTGTATGTGTGTGTTTAGTGTGAGTTACTAATTTCATTCTTTTGCTGATCACAGTTTAGCAGATATTTAGTGTTATGCTCCACTGTTCATTACAGTGCTAGCCAAGCCATCCAAGTCTTCAGGCCAACAGAGACCATGTATGTTTTCAAACCTTTTGAGATACATCAAATCCGTCCACTGAGCCGTTCTGGAATTCAGGTTCCCAACTACATGAAACAGAGACTCAATTACTAACCTGAAATAATTTTCTGTCTGCCTACTACTAATATAAAAGTATGGTTAAGAAAAGAGGTTTCCATAACTTCATGTCAAAAAACTTTTTTCTTTGCTTCATCAAAACTGTACATTAATATTTTTTTATTTGCCCAGAAATGTAACATCCTAATAATAATTTTCTCCACATAATATTTATTTTAGTAATAGAGTCCTAGGAAAATAATAAAACACACTGCAAATAGTATGCCTTGACAAGATTCATCTGAAATGACTGTATGACGTTAGAGAGTCAACATAGTCTTTATCAATATAGTTATATTGACAAAGATTATCTCAACATAGGGAGGCTTATCTTTCTGGACTCCTTCAGAGGAATACGCTCTCCCATAATACGATTTGGGACTCACAGAACTCGGCCCTTATTCTGAAATGCTGTTTATCAGAGCCTGCCATTACAGAAATCAAGTCTACATTACTGTTTTAGTTTGCATCAGGAGGTCTGAAGCAAATTTCCCCATTGTCTCAACTTGCTTTGGTTTGCATCATGAAGTGATTTCTGAGTGCCTGAACTGGATCCCTTCTGGACAAAATGAAATAGAAAGATGATGTCTGAGAGTGCATCTAATGCTTTCCATCCATTCGTGGACATTCAGACAATGGGACCTGACTAGACCTATTCCAAAATAACCACAGACATCAGATCCTCCTCTTTTGCTCTACAGATTAACTTTTATTCTGCCACACTACTTACTAATGGAGACATAAGCACAGGAATCCAGCTCAAGTACCTTCCCTTACACCTCGGTTAGGCTTATAGCACAAGTGTATCTCTACATGTAATCACACCCTCAATGCATTTTCAGTGCCATTGACACCTCCTCACCACTCTGGCTTTGCTCAGCACCAACACTGTTATGGCTGATGGTGTAGATAAAGTCATTCCTCATGCTGTGCCACCATCATGCATGCAGTATTAGAATATTTAATTAAAAAAAAACCCATCAACTCGTACTGTGTTAGACCTATCACTAGAAATAACACATTTCATAGGAACAAGCGCTCTTAGTCATGTGAAACTGTATAATTTCTCCTAGTGAAAAAATCTAAACAGATCACTTAAATTTCCATGAATCAGTAATTCTAATTCTTTCAGTGAAAATACTGAATCCATGTTTTTCTCATTTGTTTACAGATTTGAGTGAATCACAATATCAACTGAACTATGTCAGCTGTCATTTCAAAACGATCCTAGCCTCATAGTCATCCTAAATGTTATGCTGAGCAAAACTGCCAACTGAATATTGAACTAGACAGGAATAGATGAGGTAAAATAAAATTTATTTACTGAAATCACTACTAGGAAATTTAGTATTAAAAATCTTGTGATGTATATTAACACTACTCCATTCAAAATGAAAACACAACCTATGAATAAAGGTAAAAATGGAATATTTACTTCAATGCTTCTATCATAGTAATTTCCCCAAAATAGACATAACTATAAGCTAATAAGTTCCTCAGCAAAAAAGTTTATTCACATCTCAAGTTATTTAAAACCATTAAAATAATGCATTTTATTGCTTGTCTTCAATCATAGGACAGTTCAACATGCCAAGTATTTTGCATTATCTGTCTTTACCAGCTTTTTTCCTTGCCTTAAGACAGATGTAAGAAAAAGAAGAAATTTGCAGGTAGATCACCCACCTCTCAACATCATCAGCTGATGCTGTTGATAGTGAAGACTGTATGAGTAAATGCTACATGAATAACAGGCAAGAAACAGATCCTCTTGCCTTACAAATTTATGAACTATGTATAAAAAGACTGTGAAGACAAATAAAGTGAATACTGTGCTAGTTAGTAATGATACTAATTCCTTTTACTTATTTTTTTCCAAGTCTACTAAGTTGTTTCTACACAACTATATCTTTCTCTAAAGTATATCGTTCTCCAAATGAAAAACGTGTTTTTAAGTGCTGATACATAGTATTTCCAGCTCTTGAAGGACATCTAATTAGCATAGGCTTATCAGCTGATGTAGATGGCTATGTTTACATTCTTATAACTGATTAATTCAGGCTTTCAGACAGTAAAAGCTATCCTGAGAAGAATTTTGAAGTGGATGCTATACGTGGCACTAAAAGCTAGTCAAGACAGCACTAAGAACTTCCAGACCAAACACCCTCTTTTACTAAATACCAGGAAGTGGTACCATGCTCTACTTGGTCCAGTGTGTAGCAAATCAAGAAGAAGGAGGCAGTATCATTTAGATCTGAGACAACTACTAGGAATATATTTGAAATGTACGATGAAATCAGCAAATTAATTACACTCTCCTCCCAGACAGGGATGGGATAGCTTCAGCAGTGCTGCATAGCAAGACTGGTAATGTTCATCGTGGGAAAAAACATGCCATTTCCAATAGATTATCATCACGATTTATACAGGATGTTCAGGACACCCATCTACAGAGATGCAATCTGTGCTCTCAGAACAGGCTATGCCTATATTATTCTATTTTTCCCTATAAGGAAAGCTTATTATCCAAGCATTCTGCTATCTCACTCTATACAGCTTGTGTTCAGTTAAGAGAATGGACCAACCAGTATCAAACCAACACACATTATTGTGTAATAATCCTTAGTATTCTTACTATTCTGGAAAATACCAGTACATTTCTTCCTCTAGTTTTGTTTTCTATGCAAATTATTGTAAAAGAAGCCCAGGTTCAGAATCCAATACTGAAGGCACTTCTGAAATTGAGCCAGAAACATGTTTCTAGCTATGATTCAGAAACCGTACCATGATCCTATTTCTGGAATAGGAGGAACGCATTCCTATTGCTATTCCTCCTACTGGTCGCTTGCTTTTATTGATCACATCCACTCAGCTGCAAAAGAAACTGCAGCTCTATTTTAGCCCCAGTGATACTGGCAGAAAAAGGAAAGGTATTTTCTGACTCTTCACTCCATTACTTTGCAAAGTAGAATCGGCCACACTCTGAACGACAGGAATTCTGCATGGGAAAGGTGCATTGACTGCTCTGCTTGGTTACTGTTCAGTTTCAACATATGAAAAAATGCTATTACGTGGACAAAATATTTTTGTATAATAGGCAAAAGAAAAGTTTACATGAATATTGACTTAAGACACAAAGCCTTTAAGCTCTTTCTATTTTGTTTTATGTATGTATTCCAAGGTCCTGTATTCTTTGCTTGCTTACTCTAATTATCATATTTTTGGAGTAAGCAACATAATTTACTAAGTCTCTACAACTGAAAAATACTATAGACAGAATCCTTCTATGCTCAATTATTTTCTTAATTGTCTTTTGGAAAGCATGTCTGTGTGTGTGCATGTGTTTAGTTTGTGGCTTTTGGGGAGAAGGATTGATTCTCCTGATTTCCACTACCAAATTCATGGTAATTAGGCTTATCTTAGAACCATAATGTTTCTCATTTCTTCCTTAAGCAATGGGCGTTTCCACCCAAGGAAGGATGCAAATGTATCTATAGATCAAAACAGTCAGTTAATATTCAGTCAAGTCACCCTTCCCAGTTCACTGCATGCAGAACAGCATATTCAAAAAACTATCAGACCATTTTATTGACTGGCTGGAAAAAAACTATGGAAAATATAGGGCCATGCAGTGCTACTGACTTTTATGCAGGAAGAGGGTATGTGGTGCCAGTTGGGGCAGCTCTCACCATGGTTCCAGCTAAAACTCAGAAGCTAACCAGAAAACAAGTAGCTTTTCAAAAATACTCCCTGTGTCACACGTGTGGACAGGACCGCTCGTGGTGAGGACATTGTCTTTCATGAGCTCTGATGGCCACAAATCACAATTCTCTGGCACAACAGAATTATGCAAAAAAACCCTTGTGCAAACAAAATTATTTCTCTAGATGCTTAAGACACATTACATTAAATACTTCACAGTAACACACTTTTAGGGCTTTTCAGCCGAATACTTGGATGATATTCTTATTTTCATGTCAGCCTGAATAATTTTGTTCCACTTTTGGAGTCCAACTGCCACATTCTCACCAACTCGGTAAAATAATTAAACCTACTAGTTGTCAGTATAGCTGGACTGATTAACAAATGCTCACAGTCTTCTCCATTCTACAAAAAAAAAAATAAAAAATTAACAGCACTACCAGATGAAACTTACTGAAAGTTTATTTGGTATAACATGTTTTAATGTATAAAATTTTTAAATATTTCTCCTTCAAAATTTTATAATTGTTTGAACACAGAGAACATTAATATTTTGCAGTACATTCAGATTAACACTGCATTAACATGTCTGTATTTGAGCAGAAAAGTTTGTCTGTTCTTCACAAAACAGGCAATAAAAATACATATCACAGAATAATTATAGTAAATAAGAACAAATAACACTCACTTGTAATGTAAGACCAGCCTCTATTGCCATTTGTCATTTATTTCTGAGTAAAAGAGCCTGTATGCATATTCCTCACATTGTTCCTCTGAAATTCCTATGTTCCAAAATTATATAAAACCCACTTATATGGTTATAAATATTTCCAAGCTATTTGCAATGCAAATCACTTTATTATTGTCTCCTGCCTTTGACACTGCCCAGACTTGTTAATGATTTTTTTTTTTTTTTTGGCTACAGGGTAAAGCACTGCTCCAGCATTACTACTTTCTGCCACTGTTAACATGTCAGAAGTCTTTAAAAGCACCTCACTGTCAGCCTTTCTGCCACTGTTATTATTTATACTCACTAACACAGCTTTCAAACCTTCTGAAGCCTACAACAACCTGCATGATCTGTACCACAACTTTTTGCACACAAAACCAATTACTCAGTTGACTCCTGTTATAGTTGGCCTTTTAGTGATGTTTACCATCACTACTGATACAAGTTACCAATTGGCTATGGACTTGCACCTTTCACAAAGAACAAGTCTCTAGTACTTTTACATGAAGTTTTTAAAAAAAAGTACTGTGCCAGTGTGTTAAGTAAGAAGAGAAAAATCTTCATTTAGGCAAAACTAAGGGAAAATTCCATGCTTGTCAGAGGGTTGCTGGAAGGAGCTGCCCACATGCTTGGCCAGCTGAAGGGTTCGAGATCATAGAATAGATAAGATCAGATTCCACAGTTCTTCTGTGGACCTAGTGACACAGCATTGAAAGTACAAACAAATTTTTGTCCCTATTCTGCATGTTATATACAGTATGTTTTCTACACGTGCAATTAAGTCTGCACAGATCACGAACAGAGTCATCAAATACACATTTTACAAGAATTTTGCAGTGGTATGAGTAATCATGTCAGATGGAAGATGACTAGTAACCCATCTCCGTCACCAAAAATATTGTTTTATCATAGAACTAGGGGTTTCTGCAAAGAAACTCAAAAGCTGTTGTCTTTGATATTAAATTATATTGCATAGAAATACGAGAGGCAACAAAATAGTCAAAAAGTTAGGACCTACTAAACAGAGTAGCATGGCATACCTGCTCAAAGCATAATCTAATGATAAATGTATGCTAACAAGTGCAATTACAAATTTTAACAGGATACTTTCTCTTATAGGAGAGGCTTTTTGTTTCTTTTACTATTTCCATATAAGAAGATACATGAAAGAACAATAGGATTACTGAAACACTAAAACTACAAGACAGTATAAAATAGAAGTTCTGGGTAAGTATACAGTTCATTTCAGCTATTAAAATAGGAATTATAGGAAAATTAATGAGTGTATCTACTATTTCTTATAGAATATGCTTTTTTTCACACAGCTCAAAGCACATTCTGTACCAGAAAGTACCATTTTTATTCGCATTCTGTTGTTAATTCACTATCATTGGAGTGTAACATTTAGTTGTTAAGAACTAAAAACCAGTAGTAATCAGTATCATGGTGACAGATAAGGTTTATGCATAGAAACGTTTCCCAGTAACCCAGTTTCAAACCTTTGATCAGCAATGCACTTTTACAGTAGTTCATAGTGTATTTACATTTTTGCATCAGATGAATATTTTAGGATTTCTCTGTGGGTTTTGTAAGAAAGCAGTTTTATTTCTTTATAGACCTTCTGATCATCAGATAACTTTAAAAAAATTGCTTTAACCTCCAAAAGTTTCAGAAAAGACCACCCCTTACTTCACTACTCGTTAGAAAAAAGGATGATACTCTAGTTGTCCTAAGAGTTCATTTATAAACCACAAATCTCATCTGACTATAAAATGGGCTAGTATTGCTTCCAAACATTTGAAAGTTTTTGTTTAACATTTATGGAAGCTGTTACTACATACTGCTGATTTCAAAGCTAAAGATGCAGCCAGATCCATGAGACCCTGTGTACTGCCACAATTTGAGCGTGTTTGTCTCTCTCTACTGCACATGCCTAGTACCTAAGTTCTGCCCATTGGCAACTACTTTTAGCTCTCATTTAGATCTGTGCTTCAGATGTGTGCTTAGCTTAATAATTGAAAGTTACAAGAGTTAAAAATACTGTTCATAAAAATATTTCAGTCTTTTCTTTTGCAGAGATACTGAAACAGAAAAAAGGCTCTTTCAATTTCAAATTCTGTTGAAATGAACATCGTGTACAATGTGAAGATATTTTGAATGTTTAGAAGTTGTGCAAGTTAGTATCCACATGTATTAGTGCAGACAAACAAATTAAGAAAACAAAAAATATTTACTGAATATGATAAACACCAACGTAAACTTAAGTTACTTTTAAATAATCAAAGCAGTATTACACAACTTTCAAAAATGAAATTTGATATTTCAAAATTAAGTTCCTTTGTGCTATGCTTTCATAAAAAAGGAACCACCCTCAAGTTCTCTATAAAAACAGCTTGATTAAAAAATATTTTTTCAGTGCATTAATGTTTCCCATTTCATAACCAATAGACAAGTTAAAAATATCTCCTTTATAATCCAAACTTTTCCACTTGCATCATTATTTTTTGCAAATAACCACTAAATACAGTGAAATACAAGACCAACCAGAGAGCAAGGCAATGTTACTACTTGAACTTTGATGTTTACAATGTTCATGAAAGATACATGCTGGCTGTGGGACTGCTGGCAAACTAATTTATCCACACAGAGTAGCAGAAATGCTATCTTTTTATCAAGCTTGAAGACAAAAAGAAATAAAATCACTGCTTTCTGTTATATAGCTGCAGAGGTCTGCCAGGGTTGACACAAGCATACTGAGATGAAACAGAGACATACTGAAATACAAAGCACTAAACTTTGGTATTGCCTTGGTTATTATAAAACTAAACCTTGTTCATAATAGTGTTATAACTCCTTCCTTTCATACAGTATATAACTTCTTTATATGACCTCCCCTCCTGTATTTTTCTATTTTAATTGCTTTAATCAAGCATAGTCTAGGGATCAAAGCTTAAGCTTCTTTTAATTATAGCAGGTGGTTCAGCAAATATACTGAACCAAATAACGCTTTTAACATTTGCAGAATTTCAGGACAGATTTCCTGAGCAGAACAAAGGTATTAGGAATTTTACAGCATCTAGATAGTTGCAGATATTGATGTAATTTTCAAATTCAATACTTCTTCTGAACACTAGGTGTCCTGGAGACCAAAGAAGCTAATAAAACACAACAAAGTGGGAGAGAAGGGGGAAGTGAAAAAACCTGTTTATTCATCCTGTGTCATTACAGGTGAAAATATAATTTTAAATGTTGCAATTAGTTGTCAAGAAATTTCCTGTTAATTTCATCTACTAAAAATAAAATTCATCAGGCAAGAAAAATCTCTGAATTTGAAAATTTATGCCAGACTTCTGATTTCAATTCACGTTCACTTATAAAATGAACACACTTTATAAAGTTGATTTTAAAGCATACTATTCAAAGCATTCAATTAAGATCTTAATAAATGCTCAAAAACTTGTAGAGGTATTCATGAATTATGATTCTTCCCAACCCAAGTGTTCTGCTCCATGCATCCCTGTATGGCCAGTCTGATTCCTTGGCCAGTAGAGGCCAATTTGGTCTTATTTCCTAAGAACTTTAGTGAAATGCCAATAATAAAGTTACAACTTGCACACATGCTTTGTGCTTCTTTCAATACCAGTTTTGTTGCTGAAAGAATTAATATGTTGCATTTTTGTATCAATGTACAATCAATTCAGCTGCTTAATCATTACGCAGATGTAGAATTAATTCAGTAGCTTAATCACTCATTACCCTCCATCAGTCAGAGTTCAGGCCCTCATCTCACAATTTTTGTATTTGTTCAGTTTTAAACATGCTAGACATCATTGGCTTTGCTAAGATTATTTTCACACATTTAGGTTAAATAGCAACATATACATTTCAAATTAAGAACCATTAAGCTGTCCCATAACTTTGCAAACTGTGTAAATGAAAGAGATTCTCTGTCTCAAAGAGATTACAATGTAACATGTAGAAATAATAGAATAGGTAAGAAAGCAAAAGGTGAAAGTACTTTAAAACAGATCAAAACGATTAACAAGAGTCATATGAAGTCCTTCTCAGCAATTATTACATTTGTAAGCAAAGACTGAAGTAACTCAAGAGGGAAAGAGAAGATATCACAAAAAGCTAGGAAGCAAGGAACAACAAAGGAAGCCAAGGCAAGAACTGGAAAGTTACTTCACAGATCTTTCTTTATACTGCACATATGTAAACAAATAAATAGAAAAAATCATTTTAAAAGGGCATCACAGGAAAATATAGGCTTTCTTTGGTCGATTTTTTAAAAATTTTTCAGGGATTCTTTTAGCACTGATAACACCAAGGCGTTCTAGAACACAAACACAGACTGTCCTGAATTAGCAACTTTACATTCCAAGGTCATTTAACCCTACATTGCTCACTAAAGTATCCAGAACACAACAGGAAATTTGGTTACATTTCCCTTTTATTTATTGTCCCCTCAGCTTAAAAATCAGTGGAAGAAATAATTTTTAAAAGAGAATTTTTTATATGTGGGATAATGTCTACAGTAATCATAGAAATTGCTAGTGGCAACAATAAATACTGTAAAAAAAATATATACTTCATTGTTAGCACTTACTTTCATAAAGTACCACATAATAAAATATTCAATTTGGTATCACAACCAAACATCCTAATTTTAGTGACTTTTTCAACTCAACACACTCAGAAAGAATACCTGACGTCAGGAATTGTGTTTAAGAGCATAGCTACAGGAGGCTGTACAGAATATTTAGATGTCAGTGTGTGAAAAAAGTAGTCATGCTGTAGAGGAACAGGCCTGGGGCATTCATGTCTCTGATTCACTGCCAGGATCAGCAGATCGTCACTGTTAGCAGGATGCCACTCTTTCTGCACAGTCCTCAACTATCATTTGACATCACTGTAAGAAGGGCTAGACAGTAAAATTAAAACCAATGGATTAAAAGAAGACAAGAATGAAATGCAGTTATTGGACCCAAAGAATGGGGTACCTGTATTTCTGAAAGAAGTTTGCCATGCATTTTATGATCACCTTTTAATTGCCTCAGACTGTCTGCTGTGGTAGCATACAGAGATTTATTACATATTAAAGACATCACTCTACAATAGCATAAAGTAACCAAAAAGACAAAACTGTTACACGATCAGGAATGGGAAGGTTATTTAAATCCTAACTGTATCAGAGGCTGAGCTGAAAAAGCTATTGCCACTTTAAGTAGAGAAGTGTTTGAATTGCCCTGTAGGGCTGGAGTGCTATAAGGAGCAGCTGGGGCAGTGGGATTGTGGGTTTTTTTTATTATTGTTAAATCTGAATATAGGGTTACCTAGTTTTCCAGAGCCAAGGCACTAAAGATTTCTTTTAATTAAATGCTACTAAAAGATGGTTGTAATTAGACTGGTTTGCACATTAGATTTAGAGCATATAATAAATTCTTACCTTTAGCTAAGCACACAAGCTTATTTACCTGAATGAGGCAAAACTTGGTTTAAAACTGAGAACCTTAATAATCCTAACAATAGATTCTGCTGTTCTATCAATTGCACATGTGTGATTACTATCCACATGAATGAAATTAAGCATCAGCTAGCATGAAACTACATTCAGGATTAATATAAAAAAAACCAGACAGGTACAACATATGAAGTTTTTAAAATATTTTTTTGTATAATATGAATTTGGAATTTCTGATAATGCCAACTGCTTATCTGAACTAAACAGAAAGACAGTGTGGGTCCATCTAAGGAACTATAAATCTAATGAATTGTAAGATGATAGTATTATTGGAAAGACAATCAACAGCAAAATTATTGTGAATGCAATTTTATGTTTGTTTAGGAACAATTTACATACTGATTTTTTTAAGGTAGCAAACTTACTGTAATGATATTGATTTCTTACATATTTTCTCCTACCAGTACAAAACTCATTAACACATAAGCTTCTTAACCTGTTAGCTACTCTTACTCAAAGTTTACCTATCGTTTAAGTACCAAGAAAAATCCTTTCAGTTTTATTAAAGTTCACTTACCTGAAACGTATAAAACCGGGTCCCATTAGGAAGATGCACTTTAGGAGAGGCAGAGACAGTGTTCATATCCGAGAATATCATTTCTGGTCACACACACAATACAATCCACAGAGAGCTACAGATGCAGTGTAGAGTGCTAAGCTCGGAGGTAAATCCTTTCATACATTTAGGGAGGCAATCGTACAAAATGCAGTCTGCCCCATCCATTCAGATGTCTAGTGACAGCACTTTGAATTCCCCACTCCTACATCTGTGAGCTAAACTGTAAGGTCGTCACTCCCTGACCTCTAGCTCAGCTAGCCCTTCAAAATATGCACAACGAATAAAAATTAGAAATGCCGAAGAAAAGAGAGCTAGAACCTACAGTACACGGAGCTTGTGCAGAATCTGGCAATGCTTTGGACCTGCCCATCTGTTCTCAGTGATAATCACCTCCCTCCACCACAGCCTTGCAAAGTGATTATGCTAAGCATCCCAGTTAACCAATAACACACAGTTTCATTTCAAGCAAGCATGCACAGTGAAAAACAGAGGACCTCTTCTGACTAACCTGAAGCATGCCTTGTGTTCAGTTTATAGCTGTATTTGATAACAATGATAATTTCATCATTTCAGTTGCTGATAGTTATGTTACCACATGCCAACTTGCTTTAAACAACACAAAGGTGATTTTTTGTTGTTGTTGTTTTGACTGTCTTGCCTAGATTAAAAAAGCAGTGTATTGCTCTCCAAACTAGTATTTTTTATATTTCTTAATTTTTGGGTGCTACTACAGACTGCAAATAAATGAATATTATAAATAAATATTTGCTACACTGTTTACAGAGCTACAGTCAGTTTAAATATAATACACATTATAAGCCTCTCTTCTCATTCTTTTCTAATTCTTTTTTTCTCACCTTCAGTCTGAATCTCTCTTTAGGAAAGGTTTACCTAACATTACTAAGTATAAGGTTGAAATTTTGTCCTGAGCCTTACTGTGATTCACAAAGCTATAGACCTACAGCTTAGCTCATTAGCTATACACAATATCTTTAAAAAACATTATTTTTTAAGGTCGATAATACTTGTGAACACCTGCATTGAACTTCTGAAAAGCATTCATTTCATTTTTTCTTCACACACAGATAGTTTGAACTACATGAAGACATTAAAGAAAGTAATATTCAAAAAATTTGACACCTTTTAGCAACAGGAAATAAGTGTTCCATTTACAAAAATTTAAAAGTAGAGTTTCAATAAAGGGTAAAAAATGGAAAGTGGTTGGAAAACTAACTTTACATGTTCTGTCAAGCACTTTCTATTTTATTCATAAGGTTTAAAAGAGAGACAGAGAAACCACTTAAGAAATGGTACTTTCAAAATCAAACTTGTCAAAAATCTAAAAGCCTGGTGAGTTGCCAGGCTGCCTCTATTTTTTATTCTGTTTTATCTTAATGCTTTTAGCAACTGAAGCTAATACAACTTCTAAAGTAAAATAACTATGAAAGGAGTTGGGAGAGATGCAGAGATGTCTGTCTGTTTCAGTGTGTATGCCAGTGTGGCACATGCCACAGTAATTGTATTTTGTAAACCAAAAAGAAAAAATCCTCTTAGATCCTAGTCATGTCTAACAATTTCTTATAATTACCATGATATTGCTTCTATAACATTTACTGAATCGAAGCAAAACTACTGTCTGGAACATTTTCTTGAGACCTAGATTTCAGATTACAGATTATTCTCCCCTCTTTGAGTTCTCTTCCAGAAGATCTAGATGCTGGTATTAGCAAAGGGGTCCCTCAGCTGGTCAAAGGAAAGATACCAGATTGTTGGTAATCTGAGTATAGAATGTTTTATTCTGAGCTGATACCTTCCCCTTTATAATCTACCTACCAAACATATGGTATTTCCCCGCAGTGCAATGAATAAAGTTTCTTTTATGGACACTTAAGATCGTTTGCCCTGAAAGATGACAGAAATTTACTCTTAGTTTCCTCACCAAATGCATAATTTGAAGAATTCATGTGCAAAATCCCACGTACGTTTCTCCAATAGACAATTACTTTCACTACTAAATAACTGTACCTAATAGTTTGAACTTCTCTTGCTTCAGCTTTCACAACTTCTTAATCCTCGTTTCTGCCAGGGATATAGGAAACTCAGTTCATCTTTCCACATTGGCATTTGCTAAACCTTAAGCTAGTTCATTCCTAAAAAAATATTGTCAACATCTTTAAGAAATGGTCAATACCAAAGTTAAACAACTGCTCTAGTGACAGTCTCAATAACGCCTTCCATGATCATACCATTGCTGTATTTTGACTTGCTAGTTCCCTATTTGTTCCTCAAGGACTGAACATCTTCTTCTAGCTGCAGCGTTCCAGTGGGAGCTCTTATTGAGATCACTGTCCACCATGACTTAGCTGCGCATTATTTTGAAAAAATTACTGCTTTTCAAAATACTGCTCCCACTCTTTTATCTGTTGTTTTGACTTTCCTGCTTATGTGAAGGAATTTGCACTTAAAAAAAACCACGACCACCACCAACAACAAAATCCAACAATCCCCCCTCCCCCTGCATTTAAGTTACAATAAACACATCTCCCTAGCTAATCAGTATAGATCTGAAGAGAAGGCATGGCATTGTAACCGTTGTTCTGTCTCTCCAGTAACTTTTACCTCATCTGAAAATGCTCCCAGTAATGACTATAAATTTTCTTTTAGCTCACTGCGAAACAGGCCAACACCACATTCTTGCAGGACCCTCATGGAATCAGAATGTAATTTTGATGTAACACTCAAACAGCTTGAAAATGCTTGTGTAAAACAGTGTTTTTCTGAAAAACATGAAACCAGCCTCCTCTCAGGAACTGGTCAGAGTATGGGTAAATTCAGTAAGTATGAACTGATGCATGGTGGAGGGCGTGTTCACAGAGAGAGACAGTCGCATTTCAGAAAAGCCAGCAGCCGCAAAGCTGGGATTCAGCATTCTCCTTGGAAAAAGGAGCTGAAACCAGGTCTCCTATGTCTAATTGAATGCCGCAACCACTAAGCTGGGTATCAAGCAACACGGCCTGAAACCAAGCAGAAAGTGGAACAGAATAAAGGCAAGTGAAGAGACCCAACAGGACAAACAGAGAAACAGACCTACAGACCATGACTACAGCTCAGTGGTAGAAGTGCTCACAAAGGATGTAATCCCCATTCACATACTTGCTCCAATGAATCTTCCAATGAATGATTTAATTATTCCATGAAGTGAGAGTTGTAGTGGAGGAAAAAATATCTCCTATATGAAAAGAAATCCTACATGTTTAAAAGTATGAGATGTGGCAATGCTCCTGAGGTGACTTTAGTTCCAATTTCTTTTGAATGTATGAGTTACCAAGCTCTGCATATATATTATGTGTTATGATGACTTTGCATTTTAATCAGATACCCTTCTCCAAAACTTTCAGTTTAAAATGAAAAAAAAAAAAAAGTGTTCTTTTTTCATGTGTAGCCTACTATTTTTTATAGTAGATACGAAAATGTAGATACATGTTGATATATGTAGATATGTAGATATATAAATATGTATTAAAATCCCAGTAAGTTACACATCAAAAAAAGAAGGAATCTCACTCTCTCTCTCCGATGATTATGTGAAGTACTTAGAAAATTCAGGGACACTAATACAAAAACTTGTATCTTTGACTGCAGAGACAAGATGCATTTTTTAAAACTGACAAACACACTTAGCTTTTTAATATGCTAGTGCTTGTGTGATATAGTTTCTCTTCAGAATATGTAGTGCAATAGAAAAGCAGATGTTTTGAGTTAAGATTTAAATCACCAGCTCTTATTAAATTAAGTGAGTAATTATCCAGAAACATGGACTTTATATCACATACTGTTCTCATTTCTGTCTCTATCAGGGAAAACCATGTTAAAGAAACATGCCTTCCTCCAGGAGCAGTGAGAGTGTGTGATTTTCAGAACATTAGGGAGCTTTCACATTAAACCTAGACCACATCACTTTTACTTCACAGACTCACAGAAACCCTACTAAGCTTCCAAAGTCTACAATACTGTACTTAAATTGATGTTTCTTTAATATCTGCTGTTGTAGACATCAATATAGAGGGAGTATCATACGATACATTACTCATCTGGCTAAAATTCCCTGAATTTGCTTTAAACTGAAAACTGTTAATGTTTAAAGAGTTCTGACCTCCAACTATTAATGGCTGAAAGGATGTTAAACCTTTACCACAGTTCAGATAAAAGATATTCGAATTGCATATGAAATTGCCATGAATATCTTCATATAGTCACACATCACATCTAATTGTTCTCCATATCCAAATTAATTTACAGTTCCTTTTAGCTCATTTAACGAAGTTCTACACCAAAAGTATTTCCATTTTTTTCCATCAAAAAAGCAACACAAAACCATATTATCTAACAAATGAATAAACAATGTATAAAACTCATACATATCAAGTTTCAGAAACTAACCTTTCCCAGCTGGTATAGCTCCCAGAAAGTGAAGTGGGAGGGAGAATGAAAGAAAATGAAACATAGTACAAGAAAGTTTTTGCTCACTTTCAGCCTTCTGGTACAAACAGAAAATCCTTTTAGAATGGAAGACTTGTAGAAATAGATCAGCTTATCTTATTGATAAGTAAAGACTGTTATTCATCCTGTTTCTCTAATTAAGAACTGATTATCAACATTTTCCATCATTGTTCTTTGTTGCTTTGTATCTTGAATATACAAATACCAACGTTTGTATAGGGAAACATGTCTTAGAAGAGCAAGTGCTGGTACCAAGTCAGTATGCACTTATGAGCCCTATTTAAACCTCGAACATAAGGATTTGTGTAACCTATGAAGGCAAATAGACTGCAGAACAAAATATCTTCTGTTGTCTCTATAAACTGTATGTCAGCAATAGTAAAAGATAAAACATGTCCCAACAGGTGTATTCTGTACAATGGCTTCCCTTTTAAGCACAAGAACAATGACTGAAGCTTTCAGAGGAAATGCAAATATGAATGTAATTCCTTTTTGAAGTACCCTTGCTTTGTTGTATATACCGGGACATTTTACCAAGTATTGCAATTATTTTGAAAAAACAGAATCAACATTGACTAATCAACTTCACACTTTCAAAACCATTTCTCTTTTAAATGGTAAACTTCAGAATTAATTTTTCTAACAGTATCTCCATGATATAAAACGTCAATAAGATTAAAACCACTGATTCAATATCTAAGTGAATTTATGAATAGAGGAGCTCCTCTAGAATACATTATCTACAACCTATCAAGTGTGCAGTCCATAATCAACAATCATCAAATGCAACCACAACGCAAATAAGTCCAAAAGACACAATGCCTGATTTTGCAATTTGTTTGCTTGGGCAGAAGCAAAATTTCTCCTCATTTTGTATGTTCTGGACAGGCAATTGTTGACAACAGCTAGGGCTCTTGTGCAGCAGTGGCCTACAATATTCTGGTCATTGCAGGTGTGAGAAATTAATTCTCACACTCTCAAGACTTATTGATTAAATAGTTCTGTATCTGACTCCCTTTCTGCATCGTTCAACAAAGCTGGTATGAAATATCCAAAGTACCATTCTGTTTTTTCTTGAAACACTTCAACTCCTCAGCACTGGATCTATATTTCCTCTATATAACTTGACCATCAGTAAATCAAGATTGTACACAGAAGCTCATTAGGTAACTGAAATGAACCTGACATAAACACTGGTTTTATCTATTTTTAAGTTATGTGCTGATGACAGTGACTCACTGAGTGAATCTAAAAAAGAAACTGAATGAAAACATAACGCTTCAATATAGAGAAGTGTTATGGACGTTGAGTATAATGTGAGAGTTAAAGGAGGAAAGGATGGCAGAGTTGCAAGAATGTGTAATGAAACAAAACAACAAAAAATTGAGGGAAGATTTATCTCTGTTCCACTAAGTTGTATCTTACCTGATTTGAAAATATACATACTTTTCTCCACGACTCTTGGGCTTCAACTGCCAAAAGCACAGATACTAAGCTACATTTATTACACAACCTGTGTCCTCTGCCATTCACTTCTGATGCCAGGAATTACTGCATTTCTGTTTTGTGGCATAACTACTTATTTCATGAAAAAGTCTAGAGGCTCTTTGAAATTAAAGACACTTTTTAATGTAGAATCATAGCAGTGACTGCATTTATGAGTATTTTAAATAAAACTCCAGTCAAATCTAACATTAACTCTTGATGAATCAAGACCAAAAACTCCAAGATAATGTGATCCCAGACGGTAGCAAAGAAATAATGAAAACAGTCAGCTTGTTATTTCACCCTGCATCATATCACTTAGGTATCACTTTCAGTATTTACATCCTTTAAGTTGTTTATATTGTAATATTATACACAGTGGTATCACTGTACTTGGCAAAATAAGAGTCGTTTCTTACCAGTAAACATAGAATCTAAATCACGTAAATTACTGCAAAGGATCACAGTACATTAAGGATGAGAAAAATTATGAAAGAACATAAGAGATGATAATCATTGCCTATGTGTCATCCTTAGCAGAGAGGCTTTTTCTTTTTAAGTGAACATCTTACATTATGTGCCTCATCATGAGGTTAAAAATAGGATGAGGGCCTTTGATGGAAAAACAAAAGAAGATACAAATCTGAGATAACATGTTCAAGCACTACTACTTAGCACAGCTCACTATGAATAAATATATCCTCTCCAAACTGCCTCTCTTCAAAAATATTTTTTCTTCCTAACGATATTATTTTATTCATTTTCATTCTATTCATTTATTTTATACCAATTCTGCAATCTTTACATACACTGAGATGTATCCTGTTCCACAAGTATAAAAACTATTCAGAGAGTAAACTACTAATGAAAATGAGTAGCAGAATTATATCTAGAATATAAAGGCTGTCAGGAAAGCTTGTGCCAGGGCAATTGTCTTTGTTATTTATTTCTATTTCTGCTCCATCTGGAAAATATCTTTTGTCTTAATGAGTGATGCAAGTTGCTAAACTGGTCCTTTGAGTAAGAACTTAAAGAACTGAATCAAAAGCTAAAATTCACAACTGATTAGTCCCATATTTTACATTGGAACTGGTAATACTGACTTGAGTAGGGTTTGTGAGTATCAGTAGGCCTTTGCAAAAAAAGGTCTGTCTGTTTTCTTTCTTGATTAAAATTTCATAATTTTTCCATAGAGTCAGTGAACATATTTCTGAATGAAATGAACATAAACTGGAGAAACATGAATAACCAGAATAAAACCCGTAAAAATGCAGAATCATGCCTTCTTTCACATTGTACAAGAATTGAAACATTACTGATGTTCTAATAAAATTCCCCAAAGTAGATTTACCCTAGTAGCTTTTCTGTCCTGAAACTAACTAGGGCCACGATTCTGAATGGGATTACAACCCTTGGAATTGGAATCTGTTAAAGGACTGTTAAAGGGAACAATATTTACAGTCATACTTCCAAAAGCAGTAATTAATTTGGTTGTTTAATTGAAGACATCTTTCATCTAATTTTCAAGGATGCTCAGTCTTTGAATAGCCTCTCTAAGTTGCTTCAGCCCTGCTGATGCTGTTATATGCCATTTTGAGCATCAGGTCTCACCGTTGTACACATAACAGGCCAGGTACTTGGAGCAACTGAGCACGTTTGAAAATGTCAGACCTGTTGCTCCAACTCTATTCACAAAACGTAGTCATCTACAGATGATGCAAAATTCCCATTTACAGCTAAAGACAAGCAATCAAAGCTTCTAGTGCTTTTTTTTTTGTCTTTAAGTACATACCAGAAATCGGTAATAACATATTAGCTTGAAAAGACTTCAAGACTTTGCTATAGTGCACATCTCTTCATTGTCATACATACAGCCTTATAAAGATAAGTGGTCATGGTAGAAAGCAGAAACAGTGTCTCTTCTAAAAATGTATCCTATTTCTTCTGCACTTGTCCTTAACCTCTTGATGCCATTTTCCCTTTCAAAAGTGCAGTGGGAGTGTTTGTGTACTGATACTGTCTAAAATCATCTTTCCAACACAGAAAAGATATGAGATTATAAAACAAAACAGTCAATACTGTCCTGAGGGCAAATGGCTGTTCCAGCTCTTGACTCAGCAGACTTTCATTTCCCCTTACAAGCCATTATCAAAATATAAAATGATCCAGCAACTTCATACCTATTAAGTAGAAGCAAACGTTGCATTTTTCTGGGAAGAAAATTATGATATGCCAATACAGTTGAAAGATACTTTTCCAGTGCTAGGAAATGTGAATTCAAATAAAACTAAATATTTTTGATTTTTTTATTTCCTTAGTAATTCAGACTTAGGCAAGCATAGAATATGCTGTGCTGATTAATGCTGATTTAATGTTCATTTTTAATTATCCTATTTATCTTTCTGAAAATTGTGAAAGAAAAGTTAAAAGGCAACAATGTAAAAACACCATTTTCCTATCCTTTTGGCTGAATGGCTTCAAAATATGCTAAATCCTGAAAAAGGACTTTCTAAGTCTTAATCTTCACAATAGCCACCTTCATTATTTATTAAACACCTTTTGAAAAAAAAAAAAAAAAGTAGGATAGGGTATTCAGTAAGTAAGATAGTATTTATAGGACATAGGAAAAATAAAAGTATTTTTTATTTCCTTTCTGCATTCAGTCTAGATGACATAAAAAGGGAAAAAAAATTCCTTTCAATATTCATCATGCAAGTGACTAAGCAGCATTATTCACGATTTATCTTGCTATGCATCTAAAAAGTGCCATAAACTTATAAGCAGTGTAATATATATGTTCTTAACATTCTTATGGCTTCATCTATATAGCTAGCTACAAAAACGAGATTAAGAGGGACTGATAATTAACAAATGTGTGTGCCAATATTAACTGAAGAAAGAACTGTTGTTATTAAAGATCATGGTCTAAAAACATACACTTGGACTGGACGGTCAGAAAAAATAGCTACTTGACAAAAGCATAAAAATGTAGTCAAGCCTAAATTAAACACTGTGATACTGACACAGTACTGCTCTCATCTTTAAAGAAAATCTTGTCCCTTATGCGTGGCAGCAGATGACTACTGCCTGGTGTTCTGCACACATAGCTCATTTTGAAAATGCTGAAAGCTTCTTGGTAAGACTATAAAGATGCTAGATGAAAAGAGCATTATTCATGGACAGAGAGCCTCAGGTACAGTGATACCAGGTGGGAAGCTGAGAATTATGTGGCTGCTATTGAGCAAGGACTACATCCCCACATTGAAAGCTCCTTGCCAATGTATGTAAGGTAGCTTTTCCATTTCTTTCTTTCAAGAAAGCAATGGCACGAATGAACATCAGCATCTGCTGGTGGGCTTTATTTGCAGTGTAAGTGCCAGCATCTCTATGTGTTACCACAGGCTCCCTTTAAAGTCAATAAAGACAGGCACTTTCAAGGGGCACTGCTTCTGACCTATTTTAGATGTCTATTTTAGTCTGAGATGAATCACACCACAGAGGTGGGAGGCAGTAAAGACAGAAATGCCTACGCTGTAGATGTCTGAAGTTAGGTGCAGTGAATCCTACCCTGGGAGCCTGAACTGAATGTTAAACAAGTCATCAAAATATGACAAGAAAATATTATAATCAAGGACAAAAAAACCCACCACTGATTAAGTACACCTGAGGGAAATTTACTATTAGAAATAACGATTCCTGTAACTACGTGAAACAAAAACCACACAAACCTGAAAATGGTTTTTTGTACTTTCCTAAAACAAATTATGTGAAAAGCAATATCTGCAGCAACAAATTCACAGTCAGATCCAGATTCAGTCTGCTGTTATAACCATATGCAAGATTAATATCCCAGACTAAGATACAGAACATTATCGAGCACGGCAAAATTAACTGCAAAATTACTCATGTTTTATAGAAGGAGATATTGTGACAAGTTAGATCACATCTACAAGGTTAAATAACATAGCAACCTCAGGCCAGGCACTTCCTAATTCTTAGTACTGTATCTGTGCTTATTTCATGTTTACTGCAGCATGAACATGTCTCTTATGTACATTAAATGGATACAATATACATTTATCACAATTCAAAGCTCAGAATTTTGTTTAAAATTTCATAGAGAATCAAGCAGTTTTAAATTTTGATAAGTGTCAAGTAGTGGCAATGTTAATTAATATGTTCTTAAGGTGGCATAGGAAATCCTTAAAAAACTGTAGAGCACCAGATGTATAATGAACTTAAGGTATATATAAAATATATGCACCTATGGCTAACAGAATAGTAAAATCACAGTATTTGTCATGTGTAGAAAATTTTCCAATTGAAGTGATTTAGGAAGAATTTTCATTTGGAAAAAAAAAAATGGCACAAGCCAACCACAAATTTAACCTGCATTATCCATATAAAAGTTTAGTCTTTTCCTGAGTCTGACATAATACGTATTCTCAGCAATACCTTATGGGAAAGATACCCATACAAACATTATACACAGAATATATTTTTTTTTACTTCATCAGTTTTAAAGTTTTCCTCTTTCAACTTCACCCACTGCCCTCTATTCTGTTAAGAAAATAAATAGATACATTTGGTGTAGGTCCTCTATAGCAGTTACATTTTACATAAATATGTCACAGTTTATTTCTCCTTTAACCAAGCAGTGCTAATCCTGACAGCCTCTCTTCACTTAAAAATTCCTTCTTACCCCTAATCATTTTCACTATCTGTCTCTACATCCCCAGATAGCAGCTTGCCATAACAGAATATGTCTTGCTCCTTCTCTGCACATCCAGATGGAAATCAAAAGGAAACATTTTATCTTACTCCTACTCCCGTCCATTTACCAGGACTCCAAACCTTCTAGTTGGCGCATGGAACACGGCACTGAAATTGCATTTAACTGTGGCTTGTTAAGATTGAACAACATTACACCTCAGAATAAACAGGTGGCATACGAACCAATTTAGACAAGCACAAACTCCAATTGTAACTCAAAGCTTTCGGACACTGACCAAGAAAGAAATTTCATTAAATGGCAGAACGGTTTTCTACATTTGCACTCTCTGTTTAACTGAAAAAATTAAGATGACCATGGACATGGTTTGACAGACAAGCAAGATAGAACAGCTGGGAAAATAAATCACAGATGAGTCAACAATTTAAATAAAACTTCTGATTTTATTTTTTAAAAATTTCAAATGACTCATTATGTCCCCATAATTTTCCATTACATACACTCCGCCTCATAATATCTGAACAGATGAACTTGGTTTCTGTTCAAGCTAAACAAGACATTTTATGCCTTCACATGTCTTTGAACTGTTCACAAATTAACCAGTGAACTCTTCATTTTCTTTCAAGAACATTGAAAAATTCTTCCTAATTTCTGCAATTTCATTTTTGCAATTAATGCATTTAAAAGGTAAAATGGTAAACAGTTAGTTATTAGAGAACAAAATGTCATTTGTGGAACACTAAATGCTATAGTTAGATTAAAAATGACATGTTAGATCAAGCTCCATGGTTAAAAGTCATCCCTTTTCATGAGGGCTAAAAATAAGCTTTTACTATTAGCAATAACTTTCAACAAGCACAAATCTGTTTCATGGATACCCTTTTACAGACTCTTTTTCAGCTCAGTTGTTTCTTGTTTCAGTTTAGACAAAGATCACCCTCCTAAGCAATCCCATCCCAAACATTACTGTGTTTGACTGTTACTGCCTATCTCCAGAGTTGCTATCTGAGTCGCTGGAGACATTAACGGGGCAAGAAAGAGGCAGGCATAACCTGTCGAAGCTAAAACAGAAGAAGCAGCAGAGTTGGCATGGAGGCCATGACACCATTAGAGGGGAAAGGAAAGCTATATTTATAGGAGTAAACTAAATGTGCTTGGGAAAGTTCCCAATCATTGTGGCCAACTGGCACAGAAGAGCACACAAATATGCTAGTCAACACGGAAGTGTCCGAAGAGGCTACATGCAAACTGCTTATTGGGAATGGTCCCTGCAACAGTCCTATTCCCACACCATACTTAGGAATTGCCTGGAAAAAGTATAAATTAGCGTGAATGAAAAGTGTGCCAGGGTCTGGGCCATAGATTACTACTACAGATGATTGTGTTTGACCATCCAGGAACATTTCCCAGTACTGTTTGATTTACTAGCATATAAACATGCCAAGCCTTTCCAGAAGGTTTAAAGTTATGACACATAATAAAAGATTTCATGCATTTCCAGTCTTGCTGTTAAAAATCATTTGGTGTTTAGGGTAATATTTAAAGATAGGATATGAATGATCAGTATTAATCAACTATTTCTAAAACTTCAGTCAAGATAAATCATACTGGATGCAGTGTAGTAGATGCATTTTTGACTGAGGAATACAACATTGTAATTGGGGAAAGAATGCAGACTGGTACCGCGTAGATGATGGATACCTTTAATTCATTTCACTCAGTTATCCCTAGCTGTTGACGTGCATATGCTTTGCCTGTATTGTCTATAGAAGATCATTGATTCCTGGCAGCTGTGGTGCCAAGTCTTTGAGGCTCTTTATATGGAAGGCATCTAGAACAAACTTGGCACAACTTATATTACCTAGACATATTGCAATCGTATCTCCTGAATACAGAGTGCATGTAGTCTGAGATAATGCCTGAGAGAATGGGGAGATGTAAGTTGTCAAAACTTTACAATTTTTGATATGCTTATCCATGTAAAATATTTGGAAGTTAATAATGAAACAACATGTGAAAGGTGACTCAAGATTCAGGCACAAGTTTACAACAAGCAGCAAACAAGGAGAAACACACACAGAGGTAGCAAACTAAAGCACAAAGCACATAATGTGTACAGCACAGTTAAAAAACACATGGGAAACATAACAGAAATACAAAAAATGTAAACAGACAAAACCCAACAGACAGGCAGGAGAAAAAACCAAACCAAAACAATACAATGCAAGTTATACGGGAGCTGTCAAGAGCATAGAAAATACCTTGTATTTCAAGCAAATCCTTAGAAACTAATATATCCTACTAATCTTAAAAAATGAGAAGATTAAGCAGGAAAGGATACAAATTTAAAAGACAATAGATTTTTCTCCATTAAAGGGAAAACCTGTTTGCAAAGAACCCACAACAAAAGCCAAATGTAAAAAGATACAAACAAAACATTGCACAAGGTTTACATGTGTCTTGTAATCAGATGTCAGAACTCCGGTGAATCCAGTTAATGATACAGAAATAGAATTGGCAAAAGGAAGTACATATTTTAAAAGTATCTTGAAGTTAGATGCAAGTTTCAGTCCTAGAATAGGAGAACAGTAGTTCAGTGTGGAAAATAACTGATCTTGGAGAATGTTCATCTTTTGTGATGTAAATTACACCTAATTTATACAACAATGTGCGTGGTCTAGCAAAGAGGGATCATGTCATAAGCAGACATTCCTAGAAGAGCGTAAGTCTTGGCAATATTAAAAGAGGATGACATAAAGCTGTTGAAACATGAGAAGAACATGCTAAAAACGAAAAAGAAAAAAAAAAAAAGTTGAAAACTATTCCACCATAGTTGCATAAGGTACTAAAGAAATGGCTGAAAAATGTGTCAGTGGAAGACAACATTTAGATCATGTAACAGCCAAGCCAAAGAGCAACATTGTTGGACTGGTGGTGGTAGTGTTTTGTTTTATTTTTAAGGTGTTGGGCTCAGTTTTAAAACATTTGACCTTATTCTTAAGGAATGAGAGTTTTCTTGAAATAGAGGAGCCGAATTACTAGATGTGGTCAAAACATTTCACATTTTTTCTCAGGCTAAGGAGATGAAAGATGTTCCTATCCAAGGCATGCTTTGACAACTACTAATTCTTTCGGAATATGGTTGGGTCAAGAAATACCACTTTTTGCAGCATCCTAGACAGTAGAAATAGCCCTGAAGAAGCAAAAGTCTATCTCAGTCCTTGGGAGATGCTTGCATAAGGAAACAAACATACATATGAACTACAATGTAACATTTGAATTCCAAGTTTTGCTATCCTCTTTCATAAAATATTCCATACAGAATCATAGAATCATTTAGATCTGAAAAGACCCTTAAGATCATCGAGTCCAACTCTTAACCTAACACTGCCAAGTCCACCACTAAACCATGTCCCTAAGCACCACGTCTACCCATCTTTTAAATACCTCCAGGGATGGGGACTCAACCACTTCCCTGGGCAGCCTGTTCCAATGCTTCACAACCCTTTTGGTGAAGCAAGTTTTATTGATATCCAATCTAAACCTCTCCTAGTGCAACTTGAGGCCTGTTCCTCTTGTCCTATCGCTTGTTACTTGGGAGAAGAGACTGACCCCCACCTCACTACAACCTCCTTCCAAGTAGTTGTAGAGAGCAAGAAGGTCACCCCTCAGCCTCCTTTTCTCCAGGCTAAACAACCCCAGCTCCCTCAGCCGCTCCTCATAAGACCTGTGCTCTAGACCCTTCACCAGCTTCATTGCCCTTCTTTGGAGCGCAAAACTGAACACAGTATTCAAGGTGCGGCCTCACCAGTGCTGAGTACCAGGGGACAATCACCTCCCTAGTCCTGCTGGCCACACTATTCCTGATACAAGCCAGGATGCTATTGGCCTTCTTGGCCACCTGGGCACATTTCTGGGTCATATTCAGCCAGTCGTCGACCAACACCCCCAGGTCCTTTTCCACTGAGCAGCTCTCCAGCCACTCTTCCCCAAGCCTATAGCATTGCATGGGGTTGTTGTGACCCAAGTGCAGGACCCGGCACTTAGCCTTGTTGAACCTCACACAATTGGCCTCAGCCCATTGATACAGCCTGTCCAAGTTTTCCTTCTGATAATTTTTATCCTTTTATGTATTCTATTCTAAGCACTAAATCCATGTGATATGGAGGTGTTTTTTATCTTATGGAAATAAGAAAGCAGCAGTTGCATCGTACTTTTAGGTTGGCTTGTTTTCTTGATTTGGCAGGACAGATCTTCATGAAAAGTTTCTAAATTTAATACATTTCCAGACTTCTTTTAAATTTCCTAAAATTCAGCATAATTAACTACTCTGGATGATGACACTCTTTGTGGTCTGATATATTTTATTTTCTTCCGAGAGGGTTTTAAAAATATTTTCAACATTCTGATGTTGCTCTCTGAACAAGAAGGTATTCAATTGCTTAAGATCTGGCCTTACAATTAACTTAGTCTTGCCAATACCCATCCAGAAAAACCTGTATTTCTCTATATTGCTATTGCATCCCAGTGATTCAAAGTCTCATTTCTTTTGTGCAACTTGAGATAAGGTTGTTTTTTACTTTCTGGTATATATGAGTAATTCAGACTGAGTGACATTGGTAAATTGCAGCCAAAAGCATCAGTTAATTTACATCCATCATGAAGTAGATTACACAACTTTTTTCAGCTAACTCAAGATTATATGACCAAAGAAATTTTGTCATTCTTACTGGGAGTGCTTGAGACCTGCAAACCTTAGATGGTCTCAAGAGTTAAGAACGAAGAACATGTGTCAAGACCAGCTCCTGATTGTCTGTTAAGATTTATGTTTATGTGACTTGACCAAAATCAGACAAGTAGTCTGTAGCAGAGGCAGCACGGCATGCTTCAGAGAAGCATTCAAGCCAGAAGGCTTTTTCTTTTTCTGCTCTCTTGCCACACTCCAGCATCTTAATACCTGTAATCAGTGGCACAGCAGAGTCCAAAACACAACATCCTCCTTCACTAAATGTTCCTGATTTAATCACCAGAGTACAGATCATATTGAATCTTGCAGATGGAAGTACTGCATAAAACTGTAGGCACCTCTACTTGTAAAAGTTGAGGGGTTTTTAACTTAATTTTTTTTCAGCCTGCTTGTTTCACAAATTATTTCACCCTTCAGCAATATGCAGCTACAAACAGCTGACTCTGGAGAAGCAATTTTTAATTAGAACCTGTTCCCCCCCCGCTTTTGTTTCAGTTAATGATTGCCAGGAGGTGTTGCTAAACACAGGCCCTTTCCAATAGATGCTGAGCATCCTCATATCCTATCACCTTCCACAGAAATGATGGGTGCTCAGCAGCTATGATAAGTGAGATATTTCTCTGATAGATATTTCTCTGGCAGCTGAACTGTGTTAAATGAAAAGTATTCACTGATAAGTTCTTATTTTGTAATCAGTTCTTCATTAAAAGAAATTACTTCCAGTAATGAATAATGTTGCCCTAAAAATCTAGAAGTACAAACCAAAAAGTTCTGCATCAGTTGTAACGGTAAATAACTTTTGACAGGATGTTAATGATTTAACAGTTTTCAGTGTTTCCTAAATCAGCTCTTAAAGCTGTAATATATATGCATTTGTAATAATTTACTTCCTGATTGGTTGTGGGTTAAGGACCTAAGTTTGAGCTAGGATCATGTGACTAAATTCAGAGCATTGAATGTTTTTTCTCATTCATATATTTCAGAAAAAAGCGATTAACTATAATGTCTTCAAAAATGCTGCTGTCAGAACTACACTGGACCTTTTCCATCAGAAGAGTTATTTTCAACATTAATGTTTTTGTTCTATGGATTTCGTAGGTTATATAATGAAAGTCTTCTGGTTTAGGTATTGATAAACCTGGGGTTTCTTCCTCTTGTTTACTGGCCTCGTCAGGAATTTGGTAAGCTAGATTTTATAGAAACGATTAACAAAATGTTGCTTTCATTAAAATCCAGTTGGCTCAGGCCTCATTTGATGTTCTGTTCTGAAGATGGCAGAACACAGGAGTTGTGTCTATGGCTATTCAGACGTGTCACTATCCACAAAACAGTCCAAAATGGTACAACTCTGTGCAGCCCTTTCTGCTCTGTAGACTGTGATGCATCAGCCCTGGAAGCATGCACAGAGAAAAGAAAGTACTTTTACTCCCTTCTGCTGGCTGATACAAAAAATACCACTGACCTAAACCCTGCAACAAACACACACACTATAAATACTGCAACTACCAAATGCATTCTATAGTGACTTATAATAAACTACTAGGCTAGTTAAAACAAATGTTACTCTATATAAGTAGGTTTCAAAACTGTTACAAAGCAAAGGCTGCCTCACAGAACAGCGTTTCTGCTGACACAGAATATTGCTGCATAGGTACTGCAAACATGGCATAGGACAAAAATAGCTTAGATGACTGGAAGATGAGCTTTTCCCATGAAACTAGGCTACATAAACAAAAGGATGAGGGAATAACAGTTGACCTGTTACACAATTGCCACCAAAAAAAAGACTTCTACCATCCAAGTGAGGACTTACCCCTCTTGCATTGGGTTTTCCCTGCAATTCAGCATACAAGACTCTTAATGTACATGTCGGTGTTCAAAGCAATTGTCTAGCACAATGAATGCTAAGAAGCTGTATCTTTTTCTATTTCAGCTAAAAAAAAAGGAAGTGGTAGCAGAGCCAGTCTTTTTCTACATTATCAATCGGCAGAGGGAAGGGTCTGTGAGCAGCATGTGAGTACAACAGCACTGTGCGGGGTGAACAGCAGGCCCTCCCAAGGTTCCAGCCAAAAACCAGAATACTTTTTGGTTTCTTGTTGCTAAAAGACGACATCATTGGAAGAGAAAGCTTTAGGTTTTGGCTTCTGTGCTGATGTGAATTTTGTATCTCACTCTTTCTTACTAATATTTAAATATTACTTTGTCCCCTATGTCTTGCACTGGGTTTCTATCACATGAGGCATTTTTAAAATCAGCCTTCTTTGATGATTATGCAGTGTTCAGAATGTCTTCAGAAAGATGAGGATTTTTCTTCAGAAAAAAAGAAAGGAAAATAAAGCCAAAAACAAGTAAAAAGGAAGATACTTTAAAGGAATTCACCTTATGTGAAAGATGCAGCATTCCCACTGCATTGTGGTTGCTTCTAAAACAAAACTAATTATCTCCATATGACTTGCAATTGCAGATACAAAGAGAACAAATGTGGGTATCAAACTATTCATGCAAAAATAATCTGTGAATCATCCTACCAAAGGTCACATCAAAGTTGCATACTGGCTTTTAAATAGAGGTTTTAGAAAAATGCTTGGAGAAGCTGCTGATATACTTAAAAAGAAGAAAAAAACACTCTATGGTTCAAGAAATTATTTTAAAATATTTATCATCATACAGGTGATTTATTGGAGAATGCACAGGTTTAACGCCACACTAATTTCTGCTCAGCATCACGTTTTTCCGTATCTAGTAAATAGGCAGAGCATGCTATGTATCTGAGATCAGAAAGTGGCCCCTCAGTAGGGGGCTTTTCTTTTAAGTATAAGCATATCCTATTTAAAACATAAGGGCCCACTTTCTAATCTCCATCAAGCAGGAGGCAGTTAATGGACATCTACAAACATTCAGTATTACAATGCATGTGAATCAGGTGATTTCTCAGATATGCAGTGATATATGTCACAAATTTAACATGGACTTAGGCACTAAATCTTTAGGGTAAGAATACCCAAGTTGACACTGATGCTCTAGAGGCCTATTGTCATTTTAATGGGCATGGAAGCGAGGATTTATGTGCATGATTCATTTTATTCCTAGCAAGAGTTGTTTGTTAAATGACATGAGGAAAACAGACATCTTCCTAGCAAAATATAACATCTCATGCAGGATTTAAACCTGAAGTGACCATCGATAAACCGTAAGATATAAAGGCATTATAAGGCATTATATCTAGTTAAAGA
This sequence comes from Nipponia nippon, assembly GCF_047370975.1. NCBI lineage: Eukaryota > Metazoa > Chordata > Aves > Pelecaniformes > Threskiornithidae > Nipponia > Nipponia nippon. Next base: position 45,359,667 of record NW_028262347.1, read on the forward strand.
TACTATACTGAAGGACAAAAACAACCTATTCGTTTTCAGGTCTGAGAAGCCGAAAGGCTGATTTTCTGAGATCAGCTGAAACCCTCTCCTGCGCGCCCGTGTTCTCCGCTTGCATAACACCCCAAAGACCAGCAAAACAAACGGCGACAGCCGAGCCCTCGCCCGATCCTCTTCCACCGACTGCCATCTGCTGTCAGGCCCGCCACAGCGGCAAGGGAAGGCCGACCCCGCCGCCGCGCCCCGCCGCCCGCGCCCCGCCGCCCGCGCTGCGCGCCGGGCTGCGGCTGCGGGGGTTCTGCTCCAGCCTTCGGGATGGGTCTTCCCCCAAAGACTCTTCCACAGCAGGAGAAGATGCTTTAAGGATGTTCTCTCAGGTCACCGTAAATGAAAAGGGCGTTGCAAGAGATGGAGACAGACGATAACTCCGGGGAGATGTAAAGTCATTCATTGGAACAAGGATAATGCTGGAAAAAATGACATATGTTGGGGCTCCTCCACCAGTCGTCATTCCCCTGCAAAGTGCTTGCTGCTTGGAAAAGAAATCTATGAACAGCTTAGATAGAGGTGGGCACTTGTTATATAATGCAGATTACTCAATCCGTAATTGTTGGTGGAGATCAAAGAAAAACAGGAAAAGGTTAAGAATATATGTCCGCAATTCTCTGGTGTCAGCATGGCAGCTTCACATTAACTATTAAAGTTTTAACTCACTCACTCGTCCATTACTGTTTCATTATTACTTTAACAGAGAGCCGATAAATACAAACTGCATACAAAATCAAACTTCTCTGCAAGCTGTATCTTGATTTCTTTTTGTCAAAAAGACATGCCAACATCTAATTAATTCATAGTCCTTCCATAGCTAATGCAAACAGTTATAATAATTTTAGAAATTTTGTGTTTTGTATTGTTTAAAATTAGTGATAAACAGTTCTAATGGAAGCAGAAAGCAATTACAGAGGAAGTAAATCAGGGGTCCTTTGAAGTGTTATTATGGCTGTTTTCATGCCTGTTTTCAAAATTAAATAGGTTTGTTGCCTCATTCAAGAGAAAAGGCAGTAAGGTGAATTGTAAACTATTTTTAATAAATACATAAAATGTTTCATCTGGAAAAATATGGGACATGGTTTTGGATTATTGTTTTCTTAATTTCTGGATATTTTAAAGTTTGGCAAAAAGGCCAGACATTAACTCATGATAATTCTCTAGCGTTTCAGTCTTGCAGACATATACACACATAAGCAACTTTGCTCAGCAGTATTCTGTAGTACATATTTTAGGTAAAGGCTTAGGATGAGCCTTCAAACCCACTGACGGTTAGGAGTACCAAGTACTTCTCATGAAATTTTTCTCAGTTTCTTGTTAGACTACTGAACTCATTTAAATAGCAAATATAAATTACAGTCTTACTGGAATGAGTTACAAAGCTCACTCAGTGGGAAAAGGATTTGTATCCCTTGTGAAAAATTTATACAGAACTACATGTGCTTCTGTTTCATGCAAGATAAACAGTCTAAAAGACATAATCACGTCTGTTCTCTAGAGGTAGCACCATGTTACTTGTATATGACATTTGTAACAATAGCGCTATAAAGTGCAATGAGGCTGAAATTTTCTGAGAATTGTCCCTGCATTAGGAGTATGTTTCAAAACTTTCTAACTCTTTGCAGGAAAAAGTCAGTGCTAACATTTCTTGTTGAATTTATTACTGTGGAATTACTCAATCATAGAGTGTCAAAACATGCAGACTCTGCCACTTGTTGCCAGCCATCTTGATTCATGATATGTCCCCACAGTTACCTTAAGCAAAATGATGGACTGACAATCTGGGAGAACAAGTTTTCTCCTTCTCTGCAAGTGGGTGGCAAAATACAAAGACAGCACATGACAAGGAAAGCAAATGCTGGTGGGAGTCACCTCTTCTCTGAGTCATGGGATCACACGGAGCACCTCCAGCTCGGTGCAGGCGGGGGATCCGCCACAGCACCCGCCTCGGCCAAACAGAACTGAGCAAACCTACGGCAACCAAAAAGAATCCCAAAAATCCTCACTCGAAACTGGTAAAAAACCTGAAGCAATAGCATCTCTGAAACTGGGAAATTTGTGTCAGGTGCAGAGTTTCTCTGCTGTGTTGGAGCCAGAAGTAATCAACTTACACATAAAACATGTATAGATGTGTTGTATTCTACGCATGTTCTTAAAGCTCTCAAATGCTCAGCTGCAAACACAGACTGCTTGCAGAAGTGGAATCAAGGAAAAGGATTTGTGGGCACCACTGGAAAGCCAATGGATCTCAGAACTGACTGCGATCTTAAAAAAAAGGGGCAAAGATTGCTCTATACTCTATACAAAAGCTAATTCGGGCAAACTGAAGCCTATTGACTCAGGGTTCTAAACAAGATGCAGTAGGCAGCAGCACCAGGGACTGTGCTAGCCAGGGCTGGGATGAATCTACAGAAATTTATCAAACATAACACACGGTATAGCAGGGAAATTGTGGTTTGTTGGCCACACAAAGACTATGACTTAAATCTAAGTAACTGATGACTGCATTTTTTTTGTTCACCAAATAACAGAAAACACCTTAATGTTCACCTCACCAAAACATGCCAGAAAGTTTTACCCAGATGATACACTAGCTAGAGTATTGTGTACATAGATGTAGAGTGCTCACCGACACTGCGTGCACTCACACATAGCACACATGGGGTGCATGCACACGCAGAATGTACAACACAAACCAACATGCTGTTGCAAATAGTTTCTAAAGCTAAGCAGAAACAGTAATTTTCCAGTTAGCAAAACTACTGACCACTTGTGCCATGGGAAGGGAATTTGGGAGGGAGCTAAAAGATACGAAAGTGTTTGTATAAGTGTTGTATAAGTAATGAACTGTGGAAAACTAATAGCTCTAGCCTTGCAGAAGAGCTAACAGACTGATAAAAGGGAATATCTTGGCACCAAAGACTGGACGGTGGCCAGAAAAGCATGCAGTTTGATAAAACTGCAGAAACTGGGTGAAAGGTAAATGTGGCAAGGGGAGATCGTGACCACCGATTCAATTCAGGACCAAAACGATTTGACCCCCACACCTCAAAGGAGCACACGTGCTAATTTACATAGCAAGTGAGGGTAATTTAAATACAGTAAACCAATAGTGTATGCAATGGTAATCACTAACCAATAAGTATAAATTTAGGCAGGTTTATACTAATCATGTAACCTGATAAATATGCTGTAGTTTTGTATGACAGTATGCACGTTAGGCAGAGATATCCCCCATGCATCCAGCGCTGCAATAAAGAATGCCTACTTTCTAAATGCCAAATTGGTGTTAGAAGTTTTTTGGACCGGTTTGCCGTAACACAGCTTTTGGCAAGGAAACATTTCCTTATAAGCATATGTAAAAATAAGTGCTTCATGTAGAATGTTTAAACATAGCTTTTCTGTCAGCTTGCATGTAATTGTTTTAACAACCTCTTTGGATGAGTATGAATCCTGACAAATTACATAATACAGGGCCAGATTCTTGAAATGACTTTGATACATATGATAAAATGGAAGTTAACAACTATTCCTGGTAGGAATACACATCCCACACACATCCCACAAGTTTGAGTAATTCTACAAAGCCAGGATCATTACAGAAACTAAAATTTCTTGTATTTACGGAAGAAGAAGAACAAGAAGCATTTTTTTTCTGATTTGTTTTAATATACTTGCTGTGCACATTGAAATCTCAATATTATGCAGCAACTGCAGAATATATAAAAGAAAAAGAAAGAACACAACAGAACAAACCTTCAAGCGGTCTTCTAAATAAGAAATAATGAGGCATGGGACAAAAAGCCCTCAGACAAAACAAAGATAAAATTACACCACCTTCCTTCCGTCTCCAGTAGAGCTGTGGCTGTTAGATTCCAGGCAGATGTATTTAGATGTGTGATTTCAGAAGGAGGCACCCATCACATATACAACCAAAAGAGGAAAAGCTGTTCCTAACACTGAGAAACTTTTCACACATCTTAAACATGAACAGACGTGAGTAAAGGCAATGGTTCTCTTAAACTATAGAAAGTGGTATGTATACCCATTTATAGTCTGCCTTTTTCACAAACGGAGATTCACTCACACACATTATACTTTGCAGGCTGCAACAGTAGCTCAAACTACTAATAAAAATGATTTGCACTGCTGCACTGGATTGTGATTTGCAGTGGCAGAGATGAAAGTAAATCTTCATTTCTGTCAAAACATGAGGTGACCCAGACCAAGGGTAAGGCATCTCTCACCAAGTACAGAGATGACAATAGCTGAAGCTGCTGCAGGCATTTGTTTCAGAACATGTTCAGATAGTTTTTTGAGCAAAGTAAAAGACACCACATTCTCCCCAAAACTGCAAAGCAGCAGCAACTCAAGATGGAAAGGTAACAAATGTCAAATTCATTAGCATAGTCATTGAAAGCCAGAGAATTTAGAATATGTACAGCCTACTTCTGTGAGTTTTCACTTCCAGCACTCAGTAGGTTTCAAGTTAAAGAATGATCATTTACCCACATGCACAGAACATTTAGAATTGTAAGATAAAATAAATTCAAAAAGACCCTGGAAAAAATCATAGCTTACCCAAGTGCAAGATGCTGATTTCTATCTTTAATTCAAAGTTTTAAACCAAAACAATACCCCTCCAAAAAAACCCACCAACACAAAGGCAATTTCTATTGTAAATGGACAATCAAAACGTCCTTCAAAATTTCTTGCATTTTCTGTGGAAGTATGTACCCCGAAGCATCATTAAAGGGCATACCAGACTGTTAGACCTCCAGTCTCCTCTACTTGGCAGCACCTGTGTTTGTCTATCAAACTTGGTCAAAAAGTCTCACTTATCTCATCTCTCAGATGAGAGTGTAATATATAGCTTGCACTCATTTTGATCTGTGTTCACTGGAGGTAGACACATCAAACTTTAAGGCTTTAATATATGCTTTTAGCCTAAATACACACACATGGCCATTACCAGAGCACAGACAAAATACACTTACCAGGATAGGAACAAAGGTATCACTGTGATCGGTCATGTTAGCCTAACCCTTCAACAATAGTAAGAACAAGCTGCTTTCTAAAAAGAAAACGACAGTTTGAAGACATTTTCCAGGAAGCCATCAGAAATAATCTGACTCCTTCAAAAGCTTAAATGGAAATTTTCAGGAAATTATCTGCTTAACGGGCGATTCACATATCAAAGTGTGTGTTTCAGTCTGATTTAGTGCTTGCTTTAAACACACACAATTTGATATGAAATAATAGTAACAATCAATGGCTTTATAGGATGGCTAGGACATTTAATGGGAATATAAAAAATATTTTCATGGTTATGAAGTCCTCTCTGGTAATACAAAAGGGACTTCTAAGTACTTTTGCAAGTCATTAAGTTATACCCATTTTGAACTGCATTTCCACCAACAAAACAGTTATTGCACGGTTGTTTTATGTTGGAAAGAGACATAAAAGTGTAAATCTGTTCACTTATTCATTGAATCAACTTTTGGGAATTATTCTCCATATATATATATATATGTATATATCTGAAAAAATACATCTGTATTTTATATATATATTTGTGTATGCATATATATAAAATGTTAAAATAATATCAGTGCAACAGAATATTTGTCATGGGAGAATCTCTTCTGCTGTTAAGTGAAGGCAAAAGAAATCCTGTATTTAGTTTTGAAGCAATGAGCATACTTTTATGCTCCCATACAAAGGCTTTATTTCTGACATACCAAATGATCAATGTCAGTGTGATGCAGTTGCCTGGTAGAGGACAGTATTCTTGCTGGAACAACTGTGCAGACTTGATCATGGGCACGCAATACCAGGCCTGATTTCAACAGCTACTCTATGTTAACAGCTCTTTGTCAAGAGCCATAGCAACTACACTGGAGGATCTGAGAGTGCCATATACGCATGAAAATAAAAGTGCAGTGAAAATGTAAATTTTGAGTGCCTATTTATTTTGATTCTATGTAAATAAGTGATAGCTTGAGTAAACTGATTGGCTTCTATAAATAGAGTCAATTATCATCCCATTTCCATTTAATAAAGCAGTTCTATTTGACATTTTTATACTTAGTGACTCTGGGAAACAAAGCATGAAACCAGCCAGACAGTCCAGAGAGGTACAGAGAAATATCAAATATAACAGAAGGTCTAAGACTGCGCTTCACCTACAGCATAACAACATCTAGTACAAAAGTGACTGCTTTACAACGAATGCACTATAGGCTTAAATCTGGGCTTTAACAGCTGGCTGTACTGCAAAAGACAGTATTATGGCTTCCCTTTTAAGGCCATTGCCTTGCTGTTGCAAACAATTATATGAAAGTGTATAGCCTAACCTTACAGTCTAAAATAATTTCTGTGCAGGAATCATAAGCCTCAAGTCAAAAGTTCATGTGCTCAGGCATTAGCCTGAAATCTAGCTTTGTCACTTTGTCATCCTAGAGTATGTATAGAAGTATTTTCTTATTTAAAGTGTATCTACTTCAATAAGCTCTGAAATTATTTTTATGCTTCCAAATTAGTCTTCATGAATTCTTATGATAATACAAAAGAAATATGTTATCTCAGCTTCCTCTATTATTTTTTCTTATTTCCTTAATTCTCAGCTGTAAAATTGTAACTACAAAGACTACTGATGCTGAAACTTGCAATACCCAAGTTTAACTGCACGGCTTTCATCAGGATTTTGGCTGTGCCGCACACTCAGAACACGTACTTCCACAAGATGGTGCTCTTTCTTAAAAAATCCTACTTTAATGTGGCTAACAAGTTAAAATGCCAACAAACTATAAGAGCTTCAACTCCATTTTACCTATGAGAGTATTTTCAATGATAAGACACCGAAGCCTGCAAAATAAAACGTTTTGACTAGTAAACAATGAAGAAAAACACTTCAAGGAGACTAATTTGCTTGTGCAAATGGGATTTAAAGCACTGTAGTCTCTGGCCAGTGACCTCCTGTCAAAGCAGCCGAGGTCACATAAAAGGTGTCTTCTCTCTCATTTCCCAAGACAATGTTCACCACAGCAAAACTATGGGAAGCAGAGGAAGCACGATGCTGGTCCCACAGGAGTGGCAGCGGGCATCGGGGCACAGGGCCAGGGTGCTGGGTGTGTGGAGCTGCGGCTGCCTGCCAGGGTGAGGCAGGGGAGCAGCCACAGGCTGCAGGCCAGGAGACACAGCTCCACAGCTCTCTTGTGTCCTGGGGAGTTTCACCCCACACCTTTCAAGGGCAACAGGGGTTGCCTACAGAACTGTGTGATGGAAACAGGTTGCTTGGTTTCAAAGTATCAGACTGGGCGTTGGGAGCCTGCAGTTATTTCCTATTGCTGGTTTTGAACCCATCACTAAGGAGCTGGCTCAGACAGGTTCCAGAAAGATTTAGAGATGCCCTTCAAGCCTGTAACAGCTGTGATTTGCTCCATGAAAAAGGTTTACTGGCAGCAATAAAGTTATTCCCAGAGTCAGGAACTCTACAGGGTAAGCAGAATTGTCAAAACCGGGTTTTAGATCTCTCTTCATTTTGTTTCCTCACGTGGGAAATGTAAGATGATTACTCGTCTGAATCTTGTGGGAATGAGGTTAGCACAAATCCAATAAAGTTGTGAGTTACTCATAGGGACAGATAAATAACAAAAACACATATAGTAAAGTAAAATATTAATAGACACGTGAAGTTCTGCTTTTGATGAAAAAGACAGGCTTCGGTGGGAATTGTGCAAACATCTCTGAAACCTGAACCTCTGGTCCAATGAGGGATATGTCATATTATATTTATTGGTTTTAACCCATTTTCCTTAACAACATTTGCAGATCATAGAATCGTTTAGGTTGGAAAGACCTTTTAGATCATTAAGTCCAATCAATGTTGACATTTGTTTTCCTTGAAAAAAAAAATCTTCCTCTTGTGACATGAACTGCCCTTAGGTATATGAAAATTTTTTTTACCAAAAAATAAACTTGAACTGTAATTGGTAACAAACAGAGATACTGTAGCAATCGTATCTTCACAGCAGAAAGTCTACCTTTTTGTTAAAGTGCTATGAAAAAGCAGGTTAAACAGCAAATAATATTGCATGACATGGGAAGTAGGTACTGGGCAGAATTAAAAGATACTTTAAGACTTCTCAGCTACATGGGTAAAGTATTGCTATAGGAGTGGGAAGTAGAGGTACGCTAGATAGGTAGCAGGGAAGCTAGGGAGACTGGGAAACAAGTGTTCTTTCAGGAGCTCTCTTTCCATTTAAAAAACACTCTGCTCCCCCTTCCACCTTTCCCCAGGTTATCCTCTTTCCTTACTAACACAGGGCACCCAACTCCTCCCCTTGGGCTGGCAGGAAGGGTTCAGCACAGGTCTATCTCCTTCTCCTACGGCTTACAAACAGCTACAAGGACAGAGACTGGGAGTCAGAAGAAAGTCCAGAGACCAATGTCTTCCACTTCTGATGCTGCCAAGGATTGGCCACACTTCTCTTCCCAGCATCTCCAGCACCAAGAGCAGTAGGAATACGTGCAGCCTGCTGGAACAAGTGGGGTTGTATCCTCTCTCCCCAGGCATGGGCTGGGCAAAGAGAGTTCCCTCTAACCAGACTTGTACCATTCTCTTTGGTTACCTCATACTCATAAAAAATAAAGCTATAGAGATTCACTTGCATCAATGAGCTATGTAATCAAGAGCAAAAATAAAACAGAGGAAAGCCTCTTTCTACTTCCTTTTTATTGTGACAGCTGTAACTTGCATCAGCTCACAGAAAACACTCAATCTGATCCTTATATCAGTGGACCCAGCCTAAGGAGAAATACAGATTAAGTTCATTTTGCAGGAAACTGCTGCAGGATGCTCTATCCATTGTGCATACTATCTTTCTCTACCTGTCCCCTCTCCCTCCAAAGAAAGTATCCAAAAGATGCCAGCATGTGAAGGGATTACCACCTGTCTCCAGCTTTACAAATGCCCACTTGAACATGGAGCGCAACCAGTACATCCATGTCCTCAGGAAAGCAGTTTTGCCCCAAGCCTCTGTCAGTTCCTGAGAGCTGTCAACTGCCTCTGATGCCACAGGGTGCTACTGGCAGTTTCGCTCTCCCTCCTGCTGGTGAGGGAATCGTGCTTAGGTGGCTCAGCCTTTCTTTTTCAAAGAAATCAGGTGTCAGGGAAGCTTACTACAACATCCTTTTCTGATCAATAATGTTCAGGATGACTAATGAGTTGCAGTGTCTCAAATTTCAGCTAACTTAAAGTCTTCGTTAGTTCCAAGCTGGCTGGTTCAGTGAATAGAATGACCCAATAATTACTTGAAATTACAGCATTGATGTGGGCCAGGAAGCTAAGGAAGTTTTCTGAGTAGCTGTAAATGCCTCAATAATTAATGCTGCAGGTGGCTGGTTTCCTGTAGCTCTCTCAATTCCAGTACCAAGAGAGCCCAACTGGCAGGAGACTTTCCAACACTGTAGCTACAGTGTGCAGAAGTACTGGGGGAGAGAAATGGGACTTTATATCTCTGCCACCCCCATCAACCCCCTGACGCTGTGCAGACCTTGCAGGTCTCTCCAGCGGCTTCAGCCCGGGTCCCAGATTACCAAGATACAGAGAAATCATACAACCCTTTTGTAAACGTGAGTGCTGCCAGCTCAGTGAAAGCATGTTACAGGAATTAGGAGAGGAAATCAAGTTAAGCTGAAGTCTCATACCGAAGGGCCATCCCCACCACAAGGTTTATACTCATTTCCCTCATTCACATCAGAGCTGTGTCCAACTCTATCTACAGACAATTTGCATCAAAACACATGCTGAGACTGTAATTTCAACTGATTTTAATTCATAGTAGATGTAAGCAATTAAATGGGAATTAATCAATGGATCATTTATTAAATCTTCTTGAAAACAAGAATTCAAAGTTCTGGTCTGAGGTAGAGAGATTCAGACTTAAGGTTTAGTCCCATATCTTCATGTTACATATGTATATAGGAGCACAGTGGAGCTGACATGTTTTGCACTACTGAATTGCAAAGATTAATCACAGAAATAATAATTAGCCATCACTTCCTGCCTTAATCTATGACAGTTTATATAGTTAAATTTTCCTAGTATGCTGGTAATCAGATTTTCCCCTAAGATTATTATTCTGTCTGCAATAAACATTGCTGATGTCTGAGAAATATGTTTATTGATAAGCAAAAACTTGAAGTAGGAATGTTATTTTATAGACAGCTTTTGAGTATTTTTTCATTTTAACTTAAATATACTAGAAATAGAAAGCTTTACACAAGCACACAGGACCTTATTGCCTCTCAATAAATTTAAGCAAACATATTCTATGCAATTAAGTTAAATTCATTTTTCTTGAAATATACTATCAATAAAAATATCAATAGTGGAAATGGATTTGTCTAACATAAATGCTACATTTTAAATGTAATTTCTTTTAGCATGGATCACAGAATCTCCCAATATGACTATAATTTAAATTTTCTTCTATGAACACGGTTTGGCTCAGCCAGAAAAACCCTCTGGCAATGTGTTAAGACAGTCTCTCTGCAACTTTGCTGCAGATATGCAGCAGAAGTTTTTTTTATGAAGCAAATAGGGATTTATGGCAATCTTTTAAAGGAAATCACTGACAAGATTTTGAGAGAAGCTCTTGTCTCATTTATTTAGTTTCAATACATTGCTACTGTCTGTATCCTGATTGTCCTATGCTGTAGGCACATATAAGCACAATATGTATCATCATTTAGACAGGATAGAGGGAGAAATAGAATAAACATCAACACGATATGCTCCCCCATCCTTGTTTTCTCCCTCTTCCACATGCAGGCACAGCAAGGGGAAAAACTGAAAATCCCAGCCTCTAATGTTCTCTGAGATTTGTCAATGACAGTTTGCTGTGGCTCACGTGCGAAGCAGAGCAGCAGAGGAGACAACTGCAGAGCGCAAATCAGGAGTACGAAGCCACAGAGAGCAAAGCCACAGGGATAGAACAATCTCTAAGCAGCTGGGGAGGAGAAGAGGAAACCAATTAAACAGGGAGCAAGGAGAGGGAGTAGGAAGCTACAAGAAGGTAGCACAAACCATTTTTTTTCCGTATTTTTGATGAACAATGGAAACTTAACTTGTTTTTTTTAACTGCAGAAATATGGAATAGTCTGAAGCTGTACCACAAAATACAAACATTTTTTTATTAGCAAAGTATACTCTTCTAATCAAATGCAGGCCCATGTTTAAAATTAAGGTTCTAATTTTATATATTGTTTTCTGGAGGTTTGGAAAACAAAAAAATAGAATTTATTTTTCTAGTACTCAAACTGGAAGTGCCTTTTACAAGGATTAAGTAATTGGATACATCTATTCCTCCAGGGCTGGTGGCAGGGTGCATGGATTGCTGCATGCTGTGACACACAGGAAATTTTTAATCCTTCAGCATCACTTGGGATACTGTTTTGTATATGATGCAATGAGAAGTTACACTGCTCCTAACCCTGATGTTTGGTTAGAAGATATCCCAAGACAGTGTGATGCAGAATTGGAACCTTTCAAGTCTGATGCTACTAGTAGCAATTTTATCCTGTGAGATATTGTGAACAGTTCTTTGGGACAGAAGCCAGAGAGGACAAAGGAATTTATACAACTGCCATACAGGGAAAATGACAATACATCTCCTGTGACTTTGGGGTGGCCCTTGCTCTGGAAAAGATAGTAAAATGATACGGTTAGTGTCTTCACAAAGTCCTAGCTATGTTTAGTTAATGGTTCCTAATGATCCTTTCCAAGTCTTTGCCTAATTAAGGACTTTTATTTGATGAGCAGATGAAGAAGTTAATCCAAATTCAGGGTCCAAACATTCTGAGACAGCTATTATTAGCAATAGTAATTACTGCAGCAGGATGACTAATACACAATGAACAATTATTCACTCACTATATGTCTATTGCTGTTTTTGAAGGCTGTGAAGAGAAGTTTTTTCAGTATTTATTTAATATTGGGTGGGGTTCTAATTATTTTTATGAACAACTCTTGGTTGTCACTTTTTCTGAAAATGGATGAGTAATCTCATCTGACATCCCTTGTTTTAATTGGACACATTTACATCTTCTGTACGTAATGTAAATCAATTTCTGATGCCATCATTCACAATTATAATTACAAAATTCACTTTGCATAACTAATAAAATACCTCATATCACTGAACATTCCTGTTAATAAACTCATTTATTAAAAATCTGTGAAAAGCAAACATGGCCTAGGAAATTTCTATATATTCTCCAGCAAAAATTCAGGGAAAAGTAATTTCAGCACTACTTTCCGATGTTAAAAGCAGTGGAAATATCATGCAAAGATTTGAGTGTGCTTGTTATGAGCTGTTGGCAGCATGTGGCAGTTTCCTTTACAGAGTTTTTGGGTATCTGCCAGTGGCAGTCATAACTGATGCCTTTAAAAAGTTATGTGTTTTCATTTTGTTCTTATTGTACTATAGAGTTGCAACAATGTTATATAAAACTGTGACTTTTATAGGGTAGATCCTTCACTTAATAAAGGAAACATTAAGGGAATGGTATCTAAAATGAGATACTGGGAAAGCAGTATTTTATGTATTTTTCAAAATGGGATGACTAGAAATGGCAGTGTTCTCACAAAATGCTTAATGTATGACCAAAAAGGAACACATCAGAGGATTCCCAAAAGCACCTCCATTAGAGCCAGGTATGGACTTCAAAAGCATAGCGCTTTAAATTTAGCCAGAGAAGCAGGCAAAGACATCTCAGATTCCCTTTTGTATCACGGGCAAGATCCTCACAGCTGAAGTGCCTCAGAGCTCTGCCCTGCTTCTGTCTTCTCTATCATTTCCTCCTGTTCATCATCTCTTCTCTAGCACTGTGTTTGGTTTTATTTTTTCTGCAGAAGCAGCTTTGTGCCAAAAGCTTGTGAAATAATATGTCTTTGTGAACTCAAGCTTGGACAACTTCGAAAATGTATATGAAATTTAACTATGCACTTTTTGTTAAATTCAGTTGTGGGAAAAAAAAGGGCAAAATCTGAAGACTTTAGATATAAGATATACATTTGCTTTGTTCTTGTCTCTGGCACTGTAATGTATACATATGAGACTAGAATTAAGATGCAATACTTCTCTGTTTAGAAATTAAAAACCAAAATAACTTACCACAAAACTTGATATATTCAGTCTGAGTCTCTAAAATGAAGAGGTTTCAGCCACTTCACTTAAGACACAACGTATGGCAGTACCCAAGAGGAATTCTTTGGGCAGATCCGTGTAGCTGATCTTAGTTGTCCCTTTCTAGCCTTACTTTCTAACAATATGTCCTGAATTTGTTATTTTAGAGCATGAGGCATCTCCCCTTCCTCCCTTTCTCTAAATAATTTGCCTGCTAAATCTGAGAATTAATCAGAAAAGGGATTATTGGTTTAGTTTTGCCTTTTCGCGTGATATAAGGAGACAAGAATTAATATATGTAAAGAGGCCCTTGGTAAGCCAGAGAACAGTACTCTTTCTTACTTTACAGTCCCTAACTGGTGCAAAATCATGTCACGTATCTATTCAGGCAGCCAGCTCATTCAACAGAACACCAGCCTGCAGACAGCTTTCCAAATTTAGCTGAGAGACAAACAGCAAGGAAAAAATATCCTGAAAATGAGATGCATATAATAAAATAGCAATCAAAAATGCAGTACATTGGGATTCACCTTATAATTTTTACCACTTCTAGCACAGAAGGGGAAAGGCAACAGAAGTAGCAGGGATGGTAGCAGGAAGACCAAATAACAAACCTCACTCCCTCCGAGTTTTGATTTAAGCTACATTTTTTAAGATGCTTTTGTTTGTGCTGCTGCTTTTTGATAACCACAGCATGATTATGTTTTTCCTCCCATTTTATACAGCTACTGAATATCAACAACAAGAGTCGTTTCACTTGGTAGGACAGTTTTCAGAACAACTGATACTTGACCTTTACTGTAAAGATCTCTATTTGCCACAGATGGCTACAGATCGAGTATTTTTGATTTTCAGTATCAGCAACCTGCCCTGAATGAATTTCATGAAACTAAATCACATTTTATCAGATTTATCACATACTCAGCAAATCCAGGGATGATTAAGCCTGACAGTCATAAAGATTTCAGGAGCCTGACTGATTTTCCTGTGATATGAACAATAGTTTCTTTATTATCTGCAAGAGTCCTTATTATTAATAGTGATTAATTTCAGATGTTTCATTTGGTGTTAAGCCAAACCTGCACTGCACATCTTCAGGCCAGATTTCTATGCAAAGTTTCAACATTCTGTGAAACACTTTTAATTCAAAAGGAGTCACTCTTGAATTCAAGCTTTTGTTATCTGCTACTCCTATTAAATCTCTTTAGCAACATATTTAAATGAAGGTTGACATACACATTTGCATAGGTTTAACCTATAGTATTCTGATTTTTAAAATTCTGAATTTTTTAAAGTAAAATAAATCCACTTATAGCCTTTTTGCTTCCTCATGTAAAATTTGTCCAATTTGTCTCTGATCAGGGACTTCTTCACCCTATTGCTTCCTAACATCCAGCTACCTCATGTCCTGAAGTTCAACAGTGATTAACTCTCTGTTTTAATGGCTAGACAAAAGAAAAAGTGTCAGGTGCTTATACAAGTAACTTGGAGGCACCTGGTCACTGGGGTGGAATCCAAAAACCTGTACTAGGCACCAAGGCTTCACAGAGCGCACAGGAAATTAGGTATCTCAGAATAGCATCCATAAATACAGACCTGCTGACTGGGAAGTTGCAAGATCTGTAAAAAGACTGGCTCCTACTTAGTATTAATAACAGGAGCACAAGGCAAACCATACGTGCCCCTTATTATAATGCTGCCACTGAAAGGATTAAATTTAGGAAGAACAGAGGATTATTCACAGTCCCTAACCTTAACATTTAGCCAGCTAGTTTTCCTAAGGCTTCCTCTGTAGATCTTCCTCTGCAGACTGACCTCCAGACTATGTAATTGAAATGGATCATATGCTTAAAGGAGGGTGGTCTGAAGTTGTAGAGAGATAAGCCTATAGAAAGTTCTGATGAAACTAGGAAATCTGATATAGCCCATCATTTATTAAGACAACAGAGACAGAAAAGAGCTCTCCCTTAGTGCTTCAGAGTAGGTTGTTTCATTTCCTATGGTCTATCGTAACAATCCTCTGGGCTGCAAAAGGCCATCATTACTGACCACATACTGCTAACATACCCTGAGACATCTGTAGCACACATTCCTGAATTTTATTAAGAAAGATTTGGTCTAGTGTTTTGAGCACAACTCTCTGGGTTTCTCTGGAGGCTGCCTGTTATTTCTGGGATATGGCAAGAGAAAGCAGACAAAAGGGTATTTTGTAAAGTCCTTCTAAACTGCTCTGAGGATATCCAAAATCCTGCATGTATCTTCAAGCTTGGCAAGTGGTTTTGAAGCAGCTCTGAAGAACCATCAGGGAAACTATTTATATTAATCTGACTTGCTTTTGATTCTCTGAAAGTATGCTGTTTCATGGAGGTATATTGTGATGCATTCCAAGGACTCAGCACTTCCTAGTCCTTTTTTAATTATTGGAACGCCAGATTTCATCTGTAGGTCCCTGAAGAATGTTTAGATGTATCTGAGGTATATGGACAAACAAAACACTATCATAATGTGACTATACTGAATTGAAGTCATGTCCTAATGGTAAAAACACTTACACAGCCTAGGAGGTTGTGAACCAGAGCTCCCAATTCAAGAAGACAGCCTTAACTTCCAGGCAAATGCCTATTCTGTGTGAGAGCTCCTGCCATGGCTCTTGCTGGTGCTGGGACTGCAAAACAATACAAGGTTCCAGAAACAAGGCCAGCAAGATGAACCTTGGTACAAAGGCACTGTAAGAATTTAGGGCACTTGGTTGAAAGAAGGTTAGTTCAGTGGTTTTCTATGTGATTCCAGCAGTCCAGGCACTGGTGCTGGAACTGTCGGGCTGCCCCTTCCTTCCCAGCTAGCTGGTCTCACCAGACTTGTGCTGTGCTCCAGCTCACCCTTGTTCCACCTGAGAGATTCTTGCACTTGTGGGTGCAGAGTAACACAGATTCCCTGGGCAGGATGCTGAGGGGCCCCACTGACAACTGCTGGCAGTCTCATGGCTAGGTCAAGACCCCAAATCTCCTAACCTTTAAGACTACTAAATAATAGCCTGTCATCTCAGAAGATAACTGAGTCCTGAATAATTCTGAGAAGCACTGAGTCACATGTGTGCACAGAAATATCTGGTATGTTACATTTCCTACCAGCTGTCTTAAGACTTCCAGGCCAGCCTGCAGATGCATTGAATCACTTTGCAGAGCAAGATCACTTATGAAACTAATCTTGAGACTCGGGCTCTTGGTTTAAGCACTTTGGACTGCCCACCTGAAGAATTATACAAATATGTATCCATTGTTCATATGGAGAACTTGGACAATTTAACTAAAAGATTGCATTGGACTACAGCTAGAAAGGAACAGCTGACCAATTATAAGGTATATGTGAGGAAGCTTAGGTACACACCTTGGTGATGTTAGCTCTTTTCAAACGTTTTTTCTCTGTTCTAGACAGGCAACAACACTGGCAACTTCAGCTCAAGCTTTATGGCATGGAGCAAGCAGAAAGGAGAGGAAGAAACACAACAGACTGGGAGAGGCCACCAGGACTGACATTGTTCAAAGAAAGAACAGCAGCATTTCATAGTGAAAACTGATGTTTCTTTAGGACAGCATATGCCTAATACTGTTTTGAGCTGTTCATTCTTGTTTTGTTTGATTTTTCCTGGTGGTGGGCCTGAATTTGCTTTTATAATCAATAAATCAGAGTAATGTGCTAGTGAAAAAATCAGTTATGAATTATCAGCAAAATTTAAAAAGTTCAGCTCTATCCATGCCCTTACTAGATCAAAAAAAAGAGTGGATGATTATATCTATATGTATTATATTCACTCTATAAACAGGCATTGCTAAGGTTTGTACACTAGAGGGCACTTTGCTTATTCCCTTATATTTCATGGAATTGGTGCACTATAACCTGTATGGAGTTTTCTGCAGTTTTTGAACTCCAGAAGCTTTTAGTGTTGTTGGTTTTTCTGCAATAAGTACATTAATGTGACTGTCAATTTCAATTAGTACATATCTGAGATAACTCTGCAGATCTTAAATCATAGGGGGAAAAAAATAGGATAGATTGCCCAGTCTAAATCCTTTCAGTGACTTTCAGGGTACTGAAGCCATTGAAACGGAACCATAATTTTAACTATTTTTGTGCTTATATTGCTATGCTAGTATATACTGGCTGGAAATAAGATAAACATGACAGCATCTCAAATATTTTGTAATGAAGTTTTAAATCATTATTTAATAGAACTTAAAAGAGCTTAGCTTATATTTTGCAGAGTACAGCAGCCATTGGGCTCAGAAGATTGATTACTGTCTACTCAATTGAGAGAAGATCAACGCTAACAAACATACACAAGATATTTTACTAATTTTACTATATCTCCTGCAAAAAAAAAGATATGTATGTTGCTATCTATAGATAAATGTTCATACAATGAGCAAGTCATACCACATAGCAATTCTATTACTATCATTTTGTATGCAGCCTTTTTATGTACCAAATATAAACAAGGCAAGTATTAAGGTCAGACTAATTAAAATTATGTACATAACCTCACTCATTTCTTGGATGAGAATTATTTTAAGACAGTCTGCTCTCTATGTAATACCTCCTACAGTAAGTGGTCTTCTTGAGAAATCAGAGGTCTGTGCATTGACCAGTGTCCCCCTGTTTTTCAGCCTCAGTGGCCTGAATATGTGGAGTAGAAGTAGCCAAAGAAACCCAACACAACAGACACCACATCAGATTCTCCCCTTGGCCTGGCAGGTTCCACACTTTAAAACATTGAAACCATACTGTTCTTCTCAGAATTCATATGAGATAAAACCAAAGAAAGACTCTTTCTTGCCTCGTTTCCATCATATTAGGCCATTCTTTCCTTTTCCTCCCTATTGTTCAGATGCTGCTTTGCAATATCTGAGGATAAGTATATAAACCTGAGGAGCTAACGGTTCAATGCAACACCAAAGGAAGGACTTCCTGCAGAAGGGAAGACACTTTCAGGGTTATGCTGTCTTCCATTGAAAGCCATTGTTGCCTGGCATTGTTGCCCTACGGCAAGGTTTTGACCTACTTGAGAACAGGCATTATGCCATCCAAACAGATGGGCAAAAGCGTAGATGGTCAGGAGACCATGTTTGTACATCGAGCATGGATGACGAGGGCATGATTCTCAGCTGAGAACATTTAAATAATTGTTCATTCAGAGCTTATGCTCCCGTCACAGAAAGTAATGTGTCACCATTAATCAAGCTTGGAGTTCAATGCCCTTTAGGAAAGGCACTGTAATGTAAGGTGGATATAATCACCTAGATGGGTTTCTGGGAATGATTGGTCTGCAGCACAATTACAAAAATGGTTGACTTCTAGTCCCAGCTCTGCTACTAACTTCATAAAAGTGACCTTGAGCAATTCAGCCTCACTGCATCATTCCCTCTCCTCTTGTTTTACCAACACAAACTTACATACTATAAAAGCAACATAGTGCATATAAATCAATGTGTGCAAAGCATCTACAACAGAAATGGGTACATATCATTATAGCTGCTTTATCATTTGAACCCCTTATGTGAAATTTTGGTACAAGACGTACGAATCTCCATTTGTGGGCATGACAAATTTCACATGGCTAGACCTCATATTGTTGGCCTTCAGTATCATGGGGATTTTATTTTTTGAAGATTAAAACAGTTAATCGGTGAGCAGAAGTGGGTAGAATTGCAAATGCTTCCACTTTGTCGTTTACAATTTTACATGCTTCATTGATTTTCAACATGATCAGCATGCGAAATATAGATGAGTGGGTATAACAAATGATTCCAGGCTAATGCCAACATTAATAATAGTCACTATTTATGTACTAATTTGTGCTAAAACTGTTTTGGACAAGAAGCAAATAGAAAAGACATATGTGGTGTACATATTTTTGCAAATCAGACACATATTAAGTACGATATTAAAAAAATTAGGTACTATACAGAAACAATTGGATGTATTAAAATTGGTCCTAAATGCTCATGGTAAATGTCAACTTTTAGAAATAATGTCTGGGTTGTTATTAGAATATAAAGCCCAAATGTCTTTACCAGTGCTTGTAGACATGCAAGTCATAAGTCAAGACATAGTTATCTACAAAGTAAGACCTAAGCCTGATTTCAAAATAGTTATCTTCTGATTTAAGACACCCAGTCTGAGAACCTTTTCCTTATTTCATAAGGTAGTTTGTTAGCAATGTCCTGAAAGTTAAATCTACTTGGTTCACTAGTCTCAGTAGCTTGAATGGGACTATTTACACAGTAGGCGCTGTGTAATGCCGTGCAGAGTTATTCAGGTATTTTAGCACACTTACAAGCAATCAACTTTTTGAAGAACTCCTCATGTACTATTAATCTTGTTTCCTGCCACTTAGGTGCTGATGGAAAGGATATTATCCAAATCCACGGCAAGCTGTCCTGAAATCCATTTAAATTGTACTGGGATAAAGTCAGTTCCCAAAAGCATTTCTCAGAAAAGCTACAATATATTAAATTGGTTATCATAGTAACTACCTGTTCAAATAAACTATCCATTAGCAGTTAAGTTCCAAGAAAACATACAGTATTGATTTAAAATAAGAGCTGTATGACATTTTAAAACAAATGTGTTGTACAGTCTAAGAACATTTCTAAGAAACCAACCTATTTGCCAACTGATAGCATTGTAGCATTTTCAACATTTTGTCAAGCTTAACTAATTTCAGGGAAAGGAGTCATCCTTCAAATATATGACATATATTTATTATCCAATTCACAAAGATTTCAGTGCAACAAAGCAGCAATGTGCCTTTATGATGATTAAAATGTCAAAAGAAAATCCAATCAGTCATACTGTGAATTTTCCCCAAATTATAACCACCACTGTTGCACTCTTAGAATTCACTGTTGATGACAGAGGATGTCCAATATGGAGGGCATGCTGTGATCTTTTCTGTGTAATTTATATAGTCACGAGTCATTCTTAGGGCTTTGTTAAAAGTAAGGTACACAGGGAGAAGCACAGCTGCAACTATTGGAGCTCTCAGAAGATCACTCAGTTGTAGCAAAAATAGGAATGTAGCCTTGCAAACAGTGCAAGCCATTAGAGGCAGCAAACTGTTACTCTCCCCCACCACCTTCAGCAGTGGATGACATCTTTCTCAGGGCATTGCTCTAAGCACATTTCCTGCTGAATGAGTTGTTCTTTTTGTCTCTGCCCCCCTGAGGTACACAATGCCCCCCTGCATTTCCCTTGAGGTAACGTGGCTGTGCTTCTCGCAGTTTGGGTCTGTGTCTTACAGCGCAGCCTTGCTTTCTCTTCATATTTATATGCAATTAAGGAGTAGGAATGCAAATATAACAGCATTTTACTATCTCCATTCTCCTGAGATGATCAGTTATAAAAATATGATTTTTGGCCTAGGAAGTAATGCAATAATAATGCAAGTCCTTTACAAGAAGAAAAGCAGGAGTCACAAGTGTATAAAGGAAGTAATAAAAAATTTCCTTGAGTTGGGCATATTTTCTCTTTTGATTGTTGTTTCTAACATTGCCTTATTCTGTACTTACGTATTGCAGTTACTACAATAATGACAGTAATCTTCAAGCTGTTACTAAATCCTTGGTTTAGAAATATAATTGTATTTTTTTAAAAAAATACAGATTTCATAAGTAATATTAAATAGTTTTTTCTAAATGATGTGCCTCTGTGACTACAATATAAATTCCCCTTATAAGTATGTATTTATAAACATATTCAGATTCAGGAAGATCATACATAATTTTTCATTTCTGTTCAGAAAGAAATACCTACTCAGCTCCCACTGGGAAGTCGGATAACTGGAAAAGTAAAGATTATTGAAACTGTTCTTCATGCATAACATATAAAGTATTTACATACCTTTCTAAATGTACATTGAAATGAGTTTATTTTATTTTTAAGAGAAATGTCAGTCAAATCACTAGCTTGAAGCAAGCGCGTCACTTTTACCATGCATCATTAGCAGCTTCATAGGAAGCATGGCTTTGGCTCACCACGTTTGAGAACAAATCTCTCTCTAAGAAATGAAAAACAACAAAATAAAAAAGCTAGAATTACTTTTTAACAATTAAGAATCATAGCTGAAACACATGAACCCAACCTTCCATGTTAACTGAAAAACACCTGAAGTTCCAGTCCACCCCAAAAAACTTGGAGAGGATCTGCAAAGGGCCTCCCCCCTACCATCTTCTCTGGGGCTAACATGATGGACTGCCTTAGAGATTTTCTAAAACTGCCAACACGTGGCTGTTGCTGACAGGAGCTAATATCCCAGACTCACTGCAGGAATTATTATAGTCTATGTCCTTAGAGGATCTCCCACACTGAGTATCTTGCACTGCCCTCTTGCATTCTCTTCAGAACTGTACTGTTTCACTGGGACAAAGCACAGTGCTCTTAATATATGGAATATTTTATTCCGGACAGTTTAATAATTTAAATAGTTCCACCTTTCCCAATACTGTGCATTATTTAGCTGGCAGATGCAATGGTGCATGTAGCTGGCTTGGGATGATTACAGAAAAGTATTATGAATTATGGAAGGATTCCAAATTTTGGAGGGCCTATGCAAACCTCAAGATCTTCATAACTGTTAAAGTTCCCTGTGTGAGACATTAAACTCGGCTATTAATTTTACATTTTCATACAAATACATTCACTAACTTAAGCTCCTTATCTACTGTATATTGCAAGCAAACAGTCCTTGGGTGGTGGTGTTTATTCTTTTTAATTAAGTATTTTCTGATGAAAGTTCTTAAGCAACATGTTTGTAAAAACTGCTTTCCTTTTAGTGGAATGATAGCTTAGGGCATTGAACTTTTAAACAAAATCTTCAACTTCGTCCTTTTGATGAGATATACAAAATGGTATCTTCACTAAAGATTCTGTAAAATGAGCAACTGTTTCTTCTCTAACGTGTTTAAGGAATATCTCCCAAGAAAGACTAAAATACATAATTGTTTAAAAAAGTTCTGTTTGGAATTAAACTATTGTACTAGAAAAGGAGAAGGTTCAAAGTTCAAAAGCTGGGCTATGGGCTTTCTTTCCATCTGGAGTTTTTGGGATTAACACTTGCTGATCCTTAAATCTCTTCTTAATATCTACACCTGAATTCCTCTATAGCGTGAAAAAGTTTGTTCCATACAGTGAATATTTTATACAATGAAGTTTTAACAATAAGGAGATCAGGAGACAGAGCTTACTAACGCATCCGATATTTTCCTGGTTGGATACCACCAACGTGAAAGAAAAATGCACAGTTAGTTCTTACGTATAGCTAATGCCTTCAAAGGGCACCTCATTTTTCAATTAATTTCTGCTATGCTCCAAGTCCTGATAGATGGCTGGATCACCTGTCCTGCAAATCTGAATGCTACACGCTACCGTATTTAGCTGTAAAGATACAGCTAAATTATTCTGGTATGTCTAGCACTCATAATAATCATAGAATCATAGAATGGTTTGGGTTGAAAATGGGCAGGGACATCTTTCACTAGATGAGGTTGCTTAAAGTCCCGTGCAGCCAGGGATGAGGCATCACAAATTCTCTGGACAACCTGTTCGAGTGTCTCACCAGCCTCATCATAAAAGATTTCTTCCATATATCCTATCTAAATCTACCCTCTTTCAGTTTAAAACCATTGCCCCTTGTCCTGTCACTACAGGCCTTGGTAAAAAGTCTCTCTCCCCCTTTCTTATAAGCCCTCTTTATATCTTGAAAAGAAACAATAAGATCTCCCTGGAGACTTCTCTTCTCCAGGCTGAACAACCTCAAGTCTCTCAATAATCTATGGGGCTATTCAGTTATTCAGGCTCCCTTCAGTTCTTATACACATAATATGTCTCTCTTTCTGTTTGAGCCTTTTGGATACTACTGGAGAGAGGAATGCGCAAAAATGGAACGCTGCTTCTTTGTGCCTTACTCTCCTCAGTGATCAGTACCAGTGAATTGCTGTGGGTTTTTAAGGTGTATTATTGCCTGCTGGTTGGTTGATTTTTTAATTCACATCACTCACCCTTGATTGAAGACAGGAAATGAGAAATTATATGTAACCCTGAAAAACATTCAATGTTTGTGTGTGCTTCTTTCACAGTGATGGAACACTCACAAGGATCTAATGCTGTTATTTGCAGGTGACTTAATCTTTTAATGGAGTCTCCTGGAAGTGACACAAGCAGAGCAACTTTCCACATCCCCATCCTCTTGACATTTTACCCAGAACACAATTTCCCCATCACATCCTCTCTTCCCAGTCACCTCCTTTCATTTGTCTCCCTCCTACTTCCCTTTTCCTTCTGCTGATAGAAAAGCATTTGGCCATAAAGGGACCTCCTAAAATTATGATCTTGTGCTTATTCAATGTGTACTTCTGTATTGAATCCATACCCTGATTCCATTAAAAAAAAAAAAAAAAAAAAGCCACGAGAGGGGAATTAATCTGCAACAGAATATCAGATGATTGAATCAGTGGTGCAAGGATAATCAGGAAGAAGGGGAGAATTTGACAAGGCAGAAATTACCATTATCCCTTTGGACATGGGTTCACATAAGGGAATAGACTGATGAGCACAGAGCAGCTCATCAGCTTGTTGTGTGAGTATCACTGTGAAAAATCCATTTTTCCTCTTTGGCTGCAGGTTGCTTTCTTTGCATACCCTTCTCCAGTTGGCCAGTCAGAGATATGTCCTAATCCTTTTTCAGACTCCTTTTAGACTAAACTTCATTCAGTAGTTAAACTCTTTGTACACCTCTGAGAGAAACTCCAGGTAACAGTAACAGCAGAAATGCCAGTGTAATTTAAAATAACCTTAGTAGTTCCTTTAACTTGCAGCAGACTTCGCTGGCAACTCTTTACACAATTTCAGAGTGCTGTGATTATTTTAGGAGAGATTCTCTCATACTGGCAGCTTAAAAGAGGGGACCAAGAACACTAATATCTCTCCACTAATATCTCTTCTTGGGCAAATGACCAAGGTAATTTTTATTTGTGTTTCAAAATACAGCCAGGACTCCCAGGAGGTTTATTTTACAGGTAACTCTATTGCTTACAATGCACAGAAGGGGCAGAGATTAAGACAGATGGTGGCAAGAGAGGTTTGTTTAAGCTAGAATAAGGACTTTTCTATACCATCACAATGCACATTAGTGTGGCAGAATAATTAAAGCCGAAGAGATATGAAATAAAGAGCAGTGTTTGCAGATGAAGTGCACAAAGTATACCTCACACTTCAGAGTTGCAAAAAGCATGCACTACATGTGTAGAGAATAGTGTTATATACACAAGCCGCGTAAGCAAAGCACTGATTTACAAGTGAGGTTACTGCAAAGTTTAGAACCCAGCTGTTGCTCACTTAAGTGCAAATAAATAACTTCAGTGGAGAAAAATGCAAAGAGCTTGTACGATGGAGCGAGGAAGGTAAAATAAATTGTGAATGCATGTCACATGCCATTGTGCAGATACAAGAATAGAGGTAGTACTGCTCCATAAGATTAAAAATTTATTTCTTTTTCATTCTCCTTTTAAGTAGAGGGGGGTTTTCTAAGAGTGTCTGAGGGATATTCTCCTGTCCAAAGATGTTTTTTTGTGAAAACAAAACCATTTTATGTGAACATAGATTTTCAACATTTACTTCACTTGAACTTTGAGCAGAAACGTCAGACAGCACAAATTGGATTTGGATTTCTGCAAATAAAATTCAAAATATATTTCAGATAAATTTTTAAGTGTGATAAATTCAAATATTTTACTTTTAAAATTGAGCATTTTAATTGACCAACTCTGAAGTACTTCTATAAGTGAAGTGTAGATTTGCAAGAAAGGTTAAGATTTTAGTCCGTAAAATGTTCAGCTCACAAGAATGTTCAGATTAGCACCTTTTGTGTCTTTCAGTGATGTTCTATGTCCTGCAAAAGTCTACTCTTCAGGATTTTCCCATCAAAACATAAGGCTACTAAATGGAAGTGTAAAGCTGTGTTCAAGAGAACTATAAATTTCTATTATGAACGCAGGAAATGGAAAGAAAGAGCATTTATTTTCTATATAACTTAACTTCCTTAAACCAGTCTCAGAGATCTTTTTGGAGGTAGTAGGGTGTTAAAACAAAAAGTCTAAGGACAAATAATTTGCTTGGAATCACTTTAGTACTCCCTGCCTAGTGTAAAACTATGTAGATGCATGAGTAACACACATTCATCCATATTATGTCAGTGACTGAAAATTTATTTTTTTTCCAGACAACTACCTAAATTTGATCTTGAGTGTTTTAATTGTTAATAAGAGGAAGAAACCCAATGAAGGCCTTAGAAATGGCAAAGCTAAACCAGATGTGTTTCATTATTATATTTGCATAAGATATCTCTTATTAACTCAGAATTCGCATTTCATCATGGCTTTCTGATTATAGACACAAGCAGGGGACGCGGGAGAGGAGAAAGTGATTTTCTCTGACAATCTCTTGTGAATGTTTAAGATAAAGTCATCCTTGTTTTCACAGTTTCCTGTAAATGCATATCACATGGTCTTTGTAGCTTCCACAGAAATACTCAGACTGTCTTTCTGAAAAGGACAGAAAGATTAAACATACGGTATAGTTAAAATTAACAATATAGACCAAAGTTTGCAGGCACTCTGCCTACTATTTTTGAAGAGAATCTTAAATCACTGTGCATCCTCATGCCAGTAGGACAGCACTCTCTTGGAGCTGCCAAGAGTTTGGAAGTTCCAAATTCATTAGCTCTGTTCACTCTCTTCAGGTTTCACCAACAGACATGAGCTACTGGCCAAACATAAATCTCCACTTCAACACCCCTATGAATCTATCATTAATTAGACTTCGTAGGAGTGTTTTTGAACTACCTGAACTTCTCTTGAGTCAGTGGTATGAAAGCAGGACCTGAGTTCTTGTGACAGTCTACAAATAGCAGTTCATATCTACCAGATTACCAGGTAGGGAGTATCTGGTTTTCCTAGTAGGTATTTATGATTTTGGTGTGTATGTTGCATTTATTTCTAATGCTTTACCTCTTCAAGTGTTTTGATTAAAATACTGTCTGTCACTTGCTTATTGGATTTTGTTGTATCTTGGCAACAGCTGACTTTCAAGCAGAGGAACAGAAATTCAATTTCAGAAGCTGCTTACCTCAACAGCACTTTCCCACTTTTATCAAAAATCACTTCTAAAAACACTATAAATGTATATTATTATCTCTAACTATATCATAAAATATGCAATGTCTTTCTCTGCAGAGAAAAGCAAATTTACCTGAATGGTACAATTCAGATTGTCTAATAAAATCCCAGCTGTGAAGAGACACTGTAATATTTAGATATCTAGTCAAACTATAAAAAAACCACCTATCTTTTTCTAAAATATATAATTTCAGAAAGAACTAACTTGGATATAGATGTCTACTTAAAAACTACGCTTAAAAGTCTTTCAGGGCACAAAAGAGGTTTCTTGTTTTTTAACTTATATATGAATTGGACTGCTTGCGAATTTCTGTTCTTCTACAGTGGCCATTTCCTCTATGGCTAGTCACCAACTGCAGTTAAATCTAGTCTAACACGTTTTTTTCAAAATCAGAAAAGTTCATTGGATAAAAGCCCAGAACCTTAAAAAAGGTTGGCAGAACTTTTGAGATGTTGTGTTAAACCTTCTTTACATGAACTAGTCAGTGCCACAGCTTCTGAAGTGACAAAGACATTGCTCCAAAATTAGAGTTCTAATTTCCTTCTAAATAATTGTTTCCAAAATAATGGTTGCCTCACTGAGGATTGGGAACACGCTCTCACCATAACTTCATCATACATAGGGTTACTTTTGATAGCTTTTATGCAGAGGCATACTTGTTTACCACAAAGTAATCTTTTTTCACTTTAACAAAATTCAGTACAATAAATACTTCACATAAATGCCAGATAGTTCAGATGTAAGAATAAGTGTGTGTGTCTGTATGTGTGCGTGTGTATGTGTAGAGTGTGTACTTTTGCCACAGTCTCCAGTTCTTGACTCTTTAAAAGAAGTAAGCACTATGTTTAGAAAACATAGTAGAAATCGTTATTTTCAGAATTTCAACAGCAGCCTATTACTTCTTTGTTCATAATTGGAAGTATCTACTAGGGAAAAAGTGAGAGAGAAATATTGCTCCCCATTATCCTCTTCTAAATTGAAGGAAAATTGTTGTTACAAACTGGGAAAGCATTGCTTGCAAGTTAAAGCAGAAAAATATTAACATCTTAAGTAATTCACTATATGTGTATCCACACTAGCTGTGATTTTAGAAAAAAAGGGCATTAACACGTTACAAGGAATTTTGACAGAGCTCACAGAATTCACGCTCAGGTACAAAGATCATTGATTATGATAAAGTACAACATAAGGCACAGTAAGAGAGATCTATCAACAGTATAAAAGGAGAAATAAAATGCGTCCTTCAGCTGTACAAGGTTTGCAGGATACATCTCAAATATGATGGCAGAGTAGAAGTTGGAAATTTTCTTTCTGGTTCCCCTCAGAAACTAGAAATGTCCCTGAAAAATCAAGTTAATATGAAATAGCTGAAATTAATACTCTAGATCAACTCCAAGGCTATTTAATACATTAATATTAATACACAGTATTTACTTCCTATCTGAATCTTAAAATAATTTGTGTTTTTATTTTTTAAATAGAAAACAGGGCCCGCAAAGAGCAAGGAGCAATTTAAGAAGCTTATTTCCTGTTTACTAAATAGTGGTGTGTTGAAGAGGACACCAAGTTTTCCATGTGATTATTGCAATCATAATGCTAACAAGATTTCTGATGTGGTAATAATTTTAACACTTCTATATGCATTTACTTAGGGAGGGCACATTTCAGACCCCAGTGCATATTTAGAGAGATTATGGATGGGAATGAAAATGGATATGTTCTGATGGAAACGTTCACTTGTGAAATACATATGTCAAATACATGTCAAATATATAAATATTTCTTTCATTTGGCTAAACAAACAAACAAAAAACCCCAAGCATATTACAACCTTTGGGGCAAAATACTTTGTGTTTTGCAAGGAAGAGTCTGCAGAGGAACATGCAGTTCCCACACTTCTCTTTCCCCTGAAAAGTTACACCTGTTACAAGAAGTAAGTTTCTCAGCTTCCCACAAATCACAGCAGAGATTATAAACCTTTCAAAATAAAAAGCCTAAATATATTAATAGTTGCTTACATGGAAAATACCTTAAACAATGGTTAAACTACCATAACGCAGATTTCTATAGGAAAGCATTATTTGGCCATCTTCTGGGTGTAAGTGCAACAATCAGATTTAATAAAGCACCGTCTCCTTTTTGCACACCTTTGATAAAACCAGACGTTTAGAATAAAATTACAGTAGCAATTTCAATGAAGACATAGCACAGCAAAAAGTAAAGTATGATTGCTTTTTAGTAATTTCTATAATCACAGTCCCTTCTTTCCTTCCTTAAATGCAATATTTTTATTCTCCTTTGTCTACTCTGTTTCTTTGATATTTGGCCTTCAATTTTTCAAAGGAAAATAGAGGCAGCATAACAATGAGACAAAAGATTTTATTCTGTGTTTTGACTGCTTTTTAACACCGTTTCAAAAGTGCAACATGTTCACTGCAACATCCAGAGAATTGAATATTCTGTCTTTTATCCAAATTGTCTCCTTAATTATCTGGAATCTTATGGCTCCAATGGCTAAAAATACTGAAGTTCTGTTATTATATTTACTACTGTCAAGATAAGTGGAGGTAATAATCCAAAACAGGCTTAATTTCTGACATAGGAGGAGATAATGGTTAAAACTGTGTAGTCAACTATTTAATCTCTTACAAAATTCTCTGCAATAGTTTTTATTTATACTTTTAAAGCTTAATAAATAAGAACCATTACCCAATAGTCCTAAATAGACTTAATTACATTATACATGCTTTCTCAATTCAAACAGTAACAAACAATAGCCATTTCAGCATTTTTTAAAATATTTCTAACTTCCAGCCTCATGTTTTTTCCAGTGGGCATTTTTTTTTTAAGTATTGATCTGATCTCCTCTTCTTTCTCTAATGGCAAAAAAAGGAGACAGAAGAAAGCAAATAACGAAACAATTCCTGGCCCTGAAAAAAGTTGACAAATTCAACTAGATTACTACAAAGTACAGAACTGCAGAAGATCAGCCTGTGCCAGAAAGATCCACCTCCTAGTGCCAATGAAGACAAATACTTTATATAACCTTTCTCATAAACTGACCAAGCTCTGTAAAGTGCAACGCTTCCCCCCACCCCCCCTTATTTTTCCCCTCTCGTTACACTCTTTAATACTCTCAGAACTACTGGGAAGTGGAAGAGACCTTATTTGTGTTCAATGAGTTCTTTACACTTATTAACCATGCTAACAACAGCAGTTACTTCATTTGGTGTTTTGCAAAATCAGGCTTTCCACATCAGGGGCAGAGGGGGGGGTGTATGGAAAAAAAAAAAAGGACTCATTCCTCTCAGAAAATGAAAAAACACCAATTCAGGTATGTCTCAAATAATGGTCACCAATTCCAGCTCCATAAGAATTCTTCAAAGGCATGCAATGAAAAGATGTAATATATTTCCCCATAGCAACCTTGCTGCATCATGTCCAGTCTTATTCCCTGTTCCAATATACCATGATGTTGCTCCAATACATTTACGTCATGTAGTATGGTACTATGATATACTAAAAACTTGTCTTTCACATCTCTCATTTAAATTGAAGCATGCATGCATTTTCTCACATTAGCAAGAGAGAGAGTGTTGAGAGACCTTACTTAGTAATTGCCCTGTTTAATCTCTTTAAGTACCCCTGAGTCTTGCCAAAAGTGAACAACACAGATTTGAAAGGAAAAAATGTTGGTAATTTATGACCACAGTAAAAGACTGTGTAGAAAATACACACATAGAAAATGAAGAGGAAAAATAGGTAGAACATCAGTTTCAACATCTTCTTTTCTTCTTCAAAGGACAAAAATAACTTCTGAGACTTAGATGTTATACCTGTGACTGATTTCTGGAGTCAAATGAAAAGAAAAAAAAATTTATACCAAAATAAAAAATGGATGTGTTTTGGTTTTTTGTTTTTTTTTTCTTCTCCAGAAGCTACTGACAGAAATGTGTATCTTTAACAAAACCATTTGTGATACACATGATGCCCAAAGTTTTAAATCTTCAGTCAGTTTTCTACATCCATATATCCATCTAGTGGTATTCCTGAAAGGCAGTCCCCTGATCTGGGGCAACATATGACATGAATTTCTGACAGTACCCTGTCAATGCCTGAAACTGTCACTCCGGAAGGACATTAAAAAAACCCAACAACGCCCCACTAATATTTAGGGTTAAACTGCAAGTTGAGCAACAGATCATTAATATCAACATGATATAGTAAAAACAGATGCAGCTTTATGTCATTATTTTTTCATTCAATTGAAAAACCCAACCATGCAACTAAAAATATCCTATATGTTGTAATTTTACTAAAATTCAACACCATGTCCATGTTTAAAAGTTAGTCAGGATATGGAGGACTTTTGATGGAGAGTACTGCTTTATCTACAATGACTAGACCATATGTGACCTATTCAGACAGAGGATGGCAAGGAAACAGTATCTGGAGTATCACATTTTGAGCCTTGCCTGATTGTGAGTTTGTTGATATCTTGAGTAATCCAAAATGTGGCATTTAATTCACCACTTTAGCTGACAAGGCTACAGAGAATTCCTTTGCAATCTCTTCACTCAGTAAGCAAGTGTTTATGTTTCTGTTTTCTGTTGTTGGACAGATAAAGTAGAAGAGAATTCCATTTTTGAAGCATTCCTCTGCTAAGTGGCATATTCCAGAGGCAGGCTACTGTGGTATCATTTCCTAATTGCTTTTTCCTCTTGTTTACTTTGGTCAAAAAGTGGCACCACTGTGGATGCTGTTACATGTAAGGTATTACAGAAGGAGAAGGATGAAAACAAGTAATCCTTTCCAGCTGATGACCTCCAATGGATAATAATGCAAGGTTTTTCACAATCAAAGAAATTAGCACTCCCACAGATTTTTGTAGACTAAAGAGTAGAGTGAGGAAATATTTTTTTTTTTAAATACTTCCTCATTTATATAGGAACCATTTATTAGGGTCAGGAGGTCACCTGAGGTGAGAGTTAACTGCATCAACAGAAAGATGATGGATGGGAGGAAAGGGCGATCAGCAGGAATAGACCAGTACCTTCATACGTAGCTCTGCATTTTGAATGGGGATGTGACAGAATGGGATTTTGAGTGGAGGAAGCAGCAGGGATGGGTCAGCAACGGAAACCCTGCCGCCTTGTGGTAGCCATTAACAAACTAACAGAAGTCATACATCTAAAAATGTGGAAAGAGATTCCCTTGAATATGTAGTGGGAAAACTGATAAGCTGTGCTATGATGACACCATGGGTCATATATAGAATTGCAATATTTTACAGTCCTTATGTCAATATAATATAATACCCTGTCCTCTTTATAAGAAACAGAGGAGCCTAAATCATGCTGTGAAATAAATTGAATTCTCAGTAACATAAAGGACACTTGGTGGGTTTGAGAGCATGACAGGATGGGGAAATGCCATAAAGCCATCTTGTTTTAACTGTCTGCCTGCAAACCCTGTAATGGACAATTATCCTCCTAACAAGGAGAATGAGGCATTAGAACAAACTTGCTGGCTCACATTTCCATTAGTATTTTTTCCCTTTACTTGTGGCTGTACTAGTTCCTTCCTCTGCTCCTTGAGTTCATTTTAAACCACGTGTCAACATCCATATGAGTAAGACTATGTGAGGGTCAGTCAGTTTGGAGGGAGCGATGGCATTCATCACTATGAAGAGACCCATGGCTGGACGTTGTTTATCTCACTGGATGTAATTGTACTGTAACATAAACAATGCTATCTGCTTGAAAGCTGTTCCCTCCCAAGGCTCCTCCAACTATGATTCAAGAAAGGGTAAAGGACTGCTCCACCTCAAGCGATATGTCTGTTCTGAGGTTCAGCAAGCCAGACACTGAATTTCAGAATCATCCTCTGTGGGAAGTAGTGCCTCTTCCCCCCACAGCAGTGCTCTTGCTTGTGCTTACTGACTGCTGCAATTTGGTAGCAGTGTCTTGATCTGGCCACTACAATGACTCCTATTCCAATAACCCTTTCTTCAGAGGACAATGACATCAAGGACAGCAGCTTGGGACCGAGTTCAAGCTTACAGTTCAGGTCCTTCGCCTGGATTCACAGTGCGTGAACTCTCTACTAGCTGGGATCGTTCCAGCTTGCGTAGGGTGAGCAAGCTCAAAGCTGCTGCCAGAAGGTCTCAGCTCCAGCAGCTTTAACACTCCTTTTCCTTCACCTCCACCCAGAAAAACATAATTTGATGAAAGCCCGTGCTTTTAAGGTATGATAATTAGGAAAATTTTAAAAGGAAGTAGCAATATGAATGGCAGTACTAGCCCTAAAGGGGTATACAACTTTTTCCCGTCTTTAACCTCAGCCTAATTTTTTTTTTTTTTTTTTTGCTGATAAGTTTCAGGGTTCTTTACTGTACACTAGACAGACCACTACAGTCTGCCATCTCAAATGAAAGCATTTGTAAAATGAGAAGAAATTTTTGTCTACATTTTTGTGACCATGTTTGCTTTCACCATAGAAAGTGTATTACAGTCTTACTTTCCCAAATATGTTTTGAATTTAAAACTGTACTGTAATTTAAATGCTATAAAGCTGTTACTGGTTTTCCTTCCAGTTTAATTCACGTAAGTCTAAATTGTTCCTTGGGTTGCATTTTCTGGTTTCAGGCATCGATATAATTGAGCTATTCTCCAATATCTGGATTAACAGCATGATAACTGAGATATCAATGTACAGAAAAAAATGATCCTTTAAATGCAGCAGTCTCTTCAGGTCTCATGTCTCTGATATAACACAAAATACTGTATTTCTTTTTAAAGTTTTTTCTACAGTTTACATGCTGTTGCATTTTTCTGTGCCTACTGTACCTCACATCTGATACTTAAAATATTTATCCCATTCCTGCACCTTTGAGAAAGTATTTCTACACAAGCATAGCATCCTCAATCCCTTCAGGAAAATCTTCAGGGATGGAAAGCACTATATCTGGATATTAAATATGCCGTACTACAGACAACTCCAAAATCCCTCTAGCTGTCTTTGCATCTCTGTTTTCTACTGTTTCTCTATTAGCTACTGTTCTTTCAAAAGGTCTCCGGTACCTCATGGAAGACACAACTACAAATCTCACAAGTAGCAGGTGCAAAAAGATGAACAGCACAACAGGAGAAATAAAGTCACAGCCTAGACCTCTGACCTTGTAAACCCTCAGGAGTCCTTACTCAAAAGATTTTGGGATGGACTTCATTAAACCTTTTGTAAACTACCTAAAATTATTTTTTTACTGAAAAGCACCAGCGTGCACCAAGTCTAGTTCTGCCTCTCAAATGTCTGTACAGTGCTGATGTGACCTTTGTAACAGAGAACACAATAAAAAATGCAGTGTAGCAGCAGTTACTCCTACAAAGAAATAGTTTTCCTTCAGTATAAAGGAAAGTTTTGCACTCTGTACATTTGAAGATGCCACAGACATTCAGATACAACGCACATTCAAAGCGTTATACAGGGCTCACCTGGTGGAATTCCTGAAAAGAGCCACCACAGAGAGGACTGAAGAGTACTTCTTCAGTACAGTAGGCTATAAAACTTCTGATTATAAACAAATTGCTCCTAAT
The DNA here is from genome assembly GCF_047370975.1 of Nipponia nippon. Classification (NCBI taxonomy): domain Eukaryota; kingdom Metazoa; phylum Chordata; class Aves; order Pelecaniformes; family Threskiornithidae; genus Nipponia; species Nipponia nippon. The sequence goes on from NW_028262347.1 coordinate 45,393,730, forward strand.
TAAGGTAAATTAGCAGCCTGGGCCTCATCTTGTGCCTTCTTTCCTGCTAAAACAATCCTCACTGGTCCTACATCAATATAGCTTTACCTCACACTGGTGTGAGGGGAGGTCCAGGTATACGTGTCCAGAGTAATAAGCACCAATCAGACAGGAAAAGCCAGTCCGTTTGATTTCATTAAGACCACATGAAGAGCTTTAAAACAAACTACTCTAAAATACCAACTGTAGTTAGCTAACCAATTAAATCTTTTAATTCCAGAACCATTAATTAGTGTTATTGCATGTTTACATTCTGAACAAGGTATGGTGAGAACATGTTTAATGTTTTTCTCTGACATTCAAAATCGCCATGTAACAAAACTTAAGTAAAGTGGGAATCACGAAACCATTTATTTTGTCACTACACTCATATAAATAAAGGACAGCAATCTTCATTTAAAAAAAAAAAAACAAAAACGCATCAGCATTAGCCCGAAATTGCCTTAAATTGGGAAAAAAACCAACAAACCAAAAAACATAATTTGTTTTAAACAAGCTTTTGTTTTGAGTCAAATTAAGTATTTTTTAATTCATTAAAGGTAAAATATCAAAATTTGAATTTTTGGATGAAAAATCTAGCAGATTAGTTTCAATATAGCCTGAACCAAACGTCCTCTCATCCACCATTTCACTGTATACTCATCAAACAAACACGAAAGAAATTCAGCATTTAATGAGCTCTACTGGATAATGCTTTGTAGTTTATTTTTATCCAAATAGTCCTTTCCCTGTATCAATGCATTAGGCACATTAAGTTCAGGAACATCACATACCTCATAGCTTTCACAGAAAAACAATTCTAACAATGAATATCCTGAGAGCTTCCATCCTTTCTTTTTTTTTTTTTTTCTAATAATACCAGCTGGATAGTGGTCTCTCTGCTTAAGAATTATACCAATTTCATGCCACCAAGTGGGAATTTAGTGTTCTGGAAATAAAATTTTCTTTTTTTTTTTTTTAACCAGATACAGAATTTATATGAATTAAGACACCCAGACTCGCAGGTGCTGAAATTTAATTCAAATACAAGACTGGTATATGAGAAATATGTTCCTTAATTCTTATTTTTTACAATATGATTTCTTACAAAAAGAATGAGGGCTTAGTAACAAGTACTTATTAGTACCTCCCAAAAACTTTTCTCACTTATGCGCAGCTATAAAAATCACAATAAAAGCAGGCACTTGATGAAAATGGTCTTACATTAGATTTTTATGTTATTAGTATAAACTCACGTTTTTCAGTTTAGTCATTTATACGTGCATTTTTTATACCAAACATGCATATTTGGATGGCTAGCGTCTTATGACAATGTCCATGCTTGAAAACTGATTTCTGAGAAGTACATGGTAAGGTTTCAGATACCACAGGGATGCATAACTGAGAACAGTAATAGTGATGCTAGAAATTTTTGGAGGGGAAAAAGAAAAAAGTGTTTTCTAAGCACAAGGCAAAAAAAGGTTGTCTGAATAGCAAAACTACCAAATCTATTTTAACATGTTTTTACACACATCAAACAACGAATGTTGCTAAAACAAAACACAAGAGAAAGCCATTTGTAATACTGATTTGATATGACACATACATATATATACGAAATGACAAAAAAACACAGAAAAAAAATCCAGGTTCATAACTAATTTAATAATCCTTGAAGTTCAACCATGAACAGTATCATGCTATAGTATCTTCTTCAAAGAAGACAACAGAAATGTGGTTAGAGATATAGCTCATCTAAATATATGTGATTTAGAAAGGTCTCAAATATTCATGAAAAAATAAACAAATGAAGTGTAGCATAGACACTGAGGTTTTCCAGCACCATCCAAAAAAAAAAATCAAAAAAAACCCCACAGCAGAAGAGCTATGTCACTTTTTATGTATTTTTCTGAACACACCGTACTACTGTTACAGTGTACATACATATTAGCATATTAGTTCATAATTATTTAAAAATGTATTTCCGTATATAATCAGGGCATATGTATTTTAAAATATTCTAAATACAAGTGTCACACACAGATATAGTATGCTGCAAAAGGTATTGGAATTTCACAGTTTATGCATGAGTATCTACTTAGATTTTTTTGTTATATGTCTTTGGCTAAGCATTAAGAGAGTTTTGTAAAGAGCAGAAGATTTTCTCTAAGAAAATCCATTTTTCCACATAATTCTACAATGAACAACTATTAATTTGATGTTACAGAAAAAGTAGAAATTTCTTCTCTTACTCATCCAACTCTTTCCCCCAAGTAACATCAACTTATGGTGAGATGCAATATTGGCAGATAAGATGCGTGTTTCACAGGTGCCCCCAAAATGAAGACATGTAATAACAACCACTTCCTATTAAGAGACAGGTACATCACATGTATGAGGCCTTTCTGAGGCCTTCCACATAAGTACTGAGGTAAATACTACACTAATATATCAATATGGACTTTAGAGGTATCTTGCATATATACAAGTAAACCTAGCTTCTATGGCAGCTATGAAAGGTGGTACTCTTACGTGCATCCTTCTGACCTCTATAAAGCAAGTAGGTGGGAGACTGCTAAAAACTTGATATAATACTGAAAAGAAGGAAACAAGGAAAGATATATAAAAGCAAAAAGTAGAATTTTAAAAAAATCACAGACTTAAAATAAACACCAGTGTGTATAAAAAGTAAACTGGATTATGACTGAAGTTGTGGTAGTGTGTTGATTGTTGTGACAATGCTGTTAAAGACACATATTCGAACCAATAGTTAATTTTCTTATCTAATTTGAAAGCAAAATGAATGTAGGTAGACTACCTAAATAAATCCATGCTTCTTTTCATTAAAATGTAATATGGCAGATGAACCCACGTAGTATAATCTAGTAAAGCACCAAATAAAGTTGCAATTCTTTTAGAAGTGTATTTTTCCAGTTGCATTTGAAGAAATACAAGCAATGAATGTCTCATGCTGAAACTGAACACAGGACATACCAAAATAATACATACCCAGTGAAAATATTACGGTGTCTTAGTAGTAATAGTATTTCTAAGTTACACACAAGGACACAATTGCAGGTATATTTTTCTGCACTCAAGTAGTATAAAGGCATAGAGCAATCACATTCTGAAGTAATGTGTTTTATGAAGCACCAATTTCCAAGAAAAATACAGCACCATACAATCCCTAATCATGTGCAATTCTTAGTAATGTCTCCCAATAACTTAGCTATGTATTTGTTAGTTATGACCGACTAGCAAATAATGTTTACTTGGAAGAAAACATAGGATGGTTTTCAGAGTAGCCTAAACATTACATGTTATTAAAAACCACTGGAAGCACAACTTTAAATAGAAATTAATCTGAGTCTGAAAACAAAACCAAAACATTAGCTACAATGAAATTGTACCCTTGAGCATCATCTCTTGGCATGTCTTTGATTAAGAGAAAGCAATGCAGTTTTGGCACAGCCACAAATTTTGCCTAGCCTGTTGGGGAGAGAAAGGGGTCTTTAGAAGGAACCTCTCCACCTACACGACAAGAACAATATCCTTCCACTCCATGGTGGCAGACCTGAGGGAAAGGTGCAATTCACTGCCAGTAGTTCCTGCCTAATCATTTGTGATGGAAACTCAGCAGATCCTGCTCTGGGTACTGCTGGACAGTGGCTCACTGCATCCCAGGAACAGCTGCTGACAACAAAAGGTTGGAAAGAAACATGTCTAAATGACAGTATATTGGTAACCCACCGCTGGCTTGTGCCTTAACAGCACAGTCACTCATTCCAGATGTTTCACACAATCCACTGAAATCTCCAACTAGTACATTTGCTGGACTTAACAGACTCATGGCCAGCTCTCAAAGCCCAGTTTTAGGAGCTGCCAATTCCCCCAACAGATCTGAACTGTTGAAGAAGAAGATATTCTTCTTCTTTCAACGAAGGAACTGCCAAGCTATGACCAGAACTGTTCTGAGAAGTAAAAAGAAGTTCCTGGTAACTGCCAGGGAAGGAAGTCAAGCACCCCGTACCTTTTGCGAAGGATCCACCTGAGTGCTTATGCACCAGGGAAGCTACACAGGCTCTCTTGCCTGCAGCTCCTGGCACAGTCTAACTACACATGACCAAGAGGTCAGTTTGGTGAAGAGCTGCCCGAGAAATTAGGAGGTCAGCCTTTTTCAGTAAAGGACAGCCCAATCAACCAGTGGGAATTTCCATCAAGTGCCAAAAGTTACTTTCCTCAAGAGGGAAAAAAAAAAAATCATCCTACACATGACAAACACTCTGCACAGGAGCAGACTGGTGGGGTCACAGTCACAAGGCAACTTGAAAAGACCAAGGGCACAGATGAAGACGGGACTGTAGCATAGAAGTCTTCATAAAGTCTTCACTTACAGGAACAATAATTTTAAGAGATCCATATGCATCCCATCTTAGCCTATTTACTTTTCATACATATTATATGAAAGTAGCTGTGAATAATCTAGTATTTGTTTACATTGTACAACATTTGAAATCAGCAGCATTAACACAGTGCTTACCTTAGCCAGAAAGTGACAGAATTTCAAAGTAAAGGTTACATGAAAAAACTCTGCCTTTCATTAGGAAGATCTCCTTTAAAGGCAACAATTAGTGCATTGATCTAGGTCTTACTTCAGTTATGTTATGTGTCTTTGGAAAGATCATTTAACCCGTCCATTTCTTCTGCTTTAAAAATCAGAATAACTAAATGATTGCCACTGCAAAAACCAGTCTTTATTAGTCTTCACTCAGAACATGGTTTGAAGATATAAAGCATTTTTAGTTTTCTGTATTTCAAATGAGCCCTAGTAGCTCCTGATATACAAGGATGTAAAGCTTTTTTTTTTTTTAAATGAAACAAATAAAATAATAGGGAAAAAATAAAAAAAAAAATTGAAGTATTCCATTTACATAATTGTTATTCACTAAATAATTTGAGAACTCCCTCTGACAAGCTATAGAAATAGCCAAATGTGAGTTTCAAATTATCCAATAACAAATAATTTGTTGAATAATGTCTTTGACAAACAATATTCAACCATTTCGAATTATAATGCTCTTTCACCCCCTCCCATTTTCATAACTTTGGGAGACGTTAACATCTGTGGTTCCATGTTTCCATACTTGCACCAAAATGTTTTGTTTTGAAAGTGTGTGCTGAAAATCCCTTCAGAAATTTTTGAGTTAATAATTCCAAAGAAGAGCAGGACAGGAGGGGATACCTATCTTACTTCCCATCAATAAAATAAACCAACTCACATTAAATGGTCTGTATTGGAGTATACACAGTTAAACACCAGAAGCCTCATCAAGAGCCAAAACTTTGTTAGTTAAATCTTTGCTAAATATCATCCTCACCTCCAGATATCACCAATAGGAAGCAATGGCATTTATAATCCTGCAAAACAATCTACCAAGATACATCCAATTGTCTTGAAGGGTTTTATATATTTGCTTTTACAGTAATACAGTAGAAAAATATCACTATCTCCTTTGTAAAGTGGCTATTGCCCAGGTCCCCTTAAAGACAGACAGGACATTTAACCTCAACTTTAAGTAGCATTTTACTCCAAATTGCCTGTCAGGCAGGACTTCTTGTTTCATTTGTCTCATCAAAATACCTTACTTATGATTGAAAGCTGGCATTTAGTACATAAAAATTGAGAAGAAACATGAACATATACCAAAGTAAACAACAAAAACCCTTGCAAAAACAAAGGTTGAAGAAGGAATTAAAACTGGTTTGCTTCTATTTGAAACCAGCTTGTCCAACTTTGTAGTTTTATGTGATTTTGCATACCCTGGAGGTGTGTACATTCCCCTTTGCAGGTACGTAAATACGATGACAGGTGAAGCAAAGGGGAGACAGTAATCCTGACTAAGCTTCAAGTGCCATCACAATAGATTGGTTCTACTTCTCTCACAGAGATGGCACTTTCCAAAGACTGATCACTTCTCAATATAATTTTGTAAATAACACAGATAGGAATAAGAATCTTAAGTGTTTAGGTCCATACTGTTTCTTTCCTGAAAATAAGCTCAAGCCTTACATATCTACTCCATATCTACCCTCTTCTTGTAAGTATCTTCCATTTACAAAGAAAATACTAGGCTTACCAGTGGAAAGAGAGACATTTCATGTGATGGAAAGTAAACCTAAACATATATTCAAAAGTCGATAGCTTTTTAAAAAAAATACTACCTTTGTTTTTAAACCTTTAACATAAATTCCCTCACATACCTTACAGTTTATTCTTCAACTCAGTAATGATGAGACCGATGAACATTCCTGAGCTTTTTATCATTTGAGCTTCATGTTATTCTAGTGCTTCAGTGAAACGCTGCCTGGGACTTAAAAGTCACTTGTGTTCTAAGGTCCCTAATCTTACTATACTATCGGGGCTTGATTTCTCTACTTCTTTGGGAATTTTAAGCTGTATTTTCATAAGAGTAACTGGCATTACACAGGCAGAATGTTAACAGGCAAAACAGATGGGGTGGGGGGTGGGGAGTATGCAAGTCCACTTGTGGATTCTCAGTCATGTAGTTTAGCCCTTGGAAGGTTTTTTGTTAGAAAGAATAATCTTTATAAAAAAGTTGTCTTCTACTCAAGAACATATTTTATACTGAGGAGGCATAACAAATTAAAAATAGGCATTTCAGAGGTGTTTGGGGTTTTCTAAAAAAAAAAAAAAAAAGCTAGATTTTGCCCAGTCATGCACCAATATCATAAGTAATTCAAATCCATGCAATTTTAAATACCAAAGGATATATTAATAAGTCCTGAAGTATTTTCCTGTATCATCCTCAAAACATGTACAACTAACTAAACAACAAACTAAACACACCATGTACAGCAATAGTTTGTACTCTCTTTAGCCAAGCAGGACTCGAGGTAAATTATGTTACGTCAAACTGACTGTTTTTGACCACCAGTCCAGTTAAGCTGCACCCTCCAGATCAAAAATTCTTGATGCTTTATTCATACAAGCATGCTTTTCCATCTTTGGGGAACATGACAGAAGTTACAGAGAGTAAGATTCTCATTTTAATAGCATCTTTAATTATATTTTATGTATCTACTAAAAGATAATGAAGGACAGGAAGAGAGAGGATCTCTCCTCTTAATTTTTTAATAGTAAAAAATATTACAGCCTTCAGACACTGCACAGAATATCTTTTATTAGTGATCCTTCACTCCAGTTGAGTGATCAATATAGAAACTCTATTTGTGACCATTTACAAAACTAAGTTCACAGATCTTTAGAAATAAAATAAAATCAAATCACAGTCTTAGCATATTTTGCATGTTTTTTTCAAGGAAGGGCTAGAAATAAAGTGGAATAGGTTAAAGAAACTATGAGTAGGGTTAAATCACTAAGCTGTGAGAAAATCATTTTACTTCCCTGCACCATCTTGCTTCAGACAGGGACAGGAGCATGTTTATTCCAGATCTTCATTTAAAAAAATTATCTATAAGATTCGTTATGTAATTGTCACTATATGGCTTTTAGTAAGTGTTCATTTTTATTAATAGATATTACTATCCTGAAGAACTATAAAGAATTTATTATCTTCCTGTATATACATCAAATGAAGCCAAGCTACATGAACTGTTTTTATTAAAAATGACAGCATCAATTTAAATTTTCCAATAAGAGAAGAAAGCTGTATATCTCAATAGAGACATAAAGAATAAACATGTGTTTCTGCCAGCTGTTCTTTTGCTAATGATTCTTTTTTTTCTCTCTTACTCTGCTTAAGTCCCAATATACACAGAGAGTTTTGTTTGATTATTCATGGCTGTTTGCCTTCTAATATAATGTCCTTTCTTTTTCAGTGGGTATGAACATCTATGCCGAGATATTTCAGTGTGCTATGCCTATTCAATTTTTATTACTCACATTTTTGGACAAGTAAAACTGGAGGCAATCTATTCTGATTCGACGTAAAAAGACAAAGAAATCTGAAAAAATGTACAAAATGCAGATGAGTGATAATTCACATACTCTAATTAATTACACTCTAATTAAACTTGAAGTTAATTGGAGATTTTTTCCTTGTTCTTTTGAGATTTCTTTTTTGTTTGTAAGCAAAACAAACAAATCTGATTATTGCCTGTTTTAAGACACCGTTTCATATTTGTGCCATAAAATGTGTCTGAACTTTTTTTCCTCTGGACAATGGAATGTTGATGAGAAAGTTCCCACAATATTCTGTCGTGGTTTAACCCCAGCTGACAACTAAGCACCACACAGCCACTCACTCACTCCCCACTCCCCCCTGGTGGGATGGGGAAGAGAATTGGAAGAGTAAAAGTGAGAAAACTCGTGGGTTGAGATAAAGACAGTTTAATAGGTAAAGCAAAAGCTGCGTGCGCAAGCAAAGGAAAACAAGGTATTAATTCACTGCTTCCCATTGGCAGGCAGGTGTTCAGCCATCTCCAGGAGAGCAGGGCTCCATCATGCGTAACGGTTACTTGGGAAGACAAAACACCATTAACTCTGAACATCGCCCCCTCCTTCTTCTTCCTCCAGCTTTATATGCTGAGCATGATGTCGCATGGTATGGAATAGTCCTTTGGTCAGTTGGGGTCAGCTGTCCCAGCTGTGTCCCCTCCCAACTTCTTGTACACCCCCAGCCTACACACTGGTGGAGTGGTGTGAGAAGCAGAAAAAGCCTTGACTCTGTGTAAGCACTGCTCAGCAATAATGGAAACATCCCTATATTATCAACACTGTTTTCAGCACAAATCCAAAACTTAGCCCCATACTAGCTACTATGGAAAAAATTAACTCTATCCCAGTCAAAACCAGCACATATTCATTTGTGTTTGGCCCATCTTCCTTTATTCAAATGAACATTGCTTACAGATACATCAGCAGAACTAAGAAGTTTGGTGAATAAATCCATGTTTATATTTGACAGCATTTGAATAGATTAAGGTATTAAGTGATGAGGATGGAGTGTGAAAACAAGTATAGAGCCCCTGCTTCCCAGCCTCAGATCTCCATCGTGAGTATCACTAGCTCTCACTGAGGTCAGCTGGTGCCAGTATTGGCTCAAAAAATACAAGGAAATCTCACTGTATGGTATTATAACTGTTTCTGAAAAGCCTGAAGGAGGAGAGAGCCAAGGTTGTTGCATGTTCCTAAGTTTGTGCTGCTCCAGTGCTCATAATGGCTTTTGGCACATCTAAGTTACAGCAAGAAATGCTGGGCTCCTTTAGGTAGCAGAGCTGTCCAGAACTGAAGTACAAGAGTTTGTAACTTCATCTTTCCTGCTCCTGATGCTTTTCCCTACGTTAGTGCCAAAGTTTCTAAAGCAAAGGAATATTCCACTGAGACCACTCTTTGGTTGAAAGCTTTTTACAACTCTAAAGGACAGAGCAAAGATAAGTGTGTCACTAAAAATAACAGAAAGATAGTGTGGGCTTAATTCAAATCTATGGCCAAATTGCAGAAATGCTAATTACAGTGTTCTCCAATAGACTGGAATCTGTGTTCATTCAATCTGGGTGTTCTTGCCAGGACATCTCATGAATGTGACAGGTTGCTCAAAAGAGGTCTTGGATCAGGCCCTAAAAGCAGATCATTACACATGCAATTCAGCTGAACTTTGTATCAAATATGACATCTATATCTCAGTAAGTTTCATCACTACCTGGCCCAGAAGTTAGAACAGTTTGGCTTTGAAAAGCTGCATGCTATTTAATTCAGAATACAGAAGTGTTTACAGAAACAGAACACCCAGCAGCCTTTAATGTTTAATTCCCTTTGTTGCTCTGCTTAATTATTTCTCTCTCACAACCATACAATAGAATTAGAAACTGGTTTGTGAATACAAATTTTCCTTCCTTTTATAAAAATGAACATTGGCATCTGTAAGGAAAAAAACCCAACAACTTATTGATTGTCCTTACACTGTATTTTGCCTTCACTTTGAGCTGCAATTTAAGCCTGTATCAGATGTAACCACCCATTTCCATCAGCATGCAGAACTAGGAACTTAGTTCTAGGTTTGCTTCTGAGCTCCATGTCAGGAAAGAATTTGTTATGTAGAAATTCCCCTTCCTGTTCTGAGTGTCCATAAGAAAGACACCAAGAAACAAGGGAGCCAAGACCAGAAGGGAGTCTCCACCATTGGGCTGGAAATGATTCAGCTATCAAAAAAAAAAAAAAAATTAAGTGTCCCAGAATCAGGAGAAACACTTCTTCCTGAAACTCTCTAAGCATTTCTTGTATGCACAGCAAACATATCCAGACACAGTTTCCAGTTGAGCCTTCCCACACACACTCACTTTTGAGATGTTTATTGGTGAGAAGTGTCTTAAACACACTGAAATTACCCATTGGTAAATAAGGTAGCAGGCCCATAATACCAGATACTGAGTTGAAGATTGAATGCAACAGAAAACAATCCATTAAATTGGGCTACAGCAGCATAACAGAGACTGCCTAAACTAGGCAAAAAAAAAAGAACAACAAAAAACCCACATCATTTCTCGTGTGCACCTAAGTGTGAAATGTAGTTGCTTGATTCATGATGCATTTATCTTCCAAAAGGAATGATGTTTATTGACTTCTCTCTTTCTCAAACTACAACACCAGTAAGATAGCTACCCGAATTCCTAACTGGAATTCTAGGGAGGATTCAATGGGAGCTGACTATTAAGCATACCATGACACAAAATTCTGCTTACTGGTGACATTCTATAATCTACATCTTTGAGTTTCATCTGAAATGGTTACTCATTTTTGAAAGAAATTCCCGACAAATTTCTGTGATTTTACTACTTCCCTTCAAATCTACTAATAAAATTCTGTTTTGTTGCAGTAAGAATAAAAACTTGTGCAAGGGCTGATGTAGGCACACCTGGATTACCTTTGTGATCAATATTGTCTTCTGCCAATTTACACTCGCAAGTTAAATTCCTCTTGCTACCTCAACCCACTGTCCTATCTTAATAGCACATCTTCGGTGTAGAAATCAACTCCTTGTTCACTGCAAAGCATCTACCAGCAGAGTAGTATTCCTAAATTCCACAGCAAACATAAATGTGTTTTTTAAAAACTTCATAGAACACAATGAACCAACATTACTAAGGATGGGTTTTAAAATACTTTAAAAAGATTTTTTTTTTTATTGAAAATCTGTAGATTTTGAAAAGATGAAGTCTTCTGTATCTAACATTATGAGCTAGATTCCCTACTGCAAGTCTCTTTGTGAGCAATTCCTAACAGCTGTGCAAACATCAGCCACAATGTACAGGCACAATGCCAAATAGAAAATTACCAAATAGATAAAAGTATCATGACTTTGCTGAAATTGTTACTTTCCTGCAAATTCTAAGGTACACACATGAACAGTACTGTTTAGAGTTCAAAGCGATTGTTTAGTCTTGAGAAGAGAAGGCTCAGGGGGGATCTTACTGATGTGTATAAATACTGAATGGGAGTGCAAAAAAAAGATGGAGCCAGACTCTTCTCAGTGATGCACAGTGAATGGATAGAGGCAACTGGCACAAAAAACATAAGGAAAAAAGAAGCTTTTTTACTGTAATGGTGATCAAACACTGGAACAATTTGCTGAGAGGTTGAAGAGTCTCTGTCCCTGAAGATATTCAAAACTCAACTGGGCATGGTGCTGAGTAACCTGCTCTAGCTGACTCTGCGTTGAGCAGGGTGATTGGACTAGATGGTCGTCAGGGGTCCCTTCTGTCCTCAACCGTTCCACGATTTTTGATACCAAGTTCAAAATGAATCCTTTTTACCATAATCAGTCTTTAATTTTATGAAAAAAATAATTCCTAGGAATCAAACAACAGGTGATCACAGAATGTAGAACCTCAGTCTTTAGTCTTCAAAAATCAACTATAAAGTTCTACAGAAAAGCAAAAATTATCAATTTTATAGATGCTTTGATTTTCTGTAGGACTTTTTAATAGTGAAACAGATGCAGGATAAATAAATAAAGACATAATTTTATACTGAAGTAAATAAAATTCACCTTCAAATGTTACGATCTACTTTAAGTATGAAAGAATTACTGCAGCAAATCCATTTCATTTATCAGCAGGGGTATACACCAATACACACAAAGTACTCGAATCATAGTGGAGCCAACAACTGACAGAGTTGCCATTCTATTCTCCCATAAAATGGAACAATTTACAATGCTGAAAGGCTCATCACAGTAAAGGATGAAAACATAAAAACACTTCCAGGTCTGTTAATGGTGAGCAAAATAGGCACAGGCACAGAAAAATGCTACAGACACATTGCAGTGTTGCAGCTGTGACTAGGGATCAGACTAACATCAGCAATATTTCAAAGACTGGAATCTTCCTGAACAGTCTCTCAGTAATGGGCTGCCTTTTTGTTTGTCTTTTTTTTTTAATTTAGGTGGGCACACAGAAAATCAGAATGATGCAGCCATCCCGACTGCTTCCCCCACAAGTTGCTTACATGAACTGAGGCCACCTGACTTCAACAATCCTTTTGTGTTTAAGATGGCTTAAAAAAAATCCTCAGAATTTTCCCTGCCTAATTTGTAGTCTATTCCACATTAAAACTTTTATATTTAACACATTAAGAAGACAGGAATTACATCAGTCTGTTCAAGTCCAAGCATATGGTCAGGCAAAACTGACAACATCATCAATATGTTCTTACAATGTGATAAATATTATGCAGTCAATGCATTTTTCTGACCAAGTATAAGAGGTTGATTTATCCGCAAAACTGATGTACCAGGAAATGTCAATTAAAGACCAAGAAATACAATAAACTTTCAACTCACGTAGACACATTTTTAAAAAGTGACATTATGAAACATTTTCCAAGGAAGAAACTCAGTTAGGTTTACACATAATACAAATGAACAAGGCCAGATAGAGTCTCAGCTTCCCTCTTTCTCTCCCCCTGCCCAAACTAAAATTTTCTATATTTCAGCATTCATCGGTGATGAACACTGTCACATAAACTCCTCATACCACAAAAATGAACTGACAAGGCTAGCATTATCTACTGATACACTTCCATTTTGTGTGGCATTTGACATGGCTTGCCTTTGCTTTAGTGTGTTCCTGTTCCTAGTGGGATGAGAGGGGCCTAAGGCGATTTTTTTAAAATCACATAATAAGTAGAAGCAGAAAAGAAGAGAAAGATTTAAGCAGCTTTTGGAGCAGAAGAGTGCACCTAAAATTCTTTGTGTTTTAAATGAAGCAATTCCCAAACTCACATGTTTACTTTTAATCTGAAGCTTACAGAAGAAATATCTAACATAATTATATAGCAGTTATTAACTTTATACATCAAAAAATAATGTTTTAATGCTATTTTCAGAAAACTACAACTAAAGAAGCACCATGCAAATTAAGCAAGTTAATTTCAAATTAAGAGTTGAAACTTTCTTAATTAAGAAAGTTAATTTTGAATGAAGAGTAGATTCTTAATGAGAATTCTTAAATGTGAAGCAGAAGGATAGAAGGACATACACTCTTCCCAATGCCCAACTTACACCTCGTTTCCCAGCTACCATGATTAGGGGATAAATGTTGTAACAGATCAACTGGAAAGAAACCATCTTGGAGAATAAAAAAGAGCTACTCAGAGCTCTTAACCCAGCATGTGTGATTAACCCACTGGAAAAGATGAGAAAGAAGGGTAAGAGCTGAGACTCTGAAGCAGTTAAGGCTGATGTTAATTGATCCAGCAAATTTTAATTGACAAGTACGATTTGGACTTACAAAAGAAAGGCATGAGGTGAGAATGTGTAGCCATTTCTATGAAAAAAATAAACCAAAATAAACCCTCAAACCTCAGAATTTTCATAGCTAGGAAAAATCTTAAGTGTCTCCCATTGTTTAGCAAATCTCTACTGTACACACAAAAGTCCAGGCGTATTTACCATTGCTTTATGAAATCCTATTTTATACTATAAACAGTACCTCTTTCTAACACAAGCTATAGAACAATTCAACTGGGGGGCCCGGGGGAAAGAGAGAGAGTCACATCTGATAAAATTATGGGTCTGCCAAGCATCTATAGGGATAAAAGGGATCGATGCAGTTTCCAATTCTTAATTAAACACACTCCTTGAAGAATAAGATGTAGATCAAGAATTTCTGTACATCAGTAGTTTGCAACTGCAGAGGGGGGACAGCTATTTCTTAAAAAATACACACTGGCAGCCTCAAAATCAGCACAAGCAGTGGAGCTGCACATATTGCTTTCTTATGTATATGATCATCCCTCACATCCCATTTAGAAGGCAGAACACTGGATCAAACTGAATTCCTACCTGTGAGACAGGAAGCATACAGGCGACTTGGATCTCAGCTTCTGGGTTTGCCAGTGCAATTTATAGTCAAGGAGGGGTAGGGGGGGAAGAATGCAAAGCCAGCATATGACATAGCTGCATTAATTACTTCATCTGCAGTGCAGTTTGCACTGTTTTTATCTTACAGCAGCCATGAAGCTTCATTGCTTATTCCTCACCCTCACTGTTGATCTACACTCTTAGACTGAAAGGACCCACACATTAGTTTAGAGCTAGTATGACTGGACTGGAATGGACTATTGGGTCAGAGCTTTTCTCAATGGCATTACAAATATCAAGTGAGCCTGTCACCTTCCAAAACTGTTTCTCATTCACCAGGAGCTAAGTACTATAATGAAGCATGAGAAAGTTCTTGATTAAATGAAATCAAGTCTGAACAGTGAAGAGTGGGAGGCATTGTACTAGATGACCTTTTCTGACCACCACCACCCTGCCTCCGTAAGACTGAATTTCTAAAGTCTGTCTGGTAGTCCTATTAGCACCATACTAATACTGTTCCTCTGGTTAAAACATGTTGTCTTCTTTCAGTTTAAAGAGACATACTCACAATAATTTATTATTTGTTTGGTAGCTCTGAATCTAAATATATCTACATCATATTTCCCAGTTGTAGTTAACCCTATTTTGACTTCCACACACAGAATTCTGTCGTAACCTCCTCTCTGAGTCACCAAACTGGATATGGTGGGCATGTAAATGCTGGCAGGGGGAGAGTAATGATGTGTATGAAATACATTGGCAGTTATCATTTGTATCCCTTTTACAGGACTTGGTAAGTAAGATGACAACAGGTCTCCTGAGTCTCTTAGGCATTCATGATCTACTTTCCTATATGTCAGTGTATACCACCCTTTAACATTTTTACACAGAAAATTAGATTTCAAGGGTCATTGCACCTCCAAGATAAAAAGTGTTAGGGATAGGAAGAAATGCTAAACAAAGCAGCAACATGAATGATAACTTGTGACAGAGTTGGAATGCATTAAAGAAAAAGAACCTAGTAGGAAGCGAGGGAACTCATGCACCTGTCAGAAAGTGCTCAGCATCGCACATTATGGACTTGCACAGTGCAGAGTATCTCCTATGTAACTTTTTGCTTCCAGCCAGCATAGCATAACTTGCATATGATTAAATATTTAATGTTTATGCTCTATAGGAGTTTAGAATCTATGCAAATATGTCAAAATGTATTAATTTCAGAAGGTAACAGAAGAACCATGTTGTAATTTGTGTCATTTCAGTGTTGCAAGGAAGCTGGAATTCTTCTTTTATGTAAAAACCGCAGTTGCTTCAACAATCAAACAAACAAAATTGCACTTGCGTCATCTGTTTAGACAAGTTCTGGCCATGATAATCTATGTTTCATTGCTGATAGATAGACTTAGTGCTTCTAAACTACAATGAAAACCAAGCTATAGTTTAAACGTGCAGGAAGAAGGAAAATAGGGCATTTTATATTGCATGCCAAATCAAATGATAATCAGAACTCCTTCAGTGTTAGAGAAATAAAATTAAGCTACATTCCAGTGCTTAAAAACTTCTCAGCATTCCTTAGGAGTCAAAACTATCAGGCAATCTTAACAACACATACTGCCACCCACTCCATCTTTAATAAGTTAAACTTTGAGGCTGCACCTTGAATACTGTGTTCAATTTTGGGCCCCTCTCTACAAGAAAGACATTGAGGTGCTGGAGCGTGTCCAAAAAAGGCCAATGAGACTGGTGAAGGGTCTAGAGCACAAGTCTTATGAGGAGCGGCTGAGGGAGCTGGGGTTGTTTAGCCTGGAGAAAAGGAGGCTGAGGGGAGACCTTATTGCTCTCTACAACTACCTGAAAGGAGGTTGTAGCGAGGTGGTAGTTGGTCTCTTCTCCCAAGTAACAAGCGATACAAGAGGAAATGGCCTCAAGTTGCACCAGGAGATGTTTAGGTTGGATATTAGGAAAAATTTCTTCACTGAAAGGGTAGTCAGGCACTGGAACAGGCTGCCCAGGGAAGTGGCTGAATCTCCATCCCTGGAGGTATTTAAAAGATGGGTACATGTGGTGCTTCGGGACGTGGTTTAGTGGTGGACTTGGCAGTGCTAGGTTTACGGTTGGACTCAATGACCTTAAAGGTCTTTTCCAATGTAAATGATTCTATGAAGCTATATTCTATCTTTATCCAGTTGGTTTATTCATTTAGATAACTTTTTTTTTTTTTTTTAGTTGAGGACACTATCAATTTCTAATAATAAAAAAAATTTTGAGGTCTTTTTAAGTTTAGAACAAAAGTGTCAGACTAACAATGGCCCATCTGATTTGCTTTTATTAAACTGAGGGTTTGATTTAATGTTGACAGCCATGGAGTACACAGCACAGTCTGCTGACCTTTCTTCTTCTCTGCAGCCAAAGAGTCTCCTATGGAAATAAGTCTGTTGTGCTAGTAGAAATGAGCAGATGACTAAAAGACTACTAGATTTGAGGAAGAACACAGTGTACATTTCCTGATCCAAGTGAAAAAGACAGACAAAACGAGGCTGTAATTAAATATGTTCATAGCTGAGTAGATGTAACCACAGTAATTCTGATCAGGGCCAGAGTTTAAGATACTGCTGTGCATACAGGTGACGTATACAAACATACATGGGCCTCGGAAAAACCCTCCCATAGTTAAGGCAGAAACAGAACAGAGAACAAGAGGATTCCAGACTTGTAGAAAGTGTCAGGTAAAATGCTACTCGTTTTGATTTTGAAGACTATTGAGTGTCCTCAGTTCACTGATATCTAAAAAACTTGATACGCTAGAAACGCTACTTTGCAGGAGCTGAAGAAATTACCATACCTTTAAGCCCAGTGGTTTTTTTGTTTGTTATTTGTTTCTAAATTATCTTGTTAAAGTAAGAAAGGCAGACAGTTGGAGACAAAATGGTTCAATTTCTTCCTGTTATAAGTTTTGTGGATAGTACATTATTAGAACAAGAATAGTTCAGACAAACTAGACATCTCATTGCTTTAATGTAATACAAAACAGGGAAAGAATGAAGAAGTTTGTCACTGAAATAGACAATTTGCATTCCCCTGATCATGCAGAACTGACACTGTCTACAGTTCTGCAAATGTACCTAATCTGCACATTAAGACAGAGAGGGAAAAATAAAACTTCACTTAGCACCAAGGTCTAAGACATGCTGCCCTCCTCTCTTCTTCCCACTGCCCCACCCCGCAAGACAGAAATTTCTTGGAGATGGTCGTCCTCAACAAAAAGCTATCATCTGCTTTAATAAGAATTGAACATGTTGTTCTTCCTACCCATTCACTGCAACTAGCAGGATACTATTCGATTCTTTAAATTTTAATATAGTAATGCAGGTTTGGAGGTAAAAGCACAGGCTGATTTCATTTAAGAAAACACCTGACATCGCTGAGGTTTCAAAGTGTAAAACAATCACAAAGGGAAATCAAAAGTCTTTTCAGAATTGCCTCATGTACCAATAGGAAGCTAAACAAAAAAAGAAAAACCAAAAAAATATGTAGACATATACTCACAAAGGCATTTTTATTTCATTTTCTGACCTCCTGATAACACACCTGCAGCATGCCGCCTACCACTAACGATCTTTTAAGTGGTTTGTTTCAAGAAGATAGAAAGCTTCATTATCAGAACTCTAGACTCTAATGGAAGTTCAACAGAAATATCTTCAGCTGCCTAGTTCTACCCAGGGAAAAAAAATCCTTAAGAAAAATTTTCTCAGTGTCCTAAATGGAAAACTCTTGGAATTCATTAGCCCATTACTTACCACAATGAGGAAGCACAAGAAAAAGGCTGTCAAATCCAAGAGCTCTCTTCAACATTTCTTTAGGTTATTTTCACTAGACTCTTGCATATTAGGTAGTATTGTTACAAACCTACAATTCAGTCTTAGTATTTCTCTTCTTTTGTATTTTGAAGTTCAGCCTCCGTAACAAGATAGTAGGTGTGCATCAACTTACTACTTTCAGTGGTAGCATGCATGATATTGTCAAAATACAAATCATAAACAACTTCAATATAAAAATCAGAATTTGCATCCCCCAACATTTCCATTATGAACTAGAGGAAAACTAATGGTGATTTACCTTTTTATTAGAAATACCATCCTAACTTCTTCACTTAAAACTTTGTATAGCTATAGTCTGAACAGTAAGAAAAACTCCTTTCACCAAACTACTACAAAAAGGTGTCCTGGTGGTACATTCAACTGAATACAAATTTCTACAATAAACATATAAAATAAAATGTAACAAAATGACCAGAATTTAAGTTTAGAGTTGTTGGTTTGCATATCAGATTAATCAAACTTCTTACATTATTTGATTTGTTAATATTAGATTCTTGTAAGGATAAGTTCAGACAATAATCTATACTGATCTTAAACATAAACAGAACTTAAAACATAAAATTTCTCTCCCTTCCATTTGCCCTTTACATTCACTATATCATCATCCAAAGCAGTTTACTTCATGTAAAGGTCTTACTGTAACAAAGCTAATTAATGGGGTTGTATAACTTAATGATGATACAGAATATAATAAACAACTTCAGAAGGCATGGCATATATTCAAAGATAATACACCATAAAACTGTAGAATCTGCATCAGCTCCACAAGGACATTTGAGTGCTCATTGAATTATTTCCAGGGAACTAGATACTGAATATTGAGCAAATATTTTTCTAGAAAAGCACTTGAAACTATGCATCAGTAAGCAAAACCCGAAATACTTCTTTCTTTTCAGAAATTCAGTGGTAGCATAAACATATGACTACAAGCCTTTAACTTCTTCATTTGATATTAAACATTAATACTAATTTGAAATATTAAAAGAGGTGGTATTTCTACAGACCATTGGTAGCAGACAGCTGTCACTGCCTGACTAAAATAAGGCACAAAGCAAATATACTATGTCCAGACTATGAGAAGAAAATTTAACGTAACTGAATATGTCCTTTTTGAAGAAAACTGAAAATTAAAAGAGAGACTAACAGGTTTTGAAAGTAATGACGAATTTGAGAGTCTGCAGGTATCTATACTGTTATTATTAGAGGCAAGGCTCACAACAGTTCTACAACAGAACAGGAAAAGAAACAGACAGGCCCATCCTGATACTACTTTTCTTTTCCTAATGAAATTCTTTTGTGTGTAGAAGAAAGCAATATATTTCTGAATTCACTGCAACCAGCACATAGCCTGGTGTCAGAATTAGACATGTTTTAGACCAACATAATGGAGTGAGATAGCCCTGCAGGAGCTATTTTGTCTGGTGATTCTGAACAGAAACAACACTTCATCAAGATTTTGAATCACAACCTTAACATAAAGAATGGCAAATTATCGGTATGATCAATAAATCACACAAAAGGGGAGTCGAAATTCATGGGTGATTTGCCATCCCCAGGGAAGGAGGTAAGAAATTCTCTCCACAAGTCAGAAGGTCACTTATAAGGTTAGCAGAACACAGATATAGATTCTTTTTGGCTTTACAGTAAGGAAGATCACAATAAAAATAAGAGCTTTTAAAACATAGTGTTGTGAATTTATACCTGAAAAAATCATGCCTAAGAATTTTTATTAAAAAATTAGAGTAACTATAGTTAAATCAGCATGAAGCACTGGAAATTAGTCTAAGCTAATGAAAACATCAGCATTGCCACAAGAAAACAAATGAGAGATGAAGCAAAGAGAGCATTAACACAGGGAAATTAGCACTGGGGGGAAAAAAAAAAGTCTGAGGTATTAACTGTTGAGGCGGAAGTGTGACAATGGTATAACAGGACACCATCTCACCACTTCACCATTCAGTAGTTCACAAGGAACTCAACAGGTCTCCAGCAACACCTTCCTGCTTTCACGGCAACACCACTCCTGGTGTACTACGTGGACTTCAGTAATCAGTCCCATAGAAGCCAGCAAGGAAGCACAGGTTCGCTCTACAACCGAGATGAGAGCAGCCATAACCATTTTTCTACCACTCCCCATTACTCCCCCTGCTACTTTTATGTAACCTCAAGACAAATTAACTTCAGGTGCTGCAGAATCCCACTTCAAAGCTCCTTTATCTGCAAGTAGACTGAGGGCAAAAGCATCCTGTTCACAGTGGAAACCATCTGATAACAGGCTCTCTCCAAAGTAGTAACTCGGGCTAGGCCAACCTCCTCCCTGACACAAGGCAGCAGCCTGCAACCAGCCAGCCCACCAAGCCTCTTCCTGCACACAGCTCCATGCCTTGTTTTCTGCATGCCAGTTGGTTACTGTCTCCCTCCCTTCCATCAAACTCACTCAGGTGTAGCTAGCCAGCCCTGTGCTTCTTTACCTTTCAAGAACATGGAAATCAAGTGTTTGTTGGATGCAAGAAGTCTGTTTTCTATAAATAAGTAAAAATGAAAGAAAAAAGCACCTGTGATTTCATTCCAAATCAGTTTTTAACATTGGTTCTTTACTCCATCATCAGCCACTTTTAAATTAATATTAGTTAATTAATACTTCATGACATTTGCAGATATTGCTTTTCTTATGCAAAGAACTTTCTCTCAAAGCAAAACATATCAAAATTTTTATCTGCACTGGAGCATATCTACATATTATGTGCCAGAAGCACTTTTTAAAAAAAAAAAAACAAAAACCATAAAGTTATGTATAATTTAAAGGGACCTTGAGGTAACTGTGTCACACAGCTGTTGATGTGAGTTGAAAGCAATCAATCAACAATCTGAGGAAGAAAAGTGCACAATGAGGTTGAGATACAAATCAGTAATGTCAAATATCCTTCTGCTCATTTCTTGATTGTCAGCTACTTCTGCACTCAGTTTTAAAATGAGTAAAATGAATCAAATCAGAAACTTTTTTACTTCCCAAAAAAGCCAAGATAATAATATAAAATGAATAAAATAACCGAACTATCAAAAATTACTCAATTGCCAAAATCCTTCCTTCTAAATTAGGCAATTTTCTGTCTCTGGAATAGGTTACGTTCTCATTCCACAAACAAACAACATGAGGCTGAACATTTCATGAAGCTGCTCTTTCTATTTATACATAGGCCCACGGGATTTGTTTTAAGCATCCATGAAGTACAATGGGATGGCAGGGTTTGTGCGTGAGGCAGACTCTCCTCCTTCCCTATCCCCACACTGTGTTAAAAATATGCTCTGAAGAGAAAAGCTTTATTTTATTAATACTGATACATAATTTATAACAGAGAAACAAAAGGAGCAGAATATGGAAACATTTGTATGCAGAATACCGTTATAACACATTAATAAATTCAGGGCCCTGAAACCAAACTGGTTACAAAGCAACAGCAGAAAGAACTACTGATCCACAAAGGAACCATTTTGCTCATTAGGTTTTTTTATTATTTTTGTTTTGTAATGCTTTAAATTTGCCTTTATGTATCAGTGTAACTTCCTTCCAGTTTGCTTGCTACTTTTACTGTCCTCCCCCTGTGGGCCTTTCTCATAGCTGTTCCGCTTCGCAGCGTACCAACCGAATGCTTGATTTTGTGCCAAGAATTATTACCGATGGACCTCACTTTTGTAAAATCCCTTTTTTTACAAAAGCCTTACATAGCCTTTTAGAACAACCCACATCATTTTTTATGCAGAACTTTATAGAGTTCAGATTTTTATGATTTTAAGCAGATTAAGAAATGTAACACAACCCTTTGGAAAGAAGTTCAGATTCATTTTCCTACCCACAATGTATCATCATAAACAACTAAAGAAATAGTTGCACGCCTATCCTGATTTTCACTCATACAGTTGCTAAGATACTAGCTGCATTTTATTATTACGCATAATTTTATATGAAATTCTTTTCAGCAGAATTATAATAAATTCTGCAGGGTTTTCCATTGCATCCAAGATTGACTAAATTTCTTTTATTCGCATGCAGCCTGACCCTCCCATTCTAATTACACACAAAACCCAAATCATTTTTTTTCGTGAACATGCAATGTTCATGTGCATTCTAAATTTTATGGCTATCTGACTTCTCTAACCTTTTATCTTTTGCAGTGTTGTCAAGAACTACCATATCACAGGACACCCTCTACATTTAGAGTTTCTAATGAAAAAAAAATCATATTTCATACCATATTACATATTTCACCATCAGTTGCAAACTTCATTTGTTACTTCAGAATTATGTCCCTTTCCACTGTAGTCTTTATATTTTTATTTTCAGTATTTGAGAATGCATTATGTCATTTTCCATCCTTTCATTGTTAAGTAAACTGTCTTACAATAAACATTTCTTACCTCTATGGCCAGTTTACAACTTCATTTGACATAACGTCGTATTATTTCATCCTCCTCCTTCTTTCCCAATATTTTGGAGCAATATGCTTTTAACTGCAATGTAAACTTTTATTGATAAAAACTTGAAAAAGGCTGAAGTCTTCCTTTTCAACAAGAAGCACTTTAACTTAAAAAAATTAGGAATCTACCAAACTCCTTGACAATTTTTCATACTACCTCACCAATGATGTACTATCATCACTGACTGTACTCAAAACCTCATGTCCCAATTTGCCGTACCTCAACTTGCAGGTCTTGCTAGGAGACTAGTGAGTCCATTAGAAATCAGAAATGTTATCCCTGTATCTATTTTTACAGATTAAGGTTAATCTCAATTTATCTAAGAAATGATTTTTTGCTGTTTAAAATATCCTTTTAGCATCTAAAATTCAGATCATTTCAATAGGTTTGAAAATGGGAGGTAGCTTATTAACAGACTACCGATTTTGAAAAATTCTCAAAATATTTTTTGACACATTTTACATCAGCATGTTACCACATCTGACCTAGTTCCCCATCTAGTCTAGAACAAAAAGATTTACTAGAGATGCCATTTTAAGATTTTGTTGTCATGTCTTCTGGTTAACTTTGGTGATCATATCCAGCCTTTAAGAAGCTGGTAATGTCTTTCATAAGTTAGATCATCAGTTCGGATTCTGTAACCCTCTACTAACAGTTATTGTAAGCCTAAGTCTATACTTCAAAAGCTTTTTAGAAAAAACGTATTGCTTCACCAGAGCTCTATAATCTTAACAGTCCAGTTAGAGTGTTTCTGTGACAACTCTACACATATATATCATGAGAAGTACCTATATACTCCCTATAGAGAGTTCTCCCTCTAGGGAGAGGCAAGACTTACTGAAGATTTGTTCATTAGTGATGAGCTAGATTTAGTTTGTTGGTTTTTTTTCTTTTTAGTTGGTTCCATTTCACGTGAATATTACAAGCCCACAAAATCAGGAAAACAAATTCAGATGATACTACTCCCAAAAGTTAGTTTTACTTTACATGCAACTGCATTCCCTTAGTGAGGCTGGTCACAGAATACGTGACCTAGACTACAAGCCAAGTCATGATTACAGATTAGAAAAGATTAACTTTCTTTTGAAATAAATCCACTCAGAAGAAAGATGACAGAGTGCAAAGTTATATATATTTGCATAACTCTGCCTAGAGGAGATGAATAGCCAGCATAATGTACTGCGCGCTCTCTATGACCTCTCTTATACGCAATTCAGCATCAGTTTTGAGCAGTCTGAGAAGCCAGAAAATTCTCAGCCAATTATACTCAGTTGGCCAGCCTGTAGGCAATAAAAAATAACATATGGTACTCTAGAGACCTACATTTTATACCAGGTTTGTATTTTTTAGCATTAAAGCAATGAAGCAGAATTACAGGTTTTTAATTTCCCCCAAAACAGACAATGACTAGATGAGAATCAAGGTTCCTCTTCCAAGAACTTGCAGCAGTGTAGGCTGCTGACTGCAAAGACTGCAGCTGCTAGCCACTCTGAGCTAATTACTGGCACAGTGAAGAGTATTTAACTGAAGCCAGTGGGTGTGAAAGTTCAGGTATAGGGCTCACAGAGGAAGACTGCAGGTTTGTGTAACAAGTCTGGTTGTCCTTAACAGTACTAACCTCTTTGAGGAATCAAAGACAGTTAGGCAAAAGATACCTTTAAGGATCTGAGCCATTTTTTAAAGTCAGTGAAACTAACAGGGATGATGCAGATGCCCCAAAGAATGAGGGCAATCTGTCCCACCAGGACACGAAGTCGCCCTACTGAGGTATGCCCATCTGACTGCTGTTATGTGGAGCAGCAATGACTGTATGAGCCTGCTAACTAGGTTAATCACCCAGCCTCTCAAGTGATTTAACCTATACTTGTTTTCCAATTTATATTTGGAAGCTGACGATGAATGGGGTATGAACAATCTACCACGTTAAAAGCATCCTTAACAGTATCATAGAATTTGTTTAACAATCTCCTTGAAATTATTCTGAATTACACAACTATTAAAATGCTTGAGATTACCACTTAATAGCATCCTGTGCCTTTGCAACTTAAATTAGCTAGACAATCTTCACAAATATAATCACTGAGCTCTTAATGAATTTTTTTATTAATTTCCAGAAGTGATACTTTTGTAATTAGGGCTGCCACATTAAGACTGTATCCCACCAATCTAAAATGCTTTGCAAGGAAGGGCAGTCATTTGAAAGTGTTAAAGCACACATTAACCATCATTTATAGGGACAATAATACTGTATTTTTCCTTATGATGATTTTTTTCTTCCTTATTAAATGAAGTGCCCTTTTTTCTGCATGTTAGACAACTAAAACCCTGATGTAAGAAAGACTGTAAAAATCATATATGGTTTATAAACCTAAGTACATTATATCCCTTCAGTCAAGTAATTACATGAAGTATCTCTGTTATAATAAAAGGAATACCTCCAGATCATTAAGCTCTAAACCACTAGATAAGATCATCTGTGACCAAGTTCACTAGTATATTAATGACTAATTTATATCCCATATGAAGGAATTTCAAGACTCATTTTAGTTGAGAAGTATTTTTGTTTTAAAATCTCAATGAGAATTGTCATCTCTATCAAACCTCAGTTATAACCTAATTGGGTATTGATAACAAATCACACTAATTTATACTGTTTTGTCACTCGGGCATATACAATTAGGCTCATCATCTTCCAGCTAGCAGAATTTAAAAAAGGCAGCCAAAAGATTTTTAAGTTTCTGGGTGATAGAATTTAAGTTTTCTTAAACTTCTAAGAATGTTACCTATCTGCAATCTCCAA
Source organism: Nipponia nippon (assembly GCF_047370975.1). Classification (NCBI taxonomy): domain Eukaryota; kingdom Metazoa; phylum Chordata; class Aves; order Pelecaniformes; family Threskiornithidae; genus Nipponia; species Nipponia nippon. Next base: position 45,419,244 of record NW_028262347.1, read on the forward strand.
GGCCCCCTGCTTCTTCAAAAGAGCACTGCCCTACCAACTATTTGAAGCCTACTGAAGACAAATGGGCTGAACAGAAGACCTTACCACTTGCTATAACCTGCAAAATCATAGCTTTTGAATGTAACTGTCAGTGTAAAAATTGGATTGGGAAATTCCTTCTGAATTATGTATTTCAAATTTGAGGATAAATGCACAAAAAAAGAAATTAATCACAAAGCATGAGCCATTAATATATGCAAAATAAAAAGGTTTCCACATTTCACAATGTATTTGTAAACTTTCATAACCCAGTGCAAGTAGTGGAATCCTATTATTTCATAAACTCACCAGAACACAATACTATCAACTCCACCCTGGAAAAATACACAGTTGTTCTCTTTCTGTGAATTATACAATATCAGTTAAAGAATTTTTTGTTAAATGTTAAAATGGTAGCATTTGTAGACTTTTCTCTTTCCCTTGAGAACTCAAAAAATCATGGCCCCAAGGTCACCAGTGGCCCTGACTGTCCCTGACTCGTCCCTGGTGCTCCCCACACCTGCCTATGGCCCAGGACCCCATGTCAGCCCCCATGGCACCTTCAGCCCCCACCCCCAGTGATACTGCAGCAGGGTTGGTCTCCAGCCTCCCATGGCCCTGCCCTGCCCAGCCATGAGTCCCACCAAGCCAGCCCCACCCATGGGTCTACATCCCAGCCTGGCCTTGGCCAGTCCCTGACCCCTGGGAGGCACCTGGCTCCCAGGGCTGGGGCTGCCCCGGTGCCCCCCAGCTTCCCTGGTCCTGGCTGGGGCAGTGGGATGGGACCTGGTACCAGGCCCTGCCCTGACGGACCCCTGGATCCCAGGGAGCCCCCAGCTTTTGTAGCACCCTGACACTTTATGCCTATATGATAAAAACATCTAGAGCATTATTTATATTTTTTAAAAATTGTAAAGCAATAAAAATCTACAGTACACACACCACACAACCACACTAAATATGAAGACTGCTAATATTTAAAATACAAAAAATGTTATATAAATGCCACAAGTATATGACTTTGAAAGCTCACCTTACATTTTTTGCATTGCTCTTGAATACTTAGTGAAAGACCATAGAAATCTGGCAAGATCGTGTATCAGTAAAATGAATTTGTATGTTAAATACACCCATTTAATAGCAAGGCAAATCATTTTCCCATACAGTTTTGCATTAACCAATGCTGCTAAAGCTTTCCTTTTTATTACAGTTATTCAACTATTTCAGCCTATCATATCTGTGGCTCTTTTTTATTGCTTTAAGGCAGCTAGAAGTTGTACACACCTAAACTTAAAAGGAAGTGATGATCAGAAAAGACAGCACACAGTTCTCTTTCTTTAAGGCTATAGTCCAAAAATAAGCAGAAAATTAATAGACACCTAAACGGAACAGATAAAAGATGCAAAAAGAAAAGACTTTTACAAAAAGTCTTCAACACACACAAGCGGCATTTTTCTGAGAAAGCTTGATGAAATGAAGAGAACCTGAAAAGTACCCACCCATACTGGGACACTACAAATGCAAAGACTTCTTTGGCCGTACCATAACCTTGAATGGCATCAGTGACTGAATCAGAATTAATATGAAGTAGGAATTACATGCTGTATAAATTTTCCTGTGGTTATAAAGATGGATTTAAGATGTGTATTAATTTATAAACTGAAATTATTTCATTATCATATATTAATAAAAGATACATAGCTCCATTCCTTGAGAGTCACTGCTGCACAAGTATTAACACTTACTGCAAAACTGAATGCTCCAAAATGTATTGTACATCTTTCAAAGTACTCATCTGTGCAATGAACCAACTAAGGAAGCAATGAAATACAACTCTTGCTTTCTTAGCTATCTCACAAGCAGTTTCCACAACCTAAAACGTACAGTGCTCATTTGCCTGTAGCATAAATCAGAAGTTTCACCTTCACTTACTGTCATCCAGAATTGGCATTAAACCTTCCTGGTCTTGCACAGGTTATCTTTCTCTATTTGTTAACACTAATTTGTTCCCCATCTCCCTTTTCAAAAGTAACTTAAAAGCTTTATTATAACAGATTTCTTGGTAAAACTTTGCTCCTATGTTTCAACAAGAAAAGGCATTTAAATCTGATATGAGAATGTCCACACAATCTATTCCAAAAGCCAACTCAAAGTTTTATTTACTCTAGTTTTTCAGCCTAGTTTCAAACTGTACATGTCAATAGCACTCTGCTGTTCTCTTTGGACTACTATATACCTTAATAGAGCTCAATATTAAGAAACTAGAATAATGTACATCTTGGTGTATGGAGAGATTGCGTTTTCTTGAGTGACACAGGAAATGAGTGACCAGTTAGGTCAAAGCCTGGGCTACACCTGAGAAACATTAAAAAGGTAAAGAATCAGAAAGGAAAACATTTCAGCGATTTGACGAACAGCAAATTTAAGTGACTGACCTATGGTTTCATAGCGCATCAGAGGCAGACCTAAGTACTCCTGAGCTTTTCTAAATCACAGTCCAGTGTCTTGTTTTACAAGACTCATTTTCTTGCTGTGCACTCACAGCCCAAGTACAGACTCCCAAACATATACTCCCACCTTTTTTGTTTGTATTCAAACTACTTTTGCAGACCGAATTAGCAGAAGTAAATGTGAATACTGCCATTCCTCCCTACTCTATTTAAATTCATAAGTAGGTAGCTAGATGTACAAAGCTACGTTATCTGTAACTTACCAGAAATAATTGCATGTGTGCTTTTATCCCGTAACCACAAGTTATACCTTCCGAAGAAGGCTGCTCTTTCAAAATACAGCCACTGTTACTTCTAATTAAAAAAAAAAAAAAACCTATGTTTTCTAATTAGGTACCTGTCTTGCTACAATCACTTTAAAAATTGGTATAATTTAAAAACTAAATAGAAACGATGCAGCAATGGTCAATATTTTGACTGCTCACATAATACACAAGAGATACAGGCTTTGGGATATTTAAGACCTTTTTCCTTTAAAAAAAATGCACTGCCTCACTGTCTTCAGGTTCACTTTGTGGGAGATGGGAGACAGTTTAGAACAAGAAAAGCGTATCTGCAATCTACAAAGGCAATCTGTTCATCACTGACTGAATGCAGTTGTATGACCCTTGATTTTCCTGCAATGTTTCTACCAGCTGAGTGACCCTGAACAAAGAAAGTAAGAAATGATCTACAGTGGGTTGTCTCCTCACTCCTTGATGCAATTGCTCCTCAGTCCTACTGTAGAAATGCAGATTAACTTTTTCAAAATGTTATTAAATTATTTAATTAAAGTAAGCATGCAGGTGACACCTATCTGTTTGACATAGGAAAAAATACAAGTTTACCAGTTTTTCAGAGCAGACAGTTTAATATGAAAGAAAAGAGACATCTTCTATAGGGGACAGCTAGACAAATGAAGAATTTGATTGTTTCATGGGCATTCCTACCAATAAATAGGTTGCAATTTAAAAAAAAAAAAATGACATACACTGCTCTGTAGAAATATCCCATTTTCATTTCCATACCATTTTACCCTGGTACAGAACACTGAAAAAGTATGAAACATTGTTAAATTAAACTTCATGTTGTATTTTGAGACGTAAATTGGCAACCTGGTTCAATTAGTTGAAACTAAACTCTCTACAAAAATGCCATAAGGCAAGAATTTAAAGTAGAGAACATCTTATGTGTTATTCCCAATGTACTCCAACTGCTTTGCTGAAGTTGCAAACCTTTCAGCTATAGTCTGTTCTCCTTCCTTCCTCTCCGTGTGATCAGTAATGCTGAGTACCTTACAGTTACTAAATGAGAAAGAAGGTCATCAGTTCGTGCTATGCCCAAAATGAGGAAGGAACTGCAAGGTATTGCTTTAGTTCACTGAACTGCAGAATTACAGAATGTGGTAAAATAAGCTTCAAAAGATCTCTATCCAAAGCTTAGTAAGAAATATTCCTATGCAGTTCCAGAAGGCCCTAAAGGCCGATTATCTTTGAAGTCCCATACAGAATATTAATTAGATTTCCAAGCCAAAAGGTTTGTATATGTCATGTTAGTTGTAGAAAAGACTTCCCATTAGAATTTGACTCAAAAATAAAGCCACTAATGTCAAATGCAGTGCATTACTTATGTTCAGAGACAAAGGGTTAGGGACTAGACTGGTGAGATGATAGAGGGCAGAGAAAGCTCCTTAAATAATCCACAGACAGTTGCTTAAATAAACCATGTGCAAAATATCCAACTATTGGAAATGTATATGATGGGCATATAGGATGAGTTCGATTAAAAAACAGACAGGAAACATACTTGATTTTAAACCACAGAACGATAACTAATTAAACAGAAGGATACCCTCTTCATTTCAAAATACTTTGCCTTTAAAAAAAGGGTGGAATTACAAAGATCAAACCACACCATAGTATTTCTTTTTTTTCTCTCAAGCTATGAACTGAGGCATCAACTCTACCACTATATAATGCTAACGCTAATACCACTGAATAATGCTAAGTAAAGTTGGAAGCAACATGTTTGACCAGGAGGCGTTTTTCAGGAAGAAAGGTAACAAGAGACATAATTGTAGTGGAAGGCGAAATAACCACCATTCGTTGTTTTACTAAAACAGAAGAGGAATGGACAGATAGGAATTCTAACACCTTCATGAAATACAAATCTATTTTATGTCTCATTAAAAAAAAAAAAAAGGCACGTATGTAGCATAGCCTCCTAAAGTAATCATTACCGAAAGTGGAATGTGAATGGCTAGCCAGAGTCCTAGCTACTCTTCTTTCTGAAATCATCATATTTACATAAGTAAGAAGAATTCAGTGAAACACAATGGTAAATAACAGAACATATTTATGCTGATTTCACTGCTTTAAAATTAAAGTTTAGCAAAACTGGTTTTAAAATTTAATTTCTAATAAACTGGTTTTACCTTCTACACTATAGAATTTTTTTTTTCTGATTTCCTTGATAACAAAAACCAGACAAATCCCCAAAACCTTCTTTTCATTTCAGCTGCAATGTTTTATTCCAGTTGAAGGTAATCTTTTTCTTTTCAAATAATACGCAAATTCAAAACAGAAGACTATTTCTTAATGAAAACTATAAGGTGTTCAGAAATTTTTCAATGTAAAAAAAGTCTTCAACTTTTCTAATGTTATTTTTTTTCTTAACGAAAACAATATCCCAGTCATGACATGCTCTGAAAAATAGGTCTGGCTGTCAAAACAAGAATTTTTAGTGAATAATTTCTTTCTTCATAAAATGCAACCTCTGCTCCTAATACAGAATTGTATTTTTTCCCAATAAACTGTTTTTTTGAAGCTGAATTTATATTAAATGGTTCCAAAATATTCTTCTAAAACTGTAGAAATAAAGACTGAAAATATTTAAAAGGGTTTCTCTTTCATGGAAAATCCAAACTATGATGATTCAAAAAATAATGTTTTAGCTAATGAATAACATTTTACAGGATGATTATGCAATAAGATTAATTTTGGGATTTTTTTTTTTAATAAAAATCAGTGGAAAAATTTGCACAGTAGCAACTGAATGTTAATAGAACTTCTCAGTTAATCAAACATGTGTATTATTACTACAAGAACAGCTCCAGCAATGGCAGTGTATCCAAGACTGGGCATGTGCAGCCATCAGTGTTTTATCCATATTCCATGTAAACCTACTGTCACGAGTGATTAAAACTGCTTCCAACAAGTGTGTATATTATAAGCGCAAAAATTGCTTTCAGAAGCAACAAGCTGCAGAAGTTTTTGGGAAAAAAGGTCAGACATAGGGGAAAGGAACTTACGTCTCCAATAACAATCTAAATAGATACCAATATCAATTTCACAACTAGAAATTAAAAGAAGGATCCTGCAGGATACTAAGGGTACAACATAATCAAATTATATAACTTATACTACTACATTACAAAATTACCATCCTATCAGAAAAGCAAATATATTACTTATCCTTGGCATGTAGAGCATCATCCTTTTCAAACCAGAAGATGTCACGAGCGATTTAAAATTCTGTTAATGTACAACCGTCCATGTGAATAATCTAACAATATCTACTGTGACTTTGACTTGTGTCACAGTTCTTCATACATAGTACACTTTATACTCATAAAATAAAATAACTCACTTTTGGAGGACAATGTACAACAATCATGAGTCACACCTGACTCATGGAAAAAGAGCAGGTAGACAGGTTACGTTCTTACTCAAAGATATGTTCTGTGCAAAAATGACAAAAAAACAATTTTGCAGGGACAATGTATAATGTGCTCTTGCTCTACTCAGAAGCAGGGTCATTAAGAGAACCCAAGAAGTATTTTGCATTCAGTAGTATCCATACCTTTTAATTTTTCCTTCTTACTCGGCGGAAACACTGGAATTGATGAGTCCACTAAATTTAACTTGCTACGGGACTTGGTCACATCTGTTTTCAGATTTTTAATTGCACCTGGATCAGTAGCTTGTAGTTAATTAGTATCATGTATGCATTCTTTTAGTTATTTCATTGTTTGCATACAGACAAGCACATTCATGTACGTTCATGTACAAGACTGGCATGTTTACAAATCTCTAGATACTTTCTTTGAAAAAGTGCTAGCAAGGCTGATTTTTCATATCATTTAGGTCTTCATGGAGATGAGGATATCAGCTGGTGATGTCCTAAGTGATAAATTTTAAAAAAACAAAGTAGGTGGAAGTCCATGCAATGATTTTCTTAAATTCTACATCGGCTTAAAAGTGACTGCACCAGTTTTGGAACACAAACACTTTACTTCTATCTTAGGATAGAAGGAGTAGCATATAAGCTGAAATTGAAAACCTACCCTCAGCTGCAAATGACAGAATTCTGGGAAAGCATTCTGGAGATCTCACAGTACAGTGCTTGTTCTGTTGTTACTCCTCTCATTAGGCCTTTGCTTTGACATCTCTTTGCGAACAGCTGGTGTGTGTGCTCTAGAAATGAGCACTACAGAGTTATGAACTTGGCAACACTTGCCTATATGTTATGCCTAAGGTCATTCTCCCATCTCTGGAAAAATCAAACATAGAATTGTAAAGCTAAAACAGTTCTTAATGTATAGGCCTAGAAAACTTCTGCTTTACATCAGTTCAGTCCATATGACTTCAAATAAAGTACTTTTTTATTCTCATCTGGAAGGCATCTTTAAAACACATCTAAAAACATCTGTAACTCTTTCTTTGTTAAACTATGAGTACAAGAAACACTTCTGTGGCTTCTTTAAGGGGATTATTAGCATATCATTATCACCATACAAATTTGGTAATATAGGAAATTTACTTTGGAAAAAAAAACATCATCATGATGAAGGGCTCAAAAATGCAGCACTGGGTTAGGACAAGTAGCATTTCAGATGTTTCGTACCTATCTGCTAGTATTCTTCTAGGAGACAAGTACTTTCTGTTTTATTCTGTCCAGAGCAAAAGTGATTCTTCTCACTTCTCTTTCTATAATGTCTAGGAATACAAATAATGACCAGCAACAAAAAAATTCTTTTTCTGTATCTTCTAACACAGATCAAAACATTGATTTTTTTATTACCTTAAATTGTTACTGATCTTCCTGTAATCCTAGCTATCATAGATCTGTAATATGAAAGTAAGAAGCAAAATTCTAAAGGATGTATTCAAACAGGAAAAAACTGTCAGTGTATACTTCAGATTCAAGCATGCCTGAATTATAAAGAATGGTAACCAGCTGAAAGAGTGAAATTAGAAATATATAGTGATATTTTTAGTGGCAAACATACACATTTTAGCAAGTCTGATTCAGGTTATTTGAGATCTTGTATAACCATTTGTTTTGTAAGTCAGATTATCAAGTTTCAGACTTAAATGTAGGTTCCCAAGTAATCTTCACTGATCCTTATAAAGTATGAAGAAGTTTCTATCTGTATGGAAATAGAACCATCTGCCCATTCACAGTATTATTTCTGAAGACTTAATCTGAGAATTTATAAGTGCATAGACATGTTCAATTTTGTGAAAAACTGTGCTTCTGCTTGAAAGCATTTTTTGAAATTTACAATAAATTTTTAGAAATTACAATTTTCAGTAAACAATACCTCCTCAAATCCACCTATACCGTCCAAATATTGACTCTCTGTAGGGAATCTATACAATACATGTGAGATATTATTAGATTGTTGACTGTATGCCGGTAACTGCATGCCACAGTTGTGGCCAGAAGTAGTAGTAGTTCACATTGAAAATGGATCAGTGGGACTACACAAAAATAAATATACATTTCTTTCTTAATACAGGAGACAGTTAAATGTGGATTATAGCTAAAAGCCTAAGTAGAGTTAGATGGAAAGGAAAATGAGCCACAGAACTTAGTTGAATATTCAATAAAATAGGATAAAGAAATGGGACAAGTCAATTGATTTATTCTCCACATATACAGTGTTAGAATTTTAAATATATTTTGGCTGACAAAGTTTGTGTTAGTTTGTAGCAGATAAAAACCACAACTCAAATAATAGTCAGGTATCTGGATCTGATATGAATGTCTAAAAATTACTGAACAATAAGAAATTCTCTATCTTAAAATATCTCATTTTTTCTCGGAATACTTCTGATACCAAGATTTTATTGCTAATGACAAATTAATTGAATAGGGGCAATTATATCTATCTAGTGTTCATTATTTCAGAAGTACTGTCTTCTACACTGTTTTGACCAAAGATGTACAACAGTGTGCTTACGCGCCAATTATATGAGATAGTATTCATCCTTCACCTTTTAAAAAAGAAAACACTGCAAATGTGTTCAGCATTTCTGAGTGTCTTGGGTATTCATAACTCCCATTGTCAATGCAGGATTTTATATTATTAAGCAAAGGAAGTATAATACACAGTGTATAAATATAATCTCCAAATTCCATCTCCAAAACACACTTGTCCAGATGGCACTTTTATTCATTAGTACCAAAGAAAGAGTAACTTTTCTTTCAGGAGATCAGAAAATCTATTTTCTGAACGTAGTATTTATCTCAGAGTGTTCAATGCCTATACAATATTTGTCATTATAACAGAAAAAAAATACAAAAATCAGAGTTTTGCACTGCAGACTCAAATACTGCCATGAGCCTTGTTTTGATAGTGAGAATGTCAAAGAGCACTTTTGATGTGGGCACAGTGCAAATATTCACATTTGCTTAGCTAGGCAAGATAAAAATTAACAATCACAAATGGTCTTGCCCAACCAAAACGTCTTCTAGAAGCCCCATCATGCCCAACCAGAATGTTTTCCAGAAACCCCTGCATATTTCTTCCCTAACTCACTAGGATATGACTAAAACACTGTCCAAAGAACTCCAGAAGTAACTGCATGCATTTCAAGAAGCACTGCTTTCTCATGCATGTGCCCAGTCTTCCCAATAACCCATGAAACTGTAGACATGTTGGGGGCTATTCAGGACGAAGATGAGGCTCCAAAGGAAACACAGACAGGAAGGATGTTCCAAGACAGGGGATGAATTTCTCCTTATAAAACTGCAGGGTTGTTTTTTTATTGTGTGCACTTGTTTAAACATGTAATGCAATTATTTGATAATGGATGTAACTCCAATGCCAAACAGCTAGTGAAAAAATTATGAGAACAGATTCGCAGCCTCTCTGACCCTTTGCTCAGCTTGCTCCTTAACTACTTGCTCTTTAAGGACTAGTTCTATCACTGATGGAAATAAATGGAAAAAATTCCGTACTGACTTCCATGAACTCTGGCCTAGGGCTTTAATTCCTGTGCAGACTGTATTTCACTCTACCCTTCTTATTCAGTTCTACCACTTTGATGCAGAAGTATGGTTTATGTACTTGTTCATTACTTTTTCATTATTACTCCTTCCCTTTATTTATCATTATGTTCCCTTCTGCTTGGAGTCTCACAAAAAAAATACCATATGGGAAAAACCAAATTTGTAATTTGGTTACTGCAGAATTTCAAATAAACCATCCTACAACAGAGGACCTTACTGTAGGTCCCCAAGATTTATTTCATATTATCAGTTTTGAGAGAAGATTTACTGTCGTAACAAATTGACTGTCAGAGTATAATTGGGGTTTTTTTTAGAACTTATACATGGTAAAAAATGCAGTAGACCAGCAATACTTAAAAAAAAAAACAAAAAAAAACCCCAACATAATCTGATCCTAACTAGGAAAAAACCACACACTTAAAGGATAAGATATACTCAGCAAATGATGATTTGGAGCAGATTCTTGAGTAGGCTGTAAAAATGTTATATTATATAAAATAAGGTTACTCTACTTGGCCCTTAACATCTATCCATAGAAGTTCAGATTCCTGGGGATCACGTGAAAGACACACATTCAACAACACAAGCAAACCTGTTTTCTTCAGATTCAACAGGAAAACTCCACAGACTTCAGTGAGAGCTAAATTATGTGTACTTTGGAAAAAATCATGTCCCTAACATAATTTTATGTTTTTGAGCAAATACTTGATAGCATAGGCAAATATTTGTTAATATAGAAGACAGCCTGAATACGACACTTATAAAAGCTGATTCTTAAATATTCTGCATTTTCTTTGCTTTTATTAGAGAAATTATTAAGGAAGGAATATGTACTTTCAAGAAGCTACATTTTTGTCTTGCATTTTTGTCTTGCTGTGCTGTTCTTGGATGATGTCTGAGCCTATACCATCCACTTTCAAGGACATGAGCAAAGAGTATCCCATAGGAGTTAAGCTTTATAAAATTGCTTTATTTTTTCCTCACTGTAGAACAGAATAGAATAGATCAGTTGGAACGGACCTACAATGATCATCTAGTTCAACTGCCTGACCACTTCAGGGCTGACCAAGTTAAATCATAGCTGGGGTTGTTTAGCCTGGAGAAAAGGAGGCTGAGGGGAGACCTTATTGCCTTCTACAACTACCTGAAAGGAGGCTGTAGCGAGGTGGGGGTCGGTCTCTTCTCCCAAGTAACAAGCGATACGCCAAGAGAAAACGGCCTCAAGTTGTGCCGGGGAGGTTTAGGTTGGATATTAGGAAAAATTTCTTCACTGAGAGGGTAGTTGGGCACTGGAACAGGCTGCCCAGGGAAGTGGTTGAGTCCCCATCCCTGGAGGTATTTAAAAGACGGGTAGACGTGGTGCTTAGGGACATGATTTAGAGGCGGACTTGGCAGTTAATGGTTGGACTTGATGATCTTAAAGGTCTTTTCCAACCTAAACGATTCTATGATTCTATGATTCTATATTATTAAGGCCATTGTTCAAATGCCTCTTAAACACTGATAGGCATGCCTATAGCTGTTACGACTACAACTGATATGAAAACTAGAAAAAAAAACGTGACTGCAGCCGTTACAAAAACTATGGTGTCTACAATTTGCATGGCAACAGATTCATTTATAAGGACATGGATAACCATCTCTGCTCTATTCCATTGACCAGCACCATTGTATTTTTATCGCATATTCAGTCACATGTCTTTATAAGCATTCAGATAATGAGCCATCAATAGTTAATGTAGCAGTTGATGTGCCTAGTTCCAGCTAAAATAATTGATAGCAATGTTTATGAAACAGATACAGAGTGAAATGGGAGTATATAGTCTTGTTGCTAGCTTGAGGCATTCACCACATGCTCCTCCTCCTCTAAATATTTATGTTTCTGTCTTTTTTCTTGTACCCCAGCTTTTTCTTCTTCTGGACTGTCACATCAGTCTTCTTCAGTCATCAAATATTTATTACAAAGTCCACAGCTTTTAAGAGAAAATCTCCTGCTTGCAAATATTTGCAATATGCTACTGAATACACAGAACTTCACAAGAGCAAGGAAGTAAACTCATACTTGAAAAGAACTCAAGTAATTACTTGTAGGTACAATTATACCTATGATTGTGTTCTGTTAGGAATATGCTGGCAATTTAAAAAAAAGACAGTCTAGAGAGGAGCCAGCTAAAGCATTGTCCTACTTACACCACTGACACAGCCAGTCTGTGTTTTGACAGATAATATTAGTTAGGAGTCATCAACCATAATAAAATTGGTTTTTAATACTACGCAAACAACTTTTATTCACTTCCGTGTAGAAAAGGAATAGCCATGTGTACATGTTCTGTAAGTAACTGAGGAAGGTAACACTTAAATCTTTCCTAAATGTTTCTAAGGTTGGACACAACTAATAGTTCAGCATTGTGTTCCACTTAAACCATTGTAACTTAATAATGCCAAGTTTCTATTGAATTCCAGATGCTCTGCCTCTCCACTATACATTTAAATCCTGTAACATAATGTACTTACCTCTGTATTTACCTTATTAGAATTAGTTTAATAGCTACGTTTAATATCTAGTCTTTTGTATACATATCAATATGCTTCCCTTAATATTCATATCTTGAGATAAACAGCTGAGATAACTAGGAAAAAAGCATCATTCCAATTTGTTCATGAAAATATTTCTGTTCATATTTAGTAATCTAAACTGATTTTGGCAGTCACAAAGACTTGCTACTTGCACTGACTTCAGTGGGAACTACATGGGTTCAGAACACCTGAAAATGAAGATATTTTTATTTAGTAGCCTGAACAACTGTTCTCTAAGACAGTGGAGATCTAGAGATAGCAAGATGCCTCACTGGACTTCGGAGACAGAAAACTTGGAACTTCCACCTCAAACACATGGGATAGGATCTCCATTTCACTTGTTGGAATTCTTTTTAAATTATTCTGTGGAAATGTGAGAAAAAAAAATTCTCTTGCAATATAAAGAAAATTGATGGAGACCTTACAAAAGCCCTTCATACAAGAGAAGGTTTTAGTACTTCAAAAAAAGTACTGATTATTCATTCAAATATACAGGATGCCATTGGTACTCTATGTTCTTCAGCATAGGCAGAAAGAAATAAAACAGGGAGAAAAGCCATCATTCCATCTTCATCACAAGAACAAGAGCTATTTTAAGAACAATACTCAACAAAATTCTCTAATTACAATCCTATTAAAGCTTAATATTGATCAAATTACATAAACTGGTTCAATAAAACAAGGTCACTACATTACCCTCTTTGGATTTTCCCTTCTATCATGCCTCCAATAAGCATTTCTAAATAAGTGGTATCTTATTAGATGAAATAAAGCCTTAATGATTACCAGTATATTTCTATTACTGATTTTATTACTGAATTTGTATCTAACAATTAGAGTTTAGCTGAAATCTATGGGGTACTAGGGGATATCAAAGGATTCTTAGCATTGCAGTCCCACCCCCCAAACAATTCTACTATCTATATCCAGAAAGAACAGATTTTCAAATAGTACTAATGATAATATTTATCAGAGAGAAAAAAAAAAAATTGCAACATCTTGAAGAATTTCTACTTAATTAGAACTAGGTATTTAGATCTCCACCAGAGAGATTCACTGGAATCACAGTACACTCCAAGTTGCTGGAAATAAAAAAAATAAATAAAAATAGATTAAGAAACTGGAGCCATATCCCCTCCATGTTCCTTATAAAGACCAAAAAGAAAGTGTGACTTTAATTCTTTAGTACTGGACATTTCCCTGTCTGTTGTAAAATTCATAGTATAGATAATTTAAATGAAATAGAAACAGGCAAGTCAATTGTTATATTGCACATGTAATATTAGAAGGTCTTTCATAAAGTTTCATCTAATGAAAAGTCACACATTTGTTTGCTAGCTACCATTAACAGAGTTGTTTATTATTGCTATACAATTTCTCAGAGGTGGATGCTGTCTCAGATGGACTAGATAACCTTTAAAGGTCCCTTCCAACCCAAACTATTCTATGATTCTATGAAATAGATTAATATGTGTTTCAGTAACACCCTCTTCCTAGGCCTGGATAGCTGGCCCTGCTTTGCAGGAGGTTTGGACCACTTGAGTTCTAACAGCCCCTCTCAGTATAAACTATTCTATTATCTCTACCAAAGAATAGCATATTTAGACTGCTGTCCTTTTAAAAGGTCCATTTTAAATTTAGGTTTTTTATACCCATGCACAGAAGAATTCATCTCATGTAAGTTTAGCTATCTGAAAGTTATACCACCCAAGCTAGGCATTAAGCCTCTTTCTATGGTCATGAGAAAAAAACAAAACAAAACCACAGCATTCCAACGTTCACCCTAACCATCTTACAGAATGAACTGCCCTTTCTGAACGGCCTATTTTTCCCATTTTCTTATAGAGAGATTCTATATGATTAAGACTGAATGCTTAACTTTTAGACAGCTTTATTAGTCAGAATGAATTGTACTATAAAAGACACAGCATAGGTGCAAATCCCGATCATGAGAACATGAAAAGAGTTATAGCCATGTAAAAAAAAAAAAAAATCTGCTAACATAAATGCTGAGTGAAATCAGAATTTAGACCTTCTTTACAAAAATCCAGCAACTGCCCAGTAATGGAGATCAAAACACACATGAAGGTAATATTTGGTAAATAAAGAAATAGATATTTTTTTATTCTTTAAAGCAACAAAAACTATGTACCAACGTATTTTACCCACTTGAAAATATCAGCATAACTACAGCAATGTCAGTGATGGTATTACATTTCCATCATCTGTGAATTATCTTTAAAACCAGATTTTTTATTTAAAGACTGAACAAAATCAATGTATTACTGTAAATCAAAGCACTAGTGAATGAATGCAGGTCACAATCTACCACTTTCAATTGGAACAATATTTCACCTATGAAGTTTGCTTTCAAATTGTGATTATGACAGGCTTTTCAGCCTTGCAACAGCATTTCTCTAAGTTCTTTTGGACTCTGAAGGGTAAAAACTCTTTAGCAACATATAAAAATAAAAAATGTTGACTTTACAAAATAAGCACAAAACTTAAAAAAAATTGTTACAATATCATTGACTTTTATTATTAAAGTAAAAAAAAATCAATGTTTTATTTTTATTAAAAAGACTTTAAAAGAATGTAATATTTTTATTAAAATTATGTAAACATTCAAATTGGAAATCAAACCGCTGTATTTGAAAACTTAATTTGGAATTTATTTTCTCAGAATCATCCACAATATAATTCTGCTATTGGTCCTGATTCTAACTGAAAGTAACTCACTCATCAGAGTGAAAAGATCTTACACATTTTCATCAATCTATTAATAATGAGCTCAGTGATGGCTAGCTAAATTCCCAGTGCAGGACAGGAGAAAGAGACTGACTTTGACAGTTATCAGAGAAATTGTCCTGACTTTTACAATCACCAGAATCCATTTCAGCATCTTAAAGTCTTTTAAAGTGCTTGCAAAGTTGTTCTACTTTATCATCTTACACAGCCACAGGCCGAGGCCACACTTATCCCTGTTTCTGGTAATATAATATTCAAGAAGCAATGGGCACAAACTGAAACACAGGAGGTTCCCTCTGAACATCAGGAAACACTTTTTTAATGTGAGGGTGACTGAACACTGGCACAGGTTGCCCAGAGCAGTTGTGGAGTCTACCCTCAGAGATATTCAAAAGCCATCTGGACACAGTCCTGGGCAGCCTGTTCTTAGTAACCCTGCTGGAGCAGAAGGGTTGGACAAGGTGACCTCCAGAGGTCTGTCCAACCTCAACCGGTCTGTGATTCTGTGAATATTAGATTAATTTCTAAATAAATCACTGAGGAAGTACATTATTAATGAACAAAATATACATATTTGACTAGAGACTGATGACCTATCAGCATCTTCATAAAAATAATACCTCAGCATCTTCCATACCTTGAAACTTACTTTTGAAAGACTAAAAGAAACAATAAAACAACCACAAAACAAGCCTAGTTCAGCATTGTTTATCAGAGCACATTTATGATTATTATAACTCTTATGACTCTTATGATTCATTATGTCTTACAATGACATAAATTTTATTTTTTCAATGTTTGTTTACAAGGCAACTAATAGAGGTGACATTTTCTAGACAATTTAGCTTAGAGAAGACTATGGTGAAATTTGCTTGGGAAAGTTGTAACTGAACATTTTCCTCTTTCTACCACTCAAAACAGGAGTTACAGTTTCTAATTAGTTACTAACCTTTTTAGTAGAGCACTCTTTTTTTTCGCTACAGAAGAAAACCTAATTTTAGTCCAATAAAATAAAAACATACTGTTAAGTATGCTTCCCCATTACTGTAGAGCTGTATTGTATTTAGCAATTATTATTTTTTTGCTGGACTCAAGAGTCATGACCTAAATACAATAAATTCCATTCACAAGGGAACATGCAGTGCAGACCCAAATACACTTTCCTTAGAGTCTTCCACTGTCAACAGGCAGCTTTAGGAAGAATAAACAAGACCACTTGTGAACTAGATTCTTAATATCAGAAGACCTGGTACACACAGAACACTTCTCAACTGTTCTATCATGTAATTCTAATAGTTTTAGTAAAAATATTCAGACTCATGTTCCATTCTTTGTGTGAATGATCCCACACAAAGTGGAATCTCTCTACAGTAAAGTCTGAAATAAAGAACAGGAAGGGGTGTTCTGGGTCAAGTTCAGAGGTTAACCAAAGGTACTATGACATATAATGTCTTTCACACGAGTTTCATCTTGAGAACAGTTTGGGGTTTTTACCCTGACTTTGTCTAAGAAAGATGGATTCTGATTGTCATTCCTTGATAATTCAGGAATGAAATTCCTCTGATGAATGATATATCTTTATTCATGGTACCTTACATTCACTGATTCCTCCATCAACATTATTTTTGGCTTAAACTATTTCTTTCATCTTCACCTAGTCGCTCCATCTTCCTGCCTCTCCAAGAATATTTACAAAATCACTCATATTCTCTCTCAACTCAGTTTTCCCCAGAAGTAAGAAAACTTCAATTAGTCTTTTCATGCAGAAGATGTTATTGCCTCTTTGCTCTAGGAGTCTTTTGCTGAATCTCTTCCAGCTTGAGGCTGGCTCTCAATCACTACTGAGCCAAAACCCAGACAATAAGGTTCAAACTACCATCTGGTTTAGCTACATTAACACTTATCTATTTCTCATAGTAATCTCTTACATAATACATTTTAGAATGATATTCGCCTTTTTTACACCCACCTCCCATTGGCTGCCTACAACCATTCTATAACATATATTTTCCCTCTCTACTACTGCTACCTAAAAGGTCAGAACATAAATTTTTGTTACTAACTGCTAGGTATAGGGCCCTCATCTTTGTACCATGTAGTATCATTCCACCTTTGTTATTCTTGTTCTTGTGTAATAGCATACTCATTCCCTTAGTTGACTGTTCAACTCAATTTTGTGTCATCTAAAATTTCCACTAGCATGCTCCTTCTTCTTGCGCTCAAATTAACGAAAATTGATCCCAAAACACATTCTTAATCAACTACTACTACTAGCCTCTTTCCATCCTGTCAATGTCTACTGTATGTGAAATTTTTTCCTCTCTCTCTTTTATTACTTACCTTACTAATTATCTTACTTTTTCTTACTCATTTCCCGTCTACTAGTAATTTAAATGGGGCCACTTCAGAAGATATATATTTTAGGGATATCATAGTTCCCTAGTCTAACAGTTCTTGTACCAAAGAGTGATATTGAGTTATTCTGTATAAAGATAATTTTGGTAAACCCTTGTCATATTTTTAAGTTAACTTTTTGACATATTATTAGTTTTTCCTCCAAAATAAGTTTTAAAGTCTTCTCTATTATTACATTTAGTCTAACTGGTCCGTAATTGCCTTCTCACTTTTTTCGTCCTTCCTTAAACATAGCTGTTCAGTTAAACATAGATGTTCACAAAGTTAAGACTGCTAATCTAATGGAAATAAAAATTAGTTCAATGATAGCAATTAACAAGACAACTGTATTTCTGTAACTCAAATTTGAAAGACAGTTAACTCTATACATTGTTCTGTTGCAGTATAGATCAGTACAAAAAACTTCAAGCCATCTACAGTCATACTTCTCATTTTGGTTACAGCACTAAAAGTTGTAGTTGTAACAGCATTAACTAGTATCTCAAGCTTCATATTTAATGTTATTAATTATTTCTTATTGCCAATTAGACAAGATTTTTTAATGGCTCATTCCTTACCCCAGTTTTCATGTGGGTTCTTTTTGTTCAGATTCTATTTATGAAAAGTGCAATGATTTTTCCAGATCATATTTTTAACTTTTTAAGACAATAAACAAAAACAGTGTCCTAGCAAAAATACTTCAGAATGTAACTGTGTCAATACACACATTCTACATGCAAAGCACTATGTAAATGCTAAGAAATAACTGAATTTTGAAAACCACTCAAGAAATCAAGAGCGAAAAGAAATATATGCTGATAAAGTAAGAGTCACTAGATGTCACATTATAACTAAATAATAATCATTGCATAGTTATCGTATATTTATGTATTCTTCTCTTAAATCGAGTGAACACAGAATTCTTCCTCTCCATGATGAAAGGACTGGGTAGCATTTTGTCATAGGGCTAGGTCAGGCAGCTAGCAATGCAAGCTTGCCATTCATAAAACCAAAAACAAAAAAGAAAATGATAAAAGTACTGTGTAAAATATCTCAAGTCCAGAAAGGAAGCTAAATAGTATGGCAGTCATATGGAAGTTATTTTCCTGGAAGGCTGTATTACTTGAATGTTATGCTATTAGGCCAGTGTTCTGTACTTATAGAAACAGATTTCTACAGAACTGAATTACTTAACATGAAGATCTAGACAACCTAATTGATGGGAAAAAAATCTGGTTCTGCTTTAAAGTGTAAGCAGTATGTCACACAGTTCCTCATACAGGAAACCCACATCTCTACTTAGATACATGGATGAATGCTACCTGAAACAGACATTCTTAATGGTACATGGTAGTACAGAGTGTTCACCCGACAGATCAATTACTTTTAGGGGGTCTACAGCTATCATTCAAAACCACACAGCATCAACATTTACTAGAAGAAATAGAGATTAAAATCATATCGTGATCCAGTTCCTTAGAATTTCTTTTTCTTTTAGGCTCTGTATCACAGTTATGCTGAATATTATTTTCCTTAGCTAGTCTGCTGCATTTTAGCAGGAGTTTTGCTTATGTAAGACACAGAAACATTGACTTAGACACCTGCTAGTGGGCTGATTGGAGAGTGCCTCTGTACTAAGCAGCACACCGAATGGGGGTCCACAGATGCAGAACTTCCTCTCTTCTTCAGATTTCTAGCAATAAATCTTTGAATAAAGGATCTATGCTGTCTTTCACTTTTTCTTTTACACTCTTCTATGAAGAGACACCAGTGGAAAAGAAGCTCAACTGCCCACAAATTAGAGAAAAATAAAAACAAAAAAACCTTGATTTTACTCATATCAAGATCATTGGTACTCCTTTTTGTTTGACCCAAGCCAAGTGTAGTCATTCTTATTGCCTGGAGCTAATGCTGAAGTTGCTAATGCTATTCTTCAAATGATTACAGTCTCTCTCTCCTTTTCAGCCCTATCCCAAGATATTCCAATAACCTGCCAGGGTTATGCCACTGCTTCTGTTCCCTACTCCAGTGGGTGCCTTTTTCCTTTTCTGTCTTTAAGAACTTTCTCACTGATTTGATTCATCCTCACCACGTCCTTCTTCCAATCACACAGCTGAATCCATCTTCCTTCTTCTCTAGCCACTGTCTAATAGGTATACAACTTTGCCCAGGCAAGTATGTCCAGGGACTCATGCTTACAGTCAAATTCTCTTGCAAGTGACAGTTGGGAGATGCAAAGAAAATGACATGGAGAAAAACTGCGTTTTGACTCATGGTATATTTCAAATGTCTGGCAAGATACACAGACTGAACTAAGATCTTTCTTTGCTTTTAATTCTAGTATATTGAAAAATAATGTTATATTGATATATACTTTTGAAATATAATATCATGTTATTAACTGAAGTAGTGCATTCTTCAGTTCCTAAAAAAAGACCAAAGTAATTGTATATAATGAAATTTATATAATTATTTTTAAAATTAATAAAAATATTAAGATATCAGTTGTTTTTTGGTTTGTGTGTAGTTCATTGTTCAACCTACATAAGCTGGTTTTATTTGTTTTAATGCTATTTAGAAACTCTTATCTGGAATGGAGTCTGTAGGAAACATCATCATTGTTTTTTCTTCATTCCCACCATTAGACCTCTAATTTAAATGATCCCTCATCTGTTATAAATGCTAGAGCAACAGCCAAAAGAACCAGTAGCTACAGGCCTTCATCTTGCTCTCCTTGAAGTCAACAGCATTACTCCTACTCTGAACTGTGAAGAGAAGACAGGTCCCAAACAGGTCAAACCAGGTACTATTAAATCGATAGGAGTTCTGCAGCCGACTTCAATAGGAGCAGAATTTGGGCCTCAAGGAATAAATACTGATTAGGGTTAAAGTAAGTGGCATTAAGTAGAAAATTGGTCAACCTAAAAAAAAAAAAATCTTTATAAACTACATACCTGAGGCAGTGCTGAGTTAAGCTGTCGCTGGAGGGAGTCTCTGTCGTAGATGACATCCTGTAGGCGTTGCTGTGCAAGTGACAAGCTTTCCTGTGTCTCCCGAAGAGTATCAAGGAGACGGTCCCTTTCATCCAGCATGTTCACCATCAGCTGCTCGAAGTGAGAATCCGAGTCTGAGCCGCTGCTTTGGGACCCCCGTTGACTCATCGGGGTGTCCTCGTTTATCGTTGGCATCACTTCACACATCATTTCTTTAAAAAAACACAAATCAAAGAAAAGCTCTTCAGTAGAAAAACATTTGAGGGGATTTCATAAGAGGAATTAACTGTGTCACATGGACACCGTTAGTAGATTATTGCATTGTTCCCTCTTTCAACTTTGTGCTTTCAATGTTAATCAGATGGTCGATAGACAGGGATTAAATACAGTGACTAATTCCACGCAGCAAAGACTTTGAATGTGCTTCCTAAACTGAGAGAAGAATGACTGGAAGGAGATGGAGGGTAACAGAATATTTTAAATTATTAATAGTTTTGCAAATAATGCTCTCTTAAAATGACAGAAGAGACTTCCTCTGCAATTGTAGTCTCCTTTATCATTGATATTCTCCACTCCCTTACTTAATGTCATTGTTGAATTGTTGGTATTGATGCCAATAGCTGCCATTAATTGCCAGATTTTGTCCTGCTCTAGGCATTTCTACAGTACAGCTCAGGATAACCATTGATCCAGTATCATGCTGCCTTAACAATGCCAGGTTAATCTATTTTTCTATCTAGTTATTCCCACCCTCGGGGGAAATTTTTCTCCAGTGAGCTCGTTCTGTAAGAGGTCAAGAACTAGAAACTCTCTGCTAATTACCATCCCTGTGATATCTTGTGCAAATTGAATTACCAGAAACAGAATCACTGTTGTTTGTTTCCTAAAAACAGTCCTGAGCAGAGCAAATAATATCACCTAGTCCCATTCAATTCAGTTTTAAAGCTTCTTAATGTAAATCTCAAAACGTCAGTTTGTGTATGGGGAGAAGCTTATGCTATGCGTTCAGCAAACGGAAAAAAAAAATAAAGACATGACAGGTCTAAAGCTCAGATTTTTTTAAAAAATAAAAAGACTGTGTTAATAATAGATGACATCTACCCAGTGAAAGTCACGCAAAGAATCAGAAATTGGTTTTCTAATATGACTGAAGAAGTACAGCAGACATAACTTTATACATATTTAAAGGGTTAATTTCTGGAAATTCTCTTATTGTAGTAACTATTGGTAGCCTTTTATCTCAGCCAGTGGGATCAAGGTGCTTTTGGTGCATCTACCGGAAGTTAAAATATTTTACCTAGGAGTTTGCTGTGGACCTTCTGGACATGACCTTTTCCTACAATACATGTGGCTGACACTCTTCCACTGTTAAGTGTGCCATCATGTAACATTCTCATCATTTCAGTCTCAATACTACGATGGATTAGCTCTACATATTCTTAAATCTGGTCTGCCTTCCGAAGTAGGAAAATGAAACTTGTGAAAGTGGAATTTATGAAAAATGGACGATCTAGCTGTTACAGAATGTAACTTAAAGACAGGCCATACACCAGGGAACAAAAGAGCTAAAATACCTGTACTTAATTCATTAAAACCAACTCATCCTGCCAATCCTTGTGCTAACACTGCTTGCTGCAAAGATTTACTGGGAAAATGACATAGCTTTGCTAAGATTAGCTGGCCTTGATCATATTCTGAATGTTCATGCAGATTTTAGTATTCTTAATTTTCACTTTTTCAGCAGATGTGATAACTAGCAAAATTGGCACCAAACATTGGTATTTCAGCATGAATTATCAGCTACTACTGTGTAGCTTCCATAGGCAATAGCATCACTACTGAGGTTTCGGGTAGGTCTTGATCCTGTTTTTAAAGTGTCTGGACTGGAGGCAAGGTAAAAGTTGTTTGTGGCTATTATTCACTTAGTAATTAATTAGGTGCAAGAGAAGCAGTTAATAGCTTGAAGTGACAGATACTGAAAAGTTCCTCACATCTCCAATATATTTAGGTCAGGTAGATTTACTCAGGATTATCTGATTTGATGCTGCATATCTCCATTACTCATGAGGTTCAAAACTTTCTATTCCAGGAACCTTTGCCTCTCCTAAACTATAGGCTGCACTAGCAAGCACCACAATGTCCTTTCATATTAGATGACATTAATGTATCACTGCCTCCATCGTCATAAAAAACTTCAAGTTTAAAAATATTCGCACCATTACCAACTGATCTTCATGGTACCTACCACTTCCTCTTCTGAGTATGGACAGCATATACTGTGAGGCCCCATAGATGGGGAATGACTAAACTCTGCAGCTGCACCAGCAGAAGGACAGTTTGAATAAACTAGTACCCATCCTCCTACACTTCAATTTCCCTGCAGAGGCAGAACATTTGTGCGGAGTTCTTGCTGATCTAACTGCTTTGTCCACTGTCAACAGATATCTTGAGATGTGGGACTACCAGCAGTGGGGAGCCACTGTCTTGCCTCTGCGATCCTCTCACAATGTTGTGGGAATACATATCACTCGGAAAGTGGCCATCACTCTGTGGAGTGTCTCCACCCAGGTCCTACCTGTGGCTAACCAGTTTGGGATGGTCAAGTTCACAGTGAGCAAAGGGATAACTAAAGCATCCAAGGCCATCTGCCACTTGCTCAGTTTAATCGTAACTTTTCAGTATGCAGCAGGTGGCCAGAGACCAAAGTCTCTGCATGCCCACTCTTCAAGACCAAAGAAAACACCTCAGATTGTCACTGAACCTTTCCTGCCTCATGATCATCAACATCTCATGGGGCATGCTTCCTGCCCCAGGGGATTCTCACCCATGAACCTTCATCATTCAAGAAATTACCTCCAATGTCCTGCATGTGCAGATCAAGTTTATGGTCTGAACGGCACAGCATACACTACCACTGCTCACGTGCAGTGGCAGAGTGAGAGTGGTGCAATTTTTCACACATGCTGGTGTGTGTGTGGGAAGAGGCAGGGAAACCTCTGTGTGGACAGCTGTTGCTACCTTAGCACCTTGTATTCAAACTAGATAGAAAATCTCCTCCTACAGTCATTATGGGGATGTGGGAAGCCATATATATCAGTGGTTGTGGGGCAGCAATAGAATCCATGGGTTGAAAGCTCATGGCACTATTACCATGTCTTCTCCCTCTAGGCTGCTGCATTCAGGGAGGGGAGTGGACCATGCAGTGTGCCTATTTCGAAAGCCTGGGCTGCATTATCCTGACATGGCACAAGTAACAAACTTGGGCTATGAGTAAGACCGCAGAGAAGGCACGAACAGGTGGGCAGCTCCTGATCTAGGCAGTTGCTGTTTGGAAGTTTTCTCCTACAGCTCACAGCCCCAGGAGAATCTGTAAAAGGTACAGCTGTTCTTGCAGTCAGACTGGTGATATACATCGGTTTTTGGCAGTTTGGAGATCAATGCCATTATTCCATTGGAACCATGTGCATCCTCTCCCTTTCCCCACCCTCAGCTTAGACACAAATATAGAAAAGCAGTATGCTAACCTGGGCCAGATCAGAAGTGCTGGTAGGGTGTGCCAGAAAGCGATGTATTGATACTTGCATCAGTGAGAGGCAGGGAAAAGGGGAATCCTGGGCCGTGTCCTCACATGGATCTTTTGCGGGAGCCAACAATGAGGACCCCGGAACAACTCTGAAGCCAACCCGGCTTCTTAGGATGTTCCTGGGTCATCAACCCATAAAAAAGGAACAAAATTTCAAAAAACTGCAGGTTTATAGTAGGGTTCCCAAAGAAAGATTTCTAGTAGCTCTTCATGAAAGACATATATGCCATGCTGTTCTGATTTACTATGATTTGTGCCTTCTTGCCTTTAGAAAAGCATTCTTTTTTCTTTTTTTAAACTTTATCTGGCATTTATCACTCTTATACCTGCCAGCAGATGGGATGCTTCCAATGTCCCGAGGCTGCCACCATTTAACAGTATTCCCAAGAAATGCTGGCCTTCTTCCAGCACATATTCAAGATTAAAGCTACTTCCCCAGGACCTTATTGCACCCTTTATGAATTTTCTGCTTGATAGCAGGAAAGAATCAAAATACTTAGAATATTTTAAGAATTTTAAAATGAAGAAAAAAAAGGAAAAAAGAAAAGGGAGGTTCATCAAGAGGGTCTGCAACAAAAGCTAGGGCAGGTAAAGCAGAGAAAGGACTTCAAACCAACGAAAGTAAATAGAAGAAGTGTCAGCAAACAGACCGATCACAATTTAGCAATAGGAGATTGGCAGCTGAGGACAAACAGGAGGGCACATATGCATTTGGTTCTTAATATAGCAAGTGAATCACGTTAGGGATTTACAAGAGTTCTTGAAGTTTCCAGAGCCTTCTGATGGTGTGCATGTATTAGACAACCCTTGGTTAACCACATGATGATGTGGTTCACACGTGGGGTCAGGACATTTGATTTAAGAGCAAGTTTCCAGTTTAATTTTAGCTGAAAGTAAGTTAGTTTGCACACACCAAAAGCACATAGAGATCCAAGACAACACAATGCAGATGGAAACAACTGAGGGATTCACATTAAAACGTAAAATAAAAATAGTATGGCTATGAACAGTTAGGTCCAATTGCTAATGTGGTCATACCCTGAGTAATTTTAATTATATTTTTAACTTTGCAATGGAGGAAGAAAGCAACTTTTGATTTTCCTTCTACATAACTTTGAATTTTAAACCTAATTTTGGTGATTAAAAAATGGCAAAACCCCAACAATTTTTACTCTGGTTTCATAATATAATCAACTGAAATATTTCATACACTGAAATCAGAAGGAATCACTATAACTACCTACTCTTCACCCACTAATCACAGACCATAAATCTGTGTTAAGCTAAAGCATATTTCATGCAGGAAAGATTTCAACCATTAAACACTTCAAGAGATCTCTCTAGTAAAATAACCAGAATTAAGTCATTCTTTCTGTGAAAAATATATGCCTTTTTCCACTGTATTTCTGAGGGAGACACAGCCACATTCAATGCTGCAGTTCTTAAAGGCTCAGAATAAGGCTATTGGCAGGCCCACTTCTATTACATTTTAGACCTACCATGCCACATGCATTTTGTCGCTGATCTGTGAGTTTACAGAAATTTTTATACATCTCAGATATATTTCACTACATACGCACGAATTAATTTTCATATAGACAGATCAGATGCATCCTGGACTTACTGGACATGCATACAGTTCAGGAATAACAGGCCCATGCATACGTGGCAGATATTTATTGTAAGTATACAGTTTTTATTAATTCATGTAGATATCATTTCTACTCAGAACAGAACTTAGTAGGATAAATAACAGACCATCTTTAAACTTCGCTTTTGTCCATTACTCTTACTGCTTCAAAGACTGGTTAGGCTCATAGGACTTGATTTTCTAAACCATAACTTTTGGATAGACTAAATACAGTCATAAACTGACATCTGGATATTCCATGTTTTCTAATCGTGTTTATCAGACGATGATTTGAGATCCTGCTCCCCCACCATACAATTGACTGTATATAACTATATAACTGGAGACAGCCCCAAAAGATCAACAATCAGGATGAAGTTTCCCAGCCCTCTACTCTTCTGAATTGATTTTATACAGTGTAATAGGTTGTTAGCTCCTCATTCAACTCCATGCGCACACTGAACCTCAGATTCCAATACATTCCTATCAACTACTACAAGGCAATTACCAGTTACGTATCTTCAATGAGTCCTCTTAGGGAAAAAGAATTCAGAGCTGACAGTAACCGTAAAGGAGGGATGAGCAAAGACAAACAATGTGCATGAAGCATCAGAATCCCTTCTCTGAAGCTTACAACAAAAAACTTGAATTGCATTGCCACAATTCTAAATGGCAAAATAACTTCCCTTACAATTTTCAGGTAATGTGATGAAAAATAAGCAAAATTGGAGTATATAAATATCTGCCTGAAATTTCAGGAATTTACAATGACCACTGAATCTTCTTTTTAGAAGAATCATCGCCATCACTGAGCAACCTGATCTTATTTTGAAGTTGGCCCTGCATTGGGAAGGTGATGGTGCAGATGACCTCCAAAGGTCCCTTCCACACTGAATAATTCCATGTTTCTGGAGGCAGCTTTAAGTTCAAAGAATTCACTCGTTTACTACAGAGATTCTGAAATTCAATATACATTTAAATAAGGCTGGAGGGAAATTTGAAATAAAAAAGCAAGACTAAAACCCCACATTGTTGCCCATCTCATTGCATTCATATAAAAAAAAAAAATGTTGATTTTCTTAGGATGGCCTGCCTCATGGAGAATTTGGGGCTCTATACACTTGGAAGACCTCTACAGAAAGTAAATAAAATTGTCATTGAAAAATAAAAAATAAACTTCAGTTATGCTTAATTACAAGTACGGCCACATTTTCAGATATTGCTATTTACACTAAATGTCACAATTTCTGAGTGAAGAAAACAAACAGCCCAAAAAACCTATAAAGCAGAGAATCTGAAAACACAACCACATGATGATGGGAAATGCACACGTACATTTTAGACATCCAAATTGTAAAGAAAAA
The DNA here is from genome assembly GCF_047370975.1 of Nipponia nippon. Classification (NCBI taxonomy): domain Eukaryota; kingdom Metazoa; phylum Chordata; class Aves; order Pelecaniformes; family Threskiornithidae; genus Nipponia; species Nipponia nippon. Next base: position 45,446,339 of record NW_028262347.1, read on the forward strand.
TCTGTGCTTATTTTTGGAAATGTAGGTAATTACTCTTTGACATAAAATATTCACACACACAAAAAAAAACCAAAAATATTATATTGGATGATAAAATGCCATGTCTCAGAACATTTTAAATTTAAAAGTTTGAAAAGTCTTGTAACTTAACTCGTATTGCCTTACTTATTTTCTGGCTTTACTTGTCATTCAAATGATTTAAACAAAAGAAAGGTTTGAAGAAAGATTTTAAGGCTTTACATTTACAGTAAAGCAAATAATGAAAAAGTATTTTTAGAATAAAGATTGAGAAACTGTTGAAGCCTAGCTTGACAGGGGAACACATATATATGGTATGACAGTAGTTAAGTGGTATGTGCTCCTTCTAGAATCACAAGAGAAGAAACAGTAAATATAAATAAATATTTTTCCCCAAAATTCCAATGTTGAAGTTGTTCCTATTCAAGGTCATAATCTGTTATCAAGTCAATGTTTACAATATACATAAAGACATGATGTGCTTGGTACATTTAGGAAGTTTTCTGACTATGTCATTAATGAGAAATAAAAATAGGAATACATCATATTCTCCTCAGGAAAAAATAGAAAGCTTTCCTAACACCATCCTCTCAAAAAACAAGCGCGCAAACAAACAAACTAACCCGCAAACAAACCCAAGAACCAAGAAACACAGACTTGCTTTCTTCTCAAAAGAAAGATACATGGTGTTGAATAGAATAAACTCAGAAATCTGTAACCAGCTATCAGGAGTCAGCTTTGCAGAGTCTGACTAAATACCCACTGAAGTAATTTACTAAATATTTTGGTACCAAGACTCTGGTCACATGAAAAAAGGAGAAAAAGATGAAGAAGGACTACTGCAGGCAGCCAGCTTGGTTTCCTAATTTGATACCTCAAATCCTACTTAATTGTACCAGTGGTGCCCAACCATGCATCTAGCAAGTCCATGTAGCTCTTTGTGCTACTAGAGGAGAACTGCAGGCTGTTGCCCCCAGAAAACTGAGTCAGAAAAGGAGCTGGGGGAGGAATGGAAGATGAGAGGGAAAAGATAATGAAGACCTTAATTAACCATCCTGTTCCTTAGGAGAAGGTGAGGAACAGGCCAGATAATTACATTAGCAGCAACCCACTACTAAGTGGCAGCTATCTTGCTCTGTCAGGATATGACTGAAGGCACATATGAGGGAACACAGGCATCCAAGAAAGAACATTGAGGGAGCTGGAATTTCTTTCAGTGGGTGCTAGGAACTGCAAGTGGTGGATTAAATACCTCTGTCCCACATCTTCAAGACCACAGAGGTCCATGAAAACAGAATAAGCCCTCATGTACATTGTTCTGTGCAATACTTCCCATAAAGCCAGGACTGCAATGAAGAGGAAGGAGTGGAGGGAAAGGGCTTAACAAGGTGACATATGCCTCATTAATACCTAAACATGCATTATATACCTCTTCACTCAAAGGAAAAAAAGAAAAATTTTGTGTTCTTTTGCCAGAAGAAGGCTGACTTTCCCTGTAGTAACATAACTTAATTAAAGCTATGCTTGACTGATTTAAGTCAACAAAAATAAGACTTTTAAAATGTGTTTCTCTTTCTTTAAAAAGAAAAGAGAAGCTCCATTGATACTGAACTTAGTATGTCTGCAGTAAAAAGTTTACCACTTTACCCGGTATTCTGAACGTAAGTAAGTAAAGCAATCCCTCAATGCAATACGCATTTACTTCAAGTCACCAGCATTTTACTGTTAATACACAAACACTGTTTCTTAGATTCATCAGGAGCCACAGAGCAAACATTACAATTCCCTTGCTCAGGGAGCACACAAAGTGCCCAAAACTCTCAAGAACTGCAATGGATACTGAACCTCTGTAGTCCCTTAAGACTATTCCAAACCCTCTGAGAGGTTCTGAAGGGGGAGCAGGATACTGACAAAGTACTGCTTCCCTTAAAATCCATGCAGCACATACATGCTCCCTAGAAAAAGACTTTTAGGCAATGTAATAACTTTAGAATTCTTCTAATTTGAAACAAAGCCTAAGCGCTTATTTTAATAGTAGTTCTAGACCCAAAGTGCTCAGGTATCATAGCCACACACAATTGCAGCCTTTGAAGCAGCACATCAAAGTTCTCTAAATACATTCTATTCCTTATCCATTCGGTATCTACTACACCATCTACTGCAAAATCTATTCCAGGTTGATTGGTTCCTAGTTCAGTGTTTTCTCCAATCGTTTGCATGGAGCCTAATCCAACAACTGCTTACATTCATGGAAATTCTATCATGGACTTCAGTGGGTTCGGATCAGTGCAGAGGGTTGGAAAAGTCACTAACATAGGCAAGCCATCAACCTCCTGTCATTTTACCACCTCCAAACAGGAGCATAAAAATCACAAATGTATGTTATGCATGACTAGGGGGCACGCTGGATGTTATGTGATCATCGCCTACAATATTATGAGAAATCACGAACAGGTTTCCCTTCTAAACACACAACATTTAACTGGCAAAAAGCAACGATTGTTTAAAGTGACCTGTTCTATGAGAGGGGGAAAGAACGTGGTTCATTGTCATTGCATTAAAGATGCTTCAGATTGTATGAAAAAATGTCACAGCAAACCTTTAGCACGAGCTGCATTATGTCTCCATCAAGAGCGAACTCAATATTAGCTCAATTAGGAATTCTGCAGCTCAGTTTAGACAGCCAGATGAGGGAATGGACAAAAATCGCAACAAACAGCACAGGATATGCCCACCCTTGGTTAAGAGTTATATAAAGCTCCTTTTCAGGAGCTACTCCATTAACAACTAAATTGATAGCAATTCTCATATCTTCTATCTACAGATGCTGATAATCATGTATGGACCAGGTGTGAAAGTGCATCCTCAATACTGACTTTTTCTAAAACCACTTGAAATTTCTGTGGTACATATGCTATGAAGGTAGAAAATGAAAAAGTTGTCATCTTTCTTCTCATTGGACCCCACCCTATTTGACATCTGTTATCTCGATTGTCCAAGAGTCTTGGAATTATTTATTTTTTTAAAGTGAATGCTGTAACAAACACCTCTGCAATCTGATGTAGCCTGGGAATAATTCACCAGCTGGACTTCTTTCACTTGGGTAAGCTCTGGGAATGAGAAGACGTAATACTACTTGGCTTCTGCCTGACAAAGGCTCTTAGACAAGCATTCATTTTGCTCACCTTGAAGGCTACCACCTTAGATGTGAATCTAATTTTATTCCCTCACCTTTCTGTCCATAACTGGTTTTAAAACCTTGTTTTCTGTTTGATTTGCACACCAAGGTTGAGGAGTCATTTCAAGTTACTTGTGATTTTGCTGCAGGAAAAAGAAGTAGAAATCTAACTACCATACATTCTAGCCTGTCCACAGTGACATCAGCTTGAAAACTCATTTCATTGGATCATTCTGGATATTTTGCATTTACAAGCTATTTTTTTTCAAATCGTTAAATAGATATAGTGGCTGATAAAAACAGTTCTTACTGCAATTATGTCTTTTCAGATGTTCTCAGCAAGATCGCTCTTAGGCAGCACGGTGTAATTCCATAAGGAAAATCCTTCCTATTGTCTGAGTTGCATTACATGCATATTCCTCCTCCTAGTTAACTCCTTACCTGCCAGTCTCCACTAAACTATGATATCACCTTTAACAGAAGCATCCTGCACTCCTTCCACACAGGAGGGGTGATCAACACAGTACCTTAAAAAAAGGACTCATTCCAACTATTTGTTCTTTATGTCATGCTTCTGGCCTCGTATCTCCCTCAACCACACTGAAAAAAAAAGAAGTTGGCTCCACGTTTTTTAGTCTGAAATTCCCCAACTCCCATTACCGAAATGCATTCAAATAATACCACACAAGTACTACAGCAAGAGGCAGACAGCAAGATTTTGCATTTGCACCTCACCTCCCAGAGCGTATCAGGGCTAAGAAGGGAATGGCTAACTCAGAAATAGAAGGTTCAGTACCTAGTGGCTTTTATTTCGGCGTCTGCTATTTCACTTGATCAATAACAACCGCAGTCTCCACCGGCTTCGAGCGGGGACTCACACAGCCGAGCACTCCTGGACCATCTTCCTAGCAATGGTGACACAGGCGTTGCTCCGAGGAACCCCAAGCCCCCGCACCCGTCCTCCGGCAAGACTGGCTGCTTGGCACCTCAGCATTTTCTTCGGTCACTTCGTCAGCAGCCAAGAGGAGAAGCATCCATGGGAAAAATGGCATATTACAAATTTTGCTTTGGGAAGCAGAGCTCGGCTCAGACCATTGTCGGGAGCAGGAGGGGGGGGGAGCGGCTCTTAAAGCTCCAGCAGCCCCTTTCGAGCAACAGCATCTTTGCAGCTGGAGGCAAGCGATTACAGGGGGAGGGGCCAGGGAGAAAGCATCTTTCTTTTATTTCTCATCTTTTGTTAAACTTAACTGAGCGATATCTAGCTTCTCTAGTTCATCAATACCTCCCAGGCTCGTTATGCCTCTGTGCATGACAGAAGTCCACACGCACGCACGACTACCTGCAAAACCAAAAGCAAACGCGGTTTTCTGCTTTACAGAAAGAAATCCTCTGCCCACAGCTCATTGCTGCCTGGCCGGCACCGTATAGAGCCTGATCTCAGCGGTACAGAGCAGCAACCGTGGCGACGGAGCCGCGGCAGCGGGCGCTGGCAGAGCCTCGGCGGCTCACCCACGGCACCCGCGCCGCGCCGCACACCGCGCACCAGGGCGCGCGCGTCCCGGGCGCCTCCGCTCCGCGGGGCAGAACCGGCCGCAGCCGGGGCACCGCCGCCAGCTCCCCTCCGAGGGGCAGGGCCGCCGGGCGCTGCGCTGCCCTCGTCCTGGCTAACCGCTCGGTGATGCCTCTGTTGAAAGCAGTGCGAGAGCTCTAAACTGCTGTATTCTGGAATTTTTAAAGAGTTCAGGCAAACGCCAGTACATCTCATCTAATCGGATATAGAGTGTAATAAAACGTATCGCCTGCTGTAATCCGACCATGACAAAGCAGTGGTAAAATCTGCTATAATCTGAATAGTCCAGGCGTGTAATTAATATTACGCGTTCGGAAACGCTAGGCAACGGCCCTCTCCCTGGGTCCGAAACCTGGGCGGGCGGCACCGGCGGGGGCCGGAGGGCGGGCGGCAGCGGGCGAGGCTGAGGCGGGGGTGGAGGCGGAGGGAGGGGCTACGGGCGAGGATGGGCTCGGCGCGCTCCTCGTCGACGGGGACTTCCCCTGGAAGCCGCTGCAGTGGTTTCCACCAGTCCTTAAATAAATTCTGAAGTAATCACGTCTGCTCCCGCTGCCTCACGCACACGGCTCCCCAGATGCAGCTGCGACTGCTGCTTCGCGTTAATTCCCTCACGCCCACTCCTTAAAAAAAAAGAAAGGGGGGGGAGGAAAAAAGGGGACACTGGGGCCCGATCCGAACTGGAGAGCGCCGCGTCCTCCCCTCTCCTCTCCTCAGCGCAACGGCTCCTCTCTGGCCGTTAGGGCGCGTGCCCGTCCGTTGGCGCCCTCCGCCCCGGAGGCTAACACACCCCCCCCCCCGCCCCTCCCGTCCCAACGGCTGTGTCGCGCGCGGGCGCAGCCGCCGGGAGGGAGGCCGGCGGGCGGCTCAGGGAAGCCCCGCGGAGCCGGCCGCTGCAGCGGGGGGATGGCGGAGCCTTGGCCGCTAAACGCCGCCTCCAGGGGGGCTTGGTGCCCCCGGAGATGCCCCGTCACCCTCCCGCCCTGCGCCCCTCCTCGCCCCTCAGTGCCGGCTCGGGCGGGTAGAAAAGGGATGCGGAGATGGGGCACGGGCGGGGGTTATTGAAGGAACTGGGCGTCGTGAATAAATGGGTACCAGAAAACGATTTAAAGTCGGGGTTTTCAGAATGTTCGTTTGTAGTTAAGTTCATCCCAGTTGGAGGACAATGTGCTGGTGTCGACTACACGAACTTTGTTCTTGCAAGAAATATTTCAGTATTTGTTTACATTTTTTCCACATACCAAAAAATGCTTTGCCCGTGCAGGATGGACTCCATTGCTTCAGAAGCCCAAAGTCACTTCATCAGCTTTAGGAAAGTGCTGGAGAGGCAGAGGAGCGACAGCCAGCAGCAGGTTCAGGCTCAGTGATGCTTGCTGCTGCGATGGCTTCACAGTAGGTTTGGCCCATTACTTTGCTCGTTTCTGGCACAGAGGATGCACATGTATGGTAGAAGGCGAATAGCTGAGAAGAGTTGCCAACGTGGACATCTTAAAAACAAGTGCAAAGAAAGTACTGGTGCCATGCCAGAGTTTGTTGCCAGAGCTTGGCCTTTCAGCGCAACGCATGGGTTAAAAGAGCCAAAATAAAATAACTCTTCACCACCAACTGTGCCACTATTCCAGGTGGCTTTTTGTCACTTTTCTTGGCCATTCCAGATCCTTATCCTGACTTAATTTATCTTCAGCATACAAACCATTAGAGCAGTTGCTCGATAATCACACTGTAGCTGAGGGCAAGATCCATCATCCATCAGAGAATTACACACATGGCTGTCACAACAAATCTGAGCTTTGAGTTAGGTGAGTGAGGAAAAACTAAGCAGCTCAGAAAGCACTCATGAGAGCAAGCGTGTTCAGCAGGCAGCCACATAGGCTGGCTAGTACAAACTTCTTCAAAAAAGGGCATATGTGATGGGGTTTTTTCCATTATTTGTTTGTGGGTTTTTTTTCTTTCTTTGCAGTTAAAGCACATTACTCTCGGTACAATAAGGTATATAGGTCAGATCAAGATTTGCAGCTTCAAACTCTCTAGAACTCAGCACTGTTATTTTTTTATAACAGCATCTGTATGCATGGAAGTATCACTCTTTTCTAAGTATTGATAAAGATGAGTGCCATTGATGACATCCTTCCTTCTTCCCCTCTTTCAAACATCAAATTGCTGACTAAATCATTTGCCAGGCATGTGGGAGATCTGAGCTCACTGTCTGTGAGGCTGGGTGCATCCAGGGTGGTTGGTTTCAGCACTTACCTTGGAAAAGATTCCAGTCTGTGTTCCATGGACTGGGGGAGTCAATTATTTGCAAAGCTGTATAGCAGACAGGCCTCCTTCATAGTCATGTGATTTATAAACATTTATGGAATACTCTGGGAAGTCTGTTGGCCCCTCAGCTCCTCATGCCCATCCTCTCTACTGCCTTTCCATCATTAAAGCAAAAACCCAGCACAGAAGGACTATTATTGCTACTCATGGTATTGTCATAGTTGGCCTGCTGCCCTTAGCTTCCCTGTTGCCAGATTCACAGATGAGTAAGTGGCTGAAGTACCGTGTTTCACAGTGCTGAGGTTACTGCATAGTGCAGAAGCTGCCAATTAGTACCTGTGCTTTGTGATACCAATTTAAACAGGAGCCTCCTTCTATTCAAGCATGTAGGCTTTTGAGGTCAATGAGACAGAAGAAGGAGGAAAAACTCTAAAGACTGGAAAATGAAGAACTAAGGAAGAACCACAGAAACTGGGATGGAGCAAGTCCTTTGGGCTTTGTCATAATAAGGGAATGTTCCCTACAGTAGAGGGTATCTTTTGGTAAAACTTAACTGCATGGATTATTTTGATCAAGAGCATAAGAGCATAATGATATATTTTATGGAAACTTTAGTAGTGAAAGGTACTGAATGTACCATTTAATTATGAGCTTAAGCTTCCCTTGAATGGAATTTGACTATCAGATCTCCAAAACATAGTTTTGCTTATCTAAGCTCCAAGTATGCCAACCAAATCTGTTAATTACCCCAAAAGTGTGAAATGCCCAGTCTCTCTGTCAACTCGCTCTGTTTCATCTGGTATTTGAGCATGTGGAACTTACAGGAGATAAATTAAGTGGGTGAAGGCAAGTAGGAAGAGTACAGTGAGACTGCACTCTTTATTACCATACCATGGTCCTCCATACCATTTCCCAGGTTATTTTAAAAAATAAAATATAATTTTATGACAGAAAGAATACTTTAAAGAAGTGTCTGAAAGCTGGCTTTCTCCCCTGTGTAAGTCTCGCCATGGGTCTTTCTCACATGCTGTCTCCAACAAAGATAAAGTGGAGACTTACGAAATCTTCTGCTATGAACAGGATAAAAGAGGGAACCGACACCACCGTACTCCCACGGAATAACTGATCATACAGGGAGGTGAGGAACCAACTTGGAAAAGATTTACCTTTACTTTCAAGACATACAGTGCAAACTGAGGAGCCAGTGATGGTTGCAAAGATACACGATGTGGTCAAAGAAATAAGAAGGGAAAGTGATTCCTGTAGCCCTCTTGAATAATATTGACGATGCAGCACTTCATTGGTTAAAGCCTGCCAGCAGCTACTACAGCATGATGGAGGCCTGCATAAGATTTTTAGATGGAGAAAGGAGAACCTCTCTTAGAAATGTTACATAGGAAGAAAAAAAAGCAGCAATATTTAGAGCTAGTCTTCACTTGATAAAGAAGCCATTAGAGACTAAGAGACGAGTGCAAAAATATAGTTCAGAGGATCTTGTCTGAGACTGGAAAAAAGAAATGTAATATTGTGTGAATAAATTACATTCCAATGTAATTGGAGTTATAATTCCAATTGTACTTTACAATTACATTCATGCTTATTTCCCAAAGGTTCTCTGCATATTATCATTGCTTTAAGGGTTTCTCTGTAGTTCCTTACTTTAAATTTGTTACCTATTTCAGCTCTGCGTTTTACCTTCCATAACTTGATTGCTGTGTTTCACTAGATGACTGTCATAAACTTGGTTTTCTCACACAAAAACACATGCCAGATGTGGCCTCAAAAATCATCATGGTAACCCTGAAAATCTCTCATTGCAGACATTTGATGGGGGGAGAGAAAGTTTAGAACAGGGACATAGCCTTAGCTTAAATGTGACTTGTTCCAAGCCAACTCAACACCAATACAAGAGAAGCCTGAGAGTTTGACAGTATAGTTAGCACCTTTCAGTAGAGCTGAAAGTCCTCAGCTGGGAAAGGACAGGTTTTGTCTCTGTCTCAGTTAGTGTGATCTGCAGAGCAGGCTCTAGTTCCCAGCTATGGAATGGTTGATTGGACCAGAATCTTCTGGTCTTATTACACTCCTTCAGGATGCTTTTTCTGGAGACGTGATTTAAGGGCTGTAAAGACCTGCTTGAAAATCCCAGTTACTCACCTACAGTTGTATATGAGACCTGAAAACTGAAGAACTTTTTTTTTTTATGATCTGAGATTTGGAACGTTGTCTAAGAGCAGTCATTCTGCTTTTCCTCCACTGTGTCTAATGTTACTCATCTGAAGTGTTGCTTGCAACTAAAGTGGCATAAGATGTGAGTAAACATTTTAATTCAGTCGGCTATTGAAATACTTAAGGTGTCATAGAAAATTTCACTCTACCACAGTTACTGTAAAAAATGAAAAATGGCATTCAGCTGTATGAGAGTAGCTAGCTGTGCTATCAGATTCTCAGACTACAATTGAGTTATTTTTTAATTACCTTTAACACATAGGTGCAAGCAACAAAGTGCATGAAGGCAAGGAAAAAATTCTTCCACTTCTGGCATAATTTTTCCTTTTGTCGAGTTTCAATTTTTTACAAATTCCTCTGAATTGGTCTTTGCCAATGGCATGGAACAGATCTGAGTTGATACCAGTGATGTCTTTAAAAGTCACTGAAATCCAGGCAAATGAGAGAAATTTGTGTCATTTTTCAGCTAAGGAGCTTCATTTTCATACATGGAAATGTAAAAACATGCGGACTCTCAAAATAGTAACTGTGATCAGGAAAAATGTATCATGATTTAAAAATAACTTTAAACATTTTAAAGTTTGTGGTCATAATGCATTTGTTGAAGGTCATTCAATTCATATTCCACTTCATCACATGGTGTGAGTTAAAGAAGGAGGACCTAATTCCAAAGCCAAGCGTGAGGACCACAAAGTAGATGTTGACCAGAGGAATCAGCAAAGAATAACATGAGCCATAACTGATGCTGATGAAAGATCTTATCATTAAGAAACAATCCAATCTATACCACCACTGGCAATAAAACAGCTATGATAGCCAGCATCACAACTAACCAACTGACACCATTAGTCTGCCTTTCCCCCCCAGGATTCTTGGGCCATCACAAACCTGAAAAAGATAAGAAGTTAAAGACCAATGACCTCTCCATCTGAAAATGTCATGACATTGAGGCATCTCACAGGTGTTTCAGCTCCTTCACACACAAATAAATCAAACCTGTTTACACTAAACCCATGCAAAGCCATATTTGAATTAAAATTTCTATCTCTAGATTGCCAGTAAACTCTATCTCAGTGCAATGTCAATGAGATAGCTTCAGCTACTTAGACTTTCATAGTCTCTCAGCTTTGCTACAAAAGTGCTATTCATCTGGATAAAAATCCTTCTATGATCAGGAAACTGCAAATACTGCACTATGGTGCAATACGGTTCCTCAGCTAGAGAGGTTACTCAGAGAAAGCCAAAATATACACTCCACTCCTTGTTCTAGATTTTAGGCACGGGGATATGGAATTGTAAAACAAGTTCCGATTCTCCAGACTTTCAGATACTCCTTGGGGGTTTTTTTATGCCTGTAGTTTAGATTAATTAAAGTTTGGGGTTTGACAGTTATGTTCTTTTATTATAATAGAATGTTTCATTATTGGGGAAAATCTTATCTGCTCAGCAAAAATAATAAAATGAAGGACCCTCATAGGATCTTCCTAGCTGCTGGGCTGAATGTAGCAGTGTATAAACATGCCAAAACAAAGACACACAAGAAAACATGCTGAAGTAAGACACTTCTTTGTACACCTTCTGCCTGTGACAAGATAAAATAAAAAATGCACAAGAGATGCTAGTTAAAACAGATGTTAGTGGAAGGTCATGTACTCACATGTGTTTTCATACACAAACCATTTTATTATGTACCTGTTGAGTTTGCTGCCCACAAAATATACCTGACAAAGAATCTCAAATAGCAATTAAAAAAATGACAGACAAAAACAAAAAAATGAGAAAAAGAGAGAGAGAAATTGAAGTGGCTTGCATGCTACTGTTCTTGCAACCAGAAAAGCATATTTCATAATGCGGCCCAAACAGCATTAACTACATTGCAACAGGGTTGGTAGTTTTCAGCCTTTCCCCTTGTCAGGCTGTACACCAACACAGGGCTCTTAGCTTTGCTCTTCTCTGTAACTCCTCTATACACTTATACAGTATCATGAATAATCAGCCATCCGTGAGTAAAGAACTGTGAGTGCTTCTGATGTCATTAAACATGAAGCAGTACAAATTTAAATTTACATAAAACTCAGTTATGTTGACCCTACTCTTTATTTTGCTGTCTGTATGTGAGATTGTTATGGATTACGTTAGACAAAAGGTAAACTATTCTACAGCACACTTGGCATAATATATTATTGTCAAATATGTTACTTTTGCTTATAATTTTTAGTGCTATTTAATGCCCATTATATTTAATTAAAAATATAAAAATGTTAATTCTACTTTTTCCAATTATCTGAATAAAAATTCACGGTAGAAAACAGTAATGCACTAGAAATTCAGTAGTAGGGAGAAATACATGTGTTTGCAATATTTCTAAGTTTTACCCTTTAAGTGAGTCATATTTTCTTCTACTTATGTGCATTGCTGCTAGCAATTTATTTTGTTACTTTCAAACTATTTTCAGTCATGGCAAGGATTTAACATCTTTATGCATGACAAGGTTCACACTTCTCCTGCCGTTACTTAACAGAAGAAGGAAAGGAAAGGCAAGCAGAAGAGCAGAGATGAACAAAAAGTCATTGTTTGCAAAACTCAAGATCCCAGCTGAAGGAGACTTGTCACATTTCATGCACATACACATACTCGCATACACACCTACCAACAGATCCCCAAGAGAACTTAAAAAAAAACAATCATGCCTACAAAATCTCAGTGCAGTAAGAATTCTCAAAAAAATTACCAGATAAATTTATCAAAACCCCTAATATTATTTATTTTTCAATATTAACCACATAAAAATGAACAAATCTTACTACAAAATGTGACCAATAGAAGTTCCATTTTAGAATGAAATTTTTACACACCTAAGAAATTATCTTTTGTTCACGTTCTACTTCTCCATGTCTCCTTTATATCCTGGTTTGGTTTTTTTTCCTAATTTTTTAGCATTTGTTTCATTTTGGTAAGATTTTGGTAAATTTTCCAGTTTATTACTAGAAAGCTGAAGATGACCATTAACAGCTATTATTGATTATTAATCTTTTTTTTTAAAAAGCAACTCTACCTTTTGCTTCCAGGTAGTTCATTTCTGTCCATCTTCATTTGTTGAGATAAAAGCAAATCAAATCTAGTACACACAGATAACTATTATAAAAGATAAAAATCTTTCAAATGATAGGAAAAAGACAATCTGAAATTTGCAAAGGAGAAAAATATGCTGTTTAAAGTAAAAAATAAAGTCTGCACAAAGAGGAATTATTTCAAATACCAGACAGGAAAGTAAGAGAGAGATGTAGTTAGCCAATGAGAACATCTTACCTAGCATTCGCAGAAAGGAAAAACAACCGTTATCATTCATAGGGTGATTAATAAAATTAGTCAGTTATTTTCTAATTAAATTGAAGCTGTGTTAAAAAGATGACTGTCAGAACTCTCATTCTGCTAGTGAGAGAGAGAAAAGACTATGACTACCACTAGCGTCAGAGTTCAGCGGTCAAAGCACTGACAAAGTACAGGATGCTCTTGTCCCATCCCCTGATTTAATTAATATTTATTGACAGGCCTCACCCCAGGATGCCGTATGGCCCGCTTCTTAGGATGCTAGACTAAATCCTGATTTCCTTCAGAGCATCTCCTACTGTTTGGCATAGACAAACTCTCTTTAACTCATTTTCTTGTGTGAATCTCATCAGAAGCAACAGAATACCTCATCGCCTAACACAGCTCAGAGCTAAAGAGCATGGTGGGGCCAGTTAGGCCTTAAAAAGCTGAGAACTTCCCTGCTATGGACCTTCAATGCTACAGATGAACATGGGGAAAAACAAAACCCACATTCAAGTGTACTCTTGCCAGGAAAAAGATTAAAGAAAACTCTGAATTTGGCATAGAAAATATTTTGCTGATAAAGGAAAACCTATACATGTGGAACACAAAAAACAATAGAGTCTTAATGCTAAGCATAGTAAATTATATACTTAAATATGGAGGAAGTTTCTGCAGATCTTGAACTTAAAAATGCATTGAGCATTTTGCCAAACAGTTTCCAGGTAATGAAAGCTCCCCAACAACCCTCTTCCCCCTACATTTGTTATTTAAGGTCTAACTAATAAACATCTGAACAAAAAAGCCCATTTACTTTCCTTAAAAATCAAACCTCTTGAGTTTAACTAAACAAAGTAAGAATGTTTTGTAGACTTGCTACTTTTCTTGAGATAGTTTTTAATACAGAATGATAACAAAAGAAAGAGGCTACATTGTGTGCTAGATATTGGTGTCAAGAACTGGGATGAAATTCTGGCTCTGTGTAGGCATGGGTTTTAGCCTCAACGGACTATGGATTTCACAGTGTTTAGATGTTCAAATGAATCATTTGTTACGTCTGTTTAATTTTTTAATTACAATTACAAAAACAATTAGTATTCTCTTTTCTTCATGTGTTTGAACAGCTTGGTATGTTGACTCCCTTATTAATTTCTGAGTGTAGAAAATGATTATTGTTTTCTGAGTCTTTATGGAATTTTAACAAGTAGTGAATCTAAGTAGAAAGTTACCAGCATTTGTTAATAGCTGCTGTCAGGGCCCTCAGGCCCCAAATATATTATATTTGCAATCTTCTGTAACCCAGTGCAAGTAGTGGAATATTATTATTTCATAAACTCACCAGATCACAATACTATCAACTCCACCCTGGAAAAATACACTGAAGATTTCTTTCTGTGAATTACAGAATATCAGTTATAGATTTTCTTTTCTTAAAGGCTAAAATGGTACTGTTTGTAGATATTTCTTCCTCCCTTGAAAGCTCAACCAGGGTCCCGAGGTCACCACTGGCCCTGACTGTCCCTGACCCCTCCCTGGGCTCTCCCACCCTGCCCATGACCCAGGACCCCATGTCAGCCTCCGGCATCGTCAGCCGCTGCCCCAGTGACACGGCAGCAGGGTTGGTCTGCAGCTCCCCACAGACCTGCCCTGCCCTGCCCTGCCCTGCCCAGCCATGGGCCCTGCTGAGCCAGGCTGACCCATGGACCCACGTCCCAGCCCATCCCCAGGGAGGTGCCCGACTCCCGGGGCTGGGGCTGCCCCGGTGCCCCCTGGCTGCCCTGCTCTTGGCTGGGGCTGGGATGGGCCCTGGCACCAGCCTCTGCCCTGCCACACCTGGGGAGTCCCTGCTACCCCAGCCCCAGCCCCCACCGTGCTCTGACAGCCACTCTGTGCGTTCTTCCTTACAAGGCATTTTCAAAGAATCTTTACTGTTTAATTTTATAATTTTTCTTGAAGTACTATGTTGCGTAAAATGTTAAACATATTATAATGTAAGAAATGAAATTTTATGGCAGCTCTCCTAAAGCACTCAACAGATTGTCTATATTTTAAACTGTACTTGTCTGCCAATTTACCACACATTATTTTTACAAGTAACTTCATACTGACTGTACACAAAGACTGAATTCTTTAAATAGTGAGCCACATAAATGGGGAACAAACTGAAGAATAAGAGACTGAAGTACATGCAGCTTTCTTGCTTTTTTTTTTTTTGTTGTTGTTATTCTTAAGTGAGAGTGCACTTGAGGTGACTGAGCTTTTCAGGGAGAAGCATACGTTGGTACGCTGCAGCGAGTGAGGTATCACCGAACATGTATGTCAGCCGGTAATCCCAGCACTGATCTACCTCTATGGCCTTGACATGCAATGGAAATCAATGGCTCTTCAAGGACTTCTCTCAGGGCAAGCCAGGAATTCACCTGGGGACGTTTCTGTGCCCTTCACCACCAGAGAGGCATCTTATCTTCTCCCATCACTGCTGCCACTCTGTCTGTAAGCCCCTGTGCAGCACATCATAGCCCTAGCAGTATACTGAGCTGAAGGGAGACACATCCATGGTACACGCAGGAGGGAGGCGGGATGAAGAAGCCTCTCACCTCCAGCTCTTGTGAGCACTGTCACAAGTGTGGTGTGGCAGAAGGCAGGGGGCTGTGAGGTCCACACTCTCCTCTCTGGCTGTATCTGATTGTGACAGATTTCAGAACTTGTCTTTCAGGTTTTTTGCACATATTGCTGTATTTGTTACATTTGGTTGCATTTTCAAGACTTCTTTTGCAACATAATGGAACGCGAGAGTTTCATATTTTTTTTCTTTAAATAAGCTTACTTGCATGCAATCTTATGACTTGGAGATTTGAAGTGATAGGCATGTCAAATCTGTAGTTTAGCTAGGACTTCTGAGTAGAGAGGAGGAAAGAGACAGAATAAGGACAACTAGAGTGATGCTTGTGAAAAAAATCATTGAGTACATAGGTCTTCTTTCATATTGTTTTGTTTTCCTTTTAAATGTGGGTCAGTGCTTCTGAACCTCGATGAGACAGTTCCAAGGAGATTGAAATTGCAGTCTCAACCTGGGAGAATTAGGGAAGAAACTAAAAATAGCATGAGAAATAGTTAAGCCTTTGTCCTAACTTCTCCATACAAACAGTAAACTCCACAGCAGGTAGAGTGGCCTAAAGATACCTCATGTGTGTGTTGTTAAACATCACCTCCAAAATGCAAGTGTTAAAATCAAGAGAGACATCACTCTCTGTCTGTCTTCAGCGGTTCTGAGTCTCATATGAACTGTTTGTCTGACAGCCCAGATCTCTTCTGCAGATGACAAACAGAAACTCCTATGGCACTTTCTAAACACTTACATTGCTTTAGAGTCTACCATGACTTTCATTCGTATGTATATGAAGGGATAAAACTTTCTTATTAAGTTACTTCTCTGACTCTGATTTCAGAGAGTCAACTCTTTTGACCCATTATATTTATAGGCAACTCATAAAGGGGATTTTAAAAATACAGAACAGTAAAATATAGCTATGCTAATACTCCCCATGTTTTTTTTATCTTTACGTTTGGAATTTCTTGCCATCTGAGTGCTTGAATTTTCATCCTTCTTACTATATTAAGTTGAATTATTTCATAGTCAGTATTTCCAGGAAATAGAGATGCCTTCATGTGTGTTTATTTTTCTTCTGACAATTTCCCTCCGTAGTTTTTACTTTTCATTCTCTATTGCATTAATCCCTGCCATTATATCTGAAGTAGATACCAACTGTGGGGATTAAAGACGTAGTTTTCCAAGTTTCAGATAAAATTTCAAGAGGAACAGAAATATCTTCCAAATGTATTAATATGACTTGCTATAAAATGTCTGTTTGGGAATGAATGTAGTTTAAACCATTAAATTAATCCAAACCTGCTTGTTAGATCAAATGACTTAAAGAAAATATTTGATGAGCATATACAATACTAATGATCTTACTAGAAAATATCTGCGTATATTGTCCTATTTTAGCTTTTCACTGCATGATGCAGTCTTCATAATTTCAGAGTATTCTACAAAGTATTAGGAAATCAGTTAAGGCATAATAGTGTTTTCAAGCATGTGATTTTTTTCCAGTAATTCAGGAATGTCCTGGCAATAATGACAGCTATAATATACTCCCCTAAGTCTTGTGGCTTCCTTATGTAAGACATTCTGTCATGTTGGATTCAAATCTATCTTGCTATCAGAAAGACCTGCTGTTTTCCTCTTTGCCTTTAAAATGGTGTACTAACAATAGAAGTACTCACTGATGAAACCATGGTTACAGTGGAAATAAGTTGTATCTGCATCGCTGTGAATTTCTTTTCATTTTTGTTGTGTCCATCATTGTAGGCATGTATCCAGCATCTCAAGTAGTAGCAGTTGCTCTGGTATTTAGAAAGAGACAGAGACGGAGGGATGGAGGGAGGGAGATAGATCGTTCTGATACCTAGCTATGGTCTTCTTTTGAGACTAAGAGTTCAAGAAAGAGTTCTCAAACTTCAAAAGTTCAAATATGCCCTTGTGACTCTTCAGCAAGTGAGAGAAGAGTAGAAAGAAACATGCTGACTTGACATCACTTCTTTTTAAATGACATATCAGTTGTCCTTCCTTCTGCATCACTGATGTAAATCAAAACCAAATCAGAACACATACTAAGCACTTTCCTCCCTGGACTCAGGGCCGAACCAAAAATCAATGAAGCTGTTCTCAAAGTAAAATACTAATCAGCAGGAGTTTAAATGTGTCAGAATATGATTCTAGATGGTCAGCAAATAAAGCATCGGATGTATCACTTTTCAAAACAAATTAATCATTTCTTCCCAGTATATTAATATCTTCTGCACCAAGACAGCAAATAGACCAGAAAAGAAAATCTTTCATATTCAAATTTTGCTGAACAGAGATGACATTTACAGCTACAGGCCTTGAAATTCATTTGCATGTGTGCTTATATCACCCTTGCCTCTTTCTTGGACTGTGCTTGGACATCCTTTTTCAATACCTACTGTGGCACCCCTCTTGAAGATGATGAGTCTAATTGTGGATTAATGACATGTTCAGAACATGCAGTGGTATCAGAATTCAGTCCTTCAGAAACAACCTGTTATCGATGTGTGTGGTTTGGGAGTAGGTTATTCTGTTTAGGGGTTTTTATGCAGAGGAAAACAGAACATTCACTGTCACTTCTAATTTTTACATTATACCATATTTTTCCCTATGAAGTAGTTTATGCAGTACACTAAGACACCAAAAAAAAAAAAACAAAACCAAAACCCAAACAAAAAAACCAAACAGTTCCCAACACAGATAAAGATAACGTGTTGTACAAGGAGCAGATTCCTTATCTCAAAAAACTTGAATGAATAAACCCCTCAAAAGAGTGAGTTCAGACTTGTCCAAAAAGGGATTTTGGACAATTGAGGAGTGCTGCTATACCTGTGAGAAATATGTATGTGTCTATCCTCTTCATTTTTCTAAAGTAGCTTTACAATTTTAATTACACATCTTTATTCAGCATGCCTTAATGAGTGTTGTTGTGCACCAAACATATTAGAGCATAGCACTAGAGGTATTTTCATAACCTGAAAACCACCAAGTCAGTAATGCAAGCTTGTAAAGATTTCCTTTTTGTAGTGTTTTTAACTTTCTCAAACTTTATAATGAAATTTAACAATATGCAGAATGATGTCCTCTCTTTTGGGAGAGACGATTACATACTGAATAGTAAAATTTTAGTATGGATTGGGAAAACTGTTTTCAAATAATCACAAACAATCCAAATCCATCCTTATCATGTCTGCAAAAAAAAAAAGCAAACAGGTTTTCTGTCTAGTGTGAATATTTCTACCTTTTCTTCTAGCCCCTGTTTTGTGCTGATAAATATGGAGTTGTATGAGCACTGACTTGGGCTGTGGAGACAACAGCATCACCTTTCTTGTTGCTATATCTGCAGAACTCAGCTTTGGATGACACTAACTGTGTAGCTTTCTGGTGACTAGAGGATGGACTGAGAACAGAACTGAAGGATGCAAAAAAAGGTAATCATTAGAATATGAAAATAGAATCATAGAATATGAAAAATATAGAAGTGAATTGCACAGCTGAAAAGGACATGAAGTAAGAATGGACAAAAGAAAGAAAAGTGTAAGAAGCTCTAACAAAGAAAAGAGGAAAGAAGTGGGACAAAGAGGAGAAGGTCTGTTTCCTAATGCAGCCTAGCAGTAAAGGTGGTGTGAGCACTGAACTAAGATATTTTACTTCAGGAAACTACAAGCTCATTCTCTTTAAAACCAAAAATCTTTAGACAAGATAATTTGGGCATATATAGAAAAGGTAAAAGCATTTCAATGTATTTTAGATTCTGTCTGGTGTATTTTAGGGTTACTTATTTTCTGTAGTCTAATATAAATGAAGTAATTCCATCCCAAAATGGGACTTTTTCCCTACATATAACAAAGAAAAGCTTTCTAGTTATCATTGTGGCCACTGAAGAGTGCAGCCTCTGTTGCTCTGTGATGTTTTATTCCCTTAGGAAGAAGATCCTGAGGTTGGATGTGTGAAGAATGTTGTTCATCTTTAAACCCAACATCAATCAAATATCTACAGACTTTTTTAT
This sequence comes from Nipponia nippon, assembly GCF_047370975.1. Classification (NCBI taxonomy): domain Eukaryota; kingdom Metazoa; phylum Chordata; class Aves; order Pelecaniformes; family Threskiornithidae; genus Nipponia; species Nipponia nippon. The sequence continues at coordinate 45,465,540 of NW_028262347.1, forward strand.
TTCTTTTTCTACTCTGTGCACGCAAGGAGACATTTGATCTCAAGCTCTGAAGAAAATTTGGAAAGAGAGCTAAAGAAAAGGTTCCATCTTTGGAATATCTGTGTAAATATTTCCTGGTTGTAATTTCCTTGAGGAAAAGTAGAATTCATGCTGGCAAAGCTGCAAAAAGATGGATTCAGAATAGAAAACACAAATTGCAGTAAAACTAAAACAGCTTCATGAAAAAAAATAGTTTATCCAAAATAGTATCCTTCCAGCAAGACCAATAAAAGGAAATGTAAAAGCAAATGAAATTGTTAGAAATAAATACATGATCTAATAACCTGTAATTCAGCCAAATTTTGTGACCTGTTAAGAAATGACCAATGGTCTCAGAAATACCTCTGTAAAAATAGCATTATGGATATTACATTTCTTGTCACTACTTAATGTCACATGTCAAATGAGCAATGCTTGAAAACTAGAAAGTGTTAGATATGGCTGGAAGGAGGATGAGAAATCATGAATGTTCTCGCTTGGAATTATAAGCAAGCAGTGGTATCCCCTTGAGTCATATTATTACCAATAAAAATACTTAACAGTTGGAATATAGGCCTTGTCTAGATATAAAATTTGCACTGGTTTAACTGAAATTGTATCTTATATCTTCAGCTGAACCAAATAAAAAATGATCCTATGAAGGGCTCTTAGTACTTGTGGCTATAACAAGACTGGATCTAAGAATAAATTTTGAAAGCAATCTGAAACAAAGAAGGAACTATACCTGGATTAAAGGGGGAAAATGTTTCCATGTTTAAACTCTGTCATTCAGAGTTTTTTCATGGCTTCAGAAACAAAAAAAAATAAATTTATATTAAACTGATGGGTTATGAGATTAACTTTTACGATTAAGTAAGTTTCATTACTAATTATATGTTGAAGTAAATTATTCTCTTAGTCATGTTGGTATACGTTAGAATTGGAACCAGGAATGGGCATTTTATTCAGTAGATAACTCCCTTATATTAGCAAGAGTTGCAATAAAAAGAAATTTGGCTCCATGTGGTTTATGCTCCTGTGCAGCTGGAAGAAATATAAATCCTAGTATCTTCTGCAGTTCAATAAAATACAGCAGGCTCCTTGTAAGTGTGGGGGAGTGATCTGGAATAGAAATCAGAACTGCTTAGTAGATTTTTTAATCACAGGAAAACTGTTATTTATTTCAAGAGCAGGTTGCTTTCTACACTGTTTCATGCATTGTACAAATGGTTTTATCTGAATGTGTTTGGTTGTCATTTTCTGTTGCTCTGGGGAATGTGAACAGCGCATGGTAGCAGAGCTGAAAAAAACTCTTTTTATAATTTGCAGAAGTTTTAAGAAATCTCCTGTTATTATTATTTCATAGTATTGGAGAAGGTGATAAATTCTACTTAGACAAGTCAATTTTGTGGACAGGAATCTAAAAATCCAGTTCCAGTTAAATTAGTTCTCCCATACAAAAAGGCATATAACTCCACAAAAACAAATTTACTACATTTATATTACAGTATTTAAGGAGAACGTTGCATGCAGGGCCATACCTGCAGAACATTTGAGGATCAAATAAAGAAAGTGTCCAATAAGTGGAAGGGCATAATATATCCTCTATATATTAATTTAATAGAACTTATTATGTTTTATACATCTTCTAATATATTCTAGTGGGGCAACACCGTTCACATTGATTAAAAGTCTATTTCATGTTGTTTTCATCAAACTCTAAACAAAGATGAAGATATGGAAAAAAGTCCTCTGAAATCCCTGTCCTCTGCAAGCCCAGGAATAATTTCAATTTATGAATGAGATTTACAAAATACTTAAGCTCTAATTTACCTTTCAAAGTCCCTAGCTCCACTGGTGATGTATGCACCAGTGGCTATATTACAGTGAGAAAATGGAAAGATATCTAAACGCTGATGCTGTCCCACAGTCAATTAAAATTGACGGCATAGCTCATGAACCTCTGAGGACCAGAACCCTGTCCTGCCAGGACTTTATGTCAGAACTCTTATTCATGAAAAGTAAAATATACAATAGAAAGCTGCTGGGCAAAAGCCTACATCAATTGTGAGCTCTTTTGAGATGAGAGATTTTGGATCAGATGCCTAGTCTGCTTGACGTAAGGTAGTGACCTGAACCTGTATTTTGGGCAAATGCCCTAAGCTGAACAGCAGTGGGAAGGAGGAGCATCTCAGTCCTTCGTGTTGAAATTCTTCCATTTTCTGTAACCAGCTGTGGTGGGTTGACCCTGGCTGGATGCCAGGTGCCCATCAAAGCCACTCTATCACTCCATCTCTTCAGCTGGACAGGGGAGAGAAGATATAAAAAAAGGGTCATGGGTCAAGATAAGGGCAGGGAGAGATCATTCACCTATTACCATCACAGGCAAAACAGACTCAACTTGTGAAAATTGGTTTAATTTATTACCAATCAAATCAGAATAAGGTAATGAGAAATAAAACCAAATCTTAAAACACCTTCTCCCCACCCCTCCCTTCTTCCCAGGCTTAACTTTACTCCCGATTTTCTCTACCTCCTCCCCTGCAGCGGCACAGGGGGACGGCAATGGGGGTTTCAGTGAGTTCATCACATCATCTCTGCTGCTCCTTCCTCCTCTAGGGGGAGGACTCCTTACACTCCTCCCCTGCTCCAGTGTGGGGTCCCTCCCACGGGAGACAGTCCTCCACCAACTTCTTCAACGTGAGTGATTCCCACGGGCTGCAGTTCTTCACAAATTGCTCCAATGTGGGTCCATTCCATGGAGTGCAGTCCTTTAGGAACAGACTGCTCCAGCATAGGTCCCCCATGGGGTCACAAGCCCTGCCAGCAAACCTGCTCCAGTGTGGATTCCTCTTTCCACAGGTCCACAGGTCCTTCCAGGAGCGAGCCTGCTCCTGCGCAGGCTTCCCACGGGGTCACAGCCTCCTGCGGGTGCATCCACCTGCTCCAGTGTGGGGTTCATCATGGGCCACAGGTGGATTTCTGCTCCACTGTGGACCTCCATGGGCTGCAGGGGGACAGCCTGCCTCACCATGGTCTTCAACACAGGCTGCAGGGGAATCTCTGCTCCAGTGCCTGGAGCACCTCCTCCCCCTCCTTCTTCACTGACCTTGGTGGTTGCAGAGTTGTTCCTCTGACATATTCTCACTCATCTCTCCGGCTGCAAAATGCGCAGGTTTTTTTCCCTCGTCTTAAATATGTTATCACAGAGGTGCTACCAATGTCGCTGATGGGCTCGGTCTTGGCCAGTGGCGGGTCCGTCTTGGAGCCAGCTGGCATAGGCTCTATTGGACACAGGGGAAGCTTCCAGCAGCTTTTCACAGAAGCCACCCCTGTAGCCCCCCCCCGCTACCGAAACCTTGCCATGCAAACCAATACACCAACAAAGTATTCTTTGCGCCTGAACTATACCTTAGATGCTAGACTCCTCACCTGTGGTGTATGTAACTGAGACCCAAATACCTTTTATGGGTATAGGTATTTAAAAACATTACAGGAGTACTAGAAGAAAGACCTGGGGAAGAGGGTTGTGGTATTCAGACCTCTGATGATATTAGCACTAATTTTGGTGATGAAATCCCTGCTTCAGACTGCATAAAATAGGATTTTGACACTGACTTTCACATTGCTTAGCTGAGGAGCTTTAACTGCTAAGATATTGGCTATTCTGTTACACATAATGTTGTTTTCTTCTTAACAGAAAAGTAATCTCTGGACAATAGAAGAGGATTCCTACCAAGGTATCTCAGTCAGAAAGAATCACCTGCCTGGCAAGATTTAGACATTGATCTTTAATAAAGAGTAGATGCTTAAGTTCCTCTCAGTTTTTCAGCATTTCAATTCATGATTGGCCTAGGCAGATAAATCATTACTTCCAGATTTTCCCTTTAGGCATGTTGTTGCATAGTTTGGCACACTTAAATCAGTAACAGCAATTCTGTGCGTTGGCAGGTTTGAGGTCATGGTAGTCAGAATTGCAATAATTGCATTTGTTTGAGTGCTTAACTATAAGCTGTAAGTTTCTTTAATAGCAAATATTTTCCAGCCAAAGCTACTAAACCTTTATGACAAAGCCTGAATCTTGGCCTGCTTTTGCTGGTATTTAGGAAACCAGATTTAAAATCATATCCACAGCTAGTTACAGACTTACAGCCAGGCTGAATGGTAAGCAGAGAACAAACAGGCCTGAAAACCTGTATTAGAAGTTCAATCCAAGTTTGCAAGATACCTAGCAATGACTCGGTATTATACAATTTAGTATTATTACTGCAATGCTGAATAATTTAGAAGACTTGTTAAGGCATTGTGAAAAATGATGAACTGCTAATGGAAGAAGTGTAAATCACAGTAAAAATACTCTTACAGTAACATCGTAGATTTCTGTAATAAATTTTAACTTTTTTTACTTGCATAATTAACATATATAGTTAGCATAGATATAATATATAAGTACATCTAATCAACGATAATGCTTCTGAAATTCCTAATGGGAGAAGAAGTACAGATAGAAGTAACTCTGAAAAGGAAATGTCTCAGCATAGTGTCATTGGGAGGAAAATTATTCAGCATGCTGTTTACCACCATCTCACCTTTCTCAGGACTCCTCATAAGGACTGTCTAAGTAGTGTATATTGGGATTTAGTCATGTGCTAAATCCTGCCTAAATTACAAGTTAGGTCCATTTCAAAATTGTCTTTGTTCTAATTAGCAATGCAGTCCATCTACTTTCCAGGACTTTCCCTAATTTTTTAATAGGTCCCTTGGCACTTTACATTACTTGTTGATACTTAAAGGTGGCTGCTTCGGACAGAGTGATCACCTGTCTCACAAGCAAATTTAAGCAAAAAACACGTTGACTGCATCTGCAGTGTAGTCAAAAAAAAAGAAAGGAGCTATGCTGGATGGACTGGATATGCTTCTGTAGGTCTTCAGAGGTGCTTGTTTCTCTCTGTTGACTGAGAATTCGGGCAAACTGGATCAATACCTTCCTGGAGCAGTCATCTGTAATTCTGGTGAGAGACTACCTGTGTTAGTTCCCATCTGAGATGGCAAGATTGTAGTGCATCTGCAGATACTGATAGTTTATATTGATTCTTTTCCTCTGTCAAGTGTTATTGTGCTTTTGTGTAGTCATGATTTTTTTCCAAAATTTATTTTATTTCCCAGCCTTTTGTCTCACTTGTGTGAGTCAGGTCCTCAATAACTTTCCTGTTGTAATGCTGAACCAAAAAATAAAGTACCACAGTAAATTCTAAGAGGTTACTTAATTAATATAGTCAGTGCAGATTGCAGGCTATTTTCCAGGATCCTGTGGTGGACAGAAATGGTAGTGCTAGGCTGAAGTCAAGAAAAATTTCTGGAGCTTGTATTTACTGTAATTCGCTAAGTAAAGGTCAGATATAACCCCATGCAAACCAAACTCACCACATTTCATGCTGTTCGTCTTCCCACTCTGAAATAGATAATATTTCCCACTACTTGTTCTGACAAATAAGGCATCAAAGGCTTGTGCATGTTTTAAGCTTTTATAGCACCAGAGTATTTGCCAGCTTTGTCAGATGCTAGTAGTGAGAGTCAAGTGGATTTATCTGGGCATTCAAAGCAAGTCTTTCATGTGCTCTACTTTCTCTCAATTATAGCTCCAGTTGAATAATTTGTAGTGTTGTGCCGTTTTTTCCATCAAAAATGAATCAATCATGCTTAGAGGTAATGAGCCAAACTGCGTGGGTGTGTCCTCACCAGCAGACAGGGCAGAAACCAAAATAAGCTTATCATAGCATCAAAAAGCCCATTTTACATGTTTTGTGTCTTGCCAGCCACAAGTTAAAACAAACAGCATATACATCCACTACTAGAAAAAGTACTACTTGCATTTATTTCTCTTCTCATATCATTTGGATTGCAGTACAAAATCCATGCAATTTTTAACCGCTTCTGCTAATGTGGAAGGAGCAGATTAGACTGATATCTTTACAAATTGGTATATACTATTGATAAAAGATTGTATATATATATTTCACCAGTTTGCAAGATGACTCATTGCCTAGTGTCAGTTTTGTTTCATATACATAAAAATCACTGTTATATTCCAGTTGAGTTTAGAGTGCTCAGTATCAGGACAGAAAATGCCTTGGTTGGAATCTACCTCACAAGCCTATCCACGTACTTCTGTAGCTTCCAGAACTGAAGCATAGTTTCTTTAGTAATCTGATTGTGATATTAAAACAAAAAAGAAGATGTGAAGGTTTCTGCTGCATTAGGCAAAAAAAAAGAAACTATGGCCTTATCTAGCTATAGTGCACCGATAAGCATTATAATAAATAACTCTGCCTGAGGTGGGTGGAATCAATGCCAAGATAACATGCAGTCAAATATTCCCACAGTAGCAGGATCTCCACTTACTCAAAAATATGTCATTTTTTAAAAATAACTTGCCTACAGAATGGTTTAGATCTTCTGAGAGAACATCTTTGTCTTTCCTTATAAGAGCACACTCAGGATACACATAAATATTGATCGTTTATTTTTAATGTATGAGTCATAACTAAAAAAGAATAAATGGCAACCTAAAAGAAGATAAGACAGTTTGGTCATTGTATTCATCAGTAAAACAAAAATAAAGTGCAAACATGACACTTTGTGATATTTTAATCTATTCTTAGTTTAACCTCAGATTTAGAAACATTGCTTAAAAATTGTAATGCTACCCTACGTGAGAAGAGCGTTGTGAATAACAGAAAATGTCTATACTACTGTGAACAGCCATACTTGTTATTTAAGCTAAATTACTGTAGAGATCATGAAAGACTATTAACAGGGAAGGTGAAAGAATGGCTTTTATAAGCAGTAGAACCCCAATGTTACGTTTTCTTTTGCTCAGTATAAGAATCTGCAGACAGAAAGAATCGATGAGAAAAAATATTCAACCTACAAAAAAAGGAAGAGGAGAAGAGGACCAACAGATGTCCCAGTATAATATTTAGACTGTAGCAAAAAGTCTGATGACAACTGGAAACATCAAAATGAAATTCTGTCTATTTAAGGGCTTGAGGGAAAACCAAGAGTAAGAGTACATACACATAGAGTTCTGTTACTTTTAATTCCTTTCTCTGAGTGCTGTAAATAAGAGGCTCTTTGGAAGAAATGATGTAGCATTGAGCCCTGTTACTGTCCACAAGTCATAAAAGCAAATTTTTGCAGGGCTAAGGACTGTAGTTTGATGAGTGGCTAAAGAGAACACAGACATTCAATCAAAGAGAAGGTGGTGAATAAATGAGGAGGCATGGTCTGGAGGAAAAGATCTGAGGACTTGGAAAAATCTAGAATTCAGTGCAGTATATCCAGGAATATAAGAAATTTTCTGCAATGTATTATTAAAGCTAGGGCACATATGAAAAAACAAAGCTAATTTTGCAGTTTGTATTCGTCTGTAATTTCTGTCTCTGCCATTAACTTCCTCTGTCACCTTTAGAAATCACTGAAGCCCAGATCATCAAATACGTTTTGGGACCCATACATTTTGCTAAGTCACTAACACTTGCATTTCTTCAGCAATCTCAGTGTTATTAGGACACACAATTCTCTGCTTAGGACAAAAAGTTCATGACAATATTTAATGTAATGCTGTGAATTAGCTCCAGGATTATAGATGTGAATGGAAAATACATGAGGTTCTCAATGGAAAGGCTTGGATCAGGCAAATACGGAAAGAAGTCTCTCATAGGATGGTTCATTGTGAGGACAAGTTGTAAGAGAAGGGTTGGAGACAGCTGAGTAGCTCTCAAATAGGATAAACAACCCTAGGGATTCTTGAACAAAAGTAGTAGGGCACTATGTGCATTAACTTGAATGAGGGAGGCATTAGCATGGAGCAGACCGGGGTTTGAAAGTTCTGGGAATGAACCTGGGGGTAAGCTCTGGAGCAGAAGGTCTGAAGTTCTGGGAGAGCTGGAGGGCCCTAAGGCAGGAAATGATAGAAGCTACTACAGACCCTGCATGGGATCTGGGGGTAAGGATATGCATATACTCCTCCTGTCCTCCTTGTAGATCACCCTCGACAGTTTATCCTCTTTTGTTACTTAGAATGAGCTCATTGACTGAGGCATGGGCTCCATGGCTTCCAGACCTTGCTGGTGAGGTTCAGCTGGCTCAGAGCATGTGTGCAACGAGCCCATCATGTTCAAATCTACCTGCATAGACACATACCCTTAAATTGAAACCAACACAGATTATCCATGCTGTTCATTTACTCTAAGCTTTTTCTTTTACTAAGTTATGATAATTTTACAGAGGACCCAGTCGTGTCCTCTGTTGAAATTTGGTTTCTTCACAAAACATCCAGGTGATCCTAAGGAAGCCACAGACAGATGGTATTTTGATATCAATGTTAATATATCTACAATTCTTGCTAATATCTATCTCTGCTTCTTCCTGGGGTGCTGTGTGTGCTGCTGGTACTTAGATTAAGCACCAGCATTTTTAAAAGAATTGACATTTCTAAAAGAAGAACAATATTTTACCGGTGCAAGATAATGATGGCAACACCTAATGGCCTTAGCTGGTATTTGAAAGTACATGAAACTACACAAAATTGTTCATAAATAGCTTTGAATAACTGTAGGAAGCTAATTTCTTTCAAAGAGCAGAATGCTTCTTACCAATTACTTTTTCCTGCCAGTGATAGGACTGTTTATGAATTTTACTACCAAGCAAAGTGACCTAATATCATATTAAAATGTCCATAGTGCTCTGTGAGTCTCTGTCAGTCTCAGTAAAGCCAGATAATTTCCACTGACTTCAAAAGGTAATGGATCAGACCCCTGCTAATCATGACATAACACCACCTGTCACCTTGGACATGTGCAAGGAATATTTTTGTCTTGGCTAGGGTATTCTTTATTTCTTGTCACCTTATCATCCTGTGTCAATTAGTATGTGTTAAAACATACCTCCTTTTCAGTGGATCTGGATGCCTAGTAACTCTGAACTTTTGCAATCGGGGAGAAGGGACTGTCACATAGAAAGTGTATTTTAGATTTTAAGTGGGATGAATGAATGTTTTAGACTACTTTTAGCCTGAAGTGCTCTCTCACAAAAGAGTTCACAAGGCTTTTATACCATATACCATCCAGTTTTTTATACCCTATAACATCCAGTTTTGAATAAGATGTTCTAGCTTAATCTATTGAAGGGGTAACATAAATATATCTTACTAATATACATCTGTTGTGCAGTTGTATTAAATATTAGTTAATAATTAGGAACAGACTTTTATCAACTTAGTTTTTGTTCTTTGAACTTCCTAAGTGTATTTTACTAACGTTACATTTTTGTCTGTAATAAAGATGAGAAAAAATGTGTGAAACATGAAATTATTATATCATTTTATAACCTGTCACTGAAAACAGTCAAGAAATCTATTATATTCCATTGTAAGTTCTTATATTTATTACAGAAGGATTTTTTGCATGTGTTGTATTGCTCTCTGAGTACTCAGAGAAAGGAAATGTAAAAATTATTGTATTAGTACCAGTAACAGGTATAACTGCACAAATTAATGCAACTATAAACCTAGTCATAGTGGCAGATGTGTTTATGCATTTTGTGGCATGAAAAATCCTTGAGTAAAATCATTCAGATTTCTGTTGAGGACAAAAAGCGAAGAAAGAAAAGGCACTTTTCCTTAGCTCTCTTTTCAAGGTGAAGTTTAAAATTGCACAGATGATTTGCTCTGTGGCTGCCTGAAAGTGTTGTTTTAGATTAGTTTCTTGTTTTAGCATCTCTTTTTCTAATTTAAAATAACTTCATATCCTTCTTTTCCCTTTTGCAAAGAGAACTAGTGTAGCACAGCAGAAGAGCTTATATCATGTTGAAGCAGCAGTCCTACTGTGCAAATTTTATAATTGTAAATTACCTGAAACATCTGAGAAACCGAATGTATTTGACTTTCAGAGTTTGATTTATCTCTCCACAGGAGGTCTTATGTTATGTCTACATAGCAACCGGGAGCACGATTGCAGCAACTATATACTTAAACTTGCTTTCATCTAGCTAGCTGAAGTATTCATTCCACAAAAGTCCTACCTGTAGTCAAATTTCTCAGAGTATGTTCTCATAGACCCATACTGAAACATGATCTGCTAACTTTTGACTGCTTTACCCTGCTAAATTTAAGCTGTGTTAGGTATATCTTTTTAGGCTGTACTCATGCCTCCCATGTGAAGGGTCAGCATGATCTTAGATATATACACAGGTCCTGAGAATATATACACAGGCCTGAGGGCGGTTTTACACAGGCTTGTTTTATGGCCATAGTAGTTTGTGTTTGTTACCATCAGAACAGAGCTAGGACAGGTTACAAGAGAATAATTTTTGAAAAGAGAGGCTTACGCTTTAGAAAACTGTAGTCTATGTCACTGATCTTATAATAATCATACTACTATAGGGAGAGCTGCTTCAGCAAAGGCATTTTTTCTAAAAGTAGAGAAAGGACACTGCGGGAGTTGTCTTGAAAAGTTATTTGAGGAGGTGATGACTTTTTAATTGCCAGTCAAATTTTAGCATTACTCTGCAGTTTAACTTGCAAGAAGAGTGACATGTAGTGACTACTGCAATGGTTATTGTCTCTGCTAAAGACACTTATTAAGACGTTGCATGATATAAGTAAGCTATTTTCATATACTACATCAATCATCTGTTAATATATTATGATATATATTTTTCTTAAAACAATGACTTTTAAGAGATCCAGTTTCTTCATCAGAAATATTTTAATTGTCCTTTTCAAGACCAAAACCAGGTTCTTTTATTGTTTTTACCATTAATAATGCAATTTTTTCTCTTTCAAAATTTCAAAAGAATATAAACAGGGAGATTGGAATTGAAAGGTATTATTTTTAAAAGCCATGATTTTTTTCAAACTGAACCCCTGGGTTCCCATCATGTTTAGGATTCCTTTCTAAGAATAATGTATTTGTAAAGCCAGGATTTTTCGTCTCTGACCAATCTAAAAGGGGAAACATCTTCAAAATATTTCTCAACTTTCCCCCATTAATATGTCAGTAAGGCTTTTCACTTCATTATTTTAAAATATATTTACAATTTTTTTTTTTTTTTTTACATTCAAATAATGTTGTTTTATAATAACCAGTTGAGACTTTCTACTCCTGGTACCTCCACTTGCCTTCTCTAAAAGAACCTTTGGGAGTTTTACTTCTGCTATTTAAAATACAATTAGTTATCACGGTGACACATCAATCTACAATTCAATACTATCAGTATAAAGAACAACTATCAATAACAATATAGGGAACTATTAGTTACTCTGATCTTAGTTCTGCTGCTATTAATAACATTATTTTTCTGTAAAATAAAATCTCTACAGGGAGGTGAATTTCTGTGTTTCCAGTTGTTCAAGTATTGTAAGAAGTGACATCATGACTTCACTACATAGTCATATTTTTAAAAATATCAATTTATTAGAAAGGCTCTCCTTTACGTAGGATGGATATTTAGTTTTACGTACCAGAATTAATATGTCAGTTAAAACTATTTGGGAAATAGTTATTAGTCTAGGACAAGTATAATGCTTTTGAGAGAAGCAGTGGTACTGTTTAGTTAAAAACCTTAATTTTCTGTTGGAAGGAAGTACTAGTGGAAGAATTCTTTACCACTTCCTAATGTGGGCACTTTCATAATTGTTACCATCAGTTCAATTTATGTGGTTACTGAATGATTTGATGTAACAACATCCCTGTGCAGAAATTTCTGTAGTTGCATGCACAGTGCATCACTGCTTAGGCCACCAGTTAAGCTGCTGTCTCTGCTTCCTGGCAGGTGCCAGAGTGCGCTCAACCACCTACCCACAACAACTCTGTGTTAAACAACCCCCCGTCTCCCCACAGAACCGACTCTCTGACCGTCTCCTTTCCAAATGTCTTCCCTGCTGCCACATGACCTCCCTTTCCTCCCAACCTATTACCCTCTTAAGGGAAAGAAGCAGAACATCAAATCACCATTAGCAGATTCGTGCCCTCTGCAAATCTATTATTGCTCAGCCATTTCATCACACAGCAGGCTGGCGTTGAGTGTGTTTGCGTGTGCGTGTGTGTGCAACACTGTGCAGTCACTGTTGTCAGCGCATTTAGGGAGGGCATGCCTCAAACCCCAGAGAATTCATGCCTCATGTGAAATAAGAAACAGATTTTACTATGCTGCTTGATCTGGTTGGGAGACAAAATAAAAATGTGACAGGCAAAAAGCCATATTTTACTAGAGCCAAGCAGTACTCAAACTCCACTCTCAAATATTTCACATTTGTAGGTATGAAATGTAAAGGTGCTTACAAAATTTCTCATGGGAAAACAGAGACAAATTCATTTGAAAACAGAGACATATTTGTTTCTTCCCATATATTTCCAGAAGTAGGATTTGGCTGCTTCTATGGAATATGAGGAATTTTAAAATTAGAATTTTGAAAAGGCAAAAGCTTAGAAAATCTAGAAAAAAAAATAAAGACCTCCATCAGTAACCTTAGTAGGATAATACACAAACAAATATACAAATCAATTTAGCTAATACACTCTGAAATGTGGGCAACTGTTAAGATGACTAGAAATTACTTCTGAGGAGGCTCCTTGGAGAAATTAATGCTCAGTCCTGTCTTAGAATGAAAAAATATTTGACACCCTGCTTCCCCTCTTGATGTTGCTAACAGTGAGGTTATGAAATGAAGCCTATTTTTAAAGAAAAAAAAATTTAAATAATCACAATTATTTTGCATCTTTTCTGTATATACATTATTCTCACACATATTCAAAATCAATGCACCTTACAATAAACCTGATAATCATTTTTAATAACTAGCAATTCTAAAACTAAATGATCCTTCTTCAGTGATGGAAAACAAAGAAACTGAGTTGCTCTTTTCTCAAATGTAGATCTCATCTGAGGAAGCAAGAGGCTGTCTTTGCTCTGATAGTCAATTTATTATTTTCTGTTGAAATCCAGCAAATAAATGCACTAGCACTTGAGATTACCGGCATGCTCTGTGTATTCCAGGTAGTTAAACCAGTCAGGGTTTTGTTACCCATGCCATTTCACAGAGAGTCACAGAGAATATTTGACCCTGGTACCAATTAACTCAACTGAAAACTGTCAACGGTGCATTTAGTTATCAATGAAAAGTGATTCACTATTTGGTAATGGAAGATATTTGTTAGAAGGAAAAAAAGTAAAATTTGTATCACACAATAAGTAAAATTCCTAAGCGTTTCATTTTGGTTTAACTCATGTTTCTTCTTTATGAGAAAACTCATGTTTTTCTTCTTTAATTTAAAGAAAAAATCCATTCATTTTACTGATGATACACTGGAAAGAAACAACCTCCTTTTCTTTTCTGTTTACCTGTAGGATTAGTGTTCCAATATCTTAATGGTTCAGCAAAAGATTCATTCTGAGATTTCATGAATTAGCAGAAAGACTTTCATTTAATACACTCATCATAAGCCATCAATGAGCAATAACAGCACATAGCACTTTTCATGTTTAAAGTACTTTAAACATTAATTAATTAATTATACAACTTCATTGATGCTAGTGGCAGATGTTCACATATTCTCTAGCATGGGACACTGCCTTCAATACAGAACCAACTGACTATGCAGCACTTTCTCTCATGCAGTGTTAGAAAAGAGCACAAAAAGTGCTGAAAATTGCTACAAAGGCAAGACTGGCTCATATCGAGGTGAACTGCAAGATCTGCTGAGGCTGGGTACCTCTTTTTTGTGTGTTTTTAGAATATCTTGTATATTGCAATAGAGAAGGCATATTAAAGCATTGATGTATGACTGGGATCTCTATGCGCTGTGTGCTCTATATGCTACAAAAATAATATTTTCTGGAAGACTTGGAAGGGCAATATGATGGCAGCATGAATCATTTCATAAATGCATTGTCAGCCATTATCTAACAGTTAGAAATTTCTAAAATAATGGGTAAAATGACATCAGTTGTATTCCTAACATACAGACAAATTATGTCTTAAACCTAGGCAGTTTGTTGGGTAAGAATAGTTAAATGATAAGAGTTTTTATAGCCAGCAGTATATTAGCAACCTTCCAGTCAGCTTTGTTTCCCCACCTGATAACCTGCATCCCTTAGAGTTGGGCCACTGAAGGTCAGCTTTGACATGAGTGTGAAGACTCATACTCAGTCTTTTGGATACATAGCAAAAATCCTCAGCCCCACTATAACTGCACCCTGTTACAGAAATGATATATGTGTATTTGTGTTGCAATATGACTGGACAAGCTGAGAAGAGATGATTTTATTTAAAACAGATACAGTTTTCTGAGTACTACATTCACTTTGGAGGTTGTTTTCATTAGCCTGATCTCAGTGAACATCTGTTGAGAAACTAAAGTTCCACTGTTTCCTGTTCTTTTCTGAGGAATACCCTATTGGATTCCTTGCCCAGCACCGGCCTTTTATCATTCTCCCTCTTCCTGTCTTTGATAAACTTCAGTTATTTCCCGTGTGTCCCCCTGAGGTTAGAGATGCGTGAAATTTTATAGTGTGATTGCATTTCTGATCTTGTGCTCAGATTTTGGTTGAATGGACTTGAAAACATGATATAAGGCCAGAACCCAGAATGCATAGTTCAGTGAAGACACTGTACCCAATTTTTTTTTGTCCTAGCTTCGTATATGCCTGAGTGTGTGAGACACCTCCTCTGCCTTCACCCCATACTTTCTGATCACACTGGGCAGTTTCAACCAAATTTGGCACTTCAGGTTATTGGAATTATATGATTTATGATATTTATGAAAATAGATAGCTGTATAGAGAAAAGATATCTTATTAGTGTTCCCATGGAGAAAACTGCTAATAAGCTCACTTCTTAGTAGACACAAGGGAATCCAGTGAAATATTTGGTTTGAATTAAGAATATATGAATAATACAGTCCTTCCCTGGAGGCATTAATAAATGTAAAGGTTCAAGGAAGGTTATTTTTGCTTTGATTTTTCATGACATCCATGGACTTCAAATGAATTTTTTGGTCATTAGCTTCACAGAGCTACCAGCTGATTTTCTCACTAATTGCCAAGTAATTTAAGCAAATCTGGTAATTGAAGTTTTTACAAAAATGAGATTGTTCAAATCACTTACTTCCACATGTCTTGTCTAAATCCAGTTCCTTCTAATTCTGCAAAGCATGTTCTTTCATTTTTTCATCTTTGGACTTTTCTAAATGAAAAAGTTGCACTGATATAACTTGAACTGGCTTTATTATCTGTAGAGCTGAAATATTTCTGTATTAGACTGTTTATTTAGAATATTATTTTATTTTTAAAAAGGGGGAAAAAAAAGCAGAATTAGAAGAATTCTGTAAATCCTAGCTGGATTTGATCCTTATGGGTCCCTTCCAACTCAAGATATTCTATGATTCTATGATTCTATTATTTGTTTCCTAACTACTATAAACCATCATTGCTAGCTAATCTTGATTGTTTTAGTCAAAAACTTCAGCCATAATTCATTATGTTAACTACATCAACAAGATTTCACTGCTGAGATAATGAAATATAGTTCATTTTAAATGCAGTAATAAATTTCATGATTACACACTGTATGTGGTATGTCTGTTTGTTTCCCCCGGAGGGAAGATATATCGAATATATTAAGTTCCTACAAGTTTCATGAAAACAGCTGGATAGAAAAGAGATGCTGTTAGTGAGGAACAAGCTGAGCCTGACTTATTGCATATTTCTGATTATAATTTTTGATCTCCCACTTATTTCACATACATGTAACATAATCTTCCATACATGCAGTGGGTTAATGCTTTTTTCCCAGTATATTCAGTTGTTTTGTCTAGTCTTTTACTTTTTGGGTTTTTTTTTTACTTTCTTGTTTTTTGCTATACTCTGTCTCCAGTTTTGTCGTTCATCATTTCCTGACTTACTCTTTCCACTTCAGTCTCTACCTGGATGACAGAGAGAAGCCATCCAACAGCTGTCCTTCCTGAGAACCTGCATGACTCGTCAGCATTGGGTCTTTCTCCTCCCTGTGGGTGCACATTGAACAAAAGAATCATCATGTAAAATTACTTCTTTCTAATTAGCTATTCTTATGATTTCTTCCTAGTTGTCAGTAGAAATTTAAGTTACATAGGAGAATTCCTAGTGTGGGATTCCAGTGCCCTGGGGTAGGACAACCGGTTTCCAGTTCTTTAAGCCTTTATGTCCTTCACATGTGATTCTTAAGTGTAATGAAATCTGCAAAGTGATAATAAACATTTCTATGGGTTATCTCAATTGTATTCATATCTGGTTTACTTTGTCAATACAATGGCAATTTGCTGCATAGCACATATTTCCCACAGCAGCATATTTTGACTATCTCTTTTTTGCTAAGGCTATTGATAACTTCTTAAAAATATTTCATGAAATTGTCTCTTACCTTTTTTGTCCCATTGGTCAAGATTCTTTTGGCTTGCATCATGCTTCCAAAAACTGGTTAAGTGCCTTCTGTGTGGAAATTGAAGAACAGGGGACACAACTTCTTACCAGCAAGTCAGGTGCAAGGTCTGACAAAATACTAGCAAAGTGGAAGAGTGCTTCTCAATCTAAAGTGTATCATCTCCAGTATTCCCAGGAAGAATTAATTATATATCCCATAGGGCTGAAAGAACCCCGATTATAATTTTCCTCTGATTCTGGGGATAGGGCAATAGCTGATGATGGTGATGATGACAGCCCTGCCTCCCCTGTGCAACTCCTGCACAGTGAATGAAACCCACAGAGTCTTCTGTTCAGCCTCAACTACCATTTTCCTTCCCAGTAGATATCCCCTGAGACAACATCAGGCAGATGTCAGAATAAAGCTTATTCCAGCGACTGTTCCCAATAGGCAGCATGGACAAGACTTCACCAAGCTGAGCTCCTTCTACTGTACGTCATCTTCTAACAGTATGCTCCCACCAGGCTTTGCAGCCTCTAAACGTTCTCATGCCCTCATGCCGTACCACGGAGCAGGTGATAGATGCATTCAGTTTCATGATATGAAATAGCACCATTCTGATGGACTGCAACACATTCCTCACATTGTTGCATACAAGATAAACTGGAAAGAGCAAACAAAATATGCTCATCTAGAGTCAGGAGTTCCTCACGGGAGAAAAAAAAAATTACCCTGAGCCAAATACTATGTAGTGTGGACACAACCACTCAGTTCTGTCTGGCCTCAGTGTCAAAACCAGTCCCTAGACCTTTTAGGAATACGAAGACAGCTTCTTGGCTACCATCTTTCATCCTCCATCTCTTGTGCTACCCAATCTTCTTGTTTTCAGGCAGAACCCTGGTTAACAATACCTTCTGGATCAACTGTTCTTAGCCAGCAGGTGTGACTGTGTTTTTCCCTTTGGGAGGCTGTGATCAGTGATGAACAGACTAAATAGAGAGCTTTCTTCAAATGAAAACATTATTTAATCTAAATAACAGGTTTAAGCATTGTATTGAATAAAAAGGTATTTAAAACATCAGACTGTATACACAACTGTCAGTCACAGCTGAACTTCACTGTTTGGTAAAGACACCTGTCTCCTCTACTTCTTTATCAGTCCTTTGAATAGTCCTTCCATTTCCTTTTCCATTTTGAGTTTCACTTTTGACTGAATTTCTGTTTCTCAGCCTGGTTTTGGGTTTGATTTTTTTTTGACTCAGTCCATTGAAAAATAAGCCAGTGAATGCAGGAGGTTGAACTAGCCTCTTCAGTGACTCATCTTCAAACTACCCTCAAATGTTTGCTGTGGGATGTTATTCTGAGTCATTGTTTTGCCTTCCTCACTTGCTTACCAATAGCTATTCTGATTTAACTCTTAATGAAAAATGACATTCTCCCTAGAGGAGAGAAGTCTGATGGGAAATGAGTCAGGCTGGAGAACTTTAGTTATAGATATACTTTTATTCAATGAAATCAACCCATGGTCACAAATTCCAAGATTTTTTTGTTTGCTCTTTTACTTCTAGCTCTTTTTTAATGACGTCATTATTTAAGAAAACCACATTTAAAATAGGATAGTCTGTTTTCAGTTCAGTGACTATGGTAGAAAAATCTGTAGGCTATCACACCTATTATTATACATACTGCAGAAAAGCCTAACATTGGTTTTGTACTATCAGAAGCTACAGTTTCTCATGACAAAATATTCTTGGCAGTATTGATACCTCTAGTAATGTTACTAATATTCATATCCAGTCCCGGGGGTTTACAAAAGCACTATCCAGATGAGTCCCTTTTGCATCTACCTCCAAAGTGGTTTTGAATGAGAAAAACAGTCTGTTCTATTTTGCTATCTCATTTCCTACAGTGTCTCAAATCCTTACTGTCTAATACCGTCTTAGAGCTATCTTTTATATATACATATATGTACAATTTAAGAACACTGCCCATCCCTCAATAAAGGTGATATAGATGGGGAAGTTATTTCACTTAGACTTCAGAGTTGGGTTTTTTCTGTATAATTGAGTAAAGCTTTTTAAGTGTGTGTTGCATAAAACAGAAAAGAAAATTAGTATTTCTTGCATTATTATCACTTGCTTTTTTGAGCAGATGCAGAGCTTTGACTAATTGCACTGTGTACTGATTACACTTCTGTCTGCTAAGCTCTTTCCCTCATTTATTAAAGTCTTGCCTTGTCAGATAAACTGGCATCAAAGCATTCTCTTAAGAGAAATTAAAAGACTAAAGTTCTGAATTAAGCTATCACATATTTTAATGGAATAGGTTCTCAATGAACAGAAAGATAAATGCAGCTGCTTGGTTATGTGCTTCTATGGTGTATCTGTGCCATTGCTTATTTGGTTGTAGTTAGTAGCCCAAAAAATGTCTTTGCATATCTCAGGTTTCCTTACAGTTTATTTCTCAAGTCTCTTTACAACTTAGTATGGGCTTACCTCTTCAGTTCTGCTGTGACCTACAAATTTATTCAGAGTTGAATTTACACCAAAGGAATCCCTGACAAAGAAAGAGAAGCAGTAGACATGCACAGAAGGCATGCTACAAAGTGTTTGCTACTTTGCAGATGAGTTGGCAAAAAATGTCTTAGAAATCTTGAGAGCCATAGCTTAAAGAATGACAGCTGCTTGATTATTTCGCACGAACTGGAAACATTCCATTGAAAACAATTAAAAACTAATTGCCCTAATCAACCTGTACAATGGTTGCAGTTTGAGTTGTATTTTTGAGTCCTTTTACACATGCACAAGTACATTTTTGTGGGGATAGGTTTACTACCTTCCCCTCCCTTTCCATGGAGCACATCATGTTGCCAATCTCAGACTAGGACATGCTGACAGACCAAATGTATTTGATATCATTCCTCCAGAATCACCTAGGATGCAGGCAAATCAAACTGATGCTTTCAAAACCAAACATTGTTTACCTAAAAGTATGCAGCCTCAAAGACGGAAACTTGGGTCTTCTCACCTAAGTTGAAACTGTTCCTTGATTAGAGAAATCTTATTTAGTCTAGTTTGCTTTGTCTTTGGATTGTGAGAGGCAGATTCAGCTACCGATTTGTTAACAGTGTCTCTGAAATCCCAGGGCACGTGCTGATCTAAGTGCAAGTCCACAAGTTTCCATTATAAACACAGAGCATCTAGTGCCATTTGTGGTATTGTGCTTGAGTTTTGCCAGTCCAGAAGGCTATGGGACTCCTTTAGGTGATGCATAGAGGACAGTCCCAGGTGAGTGCTTCAGATACACAAGAGAGTCTCAGAGGACACTAGACACCTCAATTTAGCTGACTGAATTGAGCACCCTATGTCTTGTTAGATTTTGTCAGCGCTGGAGATTGTCAGAGTGCTTTGTTTCTGACCTGTTTTTGAAAACATCTGACTTCTGTGTTAGACATCTGTGTTTATGGCATGTCAGTGCTGTAACTTGAACACAGCAACCATGTTATTTTTACACATCAAGAACATTTGAAAAGTTAGGTCGTTTAAAACATATATCTTTTTTTCTGCTGGATGACATTATTGATTGATCTCAACTTCAGGTACAACCTCTATTTTAAGCCTTAGAATCACCGGAAACTAATGTACCATAGTAGTTATTATTTACTATGAATCATGGTCTTGAAAAAATAGAAACTCTCACATCTGCTCTTGAGAAAACAGAGAACATGACAAAAAAGGGGAAAAAATGATCCAAAGCCTCACATAGTAATTTTTATAGTATGCCATTTGTAAGATGGTTCTCTCAAGCAGTCATAGCAGGTAGGAACATTTAAGGGTAAGAAATACTGTGGGCCTAAATCTTCAGCTGTTGCTTATGTGAATAACCTCAGTGGAACTGTAAGTCCTCCACAATACTTTTAAAGGATTAATGTCATTTTAAACCATAGATATTTTTGAACAACTTCTCAGTTCTCTCTGAGAAGTTGCTGAGATTTTCTTTTACAAAGTGCCATACTTTTTTTAATATGAATAAGGAATAGCTTTCAAGGAGTTAGAGTGATGACAATTCTTTTATGATCAGTTTTCAGATAACTCCATCAAACTGCTTCTGTGTATCACTTCATATACCACAACTCAGAGACAAGATTTATTTGTAATAGGTTGTTAAGTTTTTTTCCCTTTTTACATGCAGCAAGAGAATAAAATCACAATGACTCAATGGAGAAACATGGATAAACCAAAACAGTAAATTCTTTAAAATATATGTACAAAACCATGTGCAAAACATGCCTTGGAGTTAGTACTTATACAAGCACAAAACCTGTTTTCAAACTATTGAAATATGATTTAGAATTTTAACATATTCATGTTCAAGAGAATATAGTATTTACTTCCCATGCTATTTTTTACCTAAATACAGATCCTTTTATCAACTAACTTAGCCTGACTAAGTGATTAAACAAGAAGATTTTAGGTGACTTCTCTCCATTTTACTTCTCACTGAGAGCAATATCTAAAATTGATAACTTTTGGATGGGCAATTAATACGGTGATCCATCACTATCTCTATTTCAGTTCCACAAATATTTCCTTTTCCTTTTCATTCTGATTATGTGCAGTCAGCCACAAGCTTTTTTCCAGCAATTTGATTATTTGAATGTCTTTCTCTTTCACTACTCATTGGTAGTAGCAATGATGACATTTGTTGGCAAGTTCAAAGGTGGATGGGCATTTCCTGTTGTAGCAATATTGTAAATAGACCTGTAGTATATAAATCATCCAAACTTAAAGTTTATTAGAAAATAAGAAAATTAGAAATCTTGCAATTTTGTAACATCACAAGAATTGATGATTGTGTTACTTAGAGCTACATTCCCAAAGTAGCAGAAGGTACAACTTAATTTGCAGCTGAGATTTGGCTACTTCTGAACTCCTAGTAACTGTCTAGGATAAGCAGACGAAAAGCCACGCTCACTTAAAAAAAACACAGCTGTTTCAGGTAACATATTTCCATAACCACCAATTCTTTACTTTTGAGTTCACTGACTTCAAAGTTTAGAATGCTTGAATAGGAAGGCCTCTGTTGATGCCCACGCTCCTTCTTTACCAATATAAAGATCAGTGTCTTTTTAATGACTGGTAGTTTTCAAATAGTCTTTCCTGCATGACGTCCCCTTTGCAGAGCGATGGATATCACTTCTTCCTCTTGCTGGGAAAGCAGGAAATTTCTTTCTTCACAACAGCTCTGTCCTTTATAGTTTACAACCACACAAGACAGAAAAAGGACATGGAAATGAAAGGATTACTCATAGGCAGCCAGAAAATGTATTTAAGCTCAATGTAAAAGACCCCAGAATTGCACCCGGATGTCCTAATTCCAAGTCCATTTCCTTGACCAGAAGACCACGTTAATCTTCTGACTCATGTTAGCATATCAATTCCATGAGACCTTTAAGAGGCTGGCTGTCCACTAGCACCTAACTGTGTGTGATTTTACAGACAGATGAACCTGAAGTCACCCAGGCTCTTTTGAAGCACTAAAATTGTAGGCATATTTTTAAGCTTGCATTAAAAGTTGGAATTTTTGTTTGCTGAAATCTAAAACATCAGGTTATACTTATAGTTTTTCTTTATGAAGCTCAGTATCAATATTTGTGTTCTCTACAGTAGTTCTGAAGATTTGAGAGAAATCTTCAGAGAGAAACCCTGATGGTATATAAAACCAGTGTCTTTATTTCTTTGGCTCAATGAGAAAATGGTTAAAATTAATTTTAACTCTGAGATAATTAATTAAGCTTGCAAATGTGAATGAAGGAATGCTACTTAATTTCTTAGCAGTTGGATAATTTCGCATGTCTATGCCCGAATATAATTTTCAGTTCTTTTTTCACCCATTTTGAAGTAAATAGGACTTTTAGGTGGCAACTGTGGAGAATGTAACTGTCCATTCGAGTTTCATACCTTTCCACTGGGACTGTTTCTAATATTTATTCTTTCCAAGTGTGCTGTTTAGCTACACTAAAAATTTGTATTTTCATGCCAGTAACAGGAAGCCTTGTCACCTAGGTTTAAAAAGAGCTCTTCCTATTCAATGTCATTGCTGCCAAAAAAATCAGCTGACAGGTGGTTAAAGATAAAACCTAATTTCTGGAACTTAATCCTGACAACATGAGGGCTATCTGTTATTTCTTAAAATGCTTAAATTGAGGAGCTTTCCACCCTAATGGGAATTTGTTTGGAAAGCTGCATTTCAAAATCTAAGGATGGTGTTAAAATGTACTCCATCTTTTGTCAGACTTCCTTGATCTTGTTAAACAGCACATTATGTCTTCTCTTTGGCAACACACTCTGCTTCATATAATGTAATCAACCCCTACTATCATGCAGAAGTATCAAAGTAATTTGAACATTTAGAACGTGGATCAACATGTGTTTCATAAAGTTCCAAATTTCGGCATGTAACAGAGGTGCAAAAAGCAGCAATCTAAAATTCAGAGGTGTTGGGGTTTAATTCTTCATCAATTATGTTGCCCAAACTGGATGTTTACATACACAAACATTTATTAGTGGCATCCATAGCTGATGGCATACATTGCCTCTAATGGTGGAAGTGACTTTCTAGGAAAAACAAGAAGACAAATGAGGAAAGAGAGAGAGAGCGGGAGGAAAAAAATGAAAGAGAAAACTCCTCAATGGCTGTCAGGGAAATGAAAAGGCAGGTTACAGAGCTGCAGATAGAAGGCCCTTAGCAGCACCAAAGGCTAAGGCACCTAGGACACTGCAACACGCTGATATACTCCAAGGTGTAAACTACAAGCTGCCACATTTTAATTGCCATATTTATTTATGCACAGCTTTCTCAAAAACCTAAAAATGTTTTTGAGATTCACCTTTGCTCACAATATAAGAATTGCTGACCAGCTATCCAGACACTCTGTGGAAATAACAGGTGACGTAGTACTAGGAAGAAGAGTCACTACATAATTTCCAGGAGACACTTTAGGAGTTGTTCACTTCCATTCCTGAAAGACTTTTATAAGGAGTAAGGAAAAGGTGAAATCTGAGGTTAAGATGGCTTTGACAGAGCACAGAACTGACAGCTGGTTACAGGTTGTGTTCCCAGCATTATCCTCATTGCATACCATATAACAAATTACGGTAGAGGAAAAATAAAAGTGTTTATGAAATGGAGCAGGTAGGTCCCTTGTTTATCCCAGGTTGTACTTCGCAAAAATAAGGGAACCTGAACTCTGTTAGGACTCTGTAGGCTCAAATGTAGGTGCTGCCATGATAGCCATACTGAAGGGCTGGATAGACCTTTGAAGGAAGATGCTTGCTTAAAGACAGGATAGAATACAGGATTATTTTAAAGCTATTTTTTGAGTCGATAAGTCATGAGATGTTGCTTGCAGAGCAAAACCACATAGCCAAAGCAGAATGAAGTTGAAGGAGTAACAGCATGTCTATGACAATAAAACTATCACAGGCGGGCTGTGTTCCACCAACGTGACAGTTATTGTCCTGAGTGAGCAGAGTATTTAGGTACAAGCTTCATTTTGTATGAAAAGTAAATACATACATTTTGTATGTAAAAGTAATCACACTGAAATTGCAA
Source organism: Nipponia nippon (assembly GCF_047370975.1). Classification (NCBI taxonomy): domain Eukaryota; kingdom Metazoa; phylum Chordata; class Aves; order Pelecaniformes; family Threskiornithidae; genus Nipponia; species Nipponia nippon. The sequence goes on from NW_028262347.1 coordinate 45,489,634, forward strand.
GGGTTCATTCTGAATTTTCTGATTGAAGCAAAGTAAGTGCTTAAGCGCTACACTGGATCATGTAAGCATTTAGATTAGATAGAGCCAGATTGGACAGAAATGTCCTCATACAAAGACAAGATAATAAAACCTGGAAAGACTGTAACATCTAAATAGCTTTTTCCTGATTCACCACATAAGCAATAATTACAGGGAAAGTCAGCTGCATTAGACTTGCCTAAAACTGTAACAGTTTGCAGGAGGAAACCATAGCATCTGGAGAAGCAGAAATTACTTATAAGCTTTCAGTAAAATAGAAACAGATAGGAACCAGCAATGAAAATTAAAAGAATGCAAACATTCTCCTGACATACTCATAAGATTGTGTGTATGAGTGTATACGTATGGACACGTGTATATGAGATTTCTGCATTTTTACTTTCTTCTGTATGTCCTACCTCTAACATGTATGTCAGACTTGCTAGAGGCTCATCTTAAACAGCATCTAAACTGACTGGCAGGTGAGCCCACCTGGCTCAGGGTATCAGTCACTGTGATGAGATCCTCACCATTGACTGCTGCAGCTCGCTTCTGGTCTGTGTAGTGCTGTGGCCTTTTCTTGGGAAGTAAAGTACGGAGCCGACTGCTGTAGTGCTGAGCTGCACCCAACACGGCGTGAGGATACAGATAAGAAACATACCGCAGCTTCAGAGTCAGAAGCGGGCTTGCATCCCACATATTAGAGATGCACAAATAAAAAGGAGAAGATATTAAGCAGATTAAAAGGATTGTTTACAAAGAATTCTTCTCAAATCTCCAGGGCATGATTTTCAAAGACTTTCTGCTTTGTACTAGCAGTGCTCCCAGGGAAGTTGCTGGAATTTTGCTACTGATTTCAGTGAAAGCAAAGTTAGGCTAAAGCTGATCACTCACAAAATCTGCTCATTGCTATGTCCATGAGTATCTTGAATAAATTACTCCCATTTTCAGACATTCTACATACTCTGTGTTTCCATGCTTTGCATTGTGGTTAAGGCAATTACTGATTTTTCTGGTGTCATTTCTCAGGATTTTCATTAATATTTCAACTGTAACATTCAGTTCCAAAGGCAGGGGAATTTTGATTTTGTTAGAATATGGAAGTTTGACTCTTTCCCATGCCTGAAAGATTATTAATGATATGAAATTTTACTATAGCATGATTGCATATATAATTTCTAATCTAATGCATTTTATTAAGGATTTTTTTTCATATTTTTAGCTTATTATAAGCAAGACAACTAAGCAACAAGAAAACAAAAATGTTATATGAATTTTCTGTTCTTCAGACAGATTAATATTTTTCTTCTGCAACTGTTTGTTGCTTACGTAAGGCTATAAAGTGTTTAGGACAGGAGGTAGGTGACGTATCTCCTGGTATGAATTGGTATAGTACCATTAAAAACTATGTCTTCTAATATTCATGCAGTGTTGTTGCCACACTACATTGCCCAAGAAGGCTCTGCATACTTGGCCCCATATAAAACTGTTTCTAAATGAAAGAATAATTAGTATCACAGTAACCAGTTCAGGACTGTAATGAATCTGATCACATTAATCTTCTTCACTTTATGTTGTGTATGTGAATTACAAATCTTGTATTAATGTAAATGTATTTAGTTTTAGAAAAGCTACTTTTGTTTCATATATGCAGTTTAGGTGGTGATTTATTGCATTTATTTGCTCTTGGGCCCTCAGTCGATATTTTATTATCTGAAAAGAGGGAACAGAGCTACAAGACTGTAAGCAATATCTCATTCATGTCGGTATATCTTTGAATATTTCTTCAGTGAGAGAACTGTTCTCAAAGTAGAAAATAGACATTACTTCCAGACGAGGAACTATGCCGAACTTACTTGATGACTGCACAGTGTCTGACTGAAGTGTACCAGTTCATTTAAAAATAGAAGGCAGAACTCTGATTATCCGAATGAAGAATGTGGTCCTAGAAAAAAGGCAGTGGATAGTGCTTAAAATACATAGTACACCAATAAGAAACTGTGTCTCTTTAACAATTTATAGCAAACAGTATTTAAAAATTCTGTTTAAACAGTAACAGTGGATTTATTAATCTTATTTCTTAAAACCTCTCAAAAGGTTCCCAGACACCAAGGAGCCTTTGGAGGTCCTCAGCACTGTGCAAAAGCAGATTAAGCTAAACTTACTGTCTATGAATGCTTTATTTGTGTCTATACATATATGTATGTAGAGACAAAAGTAACTTTACCCAGCCTCATTGTGACCATAAGAATAAAACATGCTGGGTTGCAGCAAGGATCTCAGTTACATAACAAATTGTCTAAAATAGTGCAGAAATGTGGATGCTTGTGGGAGAGTATAAAAATCAGTTTTTCTGAAAGCCTTTTCCAGATTCAGGAGATTAGTGCCTTCTTGAGCTACGGGTATTTGGAAACTCTGAAATTAAACAGTCACAAATGAACATAACTTCCATTAATTTGTCTACCTACTTTTAACGTATTTCCAGTTTTCTGCTCTGCAATGTTCTTTGGCAATGATTTTCACAATCTAATATATATTGTGTAAAAAAGTTAGTCCCTTTTGTTTTGTTCTAAACCTGTTTTCCTGATAACTTCATCCACTGATGAATTCTTAGTTAACTTATGTTCTATTTATATTAACATATATAGTCAATTAATAACATTGTGCATTTCACTTTAATTAACTTTTTGCCTTTTGATTTTCACTTCAAGCTTTTCAGCTAAATGAGGGAATTCCCTCTTTGAGGATGCAAGGAATGAGTACTTTTCTTCATTCTCGTTCACAACGAATATCATTCTGTTTATTAAATCACATTCATTTGACAAAGGGGATAGAATTTAGTTTCATACCATAAAATGATATAATATGAATTTCATTCCAAATGTTTAAGATCTATCATTTGATAGAGCCATTGCGGAGGTTTCCTTGTAAAAAGTGGGAACAACTGGCCACGCTACACACATTTTTGATCATTTTCCATCAATTAACCAGCCAGGTGAATGAAGTTTAATTTCATCTTCATTTTTCCCATAACAAAAATCCAGTTTCTTGTTAGATGTTTTATCTTCCCAATTTTGAATTTTTACAAAACTTGTATAGATTTCTATATTTACCCTACAAACAGTAGAATATCAACCTAACATAATTTGATGATTTGGTTCAGTTTCTTATTTTGAATTTAGGGTGACATAATTTGTAAGCTAATAATAATCAGGTCAATGTTGAACATTGAGTTTTGTACAAATCATCTTCTATTGATACTTTCATTACTGCTTACAACACTCACTTCCTCTGAAACCATTCATTATTTTATGTTATGTCACACTATGCTGTGTGAAACCAAGATATGTGCCACAGCTATTCACAGACTATAAAATTCTTATATAGCTGCAATCATTGGGACTTTTGAGGGTAACATGCTCGTAAAAAATCAACACAGTATATAAAAGAAAAGTATACAGGTACATATTGTGCTTTCTGTAACCATATCCATGAAACTGTTCAAAACACAGAGCTGAGTTTACATCATTTCTATGAACAAGTAATAGGTGACAACAGATGAGTACTCAGTGTTAAACTTTCCTAAACTCTCTCATGGCTAAACTGAACAGACACTTGAGGCAAGGTACATGAGCATACCTTAATTTTCTGAGCTCTCATTCACTCACACTAACAATGAATTAGAACATGGAAAGCAAATAATAAATTACCTTCTTATATTGAAAATTATCACTCTTTCCACCTGAACTGTCAGCTTGGTGCTACTGTTTGAATTATTATAAAATGATACCCTGTTTATGTAGTAGGTGGTCACTGCTGATTCTATGTGATGACTTTTGGACAACATACTCTGAGCCTTTCTGTAATTTAAAACTGAAAGAAGCACAGTAGTTTGTAATTCCTGTATGCCTGACAGTGATCGTTATGTTCAGAAAGGTATTAATGGTACAGCTAAGTACGTCACTATTTTGCTTCAAGAGTGTTTTCTTTTACATAAGCTGTCCTTAAAGACTGGAGTAACTTTTATTTGTAACAAGGGATCATGGTGAAACTGCCAAGTAGAGAAGCTGAGCTCAAGAGATTTATTACATCCATTGGAACTTTAAAAAAACATATAAATGCTGTCAAATCTGTATTGAAGAAAGTTGTGTGTCTAATGCTCAGAAAAATTATAAGCAAAGAGGTTCAGGTTTATCTAATTTTTCCTATGCCAAAGCAGCAATATATTTCAAGATATGATTATTACTTGAGATGGAGTAACCAAATGCAATGCTATTTAAAAGAGAAAAATTGGAAGTGTGCCAAAGATACCCACAGGTGATATTATTCATTTAAAAAGTACCAGAAAATGTATACACAACAGTGCAGTTCCAAAGTCTGACTTTTATCGAATAGTCATAATAATGATAAAAAAACTCGGGTAAGTACTGTACATTTAGGAGCATAGTAAACAGCTTCAGTCCTGCCATCTCTGAAACTAAATGACAGCTTTGCCTCCACCTCAGTGGAGGCCCAAAAGAAAACATTTTCTTTTAATTAAAATATCTACTAAGGAAAAACTTTCTGGAACCGCACTTGCTGTATTCACACCGAAGAATTAAGTAGTGATTGAAATCTCTAGTATTGCATAATAACACATTTCCTCCCGCTCCTGAAATCCACATTGAAATTGCAGAATTGGCTCAGGCTACATTAACTGGGCTTCCTGTATCTCATGATACAGTTTTAACTGGTAGACTTAGATACTTTTTTGTCCCAGAACCCTGTCTGCTGAAGTGTAAGAATAAAGAGTATTCCTTGAAAGGATAGCTTGATATTATTTTATTTGTTTATTCTTCATTGTTCCAGGTATATGGATCCATTCATTATTTACTGAACCCATTCTGAACACAGAATTGTTCATTCTCTCATGAGCTTTTCTAAATGCTTGCCAGTGCATCCAGTGCATTTTTAAAAGATGCTAATGAATTTATCTACACAGTCCTTCTGTGAGGTAACTCCATTTCACACATGGGGAATTAGCATAAATAGCTTAAGGCCAAAATTATCCAAAGTATCCATTATTCAGGGTGCTAATTTGAAACACACAGAGGTGAGTTTTTCAGAATACTTAGTACTTTGATAGCATTTGTATGCATTTTACATCTTTATATGCTGAAAGTAGATCTCCTTGTTCTTTTCTGCAAAACGGAGCTAAGGTGTGTTCTTTGAAATACCCAAAACCCCATACCAACAACCTAGTTTAAATGAACTGCCCAGCCTCTTTCAAAGGCACTCAGTGGCAGAAGCACGGACATGCTCCACTCCTCTTTTTTTTTGTTTGTTTTTTTTGTTTGTTTGGTTGGTTGGTTGGTTTTTTGTTCACTGAGCTGCTGAATGGGTGCAACAGACATACTCAGACCACTAACCCATTATTATTCTTGCCCTGCTACTGCCCTGGTCATTAGTTGCTTACTTCTTTTTGTTCTTCATACTTACTAAGATCAGGATCTTGTGGAAAGGGGTGACCATGCTTATGATCACATAATTATGTATTGTATAATAAATACCTCTGCAATAATTTGTTTGACATTCATTCTGTGAGCGTGTAGTCTCATGCTTATACATGGGGGACAAACAGACTCTTCTTTTTCCCTCCATCTTCTCCAGCCCTTTTGGAGTGGTGGAGGAGACCACTACGCCCCTGTGAGTGCTCTCTGTTTTTATTCCTCTCCATGGGCGTACCCAAACCCATCTCCCTTTCAGGCTCTTACCTTCCTGACCCCCTCCCTCCTCCACCTCTCCAACCTCACTTTCCTCATGTTCCTTCTTCTTAGCTCTTCCTTCTGCTCTTCCTCCCTCAATCTCTAAACCATCCCATACTTTTTCCTACCTCCTGTCCTCCTTCAAAATCTTTCTTCCATTGCCTAGCAATCCAACTCTTCTCCCTTTCCCCTGGCTGACTAAGCTCTTGGCATTCAGCACACCCCTCCCTCCTCAGGGTGCCAGCTCTCATCTCAGCACTCTGCTGATCTGTGGCACTCCAAAGCACTTCTGGGACAAACAGTGTTGATAATTCTCAGGAGGGCACATTGCAGTCTAATCAGGTCTTGAATGTTTTCATACACCTTCTTGACTCCAGCCACCTGCGACCTCCTCCTCCTCCTGCTGGATCACCATCCCTCAAACTCTGTATTTGTAAGTGCTAGTTTAGTTAGTACAGCCTTCCAGGAAGAAATGTGCGTAGCACATCTCTTGGAGGAAAGAGGAGGAGGAGGTGGAGGAGGAGGTGGTATCAGGCGCTTAACAAAAGGGAAGGGCACCAAGTGCTATTCTTTCAGGGAACTTGGCCATCCTTACAAATGTTCACCAGCAGCTGTCTCTTCCCATTCTGCTTAGTGACTTGACAGGACAGTCATATCCCACTAGCTTCAGCTCTCAACAACTCCTCCCACTTCCCTGGAGCAAATGAATACACTCAGTTTTCCAGCAGTGGTCAGCATTGGCCTCTGTGAAGCCAAGCAGCCCTGCTTTCCTGCAAACTTTCTGGAATCAGATGCTTCTTGCATTCCCCCTGTTGCTACCAATTACTGTATCAACAGCCTAGATATATTCTATATTCCCAGTCCAAGCTAGTACACACAAATGAGCTGAGAGTGGATGGGTCACAGCAGGCAGAGTAGAATATTAATTGGCATCTGCATATTGTAATTTGTTGATGGTTTATCAGATGGCCAAGTTTGGGAGAACATTAACAAAAATAATAAATTATGGTTATTTTATTATACTTAATAAAATAAGAAAGCATGACATCTTTCAAGAGAAAAAACATATCTAAGTATTATTAATATAAGGAATCAAAATATTTCCCCTAATCTCTTCCTGGGCAATGACTAAAGTATTTTAACTGATATTTCCTCAGCAATTTCTCTCTTTAGTCGGCATAGCATGGAAAATTCCAGTCTGAGCGGTACATTAAGTTTGACAAGATTAAAAGTAATTACAGACTGAGTCTTTTAATGGAAACTAGCAGGCATCCTTAAGTACAGGCTTTACTACTTACACCACCTGTAACAAACAATTTTATTGTATAAGCACAAAAAGCAAATCTGTTGCTGATTTGTACCACTAGAACACTTTGAACTTTTATATTTTTCTAATACATCATGCACACATAAGAATCTGTGTAAACCCATTTAAAAACTCTTTAAAGCAACATTTTTTTACTTTAGCATTAGAAACATTTTTAAATTATAAAGTACATGTTCTTTAAATAAATGGGAAAAAGCAAGAGAAACATGTTCTGTTAGTCTATTTGCATGCCTTTTTAAATAAGATATATTCTATTGAAATCACACGAACAGAAACAGATAGCTTGTCAGTAAGCACTAATAGAGCTATTTCCCACTAATAATATTGCAGCTGTTAGCTGCACAATGGTTAGAGACATGCTATTCAATTATTACAAGATGTAGAACCACCTCTCATGATGAGAAGAATGTAGGTGAAGTCAGTTTGTTCTTTCCTTTGCACAAGTGCACTTGGCTGTGAAAGGAAGCCATAATCCTACAGGATCAGTACACTGGTATCAAAAGATGTTGAATACTTCAAGGACAAGATGAGGATGGCTTTGGTTTAATTAACCAAGTTATTTAAACAAACTATGAAATGATAATATATGAGTACAAGGGTGTAAAATTCTCCCAAACCACAAATTCAGATCCTAACAGGAGTGACTGAGCATGTATTTCCCTGCATTGCTTTGAAGACCTGAGAGGCCAGAAGGCATCTTTCTAAGCACTGTGGCCAGGATTCAAAACCATCTCGAACTTCCTAAAATCACTTCTAAAAGAACATAAGATGCTTTCAAGAGAGAGGTTGGCCTGGAGTCACCTGTTTGCTGACAGGTGTTTATCAGCACATGGCTCTCACCACGCAGCCACCCCTCATAAACAGTTTGATTTACACTGCTGTTCTGCTTCTGTTTTCATTTACAGTAAAATGTGTGAGTATAAAGTTCTGTTAGCCAGTCTCAGTAATGCTTTGCAACCATTTTGCACGGTGGTATGAATGAATACAGGAGATACAGGCATGCAGAGAATCATATTTTATACTTTTGAAAAATTCAAATTCATGGAATTCAATTTAATAAGGAAACAATATTAAAAGAAAATGAGAAAGCAAAGAATACTGTCATTATTCAATCTGCACTAGTACAGCTTTGTTAAACACAAGAACATGGAGATGTTAGTTCATACACATTCAAAATAGAGACAAGTTTATATTATACTTGTACTGGGATGTTGGAGTTTCCCATTTAATTCTCTCCAGTGAATGAGAGTGAAGATAAAGAAAATGCTTTAGACCAAAAAATGATGACCTACACAAATGCCTTACTTCAATAAAATATTTATGTGTGTCATGGTTTAACCCCAGCCAACGGTTATACTCATCATACCGAGCATGACGTCATATGGTATGGAATAGCCCTTTGGCCAGTCTGGGTCAGCTGTCCTGGCTCTGCTCCCTCCCAGCTTCTTGTGCACCTGGCAGAGCATGGGAAGCTGAGAAGTCCTTGGCTAGTATAAACACTACTAAGCCACATCTAAAGCGTCAGTGTGTTATCAACATTATTCTCGTCCTAAATCCAAAACACAGCACTATCCCAGCTACTAAGAAGAAAATTAACTCTATCCCAACTGAAACCAGGACAGTATCCACCCCTTATTCCATACCATTTACGTCATTCTCAGGTCCCACACTATCCAATACATCCCCTTTAACCACCACCCCCCTTCCTATCCTTTGATACACTACACAGTTATCATTCCCTTAGTCTATGGACCACCCCTGTGAAATGTCTGTAAAATGTTCATAAACGTCCACAAGTGTCCACAAAATGTCCATTGAATTCATTTAGTCCATGACTTCGGGCTCCATCTGTGATGGTGGTCACTCAGGACAGGAGAGGTGGTGTGTTGCATGGAGTTATTGGGCACCAAAGTCAGCTCAGGTTGGGTCACTGCTGCACTTGCACTGTTTCTTGTAAGGCTTCTCCTCCATTGGTTCAGGTGGTTCCTGCTATGGTAATTCCTATAACATGCATCTCAGATCATGGGTTACAACAGTTTAAAGGTATTTCCATTACAATCACCGCTCCTGGTCCCTTTGGGTCAGGTTATAGGGTTTAATATTGTAATGAGCTCCTCCCATTGCTCCTAGCCTGGCTGGCAACAAGGAATTCTTGCTATAGTAATTGCCATAACATGCAACTCAAATCCTGGGTTACAAAAATTTAAAGGTATTTCCATTACAATCTCCAACCCTGGCCCCTTTGGACCAGACCATAGGGTTTAACATTGAAATGAACTCCTCCCCTTGCCCCTGCTCTGGCTTGGACTTATCCACAGTCTGCAGTCCCTTAGGGCTTTACCTGCTCCAAGTGGAGCCTTATCTATGAACCACAGTCTCTCCAGCGGTATACCTGCTGTGGCATAGACCTATCCACAGCCACAGTTGCTTTGAGGTGCACCTGTTCCAGTGTGGCCTTCTCCATGGGCCACAGTGCCTTCAGAGATATGCCTGCTCCAGCATGACCTTACCCACAGGCACAGTCTCTTCAGAAGTAAACTTGCTCCAACATGGCCCTACCCATGGCTGCAGTCCCTCCAGGGGTGTACCTGTTCTGTCATGGGCTCATTCATGGCCACACGCTTTGAGGTGCTCCAGCATGCCCTCATGCACAGCCACTGATGCTTCAAGGTGTACCTTCTCCAGTGTGGACTTATCCTTGGGCCATAATCCCTTCAGAGGTATACCTGCTGCAGCACAGACATAACCATGGCCACAGATGCTTCGAGACATACCTGCTCTGTCATGGACTTATCCACGGCCACAGATGCTTCGGGGTGTCCTGCTCCCATGTGGACTCATCCACAGGTCACAGTCCCTTTGACTTGAGTTCATACTGGAGTTCCAGCCTGTCCAGTACAGCAGCACAGAAAAAGCAGCGATGCTCTGGGCATCTGCCAGCCCAGGTGCATGGCCATTGCTGATATCCAAATGTTCCCAGGCACAGCAGAATAAGATGATAAGCAGTACAGCAGTACAGCAGGCAGCAAAAGTAAAAAGTAGCCACTAATGAGCACTAGACTCTAATATACAGTAAGGCAAGCAAGCCCCGTGACAAGCACAGAAGCCTGCTGATTAATAGCTAAACATCAATAACAGCTATAAATTCAGTCTAGCACATTCCAATCAAATCTGTCATTATCTTGAACCCTTTGAGGCCCATGTTGGGTGCCAAAAAGGACTGTTGTGGTTTAACCCCAGCCAGCAACTAAGCACCACACAGCTGCTTGCTCACTCCCACCGGTGGGATGGGGAAGAGAATCGGAAGAATAAAAGTGTCCAGGTCCCTCTGGATGGCATCCCGTCCCTCAAGCACATCGACTGTACCATGCAGCTTGGTGTCATCTGCAGACTTGCTGAGGGTGCACTCAATTCCTCTGTCAGTGTCATTAATAAAGATATTGAACAGTGCTGGTCCCAATACAGACCCCTGAGGGACACCTCTTGTTACTGATCTCCACTTGGACATTGAGCTCTTGACTGCAACTCTTTGGATGTGGCCATCTAGTCAATTCCTTATCTACTGAATAGTCTGTCCATCAAACCCATATCTCTCCAATTTAGCAACAAGGATGTTGCATGGAGACAATATGTTGTGTGGACTAGAAAGTAATATCTCACATTAACAAAAGTTCACAGTAGGTTATTGATATATCAAAAAGCTTCTTCTGAAGTCCTTTTTTCCCAATTCTAGGTAAAGATTCAGTAAGTCTATTGCTCATGATTACTTGGTCTAAGTAGCAAAAATAGTTAATCAAACTACTATTAGTTAACTTTAAAAATAATAATGTATGAATGAAAAGTGGCAAAATTCTCTCAAAATACAGATTTGAATCCTAGCAGGAGTGACTGAGCATATCTTTCCTTGAGTTGCCACACCACCTGCTATGCCATTAAATATATGCTGCTTTTCATGGAGACCTAAAAGAACTGTGAATTAGTCTTATTATTATAAATAACAAAGATCACACAGCCTGCACTTAAGAGTTCACTGAGAATTTCTTGCCCAGATTTTGCCTTCCCTTCTTTACAGCTATACAATGCTTAAGGTAGTCGCTGTCCGTCCTCAGTTGGCTGTGTGCATTCCTGGGTTACCGGGGCTACACAAAGTAGAAGACTTCTGGTAGAAATGCCACGCATAAATGTGCTTGTTAACTACACCTGCTAGCAATCCCTCACTTTGCAATTTTGGGAAGGATTCTAATTCAGGAAAAAGGCCCATTCACACCAGTTTCACTACTGAAACAAGAATCAGATCTGAAGAGCTCAGCTTGTTTGTTATGTTGCATTGCAATGGAAACTATTGTCATTCCTTTGAGCAAAACCTCAGGTTTTGATTCAGTTTCTGTTCACAATCAACGACATGAAAAAACAGACTTTGCATTTTTGAGGTCCACATATCTGGTGGATATGTGTGTGTGTGCATGTGTGCACACATGTGGCCATCACTACTTTAGCTATCAATATAAACAGAAATCATCCATTGATCTCAGCTGTCTCTTCTGGAGAAACCTGGTGTTTTGCACCCTTTCTCCAGAAGGACACCTGTCCTGGGGAGAGAGACTATCTGTGCCTTCAAAGAGATTGGGTCAGGTAACAAATATAACTCTGTAAGAGCTATGGAAAATATTAACAAGTGGGAAGATACAAAGTAAAAGAGCTTGAATTGTACAAGGAAAAAAGAATTCTGAACAATGGATAAAGATGTTTTGAGGAGTTGTGGGGCCAGTTTGGACTGTATATCACTGCGCAAAAGATTAATTTCTTTTGTAGGAAATCTACAAACTTCTGGATTGAATTACTGCAATCTTGTTAGACATGAGAAGAGATATTCATTCCAATCAGGAAAGAAATAGAGTTTATCACAGGCTAATAAGCACAATAGAGATATTTTTATGGTACTATACCTGTGGATTAACTAATGAGGATAAGGTTTGGAATTATGTTTGAGCAAATGACTACTCACTAAATGAAACTTCTGATACAGATGATTTGGGGGATAGCTACTACAGTCAAATACTGTTTTTCATTTAATAAATGAGTAAGCTTTTGATATGCATGAAAATGGGTTGCATTTTTAAAGTTTATATTTAGGAAAATTATATGAAGTGAAATAAATAATACTTATCACAAGGTCTTAAAGTATGAGCTATCGTGTAGCTGAGTTAGGAAAATTGTTTTGTAGTAAGTAAACTTCAAATCAATGTAGAAGTAAAAACCTAAAATTAACTGTAAGAAAACCACATATATTTGAAATTTTATTGCAATCAAAATACAGTAACATTCTTGGATTGTATAAAAAGTAATGAATACAGAATAAGGCAAACAGGAAAATGAAGAACAGTTAGCTAAGCATATTTTAAAAGCAATATAAATTTCTAGAAGTTTGAATGACTGAAAAGATCATAAGATAATTCAGGTTGGAGAGGACCTCAGGAGGCCTCTAGTCCAACCTGGACTGGCTCAAAGCAGGGTCAGTTCTGAGATGAGACCAGGTTGCTCTGGGTTTTATCCAGGCGGGTCTTGAAAACCTCCAAGGACGGAAACAGCATAGCCTATCTGGGCAATCTATTCCAGCCATTAAGTTAATAAAGGGTCATGAAATGGGCAGTAAAGTGAGATGTTACTGATTACAAAAGAAAAACAAAGTAAGAATATTTTCTTCCTTGTTGTCCTTTAGTCATCAGAATACTACTCTGTGGCTATTTGGGAGGTAAATTGCATTCCTCAGCCATGACTGCATTTCAGGTAACTAAAAGGTGTAGAAGTTTGATTTGTTTATATTTGTAACAAATGCATTAGGCATCCACTCATGTGAATTCATGTAGTCTAAGTCCAGTCAGTCCTTCTTACATAGTACCTCATTCGGACCATTACCTATCACAACATGTGGAGGCATAATTTAATTTTTCACTTTCATGTGGAATGAATCTTTTCTGTTATTGTGATGAATATGGCTTTTTTATTGAAAGTTTCAGTGTCTCTGGCCTTTCATGTTTCACATGTCATAGCTAGAGCTTGTGGGTGGAGTTACTAAAACAAGAACACATTCTGGAAGGAAAATAGTCAAGGCAGTTTTTCATTTCAGTGAACTGTGAATTTCACTTCCATGTTCTTGAGGACATGGGGTTTTTTGTTATTTTATTTTTTTGTTAAGGATCTGCAAGAGGTGCAGTAATTATAGTATTCAGCTACAACAAAAGTTATTGCAAATATCATTAAAAGACTTTCTTTTTAAAACTATGCTTCACTAAAATTACCCTTTTGCAGCTTCAGTAATGCTGTAATTTTTTATAAAAAAAAATCATCCATTTAAAGAAATATGAAGGAACTAAACTCTGCTTGAATCCTATGGTACAATCCTGTGGTGAGAGTAGACTATGGAACAAAACGGCAGTCCTGGCTCAGGACCCAAAATTTGACCCAGCCTCTATCTTGTCTCCAGCTCTACTCAGTAATGGACACTTAAGGAATGAAAAAAAAGCCACTTATAGAGATTTCTTCTTTAAGGATCTTCCTGGTCCAAAGAAAGATATGCTGATAGACAAGGTTTTAGAAACAGGGCCAAGGGAATAACTAGATTCATGATGAATATATTCACCCATGTCATGTCATGTGGTGCATCCAGGCACTGAGATGGCACTGATTTCTGCACATTGACAGCTGCCAACACCACCTTTCCTTCCTCAAAATATACAAAGGTAAAACAAATCCCATCAATCAATTTGACATTGGGGACAACAATACAAAAACAGAAACAGAAACGAAAACTGTGAGGTGATGGTGTCAAAACCAGAAGAGCACACCTGCCTGCCAGGCTAATTCCTTGTGTAGCTAGATCTACACTAATGAAATGGGCCATAGTGTAGGCACAGGCATTTTCCTGACATCATCTATACTCTTTAGTTGTTAACATGCTCCCTGGCACAGCTCTGGCCTGTGGCAACCAGAAGTAGCCTGTGACAACGAGAAGTAGCCTGAGAAATGCCTGCACCAAGTTCCTGCCACAGCATAGGTCAAGGATTTTCCTCTTCTGTTTATTTCCTTAAGGACTCTTGGAGTCTTTTTTTTTTTTTTTTTTGAGGAGGAGGAGGAGGAGAAGAGCTGTCTTATGCCACCTGCTTCATCTACTTTCCTGCACAGGCAGATGCAAGCTGTCAGGCTGCTGTGCTCATGAGATTCGTGCATGGCTTTCTTGTTGGGGCAAAACAAGAAATGAGGATTCTCCAGGGGCATGGATGGCAGTGGAGGCAGTCAGGCAACCCGACTGCTGGCTGCCCCTGGTGTGAGGGCTACAGCATAGACACAGCCATCCCCCACCACTGGCAGCCACCGCCGGCTGGAAAAAGACCGAGAATGTGACAGGAAGGCTGTGGAAAAGAAAAAGCGCAGACTGATGGTGGTAGAAACTGAAGTCCCCTGTTTCAGGGTCAGATAATACAACTATCTGTACAATACAACTCGACCTACATTTGGCACAGCAGTTCATTAAGCCATCCTTGCTAATGTCACAGACTTCACTCTCTGAAGTGATGTTGCCATGACCACTTCCCTTGATAATTTATTCCATGGTCCAGTTGCTTCTGCTGTTTTTCAAAATGGAACTGTAAATTAGAGAGTGTTGATACACAAAGACTTGCGCGTGCTTATTCTGGATGGGAAATTTCTAAGCGGGGTGGTGGGGCTTTTGTATATGAGAGTAAAGGTTTCTACAGTGAAACATGAATTAATTTTTGAAAGCTAAGAAAATTTTAGTGGATTCATTTTAGTATGATAGATTTAATTATGCATTTTCTTTCTTTGTAAATGACTGACAAGTACATTTGTGGTTATTATTCAAAGCCCTCAATTGTTTTTCCAAATAATTATTTTTTATTTTGAAACAAGAAAATTAGGAGACCTATCTGTGATTTAATAACAGTGTCAGCCTCATTTTAGACATCTCTGGGGAAAGCTGTTTCCATGAGCTTACTGCTCAATGATATATATTTAAATACCTTGTAGGTAATGAAAATCAACGGAAGAATTATTTAATATTGAACTGTGCAGCTATGCAGAAAATTGTTTTTATATGTGTGCGCATGTGCACATGCATGCACATGGATGCAAATTTTACCTTATTAACATCTGTCCTCCTCACACACCAGGATTAATCTGATTGTAAGTAAATAAATATATAAACTCTATGATTAAGTTTTGTCCTACTTCACTAGAATCGGAAGTTACTATTGTGTTCAGACAGATAGACCTTGAAAGACATAGGATGGGAAAAAAGCCCCAAACAAACAAGTCCAAAACAAACCCCAAAAGCTAATATCTTTTAGCAGTTCGGTGAGGCTGGAAAGAAGAATGACCCTCCTGAGTCACTGAGTCCAGCACCTTGCTCTCAGAGACAGCAGGGCTATATCACCTTCTTTCACAAAACAATGACAATTTTGGAGCCCATGACTTCCATTTCGGTGTGTTCCAAAAATGAGTTATTTTGGTTTTCTTTTTCTACTTTCTGGAGAAATTTGTTCTTGGTTAATTTGTTGCCATTTTCCTTTTGTGCTAGTCCTGGCTCTTAGTCGAAAGATTTTCTTCTCTTCCCATTGCTTTTTTTTTCATTTTTGTTTTATGCAATGGTTATGCCTCTTTTCAACCTTCATTTGATAAAGCAAAGCACTTAAGCTTTTTTTAGTCTCCATATAAAAAACATTTCATTCTTCCTATAAGCTTAGCAATCTTTTTCTGTTCCTATGCAATTCTAAGATCTTTCTTGAACAGAATTATACATAGACTTGAGACCTCATGAGGGTATTGTTACTTTCATGGCCCCAAATCATCTCGTAATCAGCTAGTACTTCTTTTTTGTATTTCTGCTTAGATCCAGCTGAGCTCATGACATACAAAAATCTAGTTTTTATTTTCCAGAAATAGGAACTTGCATTTCATCTTGCTCAACTTCAGCTGAGAAATAAAGAATCTGGCTCAAAAAGCATTGAGAACTTTGACCCTCCCTGAGGTTTACAGTTAAGCAAGACTGCACACACCTGGAAGGAATTAGGAACGAATACATTCATTTTAGGGAGTGTAAGAATTACATGAGTTTTAATTGATTGACTGATTTAGCTTTCAGTTTTGATTTATGATGAGTTTATGATGCTGAAAACATCCACCTTTGTCTGTTACCTGACAATAGCTGCATGATGAGCAGTCTGTCAACAATCTCTCTCAGTCCATTTATTGTCTTTGGTCCAGACATATTCCTGTGCAATAACCCTAGGTAATAAATCGTACTTATGTTTCATATTTGCCCCTAAACACAATAACACAAACATCTGGGAATAGATGCAATACGCGGTGCTATTCCAAAGAAATGTATTATTGAGACTCCACCTGTTCTCTAATGCAAACAATTCTTTCTTCAGAAAGAAACATTTAACCTTGGTACATTTAAGGTTCCAAGAATGAATCTAAGATTTAACCATGATAAGCAAGGGGAAAGAGCTGTGTTGCAGTTAATTATATCCTTTCCCACAACAGTGATCACAGATACAGAACTCGTGGGGAAAAATGGAAAGTATGAGTTTCTGCTAAGTCTGAAATAGGAGTTCTGTCATAAAGGAGAAATCAGAAAGAAAGTTGCTTTAATTTTTATATACTTGGTACTCCAATACAAATCATAAAATAAAATCTTATACTGAAGTATTCCTTTGTAGACGTTTCTTCATTTTGCTTCCATGCTGGTTTTTTCTTGTTGTATTTGTCATATTATTTCCTGATCGCAAATGGGAAAAAAAACCCAATGATGTGTATTATGCCATATCATTTATTGTCCCCATTGTTACTCATGGTAAGAGTTTTCTGTTTGTTTTAATAGAATGGAAAAGAGATAGTCTTAGTTCAAATTTAAAGGGCAGGTGGCAAAGAAAGCAGAGTGCTTCTGTTACAGGAATGGAGTCCATGACTTGCATGAGACTAGGTGACATCAAAGGAAGACCCCCATAGCTTATTTATTACCTTAAAGAGACAGTAAAAAATGGGTGAAGTCTGAAACAGCACCACAGACTTCAGAAGCAGTTGCTGCATAAAATTTCCTGAAACAATGGCATGAAATTGTATGCTGTGGAGCTAGGTCTCAGAGAAACAGAGACCAGTGCAATCTAGTAATCCTGGGGAAATCTTACCAGGCATGGATATAAAGAAAGACTCTTCCAAGGCCTGCATTGGGAAGCTGATTGCATCTTCATTAAAGTCAAAGAAAAGACTCTCACCTCAACTGTAAAGAATAGCATCCATTTGGGGGCAATTTGTTTATTGTTAAATGTTTTTCCATGTAAAAACCTAAACTTTCTTCTTTACAACTTATTAATAAACTTGATGTGATGTAGTTTTTCTAAGAAAATGAATGAGGACTACCTAAAGTAACAGCTAAATGTATCATTATTAAAATTATTCTGTATTTCCCTCATCTTGCACAACAATAGACAGTCCTTTCTATCTGAAAGAAATGTTCACAACTTTAAGGCTTTTCATCTTTTCATCCTGCCAGATTTTCTATCAGGGGACATCAGCTGAAATTCTCCTAGGAGCCACTACTTGTCAATGTGAAAAAAATCAACAGAATGCAATCACACCCATCTAATCAAGGAAGAAAAATAATTTACATAAACAGTCAAACACAGAGAAGCTCAAATTTCAGATATTTCCAGGGAAGTAGCTAGAGATCCCAGGAATGATCCTCTTTCTTCTTCTCCCACCCTTTCCCCGTATCATCATAATCTCAAAAAAAACCCACAGACACCTAAGAAAATTTCATATGCATTTGAGGAAATATTTATAGTCACGCCTAAATTATTTAAGAGGGATGCACTGGAGTTTCTCATTCATCACACTAGTGAGGTCTTTTTGCAAAAGAAAATAAATTCATATTCTCCTATTTAAAAGCTAGTCTCAAGACAAAGACACCAGAAAAAAAAAATGTTTTTTCACTTTGCAAAAAGGGTTGACTAAATAACAAAGATATCTGGTAAGACTATCTCATTCAGATAAGATAATTTTAAATGTCCTTTTGAGAGAAAGATCTATTGAGAGAAAGATCTATATATTTAGATAGATCACTGAAGTGAACCTAAGATAAAAAACACTTCTTTGGCATTTTTCTGCTTCTTAATCTTCCTGTAACAGTGAAACATCTGATAAAGATCCACATTTGTTACAGAAAAAAGGTTCTATGAGCTGTAGAAAATACAGTCATTAATCAACATTTCTTGATAGTCCTGGAAAAGTTGATTTGTTCCTAACATTCCCTTGAATAAACATTTTCTGCTGTTCACAAAGCAAGATTTCCTGATTTCTGAGTTACTTGTGGCCCGAATCTTGCTTGTACTCCAAGAAGTCATCTGCTTGTCTCCTTTTGCCCATAGTTATGCACGAGGGACTGCAAAGTGATGCTGCCACTCTGCTGTTGCCTGGTAGCCACCATCTCCCTGCAGAACCTCACAGGGTCACCCAAAACTTCTGTTTATCCTATGTATACAGAGTATGTTGGCCCACTGGTGAGCATTGGACTCCTGGGCCCTGAATCTCACCTCAATCATCCCACAAGATGTTTGCAACAGGGAAAAAGGTACCATTCTGCAGAGAATGATAGACTCATGGTTGGGTTAAAAACTGCATCAAATATTTTCTGGCTTATCCATGGTTAACACCTGAAGAGATGACAGATGCACCCACAGCAGAAGTGATCTCTATGTTCACAACAGCAATAGGCAACATCAGGCTTTGGAGAGGGATGAGCAGAGACTCCAAAGATATGTTGGGCTGCAGCCTTTTTTTATGAAGATCATGACACTACATATTTCACAGGGAACAGATGTATTAGAGAAGTATATGGGGCAAGAGCAAGCTCAAAGGGCTGTGGGGTACGTACTCAGCCAAGACAATCTTGAAGTGTTGTGGCATGGGGGTGCTACTGTCTCCTTTAGAAGAGTGTTGGCTTTGAGCAACGTGGATCTAAGACCCTCTGTCCTACTTGACCTTGGGATTAATGTCTCATGGGTTTCCTCCTTCTCCAAAGTGGAGGTGTCTATTTTTACCTAATTTTCTACACTTCCCCTAAGATGTGTGACTTTGCTTTGATTCTAATAGTGGTTTGGGGCTGGCAAGCCACTGGGAACTCTATATGCTTAAAAATTCCATCACAACAGTCAAACATAACTAAATTTTCAGCATACAATACAGCAAAGCCCATCCTCTTTTTACCCTTTCCTTGGGTTCCAGCATTTTTCTGATCTTCCCATTTCTACTGCATATCATTGCACATTCAGTTTCTCCTTCTCAGTCTAAACTGAAGCCACCAAAAGCAAAGATATTTCAGAGGAGCTCAGAGAAGGTCTTATCCTAATGACATACAACAGCACATTCCTTAGTTGTTGTACAGAAGCTCTTGAAAAGACAGAGTTTATCCCCACATAAGCTTTTTTAACAAGTCACAGTATTATTTTTGTAATAAGTAGAAGAAGTTGAGATACATTAGGATTGAGTGTCTTTCTCAAGGTCACAAAAAATCTGCCAAACTGGAAATTTCACCCACATTTTCTGAGTCACATCTCAGTGCTTAACAACAAGGTCCTCTTCTCTTGCATCTCTTGGAGATACGCTGATGTAACACCAGTTTGAAATGAGAATTAAGCTTGGATTTTTTTTTTTCTGTTTTACCGTTCATTTCTACAGTATGCATAGCATTATGTAAGAATAACAGGAGGCACTGACTGGCACCAGTTTATTGGATTTTACTCCAGAAAGCAACAGAGTAGGTCAACGAGCAGTGACATACTAGAGGACACCAAAAGCACTTCTGCCAATACAAATCATTCACCCTCTGCGACTTCACTTCTCATGAACATCAGTGCAGTAGTTGCTTCCATCCACACTGACATCTGACATATACAAGACAACATCATTATTCTGCAGAGATTCTTGTAGAACTGCATATAAGAAGCACTTGACTGAAAGAGATAAAAAGTGTGTTTCAGTGAACAGTATGAATTCTTGGAAGGAAACCCTAAGTATTTTTATCTCTTCTAAGTTCATGGTTCTTTTCATTGTTTCTTTACAGAAGTATTTCGAAAACACCTTGAAGCAGATATCTTGTTTAACTAGTGATGTAATAACCCCTGAAGATGTTGAACTGCAAAACAAACAAGTTTTAATACTTGTCCAGATAGCTTTGATTTACAGCTCTGGAGGAAGGCCACAGAATTCTGCTGATTCCCACCAGCTGAAAATCATGTCACTGGTCTCAGAGAGAAAGTAGAAATGCTCAAAAGCAAAACTATCCTACTGGAAGAAGAAATTTTAACAATGATGTGTTTCATAGCCACCATTCGCATTGAACAAGCTTGCTATTTTTTTAAGGGAACACAGATGCCACAGTAAAAACAAACAGCAGCCATAGTCAATAAAGTAATAGCTGCCATATAAGAAATGTATGGTTTAAGGTTTAAACAGCATACTTTTATTTAGGGATCTATCAGTCATTACAGGAAATCACTATAAATCAGGTTTTCTAACAAAAGAACTAGGAAATGAGCATTACAAAATCAGGGTGGACATTTGCTACTGAAACATATTTCTTTTCAGAAGGTAGCTGTTCATCTGGTTGTGGCAACCCCTAATCATTTCTTACAGTCCAATCATAAGTATGTATTGCAATTATTTCTTCATTTTTTTTATTACTTGTGTTCTGGATGTCTTCTGAGGCTGTGGTTCCAGTAGGATTGCAACACGGTTTCATTCTAAGAGCATAGCTCACTGCTAGGGAGTCAGATATGGTATTCTCGCAAGAAAAGACACCTGTATTTGACAAACATCTTTTGTTTATGCGTTCTTTTGCTTTTTACCTTTATATTTTATAGTGCCATTGCACTTTTTATAGTCTTTGAGCTACCTGCATATTTTCTCTACCCCTGATAACAAGATTTTTCAGATCTAATATTTATAGGTGTCTCTATGGTCTCTATGTTTGCCATGTAGTACAAAGTCAGTTAAATGTCTGGCGTGCTAGAAATATCACCTAAAATACTTAACACACGTTATGTGTTTCAGATAAGTTCATAAAATGTAGAGTTGAGAATTATTAGATATTAGAAGAGAAGCTAATAATCTACAATCCCCAACAAATTCCATTGTAAAGATTCCTCTTCATTCCAGTAGCAGCATGCAGATTTTTTTACACTAACTGGTAGTAACTGGCCAGTAACTAACTTGTAGTTACTACAACTTATAAAATAAACTTACACGCAGAGTTTTCTCAGTCCAGTCACCAATTATGAGTGACACAAATCAGCCAGTTCCTTTTTCTCACTTCCTCAGAATTCCTGGAATTTTTTCAAAAAGACTGAACATTACAAGGTCAGAGTCACAGGGTCCACAAGCAGCATCAGCACATACAACTCCAAGAACTGCAGACTGCAGCTACACCTCCTAAAACAAGGAAATGGGGAAGTGAAAGATGTACAAAGGGACTTAAACCCCATTGGGGGGGGGCTTCATAACACTTTTTCAAGAATGGGACTTAGTGATTCATTAACTGAAAGAAAACTTGAGTAATGTCTTTACTTCCTATATACATATAAATTTCCACAGATAATTTCCATTGTACAATAACTACTGAAGTTTATTATTTTAGAAGACTAAAGAAACTTCCTCATATGTGAGGATTTTGCCCCTGTATCCTCTAATTTCATTAGCAATTTCACTAAATGGACATAGCTTTCCAGTAGGTTTAATAAGGTACGGTTTGAAACAAAACCCATTTAAAATGTTAACTAACCAATAGCATGTAACACTGACATTGCATTAGGATTTATGTGATGAATTTGCTGTCCCCGCTCATGAAAGTACACTTCTGAACTGCACACCTTCAAACCTGCCACAAAAAGAAAGTGAGAAAGAGACTTTAGGTCCTCTGTGCCTTACAGAGAGATGTTGTTTGATTCAGTTCTCTTAAACGGCATGTGAAATCATCAAAGGATTGCCCTGTAATTTTGAAATTTATGCAGAGAAAGTTATAAACAAAACAACAGGGTTTTGGAATCGGAGTGATTAGGTAGTCTCAGTCATAGGGAAAAAAAGGACTGGTGAAGTGATGGCCGTACAAAAGCACTAAGTACAGAGCTTAGCAAAACTGTAATAAAGGCAGGACATTGGATTTGTAAGGATAACAAATTTAGTGTCCAAAGACATTAGTCAAAAGTTAGAAGGGATGCAAACAGTAATATGTCATGGCATTTTCCAGCCTTGGAGTACTGGATTGGGGAAGGTGTGTATTGCTCAGCAGCTGTCTGTTTTAGAGCATGGCCCTGCAGTTCAGGTGGATCTTGCAGCCCCTGGAGCACCATCATGGATTAGGAGCTCACTAGTCTCATCGGGTATGGCAATTTGCATTCAGACCTCACCAGGAAATTCGGTCTTGAAAATGGTTCTACTGTAATGTTAATCCTGCAAAGTGAAGCACTCAGAATTTAAGGAATATTAATGGTAAGAGTACGTTTATTGTCCTAACATTGAGTCATTGTCTCCATGATGATACACTTTGATATTCTTTAGTTAGGCAATATGCATTATGATTTCTGCTGGAGTTCTGCCTTAGGTTATTGTATTAAATAATAACCCAACATATGTGTTTTGACTGGCTGACAGCCACCACTTGTAGTAGTCAATCTAACAATTATAGTTCACAGTTTCTAATATTTCTGTGCTGCAATCAACAATTTTATTTATTAGAAGTAAAGTAATACCAACTGATACTATTAGACCTAATAATTCTCCAAAGGTTGAGTATATAAATCAGCAGGAAAGCATTGTCTTTTGGAAATACTTCATATTGGTTAATTCCCTGTAGAATTTTACAGACACTCTGTTCCATTATCAAAATTAATTGTGTGATTCACTGAGTGCTCAGTTCCAAGAAAACGTTACATCTTCTGTGTATCTGAATGGCTTTACACTTTAAATATCCCACAAGACTTTATGCATCCTGTACATACTCTCTAGGATAAATGCTTTCTTCCTTGGTTTGGAGCGCTATAACTTCCAGTTACTTGTTACCCACAATATTTATCAGAGGGAAAAAATGTCACATTAATTAATTAGTCAATTAAAGAATTCAAAATGTTTGTTATGTCAGGCATTAATGCCTGTATGTCCCTCATTCTCTCTCAGATTTTTCTTTTTTGAATAAATACTTCAAAAACTTTTTCTGCTGATCTTAGTGGGAGAGCTATTATTTTGTTATGACATTGTTTCACTATGACTACCATTTGAATTAATGGGTATACTTTTAAACTACAAATGCCGGAATCTTAAAATTTCTAAGACAAAATTTAAGACAGTCAGGTGCAAGTAAAATATTTCTTAAAACTCAATCTGAAAGATTGAAAGGGACCATAAAATGAGAAGAAAGTAACTGTCTTAAGTAAGAAAGTGGCAGACACAGCCATGAATATGTCTTCTCAGATATTTTGGAATAACAGTGAATGGAGATGAATGTAAAGCAAATGCCATGATAAGCGTTATTCCTATTTTCTCCTTATATATAAATGACAAGGTTTGTAAACTATGAAATCATGGAGCAGCATATTAGACTGGAAGCATGACAGCTTCCAGAATACTATAGAGACACACAACTAAAAAATTCTCGTTATTAATAAATAATCATTGTTTGAGTACTGACAGCTGCAAAGTAATTAGTATTTGCAAGGACTGTTGCAATATCTTGGGTACTGAGCCTTCAAATGGCAGAGCCCTCTGTCCTTTATCAAGTATTTTAGCTTTGCACATGCACTGGGGTTTAATTAAAATTGTCTTGAAGCAGTGACAGCTCATAAGGAAAACAAAAAAATAGAGATAACAGAACAAATGTACAGTTCGCAAGGACCTCAGGTTCCAGAATTGAAACATTACTTTGCAACCTGCTTTTGGTTTGGTGAACATCATTCAAATGCTAGAATGATGGCACACAAATGCAATGAAAATGAACTCTTGTTTTTCAAGTTGGGAAGATATTGTACACTGCATTTTACCAAATTTCAATATTCAGTGTATGAGCAGACAGAGATGGAAAGACTGTTTTCTGAAAGTGTTTGCATGCAGCCCCATGCATTAAAAACCAATTGAAAATAGTAATATAAAAAAATATTTTAAAGAGTTTAACTGATATTTTAACACACAGTTATGAATGAGCAAACACTGCAGTTCTGGCACTCCTGCTGGGCTGAATGCAGACCAGAGAACAACCATACTGTGCCTACCATCAGCCTGCTATTATTTCTTCAACAAAACCCTCATTCCCTACTGCTGCTAAATGCCCACTTCCAAACAAGCATAAAACGAGCAGGGGGAAAGCCCATTCTTCCCATGAAATTTAAGGCAAAATCCACTAATGGTTGTTTTGCTGGCTCAGCCCTCAGATGCATGTACAGCACATATTATGTAGCCATTCTTCTGAATAAAGCAAAAGGGGAAAAATTCCTATTTTCTCTCCCTTCCCAGCTTTGACAGTGATGACTTGAACAAGTAATTTCTGTACATCCATTTCTCAGTTTCTAAAATGGAAATAATGAGCCCTCATTTGTAAAGGATTCGGAGTTATCATTGAAAAGCTCTGACTAAAACTAGGTCTTACTATTAACTACAGAAGTGGCCATCAGATGTTCCAGAGGACAATAAATCCCTTTACAGTGCATCTGTTATTGTGCAATGCTTGTGAATAGAAAAAAAAAAAAAAGATATTTTATGGTTCAAAGGAGTTATGAGCAAATTCTTCCAAGCTCAATCTTCTATCTCAGCTGCAAATGGACTTGGTCTGCTGTTGTGAAAGCACTCCACTGCTTGCTTTACATTTCTGTCATACTTGCCGTGGCAGAAGAGAGGATGTTCAAGGCATGTCTCACCCTGGCAACACTCACTAGTTAATTCTCAGCCCCCCCCCCCCCAGCAATAAAAGAGCTGTGGCTGTTTCATGTGGCTGCATAACTCTGCCAGGCAGATTTGCTGCTCAGAGGGACCAATGACTTGCATTTGCTAGGAGGCACTAATCAACTTCAACTGCTAATTCCTAGTGACTTTAATGAGAGCATGAACATCATAGGCAATACTTATCTAAGCAACATTGGTTGAGCTAGCGGAAGAGAAGATTTAGCTACTGGTCATGAAATTATCTGTCTTCTATTCAATTTTGTAAGGGGTTTATTTATTGATTTGAAGTATTTGTGGTGACAAAAGACTAGCCTCTTAAAGAGGAATTTTTTCTTTGATTCTGAGGAAGAATAAAACGTACTATAGGAAAAAAACGGATATGCAAATTAACAACAAACAGAATATTATATCAACTAAAATAATCTTTTTTTTATTTTAAAATTTGTATAGAAATTATAACGTTTTTGCCTGAGTACGAATTATATCAGTATCACTAGTAATGCCAGCACTTTTCAAGATCTAAAGCTAACAGCTGCTGTACTTTCTAAGTAACCTTGTATATACATGTGCCAGCACTTACAGAAGGTGCTATGCAGCGAACTTAACCTTGTAGGAGTTGCTTTCATATTTTTATTTCCTGATTTCTGACAGTTACCAATGTAGGATCTTACTGTTTCATCAGTAGAAAGCTATTGGCTTTGTTGAGGCCCCTTGCAGCTCAATACTTCTATAAGTCCAATATCTTGTAATCAGACTTCTGGATCAGCAATAGCCATTGTTTTTCAAGTATCCACTCTCAGAATGATTTCTTAAAGCACTATTGAAGGTACTTCTCAGTGTGTTTATAAGAAACTTTATAAGAAACTCTCTGTGCCACAGTGCATAGCAACCTTGGCTTCCCCATCTTTATTTCATAAGAAGTCAGAGACACTGAAAAAAACTTTATTTCTCATTGTCAGAAATCAGAAATATTCAAAACATATCTGAGCAAATAGTGTTAATAATTTACTCCATTTTCTTTCCAGGTGTTCTTGCAATACACTATTTAGCTGTAACAGCAAGGATAGGATTAGTTTTGGCTATCTATTGCAAGATTGAATGAGGAAAGGAACTGCCGGGTTCCCTGTCAAAGTTTCTGCCACTGCTAAAAAGAGAAAGCCATAGGGGTGCCTGTGCCTGGGTTTCTAAAATCATCAAAGTTTATTTAAGTGCTAAAAAATTAAAATTAATATATCTCTATGCCTAGATTAGTAGGCAATGCAGCACAATGGAAAAGGATCTGTAAACAAAAGTGACTGAAGCTAAGACTACTCCCACTCTCACCATATGATAGTGCAGGGGTTATTTCAGTTTAAATTCAGTCTGGATTGAGTGATTTAATCCATTCTTTGGGTTGAGTGTTTTAGCTACTCATGTGGCTGGACTCTTTTTGTAGGAAAAAATGTTAAGTAAATGGTGGAAGATCTTGTGGTGGTACAACCTGCACATTGGTTTAGAGCATAATGTCCCCATTAGCACTGAAGCACTTAGAGAGCAGAGCTTCTGATTTAGTTTGCTCTGAAAAAAATCTATTTCACGAACACCAAAACTGCTCTCAGCAGTGAAGCAACACAAGGTAAATGGAGACAAGCAGGGGATTAGCTTCAAAACTGTACTTCTGCTCTGAACAAAATCAGTGAAGTAGACATAGCCATTAGCACTCTCCAGGCCAGTTAGTTAGAGCCGACAAAGGGTTCATTTTGTACAGTGCTTCTGCTGTCCCATACAAGTGCAAAACGCACTGCAATTTCCTACCTATACAGCTCAAATTACATCTTGCCTTCAATCTCTACTGCTTCTAAAACCTTATTGAAATAAACATATTTTACTGATTGTTGTGAACAGTAAAATAAAGGTATTGGTTACATTTAGATCTCTAATGTCTGTTATTTACATCCATTTAAGGTTTATTAGCATCCAACTACACTTGATAATTTCTACAGTTGTAACTAAAAAAATTATAAACAAATACATTATCAGGAGAAGCAAAGATATCACATGCCATTTACAGATGGGACTTCCAAGAATGTCAGAGCACACAAATGATAAAAGGCATCAGTGTGCTTTATAGGACTGTATGACCAGTGCTCTTTTCATTTACTCTAGGATAAATCAGCCTCATGAGCTCAACACTGTAACCCGGATGGAAATAAGAAAAACATCTCATCTTCCATATGCTAAGGTTTTAAGGGAATTCAGAGAGATCTCTGGACCAGTTCACACACAAAGACATAAGTGTCTAGTTCTGTCCTAAGTGCCCAACAGTATCTGAGATACCTGCTCCTGTGGGTAACCTGTGCCCTCTGCAAGTGAAATCTGGAGGCCAGGACAAGATACTCTTAAGTGTCAAAAATGTTGCTACACCCAGAGTTTGGTTCCTGGGCTTTATGAAAGTCTCATCCCTTATAAAATAAATGCTGTTTTTAAGCTTCCTGTTTAACCTTTGGTGTAACTTGGCCATTGGAAGTGAGAAGCAGAAGTTCCAAAAAATAAAGCAGCAGACAGGCTGCCACCATAGGTTCAGGAGCCACAATTTGGGAACTTCTGCATGAAAAAAAAATACATTCTGCTATAACTCGTGTTCTTGTTTGTTAGTACATGGACAGGTTGCTCATTCCTTATTCCTCATTATTAAGGTATATAATACATTACTAGGGCACATCCATTGTATTTATTGACTACATTAACTTCCAACATTGTGCCAGGAAGTTAGTTTTCTTAAGGGAAAAATTTGTACTTACACATGGTTGGTAGAAGTTCAATAAATTGCCCAAGGAATTGGGATTGAATGATTTGAAGAATGCTTTTTATAGGATATGCATTAGATAAGTTTGTCTCTAGTCAGTGCACTGGGAATTTCTGGAAGTAAATACTTTTTGCCTGTGAAATAGTTTAATCAGGCTCTTCCTACATATGAACTGACCTCACCTTTTAAGTATTAATGGGTAGAATATAAAGGTGTTTATCAGAGGAATTTTAGCAGAAATTCAGGAGAAAATATTAATCCATTCTTTGTCTCATATTTAAAAATATTTTATTTTCCTGAAGCTAGTCAGTGAACACAAATGAATAAGCAACTCCAAACAGTAATTCCTGAAGGAGTTGTGTGGAGATAATCCTAAATAAATATTTGCAGATTCTCATGACTAATTAATAAATTGTTGATTTATGCTGTCACATATTGTTCAAATCCTGGCAGTATTTTACTGAATCTTTGAATTAACTTTGGCTTTCATATGATTGCCTGAGTCTCGGTGAGGCTGTCAGATGTTGTCTTCTGACTGATTGGTAGGCAGCATGTCTTTTTACAGCCAGGCAAAATATCAATTTTCTACATTTTCAACTTTTCAGGCACCCTCGGGAGTACAGCACAGCTTGTTGAAATTGTGCTGCAATGAGATTTATTGCCAACCAGCACCAACGTACTCAATATAAGTGGGAATAATTGCTCTGTAAAGTATATGAATATTACATAAAATATTACCTATTCTGAAAGAACTTTGTGGTCTTTAAGTGCTGGCTCAAGCAGCCAAATTTTAAGCAGCACATAATTTCTGTTCCTGTCAATATAACATTAATTTGGATCCTCTGTGTTTATGGAAACCAGATTTCATCTACAAGCTCTCATTCTGTTCTTTTGTCACAGTGTTCCTACTTTCTTCACTGAATGCATAGTTATTCAGTATTACTTTTCGTAAACATCAGTCAGTTTTTGGCCAAATGCCCTTTTCACTAACATATTCTCTATGTCCTGAACAGAAAATAAAACTGCTTGGTTTTTAAGGGTTTCTGTTTCCACAGTATATGAAATAGATAACAGATGTTAAGGCATGTACTTTAGTATCACCTCTGTGAAGAAAGTGGAATTATTATACCTACTTGCACACCTGGAATTGAAGTATACAGATAATGTCCAAATTTCCAAGTAATAACTAATTGTGGATGCTGATTGCAGAAGCCCAAGGCATTTTTTTTCAGAGGATTTGACAGCACGTGATACTTTCCTAGGTTCAAAGTAGAGCTCCCACTAATTGCATGTGTTATCCTGAACGCATCTGCAAAACAGGTCAGGAGTATTTCCACCTGCTGTAGAGAAAATGAGGAAGATGAAAGTTCCTCTTATCTATTCTCTTATTGCTTGCAACTGCAGTAATGTTTACTTTGCCTGTGGAGAGATCTACTTCTACTCTCTCCCACCACTCCCTTTTTCCACCTTTCGTTTCTGCTTTCCTGAGTTCAGCATCTTCCTTACTTATTTACATGTGAGAATACATTATTTTTCTTGTATACTGTCTTACCTGACAGGGGAGACCAGGCTTTCAGTTCTGGTGTCTTGTAGTGTAATGCATCCCAGAGCAGACAAGAAAAATTTCAAGAAAGCTGAAACTCAATGTCTACGCTTCCAGGAAGTCTGGACTTAGGAGATGTGGGACCTTTAGACAGCTCAACTGTGAGAAAGATTGAGAATTGGTTTAGGAACTCAGGAATCAACCAAATCTGGGATCTTTTGCAGAAGGACAGTAAAAGCATCTTCTTGACACTAGGATGAATTCTTTGTCAAATTTTGAGTTACTTCCAAGAGTAAAGAAGAACTAGCATTTTACAAACAATATGAGACTCAGCTTTTTTAAGAAAAACAAAACTTTTTCCTTACTACCTTCAATGAGGAGATGAAATTTATATATATATATACATAAATCTATGTATTTGTGTATATGTATATGCATACTAGTCAATCAGGGGTAGATTCTTATCAAGGGAACCCCGGCCTAACAGTAATATTTCCCAAAGCTATAAGTAACTGGAAAAAATATAAGGCAAGACTTATAAGTCTTACAAGTTTTGCTGTGGTGAGCTTCAAGTTTGAAAACAAGAAACCCTTAATTTTCAGAGTCATACCCTGATGCGGTTAATTTTCTAGAACTTAGAAAAACTTAGAACAAACGCAACATTGTGAATGCTTCAGAAAAAAACCCAAATATTAATTTGTGTTGCAAGGGAGGGACACTGCTTTGTACCATGTCACAGTTGAAATTGTTATAAACAGCTATTGTCTGCCCTGTATCTTCTTTAAAACAGACCTGAATTTTTCTTCTTTTTTTTTTTGGCCAACCATCTCTTTTATGTTTTACTTTATTCCTAGCTGTTAGCCTCTATTCTAATCATAAATTTACTTCACTTCATGATGAAATGTATCCAGTGTTGAGAAAATGTTTTGGGATGAAAATCCCAATACCATAATATAACTATCATGTTCCTTTCTAATAAACCAAATTTAACACAAAATACACAATACAGTGCATTTGTTTTAAATATTATTATATTAAATATTATCAGTCTAATCTAACAAACTGACATAGACACTTAAGATTAAGATAAAGCCAAAGTCTTTGAATGTATTATTTTCAAAGTATTTTCTTAATTCTGCATATTACTCCAGTCTGTGTTTTAAACTTCTTTTGCTTTCCAGAATGTGAATAATATGATTTTCATTAACTGTCCTTGCTGTGGCGAAGAATCCCATAGGGCTAATATTTCAGGAGTTTGTACCCAATCTTAACTTTGATCCATTAAATCTCACTTGTTTTGGCAGATGACCTAAATGGAATCATATAAAGAAACTACTCATGAAGACCTGCAAGGTACCTGTGTGTAACCAAAATTATTTGACTTAGAGGAGGGTAACTTCCACTGCAGTGGTATAAATATAAGTGAAAATCCTCCAAAAACTCATCTGCATGAGCACAAGTCATAGTTACAGCTCTTAAATAGCTGCTGTTACCAGGGAATGGGAACTCTGAAATATAAAACATAATGCATGATGTGTCTTATTATCTTAAACATTACCTTTATTAAAACGTATCTTAAAATAAGAAGAATTCATGGTTTGTAACGCAGTGAGTATCAGAAGTTACATTGAAGAGTTTCCTATTTCTTCCACAGTTTAACCATGTGGGCCATTTTGTGTAATTTGCAGCTTTTGTGTGAGCTGACTTAGTAGGGGCAGAGTGGAAATGGAGATTGCCGAGGAGTGGGCAGGAGAACTGCTTCTTCTCCTCAAACTGTTGAGGATGCATCTGACGGGGCAGCGAATTTGCTGACTGTGGTGATGAACCTGTGAGCCACCCTTCTCCACAAATCCTTCTGGGGCAGCATGGCCTCCTTGGCAGGGCGGAAGATGCATGCTGGCCCTGATTTTGCTGAGAGGTTCCTGATTGAAGTGGCTTTCATATGACAATTGATTTGGTTACAGAACCGAAGTTGCTGTGCATAAACCAGTTGCTGAGCATGTTGCTGCTTTGGTGCAGTCTAAGAGCCCATTTTCAGCTGCAACAGGAAGAGGCTTTAAGCTTCTGTTTGATCTTTCTTTACTTTTTGTACTGGCTTGCTTCTCCATCTCTAGAAAAATGTAGCTATCGTCCGCCATGTTTCGTACTACAACAGAAAGAAAAATGGAGCAGGTTCCTTTTCTTCTCTAACAATGCCTACAAAATGACACTTATAAAAGACAAATTTGAAATTACACCCCTCAGCTATTAATGAGGGATTAAATACTTGCCACATTCAGAACTGCATTGTATAGTATCATTTTTATACTAAATTGTTCTTCAGAAAAGTACTCCTTATTGTTCATATATTTCACAAATACCACATCCGTAGTAAAGATTTCAGATATTACAGCACAGTGGACATATTGCTTTTTATCACGTGAACAAAACATCCCCTGTTCAAGGAAAGTGTATTTTTGTGAGATATTTTGTTGGGGCATGCACTATCTAACATCTTTCTAAATATCAAGTACTAGGAATGAAGCAGCAGTCCAAATTAAAAAAAAAAAAAAAAAAAAAAAAGGCAAACCCAAGTCCCCAAATCCTCAGAATAATGATTTTTCACTTTAAAGTGTATCACAAGCCTTTCAGCTCATGAAGAATGAGAAAACCTTCCCCCTCGCTAATGCCAGAGGAAAAAGAGACAGTAGGTCTTACATAAACTTGTCAAGTTAATTGTAAATTGTAATAGGTTTTCAAAATGAGAATACTTCAGTTTGTGGCACTCATTTTATATTCATACAAACTGTATTTGGAGTATAAATATTTAACATCAGGACTCTACCATTTGGAGTCTCTGTAGGCAGTGCCAATATCTTCTGTGAACTGATTTATAAGTAAGCATGCAGCCAGGGGGGTGTACAACAGCGTATTCCCACTTTTGATATCTGGAGGTCAGAGTATGAATCATCTCTTAAAAAAAAAAAAAAACCAAAGGGATTTCTGATTTTCAAGTTCACCAGATATTTGGGTTACAAAAGAAACTTGGAATAAAGATATTCTAAAGCTGTGAGGGGGGCAGGCTGGAGAGGAGGTGTAGCAGGGCTCTGTCAATACGCAGGCAGATCTCAGCCCCCACAGGACATGCTGCTTTGGCAAAAAATGAGTAAAACTCTGAGGTGTAACTTAACAGGTAGAACTGCACACGATTCCCCGTGAGGTCTCTAGGCTAGAGACAAAATATGCTCTCTTAGTATCCATAGTAAAAGTACCCTCCTACCCTGTGCAGGAGTAGCCCACTATCGCTTACAGAAGAAAAAAAAGAGGAAGAAAAAACAGCATTCAGGGGGATGAAGTGTGCAGGATGGGCTGAGGTGAGGCACAGCTCTACCTATTGCCCCAGAGACCTCAAAGGCTGCTGAAGACAGAGGAGACCTGGCCCAGTAGCTCAGATGCTGATTTGGATGTGTACGGAAAGGTGGTAATCACATCCAATGTAAGTAAGTGCATCAGACACACAAAAAAAGTTTTGGGACCACACTGTTCTCAGAGCAAGAAACAGGGGCTGGAATCTATCCAGACACCCACCATTTACAGCATCTAATGAAAGGGACCTTTAGTTATGTTTTTTTTAAAGAAAATCACTATACTGAGTCAATTTTATGATGCGGTTATCTATATTTTGAATTATTTTCATTTGGGGATCTTAAAATGTGGGCATATTTATTTACTCTGCCCTGTAGTAAAGCTTCCATGGCCTTTCTTGTTATCGTGGGCAAATGCTGATACGGCAATTAGTTTAGTTATTTAAATGGGAAATAGTAGTGTCCTTCAAAGAGGCAATGGATAAATTCAGAGAACCTAAACATCATTCATTATGAGTTGTTCTTGTTGATTTTTATTCTTTCCATGTATTAAAAATATAATATCACTTTCAGGAGGTCTGGATTCTTTTCCCCTAACATGCCATTGCAGATATAGAATTAAGAAGGCATTGCATTTTTAATCTTTCCCTGTATTGAAAATGTAATATTCCTTCCAGGAGGTCTGGACACTTTACCCTTAACGTGCTTCTGCAGATATACAATTCCGAGGGGATTACGTTTGCGCCTGTTCTGAAGGACGTCCACTTTTCTGATACTGCCAAGAAAAAGCAAAACTTCTGTTTTATTTAGTTATGAGGTATGGGGTCTTTTGTAATATAGAGATAGAGATAGTTTTTGTCTACTTATGTTCTTCTACTGTATTAATAGTTTTGAATCAAAAATGCCCCATACAATCACAAAACTTCAAAAGCAAGCTCAAAAGAGAAAGCTTAGTGTCTAAGAGCCTATTATTTTAAGACATGCTCAGTATGACAGACTGCAACATTCAACTTCAAGTTAAATTAATGTCAATGTCTTCTGTGCTAAAACGACGCTTCCATTCCAAATAATTCATTATTTGCTTTCCACTTGCCAGAACTACCAGTTGTAGAAGTATTACCCAGCTGAGCTTTGCAACATCTCTGCAAAGATCCATAATGTTACAGGTTAAAGTTTAGCTAGAGAAAGTCTGGTTTGCCCAGTTTTGAACTGGAAGAGTAATTCATGGCTGCTGTGTCCTCTGTCCTTAGACAGATTTTCATCCATCCTCAAATTGAAAAAAAAAAAAATCAGAAAATAGAGGAATTGTAATGAAACCAGAGAAAGCACCTGCCTCATCATTTGAATTACTTGTTTCAAGAGAATAAAGCTTAATCTGTGTCTAGAGCATTTTTAAACACAAAAGTATGCTGAGTCAAATCTAATTATGGCATGACCAATTATTCAGTATTATTAGGTTTTATTAGCCCTGATTATAGACTGAATGAAACATCTGTAGCCTAAACAGCAAAATTTACTTGAACAATTATATTGTTTAAAGAATGTACAACTGTGTACAAGATAATCAACTACTTGTAAAGCTTGCAGGAAAAATAGCCAGGGAGAATCTCTTGGCATTTAACCAGCTCCACATCCTCTTTTCCCTTTTATTTTCAGCATTATTCCTAGAAAGGTTGAAATTTGGTCAGTGACTTTTACAATATTTTTTCTAAAGCATCAGAAAATCCTGTGTAAGTCTGTTACCTCTGCTGGTATGTCTGATGGTTTGATATGCAAATAGAGTGAAGAGTAATCCACACAGCTAAATGAACCTGGGATAGTCTACTGGCTGTTAACTTTCTTTATGACAATCCCTATGGTGCTGTTTTGGATTTGTGACTAAAACCAGGTTGATAACACACCAGTGTTTTGGCTGTTGTTGAACAGTGATTGCACAGCATCAATGCCTTTCCTTCTTCCCACTCTGTCCCCAGCCCAGCAAGTAGGCTGAGTGTGGGCAAGAGATTGAAAGGGGACATGGCCAGGCCAGCTGACCCAAATTGGCCAGAGGGATATTCCATAGCATATAACGTCATAACTCGGCAACAAAAACTGGGTTAGAGGAAGAAGAAGGGGGGATCTTTGTCTTCCAAAGTGGCTACTGTGCAGAGACTGGCTGGGCATCAATCTGCCTGTGGGAGATGGTGAGTGATTTCCTTTGCATCCTTTGAGCTTTTTTTCCCTTTTTGTTTCTTCATCTATTAAACTGCCTTCATCTTGACCCATGGGTTTTCTCACTTTTGTTCTTCCTATTCTCTCCCCTATGCCTTCTCTACCCCCATGGGCCTTCTTTCACATCAGGTTATGCTCTATGTTATATTCTATTTTAATCTTTTAGTATTTTTTAAAAAGTTTTGTGGTCATGAAGCAAAAGCAGTGGAAAACTTTCTTTCTTTTGGATAATAGCTGACATTTATTCTATATATTTCACACAAACAGTGCAGAAATAATGGTTAGTAACCTAGTAGTATAGTTGTTAAAACTATTTTCACAAAGATGTAAGTTTTATGAAGGTAACTTCACTATAGAAATGTGATGTCTGGAATTCCTTTTCATCAGATCATCTTGCAGTTAGGAATGGAGAAACAAAGGCTTTCCTATTACCCAGTGATATTGCTAAATCTTATAAAATCTTGAAGTTTTTTTAACAAAAGCACGAATATAAAACAGACATTCCAGGATGAGTAAATCCTATTAATACTAGTTCTTCTCTCTCCATAATCTCCTTGCTTCCCACTCTATATCCTCAAAGAAGACTGCTTTTAAATCTAGCCAAAAAAGTCATTTCAATGACATTTTTTTAGATAAGACTTGCACAAAAAAAAATTGCCCCCCACCAGAATAGGAGAAATTATACTGCAAAATATCTTTAATAAAAAAAAAAATCCATTCTGAATTTTTCAACTACCATCCCAGTGACTAGAAAATTTTTAGTAATTAAGGCTTGTTATGCAAACTTTCTGTTACTTTTAGGAAATCTGCTGTTATAGCAAAAGTTATAGCTAAGGCAATTTTTTCTTTGATCTCTATATGGCCTGTACTATCTACTAAGGCCAGATCCTTAGTGTACATTGCACATTTGTGCTGAGGAGTCACACAGATTTGCATCTGCTGGGGATCTCAGTTTAATTAAAAAAAAAAAAAAAACAAAACATTTAAGCCTACAGTACCAATATTAACAAAATCCCAGTTTTAAAAGGAAACATCAGCTCAGAATTCTGTAAATTGCAACATAAAGCTATCTCACTAGATCAGGGTTTAAACAGCTCAGCCAAGGACAGGTGTTTTTAAACACTTACTTCAGGACATATATTTCTGCAGAATTTTAGTGCCAGCACTGTTATCTTTTGTATTTTTTTCAAAACAGAAGGAGTAGTAATGTTAATTTGCCATGCTAAAAAAAAATCTGTTTTCATCTCTATGAAAGGACAATATGAGTGCCACCATTTGGTAAACAGTTTTCCACAGATGCCAGCAGTCCAAAATAAAGCACTCTGTCAATCAAGGGACAGGATTTCTTGCATAGTGATGCCAATGCTAAGAGAACAAGTTCCCCAGGGAAGAGAGACCTCCATGTCTGAGACACAACAGACTTGCTTTTTTATTTATTTTATTGGAAAAAATGAAGGCATCATTCACAGGGAAGACTAATGGATATTTTTTCTCATGGAATATTATGAGTAAGCAGCATCAGTCATTTTGATGACATGCCTTATTTTTATGAAAACAATATTAAAAAAATCCCTCCTTGCGTGTCTCCTGGACTCAACCACACTTTCAAAAAGCATATATTTTAATAAAGATCTATATTAAAAAAGTGTTGCAATTTCTGGATAAGGACAGATGAAAAGACTGTGAAAAAGTTAAAAGATACTTGTCCCTTCAGGTCTTCCTCCAGGACTTTTGGAAAACAATTAATGAGAAAGTTTGGGTCTCTTATAAGAATTAGGATATATGTGTAATTTTAGCAGGTTATTTTTAGGCTCTGAGGTTACAATAACCCAAATTTAAGCATCAGTAGTAAATTAGCTTTGAAGTACTACAGCAATGTTTTTTGTACACTTTCTTTAGAGTATCTAACACAAAAAATTTTAGAATCATTGGTAATCTGGAAAAAGGAAGATGAAACTGACAAACGCTAAAGGCTGAGGGAAAAAATCAGAAATAGGGGTTTCTAAGTTCAATTCAGTCCTTACTAATGTCAGTAAGACCTTTTTGCACTGGCTTCACAATCCTGTGGAACAACCTCCTTGCCAACAAAAGAAACGGAGATTAAAGATTAGATAAAAGATGGTTCTCCGAAAGAGAATTGAGATCATTATAACAGAGTACTGTGATACGGTTTAGAATACTTAAACTTTCAGTAAATGCAGAAGATTTGAAGCTTCCAGCAACCAGGAAGGTTATTAAAACTTTACCATAGATGTGTAATATTGGAAGCAGGTTTTTGCAAGATAGCATATTTATCCAAGACTCCTATTCGCGTCTGTATTTTTTACACAGCAGCTGTTAATTGAATACCAAAACCAATACAAAATTACTGCATGAGTCTGGTGTGTTTTTCTACTACCTTTACTGCATGAGTCTGGTGTGTTTTTCTACTACCTGGACATGGTACCAGTCATTTTTTCTATTACAATA
Source organism: Nipponia nippon (assembly GCF_047370975.1). Classification (NCBI taxonomy): domain Eukaryota; kingdom Metazoa; phylum Chordata; class Aves; order Pelecaniformes; family Threskiornithidae; genus Nipponia; species Nipponia nippon. Next base: position 45,527,078 of record NW_028262347.1, read on the forward strand.
AAGGTTTGAAAAGTATACTTTTTTCTTAATCATAATTTTTTAAAATATTTAGATGCAGTTTCTCAATTACTGACTGAATTGTTTAACAAAGAATTTTTTTTTAGCTTGGATAATTTCCTCTACAATATTCTCAATACTATTTCATTTTTTTAACTCAAGTTTTCAAACCATTTCAGCAACTGCTTTACCTGCTCTCTGAAGAAGGTTTTAATAAAGGTAGCAGCCAAAACTCCATAGTTCTAGGGATTGACTCAAGTAATGAGTCACGTTACTGTGTTTTCTTGACACTATTTGATCTTCAGCTGAACTTCTACCTTAGGAGTTATTTATTTCCCACTCACCCCCAATATTTTTTCTAACAGAGAAATGAAACTGCAGCAGCAAAATAGGCATCCAAACATTGGATATCTGAGAAGAGTATTGTCCCTATTCCTGCTCCTTCTTTCTTCATCGTAATTAATAATAATTTAAATAAAATGAAGTGCAGATTACATGCCAATGAATAAATTCTAAAACATACATAATGGTGTCATAATGATGAGTGGGAAGAAACAATTAGCAGGACTTAAAACAAAAAAATAAGCAGAATTGCTTGATTGCTCTATCAGTCTCTCAGAAGCCTAATAAACATTATTTCCACCTTATATAAAAATTGAGACTAAAACAAAATTGCTCAGAATACTTTTTTGCCCCAAACAGCAGATCAGTCCCTAGCCTCTTTATGCATTCATTGGAGAGAGAGTTTGGCTCCTGGCAAAAGCTGTTCAAAGCAGAAACATGATTTGGGCAGTATGTATTACCTTTCCTGACTAGAGAGTCTAGATAGACAAGACTATCATGTCACAGGTGAATTTTGATAGTGTGATTATGTTTGGGTATCTCCTCCAGAGAATTTAAGACAGAAAAATCCTTTCTTGCTCCTGCAGAAGACAACAGGAGTTTTTCTGTGACACCATTGGGAAAAGCAGTGTTTAAAGCAGTAGTTAATCCTGCTGAGTGACCAGGAGGTGAGTGTAGTCTACATTGATAAATACACTCTCTATCGTTTCTTATTTCTGAAATGCAGCTTCATAGCATGGCGTATGCAGTCATCCCAGATTCTCAGTCCTTCTAATTAATCCAAGCTTCCACCAGAAAGTTTAAATTCTGTTGCTTCAGCTGTTTTTCAAAAGACTGGCCTCGACATTTTAGGTTTTCTCCCTTTTCACCTTCTTGGCATACTGCAGAAAGAATAGATAGACTACCTTGAAGTATTCCTTGTCAGTATGTGCCCATGCACCCTTTCATTCATATCAGTGTCCTGGAAAACTGCAAAGAAATGCAGATTGACAAAGGAGCTTATGCTGCACTGTAAGTACTTCCTCTGCTGAACTCATTGGGTGAGTGATGCTGTCTTATGTTTGAAGGACCCAATATTCTGTGTGTTCTGGACTTTTAGTACATTTCTAGTGATCTATGCCAACAATAAAAATTGCATACCTCAACTGTCTAAAATAAAATGAGAAACTAATGCCTTTATTTAGTGGTGGACTTGACAGTGATAGGTTAACGGTTGGACTCGATGATCTTAAGGGTCTTTTCCAACCTTAATGATTGTATGATTCTATGATACCTTCTGGCTTATTTCTTAGCTTTTAAAAATAGCTAGCAATTAAAAATAATGTGAAGAAGAAATAATAATTTAAAAGTACGTAAAAATATTTAACAACTTGGAAAACATAATGGAAGATTTATAATTTTTGATTGCCAGTACCATCTATCATTGCCGCTTCTGAAAATTCATATTATCTGCAATTCTGGTATTTTTCATTAATAGCATGAGATTCCCTGGGAAACTGCAAAGCTACTCTGAAAAGGCTAATATAAGATATTGAAATTCTTATTCTACCTCAAGCTGACAAGAAAACTCCATTTAGTCTTTATTAACTTATTCCACTGCAATTTCAGATATTTCAAAGAATTCTGTAGCTTCTGTTCACTGCTTACTGTTACCATTACGTGGAATACTTAGATGTAACTTTAACAGAATGATGTAACACACTGAAGGTCTCTTTCAAATGACACATGCAAGAATACAATAGTGTCAAGTTTGTATTATAATACAATTCTTGTGTATCTTAGAGTGAAAACACACATAGGCTGAACTTGTATGGAGACCAGTATATTATTAGTACTCTTTGTATTACCATACCTCACTAAGTCTCTTTGTTGGGTAGAATACAAACTTAAATTTGAGCTGACAAATATTTAGCATGGAAGGACTAGAAATTCTATATAATATCCAGTTACCAAGAAACAGGAGTGAAAATAGCATAGAGTTTAAGTGATGACTAATCTCAGAAAAGTTTTTCGTCCCTAAAGAAATTCACAATAAGACAGAATACTGCCATGTCCTGTGCCTCCACAAGCCATCCCAGCAGAACACCGGGCATGGTCATTTATCTGTAAAGAGAGAGGAAGGAGTTGACTGACTTAGTTGGGTTGAAGGGAAGTGAAGAGTAACTAGGTAACTCTCTTCTTCAGTACTCCATAGGAAATGATACACTAGAGAAGGGAGGATGTTGCTTCTCTAGCACCTGGGAATATAAGGAGGGAAGTTTCTGTAGTCACTTGTACCTTGCCCCCTAACTGGATACAATCTTTTTGTCCACAAACTTGCTGATTTTTTAAAGAAGTATATAGTAAGGATGAGCCACTGAATAGCCATGGCTTATTCAGGATCCCCTGAAGGCTCTGGACAAATATGCAATTTTCTTTGGATGTTTAGATTTATAAATTTGTCTCCACTTATGTAACTTGTAAATTTCCTTAAATATACACTTACTTTCTTATATATAAGTTATTCATTTATATCAACAATTCACGTAAACAAGGCTGGATAACAGGCTCAGTAGTGAGGGCCATTTAGATTTTTTTTTTAAAGTTTTGTTTAGTTTTGCTCATTAGTATCAGGAAGGAAAGGAGGAAGAAATTGAGAGCAGAATGATGTAATCATAATGAACACGTGAAACAAGAAAACAAAGCTTTTCAACAGTATTTTCAGTAGTAAGCAATGATTACAAACTGTTCCCTCCTGTGGTATTCACATTCTAAGAAACTAGGTGGTTTGAATAAATCTGAGTGGGAACAATGCAACTTAGAGCACTACTCAGAGAGGATGTGTTCATAGCTGATTAAAGTTCAAGAGGTAACTGCCTGTGCCTGCATTTTATTTCCTCTTATTTCTGTGATTTTGATGTGGGGTTTTTGTTTGTTCGTTTGTTTACAAATTTGATCTGGTTTTACAATTCTCAAAGATAACTATAATGTGATTTTTCAATGCTATTTTTCTGGATGTATAATGCAGTCATTGGTTCTGAAAAAAAAGATGAAGAGTTACTGACTCTGCGTACTACATGACTTAACATCCATACTTTTAGGATAATAAAGACATATAATTGTCTTTAATAGTGTCAATGCTATATATATATATATATATTTGTGTAATCATTGCTTGTAAATGTATCGAGCACATTATCCCTTAAATGTGCCTCTGTCCTTGTGCACTGTTCTACATAGTTCTGCAGTTTCATGGTGTGTAAGGAAGATTGTGAAAGCTCTAGGGTAGAAGTCTAGTTATTCCTTAGTGAATATAAGAACTGACACTCTAACAAAAGTACGTCTTTCTTTTTACCATATTCTCAGTGAGAGGAGTAAATGCACTCATTCCTTTCAAGTAAGCAACTATCATTCCTTTCCCAAACACTAGGCTCTGATTTCAGGACCCATGTCTCTTCTACTATGTTTCACCAATATGTTGCTGAGAAGGGTTTTCAATTACATTTAAACTGAGAACCAAAATAAAGATCTGAGGGGTAATGTGGTTGCAATTGTAAACACTGAGACTTGTCCCTTCACAATCCTTTTTTACTAACTTTTCTTTCAGTCATGAAGAGAGATATGAGCAAAGTCTTTAGCCTATTTCTGAAACAGTCTCTGCTTTTACATCTCATGTGAGCCCTTTTAACTTTGTATCTGGATTTGAATGTAAAGCATATAAACCAATTTCCAACCTGTAATGCCTAGAGAGGTCAGTTGGTCCAGACTGCATCATCTCAGCTCTAAGGCTGTTCATGAGAAGGCAAATTCTGATTTTCTCCCACAAGGCTTCTCCGTGGGACACATTCCCAGCCACTCCTGATGGTGCTGATTACTTTCTGCCTTTTTAGCACTTACATATGTGCCATGTTTCCTAAGATTCATTTGCTTGAAATGGAGAAATGAGCTTGATATTCAAATGAATCCATCTATATGCTCTCATATGGTGTCTGGTGTCTGTACTGATAAGCAGTTTTTCCTGATCCATACCAGATTATAGTTAGCTAGTCCTAAAATTGTCCCTACAAGAGTGATGGGGTAAGGACCAATATTGTTATATACTGTGTTGCTGTGTTTGCAGGCTAAAAGCAAAGCAAGAATTCTGCTACTTATACACATCTGAAACTCAGTGGCTAAGGAACCAAGACAGATTTTCTTAAAAGCGTGCAGGCATTTGGCAAATCAGGGATTATTTCCATTCGCCTGCCTTCTTTTTAGGTAATAAAAGATCACAGCATAGAGAATGGAGCATTTGAAAGGTTGTAAGTAGTCTTTCCACTTTTTCACTCACAGACTTGTTTTGAAGGGGTTTTAGTGGTGGCTTTTGTATTGAATGTATTGAAGACATTACTCACAGAAAAAGCTAAAGGGCCTCTTTGAGATCCTCCCAGAAGAGACCATCAGTACTTCTACAGGAAATTTATTTTTATATTCTGTAATTTTTTGAAGAGAGAGCTGTAACGACAGATCTCAATCATAGATTCTGAAATACTTATCTGCCTACTGACTTGTAGGCAGAGACTTGAAAGCTAAAAAGAGCACCATACATTGCTTCCTTTCATACCATGAAGCATCCAGTGCCTGTACCAGTTCTACAATTTTTGGCAGAAGATTGTCTATGGAATTGGACAGATAACTGCCTTTCTACTTCATTTTTTATGAACCAAGTAAGAGTACTGATGTAATCTCCCTCACATAGTCAGTATTTCCATTTATTTAATTTACTTTTTGTTTCTGTTTTTTCCCTTTCTAAACACACAAGGAGCACACTGTGCAAAGAACAAAGGTAGAACCTTTCTATTTATTAATAAACAGAATATATTGGGGATAAACTGGAGGGGGAGGGACCAACAGTACTTGGAAGTAAATGATTGAGTGGTACGAGAAACTTTATTCCCATGAGGTATCGGTCATCTTGCAGGTAAAATAGCTCAGGGAAAGAGGGAGACTACACAGCTTCCTTTTATAGTGATTATGAACAAGAAATATCTTCTTCCTGGGTCTTTCTGAATTTTCTGCAGCTTTCTAGGAGAGTGAAGAGGAATCTGAAAAAAATACCCTCAGTTCTTTTTCACTTATTTTGCCTGTTTTCTGTGAAGGAGCCAGCAAAATTGTCTTTGTTAGGATCTTGTTTGTACAGAAAATGGGGGCTGGCTTTTGCCACATGTGTTCTTTTGTCTGTGGGGATTTACCCAGTGCTGTCTGAGGGTGGGATGCATGAAATTTCTGTATTTGCTATCACTGACAGAGGAGAAAAAGCAGAGATGCTGTCCCTGAAGTGTGGTTCAGATACACAAAAGAGATCAAAGTTTAGCAACTTTTTGATTAAAACTGTTGAAACTAATTGGTGAAACTAAAGGCTATTATTTATATATATAAAATAATACTATCTCTGTCCATCTTCAAATCCTGTGAAACCTCTTATTTATATGGACTCAGAAGTTTGCTGCATATGGAGAGGCAAGTAACAGTAATGAATGGACCCAAAACTTGGAAGGATCCACAGCTGCCATGGAGAGAGGGGTGTTCCCACTGCGAAAAAGTCTTATGTGAAAGTGAACATCACTTAGTTGAGGTTTTTTTGTGTTCTTTTATTTGACGGAATTTTGTGGCATATTCACTAAGCTTGCTTTGTTGTGCAAAAAAAATTCTAACCAAACATTAAATTTTATTTCAAAACAATCACATTCCTGTATTGAAAATAATGCTACAAGTTAGACTTGTTTACATAATAGCTTGTTTATAACTTCTTTAAATAATTTATTTTTGGTCAGTGTGCCACCTCCAACTGTTTTCAGAAAGTTGCCCCCTTCTTTCCCTGCATCTGTTTCAGACATTCACATTTCAATGTAGAGATTCCCTTCCTCCTAAGGAACCACACAGTGAGGGATTTAAGGAGGGATTCATTTCATCTAGCTAAAGATGTCAACTAAGTCAGCATTTACATTTGAGTCATTTTTCTACATTTCCTAGAAGTGCCCGTGGTCCATAAGAGCTTCTAGACCACTACCTATCACACCTGCTTTAGATACCAAGGTGGGGTGAATCACACTTTTCAGGTCTCTTTCTTTTTTTTCTTTCTTTTTCCCCTTTTTTTTTTTTCTTGAATAGCTCAACTACAGTCAAATGAGAAGAATAAATAAGAGGAATCCTTCCCTTTACCACCTGAACTGCTAGGATTAAATTTAGTTGGGTGTTGTTCTTCCTTTACTTACAAAGTATCTGCCCATTATGTCTCCATTTTTTCTCTTTATCTTATTCTTCCCTGCTGGAACTACTCCTAATTTTAATTAATAAGCATTTTTTAATTTCTGATTGTTTTTATTCAAAACAGTTGCACTGAACTGATCCTTTCCCCTCTCCTTATTCTTATAAGAAATATCTTCTTTCTCTTGCAAATTAAAAATCCTCTAACAAATGTAATGAGTAATCCAAGTAAGCATTTAAGCACACAAGTAACTATAAGTACTTTGGGAAGTTATTAGCATAAAATGTGGCCTGTGTTTAATGTTTTGCCATAGTTTGGGACCTAAAAGAAAATACTGCTAGATGCAAAATGTCAATAAAGCATTTAACTGTATGTTCACTTAAAAAGATATTTAAATACATCTGCTTATTTTTAACTGCAATTTTTAGTAGAGATGGACTTAAAAAGCTTCTCTGTGCTTTGCAAAAGTAACTAGATACAACCTGGGAAATATAACAATGAAAGATACTAGCTTTCCTAGTTTTAGGAAAACTATATCCTAGTTTTAGGCTGACATATAATTCAACAGCATAGATTTCATACCCTAAATTATTTGAAAATTTGAAAATAATTATTTAAAAAAATCTCTATGTGTAAAAAAAAAAAAGTGGGAGACAGGTTTCTATCTGTTCAAAGAAATATCTATCTTGGAAGGACCTCAATTCATTTTCTGCATGTATGTGATAAATCTTTATAATGAAATTACCAAATTGGAAGATACACGTTGCCAAAACTAACCAAAAGTTAATACTCATACTCTCCTTCCATGGAAAACTAGTGCAAATTCACTCATTATAAAATGAGTCCTAATAGAATCCCTTGGAGGTCATAGCTATTTTTACAATCTTGGGCCTCATTACTATGTGCATTAAAACAATTTTGCATCACTTTGATTCTATAAACGAATGCTTGCATTCACTTTATGGCTTATATATGTGGCAAAAGTCATAGGTGGCGCACAAAGACTTACATGCCTTTACTGAAAAAGATTTTAATCCGCTAAAATCAGAAATTAAAGATTTTTTCATTCTACTTATAGAAAAGAGACATCTGCATTTATATTGTTAGGTAGATTTCTTATTAAATGGATCTTCCCATTATTTTCTGTGTAAGGTAGAAGAGAAGACAAGTTACTTTTTCTGAAAAATAAAAACAGAATATATGCAAACATGTTTTTCAAAGTGGCAGAGTTTGATTATTGTGCATTGAGGACAATGATAACTTTAGAATCTCTGAACTGTAGACGTTTGTAGAAATAAAAAGAAACTTAAAAAAAAATAAAGTGCCACAGACTATTGTTTGTGGAATTGCTAAGTAATTATTTAACTTCTAATAAAATTTACAATAGTCTACACAAGTTCTGTTTCTTTTTTTTCTATGAAGACTTGGTACCATATTTATTACTAATTCTTTGTCGAAAAGCATAGAGAGATCAGTTTTGTGTATGTTTGCAATCTGTGGGTATTGCGGATGGGTGAAGTGTTGATTAGCAATGTTTTACCGTACAGCTATAAATCAGTGCTGGAAAAAGTAGGAAGACAAGGACATCAACCCAATTTGCAAAAGATAGTAACAATGCAGCTATGCTAAACTGAATTAAGTTTAGGGTCAGGAATCATGGAGCAGAATAATGCAAACCAAGCTACTAGACCATTCTGCTTCATTTAGTCTGTGATGATAATGAGGTATCACTGAATGCTAAATAGATTATGCATGGAAATTTGGGCTTGGAAGAAAAGCTCTTATCCTTTTTATAGCAATGACAGAGACACCCAACAATTTCATGACCCAAATGTTTATTTTCACAGAAGACATTCAGTAGTCCCTCAATCTCAAACTAAAGGTAAAAAAAGTTCTTTTTTCAAAATTCAGTGTCACAATGAATTGTTTTCCAGTGCAATCATTGCTCATTGCTGAAAATAATTTTCCTGCACTCATTCTTACCCTTCTGTAGTTATTTCCTGAGTCTTAAAAAATTCATTTTAAATTTAGCCTCATGAAGAACCATTTCAGTGCAATCACTGGATGTTGTTGAATATAATTTTCCTGCAGTCAGTCTAATTTGTGACCCTTCATAGCTATTTCTCAGTCCTTTCCAATAAATCCAGCCCCTCTACTTTTTGTTCCAGTACTACTCATCCAAAAAGTATTAGAAATATGTCAGCCTCAAGAAGTTTGCATTGGGAAATACATATATTATAGGGACATAACTTTCTTAGGTACACATTTTACACAGGTTTTAAAAGCTAAGCAGTAATGCAAGTGTCATGAAAAAAGAAGCAATTGTAACTATATTTTGCAATTTGTGTTGAGGTCTTTGTCTTCCTTCTTACTCCTACACTGATCTATAGTTATACAGCAAAACATCGCTAATCAGGACTTCACTCATCCCTATACACTGCAGATTGCAAACACACAGAGAAATGATTTCTTCATGCTTTTCAGTAAAGATTCAGCAATACATAAAGATTTAGTTATTTGGTGCAGGCAAAAATGTACTCAAAATACTTAGAAACAAATTCTATTCAAGAGGGATTTATTGTTTCTTCATAGTTATTTTTAAATTTTGATTTTCCTACATGAATAGACATCCCCCCAGGTGTACCACCCTACAGACAGAGCTGGTAGTCATGCACACAGTTAAAATTAGTTGTAATATCTAACATACCCTATGGCTTCAAGTCTCACATTTTCTACAGTCATCATATCTAACAACAATTATAACAACTTTAACAGTCCCATGGGCATATTGTCCCTCACAGGGGACCTATGTTAGGGCTCAAATAACATTCTCAGTAAATTTTCTGGTGAGGATTATCCTTGCTGAACTGGATATACCATCACAATAGAATATTCCAAGATGTCCCAGCAGAATTTTAAAAGCATTTTCTTTTGGGGAAAAGAAAGTCTAGGAATCAAAGTAACACCTTTAAGGACCTAAAAACTTCCCATAAAGCTTATGAAATCAAGACCAGTAATTAGAAAGAAAAAGTTTGCACTAAGGCCACTTTTTTTAATTTTATAGTAACGAGTCATGGGATAAAATATGAGAAATATTCAGTCACTTGAGGATGAAACCCAGGATTTATTCATTCCAGGGGGATGGCCAAATCATGGAATCACAAAATTATATTTTCTCTTGAATTATGAGACTCCTTCATTGCTTTGCTCCCCAGAGGCCCAGTATCAGGGATGTGGGCATTTTCCAGTACAGCCAGGCTTACACTTAGTCAGGGCATTCTCCAGAAAGGTGAACAATGCCATTAAAAAAAAAAAAAAAAGGTGAAATATAAGGTGAATGCTAAATGGGACATGGGAACATAGGTCAAATGAGGAGGAGAAAAACAGATACTGAATAGCTACTTATTTAGCAAATGATGCAAACAGCCATCCAAATCAAAATGATGCGGCCTAATAAAGACTGAATCATCCCATGTGTTTGCAAAAGAAGAGTCAGTTAATGGTAGGAATTAATAACTTAGGATTTGTCTAGTATTTGTGTGCTTACCTTTTCCACCTGAACATCTTTTTAAAATAGGGCCCTTTATGTAATATTTATGTGGAAAAAAGTGCATAAAAATAGAGGTATGATCCTCCTAAAAGGCATCCCTTGACTGGAAACTTTTGACCTCCCCTAGTGTGTATATTTGGATTATTCCAGTTGTTAATTGGTGCCGGTCTGTCAGGCCTTTACCTGGAAGCCCCAGCTTCTGCGGGCTGGTGGCCAAGAAGAGGTGACTGGGGCGGGCGCCAGGGGCAGAGGTGGGCACCCACTGCTGCTGTGGTGATCCCGTCCCCCTGTGAGGGTTTGGTGCGGGACCTGGGGACAGACACCCTCTGCTTGAGGGGCAGCCAGATGTTGGGGGAGAAACTCAAATCCCGTCCCAGCTGTTGATCGCAGCAGTGCAGCCGCAGTACGAGGGTGTTTTAGCTTCCCCTCTACCCTGCTGAGCATCTCCCACCTCCCCTGACCATGCTGAATGACCCAAATGGAAGCCTTGGCACCCTAATGCTCCTGCCAGTACCTACGCACCAGAGACCTAAATTTAGGTCAAAATGAATTTTACCCCACTTGCCAGATGCTACAGGCATTTTTCAAAGGCTCAAGTTAAGCACAGCTCACCGAAAAATGATTTCTGTTGGAGCAAACGGGGACCAAGTTGTTTTCTTTTGTTTTCCAGTTGCTCTTTTGCGCTATGGCCTGTACTTAATCCTCTGTGACACGTGGCCTAGTTTATTCACTGCTAACGAGAGGGATATATGGCTGCGGATATAACTGTGATACCTGAATTTCCAGACTGGAGGCTTAAAAGTACAAACTGTTCCTCATTTCACTGTTGCTCCTCACCCCGCTGCAGCATTTCATTTCTACGTTTTCACTTAATGGGAAGCACAGTTATGAAAGTCTTTTCTCTTTAGTGCAGCACTGCCAGAGTGTAAAATGGTGGCTGCATTGTAAATATTTATGCATATGCATATATACACATAAACACATTTTTATTATATTCAGTATTAAGTGGCTGGAGATAAAAGGATAGGAGATCTGTGACTGTTATTCCCATAACTATTATACAGATCAGCTGAAATAAATTCTTTCTGTGCACTGTGATTGAGATAAAACTCTGATACGGCATTCCTCTAACCCTGTTTGTTACCATGCATCCTCAGGAATTATTACTATCACTGCTTACTTTTAAGAATCTGAATATATATATTCATCAAAATCAAATAAAATATGTTTTTTAGATTATGTGTTTTTCAGCAATGAAGGCACTGGGAGTTGTTATTTTTGACATATTTACTTTGCTCTGAGGCTAAATGTAAAATATAATACATTTACCTATTTTACATGTAAGCATTTATATTGTAATGTTGAGAGAACGCGTTACAATTGTAAAACATAAGTCACAGCAAGAATATGAATTAAATTATTCTTATATTAAATTGAAAGTAGTAAAACCAATAAAATATGATACTTTTTTGTAAGGTTTTGGTCAACAATGCTGAGGAAGGCTGCACAATAAAATTTGTTGCTGTAATTATTACAGGGGCCGAGTTGCAATGTAGTGTCTTTCGTGGTCCCACTTCGGCACTTATAATTCCCTCTGCACCATGTTAGCTACATTAAATCCTGCATTGGCAATGGCATGCAGGCCTTTGTGTTTCTGTTACAGCAATGCTTATGAGCCTTTGACCAAGATAAGAAAGGCTAGCTATGCTTAGGGACTGTTTAGATAGAAAAAGAAGGAATAATTCTTGTCCCAAAGATCTTCCAATCTACTCTCCCAGTTCAGAAGGGAGTTAATTTATGCAGCTTCCATTACAGCAAGTATTAGCCATCTGAAACAAGGCACTAAAAAGGATAATTAGTACTAATGGAAGTCAATACTAAGGCAATGAAAGGAAATGAGAACCATGCAGGATTGCAAGTTTCTTTAAGAAAAAAAGGTGTTTATAAATGTAACGAGAAGGGTAGGTAGGAGTCATCCCTCAGGGTCCTGACGGTGGCTGCTCTGTGTGACTTGGATGTTTCTGAAATGAATTGAATTTGGTTTGCTTTTAAATATGCAACTGTAAAATTGTAAAATTTGCCCTTTATTCTGTCCTACACTACATAACACCTCTTTATTTTACATCACTGCAACCATTTAAACCCCGACTCTTTGAATAAATGCAGATTTCTCTCAAACTGTTGTCTTCACGCTTTCCCATTCCCAGCCATTATGCCGACTTGCAGTGAGCCTTTCACAGGGTCTGCAGGATTGCAGCAACCTGGATTTTTACACTGGAAAAGGCGTTATGTCTTGTATGTCAAAAAAGGCACAAGGATATTTGAAAATCCTCCCTTTTAAATTTGGTCTCTTATCAAGGAGTCAGTGGCCAACACAGAATGAAGCCACTGCACACACTCAGTCACTCATTAATTTATTCTTCATCACCAAGTAAAGGGTCACTGACTTATTCTTTCTGTTCACAGGGTGTTTTAGTAGAGATAAGGTTGGACAATATATAACAACTTGAATAAGAGCTGAGAAGAATTTAAATGTTTAAATAATTAAAGAATGATCAAATCAGTATTTAGAGAGATCAAACAAAATGAGCAATGATATTCTTTAGCATGGGTCAGAAACCTTTCAGATGGTGAATAAGTTTACATATTAATTTCTGAAATAAACTTAGAAATTAACTGTCTGTCTTTTTCAATGAGGCTTGCTTTAACACCTAGGATTTCACCCCTTGGGTTCACTGCTTGGCTACACAAGTCCTTATACCAGCACAAAGAACAAAAGAGCACAGTGGCAGAAACACACTGTCAGGAGGGCAGAAATGCTTCTCGCAGCTTAAAGCTGCCTCCAGTGTACGTGGAAACACAGCTCAGAGGAAAGGCTTTGCCCAGCAGCCAAGTGTGGCTTAAATGCTGCAGAGGGCTCAGGGACAACCAGGGATAGTGGCATCCCCTGGATGTGTCTCTGCGTGACGAAAGCCTGCATCAGTCCTGCCACACGCTGCTCTGCACCTGCCAGCACCATGCACGTTGGCAGCTTAAATCTCTGCTAAATCATATACTCCCCAAAAATCTTTCACAGAAATATACTGTAAATTTGCTAGGTTTAGGTGTTGTTTTTGCAGGTTGGTTTGTTTTGGGCCTGGTGGTTGGGTTTTTTGCTTTGTTTTTATGAAAAGGTTATCTTTGCATTTGATAACAAGTGTTGAACAAGATTTTTTCTGGAAAACATGTATATAGACAAGTGTTTAAAAAACGTAAAATTACATGTCTGTGTATTACTGAAAACAAAGTTATTTTAAGGATTTACAAAGCCTGTTAACTATAGTATTCTACTGCTTTTTCAGACTTGGAAAGCTTTGGTGACAATTGAATTTAAATTGTTATACTAACATGGGGAGGCAAGAATTTCTGGGTGATCTCTGTGAAGATCATACTTTAGGAAGGAGCAAAAACATTTTGGAGTGATAATAAAACCATATTCCTTTCTGGGACATGTATCCACTGTCACAATTACTTTAAGCAAAAAATATTCTCACCGGGATGGAAGCTGACTATCAATATTTCAAACTAAAATTTGTTTTTAAAATATGATTGATGTTTTAAGCCAATGATACCTTAGGTTTTAAAATGATGCTGCACTCCTTTCTTAATTAAGCAGGTTTACTGGTGTTGGAAGCTGAGCTAACATTCAGGCTGGCACTTCATGATTAATGGTGTTTCTGTGACTTTCTGAAGTTTTGCAATATACCTGATACAGTAATCATATAGTTATCTGGAACATTGTAAATTATGTCCTTAATAATTTATGGGACAAGATAAGTAAGAATTTTGTTTGTGAATCCTTTAGAAATCTTCATGGAATAAAAACTGTTTTCTTATTGGGTAGCAATTCTACAAGAATATAAAATATATTTGCAGTACTACATCTTGTGTAATTCTAGCATAAAGTATTATAATAACTTAAAATTTTATTTTTGTTAAAATGCGTAGTTAGAGAGAAAGCTGCACCCTGTTGGCAGTGGCTGGTGGTAGAGGACGGGGTTCAGATCCCTTCTCTGACTGATACAGAGAGTCCTGGCAATGCCCGTGGCCTGATGGCTGCTCTGGGCACGTCTCCACTGTAAAGTAGAGAGAAGTAGAGACACGCCAACTGAGCTGGCACATCCACGTGGTGTAATGTAGCACCTGGCAAAGGTACTAACTCCAGAGTGAAAACTGGCCAGCCCTCTGCCTTGTGTGGCTGAAGCAGAGGTGCAACACACAGGTAGAGATAGTCAGACAGTGCTGCAGCCTGTAGGTGTACATTCTTGCCCCTATTTGGTTTTGATGAAGATTTTTTTTCCTAACAAGTAGATCATCAAAATAATTTAATGAATCGATGTTTTAAATTGTTTCAGAAGAATACCAGATAGCTGTACTCAATAGCACTGACTACAGAGGTAAAAACAAGTAAACCTAAGACTAATGTCAGCTTCAGCCCTATATTTCCTTTGAATTTATCTGCACCATCCTCTCAAATAGTAATGCAAATAAAAATGATTAATGCAGGAAAGACACTCAAGCTGCTGAGTTCTGCTTTTCCCTCATTCATCATTTTTTCGGAGGTCCTAGTAATGGGAAAACCATACCAGTGAGTTACTTATTTTGGTTGTTTTGTTAATCAATCTTTAGGAAAAAAGACTGAAATTAGAACGAACGAAGATCGTGAATATCCTTTTGAGAAGAGACACACACACACAGTTTATCTCCTGGAGAGAGACGTTTTAAAGGAAAGAGGATCCTAAAGGAGATGCATGATCTATTGACACAGTAGAAAAAGACAGTGAGAAAAAAAAAATCCCTTTCTTATAGGAAGAGGTTGCTCAGGTGATACTGGACTCGTCTTTATGCTAGAAGAAGGTGTGTCATAGCATACAAACTTTGCCTTGAAGTAACCCTAAGACAGTTTACAAAGCAGCTCATTAAAATAAGGTATGCCAGAGTGCTATTGCAAATGCCTCTTGCATAGCCATTAAGTACAGAGTTTTATCATGTTTCTGCACTAAAGCTACTGCTGAAGCAAAAGGGAAAAAGGCGGAATTCTTTCAGTGCTCCATACTAGCCATTCCTGACATCTTTATTTCCTTTTAGTACATAAAAAAACTTTCATGATAACTTTATCAAATGCTGTCCCCTTCTGGTTTTGCCCTTCAGTTGGGGTGCCTCTGCGGCAACTCCGTGTAAGGAAAGTCTTTGCAGCCTCGAGATCTTGTGGCCCTGGTTTGGACCTTTTTTATGGCCATTTTCTGCTCCACCACAGGTGCAATCTCTAATGTCAGCATAGTTAAAGAGGGGAAGATCACACCTGCCCCTGCTTTCCCACTCCCCACCGCTGTCACAGTAGTTGGTGGTACTTATATCGTGCTGATCCATCCCTTCCCTGCATCTCCAGGACACGATGATGAAACCTTCTAGTGTTCTTAAATTCTCTTGGAAAAGTGATGTAGTGGGCCCCAGACTGTGACTGCAAAGGAGTGATATAACATAAATTTGCTGTATACTTTTAAGACATACTGTGTATATCTTAACCCCTTGGTCTCAGACCTCATGTCTAAGGCAAATTCCATCTTTTCTGCATTGCTCACTCAGCTTTCCTTCAGTTCAGTGATTTGCACATTGGTTCACATGAAGAAATGAACATTTTTACTGCTTGGTTTGAATTTAACCAGTGAACTGAGCAGTGAAGAGAAATTGCCTATGTGCTCTCTGAAAGCCAATATGCATACACAGTAGACAATTGCCTGTCCAAACTAGACTTCTACATACGTGGTCTTTTTAAACGAAAAATGATCTAAAAGTGTTCATTAATTTTTTAGATTATAGTTTAGTGATCCATCAGTTGTATTTATTATTTGGATCACTTTTATTTTAAATAGCCGGGTTTTATCCTATACCAGTCTGTAGGAATAAACAGCAATTCTTTTGCTAGAGAAAAGGTACATCATATTTCAAAAAGGTGGTCTCTTTTCATATAAATTACTGTGGTAAATACTGTATTTTTCAAATAAATGAAAAGAATACACATTGAACTTGAGTTCCTGTTATGATCTCAGGCATAAAATAGACTTATTTTGATTAATGAGTTAGGAATCCTGCGTCAAAATACATAAAAGTTTTTCCAAACATTTCCAGCCTCTGTTTTCCACAATTTTTCAGTTTGTACATGAACATGCACTTGTAGGTTAACTACAGTGGCACTCGACAAAGGAATCTAAACAGAAGAGCAGTGAAGAACGTTATTTGGTGTGAGAGAAGGCTGTGGTTAGCTTGCTTCTCTGCTTATTTCAGAGGACTGAAATGTGCAAGAAAACTACCACTGTGACTTGAAAAGTAAATCCTGAAGATAATGTAGTTTGCACCTCTGCATGTAAAGACACTTTGATTTACCAGTAAATTATATTAAAGTGAGATCAGTTCTTTAGCTAGAAAAAACCAATATTGGTGGGGAGAGCACCAAAAGCTGTGGAGTTAAGACTGATTGTTTACTCGGTATGTAAACTATGAAAAGTAAGTAAAAGTAATTTATGTAAGACCAATTTATATAAGCACAGTGAGTTAGCAATACTTGCATAAATAACCACAAATGGGATAGTTTTCCTACATCTTAGTTTCCCCCTACAATTTATTCTGTAATTAAATCTTTAAGGATAAACTTGTTTTGAGCATAGGGATTAAAAAACCCCACAAAACAAACAAACAAATAAACCAACCCCTCAACGCCCCCCAACCATAGCTTTCCTAAATCTCTATAGTGTTTACCACCAGTAATTCTTTTAATAAAGATTTTACAATCCTCATTTCCTTACATCCATCAATATAATGGATCCCACACACTATAAAGGAGAAAGGCAGTACAAAACCAATAAACCATAATGAAAACAAACCACAGAGACATAGAATTCAAATGTAAGAATAGGAATTATCATTTCACTTTGCCATGGCACTCAAAGTTGTTACTATTCTTTAATGGAATAATAGATACATTAATGAGAGTAGGATGATATTAAATAGACACTTTGCATACTTTTTTGGCAACAGATTCAAAGCTAAATGTCAAGTGATTTTTTTATTTGTAATCAAAACATTTTATGTATCAAGTAATAACATAAAAGCATTGCTTAAATACTGAAAGTTGCATTATTTATGTAAAAGCCACTTTTAAAAGTAAAATATTTGAATAACTTTGAAAGTAGTACTCATCTATGAACATGGCTTTAGCATTTATCACAAATTTCTGTCCTGATTATTTAGACCTATTTATTTTCTTTTGGTAACTACTAAATTCAATTTTCACGTTATTTTATTTGATGCCTGGAGTCTGTAATATTGTTTCTTCTAATAATCTGAACTGATTTAGCATAACATTATGGTGTGTCTTTCATTGTAGAATTATTATTTAAAGAAAGATTCTTGAAATAATTAGAAAATGTATTTAAAATATTTATGATGTGGACACAATTCTTTTCAGGCTTATATAATTTTGCCTTTGTTTGAGTTTGCTGCAAGCTCCCTAATACTGCATCTGCCACATATCCTGAGAAAAAAACACTCAGTTTTGAAACTGTCTGCTTATCTAAGAGGATGAAGTAATTAAAACCAGCACAATATACTTACTAAAATATAAAAGGGAAGAAAACCTTGTTTACATTTCTGAGGGTACACCACTTACCCGTTTCTGGAAATTTAAACGTTCTGCCCTACACCAGGAGGTGTTTCAAAAGAAGTAGCACTTCTAAAAGAATTTTGTTTGTGTATTTTTATTATTCAGTATAAACAATAAAAAAAATGTATAATACTAGTCTTTCTCAAATATTAAGAGCAATTCATAAAGATGGAATAAAATTCCTATAGAAAAAAGCAAAAAGCACATTTTGCACATGTAAGGTCAACTGAACAACAAGATACAATTTTTTTATTTTTGAAGGCCTTCCTTTCATCAGAAACTCTAAGCTTCCTCAATAGGATGAGAAAATTCCCAGCCTGTTTTGCTATTACCAGGCCAGATATATGCCCAAGACTGCTCTGTGTGTGTGATATTTCAGCTGCATTGGAAGCAAAGGCGTTCTGCCATTGATCTTTCACTAAAACCTAAAATGCTACTGCCTTTGCAGTCTGTCACATTATATGGGTTAATGTAGCATGAGGGGTTGACAGCAATTGTTGCCAGTTTCAGCAACAAAGATAGATACTCAAGATTCACAGGGTGGCATCCAGACCACTGTTTGCAAGGATGCTAGAATTTCCTACCAAATATTTCTTCTGGAAAAGCCATGGGTTTGTATATCAGAGGATTAATAATTAGAAGTGGTAAGTGGAAAACTAATTTCAGTGTTCAGAAGAAAGTGAAATTAGAGAAAGCGAAAGTTAAAAGAGCCTGTACCTTGCCATTAGAGCAGGAAATGCACTCCAAATTGTTTTGACATTAATTTAAATTATGCTTTAGGGAAAGGACACTTTAAAAAACTGCAAAACTCTTGTTACACTTTGCCAGCCGTTAAGAAGGAAATAGATTTAATAAAAATAAAAAAAAAGAAATAAAACAAAATGAAACAAAAAACCATGAAAATATTGATTGTCTTTTGTGTTTGAAAGTTACTGGTAGGAGCAGGAGAATGCTTGATAATCAGCCTGCCAGTTACCCTCTGCTTGAGCACAGCCGCCCGTGAGACAGTGTCATTTCCCGCTCATGTCTGAACGATGCCACTCTGGCCCCATCCTGGAGCAAGAAAGCAGAGAAAAAACTCTCCATTAAACACACTCAGCACCTACAGGGCTTAGCAAGGACTAATCTAATTTGCGGTAGGAAATTCAAACTCTCCGTTGCTTTTGTGTCTTCAATTAACCTTTGTTGATCCTTTGCCTATCCTAGATCATATGGAAAAAAATCCAAACAAACCCCACACCTGCATCTAGCAGCCAGGAATACTGAAATATAGTCTAGAAAAAAAAGGAAAAATAGGTTTTTTTGCTTTCTTCTGCTTTGGTTAATCTGAATTGAACTTCTCAATAATAATATATTAACAATGCCTGTTTTTAACATCAACATAAACAGCTTATAAGATATTGTCTATTATTTCTGGTTTCTGTAGGGAATACATATTCCCCTCAATGGTAAAAAGGATTAAAAACTGCAAGTAATCTTTTCAATAGGATCTTCACGTTCCTCTTACTTCCAAAATTACAGTTAGGATTAGTATAAACTATTTAGAGAAAACAAATTAGGGAGACTCATATATAAGTCACTATTGTCAATGGGGATATTTTAATGGGAAATTTCTGCTGAAAGTTTGCTATGGGGAGAATGTGATATAATGGTTACTTCCTTCAAAGGCTCTTGAAACCTATAGCTTCCATCTTTCACACCAGAAATAGAACTGCTTTCCCATATTTGTATCATAATTAATCTTTTTATGGAACAGCAAGTCTTTCACATTTTAAAATAATTATTCTAAATTTTTTTCTTCAAATAATTGCAAACACACTATTATGTTCAACCATTTCTGACTTGAAACACTTTACTCCAACTTGAATCAAACTGAAATCTACCTTAATTCTGATGTTCAAGCTGTATCTTTCCAAGGGGCTGCCATACTGAGGGTTGTAGGCTGGGTGCTCCTGCTCAGCAGGACTGCCCTTGCATGTTGCAGCAATCTGCGCAATACACAGTGTATGATAAAATCTGGCCATTGGACTCTATTCCTTAAAAAGAAGCACAGAAGCCAGGTCTTCCAAGAGTGACATTGGTAGCACATGCAAACATTAATTTCTATCAGTTAAATTTAAGTGAATATACTTCAAAATGATAAATGTTTCATTCCTCTCAGAAAAGTAGAGGGAAAATATACAAAATGTCTTTCCAAAATAAAAAGATGTAAGATATAAGACAGCAGCAAGAAAAAAACCCTTTTAGTCAATGGACAAAATAAATCATAATGGATGTTAGCTATTATTCCTGAATCACAATAAATTGTTGATTGGGATTCTGTTTTCCCTCTCATATTTTTATTTCCTCATATTTTATATCAGTATTCTGCATGGAAGTGACCTCTGCTTAGCTCTGGGAGAGCTCTTACACAGCATTAAAGGTTTGGTATGCCCTTTGGCACAGCCCCCAGCAAAATGTGGTGTGAAAGCTGTATCATCTTAGAAGTAGTTTCACACTCGTAAAATTCAATTCCACTTTTCTTCCTTATTGCTTCAGGCTCATGACTTCTACTGTCATTAATTATGGTGTGTTCCTCAGGTCATCTCTGTCGTCCAGCACTCTGGGGACACAGAAAGTTGACACTATCCATTCCTCACCATCCCTTTCCTACCTATTGTGCTTAAAAATGAGTGGCTATGCAACATGCACCTACCACAGCACAGTAAAATATTTGCAGAGGGCCATATGAGATATCTTACTTTTCTTTTTCTGCTTGCATAGGCTTATCATCTGAACTACAGTCTAGTCCCAAAAATTCTGGAATAATTTTAAATTCCCATGTAATATTCTTCACTCTCAGCTCTTCTAAAACAAGCCCTAAAACTCTCGGGGGATTTGCATGATGATCAGATGTCCTCTGTCCAGAATGTGTGGTTTCAAGATAATGAATATTCATACCTGGGCTTCCTTGCACTTTAGTGAAACAACAGAGAATTAAACTGGCAAGGTTTCCAGTTTCTGATCTGCCCAGAGAGCATGATATTTGTCCATATAGTGGCAGTAACAATTTAAAAAAGAAAAAAAAATGCATAAGGATTGGGGTGCTGATCTTTTGTCACTTGAAATGAAGCCTTCCCCTGGATTTGCTGAATGGTTGCCTTCCCACACCCAAGGAACTAGCATTTCATAACTGTTTTAAAGCCTGATACAGTTATTTCAGAGTTGTTGATTAAAACTTATCAAAGTTGTTTCTGGAAAAAAAAAAAAAAAGTAGAAGATGCATTTTCAAGGTTGGAATGTATGTTGAACCTGCCAGCTTTGACAGTCTATGGTTAAAACATAGTGCAACAGGAGAAAATGAATTTCCAACCCTTAGAATGATGCTTGAGACACAGAGCAGAAACAAGCAAGTCTGCATAGAGGCTGATAAGCTTCCTAAATCCTGCAGGGTTTCTTGTACATCACTATCTTTTTAAAAGGTTCATTTAAGCAAGTAATTTAGGGTTCTGAGCTTTTTTTGCCTCTCTAGGTAGGCGGTCTGATGAGTTTAAACAATAGTGCAGCGCTTCATGTCTTTAGCCACACCAGCTTAATCCCCTCAACTCATAAACACACACAATTCATCCAATATTGTCTGGGTTTTTTTTTTAAATATTCAGAAACAGTGACAGGAATTCTGTTCTTGTTAACCCCTCTTCAGCTTCTCATTGACCCTTATGCTAGTTTTGTCTTTCTCCTGACTTTAAGTCATCTAGATTGGGAAACATTTTCTTTGTTAATTTGCTCTGTATAGTACTTAGTACACAGGGGCTTTGTTGCTAAATCTGGAATTGTCTCTATGTAAGACTGTACTTACGCAGTCCTTGCTAAGAGTCACACGACATTGATGGCAATATCACAAGGCAGGCTGGAGACTAAACATGCTGCCCATCCTTCTGGCCCTTGGGACTATATGCAGACCGCTCTAACTAATATTTTGGGAAGGAAATACTTGGTACAGATAGTGCCTATAGTGTCCTCCAAGGCACATTTATCTGCTGCATGACCACACCTGGGCTCTGTGCAGCCTCTGGCTATCAGATCTATCTTGTCACTAATGATGTCAGGCAGATGAGAGATATCGGAGTTTGCCCTGTAGGAGTCCAGTGCCCTGAGGACATCTGCAGGAAGACCAACCAACATCTAAGTGACATGAAAGCAGGCTGAATTCAGGAGGTTTTTAAGAACTGTGGAGATGCCTGAATTTTGCTCTCAATAGTTGCCAAGAATAGTTGCTCCTAAGGGTCCATTGTCATGTGCAGTGTCAACATGGCTATTGGTTAGAAATCAGATTCCTGTCTTCGATGCTGGACAATCACCACTGCCTAGACCAGCTCTAAAGAAGCTGTGGAACTGGCTCAAACCTGCACTGATACATTCCCAAAGGACTGGATGATGACACTTACCAGCAAGGAAATAAGTGAATGAGGATAAGTGAATGCACCCAATATTAGGTGTCTGGGGCACAAGATACCAGAGAAATATTGTTTTTATTACATCATGTACATTGAGACAGGAGGACAGAGTCCTCATGGACTGTAAGCATGGGTGCTTCCTACTTCTCTGTACTTACATTGCTGAAGTGGCCTCCTCCTGGTATCTCAATCACCATTTCCCTCCTTCTTGAAGACTTCTTACTATGCAGTCAGAAGAATTGTCAGAGATTTTGGTCATTGGTAGAGGTAAATGGCATCATATGGCACAGAATTTCTGAGTGTAACCATCCAGTATCTCTAGAAAAGGTTCCCTCTTTAATCATAGCAAAAGTTGGAAGTGAGGCAGATAAGGGTATTTGTGCATTTTCTTACAAGCTGCAGGAAACTCCAAACTTTCACACTTATAACCAAACACATTACTTACAGTGTCTAAACTAATGGTCACTTAGAACTGTAGTAATAACTAGAAGTTACCACTGCAACTGCTTGTTGGTATCTTCTGAAAGTCACATCAACATGTAAAACTGAATTTGAATCTTACTCCAAGATCAGTACCAGTTTATTATGATATGTGGCGGTTTATTAGTAACTAATTGATCTTCCTGCTACTTTGTATGCTCTGAATTGGGCTTTACTTAGCCAAGAATAGGACTCATTAACTGCCTTATCGTGTGAGCATAATGTAGTTTTGTAATACTTTTCCAACTATCCTTCTGGCTGTTTTTTCTATACCTGGTCTGTACAGAAAGGACAATACATGCTAATGAAATATCGCCTTGGTATTTTGTCTGGTGAGCTAATATTTAAATTTATATCAATCATTTTGTCATATATGAAAGAGTAATGCCAAGCCAAGCTTTTGTTCCTCAAACATTTGAAACTTTTCTTATAGCTCATCTCATGGAAGATCTATCACCTGTCAAACAAAAACAGCCATTCTTGATTTAGTAGTGAGGCAGCATTAAGTTTATATGCAGAATAAGGCCATAGGGTGAGTATTACTGGCCTGGGCTCTACACAATTATAATCCAAACCTCTGGCAAAATTACTTGTACAGGCTCAAGAAAAAAAAATGCAGATATTTTCCATGCCAGCTGGCAAAACTATCGACCCATGACAATGAGTGTGAAATCTTAGAAACTGTCATTCTGAAAAGTCATTGCCTAATGCCATGTTCTCTTTTGAGGCAGCAAAAATGTATCCTTTTGATCCACCGTGTAAACATCATTATTGTAGACTGTTTATTTTGAGTAGTTTTTAATTTGTCAGAACAGACGTTTCAGGAGATGCTCATGATCCTTTAGAGGATGTCAAAACTCTAAGCAGATCTAGCTTGCTAAAATCATATTGCCTTTGAATGCCTACATCAGAAAAGTCCCCACAGGCTATGTCCAGTCCAGTCCATTGTACCAGATTTTTTAATGTAGCTTTGTGCTGAGACAAGAAAGTCTGGGAGAGAAAAGCAGTCCTAGGGAGGTCCTGAGCCACAAGAGCTGCTATCTTCTGCTGTCACCTGCATGCATCCAGGACTGTAGCCCCATAACATGCTGATTTCCCATCATTACACTGAGCAGCCTGTAGAAGAGGCCACATTTCACCTTAATTAACTACATTTACAAATATCCACAAGCATTCTGGAAACAGAGTCCCTACACTCAGGAAAATTATTATCAGTTCTGGAGTGCAAAGTATTTTGCCTTTGGGTAAAGGGTAAATGGCCATGCATGAATATGAGACTCACATCAAGTTTTTGATGCTATCAGTCACAAGATGTTACTGACTTGAAAAAAGCAAGCTGCAGAAAAAAGCAGGAAGCATATGGAGCTTAGCCTTTCTGTGTCATGCATAAATCCCAGGGATTAGTGAGAGCGAGCTAGTCCTTCTTCCTAAAAACATTGGTGTATATATATATATAGCAGAACATGTGAATATATACTACTATTCTGTGTTTCAAACGGGAGTGTTAAGATTTAGGTAAATAATATTGATGCATATGAAGACAATAACTGTATGTTATATTTTATACATAAAGTTTCTATTACCATTTAGAAATTAGTTAGAAACCTGAGGAAATATTTTTCAATACTGTCCTTTTTCTCTTTACAAGATGAGCCCTTGCAAGCCACCACTGCTAAGTGTAATTACTTGCAGGGACATGTAGCTTGTTTTAAAAATATAATACATTTGGATTCAAATTTTCCATGAGAAGAACAAACTGCCCTTCATATACGAGGAATGACAGCTCTGTAAAATTACACTATAAATTTTTGTACACTAATACAAAGATCTGTGAATATGATCAAACAGGAATTTGACCACTCCACAGAAGAATGTTTGTAATTTACAGAACATAAAAGCAATTAATGAAAAAAAAAAAAAAAGCAAAGTGACATCTAAAATCTATAGGAAGATTTAAAATATTCTAAAAAATGACACTTGCAAAAGAGCTGAAAGCAACCAGGACTGATATTTATTGCCAAATTATATGAAAGCACACAGGCATTCAATTATCAGCTATAAAATCCTATCCTGCTAACCCTGAGAATAATTCTATAGTACTGACAGTTTTTTTAGGTCCTGGCCACTATAGCTATGACTGAATGCAACAGGATTCAGAAACACTTAGTTATTCTGAAAAATCTTTCAAATTTTGTTTACAGAAAAAAAGAGGTATTTAATTCAACAGCAACAGATGAAAATTGCATTTGTATTTTTATCATTAACAGTATTGGGCAGGAGTTTCTTGACAAATCATGAACTCGCTTATGCTGCATAATCTCATTAAGCAATTAGTCTTCAAATTCATTTAATTGTATCTTTAATTTTGTTTTCATGTGAAACTTAGACAAATTATTTCTATATGTAAATCCTCCATACAGGATAAGGCATAGAAAAATAATGCCTTTGGAAGCCAGAAGACAATATATCAAAAATTAACAACATACACAAGATACCCAAGTCTTATGTGATACTGTTGTGTCAAGCATGTCTTTCCCAGACGACAGCTTCTTCAGAGCTGACTGATTGACCTGTTGGCCCAGAGCTTGGACAGATGAGCCTAGCTGTCATTCAGACAGTGTTTCATCCCCACTGAGACGCTACACAGTTTCCCAAACTTTCAGTTCCTTCTTTCCTGTGTTCCAAATGTGAGACCAGCAGGTGAAAGGGACCCTGATTCAGTGGAGGCGGTAAGCCACCCAGAGTCACCCACTCTCTGTGCGTCCTCCTCTTGACCCCTTATCACAAAGGGTCCCTGGATCAGCTTCATAGCTAATGTACAAAGGAAAAAATTATATTTGCAAAAGTCACCATGTTGTTGTCTCAAGAGATTTCGTAATAGACAGGCTACAGTTTTAGACAGATTTCCTGCTGTTGGTGTGCACAGGTTGACATTTTTTGTACCTCCTGTGAAAGCTCACTCCTGGGACTTGTATGCATTCCTGTGAAAGATCACTACAGGTGGCTCTATCTCTTACTTTAATAGTGTGCTCTTTTCAGGAATTTAAAACATGAACTTTCTGACTTGGTAGTGTCAGAGGGTACTAATGGGAAGGTGATGAGACAGGGATGCTTCCTCAGTGTCTGCTCTTGTAATGCATAAGCCCATCAGCTCTTGGCGGACATGGTTGCACGTTGCCGGCAGTGCACTCACTGCCTTTGCTATGATCTTTGCTGGAGTTCCTGCAGATACCCATACGGCTTCGGCTGCTGCCGTATGCTGCTCCTTTGTGTAGCTGTTGGATGATGGGGTGAAGAAATGTTCAGCTGTGTTTTGTAGTGTCAGGGCTTACATGCCTTTGGTTTGGCAAACTGCCTGCTTAGCCTGGTGTCCCCTTGGCTTCCTCCATGTGTCGTGTGATGGTCCAACCCTGTCTTCCCTTTTTTTGGCTGTTTTTCTCAATAAATGTTTTCCAACACGGGGCTTTGTGGAAAACTATTTTACCTAGAATGTTGAATTTAAGTACTTTCAATTATTTTTGGGAATACAAAAATGTCGCTGAAGGAAATGGAAAATAATATTTAACAGAAAATTTCATCACAGCAGAGAGAATTAAAAATAGTGGCTATTCCTGACAAATGCATGTATGGTTAATTATTCATTAAAGCAATGCATCTGAGGTAAGCAGATGAACAAACTGAGCTTACCTAGCATCATAATTTTAGAAACACCGAATACTACTTCAGAAGCACATAAATAACACTTCACACTACCCAGAAAGTTTAATATCTTGCCATTTTTTGACTAATATAAAACTGCTGCATTTATTAATCATGAGGTTTGAGCAAGTTCCACATCAAACTCAAGCAGCTGAAAGCCAAGAGCCATCATAAGGCAAATTAGCATGAGTAAATTATGAGTACTATATAGTGATAGTTAGAAGGAAAAATCTCACTGGTCTTTTAACAGCAATAGATTTCCCAGATAGTCCAGAATGACCCTACAGTACATCTAAAACTAGTAAATGATCTGCCATATCATTTTAGGTTAAATAACAAATCCCTGGAATCAGTCTGTCAGACCCTCACCCTGCGACACACTTCCCCAGATGCCGTCTTGGACCCTGGAATATTTTCCCAAAAGATATTTTTCCTAAAGACGCTGACAAAATTTTCATGAAAATTTTTTGTTCTGACTAATTCTAGCAAAAAAAGCTTTATCAGAAAATTCCTGTTCATTTCTACTTACAGTAAACATATATAACAATTCAGATCTCAAAGGCAAAAGGAATATGGAGAATAGTATCATAAGAGAAATACAACTTCTGCATATTTTTCTTGGGAAATTATTTTCATCTGAGAGAAGACAGAATTATTCTGGTATGCTGAAGTTTTAAAGTTCTGTTCAACATAATCACACACACACACACACACATATGCATGCGTATACATAAAATTTAAAACTTTTAAATTTCTTTTCTTCTCTAAAGTTTGCTCCAAACTGTCATTCTTTGTGTCTGAGAATGCCCATTGCATAAAAACTTCAAAGCACTATATTGGCAGCAAGGTGGGTTTTTTTACTATTTTTTTTATTTAGGGATTATATAGCTGTGTATGTGCCCCTGGGATTGAAGGCAATAGCTGGACTTCACAAGCAATTTTAAAGTCAAAACGTTTAGAAAAAGTGCAAGAAAATGGCAACTCCTTTCTCATTTTACATTTACATGCAAATAGACATTCTACACTATAAAATAAACTACATACTAATCAACTATTATCAGAATATCTTGGATGTGGGATTTTATTCTATGTCCTATTATGAAGATTAAATACTGGTAGTATAACATGTAGACATTCTATTTTTTTCTTTCAAGCCCAACTCATCAAACATTTCTAGATATAGTATTGTCTTAAGCTACTGAGAGAGAAGGCAATTTGTCCCTATGGTGAAATGATAGTATTTAGGTGTGTGTCAACCTCTAGGCTGAAGAGGAATAAAAACAACAGCTTAGAATGGCAGTGCATAAGAGAAACAATGAAGAAACAAGCGATTATACCTAAGAACTTATTTCCCAGGGATGGGAGAAAGCAGTAACAAAATACCACCTTCCAGGTAGTTTAAAGTCACCGGAAGAATGTGGACAGAAAAAAGCCAAAAACCAGCAAAAGCTGTTTTTACCATTCTGTGCTTCAAAATAAACAACTCATTTTATGATAAGTTTCTTTAATATTTCTGTTTGCTTCACAACATGCAGCTGTTTAATGAGTGATAACTTCCATAATGTTCCTTACTGCAATATAGTCATCAGCCTGCAACAAAATACTACGGAGAAGAAAAATAAGTCACAGAAAAATGAAAAACATACATGTTTTGTGAAGGGAGAATGTTAAAAAAAAGTCAAGGATATTTGCACATAGAAGATACCAGTATGTGTCATGCTGTCGTTTTTCTTTCTTTTTTTTTTTTAATTACCTCATTTAAATTAGGATTAAACCAAAGGCAAAAGCAAACAGATAAACAAGCTTCCAGAAATCTATGTGTGCTTAAAATTATCTTAGAAACTGTATGAACTGCTGTGATATTGTTGATTTCTTGAAATCCATTAGCAAAAAATGCAAAGTCCTCACATATGTAGCCTGGCATATTTCCATTGACTTTGTTCTGTGAACAACCTGAACAATGACCTGCGATGAATCCTCAGGAGATGAGTTGCTGAGTGTGCTTTCATGGTAAATTGCATAATTATTTCATTTCTTCCCACCAAACCCATAAATACTTATGTGTATTGTAGTGTTATGAAAGTGAACATGGCTGTTGCAGCTAGTTGGAAGGAATTCAGATATTTAAGCAAAGTGCACCTTCCTTTTGTGTGAATTTTCTCTTTTTGCTTGTAGCAGACAAAAGCATATCTTCAATAAATGTGAATGTGAATGAATAATTGAATTGTCTTCCTTTTATTCTGCTCATTCTTCCAGAAATTTTTTCTTTGAGATAAAAAGCTACATTCAAACTCATAGTTTGTTAAAATAAAAGACAACTTGGGCAATAGTGGGAAATGTCCATGAGTGGGTAGATTGTAATGCACAGATAATACGTATCAAAAAGCAGATAGGGTGTGTATTGTTGCTTCTTTTTTTTTTTCCCAAGATAGTGTATATTAAACTTACATCTTAAATGTTCTGTTCTGCCAGGGAATGGCTTTTTTAAAAAAATAGTTTATATCACTACATGGCTATATTTTACCATAATTAACCAATCCATCAATTAGATTTCAAGCTTCTCTCATAAATTTGTTAGCAATATTTAATTGTTTGAACAATGCAAAATTTTCTTTCACAAGAAAACGTATGAACAGATGGGGAAAAGGTGTTAAGAATTAGGCTTTTGACTTTTCTGCATTATTTACCTGTGATTTTTCATCTCTAATAAAAAAGATACATTACTATGGAGACCAAATATCTTTGCAATTAGTCTGCTTTCCTGAGAAATTTAGAATTCATCCATTTTACCCGCTGAAGAGTGAAACTGAGAAGTGCAGACAGTGCAGTCTGGATCAAAGAAAAAATGGAGAAAAAATTATTCTCTCTTTCCTGAGGTATCCCTTGAAGCGTGCATGCTCATTGTAAAGCAAGATAAATCATGAAAAAAAGGGAAAGTAAAAAACTATCCTCAGGCAGCCTTACGATTTATATAGGTTTTATATATGGCTATATTTTGTTCTGCTCAACAAAAGATAAAAAGAGTACAAAGCACTTGGCATTTCAGTTGGTTGTTCTTTGTATGATTGTTCCCCGCCACCATTCCCTACTCAAGGGAAAGGAGCAAAGGTTGGACTTCTGTAGGTATAACTCAGGATGAGAGACACTGAAAACTAATCTGAAGGGAAATTTGAACAGAATTATTCTAAAGAGTGCTCAATACTACTTTTTCTATAAGCAATTCTGGCACAAAGATGAGGAAGAGATCCTTCTCATTGTACCCAGAGATGTCACAGCCTCTTTGATCATTGTTATGCCAGTACTCAAAAATCATAAGAAAAATTTAAAACTGACAGCTACACAGTATAACATAAAGTCTTTATTTGGCTGGTGGGATTTGAATGTATGAAACTGGACCTTCTTCTCTGAGGATGAATGATCTGATGAGAAAAATGGAAGAACTTTTAAAACACAGAAAGCAGGTTGCTGTCATATTCTCTCAATCCTTGTATTTAGGATTTTAAGAAAGATACTAGCTTATTAGTTCATTATAAAATGCAGGCAGCAGGGAAGGACAACACAAGTGATGGGGTCTCATCCTCTATACTTCACTGGACTCACAGTTATGCCTGTAGCTATCCTTGTTTCATTAGTACAGCAGATAAAAGAGCTGGAGAGAGATCTCTTTCCTTATCTAAAGACAAGGTTATCTGAAGACCTTAGCTTGCTTGTGCATACCTCTAAGTTTTTTTCAAGCTAAAATTAAAAAATTATCAAGTTGAAAATATCAAGCTTAAAATTAATTTTTTTTTCCTTCTATTTATTTTACAACTACCTAATGAGGCATTTTGCCCCGGCAGTTTTCATCCAGCTCCTTCAAAAGGGGGTGTCTTGGCAAACCTCTGTAAAAAGAACAATGCAACATAGTACACACTCTGTTCAGGGAAAAGCTGTAATGGTATAATAACTGATATAACTGCTTCTGTTTGGGTACCAGTGGAAACTACTATTAATTCTACTTCTGACTAGATAAAAAGACACAGGAAGTCTTTTCCCTTCGTGTTTTCAACTTCTGAATCTCCCACTCTTGAAAGCTAGCAGTCCTGCAGGGTTGGCTCCAATAAGAACCTTTGCCTCCGAGCCTGTTTTCCAGCAACTGAGAACTGTTTGGAGGGAAAAAGGACATAATCCAATCCTGAACAGGAGTTGAGTTTATCAAATTAGTCCCAAGCAAAGTAAGCTTCAAGCAGGAACACTAAGCTCCCTATATCCTGGTGGTTACTATTATTCAAAACAGAAAGATACGCAGGTACTACTAAAATTCAGAATAGCATGAAGGAAAAAACACCTCTCTATCTCACCACTTAACTTACAACACAACTGGTAGGGTCACCTTTGAAACTCAGACAGATAGAAAGTGATCAATAAACTCCTTTGTGATAAAACTAAGACACAAAATTATGGACAGAAAGAAGACAACCAGTCTGTAATGATACATACAATCCACTTGCCCCTGCAGTAATACCAGTCATTTCCTGCCCAGTGAGGTTTTAGGACCTGTACAAGCATTAATCCATCCCCAAAGCTGATTCAGCTCCACTTGTTATTGAGCATGTGTGTCCTAGATGGATCTGATCAGCAGGGTTAAGTGGCACAGAATAAGACAAGAGACAGAAGGAAGGATTGTTGACAGGTTGGGATTTTTTTTGAGGAGGAATTGATATGAGGTGAGATGTTCTTGAAGAAAAGCAATAGTCTCTTTCTAAAGAAAATCAAAAGGAGAATTTTTCCATGCACCTTCTTAAAAGAGAACTGGAGAACTGTCCATCATGGGGAACAGGGCAGAACAGAACAGAGTGGAATAGAACAGAAATGGTTGGCCAGTTCTTCTCTTGCACTATGAACCTGAAAAAGGGCTACATCAGCAGATTAGCTTGCTGCTTCCCTGATGTTTGAGGGTTGAAATCTACTAGAGAAATGGAAAGGCTCATACACTATCTTCTTTGAGCTGTAACTAGGAAGAATAAGAGTCAAAAAATATTGAAAAAAGATTTGGTTGCTGACTAGCTTAGAAAAGGAAAGTGTAAAGCTTGATAATGATTTGGGCTGATGAAGAGAAAATAAAGGTAGAATATATATCCTCAAATGAAATTTATCTATCTGTCTATCTATCCATCCAACCGTCCAGCCATTCATCCATATATATATATATATACACATATACACACCTGCATATATATAAAAATACACACACACACATATACCTGCTATGTGTCCTCAGTTGAAAGAACAAGCTGTTGGGAGGCTCTGTTTGAAAACGAGCTGTTCGGATATTAATTTTATCTTACATTCCTGTTATGTCCCAACTTTGAAATGAAAATCTCTTCACCTATTACTACGGAAACATGAGAGGCTCACAGCATTATGAAAACTAATTTACACAGCTCAGATTTCTAAAAAAAAATCATTCTTTAATGTCTGGATCTATATGGAAGGGAAGCTGAAACAATGACTGGAAGGTGAGCATGTCCAGGCTTTTGTCCCTGTGAGATGATCTGTAATGCCATCTTAAGCTATACCAAGAGTTTGTTATTGTGTGGATGTCCCAGATCTTTGCACTAACAGGTCACAATGACTTTCACCTACCTGGCTTGTAATGAGTCTGCTTGATATATTCAGGTATCTCTGAGTTTGCAGACCCATGCCTGTGATGCCTTTTTTGTTTTGCTTGAAATAAAATGTTGCTATCTCTAAATTAAAATATCAACCAGATATATTTGTAGAACAGCTAGTTTTATGGAGGATGAAATTGATGCAATTAACATCTTCATATGACCATATGCTAATGAACTAATAAATGTTTAAACTGACCTTGATTAAAAGATCAGAGTGGCACCAGCATCTGATTATGATGTTAATACTCAGGGAAGTATAAAAAAAACAAAGTAGGGATGCTGCTGAAATAGTGGATGAGCCTAGCTTTAAAAAGCCCAGAAGGCGCAGAAGATCAACCAGGAGCATACACAGATATCCTGGTCTGATCTGCTTGTGACTTCTGTGATTGGTGCTGAGAGGCTTGACACACTGAAAATGTTAACGAAGCCTCACAGCAAGTACATTCAGAGGCTGAAGATCACTGTCGTGTGTACACGATACCTGCACACCTTAGTGGTTAGCAACCACACTGTGCAGCAACAAGCTGCTCTTGCGTGGGTGAAAATCTAACACCTTCTAGTTTCTGTTAACTTATATGGCAGCTCTCAATCCCTTCCTACTGCCTTTTCTGCTTCAGCAGACTACACTTCAAAAAATTTCTACCTTTTGGATTACTACTACCCACTCCTCTGCCTCATCAGTGTGTTCTGAAAAAAATGGGGGAGCAGACTTCTGTCTTAAGCTCTTTTCTTTCCATGTAGCTCCTGGCTAATCACAGGACAGTGGGGCTAAACACTGCCACCTGAATGCTGACTCTTCTACAGTCACTGTATCTGTACTGGAACCACAGTCACTGACCCTGATTCTCTGAAGCACCACATTAAAGGTGCTTATTTACTGTCATGTTGTCTTGCTCCTGTTTTGCTCTTGGGTCCAAGATGCCCCGTTATTAATACCAACTGTAACTGGTTTGCATCCAATTCTGATCTGAATTGAACCATTTTGCCAAAACAATCTGCTGTGGAATGAAGGGCAATGTCTGCCAGGGTCTGTATTCTATAGCAGGTGTTGATGTAAACCAGTTCATATATTGATGTAAACCCAGTTCATCTACGCTGATGATCCTAGAAACAGGTTTCATTTCCTGGGATGCATGAATAAGGTGGTAAGATGGTATATATCCTCTGTTTTGAATGAGCCTCTAACATAAAAAATGTCAAGGTACAGATAAAAAGTTAATTAAAGGCCAGACATTTGTACTGGGATCCACTAACAGCAAAGCTTTTATGATTGTTACAGGTGTAGTAGGATGTGACAGGTCATCCAAGCCATGCATGCTAAACTGGAGAGTCATGCTTGACTGCGATATGAGCAGCTGTCATGTGTGAGACAGACTGAGCGATGACCGGTAGTGGAACCAGACACTCGGACTTATTTAAGAAACAAAAAGATTAGAGATTTTACTCTACTTTCTTATTTTACACACTCACTTGCTTCCCCCACAGTGTCAGGTTCACTACTTCTCGAGTTCCCATGGGGGAGATCACTGCTGGTCTGGGAAGGCTGGGCAGAAAGTCGTTTTGGTTTCTGCTGTGCCGCTACTCACAGTTTCCAGTCTTGAGTGTTACTGGGCTGAGGTCCTTGAGTATCATCCAGCATTTATCTCCACATATCTCCCTGATCTCCAGCCTTCTGGAGTCAGAAAGTCTCCCAACTTCCAGAATCTTCCTTCCAGACAGGATTTGCTTTCCAGACTCCCTTCTTATTTCCAAAACCCCTTTTTCTCTCCATGAACAATTATTTTTGGCCTTCTCTTCTTTTCAGCGCCCCGATTCCCCTGTTTTCCAAATCTAAAAAGTCTGTGAGCAGAAGCACAATGGGCCATCAGTGTCCTAACTGGTATTTCTGCCTTATGTCTCTTTATACATTGGAAGATTTAGGACACTCAGTTTTAGTCGCAGTGTTATCAAAATTTACAACCACCTCGCTCAAAAGTTCAATTTCAGACATTCACTACCCTCCTTCAATTATCTGCCACTGGTTAACGCTCACAGTTTAAGCTGTTTTTTCACCTATGACACCAGATGCAGATGTCATGAGGTCTTTATTCCCAGTGAGAGCTCCAACAGCAGTCTCAGCAGGTTCTTCTAGAGATCTACATCCAATCCAGTCCTCCTTCTATTCACTGGTGGAGCCCAGATGGCCTGTTCATCTTTTGAGATCTATTGAATTCATGAGTGGGATTCAGTCTGAGATTAAGACTAAACACAGATGTCTAGCATGAGCTAGATGTGGTGTTACAGGCGAAGGAGATCAATATGGACATTTGATACAGTAAATGGAGTATAAAGAATCATTCAGCTGGCCAACTATCAGACACATATATTAAGGCAAGCTGAATTGCTCTCTAGAAATCCACTCATTGCATTAATTTTTGTAACTGTCTCACTCAGAGCTGCTGGTAAGTGACTTAAAGCTCTTTTATCCATAGCACCATTATTGTGCTTCCTTACTCATATCATCCAGACTCCTTTTAGGAGGTAATGATCACAATCATTCATCATCAGTTCCACTAATGGATACCGAACTCTAATTCCTGCTCTAGTCTCACCATTCCTGTGTATCCCAACACCTTATTCTCCCCACTCCTGCTTTGCCTCTTAAATGTATTCCTTTCCCTTCCTCAGTTCTTTGCAGCACTTTTTCTGATGTAGCAATAGTCATTTCTCCTAAACTGAACTCCAACACAAAACATTTGGTAAATTGGCATAAGGTAAGGGCTCTTCACAGTCTGATCAAAGGAAAGGAGAACACACAAGACAAATGCGCTATGTATCTTGGCACACTTAGAAGCTCTGTAACACAGAACCTCCAAATAACTCCATCTATGGTGGCTAAGTTAGGTGGGAATTGGATATAATCCATAGTGTGCATAAGAAAGCCCCGAGAAAGGCATCTTGCAGTCCCAGAGGCAATGTACTTGTACTGTATTCTTGGACAATTACAATTATAAAAATCCCCCAAAATAAATACAAAATAAATACAACAATAATAAATACAGTATAGATCATGAAAGGTCAGTTGTGGTTCTGCCAGTGGTATTGCCCTGATAGGTGTCACAGAATCTGTACCACTATGGCTGAGGTTTTACTCAAGAAACTCATTCTACCTGTGTTGCTGCTATGCTCTGGGTCTCACCCTGAATTAATAAGAGCAGCTGTACTACCTGTATCATGGGTGCTCAATATCCTACTCATCAGTCTGCAAGTATAAAACCCTACCTCCTTTCTACCTCCAAAAGATGACCATCTAAATCTCTGCTCTAAGACTTCTCCTCTCAACCAAGGTTATCTCCATTTCTTGACTATTTCTGATTTTTCCTTTACATCCCTACTGGAAATTTGACCTGTCCTTCAAAATTTTGTGTCTCTTCTCATTCATATGCAGGTCTGTTCTCATTTCTTAATCTGCTCTTTCTATGCTTGCCCTGTATTTTTTTGTAGCCCAAACATCATTTATTTGGATCAACTACACAGTGTAAGTTTTTGAAGGACCTACCTTATGGACATCACTGCAGCAGGTAAGAGAGGTCAATGCAAAGTATATTCTGGTACTGTCTAATGAATCATTTCCTTCTAGCAAAGTCAACTAAAGAATGCTACTAGTAAGTGTCAGTTTTATACCTGGCTGTTTGGTAGCATTATAGGTGGGATGTTCAATGACGTATCTAGATGCAGAACTTCAACATCACAAACTTAGTCATCTCCGGAATTAAGTAGCAGTGTATTTATGAAATTCCTCTGTGTTCTAGAAATAATTTTCCTGGGTTTGACTGCGGTGGAAATAATCATTGGTACAGTGTGACAATTTAAATAGGGATAATAGAATCACATTCTTGACAAATATAATTAAACACTTTATTTTTCACTGGGTACATCTTTTTGTATTTACATAAAGATTATTTACTTGCCAAATCATATTTAAAGAGTATGTTGTTATCCCTTTCACATGTTCCTGAGTTAATCACTGTTGGATGGATTCTGAAATCTTTATTCAGGTTGACATCCAACTAAGGCTAAATGACAAAAACAGACCTGGTTTGTACATATAACAAATGCCTATGCTAGGCTGTTCTTTATTTCTGTTATTGTTAATACATACTAATAGGCCTATGCAGAATATGTTTCAACATGAAGTTGTGTCTTTAATTCTGTGACTATTTTTAAAAGCATCAGTGTTACTTCATGCATATATTTAATATTTGCTTACTTTATGCATAAATCTCAATTCTGCTTTCCATAGACTTTTTTTTTTGTCCAGTAAGCTCCCATTTGACATGCAAAAGCTGCATTGTAAGTGGCATATGAGTGATTTCATATTACAATCGCTTAAGCAGTATTACTTGCTTCGTGTACCAGATGTACATTTAATTTGGCTGGTAAACACAGAAGAGAGAAAATAAAATGTGACTAATATCCAGTAGTTCTGTGTACAATGTACAGTGAAGATCTGTCCCTCCAGAGGTTGATCCGTCTAGAAGTCTGTCCCTCCGGAGACCTACCTTGGAACTTAAGTGCATGCTGCCTAGATATTTAGTGCTGCTTGTTTGTGTTAATAATTTACGGCCTCAAGCTGCACCAGGGGAAGTTTAGGTTGGATATTAGAAAAAACTTCTTCACCGAAAGGGTAGTCAGGCACTGGAACAGGCTGCCCAGGGAAGTGGTTGAGTCTCCATCCCTGGAGATATTTAAAAGAAGGGTAGTCGTGGTGCTTGAGGACGTGGTTTAGTGGTGGACTTGGCAGTGATAGGTTAACGGTTGGACTCGATGATCTTAAGGATCTTTTCCAACCTTAACAATTCTATGTTTCTATGATTCTAATATGCAACTGCACAGGCAAATTCACAGTAGTTAGGGTATGGACAATGTTTCTTATAACACAGAGTCCTTCTGCATCCAATAGCATGTACATTGGGAAAGACAGTTCTTAAGATCTACTAATTAGCACAGAGGACCCTGTATCGTTACCTTTTGTTCCTATTCCTGTCTATTAATGACACACTTTGTAACCTTAGAGAACCTGTCTCTGTATCTTCTTTCTGTTTTACCTAGCTGCGTAAAACTACAGAAATATGTTCAATATCTGACTTTCAGTGGCACCAGAACATTCATATCCTTCTGAATCCCCATATCTAATTACAGTGAGTGCAAAGAACCCTAAAACTTTCTAAATAACATGAAAATAACATAAATTATCACACTGAGATGGCAACTGTAATGAATGCTTTTTTGAATGATTGAGTCATCTGACAATGTACTCACCCTCTAATTAATCTTCTTGCTCATCTGAAAAAGAAATATTAACTTCCTCACCTTGGTTCAGCAAAAGTAAGATTAATTTTTCTTTTGCTATTTAAGATGCCCTCTGCTCCTACTGATTCATAGGGAATATCTTCAGATTCACAGATATAGGTAAAAAATAAATATAGGGCTAATGCTGAGCCTCATTTGGCCAAAGCATGCGAAATGCCTTTTCATGCCCATGTTCTCAGCTTATTTTCTGCACCGTATGCTAATAATTACTGCGGATCTGACAGTTGTACCGAAACAGAGGAAATATTCCTGCTAATAGCATATAAATTATGGATGTGTGTGTCACTCATTGTGTATGTTTGCTTTCTGTTTCTATTGGCAATAGTGCCAGGCTTAGGCACTCTTTGGGTTTGCCATCATCCAGTGTGTCAT
This sequence comes from Nipponia nippon, assembly GCF_047370975.1. Taxonomy (NCBI): domain Eukaryota; kingdom Metazoa; phylum Chordata; class Aves; order Pelecaniformes; family Threskiornithidae; genus Nipponia; species Nipponia nippon. The sequence continues at coordinate 45,564,885 of NW_028262347.1, forward strand.
GCATCAGCTGAGAGTGAGCTAGCAGAATTGCTGTGGGATGTTTCAGATTGTCGTGCACAACAGCAAGTATCTTGTGTACACTCAAAAATATACCTGCTCTCCTCTTTACTCCCAAAAGAGACTGCAATAGATTTCTTAAATGTGCATAAGAATTTGAAAAGCCATCTTAAATGCATGGAAGTAGCATTTTATAGCAGAGGCAGGAACTGGGAATAGGTGTGCTATTCCTGGGCTATTTTCTTAATTATTATACTCTCTTGGGCAATTAGCCGAAGGTACAAATTGGATATATCTGTTCTGAATACTCAAACAGTTCATTACAGGTGCAGGTACTTGCTTTTGAACTGGATTGGATCCTAGCTGTAGTTGCAAACTACAGCTATATTTCTTTTTTTTGTCCATTGCAAACTTTGCAGATGCAAGTATTTTCTTCCAAAAGAAATTAAATTACATTCTATTTAAATATACTTGCAAACTATGCAAATATTTAAGGCTATATTGTCAATCACTTTTCTAATAGACCTATAGATTTTGTCTTTTCATAATAATGAAATTACCATATCAATGACCAATTCTTCATTATTCTCTTAATGACCTGGATTCTTAATTATATTATTTTTAAAACCCTTATTAACCAAATTTCTCTCCCTTTCCACACTATCTAAACTGGCTTTTATATATATATATATATATATATATATATTAAAACTGCTCAGGATGTTAATGGATAATTTAAAACAGCATTTTCAAGGTATTTATAGGGGAGTGTGAGGGGAAGAGAGCAAGTTTTTGTATTTAAATGCATGATAAACACCTTCCTGATTTTACTGACATGTTCTGAAGACTGGCATCCAAAAAGATGGATAAGATAGAAAAAGAAGAGAAAAAATGTAGTTTAAGGTCACCTTACCAGAATTAACCTTCAAATAGGTCAATTATATATACACAAGTGACGTGTACATATAATGATGTTTCAATATAAAATTAAGGGTTAAAACATCTAGGCATAATAAAGATCATCTTCTTAAAGCAAGATAAATAACCTTTCAGAAGCATCAAGCAAAATATTTATACAGTATGATTTTAAGAGAAAAAGAGAATGCCAATGTATTATTCAGGTTGATTAGCAGAGATACAATCAATCTGGCAAATCAGTAGGAGACCTAAGAAAAATTCTGTTCTATTTATAGCAAGGGCTCCAGAGCAAGCTCTGCTCTTTTATAGGAAGCAGCAAAATTATAACTGCAGAACAAGCACTTTGTGGATCTATGGCACTTGGCAGGAGATGGAAACTGGTTCAAGGCCAAAGAAATAACACCAAAGGTGCTGCTTTTGGGAGAAGAGAGAAAAAGCAAAAGATAGTGATATACAAAAAGTGTAAAAGCATGGGTAGCCTCGGAAACCTAATTTCACCCAAAGCATAAAGAAGGTAGTTGTGATGGAAATGACGCTACAATGGGCAGGCATGGGACAGGTTTTGGGGCAAAGCAACAGACAACCAAACAGGCATGCTGCGTATTTCCAGCAGCAAGCAAACAAAATTCTCCTGGACAAGTAGTCACAATATTTTCCATCAGCAGTGAATTGCTCATATTCTGCATACAGATGAGGAATGCTGGTCTATAAAATTCTGTTTTCCAGGTGCTGTTTTGCCTGAAATAACATGCTAATGAATGGGTGGCTATGGGCTGAGCTGAAAGCAAGTCTGAAACTGTAGAGGTCACAGTCTGTATGCATACAAAAAAAGGTTATTCCTGATTCCACTAGACCTCAGAGGCTAAAAGTGGGGCAGAAATAGCACAAAATAACTAGATGAACAGGGTACTACCCCAGCTTCCAATGTTCTTATACTAAATTTTTTCGGTGTAGAAGAAGCCACATAAATCTGTCCTGAATGGGGTTAAGAGATTTATTAGTCAGAATATAATTTTTTGGGGGAATCTAAAAATGCAGCTCAGATATGAGTGCACATATTGTTGTTGCCACTGCCCTGCCCTCTTTGAGGTGGGTCCCAAATACAGAATGCATAATTAAAATTGCAAGAGGAAAAGATGCTCTGTTAGGATATCCAATGCAGCATTGTGGAATACTAAAGGTATCAATGCATTAGGTTGTATTTGTCTAAGTATTTAAGACAGCAACTCTCAGACAACTGTTACTGTGGTAAGGGTTTCTGTGACAGACCAAAAATGTTGCCTATGAGACTTAGGTTAAAAAAACTTTTCACTTTTGACCAGAAAAAGTTTCTTTTACAAATAAGCACAGATTCTTTTTTTGGATTTCTTTCTCATTTCCTGAAAAACAAGTAGAATTCTTAGGAACATGGTTTCATATTTGGGTTCCCTAAAAAGCTAAAACAGAATTCCTAAATTCCAATGAACGAAAACCAGAAACAGTTAATTTTTGTCTGTCAGCCCAGAAAAACATACGGACGATCATATGATGTCTACTCTCATCAGCCAGCTGAAATATGCACAGAATTTTGCAAACCTAGCTCTCTCAAGCTGTTTCAACCTATCTGGTTTTATTTTATTCTATCCTTAGATGGGAAATTTGCATGGCTCTGGCGCTAGAAACAATCAGTACTATAGCTCCGCTAGGAAATTCTAATCCTGACAAATCAGTTTCCATTACTCGTACTTTTGTGAAAGTTTAATCAGTCAAATAAAAAAATGTGGAGACAAATTTACATTGTACTAACATCAAAAAGGTAAATGACTTTCAAGTTTTATCAGCAATATTAAAATAGAAAGTAGATCACTGATTTCTGCCCCGCCCCCCCCCCCCCCCCCCCCCCGCAAGAGTAGCCTTGGCTCCCCAGGTCACAGTTTAAAATTCTGGATCAGATGATGAATTTTACTGGTTTTACCTAAGCTTCAAAAGAGAGCTAACATGTTTTACTCCTCAGGCTTCAAGGAGGAACTGAGTGTCTCAAGTGTCTATATCCCCTTTAAAACCACACAGTGCTTTGTCTTAATGGCAGAAAATTGCTCTTTTTTTCCTTCTTTTTTTTTTTTTTCAAATTAATGGGTGCTTTTATTTCTTGTGTATTTACTGTATTTGAACAGAAGGGAAGTAAGTTTCCTGACCGAGGAAATTTACTGCTCTCCTAATGCATGTGAACATTACTAGTATATAAATGACATGAATGCACGTTAGGCGATTCTGACTGTCAGCTGAGCACATGCTATGCAGCTTAGACATATATTAGTCTGGTACAATCTTGAAACACAATGGAACAAAGTCTGCATGCAAGAAATGAATTTCTGACAGGATTTGTAGCTCTGGTTCAAAAATACGCCTTAGGGCATGAGCTTCATTTAAAGATCTCTTTGAACTATTGAGTTAATAGAACTAAATACATGTCTAAATATATGAATTTGCTTTAAAGGCTTGCTGAATTTATGCCTTTAATGAATAAAAGACTTGAACATCTGGGAAGAAGTTATAAATTGCAAGTGTGTAGTGTGCAAAGAATGATAAAAGATACTGTGAAGAAGACATGAAGTTATTTGTGCACTAGTGCAATAAAAAAGCTTACATGATCAATGAGAGGCATAATTTTGCAAGTCATTGATAGTAAATTCTGAATTTGATATGACACTGCGTGAAGAACCATGTTGCAGATTAAAAGTGAGTGATGTAGTCAGGTAACCCGATGATCATGCAACTTGTTTTATGTTGACTGTGATTCATTTCTGTGTCATCTAATGAGATAGAGAATATAAAGCAGGCTCCACCGTTGCTGTCTATCCTAGGATGATCTTTGCCAGTCTTCTACACCAAATTGTGTAGGTCATCTTTTGTGTATTCCTCCATGTACAGCACGTCTGTCTTAGAGACTTTCTTGATTTATTTTTAAGATATGCCTAGTTATTTCTAGCTTCCAGAAAAATTTAGAGGAAAAAGTATTTAGCATTTTGATGAAAATGGATGCATTTTGAAATACCCTGCATTACCTACATAGTACTTTCAGCTCTATCTGTATTTTTGTGTATGTTCAGCTTTTATTGTGTTAAAGTAATTACACTGAAGTTAAATTCATAGGTTCTTTTTTTAAGTTGTAGATTTTTGATGATCAGCTGAAACTTCTGCTTTGGCAATTCAGACATTATTTTTCTTTGGTTACTATCAAAATTCACAGTGCCAGTGAAGAAAATGAAAGGTCCGGTCCCATGTAGCCTTTTGCCTTCTACCATAATACCTGAGCTGAGAACTGCTTTTTTTTTTTTGTAATTAATTATTAGCTCTGTTTGTGCAATTCTAGAAGAAAATATTCTCTGCTGGCATGTTTTCCTGTCACTTTTTAAAAGAACAACCTCATGTCATTTCCTCTTGAGGATTTCTTTTTAAAAATTTCTATTTCATTTTCACTTTTTCAAAGAACAGTTTCATTTAGAAAATCTGAATCTAGAAAATGGTTTTTAGATCAGCCATTATCTGCGTTGTATGAGTCTCTGCTTTTTATCATACTGAAATCAAGGGCAATGCAGGCAGATGTAAGAGAATAAATTCTCACTGATGTGCTTTTCTGTAACTATAGACTTGTGCAGTTTGACCTTAATCTTAATGTGAAACCTTTTCAAAGCTAATTATTTCTGTTGGTAGACCTTAAACTTCAAGATGTTCCTGAGTGAATTGTGGTATGGAATGCCAAATACTTCATTAAAATCTAAAAGTTGCATATTAAAGGGGGTTTGGTGGCTTTTTTAACCTGTTGGCCTTTTTGACATCTATGCTTATATTGAAAATCTGGTGAACGGGTGACCTTTCAGGTCAAAATCCCAGCTTATCTTTGACCTGTTGCCTTCTTTTTGCTGGTTAATGTGATGCTACAGTAAACTGGTTATCACTGAAAGAAATAAAGTATCTCACTAACTATTGGAATAACTTAAATCACTCTCTTTGATACTTAGTCCATAATGACATCTTTTTGAGAGCTTGTATTAGTCCCATATTTCATTAGAAAGATTAAATATTTTAGTGATGAGTTCATCACCGCAAATTTCCCACTGGCTTAGATTTACCAACAGATTTCCTTGACTTCAGTCTCTTTCTGCATGTATCATTTCTTTGTGGTGTGAGAAGCTGTTGTATGTAATCGTGAATGTTTAATTTCCATTACGACTTAATAGTTTCTTTGATGCTAATCTACAAATAGCTCTTGGAAACATCTTATTATACTCTTTCTTCTTTTTATTATCACTGTAGTGAGGGTTTTTTCTTTGTTTATTCTTCATAACCACAATTATTGGTGTGAACCTGCTACTTAGAAATGGGAATTGATGCAATATTTCACTATCATTCCTTTCAGCATTTTCTTCAGATTCTTTGCCGCTGTTATCCATGTATTTAATTTTATTTCCTTCCCAATTCCTCTTTGCATTTTTTTCCATTTTGTTTTCTTTTTCTTTTCCTATAATTCTGTTTCTTCACCCACACAGTGCAGTTTGACTGATAATCAGCTACTCTTATTGCAGCATCTGTGATACTATTGTGCCGAAAAGATTGTGTCAGTTTAATATTGATCTTTTATGTTGAAACCAAGTTTCATGTATTCTTCAATTAGACTCAAAATTGTTACTGTACGTTCATATCTACTAGCTTTTTGCTATCACTTTTCTTTATTTTTCTGGTGGATTTTTTTATAATTGTTCTTCAGTTTAACCACATACTATTTATGCTAATTCAGATTTCAGGTCTTCTGTACCCTAGGGAATTAATGTGTATGTCCTTCATAGCTGGACATAAATGGTCTTTTCTTCTTTTTTCCAAGGTATTTTGAGGATTTCCAAATTATTTGAGATATCTTTCTATAGGAATACTGGTCTACTAGTTGTGTCCTGATAAGAAAGAGAAACTAGTGTTTCTTTCACTACTGTGCTGGGAGAGAAAAGGTCATTGAAATTATGCATTCCTAAGCACATGTCAAACAGCAAAATACTGTTATCTAGGTTTGTAAGTAATTATGAGTTTGTAGTAGTCTTTTAGTTTGTAAATGTACATTAATGGAAGTCTTGTTTGGATTTTTTTGCTGTTGTTTGATTCATAGTCTATGGTCCTGTCTACACTGCTGGGAGCAACATGGGGTTAAGAGACTCCTGTTGGCTTTGAATGAGGAAGATGGTGGAAATTGTCTAGCTATAGTAGCAGAGGGATCAGCCCTGGTTCTGTCAACTTGCTTAAAAACAGAGCAGAACTGCCAGTGCAGAGGTATGACTTTTCAGTAACTGAAATAGTGTGATATTTCTGTATCAGACTACAGTACACAATAAGCAACAGCCTTTACCCTGTTTTAGAAGTTTTCTTCTCTCTGAGTTCTAATACTGTTCTTCAATCATTATTATATTATTTATTCATTTTAATTTTTAGTTGTTTTTATGGAGTCTTCAAATACTCATGTTCCTTTATTCCAAGGGCTTCAAAGTTGCATGCATTCAGTATTTTTATTTCACAACTTGTTACTATCATAGAAACGCATCTGCACAGACATTTATTCTTTTCCCCCACCCTCTTCCTTTCTACCTACCAGAAATTCAAGCTCTGGTAGAGTCCTCAAGGCTTTCTTTCATGAAGTAGTGAGGGACTGCAGAAATAGAAAGGCTAAAGAGAACAAGAATTTTTTATTATTATTTAATCTTTCCCTTTTCTCCTAAAAAAGCTCTTTGTAGCTTACAAACAATGTTTGCAATATAAATGACCAAACAGTTGCGAAGGTAACAGCTAAAGTAGCCAAAGTCCTGCACAGAAGAAAAGAATGAAGCAAAAAATCTTTAAATCAGGAAATAACTGAGAGTGTTTTCTGGCAATGCTGTAGCCGTTCAAGATGCTCACATTTTCCTCTTGAAAGGAACTGAATCGTACCAGTGTTCCACAAAAATGTGTGATTATGGTCAGGTAATTGACTGAGTGAAGTGCAGCACAGGCAATGTACTTTCCCGGTGAAATTTATGAGTGTAAAGAATGAAGGACTATACATATTTTTTAATTTAAAAAATTATGAATCTGTCATCAGTTTGTTTTGTCTAACTTAAATGATCTCTGAATAGTTAGGCAATTAAAAGTAAATAATTTCAGAGAGTATTCCTCACATGGAATGTCATACATTCAGTGCTTTCAAAATCATTATCCTGGGAGATTTGAACCTAATCATTTTGAAAAGGCTGTTAGTGCAATAAAAAGATTATGATCATTTATTCAAGATACAATGCCTTGTTATTGCTTATATTACTGTTTCATTTAGGAGCTGTTGTTATAGATCAGAAGTTTTCTGTGCTGGAAGGAGCATCACCATGGGAGCGAGAGGATCCCAAGCTCCTACTCTCTTTCTGCCTATTTGTTTCTGCAGTGTATATTTATATAGCACCTACTTAAATCATAGGTAACAATATGAAGATCTATTTTGCAGCAGAAACTGAAATTGGAGGTCGTTTATTGTTAAAATCTGCTTGAATAACAAGTGCTTCTCTTGAATGCTCTGTTCTGTACAGCCCGTAAGAGGTTGCTTCTGTTCATTCTGCTTAAAATCATAGGTTATCAGAACATTTAAAAATCCAGATCATACTGTTTTTAAATTCACATTTTTTAGATTATATGGGGTGTCAACTTAACTGCCACCACCTCACCTTTAGTTCTTTACTAGTAGGTTAGTTCTGCAAACCTGGGAAACAATGTGTTGCTACATAACATAGATCCTTGCCCTGGGTGCACATCCAAATTCAAACTGATTCAAAGCCTAAAACTTTGAGATTTCAGTTCCAGTGTAGATTGCATACCAGCAGTGAAGTTATGTGACTGTTTCAAAGCCAAGTCCTAAATAAGCCAGTATATGGAGAAAAATAATGATAACTCCTTCAGCTGGTGTGTGACAAGCTGTTCAATATCAAAACTAATGTGAGGGTGGGTCTATGTGAGTTCTTCCGAAACTATGGTGACACACATGCTCTCCTGGCTTAAAAAATTATTTTTCTGAACAATATAATTAAATTAACTACAGTTACAAGATGCCTGATAATACTGTTAAATATGAAGGGGTCATTTGTTTCCTCCTCAAGAAGGAGAGAGGTAATTGCTGATTCCCTCACTGAATACTCAGCAAGTTAGTGATAGTAATTTTTGACGTTGATCTGTAAACAAAAGATTGTCATCTGGATAACCAAAGTTCCACTGTTTTAAAGTTTTTTCAAGTAGAAGTGCCTCAAAGTTAGCCAAAGGAAAATGTTTTATATACAGAGAGGATAACTGTTTGAGGCTAGTTTATAGTTGTACTTTATCATTTAAATCAAGTCATTAAAAATACTTGCTTTTGGAGTGAAATGTTATTTTTACTGACAGAATTAATGTACTCAACCTTACAACTGTGAATTTCTCCAAGGCAACTTTACCATACCTTGAATAAATAATATGTTGAGGTAATCTAGTTACGTAAAATTACCTAACTCAAGCAAAGCTAGTAAAATAAAAATACAAGCACCTATTTATAGCATTCAAAACATACTACATTATCACATATGTATAGAAAAGGCAGAGGTGAAGAGAGACAGACAGATAAATGCATTATCGTCATCATCGTTATTCACTGTATTTGATCGACTTATGGTAGACATATTAAAAATATCTTTTTTACCCTTACTCATCTAACTTTCCATTTTCTTCCTAATAAGAATAACCAGGGTTTCATTTCTTTTCAGTGCCTGCATCTTCTCTTGGCTAACAACTGTAGCTGTTATAACCAATCTCCTCTTTCCACCTTTAAAGTCCAAATCTCTCACCTTTGCCTCTGGTGCTGATTGGGAACAGGGAGGAGTGTTGCATTGGCCTGTATCTACCAGGACAATAAATCAGACATCATGTGAGCATACAAATAGATAATTGTCTGCTATGTATCATCATCTCTTGATAGACCTGACAGCAGTGAAACACTTTGGGATAGCGGACCTCTAACCTCTTCACCTTTAGTAAACTCCAGCACCAATTCAGTCACTTAGAAGTTATAATAAAACTTGAACAAACCAGTCAAATGTAAACAAATCCCAGTTATTCTTAACTTTAAGCCTGATAATACTTACATGAAAGACAGCATAATAATTATGCATTAAGGTTTGATACGATACCAGAATTGTTCCCATTTTGTGACTCCTGGGGTGTCTTAATACTGCTTGTTTTACCTGGGGGAGGAAAGAGGCTCTGTTAGCCAAAGCAATGCTTGAAATCAAACATGCACGTGTATGCCTAAAACAATGCCAGACTGGGCAATAGTAAAAACTGCTGGATGAGAATGGCTTTTAATGGTGTGTTTTCTCCCTTTGTATAAATGTGACAACTGTTTTTCCTAATCTGACTGCTTGCCATTTAATGAAGTGATTAAAACTGTTGATTAAGTCTTACTTATAGCAGCAAGCATAGTGATTTTTGACCGTGAAAGTCTGGGGGGGTTTAAAATATATTTGGTATTGCTGGAGAATACCAAACACCTCAGACTAAATGTTTGCTAGAAACAAAGGCAAACAGTGCTGTCATGCTCCAGGTCCAATCTTTCATGGTACTTTCTTTGCTTATCAAAGACACACCTTTTCCTCCCAGCTGCTGCTTCCAGCTGTAAATTATTTATGTTCCTGTTCAATCATTTGCATTCAGTAGAACTGGCTCTGATTTAAGTACATATTCAGTTAAAACTTGCAATTAGTATAATGGAGACCAAAAAAAAATGGTCTAAAAGAGACTAAAAGAAATCTGTGAAATGAGAACCTGCAGAGTTCAGTCATGTATGGATGACAACACAACAGTGCAATTTCTTAAGAAGGACCAGAAAAAGTGCAAGTTAGTTACATCATTTCAAACTTGTTTAGCCCCTCTGAATCTGAGGATATTTCATACATCTCACATGGCCCAAGAAGTAATTGGTAACAGATGGCAGTTACAATTAATTTAAACTGGTAAAGGAACATTACAGTTGACAGTTTATTATTGTCCATAAAAGCTATGTTCTGCCTGAAACATATTTCCGTAAGATAAGTTCTCCCTTTTATGCTGGATGTCTCTGATACGGTTTCTGCCTGGTGGGGATGGTTTGCAAACACGGGACTGAGAGCAAGAAGTCACAAACCTGATAGAGAAGCCCTCGAATGTGGTGCTGTGTGTGACAGTTACGATAGGAAGCCTTTAACGTGTGAGTTACATTCCCACTTGTTTAAAATCTAGTAAGTGGAAAGCATAAAAGGATGTGTCAAAATCACCGATCTGATTTCAGGGCAGACATTAAAAGCTGAATACATGAAAACATGCTGTCAATTGAAGTAAGTGATGGAAGATTGGCACAAGTTTGTTGTGTGTTAAATTGCACATCCCCTTTTTGCACTACAGCAAGTGATATTAGGCAACTGTAGAACAGACATAAAAGCTTTGGGATTCAATCTATCATTCAACATTTTTGTTTGAAACAGAACTGTTCTTTTTTTTTTTCTTAGCTGTGAAAAGCATTGGAAAAGGAGCTCTGTGCAGGTTCCCTTTCATTAGTTCCAGACTTGAAACGAATGAAACTCTACCATTCCTGGTCTTTCATTTGAAAAAGTGTCTGGGTGGCTAGCTGCTCTATAAGTTTTACCATAAGACTCGGGTAAAAAAAAAAAAACATTTTCAGTTCTCTTTCACTGAAAGAAAAATGAATTAGTGTGCAGACTGTCAAGTATTAATGGCTTAATTAACATTTACTTAGTTACCTTTCCTTGTAAACATTTCCCAGGCACACTAATAAGTTTCAGTACAATTTATTTTCCTAAAAAAGTTTTCTAAAAGTACAATGTTGAATACTAATTACCAAGGAAGTATTTGGAGATACACTGAGCAGAAAATGAGAAAAGTTCACCTAAATTTAGATTATCATCATAGCTGTCAAAAGGTAAGTCTAATATGATGACAGTATGATTTAGGCAGTGTACAGAATAGTGTACCAGCAACAGAAACTACTCACCAGTAATAAGGACTTGGCTCAGAGCTGCCTTTAAGCATTAGCCCCAAGGCCCAGCTTAACCCATCCCACTGACAACCTGCCTATCACACTGAAGTTTCCTCAGGTGCAGAAAGGACTCTCCGTCACATCTCCAGTAATATCAGACGCACTGTACATGCAGTGTAGAGTCCTCTTCATCTTGGCAAAATTTTGCATGGTGGTCCCAGGAGTTCCCAAGAAGCTAGGCTGATCCTGACCTGTATTTCTGCTCATATTTCCCCTTGATTTCTCATCTTTGATGTCATCCTTTACAAATTTTGGGGGGTGTGATCTTTGCTGCTACAATTGTTGCTTCCTTACTGCAAAATTTTTATAGCAATTTACTCTGTTTTAGAAGAAAAACAAGGTCATAAATTTCAGTTTCACTGCAACAAATTTGTTAAATGAAACTAATAGAAAAGAAGTACAATTAGCTAAAAGCTTTAAATCAAATTTCAGGACTTGGCAGACTTCCCGTTACCCAAAACCAAGTGCTGAACCAAGAAGAATTCATTACAAAATTTGACAAGGACCTCAGGATGATTGCTAGCACATGGCCAATAAATGATTTGGTATCAATCCCACAGTCACACAAAGGAAAAATGTATACTTACTACAAATCACTAAAATTAAAATATAAGACATCATTGCTTTTCTGTAGCTGTGATGCTTTACACTCTAATTCTGTAATAGCTCACTGCTTGAGCAACCGTTTGAGAATGGAGTGGCAACTGCTTCTGGTATTAATCCCTACTTTCTTTTGCAGGCTCACTATGTATAAAGGGTTCTTACACACAGCTTTTATTTTTTCTGTGTGTGTGTGTGTGTGTGTTTATACAAATATGTATACAGTTATATATGTGTATATATATAAGGAGTGTTTTTAATTAAAAATTCTTATTAAAAAGTTGATTAAAGTTTTCTAGTCTAATTAAAACAAAAGAAACTGACATTTCCAAAGATGCAAGGGCCAAGGATGGAGAGATTTCTCTAAGTCTCCAGTGAAATAAGTTAATGTGGCAGCTGGCATGGGCTGGACTTGGTTGACGGTAGCATTAGCATGTAAGCTTTGGTTAATCCTGTCTCGTATTGGAGCAGCCAAGATATAAGAGCAGAGGAGCAGCATGAGGGGTAACCACCAGCTGATGGCTGTGAGAGCTGCAGGCACATGGAGCATGCGTGCTCAGGGCAGGCTGCGAGTGCCCGTGGTGGCAACAGCCCATAGTTGGGCACTGAGTGAAGCTCTGTGAGTTGATGCAGAGCTGGGTATTTGCTACCCCAGCCCATCACAGACAGTGTCTGGTGTCACCCGTGACAGCTGAGGAAAAATGGAGGAGCCCAGGAGAAGTGCAATGAAAAACACAGAAGGGAAAGGAAGCCAGCTGCAAGAGGAGGTGAAGAGGAAAATGTAAAAAAATTGAAAGCTGATTTGGAGGCAGAGGTGGTTGTGCAGTAATATGGAAATGAAGGATGAAAGCCTTGAATTTATTACATGAGAGAGGCAGTCAAAGAGGTAACTTGGGATAAAAGTGGTGTAGTGAGGGGGGGCAGGGCACCCCAGAGGAATATCCAACAGACACATCCCCGATTCAAAGAGTAAGCAGCATGTGGTCCCTTGGGTAGTGGTGATGACAGTGAGAAAAAAATTATGTTTTGAGGGAGAGAGACGGGAGATTAGAAATGGAACAGAAAGGGAAAAGAACTGAGGAGCAGGCTGATTTTCCATAATACGACAAATGTACCTGAGCTATTGGTAAATATGTAGCAAACAGGAGATGGATGTCCTTCCTCCCAGCCATATCAATAAACATGATACACAGGTGAGGTGGTTGGAGTGATAAAAGACAAATCAAGGAAAGATGTTGGAAAGGCAGCTGGAGGTGTAATGCTTCATGAATTTAAATTGAACATGTCTGAGAAGGCAAGATCACCAGAACAGACTGTGAAGAAAGAAGGAAATGAAAATAAAACTTAAACAGTAATGGAAGTCAGGGTCCTGATTGCACTAATGGGCTCTGCAACCCTGCCTGCTCACCCCCGCCCCTTGAAGGTCTGGCTGCCTGTGCTCATGGTCAGCTTTGCTACAGTGCAACCATGGACTAGGCTGCAGGAAAACGAGGTTTGGGGAAGCTGTACCGAGGGCTCTTCCCCCATGTACTCAGGAACTGCATGCAAGTAGACTCTGGTGCTGCGTCCCTGCCTGCCAGGGGCAGCCGGAGGGGGCTGCTCCGCAGGGGACAGCAAGCTGGGTGCTGAGGGTGACAGCAGTCTGCTCTGCTCCTACATGGCTGTGCAAGCTCCCAGCTGCCCTCCTCAGTGCCCCAGACCTTAGGGTTAAGAGTGAAAAGCATGCAAAACCACAGCATTTTCATGTGCAAAAGTGGTGTATATTTCATATGCAAAGACACTTAAATGAGATGCTTTAAATGAAATTAAATCTTTTTTTTTCAGGTTCAATTTTACCTTGGTCAAAGAAATACCAAATTTTCAATTTTGAAAACATGGCTGTTTAGCATGTCACACAGGTAATCAAACACGTACAGTGCCATTCAGACTGGAACTCACAAATGGGAACCAGAGCAGCAGCATTTGCTTCTGCTCTAGTGCCAGCAAACTAAGGAGTAGGTTGACTGAACTAGAATTAAATCTACTCCTAAATTTAGACATTGTTTTACTACCTTTTTAAAATGATTAGTAGGCCACTGCAATGCTAAAAAACAGAATATGCAAGAAAGGTAGAATAAATTGCACTTGTCATAGAGGAGGCTTGCATATTAAGACCTTAAATCAAGTTAATGAACCAAACACCTCAGTGAGTTACAGGGAGCCTATATGAATAGCTCTCAGCCCTAGGGCTCAGCTGCCTGCGATCCAGGGCCTGGTCTGGTACAACATGGCTCTGGTTTGGCTCTGTCCTGCTCAGGAAACTTGTGAAGGTAAAAGAAAGTATATGTGAGCTAAACCATGCAAGATAAAAAAGTGAAAACACAGAGGGTATTGGAAAACAGAGACTCTGAAGACAGCAACAAGAAAGCATGGAGGTGCAGCCCAAGGACCAAGGAGCAACTGTGAATAACCCTTTCCTTCTGACTGACAATAGTCTGGCCAGGAAAGGCTCTACTACTACTTCAGTGAAGTGGAAGTGAGCATATTAATGCTTAGCCTAGTAGCTCATTAGTCTTCGTTTCCCTATTATGTGCAATAGCTAATAAATAATTGCTTACTCTTAATTTGTGTATATCCTGCTTCACTCTATGCAAGATAAAAGTCCAATGAAAGTGACCCAGAGAGAAGGTTACATATGAATTGGTGTTTCAGTCTTAACAATAAGAATACAGTATTGGACCTATATTATCAGTACTCAACTAAGAGAACAACGTTGACTGGGATACGTTGCAAGAGATACAGAAGCAGGAAATACAACTGTAACGAGAGACTTTAATTACTCTCAGAAAGACTAGACAAATGTCATACGCGGATGTGAAGCAGAGAATTTTTAGATACCATCAGTGGCTCCTGCAAGAAATAGAGAAACAGCTGATTAGGGAACCTGCAGTAGGAAATGCAACCCTGGGCTGGGGTTGTGAGTAATGCACAGGTTCTGTTTCAAAGTGCTCCAGGCAAAGAGTGGCTCTCTAGCACTGGCCATTAGGAGCTGGGAACTGGAAATACCTACGATAATAATAAAGGCCAACAGTCAACTAAATTGGAGTGTTGAGCTTCAAAAAAGGGAAACTGGTAAAAATGAGGGAAATTGTTAAAAAAAAAGTTGCCAAAAGGATCAGTTCAAACAGTTAAATTCTTACAAACAAGAAGAAAATGCCTTACTGTAAGCATGGCAGCAGTACATATCCTTATTAAGGTCTTTAATAAGGTGAGAGGAAGCTGATGGTATATCCAAATGAGGAAAATTAAAAAAAAAAAAAACAAAAACAAAAAAACAACAAAGAACTTGTAAATTCTGGCAAAGTAGATATAAAAATACAATAAGAAGAACAGGTGAGGAATGAATAGTAAAGGAATCAAAATTAATATTAAATCCTTCTTCAAACCCAGCAGGAGAATAAAACCTTCCAGAGAGTCTGTAGGCGAAACCAGTGATCAGGATGTATAAAAGAAAGGCACAAGGAGGACAAAGCCATTAGAGGGAATCAAAATGGAAAAGTACTGAGCAGTGTTCATTGCTGAAGAAAGTGGGAAGGTTCCTGTGACCTAACGCTTTCCTTTGCAAGGAAGGGCTCAATAAACATCTGTCTGCAATTTAAGTGGCTCTTGATGAGGCTGTGAAAACTATTAGCACAAGGAACACTAGGAAATCTTCAGATCAGACAATATTCACCCAAAAGTTTTAAGAGTGCTCAAGGAGGAAAGCTAAATTACTAATAGTGTATTTGGTAAATCAGAGGTAGTGTGTAACTCCTAATTGAAACATTTCTTCATATATGAGGAATGAAGGATGGTAAATCAGATGTCATTTTTAAACACCTTTGGGGAAAAGTCACGCTATAGTCTTTCAGTTCTCCTTCCGCTTTTCGCAGTCTTGACAGATTAATTTTTTGCTTTTTCGGCTATGTTCTTGCCCAACTGTGTCATAATAACAGTATACAGTACACAAAAGTACAAAAGTAGTATCGAACAGTATTCTTGTAGGATATTAATACAAAGAATGGTTTTCAATCAACTGTGTCCATTATAATCTTGAATGCTACTTCAGTTATTGACAAAAGAATTTCCAAGCTCAAAATCAGAAGGTTAAAATGCTGTACAACATTCACCGAATTTAGATATAGAGAGAATAACAGTCAAATGTCAGCCATTGAAATTAGGAACTTCACTTCTTTAATTAGTTCACAATTATGCAGACATATCAATATTTTGAGTTATTTTAGGAGAAATATTTTTAATGTGAAATATTTTGCATCCCATACATAGTTTTCTTCCAATGTACTGGAACAGTAGCTACAATTTCCTGGAGTAAAGCACTAAATGCCCATCATCAGCTTAGTCCACTTTATGGAATGGCAGCAACAAGAAAGTTTTTCTACCTTTATTTTCGTAATTAATAACTCTGCATGGCATTCATCTTCCCCTGTTCCCTCTGAGCTTTAATATCAGATCTAATAAAAAAGTCTTTGTTTCAAGTGGTTGTACAGTTTCCCACTACTCCTGAACATTTGCTTCAGTTCCCTTTCTCTCTTTTTGTAAATGAATGCTACCCTCTTCTCCTGTGAGTATTAGATATTACTTGTAAAATACCTGATCATGCTTCAAAAGTCAAAGACTACAGAAGATATAAAGCTTGCATTGTATGCCTAAATGTTACTACAGTGGCCTTCTGCCCACTTAATGTCATGGTATGAAACCACTGTGCAACAGCCATCAAAGCCAATGACCACTGACTTCAGTGGGAATTGAATTTACCCCATAGGGGCTGTTTTGACTCTCACTAGCTTCTCCATGGAAAAGTCCTCCACTGGTTGAAGCTGGACTTGTGAGCAAACAGAGAGGCTTAGCCAGTCTGCAGGTCAGCAAAGGTCTTATCACAGAAGGTCAGGTCCATGATTAGTGTTCCCTGCACCTCAGGGAGTGTATGGACTGTGGGACTCCTTGATTTTGGAAAATATTGGCTCTAATGGAGTGCAGGAGAAAGTACTTAACCCAATAAGAAATTTGGCAGATAAGAGCCAAAACCTGCTCATCCTTTCAGTTCAATGAATGCTTGTTGTCTAAAAAAAAAAAAAAAAAGAAAAAAAAGAAAAAAACAACAAAGAGGATAATCTCTAAAAGCAAAATTTTTAAAGATCAAATGTGATTGTTCTCAGGCAGGTTTTCATCATACCATTCTGTGTTACAAAAGAGAGCCAATGTTTCATTTCAGCTCTCAGGCAGTATCACTGGTTTCCTCCCTTTCATTCCTTTCCAGCCCTTGCTGGGCCGCCAGTGCATTGAGCATAATCAGGCATTGCCCTGCTGAAGTCAGCTGGCTTTGCTGCTGCTGCTGAGCTGTGTGCTGCAGCAATCCCACATCAGTTCTACCACCGCCTTCCCCAGACTGATGCTGCTACTTCTCCACATAGAGCTGATTTCCCCTTACAGTGTTACAGGGACAGCAGAAGGCAGAGGAAAAGAAGAAAGGAGAAAATATTGAAAGGTTGCTGAAGAGGTATTAAAAAAAGACCTCAATGTCAGATTGCTGTACTAATCCAAATATCTGTGAAAGCAGTTCTAATACAGTGTGGGCTTAGGCATTCGTTATTTGTTTTGCTGGATGGGTCTTTCTTACTGAATGCAGTTTAATTTTACATAACATCTTTCAGATCTCTAAATGGTTTCTAGAAATAAATAACAGGGAAAAAGCCAAAAAATATAAGCATAGAGGAGGAAGAATTTGGGTGGGTGAGTAGGCAGGCAAAGAAGAGATACATTTTTCAGATGAAATTTGAAAATTGAGTTGATGAGACAGAGATACAGAGAAATGCTTTCTGCAGTGTATTTGTATTACACAGAAGAGATATTTATACATAAAAAGAGGTTTTGCAATGAGACAGTTATGCTTTCCAGGCAGTCAGTTGCCTGACAGCATTCACATGGGAATCTAGACCCCTTGGAAGCTGAAAAAAAAACTATGTGAACTTGCAGAAAGTTTTGCAATGTAATCTGTTCTGCATCATCTCTGTTTGCTTTACTTGTACTACTGTGTTTTGGAATGATATATTTCATCACACACCACGGATATTTGTTTATACTTATATTTTAATTTCCCTTTGATTACATAATTCCTTTTTCATTGGTTGACCACAAGTTGTTATATCACAAAGCCAAGTAGAAATGCTGGAGAGAAAATCTTGTCTGAAATGATACTAAGGAGCTCTAGTAATAACCATATATTCAGTGCCATACATTGGCAAAGATTATATGCTAATATTATCCATTTCCAATCACTTCATGCACAGCCACTCATTTATTCAGGAACTACTTGACAATTTTAAGCTCCTTTATACTGCGTGTTTTACATCTGGGTAGCTGTGGCTGAATCCTGTATTCAGTTGCTTGAAAATGAGGCCAAGCCTTTCCTTAGATTTATACTCACTCCTAATTATTTGAAGGCCTATTAAGTACTGGTAAAAAAAACCTGTCTTTAAAGCTTCATTTCTGAACATACTATATTTAACAGGTCTCTGGTTTTTTACTGTGTAAGAAACCTCATGTATGTCTGAACTCTGATAAAGTCACAAAATGGGGGCAAGGCACAGTCCTAGGCTGGAGCTGCCATGTGTGCTCTCCTTGAATGTGAAACTCATAGAAAGCCCATCCCTTCATGGCAGGGCAGTGGTACAACCATTTTTCTGCTCCATTACGCCATGACAACCTGGCCGCCGACTGGGTGGCAGGTGAGGGCAAACAGCAATATCTCATGTGGAGTAAGGGAACGGGAGAAAGGCGCTGTGCTTTAAATTTAGAAGATCTTGATGCAGAACATGCATATGAACATGGCAAAGGAGCTGGTGTGGGTATCTCACACACAGGAAGTCAGACCAGGCAGACTTGCATTTAAATTTGTTCTGAATATTTCAGGATTTGTCTGATTTCCAGGATTTCACTCTTAAGAGTCTTGAAATATTTCACACTGCCTCTTCATTAATACCTTTCTATTAAGTCTTGTGTATTTAACTTACTGATAGAGATAATCTTCTGCAGTCAGAAGTGGGGCTGCAGCTCACCCAGACATGCAGGAGCAACTTTAAACCTTCTTCTCAGTATTGATGTGCTGACTTCAAATTCTGTGCAGGTTAGCCAACAGAATATTTACTCAGGTCCTGGGTGGGTGTTGCAATTCATGCTGAGCTCTGTACTGTAGCAGCATTACTATTTCTGTACTTGGGCTAGCTAGTTTCCACCTAGCATAGATATAATTACCTTCATAATTATATTTTTTTGCTGATTTACAGTGGGACATCTTTCGTGATCTCCCACTTAGTATTTCTTTCCTAGCTTTCAAGGCAGTTTGCAAAGGAATTCTAGTGTTGTCACTTCTACTTTATCTGTAAGGAAACTGAGGCCAAGAGCAAATGCCTGTAGTCATATGGCAAGTCACTGACTGAACCAGAAATAGCACCCAGAAATCATACTTGCAGTCCAGATCCTGATCTTCTGAACCATGCTGCCACCCACACATAGATTAAGAACTGTACATTTCCACAAAAATTAAAGGCTAAATAGTCAACAGTAGCTCTAAAGTTGCATCCCAAATGTTCACCTACCAATGAAATAAATGAATGGCATGCCCAGGCTGTGTATAATATGTGTAACTCACAAATTAATTCTCTATTTCAGTATGCCAAAAAGGAAGGCAAGAAATAAAAATAAGCAAATCTTTACCTTTATTGCAGGGAGGCTTAATAAAATCTGAAGCATGAACGCTATGTTTCGTATGTAATTGATCATAAAATTCTGTAAATAAAATCTACATTACAGAAGAAAATAGAGCATTTTATCACAGAATGAAAAACACATGTCCTGAAAAATGTATGTGCCTCTGGTCCAACTTAGCTTCCAGAATGATATGCCTGAAGTACTA
Source organism: Nipponia nippon (assembly GCF_047370975.1). Taxonomy (NCBI): domain Eukaryota; kingdom Metazoa; phylum Chordata; class Aves; order Pelecaniformes; family Threskiornithidae; genus Nipponia; species Nipponia nippon. The sequence continues at coordinate 45,584,450 of NW_028262347.1, forward strand.
TGGCTATCAATGTTCGCTTGTAGTTCAAGAAAATAAAAATATGTATTTGAAAAAAGAAGCAGATCTGTCTTACAGGATCTTAGTTCAAGGTTCAGAATTTTTCCTACAGAATCTCACACACCTCAAGGCATTGCAGCGAGTTGCTTTTTTCAAGAATACTTTTTGTACTTTTGATTTTTAAAAAAATCATAGAACTTTGAATACTGTTTCTATTTCACTGAAATTGTGTAGGAGTATTTAATTGTCATCTAAACACTGCACTTGCATTGAAAGTAATCAACATTTTAAAGCAGTATTATTCACTTGTTTTTTCAAAAGCATGTCTGTTGACTTCAAAGATTTTAAATGGAAAATAAATATATTGAATTGTCTATTTTTTTTTTTTAATTCAATATATGAAACCAGCCAGGATAGGTAGCATGTTATCCAGCTTTGGAGTATCAACTTTGAAGGAAGCAACCGTCAACACACTGGATTATTTCCCCATACAGAGCTTGTTTACACCTGCTCTTGTAGGGGCAAAAGACGGAAAGAAAAGTATTTCTTTCCCTTGAGGGGATATATGCGTCTTGCAAACAACCTTCACTGAACAGTATACACGTAAGTGTACAGAGAAGCAGTTCCCATGATGAGCTATTATGATGAATCAAAAGAAACCGCAGAGGCAGTACAATAGCAATTGAAGGTTTTTCAGTGGTGTCTCATATATTTGCACTTCAGAACAGAAACTAAAAACATGAAGTGACGCACAGAAGTGCAGTGAAGTGTCTAAAATATGCACTGACGTTTTAAGAATATGCCCACAGAATATTAAATAAAGGCCTGAGTTCATATTGCTGCTGACTAGAGCCAACTTTATTCTGCTTTAGAAGCAATGAATGTCTTGAAGGTTTTCAGGCACTGAAGCACACATGCTAGTAAGAAGATGATTCCTGCAGAGAGCTATGAAAACTTTTAAAACATGCCAGAAGTTCAGTTTGGGGAAATGATGTCTTATTTTTAATAGCATGGTCTAATTTTAAGAGCAGCCTTTCTTATCACCTAATAAACCACATGCAGCAGAACGGACAGGAATGCTGCTGGTGGATGAGTATCTGAAACTTCAAATCTCGCTGTGATAAAGCTGAGATTTTGATATTTAATCCCACCTTTCTTTCCTGTTTTCGTTGCTCCTCCCCAGTTTCATTGTCATTCATCTCTACAATTGTAGCAGGAGGCCTGTATTCGTGTTTGATTGCGCTTGTCTCTTCCATCTCTCCATCAAACAGTTATTCCTTACAGTACCTTCAGAGCGTTAATCTTTCTCAGTGGCCAGATTTACTCCTATAGTTGAAGTGCAGCTCCACTTCTCATTCTATTTATATATTATCCTGGACCCACTATCTGTATCTATCTTAGTAAAATCAAGTAAGCCTGGAAACATTGCTTCCCACTGGACCAGGACAATTTATAATAGCAACTAAAGAGTTCTTTGGCATGAATTTGGCCAAAACCAGCTAGTGCTCTCCAGAGCCATCCCTTGCCACAGCTCAGCAGCTGGAATGGGCCAGGGATCACTCTCAGTAGGCAGTTTGCAAGCCATTCACTAGCATGGACCCTGTGCTAGTATGTAGCCACTGAGTCTGATCTGTATGTTGATAATAGAGCAATCCCTTAAACAATTATTTCCAGTTATACCATCTGGGTTTTTTAACTCATTTAATTTCTTTTTTGTCATATTGCACATCTTAATATATACTTTGTTCTATACTTCCTGTGTCATCTACTATGAACGCAGAGAAATTAGTAACTTCAGAAATAGCTTTTCATACCTTTCTTTCCATTCTGCACCATCTTTACTTTCATCCTTTTTCTTCTTCCGTTCCTCACATTCATCTTTGTTTCATTTCATTCTTTCTCTTTCTCTACTTTCCATTATTTTGTGTACTAGTTCTTTTTTTATATCTCTTGCATCACTCTCTTCTGTCTCTCTTGTCTACATTGCCTCCACAGGCATGACCTTTCATCCCACGCTGTGGCTTTCACCACAAAATTATTTTCTCCTTCTGGGGTGAAAGCAACCTGTTCTAAGTAAGAGAAGACCTGGCTAGGAGTATGTCTCATGATAGAGATGCACTTCTTTCGCCACTCTGTGATAATTAAGGTCTTCCTCCACACCCCATAACTGCCTTCTATCTACTCAATTACTGAGTTTCCATTTCCTTTGGACCTTTTCCCTTTGTCCTTCTATTCATTTCCTTTAGCTGAACTACTGCAGGAATATAATCTCCTGATTCATGTAGGTTATTTCCCATAACTATTCTTTCTTCCCTTTCTTCTTCTGTTATTCCAGAGTTGTCATGAACAGGGTCTGGAGACACCTGGATCTGGTCATTACAACTGGGGCCCTAGAGCAGCTGGAATGTTGCAGCATGTGCCAGCCTTGGCTGGTACCGCATTTTACAACTCAAAAGCCGGCTGGTAACTGAGCTACCATGAGTGGCACTGAAAAAAACTGAATGCATATTTATAGTTTCAAATCTGTAAGGATTTTCATATAGTTAAAAAAATTTAGAGAGGCCAGAAAGGACTATTAGATGACTTATGCAAATTTGGTCTGTGCTTAAGGTTTGTAGACCTTCCAGAAATGCCACTAAAGAGTGAAAAATAACATATTCTGGCCTCCATAATACAGACCAATACAATTCTGTCATTTACCCTATATTGAGCCTAATGCTTATGTTTGGCTACACTATAGAGAGACATCTGATACAGTTTTTGAAGACATAAAGAGACAAGGAGTTATAACTCCCCCAGAAGTTTGCTTCAGTGGTTAATGATTGCTAATGGTTGCTCTAATGATTTAAGCATGATTCAGCTTTCATAGCTGGCTTTTGTGATACTTTCACCTGCTAGATGAAAGAGACTGCTATTATTTATTTCATTTATTTAGATATTTTTTCACTATAAACATGAATACAGATGACAGAAGGTCTTCTGATCTGAAAAAAATATCCAAAAGTCTCATTAATTGCTTTGGCCATGATATCACAATGAAAGCTCATTTTCAGTTGCCTGTCCAGCATAAATAACTCATTAATTATTTCAAGTCACTGACTTCCAGAATGCATATAACCTGGGATATTCTTTTAACAGCCAAGGAAAAAAGTTAGTTATAATAGCTGATGCACAAAATCTTTTCAGTTTCTAAAGATCAGTAGAATTTTGTAGTAATAATAAAAATTATAAGTAATGAAAAAATGCACTTTTGAAAACAAGTATGCAGTGTATTTGCAATGATCACAAGTCAAAGGGAAAAGGATTATGACCTAAAGTGCAGATTACAGCTATTATTATTCTGCTGTTTTCCAAAAGGTCAGCTGATGCTCCAAAATTTTTTTTAAAAGTATTGCTTATACATTTCTGTGTATACAGAAATACATATCTAAAAATTAATAAAACTACATTTGAAAAAAGAATATGTCAGACCTGAGAGGCTAAAATGACTAATTTGCAACCATTTGATGCATTACATGTGATTTTAGGCTAACCCTACAGTTAGATCAGAATATATTCTTTATAATTCTTGGGTATGGAGAGTGTTATGAAGCTACTTTGAAAAATAATGGTAGAGCCAGTTCAAAGTGTATCCTTTAACTAAGACTTGTAGATTTGTGGGCACTCCAAAAATTCACAATTAACTCTGAGATCATTGAAAACAGAGTTTTATCTGACAAATATTTTCTGGGAATAAATGAAGAAAAAAGGTCCTAGAAATCTCAAACTAGACAGTCAAAATTAGGGGTAGATCCCCATCTGGAAATTGCAAACGTAACTTCCACCAGCTAACTCACTAGTGCATTATGTAGATTAACTGTTATTGTCATTTACTGTTGCAATTAAAATAGTGTTCAGTAAATAGAAGAAGGCTACATGTTTAACAGTATTAATAAAACAAGACATCAATTAATTCTTCATTCAGATACTACTGCCCAGCTAGTTCTCAAAAAGCAAAGAACTTAGTATGAGTTCATGGGCTTTATTTTTAAGAAATTCCACAGGGAGACAGTACCGTACTCATGAAAGCTTAATTTCACAGCCATGATCTTGTAATATAGATTTAAAATAGTAATGGGGTTAGTTTTATTTAAAGGCAACTGCTATTTTGATAAGGCTATATGGACTGTTTTTTACATCAGTTAATACATCTATTTTTTGTGTTTGGATATTAGGCAGAGCCTACTGTTTTCCTCTATGTAGCTGTATTTTTAACAGTTTAGTCAAATAGGTTCAATAACATCATCAATAGATGCTAATAAAAGCTGCAGTCAGCTTGCCAAGCAGTACTCAGCTGAAACTGTATGCAGGCATAAGCAAAACCTTTTTGAAGGAAGCAACTAAGTTAAAGCAAAAACATAACTATATTTTTCAGTTCAATCCTACTGCCAAGTGCAACAATTAAATTAAGTGTATATTTATAAATATATGCCTTTTACAAAGGGTTATTACATGATTAATATTTAAATGATTTTAGATTGTAATAGTGTTCAGCCTGTAAAGATCTGTAACTCATCCACTGATATGCTTCAAGTAATCCAATGCAAATGGTTTGTCAAAAATCAAAGATACACCTGAGCTTTGTTGGTCCATTTAGAGAATGCTTTCTTGTAGCTACAGCTCATACAGCCAGTATCATATCTATAACAGCTTTTGAGTACCTAAACAAAATGACCATGAACCAAATTTCAGTTTAAGTAATTAGGTTCAGCCCATAACAGAAGTCCAGAGTGCAGCTCAAGATGAGGCCTCTGAAACCAGAGCAAGATTCCTTAACAGCTCAGCCCATGTTATGGACTTATAGCTAGAATTAATAATTTAGTAATTATTTATAAATTATGTATAAGTGTCCTCTTACTACAGAGTGTAATCTTTATGGCTATTGTGAATTTCACATATATTTTTGAACTCCAAATTGGGCATTTAGCACAAAGATGAAGTATACAAATAATAAAATGGCTATTGCCTGGCAACACGCTCTGTGAGTACAGGCTGCGCGTTCCTGACAAGAGCGCTGGGGAATGTATTTCATTGCAATCCCGTGGCAGGGTAACCACTGAAACAGACTGACTGCATGCATTACGTGCCCTGATGCTGGCAGTGCAGGGATGTCCCTGATCCGGACGTGTTCTGCAAACAGACGCTCCCAAGGAGAGCCAGGGGCAAAGGTGTTTCCCTGTGACCTGGTGCCACTGCCTGGTGCTGCACATCACACCTGTGATGTAAGCAGCTGTGATTTCACATGAGAATTTTTCTTGGAACATTTTACTATGATTGCTTAAAAGACATAAGCAGTACATATTTTTCTTAGAGGATTTAACCAAGATTTTAATTTCAAAATGGTTGTAAACTGAGACAGCCGTGTGCCCTGGCAGTAAAGAACTTCCCCTTGGGCTGCGTTGGCAGGACTGCAACCAAGAGGTCGAGGGGAACCATCCTTCTTTTTTATTTGGCACTTGTGACACCCATCTGGAGTGCTGCAAAAAGTCTGGGGCTCCCCAGTACAAAAAGGACACTGGCAGACTGGAGCATGTCCGGTGCAGGGCTACCAGGATGCTGAGGGGCTGGAGCACATGACGTACAATGAGAGGCTGGGTCTTTTCAGCCTTAACAAGAGAAGGGTAAGGGGAGACCTTACTACTGTCTTCCACTGCTTAATGGTAGGGCGTAGAGAAGACAGAGTCAAATTCTTCTCAAAGGTAACACAGTGGTAGGATAAGAGGCGAAACACACAATTTACAACATGTGAAATTCTTTTAAATATATGGAAAAACTAATTTACTATGAGAGTGGTCACAGACTGGAACAGATTGCTCAGGGAGATTGTGGAGATTTGATCCTTGGACATATTCAACTTTGGCTGGACAAAGCACTGAGCAACCTGCTCTGACTAGAGCTGCTTTAAGAAGGTTGAACTAAACCTACACTGATTTCTTCCAGAATAAATTATTCTATGCTTTCAAAACAATACAAGTACATTCATGGGCTGCATCAAAAGAAGTGTGGCCAGCAGGTTGAGGGAGGTGATTTTCCCCCTCTACTCTGCTCTCTTGAGACCCCACCTGGAGTACTGCGGTCAGCTCTGGGGGCCCCAGCATAAAAAAGGCATGGACCTGCTCGGGCAGGTCCAGAGGAGGGCCATGAAGATGATCAGAGTGCTGGAGCACCTCCCGTAAGTCTGAGAGAGTTGGGGTTGTTTAGCCGGGAGAAGAGGAGGCTCTGGGGAGACCTTATTGCAGCCTTCCAGTACTTAAAGGGGGCCTACAGGAAAGATAAGGAGGGACTCTTTATCAGGGAGTGTAGTGATAGGATGAGGGGTAACAGTTTTAAACTGAAAGAGAGTATATTTAGATTAGATATTAGGAAGAAATTCTTTACTATGAGGGTGGTGAGACACTGGAACAAGTTGCCCAGAGAAGTTGTGGATGCCCAAACCCTGGAAGCATTCAAGGCCAGGTTGGATGAGGATTTGAGCAACCTGATCTAGTTGAAGATGCCCCTGCCCATGTCAAGGGGGTTGGACTAGATGACCGTTAAAGGTCCCTTCCAACCCAAACCATTCTGTGATTTTCTGATTCAAAGTAATTGTTTCAAATACGGAGAAACAGTCTCAAAAATACACACAATATCCATGTATATGCACAAAAGGAATAAAATAGAAATAAAAATTATGCCAACCACATGCCATAGGTAAAATGTCTATTTCATTGCTTCATTCCTACTGAAAATAATGTCACAGTTTGTCTAATATTTTAGATAATATTAGCTCAATAGAATACAGAAAAGTAGCATCAACATATAAGTTATTAATATTTTGAAAATATGTAGATTTCTGCTTTGAATCTCTCCTACAAAACTGAAAATTAGGGCAGTCTGTAAACTCCATGGCTAATTTAAAGTATTAGAATCTAAACCAAATTCAGCTTAATCGTCTTAAAATGTCGAACAAATAAGCGTATTCTGAACATCTGTCATATCATATCTGAGCCAGATACATTATAAACTTGCAGCCACTGAGGAATCCTGTAGAGTTTTTCCTCCACTAGTTATAAGATACAATGCTACACAGACTCACAGGCTGAATGTCTCAAATGTGTATATATACTTGTGTATATATATGTATACACAAACATTTACACTGGTAGGGATAATACTCTTGTAGAAAAGAGTCTTCTGAGCTGGAAAACAAATTGCTTGCAAGCTGTCAGCAGTTCATATAGAGCTTGGAGCCATACCCAAGGGGCAAGTTTCTTGCAAGAGACATTTGTTGTCCACAATTTATTGCAAGTTCTGAAATTACATATATTCACTAAAGACATCATTCAATAGACATCAATCAAGAAAAATCAGTGACAGATTTGTCAGTCAGTCAGAATTGTGTTAATTGGTTTTTGGTTACACTCATGGAAAGGTGGATAAGCAGACATACAGACTGCCCACACCCCAGCAGCAAGGCCAAGGTACAGCCCCATGTTGTCCTGTGTAGCAACACATCACAGATCTCACTGTCAAGACTGAAGCAGATTTATGCCAGTTTTCAATTATGCTCTAAGCCCCTGACTGTTTTGGATGTTGGCATGATCCCTTCGTAAATTAAAAGCCCAGGAGTTATTACAGGACAGCACTGAGAGGCTATCCAGTGATGAACAGGTCTCTCACATGTAGTGTTGCAGCTCCTTTTGTAACAACGTCCTAAATTATGGCATGTCCCTTAATATGGGATTTGCAAAAGGGACATTGGGAAGGAAAATTACACTGCGGCTCCAACCTAATAGGCTGTTTAGCAGAATGAGTCCCAGTTATCACATTCAGAGGACAGAAGTGGAGAGTGGGAGTAAAAAAAGTTTCTTTTCAGTCTTGTTATTTAATCTTAAAGCTACTTTTCCTGTAAAATGCTTTCTGTTAAATATATAAACTGGACAAAGATACAGCTAAGAGTTGAATGCAGAGATAAATGTATCACTAGCTCAATCTGTGCTAAAAGGAAATTGCAGATTTTTCCTAATTTCCACAGAACTGGAAGCCTGTCTATAGGCAGCTATGCAAATCTTTAGAGAACATATCATTATTTGAAGCTCAAGAAATACTCAGATGCTTAAATGTCTAAAAAAAATTACAGAAACCAAGTTCTGTAAAACAGAAACCAAGTGTGGTAAATGAAGAGTGGCATTTTCTAGACCTTTCACTAGAGTTACCATGTCTATGATTTGCCCTGAAAAAGAGATGTCTTTTTTCTTCCCCTTCAGTTTGGTGAGGGAGCAGCATAAACTGTCATAATGATTTCCAAAACCAGCTTCTTCAGCTTGGTAATGGGGTAAATATGCCGCATCCCTAGGGAAACAATGCTAGGATTAAGCTGGTCCTCTACAAAATTACTCAGCTGCCTGGCTTTATTATAGACATCTGCAAAAGAGTACAGCTGGGCTTACTGAAGGGACTTCAGACTGCTTCTAGTCTCCTTTAACAGAATAAACATTGCTTAAATGAAAATGTGCACACAAATAAGTAAAAAATGAGATCTGTCTCTTCCCTACTGTAATCCCATGGTATGGTGAGTGCATCACTGATTATTATGACCTGACGCAGACAAAAGACAGAGTGATGATCCGTAAAACTGTAAAATGAAGGTAGACATCAGTAGCAGGCTCAGGACCAATGTTCAGCACTCCAGCCAGTGCTGGAGTCTCATTAATATGTGGGCAAGGCTTTACCTAAGCCGATATGCTATCTGGGAAAGATGCTGCATTGTCAAGATTTTTTCCTGTTTAAAACTAAAAGCAGTGGTACCAGTGGATGGATGTCCGTATAGCTGAAAATGTAAAACTAGCACATGTGAAATTGGAAAATTACATTTCTCTGTTGTATAAGACAGGCTTGTAGTGGCACAGCAGAGTGTGGAAAAAACCAAAATGGTTGTATGAGGTATAGACTGTCTCAGGAAGCTAATTTAATCTTAATATGAGGCATAGACATCTGTCAAGCCAGTAAAATTGGAAACAGACGCAAGCTTTAAAAAAATCTACTGTAGGATGAACAGCTGGCTTACGTGACATTGCTCCAAACACATAAAATGAAAGGGAAAAGGTAACCAGATAAATGAAACGGATGGATTAGGAACAAGGAAAATTCTTACTTCCTGACATAGCTAAGAAAAGCATAGGCTTGAGACAAATGAGATAACATGGAAAATAAAATTCTGGGGGATGTAAGGCATTTCATTAACACCAAGAGTATTTCTCCTCCAGCGGAAATATTAAGGCAAGCCTCAGATAAAAGTGTGTATTTTAAAATGGGTACTATGGTGAGATTCAGAATGGGTCTGTAAAACCTCCATTAAATAAAACACATACAATATCCTGAAGCTTTTTTCATATAGTCAAGTGAAAAAGCAGACAAAATATTGAACAGAATAGGGTGGCTAAGAAACCAAATCTAAGGAGTGTATTAAAAAAAAATCACTAATTTGGAGCTCCATGTGTCTAATTTGCTAAATTTCTATCCCATGCTGATTATGTTTACTTCCATGCATTCATATGAGCTGAGATTTTCCTATTTTACAATCTTTTAGAGAAAACAGAATATTTGGCTCCATGCTTTAAATGGACCATGAAATTTCTTTCATTTCTTTTACATTTTACTTTTAAATAAGTTATGGAGCAGACATACAAACAAGTCCAGTTACTAGGACATACTATTCATTAAAAAACAATGTTCAATTTCTACTAATTTTCTTCAAAAGGTAAGGCTGGAAACAAAAGCTTATATAACTGTGCTCAGTGCTTCAAATTGTGAATTCAGGGGACATGCAAGTTGTGTGGCATATCCTCATTTGTTTTCACCCTGACATTATGCTAACCCTTCATTCTTGCACGGGTTCTTAATTTGTTTACCTTGACATTGCCTCCTACTCTTTCAGTCACAGGTTTGTGTACATAAAACCTTGCCTGTTTATTCCAGTTACTTCAGTTAAGCTAATAATAGGTATTGCTTTTCCCCATTGCTAAATATATCTGGCATTTCATAACTTTTGAGTGTTTTATTCTCTACTCTTAATAACCTTCTTTTAAGATAGGGTTCCATGTGTAATAGTTATATTCATCAGCAGAAATTCATGTTAGCAGTTTAGGGAGCCATTACAGTACTACTGTAAAGCAATAGTTCTTGGGTTGCGGAAGAAAGTAATATAAAAGCAAGTCATCCTTGCTTCTATCACTGACTGCTCTTTAAAGATTTTATGACAGCATATTTACTTGGACATCTGTGCTTGGATGTCACCCTATAACATTGCTACCCTGAGCTCCTAAAAAACAAAGGAGCATTGACAGACAAACTAGGGTCAGTAGTTTTCTACACTGCAGTTTATGAAATGATAGTTAAAATAAAAGCAAATCTTTTCTCAGTAGATCTAAAGTCTCTCTACCGGAGTTTGCATCTCCTCTAGGAACATTTTGTGCATCTGTAACTCAAAAATTTCTGAAGAAAAACCAAAACTTTATATAATAGCCCACAGGGGAATAATCTTTGTTAAAACTAAATTAAGATTGAAAGTACATTTTAATAATTAATAGGTGAAAGAATATGACAGATATGTTGTAATTGTTTGAAAGGTAGTATTAGAAAGCCCCAAATCTCAAAAGTAAAAATACTCTTAAATGCATGGTTTTTACTAACTGTGACACGGACACACGTCATGATGGGGAAAATGTTTCTAAACTCTATTGGTTTGTTTAATTCTTTTAATTGATTTCATAACTATCTACAACAGATGTAAATAATTGACTAGAGATACTATATGTTGTCATTACATGCGAGATTTATGGAAGTCGAATACTTTAGGACCTCAATGATCCTTGAGGTCCCTTCCAACCTGGTAGTCTATGATTCTATGATTTATCAAGCATCGATATAATGGTTTTCTTCCTTGCATAAATTCTGTCTTTAGGTTTACATTTTGCCTAGAAATATATTCATTAGTAACTTGTAACAGAATACAGGCAATGAAGGGTGGTGCCCAGTGACAGGACCAGAGGCAATGGGCACAAACTGAAACACTGGAGATTCCCTCCGAACATCAGGAAACACTTTACCGTGAGCGTGACTGAGCCTTGCCACAGGTTGCCCAGGGAGGTTGTGGAGTCTCCACCCTTGGAGATATTCAAAAGCCACCTGGACATGGTCCTGGGTACCTGTCTTTAGGTGGCCTTGCTTGAGCAGGGGCATAGGACCAGATGACCTCCAGAGGTCCTTTCCAACCTCAACCTGTCTGGGAATTTGTGATTCTGTGAAATCACACACAAAACAGCAATTCCTTGGATGTATAAAAATAATACAAAAGTACTTAATGATTACTTGTAATTCAGTGTTCAATTCTGATCATTGTAACTCAGAAACAATAATCACTGAAATTAAAAATAGAGGAAAAATATTAAGAGTAATGGAGAAATTCCAGATGCAGGGTTCAAAAAGATTCTACTATTTAATCCAGAGAGAAAAGATATAGGAAGAAAATGATAAAGAGGCTGTTATTTATATTTTCATATATTACAGGACCAGAGATCTCAGGCACCTAGTTACATGCTGTAGAGGACATTGTTCCCTCAAATATAAATTCAGGTGTATCTGTGCAAGTGTTGTAGCCTTAAGTGAATTAAAAAATTTTAGGTAAACAACTTGGATAACTATAAAAAGCATGATTGATATTGGCATAGTTAGGTGGATTTTAAGTTAAGAAAAAGCAGGTAGATACTATGCATATATATGTATAATATGTAGGTATGTATGCATTTTTGTATGTATAATATGCGTGTATAGTATATACACACAAGCATATATATACTTATTTACTCTGACTATGTAAATTGAATTTCCAGGGATCCTAGGAAATCTGAGAATCTTCAAGTAAGAAAGTATACAGGCTGAAGGATAGAGTAAGGTTGTCTTGAACCAGACAAAAATATGGGTAAAATACAGTGTCTTCAAAGAATATTAACATGCATCTTAAAAGAAGCATACTTTCATGGACGGTCCACAGATGCCCAGGTTATCTGAGAAAACAGAATGTACAAGGTGAACAAATCATATAAGAAAACATATATTCACAGATAGTCTTCAGAATGTGTTATCAAATTAAAGAAAACAGAAAACTTCTATGGGAAAAACTAATTAATGTGGTGTCAGAATCACATAAGCACCTGGGGAATTATCAATGTCAGCCACACATCAACAGGTGAAGCTGTTTCTAGATGGGTGCAAAACAGCAACAAACCCAGATGAGCTGCGCAGATGTTTCTTTCATTCAGATCGCTCTGATATCATGTACCATACTGCTACTTACGTAAATATTGTCTTATAAGATTAAAAGGAACTGTATGTTAGTGTTTGATCTGAAGTGGTGTTGGTTACACTGGATTGTTCTGGTTACCTGCCCTTGCACTGTTAACAAAATACAAGAAAATTTCCTGGGCATCTACAGTATAGATAGCTCTCTTGAGGTACAAACATTTGAAACTGTTGGATAAATGTATTTCTTCATTTAAAGTGTACCTGTATGTTTTGACCTTTAACTGATTGATGCTTAAATCTTGAATTAAAAACATAAAGGGCAAAATTCTCTTAGCTCAATACAGTGGACACTGACAAGAACAATTTTTTTTTTCATTTCTGTGTACCAGAATATGACTCAGCATCACTGTTAAGATCCACTTCTGTTCTCATAGAGAAAAATGATGCCTTTGACTAAAATAATAACATAAATATTGGTAACTCTGACTCCTAATTTCCCTTCAAAGTTTATTTTTAATATAAGTTTTCTAATCTGTTTTATGCAATCAGCTTTAAGCCAGAGAGATTGTTTTTATCTACACTTCACCATTGTTACCCTTCCCAGTCCTCTGTAGGGGCTTGTGTCCAGCAGTTCATTAATGTAAAATGGGCAGGTAGCTCTGGGAGCCAAACCCACATCACTCTCCCGTTTGGGTTGAGGGAGTCATGCTCTTCTTCTTCTGGCTTAACGAAGCTTTCTTTCCTGTAACATGAGACTTTCCACGGGGAAGGTGAAACATCCTCACCCTGCCTCTTCACCTGGTGGCTACAGCACTTCATCAGAAGTAGAAAAATACAGATTCAAATTCCTGAAGCTTAGAGGTTTTAAAATCCAAACTTACTACTAGTGCATGTTGCCGCAGCCCCTAGAGCACAGTAATTATAGACAAGGAGTAAAAAGAATTAGATGAGCCCATTTGCTAGTCTCTCCCACAAGAGACTCGTATGCTACTCATATTTGCAGTACTGCAGTTTTGTTCTGACTCCCAGGCCTTATTTACCAGATTAACGGAGCCAGAGAAAAGCTGCGGAAGAGCTCTGGAGATGTAAATAGGGCCATAATGTGGCAGGGAAGGGGGGGGATGGAAAGGGCACAGAACACTCCCACCAGGAGAAGTGTCCCCCTCCCATCCACCAAAAAGCCAGCCTCCTGCTATGTGCCCAGCGGGAACTGCGGAGGGAAGGAAAGGGAGGAAAACAAGCTCAGCAACCTCCTCCCTCCTACTCCATTAATATCAGGATATTTTTGTGCCCACAGCTGTGTTACTATACTTGCTCTTTCTTGTGTTGAGTCTGGGGAGAGGCACGTCTCCTGGGACATGGGAAATTTGTCATGTACAATTAGCAGGGGTATCAAAAACTAAAGTGTCCTGATTTGGAAAACCACAAAGCTTAAGCTACTCAGTTTTGGAAAAGAAATGTAAACAAAATGTCACATATCTAATTTTTGGTAAAAGTCCTCAGACTAGACCTCAGTTCTGAACCTTACTCCTTTATACAAATTTATCTTTGTCGTTAAAGACGAAGGACATCTTCCAATGGCCACTTTTATGCCTTCCTTATTTTCTTCACTACTGATTTCACTCGCTCAGAAAGTCCATACTATGTTTTAAGTACTATATCAGTAAAGATTTGTTTAACAGTATTTGCAGCATTAAATATAAAAAAACCATCTCTGGAAAAGTATATATCAATATATCCTGTTTTACAGTACCAGTAAGCATATGCCATTATAAGTTGTGGGTTCTCAGTCTGTAGTCCTAAATATGAATTGCCATCATATTGGATACAAATCATATCCCAGTAATTGAAGAATACAATTTATTAGGGTGAGAAATAAATTACTAATGATTGTATGTATAATTTGATATTTAAAGCCTCATCCACATATGCAGGTATAAGCACAGGTTGTATGCTTGTTAATGTAAGGAGCACTCACAGATGTCCTTAGTACACATACTGATGCTATTAGTTTGCTAAATTAAGGAACTAATGATTGTTTTCTTTCAACAAGTAGCTGTGTGCACCTGCCACCAAACTCCCTTCATAAATCTTTCTTGGACAATTTATAAATTTCCAGCTTGTAAGTTATGCCATACATCTAATAGTACTCTTCATATAGTTGTCAAGACTGTAGATACTCAGAGAAATGAGTAATCTTCAAAAAAGTCCCCACAAGGCTTAACCATTCAAACCACTGATTAGTAAATTTTCTATTTGCAGAAAAAAGCAGAAAATAGAGTGGAATGAGGATTATACCACATCATAGAAATAAACATGAATACAAGTATCCAGATTATGCTTATGCATATATATTCATAGATGTATATATATAAATATGTATATATGTATGTACATGCATAAATTCTTGCTTTCTGTGAGTTATGAAGTTGATGTACTATTCCTGCAAAAATATAACTGTCATTCTAGAGCCTAAATTAATGGTTGCAATGATTAATGAACTGTTATTATTGAACATTCTTACATTTAACTCTACAGAATGCTTTTAACAGAAAAAAAAAAAAAATCTGTGGAAGAAAGAGCCTGAAAACCATTACTGCATTGAAACAACCACAATGTGAAAGGAACCTCTCGTCTTCTGTATGATAACATCCTTTGTCTTCTGTTGAACCAACCTTCAGTTCATGCTTGACCCATTTTTGACAGAATTTCACATCACAGGATATTTAAAACGGCTGCAGCCCTGAACGGCATTTTAACTGCAAAATTTGTATCATGAGACATTTCTATAATACTATAAAAATAAGGGAGAATTTATGTAAACCACATGAAGACTAATGCTTGTCATTTAGCTACAAGACTTTTACCCTATAGAATTTGGCATCTTTCTCGTGTTTTGACAAACATTCAGGTTCTGTCATAGCGAGGAATAGGTTTGCTGCAACAACTAGGAGCGCTTTTATACATGTAAACATCCTTGGAAAAACATAGTGAAGATCAATTCATTTCATTGAAGTGCTGATGAGAGCTTAAAAATATCTCATTATGTTTTTGTCAAGGTCAATCTTTTGTTATCTTACAGAGAATGCTAAATTCAACATAAGTTTCATGTCAAAGCTGTGTACTTCTGAATGTTTTCCAGTGTCTGCTTTACACAAATGCTTTGCCAAGTGCAAGCAGCCTGTCAAACAAAGAGCATCACACAGGAATAAGCAGGCCTTTCATTTTCTGCCTAGTTGTACTGCATCTGCATTCTGCTTACCTGTCTTCAGTTTAGCCAGCTTCCCTTTTAAGTTACATTTGAAAGCAAATTGGTTCAATTCCAGGTTTTCTGGTGAGAATGTTTTAAGATGAGATGTTATTGCTTTAAGATGAAAATTCTTTTTTTATATTGAAAACAAGAGCAGGCACTGGAGCATTTAATTGCTTGTCCTCTATTTACAAATCTTTCAACTTGCATTATCCCTTTCTGAAAGAGAAATAGAAAACATGGACTCTTGATACTAATAAATATTTCACATCACTATTAGCTTGATGTTAACAAAGCTTTTCTTTATTCCAGTTCTCTTTTTAACTGGATTACTCCTGGCTGAGTAACTAAAGTAAAAATGCCTTTGAAGTGTGAATATAATATTGCCTCACATTACTTAAATTTTTTAAAATATCATAAAGTGACTCAAAAAATTAATCCTGTAATATGTTCACTTCTGTGATCTTTTAATGTGAGAAGCTGATGTGTTTAATCCCTGTGAACCATCCTGAGCAATTATCCAAAGCTTTGCTTGTACTTTTTGCAAATCATAAAAATAGAACTCATGTAAACATGAAGCAAATTCTAATTTTGCTTAGTAATTGGTCATGATATCAATGAGAAACTCTTAAGAAGTACCCCAGCTCCTCCACCCCCAATCTATACTTGAAAGCAAAGAAAAAATTTGCCATCATATAAATGATATTTATTTAAAACCATGTTTGTAGTTTCTGCTTTCCAAACTGAGGTGTGAATTGACAAGACTTTAATTCAAATGAATGACTAATCAATCAATTAGCCTTCGTTAGAGCTGCCAGTAATATGAAGTATATTTTAACATTTAAGTAAACAAGGCTAAGTAGACACATCAAGGTAAAGACTGAGATCAGAATAATTATGATTGAATGCAATATTACTCTGTAAGTTTTCAGTCTGCAGGGAAAAATACTGAGACCCATTTTACAAATATACTTTGCTCAGATACAGTATGTGGCACAAAGTATATTTCAGTTTCATGAAGAGTTATGAGTATCTTATTTTAAAATATCAGTTCCACCTCTCATAAGAGCCACTGTTTTTTCATGAAGAGTTTAGTCTAGGATTGTGAACCATGACTGTCTTTAATAAATTGCTCATGAACAGTTTTCTTAAGTCATGTCAGTGGCATTGTGGTAGACATGGTGATGACAGCTAAGCAAAGACTTTTGGTCAGACACAATCTAAACCTGAAGAAGTGTGTCTGCTGTTTCTTAGCCTGTCCCGAGTATTGCCATTTGATACACCTGTTCATTTGATCTCTTAATTTTTGTCTGGTGATTAAAAGAAAATTATACTCAAAAAGTGTGAAACCAATGATATCAATAATATCATAATTTTTTAGAAATTTTAAAGTACATGTCATAGAGACACCAAGCAAGAGCTATCAAATCACTTAAAACAAATGCTGACAATATTTTGTGTCTGTCCTGTGCCCTGATACAAATACTACAGATGCAGAATGAAATGCAAAATAAATGCTGAATATATCTTAATTTCAGAACTTTCTGAGTAAGGGTTGAAATTTGGATGGAATTTGTTCCCATCCAACTTTAATGGCCTCCTAAATTCCTTTACAACATGCTAAAATGGGATTCATTCTCCCTAATGATAACCACTAGAAAGAAGAGTTATGATTAAAAAAAAATATGGTATAACTAAGTTTTCTAGTCTTCTACATAGTAAATGCAGAGCAATAGGGACTTCTGAAGGACAATTCATCCCATCCTAAGATATGAAAGACATATTGCCTCTGTGTTTTTCTGCTTCATTGCAACATTTTTTCTATTACTCAAACTACTGGAAAACTAATTGGAATCAGTTTGGGCTTGATGAAGCATGAACATCCTACAACGTGTTTTGAAATTCTGTTTTAATAATAATAATATGCATGTTATTTGTATTATATGCAATGAAATTTCAAATCACCTTGAGAGATCCATTGGTGGTGGCTTTGAGGCTATAGCACAGAAACTTATTCTTGAAATGTTTGCATTTTGCTGTGTGTCACATTGTCATACAACATGAAAGCTTCATCACAGTAATGAAGAAGATCCAATGGAGAATGCATTTAGCTAATCATAATTCAGGAATTTAATTGCCTATGAGCACCTGGGGTTAAAGTGGAAGAGTCAGTAATGCAAACAGTCTTCTGGCGACAGGATGGCTTAGCTAATGTTAAATGACAGAAAAATTACCTTCTTACAGATCAAGAGTAAGTTCTAAAACTATAGAAATTGTGGCATTAGTAACTTTAAAAGAATATTTCTAACCTAAGTCCTGTCCCCACAGTACTTAATACAGCAGCAACTTTGTCAGTGTTGTGGATAGATATGTGTGTGCCTATGCATGTGTGGATTTACCTTGTATTCATCTTTCAAGACCAGCCATCATTTTTTGTGAGCCTTAGATTGCAATTCATGGATCTCATGAATTCTTACTGGGCTGTATTTGTCTACACACAAAATAAAACTTTTTCCATAACTCATGACAAGAAACTAAAAAAATGAAAATTTTTCTCCTGAAAAACTTCTGATGTTACAATAAAAATCACAGCAGTGATGGCCATTTATTTTAATGCTATATGATTAAACAATCCCAGAAACTGTGACAAAAATTAAAACCATAACTAGCAGCTTCTGAGATAGCTGTTATTTCATTTCAGTGCAGTCTGAGTCCTATGCATGACGAAATTACCTTACCATGCCTGCAGGAACAGCTGAAGGGACCATTCCAACACAGCTGAAATGAATACTGATGAAAATTATAAAAGCTCTTGCTAAAGATCCAAAGCAATTTACATGTAAGTTCAATAGTCACTGAAAATTTCAGGTAGATTTAGCTTTAATTAACACTGGTGAAATAGTCAGGAACTTATTAATATGTCAGGGGAATAATATCTGGAAGGGTAATGCAGCTATCTAGAAGTCATGAACAGATAAAACCTTATTATAATTAACCAGTTCCAGCCATTCTTTCTTTGTATTAACCCAATAATACTTCAATAAGTAACGGCATAGTTGACAGAGTAATATGGAGCTACACTGCTGGCACAATCTCATTAATACTTTTTTATTTAACTTCTAAAACAACATACTTATTAATTTTTATTGAGACAGGTACATACAATTTGTATATTATACATGGAATATGTATGTATGTATGGGCTATACAATTTGACACATGATATTACTTTAATTATTGATTTCATATTAAACATGTTCAGTAAAATAAAGGAAATATTATTCTGAAAAAGGAATCCTGTATGGAAAAGAAATCATTAAATACTTGAATCAGGAAATTATTTTTTTGGTTAGTGCCAAAATTGGCAGAGGCATAGTAGGGTTCGTTCTTTACTATTCTCAGAATTTCCAGGTAGACCCTGGGTAGATTCATAGTAGAGATGCTGGGAAATTAAGGAAGTGTGAAGTTTCACAGTGCCACTGAGAAGTGGAAAACCTAGGGGCCTGATGGATAAAATTACCTTTTTAGTACCTTGGCCTTGTCCCATGTAAAAGACTTAAAGATTGAGGGGAATCCTATTAGTATGTTGAAGATAATTGGTCCCCAGAGACAGATATTACAATCCTCTTTCAAAATGGTCCAATTTTCTGATCTTACTGTACTTAAATGAAAAATCACTGTTACATTAATTTAACAAAATTACAGACTTCTGTGTAAAATCCATCCCCTTGTCTATCTTCAGTCATATATATTAAGTTCATTTCAGAAATGTTTTAAGTGCCTATCTTGATTTAGATTATTTTATTTATGGTTTAGATGTTGTTCAGGTAAAATGAAATGTGTTTAAGATTATTTATTTAATGTCTTTTTCCATGCCTGGAATAATCTTTTTGGTCACAGAGAATTATGTTGCTTTTTGTTATATTATATATCAACACATAAACCAGTTAATTTCCTATTATAAGGTGTTTCCAAATTACACATTTTTAAAGTCATATATTTGTTATTTCTATTTTTAGACATTGTATAAAGCAAAACAGCAAGTCTATTAAGCAAATGATTGTAAGTATGTACAGGTACCAACAAGGCCTTAATTTATTGACGAAGACACATACGCCGTGCACACTGGAATATCCATTACACATGTATTTCTGAAGTATATACTAATGCATATACTATTGACATGAAAAGAAACCTTGTATTAATAAAAGGTTTAAAATAATCTTTCAACTCAACACGTCTGGAGGCTAAATTTACCATCGTTAGTACAAGGAATTGCAGATGTACATCTCTCTATATGCTCCTGAGCTTGCATGCTGCCTATGATTTACATCATCACTCCTTCCTAAGTTTGAAGGTGTGCCAAGCTTGTATGCATGCACACCTTATACACGCATAGGTCATGTATGCATCCATATGTATATGACACACATGTAAATGAAGTTGTAGATCATGGGTTTTTAATATCTACACATAGCAAATATGTGTAGAATCTTTTAAAGGAAAACTCAAATGAATCATTGCAGTATCTAAATGCCCACTGTTGTCTAAACTTAGAAATCCCACTAATAGCCTCAAGTTACAGAGTGGGACTACACAGCAGTGACAGTGAAGTTTCTAGGAGGCTACTCTAAACTATACATTGTGTCAGCCAAGGGACCCACAGATCTCTGCCATGGGACAGGAAAGTTGTCTTTGAAAACAATTAACCCTTCCAATGAGGACCAGAAAATTAAAAGCCTTCTGTCACACTGTTCTTACCATCAGCTGCTCTCCATGCTAGTCCCTTACAGGCTCCTAATGGATTTTATGTCCTGTCAAGAGCCTGAGTTCATAGGGTTTTTCCCAGAAGATGTATTTGTTCCTTACATGAATAGTTCCTGGAATTCTGATACATGAGATGAATGGGAAAATATATGTAATATTATAATGGGAAGCTTTTTTCAGGTTCTATAAAATATGGATAGTTAAGTATTTTATGACTACAGTTTTGTTTTCCAAGAAAATTTCCACATAGGTACAAAGCCATTTTCTTTTGGAAATCTCTAAATAAATTTTCTATGTCTTAAGCTTCACAAAATGTATGCAGCAAGATACATATTCAGCTAAAAATATGCCAAAGATAAGCCTTCAGGTTTATCTGAATTTGGTGAAATTGCATATGAATTTTATTGACAGGATCGTAATACTGGTTGTGCTGTAAAGCTACTAAGGAAGCAGAACATTTATTGATAATTTATTTTGTGAGCTTCTGATGGAGTGTGAAGGATGAGTATTTCCAGTCTGATCACAAAACCTGGTGCTTCAAAGTAAACAGAATAAAAGAATGTAGGAGTTTCAGTTACAAATATGCATTCAGGTACATCAAGATTTACTGTCCAAGGTGTGGGGAGGAGGTAGCATCATCTATTTGCCAACAATTGTGTTTATATCATTCTACATCTCTTCCAATCCTTACTGCTCTGCCTCCTCATCATTTTTCAGTGTAATATACACAGTGCATCTTGCATTGCTTTAACTGTAATGATATACACAAAGAAATACAGTCCTCTTTGCTTTCATCACAACTACAATTTCACTTATATTAAAATAACTATCTTGACATAGTTTATTTCCTAGTCTGAACCACTGTACTAATACATAAAGGCTCTATTAATGTAACTATATTATTAAATATACAAAAGTAAATATAAAGTTCCAGTAGTTAAATGGTATGACATCACTATATTCAGACAAAGACAAACCTCAGGAATTGTTCCAGATTAATGCCTGATTTTGAAAGGGGGAGGAGGAAAGGTGGTAGGAGACAGGAATACCTCTTGCTTCTGCACTAGTGAAAAATGAGGCCATAGCTCTCTGGCACTGTGGACAAGTTGTGTGGCACAGCTTGTATCAATATGGCCAAATTTGGTTTTTTGCTCCCCAAATGGGTTATCTTCCTCCATACTGCCCATACTAGTCTGAGCTACCACCCGACCACGCCCAGGCATTGCCAGCAGGGTTGGCAGCAGCCTGGGCAGAGCCAGGTTCAGCAGCACTAAACAGTACAGGTGACAAGAGGACAGAACTGTGCCACAGTCACTAATATGAGTGTCACAGTCACTAATATGAGTCACTAATATCACTAGGTCATTAATATGAGTGTAACTTACTACTACAGAGGGGCCAATATTTACGAAAACTTAGAGAAAAAATTGCTTTTGTATAATTAAAATAACTTTAAAAATCATACAGTTTACCCTTGTGTGAAGTTTTTTCAAATCAATAGAACCTAAATCAAAAGGATTTAGGGGAGAGTCACATTGCTTTATTTTGACTGTCCAGCCTAGGGGCCAAAATTATGTGCTTAGAATTAGGCAGTATAATTTGTTTAAAGTGTCTGAGCAAGGGATTGCATTGATTTAAACTAAGTCTATTTAAAAACAAACCAGCACAATGACCTTGTGCATGTGTCACCTTAGAGTCTTAAATTCCTGTATAAAGGACCAACCTATTTCTTCATTCTGAGCACACACCAGTTTCCTTACACATCAAAAGAAGTAAGAGTGATTGGAATCTGACATGTTGCTATTACTACACGTGCTTTCAGAAATGTGGTACAAGCTGCAGGTGAAAAAAAATCTTACCCTGTCCTCTTCATTGTACACCTAAGGACAAACCAGATTCATCACATGACCTCAAATTTTTATTTTAATTTCCTTTTCAGAGTATGGTTAATCTGAAATCGTGTCTTTGGTTGTCCCTCAGGCTGCAGGTTATTTTTCATTCTCTTAAGGCTGATGCTTTAGCTCTGTGATGCACCGCGCCCAGTTATGTCCTTGCACAAACTGACCAATGTGACCAGGCAGAATTATCAGGGCAATGACTAGTGAGCCTGGGAAATCTAAATACAAAACCAATGCAGACATCACCCTAATTTCCTGAGGATGTAAACGGAAGAGATTGCAAGAAGGAATAAGAGTTTCATAAACTAAAATTGGTTTCTTTCTTATATTGCTTTAA
Organism: Nipponia nippon; assembly: GCF_047370975.1. Lineage (NCBI taxonomy): Eukaryota > Metazoa > Chordata > Aves > Pelecaniformes > Threskiornithidae > Nipponia > Nipponia nippon. Next base: position 45,607,020 of record NW_028262347.1, read on the forward strand.
TCATTGCTTTAATCATTTAATCTATTGCTTTAATCAAAATTTCTCCTCTTAAATAGCAAGAAAACAACTTTTGTTGAATTACCTACTTAGCAGCAGTGATAATAGGTCAAACAAGCATTGATTATCTTTCCTTAATGATAAATTATTGCATACACGCTAGGTTTTGCAATGCTTTTTCTCAAGTCTCATTCAGTCCTAATGTTATAAAAGTCTACATCTTTCCAAGCTTAAATGAAAATTGTGCCAAATATACTGAGTGATTTACAGAATGACACAATGATTTACTGAAAAAATGCCTTGTGTTATGTGTTTGACATGCATCCCTCCATGTACACTGATTATCCATACTTCTATGGATATTAGAAAATGTAGACAGCCATGCTGCAATTAAGCACTGCACTGAAAAAGAAATCGCAGTATGTAGTTTAGAAAAAAAAAATACTGCCTCTGCTCTGGATGAAATACTTGTGAAAGTGTTCTTACTGCCTCCTGAATCTTTCTCCTCCACATACAGACAGAAACGTTCTCATGTCCCAAGATGAATAGAGAGCTTTAATGCAACAACCAGAAGAACTTTGAGACACATTTTTGAAAGCACCAAAGTAAATAAGGCCTAAAGACAAAGGTTCATATTCTGCAACAGTTTTAAGATATTGCTGACCCTTCTCACCTGTCATGGCTGCTTCAGGATGCTGCTCCCTCAGAGACCCCAGCGCAACCGTTTGTGGGGCTGGGCTCTCAACCAAGTCAAGCTCAGCTTTAAATCCAAACCAGCTGACTTATGAACTTTATTGCTTATAAAAAGAACAATTCTAATTTTCCCTGCTTATATTTTGGCTTTGGAAATGAGCTCTTGGAAAGCAGGAGGAGGAATGGAACCTATTTAAAACAGCACTGTCACTGAAAAATTGCATGTGGAACTACATTAAAGTCCTCACTTAAAAGCTAAAGCATGCAGTTAAGGACCAACGCTTAGAGACATTTGGGCAGCTAGAGGCAAAACTTTTCAAAGTGCCACTAGGTATCTACTGACATTTTCAGGTTATTAAGTACCTTTACAAAATCTTCCTTGGTGTGGTAATGGAGGTGAATGACACTTAAGCTCCCCGCTCAAGAATTTTTGAAAATCTTAGTCTTGGTATAACCTATGAGTAGTCAGATATCTCCTGTCCATTTCAGATGGTTTTAGATCAGGGCTGCATTTCTGGGCAAAGCTTGATTTTGATGGCTAGTTTGAAGTTCTGCTCTTGTATTATGGAGTCAGTATTTGTCCCATAGAAGCTGTCAGATGTTAGACTTGTACCGTAAATTTGTCATTGTTAAAACTATGGCATAAGCACTGAATACCCCTAGTGTCCAGTTGCCCTCATGAAAAAAAGAATTACTGGTATAAAAGTACATCAGTATTTCTGCGATAAAGCTCTTCTTTCAAAGTGTTACTTTCAATAAGCTTGAGATAGATACACTGTTGCACACTAATCCTTCAAATGTGGATGTATTTACTGATGCACAAAATTAATAAAATATTGTTATTGGAACTGGATATATTAAATGTAATATGTCTAGAGTTTAAGGAAAATGCACATCAGGTAGTCTGACAGTATCTTAATCAGTTTGAAACTTACCCAGGAAGTCTAGTATTTTAGCATGATCAGCAATGGGAAGAAACCCACAAGTTCTGCTGGGCTTTTTGTGTTAGACAAGGTTATGAAGCTGTACTTGAACCTGGTGAGGAGAGAGTGTGGTTGTCATCCCTGCCTTGCAGGATACACTGGAGAGCAGTCTGAGCCATCTCTATCTACAGTGCTCATTTAGGCCATTTCCTACATATTGTGAACGTTTCTGGGAGGGCAGCTTGTCAGGAATACCTGCTCTACAGGTCCTCATTATATGTCCCCCATGGCCCTGCTGGCATTCACATGGTGTCCAGATTGTCAAGACACTGCTGGGCTGGTGATTTCAACCAGCATCTTCCATCAGCTGCTCTGTCATTATGGAGGATGTCAGCACCTAGGTCACCAGTTACAGACACGTATGACATCCTTACATCTCTGTGATGGGACTGTCTCCAGCTACCCTGCTACCTGTCCAAGCCTGTAGTGCAGCCCAGTGTGGGTTGTTTGATGCCAGCCCTTGGGATCGGACCGAAGCAGGCATGATCCATGGTGTCAAGAGCACCCATGACAGGACCCAGTGAAGTGTCCGTCTTCTGGTCTGCTCCTCATGGGTAGGCATGGCTCCTGGAGTACTGGAGATCCCAGCAGCCTTCCAGAAGGCATGGCACAGATAAACCCGCGTGGGCCATGATGGCTCTGCTCAGCACAGGGTTGAGAGGAAAGAGCCTGCCATCACTACAGCCATAAGATATAGCCTATCTTCTGTGGAGGAATATAAATCTGTGTGAAATAAAGCATGCTATCAGATGGGTGGCATAAGTAATTGAACTACATCAAAAAGGCATTGTACTGTTAGTCAGAAAAATTATTCTGGCTCCCATGTTTAGACAAGAATGCTTAATCATGAAATGTATTTCTGTGTGGTCGTCCATTACTGATGTAAAAAATGAATGCCTGAAGAAGTTAAACAATCCCTTCTTTTATTTCACAACTTTGAATCACTTTGTTTCTCTGCTTAAGAAAATTAAGAACAAATCCATCAGCATCTATGTATACATTCTGTATTAATTACCCAGTGGTACTACTTTGGAAGCTACTTCCCATAGAGATGTTCATCGAGATACACTAAACAAAGTTAATTATGTGTTTTACTTTATGCAGTTCTGTTCTAAAATCATCTCCATAATCTATAAGTCTGTGCTTCAAGTGATTCCTGAATTTATGAAGTTTATGAATTCGAAGCATTTTCAGAACTCTTAATCCACATTTTTATCTACATATTAATTTCAAATGTTGTGAGGATCCAGTACAGTTCTTAAAATCTTAACTTCTGGGCTCTGAGATGTTTAAAGAAAAACTTCTATTGACTCCACTGACTAGAGAAATTCTGACTTAGCAGAATTTGCAGAATATACCAGAGCAGAGTGAATAAAAAGATTCTTTTTATGAACAATTATTTTTGAATCTTAGAATGAACCTTGTGCTCATGCTTGAATGAATATGCTTTCCTCCATCTTCACTATTTGGTTTAGCATATGACCCGTAATATGCTAATTATACATGTCAGTATATAATATATGTACAAACTCGTTTACATGTCTAGCCTAAAACATTCAGTCACATGCAGATTTCCAGATTGTCCCCAAAGGCTATTATGTCTTGATTGGGCAAAAAGACAGAAAAGTTTTTCAATAGCATTTTTCTGTCTTTCTATTTTTGTATTAAAATCGCTTGTACAACATTGTTTTATATTTATCCTTGTTCCTATCTCCTATAATTTCCAAACAAATTCTTTTGAGGTTAGGAATAGCATTGCAGTCATCATTTAAGAGCCAACAATGTAGGTTTCCACGTCACAACATTCTTTCTTAATGGGCTGCAGAAGCAATACAATACAATAAATTAATTATGAGACGTTACTTTTGGGAGTAGAACCCAAAGTTTCCTAAATAACTCCATTAGCTGGAGCCAGCAATGTGTGTTTGTAGTATTCAATCAATGCAGGCTTCCTTTCATTCTGTTTCCTCTTTTCAGTCAGTATAATTGATAACAACTACACTTTGTAGTTTGATACACTCCTTCTTTATCTGTTGTGTATTTTACAGTACCCTTGCAGTTCTTTCAAAGCCCAGAAGCAATTAAAAGCAGAAATAACTAAAAGTATGGGTAGCTCTTTGAATATCCACGTAAGTTTTGTTATCATTTCAGACAGAGTAGTCTGAAAATATTTCTTATCTGTGGTGCTTTCTTCTCCCTTGCTCTTTGTGGAGGAGACGATTTGCATCTTTACAGTCTCACCTGCACCTGCTCACCCAGGAGAGCTGAACTGCTTCACGGTGTTTGCCATTGTGTTTCTGTAGCTTTCATCTGTAGAAAGTGCCTTCCTCCACAGAGATGGATTTTTCCGTGTTTCTTTTTACCTAGCAAGATCTGAAGTTTAATTTATCAATCACCAAATATTACCTTACTCTTCTATGCTTACAACTAAATACATTTCGGCTACCTTTTCCTGTCTAGCAATAGCGATGTCTCTCACATCGATGGAGTTTACTGTGGTTGTATATAACATCTCTACAGGCAAGAGCATTTATTGCATTAAAAAAAAAAAAAAAACAAAACCAAAAAACCAACAATAACAATTTAGGCAAACTGTTCTTAAGATTCACCAGATCCTAAGACATGTTCCTTAAAATTGTCAGATGGTTACCAGGTGGCAGCGCATTTCTGTCTTTCTTGCAATAGAAAGAGCGTAGATAGGCAACTTGGGCTGGAAACGTAACTTTGAGATGGCTGAAATTACATGCAGTCCTCTTTCCCTTCTGTTCAAAGATATAAATCCAATGTGTACTGAAGCTAATGCACTTGCAGCTGTGAAAAATGCCTATGTGGCAGGGGATTAGAAGGAAAAAAGCCCAGGCAGACACTCCGTAAGGTTCAGCACAGGCTCAGGAATCCATCTAAATAGGAAGTCTTGCAATACTACAGACGAAAATTACATTGCATCAAGTAATATTTTGTATTTATTGATTCAGTGGACTTGATGTAGACTTCTGATCTGTCAAAACAGATGCAACCAGAGAATAGGGTTTGGATGTCTGTTTCTCAGAGTTTGATGCTGTTTTATTAGTACTGCAAGCTGCATTTCACACCATCCTAGTTTTGAACAGGTTTTCATTGTATGTAATCTTTTTTTTTTATTCAGAGGCTGACCCTTAGTAATCAACAGTAATTTTCTGCTAACTAGCACATCAGCTTCATTAATTTAGCTGGAATTAATGCAATCTCTCAGTTACTTAACCTGGACCTTCTCCTGCTAGCACAAAAGTTAAATTAGTTTCATTAACTGGATTTATTATATACCAAAAACAGAAGGCAAAGTTTCCTTCATTTTACAATTATGCAAACATAACAGAAGGTATTTTAAAGAGATTAATACTGAATATCTATCACACAAAAGTACAGTTCCATAGGTAATGGAAAACTGTGGAAAAGGTGAGTTGATTTTCAGGTTCCAGCAAGGCCTGCAAGGGAAAATGCATGACTGAAGAAGGCAAACAAAAATACCCATTGTGAGTAATGTATTTATTATGTTCAGAAATTAAAATTAGAAATTAGAAATGTTTCAAGTGAGAGTTACTAGTTTAGTTTTCTTGGAAACCAATACATAAGGAGTAATAGTGCACATGGTTAAGACAAGTATCAGAGCAAATTACCGGGTGACTAGGTGAAAGGAAAGAGACACCCTTGTCTTAGCCACTGTTGTGAGTGTCAGTCTTCATGGTTCAGACCTATTGGCTGCTTGTCACATTCGCTGTCTGGTAGCTATTACATTAACCCAGAATTTACTTTTGTGTTTACATTCTATTTTGGTTCAACTACTGTATTTCTCACTGTCTTGCTTGATATTTTTCAAAGGATTCTAATTATATCCACACATCTCTAGGTATTTTTTTTTTTTCTAAAGTTGTTTCATCTCATGCCAAAGTAGTGTTTACATTGTACTCTATTTTGGTAGCTATTTCATGCAGGCAGTTCTGATTCTTTCAAATGGTTCTGAAGCTGAATCTTCTGATCCTGCTATCAGCTGGTGTATATGACCATATTTCCACTGACTTTGATGGGTTATAGCAATTTCTGGCAGCTGACAGCAGCAGCTTTTCTATCCTGAAAAATACTGTTGATTTATAAGAGAATCACAGATCCCCAGTGCTTACAAAATTGAGTTATCCCTGTGAAACTAATACACCGCTCACTAAAATAGTATTATAATTGCAAATCTTTTTATCTATTCATAAACAAGTAAGGACAACTAGAATGGCTAACTATAAGGTGTAGTTTTCATATGTCTTTAATGGTACAACGAGTACTTTCAAAGTAAACATAAATAACTTTTTAGAGTGAATTGTTCTGTTTAACTTTTAACAATAGAATGTGATTAGAATTATTGTCTAGCATACTTAATAGCCTGATTTTTGCCTAATCTGCTGCAATGTATAATGTATAATCAGCTGCACTGATAATAGCAGCTTGGAGTATGTAAGATGAGAATCAGGCCTGAAAACATCAGTCTATGAATTTCCTATTCTGACATCTTTTGTAACCCAGCATATTAAATATCACAAGTCAATTTGTCCATTAAATTGGATTGGTTCACTTAACTATAGCTGATCCTTTAATTTTTTAAGGAAAATTTTGGTAGCCATGTTATTTACACAAAAAAAGAAACATTTAGAAAAAACATGGCTGGAAAATAGTATCTAGTTTAATAACAAAATGTAGAATTTCATTAATATACTACGTCATATTTTTGAGCATGTATTGGTTTGCATGGCAAGGTTTTGGTAGCAGGAAGGGCTACAGGGGTGGCTTCTGTGAAAAGCTGCTGGAAGTTTCCCCTATGTCGAATAGAGCCAATGCCAGCCAGGTCCACGATGGACCTGCCGCTGGCCAAGACCGAGCCCATCAGCAATAGTGGTAGCGCCACTGGGATAACATATTTAAGAAGGGGAAAAAAACTGCTGGGCAAGAGCAGCTGGAAGAGAGGAGTGAGAAAATGTGAGAGAAACAACTCTGCAGCCACCAAGGTCAGTGAAGAAGGAGGCAGAGGAGGTGCTCCAGGTGTCGGAGCAGAGATTCCCCTGCAGCCTGTGGTGAAGACCATGGTGAGGCAGGCTGTCGCCCTGCAGCCGATGGAGGTTAACAGTGGAGCAGGTTTGCTGGCAGGACTTGTGACCCATGGGGAACCCATGCTGGAGCAGTCTGTTCCTATAGAACTGCACCCCATGGGAAGGATCCACGTTTGGAGAAGTTTGTGGAGGCCTGTCTCCCATGGCAGGGACCCCATGCTGGAGCAGAGGAAGAGGGTGAGGAGTCCTCCCCCTGAGGAAGAAGGAGAATCAGAGACAACGTGTGATGAACTGACTGCAACCCCCATTCCCCATCCCCCTGCACCGCTTGGGGGGAGGAGGTAGAGAAAATCGGGAGTAAAGTTGAGCCCAGAAAGAAGGGATGGGTGGGGGGAAAGTGTTTTAAGATTTGGTTTTATTTCTCATTACCCTACTCTGATTTGATTGGTAATAAAGTAAATTAATTTCCCCAAGTCAAATCTGTTTTGCCCATGACAGTAATTGCTGAGTGATCTCCCTGTCCTTATCTCAACCCATGTGCCTTTCATCATATTTTTCTCTCTCTGTCCAGCTGAGGAGGGGAGTAATAGAGTGGCTTGGTAGGCACCTGGCATGCCAACCAACCATTCCACAGTTTTGGGTTTGGTTTTTTTTTGAGCTGGACATCTCTATATTCAAATACAGTTTATCTATCTGAACTATGTTTATTTGTATAAATTGTGCCGTGTATCTGTAAATACCTGAAAGACTTGTTCTCTGACCTACTGCCAGTGAAATAAGTTTTCATGAACAACAAATCTTGATAATTCAGGCAAGAGTATCTGGACAATAGCTCGTGTCCTTTCTTCAGTAGACTAGTACCAATCACTTTTCATAATATGTTACCATTTTGCCCTTTCAGGTCTATGAGCCAGCGAACAGTAAGTGATTCTGAAGCAGGTAAATTCCCTGTTCTTCAATCAACATCTGCTTCCTTTAATAGTACCAGTGACCTCCCAAAGACTCCCTTAGGTGGTAGAGGTCTGTCCTCTGTAAAAGTTCATTAAATACTCTGGACCAAAGCACTTGGTAGTAAACAAGCCAAATTAAGCAGGTAAAATACTGTAACTGAGAAATGTTTAAGAAAACTGCAGGTGTCTGCTTACCATTTTCCCGAGTATTCCCCCCTTCTGTCTTACCCAGACCAATTTCTGCTCACATGCATCTTGATGGCAAAACTCCATGGCAGAATAGAATCCACAGTGTTTTATGAAAGGTAAACATAATCTATATTTAGACAGTCCCATAAGTAACAGTTGACAGCATAAAGTAGTGTAAGCATGCATGTAAAGCACCAGGGAACCGTAAACCCTGAACCATAGTTTGCAGGCAGAGCTTCAGTGTGAACACTTAAAACATCACAATGAAATCCTATTAAAAAAATTGCTGTTTATTGTGACTGCCTGCCACCCATAAAGATCTTTACTATGCAGAATAACAGAAGTATATGTTCATCTTTTTATTGCAGGGAGAACACTCTTAACAAGGTAGATAAGCAGAGTTATAATTCCTGAAAGGTAACTATAACAATTTATGCTCCTCTGCCTCTGGGAAAGCAACTACTAGGTCAGCTGGTTTCTGTAGTTACAATCATTAAGTATTGCGGGGAAGCAAGGCCTGGTAGCAATTGAAGGGATAAGGTGGGGGGAATGGTTCTGCGTAGCTCCTTGTTTGGCCGGCTGCCACTCGCACAGCTACCTCTGCCAGCACTGGGCTTCATACCGTCTTGGGTCCTGTCAGCCACTCCTGCAGCAGTGCCTTACCTCCTTCCTGGCTTTCTTGGCCATGTCTTGCCTCGTTCCTCTCATCGCTTTTTTAGCCACTACTAGGGATGGACTCTCAGGCCACTCTGTGCTCCATGAGTTGTTCCAGAGATGGGTTCCTTGCCTCACGGTCTGCTGGCCCAAGCAATGCTTGTCTCTGTTGAGTGATCCTGCCTAATGGTTATTGGTCTGCTTGTGCTCTGCTAGCTATGTATCACACCCTCCCTTCTCCTGCCAGCCATACCTTCCTCCCCTCCCTGCTCCACTACTTGCTGAAACAGAGGTTATTTCAGTTGCAAGGGATGTGCAAATACTGGTTTTGACCTTTGAGAAGAATCCTGGTTTGAAAAACAGCCTTAATAGCTGCAACTTTTCCCAGTAAGAAGGGTCAAGCGACAGTGAGTGTGCCATTTTATTTACTGGGTTTTTTTCTGTGCATGTTCATACCCATTAGATGTAACCCAGACAGAGCAATAACTTTTAGTCAGTTTTCATTAATTTTCTGTTGGTTAAGCAGTTTTGCCATTGAGCAGTAAGCAATACAACTACACTAGGGCCTTCAGGCTGAGGAGCACACTCATTCTTTGCTAAGTTTCCATCTCAAATATGTGATGCCATGCCTTGGTGGTACAAGTGTCACTACCATCAGGATTGTGGTATCAGAAAATCAAACTCTTACTGAGCGTGATCTAAATTTACTCAGTTCCTGGAGGTAGCAAATGTTGAGTGGTATCTCCACAGTGTACAAAAGCTAAGTTCAGCCTCCCAACAAACCATTCTGTTCCCAAGACATGGCTTTGATGCCTTCTCAAATGGCCAACTGGCATCTCAAACACCAATAACGCGACAGTGCCTCAAAGGCAGACAACAACCACCTTACTCGTAATTCCACTTGCTTTGCTCAGATATGGGTAGATATGTGTTTAGGGCTGTATGTGTCCCAGATCTTCTCCACCTTTCAGTCTTCTCCTGAGCATGTCCCATCCTGCAGCAGCGGAGCACAAGCCAAGTTTTGGCACTGAAAAAATTCAAAAGGCAGTTGAGATACTGTTTATGTTAACTAGCAATAGTTAAAATAGCACCTATAATATATATAGCTCATACCCCATCCAGAATCAAAGAGTTATTTTAAGCAAAATCCCTAGTTAAATTGGTATTGAGTTTTACTATGACAGGTAATATATTATGGAATTTAACAAACCCATAGCGAAACTCCATAGTTAAAGCCTGGGCAATTGGGGTTTAATAATGAGATAAATAGGCTATATTCTGTCTAGCTATGAGAGATTTGCCAAAGAAAAGAGTAATCTAGATCTTCCTCCTTTTATTTTAATGGAAGCATTGTAAAGCAAGCTACTTAAGAATAATTGAGCTTGCTGCATATTAAGAGAAAAATCTTTGTGGGTAATGAACTAAAACACAATAAGTAAAAGTATTGCATTACATTTGTAGTATAAAAATTCTCACTACATGCATTTGGTTTTGACAGTCTATTTTAACTACGTAATTTGGTATTGTTAGCAAAGATACAAAGGTTATGTATGGCCAACAGACAAATGTTTTCTCTTTCAGCTGTTAAATAAATAGGTCTGTCTTTCTTTTGTGTCTCTTTTAAGATAATTAAAATGGTAGGAGTCATTTATCTGGCTCTAATGTTCATGGTTATATGCATTATTGCTAATTAATAGCATTAAGTGTCTGAGCAGTAGAATTGCTCCTCCTGTGCAAAGTAAACAGAGCTCTAAAATCACTAAATCAGGGAATTGAACACATCCAAGCAGAATGAAAATAACAAGTAGAAGCTGTTGTTCTTATGCTGTGAATATTTTTCTCTGTAAAACAGATTTTTGAGTACTGGGGATACAAATTTGTAAGACTATGTTCCAATGTAATGGTCTCAGTGGTTTACTTAGCATATTACATTAGTAGGAAGAAAGCAGTATGAGCTGTCTTCAGAGAGGTGGAACTGGATAGACTGATCCCAGGTGCATTAGAGATAAGGAGCTACCAAAATCAGGTTTCTAGGGCTAAATCAGATGCCAAAACATAAGGCATCAAGTGAGACTTGTGCTTGGCAATCAAAACCAGAAGGAGCCACGCCTATTAGCTGTAGGTAGTGTTCATAGCAATAGGCATTTTACAGCAATAATAAAGGGAAAAAATTGAAAAGAGTATTAAGTGCTGTAGAAAACCAACCCATTAAATAGAATATAATTCATTATTGAAGAGCCAATTTTCATTTTAGTTTTCACTCTAGATTTAAAGAATTGTAACAAAACATTCATCTTCCACCTCAAACTTACCATTCTGAATATTTAGATTTATACAAATGTATCTTTGTAATTTCTTCAGCTTACATATCCATAAGTGCACAGTCAATTTTGTGTCTTCTGAGTATAGAAAAATGAAAACCAAGGTTCTTAAGACAATTAGGTCTCTCCTTCCTTCAAGCTACTTCCACAAGAAGTTCTGTGTTAAGTGTTGGTATTGTCTACCAGACAGTTCTCAGCAAAAGGCCCCAGGAATCCCTGGTGCTTTTGCTATTAAATTTCAGGAATATTATCTCAAAGAAATTGATTGTGACTGCTGTGGCAGATTATGGATATCAAAGAACTAGTGATACAAAAGCATGGTGCAACAAATATTAGAACAAGCTTAATGTAGTTGCTTTGTGAAGCTTCATCGAGAACATTGCTTCCAAAATTAATTGGGAGTTCCTAGATATGTTGCAGCTCAGATGCACAGACAAAAATTGTCTGTTTGAAAACCTAGCTAAAATAACCTAAATCCTTTCTTGGTCTTCCATCTCTTTCTCTAAAATATTTTATTATCTCTACTTCAAGATCTCCAGTTAGGATACTTTACCAAATATTATCAGAGCTGTTTACTTCAAGTGGCTCACCAGCTTCTCCCTTTCAAGTCATCAGTATAACTTTTAAAAGACAGCCTGTGTATTTTAAGAACCAGCTAATTCAAAAAGTATAAAAGGCTTTAAACCAGATGCCAGATGTAATCATTAGAACAGCCAGCTCCTTCCAGAGAACATTGGCTTAGCAGCGATGTTATCAAGGCTCTGTCTCTTAAGAACATGTTGATTTTTTATTTCTGGAGCAATATATTCTCAAATTAAGGCATCAGTACTACCTTTTATTTGTTGTTAATTATATATTTATCTGTGAGAACCAATCTCCCACAAAGACTATACAGTTTGGATTGTATCTATTGCTCAGCGGGAACATTTCTTGGCTCTCTCAAAGCACTGTTTAAGCGCACAAACAAATTTCTGTGGCTTTCCCTGTGGACCAATGTCTATCCCATAGCAACATCTGCTAAGGAATATGGTGCAAAGCTGTCTTCATATTTTTCCTCTCTTCCTGGAGATAAATTTGTCCACTTCTGGGAAATACATCCATCATCTTCACAATCACTGTTACACTCACAATAAACATTTGAAAATGTCATGTTACAAACAGGCAACTAGCAGGTATTTTGTGCAATACCCTGACTAATATGATAGAAATGGAGACAGTACTGAATATAAATTCTTTATTATTTGCAAGTACAGAATTTAGCAGGAACAACAGCAGATTGATTAGAGCAGATTTCTTTAAAGTTTTAGTCCTGCTAAATGCAATGTTAGAAGCTCAAGGTATTAACAACTTGGAGAAAAGTCTTTAGTACCTAGAAAATGTCTTTACCTTGTAAAATATGGCAAACCAGATTTAAACAAAAAAAAAAAAAACAACAAAGCAAAGCAACAGTGGAGTTAAACTAATCTGGCTCCTTGTCTTGTTTTTTTGCATATTGATCTGCCCTCAACACAGTTACAGTAGTGAAAGCCACCCTTTCATCTTCCTTAAAGATAGCTGGTATTGCATTCCTTGAACGTTCAGTATAGAATTGCTCCTCAGAACTCAGTCTCTTTCTCCTGTGCACCAGTCGTGTAATTCCAGTGTCCTCAGGGGAGGTTTTTGTGGTATACACACATTTATGGGAGCAAAGAGAATTCTGATTTCAGAGTGCTTGCTATTGAAAGACAGATTTGTTTGTAATTGTTTTCGTACTTCAAACAAACGCTTCTCTCCACATACTGAGAATTCACTGTAGACAGGAAAATAACCATTAGGTTGAGTTTGGCATTTACAATAAACATTTCAGAATTTTGAAACTATCAGTCATCTGTAGAATTATTGAAGTGGATAAATGGGCTTGCATGCAACATAGGAGAGCTAATTGTTTTACTGCAATATTTACTACCTGAATTAATACAGTAATAAATATATATATGCATTGTTTTCCAGTGCATCCACTTTCTTTGTGGACACAAGCCATAGGCTACAATATTCTCATATAAAACCATATTTTGCATTGTCATTTAACACCTTAACAACTCAGAAAGTGGGGAACAATGAAAAATAACTGCTAACACTCAAAGCACTGTAACCAAAATTGGTCATTTATTTCCTAAATATATGTATGTTATATATTTAAGCTTGTATCTTTAAGACAACATTGAGCTCAGTCTTACCTGACCATAGTCCAGTCATCTCTCAACAGACGTTTAAGGAGCTATTAATAGCCCAAAAGCCAGCTGTCTAAAGACCAAAGTTCAGTCTGTGAATTAGGGAGCCAGTTCTGCTCTCCTATGACACTTCTGACCACAAAGTCCATGTGATGGCTGCTAAAAAAATGTCCTTGACTGAGAGGACTGATTCAACCAAAGCAGATCAAAATTGAAAGAGTTCAGTGATTACTTACATCACAGGATTCTGAAAAAAATGGTCTGTGAGGTCTACTGAGCTTAATTGGAGTTTAACTGGAAAGCACAATATGTTAAAGAGAGGGAAGAAAAATGATATGACGGTCATTGACTTAATACCCTGTAGTCTGATTTCAATTTTATGAAAGATATTAGAAAAAATTATGAAAGCAAGAAAAAATAATACCTGGAGAAAAATAAAACAACGTGCAGCAGAGGAGATGCAGAATTAAATTATGCCAAATTAATCTGTGAGATAACTGGGGTTTTTTTAAAACAAAAGAAATGCAGTGATTACCTTCTGTCTGAAGTAAACCATGGAAAAGATTTCACATTATTTTTTTAATCTGAAATGTACATTGTATTGTAAGTGTCATGCACTAGTTAAGGAACTACCTTAAGAGATGACTGCAAGTAGTGCTGAAAGGAGAATTTTCTTGGTAGATTGAATGTTAAGAGGATACAACACCTTAAATTTACAAGTCCCGTTGAGTATGATGTCCTGAGTTTAGAAGATTTAGTTAAAGGGAGAAACTTTCAAATGAAAGAAGGTAAATCTAAAGCACTGTGCTTTGGAGAAAAAACTACAAAATCTTCCTTGAGAAAGCTTTTCAAACACAGCAAGACATAGTCTTTGCAACATGAACATCATGTATATGCTACCCGCTAAATCTGAAAAACTAGCGATAAAAAGACAGCAAATCAGTCAAACTGAACATGTAATCCTAATATAACAAGAGTATACCTTGAAAAAGAGAAAAGCTCCAATATAATTATAGAGCAAATACAGATAGAGGTATAGCAAACCAATTTGCAATGGGAGATATAGGCAAAATCTGGAAGCATAGAAGAGCAAAATCAATTATAAAAAAAATCCATTACTATTTATAATTATCAGTTCTAAGCAAGAAAGAGTAGAAAAATTCCTTTACATTCATTTCTGAAGGAAAAAAACACCCTCTTTCCTCTCCAGAATGACTGGAACAAGAAATGGATATTTTTCTACACTGTGCACCACGGTTATAGTCAAACTGAAATGTAATGAATGCAAGTTAAAAAAAGAAAAAGAACTCTAAAACCTTGTCATTTTACGTTTTCCACCTCCACTAATAGCAGTAACCCATTTCAGGGCTGCATAAAGCTTAATAATTTAGGATTATCTGCAGCATAGAAACATGCTGCTCATGTGCATCTTTACTCCAGCCATATTCCCTTTCCCATGCTCTGACAGACAAAGCATATTTGTGTGTTTCAATATTGGCTTTGAACTATCAAAACAGAATTGATTTGAAATGAGGTTTTTCTGTCAATGATTCAGTTTTGTCCCTGGCCAGATTCAAGAAGCAGCTTAGCGCGCAAGAATAGAATCTTGTCTTCTTGCATACAAAAACACTTAACCCACTATTAAACAGAGCTACATCACCTTCAGGAAGCCCCTGGAAGGAATTTTGCCTCTAGCAGTTATTTCATCAAGAATTACTATAAACTTCCCTTGCCTGTATGGCATGTGCCTCCCAGTGACTGCATGTCTCACTGTCCCATTTGAGGAAGTTATTGTGCTGACATATATGATAAAATGTGTAGTAAAACTACAAGAAGAGCTTGTACAGAGCTCTTCTGAACAAGTTTTCAAGCAAGAAAAAAAAAAAAAAGAAACATATAAATGGTTCTATTTGATCAGTTATTTCTTCATTATTTTCCTGGAGTCTCATTCATTTTTTAAAGAACGTGTTTATTAAAACTGTCATAATCAATAACTGGTCACTAGAATTCTAAAACCTCATCACTGGAGAATATTGAACGCTGAAATACTTTAGCACACTGTTAACTTCATAACTGTGAAGAACCAAGATTAAAAAAATAGGTCCTAATAACTATAAAAAAAACCACCAGCAGCAACAGCCAACAATGAAAAACCAAAGCAAAAGTATCCTTTTGAGAGCTAAGTATTTCCAAGGAACCACTCAAAATACAAATGGGAAGAAATGGTCTCAGTATGCAATACCTGTTTGCAGCTAAGGTAAATAGAATAAAATCACACTAGATGATCAGCCAGAAACTGACAGGGCTACTCACAATAAGACTGCAATGTGATCCTTCAGCTGATTAAAGAATGCTTTGCATACAACTTCATGTAGAAGCTATTACATTTCATTGCACCATATGGCAGTAAGGCAGAGTACAACATATGGAAATCCAGTCAGGCATAGAGAA
This sequence comes from Nipponia nippon, assembly GCF_047370975.1. Taxonomy (NCBI): domain Eukaryota; kingdom Metazoa; phylum Chordata; class Aves; order Pelecaniformes; family Threskiornithidae; genus Nipponia; species Nipponia nippon. The sequence continues at coordinate 45,622,537 of NW_028262347.1, forward strand.
ACATTAAAGAAGGAATAGTAAGCGTATGGTGGCACTGTGAATACCTGTATGTAAGGAATCATTTTGAGTCACTTGGTGTCCGTGCTAACCAGTAGACAGGCAGGTTAGAACTACTCTTACATTTGATGGATTTTTTTGTACATCTGTCAAGTCCCAGTTTCTTGTGACACTCAGCTCACGCCATTCATTATCGCTGCTCTGAAGATGCCGATGGAAAGTTGTTTGATAGGGATATTTTGTCTTCCTTTTCTCCTCTCCCACCTTTTCTCTCTGTGCTCTCCCTCTTCTTCTCCACTGGTAGCAGCTGCCTTTGCTGCACTAGTCTACCCCCACACTCACACGCGCGCTAAAGATTTGAGGCATTTCAGGCAGACGTGTTTTAATGAATGTCTTATATATGTGATAATACCGTGTTATACTTTAAAGAATTTCAGCTTTCAAAGTGAAGTAGCTAGATATTTTGCAGGTCTTCCCTGCTCAGTCACTGTCCAAATAAAATTGGGTTTTATTTTTAAATTACATTTGCAAATATCAAAGTCTCCACAACCAAAGACTTCTGTTTGAATATCTGTGAATATGAATTTTATTGATGAAAATGGCAGCATTTTAATTGATAGCATTAAGGATGTTTACTAAGATATTGGATATTGTATGTATTGGTGTCCAGTTCTTGCAGCTATCCTTATTGAAATGGAACTTCATACAGCTGCAAAAACCCAGTTAGCAGACTCCTGTTTAAGGTAAAAATTCTTTTTCTGTGCAGCAGCATTCTCTGTTGAGGGCAGTGTAATGAATAAATATATTATTCATATTACGATAGTGTTGAAAAGCCAAAAGTCCGTCCACAGCCAACAAAGCTTCAGCTCCTGCTGAAGGATTTAATCATGCTCACTCATATGCAGGATGAAATATGGGAAAATGACATAATATATAAGCAGAGTGTCAGTACTGCCGAATGGAATGTATTTTCTCAGTTCTCGTATTTCTCCAATTCCTTTAAATACGGTTTTAACAAGAAAACAAAGAAAAATAGGAAGAATTAGGAAGTAAGGAAAAATTATGTTGAAAAAGAACAAATTTAATAAATTGAACATAGAAAATTTTAGCATAAAGTAATCAGATGACATATATCCTAATAAATTAAGAAAATGTGCTACTGGACTTATTTTGGCACTGAAAACTATGCCCTTGATTCATTCAAACATGTAAACATTGGAGCAACAGAAATCATCCCACGATGTATGATAAATAGAGAAATCTGGGTAACAGAAACAGGATAGGAAAGAGGGAAGGGTTTGAGAGAGTGAGGAGAGGAGAGAGGGAGGGAGTGGGGAGGAGGAAGGAAGAAAGGATGGGAGGAACTGACAACAGGAGGGAGGGAGGGAAACAGATAGCCAAGTATGGATCATTGGTCCTGACAAATTCTTCTTTTAGATTTGTCTTCTTCAAAAGCAAAATGTCTACGTGGGGCAAATATTGACCAGATTTTTTAGTCATAAAACTATGCATAGGTGGCAGAATTCATATTTTCCCATGTAAGATTTACAGGAACAACATTTTGAAGCCAATTTCAACAGCCCAACCTATTCATTTTTACAGTTTGGAGATTAGCCAGTTCCTAAAATTGAGCACTATATGTAGGGATTACCTCACCCATGCTGACAAGCAGCCAGCACTGTTGGTAAGAAGCCACTTCATGACTGCAAAATATTTTTAAGATGGGGAAGGAGAGTAACTTTAAATCTGAAACAAGCAACTCCTTTTCTATATTGGCAGCACATAAGTACCTTAGTTCAAATTTTGGCCTTGACATTTGCAGCTCCAAAGGAGAAATTAATTGTTGTCAGGTCTGTATTAAAGAAATGAGGACAAAAATTATCCAGGATTTATCAATGATTTCTGTACGCTTCTGGTTTTCCACAAGCATTCAAAAAGCTCTTTTTCAGGATCAGGGGAAAATATGTACACACAGCAGCAACCAGTATGACTGCCACACATGTATATATAGGAAAGATCATTTTGAATAGAGAAAACAATAACACTGATTGCAAGGACTTTACCATATCTCAAATTGTGAAATACGAACTCAGGATCTGTGATGGCATTTTATTGCCCTCTCTTCAGACTCCTCACCTTTCATTTATTTTGGTGCACAAATTAGTTAGATCAAAAATAGTCCAGTTATGTCAACTCAGGCTACAATTACAATTCCCATGTGTATAAAAGGGTTTAAGCTTCTGACTGACAATTATTAAAAAAAAAAAAAAGTTCATGGAGTATTGGGAATTGGGGAAGGCGAAGAAGTGAGACAGCTACAGCCCAAGAGAATGTTTATTTGCTCTCAAATCTCCGATGGGTTGAATTAGAGTCTGGAGGTAGCCTCCAAAGAGTGATTGCTCCTGGCTTTCTGAAGCTGGTGTGTCAGCTTCGCCTGGCTGGGTTCTGGCCAACCATCTGTCAACAGAGCTTGCCTTGTTTAGCCTAGCAAAACAAAAGCTGAGAGGGAATACAGTCATTCTCTATAAACACTTTGGGGATAAACAAGGGAGAGGAATAAGAACTATTTAATCTAAGGGACAATGTTGGCATAAAAACAAAGGGAAACAAACTGGCCATGAATAAATTTTGGTTAGAATTTAGGCGGCCTCCTGCAGAAGTACAGTGACAGAATAGCCTTCCCACAGGTGTAATGGGAGTTAAAAAATTTCAGGATTTTTAGACTTGGAGCTTACTCCATTTATGAAGAAAATTTTATGATATTGTCTCCAAAACTGAAGTAAAATGCAGGTGTTTCCTTCTAGTCCATTCCTTTAATAACATTGGCTACAAATGTAAGTTTAGCAAAAAAGGGCAAGTTCTTAAAATAGTGATACCTACTCTGTACCAAAATATTCACCACTGATCATTACTTCCATTCATACTGTCATAAAACAGTTGGCTTTGCAAAGCCATATGAATATTAGTTTCATAAGACCATTAACTGGATGCATTTCTGAACATACAGCTTTGAACTTTGCATAATCTATTTGTTTTAGCACAAATTCTGGGGAGCAGCTGAAGCAAATTAAAATTACTTTGGCTGTAAGAGCGAATTGTGTCAGGTAAGTGGCATTCCAGGTCTCCTTGCACAATTGGTGATGCTGTCACAAGTAACTAAATCCCACCTTTAATGCAGATCCTGTGGGGCTTTAAAGGAGCTTCTATGTCATATGACCAAGAAATATATGCAGCATGATCCAAAACAATGATTATGAGGGACTGGAGGGAAGATGTACATTCCATTAACTTTCTAGGTAAATCCTAACTCAACTATACGAAACCTTGATGTAACTCAGTAGGTAAATCCACGCTTGGATAAATCTGCAATTAAGACAGAACTCCAGCACTGTCTTCACAGAAGTTGACTTCGGCAAGGCTGTTCTTAGACTCACATTGAGAACTGAATGCATCTATTAGTTTTGTGTTGTAGCAACAGTGTTGCTGTGGTAAAGGTTGCTGCTGCTTCTAGGATTTAACAAGGATTTGAGATTAAAAAAGCTAAAAAATTTTGTTTCGTCATTATTAATATTGAATTATAGCATCTGTATTATTTGTATCATACCTGTATCCCTGTTACTTTCTGTACTTCAGCAGACCTTTCTCTTGCTGTTTAGTGCTCTAGCGTTGAAGAAATGAACTCAGTACGCAGGTAACTGCACACAAAAACATTGCAAAAATCAGACGATGAGACCAACACATTAGCTTAAGAAATGATGTTATTAATTCAGCAGCCATACTAGGCTTAGCCTTATGTCCATATTTTACTTTCACTGTGCATGATTTGTTACATTTCTTTAACAGAAACATAAAAATACCAGTTGGATTATTGTTACTGGGAGTTTCAACCTATTAGTCCCAAAGCTTAATTTCCTAATATATACCATCCAGTTATGCTTTCCTGTATTTATTACAGAGTAGAATCACTGCTGTTGAATCATATATATTAAGAATTTATATTAACAAGGCATGACTATAATAGATTAGCTATGGTGACACTATCTTAATTTAAAACTTATGATGAAACCTAATTATGAAGCCAATTATTTCTAGACCATGACTGAATCATCATATGTATCACATACATACACACACATGTATATATAAATCCAAGTACGCATGCAGACTACATTTGTATATAAGTATAGCTAAGAACATAACACCCTTGACACCAAAAAATGCAATCAAAAGCCAAAATGGCCAGGAATAAAATGTTGTACCAAGTTCTTCCATTTGAAAAGCTGTATCATTTAGTCCTGCACATTTCACCTCCATTCTGGCAGACGCTGAATGAAGAATTGTTTAGGTGAACAGAAATGGTTGTTTATAAACCTCTTATAATATACCTGCACTTATTCTACAATATGCCACCTATGTTAGAGGGAAAAAAAGGAAAACAACAGTACTTTTTTCAGGGAAATATAAATAGGAATATTTGAAGAGTCATTTTAACATACCTCCTTTCACACACTTCACCAAAAAAAAAAAATCCAGTTTCCTTAAAATTTAGGAATTCAAGTAGCATTCATTAAAACAGAACAATCACATTCCTTAAAGTAACATAAAATGGCTTTTCATACACAGGACAATCACCATCTTGGAGAAAAACATGGACATTACTAGGTAGTTTGGAATCTCTACTTCCAGTTACCAGCGTCCTCCAGAAGACACGTTGGGTATGCTTTCTTCACCTTGGAGAAAATGATAACAGATGCAAACCTAAGTCTTGCCTGTTCTTGGCATTGGGCTAGAACAGGAGGGAAGGAAGTTTTACAATTAGTGATGAATGTCTGAAACAGTTCAAAGATTTGGGGTGCTATGATACATCCAAAGAAGGTATATTTGTGTCCAGAGAAGGGCTGAGGAAGTCAGATGTACATAATTAACTTATTTGTGATAAGTTTCTGTGACCTTTCATATAGAAATCATCTTCATGCATGAGCTGCATATGAGAAATTTTTTCATATCTTTTTTATTTACTCAATGTGGAGGTATGGAAGAACAGAAGATTTGCAGCTTTCATGAAATTAAAAAATAAAGTGTTCTTCATTAGTTTAAACACTGTTTTGTACCTATCCTTTGCAATCTCTTGTTCTGATCCTGAAAAGGCATTTTCATAGAAAAACCTTGCAGCTGACTATATTTCTTCTTTTACATTACTTACCATGACAGTCATCCTGTAAAGTCACATTTCATGTACACATAACAATATTCTTGAAGGAGACAGCAGCCACCAGTTAGATACTGATGCAGACAGCACTGAATGCAGAGAGAAAATGATAGCCCCCATTTCATGGGCCAACCTTACCTCTTAATGGAAATCTGTAATAGCTCTTCAGAATTTAAGTTTAATCCAACGTTTCTCTTTAGTTATCAAATCAGACATACCCTAGAATGCTGTACCACTACTAATTACTTTTTTAGCTGGCAGGCAGAAGTTACATTGCTGACACCAGTAATACTCCAGTTAGAACTGCTAGAATAAAAAAGATGAATTAGTTTGTCCAAAACTCTTCCAGATATGAGTAACTCAATCCAGCCTGACCGTTTCTTATCACACTTAAGATGCTTGCTGTTGACCTTCATCAGTGAGTCAAGAAAATGCTCTAATTAAGCACTGTGGACCTCATAGGAGCTAAAAGAGTTGGAAGCTGGGTTCAGTGATGACTTCATAGTTGAACATAAGTGAACTTGAATTTACCTATAGGTTTCCTGTTTGGAAATACAAGTGAAATCATTTTTTGTTGTGTTAATTAACACGCAGCTATTTGAACTCATTATTAAAATTTAAAATATCATATGGAAAACAGGTGCTTAATGGAGCTAAAGGTGTTGTGCGAAGTCAGTTGAAAACATCTGACATTTCAGTGACTGATGAAAAGGTCAAAATAATCTTTAGCACTGTCATGTGAATCCCACTTTTACCTACCTGCGGATCTCACAAAAATGCTCTCATTTTCCCATGGTGGTGAGATGCTGCTGACAGTCCAGGCTTTGGAGAACATGCTCATTCTTAATGAATACTAGGGTTTTTTGCTTGCATAGTCATTATGGAATGAAAAAATGCAGACACTGCATAAAGTGTAGTAAAAGGTCTTTACTTTTTGTTCAGAAATTCGGTATTAGAAAATAACCCAGACACAGCAGTGAGAACATGGGACTCTCACTAAAGATGTTTACCAACACCACTGTCAGGGACCTGGGGGGACCGGGGCTCCCCCCACCCCGCCCACAGCCCAGGACCCCATGTCAGTCCCCCAGGGATGTCAGTCCCCCAGGGATGTCAGCCCCTGCCCCAGCAACACCTCAGCAGGGCTGGTCTCCAGCTCCCCATAGCCCTGCCTTGCCCAGCGATGGGCCCCGCCATGCTGGGCCAACCCACGGGCCCATGTCCCGGCCTGGCCTCAGCCCATTGCCACTGCCATGGCCTTGCCCAACCATCCTGGGGTCATTTCTGCCCCTGGCCTGCTGTCCTGGCTGGACCTTGGACCCCCCCCCCATCACCATGATACTGTCTTATGATCTGAACCCTTGGTTGGGCCTGGCCATGATCTCTGTGTCTGCCCCGATCCCTCACTCGGCTGTGGGGCTGAGCCCTGGCTTCGAGCCCATGCCCGGCCAGCCCAGGGACTCCTGGGCTCCCCGCTCCCGGTCCCTGCTCTGCCTGCTCCCTGACAGCTGTGTCATCTCTCTAGCCCAAGCTGTGTAGGAAAATCCAGAAAATTTACTTCTTGGCTAATCTTACTTTTTAAACAGAGGAGATATTTTATATGGTCATTAAATAGTTAAGATAGTTTTCGTTCTACATTCAGTTTAATCCATATGTACAAGCTACACACACACAAGAAACTGGAAGGGACAAATGCCGTTGCTCAGCAACAAGAAACTGGCAAAAGCTCAAATACTCCACATTTTCAGCAGACAATGGCTCTCTGAGCTCAGCAATCAATAGCATTTAATGCAAAGGAAATGCCCAGTTTATCACTCTCGCCATCTAATAACACCTCAAGTGTATTTGTGGCTGACATACGTAAAAACATATCTGAACTCCAGCTGTTTGAATAATGTATTGAAAATTTCACCTTTTTTTTGCTTGAAAGCCAGTTACAACAAATGAGTTTGTTATTTGTATATATTCAGTGAATAATTTATGGAAACGAATGTCACTCTATAGGTTATTCAAGAGATTCAGTTTAACTATTCATGAGCCAGGATGTTCAAAGACGACTCAAGTCCATCATAAAAATAAAATCTGAATTATGTCTCCTTCTTTGTTTCAACAGCCTCTTCCTCTGTGGTTCTTTATATTTCACCTTGTTTTTATGCACACACAAAGAAGTCCCACATTTTGTTTCTTCTGCTACAGCTGTTCTTTTCCTGTTTCTTCATTTCCCTTCAGGCTTTTTCCTTCAAGTTCTCTCTTGGCCCTTCCATAATTTCTCCTCTCCTCTTAGGGACCACTAATACCTGCTTAGAAGCCGAATTTGTGTTATACCACTCCCATATGCAGCAAGTTTCTCCTTTGAGGGCAGTGTGTTTCTCGCTTGGCACCTGGCAGAGGCAGGCATGGCCCCACAAGACGTGGCAGAAGTGGAGTGGGGAGCTGCCAGCCCACAGGGAGGAGAGCAGATAGCACCACCAGCAGAGAGAAGCTATGAAGCTAGGAAAGGTGCCGCTCCAGTGCCGGGATACAGCACAGAAACATGTCTTACAGAATCTGAATTTCCTGGTGTTGAAATACTATGGCGATGAGAAATTCGTTACAGAAGGAGATGCATTGCCCTTCATTTTACTAATAAAAACTTAGGCATCATCTGCTTAATGCTCATCATCCAGATACCACCACAGTCAATTGTGGGAGGGAGGGAGGGAGAGGTATTGCTAGAAAGCACACTATATCTGTCCTGCCTTAGACACCTATCTTACAGCAGGGGGACCCAGTGCCTGGCACTACCTGTTTTCTTCACGGGATATAGAGGGATCCTAAACAATTAACTTAGAGTAGGTGCCTAAATTTAAGAAATTGCAAGTTCGATGAGATTAAACCCCTCCAGTTTTCAGAATTGCACTAACAGCCCACAGGGTTTAATTAATTTTTCCATCATATCACACAGTAGCACTTGAATGAGAGCATACATTTTAAAAAGAAAAAATCTTGAATTCAAAATGTTAATTAGTGATGAATCAGAATTGCAGGTATTGAAAAAGATATTAGATACAGGGCTAAGAAGTAATTCTTTTGGGGATCGTCCTGGAAACCTACAATGGTGGAGAATTAACGTTCAGAAAATGTTCCGGTGGTTAAACATAGCATCCTCCTCTGATCTGAGATATGCTGAGATTGCCAAGATAAATTTATGTTTAGATGTATTGGTATATATTTAATTTAATTTCACCCCAGAATAGTGTAAAAAGTTATATCAATGAGAAGAAACACGGGAGAGAAGGTTGGCTTTGTGGGGATTATATTTTAATGTTGTTCATAGAATGGTCCTGACAAACATGTTAATGTTTAAAAGCCCCCTTGTTCTTTTTCTCTCTAAAAAATGTAAGATTTCCAAGCCATTCAACTTTTGGTTATTGAATTACCAAAATTAGTGTTATTATTATCCTGCTAAAAAGAATTATATGTGGTCATAAATCAAGAACATTTTGGTTTGTGGATAAACAGACTGCCTAAGGAAAAAGAATATCTTTTAAAATTTACTACCTTCATAAATTGTCTGGAAAGTGCAAATTATATGCAGGCTTTAATCTAAGTTAGCACTTCTCGTGTCTTTATTCCTTCTAAGGTTAAACAAAAGTCTTGTTTCCTTGCTTTTATAATGAAAAAAAACATTCATATGCAAGACTTGGGGAGCTTTTTGTTTCCTTTCACAGAAACAAAATTGTACCTTTCTTGAAAAACATAGTTGTTTCCTACATGTGTCTTGAAATTTTGATCCTATATCACTGAAGGTAAAATGTCAAAGAGGCTAGGTCACAAAGAACAGCTATAAAAAGAACCCTTTGAGATTATTTTTATTTGTTTTCTGGAATGTGTGCCTTTATGTGCTTTTTAAGTCATATTTTCTAGTTTTTATCTGTTTCTATAAAGGCGGGATGCTTAATAAAGAAGACACACAGAAAAACCTTGCAGCTGAAATGCCTAACTACACAAATCCAGGAGATGGTTCTGGAAAAACAATGTGATTAAACCAGGAGATTTGGCAAAGGTGTTATTTAGGGAAAACACTCAAACATGTCCTTCAAGTAATCCTGGCTTTAGGTTTCAATGACAAAGAGTTAAAGTTGAGCATGATTTGAATCAGGATGAACGACTCCGAATAAAGTCAAAGTGAAGTAAAAGAACCTTACAAAGCAAAATCCTGACTTCTCTGAAAGTAACACAAAACTCTTATCGATGTTAATTAATTTTTCTTTTGCACGTGGTATATTTTTTATTTGTTTCAAAATAACCTATACTTTCCATAAAGCATGAGTGGAACGGTTTTATTTTTGCACTATTGTTCCTATATTTTATCTACTAATACTACCATTTGTATTTTCATATGAAATACTATTCTCACAGACTGCATAAGAATACCTTTTAATGGATTTTTAGTTTATGGAAGTTATTTTTAACATTCAGAAATTGAAATTATACATTTTATTATATTGTTTTATCTATTCTTATCTACTTCATTTTTATGGCAATCATTTATTTAGTACCTGAGCAACTCACAAGTTATAGGCTTTTTCTAACAGTATCTTTGTGAACAATAGCAGTGAAATATAACAGTAATATCATCACTTAACAGTGTAAAAATAAAGCAGAAAAAAAATAAGGATCGGATTCAATAAAAGATTTAGGTACATTAAACAGACATTATATTAAGTACTATAATGCTGATTCTTTGATGTCTGAAAATAAAAAAAACTGAGAGACAGAAGGCACAGACCCTAGCACAGCAACCAGAAAACAGAGGTGTGCCTTGTGGCTAGAGTCCTCCTCTCAGAAATGCTTCTGCAATGTATTCAAAATATTTTTAATGAAAAGTGCAATCAGTCATAGGAGTAGAGGGTAAAAATCTTTGATTACTCATCTACATGGGAACACCCAAACCATCATGGCCCATCATGGTCCTGCTGTCCATTCACTATCAAGAGAAGAATAAGTTAATTGCTGCAGAATGCAGAGCTTCAACAGAAGAGCTGGAGGATGTTTTCACCCAGTTTGTAAGGTAGTGAAAACATGCAACATTAAATTTGTCGAAAGAGATGCTTGAAAGAACTGTCACTACCAACTTTAGAAAGCCAGTGCTTATGCCTGGAATTTTATTCCTTCTCTTTCTTCCTTTCTTTCATTTTTATGAGCTGTAGATATCTATTTAAGTAGTAGTTTTTGAATAATTTTATAATCCATGGACAAATCCCAGATCCTTTAAGATTATTAAAATAGCAATTGTAATAAACTAAATTTTGCTGGTAGTCTTGGTGAGAAGCCTTTGAGGGTTGGGGGCTGGTTTTGTTAAAGGAAACAGAATTGGGATGTCCAATATTTGCTTACAAAGTTTCCTGTGACCAATAAAAGAGAATAATTATTTATCAAATCAACAAGAAAAGATAAACCAGAGTTAGGACTTGGGCTGATGTCCAAGAAATATCTGTATATTTCAGGTGCAAAGTACCTCTGATTTGGCTGCTTCCCTGATGATACAAGATACCTTCTTAATAAAGAAGTTGATCTAGATGATTACGAAAGTAAAATGCCCATGTTAATGAACTGTGAGAGTACCATAAAGTACAGGTTTCTTTTCGGAAGCCAGCTATAGATATAATTAAGACCATAGATATAAACTGGCTAGACTAATTGACCCGGGGGATTTGCTGGGCTGATCCCACAAGATGGCTCTTTTAAACAAAACAAAGGCTTGATTTGGTTCAGGGGATTCATGTTGTAGGAGACAGTGCATTGCTTTTTTTTTTTTTTGGAAGAGTTTTGTACACTAACCTTGTGGAAACACCAGTTGAAGAATGTTTTAGTCCTAGAATAACTGTCAGTTAACCTTTAGAAAGAGATTAACTCCCAATAGTGGAAACTCCCAGGGATTTGTGAGCAATAATTCATCATCACTTGGATCAAATTCTGTTCCTACTGCCTTCACTGGTACATTTTGACTACCTTTGCTGGGATTACGATTTGTAATATTCTTCTGTAGGATATTGATTAACAAGCATTAGTATGCTCCAGTTAGGTACATAAATATTATTACTCTTCAACAAAATTCCATATTGTTCCATCCTTTGCTCCAAAGTATTTACAAATAATTATCTGTGTTAAGGAACATTAACAACTCGAAGAGTTATAGGAAAACTACGGGAGGCATCATCAGCTTCTTTCATTCAATTTTTCATAACTTTAGTTTCCATGACAACAAAGGAGGCAATTCCACAAATCCAACAGCTCATTATTTGAGACAGTTTGCTGTTTTCTCTGGAGAAGTGAGACACTTTTTTGTTAAGTCTCTTGTAAGAAATTCATAATTCAACGGATGAAATCTGAAACAAAAATAATTAAAGTGAAGCCCCTCTTTGGAAACAGGGTATATTTTCTGAAGAACACTTACTGAGCCTTATATTGGTTCTTTCTCCACTCCCAACTCACTGATTTATGTTACTAATATTTCTTCTATTGGTTTTCTGTGACAAAATCTGACATAATTCGAACTCTCACTAAGAAAGAAATACTTGTAAGGTCAGGAAGAAATCGTTTGGGTTTTTGTTTGGGGGTCTTTTTTTTCCTAAAACACAGCATCCAGAAGAACTCCGCAGTTCCCCAGTCAGTGACTGAAAGTACTGTTGATCTCAGTCATGGGAGAATTGTCATTATGTTAGGAAAGACAACCTTTTAAAAATGCAACTTTTTATTACTAAGCAAGGTCTCAAGTTCTGCTAAGAATTGTTTTTAAGAGTTGCTTATTCTTATGTATTACCTTTGAGGAATCCACATAAAGGAAAGCAATTGTCTAAAGAAGGCCTAATTCATGGTTTTTATAAAAATACAGACAGTAAAACAAGGTTTCTTTGTCAATGACGTGGTGCTATCACTGGAAAAAATATCCTCTTAGGAAGGGCATTATTGCCATGAAGAATATCATAGAATCATAGAATGTCCTGACTTGGGAGGCACCCACAAGGATCATCGAGTCCAACTCCTGTTAGACATATGGCACGCCTTCCGTATTTTTCACTAGTTCTCTAAAAGTTCCACATGCAGGCAAGGCAAGAGAAAATATAAACCAGTGTGAACATTTGAACCATGAAATGTAAGCAGAAAAGCCTTTAAGAAGTAGCACGTCTTGCTATTATCACCATTTAAAATGCAATACCATAATACAGGAATATCCAATTTCAGGATTTGGTTCCAAACAAATTCTTCCATGAGTTTTAAAAGGTCACACTAGCAGCGATCCTGATGGAATCAGATCTTGTAGGAAATTATTATATTCTTCACAGTCTTCATATATCATTACTGAACAATCCTTTTTATGGCATGAAGATAGCCTTATTATGAGAGCTTTAGAAAAGCTGAAAGCCTGACACCGTTGTTGAGCAGTAAATACATTGCTTGCGATGTTGCCTGCATTTCCTAGTTCAGAATAAGACCAGATTAGTTGCACAGAAGTTCAGGTCTGTTAAATGTGAATTCATCCACAGTTTGTGTTTCCTGATATTGCATGAGGTTCTTAGATCCTGGAAGTTTTAGCTAGGTACCAGAAAAAAGAAATCAAAATCTTCACCAAAAGAGAGGAAGTGTCATATCATACAGTGGCACAGCAAGGTCTTTCAACAAAAAAAAACCCAAAACATTTAGTGAAGGGAAATGGCCCATGCAAGTGGCAGGAGGGTCTTAAGTAAAGCAGTGCAGAGGGATGTATGAGGGAATAGACTCTTCCCATTCTTCAGGAAAAAAAAAAAAAGTTTCCCTGCAAGAAATCCCAGACTTCCCAGACTATTTTCTGATGTGATGAAGGACTTCTAGAGTGTATCCAGCTCTTCTTCTTTAAACTCCGTTCCTTACCATTGTCATGTGAATGCCCATTAATAAATCCTCCTAACTGGAAGTGACTCTCCCTACTCTAGGTGACCTGAATGGCCTCTCCTTGGAAAATCCTGCCTACTGTATTAGGGCAAAATGTTGGTTATGAAACCGCTACATTAAGAAAAGACTGATTTAAAAGGGATCCATCTGGAAAGACTTCTAGTCAAAAGATGTAGCTAAAAGTCTGACATAATGCCCTGACCCTTTTTTTCCCCTCCTTCCTGAATGTGATTTGGAGCTGCTGGTTTCCAGCCCTTGGCTGGTTCTGACTTGACTTTAGCATCCAGACCCTAGTTACGAGGAGGATTGTTCAATAGTAAAGATTGCTTTTCAGCTTGTGATCCACCCATTCCTGAGGTTCCATGAACTACTTCTAGGGAACTAACAAAACATGACTTAAAAAAACCAGGGCCATATATTGTTATTCAGCAATCTGTGTGTCTGGGGGTTTTTCTAAAGTATTCTATGTCATCACTGGAAAAATTCATGTAGTCCACAGTGGGACACAAGAACACCCCCACACACCTTCCATAATGCAACGATATGCTATAGTAGGATTGTAATAAATAAAAACTGATGACACTAGAGGATATGAATAACCCAGACATATTATTATTTTTGACTGAACTTATGCTTCATTTTACACTAGCATGAAATCCACTGGTGAATTTAAACCCATGAAGTAGTAAAATTAGTAACTGCATAAGTATTGAGCTTCCTCTGTGAAGTTTGGAGTTTGTTTTTAGAACAGAGATTTGAAAATGTTTTATTGACCTAGTGGTTGAATGCAGAGACATGTGTTTCTTTGGATTATACATTTGTTAACAGTGCTTTGAAATGGCATTTTGGCTTTCTCTCGAGAAAATGTTGTTTGGGATGTGCAAAGGAAATCTCGAACCATATGAATTCTGCTAAGATTGTACTTCATAGTTTCTGTAAAGGATACAAGAAAGTTTCATTCATTTGCCCTTAAAGTGAACTGAGAGCATCAAAACTAGGAGTTGCTGGAATTTACTTTGTTTCTGAAATGCCCTGAAATGTTCTCTGCGTGCTGCATGAAAGCAGCAGTTTCTACAAAATGCTTTCCTGTACCGTCGTCATGCCACCAAACAGATTTGCCTTTCAAAGACATGGCCCTGGGTGCACATCTGAGATGAAGCATTTGTTCCTCGACACCAGAGGGAAGGTGACTTATGCTTGTTACAGGATGTACTACTCCTGTGCACTGATACATGGTATTTCCAGCAGAGGAAGAAGTCTCTAGCTGTAGCTATTTGAAAAGGGGGGGAGCAGTGAGAAATCAGTGGTTCGACATGAATTGACTGCATTTTTCTTTGAGTCACAAAAATCTGTGTGTGCTCTATCACAGAGACAGCAAGGTCTTGAGGCACTGTGTTGGTGTTACCATCTTCAGACACTAGCATAAAGAAATAAAATATGTTCATCTGGAGATCTAGCATGCTTGCTTTTACAGCTTGAAAATTACTGACACATGAAATTAAGGGCTATGGTCCACGAGATCTATCAGGTCTTGTGATCAGATCTTTGAACTCTATCATTTCAAGAAATGAAAGACTGGAATGGGGGCAAAAAAGGTTAACAAAAGAAACAGAGGGGAGAAAATTTGGCATGCTGGAAATGAGAGGTGAAAATCTGATTGCCTTCAATAGATCAAAATTTTACTCCAGGAATCAATTAAATACAATAAAATTAATACAACCTGCTTCAATTATGACTAGTCATCACACCTAAGCATATGCCTATTTTTTAAATATTACAGTATCTGGATAATTTTACTACTACTATTACTACTACTACTATGTCTTTATGACAGAAATTTAGTTTTCTTTTAACAAAACAAACTTTGAAAAAATCTGACATTTTCTCATTAGAACAGTTCTAATGAGTTTAAGAACAATGGAATTATTTTTTGTTACTTTATTTTCTAGGAGTGTCACGGATGAGTGGTTAGGCCGCTTAAAAAATCACCATCAAAGATATTTGCAAATAGTGATTTTAATAGAAATCTATAAAAGTGTGATTTAACAGAGTTCGATGGCAAGGTTCACTCTTTTACTTATTAAGTGAATGGAATATATATATATAATGAGAAAGAAAGAGGACATCGAGCGTGAAGAAAATATGAGGAGGAAAAGGGGAGCCCTCCCATTGAGTCACGAGGTTCAGAATGGACCCCCTTGCTTTCTAAAGAGGAGCCTAGGTGCGGCTGGATCCAATCCTAGTCTCAGACTTGGTCAATGGTTTATGTCTAAGGGTTATATGTTTAGCAGCAGTTTAAGGTTTTTTTTGCAGCAAGGAGAAAATCACAAGAATTTAGCAATAACTAATCATTAATAAATCTAGCATCTACAAAGTGATTGAATGAGGTTTACAATAATAATTTGAATCGATTCACACACACACACACACACACTAGGCCTAAATACTCATTATATGCGCAGTGAAAGGTACCTATTGAAATATGCGCAGTTAAAGGCCCCAACAAAAATTCCCTGCTGGGTTTAGTGAAATACTCACTGTAAATGACTGTCTCAACAGGTGAAAGTTGAATCTCGAGGAGAAAGGAGCGCCGGAAATCAGCTCATGCAAACTTAAGAGTTCGCAGCTCTGAGAGGCATCTCACTCAGAGGGAGATTCTGGCGCAGCCCGCTGCGGTCCAGGAGAGCTCAAAGGGTCCCACTTGGTACCGCTGTTTTATAGGGTCGTGAGATGATTGACTTTAGGCAGCAGTAAATTTCCATTCTACTTTTACAGCTCGTGTTGAAAATTACTAAAGTTCTCAAAAATTCCAGTGATGCTGGTACAGATCCTCCCGAGTTACAGCCTAGACAAGATAGGCCCCAAGGCTGCCAGGTGGCGGCTAGTACAGATGAAAAATATGTTCCAAGGTTGTCAGGGCTGCCTCCCTGGGCCAGACAGGGCTGCTCCTACCTCAGCCATATAAGAGTTTTTGATACGGTCAAGTGATGCTTAACCACCAAACTTGTTACACAAAGGCCAAGTTTTGACGGGAGTTACTGAGATTGTAAAGCAGCTTCGCTTCCCATGCTCTGCCAGGTACACAAGAACAAAAAGGCGGCAGCGGAATGCACCACCATAAGGAGATACGATAATTGTCATAGTATATTAACATACAATGTGATAAACAAGATGCTAACTCCACAGAGCATTGCTACCTAGTATGACTTTTATGGTGTTTGAAGTCTACCCGTTGCGAGTAATGGCCTGATCTTACATTGAGACTGCAGCCACTACAGACTCCTCTCTTGATCCATGTATCTACAAAGAGGAGCACGGGTGGATCCAGAAGTGGAGATTGAAGCCAGGGAGGTTACATCACAGCACTTTTTTTTCAGTCATCTTTTTGCAAGGATCAGGTTGCACACCAGTAAATTGCAAAGCTAAAATTGTAATAGGGATCGATTTCAAATGAGTTGGCTTCATTACTTAGAGATTTCTCTTTATTCCATGTTGAAAAAAGGCAGAGGCCAAGAAGGCAGGCTTTGCTGACTTGAAGAGGAACCAAGAAGAAAGCTGTTCAGTCTGGAAAAGTATTGTTTTAAGGCTCTCTGGAGAAAATATTGTTGTGAAGCTCTGTGGGAAAGGGCTATTAATAGGAAAAGTAGAAAAAAGTTGGTGTTCCTTCTCTTTTACCTTGGATGCCAGTAAAACCCCAACTCAAGAAGCATAATCAAGATATTGACTTGGAAAGAATACTCTATTCACTCAAGGAAATCGGCCAGCTACCAAAAACATCACATAAGATTATTGGTTTCTTTTTCTGTTCCCCAGGGGCTAGCCTTTGTTTGACAGTTACTTTTCCTCTAAGACAGGCTAAGAAAAGGTTCAAACTAGTTCTTCATATGATGGTCAGAGTGGAAAAGCAGTATCTTCAGTCTTGAACATGTGTTCCTGATTCCCAACAGAACAAGTCCAGGCTATGACAAGCCCAGCTGAAGCAATCATATCTCCAATTTTCAGGTAGTGAAACAATATAACCAGTATAGTATGTGAGGAAAAGGAAAAGTACCTGAACATTATTAGTATTGAGTACTGCAACAAAAATAACAGCCTTCAAAACACATGGGCAAAGAAGGAGATCAAGTACTTCAGTGGTATGGCTTCAACTCTATCGCAGTTTCTTAATATCTGTTTTAAAATTTTATTTTATCCCTTTGTGCAAAGAACTCAATTACTTTCCTGGAACTGATCATTCTTAAAACAGATTAATTACTTTATGGATCCAGGATAAAATCAGACAATGGAAAGTACGTAACAATGCTGAGTATGTAACATTTTCGCATTTTAAACATGTACACACACACACACACGTGCGCGCGCACACACACGCATGCGCATACACACACAGGCACGCAATGTCTTTTTAGTCTCTCTCTCTCTCTGCAGCTCAAAACTGCAGAGGTGTTGAAGACTGTAGAACATGTAATGCTACAGATAATCCTAAAATACTCATATTCATTTTACGAAGGTACACCAGGAAAAAAAATCATTGCGACCTACTACTTATCAATCATTCTGCTATTTACAATGTTTTGGTAGAACAATCAGAATATAAATGTATAATATCAGATTCAATTGCACCATGAATGGAAGAAGATGTGTATAACGTGCAGGCTGAATTGTGTTTCTGTAACGCATTTGGTAAACAATGATGAATAACTGATATAACAGAAAACAGGAGATCCACTTATTTGCCCCACTCTCTCCTGCTGCCCACTAATGGACTGGTTTTGCTGGGTGCTGTTCAAAGACAAAAGGAGTATCTACACCATGCAGGAGAGAGCGCTGCCAAGCCAGTGTCATTCCTACCTATTATATTCACCCCTTAATATTAGCAGGTGGGTATTGTCTTTCAGGGAGAAGTTTACAGAAAGGAGCTGAGATGGCGACTACCTTACCCTCTCTCCTGTTCAAACTGAGATGACCCTTCAGGCTTCACATGACAGACACTACACTGCCAGGTTGGGTGGGCCCTCTTCGCCGTGCCTCACTCCAGCTCTGCATGAATTGCTACTTTACTTCCTCAGGTATGGATCTAGCCTATGGATTTCAACCACAAATAAGCATAATTATGCTGAGTGGGTGTCAAAGAAATCATAATCCGTAGAATTCAAATTCAATGGTCTACCAGGATTGTGTTTTCAAAAACCATCTGGAATGAAACCTGACATTTCAAAAAAGCTCGCCGTTATATAAAATATTCCCTGTTGTAAATACACCATTGTTAGAATACTGCTAGAGCTCCGACAAACAAAATAATCCCTTCAATTATGCTTTTCCCCTGGAATTTTTCCACGGTATGCAAGTAATTGTACTGAGGTGTTTGTCAATCAGATTATGTAAACAAGCTCTTGGTGATGAGTTGACTTGGAAAACATCAATTTACTCATAAAACACATGAGAAAAATCAAATTTGTAAGTTGCCACAATTTATGTATACTATACATTTTGTCTCAGGAGAATAACAGTCAGGAAAAAGTCTACATAAATGCACAAGGGCATTTTTCTTGTAAATTTCTGGATTGGCTTAGTTCATTGTAAATCTACAAGATAAAAGTATCAGAAGTCATAAACAAGCTATCTAGCTATTTTACAACCTTCTATTGTAATAACCTTATATTATTTTGCTAGAACTGAGAGATCCCTGAATAGGAAATGTATGCCAGGGTAGTACTGTATCTTTTGAAGTATTATAAGCTTTCTATTTCCTCAGCATGTATTTTGTACATAACAAATATAAACAAGTCATGATCACTGGAACTAAGCTACAAAAATTTATAATTCTGTGATGTAACCCATCATCTGTCAGGATGAAGGATAAGACCTAATATTACTGATCTGAATGAAATTATTTCCAAAATAATTATATAAGATTTTTAGAATAATCTTGGTACAGCAGATAACATTGGTTTTAAAATCTCCAGTGGAAAGGCCCTTTTTACCCCCCTAGATACTATACTTTCAGAGCTCTCCAGGGTGACATAGTGGATTTTAGAAAACAGTAAAAAATACTCTTGAAAATATTCTTGTACTTCAGGATTGTTAGGTGTTACAAGTACAACAGCTATTACTATTTTTATGTGGAGTATCGCTGCCTCTTTTATGATGCTCATTATTTTCAGTAATACTAAATGAGGTGAATTTATGCACATAAATTAGTACTTCTACATTTTCATTTTTATTACATATATACATCACAGAGTTGTACAGATTAATAAAAAAATCCTTTTTATGTTCAAGAGAGCAGAAAAAAAGAAGGATAGTGAAATGAATATCAATAAGAAATTGTAGAAAATCAATAAAGGAAATTAAAGAATAAAAAGGAAGGTCTACAGCTGGCAGTAAGAAAAATAAAACTAATTTAAGGTCTATTTAGGACAAAAGGAATCCTGTCAATGCTATTTCAGGAACAAATGGATTAAAAAAAAATCATAAAGGGCCTAAATTTTCAATAAATATTTCTACTCATTACCTGGGGAAAAAGCAAAATGAGATATATATTGCATATTTCCCATTCAAAAAAAAAGATTACTAAACAGATTACTATATGGGTAAAAAGTTGCTGGATGACTGCACTCAGAGGGTTGTGGGATGCTACCTGGAGCCGGTGACAAGTGGAGCACCACAAGGGTCTGTCCTGAGACCTGTCATGTCTGACATCTTTATTAGTGACCTGGACACCAGGCTGGAGATACCAATTGACACGCTCAAAGGCAGGGCTGTGATTCAGACCTAGGCAGGCCGGAGGAATGGGCAAATAGCAATGTTAGGGGCAAGGACAAATGGGAGTCCTGGACCTGGGCTAGAAGGACCTGGTACCACACCATATGATCCACCCCTGAACTTGAAGGCAGAGCACACCCTGACCTGGATGAAAACGCTGCTTCCACAATCCAGAGTGACTTCAAGTAACAAGAATTTCCCAGTCTTTTTGTAACTTACACTGGGCTGTGAAAAGCAGCAGCAGAGTAGAACCAGTAATATGATTAATTTAATTATCCAGAGGAATGAACTCCTGCCCACCTTTCCCTGGGTCAGTGCACAGGCTGAAACCCTCCCTTTGTAACCCCATCCGAAGACTGTCCCCACTCTCCTCAGCGGACCAGGCATCCAAGACTCAGCTCTCATGTGACACAGCAGAATAACCTGGGCTCAGACTGCCATGAAAGTGCTGTAAGAAGGTCTGTAAAGAGACAGAAAAGACTCACCTAGGGGTAGGATTGCTGAGACAGCATCATTAGTAGCTGAAAGATACAAGAGAGAAAACAAGAACGTGGAAAGGTTTAAAGTCCTAAAGGGAAAAAAAAAAAAAAAAGCAGGGAGGCTAGTCAGGCTGATCCGTTCAGTTGGGAACTAGCTGCGAGGCATTGGGTCAAATTGCCAGTGTTGTCAGGGTTGATGCAACTGGTGGCAGACAGCAACTTGAAGCATGGAGGATGTGTGGTGGTGTCCAACCCTTCCCCTCTTGAGTGATGCCAGCCTCTCAGCAAAGATTCTTCATACCAGAGGTGGCTTAGACTAACAGCTGATTAACTCCTAGCTATCTCCTATATTTTAACCAATAAATATTTGCTTTGTACTTTAAAGGTGCATATATCCTGACTGCAGACTGCCTTTGTGCCTGGCTGAAGATGTATGAGTGAACCAACCCAAAGAAGTGCCATAACAACACTGCAGCAGCACAGCAGTCACTTGGGTTAACCTTGGGGCACTGACTCGTCTCACAGATGGGTCAATATTTGCCAAGGCTCCACTTACTAATTGGAATTCCTCTGGAGACCTTCTCCAAGCATTTTCCAGGAAGAAGGAGCACTGAATAAGCATCTAGAGACAAAATTTCGAAGGCTGACCTTGTGGTACTTGTGCCTCCATTAACTAGAGCTGACTATGAGGATATTTGTCAAGCCTCTAACTAGGCCTCATTTGACTTTGTTTTTTCTTCCCACACAGTTCCACAGAGACCTCATACAAAGTTGCTTTGAGATATATCAACAGAGGAACAGTCAATGGCAGATGTCACTATCATTACAGCTGACAGATAGAGGTCCTGGGCTGAAACTGTGTCCAAGGCTCAGGAAAGCAGATGAGGCAGAGATCAGCAAACCCCAGCACCTCACAGCACTCCATTAAAAACCCCTATATATGTATGGAATGGATGTCAATAGACTGCTTCTGGCCCTCTACTCCCATTTCTGTCTGCGAGGTCACCAGTCCTGTTGAAAACTCCTCCAGATGAACCACTGCGAGGGAATGCAGGCACAACCTCTGTGTCATTTCAGGTTGGTCCCCAGGAGCAGAGGCTCATCTGGCTAAGACCATCTGAGCTGCCTGTGACACTGGGGCCAGCAGAATGGGCAGCCACAGCTGGTAGCACCTGTGGGAGAAAGCTGAGCCCAGGGAAGCTCTGGAGTTGTGGTTATCATCTGCTACTGCTCTCAGTTGCTGTTGCAAGGAGGTTTGTTTGTCGATACTATTAGCCGGGCAGCAAGTTCAGATGAGAAATTGAGGGGCTGTGGCCAAGTCTTATTTAGCGTGGGATAAGTGTATAAAGTAGTGGAAAACATGGTGTTGTGCAACCTACAATGGCTTGTGGAGCAGTTAGCCTTGCTCAGCTTTGGTGCCCCTGTTAAGAGAAAAATGTTAATAAACTGGCAATCAGCTCTTAGAAGAGCCAAAAAATTACTAAAGCAGACTCTATACTGCAAGACTTCAGGGTTTCCTTCTATGTAGATTAGGAAGTGTAATTACACATGTAACTGTCACATTATTTTTCATGTAACCGGCAAAGCTAGAGCAGGATATGGCCAAAATTGTAACTGGACAGCATAAAATTAAAAATAAGGGATACATCTGAGCAGTTCACAAAAGTCTTCCATGGATCCTCTAACGCTAGAAATAATTTCAACTTATGATCAGTGGGTTTTTTAAGGAAGGTGTGCCCTACTT
The DNA here is from genome assembly GCF_047370975.1 of Nipponia nippon. Taxonomy (NCBI): domain Eukaryota; kingdom Metazoa; phylum Chordata; class Aves; order Pelecaniformes; family Threskiornithidae; genus Nipponia; species Nipponia nippon. The sequence goes on from NW_028262347.1 coordinate 45,644,645, forward strand.
CAATTAACAATCAAGTCTTACAGACTTCGTTAAACAAGTCTACCAGTTTTTGATCTTAATGTCCCTTCCTTTTTTTAACATTTATTAATCTATGAATTTCTGTCTCCTGATGAAATTCAGCTCCATGCCTCCACCCAGCGGGCTTTTCTTAACCAAGAACAAAAAGAGCCTCTGAAAAGTGCTTGCACACATGCAGTACCAGTGGAAGCATGGGTGCTGCAAATTATTTCTCTCCATCTTTTCTGTGGAGTGGCTCAGCTGAAATGTAGACAGGTATTTGTTATTACCTTCTGAAGCCAGAAAACCACAAATGTGAGATGTTTAAAAATGTTTTAAAATTATCTTCATAGTATGTTTGCTGTTGCTATAGCAACAGTCATTGGGGAAACATGCACAGCCAGTTAGCACCAGGGAAAACTTAAATTTCAGTGTTTGCTTGTTTGTTTGTTTGTTTTTTAAAATCTAAAAGCCTGAACTTAGTTTCACGTTTTAAAATAAATACAAAACATCGGCATTTGGTAATAAACAACGCTTTGCTTTGTAGTACGTATTTTCCACACTCAAACTAAGAAAAAGTATTTTCTACATTTTTTATTCCAATTGAGATTATTTAACTACTTGCAATGGCAGCCCTGTTTTAAACTGAAAGAAATAACCTGGATATATACCCTAAAATGCTTATGATAAAAGAAGTTCTGTAACTGTGAACTTGTCTGTTAAATTATGTGAGTTATTTCATTACATATATGCACTGGTTTTGTAAAAGAGTGGTTCACCTGAACCTGTATTCTGAATGTTGTTTACATTAAGAAACACACACAGTTGTTAGCAATTCTCCCATTTGTCTGCACCTTCCATCCCTTTCTCTTCTGTTGGGCCCCCAACTTTACTGTGATGTGTCACTTCCATTAAAAAACACAGGCTTATGAGGAAGGGCACTCTTAATACATCAAAGAAGAAAACACAGTTTAGGGAAATGCTTTTGTCCCAAGTGAGGAAGAAGAATAAGATCTCGTCCTGCACGCTGCTTAGAGAAGCAGAAAATACCCTTCTCTGATCCCTTACCGCCCTAATGTTGGCATCTTCCTAACACCAAAACCACTCCAGAATAAATCTCTTTTTTCACATACTATCTGCAAAGAACTGTTTATGATTTAGTAATGCTACCATAGAACTGAAACTAAAAGACAACGAAATTAAAGGATAATGAAAAGCTTTTCAGCCTGTAATTAACCTGCAACTGTTAACAGATGCAGAAGTCAGCAGTCTTCAGTACAAATTAGATTTTGGTGGAGTAGGAATAATACCCCAAACATATTAGGTAATAATTCAAACTGCAAACAAGTCATACACTAATCATCTACTCTGACATTTTTTAATAACACAAGTTGAAGAAACATTTCTGTATCAAGTTCATCATTTTTAGGAGACTACACCTTTTTGAGAGACACCTCATGCAAACTGACTGACAGAGATGCTTCTAGCTGTTCCTGCTTTTTTTTGTTGTTGTTTTGTTTTGTAGTGGTGTGGGTTTTTTTTTACAGCTGCCTAAGGTCGGAGGTACCTTAATTTCACCCTTGCCAAATGACATTCTGAGGAAATAAAAAACTACAACAGTCTTACCTGCACATTATAGTTTCAGGTTAAGTTCACTTCTCATTACTTTTTTTCCTTTTTTTGCTTTTCAGTTACAAGTCTTCCCTTAAACAGTAAATATTCAAACTTCACCACACCCATGTTTTTGCTTTGCGAATCCAAATCCAAGGAAGGCGATGATCCATTGTAAAAGAGTTTAAAATACAGCCCAAGAGTCTCCATAAAGTTAAAAATATTAAAAAATTAAGGGTGATTTTGTGAAAGTTGTGCCTATACACTATTTTTGCAAAATACCTTTACTTTTCAGAACCAGGGAAGTTGGCAAACAATCTTCATTTTCATCATATACAGAGTATTAAATGTAGGTCTGTCTTCTATTCAAAAAACCTTAGGATTTCATCAGTTGTGAAGGTTGAAGTTATGAGCAATATTCAAAATTTACTTGAAATTTAAAACATTAATGAAAAATTCCTCCTGCGCGCTATTTATTACCTGTGCTAGCTCAGGATTCCCACAGAAATATGCTTAATTCTGACATCTTCTGACAATGCACTCAAAAAATCTGGTGTTTCAGAAAGCTTCCAACATGGTACCGCCCTTAAGGAGCTCCCACTGTGCCTGCCTACCACCATGTAACTGCTCATCTGCGTTTATGCTGTGGTCAGGTGTGATGCAATGAAAATTACTCTGCCAGAAATAAATACAAATCATAAGACTTAGGTTCCAACTTAAGAAAACAAACAAACAAACAAACAACAGAAGAGGTCAGAGGATGGATGAGGTAGCCTTTTATTTTCCTTTTTAGTTTCTCTTACTTTGTATGATTATCTTCAAGCATGTGCCTAAGCCCCACTGATTTAAGATGAAGCTCATTCCTAAGCGTGCTTGTTCTGAGCAGAGACGGGGAGTGAGGACGTGGGTTGGAAGAGCTGTCCTGCCCCCACTTATGCAGCTGAAAATTTGACAGCTTGCTCTACTACTAAGTACAATGCAGAAGTGGAAGGTGTTCCTGTGTATGTTGTAACTGTGTTTTGTTCCCTTTGTGCACTCCCAATGAAAATACTTGTTAAATACAAAGTGTTTGCCATTTTTGGCGTGATTTATTGCTCTTAGTGCAAAGGCAATTTATCAGTGTACCTCCACACATTATCTCTCTGCATTAAAGAACAGACTGCCTTCAGAGCGGAATACTGTAAAAAAAGGATTGAGGAGCAACAGCTCATATACTTGCAGGTTCAGAAAGTGAAATTACCACAAAATGATGTACATAATTTGTTTTAAAATAACACTGACAACAGCAATCACTACCACCTGGACAACAAGACATAGTTTTAAAATAAAAAATTACCATCCTGAGGAATTGCCTGAAAATCAGACCAGTGTTTACCGGTACCTGTATGTGGGTATGGATGTGTAATTTATATCCTCTTTCCTTTGCTTTAATCTTGAGCACAGTGCATATGAAATACTGTTTTGTGTTTTCAAATCTGCAGTGCAATTCAACATGTTGACACCTATACTACAATTATAAAAATCATACTTTGAATAAGTTGATATTCTAATGTGTATTGGTTTATCAACCACTAAATGTATTTTAATGCATACCAGATTATTTTAAAAGGAAGTCTGTCTACCTCATTAAACCCAAATACCATTTTCCACCTAAGGTACTAGTTTTATTTATATTATCTATAAGGAAAAAAAAAAAAAAAAAAAAAAAGGGAAAACATAGGAAAACAAAAACCCAAACCAAAATGAAATAAGTAGCAGAAAAAATCATAAATATCAGTAGAAATTGTGACACAGCATGAATTCATGCTTTTTATACCTATAATTTCTACAGATGGACCGTTATTTGGAGAAATCAAAACAGCATAAAAAAAGCTTTCACTGCATTGTCTTTGGAGAATGAAATGTATGTGCTGTATTCAAAAGCAGAAATTATATTATAGCATATTTCTCTGAGATGACAAAAATACACATTAATGATTATAGTGGAATATAAAATATCATATTTTACAGCTTTATATCTGAGAGGAGACATCCTACCTCCAGCAGATATATGCTCCATGATCCTAAGTGCAGAGTGTTGCTTTTTTTTAGCTATCATCAGGAAATAAGATGCAAACTGAAAAAGGACACTGAAGCAAAAGCAACTGCACTTACAAAAAATAAGCTTGGCTTTAATTTATTAACAGATAGGGTTATGAAATACTTGGTGTTAGCAGACTTTTTGTATTCAGTAATGCTGTCTGAGGAAGTTTGATGACTTAACGTTTTCACATAACTTTTAAATACCCAGTAGCGTGGATGCAGACTTGAATACTGTGTTGCCAACTGTCAGGGATGCTGAGCAAGCTAGTTTTGTGCCATGTATGTGAACATGCAGTAAAATATCTAGAAGCTTCAAAACTTCAATGTCTGCACAGATCAGCTGTAAAGCTTCCTGCCATAAATCTGATGAGTCTGGGCCAGATCAGACATACTGTGTGTGCACTGAATGCAGAGTTTGTATGTGCACAGTAAAGCCTAAATGCTGAGACCAGATGAATTTCCTGCCAGTGAGCCAGCCATCTGTGGAGGGCAGCTACTTCCATTCCTCCTCGGAAAATCCTAAACAAAAATACAGCAGTCTTGTCATCAGGGAGAAACCCCGAAACTAGTGTAGGTAGGAAACATGAATTATATCAGCCTGAAGACTGTTTTAATTATAAACACTCAATTGGTGCATGCAGCTCTTGAGAAAAGAACAATTAACAGCACCAGCCTGACTAGTCTGCTAAATACTTCTACATACAAAACCACAACTGGTCCTTGAAACTAAGAACAAATTAAAAAATTTATTGTTAAGTATTCAACTTAGGATTCTATTCTGAAAAAAAGTGTATTTATTTATTTTACCTTATATTTGATCTAACTTAACTGGACAATAAAATAAATTGAACATAAATATTAACAACTGAATGATGAAACATGAAGGCCTTACCATAATCTAGCATTATCTTGCTACTGTACATGTTTCACCACCTGGGTCTCCTTAAAGAAATCTAAGCCATATGTGTAACTGATTTGAGTTGGCCGTTGACCTAAAACATACTACGTATTACAGTACAGTTTTAATTTTTTTTAAATGTTACATAGGAGGAAAATTATTTCTCATTTCATGCCAGCATGCCTTTGACTTTTAGATCAGGATGAAACGTCAGCAATTGTGGGAGACGTACTTTCCATTTGCTATTGGCAGTTAATTTAAGTCCTAGTACTTTATTATAGCACCTAAGGAAGCAGGGAAAGAAGAAGGGACAGAAGAAAAAGAGTAACCTACCTTGTAGCAAATCATTACTGTTTAACTAAAAAAAAAAAATAAAAAAAAATCTAGGGACAAATAGAGAAACTACTGTAACAAAATTAACAGCTCCCTGCTCAAAGGGAGCTGAGGAACATGGTACCTTGCTGTCCTGTCCTGGTCAGCTGTGTGTGAGACATTCCAGACTGTTTTACTGTTCTATTGGTCAGAAAGCATTTTTCACTCTGTGTCTAAATTTTAACAGAACTGCACTGTGAATCATGGACTTCTAATGAAGGGTTGTTGCCAAATGACCCTTGCAAAGGCTTCTTCGAGACACAAGACGGGATTCATCTCACCTACCTCTAGAAGTCTAGATGTCAGAACTAGTCACCATAAACTCCCTGTGGATAGGTATATATCTCTAGGAGTGATACCTGTGATTTATGTTCAGATGAGATTATTTGGCCCTTGATGGTATCTTCACTGACTACAGAAAACCTTAAGAATACTAGAGTTATAATGTTACATTTATATTCTTAAAACAGGACAATAAAACTACCTTCAGTTTGTCACAAATATTTCAGGAATTCCCTGATTGTCGTTTTTACTTACTAATTTCATGTCTCAGAACACCTTTCACTAGTGTGTCATCAGATGTAAAATTGTGATCTCTTAAAATACACAAAAATAATAAACAACACTCTTGTAGCTCCCTTATGTGTTGTTTTGGTTTTTTTTTTGTTGTTTTTTTGGTTTTTTTTTTTCAAGTAACCAACACAGGAACAATGAAAAAAGTGCATCAATGTCATAGGGCAACCCAAGCCCATACTGCACCATACTCTTGTTTTTGAGACCCACCACGGAGTTAAATCTTCAATGCATGAGACTACTACATTACAGTCACCCCTGTATGCTCTATGTCTCAAGACTTGTACTGTTTATGGGTATTGCAGGAGAATTAGCATCCGCAGTTCCTAAATGCACACACCTGCATTTATTTCCATAATGCTTTTATTTGTTCTGCTTCCCAAATTATTAGTGACAGCTACTTCAAAGTGAAATCCTGCTGGTAGCTACAGAACCACTACTCTTATTCATACCCATTTTGTAGTTCCTATCATCTTCAGCATTGTCTGAAGTCACTTCGGATTAAACAGATTCTTCCCTTTCTGTGCAATTCTGTGGACTGCCCAATTGAAAACATGAGCTGTATTATTTCATGACACAGGGCAAATTTACCACTGAAAATTTCTAGCTACTGCATAGCTCTCGGGAAGAAAAGGGTTTAGTCACTATGGTCACTATAAATACAAACACAGGACCTAAATGAAAAGGTCAGACTGACTACTAATCTCTAGAACTCTCCTTAATCCCAAGCTATCCAAACATAATTGATTAAAGCAATCATCATGCTAAAAAGTACGTAAAAAACCTGGTTAGCTGTAGCCTGCTGTTACTTTTGACTACAAGCTTCCAGTAACACAGAGGAAAAAAACTAAATGACTTGATAAAATAACTTTATCTAGATGAACTTATCATTTCTCCTCTTGGCACTGTCCTTGTAGCTAGATATCTATGTTCAGTGCTGTGTATATATGTAACAAATAGTACTCTTCTTCCTTTTTTTTGTTTCAAAATAAATTGTTTCGTAGATTAGAGGGACAGTCTCAAAACACAGTATCAGCTCTCATAACCTGGCAACTGTCACGGGTCAAAAATAGAGGTATTTGTTTCTCGTTCAGTTCCAAACAGCATTTATGCAGCGAGGAGCACATCAATGGGGAGCTTAGCCCAGTACGACACCCCATAAGCAGATCGGTGCAGCAGGGCCGTAACCGTTTAATCTGCAGATCATGGATTCCAGCATCAGAGCACCCACCGCGAGCAGAAACCAGACTCTTCTTAGGGAAAGTCTTTCTGCTTTTAGCACTTGGGGTTTTGCAACACAAATTGTCTCACGGCAGTTAGAGGACAAAATAAAATTCAGCATTTTTGCATATAGATAGTTTAAATCCATGTACCACTTCTTATCACATTATCTAGTGAGCAAGTGTGGACTGAATAGGGTAGTAAAACATTAAGCTAGCTTAGTTTATTTTTATAATGTTTATTTTCTTTTTTAATTCGCAAAGTGGGATCCTCAAATATAGTTTCTCAACAGACATGTGTTTCCTCAACTGGGTTGATATCAAGATATTAAAAAAAAATAGATATAAATGTGGGGATAATCCCTCTTTTGGGAATATATATAAATAAATCCAAACTTGAAAATAATGATCCAAATGGCTATTAAGTAAAAACTACATAGAAGACAACAAAGTTCATGACAAAGCTATACACAAAAGGTACAGCAATCAGCATGTTGTAGGTCCAGTTACATGGCAGCTTTATGAATATGAAATATGCATTTTCATATGAAATATGAATTTTTTCTTTTTCACATCCCGTAAAGGTTTTCTTTAGAGGAAGGTCAGCAAGCTAGCTGCATGGCTCTCAGTTCATTATTAACTACCCACTCAGCAATTTTCAGAAGGCATGCATGAGTTACTAAAAATTCTGTGGAAAATTGGTGTTTCAGAGCTCTGTCCTGTACTCACTGATTTCATTAAATCTTCTGTTTTCCTTATGCTCACAACACTTCTGTCCACTAATCCATTTAGAACTGCTTCTAAACATTTTGATTAATGATTTAAAACATTACTTTGTGAAAGCAGAAATAGATACTGAGATTACAATCAGGTTTTTAACTTCATATTCTGTACCTAATTCTTAGTGCAGGCATAATTTATCAGACTGTAACGATAAAAAAAATCCAAAGTCTACATTGTCCCACATTTTCATCAGTATCTTAAAGGATGAAAGTTTTTGTTTTGTTTTTCCTATTAGTGGGAAGAAAAAAGAATTCTGTTGCAATGGGTACAGGGTGAGAAAGTCCCTGTACTGTCAAAGCCAGCTTAATGAGATCATCCATTTAAGTTACTATTATGATTTCCCAAGAAGTTACGTGCAAAAGGAGCAAGGGAAGCTTCACATTCTGTTCCTCAGAACAGAAAAAGAGAAAATGAAGGTATCGTACCTGATGCTTTCTTCCCTCCCTTATTTCTGATTCACAGCTTCACTGGTCTATAATGAAAGGGAAAAAAAAAAAAAAAAAAAAAAAAAAAAAAAAGAGACGTCTGAAGTTGCCTACATTCACTGACTATCCAACTTAAAGAATAAAATTTCAAACTGTGCAGCCCTATCCCTTCCACTTCGTCTTACTCAGATGATGTACTGGAAAGACATAACTACTTGAGATCTGCAGGCTTGCAGAGAATAGAAAAAAAACTGCTAGAGAAGAGAGAAGTTGAGTGTGAGACCAGGAGAGAGAAAAAAAAAAAAAAAAAAAAAAAGGCAACAGGACTTACGCTCCTCTTTTTCACATATCAACATCTTCACTACATATTCACAGCAAAGTTTAATAAAAACCAGTACAAGTTTAATATCCCATTGGTCTAACTTCTCATGTTTCAAATTAAAAGACACAGTTGAAAGCAGCAGCTTTTACAGGCAGCCTCCAAAAACTCACATAATTTCTATTTGACTATTTTCCTAGTGATCACCAGATCAAGAAGAAGTAACTAGAGCTTTATTTCCTTCCTCAAAACATTCCTTCCCTCCATTCTCCACACTTTTCTCCATAAAAAGATAATGGGCCAGTTCATAGAATCATTGAGGTTGGAAACGACCTCTGAGATCATCAAGTCCAACCATCAGTTGTTACAGTACTACTCTGTAAACGAAAGCAAAGGTTCAATTCCCTTCTCTGTCTGCACGACCGTAAGCCACCCCACGGCATCACTGGTGTATCACTGCCTTCCAGTGGTACTGAATTAACTTAAGAGGCTTCACAGTGCGGGAGCGCGGGCTTGGGAAGCAGCTGAGACACAGGACTGCACCGGCTTCTCATGGCCGCCGTCCTGGGTTGCTATTTCACAGTCGTCAGCAAAGGACAGCGTGAGGAAATACGTAATTTTAACTTCTTCCTTTTAGAACAGTTATATCAAGAATTAACTTCTGGTGGAAAAAACGGTCTCTTGTATGAGAGTCTGTGAGAAGCTGGGCTTACTCATAGCCCCTTTTTTATCTCCAAATCAAATAAAGCTACAGAGGAGAGAAAGTGATGGGGAGAAATGACAGAAACTCCCTCTCCTCCTTCAAACCAGCAATGCTGGGGCTAAGGTCAGATACCGCAATGGTTTTTGATCAAGTGCTCTGCCTGATCACATTATCTGAAGCACTGGGGAAAGAGGGAGGCATTTTCAGGTGCTTCTTCAGGAAAATCAGATAAACCCTGTCTGTTTCACGTTAACTATCACCAAGAACATGGAATAAAAAGACTAAAGGGAAAGGCAACAGTTAAACTTAGAATGAGGTAAGATTAAATTTTAATGACCAATACTGTGGAACAAATACTATGAATCCTGAATTTCTCTCAAAATTCTAATTCTTTAACAAAAACAGATAATAATGCAAGTAAAAAAAAATTGAGATTTCTTTTTAGAGCAGAATTCTGTTCTTTTCCACTAAACAACAACCGAGACTCCTTGTTGCTAAGGAGGAATGAAAAAAATAAGTCATTAACTTACTAGCTCTCATTACCTAGCGTATTCTCCAGGAAAAATCAAGCATATGGAATATTTTGATAGTAAAGTTTTCACTCAGTTTAACACAAGAGAAAAAAACCTGGATTTGAAATAAATCATTCATATTTCATCCAAATGCTTCACAGATAAACACCGTATCTTAAAGTGTACTGGCATTTAGACTGTATACCAGTATCTATAGCGATACCAGTAATCCAGGATGGCCACTGACCAATGGAATTACTGGTCTAAGACTTACGCATTTCCGAAATCTTCCAGACAGCTGACATCATGGCAAACATCTGCCCAGCAGGTATATAAGTGAACTGATGGCGAACTGAGAAGAGGTCTTTTTAAGATGACAATTCAGAATACTTAACGTTTCCTTATCTGAAGAATGATAAAAGATCATATAAAGTAGCAGACACATGGAAACAAAAAATGGAAGAACTTCAACCGTGAATTCACATGGAATATGTTTCATATTATTCACAAGTTACATGAAGCTAACATTTTAAGTCTTGCACTACTGATAAAAAAAAACCCCTAGTAATTGCAAATAGTTGCAGTTTTCATTTTATAAAATAAAAGCTGACAGCCTAGACTGGGAAGAATTGGAACAGCCTGTGTATGCCAAAACCTGCCTTCCCACTTTCTGGGCGCTTTGCAGATTTCTACTCTTTAATGTTTTAGCGTGAAGCCATTCAAAATTGGCAATTGCAGCAATTATCAGAAAACAAATATATAAAGGGAAAATATAAAACAGAATAAGCGTGTCAAATTTACACTCTCTTTCTCTCCTAGAATGGACATGCCCATTTCAAGAAAAGCTCCCACATTTTCTGTCGGTGCCCTACCTTATGACTTGTGTTCAGTTTTTTCCTAAATGACACCACAGCACAAGGATTCAAAGCCTTTGCAAAAAGTATAACAAGATGAGGTTGAAAAAGCTTCAGGATACTGACGCAAGAAACATTTTAGACAACTCAAAACACCTAAAACTATTCCTCATTTAACAGCATTTGTCATACAATTCAAAACTGTTTATTTTTCCCATGTATTTTAAATAAGGATTTTTTTTGCAGTTGACATCAACTTTTAAATGAGATAATTTAATACTATAATACTGTCAAGGTATTGCAAATCTTAAAGAGCCTGTCCTGAGAATTTTATTCCAAGATATTCCTTACTTTCATGTCTAAATAGTCTTTACTGTATGCAGAAAAAAGCTCAGTATTATTTCTTGGCTGCCAAAGTAGACTGAAATAAAGGCAAAAGCATAATAGTATTCTCCTGCAGAAACTTAAGGAAAATAGTTAACTTGCTTTATTGCAAACTTATTAGTCTTACTAAGAATGCTTTCATTTTATTAGGCCAAAGATCATTAATTGCATCTCCAAATCAAGATTTAAAAGAATTATTTTTCTATAATGTTCCAAAGAACAAAGATTAGAAACTTGACATACTCAGCATACCAAAACCTCAACCCATCTACCTCATCCATCATAGCTAGAAAGTCATACTTAGTTTATGAACAAAATAAATCACCAAGCACAAAGTATATGTTAAGTCTACACGATCTCTACGGTCAAACCATTGTTGGACCTTTGGTAAGTTTTATTCTTTGTGGAGAATGACAGCTATCCAAATATAGTTTATGTTCCTCGTTTTCATGTGCCAAACCCTATCCAGTAGCACACAAAACACATTCCTAGCCTTGGCAGGTCATGAGACATCAGTTACGTCGCACGTATCATTTTACTCAAGTAAGCGTAATTTTAGCAGGCACAATTGCAGGAAGCGTTAGAGCTAGAAAACAAATGCTTTACACTACATAGATTTATGTTGTGATGATACTAGGCTCTAATGATTTGGAATTCAGGATATTACATAGCTAACAGAATTTAAGTTTAGAAATACAGACCATTTATTTTCAAGGTACCAGATCTCTCTCGCTCTCAGCATAGAATACATACATTTGGGATTAATATCCTCTACTATTGGACTGATGAGTAAATCAAGCCAGTAACGAAAGTCATATAGAAGCAAAAAGACATTATTTATTAAAATCAATAAAATGTCCACAGGTAACTCAAGACCTGCAATTAAGATGTATGCAGAGGTTTATGTATTTTGCTGTATTTTCTGAAGAAGAAACTCCATTTGTAAGTTTAGATTTGGCTGTCCTCTTTTCGTCTTCTTACTCAATATTTTATAAGCTTCCATTTTCTTTTGCTTGTACAACCGTTGAGCTGCTTCTCTTTGTTGTTTTCTTTTTTCTGCTTCCTGAAATTAAACAGATATGATTATGAAATAATTACATACTTTCTATAACTATGAAGCCATCTATAAGCAATAAAATTTCTTTTTGTAATGGTACTGGCAATTAGGTATTATGCTGACACTAGAAACACCACTACTCTTAAAAGCTTAATCAGGACTCTCTTAATCAGAGCATACTGCAATCAAAACATATTGTATTGCCTAAAGCTTCAAGAGAAGAGCCAAGTTTTCTTCAGCAGAACATCCTAAAGTAAGATTTGTCACTAAATTATGTACTGCTTCCTTTCATGTGAAATTACTTTTTTCCTTAAATGACAAAGTAGCAAAAATTTCCCACTTTCTCCTCTCAAGTGCAAGAAAGAAAGAAAAAGTTTGATCCAGAGTCTCCCATGTAAATGTCTTGCCAATCCAGATGTGCTAGGATACTGGCCACATCTGCGTGGGACTGGCATATAGGATATGGGACATATCTGGAGCTGGAACTTGGGCAAGTTTGTCATACTAGGACAGCATCGCAAGCAGCATTACCTAGGGCAACTTAATCAGGACCAAACTATTAGTGACCTGCCCTCTTCGAAGCAACACAGACTGCTGTCTTTACTAAGAGAGAGAAAAAAAACCACCCTAAGCAGATTTTCAACTGTACTAACTTTCCATGTTGAGGAGACAGCACACATGCAACCAAAACACTAATGGAGGCACTTACACTATATGGATAATCATCATATTATGTTCAGTTTTTATCAAATAGCTTACACCCCCTTCTCTAGTGTTGTAATTTTAGTAAGTAATTTGGGCAAATATCCACAACAAGCAAGCTAACCAGCTTGTTTCACTTGTATCACGTCCTACCAAAATATGCAAGGCATCACAAATCAGGCTGAAAGACTGCTTCAGTTCTTTTGGATGATTTCTTCTCATAAAGCTTGTTCTTTGAAATGCAGTGCCATGCTGACCACAAAGGCAGATGTTTCTGCAGAATGCTCAAAGATGAGAATTTATCAATTATGTTACTGTTTTCCAAGACATAGCTAGCTTCTGTGATGTACAAAAATTAGTAAGAATGCTCTGTGATGTAGAATATAAAATTAACCAGAAATTACCCAAGAAGATACTTCTAAATAAAAATCTAAGAGGCCTCTGGGGGAAAAAAAAACCAAACAAACCTGTAAATATAACATCTCTCCATTCAGAATGCTTCACGTATTTTACTGTAACAATGATTAATATCATTCTTTTTTTTTTTTTTTAATCCATAGTAGTATTGGCTAACTTACCTGTAATTCACTTCCTAACTAATAATTTTACTGGTGTTTGGCATACTGTTGTAAACAACATTCATTTAAGCTACCAACCAAATACTTACTCAAAGCAAGAACATTCATCTTACTTAGGCAGTTGTTACTTACGTTTGTATTTTTCTGATCTCTACTAAATCCTAGCTTTTTTTATAGTGTGGAGGCCAAAACTGTGCCTTTAAGCTTACTTCTTTTCCCCAAATAAATAACAGCAAATCCAGTGTTTGCTAACATACATGAGGGTAAAGCATGTGATTATCATACCAGTATTCCACATAAATGATTACTGTTATTGTGACACTCAGCACTGCTTGTTGTGCCTAAATATCTTGAATAAGATCAAAAATGCTAACACCTCCCCTCAGGCAACTCGTATGTGCTGCTCAAAGAAAATTCCTTGCAATCTTGCTGGGTTTTTGCTTGTTCCTATTTCCTCTAAAGAAGCTGGTCATAGCATTCATTTCTTTTCGCACAATCTGCATCTAATATTCAAAAAGGAAGCTCTCAGCTGAACAACCACGTAACTTGCCCAGAATCACAGGTCAGCTTGCATAAAACTACTCTAGCTTTCAATACAGCTAAGCTGAAGAAATAATGTGTTTTATCCAGCTATATATTTATGTAATATTTATACAGTATAAATATACAGCAATATTTATACTGAAATTTAGTTTGTGAGCAGCGAGTTACACAACTTCTACAATGTTACAATGTGTGCCATTTTACAGTGCAATCAACAATGTACTGGGAGAGAAAAAAATAATTAAATAAGGATGTATCAAATAACTCAGTTGAGTTATTCAACGATGATAATATTAAGGTATGCCCTGTAAGAATAAGTCGCATTAAATTAGAACAAGGGAAAAAAAATTTGAAGATTTTGGCAGTGGATATGATTACATTTAATTGTTTCACTGTTGGTCAAAGCACATAAAAGGGTAAAATGAAGACTGCATTATGATAACACCATAAGAAATAGGACAGATATTTCATTTTTCATCACAAGATGACGGTACTGTTATTACTTCCCCTTCTACAATATTTAAGAAGTCTAGTATAATCCACTAGGATATGAAGACCAAGCTCTTAAGTTTTTCTTGATGTACCAACTGACATAATAAAATCCTGCTAATGGCAACTGCAAGACAAAAATAGCAAGAACCGAGACAATGATAACTTTGAACACGGGCATGCCTGAATATTACTGTCAAGTTGAAAAAGACTGAAAGAATATCAATACCTGTGTTCCTCTCCTATGGTCCTATTTGGGTCCAGATGGAAGACTGACAGGTAGAAATGTATTAATCTAGTCTTTGTCTACAATCAAGAAAGATCTCTTTCTAAGATTTACCTCTTTCTTTCTAGCACGCTCAGCCTTTATTTTCTCATACTCTTCTTTTGCCTTCTGATTGGATGTTTTCTTCTTAAGCTTCCCTTCAGTCATAACTGACCTATGAGAAAAAGTACATGTACTTCAGATACGGACTATTACCGGGCAGACATAACCATATATCCCATAGCCACTGCAAAATCAGAGTACAGTCTTCCGCTCTTCCACTGTTTTTTGCATAGTTGGTGAAGTTAATTAGAAATACAGATTTACAGATTACCTAAGTGACAAGCAAGGCTCACCCTTCTACACTGAATGGATACCTATTTACACTACTCTTACATGATACCCAACACCACTACATGTCATACAATGAGCATCTAGCATGAAAGCATGGCAAACTAAACTCCAATGCCAAGTGTACTGAAGACTGGACTGCACAGAACTTTTAGTAATACCTTACCTGCTGGATCTTTAAATGGATGGTGTTTCATGAAGTTTAAAGAGTGCCTAACAGAGTATTTTTTCCCATTGTACTAGCTCTTCAGAGCTAGAAAAACCGAACACACTAGCTTAAGAGCTGCATTATCTCTTTCTAGTTTGGACATATGGATGCAACTGCAGAGATATGAGGACTGCCAGCTGTTAGCAGATTGCCTGCCAGAGAAGTCAGGCTGACACAGCAAGGTAAAAAACCACAGTAATAACAATACCTTTCTAAAAATTTCTTCATGAAGGAGATGGTCCTTAATGTTTTGAAATTAGGAACTGAATTTTCCTTCCCAATTTCAACATAGAAAACTGCACAGGTATCTTTCAAAGAAAACAGTAAAGAAAACCAATGCCATTTGTCTGGCATTTACTGCCACATTACTTTGAGTGGATTTTTCTGGCTATTTAGTTCTAAATTTTTTTTCTGATTTACAATAAAGCCATTACATAAACAGTAACATTTCATACTTGAAAAACATAAGCTTTGCTAGACAGTTAACAGCTGTTCACAAAATAAGTTTTTGATTACTCTATTACTCATACTACAAAAAAAATGAGAACTAGCCATCTTTATCCTGGACATTTCAGACAGATGATCAAAAAGGAAAGTGAAGGCATTTACTCATACTTTCATTTAGAAACACCACACTCTTCAGGAGGGAAAAAAAAAAAAAAAAAAATCTTTGCTTTATTCTCATCTCCATCTTGTGGCAATACTGTGCAATCACACCTCATCTTCTCAGAAGTACAAAACTACTTAAATTGCAACATATGCTAAAATAGGACTACCTAACCAAAGTCTTATTTTTACATCCCCACAAAACACTGAAGTCTACCTAATAGACTCTACGCATCACCCCACCTCACAGATTAGCAGTCACATTTTTGCAGAATTATTAATTCTGGTTTACAATCACAATGACCATAGTTTAAGCAAAATTAAAAACCCCTCTGGTTTAAAGAAAAACAGTCCTATTTCAGACATCCCCACGAATTAGCTGCCCATTCCAGATGAAACTACCGTTCTCCCACTGCTGGACTTAGATCTGACTGCCTTTTCCCCCTCTCCCAAGCATTCTTCCCAGGA
Organism: Nipponia nippon; assembly: GCF_047370975.1. Taxonomy (NCBI): domain Eukaryota; kingdom Metazoa; phylum Chordata; class Aves; order Pelecaniformes; family Threskiornithidae; genus Nipponia; species Nipponia nippon. Next base: position 45,660,645 of record NW_028262347.1, read on the forward strand.
AAGTTTAGATGTAGATACACCTTGGAATTCAAAGAGGTAGGGCACTCCTTGTCCTGGGGACAAAAAGGCATTATCTCAGTCACTATACTTGAATGCTGTTTAAAAACACTTCCAGGACAGCGTTAGACCTGAGTGACCACTGCTTTTCATTTCACTGACATATCTAACCAAGATTTCAGGGGGAACTACTGTCATACAGCAAAAAAATGGTTTAAGTTGTCTAACATTTGTTAGACCGCAAATTTAAAACTCCACTTGACTTTCTCAGTTATTATAAGTAAATTAAAAAAACCCCTAAAAAACAAAAACCCCAAACACCACTGGCAAACTATTATGATATCTCTATTGTTTAAAATTTTTACTTTGATCAAGAACATTTTACTCCCTTAAGGTTTTACTAAATCCTCCATTTCAATTTTTTTTTTCAAGTTCAAAGTTAAAATCGCCCCAAAACTAGCCATACCACGAAAGGATAACTGCACATAATATCGCTTATTCTAGCAGAAAAACAGTGCAATATGAAGAAAACAACTTATCAAACTGTGAACAGAAAAATAATGCACAAACCTTCCCAAAAAGTGACATTAATTTAAAAATACTGAGAATCAATTCAAAGGAAAACTCTGTAGACTCAAAAGCACACTACTCGAAATGCAAACTCTTCTCTTTGTAGGTATGGTAAGAAATTGGCCAAACACTGCTCTTGGGCTGAACTCTATCCTTAAAGTACAATGGTAACTGTCACATTATTACTGAGGAATCAAGCCCTAAACACCATCAATTTTTCTTTCTGATTCTGACGCAAACACAACAAAGCTGTATGTTTAAATTTTCTAACAATTAGGAAAAACGTTTAATACCTAATGGCAATTTTTTAGTAAGCAAATCACCATACTGAAGTCCACGTGAAGTATATGATCTAAACTATTTCTTTAATGATGGAAACAGTAACTTGTTTTTAGAGACATATTTCAAGAACTTACTCTACTGCTTTATTAAGTTTTTCTTCTGATAAAACTGAATCATCTGGAGCCCTGCGCCGTTTCTTAAGCATTTCTTCCTCAGCTAGGTAAAGATGTTTCAAGTGCTCTGGATAAGTATCCGTAAACTGATTATCCTGTTGTGAATGGACCTTTCTCCCCTTTTTCAACAATTTCCTGTATTGTCTTTCGATCTTTTGTTTTCTTCGAATTGCAAATCCTCGTCCTGAAAACATAAGAAAAAGGGTTAAATACACCTACACTGAAGCAGTACCAAGACATTCAATTGTTGCCAGGACCATTTCAATCCATTTTCTTTCCAAAATAGAAAAAAAACACTATTTGTGCTAATTTTAATAAGGACAAATCAAAAATTCAAGGAAAAAACACTGCTATAAATCTGTTCCCTACTGTCGCATTGTGGCTTGTACAGATTAACTGAAAATTATCACCTAAAGCCTTGAGAGAACATGCCATTGCAAACATACTACTTAATGCACGCTCAACATTATACACCTTTGTCAATGCCTTTTAAATCCAGTGAAAAGACATATTAAGATCTCACTTCTCTCCTATTTTTGACAGCTTCATAAACAACACGAATATAGATTCCAAAATAGATTCCTAAAGACAGTCTCAAGAAGACAAAGATAACAGTAATATCGGCTGCGTAAGTAGTCTGCAGCTGTAATGCCACAGGAAAAAAAGTCACTAAATCACTGTATTATTCTATATTAATATTCTATTATATCTTTTCACACAAATAGTATTTTATTGCTACTACCTTCTTTCTACACCTGTCCAGGAAGAGCTTTTCTACAACTTCAAAAGTATGCTACATCATAGAATGATTTAGTCTTAAAGGAAACATCAGATGATGGTTGTTTCCGTCTCAGTCATTATATAACCACTTATCAATCTTAAGTTAAACACGTTTTTTTCCTGATATGTTAATGTTATTTTTTATTGAATTAGTCTTAACAGGTACTGACTTGTATAATAGTCATTAACAAAATAGTTTCTAAAGGCAGCAAGTCCAAATTAGTCCCAACTTTTCCTTTGATTCTTTCTCCAAAGTTCAAATTTCAGAAAAGTGCTGTAAAAGCCGATGCTCTTTTTCCTGTCAGTTTATTGTTACGTTTGCATAACTACCTGTCAATAGTCTGAACCTGTTTCCAAATACGTTTCTATTCTAGGTATGCAGCTCCACAGAAAACTGACAGGGAGTCCTACAACAGAGAACCGTCACCACCCGGCCCGAGCGCAGCCTCTGCAATCCCGAGGTCCGGGAGCTGCAGCTGGACACAGGCTGGCCCCAGCCAGCCTTGCAGCCCCGGTCCCAAGCCGCCGCGGAGCCCCCCTCGCCGATGACGCACCCCTGGCGTAAAGTGCGTTTAACCACCCCTCGGGCAGCGGGCGAGGACGGCTCCGCGACACGTAGCCCCTCAGGAGGGCGGGCAGGCCTGGCCCCGGTCCGGCCCGGGCCGCCAGGGCTGAGCCAGCCCAGCGGCACGGCGGGAGGCCAAGGGCCGCGACCAGCGGGGCCGGGCCGAGCCTCCCTCGGCGCCATCTCTCCCGCCATGACGCCACCTCAGGCCGGCCGGGGGCCAGTCGCGGCTGCCCACCGCCCTCGACTCACCCTCCTGGACGCTGCCCACGACGTCGCGCAGCAAAACGGGCCTCCACAGCCGCTTTCGGCGGGGACCGCGGGCCCCGGCGCCCGCATTTTCCTCCGCCGGTCCCGGCCCGCCGCGCCGCGCCGCCGCCATCGCTCTCCCGGCGTCGCGCAGCGAGAGACGTCACCGAGCTGCGCCGCCGCCGCCACCACCCGGTGCTCGATTCACCCGCCTCCGCAGCCGACAGCGGCGACCCTGCCGGCCGCCCCGAGGAGCGGGCCCATGTCGCGGCCGCCTGGCGCGTTGCCGCCCCAGCTGCCTCCGGCGGCGGCGGCAGAGAGGTTGCGGCGCGTGGCGCGGTTCCTGGCGCGCGCGCTGCCGCTGTGCCGCGCGCACACGGTGGAGTTCTACACGCGCGGGCTGTGGGAGCGGCTGGTGGCGCCGCGCCCCGCCGCCGTGCTGCAGGCGCTGCGCGAGGCCGGGCCGCTGGCGCTGCGGCGCCCCCTGGGGGAGGCCTCCGGCGCCGCGGCGGCGCTGTGGGGTGAGTCGGGGCGGGGCTGGGGCCCGCGGGCCCGGCGGGAGGGCCCAGCTGTGGGGCGAGAGCTCGGGGCACGGTGCCGGTGGCGGTCACGGGAGGCTGTAACGGCTCACAGCGGTGTTGCGGCAGCACGGGCTGCCGTGGCAGCGCAGCGGCCTCCCGTTGTGCGCGGGCTGCTGGGGCCACCTGCGGGCCTCGCGGTGCCTCCCCTCTTCCAGCCGCCTCGTGCTCCGCAGGTGACACCGTTTTCTTTTCTCGCTCTTAGGACCTCCTCATTGTCCTCCTCCTGTTTAAAATTATTTTCCTTCCTTTAGTAAAACAGAAGAATTTCACACCACTCTGCTGAGCTGCTTTTTTTTCCTTACGTCTTTACCCGCTGCCTTCCTGCAGCCATTCCCACCTTGTTGTTCCATTAGTCTGCCTACAGCTGAAGCCGTTCCTGCTTTTTCAGGCCTGTGTTTGCACCAGCAGCGCTCATCTTTTCCAGGGTAACAGGATTTATTTGGAACCGTCACGGTTCAGATGAAGTATAGCTGTGGTGAGAGGAATTGCACGTTAGGAGGCTCTTGGTAGTGACGGTTGTGATGATGGTCTCATGTTATGAATTTCATCCTGTTCATTTAGAAATGAAATGAAACTCCTAATTCTCAGACTCCTTCACTCTGACTAATTTCTGAGGAACAGAACTAAAATGAACCGAAAAAGACCCCTCCACATGAGTGGAAAGATGTAACAGTTGAAAGTCCTCCAAATGTTGAAACTCTGGAAATGTGGAGGACAGCTGGAAAAGGCTTAAACACTGTTTTCCTATATATCTGTAATAATGAGTGTCTGGCAAAGGAAGACAGAAAGCAGTTTTATTTCTGACAAGACCTATTTAAGAAGCACTTCATATTTTTAGTAATTTTCAAGTAACTCAAGAGGAGGCCAGCTATGGAACTGTATTACTGAATTTACTGCAGTCCAAGTAGAAGGGAAGCATACCAGTAATACGCTTTCAGGCAGAGCACAGAAATGAAGATAAAGCATCTGAAAGGTATGTTATTTGGGGAGACTGAGCCCCAGCAAAGGGATCAGTTTAAAAACTAAGGTAAAATCTTTGACAAAGATCTTAGCCGAGAAAAACCTGCATCGTGCCAAAGCTGATGGGACGTAGATAGCTCTCACGTAGTGTTAGCTCTGAAATGCTATGTGAAATGACACGTGAGACAGGAAAGCACACTGAGCGTAATGGAAGGGTCCACGGAAAGTAGCATGTGGAGCTGTGTACTTTTTGGCATAGAAGACAAGCTAAGATAGTGATTTGGATTTGGAAAGAGATTGAAGAACTGTGAATTGCTACATCACTTGTAACATTTCTCTCTTGGATCTAAAGACGTTCAAAATATTAACTGTAAGACTCATTTTTGAAGGGTTGAGGTATCTGGGGAAAAAACCCACAGAATTTATTTGTGTGTGAAAAAGACACTGGATTATGAATTAACTTCGAGAGACAGATGGAAACAAGACAGTGGTCCAGTCAGCAAGCAAAAGTGTTGGGAAGCAGTGAGGAAAAACTTTTAATGTTTTTGACAGGTAATGTCAGAGTCAGAATTTATTCAGAGCAACGGGACATAAAATTAAATGTAAGTAAAGGCTGGAACAAAACTAATTATTAGATGAAGTCATCAAAAAGAAAACACTAAAGGAAAATTACCCTGATCTTACCTGTTTCTATGGGAAAGCCCATGAAATGATTCAGACACTGAAGTGGTGGCCTGTAGAGTAGCAAGAGAATCAGGAAGGCAGAGTATTGTTTTGTAGATTTTAAAGTCAGAAGATGATTTAATGATCTATATTTAAAATGCATGTTACAGAATCTGATACAGAAATTACTGGAACAAAGACACAATTTATAGCTAAAATAAAGCACGTGTTTTAGAAGGGTATGAAGCTTTCATGCTGTGGTTAAAATATAACTTTTCTTCTTCAGTTTCTGCAGGGATTGTTTCTGCTGATCAAAAAAAAGAGAATTGCTCTTTTTTCCTAGCCTCAAAATTATAGTATGCTATTTAACATTTGGAAGTTTCTGAGACACTCAAAATTCCTCCAGTGTGGTGACAAAATTGGAGGCACTGTAACAGAATGGGCATGTGCTTGCCGATTTGGTGTTTCATGCCTGACTCGTTTGACTGAATGGTATCTGTCCATCCAGTCATATGATGAAAATACATCATAGTAGAATATGAGTTTCTCAGTGACCTGCAAACATCTACCTATATTTGAAAATGAATGCACTGTTAGCCTGTATTAAAATTAGGATTGAGAAACTTAATATCATAGCTTATTTGAGTGCATTAGTACAACTTAATAACATTAGAGATCAGAAACCATCCATTAGAGATCTTGAAACCCAACATAAACAGAAATGATTCTTTCTTATATTCCTCTAAAATATTAACTCTAGATGTGGTTGTTCTTCAAAATTATCAGATATTTAAATGTTAGTTATTTATATTTACCTTGAAATGGGTACTAAAAGGCTTTCTTAACTTGCTATCATTTATAAAACTACTTTTTTTTTTGGAGTGTGGCTATCAGAATAGATTTATTTTGCATGCTCAAATGACATTGTGGTCATGTACCCCAAACGCCTTACTCAAAATATGTGTATAATAACATTTTTATTTCACATCATAAAACCTCTGCTTCCTAAGAGTTTGAGAAGTTTTACTTTTGTACATTCACAATCCCCAAACTATTCTGAAAAGTTTTCTAGAATCTGTTCTAATAGGGATCCCAAATTAAATTATAGGGAAACATAAGCTGCAATTGACAGAATTAATCTGAAAATCTGAAGTTGTCAGTTCATACTCACATAGCTCTGCAAACTATAAAGTAACATTATTGCAGATTGGCACAAAACTGTTATTCTGCACAATATTTTATGTTACTATAGGGATTTTGACAAATACATGTGCTGAATTGTAGTTTTAGAAGCTAGCAAGCAAGAAATTACAATTCTGTTGTACAGTATTATATGCAAGAAGATAATCATGTTACAGAACATTCCATTACATGTTCTGTAAATCAGTTTCAAAGAATATTTTCAGATACTCATCAGATGATATTTCATTATAATGACCATATAAAGGGTGGAACCCTCATTTTCAGTTGTACCCTACAGAAAAATTTCAGATCCATTTTTAGATATAGAAAACTGTTTTATATTTCTATACATCAAAAAGCTGACATTTGCCATATTGCATCTTGTTTATCACGTCATTGCTGTAAATTGGACACAGGCACAGAAAAATCTGTGTTTAAGTATTTTCATATCTTACTGTAAATTACTGTTTCTACTATAATTCCCATTTTTTGGCATATGTTTCTTTCCTCTGAAGATTTATTTGCAAATGTATGGACTGACTGGTTAAAAGACATACTAGATTTCATCTTGTGAGCAACCAAAGCAGAAACATTTTGAGAAAACTAACATTTTTAATATTCACAAATAATACATAGTCCAACAACTGCTATTCCATAGGTTGAAGTCATGCTTCAGATACCTTAATATACCTGGGTTTTTTTTCTTTTAGTTGGCAAGCTGGGACAACAATTTAAATTTGGTAGGAGTGTTATTACAGATGATATACTAGTGATCTTGTATGAGATCCTACTAGTTCTGTTCATATTCTTCCATCAGATAACTGAATTCAGGGAAGTTACAGAACATGGGTATTACTGCATTTAATTTCAGTTACATGAGATTTGTAAGAAGAGTTAATATATTTTATGTCAGGTGCTGAAAAAGTGAAAGCAGGCAAGTGGTGGATTTATAAGCTTTTCACGAATTCTGGCAAAGAAGCAGAAAACTCCAAATTTCAATAATCAGTCTTTAACCTAGGAAAGCTATGAAGTTTCAAGATAAGTTGTATTTGTGCGACATAGTGGGATCAGCAGGAAGTAAGGTGAAAGGAAGATTGGATTACTAAAAGTTGTGAACTCTAATCTGCAGAATATTTGCTTCTGCTGTTGATCTTGGTAAGCTATTTGAAAGTTAGATGGGAAAAATAAGGATAAATTTCCTCAAGGGTATGGGTTTAATGATTTTCCATATCAGTGCCAGGGTAGTGTGGTGCAAGATGGGTATGTGCATGGCTGATGATTGTTTTCTTTTTGTACTGTAGCAAGTTTGTATGTGTAATTCACATGATGTTTATTTCCACAGTGATTGTTGGGTGAAAGTTGCCAGTGAGGTATGTAATAGGTATTCCTTACAGAGAGGATGAGAGATACTGTTTTTGCTGTGTTTTGGGTGATGGCTGGTGTTGTGGAAGCGGAGTGGCTAGTCAATGCCATTCTTGCGTTTGGTAATTTGGTAGATGGTAAGAGCATGGACATTACGGTATCCAAGCAGTTGAAGTTGATCCAGTTTGAAGAAAGGTGATTATAGACCTTGCAGTAGAAATTGATGAGAGAGCCCTAGCTTTCACTCCAGATGTAGGTTCAGTACAGTATTGATGTAATTACCTAAACAAAATATTGCACTTGCAGTAGCTTGTGCAGGTGTGCCATCCTTGTGTGCGTATTTGTGCCCATTTTTTGAATTAACTGTTGTCTGCTTGGAATGACTTTTCTGGATGAAGAGATATGTATGGTGGCCTAGACCTTTGTCCTGGTTTCAGCTGGGATAGAGTTAGTTTTCTTCTTAGTAGCTGGTAGAGCGCTGTGTTTTGGATTTAGGATGAGAATAATGTTGATAACGCACTGATGTTTTGGTTCTTGCTGAGCAGAGTTTACACTAGGCAAGGACTTTTCAGCTTCTTGTGCTCTGCCAGGTGCACAAGAAGCTGGGAGGGAGGATAGCTAGGACAGCTGACCCAGACTGGCCAAAGGGCTATTCCATACCATATGACGTCATGCTCAGTATATAAGCTGGGGGAAGAAGGAGGAAGGGGGGGATGTTCGGCGTGATGGCGTTTGTCTTCCCAAGTAACCGTTACGCGTGATGGAGCCCTGCTTTCCTGAGGATGGCTGAACACCTGCCTGCCGATGGGAAGTAGTGAATGAATTCCTTGCTTTGCTTTGCTTTGCTTGCGCGTGCGGCTTTTGCTTTACCCATTAAACTGTCTTTATCTCAACCCATGAGTTTTCTCACTTTTACTCTTCCGATTCTCTCCCCCATCCCACCGGGGGGGAGTGAGCGAGCGGCTGTGTGGTGCTTAGTTGCTGGCTGGGGTTAAACCACGACAACCTTGTAGAAACTTCCCGTTAGACTGGGATGCCATTCTGGGTTGAGTTGGTAGGCAAGTCTGATGCTTTGAACAAACCTTTTCCAGTATCTATTTCAGTACGATGCATTGGAGGGCTGCTGTTAACATCAGCATAGTTAGTTTATTTCCAATAAAGAAAACTAATGTACTTAAAGATCCTGCCTATTAGTAGAGAAACAAACATATCTCAAGTATGGAAATAGATCATGTTTATAAACAACATATAGGTACCTAATTTGTCAGTAACATTTGCATTCCTTTCTGCCTTTTGAACTAAAGCAAAGACATAAATGTAATATTTATGACACCTATAGGATATTTCAGGTTGGTTCATATTTCTGTTTATTTCTACTAATACCACTAGAAAGTTTACATTAAGAACAGTTCTAAGCTGCTTAATATTACTGAAAATATGCATATGTTAGTACACTTGGATTCAACAAAGGCATCTTCTGATAGACTTGTTATGTGACAATGACATGTTTTCATGAATTTTATTGCTGTCCTGTTACATGGAGGGAGAATGGCAGTATTTCTTCTTGCACCCCCAAGTATCTGATGTCACTGTAATTATAGAAAGCATATTTTTTGCACTAGTGATACAATTCAGTGTATTTAAAATATAAAGGTCCATTAAAAACACCCAATATCTAGCCAGACATTTTGAAAAAATACTGCTTACAAACCAAAATACATTTAATAGATAAGTAGTATACATATATGAAAATGAAAATTACAAAAATCAAATTTTATTCAGCTGTTCCTCATGCATCTCACATATGTTAAAGAAATATTTTGTAACAGGATGACATTGCAATGTACTTTCAAATCTCCTTTATTTCATATAATGTTATGTCACGAAGAAAAGAAGTAGATGTTGGGGGAAAGGTTTTTGCTTGACTAATTTTTGTTTTGTTTTGTTTTGTCATACAAGATTGGCCAATATACTTAAAAATGTGTGCCAGTTGCTAAAAAGATTATATGTTTCAGTGTTATGTGCTTCAATTTTCTAAAATGAAAAAAACCCCAAACCATACTGGTTACTGAGGAAATAAAATTTGGAGATAAAGAACATAAATGTATATTAGAATGGGCCAGACTTTTCTCCAGTGTGTTATATTAAATACTATACTAATTCAAAGAGGTCATAATATACATGAAACAAAGTGGAACACCCACTTCTCATCAAGAAAGTTAGATTTCTTCTTCACCTGGCAAAACGGCTGAACAGCTGGCTGGTCAAAATATCTCTCTGCACCTTTTGATTTAATGTCTCATCTCTATCTCTTTCTCAATAATTGTTGGCATGTAATTGCTTGTTGAGTCTCTTAGACTTTGTTCTCTTTCTTGACAGCTTAGTGATTTCTTCCCACTGCACCACACCTAAAGATTCCTGTGCATTCTTACTGATTCAGACTACATTCATTTTGTGAATGTCTATAAATTTTCTGGAACACTGTTCATTCCCAGAAAATCTAAAATAAGTTAACTGAGTGAACCTTCCTTAAAAATAAATGGAAATTTTCTTCTTCAGCAATAACTCAAGTTGTGACAGTTTCTTTTAAGAACTCCTTCCATAACATTTACCCAGCAGAAAGCAAAAATACTGTGTGTGTGTAGATATTCACCTTTTATGGTTGTTGACACTTCTTTTTTTTTGGGGGGGGGGGGGAAGCAATTCTGTACATTGTCCGAAAGTGATTATCTTATCCTATATCTTACCTTATCTTAGTCTCTTCCATTATTTGCTTGATTTGAAGGTATTGTCAGAAAGGAAGCTTATTTTTTTTCAGTCATTTCAAAATGCACACAGCTAATTTCTTGTCTTTCTGTAACATATCTTACAGAGACATTGGAAAGCAAAATTACCCCTTCTCCATAAAAACTTTGCAGTCTTTATTCTGGTTTAGTGTTTCTCTTTATTTCTATTTTCTAGTGTCGCGTTACACCCTTATCCTTCATGAAGGTTCACTAAGTAAAAGTTACTGGATGTTCAGAAGTTCAAATAAGAAAGTCATTTATAGAGAAAGATGGCTTTCTTTTTTGATTTTGTGGTAGAGAGGAGTAAGAAGCACCATGCAGACACTGAAATGATATTAATTCTGGTCATAGCTTAGCCAATATTTATTCTTTGTTAGGTCCAAAGTTTGTTTGCTGGACTTATGCCTTTGTAGTGTAATACCATGAAAATTAACGTGTTGACACTGTTGGGACTGTTTTCAATAAATTGTAGTATATGCATGAACTTTAGTTGTGGTCATGCAAGAAAATTAAGAGCATTAAAGGTGAGGTCAATAAAAACAGCTGTATCCATTGTCATGCAGGCAGTAGGCCAGATTCAGGAAGGCTATCGTGCTAGGTATGTACTTGCTCAACATCTACCCATGAGACAAAAGGCAAACCAGGAGACATTTTCTAAATCTTTGTAACAGTTTGTTTGCTGGACTTGCTAGCTTTTGTGTATTTTAAAATAATTACAAATATTTAAAACTTATTAGTAAAACTATGTAGAATTCACAATAGTTTTAGCTAAAATAGAGAGAAATTAGACAATACAAAACAGTCTCAGACAATAAATTATTCATGCCAATATGTTTCACTTAAAAATAAATGTACATTCTTGAAACTAAGAACTAAGTAATACCAAACTGAAGCATTTCATCCTGAGTCAAACAAAATATGCATTGGAATCTAACTTTGGCTCACACCTGGTTGGTAATAAAAGTAAATTTAATTCTCCCAGCAGATTCACCAGTTACAAAGCAGCTTGGAAAGTATGTGAATATAGTGATTGTAAGTCAAAATAATTTGTATATTGAACAGCTGTATTTCTTAAAAAATCTAGTAGTATATATTATCAGATGAGGGTGACTAGGAAATGCATAATGAGCAAGTTTGTAAACGAAGAGAAGTGATAATGTTGACTGAATTCTCTTGTCGATTATACTAAAAGAATAGATTTTTCCACATTTACACTAGTTAAGCTAAGAGTAAAATTTGACCTCGGTTCTGAAGGGGGAATACAGCTGAAAGAGAAATAATGAATTTTCCCACTTAGGCAAGCAGAATAAATGGTTAGTTCTGTCTGATACTACATATTTATTGCTTGTAGTTCTGGGTCAGCACTATTACAGAGAAGTTAAGCTCTGTTGACAGAAATCTTTTCTTTTTCTTTTCTATACAGATGATGACACGTTTTCCAATGTGTTTTGTGAACATTCTAAGAAGCTTATCAATGTACATTTATTTGCCCTGGCTGCTAAGTTTTATTCTTTGTATAACCTTGGAGTATGTACCCCGTTAGAAGACATACTTGAAGCACTTAGAGGAGACAATCAAGGAATAAGAGGTATATTTACATTTGTATTTAAATTTTTATTTTTCACTATAGGACCTGCAGAATTTTGGGTTTGGAGGGTGGTTTGGTTTTTTTGTTTAGAAAATGAATTCTCTTGCTAAAATTTGAGCAGAGGGGTCACAGCATTCAGTACCTGTAGACCCTTTCTGAGATTCATTTTTAAAGGGGATGAGATAGGCAGAAGCCACATCATTATTTGAGGTGTCTTGTTAATTCTCTTTGTTTTTCTTCTCCCTAAGTGGCAGGAATCATGGTTGCTATTCTTGCTTTTTTTTAAAAGTCTCACCCTAAAATCTGGCAAGTGGGTTTTTTTGTTGCATCTTTTGTTTAGTATTAAGTATGTGCTTTGGCGTTCAGCTGAATATGGCCCACTAAGTGTTTGATGTCTCAAAAAAAAAAAGATTTTATTAATTCTGTATGTTTTGGACCAATACCAAATATATATATCATAAAACTAGAATAATTTCATTTTCTATAAAGAAATTGGATTAAAACACTCTCAAGTTGGCATCAAGTTGGACACTGGAAGTCTTGCCCCTGATTATATCTTCTGTATCAGATGATAAACTGGCATTTATACTTACTTTGACTGCTGCACAGTCAAAGTAAGTATAAATTTCACTGAAAATGTGCTCTTTATTGAGTCCTCAGTCATTATAGGTTTGTCACTGTCTTTCAGATTTCTCATTAGTTTTTCAGAGACAGACTGAGCAGCTCTCTGCCTTTGCTTTCTGGTGTGTTTTATCTCTATAATACATTAAAACTCTGATGTTTCTTATCCTAAGTGATAACACCATTATATATATTGGGCATCTCTCCCATTTTCTACAGCTATTTTCTCTTTCCAATTTTGCCATTTTCCATGGTTGACTCCCCAGTTTTCCATTTCTTTAGAATGACTAAAATGCCATAGCTAAGATAGTCTTAATGGTTTGTTGTGTATCAGTCTTACTCTAAGTTTACTTTCTGGCTTCTTTCCTTCTGCTGTTAGTTCATCTGAAGCCCTTTTTTCTTGTTTGACAACTGTATGCTGCTTTTCTTTCGCTCGCTTTTTAGCTCTTTTCATTTTTATTATGCTCTCATTCCCTGCTTAATTTTCTGTAATTCTGTAGTTCTACATTGGTGTAGTCATATTTGAGTTCATACCTGCATTAGCTTTCTTAGACAAAAATGCAAGGATTCTTTCATCTTTTTGTCATGCAGAATGGAACATCAGGAATAAGACAATTGCTGAATATTTTGTTCTGTGTCTTGCAGGAGTGCTGCTCAGTTGGGTAACTTGGGCCTGGGTTTGTGATGCAGTAATTCTAAATTGTACTTCATAGAAAAAATAAAACGTGTTCCAAATGTATACAATGGTATTATAATTCAAAACCTTTGTGTTGAATTGGCAGTACGTATCAGTTAAATTAACTTAATTGAAGTTCCTGGTAATCATTTGGCAGAAGCAGAATACCAAATTATGGATTCATACGTGCAAGTTGCCAAATGAAAGTTGTGATCTTTTAACTTTAAGCTATTTTAGATATTTTGGACTTAATTCTGTATTTCAGAAAATACATTTATTTCCTGACATACTAAACCTTGCAAGTCAGGAGAAGTGTAAGTCTGAGAAAACTGGCAACTTTACGATGGCCGTGCTCACATTCTGAAAAGTATGCATCAGGATAATTCCATTTATGCTTCAGATGTTTTTAATACATTTTCTTGTTCTAAGACAAACATGCTTATGAGCTTGTTCCCACAGTTTGCATACTTGCATAGTTCTCTAACTTCTTCACCATCTTAATGTAGACATATTGCTATCCTTCCTTGGAATAACTGGTAAGCACAAACATTTTAAGCATATTGTGGACACAGCTACTCAGAATGGAGTTCTGAGTCTAAAGGGCTTTCTCCATTGCTTCCTAACGAAGGTCACTTTGGTTCTTACTGCACCATCAGGTTGCTTGCACTGAGCACACGGGGTCCAGAAGAGCCTGGCCCAAGGGGAGGATGCCAGCAGGGACAATTTCTCTTGTTACAGGGTTCATATCTAATCTAAGAAGTGAGGGTTGCTAGAGTATTGGATTAAGAGTACTCTCTACCTTTGCAATGTGTTTATGGCCAAGGTAGTTGTCATGCAATGACTTAACTAATCCGTCTTTAGATTCCACGTACTGGAATATCACTCTGCTTCAATGTTTTTTTAGTATGTGGTTAACCCAGTCCCTCACTCTGGCTTATGGAATTAAATCACAGTAGTGTAACTTCTATATAGGTGGTGGTGTCTGGTGTGGACTGTGAATTTTTTTTTTTTTATCTGGTGTATCTGAATTCCAACAGGCAGCTGGGGTATGAAACCCCTGCATCCTGCTATAGGAGATCTTAGGAAGTTCTGCATTAGCCTTGTATAAAAGACAGTCTCTCCTCAATTTGTTCAGCTTCACAACTAAAGATGTAGCTGTAAATGGCAGTATAGAGTTGAAGCAGTTTTTCAAATGGAAAGCAGCTACCTGTGCTAGGGGTTCACAATGGAAATAAGCAACATTGCAGTACCAGCTAAAATTAGTACCATTAATCTTTCTGTTACTCTATTATATCCAGGGTACTTCTGTGAAGCATTCGAACCCCACTTTCTTTTTTCATCACAAAAGGAGGTGGATCTCTAAATTTCTTACGGTTTTTGAAATTAGTATTTGTTTTGCTTGCATCAGTTGTACACATAACAAGGAAATCTACATGTATAATTATTTGTTTCAGGAAAGTAATTTTGTGATAGCAGAATGAATCTACAGAGTTTGTTTAAAATTAGGATACTTTTCTTTTTTTCAAATTTGCAGTTGTCTTGGCAATACAAAACAGTCCCCAAATACAGTTTTTCTATTAGATTGTAATATGTCTGTTTGTTTTTTCAAAATAATGTAAAAAAAAAAACCTATCAGAATTTTGCAGAAAATGTAGCAACAATAAAATTTATAAAAAATCCATAATTTTCTGCAAGCAGTATCATTTTCCCTGAGCTGAGATATAAGCAGAGTGTTCATTCTGCAAAAAGTAGGAAAAGAAGTCTAAAAATGGTTAAGAAACTTTGGTAGCTAAGATGATAAATACTTTAGATATGTAAGTATAAGCAAACTATGATTTTTTCCCCCTGGAACCTCAGCTTTTGTAAGTTGGGTCTTGTCTCTGGATTTCTGGATTTGTTCAATGTTTGAAATACTTAATTTGGCTTAAGTACTCTCTGAAATGGTACTTCACACAGCATTACCCAGTTCAGTCTTTTGAGTTCATAATACAGCAAAGAGTAAAAGGTGCAGTATGTGGTGATAGTTCAAAGTGACAGTGCTGCTTTGGAGAAGAGTCAAAACAACTTTTATTTCTGTCAAGAAGTTAAATGTCTGTTTCTTCCTGTTCCCATTCTGCTGCTTCTTCTGATGAGCCTATCCAGACACAAAAATTTTCAAATATAAACAAGAAAGAGACTTTTTAAAAATTTTTTCTTTCATTTGAAATGCTTATAAATTAAGAGTTTTTTAGGACACCATGTTGATCTTTTAAAGCTGAAGAGACTCTTTAGTGAAATGACAAACACTTGTTTCTGCTATTTGTTTTGTTTAAAAGTATTTTAGTCTATTTTTTTCTTTTGTTAGTTCATAGAGTCTATATTAGATTTTAAGTATTGTCATAACAGTTTATTATAAAAAACCCAGATGTTTAAGAAATAGAGAGATCCTGTGGGGTTTGGGAAAAATAGAGAAAACACTAGGTTTCTCATGAGCTCAGTTCAATTCCCCACTCTCTTTTAAAGAAGTAACACTCTTGGCTCTGTTCCCGGCATGATCTGATCAAGGAATGAACATAGTTTTTGCCTAATGATCAGTTTCTGGACAGATGAACACATACGGTGCAAAAAGCAGAGAATGGCAAAGTATATTAATCTGCCTAGTCATGTAGAAAAGTCTTGTTTTCTAGGAGCATGCTCATCAGTAACGGTACATTTTCTTCTACCATCACTCAGACTTATAAAAAGTTCCATCAGTTTAACTAGAGCCAAGTGTACTGTAATGTTGATCGCCTAATAGAAATATGTGGGTTTCTCCCAAGGGAGCAACTTCTGAGCTTCTCCTTTGGTCGGAGGATGTAGAGATTAGCAAATGGGTGCTTGGTATTCTCCACAAGCAGTAAACCCATGGTAGAGATTGTCTCCATCACATCAACACATTCTCCAGCAACACTGAAATGAGTGATTTTCTACCATAAGATGTAACAGTTCTGTAACCCATCCATGGGGTAAATAAAGAAAATAAAAGTGCCTCTTCCTTTGAATTTACCCAGCATCGCTTATAACTTTTATTTGAGATATCTCCCACGTGATATTGTGAGCAATTCTGCAGAATTAACAAGCCGTACCGTTTGATTATTAATTGTCTCTGCCCTTTTATTTCATATATGTAAAGGTAAATGTGATAAATGACACAAAATAAATATTTTTTAATGAACAGGAAGAAATAGTACGGTTTTATAGTAGTAGCTATTGTCTGGTATCTGGTCAAGTATTAGATATGCTACATCTTAAAAAAACTACACTAACAGTACTAAGTTCTACAGTAGATTAATTTTACTAATTCATCTGGAATTCAGAAGTTTAGTCTTGTAATAATTTAGTGAGTTTTTAATTAAAAATTACTATCCTTAAAATATAAAAATACTTTAGCATATTTTTAGGCTGGTATTTTTTCTGATTGGTCACAAATCTTTATTATTATGGGTTGTGTTAATGTGTATTTATTTTCTTAATCTGATACAGGGATCAAAACTGATGAGTTTATGAATAATAAGAAATCACATGAAGTGCAGGTGATGTCAGAGCTGGTAAACAACATAGCAAATTATTGTGGTATAAAGCAGGTAAGAAAGCATTTCTTACTGTATGTTACCGTATACCTTCCAAATTATTCTCATTATTGTGTTCTATTATGTCATTTTGATATTCTGTTCTTATTTTTCCTGTAAATAATTGTAGCTAAAGAAGAGCTTTTAGGGCCAAGCTGGAGGACAATTTTGTTTACAAATGTATTATTCCAAAGGAGCTGCCTTTCAGTGAGTCATAATCATTTTATGATTCATGAAAAATTTTAAGGAATTATAATCATCCTCTGTATGTTGAGCAGCTAAAAATTGTACTGCTTTTTGCTATGCATGGGTACTGCATTGTTTATCAGTATTATATTGCTGGCAATTTACCATGACCATCAGTAGGAGAGCAAAACTTCATTCTTCTTCTCTCAGGTGCACAAGAGTGCCACATAGAGACCAAAGCAGCAAATCTGAGAAATTTTGAAAGCTCATTTTATTCTGGCACAAGAGATTTAAATTGTTTCCTGTTGTTTAATGCTATTCACCTTTATTTAACATGGATTGAGCTCTATCAGTTAGGAATTAGTTATGACCTTTTTAGTTTGAAGAGAGACCAGATTAAGTAGAGATTTGTGTAGCAGAGTGTGCATGAAGTACATTTGGTAAAACGCATATCAGATCTGGGCACCCAATACCATTATCACCCGGCGATTACTCTATGAATTGGCTGTTTCATACATAAAATGGCAAGTTCATCCTTGGATGGTGAAGAATTACAGGATTCCTTTCTCAAGTTTGATTGTAACTTGCCCTTTTTTTTAAATGTAATTATGATTGCACAGTGCACGAGATCAGTGTTGCATCAAAACCTCGTAGATGTTTACTGATGGATCTGTTGACAAAACACAAGCATCCCAATAATTCTTGACTTTTTTGAGTACTGTATTTCACATTCTGTTAGACAAAAGTACACCAATACCATTTCCTCGGTTTACATACTTATATTTCTGTAAGCTTTTTCAATGTTAAACTTTCTGTTGATTCCACGTCTTGGACCTTTGTTGCGGTAAGACTAAATTTTTAAGTATCTGGGATAACTGAATTGGTTTAATCATTTTAATCTCTATAATGCTAATAACTGGCTAATGTAGACTCATCCTTGCTTTAAACTGTAGATGACTAGTGGCTCTGGACACTGCATTTGATTCCTTTCTACATCTGATCTGCACTTGCTTTCTGTGCAAGGGGCTGTAAGTGTAAACGGGGACTAATTTCCTCCAGCCTAATATTCATTCCCACAAAGACTTGTGGAGAACAAACTATATTTGTTTAAAACCAAAGATTAATAAGGTACCTGCCTAGATTTTATGCTGAACATATTCCCTCTGAGCCTTTTTTTTTTTCCTAAGTAAATACGTCTGAGTATCGTATGTGGGTAAGGGGGAAGAGACAGCTGCAGTTGGGCAGGCCAAGTCTGTATTACTATGGTCTCTGGTATATCTTGTCCCCCATATTGTGCCTGGCCTTTGTAATGGGAGAGTGCTAGTTGGCTGGCTTCATACCTGCACCAAGGGGGTTGCTAAAAATTAACGGTGTGGCTGGTTGTGTGCGGGGAGGCTAGAGTACGTGGCTGTGCTCTGTTCAGTTCAGTGGTAGAGATGTAACTGCAGCGTCCCGAGTTGCTGCTGCTGCTGCCATAGACCAAAGGGCAGGCCCCAAAACTTGGATTCAGCTCCGAGTTGCTGAAGCTGAACTTTGATTAGGAAGTTATTTGGCTCAGACTGAGTTTAATTTAGATAATGTAAATGATGCAGTACTCTTGATGGGTTTGGGTCAGGCCTGTGACATCCTTGGAAACAGAGATCAAAACTCTGAATCCTGAACATCTGTTTTGTGAGGAACGACTGATGAAGGCAAAGTTTTAGGCAGCCTTCTCCTTACAACTGGGATTACCAAGTAAACAGAGAGCTGCAATTAAGGCCAAATATTACTGGATGAGACACAATCTATTTGTGAGCATCTGCGATCACTTACAGCGGTGGAAGGTGATCTCTCCAGCAGCTCTTTCAAGAGCCAGCCGCGGTGACAAGTATGGGTGCCTTCCACAACCATAAAGTGGATGTGCTCTGTAAAGAATAGAAGTACAGTAGCAGCAGATTGGTGAAAGTAATCTCTTCTATCATTAGCATGTTTTTTGCCTTGCTTACCTTTTGCTTCAGGCAAGAATTAGTTGTTCAAGTGTTGAAGACTTTCATGTACTTAAAAAGCTGTAGGAGAGTGTAGTTTGCTTATAACGCAATACGAAATGTTCTCTGTGTTTGCTGGAAGGTGGTGTTTCATATAGCATTTTCATTTAGATTTTAAATAGTTCCTGTGGGATTCAGGCATGAAAGGAAAGGAAAACCCGTATTCAGAGAGTAAAAAAATAGAGCCACCTTAATGACCTAACCTAAGTCCCGATGTAGCTGGTTACTAATAAAATTTCAAACCAATCATTATTAAGTATCTGTCAATATGCTGCAATTTCATGCAGTGATTATGCACTTTTGTCAGATGGCTTGGAGTATCTTTAGACAAAGGATTATTTTCTGTTTATTTTTTGAAAAAATTGTAACATTTAATGAAAAATATTATTTCAGTATATCACTGAATATGAAATGCTGACTGCTCTATATTAACTTTTTTCCATTTTAGTCATACGCTGTAACAAAATTTATTTGTGCAAAGTTACAAATCCCTAATATATGAAAAGAGCTTTCCAGTTACATTTAAAAAAAAAAAAAAGAAAAGCCTCCTTCTAAGTTATTAAAAAAGCAACTCCTTTTGTTTTGGTTACCTTTCAACTTAAAAAAATACAGGGATTGTAAAGTTTTAGGAGAGTTTTTTCCTTATTGATTTTTTTCTATCCTTCTCACAAAACAAATTATATGCGGCATTTAATTAAAAAATCTAGAACTATGAAAACACAACACATGTTTTACAACAGCACGTGTCCTCAGGGTGTTTCTTTCAGATATTACAGATCACTGACTCCTTGAAAAATGCCCTCCATTTCACCTCCATACCCATGATGTATAATGGGTGGTAGAGGATATTACTCTCTTGTGGTATTTTATAATGCAGTGTAATAAATAGTAAAATGAGAATAAAAGCAAAAATTTTATTACTACTGTAATCACTTCTAGGTTAATGATTTGAATTAAAACATTAAAGCAAACTAACTAAAGGGTTTTTTTCAGTTGTTTACTGCCCCTTTTAAGCATTGTTCCTATTGTACAAGTAGAAATTTATTTTATAAAGAAGTTTTTTATTGAACTCTGAAAAGAAGCCAGTGATGATTCTTCTTTGTTTAAATGCACGTTTCTTTTCTTTAATGTATTTGTGAAAGTTTTCCTTGGAAATTGCAGCATGTGCAGCAAGAGTTGCAATGTGTAATGTAAGTATGATATAATTCTGCATTCAGCATCCATTAAATTTCTGATTTGGTGCTGGGAAATGTTGGAATGCTTCTGGAAACGAAGTTCTTGATTGCACTGTGCCAGAAACTGTGTTTAAACATAGTACCCAACTCACTATGGACAAGACCTTTGGAGTTCATTATATCATGGAAATTTCATTTTAAAAGTTCATGCTTGGCAGATATGCTATGGATTGCTGATTACCTTTCCTTATGTAATCAAGGGAAGGTAAAGCAGGGATTAATTTAATGCCGTCTATTTGTTTAGCACAAGATCATTGCCTGCTTATTTTTAGTCAAATTTTCCTTTCGTTTTAAAACTGTTCTCCCAGTGCTAATTTAACAATATATTGCTGTTCTCTTTTTACTTGGAAACTAAAAAAACCTTACCCAAACAGCAGTTTGTCTTTACAGCCACTAGAGGTCACATGTAGAAGTTAGGAATAGTTCACTAGCTGACTCGTGTTCAAGTGCTGCCTTTAACAGAAATAATTAAAAACCTTGTAGAAGTGGAGGTGTGCATATTCTGCATAATATTAATACCTGTTACATAAAATAGTAGATAAAATAATTCCTCGAACGCTTTTCTTTCCTTCACTTTTAGATAGTCTAGGAAAACATTGGTGATAAATGTGACAAATAAATCACATTTTCAAAAATTATGCTTAGATTATATCAATTCTATTTCACTAAATCCACTCCTGTGCTGATTTCATTCAAGAAATTTGAGGATTGTAGCATACCTAGATGGCAAATATGCAGCAATATCACACGACAAGTGCAGATGAGAAAGCCATGTGCAGCCTGGGTAAACAATTTTTACCTAGCAGTGTGTATTTTCCACTCTTTTACATAGTCTTTAGTGACATTGGTTCAAATTTTTCTTTCTAATTCCATGGCTGTACAAATCTTTAAGTTTCTTGGAATAAGGAATAAATCTTTCTTTTTCTTTTCAGTAAGATTATTGCTGTACTGAGTACTTTTACCTGGTAAAAAACTATTCAGTTGAGTTTAAGATGGATCCATGTAGTGTATGCTGCTGTTTGCACTTAGAAGTATCAGTGTGAGCTATCTTATGAATGTGTGACAGATCAAGAACAAGACATAAATGTTCTTGAATCAAACACTTTCAGGAATATCTACAAAGAAGTCATTATATCTAGTCAATACAATTTTGAGAAGACAGCTGAACAGAAGCGAACATTATAATTTTCTTCCCTTACAGAAATGTCACTCTGCCTATTCTTGCAAAATATTTTGTTATATATTTATTACCAATTAAAACACACATGATATAAAGCTGTGATTGTGTACTTAAGGGTCTCAGGTTACCCTTGTTTCTGCTACTACTCTGTATGGTGTTTTCCTTTCCGTGTTATATCGGTCACTGAACGAGCGCATGCTTTCAACTGTGAGACAAACTAAACTGTCAGCTAGTTATTTCTTCTATTCACTCCTTCCTCCAGAACAGGCAGTGGAAAGCACGTGACCTATGAACCCCTTTGTTTTATTACAAAAGCATCCTCATTTTAATCAAAGCTGTATGGATCATTTTCACAAAATGGGAAAGTGGTATAAATAAGCATTCTGACATAAAAGAGGGTATCAGTATCACCTGTCTTTAGGTCACATCTGAAGTAAGTCAGGCACCGAATCTGAAGGTGCTTATTTCTGTACAACTCGTGGTAGTAGACTCCTCAGCCTGTGGCCTGAGACCTAGTGGAAGCTAGGTGCCTAAGGCTAAATACTGTGAATGCTTTCTTTGCTAACTCTATATCCTGACCCAGTTTGGCAAGGGCAGGTGGTGTTGGTTTATGGTTATTTTCTGTAGCAGAAGGAAGTTCTGTGTCAAAAAATACACTGAAAGTCTTTCCCAGAAGAGTCAGGACATGTACATTGCATAAGCATTGCAGTGTCTGTTTTCTGGAGCAAAATCAGTTAAGACTTAATTCTGTGTTTTAAAATCAGAAGATGGACCAACAAAGCAAAAGAACTAAGTGTATTAGGAGGGATAATACTGATAAGGTAGCTGTTAAATCCATGCTTAAATTTTTAGGGAGTTATTTTGCATTTGATTGAAGTGTGTCTTGTTGCTCATTAATGCAGCAGATCTTATTTTCTTTTTTCCACATTATCTAGGTGATTGATATAGGTTCTGGAAAAGGCTACCTGAGTTCATTTTTGTCCATGCAATATAACTTGAAAGTTTATGGAATTGACTCCTCAAACACCAACACTAATGGTGCTCATGAAAGGAACAGGAAATTGAAGAAACACTGGAGAGCATATCAGAGTCGAGGAAGAGCAAACCTCGAAAGCCAGACGTTGGAAAAGGCAAATGACAGGCCAGCGGAAAGTGAAATTAAATGTAAAGCAATCAATGAAAAGCCCTTAAATAATCACAGCAGTCTTCAAAGTCAGGACCAAGTGACTATCCAAGATTTAGTTCCTTCTTGTGGTTCCACAGAAATAGCTACATCTGAAACCAGCAAACATACTGAAGTTGATTTGGTGGCTCAGACACAATCTGATGAGAGCAAACTTTCTGAAGAGGTTCTTGCTGTTCTAAATGTTTTGCCTGCTGATGCTGTAGAAGTTTTTTCTTCATCTCAGTGGAACTGTGGGGAACTCTGTGAAGAGGAAAAGGCGCAAAGGAAAATGGCATCTGTGAAGGCTAAAGAGAGCAAGTCGAGTGAATCAAACCTGTATTTTCCATTGACCTCTTGCATCACTGCTGAAACAGAACTCAGTGACATCATAACAGATCTGGAGGTTATTTTACTAATATTTGAAGTAGATTGTCCATTGTCTTTATATTGCCATTTCCATATGTACATAATGTTTGCTGAGTGTATATAAAGTGCTGTCAGTGGTGTAAATGAATATTCTGGCCCAATAATATTTTTCAGCCAGTTAGCAGAAGCATGTCTAGCAGATGCAGATTGTTTTTCTATTTTAATGTATGTGTTGGGATTATTTTGAATATGTAAAGCAGCCTTTAGAATTTATGGGGTAGATAATAATCAGCTGTCAAAGTTAACAGCATACATGTTAGCACATTCAGGTATTTTACAATTGTGGTTATAGATAACATCTAATTATTATGAAAAGAGTTATATTTACCAGGTAGATGGATACATTAAGCACTGGAATTTCAATTTTCCTGAAATTTCCTGAAATTTCTTATTTTTTAAGCTTTATATTTTTGTAGTTTCAATTGAACTTTGAAGGCATAGGAGAACTTATTGTGTATACTCAACATAGAGTTTGTAAAGAAACCTATTTGCAAATAATGCTTTTATATTTTGACTTTTCAGAGTTACTTTAAGTTCATTTAGTAATTTATTAGCTGGTGGGGATTGTGTCTACACAAACAAGCCCAAGCTCAGCTGCCCAAAGACAGTGACACAAGTCTAGAAGCTGTATGGCCATTTTGTTCCTATGCCTGAGCTAATGTACGTTGATTGTGTAGATACGTTCAGTCTTTTATGGAAAGATAAAAAATTGTCTGTGTTCAGTAGTAACCGGACTGTTATATTCAGGGGTGTCATTCATCTGTGATTCAAGACCATAGGTTTGTGCTGATGGCCCTATAACTTGAGCTAATAAATTGCACCGACTACCTGAGAATGTGTGGAGCAAGCTCATGTCTGTCTGGAAAAGACAGCCTGAGCAGAAGGGTTTGTTGATGAAGCATATGCCTTTACATTTGCACAGCTGGATTTTGTAACCTGTTAGCATGTAATTTGTATAATGTAAAAGGTAGAAGATATCCTATATCACTGCTTTTCTTTGTAACAACAAAAAAAAAATGGTCAGAAAAAGTAAAAGCTTCATTGTGTTAAAAATCAGTAATAACAAAACTGCACATTAGGTGCGATGGATGTGTGTAATTAAAAATCTTTAAAATGTGCAATCATTTACATGTTTTAAAAGTACTTTGAGAATTTTTAGAAATACAATATTTTTAGAGACAGTTTTACAAATATTTACAATTTTTTATTGCAACCATAAATTGATTTTTTCTTTCTCAAATTTTCCTAAGATGGGGACAAATAGGGAATGGGTAAATTATTTACTGATTTATACCATAAATTCTGAAGTGAATCTGCTGATCATGGGAATGCATGTTTCTGTATAGCCCAGGACTGATATTGAGATATGAAATTTTGCTACGCTTAAGCGAACATCCAGAAAGTACTTTCAGTTATACCCAGGCAACCTTACCGAAGTCAGTGATGGTCCAAAAGTGTACCTGATGCAGACAGACTGCCCTCATATTGTTCAGAATTTTTGAGCATTGTCATGTGTTTCCTCTATCTTGCATGTGGTAGCCATCTTCCACGAGCTTACTCCTGAAAGAATCTCTCTAACTTTTGCTGTCCTGGTGTTTAATTGCTGCCCTTGCAAGTGTATTTCTTCCCTTAGCTTCCAGACTTTAGTCTTGTTCCACTCTTTCTGTAATTGCATGTGGAAAAAAGCTTCGTGGAATGGTGAGCTGAAGCTGACGGCCAGGCAAAAAAGTCTTTAAAAACTAAGCTGGACTGAAACTGAACTTTTGCCACCTAAAAATTTTGGATCCTAAGACAAGGAGAGGGAGGGCAAGCATAGAGAAGCAGCATGAAGTGGAAGGTGAGAAAGGGGGACAGGGAGAATTAAAAAAACAGAGGAAAGGGGAGGTTTTACTGTTTTGCACATACATATACTATATAATACAGATGGGTGAGAAAATCAGATATAGAGCAGCAAAAATAGATGTGCCTATAAAGTCAGAATGATTATAGAAAGGTATCCCGGTTGAATGTCTCTGGGCTAATTTCTTGTTGGTAACCTTGTTAATAAATAAGGCTGAAATTCACAGCAACACCATGTTTACCATGTAGATTCCAACTAATAATGCTGGAAGGGAAATATCTTTTTACAAATGGTGAGAAGAGGGATAATTTGGGTGGAGAAATAGAGGGGAAAAGGAAATTGAGGAAAAAGGAACTGAAGTAAGAAAAAGAAGTAGCAGTAGTAGTAATAACAATAACAGGAAAGCTAGGACAGACAAGAGAAAATGGCCCATGCCCAATCACCACATAGATGTTCCCTTTCATGTAGGTAAACCAGCTGCTATTCACACTCTTGAAGTTCTGCTACCTCATGGCAGGTGGAGGTAGAGTGCAGAGATGCATAGTTCCTTACCTGAACGAAACGATGAGCAGTCTGTCTCTCCACAGAGGCAATGCACCATGTTTTCTTAGTGCTGAAGAGCTTTTATTATGCATTGAAAAGTTCTAGAACAGAACAGCAGGAGTCCTCATGGAGTTGTGTATTTAAAGCTTACAGCTCCATAACCATTTGCAGCATGTTTCGGTTTTGGAGTTTGTTGTTGTTATTCGTGCTCTTTCAGTTGAAGAGGGAGTTGCTTTATTGTTGCTTTTTTTTCTTTTTCTTCTTAGGACTGTATGATGGTGGGTCTACATACATGTGGCGATCTTGCTGCAAATACACTACGAATTTTTACTGCCAAACCTGAAATCAAAGCGGTTTGCAGTGTAGGCTGCTGTTACCATCTGTTGTCCGAACAGTTTGAAAACCAAGAAGGTAATTCTGAGCTTAACTTGTGGCTGCAAGTTTGCATGTTGAGAGTATTATACCTTTTAATTAATAACCTCCTTGTGTTTGTTCCTTTCCAGTGGCTTATTTAGTACTGGTTTTAATTACATTATGTGGGTCATTCACTCCAGGATGCCGTGTAGCTTTTCTGTTATGCCAATATTCCTAATATTCTTACTGAAATTAGGGACATTAATGCAGAATGTTTTTATGTGGTTATGGATACAGCTGGTTTTATTCCCTTACTTCACTTGTAAAATGTGACGGCTTTTTTAGCACAATATGTTTTCATCCGTTTGAAATATTTTGTACCAGATTTTGCCCTTGGCTGTCTGCAAGCAAGATCCACTTATGTTGAGTTGTACATATACAACTATGAGCAGAATTCAGTCCTTGTAATGTGAGTTATTATTCCAAAAAAACACTCATCTGAGTGCTGTGCTCTGGGGCATTGCCAGTTTGGAACATTGTAGAACAGTACATAGATAACAGTTTTTCCTGGGGAGACAACCTGAAAATTATCTGGGAATTCACATTATAGGCAAGTTTTCCTTTGAATGTGGGTTTTTTTCATTTTTGATAGAAAGTTGGTATCTTTACTTGAAAGGTAAATTCTGCATAATGAAAAACATTAAGTAGCTGGCTTTCCTGAGACAAGTGGTATGTAGCTGAGCTTTCTAAATGACTGTCTGCCAAAGTCCTAGAACCTGATCATCATATCAATCAAATTTGAGAGAGGGGTGGATTGGCAAAGTTTATTTCAGCTCTTTCAGGGAACTTCACGGACAGAAAGGCAAGTGGAACCCAGCTGCTGCTCTTTAACAGTTGGCTGCTCAGGCAGCTAAGGCACAGCTCCAGACTGACCACGACACATGCTAGCTCTTGCTTGCTTTAATGATCTTTTCATGTTGTTTTTATCTCGCTCTGCAACAATTTTAAGAGTTTTTGCAGTGTATTTGTTTCAGTTATTTCACAATATTTATAACAATAGTTATTTCAGATCACCCCAAAAACAAAGAAAAAGAAAATAGAATCAAAATTCCTAAGTTATAGAAATGCGATTAGTAAAAAACATACAATTCCTTTTACATCAGAGTTTTAAAAAATGATGAACTTTAAGGCACTTGTCATTAAATTTGTGTGTCTGAAACATTTGGTTGTTTATTATTATTGCAAAGAGGACACAACTTCCTATTCTCGCTGTAGGATTACTTTTTCCAGACCAGTGCATAAGGGTTTACTAAATTATTGTTACTCAGACACCACCAAAGGATCAGGTGTGATAACCTATTCTAAGTTCAAACAAACAGATGTATGTGCACGGTGGTAAGAGATACTGCAGTTTCATAGCAGTATGGAAATGAAGCCAAGTTGCATGTTGGAATTTCTAGCTGTTTGATTTTTCTCAGCTTAAAGGATAAGAATTATTCTCAAAGAAGAACTTTTTTAGGCAGAATAAAAGGAAATTGCAGAAGAAGATTCATCTACTATATGTTTTTTTCGTAAATGTGCCGCGGAGGGGTAAGAACGCATGGACTGACAATATCTAAGAGCTAAAATTTCTTCAAAGGGAAAATGGGAAAGAATTAGGACTATAGCTTGTGTCTACGCTTCCTATGCATGGATTTCAAACTGACAAACCATTCTAGAGGATGCTAGAGGACTCTGTAACTAATCAGATGGTATGGATCCCACAATTCACTTGTACAAGAAATAAACTAATTCCTCTTGCAGCTGTCTGAGGCAAGTGAATTTTGGTACTGCTTCCAAAATGGACCAAATCATAGAATTGCGATGAAATAATTTAACTTGGAAGTGGCTTCTGGAGGTCATCTGGTCCAGATCATGGCGCAAGGCAGGGCCAACTTAGATCAGATTGTTCGGGG
This sequence comes from Nipponia nippon, assembly GCF_047370975.1. Lineage (NCBI taxonomy): Eukaryota > Metazoa > Chordata > Aves > Pelecaniformes > Threskiornithidae > Nipponia > Nipponia nippon. The sequence continues at coordinate 45,688,175 of NW_028262347.1, forward strand.
CCTTGTCCAGTTGTATTTTGTATATCTCCAAGGGCAGTGATTCAGCAGCCCATTCCAATGTTTGCCCTCACCACAAAGTTTTTTTTCCTCATATCTATTCAGAATTTGCAGCTCTTGTGCATTACCTATTGTCTTTTCATTGTGCACCTCCAAGAAGAGTCTGGCTTAATCTTTTCTGTTCCCTTTCCTTCAGGTAGTCAAAGACAGCAGTTAGATCCCTCCTTGACCTTCTCTGCAGCCCTGTAGCCCTCTTGCCACCACTGAACTCATTCCAGTAAGTCAGAGTGGTGGGCTGGAGAGCCCAAAGAAGCACTCTACATACTCTCATTCTCGCAAGTGCTAAAAAAGAGGAATAATCACATCCCTTAACATGCAGGCTTCACTGTTAAGCTTCAGAGTCCTATCAGTTTTCTACCCACCTTAGAGTCCACCTGTCTGAGTCATACCTTTTCAATTTGTCTATAAAGATACTAAGGAAACCTTGCTGAAAGCCTTGCTAAAGTCAGGGTAAACTATGACTATGCTCTCCCCTAGTTCATGGAGTCAGTCCCTACATCACAGAAGGCAATAAAGTTTGTCAGTCCCTGGTAAATTCCTGCCAGCTATTCTCAATCTCCTTCTTGTTCTTCATGGACCTGGGCATGGTTTCCAGGAAAATTTGCTCCATAAGCTTATTGAGAACTGAGGTTAGACTGAAGATGGGTGTGACGTTTGCTGTTTTCCTGTCATCAGGAACTTCCCTTAATGGACGTGACCTTTCAAAGATGATAGAGTGTGGCCTTTGTGTGACACCAGCCAGTTGCCTCACCTTCCTGAAATTCATCCCATCTGGTCTCATGCACTTGTGTATTTCCAGTGTGCTTGTGTGGTCCCTAAGCCAATATAATCTCTACTGTAGGTAGTCCTTCACTTGCCCAGGTTCTGCCACTTAAGCTCAGGGAAGCTACTGGCTAATCTTGGCATCAACCAGAGGTTGCAGAGACCTGTAGAAGCCTTACGTGGAGAGACTAGTTTGAGTATTAGGATGCAGACTTAGAGCTAGATCTCTGCGGTGATGGATAGAAGATCTTCCTAAGAAGCAGAGAGAATTGGGCAGAATTTGCTACAACACAGGAAATCACTTATTTGTTTGAAATCAGTCCTGTAAGCAAGGGCTTGCCTGCGAGGACGCAGTGGGAAGCTCTGTTACATAGCATTTTTTACTAATTTTATCTTCATTTAGTAACTTTGAGGCTTCTCTGTTTTAATGTCATTGCTCTATTGTATATTTATATTAATTTTTTTGCCCGGTTTAAAAGCTTTTTTATCTTCTTGAGGACAACGTTGAGGCAAGTCCACCTCAAAGCTCCTTCCCCCAAAGTAGCACATTTTCCATATTTGCTGCTTCTTTTTCTTTAACGTAAATGCAAATGGTTTTGTTCTCATAAGCCTAGTTGAAGCAGATGTGCCAGCCCACAAAAAACTGCTGTGGACTGACGGTTGCTATAACTTGAGATGGCTAGGCTGTATGTTGTTTGGCAGTTAAGTTTTATTTAATACCAAGATCAGTCTTGTTTGAGGCCAGTGAAAAATTGCTTTTTCACTTCATATTAACTGGAATTAACTGATACTCATGGGAAGAAATTTTACCTATTTCAATGCCTAACGTAGTGTTTAGAAGTCTGAGGTGGTGAGTTGACAAAAAAATCAACAAAATGTTACCATGCTATTTTTGGCAGCCTATTGAATCACCTTGGTTATCGCAAGTTAGGTTTTGTCTCTGATGAGCTGACTGCAAGGAATAATGCCTTACATTTCTCATATATTCTAAAAATAGTAAAGATATTGCAAGATTGCCTGATTCAGTTTGCTATTGGACCCATTGTGAATACTTTGGGAGCATTTCTGATGAAAGTAGGTGCCAGTAGTTACAGTCTTACAGTACTGAATATTGTAATCAGTATACAGTGTCCTTCTATGTGTCTATAAGTAAGCTAAACTCATCTGGAAATTTTTGTAATGGGACCACGTTTCCAATTATACTGGGAGTAACTTTGAATTCTTAAGATCATGAAAGCCTTTGTTTTGATTTATTAGTAACTACAACAACCAAGAGGTGCTGTGTAATGTCAAATTTCAATTCAATTACAAAAAGTTGAAGGCAGTGACTTTTAACACCTGTCTTTAAACTTCACTGCTGTTATAAACAGTATCAAATACTAAATTTCAGTTAATAAGGAATATTATGACAGCCCTTGAAAAATTCTAAGTAGTTTTACTTTGGCTTTCTCTAAGTAGAATTAGCTGTTTATACAGAGATTCTTCTATGGATAAAATGCAGTTAGCCATTAGTATAATTGATTCCTTTGGGGTTTTTCTTCACTGTTGTTGCATCGGATAGTCAATTACATCAGAGTAGTAAGGATTTTACTATTTATTAGAGACTTTTTACATAAACCTATTTACATAGTGAGCCATTATGGCAGTTTTTCTGGGAAAAAATCAGTTTGCTAATGATTTTTAGGTTAAAACAAACTCTGTGCCTCTGTTCAGGAGCTATCCTTAGGATTTGGGGGTGCTGTTTTATCTTACATTCAGCTAATACATTTCTGGGGCAATGTACCAGCTGGACTATGATTATCCTTTAACAGACAGTAACTGCAAATTAAGATATTTTCAAAAAGACTTGAGTTTCTATAAAAAAGAATTGATGTGTTTCTGTATTCTAATTCTCTTCCTTCCATCCTCTGTACCACCAAACACATCAGTTCCAGTCTAGGAACCAGTGAAATTCTTCGCTATGATGTCCTCTGTTTTGAGGAAAAAAATTACTATTGCTAAGGAGCTACTTATTTATAAGGATTTCATAATTTGAAATAAGACATACTTGTAGTGGTATAGGTAATTTCAATGATAGCTGTCCAATAGAAACCCTTTCTGAGGTTAGCTTAAGTATTGCAAATCGTGAACTCCAGCTTTTGTAAGGATTTCCAATGTCAGGTCACTGCTCTAGGAAGAAGAAGATACATGCTGGGCAGAGGAGTTCTAGAGCCATCCTGGAAGCTGTGAAGAGTAGCTTGTCAATAAGGTACTCTGGAAGAAGTCAGCAAGCCTTTTGCAGAAGAATAAGAGCCTTGGACTCTCAAGTTATATAAATATAAACTTTGGCTACATTTGTTATGCTCTAACTTTTAAAAGCTAGTGAACATAATTAAGGGAACTGAAAGCGATGGAAAGGGTAGTCAAAATTCACATACAGAATTTTAGCAGATTTGTGAAAACTGAAAAGGCCTTGAATAAGGTGGATTCAGCAGACAAAAACTTCAAAACTGAATTTTCTAAAGGATTCCTTACACAAACATAATGGCTTCATATCACTCTGTTCCACTGAAATATGGAAAGATTAATCACTGTTTTAGAAGTATTAGAGTACAGATGATTTATGTGTTGCTTAGGTATATTTTCAAAGATATTCCACAGCCAGTGTCTTAAAATAGCTATCACTGATACCATGGCAACACAGGAAAACACTTTCCAAGCAAAAGATCAAAAAGGTTGATTTTCTTTCCAAGGCATCTTTAGATATTGCTGCACAGGGCACATTTCCATGCATTTGTGACAGAGCTAACTAGTCACTAAAACCCAGATGTTTTCTATCAAAATTGATCCTGAAAAAAAAAAGAAACTTGAAAAAATATTAACTAGGTAAGTTTTACAGACATTAAATGACAACATTACCTATTTAAGTTAATAAAAATTTTTCATTATAAATGTAGCAAAAATATATTAAAACCTGAAACTATCTTACATTTAGAATTTTGTGTGTGTACACAATAAGAGATTATAATTGAGAAAGCCAAGGTTTCTATAATGCACAGTAACTAAAGCATACCCTAGGTTTGGGTTTTGAAAATTATCTCAATGACAACTGATTCTGTTTCCTGAAATGGCAGAACATTTTTCTTCGCCCCCATTTCCCCCAGCAAAATCCCATTTAGTGATGAGATTTTTAGGAAAAATCCAAACTCAAGGAACTGTGAAGTCTTTGGCCAAGGAAGATTTAGTCTTTCCCATGAAGGAAAAAGGCAGTTTAAGTAGTTCCTCTCCTTTCTTTGGAATCCTAGAAGTAGACTGAGATACTACTATGTTATGGAAGATAGATGCCATAGAAGACCTAAAACAGGTTGGGTTATTTGTGTTTCAGTACTGCTTTGACTGAGTTTGGCAGTGTATACAAAAAGACAAAATAGGCTGTGCATGAAGGATTTTGATGAGGGTAATAAAGATTACTTTCCACTGAAAGATCTCAGGGGAAGGAAAAATGAAATTTAATTCCATTTAATTACAATCTCAGAAGATGCTATTGAGAATTTTATGTCATTGTTTCAAATTACTTACTCATCTTAAATAATCTTTACTCAATAATTACTCTGTCTTTGTCCTAGTACTAGAAAATGCATGCAAGATTTTGGTATCACTTTGTAATATGAATCCTCAAGGATTTCAGAATCACTAAAGATGAATAATTGTCCCTTGGTTATGATTCAAGCTTAACACTTTTGAATACAGATTTGTTGTAATTTCATTAATATTAATGGAGTTTATTAAAAGAATGAAAAAGTTGAGTGACATAATTGCCATGTTATTTTTATGATTGAAACACACTATGAAACAGATCTTCAATTAGTTTAAATTGGCATAAATCCACTGAGATAATCCCAACTTTAAAATAAGCACCAAACTTTCATCAGATTCATGATGTTATATTAGAAACAGCTTTAGCTGAATTTTTCAAGATTCTTAAATACTTGAAATAGCTGAGAATTTTGCAAACTTCTTTCTGTCCCCCCCCTACTTCTGTAATTCTTGGCTTTGCTATCAATGTACAATTTCATATGTTAATGAATTAGCTTGCTTTCACACTCTGTCTGCTACACTGGTAGACTTGAGAGCGTAGTTTGAATGTCCTCGTTGCTTATATCACATCCTCAGGCCTTTTTTGACAGATGTGGCATCAGTATATGAAAGAAGACTTAATTAATTTTTATATAAAATACTACTTTGATAACAAAATAGAATGAAGATACAAAATAAGCATGCAGCCTGGCTTCAGCCTCCATAACAGAGAGACGGAAATCATGCAGTTTGTTAACATCAAAGGTTCCCCTATTCCAGTATCCTGTCTTCCATAGAGGCCAATAGCAGGCATGTATAGAAGAGTATAAAAACATAGGGAGTACATAGCAATGCTTCCTCCAAATACTCTTCCAGCGTGTTTTGAGTCATGAGCTTCTTAGAACAAAGTCGTATATTTGCATTCAGTAGCCCTTGATGGATTTTTGTTCCTTGAATCCTTCAGATTGCTTTTGAACATACGTGTAGCATGCTACAGTAAGAAATCAACTGCTTGTTGTGTGAAGAAGCATTTCCTTTTAATTGTTTTAGGGCCACTAACTGCATGTTTGTTTTTTTATACCCCTTAAGTTTGGGTGTAAAAGCCAGTACATATCTGTCCCTATTTATTTTCTCCATCCCATTCATGATTTTACAGATTTTTTTCATTCCCCCTTTCTCTGTTTTACAGCTTTAATTTTTCGTATTACTTGCTCCTGTTATTAAAATATGTTCCTTACTTGTGACAATCTTGTTTCTCTTCTCTGCACTTTTTTGGCTGGCATTACCTGTTACCAGAAGTGAGAAAACGAGATCCAAACACCCTATTCAAGATTCAGATGCAGCATAAATTTATATAGTAGCATAATAGTGTTTTCTAGGTTTTTTCCTTAATAATTCTTTTTTTTTTTTTTCCTCTTAGTACTGGGCTAATCTTTTCATGGAACTGTCAGCTCTCAGTTCAAAGTTTGAAGTTCAATGTTTAAAGTTAATATTTTTCCCAATTTGAATCACTTTCATCTACATTGAATTTTATATGCTGTTTCATCTCTAATTTTTATTAGAAATGGCTCTATTTTTTATATATGCTTAGGATCATCAGCAAACTTTGTCTTAGTCTTCATTAACTTTTCTAGATCATTTATGAATTTGTTCAACAACCTGTTCCAACACAAGTCTCCTTAGGTCTCTGCTGGTGATCTCTGTCCTCTGGAAAAAATGATATTTTATTCCCATCCTTTGTTTCTGTCAATTACTTACCTATAAGAATACTTTTTATCTTGTTCTGTGTTTGATAGCTTCTCTAATGGTCTTGTTGAATGCCATTTGGAAATCCACTCTATCTTTCTTGTCTACGTGTAACTTGAAGCCTTCAGAAAAAATTCCAATATGTTTGTGAGATATGATTTCCTTTTAAGAAAGTCACGTTGACTGTTCCCAAATATGTTATATTTGCTCATATATCCAATTACTCTATTCTTTAAAATACTTTCTCTCCATATAAATGTGAGGCTTCCTGTTTGGAAACTCCCTCGACCTTCCCTTTAGCTCTTCATAAGCATTAATATTACATTACCTGCTTTTCAGGTCTCTAGAACGAAAGAGTTTTAATCAAGAAGTTGCACACTGCAGTTTGACAATTTTATCCTGGTTTTAGTTTTTGGATGAATGCCATATAGCCTTGGCAATTTTTTGATGTTTACAACTTCTGTTTTTCTATAGTTTCTTCTAGGGATCCTTCAGTTTTAGATATTTCATCTGATGAGTTCCTTCTGTGGCTTAGGAACTGCATTTAGCTTTTCTTCCATGCTTTGTTTCCTTGAGCTATCCTTTAAATCTTTATCACAATGGTAGTCTTATAACTACTATCTATTGAAATTCTATAAGAATTATCTATAAGAAATTCTGTAGAGACACAGATATCTCCAAAAGGTTGAAGAGATTTGAGATTAAAGTTAAAGAAAAATTGAGGTCTATACAAATTATTATCAAAAGAACATACAGAATTATTTTTACTTTTATAACCATTGAAAGAAAAATGTTTTGTTTGCCTGCGACAATTACACTACTGACCTAAGAAAGTTATCTGTCAATAAGTTTTTTTCTTCTGTCACCATGTAGAACACAGTTAAATAGCTTGTACTCTCTCAAGGAGATTCAGAATACGTCCCTAACAATTTCATGCTCTGAAATGGAGTCAGAATATTTAGAACATAATGAAAACTACATAGCTGAGAAGAAAAAAGAAACTTCACTTTTTTTTATAATGACTGTTATTGAGATCAAGTGCAAAAAGACTAATTACACTGAGAGCAGAAGAATTACTAAAGCTATAAATCCTTGGTAAGCAAGATTACTCTTTTGTTTGGATGGTAGTATTTATAGCATTGTTGAGGCACAATATCGCTGTATATTTTCTGCTGGTCTGAATAGGGTAATTCCTTCCCGGACTGCTGTCGGAATAGAGTCTGTGAATAGTGACAGCCTTTGTTTGTCAAGAGCAAAGAGCTTATGGTATGTGAACTAATGCCTGTTTCTCCAGCAGTCTTTAAGGACTCTGACATGAATTCTCTGGAAACAAAATATCATGAAAATGATGAACTACACATGTTCAATATACCACTTATTTCAGTAACATCTGCAGGAATGTAATAATAGTCTTTTGAAAAAATAAGGTATCAAATAATTGTCAATTTACCTTTTTTGAAACAGCAAAAAATGGATTGTTTCACCATAAAATCTCTTATATTGTACATTTTATACCAAACTAGGCAAATAAACACATTGTCGTATTTGACAAGGGAGAACAAATACAAAAAATCTTTCAAACTGAAATAAGAAAAACAGAAAGCTTTCTTTTGAAAGCAAATGCCATTTTCGAATACGGAACTTCAGAAAACTTTTTCCCGTCTTGAAATATAGTTTCTGTGAAGTCATTTAATATATCTCCCACAGTTTTAGTGATGATTGATTTTTATAAGTCTTAGGATATTGCCTTTTTACACATCTTTGTAGCATAATGTCAACATAAATATACAATTGTACATGTTCTAATCCTTCAGCCTACAACATGTAAGTAGGCTAAACGATTTGTAGTATTTGAATGACTTCAGCAGGGTTCCTTTTAAGTATAGTATTTTGCACTGAGTATTGCAGTTTCAAGGCCTTGGTGAGAAAAATCTAATGATGTACAGTGTGACCTTTAAGTGTTAATTCCAATTTGGATGTTACAGGGTTTGTCATGCAGAAGACTTCTGATGTATTATAATAATGGTATATCCACTCCTACAGTTCTTATGTAGGCATATCTCATGTTTGTTACAGAAGACCTATTTCCACTAAGATAGGACATAAATTTGCCAGCTAATGATGACTGGGATGAGGAGAATTAGATGTTGGAGGTATAAAATATAGTTCTGTTAATGGTACTGGTTACATTAAAATATATATAAGGATAGCTACATATTGTGTCTATACATATGTTATACCTCTTTCTCCTACTTTGCAAATGGGATTTGTCTGATTTAGGATATAAATTCTTTCGCTTTTTAAAATTTGTGTCATGCCTTGCTAACTGAGTGCTATGAGAGATGTCCAGTAGTATGAAATGGCGGTAATTGGCTTCAGTGGGAGTTTTCTCTAAGTGAAAGAGGCAGACAACTCTGGTGTATAAAACAGCCTTTGCCAGTGTTGAAATTCGTCTCCTTTTTGTTTGGAGTTTATTAAAAGCAACTGCAGAATATTCCATTGTCCAGTCTAAGAAAATAAATTTTTATAAATAATAAAATTGAGAAAAATATTTGATCACTGTATAAAAAGTTTATATAAAAATACTCTTCCTTTATCTTATACATTTTTAGGGCAGTTTATGGATTTTGTATCCTATAATTCCATTTTATTTGTGCACTAAAGAGAGTTTATACATTTACCATGTTTACCAGTAAAGATGAGATTTTTTCCAGGTAATTTAACTTAAAAATTAAGGGTAATTTTCCTTTTCAGTTAATACGGTTGTAATTAGCACTTTGCAAAAATGTAAAATTTTTAATATTATATTTACAATTTTGAGTACCAGAATATAATGTTCTTTTTACTAGTAAATATTTTGGTTTGTGCATTTGGAAAATGAATACTGTCTTTTGAATCATCATAGAAATGGAAATGGCATAGTATTTAATACACTATATATATGCCATATTTATTTCTTATCCACTGGGTGTTTGAGTTGGAGTTTCATGTTTCTGTTGTTGATTTTTAATATGACTAGTGCTAACTTCCTAGAATTAGGTAACAGGTCTAAAAAGCAATATTTTAATACAGTGTTAGCAAAGAATTTATTTTAATTTCCTGTCACAGCTACTAACCTCAATTTTTATGGCAGTGTCTGGGTTTGTTGGTAGTACTAGAATGAACTCTGTTTTCTCCTGGGAGACCAGGCTTCTTCTATGAGCTACTTTTGAGCCTGAGCTTGTCATCTCCATCCTCACTCTGCTTCTCTGATTTGTCTAGATTGTAAGTCATTCAAGGCCTTCCAAGAGTCTAGAAGAAAGGGGGTCTCTCCCTACCTTACTGAGGCCCCTACTGAAATGCCAGTACTGACATAAAACTGTCAGTAACCATTTATTCATCTTTCCCTTGGTGTTGCCCTTCTAGGTTTCCTTTTAGTTTTCAGTAATGTGTTTCTATTATTAACCGTGTTATTATGTTCAGAGTAATAGATACAAAAATCCCTTTCTCTAAAAGGACATTTTAAAAATAGTATTTTTAAAGAATCTGATTAATTAATTTTTGTTTAGCTTTACACTTTTGGGATTGCTGGCTATATTCTTTGGAAGAAGTAAGGCTCTAGTTAGACAGAAGGAAGTCCTCTCAAGGCGTTTTAGATCACAGCTTTTTATATGAGTAAAGATGCAATTTGACCATTTACCACACAATCTTAAGGACGCATTGATTTTCTAACAACTTCAAATACTAAAATAGGAATGATGGGACAAAGGATAATTAGGACTGAGGGGAAAGGGAATAATTTAGTCCTATTATAGCTTTTTTTTATCTTGACCATCAATATGTCAGGAACTACCCAAGCAAGGACATGATTCCTATGGTTGTTACATCTCAGGTATTGCTCTTTGAATTAAACAGCTGAAGACCAGATCTTAGTGCCAGACTTGTGGATTCAGCCACGTGCAGGTTTTAGGTGCCATGTCACATTACCCTTATCTAGTTGTCTTTCACGAGAATCCCAAAGCATTGTTGGGCAACAAGTATATGATTAATACAGAGATCTTTCAATGTCCTTGGCAGTCCTTGTACAACTACCTCACGCTTACAGCTGTGTCTGATCTTCAGTCAGTTGTGCTTCTTCTGTACAATTGGCACTGCTTTTATTTCTGCTTTGAGTATTCTCTAGCTGCCCAGGAGTGGTGTAAAATGGAGCCTTCACATAGTCTTTTATTTCTTTTATTTTCTTTTTTTTTTCTTTCATGATCACAGAAAGAGATCATAGACACTCAAGTGCACTGGATGTGAAGTACAAAAATGCAACTGAAATTAATTAATAAGTATCTGAACTCCAGGTTTCTCATGCTTTGAAATTGAGAAAATGAAAAAAAAAATCAATAAAACCCTCAAAAAAGAGCTCCATGAATCCGTGGGAATTAAGCATCTTAAAAACGTAAATCATACACTGAAGTAGAGAGGCAAATTGGGGAATTATACTTCTTAACTGTAGTGGAATTTGGAAATTGGTGGTAGAGACTGTGAGGATGAACAAAAATGAGTCACTAAGACATCAGAAAGGAATCAGCTGAAATAGATGTTAATATCAAAATAATAGCAAATGAGTAGGAGATATGACTGTTTTGATGTAATAAAAAAAAGATAAGAAAATATAAAAAGGAAATTGAAGTTCTCTTAGGAGTACTTCTACATTAACTGATTACATTGCTACACGCAATATTTTACGTGGGCTGATATTGATCACACTTCATAAGTAAATGTAGATGTAGATGTTTTTATCCAATGCAGTTTTTAGGTGGTAAGAGACAAAGATATATTTAAGCATTTAGAACTGACAAGATTATACTGCAGTGATAACTCACTGAATGGTATTATTAGGAACTACTGATAATACTTACACCATTTTGAAATACATTTCAAAGTCTTAATATTAACATTTTAATAGTATCATTTCAAATCATTAATACATTTCTGTATTAAAATAAACAGCAAAAAATGGTAGAAGTTCAATACAGAAACTGATTTCAGTCTTAATGGCAATTTTTAAAGGAAGTTTGAGATATCTGTGACTAAAAACTGTTGTGTAAGTGGTTTGCTACAGCACTAGCTGTGGGCATACAATCAGCATAAGTGTACTAAATTAGAATAAGCTCTCTTTTTCTTGAAGTTATGTTCTCATGCTGAAACACTTCAAGAGACTGGTGTTTCACAACATTTCAATAATAAATTGCATAAGTGAAGATAAAGTTTAGGAATGAAATAAGCAATGCTTGTTTTTCTAAGAAGAATATGATTTCTTAAACAAAATACAATGAGTAGAGTGGGAACTTCAGCCTGTACACTAAAAGGATATTTCTGCCTTCTCTTTGCCACGTGCTATTTACAATCTGATGGATGAAGTTCATGACTAGAAAATAAATGTCTTCTATTGTTGTTATGTATATACTAGAAAACCTTAAAATCTTAAAAATAGAATAGAAAGATAAAGGGCATTTCAAGAAAATCAGAATCCTCTATTTTATATAGTACTTTGCAATTTTTAATAACTTTTGTTATTTTTTTTAAAGAGCAGATGACGAATTTCAAAACAGACATTATAGTCATCTATACCTTACCACAAAAGTGAAACAAAACCCTGATTTTTTTTTTTTTTTTAATAAATTATCCATTAACCATTGGGATAGGCATTGTTTTGTGACAAAATTTGGATTGTTTCTGCCAGGATGAGTTAACAAATAGTGTTCAATACCCTATATCAATAAAACTATCTCTTCCAGAAGGTAAGCAGAAAACGTAATAAATTAGTTGTTATATTGGGAACTGCAGTTTGGGACAGTTGGGAATTGCAAGAAAGTAAAAAGATAGGAAGCATAAATGCAAATACATTTTCATGAAAAGTGAGCAAAGGAAAGTAAACAAGAAACTGCAAGAACCCTAGTTTAGGTTATTTGTCTAGTAACAATAAAACCTGTTGGTCCTGTTGTTCCTTAGAAACGATATAGTGCCATAAAGCTGTGCAAAGTAAATTTTAAATGTTAACCCACTAGAAATTTTAGTATCTTACTTAGAGTTGAAGAACTATGGAAGGCCTAATATTAAAGATAGTAGAGAAGCTTGTCCCATTCTCTTGAACTTTCCTGGAAACCTCTGTGCATGTACAGAAGGATTAACCAGTAAAATCCTTTCATCTTACTTCTACTGCCAGATATTTTTTCTATAACTACCAAAAAAGGAAGCATAAATAAAAACCATTCAGTGTTCTGTATTTTGGAAATCCTGTTTCCTAGCTACACTTAATTGGTTTGTCAGCTAAACAACTTTTAAAAAATTTCTTTGAAACACTGCTGAGCCAGTAAGAATCTTAATGGATCTGTGAATAGGATGATAACAATAAGGCTCACCTGAACCTTTTCTCTGTATCCAGACAGATTTAAATCATGATGTGGGAAGTTGTAGTTGATCTAATTATAAATATATAATATGTTTGTTGTGATTCATACTTTTTTACTACTCAGTATAATAGTTTCAGTGTACCAGATGTCCGTATGTATTGCCATTTTTTTTCATTTGGAAGTTAAATAGAAAGGGAGAAAATCCTTTACAAAGTTCAAAATAGCACAGGTGCTCCAAATGGTATAAGCTGCTACTATTGCAGTATTACAAAAATCACACAAAATGGAAGTCCAATTCCTCTACAAAACTTAAGAGCAATTTACTGAAGGTCTTACAAAAAGGTCTAAATAATTAGAGGACAGGAAATATCATACAACTTCCAGGCCTAAGTTAAGAAATAAGAACTTCATTCTGACAAAATATTAAAAAACAATAGTAGCATTGGGTTCTCAGAAGAATTGGAAAAGTAATCTGACATACTTTATAGAAAATTTCATCTTATTCCGTTGATGATAAAGTATGAGACTTTACATTTACTCAAATTTAAAATGTTTTACCAATATAGACCTGAGGCTTTGTATTCTCCTTTGCTAGACAGCATTGAGTGAAAAATGCTATGAATATTTTTCAGTTGTGGCTGGCATCTGGATGTATTTGCACTTGTTTCCCAAAGTGTTGATCTACTCCACAGGATTTCAAGTGCATAATAAACCAAAGTCAACAACTTCTCCATATAGCATTTCTGCCTGTTACAGGAGTGAGAAATTAGCTGCTGAAGTTAGTCAGTTAGTCATGAGACATCCCTGTGGTCACAAGAAGAGTTAGTAAATCTGTTGAGGGATTGCTTAAGGTATGTGAGTATTTAAAATAATGCTCCCACCTATGTTTTAAGATCCATAAAGTTCCTTTGTTTTTCAAAAGAGATGAAAAAATTGTAATGGAAAAAAGTGGTGACAGTTTGGAATGTTCCTATTAAAATCTTTTTCTAGGAGAGGAGATGTTACGGCTATCAGAAAAATGTTCTTTACTGTCAAAAAAGAATGGTAAGGACAGGATTAGTTTGTTTAAACATAAACATTCAAACAGCTCTTCCATGAAACTATGAATGTTACTAAACTCAGTCAGAGGGAAATAATAGGAATTTGTTCTGTGGCTAATGGCTGGAATTGTTCTTTTCTGTTTTATTCAGCATTATATGTTTCTCTGTAATCTGTACTTTATCTTACCTTGCTATGTGTGACTGGGTGATTTTGATGAGTATGTTTCCTCACTTCAACCAGATGTATCCCATTTATGGGGACAGTGAAAAATAGCAGCAAGTATCTTCAAGCTACGTTAACTGGTATTTTATCTGTGTAGGTTTCCAGTGAACCATCCTGTTCCACAAAGCTGAACTAGGATACAACTTTTCATGTTGTTCATGATGCTGCTTTAAGTCTATCAGTCATGTTTCCTAGGTTCTCTTCCTCTGTAAGTGATTCACATTAAAATTATAGTGTGGTTTATAGATTTTGCTCTAGAACATAACAGAATTACTGATTTTTTTTTTACAATGATTTATTTTGGTGCAATATTTGCAGCAATTCGTTTTATTAAACGTGTGACTAGTCTTTTTAAGATGTTAGCTTAGAGGTAAACTAATAGCTATTTAACTAATAGGTTCTAGGATTATACCCCAGCATAGCTTCAGTTCGGCTCATCAAATGATTACCTAGAATTCCTCATTTTGTTAACTTCTCATGAGGAGGAGAATTCTGTCTGATTGGCTCCTCGATATTGAATTATAACATGATTGCTTCATGCACTGTTGAACACTTGACCTGTTTGCTGTGAAATCTTCCATAGAATACCCATACGTAAAATGTTACTTGAATGGTTTTGGCCATTTATAGAGTTTAGAACAGCTGCTGTGTTGTCAGATAGAAGCACAATATGGTAATTAGTGAGCTATATAATATTTAGTATATCTGAAAATAGTTGCAGGCATTAACAGAATTTCCAGAGTTATAAAATGTAACTGATAAATATATGAACTTTATAGCAATATGCATCCTACAAATTTATTTTTTTTTAATCAGCAGTGTGCTTGAGAGTGGACTGGATATGGAAAAATAAATCGAACTCAAGGCAGTATTGTGGATATGTGGTCAACTTTGGATATACACAAAAACTTCTAAGTTAGAGCATTAGTTTTCCTCTCTTTGTTCTCCTACTTTACAGTTTCAGTAATTTAAATGAAGATGGTGCTTTGCCTGATTATATTTTTCAAAGGTCTCATAAATTCTTCAGAATTATGCATGAGTACAGAGCACTAATATTGAGATTGTAGCTCAGCGGGTAGCAACTTTAACTTGCATGGATGATTAGTTTGCCTAGAGGACAGGATGTAAATTAGAAGGGATAACTTGAAAAGATCAATGATTTCATCTTTCAGTTTGCAGATTTTTATTTTGAAATATTTTCATGTATGTATTAGAAAGACTTATTAGTGTGAAACATACAATAGGAACCATGGCAGTCATTGTTTCCTTTGCAAAAAATATATTTAACAAGCTCTTATTACCATCCTCAGTAGTAGAAATACTCAGTTTTATTCCATGTACTCAATAATTAGACTTGAAGTTAATTGATGTTTTGTATCTTGTCATGAGGCACTTACAAATTCTTTGTAAATTCCTAGTGCTGAAACCAGTTGTAATCTGCTTTGTCAAATTTCATGTTTGTGTCTAAAGGAACTTCCTTTCTCCTGACGTTAATTATCCAGAACTAACCTCTTTTTCTTAAGTTGTGGTCCTTAAACCAGTAGTCGTTCCCTAAGAGCCTCTGACATTTCTCAGGGCTAAAAGGAAAGCAAAGTGTGAGGTTGCCTGCAGAAGATTACCTGCTTGCTGCTACTCTCTAGAGATCAGCAAAGACTGGGGACTGCTGCTAGAAAACTGAGGGCTTGTGCTGTGGGAAGGTCGTATCATTTATGGTTTCCTATCTCCCTTTTTTCTTTGTGTAACTTTCACAAAATGAATTCTACTTATGTGTTTGTATCCCAGACTTTAGGTAAATTTGAAGAGTCATATTTCTGCTGTCCTTTTTTTAACCCTGTTACATTGATTTATCTTTAAATATGCCAGAGTCATCTTTCTATGCTATAAAGCCAGGATCCTAGCCAATTTTTTTTTTTTTTTAAGAAAGTAGTAATTCTTATTCAGTGTTCTAAAAAATCAGCTGACAGATGTGCTAATGAAGATTCAAACATTGTAGAGTTCATCTACGTTTAGAAGTGGGTATTATGAACATCTATAAAGTAATCCCTGTACTTTAGTTTTCCCATATTTGCGTGAGTGTTAAACATGAAGAACTGTGTTGTTATGCAAAATATTAATGATACTGAAACAAACTGAGCACAGCTTGTGATGCAAATGCTTCTTGGTGTTATGAAGAAACAGCAAGAGCCTTTGCAGCTGCTCTTTTCTGGAAAACAAACATTCTGCCTTGCGGCAAAGTGCAGGCCTTCAGAACTGAAATAAACAAATACACATTGTTCTGTGTGATGTTTAAAAGATGTTTATGATAGAAGAACCCAATGAGATGCGATACTGAAGTCCTGCTACATTGAACGACTGCCCAGCTTACATCTTGTGACTCATGGCATGGCATGGGGTGCCATGAGTATTTGCAAACTCTTCTCTTGTCCCTTGGAACATTTTTTTCAGTGGATTTTCATAGAAGACACTTGATTAAAATTGTTTTGGAAAATGTGAAATTACCAGAAATTCAGCATAAACCAAAAACATCTGTTACGGGAAAAATAAGGTTTTTATAACACTACTACGGTTTTTCGTACTGGGCTAAAACAGTTAAGTGTTTCTGCTACCATTAACTACTGTTCAGCTTGCTCAATACATTGTGTATTCTGTAAGTAAGAGAAAAGTAGCCCATGAAAGCTGTGCCTATTTTTTTTCTCCATTTTCCAGATTGCCCAGAGGAAGTGTGGGGATTTCCCATGTGTCAGTACTTGAAAGACCAGGGCTGGTGCTGTGGTCGCAATGCTAGAATGTCAGCATGCTTGGTATGATTCCCCTTCTTTTCTTTTTCCTACTGAGAGCTTTATCCAGATGTTACAGGATTCATTGTTTTTGGCTTCTAATCCTAGAGCCATGACTTTAATCCAAGACTCTACAGAATAACATCATTAATGTTGTAAGCATGATGAATTATGTCTAAAAAAAATAGTATTGACCTTCCAGCTTTATATATTTTATACTTGCTGAAGGCATGAAAAAATGAGTATTGACAGAAATGTATTTTAAGAGTGGACAGAAAGGCCAAACCTTTGTTGAAAGCTAAACAAGGTAACCCCTTAGGGTAATAGTTCCTGGCCAAGGACTTAGGGGGAACAAGGTAACTGTAGAAGGATTGCAATCAGTAACTCCCCCAACGCCTTCATGATTCATAATATTGAATGTTCTGACTGTTTAAAACCTAAACAAACCTGCCTGTTCCAAAAACTAGAAGAGCTCTAAAATCCGTGTGGTTTAAGAGACTGGAAACATCTTTGTAACATTGCACCAAGAGATGAAGTGCTTTTAAAGACCTAACCTCATCAAGACAGGAAGATGAACTGTTGTCTAATTTGAAAAAACAGATACGTAATGAAAATTTCAACCACTGTTTCAATTAGAAGACCACTGTTCCTTTCCTCTATTAATTTTTAATTTCTGGTATCAAGATGAATCACATCAGGTTCTGGCTACCCTCTGCTGCTAGCTCTGTACCTCCATTGCAGAGAACAGTGTGCACTAAAGACTCAGTATAGGCTAACGTATCAAGGTTATGTAAACTTGAACTAACATGGTAATTAAATGCTCTCAGGAGAAGGTATAGGAGGACAGTTGTTTAGTATTCGTAAGGCTTAAATGTGTTACCCTTGGCAAGGTACAAGAAAAAAATAGTTCCTTTTAGAGATGTTGCTGTAAAACTTATCACAAAAAGTGCTTTCTACAAGGGATTTGCCTTTTCTCTTTTTCTTGTCAGTGTCATACAATACCAATTCTTCCTCATCTGACGCATTAGCTATTTCCTTTCCCATTCCATTTCTTTTGGAAAGGAAAAGTTTGGGCTGTTTTTCAACAATGGTAGGAAGATAAATTTTGTAAGCAAATGACCTCCAAGAGACAGTACTGATCGTGCCATGTGTATCTATTTTAGATTTCACAGAAATCACAGAAATTGGGCTGTTAAAAACTTTTTGTTTAAGCATTCACGAAAGGCAAAGAGTTCTCCTGTGTCACTTGATACTTCTGCTGTTATTATGTTTGTAATTCTCTCTATACATTTTTCATGACTAGGATTTTCCTTGCCTTCAAGGAGGTACAAGGGAGACAACGCAGTGCAGCTAAGCACCCATCTTCCTAGGGGTAATGGCTGGCTAGGAGAAACTGAGTCTGCTGAGCCGTGACACTCAGCATTATTGCTGATGTTCATTATTACATGTCATTCAAATTGGTTAAAGTGCCAAGGGCCAAAGGTTCTGGATGGGAGTTTCAGTTTCAGACCCTTACAATAGATGTTAGAACCCACATCCATCTTCTAAGCAGCAGCAGATCTGTGGTGGTATGAGAGCTATAGCTTATACAGCAGAAGTCAAACCTGATAGTCAGCCGAAGCCATGAACGGAGGAACTGCAACTACCTGGACTGTGTTTGAAGAACAGTCTGAAAGACAAGATCAGTTCTAAAACTAGTAGAAGGAGAAGTGGGTGATTCAGAGACAAGCACTCTTATTTACTGTAGTGGAGTTTGGGGACTAAAGGTGACGATGACCCATAAGTGGTGAGGCATTTTTGGTTTGCCATCTAATTTGTTGTAGTGTCAGGTAATTTACTGAATTTTTGTCTTCATTTCTACTATGATCTTTAATACTCAGTTGAAATTTTTGTAGGCACAGTATCTTTTCAACTGTGGAAAAATATTCCACACTTCTAATTATTTGTTACTCTTTGTCACTGTGAATCATAAAAATCAAGTACTTTCACACCTGCATCAGGATTTATGGTATGGAGAATCTAGTGAAAGATAATGCACAGCATTTTAAACTGCAGTCCCTCTGAAGTTTTTGTTTTCTTTAACTTTATATACAGAAGTTCAATTTACCTGAATACTAGGGACTAAAAGTATTTAAAGACATTGTACATTGAACTAATATTTATTTTTAAATAGTTGAATATGCAAAGTGAATTATTTGTATTTTGGTAGGAACAGACTCAAGAAAAATGCATTTCTTTTTAGCACTTTCAAAGAAAGTAATCCTCTGAAATTCTTTTACAATACTAAGAAAAACAAACAAATTTTGCATGCATCTATTTCCATCCAGTTGGTTGTCATTGCTTCTCCTATAAATAAACCAAAATAACAGGAGTGAGCTGATTATGAGTCCCTAAAGGTATTAACACTTTAAAGTGTGCAAGCTCGTGTTATGTCACACCATTAATCTTTTAAAATGTCATCTCCTCTGACTTTTATACAATGTGTTTATAAAATGTTCTGATAAAGAATAAACATACCAGCAATTTAATTCCTTCACTCTTAAAGGCTTTGGAGCGAGTTGCAGTTGGCCAAATGGTAAGTAATATTGTTTATTTTAGCCATTCTAAGATAAAATGTGTTTTTCCCCCTTGAATGCTCTTAATCCATGAACTTTTATTGAACTTCTGCCTTTCTGGAATCTAAAATACTAGCATACACTATGTTAAATCCTGATAGATAGCATGTGTCATCATGAAATCGCATTTTTATTGCTGTGATTGTACTTAGTGAATCTGTTTTCTTTTGACAATTAAGAGTCTGGAAAAAAAGCACAGCTTAAATTTTAAGACATTACACTACCCATCTTAACTTCTTTCGCTATCTTTCAGCTAATACATAAATGTCCTTCTGATATCCCTGGTTTGGATCACTCTATCACAGTGTTTTATCAACTAATGTACAAATAGAAATTGTTACGACAAAAGCTTGAACCTGTTAGAAACATCATCATTCTCATTTTTAATCCCTGTATATTTTTTACCCTGAGAATACTTTAAATTATTGTTGTGCAAGTTATCCTTTCGGGGATGATGGACACCAACTGTGCAAACATTGAAAAGGCATGGCTGAGAGACGTCTTCTTTCCATATGTAAGCCCACTGACCCCAGTAGTCTTTTACTGTAAATGCATTTCGCTGTGAATTTTTGATTGGGAAGCGTTAACTATTTTTATGGAAACAGATCTTTCATACACAAAGATAGGAAGTTTTCAGTGTATTCTGTTTTTATGAGCAGAGTACTTTCTGCATGGTTCAGACTACAGTGTATGATGATTCAGCTAGGGAATTACTCCTTTTGTCTTTAAAACAGTTTAGGTAAATTGTTATATTTATTTTGTATAGTAGAATTTGGATAATGATCAATACATTTTTCCTCTCTTTTTCCCTCTGCCAACCTTTGAACTTTTACTTCAGAGTTTGGGCTTCTTTTTTTTCTTGCATTCATGGTTATGTTAGAATCTGATCCAAAAACGTAATTTTAACTGGATGCAAGAACATTAGTAAATTGTCCTCTTAAACCTGTTATGACTGATTGTTAAAGAATACAAGCCAATAAGTAGTTAAGGAAGCCAATACTGTTTGTTACTCTGATCTTAATTTCAATGCCAATTTTAAATCCTTGCTGTTGTAAATTTTTTTGCAGCTTCCTACAGAATCATTGTTTTATCGAGCGGTTCTTCAGGTTATTATAGAAGAAATTTATGGTGTCACCAAAAGGTAGGAAGCTCTGAATTCACAGAATACGAACCAAAGATCTGATTCTCTTCCACCTTTATTCTGTAGAGAAAGTATTTCTTAGAAAGAAGAAGGGTGTAAGAATCAGTCTTATCAGACTGTATACACATATTGGTATTAAAATGCAGGATACGTTTGTTCATACTAAATCCACATCACAAATGTATTGCCCTTCCTTTACCCATAGCTGAAATAGGTCCTCTTTGGTGCTGGATACATGGGTAAAACATATCTTCACCAGAGAACCGACAGCAAATTCACTAAAAAGTCAACCCAGTCCTGGGCTACTCTGTTATGCAGGGATCCTGGCAGCTTTAATACTGCAGAAGACAAAAAGACATTTCCGTTTCTCCTGAGAAAAACTGCTGAAAACCCAATGGCCAGCATGGCTGTAAAGAGCTACTTACTACCTGTGCCTACATTAGCAAGTACCGCGCCCTTGTAGGATGGGATTTGGAGAGCTGCTGCTGAGGACCTGACATCTGCAGTACACTCTCTTCTGGAGTTGTAGTTGGATTCGATTTTATCTAATTCTGTGGGATGCATGTCTGTTAGCACTTGGAGCACATCAAGAAGCATACCTTCCAGTTGAATTTAATTTGAAAATAATCCATTTTTTAAGCTCTGATCCTTTTCCACAGTGTGAACCAAGGCGTGGAAGGTGGGCAAAAGCAGAAAATTCACTTCAGAAGAATACTCCTGATCTTAAATAAATGCTAATACAGATACCCCCAAATCTTTTGCTAAACATAGAGCCAGACAGCTTACCCTTCAGAAAGTCAAACTCCTGAAAGAAGAAATGCTTTTTTAATTTTAAAATTATGTAAAATATAACACATAAAACCATGGCTACTAAATTGTAAAAAAAAAGAAAAGTGTGAGATAGAAGATAATATGCATATGTGAGATAATAGCATAATATGGAGGAAGTAATTAAGATGATGCTTTTGAAGTAAAAGCAATGACTACCTTGGAAGGACTCCCTCCCGCTCCGCCCCCGGTTTCATTGCTGAGCATGATGTTACATGGTGCGGAATATCCCTATGGTCCATTTGGGTCAGCTGTCCTGACCATGTCCTCCCCCCACTTCTTGTGCAACCTCAGCCTGCTCCCTGACGGGCAGAGGGAGAAACAGAGAAGGCCTTGATGCTGTGCAATCACTGTTTGGCAGTAGCTGAAATATTGGTGTGTTACCAGCACTGTTTTAGTCACAAATCCAAAGCGCAGCACTACAAGGGCTGCTGTGAAGTTAGCTCCGTCCCAGCCAGACCCAGACAATATCTTTCCCCCCGTAGCTTGTGCTTAGGAGGGCAGAAGACCATCTTGCAAAGAATGACATAACAGCATCATCATTAACTGATTTTTCAGACTGCATCAGCCCAAATGTTTAAGTGCATCTGAATATTAAATATGACTTCAGAAATTCATTCTTTCTTTAAAAATAAATGTGACTGTTGATTCCCAGTGAGTGGGGATCCTTGCCAGCTAAGCACCATTAGAACTGCCACTGAGTAAAGTCTTTCTGTTGACCTCAGTAGATGTTAATCCTGGTCCTTAAATAAGGAGAAGGGTGTTTTACTAAGAATAAAGAGGGGAAGAAGTTTTAAACTGAGATATTTCTATTTAGTATTTCATTGGGGGGAAGTGTATTTCCTCTTAAGTAATTGAATACTCACAAACAGCTACTGTAGCTGAAAATGTAACTCCTACACTGCACAGCTGGAAGAGGAATTGTGTTAAGACACAGTCAAGAAAGCGAATTCAGACTAACAAAAACTTTGCGTGTTGTTTCTCCAGGATACTTTAAACAAAGAGAAGAGAACAAATGTAAGTGGCATGTTAGGATTCAGTCTTCCTATATGTTTTTTAAGTTTTCATGCATTATTTTAACCTGTTTTTTGAAACAACCCACATTTTTGGCAGGCTTCAAAAATAGGCCATTGAGTTGTAAACAGAAAATTCTGGCATCACTTAGCGAAATAAAAATTGTGAGGATAAGAACACAAGGTAACAAGCGAAAGTGAAATTTTACTCCAACTTGGCATTTGCTCAGTCCAGTGGTTGATGGTAAATAAATTACAGCAGCATTATAGAAGTATTATAGAAGTATAGAAGGAAATATCTGTCAGCAGAAATAAGAATTCTGTCATTCATATAGGGAAATAAAAATATTAGGAAGAAATAAAAAAGAAACCTTCAACTTTCCAGTTTTTATGTGAAATAATAATTATACTACAACCATAGTATGATTGTACAGTTTTTGTATCTAGAAATTTCTTCAAGTACTAGCTAGCTTGTTCTAAGTAAAAAGGGGAGAAAGGAAAATTGTTACTAACTTGGCAGTAGTAGCTGATTTATTTTTCCTGAATTAAAAATTTAAGTAAAATTAATTAAAAAGGTGTAAACTTCTGTTGTTGGATGTATAGAAGCCTGCCTCTCAATTCTGTATTTGCAGTGATCGACATGTTGGAAAAACTTTCTCCAAATCATCCTCCTTCATAGATTATGTCAGGAAGTCTCTGAAAAAGCTGGAACTGGATGATTCAAAGGTGAGTCACTAAATAAGAGACTTCATGAAATCCTTATATCCATGTAAGTTCTTGAAGTCAGCACCATAATCCAACATTTGAGCCACTGAGTTGATTTAGTTCGCATATTGCTGTATAAATATATTCTCATTTTTATTAATATTAATAGAGCCAATCCATGCTTATTTTTATGTGTTAAAAAAAACAACATATCAAAGTTGGGGTTCTTAATGTTTTTTGGAAATAGACTTCCATGTATAAATTCTTGAAAAGATTTTATTTTGAAATTCCTTTATTCTAATGACTTTATATGAAACAAATCCTTTTTTATACATGGTGCTTATGATCAGAATTTTTTTAAGCCTTTCTGGTATTTATAAAGTTAATCCTACAAATCTCCTTTGAGGAAAAAAAATGTAATACATACTCTCTTTTATACATGCTGTCATTTAGAGTTAAATATACATTTCAGATGCCGAGTGAAGCAGGCATGAAAAACTTCTTGTCTGTGCTGATCCTATATATCTTGATAAAAGTAACTCTTGCACCTTTTTAAACCCAGCTGAAATACTATCCTATGCAAACGTTGCTTTTTCATCTGTACTTAAGTTTAAACTGAAAGTGATCCAAAAAAACATGAATAATGAATCACATAGTAAACACTTTGACCCCTTTTCATTTTCATTTTTTTCTGCAGCAATATTATCTTGATCCCTTAGGACACCTTTTGAAACTGAAAAATGTAACATTATAGCAAGATAGGCAATTCCATCCATGCGGTATGCTTCTCTTGCAATTTGCTTCCTAAAGTATTTCCAATTTATGTTAGCCTTTAGACAGTCTCCTTAAGTAGCCTTTGAAGATCTCTGCTGCAGCTTCCGTGTATGGCAATCCCTAATACTTTTTTTCTTTAAATTAGTAAGTGTTAAGGATAGATATTAAAATTTTAAAATAACTTCCCTAGTTAGAGAAAAAGAAATAAACACAAAATTGAGATTTAAAATCTTTTGGAGATTTTTTTTTTTATGTTTTTGAGTGTCTTGTCTTAGTACTACAACTGCTAAATTGGTCAACAGATGGCAACATAGCATTAGGCATGGAATATGACTGTGTGAAGAACACAACTGCTCTGTGAGAGCAACTTGTGCAATGGAGACACTACAGAGTATTAGACTGATTATTAAAAAAATTTGTACAAATCAAATAAAAAAGTAAGAGTGGCAAGTATGTAAAATATTTAAGGTAAATGTTGTTGTAGTCTTTGGTAAAGCAATGCTTAAAATCTGTAGTCAAAATGTCAAATCACTTAAAATTTGCCAGGCTCATCAAACCATGAACTAGGAGAAAAATGCAAAACCAAATAAACAACTAAATGCAAATGATGTTGGAATCATGCTTACAGCATTAAGAAAAAGACTTATGCCTGAACTTCACTGTGTCTTAAAAAGATTATATTTAATTCTGTTTGCAAATTGAGTTACCTGTTTGCTTTTCTGGATAAATAGGCACTAACATCGTGCATTTACCCCATCTGAAAGTAACTACTAAAATGGTGTCTGGCTCAGTATGTGTACAATCACCCAAAAGCAATAGTGGATCATTGGTGCAATAATCAGTTTACTAAATCGATTAAACTCTGATGGTGGAGAGTTATACATTCTTTTCCTCAAAACCAGTAAGCATAGAAACTTTGTGTCAATGTCTGATTTTAGACACACCGCCTTTTGCCAGAAAGGGCCTGGACAAATGCAAGTTGCCCTGGGAGAAAGATGTCTGTCAACACTACTTCAAGCTGCGCGTATTTGTGTGGTTGCTAAAGACCTGATTCAAGTAAATGCTCATTTTTGCTTATATTTCTCCTCATCTTTATGTACAGCTGGCTGCATACTAAAGACTGAATTTTATGCTGATCTAAACAGTATTATTTTTTATTTCCCAGCTATGTTGAAATTTGCAGCAGCACAAAACCGTGCTATTTTGATACTACTGAGAGGAAAGTTGTTACTGCTCTCTCAACAGTGGTTCTGACACTGCAGTTTTCATGGTGGAGTCAGCGCTATATCTACAAAATATTGGAGAATGTGTTAAATTCCTCTCTTCAGAAGAAAAATACTTACATAGCTAAAAATGTGATGAAGCCTAAACATTTGCTCTCAAAGACAACAAAAATCAAGGAGAAATTTATGCAGAATTTGTTTTCTAGCTCTGTTTTTAAAAATGAACAAAAGAGCAGCTGTACTGCATAGCCCAAATGTCTACTCTGTCTCCGGCAGTGGCCAAAAACTGTTGCCTTGGGAAGAATACAAGGCAAAAGTAAGCATATAGGAAGGATACTTCCAGAATAATCCAAAATGTGCCTGTCATTCACAAAAAAAGGAGGCAATCATTGTCTTCATGCATAAATTTGTTTAGGTAATGTTAAAAAACCAGCTAAAACTTAGTAATGCTGTGTAGTAGAAACAGAGAACTGTGAGAAAAAATTGTTTGTATACGAGTCTCTGCTTTACATGTGCAAAAATATTTTTTAAAAACATAAGTCAGAAAACTGAGTCTCAGGTCTTTTACTATGCTTATCAGAAAATTGAAGAGAGTTTAATCTCTGCATGATAACCAATGGACTGGGAAGTAGAGGGGTAGCGGCACTAAGTTTTTAGGAGTCACTGACAGGGTTTGGTAGCTTGGCATGTATGGTGAAATCATGGATGTTTTTGATCACTGTGGCTGAATCTGGACTGTGGGACATAAGCATCCTTCCAAAAATGGGGTTCATGAAGAGCACCACAGCTGGTTCCTTTATATACACCAATGCCTCTCCTCCTGATCAAGAGGTAGCCCTGGTGCAATCCAGTCATTTTCCAGTCTGGACAAATGTGGAGGCCGGAGAAAGAGAACAAGTGCATAAGACACCTAACCTGCCTTGATACTCACTTATGTAAGTGTATGCCTTTCGCTAAATATAGAACTGATGAAGACTCTTATCAGGTATAAATATTCAAACAGTAAGTTAATTTTTGCTATTGTTTTTCAGTAAATTCTTTAATCCTGCCAATTCTTCATGTGAATAAGCCCCTCTGCCTCTTTCATTTGTGAAATAGATGTGAAAATCTTTGCTTATTTGAAATAAGAATTGGACCCTTTATGAAAAGATTGTCAATCAGAAGTGAATTACAGTGAGACAAAATAGTAAAATAATTTTTCTACCAAATCACCTAGGGCCATTCATTGTTACAAGTTACTGTTCAGGGACTGAAGTCTCCTATTACCTTAGCGAAAATAATTTCCTCCATTGTGTTCTTTTTCAATGTGGAAGAGCCTGTCGAGTCCAGATTAAACACTGAGATGCAAATGAACTATTTTTTTCTGCCTTTTGGTACAGGATCATTCCTTTCACACATCTCTCCACCTCAGTAGTAAAACTGAGACATACACCGTGACTACTGAATGTCTCACAAAATATTCTCATTTTGTGAGGGCAGAGAGAGGTCTTTTAGTGTGAGCCTGATGCTTCACAGGTATGGTTAATATTGCTTCTAGCTTCAGAGCTAATGGAGTTGCTTTGTGGGCCATGGATACCTGCACAGGGCTTTAGTAATTGGTCTGGATACACACCAAGGCAATATTTTATTCCTGGTTGTTTTCTTTGTCATAGCTCACTCTGTTCCTGTATGCTCCATGTTGTACAGGCAGAGCGTTCAGTGTCACATAGATGTGGGAGAAATTCTTTCTATCAGAAGATTTCTTTTCCCTTTTATTCACTGTTTTACCTAATTTAACATGAATGTGGGACTCTCACTTCAGAGAATGAAGGGTTCATCCCTGTTCTTTCTCTTAGAGGAGCTGGGCTCTCTTACACTTGTTAGCCTTGCTTCTTTCAAACAGCAAGAGCAATCATTCCTTCCTCTTCAGCAGAACATGTTTCAGCTCTGTTTGTAACTGCCTTGCAGATGGATTTAAAACGAAGCATCTTTATTGATATATTTGGTTGCTGCTTAAGACAGTAAGTGCTACAAATGGTATTGCCACAGCAAAAAGTCCTTGTATAAGTATTTATGTATTTCTAGAGTCTTTGAAGAAAAAACCTGAAACTTTCTTAAATTGCCTGGTATCCTGTACTTATTGGGGTAGATTAGCAAAAGATCTTTCATAGGGCCTGGCTTTAAGGTGATTAAAGGGAGAAAGTGCTTATGAGCCTAAGGCCTGGCTGTGTGTCTGGCAGACTTTGTGATCTGTGACCCAGCTAGGGTCCATTTCTGCCAGTAAGTGAGAGCCTCAGCGGGTGGAGCTGTTTAACAAAGAGAAGCTGGCCAGGATTCATGTAAAGTGGAGTCTGGGAATAAGGAGAGAATGCTATTTAATGGCACGTCCGATTGCAGGAAGATATACAGGGCTGGAAACACTCCTGACACATCCGCAAAGAAAAGCTATTAGTCACTTTGATTTCATCTCCTGCTATATTCACACTATAGTTACTGCTATGGGCTAATAGCATATAAGGTAGTTACTTTGTCTTAGTCAAAATGCTTCACAAATCACTTAACCCCTTCAGATGTAGACATATGCTGGGGAGATACAATAGCAATTTCAGAGGTAGGGTCACCTTAACCTTTCATGCACAAAGAGAAGTTTATGTGCCTGTCAGTGAGTGCGTCGTTGCAGATTTACTTGGGTTTGTTTAACTGAGCTTCCAAGTCTCCTGTGACTGGTGTTTTTCAGTTTCGAACAGTCTAGTGTCTGCACATAACCCGAAGCTGCTGGGGCTCTTCCCCCGGAAAAAGTCATTTATTTGGCGGGTGCCCCATCTAACATCCCAAGATGAGGTCTGCAACAATAAACAGATGGTTAATGCTCAGTTTCCACCATCCCCATTTGCTCTAACCCTGACCAGACTTCTTAAAGACAGCTGCTGTCCATTTGTCTTTTTCTGATCCTGTGCTTCAGGTAGAGCATCCCAAAAAGGTTTACAGCTGTCAGGTCTCAACCAGTGGGTCAGTAAAGGACACTAGACCCTTCTGTGAGGCGTTGTACCCATCACAGTAGCATTTACATTAATAACACAGTAAGAGAAACTCATGTCCTATAAAAAGCTCATTTATCACCTTAAGTAATTTAAACAACTTTGATATTTGATATATTATGTCTAGCAATATTAGACTCAAAATATTTCAAAGCCTTGATAGAGCTATGTAGCTAAATTTAGATATAAGACATACCGTTCTGTATATTGTGTGAAGGTTATGTATTTAAAAGTATATTTAATTAAATAAACATGTTAGTGCTTTCTTTCTTTACAATAACCGAGACTTTTAGGTTTATTCATAATTAATAATTAATTACTAATTAATTTAATATAATTTTGTCATATTTTATAAGAATCTCTGAAATTACTACGTCATTCATTTATACAGTAATCTTTTTCCTATAGTAATTATACTTGCATTTTTAATATAATTAAATAAGTCCAAATATATCTGAAATACCTTGGGCTTGCTAGTTCAGTTTTACTGGAATTTCTAAATTACTTCCCTTTGTTACATTGACTTCGTGTTTTTGTGAACTCCAGAGTATTTAATTTTGAGTGGTAAAACTGGTAGATAATACTGAAATCAGAATTCATCTGAAAATAGGGGTTTTTTTCACTAATTGGTCATTTTTTGTCAGCCTAATTTTTTTTCGTCTGTCTTTGGACGCCTTTTATATAGTTAGTGTGAATAGTTGATACTTGTTTAATATATCAGTAATGTTTTTTTTAAAACAGTGATACTTTTAAAGAAAACACAAGAGCATGCATATGTGATGTTTTGCTTTCATTTTGATGAAGCAAAGACCTAACAATAACATTAGCATACATGTAAAGCCTAAAAACTAAGTAGCTGAGATGAGTGTTCTCTCAGTCCTATTAACTATCAAGTACAAAATAAAGTCAAAGGTCTGAGGTTTTTAAGACAGTAGTAAAAAAACTGGTTCTGTTGATCTTTTTAAAAATAAAATAAGGATATATTAATTTTAAAAATAACTGGGCTTACACTTGGAGCATGAATATGGTTGTATTACAGGTTTCAGTGATTTATGACTGGTTTAGAACTGCAGTTTTAATATATGTTTCCTTTTTATAATTGCTCAGGTGGCAGAGTGGTCATGGATTAGGGAAATGTCTTCTCTTATTTTAAGATGAGGCAGTTATTCATGTTAGCTAAATCTATATTTAATATATTGGGCTCAGTCCTGAATAAATTTTAAGCAGACATAAATTATGCTGTGCTTGCTTGCATTTATTTATTTGATAATAGTGCTCTTTTTAAAATTAATACAAAAATAGTTCCAATTTGCTGTGTTCAGATTCCTATAGTATTAGATGGAAACACAGTTAAAGCACTGCAAAGCCAAGGACTTGAAGATGGGACTTTCAAAGACTCCTGCTAAGAGAATTAGGTGTCCTGACCACATAAATGCTTTGTGAAAATGCGGTGGTAAATGTACGTTGCAGATAGCTTTGCAGTGAGTGGCTGGGGAAATGTTTGGAAAGACCTTTTGAGTTGCCTGGGTTCCATCCCTAAGATCATATAGGTCCCCTTTCCAGACCAAACCGGGAGCCATCTGACAAGCCTTTCCCATTTCCA
This sequence comes from Nipponia nippon, assembly GCF_047370975.1. Lineage (NCBI taxonomy): Eukaryota > Metazoa > Chordata > Aves > Pelecaniformes > Threskiornithidae > Nipponia > Nipponia nippon. The sequence goes on from NW_028262347.1 coordinate 45,717,637, forward strand.
CATCTGTGCTTCTCGTACAATACCATTTGCAATATACCACATATATTTCCTAGTTTGGTCCTATACCAGCTGTGCTTCAGATGTTCTGATGATCTTCTGACCCATTGAACTTGAACACAACTGTGTCAAAATATGTTGAACAGAATGTTTTGCTTGTTTTTCATAATTTTAAACCATTTAGTTAAGAGGCACTGTGCTCCGTAAGCATCACTGACAAGCAATGTTGTAATTAAATGAACAGGTGAGCCTGGGACAAGATAAAAAGCCTCTGTCCTTATGGAGCTTGTCAGGATAAGTTACATTACAGTATTCAGAAAGCTGCACTTTTTAAAAACTATGTGTTTGGGCAGTTCCATCTTTCCTATAAAATGCTTAATAAGTTTTCCACGGCCATGTGAGAACATTCTAAAGTAATAGACTGATACTTACTTCTTCCACCTGTAGTATAGATGATATGTTCAAATTGTTGCAGGCAAAAGTAGTTTTTCATATGAATTTCTGATTTACTGTCTTTACAAGATTTTGACCGAAGGAGCATGGCATTCTCTAAACCTATCCCAAAGGACTAATTGAGTGAAGAATTTCTAAGTTTAAATTCAGCACCAATATGAACTCTTTAACCAAATAGATTTCTTACAGTTCCTAAATTCAAATCGCTGAATGTTATTCATTTCTCATCTGTAATGTTTCTCAGTTTCTGAAAATTGAGTATTAATTACTGGATTACTAGTGGCAAATCATAATTTAAGTTTTAGTGTGGTGTGCTATTTGAGATGCCAGTGGGCTAAACCAATTTTGTTTTCAAACAGATTTCTTGGAAGAATGCTAAATGCCGCCAAAATGTTTTCTGAGAACTTGGTGGGGTTTGTGACAGCCTCTTTTTTTTCATTTCTGTCAGCTAAATTACATTGAAAGATGCTACTTTCTTGGAAGTGAAATGCTATGAAAGTAGACAACACTGTTGCTACCGTGAAAAGAGTGTGACTGGGCTCTTTTGCTGTGACAAAACATTTAAGAGCACCTTCCCCCCTTCTTTGGCATTTGTCAGTGTCTTTTAGAAACATCATTGGACTGTGTTCTGCTATGAAGTTAATAAAATGCCCACCTTGACTTAATGTGTTACAACCCTCACCACTTTAATCCTCCCAAACTACAGTGCTATAGGAAGTCAGCCAGAGGCGATACTGAAAGAGATAAAGATACATCTTGTAACCAGTGATGCAATAAAATTGTACCACCTATCCTGCGGGATCTGCATTGGATCTTTCTGAGCTTCTGTAGATCACGTAATGCATCCTGTTTCCATGCTTGCCTGAAAATTTGAATATTGATATAATGTGCACCAATGATCAGTGTTCTGAATGAGAAAAAATGCAGCCATCATTTTGGTCAGTGTTTCATATAGGACAATTATTTACAATGACATATTTCAGTAAGACAGAGAAGAGGACATTGGGTAGATGGAGATGATGTGCTTCTCTTAGCTTACCGTAGAGTGTCCCTTGACTGGTAATATCTCCTCAGCAATGACTAGTGGAATATCATAAAATGCAGTTGACAAATGAAGGGAAGTAAGAGGAAGAATATAATTGTGTGGCTTAATTTTACTATTTTTTCAAAAAGTGTTGAAAAACCACATACTTAAGACTGGGGAACTGTCAGTAGTGGAACTGTATAATACATTAAGACATGAACTAACCTGTATATATACGACTATATTGGGGACTAAAAAGGAGAATTTTTGTGGAAATTGGGAAAGAGAGGGACTTTTAACCTGAGATTTCTTATCTACCCCGCACCAAATTCAGTGTTGATATCTTTAACTGACAGTGAATACCTCAAACTTGTCTGGTCTTTGCTAGGATTATTTCTAATTTTGATGGTTTTTATTGTGTACAGCCATGGGGCAAACACGGAGCCAAAGCCAAAACAATACTCTCTGTTTTCCCATGAAATTCTGACACAGCAATAAACTGAGTCTAAACAGTCAAAAAACGAAGGCACTAAATGAATTTACACACTTAATGCATTTTAGAATTGTCGAAGAGTTAACTTTCTCAACTGTTTTCTTGGACAGAAGGAATTTCAGCTCACACATTTCCTGGTTCAGTTGTTAGTTAGGAAAATATTGAATGAAGGCTCAGGTAACACTTGTATTACAGCCTGTAAAGTATGTGTGCATAATGCTATTGTCAAGTCTGTTTTTCAAACAGGCAGAATACTGTCCCAATTATGGTAGCATAACATTTTAGTCTGACAAGGATTCTGAAGAGATGTGACCTTTACTTCAATTAGATATAATTCTAAATAATATAGATTGCATTTGTTTGAAATGCATTTTAAACGAAGTTCTAAATAAAATTAAGTTTCTCACTAATTGCATTATCTGTTTTACATTATTTTACATTGCATTACATTATATTACATTATTTTTAACTACCTTAGTCATGGGAAAATTGTAAAAAGTTGCTGTGTGGTATGGTTTCCCAAGCGTCTTGAACTGATCTAAGACACTGCTCCGCTAAAAGGGTTGCCTTACTACTTTCTTGTACTCTTGCTAGTGTTCATGGTAATGCTGGTACAAGAAGAGAGAGGAAACATGGAAATGTGCAGTGAGTGCAGGGAAAAGCAGTCCCTTTGAGACAGCAAAGAGGAATTACATCTGTTTAAACAGACTGTGGAACAGCATCCTTAGGCTCTGGCTCTCCTCTGTAAGCTGTGTGCAGCATTGGACAGTAAAAGAGACTTTAATTCAGTCAAAATATTCTTAGTCTAGGGAAAGACACAACTCTGAAGACATACTCTGGAGAAATTTTAAGTATGTTATCACTAATTGTCACCCACCTTGTGCCTGAGTGTTTTCTTTTCAGCCTGTGCTCAGTCAGCATGCTTGTGGGATTGCAGTCTAACACGGGTGTGCTCCGGCGTGTGGTATCTCACATGCTCTCAGGGCTCTGTTGACAGTCTCCTACACAGCAGATGAGTCTGGCCTATGGTATAGTTTTAGTGCCACCTCCAGCATACGGTAGAGTTATAACTAGGCCAATGGAGTCCTTGCTGCCCTATAGTTTCTCTTTCAGCTATTTGAGCTACCACACCAATCCACAAAGAAATTAGTTTAAGAGAAAGCATGCACCACCGTCACAGTGCAAAGAGACAAGGTGCTTTTGTTCACAATGTGATAAAGACCAGGAGACATTGTAGCTAAATCAGCAAAGAAATACTGGCCAAAACTTCTCTGTATTGAAGCTTACTTGAATATCAGTAGCATAAGCTAGATCATTGAATGCAGAATCATAATTAAGACAAGTGCATGATATATGTATTCAGGTTTTTTCATGCATTTTCACTCAGGCCATAAATTCATAGTATCAACATCATAATGTAAGAAAAAAGTTCAGTGCATGGATTTAAAGATACTTTTTGGATACGCAAATCTGTGGCAACCCTGCATTGAGAACAGTTGCATGCACAACTCCGGTGGCTAAATGGGGCTTGCTTTGCATGTGTAAGTACAATTCTGTTCCTGAAAATGCAAACAATAATTTACTCCTGCTCTGCCTTGGAAGGATAGCTGAAGATTGTGTTGGGTACCTTTTAAGAACTGAAGCCAGGTGGCAAGCTGTTGCAGTTTCAGACAAAGCCAGTGTTTTCCATGACGACCAAAAGGTCGTCTTCCAATAAATTGCCCCCCTACCTTTTCATGCCCTTTTCTATCAGTGCTCTATGGTGGACACTCTCTGTTTTCCAGCTGGTCTGTTGCATTGAATTGGTTCACCCACCAAACTTTTAGTTGAGGTACAGTTTGGAATAGTACCTAATCAATCCATGAGAGCAGGATGCATTCAGTTGGAATGTGCAGTAGGTAAGGAGGGAGCGGAAAAGCATTTGGGCTCAGTACTCGAGTATGGCAACATCCAAAAAACATTTTTGACCCAGCTTTTTATTTGTCAAACGTTTCATGGCTTGTTTTCTTTTAATTTGAATGCTTCATGTTGAAAAATGGAGGACATAAAGGAAGCAAAAGCAGAAAGGTTTCACGATCACATTTTTACAAATACAAATCTTTGTATTTTAATTCCAAATAGCCTGTAATTTCAAAAATCCATTATACTAAACCCATTTTAATTCTCAGTTCAAATGAAAAGCTTATAGGGCAGAGGTTAAAGAAACTATTTTGTTTATCTCATGACTGATATATTTGAGTTGGTTTGGCTCTTTACAGGGGAAGAGAAAAACAAGCCCTCAGATATTTGCACAGCTTTACTGAAAATAAAATAGCAAAAAGACAAAAAAAGTCCTGTTAGTCCACATTAGTACGGCCAGATCAGATACTCAACCTTGCATCTGTAGTTGGGGAAAAGTACTTTCTAAATTAAAAAAATAAGACTGAAAGACTACAGAAGTTCTTCTGACTCATCCCCATGTTTTAAGGCAGAGTTAGAATTTTGTGTCATTCCTGAAAAATATTTGTCTAATCTTCTCAAAGCTTCCTGTGAAGGAGACTGACAACCTCCCCAGTCCTTAGTTAACCTCAAAGGGAGAAAGTTTCTTCAAGTTTTTGGCTGATTTTTTTTTGCTGCAATGCAAGCCCATTAGTTCTTATCTTACCCACTGTAGACAGTGAACAAACTGTTCCCTGCTTCTTTGTGATAGGCTTGTAAAAACTGTTATTATGCCCACTCTCAATTTTCTCTAATTTAGCCTGATCCGTTCCAGTTCTTTCAGTCTTTCTTCATAGGTCATGTTTTCTAGATCTCTGATCTCTTTCCTCTCTCAGGGCTTTTTCAGACAGTTCATTTCTTTCTTTGAAATCTGATGCCCCAAAATGGATGCAGTATTCCAGCTAGAGCTTTGCCACTGCCAAGCAGAGTTGAAGGATTACTTCCTGCGCTTTGCAGCCTGCTCTCCCATATGTGTCACAGAATGGTGATTGCTTTTTTTTGCAGTAGCGCAACTGTGACTCTTGCTCAGCTTGTGATCTGCTGTATCTCCCAGATTGTCATTTGGTGTTCCCCATCCTGAACAGCTGATTATTTCTGCCTGAGTGTAGTCCCTTCTGCTTTTCTGTACAGCATTTCAAACTTCTTTTCTAAGCCATGCTCCAATTTCTGAAAATTATTTTGAGTTCTTGCAATGCCTTCCTGTTGCACGTTTGCAGAACTAGTTAATGTGGTTTCTGTTCTGTCGCCTGAGTTCTTAATGAAAATGTTGCATTTTGTGATGGACCTCCAGCCAGCAGGTCTTTTCAGTTGTGCAAAGACTCATTAATAACTGCTCTCTGGTTATGGTCATTCAAACATTTTTGACTGGCTTTATAGTATTTTAATCTAAACCTTGTTTCTTAAATTTGCTTATGAAATTTTTATGTGAAATGGTATCAAAAATCTTGCTGAAATCAAAATATATGACAACCAGTTGTTTTTTGCTCTTGCGAATCCTTTCACCCTCCTTACAAGCAAAGTAGACTGACTTGTGGTTTGTTCTTGACAAAATCATGTTGACTATTACTTACCTGTTTATCTTTCAGTGTTTCTAAATTCTTTATTTGTTCCATTTTTTTCAGTACATTGAATTTCAACTGACTGCTCTATAATAAGACATACATCTACTAGCCATCTGACATACTATCTTTGAGAACTTGTCAGTGACAATGAGTAATAGTTCTGAGGTCAATTCATTCCCTTCTTGGCTGTCCTAGGGTGAAGTTCATAATACATACCTGGTTTGAAAACTTATAATTTGTGGAAATGTTTTCTAGTTTGTTTCCCTATTTTAGGCTGAGATTTTACTTCTTTGCTACTGGCTTAGCCACATGCTCTCAGATGACTCTTCTAATAAAAGTGTGCAAAAATGTATTAAACACTTCAGCTTTCCTAGTCTTTTGCCAGTACCGTTACTTTTCTGCTAAGTTGTGGGCTAGCTCTTTCCATGGCCACAACAGAGTAGCTGTACTGCAAGCTCCCAACACTGAAGAAGTACCTCAGGCTCTTTCAGCTCCACTCTTCCCAGCAGCCTCCATCACCACTAACGTTGCAAACTTACTTCCCACTCCTCTGACAGCTTCCTTGAGTGGCCACCTCAACTGTCTTCTTTAGCATCCAGCACTGTGGACAGCAGAAGAGTAGCGACATCATGACCTTTAAAACCTGGAAAATGTTGTTGTCTGGCTGCCCTGTAGAAATCATACTTTGTGAAGAGCAGTTATGGTCATAGCTCTAGCTACCTGTAGGTGGTGCTAAGGGCTGAAAAGGGAAGGGGTATTTGGCTTAGTTGAGTTCTGGAATCAAATTCAGCCCCAAATCGCAGCATTTACAGTCATAGTGGCAGTGCTGGCAGCGTTGATCAGGTGATTGGGAAAAGAAGAGGGGAACGTGTCGTAGTTCAAATGAAATAGAGAAAGTTTTATTTTAAAGGTGGGTAACTTGAGGCACAGAGAAACAAAGTATTATTTCCAGAATCTGATAGTAGGTTTTGTAATGTGAAATACCATCCAGGAATCCTGACTGAAGCATGTCACTCTCACACCAGAATCCACTCCTCAGCTATTCAAATAAATCTCTTGGGGATGGGGGTGAGGAGGGGCTAAGATATATGGGAAAGGAAATGAGAATGTTATCTCCACTTTACTGTGTAATACTCATTTAAGAATGGCTAGAGCTTTCTGAATAATGAATGTATCTCAGTATTTCATGTCAGTGCAAAATGCTGTCTGAAGAACAGTTATTGTAAATGAGAACTGAGAAACTGCTATTAGAAAATTATAAACCTTAGGAAAGTGCTGATTTCAAAAACAAAACACAGTTTTCATTTTGTAGTATGACTTTCAATTAGGAAAAAATATTTCATTTTAAAGTTCTCTTGAAAAAGTAACTAGAATAACTCTGATGTCTTTTTTTTAATCCCTTGCAGCTCCCAGACAGCTGTATAATGGATTACTATGAAAAATACAAGCACAGAATGAATGAGCTTGAAGCATTTAATATGGTAAAAGTTATAGGATTAATACTATTACCTTGTATATATGTGCTAGTCTAGAACAAAGCCCCGTTAAGTTTTATGTGGAGGTGGACTGTCTTATGCTGTGGTATGCAATCTCAAAAACAAAGCAGCTGCCCCTTCCAAACTTTGGAGCATATCCTATTCCAAAACTATATTAGGTGTCAGTAAAATAATAAAGCGAACACATGGAAGATTCTTTTTCAAGAGGGACTATTACCCTGGAAAATGAAATGTCAGTCTCCTTTTAAACCTAGACTGGTCTCCATGCAGTTATTTCATAAAAATTCTTTTTATTAAAATTCATTATTTCCCTCTTTAAAATTGTTCTGCTTCATATAATATCATTTTCTTGTTGGGCAATTTCTTGAAACCAACTAAATAACATAGTTTCCTGACTTTATGGCATTCCATGTATTTTTGATCTTTAATATAATCTGTTTTGAAGATGTCCATCCCACAGGGAAAATTGGCAAGGTGACATTTGTACAACAGAACCACTAGAAAATGACTGACCTTCCTGGAATTGTTCTGTGGAAGTGTAACATTCGGAAGTGTATTGGCTCTCTTTCCCAAAATCCTTGTAGTATCTAATCTTTCTTTCAGTTGAAGGTTGTTCTGGCTCCCTGCATAGAAGTTTTGATACTTCTGGATCGTCTTTGTTACCTCAAGGAGCAGGTATTCTTGCATTATATTTTATGATACCTAAAGGCTGCATCAGTGAAATGAGACTATTTCAGCCAATTTATTACTGTGTAGATGAAAAGTCTCTGTTGCAGAATTATTATTCTCATCATATTTGCAAAAGTGTAAGCATTCATTCCATTTAGTATAAACATATGCCCAGCAGATGTTCTTATTTTCAGCAAAGCAGCAACAGTAAAGTTTATGTTCTTTTAATTGTATGGTAATTACTAGTCAATAGACAGCAAAAAATAAATTAATTAAATATGCAACAAATCTCATTTTATACAACATATTGAGGTATTTAATAATTAAAAAGAATATTGGAAATGCTAAACAAACATTGTGCTGTACATGCCAGAGCTTCCAATGAATATGTTTTAGAATACAATTACAATTCAAGAAATTTTGAATTAGGTCCAAAATGTTTATGATTTCCTTTTATTGTTTCTTAATTAAGATCAATGATGAGAGAGGGTGCACTTTTTCCAACTGTATGGGTCAACTGAGGTACATTTGACTAACATGCAGCCTGGATATATTTTACAAGTATAGACCTGGGATATAATAAGCAAATGCTACCACATTTACTCCGTAGTGATTTATATTACATTGTTTCTTCTAACACTAATTTTGAGCTTGGCCTGATTAACTCAGAAGCAGCAGTCATGCTTTCTCTGCACCAGTAAACATTTTTTGGACAAATAATAATTTGCTAGGAGGAAATGGTAGCATCTTCCAGCTTCTGCTCTGGGCCACGGTCAAAATAAAATTTTAAAATAAAAGTTTAAACCCATTCAAGTGAATAGCTCTGTTTTTCCACCATAAACCTTTCATTTTAACAGCTCCATTTTATCATAAGTAAAAATTCACTTTATTCTCTGCCACAGTGCACTTGGAACAACTGAGTTGTAGTAAATGTATGCTTTTGTTCTAACTGGTATTTTTACAGAGAGGCAATTTGAAATATTTAAATAATGATGTATTTTCCCCAATGCCAACCAGTTATAAATCACATAGAGATCTGTATGATTTCCAAGACAGGAGATCAGACTTGCTGCATTTAGCACTAATTTACCTTTTCTAAATGTAATATACGCATTGATTTAATCTTGTACTGGTTGATTCACAAAATGTGTTTAGGAAGAAAAAATAGAAATGATAAAAGCCATATGCAACATGGAGACCAGATCCAGCTGGCCTTATTCATTTGAAGTCAGTTAATTAGCTTCAGTAGTAGAATGTGCTGCATAAAATGAGTAGGACTTGATCCTTAATTTCTTTGCTCTAGTTCAACCGAAAAAAAGCTTTATTGATGAAGGGGGTGGTAAGCTGTCGTTTGATAGTGCCAGAAATAATTTAATGTCTTTAAAATACATCCTGGTTTGGGTATCCTTTTTTCTCAACAAACTTTCCATGATTTTCTTGTTAGGTAAGTGTTTTTTCTGCTTTGCATTAAGGATAATTTTTAATATTTTTTTGCAATTTTGTATTTCAAAATGTGGACCTATTACCATATCTTAGCTTTTAAGTCAAACACATTTTTATGTACTTCAATCATATATCATTTTACAGGACAACATTGCCTGGTCTGGACTTGTGAAGTTATTTGATCCCGTGAAATCCCCCAGATGCTATGCAGTTATTGCTCTGAAGAAACAGTCATGTTTTTAAGTGGAAGCAAATTGCAGATAGGTTGAAAGCTCTGAACTGATACTGCTGTTTCCTCACTTTTATTCTGTTATTTTTAATTGATTCCTCAAGTACTCTGACTGCTTTTCAGCTGTAAAAGTGCAATGCCTCTTTTAATCATGAGAAATAAATATCTCCTTTATAAATACCATTGCTTCCTTATGTCATTTATTAAACAATGTTGAACATCTGGCTTTATTATAAAAGTTATGACCCGTATTATGTGATTATTATTTTAAAATAATTTTTATGTTTCTTCTTTTTAAGGCATTATACTATGTATCAATACCCCTTCTCTTGGTATTTCTAATCACAAGATCATACCTTCTCAATTTTTTACCAGTGGCTGGCATAAGCAGTCTCAGACTAACCTCACGTTTTTTCTTTTCTGGATTCAGATGGTGCATGGTATAAACAGAAAAATAACCTGCACTGTGAACAAGATGTTCATAGACTAAATAGGATCTTTGTACTTCCCTGTTCTCCAGGTCATCAGGACCCGCTTATTTATAGAGCAACCTAGAAAAGCCTAGGTAGTAACTACCTGCAAAAAGCAGTTTTGTATTAACTCCTTCCTTCAGGCATGTTCCTGGCATGCACTTTTTCCCTGTCATTCTGAAAGAAAAAAAATGTCTGTCCTCTAATCCAGTGGGAGATTTCCCAGTGCTTAAGAATCAGCTGCCCTGCTGGAGTTCAGTCTGTAATCCTTGGATTTTATCAGAAAGCTATTATCTGGCCCAAATGTGTTGGGGATAAATACGTCGGTACCCAAGTGAATTGAAACTTGCTAGGCAGTTTCTCATTGGCAGTACTGCATTCATGAGTGGGAAATTTATTTGTTGATGCATTTATGTCAATGGGTTGCCTAATTAAACTTGCAGATTTTCCATCAATTAAAAAAGAGCAAAGTTTCTATTCTGAGTCCTAGTGCTTTTATTAGAATTTTCCAGCATATATAAAACATAATTAGCTACCAGTGCACAGGAAAAAGGACAACAGATAAATAATAAAATACAACATTAAAGAAAAAAAGGGAAGAATGCAACTTTGGTGGGCTGAAGATGAGAATAACAGAAAATATTTTTATATTAATTGTATAGTGACTGTAATAGTCATGGGAATCAGACTGAAATTCAGATGTGAGTAGGAACAATCTTTTTCTGTTTCAGTCTGCAAAATATAATGAGAGCTTGTGAACGTGGCCATTCAAGAAAAGAGAAGTAAGGTATTTTTCTAACAAGTCACATCTTTCTTGATGTGTTCACTTGGAAGAAATACTTTTTTTTGGTGGTGTAAGTTCACTGCTGTCTATTTTAGGACTCTCAGTCCTTATTAGCTCCATGGCTCCAGTAAGAGCTTCTTACATTTGTTTTGTCCCAGTACGTTCAATCCTCAGAGCTGCTGAACACCTGCAAGGAAATTAATAGAAGTTTCAGGTGCTCACAGTGTCTTTGGAGCAGAGCTAAGAGAAGAAAATGAGGCCTTCCATATATGCCACTTTTTGTTATATAGGGAGTACTGAGGGAACTAACAAGCTGGTAGATTCTTTTCCCAGGAGAAGAATCAAAAGAAATAAAATCCTTTCCTAACCTCTAAGCATCTAGAAGGAAAAAAAAAAAAACAGTAATCTCTGCTATAAAGAGGCAATCTAAAGTACATGATGTTAAAAAGAAAAAAGATGAACAAAAATATTAGAAAAATAGGTTTTATTATATTATGTTCTGTTAAGACATGATGCGTAATTATTAGTGAAATGTTAGAGTGTTGTCGTCCCAGTCTTATGTGCTGTTGGAAAAATGTACTTGGGGATGAAATTGCCTTTTTTGTGTTATGAATTGATTCTTCTGCTTTTTCAGATCAAATACTAAAAACTGGGCATATATGATGTCCAAATAAAGAAAGAACAGTTTCTCACTGAAAGCAAGTGCTTAAAAGTACCCTGTTATAGCACAAAAATATTTGTTTCAGCAAGCCCCACCTGCTTTAATTTGAACACAGTCAAAATTGCATAGGGTAGACTATGACTAATTTTGTGCGATATTTTAATGTGTGTAATGCTATCTAAATTCAGAGTTAAATTCTTATTACTATCTTAAGAGGGTATTTGCAACAGTTTAGAATAAAAAGCGCATCTCTAGGATTAGCCCAAGTGCTCTTTCACTGATTCAAAAAGGTCTGAATAAATTTGCATGCCCCCCCAGCAACTTCTCAGGCTCTTTCAGTACTTTTCACGCACTTTGTAGTCTATGCAGGCAAAGACAGAGGCGATGTGCTTCTTAGAATAATAACCATCAAGAGGTTTATATGACGAGTTTGCATTCAGCAAAGTCAGTTGCTGTCTGCTCTCGAAGCTGTTTCGAAGCTTTGGACGCCTGAATACCTATAAGCTATTGTTACATAATGGAAAAATCCCTGACAGTAATCAAGATGAATAAAACGATTTTTCTTCATGGTTATTGCCAAAAGTTCTTCCATCATGTAAACTGTATCTTACATATGATGAAGTCTTTTCATAGAAAAGAATCTCCATTTTCTTTCAGTGTGACAGAGAGCTATCTATGTTGATATGCTCCCTAAGGAATAGTGGATATGCCTGCTTTCCCTCAGGTGTTCGCTTGATTCTGTTTGTGGCACACCTATGCATTCCATAGCAGATTTGGAGTGTTTCATTTATTTTTCTTAGGGCTGAAACCTGTTCTCAGACAGAGGAACAAAAGTATATGCAGGGTATGTGTGCAACCTTAATTTCCAAGAGTATGTTGCAATCCTAAGATCTCCAAGCCTGCTTTTGTGACAATAAACTTGAATTCTGCAGTTCTGATTCATGCCTTAGAACATCACACCACCAAAAAATTTTGTGCTCTTTTAGTTTCTGGGATTTTAGTTTCAAGTTTTTTTCTGAATAAATATTAAGTATTTTTTATTACAAATTATCTTCTTCATTGACATTATTCATTAATTTACTGTTAAAACATCAACTATCTGTCTAGCGTTAAAATGCTTTTGCTGTGTCATGATGGAGTTAAAATCTTGAGACTCAAAATCTGTGTATCCTATGATGGCTTAAAATCTGCACAAGGGAAGCATGCTAAATGTCTTTGGCTTGGTGGCAGCTATATGTCTTTTTGACGACTGGAGTATTCTTTCGTATCAGTACTTATTGGTTCAGATTTACTTTTTTCCTAAAAACCATCCTGAGTGTGTTATTATATTGCCAGAGATCACTGATACTAATGGCAAGTAGTAAAACAGAACCAGCACCACGAAAGTCTTCCCAGCTTACGTGTGAAATAGCCAGCTTAGTGTGGTGCTTCAGACTTCCTTTTCTCTGGGAAGCAGCTGAATACCCAACCTTTGTTAGCATCTTTAAATCTCTTTATCCCATGCACCTTATCATTCTTACTGATATATGTCCTCCTTCTTGCTGATATATATCCTAGTGTTCTGAAAGGAGGGGAATCCATGCTAGGCTATGAGCTATGAAGAATTTTCAGTATTCGTAATCAATTCAGAACCGAAGTATACTTGCCCAGACATTTAAATTGGCCAGCTAACCCTTAGAACTGTAACTTTAGCTTCCTTAGTTTCTGAGATCCATTGAAATTTTGCAGTTTCCAAGATTCCTGTATTTCCTGCCAGGTGGGAGCATGGCCTAATTCTCTGGGATCCAGCTGCAGTTCACTCACCATGTTCATCTGAAATAACCAACTCAGTTTGGCGGCTCTATATTCTTTATCTCCAAGCAACTGCTGAATAAGTTGGTTTGTTTGAATTTGTTTATCCCTGGTTGTTATCTTTGTCAATGTTATATTTCAGAGCACTCTAAGCAAAGAAGTAAAATCCTTCTGAGATTTAGGAAACCTCAGTGTAGTTCCACCGCAGCTATGCTTCTTGTTGCTTTCTCCCTTAAAGCCTTGAAATTAATTCCCGATGATCAGACAGATTAATGAACAACAGACAGCCTGAGAGGCATAGGTTATTAAAAAATACTATGTACAATATCTTCTCTTCAGGAGTCTTTTTTTCAATTCAGGAGCTCTGAGGCACTTTCTTCACAGAAATTCCAGCGCACATTATCATTAAACTCAAACGTCCAAGGAAACCCACCAAAGTAATGAAGATTTGCTACAAACCGTTAGAACATGCTGTTGTACACCAGTCTTCTCAGTATACACCTGCATCCTCCTCAAGGCTGTCTGCAATGTCTGTATCAAACCGGAGAGGAATAGACACTTGTCTCACCATCCCAGTGATGCTGTTCATGAAATCTGCAAGAGAATGACACTCTATTCTCTGCTTTGTGTTAAAAGGCAACAGAACTCTTAGAATGCATATGTCCAACATCCAAAGATTTCTCCAGATATCATTATTGAAATCCATTTAACAGACTTCTTCAGTCAGTTTAGTCTGTTAGTTACTTCAATCAATACTGACTATCATTAATAGGTCTACAAAATTTTGTCCTGTGGTTTATGTTCCACAGGTGGGCCTTTCTCTTAATACAGTTTTTTTACTCATCAAAACAGTAAATGGTGTCAACTAATTGCTAAGAGTGGGACCTACTTCTAGATATATTTATTTTTTGATTTTACAGTAACTTGAAGTTGTTTTATCTAAGTGGAATGCTACTTGGTTGAGTCTCCATCCCTGGAGGTATTTAAAAGAAGGGTCAATGTGGTGTTCGAGGACATGGTTTAGTGGTGGACTTGGCAGTGATAGGTTAACGGTTGGACTCAATGATCTTAAGGGTCTTTTCCAACCTTAACGATTCTGTGATTCTATGATTCTACTATATACCATCATTTCCTCAGAACTGTGGATTCAAAGGAAATCAGAAAATGGTTTCTAGATTACCAATGAAATTTAGAAGAAGTTGAAATTGTACTGCATAAGTGTGTTCTTGGGTAGGAAAGCACAGTATATGCACAGGTTACATCATGAGGCACACTGTTGGCCAGGATTTGTTAAACTCACAAATACAAAACACATAGGCAAGATTATATGGACAAAATATCTCAAAGATTTGCAGTTACTGTAAAGTATATAACTATTCTTTATAAACTGTAGGAAGAAATCTAATTATCATATTCAATGGAAATACAGGAAACCATGATCTTTCAGCAAGTACACAGGAGATTCAGATTTTAAACTTGCCTAACAACCTAGGAACTAGCTGCAAAAGTGAAAAAATTTTTAGAGCAACAATCTGATATACTGTTCACCCCAGGAAGTCAAGCTATTTTCTACACAACATTTGTTTTGTACCTGTTGTATAATCCATCATTTTGGTCTATTCTTGCTTTTTTTTTTTTTTAATAGTTCATCATTAAATTATCTCTTTTCAGTCTTTTGTAATTACAGTCACAGTGGCTATGTATAGTCAGCAAGGACTTTCCTTTTGTATGTAACACATGCTAACAAGATACAATTATTTAATATCTTTGTTTAAAATCAACAAAGACTGTCCAAAAGCAAAATATCACTTCTAAATTTAACTATAATCTGTGGATTAAAAAAAATCTGCATGTGAAACCTGGGCAAACTTTTAACTTTTCATTACAAAATTCTCAGTTTTATGTAAGTCTCTTTCTCTTTGCATCTGGACCAATATGAACGTATTCATGTAGATAAAGATGTTGTCAGGGCAGCTGGTATTGGGTTTCACATGGAATTTATCAAGAAAATCAAGATGCAGTAAATCCACTGAGCCAACAAATCAGAATGTTAGACTGAAGCTCAGATTGCCTTAACACACAAACTGTCAACTCTTTCATGAATCACTGATGAAAAGAGCAAAGCTGTCTGCTTACTGAATAACTCGGTAGTGTCTGGCACCAAAAGAGAAAATTCCAAATAAGAAGGAGCAGTGATCACCTCTCCTGATTACATAAACCTTCAGAAACAATAATTAAAATGTACAGTTGTAAATCTATGTTGTTTATTACACCTCCCATTATTAGAGTAATGAATAAAGACTGACAGCAGAAGCAGCCATGCTGTTTCTCAACTATAAATCCTAAATTCACTTGTTAGTCTTAGAAAGGCTGAAGTCATCAAGAGGACACACAGATGTTAAAAAGTGTAGAATGAGCTGTACATTACTTGGATGAATGTGCCATTTGTTAACCTTTTTTATACTCTGTGGCACGGGTATCAATTCAAAGAACACAACTCACAAAATACTCAATGGACAGCATATAAACCAAGTTTTATCAATTTTAAGCTCTTCAGTGTTTATTTATTAGCAGACTATTATTAACTAGCAAGGGTTAGAAGGGTGATTTCAGCAAAATTGTTGCTATGCTGTTTATGATTAAAAATTTTAAATAAAAGCAAATAAAAACATGTAAACCCTGACTTTCCCAGAAATCTTAGTTTTAATTTGAGAATATGAATAATGGTACAGAGTCATGTAGTGAAAATGCATATCATTAACATTACCCCTAGACAGATTCTTGATTTAAGTAAAAAATGTCTGGCCAACAAGAGCTTTAGAGAATTGCTCATTTTCTTTTTTTAAAAGTCACAGTTCTTTTTAAAGTCACACTTCTGTAATGATGTTGAACTTTTCTTTTTAGTAAACAGAATTCTATTGAGTTTATTTAGAAAAAGAAGGTATTCAAAGCGCCACTTTGTTCCTGTGCTTATCCTCAAACAGTATTGCAGAAGTGAGAGAAAACGTAACAAGTGTATCTAAGAAGTGATTTTTTTGGACAACCATTCCACTTGCACTAGTTAATCACACGAATCAACTTTAATGTCATCTATCTAAACACCAGTTCTTGAAATCATGAGTTAGGGAGAAAAGATAACTTCCTAAATCAGACTTTTAAATAGCATTGAAATTGAAATTGAAATTGTCACTTTTCTGAAGACATCCACATCCTTTGAATAATTGTAATTTGTCTATATAGAAAAGAAAGACAATTCCAAACATTCAGCATTATACAAAAAGTTCATAGATAAAACATTAACAGATATTAGTACGAAACAATCCATTAGATACACTTACGTAGTGAAGACCTGGGTTGTCTTTGTCTGAGTCACTGGCAAATCTCTGTTGATTTCCATGGGAGCAGGCTTGGATACAAAAGCATCTGCTGCAGACAGTGTGGATGATCTAATATCTTTTGTGCAAAGACAGTTCCAAATGTACATTTGTGAAGGCAAAGAGATTGTGTACACTTCCTTTATCTATAGGTATTGAAGTTGAACAGTATAGAAATTACTGTGAGCTCTGGTTCATGATTGAAATCTTCCTGACATATAGTAAGAGAAGGATCAAAAGGCTTTTTGTTTATTTTTTATTGCAGATAATATGTTTTTAATGCATTAAAACTCTCAGGATTTTCTTTTCTCCGCTGACTGGTCCTTTAACAATGAGAGCACTGATTACAGTAATACAGAGTTAAATGACACTTATTGTTCCTAAGAATAACTCAAGTGTCACAGCCTATGCTTTCACTGAAGCCAATGGTAAAATTCCCATGAACTCTATTATAACTGGTTTTATGAACAAGGAAAGTAAGATTTAGCCTTAATTCTTCAAAAAGCAACATTTGTTACAGTACTTTGACAGAACATCTTCATAGCAAGATTTCACTGTAAACCTATATTTGCCTTCCTTCCCTTCCTCTGTGCAGAAATTTTATAGAACATTGTAAAAGAAAGAATTGAATTTATATAAATGGTATGTTTCCCCAATTAGCCACTTCTATCAGCACTTTGCAGGCAGTGCATCCCTTATTCATGAACTATGTGTTAAAGAAAGTAATGCTAATTAATAACTGTTTCTGCACAGCCCATGAATTCAATTCAGAACCTATAAATGTAGACTGCGTGAGATAAATTTTGATTGATTCTTACAATTCCGTTTAAGATGTATTTTCAGAATAGATTTCTATGGAAAACATTTTTTAAATGTGATTTTATTGAAAATATTTTCCAGCAGGACTTGAAAATTATGTAACTGGAGGTGAAGAATGAAAATAATATTTCAGGTTGTCAATGGGAATAATTTTTAAAAATTTTCCTGTTTGTTGTGATTTAGCATTTAGCTTTAAGACAACATAAATTAATTAAGTGTAAAATGTATCACAATTATTCATTCACTTCTAGTGTATTATTGAAATATTGTGTTCTCATATGTTGCTAATTTATTTTTCCTTGGCAATCTGTACCTAAGTTTCTGGAAGAGCAAATGTAGGAACATTCATTTTTTTAAGCATTAGTGTTCTACAATTTTATTGAATGAAATAGGAGTGTTGTGGTATGGTAAATAATGTAGTGTTCTCCATTAAAACAGCTGCCAAAACAAATCTGAATACGTGCAAGAGATTATGGTTCACAGTAAGCACTTAGTTTCTTTATGAGTTTATCATCAGAACTTAACGTCAACTTAATTCACTGCTTTTTAGTTAGTTAAGGTTTGAGACCAGCTTTAGCTTCTGATTCTCCAGCTCAGAAAAGGAAAGATAGATCCAGTTTACACCATGTAAAACTACAATATTTATTATCTTGGGTCCCAGAGGCCACATAAGCCTGTTAGTATGGTATTACCCAAAATTAATTCTATGCTTTCCAGCATCGCCAGTTGACTCTGGTGAAGTGCTGCCCTGGTATGGCTGTACCCCTGCATAGTCCAGGGGAGGAGCAGGTGTATCCTCTGAGCATCAAGTCTGAGGTTTTGAGACAGGAGCATGGCCTAGAGGAATAAAGAAGGAAGCACTTTATTACTTTTGTTCTCCCACCCATTGCTTGTGTTATGTCTTCAAGCACTTTGGGCTAAGAGCTTTCTCTCACTGTCTAAGGGTAGCAATGAACAGCTCGCACAATGTGTGTGGCTGATGAGCAGGTCAAGCATGGCTCCTGTAGAGCTGTTTCATGTAAGTAGTGTCTGGGACATGCTGCCACCAAATGCTGGGTAATTCCAGTTGTGGAAGTCAGCCTGATTTGTACCTGATGTGTCCAGTCATTGCAACAAATAGCCTTATTAATGCAGTGGAGTGGTCAGTCATTTACGAAACTATTCTCATCTTCCACTGTGAACTTCTCCAAGCTATGCCTGTCCTCAGCTCATGTCAAGGATGGTTTGGTTTTTGTGTATCTCAGCTCCAGGAAATTTTTGTCATGCAGTTGATAAGGTCCTGAAAGTTGAGCACCTCATATACTCACCTGCAATATTTTTTTTTTCTATACTTTCTCTATATACATGCAGGTGATTGGGCCCAGCTGGTGAGAGAATAGTTAAACACTGGAGACAGAAACACAAATACAGCGTAATCAAAAGATCTAGTGATCTAAAGGCTCCCTGTCTTACTCAAATACCTTCAATTAGAACACTTTCCAGGTCTGAGTATCAGATCTCTTTGCCATCACTAAAACTAAAACAAAGTGTTATATCAGAAAACAGTTCTCTTCTTGGAACAAGTGAGTGGGATTCAGACTGAATACACATGCTTTGGTGTATCCACTGGAAAATATAGGTCTAAGAACCCTTACTCCAGTTTTCATTTGGAGATCGTTTGTCATTAACTGTCCTCTTTTTACTTCATTCATATTTCTTCTGCTTCTCGTGGGAGGCTGGGGAAGGATATGAGCACTACGGTGTATCAACAGTGACAGCTGGAGCTCAGTATGCAAAATACAATTACTTTTTCTGGAAAGGAACATATATCATATATTATCAAAACTAAAGTACATGGATGGACCTCTTCTAGGAGCTAAATTAAAATACTGCCTAAAATCTGCTAAGTTTTCACTGAAAAGAATGGAAGATTTTTCATTTTCTCTACTTGTCTTTTTCTTTCCCAAGAATATTGTTGCAGGACCTTCTTTGTCTTCTAGGAGAAGTGACACTGTGCTTTGGGGGCACAGTATGATGGGGCATACTATTCCAGGTTGTTCTGTTTGTTTTTTTATTGAACTAGAGTGCTTCCCTTGAGCAGCGAATTCACAGGCTTGCCAATGAACATTGCAATGCATATTATCATTCCCAGGTTGCCTAGAGGACATTATTAAAAAGAATAAAAAAATAAATAAATAAACCCAATTTATGTCAGACAGGTGAGTATTACTATGTGTGATAAATTATAAACATCCCCCTTTGTTGGCAGAAAAGCACCTTGAATGTACACTATCTGCATTATCACTACATTTGCATTCTGACAGTCCTCTTCAAAACGAAATATTCTTTGAAGTGCTTTTCAAAAACTGACCTTCACTCTTGAAACATCTCCTCAGGGAAACTATCCTTTTGTATTAGAAATGTCATTTTTATTTTAGTATTTAACTTCCATAGACTTTTCACCTGTTCTTTTTGGTTTATTTTCTTCAGTTGTATGATAATGGTGTGTTGGAGAGAAGTACCGTTTTCCAGTTGAAGTGAAAGTTTGCAACATATATTTTCAAGTAATCTAAATAAGTTTTCATATAGAAAAGAAATCTGAAATTTGTTTTGTAGATGCTGAGAATGTCTGTGCCTACTACAGTTTTAGACTTACAAAGTTCCAATGCCAGTATATGCAGTTGCTTCCTTCAGTTTGTATGGCCTATGAAAACAAAACAGTGATGTACTGAGCAACATGAATTCCAGTGGTCCAAAACCTGAGGAAACCTTAACCAAAAACTGAGGAAAATTATTCTAGACAGGCAGTTTTATGTAAGACACAACTTATCAATGAAAACCTGAAATCCCTAACGTTTGTTATGAAAGTTAGCTACACCCTATTAATATTTTAAAGTTCTTTTTCATTCTTTTTGTGTCTAATCTAAGTATCTTCTGTTGAAAGCCATCTTAGAAGTGTTTACATTCAGTTCCTGAAAATTCTGTGTTTGGCTGTGGTCTTAAAATGCCAGGGTTTTTTACCTCTGCAATTTGTTGCTAAGAAGATGCTCTAAAATGCACATAGGTAATAAATTACTTCCCATAACAAAACAAGCATGCTTCAGTAAACACTTTCAGAAGAATACTACAAAGTGTTCCCATTTTCTGGACTAAATGTATTTCTTTGTAAAGAGAATATTTTTCATTGAGTGTGCCTGTGCTACATAGAACAATAGAAAAACATTGTGACAGATTAATTAGTTAATTTAACTTTTTACTTGGTATATGTGAATTCTGCTCCTAGGTGTAAAATATACGAACTACTCATGTCTATTTTAAACCTTACTGAAGAGCTAAAAATCAGCCTGCAAGATGCCTACCTGATTCTGTCTCATTGCTTGCTGCTGAATTCCCTCTGACGTGAATTGTACTAGCAGAGCATATTTATCTCTCCTATTTGTTGTCTTGAAATATACATTAATTTCTTCAGGGAATAACTGTTGGCCTGCAGATGGTTCACAAATGGTATGGAATGATTATTTACATTTTCCACTTTGTTTTCTGATGGAATAATTTCTGCAGCAAAGCAAAATCTGTTTCTGCAGACATTGGCTCATCTGCTTAGCCTCACTACTCTAGTCCTGTTTAGGTCATGAGGCACTTCGTCGTAGTAAAAATAAGTGGAGAATATCTTAGAGGTTCATGAGCTAGAACAGCAAGAATGGTAAACTGAAGGGGGGGATTAATGATGGAATATGAATTATGAACTATATTTCTGGCAACTATTAGAGCATCTGAGCAAAATTAGCAGTTGTAACTACTCACTTAATGAAGCTCATTTGCAAAAGTATTTATGGAACATGTACACAAAATAGGCACAAACAAAGCCAAAGAAATATGTTTTAAAAATCAAATCAATAGTTAAAGCAAACATTTCTGAAACATATTTACCCCAGACTTCTCTGCAAGATAAATTTGGTATGTGTAATATACACATTTAATATTTTTATACATATCATGATCAAATTAGTATGCCATGAACCAATAACAGAGACACTAGGAAGGAAATTCAGACATTTGATGCCAGAAAGAACATTGCATGATATGCAGACTGAACATTCAAAGCAAGCGCATGAAAAATAGCCAAATATATAGTGAATCGGACATACCGCAGGATGTTTTGGAAACACAACAACAGCAACAATGGAAACTTTTTAGACTTTGTTTAGCTAGAACAGAAAACAAAAGCAAGACCAATTTAATCAATTAATGAAAAAAAGATGTTGACCATTTGGAACATAGCAAATGTAAACCAAAATAATTGAACAGAATGGAAAGGAGAATTGTTTCCAGTTAGCGTATCTATTTTTACACATTGTGTGCTCAACACACACAAAGTTTTATAAATAATTATCTCTAATGGGAAAACTCTAAGCCAACTCAGTGGGCGTTAAAGATGTGAGGCAACATGTTTGACTCAAATCTGCTTGAATATAGCTATTTGATTTACAAAAATTATTGTGCTTGTACTGTCATGGTGTATAAATACATACCTTGCAGCACGGTGCTTTGAACAGCACAGAATGATGAATTTCTATCATTGATTCTACTGTGTCGAGATGTATATTTCACGGTTTTTGCAAATGTGTCAGGATTTAATGAAACTTGCGATTTAGGCGAAGTCATAGTAATGTTTCCATTAAGTTTTCCCATGTTTCTCTATTTTCATTTTCAATTTCATTTTTTTCATTTCTCAAAAAGAAAGTCACCGTATCTTTTCGTATTGTTTCCGTAAATATTCCCACTGCTCTCTATTGAATATGAGATGAGGTAATACTGCCATGCAAGGACTATCATCTTCTCAATTTCAATCCATTATATCAATCATTAATATGAATCTAAAAGTCATTACATAGTAACCTCAGGAGCCTTTTTCTCCCCATTTCCCATTCCCTTATGCAAACCTACTTTAATGCTGGAACACTCAGGGAAGAAGCAGTGTTGAAAATCCTTGTTGGGTTTTCTTATAATGTGTTTTCTGTCTGCTCTTTTTCCTAGTAAGTCCTGTGACACATCCAGGGCTAGTGTCTGAGCATGCTTTTTTGTGTTTATTGGGCATGAGAGAGTCCTTTTGGATTGCCCTTCTGCACTAACAATGTGAAACACCTAAGGAGGAGCTGTTCCCACTCACGTCTGAGCAGAGACTGCTTCATCCAATCCTCTCTTTCTGACTATCAGGCATTCAGAAGTCAATATTTTTAATGGTAAGAACAAAAAAGTTATTTATTTATTTGTTTATTTTAATGTATCTTCTGCTTTCTAAACTGCATGGTTCAGCTCAGTCACTGTTTAAGTAGGGTAATACTTGTTGAAAAAGTAGAAGAGATTCTCTTGTAACCACTTGACTCCAAATATTGGCATTTTGAGGAAAACTGCCAAATGTGATTTCATAGTGCTGCACCTTAATGCAGAAAATACTGGCAGAGGAAGAAAGGGATGGAGTTCACAAGGTCTATGGCTCTATCTCCTCCTGCGCTAAAAAACTTCCATGCCCTAGGAAAGTCACCTTGACTTTCCTGATGTATGAAGTGTTGCATGTTAGCAAGTTGTAGACAAGAATGTTCGTGATAGTATTTTAGAACCACTTATACAAAGGATGCATGACGGATACACATTAGTTTCAAAGTTTTGACCAGTTACAAAGATTTTTGTAATTTTTTGGGAAACGGAGATAAGTGGTTCAATTCCTCAGTTCAGGTTCTTCCTGAAGTTAGGTAACTACTGAAAGGAGATTTTCCGAACCTTATGAAAGATGTTCATTTCATGT
The DNA here is from genome assembly GCF_047370975.1 of Nipponia nippon. Lineage (NCBI taxonomy): Eukaryota > Metazoa > Chordata > Aves > Pelecaniformes > Threskiornithidae > Nipponia > Nipponia nippon. Next base: position 45,740,664 of record NW_028262347.1, read on the forward strand.
AGTTCTGTGTGCATGCTCTTCTTCAAGAACTTCTTAGAGTTTTCTTGAAATATTTTTAGGTTTTCCTTTGTTAGTAGGAAAATTAATCACCAGCCAAATAATCAGCAGTCCTACCTGTATTTCTACCAGTCAAGGATTTCCTGTACAGCCTACGCAAAAGGAAAAAGTGAATTGATGAGGACATAGTTCTTCTCTGTGTGACCTATAAACAAAACCTCCTTTACTCAGTGGAAAATATAAGGAATTTTCCAGATCTTAATACCTTTTATATGGCATTTAACAAGGACACCAGTACATTTTCTATTACAAACAAGTATCAACAATCTAGTCTAGTTCTCATACATTTTTCCCAGGAAGTTAAATTAAGGATTTTTTTTATATATACAAATGCTCCTTTTATTGGAGTAATAAGTAGAAAAAAGTAGAAAATCAAATCATTGGCACAATATCTTTTTCACCATATAAAACAAATTTTGAATATCAGAGTATCAAACCTTCAAGGCATCAACTTTTAAAGTCACAACCCCACATTAACTAAGGAATGTTACAGTTATCTTAAAAGAAAAGTAAAATCCTTACATCTGCCAAGAAAAGAAGCTTAGATTCTGTCTGCTAGGTTTCCCCTCTTTCAGACTTCACATTTGTGCCTATGTATGTGTAAACATGTGTGGTATTATTATATATATTTAAAGTCCTACCTGGGCTTACTGGAAAAGAAAACTATGAGTTCAGAGTGTTGAACTAGAGATTGCTCTTGGTCCACTGGAATTTGTTCAGCTATGGTCTCAGGTTCCATGGAGCCCTCTGTTAACCTCGTAGCTTACTCCAGTTCAAAGCACTGTCTACACTGTAGCTTCCCGAAAATGGAAGTGTGTGACAGAGGCTTATTGTACAAGCTCAGTATGGATTGTTTTCCCTTCAAGAAAACTTAGGTTATGTTATACCACAGTAATTGCAGAGTGGTGACGACATCACCTTGCCAGGTTTCTGGCAATTTTCCAGTCTTCTAAGCTTGCAGACCTCGGAAATCCATTTAGGTCCCCACAGAATATAAATTTTAGCATTTGCACATGGATTTAGTTCACAACTGAAAGTTTCCTGTTCAAAATCCACAAATTCTCTCCCCCAAATCCAGGCAGAATACCTGTGAAGGTTCAGAGAAAATCTGCAGAGCTCTGCTCCGAAAGTAAGGAAGGGAGATGTTACAGGACCATCTAACAAGGGATGGAAAGAATGATTTTTATAGTGATGTGTGCAGTAGATCATTGATCATGACAGATAATCAACTTTTCCTATCCTATCCCCCAGGCCTCCCATGTCTCTATATACAATCTGTCTCCAAAGGCACAGGGTTCCACACCTCCCATCCCGTATTTTGTAAGATTGTCTTCCAGCCCTGTCCACAGTAATTCACAGCATACAGCCTTTCAACGAATACAGTAATGAGCACAAAGCCGCTGGGAAGATAAGCATTAATATGAGATGAGTGCTCACTTCAGCCTATTCCAGTTCAGCATTGTCTCTGCATCCTGCTTGCCACTTTACCTCCACTCATGAGACTGCCACTTCTTCAGCCGCATCCCCCACTGAATCCATTGCCTACGCATCCAAGGGCACTCAGGCTTCACTGCATTAGGATGCTTTTATGCAAAAATGATGGCACAGAAGGTGATAAGTTGGCGCAGAGCCAACACAACTCTGGGGAAGCTTGATATCCACTGAAGTGAAGTGACCTTCACCAACTAGAAACAAATGGGCTAAATGATCCCTTGAGAGCCTTTCAAGACCCATATTTTTATATCTCTATCCCAGTGTATCATCTTCCAAAAGTTTTACTTTCCTTGTTGAAGCTGGAAATGGCAATTGCCACAGTGTTAGGTTTCAAATCTTCCCAGTCCTTTAGTCAACCACTGAGGACTTTCACAAATTATGAAATAAGGTTAGTACTGGAATTCATAGTAACATAAAGTATATGTTCATAGGTGTTTCTTCCCAGTTTCTGACCCTAAGCATATTCAAATACATTTCCACACCTATTTTGTAAATGAGAGACTGAAGACTAATATAATAAACTGTGGTCTGCAAAAGAGACAAAGTGGAAATACACGCTTTCCTCCTACATGCCAGCTAGTTCACTTTGAGAACAATTACGTTCGTCTTTTCATGACAGGCTTTCTGAAACAAAATGTTCTTTGGTTAACCTGCAACCTTCTCCCTGTCTACAACAGTGACTTCATAGATTAAAACTACAATATAAGATAGAGGCATACCTTACAAGAAAGAGTAAATCAGAATATTTAAAGAACGTTTTAATTATTTGGGTTTGAAAGTCAATTGAAATATATACTAACATTCATTAAATGTATATTTAAATTGGCATTCAGACCCAAAACTTATTGTGATGATGCAAGTCTGGACTCTGAAACATGTAGGCAGGGAACAAATTGACACGCTAATGAGAAACATAGTAGAAAATGCAAAAATTTAAAAAAGGTTTAAATTTAGTATCAGGAAGTCCTATATCATTGTGCATGGACAAAAATACACTGTTACACATCTTCATCTTTGACCATGGTTCCTTTGTGTAACTCACCTAAACTAGTGGGGAGTTACACCCTTCAGATAGATAGCCTTGCAAAAGCCACAGGGAATGCATTGTGTTCTGCTGAGGCTCACATTACGCTGTGCTGTTAGCTTACAACTCAGGCACTGAGGTCATGGTCTGACTACACATTAAAGCCAGGCTTAGAGCCTATAGTGCAAGATCAAAAATCCTGCAGTGTAAAGACAGCATGAACACCATGTTGCGTGCTCGTAATTTTATGAAACAGTGTTTGCATGACCACACCTGATCTGGATCAAAAGTATATTACTGGGTGATCTGGAAATGTATTGATCAAGTGTTAATGACTGGGATATTACAGCCTAAACCAGACATTTGTGAAGCACTTTGATTCTTACGATTCCTAATCGATGCAGGATGCCACAAGGGAAGCAAACTAAAAAAATAACTGAAATCCTAGAGAGATGTGGAGTACTTTGGGCAGCACTTGACTGTCTTCACAAACACTGGGACAGAGAAGGCAGGCTTTGAAAATCTTACAGAAATGGATGAATGCTTTGCTCCATGTTACATGAAGTGAGAGAGAGGTGTCCTTAATCACAGAATGAAAAGAGAAGATACAAAACTTTCTGACTTACAGAGGGCTGAAACACCTCAAATCTTGGAGGCTAAGTTTCTGTATAGCAAATCATGTTTGAAACCTGAATTGGAAGATGGTAATTAAGAGGAGATCCAGTTTCAGCTCTTTAAAAATTTGCTTAGATTTTTACTTCAAAGAAGTGAAGACAATTTTGACACAGAAGATGCAAAAGAAGATTAATTACTGCAATAAGGGTGAAGGAAAGCATGTGGAGCATACACAAAACAGTTCCATGCATTGCAATAAACAACACAATGCCTGGCCTTCAGAAGAAAATGCAGAAACTGTAAGTAATTACATTACTTTCTAAGAGTTTACTGGTGCCAGGAGAGTCTGAAGAGAGAACGAAGAAACAAGAATTTTTGGACATCATTGCAACAGAAGATGAATTAACCACCAGTCCAAAAGCAAATGAAACATTTATTAATTTTAAGTTGGACACAGGTGCACAAGCCTGTGTGCTGCCAGAAACCATGATATTATCACTGAAAGAAAAGCCACAGTCAGTTGAAGGTAAATGGTTAGATTCAGGGTTTTATAGGAGTGAACTTTCCCCTATTAAGAAAGGCAGAAAACTAGGTATGTGGGTAAAAATAACTTGGAAACTTCACAATTTCTTAAAAAAAAGAAGTTTTTCCTTTTTTTTAAATGGTCTTGTTGAGAAGATACATTGTTGAGAGAAACAAATTGTTGAGGAAGAGTTTAAGGATGCTTTCCAGGAGATAACGTATTTCTCAAAGGAGTACATGCCAGGCCTGACAGAACTGACAGTTCACACCTCCAGCAAAGTTCTGCTTACTGTTAGGGATCCATGCAAGACATCTTAGCCAGCAGAAATAAACATGTGAGCAAGACCAGAAGCTTTATATTGTTCCAGACAGTACCAAAGATATAGATCTAAAAACTCCCAATTTAAATAGAGCATAAGGAACAGAAGCCAGGAATGAACACGGTAAAGCACACAGGCTGCTTCTTGCAAAGCCTTGCGAGGCACCGTCAGTCTCCTGTAACTCCCAGAGGCGTGTGGGGATCAGAGGAGGCATCTGCGCCCACTCAGCCACTCAAAGCCACAACCTGAGGGTGCAGCTATGCCACGCTACCCAACAGCCAAATGGAAATCTGGTCTCTACAGCAGCAGAGATTAAAAGCGTGGTGTTTGAGGTGGCTATGTAAGAGGCACATCTGAATAATGAGTTAGAAAAACTGTTAAAGACCCCGGCCTAAGGTGCTATGAGACTAAGGGCGAAAACCTTTGGATTGCCCAAAGATGATTAAGAGAAGATCATTTGTTCATATGTATGAGAGGATAAACTTATAACAGGCAACAGCTGTTGTCATGGGACATGTCCACATGATATCTCAAACTGTGTCTGTTTATTGTTCATTCTAGTGAAAAGAGAGAGCTCGGACCTGGGGAGAAGGAGGTTTGCAAAGCCTGTAGCCTCAAGGCTAACTTCTTTTCCACCCCGAAAGAAACAGCCTCATCCATCTTTTCCTATTTGGAATGGTCCGTGGCTCTGTCTCAGGGTCCTGAGGGCACCAGGGTCCTCAGGGTCCTGACTACCTCCCCAGGGCTGCCCCCACCCTGCCTATGGCCCAGGACCCCACATCAGCCCCCTGGGGCCATCAGTCCCTGCCCCAGTGATGCCACAGCAGGGTCAGTCTCCTGCTTTCCACAGCCCTGCCCTGCCCTGCCTGGCCATGGGCCATGCTGAACTGGGCCCACCCATGGGACCATGTCCCACCTCCCCTCCCCAGGGGGGTGCCCGATGCCCAGGGCTGGGGCTGCCCCTGTGCCCCCCGGCTTCCCTGGCCCTGGCTGGGGCAGTGGGATGGGGCCTGCTGCCAGGCCCTGCCCTGCTGCCCCTGGGAGCCCAGCCGTCCCACTGCGCCCTGGCATGCTGAACAATACATGAAACCATGACAGTCGGCACAGTCCAACACCACTCCAGGGCTGCTTCATTAAGAGTTTAGCTTGAACTTATGTCCTCTTACTGCTGCCTATTAATACAGACATAGTCTCAAGTCTAGTTCCACTCTGCTGATAGCTTACAGATAGGCTGGACAATAATTTGAATTTTTCTGCTGCATTAACATGATTTGCAGTTGTTGATTTTCAGTTTACGTTCAACAGGGGAAGAAGAGAGGTGAGGAATTAAAACTTCAGTTAACTCTTTTATAACCAGAACCATAACTTCTGGGCACAGAGACTTGATTCATGGCTTGTTGCTGGGCTCGAAATGGGGCAGGAGTGAAAGAGCTCTCTGCCAGACTTCTCTGCAAAATCAGAAAAGGACTTGCTGAATAATGGAACTCTGCAAGAAACTGAGCTGCATGAGCTGGTACCAGAGCAGCTGGAGTTGGAGTTCCCTTTCCTCAGAGGCAATCCTGTTGGTGTCATGTCTGAATTTTAGGGACTGAAGTTTTGGCTTGTGAGTGAATTTAGGAGGTCTGGGTGCCTAGCAGTACCTGAAAAAGTTAAGGGATGTCTGAATCGTACACCCATATGCACAGTGAACCATCTACAGCTCACCAGTGCAAAAACTCCATGGATAAGATTTACTTTCCTTCTTCTTTCTTATTCTTTATTCATACTTATCCCTTATTCATTCCAGATACACCTCACAAAATAGGTGTACAGTTTTTCTTGCAGAAAATTAGCAAGGGCTGCTGCTGTTTTTTAAAATGTGAATAGCAGATGATATAATCACATAGTAATTTAGGCTGGAAGGGACCTCTGGAGGTCTGCCCCCAAAGCAAGGCTAATGCGAAAGTCAGATAAAAGCTGAGATGAAGAAGACACAGCAGTCTCCATTTAAAATGTGAGTGAGTGGCCAGAATGCTTGAGTTCCACAGGAGGTGGTGCGAATTCAGTCTAGCCTTCCTCACATCTGTGAGGCTGCGACAACCGCCAAACAATGGCAAAAGGAGAAGAGGAGGGGGAGACAATCAAACACTTCTTTCTCCTGGCCATATTCTGAAGGGGTTTTCTGCTTCACCTGTGTACTCTGTGGAGTGCAGGCATTTCAGATGTGCTCTGAGAACGCCTCCCAGACCAGTGCTGGAGCCTAGGGCAGGGGCTCCAAATCCTATCCCTCTAATCCTAATTTAGATATAGCACCAGGCACAGGCAACGCTGCTCAGCCCTGCCAACATGAAATACATATGCACATGCCAAGAATAAGAGCTACAGATATCGATGGAAAGTCTGTGTTGAAAACAAGAGTGCCTACAGAGCTTAAGCAAGCCCAAGGTCTGTTAGCAGCTGTGTGGAGATTTACAGCATTATATTTTTGTATATTGGCACTTATATGTGACCTAAATTTCACTTGAAACGGTGCCCTTTTTCGGTGCCTGTGGTGCTGCATTGTTACTGCATGTAAGAGCAGAGCCCCGTCTTTGTGCAGGTTTGTCTCTGCAGGTCATTAGCAACACTCGAACGCTGCACTTGCCCTTCCAAATTCTGTTTTCAAAATATAATTTACAGAATATCTCTCTGACCTAGTACATGCTGAATCACTTCTGTGAATTACTACAAATAAAGACTGCATTTTTTCTTATAAGTGTCAAATTGCTTGAGGAAGATGTTGTCCATTTCTCTTTATTATTTTACCATTGAAAAAAATTATGTCAGTCTTTATTGGAAAACCACTAGTTAAAATCTTTTAAATTGCTTCTGCAAAGGAATTGTGTATTGCTTTCTACACCTCTAGCACCTGATTTGTGTGCCCAGAACACATGCTTCATTAGTCCCTTTCACAAGCTAAGTGTCTGCTGTTCCAAATGTAATGCAAATCACTTTTTAATGGTCACATTGACTAGATAGGAAACGCTTTTGTTGGAGCTATGACTTGTAGTTAATTAAGCCAATTAGCATGTGATATAAGCACTTCTGGAAAGATAAAGCCCAAGAATAGCTCTCAAGAGATGGTGGAAGACTTTCATGCAGATAGAAATGTTACAGAAGGGAAGGGGAACGAAGCAAGAGGAAGTTTAAAAATAATTTCCAAATGTATTTGCTACTTTTTCTAGTTTACAGCAGTCTCAGCTGGACTTCTGTGAGAAACGTGTTTGTGGGAGGCAGAATCTACTTACTATGTCTTTGTGTAAAGAGATAAAACTGGATTTTTTTACTCAGTAGAGAAGATTGGCAATAACATTTCTACTGAGATCCTGCTTGTATCATGAAATTATCTGATTTATCCGTTGCACTTTTGACTTCCTTTCTAGAGAAGATTTTGGACTGCTTGACATCAGAAGAGGCAGCAACTCGTTCCTTGTAGGCTGGGTCTCACAGTCTCTTCTGTTCGCTGTGGGGTGAGGACCGTCCTTTCAGCAAAGTAAAAAACCAAAGAGATTCTCGAGCCTTTAAAATGGAAATGTACCACAGTCCTTCTAGCACTGTTTCTCAAAAAGATGGGTAACACCAAGACATTTTATAATTTAACCATGTGCTACCCTAGAAATGTGTAGTGTACATAAAATCTCAGGAAGATGTTTATTTTGGTCTTTCAGAAATTGTACTAAATTGGCTCCATCCATGGCTTCAAACATTACTGACCGAGAAGTGTAAGTTATGATATATTTGTTTCAGTGTGCATGTTACTTGGTCTTTCATTTGCTGGGAATTTCTCAATGCTCTTGAGAAACCTGTCATTGCTCAATGTACAACAACAAATATTTTACAGTCCATCCTGATACATTTTGAAACTTGTTATTCCTTGCCACTTGCATCTTCTGTTATATTCTGGAATAAAATATTCTCAAACAAAAAAATATCCCTTTCTCACAGGTAAAGTAGAACTTGTTGAGGATGCTAAACTGTTTAATTGCTATTGATAGTCTATTTTTTTTCCTTTTAATTAAATTAATAAGAGGAAAACTTTCAAATCAGCTGGGAGGATTTTGAACAAAGGAAATGGGATTTTATGTCTGTTACACTCTTATGCTTACACTGGAAATTTGCTAACTTCAGTTGCAAACTTCAGTCTAGAAAATTGCTGCCCATTCAGTATTCGCCCCATGCAATTGTGTTGCATCCATCCTCTTTTTGTGTATTTTTACCCTCTCTCCCTCCCAACCTGAATATACACATTAAAGTTTAGCTTAATTAATCATTTGCAATTGGCTTTATGAGACTGGGGCTGAAGCTCCCTGACTGCTGCAGGATTTCATACAAATACAAATGCTTGTTTGTGTGATAGACGTATTTTGCAAGAGGAAACTTTGGGCGATTCCAGTTCTTCAGTCTTCACCTCAAAAAGAAATAGACTCTGCTGTGGGTCTTTCACACACGTAAAGATGCCTTGCAAAGAGATTTTTTTGGCTCATTTATCACACCATGCTCCACAGTTGCTTCTCTGTTTCTTTATATAAGGATACCAGAATGGTATCCTTACAGTACTCAGTAGCAATGGCTAAAAGAGTTGCTGTTCCTTACCCTTGATTTGGATTCAGGAAAGGGGTGTTTCTATTTCTCTGACAGTAAATAAAGATTTTTTTATAAGAATATGTCCTAATCAAAGGGGTTACAGTGAAGATGCAAGATGGTCTTGAGTCTTCTTGAAAAGACTCATGAGTTTTAAACCCCTGAAACTCCTATATGTTTATTTTATAAGTTACTTTTCTTTCCTCATAGAATAGTGCTTCATCTTATCATTCAGTTCTGCAAAGAGCTAAATACTCTTGACTTATATTGACTTGAATGAAAATGGAGGTGACTCACTGCATTACAGAATTGTGACCAATATTTGGTAATTCACAGTTGGTCTCTCAAACCTTGCCTATACACACAGTTAAATTGGATTTAACTTTAACACAAGTTAAATTCAGTAGCTGACAAGGTTCTATCCATCAGTATGATTTATTGATGTTCTAATGTACTTTCTATTACCAAGTCATCTACTAGATAAAGTCTTTTCAGTTTTAGAAAGTCTACAAAATACTGAGCTGAACCTCTCTTCTTCACTAAAGGACCACACAGCGTGAATGAGTTTGGAGATTCTTCTCATGGTGCAATGCTGTTTGCAAACTGGGATGCTAAGAAATATTGTACTTATAGCTGTTCTGTTACCTATTGACAATGCTACTGTACAAACAAAGGCATTTGAGAATACTAATGCGCTGCATGAAATGACATTAAGGAAAAAAATCACTTTATTTTAATATCAGCTTCAATTAGAAACATACTTACATGATTAAGGAGAAAGACAGTCTGGAAGAAAATATTTCAACCTGCTGAGTGGGAAATTAAATTCAGCACAATGTAAACATCACCAGCAAAACAGCTCACAATATTCAAAACTACTAACTTTTTATATTAGCACTATTGCATATCCACACTTGAATTTTTGCAGCAACCTATGCCAGCTATTGCCATAGTGCCGCAGCTGCACATCCAGATGAGATATGCTGTAGGATTTATGTTGGGCAGGAGTGGGGAGTAGATGTGGGCCATCTCTATGGAACCGGTGCTGCTGGTTTCCTCGCTGGCCCTCTCCGGCCTTGCGTTGCTGCGAGAGGCTGAGCAAGAAGGGGCTTATGCAGGTGACAGAGATCATCAGCCAGACCGAAGAGGTTCAAGGATTATGTGAGTGATGACGTGTGTTTACCCCTGGGAACTGGGTGCTCTGACAGCTCAGCACACCCAGCACCTGCTGTTTTGGAGAGTTTGCAAACTAAATTGGATGGCTTTTCTGCACAGCAGACCTTACATAAACAAATGTGTGCCATTAAATTGTTGGCTCTCTTTCCTTATTGACTGGCTTTTGAGTCTAAAGGTTGAATTAAACAAATGTTTTATTCCACTGTGGCTTACACCACTATGATATCTTTACTTCCAGATGTCTGTGTTTTCTAAAGCTTCCTATTTGCCATTAATCTTTCTTTTACAGGCTTTCCAGAAGAGGAGGTTTGAGTCAATCTGAAATATGGACACAGTAGGATAACTGGAGCCATTTGACTGTTCAGAGCATGTAGTTATATCTAGCAAAGAATTTGTATTTTGTATGTAGCAACACTTGAGGACCAGAGAAAGATGTAATGTTCCACTCAAGCCTACCTATCTTATCTATACAGAGGCTGAGGTGGACTGTTTTCATGCTGACTGAGAAGTCTGAATGTGACAATTTCTCAGATTAACATTTAGGAATATGACAGATGAAATTTTTAATGGCGTTTTTCAGTACATCATTGACAACAGCCCTCATCCCAGAAGAGGAATGTTTCAGCTACCAATTAAAGATTAATGCTCAATAAAGAATTCTCCTTGCAAAGAAACTGAATAGACTATATATGGATATGCTGACTGTGGAATCACATAGTAGACCACAATAACACAAGGCACAGTTTGGTTTAAAAATCAAACAGAACAGCCACAGGAAGACTGCTTTTTATCGCATAGATATACATTTGCAGTAAAACTTCAAATCACTCATGGAATCCTTTTGGTACATTACAGACTATGTCATTCTGTGCAGGAAAGTGATAAAAAGCATTTAACTATTCTGTAATCCTGTGCTTTCTGCCATCAGTGTTTTATAACTCCTTACATTTCAGTTTCCACGAATCCTGAATTTGTGAGTTCTCTTTCACTTCTGAGACAGGAAAGATTGCCAGCGGAGTGACTGACCTTTAATTACCAGCTCACTTCACGTTAGCAATTGAACTGCTAAAAGTCAATAGACAAATTAGAGCTTCTTTTGAACTGCTGGGTGACCTACATGTAAAGAATTCTATATAGGGTAGGAACCTAGGACATGCAGCTCACTCAGGACCAGTTTAACTTCCATTTATGAAACTTGGGTGTTGCGCAAATACGCAATTTTTTGTTTTCTATTTTAGTCCAGAGAAAAAAAAAGGGAAGTGGTAAGTTGGAGGAAAGATTTATTAAAATTATTTATGCTCTTACAAGCAAACAGCATAGAGGAACATAATTACAAAGTGACCAGAAAGTAAGAAAGTGTGTTGAAGCCACTGAGCAAGATGCTGTTCTGCTGTTTTGGACAGGTAGCTTTAGATAACTCATCAGCAGATCAGATGTTCAGGTATGCGTATGCACACCTACCTTTGGGGAGGACATTATCTAGCCAACAAAACTTTCTAAGAGATTTAGCTGGGAACCAGATGCCCAGAAAGATACTGTCATGAGGTCACAGGTGGTTGTTTTCTTAGTCTTTATTAGAAGAACATCACAGAACACACCTCACGCCATGAAGTCTTATACCACCCTTCCTAGCTATTGTTAACTAATTGGTTTAGATTAGTCTTCTACCTCCAGGAACTTCCCTTTTAGATGAGCTCTTAGTTTAACTGAAAGTACAAATGTAAACCTGTGGGACCTGTCACAGAAGGGTAGGCGTTAATTTAAAATGGTGAATTAAGCTCACAATTTTGAGTTAATTTAAGACGAACCAAAACAAGGAGTGGGAAGCTGAAATAATAGACTTCACATGGGTTACAAGGGATTGTTAAAGGACGGATGGTTGCATAAATTAGTGTTTCTCATGCGACAAGCCCTGCCACCTCATCTAACTTAGCTGGGCTAACTGGAATAAAGAAATGACACATAGAAGGGGAATTTTAACTCAGAAGATGGGTTTTTGTATGTACTGACAAACCCAGATGCAGTCTACTTTTTTTTATTTTACTTTTTTTTTTTTTTAAGAGAAGTGAAGGCTGCTAAAGGGATTCATAGACTAAACTTTTATTTCTATTTTCTGGCAAGGTAGAAGGGTTTGGCTGTGGGCTGAGAGACACTCTGCTTCCATTTCTGTTTCTGCAGAATCATTTGATATACATTATAATTTTTTAAGGCCAGACTTTGGACTGTGAAATCAACTCTGGAGAAGATCACAAGGGAAAGTTTCTCCTTTTGTATACATGTATATATCCCAAACAAAGGAGTGTAAATGTCTTGCTAACACTCTACCACTGGTATACAGATGTTACAAATCATGTTTATGTTCATGAATATTCATTGCCTAAACAGTAGCAGGCATGAGAAAGTCTGAATAGGAGCATAACAAGAACAGTCTTGCTATCTTTTCTTTTTAATTATTATTTTAAAAGTGATTTCATTTAAAAAATGACTTAAAATTCTCTTTAAGAAAATCTCTTTGTTGAGTTTAACTAAGAGCACTTGTATTATAACTGTATGTTCCCCAAATTTTTTTTCCTGATTTAAGTGCAGACTATTAATCAAAATAACTGCTTTGTCTTAGAGCAGTGCTTTTGCACTGACTTGTACAATGTTTCATGGAAAGCCCTAAAGAACTTTTTGACTTGTATTCTGAAAGACAGAAGCAATAACAATCGTACACAATTTTGCTTAGTACCCTGGTTAAACTGTCTGTCCTCTAGTTGTGATATTGTACGTTTGTAATAGGTTTGAATAAAACAAGTTTTCTTGGTCAGTTTTCCTTTACAGTTGTTGCTCAGAGGGTATCTTGATGAAAGTATTCTTCCCAGTTATATCTCTGTACCAGTGCAACATACCTTTTTCCCCCTATACCTCTCACAATGTGATCTACTCTGTGCATATCCACTCAGTGGGTCAAGAGAAGTGCTGCAGAAACACTCCTTTCTGCTTACAGGTTCTCTAAAGGAAATATTTCCTTATCTCTCCCCTACTGTGAAAGTTTTCTTTTTTTTTTTTTTTAAAAAAAACCAAACCAACCAACAAAACCCACGAGCAAACTCTGGGTACAGTACATACATACCTTGAAATTTTGTTCTTTTGTGCTCTCAACCCTGGGTCACAGAGTTATGCCATAGCACACACAGTTTGAGCAGGCTATGCCATAGGGGACACAGCACCAGGGCCAGTCTTTCTCATGAACCATGGTGCAGCCTGGAATCATCTGTGGGATGCAACTTTGTCCCAGACACCCTTTATTAGCTCTTTAGAGGTGCTGCACAATTGAAATCTCCTTTGGGGTCTTACAAGAATCTTGAGGTGCCCTTGTTGTAATCCTTCAGCATTATTTTATACTGGATGAAGCGGGGCTGGAGTTAAAGCACAGATGAAGGACTAACCTGCAACCAAGTTGTGGAAACATTCATGCACCTCAAGCTGTTAACCAGGCTGGGAGTTTCACAATTTAGAAATGTTCTCGTCTTTTTCCCCTTCTTTCCCTGGCTCTCTTGATTTTCTGTTTTGTCACTTACAAAGGGGAAAGGAACAGGTAGAAGAAGAAAGATGGTAAATGTCAAAGCTGGGAATTTAAAGGCAACATCAATTCTTCACAATATTTTGAGTTGAACCAAATTTTTTCCACCAGCAGAGATAAAGAAGTCATTATCCCTCTCTACTCAGTGCTTGTCAGGGCACACCTGGAATACTGTGTACAGTTCTGGTCCCCGTTATACAAAAAAGATGTGGACAGGCTGGAGGGGGTCCAGAGAAGGCCCATCAAGATGATCAAGGGTCTGGGAAGCCTGCTGTATGAGGATAGGCTGAGAGAGCCAGGTTTGTTCAGCCTTGAGAAAAGCAGGCTTAGATGTGATCTCATCACCATGTACCAATACTTAAAGGGGAGCTACAAAGAAGACGGAGACTCCCTTTTTACAAGGAGTCACATGGTGAGGACTAGGGGTAGTGGGTACAAGTTACTCCCAAGGAGATTCCGATTGGACACGAGAGGTAAATTTTTCACAATGAGGACAGCCAGTCATTGGAATAATCTCCCCAGGGAAGTGGTTCACTCTGCTACGCTGAACATGTTTAAGACTCAGCCGGACATGGTGCTGGGCCATCTTGTCTAGACTGTGCTAGAAAGGTTGGACCAGATGATCCTCGAGGTCCCTTCCAACCTGGTATTCTATGATTCTATGATTCTATGATTATCCAATTCTTTTTACTTCTGGGGCTCTGCCAAACACCAAATGACATTGTCCAGGCCTTGCATAACATAAAATGTGCCTGGAAGAAGCACAACATGTGAGAAGATGTCTTTAATCTTGGATCTATCAAAGATAGATGTCACAGTCCCAGCTACTGGATCTGGCTCTACATTGGGTGGTGTCATACTTTCTGGGAAAGGATATAAATAGCTTTACTGACTGGCCAAGAAAAAAGAAAGGTAGCCTGGGAAATGTCTTTTCTTCCAGGAAGAGGGTGAAAATGGTAGCACTGTTTATATTGACTAGGGTACTCCCATCTTCTAAAACAGCTGTCATTTTTGGTTAAAACAAAAAAGTCTGAAAGTTGCAAAAGAACATATGTAAGCCCAAGTCATGGATCTGACAAGCGTCACCTTACTTTGTATCAGACTTTGTGTTAGTCCTTGCTGTCCTAAATTTGTACTGATACAGTTATTTTTCCATGGTAATATTGTGAAGTGAGAGTGAGGGTTGTATGGAGGATCTGTGGGTTGCTGTTAAGGTGTTGATAGCAGTTTGCACAGACAAAATACTTTCTAGCATACTTCTATATCTTACTGCATGCTAAATCTTGGCATTTATAATTTAGAAATTAACAATAAATGTGAATTTTTTGTACAAAATGAAATGACAGATAGTATATTTCAATTAATGCGCACAATGTTCATCTTGGTAAACAGTAGATGCAGCCAAACATCTGGAGTTACAATAAATAGCATTTCAGCTGAAATTATATAGCGCCATTATAAATCTGTGAGAGAGGCACACACCCTTTGATATACGCTGTTTTTTTCTAGACTCAAGTGGCTTACTGCAGCTGGTTATCTGAGACGTTCTCAAAGTAGTCCAAGCTAGCATTGCAGAAAAAGTATTCTGGCTATGTTTCTACAATGAAACACATATAGTTGTGGTGCTCTGGTTTTGTTGAGCCTTCTACGACTATAGCACTGCACAAGCGGCAGAGGTCACCATGCACCAAGCTCCACCAGCCTCCAACCCTTCAGCTAGGAACGGGGCTGGGCATCAATTCCTGTAACATTGGCTCTAATTGCTCTAAAACTCGGAGAGTTCTAGACAGCAAATGGCAGCATATGGTGGGAGGAACATTATAAGTGCTGCAGCAATAACTGACGTCAGGAATAAGAATACAAACATTAAAGTGATTGGAATTAATAATCGT
The DNA here is from genome assembly GCF_047370975.1 of Nipponia nippon. Classification (NCBI taxonomy): domain Eukaryota; kingdom Metazoa; phylum Chordata; class Aves; order Pelecaniformes; family Threskiornithidae; genus Nipponia; species Nipponia nippon. The sequence continues at coordinate 45,755,928 of NW_028262347.1, forward strand.
ATCAAGATGCTTGCCATGAATTTGAAACTTTTTTGAAAACTACCCTGCTTAACTAATCATCCTGTACTAATCCCTGTAATTTGTCCAGTGCCTCTGAAAGAAACTGTAAAATGACTGATCCATGCCCTTCAAAACTCATTAATAAAGTGAAATCCAAATGTGTTCATTTTAGCTCTGAAGTAAAGCTCAAGCTCCATGCTGAGCACAATTACAAATAATATATGAACTAGCATGATGCTAACTACAGATGTCCAGCTGGTGAAGAAGAGGGTAAACTATGTTTACTAGCACATGCCTTCACAAAGTTTAAAACGTATGACTTCTCCTATTGTATCTTGCCTTCTGAACAGTGTACAACTTCCTGCTGATACCATGATGTACTCAGCTGTGTTTGGATATTTCCATGGATATCTGTAGAAGAAACATTCTCAGGCTAAGGACAGCAGTAACCACAGGACTTTAATATATCTACACATCATAGGGAAAATTCATACCTTCATACCTTCCATTGTAAAGTGTGCTTTGATGCTGTCACATCCATAACAATGGCAAAAGCATGTAGGTTTATTTATAAAATGAATAGGATGACATCCTGAGCTCCTCTGAAGTCATTAGAAGCTATATTGACTTAATAGAACTGAAATTTTAACCTTATTCTTTGCATGGATGATGCATTTTTATTAAACCTTTATTATTTTCCTTTCAGAGTCATTATTTCAACATTAGAACATTTTTTGTGGTATCATGTGAAACACATACTCAGCAGTTTCGAGTAACTTTGAGCAAGTTTGAGCATAGAAAGAATTTTTCCCCTGAAATTAGGTAAAATGAATTTGGCAATTTTAAGAAACAGTGAGTAGAAAAAGAAGGTTAAAGCATTGTAGCTGTGTTTTATTTCCTTTAGTCTTATGAATAAGAATTCCTGATTTTGATATTATGCCAGTTGTCAAGGTATAATGTCCAATATACTGTTTTCATTATGTGTTGTTTAAAGGGGGGAACTCAATAATTTAAATGCAATAGCCATGAAAATGTTAACACTAAGCTGTCCAAATGTTATGTTTTCTGAAAATACTGGAGTGAAGCATTTTGTATGTAATCTCTTCTAATTCTTTTGATTGAAGAGGCTTCTCCATTTGTTTTTTAGACAAGCATAAGATGAAAGAAGACCAACCATTAAACTGAAGTCAGGGTGTGACTTCATCTCAGAAAGATGAAGAAATTGCAAGTACAGCTGATATTCTGTCCTTAGGTTATGTTGTATTTTGACACTGGCGCAGAAGCATAGCAGCTGGGCTGAAGAAGAGTGAGTGACCAAGCACGTGTCAGTGAGGAGCCTTGAGGGTGTAGTTGCAGAGACACAGAGATTAACTTTGAGATTTGTAGCCATGGCTAATTTACAAAATTTATTTTCAAAACGATTTGTGAGTGAAGTGTTTTAACAAAGACAGTGACTGCTTCATATCTGTTTTGGGGCTGAGAGCAGAAGGATGTAAAACCTAATGGCTGGTAACAGTTTGGTTCCACCCTCTCTGAACTCCTGTCTCCAGTGTTTTTTGTTTGGCCATTGCAGTAACCCCAGGTTGCACGTTGCTGAAACATTCCTTTAAATGAAAGTAAAGCTGGGATCAGCGCAAAGTCTGTTAACAATCAGTTTAGACTTGTAGAAATTAGCTAGTGGGATCTCTCTCCCAAAAAAGAAAGGGGAGGGGGAACACGTCTGTTTTTCCACTGAAAAACTCTGATTGGATACCTACTGTATGCACGTGGGATCTCCACACAGAGGTTTTCTTCTTTAAGTGATAGGTTGTCCTATACGCTCATTTGCTGACAGGGTTGACAGGAGGAGACATGAGTCCTAGATGGGGATTAAAGAAAGATAGGACAGCCTAAAGGAGAAGTGAATTGGATGAGGCTTAGGGAAATGGCAAGCATCCATTCTAGCCACAATTGCTTTAGGGTTCTGGTATTATTATTTCTGCTCTGCCTCTTTGGGCTTTTATTAGGGTCAGGCAGAGCCAGAGGAAATCCCACACAGCGCAGGTACAATACAGCAATGTTGCCAATAAGCCAGAAGGCTTGCCTGAGGCCAAAGCAAGCAGGAATAGACAAAGTCAGCTGCTTAAGAATTGGAACAAATTAATAGTGCAGTGCCCTGTTTGGACTGAGGAAAACCTGGGCCCTCCAATGGAAAAGCATGCATCTCTACAAAGAAGTCATCAACAAGTCATCTTCTAGACCTCTCTTCTGAGGATTGTAGTGTGGAAGGGGATGATGTGGTCCAGCTGTTGTAAAACATAATTAAAAAAAAATGATAATGAATCTAATGGTACAAATGCAGTGGAATGCCACGGAAATTATATTACTGTTTCTAATAAAGCTAGTATTTTAAAAGATTATAGAACTCATTTCTAAAGGTAACTAAAATCAATCTAAAGAATTTAATGGAGAAATATGCCCATTCTGCTAAAAGTGTATGCTAATTCTATACTGACTATAACAGAACTTTTCTATAGAGAAGAAGGTTAATTCACATCTTAAGTGATCCTTCATCCTTATGACAGTTCTTGTAGCTGCTTAAAATTTCCGATAGTTTCAGCCTTTCTCCCCAAACTAGACAATATTAATGCATTCTGCATTAATTTACTATACTTTCCCTCTAGCCCATATATACATTATAATATTTGCAGGCAGAACATTCTATTTAACTAGCAATCTAAAGTTTCACAGCTCGCCAAGAAAACTAAAGGTTTTTGAGTAGCAGAGATTAAAAAGAAGAAGAAATCCCAGCACTGTAAATTGTAAAACTTTACACCTTACAGCTGCCAGCTGTAATCCACAAGGAGACAGCATTCTTAGGCTCCTAGGAACATAGACTGTGTTATTTTTTAGCAAATATTCTTCTTGTTCCTTCAGAAAGGGAAGGGAAGGAAAGGGAAGGGAAGACAGAAGTCCCAAACCCGAAAAGAGCCCCTTACATATAGAGAACATAACATTGATGAGGAGGTTTTTTGTCCTTGAGTGTGGAAGGATTGTGGTGATTTGATAAGATCTGTTAAGATTACATTTTGCTTGTTATTACAGTTGAAATATAACAGCTGAAATGTTACACAGGCTAAGTCAGACTAAGCCTGAGAGGATTTTCACAGTGTAGCATTTACATAAGATAAGGATGTGGTGGTTTCTGGTTCTTTTTAACTGAAATACCTTCATCTTAATATTATCACGTTATCTTTATCTTAAATCAGCTTTTTTTGTAAGATTAAATGTATTTGTTTTAAAGACATAACAAGACTTATTTTAATAACCCAATTTCTTAATAATTTTAATAAATTAGCATCAGATAGAAAATGCAGTGCAGTTAAGATTCCTGAAGTTGCAGAAGTGAAGCAATGCATTCAGCGCTGAGGGATGCTGGGCAGCACATTGCTGTGCTGAGGCCATCAGGAAGGAAAACTATGTCCTCTTCTGAGTAAATGAGAGGCCCAACAGCTGCCTCTTTTTTCCTCTAACAAAAGAAGCAATGGAAAACTATTTTGGGCAGGTCCAGGACAGCCTGAATTTAAGGAGTGTGAGAAGGGGAGGGAGAGAAAGGAGAGACACAGGACAGATTACAACTCTGTGTACTGGTTTGTCACGTGTTTGTCTGCCTGTGTCTTTGTGACGAGAGAGAGAAAAAGGGAAAAAAGAACCATAAGAAATACCAAGGAATCAGTCAAAGGTCAAGTCTGAACATGAAATGGGCTGAAGTGCAGACCTCAGAGGAAAAACTGGAAGAGGAGAGAGAAAAAAACCTTTTGAGCAAACTGGGGTGAGAGCATGTTCCTTGCTGCTGGCTATTGTTTATAAAGAAATATCTGGATTCATCATGAATTTGTTTTCCTAGTGAAAATATCCCAGCAAAGCCTCTATATGTAGTCTAGCTACTCAAGGCAAGCTGAATAACAGTGTGAACCTAGTCTTGTAATCCTTACAGTTCATTAGACCTTGGAAAAAAAAAAAATCTGTATTCTTGACAACACTAAATATGTGTGTTAGAAAGGAAAGGGGCTTATTTATCTATGTGTTCACTTGTTTAAAAACAGTGGCTATTAATTCAACTATTTCTTGATTGTGTCTTTTAATTGCACCCTTGTTGTCACCTGATTTTGATTTTGTTGGAGATTTCTTCCATGTCCATTTCTATGGGACACACTTAGGTCATCTCTCTAGTCCTATATAGATGAACAGAATCACAAAGATAATAACTTATGTTTGCTATGTTTGTGCTAATTTTGCATGTACTACAGTGCTCCTTTCTTTCACAGTTAGTCTGGTTTTGATTGGTACTACAAAACAGTTCTGCAAAATGAAATAGAAAACAAATCCCTTGTATTACGGAAGAACTCCGTGAAGTCCCTGGACTTAGTCTGCTTTAATTCAGATTCACATAGGTAGGTTTAGTGCTAGGCAAGTCTGTGAGTAGAATTAGAAGAGAGATACTTCCTTAAACCACACTTAAATAATTATCATCTCTTCATCTGTGGTTTTCAACATGACTGTCACTTCATGATATTTTCTTCTAGTTAGGAACAGAAGACAAGAGTCATATGGAAATCTGCTCTTACTCTGTGGTTCTTTTGGTTTGAAGCAAGCCACAGTAAAACGGAAGTAGTAAACACAAGAGAAATTGGTGTCTGGAAGTTAGTCTTGTGTTAAGCTGCAGTTACTTGGTTTGACCCAGGGATAAGCACGTAAAATGTAAGATCCAGAGGAGACTTGACTAGATAGTTCTGGAGTTTCCTTTTTGGCCTGAAATCCTATGAACCCAAGTCCCTTCATGGTGCTTTGGAGACAGGTCATTAAAAAGAACAAACCTCTTCTCTGGGCACAGAAGGTGCCTTTTCCCTTTTAGCAGCCCATATGGTGCGGCTGAAAAAAGGTGACTCCACCATCAGGAAGACTGGCTATCCATAAGGCCAGCATTTGGTAAAAAAATGTTTTCCTTGTAGACAGTGAACAAACCTGCCAGCAATGTTCTAATGCTGGAATGCAATACTTTCCAGAAGTCAGATTTTTACACTAATTTCCCATCAATATCACTCTAAGAGAAGGTACACTGCATTTAGTGTGAGCCCTAAAAAGCATGAGCCAAAGTATCATTTGAATCCTGTGTCAAAGCCAGCTACTCAGTGAGGAAGTATCTCCTGGCAATAGTAAAAAGAAATCTAAGAGAGACCAGATTTCAAAAGACTTCAGGATAGTTATGCTTTTCACATTTTAATCTTTTCTGACACAACAGAACCACCCTCCCTGCCATCACATTTCATCATTGAGTTTCTATGGCAGGAAAACTGCATACAGAAGAACCCTTAAGTTGGCATCTCTTAGACTATAAGTATTTTTCTACTTAGATATTGAGGAAAGCTCTGGAGAATGCATTCACTTTGAAATAATTTTGATAAGGAGCTATACGTGTTTTATAGAAAGCATTTTTAACAAGTTAACTAGATTTGTGAGGGTTTGGGAAAATATGCTTTTCTTAGAGTTTGCCAGGCTTACTAGTTCAGCAAGAGCTGTTGAACATGTTGCTTTAATAAGTGACCACTCCTACTCAGCTCAGTAAAAAAGAAAGTCATTATTTCTCCGTTTATCTTTTGTCTCTCAAATGCAAAATTCTATCCAAATTTAAAAGATTAATTGATTTATAATATTTATTATTACTCTTGTTTTTTGTGACTATTATTTACACGGGCTACGTAAAGAACTTATACACTACTGAGGTTTATAGTGTGGAAAACTGCTCTCAGTTGAGATACCTACAGTACTTTGAGTGATGAAGAGCTAGAAGAAAAGAAGTGTGACATACAAGCATGGGCAAAGGAAAGGAGACTGATACACTCTTTCTGATTTATGCAGTCAATACAATTTAAGGATTAATTTGCTCATGTAACAACAGTTTTTGCATATTTTTCAAATACAGCCTTATTCAAAATATTTTCAATGTCAGTAACTATGCTTCTGTTTCATTTGCTTGATCCCCACAAACTGATATCATATAGCTACATTTTAGAAGTGACCCTGTTATCAATTTTTCATCTTTTCATAAGAGGATATAAAGATTGCTATATATACATTCTGGAGAAGTTCAGTGTGACATGCCAAAAAGACAGGTGACTGTGGAAAGAATAGCCTCATGGCTGGCTCTCTGTTTAATAATCTTTTATTAGGGTTTCCAGTATGTGAATATCTCTTATTTTATTCAAATGAAGCATGTTGTCATGCTAATTTTTTTTAACTTCTCATTGTAAAGGTTTCTTCATTAGGTTTTCGGGGGTCATGTGTTTCTTCTTTTCCTACAGTTTTTCTTAGTCACAAGATAAACTTGCAGGTTACCACAATATCCCACTTTAGTCCTGGACAGGAAAATGGTACTAGTTCATTCATTTTCTCCACTTTTGCAAACTGGGCATGGGTAGTTTAAGAGTAGTCAGTATATGTTCTTTGAAAAATTTCTTCTTTCTTTGACTTCTTTTCCTGCTGTTCTCAACACTGTAGTAATCTAACATTGTCAGCTTTGTAACCATTTCGAGCATGGATGACTCTTCCTCCTTTCTATTTCATCATGTATCATTGCCAAATGCTTTGGAAGTGCTCAGTAAAGCTGCACAATATCCCTTTTTTGAAGACTTATTGCATACAGGTTCTTGAGCTGCACGTTTTCTATGGATGCTTGAGTGCTTTATTACGTCTCCCTCTCTTTCTTTTTCCTCCTTTAGTTCACCTGTGGCCCAAGCTGTCTTATTCGATGCACTTTTGTTGGGCCTCATTACATTGACATTTGTATTTTTATGGATGTTTTTCTTTGATGTTGACTGTGAGGTGAGTAGGTTTTCTAATGAAACGTACATCAAAGAGTTTGTTCAGTCTTTCACGGATGTTCTTTGGAGGGAGATAAGGGGGAGACGTCTTGAAAATTGAATTTAAATTACTCATGAAAAGGCTTAAGCTGCAGACTACTCATCTCAGTAAAACTTGTGGCCAATGCAAAAGGCCAGCTGGAAGAGAGAGCCAGGATCAGCCCATGTGAGTGGGAAGATGGAAGGGGTTAGTCAGGCCCTTCCACAGCCAAAAGCTTTAGCAGGAGATTTTCGCGCCCACTGTCATCACTCTTCCCTCTCCGCCTTGGCCCATGTGCACCATCATCTCCGTGGAGTGCTGCCTCCCTTCACAGCTCGCCCTTTGCTTCAGGCTGCCCCTTTCTTCAGTTTCCCCTTCCTCCCGTTCTGTTTGCCCTGTGCTTTGTTTTCACCTAAGATTTTATTTTCATTGACACAAACTCTTCTTTACATTTCCCCTGGCAAAATAAAGGATTCAGTGTGTGAATAAAAATGAATACCCGAATGTGTGTACATGAGAGACAGTGAGGGAAGAAAAAGAGAAGTAAAGAACAAGGAAAGCTAAAACAAGGCATGACAGAAGCAAAAATACCCCCTAAATCCATTTTCTGACTTCACTAAGCTAGTGTGCAGGAAGACAGGAGACACTGAAAGAATTCAAAGTGGGAAGCAATAGGAGAAAAACCTCAATATGAGGGGGAAAATTCAGCACTTCATTGTCACAAACTGGTGTATAATACTACATGGAGGACTGAATCAGGAATTTATGTTGAGGAAACATAAGTTTAAAGGAATATTATTAAGGGCATATGAATATGGGAAAAGGGAACATAAGGGCATTATTCACCTGGAAGAATAGTGCCTTTAATCTTTTGCCATTAGACTCTGACCTAGTATGTAACACGTTATAGAAAAATTATTTGTCTGAGAATATTTCTAGATAAAGAGTTTCAATGGCATTTTTGCAAGGATGTAAATACTATGTCTGAAATATAATTTTTGAAGGAAAGTGAAGAAATGTGCAGGTGATATAGATCCACCATTTGTGCTTTATAGATAATCATATTGATTACTCAATTGCAAGTGACATACCTGGTAATTTTGTTGTGTTAAACTGTAAGTGCTTCACAAATCTGGAGACAGAATCATAGTTATGGATAACTCTCCCAAAATCATAGACTGGAAGACTTGCTAAAAATCTGTAAAAGTTGCTTTTTTGAGGATCTGCATCAAGTATTAGATATAAATCAGTTGTATCATACACTGCAGCAAATTACTTCAGTGAGAAATTATGATTTAGAAGTGAATGCAGCTATTTTTACATGTGGAAATTAAAGCTCTACCACTTTAAATCTGCTTAAAATGAAGTGGGCAGTTCACAGTATTGTTCCATATAACAAGCTGGACAGTGCAACTGTTTGTGGAGAACCTCTCAAACAGTGTGTAAAAGCCTTGATCAGAGGGGTCCAAATCTTGGGCCATGTTGACCATTGTGTGTTGCTCCATTTGCAGAAAGTTGCTCCAATAGTGCTAACTACTGGTCTTAAGTTACGCAACTGCTCCTGTCTGTACTGTTCTCCTTTGGATCATATATGAGCAAGAGGCACTTCATCCGTCTCCTGACTTTCACGTGGATGTTGATAGCCTTTAAGAGACAGAGCTGTCACTGAGGAAGGGGACCAAGCTGACACAGACTGAGCTATGGTTTTGAAACAAAGCAGTTTTGTTGCTTCAGGGTACTGATGTGTGATAGAAGCACCTTAGAAATCACTCATTTGTAGTGACAGTAGCATCAGAATAAAGAAAGAGATAATATATAATGGAAATCTCAGGTCATATGCCGATCTAGCCTAACACCTGTAAAGGAATAGCCTCCTGTGAAATGCCGGTGGCCCACAAAGAGATGCATATAAAATGCTTTAAATGTTAAAATACAAGCTTCAGATAATGGCTGGAATAGGTCCCCAAAGGATCCTCTTTCCTAGAACCACCTCTGAATGTGACAGCCTATAAAAGGGAGGAAAGAAACACAGATCAGTTTTACAATGCTGGTTGTGAGATGAGCGTTCAGCAATGGATGGGACTGCTGCGGACCTACTGTTGTTTTAGGAGAATCCAGCATTAAACAATGTTAGCAATGGCACAAGTGAATATTATAAAACATGTTTTACTATTAAAGGCCTCAACACAAAGGTGAAGTAATTCCAGCTGTCCTGCTGGACCACATGAAAGTGATATGTGATAGCTAACTAAGATATTCATACCAGGTGCAAATGACAGATGCAACCAGCATGACGACAGATCAAGAGCTCTTGTAAATCTCATCAGGAGGGTCCATTTATTAAGGGCTTCAGCACCTCCAGCTGTTTCACGTCAACAGATTTGACGGAGTTGCTGTGTTAATAGACCTTATAAAGTTTCTGTGATTATGTTACTTGGTCTTTATTCTAAATTTTTGGTTGTCAGGTTGATGAGCTACAGGAAAGATAGTTGAAAAGTTCCTTGACAAAGACCTGATTTCCACCCCCATTTTGTTTTCTATTTGGCTATATTCAGACATTTCCTGAGGCAAGCCTTTTCCAGCTGAGGAGCAGAACACAGCACAGGTATATTGAACAATAGCAGGAAAGGAAAGTATATGTGGAACTGCATTTATGACCATGTGTCCTTTTCCACATGGAATAGTGATCCTGGAGGGCAAGGAACTGAACTCAGATAAGCTGCATGAATCATCCTTTTCTGAACATGTTGAAGCATGAATTCACATCTTCCCCACTGAAGTTATACTACGGTCTGTGGAAGCCATGGGCTGTGTTAGTTGCTAAGTGTGACTCTGCAGTCACTTTTGCATAGTTTCTAGAGAATGTGTTTCCTCTGACCTGGGCCTGACCTAGATATCCACTCCTATGTCATTGCAGTCTTTTTAAGAAATGACAAATTAATAATAATCCTAGCAAAATTTAGTAAAGCAACTGAGTTAGTATAAAGTGCACAGCTGGGCTGAAAAATTAGTTTCTCAAATGGTATTCATGTTATTGTTATACCCATTATCTGATTATTACACATGACACTATTTATGTATAATGAAACAAATGTGCTTTGTTCTCAGTGTTCAAGCTTGTTCTGTGTTCTCAGCTAAAAACCTTAGTTATGGGAGTAACCACGAAGCGACAAGGGCTGGCACTGCTCTGGACAATGCAGGCTGATCTGACATGGATGGCACGACTTGATAGTGTGACTGCACTGCAGTACCAGCCACGGCTGGGTTATGCCAGCCGCAGAGCACCAGATTTCCTTCAGCACAGGCCTGGCATGGTATGTCTCTCGGACTACAGAAAGTAGCTTTAAGGGCCCAGTGAGAATGCCATGGCAAAGAAGCAGGAAACGGGGCTTCAGAGGCAGGGGTAATAGTCCCATTAATTCCCCTGAAAATCAGTCCTTCAGCTACACTGAAGTAGCTCCACTGACTGTTGGAAAAGAAAGGTTAGAAAACTAGGTTGCACTCTAATGAATGTAAATTAGTATTCTTATTTATTTGGAGTTTTTGAACAAAGCAGAGTAAAAGTGAACATGCTGTTTTATATACATAAGTCTGTAATGTGAAGAAACAATAAAGGAAAGTAACTGAGATGCAAAACTAGTCCATTATGCTAATTTTATTCTAACCACCTCTGAGCCTAGTGGTTCTTGACTAAGGATTTGTTTGGAAGCTGGTGATGCTTCACTCTCAGTGCTACTCCAGTATCTGAAACATTTAATTTAGTGTTAGCTTGCCTATCTCAAAATTATGTTGCAGTCTTACCTGTAATGCCAGTGTAGGTGGCAGATCTCCGACTTTCATGGTCAGTTATGTTTTGTCAAGAAACTGTTATAAGAGTAGCCACAGTGAAAGAACTGTCTTAAAAATTTCTTCTTTCATTTCTGTTTTTCCTTGCACAAAGGGCAGTCTTGTATTTTCAGTCTGCATAGCCTCAGGCAATTCATGCAATACAGAGTAATACTATTCCATTGAGAAAAGAATTACAGTGAGAGGTATTGGAGAGCTCTGTAACCTCAGAGAGCATCAGAAAGTCAGTGCTTCACAGAAGCATTGCAAAACTCCCCATTATCCAGGTATTGCAAAGTCACAGTTATACCTCTGTGAGGAAAAATTATTATTATTCACTGGGTACCTGTCCAGGCTATTCAGGAAGAACACAGGCCCAGAATCATAGCTGTACTGAGACCTCAGAACCTAAGAATGGATTTCAGTGTATCAAGACCCATTATTTGTATGTTTTCTAGCCATATTAGTAGCTGTAGCCCTGCTTCTCCTTCAGCTTAAAGTCTTTTTGCTCTTGGGGGACTTCTGCCCTTCTTCCTTTTTCAGTGACTTGAACGTCTTTGGCTGGGGGAAGGGGAGGGCAGGTCCAACTGCACTGCTATTAAGCACTGGCTTTGTGCATCTACTGACTTTGGCCAATTAGGGGCATGATCATCAGGAAACCAACTGTGTACTGAAAGCCTAACAGGGATTTGTGGACCATGCCTTCAGGCTTACTGCTAAAGGCTGTTGGTGCTGCCATCAAAACTGGCTCAAAAACAGCATGGACAAAAAAAAACACTATGTGACCACCTGTAACCATTGTAGACCCTGTGTGGATTACTGGGGAGCTCCAGCCTGAGTTTCAGCCAGTTTCACTGTAGAAGGGTATATAACCTTGTATAGCTCTCTTCCAGATGACTTGCAGCTCTTTGCTGTTTCTCCACCTGGCAGGTATGCCTTAGCCTCGATACATCTCTCTCTTAAGACTTTGGGTTTTTATTTCTTATAACTAGACTCTAGGGCACACCATGAGATTGCAGAGGATTATCCTATTTCTTTTCCATTTGCCTTTTCTTCCTTGTCTCCAGTTCCCAAAGCTCTCTGATTAGCATTTTGTATGTATACCTTTATAAACCTTAGTTTGCACATTACTGGCTTTAGGCTGCATTTTTCACTTGCAGCCTTCTGAAGTCACACCAATAACACCTTGTGCATTATATCTTGAAACACAATAAATGAATAACATTCTTATTTGATTGACAACTATCTTGGTTAGCATGGTATAAAGGCTTAATCTGGCAATAAAATACTTCTGATTAATTAATTGTCCCTACCCCTGATACTCACCGTTAATTTTACAGGGATTTCTACTGTGGGGTCTTCATCAGGGAGCTCTTTGGGCAAGGGTACAGACTGAGGTGTCTTACAGTGACTAGGCCTTCATCTAATTTTTGCACAGTCACAGACTCTCCTCCCCTCTTTCTGTGAGCTCCTGAGGTGGATTCACATTCTGAGCAATCATTTGTATTTATTGGATGCAAAATATCTGCCTAGTAATCACCTACAGATGAACCTGGAATGTCCCTGACCCATTAGGTCATTGTACTTCTCCAGCAAACAAGGATTTTTTTTTCCTCTATCATCACCTACAGCCATCTCTGTCAGGGCTACCAGATTCATCCCCTTTCCCAGCTCTGCGGGAATCCCACTGGAAGAACCAATGACACTCTTCTCTTGCCAGTCAGGATTGTGAGTATAGGAATAGCTGGTAAGGTTTTTAGTTTATTGTAGGTTTTTTTTAAAGCATATTTTTAGAACAATCTCTGACCAAACTGCCGTAAGGCTCGTTGTCTGCAAAGCTCTAGTTCAAGTTTGAGTGGCTGCAGTGGCAAGGCAGAAGTGATGTGTTGAGGCAGCTTCTTGCACACTTTTGGTCTGTAATGCAACCCTCAGCACTGATAGCAGTCCTGTGCTCTGTCCTCAGCTCTAACAGGACTTGGACCTGAAGATGTCCATCCCCAGGCTCCAGGACAGACTCTCATACCTATCCCCCTGCTTAGTTCCCTCACAGGCCTATGCTAACTGGCTTCTTCCATGTTTCTTAGTCCATAGGAAGGTTGCTCCCATCCGACAACGGTGCATAGAGGCTACATCTTCTGTGAGAAGCTGACAACCCAGTTAAGGACAAAGTCCTGACAAGGAGCTGCCTAAAACAGACAGAGTCCTTACTGAGTATACAAATGCCCTGAAACATCAGTTCCCATCATTGCTCCATGCCAAAGCCGGAAGGGTCCTTTTTCTCCACCCTCCATTACAGGGCCCAAGAGCCCAACACCCTGATTGAACAGACTGTCGCTTGCTATCCAGATGTTCGCCCACTCCTGGGCAGGGACATAGGAAAATGTTTCATGTAGCAGGAACTTTAGCAGTTCCTGCACATTCCTGAAAGCTTGTAATGAGGCTGAGACTCATTAAAACACACCCAGAACTCACACCATGGGAGCTGAAGTGAGGGCATAAAATGCCAGAGCAGCTTTACTGTGAATGAGGAGAGTACACCAAGCCTGGTCTGGCAAACCAGGTCCCATAATCATTCTGGCACTACAACAATTAAGAAGTCTGGCGAGGCCCTGCTTGGCTGCACACTCTGGAGAGAGAGAGAAGTACAATGGAGGCCACAGGCAGGCAGTAGTATGCCAATGAGACAGCCTGGCTCTCTCCTCCTTATGCACAACGCCCAATATTTCTTTCTTCTCCCCCTTCCGTCAGTCTCCACCACGACCTTCATCAGATGAGCTACTGAAGTCTACAGATCATTTACTGTGATCCAAGTCTGTGCCCTCTCTTATCAGAACTGATCACTCAACTTTTCTTGTCTAGTCAACATGTGCAGAGATCAGCACAGAAATCAAATGTTTCTTTCAGATGCTGCTTCCTGGATAATGTGTTCAGAATAGGGATATCAATTCACAGGTCTTGTCCAGAGGAAGGACTTCAAGGGAGGTGTTTAAGCAGACTATATTCTGCAACAACTAGGCGGTCCAAAGAGTCTACAAAGGTAAACTTGTGTTATTTTCTGCTCAGAATCTGCTCCACATGGGATCATCTCTTAGGCCTGCTCTGGACCTATCTCTGTGCCTCAGACAGAGAACCATGAAGAAGGACAGAAAATACCAGGTCCTGCAGTGAGGGAGAGCTCTGAGAACTTTCACTGTGGCACACAGGGCCTCTTTGTGATGGAGGTGCCAGGTTGGTGTGCCGTATATTTCACCAAGGATGATCAGGTATTCCTGTCACAAGAGGTTAATGATCAACTAAAACTGTGAAAATCTTTGCTTCTTTACAACCAGATTTTTCTGTCCTTCCTACAGTACCTGCAATGCCTCCTCCACGTGCTGATGGGGTACTCCTCAGCTTTCTCCTCGTCTCCCCAGATTCTTGTCATCCTGCACCTACAGACTGTGAGTGAGCAGCCATACACATTGCACTGCTGCAAGCACATCCCAACTGAGGGGACCCACACCATAGTGATGGGGAAGTGTGGAAGTATCCATTGCTTGAAAATCTCAAGCTGAAGCTCTAGGTTTTGAAGGTTAAATTTTAGAGGGTGTGCAGCCCTCATTCCTGAATCTTTGTTCCTGTCCTGGAGAACACAGTGGACTAAAGTCACTTACTAAGTCTTATTTTGTTTCCAAACAAATCCTAGTGCTTTAAGCACACTTTTTATTTGTTGTATTACTTTAAAGAGTAAGACAAAAGGGGCTGCCTTTATGTTCCCTGTATATCTTTCCGCATTTTGCCTAGCCCGAGTAGGAATGCTAGTATTTATATTCTCTATATTTCACAGAGTATTCTGTGGCCAGAGAGTCTATGTATTATTGTTATTTTTGGTCCAGCTTTCAGGGCCTGCATATTGCCAGCAGCTTTTTTTGTAAGGAGACAGTAAAAAACTTTGCATTTGACAACATGTCTGTGTCTCTTGACTCAGTGCACTTTTGGAAAGCCCTGTCCTCTGGTATTCACACTATATCATCCTCCACCACAAGACAATTTAAAATAAGATATTCCCAGTCCTGCCAGCTTTCTCTAAACAAAGCCTGTGAGTTGAGAATGAGCTCAGTATATGCATGACGTGTATTGGCACAGACATGCCAATGGGAAGGGAGCGGTTAGGGTAATTTGGGATATCCTAGGACACTTTGGGGAGAACTGTGGATCTCTCCCCATCCTCCAGCTGGCTTTCCTTCAGGGATCTTTCTTCCTTCTTCATTCATTTCAATAATGCACTTTCACCCTCAGACCATCAGCCTTCACAGACCCCAAACAAAACCCTGAAACAAAATACCTGGACAACAAGGTTTCCTATTCCTGCTGCTGCCACAGAGAAATGGGGAGAGGAGGCAAAAGCAGAAATTGATTCTCCATGAGGTGGTGGTTTGAGCTGCATCTGCCGCTGGAACAGCCAATGCCTGCCCTCTAGCAAAGGTACGGTACAATAGGGGTTCTGATGCAGTAGGGAGCTGCCTTTTTTGTTTATACCCAAAGCTGACCCTGAATCTGATAAGGACAAATGTGACATTCTCGCATCTTTAGAATGGATAAAATCTGTATTTATTGAAGATATGTGTCAGTTAACGTGAATAAAATCTACATGAGAATACATGCCTTGGAAAAAATGACCAATCAGACACTTTTAAAAGGCATCTAAATGAATAACAGAGGAACCTGACATTTTTATTTGGAAGCGTCCATATAATATAATTTAAATGCATTCAAATATCACTAACTCTTTGAATCTTGTATAATATTTTAGAAGCATTCAGGTGCCTAATTTCCTTTAATATCACAGACTATGAGGCCCACAAATATCTTTGCAATTTGTGCATAAGGTCTCAAATTTATATTAGCTCCCAAAATAGAGCTTCAGCTTGTGCTTTTGTTGTTGTGAACTTTTATTCACAGGCTGCCTGTCTTTACCAAAAATTTGTCCACCAGTTGTTATTTTTTTTTATGTTTAAGCATTTTGAATAGTTTTGTTTGTCCTCAGTGTAACTAATCTCACAGATGGATTATTAGGCTTGCAGAATTTGTTTACATTTATAAATCTTTTGTCTCATAGCTGAAACATTTTTTGAGGGGAAAAGAAAGTTTCTGCTGAAAAACTCCCTTTCTTTATATAAAATGTACTTCTGTTTTGTTAGAAGGAGACCATATGCCCTGGCTAGGCTGGCATGAATGGGTGTATGGCTGCGCATACAGTACACAATGTACTTTTTTTGGTAATTTTCTTAATCTCTCCCAGTCTCTGCTCCTTTTATACCCACAAACTTTAATAAGCTGAAAGAGAAATCCTGTTAAGGCTGGAACTTTCAAACCAAAAATGCAGTGTTTGAAATGAAACAGAATGATCTCATCCATCTCTAATTTTTAGTGCCTTTTCTATGCCTAGTAGACAGCTTTACTTTTATAAAACTTGAGTCCTTGTCAGCCTTGAAAATACTACTTACTGACTTTAAGTCACTTGTATTTACTTTAAGCATTTGACTCTTGTGTATGTCCATACACAATAACTTTCCAAACAAAATGTCAAGTATTTTTTATGTTGATCAAGAGATCTGATTTCAATGTCAAGCTATTCTCCAACTGTGCACAAGTGAAGGAAAAGTTTTTCAATGTACTATGTACAGTTTTGCACTCCTATACATCTGACATTAGAATAATGCACACTGGGCTTGATCCAACAGAGAGTGGCTTTTGTGACTGTTGATCCTGGACATTTCAAGGGCCCCCCAGGCTCTAGTCAAAAAGTCTACTTTTGATTCTGATGGGAGAAAAGTGCTTCCTTCTATGGCAGCAGACTGCCAAATTATGCATCCCATGCTGGCTCTTTCCTGACTGGCACTGCATAATAGCTGTGGTAAAGATTTTAGTCTTTACCTCTAAAGCCAATTTGGCATGAAAGATTGATAAGCATATGACTCAAAACCAAATGTAGTATTTCATAAGAGAACATATGCAGGAAGAACTGATGAGTGTTTTCCCCTTTTGCACAGTAAATGAACTAACTAGCCAAATGCATTGTTAGGTATCTGTTAAAGGGCTTTTGTTTTCCCATAAATAACCCCTGCAAGTTTTGAAAATTAAATCAGCCGTCACAAGCAGGCTTTTGGAAATGTCACTGGAGCTGAATGCAGTCAGCATGCTCAAGAAATCATTTGTCATGATTCAATCAATGGGCCAGAGCAAAAATCTACAGAAAGACTGTGGTAGAATAAAACAGCTTCAGGTTCCATGCATACAATCAGTTCAAAACATGATTAGTCCAGCAACAATTACATACTTACAGTGCCCTGCATATTAAAGAAAAAAATAATTACTGAAGTGGGAAGAGTATATTTATCAAAGTAGGCAGAGCATAGCCACAGACAGAGATGTAGGCAGCAACAGGAAATTGCTGGACTGCCTCTGTAGATACCTTCCAGTGCTGTGGATCCAAAGCTGGAATAGGTCCCTGATTCATTGAAGTACTTAAGCATGTGTTTCATTCCCAGTGAGTTCAAAAAGACTTAATCTTGTTCTTACAGTAAGCATCTGCTTAAATGTTTAGCTGAATGAGGACCTACTACCTTGATCCCATTTTTATTGGAAACATCCACTGACTTCCATGACTGCAGAATTAGACTCAAATAGGACTTGCAGAACTGTGCATCTGGGCCTTAGTTGTTCATCTGTTTTGCTCTAAGCATCCTGCCTGAGTAGGGGATGTCCTGTCCATCAGCAATACATATTTATCCAGCCTTGGGATAGTTAATGGATCAAGGAATATCCTTACTAGAAATCTTCTAAGCTGATTAGGACGATAGAGCCTGACTCAGCAGAATACTTGAGCATGACTCCACAAGCTGGATAATAAAATGAGGTTGGTGTTGGTCTGGGAATGCTCTGAATAAATAACATGGTTCCCAGTTACTCCCAGTCCATTGTCCCACGCGCCAGATACAGCTACCAGAACACGATTAGGTGGAACAAGGTCATAAGGCTCATGGGGTTGCAGAGCAAGGGAGGCTCTGGCATTTTGCAAAGATTCAGACCAAAGGCCATGCTGCAGGGGTGAGAGAGGTGAAGCGGTTGTGAAAGCATCACGCACAGCACGCAAGATTTGACAGGTCTATGAGTAGGCCCATTAAAGTCAATGAGAACGAAACACACGCTTTGCTCTGCAGAGATGGGATTACTCATGCGCCTAAAATTAAACATGTGGTTAAGTGCTTTGCTGAATCAGGGCCAGAGAGATGGAAAATGAGTACTGCCAGTACTGATTCTCCCCTATCCTCTTTTCCACACAGCTGCCTGCTGATGCCTGCTGACTTTTTTGTAAATAAGTACTGTAGCTATAGTACTTTATTAATTACTAAAAGAAACTGGGCCATATCCAAAATCCTGGCCTCACTGAGGTCCTACTTAAACAAAACTTCCATTAACGCCAACTGGAGATTTGAGTCCACAATCATAAACCTGGGATTCTGTAGTGTAAGAATAGAGTTGTTCCTAAAGGAAAGGATGGAGATGAGGTTTCCTATGGCAGAACCAAATTGGTGGGAAAGTATAACTGGCAGAAAAGTCCAAAGGAAAGGTAAATTTTCTATTGGGAAATATACAGTAGAGCTTCTTCCATGCTTTTCATTGGTGTGCACTTAATCAGTTAACTTGTCAAATCTTTTAGCAGGAATTGGCTTTTGTTTTACCATAAATAACTCTTCCAATATCTGAGAAAACTATATACGTTCATGCACAACAGATTTATTCTTAACACATTTGCTCATTTAACAGGTCTGGTAACAATTATTGATTTGATTCATCATACAAAAGATTTGTGGTCACATCAAATTGTTTCTTTGATTTTAAAACCAAAAATGCAAGCTAGAGTGTGGAACCTCTGTTTGAATCAGGGGAAATGTCATATGTGTGTGTTCGACATAAGAGACTGTTCATATGACAAGCATCTGGAATTTGTGTTACATAAATTTGGTAAATCACCATATTCTTACATTTCCTCACCACTTTCAGAATGATATTACAGGAGTTACATTCAACGGTTTTTATAGTAGGCTGTATTTCCTCTGTCCATGTAAACATCCCATGAGAAAACAGTTGAGATAAAGTATATCATATAGAATATAAGTGGTACTACAAATATTATAGCTTAATAAACTGTGTGGTTTATTTTTGTGTAAATTATAAAGCTATAGATTTTCTGAAAAACACTGATGATAGGGCTTTGATATGCATTTTATTACCTTTGGAAATGTGGGCATTTGATCTTTCTAATTGAAATAAGCAGTGCAAAATAGACAAGATCTATACTTTCAGAAAGTGTTGTCTTCCCCTCACACAGTGCAACTAAGTTTAAAAGATTTTAATACTGCATAGTGTGTGGTTTGTTCTGTTAAGTTAAATCAATATTAGAGTAAAGACTGAGGAATTCTGAGAATTTTTGCATGTCATTTAACTTATCTGTTTCTCCACTTGTCAGTCTGTAAAATAGTGTATTACTAATAACTGCCTTTGAATCAATGCAGTAAAATGGAGTTAGAATTATAAAAAGCTTGAAGATATCAGATGAAAAGTGATATGTAAGTACAAATTATTATATCTAATATATATTAAATATAATGTATAGTAAACAATATATTAAATACATTATTGTTGTAGTAGTAGTAGTAGTAGTAGTAGTAGTAGTAGTAGTAGTAGTAGTAGTAATAATAATAATAATAATAATAATAATAATAATAATAATAATAATAATAATAATAATACAATGCACAACAATCCTTGGAAAACACGGTGTCTTTCATTACTGCTAGTAGATCTGAGTGTACAAGAGGAGATACTCCAGCTACTTCCTTTTTAATAAAGAGAGTTGCCAGGCTGGACACTTATCAGTAAGGTTTTGCTAGATACAGACTAACCCCAGGTAATGCAGAACTGGGCACATACTTCTGCCATGCTCCAGAGGTCCATAAAGCCTCTACAATCATACTTCAATGTTCAACTCCTTCTTTGTTGGTTCTTGCCTTGATAATCATCATGGAAAGAGCAACCCTAGGCAGCTGGTCCGGGTTGGTTTTTGTCAATCCTCACATATTAAATGCACAGATATTAGGTCTGTGGTGTTTTAGGTGTAAGGGAGACGTGCGCATGCCATACATATCAGAAAAGAATTAATGGCCCTTCCCAAAAAAAAGGAGAGCCCAGCTATCACAATGTCCACATCTCACAAGAGTAACTTTTAATTAGCTGTTGTGCCCATACTTACACTTACCCAGTTGAAATCCGAACATGGAGAGAAACAGATCTGTGTTAAACTTCTTGCCTCCAACTGACAGCTGAACAACTTGGTGGCTAAAACTCATAAGGGCTGCTGTCTATCAGACCTCCCTGTGGAAGAGCAGACCTGGGAGCTGGTGTTTGCTTTTTTTGGCTGTCAAAAAATCACCTTAATATGAGCTCAAGTAAAACGCATTTAAAAAAGTACACATTTTTTGCTGCATTACTGTTTATGAGGGAATGAAGAGTGTTCAGGGAATTCAGTCGAGGAGAGATGGCAGAGGCTTTTTTGTGAGTGTGTGTGACTAAATTAATATTAAAGTGACTATAACTTTTACATGACCAGCTCACTCTGGAAGCTATAGATATTTGGATGAATCAGCTAAAAGGCCTGGAAGGAGATAAAAAGGAGCAATGCTGAGCTATACCACGCAACAAGGGGTGCCCAGGCATATCCCAGTGGAAGCACTGACCTGTGATGTTACATCTGGCATTGGAATATGTAATTCTGCTCTGCCTACATCGCCATTATCTTCTCCCCCACTTCCCCTAACCATTTTACAGTGATGGTGTGATGATCTGAGAACAGTTCTTGCAGTCCTGTGCAAGGACATCCCAAACTGGGTAGGACAGGTCCAGTGTGCTGTGGGAGGTGAGGTGTCACAGTAGGTGAAAATCTACTGTACAGGGGCCAGGAGAAAGAAGCCTGCATGATTTACCCATCCCACCAGGGAAGACTGGAAGCTGGAGTACCTTTGTCTATCAGTTCTTAGAGTGGTTTCAAGAAGATAAGGTCCCCTCTGTCTAATGTAGCTGAGGAAGCCATTTAGCCTGCAAGTCAGACAGGACACATCAATTAAGAATGACTGAGTTTCACTGGACTGTCTGAAGCTATGGGTATTCTCTGAACTATGCTGGAAAGTAATCACAAGTCATATGGCTCTGCTTGGGAAAACTGCCCGTGTAACAGTGAGATTAATTTTGGCCTGAAAAACGAAGTTCTGACGGTTTGGATTCTATCTCACAGAGACAGTCTGGTTTGTGCCTGTGGCACCCTCAGCCTATCCAGTAGCAGGTGCTGAGCTGAGGGGTCACAAAGCTGGATTCAAGTAATAGACATAGTTTCCTTATAGAATAGGCTGGTCATTTTAGCTTTCTGAAGAAGGGAGAGCAATACAAGAGCAGAAAGCATGAGGTAACAACCACGAACAAAGCCTGGGGGAATAATCTGTTACGGTTTAGGATCATATGAGAAGACTTGAAAAAGTGTCAACAAAATCTGGGTGTGGTAAAAGTGCATCCTAGCAGAAGGTCTTAAAACAGGCAACAAAACAATAGCAAGAGTTCATGTGGTCTAGACCAATGGCCAAATATAGGAAACCGCAATGTTTGCTTGCTCGAGCAGAAGCTGGCAGAGAAGAAGTGCCTGAGATTGGAAACTCGCTGTGACGGCCAAGCGATGTCCAGGAGGGACCCAGACGCTTCCTCACATAGCACCAGGAATTGTGTGGGCGACCCTGGCTCTGTGTGCTCAAGGATGGATCAGGAAAGATGTCAGCAGTGAAAGCAGCATCCCTGGGGGAGCGTATGCGAGGGGGGAAAAGCAGACTGGCAGGAGGGAAAGTCAGAGCTAGACACAAATATTCATTCTGCAGCTCCCATCACACAAAATGGTCTGCAAGATCAATTGGGGACTGAAAACAGCTTGTCCTGCAAATGACCTTATGAAGGAGAGCAGCTGGCTAAGGGCTCTCTGTCAGTTAAGGAAAATAGAAGTCCTTGGGATTATGACAGAAAGCGACTGGAGTCTGTAGATGCTCATCCCTGGAGAACCTTCACCCACTGATGAAGAGGAAAATCTGAGGGTCGTACTGGCCATGAGCCAGAGTGGTCCAACCGCACACGACTTCAGGTGAGCCTGATGACCCAATGCTTGAGGAAAGAGCAACCCGTCCTGAGATGTTGTCGTGGTTTAACCCAGCAGGCAGCTAAACACCACACAGCTCACTCTCCTGCAGTGGGATGGGGGAGAGAATCAGAAAAAAGGTAAAACATGTGGGTTGAGATAAAGACAATTTAACAGGACAGAAAAGAAAGGGAAAATAATGATAAGGATAAAAGAATATACAAAACCAGTGATGCACAATGCAATTGCTCACCATCCACTGACCAATGCCCAGCCAGCTCCTGAGCAGTGGACCCCCAGCCAGATTTTCCCCTAGTTTACATACTGAGCATGACGTCATATGGTATGGAATAACCCTTTGGTCAGTTGGGGTCAGCTGTCCCAGCCGTGTCCCCTCCCAACTTCTTGTGCACCCCCAGCCTACTCGCTGGTGGAGTGGTGTGAGAAGCAGGAAAGGCCTTGACTCCGTGTGAGCACTGCTCAGCAGTAACTAAAACATCAGTTTGTTATCAACATTATTCTCATCCTAAATCCAAAACACAGCACTATACCAGCTACTAACTCTATCCCAGACAAAACCAGGACAGTATCCACCCCTTATTCTGTACCACCTACGTCATGCCTGGGACCATCACTTTCTGATACATCCCAATTAATCACCACCACCTTTCCTGTATTTTGATATATACACACAGATATCATTCCCTTAGTCTATAGGCCATCCCTCTAAAATGTCCATTGAGTTCATTTAGTCCATGACTTTGGGCTCCATCTGTCATAACAGTCCTTCAGGGCAGGAGAGATGGTGTGTGTTGTTGGATTGTTGCATGCTGAAGCCAGTTCTGGTTCCATTATCACTGTGCTTGTCCAGTTCCATCACTGCTGCACTTTACCCAGTTTCATTGAAGTTCATTCTTCATTAATCTGGGTGATTCTTACTGTAATACCATTAATATGGCATATAGTGACCATAGTAGTGATGACATACAGGATTATGTAGCAATTAACATCATACAATTCAGTTCATTGGCTATTCTCACCCAAAATCAAATCTCTTTGAGGTCCACATAGACTTCCCCATCCTTCCGCATCACCCACCAAGTGTACCCAGGTCCTTGAGCAAAAGCAATCCCACAAATGGGTTTGCCTTTGCCCGAGGCAGGAAGAACACAGTCTTCCCCAGCGGGTTTTTTATGTGCACTACAGGGGCTTTATCCCCTTCTACAGTGTGTAAAACTTTTGACTGGGCAGGGCCAGCTCGATTGGCAGATCCCCTGGTGTTGACTAACCAGGTGGCTTTTGCTCAATGTGTATCCCAATGTTTGAATGTCCCACCACCCATTGCTCTCAGTGTAGTCTTTAACAGTCCATTGTATCGTTTGATTTTCCCGGAGGCTGGTGCGTGATAGGGGATGTGATATACCCACTCAATGCCATGCTCTTTGGCTCAGGTGTCTAGGAGGTTGTTTTGGAAATGAGTCCCGTTGTCTGACTCAATTCTTTCTGGGGTGCCATGTCACCATCAGACTTGCTTTGCAAGGCCTGGGATAGTGTTCTGGGCGGTGGCATGGGGCACCATGTGGGAGTGTGATATAATCAATCTGCCAGGCCTCCCCAAATTTATGTTGCAGCCATCATCCTCCATACCAGTGAGGCTTTATCTGCTTGGCTTGCTTGATTGCAGCGCATGTTTCACATTCATGGCTAACCTGTGCAATAGTGTCCACAGTCAAGTCCACCCCTCGATCACGAGCCCATCTATATGTTGCATCTCTTCCTCGATGGCCTGAGGTATCAGGGACCCATAGAGCTAGAAATCTCACCCTTATGTTGCCAGTCCAGATCCACCTGAGCCACTTCAATCTTAGCAGCCTGATCCACCTGCTGGTTGTTTTGATGTTCTTCAGTGGCCCAGCTCTTGGGTAAGTGAGCATCTACATGATGAACTTTTACAACCAGGTTCTCTATCCAGCAGCAATATCTTGCCACAATGCGGCAGCCCAGATGGGTTTGCCTCTGCGCTGCCAGTTGCTCTGCTTCCATTGCTGTAACCATCCCCACAGGGCATTTGCCACTATCCATGAGTCAGTACAGAGACAGAGCACTGGCCATTTTTCTCGTTCAGCAATATCTAAAGCCGGCTGGATGGCTTTCACCTCTGCAAACTGACTCGATTCACCTTCCCCTTCAGCAGTTTCCGCAATTTGTCATATAGGACTCCCTACAGCAGCTTTCCACCTCCGATGCTTTCCCACAAGGCAACAGGATCCATCAGTGAACAGGGCATATTGCTTCTCATTTTCTGGCAGTTTATTATACAGTGGGGCCTCTTCAGCATGTGTCACCTCCTCCTCTGGTGTTATTCTGAAATCTTTGCCTTCTGGCCAGTCCATGATCACGTCCAAGATTCCTGGGCAACGGAGGTTTCCTGTTCAAGCCTGTTGTGTGGTCAGTGCGACCCACTTACTCCATGTAGCATCAGTTGCATGATGTGTAGAGGGGACCCTCCCTTTGAACATCCAGCCCAGCGCTGGCAGTCGGGGTGCCAGGAGGAGCTGTGCTCCAGTACCAATCACTTCTGAAGTGGCTCAAACCCCTTCATATGCTGCCAATATCTCTTCCTCAGTTGGAGTATAGCCAGCCTCAGATCCTCTGTATCCCCGACTCCAAAATCCTAGGGGCTGACCTTGAGTCTCCCCTGGTGGTTTCTGCCAGAGGTAGGACTGTTCTCCCCAGCTGCAGTGAAAAGCACATTTCTTACATCTTGTCCTGCCCGGATGGGCCGAAGGACTACTGCATGGACTGTCTTCTGTTTAATTTGTTCAAAGGCTTGTCGTTGCTCAGGGCCCCATCTGAAATCATTCTTCTTCTGGGTCACTTGATAGAAAGGGCTTACAATCAGACTGTAATTTGGAACATGCATTCTCCAAAAACCCACAACACCTAAGAAAGCTCGTGTTTCCTCTTTGCTGGTTGGTGCAGACATGGCTGTTATTTTGTTGATCGTGTCCATTGGGATCTGACGACGTCCATCTTGCCATTTTATACCTAAAAACTGGATCTCCTGTGCAGGTGCCTTGATGCTTTCTCAGTCCCAAACCTCTGATAAAGAAGTATTTGTAGCATAATCAATAGGTAGAAATACACAGAACACATCCTGTGTCCTGTACACTGATTACAATAAGTGAAAGACGTAAGAACTAAGTAACTTTACCAGACAAGTTACAATACTGCTTTAGCATTGCCCTGATAAAGTTATCATCTTTTTTCATGTATACAGATACATGTATTTTGACATTATTGGTTAAAAACATTACTGAAAACAGTATGAGCAAGGTTTTTTTTCCCACTACATATGACATTAACAAGTTCTGCCACATTTTTCAGACCTGATTTTAAAAGTAAGTTTTTGCATTTAAGCAACTTGCCACAGATTTTACATATGTAAAACATCGTTTGTTTATGTGTTAAGTTACAAAATTGTAGTGCTTAATATAATAAACATAAAAATCTAAGGTCTTTTAAAAAAATTCTCCTTTATAATATATTGCTTTGTTTTTAAAAGGCAGCGGTCAGTACCAGTCTGGTTTATTTTGCAACAATATTGTAGCATAAAAATGTTGCTAAACAATTCTGGTACTTTCAGATTGGAAGTATTTATTTTCCAAAAACTATACAGTAATATACTGAAAAAAGAAAACGCAATAGTACTGTTTGTGCCTTTACAAATAAGAATTATTATGACTAACATGGATCAGATTTAATCTGTATTCCATACAGCACAGTTAGTTACTAAGAATGAAAAAAAGATTTTTAAAGTTTAGGTAAGTTGATAAAAAAAGCTTCTGATACTATTGTCATAAACATAGTAATAAAACTGCTGTCATGGTCTGACGCTGTGCATGTTTTCTGAACCAAGTGACCTAGTAGTTAGCTTTTGTCATTCCTGAAGGGTTTGTGATGTTAATCAATACCTAGATAAGTCAGGGACATGCACAAACACCACCCACTTTCTGTCCTTAAAGTGAAACATTTCTGCCTGGTCTGAAAAGGTAAGGGAGTATACAGATGTGTAAAGTAGTGTGCTTTTTTTTAAAGAGGAATAAATATATACGCATATATGTATCTTTATATATATATATATATATATGTATTTTATATTTAAATTAGTGCCAATCAAATCCAGGCAGAGACTAAACTGACCATAAAGCTGATATCACAAAAGTCATTAAGGCAGTAAGCTGTATCTCTTGAGGATTTTCAGATATTCTACCTCTATCTCAAGAGGAAAAATAAATGCTGAATTGCACTGTAGGGTCAACCAGCATTGAATGATTACAGCCAGGTGAGGAAGGGCTCATTTTTGTTGAGTACTGACTCCACATCATTGAGAATAGGGATCAAGTCTTCTGACTCGAGAGTCCCAAGAACAACATTTGTTCTGGGAAGACAGTCGAGGAGATCAGGGGAACATATTTGTTGTGAATTTATGTTCATTGCTGTCTGTGCTATAGTTTCTCCTGTATCCATCTCATCTACATTGCTGAGGAAATCTTCAGGTGTCGTTGGCACACTGTACCATCCTAATCCCAAGCCACTGTCTCTACTCTGTTCCCTGGAATGGTATGGCCCACTGTTTAAGAAAGGATCGGATCCATTATTTGTAATAGGCCTCATGTCTTGTGTCATGGCAGGTGTATTCACAACTGTCTGAACTGGGGCCATGTTTTCTGAGTCCATGGGAAGCTGCCTGCATAGAGCAGCTTCCTGTCGCAGTAAGGGATGCTGTAAGCCTCCCGACGTGTCCTAATTCGCTCCCTCTCCATCTGGATTCTCTGGAGCCTTAACTGCTGCTGCTGCTGTTGCTGTGTGGTCAGTGCACTGGGCAGGTTCAACAGCCCTGGCAGAGGAGCCTGGGGAGGCCGACTCTGCTGCGACATGGCTGTGCTGGGTATTGTTTGGTGCTCGTGATTCATGACGAGATTTGGCTGAGACATTGCCACAGACCTCTGTGGTATTGGTGTGAAAGTAGCTGCAGGATGGTGGCTTGTGATTCAGCGGTCGGTTCATAGTTTTTCGAGGATCTTGCCATGTTGCAGTTTTTTCTGTGTGACTGAGGAACTACTGCTGCCCCGTGTGCCTGAGCGCCATTTCCCAGCGGCAGCTTGTCTGTCACGTCGTAGGAGCGCTGGCAGAGGCGCACATGCTGCTGTGCCGTGCCCGAGCCCACGAGCGAGGCGGGTGAGGAGTGGGAGTGGACATGCTGCGCAGCGGCGGGCCACAGTGGGTGGCCGCCCAAGTCCGTGCTCGACTGCCGGGAGTGCAAGCCGGGAGTCGGGCTTGGGCAGGAGCTTCTTCCTCCAGGAGCTGGCCTTGGGGTTCATGACCACGTTGAAAAGTGACTCCAGCTCCGTGTCCAGGTCCTGCGTGACATGGATCACCTCCTGCCCCAGTGGCAGAGGCGCAGGAGCAGGGTTCATTTTCCACCTGTTGGTCCCAACGGTGGGTGCAGACGTGCCAGGGGCAGCCAGTCGCCAGGGCCGGACTCACTGCAGGCTGCTGCCGAGGATGGACCCTTCGGAGCTGGGCGGGCAGCTCTCCGGGAACAGTGCCACTCTGCCGGCTATACCAGCACTATACCAGCACTATACCAGCTACTTGAAAGAAAATTAACTCTATCCCAGCTGAAACCAGGACAGATGTCCACAGACTGGAGTGGTCTAACAGCTGCATGGGGCTGAATGGAAGGAATCACTAGGGTGACCAGCACAAGATAAACTTATAGCACATATGAGTGTTGCATGTTATTTTGGTAAAAACTAACATATTGCAAAATTGAGGAAAACATGAAATATGTAACCTTGTTGTAAAAGTCATAGGTAATCCCACTGTTCATGGTATATGCAGCATATGCAGTTAATCTAATGGTATAACTTCTAGCCCTCTTCTCTGAGCAGGCTGAGTGGCTGGAAGGCTGCAGTGTGGGATCTGTCAGAACATCCCTACAGAAAAGCATTGCCTTTTTTGATTGGTGCTAGCAACTTAGTCTTGCCTGAAATCATGTGCAGCAGAAGCATTTAGTATTTTGCCAAACCAAAAAGGAACACGTAATATACCCAAACTGCTTGGAAGAATTTACCTCTCTTTGTGTTTCACGCATACCTCTACAATGTACCCAAAGTGCCATGGAGGCGAATGCAAAATCTGTATGCGAATCAGAGAGGAGACTGACATTGACAAGTGGTGGAAGCTGGCTGGATTTGGCTGAAAAATCAGGGTGGAAATGGAGACAGGCACTAGTACTCAGTCCTGTGCCAGCCAGCAGCGATAAGGAAGAAGTGACCAGCAACAGGCAGCATTTTCCTAATAGTTTTGCCATGTTGTTCCTAAGAACTGCTTCCCTGCCATCCCTACATCACCATTTAGATATCTGAAAGTAATGTGGCAGTTGTGAAAAAGGCCCTGAGAGCCTATAGATGCCAGTCAACATGGGAGTGCTCCGTACTGGCCTCTTCCCTAGGGGTAGGACACAGTGGAGAGGTCACGGAGTCTGGAGAAGATAAGTAAAGTCCCCCAACTGACACTGTGAAGTTCGAGCAATGGAGAGCACCATTGATCAATATTTTATACTTAAATGTGATGAAGTGTAAAAGTGTGATTAATGGGGCAATTAAATTCCCTTGCTTCCAGCAGAGACCTGAACCTGCATTTGGTTTTTTTTTCAGTACTGTAATTTTTAGCTAGTTTAAAGGTACTCCTTAATTTCATTTTGAGCTTTTATGCCAATTTTAGAGAGGTACGGTGAAAAATTATGTCACATTGTCAGCAAAAAATATTAGATTATGATCCTTTAATCACCCACATTGAGCATTAAGGCCCTGATTCAGCAATGCATTTCAGTATGTGCTGAATTTTAATTATGTGCGAAGACCATTGTTATTCAGAAAAGTGTTTAGGCGTGTGCTTATATGTTTTGCTGAACTGAAGCTTGAGAGCAATAAGAAGGCATCTGGCACTTACCTAAGAGCAATCAAGGGTGAGTCATAGTAGTGAAACTGAAGCTGTGACCACAGAGAGTTATTACACAGAGCAGTCTCCTGACCCTGTACTTTAATAATCAGGGAAGGGAAAGATCTGCTTATCCCAGTCTTCAGACTCTTGAAGTGTCTTTTTTGCAGGTTGAAACCACATTATTTTACCAGGGTCCTTTCATTTAATGTCAATCAAGGATGATGAATATGGGAACGTTTTTTTTTCCATTGCACTTTCCACCAGGCAAATAATTCCCAGCGCATGATGGTGACTGTTGAACAAACTCCTGCTATAAAACCAATAGAAAGGCTCCCATTGATTCTAAGGAAAGCTGGATCAGGCCCTAGGTGAGTCATTGCATGGGCAGCTCCAGTCTCAGCACTTCTTCTCTTGCCTCTGTAATGCAGCAGCAGATCAAGGTCTCCCAGCCAGTGACTAACAAATTCTTAGATCGGAGAATCACTTCCAGACCCTAAAGACTGCTGACAGCAGGCTGATGCCTCTTTCTAGCTGATCCTTTCTTTCTAGGTGTCACAGTCATCAGTGTGAGCTACCTCAGGTACCCCCAGGATGGCAGAACTCTCTCTAACATCACCTGGCACAGCCTCTGGGGTGGACTTTGCTCTAGCAAGCACTGTACCTGGATTCAAGGCACCACTGCTCCTCCGCTTGCCTTAGCCATGATGCTAAGGGAAGAATTTAACCCCCTGTCAACTCAGAGTAATAAATGAGATAACTCCCCAACTGATTATCAGCTAGTTTACCTGCAATGCCCAGGACTATTTAACTCTTACTATGACTGATTAAAAAACATAATGGAAAATTGATTTTTTTTCTGCTTTATAGGGGGAAAATCAATGCAGATTAAGAACAGGATAAACAGTGAAAGGGACGAAATACGACTGCAAATTCCACTGGACCCAAACCCAAAACCAAGAGTATATATTCTAAACTGCAGGAACACACACTTTCTAAAGCCTTCTAAGTCTCTGCACTGGTAAAATAATCTCAAATAAACTTGAAAGCAGATTGAGAATAGATAGGGTGTCTCTAAGTGAAGAGAGACAGTTATCCTCTGCACCTGCTAACAAACACAGTCCCTTTTTGTTATGAAATGTCTCTAACTTAAAATACCACCTGAAAGTAAACTCCTTCATCAATTCATCATGAATTCTTCAAAGGCATTTTGGAAGTCTCTCTAAACCATTGGCTTTATTGTGGCTTTATTTAGGATTTGAGGAGAGAGAATGCTGCAATCAGAAAGAAAGACAGACAGACAGAAGAAATTATTACCTTTCAATCCCTGTGATTTAGAAAGAATAAAATGCTTCTCTCTTGATCTGTTGTATTATATACTTACAGAATAAGATTTGACAATGTGGCATTGAACTATAACTCTCTACTGAAGTGATATCATCCTGCATTTTATACCAGGGACTTCTGGACCTGGGAATTTTGTGCCCTTCCTAGAATGCCATCCTCCCACTGCTTTTGGATTAATCACTGTATGCTCCCCTCTGTACCTTTCCAGCAGAAGTGATTAATGCAAAGGGAAGGCAGCCATGCCCTCACCTCTGTGTAGTTACTTCTCTTCATTTAGAAAAAAGGTTAGTTTTGACAGCTGTACTAACTTTTTTTATATTATTATTTTTCTGTGCTATTTTTAAGTTCCTCAAACTCCTTCAAACAAACCTAGGTAAGTTTTCCTCCTTTCTGAAGTTTTGCAGCCATACATATTTATTCCTCAGGTAAAGGAGAAAAAGGTTGCTGCTGCAGTGCAGCACTCTGGGCATTTAAGATCTTCTAAAAGTACAGCAGCAAGTAGCTACTTTTTCTGGTGGTGGTGAGCGCATATCTGTTTTGGGATGAACAGTTGAGCTTGCTGTTCAGCTTTGTAGGCCTTCTCAAACGCTTCATCATTTCACCTCATAAGGAAAGTAGGCTGGGGAAAATATTAGGTATCAGTTGTGGCAAAGATCTTCCTGCCTCCATTTTGACAATGGAATTAAGAAAACATGATTTCTATTAGCTACACAGCAAATTAGGGATGTTTGACACCTGTTTCTGTAATTCTGAGCTCCCTAAACGCTCTCAGAAATCTCCAGAAGCACTGGGGTCTGTGATAGGAACACCAGAAGAAGTTCCCCCAAGGGGAATATAACTGGGAAACCGGGTACTGGCTATAATGGGTACTGGCCCCAACCACAGCTGCCTACAGCTAGAGGACGCTGAGCTCAGTGTCTCAGGAAGTCCGCTCCAGCCCTGTCCTCCCTCTTTTTTCCATCCCATCCTCTGCACCGTATGCGTTTTTGTCTACCCATTGCCAAACTTTGAAAATCAGAAAACTTATAAACTCAAACTAATTTGGCTTAAAAAGCTGCAATAAAAGTGATCATTGGAGAATATGGATCAGCTAAATGTGTCCTTTTGACAAGAGTTTATTTTTTCTACTGAAAAATAATTTATTATTCCATATGTTTTGCCACTGAAGGTTTGCTTTTAGAATGCACATTATAGAGACTATCAGAAAATTTCTCTGAAGCCTAGTCCAAATATATGCAAAAATGAGACATTTCCCTTTTTTTGGGTAAATAGCATTACAGCAGTTTCCCTAGAGTTTATGGCAAAGGTGGAAAGAGATAAATTTATATAGACATCCTATGCGAGACATTCAGCCAGCCTAATTGCTGTGTCTTTGTACCAAAGCAATGCTGACTTAAGTGAACTAAGGATTGGACCTGTGTTCACAAAATCATGCTCATGACTCAGTTTCCTTTTGCTGGTAAAGCTCTGGGTTGTTATCAACATTTTTTGGGGTCTTATTTGGTAGCTCTTTTGCCTGACTGGTGCTGCTCCGTAGCCCTGGGGCAGGGCTTATCTGGCATTAGTATTCATGACTAATTTTTGTCAGGACTCTCTCAAAGTTAGAGAGAGCCTTTTATTTAAGGAGAGTTGCAACTGCAAATAAAGAAAGGTTCTCTTATCTGATTTCAGATGTGACCAAGAGGAAAAAAAGTACCTCGCGGGTTGTTTGTGGGTTATTTGTACACATAGAGGATTGTGTCACAGGAACATTTCAGCCAACTACCATCTGCTGCTGCTAATGGAAACTATCCAAATCAGCCCAAATTAGGCAAGTTGCTGAGACCAAACGGGATGAAGAATGAAGAATTTGCAGTCAGTTAAATGTTCAAAATGGCATTCTAAAATGGGTGGTGCTCTCAAAAGCCCGCTGCTAAAATATGCTGCAACATACAACAGTGCGGTGTTGAGGGTGAGTCCAAGGAAAGAGGAATAACTCCCAGGTAACGAGAAAGAGTTTCCCGGAAACAACTGGAATATGCCCTTCGCTTTGGATGGGTCTATATGTTGTGGGTGCTGGGAACAGGGTGAAGAGCCACGAATCACTTGGGGATATGTATCTCAGCAATGGACTGGTGAAAAATACTAGGCCAGAACAGGGGTATTAGAGCCGTTAATAACACGAGACAACAAAGCAGACGTGGGAACCCGCCCCTTGCAAACAGCGCTTCGCATGTGCATGTGATTAATAGCTGTGGTGAAGGGTTAGTGAATAACAGCCTGATGCCAAATGGATATCAACGGGATCAAACCATGCGTTTGGCAGATATAGGAAGGAGTATTCATTGTTGTACACGGAATAAAGGAGAGTGTGCAGCAACTCCCTGAACCCCTGGTAGAGCTCTGGCACTCGGACAAGAATCTGGCTGTAACCCTGTACAACAAGGACCACGCATGTACACATGTGCACACAATTACATGGCATGAACGTAACAAGAGAAAATTGAATATAAAATATTACAGAAAGCCAATAATTCTGGTTTATATCTTTCTTTCTCCTTGAGGCAGAAAAGAACCTGGCTATTTTAAAATCTGGGATCTATTTACACAGCCAAATGTAATGCTCTTTCTTGTGCAAAATAGGGTAGGAAGGAATTTAAAATGTCAACATTCCCTAGACCTGTTTATCTCTTTTCATGCCTCCCTCTGTATTAAGTATTAAGGAATAGACACTAGATGATAGAAACTGTGACAGTTCTGCTGAAGCTATGACAAGTTATACTAACTGCAAATATGATCCAAAATCTCTGACAATGTACCAACGCTAGAAAATATAGTTTTAACCACATGGTAGCTAGCATATGGGAAAATCCTTTTGTTGACAGAGCAGGTTGCATCTTTCAGTTGTTAGCAGATTCACGAAACCAAAAGAAAGCTTTAACACAGAAAGTCAGTATTTTCCATGAGATGTATTCAGTAGGATATCTTTGTTTTCCAGAAATTCCTAATGGAAATGGAAAGCACAACATTTTTTTTAACAACTTTATCTATAAATATAAGGAAGAACGATCTCATGATCCTAAATTACCTTAAAGGTTGCTAGAGACCAATCAAAGTCCAAGTTTGCTGTTACCAGTGCACAAAGACCTTGGTATAAATGGGCCAATTTGGTGATGGTAAAGTTTATGGGAGCTAGAGCTAGGTATATTTTCCCAAGAAAACAAAGTAAGCAAGTATTACTACAAAAAACTAAGCAAAGATCAAATAAATGAGAATGCCGCTACTTGGCAAAACACAGTGAATTCTCTCCCCTGTGCCAATGTACGTGGGAGAAAAAAGAGCCTGAGTAGGGGTCTCCAAAGAATTTTATTTTTGGTGTGTACACTGGAGATTATAACCTTCACCTCATTGCATCCTATGGCACACACCAATGTAACTGGAATCCAGCATCTATATGTAATAGCCTGTAGCCAACCAATTGACTCACTGATCAAAGAAAATGTGCAGTTCTATATCTATCTGTTAGTGTGACACAGCAGGGCAGAAATCTGGGTCACCTGCATATCCTAAGACACTGCAGTCAGTTAAAAGCTGCGAATGCTCCACTGAACTGATTAAACTTCTGCTACAAACCTTGTGTACAAAAACCCCCTCAAACAGTTCATGCTTTGTATTTTTCCATATTTGTAAATAAAAAAAGCAATTGCCTTATCTCTAAATCAAAGTAGCAATGTCTTTAATCCACTAAAAAAAGTAGTAATATCTGTAATCCACTAAAAATTAAATTTAATGTCACTTTATTGCTGGCATGTGTTAATTATATTTTAAAGTATGGAGACAGAGGCTATCTTAGATTTCCATTCAGGATTTCATGTATACAGAGAAGATATTTCTCAAACTGTGCAAGCAGAGGAGAAGAAACAATTTAGTTCCTGCTAATTTAGTCGATGTTTCTGCTTTATTGTTCATTAGGAACCTAGAACTCCTTGACTATCCTCTCCGGACTTGTCTGCATTACAGTACAAAATGTCATTTGGTTCCAATATTATTATGAAAAATCAAACTGAGTCTGTTTAGAGGGATTCAAAGGTTTACTCCTTGTAATAATTTTCCCTTGTTTATTTAACTCTTGAGAATTGTGCTTGTGCTGGTGTTAGATATGTTTTGGTAATGTTGACACGTTCTCTCTAAAATAAGAGTAATCATGGTTTTCCTGGCTTTACTTCATGCTTGTACAGCAGGAAGCCAAGATCGTACTGAAGTAAAGAAGTAAATTAGGTTATTCCGTAGAAAATCTGCAGGGATTGAGGTGGAAATTACACTTGCATCTTTGGCTGGTTTTGCTCTGCTGTGGGACGAAGGTCTGATGTTGCTGCCATAGAGACATATCATTTTTAGTCCAGTTTTCACAGTCTATATCCCAGGTTGTACATTTGAAGGACAAATGAAGTAGAAGTAGACAGATTTAGACTGAAATTAAACTGTCTTTCAACATCTGCATCACAGGGGAAATGTCAGTACCCTGAAAAGTAGAGGACTGATGGACAGCACGATGACTCACTTCTTTCTATGGGAAGATGACAAGAAACAGATTTTCAGCTGTTGATGAAGCTTTTCCATCTACTGGGCAATACATCTGCCAAGAAATTATGAGAGGCAGGATATGATATACCACTCATAGTCCCTATCCTCCACCTGCACAAAATCCAGGCTATGCGCCACAGACTTCTTGGTCATGTTGCTAGTAGGACTTTTCTCAGAATTAACATCTTAGGCCAAATTAATCCCTGGGATATTTCTATTGCATTTTGTCTAAGGAAATATCAATTACAGTGAACAGAAGGATGATCTCATGATGAAAGCAAGTGAATGACTGGGAATCATGGCTGGGATCTCAGATAGATTCCTCTTCTGCTACAAAGTTCCCATATGATATGGATAAACCAACACAAATGCCAGTTGCCTCGATATCCACCTCTGTAAAATGAGGTTAATCCTAATTTACTTCCAGAGCCATCTTTTAAGGATGTGTATTTCTTTGAGCTGTTCTGATAAAAGGAACAACAAAAAAAGAAAACTGGTATATTGCTATTTTTATAAAGTACAAAAAACCAAACAGTAAAGAGGTTCATGTTCTCGGAGATGACAAGTTGACATATCTGCAATTAGTAAGTTTACACTGTCAACTTACTCTGAACAAGAAGGATTAAAAACTCTTTTTGATCTCACTTTGAGCTATCTCAAAGAACAAGGGAGATAAATATGTAAAGCAGACTAGGATTAGTCTAGAATGGAGTAACACTAAGAAAATCATCCTTGAAACTTCAGAAGAGACCAAAAACTACCTTTTGCTGTGCCATTGCTTTTACTTCAAGCAGAAACGAGCGTACCACCAGAAATCAGTAAATGAGTCAACAGTATCCTGCAGCAAATTAATTGACAATTGGTACAGTATGGAAAACTGGAGCACCCTTCCAAGATGTGGGATGCATCATTGTTTCCTGCTGCACGTGAGTGAAGAGAACACAAATAGTCTAGTAGATATTCCTAAATGGGAAGGCTCAGGCATCTGAAGATGGAATCGGCAGAGGGCAGTTAGTCTAGTACGGAAACATCTGGAGTACTGGGTAGGGAAAAAAAGCCCAGTTTTTCCATTAAATATCTGAGTTTTTTTAATCACAGGGGAGCAGAACCTAATCTGACCATTTTCTTCTTGACTATAACAGGACATTAAACCAAAAACTTTGCAAAAATGGTGGAAATATATGTTAGAACTCATTCCAGGATGTAACTGCAAGGAACTACTCCCTTTTCCTTCTGATTTTTATCAGTGAACATATTTTGGAGGTAGGTGGCTATACAAATTAGTTTGTTTTCATAAAAATGATCAGCTAGGAGGGAGCTTCCTTAGCCCTCATTACAAATGCTTTATAATTTAAAGCTCTTTACCGGAGCTGTCAGGGTTCACAATCTGCCCTTTTCTTCCTGATTTGGAGTAGTCATCTGATTCCAGATTGCAAGAATGCTACATGAATGTCCTAATTGCCGTGTAGAAGCAATTACTCTTGCAAACAATGAATAAATGAATATTGTATTAAAATGGAATCATTTGGATGGGAAAGCGTCCAGCCATAGACTGCCCGATGTTGGCACAGTAACTTCAGAGTTATGACATTACAGCTCAAATCCATTCTCCAGATTAGGCAAAGATACCTTGTGTCTCCTGCGTCCTTGGTTCAGGCTCCAGTTGAAAGAGAATCATCTGTGTGTTTTTTTGCACACTCCTGCCTCGGGTCTCCCAGGCACCGAGAGGCAGGAAAAGGCTTCTTTGGGCAACTATGACACAGCTTCAGGATATGCTAAAGCTTTAAGCAACACGACAGTGTCTTTTTTGGGGTTGTTTCTGAAAACATCAAGCGACAATCCAGATGCATATGGAACTTTAACTGTGTAGAATTAGGTACGTTGAAACTTCAGGTTGTCTGATGTCAGCTGAACACAAAAAACACACTGATGCCTACATCTAAGGCATAGAAGAATTTTCTGAAGAATGAGAGATCCAAGTCCCTTCACGGATTTAGGTTTTAGTCCTAAGATTTTCCATAAAATGTGTTATCATTTTTAATCACAGCCATTTGGAGCAATCATCTTCCTTGAGATACGCTCACCTGTGAGTTACACAAATGCTCTTGCATGTTTTGTGCATACAAGAAACTTCCCTATAGCCATCTTTTTTCTTCCTGGAGAGAATCTGCATAATTAGATTAGGTCAAGCTAAAAATGCATTGGTTCTCTCTCTCTCTCCAGCTCTGCAGCAATACTCTAGCTCCACTGACTGATCTAAAGTAGGAACTAGTGCCTCCTGGAAATGTACTTCCTTAGGAAATGTGTTCAGTTAAAATCTCTTCCAAGTACTGATGCAAGTTCTGCCCGTGCTTGTTTTTTCTGCATGTGTTTAGTTTTTACTGCCCTATTTCATGCAGATTTCCATGAGATTTTACTGTTTTGCAGTTGCAACTTATTTTTACTTTGGTTGTCATTTCTGATGTTATTATTATCACAGCACTAGAAAAAGAAAAAAAAAAAAAAAGCTATTTCTTAGAGAAAGCAGAAATGCTGGTCTCTTTGAGGATTAACATGAACTTGTCAGCATGACAGGAAAACAACAGCTTAGATCCCAGTCCGCAAAATCAAACAACTTTACCTCTGTGAATCAGTGAGTAATTCTGAAAGAGGCACTTCGCTAAAACATTCTTCTCTACCCCACTTTCTCCACTTTTGATAAAGTAAGGTCACTTGTTCATGTATGTATTCAACTAACTTGATTTCCTTCCTTAGATAACACCAGCTTATGCTTGACTGCTAACAACAGCAATTTGTGTGGGTGTTTTGAAATGCACCAAAGTTTACATTTCTGAGGCTCATTAAGTCACATCTTTAAATGTAATTTAGGTTGTTCAAAATTATGCATCATATGTTATGACATTTATTTGATGGT
This sequence comes from Nipponia nippon, assembly GCF_047370975.1. NCBI lineage: Eukaryota > Metazoa > Chordata > Aves > Pelecaniformes > Threskiornithidae > Nipponia > Nipponia nippon. The sequence goes on from NW_028262347.1 coordinate 45,793,676, forward strand.
ATCTAAGCGTAAGAACTGGCAAAAAATTAATAAATCCCACTTGATTATTCCTATAGTAACATTTAATATCCAGTTACCTCCTTCTAGTAAAAAATCCAAGCAGCTTTCAGGGGGTTAGCATTTCTCCTCTCAGATGCTTTGAGGAAGTTGGCACAAATATTTTCTACAAGCTCCAGCAAATGAACCCACTGTATAGAAATTGAAGTGTCTAATCTAATCTGTTGAGGGATCTGCACCACATGCATTACCCTGACATTTAAGGTCTCATAGTCAGTGACCGGTTAACCAAATCTGTCACTGTGACAGACATGTATTTCTACATGCTGTGCCACAACTTAATCTTTTAGGCGCAGTTTAGGTGAAGTATATTGTAGCACAGTGACTCAGAGTCTATAATGTCTTTAATGAAGAAATTTCCAGACCGGTATTAAAACAGATCACTTTTGATTGCCATATTTGCAATAAAGCATGTGAATTTGTCTACTAAGCTACACACCACAGATCAGCTGTTAGACTGTATAACGTTAGTTATCTTTACAATTACTGTTATTATTATGTATTGTTATAACCATCCACCTCTTCTCTTTTCTCTGATACCAGAGTTTGTGACAATGACTTTCTGGAAGTGAAGGTTATTTTGGAAATGGCTGCTTAGTGACACATCTGAACTTCTAAATGACCTCTTTTGATACCTCGTGATTACTGTACCTCACCCTGTAAATCTGCTATGAATCAGAATGTTATCTGACATCTTCGGATTATATAGTAAAATATAATGTTGTTCATAACTCCAGTGCATTTATTACTTTTAACTAACCGAGAAACAGGACAGAAACACACTTTCATTTCTACCCTCCTGTTTTCTTCTGTGGTGGTGTTTGCTTAACAAGGCCGATAATTTTTACGTTGAACTTGCCTCCAGCTTTCTGCACTGGCTCTTTCCACCTGCTGCCCCCAGCTTGGCCTGGCATGCGGGGTCCCAGACCTGACAGGTGGGGTGGTACATGCACGTGTTGCCATCTACTTCTTTCTACAAAGCAGGTTTTCACCATCAGAGAAAGCTCTTGCTGTTGGGAGGACACTGATCCTTTGTTTCTATGAAGAAATGTTTCTACAAGACGCAGACTTTGTAGACTTTTGTGAGTGCAGCTAAATCCACTTGGATTCAGGCTGGTGGAGCCCTAATGCTACCTCCAGCCCCCCTGGAGCACTGGGAATGTCCAGCAGAGCAGGCACTCTCCGCACAGTCTACACATTTCATCCCACCCTTTCTTGACATTCGGTTTTATTAGTCAGCGTCAGGCTTTGTTAAACTTTTTCCCCGGAGGACTGGTTTTGTTTCTAAAGCTTTCCTGACAGCCCTCATCTACCCCAGCCAGTAGTCCTGCCTCTTTGAAGAAAAAAATCCATATACTCCTGATGGAGAACAAGAGACTTCTGCCACCGTGACTCAGCAGCAATTATACTGATTTTTATGCAGAGTTTATTAGGATGTTCCAGAGAAGGAGCTGTGCAAACCTAGTGCGTAAGCTCAGCAATCGCGCTAAAGCAAGGACTAAGTCGTGATCATTGGGATCTTGGCAGTAGGTCCAGAAACACACTGAGATTTGGCGTTTTAAAGTAAGGATCACAGTTCTTCTGACAAAGCGTAGCAATTCTTTAAAATCTAGGTTACTGTGTTCGGTGCTTCAGGCTGAAAAGTTTAATGCCAGATCAATGTGATCCGCTAATGGGTGCAATAAGGCCCCTCAAAGCTTTAATATTCTGAACAAAACACACCCTCCCCCCATATCTGCAATTACTGCCACTGATGGTGATAACACCCCCCCTGAATCTAAGTAAAAGCAGCTGAGATGTTTGTGACACTTGGGGCAGACTTCACAAGAGAACTTCAGGCATTGCTTGAAAAAGGTCTTAATGCACTCTAATATATTTTGAGGTTGCAAAGAACAGCATTAAATAATCACATAGGGGAGAAAGAAAGCTTGTTAAAAGCTCCCCAATTTATTAGACACAGCTTGATGTACAGACTCCCATTCTTCTGGGACAGCATGGTGTGCCACTTGATGGAAATCATGAGGAAACAGTTATATAAAGGGTTGGCTAGCAGAAAAAAGAGGTAACATTTTAAAAACTCTCTTAAAAAAGAAAAGAGGCAGCTTGATGGACCCGAACCCTTTCCATAACTTCATGCCTCTATATCCCATGAATTATTGAAGATGGATTCAGTGCATTATTTCCCAGAGCTGGGTGTGTTGCTCGGGCCATTTATTTGTCCCGCTCACACCAGGCGGCTCAGGCTATGCCCACCTCCCCCCCCCCTCGCAGGCAGCACCCTGTCGTGGGGCTGCCCCGAGGGAGCCCCAGTCTGCAGCACTCCTTGCCTTGGGGTGTGTTTGTTTCCAGCCTCCCTCTGCCAAGTTTCAGTGGTTTCGTTTGGTTTTGCTTTACTGGAAGCCGAGAGAAGAGCTCCCCATGGATGTCCACACTGACAGTGAGGGAAATACCAGGCTCAAGGCAAGTGGGAGCGTGAAGCCTCCTGCTCTGGCATCCCATCCCCAATGGCATGGGCCCTCTCTTTCCTCCTAAGGAGTTTCCATCCGACCTATGCTGGGGGGCGGGGTAAAAAGAAGAAAAGGAGGGGGAAAGGGGAACAGGAAAAGAAAGAAAAGAAAGGTGGGAAAGGGAAGAAGAGAAAAGGGGAACAGAGAAAAGGGGAAAAGAAAGAAACAAAAACTAAAAAGGAATAAGAAGAAACTGAAAAGAAAGAAAAAGACACAAGACGGAAAGAAGCAGTCAGAAAGCAAGAAGAAAGGAAAACGGAGAAAGGAAAAAAGGGAAAGAATAAACCCCTTGAACCAGAGGGCTGTGCCGAGCTAGCGGCCGCAGCGGGGCAAGCCCTGCCCGGCGCACGAACCCGCCCGTGCCGCTGCCGTAGCAGCCGTTGCCGCCGCGAGCGCAGCGCCGCCCGGGTCGCGGGGCGCGCGGGGCGGGGGCGCGGGGCGGGGCGGGGCGGGCGCGGAGGGGCGGGCGCGGGGCGGGCCCGCACGCAGGCGCGGTGGGAGCCCGGGGCGCCCCACGCGGGCGCTCCCAGAGCCTCGGCGGCGGCGCCCGGCTCGGCAGCGAGGGGGGCGCGGGCCGGGGCCGGGGCCGGAGCCGCAGCCGCGGCAGCAGGGCGGCAGCCGCCGCCGCGCTCCGCTCTGTTTCGCTCCGCTCTGTTTCGCTCCGCTCTGTTTCGCTCCGCTCAGCCCAGCCCAGCCGCGCTCTCTCCGCCGTTCGCCCCGCTGCCATGGGGTAGGGGGCGGCGGAGGCGCGGGGGGACGCCGTCAGGCTGCGGCCGCCGGCGGAGCGCGGAGCGGCGCCCCGCGGTTCCGGGGGGGCGTGAGGGGCAGCCGCGGCGGGGCTGGCGCGGGAGGCCAGCCGGGGGGGGCTGCCCCGGTGCAGGCGCGGCGGCGGCGGCGGCAGGCGGAGAGATGATCGCGGAGTTGTTGAGCAGCGCCCTGGGGCTCGCCCTGTACCTCAACACCCTGGGCGCCGACTTCTGCTACGATGACAGGTAGGGCGGGGGACGGCGGGGGCGGGCGGGCGGGGGCTGCTGCCCACCTGCCGGCAGCGGGGCGGCGGCCGCCCCCCTCGGGGCACCCGGGGCGGCGCCGTGGGGTCCCGGCGGCTCCTCGGCTCCGGGTGGCCGCGGCGGCGCCCGCCGCTCGCGGGGCTTTGACAGCTCCCACGCGGGCTCGGTCCCTTCCAGTCCTTCCCAGCGGGAAGGGACCCGCTGCTCTCACTTCGCCTGTCCTGGGCTGATCCCAGCGGGGCGGCGGGGTGCCCGGTCGCCTCCCGTCCCCCCGCTCCGCCGGGACCGAGCCCCGTGCGGGAAGTTGCCGTGCGCTGTCGGGTCCTCGGGGCGGCCGCCGGGACCGGAGCCCCGCCGGCGGGGAGGGAAACAACCGCCTCTGGGCTGGGCTGGGCTCCCTACCTGCTCTTCTCCTGAACGTACCTGCCTTCGGAAGCTGCTGAAAGGCGCTGTTAGCGGTCGGGGAAAATTCCACTTTGTGCCTTTTCCGGTGACTTAATCTGATCACAATTAAAACAGATGCATAATTAAAATGCATTAGGGAGAACGGCACGCCTGGCTAAACTTATTAACCGTCCTGGGGTGTTTCATGCTCCATTGGAATTAAACCATCCAAAAAGTGAGCACGCATTGACTTTGACAGCTTTTCATCGGCCTCTCTCTCTCTGGCGAGCGACCGTCTCCTCCGGGTGCGGGCGGGCAGCTGCCTGCGGGTCCGCGGTGCGGCTCCATCTGCCCAGGCAATGCGGGATGGATCCTCCCGGCGGGAGCGGCCGGCCGGCCCGCCGCTGTGGCGCGGCTCGGCGGCGCGGAGGGAGGGGAGGGATGTGTGGATGAGTGCCTCTGTCTGTGTGTGTGTGTGTGTGTGGACGGTGGGTCCCTGCTTCGTGGCTCCGGTTCACGGTACCAGCTAACTCTCCCAGCAGCTGTCAAGCGGGGTTAGTGCCTTTGGAGATTTTTGTGTGAGAGGAGGAAGGCGAGGAAAGACGGTGAGGCGGGATAAGGGATGCGCCTCAGCAGAAAAACGTTGCTGGATGAGCTGAACTTCCCGGCGCACTGATGGGATGTGAAGGGGTCAGCTATGTCTTTGATTAGGCATTTGCCTTGGGAAATATATATATATACCTACCTGTCCTGGGGTGAATTAGTTACTAAACTTGGAAATTTCCTCCCTTATGCTGTATTACAGTGCACCTGCCGTCTTTAAGGATCTGCCACTGCGTCCAGAATACCCCCCCCTGCTTTAAAGGATTGCTGCTATTAAACCTATTATACTCGAAGTAAATGCCAAGTCCTGGTCCAGGTCTCTGGCTGGGAACAGTGTCAGACGCAGAATGTGGCAATTCAGGCTTCAGTTCTTCAGGTCATTTACATGCACTTGAAGCCTTGTGAAGCGATGGAGTGTTTTTAGGTTTCTGTGAGCCTTCCAATTATCTCCAATGTTTTTTCTTAAACCTATTTTAACGTTTCAAAACTTCGTTCACAAACAGTAAAAGAAAAAAATCTGCTGTTTTCCTGAAATGCAAGCTCTGAGTTGGATCAATAAAAAGTAGTGAATATTTTGACACACTGACACTATTTTAAACCCGCTTGTTGTAGTTAAGAACTGCAGGAGTTGTGGAATATTTATGTAACCCTAAGTAGCATATGTTGCAATATTTAGGCAAAACTGGGTTGTTTAAGGACCTGCTTTATAAGCCTGTCCTGCAGGCCAGTTCAAATTCACTAGGCATAGAAAGCAATTTGAAGTACTACCTGGTGTTACTGATGTGGAGGTCGAGGTTACTCTTGATCTTGCCTGAGTGTGCTTTAATGCAGTTAGAAAATAGTGATGTTTGAGGGTGGAAAAGATAATCACACACTGTCTTTGCTAGTACTAATCACAGACTATTAAAAAGGTGTTCTAAAATACTGCTTTGTTTATGTGTTTACCTCCTACCTAAATAAAGTACTTTTCGTCATTGTAGCTAACATTTAGGCATTCACTAAAGTGCTCTGAAAGCCAGTTAATGGCATTTCTGTATGCAGGGTCATCTAATTAGGATGTTTTTCAACTGCAGCAGTGGAAGGGGCAAGGCAGAAATGGCTGTTGCATGCTAGTAATTGTTGAACTAGAAGGGGTTATCTATTCAAAGAGGCAGGCTCTCAGACCCAAAGTATTCTTTTTAACTGTAATCACAGAATCTCGCTGCCCCGCAGGAGCTGGCTTGAAACGTTACACTAGAAAAGGAGGTCGATGCTGGAGCTGCAGGACACAGCCCTCCATGTGGGAGATGGATCATGCTACTAACTTTAAGTGAATCAAGATTGTGCATTTAAGCTGGGAACCTGCAATGTTTTGTTTCAGGAGGGCAGCATATTGCCATAGCTTTTTTTCTTTTTCCTTTGCCATTATATTGAAATTACATCAGACTGTTCTTTTTTAATATAGTGATCAAGCTTACTATATAAAGGGTGTCTGTAATTGCTTTCTGTATTTTTTTTTTTTAATGTAGGTTGGGTAAGATTAAGTGGCATCGTAAAAACTTCTTATAGCAAAATCAATTTCCCAATGGTAAAACTTAATATTTTAGCGGCTGCACGGCACCAAACCAAAGACTGTATGGACAGTGATATAACAAACTTGCTTGTAGTCTGGGCTTTATGACTCTATATCAAAGGATTCAATATTTTATTTTCTACCCTTCACCCAATTAAACTGAAGTTGTATGAATTTAAAGCCTGAGGAATGTATACATTCTTACTTTTCATCATTATTTTGCTTAACAACTTGTTTCTTTCAGGCTAGACAGATATGTTGCATGCACATAATCGGTGCAAATGTGTGATTTTTGATCAATTGACTTATTGATTACTTTGAATGAAAGTGATAGCCTCTAAACCCAAGAGCCAGTGTAAGGGAGAAACACTGCTTTTTTTTTTTTTTTTTTTTTTTCTCCTGTGGACCTATGAAGCACAAGCTTTTGCCACCCTGTTCTCTCCTACTGTAATTCTCACTGACAGCTGTGATATTTCCTAGTTACATGTGTAGATTATCAGGGGAGAATTCTCCCCAACTCAACCTCCTTGTTCATCTAGCAACAAACAAATATTTTTTTCCCTCTTTTTGCTTATTTGTTTTATTTGAAGCTGGATGTGGCATGCAGTAACCCAAAAGAAGAGATGAACGTGGAAGGAGGTGGGGGGAAATATTTAGCTGTTGTTGATCTAATGCCACAGTGAGCTCACATTGCTTGTTAATAAAGGTTTATTCATTGCTGAACAAAATCTTGGAACTGATAACAAGGGGTAGGGAGAAATGCAATACCCATTCCTGTGGCTGTGTTGAAGATCTTGCTTGTTGCACTGTGTTAAATCCAGCTTCTTGCCAGATTAAACGGGGCTAATCTCTGCACATGCAGTTCTTGTTTCATGCTAATATCTACCAGTATTACAGGAGGGAAACCTATTGCTGCAATTAGGCTTACACACCCATGTAATTATTTTTCCCTGCCATTTAAGCCCCCCCAAAAGTAGGCAATTTGCCCTGTGGGTGCCTTGCATTGAAGTTGTAGTCTTTTGTGTGACCTGTGCTAAATAAGACAGGTCGCTGTCAGTTTATAGCTGGGGTGTGGAAGATTTAGTGCTCTGCATATCTGAGGTCATGCATTGCTACACCAAACCTGTCAAAAGCAACTCATCCATTGAGGTGTTCCTCCCTACCCCCAAATGTCAGAAGAAAGGCATATTTTAAGGAGAGTATTAGTAGGAATCTGTAACCTTGAGTGATGTATTTTCTCTGTGGCACATTGACAAAATTGGCACTCTGGAAAATACATACAGATTTGTCTGTCTCCGTGTAGGACTCTTCTGTGAGATTTGGTAGCACTGACCAACTTACTCTAGTTTGTGCTGCATTTTATTTAGCAGGCCTGAATGGGGCAGCCTTGCTGATGGTAGAAAATATCCAACAGTCTTGTTTCAGAGCTGCGGGGCAATATTGCAAACTGTGTTGAAGAAATCCTGACTTGCATCATTTAAAAACAGGCTGAGCCCATACACATTCGACAGTACCTCTGTTGGGTCTGCCACATGAGATTTAATCTAGCAAGTGACCCAAATACGTGCTCTAGAAGAACAAGTATAAGTACACTGGGGAAAATTGCTTGCCATCTGTCTCCTTGTTGTGTGTGTATATTTGATTATTAATTTACATCTGTGATTTTTTTTATGGCCCCTTTTTGTCATCTACTTTCAATTTTTCAGCTCCAAGTGCACCTCTCCAGTAGCTTGCAGTAGCTCCAGTGTGCAGGTGGCTGCAATCTTGTGAATTCCAGCCGTGAGGCTGGTGGTGGGGAGAAGTGGGGAGGTAAGGACTTGTACGCTTTCTCTGTAGTGTTTTCCCTTTGTCTCTCCTGTTGCGTCCTATATGTGCTAATATAAAATCACCATAAAGATAATTTGTATATGAAAAGGGGACTTTAACATGTTCATAAAGAACAACATAGTCCAAAGACTCCCAAGTAGCTGAGGCTACTTAGTTTTCAGGTACTGTAGTTGAGTATCAACCAAGCGAACCAGTAACTAATAGGAACTAATAGTTCATCCATCTAATAGGATGAACCTGGCATGATATTGTTCTATTAATATGATACCCGTTCCATTTTAATGCTGAATATCATCCAAAGATTTATTTGGCTTTTGATTTAAAAAGCATTTCTGCATAAAAATTTGTGTTGAATGAAACACTTCGATCAAAATGTGAAATCTTTGTGAGCTTTTTTTTTTTTCAGTGGAGATGCTGTAGTATAGAGATTTTTTGGAAGCAAAAAAAGAAATTATGTCCCCGCAGGCTTTATTTTAAGATTCTTGTTGTGTACATAACACTAACATAAACCGAGTCACTTCTGGTAGCTGGTTCAGAGAATAAATTCATGACTGTTAGCAGACGGAGAGTCTCCCTGAGTCACTGACGGGATGCGCCTCATCTGCAGGAAGTTCTTCCAGCACACAATGGAGTTACAAATTCAAATGATCCACTCTCTCCAGCATCTCCCATATGTATTCCAGCTGCACTTCTGAATCCTTTAAGTTTGCCAGAGTGAAAGTTGCTCAGAAGGCTCAGAAGTCTCTCATCTCAATTTGTTAACCATCTGATAGCTGTGAGAGTTCTGAATTAGAGCTCCTTTGCCTTCCTCATCTGGAAGTTTGCCCTTCCCTCATTGTTGGCTGCTAGGATTTTTTTTTTTCTTCCTGTGAAGTTGACTGAAGCACACTTTGCTGTTTGTTTATGGAATTTCTTTCTTTAGCTGAAATATTTGATGCTGAAGCTGTAGATGCAAGCCTGCTGGCAACCTGTGGTGAAAGTTGCTCCAAACATACAGTTGGAGAAGCAGACTAAATCAGAAGACAGAGATGCTTATTCTTACTGTTACTTATGTAAAAGGGAATCTGTTCTTTGGGCCAATGTTTACAATTAGATTTTTTCATTTCTATTTCGAAATATTTTATAGGCTTGACACAGCTTTTGGTTTAACTGTCTTTTTTGAAAAAGTAATCTTTTTAAACCATCCATTTCCCTCAAATTTTTTTATCCCTACTTTTTGTCTGAAATGGTTGTTTGAAAGATGGAAGAGTTTTATCTGGAGACCTGAACCTTATGCTGAAAGTTCTTTGTTCTCCAGCACTTCAGCCCTCAGGTTTTTAAATTAATTTTGGAATTTCTTTTGATTGCAGGAGCCTATTGTTGGCCTTTGAGGCTTGGCGGCCTTTGAACTCCCTGGGCTTTCCCGCTTGGGGTGACTGATCTTATAAATGCTCTTATCTTCCTTTAAAGTGGGAGCTTGTTTTGTGGGCAGGTTATTTAAGTCAGGATGACAGCAGGATTTCATTTCACTTACTCTAGATTGGGTTCTTAGGTCGTATTCCCAGGGTCTCAGGATAGTCCTCTAGACTCGAGATATTTCTGTTATTGCTTGCACGGGCGGTCCCTCCCCAGTAAGAGGGAGAGGGTGTAAATCCTGTAACTTCTTTCCCAGTTTCACCCTCTGCAGAACTCCATACTAAAACATTTTTCCCTGAAGGCAAGCCCGTTCCTGGATGAAACTCGAAGAGCCGGAAGAAATTAGTTTTTGGAATCACACCTTAAATATTACTTAACATGTTCACTCTACTGCTCGGTTTGCTACTTCAGGACAGTTGAAATATCTTGCGGACCTGTGAATGGCTCATAACAGGCATCTCCAAAGGCAGCTGTGTGTGTTTAGGCTCTGTCTTTGGAGGACGCTTCAGCCTAGCACAGGGTTGCTGTTATTTGTATATGACAGCTTATTGTGAAACAAAGAAACATTCTGGATGACCGGGATGGTGGCTAAGGATCAAGTAATCTGTCAATCTCTATTTCACTTTGAGGAAAAAGAAAACCAGTAAATCAGACCGTTTGAAGCTGATGAAACTTGGCCACCCAGCCTCTGTAACCGGGGATGGCTAGTTGATATGCTCCGATGCTCTGCCACCCCAGCCATTCCTGGCCATGTTAGGCTTCAAGAGGGAGAAAAAGTAAAAGTGGCTTCCTTGAATAGTAATCCTTGCGTTCCCTAGGACACTATGAATTACTCTGTTTAGCCTTTGTTGTCCTATTGGCTTCATGAGGAGATTTTTCAAGAATAGTGGGAGGTTTCAGTTGGAGGTAAATAATGCTCATTTATTGTCTGCATATCCCTTCTTTCCTTCATCTCTTCATCTTTTTAATTGCTGTTTGCTTTATTGGAAATATTGTACTTTCAGCACAAGCTGTTTTGTCTTTTATATCTTAATTATTTTGATTTTTTTTTCCAGTGGTTTATTCAAATGGCCCATATTTATGCTTCAAAGCCAGTTAAAAATCAGTAGGTGTATATACCATCACTATAGTAAATAGTGGATTTTTGTTGTATGCCTCAAACTTGAGACCAAGTGTTTTTTGGCATCTCTTCCAGCAGAGAACTGGATAGTCTTCCCGTTAGTCTGCCCCAAAGGCTCCTTAATTTATTTGCGGGGGTCACTGTTGACTGCCTCGGAGCACTTCGTTCTCTCCAGGAGTTAAGCACATTGGCCTCAGCAGCACTCCCAGTCCCAGCTGGCCCAGGAAGCCGGAGACTGACAGGTAATTGAACGAGGATTTTCCACATGGTGGTACAGGCCATTACTGCTAGATGACTGGACTGGTCTGTGGCACCCCCTATTATTCACCAACCTGTCAGTAGGCCAAAAAAAACCTGCTCTGACCTTTGACCTGTGGTTCAAGTGAGGACAGTTTTTTCTGAATTTAGTTAGCATCCTGTTTCCAGGACAGTTTTTTGTGAACTTAACATCACTCTAGGCTATTTTGCTAATGAGAGGATTGTATGATTTTTAACTCCTATGTGTTTTAGTCAGCTAGTCCAGTATTAGTTCAGAGGAACAACACAGTAATTGGTAGCAGAACTATTGCTGTAAAGTCTCTGCCAGTGCCTGGATGCTATTTTCATGCAGCTTGGTAATTTGCATACTCTAAATCCTAAAAAAGGACTTGAACTCTTGAAACAGGGTCACGATTCAGTGACCAAAATTGCCATGGAAACAAACCCACTCAGCAGCAGCCTCAGCCGTTCCTAGATGTCTGTCCTGTCTTCCTTTCCCACCTCCATGGCTTTTTACATGTAACAATTAATAACTGGTGCTGGGCCCAGGAACCAGGCTTCAGTGTGGCGGTTCCCCATCATGGCTGCAGAAAGACCTGCACCCTATGCTTAGGGCACCCTTCTGGTGGGAAACCAGTCTTTGAACCCTCTCAAATACCTAAATAAAAGATAGATACACTGCAACTGTTTGTCTGCAGTCCCAACAGAGATGGTATTTCATTTCTGTACATAGCATTTCCAATTGCTTGGCTACCTGCTCAGAGTAAGTGTGACTTAAGTTGCTTTTCTGGGAATTTTCTCTCCCTCTAATGCACGGGAATGTAGCTCGGAGTTGGATGGCTCTCTGAATCAGATCCTTTTCTTTAGGAGGTAGTGCCTGGCTGATAAGCGTGTAGGCTCCTAACATCGTGGTGCATCAGGAGTGCCTTTACAGCATCTAGCCTCCAGCTGAGTAAAGCATTAAGAAATACTCTTTCACTGAAAATAGTCTCCTTAAGTTGATGTTTGCAGTGGTTTTAAGGTGACAGAATTACTTAGTGGGGGGGAAAAGAAAACCCAAGGCAGTGGATATTGTCCACTATAAAGATCTTTAAGAATTAGCACTGGTACCAGGAAAATAAACCTGTCTATACATAGGGGTCAGCCAAGCCCCTTATTGTGGACTATCACAGTTAAAACCAAGCTCCAAAATCCAAGCCCCAAACTGTTTGGTTTTATCAAAGAGCCCCTTGATATGGCTTCATCCAGGTTCCAATAGGAGATGAAAGGCTTCACAAGGAGCCAAGCATCTGTGTAAAAAAAAAAGATCGGTGTGCTGAAGTGGCCTCTAGTAGGTAGGCAGAGATGGTCTGCCCCATCATCATTTAAAGTCTAGATATTCAGTGCGTGTCTGATCTCTGTTTTAGACCCACGAGTCTCGCGGTGATTCCTGTGCCTGCCTTCCAGCTTGGGGTGTTTCCCTGAAGTGTGTTTTAGCAGATTCAGAGTTCGAGCTGCTGTAAGTGAGGACGTGAGTTGAAGTTCTTTATATATTCATGTCTATACATTTGACAGGCTTTTAGTAGTCACTTTGAAATGAAAGATGCAGTTTGCTGGATTATAAAGTAATAGGTCAACATCTTGGAGGCAGCATGGGGAGAACTAGAACTCCTAATCCAAAATAACTTTTTTTTTTTTCTGCAAATGACTGATTTGTTCCGGGTCTCTAAAATGAAACCTTAAAGTGGGAGCTCATTCTGAAAATCAGCTGCTTCTGGGACTTTGACTTCGGTGTCGAGTCTTGTGTGTGTGTGTGTGGTTTGGTTCCATCATTTTCGGAGTGTGGTTTTGATGGTGGGCCTTTGAGAGGGCACAGGAGGATCTTGCTGACCAATGGGCAAAGCAGTATATTAAGTGATACACTTAAAAGTATGCTTTTTAAAGCACGGGATGCCTGTGCCTTTATAGGCTGTTTAGTACTGTGTCATTTCTCTTCTGCAGGCTGCTCCTTTGGTGCTTTTAGCCTTTATGCGATATTGTAGCACTACAGTAACATAGGAATGTTCTTGGTTTCATTTTACAGCCTGACAGTGTTCCTGGGTCGGGATCAGTTATATTTGGCTGGCTTCTTTGTTTGAGTGGACTAGTACTGGGCTACTTTGAGATGGGGATTAGGTCCAGTTGGAAATTGAGATGAGATGCCTGCAGTCACCTGTGGCCATTAGAGTAGCTTTCCTAACCCCAGGTAACACTGGGGATTTTTCTGACTGAAGTGGAAGGAGCGCATGCTACCTTGTGTGACTCTGTGGGTGTAAGAATCCACTTGTAGCTGTCGTTCTGTAGATTATGAGCCTTCTGCTATATACTCTTTTTTCATGCTTCATACATGTTTTAAAATAGATTTTTTTTCTTTTCAAATAAAAATATATTTGAAAGAACGCTGTGCCTTGTCATATCCTCTAATTTCCAACAGTTATGTGAAGATGAAGGTGTTGTCATGCCTTCTCTTGTACTTGATACTGTATTTATTTGATTTGACTGCTTAGTGTGGCAACAGTATTGATTGTTTTAATTATTTTAATAACAAGATAAAGAAGAAATTAGGCTCAGAAGTGAGGCATAGGCTCAAAAGTGAGGTAGTATCTTAAGAAGCCTTATTTTGTGTGTTATATATCAGCCCTCTGCATACCACTAAAATAAGAAATATATTTATGACTTGGATTCAGCCTGGCTGTCCTTGTTGGTGCCAGAATTTCATTGGTGAATCATCTTGGGCAACTCTCTGAAATAATTTGTGGAGGTTTGTTTGGGAGTTTGGTTTGTGGGTCTTCAGCAAGGCCACTCATTCTGCCATCCTTTCTTTGACCTTCCATACCTCCTTGCAACTCCCACACCAAAAAACCACGGTAGGATTCCTGGGAAGGTACTTCTAGGTATGGTATGCATCTAGCTGTGTATTCCTTCTTGCAAAATCTTGAATTATAGCAAGAATTTCCTTATAATAAATTCCATAAAGCTTCAGTGTGTATGCTTCATTTTCTTCAAACCATTTCAGTTGTGCTTGAGGTAACTTTTAAATGTTATTTATTTATTTTCAGGAGGAAAAGGAGGATTGGTCTTGAAATTAATGTTAGTTGCAGAAGAAAGGTTTCTTATTTAATTAATTATTTGTAATTAAACTTCTGATCTTTTACATTTTTGTAATTAAAGCAGAAGAAAACTTAGGCTTTTTAAACGCACTTTGATCTGAATTAAGGTTCCAGTGCCAAAAAAATAATTGCTGCATGGCTGTATAAATAAAGCTTGCAGAAAGAAAAAGTAGTAAGAGAATGATGAAAAAATTTAATCAAATAAAATAGCATTTTTGTGTGTAGCAGCTTTCATTTTGTAGCACAAACAGTTCTTTATAGCTTCTTTGTAACACCAGTATACTTGAATAAATTTTCTGTTTCTGTGAAAAGACATAGCTGTATGTTCTATTCCATTTCACAGTACATTATTCATCTCTTGTATGTAAATCACTAGGCTTGTTAAAAATGGTAGTATTTCTCTTTAATAAACATCATGCTTCTGGAGAGTTCTCAAGATGCACTTTTTTTAGAAGACAAAAGACTTAAGTATGGGGAAAGACCACAAAGAAAATGGTTCCCCGCATTGTTGGCCTCATGCTAAAAAAGCAAAACCCAAGCTGGATCACTCTGGAGTACCGTCTACACTGCTGTTTGCTGCCAGACACGTTCATACTCTTCCTGGGCTTTGAAAAGATTGCTGAAAGCAGCTCTGCACCAGAGCTGTGCAGCTTCAACTAGTGTTGTGGAGCGTTATGGTTGTGGTGATGTGGCTTGCAGGGTATTGCTGGCAGGTGGAGCCTGAGATGAAAGCTGCCTTCACCCAAACAGACCTGTGGCTATGTGTCTGGATGTGCCCTGAGCTACTGTGCAAGTCATTACATCTTGTACTGCTTCTGTTTCCTCTCCCTGTTTCTGCTCATAATGTGATTGCAAGCTCTTGGCAGCTGAAACTGCATCTTTAGGAGGTCTGTTTCATTGCTTGGTTCAGCATGGCTCGAGCCTTGATAAGGGCATCTGGCTACTTTAAAATGATGGCTTGGGCTTAAAGAAGGGAAGTTCAGTGGAGGTTGCTTTATATACTTTCCTCTTTCCATAGAATTGCTAGATGTCTAGATGCTGTTCAGCCAGAGCATGGCCAGGTTCGCCATAGTTTCTCTTGAGTGTGCTCTGCTATGGCATCGTGTTAGTTTTTAATAAAAAGAAGTCTCACTAACTCTGTTTTGATTAATGTTGAATGAGTGGGTTTGTATGCATTCAAAGCAGAACTCTGAATTACCCTGATTTATGATAGACTTAGGTACTTAGAGCTTCATGCCTGGCTGATACAGGGTTAAAAGCAAAAGGAAGGATTGAATGTCCAGGGAGCTTGAAGCTAGTTGGTCATCTGGAATTTAAAGCCTGCTTCTAGTGCTTGACAAAGAAAATAATGTAAGGATATTAATAAAAAAGATGATGTTTATAAGCAAACAAAACTGATTTGCAGAGGTGCACTAAACCTGTGAGAAATTTTACAGAAAACTCTTCTCCTCTAGGGGACAGTCAGCTCTTTCTTTCATTTTTTTTCCTAAATGTTCCAATTTCAATCAATGTGTGCAATCCTTTCCAAAAATAGTTAAAGGCCACTTTGTTTACGGGCTGGGGGAGTGTCTGGTGAGGAAAGGATCCCCCAAAGAAGAAAGACCTTAAGGAATACTGGCTTTCACCTGGTTGTGTGCTGCATACCTAATCTGCTACCTTGTAATAGAAGTAAGTACTAATATTTGGTATCTTAATCTTTTGAAAAATGATAAAAACACTGACTGTATCGGAATACCTGCAGCATTTTGTTCTTCTGACACTAAGGTATGTGCTCAACCTGCTGTAATTCTCAGCTGTTGACTTGATGTGTATAGAATTCAGCTAGTTTTTCAGGAAAAGAGAAGGTTTGCTGCTCTTTATGTAGCTCTAGATCTCGGTGTTCCTTGGGGATAGTGTTGGAGAAAGTCTCGTCTAAGCAGGAAAATTGGATGGTACAGGTCTGCAGGTACCATGGTGATGAGTATGATATACATATCTTGAAAGGCTCTGATGCAGTAGCTTGAAGCAAGGTACCACCCTGTTATGCACAGTTTCCAGAAATCACATGCTGTGTGTGATATTTAAATCTATCAACTTGGCTCTGTGCTTGGCTTGTTCTGAACATCTTGCAGACTGAAATTTGTAGATTTTCTTGAGGCTCCCTGTATTGTAGCTTATTATAGGCAAAGAGTTTCAGTTTATGTTCGCACTATGCTAATTGTTAATGATGTGAAAAAGCGTATGAGCTTATTTTACAACGAAGAGGTTTAAAACTCAGTTTCTTACTACTGAATCCTAATGTTATGGTACTGTTTTCTGAATAAGTAAAATGACTCTAAAGAATAAAAATAAAGAACTAAGACACAGGTAAATGTAAGTACGGCAAAGATTACAGGATTCCAGAATAAAGAGTATTTTATTAATGCCTATGCCTTATTCTTTCTGTAAATATTTAAGTAAAAATCTAAATGATGTGGATGTGAATTTTCAGTGATGGGTGGGATTAAAATCAGTTTATTGACATTTTATTTCCTTCTGGTCTAGTGTAGTTTAAACAATTTTGCTTAAAAGTATAAATTGCGTTGGATCTTAGTGTGAGCAAGGGTGTAGGGACATCTGTTCGTTGTGTAGCACAGTGGGAGTGATGGCTGAATGTTTTTGCTTGAACAAGGGCACTGAGAGCACTTTATTTTGCATACCTCGTTCAAGATAAGAAATCGTGGGGAAACATCTGTGTGTAGAGTACGAAAATGCACAACGTTATACTTTATATGCTGCTATACATGGCTGAAAAGATACTAATGTGTGGAGAGTATTTGTTTTCCATCCTCATTTTTTGTGGACTGAAATCTATATAAAATGCGTGAGGTAGCAGAGCACAGTCCTGTTAAGGAAGACCAGATATTGTGATAGTTCTTAGCATGAACCTGAAATCGTACCAGTTAGTCCTTTGCCAAGAGTAAGTGAGCACACTTGTAGAATAAGCTGCTCGAGAAACAGCATGATAAGCAGTCTGTATTGTAAAATGCAAAAGAACCCTGTTCATAACAGGATGGTTGCATTTAATATGCATATTTAATTGCACGTATAATAACAGACATAATTTTTCATCTTACCTATACTTGCAGTGCTATCTTATGTCTGCACCAGCAGTGCAGGTCATGGAGGGAGTGAAGGGATGGACCCTGCAATCAGTGAATCTTCCAACAGAGTGATTAAATTGGTATCAAATTATGCCCCTGGGAATTTCTAAGCTCATAAATATAGTAAGCAGTATGGTAATCAGAAAATACAAGTTGTTTTTTTGTATTCAGAGAGTCTTTATTTCTTTAGTCATTGGTCTGGATTTCAGCAGGAACTCTTGTACAGCAGGAACTTCTACGGTTTTACTTTCTGCTGCAAAGGATCTCTGTTGACTTTGCAATTTTTGGGTTTCTTTTTTTTTTTTTTTTTTTTTTTCCTGCTGAAGGTTAGAAGTTAGGTACTTGGGTCACCTTACACTACCCATGCTAAATAAAACTAAATGAGGAAGCTAGTGCGGAGATTGTTTCAGCTATTGCTTCAGGAACTGACTAAACCTTGATTTAATTGAATTCAATTTAGATTGGTTTAATATTGCTACTGTTGTAATTAAAGAAAGAAAACTGCAGCTAACTAATCTGTTTTTCTGTATGTCTCTTGTACCTGCCTGAAATTTATTCTTTTTTGAAGTACAAATGAACGAGTGAGCTCTCCAGCTAAGCAAAGTCAGTGTTTGTGCAGAGATGATTATGCATCAACTATTTCATGCTTATTGGAATGGAAAAAATGAGCAGATTGGAGAGGATGAATAGCCTGCTTAGTAATATCCAAGAAGGAGGAAAAATATGACCTAATAATCTGCTTTAGTGATGATCTGTTTATTGTGTCCTAACTTAGTTAAGGTCAGGATAAAAGCAAATAATTGTGTAGGTCCTACATGCCAGTAAGAGATAAAATGGCAGTGTATGCCTCAGCTTTGCGGCTAAGACTTCAGTTCTACAAACTTGGACATGTGTTCAGCTTTTCAGATGTAAATAGTCCCATTAGATAAAATCTGGGTCCAAATGGAGTCAATGGTAAAACCTGTGGCAATTTAAATAAGGCTAGAGTTTCATGAATGAGTTCAGTGAGACTACTTGTATATATACAAGTTAAACACATGGCTAAGTGTTTGCAGGATAGAGGGCCTGCAAGGATACGAGAATAGGACCCTGGCGATGCAGTTTCAAGTCTGACCTGTCTTGCTGTTGCATGATGGAGAGCCACAGTGAGGAAGTAGGTGAACCTTTTGGGCATAAACAAACACAGTATATAGAACATCATAAATAACTACAATTCATAAAATGCTTGGTTGGTCCTGAATAATGAAGCAGTGAAAAAGTTTATGGGCTGTGCTTGTTCTTGTAATATATTTTTATTTTATATTTTTTGGCACAAATGCATGCAAGGAATTAGTATCATTATTATGTTTCAGTATTCAGAAGAACTTAGTAGCGGGAGATGCTTTCTTTTGGAAGGGGAAGCAAGTAAAATAGAAGTTACAGGCCAGCACCCCGTCCCCCCAGTCTACTACTCAATCATAGGAGTCATGCAATATTTGATAATTATGTCAGCTGTTTTAATCATCGTGTATATTAACTACTTAATTTCATATCACGCTTGGTAAAGAAACACTGTGGATATTATCATAACTGTGACGGTTCTCACCATCTGAGGCTCTCCCTTCCAGATGTTTCACCGGTTTGCAAATTGGATTTGGAGCTGCCTGTGCAACAAAACAACTGTCACATACACTAACAGATCTGTGTCTCTCTCTTTGTGGAGAACATCTTTGCAGAGCCTAGTTTCACGTTTCTTGGTGAGAAAAATAATTTGAATGACTGCCCCCTTAATCCTGTGAGATTTAGATAAGTGCAATTTTTCAGGTTTTTGAGGGAGTCCTAATTTACATTTCGTAACACACACACAACCAAGCAATTAGCATGAAGTCTTATGGCAGCCTGACAGTCCTTTGTGCCTATGGAAACAATTACACAATAGTGCATGTGCAAATAATGTTATCAAGTGCCCTTTGTGCGTGCTCACCCGTTTTACCTGGAGCATACTAAAAAGCTGCAGCCTAATTCTCATTTAAACTCAACCTGCTCTATTGTATGATGAACTTGCATAAAGAGAGAAACGGAGGTTTTAAGAAAATAATAGCTACTATTCATTCTTTTGAATTACTTCATTTTGGCATGCTGTTGTGGCTATTTTTTCTCTGTGTGTGGCTTTAAATGGGAGGAACATGTCCCCCCCCCAGCCCTGAGGTTAGATTCAGGCTGCAACCTTTCCTTTGTCTTTGCTCGCTCTCCTTACAGATAGGTGCAGAACCTTGTCTCTTCTCCAAGTTGGAAACTGATATTGCCTATGTGTTTGGAGAATGGAGGAGAACATACCAGCTCCGCTCTCCTGCCGATTGTGCAGTCCAGTTGTTGTTGGGGAATAGACAGGGAAGACTTGGTGTAGTGGTCAAGTAGGAAAAACAGTAAAGCAGCAAGGCAATAGGAGGTTCAGCACTGGTACGGAGCTCTTCAGCTGTTGTGTGCACAGGTGCCTGGAGCAAATACTTTCTCACTTCTCAGTGTTTGTAGTTCTTAAGGTTTGAGGTGTTTTTGTTTTGGTCTGATAAGATACTGATTTAGTTCCATTCAGTTCAGTTATATTATCCCACTGGGTAGGGAGTGGTACCTTAGGGTGCTTTCAGGAGCACTTGAGAAGAGATTTTCTCCCCCAGTAGCTTCAGACTGAAAGGTGTGAGAAGAGCAACGCATGGAAAAGAGGCAGTGGATGTGCAGTGGTCCTGCGTGTTGGAATCTGTTGTGTTTGCAGGTATCTAAATATTATGGTGACAGTGAGAGAAGGTCTGGAGAAAGGGGAAGGCAAGACAGAAAACACAGAAGGGTGAAATGAGATATAGCCCTTGGTGGCTGTTAGGCATGTGGGATGTGAAGGATCCAAACCCAGTACACAAACTGGGAGAAAAATTGCTCTCAGCATGTGAGTGCTGCTACTGCATTTGCTGAAGGAGACATTAGCTCTAGATTTTGGCAGTCTCAACTCTCCGTTGTAGTGAGCCAGGCTGAGTCAAACTGCTTAAGCCAAGGATGCTTGCCTCACTGAAACAAACCTGAGATCGATTACACCATCAGCACGGCCAACAGGTCTGAAAGGGGTAACCGCTAACGGTGGAAGTGGGGATGAGCAATCGGTGCTGATAATCTGGTCAGAGGGTACCAGGGAACCCTGTCCAGAGAGGCCTCTATGGATTTCACTCCTGCCTTTCATGAGTTTTCAGCTTTCTCTTCTAACCTGTTTGCTCTCCGTCTCCCTGGGTGGTTTTCTCCTCTTGTGTTTCCTACAATGGAAAGCTAATAAGACACACACAGAAAACAGATGCTGGAACAAAAGTAGGAAAAATGAGCAATGACTTTATTAACAGAGTTAGGCCCATTCAAGGAGAAAGACACAATGTGGACTAAAAAAGAGATAAATTGTTTGGGAAAGGAAAACGGATCAAACAGCGTGGCTGAAGACAGGCTTAGCTGTTGCTGTGCAAAAACTAGATGGCTGCAGAAGCTATGATTTTGTGGCTGCCTTGTTTGGCTATTCCTTACACTAAGTGCGAGTTTGCAACAGACAGTGATGATGCGAAGCACTGCTGCTTTCAGCTGGTCCTTGCCAAGGCTGCTGTGTGGCTAATGAAGCACAAGATTTTAACCTAGTCTTGGCAATAGTGGTTTGGATGGAAGGCCAAGCTGAACTATCAGCAGAGAAAATGCTATTTTTAGGGCTATGTATATGAAGAAATAGTTGATGATGTAAAGCTATAGAAACTCTTGGAAAGTGGCACAGTGCCTTGTGCTTTGAATATTTTACTCCGAAGTTTTCAAATCCCTCTCAACATGAGAATTGACTGTGAATGTCAAACATAGCATTGCCCAGCATGTGGCATTCATTTATTATCCCATTATTAGATTAAATGTTATGAATTAAACAAGTATTCTTTTCCCTGTGTTTGCATAGGCTATTGTTATAGAAGACAAACATACATCTTTTAATACCAGATAAATAGGCTCTTCTTGTTCTTTTTGGACTTCACCTTCTTTCCTACCATGTCCACCTTAAAGGACAAAGGATAACTTAATTTTTACATTAAAGAAGAAATTATTTGTAAAGACACATTATACTCCCAGGCCCCTAGACTTGTGGTCTGAAACTGGAAATGTAGCCACAACTAATGTATTCTGAGAACAGCTCAATGTGGACTTTTACTGAAGTGTTTGGTGGATGCTCTCAAGAATGTTGAATGAAGCTTTAAAAGAGTTCCTGCATTTCCCTACATATTGCCTGACTTTTATTGTTGGCACAAGCTGGGTAGAAATGCACTATGTAATTAGACCGCTATCGGTTTATAATGAAAAACAGAATAGTGGTAGGTCTCCTTGCCCCCACTTGTTGGTTCATGTATCCCCCCCCCCCCCCCCATCACTAAAACAGGAAGAAAATACTCTGCGATTTTCATGTTAGCAATTTTTTTTTAAGTATACCATTTTCTTAGATGGGAGGAATGGTTTAAAATTCTAATGGCCATGGCCTGTGTTCACCTTCAGCTGACACGACATTTCTTACAATACATCCATATTCTGTGCATGGTGAGATCTGGGCTTTGTGCATAGTGGCAGAACTGGTATGCAGATGGTGTGGGAGCAGCCTGCTCGTGCAGATGAGCCAGTAACAGCTACAGAGAAAGTTGTCTTGCACCTTGGCAGTACTGCTCTCACCGCAGCTATTGGTCAAGGTGGTATTATGAAGCATATTCAAGTGGTAGGTATATAATGACAATATTCAGAAGGCAATAATAAGAACTATTATACATGAAAATAAAAAACTATTGTGAGCATTCAGGAATGCTAATGCTTTTCGTGGCATGATTTCATCACTTGCTTTGGTGTATAGTTAACTATCTTAAGTCCATGTGGCAATAATATTCTGTTTTCAAGGGATTTAATTGGAGTTTTGGAGACTCTGCAAATATGAGGGACAACTGCAATCTCTGTCCAACCTAATAGAGGACTAAAAGCAGGAAATCATCCAGGGTAAGGGCTGACATATGGGCAATACATACTCTTGAGTTCCTCTGAGGTCTAAATATACTTGCAGAGTCTGAGCTGAAACAGCATTGTATTTTTGTCTCAATGTTAATCTGAGTTATTTGGATTTAGATATTTCTGGCATATGCTAGAGTTGTGGTTCTGTCTTCAGGGCAGACGTAGCCAGAAAGCTGAGATGAAGACCAGTACCAGACTTAGTAAATGGTTTATCTGCAATACGAGTGGTTCAAAAGTATAAACTATATCCTTTCTAATTTATTATCATAACATGAGTTTTGAAGCAGTCAGATCTTTCTAGAGTTGGGTCCTCACTATCTGAGAGATCATACAGGTATAAACTGTCCAAGTCCTAAAGTGCTTGTCGTTCAGGCCCTTATTCTGGAACAAAAAAACTTACAGATAAGAAGTATGTTGGTTTTAGGTATTTTACTTAGTAGGATTGCTTGTATAAACCTAAATATTGGTATGGCTGTCTTATTTTTTTAAGAACATAAAAATCTTAGAGATTTTGCTCATGTTTTATTTCTGATTACTTCATGCTGTGGGTATTGATGATGTAATGGAAATCTGTATCTGGAACGCTGGTGTGGGGAAAACAAATTATGTGTAACGTTTTTCATCAACCATAATTAAAGAAATGACTATTACAATCAAAATTAATTGCAGTTAATAAAGGATTGCTTTCTTTTTTTTTTGGTAATGTATCCAAATCACATTCTCCTAATTTTCCCTTCGTGTTTCAGAAAGCTGTTGGAAAATTGTATTTTGCTTCTTCAATATACCTATCTTCAGGAGAAAAGGGGATTCAGTACTCTCTGAAGGTAGTTATATTTCTGAAATCATTGAACCAAAATGCAATGGTTAACGCTAATAAATATTTACTTTGTTTTTAAGCTTGGAGTGATCAGCAGTGCCACAAGCTAATCTGTGGATTTGCCTGAGGTGGTGGTGTGAGTCTTCAGAGTGATATATTTGAAGTTGCGCTCATCCATTGATTTACTGAATAAAATTTGCACCTTTAACAAAGACCAGTCTATAGCCTTAGCTAGGTAGATAACTTTATGCATATTTTTGAAGTGGTATTCTGCAAAATCTTTCCCCTTTTAATTGCTTTAACATTACTTTCTTCTGTGTGTGTGTGGTTTTTTTTTCTTTTTTTTTTCTTCCAGTCCTAATCATCTAGTATTAGGAACACTGTTGTTTTCAGTATCAAACAAAACCTAAACCCTACCAGAAAAAAATGTTGGGAACAAAAACAGTTTCATATCATCATAGACCATGAACTGTGAAAGCGATGCAACCTCAACTAATCTTCCTGTGTGTCAATATGAAATTTGTTCTGTCTCCTGTTTTTGTTGTTTGCTTTGTCTGTATCTGCTTGTTCTTTCCTACCTCGCCGTCAGATTGTACCTCCTGTGTGCTGAGGGCAAACCTGCCTGGAGCTTGTACAGTGTCTTGCAGAAAGGTGTCTTCACTGACGGGTTGGATTCTTTACATGTTGTTACTCCGTTCTCTGAATCTAATCTTCATGTTGTTATATCTTATAATTCATGTAACCTGCTGCCTCTTGCTTATGTAAGTATTTGGTAAAGGACGAGTGTCAGGATTTTATGCTGGTGAATACCAGTAATGCCGTCTCTTCTATATTCAGTGAAGTTCTTGAACACTAAGAGAGCATAAAATAGAAAAATAACAGGAAACAATGGTGCTTATGTAAAATATGTGCTACTCATGAATTTTGCTCATGAGCTGCAGTACACCCTCCCGGGCACCTTTGCCAGCAGGGCAAATCTGTGAGAGAGTCTTCCCCTTGTCAGGGGTCAGGGCCACCTTTAGATCTGGAGGATTGTCACAGCAGTCCCAAGGATACATACGCTGGTTTCCCAAGGGCGGTTGCTGCAGGATGGGTATGACGGCCTTGATGAAGGCCCCTGGCTTTTCCTCCCCTGCTTGCTTTGCTCAGATAATCCTGTAGCAGCTGTTGGAGCTTCCCTTTGATTCCTCTGGCTTCAGCAAAGCTGCAGGAGCACTGGAAACCTGGCCCTGACCCCTGCTGAGCTGATAGAGATAAGAGCAACATCATCCCCAATGAAATCTATGTGCCATTGCCCCATTTCAGCTAAGTGAACGCTAGGGATTTGTCTTCCAAGGATGAGTGATATGGGCTCCTCCTCCCCATCACTGGTCTCAGTGATGCCAGCTGCACATACCCTGTCCCCGGTGCCCCCGCGGGTGGGGTGTGGATTAGTGATGTGCTGTCAGCAGTTCCCTGTGATTGCATTTCTGCTTGGGAGAGCTGGAAGGAGAAAGCGGGTGTTTGTAGATCAGGTTATGTTCAAATTTGATTGGGACCTGCTGTCTGTCTTGTTGTGATCTACTGCAAAAAGTGTCATCAGTGGATGTCTGTGGGGGAGCTGGGGGCTAGTCAGCAACGAGATCAAAAATACAGAGCTGCCAAGTTGGTCCTGTGTTATTTGGGGCTGTTTGCCAGGCTCAGTGGAACAAACATCCCTTATTTTAGATGATGTCTCACTGTCCCTGAAGTAAACATGTCTCAAGTTTTCCTCTTATTATTTTTGGCTTCAGCATGGGTTTGTGAACTATCTGTGCTTAGGAGGGGTGCTCTGCAGTTGATTCAGTTCTTTTCCTACAAAGCATCCCCAACGAACTGATTTGGAAATGGCTTAAAGTATAATCTGCAGTGTGAGGAAGCTGGCAGTGAGAAGGGTAGGGGTCATTTCAGGTGATTAAATCATTCCCTAAATACTGATAGACAGTTCGAACATATTACTGCTTGGATTAACTGCCTCCACCTTATAAGCATACCTGGTTATCTGTTAAAATAATTTGTTTTCCTACAGATAAAAAACTAACGTTCTAATTCTAAATTAATTTGGATTAACTTTTATTAGCACAGTCTACTTTCTTTTTTCGTTTTGACATCATGTTCAACTCTGCTAGGTAGATTCAATAGTTTTAGCATTTGAACCTGGTACGTGATACCTTTTAAAGTGTATAGGTATTGCTGATTTCCCTTTTCTAGACCTTCCATGTCACTCTGTTTAATGTTTTTTAATGCCTAGAAATGTAGAAGAATGATACAAAGGTTATCCCTTATTATTCCAACCTACAAACACTCTTCTTTGAGGACCTGAACTTTGCAATACCCCCCCCCCCCCCCATAGCCCCTCTAACCTGCTAACATGCATTAATCCCAGAACAACTGCTGAAGGGTACATGTAAAAGACTTACAAATGTATTTCTACACAGACTTGTGATGTCATGAGATTAAAAATGTGTATTTCTCCCTTGTTTGTTGCTGTTAGCAAGATGTCAGTATTGTAGCTTTGTTACTATGTGGGCAGTGTAAGCTTGGCTTTGGCCCTTCTGCAAGGTGTCAGAAATTCCTTCCTAAAAATTTTTTAAGCTCTGAAGTCACATAGTCTCGAGGCATTTCTCTTCATCCTGATGCTGGCGGTGCTGATCTGACAAGCTGTGGGTGAAGGCAGCAGCCGGAGGGTCCCCATTTGTGGTGTGGCTGGAGACCTCGGGCATCCCTGCTCCCTTCTGGCTGCCCGAGAGCTAATCCAAAACCCAGGCATGGGTGTGGGAACCTGCTTAGAGATGCCTGAGCTGATGGTGCACCCTATAAGAATTAGTACATAAGTGCTTTTTGTGCAAAGTGTTATGAATACCATCGTATCGGTGTTTAAAAAGCAGAGTGAAGCAGAGCCCTTCGTGATTGCTTGCTCCTTTGTGTGCCTCGTGGCTTCCTAATAAAAAAAAAAAACAAACCCTTAATGTGTCTGTTCTCTTCTTTTAAAGCAGTGAGGAATGTGAATTTATGTATTGGAAAGGGGAGTCCGTCTTTTATCCCTTTCCTTTTTCATCTCCAAAAAGTGGTAGGAAAGAAGGAAATACAAATGCCGTGTTTGAATTAATTTTTCCCTCTTTTTGAAAAGGGCTTTTCTCACCTATTGACTGTAATCTGTGCTTTGAAAAATGGTGTTGTATGTGCAACTTCTAGTGTGCCGCACAGTGACAGTGCTGGATGGGGACTAAAATCAAATCTTCCTTTGACCATTCTTTACTCAGCCTAGTCAAGCTTTACTCTGCTGTGCCAGTGGCTCTCTGCAGGCTTTCCAGATTTACAGCCTCTAATCCAGGACAACTTTCAGGAGTTCCAGTTTGTTGTAGTCCTTAAAAAAAAAAAAAAAAAAAAAAAATTGCCCAAATGTTTAACTTTCATATTCCTGGATATTTTATATTCCTGTTTGAGGAGATAACATACAGTGGGGAAGAAGGTCTTTTTAGCCTCAGTAAAAAGCAGTTTCTCAAAAGCTTTTTACTTTCTGGTTCCAGTCTGATATTCCATAGTTTTTGGTGTTTGGTTGCGTTTCTTCCTCCCCCCCTCCCAGTGTGGGTGTTAAATTTATCCAGATTTTTTCAATTCTCTTTCATTATTTTTTTTTCTACCTTCCTCAGATTTTTCTCATTTACTGTGGAAAAACTAACTGGTAATTCCCTCTTTTCTACAACAGTTTTGAAAATGACCCTGGAACAAAGGGCACAAATAATACAAAAGTGCTGTTGGTCAGGCGGCTTTGCCTGAGTCTTTGCATTGATGTGGCTGGGCACTGCTGGTTGTAATGGAGGCAAATCTACTGGCAAATGCTTCAAGTGCGGTATATATTTTTTACCTCTTCTCCAGGTATTTTCTAGTTTTGCTATTTATTCAGATTATACTCAGATATTTCTTCTTTGTAGTGGTTTTAATGTTGGATTGCTGAGCAATATTACTAAGAATGCAATGCCTGAAGAGATCTGCTTAGTTTTTAAAGTATTTTTGTTAATAGTTGACTATGTATTTGCAAGATTAGCCTTTTGCAAAGCACCTCAGTTTATTTCTTTGTTTTACCTACCAAGACAAGAGGCTAAGCACACTGTCAGCTTTAAACCAGTGCCAGTTGAACGCGCAGATGGAGGAAACCTATTGTGTGCCTGTGCTTCAGGGTGGGCGTTCCCCCAGTATGGGTGTGTGTAAGCAGAAGTCACATTTGCATTTGCTTAGTTCGAGCTTTATTTCAAATTCTGCTTCTGTTTAAGGGCTTTCTCTCTTACTCTGCAGTGTTTCCCTCATAAATAGATGTGTAGAAGAACCAGGAGGTGAACTGTTGGTTTCAGAGTAATGTACTTTTAACGGAGTGGTGGTGTAAGCTCTTAAATTGTGTATGATCTGTTTGGTCTTTCAGATCCCTTCTAGAAGAGATATTCAGCAGATGTATTGTAACTAGACTCTATTGGAAAAGGTTACAGTCTGGAGAGGAATGTCCACTCTGTACTTTAAATCTCTTTCCATTAAAAGTTTCCTTTGTTGCCAAGGAAATAAAGCAATGATTATGTTATAGGGCTGACAGTTTTGCTAACAATTCATATTCCCAGAACAAGGCTAACCTTGTTAAACTGTTGAGAATGATATAAAATTCAAAGACTCTTATTAAAGTTTTTGATGGGACTAAAATATAAATTAACCCCCCCAAACCCCTTTCTCAAGGGGATAGAGGAAAGGACCCCCTATTTTATGGATTTTGGTAATTGTAGCAAGTAATTAGGCTCTCTCTCCCCCTCTGGTGATGTAAAGAGCTCCACAGACTCGAAGCTGGGCTGCCTTTACGGAGGATTAAGTGTGTTGGGGTTCTCCCTGCTGCATTTCCTGCTGCTATTTTTTACTGCTCCTTCAGTGTTGTAGGTCTTCGCTGGGAGGGGAGGAGCTGTTACCTGTGCCCCATTCATAACCGTCTTGTTCCTACTTTATCTCTTCATAGTGAGAGGTGTTATTTTCATCGATCTCTTTTTTTTTTTTTTTTCCCGTTAGTTTATGTACTTAGGAAATAAGATACAGAGACTATGGTTGCTCTCTCTTTTGCAGTTACTGATGCTTGTTTAAGGGCATTGGACTTTTTACTATGTGCACTGGGAAGGAGGAGGAAGGAAAAGGGTACCTGCGCTCATGGTAAAATGATATTAACTCAAATATTGGTCACTTTTCCTCCCTCTTCTAATTCAGAACATCAGTGCCAGACTCAGGAGTGAGCAATCTCCAGTGAGACGATGATGCTGCATCTTCATCCTCTTCCCCCAGCTGTTTCTGAGAAAGAGAGAGGAAGTGATATTTTTCCTTACTTATGAAGTTGGGAAAATTGGTGATGGCTGCTCTGTTGAATAAAGAGGAAACCCAAGTGGAGGCAGTCTAAATTCTAGGGTTTTTTTTGTGCTATGATTGTTCTTGGTCCATATTTGGGCAGGTGGTCCTCAGTGGTATCAAATACCAGGAGCCTTTGAGATTAATGGAAAACATTCAAATGTATTAAACTGTCTCAACAGAGCATGTTACCTGTGGCCGTGCAAGGCAAGAGGGAACCTTTCTTTCATTATGAACGATGTACCACAATGCTGCTTTTGAAGTTACCAGCAACTGCACTGTCTTGCTGTGTAGCCCGCTTCTAATTTAAAAACTTGAGCCTGAATGACATACTAGTAGTATGAGCAAGATTTGTTTTGCCTAACGTTGTCTTCTTAAAATATTTAGGTCTAGTCAAAGGTAGTTATGGGGGTGAGAACATTGCTTAGAGGGAGCATAGTTCTGCAGCTCTTGCAGGCTCAGTGAATTTCCTTACGTGACAGACTTCTCCCCTTCTCTGTCTCCATTCATAATAGTTAAGTATTTTAAATCAAATCTTTAAACCGCTTACTTCTCCTACATGTATGAAAGGATTCTCTCCTTTAACTTGAACACAGTTATTACTAATAACCTTTGGAAATAATCATCTTGTGGTAAGGAGTGGATACTGACTTCCTGGTTTAGATGACCAAGATAGCAAAGATTACCAGATAGTGTGGCTAAAATATCCAGAATGTATGAAGTTAACCTTTGTTTTAAAAAAAATCTTCTTTTGCCTGTAATACTTCATTAGAAGACTATCATGTAGAAAGACAGAATCATAGAATTGTTTAGGTTGGAAAAGACCTTCAAGCTCATAAAGTCCAACCATTAACCTAGCACTGCCAAGTCCACCACTAAACCATGTCCCTAAGATGATAAGGTAGAGAGGCTAGCATTATTGCTGATCTACTGTATATACAAATACCAGTCTTTTTTAACCAGGATTACTGGAAAGAATATAATTACAAAATTACTGGCACATCTTTTATGCTGCTTCCCTTCCCCTGTTTTTCATGTTTAAAAAACAAACAAACAAAAAAAACCAAAGCAACAAAACCTCCCAGTACTATTAGCTCTGAGCTAGAGTTTCAGCTGATGTAAGTTAATATATAGCTAGTAAACAGAATTAGGCTGACTCACAGCAAAGAAAGATGTTCCTTATTTCAGCTTTCAGATGCAGGAAGAAGGCAGACTGATTTTTAAAAGGAGCTACAATTACGACAAATTAGAGAAACGAAAATATTCTGTAGAAACGTGGGGAACTCGCAGGGTTCTCTTGTCCTAGGCATGCAGGAAGAGAGAGACATGATGCAAGTGATGTGGTTAAATTAGGTCATGGCATGAGCTTTGGTCGGGATTGCTAGTAAATAATTTGCACAGTGGAGGAGAGCTTCCTTCCTTAATTGTTTCCACCTGGTAGCAGGCTATTGTCAGACCAGGGACCTCTCTGCCCCTTCGAGCAGCCCTTTGAATGAGAAATATACAGCGCATTGCGAGTAAGTAGTGTTTGGATAATAGCTAATTCTGTCTGGCTTCGTTTTACAAAGCTGTTTGGAAATGTGATAGAGCAGCATTCTCCGTTAGGAATACGTGCTTTCCCACTGCGGTCTCACTTGGGAGACTGTCTTCCTGGGTTTTTGGTTTTGTGTTGCTGCTTCTGCTACTGCAAGAACCATGGCATGGTTTAAAAGACGAGTATAAAAATGTGAAGTGTTACATCAACATTTTAAAGCACTGTGACTTCTTTGTTTTAGAAAAATGCACCCAGAAGTTGTTTTAGGAGTCTGCTGCCTTAATAGAAGACAAATAAAGTAGAGAGCCCGTTCTTATACTCTTAATTCAGCTACTAGGAAGGAGATGAATACATTAATTTTATGCGTTTGCCTTGCCTAACATTAAAAAAGAGGGAGGAGAGGGCATGTATGTGAAGTGATATCACTACCCTATCTTGAAAAAAATCATAATGAATTTTAATGCTAGCACTCACTCTTTAGAAATCAGCTTGTCTCATCTAATGCAGCTGTGGAATTGCTCAGAAATTCAGTCCAGTTTTAGTAGCTGAAGGCTAGAATATGAAAGTCCCTCTTTTTGTAATCTATGCCTTTTAAAAAGTGTACTTGATTTCTGCCTTCAAAGTCTGGAGGACTTGGAAGAACTGAAATGGGTTAAATTTTCATCAGGAATCAACTGAAATGTGGTATTTCGAGGCAAGTATGTAGTACGTAGGATTACTGCAGACTGCCATTTTACACCGATTGTAGTTTCACAGTCTCATTTAATTTCTCTGAAATGATGGTACTGTAGCCTAATTAATAGTTTGTTATATTTGTTGATGGGCTTGGGAATCAAAAATTCAAAATTAAATTACAGTGATTAAAAACGTACCAGCAATGAGACTTTCAGCTCTGTAGACATATTAATAAATGCAGTCATATCAGTTACTGACAGACCATTGCTTGTGTTGGACAGATAGCTTTGTCACGATTGAGCACGCGCATTTGCTTGTACGCCTACCATCCCTGCCATGAAGCAGGAGGCAGAAGAATGTGTACCGCTGGGGAAGCATCATCTTGCCTGGGCTCCCCTGGCTTCCAGGAGCTGCTTGGTATTAGTTGTGGAATATTAAGCAGAGGCGAATCTGCCTCAGTATGTTGGAATGAGATTGCATATTTCATTAAAGTCTAATTTGTTTTTCATGGGGAAATACCAGAGGCTTTGGCAATTACCATACTTGTAAGATTGGGAGAAAGATGCTTGGATGAAATCTAGCAAACAAGACTGTCAGTGCTCATTTAGTAGCTCCTTTGTGTATCATTTTGAACTGAATGCATGTGATTGTAGCGGACCCAGAAAACCTTTTGCCTCAATTATCCAGTGATACCACTATATAATCAGCTGGAGATAATGGGCACGCTTCTTCCAAACCTTTTTTCATGGCTGTTTCTGGCCTCCT
The DNA here is from genome assembly GCF_047370975.1 of Nipponia nippon. Taxonomy (NCBI): domain Eukaryota; kingdom Metazoa; phylum Chordata; class Aves; order Pelecaniformes; family Threskiornithidae; genus Nipponia; species Nipponia nippon. The sequence goes on from NW_028262347.1 coordinate 45,824,846, forward strand.
CAGACCCTTTCTCTGCCTTCCTGGGGTTATTCTGACACAACCTGGGGGTGCCCCAAAGAAGACACGTGAAGGATCGGTGGGTAGGAAGGAGAAGGGATGCTGGCCTTTTGACATAAGGATTTGACTTTGCATTTTTTTGAATCAGCATGGTTTAAGGACCGAAATCTTGTGAGGTGCATAAAACCTTTGTATTGAAGCCTGGATTGAAAATGCTCCATACATCTCAGGTTCATGATTTAAACTAGGAATTGAATTGAGCCCGTGTAACTTGCATGCTAAATTTTGAAATGCTTGCCAGATTAAAAGAAAAGGAAATTGGAGAGTAAGTAGTGCCAAGTAAACTCTGAAGTAGCAGTGATTTTCTTTTTATTTCAAGTAGTAGAGTAGGAAGCTGAGTCTTGAGCTATAATGAAAAAGGAATTTGTGCCTTACAGTTAATATTGTTGGGAAAGTTATGGATTTGTAAATGACAGAGTTCAAGACTGACAGGAAAAAGTACCTTAAATCTGAAGTAGCAGTACAGGCTTTTTTGGTGGGAGGGAAGTAAGGGGGAAAATATGTGGGGAGCTCTGTGGGACAATGTAATTTCTGTTTCCAGCTTATGGAAGTGGTTAGCAGCTGCTTATTGCCCTTAACAGTTTGTTTTTAATTGACAAGGTTCCTATCTTGAGAGTTTTTAATCGTATGCTTGTATCTTATTGGGCTTGTCTTTCTCTGTACAGTATAAGAAGCCTGGCATATCTGCTGCACCACGGCAGCAGAAATCAAATTGCATCAGAACAATCAGACATTGTGAAGTGAGTTGTTATTGAAGTATCTTTGCCTGAGACACAGCTGTTTCTCAAGCATCTGTTATCACAACAGCTACAAGCCTCAGTAATGCTGCATGGGAAAGAAAGAATTATCACTGAATTACTATTTGAAAGAGGAATAAAATCTAAGTGAACACTCATCTTCAAAGAAGCTGAAGTACAGCTTGACTTGAGCTTACTGCCTTTTGGGTGTGTTCGTTTTTTTCATTCTGCAGCATAGATTGCCTGAGGAAAAAACTATTAAATATGCAAAGACCACTTTCAAAGATGGTGTTACTGGACTAGACAGCCTGTTCTGTGCAGATGCAATTCCAGTATGCCTTTGCATGTGTTTGTGCTTGTGCATATATAAACTGACTTCAGAAGTTTAATGCAGTTCTTAGTCCACAACTGCTATTTTAATCACTTGATTTGATACCTGGTACCAAAGCTGGAAGTAGCTTTGTCAGTGTGCTTGTAAAGTTAGCTAAAACACTCCTAGTGACCTTTTTTTTGAACAATTCAGAGATAATTTAATAACTTTTAAAGATATCACTGATATTTAAAAGACGTGTTGGCTAAACTGAAAGATAAGGGAAGCATTAAAAATGCTTTGGAAACATACAGTTGAGCACTATCTAAAATGTTTCATTTTAAACGGTGCTAACGCTTCACCTGCAGTACATTGGTTTCCTGGATTTCAATAGCCTTTGGTTTGATCCCTCCATGAACAACTGAGCCCTGCCAGCAGCAGAGCAATCTTTTCAAATGCATTGCCATGCTGTGGATGCATTTCTGTATCGTGATACTATTGCCTCTAGTAATTTTTCTAAAACCATACTTCCATATCTAATATTCTTGGTTAGTAATTTAATGAATATCCTCTATAAATGTGATCTTTTTGTTTCCACTTCGCTGCTGTTGTGTGTAGCTGTGCAATTGCATGGCCTACTTAATTTTATGGTTTATGGACAATCTCGCTTCAAAGGATTTGGTAATCCCTCTACCAATTAGATAACATCTATTTTGCCATTACTCTCATATAATTGGTTATGATAACATAAACCTGAGACTCCTAAGGCAATTTGATTATTCATTCAGATAAGAAGTCTTACCATAAACCCTTGTTGACAGTGGAATGGAAACAGCATGGTTTTAGCAGCTGAGGTGGATGTACAACTGCTCCAGCATTCTCCGAGAGTACTAGAAAATGGTCTCCTGTAAAGGAATTCCTATAGGGTAGTACTGTATGGCCGTATGATCTTTGATTCCCCCGGCCACCCTGGGGAAAAAAGATGTCTTGGAAAGATGGTGGCCTTGTATCTCTTACGTAAAAGCATTGTTGTCCTGTCCTGTAGAGCAACGATGTAATGAGGGAATGGGTTTTGTGATGAGGCCTCTGCCTTTATGCTGGGGAAGGCGGGGTGAGGATATGTGCTGCAGAAAAGATGCAGGTAGGCAAAGTCCTTTAAGTGTTCACGTTCTATAGTGAAGGAAAAGAAAGCTTGCAGTGTATAGCACGAGGAATGCACTTGACCTTAGTGATGCTGATGCTCATGTTGTTAGAGTAAGACAAAGGTGCCCTTTTTGATGTAAGCATCTTTCTCTTGAACCTTTAAGTTTCACAGTTGGTGGGAAGAGGAGGAAGCTACATGTGGCTGCTTAGTTAATTAGCAGAGAATGTAATTGTGAGTTGTATCCTTGATTTATCATTGAGCACTAATAGTGAGTGACAGCCTGAAGAATGCTCTTACAAACATCGCCTGTTTCAAACTTCACAGCTGGGCTTCAGCTTGTCTTTAGCATCTGTGTTATGCGTGTTGGGTGGATGCCCAGGTTGTCAGAAAAGTTGGTGACTCTGCTCTCTGCATCTTCATCACAGCTTCAGGAAACCGAATTAAAGATCAGGAGGCCAGCCTGGCTTTCTGGCGTCTCTGCCTGCCTTGCCTTTGCTTTTGGTGACTGAAGGCATCCTTGATTGCAGTTGCAGTCTGTGCTCTCTGCTGTCAGAAGAGGTGTGCTTAAGTAGCAGGGAAGGTAGCAGCCTGATTCCTACTTGCTGCCTCCTGGAGGTGAGGTGGGACAGAAGAGAATCAATTAAGAGATGAAAAGCACTTTTTAAAATAAACTGAGTAGATAAAACTCCCAAAAGAATGAAACTATTTGCAGGACATGATGAAGGTTTCAACATTTGCAGAATTACATTAACATGTGTAAATCAAATGCGTTTATTGCCTTACAGTGAGAGAGGCTGGTTTTAAATATTCAACGGATTTTTTTTTTTTAATATTTGATAGTGAAATAATTTTTTTACAGCATGTAATTGAGTTGGATTCATGGATAAACAAGTTAAGTGATTTCTATCTATGTTTTTTGTTCCACATAAATTCCCAATATTCTATGCTCTCTTGAGTACTCTTAGCACTTTAGAGGTAAAGCCTTTATTTTACCTGACATCAGAACCGCTTTCTCAGTGAAAGCGATTTCTAGTATTAAAGAATCATTCCTTCTTCAGTAAGAATATTGCTTAATTGAAAATCCTGTCTGTAAATACTAATTCATACTTCCAGGTGACCTCTAGGTATGCTTCTAATCTTATTGTCAGTATAGAAGAGTGCTTAAAGACAAAAGACAAAGAGAGCATTTCTAGAGGGACCATGTTCCCAGCTTAGTTACCTGAAGATAATTTCATCTGTATCACTTAAGACTCAGTGTCCTTGATACACAACAGTAGCATTTTCTTCCAATTTTGTTTTGTTTTGCAAGACTGTTATTTGATGTATTCATGCTTTGTGAAATGCTAGTTATGGATCTGCTGCATATTATGTTTTTATAGGCTTCTGCTATTTTCACAGTATTGTCGCCACCAGTAATGTAAGATTGATTTGAAATTGCATCTGTACCATGCCAGTGGGTGGTGCATCCAATTTGAACATGAGGAGCTAATCCATTTTTGTTCTGAACTCAGGGAAAATACAGCCTTTTCTGAAAGAAGACCTGATCTACTAGAATGTTAATTACCTTTAAAATATCTTGCAGAGCTGCATGAACACAGCTTAATAATTATGCAGATTTAATCAGAAAAAAATGTGTTAACCTCCTTGACACAGGAAGCCTTGCATAGTTCTTGAGCAGAGAGATTTATATCATGCTGTCCATCAAGCCAGGCTTCCGTGGATTGTTCTGAGCTGCAAGCACAGGGATCAGCTTTGAAAATGGATAGTTTCACAATTGCTTCAAAGGTAGCTTGCAAACGAAGTGGTAAGTTTTAGTTAAGGAAGGTACATCAAAGGCTTGTGTGCGTAAAGGAATCTTGGAATTGCTAAACTCATGTTTGGGGATAAGTCCTTGCAAGTGATTAAAAAGTTAACCCTAATCAGCATTTTGGATTGATAGCCAAGCCAAATCCTTGCCAGTGTATTGCATTGGCACTGTTCAATGTGGAAGTATTGGAAAGTGCCTTGCTAGGAATTAGTTGGTATGGTATAGTGTCTCAGTCATCCTTTGGAAATTGTGCTTACTAAGTACAATAATGTTCTTGGTTAGGAGAAATAACATGCTATCAGAAAATAACTGAAGAAAAGTGTACGGTATACTATATACAAATTGTAGGGGGAGGCAAGTTCTTGGCAAGAAATTTAGGAGTGTTTCCATTTGACACTGTAAAGGTCCAAACAGTTTCTTTTTTTTTTTTCCCCCCCCCCTCCAAGAGGGAAAAGAAACACTTGCTTCTCAAAAATTGTTAAATGTTTTGTCTCATTTTGTAAAGTAAGGACTGTTGCTGTTGACCGTCAACTGGTCAATGTAAGATCTCACCTCTCATGGATATGGTACTTAAGATACTGTGTACTCTATGTGTTAGTCACAGTTAGAAGTTGCTATCAAGGAAGACAGCAAATGAGGAGATAAGGCTGTGCTTAAAAATGTACAAAAATGATTGTAGACTCATTTATCTGACTGCTCCGATACACGCTGCATTAAAGTACATAATGAATAACTGCATCATGGTTCATGTAGGGTTTAACATTCTTAGGTTAGGCTTTTATCAAAGGCATTAAAAGAATGAATAGCTATCGTATGTATAAATCATACGGATAAGCAGAATGTAAAGCAGAAGTGAAGTATGCTGCACCCTTTAGTGGCTAATCTGCAAAGGATAACAGCATACTTCCCCTGGAGGATTATACAGCTACCCCTTCAGTTCGCATAGGTCCCATGCTGAATCTTCTTTGTTTATTCATAACATCTTATTTATTGTCCAAATTTGGAATTATTATATGAGAATAATATGGAGCTTTCTCTGTTAATGGCCAGTGCATAAAAGTAGTTAGGAAGAGTAGAGTACAGTGCTGTCTCCATATTGATCCACCCCCCCACCCCACCTTTTTCTTCTAATTTTGTACTGGGTAAGAAAAGATCTGATTAACTTGTCTGGTGTATACTTGGAATGCAACCAATTAGCACACTTCTGATAGAGTTTGGAAATAAGAGAAAGCATGTTAAAGGTATGGATGAATGGTTAACCAGTTTTCCAAGACACGCTGAGAACAATGAAGAGAAGTAGCTATAGTAATGTATTTTCATGTCCTTTGCTTTAGATTAGGGAGCTATGACCTTTATTTTTGATTGGTGACCTTTCAGCTGTGCTTCATGTTTTGGTCATCAAGTTTAATCAAGATCTAGATTTTGGTCTTGATTTCCATGTTATGGTACAGCTGTACTGAGCCACTCTTGAAATCTCTTGAAAGAGTGAAGTTCACTACAAGGATAGAATGATTTATTTGTTGATGGTATTCCTTAGCATTGCTAGGTGGGTCCCTACCACTATGTATGAGTGCTAAAAATATCTTGTATTTGTCTGTGAAGTCTGCAAGAGAATCTGTGAATCAGTTCTGAGAAGCAGGTATCTTCTGCTAGCCGTTACATTGAGGGTGTCTTCAGGAGAAGCATCCAAACATCAGTCTGCTTGGAAGGGGACTGGGCTGTTTGATTCTGAGGTTTTCTTCACTTTGAAATTTACTTAGTTTCATTTTCCCTTTGACTGATGTGAAACAGTCCAAGCTGGGATTAGCTCTGAAGCAGGCTGCAAAGTCCTTCTGTTTTCCCAGGCTTTAGGAAGAGACAGTTATGTTGACTTTACTCTCCTTAACCTCTGTTCTCATCCATGGTCAGCGTATTCTGTGGGTTTCCGGCAAGCAGTGCACCTTATGGAAGAGAATTTATTTAGCCAGTAACCTTTTTCATGAAATGTTGAGCCTCTGTCTATGTATAAATATATATCCCTGTACTTTATCCTACCTGGGGCAATGTCTGTCTGAAAATTACTGGGGAAAAAAAAAATCTTATTACTCACTAAATCTGGTTTTGATGATAATAGAAAACGAATTATAGTGAAGCAAAAAGAATGTAGAACTTTAAACTGTGAAATGAAATTAAAATTAATCAAGAGGAGTAGTATTCTTCCTGCGTTCTTCTGCCTCTGATGTTAAGATCTGAGCATTAGCATGATATAAGGTTGTGTAAAGACTTAAACCATTTCCTTTTGTACCATCATTTTTTCCTGTTTCAGCTAAGCAAGTAAAATGAGGGCTGATCAAGTCTCTAATACTCTCTCTGTAAGCAGGTTCTGTGTTTGAATTATTGCAAACTTGGCTAAGAGGCGCCTGTGACTGCACTGATATTTTGACAATATGAAGGTGCTTACAATCTGATTAACGCATACTGCATTTTTCTTCTCTCCTGCTGGGAATAAAAGTCTGGGGCTAATAAAATGTTTCCTGATGTTGAATAAGAGGGTTTAGTGTTTTCTTTCTTGATAAAGATGCAAGTATGAGTGCTGATTTTTGCTGATTTTGTTGCAATAAAATTTGAGAGGAATAGTAAATGACACAATTTGTGAGAAAATATGTGTAATAAAGTTGACATTACCTATCCTTTTTTTTTCCTTTAGAGTTGTCAGCTATTTGTTGAAGTAATTGTCCATGAAGGAATAAGTTTTAAAAAAAAAAAAAAAGTTTTTCCTTTCTACAATATATAGCTAAGAAAATAAAAAGCTTTTTTCACTTAAAGGACTCTTCTATTCAAAATTTGTACTTAAAACAGTGAATTGGAAAATACTTCAGATAATTGTTACTGTTTTTTGTGTGTACAAGAACTGGGAATTCTACTTTGCTGTTTCTTAACACAGGTAGTATATAAAAACCAAGGAAGCTGAACATCTCTGGCTTTAAAAGTTTGCTAAAAATGTATCCAAAAAATTTCTGTAAACTTTTTTGGTTTTCCATTACTATTTCCCAAATACTTTTTAATTTAGTGGCGCTTCCAGCTCTTTCGGGCTGTTTTGAGTTAAAGTGCTTTCCTTTGGAGCTTGCGATGACAGCATAATGAAGGTCTGCCTACAACTGAGGTTGAATGAGGAAGTGTTGATTCACTTACAGAGTCAGGAGAAATGCCTAGCTGAAAGCATTTGAGCTAGTAGATTTTCACCTTTTCGTAACAATTGAAGCAAAAAAAAAAAAAAAAAAAATCATGTTCTTCCCTCCTGGTTATGCAGTGCGGATTCCTTAAGAGCAAAGGTTATCCTGGTGTAGCTAAGGTCCTCCTAAAGCAGCAGTCTTCTCAGCTGCAGGTGGTAATGGATGGGGATGGATGAAGATGTAGATGCAACTCAAGCTGGGGAGCTGTGTGCCAGTCACTCTTCCCCCCCCCCACCCCTGCCCCTGTCATCCACTTCTTGGAACAGCTGGCTCCAGACTTTGTCAGGAGTCCCATTTGGCCTCCATTCAAATCTGATCAAATAAAGATGAGAGAGAAATTTATGTCTTTGCTATACCAGACAGTCTCTTGCACGTATTTGTTTTTAGTGGTTGGCACACCATATTTGTCAGGAAACTGTCTTTAAAATGGTATTTGCACTAAGCGCTTGACATCTTCTAGCACAGTGTAACCTGAGTCTTCTCCAGCAGTCCTTGAACTCCTGCATGGAAGGTGGGGGCATCTTCCATGTCTTGTGAAACAGTAGTTCCTTCCAAGCCCTAAAAAAGGGACTGGTGCCATAGTCACCGTTTAAAACCATCAAAAATATTAGCTAGCACAGCCTTATGGCAATCCTAGAAGTGTGAGGGTGGTGTCCACTGAAGGGTGAGACTTGAAAGGTATCTGGTTTTGTTCTGATGTGTAGGAGACGATGGCTTGTGGCCACCTCCAGCGATGTTTACTTTCTGTGGGTTAAGGAGGTCAGGACGAGAAGAGGAGCTCCGGAAGGAGCCTTTTGTTCCCAGAGTCCTCTGGCATTTAAAGTTACGGAGAGCACATCTACACCGGAGGTTATAACTGAGCCGGAACTACGACTTTTTTGTTGCTATATTGTTTTTAGAGTTGGTGGAGGAAGAGAGGAGGGATGCTAGTAAAAGGTGTTTTCCTCCTAGGGAGAATGCTTTTCCTGTCTGAACCTGTGACTACAGCAGGAGGGAAACAGAGGCTGTAGAGCTTGCATAAGCAGCGTTTCTCCAGTAGAAAGAGCGGATTTATAGGTTCCGATGCAGTTACACTAATATGCAACTATCAGCTGGGCCTGATATCTCCTAAAATTCTGTGATTCCACCCTGATCACTCCTTGTTCCCAGCTATCAGCAGTTTGGCTGTCAGCTTCTGTCTATAGGTAATTGTAACTAGCTTGGTTTCTCCTTCTGGGGTAAGTGGGAGATGCAGACATGGCTACAGCAGTGTCCTGCTCATGTTTATTTAAACAGTTGAGTTTCTGACAAAGGAAGGCAACATTCACCAAGAAGTTCAGAAAAATTTTGCTAAATGTCATCAGCTGTCTGTGCCCAGAAAGTGGAGGGAGGAATTATAGAATTTGCTATGTGTGATGCAAACCTGCAGTTCTGGCTGGTTTTGCTAGGGCGAGGGTCAAAGGCTATTTCTGGATACGTTTTGGGGGCTTTGAAGTGGTGGCATTACTTGAGTTGGTAGGTATTGCCCATGTAAATGTTACGAGGGCCAATCATGTGACGCAAAACTACATAAACGAAGTACACGTTATTTTATGTAATGATGTTATGCCTGGTCCACTCCTGCTCTACTCATTGAGAAACCTTTGGTTGTGATCTCACAGCCTGTTCGGCTAAGAAAAGCCAAACCTTTCCCTGCTTTTTCATGGTCTGACACAGTGCATCTGATTTTTAGCTTGCTATTATCATACCAAAAAAAAGTTCACATACTTAATGATATGTCTTTGAAAACAAATCTGTAATTGTTATTCAGGTCATCATTTATGGCTCTGAAGTTCTGACGTGTTGTGTGTTATAAAACATTTTAATAGTTTGGCACTCTTTCAAAATAGATGTGTATTTTTGTTTTGTGCTTTTCAAAGGCATTTTTTAGCAGATCGGTAGCTCTTGAAAATCGTGCCCCTGATTTCTTGACTGAGAACTCCATGCTCACCTATTGCCTAACTTTCTACCGTGTCCTTGAAATAAATGGTGTTGGGATGGAAGTTGCTCACTGCAAATGTAGTATTTCTTGTAAAGTCCTCTGAAGTGGTTAAGTGGTTTAAAACATTGTGTTGAGAAGAGGATTGTTTTTCTCATAAATACAAAAAGCAGAAGTAGCAATTTTTTTCTTTGTAATGTTCACAGAACAGTATCAAAGAATTTGATATGTGTTTAAAAAACAAACGTGCAGAAGAACAAAAATATACAAGAAGGCTTTGATGGGCTTTTTTTTCCCTGTGCTCTTACACTAACAGGCAGAAACAGAGCTCTGAGCCTTATCTTGTAGGCATTTACACCTGATAGGAAACCAGAGTGCATTTTGGAGGACATTGTTGTCTTTGGAATAGTTACTAAGCCTGGTGGCAGCATGACTGTTTACAGGGGGTAATGCCTCCAGGCTTTAGGCAAAGCAGTGTGGAGGATGTGAGAACAACTGTCCCTGGGAGACAACAGAGAAAGCTGCAGCCTGTCAGATAGGCTTCAGCATCCCACGGCATCTGATCCACAGTGAAATCCAGCAGAAATAATGGTACTTTGTAACTCAGGTAACAAGAATTTAGGATCCAGTGTTGCTGCTTATTTCTTTCCTGAAGTGGTCTGTTGACATTTGTTGTTTGTCTTGTGTGCAGATGTGACTCTCTGGGGCTATGGGGAAGCTGGTAGTAAGATATAAATATGTACTGTTTACTGTGTCTTTGGCTCTGACATCTTATGTTTCTTATTTAACTCTTTTGAACTCTTTTAATGGGAATTTTTCATGTGAAAGATGTATTTAATTTCAGAAATTCAGCTATGCAGTTGCATTAGTCTTATTGATGTTTGTGCAGTTGTAATGTAACATGATTTTAACAATAATGGGATTCACAGCTCTGGGCTGCAGATTTTAGTCCTGCAGTACTATTTGGAAATAGAACTACCTAAAATGATTAGCAAAATTATTTATACATTCACTAAACGTTGGGCCGGAGCCAAGATTCCCGTCCTGTGGGCAAGAACCCTGCTCCTCAGGCACTCAGCTCGACAGCCCTCCCAGCTCTCTCTGCTCCTTTTCTTCCTCTCCTCTGACTCGGCATGCTTAGTATGTTTTGGCAATAGTTTCAACAGGAAAGACTCTGTCCCCCACTGACCCCTGGAAAGCCTTCGAAGCTGGTAGTAAGAGAGCTTTGCTGAAAGGTAAGAGATCGTGTTTCGGATTTGGAAAAAAGGGGTTTGGAGTCCATCTGGGAAGGGAGCGCCAGCAGCCCTGTGGCGCCGCGTCCTCCCTCGCGTGTCTCAGCCTCCGCGTGCTAGGCAGACACTGGTGGTTCTCTGAAAGGGTTCATTTTTGCGTGAACTGAAGGAGTGAGACATAGTATTTTATTTAGCCCTCAATTTACATCTATCGAAAGTGTGAAGGAGGAATCCAGTTTATGCTGACCTAGAGTAAACTTGGGGGGGGGTGTGGTGTGTAAATCTGCTTTTCATTTTCAGTATGGCTCTGCCATTGAACTTGAGGTATGGTAGGGCCTCCGTCCCATCCTTTCATCCAGCTTGAGCTCCTTTGCAATAATAGGCTTTTCAAGTTGTTGATAGCAGTGGTATACTTGTAATTCTCTCAGTCTTCTTATACTTTGAAGTCTCTTCCACAGAATGGAAACAAGAAACAGGTCAGGTAAATATTTTGAAATAAAATGCCTAACCTTAGCTTTGACCTTCATTATGCTAACAAAGACCTTTTACTGAGAAAGCATTTTTCTGTGTTCAGAGGTATGCGTGAGGTGATTCCACTTCCACCCGGTATTTCACATAATCTTGTGAGTTTGCCTGTGTTGGCTTCCTTGCTGCTTCTTCCTCTTCAACTCTGAACAAGTCAAAGTGACTTTTCGTTGATTTGTCTGTACAGGGAATCCTGTGCAGGTAACACAATAGTCCCGGTAGGCATGACAACTAACACTTAAAATACATTCTTTCATACAAAAATGACACTAATATGAGAGTAATATTAATAATTAAGGTCTTTCTAAAACACTGTTTTGAAATTGGTTTGAACCCACACTCAATTAAGACAAGAATGCTGAGAAACTCTACAGTTTGATACACGGCTTTGAACTAGTAGCTATACACAGTCTTCAAAAATAGCTGTACTATTACTTCCTTAAAGGTAAACCAAAAATCTCATACTAACCTACATAGAGAGAAAGAGGCAGATGCTTCTGTAGTAACGTAAGTCAAATAAAGGAGAGCATAAAGCTGGTTATGCTTTCATGGTGGCATCAGTTCAGAGCTGCATAAAAATAGGAGTGTGTGGGAGCGGCCAGAAATTTGTATATTTGAGATGGAAAACGTCACCTTTCTGCAGTTGAGTGTGTAGGGATGATGAGTACATTTAAACATGGGGTCGCTAGTTAGCTGGTGATAGAGAGTCTGATTCTGATGTTGAGTTCTACTGCAGTAAATTAAGTTTATTTTGAGGGGTGGCAGGATTGAATTTGCACTTGTGTTAGTGAGGGATACTTCTGGCTCAGCATTTGCTTTTTAATGCCAAAATCTAGCCCCCAGGGGGAAAAGCTTCTGTCGTTCTTTAAGTCCCCAGATGCTATTTTCTGCAAGAAGGTAGTATACAGATGCAAGAGAACTGTTCTTGGAGTACCAGCTGCAAAAGGTTGTATGTCAAAAAAATGTTATAGATATCTAGCATATAAAGAAAAGGGGAGGCAAGTATGCCGTTGCCTGCATGTTCTGCTAGAAAATATTAAACTGAAGCACTTTCAAAGCCAAGAAGGACTATCTGAGTAAAATCAGAATAAAAATATATTTTCACATAAATTCACAGTGTAAGGTCAGAAAGGAATGTTAGGACGTCCTGTGATCTGAAGTACATTAGACGCTATTAACTTTCACTCAATTATCCTTTTGAAAGACATTAAATTACTGGACAAAAATATAATCTAGGCTTATGTAACACTGCTGCTTGAGTACTTCGCTATTTTTTCAGTTTTTATTTTTAATCAAAACCTGCAGTCTGTGCATCTGTGCCTCCTAGAAAGCTGAAGACAGATATATTCACTACCTCACCTAATGCATAATTTCTGCAGTTATGATCATTTCCACCCACCTCACTTTTCATCTTTCTTCCTGTAGAGTGTAAAAGGGGGTAGTTCGTTGCTTGAACATTTTTCTGTTGAAATCTGGTCTCAGGGTTTTGGATGAGCTCTGCATCCACGCTAAGGGACATTGGTGGTTAGGGAGGTGTCTTGACAGGGTGTGAAGTGAGTTTAGGAGGTGGCTTGTGCTTCTAAGGGCTCTCCCTGCCATTCTCTCCTCCAGAGGAAGGTCAAATTTTTTTCCAGATTTTGTTCCGGAGAGAAGGACCAGCTTGTGCCATGGGAAAAGTTGGAAGAGCCTAATTGTCTTTCCTCCACTTCTCTTGAAGTGCTCCTCAGTGTTCACTTCATCAGCTTTCTCAGGGGAGAAAGGGAGCAGAAGAGTTAGATTGCCTTATAAGTACAGTAAGTTTCTATTTAATTGACGTTAGAGTTGCAGTATTTGTAGCACAAGTAATTAATTAACAATAATAATTGAAACCAAACAATACAATTAGAGGGCAAGATTTCACAATCTGACTCTATAGGGGAGAATTAGTACATCAGGTAACAAACCAATCGCATACCGTGTCAGGTTATTAAAAGTCCTAATGACAGTTGCAGTTTATTTATGGCCAAAACATAGATCCAACTGTGTGTCTGGTTTCCACAGAAGAGTGTCAGACTCCCAAAGCAGCGCTTGTGTGTAGTTTTGTTGCCTCTGCACCTGTGCAGTGTCTTGGTGTTTCTGACTTCAGACTCTTTCCAAACTTCCGTGGTGATGCAAAATGCAATAATCCTATTGAATCCTTAGAACGAAAAATGCAGTGTTTTATCTGAATTTGCTTCCTATTTTTTTTTGCTTCTGTTAACATATAGCTGTAGAGTGGGAAGCTTAGCAGCCTTCATTAGCACTACTCTGAAGGCTGCTTCCCGGTCGGCTGTAGAGGATAACATATGTGACCTCCTGCCTGGGTCCCTGTCAGCTTTTGCTGTTGGAGGGCAGACCGGTGAGCGTGTGCCTGGGGGCATCCCCTCGTGCCCCATGCACTCAGGGTACGTGGGCTCTGCGGACTTGCAGGATGTGTCCTGGCTGTGGCAGGGTGTGTGGGCACCTGGTGGGTGAGGCTGGTCAGGAGACCTCCAGTCAGCTTCCTCACTAGGGTGTTTCTTGGGAGTAAGGATAAGAGGAGCCTTTGAAGGACTGGGAAAGTGGATGTGTGTTGAACTACACAAATTGGTGGAGGAAATCAAAGGCAGGTGTTATCAGCTGAACTGATTTCTAGCTAATTTTCTTTTTTTTTTTTTTTAACTGAGCTTTAAGATCAGTACGTCTTTTTAGAAGATGAAGAGAATCTCTTAGTGATGAGATTCAGCATTGCTGCATAAGCAGGCACTGCAGTGGTGGTTTTTTTTTGCTTGTTTTTGTGAGTAAACTACATTTCACTGTGGTTGCTGATTAGCCTTCACTTTTAATCACACAGGAATAAGGGCACATCAAATACTATGCAGTAGAATAGGGAAAACAAAATAGAAGAACTAATGTTGAAGACATGACATATACGAAGGAGGGAACTTCCTGTACTGTTTTACCGTATAATTCTTTGTAGAGCTTTTTATTACAAGATATGTTTTTAGTTCTTGACAATGCAGATTGTCAAAGACACTCAGCTGATATTTCCTCTCATCTCTCTATTCTGAAATGAGAGTCTGTTAAAATCACTTGTAATTTTAGGTGAGAACTTAGAATATCTATTTTAGCAGGGCTTTCAGCCAGAAGCAGCCATGGAGCAGAATCAGTGCTTGATGCTTCATGTTTCATGAAAAAAGACTTGAAATATTGAATGAGAGAATACAGATCTTTCAAACTGTGGAAGATGGCATTTGCAACGGTCACATAGTCCAGCATCTTACCCTTCCAAATGTCCAAAATTACATCTAAGGGATAGAAATGTTATTTTTTTGTACAATGAGCAATACCAAAAAAGGACTAGAAACATTTGTTTTCAGAAAGACATGGTAAATCTTTTTTGTTTGAGTTATTGAATAAATGTTTCTCCAGCACAACACTCAGATTTTACAACACTTAGATTTTACTGATAATGCTTAGAAAATAAATTCTATTGTGAATAAACATGTTTGTTGTGATGTGCTGAGATACCAGAAAATCACTGATGTGTTGCATTGTCTCTATCAAACCCCAGGTTAGTCCACTGGTACCTACTCATGTGATTTGCAGATGAGTAAACAGACAGCTTTATTATCTTGCCAGATACTCATTTTCTGTAAAACTGGCAGAAATGCTTTCTGACACTTGCTAGAAAGCATCTTTAAAGGATTTTTCCACGTCTCCGTTTCATCTTCTTTCTCTCCTGGGATGGTACTCTAAATGATAATCTCAACTGCTCATTGATGGTGATAAAATCATAATTTGTATAATGAATCCCATCATCCTGAGCTCAACCATTGGCAAAACACTGCTCTACAACACCTAACTGCTATTCTTGTGATCTCATGCAGTACTATCCTGTTTCATTTAATCTCATTGGGATTGATTTTTGAGTAAGCAGATGGCTTAGTCTTCTCTAAGAGTCCATAAGGAAATGCCTTGCCAGAAATATTCTGTGTCTCATGACATGTAACTTTGCTGTGATCTGAGTGTTTGTAATAGTATATTCAGATTTTTTGTGATCTTCATCAGGAGGGTTTCATTGCTGATCCTCAGACTCATAAATGGAGACCACATTTCTGTTGCTGGATGCCTTTCAGAGCAAAGTCTGTTTGGCCGACAGGACGCTTGTTCCACAGGTGCCATTGCTCAGGCTGCTCAGGCAGTCTCTTCGAAAGCTTAGCTCTCTGTTTTGAGGATGTGGATATATCTAGTGCAGCTACTACGAACTGAAGAAAAATAGTATAAAAAGGCAACGTGGATTAGCAACATTTTCATTTTTTTTAAAAAAACACACTGGATTCATCAAAATAGAGTGATTCTAAGGTGTTAATTTTTATAGCCCAAATCATTACTTAAGTCAGGAAATACTAACTGTAAAAAATGTTTCATTCTTTTTGACCTATAGCTATTATGATATATTGGATAGTGACTAAGTATATAACTACTTAGTATGAAATTTAACTTTTTATTAAATATGGTAGTTCTTCCAATGTTTACTTGTGTACAGTCTTAATTTTTACTGTGTTGGAAAACAGTGAATGACACTTCTAATTGCAAGATTTTTTCCTAAATTTCTTTTCAGCCTATCTTTTATCAGGCTACTTTTAGTTAAATATTATTGTGTTGCAGTATCTTGGATATTATTGTATTGTGTTCTTGAGACAATGAAGGCCAACTGCATATTGTTTTCTGTTAGCAAAAGCGCAGCCAGAAGTGATGGCTTCCCTCTACTCAGCACCTGGGAGCTTTCATCTGGAGAATTGTGTCCAGTTGGGGGCTTCCCAGTGGAAGAGAAGGATTTATGAAGAAGAGCAAGTCCAGCAAAGGAATGTTGAGATGGTTTGGGGTCAAGGGCTGAAGTGCAGGGGGAGGCTGAGGAAGCTGGGTTTGCTCAGCTGGAAGATGAGAAGACTAAGGGGGATCTGATTGCTGTCTTCAGCTATCTAAACAAGGGCATTTAAAGGAGATGGATCTTCTTGGAGGTGTGTAGTGAAAACAGAAGACAACAGTTACATGTAGCAGGGAAGTTCTGATTAGGTAAGAGGTAAAAAAATATTCACAGTGTGAGTGGTTAAGCACTGGAAGAGGTTTCCCAGGTGTATCTGTTCTTGGAGCCTTTAACTAAATAACTAGACTGATCAAGGTGTGGAGCAAACTGATCTTTCTTTGAAATTAGCCCTGCTTGGTGTAGGGGCTTAGACAAGATGACTTCCCTTAAAGGTCTCTTCCAACCTGAAGTACTTGACGATTCAATGAATATCCATATTAATGATGGAATTTTTTTTTTTGAGTTCCAGTTGTCTTGCATGTTCTGAATAACTACGGAAAATTACATTTATAAGAACTTTCCCCCTAAAGCCTACTTACCAAAGGAGGGTATTTGTAGTGAAGGGACTAGATCTAATTGGTTTTGCTTACCCATGTCCCTCCAGATTTGTTCATGGAACTAGAAGAGATCACACTTTCATTTTACTGATGGACTGGAAAATAAGCTCTCCTGTTTCTGCAACTCCCTGTGGGTTCATCAGTTTTGAATAAATTAGTAACTGAATGGAGCTATTTGCATGAACCAAGATAAAAAAATATATATAGCCTTGCTGTATTCACAGAACATGCTATAGCTGTCAAAGCTGGTTTATCTCTTTAATGAACTACACGTGCTTAGAGAGACAAACATATTATGTGGGGTTTTTTTTTAAGAGCTCACTATAAAATTTGCACTCTTGCATCACCATACAGAGAACGTTGTTCTTGAGACTGTTAGTACATTTTTGCATACATAAAAATTCATCTGTCTTGGTCTTCTCTCTTTGCCAGGCAGACCAGGTGCATTATGTATGTAGAATAAAACTGTAAAGAATATGTATAAAGAATAAAAAGGGTGAAGAGGACTCTTTAGACAAAAAGGAGCTTAAAAAGACAGGAATTTTGTTCTGAAAATTTCTAGCAGCTAGTGTAGTCAGGCCTTTAAACTATTTAACTTGGGCTGTATTGCTGGATTTATTATTTACTATTATTATTATTATTATTATTATTATTATTATTATTATTATTATTATATTTTCCCTCTGTTTTAGATTGAAAGTTTGCTGAGATGGAGGGAAAATTTTAAATGGGTGCCATGAGCAAAGTTAACTGAGCAAAGTTGTGCCTCAGCACATTTTGTTTTTCAGTTGATTGCAAACTAAGCATAGGGAAACAAAGCTGGGCAATGTCCTTGGACAACATTTGTTCAGCAGTACATCACCTTTGAAAACTGATCATCAGCTCAAATTAACTGTTTCTAATTGGGATTGTTTTCATCTGTCCCAAATCTTACCTTTTCACAGTGACGTCCTGGCAGGACTAAAGAATATTATGGAAAGAAATGGGACTTTTTTTGGGGTGTGTGTGGAAAGGAGCGAGGGATAGGATTGGAGAATAAAATGCTCATGAATTATTTTTAGTATAGTCTCCATTCCCCAATTCTTTTCTCTCTTACCTGGCAACCCTTTTGGTCTCTCTGACTGACCCAAACCAGGGCTTATGTCCTTTCATTCCCATCTTCCACCTTCCCCTGCATCTGAATCACTCTCTTTTTCTGAAATGCTAGTCAGAGACACTATATATGTAGCTCAAACTATATACTATGGCTCAAACATCCTTTCCTCATCACGTGCAATTTGCGTGGGTGGTGGAAATTAGGAGACATGTACAGTGAGAAATAGTTCCTCAGAAACCAGTATTCATTGGTTTCTGTTTCTTCCTTACTCCATTTGCACCTTGTGTGCTTCAGAGACTGAATCTGGAGGGAGCTGGTGCAAACAGCACTCCTCAATGTCCTGGTTTCTTACGGGGACTATGAGATGGGTCTTTAAAAGTATTGGTGTGTACTTAGAAATGTGGTAATGCTAGAATCACTCCTTTCTGTCTTAATGTGAATAGAGAATGCTGAGCAATATCGTAAAGCCCCATCTTGTTTCTTTTTAGTCAGACTATTGCCATGTATACTCTTCAGCTACTGCACTTTATTGGGAAAAAAAAATGCAAAAAACCAACAAAACAACCCCCCAAACAAATAAACACAACCCCCACCCCCCCAACCCCAAACAAAAAACCCAACACCAAACCTCTGAATAGTCACACTGTAAGTGTCCTGAGAGTTCACGGTCTGTTGAGAAGAGTGTATAGGAAGGAGGGTTTGGGTATGTATTGGTGTGTATGGTCACGCTTGTCCTAGCTCTGCATGTATATTGTGGACTGTTTCAGCACCATGTTTTGCCCTTTGGTCCTGCTCAGTGATTCGTTCAATGCTGTTGACCATTTACTGTTAAAAAGTAAAGCTTAACTGTGGATGAAACATGTTAAGAAGAGGACACGCCAGCCATTTTCCCCATCACTGCTTTAGCAAGATCTTATAGTGTTTGTTTTTTTTTGTCTCAGACAATCTGTCCTTTCTATTTCCTCTTAATATAATTAGGAATGGAGTTCTGTTTTGTTTTATCTGCTTTTGAGATGTATTCATGGTACTGTGTTGTGGTTTTGTTTTTTTTTTTTTTTTTTTTTTTTTTCTCCTTGTGGAGAAAAATAAACTGCATTTCCAGGGACAGATCAGACCACAAGCACAGAAGCAATGCAATTTAGGTTGTAAAGCATATAACCGATTTAATGCATTAGTAATAGCAGTATTTTTCCGGTATATAGCTTCACAACAAAATGGGAATCATCACAACTACAATTATGTATTTCAGGTGCTTCAATGTACATCTTTGACAAGTGAAATCAAGCAGATGCTATTCTGTAGCAAGAAATGGATTAGACAGAAACAAGGTATTGGCCTTTGCAGGTGTCTGTAGGGTACGAAGTTAAATTGACGGGCCTCAATTCTGGCTTTAGGGGTCAGCATTGGTGGCAGGCACGGCTTTGGTGCTGTGAGATTTGTCTCTAGCTCCACTGTTAGTCTCTTTCTGTATGCAGTGGTGATGGGGGTGGGGGATAATGTTGTAGCTGAAGGTCAACTGAAATAGATGCAATCTACTGGAAACGTTAGCTTATTCGAAAAGCATTTTTATCCCATAATGGCTAAAATGATGGCACCAGATGCAGAGTAGCGGTTTTGAGATGATTTGTATTGATCATCTTTGCTGGTCTCCTATTTTACTGCCTGATAAGTATTGCTGAGCTTTTTTTCCTAAGCTGATGATAATATATAAAGATTGTCAATAGCTTTCATTATCATTATTTTGAATTTGCGTATTAACACACACACATAACGTAATTACCCTGCTCTTTATGGCTGTTTGCTGTATGTACAAGGGAGAGGAAAAAAAATCTGCATTTTTCATTTTGGTCTGGAAGTCTGGGCGATAGTCTTGATGCAGTAGTATATAATCATTAGAAAGGGCTATAGATAGCAGTTATAGAAACTTAACATTTTTTTCCTTTGTTGTAACGTGTGACCTTTTCATCTCTTTGATCCCTTAAGCTGTGGACTGAGTAACCTTGGATTCGTAGAAACAAGAAATGCTGTGCATCATCTAATGACATATTTCTTCTGGCTACATCAAAGAAGGTTAGATAAGATCTATTGTAGGAAATCTTTTGCGTAGTCTACAGGAGCGAAGGTTGTAGCCAAGGATACTGTGACTTCCTCTTGCAATGAAGGATAAAGCTTAAACGGACTGGCATGCTGGTTTATCTTAAAAAGCTTAGGGAAACCTTGAACACATTTGAAATAATGTTGACAGTGCAAGAGCAGATCTTCTGAAGTGAAACTTCCTTTCCTACAGGCTGACATTGGAAATAGTAGTAAGAAGTTACTGAGTGTTGATACGACTTGTAGCTAATTTTAGATTATTGAGAAGCTGCTGTTCACTTGTTTTTGATACTGTGGTGTTCAAAATTCTCCTCAAGGAAAGGTGGTGAACAGTATTTTTGTCTTCAATCTGAAACTGAAATAGTGGTAGTATTACTTTTCAATATGTGTTGCTGTTGTTTAGCCCTGAGGTTAAATAGGCTTTGTTATATCCTGTAATATGAATGGATGGCAAATCTGGCTTCATTCCGGCCTCATCTGTAAAATGGAAATAATGTTTTTATGGTTTGGAGATTGTGCAAAACTGGCAAAGTTCAAAGATGTAGTCAGTGAGTCTTTAACCATACATGGTGCTGTTCATCTTTAAATAAAATTGCTTCCTCTCTTGAAAGCTTAAAAATGATTACATTTTCTCTGTAACCTTGCAGAACAGGAATGTATAGAGATTGTGCAGAAACATTTGGGAGGTAATGAATTATTTAAGAAGAATAGATACAGGGGGAGAAAGGCCATTCGCTTTTTATGTAGAATTTCCAAGGTGCTTGTAGTTGGAGTTATTGTGTGTAGGTACAACATGGACAACAGCTGCATCTGCGTAATGTCAGGCTGCATCTTCTGTGCTCTGTAGCTCTTTCCTCCTACCCCTGGCAGAGGGAAAAGCAACACCTGCATTGAACAGGCGTCCTGGGACTTCGTCCAGTGTGACAAACAGCCCTGCACTGAAATGCTTCTCCATTGGCATTTTGTATCAGTCATGTGTTGGTCAGTATTATTGGGTGCAATAAATCTATGGTGATGTTCACATTTAATTGATGGCTTTTAAGAAACGTGTGCAAAAGTGCGTTTTTCAGCTATACCATGTTGTGAATGATGTTCACGGAGATGTTCAGTTGCCTCATTTAAAAGATAGGCTTGATGAAATACAGAGGAGGTACCAAGCTAATAAATTACTTAATATTGGCCAATGGAATTGATGATTTTTGAGTATTTTCCATGATTATAGCTGAACGTAACAGGTATTTTCTTCCTCTTATAAGAGAATGTGTAGTGACTGTAATGAGTAGCAATGAGATGACGTTATGAATGTTAGACATCCTGTGCATAAAGTTGTTCGACAGCTGGCCTGGCCTGAATCAGCATTTTCCTTTAATCTCTCAAAGTGTACTAAAGGGGTTCTGCTCCCATCCACCCCCCTCCCATTCCCAGTGACTAAATGTCTTATCAGAGATCAGTCTTTGCATCTATTAGGAAGAAAAATAACCAGTGTGGGAAGGAAGTGAGTTTCCTATAGCTGGGCCCATAGGATAGGAAGAGACCAGAATAGCTTTGAGATGAGAGAGGTATCGTTCAGGATGTAGAGGAGGGGGAAAAAATTGACTCAGAAAAATTCAATCATGCAGCCTAGAATTTTTGTAATAAATATTTCCAGAGGTAAAGTAGACAGGATAACAGTTCAAGAATTCAGTTTAAAAGTGGTTTTGCAAAGCTCCTCGTGGGAGAAGTGAGGACAGACTGCTATTTTTGCTCTGGCATTTTAGCAAGTACAAATCTTTAGCTTTGACATTTCTTATCTTGAAAATCTATTCTTGGTTTAAACCTAAATAACAAAACTCACATGCATGCGATGAAGTATTGGTTGTATGTGACAGCTTGTGTGTAAAAGTGCCTACAGTAACAAAGGACTTAAAATAAATAAAATATTTCAGAATTTTTCTTGGCATTAGGACTCCTGTTACCTCAGAGCAATACCTTTTCACCTCTATTCATTGTGGATGAAAATGCTTCTGATTCTTCGCAATTCATTTCTGAAGTGGAAGCTCTCAGTAGCCAAACCGTGATCCAGATATCTGTGGTGCGAGGTCAGAATTTTTAATGACGTTTTTCGTGTACTTCAGGAAACTTGGAGTTGTAAAGATGATGTGGTAATTCTTTAAAATTTGGTCTTTCATAGGATTCAATGTCAATCTGTGTTCTGAAGTTCCTTTGGAGTCCAGTGTAAACTATTTAGTAAGTTTGATGTAGCAGCTAATCACATTATGAAGTACTTCTAATCACTTAAGACATTCAGCTTCTTGGTTGTAAACATAAATGGTATTCTTAATCTCCAAGATAGATCACTGGGAAGAATAGATCAAAATACAGTTAAGACTGTCTATATTTAAAGCATCGTTCCACTGATACTGGTTGAAATGGTGCAAATGGTTGCAGCAGTTGCAAGTCAGTGCTAGTTGTTCAGAGCAAGTTCTTAATCTGTTTTGGCTGGTCAAGGAACTTACAGCTGCTCAATGAATCTGACTTCAGTATTTTGATTTAGTACAGAATGGAACGAAAAATATTTCATTAAAATACATATACCAAGAAAGGAATTCAAGACAGCTAATAGCAACCAATCTCTGAAAAGATTTCTGTAAATAGAAAAGAAAAAAGCAAAGACTTAAGAATGGGTTTCTTGGGTATTTGTGAGATCATTTAGACAAGTTTTGTCTAATGTCCTGAAAAATATCTTTGGCACTTCCTAGTTCATTAAGTTTGTACCTCTGTGACACTTCAGGAGATATGAACAGAACAAAACTTTTGGTAAAAAATCTTTTTTATAAAAAAAATTTTTAGAGTTAAAAATTTTTTTTTTTATTCCTTCACTCCCTTTTTTCAGTCTAAGTTCTCTCTGTAGCATTGAAAGCCTTTCCTCCTTCATATTAGCACAGAATCACAATTTGGTCATTTCCTTTCTGAGCTTCTACTGTTTGTTTAAACGGATGAAAAAAAGAAAAAGCAAATACAGCTCTTTGCAGCAGATGATTCCAGCCGGTATATGTTTAGAGCGAGCTTAGCTGCCGGAGAGCTTTTTTGTTCCTTAGTGATTCATAGAACAACTCTGCCTGAAGCACTTGTGGTGCTTGCTGGATTTGGTTCCCGGGACTTACTGGTTTCAAGTTTCTTTGTCATGTACTCTTGTAACCTTAACATGAGTTCTGTGACAACAAGAACCTTAAAAAATAGATGTTGTGCTGCTAATCAGGAGGGTATAGAGATACTTTGGGTGGATGAGATTGAATCAATCAAACAGTTTTAGAGAGTGGTCAGGGTCTTTGGGTTTGCGAATGTCTACCCTTATTACCCTCATAAAACTGAAGGAGTGGGATGTAGGCTATGAATATTTGCAGTATTCTGTGGGTATGTTTAAGTATGTGGTCACTGCAAGACCAGGCAGGAATTTCTGGTTACCTTCTTGTGTGGTGTTTCATTGGTCTAATTAGAGCTGCTCCTTCACTGATCTTTGGCTAGTGTGGTTGATGTTTCTCATTGTGGAGGATGCCTGCTCAGAGCTAGTTTAGGAGCTTTGCTTTAAAATGTGGTGTAGAAGTTGATTTGGAAGCTGTGGCCCTCTGAAGGGTAGCTCTTAGAGGATGAAAGGATAAAGCCTGGGAATCATGCTATATTGCTCTTAAACATGATACTGTAGTCTGGGTACAGAAATGTTCTTTAGAGACTGAGATGAAAACAAGTGTAGGAGATGTTTCATTCTTCTAAAAAATGCGTTGTAGCAAAACTCTTAAGCTCTTCTGTAATTTTCTTCATTTCAGAGATTCGCAAAGTGATAACAAACAGGACAGAAGGACTGTTCTAAGTCGTAGTAGGTTTTTACCACTTACTGTGTGGCTTGCTGACAGGGCTGGGTGAGATGCCATTCAAGTATTAAGCACAACTTTCAATATCAGCAGTGTTACTGAAGGCTTTTTGACCATTTTGCTGTCCTAAACAGTCTACCACATAATTTATATTTCAGTCTTTGGACACCAGGAACACTAGAAAATATAATAAAAATAGCAAAAGGTTTCTGAGTAGCACTCTAAAAAATGAAGTCTAAAATGATTTCCCATTTTTAATTCTTAATTAAGAAAATGTGCTTAAATTCATCATGTGTTTTAATATTTTTTTTTCCACATGGCAGTGAGTAAGTAGCTGCTGTCAAGCTTTCTTCTTTATGACTTGTTGGATGGATCGATGCGTGGCTACCGGCTACAGCAGCTCGCCGAGTACCTTCAGAATGCTTTAGTTATGGATTTTACTTTTTTAGTTGACAGTAACTTTTAGTCCATAGATGATTTATGCCATGAGGTTCTAATGCAGCATGGAAACACGCTGATTGAATCCAAACCGGACAACAAATTCTCCAAAAGAGGAAGAAAGAGCTGAGTAAAGCCTCAAGAGTCCAGAGCAACTAAGCCTTACAAGCTGAACTATTCAGTTTGCAATTGCAGTGAAATGACCTCCACCATTCGTGGCTGTTTTTTCTTGCTGGAAATGTGGGGCTAGAATCATGTTTACTACAACGGTGTATGGTACATGGCTGGTCTGGTGGGATCCATCTGCTTCGCATACCAGTATGCAACCACAAACCATATGCTCTTAGCTGTTCAGTACATCTCTTAGGGCTTTTGGGAGTTGGGAAGGAATCGCTAGCCTTAAAAAATGAGATGGAGATGGGGGGAAATGTCTCTGCAACGGTTGTTTCATCAGGGGGTTTTGCTTAGTAAGCATACATACCATGTTAAATAAGGATGTGGAAAAATACGTACCTATAAATCTCAATGGCTCTCTGCCAGTCTGACTTGAAGAGTTTTATCATGACTCAGCTGCGGTGATTTGATCAGATATTAAGTGTTTGAGCAGGGCACATCAACCTGAAAATTTAATGTAAGTAGAAACGTCAAGGCATCCTCTCTATAGTTGTGATAGATTGCTGATGCTTCAGAAGAAGGTGAAATCTCCCCCATCCCCATTAATCTAATTAATCTTCCTGGCCTGCTAATAAGAGGAATAGGGGGGCATGGAAGTTTGCCACCTTCCTTTAATGTCTTAGGTAGTTTTCATTGCCTTTAAGTTCTGATTTGCCACTTCTCTAATTCTCCCCTCTTGTGTGCTGGTTTCTTGGGGCTCATAGTGCTGTGTACACCTGAAAATCATCCTCTGTTTCCATTATTGAACCTGTTAATCAGTCTGGGATGGATAAGCTGCACTTTCCTGTACAGCTTAGGAGAGGCAAAAAGGGCTCCATATAGCAAGAGATACGTTTCAGACGGAGTGCTTCGAACCTCTATTATAATAAGTTCCTTCGTCTTCTTGGTGATCGACAGAGTAGCTTGGTCTGTGTGGAAGAGGTAAACACAGATGGGACTTTACCCATTTAAATATTTTTTGGACGTGATCCGTAGTTCATAGGTACAGTAAGGCTTATATCTAAGATTGCATTCTTAAATTGGCACCAATTTCTTTACTATGTTAATTTTATTCAGTACATGGTGTGTGCTCCGTTGTACACCTGAATCTGATAAAAAGGCTCTCGGATAGAATCATAGAATGTCCTGAGTTGGAAGGGACCCACAAGGATCATCGAGTCCAACTCCTGTCCCTGCATAGGACAACCCCAAAATGCACATCATATGAGGGCGTTGTCCAAATGCTTCTTGAATATTGTCAGGCTTGGTGCCATGACTGCTGTCAGAAAAAGCAAATGGTAAAAATGAAGCACTGACAGGTGGCAGAGAAGTGAAAAGTTTGTCTTCATAGCACCAGGTTATTGTCTGCCTCGTGGTGAATGAAACTGCTGTTGCTAAATTGTATAAGTGTTGCACCTTACCGTTCCTGGCCTAAGCTCTTCCTGGCATATTAATTTTGCAGATTTACTCTCAGCATGGACAGAAGCAAGAGTGATTAGAGGCCTCTTTTTTCTTTTTTTTTTCCTCTTTAATGTGGAGGCCTAGTAGCATGCACAATTGGATAAAGTGAAATATAGATGGAATAAAAATAGAGTGTGTATACTCCATCAGCCCTTTTCTGTTACTGTGCAAACCAAGAATGTTTAACTCTTTTTTTTTTTTTTTTTTTGTGTTGTTGTTCCTTTATCAAATGCTCACAGTATACTCTATTGATTACCCAGGGCCAAGATTGAATAATCTTTGTGGAAATCCACTTGTGTGGAAATATCTATTCTTGGTTTTTTTACTTCCAGCTCCTACTTCTACGTAAAATGTAATGCCATTGTGATTATCAGGCTGTATCAATATGGTCGCTGATACACATCAAGAATTGTAAATGACTGTCAGATAAATACAGGAAAACACACCTGAGTGGAATGACTGCAGGAAACAAATATTAGAGGTATTTAATGTTGCCATCTGATACCCATAACCAGCTAAGGCTACTAGTTCTTGGTATTCTGTGGATGAGCAATAAAATAAGCATTTGACCAAAAGCTGACAACAGAAAACAGTAGCCTGTGTGAATGCTGGTCAGTCCTACTCTTTGGGCTAGAGGTTTTATAACAAGCCATGTGAAAATAGTTCTTAAAATGGATGGGAAGGAGAATGAAAGGTTAGAGAGATGAACTTAAAGTTAATTAAAACAGTAAAATACTTGGACTCCTCAAATTACATTTAATGGATGCTAAAATCATAGCTTAATTTTTAAAATTTCAAAGAACTGAAAGCATACTCGGGAACATCATACCTAGTATATGTAACCAGGTTCTGATAGCTGTTGTTTCCCAAGTAATAAATTTGTAACTCTTCTGGAAGCGGTTGCTGGTTTTTAATGTGATTTCTAGAAGTTGGGAAGGAATGTGTTTCTGCATCATCTCAACTGAAAGAGACGATGAAAGCTGGGGGACTGCCGGAGTTGGGTAGCTGGTGAAGAGCTGTGCAGGCTTTGGTTGAATGTGGGGTTCTATGAGATAATAGCACAACGGACCATAAAAATGACCATTTCCAGCTGTGCATTTTATAAATTAATCTTTTATACTGCCAGATATTTAATCAGAGTAAGTGGGCTAGGAAGAAACTTTTTTTTTTTTTTGAAGGTGCTTGAGGACTAAAACATTTCAGAATATAAGCACTGAGGTTCAGTGTATTGAAGCTTGGCAAGTCTCAGGCAACTTTGAAAATCTGCCTTACTAAAAAGCTACTGTTATGCATGCAGATCTTACTAATCAGCTGCATTTTGTTGGTAAAACATTTTTTTTATTAGGTATGAAATGTATTTAAATACTTTTCCGTTAAAACCTCTTCTAGTTTATCAGAGAATAAGTACACAAAGCATCAGTGTGTTATTCAAGGCTGTCGTTACTACCCTGACAATTAGTTCCTATCTTACAGATGCTCTAATTTTCCCACCCTACTTGACTTGCTGTCTAAGTTTAAGATTTCTTTAATTGAAGGCCCAAACATAGAATTTGCCTAGTATATACTTTGTCTCCTGAAATTAGGGAATGTGTTTTTATTTACCTCAAAGTACTAAAGGATATTTTTATGCCAGAGATGACATATAGTATTTAAAAGAATTGCCATTCCCTGTAAAATGTCATTAATTTTCTTTTCCAGTAAGATGATGGTTATTTGGTTACCCATTGAGATAATTTTTTCCAGGATAATGGACTTGTTCAGTAGAAACTGCATATGAATTGCTCTTTTCCTAATTCAGTAACTTTTAATTTTTTTATATGCTCAAGTATATAGACTAACAGCTGATTTCAATGATTAAAAAAATCAAATGCCTTATCACCTATTTCTAGTGGCCACAGAATCTGTTTAGTCTTCTCCTAAAATGTAGATAACCATGATATGTCTTCTGATGGACTGAAGGCTGCTTTTCCTCCAGATCAAGCTAGTAGACATTGCTATGACTTCTTATAGCAAGTTCCTGCAGTGATACACCTGTAATATTTTGGTTTTTTAATGCCAAAAATACAGTGCTTAACTTCTGAAAAGCTTCTGGTTTGCCATCATGTAATATATTCTAAGAATGGTTTGAACTAAGCAGACATCTGAGCTTTCTGCAGAGTTCCTCTTGGTTTTGCATGATTTGCACAAACAGCTTTGCTAAGCAATTACTTGAAAATTTGTGTATACTAATTCTTCCTGAAAATATTGAATGGAATATTAATTGGATTGTTTCACTTTGACACATGACTTGAATTACATGCATTGAGCTTTTGTGAGTATAAGCAGGTTTCCTTTGTCTGCAACAGCTTGCTCACGGTTTGTGTGAATTGATGTAGCTTTTGGAGACTGCAAGAATATTTGCCTATAGGGTTTTAAATGAAATTAGTTTTCTACAGCTGTTGGCCTACCGATGCCAGGAGTCCACAGATTAACCTGTTCCTTTCTGTCGTAAAGAAAGATCTGCAAGCATGCTCATAATCCCCCACCCCCTCATTCCACCCCTCCACCACCCCCAAAAAAACCCTCTACCCTTGATAACGGCCGTATCTGAGAATGAAAGAAAAGTCTGTTAAATGAATTATATTGAAGGAAAATATGATCTTCTCTTAGTTAAAAATTTAAAGTTGGAAGTTGATGTTGAATTTATGAGTCTTGTTCCTATCAGCTGTCTATATTAAATCATATGGCAGTTTTAGCTTTGTATTTAGGATGGGAAAAATAGTTCTGTCAAAACAACATCAGCATTTATTATGCAACTATCTAATAAGCAGATGCTGAACTTTTGAGTCTTAAGATTAATTTGGTCAGCTTCTGGTGTGCATTTTGTAAACAGGCTCTCAGCAGGATTTTAGGATACTGGCATAAGAGGCTGGGAAGTACTTAATCCTTCCTGCAGACACTGCTGGAGCATGCATGTGCAGGTGTCATACATGTGTGGTTTAAGCACAACCCTTACAAACCTTCATGCTTCTCTTTTTCAAACTACATGTGTGCAAATTAGGGCAGAATAGTTAAAATGCATGTACACATGCATCGGTGCACATACATTCGCTGTCCCCTATGTGTACATTTAGAAAGACTCTTTGGCAACTAAAACCTATGTAGTCTTTGAAGCAATTTTAATTTTATTGCTGCGTCCAGGTATACAGACTTTCCTTAGTAGCAGCTAGATGGCTAAGAGGGGATGCTAAATTTATGTATTGAAAAAGGAGACTCAAATTGCCTAGTTTCTAATTCCTGCTTCTTTTTCTCTTTCTATGGGTTATTTTAATACTCTTCATTTAGCAAGTGGGGAAAGCAGCATTACTTAATACAGCTCACCCGCACTAATGAAGTTGGCAACCAAAGAATTTGCATGCTATAATGAGGTGCTTGTGTACAGTAGGTTTTAAAAGAAGAATATATAATGAATTGTAATGGAAAAAAGGTATGGTGGGAACAGATAATGTAGTGAATGTGCAGTCTGTAAAGACTGCAGAATGTTTTCCCTCTGAGGATGGTACGGTTTCTTCAAAAATTTTAAATTTGCTTTTTTGTAATCTCATTCAGACAGAGGAAAGAGTTCTCATTTATTTGCTGCTTGTCATATGATTAAATACTAATATGTATTGTATTATACTTTATTACAACAGATTAAACTCTTGTGCAAGTCCAAGAAACAGGTTAAATGCCTATTGACTTAATGAATTACATTAAATATCAGAAAAAAAGGGTTAAACTTTGAATTTACTTCAGGGAAAAAAATCTTGCAGTGTTCAGAGTTGATTTCAAAGTCTTGTAAACAGAGGGAGCAAGCAAGTTCCAGAGGAAGATTGCTGCAGCAGAGGTAGCTCATACCAGGTTTAAGCTGGTTGCAGTAATGACCTGGAGTGTGTCTCACCCACTATTCATTTTAAATCCAAACAATTATGATAATAGGATGAAATGAACAGCAATATCATATTGCCTGGGAGGATCTCAGCAGAGGTCAGGTGCAAGTGCAAAGGATTTAAGTCTTCATTATGTGCACTTTGCAGAGAGGAGTGAGTGCTGAATGGGCTTTCTGAGGGGTCGATGCTCTTCAGGCCAGGTTGGGCCAGGCTGCCTGAAAGACTCATGTATACTCACCTTGTTACCTTCTGGTGGTTTGACTTTGAGTAAAGCAGAGAGAGGAGTTTCGATGTTGTGTCAATATTTCTAGACTGAGTGGTAACCTTTTTCCTTTGTTTTGTTGGTTAAAAAAAAAATAATCTCAAAACAAACAAAAGAGCAGGTGCCATTGGGAATTGTGACTTGGCTGTATTCATTGGGTCACATTTTTTTCCGCCTCCATTAGTCTGTAAATTCCTCAGATCAACCTCCTTAGAGCTTGCAAGTTAAAAAGAAATGTCAGACCTTGAAGAGGAGATAAGGTTTAGAAACACTGGTAATGTCTGGAATAGGGGAGGTCTATGCCCATGATTCTGATGATAGAGGAACTAAAAATTTTGAAGCCTCACGTTGATGGTGCAGAATTCCCCACAATTTGGGACAGTCTCTCTTATTTAGGGAAATAAATACAATTTATGCTGATTTTTAAATTTCAAAGCATATTGCATGTTACTGGGACGTCTTTTGATCTATGTACAGAGTATCAGAAACTGAATGCAAATGTTACACTCCTTGCTGTTACTAAATTAATAAGAAGGAATGAACATAAAAGCAATTAGCATCTTCATGTCCCTGGTCTAAATTCAGCTTTCCAGAGGAACTGCTTTGCATAAACAATATGAATCAAAACTTCTTCCCATGTGCAGAAGAGCTGTCAGTTAAATCAAAAGACCTAATACTGAATATACTGGTATAGAGGTTTTTGCTGTCTTTGAGGATAATGTAATGAAATCTAAGCAGCTACAAATACATTTAGGACTTTTGTGAAAGGAAAGAATCATAGAATCGTTAAGGTTGGAAAAGACCCTTAAGATCGAGTCCAACTGTCAACCTGTCACTGCCAAGTCTACCACTAAACCATATCCTTAAGCACCACATCTACTGAATTTTTTTAAATACCTCCAGGGATGGGGACTCAACCACTTCCCTGGGCAGCCTGTTCCAATGCCTGACTACCCTTTTGGTGAAGAAGTTTTTCCTAATACCCAACCTATACTTCCCCTGGTGCAGCTTGAGGCTGTTTCCTCTTGTCCTATCACTTGTTACTTGGCAGAAGAGACCAACACTCACCTCAGTACAACCTCCTTTCAGGCAGTTGTAGAGAGTGATAACGTCTCCACTGAGCCTCCTTTTCCCCAGGCTAAACAACCCCAGTTCCCTCAGCTGCTCCTCATAAGACTTGTGCTCCAGACCCTTCACCAGCTTAGTTGCCCTTCTTTGGACATGCTCCAGCACCTTGATGTCCTTCTTGGAGTGAGGGGCCCAAAACTGAACACAGTACTCAAGGTGCGGCCTCACCAGTGCCGAGTACAGGGGCACTATCACCTCCCTGGTCCTGCTGGCCACGCTATTCCTGATATAAGCCAGGATGCCATTGGCTTTCTTGGCCACCTGGGCACACTGCTGGCTCATATTCTGCCAGCTGTCAACCAACACCCCAGGTCCTTTTCTGCCAGGCAGCTCTCCAGCCACTCTTCCCCCAGCCTGTAGCGTTGCATGGGGTTGTTGTGACCCAAGTGCAGGAGCCGGCGCTTAGCCTTGTTGAATCTCATACAGTTGGCCCTGGCTCATTGATCCAGCCTGTCCAGGTCCCTCTGTAGGGCCTTCCTACCCTCCAGCAGATCAACACTTTCACCCAGCTTGGTGTCATCTGCAAACTTACTGAGGGTGCACTCAATCCCCTCATCCAGATCATTGATAAAGATATTGAATAGGACCGGTCCCAACACTGAGCCCTGGGGGATACCACTTGTGACCGGCTGCCAACTGGATTTGACTCCATCAGAAAGAAAATAAAATTCTAATTTGCCTACTTGCAAAAAGGTGACCTTCCCCCCCCCCCCCCCCCCCCAGTGCAAACAAAACCAAAACCTCCTTATATCTCACCTTGATACAATCTATTTTTTGGGATAGTTTGGGAATTCTGGGTATGCTCTGTAATCTGGTTGTGCAAACATTTGTTGTCTTCCAGCTTTCTTATGGACTTGGTGTACTTGGATGCATAAGAAACTTGCCAATTAATTTTCCTTCTTGGGGTTACAATCTGTCTTTCAGACTTCCTTGTGATCACACACACCTAGTCTGAATTGAATTTACGAGGACAAAGACTTGAAGCTATTTACTTCCTCCCTAGAGACCTCAGGTGCAGGGAGGCTGATTTTCTTTAATCAAAATCAGGCCTCATGAATTTAAGCAAATACTGTGATTTGAAAAGTGGATGCTATGTTGTCCAGAAGAAAAATATGAGTGAAACACTAGACTGTTCAATCTGTCTTTGGGCTACAAGATGCAAAATATGAGTTCAGGAAAAAGGGGAGTGGGGTGTGAGCAGTCAAGAGGTCAAGTTTGTTAAACAGAATTTAATTAACGTATTTATGGATGTTCTTTTGTAAGCCAGTTTCTTTAAGAAAGGAATATGTTGAGAAAGCTGTACCAACCACAAGCAAAATCACTTGTCGTTTAAAGAGGTAGAGAAGAGCATTTCCGTGCAGGTACGGCAGAGGTAGAGCAGAGTCGTGTTGCCTCTCTGAGGAAAACCCCTCACCACTCAACAAATTGTCCATCACAACTCTTAATCCTGGAAGTCTGGAAAAAATGAACTATACGTTTTCTCCCATTAAGTGGCTGAGTGAGACTAATAGTATTTGTACTGTGGAAAGGAAAAACATTACTGAACCTCTGGAAATAACTCCTCCAGTACACTATTCTGTGGTCCTAGGCAATAATCTTGTCATATTGGAGTGAATGTATAATCAGACATAATAAAGCAAGACAACTTAGTGCTGAGATACAGACAACCTAACAGGTGCTTTCTGTAGCAATCAGTATATAAATTGTTCTGTTAGTATATATAAATTACTTCAAAAATAGAGGGACTTCACAATAATGTGTTAATTGACCAATTAATAAAATCCCCATTTAAAGTCCAGCAGTAGCTTAACTTGAGTTCTTCTAGGAAGCAGTGAATGTTTCAGCTTCTCGAACCATGTAAAGTTGTATTTCCAACAAAATGTACAAAATTGCCCCTTTTCATTTAAAAGTGTTATTGGTGGTGTGTTTTCCCTGACTCGTGATGGGTTTGATGTGTATATTGCACGAACAGCTATAGAAACATATAGCAAATTCAGACATACTTTGTCTTTAATAGCTATTTGGGTGAAATGAGCAGAACTGTATGATATTTAACAAGCTATTGGAGAGGCTTCAATGTGTTGCAAGGTGTGTTTGCAGTGTGATGCGCTGTGAACTCTTGCGTGTGGGGACTCTGTGTATGTGCCAGCGGTGGAGCTGTCTCATTTACTAGGGGTACTTGAAGAGTAATGGTAATTCATAATGTAAAGTAGAAACCATTCAAGGTAATGTTACACGTCATGATCATCAGTATCCTTCATCTCTTGCCTTATTTATATGCTTTTAGTGCACCTTCCTCTTCCAAAATAACAGATAACCTTGGTGTCCAACAGAGTGCCAGTGGTTTAACATTTGTCATCCACGGGATTCGCACTGGTGGGTCTAGTATGCTGCTGGCTTTTGAAGAAATGTTTGGTGGTTTTGTGGTGTGGAACATTTTGTTTTATAGTGCCTGAGCAGCGGCCAACAGATTTGTTTCAACTTTAACCAGAGCCTGATTCAAACCAATTACCCTAGAGAACAAATCCTGGCACCTTGCATCAGTGCTGTTACTGCGATAGACATCAAGAACAGATCCAGGCAGCTCTGCAGCTTCAGAGTTAATATTGTTGCTTTCTTGTGGAGTGCTGCTATTGCTGTAGACGCATTCTTGTTCCTCGTGCCTGCTGAATGGAAGAAAGGTGAGGACTAACTACTTACCTAAGATTAGAGGAAACATTTTCAAACGAAGCACTCAAAACATGATTCACCTCCAGCTTGTTTTCCTCTCATAATTTTGAGTGCTCTTCATTAACTGAATGTTGTGTGCTATTTTTCCTGTGTATACCTCTAGGGAAAATTTAACTTAACTAAGAGAAACATGTTAATACAAATTAAATACTTTTATTTTTTTCCCCCTGGATGACATGCTGTCTGCCAATTGCACAGGGGTATTAAGTGTTTCCAAATTCTAATTGTTGATTTTTTTTTTCCTTTAGCAGTGGAAGTGCTTTTCAAGCTGTTCTCAAAAGTTTGAGCCCCTGTGTTCTCTCCAGAGTAGCTTATACAGCGGTGGCTTTAACTTTTAATCAACTGATAGCTTGTTGTTCCTTTTTGCTCCACCTCTGACACTTCAGCACTTGCAAGTATGACAGTGTTTTGGCAGGACTTCACATGCATATTAGTTCTGTGCGGTCAATAGTCTCTTAGCTGTGCTAAGTTACAATATTGCCAGTTTTCACAGTATCGCTGGACATGTTCCTTGCTGTCTTTTGCTTGCTTTCTCTCCCTAGCTCAGGTGATATACAGTGTAAGAATTTGCTTGGAAAATATGAACGAAACTCCAAAGTTTATCAAAAAATCCATATTCTAGAAATAAAACATCTGTAGTCTTATTACGTGTCTTTCTCATGATGTACTACTGAAGACATTTATCATTCTGTTTTGATAGATACTGCATCTTAGTTGCTTAGTGATGTCATGAACAACTAATGTTCTCATTTTTTTTCTGTTAGAAATGACATTCTGGGGAATGTGAGCTAAGGAAAATTGATGCTAACATACTATAAAACTTTGTAGGGACTTTTTTAATGTCCAAATGCTTACTGATTTTTTTTCTGCTCTATTGAACTGATCCATAGAAATTATGATTCTAAGTATAAAAAGCAACATAGAACTGAAGCTATATATAGCATAAATATATATATAGCATTGCCATTGTGTGCCACTTGATTATGAGAGCAAGGGGAGAGTAATATTTGCCCAAGTTTACTGAAGCTACGCCTTCACATAGAGAAAGGAAAGTTAAAAATGAACAGTTCTCTCACTACACTAAGATGACAAGAGTTTGAGTAAAACAGGAGAGAGTTCCTCTTGGAACTGCCCATGTAAGAGAACTTAGGTGCTGGTGGTGCATGTGAGCCTGCTAAGAGAGGCTGGAAAGGAAAAGAGCATGTCAGATGTAGGAGAAGAGCCTGCCAGAATGGCCCTACAGGTCTTCAGTATTTCAGCTCTGGATCCCTATTTCCAGTTCTGAGGCATGGATCTCCTAGAAAGCTAAAAAAACTTCTCTTTCTAATATGCCCATTAATGTACACTGGAATTGTCAACATTTCCCACCGATCTGCCATTGCAGGAGCCAGCACCAGCCCTGTCCTGCCCATTTGAGGAAAGGCTGGAGCTTAAGCAAGGATGAGTCATTCCCAAAGTCTCTTGCTTTTGGAAGCTGTTCTCATCCAGGCCAGAGCAGATGGCTTTATGATAACCACATGGAAGATTCATTGTGCTGAAGGAGGACATTGTCGTTTCTGTTCTTTATTCTGTTAAACTGAGAACTCAAACTGAGGTACCTGGGGAGACCCAAGAAATAGAGCAGGAAGAAAGGGAAATCTTTTATCTGGTCATGAGGATGCTGAGCCAACAGTCTCCCTGGAATACCTTGGCATCTGACACTCAAAGTAAAATTGTTGTATTTTGATGATTCCTCCTCAAAGTGAAACAAAATTTGCTTTTCTCAAGACCCTCAACAAGAGTTTTGCCTCATGTATTTATTTTCTCTTTAAACCCGACTGAAGTTGTTGAGCAACTGAAGCGCTTAAGACGCTGCTTATGTTGGAACTGCTTGGTAGTTTAAAGTAGAAAGCCTTGTGGGATCAGGATTGAAAAGGAGGGGGGTAATGTGTATTTCACCCAGGTGTGGGCAAAAATAGTGGGGTGCAACATTTTCTGTGGAACATCAATCTCTTCTTGGGGGGACAGATATGAAATACTGACAGCTGTTGGAGTGCCTGCTTGTTCCCCTAGTGACTATTTGAGAAACATTTTTAATATCCATAACCATATGTGACTCTGGGACTGGACTGTAATCTTTTCTCTGAAGTATAGGGTCTTTATTATTATTGTTTTATATTAATGGCTTGTGTTCTGTTTGATGTGTAGATTTTTTTGACTTTTGATGATGTGTGGTTTAGTTTCTTGTACACTTACTGGCTAGAAGCTCTTTGAGTAGTTTAAAAAAAAGCGTGAGAAGAGGGAAGTCCTTTCTGCTCCCTCCAGCTTGGCTTCTCTCTGGTTTCTGGAGTGTTGCAGAAGAGAAGGAAAAGAAATATTCTTGTTATTATAGTTTTTAACATTGAACAGCTGCCTTTTAAATTATTATTATTTATTTATTCTTATATGTGCGTTCTGGCATAACTCGCAAGTGAGATAGAGTTCATGGGATTCATCCTGTTCCCTCGGGGACATTTGTCCGCATCAGAGAAACATCACACATTGTGACAGCATTGGCAACCTGTCCTCCGCAGAGGCTCAGCGCTGGAACCGATGGGTAATCGTAGATCAGGAGTGAGGCATATTGGCAAAGCTTTCTCATGCTTGTGCAGCACCTGCCTTTACTGTGCCTTGATCTGTCCCAGGCCCTTAGTCACAATAGCAGTATAGGAACCAAATTCACACTCTGCTTGGCATGAGGGAGAAAAGAATTGAGTAATTATTGTATAGTGCTTGTAAATTCAGCCACACAACTCCACTCATGGCTTCCAGAGTTAAATCTGTGAGCACCTAACGTGTAATGTGAATGCCCTGATGAGGACACTGTAAGGATAGCTTAAAAAGCATAGTCAAGCAAATATTCTGATTAAGTTTCTAAATGGCACCTCAGAATTCGTTTCCTCCTTACCTTAATATGTCAATGTGCTAATGAAGTAGTGTTGTAAAGGACAGTGTAGATGCCTATTACAGTATGTGACGACTTCTCTGAAAGACAGGCTACCCTTGCAGTGAATGGTCATTTGAACCGTTGTAATTTGCAACCAGAGCTACGTTTCAGAACTTATTATATTGGCAGTCAGCAAACTGGCAAGTGAGGGGTGAAGAAGTGCGATGATCAGTATTGTGATATTCAACTTGCTTGTGCAAAGCACGCTTCTGTCCAGATTCACAAAATCTTTTGGAAGAGAAGTCTAAACTTGTGGAGGGTTTTTTATGTCATTGCAAAATACTAAGCCTGTTTTTCCTTTTTAGACAATCTTGCTAAAGGCTGTCTTCACTCTGGTTTGCAGCTTCATTCAATCACATTCTGTTTTTGCTCTTTTAAAGGTTTGGTTTCACTGCAGTATAACTTTCAGCATCTGTAAGAACTCTCTGTGGATTGCTGAACAATAGGGGGGAACAAAACCATTGCCAGCTCCGTATGAACTGAAGCCTGTACTTAAAATCTTCTGGGCCTTAATGCATCCATCTAACTTCGAGGTCCTGATTGATCAGTGCTGGGAATAGCATCAAATTCCAGCTGGTTGTGATGTGCCAGGTCACGATTAAACTGTCTCGTTTGGGAAGGGGGAAGGAAAAGGAGGTGAATAAATCCATATTTTGCAACTCCGTAAAAAGGCAGGAATCTGTAACTCTACAGGTGTGGAATAATTTTGGCCACTTATTCCTCAGTGCCTCAGAGCTTTTCTACACTGAAGTCAGCAAGGGATGGCCTTATGGGATCAAGCTGTTGTTACAGAAGTTGGGGTATGGCGCTACCTATGATTTTTGTGTATGAAAACCAAAGTATTTAAAGCTGGTTTAGCAACATTCTGAAATCTTGTCCAAGCTGTGCTGTTGCAAACTCTGCGGTAATATTGCAAATAAGTTTTTGTATGTAACTCAGAAAGCAGAAAGATTGCATTTTGTTTCAAGTGATTAGATGAGGAATCCCTTAGAGAAGAGGCCTGTCCTAAATTAATCCATCTCAATTAAATGAATTGCATTAAGGTCTTGAGTATGTTATCTCAAAAATGTTTCTTCAACAAATGCTTTTTTTCTAAAATACTGAAGTTTGGAGTTATTAGATATGTTAAATGCAGGTGCTGTGTAGTGAAACTTTAGCTCAGCATGAAATAATGCATTTGTTTGGATTTCTTCAAATGCATAAAACTTCTAAAAATGGAATTGCAGATCAGAATTTGAATGTACTGTAATGTTTTGGTATGGAGGTGTGGTGTAAGTGTCTGAATGCACCAACAAAAATAGAGCAAGTTTCGTAGGTTTCTAAATTACAGTTAATTATAAAGATGGTTACTTCTTGTGTCAAGTAAGAGAAAACAGGAAAAGCTATTATGAAGAAAATGAAGAAAAATTCTTTTCCTTTATATTGATAGGCTTATTTCTGAAGGTAATTTTAAATTCTATGGTCTTCCTTTCCAATCATATTCCAAACTGCTATTTTGAAAGGTGCTGATAAATTGCTAAAACCACAGAGTGGATATTCTGCTGTTATAATGTTTGTTCCTTAATTTCTTTGATTGGAATATTTAACACAACTTGCTACTTGCTTATCATAGATAATGTTACAATTAATTGCCACCTCTATTCTCTGTCTCTTCTCCCACCTCAACTTTGCTTAACTTTCCAGTCTAAAGATTCATGAAAATAAATCTCTCCTGAAGCTTCAAAATAATTAGTCTTTTGACTTTAATGGTAGACCTTGAGAAAGGGACTTAGATGGGCTTTCCCTGAAGTTTAAATTCTTCTCCATCCTTTACAGCAGAACAGTATGATGTTGCACATAAGTAACCAGAAAAACACATCTTTTTGCCACATTACATTCAAAATTGCTCCTTAAGGAGAAGCTATTAAAACCAAATTGCATTTAAAAAAGCAAGAACTTTGTTTTTCAAGACAAAAGAATGTGCTCCAAAATCTGAACTGTTAGTGACATCTATATTTTTTTCTTAATTCTTATCTATAACTGAAATAAGGACTGAATGCATGTTTAACATATTATACATATGGCATGTATTAGGCATATATAGTACTGTGAGAGTAAGTTGGGTGTTTTTGTCCTTCTTGGGAGAAAATTTCCTGAAAGATTCAATGCACTATATTAGTAATCACACTTAGACGTAGTATGAGGCATTTCTTAAATTCTTAACTTGAACCAATAGGAATATAGATCTGCATTTAAATGTTACAATCTCTAGAGCATTCATTGTAATTAAATTAAAATAAGTGATATATGAAATATGCCAGTTAAGAAACAGTTAATGTACAGGTGTTATTTTAGAAGAGGCCCCATTGCATTGTTCTGTTTGGCAAGGTTATTCCCTCTCCAATTCATCTATCTGTAAACAACACTCAAATATGAAAGCACTGATTTATTTTAACATGCTGAACTGCTATTCCTGACCTATATTATTCTGGAACATCTGTTGCCCTAAATTTTTAGGTTTTGAAGTAGTCTAAAGCCTACAATATTTAGTTAGGTCTTGTATTGACTTTGTCTGAAATTCCTCTTTGATGTTCATTTTGCTTGAATGATGACTTCAGATTTGACTCTTAAAAACAAGTCTTCTTTCACTGTCCCAAGGTTTCAGTCCATTTCCTGCCTCCCCTTGTGAATTCCGAGTTTTAGAATTATCTCAGCGTTTTGGCCCGTTCCTCTTGGTCACTCAGCTCTGGCTCCGTTCATGTGTATCCTTCTACTGTCTTTGGAACAGTGACCACCTGTTTACTCTTACTAGTGCTCTCGTTATATTTTCAGGAGTCTCCTCATTTAGTCACTTGGATGTTTTGAAAAACATACTAAGCAATAATTCCTGAAGCCCCAGAAATGTGGAAATATTTTTAAAAAGCATCCTTTTAATTCCTTTTAACCTAAAATCGTGTTTGCTCATTTTTTTTATAAATGTGTGGCTTACAGGATTAACAATGCAATTTATACCTCCTTAAATAAAATAATTACGTGATGGCTTGCTATTTAGTCATTGCAATTCAGCAAAGTTCCTTAACCGATTAGGAAGATTTGAGTCCTGGGAGGTGTTTTCTTTCTTCAGTTAACACATAGATGATAATTTTTATTCTGATATGTTTTATAATAATCAGTATAAAACACTGAATATGACAGGGCTCATAATCCCTTTTGGATGTCATGTTTCCCGTCCACTTTTTTTTTTTTTCCGCTGCCCTGTGTTCCTCTGCCCTTCACTGGTCCAGCTCTCCCTTTGATCTCCAACTGCCTCAGCTCCCTTCTCCTTCCCTATGTGTAAACCTGGTTTTTGCCCTCCAGATCTCCCCGGCATACACTCATTTCCCATTGCCATTTCCTGCCTGTGCTATGCATTATATTGAGGTTTGGCCCGTTGGGCTTAGAGTAGCTTGACTTGATGCCAGGGAAGCCATGAGAAGTGATGGTCTTGCTGGCTGCTGACAGCTTATTCCTGAGTGAAGCAGCTGCAGGTAAATTTGGTTCTCTGATGAGAGCAACCCTTTTTTTCTCTTTTTTTCCATTGGGAAATTTGACCTTTTTGAAAAAGGACAAACATCTCATCAAAGTTTAAAGAAGATGTGAATTTTATACAATGCCCTGATTGTACGAGCTTAACAAAAACGGACAGTGGTGTGTTTACCCCACTTTTAGATGAAATTCGAAAAGGAAAAATAAATCCACCAACAGCAGAGGTCCAATATATATGTTAACATCTAAGCTAGTGTTCTGGGCTCCCTTCAAAGCTGGTGAAGGAAAATAGGCACTCTGGGCATGACTCCCTTAAAGCTGATGTCGAAAATAATCAATAAGTGCTTATTTCTCAAAGGTAGACATCTAAAATTTGGAGTGTGTTATGTCACTGGAGAATCCCTTCAGGGATGTGGAGCATTTACTCTGGAGCAACAATCAATAGTAATTTTGTTTTTAAGAAACAAACCTTCTGATCTTTAATTACTGCCTTTTTTTTTTTTTTTTTAAAGCATTAATGCTTGTAATAAAATAAATCAGAGTGGCTGAATAGGTACAATTGTTTCTCTTCCAGAAATGTTTCTGTATATTTTCTATCCTTTGTATGATGGGAAGTGTGAAATGTGAGGGAATGTTTGTGCTTTCTTAATGCTTGGCTAACTGGGCCCTTATATACAACATAAACATTTTTGGCTGCAACTGATGTGGACTTGGCCTCTGTTTGTTTGTGTTTATTCAGAAAATTGTAACTGCTAATTAGTGATCATGTCACACTGACAACAGAGCCATTTAATTTTGTTCTCCCCCTTTGGAAGGGGGAGAGAGTGAGAGGGAGGAGGAGGGTTTAGAGATTTTAGCATAGCTTATTGTCTACACAGATGAGAAGCTTTGCTGCCCTGTAGCTTATGTATTGTCCCATAGAGTTTTGGTAGCTTGACCTGCTCTTCAGTCTGTTGGCCCTTGTCTTTCTGCTCAAGCTTGTGCTTGTCTGATGCTAATTAGAGAGCTATTTTCAGCCGTGTCCTCCTGAAAGCAGGATCTTGTCCAAAGACCGCATTGGTGGTCCCAAACAGTGATGCAACGCATTTCCCCAGTTGCCCTAGCTGCTTGCATTCTGAGCATTTCCCATATGATTCACATTATGTAGTTATTAAGCGATGAGGTTAAGATACCAAGTGCTCAAACACTGTAGCGCTGGCATGCTCTCCGACTAGCTAGATAACACGTTCATAAAGGAGTAAGCTAGTGTCCTGCCTGTCTGCAGTCAAATTCTGTTTTAATTCGTTTAAACGTAGCTGTTGATTCAAAACACTGAGAACGCTAGATAAAGGACTATTATATTGGAGATTCAAATAGTGCAAGACTTTTTGTGTGCTGGGCTGCCTTTGCATTCCTCCTAAAAGTAGTACAGAGGAGCCTATTAGGCATTTGGTGTCAGGGCTTCACAGAATAACTTGAATATTTTGCAGCAGCTGGATGAATAGGGCCAAAAACAATGTATAAATTACCCTTGAAGGATCTGTTTCTATTCTTTCTTTGTTGTGGAGGGCTTGGTTAAAACCATGAATCTTGCCGGTAGAATTTCTGGTTTCTGAATAACTACTATAACGTTCTTACGTTGCACCAATCCACTAGACTATCCTGTAAGTATATTCTCAAATACTTTGATAGAAGAAGGACTTGCCCAAGTTCTTCTCAATAAGATAAGTATAGTCTTTACAAGAACATCCTGAGATAGCTAGGATGGCTTGGAAAGCACATGAAGTAGAACTTCAGTTTATAGTTTTCTGGCTTTTTCATTGTGACATAGTTTCATAATAATTTGAGGAAGGTTGATGATGGTGTTGTTCAGAATCTGCAGATGCTTTGGTTTTTTTTCCTGTGGGTTTTTTTTTTTTGCTTTTTGTTTTATTTTTCATGGTCAGTATTAGGAATAATGTGATAAAGTTTGCTTATAACGTCCATTATAAATTGACAACCATTTTTAAAATCCAAGCTACTTCTTAGTTAGGGAAGGCACAAACATTAGTTTCTGTTACCTTGAAGACTGCATTACGTATTCATCAAATTAATAATTTCAGAATACTTATACTGAAAACGAGCTGAAACTGAGTTTTATGTGCATGTTTACAGGTGTGTAAAGTTTACTTGGTCAAGGAAATACAGTCTGCAAAAACTTAAATGTTACAAGTTTTACTTCCAGAAATTTTTGTTTGTGAGACCTCAGTACTTAGTTCTGAGTGAAGTTTGTGAGCAAAGAGGACTGTGCACAGTTCCTTTTTAATTGGGAGCTATGGGCCTTATTATTTGGAACTGATTAGACAATGCTAAAAGATCCAGTCAGCTAAGATGGAAAACTTACTTTATGGCTGAATATTTTTAAAAATTGGAAATAGCAACCTAGAATGCAGCAGGCTAAGGGTGATTATTATTGTGTTAAAAGTTTGTTGGTACGTTCGAATATTTAGAGAAGTACTATAATAAGTAGACTGCCAACGGGATGGAAAAAAAAATCTCCTAGTCTTGAGTCATCTTGTTCGTTCATCAGATTGAAAAATTACTACATAGAAGAAAAATTATAGGAGTAAAAGCTTTTTAGCGAGTGTATCTGTGGTTTGTAATGTAGGAACGTGGATTTCATGTGTGTGTGCGTTTTGTTTCCAGTATCTTTGCTATGAGTGATTACTGCTGAGCTTTCTGTGATCCTATCACAGCCCCACATTGCTCTTAAACAGGAAACTTTGTCCGCTTGTTTTTGAAAAAGAGTGCTTTGGCTGATGTATTTGGCATGTACCTTGTCTGTGACTATAGTTATAAGATATCTTATTATTAAGTGAACAAGAGGAAAAACTGTAATATAGAAAAATGTCATGACACATAAGGTCTCTTCAGGTGTTTTTAATCACAGCGCTGCTTTCTGCTTCCTAAAGCAGCATGGAGCTTTTCACCCCTTCATCACTCTCTGGTTTACAGATATCTTCCTGAATGTTACTTTGCTTCCAAATAGCTTCATTTTTACTCTATTAAAGAAAAAAGCAGAGCTAGACTCCTCTCTGCTTACAACCTGTGACTCTGAACTTGGTTTTGTTTTCTATTACCTGAACATTTTTATAAAACATAAAATGCTTTTTAATGTTGATTTCAAAACTATTTGATGTAAGGGCTAGCTTACTAGTTCATTTAAAAATTTTATGTTCTACTTATGCGGGAAATGTACTCAAATATTTTCCCTCTAAAGTAAGAAAAAGTATGTAAAGACTGGTGTGAAAATATCTGTTTTTTTGAGCTAAACGTAAAGTTAGACTACTTAGAGATTGTTTAAAAAAAACCCTGGAACCTGAGTACTGATAGCCTTTATAATTTTATTTTACTGCAACTGCGGATGTTGTTCTATGTTGCTAATGTTTTATAGTCTTACTAAACTATTTGAGTCAATACCCTCCAAGAGTTAATTCCACTTACTCCACTCTTGCTTCTACTATGAAAACTCTGAAAACTCTTTTTTTTTTTTTCCTTCTAAATTAGAGACCTCTCTTCCCCCACTAGTTTTGTGTAAGAGCACTGTTTCATTATTCCTGCTGCATTCTGAATGTTTTATTTATTTATGTATTTCTCCAGTGGAGTGGGGTTGGAAAAGGTCATTAAATAATTGGGCATTTTCCATCCCCTTTTTCTCACAGTAAATCAGGTCTTAATGCTCAATTACT
The DNA here is from genome assembly GCF_047370975.1 of Nipponia nippon. NCBI lineage: Eukaryota > Metazoa > Chordata > Aves > Pelecaniformes > Threskiornithidae > Nipponia > Nipponia nippon. Next base: position 45,868,545 of record NW_028262347.1, read on the forward strand.
CTGCAGCTATTCAGGCTATTGCAGAGTAGGTATAAACCACTACATTCTAATTTGGCAGTATTTTAAAATTTCTCTGTTGGCTTTTCTACCGACACTTCTGCTATTGGTGTAACTTACTGCGTGATGCAAGGCAAAGAAGAGTCAAACTCGAGGTGTAACAGAACCTTTTCTTTAATACTAAATTTCTAGATGTGCATCTTTTGGTACAGTGCCTGTGTCTTCAAGTTGTCGTTTGCAATGCCTTTTGTATGGCTGTGTTTAAAAATTATGAATAAGCCTTTTAAGTCAAGGAGAGTAAGTTCTGTGATGATAATTATCAGCAACATTTGACTTTTAAACATTTCCCATGTTGACACTGATTTTCGTATTATAACACTTAAAAAACAGAAAGGCTATTGTATGTGGCAGTTTATCGTTTTTTAATGCTAGCTCATACAAATTCTAACTCCCAAGCTGTCACTTCTTTGATAATTTTCTCAGCGTTCTTTGATCATAACCTTTTTTCTCCCTAATAAGAATGTACGAACGGTCATACTAGATCAAATTGCTTATCCATCTAGCTTACTATTTTGTTCACAAGAGTGAATAGCAGGTGAGTAAAGGTGTGTATGAGGGCAGAGGAAAACACAGTGATGCTTCCCTGGAACCTTAATACCAAAAATCTGCATTTTGGATCTGCACTGAATACCCATTAGAGCAGGTGTAAAGAAACAGTAAAGCAAAAACCTCACTTTGTGTTTCCCTTCCTACATACCATCGAGTGCTTACACATCTCTGTCCTGTGGCTTTTTTGTGGCCTTTTTTTTCCAGTTTGAAGGATCTCAGTCTGTTTAGCTGCTCCTTGTATGGAATATGTTCATCTTTTTCCTATCTGTATGATTTCTAGTTCCCTTTTTAAGAAAATTAAAACAAAACTGAGCATGGGGCCTCAAAATAAATAAGTAAGTGCATCCATAAGTATATAGCATGTGATAAGGATTTTTTGGGAAAAAAATCATTATATTCTACTTGAACATTAAAATAAATGAACATTAAAACTCAGTTTTGAGAATATCTTATAACTCCTGAGTTTTTTTTTTTTTTTGTTCTTCATGGGCATTACTTTCTACGTAGTAGAATACTCAGGATATGTTCTGCTTGACTGTATACACACCTATAGAATATATTAGGATTTACTAATATTGAATTTTGTCGTGTAATTCATTGCCTGATTGCAAAATATCATGAGGGTTTTCTGCAACTCTTCAGAGTTGGCATTCATTTTTTACTATTTAATTAAAACCAGCAAACTTTGTCATTTCATTTTCACTGTTACTCCTTTCTTCCCTTACTCCCGTTTCTCAATACCTTACTAATATGAGGAACAGCAGAGGTGCTTTTTGGATCTTTCTAAAGACCTTGCGATAGGTGTTAAGAGTTTATTCCGAGCCTTTCGTAAAGTTTGTGCACTTGTTCTAGCTGCCATGTTTTAAATGAAAATACCATTTACTTTCAATTCCATCCTTACATGTCAGCATTGAGCTCTTGAGCTTTTTGTCAAAACCAGTGAAAAGGAGTGAAAATTCACTGTCTTTTTAGAAGAAATCGCCAAAGTTGAATCTGTTAGGATGAAAGCAACCCCCTGATTTACTTAGTAGCACTATTATACATGTATTTTTCTATTTTAATCTCTCTTCTATTGTATTTAGCTCCATTTGAAAGTATTAGAAGATCTGATTCTCCTTTTGTTGAATTTTTGTATCAGAATTTTCACCAACATAAATGATTACTCCCACTTTATACAAGTTAAAATAAGAAGGCTCACCATCTTACTTGCACCAGACATGGTAGTGAACAGATCTTTGATAGATAAACTGGAAGCCTAGGAATGTACAGGCAGTTTGTCCTTCATGAAGGTACATGTGCTTTATTTAAATATGCAGGAAGATTTACCTCCAATTTATTTTTGCTAGGCTGCTTGGGAACTTCTCACAGTGCCGTTTCATCTTGGCTAACCTACATAATTTCCTGCCATCAGCATTTTTTCCATCTCCTCTAGGCCATTAATAAATACATGGAACAGTGTAAGTCGCAGCACAGCTCCCCAGGGCACACCGCTGTTAACTTTTTTCTGTGCTGAGAGTTGGCCATTTATTAATACTCCTTCGCTTCCTACCTGTTGGCCAGCTTTCAGGCCATGACAGGGCTTTACTACTCACTCTGCGGTTACCAAGGTTGTGTTTTGTTTTGTGTTTTGTTTTTTGTTTTTTGTTTTTTTTTTTTAAATGGCCTCTGATGTAGGACATGTAACCTACATTCAGTGCTTCTGCCTTATCCGCTGTTTTCTTAACTCTCCCAAAGAGTTCTAACAGCGGAGAGAGGCAATATTTCACTTGTAAGGGCTGTACTTCTTTTCATCCCTGTAATGCTCATCAAAATGCTTTATATCTCCATGTAGATTCAACCTCATGGTCCTCAACATCCAGTTATTTTTCACTTTTCAGTATGCTACATCTTACCCTTCAGTAAAGAGGGTAAGCAGAAAATCATAATATGTGGTAATGAATGATGCAGCTAGATGTTTTACAGTGAATGCGTAGCACTGGCATCCCTTTTATTCTGATGCCTACTCACAAAAAAAGTGAAATTTATATCTACATAAGTTAAGGGTTTTTTTCAGTTACCTTTTTTTGTAAAGCATACACATTTAGTTACTTCAAATAAGACTGAAGTTGCACCCTGAAGGTAATTTACAGGATTTTATTCCTACTGAATAAAAGAGCTTCCTTCTTCCTATATATCATAATGAATTCAGCGTATTAGAAACTGTAAAATAGTTTATTTTTTAATTTGGTGTTATTACAGTGTTTCTTTTATGTAGTATTTCTCTTGCAGGGTGTCACCATTTGGCTTCCAATTTACCTTCTCTGCTTTTCACTTCTTTCAACAGTTAACATAGTTGCTATTTTTTATTTTGGGTTCGTTGCCCTATTTCACACTTGCTCCGGATTCTCTCAAATGTGAGAGCTAAGTAGGCTGTTTGCTTGTTTTAGCTCAGTAGCAATTTCTAAAAAGAAAAGCTTTTTGTTTAGCAGCAAGCATAGATATAATAAATGCTGTAGCTGGTGTGTAGAAAACCAAAGCTGGGTTCATCTTTGCCTAAAACATTTCAGGGCATTACCACTGTCACTTTGAATTCAAAACTGTCAAAAATCTATCTTCAGTCCATTCGAACTTAATGTAAACTTTATTTCAAAAAAAAGAATTGCAATGACATCTGCCACATTGGTACTTCAGAGATCATGGGCAAGAGCTCTGCTATCACAGGATTTGTGTGTATGCATAGACTAAATGATGCCATATGCAAACCCTTTACTGGTTTAATATTTAGAAATTTGGATTATTTTGGGGCACGAGATGGGTATTTTAAAGCATGATGCATGTTTTACATACTTTATTTTCTCACTGATGTTATTTAGATTATAAACTTTTTGAAGTAAGAAAAACAATGTGGATGAAAGGAAGATTAGCTGCAACAAGATCATGTGCTGGTGTACTTTAATATATCCTTGTGTTTCAGTATTTAAGTACGTTGTTGACTAATTACATGGGTATATATGGGGATACAAGTGTGTGGATCACTCAAAACTTGCTTTTATTTAGAAAACTACTTTAAAAGCAGAAGAAAAATGATTGTATACTAAATATTATGATGGATTCTTCCCTGAAGACTGTGGGGGGAGAAATAGCTTTGAAGAGGGGGCTGTCTAGTTCTATTAATAACCTGATAATAAATTTCAATGTCAGAAGGCTGCTGGGAAGCTGAAGACCTTGTCTTTTGGCTTCATTTGCTTAATTCTTCATAGAGACTGTTCCTTTGGGGAATACTTAGGTCATACCATTTATTTAGAGTATTGGAGGTAACAAAGCAAGCAATTCATAGCAGACTGCTTCGATTCATAATCAGTGCTGCTGCTTTTCATCTTGATCTGCTACTTGAGCAGTGAGATGGACAGAGATACATAGCTGTTCTTTCACACAAGAACTAGTTTCTTAAAGCTTGAAGCTGTTCCTTGTCACCCTCCCTTGCCTCCTCCCAGGTAAGGTACCATGTTCCAGCTGAAAACATCCAACCTTGTCACTGATCAAGAAGAAAATAGACAGGTGATGGGTCTTCTGTCACTTGTACGTGCTCTGGAGTTGTGAGGGGTTCCAGCTGAGAGCAGGCTTTGTTGTGTAGCATCTAGTGTGATCACACAGGAGAGGAAGACCTTGTGCTGAAGAGATTTGTCCGAATAGACAAAGGGATAGTTTAGTGCAAACCAAATTCCTTCCTTTTTTTCCGGAACATAATGCTATTCCTCAGTATTCGGAGATGACAGACTACCGTCTTCATCCTGTGAGGGCAGTCAGGAGGCGGGCTCACCTTTGAGGAGAGCTGGTGCTTGAGGGAGTCGTTCAGTTAGGTACACGTGCATGGAAGATGTGAATGTTAGGTGTAAGCATTGATGCTCTCAAATGCTTCTTCCGAAGACTCAAGAGGTAAGCTAGAGGAGGGTGGTGAGAGGTTTTCTTCCCCATTGTGGTGGGAGCCTAACAGTAGGGTTGAGAATCCTTGTGGGCCTGCGGACGCTGAGCTGCAAAATGTGAATGATGAGCCTGGGTCACCATGTCCTCCTGCACAGGCACATTCACACTGCTTAAGACCTGAAAGCAATTTTAGCTCTTGTTCTTCCTTCATCACAATTACAAACAAATCGATTTCTCTCACTCTTTTCCTTTATTTAAGACTTGGTTCATGGTTCCTGCTCTTTTCCCTCCCTCACCTTTTGTGGTTTCATGGTAGCAAGGAAAAGTGGCCATGCAGGTCTTTACAATTGTCTGGGTGGTCCTTGTTGAAAGAAGATAGTTGGGCACATGTGGCTCCAAGCAGGTGGTGACTTATCTTGAGTTGGGGAGGGGGTTGTGTGTTTTGGGGGGTGGCACAGAGCTTCATTTGTTCAGCTGTTAAAAGTTTCCAGGATGGGCATGCTTTCTGCAAAGCCTTTGTCTGCTGTTGTTCACTTGCTGTCATTGTAAAATTTGCTTTATGCTTTTGTTTTTCTGCTGAAAGTTCTCAATAGGATATGCTCATTCACGCCTAAATAATCCCATCTTTCCGGCCAAAAAGTAATTCTGCATTCTCATAATAAAATAAAAAAAAGCATATAGTCCTTTGGGTCATTTGTTAGAGGATGACATCTTATAGGTCAGGGCAGGAAAAGAGCTGCTGCTATATTGATTTGGAATGCCACGGAGTATTTCTTGAAGGCTGGAAATCATTATTTTTACAGACCTGTTATGTCTTATGTGCTCAGCATAAGCTTACTCTTTTGGCCCTTGCTGTATGCTCTCCTGCTGTGGTCCAAATGTTTCATACACTGGCTACACAGCCTTGCTTCCGCCTCGTATCAAACACAGCTGATTCACAGATCTGTGACCTTTCACTGATCTGCTGGTGTATAGTCCAGAAATGTGGGAGGGACAGAGAAGCTCTGTTATGCTTTGGAAAATGTGTTATAAGAAACAGATTCTCCGTACCAGCTTTATAAAATAGGCCTTCCCTCTCATAGGGTCTAATTTGCCTTTGGCAGAACAGCCTCACAGTTCTCTGCATGGGTTGTGTTGTGAACCCATGCATAAGTGCGTGTTTGTCGTGTGAATAGATGCCTTTTTCCCTGGATGCTGCTTCCATGGAATGATGTGTTAGAGTTCTATGTCAGAGTTCTAAGAACTGGAGACATTTGCTTTTGTATAAAATCATTTTGGTAAAAGTGCTTTAGAGCTAATCTAGGAAGGAATTGAACAGAGATGTCTTTGCTGCTTATTCAGAAAGTACTGAGCTGCAACTTGTTTCATAGTCTGAATAGAGAGGTAGGGAATAAACTTCAGAGAAAGTTAAAGAAAACAAAGCAGGATTTTTCAGAAGAGTTACAGGCATAGTTCAAGCTGATTAGCTCAAAAAATTGTGAGAAATTAAGGGAGCTAGTGCTGATAGCTTCTGCTTACAAATGCAGATCACTAGGATAGGTCGTTATTTGCACGCACTCTGTATTGCTTTCAGTACATTTAATTTTGATGACTAGAAAGCCTTTGCATTCCTCCACCCGCTGCTTTTTACAGGCAGTCTTTAAACATCATGAAAAATGCAGGCTCTTGTTTCATGCTTAAAAAGATTTTTGTGTGCCATATCACTTGGGCTGCCATAAAAATGTTAGTGGCTTGATAATTGCAGACTTCAAGTTATTTCAAGTAAGTGATGAAACGTGAACGTTTCAGATAGTTGGCATGGAAAGGGGCAAACAAGATTTGTTTTTCTAACAGTAAAGGTGAGGTTTTGGTATTCTAAGTAATGTACAGTCCAATATTTACTAATAGGGTGTATACGTGTGAATAAAGAATTCTTCTGTACATACAGGGCTTGTGTACATACAGGCAGGCGCTGGCCCTATTTGCTCAGTAGCAAGCACTTCCAAACTTCTATCAAGAAAACCAGAGTTTAAAGAAATTAATGGGTAACATACTAACTGATATTTTGTTATTGTATTGGTCATAATCATAAGCACAGAGCAGCAACTCCTGCATTATATATGGTATTGTAAAAGTCTGTAACCTACTTCATGTGCTATGAGGACACAAGGAGTCTTTGAAAGGAGAATTTGGCATGAAACGTGGTTGTTTGCAAAGCTATCTGATTGGTTGCTGATCTTTCATTTTTCATACTGCTAGGCTATTCAGATAAATCCAGATCTTTCTGAAGCTAATTCATTGTCAAAATCCCATTTCCATCACTAAAGCAAGATCCAGATACGCATTTCCACTTAAATCTTAAAAGCTCTTTTACGTATCTTTTCAGTTTTTCTGTCCTGAAAGGTTGTTCAATGAAAATATTAACACCTAATATTTTTCTTCTGGGACTATTATGTTTGCTTAGGTAATAAGCAGAATTTTATTCCCCTCTGCCCACAACAGAAGAAAGAAAATTCCCAAATGGGATCCTCTATGGTGATGAGTGCCTTCAGCGCAGAGCTCAAGTGGAGGCCCAAACACTGAGCTACTATTTTTCTTTTCAACTGGAGAAAAACATATAATGTCTTAGCGATACTACTCGTACACTTCCCACTAGTGACGTAATCCCTCTCCATTCCATCAAAGTAATGTCTTCCAAAGAAAATATATAAAGGAAAAAGGGAGGAGGTAGGACTATTTATAATTATTTTCATTTGTCAAGCAAGTTAGTGCTTTTTCTGCCTTTATTTTACTTCTTGTGCTTGAGTTCTCCATTAACAGTGTATGTGTACCCACATCACTATAGTATTTCAGCTCCTCACAGTCTTTGTAGTATTTATCTTTACAGCAAGGTGAATAATTTTTTTTTTATTGCTCTTCTACAGACAGGGAATTATGGGTCGAGAAGTTTTTTTAAAGTTAGATCCCTAAAGAATTTCTCTGTGTATTTCAATGATTTCGGTAGGCTTTAAAATTCTGGTAATCTGAGTTATGTGACACCACCAAGGCTAGAGCTGCATCCCCTTTGCTTGAGGTGAATGTGGCAAGGAGTACTTATGCGTACCGACCCTCTAAACTGTATTTCATTAGACCACAGAGATAACGTGTTTGGCAAAGCCAGCTCCAAAATCTCCTCCAACTTGTGAGGCTTCTGTTGGTCTTTGGGACGTGGAGACATAATTTCCTGCTTTTCCAGATGGTTCAATGTGACCCAGAGCTGCAGCAATCGGCTGATGATAAGAGACAACCTTATTACCCATCTCTCTAACAAAATGTGCAGCACACATTATTTAAGCAGTGAACCGGCAACAAATTAAATAGTTGTACTGTTCATCACAGAACCTTAATTAATAAAATCTGACTCAAAGTGAGCAAGTCTGCCCCTAGGCCCATAATTGTGATTAGATATTTGAAAGAATCATGGTAACTTTTTTCATATGTTGTTGTTGTTATAATTATATTTTCAGACCTGGGATTTCATTCTTGCTTTCAAGAATCCTGAAAGTCTGAAAACTTACAGGGGAAGGAAGCAATACTGTACTGTTGTGTGGTATAGTATTGCCCACATTGTTCTTTGTAACTCATAGGGGTTTTATTTATCCCCTCTCGTTGCTTGCTGCTTTATTCCATGCCTGTTTTTGGTATTTTTAAAAGGAGACTGAGGGTGACGTAAGCATTGACTGAGGATAAATACACTGCTTCAATAAAAGGTTCTGAAGCTTTTTGACTTGTCTCTTTGGGGCAAGCCTTGCAAAAAGCCTGGGGCAGATGCACTAAACTATTGCTACTGTCAGAATAGTAGCATTACTCAATCAACTTTAATTAAAATAAAATATTTGCATTAAAATGCAGGGACTCCATAGAGGTTTGAAAATATGATTTTTTTTTTTAAATGACATTGTAAAGTGAACTTATTTTTAGCTTAATACTGTAAAAGAAAAACCTTATCAGTGAATAGGTAGCTTTTTGGGTTCAAATATCTTCAATTTTTCAAATATTTTACTTTTTATTAATTGTATGCATGTGGAATGACAGTGGAAAGCAGTCGAGTAATATAGTATTGTGGGGAGTATTCTAGCTATAATATTCTAGGAGTAGTCTAATTGCCATTAGAATACAGTAATCACTCCATATTCTCAAATTGCTTAGATTAGCAATCTACTTCATTCATCCTTTTTTAAGGGAAGTTTTACTCTGAAAATGAATCTGGCTATATTCAGTGCCTTATTTGCCATTTTTGGCCCTCTATCCTGGCTATAGTTAACAACGTTCCTTTTGACAAACTGTGATTTGGCAATAAATGTGAGAAGACCCTGGAGATGTGGAGGTGCCAATAAAATGGGACCCATCAGAAGTAGCAGACTTATTTGGGCTGTAGAAATCAGGCGCATAAATAGTGTTGCTGTTGGGAACAGGTAGCGATGTGCATGGCTTGTCTGAGTAGTGATGGCAGGACTCCAGTGTGTATTCACATGTCCTTTTAGGTATGGGCCCCTAAACCAACATCTGACTGATCACTATTGCCTCTCACGAATATAAAACTCACTAGTGGTGAAAGTTGCTACTAAAGTCTTAAGAACAGAAATGATGTTCTGAAATGAAATCATGACTCTTTTAATGTTACTGTTGAAGCCAAGCATCTGGAACTAGAGATTTAAGTGAAATGTGGATGCCAGGAACCCTTTTCTTGTGCATGTTGCATCAGACTTTGACGTTGCTGTAGTAGTACCAGACATTTGAACTCTGAAATGTATCAGCTTCTGCAGACTGTAAAAGGGCCTATGGAAGACTGGAAGTGGTAGCGAAGAGAATTGTGCTGATTTCCTACTGCTCTTATGTATGTGTATACAAGGTATGATTTTTCTTTTTTTTAATGCTGATTTGAAAATGTGAACCGTTTAGTGTAGCTTCAGACCAGCTTGTTCAATGAAGCTCGTTATTACACAACTGTGAGAGGTTTAGATTTCGGTATGCTTCTGTGCAGACTACCAGTACAGGTACTGATCTTTTTGCAGGAAATATGGGGGCAAAGATCAGTAATACCTCTATCTTCTGTATACATATATAGAATAAAAGAAATATTTTCAGGCATTTTTGGTTACACAGGTATTAGTATGAATCTTCCCCTTGTTGGTCCAGCAAAGTAGTTACATTCAGATATCTATTAAGTAAGTTCACCTGCTTTTAGTAGACCATGTACGTTTTAATGGAGACTATTTAATATTGGAATGGAATAAACTATCCTGCTAGAGGGTTAAAGAAAACCCAAACAACAAAACTTGTGTAAATAGTGCAGTGGAGTGTTTTTTTTACCTATCTCTGTTGGGAAGCATGGCCAGTTAAAAGGCCATTGACAAGAAGACAGGACAGTGTGTATAACACCCAGCGTTGGTCCTTTTGGCCAGAACCATTTCTTGTGTTGAAGAATTGGCAGTGCTGTTCAAAAGTGATGTTCTTCTCTAATCAACCTTTCATTAAATGGTACAGTTAAACTTAATTCTGTTCTTGATTTGATTATGGATAAAGGAATCTATTTTTCACATTGGTAATGGTTATGTGAGTTGTGTATAGCAGGGTAGGTGCAAAACCAAGAGTGCTTATTCCAGGTGGCCGTTTGCACTCTAGAACCCAGAAATTTTTAGTGTAGTGTGAAAACAAAACAACATCATGTTGTACAGGGACTGGGGGGAGGGAGGAAGGAGAAGATAACGAGGATCTGTTACAGGAACTGTTTTTTCTACTACAATGAATTTTTTGGGTAATGAAGGTGCCAGCTTTTTCTTTTTCCTGTTACTCAGCTAATAACTGTTGACCTTTACAGTGTGATTCAAAGTTCACAGTAGTTAAAGCAATCTCATTGCCCTCTATGGCTTTTTGGGTCGCGGCAGCAGAAAAGGCACTCAGACTCCTTGCCCTTTCATTTGGGAACTGTGATTTCATGTGGGCTTCTTATTCCTGTGAGATGATTACTCTGAGTTGACTTCATTCAAAATCGATTACAGAGACAACAAGTTGAGGCTGTCCGTGCTTTTAGTGTACTATTCAGTGCCTATTAAGTGTTTGCCAGGCTTTTTATAGACAGTCTGTGAACTTTAAAAATATAAAATGCTTACATTCAGTATGGTGAATGAGGATTTAGCTAAACTGCTCTTATTAACATTAACTGAATGCCTTTAGTATTTACATAGTATTTTACACTTTTGAAGTGCTGTACTAACATTAATTAATTTTCAAAACACCTCTGTAGAGTCCTGTAGGTGAGAAACTTGGTGGCTTAATACCCATCAGCAGTACTGAGAATGTCCCCACAAGGGTATAAGAAAATGACTGAACAAGGATGTTCTAAATTAGAAACCAGTTTAATTTAGTTTAACCTGATTCACTAGCTCTTACTTTTGTTCATGCAGAACATGTAGATGACTGTGCTTACTCTTAAGACTCCTGGCCCTCCTGGGCATAATGGGACAGTAGTATGAAAGAAACAATTCCAGGTTTCTTTGCTTCCGCCTGTAAATTATGCTGACTGTTTTTTGCACAAGTATATTTAATAGGTTTGTGGTGCCTAGAGAGGGACATTGGAAGGTGTGAAGCTCATACATATGTTAAAAAACCATCGAACAACAACATACTTGATAGATCTGTTGGTTTAAACGTTTTTACAATGGTTAACATTTTTTTGGAGAAGAATAGAGGGGTGCATATTCACAACAGCTCACAGTCAGAATTAAGTTTTCTGATCTGCATTTAGGAACAACATTTCAGAACTTGGCATGAAGAAATTCTTAGCCAGACCATTAAAAGCTGACATCATCCAAAAGGGCAGATTATTTGAAATTTTGATCACTTGCTTAATAGAGTGGTTAAGTTCCTAAGAGCCAACGCTGCATCGTAAATCAACACTTGGTGAGAGGGGGCAGCACCTCTATCACTCACTCCAGCTATCAACAAGGAAAAAACATTGTTTTCCTGTAAATTGATTAATTTTTAGATTATTATACCATCTGTTAAAAACCAACCAACTCTTACTCCACCTTCATTTGGCCATAAACCCACCACTAGCACAAAGTAGGGTAAAAAGAGAAAATTAAGAAAATGAAAAAAATTGCTATTCCTTTTAGTTATACTAAAATGTCTTTGCTTTTTTGCTATTAAGGAAAATATGGGGGGAAAAAAATCCTCTGTTTTAGTAATGGAAAGGAAAAACTCTGTCCAACATTTAGTTTCAACCAGTCAGGCCCTTACTCTTTTTAAACTATAGTCTTACTAAAATGAAGGCTTTTTCCTATAAATATTAAAAAAAGTTACCATACCTGGTAACTCTCTGCAGAGTAAGGTGATAATAGGAGTGAATATCAAAGGCAGTTACATACTGGTTTTTTTTTTGTTTTTTTTTTGTTTAGATTTATTTCCGACCTCTTGGGCTGAGGCAGTCACTGTGTAATTTATAAGGGAAAGGTTTTCCGACACATAATTTCTTTTCTGTCTGAGCTCGTCTGTGACTCCTGCAGCCACTTCTTCCTCTGTTTCTAAAGGTGCACAGGAAAGCTATGAAGTATAGCATCATTTTGTTGACTAAAAGGAAGTTTATACATAGTTATTTGAGTGGTTTTGCAAGGGAGGAAAATGGCATCTTTCCCCACTTTACTTAATTTTGCCCCTTTTAAGAGCAAGCTTTAGCTTCATGAGAGTCATCAGAACCTAAGGGCTTATGCAGAATGGCTAAGTTGGGAAATTGTGCTCAGGGAAAGAAATATGTGCATCTATGGCTGCATGCATGTGTGTGGCTTTTCTTTCAGACCAGCTAATTTCACTCAGTTGGGTAATCAAAGCTAAAAAAAGGAGGTGGAAACTTTCTTTTAAAAGTAAGTAATTTGGAAAAAAAAAAAAAAAAATATCCAAAACGTTTGTTGGATGGAGTTGATGTTTCTGACAAGGACCGTCATATATTCGGACAACTTTAATGGATTTGTATTGGAATTTAATTTTTCTTTTTAGCAGGGGGAAGTAATTGTATTAATTACTGTGTGATTCCCCCCCCCCCCCCCCCCCCCCCCCATGCTTTAGTGATCCTACATTCTTAGATGGAAATGGGAGAACACAGCAGCCAAAAGAAAAAAAAGCTGGAGGAGGGGGGAATGTCTTCTAATCTGAGGTAGAACTGGAGAAATGTTAAAAGGTTTAGCTACTTAGAGCAGAATAAATCTGAAATCTTACGGCAGCAAAATACTTGAGGTTCTGAAACTGTAATTCTTGAAATTACAGTGCTGAAAGCCAGTTTGTGCCATTATAGTATTGAATGTTGTTGTGCATGAAAGCATGACTTATAATAGAAAAATGTTACTGAATGTTAGATTCCTGCTGCTGCTGTAATTATCTTCCCTTAGATTATTTTTGTTTGGCTAGATGACTCTTAAAAAAAGAAAATCAGCCAATAAAGCATCATTCATATAAAACAAATTCTTTACAGGAATATTGGTCTTGGAATGCCTGAATTTTTATTTATATTTAGCACTTCATCCCATGAGCTAAAGATCTCTTGGAAACATAATCAGTTGGACTTGTTCTCCTGAACACTAGTTTCTAGTGACTGTTAAGTTATTGTACCTTTCCCTAGAAATCAGAAATAGGATATTGGTGAATATTCTAGTTGTTTGGATTAAAAAAAAAAAAAAATCCCCAACAGATGCATTTAAGTTATTTTTCTGTAAGATAAGATCTCTTTTACTCTTAGAAAGAAGTTGACAGATTATGCAGTGTTAATGGCAAAACAAGGAGATGTGAGTTTGCATCATAATATCCCCTTGGCAGTGAATATTAAAGTTCAAAAGATGATTTCTGTCATCTGACCATAACCATGCTTCTAAAAGGGCTAAGTGGCTGCTTAAAAAATAAACCACGTCGGTTTATTGAGGTTGTTGAAAAGTGGTGATCTCTGTCTTTATGATTCTAGCTATTATGTCAGTTTTACTACTGCTAGCCCTGCAGAACAGGTACAGTCATGGGAGGCTGAACTGGTTCATACATCACCTAGAGAATTGCTAATGAAGTTCCAGCTGCCAAATTCTGCCTGCAAATTAAAAGCATAGCACGGTATCACCTTGTTTATGTGGCTCTTTAATATTCTGCTTTGCCTTTTAATTCGTAATGAATCTGGTTGCTGCTCCAAAGCCTTACTCTTGTTTTTATGTTCAGCTCAAGATGGTTGTCCTGTACATTGATTTTGAGTGTTACTGTTTTGGGCACGGTAGATGTACTCCTATGCGTGTCTTGTTGAGATCTTTAATGTTTAGCACTACATTATATAAAATGTGACTGCAGTTGGAATTAGCCCACCAAACTTTGCTCCTAAGTCATCACAATATAAGCTTCAGAGGGGAACAGCTTGATTTGCAGATCCCTGGTTGATTTTGTGGAACTAACAGTTGGAGAGTGGTAACTTTTTTTAGTGAGCACATTTGATCTGGATTGGAAGGCTATAAACCTAGAACCAAACAGTCATTTTCACATTTGCTTTTCCAAGAGGAAGCAGACTTTCATTTCTGGTTAAATGACACGTGATTAAACAACTGTGAGAGATGAGGGAATATATCTATATCCAATTATGAATTCCTCTGTTTTATGAATAGGAGCTGTGATTGCAGCCATCAGTGTGGATTAGAACTTCCATTTCATAGCAGAAAACAGGCCATGCCTGAGGACCTGAAAAAGGGACATAAAGGGAGTTGTCATCAACGGGTAGCTGTATGTTTGTGGAACACAGGTTGCTCGAGGCAGTCATTCGTTTTTACCTGATTTCTGTCCCTGTTGGGCTCCAGCATGGGAAGTCCTAACAGAAGGGCAAGAACGACGAAAGGTGTGTTAGACTGCTTTTAAAGAGCGACGCTATCATAACACAGGTGTTCTAGGAGTGGAATCCAGCAGCTCCATGGGAGGAATAGGGGCAGACAGAAACTGGTTTCCCTGAATTGTAATTCTAGTTAAGAACCTCATGGTCCTTTCCCATCTTGTCTTTCCTTCTCCCCCCAGGTTAGTCTTGTGTTTGATGAAGGGAATGAACGTTTGAGTGATTCAGGATTAGTTCTGGGATCAGGGATTTCACTGTTAGAAGAGGAGGGTGGGAACTAAGCAGTGGGTGGGTTCTGCCCTGGTCCAGCCTGATGGGAACATGCAAGATTCATTGCATTTTTGCTGTTCTCCAAAATTAAGACTCTCCATTAGAAAGACTGTAACAAAAATCTTCTCCTGCTTTCCCTCCCTGGCCTCAGCTGATGAAATGAGTACCAAAGTGGTGCTAGGTAGCTCTTTGTTCAGAAGAGCTATAAAAGCACCTGGTTTTAGGAAATCAGTTGCAATACAATAAGGATTTCACTTTTATATGAGCAGCTTCTTAATATATCACCTAATTAATAATAATAACCTCTGACTTCTTTATCTCTGCAATATAGAGCTTTGCACCATCATCTTCACTGTAAATCCATACCTGTAAAAATACTTCAAATATTATTACTGGTAAGTGCATTGTTCCTTCTGAGTTGTTGCAACTTCTCTACTGTAATATTTCTGGCTATATTCAAAGAAGAGTTTATCCACTTAAGCAAGGATTTTTATATATTGATGCGAAGTAGGCAAGCCATTGAAATGGCCACGAAATATGTAGAAAGAATACTTGTACAATATTACATTTAGAGAGAGATCTTCCTGTATTTGTGAGAATTTCAGAAGTGTTGGGGGGACGTGACAATATTTGAATGCTCTATTTGTTTTTGCTATAAAATCAGTCTTCTAAAACCAAGGAGTAATTTATGTGTATATCAACACCAATGACCAACTTCCTTTGTCTTCTTTCCAATCACAGATATGTGGGAGTATATGCTTAGACCTGATCTGAATGGCAGGGATGAAAAGGGCTCCGCACTTAAAAGTTCATTTGTACAGGAGTTTGTACATCACACCAATGAAGTTCTTCATGTCCCACAACTGAAAAAAAAAAATCCATGGTTATAATTTCCAAGTAGAAAAAAAACCCAGAAGCCTAAAACTAAAAAGCTTAATTATGATTAATTGAAAAGGTTTTCTGCAGAAGCTAGTGGCAGTGATTTGCATAAATTCTCATTAAGGTGAATAATATATTTTCTTCAAGATCCATTAAACAAGCTTTAATCAGTTGAGCTTGAAAAACATCACCATGAAACTTCAGTTTAAAAGTCATTATACAGCATCTAAAATAAGTTCTGAAAAATTACAGGAACGTATCCAAGAGACATCAGCATCCTTCAGACAGTAAGAATCCATGTAATAAATACCAAGAGGAAGGGTGGATTGTTGTTCCTGGCTTTAAGTTAATTCCACAAAGACAAAACATGCTTGGTGGGAAGGAAGCCTTGTGTCGCCAGCACAGTGGGGTGTTGTACCGGAGTGAGGTATCTGCAAACTACTTTTTCTGCTAGTTTCAAGAAGAGAACATGATGAACTGGCAAGTATGCTACAAGCTGTAGTACCTACTACCTCTGCCTTATGTAGTGGATACCCTACTGCAGGTTTGTGGTTTTGTTTCTTTTTGGTTTTTTTCCTTTTTTAAGCACTTAAGCTGAACTGGCCATTAAAACATTCATTTATGTATGCAACCTAAACATTTTTGTATATTTCTATCCACTTTTACTTTTCAGGATTAATTCAGAAGCAGTCTTTCAAATCACAGGTTTTAACTGGTTGGATGCATTGCCTTTACCCTGCGTTTAATGACAATTTTCTTTCTCAGTTAGTCCATTTGGTGATAGGAGCTGTGTGAAATTCAGTTTAAAGCAACCATTATCTTGTTTTAGCAATCTTTTGGGTACCAGGAAAGGTGGAGTGGCAGAACTCAGAGTTTCTGCTGTTCTTGGCAATGCTTTCTTCTCTTTATTTAAGGCTATAAAGAAATAAGCACTTTAAAAAAATATTCTACAAATAAATAATAATTCTGTTTTATTAATTGATTTTTATTATTGCTGAGAGGTACACTGGATTCCTTCCTTGGCATTTAGTGAGCAGTCATGCTTTTGTACCCTTTTCTTTGCAGGAGCCAAATTTAAAGCTTTAGATGTTGGCACTGAATCAACTTTCTAAAGCAGCAGTTCCTAAATTGCAGTGTATGTATATACACATTGTATAATTTATGACTGTTCAAAGTAGTGGTTGGCCAGGCTGGAACTGGTACCGCTGGAATTGGTACCTGCCGACCTTTATTGTGGTACCTGGTGAAAGAGAAAAATCATCCAGATTTGCTCCCTGTTCTGGAACATTTTGCTTGCTACTTTCTTTTTTTCAATGTTTACAGTGTAAAATATAGAGACGGGGCAATGAATTTCAGGATGGATCAGGATGACTACTATTAGTGTGTTCTAAAAACTTTGTTCTCTTTATCAATTTAACACTTCCTGTCTTTGAGACCTTTTATGGTAAAAAGTAGTACAACTGGCAAGAAAATAGAGCAGTAAATATAGCTTTTGCGTTATGTATGCTAGCAAGTTTGACTCATATTTTCCTCTGTTCATCATTAGGCATAGCATTTTTTCCTTGTGAATTTGTCTTATTCGAGAGAGCTCAGCTGTACAGGTAGAAATAGGATACACTAATGTTTTCTTGTATTATGGAAACCTCCCTCAATTTAAAAAAAAAAAGTTCGAAGCTTCTGAATGAAAATGTAATTCATGATTACTTTTGCGGCTCTGGAGCCCAGATAGAGAAACTGATTGTTTATTTAGTAGCAGGGTGTCCTTAAGACTACTGGCAAATGCCAGTTATTTTTGAATGTTCAAATCAGAATTTATTTCTAATGTCCTCACATCATTGTGGTATTCATGATGATATGAGTTAGCTGTTACAGCTTCTTTTTGTGATCCTGGAGAAGAAAGGGAAAAAGAGGTTCTTTATTTTTTAAAAAAATTATTTTACGGTATGGTGACCTGAAGTACTTTCTTTGTTTTCTGATAATTATCACCATTATTATTTTATTATAATGTACAGTTTGTGTTTTAGTGTGTATTTCTTTTGGCTTTGTAACAGCATTTAGGTTCTTTATCTTCTTATTGTAACTAAACTGCACCCAAAATGTTGCATGACTCATCTGTAGAGGAAAATGTATATTAAAATATCTCCAGATAAACTCTGTTTTTGATGTTTTTTCCCTGTTGCTTCAATTTTTGATGCTTTTACATCTTGTTTAAAGAGCTAGTATCCCAAAGCTGACTGGTATATGCTAAGATTCGGCTGAACAGTTCCCTTAAATATTATGGGAGGTCTATAAGTGATGGGTGGCCCAAAACCCAAAGTCACCATTCTATTCAAATAAACACACAGAAAGTATGTGCAAGACCTTTAACTCTTACAGGAGCTTGGCTGTGTGCCATGCTTCTGACTTAATGGAATGGCTGATTTCAGGGTTGCCTGGGGCCACAACCACAAATAAGCATATATATCTCTGAGGTCATTGAAACCAATTTTATTATTTTCTTAGCTATTGGAAATAAGTCACCTGGCTTGATTTATACGTAAAATTCCAGAACATCAGCCCACAGAAGTGACCTTTAATTTAAAACTTTCATCTGTTTTGTTGGCCTGTAACATTGGCCTGTAATATTAAAATAACAGCAGCTTTTGTCTCTAGAAATACTATTTTATCTTTCTCAGTAGCTGGTGGCTAAGTATTCGCTGTAAGTTTGGGATTCAAGTGGAATGTCTTCATGTGAAATGATCCTCATAGTCAGCACTGCTGCAGTTGCCAGTTAGACCCAGTTCAGTTTCCAGAGGTGGGACTTGAAACTCCCATCGAGTTTGAAAACGTGATGGTGAGGTTTTGGGTTTCCTGTGGGCTCCCAGTGCCTCTCATGAGCCAGGAGCTGCCTCTGTTCCACAGTGATTTCTACAGGCTTTTATCCTGCAAGGCTAGAATTAAGAAGTAACTAGAGGGGGTGATGATTTGAATGAGGTAAGTATGACTGATTACATACAACATCTGGGCAAATTTTTCTAAAATAATTGGATAGCAGTATCTTACTATCTCAGTTTTTCTCCAGATTTCATGAAAAGAACATGGCAGTCTACGCTGAAATCTTCATACGCCTTCAGTCTTCTTCATTGTCTTAGTGAATGGGATGTGTAGGTTGGATAGCTGTATTATTTATTAGCTATATGTCATAATTCCTTTCTCAGTGTCTTTCTGCGTACCACAACATGTTAGGAACCTGGGAAATTTATGATGCATACACAGCATTGTATTATTCCAAACTACTAATTTCCTGTGGTGAGAAAATAAATCTTGAATTCCTGATTACTTTGTAGCAAGATCAATATAAAGCCCTAGAAAAAGAAGTAAGTCTTGTAGAGCAGAAACTGCTTATTCCTTATGTTACTCTAGGTTGGTTTTATTATGCAGAAATAAATACATCCTGCTGTTTTATATGGTCTGGCAAACTATAATTTTCTTCATTAAACTTCCAGTGGCTTGTAATGCCATGGGAGACAGCAAAGAGGGAGCCTGAACTCTGAAGAAGTAACCTTCCCCAGCTTTGTAGGTAATAGGTATGCGCTGTAGTTTATGTAAAGATTCAAATGGACTGTTGCTCTTTAGGAAAAAAAAAATAGGGCATTACAATACTCTTTCTTCAATTATATAAAAAACACATGTAGATCCCTAGTAGAAAACAGACTCTGTTCAAGCTCAGGCATGTGAAGTTGAAGCTTCTCTCCAAGGTGAAATTCTGTATTTCTTCTGTCCTTATGTGAGAAGCTGAGATATTTGAAGAGAATACATTTGCCTTGTCAACAAATGCAACAACATGGTACCCACTGTTTTTCTCTCTTTGAAGTCTGAAAGTGCTGACTGACCTCTCCAGGCAGTCTGTTCTCTGCCTTCTTTGGGTCACCCTCATTGCACTGAGTTGCATGTGTTTCTCTTAATCTACCCATGATTTTTTCCCCCATATTTGAAGTTTCTTCTTACTGTAATCTCAACCAGTCTTTCTACTTTGAATAGAGAAGGCAAAATTATCACTGTCCATTCCACTGTGCTGGAATTTTGAGATGACTTACAATTTCTGTCTTAAAATACTTACACATGAATTGTTTCCCCACAGACCATTTCTGTGTTTGATGTAGACTACTGAAAGAAGCAAACTGTTCACTTTTCTAAAGGTTTCAGTA
Organism: Nipponia nippon; assembly: GCF_047370975.1. NCBI lineage: Eukaryota > Metazoa > Chordata > Aves > Pelecaniformes > Threskiornithidae > Nipponia > Nipponia nippon. The sequence goes on from NW_028262347.1 coordinate 45,888,252, forward strand.
ATTTTTGTAAAGCTTTGTGTTCAATCAGCTCTCCTCTATGGGTCTCTTTAGGCAGAACTTATAGTTGTTGTTGTCTAAAGGCCAGAGTTATGAAATACCATAACCTTCTGTGGCGCTTGGGTTCCTCAGCTACCAGGAAAAATGCAGTCCACTGTTGTGCTGCTGTCAAGGATGGTTAGACTTAAGTGTTCCAGTAGGGAAGTTAAGCCTAGCAGGTAAATATTGGTTTGATCTTCCAGCAGATCTTCGGACCTTCATTTTTTAGAAGGATACTACTTAAGAAAGTTAAACCTGCTTAAAAAAAAAAAAAAAAAAAAAAAAAGGCACGCAAATCACTAGTGGAGAAAAGTGCAAGTGGTTGGCTAGCATAGAATTGGAGAGCCTTGAAAGTCTGACACTGTTTCAGTTCAACACTAGCTGCTTTTTGTAGTTCAGCTTGACTTGACTTAGCTGTGATGGTATCGTCAGGATGGCTGATCAGGTACGTGATTCTGGTAATGACTTTAGTTTACCTGAATTGCTATCTGAGACCTTTTTTACTTACTGCCTGCCTCCCAACAGCTGCCTTAAAACATAGAAAGGCATGGTTTCTGGTTGTTTTGTTTTTATGTTTGGAAGTCTAAAAAGTCTACTGAAAGGCTATAAAAGCTTATGCCAATTGCAGTTGATTATAAAACCCTACTGGTTTCAGTGACATAAATTGGAGGTTATTCCAGTACTAATGTGGATTAACGCTAATGTAGCAGAAATCAGAATTTGTTCCTGTGTGTTTTGATAACATAATTCAACTAATTTGACATTTCCTGGCATTTTAGCTCAATCTTTGACAGCATCCAGTAAAATCCTCGAGAGTATGCTTGGTGCGGACTTGCACAGAATGGCAACTATTAAGCCCATATTTTCTTTCACAAAATAACTGTGATAAGCTGTTGAGGCACAAAGATGAAAGAAATCAGTAAAACTAATTTCAGCCTTTTTCAGTAGGATCAACACCTTCCAAATGGGTGGGTGCCAGTCTGCTCTATTAAAATACGTTTATGAAGGGCATCCCACAGTGCTCCTGTAAAGAAGTTGGAGAGCTGGAAAGAGCATAGTTCATTCATCCAGGACTATGCTGAACACTATATTCACTAGAAGTCATTACACATCTTTGTGGGACCAAATATTGTTTTTAATTATCTGGATTGTTTTACTTTTTGATAGAATTTAGTTTTCATAAAAAATGATTTTTACATAAGTCTGTAGCAAGCTCCATTTTTTTTTCTGCTAAAAAAAAAAAAAAAATGCTTCCAGGAATTTGTCTGACATGTTTGTGGCAAGGCCTGAGAATAAAGGCTAACTCTGACCATCACAAATGCTTCCTAGCCAGATTTTAGCCCCCTCTATGTATTCTGTAGGAATTTTGCTTAATAGGAATCTGAAAAGTGCTGTGCTATTTTTTAATTTGGAATCCTCTGAAAAGATACTTTAAATATTTTGGTCGATTCACTGGTGAGTAAACTATCATCACAGAGAAATGTAAGCCTTGAGTTTTATCTCAAGTATATGTTAACATTTGCTGCTTCTTCCATCAAGTCAAGCTTGCTTTCTTTTGTGTGTTTTCTGGGCTTTCTGTTCCTCAGACTGTTTCACTGAAATGGCAGTACATCATCTTTGGTTCACGATTGTGTAGCTAGACTTTGGACCTGACTCAAAATAAATTAATTTTTTTAATCCTCATGGAGGATTCCCTTGCCCTCCTAATATTATTTAATATCTGGCTATAAATAGGGCTATGACCACAATCACATGTGACTGCGTATCAGAGAAGTTGGTAAACTAGACTAGGAAGATGATGATTTTGAAGATCAGTGGCATCTCTGTGGTTCCTTAGACCAGACTGATTTCAGGAAAGAAAAATTTTAAGTGTTGTGTTTTCACTTACCCCTTTATTTGGAAGTTGCTGTCTAAAAACGATACCTTTTGTAATGTGTTAAGTTAATATATTTGTGGGAAATCTTTCGTGTACGTAGTTGGGCAGCTATTAAGGGCAGATATACTACAAGGAAAAGATAGCCAGAAGTTCTAGTTTCTTGCTATACAAAATAATTTTTTAAGGCCTGAGCATAAATATTTGTAAGATACCAAAATGTGCTTAAGCTAATGGAAAATGCTTATTCTGTTAGCATGATCTGCTCAATCTGCTAGCATGATATCCTTTGGGTAGGAAAAGCGATGAGGGGTGTACAGCTGGTGTGTGCTGGAACATTGGTTTTATGCATTTATGCATCTTATGGTGGGACTGAAGGGAGGAAGAGGAGACTTTTTGGAGACAGGAGAATTTTGGGTGGGCACAAATTCCACAGCTGATAGCTTGTAGCGTGGCAGGGTCTGTGCTTGGCAGTTCTGTGGATAATAAAAGCCAGGGTGGGTCCGACTGCTCTCTGAATCACTTGGTTCTTACAGTGAAAAACAGGAACGTGACCAATGATGGCTGGGTCTGGGATTGCTTCCCCTCCCCCCCCACCAATAAGGACATTTCTTCAATATGAGCTTTAAAGCCAGTATAAAGAGTAAATTGACCTCTGTGAATATGCATACACCAAATTGCTTTCACTAAATAGATTTTGAATAACACCTTTCAGTTAAACCAGTGAAACTTTAAGTTTAGACTAGACCTTGATTAATGAAGGGTTTTTTTGTGCTTAAATAAAAGGCTTGAAGAAAGGACCTTACACAAAATAACTTGATGATAACTTTTCTTTATCCTCACCCCGCCCCCCCCCAAAAAAAAAAAAAAAAAAGAAAGTGTCTGTATGTTACATTGTGGTTCAGTAGTTTCTCCTCTATTCATTATTTCTATATTTGTATGTGTACGTGTTCCTGGCTATTCTCTTCAATGCTTCACTAAAAATAAAAGTCAGTGTGCTGCCTAAAAATTCTTTCAGGCTTTAAATTTAGAGTGCACAAGAGGCATGGGTTTAGGCATAATTATGTACAATCTTCTTGAACTTTCTGAAAATGCTGTGTCAAAAAATAAATTGAATGGAAAAAAAAAGGGAATTTAAAAAAAAAATAAATTACTGAGCTTTTTTTTTCAGTATAGTCTGCCACGTACTGAAAAGAATAGAGAAGTGGATAGTTATGGGACTGATGTATGACTGATAAACTCTGTTCTGTAGTGGTACACTAAGTGTGCCTCTATTTTCAGATAATGGCTTAAAATGTGTTTGTCTTGGAAAGGATTTATGTATATTCAGAAGGTGGGTTGTCAAAAAAAGTAGTTGAATATCCATACTATTAATCTGGTTAAGAAACTCAACATGTCTACTCTAACTACTGTATTCTCAAGCCTTAAAATTTCTGTCCTTGTACTGTTGTGAGTTGCTGCATGGTGAAATGGCAAAAATTATTTATGTTTTATTTTTTCAAAGGCAAGTGGGGAAGAGAAGTAATACAGTGCCATATTCTACTGCAGAACAGTAAATCTAATAAGGCCTGCTGGGCCCACTTTTATCATCTAAAATAGATTTGAAAAGGGCAGCAGAGTTTCCAACTATGAATTCTGACCATGCTTCAAAAGCTGGTATTACATATATATATATATATATATATATATATATATAATAATATATATATATAAATAAAATAAACAAATCATGAGTTATTGCCAGGCAGCAGTTTGGCACTGAAGAATATTTTAAAGAGTAACTTTGAATGTGTATTTGAAAGAATATGTTATCAGGTAAATACAAAGTATCTTGAAGTCTTAGAGGAACAGAATTAGCAATTTTGTGTTGTATGGTATAGTTGGGAGAGAAGCTAGCTTATGAAACAGCTGTGAGAACAGCAGAAACCATTTTCAGGTTTAGGAATGTAAGCATTTTTTCAATAAATGTTTTTTCACAGACCAACTGTACGTGCTGCGGTGAAGAAACTCAGGGAGCAGACACAAAGACAGGACCCCTTCTTCTCCCTCTGTTTTTATCTGCTCCCTCTTGAGAGGAAACTGATGGTATCCCATTGTTCAGCATCGGAAAATATTAATTACTTCTCTCATTTCCCTCCAGCATGCATTTTTTACCTGCGCATGAATAATCTATGCCAGTACCACGCTAGGCAGTTAGTATTAATTAGGGTTTCAAATTTCACATAGTCCATCTTTTAGTGTTTGTTATGCCAAGCTAAAGCTTAAACTGAGAGGGAGCAAGGTGCGCTTAGGGTTAATATTAAGGCCAGATTCTTTCAGCATATGAGAGCACACTTAGAAATGAAAAGGCTTGTACTATGGAGAATGATTGATAGATTTCAAAGCCTTTATAGATAGCTTTTGAAATATTTATGTTCTGTGTGGAAAAGATTTTTTTCAGGCCATCTCAACCTTGTAATCAAAATGTTTTGAACTTTTAGTTACTTAAAGTTTTCAAAGTTCTTTTAGTCAATAAGAAAATCAATACATGCAATACTTCAGTGTAGTTAAGGCAGCGCCCAACAGAATTCAGTGTTATATGTAACTACTGCCATTGCGTCCTTCTTGCGAATAACACCGTGCATCTTCAGTCGCAAAGGTACAAAGTCTAGAAGTGTGCAGCTGATGGGCTGCTGAATTGTAGCCTGCTGGTGGATGAAGTCAAACCACAGCCGATGGAATTGTTTGTGGAAATAAACAAGGAACAATTACCTTGCTTAGACGTCTTTTTTTTCCCATTGCATTCTGCAAATTTCTGTTGCTTATTTTAAAGACCAATTCCTTTAAAAGACATTGTGCAGCTTAGAAAAATCTTAGAAAGCCTGTATGTTTTTATACTGTGGTACAAGACCATAACCTTTCTCTGTGATTTTGTTGTTTGTTTTCTGGAGGTTTTTTTTGGTTGATTTCTCTGTGTCTTCATTTTTGGCAGCGGTTGCAATAATGTGAGGGTAGAGTTATAGTTGACTCATCCATCTTTCCGTTCTGCTTATATCTAATTCAGGAAAGTCTCACCCAAGAAAGTTTTGAGTAAAACACTACTTACAGTCCCGTTACTTGTAGTTCCTGTTTGTTCTGGGGCTAAACTGAAGTTGACTATGAAATTACTGCTATAGGACAGTAATAGTCTGAAATCTATAAATAATATTATCATTTGTTAATATATTCTCCTGAGGCCCTATACTAACTATGTATTCATTTAATAGGTTTCACGAGCAGTTAGATGAGATACGAATATTGTATTAAAAATATCTATTGTCTTCAATGTTTGAGCTCTGAGTTTGATGCGTTCAGGTATTTCTATACAGTTAGAAAAGGACAGTACTATTGGCAGAAGTTAACTAGGCACTAGTTTACTAGAACTTTATTTCCCTTTTGTGATATTAGGTTTTCCTTTAATTTAAAACATGATTTGAACTTAGGTGTTTTCCTTCAATCTGTTTGGTACCTGTAGTTCTATTCTCAGAGCCTAGCCAGCAACTCAGGATCTTATATATCACTTAGCTAGTTGTTACCCAGTATTTCCCATCTGAAAACAGCTGAGTTATTAGCTGTTCCTTAGAGATTCACCTAAGAAAATTTGTTCTTAAGAGAAACGGAAAGCTGCCACTTGAAACCCAGAGGATGCACAGAATTTGGTCTCCTGCAGGTCTCCCTAGTTGATATACAATATAGAAATCTTTTTTTGAGAAGTGGCATGGGTAAAACTTTATTACGTGCTGGATTTGTAGATAAATTCCACTTTTACAGCTATTGAGAAGGAATGAACTTTAGTGTAGAATATATAAGGCATAATTGCCACTAGAAATCTAGCAGAATGGCAAATAGTTCCCTTGAGTCTATAATTAAACATTTAAATGAATGAGTTTTCATGTACTTATGCTTATTACTTTCTTAAGACATCTCTATGTACTAGATAGTATCCTATCAATACAGTCTACATATATATTGTAGTCTGTGTGCAAGTACAAGAATTGTGATAAGTATGAAGAGCTCTACTTGCCTGCTTTCTGATTATGTACCTGCCTAACAGATAGCCTATAAGTAGTTTGGAGGAGTAGACTCAGCTGCTGTATGTTCTGGGGATGTGAAGCTGTTTGTTCTCCAAAAAGTTGGTGCTCTCTGTGTTTTCAGGCTTGTTGTCTGTACAAGTAACATATAATCGTGAAAGCATCCTTAGGATGACTCGTTAAGATCCCCTGTAAAAATACTCTAGGGTGCTTTCCCATTGCTGTTTATGAAAAAGGAGTAAATGAAAAATATTCTAAAATGATCTTGAGGAAAAACAATGGAGAACCTCCAAGCAGAGACTTGCCAGTCCATCACTGTCTGTCTATTTTATGTGAGAGAGGGTTGGTCAATGGCTTCCTGTGTGCACATTTGGGAGTTCTCCTTTTTCTTTAAAATATGTTCTCTACTTCAAATGCTGATGTTCATTTTCAGCATATGGGGACCATTAGCAATATTGAAGCTGGACATATGGCTTAATGCGTTAAATCACTTTAGAATGTCGCATCTGTTTTTTTACCCTGGTGTTAACACCTGGATCAGTTTAGCACTAGCGCAGAAGTTTAGGACATATAGCTGTTAATTTTAAAAGCATCTGGGATTTTTTTGTATGTGCATGCATGTATATGTGCATGTGAACTCCTGTTTCTCTGGCATTTTTGAGTTTGATGAAAAAAATCTTACTGAATTGCGGTCAAGGTGTGTACCGAACTAGGCAAATAAGCAAGCGGTTTGTGGTAGGAGGCAGAAGGATTCTTTCAAGTGGGTTAGAAATTATGATTTTGCCTTTACAGCTCTTGTCTTTCTTCAGACTTCCATTTTTGAAGAACTGATCACTGACTCTGATTCCTTTTTTCCCCCCTCTTAAACCCATCCATTTGTTGTACACTGAATAAGATATCCCGCTCTCCTGGGATGTGTGAAACGGGCAGGCATTAAAATTTGAAGAAAGCAAGTTCCCTGACTGAGTCTGCAAACCTTATCTGAGGCTGCTTGAAAGTAAAAATGCCAATTGTGTTGGAGCTTTGAAAAATGACTTTCCCTGGTGACCCGCTGCCTTTTAGCGAGAGCAGAGTTTATGGCTCTGTTTAAGAGTGATGAGTGCAGTTGGAGAGTTTCTCTTGTTATGCCCATTAGCAAGATTGGACTAATCTGCAGGATGCAACCTGAAGGTAAACTGTGAGTGAAAGAGAAGACAAGGCTAATAAGGCATTTTGTAGTTTCCTTTATCCCAGAGTCTTTCCTGGAGCCAGCAATTAATATTATTTTCTATCTGTGGTGAGCCCGGGTTGCTGCCAGCGCATGCGGGAGGCTTTACAAAGGACACGTCAGCACTACCTGCCAGGCCGTGAAGAGGGACTGCTTTCAAAATTGCTGTTGAAATTGGCGACTAAGCATCAATACTGCAGCAGAGTTAACAGCTTGTTAATTTAGTAATTAAAGAAAAACAAGGCCTTGCCCCACCCAGGAGCAGGGCAGTCAGGGGGGCACTGAGGGGCAGCCCCAGCCCTGGGCATCAGGCACCTCCCTGGGGCCGAGGCCAGGCGGGGATGTGGGCCTGCGGGTGGGCCCGGCTCAGCATGGCTCATGGCCGGGCATGGGGGAGCTGGAGACCAACCCTGCTGCCAGTCGCTGGGGCAGGGGCTGATGGCCCTGGGGGGCTGACGTGGGGTCCTGGGCTGTGGGCAGGGTGGGGGGAGCCTGCGAAGAGAGGTCTGGGCTGTTGAGGCTTATTAGTGCCCTCAGGGTCCTGACATGAGCAATTCAGTACCATTTATTTTTATTCTTCTATTTTATTAGACACAAAGCTTGTGTTTCCCTCCTTTTCACCAAGATAAACATTTAATGTCATGTTTTTCTTGTCAGTGCGGTTACACAGCCAGGCTGGGGATACAGACGGGCACAGCTTGGCTGGTTATGCGTGGGCTGGACTCAGCCTTTTTCGTCTGACCCACAGTAATGGTGTCCAGGGTGTTGTCCTTCGTCTTACTGAGACCTGTTTCACTTTTACTTTTGAGGGCAAAATGACACAGAGCTGCCTGGCTCCGATATCTCAGGTGCTTGTATTCCTGCATCTTCCTGCACAGTCAAGTATAATGTTGGCCAAGTGTGTATTTTATTACATTTTTATAATGTAAAACAGAGTAGTTGTTGAATGTTAACAAGCAACCTATGCAAGACTTGGCGGCTTTGCTGAAGGACACCTAGCTTTGCTCTTGTATTAGGCTCTTCTAATATCCCAAAGCATTAGCTAGGCTTTTTTTTTCTTTTACTTTTAAACACGTAGCAAAAAAATAACCATATGGAAAGAACTTTTAACTTTATTTCGAATTTTGTCTCATAGAGGATACAATATTTGGCCTGACTGAACCACTGAGTAAGCTGACACTGGCAGCTTCTGTATTTTCCGTGCTGACTGGCAGGTACTAGAATTTGTTGCCTTTACACACAAGAGAAACTAGGAGTATTTCAGAATTGCCTGCTGAAATCTGTACCAAATACGGGGTGATCAATACTGTATCTTCAAGGCTTCCTTTTAATTTTTTTTTTTTTTAATATGAACAGGACTAAACAGGAAAGGATCAGAGTTGCAGCAAGTTTGTTGCTAAGGCTGTAAATAAAATTTGGCTGAATTAATGCTTTCAGAATGTACAATAGGTTTCTTTATGATTTGAAGAAAAGCAGTTTACTTTTGGTGGAGAATAGTCCAATATGAGTATGTGCTGTATGACAGTGACATGTGACAGATGTTCACTTAGAGGGAGAGGGCTGGTCTCTTTTCTTAACAAGTGTAGCAGTGTAGTGTAGAGTTGTTTTATACATGTGTACTGAGAGCTGCACTTGCGTGGTTGTATGTGTTTGGGTTTTTTTTAAAGCAGTTACACGGCTTCAAGTATTGGAAATGGCCATATTTGCAAAAGATATAATAAAAGATATAGTAAAATGTTCCCACTATTTCGTGGGAACGGCCTGTGCACCATGTAGGCTCTTTGTAGCACAATGCTCTGCCGCAGGGGAGGGCAGTTGTGCTGGCAATATCACTGCCACTTAGTTCTTTAGTATTTCCCCAAGAAAAAAACACTTTTGCAATTCAAGGTTTCAGCTCTGAATCCTGACATCTGATAGCCATTCTTAGCTATGCTCCCTGTTTGGGAGTCTGTAGTCTAACATACTATGTTTTTATCAGAGAGAGGACTCTCTCTAGCCTAACACCTGCTTTATTCTCGCTGAATTCCTAGTTTTCTCATGATGAGTCTGAGACTGATACTACTGAAATCACAAACAGAGGACTTAGATTTCAGGGAAGGACTACACTGAAGGACAAGATAAATAATGTGAAAACAAAGATCTTGTTTTCTTCCAATGTTCTTTTGTGACTGGACTAAAATGAGAAAAATGTGTGTGGGGTTGGGAAAACAAATATAAGCAACCTGATCCACTGCATAAGCAGAAGTCAAAATGAAAATTTTCAAGTATTCTAGAAAGCATCATCAGATCTTTAAAGGATTTAAGCTGACCTCTCTATAACCTCCATATGTGCAGAAACAAGAGGACACGCTGAGCGGAAGCATGTCTGAAAGCATTACAGCAATGTGCTCCGGACAATGAAAATGCTGAGCTGCATGGTATTTAGAGTATTTGCATGGAGATTCTGTGGCATAGCGTATCAGCATTTGAGCATTTTTCTTTAAAGAACAAGACAATGTTCCTGAAACTAATACCATGAAAAAATGGGATTTGGATACAGTTTGCAAGGGACTTGTTTTATTGGGGGTGAGAATGTGAGGGGAGTCTTGGAGTATGAGTTTGAGTAGTGTGTTTCCAACGCGGGCCTAAGTTTGACACCAATTTTCTTTCTTCCTCATCTGAATTGAAAAATTGTTAATTATGGGAAAATATTTATTGGAAAGGCAGAAAGAGGGAATGAGTAAAGAATTTGATACAAATCATCTCTCGTTTAATATTTTTAATAGAAGAGTCTTGAGCTGGCTGGATTCTTAATTACGCTGTAAAAATAAATGCTAAATGAGTTAAGCTCAGTAGTAACAACAATGCATCTTTAAAGAATTGCTTAAATACAACTTTGGTTATCAAGGCAAGTAACTAATTAAATTCTAGTCATCTTTTTGCCCTAAGCAGGTCTCACACCTTCTCCCACAGCATAAATTTTAAATGCAAATGATTTGATTTGTACAAACATTATAGGGGACAGATTTTTACAATACTGAATTAGACATGGAGACTGCTAATGCCTGGCATCAGTCCTTGCCAGGGTGGTTGGAAACCTAAATGCTGAAAGCTGCAGCATTTTTTTTTTTTTTTTTTTTACCAATCAAACTGACACAGGCTTTGAATTTATAAGCTTAAACAACCTAAAAATGTTTTTACCTCACTTGTAAATATAAGAAATTTAAAGAGAAGGTGTATTTTAATCTGTAAAATAGTCTGCTGTCTGCCTCCAGCAAGGTGTTAGCAGAAAAAGTTGTCAGTCAAAATATGTGCGAGACTGTTGCGGGAGTGCCCCATGCAGCACCAGAGATTTGCATGCTCCTACAGACATCTGTCTTTATTGTTCATCCATGTCAGTGAGAGTCATTCCAACATCTAAATTAAAATTTCAATATAAAAGGCCAGTTAGGGTTTTAGTTCTGAATTACTGGAGGATCCGTTGTTTCAACAATAATGTTTGTCAGTTTTTTCATATTCCTTTTACATTTTAATTATAACTCATCAAATCTTAACCGATTACTCCTGGGTTAGACTCAGAAGATTGTCACTGAAGGGTGTTTTAATTTAATGGAAGCAGCATAACATCTGTTTCTAATATTTTAAAAGCCAATTTATATGGAAATTTTGCTTTATTGAGAAGTCAACAGATATGTAGTTTTCTAACACCTCCTGTAAAAATTCAAAACTTGAATTAAAGCAGCACCAAAGCAATGCCATTCTTTTTTGTGGTGGCAGTGTGATTGCGTTTTCACAGCCTTTCATTTGTACCCTTTTCCTTCTGCTGAAATGAAGTTTTTATTTGTCTTTTGTAGTCGAGCTATCAAGACAAACCAGGACCTTCTGCCCGAGACGCCGTGGACCCATATCTTCTACAATGACTTTTGGGGGACACTGCTCACTCACAGTGGCAGTCACAAGTCATACAGACCGCTCTGCACGCTCTCCTTCCGCATTAATCATGCTGTTGGAGGGATGGACCCGTGGGGCTACCACCTTGTAAACGTCCTGTTACATGCTGCAGTCACAGGCCTTTTCACAAACTTCTCCAGGATTCTCTTTGGGGATGGGTACTGGACCTTGATAGCAGGCCTGCTGTTTGCATCTCACCCGATCCATACGGAAGCTGTAGCGGGGATCGTAGGGAGGGCAGACATTGGAGCCTGCCTCTTCTTTCTGCTTTCCCTGATGTGTTACGTGAAGCACTGCTCTACCAGAGGTTCCTCACTGAGTACTTGGGGCTGGATCTTGGGAGCAGGGCTGTGTGCAGGATGCAGCATGCTGTGGAAGGAGCAAGGAGTGACTGTTCTGGCCATTTCAGCAGTGTACGATATCTTTGTATTTCATCGACTGAAAATGCATCAGATCATTCCTGCTTTATACAAGGTGAGTGTCCTTTTCTTTCCCATAAGCTATTTGTAAGGTACCAATCACTGTTAAACAGGTGCTAAATGAGTTTTCAAGTACACAATAATTCTTAGTAGTTTAGTCAACTCCCAAAAATAAGCACAGATGTCTAATGCTGAAAGAACATTTAAAGCAGTTTAGTATGGGGTTTTTACATATTTGTTTAAACAATATGTTATTATCCATTGCTATTACTTGACACTGGGGATGTATTTTTTTCAATTACTTTCCTTGCTTCTAGCAGTTCCCTCCTCATTCTGTTTACCGTTGAGCACTGGCTGCCTTTTGCAAAGAATTAATTCATGCTCTTATCCTCTTGTATCTTGCAAACTCAGCTTAGTTGGGTCGGTGTGCAAGTGCGGCAGCTGATATCATCGACAGGGTCCCTGAGGCAAAGATAGAATTCTTATTCTAGTTTAACAGAGATGCACGGGACCTGGGTGCATGCCTTTGGCATGTGTTTTTTATCCCCCTAGTAGGAGCTATGACTCAAAGGTATTACTACCTTAACAAAACAAATATGTCTCTTTTTTAACTTCTTGTCCAAGAGCAAACAAGTAAAATAAGCAAACAAGCCCACCAAAACTGCCTAACTTCGCTCTCCCCAAATCACGTGTATTTTAGTGGTACTCAGAAAGCCCAACTGAAATCAAGACTCATTTACATCAGTTGCTCTACAAATGAGTAAGCTGAGTATATGTAATTTTATTTTCAGTAAAATGGCTTTCTTTCAGAAAAATACTGACTTAACAAAAGCAAGATGGTTCATAGGGACGTGTGTTGTCACGTTTTTCAGTGAGAGAGAACCAGGAAAAGCAACAAACCAAAATAAGGCTTTGCAATTTCTCTCAAACATGATTTTAAAATTTTGATTTCTTAAATGAATTGAAAATAAATTTTAGATTTTTATAAAGAAGTGATGATTTCTGCTTGTAAAGTATAGAATACATAGTTGTAGTGTGCAAGGAAAATAGTCATATCAAAAAAAAAAAAACAAGCAGTCTCTGGTAGTTCCTTCATAAACTGCTGTGATATGTTGATTTAGTTATTATGCCCTTTTCTGACAAAACTGAAAAGAAATTAATAATTTCTTTCTTTTTTTTTTTTTTAACTCATGTATATTTGAGTATATAAGACCTGTTGAATGCCAGTGGCCAAATACTGTATGTTACATTGTGCACCTAACTCTGAGCGGAAAACAACAGTAAACTAATTAAGTTTTCTTTTAAAAAGTGCTTCAAGGAGTTTAACTCATAACTCAAGTGTTAGCCTATCCTATAGAATTAAACAATGGTAGAAAGATTCATATGGCACATACAAAATCCTGAACACCTTGTGCATGACTTCACACCAAATCTAAATTAGTGTTCTTCACAGCCTCTCCTTATTGCAGCCTGCAATGAACAAGATATAGTAATGGAGATAGGAAGTTTTTATCACAGTCAGTCATTGCTCAAAACCAAAACCTTTGCAGACATTTCTGGTGGGGAAAATCTTTTTCTTCCTTTCCCCCCCACTTTTTTCTGCTTCAGGGCCAGGGTAAAATTGGTCTAGAAGAGACCTAAGTGACACAGGTGAAATCCAAGCTTCCACATTCTAAGTCTGTGAACACAAGGGCTCTCTTCCTAGGTGTGGAGCTCTACATTTGGACACTAGGCTTGTGCGTTTTTTTTTTCACTCCGCATAAGACTTGTTGTCTTGGACAGCAAACTAGTGTCAGTGCCTCAGTTTTTTTTCCGTATGATAGAAATAATAATCCTGTGCTTCGGAGATTACAAACCTTTAAGAAGATTGGATTCTAGCTGGAGGGAATTTTATGGGGTGGGACTGCAGTGAACAAAACCAGAAATATTTTGCTTAATATACCAGAAAAGCATTTCACAATTTACTGAATTACTAGGCTACTGTTTCCTTGCACATCTGTTCAAGCTGTATGCTGCTAACCAAGTTTTACCTCAATGCTAGGGAAGCCTTTGTTCAGTCATTTAAAGTGATGAGGAGCTCAGCTGGGAGCTTCAGTTAAAAACTACCTTCAGGAAGCCTTCTTTTGTACTTTGTTTTACAAAAATAGTGCCCAAATTACATAAATTTTTGTAAGAACATATCATCCTGCAGGGCTTGGAACGCCAGGAATATCTTCATTAACGTAGCCTGTTAGCAGAAGTGTTTCTCTTTGTGTACTGGCCTGTATACTTTTTTGTACTCAACTTTGCAAGGACTCTACCTTTAGCATCGCAGTTTCCTGTTCCTGAGCACTCCGTGGGAAGTAAAGGAGTGAAATATAAGCCTTTTGTAAGGATAATCACTGTAAATTAAAATAAATCATCATCATCATAATAATATAAACAATAAATAAATAATAAAAATAAAGACAGGTGTCTCAAAGAGGAACAAAGGTAGCACCTTAAAAGCAAATTAAAGCAAATGCTTCAGTCTTCTGGAGAGCTTCACACTGTATGATGAAAACATTTTAGGGCAATAAAAACATTATGATTTACATAAAAAAGATACTGAAAGTAATTATTCTAGTGCATTGCCTTCTTTTTGGTCAGTATTATCCAAAACACTTTCTCACTGTGTTTATATTTCCTTTGATCTTCAAGTTTTACCCTTTCACATAAAATACTGTTTAGAGAATGTTCAGGTTAGTGAGACTGCCTCTGGCCTGCTTCATTCAAAGAGTGGAAATTGTTTTCAGAGGATGCTGTTTAGTTGATATGGATGGATAATTTGAGAATGGCCAATGCATTTGGAGTTAAGAAATTTGGGTTGTGATTGTAGCATGTCTGACCAATGTTTGACAAGTCCTGACCATGAAGGCAAGTTAGATGCTGTCCTGTTGATTTGAAATTACTTTTTAGATTTATTTTCAAATAATTTCAAGATGATTATGCTGTAAGACTGGCATTTTAAAGTGATATCCTGACTCTTCTGAAATCATTAGTAAGAACAGAGCTAAGTTTTCTTACTAAAAGCTTTGGGTTCAGTTTGGTTCTGTGTGTTTATACATACAATGATAAAGACAAGTGTGTGTTTTTGTTTGGTTTAGGTTTTTTTAAGTTTTGTATTTAAAATAATCAAAGTAAAAACCCAAATTATGTAGCCAACAGAATAATTTTTGCTTTATGCAGAATTAAAGCACAGACTCAAACAAAAATGAAGAAAGCTTTGAACTCTGCATCACTTTGGGATCATTTGGGTGTTGCCTTTTTCTTGCTGCTGCTTTGGCCTTAAATAAAATGTGTCCCTAGTAACAACTGACAAATTCTTTCTTCCTAGAACAAACTGTAAAATCCCCTTAAGCTAACAAAATCAATTTTTGGATTAAGGTGTGTTTTGTTGTTTTTTTTTTCTTTAATGTTGTTACCTACACTTTTTCTTGCTTGAAAAGACATTCCTGCATTGCAAATTGCATAAGACCCAAGTAGCCATCTACAGATGAGTCATCCTGTGTTATCCAACTGGCTTGAGCATTTAAAAAAGTGGAGAAGGGTTTAAACCTAAACAAAAAACCCTCCCACCAAACCCATGGGGAAAAAAAAAAAAAAAACCATCTCTTCTGAGGACTCTATTAGAATGCCTGGACAATTAGAAAGAATTGTGTCCATTTACCCGTTCTGGAATTTGTGCTTTGTGTTTTCCTAATGTAAACACTGGGGGAGGGCAACTGGAGGAGAAAGGGGTGGGGGGGCGGGGGAAGACATCAAAAAGGGCAGTCCAGGAGAAACTTACGGTCTTTGGTAGTGCATTAGAGGGGATAAGTGTAGAATGGAGCCAAGGGAGAAAGGAAAATAACTTTAAGAGGTGGTTAGCTTAAATCTGTACTAAATAAGTAAGCAGTAATGATATGAAATTCCATGCAGAATAAACAGCATGCCGCTGTAGCTTTGTAATAGAACGGTAGAAAGGAGCTACCCTTTTCAGTCTACCTAACCTTAAGCTAAACCTTGTCCAGCTGAGCTGACACAACTGTTTCCTAGGGTGTGCTGCAAACTGGAACATAGAGGAAATGCAGGTAAAACATACCGCTTAAAAAAATCCGCAAATATCCCAGATATCTTTCTGGGAGTTATTTTAAACCTGAATCAATTCAGTTATATCCGGTCCTCATCACTGCCCTACAGACAGCTATACTGGCAAATACTGAGAAGAAAGCTGAGATGTGGGGGCAGAAACAAGGAGTGGAGAGCCAAGGATTTGGGGGAGTGGGTGGTTAAGGACCTGGGCTGGCTTGCTGCCAGGCTATGGCTTTCAGCTTCTATAAGCCTTTTCAGAATACACCACTGGGAAAACTGAGACATGATTAGTTATGTTCACAGAATAGGAAAACCACTCACCTTCTTCAGGATGGCCAGTGAAGGATAAGCTGGTAAAAGCAGCTTTAAAAATGCTCCAGTAGATGGTAGGAGAAGGTACTGGGGTGACAAGCCTGTTTTTTTCCATTTTGTTCTTATCTTTAGGTTGAGTGTCCAGTAAATATGAAATGGTGGCTACTACGCAAGACCAGTAGCTGTTGACTGGGCTCACACATATCATGTGAGTCCTGGTTTGTCACATCAAGTACATGACAGCATCCCAGTGCGATTTGAGTAGACTGGCAGGGCTTCTGAACAAGGCAGCTGTGGAGCAGACCACCAGCAGAGCAGATGAATATTACCCCTTATTTAGAGGCTATTCTTAATGCCCTTTAAAAACGTATATAGTAGCTAGTTATTAAACTATCCAGCTCTTTTTCCCATCCTCTGCGTATTGGTTATTCAGTAGAACTTGGCTGCTGATTTTTTTCCTTTTGCCAAGTCTTGTATTCCCGTCTGCCTGTGATGCTCTCACTCTGGCTGGCAAAGTTGTCAGTCTGGACCCCGTTTCGTTTGGTTAGCTCTATTTTATTCTGTCTGACTCGCTTTCGAAATGCATGCTGACAAGAATGTATTCGCTGTCTTTAAGTCAGCAGATTTTGATGGAAGTGTATTTATTGCGGTCATAAATGAGTTGTCTGAAAATGAGAGCAATTGAAAAAAAAAAAAAGTGGTGATCTACTGGGGCAAAACATTCCTTATGGAAGAAAATTAGGCTTTTGTTTGATTTTTCAGCATTTTAGACCTTGAGTCATTTCCAGTGTAAGTTGCATAGCAGGTATGCAGATTGATTGAGTTGTCATGTATCATAGGTATCAGATGATTGTACCTGTCAGCAGCTAGGCTTGCACACGCTAAACCACCCAAAGTGTAAGGGTGGGAGGGGGGAACCTGAATACAGGAGAGAGCTGTGATCAAGTCCGTAATTACAGAAAATATGCAAATTCAGAGGCCTAATTCTTTTGTATTTGCAGTCTCCAGCTTGAGAGCAGAACCATTAATCAACATTGCAGTACAGTCTTCTGTCCAATTAGTAGTACAAAGCTAATATAAACACTACTGTGCTGCTCTTTTTTTTTTTTTTTTTTAAGTGGGAATGGAGCTGGACAACATTAGCAGTCAAAAAGATGGGGCAAATGCATTTAAAGCTCATTTTTAATATAATGGTAATGATAAAACATTTATTGCTCTGTGGTTTATGTGTACAAACTGCCTTACGGAAATAACTAAACCAGATATATGTTCCCCTAATGTTCCACTGCTACAGCATGGTAACATTTTACCAGATCAACATATTGTTAGTACAGGGGGTTTGTTGTACTAAAATAAGGAAACCTCTCTTTTCCCATCAGATATTTGATTAAAATCCCTGCCCTGGGAGGTCTGTCTCACATGTGGAATTAGTTATTGGTATCTATAGCTTAATGTGAACCACAAATTGGATTGCAGGATGCATTATCTAACCTTCTGTGCTATTATAACAGAACTGGTTTTGTAAAAAGCAATTTTATTGGAGGCCTGTATTTTATTTAAGGTAATGATGTAAACCTGGGGCCTCCATGGATGACATGGTCAACCACCAAACCAAGTTTTGTAAAGCAGTACTGTCTTTTATGGGCTTGGAACAGCCTTAGTTGTGGGTGACATGTATGATTCCTGCTCAAAATACAACTTGCTGGGTATTAGACAAAGGTACTGATTTTTGAGAACAGTCTAAACTTGAAATAAGCCACTTTCTGCATTCTTTGCTCTTTGAAGTTGCTACTTTTAGAACTATCGTGCTTTGGAAAGCAATTTCAAAATAAAATGCTGCTCTTGATTTAAATTTGCAGTTTTATCGTTCTCTTCTGAGGAGCTCTAAATCCTTTGCAATGCAGTAGTCAGTCCTGGTGGGTTTTTACCTCTTCTCCATCTTCTCTTTCTAGCCATTTTGCAGCAGTGTTTTATCACTATTTAAAATCTAGTTTGATGGTTTATTTTCTGCTTATTTTCTACAATCTAAGGAATTTTATTATGCTGGAACTTACCCACAGGCCTGGATATTTTGTCAGATCTGATCGGTAAGCTGTTATTTTCCAAGTTATTTCTCTCAAACACTTGCATGAGTATGGTCCAGCCTTAGTCCCCTGTCTTTGAAATGCAGTGTTTAGACTGTTAAGGCAGCAGCCACTCCCTCACAGGACAGACTTCATCCTTGGAGTCAGATATTTAGTAAACATACTTTTCCTTGAGACTACTTTTGTCCCAGTTAAAAATAATAAATAACTTACAGCTTCAAAACATGACCTGCCCTCTTGCAGGTTCATTTTGTCTAACAAGAGCTGCATATTCAAGTGCACTAAGCTGTTAAATGTTGCATTTGTGTGCTGTGTAACCTTTTGCATTTCAAGAGCTGAGGAAAAGATTGGGAGCTCCATTGCCAGCTGTGGCCCAGTTTGTTCCCTAGCTGTGATCTCTCATTTTGCAGTGGTCAGCTGGGGGTTAATTTTTCTGGCAGCTTTAAGCCTGTACAAAACTGTGGAAATGCTGAGACGAATGTGTCTGCATATACATGGCTAATATTTGCAGATGAGCCAGCCTGGTGCTTTTCTCTTCACTCTGCTGGACGGCAGCAGCATGAGGCCTGTACGGTCTTGACCATCGCTTCCCCTCCCCCTGGCAGATATTTCTGGGACAAAAGAAGCTTTTTGCAATTTAATTCTTTCTTGACAATTTCAAGTAGCTAATACTGCTGTTTCCTGTAGTTCCCACAGCTCCTTGCTGCTTTTCCTTTTGATCCTGACATAAGAAAAGCAAGATTGGCCTCCACTGTCTTTCTTCTCAGAGATACTGATTTCCTGCAGGTCCCTGTGATGTCAGTGGAGTGGTACTGAATTGGACATCAATATGTATAAATAGCTGTTTTCTCCAGAAAATATTTTCATGGAGTGATTTAAACCGCTGAAACAGATCATATATGACATAAGTGCAGCATCCTAAGGCAAATTTAGCAGATGTATTTCTTTTTTAAAATGAGGAATCATATGATATCTTGCCAAAGTCACCGGCTTAAAATGAATTATATTTTAATATTAAATCTGTAATGTCTTTATTGGAATTGCTACTAAAATCGTCATTACTTTTATCTACCCACTTGAAGTCTACAATAATATTTTGGAGACTATATTTGAGAATTCCTCTCTGGAAAGATGGAAAGGGCAAAGGCTTCTTTAATAAATGAGGAAGTAAATAAAAAAAAAAAAGAAGCCTTTCTATATTTACAGAGACTGTGAAGACATGAAGAACCTTCAGTTTAACAGAGAGGTTAGTTTGCTAGAGAAAGGTTGTCACTGTCTTCAGTCTTGCATAAGATTTATACTGCATGGTAGCATGCAAAGTATGCTGTGTTCTTCTGTTCTTCCCCCTGGCTTAAAAGGGATCTCTTTTGAGGCACAGGGTGAAAAAGCTTCCAGGGGCTTTGCACAGTTGGCGTTAGCACTTATTTTTCATTCTGATGTTACATGCCAATTACTAACATCAAGAGGAGTGTTAATTTTTCATGGTATTGTTTAATTACAGGGTATTGGTGGGCTTGCTACTTAGCAGTTCACAAAACCTGTGCAAATAATATCAAGCTGACAATGTTACTCTCCTAGCTTTTAATGTTTTCAAAATATTTAATGAGTCAAGTGAAAGCACCAAACTTACCACAGGGTGTAACAACTGTGTTTCAGAACATTAGGAATATTTGCAGATGTTGGTTTTTCTTCATCTTAGTGATTACTTTAACTCCCAAATTGAAGAAGCTTTGTAAAACTGTGTTTTTCTAGCAGCTGGCAATTTTCCTGTTTAAAATATCAGTATTAAAGAACAGTTAAATGTCATGCTTTTCAGTAGGAGTTGTCAATGTATTAAGTATTTTATGCTGAGATGAGGGCACTCGGGTCCTGTGAACTTAGTGGGATAAGCAATATATGCAGCTTTGGCCCATCTTCAGTTTTCCGTTTGTTCACAAGCTAGAAAGCCATGCCTCTTTTCCCTCTACCTCTGCTTCTCCCATGAGTCAGTTGTCTGGGTACTGGCCACAAAATGGGAAGAAAAACATGTGATGCTAAAGCTAAGTGGTGTCTTAGCAAGTTAAATGTCTCCTGGTGTAATTCCTTTCATGTAGATTTTCTTCAGGAATTATGCCTTTCTGCTTAAACCTGTTTTGGTGTGTTGGTTAAAATGCATGTGTTCATGATTGTATTCATCAAGTATGTATCCCTTGTGTTTGTTAAATGCCAGACAGAAAGTTTATACCTGCGCCTTGCATACAAATCTTCAATCATGAGTACTTTACATTAACCTCCTAATGTCATGTTTAGGCACCTAAATGTCCTGATTTGATGAAGTGCTGAAGGCTTGTAGCTCCTGGTGGGCTTTACTGAATGAACCCATTGCACTTGGTCGATCACAGCTGAATAGCAAGCTAGACTGTCTGCTCCCAGCAGTCAGGGCATGCACTAATAGTTTCAGAAGAGAAAAACCTGTAAGTATGTCCCCAGTCAGAATCCAATAGATTAGGGAACAGGTGCAGCTTCTGGATGCTCTGAGTTCTGACTCCCAGCAGCACGCTACAGCACCTTCGGGAAAGATAACACTGCTGGGAGTATGTGAAGATCAGGCTCCTGATTTTTTGAGCATCTTAACTGTCATCACTTAAGTTTCACAACTGTAGTGCTTGGAAAGCATTGCCTGAGTCTATTCGATAGAACTGATAGATATTCTCAAAGACAGTTGTCTTCCTAGAGTCCTACCCAAGAGAGAGCCATTCCTGGTACACGAGTATAAGCTCTGATTCCAGACCTGGGAGAACGTGTTTTGAAGGAGCATGAGCATACACAAACCCGTGAGCCACGAGGGAGACTTTTCTCTTGGTATTAGGTTTAATTTTGAATTTCCTGGCTTATGCTCCTTTTTATTTAAGTCATAATGGTTTAATGATTACGTGCACGCTTTTTCCAAGCTGAGTGATTCTAAACATTAACCTATGTAGACAGTTACAATATGAAAAAGGGGGAAAATACAAGTGTACGAGATTTACAGTGGAAACAGCCAGTTGTGATAGAAGGCAGCAAACATTTTCTGGCATATTTACTGGAGGAACTGAATGATATTTTGTACATATGCCTGTATTTCTTTTTCCAGCTGCAATGTAGATTAGGTATGGAGAGGGAAAGAACCCAGGCTTGCAATCCTGTAGCTGACTTTGTGGGTCAGTTGTTAGGAGGTAAATTTGTAGCCTCACTAACCTTGAATGTCTTTTAGAGAAGAGAAGAATCCCTTGGTGCTACAGATAGTCCACATTGGGAGGAGGGGAAAAAAAAATATTTTTTGTTCTTAAGTTTCTAGGAAACTAATTGAAAATGCACATGAGGAAATTATGTTAAAATTATACAGAAGCTTGTGGGGGAAGGGAGAGAGAATTTGTGTACCTGGCTCTTAAATGCCAGGTAGAACATATGTACCTTTTTATGATCAGAATCATAAGACTTTCAGACACATACACAGATTACTTCTAAGGCTGTAGGTTTGATTGGGTTGTGCAAAAGTCAGAGCTTCTGTGACATTTAATCACCCAAATCTTGTTTTTCTCCTTGACAATAAAATATGGAAATAAATTCCCATAGCAACGAAGACTTTAAAGTGAGTGTAGGAGCATATTGAGTTAATAAAGGCAATGAGGGAGCAGGGGAAAAGAGAGGGCAGAATTGTATCGAGTCTCTGTAAATTCTTTCTCTCCCAGAAAACAGGACTTTGGGGGTTATGGATAAATTTTTTGCATGTTTTAGTCTGCATGTTTTAAAAGTATCCTGGGCAGCTTGTATTGCTGTAGAGCACAGTGAAGCTTGCATCAACAGCAGTGTTTATTTAGTAGGGATTGTGAGATTACAGTTTATTTTTAAAATATATGTTTATTGTAGTTCTATCTCTTACTTGGAGACTTTTCTCCTTAAAAGACATTATTAGAAGTGGCAAAACCCCGCCACAAAATAGCTCTCATGAGTTTTAAAGTAGAAGCAATGCCAATTTTTTGAACTTTAGTTCTTGCTTCTTTGGATTACTTGATATATAGCATTTTTGGCTTCTTGTAATTTGAAATCTGTGGAAACTCAGCATTAGCAATTCTGTAGAGTGATTTTTTTTTTTTTTTGCTGTTGCTTTTGGTTTTTGTTTGAACCATTATATATTTTTACCTCTTCCGACCTGAGCTGTTAACCAAGAACTTGATTTTTTGTGGGTAATTCTGGTTGAGAATATGGATTAAAAAATACCTGGTTCCATGATTATGCAATCCTGTTTATTTACAAAGAAAATCCCAAGTATAATTTCTTCCAGAACAAAAGGTATCAAACTGTGTGTCTTTATCCCAGTTCTAAATCCCTTTCAGCTAGCATTGCAGAGCTCCCTCTTGCATCTTATTCAGGGAGAAGTTACCTGCATAATGGATATTTTTACCTTGCTTCCTTTGCACCTTCTCTGATCTCTTACTGATTTGTATACATACATATGTCTTATGCGGGGGGTGGGGGGGGGGGGGAACCCAACCCCCTCTCCCGACAAGCTAAAAAAAAAAACCCACCCCAACAGAAACAAACAAACAAACAAAACCTCAAAATCATCCAAATCAAAATAATAAAAAAAACCCTTAAAACAAAAAAAACCCTCCACCCCACCTTCTGTCCATGCATCTTTGTTCTGGTAGTGACATCTTTCCTTGGAAGAGGAAATCGATTATTTCAATCAACTTCTATAAAAGATCTTAGTGGTAAGAAACTCTTATCTCAAGTTAGATCTGTACCATACTTACGCAGTTAGTGATAATGGTATAACATGAAGGTATCCAAGCTAGTTAACTTAAGAGACCTTGGTACAGACTGCAAAAATGGGTCTAAAGGCAAGGTAAGTAGATGGGTTCCTTGGCTGCCTGATATTAGACTGGTATTAGTGCACAAAGTTTGAAGCTGGCAAGGTAGATACACATACACTGCTGATGATTTGACCTGAGTATTTATGAGCCCTCTCTTTATCAGGACACCCTGTAGTCAAAATAACTTAGCACTGTCATCATCTCAGGCCTTCCAAAATCAGAAGGAAGTGTTAATAATCAAGAGATAAACATTAACTTTGGAAAGTTTTCATTTGCTTTGGTTTTGCAAATCTATAGAGTAAATCTTCTCAGGATTTCATCTGTAATCCTGAAGTTTGAAAAGGGGGAAGAAAAATTCCTTACATGATGAAAATTGTGCTTCTTACTTGATATTAGGGTCAAACAAAGACAAAACTGTGAGCTGCAATTGTGGCAGATTACCTGATCTCTGAACAGTCCCACTTTACTTGCACTTACACAGTAGGTATTACATGTAACCCAAATTTAAAAAAAAAAAAAAAGTACAATTTGTCTATGTTCATATTTTAATTATTGTTTTGGTAGCTCTGTGTTGATGTATTTTGAAGATGCATAGTTTCTAAACACAGCTTTAAAAAACATGCCTCTTTTAAATCCATCAATTTTCAGTCTAGAAAACTGTTTTCACTTCATGGTAGTCAATGATATATATGGTACTATATTAGCTCTAGATCTTTGCAAATAACCATTTCTACCTTAGCACTGCCCTGCTCATGATATGGTGTGTTGTCAGCAATCTGTGATTGCACAGTAGCAAAAAGGTTGATGTGTCCTTGTGCTCTCAGGTTGGTCTCCAAGGCTCTGCAGTACCCAGATGGCTCCTCTGTGCTCTGATAATCTGATAATAACCACTGCAATCATCAGGTGAAATAATGAAGATACAGGTGTCAGTGTAGCTTCTTCACTAATATCTGCCTTGTTCATATTTGTGACTGCAAATCTACATCCAGTAAGGAAGTGATATATTCATGTAATGGCTACATGGCATAGATCTCTCAGTTATAGCCTGGTTTCCTACCAGAAATAAATTCAGTCTGAAATGATAGCCTTATTCTGAAGCAGCAGTGATTTAGTAGGTTTATTAATGAAGACAGTGCTCTCTGACGTAGTCCTTAATGCTCAGTGTTTGTAGCTTCAGGTCTATACCAATGCTAATCAAAGCCCCCCCCCCCCCATTAGAATGAAAGAATTTCAGTGCCTGCTTAAGTCCAACTCTTTGGACTAACTGCCTAAAGTGTAAGGAGGAAAGGAAGAAATGAGTCCTGATGACAAAAAATGAAGAATTGATTGACAAGCTGAGTGTATGATATGCAAGCCAAAATTTAGGAATCTATACAGGCTAATCATTCCTATATTAAACAGCAGAGCTGTTCTTATCAGGCAGAGGATGCAGCACCTGTCCTCTGTCCTTGTGGTAGGCAGTGTTTGTATGTTTTCCTACAAGTTTTGGCAGAGTACTGAAAAGTGAAATTTTATAAAATCTTATTTGATATGTGACCTTGTATTCTGTGGCACTTGATGGTTAGCAACCAACATACTGCCTCACTGGGGTAATAAATTCATGTTTTAATACAGTTATTTGTTTTACTTGTAGTGTAGCAGACAGCTTCAAACCCTCAGGGGGACCTTTTTAAGTCTGTCTGTCTGTTAGATGGTCTGCTTTGCTATTTCATCCTCTGAGCTTTGTTGCAGTATTTTGATTAAACGTTTCATTACTGTGATACACAAACCATTGGAAATATTCAGATTGGTTTTTAAAAAAGGTATTAAAAAAACCAAAACAAAATCAAAACAACCCACAAAGCACCATATATGTCCAAAAGCTCACTGCGGACTTAATCTTTTTGTGTGTCCCAAAGCCATGCTTCTCAGCATCAACAGTCTTCTTCCAAGCCTGTTAACATGAAGAGGTGCAGCAAAACAGCTCAGAAATTTTCTCACTAAATATCCTAGAACTGCTTTTTAAAATAACGTGTATTTGCATCTTGTATCATAACATAGTTTAGGTTTTTGTTGAATCCTTCCAGGAAATGCAATTTTCTGTGGACTAATGCAAATAAGTAAATTGTTTTCCATTATTTTTTTTCATGTTGGTAATGTTGGTGGCTGTGCAAATTCAAGTACATCATGTTTGCTCTACATAGTTTTTTGGTAATCTGATGTATTCTGCCGTTAACTGTCTGGTACAGCCAATTGTGAATTACATAGGCTGCTTGCAGAAATATAGACTCCTTGCAAAAGCTTAATTAATTGTGATAATGTTGACTGAACATTTACAACTTCAGCAGTTCTGTACTTGAATTTTATATCATTATTCTATGTGCCGTCCTTAAGAGTGAAACCCACATGTTTTTAACATGGGACTGTAGTCTTTTTCTGGGTGCGGTGTCCTGTGAAGATCTTACTGAACCCTGAAGCAGAGCTTCATGTTCAAAAGTTGTTCTTCCTGTTTGTTTTTGGTTTTGTTTTGTTTGTTTGTTTGTTTTTTTTTTTCCTTGAGGTATTTGATGGTCTAATAGAAGCTGCCCTTATGCTTGAGCCATGACAGGTGTATGTGGGAAACAGTGACATTCTTCCTGGCTGTCAAGATAGTTTGAAAAGTAGTTCTGATGTGGCTAATGCTAAACTTTTTTTCGAAAGAACAAACGTGTTTGCAAGATCCCGCAAGTTCTTAGCCAAGATTTGCTTCACGAATTTTGCTTTGGTCACTGTTTGGCCGTGTTTTCTTGGTGTGTAGGCCACAACTGACTGGACCTGAAGAGGAAGTATCTAGAGATACTCCCCCAAAAATGGGATGCTGGTTAAACAAGGTCTAAACTGTCAAAGCATTGGTAAAAAGGCTTTTTGTTTTCTGACAGCATAATGCATGGTTTTCAAAGTCCACCTGCAACAAAGTTCTCTTGGTATTTTTCAAGTTATTGGAGAAATAGCAGAAAAGGGAAAGACGACTGTGGTTTAGGTAACTTTTCCCTATCATGCAGAGAGAAAATATTTCATTTGTTGTAAACTATTGTGTCCTTTGGATAGTAAAAAATTTCAGTGGTGGCTAATACTGGTAAATAAATCCTAAATGTTTACCCACAACTACTTCAGATAGGAAATGTTAATGAAGCTATGGCTGCTGCCCAAGTTTGGTTAATCAATTTCCGCATTAAGCATACTGTTTGGGACCCCACTGGATGCTAAGAACTTTCCATCTGAAGTTAACAGCAGCAATGGACTTTAAAGGATTATTGTTCTATTAGAAGACTTCTCTGATATTGAACTGTGGGATTATTGTACACATGCCTTAATCTGGGAGTTTAGATTTGTTTTTTAAGGTTTATCCCAATCTCTAAAAAGCTGTGATATTTTTCAAAGCATGCACAAAAAATTATTTGGATGAAGATCACATTGAAATGCTTGATGCAAAGTCAAAATTCCTATTTGTGAATCACAGTTAATCTGCTTTAGCCTATTTGAACTGTCTGTCAGGAACATCCAGATTTGATATGTTGCAGAAAAGAATACAAGATTGTCATGGGGCTGCTTAAATATAAGAGAAAGTTGTGGATAAGTGATCGGAAATAGCAGGATCATGAGACATGATTTTGTGCTCAAGTAGCATTTTCTCATGAAGTTAACAAACACTTTTAGTAACAAACAACATTATTTTTGCAAAAGGGAAATAAAAGAATATATGGACATATAAGTCTTTCAGAAGAAACCCAACGGCAGTGAAAACCAGAATGATTTAATGGTTGCCAAAGAGAGTGAAGCGAGAGAGACTGTTGGCAACAGAGAAAGGGAAGAACTTCATTGGAGACAATGAGGAGGGGCCGAAAAAAACAAAAAACCAAAACCAAAAAAAACCCTCACAAAACCAGGATGCAGACTTTGTCAATAAAATAATTTTCTAAGAATAACAGCCCAGTTTGAGCAGCTGGGAAACAAGGAAGAACATACATTAATTTAATACTATTTTTTTTTGTTAAGAATGATTTTAAAGTAAAGCAAGATGATGAAGAGAGTGGAATGTAATAAGAAAAATATATGAATTCATAATGTCGTTGAGTCTTGAGCTCGTAGTTTAAATTACAGCTCAGGCTTTAATGTTTTAGTTTCCCACTCAGTAGAAGTCATAGTATACAAGGAGTGTCTGTGCATTCGTATTTTCATATGCATTCATTTAGTAGGTAGATCATACACTGTAATAATAGTAAACTTCTGAAGGGATGGTGGTTCATCTTACCTAGGATTTCTGAATTTTTAAATGTAAAAGATTCAATTAAAAAATACACAAATTCTTTCCAGTAGTTTCAAAAATTTGTTGTCGGAATTTTGAATCCTGCACTTCTAGTATATTTCTTATTCATCTCAATTTTGCTTTAAAAAGAATTTGTATTGGTTTTGTTAAGACTGTTACCACATGGATGAAAACCTGGGTAGCTGACAGACAAGCCAGAGGCATAACTGACTTGGTCACAAATAACTGGGATGTTAGAGGCTTATATTCTATGTACTGTGTACTATTCTATGTCTTTAAATATTTTATAAGAGTCCCTTAAAATGCACTGAGGAAATTTATAGAGCATTTTGAAATTAAAGGACTCAAGTATACCACAAGTGAAAGGAGATAACACAAATGACAGCTCTCATGCTAACAGAGGTAATCTTTTGAGGTCATTTGAAACATTTCCAGATGACTGAGAAATATCTATTTTATGTATGTTGTCCTTTTATTACAACAGAGGATCTGAAAAGCGTGCTTCTTTGGTTTTGGCCTACTAAACTCAACCCCCATGCCTCTTTGCACCTTGCCCATCTGCTGTGATTTTTATGTTGCCAAGTGTTTCTTTAATAGGCGCTCTGTTGTACTCGCGTATATGTTTGGAACTGGAAGGGGGGACCTAAACTTAATGATGTGAAATTTCAAAGTGGCTTTAAGAGATGAGAGTGAAATTGCTTGTAAGAAATGCTAAACTAAAACTAATGATCACAGATGTTCACTCAGGTGAAAGAAATAATTACCATACCTAAAGTTGGGATACAGCTTTGCTGTTCCTAGCTTCCACTTACCATTTCAAGGTATTGCTAACTTATGCTATTAACTCTTATTTCAGAAGAGTGCCATTGTGATTGAATTAGAGAGGGTTTAGAGTCCTGTAATTTATGAGGGTACATGTAACCATTTAGGAACTACTACCAAAAATGGGTTAGAAATGTGGATATGAAAATTTGTTTGAAAAAATGCTAGTAAATGCAGTGGATTTGTTTGAAAAAAGGCCAACTGTGTAAAGAAATTTTGGGTGGTGGTGTTACAAAATACAAACCAGACGTTAGGAGAGGAATAATCTGAAGATGCTAATTGTGGAAGTGTCCTACCATATCTTCCTAAAGGTGATAAGGATCAGTGAATTCAACCTGAATGTCTCTGTGCTGTGGTAGGAGAGAAACCATCATTAAAATAGATTCTGTGGGCTATGACATTCTACCATAATGCAAGAATGAAGTTATTGCTTGCTATATAAGATTTTAATATTTAAAAGCCAAAATTTTTTAAGAATTTTCTCCACATGAGATAATTATGGGTAAGAAAAGTTAGAAACCAGACAAGAGCAGCAGAAAGTCAGGGACTAGGTCCTGTGATTTTTTTTTTTTATAAGGGAAGCCAGAAAAGAAAATATACAAAGTCAGCATAATGATGACTGAGAGTTGACTGTTAATTTATAAATAATTGAATCATAAAAGTGTAATGCTCGAAGGGACTTTTTTCATGTCCTCTAGCAAAGAATGAGCCTCTCATATACCGGATTGTGGGAATATTCCTTCAAGTT
Source organism: Nipponia nippon (assembly GCF_047370975.1). Classification (NCBI taxonomy): domain Eukaryota; kingdom Metazoa; phylum Chordata; class Aves; order Pelecaniformes; family Threskiornithidae; genus Nipponia; species Nipponia nippon. The sequence goes on from NW_028262347.1 coordinate 45,916,944, forward strand.
AAAGATGGAAGCCTATTATATGGTATGAACAGAGCCAGATTGGAAAAGTTTATAATCAGGAGGAAAAAGGTAGATAAATTATGGAAGTGGAATGTGTTATTAATTCATAGTGAATTGCCCGATATCTTTAGATCTTGTCTTTACCTTCATGCTTTGTCAGAAGAATCACATCCTATAAAAATGTAAATCTTGAGAAGAGAGAGGAGAAAACACAAGTTGGCTGTATAAGCTCATTGGCAAGACAGGTCAGTCCAGACTCTGCCATAACCATATAACAGATTGGGCCAAGACCTGAACAAGACTTTTCTTCAACTAGTTTCTCTGAAATAGCCCTTTGGTTTAGAAGAACAATATCATACACACCAAATCTAGACACAATTCATTTATACATACCAAGACAGTAAATTTGCCTTAGAAGGCTTTCTTCTAGTAAAACCAAAACCAATTACTCTCATGTGAGCTCTGTAGTGTCCCAAGGACACCACTGTTAATTGTTGTTTTAATGTGACCAATGATATCCTAAAGGTGAAAATTGAAAAGTCTTATCTAAATGTATAATCTTTAATATTCCGGCAAAAAAATGAAGTAGCAAAAAATTGCTGAACCTGAAAGACCTGCTAATTGTCCGTGCACCTGTCAACCATGCTGAAGAGATACTTTGCCAGTGAGACTGAGTGGTGTGCATGTCTCTCTCTAGGGCTCATAGAAATTTTTATTCTGAAGCAGTATTTTAAAATGCATTTGACCAATCTTACTTTTTATTGTCAGCTATTGTTTAGATAAATGTTAAACAGCAACTGATTAGAAAGCCTAGACGTCTGAGTGACAGCAGATATTTTGAGTTCATGGGATAAGCTGGAGAGCTTTTAGCATATTGTAACATTTTATTGTGTATCTCTGGAAAATAGAACCTCTCAGAAGGTTATGCTGTCATGTCTCTCCCCTGTCAAGTAAATCATCACGAAAATACGTGTATGAAGCACCAGGGGTTCCTCAGTTCCTCCACCCATCAAACCTAAAAGGGAAAATATCATTCCTCCAAATTAGTGAATGTTATGGTAGATTTTTACAGAAAACTGAATTCCCCTGCCTTCTGTTTTATGAACGACTTTACGTATGATGCCACTTAAAACCAACCTTGTCAGTCTGAAGGTAACATCGCTAATGAAAGTTGATCAGTCAGTATAATTATAATGGAGTCTTCAGACCCCAGGGTGCTTCTCAGTTATTAAGCAAGAGTAAAGCTTGTTGAGATCCGCGTCACTGAGATGGCTTAGGAAAAAGCCAGTGGGAAAAGATAAGTCTTAAGCTGACAGTTTTAGCGTTTAATCTGTAACTGCACAGATGACTGCTAGTAGCACATTCCAGGCATGAACTAGGGAAGCACAATCTCGTCAGCCCAGCGCTGTAGGGGGTACCAGGGTATCTGTCACAACCATGGCATAAGGGGTTGCAGGAACCAAGGGAATAGGCTGGGTCAGCAGCATTGTCCCTTGTGCGGAGGGGCAAGGGGACAACACATTTTGGAGCTTGCTTCACCCAAATCAGAAACAAAGACCTGATGCCAAGTACTGGGAAGTAGATCATTTGTTATGAATCAGAGAAATAGAAATGTATTAAAACCCATGTCTGCCAGTTACAGGTGATTAGTGCAGCTGTTCTTCCTTCTGTGTATATTCCTTTTCTAATTCTTCAAGTTCTATTTTGTACTGCAGAGGGAGTTCAATTTCGGAACTCTTCCTGATAATACTTGAACCTCAGTGCTTTTAGCCATCTCAGTGTTAACTTCTCCCCACTTCTTCAACAAAATAATGTTGTTGATACTTTCCTCCCAGTATCCTCCTAAAGTGACTTCAACAAGCAGATGCTACTTCCAGACTTATTTCTAGAATTTATTACCCAGCAATAAAAATGGTCTAGGTCAGAATTTAGCACAGAGCATAAAGTATGATTCTTTGGAAAGTGAGAAAAAAGCAGGTTTGCTATTCTTAAATTACAGGTATAAAATTAGCAAGTTTTAGCTCACAGAAGAATTTTAGCAAGTTAACAATCTTTGGACAGTGTTGTATCAGAAATTAGTAGTGGTGTTTTAGTGTAGGTTTATTTTAAAGGACACACAGCTTACATTGCCATGCTTGGTATTTCTGTCCACCTTTCTACTCATTTACTTTAGTGTCCATCAGTCAAGGAGAAGGGAATTTGACAGAGGAACAATGTTCCTAAAGGTGAAGCTCTTACAAGCGTCATTAAAATTGGACTCAGAATAGAGAAGAGATATCAAGTTGCCCTGAGAAAAAAATAACTCAGGAGCACCTTGTTAGACACTGAAAATCCAAGCAGCAGCAACATGTTCTGAGTTCTGAAAAACTGCACCGTATCAGGCACGAAGAGTCTGGTCTTGGGGTGTGCATTCACTGGAAGGCAGGCTTCATTAGTGCTAATGCTTGCAAGCTAATTGTGCGTAGATGGCTTAAAATATTTTTTTTATTGTCCTTTCTTTCTCACTTCTGCAGAAATACACAAGCTTTTAACTTTTATGTAATATTGATATGTATTCCTACTCCCCAGGTGCTATAAGGCAGAAGTCAGAAGGTATTCTGTATGAACATATGAATTTGAAACAAAATTTGTTTTCCATCCTCATCACTTAATGGGAGCTGTTCTTACGTAGTACAGTATCAGCTGATATGAAAACCCTTCCTCATTCAAAATATTCAGAAACAAATAATATAGTAGGATTTGTCAAAGGTGTGTTTTCAATCTTATTTTTGTTTTAAGAGAATGCTGGAAAAGGATTGCTACTAAACTAATCCTCTCCATAGACGTGTCCACTGTGACCTGTGTCATGTTATTTTCTCTTGACATTTCGCTTTCCCTTGCTTTTGCGATGGGAATTCTAAATCAATACTCTCTGTACACTTTTTAGGAGAGTCTGGATGGTATGCATGTACAAAAAAATTTCATTTTAATAAAGTATGAAGAGAAATGCTCATCAATTAGCTGAAAGATTCTCCAGTTTGTGGCCAAAGTTTTAAATATTTACAGTAGCTATTCAAAATGTTCTTTAGGTTTTCCAGTATTTATTAATCACTATCAAGGAGTGAAACTTAATCTTTTGTTTGACAGGGAGTCACTTGATCTTTTGTATTTGCCAGTCTGCTTAAAAATGTTACCAAGAAGATAGTTGGCAATTGTGTTTTCCCTCTCTATTCCCTTCTTCATAATATTTAAAATATGATCTTCTCTTTGGCTACTTATCAAAGTTCTCAATCCCCTATAGGTTTTCTAAAGCTACTTCAGAGCTTTCAAAGAATATTTGTTTCTTTTTTTGCCTTAAAAATAAAATCAATGGTTGTAGTTGCAGAAAATGATTCTTGAAAATCGTTTGCAACAATTTAAATGCTTTAATATTTCAAAACAATAAAAATATTTCATTTTGTTTTCTTCCCTCAATAGTTATAGAAAGTTTTGTCTCACCTAGGAAATGTGACTAGGAAAGGACAACCTAATGCGATTACTCTTCTAGTAACTGGTTATCTCGGAAACGTATCAGAACAAGGAATAAAATGTTTCTCTCACAGGGCAGTGCCTCAATGTCTAGATTTTGTCCCCAGAAATCTGATATTTGCCTTTTTTTTTTTTTTCTTCCTTTTTAGTTAGTATTCTCTGCTGAAATAGTTCCCATGTGCTATGTTTACCAACATGTATTAAACTCCTGGTGTGGCAAGACGAATAAGGAGTTTTAGGTATCTTGGTGACTGGCAGGCTCTACCACTGAGCCAGTATTACCATAGACAAATTCATTATTCTCCCTCTGTAGATTCTTTTTCTGTGGATTAGGAATAGTAATAGCAGACTGTTTCCATTATTTCCATGTGCAGTTATCCTCTAAAAAACTTCATGTCTATAGGCTGGTTTGCTATAACTTTATTGATGTATTTTTGGTAGTAGTACAGTTAAACAGCTCAGAAGATTTCAGGGGGAGAAATAGAAAGGAATGGGATTGTCTGTAAATGGTATTTATGGTGTAAATTCTTCTTCCTTGTGGTTTCAGGTTTCAAGTATTAATGGAGTCCTTTTATAAAGTTTCTAAGAGACCAGCAATTTTGGAAGACAATCTGTTCTGTCTCTCCAATTCTTTTACTTAGAAACTTTCCAAATAAGACTTAATCAGAAAAAAGATATATGGAATATCTAGTCTTAAAATTTTGAAGATTAATTTGCCTCAAGAAAAGGTCTGGTTTTAGAAGAATTTCAGAATATGATAATTTTTTCTAGTGGAAAAATTACAGCTTTTGAATTTGTAATTTTACATCCTGAATTGAACTCCATCAGTAGAGATGTTTAGTAACTTTTCTCATCTACCTCTTTATCAGGCTTCATTAAGCCTTCATGACTTTAAGAGGAATGCCTGTTAAATTAAGTGGTGGATCTTCCCCTTCTTTTATGTATGTTAACTTTATCAGACTCTAATCAGTCTTGCCAAGTTGTATGATTTACAATGGCTGTGAAGATAGCAGTGTAAAGGTTGGAAATACCTTACCCTTTAGAGATATGTTGTGATTTGCATATAGATCTCGTAGTTTACGGAGGATATATATATCTATATTATCAAGTGGTAAGTTTCTTCATTTGTGCTTTATCTGCTGCACTGGATACTGTAGCAGTACAAAAACCTGCTCTATCTTCATGTTTCTTTTAGCAGGTCTTGCAGTTACCGATCAGCAGTTCACTGTAGCTCTGTTAGTTTGCCGCAATGGAAGTGTTCTTTTAATGAGGTGGTTGTTTCCCATCTGTACAGGCTTCCTTGCTGGCCTGCAGATTCGCGGCCTCACTTGGGTCACGTTTTCCTGTTACGCCAGATGTGCAATCCATTAGGAACTTGCACTGAACACTTCACACTTACTTAACGAAAGATTTCTATAAAATAGTGTGACTGTTGACCACCTGGGACAAGGCCAAAATGCGAGGAGGTGCCCAAAGTGGTAGGTCAGATTCCATGGGTTTACCCAGCATCTTCCCTGCTGCTTCCCTCCTCCTGCTCTCTGTACAAGTGCTACACCTGATAAAGCACCACCCAGCATTTCCCAACAGGGTCATGAGTGCTGAAAGCCTGTCAGGATATGATTGACAACTTGATGGAAGTGCCTCAGCTGGGCTATGGTGGCCAAACCAGGCAGAATTCCCACTAGATATATTTATCTAGGAATTAATACAATTACTCTAATCCATTGGACAAGTTGTCTAATCTCATAGGTTTGCATAGCAGAGAAGAAGGTGGCTGTAAGAGTGTCAGCGTTGTCAGCATAATTAACACACACCAATGACTTGCAATCATTGTGGAAAAATTGTGTGGGGTCAGGAGATCACTTTCTAAATAATTTCTGAGAATTATTTGTTAATCTTTTTCAGGCTTTTACACAGGACCTTGTTTAGCATGCACAAAGTGCTTACATGATGTAGAAACAAACATGTATACCGTTGCTTTAAGTTATTAATGAAACTACTTCCCCAGTAGCACACTATTACAATAATTTTTTGGAAGGTAGCAACTTTTTGTACAAGCTATTTCTTGTTGCCTGAATGGCTGTATGAAGTAGCATCCGAGATGGACGTGAGAAGGTAAAAAAACCTAAGCTAATTCCTAAAATAGGCTTTACATTCCCAGAGATGTATATGCTGCGCTTTGCAGGCTCATATCCCTATTTGAACTTTGTTTCCAGGGTAAAGCACTATACGAGTTGTCTATGAGCATTGCTCCATGACCAAGCACAATGTGCCCATCTCTGTCTAGGTATAAAGGTGGACCCATCACTGTCCCAGAGATGCTGGCCTGTAAGAACAGCTGACTGGTCATGGGGAGGAGAGATGCTGCCTTACAAAGTACAACTCCTGTAGACATAGAGTAACTTTAAATGTTTGCATATAGAACACACATTAACTGTACCCGGTTTGCTCTTCATGTTCTTCACTGCTCAGTTTCTTCTAGATGCAGTGGAGGAACGCGGAGGGAATTTAACATCATTTATATGTTTGGGTGAATGACTGGGACTGCTCTGATTTTTTCAGTTGCTCACATCCTCTAAAATCTGCTTTTTTATGGGTGAGACTGTTGAAAAGGCACGTGATTATGGCTGTGAAGATGGCAGTTAGGCATATTCAGTAATACTTTTTTATTTATCAGTCTGTTTACAGTTCAGACCCACAAACCAGTGAAGTCTTAGGGGAAGTTTTTGACTTTGGATAAGATAAAGACAATTAGCCAACCAAAAATATCTCCAAGTAGAGATCTTCATTCTTCATTTGTTTATCTACCCCAAAAGCTAAGCTTGAATTTCTCAAAGCTGTTTTAACCCTCTTTAGACTCTGCTGGAAACTTTCAGGCTTATCCCTAAGCAGCTAATGTTAATTAAACAAGGAAGGTAGTTAATTCACAAAAGGAGATCAGTTTGTGTAAGCTGGTGGTTATTGTCAGTTGGAAACTATCATGATCGTCTGAAGAACAGTTGATTTATTCAGCCAAATAAATTTACCATTGCAATGGTAAAAAGAAAAACAAACAAAAACATTGAAAACTCCCAAATCTATGAAAAATTATGCAGTCTTTTTATGTGTTGTGGAGATTTTCTATATTTAGTTGAAGATATCACTGTTCATTGCAGGGGGGGTTGGACTAGATGACTTTTAAAGGTCCCTTCCAACCCAAACTGTTCTATGATTCTGTATGTCTAGCAGGATGGGAGAGTGCTTACATAGTTATTTTAGCAGTGCATCCAGCTGAGTCCCTTTCAATTCATTGTATGAGTGTGCTCTCTCCGCCTTCAGTATCTGAAATTTTTTTCTCCAGTCTGAACAAGGATAGTCTATCAAAAATGTCATTGCTCTAAACACCTCATCATTAGTCCGCTTACCGGCTCATTTTTCTTCAGGTTCACTTCAGGCAGTGCTGTTTCACTGTCACACTGGCGTGTTGCAAAGCTCCTTCGACCTCGTTTTACTTACTACTGCCCTGCCCTTAACTCCCTACTGTTCTGGAATCAAAAGAGGTGTCCCAGCTGGCTGCTAAAGAGGGCATTCTCAGGTGGGACAGCTGGTGGGACGGGGTCTGTATCCCACTGAGTCTCGAGGTGGCCAGGGGAGAAAGAGCTGGGGCTGACATGGGAGGACAGGGAGGGAAAGTGGAGTTTGCCAGAGCAAGCTTTTAGCTGCTGCTTCTGCTTAACTGCAGCAAATGCAACAGGGCTCAGGAGCAAGATGCTGTACCATGTCTTAATTCCACCCATGTTTTCTTCAGTGACATTTCTTATTTTTCAGAATACCCTTCCTGAAATGTTTTGCAATGCCCTTTGAGAAACCTGACGATTAAACTGTTGGTAAAAAATTTTACTAGGTATGTGGAGGGGAATTAGTTACATGTTAGCAAAAAAAAAAAAAAAAAAAGAACATAGGGACAAGGGGATTAAATAGTGAAAGATTATGTAACAGGAGAAGTAAAGAGTAACTTTATTGCAGAATTATCTAGTAGCTACATTTGGCCTTGGTACAATGTTCCACAACCTTCTACTTTGTACTTCTGCAACTTCTTGGGGTTTTTTTCACTTGACTAGCCAAGTTTTGAGATTGCTGTGTGGTGTGGTTTTTGTTTGTTGTTGTTTTTTTGTTTTTTTTTTTTTTTTCTAAGAATGTTCATTTTGCGTGCTCTCACAAACTGTAATCCAAAATGAAGTTACTGTGTAAAAGAAAACAAGCATGATTTTGGTTATGGATTATTTTCTGAGATTTTTCGATGGCATGGACTTAGCAGGTATATGCTGGCTATTCAGGTAGTTCTGAAGAGGTTTGAATGATACACTTTCAAGCCAGAAGGATTTAAAGCTGGGCCATTATGATTCACTTATGGGCTTTAGAGGATATAAAATCACATTGCTGAGTCAAAAAACCCCATTTTTCCTCCCATCTGTTTTGGGCTGGAGGGAGACATGGTAGACTGTCAAATTATTTTAATCTGGAGAATTTTGATTAAAGGTTGGAGAGAGCTTGCACATTTTTAGTTGGTGTTAACATAATCACAATGACACGGTCAGGACTGCAAATGTCTTATTATGTGGAAACGCATGCTATAGAGGAGGCAAAATGAAGTTTCAGAGGATTTAAAGCATAGTGTTCTACTCTTCAAAATATGTTCTTTACTTGCTCTTTACAAACTTTTTTTCTTCAGAAATCAATACTGTTTCTGTTTATTAAAACAAGCTGAAATGGTCTTCCTTCTTTGCTCTTCCCTTTTTTTTTTTCTTATTTATCTCAACCCTTCCATTAATGTATGGCACAAAAGAATTGAACAGAATGGTTGCATAATGACACCTACTATGTTTATAGTTGAAAGAACAGTATTTAAAGTACTCAGTCATGTGGATCTGTCCAGATCAAGAACTCAGTCACAGCATAAAGGGTTTTGGGGTTACGTTTTTAACATTCCTCACATAAGTACATGAAAGCTCAAGTATTTCAAGAGCAACCCAAATTTTTTATGCTTCAACACACTGATGGATCTGAAGCAAAAACAATGTGCCACTTCTCCATTTGTTTTTTATTGAAGAAAGGATATTTGCAGGAAAAAAAGATCTCTCTGTAGTCATGCAAGTTACCTTGAGCGTTAGCTAGATGGCACTGAAACACACTTGTGCTGCTGTATTAAAGTGACTTGTTTGGAGCACAGTCTTTGTTAAATGAAATTTCAGGAATAAAGTATCTCTTAGCTGTTTCTTTTCCTTTTCTAACCATACATATATATCTGTAAGTCTTCATCTGTATGTATTTTTCTTTAAAGCATGCTCCCGATTTCACAAGCCTTTTCATATCGACTAATTATGTTTTCACAGAAAGACAACATGAGATAAACAATGATGGAATTTTTGCAAGCCATATTCCATTTTTTTGATTTTTTTCTTTTCAGAATTTGAAAGTCCATATTTTAACATACAAAGATACCCTTTTCTTTCTCACTGATCTGTAAAATAACCTTTTCCAGGCTACAGCTATACAAGGCCAGCATGCTTAGCATTAATGACATTTTAAAATACAAATTCTGCATGAATTGCAATTGTGGGATAAAAATTACTTTCTAAGAAGTTAGCAAATGTTCCGGTAATGCTAGCTGCATCATCAGAAAAGGTGAGATACTACCCCGCTGGGGGTCCGCTGCTGTCTGGCTTTGTAAATAGTTACGAAATACTCAAAAGACAGGTGAATTGGCATAAAATACTGCTTTCAGATAGCTTCAGGGTAAAAATGAACAAATTGTAGCATTTAAAAAGCAAAGCTCAAGCATTTTTTCCTCATATGTGTTCCTTTCCAAGAAAGAAGTTTGTTCCTGCAAAATCCTTAGACATCCTGCATTATTCTGTACTCATCCACAGTGACTGAAAGAACCTTAATGCACATTTCTGCTGTCTCACCATCTACCTCCTCATCGAGCCACTGTTGTCACTCTTGCGTTTTGACAACTAATCCTCTGATATGCTGAATCACTTGTAAAGAAACAGGCATTTGCTTAAAGATCTTTCTAGTTGTACTTTTTTTTTTCTTTTTTGTGAAGTTGGATTCTACACAGCCAAATTGGTTGTCAGGTTCCTGCCCTCAAAGGAAATGATTAAAAAGCAATAATTGAATCTGGTGGGGAACTGGCAGGTCATGAGCAAGTGTACTTAACATCCTACACACTCAGGTTGCAGCCGTGGGCTGGAGGAAACCCCTCCAGGACTTTACCCTAGCTTAGATCCCAGGCAAAGACAGCCCAGCTTTCTGGGCTCTCTTTTTAATCTCTTCTCTACCCAGTGTGGAGCCAGATTTCCTCCTAGGTTGGTTTTGCTCCTGACCTTAGAGAAATGCTAGATTTTTGCTGTTACTTGCAAAATGGTGTATGTTGGTTGATCTTTTCCATTTGGAAAGCCAAAGTTAATGCAAAGAGAAGTTGCCCTTTTATTCAGTAAAGCTTCTTTCTGTCAGGATCAGTGACATTTTTTAGAGCAAAGGTGAACCTCCGTATGCAAAGAATAATTTATTGACAGTTACTTTCAAGAAGCCACCTTGTGCAGTTCCAGTTGGTGTGTCAGTTTTCTGAGCATTTTAAGCCTTATGTCTTAGGCTGGTGAGGCTGTCTCGGACAGAGCTCTGACGTATGTCCTGTCTGGTCCTTTTCCTTAAAGCGAATACACCAAGAATCTTTAAAACTTTCATAGTTTGTTTGTTTTTTTTAAATACAAATATTAAAATAAAGCAGAATCTCACAGAAGAGAGAGCAAACAGATTTGTTGGGTGACGTATACTCAAATAGTTGTGTTTGAAAGCAGGTTTTGTCCTTGCCTGCTTTTGTCCTTGCAAGGGCAAGGCCTGTTATTTTTCCCTTGTTTAGATGGATCTTTGTGGTCTCCTGTAGATCTCCAGAAAAGTCTGCCAGTTGTCTCTGAGACCCGGTTACCTACTTTTCTTAAGTCTCCTGTTCTCATCCTCATGGCATATTGCTTCCCACAGCTTTCCCTGTTGTCCCTTGCACTGCAGCAGCATTTCCCAGTTTGGCACTCTCTCCTCCTTCCCAACATCCTACTTGAACCAGTGCATAGCTGCCTGGTAAGTAAGACAAGCAGTCAGCCCAATGCTTGCCTGACAAGCCACAGCCCTTTAGCAAAACATATGCATACTGTAAACTGTGAGCAACGAATTATACACTTGTAACATCTGTCCCAGTGAGAATCTCAGCTTTCACGGGGGAAAAAAAACCCAAACCGATATACATAGTCCTCATGGTTTTGGCCAGTGCTTAAGAATGTAAACCTTTTTAATCTGGGATTTCAGAAAGCAAATACAAAAATTAAAACGAAGTGGGTTTTCTAGCCTTCCAGTTATTTCTGTGATAAGATTCAAAGGCTGACTGTGGGTTTGACAGGAGTGAGGTCAGCCCCAGCTGTTAATGTTCTTGTCCAAGGGAGGTCTGTTGCAGGCTGTAGGAGGTGTTCTTCATAATTTAACTGTTGGTTTAAATCCCCCTTCATTTATACTTGTAGTATGTGGGAAGTATGTAAACCTTTCACACAAGCACTTGGGCCAAGATGCAAAGAAGGATGCAGGGGCACAGTTGATTCTAAATTATCACATTTGCCCAAGTCCAAAAGGTGGGTCTTCAGGTCCTGTTCATCTGTTGCCTGCAGTTGAACAGTGTCCCTAGACCACCATCCTTAAGTCCTTAAGCAGCTGCTTTTAGGCGTACACTGACAAGTTTATGTGCAGAGCTCTTGTTAAGCCTATCCAGGTTTGCCTATACCACCCACCTTTACTTCTGTGCTGTCAAGATTTCAGAGTGCTTCATCCCATTTGTGCTTTAGCACACTAGGGCTGCCATATGCACTATGAGCTCTGAGCGACGAGTATGTGCTCAAATAGATGCTACGTTAATTACTTTTTCAATGAGATGCCAGAGCTCAGGTCTCCTCCAAAACAAAGGACTCAAGTCATGCTTACTCATGCTGCTTGTTGTCAACTGGGAACCTAATCATTGCAATGCATGCAGAATCGATCAACTCTGAGGAAAGAAAATTACAGTCTTACGAAGACAATATCTGTATAGTCTGGGGTCTGTCATAACAAATACAGATAACACATGCAGATTGAAATGTGGAAATTCTAGTTTTCTCTTGAAAAGGAGGGCATCTCCATGATTCTGGAAAGTCACTGAGCAAAAGGAAGGAAAATACATTGTTTTCTTAAAAAGGTTCAACTGCCTAATTCTTCCATTTGTGAATTTGAGACTGGAGTAATTTTTCTAAGAAACTGAATTTGGCATTTTTTAGAGACTAGTGTAGACATAACTTCATCCAGAGTGTTGGTTTCTTTGGAATCTGTGCTTAAGGCATTTCACTTTCAAACATTTAAGATGTTGATACTTCCAATCTGGTAGGTGATTAAAAATGGAGCCACTGGAGTTTTCAGCATTGTGATGTTTTTACCATTTTCATCTTTTTCATAATTTTAACATTAGAAATGTTAAACTCAGAAATCACGTCAGATGAAGAACCCAGCAATACTGAAACAATTTGTTTCAGAGAATTACAAATATCACTACAGGGTAGTCTTTACAGTTTAGTTCCTAATTAGATACGTGAATTGTGGAAGATGTAATTTTTCATAACTGGAAAAGTGTCAAGGTCCCTTCAGAGGGACTCCTGAAAAATTTAGCAGTTGTCATTTCTGTCCCTGCATGTATTTTCGTTAATGATTTTTATGTTCTTGTGCAGATAAGAAGAAATTTTAATGAAACTTGGAGGTATGTAATTTAAAAATGTTAGCCTTTTCAGTCAAATTTTTCATCACTGAAATGAATATTGCTAGCCAGATAAATCTATAATGCGTGAGTGCTCCTAGTCTTTAAAGGTTATCCTCATTTTTTCTCTAAGCAAGGTCAAGAAATGTATTAGCTGCATTGATTGGCAAAGTTGAGAAGTGCGTAAATGATTAACAACTTCTGACTTTTTTGCAGCCTAGTTGCTGTCTTGAAAATCAATTGAGCGTGGTCAGTCCCTTTCTGTGACATCTCAGGATGCATAATGCTGAAAAATCTCGGGTAGCCTGTCATGCTGATTCCTCCTGAGCGAGAACTCTATGCTGAAAGGGGAGTTTGGAATTCATTACATGGAAATTAGTCATGTCCTCATTAGGCAATTGGAAGAAAAAAGAACAGAATATAAACCATTGACATGCCAAAGGATGTATGTGCCACAGTGTCTGCCCCACCCACAGAGGGAGGTATATAATAAATAAATAACAATAGATATGCACTGTTGGCTAGGAGGACTTTTGGCACTTCAGTACAAGTTGTAGTAGTCCTCTTTAATCTCTTTCTCTTTTCCCCCTAGATCTCCTATAGTCTCCTCTGAACCACTTTTTTAGTGACTGCACAGGTTTATAGCTTAGTAGGTGGAGGGGAGCTGGCAGTAGGAGAGTCTCATTGTGTTAAGTGCTGTGGTTACTTCTTTTGTACCCACCCAGGACAGGCAGAGTTTGGGTCTATTTTAAAAGACTGAGACCTAGCCAAATTGGAGGTGCTGGCAACCGATCTGGTAGCAGATATTTGCAAGTTCAGAGTCAAGGAGAAGCAAGAAAACAGAAGGAAGAGAGGTCATGGAAGAGGTTCTCAAACGAAGAAGGTTGTCTTTCTGGTTTTGTTTTCATGTTAAAATTTATTTCAGTCTCTTCTCCTTTACTTTGTGATTTATTTTGAATAGCAGTACTATTGAAGATTTTTATTCATCCTTCCACTCCACCCCCCATTTTTTTCAAATCATACCTTTCTCTTTGGGAAAGGAAAGTATAAGAACTTGAATTTCTTCTTATTTTAAACCATTACTGTTCTCCTTTATGTCTGTGTCATAGAATCATAGAATCATTAAGGTTGGAAAAGACCCTTAAGATCATCGAGTCCAACTGTTAACCTAACGCTGTGAAGTCCACCACTAAACCATGTCCTCAAGCACCACATCTGCCTGTCTTTTAAATACCTCCAGGGATGGGGACTCAACCACTTTCCTGAGCAGCCTGTTCCAATGCCTGACTACCCTTTCAGTTAAGAAATTTTTCCTAATATCCAACCTAAACCTCCCCTGGTGCAGCTTGAGGGTGTTTCCTCTTGTCCTGTTGCTTGTTACTTGAGAAAAGAGACCGACCCTCACCTCGCTACAACCTCCTTTCAGGTAGTTGTAGAGAGCAATAAGGTCTCCCATGAGCCTCCTCTTCTCCAGACTAAACAACCCCAGCTCCCTCAGCCGCTCCTCATAAGACCTGTGCTCTAGACCCTTCACCAACTTCGTTGCCCTTCTTTGGACACGCTCCAGCACCTTGATGTCCTTCTTGTAGTGAGGGGCCCTAAACTGAACACAGTATTCAAGGTGCAGCCTCACCAGCGCTGAGTACAGGGGGACAATCACTTCCCTGGTCCTGCTGGCCACACTGTTACTGATACAAGTGTCATTGCTCCTTTCTTCTTTTGGTTTCTCATCTTTGTTTCTCTCTTTTAAATTATTGATTTCTCTTTTGTGTGAGATTTCCTTCCATTCCCATTGTATTTATAGCTTTTTACCCCATGTCTTCCCCTCACTAAAGCAAAAACAGCTGTCTGAAATTTTTCTGTTCAACATTATTTTATTTTAAAGGAAAGGAAATTCTGGAATTATTTTGGTCATTCCCGTGTGAGGCAAGAATTTGATAGAATTGCTGTGTAGTAAGAAGACAGCAAACTCCTAGTGTCTTTCAGTTGTATTGTGCTAAAAGCCTCATTTCTGTTTTGCACACTTTAGCTGAAAACTATGGAATGATGAAGAGACTTCTTTTGTAGCTAAAATTGCCCTTACTTCCCTAGACTGTTTTTCTTCTTTAACAGCAAACAGCACTAGTATAATTGTCACTGGGTTGGTAAAAAATACAACAAACTTTACTGGGAGGGGGTAATATCTTTTATTAGACTAGCTGTCCATTTTTGGCCTATTTCTTTCAAATAGTAACATGTATGTTTTTCCAGCTTTGCTACTGCTCTAATAAAAGATGCTATCTGTCCCTTCATACCTTGCCTCACTTACATGTAAGAGCAATAAGTCTTTTGTCTTTTTTCTTAGTGGGATTCTGGCAAGCAAGGTAACTGATGATGGTTCAAAACTGATTAATTCTTTCAAATCAATTTCTTTGTGGTAGAGTAGTAGCTGAAATTGTCAGCTAAAGGCTACAACCTCAATTTAGCTGGACTTGCTCTATGTCTGTGTACCTGAATATTTAAATCATAAAATTCTGGAAGATTAAGTGGTAGATGATATTGTACTTGGGTTTCCCAGGATGCGGTGTTGGGTCATAATAGATTTGACAAGACGTTAGGCATAAAAGTGGACACCACCATTTCCAAAGGCACCATTGCATTTCGGTGTATATCATAGAATCGTAGAATAGTTTGGGTTGGAAGGGACCTCTAAAGATCACCTAGTCCAACCCCACTGCAGTGAGCAGGGACGTCTTCAACTAGATTAGGTTGCTCAGAGCCCTGTCCAACCTGACCTTGAATGATTCTATGATAACATCTGAATTTAGAGGCAGCAGGGAAGGATTAGAGCAAAAGGAGACAGAAGGTGGTTAAGCAATCAGCTTCATATGATTCAGTATATCTGTATCATAGAATGGTTTGGGTTGGAAGAGACCTTTAAAGGTCATCTAGTCCACCCCCCATGCAAGGAGCAGGGACATCTTCAATCAGATCAGGTTGCTCAGAGCCCAGTCCAACCTGACCTTGAATGTTTCCAGGGATGGGGCATCTACCACCTCTCTGGGCAACCCGTTCCAGTGTTTCACCACCCTCATCATAAAAGACGTCTTATATCTAGTCTGAACCCACCCTGTTTTACTTTAAAACCATTACCCCTTGTCCTATTGCAACAGACCCTACTAAAAAGTCTGTCCCATCTTTCTTATAAGTCCCCTTTAAGTATTGAAAGACCACAGTAAGGTCTCCCTGCAGCCTTCTCTTCTCCAGGCTGAACAACCCCCATTCTCTCAGCCTTTCCTCATAGGAGAGGTGTTCCATCCCTCTGATTGTTTTTGTGGCCCTCCTCTGGACGCGCTCCAGCAGGTCCATGTCTTTCCTGTGCTGGGGACCCCAGAACTGGATGCAGCACTTCATGTCAGAACTGGTGATAGAATAAGTATCTTGATCTGGTGTCAGGTGCATTTCATCATAGTACTTGTAGCAAGACTTTCGAAGAATCTCCACTTTTTGGAGCGATTTGAGGATAACTGTTCCATTCGTGAGGGAGAGATGGAGAAGATTTCAGAGGGAGTCTTAAGGTGCTTTTAACAGAGAATGATGAGCTGATGATGGGTCTGTGGGTTAGGCAGACGGTTTGAAGCACAGATAAAACACTAGCAGTGGAGTTCATCTTACTGTCTGAAGAATATCAAGAAGCTGAAGAAATGCATAGTTCCAAGGGATAAGGAAATACGTCACACAACTTTCTGCAAGACTAAGGAGTTTGGACCTTTACTGGCATGACATTTGGGTAACTTATGTACTGACCTTGAAAACAAGCAGCTTGTGTAGAATGGATTTTCTTAAGACTGCCAGGCGGGAGGGAATTTTGTGGCCATATAATGCTTCTTTGTGCATGATGGCTCAAGGACTTCTTGTTTTAATGTGAGTTATGTATCTTACGTTTAGTGGAACTTTGTTTTTTTTCAAGACAGAAAAATGAAATGTTAGTACTTAAGATATGATAGCTGTAACTCTCTCACGTAAGTATTACTATTGCAAGTCTCAATTTGCTGAAGAAGCAGGGATGTGTGTGTGTTTTGCTACAATGCATGTCAAGAGTGCAGCTGTCCTAGTGATATTCATGGAAGTCAAGGTTTGATAGGAATCTTTGGTAGCAGTCATGGCTTAATGAAGTCGCACCGCTTCCTTCAGCTTTCCACCCCCATACGCTGTTCCTTCTGTTGGGCTGTCACTTTGTGCAAGGAACTGGTCACCCTGAAAACCATAAGAAAACAAATAAACAGAAGCTCCTAAAGTAGCATTGCTGTCTAAATTCTCATATTGTGAAGAAGCCACAGTCTAAATTTACTGGTTAGAAAAGAAATGTGATTTGACTGTTAGTCCAGTTATGCCTGCATTTTGATTTAAGAAGTCTGGCATATTCTGCTCCATTGTCATCTCCTTCCTGCTGCCATCCTTCATCAGCAAACGCAGTAATGTAATCTGAAAGCCAGGTGATTAATTTCTAACATGTAAAGCCCTTATGTGCCCAATTTATGCATGAAAATTATGGTATATGGGTTACTGAATTTTAAAAACAAACCAAACCGAAACAAAAAAAACGAAACCAAAACATTATTAGGGGCTGGATGTAGCTTTCATCTGGACTGAATTAAGGGGGGGACTCAGGTTTGAATTTGGGTCACCAGCATGCTTAGTGCTCCCCTGAAGGAGAGAGTGCTGTAAGGAGGCAGGTAACTGCCACAGGCTTCTGCTGAATTTGTTGAAGAAAGTTACCTCTCTGCTCTTCTGTTGCTGCTTTGCCAGCCAGCGTCAGGGCACAATTTTTTTCTTGTTTGCACTATGGAGTGCCTGACCTTAGGCAACCTAGTTTAGTTCACTAGACCTTGCTAACTTTTTTATACTGAATTATGTTGGTTTGCTAATCTCTACAAATCTGTGTTTTACATTTGAAAGTGCTTATTAAAAACAAGCCAAAAGCTCAAAATAAGAACAACTTTGAGGATTTTTATTTTGATGGTTTTACTGTAGCAGAAATGTTCAGTGATGTGGGTGTCTGCATAATGTAACACATCCTCTTCCAAATCCTGCCTTTTTTGAATTCTTGAAGAAATCCCACACTCATTAAATAGCTTTCTATTATCATAACTTGGAGAGAGAGCTGCTGTACTTCGGCCTTCCCACTGAGTGAAGTCTCATTATAAATCATCCCTTTATGGCTCCAAAATGCTGCGCTTCCAAACTTCACTCGTTAATGAGACTGGAATGAATTTCATAATGGCTGGCTGTTTGCACTGGAGCCATGCTCAGGAAAGACTGTTGTCTTTATTTCCTCGATGCCGAAACACCTTTGCAATGCGTTGGACCTACAAACCAGGAATTGATAAGGAAGCCTCTGTGTGTGTGCACGTGTGTGAATATGGATGAGTATGTGCTGGCAAAATGATTTCCGTTTGCACCATTTTGATTTCTTCCTCCTTTGTTTCGCCCAAAAAGTGGAGAAACTTATTTAAAACAAATGTTTTGATAATAATGCTGAATGTATTTATCAAAAAATAAATTTCTTAGTTGCTTCTAAATATATATTTTTTCATTTCCTTCAGAGAAGCTGGATTGTTTTACAGCGAAACTGTATTTGACCACAGATCATTGCCTAGTGGGTAATATTAAAGATCTTATTTTAAGCTAAACAAGATAAGGGTACAGGCCTTCAAGTAAGTTTAATGTAATTGGTTAAGGGGCTTCAGCATACCTCTTACAGTACAAGTAATTGACCTCTTTTAAGTACTTCACCCCCTAATAGTTTGGTTGAGAAGTATCTTGGTATTGGTTCACAGGAGATTGCTAACTGCCTCATTTCTTCACATTAGCTTAATGGAGAGTAATGAGTCACCATGTCAATTACAATCCCACGACATGAAGTAAATGTCATCCATATTCTGCTTCACCATTTTTCATCTCTCTTTATTTGGATTATTAAGGATTTGGTTTTGCATTACTGAGGTCAGTAATTGCTTTACCTTTAACTCTGTCTCTGGACCCTGATAATACAGTTTGTGTTTTTAAAAGGGCTATGCTTAAATATCCCTTTTAAATACTCCTTAAAAAGTTATCTAGACTAAGGGTAGAAAAAATTAACACTAATATTTTTATTTTAAAAATTATCTTCTTCATATTTGATATGTATGGAAATAAGGTAGAGGACTTGCCATTCAAGGTGTTCTATTATTTTTATCAAACGTGCTTTTGAGGAAATTTTCTATTGAAGTGTTTGCAGTTTTTATTATTGGCTAAATACTCTTATATTTGTGCATTTCTATTCCTGTGATATCTTTGCAACGCTCCTTGGTATCATTGGGTAGTCATTACTTATGTAGCTAGCCAGTGCTATTTGCTGCAAAAAGTTTAATTTGTTCTCTGTATTCATTTTCTAATAGGTATTCATTCCCGTTTCTATTTAGTGTATTCAATAGGGAATGAATATAAAAAACTTCCCCAGTAATTAACATAGGACATAGCAAGCTCTCTCTTCTTCAAATTAGTCTTTGAGCTTAACTGATCCTATAAGAGACTAACTTGATCTAATGAAAAAGAGGAACAAATGAAATTGTTATTAAAATGTTAATTTTCTGTCTTGCTTCTCTGAGATCACAGTGCTTACTGGTCAGGTCGTACAAAGGTTGTTCATTTAATTTCTTTTATAAGTTGTTTTTTTTTTTTTCCCCTCCAATGTGTTATTTTTTGAAAGTCCAAGCATTTATCTCCAGAATTTTATTGCCAGTGTTTCATAGCCACCTGGTTAGCTACGTGGGATGCAAGACTAGGTTAGATGACAAAGGAGGCATGTAGATGTGCTTCAGACTATTTGTTTTGACTAAGAGTATGAGAGGAGTTCCTGTCAATATACTTGGAAACCAAGCTTTTAATCAGTGGGGGTGACCTACTATTTGTTAGCATTCTCTTTGTATTACCTTTCGTCTGCTGTTGGCAATGATTTTGAATCCGGAAGGTATGTGGTTCTCACTGCAAATCACTTTTCTGAAGGCTTTAGAATCAAAGAATCATAAAATTATTTAGGTTGGAAAAGACCCTTAAGATCATCAAGTCCAATGGTAAACCTAATACTTCCAAGTCCATCACTAAACCATGTCCCTAAGTATCACATCTACCCGTCTTTTAAATACCTCCAGGGCTGGTGACTCTACCACTCCCTTGGCAGCCTGTTCCAATGCCTGACTACCCTTTCAGTGAAGAAATTTTTCCTAATATCCACTCTAAACCTGCCCTGGCACAACTTGAGGCTGTTTCCTCTTGGCCTGTCACTCATTACTTGGGAAAAGAGACTGACACCCATCTGGCTACAACATCCTTTCAGGTAGTTGTAAGGACTACTTTTTGAGACTGATAGTCCTTGCTGCATTGCCTTTAGCTTCTCCAGTTCTTTGTGGTTCCTGTTGTTTGAAAAGTGATGCTGTTGTAGCATTGAATAAGTAGAAATTATACAGAGATTGCATCCAGACCATAGGAGACGTCCTTTAGGCTGTTATTTATAACAAGCGCTGCATCTGAAATAAATGACTAGTAGGTGGCTGATACTCTGATACCGTGAAATTTATTACTAATTCTAAAGGTACTGACTTCAAGCATAACAGTTGCGCTACTTGTCAGTGTCTTTTGGCCATCCTTTTGTACCAGCTCATAAATAAATGTGTTTCGTGGGTGGGTGTAGAAGGGGGGGGAT
This sequence comes from Nipponia nippon, assembly GCF_047370975.1. NCBI lineage: Eukaryota > Metazoa > Chordata > Aves > Pelecaniformes > Threskiornithidae > Nipponia > Nipponia nippon. The sequence goes on from NW_028262347.1 coordinate 45,936,980, forward strand.
TTTTTTTTAAATAATTTTTCTAGTCACAACATAGCCTGTATTCAGTTTGTCGCACAAATAGGTTCTGAGTCACTTAACAAATTTTTTTCCCCCTATCTTGCTGAACCAGTAGAATCTGAAAATAAAATAACTGCACCAAAACCAGCTTTAAGTATTCTTTTTTCAAAGGAAAAAAGTAACTACTTGTATCATCTTAAATGAATCTTTCTTAATAATATAAAGCACCTTCTGAGTTGATAAGCAGCTTCTGTATTTCATGTGGGCTTTCAATATTATCTGTGTTTCTCTTTTTGAAAATGTTGTAGGTGTTTAACTTTACTAGAAGAATTACAATTAAGTGTTCAAATTTGTAATATATTTTCTTTGTTATGAATACAGTTTCAAGATAGCTTTGGTGCTTGTTCTTTTGCTACATTTTAAAGGTACAGATAGAACAAACAAAACACCTCAATTTTTCAGTTGGCAAAGGGAAAAACAAAAAACCACATAATATGCTGCTTGTTATCCACTGTAGAAACTGAATTTTGCAGCTTGATGGGCTTCCAGCTGATGGATTTCTATTACACCTAGATAGGTTGTTCTGTCAAAACTAGAACCAACTATTTATCCTATGTACAGAAATTGGGTATTGATGACTTTCTTCTACTGGCCTGATAAAGTTGCTTAGTCATTGCCAGAGTCTTAATCTGGGATTGAATGACATTTTTGCTCATAAAATCCATTTCTATTTGCATTAGTCACTTAAAAAGTATGTGTCTATTTACATTCTTATAGTGTGTGTTTTTCTCCCACTGCATATTAAACCAGCTCTTAGGCTTTAATTTTCCTTTATTGCCATCCTGGTAGCATAGGAAACATGAAATGTGCCATAATAATTTTTGGTGGTAGGTTTATAGGTAGGATTGCAGTACCCTACTTTGCTTCCTTTTTTTCTTAAGCATGCCTGTACATGGTACAGAAGAGCAGCCCAAACTTCCCGTAGAGATAAAAACGTATATACATCCATTCAGGTGAGCAGGGCTTTAATAAGTTGCCAACACTTCATACAGGATAAGTAGTTCGACAGCACTGTCAGGTCAGATTTACTTAATATGGTGTAGGAGATACAAATGATACGGTGGGCCTCAGCCTTGGGTACTCTTTTTCAGGTGTGTTTGTTACTCAAGAGGACAGCCTGGCCCTACAGCAGGTGCAGCCTTTGCCTTCCCAGTAGGACCTGGGCAAAGCTGCCTTTCTCCTTGGGGTTGTGCAGACGTACTCATCAAGTTGCTCAGGCCTAGTGCTGAGCTGTGCTGCCCACCTCAGCTGTGCCACCCATCTCTGAGGCTGTCCTGCTTCCTTGTAGTCCATGCGGCAGAGGCAAACTGGTGCTCTTTTACGCAGCTGGAGTTTTGCCTTGGTTCCCTTTGAACTTATATGAATTGCTCTGTCACGTTGTGCGTTTGTGTGCTAGTTGGGTTTCTTAGCGTGTTGATAATAAGAGTTTTTAAAAATTTCAAGCATGCTTTTTGTCTCATTATGTATGCTGTTAGCTTTTTGCAGAGTCTTACTTGGATTATTTACTTTTACTCTTTTTTCCTTAACTTCTTTTTTATATCTTGTATGTTATCAAGAAGTTATAACATTATAGTGCCAATTCTTTGAGTCAATATTGCTGTTAACATTCTCACTTGGTAAGCTGGAAATGTGGCCATGAGCTGGTGTAAATTGCTGACATCGCTGGCACTATTCTACCAACCAGAAAGCCTGAATAATAATAGCAATTATAGCAAATAGAAATGAATATTTACATTGTTTGATGTTGAACTAAAGCTTTCAGCATAAAATATCTGCCTTTCTATGTGTTTTATTTTTGCAACATCATGTGTGCATGTATCTAGGGGTAGAAGGATGCTTATGGAGAAGGGCAGAACAGGAAATCTAGCGAGAAAAAAAAGCCGTTTTTACATTATGGTGGCCAGGTTAGAAATAATTCATTGACTCTCCAAGATTGTTTTTATTAATCTTTTTTTTGCCCCCCCCCTTTTTTTTTTTTTTTTTTTTTACTTTGCAGAATTATTTATACACAGTAGTTTTGAAGAAATGTGCTCTGGGATGAGAGAATGTCTTAAGGGCAGAGATCACCTTTAAACTGATGGATACATGAAGAGTGCAAACCATTGTTATATAAGATTGAGGTTTTTTTTTTTTTTATTAAAGAAAATGTCATGGATTTGCACATTTGCACAATTGGGGAAAAAAGAAGTGTTAGTAAGAGGTGGATTTTAGAGATGTTCAGAAGATGCTAATGTGACTGGGGGATCAAAACATGAGGATCATATTAACTAACATTTTGCCTGAGTTGGAGGAAAGTGAAACAAATGTTAAGACAAAGTAGGATTGCAGGAAGCTCTAGTACTTAATGCAGAAATGACCAGAGTGTGGATGGGTTATATTTCAAAAGGTCACAAAGAGAGAAAAGTATGCTTCTTTTCAGTAGAAATGCTGATGATACTGTTATGGTTATCAGAGGAAGTTATGCCCAGAAGTTACCTCGAGGCCATACAGAGCATCATTCTGTCCCTAAACCAGGACTGACGATGCTTCTGTCTTTCCCACAAGTTACACGTGTAATGTATTCTTAAAGGCACCATAAAGCCATAGAGCCAACCTCCATGGCAAATTTTTCCAGCACATCCCTGTATCAAGCAGTGGAAAGCATCTCTTCATAGCTGACCTGAATCTTCCTTTCTTGAAATGAAGCTTATTATTCTTATCCTTTGGACATGGATATAGATAACAGATTATTCCTTTCCTGTTTGCAGCAGTCATTTGTGTACTAGAAGGCAGCTGTCATGTCTAAACAGCTTATGTTCTTCATTTTTGCCTCATGGGACATGTTTTTCTAGATGACTAATCAGTCTCATTCCCCTCTTCTGACCTCTTTCCAGTTCCTCCATTTATTTCTGAAAGTTCTGTGCTGGAACCAGACACTTCTAGGATTTACTAGTATTGAGAAGAGTGGAAGGATTACTTCACATGTCTTGAAGGGTGTGCTTTCATCTGTAGTCTCAGTACAGTGTTTACCTTTTTAGCAGTGGTTTAAGAGAGTTGCTTGTGATCTGTGATAATCCCCGACGCTTCTCTGAAGAAGAGCCAACTACTTGTTCCACATGTCATATTTGTGTAGCTTTAAGCAGTCAGAATTGCCCCTGCCTTTTATACAGGATTATTTTTCTGAACATTTCTCTGTTTTTTCAAGATCATTTTGAATTCCAGTTCTGCCTTCCAAAACACTTGCATGTTCAGTGAGCTGTTAGCATTTTGGCTAGTGCAGAAAGTACAGCACCCTTCCTTCACTGCAAAAACCTCTCAAATCATAGAATCACAGAATCACTTAGCTTGGAAAAGACCCTTAAGATCATTGAGTCCAACCGTAAACCTAACACTGTGAAGTCCACCACTAAACTATGTCCCTAAGTGCCATGTCTACATGTCTTTTAAATGCCTCCAGGGATGGGACTCAACCAGTTCCCTGGGTACGCTGTTCCAATGCTTGATAACCCTTTTGGTGAAGAAATTTTTCCTAGTATCCAATCCAAACCTGCCCTTGTGCAACTTGAGGCTGTTTCCTCTTTTCCTACCATGGGAGAAGAGACCGCCCCCCACCTGACTACAACCTCCTTCCAGGTAGTTGTAGAGAGCAATAAGGTCTCCCCTCAGCCTTCTCTTCTCCAGGCTAAACAACCCCAGCTGCTTCTTTTAAGACTTGTGCTCCAGACCCTTCACCAGCTTCATTGCTCTTCTTTGGACGCACTCCAGCACCTCGATGTCCTTCTTGTAGTGAGGGGTCCGAAACTGAACACAGTATTCGAGGTGCAGCCTCACCAGTGCCGAGTACAGGGTGATGATCACCTCCCTGGTCCTGATGGCCACACTATTCCTGATATAAGCCAGGATGCCATTGGCTGCCTTGGCCACCTGGGCACAGTGCCGGCTCATATTCTGCCAGCTGTCGACCAAGACCCCCAGGTCCTTTTCTGCCAGGCAGCTCTCCAGCCACTCTTCCTCCAGCCTGTAGCATTGCATGGGGTTGTTGTGACCGAAGTGCTGGACCCAAATGAGATGATGCTTTTTAAATGAAACGTAGGTATGACTGTTGCCCCATCTATCAACCTGTGCGCTGGTAACAGTAGTGCTGGACAGCATTCCTGAGCAGTCTGGCAGTTCAGGAATGTCTTTTGGTCCCAGTGGGCTTCTAACATCCTTTGTTAAGTTCTTGCTGCTGCAGATAGATGGATTAACCCTGGGTAGATATCCATAGCATCACCATTGTCATGCTGCATTTGCCTGTGTAGACTTACCCTCAGAGAGCGCCTTCTCTGTTGCACTGATTATGCTCACAGATTTATCAAGCTACTGTAGTCCCTTCTAGTCTTGTACTACCTCCAGTCATTCATACAATTTCTACGCTTAATGCAATTTATCTTTTCCCCTGTAGTCCTTATAACTATTTTTTCAGCTGAGAGGTTAAAGGGTTTGTTTTTCTTTTTAATTTAAAGATTCATATTAAAGAATTAAAGATTTTAGAGGAAGATGGTGAGCAATTTTAAATGCCAGTATTTGTAACTCAATTTAAATTTTAGTAAGGCAAGTCAACAGCAATAAGGACTGCTTAGCTTGTGCTACTTGCTAATTACAATCAAAATATGCACACATAATCTTCAGCTGTTATATGAATGCACTGATTTCCTTGTTGAGGAAGAATTGTGTGGGTTCATAACACTAGAAGTAAATGTCATTTAATATGTACAGTTGGTTACAATATTGGATAAGCTATAGACAGAGTTCCAACTCAGAGGAAGAATAGACCTTCAGGCCAGCTGTTGTTGTATTGCCAATGTACAGGAGTGAACCTCATTTAGTGGGTCGTGCGAGCAGGAACAAACTGGGCAAGTGGAAGGGGAGCAGTAAAGGCCACTTCCAGCTCGGTACTATGACCCAGCAGGGGTTGTGGCAAATAGCTTCATCCCTGGTGTGGATACATTTTGAACTTTAGTTCAGCTCAAACTTGGCTGAGCTGTGATCCAGGAGCCTCTACCTATTGTGGAAACAAGATACTGTCAGTCTAGTGATTTGGCAGCGTTTTGCTACTTTGGGAAGCCCCAGTTCTCAAGCCAGCAGATATTCAAGGAGCTCTAAGTTGGAAAAGAAACTCCTGCAAGTAATGCCTGGTGACTTCTCTGCTTTCTTTTCTGCATTTCCTGAGTTCTAAAAATAACATTTTGTGTGTGGTTAGCCCTGGTGATTTTGAGATCTGGGCTGTGTTGACCATGTGCCATATTTAATGCTGCTTTGTAAAATGGACAAAGTGAGGTTAAAAGAATAGTGTCTTTCGAAAATGCTTTGGATACTGCTTAGGTGATGACTGAGCTTTGGCAGGGGCTGCCCAATCAAGAAGTCTGCTGCAGTGCCTTATTTAAGAGCAGTATAATGGAGTGAGGAATTAGGATTTAATGCAAGGGAAATGTGCAATGTGGGTGGGTCATGCAGATGGATTTTGGTAGGGAGATAAAAAAGGTTTCTGCCGTCACAAACACTAAAATTGCAGTGGTGGTACTTGACTGTTAGCAGGCAGGAGAGATGTTAAATCTGATCTAAATCAGTGCTCATTTTTTCCCCAGATGAAAATGACTACTTATGAAAGGCTAGAGGATTTATGGGGGTGTCAAAACATATGGCAGATGGGCTGGATTAGGACTCATGAGTATAGTAATCCAAATCCTTTCTGCCAAGCATTACAGAGGATCTCTTCCTGCTGCTGGGCTACACTAAATGTACACAGTCAGAGGAGCACAGGCTGTCAGGGGGCTCAGAGGAAGAGTTGCTAGTGAAAGTGCTTGTCTGAGCAGAGGTCATTTTGAAAGCACTTTATTTGCAGGCAGTCTACTGGGGAACTGATCATATTATTTAATTTTAATAAGTTGCTGTAACCATTTTTTTTTTCCTTTGGTTCACTATACAAAGCCTAGAAGAAAGTAAAGCCAAAATGTGAGCTAAACCTTTTTAATTATCTCTGACTATATTAGTGCAGAGGGTAAAAGCTGTACAAAAGTCATGAGTGTTGAGAGAGGTAAAAAGGGGAATGAGTCTGTCATTCCCTTTCTGAGCCAGTGCTATCTATGTGTGATTTTAAAAAAAACCAAACAAAACAAAACAAAAAAAGCATCCTACTTTAAGTTTTATGACAGAAGTTTAAGTGTTAGGGAGGATTTTCGTTTTAGACTGAATCCACAGGATCTTCTTTGAAATCTGAAAATTTATAATGGCATGAGTGTTACAGAGGTTATTGGTAGCTGTAGTTAATGTGTAGTTAATTTTTAAAAGATGTAAAGCTACTGGCCTTTGAGAAGACCCATGTCTGAAAAAGTTTCTGGGGAAGGATGCAAACCATTTCTGCCTGAGGCAATCAGAGGATAGTTGCACTATGCTCCTGTAGCCAGTTCATTAAGCTAAAGAATCCACCAGAGCTCCTTCTTTAGTTAACTATTATTTTACAGCATGATAAATTGATATGCTGGTTAGGAAAATCACCTACCTCTGAACTCCACGAGTGAATCCTTAGATAATTCGACGCTGGTGTAAAACGTTTAAAAAAAAAAAAAAAAATTGAAAAGTATTGTTAAAGCACGAAACACAATACTGTATTTAGATACGTTGTGTTCTTTGTAGAACCAAGAAGCGTGAGGATCTGCACCTTGCAGATCTTATATTTAAGCTTAAAAGGGAGGCTGCAAATAATTACTCCAGCAGTGAGGACGGATTAGCTCTGAGGTACAGATTGTTTGCATTCTAGGGCTAGGAGCAAGAGGCAAGCTTTTCATTGTTACTCTTTTACTATGTATGAAGATGATCTGAAAGTTTTTAGTAGATTTCTCTATTATCTATGAGGAATGGCATAGCTGCTCTAGCATGGTTTTGTCAAAGAACTTCGTAATGTGAACTTTCTCAGTGAAAAATTGAAAAGTGCAATTGTTAGACCTTTAGCAAAGGGAGATTTTCTTCCGGTTGTTAAGTAAGTTTTAACAAAATAACAAAACAGTCTAAGCAATCTATGAAAGCTCACTTCTCATCTGTTAATCAAGTTTCGCTTGCTTGGTATTTGGGATGTCTTAATCTTTTCAGTGGTATATAGCCTTCCAGGAAAGCCCTGCACTGATTTTCTAATTAAAACAAACAAGCAAATGGACAAAAAAAACCATGTTCCACTTCCCAGCCTCTTTCTGTCTAAGCAGCCTCCTCTTAAGAGACTGTAGAAGGATGAATAAAAAGAGCAAAAGAAGGTCGCATTTAACATTTGAGAGTTGTTTATATGCATGTTTGAAGGAAACAAACTAGAAAATAATTGAGCCAGAGGGGTGGGCAGAAAAATTCTCATGTAGCAAAATATGATGGGAATGAAAGGACAAGTTGAACCAGGGACATAAGGTTTTAATATGAGGGCATACATGCAAATCCCTGAAATCTGAATAAGCTTTTCATTCCAAATATAAACTTAGTTGGGAGTTTCGGTGATAACCAGTTTACACAGCTTTATAACATTGAAGGCATTTAAACAGTCCTGGCAGGCAGGGATGAAACAGTACCTGAGATGAGTTGTGAAGTATTACCCAGCTTACAAATAAAAGGAGGTTGTTACAGTAGGCTTTCCAGGGAGTATATTCATCAGAAAGTGTAGATGTGGGTTTTGGTTGATTTATTACCAAAAAATTGTTCATTTGCCAGGATATAGAAATGTACAAAAGCTAATAAATCAAACTGGAATTAATATGGCAAATGAAATATGTGGATTCAGGCTTTGCTTCATGTATAACAAGTGCCAGCTTTTTTTAGGTGGTTCTGATACAAGTATGTAAGTACTCTCATTATAAATTTGTTTGTTCCCTACTAATGCCTCCATTGAATTCTTCCATATTACCTCAAAATTGAATGAATTAATCTAACTGCCATTAAATATTTTAAACTTCACAAGGACAAACTCTATAGAAATGTGAAAAGGAATAAATTTCTTCATGAGATAAGCAGATAAATTATGATGACCAGACCACATGTTGTTACTGGAACATCAGTAACCTGATGGTAGAAAACTATTAATAATTGACCTAAAATGGAGCAGCACAATCATCTGTATTTCTTGATATCAAGGGGAGAGTTCCCTCACAAAGGAGAAAAATAAGCTCTTTGAAAGAAATAAGATAAAACATTCCAGCATGAGGTCCTGCTTCTGAATAACTGAGGAAACCTTGAATAAACATCTCGGGAATGTGTAGTGTGAGATGGAAAAAACCAGACCTAATAAAATGAAAAATGATTGACAAATAATTCTTTGTAATAATGGGAGGAAAAGATTGTCAAAATGCTTACACTGTATCTGGAGGTATTTGGCAAATAGTTTTTCTTTTCTTACAAAAGGTATCTGAGAAATTGAAATGTAAAAATACACGTATTTTAGCTTTTATAGTTTCTTCTGCAAAGAGAGAGTAACCCAAACCAGCTTTCATTTAGGGTGCCCGTGTAATTGAGAGCAGAACTTAAGCTCATCAGTCCTAGAAATAGGTGACAGAATCTTGCTTCCTGATTTTCATTTAGGCAGAAGTGGTATGTTTCTGCAAGCCTTTGAATAAGTAAGCACTTTCAGATGCAGTGAGGGGGAACCCAACAAGCAGCTCCAGCTGGCAAATGTTGAGTTATTCCATAAATAAGTGGAGGTTCTTTGAGTTGCTAGCATGATGACATGGGTAGGTGGAGGCAGCTGCATGCTTCACATAGTATTATTTAGATGGATATGAAGATGTGAAAGGTTTTAGAGCCCTTATTTAATAAGGTGTGCTTGAAGAAAAAACACAACATATTCTTTGGCTGTGAGATGCAAAATGAAGTGGGGCTTTCAGTAGTAGGCAGATCAGAAGGCTCCAAATGATCATTGTAGTTACTAGGTAGGAGCTGGAAGACCTAAACATGGAATTTGTGTCTGTTTTCCTCTCTTACCTTCTTGGAAAGTTTATTTGGTTCTCAGGTGAAATACCGTAGGAGAGACTTTCATTAGGGAAAACAGAACTGGAACATTCTTTAAACTTTAAATCTAGGTAAGGCCAACTGGTGTTTTGGCCACAGCCAGGAGCAAAGAAAGGATTTGGGAGGTTATGTAGGAACCGTTGTAAGGTTCCATAAATTCCTCTAAAATAGAGAGTTTTTGAAGGGTTATGCAACTAAATCTTAAGCAAGGACTGACAGCCCTAAGATCTCTCAAAGCATGACTGATACAAGCTTGATACAGCTTAAATGAAAGAGCCTGTTCTTTTAGTGCATGGTCAACAGCATACCCCAACATTTTGTGATCCAAATGTCAGAGACCGAGATCTATAGTGCTAGTTTCTATTACCAAAAAAAAGTTTTGTCAGATATTTCTCAGTTCCTTTTGTTTATAATTTACAGAATTAAACACCTGGTGTTGATTTATACTGATGGATTTTTTCTTTTTTTTTTTTTTTCCAGAGAAAGAATTTGACCCTCTTTTTCAGCATTGGTTTATTGACCTCCTGGGGGACTGCACTGCTGGGTGCCCGCTTATACTGGATGGGCAACAAGCCCCCAAGTTTCTCCAATTCTGACAATCCAGCAGCTGACTCAGACAGTTTTCTCACGCGTACGCTGACCTTCTTTTACCTGCCAACCAAGAACCTCTGGCTGTTGCTGTGCCCAGATACCCTCAGCTTTGACTGGTCTATGGATGCTGTGCCTCTTCTGAAAGCAGTCAGCGACTGGAGGAACCTACACACTGTGGCCTTCTATGCTGGACTCCTCCTCCTTGCCTACTTTAGCTTGAAGGGCTCCAGCAATGAGAGAGAATGCAATGGGAGAACTGTAATGAACGGCAAGCAGAATGCTAATGGGCATAGCTGCCACTCAGAGATGGAGTACAGGACACTGGAGGTGAAGTCAAGCTTTGCATCAAAAGAAGAGAATGGTATAAAAAAGCATGAAATGCAGAAACTGCAGCTTCCTTCAACTGAGAACATTGTGATTCTGTCTCTGTCTTTGTTAATAGTGCCCTTTGTTCCTGCCACAAACCTATTTTTCTATGTTGGCTTTGTAATAGCAGAGCGTGTGCTGTATGTTCCTAGTATGGGCTTCTGCCTGCTGGTTACAGTAGGTGTCAGGGCCCTTTATGTCAAAGCCCAAAAGCGCTTTCTGAAGAACTTGGTTTTTTGTTCCACTGCTGCATTAATTGTTTTCTATGGACTCAAGACTGTTGTCAGGAATGGGGACTGGCAGAATGAGGAGATGCTGTATAGATCAGGGATAAAAGTAAACCCTGCTAAAGGTAATTTTTGCTGTTTATGGTGAATGTTTTATCTATTCCTATCTCTCTTTGCCTTTGAATTGTCTGATTTTATCAGCTATATCTAAAGAGGATACTTCAGGAAATGTCCTTTTAAGTTGCAGTAGTATGTACATTAGTAAAAAATGAGGAAAAGCAGGCATGTGTTATGATTAGGTGTTACAGTTTTGGCATTAACATGAAGAAAATGAGATCCTGAGGTAAGAAGATACTTTCTTTTTCATTGATCTTAGTTCTGCATTTTGGAATTAAAGATGCATTGTTAATATTGCATACCCCACCCTCGTAATTTTCTATTTGGATTCTGGTATCTATCACCCTAATGAAGGTTTTTCAAATGGTCACCAAATGTTCTGGTCTCTATGACTACAAAAATAGAAGAAATAGTAAAGGACAGCATCAGGGAGGTGCTATTTTCTATTTCATCTGATGCAAATAACGTCAATACTACATAATAAAAACGAGGAAATGAGGTCATATTATTCAGCCTAGGAAATTACTGTAGTTCCTCCTGCATACAAGTACTGTAAAGAGTTATTGTCAAATACTTACGCCTTCCTGTTAATGTATAAATGCCAGCTATTCGTAACATTGCCCAGCTACTTCTCTCAAAGGTTGTATCTATGCTGTAATGAAATGTGACTACGGCTAGTGCAAACAACATTGAAACAGGCAGTAAACTGGCTAGTTTAGGGATCAGTAACAATGTTTAGCTGTGGCTCTGTGGTTTCAGCATATACAGCAGATCCAGCTGGGATCCTGAACTCCATGTTGTCTGGCTGTACTGCTCTTGGCATACAAGCAAATTTATGTGAGAACAGTCAAAATACCACCTGTGAGTGCAGTGTAGGTATTAACTAAACCTTTGTTATTCACAATTCATCAGAAGTGAGAAGGGATGACTTGACTGCTTTGCCTTTCTCTGAAAGGAAAATTTGACAGTGCTTGAACATATCGCACTTGAGTTTTTCCAGTTCTTTGCTCAGAACCCATTATATGATGCAAAGTCATCTGCTGACAGAGGTATGCTTCTTGGTTAGACAGTTATATCATACCATAGTCTTAAAAGCTGTGATAGCAAGAGGCAAATGCAGGTGTTACTGTGAGCTGATAGGGAGTGAAAAAGTAGATTTGGCAGATAAGATGCCTTGCAAAGCAGCATTATAGTAGCTTGTCAATTGTCAGTCTGGTCTTGTAACTCTTCTTCATATGCTTTGTCGTCCTAGGTAAGGTTATTAAACTTGCTGCAGTAAGTGACTTTTTGTTAACTGTGAACAAGCACATCCCATTTCTTTTACTTTTTTTCAAAACTAGTGCAGGAGGGCAAGAAATAAAGAGAAGTAACTAAACAGTAAGATAGCACACCAGAGTGATTATATGATGCTGTGAGATTTACCAGATTGGTGACGATGTAAAGCTTGCATTAAAATGTTGGTATTCCTTGGAAAGAAAAGTGTGTGTGCGCTTGAGTAAATAGTTAACGTGTGTTCCATTTTTGTCCTTGGTGGAGATCGCCAGGTATCCCAGACTGTATTAATAGTTGTCTGCTTGCTTTGAGCCAGTTTTTGTGATTAAAAAGAAAAAAAAAAAAATCTAGTTTTTGTGCAATAGCAGGATTGGCTGCAGCGTTGTCTGGAAATTAGACTACTGGATATTATGCTCCCAGGAGACAAGGCGAGGTATTCTCACCATACACATTTCAGTATGCACAGACTTACGTATATATGATTGTCTGGTTTCTTGCCATATAAGCTGACATTAAGTTTCTTGTAAGATATGCAAAAGCAAAGACAGCATGTCACTGTGGTGATATAGACATGACTGAGCCAACTGTAAATCTCCTTAAAATATCCTGTTAAACTTCTGCTGAATATTTACTAGCCCACACACATTGTAACAAGGCTGGGTATCAGAAACTCCCAGCTAAAGCGACCTGTCACCCAACTCTATTCATTATTGTGAATACTTCCTAGATTATCCCTGGCTTTGACTATGCTAATTTTATTTTCTATTTCTCATAGAATCAGGCAAGCCTGACTGGACCAGACTGGCTGCCAATCCTGCCAAAGCATTAGGAGATCAACAATTCAAAATACTCTTCAGTAATTAAATGAGGTTGACGTAGGAAAAACAATTTATTTTTGTTTGCCTCTCTTTTTCAGTTTTATGAATGCTAGTGATAAATAGGCTATTCAGACAGCGAGACAATGGACTGCTCAGTCAAACGGTAGAGTGGAGAAGTGTTTTCCTTCCTTTTAGGCTGTTAAGAAGAGGCTCCCACTCCTCGTTTCTGTTTTCCACAACTAGCAGCCGTTCCTCCTCATGAGTATTTTCTTACTTCTGATCATTTTTGAGCAGTGGGATAATTTTCCCTGACGGTTCTGCTTCTCTTCTCCTGCAAAGAGCTTCTGAACAAGAGCTTCTTCTGTCCTAGGCTAAAAAGCAAAGAGGGATTCCTTCAAAAACTCCCTCTGTGGGAACCGATAAAGAAAGAGAAATCTGCAAAGACTGATTTTGCTAAAGGAAGGAGCCGATCTGTTTTATTCCAAATCCATCTGTATTCTGGCCTAGCAGGATGAAAGCCACTCTGCGGCTGGGTGCTGTGCAACAACATTGAGTTGGTGTGCTGTACTAATAAGGTCATTTGAGAGGCAAGCTATTAGCACAGGTGTATTTGTGTACTAATGCGACTGAACTGCTTCGGAAGTGGTGATGGTTTATAATCAGGTCCTTTGCGTTGTAGTACGTGTAATAATATAATCTCTGCTTCTGTGGGACTTTCAGGCAAAGCTGTTCAGCGGCTTCTCCATCTTCAATCCTCAGTGAAGAAATGGGTGATCAGCGCCTTGCCAGCACTTTCTTCTAGCCCCCTCATGGGCACCTTGCAGGCAGTGCAGGCAGAGTAGTGTTCTGCCTCAGGGGAGAAAGCCCCTATCCTTGCAGGCAGCCACAGCCTTTCTGCAATTTACATTTTTCCAGGTTGTTCTTGTCAATCACTGACAATGTAGAAAAAACACTCAAAAGCACGTTGCATGGCACATCTCTCAAAAAAAATCCATAATACATCATGGGAGAGTCAAGTGAGTAGAAGGTGGTGACACCACCTTCGAGCCGTGGTGCATGTGCTGGCTTTCCTGGCTGCCTCGCTGTGCGGCAGGCAGCTGCCGGCCCTTAGCCAGTGGAGTCGTAATGAGGACTTGGGATGCCTTAGCTGTATCTGTTACTGGGCTTGTTCGTCTGCTGTTTTGGTTATGACTAGTATTTCAAATCTCTCTAAAGTGATCTGAGGCTTGCCTTGTTACAGTTTGTCAGCACTTGGGGAAAAATAGGCAAGATTGATTAATGTAGTTTATGGATCCTGAAGTGGCTGTGTACATGTTTTGACACTAGGGAGGGAAAGGCGCAAGTGTTTTCTCTGTGCTGCCTTCAACTTAATGAGTAGCTCAACTGATATAAAACAGCTCACATTATTTGAGAGTTCTTTTGTAGTGAAGGAAGCCTCCCAAAATGTAAAAATAAACAAAAAAGTTAAAAATGGGCGGTAGCTGTCACATCTTTTTCAGTTAAACTGAGAGTCATTCTGTGGTGATGATTACCTTGTGTTTAATATAAAATTATAATGATACACAAAATAATTGTTCTCATTATGCCTTCTTATCTCTAGTTTTCTCTGTAGTTCCAAAAGTTGGCTTTAAAAAGCATAATCTTTTTCCTCTGGGCCATTTTGTACCTTGCACTCCACATCATAATGATCTTTGATGTTCAGATATATTTGCTGTACTGTTACAGACGTTGATTAAAGAAGTAGAAGATAACAGAGAGAGGCTTAGACTGTTAGACTGCTGCAGAGGTATTAGTTGCTTGGTCATATTTACTGATGAAATTTTAGTCTCCTGGTGTTTGCTGTGACATTTATAAATAAGCTTTGAATATCCTTCCTGGAACTAGTTGACCTGCTACACCAAGTGGGTGCTTAACTTTAACCATGAATTCAAGTCTTGCTAAATTCATATATGTGACTACTATTTTTGCAATGGAACATACAGCAAGAAAGAGATACTACGCTGCTTCCAAAAGCAGTATTACCACATTATTGTGGTGCTATACCCAGTCTGATAAGCCCTGTCTTGCACATGGCACTGGTTTAAGTTGGCATTAGAGCTTTTGGCTTCAGAACCAGTTCTGTATGTTGCTCAGATGTTTGTCCTTGTTCCATCACGTATTAGTGTTAATGAAACACCATATGTTCACGTTTTGGGCAGGTCAGTGGGACCTGAATATGTGATTCATTCCTTTCTGACTCAGTTCTGCAGGAAAAAAAAAAAAAATCCTTAGTATCTGTTACATGAAGACAAAGTTGGGGTGAGAGGGTAGAATTTCTTGGTTCAAATAAACTCTACTGTCGAAGTCAAATTGCCTAGATGTTCCTGACAGGTGATTGACACAAAGATTAAAAAAAAAAAAAAAATTCTCTCTGGCAAAATCATTCAGATCATCTGTGGTTTAAAATTAATATTACCTCTTACAGTCCTACTTCAAGATAAAAATCCTGTTCTTAGCATCTTGCTTCTTACATCAATTACCCTGTTGTTTTCAGGGGCCAGCAATAAGACCGAGACATGGTGTTGATGGAGAAGAATATAGAAATTGTTCCATAAGAATATAGAGAGCCACTTTCCTTCTATCTTTCCACTCTTCCTCCTACTCACAGATCTTATGATTGTGAATCATTCAATTTTGCTTAATGTTTTCGGAAGGTATCCTGATACTGAAATACTCTTCTGGACCACAATGTTCCTTTTCCCTGTCCTACTTCTCTCTTTTTTTTCCTTTGCAACAGGGTTGTGGTATCTTCCTGCCTCATTCTGCTATATTTGTGTCTGTAGAAGATTTAAAGAACTTCCTTTACTGTTTTGGCATCTTTGGCATAGCATTCAGCCTTGATCAGTTTTACTCCCTGGAACTTCATGGATATTTACCTTTTTTCTTTTTTTTCTAATTTTTCTTTTTTTCTTTCCCTCCCCTTTGTCATCAGTTTAGTATAGGATTGGTAAGGACTACTTCTGTATGTGTATGTGAATGTCAAGATACAAATATGAAGTTCAGATTATGAAGCGTCTTAGTTGAATAACAATGTACAGAGTAGCTGTATGCTCATCTGAGCAGTCATAAAAACGTAACAATTGTGGTTTTGTTTCATTTATAGTTTTAATTAGTTTACTGTTTAGTTTGCTAATACCATCCACTAAATAAAATTGAAGGAATTCTTAAAGCTGAATTTAGAATTTAGCTTATTTAATCTCATCTATGTAACATAATACTTGCCTTTTGATCTGAACTGCAAAAAAAATGCTCTTTGGTTTTAGTATCTTTTAAAACACAAAATTTTATTTTGTTATCCGTGTTGAATAATTGTGTTAATTTCCTCTTTATTTTACCATTACTAATGCAGCAAGCAAATCTATTTGCTATATGAACTGTTTTAAGCATTAGTGTAGGGGAAAAAAAATAATCACGTGAGTTAGCTTTGTTTCATTTACATAAATTTGTTATAGTTAAAAAGGCACCCAAATTTGTTCTCACCCAAGAGCTGCTCCTCTGATTAAAAAAAAAAAATAAAAAAACACACAACAGAAAAAATCCATGCCTGTCATTGTAGAGATGGTATGCTCTACTTCTGTGCACTTGGGTAGAAGTAAATACCAGAAGCTGTTTCCATCTGATTTGACAGCTTGCTGCTGTTATCCTTATCTACTCCTAGAAAATGATTTCTTGCTAACAGTAGCTGTCAGTAAGAAGTCCCTTCTTCAGCAGACAATAAAAAAAATACCAACTAATAGTGCAGCGAGGAAAAGTAGTTCTAATACCTTGTAGTAAACTAGGTAAAGAAGGCATATTTCCCTCAAACAAGAAGGATGCAGTAAACCAGTATTTTCCATGATTATTAATATTTTTTTATCACTAGTGATGACTGGAGACAAAAGCAGAAGAGATATTTTAAGGTATGGCATTCTTTGAATATGCTTATTATTAAGAGCTTATATTTTGCTGACAAGAAGCTGGGTTCTCTTGTACTACCTTTAAAGTTTTGTTTTCGATAGCTATTGCTCTGGCACACAGCTAGTTGTTCACCGCACTTTTTTTATGCCTCCTAAACAGAGTAGTGTGTTTTTTAACAAACACCACATTGGGCATTTAAAAATAGTTTGAGCATTTGGGATTGCATTTCAATGTTTTGGTGCATATATTTTTTTTTTTATATGCAACTTGGCAGTAAAACTCCAACTCATCTTTGGGCCAATAACCCAAAATATCACTCTGCACAGTAATTATTTCTTTCTCCTTTGGTTCATTTCACTTCAATAATAATAAAATCACTCTAAAAGTGGTAAAGATCTGACTCAAATAACATCACAGTGAATAGAAAATGCTGTTTTTGAAAAACAAGGCTTAAGAGAGAAAGTGATTTCAGTGCACAGATTGCCATAAACCAGCAGATTTTAAAAATACAAAACCTGCTTATAATTATGCATAAAAGTTTTGCGTAGAATCACTGTTAAGAAACATCAGTGATATGAGCATAGCATCTGGAATTAGATATTCATGAGTTTTGTTTGAATTTGCTAGTGAGCTCTTCTTTAACCTTTGAACAAGCCACTTTAATCTCAATTTTCTTCTCTGGAATGGAACTCATACGACCTATTTTCATTAGACATTGGATCAATTTTTTTAAATTTTGATGATTATTTATTGTATTAAAACCTCTCCACATTTATGACAGTATAATAACCCTACTAAGCTAGTTGCTAAATAAATACCAGGATACATAGTCATTATGGTGATTCTTGGCATACTTTTTAGTCAACTTTTTAAGAAGTAATTGTCAGAGAAATGTAGCATCAACTAATCGTCAATCTTCCCAGCACCTTCACCAGAACTTTCCTGTACTTAATCTTTAATGTTGCAGGGATATTTTCCTTGACTTCTATTATTATTTTCAACTTTGGTCAGAAACTTAAGTTTGGCTATTTTTTAAAGAAGAAATTAGTGTAAAGGTACTATACCTTCTGTCAGTGTTGTAAAATGTTTCCAGCCATCAGAAATAACCCTTGTAACAGCTACTGTATGAGGAAATGCACCTGATAATGAAATGATTTTATGTAAGTAAAAAATTGAAAGGTTATAATTATATGTTAAAAATATAATCAGTAATATATAAATTTATATGTCTATATAAGTCTGTTACTGCCATATATAAATTATGTAGGATATACCATGGTAAATTTGGTGTCTTTGTTCATAACAAAAATGGCAGAATTGGAAGGATAACTGTTGTACAGGATGCTTCAGAGTTCTTGAAATAAATAGGAAATACTTTTTCTATCTGCCACTAATAACAGCTTTAAAAGAGAAAGCTCAACTCTTAAGTGAACCACATAGAATTGTTTGAAAGTTAAATAAAAAGACTACTCTCTGAAAATAGCGTAGGTCTCTCTAGAATGGGTGGTACTGCTCCCTAGATGATTAGAAAGCGTAGAAGGAATGGCCATTAGTAAGTTGTTTGGGAAACAGCCGTAGTTATCTAGAGCATTTGAGCATCCCTCAGGCAGCCCAGCCTCACCAAAACAGTCTGGTTATGCTAAATATGTTGGAGAGCTGAAGGAAAGTGGTTTACACTTCAATTCAATGTCTGAATTTATTCTCCAGTGACAGTGTTTTCTCTCTCAGTTCTTCAGTACTGCTGTAATTTCCTTTGAAACCCAAGTCACTGTGGGATATCTGCTTCTCCTTCAACAGGATACCAGAAAGCCTGATATTCTTCCTTTATACATACGGAGGACTGAAAACAAGGATGGTAATTTTTTTTTTCCCTTAAATGCAGGCCAAGAGCATCCCTAATCTGTGAATCGTAAATAGCAGGAGGATAGGAAGAGAATCTGTTGTTAACTACTAGCTAGACTTTTTTTCCCTTTGCGTATACTAAGAATTTAAAGAAATAAAAAATTTTGAGACATGGACTCTATTACCCTATTTTGAGACATGGACTCATCAGACTGTTGTTTTTTTTTTTTTTTGCCCGCCTTCCCTGAGGTGCTCTGCAAAATCATTCAACAAACTCGTCTGTGCTAAAAACTACAGTGCAAAAAAACCCCACCCCTGGTCAAGGAGGGATTAGCTTTGGCAAGATGGTGTGGTTTTTTTGGGTTTTTTTTGTTTTTTTTTTTTTTTTTTTTTTTTAGCATATCAAGTGAAATGGATTAAGTTTGGCATTTTCTTTGCCAGAAAATGATAGATTTTATTTTCCAGATTGATTAAAAGGCAAGCCTTTGGTCCATATTCATGTGTTCCATGGAACTAGCCTGATTTTTTTTTTAATGGAAAGAGTTACTATTAATTAGAGGAAAACAAGATTATCCACATCAGTTTTCAAGCTGAGCGCGTTTGTTTAAATGCATTAGATAATCATCCAATTGTTTCATTATTTTACCTTTTCTCGGAATACGTCAACTGTCAAAAATTTTTCTTTACATACTGATTTTCACCGTGGGTTACATGTCTTCATTTTTCTATCCATAATGGATTTCATACCAGTACACCCTGAGGTCCCATTACTTAAATCTGGTAGAGAAACTAACCTTTAATGTGGACAGGATAGTAATTTACACACATGCCTCTTTATACCTCTTCTGGCAGTGTAAAATCCCAGTGTAGATAGATAAACACAAAATATTTCATTAAGATTTCCAATACTCTTCCTTTGTAACAGGGAGTTTTATTGACACTGAAGCTTGGACTGTCATCATTGCCAGCCCTCACACATGGAAAAATTAAATGATGGCTGATGCAGTTCTAGTATGCGCAAAAGGCTTGCACATAGTTTTGTTTTAAATTACAGAAAAGATCACAAAATAGAGGGATTGAGTGCTCAACGTCCTTTCCTTCTCTTTGCTTGGATGCTCTAGCACACTGAATTTTTATTTCAGTTCTTAGAACACAGAAGATATTTGGAATATGAACTATTGAAGATGCTAGTTAATCATTTTAGTGTCTTCAGTTTCACTGCTGGCAAAAGATGGAGAAAGTAATTTTATGACCCACCTTCTTCCCTGCCACCTATATTTCCATACCAGTGTGGATATGTATCAGCTGGCAAAGCTTTACAGGCTCTTTCTTGCCTTAATACGTGATTTGAAACAAAACAAAATCATACAACTTAAAGTGTCATGAAAAGCCTGCTTCCTGGATGTGCACTAATTTGCCTTTTCCAAGTCTGACATATGTCGTTTGAGCACTCTGACAATTCTCTTGCTTTGACAAACCCTAGCTCTGATTTCCCCCCACCGCCCTGTGGCTCCTCTGGCACGTTTCCAGGACATTGTCCTCTCTGTTCCCCTTTCCTGGACAGGAGCCAACATGATCCATCTGCTTTTAGCTTTGAGGACCAGGGCTGTCATTTCAATCGGTTAAGTGCACCCTTCCATTTCTGCAGGAGGCTGGCTTACAGTTTACCACTCATGACATAAGTGATGATTTTGAAATATATCATAGATAATTTTTTTTAGAACCATGCCTGCTGTTTAAAAAGTTATGTAATTTGACAGATTTAGTACACGGTCACCTCCTTGCCTGAGTCAGTTTGGTGCTCTGAAGAGTTTCTCAGGGCTAATCCTGAGGTGTCTGGGGTGCCCTGAGTTGTCCTCTTCCATTTGTATTTTTCTGCTGGTCTGGTCTCATCTCAATTTCTTGAATGATTTGAGTCCATCGCTTCTACAAAATACAGTTCCTAATGAGAGTTTTGGGTCGGTGCTGGTTCACTGCTTGGTTCCTGACCCTTGTGAAGTTTCATGATGTGGGAACTTTATGGCAGTCATGGCGTACGGTGTTCGCACACTTGCAGTGCACACATCGCTGACGAAGCTGTGCAAACAAAGGTGTGATTGGGCTCTGCTGTGAATCAAAACAGTGACTAGGTTAGATGTTAAAGATGTGTGCTATGACCTGCCTTTTCTCATTTTTTTTCTTTTCTAACCTGGATCAGTTCATTTGTCTAATTCATACCATAGCCTTCCCAAAAATAATTTTAGCATGAGAGACAGGGTGGCAGAACTGAGTGGACTGGAGGGTGGTAGGTGCAGGAATTCCTTAAAATGATAATTCTACCAGAGCCTCTGTGTCATGAAACACTGCCATGAAATAACCTCCAGCAGTTATTGCCTTTGACAACGGGATTTCTGTTGAAATAAAATATAATCTGTGTTTATCAGTCTTTCATTATTACCTTCCTGTCAGATGAAAAGCTATTTCCTGATGAGTTGGGGTGTGCCAGCACAGCTTGGAAGGTAGAAAACTGTTGTATTGTCAACAAGTCTGTGATCTTGCAGTAGTTTCGGCTTAATCAGGGTATCTTCGTCAGAGTTGCAACATTAAGCAAAACTGAATTGTGCAAAGATTGGGAAATGAGGACGTATCCAGAACAATGTGTGTTGGTGTTGTGTTTATTTGTTTATTTATAAAGAATACCTACGAAGTTGCAGTGAGGTTGTGATTTCTGGTTTGAATCTTTTTAGAGATTCTGCAGTATGAGCAGTGGCTTTATGGGCTGAATCTGGTTTCCAGGACAGCCTTGTCTAGACTATTGTCTGTCTTTTGTGGGAAAAGTGGAAGGACTGTCCATGTAGCATGCTGGCTGCACTGAAGCAGCTCCTGGGAGATGTGAGATGATACCTCCATCTGAGAGATGAGTAGTTGGAAAGCATGTTCCTTCCTGAACTTGTCTGTTGACTAGTACTGAGTGAGGGCTATGCTGTTAAGAGGTTCTATAATGTTACCCTGAAAATATTTCACATTGACGATACATAATTAAAAACAGTGAGGAAGTGTTATTTGATCCTGTGGCACCTCAAATGAAGGTACTGGTGAGAATTTCTTCATACAATAGTCTGTCACACGTAGTGAATCAGGGTGTCTAGCAGAAGTGGCAGTGTGTGAGTATACCTATCATTTTGCTTTGATGGCTTGCTTTATTTTGGGTGCTCGCTAAAGATTATCTTAATGTGATATTTAGTATTCAGCCAGATTGTGGAGCCCTCACACACTTGAGATTAGGAACATTAAAGCTGATTGGATTACCAAACTCTGCAAGAATGTCCTAGGCAGAACAAGGAGTCCATGCTCTGGACTAAACAGAGTGAAGCCTAACAACACTTTACCAGCTGCTCAGTCTCATCTCTCAGGTTCATTGAGCTGACAGAGCCACTGTGCTACCATTTGAGGGGGAAAAGTTAATATTCTGTAACATAGCAAGTGGAGCGGGTATATCAGGCAGTGATGCTGAGCATAGTAGAGTGTGTCATGCGTTCATACCCATTTGCATCAGGGTTTCAAAACTAAGAAACAAAACTGAAGCGCTGCCTGCCAGAAGTCAGTTGGTTCAGTACCCATGCTGACATGGTGTTGGGTAGCTTTCAGAGCTCTGCATAGTTTTCAATTATGTTTTTCTTTCACCTGCTGTCATTCCAAAAGCCCTGGAACTGATGAACAGTGTTGAACAAATGATATAAATAACACCCTTAATAAAAAGAAGAATAATATATATAAAAGTTAGGAGGTGGTAAATCTCTAATACAGTCTGTCTCAACATTACCACATACCCACTGACATAAAAAAAAAATCAATGTATAAAGTAGATTAAACTCATAAATTATGGGTATATAGAAACCATTTATCCGTTTAGGAAAAACAGGGCACTTTTGCTGTTGAGTTAGCAAAATGAGGTAACTTGGTCAAAATGTGTCTATTAACAAGTGAAGTTTAGTGAAGTTTTCAGAGGAAAATTATTGCAAATGAGTTTACGACGTATTTTGAAAAAAAATCATTATTTCTTTGGAATAATAGAAAAATATAAATACCTTGTGCAAACCAAAATGCAGAACATATGCAAAACCCGTTCTGCTTTCAAAGTAGTAACCTTTAGTATTTATATGAACTTTTCTGTTCTCAAACCCTTTAACACGCATGATCTAATTGATCTTCTGAATATCTTTGTGAGAGATAGTGAGTCTGTATTGTAGAAAAACTATTTAAAATGTTGAGCTTTCTTCATTGCCTTTTTTTGAGTGTGCAACTGAGCTTTCAGAATTTTTATTGGGGAAACCTATCGTGCCTCTGTTCATGAAACTCTTTCCCCCTCTAGAACAAAGTGATTGCCTGATGAAATGTGAATGCTAAAGACTGGAGCACCACTCTGCTTTATCAAGTAGTACCCTTGAAACAAAAAAGCCATAAGCTGCTGATGAATTTAACCTTTCGATAAGGAGGAAAAGGTGTTGTTCTTCATAGCTATGGTTATAACCTTTCAAATGTGAATGATATAACTAGTGCTGTGCTCTTTCTTCATGCATTACCCAACAAAGGTAATTTGGAATATTTGGATATTGGAAACTTGTTGACCTCTGTGGCAAATCTCAG
Organism: Nipponia nippon; assembly: GCF_047370975.1. Classification (NCBI taxonomy): domain Eukaryota; kingdom Metazoa; phylum Chordata; class Aves; order Pelecaniformes; family Threskiornithidae; genus Nipponia; species Nipponia nippon. The sequence goes on from NW_028262347.1 coordinate 45,959,829, forward strand.
CCTTTTTTTTTTCCCCAGTAGGGTGAATTTTCCATTTACAAACATTGGTTTTAATGTTTCGACTTATTTCTCATTAAGTAGACCGCACTCAGAGGTCCTCAAAAGACTTAAAGGAATGTCAGATTTTTACAGCTTTTTTTTTTTTTTTTTTTTTTAATTTTTATTTTAACCAAACATAAGCTTTGTCTGCTCCCAAATGTGTTTTAGGAAGGGTGACTTTTTAACAGCAGTTAAGAACAGAGATCAAAACGTAAAATGCATACGCAAATATCAGTGTTCCCACAATGTTTAAAACTGTAAGTAACTTAGTTTTCTTGGCCCTCATTTTGTGAGAACACTAATTATATGGGGAAATGTTCCTTACTTCTCTCTTCTGTGTTGCAAGAACACTTCCTTGTCTTCCTTTACTTCATTCCTCCAGAGGTTATCATGCATTTATGTTCCATTAGTGTCTAGCTGTGGTGTTATAGCAGGCACTGTACAAACCCATAGTGAGATACAATCCTTGGCAGAAGAAACTTGCAATTAATGGATGAGTAACAAATGTCAAGAATACAAACGGAAAGGCATCAGGAGGTGAAGTGTCCTGAACAACAGACGAGTGACAGAGCTGGGAACAGAATATACCTCTTTTAATTCCCAGTTTAGCACCTGTAATTTCAGCAGGAGGGAGCTGAATCTAATGGTAGGAATGTATCTGTTTTAAAGGTATAAATTTGAAGAACATAAGAAAAAGAAATTTTTTTTCTAGGCAAGTCACATACTATATTAAGTTTATTTTTACTGCTGTCAGCATTGTTTTACAAAATTCTCTAATTTTTGAATAGTCTGTAACCTTAGCAATGGTCAAGTGCTCTATGTAGGACAACACGTGGCTTTCAGCTGTTAATGTGGAGCATCAGATAGATGGTAAAATGAACAATTTGCTTCATAAAATATCTGATCGAGAAATATTCAGTGTAGGTGCTAAGAGTGAATAGAAAAACATACTTAGTTAAAGTTCCAAGAATATTCAATATTCTGTTTGCTCCCCTTTACCACAGAGCTGAGAGATTCACAACATGCTGCTGCACTGGACTCTGCCAACATTGTGGTGATATTGCCACAGGGTGAGGAGGCAATGTGAATGCTTGTAATTCATGACTTTCATACTGATAGCTGTAAAATAGTAATTTATAGTGCAAAATGAAAAAGTTTTAAGAACAGATGGTAAAAAGAAAAAAAAAAAAGTGTCCTAAACTGGAAACCTGGATTGTCATGCTCCAGGAATTAAGTCCACATAAAAGTTAATAGCAAAAGAGAAGAGGTTATTTCCTTCTGGTTTTGGTTTTATTTTATGCTCCAAACTTTTAGAAGTTAATTTACTGTTCATCAAACCTTTTATGGTGACAGCCCTGTATAAACTGACATCCTTCAATACATGCAGTGTGGTCAAGGCCAAAGGCATCTTTCCCATGCTATTTTTGTCACTTTATCAGAAGCATCACCTGAAAAGTAGTAAAAATTCCTAGTTTTCCATAAAGTTATTTTAGTTCTTTCAAATTTGATTCCATTACACCGGTAACTACTAAAGTAACTAATTTCAGGAAAAAACCCCACTGAGTCATACTGTGATGTAAATTCTTGGAAGACTTCGCAACATTTCAAAGTGTAATTAATACCGTTTCCTCCTTGTAATGTTTTAAATTTTATCCTACTGTTCTAACCTGGTTCCCTCTGATTTTCTTACTCAACAAGTTTGTAACAAAAGAAAACATAAAACTTTGCACCAACTGTAATGCAAATTGCAAATATTGATGCTGTGACCAAGAGGAGATTATTAGTGTGCTGTACCAAAGAACCAATTTATATAAAATGTGCATATCTTACTTCTAATTGACTTGAAAGCCTTGGAAGGGAAGAGAAGCAAATGGAAAATCCTTTTGAACAGTATTGGAAACAGAAGAAAGTGTTCAAGAACAGTAAAATTAGAATTCTCACCCTTCAGTTGTCATCCAGATAAATGTCTTACTATTGATAATGGTTAGGAATTTCAACAGGTTTTGAGAAGGATGCTCCTTTAGAGCTTTACAGCATCTGTTGGGCCCACATGCTTAATCACCTTGCAGAACTTCCAAAAAACAGATGTCATTGCAATTAAAAAAAAAAAAAAAAAAAGAAAAAAGTTGGTTTTTTTTTTTCTGGATCAGCATCTCTTCATCCCTAAACTCTATTTATGAAAAAATAGAGATGATAATTGTTATGCATTGACTTCTTTTTCATAGATGAGTCAGGAGAGGTGCAGAAGGATTGTAAAGAGAGGGAATGCAACCTGAAACTGCTGTTATTGATTTCGCAAGTTAAAGAATAGTAAATAATGCACGAATATCTGTAAAGCTCGGTAGAAGTTTTCTTGGCTTGATGTCCATTTTTCTGTGAACTAAAGTTGCTAGTTTGGAACTGCTGACAAGTTGATTACAAATTACTTGGCTGTTCCTTAAATACTTCAGTCTTTGTTCAAGTAGTTTGTTTCATTCAAGTAATAATCTAGTTCACAATTTTTGATGCATTCATCAATTTGTGTTTTAACTTTTATTTTGTGAGTAAGTCTGATGATAGTTTAAGGTGAGAACAGTATTACAAAGCTTCAGTAATTTGTTGATGTGAATTGTGAATGTCGTGTTATCAATTTTTTTTAACTTGGAGTCCTACATTTTATTTCATCAATTTTCAAGTATGTTTGCTCCTAGTAAGATTTACAAAAGGCAGTGTTTGCCCCCTGGCATAACATACTGGGAAAGACAGCAGTTTCCTTTTCTTCGCTATATTATTTTTAAAAGTTTACCAGGTTGTATTTCAGTGATTTAATGGGGGTTTTTAGTTGGATTTTTTTCCTCTCCATGTTTCAACAGAGGTGTTTTGACAACAGATATGTTAATAGGTTGTGAGTTTCCAAATAGATTTTATTATTATCTCATTTTTCATGGATTGTATAGGTGTGATAGGTAGGAAGGAAAATCTTCTTCTAATACTTCAGGTTATCTTTGTTAATGATTTGTGATTTTATTTTTTTTAAAGCAAACTATTGGATCAAGTAATCAACATATGTGCTTTTACACCACCTCAGTGCTTTTCTCTGAAATTTTACTTTGTTGCTTTGTTATTTCTGTTTCACCGAATAGCATAACATGATCCTTGATTCAGTAGAAATGGAAAGATTTATTTAAATGAAGGTATTTGCACACATTCATTTCCATTTCTCATTTGTTTTCATAATTCAATTGCAAGCTGAAAGTTCAACTGTTCTCTTCAGTAGCATGTGCTTCTTAAATCCAGGCAGATTAGACTGGACAACATTGTTCCTGTTTCACTGTTGTTTGTCTTGCTGTCTTGCAGAATGAAGGATCTTAGGGAAGGTTTAATATGCCAACCTGGTATTTTTCAGGCTTGTTAAATCTTAATCCTCAGTTTCCATGAGATAGCTGAGAAATTAATCATGTTATATTTGAAGCTGAAATTTGTCATATTCATTTTCATTTTGAAAGCAATTAAATGCCTGAGAACTTGACCGACTCACTGCAAGATGGCATAAATGTAATCTTTAATAGAAATCTAGTTTGATATGACCAAAACGATAACACTTAAACAATTGTTTATTTTCCTACTTAGTGCTACGTAATTTTCCCTGCTATTTATTGAAAAACAACAGCAACAAAACCCATTTAAAATGTTTCGTTTTCCTGCAACGGAATGTAACTAGCATAGGAATTCTCAAGCATTAGGAGTTTTTTTGATTTATAATTGGCTTAGGATACGAGATGATGAACTGGATTTAATTTTTAATATGCCCATTTATATAAAGTATGATCTATGGAAAAGTAGGCAATGAAGTAAAGTTTGAATGGATTGACTGTTTTGTAGGTGTGTGAGATACGTGAATGTTACCTTTGTCCCCATGCTATGATGGAATATTATTTCTAAAAGACCCTGGGACTATTTTGGTCTCGTTGTTGGTGCACAGGGAATTAAGCAACAGGTAAAAAAGTAAATATTACAAAGCTGTTTCATTCACAGCTTGCTTTTTCTCATGTGCCAAATAGGGTCTCCAATAGGGGAAAAATTGAATTTGTAATTAAAGAGCTGTGGTGTGTATATATATGTATATACATATATATATGGTGTGTGTATATATATATATATATACACACACACGCGCGCACATCTTCTGAATATTAAATGTTCCCTTTTGCAATTTCAGGTATTACAGATTTTATATGAAAAATATATATAAAAAATAAGAGGAATAAAAATCCATTTTGAATTCCAGAATTACTGACCTAGTTTCTTTTTCTTTTGAGAATATTAATTTTTAATTTGTGACCATGTACAGATGGAGAATAGTTGACTGCTGAAATTTAGTTGGAGTCATAGAGTGTGTTTTTAATAGGGATGTGACTTCATGACCAGGTATAATTTTGTTTCTATTTCTGAATGCATGTATAGTTGAACCAATGTTGTTAACTTTTGCAGGAGAAATTTGAGATATGGATTGAGAAATTGGATGCCAGAGATGTAGTTAATAATTGAAATTCTTTGTTTTGCCTAAGGTTAGTTGCACTACTTAAGTAAAAAAATGAGTGAAGTTCCTTGAGTAGCTGATGTAGCCTCTTTTCCATGTAGGCCATTCTCTCTTTCTCTTCCTCATATACCAACAACCAAGAAGATGTGGTTCCTGCAGATAACGGCTGTTCGTAACTTCTTGGGCTATAAGTATGATCTCTACAGATAAGCAATTATTCTATAAAATCTTCCATGTAGCTTCATCTCCAGCCAGAACTAGGTCATTCATCTAACTGCTTCTGTATTTAAATAGATGTGAAGATTGATAACAAGCTTTTATAGTTTGGGGAAGTAAAAAGACCTTGGTTTTCATGTTTCTTTTAATGATAAATTGTGAGATTATTTTTTTATGCTTGCTATTTTCTGCTACTATCACTTCTTCTAGTGTATCACATTAAGTGAAATGAATCATTTGCTGTTTTACAAGTTTAGACAAAAGTCTGAATGAAATACATTTCAAATGAAATAATGCAGATTAAATATTGATTGATATTAAAACCTTGACACAGATTATTTTGCAGAATATAAAATGAAGTATTGCTTTAAAAATTATGTTAACTCAGATAAAAATAGAGCGTACAGCATGAAATGAAGTTTAGAGGAGAAACTATTACATTTAACAGTGTTAATTGGCTTTTTCTAGTCCAACAGATGAAAAGATGAACCAAATCATTCTTCTATACATCCTTTCATCTACTGAGCTTCAAAGTGGTTGGGAGCAAGTAACTATATAGCAGGAAATTGTTATCAGTAGTCCAAATGGTCATTTGATGTAATGCTCTGTTATGGAAGATTGGAGTGAAAACAAAAGTAGCTACAGATTAAATGGAACATAAACTGCGGGAAATTGGATGGTTATGTACTGCAGAAGCAACATCAGAGTATGTTTTTACAAATTATTAAAAAAAAAAAAAATTCTGTGTTTTTCTTACAAGTGTTAGTGCTTACAAGGTGGCTAGTCACCTTAATTGCTGCTTCCAAAATGTTTTCTACATGTAAAAAAGAATAGTAGCAGTAATGGGGAAATAAATTCAGAAATCTGCGTATATGCTAGCAAAGAGTAAAAATTGAGTGAATCTGAGAATATTTTTAGCAGCTTTATTTCATTAAGCAAGAGAATGATGGAACATTTTTGTGACTTTTGTCTATTTAGTGATAAATAACTTTTGGATTATTTCTCATCTTATAAAGTACTAGGCTAAAATGAAGTGACTCACAGAAGAGATGGCTTTTTTTCTCATGGAAAATATATTGTGCACAGTTGGATGACATTATTTTTATGAATCCTAAAAGGATTCCATCAGTTTTTTCCTAGCAATGATTAGTTTATTCTGCTCCGAGGAAAATGCTGTGTTTGCTGCTGTTTCCATCCTTGTGGCAGGATGCTTCTGCAGCAAACCACAGCAGCTTGGAAGCACTGCACTTTCTAAGGAAAAAACACGTATCTGAAAGAATTATCAACCTATTTAGCAGTGTTACGTTAAAACTACATTGAAAGTTTGCATTACTCAGGATTGATACAAAGTCCTGTAAAAAAGGGCTTGAGTAACTGAAGCAGCAGAGTTTAACTGCTACTTGAGCTCATGTTTATGGTTAGTGCATCTGGAGGGAAGAATAGTTTGCCATATATTGTGTGTTTGGTGGGAAGGACATGCATCATCTTTCCATTATTCTTGCTCGTAACAAAAAAATCTTGTGGAAGTAGAACTGTTTTATGAAACAACTTTGATGTATTTATAAGCATAATGTGTTTTTTTTCATGTATACGCATAGACTATAATTACAATGCCAGTTAAATTAGCTTCCTAAATTGTGAATAACATGGGCTGTGTTTTCTATAAAGCGTTAGTTCCAGTTTCTTTTGTAAGTACAGTTTTTGTGCCACTCAACAAAACTGCAAAGGGAACACATGTGGCGCCTTAAATATTTCTTTACCTCAAGTCCTTTATAGATGGGATATAAAAGCATGTTGTATAACATAATAAATTGTATGGAAAGGAACCACATGTTTTCCAAGTAGAAAAAATGCATTTTAGTGATCTGTGTAGTATGTTTATATCCATATGGCATACTTTTAATCCTAGTTACTTACCTAACCATTCTTTCAATTCCTGTGTCATTTGTCAATTTTCATACTTCAGTGAGAGCTGTTTCTACTCTGGGAAAATTTCTTGCTGTTTAGAGTAGATAGGCTTAAAAAAAAAAGCTGTAACTATGAAGATGCCCCAGTTCCACATTTTACTCTGGGGATTTTTATTTAGAGGCTATATAAAATAAAATGGTCCTTTTCCTTTGTTATAGTAGTTTCTAAAGCATAGAGACATATTTTATTCTTAGAGATCCTTTTACCACCCAAAAGCTATATGTATGCAGAATGTATGCAAATCACCGCTACGAAATGTGAGTCTCACAGTAAGATGCAGAGATCTAGAGAACTGGGGGAAAAAACCAACCAACCTCCCCTTCCATAAAAATAGTTTCTTTGTGGGTTTGTCTCCCTGAGGAACTTCCTGATACTCTGATACTCTGTCATGTGTAATTGGATTGTAGCTCTTTCTGAATACTGTTTTCTCCTCTTGACAGCATGGGGTAACCTTGGAAATGTTCTCAAGAGCCAGAGCAAGATTTCTGAAGCTGAAAGCGCCTATAGAAATGCCTTGTACTACCGCAGCAACATGGCTGATATGCTTTATAATTTGTAAGTATGTGTGGCTTTCCTGGAGTTGGATCATCGGTGAAACCTGTTGTGAATGGAGCTATTGATTTACTTGCTGGAAGTGGAGATGATGTTAGCTGTTGCTTTGTAATAGTCATTTCATTAGTCATGCTCCTTAAACTATGGGGTGGAGAGGACCTTTTCTTGGTCAACATTATCATATGTTCACGTATTGAGTGTGGAGAAAGTAAACTTACAAATCTGTTTGCTTTAAAAGAAGCAAAAAAAACCTCACACTGAACAAAGTACAGATAGATGAGCTGGCAACAGTAGCACTCCATCTGTTTCTGACTCTACTAAAATATAGAGGTGTTATTTAGACTTCTTTTTTAAGTCTGAATAACACTTGGTGGAGGGATTGGGTGTAAGCACTTCCTAGCGTAAGCCAATACCCCTCAGTTCGCTCCAGAGGTCTGAAATGTTAAAACAGCAAATTACTTCTCTCTTGTGACTGACTTCAGAGATGCATAGGTTCAAGAAAGTTTAATTACTAGAATCCTGTTGTAGGTGGGTAAGAGAATAAATACCATGAGCATCAAAATAATTATACAGTGGGGAAAACAATTTCCCAACTCATTAACGTACCAAATCATGAACATGGAAGCTAGCATCGTGCTAAGCTGAAGTGTGATCGTGCCGCGTGCCCCAGCGGGGAGGGGGCTGATCCTACGAGTGTTCTGGCTGGGCGTCTCACCTGCTCCCTGCACAGCACTGCTCGTGCCGGTGCTCGCCCTTCCTTCCCCTCCTGCCATCACCCACCCAGCGCCAGCCCTCAGAGCGGGGCTCTGCTGCAAGACAGGCTTGTCACCTTCAATAGCCCTATGCTGTTGTTTCGCGATGTGTGTGGAGAGCAAAACCCAGGTGACTGCCATTCATTAGGTAGTAGTATGAAAATAAAGTCCTGTGTGCTGTAGAAAAGTATGTACGTGAGAGAAACGACGTGTGCAAAAACGAAATGGACAGAGTAAGCCTCTTTAAATAAATAAACAAATAATGTTCTGCCTGTGAGTCTAGTTTAAAATGGTTGTTTATAATATCTGAAAGTTAAGTTTACCATAATAGAGTTTTTCTTCTTTTTTCCTTGTTTAACAAGGAGTAAGTTTCCCATTTCATTAATTTGTCTTACAGGTAAACATACTGGAAACTCAAAATAATTTAATGATAGAATTTCTGTTCCAAAATCAAATTAGTATCTCAAAATATGTATATTTTTAATAATCGTACAATTACACACATACACGTATGCATATAATTTTTTTGTCTCTGTTAGGCAATGGAGAGTGCAAAAAACATATTTTTAAGAAGAAAATCCTTCTGCTCACATTTAAAAAATAACGTCTGAAGCCAGCAGAAGATTGTAGGGGAAAAAGCAACAAGATTGATACTCCTAAATTTCTCATACACCATTCATTTTGGGGATGAAAATTATAACTATTAAAATTTTTTGTATGTCTATACAGTACTTTTGTCTCTTACTCACTGTGTCATAGAGGGAAACTGAAGTTAATACCAGGGTAAGAAGAGGAAAGGGGGTTGGACGATAAAGACAGGGAGACAAAAGAAATCAGATTTCAGTAGTTTTGCTGTTCTCAGAACAAGCTGATAATCTTCTAGCTTTCCATTGATATACAGAATATATTCCTACAAAGCCTCATTTCTGTTGAATAGAAAATTTCTTGGAATTCTACTAAATTTGTGTAAAAGGAATTTAACTGAAATGCTGGTTGCAATATATAGGGCATGAAGTTACCTTACGTGTACCTGGGGAAGTAAAGGAAGTGTATTCAGAGGGAAGTATTTGCTATGTAGTATATGTATATGTATGCATATGCAAAAAAGGATCTCTAACTCTTAACTTTTCTACTACTATCTTCAATGCAATAGAATCCTTTCTTTCCATCTCTCTTTTTTTTTTTTTTTAAAGCTTCATAAAACCGTTAGTTATTCAATAGAAATTGAAAAATCTTGCATCATTATTTTAACTTTCCTTCTTGGTTTTGCAGTCTTGTTCTTTTCCTGTGTTGGATACTTCCATATCCAGCGTGAAAACTAGGTGATGAATGGAGTGGGCTTTGATATTATGAGACCACAAATGAATCAATTATTTTAAGTATAAACTCTGAAGAGCTCACTTACAAGTTCATCCCATGCACTTCTATGGCAGTCTTTTACAAAAAATACCGTAATGGAAAAATGCGTCTTGTATGTGCCTATGAGAGACCAGTTAGATTTGTTGTCTCTGGCTTTTAGTATGTGCTTTTGAAACTGAAACAGTCATTTTGTAGAACTTTATGAAAAAAGTACCCTTGCAGTCATTTCTAATTACTGTATTTTGGGCATAATATATCCTAAGTATATTGTAGTCTTACATGCTCTTTATTTTTTTCTTAGCACTTATTCCTCAGTATTTAATAACAATTAATTGGCACATGCAGCCCACACAGCAATAACAAATCAAAGGGCTATCTGATCGAGGAACAAATTATTAAGGATTAACTCACAATTTTTAATGGGTAACAATCAAAGAGAGAAACTACATAAACAGTAGCATTTGATGATCTCTCTCTCCTTCTTTTTCAGGAAACTAAAATGTCAGGTTGGCTTAGCAGTTGGCTGTTAATACATTAAAATATAGAGAATTTAGCACATTAGATAAATGGCTGATTTCAATGCTATAATTTTATTTTCTGACTGTTATACCGTATGGCTCTGAGTTACAGCTGCTTTTGCCATTCAGGACAATTTAAACTGCCTTAATTTAGAATACATAATTACATAATTGCCACTTGAATGCTTGCCTTATTCTGACCATGTCATTTCCCATAGTATTCAAATGTGTCAATTATGTAACCTTAAATAAATTCCTAAACTTTCAGAGATCAGCAGATTTTTTTTATTATTTTTATTTATTAAAAAAAAAGAGGGGAAAAAAAGAAAAACAAAAGCTCTTGCTAATATTAATATTGGGTTGATGATTCATCACTACTTTAGATATGGGTTGAAACGGGTTTGTTCTGTTGACATTTTCTCAGGTCCAAATAAATGAAACTTATGCATAGCTTATACATCAGGATAGCTTGTGACTGAGCCTGTCTTGAAGATAAGGTCTGTGGCCTGGAATTTAGGAAACCTGAGCTCAGGCTAAGGACTTGAATTCTTGTTTGGAAGCTTGTTTTCTGGAACTCTTATGAAAAACTCAGGGAAAATTCCTGGCAACTCTGAAAGCATCTGAGATTTTCATAGCAATTTCAGTGCAGAAAGGACTTCAGTTGTTGTTTTATACTGTAGATGGAGAATGTATTACTATATGACTTTAATAAGGTAGTTTGTACTTCAAAGATATATATAAGTGGCCTCCTATAAATAACTCCTCTGACATCTTGAGACTGCACTGCAGGTAATTTTTACAAATAAATCTCAAAGCCAATTCCTCAAAGCTATGTAACACTGCTGATTTCAGCTAGATTTCATAGGGTAGTAAATCAGCATAAACTCAGAGCTCTTTCCATGCCTTTTTTTTTTTTTTAAACAAATGGAGAAATCCATGTATTTTAATACTGTGAAGTACCAAGGACAGAGCTGTAGAAAAACGGTAGTTTGTTCTTCCCAACTAGGCAATGTTCAGTAGATTAAAAAAAAAACAAACCTATTTTTAGTTTGTTTTGGCTTTTCAGTCTTTCTTGCCTTATGATTGTTACCTAAAGCTCATGGGGCTTTTTGTATTGTTTCAAATTGCTTCTAATTAATGCCTAAAGTAAAATTGCTTATCAGTCAAAAGACAGTTTTGCATACGTTATTTCACTTGTATTTAGGCCTAGCTGTCCTTAGAGTATTCTTTTATCATCCATATTAGTAATCTATATTACCTTGAGTTTCTCAGCTGATCTTAAGGATGTTTGCAATCTCACATAAATATTGAATATTCCTTTAAAATGGTACTAATTACTTTAAATGTTGTATTTTTTGAGTATACAATGCCCTATAAAGGATAAATTTCTACCAAACAGCTATCCCCTTGCTTCTCTCACAAAACATCTCAGTTTGCCTTTAGTGATATAGGGCTATGTGTACAAGTTCGTTATTCAGATAATTTAATTTCTTTGAATAAGTTCAAAGTATGAATTTCTATAAACTTTACTGTGGCAAACTTAGGGTATTATGTCAATGAATGTCGATTTTTTAGATTTCTGTTAGGTAAAGTCTTCAATAGTAGCTGAAATTTTAATTCTGTAAAGTCTGGGATTGCACAAGTGGTTTATATGCACAGTTTAGCTCCACATCCTTGGGTAAAGATCAATATGAGCAAAGTTCTTCCTTGTCTGTTGTTGTTAGCCTATGTGACATGTGAAATTGTGTTCCCTCTGCTTCTGCCTTTTAAGGGTGCTGGCATAAAAATCTCCTTTGCTGAGCTATCAGAGATGAAAAGCACTAAAAGCAGGCTAACCTACTAACCCATGTTGAACTGTGTATGAACCTGCCCCAGACAAAGTTGCTGCACCACTTGACCTAGTAGGAAATGAGTCAAGGTTATGGTTCCTCTTCCTTGATAGCCCACAAGTTTTTATAATGCAGGATGTCGAGTTAAAAAGCAAAGTTGTGTCATCTGCTGTCTGTTTAGGTACTTGATTATTTTTTTCTCAGCTGTGAATGCAAACCTGTTACAAACCTGTTTGGAATTAATCTCTGCTTTGCCAGCTAGTCCTTCCTCTGTCAAAGACAGGGGTTGAAATTTGTGTCTTACTGTAACCAAAGGTGTCTTGATAAAATCTTGCTGTATTGTGAGACCAGCTGGTGAGGTAGCACCCAAAGGTCACTTTGGTGACCGGTGGTGTCCTGCAAGTGCAGAACTCTCCTTCAGGGCTCTTTGTAGGGCCTGTGTGAAGTAGATATTTTTGTTAGATTGGAGCTGAAACACATTCAGTAACCTAGCTGTTCAATTACATGCCTCAATATTTGAAACTGTGGTGGTTCATAGTCCTTACATAAACTTTGTCTATTTTATAAAATTAGGAAAATAATTGTTGAACTCTGGGTGACTTTGCTATTCAGTTTCGTAAAAGGTCCCTCTTGTTAGAGGTTCTCTCCAGCTCTCAACCTATGTTGCCTGCTGGGGCACGTGAGGGGGAATAGATGTCCTGTTTGAGGCCTGCTGGTACAGCACACCACTGCCTAGTGGCCAGAGGAGGGAGAAAGGCAGGAGCAATGCTACTCCTGATCCCTATGGTAGCCCTCCCTCCATCAAGGAAACAGGGGTTGTGAGAGTTGATGCAGTGCTTAAATGGTAGTAATCCCAACCAAACTGCCCCAGTAACAGAGAAAAGAACAGGACTATATTTGCCAACCAATTTGCTTGCATTTGGAAAGCTCTTCCCTAGAACTGGGAGAACACGACAGAGTTTTGACTGCGCTATCTGAAAGCCTAGAGGTTGTTTTGGGGGCGATTCTTTTGTTTTTATTTTTTTTTTTTTACTAATGGGGTTATGGATGATTCTGCTTAGTGAGTTCTGCAAAGGGAATGGTCATTCTGTCTTAATGCCTACTGGGTATGTGTGGGTTCTTATCGATTAAAAAAGTAGGATTTATGTTCAATTTACATATTTGCTAACAGGATGTTATTGGAAAACGTTAAACATGTTCCCTGTTTGTACTGTTTCTTAATGATTGGCTTTCTTGTTAATGAAACCTAGTTGTAGACTCTTACAAAAGGTTAGCACTCACTTGGTTGAGTAGTTAAGTGGCTTAATTACTTAAAAAACCAAAACAAAACAAAACAAAAAAGCCTTATTAAAGACCATACTTAATGGTTTTGTATATGGGGCTGCTGTAGCATCCATACCTGTCTTTCTACCCACTAGTTTTGCAAACAACAATGAAAGAGTTGCTGTAGGCACAGCACATCCTCCATTGCTACGTGACTGGAGACGCATCTGTATGGGGAATAAAAGAGGCTTTTCTTCCATTTCTTTCTTTGTTTGCCAGTGTAGCATCTAGGTAAATAATAGCTCTTTGATTTCCGCTGGGATTATCTACAATGGGATGAATGTAGCTTGAGGCATGGATGAAGTGCAGTCATGGCAAAATAATAGCTAACAGGCCCTGTATTAGCTGTTATCAACCAGTAAACAAAATTGATTAAACTATTTCAATATTCTACCTGGCCTGAAAATTTTATAAATATTTTACTAACATATGTGTTTACCTTGAAGAGGTACACAGTTACAGTTCCTGTGTAATGTACTTGGTCTATTTATGCCAGCTTTAGTCAATGAGGAGTTTGCTTTGTAAGTAGGCCAGCTGGCTTTAATAGGAGAACAACAGGAAGAAATTAATACGTAACTTGAGAAAAATGGTAGACTGTCTACTGCCTGTTTATATTTTGTGACTGCTTTCCAGTCCCCAAGAACAGTTTTGTGCCATTAGTATTCAGTGACTTTAGGTCAAAACCAAGGCAGAGAAGGAAGACAGGAAGATTTTTCAAGTTGTTGGTCTAGCAAGATAGGTAAAAGCAGCTTAAAGAATTCAGGATGGTTGCAAAGAACTCATTTGGGGGAAATGTTTTCCTGCACATATTCAAATGAGCAATTCCATCTATAGAAGTGATGTGCGTCATTTCTAGATAGCCAGGACTTGCTTCTCACTTTTTTCTTCTTTTTATTTTTCTTCCTGTTAGACAAACAGGATTCTGAGACACTGGCTAAGTCACTGGGTGAAGTCTGCTACTCTTGCAAGTAGTCAGCGCATATCCTCCGTTTCATAAATGATTCACACTCCACTTTAAAATTATCTAGAAGCAATGCAGGCAAAAAAAATCCTGTTGTAAAGTTGTTCCAGAATCTTGCTGCTGTGATAGTTAGAACTTGTCTCCTAATTAATCCCAAATTAATTCATGGAAAATTTATAACCATTTACTTTGTGTCCTATGGTTTAAGTAGCTTTTTCTTTTCCAAGTAATTTCATCCTTGTGTTTATAGAGAAAAACTATTTTTCCACAGTACTTGTCTTACTAGGCTAAAGGAGCCACTGACTTCCTCCTCACCCTCCCTCCATCTGATAGACTTCACATTTTCCCAGTTATGTCAGTAAATTTTCTTTAATGGAAGTTGCATGTTTCAATTAACATTTTAATTTATCTGTCTTTACAACTGGATGGTGGACTCGGGAGGAAAAAAGAGTTTTTGAACTGCAAACTTGAAGCAACTGGTCCTGTGTTTTGGTTTTCTGAGGGCATTTTGGGGTTTTGCTTTTTTATTTATTTAGCTTGGTATTAGCAACTGTAGAAAGTTCATTAAAAAGTGCCAGAAGACTTTAAGCTCTTCATCCAGGTTTATCACTTGAGCTTACTCTTCTGTATGAAGCACCCTCATTTCAAGGACGTGCTTTCCTTTGTTTGTCCTTGCCTAAGGAAGAAGGAAGGCTTTGTGTCTCTCTAACTGCAGAAGATAGGTACGTACTCAATGCATGCCAATTGCTCTGCTCCACCACTGGCTTAATTTCAATGCTTTGCACTTTATCACTGCTTTCGTATTCTTTCTGTCTGCTCCTTTTCCCCTCTGCCAGCAATCTCCAAAGAGCAGTTATCATTTCGAAGTGTAAACAAAGAAGGGGAAAGGCATGTCAAGAACAGATCCACTCCTGACTATAGGAAGAACTTCCTTATGTAGCCATCTGCCCTGACCGCTGAGAGGGGTGAGCTACTGGAGACCAAGCAGTGCCTGCAAGGTGTGAACTCCAGCTGAGGGACATTCTTCCTCTGCATCTAGAAAATGGTCATTCAGAGCAAACATTTTCTTTTATCTGCATTTACTATAGACAAAGGAAGTGGCAATGTGAGCTGAAAATCAACTGTCTTCTTTAAAAGGAAATGGAGTAAAACTATATATTTGTTGAGCTTTACACATGTACCCTGAACTTTTTAGAGATGTCTTCAATCTAATAAAGCATAGTAATGAGCACGACAAACAAACTTGACATTGTTTGATTGTTCAATTAAATAAATTTACTAGCCAAATTGGAAAGTTTTGCCTAAACTTTTAGTCTCCCCCCCCCCCCCCCCCCCCCAAAAAAAAAGATGGAAATATGCATGCACCAAACATTTTTTAGAAAGAGTTTGCCAATTTTTACAGACTCACCATTAATCCATTATCACTCCTTTCTAGGTGAGTGGAAAGGAACTAATTTTTATCTAAAAGTTTTGAGAGCCAGTAGACGAGGAAGCACAGACTCCATCTGCCATTGCCAGTTTCTGACTTCAACCCTAGCAATCAGCTGGAGGGAAATGGGTTGTCTAAGGAGGGAAGGAAGGAGTTTGGATTATCAAGATAGGACTGAACAAACAGATCCCAAGAACTTCAGGGAGGTCACGGACTTTCATTGTTACTGCCCATGGGTTTCATTTCATCTGCTCTGTCCATGTCTCTGTGCTCTAGCTAGTCAGCTCATTCCTTGCAAGCTTAGCTGACTATGGTAATTATGCAGCTATTAGTTCCCAGCTTATGACATCAGAACTTCTTTCTGTACAACCATAATCAGTTTGCTTGAGGGACATTTTGCAATTCTCTAGTTGAATTGGCATAAAAAAATTTTATTTCACATTTTGCCCTTCATGTATCTTTATGAAGACACTTTATTTTTAGTGATTTAAAAGTAATTTTCAGTATCTTTGAAAATTCTCTAGCTGGAAGATAGTAAATGCTAAAGCACGTGAAAATAAGACATGGCAGGCATGTCAAACTTTCCTCTTGTGGCTTTGGCCTCTGTTCTGAAGTGAGAGAGACTCCAAAGTCAACTTCAATGAAAAAGGAAACATTTCTGTGGCAAAATAACCCACACTTCACCTATTTCTGAAGGAGAAGGAAAGAATATAATCAAACTTCCAGTTGAAGCTTGTTTTGAAGAGTTGTTAATATAACTTAACAGACTGCAAAGGTAATTGTGTTCAACGTCTCAGCTTCTTTGGAAAGAACTTCAAGTGCTGAACAGACCCTTTTGGTAGTATTTGCTCTAATGACTTCTTTGCAGCCATGTAGTGAAGGACACGCTCCCTTCAGATATTTCTCACTTGAGCTCATCACTTTGCTTTATGTTCATCTTGACAATGGTGAGCAATTTTCAAGGCCAGCTGCTTTCAGAGGCAACGCCAGGACTTGCTGCCTGAACTCAGCATTGCTGGAGCGGCCGGCAGAGAGCCTTGAGAACAAGATCCCTGCTCTGCTCCCAGAGCCCTTCCCTTGGGCTGCTGTTCCTTCTCTGGCCCTGCTGTCTCCGCTGACCAAGTCCACTGATTTAGCAATGTGGTAGTAAGGCTGTACTGTACTGTACTGTTCCTCAGAACCTCAGGTCTGCCTCTCAGATGTAATGCCTAGCTGAAAATCAGCATGTCTTTTGTCTTGGAAATGGCTTAGATGCTATGAAATGCAGCAATGGAAAGGAGAATATAGGACCTGAGGACTTACGAATTTTCTTTAACTGATTTTGAAATAAACAGGAGTGTGCCATTTGATCCTGGGGGCTTATTTTGTCTTTTGCTTAAAAGATAAATATTTATAAGAAGGTGGTGGTGTTTTACTTGTAGAAACTGGAGACAGAAGCAAATATTGAACTATTGCTCATTTATATTCCTTCTGTGTGGTGAATGAGACAGTAGACCTGTGGAAGTAATAGTGAGCAATAATGGAGTTAGAGACCGGGTTTATAATACATGCTCTAAAAAGAGAAGTAAGACATTTCACAAGCAGTATTAATTTTGGCAGTAACTAAATTTGAAGGGTTTGGTTTTACTTTTAGTTGCATTTTGCGAGGAATTAGATAGGGATTGGTGACCGTATTTATATGCCTGCATTTTGTTTGAGCTTAAAGCTAGAGAGGATATGATTTTTTCGTCTTGGAAGTGAAATATATCTGCTCTTTAAACTCTTGTAATATTCACTGTAAATTCAGGAATGCTTTGCCAGTTTAATGCAACGTTCATCATCTTAACTTTTTATCTATTTAAATAACTATTTATCCCTTCATAGGTGAACATCCAAGCCAGTTATCTCTCAGAAGCATACCCCTCTAAGTGTTAATTTTAGCCAACTAAAAATATTATTTTTTAATTTTCCTTTAAGCCTTTTCCTGACTTTGTTTAATCTGAAACTAGAACTAGAGACTCATAAATCTAGTCATTTTTGTACTATCAGAAGCCACAGGGAAAACCAGCTATCAATCATGAACAATTTCACATGGAGAAGAGGCAGTTTTATGCCTTGTCAAAGTTTTTTAGATTATATCCTTTTTTTTCCTTCTTTTTCTTCCACCAAACCTCATAACAAATAGCAATAGAACACTAATTATTTGCTGGAATTCAGCACTCAGTCTTGCATCTCAGCAGCTTGTTTCTATATGTAAAAAAGAGAAGGAGAGAGAATGTCTGTTAATGGAACAACTTTAAAAAGAAAGAAAAGTCTTCTGGAAGAGGAGTAGAAAAAAAAAAACACCTTAAAGTATCAAGTAATTAATCAGGAGTGCCAGTACCTAGAGCATGTAATGAACACAGAAGATGAATTTGGTAATAATTATAAATAAAAGTTCCTTTAAACCAAAAAAGCATAAATGTTATACACTTACCAAAGTAATTTATTTTGTACAAGTTGACCTATTACTGTATTACTTCTCTTAATATGTGAAATTATTTATTCCAGAACTAAAATAAGAATGGACTTTCTTTGATAAATTTGTCCCAAAATTATGTGTAAGAATGTTTTTGATTTTTTAAAAAGTAAGAAGCAGCTTCAATGTCAGTACATGCAACTCATTTATTTTTATATTAATTCTACTGCCATCAATAGAAAACTGGATCAAAATTTATTAATATTATCATTATTATTATCCTTGGAATAATTGCAGTCTATAAAAATTTTTAGAGGTAACAAAATTCTGGTTCTGGAGAATTTAGAAAATGTTACTATTATCCTGACAATCATACCTCTTGCCACCTACAAGACACTTGACAGTAGTTATAAACCTTGGTGCCATGCCAAAAAGTATCCTGAATGTTATTCCCTCATTGCTCATATTACTGCAAGTACCAACTAGATGTAAGTTCTGTTAATATTAAAAGTGATTTACTACCTAATCCAAAGTTAGTTCAGAGACAGTTTCAAAAATGAGGCCATGTGGTACTGATAGATTAAAAAACAGAGAAATATCAAAAATAAATATATTCCTCCATTCTGTTAAATCATAACCTGATGACAGGAAGCAAACAATGTAGACAGTGGTTACTTCCTTAGCTAACTGCCCTGCTCTTTTCTTCTCCCAAAGTCTACTGGTTTAATTCAAAAAGTTCTCCTGAGATTTTGGAGAGGAAAAAAAAATATCTTCTCTGATTAGAGACTGAAGATGGAAAAGGTCCAAGCTCTTTAGAGTTTGAAAAGCTATCAGCAGATAAAAGCATAGAGGAAGAAGAGAAAATTGCTGTAGGTTAGGGAAACTACAAATAGATATGATAACCCTCTCAGCTAAAAGAAACAGCTACATTTATTTTTTTCCTGGATACTTTGAGGTATATGAGGAGGGACATCTACCCCTGGATAATAAGGTCTGAGTCTGCACTCTGGAATGACTAATTTTTAAGGATTTTTAAATCTTTGTTATTTTAATATATTTTCATATGCTTTTTTCAGTCTTCTGAAACTTTGGGAACACTGTAATCCTTGGAGCCTTCATTTAAGCATACAATTGTGAATGCATATCAATGATGTCCAGACCACTTGTTTCTCTAGAAATTGTGTAAATTGTAATTCACAAGAATGCTTGTCTTAACAGCTTTAATTGAAGCCTATGGGTTATGAAACTAACTGAGAACTGGAAGTATTTGGTATCATTTTTGATATCTCTTCAGTTATTAAATTTGTTTGGAGCAGAAAGAAGACAGGAAAAAATTGAACTGATGTAGGGTACAGTGAATAATCTAGTAAAATTGCTCAACAAGGGGACTGATTAAGGTAATACATGTGAAGTGTTAGGTGGTTAACTTCATTGTGCATGTGAAAAAGATCTGCTTATTTCAGGTCAAGAAAAGACGACAGGCTAAGCATGAATGACTTAGTTACAAATAGCTCCACCATACTCCATCCGCTTTAAAAAGTCTTACAGTCTACCATTCTCTTAACTGAGTAAATAAGTGTCTTGGCTTCCAAGAAAGCCAAACCTATTGGATTTAACATCTGCTTTGTTAAAGCCACATGGACGCACCTGATGTCTATGAATTCATCCTGTTTTCCCACAAAGTAATTTTCCCACTGAATTGTTGGTAACATGCAGAGTTATATCTTGGAAATACCAATCAGCATATTTTTTTTGTTACCTTAATTTTGTTTTCAATATTTATTTTGAAGTTACTCTTAGCAGTAACCTCCCTCTCTCTTTTCTTTTTCTTTTTTTTTTTTTTTTTGTCCTTATGCAGAGGATTACTACTTCAGGAAAACAGCAGGTTTTCAGAGGCGTTGCATTACTATAAGCTGGCAATTGGTAGCAGACCCACACTAGCTTGTAAGTATTTCAACTATACAAGCATGCATAATATCGACTATTGTTTTTTAAGGAAATCTTCCTACTCTTTAATAACACTTTCTTTTTTTTTTCAGAAGTTTTTCATTCAGAAAGCAAAAGGGGAAATTGTGCACTTTTCATTTGAAAGTGTTCATTAGTCAACAGCTACGTTTAATGTGGTGCAGGGAAAAAACAGATAATGAATTAACCCTGGGCAGTACTGCTAGAACCTAAAATGCTTCTGATCTGGGGTGGTGAGCCATAGATGCTACTGCCCAAATTTTCAGGCTCCTGTTTTCTGTTTCTTTCCCTGATTTTTATGGTATGTGGTATGAGTGAATACTACAAATTTTTTTTTAAGTCCTTTCATTTTTTGTTTCTTGCCTGGGGGAAATGGGAAATAATCCATAGGATGTTGCCAGTGATTGGTTCCAAAATTAAGTGGGTGCTTTTCAAGATTGCTGACTTTTTTGTAGCTTAAGTGTTAAATCTTCTATATATGTATACATAGACATACATGTATATATGTATAAATATATGTATGTATTTTTGTAACATTTCAAACAATGACGCTATATGCTTGATACAGTCCTAATAAGAGGAACAAAATGGAACACCCTGCCTAACCAGTGTTCTCTTCCCTCCTTCCTCAATCTTTATAGCCACTTTCTCCTTTCCTTGTCTCTGAACTTTTACATCTTATATGTTCCTCTTACGCCAGTGATTGATCTATATTATACAAAAGCAAAATTAGATAGCCGTGGGATCTCTTTGAGATATTACTTTGAAGTAAAACAAATTTAGATAAAACATAATGGAACCCCATTAAAAGATAACATTTTTTTCCTCTTCACAGCTGCCTATTTAAATACTGGTATCATCCTGATGAACCAAGGGAAGACAGAGGAAGCCAGGAGGACTTTCCTGAAGTGTTCAGAGATCCCTGATGAAAATTTGAAGGATCCTCATGCTCATAAAAGCTCTGTTACTAGCTGTCTTTATAACTTAGGAAAACTTTTTCATGAACAAGGACACTATGAGGTAAGACTCCAGATTTGCCTACAATATCATGATAAAACCTTCATACATAAATAATACCTATTGCTTCCATCCAGACCTTCAAAATACATCACGGGCACGATTTGATTGAATTTCGCCAAATCAAGATTAGTGTTCTCTACAGAGAATATTTATTCTCTACAGCCACAGGTGTGACGATGTTAATTAGCAGTGTGATGTTTTGATGTCAGAGTCAACACGTATCAGATGTGACCATTGCTAATGTTAATTGATTCTTTCTGGCTTTGTCCCCATGGCTGGTATGCAAAGGATATAGCCTGATTACAGACCAGCTGACTTAAAATGTACTGGCTTTTTAATTCAAAATAGAGTAAGTCCATCTTTAATTGAAAAAATGCAATTATGGTTGCTTTTGAGTCTCCAAAAATAAGACGTAGCTGGAACAATTCAAAACTTCAGTGATTAAAAACATCCCATTATGCGATATTTTCAGATAACTTGACCTAAGTGCTGAAATAGGTTGGATATTTTTAATGTAACCATGCGCTGCACCCAATCATCCCATCTCATTTAAGTGTGCAAATGTGACTGTTGTGATTCTTCTCTACTCTCCTTGATGAAATTAGTGAAACTGGACATTCGCTTGCGTTTTGACCTTTAGCAGTATTTGAAAGAAAGTCATTCTGTCTTTGCGTTGCCAGGCATATTTCAGAACAGGAGTTATGCGTGGTTTTGATCCATATAACTCTTCCTGACCGCGACAGTTACCTCAGCTGTTTAAGATTAGGCATGCACAAGCTCTATGGATTCTCTGTCATGTGTCTGCTGAATCCAGCTCTTTCAGGTGGCAGTTACTAATTGGTTAAAACAGACAGCTAATACATCCATAAAGATAAGAGAAAAAAGCAGCATGTTGTCTGCACGGCTGATAGAATGTAGAGTTGGAGTGCAATGCCTGGGAGGTGCAAGGGATTTTAAGAATATAAACCATCAGATTTCTGCCTGGTGATCATTGCAGTCTGACCCAAGCTTGATTTGATCATACACTTAAATTTTTTCAAGCATATTTCAGCCTTCACAAGCTGTGACTATTTGATGGGATGATGTAGAAAATGATGCAGAGCTAACAGACTGACCAGTAAGCATCCTAAGTGAATCATAAATGTGTGATCAAGTAATTGGAGGCACAGCACATTTGCGAAGGGAATCCAATTTTGGCATGTTTGACGCTATGGTCCATCTCATTCTTTCTGTGGAGCAGACTTCAGTCATGAGGATTATGTTGTGTTATTACTTGGCAGTAGAAAAGGATTTCTTTATTTTTAGGTCACTTACTGTAGCTTAATCATCAGAAAGTCCTTTGTCTGCAGTTTGATATTATTCCATGTTCTCTGACAGCCTATAGAATTATATATATGCATATAAACTCTTGAGTCATTGAGGGGGTTAAAAAAATGTTCCTTTTATTTCTACCTGGGAAATTGGAACTAATTGGAAATTTCAATATTGGAACTAATTTGATCTCTTGTCAATAAGCTTCACTGAATTTGGTAAAACTTTTGTAAATGAGAAACGTGAACTTTCTGTGATATTTATGATGCCGATGTGTTTTTTCTCTCTCTGCACCTTTCATTTAGGGAAGGAAGATAGTTTGGCTTTACTTTTTATGTGAAAGACTGCTTTTGAAATTGGTGCTTTACTAATGATTTGTCCCACTTGTGTGTCTCTTTTCAGGATGCCCTTATGGTTTACAAAGAAGCAATACAGAAAATGCCAAGACAGTTTGCACCACAGAGCTTATACAACATGATGGGTAAGTGCATTGTTAGTGCTTCAGAAAGACGCTTGAGGAGTCAGGCAGGGTGAAACAAAAGAGCTTAGCCAGGCAACTGGTGCTCAAATGAATTAGCTAATAAAAACAAAAATCATTGCCTTCAGTAGATGCGAGCCAAACCAGGTTCTGAGCTTAAATGCCAGCAATTGCAATGCTGGATAAGGCACAATAAGTCATGAAACTATTAGATACTGGATATCTTTAAGAGTGTCCATGCAGCACTTTTACATTTAGAATGCATGGATTAGTGTTTTTCTCTGCCTCCAGAATCTCTCATCCAGTATCTTGGAGACCTCATGTGCAATTTATACAGTTTTTTTAATCTCCCATTTAGTCATCTTTGAAACTGAGAACAAATTGTATTTACTTCATAGAAAACGGAGTGAGTTTGATTATAATGGAAAGAATAATAAGAAGGGTTTCTACAGGTATGTCAATCAGAAAAGAAAGGTTAAAGAAAGCATACCCCCTCTGATGAGCAAAACTGGCAATCTGGTAACAACAGAGGAGGAGAAGGCTGAGGTACTCAGCAACTTTTTTGCTTCAGTCTTCACTGGCAACCTTTCTCCTGACACCTCCCAAGTCAATGGACCATATGACGGGGATCACGGGTGCAAAGTTCCTCCCACTGTAAGTGAAGATCAGGTTTGAGACCACCTGAGGAACCTGAACATACATAAGTCTATGGGTCCTGATAAGATGCATCTCAGAGTCCTGAGGGAATTGGCTGATGTAGTTGCCAAGCCACTCTCTATGATATTCGAAAAGTCATGGCAGTCAGGTGAAGTCCCTGGGGACTGTAAAAAGGGAAACATCGCACCCGTTTTCAAAAAGGGTAGAAAGGAGGACCCTGGGAACTACCGACCTGTCAGCTTCACCTCTGTGCCTGGGAAGATCATGGAACAGATCCTCCTAGAAGCTATGCTAAGGCACATGGAGGACAGGGAGGTGATTTGAGACAGCCAGCATGGCTTCACCAAGGGCAAGTCCTGCCTGACCAACCTAGTGGCCTTCTGTGATGGAGTAACTGCATCAGTGGACAAGGGAAGAGCTATGGATGTCATCTATCTGGGCTTCTGTAAAGCCTTTGACACGGTCCCCCACAATATCCTCCTCTCTAAATTGGAAGGATATGGATTTGATGGGCAGACTGTTCAGTGGATAGCTAACTGTCTGGATGGTCACATCCAGAGGGTAGTGGTCAATGGATTGATGTCCAGATGGAGAACAGTGACGAGAGGTGTCCCTCAGGAGTCCATACTGGGGCCAGTACTGTTTCATATCTTCATCAATGACATAGTGGGATTGAGTGCACCCTCAGCAAGTTTGCAGATGACACCAAGCTGAGTGGTGCAGCTGACACGCCTGAGGGACAGGATGCCATTCAGCGGGACCTGGACAAGCTGGAGAAAGGGGCTTTTGTGAACCTCGTGAGGTTCAACAAGGACAAGTGCAAGGTCCTGCACCTGGGTCAGGGCAATCCCCATTATCAATACAGGCTGGGGGATGAAGGGATTGAGAGCAACCCTGAGGAGAAGGACTTGGGGGTACTGATAGATGAAAAGCTGGACATGAGCTGGCAATGTGCTCTCGCAGCCTGGAAAGCCAACCATATCTTGGGCTGCATCAAAAGAAGCATGGCCAGCAAGTCGAGAGGGGTGATTCTGCCCCTCTCCTCTGCTCTGGTGAGACCCCACCTGGAGTACTGCATCCAGCTCTGGGGTCCTCAGCACAGGAAGGACATGGACCTGTTGGAGCAGGTCCAGAGGAGGGCCACAGAAATGATCAGAGGGATGGAAAACCTCTGCTGTGAAGAAAGACTGAGCGAGCTTGGGTTGTTCAGCCTGGAGAAGAGAAGGCTGCCAGGAGACCTTATTGCAGCCTTTCAATACTTAAAGGGGGCCTACAAGAAAGACGGGGATAGTCTTTTTAGCAGGGCCTGCTGCGACAGGACATGGGGTAATGGTTTTAAACTAAAGGAGGGTAGATTTAGACTGGATATAAGGAAGAAATTTTTCATGATGAGGGTGTTGAAACCCTGGAACGGGTTGCCCAGAGAGGTGATAGATGCCCCATTCTTGGAAACGTTCAAGGTCAGGCTGGATGGGGCTCTGAGCAACCTGATCTAGTTGTAGATGTCCCTGCCAGTTGCAGGGGGGATGGACTAGAGGACCTTTAAAGGTCCCTTCCATCCCAAAGCATTTTATGATTCTATAACATAAAATCTAGTGTGGGTGTTGAATGTTAAATTTCCTTGTAAACCAACAAGTTGTCCAAACACGCCTACAAAGATAGCTGCATTTTTTTTGCAGGTTGTGCCAAAAACTTATTTCCCAGCCAATGTACTGTTAATTAGGCATCTACAATGAGAGAATTCTTCTTTCAGGACCAGCCTATCTGTCCTTCACAATTGTAGCAGAAACATTAATTTTGCTGAGGTGTTTTTTTTTTTTTTAAACTTCAGCTCCTCATATTCATCTTCACATCTTTATACAGGATACATTAAACAGATAAAAGAAAGAAGATAATATGAATTATTATTTATAGCATTCAGATCTGTAAACAAGAGGACAGTTTCTTCATTGTTCCAGAGATGCTTTGAAGTGGAATTCTCTCTGAAAGGGCGTGTGTTTCTGCTAAGCAACCTCAGTGTCTGGCCCAGTAGACTCTGTGAGCTCCTATCTGGGACAGAAAAGGATGAAAGATGCCTTTAAAGTAGTTAAAAGAGCAATTAAAAATATATGTAGAAACAATTAGGATCAAAAGGAAGCATGCGGAGGTTTGTGGCTTTTTTTTCCCCCATCCCAGTGCCTAAAATACAAGGGAATGTATCAGTTGATTCCAGTTGGTTTGACACAGTTGTTGAAAGGCACCGTTCACTCTTCTCTACTTATTTAGGAAAGGCATCTTTTATTAGCTCCTTACAAGTACTTCAGCATAGGAAAAAAAATTTCTAAAATTGTAGTTGCAACTGATGCTACGTGCTTGCAAATGTCTGTAAATGCCAAATTAAGTACTTCTTTTGTCACAGTGACAAGGTATCTAATGTCAATAACTGTATAAACACTTCCTTAGCAGTTCATACAGTTCAATGGAGAGTTACTTCTCCCTGAATGCTGAGCTTTATCAGATTAATGCAAATGGCTACAATCCCTAAAATGCACAAGTTAATTATTGCATGTACTTTTGTTCATAGAGAGTTTTAGCTGAACTATTGTTTTGTCAGTTTTATCTATCAGCATTTGCTGATAAATTTGGTGGGGTTATCAACAGTGACCACTCCGTGAATTAAGCCTCTGCTTACTATCAGTGTCCTATAGTGACTGCTGAAGTCCTGAAGTGCTCCAGCAAACCTGCCGAAGTTTGACTACCCTCTTTAGTGCAGAGCTATAATTCATGATTCTGATAAAAGCGCTCCTCAGAAGTACAGAAATTGGAAAAAGTAAACCAATGCTGTTTCTAGAATGATGGTTGTTCCATTACAAAGCAGGCCTGTGCCACCCTTCGTCTTTTCCCATTAATAGATGCTCCCTTTAGAACCACTGTGACCTATAAGATTCTTTAGTTTTTTACTTTTTTGCCCATTGGTTACTTTTTCAGGTTCAGGAGGCCTTTCTCAGCTTCCTTTATAAGCACAGTCCATGACATCCAAGTTCACTCTGTTCCTGGGATTTGCATTTATTAACTCACAGAGCAATAGTGAGCACAAAGCCCAGCTCAGTTCTTTGCCTGGGCTTGGCTGCTGCTACACTGCCTCCCTCCACTGCTTAGCCCATGCTCTGGCTTCTGTTTCCTTTAGGCAGCCACCGGCGCTTCACGGATGTGCTAGCAGCATAACAAGTTAGGATCAGCTGAGCTTACCTTAGCCTCTTTCAGCCTATTACGAAGAGCAACAGGGTATTACGGAGCTCTGTAAAGTACAACTTACCCTGAATGTAGCATATATTTGTATTTTGGTTGCTGTTGTGATGGCAGCTGTTGTGATGGCAGCTGTTGCAGGGAAACCAGAATTTTCTTCACACTAGTTGCTGAGGAGTGGCTTGTTGGCTATGCTGCAAAGGCAATCCAAGAGGCTACATAGAGAGTCGGGTAGTGCCTCGAATTGAATGCAGTGCAGCATCATTAAGAGCAGGACTCAAGCTGGTTTGTTTAAAGCTCTCCTGGATGCATCTGTCCATGCGCATACATGATGGCAGTTAGACACATTGAATTAGGTTAGCCTCTTCTACCTGTAATAGTGTAAAGGTTAGATGACAAGATAGAGCTCAGTAGCTATGCTCACTTTATAGTGTGGAAAGAAAAAGATATGCTGGGCAGTAATTAAGCCCATCTGACTTGGACACCTATTTTAGATTATACAAATAATCCCCTGCAAGCATGCTTCTGTAAAAGGAGCTGAGATGACTAGCTTAGACTTGCTAGCTCAAGTTGGGTGAGATAAATCCTAAACACCTATTCAGTCATCTCTTTGCATCGGGTGTGACAGGAGAACAAGGCAACTGCATCCATTATCAGGAGCGCATCCGCTCTGCAGCTCGTACCATGTCGTTGGGCACCCGAAGGCCGACCAGATTGTTTATTTCTGTTTTGATGTTCAAGATAAAATTATAAACACGTTCACTATAACACTTTCTTTGATAAACAGCATTACATAAACTTGTCTGCCTACTTTTTGCCTTTAAAAGGGAGACTAGAGGAACTGAAATAGGCCAGTCCTGTCTCGTGTGCTTGGAACTGCATGAACCTGACTCTGAGCTGTGCCCACTCACCATGTGCTCATTGCTGGGGAGGAAGGCGGAGAAACTGGGGAGTGCTCCCCATCTGCTTGGGAAGGAAGGGTCCTTCCCTTTCTCCCTAAGTGTGGAAAAAGTCTTCACGGCTTATCATAAAATCCAAGAATACAGTTCGAGGATTATCTGCTGCAGTTGTCATTGTGATTGATGTATTCTGAGTCTCCGGCAATCGCTCTGCTTGGTTCAGTGTTAGATATTGGCATGTGATGTAAGAAAACAGTGCTTCCTCTAATTTTTAATAATTATTCAATCATTTCGTTGAAGATTTTCTGGAGGCTTTTTTCCCCTGTGTGATGTACATGACATACTCGGAAGAGAATAAACAGGAGACAAACTGTTTAAACTGAATTAGGGTTTGAACTGCAGCCCTTGGTGTGCGGTAGCATTAACACTCCAGCAGCATTAAGCCTTTACACCACCTGCTTTCCCTGTTTGTGTTACACTTCTTTTCCTGCCCTTGCTTCTATTGGCCTTTTGCTCTGGCAGGCCCAGTGACTCATTCCTCTGGTGTGCCAGCCTGCCCGGCTGACTCTCATCCTTTAAAACTCTAAGTAACTTGCCTCTTAAAGGAAAAAGAAGTTTTGGGCCTCAAGAAGCAAGCCATCCATTTGACTTTGCATTTTATTCATGGTAGAAAAGGCAGGACCAGAAGAACAGCATCAGATGTTCTAAATTTGTGCATATGAAAAGTTGCAGGGTAGATTTTGGTCTCCTGTTGCTGTGATTTATTTTGCCAGGTGTGCAACAACTCAGCTAAGGAAACCATATGTTTCTCTGGCTTTGTACCAAGAAATAAAACCTTTTCTTTTTTTTTTTTTTTTTTCTTATAAGAACCCAAAACAGCTAAAAATTAAACTCTAAAACTAGAATCAAAATAATTATTCAACAAGCTGCATAGGGTTGGCTTGGTATTTATTTTCTCTATGTCATATTTCTTTGATGTAAATTAAAAAGTACATGCTAAGGTTACACAGATTAATTTGCTTGGCATGGCAACATGCACTACAAAGGCCAGAGTCCAGCTCAGCTGCATTAAATAGGTAATATATTTTGTTTAAAGTTTCAATTAAAACCTGGGGTCAAAAGATAAAATGGTCCCTGTGGGATCTTGAACACTTTAATGCCAATATTAGGATTGCTTAAGGATCAGCCTCTGCTCTAGACGTCTTTTGCGTTCCTTGAAATCTGATATTGTACAGTTGATTGTATTACAGTGCTTTTAAAACCGCACTGGCCCACCTGCTACAGTAATTCATACTCCTGCCAGTTAAGTGATGTGAGGTGGACCATGGAGGCTTTATTTTAATACTGAACAGTAACAAGGAAGATGTTGGGCTGGCATTGTCCAGGTTTAGATTGGCAAGGTACTGTCATAAAGACAAATGTTTTGATGACGCTTCATCTGCCCTTGCCAACTAACATCTGAATGACTATTTTCAAATGCATTTAATGCAAGGTCTTACAGACATTTTTTATGAGAAATGCAAGTTACAAAAGAAGCTAACATTGCAGGAGTGAATACAGTTGAGGCACAGACTAGAGTTTAGATTTCTCCTTGCTAATCTGCTACATTGCACATGGACAGAAAACAAATCATATGCAAGTGGCAGCCAGGTACAGAACAGGAAAGGGGAGCCAGATTTTACATCTGGTGCAGAGGTTTGCATCACAAGTACAAAGGCTTAGCATGCAGAGAGACTTTCTGTGTTGATGATTATAACATAACTATCGCTTTATTTGATTATGCTTTTGGGTGGATGTGGCTGTTTGTACAAACCTGTTAATATTGTTAAGGCTCCTATCCCATTTGCCCCTTGTTCCCATTAAATGCTTTTTTATTGAATTACTTTTAAATATTGTTTAGAACTCCAAGAAACACTTTTGCTGGTATAGTTTTACAGTTCATGCTGTGCAAGACTTACTTTTTAAGAGCCAAAAATGATTAATCTGTGAAATACATATCCCACATCGTAACTTATGCAGAGCATGGTACCTGCACTTGTCTGAGCTCGTCGTCAGTGTGCTTCCTATGCATCTCATGAAGCTTTACTGGTAATTTCTTCCTAAAAGTACATCACAAACTTTTTTCTTTTAAGACTAGCTTGGTTGAAAAAAAGGATTGTTTTTTCATTTATATGTATATTTTATTATACGTTCTAGGGAAATAAGAATGGAGTCCACTCCAATAGTGATGGGAGTAAAAGGCTGTGCTTCCTTTTCTCTCCCCTTCCCTGCTCCCATCCTGCTACTTTAACTCTTCCCCCTCTGAGACTTTGCAGACTATGGTAGTTTATATCTGCTGTCCAAAGCTGAGTACAAATCTCCAGGCTGACTGCAATGTCTCCTGTTTTTTCACTTTGTTTTGTTTGAGGGATTCAAGCTGAGTATGAAGGTTACAGCAGTGGATTGCTGAGGGGGTAGTGGACACAATGTTTGAGACTAGTTTTTTTTTCCCATGTTCTCAGGTTTTCTTAGTTTGGACTATTGGTCTATAATTTCACATGAAATGCTTGAGTCTTCTTAGCAGTATTCTGAAAAAGCTGAGTCTAAGCCTCAAATGCATTTGTATTTTAAACATATGGGGTTTTGTATGGATACAAGTATATCGTAACATTTGTAGACCAAAAATATGGACTGAAATAGGACTGCAGGGGTCCCAGTTAGGCATGATTCTAATGGAAAGTGCTTCTATTAAGGGTGTTTTAAAGAAACCTATACTGGCATGTCTACAAAAAAAAAAAAAAAAATCTTTAACATGTTTGTAAATAAAGTAAAAGGCAAGAAAAGAATACAATCACTTGTTCAGTCATGAATTCTTAGTTTGTACCCTTATGATTTACTACTGGTTGCACATCTGCTAGAAAATGAAATTATCTATCTCAGGTGAGCTCAATGCTTCTATTTGTGCCAAGGTACTTCTTTCACTGGAAGTCTTTGTGCAATAGGAAACAGCTGTGCAAAGTCCATGCTGTTCCATGCTGCAACTGATTTTATTTTGCCCTTCATTTATATCTGTTTTCCACTTTAGGTATTTTCCTTCAGAAGTAGCTTAGTGGTCTAATTAGATCAGATCAAAGGCTTTGCTTTGGCTAGTTGAGGCCCATAAGAATCTGCTCAACCTAAGTAAATGTGGATTGATTCTCTCTTAAAATACAATACAGATTATTCTGTAAAAGGAAAAAAAAAAATGGAATACGCTTAGTCTATACAGAACTTGTTGCTCATTAAGTTCACATGCTTCAGCTGTTTCAGAGATGATGTGCATGCACTGTGTATTTATCTCCAAGACTGTTAATCTTTTGCAGTATATCTTAAACATCAGTATAGCATAACATCAAACTATGCTTCTAGATTTATTATGTTATTGTACGCACTGGTACCTAAGGGAAAAAAGAAGGAAGTTATATATCTAGGGAGGTGCATTTACGGTAAGCGCATCTGCAGCTTTGATTTGCACAAGGGGGCTGCAGGGTTGTATTATGAAAGACACAAACCCCTTGTGGTATTGTGATACACAGGGAGGCAGACCTCTCCTTATGTTCCCAATTCAAAAAAATGATGGAAAAATGAAATTTAAATCCTGACTGAACCTATATCTCAGAGATTTTCCTTTTCAAATTGCATCTTCATCTTCCTTTCTGTTTTGACGTCTGCTCTTGTCAATGACAAATTCTATATTTTCTATATTACATTTTTACCATCCAGCAATTTGGGTGGCAGATAATTAGCATATACAGGGATGATGCAAGGCAGATTTACCCTGCCTTTATCTCCTTTATGGAGATAATTTTTCAGTTACTTTTACAGCAATATCTTTTGGGGTCCTAAGAGGAGGACCACGGGAGGGACATATGTTCTTAATCTGAAAGTATGGGTACATGGCACCTATAGAGGCACAGTGCTATTACATCCGTAGTTCCATTGTACTTGCTCATTGATAAGTCTAACATGCTCCCTGCAAGGAGATGGCCTTTGCTTGGTATGACAATTGCATCTGAAATAGAATAAATACAATATCAGCAGATGAGAGATTAATCTAGAACCATGTAACATACATTCATGTAAATGGTACCTAATTTTGCTTTTTAGCAGTGTGTGATATGTTTTAGAAAATCTAAACTTTTTTTTTTTTTTTTTTTATGGATTTGTATTAACATCACATTCCACTTTATTATCAAGTACGAAGTTAGCCTTTCAGGAGAAATAGCTGCTAGCAAGCTGATCCTTTATAAGTATTATTATTATTTAATATAAATGTTTAATGTTTAATATGATTATTATTGGTTTTTAATTATTCTTAATTAATTTGACCTGGGATCATTTTAGTAAGTGGGTTTTTTTTGTTGTTTTAGTTTATTGGGTTTTTTGTTTGCTTTTTTGTTTCTTTTGAAAGATTATTTTTCAATCCCAAGGATTCTGGGGAACTATAGGGAAATATTGCTTTGGAGAATGGTAGTCTTGCAACTGTTCTATCTCTATGGCAAAGAAAATCCACTTGAGTACCAGGATTTTGGTTAGAGTGGTGTAAGTCTAGTTAAAAGGTAGCCCATTACTCATCCCCTTGTCATAAAGTATTAACAGAGGTGTACATGAACTATGTATACACTCCTTTAAATAGTGTTTCAGTTGCATATTAATGTGTTTTCTTGTACTACATTAGAAAATGAGAGTTACAATTAAGTAGTCTATGTTCCTCCTTTTGGAATAGGCTAAGAAATGAGTGCATACATAACAGAAACTATTAGCTGAACTGTAAAAATAGAAAAATTTTTGAAGGACTGATTTGTTTCCTTTTACTCCAGTTAGCTGTTGAATTTCTTGCCACCACTCATTGTGCAGGCAATGTTGCACATGGTTGCATGTTGATATGGATTAGGGAACTTAAATAGCTGTCAATTTATGTCTTAAGGTTTCCACTGCCATGAGTTTCTTTCTTTGTTGTTGTTTCCTTTAACAGAAAAGTAGAATGCAACTCTCTTGAACTTTATAGATTGGACAAGTTTCATTAATAAATTGTGTGTGTGACCTTTCAGATTTTTAACATGAGTTTTGAAAGATTTTTACAAATTAAGTAATTGTTAAAGTAAATATAGAAACCTGCTCATGTGTACCATTGGTTTGCATATTTTCTGCCAATGGACACTCCGTTATTTTCCTAATGACTAAACCATTCATGTTGCAAATTTATAAAAATACATGATTGTAAATGACAAATATTTTAATCTCAGACACACAAATGCATCCTGAATGACAGAAGTCAATCCGTACATGTTTTCTCTGTCATTTTGTTGGAAAGCTATCTGAAGCTGGAATAGCTTTTGTTAAAATTACGTCAGTCTAACACACAAGATCACTTGATTGTATTAATGCTTCAATTAACAGTTGCTTGATTTTATTCCGGTCTTTGAGTATGGTGGTGGCAGAGTCTCTGTCAGTTTTCAACTTACTTTGATTTCTTTTTAGATAGGAGTGTCATTGTGAATCATTTAGAAGAGGAAATTAATAACAGACCCCCTAACAGTACTTCCTTCTGTAGTAATGACATGTTCTAATTGCTTATAATATAGCAATTCTTGATGATATGGGGCTTACAGGCAGAAAACAGATTCTTCAGAAGAAAAATGTTCAGCTATAGAGAATTCCCTGTAAAGTCTTCAGGGGAAAAAAATTCCTTTTTCTACAGTTTGACATTTAGATTGACATATTGTAGCTTAGTTTCTAGATGCCCCACTCAGAAATATCCTCAAAGTTTTAGGAGGTTAGCTTGTAAAGTAGTTGAGCTCTTAAAACCTATTAAAAATTGAATTTGCCAGTACTCCGAAGATGTTAATCTCTTCTTATATCAGAATCCATCATGGAAAATGGATGAGAACCTTGGATCTTTTTGAAGTTTGGCAGTGCATTCAGCATATACTACCAGCAGATAATAACTCCATCTCTTATGGCTGCTTACATTTCTCTTTAAAGGATCTTGTTGTTAATTGCTTGAAACTTTGCCAAGCTGTAACAGGTTGGGCTGGAATTTTCCACTTAAAGAAAAGAAAAAGGCAATATGGATTCCTCATTTCCTGTATGCTAAGTGAAGCAGGGGCCTGTGGGAAAAATACTATGCAATCAAATAATTAAACATTCTGCCATAAAGCGTACATCTAGGGAGAGGAGTTGAGGGAAGCATATAGCTTCACTTCTGGCTTCTTCCATCCTTTCAACACTTAACTTCATGACTTTGTTTTGTGCATAACAAGATATAATGTTATGTCACTTATTTGTGAGCGCTGGCATAGTGAAAAAGATGCATTTTACACTGATATCCCTGAATTTGATCATGGTTTTTGGGGGGGTGTTCATGTTCTTTTGGGGTTTCTCTCCTGTTTGATTTTTCTTTCTTTAATTTGGCTTGGGTTTTTTGGGGAATTGTTCTTTTAGTTTGGCCCTAACCATCAATAGAATGACTTGAGTACTTCTGGGACTGAAACATCAGCTATTTCTGTGTATGTAATCAAATATCCAAGACCAGCGTATGAGTACAGAATGCTCTGTAGATCCTTGAGTTAGAAATCCTGGTCTGATAGATTTACGTGCTTGCACCCCTTTTTGGAAAAACTCTGTTTGCTCATAAAAATCATATTGGCTCCCCTCTGCCTTGGCTCAGTGTGATTTCTGACTCCACAGCATGTTCATTTTATCTGTGGGCTGTGGTTTGGTCATTTTGCGTGCACTGCACCCTAGCTCCTGAAACTCAAACTTATGTGCCACATTTTGCCTGGGATCCCTATCCTCTGGTGACAAAGATAGCAAAAAAAAAAAAAAAAAATCTAACTGGACCTAGTGCAATTTTCTTTCATCAAGAAAATCCTCCATAACCCCTGTAAATACTCAAGGTCAAGTATCACTCCCATGATAAGAGGTCCTTCTGTTTTCTTTCTTTGAGCATGTAGGTGGTACCTTTTTCTCTGAGTTTTGGGGGTACGATAGTTGGCCTCAAGCTTGAACAGAGAACACTGGTCCTTCTCTCTCTCTCTGATGCACTCGCAGCTATTCATTTCTGTGCGATGCAGAGCTGGGGGCAGTGACTCACTTGGAGATAGGCTTAGCCATCCTCTACTTGGGTCAGACATAGTCCTCTCTTGATCCTCCAGTGGTGGCACTGGATAAACTGTGACTTCATAATTTTGGGAAGATACATAGCCATGTATTTGGAATGAATTAGCTGGTGAGATGGTGAAATCCTGACTCTCCTGTAGGCGTTTTCAGTCTGTCATTGGCTCAGGCAGGGGCACATTTACATCTAGGTTCTTGATGCATTACGATTAAATGCAAGGACATTCTGTATTCTGCCAACCACTCCATGATGTGCAATGTAGATTGATGGAAAAGAAGTAACTTCTCTATAGTAGATGTGATAAAATTTCTATTATTTTGAGACTTTTGACTGAAACTTAGCAGCTGGAGCTCTCTCTTGAAATTCTGTTCCAACAAGACTTTCACGTCAACCATGCTCTTTCAGCACTAATAAGGCCATAACTCAGTCTCCTCACTCAAGTGTTTTTATGGCTATTTTGCTTTTTCATTGCAGGTGTTCAAAGCACTTTGCCCTTTTCAAGATCTCTGCCCATTTAATAAACAGCAAATTATAAATGAGATGATCAATTTTGGAGACCTTGAGAAATTTTGGGCAATCTCACTAACATTTGTTCCACCCTGTAGGAGAAGCCTATATGAGAATGAGCCGGCTGCCAGAAGCAGAGCGCTGGTACGTGGAGTCACTGCGATCCAAGAGTGACCACATCCCAGCCCATCTCACCTACGGAAAACTGCTAGCTTTGACGGTGAGTTAATCAGCAGCTCCTGGGAGCTGGTCCCAGACTCTTCGAGTAGGTGAGGTAAAGGGATGGGAAAATTTTGTCCTGAAAATTGCTTATTACCCTATTTCAGTCATGCCTTCTAATTAAGGATTTTGACACCGTCAGGTTTTTGTGAAACATTGCATCCATTCCTGAAATATCGCCACCTCTGTGTTGCGAATGGGTGATTTAGATCGCTTAAAGAACCACTGTCAAAGATATTAGCAAAAGTGGTTTTAATATGATGTTGTAAAGTGCAACTTAACAAAGTTTGATGGCAAGCTTCACTCTATTACTGTATGGCACAATTATTTGAACAGTGATTCAAAACTACCAAGGTACAAATCAAAGTTACCAAGACAAAATCAAAGTTACCAAGTCAAATCAAAGTTACCAAAATCAGAGTTGCCAAGGCACAAATCAAAGTTGCCAAGGCACAAATCAAAGTTACCGAGACAAAACCAAAGTTACCATACTGCGACGTTATGCACAATATCGGTCACTTACCAAAGATCTGCCACTGGTAAAAGGTCTCTCTGCCTCAAGGAGCAAACTTGAGAGGTGTCCCAGCTCAAGAGGAGATCACTGCCATGAGGCCAGGCCACCTAGCAGGGAGAGCTCAGAGAAGCCTTGCTTAGGCTGTCATATTCATGGAATAAAGTGATTGGCTTGTAGTCAAATTACATGCGATGGGAATTGTATGCATGAGACTCTTTGTACCCACAACTTTCTTTGTTCCTTGATAAATGACGCTTGGAAAAAAAAGCCACCTGCTATTCATGTGTTGATCTCATGATGGGTGTTCCAGGCTCATATGCATCGATGCTCACTGTGTCATTTTGCTCCTTTGTGGGATTTCAGAGAACAGATTGAAACTAGAGGAGTTCCTGGCTTGTTTACTGCTTAGGCCTTTACCACCTTTGGAGCCTGAACCAAACTACTGCTAGTTTGGTTAAGGGATTGAGTGCATCTGTCACACTCTGTGCCTGAAGAAAACAGTTATAATAGCATAGGAATTTCATAACAGATAGTAAGGAGTTCTCTGGCTGAAAAAGCCTTTATTTAAGTAGTTTAGACCACAAATAATGATATTAATACAAAAAGACATTCAGTGGTTGACCCAGGGTTGTTGTAGCAGCCTATGGCAGAGCTAGAGGTATCACCTATACTTTGTGAATTACATGTCTCATACTCTGAATTTTCACTTCTTTAGGAGTATCTCTTTGAGCATGTGAACAGAACTACTCAACTACTAAGAGCTAGTTCTAAAAATATCAGAAGAGCTGGACTTTCTCATGTCTTCAAAATTTACTTTGCCTTTTGAGTACAGATGAGCTTGTAGGTCCGGCTAAACTAGCCCCATATGATAGTTATAGCAGAGTGCCAGTCCTTCCTTGGTTTTCACACATTTTGAAGCTGAAAATGGATTTCTATTTCATTCCCTAAAATAATTCTGTTTTAAAACTGCCTTTCACTTGTTTTCCACTTCTCATTCCCATTTTTCTGACCATATCCTCTTTCTTGTCTGTCTTCCACATTTGCTTTCATTGTTCACCCCAAGCCGTTTCATATTTCCTTTCCGTGCTCTACTGATACACCTTTGTATGGCTCTTCAGTCCTTGTGCCTCAGTCTGAATATCTTCCTCAACTTTTCACCTAGCTGTAAGCTTTTACTCTGACCTTGTTTATGCCCTGTCCAGTCTTCAAGCAAAAAATGTCCTTGGACACAGGGTAGAGATCCAGTAAAGAAAAATAGGTCATAATTAATTTCAGCATATCCATTGCTGCTAAAAGTATCTGAATTTGGAAAAGGGAGAGAAATTAGAACAGAAGTTTTCTATATGAGCAACAAGTGACAGTATAATTAGAAAGAATTAAAAATTGTTTAGTGTTATCATGTAATGTCAAATGCAGAGTTTGATTAAAAACTACCTGGATGGGAATTTTCATCTTGTAATGGAAGTCAAGGTGCTAGTGTTTTATCCCCACTGGCTGTCAGTTCCAGGACCTGGAAAGGCAGTTTTTTGCTACAATTTCCAGTTACAGTTAAAATTTCTTGGATATTGACAAATACATGCACTCACTGATTACCTTCCTCTGGGATAGAACTGTAAGTAGGTTATACAGAAAAATTTCCTAATTTACCTTGCTTTTCTGGCAGATATCTTCATATCTTGCACCTAAGAATGATAGCAGAAAGTCCGTGTTACTGTTTTCTTCTTAGCAGATCTTTGTCACAAAAGTTCTAATTTATTAGAATTGCTGTCGGGAAAGAAAGAGTTTTCTCGATTAAAATCCAAATCTCTCTTTTTTCTTTTCTTTTTTTCTTACTTTCTATTCCACACACACCACTCTACCCCAGTACTCCCCTTGTTAATTTTGCATTTTCTGTACTGCTGAGTATATGAAATATGAGGTCTTCTAGGGAAAGTCTTGAAGTTGTTCTGGGAAACAAGGTCTCACAGTTTTCTTCAAAACAACAAAATCCCCAAATCCCATAATTCTGTACAAACATTATGAGCCACTAAAAAGAAATTTTTAATTTTGTCCCCCCGTTATGAAAGTTCAGTTATAGGATTAAACATTAGTGGCATAACCCAGCTTTAGAAAGGAAGTGATGAAAAAGGTATGCAAATCCTTATAGTAGAATTGAACTGTTTACTTTTCTCCAGGGATATAAATGCAAGATACATGAGAGGTGGATTGTGCCTTGAGGATCTGAACTATGTTTGTGGAAGAATGTGTCTCATTAGCAAAAAGGACAGGAGCTGTATACAACTTTGAACACTGAATACTGCACCATGATAGGCAATAAAATGCTTTGCCTATCGTTTGTCAACACATACTTGCTTATCTGTACTTGCTCTGTGCCATAATTGTAGTCTATTCTCATCACGTTTGTTTCTTATCATCTCTTGACACTTTTTTCTTATCATGTTTGTTATAATCTCTTAACACTTTTTTCTTTTATTACTGTTGCTTCTTCTCATATTCATGGCAATATGCACAGATAGGGTTCATGTCATAGAATCATAGAGTCATAGACTCATTTAGATTGGAAAAGACCTTTAAGATCATCAAGTCCAACCGTTAACCTGGCACTGCCAAGTCTACCACTAAACCATGTCCCTAAGCACCACATCTACCCATCTTTTAAATACCTCCAGGGATGGGGACTCAACCACTTCCCTGGGTAGCCTGTTCCAATGCTTGACAACCCTTTTGGTGAAGAAAGTTTTACTCATATCCAATCTAAACCTCTCCTAGTGCAACTTGAGGCCCTTTTGTCTTGTCCTATCGCTTGTTACTTGGGAGAAGAGACCGACACCCACCTCGCTACAACCTCCTTTCAGGTAGTTATAAAGAGCAATAAGGTCACCCCTCAGCCTCCTCTTCTCCAGACTAAACCACCCCATCTCCCTCAGCTGCTCCTCATAAGACTTGTGCTCTAGACCCTTCACCAGTCTCATTGGCCTTTTTTGGACACGCTCCAGCACCTCAATGTCTTTCTTGTAGTGAGGGGCCCAAAACTGAACACAGTATTAAAGGTGCGGCCTCACCAGTGCTGAGTACAGGGGGATGGTCACTTCCCTAGTCCTGCTGGCCACACTCTTTCTGATACAAGCTGGGATGCTATTGGCCTTCTTGGCCACTTAGGCACTCTGCCGGCTCATATTCCGCCAGCTGTCGACCAGCACCCCAGGTCCTTTTCCACTGGGCAGCTTTCCAGCCACTCAGTGTCCATTCTATTAACAGCAGCATAAGCTGAAAAGATGGTGCTGAAGTCCTGTTGGCTTGTAGTGACACAGGACTTTATAAACACATAACAAGGCAACATGTTGATGACAAAGTAATTAGAGAAGGCAGAAAATTTTTCAGGTGATTATTTCATTCGTGGAAATAAAAAAGTTCATTTATCTTTGATCTATTAAAATTTGGCATTTATTTCATTTAATTCTTTCAGCTACAGAGTCTGAAAAGACATTCAATAGGAAAATAGATGATGAAGAGATTTGGCAATAGAATATGGATTTTTGTCTCCGTGTTGGTCACTTATCCTTAATCAGTTTTGCAGCCTCCCATCTGCTCAGTGATTCACATTAAATGAATTTTGTCTAGTTTCTAGTATACTGAACTGTACTAGTATTAGTTCCCATCGCGAATATATGATTGCTGTAACTGACATGCTTCCTGGAAGTCTGCATAGACTTCCTTGGGATTCAGTAGCACTAGAGTTGCTCCCTTTAGCATAGTTGTTTGAGCCCATACCTACCTAACTTGAGGGACCTCTCTGATTTATTCTTCTGCTAAACTTTGCTACCTAGGCTCATGGTCATTTTCTCATAGCCTGTATATTTAGGAGAGACAAAAGCCTACTTCAGTTAGTTTTCAGATGTTAGAGGAGAGGTGTTTTAGAAGCTTCTTTCCCCTCATCTGTTGGAACCAAACCTTCAGACTTTTTGCAGTCCTGTTTCTGAATAAGTGCTGAGACAAAACTACTGATAACACTTCTCTGTGTCTCTTTTCCAGGAGAGAAATGTAAGATGGTTGATGAAGTGAAGGGTGGAAGTGAGTGCTAATATAGACAGAAAATTTTTCTGTCAGTGAAATTGGGGGTTAAGGGAGGAGAGGAGGAAGGTTTCACACAAGTTCCTAATTCCAGCCAAAGGCTGGAATTCTAGTATAAAAACCAATAGCAGTAAAGTCAAACCTGTAAAGTTACAAATCCAGCTATGTTTTACTTCCTGACTTAAATTCCAGTGAAGTGGCTTAATCTTAACCCCAGGTTTTCTGCTTCCTTAAGTCTATTGCCAGTATTAATGCTTAATAAAAGCAGCATGACATGATTCATTTAATCCCTTAGTGCCAGTGTGGATACCTGGACTGCCTTCTTGTCCCTTCTGTTTTCTTTGCCTTCCCATAAGAAACTGTGAGGGCGATGTATGCCCAGTGTGTAGACTAGAGGTTTGCAAAATTGCTTGCTTGTTGCAGCAGGCTATCCTTTCCCAACTTTCAGCAAAAGCTTTTCAAAATTTCATAAACAGGGAGACAGAAATAAATGAGCATTCTAGAGTGTAAGCTGTTTGTTTTGTTCATGTTGCCAGGCCTTGGTTCCGTCAAACACAAACTAGGAACTCTGCATGTTTCCTAAATCGACAATGACCTGTGCCTGTCTTTTCTTTTTCTTTTATATTTTAATATTGAGTTCCACAGCATACTTAAAATAAAGGCACCATAGACTAGATGAGTTTATTAGCTTAGCAATGAAAAATATGTTGGATTTTTTTTTAATTATTATTAATATTTCCAACTTGAACAATAACCTACATGAGCAATCTGATCTAAACAAAATGTTAACTCTGCTTTGAGCAGGGGATTGCACAGGATGATATCTCAAGGTCTCTTCCAACACGAGTCGTTCTATGATTCTGTGTACCTTTGTTTTCATGCTGAAGCTAGTTCCAGTTTACTAAAATGCAGTGTTTTGAATTAAAGTTGAGGTACAGGCATGTATTTAATATCAACACCTATTATCCTCTCTTACTGAAAAGAGATTTTAGAGGAGGATTACATTCTACCAGAATGAATTACCTTTTGCAAGGTTATGAGTGGCGTGTAAAACTGTAAAGAAGGTAAATCACAATTCATCTACTGTGGTAAACTTAAAATGATTATAACCATGCTGTAAGTGACAGATACTAATTCATGTCGCCCTCTCAGGTTGATTTTACCAGTTTTCCATTTGCACATAGCTAATGTCACTACTGTTCCAAAGGGCAATTTAACTTTTAAACTTGCATTTTGTGAGAGGTGAAATGAACAATAGTAAGCAAAACCATAATCTATGCTACTTAATTTTACTTGTCCTAATTCTTTTGGGTTGGTATATAGACTAGACTAGACTAGATTAGAATATTTCAGTTGGAAGGGACCTACAATAATCATCTAGTTCAACTGCTTGACCAATTCAGGGATGACCAAAAGTTAAAGCTTGTTATTAAGGTCATTGTCCAAACGCCTCTTAAACATTGACAGGCTTGGGGCATCGACCACCTCTCTAGGACGCCTGTTCCAGTGTTTGACCACCCTCTCGATACAGAAATGCTTCCTAATGTCCAGTCTAAACCTCCCCTGGCGCAGTTCTGAACCATTCCCACGCATCCTGTCACTGTGTACCAGGGAGAAGAGGTAGGCACCTCCCTCTCCACTTCCCCTCCTTAGGAAGCCAGAGAGAGCAATGAGGTCGCCCCTCAGTCTCCTTTTCTTCAAACCAGAGAAGCCCAAAGTCCTTAGCTGCTCCTCATAGGACATGCCTTCCAGCCCTTTCACCAGCTTCGTTGCCCTCCTCTGGATGCGTTCAAGGACCTTCACATCCTTCTTAAATTGTGGGGCCCAGAACTGCACACAGTATTCAAAGTGAGGCCACACCAATGCTGAATAAAATATGCTCAATAAAAGCACTTACCTTTTGTAAATTATTTCATTCATAAGTTTCCATGTATTTCAGAAAAAGTCTTCAAAAGACAACACAATGTTTTGTTGTTTCTGTGCAGCATTCTCTTCCAAGATGAACATCACTGACAGCCTTTGAGGGTGTTAATAAGTAGTTTGTTTGTTTACTTCTAGAAATGTTTTAATGAACAGTTAAAAATGTATTTATTCAAGAACAGGAGAATTCTCAGGAAATTCCTGAGAAAGGATTTTATTTTCTCTGAGTTTAGAAGTATGTGAAAATTGAGAGTATACAGTGTTACAAGCCCAGTCTCTGACAGGTGATTAGACAAACCTGAAGAAATAATATTTTCTTCTTCAACGCCTACATAAATTTTTGCATGTGTGTATCTGGGAATATGGAAAGATGCAAAACTAAAGTAACCCAATAAAGTAAAAAGTGAAATAAAAATCCAAATAAAACGAGCTTCCCTTACCTACCACTGAAAACCCGCTGGAGACAAACTCTTATCCATCAATAATAATTCTAAATACTAAACATGGCATTTCTGCACAAAATTATTCTCAGTAAAGTTTGCTTCCTGAATAACTTTAAAGATACATTCACGAAACTCAGAATATACTGTTCAGCTTGTAATAACTGTAATTTACATTGACAGACACAAAACAAACCAACCAAATAAACAAAAACCAAGCCAAAACCAGCTGTTAATTTGTCATTGATTCTTGAAATACATGAGTGGTATAGTTCTAATTTGCATGCAATAAAACCTTTGGAGTGAAAAATTACTTATTACTACTAAACCAATTATCTCTGTTTTTATTTTAATGTAAATATTTGTCTCGAGGCTTGTTAGCTCTTTTGGGATACAAGAGATGCCAGGTGGACTTGGGCATGCTGCTGTATATGCAGAAAAAAAAAAAAGCAGGCCAACTTAAGAGCTCCAAAGGAATAGCTAATGAATTTACAGTCTTCTTACCTAATATCATAACCACAAGTATTTCATAGCTCCTATATTGGATAATGTTATATGTTCATATCTAAAAATTACAGCTCACTAAGCTACAATTTTCCTGAAAATATATTAGAACAGCATAATTTAGCAGTTGAAAATCATGATTAGTAGCTCGGCTAGTAGAATAACTGGAAAATAGCCAGTTGTCTGGGGCTTAAGTTTGTACTTTTCTTTTTTTTGTTACTTCTTTTTCAGAAACAACACGTAGCTGTTTAGGACTGCAGTGCTTTAGCATTATATATTTCCAAGTGCTTTTCATAGCTTTAACTTGTTAAGCTGCATAAATTACTTGAGAGTTTTATTTGTCAATGTGACATGTTAGTTGACCTAGCCAATCTCCTGGTAGCACAGGAGTTTGGTACCACAGCATCTGAGCCTCATCCCTTGCTTAAGTAATTTATTTCTATATTACAAAGAAAAGCATAATTTTTGTAAAAGGCTTTAAGATTGCAAGGCTCCCAGTTCTAAGATAAAAATGAGTCTGTCAAAAATGACAGTACCAGATGAGGCCTTGAGCATGTGCTGTAATTCATTTTCCATTTTATGAGCAGACCTTCTAGAATAGAAAGGGTTGGATATCATGCTAAAAAGAATCATTCATAAGTAAGGCTTTCAAATTTTTTTTCTCTCTTCTCACTTTAGTCTTAAAGAGAAGACTAAGAAACCCTCTCTTCTAATGGCTGACCTCTCTGCCATCAGGCAGTGGATGGTTGTTATAGTAGCACACTAGTCTGAGCAGCTTTATTTCAATTATAAATAAATCTGTTTTGAAGTTTTGTTTTATCTGTTTTGAGTGAACATGAGCCCACAAACCACCCCTCATAACTTGCAGTAGTGCCTATAATTGCTAAAGTACTTAGGGGCAGCCCCATATTGTAACATTTAGCGTGTTGCATCTAGGAATTACAGGCTTTGCTGTGTTCCTTTGGAAAAAATTGCACAGTGTTTTCTTGCATTTTACACGGCACCACACAGCGCTGTTAATCTCCTATTTTTTACTGGCTTGGAAAATCACCCAAAGTGCTGTAAGAAAAATTTACTTTGCCTTGTAAAATTTCTGTGTTACAGCTCCAAACCATATTAAATTCAGTAATAATCACCATAGAAGATTCCCTGAAATCTAAAATATTTTATTTTAAAATGTTTTCTCCAAAGGGGCATGGGAAGAAAGCAGACATAGACATGATAGAGACTGGCAGTGTTTTGGATTAAAATAAAAGAAACAGGATTGTGACATTCCAGTATCAACACTGAAGTTAGATACTTTTTTTAAGTTTCAAAATACTCTCTCCTCAGTGGGTGGCCATATTTCTCCCTGCAGTTGTTTGCAGCTTATGTTCCTGACAAAGAGAAGGCCAG
Source organism: Nipponia nippon (assembly GCF_047370975.1). Classification (NCBI taxonomy): domain Eukaryota; kingdom Metazoa; phylum Chordata; class Aves; order Pelecaniformes; family Threskiornithidae; genus Nipponia; species Nipponia nippon. The sequence goes on from NW_028262347.1 coordinate 46,003,994, forward strand.
AGAGGTATCCTGCCATTTTTGTTTAGCTGTGAAATTACTCAGAGTGCCACTATCAAATACCCTATTGTATTCAGTAATTCGTGTAGTCCTTGAAAGTGATCTCAAAATAAATATAAATAAATGACAACATGGAAATAAATGGAAGGTAGTAAGAACGGAAAGAAATGGGGCAGCAGGGGAAAAGGGGAAGATAGTGCAATAATGAATAGACTAATTCAACATTTACTATTTCTGTAATTACTTGCTGCTTATGTTCCAGCACGGAAAGGAAATTTGCATTCCTGTTGGACAGCTCTGTCATATTGTCATTTTTTATGTCGCTGGTTGATTGCTACTCTTTTTCTGTCTCTCTAGATTTACACAAATTGGAAGAAAGCAGGGATGCAGTAGAACAGTCATGATGTCGAAAGAATCGTGACTGTTTTTAAGATATAACAATTTAAATGCTATATGATAAATTCAGGTATGATTTTCTAGAACAGTTTATCCCTTCTTTTAGTAATCAATTCCTTTAAAACAACAAAAAAAATATTTTTAGTAATACTTCTTTTGCGAATGATAAATAAATGCCTACACATATAGAAATCTTTAATCTATGAAAAGACATTTTCTGAATGGGTCAATTTAATTAGATGAGCAAAGCTGTTAGATATTTCATTTTGGGAGGCGAAATCAAATCCCTTGGCTGTTAGTACTGCTTCTGGGAAGAATTTTTTAATGAAAATTGGATATTTCGGTTTATCTCCCATCATAATAAAGTATAAATGACATTGAATCCTTGAGAAGGCTCTCTCTAAGAAGTCAAGTTGAGCCAAACAATAGCCGCTGCTACTTTTCTGTCATGTATTCAGTTTGTCTATGGAGTCTGACACAGACACTTCAATTTTTCTTGCCATTTGAAATCCCTTGAGGGTTAAAACTGATCCGGGCACAAAGTTTGGATTTAGTTCTGAAATTTGCAAAATGTCAGAAGTTGTTTTCTTTTTTGTTTCCAGTTTACAAGCAATTCGCTTGTAGGGGATGGGAGGGGTGGGTTTCCCTTTTCAATGTGGAAAGTCATTTTTATTGACTTCAGAACCGTGAGCCCTATTTTTTTAAGGTTTGGTTATCTGGTGTATCTGGAGCATTAACACCCCCAGGCTGAATGTCAGGATTTCTGAACTACAGAAATTTTCAATAGCTGACATCTATTGAGCTTGTATTTCTTCTGAGGTTGGCCATATGCCATAAGTATTGCATCCATAGATATACTTTTCAGTCCCCTTAGGACGTATGTTTGGCTGCATGCCAAATGTAACAGAATTAATTGTAAAACAGAGTATTTTCATTTAAATATAACATATCCGTCTAACTAGTTGGTAAATTACTTTGGAGCAGGTATTTAGGCACATAACCCCTTACTAACCTCCTTTAGGGATCTCATCTTCTGTATCTTGTTTCTAACTTCCTGTAGGCAGGAAAAGGGGAGCCCTAAACTTCTCACTTTACTCAACATAAATTTAAAGCTTGTTGTAGGAAACATCACTGACACAGGATGAACTGCTTTCATGAAAGAAAGAGATCTTCTTGTTTTGCTACATGGTTGAATATAGCCGCCTGTCACCTGTTATTACTCTGTGTGTAGTAATTTTGTCAGTAATCATAGAAAAATGCATGATATAGGCCAAATTTAGCTTAGAAGAAATTCATAGGACTCAGTGAAAATGGTATGTGGAGACAGTGAATTTATATTCTACTGACTGGCCACTGAAATATGAGTAGATATTAATACACTATCAGAAAATATAAAGTGTGGTTTAAGACTGAATGGAAAAGAAAGTGCCTAACATGGAAATTTACTTAACATTTCATTACATATTCTTGATACAAAATAATCTAAAGCTTAATGGTTGAAGTGAACATTTCAATATGGGTCTAGACAGTAAATAAATCACAAGGTGTCGAATGAAATCTGTTCTTTAAAAGTTTACTTAGAGACTGTAAACAATCTTTCTTGGTTTTAACAGTGATGTAATGAGGTAAATTCCTTTTAGACTTGAAGTTACCCAAAAAGAAAGACTAAAAAATGGGGGGAGTGGGAGGGGAAACCACAAGCAAAACAACCAAAAAAAACTTCAAGGGAAAAAAATCCTATGCCTATATTTCTTTCCTATATCATTTTGAATGCTTTAATAAAACAAGAATGCTTTTTGTGATATGAGACCCATAAAACAAGAAAATGGATGTCAAATAGTTCTAATATGTTATTGCTTAATCAGATACATACTGCTTTACTTGAAGAAAATATCACCTTAATAAGCTCTGAATCATGCCCCAAGCCAGTAAAGTTATGAGCTGTGCTTTAGATATTCCTAAATCTATGTATAAGCAGTGGTGTCACATTCAAAAATGCTTAAGCTCCAGTGGATTCCCACCAAAGTCAATGGGCAACGCTTAAATCTCAGCTCTCTGGTTATCATGCCATTAATTATCCCTGCAGCTATAGACTTAAGAACCCAGTTTATGTTATTACTCTCTAAAATAACTTTGACTCATAGAAAAATTACACTGACTTCTGTAGAATCTCAGTCAGGCTAGTAAATGGATTTTTAGTCAACAAAAATCCACCTGTGGTTGAAGGAGGACTAATGTGATATATTCAGATGGAAATGAACCACTTAAGCTACAAACAGAATTAAACTAAAACAAGATGTTGCATTTTATCGATCCTAGCAAGGCTTATTTCTAAAAGTAATTTACTAGATTACACAAGGAGTATGCATAGACTCACCTGCATGTGAGGACGCTGGTCCAGTGAAATGACTGGGAAGGAGAGTCAGGACCAAGGGTATGTGGGTGCGTCACATTGGACAATAATGAGAAAGTTGCCTCACATTTACTCTAAGGTAAAGATTAGTATATGCTGAATTATCGTGGATTAGTAGATACAGATTCATAGCCTAATTTCCTGCAAAGTAATCCAATTCTTGCTCCCATACACTGAGATTAATATATTACACCAAAGAGGAATAATGCTCTCATGTTCTTGAAGTTGCTAGCCAAAACTTGAGAAGATCAGTACTAGTAACAGTATTGTTTCTCATTGTGATCATCTAAGGATATGAGAGAGGAAAACTTTGACAAGACAGCATCTTTTACAAGCCCACTGATACTAGTTGGGTAAAGAAGGGCTTTGCATGACTGTAAACTCCTCCCCCCACAACTATTTGTTTTTCTAATGAAATATATGGTGCTTGTCACTACAAATCACTTCTCATTACAAATCTTGCATTGTATGTGTGTTTTTCTGGGCCAGATGTTAACCTTTAGACATCATTGCTTCTCTGCCATGTTCAGTTGTTTTTATTTTATTATGATAAAGATGAGATGAAGAGGCAAGGTTTATCTCTTTCCTGCACAGGAAGTATAGAGACTGAGATAAATTTTGGACCTTTGATATGAATAATGCAAGTCCCATGTATTTCAGTGGGACTAGCATTTCACATACAAATAGTGGTGCAAGATATTTGCATTGTAATTCAGAGTGAAGAAGGAAGAGTTGTAGAAATAACAACAAAATGAGGGGGAAAGAGTCTATCCCTTTAGCTACTAAATACTACACATTAAAGTAATTTGTGAACTCTTAACATTTAGAGGAGGGATGGGGAGCTTGCATATGTCAGTGACCTCTTTGTAAGATGCAACTCTCTAGTTCCTGTTTCTTTAGTCAGCTAACTAAAAACTTTTCAAGATTTTATTGCTAATTTACTCAGTTATACACCATTTAAATTGTGTTTTGCCTGTCCCATGACAACTTTTGTAAGGCAAAAGGAACCGGTTATGAAAAAGATATGCAGGTCTGCGATAACTTAAAGAAATGTGAAATGAAGTCACAAGTTCAGTTCAGACCTTTTTACTATCCTTGTGTAGTCTCTCTGTGACTTTAAAATGTCCTAGAGAGAAAGAAGGAAATATGTAAAATAATATTTTTTTCTGTATTCAGTGTCTGCAGTTTAATCAATCTTCCATTAAGAAATCTTTTCATAATTCATTTATTTTTATTAAAAAATGTGAATGCTTGCCAAAAAAAATAGAGATGATGTGGGGAATGACAGTCAACTGCATTTGTGACACAAATTCAGTTCCTTATGCAATCACATTATTACCAGTTAAAGCTGTTAAACCTATATTGAAGAGTAAAGTCTCTGCTTTACTGATTAAACCCTTGCACACTTTGAAGAATGATGAATATTTACAAAATATAAAGTTGGTTTAAATTGCAGAGACCACCTAATTTGTTGAACGACCTTGCTGGTTGCCACTGTGTCATCATAGTTTCCACAAGAGGGTTATTCAGAGCTGCTCAGCTGTATTAATCTTTTCCAATTTTACTAGCATCTCAGGGTCCTTGGGCCTCCAGCAGCCTGAAGTACAACAGCTGCCTTAACATGAATTTGGCACAGTTTGCCAGCAGAGTCAGGAAAAGATTGGGGTGGATATAAAAACAGTAGTTTTGTCCTCAGTATTTTAATATTTTAAGGATAAATACAGGGTCTTGTAGTAATGCATCAGCTGCCCTTAGCTAGCTCTCTTTTGTTTGTTGTGGTGATTATAACAGTCTTTTGTAGGAAAGCCCAGTTAAGCAGTAGGTCTGACCATATTAGCAAGGCTGGATCCATTGTCCTGGACTCTAGGGAAGAAGTAACCAACCAAACAAAAAAAAACCCCTTGCAGTCAACTTCTGCGGAGAACTGGTCTTAAAAATCAAGCTCCTGAATTCATATTTAATCACTTAACTGTTTGGCTTCCAAAACTGCAAGCATCCAGCCATTCTGATTTGAAGTCTGCGTGATTTGTGGAGAGTGGAGTATTTCCGAAAGCCAGGACAACTGGCATGCTAGGTTATAAGAGCCATGTGTCAGTTACATTCAATTCTTTCCTTTTAAATTTGCTAGTGTTGCTGGAAGGTGGTAATCATGGGCAATTCATCTTTATTTAGGCACATGGGGGAAAAAAATGAAGTTTTCTTTATTAACGGAAAACTGTTGAAAGCTTGTTCTCATTATAGGCATTAGAGTGAGGTCCAGGTCCAGTAAGGAGAATATCAGCAGTCTTCCAAATTGATTATTGAAGTGTCTTTGTTATGGTTTTTTCCCCCCAGCAATGAGATTGCCATTCATTGCTTTATGATTCTGTCACATTGGTCTCAGCACTGAAAAGCTGTAAATCTGCCAGTGCGTCTGTGCAGAGGATCTCCATTAGGGCTTGGGCTAGGACCACCCACTCATTTCTCCTGAGCAAATCAGTAGCTGTTTTCATTACCTTTTTATTAGCTACCGACCTGGACTGGATGTGAACTGGTGACCAACAGGTGAAACTGGTGACCAACAGGTGAAAGGTATTTTGTATCCCGTTATTAATCCTTAGAGCCATCAAGTCCTTCCATTAAAATCTTATGAATAACTTTTTTTATCCTTCAAATAAGTCTGCTAGCATGCAGTTGTAAACTTATATTTTTTGCTTTGTAAAATTGCCAAAGCATGTGGTTGTGCATATACAAGTGCACACCCTGCTGCTAGAAATTGGGAGGTTTCCAGTGGCTCTCAGTGCCTGCGTTTGTATGGGTCAGTACACATAACGGTGAACATGCACACAAAATGCCTTCCTGCACCAAATCGGTATTTTTCAGCTGCTTAAACAATTATTTGGATTTTTTTTAAAAGTTAGAATTTTATTCCCTTAACCCATGTGTTTTATTTAACACTGAACACATACAATGGGGAAGGGACAATGACAGGGATTGCTGTCTTAATCTAACTACACAGTGTGTACATTCTGTTATGGTAGTTACGGTGTACATTGGATAGTTGAAAAAAGTTGATAATGCTAAATTTTAATTGTGAAAAAGCCTGGTTCTGTCAAGTGATTGATTTTATATCATTTGACACAAAAATAAGGTGTATTAAATCTGTGCTGAGGTATTCACATTTTAGCAGCAGACAGATGGCACCAAAGAGGACATTTTAGATGGCATGATGCAAGGTTCCTCAGAATGCCATTCTGCAAGAAAATGCTTTCATCCTTTTTTTTAATTTTTGACAAATGTGGGTATATGAAAATGATGGCCAACATGAACAAATGTAGCTGTGCTGATTGTTTGTAGTCAGATCATTTTATGTCTTGGGTGTTTGTATCTTTATCTGTTAATGAGTATTTGAGCCTGTTAGTAGCACAGTCATTTCTTTGATGCTATGTATGCTGGCACCTGTCATCATTATGTACTCCAGGTCTCCTGACTGGCCTGAGCTTGAGTGCAATATGCCATTTGGAAAGTGCCAAAAAGAGTTGAGCAGTCATGTATTTTTGGTGATCCCAGTAAATGAAAATTAATCATGTTTGACAAATGTTTGTGGCCTTATAGTTCTGTAGGCAGAAGCTATGTGTTTTGTGACTGTATTCAATGAACTGTCCTTTTATGTTCTAGAAATAGACACAGAGACAGCGTGCAACCAGCTAAAACTAATGATGTTAGTCTGTTAAAAAAAGCAATGATGCAAAATGAGTAGATGTTAATTCTGTCGGTATTAGTGATACATATGCTTGGTGCCTGTCATTTTGAAGCCTCAAGGCTGGACTTACATATGTCGTGGTACCTTTTGCCAGACTAAGAATGCCAACATTGATGTTAAATGGGCAAAATTTAGTGTTCAGTTATCACCCTCCCTCCCCCACCATCACCCCAATTATCTTAATTTGAATAATTATTTTATCCTGACCCAAATTTACGTTGTGTTTTCAATTGGAGATTATTTTCTTCTTTATGTTTTGTTCTCAACTATGGTTGTATGCTATTTAAAAAAAAAGAAATTGCATTTAATCTGTTGGTGTGTCTTTACTGCACTAGTAGATGAGGAAAAATCAGTCTGGGCTACATGTAATTTTTTGAGGGTTTTGTTTTGTGTTTTGTTTTGTTGTTTGTTTTTTTTTAAAAAAAAAGCAGGGATGAGAGGCACTGCAGTATAAGATAATGTAGTCTATCCTGTAGTTGCACTATTTGGTTGACAGGAGCCTTGTGCCATGTGGATATGGTTTTAAGGTATATGGGTTTACCAAAGAAAGTTTACTAAATAATAAGGCTAAACTCTTACCTCCAACGAATATTCATTTTGTGAAACTGGAATACTGTAAATGATAAGCCTGCTTATATTTCTGCCAGGATGATCTCTTGGAAATATGGCCTCTATGTTGGTTTTGATGGAACCTGGTCTTGATATAGTTCTTGGTGTGCTGCACAACTTCTTTCTCTCTCTTTATTTTATTGTCTCTAAGGCCCTTGAGGGAAATACTGAAAATCTGGAGCAGCCGTAATCATGAACAGACCTCGTTATTATTCCTATGTTAACTTGTGGGATAGTGCAGGATATATGCAATGTCTGTTTCCAGACCACAAAACTTGAGAAAGCCTATATGCTTCTATCTGTGAAATAACACTCAAGGCAACCTTGAGAGGTGCAGACCACAATGCACTTCCACTGTGGTTAAGCTTAACTGCTCTTTATTCTGGAGGCCTTCTATTTTATAACACAAACCGCAGCAACTAATTTCATGGGGATAGGGATAAACAGGTCACAGGTATCTTATTGAATAGCTGATGGTGATTTGTGTTTGAGTATCAGACTAGGCTAATCTAATATCACTGTTTTCTTCATGAAAAGAGTAATGACCACTAATGGATCTGCTCTGGCACTTGTATACCATAATGCAACTTTAGTGGCTTGATAATTTCAGTGATAAGAAAATCTGTGGTTTAGAACATGTCTGTTCTTTTTACCATCATTTCTGTTCCTTTTCTTTTTTCCTGACCATTTTGTCATACCATTGTCTTTAAAAATTGCCTTTTCTATTTCAGTTGTGTTTTATGGTTGACTGATTGATTTCTGATGAAATCTAACTTCCCACATTAAAATCCAAAATATTTTCTATTTGTTATAGAAACCTTTGTTTGTGGTGACTTTACTGTTCACTGTGTATGTAGTGTTATTTAGGACACAAGAAGATGGAATGAAGCTGCGTCAGGGGAAGTTCAGATTGGGCATTAGGAAAAGGTTCTTCACCGAGAGGGTGGTCGGTCACTGGAACAGGCTCCCCAGGGAAGTGGTCACAGCACCAAGCCTGTCAGAGTTCAAGGAGAGTCTGGATGGCGCTCTTAGTCATATGGTTTAGTTTTAGGTACTCCTGTGAGGAGCAGGGAGTTGGACTCAATGATCCTTATGGGTCCCTTCCAACTTGAGATATTCTATGATTCTATGATTTCATAAAACCAAAACATACTTTTTCCCCCCTTGTTTTTTTTTTAAGAGCATGACTAAAGCTCCCTCCTACCTTCCCTTCCGATTGTAGCTTGGGTCTGTGTAATGCTCATCCTGATGCCTGTCCAGAAAAGTAGTGTGTAGCTTGATCTTCACCCAAAGCCCTTTACAATATTTTTTGCAGTACATTTCTACCACTTCCTTACTTCTTGGACATTGACGATGTTGGACACATTTCTTCCTCAGTCTGGAGATCTGCAGCATAAAGTAGCTGACCACAAAACTTACTGTAACACTTAAACATTCATATTTACTTAGGTTAAGTCTAGTGATAATAGTAGTTGTTTTTCTCTAGTGCCTGGAATTTGGAAATAGTAACTGTACATGATCGCTCCATGGTGACACACTGTTAAAATAATTTTTCTCTCTCTCTTTTTTTTTTTTTTTTTTTTTTTTTAAGGGACGCAAGAGTGAGGCAGAAAAGTACTTCGTGAAGGCTATTCAGCTGGATCCTACCAAAGGGAACTGCTACATGCATTATGGTACGTTTCAGATAGATAGAGTTTCCACACATATTCCAGGATTGCTGTTAATCTCTCTGAGTGATTAAGGATTTGAAAAGTGCTACTGGCAAAATACCTTCTTTAAAGGGAAAGAAACTAATCTACCATGTATAACTTCATCTCCATTTCAATTTGTTAATCACTGCAGAGGGAGAGGTGAAGATTTTCATATTTTGCATAGCCTTCCTCCTGTGAGGGGAATTTCAGTATTGCTGCTTCTCTGGGAAAGAAAGAAGGTGACTATTGCCATATGTTGAAGTTTCATGGCCTGGAATGTTATTATTAACAGTTTTGGCCTAACTTCACTGGCTGCTGGTGGGTGGGCAACTACAAGTTATACTTTAGTGTGCGTGGGTTCTGTATATTGAAGTATCTGCTTTTTCTTGACGACTTACGAGCCTTACATCTACCTCCTTCCCAGCATCTTCATGGCTTGAAATGGATAAGTATTACAAAAGATTTTGACAAGTTGGCTATACCGTTGTCATACTAAGCCATGCATGTGTTTAAAGCACACAGTTAGTTTGAAGGTATCTTTATAACTTTGGATTGTTTTTGCTAGATGTGCAAAAAATATTTCCAGATGTGATTGATCCCAAGGAACCAAAAATATTTAACTTTATGGACTAATTCTTACCGTATTTTAAAGATGATAATAGACAAATCTAAAAATGCAAGCTATGTAGTCCCAATTGGAAAATATAGAAAGAACTAATAAGTTTCATCTTAGTTAAGGAAGAAGGTAGGGAATCACAGGCATACTATATATATCTTTGTATGTTGTTTTAATTTCCTCTTCTGATTCTAACTGGTAAATGTAAAATACATGAAAATGAGTGGCCAAAAGGGAAAATTAATCTCACATAATAACTATGTTTTTACTTTGTGTGATTCCTTTGTCTGAATTGCTCACACACTGTATTTCTGTTTGGTCCCATGCAGTGTAAAATTCTGTATGTTAGGTTCCCAGAATCGATGCGTACATTGTTACTTAGAACATGTCATGGTATTTAAATGAATGTAGCCCAGTCCTGCATTATTTTGCATTATGGATCATTGCAGATACTGACTTTGTCTTCTATTTATGCCTGTACAGGTAAATCTGATAGGGGTATTTGTGCACATAAGCTCCATTATTTTAATTGGATATAAGTATAGTTGATATCTCAAGATAACGAGGAAAAGTTGCAGCAGATTGTTTCTTGAAATCCTACTCAAGCCCCTTCCAGCCTTTGTTATTAAGAAATCTATCCTTAGTTATTAGAAAATCTATTTGCGTACAAATTCAAAGATAGGTCTCAACAATCCATCCTGGCAATTGAAGATATGATTGTGTATATTTTATTACAGGTCTAGACTTTTTTCTTTTTGTCTCTCATTACTTCATCAACTTGCCTGTCTTTTCCTGCAGTATTCCCTCTGTGTCATTTTCAAGTGCCCTATAAACTAAACCCAAGGTTATTCAAATCATCATTCATCTCTGATGTATTGACTACTTCATTACCAGAGTACAATGTTAAAATGGTGTATTGTTTCCTAATTAAGATTATTCCCTGAAAACTTTAGCAAATTTTTCCTTTATTGTGTCACAGGTACAAAAAGTGGTTTCTGTGTCCTTATGCAGAGGTTGTTATAGCAACATAAGTGAGTTTCTGCTCTGCAGATTAAGAGTGAAGGGCAAGTTTTAGTCAGTGTTTGGAATACCAGCGTAGTAAAATGTGATGCTGAAGGGCTGTAGACACAAGAAGGTTCTCTGTACCAGTCACTAGGTCTCTGTCATGGAGTATTGTACACAGAGAGCTTTACTGAATGCAGTAAACTTTTATTTTGATTGTATAACTTCTGATCACGTCACCAAATTCAGTGATGTTGCTCTATGTTTATATCAAAGTAGCTATTAGAAAGATACGGTTTACTACTTCTTGGCTTATGCGTCAGTGTAGTACAGGTGATCTCAAAACCTTGTCACTTCAAGCACAGGACTTTGTAAAATTTGAAATAAATTATCCTTGCTTTTCTCTCTTTCCCTTTTCCCTCTCTTTCCCTTTTCCCTCTCTTTCCCTTTTCCCTCTCTTTCCCTTTTCCCTCTCTTTCCCTTTTCCCTTTCACCTATTTCTTGTATTGTTCAGGAATCTGTAGTGTATGTTACCAGGGACACTCCAAATATTACACAGGAATCCCTAGTGAACAATTTATGCTTTATCTCTACATCTCATTAATTTGTTTTAGCACCTTGTCACAGATACAGTCCATATCCTATATGCCAAGTGTTAAACTGTGGGGAAATACATCCATATTTTGCATGTAAATCTTAGAGATTACTTTTTTTTCTCAGCATGAAGATGTTGGAACAGAGAATTAAATATTTGGCATCAGCCCTAAAAAAGCACGTACCTTATGGAACAGCCAAATGAAATGAGTGGTCAGTTGGGACACAACTATGTGTTGATGGAGTAGCAGGAATAAATGGACTGAAGATTTTCTTCCAAGTGCACATGCATGCACACACTTATAATTTGTGCTCCCAGTATATGCAGATGCTCTTTTTGACTTCTAACCTTTTAGACTTTTTTTTGAGCTATCAGGATAAATTGTCAATATTCTGTATCTTTTAAGAGACTTATGTTTGTGTTATAATGTGCTTTAATTCAGGCCTTAAGCCAAAGCTATTCTTAGATGATGTGATTTGGTGCAGGAGTCAGTTTATTTGATCAGATAAAAGTTTGGAGAGAGGCGAACAGTTTCATGGTTGCCTTTTGGGATAATACCACCACAGCACGTTTCTCTGTTTGAGATAGTGTTATGATTAGTTTTGTATAGGTAATTTGCTGGCTTTGAATTTCAGTGGATTTAGGTTTAAAGCAGTGTTTCTCTAACTCATTATGCTTGGAGATGTCTGAAGGGGGAACTAGTGGGAAAGCTGAAGAGATATAAATTCCTGCACACTGCAGACATGATGCCACTTCATTGGATATGAGGGGAAGTGGCTTTTGCTCTAGTGACCAGAGAGGGTGGCAGTCCCCTCTCAGGCTGAAATGCAGGCAGCTGGTCACCTGTCCCCATTTTCCCTTTCTTTTCCCCTTTCTCCTTCCTTTTCCCTTTTCTCCTTCTTTTCCCCTTTTCCTTTCTATATGCCAGTTATCTGAACATCTGAACTTTGTGCAGAACCATTGTCTTACAAATATGTGGTCTTGATGAGTGATCTGATAGAAGCTACTCAGACACATGGTACACTACCAGAAACACCTAACAGATGAAACAGAGAAAATATTAATCAGGAAGAAGAAAAAATGACAGAGGAAAGACTGCAGAAGCACCATTTTTTTTGTGCAGAAGTAGAGATTTTTTTTGCATTTTCTGGCAATGAAAATCTTATTTGTTGCACAACCTACATGTTTTTAAACTGAAACACTGGAGAAGATTATTTCAGGTACTAGATTTGAATTCTCCTGTAAATTTTGAGTCTTTTAATTGGATATTTTTAATACACATTTTTTAAAGAAGATTTAAAGTGAACAATTTTGACTAAACTGAGATGAACCTAATAAATGCTTATTTATTTTTGAATTTCCATCTTTGTTTTCTCTGGGAAAGTTTTCTTCAAAATATCCTGCCCACATCTACTGAGGATATTGGCTCTCATGCATCCTACTTTACTTTGAACATTTAACTCAAGTATGCCATTTTGGGTCCTGCAGGACCTCAATGGCTTCTGTCATCAACAGATCGATGACATAATTGAAATGGTCTCCACTGGCCATAGAGGGGACTTCTTCTAACCTAGGTGCCTCAATTAAATGCTTATGGTCAGGTGGATTGAATCCAAGTATCAATCTGAGAAACCACAGAGAGATACCTATGAACTAACCAATTCCAAAGGAATTTTCGTATAAATATTTTAAGAATATGTTGGCATCTAGAGAGTCAGTAAGTCAAATTTGTTAACAAGTGTGCCAAACATAGAAATATTCAGCCAGGTCAGACCAGTGACATTATGGACCAGAGATTATTTAGTTTTGGATACAGTATTGACCACCCACAAAGGAAATACAGATCTCCCATTTCTGTCTGCGCTGAGCCTATCTCAGGAGAAGTTGAAGAAAGATTCTGTATACAATTTGTCAATGCAGAGAGATGAGATGAATTTCAAACAGTGAAATGCTTGTCTGTTTGAAAAGAAACAAAAATAAATTCCTCAGTATCTTTTCATTGAGATGGCTAGTAAGATGCAGTGTGGTTAAGTAGTTTGAAGTTGTTGAAGGCTTTCTGTACTAGCTTTCACTTAAACAAACAAGCAAACAAACAAAAAAACCCATAAAGCTACAGTGAAATTTAAGTTGTGCAAACATTTTACCTCCAAAACTGTCTTATTTCCTTTATAATTTGCTGTTTTAAAAACAAAACAAAACAAAACAACACCACTAAAGCAGATTTCATTTTACTTACTTGCTAAAAATAGGTTTTGCTACCATGCCTCTTAAAGTGCATATAGTTGCCTTGCTCCAACATAATGAAAATGGAGTGGGGAAAAAGAGAGAGAAAGGAGGAGTGAGGTTTCAAGATAAATGTGTGTACAGAGGTCCCTCCTCCCTTACATTTGTAATGGCTTAATTGGAAAGGGGAAGTCTAGAACCCAGCAGGATGTTCAAATTAACTCTGTTTTATTAATCACCACTGAGACCTCCTTTTAATATAGTTTCCTTTGAATAATACATTGTTTCTAATAACTCTAAATTGTTTAATGATTCCTTTTTCATTATAAAAATGGATTATTCTCATTAGATTAATTATGCATTCACTTAATTAGGCAATTCACATTGATCATCTGCCTTTTTCCATGCATTCCCAGTTACAGATATAAAACAAAATGGAAAACATGCTGTCAGATTAGGTATAACTGAAGCTTATTAGCTATACTCTCATTGAAGGAAGAACAGATTAACATGTTCCCAAACATTCTAGCTTTTTTTTTTACATTATCTTTCAGTTTTGAATTTGTGATAATTTAGGAGTTGTTTTTATAGATTTTCTCATATTATCTGTTGGGTTTTTTTTACACAGGTTTAACTTGTTAACTGCTGTTTTTATTTTTTTCACTTTCATCCTAAGTCGTTCTAATAATTGTTTCAGCACAGAACTTTTAGCCCTTTTTGATGCTTAAATTTTCACCTGGGCTTGTGAGCACTTTGTATCCGTCTTGCCTCCAAAGGTGGCTGCTTTACCACTCCTAAGTCCCAGCCTGAAAATGGATTGGAACTGCTGTGGTTTAAGCTTCAAAATAAATTTCATTGAAATATGATAGCAGTGGATTTTCAGGCACCATTTTTTTCCGTCTTTAAGTCATACACTTACATGTGTTAGTGAGTGTGAGAATTTACATGTGTTTACAGATGTGGATTCAGTTTTCTTCTGATGTGATGTATTTATAATGTTTTGGTGTAGTCACATTGTTCACAGTGCTGGAGCTTTGTGTCTTTGTTCTATATTGCCTGAAGAGCAGCCTGGGACAGCTTTATTTTTCTCCCATATATTTAAGGAAAAGATCTTATGAAGAAAACAGTGTAATAATGGAAAATAAAATGTCAAATTTATATTGATAAGGAAGAGAAATATTGACCATGACCTAGTAACGAAGTCTTACTCATTTCTTCAAGAGACTTTTATGCCTGTGGAAGAAATGTCACTCTAGTCCATAGGAAGGTCAGTTTTTATCTTTGCCAATGAAAGGAATAAAACTGATTTCACAATCCATAATTCCAGTGAATGAATTGTCCATTTCTGACTGACAGGTTAGCTAAATGAAGTATATGCTGAGTGATAAGTAAAACAGAGTGCATGGATCTGCTCCATTGGGAACACCAGATGCTACATGGTGATTATGTACTGAGAAATTAAATTCCTTGATGAGATGGGGTCAAAGCCAACCAGATGTATTATGTCCATCACTAAGTCACTTTGCCAGCCTTCTTGATATGCACTCATGAACCTTTCAGCAAATGAAAGGTTTTTTGCCATTTTAAATCTTTTGGAAATCCTAACATTAAATATATAATGATTTTGTAGGAAAACTATAAAACAAGTTTATGATACTCAAATAACACATGTTCATATGCGCTCTTTGGAGGAAGGGTCTCTCTGTCTTGAGCATACAGTGCCATGAAATTAAGATCCTGACTTTGGAGTATGGCTTATACCTCCTCCTGCAATATCAATGAATGTAATTCCAGGATTCCTAGACCCAAAACAGGAGGAGAGATGTAACCGACTCACAGAAAGACTTCATTAAACTTCTGACCTTTCTGCTCCCAGAGCTCTCTCCAGTAACTTTGATTTAAGAAAATCTTCAGTTACTATTAACACAGACAGTATTTCTTACTTCCAAACTGAAACTGAGCAAGAATATACCAGATACTGAGCTATTCAGAAGAATATACCAATTTGAAGTCGTTTGCGGTTTTCTTGGCAGCTGTGAATGATGAGTGTGCAAAGGCATATGTACATAAGTTGTCAAGTCCTTTTTGTTGCTCTCTAGGCTGTTGCTATCACACAATATTAAAAGTAGATTATTACAAACCACTATAATTACTATTTATTCCAAACTCCCTTTAGAACCAATCACTTAAGTGGAATGCAGTGGAGTATTTCCAAACAAGCTAGGTCACTGACCCTGAACGCTGTGGAATTTCCATGTTTCTGGCTCTTCCCTTGAGTTTATCCTTAAATCTAATCATTCTGACATCCCAAATACATGGTTGACTCTGCTTCCTCAGCACAACATACTAGACTGTTTGAGAGATGTGGTATAGAAATTGCAGATCAGAGACAGAGCTAGAAATGCGTCTTTGTGCTTCTTTCATGTTGCCAAAATATGGGAGTTCTGCAGGAACTGAAAAAGCCTGTGGCACGAACAACCCCAGAGACTTCTTTGTTAATGATCATGTGTTTTGACCTATGCGTGCCATCTCATGAGGATTTTTGAAGGGATAGCATGGAGCTGCTACAGAAGTGCAAGTGGATAGTTCTTTCCCATCCAAATTTCACTTTTCCAAACTTTATACATCACCAGGTGCCTGGGGGATGACATAGCGTCCAGAATCTTCCTTAGTATTTGTAAAACATGAGGTCCTCTTTATTATGTCTTTTCATCATTAATCTTTTGTTTTAGTGAGAGCTTCCAGTGATCCAGATGTAGTCACAAGTTCAGTCATCAAGTCCCAAAGGCTTGCAATTTCATTTTTTTCTCTCTTATCTCTGGTCGTGCTCTGGATGACATCCAATGGTATATTTAGCACAACTGCAACAGATAACTTTTTCAGACAAAGAAAAAGGCTAATAAAAAAGATATTTCCAAGCCAGTGCATATATTGATATTGCAGCACCCACTGGCTTGCGTAGTGTTTCTATATATTTTATTTGCATGGAGTAATCTTCTCCATGGGAACCAACTGAGGGGATAAACTCCCCAAAAGCCCTTCCAGCAAGAAAGCCAAAGAACAGCTTTAGATAAAGATGGAATGGGATATAAGGAGCAGCAAAACAAACTGGAATGCTGCTACCATCTAGGTGATCCTGATGTAAGTTCTCTTTGCTTCCCCTGTCACATCCTACCCATGCACCAAGAAATTGTCTAAACAGGCCTGGAAAGCAGGATCTTTAAGCAGACATTCCCTTGCTCTGGGAACTGCTCATTCTCAGCCAATGAATCTGTTTTGAAACTCTTAAAGGAAACAGTTACATTAGGTCATGTCTGTTGACTTGGCATCTTGCAACATAGATTCATCACCTGAAAAGCTTTGGAAATCAACTTGGAGACAAGGTCTGTCCTCTCATTTCTTCCATAGAATGCTATTGAAATTTTCCATTCAGAAATCTCTGGTTGCATCTGCTCTTTTGCTCTGCATTGCCACAGCAGAGTTGAAGTTGATGGTGACTTCCGTGGTGGTTCTGCTCATGCCAGTGAGACTGTAGTTCAGTTCTCAAGACATGATCTTGTAGCCTTGCTGTGTGCTTCAGAGACAGATACAATGCATTGGGTCAGCCAGAACCCAATCCCTATTTTGGTCTCTGTTGAAACTTGAAATGCTTTGAAAGCACCAACAAATACTCAGCTTCAAATCCTCGATGTTGAATGTACTGGAAGAACTTCTAGTGAAGTTTATTATAAACAGACTTGATAGTCGAGTCTATGGTCCTGATATATCTACTTTTCATGTCAATATAGTTGTTTAAGTTGCTGCCATGGGAGGAGAAAACTCTTTTGAAGAGGATAAGATGCAGAAGGCTTGGTGACAAATGTGTATTAAAAGAAGTAAATGCTAACTATTCCCTATTATTGTGGGATTAGAAGGTTTTTCCTTCTTATTCAGAAGGTAGTTTACTTGGCTTTGCTTGGATTACTAAAGATACCAGGACACGAGTGTAAGTCACTGAAGTTTGAGTAAGTGCAGAACCAACAGCATTCTGAGAACATGCAAAGTAATTCTTTTTTAAAAGCAGCAGTAGAAAGATGAGCTATTTCAGAAACCTACTCTGTTCTGGTACAAAGTACCTTTGAATGTTTGCCAGTGAGCAAAAGAGAGAGAACGTTTCAATTAAAGAAAGATAGGTGCAACGTGCACTTTTATCTACTAAAATAAAAGCTCATAGTGCCTGTAGGGAATAGTTGATCCCATTCTAGAGGAAGGCACTAATGCCTTTGTGCTCTGAACGTAAAAGATAGTTACACACAGACATATCCCAACCAATTAATACCTTTCATATTACAATAAAGCAGCAGAACTACAAATTCAGATGTATGGCTTTTAAACTGGTGTTGGTGCATGTCTTAACAAAATGGTTTACAAATGTTCATGATCATTTTAGAAAGGCAATTATACAGGAGAGCCTTTATGCTTTCATCTCTGTGGATGAATATTTGTTAAAAATTTTGACAGAAGATGAAAATAAGTTGGTTTTTTCCAGCTTCTAGGAACTTGAATTTTTTTGTTGTTGTTGTTGTTTAAATTGTATATATACTTTCATCTTATTTTTCAGTAGATTGCATATATTTCCTCAAAATTTTATCAGATCTAGCCTCAAAAACACTGTTGATGATTTGCAAGAAAAAGTAAGTTTGAACAAGGTTGTACGTACAGAATTTTATGCTCTTTCTGATGCTTAGATATCTTAGTTTAGGGAAAAATGACTAAGGGGATAGTGAAGTATTGAATCAGTTCTCTGCTGTCAAAGGTCTTTAAGAACTCTTGGCTACACATTTACACTCAGCTCTGTGCTGTCTAGGAATAAAGGTGGAAATATCTGTTTAAAAAAGTAACGTTGTTCCAGTCAAAGAACAATGTTGTTGAAGATCACACCTGAACCTGGACGGTGGATTTCCCACTCCCGTTCTAGGAAAAGAGTAATGAGAAATAGGTTTTCCTTGAAGACAGAAAATCTGGGATTCGGACCTTCTAGAAAGCTGGTTTCTCAAAAGCTGATTCTGATTCCAAAAAACAATCAGGCTACCATAATTCATGTTGTTGGCAAGAGTCAGAGTCGTGACACCTGCAATAAGAAAGCTCTGTATGTGATATTGGGCAGTGTCTCATAAATCATGCAGTTTGCCAGCTACCTGTCAGAGGAGAAAATCCTGCATGTAAATTTAGACCCACACAAGTGGTTCCTGGATCCAGGGGCTTGTGGATTGGACCTTCTGATCCACCTTCAACACTTTGCCAATATTTTGCCCTGCTAGTGCTCGTCTCTTGGGAAAACATCTTTGTCTTTCACATAAAAAGTTCAGAAGTCTGCTTTTTAATGAAGAAAGTGCAGCACTAAACTGCCAATCCAATTCATTCTTGTATGAATTTAGTATATAATATTGAAAGGAACGGTGGTTGATGTTTTCAAAAGGGGATATCTCTATTTAGGTGCTTTAAATTAAATTTAGATGTGTGAATAAAATTAGTCTGCCTTTCAGGAGAACTTGGCAAATCAATTCTCAACTGAAAGTTTCCACCTTGTACTGGGTCTGGCTGGGACTGAGTTAACTTTCTTCATAGCAGCCTGGATGATGCTGTGTTTTGGATTTGTAGCTAAAACAGCCTTGATAACACACTGGTGTTGTGGCTGTTCCTGAAAAGTGCTTGAACAGTGTCAAGGCTTTCTCTTTTTCCTGCTCTGCCCCCTCAGTGAGTAGGCTGAGGATGGGCAGGTGACTGGGAGTAGACACAGCTTGGACAGCTCACCCAAGCTGCCCAAAGGGATATGCCATATTGTATAACGTCATGTACAGCAATAAAAACTGGAGTAGAGGAAGAGGGGTTTTGGCTTCTGAGGTGGCCTTTGTTTGGAGACTGGCTGGGTATGTGAGAAGTGGTGAGCAATTTCCTTCACTTTGCTGTTTTTGTTGGTTTTTTCTTCTTTCCTTCAGCTATTAAACTGTCTTATCTTGACGCACAAGTTTTCTTGCTTTTGTTCTTGCTGTTTTCTCCCCTCATCCTGCTGGGGTGGGGGGAGTGAGCAGCTGTGTGAGTGCTTGGATGCTGACAGAGGATAACCCACCACACACCTGTACACTCAGGTATTGACTTTTCCACTAGATTGAGAAGGTAGCAGTCAATTATATTGATAGCCCATCCAGCTAAGGAAATGCTTAATCAGCAGCCTCTGATTAAATCACCTCTCCTCAGGCAGTTATGGGTGTTCCCCTCTCTTGTTTGCAGTCAGTATCCTGTAAGGGTTTGTGTGTAAAGGATGCTACAGTTGGTTTCAGAAGGGTGCTATGTATCATCTGCTACTTACCCACTCAGCATGAGTTATTGCCACTGTTATTACCACCTCTAGTACAGGGGAGAGACTTGTTTATGGTAATGCACAGTCCTAGAATTTTCTTTTCTGGAGAAGAGAAAGTTTTACTTGTACTTGGCTGGTGTCATGCAGTACTTGCAATTGGTTTTAGTGAACTTTGGTAATCCTGTAATAAAGATAAGCCTTTAATATGTTACATAAAATAATAATCCTATTATAGAGACACTTTCTAGAGACCTAGTAGTAAATGGAGAGCGAATTCTGGTTTTAACAATTTAAAACATTAGTTTAGAGTTGTGGCTGATGTTTTTGATGTGTCCATGTAGACTAACAGAATATATGTGGCCAAAGTCCTAGAAAAACAATTAATAAAACCAAGCTTTTAACTAAAGCATCTGGTCGTGCACTTGCTTTTCCAGTAAATATGTATAATGTTGTCCTGTTCTAAGTTAGAATTCTTGTAGAAATCTAAAGCATGTACGAATTTCATAGTATCTTCAGTATATCTTGATCTTATAAACCTCTTACAGAGCTAAGAATTAACCTAGTGTGTTGCTTAAGAGCACCAGTAAACCATTAGTATTGGTTTGAAATGGTTTCCAATAATGTTATATTTTTAGAAATTACATGAATGAGGTGCAAGTATTTTACTGTTTAATAAAATGAATCTAAAGTCAAGAAATTTGTTGATTATGTCACATGAAGTAGAATGTATGAGTTACATTTTACTACATTAGGGGTAGTTATACATAAGATAACATCTCCATTGAGCTTCAGTGTTATGTTTCTAAAGATCTGTCTCTAAACACCTGGAATAATTTTTATTGAACACAATAATGAGGTGTTTTTTCTCCTTATGGATCTAATTAGCTCAATCACCAGTTGACATTATTTTTAAATTCTGAGCTGGAAAATATTCTTCCTAAATTAAGTATATAATTTTTTTGAGAATGATCTTGGATGTTCCCCGTGTCTTGAAATCTAAAAGGTTATGTCTGCTTTCTTCCCCCTGGCTGGATGTATCAATAGTACATCCAGTTACTAGCATCTCATTCTGCTAATCTAGTGCTTTCATTAACAAAAGAACCTTGATGTTAACAGTTTAAGGCTGGTTTGCTTTAGCATGGACCTAAAGATTAGGGATACTGTTTTAGTTCATTTGTTGGAAGAGAACTGGAATACTAGTTGATCAAGTTTGTTTCAAAGATTTCTCTTTAAAGAAAATAGGAGTTCAGCCCAAATCAAGATATATGAGCTGCCTGTTGTAATTGGTAGATTCACTTCTCTGAGAACTTTCAGATTCATATCTGAGTTTGTCCTGCTATATACAAGGCATACCCTGATGTGGTACCCAAAAGAAAAAAAAAAAAAAAAAAGCTGACTTGTAGCTTTTGTCAACACTTTTTTTTTTTTTCCTTCATAGGAGATTTCCATTAATCACTCAAGCAATGGTGTCTAATTCTGAAGACAAATTAATTTCTTATGATCCAAAATGTTCTCATGTGGTTTCTTTTTTTATATTTTTCTCTCTTTTTATTTATTTATTTACTTGTTCTGTGTGAGAAAGCCTTTTTGGAAATTATCTGTTTCTGGAAACAATGAGCACAAAGCATCATAATGCATGAAAGGATGGCACATATTAGAGTGTGGATGTAACTAGAGCAAGCAAACCTTATGCTATGAATGCAGAAAGGCATCTGAATGTTTTTCCAAGACTTCTGGCAGATCTGAATAACTAAGATATAGATGACTGTCTGAGTAAATAATCTTCCATCTCTTGTTAAGTTGAAGTATATCCACAGAGAAAGGAAAAAGCTAGGAAAGCTGTCTTTCATCACTTTCTGTATTGAAATAATTCCTTCTGCAAATGTGTTCATTGTACCAAAGCATCACTGCATTCACATACCCCTACGGACCTTGCTAGCTCTGGTTAAGTAGATTTTCTACATGTACATATAGCGAGCATGTGAGTAACAGGGAATGTATGAGGAAAGGAGGCAAGAAAGAAAGAAAATGCCTCACCATGAGAGGAATTAATTTGTTCCTGAAGAGGCTTGTGGCCAGTGATGGCTTGGTGGACTTTTGGTTGCGTGATCTTACTTTACAAAGTAAGATAAAAAAGGAAGGATGGGATGCTGGAATGTATAATCACCATACTTTAAGATAGCTTTTCCAAATATACAGTTACGTAGACACAGAGTCTAGACGGCTGAAACCCTTTGAAAAGTCCTTGATCCAAAAATAACACATTTTACAAATTAGGTGTGAAAAAGTCATTAAAAGGAGCAGAAATAAGGTGGTTTGAGTACCTTCCAAAGTGTTTTTTTTCCCTCTTCTTCAAAGGGAAACTCATTTTTATAGTGTTATACTAGTTGTTATATGTTTTGTTTTGAAACTACTGTACTTTAACTAAAGTTTGGTTAATGGTAAATTATTCATTCTTTTCAGTTTTAACTTGGTTTAATGATTATGATAATGTCATTTGTAAAAATTCAGTCACTTGATTTTAGCCATCTTCTATTTTTTTACATGAAATGTAAGGATCATGTAGGAAACTAGTAAAAAGCTGCCTGTTGTGATTCTCTTAGTGTTACTGAAAGAACTGCTAAAATACCAGTTCATCAAGGTATACATATATATAATCATTTTAAAGCAAAGTATCATTTATAATTCTAAAGCTGACGAAATATGTTTGCATACAAAACAATATATATTTTCATGTGATTTTGAGATATGCTTTTAAAATGGGAATGTATTTCATTTGTAGATGCTATTTTATTTTATTTCACTTTGTTTTGAGGAAGTGAGGATCAGTGTATAGGCAGAAGGGCAAGTTCTTAAATGGCAGGCTTCTCGGGGACTGGGAGTATTGTTTCTTGATGGCTGAGCTTTACTGTATCATTCTTACTGTTCATAAATACGTTCTGCAAATATTGCAGTTAGTTATTACCTGTCATATTTATTGCATTTTTTTCTATACTTACTACATTTTAAAGATACTGAAATACAGAGCAGATCAACAAATGACTAAACATTGAATCTGAGACATCTGATATTTTTTTTTTTAATTCCTTTTCCCAACTGTATTGTCTGAAGTATTATCCATCAGTTGTTTTCTGTGGGCTCACGTTCATGCACTCCATTGCAGGTCAGTTCCTCCTAGAAGAATCCCGCCTGATAGAAGCAGCTGAGATGGCAAAAAAAGCAGCTGAACTTGATAATACAGAATTTGATGTTGTTTTCAATGCAGCCCATATGCTCAGGTTAGTGCTTTTACATATGCCTTACTTGATTTTCCTCCCTTTTGGAGGAAAAAAGTCTCTATAGCCTTTGCTTACACAGGGTTCTTCTTAAAGCCCAGCAACTCTTTTGAACAATTCAATATTGCTAATAAGATAAAAAGACTTGGAGTAAAACTGTTGCAGGATTTAACACTTTCTATTTCTGATTTTCTATGCATTATCTCATAATTTCTTACCTTTAAAACTTTTGTTGATCACAAGCAGGTAATCCTTTTTGCTTGCATACAAGAACAAATATTTCTTTTGTGAAGAACCTTCTGCAGGATTTTCTTTCACCTGATTTTTAAAAATTTAGGATTGTTGTGGTTTAACCCCAGCCAGCAACTAAGCACCACACAGCTGCTCGCTCACTCCCCCCCAGTGGGATGGGGGAGAGAATTGGAAGAGTACAAGTGAGAAAACTCGTGGGTTGAGATAAAGACACTTTAATAGGTAAAGCAAAAGCCGTGCACACAAGCAAAGCAACAGAAGGAATTCATTCACTACTTCCCATCAGCAGGCAGGTATTCAGCCACCTCCAGGAAAGCAGGGCTCCATCACACGTAACAGTTACTTGGGACGACAAATGCCATCACTCTGAACATCCCCCCCTTCCTTCTTCTTCCCCCAGCTTTATATGCTGAGCATGACATCATATGGTATGGAATGGCCCTTTGGTCAGCTGGAGTCAGCTGTCCTGGCTATGCTCCCTCCCAGCTTCTTATGCACCTGGCAAAGCATGGGAAGCTGAAAAGTCCTTGACTAGTATAAACACTACTTAGCAACAACTAAAACATCAGTGTGTTATCATCAACATTATTCTCATCCTAAATCCAAAACACTATACCAGCTACTAAGAAGAAAATTTACTCTATCCCAGCTGAAACCATGACAAGGATGCATAGCAACTGCAGATAATAGACCATATTTCTGATCTGGATGTAACTAGAGAATATTGAAAATATCACATTGTATGTTAATATCAGTAGGGAATACTACAATAATTAGAAATCTAAATATTCCCAGGCTAATGATGACTTTGAGACTCATAGGAGCACTTAATGATATCAGAATCTGTGATTTAAAATGTAGTCTTATATTTAATTCTGTTCTCTTATGCGAATAGAATAAAATTTTAGACTTCTTTTTTTCCTTTTAAAGCTGTCAGACTTGGATATTCAGTAACATTAAGCTTCTGCCTGAACATTATCATTAAACTCACATTACTGTAATAGGTATCCTCCATGCTTATTTCTAGGATAACTATCTAATTATTGTCTATTGTCCGCTTAACAGCTATGAGGATACTTGATTTCATTTAGATTATATCTATGCTTAGAAAATGCATGAAAAAGGAAATAAAAAATATACTTCATTAGCACAAAACAGTTACTGAGATCATTTCTCTGATGAAGATATCTCACTTGGCTGTTTATACTTTCCACATTTGGAATATGAAATGAAAGGAAAATTATATTAAAGAGAAGGTAGAATCAGCTTCAGCAAAGTGACTTGTGTTTCAAAATTAAGGGTTCTATACCAGGATTTTGAAATAAGCCCCAAAATGCCCTTTGAGAAATAACTCTCACTGCTTGTAGGTTAGAAAGGAAACCAAGAAAAATGGTTCCCTGGTAAACAATAGTTTGACCTGCCACAGGTGTATGAGCTATTTTAAGGATCCTTCCCTTCCTCCTGATTATTTTCTGAATATCTCTCAAGATAGAATTCAGTAATTTGAAACATTTAGATTAATGAAACAAATTCACAGACAGAAGCATAGCAAGTTAGGCATGAAAGCTGCATCCAGAATGGTATAGAGTGTGTCAGACTCCTGATTTCAGTGAGTGTCTTGTGGAAGATGATTTAATGGTGGGATTTTTTTGTGGGTGTTTTAAAATGTGGTGGCATAGATCAATACTATTTTGGAAATAGGTTTAATAAATC
This sequence comes from Nipponia nippon, assembly GCF_047370975.1. Classification (NCBI taxonomy): domain Eukaryota; kingdom Metazoa; phylum Chordata; class Aves; order Pelecaniformes; family Threskiornithidae; genus Nipponia; species Nipponia nippon. The sequence goes on from NW_028262347.1 coordinate 46,028,858, forward strand.
TCTTACTTTGTCTGTGAGCACTGAATGAAGCATCCCAGGTCTTGAAGGCACATGTCTTTACATCGGGATATGAGTATTTTTTTACTCTTGGAATAAGAGCTATGCTGCTGTACTGTACATCAGCCATGGTTACCCTACTTGATCTAGTTGGGAGTGGACACTTTTTGGGAGGTTTTGACCAGCATTGAGCTCAGTGATTCTAAACTACATTCTCTATTTTAGCTGTAAGCAAAAAAACAAAACCAAACCTTTTTTAAAAAAAGGAAAACCCACCAAATCAAAACCCTTAAAACAAAAAAAAAAAAAAAGACCTGGTGGTTTAGTTTAGCTAGAATCCAACTGTGCTCCTTTGGGATACCCAATTGGTCTAATTTTTCACTTAAATACTCAGCTTTCTTTGTGGAAGATCGTAATGTCTTCCTAATATGCTTTGGGAGTCTAAAGTGATCTGGAGGATTTAGCAAGAGTCAGGGTGGCAAAGTTAAATTCAGTGCTGCCAAGTATTTGCTTAAAACCACGTGTTATGATTTGACTGATTTTTGCTAAAGGGTTATAATTCTGTTGTCTGCCTTTGTTCTCACTGCATTTCTTAGCAATTTATTCAATATATTGCTTACATAATACCTGTTGAACAAGGGGAATGTATGGTCATACATTAGGACAGAGCAGCTACAAATCCATCATGAGCCTGTGGGACTTCAGAAGAACCTGATTTTCAGGCTATTTAGAATGATGGAGAGCTGAGGTGATTCCAAGAAGAAAGCAGATACCAACATAGAAAGGAGGAAGGAAAGAAGGGAGTACTCAGACTGGCATAGAGTGACACAACCAGAAACTGTGAATGCTAAAGACAGTCATAAATCAAAGGCTGAAATTATTAAATATAATCGTTTCATGTAGGTGACCAACTGCTCTTTAGGTACTGTAGAGAGCTATAAAAACTGACTGGTAAGTGAGTAAGAATTTTGAATGGACTGCGCAGCTGTGGGGTAGAAAATATATTATAGAAGTTCACAGGTCATGGAAGTGAATTGACTGTTGTGAGAGAGAAGGGATAAATTTTAAAGATGTGTTGTGGATTAAGAGACAGAAATTGATATTAATGTGGATGATGCAAGGTGTCCAAAATGACTAGGAGGTAATAACAGCAACTTAGATTTTTGTGTAAACTCTAATGCTTTTTTCGGACCAAATATTCTACCCAGTGATGCACTGTTGAATTAGAAAGGAATTATATTTCCCTCCTGTCACACTCCCGTTTCCACCATTAGCCCAAGGAGTGTCACGAGATTCAGAAACGTGTAGACATTTCTTTAGAACTGCAGGCAAATTCTTCCAAATTTGGGTAACAGCAGCTTTGGATGGAAAACAATCATAACATTCCCTCCAAGTCCAATTTATTTTTCTACTCTATGCTAAAATATTTTCCTTTTTTTTAATCTCTTTACTCTCTGAGAGAAATATTTAAATTAAAATGCAACCTAAATAAAAATTAACAAGTTTTGAAAATTTTGAACAAGAAATAGATTAGAATGCTGTGCGTTAACTTTTTTTTCTTAAATTTGCACCAGAATTGTTAACTGTGTCCAAATGCAATAGCTGTATTTATAGATAGCTTGTTCTCAGTTTAGCAGTCACAAGAAAGACTTCTGCTTCTTCTGTCAGGTATTCCAACACTGTTTACTTCCTGCCTTTGTGACTAAATCTGAAGCAGAAGTCAAGAAAAAAAATAGGTTAGTTCTGTTTGCACTATTGAGAGGCCTCCCTGTTCCTAATTACACAAACATAGTTATTAATTTTTTGCCTATATGACTTCTGTAGGATCCTGATAATGCAATGCCAGATGAATCAAGTCATCTGTAATATGCATGAGATGTGGGATGAATGTAATTAATTTCTTTGCAACAGTCTGGTAACTTTTAACTTGCATAGTACTTGCCTGTAAAATTTGTTTTCTCAACAAATTTGTTTTCCAGACAGCTTCATTCAAGGTTCATGTAGCTGTTTGGGTTGCTGTTCTTAAAACAGTAACTGGTCATGTGTTTTACTTTTGTAGTATTTGCTATGCTCTTGCTTATACCCTCAGTTTGAAACCTTTCAGCAAAGCTAGATAAATTTTAATGGAATGTAGTGAAGCATATATTTATAATGCCATATGGTGGCTGTAGCTTCAATGACTGAGTCATGTATTAACAGTGCTAAGTTTCACTTTGTAGTTGTATACTGAGGTGAGTTGCCGTGAGATAGGTTTCCTGTGATCTAGGGGATGATTACTTTGAGAATGAGGAATTACAGTGTGGTGACACCGCTGTACTAATCAGAAACAGGAAAAGAGCTTCACGTTGTCTTCAAATGAAAACAAGCATAGGAAGAAGAGCTTTGCTTAAAAGCACATTTTGTAGGAGTAATTGGTTTTTTCACACTTCTGTAAGACCCTGGGTTGTTGTGGGAAACACTCATATTACATGAAGTTATAGGATGTTTATTGGCTATTTGAAAATAGAAGTCTAAATTAGAGTAATACTATATGACGTGGTCTTCGTTTTTCAGTGAATTTCTGTGAGAGTATTTTGGCTCTCCAAAGTACACTGACTGAACAGGGAGTGTAGGTGCTGGCACCATCTCATAGGCACAAGTTCACCCTATGTTATTGCCTAAACAGTTTTTATTCATTCTTTAATTACTGTCCATGTGCTTAAATATATGTATGTATGTATGGCTAAGCATATGGTCTGTAAATTTTGTAACTGTTTTGTGTTTGTTTTGTAACGAAAAATGTGGATGAAGGGTTACATGTATGGAATCTGATTATGACTTTGTTGTGACACAAAAAGGTCCATTAAGAATGCCAAGTATCAACATTTAGTATTTTAAAACAGGAATCTCTTTGAAGAAAACTTTCTTATAGTTGGACTGACATCCATGATTTCACTTAATAAAATCAGCAGTCTGAAACCTTATGCCAAGCAATAGGCAGGTTAAAAATAGCCATTTCCCATTCATGTGTTTATGTATCTAAACCAGTCAGCTTTGATGTTGTTTGTCTCTTAAAGCAATATTTTTTCCAGTGATCAACATGAAGATTCAAAACGAATGCAAGCTGAATATAACTGGGTGTCAGGAGAACCTAAGAGCGATGTGTTGTCAAGCACATTTATGAGGTGTCACTAGCAGTCAGCTGGAACAAACCACAGAGAACTGGTAGATCTGGAGGCTCAGGTTAAGAGATATGAGAGCATAAAAAGAGGAGACATTTTTGTCCCTTAAAATAAGATTGAATGCTAGGTGTTAATGGGAGAAATCAGATGTGTTTTCAAGGTCAGTTCTCATGAAAAGACTTAGGATAGATGTTGAAATATAGCTCATAACTATGAAAAGGACTCTGTCTTCCAAACTTCTCTTTGCTTCCTTTCCTTCCTTTCTGTTTTATTATCCACATTTTATCTAATGTTTTACTCTAATGCAAATTACGTTTCCTTTAGTAGTGCCCTTGCATTGTTTGACATTGATCCAGAGCCCTTCACTGCTCAGTGGCATAGGGTTACTGCAATTTCCTACCTCTGTGCCTTTTATTTTTGTCAAGGCAAAGCCATTCCAGGGCTTAACACAATGAATTTCTACTTTAGATTTCCAGTGAAAACGGGAACCAGAATTCTGCCGTAACTTAACTAAAGGAACTATTGCTGAATGCTCCAGAAATGGAACTGGCATTTTCCTGACCAGATTAGTGTGGTGTGCATTCATTTCTATAAACTGTTTTTAATGGAGAACTATAAATTCAAACTGATTTCAACTTAGGAATTAATGATCCATGTTTCAAGATGTACATGTGGGAGGAAAGCAAGCCGTGTATTTCCACTGGGCTAAAAGGGGACAGGATTTTAATTTGTTCCACATTCACACGCCAACAACACTTTTTGGAGGTGAAGTGTACCGTCTGTACCTGCCTCCTGGGTAAGGCACCTTGTTTATTGTGCAGAATTTCACCACATTCAGAAATGCTTTGTTTCCTGACAGTTCTGTGCAAACAGGAAAAAAAAGCTCTGTGACAGGTTTCATTTTATGTGCCTTGTAGTAAATCCTGAAATTCAGAAGTATGAGATTTCTTTTTTTTTCCAGTTGTTTCAAGTGCTACTGATGCCCAGCAGGAGTGATTCAGAAGCATGTTAAATGAATATTTTTAGACATTCAATCGTTTCTAACCACTGCAACCACTGAGTCGATGATACATGTGCAAAGTAATTTAAAACAGTTAACAGGTATAAACCAGGTTCTACTTGGCAAATTGTTAGTCAGGAAGTGGTTTCAGCTTTCACGTGAATTATGTGAGAAACTTCAAAGGGATTATCCTTCCTCCCTTTCTCCTCCTAAGACCAATAACTGTCAAAATGTGTTGATTGGGATTAATTACCTATCATGTATTATGTGACTAATGTTTAAAATTTGGGTGTATGGAAACATAAAATTAGAACACAATTTGATCACTGAATAACAAAGCAAGTAAAAGCTCATGTAATGAAAACGGTAAAATCTCCAGATACAAGTGCTCAGTTGATTGATACTGTTTGAACTAGTAACTGTTCTCGGAAGGAGAAGAAAAAGAAAAAAAAAAACACAACCAACCAACCCTACTCAGTGTTTTCTAATTTTTCATTTTGTATCACAGGAGTGCATCTGTAATCACATAACAAACACAAATTTGCTGAAGATCTCCTGTCCTAACTCTTCTATGAACAGACCTACTGTTCATAGGAAAAAAAAAGCAAGTAACTTTAGCAGAAGATAGGTGGGGTGCCTGATAGTCCTGCTTGCTTGTTCTTACATATTTACCATCTTTCTCATGGCGGGTATGTGATCAATTGATAGGCCAGTAGCCAAACTGAATGGTTGGAGGGAAATTAAGAAGGTGGAGACAAAAGGAGAAGAGAGGAGTTTGAGAGAAGAGATAAAAAGGGCCTGTTGAGAAAAAAATGTGTTTGGATTTCTTTGGCAACATATTTTATTTTTATTTGAAGGCATTAAACCGAAAGCTCAGGAGAAGAAATAAAAATTAAACTACTAGGAGAATGTAGATGCCATCTATATTAGTAAGGAAGAGAAAAAGAGGTGAGCTGGTAGTGCTTCAGGTACCCAGAAACTCATCTTATTCCCCTGGTATATGAGATCTAAGTTTAAATCTCTTCTCAGACTGCTGTGAATAAATGTTGAAACCAGAACTCTCTTTTCTGAATTAATTCCCTGAGTCATGGAAACCTATTTTTGAGAAATCATTATATTCTCTGATTTTTTTTTTTTCCTGAAATGATAGTGTTTTTGGGGAGGCACAAAGAAAGGAACTGCATTATTGTATAATCTACAACTTTATAATTTACTGTTAAAGTATGGCTAATTACAAAAAATGAGCCAGATTTTCCTCTGGTAAAGACTGGTACGTCTCTGTTTTTTCCTCAAATGAGTGTTTGGCCTTCTGCATTTCTGTCCAGTGTGTACTAGTATCATTTCAGAAATAAAAAGAAAATAAGAAAGGAAAAGGGGATTTGTGATAATGGATATTCTGAGCTATTAAAAAATCTTTTAGATTGACATATTTTGTGCACTTGTTAGGGTAATATCCTTAAACAGTGGGAGAAGTTGCAGTATTTTATTTTTAGCTATGCTTCTTTAGATATGGTTTCTTTTTTAACCCAAGGAAAATGAGTTGTAACTATATTGGTTTTTTTCTGCCCTGATAGACAAGCCAGTCTCAATGAAGAAGCCGAGAAGTATTATGAAATGGCAGCAGGATTAAGACCTAATGTAAGTACCTTCTTAATGATATCCATTCCTTAAGTTGATGAATGTGCTACAGTGCTGAACCCTTTGTGACGAGAAGTTTCTTGTTGGAGAATTTGATCCCTCGGCCTATATTATATATGTTCTTTTAATGGTTAATTATTGGATAGTCTAATTCTAATTATTGGATAGTCTAAGCTGTTCATTAGTCAAATCAATCACTATACTTTCAAGTTACCTCAGTGAAGTGTTCTAGCAACAAGTCTTACTTGGCTAACATACTTGGAAAAGATTTCTAGATTTAGATTTATTTATCTACCTTTAAATGTGTTAAGTTTGGAAAGCTCTCCTAATTCCATCTATTTTCACTAGTAAAAGAGAATGAAAGGCGATTCTGTGATCCACTGTTTAAGGCATTTTAAATAATACATTTATGCCTTTTCCTCTGTCATGAACTTCTGGCAAACATTGTTATTCAACAAACTTAAAGATGATTTTACCTCAGAGGTATTTACCTCTGAGGTTGTTGTATATTGGCAAAGAAATGCTTATTCCTTGAAGCAGAAATATGTAGCAGTATGTGGCAGACCCTTTTTAAAAAGAAAAGCACATTTCCAATTTTAGTGCATCAGGAATTAAAGAAATAAAATATTTTCTTTTTACCATTTTTTACTCAATGTCATATTTCTTTTCAATTACCTTTACATTTTGGGAAAAAAACACTCATGAATATAAATGGAGCAGAATTTTTTTTAAATACCTAATACTTTGTCTCTGCAATAAATCAAATCTAGAACACATTCCTGTCACAGAAGTCTATAGTGCCAAATTTGAGGATACAAGTTAGCAATTTCAGTCAAAAAAAAAAAGAAAACAAGTGAAAAAAAAAATACAGGCTTAAAATGAAAGAGTTTTCAGACCTAAGAATCAAAAGCAACACCAGCTAAAATTCAAAACAAGCTAATAAAATATAATCCAAAAAAACCCAAATAAATTATTCATATGAAATTAGGCACTTTTACACCATCTCTTAAAAAAACCTCTCCAAAATCTATGTATTTCTTTAATTCATAATTTTTGAGATAACAATTTAGACTGTGTGATTCCTTATGCTTTCAGATGCAAGACACTTTTTTTCTCAGTGGATACCTTAGTGTTGAAAGAATTCCCTCAGTTGCCTCAAAGTTGGTACAGTTCATCTTCTCTTTTCTGTGGTTCATTGTACTCTCAAAATGTTTCTCAGGAACTCAGAAATATATTTATTTATATATAACCATATATGAATATGATTATATGCGTGAGGTTTCTCAGAGAGCTTTAGAAGTAACTGAGGGCTTCTAGCTCACGGCAGTGGTACTATGAAAGTTAGGTATTTCCAGGTATTGCTGACAAGCTTTACCTGTTAAGACCAAAATATCCTTTTTGCAGGATAAGATCATCAGAACAGTTTATTATAGCAACTTTCTTCTAACTTTGATTAGTTTAAGTTAAAATCTAATAGGTACTTCTATTCAGCTTTCTTTAGGAGATAATTTCACTTTTATGTTCACGATGATAAAGTTTAACTTTTTAGCTAAGCATAGCATGCATATGGTTCACGACATTTTAAAAATATTTTAATGATGCAGAGTGGGAAAGTTGTATCCGTTTTCACTGCCAGCATCAACTGTCTGATGACTGTATAAGGGCAATCTCTCAAGAATGAAAATAAAACCAGAAATAGTTATACATATCTTTTTTCTTATTATTAACTCTCAAATTTACCATAATAGTTTGAGTGTGAGGAGAAAGCAGCAGCTCGAGGAGGTTTTCTAGGTAGTAAGCAATATAATGCAGACATTGTAAGACAGAAGTCACAATCTTTCCAAAGGAGTACGGAATGCAAATTAGTGAAATCCTGTGTACTTCATAGCTACATCTGTACTGGTAAATTAAATGTGCCCAGGACTATTCTCTAGTGTTGATCCAACTGGCTTCTCAGTGTGTGCCCAGGTGCTGTCTGAGAGACAGCAGCGGCCCAGTCCAGAGCCGTGTAGGAACCATCCTCACAGCTTGAAAATGCCCACAGTTTAATTTGTTATTTTGGATATAGCCTGTGTATCCTCTCACTGTCTTATGAATATGAAGGATCATCAAAATTATGTGAGTCAAGATGCTAAAGAGATATCCTTAAGCGAAATATAGTGCTGAAGGATTTTCATTTTATTTTTTTGTGTCCATCACTAATGATCTACAAACATTTCTTTGTAGAAAATTCAAAATGCTAGATGTATGAATGTGATGTAATGTGCGGATGCATGCATACATACAGTTCCATATAGATACACACATATCTATATGTATATTTGTGTGCTCCTGTTTAATATTAGCTGCTAAGAGATGTGTTCCCAAATTCCCTCTCAGTGAGAATACTGTGGCAGCGCTGAGGTCTCATTCTGTGCAGGGGATCAGCCTGGTTCCTACAGCAATTAAGTGCTAAAAGCATATGTTTAACACCCCCTTCTGGTGCTTGAGATGGTACCTGTTGACGTTAGTGAATTTTGGAGCAGGTTCCCAAGTAAACTGTGTCTCTGCTTGTTTTTTCAGCATGATTTTTTTTTCCCCCTGTGGTTCCCCAGTCACTCCTCCAGATCCTGAGTTGAAGATCCATTTCTCTATTACCAACTCCTTTCTTATTCACTGTACCAAGACAACTAAATTATCAGTTATTCTGTAGAGTTAGACCCGTGCCTAGCTCCTGAGAGATTTTCAGCTAGTGCAGCCTGAAACAAAACACAGATTTCCATTCTCTTGCATCCCTTTCTTTACAAATATTATATTTTTTGTCATATCTCTGATATCACTACCATAAAATACCATCCTTAGCAGCAGTAAGAAATGTTAGTAATACTACAGACACAATCTTTTACTGATTGTTAGCGAATTTGTATGCTCACTGAGGTTTCATGACACAATTTTATTCTCAGCATTCTCGCTTTCTGTTTGTTTTGCATCCCTTTCTTCGGTTTCTCAACTGTTCCTGTTGCTTTTGGAACGAAGCAATACTTCATACACAGTACTTCCTCACCTGCTCCCCAATGTATAAGCCCTTTGGATCCAGAAGCTGCTCTGCTGAGCTTTTCTACACCCAAGTCCAGTTTAAATGGCCATCTGAGTTACAAGTTTCAGAGCTACTTAGTTGGCTATTTCAATATTTTTCCCAGACAGCAGTCTCCACTATTGCATTTGTCTCCTAAGCAAGCCTTCTTTTATTTCAGTGTCTCAAGACTGGGGCACAACAGTGAGCAACCAGTATGCCTCCATGTCTGAGTCACTTTCTCATTCAACTAATCCATTCTTATAAGAGTTGTGACTAAGGAGGCTAAAAAGGTCCCCAGAAAAACAGTATTCAGTTACATGAGAAGTGTAACTTCTCTGAAACGTGCAAGCCATTGTTTTTAAGAAAACAAACATAGAAAGATTTTATTTTTGTAGTATTGGGGGTGATTCATTCATCATTGAACTAATTCTGGGAGCACTGAAAAAATACCATTTATTTTCTCCCTGAAAATCTTTATTCCAATGAATATATTTGCAAAAAAATTATACCCAGTAAAGGAACAACTGAATACAGCACAGGTGTGTTAAAATGTATATCCACATCTTGATCATCATCTTTGCTTTTGGATACACCTTCATTCTGCACAGTGTAAAAGAATTAAAACACTTTGGTACAATAGCAGCACCAGTTGAACCGCAGCTTGGGTGCAAAGAAAAAACAAATCTGGCTAGTATTATTATTCCAGATTTAGACCTAACTGTTCCTTAATAATGTTCATGTCTGGCCTTATTTGCAGTAGGTGTGTATTTATCCTCTATGAAAGTAATTTCCAGTCAACTTTCAGAAGAGCAGTATTTTCTGGAGAATGTAGTGCTGCTGTGGAGATGAGAATCATTTGTCTTAAACTTCACTGAAGAAGCAAGCATTCTCAAGATTATGTCTATTTATTTCCAAATAGGCTTCACAGAGTTGACTTTCCCCTGGAGAGCCAAGGGGGAGAGAGGAATCCAGGAAGCAGTTCGGAAGGAATCTACTTTTATTTGCTATGAATCATTTCTTACAGGACTCTCTTTTCCTCTTTCAACTCTATAGGTAACCTACAGAGATTAGCTTCCCTAGACACTGGATCTTTTTGAATACTTTCCAAAAAATGCATTCCCATATTGTGTGTTTACCATGATCAAAACAAAATCATTTTAGAGCTTTCTCAGTGAGAAGCACATATGTGTTTGCTCTAGCAGTGTTGGCTTGGATGTATGTTAATCACAGTAGTCTAATTTTAACAAATTCAGTTGCATGAAGAAATGAAAGTGTAAGTTTCTTGGACAGCAAGACATTTATGCAGTAATTATTCTGAGTGGGAGTATTGCTGAGGAAAGTCTGTATTCAGAGATGGTTTCTAGGTGCCCTACATCTTGTAATGTTCACAAACCAGGAAATAGTTTTAACAAGTTGTTAGGCACTCTAAAATGTGAGCTTTAAGCTCACTTTGTTGTGGAAAAACCAGTCATCCAGAAACTCTCTTTAAATTGGCTTTCTTTACAAGAATGTGAGATATTGACTTAAGCTTCAGCTTTTATTCAACTTTTAAGACATTATTTGTGTAATAGAACTGCATTTCTAATTTTTTAAGTCTGAACTTGAAGCAGCCAATCTTTAAAAATCTGCTCTAGAACCCCCACATATGGCCAATGGCTCTTGAGAAGAAAGGGCACTTTGAAGTATGACCTCAAGAGTATTAAATGAAAGAGAGCTCACCAGAGCCTTAAGACTTTGAGCCACCACCTTGAGCTGATTGGCTTAGAAGCATTCCTCAAGGAGGTGCCGTGACCTGCAAGTCACTGCCATCCCAACCACATATTAGTGCTGCTTGCAATCTGGAGCTCATGACAGCTTTAAGCCCCATGTCATCGGCACATTGTCAGAAACAGCTGTTTCCACTCTACCACTTCAAAAGGGCTTGATTAAATGTCTTACTGTAACAACATACATAGACACACACATAGAATGAGGGGGAAAGGAGAAATGTACCTATAAGCAAAATAAATACAATTTCCACTAGATGGTTTAATCATGATGTGGGGGACTAAACCATTTCTTGACTTGAAGGGTTTATGTAATCAGTTAACACAATATCATATTAAAAAGCAGTTTCTACAAGTGCTTCTTTTATTTTTTTTCCCCAATGCTGAAATACAGATTTCATGTCAAAGGCTCTGGGCTTGCAATAAGCTTTACCTTGAGCTGTCTAACAGTTGAAAGAAGAATCCTGGTGATTTCCAGATAATTGACTGTATTTTTATAGCCACCTTATAGATAACATGCTTTCAGTGCCTCCTTATGGAAAGTGTTCATAATATATGGGTTTTATTCATGGCAAGACCTCTAAAAGTGAATGTACTTCTGATAGTACATACATCTTTAAAAAATAAAGTAGATGTTGTATTTTGTCTTGAAATATATGTAACCAAGATCTGCTTTATTATGTATTTTTTCCTTAGGTTTTTCCATGCCAAATTTCCCTATTTGAGTTTCTCCTGAGTGTTCAGTAATTGTCTCATGTAGCTTTACCAGGCTAGGAGTAATTGTGAGGGAGACAGCTTTAGTGCATTTTGCCAGCTTCGTTAAGGGCAAGTCCTGTTATTGCCAGGGAGAATTTTCACAAAGCTTTTAAGAGCTCCTGCTATGTTAGTTCTGCTGCTGCTGACAGTAATAGATGGGTTAACAGTGATTCTTAAATTGTCTGCAGCTGATCCGCAATTGACAAAAAACTGGCACTGTTCCACGCTTCACTGGATCCAATGTCCTCCTCACACTGCTCCAGGGATACTGCAGATCTCTCACCAGTGATGAATCTATTGCTCCCGCAGCTCTCTTGAGCAGATCTACCTAGTCCCTGTTATCCAAACCCAACTGGAGTGTCTTGCCATCGTACTCCTGGTTTCTGGAGCATAGTACAGATAAAGCTGACATGGTCCTCAAGAGAAACAGTACATATATGATTTTTACACCATGTATTATTGCCAGTAAAGCACGACACTTTCTAGTTGAGAATCCTTGTTTTAAAATGTTCTTTGGTCTGTTTACTTGTTTATTCAAAGTAATGAACACATGGCAATCTTTTATCTTTATGTATTGGTGCCATGGAATGACCACAGAGCTGTATTTTTAGGTAGTTAGCATCCAGCAGCTTCACCTGTTCAGTTGTCTTCCATTACTTCTGTCTGCTTTTACAGAAAATACAAAAATGAGGCTTGTGGGGCAGGTAGAGCTTCTGCCAATTGCCTGCCTGCCCTCCGAGCTGCTCCCAGTTTCTCCTGCCCTGTGTCAGGGCTGCACAGCTTCCCTCTACCAGCACCAGCTGCTGTTAAGCCTCGCATTGTTTCAGGCTTCCTCTCAAGTGTGCCAAACTTTCCGCCTCAATGTTATGAATGGCTGTGGATTCCTTCCAGCCCAGCAGCACTCTTGGCCTCCTGAAAATGCCTCCTTTCTTTTCTCCTGGTGAAGGTGTGAGGAATAAGAAAACTTCCCAGGATCCAGTTCTTCCTCTCTTCCTGCTCTGTTGCTTCCTAAAGACTGAACCAATTGTTATAGGGCATGCGGGATTTTTAGGGACTAAAAAAGGTACTGTGGCTTCCTAATGAGAAGGTAGAAATGACTGATGTGAACTGTATTTCCAGATGGCATACTTTTAATAGTTTGACTTCGGACAGATACGGGGGTGGGAGGCTTAGGCATGGATCAGCTCCACTAGGAGAGGAGATAGTGGAACACCCTGAGAGAAAAGAGGACACCACTCTCTGATCTCAAAAGTATGAGAGCACTTTCTTGGTTACTGTAAATTGGGTAGACTTTCCCCATTGACAGGCAATAAAAGACTGACTCTGAGATTTCATCTCAGAATATATGTGACATTTTTCAGACTGCATAGCAGAAGGCTGAGCTAGCCTAAAGGTTGTGCAGAATGGAGAAATTCAAGACAATTAATATTAACTGAATGCAAACTGCCCTTCGTTTCAGATAGAAAGGCTCTTCAGTGTTTGCACAGAAATAGCAACACTTCTCCACGTAAAGAGTTTACTCTTTCTGCCCCTTATGAGCTGGAAAGCTTTTTAATTCTAATTTGGGCCCCAGCTGAATTTTCTTCTGTTGGTGGTGGTGGTGCTGTTCTTTTTGCTTCGCCCCTTCTGGGTCCTTATACTCAGTTCATTCTTCTTGTCTGGTGCTAAGTGCAAGGCAGATATGTTATCTCTGTTCAGCTATTTGGTGAAAACTGTGTTTATCCTTTTGAAAAAAAAGGTTATCTTTCTATATTTGCAATTATATTTGTTCAGGGTCCTCCTAAATATTTTAAAGACACATTTAGTTTTTCTGTTGTGCACAATTGTCAGCTTCAAGACAGGCTTGTGTATGGGCTGTTGTTCTGAATCATAAAGTATTCCTACTTCAGCAGAGATTAGTGCCTTCCACCTTAAAAAAACAACAGACAAAACAAACAAAAAACCCCATATAGTGTTTCCCATCCCTATGAGCTCCATCAGTGGACAAAGAAAGAACACAGGCTATTGGAATGGGGATATTTGCCTGTAATACTGAAGCACAATATCAGGATGAGTTGTATAATTTGAAAACCAATTTACTCAGCTGTGGAAAACACTGAATTTCCTTTGGGAAATACATGAGAATATTTTATAGCCTTACCCCAGAAAATTCTATGTGTGTTTTCTCATGCATTGTAGCAGCTCTGTGAAAGCAAAGATTGAACATGCCTTTGGGTGATTATGGAATACTTAAATCTGGTTCTCGATATTGTGATTCATCTTTCTGTAAAATGCGTGGGAGAAAGCTGGAAATCATGTCATTACAGTTCTCAGCTTCAGTTTTGTGAGGGTTAGATTATGGGGAGTTCATTTGTACTCTCTTCTTCTGATTATACAAGCAGTTAAATATGCAAATATCTGAGACCAATTGGCTCACTCACTCACTTTGGAATTGAATTAAAATGCCTTTAAATTGCTGTACATTTCCCATCTAGAATAATTTGTTGTACTCTGATATCCTAATCAATACATAAGTATTTTGTCTGTGCAAGTTCTAAATGACTGAAATGAAAATACGTTTGAGTTTCTTCTGCTTACATAGATGTTGCGTTGCAGTAACGCCACTGACTTGTTTAGTTGCTTCTCTTTCTCCTGCACATGAGAGGTAAATTGGGCTCTGTAGTTCCTGATTTCTTCAAGTGAAATTATGTAAGCAGCTACGAACTCTTCTTACTGTAAAGTTTTTAAAACAGTAAGCTGCATACGCAGAAACACTCTGCAAAGTAAGCCAGTAACTTGTTGTCATGGTAATTTGGAGTGCTTTTCATTTCATTTTTAGCTATGAAAATGTTTACAAATTTCCCATAAATATTAATCCTTCTACAGTCTAATTATTGGTGTAATGTATTTTCTGAGTCATTCATCTTCATGAACTGTAAAATGTATAGACATGCTTTTCTTTAACGGGGGGAACAAATGTTGGGAATAAGCAACTATATACTAACTCCTCTTTTCATATTTAATTAACCTTTAGGTCTTAATTAAATCATCAATTACCTTACCAAGAACTGTTGAAACAGTAATTTTATGCTTACCATGTAATTTGAGAGAAACTCTCTGATAATTCATGCGCTATTTGCTTAGGACATAGTTCATATAAGGTTTTCAGTATGTCTGGTGGCAATCCCTTGTGCTGCTTGGAGCTGCTAATAAAGTCTTTTCTTCACAAAAAAAATACCCCAAAGTATTTTGTTTTATGCACCCATTTCCCATTGTAGGCTCTGTTGCCCACAGTGTTCAAAATGTTTATGAGACTAAATCTCCCAAAAGCAAAAGACCGTGTTTTCACAAAAATCATGCATGTTTATTATTAGTTCAGTGATGTTTCCTAAGAAGATAATCACCCAATATTATGGTATAGGTTCTGTTTTCTCTCCAGGCACCTACATAGATACAGAACACTGTTCTTCTGATCCCATCAGGTGATTGATTCTCAATGGATAGGTCATAAATTCTCCAAGGACAAGAAATTCTCATACCAAATAGTACTTGAGCTATTTTATTGTCAAGACCTTGATTCAGAAATTTTGTAGGACTGTGCCTTAGTTAACTCGAATAGAAATCTTATTGTCTTCACATTTCTTTTTCTGTTTTTTATATGTATTTTCATTATGCAAATTGAAAGTCTTTATCTAATATATAGTTATGTTCAGTCTACCATCAAAATTATTTGAAGAAAAAAGGACGTGATGTCAACTAAGCCTGTCTCTTGGGGTGCAGATTTATTTCATTCAGTGTTTTTCATCCACATCTTAGTAGAAAGATAACTTTTCTTTTTCTATGATTACTTTCCATTATGAAAATAACTGTGCAACAGCTTGTACTCAACTATGATGTTCATTTACTGAATAATTCAAAAAATAGGTTTGCAAAACAAATTAATAGGAAGTCACAGCCTAGATTTGTACTATTGATTTAAATAAAAGGAATCATGCTTTGCGATGATGGGAGGCAGTAGTTTGTAAAGATACAGTCTCTTTGCTGAAATTGTGGAAGTGAATGTATCATGGATGGACCTATGCACTTGATTGTGATTGACAGTCTGATAGTAATATGGCAGGGGGTACTATGCTGCCTGCCTCAGTTCCTGGAGAGTGCAAGATTGGCTTTGCCTGGTAAATGTAGCCCTCAGTGTCAATCAAAAATAAAGTGCCATGAAATATAGAACTCACAGCAGTAGATTAACATTTCAGAAATTAAACCATCTGTTTGAACTCAATTAAAAGAGAATCCAGCAAGGTTTTTCCTAATAGAGTATCCTAGTACTGATTCTTGAAACAATGCAAGGAATTTATTATGCAATTAGAACTGATAAGGAAGTGTTTTTAATGCTCATTAAATAAACCCAGCAACAGTACATTCTCAGTAGGGTGTTTTGCAATAAATAACTTCCTAATTTTCTTCCTGAACTATAGTTCTCATGTATTTCTCATTCTAGGAATGATTTTTAGTTATGGACTGGCATATCCTATTAGAATCTTTTTTCCCCGCAAGTTCTGGAGAACTTACGTCTCTGTTTCACAAGATGATTTTGATACAACTGGTATTCTCCTCAACCCTCCCACACCTCTGGATGTATCTAGGTGGTTGTATAGAGGAAAAATGCCCTACAGTAAGGCTGGTTTCGGTCTGAGATCTGCATGAGAAGAACTATATGTTCGCAGACCTGCTAGGAAGGGGATGGGTGGCAGGTGTCTGGCTGAAGTAATTTTCTTGGAATTTGTCTTTAAGAGTAACTCCAGTACCAGTTTGAATGTATTTTTCCCTGGGAAAGTTACAGTCTAGAGATCAGATGTCTGCTAATGAGAATATGCAGTGAGGAGGGGATGGATAGCTTTTCATTTCCCCCAAAGAACAGTCCCTTTTTGTTGAGGCATTCGGAACCACTGTATAGTGGTCAGCTCTGCATATTGCATTTACATGATTCTATTTACCACAGTCAGTTTTACTGGAGAGCAAATACACATTCAAGTGTACCCACCCTTTTGAAACATGTCTTCCATATAATGAACAGCTCTGTTACTAAGCTGAGGCAGTTTTACTAATTCTTCAGGCGCTCCAGTAAAGATTGTCTTCCTGTAACAGTAAGTAACTTTAATCTGACATTATGGTTTGTAATAGTGCCAGTTGCCTCAGCATCTGGCTGCCTCAAACTCACTGAAAACAATTACAGCGTGAAAGAAAATAGAAATCTTCTTCAATATAACAACAACAGTAAAAAAGAAAATCAACAATAAATCCCTAAATTAAATTCCATATGAAGGTTTGCTGTATGTCACTTAGATTCTGTGCAGTAAAAGATTGATATATTTATGGTGGAGTTATTTGGTGGAATTTTATTGTAACTCAGTAGCGCTACTCCAGTTCTTCACATTCTAACTGCATTTAAATACACTTAAAATTATCAGAATTATTTTTTATCATTTTTGAAAGATCAATACACGATCCTTCATTAATTCTGTTTAAAAAATTCTGTTCTGATAGGTGTATTGATGGAGTTTTTTGATGATTAGTTCACAAATTGGATGTTTTACCCATAATAGAGGAAGAAAATGCTTTCTGAACAGAGATTATGGAAATTGCACAGGAGGCAAACCTTTTGATTTGGGGGGAAAAATGAGCTTTAACAAAAAGACTGCTGGTAGGCAGGACCCAAAGTTAATTTCTGTAGGATTCTGTGGTGTTCATATAGAATGGGTGGTATGTGTAGTGAAAATATATAATGCGAAGGCAAATGAACCTGAGCCATTGACTGCAGAACTGCATAGCGATTCTGGTGGCCCTGGATTATAGTTTGCTCCAGTCATGGAGGGCTTTTTCTGGGGCAGTTTGGAGTAAGCGTCTGGTTTCATGGGTAATTTTGACATTGAATTTCAGAGGCAGGAATTGAACTTTGATTTCTTGGTGCTAGTCCTGCAAATATTAGTTGTCCTCTTGTGCCTTCAGAAATAATTAATTAAACCCTTTTAAAAATGAAAATATTATTCACAGTGCTGCTTCCCGTGGGCATCTCTTAAAAACATAGTTTCAAGAAGACAGAAGCTTCTGTTCAATAAACAGCAGTTATTGGTATATGCAGTATCAAGTGCAACCTTTCAGAGTAGGATGTGTAGATCTACCACTGAACACAGCTTGCTATTATTGATATTAATTACTTAAAAAGCACTGTAAACATATGTGTCACTGATCAGATGTGGTAGATAAGGCTGCCCTAGCAGAAAGTAGTTTTATTATTTTACAGGTAACAACCTTGTAAAAGCCTAGTGAGCAATTAGTGCCCAGTGGTCTTACTATTAGTGATCAAAAGACCAAATTTTAGAAACTACAGCCTTAAAATCTTTAAGCTACAAGAATCAAAATTAAATCCTTGCACTTACCCTGGAAGTTAATAATTTTAATATGTACTGTAGATTTAATTGCTAAATACTATATAGGGAACACCTGCAGGTTACTGGCTGCCAAAAAGTAAGGCAGGAATTCTTATGAATTACGCGGAGCACTGTAATTCAGCATTTTGCGAAGGACCAATAGTATATGCCTCTTTTCTCAGCTGCTCTCATAATCCTGTGGGTAAAACTGAAGTCAGTACAGTGTGGCCATAACCTTTTTGCAGTGTGCAACAGGCATGGAAGTGATAGGAGCCAGATGAAAAAGAATGAAGGGGGAAAAAAAAAAAAAAAGATTGATATGCAAATACTTTAAGGTTTTCCATGCAGAAATTTCAGAAAAGAAAATATTTATAAACAAGATTTTTTTCAAGCGTTTTCAGCTGTGTCTACTGTCTAATGAAAATGTAGTTCCTTGAACAATACATCATCTCAAGAGTTTTGTTATTTATTTGGAAAGTTATGGAGTTAGTTTTTATTTGCAAAATTGCCTTGGTAACATTTCCACATGCTGAAGTTGCATTTTTGGACCAATTTGAAAATACCTTCAGACACTATTTATAAACCATGTTGTTATGGAAATCATATCACTTCATGTGATAGACATCAATTGTACTTACCTGCCAATGAAATTATTACCAGTAGAGGAATAATGATTGATTCTGTTCTAGGGAAAGTTAGCCAAAAGAAAGTGTGTCTACGAAGGAGTGAAATGAAGGCTAAAATTGATCCTAAAACATCCTACAATGCCTAATAATCTTGTAGTCTTTTCTTTTTTCCTGTTTCTGTAATGCTGTAATATCATACTTTTTCTGTGGGCTGTCTTAATAGTGATTGTGCATGATATAAGCCTTGAACAAATCAGCAATATTCTCATTCTTTGTGCTCAGAGCAAGTATGTCAAGTTGCATAATGGTTTACACAGTGTGCCTGAAAGCTATGCCTTACAACTGCAAATACCTAAATGGTTTTGGAAAACATACAGAAATACCAATATTAATCTGGTTCTCAAGCATTTAATTCATCTGACTACACTTGTCAGCCAAAAGTGCAAAACCTTGTTTGACATTTAACATTTATCTGAACAACTTGAGTCAGAACACTGGAAATCTTGTGATTTTGAGATTTTCTTAATTAGAACTTAGCTAACTTTTCAAGGCTAGAAATGAAAACTTTTTCCTTCTGAAATTTCAGCAATTGGCTATTCTACTCAAAAATGGAAGCTCTAATGCACTACTTCATATGCCTTGTGACTAGCATCTTTTAAAACTATACAACCTTCTCTGGGTACTGATGTATTTGATCAGTATCTGAGCAAAAATAGACAGAAGATGCATTCATTCTCAGCAGTCATTTTTAATTTCCAATGACATTTTATTTGATTGAAAAAATGAACTTTTTAAATCCTAGTAGTATATACTGTGAGTATAATTGTAATCATAATCTCAGATGATCTCTGGATTAGAGTTTTCTGTGAAGATTAGCCGGTTTTGATTGTGTTAATATGAACAGCTATTCTAATCAGCCCTGCACGTGTGCTGCTGGGTGGAGTATATTAATTTTTCTTTTAGCACTTTACATTTATTTTAAATTAAAACTGGGCTTTATCTTTAGGCAGTAACTCAAAGCCATTTATTTTTCTGGTTTCCAAGGTTTAGAAAGAAAGTAAATGCAAAAATACATTTACTAACAGATTTATTTCCATTTTAGAAAACTCTTGCTTTTTCTTAATAGGACAAAATTCTGTTACTGAAAGGTTTTGAGCAATTTCTATTTGTCAGTATGATAGTACAGATGACATTTCTATTCAGCAAGTTTCTCACTTGCTGGGAGTACAGACTTCCTAATTAGCATGCAGCATACTTGCTTTAGATAAGGTAAAGAAGTAGTTAGATGTTTTATACCATAAGCATAGCTATGTATTAAAATTATCAAATTGCAGACATCAGAGCACAATTGGATTCCTATGAACAAAATTTAAGTCATTTGAAGATTTTTTTAATGAAATCCTAATGCACTAGAAAAATTGGGTAAGATTATCATATCCTATACTGATGACAACATTTGAGCTGGAAAGCTAACAAGTTTAATTAGAAACACTTTGAGGCCTGGAAAATGTTTATTATTTTTTTAATATAACCATAATATTAAATACTCATAACGTATGTTCCTGTTTAGCTTTTATTATGGTAATGTTAGTATGTTATCTAAAAATGTCCATCACGGTTTCTATATAAACTGACCGTGATTACTAGGAGGTTTTTTAAGCATAAATCAAAGCAACTGATGCATGGCCAGTGGGGAAAAAAAATCTAGACACACAGAAATTACAAACGTAAGTACGTTTTTATGGGACTTTTTCAGCTGCTGTTATGATGTGCAGCCTTTACCAGTTGTAACACATGCTTTTATTATCTTCCTGATATATAAAACTGTATACTCTGAATTTATTTAAAGGCCAATGGTAGATAGCTTTTCAGAAGCAAGATGTAACATATATCTACATATGCTTGTTTGGTTTTGGATAACTATGTTTTTAAAACTCTGAGCGGTCTCTGAAGGTTAAGATGAAAAAGATGTTGAGGAAAAAAATCTCCACTGGCTGGAGAACATTGATGCTAAAATGTCCCCTATTGATGTGATAATTTGAGAAACAAAGTAGACTGCTTGATGCTTCCTTCCCATGCCAAGTCTAGAACTCTTCCCTGACTCACAGCTGTGGGTTTCATTAATGATGCCGATGTCTAAATCTACAAGCAAACTGAATGATTTCACGGTATGCTTGTGGATGAAAACTCCCACATCTGCCACCCATAAATATAAAAAAAATTGTAAAAAACCCTTCCCTCACTTTTTAATTTCTGTTTTTAAATGTATATATCCTGTAGTTTGCAATTTTAGACAGGGTAGTCTCCAGTGTTTGAAAGCACACAAGATTAGATGCATACAAACAATTTCCATGTATATTCTCCTTTCACCAGGCAGCTTAACCTGTCATCTGCTTTGAATGTCCAAATGTAAAATAATTTAAAAATTATTTTAGAATTATTAAAAAAAAATAACCTAACATTTATGTAGTATCATCAGTTGTTAAGGTGACCAGGTATTAACTCATGCTTTTCTTCTGCCTTATTAACTTGAGATATTATCCTAACATGAGACTTACATAAACAGTATTCAACAGAAACTATTCTATTTTTCCTATCATCTGCTTTATTTTTTGTGTGTTTTCTTTTTTGATGTACTTTTATTTTCTGGAGGGTGTTCACCTTCCCTAGAGGTTAATAATTTGTTACTTTGGTGAACAAAATATGAATAGAGCACTAAATGAAGTCTCTTTCTATGTAATGGCATATTAGTAAATGATAACTAAGGTTGTATCAGCATTAACAACATAATACTCTTAGAGATGATGACTGAATCCAAGGATCCAGTTCCCTCTAGAGCCTAGGCTTGTTGTTATTTAGATTTATATAGCTATGTATGTTAGTCAGTCTTAAGGTAATTAGATTGGGACGCAGGCTCCCTTTGCAGCAGAGACGTTTAGGTCCATTTCTGACTAATACAACCATGGAAACTGTGCTCTTCGCAATGTTTATTCAAATTAGTACTTTCAGGGAGAATGCTTTTCTCTTCATTTCCCCTCTTCACTATTTAAGCTGAAAGCTGTTGTCGACACAAGAACATACTTACAGAAATTGTTCATGAGCAGACTTGCAATTTAAATAATGTACTTAACTGTCATAGAGGAAAAGTTGCATAGTATTCTTCCATTTTAAGAGTTTGCAAAGATGCTGATTTTTTTGTTTTCCAGCAGAACTGAATGCTTTGCTGTCTGGCTGATGACACAGGAAATCCCTCTCAGCTCTGAATTTTATGCTTTTTTATTCTCTCTGATCCATAATATTTTGCCGTACATCCTGTCATCTTGTTCCAGAATGCTTTTTGCACCAAGTTATCTGTTCCTAGACAATTTCCTCTTGTCATCATAGCCAACTTACTGGAGATCAGTGTCTTAGTTGTGATTCACGTGCTGTTTGGAACAAAATACCAGACATAGCATATGTAAACTGCAGTTCTTAAGAAGCCTTATAGCATATAGAGAACCAGGTAGAAACATGAGTCTCTGGAAGGAATAACTGGCACTTGGCTTATCTGGCAACACTATGTCACTCCTATAAAAAGGTCTACTTCTATGCGTCACTGCTGAATTTACAGTATTGTCCATGTATTGCATTGGAGAGTAAGATCCAATTGGCAGCAGCTATCTTGCTGCATGTCCCTCCCCTGCCTCTCCTTCTACCTTCTCCGCCTGCCCCCATGCTTTAAAGTAGTATGCTTACATCTTGGGGCAACTCCTAGCTCGTGGTTTTGCTCAAAAGTTGTGAGGTCTGTCAAAAGCAGGTGCCACCTCTGAAATGATTCTGTTGTCCACAGTTATCTTTAGCGATAAAAAAGGAGCTGTTGACATTTTGATTGCTTCAGAAGATACTATGCTGTGCTACAGCAATAACACCAGTAATAAAAGTTCAAGTGAAAATTCTTGCCATCACTGTAGGAGGATAAAAAAGGCATGACAGCACATTATCCTGTGGTCACTGATAAGATGAAGCAGTCCACCATGCTTTGCTCTCACACTTAGTGAGCCATTCTACAACTACTGCTTGGCTGCTTCACTACTCAGTCATTGTACCTCCTATGTATCTTCAGCTATCAAAGAGAAATACCTGAATTCTTCATCCATATTTAACTAGAAGTGCTGGGATGAAATATTCACAGATGAATGACATTTTGTGTCCTTCTTTAAGTATGGACTTTACTCAACAGGAACCCCTAAAAGAACAAGTGTCCTTAATTGCACTGTTTTAAACCAAAACACTTAGCCTCTGTGTTTCTGATGAGTTGGCCGTGCTGATTACAGTATTCATTAAACAGTCCTGGGGTTGTTTTGAAACATCTACAAGATCATGCACTGCAGTAATTCATTAAGAGCAAAACGAATATTGGCAACATCTTTTCAGTGACCTTTTAAAATGGCTAAGTGAGATGTAGCTTGCACTTGTGATTCTACTGGAGTAAAAATCAGCACGATTTTCCTTATAAGTACCCCAGCAGCAACAAAATGCACTTTCATCTCAGAATCTGCTGCCCTGGCCTCTGTGGTGTTGAGCAGAGAAGGTCATCTGTAAGCAGAGCTTTGGGGAAAACAATTTCAGATTTCATTGCTTGTTTGTGCTGTTGTTTGTTCATACTTGTTTGCCACACCTGAGGTGTTTCTGAGCTAGGTTAAGTGTTTGTGTATTTGTTTCTCTCTCCATAATTTCTTAGGCATATATAGGAGTAAATTTGTCATCTTCTGTTTGCTACTGTTCTGATATGGCATTTGCTATAGGTGGAGCCAGAGATGATGAACAAGGAATCAGTTCATCTTCTGTGTCACTAAGACTCATTCTGTTTGTGGGTCCAATGTTGTACTTGGTTACATTAGTGTAATCCCGAAATACTACTCAGAATTATTTTGAATTATTTGGAGATTCCATAGTTCTCTAATTTTAGAGAGGACTTTAATTTATGTTAAAATCTTTGCATGCCTCAAGGCTCTCCTTTTATTTTGGTAGTATAGAGAAGGTTTGAAAGAATTGTCATCAATGTAAACCTAAAACACCTCAGGCAACTGAATGCATTCCTTTTGCTATTTTGTTATTCATTAACTACTCTGTTATTCCTCTCCCCTCCTCCCCACAAGCACCTCCCCCACCCCCCCAAAAAAACAACTAAGGAAACAAGTACACCACAATAAAAATGCTAATAAAGGGAATAATTCCCAATAGACCATAAAAGACAGCATTTATAACCCCGATAGGAATGCCAGTCAGCTTTTTTCGATGTAAAGCATCTGTCTCCAAAAGGAAATGAAGGCAGGCCTGTTTCTCCTTTCAAGTCTCTGAAGTAGTAGGTGGTGTCATTTGTTATACAGTGCTACAAGTCCCATGTTATTGCACTGGTAGCTGCCGACTGCCTTTGTTAACGTACTGAAAAGTTTTATCAGCTGTCTTTAATAAAAGCCAATATATGTGAAGAAAAACTATAGCAAATGTCTCTTGCTCTCTTGTCCTCAGACCATCATTTATAGCTGTCAGAGAGCAATGCCACTGATGTATAAACTTGCAGTCACCCCAAATTCTTGTGACTGTTACAATAAACCATAGATATTGGGGTGGCTGATACCGTAGAAAGTTAGGGAGCAGTCTTTCTAAAATCCTGTGCACTTCCTCATTTGATGCACGGAGGAGATTGAATGAATTTTCAGCACTACCTGAAATGAGTTATCAGCTCACATTTTCCATGGATACATTTGTTTAGAGCATTAATGGCCTAAAATTTGTTGGGTTTCCAGGAAATCAGGAATGCTGTGTAGAAGCTGGAAAATTTCAAGTTCAGTTAAAAGGCATGCAGCGTTGTTGTTTTTTCCTGGATGTTTTTGTTGATTGCTCTAGTAAAGTGATATATCAAATTAAAGACATGGCAGAAGAGTTTTCTGAGCTAGGCGTATAGTCTTATATATATGACGTGCTTTAGAGTACTTGATTAGTACCATACACATACCATATTTTCAGGGGGGTGTGAAGGAAATGGAGAGGAATTCTGGAAACCATATGAGACAACTGTATTACTTCCCACACAATAAGTTTGTGGATGCTGTAGAATTAGCCCTGAGCACATTTTAACGTGTGTCTTATTTAATACGAGTTTTTCTAGGTTTAAGGTTTTTTAATTCTTATCCATTGTAAGCTTTGTCTAGATGCAAACGTGCACATAGTTATATTTCCAGTGAAAAAGCTCTTATTAGACAAATAAGGAGCACAATTAGTGGGAATGGACCATCCTAGTCATGATTTGAGAAAATTATCTCAAACAATCTTAAGTCTAAAAATAAATGAATAAATAAAATATGTAGATATTTAGACAGCCATCCATATACAGTGGAACTGTTTTCCAACCATTCTTTACTTGCATCATTTCAATTAGCACCTAGAACTTCTGTAATTAAGGAGTGTATTATTCCATTATAAAATAGTATGCAAGACTGGCACTGCAAAGGTGGAGCTAAGATAATGTGGCTGCCAATATGTGTTGTCCATAGCAAAGATTACATTTCCGGGGCTTAGTTTTCCTTCTCTGTAGAAGACATGACTGAGAGGAAACTTTGGAGAGTATTGGGAAAACTGTATAAAATCCAGCTGGTTTTTTTTTGTTTTGTTTTGATTCTTAGTAGAACAAAGTAACTGACTTAGGGGTGGTAGAAATAATCTGTCAGGGTAAAGCAAGAAAAATTAAATCTAAAAATAACATCTTCAGATTCCACTGCGATAGCATTATGATGTTTACAATAGGGAGGGCTGAACTCATTTTGTTTTGCTTAATTTTGAAACTCTGGAAGCCAGTTGTTCTGAAAATTTGATGTGTTGCAGTTCTTTATGAGTTTTTGTGATTCATATGTTAATAGGTGAAAAGAAGCAGGAGGAAAGCTGAAAAAATATGAAATATTTGTAGGATATAAAACTAGAGAATTTTCTGAACATTTCCACCACAAAATGTAGGTTTTGGACACAAGTATTATGGGGTGGCGGGGTTTGAAGCTTGATTCGGAAGGATAAGAGTAATGAGTTTAACTTGCTAGTGGAGAGGTTTGGAACATAGGTAAGTCTTCCGTGTCCTAATGACTTCTTATTGCACATCAGTCTGGGAGACCAACTCTAGCACATATTTTATTGGCCTTCTACCTACCTTTTTTTCCTGAAGTTATTGTCACCGAAGGGCTTCTAAAGTATACCAACACCCCCACCCAGGAGTCTGAAGCTGAGTTTCCATGTGGCTTCACATTTTGAGTATTGCATTTTGATCAGAACACTGGTGAGTGGTGTCTTGAAACACATATCCTCTGAGGCAAAACTATGTGACTTCAAAAGCGAGTTTTCCTGAAGCTCATTGGAAATGATAGTGACCTGAGAGGGAGAACTGTAGTGAACTTTGTATAATATCTTTTCCCCTTTTTCTTGAAATGCAAGGTACTGGTTTGGCAGATGCCTTTACTGTGCTCTCACTAACATGTGAATACCTTAGGTACTTGCAAAAAGGTAGGTTAGACTGTTCTCTTCAGCTTCATAAATCTGCTTTTCTGTCCTTGTAATATTTTTTAACTCTGGTAAGTAGGCATGTTTAATTATCAGGAACAACCTGTTGTTCCATAATGGAATAATCTAAAGATGAAAAACCATTTTGTCTTAGCTAAAGATGGAAAAATTGTTAGTAAAGTACGAAGCTTTTTTTTGTTACGAAATTTTCACATCCTTGTTGTTAAAATAGCATGTGTTTCCACCATTGTTAATTTTATTCAATTGTTCATTAAGAAATAATTGCCACAGCCTGAATCTAAATTGATATCCTAGGACCCCTGAACATCCTTAGCATCTGAGAACAGACTGAATTTTCCACTAGTTATAGTTAAGACAAAGAGAAAAAAGGGATGAATTCCAATGTGTTAACTATTCCCAACGATTATAAACTGTTTATTGTCAATGGGTTGAATTAAAATTAAATTCCTGTCTTTAATCCACTCTTGGATTACTTTAATTTTCTCTTGGAAACTGTGCTATGCCAACATCACCACATGTAAAGCTTTATGAGTTCTGTGTTTTCTCATTAAAGAGAGAAGTCTATGTCTGTAGACAACAGAGCTTGCCCTGTTTAAAGCACAAAGTATACAGCAGCTGTTCAGAAACTTTTTCTTGTTATCTCTATTTGCTTAAATTGCTAAATTGCTTCCATGAAAAGTCTGCAAACATAAGGGAATAATTTGTTTAAGTGGAAGAAGATTGTCTGAAGAGAAAAACTGAAAATATTCCTAATATTTCTCCTTCCCTTTTTTTTGTACCAGTATCCAGCTGCCCTAATGAATCTTGGAGCCATTCTCCATCTGAATGGTAAACTGAAAGAGGCTGAAGAAAACTACCTCCTTGCTCTTCAACTTAAACCTGATGATGTCATCACTCAGTCCAATCTTCGCAAATTGTGGAATATCATGGAGAAACAAGGTTTGAAGACATCAAAAACATGATGATGAATACTCTGAACTTTCTTGTCTTAAATTGATTAAAACCACGAACTAGATCTTCCACACAGTTGTCCGATCAGAGAACTCATTGGACTTGACTGCAAGGATCAGAGGTCTTAATTGCTGCTAGGGGAAGCTATTCTGCTTTTTGGCCTAAGTTTTTTTGCTAGATAAATAGAAGAAGGGAGACTTTGAGATATTCATGAAGGACTTGTTACCCCACAAAAATATTTAGAACCATAGCATTTGAGAGAAGGTGTTTTGGCATATTTGATAAATCATTGCAAATCCCATATTGCTCACTTTTGTGTGGGTACTTTGAAATGTATACTGTCATAGAAATGCTAAGGGAAAATTGTACAGTATACACTAAGCCATATGGGAGTAAAAGTGGTAATAGTAGGTTAAAGTATTTTGCTGATACTGTAACTCATTAAAATGTATACTAAATCCAGTGTGTTTGCAGTTTGTCTTAATGCTGCTGAATCTCACTTTAGGACCACTTGCTTACCAGTTTCACAGCTTATATGGCAAATTTTTTTTTTCAACCTGTCACTTGTCATTAGATGACAGCATTCGTAATTGTTTACTGAGAATATGCATATTATTTCAGCTTGTTAAGTTTTAATGCAATTTTCTTGAGATACACAGTCAAATGGCTGCGGGCTAGACAGAATGAACAAGGAACTGCCCATATTCTACATCAGATGTGTATGTAGAGTGGTAAGAAAAAAAAAAATCCAAAGGTATGTTTTAGCAATATAAGCAAGACTGATGTTTGCCCTGATATCAAATGAGTATGGTCAGACTGTCATCTGAAGAAAAAAAAATTGGTATTATAGAACAATGTGTTTGACTCTCTTTACATTGCTGTCAGATAAGACCAACTTTAAACTGGACTCTGCATACAATATTTTTGCAATAACTCAGCCAAGTGAGATTTGAAAATATTAGTGCTTGGATATGCTACAAATAAGACTTCATGAGCAACTCGGAGAAAAGGGAATGTTATACATTGGTGAGGCTAGCAAATAACTGAAGGGACTAATTAGATCATCCTTAAAACAGTATAGATCAAGAGAAATCTGTAAAGGTGGTTGCCAGTTAGTTTTCACAGTGATGGTGTTTTAAAAAATATTACCTATTCAAATTCTAACCAAATATTAGCATTCTGTTTGTATTCTGACATGTATGCTAGCAGCAGAGCTGTCGAATATCTAAATATGCTTTTGGTGAGGTTCAATTTATTTCTGTTTCAGAATGATTTGGCCTAGTTACTGTTTTAGTCTTCAGTTTTTAAATGTAAAAATAATTTATTTTAAATTGCAGTGTATTGAAGCTTTAGTCAGTTTTTTTCCAGGCCATTTGTTATTGTTAACTGCTTTCTTTCTTTGGAATAAGTATTATTGCTTGTAAGAAAATTTACTATTTCATTTAATGACCTGTTGGTATCTGCTTCAGTGTTCTTTTCATAATGGTAGATATAATGTTAAAGTGGTAGAGCACCTTGAACTGAAGCTTCTTCAGGATCTTCTGTTAAAAACTCTTTATTACTGAGAAAGGGTTTGGGTTTGTTTTTTTTTTTGCTTTTTAACTGTTGAGCACCATTCCAACAAAACTGTAGAAAAGAATACTTTGCTGTATTTATTTATTTATTACTTGACTGCAGCAATGTTACCTGCCATTAACACAACAGTTTGTAAGTGTTGCTATTTCTTTTATTTGGTTTTCCTTGCAATTTTTGTGGTAGTGAGTGTATCTAATGGGAAAGGGGACACTTGAGTAATACTGTACCTTCTTGGTCATTCTCCCCTTACACTTGGATTTTAAATCTGTGTTGAAATAGATTGGGGAGTAGCTGTTTCAAAGTCAGTATAGTAAAAAATTGTAGTAGTGTGTGTTTCCTTTTCTTTCCTCTTGCTTGCTAAAATACCATAAGTTGCTAAGTTTACAACTGGCCTACCAGAAGGGCCAGAGGGGCAAGATTGTTTGGTTTTGTGGAGTGTGTCAAGTTTTTCTCAAATAATGTTATGGCTGGAAAAGCAAAATTGAAGGGTCAAAAGCTGAATTTCTTCTTTATCATTGAAACCAGTGTTAGAATACAATGGTAGCTTGAACTTATTCTCCCGCTTTACTGACTTTCTGGAAAAAGTATAGAAATAAATTAGATAGTAACTATAACTGAACTCAATATAAAACTGTGGTATCCTGCAGCTTTATTTGCTCAACAGCCATCAAACTTTGATGGCTTCTTGGTCTTAACCATTCACTATGTTATTTGTCTTCTTCAACTTATACTCATTCTTGTTTAGTGATTTTTATTCATTGCACAAAAGGGGGGAAGGGGGAGCACTCTTGTGATGCAGTGTCATGTTTGCATTGATAACTGGTTTTATTTGTTTCTTTGGAAAAAAAAAAAAAGAAAACAAAGAAAAAGGACTAGCATAAATTTAACAAGAATGTCCCTGAATACATTTTTTTAATATAGGTCTGGTCTTGATAACTTTCTTCTTTTGGGATAAATTTAAAACATATTTAAAATATGTCTCTCTGCTCAGGGATTTATGGTGGATTATTGCAGACAGTGCTAAAAAAAAAAATAAAAGAGCACAAGACAAGTTTACTAAATTAAAATTTTATTTTTTGAAAAACTGTTATTTGTATAAATTATCAGATTTGTAGGCTTTCCTTTTTGTAGAAATAATTGTTTATGTGCCAGATAAGAGAATTTCAATTTTGTTTTCAATAATAAAGCATTGATAACTAATACACTGTGCATTCCTTTATCTGTTACTGTAACAACACTTTTTTAAAAAATTATTCTAATTTAATTCGTTATATTGACTGGTTTATGTGTGGGAGAACTATATAGCATAAGTAGAGTACAACCTATCACAACTGGCTTTCTTCTATACACTATTGCAATTATACTTCAACTGATATTTTCAAAAAGGTTCTCTGGAAGCACTTTTTAATATTTCTACTCGCTAAATCTTGCCAAAGGGATATGGTAACTGTTATATTTGATTGTTGTTTCTAAACTCTATGGGAATAAAAGCTGATGAATAAGATAGATTTATAAATTATTTTTATATTGGCATACAAACATGATGTCAGTAAAAATGCTTCCACAATGTATAATTGGCTACAAAAGCTGGAAAGAAGATTTCACTTACATACATAGTCTTTTTCGTGTCTTAGTTCACCTTTCTCTTATGCTGCAATGTCACATGATCAGTTTCAAATCTGCTGCCTTTCTGCACAGATGTTACAAAGTGACATGATTCTTTGACCTTTGGTTTTCTCTTAATCTTCTATGGACAGAGCCTTCTTAGCTCGATGGACCTAACACTAATATTCTCATACCTTCCTAGTTCCATTGCATTCACGTCCTATGCATTGATAGATTTGCTCTACAGCTGAAAAATGTTGATGGGCATGAGTAGAGCACTAGAGAGGCTTTGGGTCACTGACTTCCAAATTCAGCTGTCTTGCCTTATTTCTGTCATAGGTCAAGCGTCGCCTTCAGATGTGGTCATTCCTTGCCTAAGTAGGTTTTGACGAAATGGCAGATGATGTATACGGAGCACGCAAAGAATAATCGGATCTGTGTCACTCCTTTCTCATGGAAATAGAGTCTAAACATGTGCCTGAACTCCTGCTCTGGCTTCTTGTCCCTGAACCCTTCTCTGTGAGATCCTGTTCTGTCTGCCTTGTGTTGTGCTTCCAATGTTCTTGTTCTTCCAAGCATTGCGCTTTTTGGGCAGTAGATACCTGATACGTCTCCATTTCTGATGGAGGTACACGGCAGCTCTGTGGTGGCTTTTTAGTCCTGCCGTCTTACACAGGCCCATCTGAATTTGCTGTCTGTAGCTGGCACAGATGACTGTATTACTTCTGGGGTTGAACTACTATAACAGTAAGGCACTAAATTATTCTACGTAAATATACTAGCTCATTTGGATCTGGCTTGGGACCCTCTAACATGGCTCTGTGTTGTAAACATTCCCATAGCAGGTTTGCCCGACAGGGGTCAATACAGTTGCATGAGAGGCTCTTTGCCTCCGGTTCAAGTGTGAGGACAGTCAATGACAGCTGAATTGCGACGTTTATTTTGCTGCATCCCTAAGGGCTGCAAAGGAGAGATTTTAGTGAGAGAATCTGGAGATTTAGAAATAAATTATGGGAAATCTAAAGAGAATCCCATATAACCATTCAACCTTTTTGAAACTTCTATTTCTGGTCCTTTGAAATAAAATACAGACCCCACTCAGATGTTACACAAGCTCCCTCAGTTGGACTGACCCTGCAATTTGAAAAGTCCCTGCCTTGCTTCACATAGATACTGAATGTTTAATCTCTCTGAGATTCAGTAGTGTGACATTGGAAGAATGTGTTTTAAGGAATAGAATATATCCTATGTTATGCAGAGGGTGGGGAGGGAGGTGTCAGGGAAGAGAGGCAGGCATTTTTGTGGAAATGAGTAAGAATTTTAGGGGGACAGGCTTTATTCCAACAACAAAGAAGGAACCCCAAGATCAAGTTA
Source organism: Nipponia nippon (assembly GCF_047370975.1). Classification (NCBI taxonomy): domain Eukaryota; kingdom Metazoa; phylum Chordata; class Aves; order Pelecaniformes; family Threskiornithidae; genus Nipponia; species Nipponia nippon. The sequence goes on from NW_028262347.1 coordinate 46,060,317, forward strand.
TGCTAGGATAAACTACAGGAAAGGGTATGCATCAGTAAATTAAAAAAAAAAAATGCAATACAGACTTAAAAAAAGTTCTTTTGGTATAATAATAAATCAAAACCAAACACTACCAACCAGAAATGCTGACCTGGGAAGATGGTATAATAGAGTTGAGGACATAACAATATATATTCCCCATGAAAGACTGAATACACGCTTCAAGTTATGCCACTTGATTAGAAAACCTTTACGGTTGTGTTTGTTTTCAAATTTCAAATTGATGTTTCTGCCTTCGCCATATGTTCTTTGTTTTATCACATTTACCCTGTTGTGGTGCACTGGCTCTTTAGTGGTACCACACTTCTAGAGTCGGACAACTTTGAAGGTTACATTTCAGAAGGGCAGAAACATCAGAGTGGACCTTCTAGAAAGGTGTACGATAAAATAGATTAAATTATGCATGCTTGCTGAATACTCATTTATTTTGAATATAGGTTCAGTGACAAAGTGTAATTACATTTACTTACTGAAATTATTGAGCTTACGGATATTTCTGTGCAAAGTTTGAAGATTAAATTTTTCATATTTACAAATCTTTGTCAGTTTGTGTGCATTTGAGCACAAATTTATGTTTTAAAAAACCTTCAGATTTCCTTTTGAAGAGACGTGTGGAAGCCACATGCAGTGAGAACAGTTGTGGTGTTTTGTTTTTTTTTTTATTTGATAGAACTTGTGTATAAGTCTCTGTTTCCTTGCATCACCGGTCCCTTAGCTGCTGACATCATTGTATTTTTACATGAATATTATTGTTTTTCTGAAACTCTAAACTTGAATGTATGAGGCAGTGTTCCTGGAGAGTTTGAATAATTTAAACCACAGGTTCTTTTTTGAGCTAAGCAGAAATGAAACTTGGCTTTGATGGCTAAACTTGAGTTCAGTTTTGATTTCAGGAATGATTTAACCCTGGTGAACAGATTTTTCAACCCAATAATACAATGGTTTGCTATACCAGGTAATCCCAGAAAGTAGAGGTTATTTGAAAGGCTTTGCTTGTTTCTTCTGCAGATGTTTTTTTCCTGTCAGCAAAGCATTTTTTGTCCTTTTCTGGAGAAATAGATTTTATTTTGTCTCTAATTTTCTTGCAAACAGGTGTTCCTGCATACCCGTATTTCTTTTTATTACAATGAGAAATTAAATTGACATAGAATTGATTTATTTATTGTTTTGACATGTTTGTTGCAACCACAACCGTAAGTTTCTCTACAGTACATGAGTGTATAATACAGTGTATTGTTCCTTACATTAAATCAGTTCCCTCTTTTGGTTTCTATCCAATATGCAAAGACAGTCATTACAACAAAGAGTCAGTTTTGTACACCCACAGTTTTTGGAATCCGGCATTATTGTTCTTATTGTGGCAGTGAATATTTTTCTATGGCAACATGAAGATGCAGGATGCTAGAAAATATGTCTTATTCCTGTTGTAGAATTAGATCTTTTCTTTCTTCTCAAGCACCACCATTTCATAGCATTTTTTGTCCTTTGCTACATCTTAATGAAAGTAAGTCTTTAACAGTTGGATTTTTTTTTTTTTTAAATAAACATACTATTAATAACAATAGAACTCTATGAATGGCACTCATGCCTTAGAATTCATGGATAGAGCATAGTGGCTCTGTCATTAAAAAAATTTTATTTTCATTGCTGTTCCTCCCTCTGAAATGCAGTTTCTCTATAAAGTTTGTGAGTAGCAATTAATCTTTTTGCTATAGTACTGTAAATCTTTGTGTTTCTGGATATTTTTTGGTTTTGTTTTAAATGGAATAATTCTCCTGATTGTTGTTCTCATCAGTTGATAGAGTCTTTAGGATATTCTTGCAGAGAATAATTGTTTCCCCTTTCTCTTCTCCTTTGTTAGTTTTATGAATGATTTAGAGACTAGAAGAAGAACTGCTTTCCCTGAAGCTAAAGGCAGAGGACTGCTTTGGGTGTGATTTGAGCTTCTCCATCAGTTTTGTGCCTTATAGCCAAAGATGTTAAGAAGAAATAAAACTTGTTTTGCTTTTTCTCAAAGACTGTAAACTATGGACCATTTAGGTCTACACCAGGTTTCTCATTAATATAAGTTTTAAGGATTGATGAAAAGATTCAGTAGCTGAAAATCTAATCCACCTTTTCTAACTGTATCAGCTTGTCTAATAAGAGAGCACCTTTCCGTCTGGATCTTTTCCACCTTTGCTGCCTGTCATTGTTCGATGTAAGAGCTACAGATGGGTCAAACAAAGATGTATCACGGCAAATTCTTCAGATGGGTCAAACTTGTCTGCCTGCAGTGTTATGACTAAAAAACCACCAAACATTTTCTTGCTGATTTTCAAAAATCAAAAGTTTAAAAACCCCAATGAAACTACTTAAATGAAAAGCTAAAACATAGTATAAACTATTCTACGTTCCTTGCAAGTGCTGTTTGCAAGTTTTTATTGCTTATCTTATGAGTATATGGTTGACTTACAATTGACTTCAGCATTCTAAGAATAACACAATATCAAGTCAACAGGTTTTGCTTTTCATCATGCTAAAGACATGCTTTATAACCGTGTGCACATGTATGTCCCATTGGCACCTTCACAGCTGTTTTGATAATCTTCCTTGTCAGCATTGCACGTATTTACCCAATTGATTTGAATAAGTTATTTACTGTAAGTTTTATTATGATTGATATGAAAACTTTGCTCTGTTTGGCATGGGAAGATGAAAAAGAGGTCAAGCCATGTGAAAACAGGTATGTACTGTTCAAGATTTTTGTGGTCTCTCAGTAGTGATATATAAATGTCAGTTAGAGGTGACCATATAAAAGTACATTTTTGTTTAACTCAATGAAGATGGTGATTTTAAAAAGAGAAGGAATCCTAGCCTCTGCAACAGAATTGTTAATATTTAGAATAGAATCCTCTGCAAATAAAATTAATATTTAGATTTACAGTCAGATTATCTTACTCAAATGCTTTTTATATTGAACAGTGTAAGAATATTTGTTAATGTTCTATCATTTTTTGCTGTTTACTTACCTGGTTTTTTATCATAATTTCAGTTATAGTGCATTTTTTAATCTACTGTCTATAAACTAAGGTATATTTGAAATAGTTTTTCAAATTTATTTGAGAAATGACTAATAAAAGATGTCATCAAACAGATAATCTTTTTTATATTTATTTTATTCTGAGGGAAGTTTAGGAATAAGGACAAGGAAGGAGAAATCTTGTGATTGTATTTAGTTACTTTTTAGATTTGTTCCCATACAACATATAATTAGCTGTACAAAGCCCATGGTGATCCACAGAAAACTGATGCATGCACCTGGACCCAGGTAACTCCAAGTGAAGCTGTGGAAAAATATCTCACGTTTCCCTGGAAACTCTATTCTAACGGGACTGTATAAATAAAAGTAATTAGTTTTTCTGCCTCATTCAGGGAACTATAAGTAAGAAGAACAGGGTATACAGATCTATTTTTTACATAAATTACTTATTTGTAAGGTTAATAGATTTTTAATATGCACCTCTTTTTGCCTCTTAAATGACAAGAAAAGGCAGTAATATTTAAAACATAAAATTGCTTCATACATTTCAGATCAGAGAGACTCAGAAAGCTGTAGAAATGATAGATTGACTTACACTGGATAAGCAGCATCACTTGGTATTGGATTTCTACTTTTAATTCAACATTGGGAATGATATAACCATACCCCATACCTCTTAAGAGGAATTGTACAGGTTCCAACCATCTGTTAAATTAAACATTGGTGATTACTATGAGCTTTGTAGAGGAGACCTGCTACAAGGAGGATGATAACTGTGCATATAGCTAAGCCCTAGGAGCCTACTTGATTCACAAAGTTGGATACCCAATTAAAAGAACTGGAGGGGTTTTTTTCAGTGCAGTCTCACTCACTGCATAGTTTAATGGCAGTGATTCCCTCCGAACCTTCTATATTAGATAGAGTATATCCTGTGCCTGAAATACTGAAATGCTGGAAAAGGTCCAGATAGTTATGTCTTTTAAATAAATGCTTTAATATGTTGATACTTTTCTAGCAGTAATTCCCCTTGCAGCCATTTCTGTCTCGGTGATACTTTGATAACCTGGGGCAGGGGGGCAATAAATCAGACTCTTCAAGACAGAAGTTTTGATTAGTAACAAAATCCAAACAGAACAAGACATAGCACTGTATGTGACAAACCTGGAAAAAATAAACAAACATACTATTTCAAACAGGAAACTTCTCAAGGGTCCTTCTGCTTAAGGGCTTGTTCCCAACCAACAGATCTTGTTGCCTTATAGTTTCTGCAGCTTTTCAGACAATGTGCCCCTATTTTCACCTAGTTGGCTTGTAAGGAAGAAATCCTGTTCCAATTGAAGATGACAGCAGTTTTGCAATTGACTTGAGTGGCTAAAATTTCACTGTAGAAAACTGTCTGGGAGAAGGACTTGTTTACGTTTGTATGTTGGTTCCTCTGATGATTTTTCTGATCTCCTAGCACAATAAAAATTATTCTTACACATACTCTGTTCAGAAACTTTTACACAAGAAACCACTCAAGTACACTATATTTTTCTGTTAGAGCCTACTGCCTCACTCAGACAATGTGAAACTGTGTTATTAAGAGCATCAAGACAGAAGCTGCTTTAAAGCATCAGCGCTGGAGCAGAGCAAGTGCTGGTTGCTAACAGTGAGTTGTTTTACCGTGCAAGGTCACATTATCAAATTATAGCAGGGATGCTTTGCAAAAGGAATTTTTTTCTTGTATGTTTAGGAAAATACAATTTATTGGAAGATATATTCCCTCCAAATGCCTGGAGAGCTTCTGTTATTATGGCAACTAGAGTATTCAGCTGAGAACTAATTCATGTTTCAGTTTGTCAAGTGCACAATTATAATTATTTCAGTGCTGTACTGAATGAATGTTAAAGCCTGATAAGAAGGTGATCCCTCTGTCTTTCCTGTGTATAATCCCTCCTCCCAGTCTGCAAAAAGCATTATTTCTGGTCGTTTTCAGTATGACCTCTCTTATGATGGACTTCAACTGCACTTCACAGTCCACTGAGCAATGTTGTTTCAAAATTGATTAAAAACTGTAATTATTATAGCAGGAACATAATCATGATTGATAGGACAAAGCCAAGTAATCAAGGGGGGGTGGATCTCAGCCTGAAATTTATTTTTGCTCTGCAAAATATAATTGAAATAAAAAGCTCTCATTTCTAAAAATTACATGAGGTTTTTTTACTGGTGTTTTAAATGCAAAAAAGGGAGAAAAATAAAAATACAACCTGTACCCCTAGTGAATCCCAAACTTCTTGAAATTATGTGGGTCTCTGTTATCTTGAGTTTGTATAAAAAGGACAGATTCTAGTTGGTATGAACCAAAGAATCTAGTTCTACATATGCTATCTCATGAGGATGAGGGTAAAATGTACACTTAATCTTTGTTATTGTTTTACTTTTGTAAAGTCCAGTTATAATAACTCTTGTATGTTAATAATTAGTTTTCTCTGTCACAGACTTGATGAACAACTTTTTCCTCTGAAACGCCAATGCTTTTATGGCTTTCATGATGTTAACTTTTAATGAAAAAAATTGTACCTCAAATTATTTACCAAACAAAATCCAAAAATAACTTCACTAATGGACACCTTTTTGGGTCCTAATTTTATTTTTTCTCAGTGATTGGATTCTCACAGTTATGTTAGGCTCTACTGTACATGTCACAGCTGTGATTTATTGCATGCTCACTTGATTTTTCTAAAAGCATCGTCTCCCTCCCTGATTTTTCTAACAACAGCTTCTTCTCCCTCCTCTTGAATAGGTTCAGGATTGTTTGCTAAGCACTTTTGCCACAGTACTAACTGTTCAAGTGGCAGATTCCACTTTTACAGGCTAAGGCAAAGCAAACAATTTGTCAGTTCAGTTGAAAGATTCAGTTGAGGAATGACTGAAGCATGAAACCTGCTTTTTTTTAAATTCATGAGTGATGTTGCTTATAAGGTAGAGTTGTTTTAAAATATAAAATGCAATCTTTTAATCTTATCTAATCCTCAGGTTTGATATTGCTTATACATTGATGAAGCCTACCTTATCAAACAAGTATTGGAAGGGTTAACCATCGTTTTTCCTGTAGATCACCTCTCAGCTTCTCAGGGGTTTAACTTTCACCTGATTCTCACAGTCCCATAGCTTCTGCTTCCTTCAGTGCAAGTCTGCGCAATGGCAGGAGTGGGCTTTTATGGAGCTTAAAGCATCAAAACTTAACATCTTTGTGGCAGTATGAAAGATTAAGCGTGTGTACCTGAAATGTAAAAGCTTCCCACCCCAAAGTCTCAAACCCATTAACAATGACAGCACTTTTGATTACAAACTTGCTTGCTAGCCTTAGAATAGACATTTTGGTGCTTGAAGCTCACAGAAGGTCTTATCTCTCAGGACCACCTTACAAGGAAAACAATGTCTGGATTTTATTTTGAGTTTCTCCTTAAAAAAATACCAAACAAACAAAGCCAACAAAATCCCACCAACTTTTCAGTTAATTGCAGGGTCCAAACATGCCTTCAAACTGTTGTGGCTATTACAGGATATTTGTCAGCCGAGGCTCAGTCACTGTCAGTGGTGACTGCAAACATGGGCTAATTTAATTTAATTAAGCAAGAATGCAGGAAACTTAATTTAAGGGTGGTCACCTTGCATTTGATGTGACTAAACATTTTTTGGTGGATGTTTACTGTATGTCAGCTGGTCTACGGTAACTTGCGTAATATTATCCACACTGAAAGCAAAAATCTACTTTTTGGGGAAGTACAAGTTAACATGAGTAGAAGTGATATAGCCTGACCCTAGACTGACCTAGAATTATATCTGAGAGGGTTAACAAAACAAATTGATAAGTTCATTTTGTCTAAGCCGCTTCTATAATTGTACCAGATGATGTGTTTCATGCTTACGGTGCACAAATGATGACAATTATTCCATCTGAGAAGCCAGAATGATTGGATCTATTGATAGGCCCTTCATGGTCCTTAATGTAATTGATCGCAGTACCCACTCCAGAATATGTAGTCTCTAATCCTTTAAAAACATAACACTAAAAATATTTTTGCATAAAGCAGAGGACTGGGAAAACCAAATTTTAATATAAACTTCCCCATGAAGATGAACTTAATGAAATCCAGTGAGACCAAATGGGACATATAGAAGTTAGGTTGGGAAAGGCAAGAAGGTAACAGGACACTGAAATACACAGATCATTTGAAACTGGTCAAAGAGCTAGTGGTGCCTAATGCAATCCATCATTAGTAGGAGGAATAGGATACATCAAGGACAGAGAATGTCACATGAGAATATATTAAAGAAATATAAGAAAAATAACCCCTCTACCATATCTGTTTCTTAGCCTGGTGCTGTAATAAGGATTAGATGCGTAAGTTTTTGAAAGCTAGCTGTCTATTACAGGAAAGAATAACCCCCACACCCATTGCATCCTATTAAAATACCCAAATATTCTGTTTTCATAACTGGAAAAATCATAGGGCCCCACTACAATTGCAGGCACATTGCTGTAATTCCAAAGAAATTCCACCAAAGGAAAATAGAGTTGCGTAAGTATACATAAAAAAAGAATTGAGCCCTGAGACCCCAGAGTTTCTCTTGTTCCTTATCATGTTACTTGTTCTTCACTAAACAAAAAAGATAATTATGAAGAGCAATGATTATTTTTTTTGTTAAAGCAAGCTTGAAAAGGAAAGCATGCTAAAGAATGAGCATTAGTAAATAAGCTATGGTTTTATTTCCAAATAGGACCTTCACAAAAAGTATACAAAGTTAATGGCATCTGTTGGTCACTACAGATGAATTGGTGATGACAAACACATGCCAAATTATTTGAATAGCTACCAGCTCTGTGTTTGATTCTGTACTTGCTAATCCTTCTTTCATAATTCCTACATAGAGATGAAAAAGGAAATTACTAGCTTTAATTACCTTCTTACAGTGGGTTAGAGACACTGATTTTACTAATCGTTGCATCTTGCAACACACTCTAGATTGCAAGAGAGGGTTCCTGTTTTCCTTATGTTTGGACTCAAGATAGTTTTGGCTGGAGCTGGACATTCGCACTACAGAGCTGGAGTGCTCATTATCTTTGGTGCTAGGTAAATGCATTCTGGAGCTTGAGCTTTATGACAAAGGCGAGTCTGTCAAAATTTACTTTAATGGAAATTGTTTATTTCACAATGAGAACAGATCTGATTTCATCCACAGGTCTACTCCTCTTGTGTGGTTTAATGGTACCTGACTTCAATTCTCTGTAAACAAACATAGCAACACACAGCTTAGAGGAGTAACATTGGATTTCATTCTTTTTTAAAGTTGTTTGTGCTTAGGTCTTTCCACATAATCAATTCAAATTAAGGATGCATGAATGTTATTTCTGAACTGAGAATGCATTTTTTCTACTTACAGGGTTGTGTCTCATTGACAACTCTAGCACTGATACTTAACAGCCTTGCTTCTGTCTCCAGCTTGGAGAATATCAAGCAGGCCATTTTCAATAGTAAGAGAGCTGAGATGGAGCACTGCTGTCCCCATGACAAAGCATGCAACATCTCAGTGTTTTCTAATACAGATAGGACTTGTTTTCAAAAGAGTTAAATATTCTAGATTTTTCCTGCTCTCTGTTGTTCAAGATTGTCTGGGTGGGTTTTGGCTTGTATGAGATACTGACACTTCATTTTTTAATGTTTTTAATGTTTAAGTCTTTAACGCTGAGAAATTTTGTCATGCTTTCTGTTTAGTGTATTATTAAACTGTTCTTGCTCACTTGATAGATTTTTTTTTTCCAAGTGCTCTTGACTTTGACTGAATTATTCAATTGGTTGAGAGGCAATCCATTTCTAAGATATTACGTTTTGAAAATATTCTCAATTTAAAATTGCTCAATAAATATATTTCTTTAGGAAGTTTGTGTTCTTTCTATTATTTTAAAGTGCGAAGATTACTAATCATTATGCTGTTCCATTTCATTAAAGCTAATTGATTTCAAACATTTGAGAAAACAGTTAACTCCTACTATTACTTCAGGAGCCTCTAACAGCAGAGTCTAAATCATGATTTTGACAGAGTAGATTTTATTTCATCTTTGTGGTTAACCTGTCTTTAAGCTTCCAGATTTAACAGTTTGATTACATCTTTCATTGTTGCTACTTCGTTTTTAAAGTGATAGACAAAGAATTGCATTTCACCAGAACAAGTGAACTTACCTAAACAAAGACTATCACATGCTGACAGAAACATAAAGCGAGGGAAAGAGAGAGGGGAAAAAAATACCTGATGTGCAAGCACATAAAACAAACAAGAGAAAACCTCCACAAATTGCAGAAAACAGAATGGGTTACCTAAAGTTGGGTAGAAAAACAGCTTTACCAACTGCCATGCATGCAGTTTTGCAACTGCTTTCTAATCTCATTAATAGTTTTGCATAAGCAAGCATATTTAAATATTCAAGTGGATGATTTCTTGGTCATACCTGAATCACATACTATTGTGATCAGTAAGATGAAGAATAGCAGTCTAAGAGGAAACAACAGTTAAGGAAGAATAGGGTAAACTAGCTGGTTTTGGAAAGAATTTGCTGAAAATACAAAGATACGGGTGAAGTTTGCCTTCTCTTTTAGTGAGATGAGGCTTACATGATGTCTCTCTGTCTGTCTGTCTCACTCCTACCAACTTGTGGTCTTTTTTGGCTAAATTCTACCAAGAGTGACATACATGTAGCTGTCCTGTTAGTAGCCTGAAAATAGGCAGCTGGCTACAGGGAAAAGACTCTGTTACTGTGCTATCCCCCATTCTCCCCCTCCGCCGGTCCTTTCAGGAGAGAAATATTGAAAGCAAATCCATATTGGAGAGCGAGAACCTCAATGTGGGAAAACAGGAGCTTGCACCTTTTTAGACATCAGGGAATCTGACCATTAAACACAACCTATAGGAAACCAGGCCTCATTAGTTCTGCAGCCCACAGGACTGTTTTTCTAATGTAAAGAGGCTCAGCTGTGCAAGCAATTTTTTTCCTGAGGCTTTCAATCTGGGTGCATAGTTTTGGGATATATGACATAAGGTATTTTGGACCTGATTTCCAGCAGTGAAGGAAAATTCCACTGAATTAAATTGTTGTGCATTTACCTGTTTCTAAAACTCCCATTCTTTGTACGAGAAGCTGGGAAATATTGGCAGTCCTCTCATGCAGTGTGTGTACCATAGATTTCAATGTCACATTAGAAGCTCTGATGTAAAGAAAGATTTAAAACACCACTCACACTTTTATTAATACTGGTGTATTCCTTAATACCTTTTCCTGAGGCTATCAGAATATTTTAATGTCCCGTCACTCCTGCAACATGCAGAAGGGTCATAGAGCAATAATTTTTCCATGGCAGAAATGCCTTTGAAGCAAAACAAAGCAGTATTTAACACTTCAGAGCAACTTTCAAAGGCAGTTTAGGATAGTCAGTGAGAAACACCACTAAACCCAATTACATCTGCCAGAGGAATGTAGGTCAGGAAGATGCAATTATCTGGCTATAAATTTTAAAAGATAGTAAGGTTAGCGCCCTATTCTTGTACCAAAGATCCACAAGGTTTTTAGAAACCAGAGCTGAGAAGGCCCTCTGTCTTATTTCTTCTTGGAAAGAGAGAGCCTGTGAAGTTTGCTGATTGATAGCATTATGTTTGAGGTGCTGTGCAGCATTTGCTTGCTCAGTGTTACCCACTTCCTATTGTAACATGGGATTCCTGGAGATCAAGGGAGGTCATGAGATCAGTGTAAAGTACTATAACAAAAATCTTCCAGTAAATGAAAGTGTATTTTGAAGCTGATATCAAGGAACAAAATGTCAAAAGCAGTGAACTAGGAACTGGCCACCCAGTAACATAGTATCTTGACATTGTATCTTTCATGTTAATGTATCCCAAATTATTTAAAATCATAACAAATGGGGATCTCCTTATTTTCTGCAGCTGCTTGGGAGGAGCAAAAGTACAGACGCAGTAGGAGCATGCACCCTTTCTATTTAATATTATGTTTATTACATCTAGCTTTAAGGGTTGGCAATACTACTCCATTATCTGTGATTTTTTTTTATATGACTTTGTTCACAACAGTATTTGAGTATGTTCCAGTAGTTCATAAACTGCAGGCTGAAAAGCTGACCTGTAGTTCATTTTTATTTTCTTCCCAGGGGAGAAGAGAGTGCGAATGTATGTGAATGACTTAAATTTATAGTTCGAGTCTGCTTTATAGTTATTGTTGTGTGCTTACGCTGGACATCTTTGGCACAAAAAGATGTAAAAAAGCATCTTATCCTCAGGGTGGAAGCCAGTGAGCGCTTTGGACCTTAGTTCGTAAGAAGTCTGTTAAAGAGTTTCAGACCAGCCTGTGGAAAAATAGTATCTATTGGTTGGACAAGATTTATCCTTACTTTCAAGTACTCTGTTGTGCAAGAAGAGAAAAGCTGTATACCATGATTTTTATCAAGGGGTTTATGCAAACATTTTATATGCTAGTCATAGATATCTGAAAACTTGTGAATATTGGCTGCTTTGACCTGAAACTTGACTCTGTCTACTGAAAAGAATGTAGAAAGCCAAGGACAACTTTGATATGCTTTTCCTAGTCTATAGTTTTTAGAAGGAGAGTCTATAGTTTTTAGGACGAGAGGAAACGGCCTCAAGCTGCGCCAGGAGAAGTTTAGGTTGGATATTAGAAAAAACTTCTTCACCGAAAAGGTAGTCAGGCATTGGAACAGGCTGCCCAGGGAAGTGATTGAGTCTTCATCCCTGGAGGTATCTAAAAGAAGGGTAGACGTGGTGCTTGAGGACACGGTTTAGTGGTGGACTTGGCAGCAATAGGTTAACGGTTGGACTCGATAATCTTAAGGGTCTTTTCCAACCTTAACGATTCTATGATTCTATGAAGATGATACATGTTTAGTATTAGTAAACATTTCCATAATGGATGTCGATTCCACAACAGAATAACAAAGGGACATTATGTTGCTGTTCAGATGTGATGCGATAGTGGCATGTGGCAATGAGCATTTTTGATAAAGTAAAGATCTTTGACTTTTCCTGCAGTTTGGAAATGGGAAAAAATGCACTGCTTTTATTAGGTAGCATGTTTCAATCATGGGTCTGATTTGTGATATACTCAGTTCTGACTACTGCTTCCAGGTCGAACCTGAGCTATAATGGTCTGTGTATATAGTGAGTTAAAAAGTGTCATTAATTCCATTTGTAAGTGAAATTCAGTAAGACGAGCTAGTCTTTCGTAAAGCTAATATTGAGTCTGTATCAGTCACTGGTATTTTTTTGCTTGTGTGTGCTATGTACTCGAATGAGCATTCAGCTTATGGTCTGACTACTTAGCAGAGTAGTCTTTTCTTTCCAACAAGAAAAGAGATGGAAGCCCTGCTGACCACCAGCACTTAGCTTTCGGGGCCTTAGGAGAGCATGCATAAATACTTTTAATGGCTTTAGTGTGTTTTCATTGGGGAGCATCAAAACCAGCCTAAGCAGGATGAGTCAGAGAAAGCAGCCGAGGCTTTGTCTGCACAGACGGGTGCAGACAGTCATGCGTTTGATCTGCTTGCACACTGAGCTGCCTGAATGGAAGCCAGCTCTGGCCTGGAAGCCATAAAGACATGTTAATACATTGCTGTGCTGGAGCTCATAAGCCTTACCAGTGCTAGGGCTACTTTTGTTTCAATAACCTCTCTATAACTGTTTTTTAAATGAAGTTGCTCCCATGGTTTGTTCCAACTACTATATAAAGTACTCTATTTTAACAGGATCACAAATCAGTGATTCTCAAAGAGAGAAAGCATGAAAAGTTTTATATGCTGCTGGACCAGCAAAGTGATCAGCAGTTATTATTATTTGGAAAGTGTATCAGCTCCTGGTTCTACAGGTGAAAAAAATGTGAAATTTAATACAAGACCCTGGTCTAGTAGGAGTGTACAAAAGTGTGATAAACCTTGCAACTATGACAGTTGTTCTAGTAAACAGCTAGTGATAATAGATAGTTTTCTGGTTAAAGTATCCAGAGGGATCGTAGCACTGTATAGCATGGCTGCAGGCTCTAATTTAGTGTTCTGGGTTAATAGCAGGCATAACTCAGAGTAGCTAGCTGGCGTCCAAAAATTCTGTACCCTGCCACAGTGATTCCTCTGTGTACCCCCACACCAAGGGCAGGGATGGCAGGGAGGAAGAGACCGAACATTGAAGCTAGAGGTTTCTTTATGAAGAGGCAATGTTAAGTTAAAAAAAATCACATAAAAAGACAGGGAGGATGACAGAGTGAGTGTGATAAAAACAGAGAGAAAAAAAGATGTGAACTAAAAGAATAAAATTATATTGTCATAACACCCACAGGCCTCCCTTCTGGAAAGGATGGGCAGTAATGAGTCAGGAGTTAAACTCAGTGTGCTGCAAACTCAGTCTCAAACTATCATTAATAATCTTGAGAAATGAGTCTGGAGGATAGAAATGAAACTGGCAGTATTTCAGAGGCAGAGTCGACGTCGGCTGTCATCCCATTGAGAGACATACCCTGTTAGGGCCTGTTAATGTTGCGCTCCTGTCAGAGTGACATATAACATTACATGTTAAACAAGTGGCAGACGAGACAGCATGCAGGCAAATTGTTCAGCAGATGGCATGGCCTACTTTACTTATCATCTGAAGTTAGAAAAATAGAGCAAATGCCATTTTTTGCATTGACTCTCTCATTCTTTCCAAATACTAGTCTCAGTACTGCTAAGCAACTTACTTCCTTTGTTGTGGCTGTTGAGACAAGAGAAACTTCATGGTACAACTATAACGTGAGATATTTCAAGTAGAACACTAATCGTGTGTGTATACTCATACATACATGTTGAGATGAAATTGCAGCAGGGTTGGGTATAAGTTTCTGAGCCATAGTGAGTGAATACTTTGAGAGTATTACATCTTCAGATACCTGGTTTGACCTGTGAACCACCTGGGGCTTGTTGTGTCTCCTTTCTTTTTAAAGCCTCACAATATGTAGACACACTAGTCTTACACCATCTGCCCACATTCTTAATCCTTGAAGGAGAAAAATGTGAAATTTTCTTTGGGAACTGGGGAAAGAACAGCTAAGCAGCATGATAACTGTTTTCTCTCTCATAGAGTTCAATTCCCATCCTTCTGAAGTAAATTATGGTATTCTTATTGACTTTGGTGGTGTTGGACTGTGCTTTTATAAACCAATCAACTGACCTCTTAGGAAAAAAAAAAGTCATCAGCCATCACTTTGGGATAGTCTGAATAGAGTAACAATTTGAATCTAAACAGGTCTTCATATTGATCACTTTCTAGACACTCCTGGTTCAGTTTCTCGGTTACATTGGCTTTCTACCTCTGGCCCAAGAAAGGGGTAGTGAAAGACAGGCTATTGCTATGCAAAGTGACAGACAAGGGAAAATGCCATCATTTGTTACTTAGTTTGGTGCTCTTCACACACAGACAAGATACAGTCTCTTCTCTAAGGAGTTTACAGGCTAACTAAAAGAGACAGTAGTGTTCAAATACCTCTCGGTCATTCAGAAGAAATTCCAGTCTGAAATCCCAGTCAATAGTTTGAGAAGACGTAGTAAGAAAAAGTGGAACCAGTAGCAAATTCTAGTCCTGTAAAGTATTTTATATTCTGTACAAGGAGAAGAAAAAAGGAAAACCTCACCTTCACAGGTAGAGTATTCGAAGTCACACTGGGTAACCAAAAAGTATCCTGCCATACATGATTTTCTTGAGTGGAGCTTATGAATTTACGGGCTTACCCTTCAGCAGGATCCAACTCTATGTGTCACAAAATAATAATAAAAAAAAATTAAACCTGAGAATATTTGCTTAGTGTGCAGTAACTTAAGTTATGCCTACCCAGAAGTTCATAGATAATGTTCTCTGTTTGATATTTTTTTAGAAGACTTAGTAATATACATATAAAAACCATGAGTAAACAAGCACAAGCATAACACTCAGTTCTCTAATAAGCCTCAGTTTAGTGTTTTCTTGAAGGGCCATGTAATATTGACTTTTTCATTGAAACTTTATGTAGTTGATGACAAATTTATTTCTTGTCACACATGGAAACATAGATGTTGAGAGATAAGCATAATGTCTTCCCTTCTTTTATGTCCAAGATACAGGAGGTCTCTTTTCCTGTGATATAGTGAATGTTTTATGATTTAGCTTGCATTTCTAGCTTATTACCAACAGGCTCTCTTGAAAAAAAAAATAAATGTGAAAGCAATGAGAATTGGTATTTGAATTCATGTCATTTTTATAACTTTGCCTATTTGTTTGGCAGACAGCTTCTGTTTGCCAGTCTGGTCTGTTGCACGCCCCAACTGGCAGGTCCAGTGTATTTCAAACGTCAATTTGTCTTTGTTACCTAAAATATGTACTAAGTTTGTATAAAAATCTGAGGCTATTTTCTTGGCAGCAGCTGACAATTTACTGAGATCAAAAATTCTGATCCGTTTGTAATTTTATTGTGATTATAAGAGAGAGAGAAGAAGACACAATTGTGAAAATCCTTTTATGGTAGAAATGGGCTTGGTTTTGGAAACACCTTTCCAAAACTTTTTCTTAAACTTGGGAATCTTCCTAGGTATTATTCATGGCTCATAAAGCATAGGTATGAAATAATGCATTTAATATTTGCAGGAATTTAGTATACCATTAAAATTGTACGTTGATTTTCAGTGGTGACATAACGCTTTTAATGCACAATAAATCTACTTAACAATGCTGTTATGCATTTCAGTTATTCTCAACACTCTACAAACTCCTCAGGTATTTAATTTGCAGAAATTCAATTTGAAACATGGTGATTTCTCCGTTTTTATTGGTGATAATAATGAGAAATGTAACAATGCAGATTTGTTTCATGGAGGTTTTTAAGATACTAGGCCAAATATTGCTCTTATCTTAACAAATGACTTAATACAGATACTGGTGGTGAAGACCAGGGACCCCTCAGAGATGGAAGCTTTCAGCATATAGGTGTTATAAATTCTGTATCAGTGTAAACAAAATTTCCATTTCCTTTTACCACCAAGAAAATTCATGTACCAATTTGACAGCTATGTTTTAATGAAAAGTTGTAACAACACAACTACTTTCTACCTATGGCTGGTGATAGAGCCGTAACTTCTATCTATTCCTCTTTACTAGTCTTGACCTTGGTTTGTCATAACTCAGTACATTCCAACTCATTACAAAACTGTTTATTTGGCTCTGCAACATGTCTGTTAATAATCAACTGCTGTTTTGCTGTTAATATGTTTCCGAATAACATGAGATGTATGAAAAAAAAGACAAATGGCAGTTGTAATTATTTTGTAGTTTACAGGAAACAGCCTGAAATTGTTACAGTTATTTTTGCATGGGAAAATTTTGGAGAAAAGTATTCACAAATGATGGTATAAAACTCCCTAGACTCTTGCTACAATTTAATTGGGAAAGATAGACCTGACGTAGCTCTTCTAAATGACCCTCTGCATTTTTGAATTGAATATAGAGGGAGGGATTAGCCTTATTAGGATAATGTTGGCCTTTGTGAACAACCCTGACAGAGATTAATAGGGATGAAAGAGAAATAGGGCACTAATAAATGTGTAAGCCTCTTCAGAAAAGGCCTTAAGTACGTCTTGTTTTTCTAAACTGTTATAAAAATCTTTGTGTCCAGCAAGGCCAATTCAATGGCAGATGCTCAGTTTCCCAAAATGAGGTCATATAGAATATGATGATATTGATCTCTGGGGGTTTTAAGTCATTCTGTGTGGTTTTCCATTAATTAAGTATGGCAATTAAAATAGTCCTGTGAAGTTAAATTTCACTTCAGCTCCAATTTCCTTAACATGTTCTGTCCTTTCCAAAACCCACTCTTTTGGCTACTTGACAGTAGCTATTTGGATATTATCACACTGAATACTGAGACTACTGGATCTATGTAGCAGACCTTTGAAATGGAGAGATCAAAATATGACTGTTCTCAGGAACCTACTAAGAGTTTAGCACAAGAAAAACTCCACATGGTTGATGTGGAGCTACTACTTGTGTGAAAACCCTTGGTGAACGGCAGAAACAGAGCGAAAGGGTGCCCAACCCCTTGCCCTGAATTTTGGTGGCAAAATCCATTGAAAACATGAGAATACACCTATAAATAAAACTAAAGCCAAATACTCAAACAGGCAGATGATAATGAAGGCAAATAATGTTAATAACTGCTTTCAGATAAGGGATCGAGGAAAGCAATCAAAATGAAAGAAGATTAATTGTTTTATCTCAAGATTATCTGCAATCAGCTGTTGATAGAATCACAAAGGGTGTTTCAAAGCTGTGATTTAATTAAGCCATAATCCAGAATTATCACATTTAATTATTTTGTAAAGGTCATGATGTCTTCAGTCTTTTTCAGAAATATAACCACAGTGAAGCTGGCTATTAGGATAGAAGAAAAAGAGCATGTTACCTTAGTGGGTAAAACAACACTGAGCAACAAATACTGACATATGTGAAGACCTGAGGTTCTTCATTAGATAGACCATTTACAAACTAAGTTGTCACATTCTTGAAGAGACAAAAGTACAACTAATTAAAATGGATTATTCTGGATTATTTTATGTAATCCAGTGTTTAGGAATGGTCGCTACTGCAGAATGACTGATCTTCAATAATCTCTAGACTAGGCAATTAGTCATCTTACCTTACATGTGTGATTGATGGCTACTTTTAGCAGGACTCATTTTCAGTACTACTTCTTTCCCCTCTCCCCTTTTTGCTCTAGGGGTTAATTTAAAGTTTTTCAAATAAAGTAATCAGAATATCTTGAAAACCAATTATGATGAGATTTGTGCTTTTATTTTTCTTCACAAATGTTGGCTTTCAGCATCTCTTGGAAAGTCCCAAAGCAGTTCTAATGTTTATTTGCTTGTTCTGTTCTTGATGTCTCTCAATATCACAACATATTTTTCTACTGAATATTAAAAAGCAACATTAATCATCCAACGGTAAGGAGAAGAGATTCAGCTGGTATAAACAGGCTCCATTGACTTCAATAGGGCTATGATAATTTATGACATAAGAAGATCATGCAGTAAATAGCCTATTAAATCTAAATGAAATGTGTACTTAATTGCACATGGCATATGATTTATAGCACTATTTGTTTTAGGAATTTCTTGACATGATATCATTACCATTTGGCAAAAGATCTGAAATTTGTTGTTGGAAATTTGGCTTCATTTTAACCATAGTCAGTGGATGTCTGAATAGAGTAAGCAGTAGTAGCAAATTTGTTAGTTTTGTTGCTTAATCTCTGTTAAATATAAAGTATTTGTTGTATTATTGTTTAAATGCTAGGTAATAATGAAGTACAATTTTTAAAAAAAAGCTGTTAAATTTCTTCTTAATTTAAATTTACCTGAATGAACTGTTAATGCTCTGTTCACTTTGATGAACCTATTCAATATTGGAAGCCTGATTCCTCAGAAAACTGATGCCAGTAGTAAGTAGAAACAATTACTTTAATACTAATTTGATTGTGTAATTACTGAAGTTGTATTGCAACATGTTCTGAGCATTTGCATAGTTTGTTATTTCAACTGGACAGCAATTTTAATTTTGCATCAGAATAACCATCTTAAATGGACACATAAAAGTGGGACAGAAGCATTTAGCTTTCTAAAATCAGGCCCCTGGTACCAGGATTTAAAATACAGTCATGAGAAGCAAATTGCTATTTGCAAAGCAAGAAACAACAGCCAGATTGTTTCTTCTTCACTTACTGTGCACAGTGTGTGTTGGCACTATATTGCAGTAGCTCAGAAATTTCAAACTGTCAGGAAAAACAAACCATGCCCTACAGACAGAATAGAAGGGTGAAGAAAAAGCACAAAAAGTAAACCAGGAATTCATGTCCAGTTGACAAAGGCATGCTATATTGGCCAACTGTGTGGTGGAATCTACTTCTCATTGATGAGTCGCACATTCCCAGTTTGTCTTTTTTATGCCACTATTCTCTCTTGTTTCAGCTTACAGTACTAAGCCTGATTTAATGGGCAGTGAAACAAAAAGGGAGCCACATCATTCACAATGATGCTCCTTAATTGCATTCTAGTCTGTTTGTTTTAAAGATTTTCTTTCATACTGTGAAATGAAAAGGTATTCTGATTATCCAACAATGCAGCATTGTTTCTTATATACATGTCCTTTCTGCATATTTTTAGGACAGTTTGGTTTTATAGAATGTTGTCTTTGCTCTTAATTTTTATGCATTACCATTTCTTCATTAGACTACTTTGTTTTTTATTAAATTTTCAGCAAAATTAATATTATCCTGAATACCACCAATTTGGAGGTCTGAATCATGTAGCGTAGTAACCGACAGGCTTCCACCTCAGCATTATTCTATCGCCATATAAAGCCAGGAAAATTTTTCATTGCTGTGGGTTTTTCCTGGTGAATTTTGCATTCTGGATAAACTTGATTTCTTTTCCTCTGCTCTTTTTGTCTACTTATGGTCTTATGTGTTTTACAGGTTTTAATATTTGCAGCTCTACTAGATCTAGCACAGACCGAACTGTGATCAAGGCAATAGATTGCAGAACTCCATTTCATGTGCGCAGTCTCCATAAAGAATGCACAGGAAGAGTCAAGTTCTTCAGCGTGTCATCCATTGTGACCACCGGGAAGCTGCCAGATGCCTGAAGTGTGATGCCAGGGAATGCAGACAACAACGTACACCTGGAACTTTGTGAACGAGCATCATTTCCAGAGTGCTATGGGGAAGTTCTTTCCTTTTCTCATTGTTGAGCCACAGCGTGAAGTTTATTCTTGTGTTCTTTCTTGCAAGGAGCTATGTGGTGCTCATGCTTTTTGGGTAAAGGAGGATGAGAACACGATGCTGGTGTCAAGCCTTTAAAATTGATGCCTTTCTTGGGAGAGAGTTCTGTGGGTAGGTGCAATACTGGGCACCACTCAACTGCAGGCACTTAAGCAATATCAGATCCAAAATGAAGTTGCCAAAGAAGTTTTGTTTTGGTTTTTTTTGAGCAGCAGTCTGGACCCTCACTTAAAATTTCATCTTTTTTTTTTTCTTAACAGCAATTTCAATGTTTTAAGTCAGCAACATGGATGATAAAAGACCCTGGTAAAGTCAACAAAGTAACTTTTCCTGTTGTATATTCAAGACATACAGCCTGTCAACAGCTCTAGTGCATTTTTCCGGTGGGGTTCCCCCCCCACACCCAACATGGGTTGTTGCAGCATCCAGACTGCTCTCCTCCACGTCCCCGGTGGTGCCAGGCTCGATGCTGGCAGTCTGCCACCATGCTTGACACAGCAGGGAAATGATACTTAGAAAGAGTCAGGGGGCTATAAAGTTCAGGTGAGGATGGACCCCATCATCTCCTATCCCTGCTGAGAACTATCCCTAAAACTACTTTAAGGACAAGTATGAATTTCTTCCAAAACAGTGCTGTAGGCCCAGACAAATGTAATGTTTTCCAGAGGAGTACTGATACAGGCTTTAAATAAGGAAACAACAGAAGCACATGTATAAGCTGAAAATTTAAACAACAGTGGGTGGATTTCTGTCTGCTAAACTGTTTCCTCAGTTTGCTCTTCTGGCCAGTCACCACAGTCCCACAACTGATTAGTAAATCTGTGTGTTACATGCGGTTTCTGTATACAATCTCTTTTGTATGTATAATGCACTCTATATGAAGTCATTGGCTGTTGTTGACTCTGCAAAAGCTGAGGGGAAAAATGAACAGAGACAAACAAATATTACCATCTAACTTAAATTTTTAGCCCAGCTTATTCTTGTATACATAATTATGTTTTCCATCCACCCTCTCCATGATCTATTAGTACTTAATTTAAACCTTTTTTTTCCATGGGATGAAAACAATTTTCCTTTGAGTCAAATCCCTCCTATCACCTCCAGCTGGTTCTGTTTCCCTTCCTTTCTCTCCCCATCTTGCTCTCAGGACAGCCACCCACTTAACCCCTTGTTTATTTTTTTTATTTGTAGGTTTGGAGTGCTGGGATCAGTGAGGATTCCCGCAGGGTTGTGAGATGAACCCTGGCTGGCAAGACCCTCCTCCGCTCACCTCCAATCATGGAATAGGAGGTCTCAGCCAGGAAGGGGCAGCCCTTGGCTCTGCTATTGCAGTGGTGTCCCTGAGCCCCAGCAGCGAGACCTCCAGGAGTGGGGAATGTTCTCATGGCCCTTACAATAGACCAGTAATCAACTGTTCATCCTTGCAGACCAAAAATCTTGCAATCCAGTTGCCTGTCTCATTAAGTGTTGAATCCCTCACACTTGTGGTGTCATTAAAATGAATTATTTCCTAGCCTGTCATCAAAGCGACACAGCTTCTGGGTTTTCTAAATTATTGTTTCACAGTATGTATACGTGATTCATGAGAGCAAATGCAAGTAATGGCACTGAAGGTTTGCAGAAAGCTTCTAAATGAACCACTCGATCATTTTGATCTGGATCGAGATCTGGAAAACAACAAATGGGCAACAAAGACCATCAAGAGTATGAAATGGCTTCTGCATGAGGAACAACAAAGTTAGCAGTCATCAGTCTGGAAAAGACATACTTGATGGAGGGGAGGAGAAATAATACAGATTTATAGACTCCTTAGTGGCATGCAGAGGCTCAACTGATATTTCATTCTCTTTACCACAAGATGGAAGGGCAAATAAAATAAAATTGATGACAATGTGTTCAAAACAAGAGGACTCTTACCAAGTATAATGTGGATACTTAAAGCTTACTTGGTGCTCAAGGAAGGACCAGCTAAGTTCAAAGGCACAAAATATTGAGAGTTACTACGTAAGAGTTTGTGAGTGTTTTGGGGAAGTATTATATTCATTTGCTCTTATAATCATCTCTGGATAATCATACATGGCTACTCTTGAGAGCAGGGTACCGGCCTAGGTGGCACTTCAATTTAACCTGGTACATTATTCTTACTTTCTTACTTTCTGTTGCTTTTTTATTTAAAGAATAAAATAGGAGAGATTACAGAGCTGTAGAATACAGAAAAACTCCTAAACATTGGTTCAACATAAATTAATTAAAAAAAAAATAGACTCTTCCTTTAATAACTCCTGAATATATTATAAGAAGTTGATAATTTACAGTTTGGAATGATGAAAACAGTCCAACAAAGAAAATGCAACTAATCTGCCTTCTTATAAACTCCCAGATTCAGGAGCCCGGTCTGACTGGAGCATATGATTTCAGACGGCTTATACATTTTACAGTCCACAGTAATGCGATTAAATGAGAAATAACTTCAGTGTCAGGAGCAGCCTGGAGTTTGAATAATGGTGGTGCTGAAGTAGAAAAAAAGCAACTGTCTGGTACAAAAAAAAAAAAAAAAGTCTGGCCCATGGAATGGCAGCATTGCTAGAATTAAATGGAGACGACATGTTTCGTGATATTTCTGTGTAACAGCTTATCCTTCTTTCCTCTTTTCTTGAAATATATTTGTTTCCTCCTATTGTTCATTGTCATCTCTCTGCAGTACTGTGATAGAGTGCCACAACAGTCTCCCTCCTGTTATCGCCCTGAACTAGATACACAATTTACATAGAAAATATGATGGTTTATTTTCTGTATGTGCTTTTAATCTATTGCTGTTTGAATGTGTAGTAAACAATACTGTGTGGTTGTTCCCCCCTGCTGTAACAATATTGATATAATTTTAATTTTTTCCTTTAAATTGTTTCTATGTACTTCTCACAATAACTTTTCATTCTGAAGAATAACTACCAAAGATATAGAAAAAATGCAATTATCTGTCATAAATGCAACTAAACCACAAAAGAATAAAAGCTCAGATAAAAGTCATATGCATGTCTAGTATTGCACTCTTCTTTCTTAGATAACAAATGTGCATTTTAATGAAAGTAAAATGAGTGAAACAGTTAAGCTAATTGCTGAAAGTGACAACGCTTTCCAGAGAATCATTGGTCTAAATTTTTAAAATAATTAAATTAAATCATATTAAATTAAATTAAATTCTACTGGGTGCCTAACATTATTATGGTTCGCACTTAGGAACTAATACTCTGTGTAACACATGTGAATAAAGACAATATTAGCCTTATATATACATATAAACTGGTAGTTTCAGCTCTGCTTTCACCAGAAATGTTGCATATTACTCATTAGTGAATGCTGAAAAAGGCACTGTCAGATGGGATGGCTGAGGTTTTTCCCAGAATGGAGGTAAGTAGACCAGGCAGTTAACGAGTTGACCCTGTTGGCTCCTACAGCTTCTGAAGGGATGTCCACTGAACGAGTAACCATTCAGTGAACAGACATCTTAAGGAGCAAGGCTAGTACAGATTAGCCCCAAATGGGGCCTTTATACTTACTTCCACATCTGTAACTCAACTGCAGGCCAAAAAAAGCATTGCATAAATCCAGTTATTTTTTGAGGTGTACAATGCAATGAAACAATTCATACACTTCGGAGGTATTAATTCTTATAGTCTAAAAGAAGGGGGACCAGTTACCTTCCTGTGCTTGTCAGAAGGCTATAAGGAAAGAGGGTTCTAGCCGGGAATAAGGAGTTTTTTAAGATGCTAAAGTGCGCGTAAGCAAGTGTGTAGCTCTGTGATTACAGTTTTATCTCCACAGGCTAATTGTTAGGGCAAAAATCAGCATTTGTATGTCTAACTGAGGATTGAAAATATGTAAATGTAATCAGTACTTACAATTATAGTAAGTGCAGAATTGTGCCCATAAAACTAGAGTTCTAAAACACCTAGTTCAGCAAGAAATTTATTGTATGAAATGAAACCAAAAACTCCTAGCATGTCTCAGATCTTATCATAGAAGTCACCATTTAAGGGTTCCTAGCAGGTATTTTAGTGGAATACTGCTTGACTATCGATGTCAGGCCCTAAATGGTGCAGTGGAAGATGGTCCAAGTTTAAGTAAATTTAAAAGCTACAACCTTGTCACATTTAAGATGAATGCTTGTTTCTTTCAATAAGAAGAAGAATTATCCACATTTTTCCTTCAAATGGCTAGGCTCTCTTAATGTCATCAACAGTTTTACATAATATTTTCTGACACCCATGAGCAGGTACTCTGCTAGATTTGTGAATGACTAAGTACATGTTGGTCAAAGGAAAAAACTTTCAGAATTTATGCTTGATCTGTTGAATAATATTAGTAAAAATCAACCCCCCCCCAAAAAAAAAACCAAAACCCAAACAAATAACAATGTTTCATTCTGTCAATTTAAAAAGAAATTATTTGTGGGTTTGCTTCAGAATCAATTTTTGCTTCAGAATGGTATTTCAAGAGTAAATTACCCTGTGTTGGTTTTAAAGCTAATAGTGAAAAGGAAAAGCTAGCAAATTTCCAGATCCAAATGAGTTACTTCTTAGGTAAAATAGTCTTGCTAAATCCAAACCAACAAGTTATTTGTTTACAGCCCTGAGGCTTCCCCATGGGGCACTAAGGCAGATGTTCTCAGACTAGGTCTGCCACCAGGGGAGGGTTCTGACCCCACAGGTGGTCACTGGTCCCACCATACAGTTTGGACAGCACTTAGGGCTGAAAAACAGCAAATAATGGAGGCTGAAAGAAGTCACCTTTCTGAGAGAAGCTGGTCAGGAATCTTTGAGCAAATGCTTTCTCTCAAAAAATGATAATTTGTCAAGACTAATATTTTTACTGGAATTGTATGTTTGAAGAAAAAAAAAATCTGTCTGGAGTTTCTTGTCAAGGAAAATTCCTAAATAGCCCAGTGGTTAGGCAGGATGTGGGAGACCTAGATTAAAGTCCTTGCTTTAGTCTTATTCTTTGTAGCCCAAAGAAGATTTAATTATTTATGGAAAATGGGACAGTTCAAACAAATGAATTAGGGTTGCTGAATAAGACCAAGGACCAGAGCCTGGATTTCATACAAGACAGTCTACTGACTATTTATAGGTGGGGAAAAAATAGTTTCAGTGCAGATCAGGAATTTCTGAACTCTTTCCTTGCCCTTATAAGAAGCAAATCAAATTCTGTTTTTTATTTGGCTGAGGTCCAGGTCTAAGTGGAACTACACTGGACTAAACATCTAACTCAGAGCTTTCTGTGCGTTATTACTAGAATAAAACATTTTTACTGTGTCCAAAAAATGGGATGTAGCAGGGCAGAAATGAGAACTTTGTCAGGAAAGAGAGTATCATCAGTCATTTATTTCAAAATTACTTTGCTTCACAGGTCACAAAATACTGTGGATGGGAAAGAGTTAAAAATACTTTTGTAAACTTTCAGCTGGGCAAGGAATACATCTGTTAGTGCAGCCAGATAGTATTTCTTTTTTTCCAATACTGTTGTAACTTATTTCAGCTTAAATCAATACTTCTCTGGGAAAATAAATGATCTATTTCCACTATGGAAAGTTTATTTGTGCAGAGTAGAAAATAACATTTGTTTGTACTTTGAAGGCCCCTGTGGGGATTCTAAAGATATAATTCATATATTGTATTTATTATACTTTCTTCTACCTGAAAAAAAATAAATGGGGGAGACAGAGAGAGATAAAGAGTGGTGGATGGGGGAGGGAGAGAGAGAGGGAGGCAAAGGAAGAGAAAGAGAGAGAAAGAAAGATAAATAGAGCTTAATATATTGAAATGTGTGGGAAAAATACTGAAAAGGACATTAAAAATGTCAACAATCAGCACAATTTCAGGTTACTCTTAGAAGATTTAACAATAGCAGAAGGATGAGAAGATAAATGACCCAGGAAAATCATGAGAGAGAAAACATTGGATTCAGCAACTGCAGCTTTATAAGACCTGTAAGTAAATCCTTCTTTTACAGCCCTCAGGTTGTAGTGGTGAAGTTTGCAATAATAATAGGAAAATAATTTTTGGTTTATTTTTAGAAGACATAACTTGCAAAATGAAGATTAAATGTATTTAGAGAAGACGGCACTACAAACCCTGTTAGACAAGCCAAAAGAGAGCAGGAGTAGTAAAAACAATCCCATCTGTGCATATTGCACACCAGGAGCAAGGAAGGGGATACATTCTTTCATGCCACTAAGCTGACAGTGGTCATGTTCAGCTGCACGCTGATCAGCTTTCCTGGCTGATCTTACAAGCTTGCCACAAAAGTGCTGAGTAAATAACTGCAACTTTAGATTTTCACTCAGCATAGAAAGCAGGCAGGCGTTTGATTGGAATTCTTCGGTCAATCCTCTCTGCTATGATAAATGAGCTACGAGTAAAGTCAAAGCGCTGAAACACATCATTGTCTGTGAGAATTTACCAGTTAAGAGGAAAATTTTGATTCAGTGGAATGCAACCTAGCATGAAGTAGCCTGTGTAGACAACACAGCCATAAACCCCTCTGTTTTGACTTGATAGTCTTGGCCAAGGAGAAAATTTGAGGCATTAAGAGACAAAATTTTTTCTTTACTAGTATAGGTTCTTTTAGAGAACTCTGTGTTGATAGTTTCTTGTCTGCTGGTTACATTATCACATTGCATTGGCCTGAGGAATACTATTCAGGACCCTGACTGCTTTAATATGTAAAATATGCCCTGCTTTATTTGTACTGCAAGAATTAGTGTTAACATAGCCAATATTGTGTCACCAGAAGTGACATCAGTACTCTTCAACTTCCTTTACTGTAAGGCTTCGAGGGAGGTGTTTACCTGGGCCAAACAAATGCTGGTTCATCACATCACATCTGGCATACTTTAAATTTATTCACCTTAACATTATTGTTTCTACGCTGGGTGCAAGAAATTATTCCATGCAAACTCTTGAAAAGCCCATGGAGACCGGTAGGTTCTGGTCACTTGTACCTTGAGCAACACCCCCGTGTCCATCCCCTCCTGCCCCATCTTTCTACTAACATTTTTCTTGGCCCTTAACTGAATTGAACTAATATACTCCACATAATAATGTATGGATGTTATTTGCAGGGAGGAGAGGTTATTTCCGTTGTTCACATTCAGAGTTCACATTACAGAAAGAGTCTGAGTGACCGGGAAGATTTGTTTGAAGGTTTGTGTGCCATTAAAAGTGTTTGAAGCTTGACAATATGAGTGTGAATCTTTCTAGAAACTCTGGTGAAAATTCAAATTCTGCTATGCATTCATCACCTGTTTCTTATTGTTTTGAAACCAGAACAGGTGCAGGAGGTGCAGCATATGCTCATATGCAGAAAGATCTATATTTCTGTCAATCAAAGCAGTGATGTGATAAGCATCTACTGTCAGTTTGGTCTACTGAACCTGACACTTAGAAAGTTGTTACATCAGCATTCAGATTTTTCTCATTACTGATGTGAAATTTAACAGATTACATTGATCTGCCACAATTTGTCATATAGAAACAGCTTTTTCTAAGCGCCTTCAAGAGTTAGAAGGTAAGAAATACCAGGAGCTTTAGGGCTTTCTTCTCATCAAGCAGAATAGTTAATCTGAAGACTTCAACACTCAAATGCTTTTCCCATTAATTAAATGGGAATTTTTTGTACTGTTTAATGTTGGTGGTTAGACAAAGAAATAATTCTCCACAGACTTTGTACAGGGAGTGGGGAAGGGTAAAAGTCTGCTGTAGGTTTCTCCGTTACTCAGAGTAGTGGGATGATCACCTTCTTTTTGTTTACCACATAGGGATCTCAGTTTCCTATCTCTGGTATGTGACTCATGCTTCAAGCAAGATACTTTTGTTTTGGAAAACAGACAAGTGAAGGAAATTTCTTTGTGAGTAAATCAAAGACTGTTGAGGAACTAGTGTGCTGCTTCAGTGAAGCACTCTGTTTTTCAGCTATTCTTATATCAGTTATTGGAACTTCCCTTTTGTGGCTCTTCTACAAAGTACAAGTTAATGCTCATTTCTTAACACTCCTTTGCTTCTGCTGCCACGCTTGAAGGGACTCCTTCCTGTTCTGGAATGATATAAAGGGATGCATTAAACGGACTTTAGAACCATGTCTTTGATATGGCAACTTCTGGGCCTGGTGGCTGCCGAGTCATCCTTCTCAGGCAATTTCAATCATTTTGGAGACCGGATTATGCTGAGAGCATTGTCTATTGATACTTCCCTGAAATGCATGGAGCAACCTATGTTTCCTCGACTTCTTTTGTGTGTGTTTACTTGGTTAAACTTGTTTGAAACCCTGATGATCTCTTATTTTACATGTCACACACAACGCCAGTTTCATCATTTTCCAAGCAGAGATGTTTTCAGCATTTTATGTGAAATAGAAAATGTCATTTGCCTTTCTGCCTTTTTGTTTATTACTTGATTCACCAGGGTTATCAGAGGTGTGAACAAGTAACTGGCTTGTGCCTCACACTGACTTTTTTATGAATGCATATTTCTTTAGCAAACTATCAGATGTGGTGTTGATCTTCATAATCTATAGTGTTTTCTCAGGAAATCAGAGTTAATACAGTCATGCTATTTGCTTTGTCTATTTAGGAAGGTGATTAATGAGTGTGACATTTACCCTGATTGTTATGCTCTTTAAAGATCTTAATAATGAACTTCATTTTTGGAGACTCCAGCTGGAACTACCAGTATTAGGGAGCAAATTAAGTAGATCCAGTTTTCCTGAGAGGTTTCTGAACCTTAGAGTCCTGTCACTACTGATATTATTGAGGCCTCAAACAAGTTCCAAACATGCTTTGAAGCACACTAGCCCCCTGAGTGCTGAAAGCCATGACTGTTTTTGAGTTCACTGAAGACGCTAATGTTCTGCCTCAAATTAAAGTCAAATGATTTGAAACATTCTAGGAAACCATTGCTGCTGCAGCTCCAACACTTGAAATGTGGCTGAAGTTAGCCAAGATATGAATTTCTGAAGGCAAACAGACTCATCTACCCTACAAAGGTGCCTTGTCTATCAATTTTTAAAAACAGCATGCCCTACCTGGAAAGAGTTTTCTCCAGAGGAATTTGGCAGTAGACACTGTGATGTTGCTTTTGAGCCCCTTTGTCATTCAGCAAAACTGGAAGCTCTATTATGGCAGAGTTACCTTTTTTTTTATATACTATTGGTTAATATTGCAATGGTTAAGGGCAATTCTAGGAAGTCACAATAGTCTTTTTCAAAAAATGTACCTTGAGGTGTCCAGGCTTGAGAAGTTTCACTTTTGAAAAATAATTATGTCCTGGTTTCCATTTATTACAACCATTACAGAAGCTGAGAGAGAACTGGGTGCTCCTTCTGCACATCCTTTGCTGATGGCCATCTCATGTGTGGAAGTGAGGTTAAGTTTGCTGCAACCTCTAAATCCCTTGTTCGGCAATATGGTAAATCTAGCTTTGGGACAACCAACACAGGATCAAACATGTACAACTCAGAATGCTAATGTAGGATAAACTCCTTCTACTGGACCTATTTTTTTTCAAATTTTTTGACAAATCAGTTTTTGTCAGAGTGGTATTGTCCGTCTATTCCGCTCTGTTCTGGATGTGATACTGGCCAGAATATCCTCTGGTTAGTTCTATGAAAATATGACCTGGTATCAAGGTTCAATTTGTACTTTTGTATGCGCAAATCTAGTATAAGCAGTTTTGAAAATACAGATCCAGCCAGGACACATCTGGGGTATAATGCTCTTCACACACTATGATAGTAATGTTTAATTATTTCTCTGCTCTAAGCTTAAGCAAATCTTAAGAAAAGACCAAGAAAGTCATACTATGCTAATAATAATAATTAGATATTAGGTCATTTCAGGTGTCCCTATAGTTGGCCACTAATAGCAAAGTTTCTTTCCTAATCCTTCAGGTCAGCAATGGGCTGATATGTTCAAAATACCCTCACAATGTTTTCACTGTGAGTTCACAATAGTGTTTTTAAGTTAAAATTTTTATAAAGAAGAAAGGACGAGAGTTGAAGGAGTTGTTCCTTCGGTCTTAATATTCATATCAGATCAGGAAAAACTCCACTGAAATCAGTTTAGCTGTCAGGTGAAAACAAGAAATGTCAGACTATAACAGAATATGTGCTCATGCTGCTGAGTCATGACTGTAGGTGCTGGGTTACTTAGCCTGGTGTTGGAGATTCATTTTATATTGCTGGAGCATTGCAAAAGAGATTGATGGGGGCACCTCTGAAAGTCGTTAAATATTCCACTGAAAAAATCCCCTCAAATATCCATAGCAGTTTTAGAATCTCAAACTTTTTCTTCAGTCTGTTTCCATGTTTTGAGATTAATAAATGTGGGTTCCCAAAAATGCTGGATGCATACAAGCTACTTCCAAGCAATATATTACCTACTTCACAAAAAGAGAGTGGAAATGAGCTTCCCTAAAGCAAATAGACACGCAAAAAATAGCACCAACAAGAAGGATAAAAACCTGAATTTTTGGAATTTATAAATTTATAAATTCCAAATTTCTAATCATTTAACTTAGGCAGCTTCCAAACAGTGCTTGTACATTGCTAAAGGCATGGCAAGTCTTTCAAACTATGTAGCTGGTACAGAGCAGGGAGCTGCTAGCAATATGTTGCTGCTGCCACTGTTTACCAAAAGAGTCTGCAATCCCCTTGAATATACTTTACTGACTGCAACTAAAATAATAAGACCTTTTATGCATAAAAGCCCTATTTTCCAAGTGGTTTAGATGTTAAAAAAATACTGTATATTTTATGCTCTAGATTAGCCATGATGTTGGAACTTTTTGTAGCCTCTTTTTTTCTGAAAACCAGCAAATGGAGTCCATAACTACCCATGCTTTGATGACTGCTTCTTCCAAAATGTGTTTGTTATGACACACTCATTTTGGATTTTCTTCTTACACATTTCTTTTTTTCCTTGTCCATCACGTTCACTTCCTTATCTTCCTCATCTGCCCATGTAACTAAATTCTGGATGCAGCATTTACTGCAACAGGATCCCACTTTTATTTACCACTCTCCTCCAGTCACTTGAGCAGTTTCTAGACTCTCCTCCACCTAAGAATCTGGCTTTTTTTGAGGGGTATGGAGACAGTGAAAAACCTACTGTATAAGAATTTTCAGTGTTAATATTTCAGCTGTTTCCATTACTTAAAGTACATGAAAAAGAAATATCAACTCAGATTGTTAAAATATGCTTAAACATCTGTCAAGAGCAGATGATATAATTTTTCCAGTTTTGTTTTCCTATTAACAGGCAGTAAAACCGACAGACTGAATTTTATCTGTAAACCAATAAGACTGCATATGAATGTAGATCTTATTTTCCAAGCATTTAGCACACATGAATGAACATTTGCAATTGTCCTGAATATGACAGCACAGAAATCTTTATTCTGTTTACCCTATATATCTCATCACAGAAATAAAAAGAAAGATGAGACAAGGAAAAACATAGAAATAAGGGGAATATAACTTTGGAGTAACTATGGAATTCCCATCACAGGGATAAATATCAGCTTCACTTGTTTTAATGTGCAAGAATAATAGTTTTTAATGTAGTTAAAAAATATGGATTAGTAACTAAAACAGATAAAAAGATATGCAGTGTAGGCTCAAGACATGCATAAAAGAAACAGACAGTGCAAATGGATATAACAGAAGCTGCTTTTTAATACAGTGGCTTTTCTGCTTTGGTTTGGGGTTTTTCTCAGCAGAGGATCTTTTTCCTTGTTCTATCTTCTCTTTAGCTGGTTTTGAGACAGAAGGATATAAAGGAGTATAAAAATGGTGTACAGCTGTAAAGTGACCAAATACACTTGGGATAGAGGGAAGCTGCCCACATTATTAGCTTCCAGATGCAAAGGCCAAAGTGGTCAAGGAATATTTATTGTTCTATAAAAGAAGATGACTTATTCCAGTGTAAACAGTCTACACCCATTTGCCATTAAGAAGGCCTGCTTCTTTCAAGTTTTCCTTGGAATGCCATGTAGATGTATTACGGACACTTCTGTTTTTGATGACTTAATTTGCTAGCTGGAAAATAATTGTATCGGTTTGTATGATCCAAAAAAATTTTCCCTGATCAGGGACAGTGGATTTTGTATAATAAGTAGTACAACAAAGACACTATGTAAGCCAATTAAACTGCTTAAACTGGTAGACTATGTCTTCCCATGTAATATGTTGTTTTGCTATAGCTATTTATATTTTCCATAGAGTGGATAAGTTGTTTCTTAACTAAGAACTTTGTCACTAGCTAGTGTTCACGATTCCTCAAATCTATGCCAATGCTGCCACCCATCTCACAGTGCCAAGTGTCAGGTAAAGAAAGACATGAAAAAATGTTTGGGTTTTCTTAATCATAAAAATCAGATCCTTTTAGGGGAAAAAAGAAAACCCCAAACCAAAATCACAAACCCAAACAATTCTTAAGTGAATTTTAAGTGGATAGAACTATGCCTTTTTTCAGAAGGAAAGCAATCAAGGCCATGATGTCTGTGGACATCGACAACTTTTGGTCCTTTCTAAGCTGTCTTCAGGAGTATTCAGGAGTAAGATTTTCAGGTGCTTCTTGTTTACAAACAGTTGTATAATCATCTGTGGAAGTCTCCTTGATGAAGCAGTCTCTTGTAAATGTTAACTATGAAATGGTAAGATTTAGAATAAAGTCTGTGCCTACTGAGGATGTAAAATATTTCTATATATCATTCCTGATGCTAAATGCAAATATATGAAGATAACTTGGATTTCCTGCGAAAAATAGGTTTAATTAGATCCAAGAAAAGTCTTTCTCAGTGTTCTCATGTGTCTGAATGACAAAAACATTCCTTCCAGAGTCTTAGAAAGGAATAGTTTTCAAGTGGAAGTAATATTGCTTAAAGCTGGATTTATTTTTTTTTTGTTCCTTATAGGCTGTGTACATTATAGGTAAGACCAATCATTAGATGAAAAGTCTTTTTCAAAGAGAACCCTTTGGGTATGTAAGGGGTTGATATTGGAAGGATGTCTTGGTGGGATGTTAAGAGTTTTCCTAACTGGCATTAAAAAAAAAAAAAAGAATAGGTAGGATGGTGAGCAGTGGAGCTAATCAAGCATGTTCTGCTGAATTTGGCTGAAAAGTACAAGGCAGTTCTTACCTGGGGATGGACAGATAAACAACTGAGTAGACAGACACAGTGTGCTTTCAGAAGTCTCGCTTTAAAAGGAACTGATCTTAAAAAAAAAATCAAAAGCTGCTATACATAATAAAAGAAACAGGGCTGGTACTTCCATTGGCATCTGCAATTTTCAGGAATACTCACAGTTTTTCAAATTATCCACAACATTTGACTTCCAGATGTGTATATTTTATTTTCATTACACCTCTAATACTCAATAGTTTTGCTGTGAATTTTTTTTCATGTCCTGGTTTTCCTTACTACTTCAGATGCATGTGAGGGTGAACAATCTGCAGTCCTGGTGAGCAGGCAGGAGTACCTCTCCAGGGGAAGTGGACTCTTGTAAACCGCAGTAACCTGTCTGCTCAAAAGAACAGATTTGGCAGAGTGCCATTTCACAATGCACATGCAAAATTGTTAGATCTAGTTGTACAGGCACTTCAAAAGTGCTCTTTTAAAAACGGTGCTGTTTTATTTGTTTATGAGAAAAGTGAACATTTATAGCTAATGATTTAAGGTGGGGTTGGGTTTCTACTTCTTGTAATTACCATTTGAATACAGAAGGGCTATTAGTTTCTCTGGGTTCTGCCATGTAAGCACTGGCTGTGGTCTGACAAGTATAACCTCTTAACTGTTTGATATTGAAATCAGGGGATTTAGTCTCTGGAATTAGCAATTTATATTCTGTGTGGCTGCTACGGTAGTTGCTGCATTTAAATTATTTATGCAAAGAAAGACTAGTGTTGTGTTCTTTATTACAAATCACACCAACCACATGCTCAACAAGGGTAGAGTTTTCCCTCTGAAATTCTGCTCCGTTTTCAAGAGTATATCTTTATCTTGTCACTGGCTGTGTACTGTGATGAACATGAATTGAGATCACATAGCACGGCACCTTTCATTGACTCTGGAAACAGTATCAGCCTTATGCAGAGACAGGACAATCTACCAGCAGTGGAGATTTCCCCTTCAGTAAGTCATTAGTACTTCTTGTAGACCATAGAACCAAATCCTTCAGGGAATGAAACCAAGTTCAGAGCATGATGTGTGCCTGGCAATACAAATCTGCTTTTAAGAAGAAGAGAAGTTCAGAAGAGGAATCCTTGTAGTTTCCCATGAAAAAGGAAAAAAATAACAACACTGACAGCTCTTTAAGAACAAATTGAATAGAAGTAATGCTTGTGGAAATAAGCAAATAACAAACAGACTCTCAAATTTCCAGAATGGTTACTCAGTTTGGCATGCTAAATTCTTCAAGCAGAGAAAATTCACTGCCATCTGTAGATCAGTCATTCCTGCAGTTTCATACATATCCACTTACAATTCTATTTATTTCTAAAAGCCTTAAATACAATTCTTCCCAGATAAATGGCAACAACCATGTATAAATAGGAACAGAATTTCTCCCACAAAAGTACAGCTTCTTTATACATTTTCCCACACCCTGTGCTCTAGGCTGATCAGTTAGTAATGTTTTGCATTGTTTTTAGATCTTTTTGTTTTAGATCAAATCTAAGTAAAATTTTGACATTCATGATTGATTTGATTTTTCATGTATGATCTGACATAAAATTAGATTTTAAACTTTGTTAATTTGAAATTAGCCCTTAAATTTGCACAGGCTGATGGCTGGTTATTACCTCTTTTTTACATTCTCTTTAGAAATGTTTCCTCCCTCTTTATTTAAAAAAAAGTACCATCTTTAAAAAAATTGCTTAAGATCTTGCCCTTCTTCTGTGGGATCTATTCTGGGACAGGAGCATCATAAGAATAAGAGTAAGAATAAATGCTCCTGGCCAAGCCTATGTTGCCAAATCTCTCTGCTCTGGTCTAGTCCTTTCCAGCTATGTCCCACTCCAAACAGCATGGAAACCCTGAGTGAGCACAAATGAATGTCTGCTCGGCTGTTACTGCTACCTGTTTCATACCTGATACTCCGCTACTGTTCCTGATAGCAGAGATCTAGTTACACTGCTAAATTTATTTGAGTCATGTAAATCTCTTTCCTCAATAATTTTTTTCTCCATTTTGTTTCCCTTATCTTATCAAAGTTTTATCTATATGACTAGAAATCCCAAGCTGTAATAGTCTCTGTTAGTAAGGCCTTATTACCAGCCTCTGGATCAAAAAAAAAAAAAAAAAAAAAAAAAAAAGAGAGAGGGGGAGAATTTGAAAGCTCAGTGGTAAGTGTGATGAGAAAGGCCACAACAACCTAATAAGACTAATAATAGGGAACTTAAGCTACCCACTTGTACCATGTATAAATGTACAGTGTTTGTGAAAACTATTTCTTGACACTTTAAGTGGTTGCTGCTTAGAATAGATAGTTGCAGAGAATGGCAACAGAGGCTATTCTTGCTTAGTCTGAAGTAACTCACCAGAAATCTCATTCAAGTCACAGCAGTAACTGAACACCATAATAAAGTTCAACATCTAAAGGACAGCAAGTGACACAAGCAGAAAATATGTTATAAAAGGAGATTTCGGTTAAAATAGGAGTTTAGTAAAAACAAACAAATCCCATGTGTATAAGTAAATCAAGTAAAGTCTTTAGAAGTTGCTAAAATTTTGTAAAGAAAAATAGCACCTGTTTATGTAGACACATAAATAGCATGAATCACTGCTTGTGGCAGCAGTCATGTCAAGGTTGTGCTTTGTCCGAACTGAGGAGTGGGGCTTACTGGCTTAGATGTAGTATGTCACCAGTGCAATTGCACTGTTTCTAGAAGTGACCCAATATCTCAGCATGACTGTGGGCTCTGCTGTGTTAGCATACCAGTCTGTGCAGGCTGAGCTCAAGGGTTTTTGCATAACACACAATTTTAGCATAGTTTAGACAGGCCATGAAATGATATGCATAGTCCTGTGTGTGTGTGTGAGAAATTAAAAGGTAAGGATTATTTACCTTCAAGAATAGGTAAATAAGATGGGATGTGACAAAGTGCATAGATGTACAATTTTACTTCCATTAGAAGACAACAACTAAGTGCTGACAACTAGGTTGAGATCTAATGAGGAGAATGGATCCTGAGATTATTTGACAATGTTTCTGATGTATTCTTTTGCAATCCTCTGTAAAAGCAACTGTGAGAGTCATAATATGGTCTTGGTTAGCAGGACCATATATCTTGTATAGCCATTTCTATGTTCCTGTACCAATATTCTCTCTAATTAGGGAAACCTCTGAGTGGCATAACAATGGTATTACTGGATGTAGGCCACTTCCTGCTGGCCCTTTGGTGTAGAGGATTTGCCAGGTCAGAAGGGAAAGGAGCCCAAAATGTTCTGGGCTCTTGAGCCAGGAGAATGTCCCAAAGGGACTATTCTGGCTGGTGCAAGAAAGAATAGACCAAATCAGATACAACTTAGGGGGAAAACAACATCCTGAAATAGTCAAGAGGCAAGACAAAATTTTGGTGGTTTTTTTTTTTTTGTCCTCTCTTTACCGGAATTTTGGAGAGCTGGCCAAGAAAAATGGAACTGTTGCCAAGATGCAATGGAGCCAAAGAGGAAGCTAAAGTTTAGGCAGATCTCTTGTGACAGTTTTATATTCTCAGCCTTAGGGGAAAGCCTGACCAGCGGAAGCCAAAAGGAGAGCTGCCATTGATTTCCTCAGGGCAAGGCTTGCATACCTTGTCTTGCTCTAAACAAGTTTTATAAATATGCATGCCAAACTGTGTCCTTGGGCACAGGGACAAAAACTACTCTAAGCATGACTTGAATTCATGTCTTCAGAGGTGAAAGGTTAGACCACTAATAGCTGGTGCCAAAGAGTACCTTCAACCCCTCATTTCCCCAAAGAAAGAAGATACAA
The DNA here is from genome assembly GCF_047370975.1 of Nipponia nippon. Classification (NCBI taxonomy): domain Eukaryota; kingdom Metazoa; phylum Chordata; class Aves; order Pelecaniformes; family Threskiornithidae; genus Nipponia; species Nipponia nippon. The sequence continues at coordinate 46,097,297 of NW_028262347.1, forward strand.
TTATATAATCAGTGGCTCCATTCACATTTTTTAATATTATTTACCATTCATGTAATAATAGAATTTCAAGCCAAAAATGAGCACCATCTCCATCTTCTCTGCGGAATGAGCTGCAAAGGATTCATTACCACAGTATGTGTGAATGTCTTGTAGTTTGTGCGGATAGGGAAGTTCATGTTTGTTTGTGTGCATGTACTGCTGCTCTACAATTGACAGAGATGCTTCATTATATTTTCACATCCGTTCTCTTTTCAGAAAGGAGAAATAAGCCATAATGAGGCTTCTTTTCTCAAGGCCAGATTTTTGACTCCTTATTCAGCCATCAAATCACTTAATGATATGAGCAATCTCAATGAACACAAAAGGATTTTATTATGCAAATTGTGTTTGTTATTCACTTTTTTAAAGAATTTGAGGTTTAGCAGCTGGAGTTCTGCATGGTGCCAGTGAAACTGCTGTAGTGTCCGCTGTGATGGAGTGGTTGATCTTGCTCAAGTACACTGAATTATTGTCATCTGAAGAAAAAGGACACCCACATCTATATTGAATTGTAACTAAAAGCAGATGAACAATTTTAATACCAATGGGGTTTAAGAAATTTGTGGTAATTTTCTGAATTTTGGATTAAGGATTTCTTCAGTTATGAAAAGAAAATGGATATTAAATTCTTAATCCTAGTAAGAGATTAATATGTAATAATGTTTTCTTCTAATAATGTTATTTATTTAAAGTAAATCTCTTAGTTTATTCTAATATTCATTGACCTAAGTTAGCTTCTAGTTGTATAAGTGTGTTTTTATTTATTTAATATACTACTGCAGCCTGGTATATAGAAAGTATTTACAATATGCTTTTTAATAATTTATGAATACTCCTTGTATGTAGATAAGGTTAATAAAAAGGAGACACGAAATATTGTTTTAAGGGAACAAGCATAGGTGAGAAGCTATTCACTCTATAGCACGATTATGGCATGATTATTAATTTTTTAAGTAGTAAGAATATGTAGCTACATATGTTAACAGCTGTTATTTGTTTGTTTTCTCAGAAATGTATATGGCTGGGATTGCCTATCCAAATCTGAATCTTTATGCTTTGTTGAATTTTCTGCTTGTAAGCAACAACTATTTAAAATAGAAAACCCTTTTTGGTTATAAATCACCAATAAATACATTTGGTAGGATTTATTTTGATATAACCATATGACAGTTTTCTTCACATAGCAAATCTTTTAATTTCAGCCACACAATTTTGTTGTTTGTTTAAGCACTTGTGGAAGACTATATTCCTATAAGGGAGAGAAGTGGGACAGCTGATCACAAATATGTGTGGAAGAGTATCTGGAGGTCTAATTCAAGTCATGTCAATGACTTTATTTTCCCTTGGCATTTTGCTTCAAATTCACCAGCTGTACAAAGTTGATAATAATACTTCCTGCATCTTATGGGAGCTGTGAAACTTCATCAGATCTTGATAACACAAGAAATTAACTATTCCTGAATAATTCCACGTGAGAACACATTTGCAAAGTTAATTATGTTAAAAGTGAAATGCATTTTAAAGTGGAATAGCTATTGCATTTAAAAAACACTCTTTCTTAATCCAAATAAATTTTAAACTGGGCCAGCACATTCATTCATTAAGGTTATTTTAAAGTGTTGAAAATCAAATTCAGGAGATCACAGAAGGACATCTTATTGTCATCTGTTCAAAATACCACATACGAAATCATTTAAGAATGCCCAGCTGAAGCTTACAGGATCTTCTAAAAGTGTGTACATGAATATTGTCTTAAGTAGTGGTGTTCTGCTGAAGCAAGACATGTATTTGGCAGGTATTATTCAATTTCTAATAAAGAAGCTTTATGACAACTTTAAAAGAAATCTTGTCACATTAATGAATATTCCTGTGACATTATCTTAATAATTTTAAAACAATTCTCTAGTAGCATTATGATATAATTTTGATGGAGCTTTTGATGGGAAAACAACTTCTTGTCAATTCTGTGGAGATAGTCTTTGAGAAAAATGCAAATGTTGCCAGCAGTTATACTGCAGTAAAGTCAATGACATTACAAATACTTTATATTTACATTGCCATTCTGATAAAGCTTAAAAAAGCAAAGCTCTTTCCCAAAGCGGCTGTTGAAGTCTCTGTTAATTCAAGGTGCTACCACCCTGGCGTTACCACACATGTGGTACCGCATGGGCCTCCGTGAGACGGTTACATAATCCTGGGCCAAAAACATGTTGCCAGAAAATTATTTATTAAATCAGTGGGAACTAAGTTTGCAGTTGAATATTTTCAGTACCATCTATTTTCCATTTAGTTTGCAGTAGCAAATCAACACATGTACAACATATCTGGACTCTTCAACAGACTTTTGTTTCCAGATTTCTATTGTTGCTGCAAGACAATGTAGATTTAGAGGATCCTTGGCCATGGGGGGCTTCTCCATATCGAAGTTACTGTGGATTTGACCAGTATGGATTTAAAGCACAATGGCTATTCTGAAGTAGTTACTCATAAAGACTCTGAAATTAAAGCTTTTGTCCAGTTAATCTTATCGATATGTGTAAGAAAATGTAGTTTTAATCCAGACTAGTTTCATGCAGGGACTTATTTAAATTGTACCTGAATGAGAAGTGGTGGGTGAAAGATCAACAGTCTTCTGATAGCGGTGGCTTTCCTGCAAGGAAATCACTTTCAGTGCAAGACTCCTGACTTCCCCATTTCTCCTCACTGACACAAAGTTTTGTTCCACACAGTTCCACAGTAAATACCTACCCAGTGCCACTTGGCACATGGTGACAAATTGAGCAAGAAATGGTCCTGGTGTTTCCTGGTACTGAGGCAGTGCTCTGTGCCGTGCACCTGGCACTGTGGTCCCTGGGCTGCTCTCCCGGCAAATGTGGCTGGCGTGGGCTGGTGCAGACTTCCAGCCCCACAGTGGGGTCTCCTGCCACGGCAATTAGAGCATGTGCTCGAGGACATGGTTTAGTGGTGGACTTGGCAGTGATAGGTTAACAGTTGGACTCGATGATCTTAAGGGTCTTTTCCAACCTTAATGATTCTATGTGTGGAAAAATAGTGGGTACTTATATTTCCCCCTGAGGCAAGTAGCCGGAAAGTGTTCTCTGATCCTATAGAGTTGCAAAGTTATTTGAAAGTCAGTAGTATTTGTGGCCTGAAATCACTCAGGGTTTTGTGAAAACCTACCAGCTTCCCTCTGTTCCAGTGTGTGAGACAGTCTGCCCTGGGTCAGACCTCACCATTGCCTGTCCCTGCACACCAGGTCACAGGTAGGAAGGCTGCAGGTGTTTGTGTGTTGGATTGCATGCCAAGAGTGCCTGGCACAGCGAGGAGCACACCTTTTCATAGCTGTGTAGTGTCCTGGCCTCTCTCTCTGCTGGAGTCCACAGGTCATGTGCAAGTAATTGGCAGTTTGAACAGGGCAAAAAAAAAAAGCTGCCCCGTTTGTGAGTTGCAGGTACTGAAGCAGGCAACCTGAGATGGAGACAAAATTAATAGGTCAGTCACAAAGCAGGAGACTTCTCACAGCTGCGATTGCCTGGAGCTTGTTTCCCATGTTGCTGGAACAGAAGGGAAACCCCTACACCTTGAGGCTGTGCACCTTGCATCCTAGTATCTAATTTCTTCCCTAGTGACTAAGCAGACAAAATATTTTGTCATTATGTTTTGTTTTGTTTTTGTTTTTGTTTTTGTTTTTGTTTTTGTTTTTGTTTTTGTTTTTCAGGTGTGTTCTTTACAGTCCCTTCTCTTTTATGGTGTCCTACCTTATTGGATTTTTATATCTGGATTTTTTAATTCCCTGGGAGAAATAGGGTTGGCAACTTTGATTCTAGGTGAACACTTGGGTGAGAATAGGTATTTAGTGAACAATAATCTCTGCAGGGATGGTTCAGGAGGCTTTAGAGGATTTTGAACTAAATGGAAGATTCGGTGGGTGACAGATGAGTTAGGCATTCACAACAATTTTGATTAGGGGATTCAGTGGTGTGACAGACTGAATTTGAAGGAAACAGGTAAGACGCCTGGCTGCTTAGGCATATTCTTTGAAACAGAAGGCTCAGGACTGCACATAATTTTAGGTGGCTTATATAAGGCTGTGGATAAGCCTAGGTCTGGAATGAGAAACTTCAAGATGAAATGGGAAAGGAGATAAGGATTATTTAGTGGACTGCTGATAGAGAAAAGTGGTAAGTCATGGCAGGGTGAGGCATTTTCAGCCCTGGAATTAGTGGTAGGATGAGTGTTTGGAGGGGTGAGCGCATGGTGGTCTTTGTTATAGCAGGGATCCAGTGGTGTGGTGATTTGAAGACACAGTAATGTCAGAGGAGATTTTCTAGAGCCATTCTAAACCACTTGGGGTAAAGAGTCATCCATGGGGAGAAAAGAAATAGGGTCTTGGATCATTTGTAAGAACTGAGAAACCAGGAACAGTGAATGGGAGAGGGTGCTCATGGGAAAAAACTGGGAGATAGGAGATAGAGGACAATCCCCATGTTTTCACAACAGGAGATGGTCCCAAAGACCTTCAGGTTCCCTCTCTCCTTCCCTACCAGCCTTTTCTTTAGACTACTGCTAGAAAGAACTAGCAAGAAGATCAAAACCTGGAATGAAATTTTAAGTGGAGAGGTAGAGGAATTTCAAGGTTAAGAGCTTCTGCAGGAGGATTCTGGGATTTGGAGATCTTCTGGTTTGTCCTTCCCTGACCAAGAAGCCATACAGCATTTAGTTTGTGTGTGGACAGAGAAAGTTGGACTGTTGCACTTTCCCATTCCTCTCTCTGCTTTCTGAAACACAACAGCCTCAGACTTTTGCAGAAAACTTGTTCCCCTCTCAGGCTCTAATTTATAGCTTGAAAAGTAATCAGATGAAATACAAACCAAACATCCTCCAACATCTGCCTGTTTCTCTAGGTCAATATTTAAACAAGGAAAGCCTTGAAACTTCACAGTTCTACTTTGATCTGTAATTTGTATGCCTTAGACTTCATGTCTCTCGGACTCTGAGGGCTCAGAGGTCAGACTGGACTCACTGGACCTCCTGCTGCTGAATCTGTACACCGGAGTGCTGCCTCAGAGGAATTCACTGCATTTGCTAGTGCTGGTTTAAGATTAGGTATTCAGCAATTCAGTGAGTGAGCTGTGCTGTAAATGTGTTCAGCATCCTTTGTTCTACACTTCAGAGAAATAAGATGAGCAAGAGTTAAGCGTGCAGCTCTTCGTTGCTAATATTTTTATTGGACTCCACCTTGACATTTAAAATACCGACACACAGACCACAGAAGTGATTCTCCCTCTGCCCCACAACCACCCACATGCACATATTACCTCCACTACTAAAATATTAGAAGGGCAGAATCCCAGTCAGAGGCCCTGACTGTGGAAAAACTGCACAAACTGAGCAATTGCTTCATAGCATTGACAGAGTTGGTACTTGCAAAAACACATCATGAAAGTTAAAGTTCAATCTTATCTTTTACTACAGGCACTTTCATAGTTCTTGCTGTTGTGCAGAAGGACTTTTTTCAAGGCACTTAGTACTTCAGTAAAATGTTTGGACAATGAGCTTCCAGAAACTGAAGTGTAGAATGCACTTTGTTTATACAGAAACCTGATTAGTATTCTTTGGACACCATCCATCCTACTGGATCTTATTGCAGAGCTGTTGACAGGATGTGTTCCTGTGATCAGGCAGGTCTAAAGTGATTTTTTTTTTTCTGCTTTGAAAGGAATAACTTGTTTTGGAAACTATTCTGCTTTGAATGAAGTGAATCAACAGTAAGGGTTGCAAAGGGTAATTTATTGGTTAAGGGAGTAGCAGTATAGTGTTCTTGCTCTGAATTCAGGGGTCTATACTAGATACTTTTTATTTTATGTGGGTTTGTAAAGTACTTTTTTTTTTCTTTAAATATGAGTGTTGGGGCAGAAACCATAAATTCTCCTTCAACAAAAGTCTTCTATTTTCTATAGGCATATAAAGAAGGACATCACAGAATAGAGTCCTTGAACATCAGTTGTACAAAACGTACTTAGATCAAATAGGATATTTCCAGATTCTAAAGCAAGTGATGGTGGCATTTTAATAGATTATATTCTTCACTGTGAGACAATATTAATTAAATTAATATTCTTGCATAATGACCCATGATGTTGGAGATGAATTTTTTGGCGGAACAGTATAATCAAGACATTCATTACTTGTGGTGGCTAAAAATAGCCTCTTGATGATATTTTCAAGAGGAAGAGGAATAGATCCATTGTTCTGTCCAAATTCCAGCTCTGCTAATTGCATTGTGCTTATCTAAATTACGCCAGCTGTATATTCACATGAATACATAGATTGACTGTTAGTGACTGATATGTTCCATCTTCCATATTTTCAGATATTGCCAAATTGATGTCTAAATGCTGAAGTATGTTCTTGGGCCCAGTCCACCTCATTCTATTATTCAGAAAATGGCACCTGGCTTCACCCCTGCAGAGAGTATTTCTATGGCTAACAAAAGACAGAGCAAGGTAAGAGTTATTCCTCTGTTGCACACATTAAATCACAGTAGTTACACAAGGTAACTTGTAGCAAGAGAAAACAAAACAAAAACCACTCGCAACCTGGCAAATTAGTCTAAGGAAAAAAAATCGTTGATAAACAGATATGAAAACTGTATAATATAAAGGTTAAGAACTAACAAAAGTAAAATTATACCTGTAACCTTAATTCCTTCCTCTAAACAACTGCTTTTAGTTCTTCTGATACATTTGGCGCAAAGAGTGAGAAGTAATTAAAAGAGCAAAAGTCAGAATGGTAAGAAGGTTTCTGTCAAGTTAAAAGCTATTGGATATTGGAAAGGTTGTTTGCATTTTCCAGAGTGTGCAGAAATACATACACACCAGTTAAAGTGGTGCATGTTTTCTCATCACATGACCTGTTTTCAGCCAAGCAGTCATGTCTTTTCAGCTAGGTGTATTGGACAGGATTTTCTAGTAATTTCCCTTTGTAGGTATAGGTTGGGACCCTTAACTCTCACTTCCTAAATTTTTAAAGCAGATTTTTCCTGCTTCAATATATAACTTTATATCTATATTTGTAATAAAAAGTTAAACAATTTTTCAAGCTACATAAAAAAGTGATCATGCTGACTACAACTGCTATGTCAGTAGGTGAAAAATATATTGATGGATTCACAGTCACCTGCATATCACCTCTGTAATTGTGTTTCATAATGAGAAACTTTGAAACAATAGCTTAAACTAGCTAGATTACTTCTATGACATTGTCTCCTTCAAAATTAATAGCAAAATGGTTTAAAGCTACTGCCACGATCAGGATACGTTTGCAAAAAGTTTCAGTGTTCAGGATATTTTGCATAAACCTGTCCACACTTCTCTGTGTACCCTAGAGAGAACACCAAAGCAAAACTGCAGAAGCTTCTAGGGAATACACTTCAAATGCACAACATGACCCAGGAGAAATATATAGCTGTTTGCGTCTTTGAAAAAAAATCCCACTTTTTCCTGTTCATTCTTAGTGCATGAAGATGATTTTCCAATAATTAAACATAAACCAAAAGTAAGAATTATGCTGTATTGAGAAAATGTGAGGAGACTATTTTAACTCCCTAAAGACCTCTAGAAAACTTTTAAGCCCTAAATAATTATAAGCAGAAATGAGGCTGATGTGGCTTCCAGGCATTATTTTCTGAAATGATCAATTAAAAAAAAATTATCTGCATTTCCTGGGAAACATACCCTTGTTATTATTAAGCATAACATTAACATTACCTGGTCAACAGGATAAAAATGAAAACAGATCATGTGTAACACTGAAATATAATTTTTTCAAGAAGTGAATTAACTTTCTACTACACACTGTGTAGCTGCTAAATAATTTTAGTACATTTCAGTACAACAGCCTATTATTTCTCAGGAATTATTCCTTTTCCTAAAAACCCTCACCTACTTAGCTTTTTCTACATGAACTTACTTACCACTACCAAAAATACACCTCCCTGTCTGGTAGTCTGCAGCACAGACGTATTTCAAAGGGATGGACGCATGGCTGAACATAACTGAATTAGAGCTACTGAACAAATGAAATGGTCTACCTGTCCACCGTCACACTTTTAGTATGCCTCAATGCTGAGTTAATGCATTCTATCTCACAACCAGGCAGGACAAAAGCATGCATAACTGGTCAGTTATGTCAGCTTGGCTGTTAGCATGCAAATAGTTGAGCCAGGGTAAGAGGGTAATATTTAGTCGTGGTTCCATAAACTTAGTTCTGAAAATCTGGCTATAAGACAGATAAGGCAGAAACTGCTTTTACAAAAGGAAAATAAACACAGACCAATATTTTAGAAGTCTTAAATCTGAAATAGGCTTTCCTGATATACAGATTAGTGAATGGATTACTCATTTGTCTGCCAATCAGCTAAGTGTGGGCTTTTTTACGTCATGCCCCCATCCACATTCACACCTTCTTCTTTTAATCTAAATGGAGAAGTAATGTGCACCTTTCAGAAGCATTGCTTGTCTTACCTCTAGCTTCCACAAGCAGCTGTATTTACTAAAAACTTTGAGAATAATAAGAACCTTTGCCACAATGTTTGAGGTTCTGTTGTGAAGATTGAGTTCTAGAAAATGAAACCCTGCAGTAAAACCTTCCACTGCCTGAAATCTCTTCTGTGGGCCTGAGCTTGTTACTTAGCAGGTTTACTTTGCTGACAGTGATTTAAAGCCAGGTACTACAGTGTATTAAAATATAAACATTTTGATGGAATAAATACAAATCAAATGTGAAAGCATAGCTGGCACCTCTGAGTATAAAACATTACTTTTCTGCTAAACTGGCTATAGATATTAGAATAAAACATGTTTGACAGTGAGAAAAGTCCTTAGGCAATGTAGCTAGCACCATGTCAAAAGGAGAATAAAACCATCTTTCTGTTACATATGGTTATTGATCACTGAGGCAAAATTTCTGTAAACAAAATACATCGACTGTGTCAGCCTCTCCTGCCTTATCTTTTACAAGCAGACCACTGACATCTCTCAAGAGCATGTAGTTTAGCACTTGAAAGGTATACAAGACTTCAAAGGAAATGTTGCACTGGAAGAGTCTTAGGAAACAGAAAAAAATCTGCAAAAAAATCAAAGTGTCCATTTTCAAGAGCAATAAGACATGTGTAGCTTTTCAGTTCAGTTTTGATGATTGAGCTGTTCTGTTCTATTTTGAATTTAGGTATGATGCTATGTGGGGTACCCTTGAAGCAATTTTTAACTTTAAGCCTGGCTTAACAGTATAACTTTGCTGTCTCAAGAAGATAGCGAGTATCTTATTGCCTACTTGGTGCCTTGCTATAAAATATCATTCTTTTTTATAGTATTTAATTATTATTTTATTAGATTTCTTACTATTCTTTTGTAGGGTGTTAGAGTCAGAACTAGTTCTAAATATGTACCCAGCTTGCATGTAAATATGGTGCACAGAAAGAGTGAATTAATACATATTAAAAGAGGGAATAGCTATGGAGAAAGGGGGGGGGGGGGGGGAGGGGGAGGGACACAGAGAGAGACAGAGATCACTTTAGGGGACCAGAACCAGCAGGGTTGCAGGTCAGGAGAAAGAGCAACTTGTTGGGATAAGGAAATCACCTTCTCCCTTGAAGGGAATAAAATAAAAGAAATCAAACTCTCTGAAAGGCAAATTCAACCCCCTAAGCTAAGGATGTGGCTTTAACACGTTTATTTTTAAATGTTCAGTTTTTAACAGGCCTCTGAAAGTCACATGGAGTTAAACTATGTTTCATCGTCAGACATACCACTGGAATTCTTGTGGTTAATTAGCAGGTGATATTTCCAGAGGGAAGCTTTTAGAGGTCTTTTTTTATCCTAAGCAAGTCAGAGATGTTGACATAAGGTATCTTTTGTTCTTTTTTACCAGATACTTTAAAAAAATGTTAATTGTTAGTATATGTTATTAAAAAATAATTTACAGCTCATTCATATTGTATTTGCTTTAAATAAATAAAAATCACAATATAGTTCTAAGATCAATGATAAAATAAAATTCAATGCTTTCTGTTTCTTAATTTTAATATATTCACCATCTGACCTGAAAAAAAAATTCAGTTTCCTATAGCTCACTAGCTACTGCTTCATCCATACTTTTCAAACTGTAAACCACTCTGTTTTCCATGTTGTTCATGAACAATATTGTAAAAAAACTTACAGGTTAAATCAATCATTAAGGACAGAAGAAAGTTTAAGTAGTATTTAAATAACAGTTGCCAGATTTTCTTCTTTTGAAATATCTTTTCAACAATTTTAATTATACATATTAATCATTCGGTCATATTCACCAAAATGACTAACATTATATCAGTTAAAATTTTTCAGGGAACACTTCTTACCTCATCTTTTATTTCTTCATCTTCTCTTGTGTTATGCAAAGAATACACAAAGCTTCTGGCTAATGCTCTGCTTTTTTTTCAGAAAAATTTTCTGTTGAAGTCAATGTGAGGTTTTCCCAATGAAGGAATTCGTTACAAAGTTGAACATGCAGCTTAAATGGACTAGGGCTTTCCAAAGACTGAGTTTGATTGGCTCCAAAACCACCCTGCATTTTTTTTAATTAGGTCTTTCAAGGATATCTCAAATTCAAATAAATGAATCTGACAATGATACGATATACTTGTACTTGTATAGGCAGCTTTTCCAGTTGTAGCTCTCTATTACAATGAGAAATTACTACCCGCTGATGCCTGTTTACCTATACTGACCAAGGGGACAGTTTGAAATAGAATGGCTCCATATCAGCATGCAAATAGTTGTACCATCGTAACTGACACCAAGTTACATTTTTTTTAGCCAACTCATGAGGAAGATTATGGGCAGGAAAAAACAAAAATTGAATTATCTTATTTTAATTTTGTTACTTTGTTCCCTTGAGATGAAGTTGAAGACATAGGTATGGTAGCAGTGAATAAAACTTTTACCATTTCTATTTATTCTGCACTCATTTCTATGAATAAATCCAAATTTAGAACTCAGGGTCTGCAGTTTGACATATTTGGGAAGTGTTGGAATTGAGGATGTATGTAAAAGGTTACATTAGATTAACAGGCTGTCTTTGTATTTTGTCTCAACAGCGGTACTTGTATCTTTGTTAGCATTGGCCATTTTTTGGTGAAAAGGAAAGAGTCCTTCAGAAGACTAGGCAAATATTGCTTATTTTAAATAAATTATTCTCACATAATGTAAAAACAACAAATAAGACATGCAAGGAGATGGAAAGATGATCTACCAAAGGTTGACTGTATTTGACAAAACTAATAAATGTTTTGGTAATTCTTTTTCTAAGCAAAGGAAATATCATATATTTATCAGTAATGATTTTACTTAAAGACTTTTTAGTTAAACTGGACTTGAGAAGAATTATATAGAAGAGGATGAAGAAGGTAATGGGGAGAAGGCATTGGAAAAGAAGCAGCCTGCATGCATACACTGGAAAGCTTTGCAAAGTTTGTTCTTGGGACTGACTGGATTCAAAATTTCACAAAAGACTTTGCCACAAAAAGTAGAAAAGTGAAAATAAAACAAAGATAAAAGGCATATTCAGTTCTTTATGCAATTCCATAAAGAAGAACCGGATGACCTAGTGGACTGGAATAATTTAAACAATATGACATTCCATAAAATAAAATGCATGGTCATGCATGTAAAGCATATGTGTGTTTTAATTTATGGAAGGTTTGTTGTGAGCTGTCAACATGATGCAGCTTTGAAAAAAGAGATAGTAGATAGTGCAAAGACAGGGTAGTGCAAGATATTGGGTTCAGCTCAGAGGAATAATGTATGCAGTTCTTCTCCCCTATGTTCTAGAAGAAATTCAGACTCTTACAAGTATATAAAAAAGCTATTGGCTGATTACTAATTTGGAGAGCTAATTTTATGAGAGGAGGCTAGAACAGCTTTTCTTAATTATGGTAGTAAAATAAAAGCTTAGAAAACATTTTTTCTCTCTGTAAAAAGCTCATGAAGTTAAACACTAGGGAGTGAAAAGATGACTATTTTAGCTGAAAAGCAGTGTTTGGCATGTGAACAAAGGTAAGCAAAGTGGTCATGAATAAGTCTAGGGTGGAAATTAGTAGAAAGGTTTTTAACCACCAGATGAGTGAGGTTTGGACCAAACTACTACCATGTAGCAATGGGAGCCAAAAATGCCTAAATAATTTTAAGGTGGAGCTTGAAGATACATAAAAAGGACTGCATCGTGTGATTTACTTGAAAAGGAACAAAGTGTATTTGATATACTGGGTGGCTTCTTCAGGTTCTTGTTATCAATATCTGTTAGGAACTTCCTGTTTCTAGAGTTGCGCATCCAAAATAACTACTCCCCATCAAATTGCTTATGACTTTAGTAACCAAACATGGGCTTTCCAGACAATAAATGATGGCATGTTTTCCTGAAGTTGACAGAAAGTCAACGTGTTTTACAGTGTATCTAGGTTCACAGTAGAAACCTGGCAAGAAAACCACTTACCTTTTATCGTACTTTCTTTGCAAGTCACCAGATTTTAGGTTAAAGCCATATTTGCATCTGTAGTGTCTGTCAAATTGCACCTTGATAATTTTATGTTCATCATTTAATGAATACTTCTTCAAAGTCAAGGCTTTGCTTGGGAAAGAATATGAAAATAGCGCACAAACTCTATTTGTACATACGGATTATACATTTCAATTTTGTGCTTTGCTCAAGCAGCATAGTTTTCATGTGCAAACATAAGTTTCTGCATATGCAATACTAGGGAGGTTATCAAATACAATTTTGTGACTTTTTTTCTTATCTTCACACCCAATTAAAGATGTAAGTTCTGTATAGATTTCTTTACTAAACTGACCTACATTATAATACTTCAGAGGAGTAAAGGATTTTTAATTACATGCATTATCCAAAAGGAGATGTGTGCACATAGAAGTTTTATCCAGCAAGGTGAAATTGTCTTGATCTTTAAGAGAGCAGAATATTTACTTTAGATGATGTGCTTCATTAACTACCAGTTATAGAATTTAGTTGAACTCGTTGGGTGCATCTGTAACAAACAGAAGGTCAAAAGACTTAAATTCCTTCATCTTCACCTTTTTGAATACAGCACCAAGCACATAGTTCTTTAGTGATGCTATTTAATAAATATTTCAAGGTCTCTTAAATCAGCTATTCTAGCTGATTCCATAGAGTGACTTTCATAGTTCTCAAAAGCAGTTTATATTTTTCTCTCAGGGAGAAGTGTGCCATAACACTTCAGCTCTCCACCTTAATTCACTTTTCATTTCAACTATTTGAGTGTAAGACATTTATAGTATCTCTCCCTCTTCATTCCAGGCTCAAAGAAATTGAAACAAACAAGCAAATAAAACAAAAAAAGAAAAAATGTTAGCAAGACATTAGTAACCCTAATATTTAGTTTATACATTACTATCAGATTGAAACTACTGTAAAAGATCTTTTTAAAAGTATAATCTGGCTGTACTAAAATAAACACTCTAAGTAAAAAGAGAGGTATTGACAGATTCATGGTCAACACTAATGCTATCAGTTCTCTAATCAGATTGCAGCTACTGTGGACCCCATCAAATTGCATAATTACCTTCCCAGGGTCAAAGGTCTTCAAAATCCATTTGTTACGAACACATGCGGTGTCATAAGAACATTTATTTGTTCCTGAGTATTATATTTATGCGAGCCTGTGTGGACGGGTGTCACAGATATTTATTGTCTTGGAACAGTATGACTAGGGGGATGGGATGTGAAAACAAGACACATTCCCCTGTTCGTGCTAAAACTAAAAGCAAGTTGAATTCACTGAATTTCAGTAGATGACATATAGATCAGTATTTTCTGATTATAATATATAGGGTGAGTCTTTTAATAGAAATGACTTCATGGTCTCAATGAGTCATAAAACTCCCTCTGAAAATGTGCAATATTAATTAGACATCCAGCAATAATTCATTATTGTGTTTGTCAGAGGACTATAAACAGGGGAAAAAGCAAAGTAAAGCCCAATGTCACCTAACTGCATAATATATTAGCAAAAATGCAAAACTAAATTTCCAGTATATATTAAGTTAAAAGGAGCATGTATCTCTATATGCTGATTTGTTTTTATGAATTGACTTTTGACTGATGAAAGAGCACAGAAAATGCTAGAAAGATATTCAGTTGTTGAGGTTTAATTTCTGCTAAAGTGATTAGCATTATGCACCAAGTTTTGAACAAGGATGCCATCTGATCACATGATATAGCTAATCTTCTCTGAACGCCTGTGTATAGTAAAGGCATAATCAGCAAATGTGCTAGACCACCAGGGAAAGCCTCCCCAGAAACTTGTGCTAGATAATTTGGTCTTACTTTATTATGAACAATCTGAGCTCACTGGCTTTTTGAATTTCCTTGTCCATAACTGCAGTGAAATGATCTGTTGCATACAGGTGATACTGGAACAGCAAGAATTCGGAGAGTTGCCTCAGAATGTTTAGGGAAACTTTTCCTTGTTGGTCTTCTTCAGCTGTGCTGTTTTATTATCATTGCAAGTTTTTTGTTTCTGCCCCTCTTTAGCCTCCCTTAAAAAGGAAAGTCTACATGTTCTTAATGCCAGTTGAATTATTTAAGTGAGGAAGTCTGAGCCCAGATGTGAAAACGTAGGGAAAAAAAAAATTGATAGTCCCCAACAGAAAATAGATATTATAGCTGTTTTCTTTTCTATGAGACTCTTTCCCAATTTGGCAGAATACTTATCCCATGCGTTATTTTAAGCAAAGAAGTAGTTCTAATTGACTTCAGTGGGACTACTCCTGTGCTAAGGAATCACATGGGTTTAAATATCTTACTGGATCCGACTTTTAAGTTTCGGAATTTTCACTGGCTGGATGGGGACTTGTTATTGGGTCATTGTTTTTACTACCATGGCAATAAAATTTGAAACCCCTCTGAATACACTGAGATGGGGAGTTCCAGAGTAAAAATGGAAATGTGTGAGATTCAGTTATTGTTCATGCATTTTCCTCACACTCACAGCTCAAGTCTAGCAAATAGTTATGCAGGCATTCACCCTAGACACACTTTTAACTGTGTATAAGCGTCTATATGGATGGTCCCAAATCATCACCATTTTAAATCTATAAGCTAAGAATGACAGCTTTCTACTGAGAGAAAAAAGCATCTGGAAACTGCACACATTTTGGTGATGTGGTATATTTTGAAGGGTAAGTAACTTTCTTAGCATAGACTCCATTAGACACTTCTTCCAGCGGTTATGGGTGCTGGATTTCCTTTGTCTCTCTGTTATGGCTCAGACATAAAAAAAAACTACACACGAACACACTCCTGAGTTGAGCATTTGTTACTTACCGTGTGTGTAGTCTTGAACTATTACATGTTAGCTTAAGACTCTTTCCTTGAGGTTCTTTTGACATGTTTGACGTTGTGTTGTGGCTATACAGTTAGCCACTGTTGTTCAGTTGAGATAGAATAACTCCCAAAGCTGTAATAATGCAATGTTATACAAGAGCCCTTTGTTTAAAATAGAAAATTGGTACTCTTCCTAATGAAATTTGTTGGTTATGAAGTTCAAGCAGGATATAAAGGGACAACAGTGCTTTGTTTTTTATCAGAATGTAATAGCTTAAGTGGGGCAGAAAACATGTGTCTATATCCATCTGACAAGCACCTTCACAATAGCCTCTTTTGGCAAGACTTTTTAATGGCAGGGGGTCTTTTTGGTTGTCTGGTTCAAAGAACCAGCCCTGCATAGCTGAGTAAGTTCTTTAATGTAGCTGATATTAGGAGAAGATACCATCTGCTAACTCTGCTTTGAGCAGAGTGGTTGGATTGCACAACCCCCAGAGGTCCCTTCCAACATCAACAGTTCCCTGAATCCATGAGTCAAAACTTATATTTCAGTCACCTTGAAGGTGGGGGTATGGGTCATCTTCAGACATTGATTTCTCCTTTTCAGAAGACTAAGGGTTGCCTTTACTGGATGATGAGGACTAAAGGGACTGTTGTGCATTGCATTTTATCTTACTGGTTTTATTTAGTGCAGTGTGTGTTCGCTGATGCACAGCAGGGAAGACACTGCCCATCTAACTCTGCCAATAGCAAAACACAGGCATATGCTAACAATCTCAATATC
Organism: Nipponia nippon; assembly: GCF_047370975.1. Lineage (NCBI taxonomy): Eukaryota > Metazoa > Chordata > Aves > Pelecaniformes > Threskiornithidae > Nipponia > Nipponia nippon. Next base: position 46,113,519 of record NW_028262347.1, read on the forward strand.
CAGGTCAACATACAGCAGTCACAAATAGTAACTGAATAGTACATAATCCATCACATTAGTCTAAAGAACCAGATTTAATAGAGTAACTAGTTTTTATAAGCACTTGAAATAGCAGTTGGTTAGTAAAACCCTATAAAACTGAGGTTTTATGGTAATGCAATATATATGTATCTATTACACAGCTAATCATGTCTGAATTTGTTTTTAACAATCATTAATTATTTACTGATTGTAGTGCCCAATAACTGCCTAGTTAAATTCATAACTGGAAACCTTAATTTGAGGTGGCACTATAAGTTTCTCATTCAAAGTATCTCTCAATTGAAAAATATCATTCAATAAATGTGCTTCAGTGGCTTTGATTTTTTTTACAATATACATCTTGTATATATTGCACATTTTATTTAATATTTTTGGTTATGCTAAGCACATTTATTGAATGATATTTTTCCGTTTTATTCTGGTGATTATTCTCAGTGAGACAACCACAAAGCATTTCTTACCATTTAAGCAGGAGCCACAACTCACAGGCTGTCTGTTCATTGAATTTGTTTCTGCATGTATGGAAAAGAGAGAAATGGCATTGCAAAGAATGACTGGTTAATGTACTCAAACAAAACATCATGACTACAGTATCCCTTCCTACCAGTTTCTTTTGCCAAAAGCTTTATGGTATTTGAATGGTGCACAGTATTGGGAAGGGGAAGGAGACATAAAGTTTCCACATAAAGTTTTTTCTAAATGGGCTAAGTCAGCTGCATACAACTCAGCTGTATATGCATGTGATTGTTGAAAGGGGTGCAGAGAGAGTGTTTTCTTGCAGTACCCTCACCTTTGCTTTCAGTACTTTTCAATGGAAAAAATTGCTAGTTAGTATCTGCTAGTAGAACTGGTTTGCTGTGTGATGCCAGAGATCAGGGTCCTTCTGAATCCTGTGTGGAAGTGTGGAGCAGAGTGCTCCTGCGGTCTCCTGAATGAAATGGAAAGCTTCACATAATTTAGATTACGAATACAGATTATAATATAGCCCAATTGCCTTAAGTGGCTAATATTATATATGTTTGGCTTTGTTAAGAACTTAAAATCCAAGAATTTAATGAGGTACTTAAAACACAGCAGGACTGGACTCTAATTTAGACTATATTTTTGGCTGCAATGTAAATGTAGCAGTTTAGGTACTGTTCAGGAACTGATTTCGGTTGCAGAAAGTCTGGAGAGCTGAGACATAAATGAGCTCGACTGGCTATTTATCTCATTTCTTTCACAGAGAATGATGTTTCCAGTGTATAAAAATCTTTTCACTGTGAGAGTATTATTTGATTAATAGAGCTGTAGTGGAGGGAAACAGTCACTTTATGAATGAAAAGAAACACACAACTTGACTGCCCAAATACATGTTCAGATGCATATCCAGTCACCCAAATACTGAGCTTGAATTTGATACAGTAATGTATATATAACAAATGTGTTATATGTCATGTTGTATTGAATCCAATTGTTCCATTAAAAACTTTGAAGATAAAACAGTTGTTAAAATAAGATCTTTTCAATGTTTTTGCACATCATTTTAAATGCAATAGCTAATAGAATTTTCTTATTACAAGGGACATGATTAATACTCTGTGAGATTAGGAGAACCTGCTGTCATGAATGGGTGATTTAGATCGCTTAAAGAACCACTGTCAAAGGTATTAGCAAAAGTGGGTTTAATATGATGCTGTAAAAGCGCAACTTAACAAAGTTCGATGGCAAGGTTCGCTCTATTACTGTATGGCACAATTATTTGAAGAATGATTCAAAGTTACTAAGACAAAATCAAAGTTACCATACTACAAGGTTATGCACAATATTGGTTGCTTACCAAAGATCTGCCACTGGTAAAAGGTCTCTACCTTGAGGAGCAAACTTGAGAGGTGTCCCAGCTCAACAGGAGATCACCGCCATGCGACCAGGCCACCTAACAGGGAGAGCTCAAAGAAGGCTCACTTAGGCTGTCATATTCATGGAATAAAGTGGTTGGCTTGTAGTCAAATTGCATGCAATGGGAAAGGTATGGATGAGACTCTTTGTACCCACAACTTTCTTTGTTCCTTGATAAATAACTCTCGGAAAAGCCACCTGCTATTCATGTGTTAATTGCACAATTGGTGTTCCAGGCTCATATGCATCGATGCTCATCAATCAGAAAACAGATTGAAACCGGAGGAGTTCTTGGCTTGTTTACTGCTTAGGCCTTTGCCACCTTTGGAGACTGAACCAAACTACTGCTAGTTTGGTTAAGGGGTCGAGTGCATCTGTCACACCTGCCTGGTGAGCTGACTTTCTGTTTTATTTTTTACATCTCTCTCCAGGCTCAGCAGCCTTAAGCCAGTTCAATTAAACTTCCTTGTTTTCAATTTAAAATAGATTTACTCGTACTTTAATGCTTAATCTGGAGGCCCCGTGTTTCTGGAAGAGTTGGTTTTGGACATTTAAATATTCAAGAAAAAATAAACTGGCATAATACCTGTGAAGTTAAACTGTATTTGGAAAAAGAAAATCTCTTCCACAATCAGAGTTGTCATTAAAATACACCTATGTCCAAATTGTAGCAGTTTATATGTCAATCAGACCTTGAGTCGTCTAAATACTTTTTCTGAGTACTTAAACTTATACTGCTCTCATCTGTAATTATATTTTCTTTTTTCTTATGTGCATATCTGATATACAAGGAACACTCTCAAGAGACAGGAAAACACCTTAAGAGTAATAGCTAAAGAAGGTTAAATAGAAGAAAGTATTCCAACATTGACAGAATTGCAAATGTCTAAAGAAGAAGGAAAAATAAAATTAAATAATATCATAAAGCAAAGGAAATAACATATAGGTTGCAAATGATATCTCAGACTGAATTAATGCTTGGGGTCGAGGGAATGAAAATTGTATTTCTTGTCCTTCTGGGAACTGGGAAAGAGAGATGGAAAGGTTGAAAATCATTCCTTTCTAGAATTAAGATTAAAAGTTGACATTCCAAAAATCAATGCAAAATGGTATAAAATACAGATCTACTGAAATACTTTGTTTTCATTTTGACCTGTATTTCAACTCTCTTTTATATATTAAGATGCACTAACATATGTCATATATGAAGACAAAGTAAGACCATAAAGCTTCTACTTCAGTGCCTAAGATTAGACTTAGGTAGAGCAGAGACACCTAAATTGAAGAAAACAGTCCAGGACATTATGCTGTGATGGCTGTCTGGTCCTAAAAGCATCTGTAATAAGACACTGAGTACCTGCCTATGGGCTTATCTGCTCATATATATATACAGAAGAATTCAGACCACTGGAGGTGCCTTTTAGGCTTACAGTTGATTTCACTAAGAAACTTGATATGTAGGAGAAATGCTGGAATTCCTCATTTAGAAGACTTGCTATAACTATCTTTAAGTGGCTAATAAAGCAGTGTGAAACCTGTCTCCTCCTGGTTCTTTCAAAGAAACTGCATTTTTAATGTCAAAACAAGATGTTGCTTGCCATTTCTCTGTGTTCTGAACTGAAAGTTAGCTCTCCTAGAGCAATGGTGAACCAACTAAGTATTATGAATACTATAGCTATAATACATAATGTATAACTGACTGCCAATCTTAATATTCTTTGCGTTATTAACTGAAGTATTTCACTTGTATTCTATTTCTACTTTTTGCAGAAATTGTGCTCAGGTAGTTCTCAAAAGGTATTTGCCCATTTTCTGAATATTAATAATATAAAAAAACCTACAGAACACTAGACAAGTTATGTGGCAAGTTTAATAACCACTTTAAAATGTAATTTTACTTAATTGTTGTAAGTATAGGCTTGCCAATCAAGATACAAAAAATATGCATAACTGCTAACAAAGCCACTGTAGGAATTTCAACTTGATGTTTGCACAATATGAAGTTAAATCTGAGTTGATACTGTGAAGGTTAGGGAAAATCATAGACAAATAATCTAAATTTTCCTATCTGAACTACAACTTTAAAGCTAATATCCATTTTCATAACCTCGCGACAATGAGGAAAAGAAATGCAAGGAAAATACTGAAAGTATTTGTAAGTAGATACTCCACCTACTGTGCTTCTCTTTGTGACCATCAACGTGGGAGAGTTGTAGGCCTAGAACTGGGAAGTTCTACTAAAGATGTTATTTTTTTTACTGTAAGGCTGTTATTTAGTGGATCCTGTAATGAATTTATCATTCATTCATCCTTGACTGCATTTCTTTTCTTAGAGAAGGCTTTTGAAGGTAGGTAACATTTGCCTGAAATTTGGAAATCTTGGTTTCCAGACAGGTGATGAAAGTAGGGGGCAGAAACTGAGTTCATGAGCATCTGTGTGGATATTTAAAAAAAAAAAAACTATTTTATTCTAGGAGTTAAGGAAAAGTGTGTGTCCTCCAAAGGAAAATAATCATTCTTGTAATGTGGAAATGTCATCCTCTTTATCCACCCTTCTTGCACTATGTAACTGTGTTTTTACTTTTCTTTAAGAAGTTACCAGACTTCTAGGAACATATAGACCAAAAGTTCTTGTTATTCTTTTCTAAGACCCACCCACATTTGAACTACATCTCAGTTTACATTTGACATGAAAGTACTGAGGGATGCAAGAAAGAGATCTTTTGAGAAATTTTACAGAGGAAGTCAATATTTTAGAAGTAAATCATACCCAAAACCTTAGAAATAAGCACTTGAAAAATTAAGACTTGAAGATACGGAAAGCTGGAGCTGAATTGTATTATGAATAGGAGATGGGTTCACCTTTATTGCTGTCTGACATACTGATAAATGCCACATAGAAGCTGCTAGTATCTTTATAGTGTTTATACATACTCTTTCAGATTTGTTCCTGTATCACTCTACCTTTTGGGGGCAGGTACATATTTTGACAATTTGTTATTTGTCTGACATAAGATTTAAGAATATATTTACAGTCTGAACAGAACTCTGAACCATCTTAGTGTTAATTCTAAGGAAGAATAGGACTAAAAACTCTTAACTAATACTTTCATACTTATGGAAAAAGGTGATGCAGGGATAGATTTGCTCTGAACATGTGTTCCCAGCGTGAGCTACTTTGATCACTGCTTCTCTTTAGGCAGGAGCCTGCATTTGGCTGTAGTAACTGATACATTGAATGTGGCATCATTCGCTGGTGTAACTGAGCTAGGAATAAAAATTTTAATATTAATTTTTTCAATAAAAATCTGAATTTTAAAATTTACTATTTAGCCATTATTTTATCAAAAAACAGTGATGTATTTGAAGCAAGCAACTAATCTTGCTCATGATAAGGCCAAACAACTACTGTATTTTTGACTTAAAGAGAACATTAGTCCAAAATTAATCTTGAAAGGGCCCAGGCCAGTTTTGTGACAGAATATTTACCTGATATATGTACCTATAATATGCTAACATGAACTGTTAACAGCTGGAATTTTGCATCGTTAAAACATGCAGGGGAAAAAAACCACTTGTATATAAATAAAACAGACTTTCTTTTTAAGTAACTCAAAGGTAGATTATAATTTAAATGATTTAATAAATGAGAATATTTTAGCTTATTGCTTTGCCAAAAATGAATGTATAAAACAATTCTTTACTATCTATCAGTGAAGCAGTGGTGGATACCTCCACTACAATAGTATTTTAAGCCAATAAGGGCTTTTGTGACATCTAATTGCCTAAGGACAAAATATAACTCCCTAACTAAATAATTTGGCACTTCTCAACATCAACAACTTCTTTTTGGCTTTGTTGCAGTTATCACTCATATGCCTAGAAATATTTTAGTTTTCATGGCACAAATAATATTCTGAGATCTGACAAAGACTAAAAGACCCAGTGTATTGTTTTATTCACATTTCTGAGGGGGTGCAATCCAGGAGACATTCAGGGTGCTTGCTGAACATACGCTATCAGGATCAAGCTCTTCACTGCTTTCTCTCAGAGTGATAGCAGTTGGTGGCGCTGTTACTGTGTAAGAGCCTGGTGTTTAGGGACCTCTATCAGAACGTAAATCATGACGTCTGGATATTTCCACCCATTTGTCTCACCTTGATCTGCCCTCAAGGAGATCATCCTAACCACCAGGCTTTAGTGTATTCTCTGATGACAATATTCTTAATCTGAAAATGGGCCAGTAAAGTGTATGTCTTGTTGGGAAGGAGATGTGGAGGAAGACAAGCCATGCCTGGCTCTGAAGTCACAGCAAGGGGTATCAGCTGAGAAGAAGAGCATTATCTTTAAGTTTTTGCTCCTTTTCTCTTTAGCACTAAATGCAAAAGCCAGAAATTAGAGCAGGAGAACAGGCTTCTGATTTCTTAGACTAACACTTTAACGTTCTATGCCACAAAATCAAACTTTCTCTCATTCTTCCTCTGCATCCACTGGTGAATCCTTCATCTGCTATGTCTCTGTTTTTTTCTGCAGTGTGGTACAGCAAGGCCCTCCCTGACACTGTTGGGGCATCTGTGGGGAATTAGGCATGTTCTTAAGTTAACCTGCTGGTGATTCACCATGCATCTTCAATCTTGAGACATATTTCTCTGTCCATGGAGTGCCTACATTTTCCAGCCGTAAAAGTGTCCATCACATTTAGATGTTGGACCAGGCCTAGAAAAATATGTAATTTCAGATTTCAAAATTATTACTGCTGTATGACAGTTCTCCCTATGCCTTCATCACGACATGGAAATGAGCTTAAAACCAGACAAGAAATACAATCTCGTAATCCTAATAAAGACTTCAAGAAAAGGGATGGGATTTATATATGGGAGCCAAAATTTACTCATTTTCCTTCCTTACTCAAATAATATGTTCTGTCACCTTGAAAATACTCATAGCCTTGTTTTTTTTATACAGTGATAGCACATGATTTTTTTTCTCTTTCCTTTTTAAAGATAATTTTAAATTTTCATTTAAGGGATTTTTAAATAATTTCTGAAATTTAATTTGAATGAAGGTTAGTATAGACTTATTTTTAGTCTAAAGAAATCCTCAGTCTTTTGGTAGAATAGGTTATTTGGAAGAAATACAAATTATGTACATTAATCAGGCAAACAGGTTTAATGCATTAAACTTTCACACACCCCATACATATACACTTCAGTATATAGCTGAGATTATGGCATGTTCACTACTATCATGAATGAGTTGTACACAGATGATAAATGATCTGCAATAACTCTTCAATTCTTTATTATGTCTTACTGCTCCTGATACTACTTCCAATGATAAACTTCAATAAGCTTCTCATTTGATCTCTTTTTAAAATGTAATCATTTTCTCTTAGAATTTAACCTTGAAAGAACCTTTTAGCTTGATTCAGCAAAGCATTTCTTCACCTGCCTAAAGGAAAGCAGTTGCACTGACTACTCTCTTGCTTCACCTGAACACATTAAATGTTAATTTTTTAAAATTATAACCGTTTGGAACAATTATGAGTCTATCCCATAGTTAAAAAGTTAGATGATATTTATATGAGAAATATTTTCATAAATCATGATGTGCCTAAGCTTAGCACAACATTACCAAAATTAATGTATTTGAGTATTGTCTGATACATTTATTAAAATTAAATCAGACTACGCTGTATAATTTAAATTATGCATAGATTTTCCTCTCCACTGTTCAGCTACAGACCTGTAGTTCATCAATTTTTTTTTTCCAGCTTGCTTTCTACCCTCCAGTCTTTAAGGTAATCCTTTCATTTTCAACTGTGCTTTTTAATAGCATGTGAATACTTATATCAGAAAATACATAATTGAATTAATGCATATACACACATTTCCTTAAAAATAACATCATTTTTTGCTTGTTGTTAGTCATATTTTCCTAGAGTTCTTGAGAATATTGATTTTTATGCCAACATTTTTCCAAAAGTTAGCTGATTTTAATATTTGAATACTATTTATTTTTTCTTGTTAAAAAGTGTCTAATTACTATTTTTCTGAGATAGTAAGACTTTTTTATTATTCTTGAAAATGCTCTGCCATTATTATCTTGCATTGCACAAAACAAGAATATGCTACAGAGGATTTTAGTGTGTATGTTTCATCTTATTTATCACAATAACTTGAGTATTAGAACAATAAAGTAGTAATACTGAGATTCCTCTGAGGTTTTAAATTGTTAGTGCTGTGGAAACAGTGTTGTGAGCTGATGCCAACATATGTTCCTGGAAACATTTATAGTAATACAGCTTCAGCAGAGACAGTAATGGTATAAACAGGGCAAAGGAAATACCAGAAATGCAGCAGATGTTATTGATTATATGCCTTGGAGAATATTCCACTTATGTATTTTAAGTCTTGTCAATGTAAATCAAAAGGAGGTGATGTTGTCAGTAAGATATATCACTGTCAAAATAATGTGCAGTGACAGTCTCACCATGCTGATGGAGCAGATCATGATTTTGGAAATGGGGAAGACATCCATAGCACAGCTGAGGTATTATAAGCCAGAGGAAAAAAATGTGATTTAAGCATCTGAATCATTGTGGGCTGTGATCAAATTTATGCTGAAAATTCATATGGCTGATAAGGCCATATCAACTTTATGTTAAGCTGATATGGCTGCTTTACGTTGAGTTGACTAGTGTGTTTGAACTTGATCTAAGTCTTATTCCTGCCCTGAAGGTCAGCAGCTTTCATTATTTCTCAGGCTTGTAAATCTGGAAGCCATAGCACTATTTTTTAGGAACTGGAATGAATACTCAGCAAAGGCAAGCATAAAAGTCTTGATTTAGAAGACAATGTTCAGTGTCCCTGTAATGGTTAAGTATAGCATAGACCTAAAGAAAAGCTTTTCTTGTTTTTGTGAAGTCAGATCTACAAAGAGCTACATTACCAATTTTGGAATTAACATTTTAAACACACAAGTAAAATATTACTTGTTTTTAAAAGCTTTCTCACTCTTCATTATGAATAAATCTAATGGGAGCTAAGTTTAAAGCAAGCATTTGTAATATGAAAATTCTAGCACTACCTGCAAAAATTGCCTTGACAGTAGAAGATTAGCCCTACAAGTTTGTATGAAATAGGAGTAGTAGAAAATTATTAAGCTTTTCTATAACTAAAGCATATTCTATGTACATTCACATCTCCATTTCTTTGAAATTACATATTATATGGACAATTATACCATAAGATTTTTTTTTCTTTGAATAAATAGCAAGAAAATTAGATTATTTGTAATTTGTCAGACAATGCTGACATGTAATCTGCTTCAAAATAGATTTATTTTTAACTTGAGTAGTGAATACTGAGAAGGCTGAATTCCCATTTGTTACTTTTTTTTTTTTTTAAATTAACAAACAGTGTCTTAAAAACAGCAACAAGGGACAGATCACATTCCTATGTTGTTCTGTAGTTAAATCAAAGCTCTGCTGCTTATCACCTAACTCTGAAAACTCAAAGATTAGTAAAAAAATCTGCTTGTGGCCAGACATCAGTGGAGATGGATGTGCAATCTTTGTCACCTGGTGGAAAATACCATAGTTCCCTAGGTTTTAAGTGGGCTGTGTAGTTTTGAGTAGCTGACATGACACTAATGTGTAGATCAGTAATTAATATACAGTTTTTATAACTCATTTACAGTGACTTATTCAGCGAGTTCCCTTTAGGTAACCTCAATGTTTTTAAAAGGTTGTGCTGAATGGAATGTAAAAGAACATGAACACAACAGAAAATGCCATTTTTAAAAATTATAAGAAGAAAGTGCACTTTCTGATTCAGAATTAAATCTTTCTTGGAAAAAGAGGCAAAAAGAGGTGTTAGGAGGTGGACAGTTTTCCCATCTGAGTGTGCATATTTTGTGAATCTGGGGCCAAATACTGATGTCAATTATATCACAATGAGCTACCATCTATTGAGCAGCTTTACAGACCCTGCCACATCATTTCGTTTCCCCTTAATAGACTGTAGGACATTTGCAGCACTTATTGCAGCATACATAAAACTTTGATTTACACAGATTTTTCAGCATTTTTACCCAGTCATCCCTCCTTCTTTTCCCATGAAATTGCTTACACTGTGTGCAGAGTGCTGAAGGAACATCCCAATAATATTATACATTTAGTACCAGGAATGGAATTAATACAGATTCACATAATTTATAAAGGAGAGAGCCAGTTCAGTTTTCATAGGTTTTCTGTAGTGATTTAATTTCAATATGAAAACTAACCTTGCTTAAAAAAATAATCTTGATTTTATTGTTGAATCATGAGATTGAGCTCCAAAGATTTACAAGTCTCTCAGCTAACCCATGTCCAAATGATCCTTCATAACTTTATTTTATTCCCCCTGCAGACTTTGGAATGCAATTCCCAGGTATATTCTCATCATGGAATACTTCATCAGGTTTCAGGGTGAAGTCATACTGCAGGTGTTGATTTACATGGAGTTGCTTCAGGTTACTTCAGCATTTGCAAAGTAACCATATGCAACAATTTCATACTGTATAACAAATTCAGCATGGTGGTTGTTTTTCGTATCAGTACTAGGTGTGGCCCCAGTTATGTAGCTAGCAGAGTTCCCTCTAATACCCCATGTTTTTCATTAATGGATAGCTGACACATATTAATTTCTTGCTTAACAGTGACACTGACCAGAAAGGGCTGCAGAAATCGATTTATCCATTCCACTTCTGCTGAACTCAGCTAATAAGATACTCAGGTCTTCCTGTTGCTGCCAGTCATTTCTATTTGGTAACTTTCTGGACACGTTACTCTCCCCACAGAGGAAATGCCATTGCTGCTCATATTTAGAAATATAAGATTTAAATCTAATTTTTTTCTGACCTTCCAAAGATTCCAGGTTATGAAAGCAGTTTTAGAATGAAGGGCCTTTTTTGTATGGATTAGACTGTTAGCCTGTAGTGATAACCAAACTCAAACCAAAAGTAGTCATTCTCTTCCTAAATCTTAGAATGATGCTTTCTTTTAAGAATGTTAAATCTCATAGTTATCATTGACTTTCCATGGACTCATTTTTGCCACTCTATCATTGTGAAACCCTATTGTGCTACCTAAGGATTTATCTACTTTTATGATATACACTAGATGAGGACTGTGTTTTAGGTGTGAAATCTGTCTATTGTTCTCACACACCTACCAAGGAAACTAGAGGACATGAACTGGGTTTCCTTTTGACAACATTACACTGGAATATATGTTCCAGGTGTGCACTATTTCAGCAGCTAATTTTCTTTAGTTAAGGGACCAGCCCCAATCCCACAAAGTAAAATCCCTGAAATATTTACAAACCTCATTATTAAATATTTCAACGTACAGGTCTCTTACTATCGAGCTGTTTCTTGTTAATTTTAGTGTAATCTAATCCTCTGATCCTTCAGGGGATGATAGGGTGGATGGATGGATGGACGGATGGATGGATGGATGGATGGATAGATGGACAGATGTGAACTCTGCTTTTAACAATGAAAGATCAGCTTGAGTCCTGAAGAAAAAAGTTCACTAACCCTTCTACACTGTTATCTCCTTGCTAATTATGATAGTTTTGGGAACTGATATTCATATAAAATCAGCAGGAGTCCATTTTTCTTACACAAGAACAGTCACGGTTCTATGGCTGGCTCAGTGGACTTGAGGGTAGCTCAAGTGTGTTGATGCAGCAGTGAAATATTGCCTAAAGAGAAACATCTGTATTCTTCTTTTTCTTAAAAGAAAAGACTTTTGATGAGAGCTGCATGTCTGTTTGCAAATAAGGACATATCATAGAATCATAGAATGTCCTGAGTCAGAAGGGACCCACAAGGATCATTGAGTCCAACTCCTGTCCCTGCATAGGACAACCCCAAAAATCACACCATATGTCTGAGGGCGTTGTCCAAATGCCTCTTAAATATTGTCAGGCTTGGTGCCGTGACTGCGTCCTGAGGGAGCCTGTTCCAGTGCTCCACCATCCTCTGGGTGAAGAATGTTTTCCTAATGTCCAACCTAAACCTCCCCTGGCATATCTTCCTGCTGTTCCCTCAGGTTCTATCATTGGTCATCAGGGAGAAGAGATCAGCGCCTGCCCCTCCTCCTTCCCTTGTGAGGAAGCTGTAGACTGTGATGAGGTCTCCCCTCAGTCTCCTCTTCTCTAGGCTGAACAGACTAAGTGACTTCAGCTGCTCCTCATACGGCTTCCCCTCTAAACCCTTCACCATCTTCGTGGCTCTCCTCTGGACACTGTCTAGTTGCTTCGTATCCTTTTTGTACTGTGGTGCCCAAAACTGCACACAGTACTCAAGATGAGGCCTCATTACTGCAGTGTAGAGCAGGACAATCACCTCCTTCAACTGGCTAGTAATACAGTGCTTGATGCACCCCAGGACACGGTTGGCCCTCCTGGCTGTCAGGGCGCACTGTTGGCTCATGTTCAACTTGCCGTCAACCAGAACCCCCAGATCCCTCTCCGCAGGGCTGGTCTCCAGCCTCTCGTTCTCCAGTCTGTATGTACATCCAGGGTTGCCATGTCCCAGGTGCAAAATCCGTCCCTTGCCCTTGTTAAACTTCATATGGTTGGTGATTGCCCAGCTTTCTAATTTGTCCAGATCTCTCTGCAGGGCCTCTCTGCCCTTGAGAGTGTCAACGGCTCCTCCTAATTTTATGTCATCGGCAAACTTACATAGCAAACCTTCAAGTCCTGCATCCAAGTCATTTATGAAGATATTAAAGAGCAGTGGCCCTAAGATGGATCCCTGAGGAACCCCGTTTGTGACTGGTTGCCAGCCCAATGTAACCCCATTTACTATAACCCTATGAGCCTGACCCGTCAGCCAATTGCTCACCCATTGCATTATGTATTTATCCAGCTGTATGCTGGACATTTTGTCCAGGAGGATACTGTGAGAGACAGTATTGAAGGCTTTACTGAAGTCCAAAAAGATTACATCCACTGGCTTCCCTTGGTCAACTAGGTGGGTAACCTTGTCATAGGAGGAAATTAAGTTTGTTAAGCAGGAACATACATAAAATACATTCCAGATTCTTATGCATAACTGATCTGTCTACATGGACAGCTTTTGAATTATGATATGAAATTATAGTGTTTAAGGTTATTTGTACTACTAGTAATATTACAGAATTAAGGAGAAAATACAGGTTGGTTCATCAGATATAGAAAACCATCAATACAGGCTGGCAAAAAAAGGCTTAGTTATGATTTCCAGTAGCGCACCTATTCTTCATTAATTAAAAAATGTGCAGAAAGAGAACTGCATATTGCATTTGAATCTTGATAAAGTGAAAAAGCTGGAAGAGAAATGAAAAAACTGTGGATATCTATAAAAAGTACATATTTGCATGCATCAAGGTCTGAAAACGTGATGCATAATATATGCTAGTTCTAACACTTCTCTTTTATTGGCCCTGTGCTTTCTTCAAGTCATATGTCCAAATCAAGGCATAATTTGATCCTCTGAATTACAGTAAATATTATTCTCTTTTCTTCCTAGAAGCCAAATAGATTTTTGTGGTAAGGGTATTTAACACAGATTTTTAAATACCTTTATAGGAATTTTCTTCCAAGACCTTTTAAAACTGATAATGTGTTTCTTCCTCATATTACAAATAAAACATTCTTTGGTTACTTCAGTTTAAATTAGATAAATTACAAAACATTAAAGATGTGAAACAAATCCCCAAATGCTGTTAGATTATTTAAACTGTAAAAACTCAAATAAAAAGAGTTATTATTGATGTTACCTTTCCTAAATATTGGTAAAAACTTGATGTAAATTCTCATATTAGTGTTGAGAGCTAAAAATGATTGTAATTTCTCAAACCACTATGATACTGCCATATATCCATCCAAATGCTTGTAAAAGATTCAAGACTGACAGAAACTAAGTGTCTTCCATACACAAAGCAAAGTGCTGCTAATGTGTCCCACATGGAAAATATTTAATCTTTTTTCTGACCTGAAAAGATCATGTTCAGGATTTTGAAAGGCTACTGTTTACTTTGGTCCTCCTTCACGAGACTTCTTTGAGTAGCTGGATTTTCAAGAAATGCTGGAAACCAAGCTACTGAAAAACAACTCAGTAAAGAGTCTCAGAATTGGATATTCCAAGAAAAGTGATACGTACTCACAGATTTTTGCCCCTGTGAATTTGTTCGCAGCCAAATGCTAGAACTAACAGAAGTGAAGAATTATCCTCTTATCAGTCTCCTAAGCCAAACAAATTAGGGTGTTTTTTGAATGTTGCATCCATCAGCTTCACCTTATACACTGAAGACTGTCATTGCATAAAAGATCTATCAGCTGCCAGGTCTGGCAAGATTAAATAAATCAAGATTAAATAAATAATAGCTCTGCAAGGCTGAACTCTTTAAATTATAAGTGCTTCTGGAAAGGACAATTCCTGGCATCTTGTGAGTGACAAAGAGAATTAAAGATCCAAGCAAGAGCCTTGTGAAGGAAATTAAAATATTTTATTATGTGTTGAAAAGTTTGAATTGCACATTCTGAGGGACTACCTTTTGCTGAAAAGTTAAAGAGCAGTTTGGTATTCTCTCTCAGAACAAATCTTAACTCTTACCATCGCTATCTATAATGGCTGTAAGAGACCTGGGTTAAGAACTTCTGGTCCCCCACTAAAGGGCTAAGGCAAAGCTTCATTGTAAAACAGGTTGGATGGGGCTTTGAGCAACGTGATCTAGTGGAAGAGGTCCCTGACCATGGCAGGGGGGCTGGAACTAGATGGTCTTTAAGGTCCCTTCCAACCCAAACCATTCTATGATTCTATGATTTTATGATTGTACGCAGGGTACTATATCTATGGCATCATGAAACACAACTTTGAATGCTTTAAGACATTCCGTTTTGTTACTTATTTTTTCATATTTTCATAGTTCTTAACAGCAGTAATGACATCAGTCAGGGATTTCCTGGTAGGTATGGCAGAGTGAGAAACTCACATCTTCCACATGGCTGCTAACTACTGGAAATGCCTTATGTCTCTGCCATTACTGTTTCACATCCCATTTAATAAAGTTAATAAGTTAATAAGGAACTGGGTTTCCTACTCTTAACATGTGAAGATTTAGAACTGTAACTACCAGAAATTTTGAAAAAATCCAAGGAAGTATGAGAAGGTTATGAGCTGTGGACTCCAGACAGCTAAGGAAGTGCTGAAGTTTGTTACAGTCCTGATACTTATTCTGAAGGTCTGGTGGGACTTACCAGTCACTAGAAAAAAAAAAAAAAAAAAAATGTGTGGAAAAGCTTTCCAGTCTTGTGAAGAAACAGAGTAAGTGGAGAGGCGGACTATACTACATATGCATGAGAGCTGTCTATTGTAAAAGACTAAAGAATCTATCTGTCTAGACAAATACAACACAAAAATGTGGGATCTGTGGGACTATATTCAAGAATTTCTTAAGAATAAGTTTTCCTGGTTTGTTGTAGGTTTATGCTAAATTTTGGACTAGAGGAGAACTTATAAAATATAAAATAAGCTGTTAGTCATTCCTATGTTCATTTTCATGCTCAATTGTAGAACAAACACTTGGAGCAATTTTGAGTAGCTGTATTATGGTTTAGAAAACTAAAAATTTTAATGTAGGCAATTATTGAATCTGATTTCTGAAGTGTTGCCTGTAATATGTAAATACATTATGAACATGCTATGTGCAATGGAAGTATTTATGAAGCTGACTAAATAAGGATGTTTCTTCAGGTTTGTGACACCAGAAGGCAGTTCCATAAAAATTTGATAGCTTATTGGAAATGAGGATTTACCACTGGCTTATATTTTATTGCATGCTTTCCAGGAATGCGTATGGAATTCCAGATGCATATGTAGAAGGTGTGAGATGTTTTGGAAACTATACTATTTACATGAAATTCAGTGCATTGTTTGATATTTGAAAAGTTCATTTTCAAGAGTAAATTAGGTATTTAATGAAACAGGCAACAAGTGAAAAGAAGGTCTGAAATTTACCAGCTCTGAAGTCTTTCTGGCCTGATTCTTCTGTGTTTTACTTTAAGAAAATGGTTAGCTAATAAGTAACTTTTATTTCTTTTTCCTTTTTTTTTTCTTTTTCCCCAAAAAGCTTAGCCAGAAATGCTTTATAGAAATAAAAACCAAGCTGCCTGTCTATACTCTCAATAATTATAACTTTTTTTCCTCCTCATTGTTTGGGCCATAAGCCTTATTCCCACACATGTCTGACCCATTATCAGATTCTATCTCTGTGTGCTTCTCCACTACTATAACTGAACAACCAATTTACAGTCCTGACCTTTATTCTACTTCTTGGATACAACTGTTATTTTAATTTCTTAACCTTATAATTAAAAAGCATATACCTATATTGAAATAATAACAGTAAAATAGATGGTTCAATTTAATTGTTGGCTGATGCGTTCTGGCTGGGTTGCTCTAGAATCAAATTACTTCTTTTCCTTGCTTTGTACTTTATGTAAAGCTGATGGGAATCTTTTAGGTGAGTTGTTCAAAAGTTTCTCTTCTCAGATCTGACTTCAAGTTTCTTGCAACTTTGCTCTACTTCAGCAAGTCATACAGAAATTTCTTATTCCATTTGTCTGGTAAGGATGAATTTCTGAGAAAAAAAAAAAGAGAATGTGGGCTAATATTTTACAGTTTTATTGCAGGATAAGTGGAAAGAAGAAAAAGAAAGAAAACTCGGCATCAGTATCATAAGAGACTGGGACCGATGCAGTGCCATTGCAATGAACAGTCAACTGCCCAGTTGATTTCTTAGACCCTAAAGCCCAGGCAAAACTATAAGTCAGTGCTTTTGGCACAACACTGCTGATGAATCAAATTAGAATAGAATAGAATAGAATAGAATAGAATAGAATAGAATAGAATAGAATAGAATAGAATAGAATAGAATAGGAATAAGCTATTTCAGTTGGAAGGGACCTACAACAATCATCTAGTCCAACTGTCGGACAAATTCAGGGATGACCAAGTTAAAGCATGTTATTAAGGGCATTGTCCAGGCTTGGGGCATGACCACCTCTCTAGGAAGCCTGTTCCAGTGTTTGACCATGCTCTCAGTAAAGAAATGCTTCCTACTGTCCAGTCTTAACCTCCCCTGCTGCAGCTTTAAACCATTCCCGCACATCCTGTCACTGGATACCAGGGAAAAGAGGACAGCACCTCCCTCTCCACTTCCCCTCCTTAGGAAGCCAGAGAGAGCAATGAGGTCGCCCCTCAGCCTCCTTTTCTCCAAACTAGACAAGCCCAAAGTCCTTAGCCGCTCCTCATAGGACATGCCTTCCAGCCCTTTCACCAGCTTCGTTGCCCTCCTCTGGATGCGTTCAAGGACCTTCACATCCTTCTTAAATTGTGGGGCCCAGAACTGCACACAGTATTCAAAGTGAGGCCACACCAATGCTGAATACAGTGGGATAATCACCTCTTTTGACCAGCTGGTTATACCGTGTTTGATGCACTCCAGGATGCAGTTTGCCCCCTTGGCTGACAGGACACACTGCTGGATTATCTCCAATGATTAAATTAGTACTTTCTTAATCCTCTGAAAGTTATAATAGACTTTCTCAGCTTCAAGACAGCATGGAGATAATGACTTTCAAGGTCCTTTTTCCGAAAATGTATATTAATTGGGACACCTTTGACAAATGACAAAAAAAAAGAAAATGATGAATATAATAAATGTCCTGATATTTTGATAAATTGAAATTAAAAAATTAGAATAAAATGAGAATAAACAACATGGTTTTATAATCAATCTTATTTTAAAGTTGGATGATGTGACTGGAAGATCAAAGCTAATATACTAGGTTTCTCTCTCCTACAGAAAGCTTGGTGTTAGGGATTGAAACAGAAACCATCTGTAGTTCTTAACAAAACTAGGCATTAAAAAAATAGTAAATAAGGGCTAAATAATCTCAGAGAGGTTTGTTTTTAATTTTTACTTCCTTAAATGTAAACTTTATGAATAACATGTAATTAAAATCTCATAAAGCTTCAGGCTGTAATTCAGTCTGAAACACTAACTGAAAAAGTTCTGAGACATTATCAGCTTGATGGAAGATAAACGTAACCAGCTCCATTTTTTTTCTGAAATAATGCTTGCAGCTAGGCTAAGGTAAACATTAAGCACATGGTAAAATAGCATCTTTTGGTTATAGATTGAGGCTTGATCCTCATGCTGCCTTTCACTTTGTGCAGCCATATCTATACAACGTATTCTAAGTGTTAAACACCTATGGAAAATTGGTTTTCAAGTCATTTTTACACCCTAGAACATTAGACTTGCTGGGTATTTGTGTGATTTATGTATAAAATTATGAAAAACCTTTCCTTCAGAATTCGTAGGAGATCAGTAAAGTGTTTCTAATATCTTTGAATTTGGAGTCAGAACAAACTGTTTTTGGCTTTGCATGGACACAGTTTAACATGGAGTTCAAGCGGACCTTGTTTTTGTCACACGCCATTCTCTGGTTCTTTACTGCTTCCAGGGAAAGAGCCATTCTCCAGCAGGAAATCTTTGGGTGTTTGCATTTCCCAGGCACTTCCATTTGTTCTCTTGGACTTGTTTAAGTAAGGCCTGTGCCCAGTTTATGCTCTTGGGAAAATCCTTCACTGTCTGATTATTGCAAATGTTTGGTATTTTTCTGCTACTGCCTCAATTTCCCTTAGCTCTGTGTTGGAATAGTTTTATGTGTTAAAATACATGTGAGTGGTCCTGTGAGTGGAATGTCTTTTGTATGAGGTGATGCTGAGAGAGATGGGACTGTTCTACACGGAGAAGAGAAGGCTCAGGGGGATCTCATGAATGTCTATAAATACCTGATGGAGTGATTGAAGAAGAGGGAGCCAGATTCTTCTCAGTAGTGCCCACTGACAGGACAAGAGGCAATGGGCACAAATTGGCACACAGGAGGTTCCGTTTGAACATAGCAAAAAACTTATTTCCTGTGAGGGCAGTCAAACAGGTTACCTAGAGAAGCTGTGAAGTCTTCATCTGTGGAGTTATTGAAAACTCAACTGACCATGGCCCTAAGCAACCTGTTTTAGCTGAGGGCTTGGACTAGATCTGTGATTCTGTGATTCTGTTCTGGAGAAATTTTGAGGGCTATCTTTTAACAATAAAGACTCTCTGGGTCCTAAATGAAATCACATTATTAAATTTTCATTACAGCTACATGGTAAAGCTTGTTCTCCTATGTTGGGTTGAGGTTAGAACTAACAGAAAGAGAGAAGGCAGCTAAGGATGGAGTTGGAGTAGGTCTGAAAAGAGATTGCCAAAAGAAAATGCGGGATTCAGGGGAACTTTGATGTGAGGAGTTTTAAAGTAAGTAAAGCGGGTAGGGGTCCTTGTCTAAGGCTCAGGCTTCATTTAAGGCTAGAGTTAAGTTGAGGGAAAAAGGAAGGCCAGAGCTGTGGACGGAGTGGGGCTGGAAAGGTGCTGTCAAAGGAAAGAATAGATCGAAAGAGAATTTTGCTGTCAGCAAAATTTCATTTGGGCAATGGCTGTGATGTCTTGCACAAGGCTTGCACCTTCAGTTATGTTTTGAATTACATTCATGATTTCTCATATATATTCTATAATTTTTAACTAAAGAAGAGTAATTTAAATAGTCCTGCAAGTGCCTAAAGTTACTGTTGCTTCAAATAGGTCAGTGACTGGCGTTCAAATGAAAATACGTGTGTCTTTCTTTTCATAAATAAACACTGAGATACATCCTAATTTTTCATGCTTCAAGATATCAGCTCAAAACATAATTCTTTACCTAATATGGGTTTTTCACAGGGGCTTGTACTATTTCCTAAAAGATAGTGTATTTTTTAGTAAAGTAAAAATCCCATGACTTGCTTTCTTGGTAGGGAGCTCTGGAGTGCCAAATGGAGTATACCAGCTTTGCAGTCAAATTTTCATTAGCTGTTTTTGTACTATTGTATTATCAAATATTGTATCATCTCAAGCATGTTAGCTTGAAACAGTTACTGAAAATAAGTGCTGTAAATGCTAGTTTTGTAAACTAAATTCAGATATTGCTATGTTATCTGAATAAAGGTTAAGCAAATTACACAAAGACTTGACAGGGATCAGAGGGACTATGACAAACAGGAGATCACTATGGGATATTTAGGAGAGAGTTTGAAAGCAGAGAAAATGAGGCATCAAACAAGACTGGGGTTGGAGAAGTGTGGGAAAATAGAAGGAAAGATAATAGAAGTGCGTGGCCTCATGTAAGCAGGTGCTGGCTGTTCAGTACATGTGTCTGTCGGAGTCCTGGGCTTTATCACCACTATATGTTCTATATTCTTATTAAATCCTATTTTTAATTGTCCTCTAGGTCCTGTAGTCAACCAAATTCACCTACCTTAGGTAAGATAAATTATATGATGTTCTCCATATCTGTTATAGATAAATAATATAGTGTGCTCGTTTTTTTTTCAGGCTTGATCATCATTCACTCGATGTTGCTAATTTTAATCTTGGTATTTTCACTTGAATCTCTGAACTACAAGAAAAAAACACCAAAGGCATGCATATCCATCTTAATGATGTTTCTCAGGTAACTCACAATCACTGTTAATTCCAGCATGTGTGTAGCAAATATTTCACTCTATTGTGTTTTGATTTGTCTCTTTTAATGGATGTGCCATTCAGGGATATTCTGTTCCCTATGGTGGCAGTATGCAGATCTGGCCTTAAAGCAGGTTTTGGAGTATGACAGAATCAAAACAGAAACACAGTTCTGTGACACAGTTTCTGTTATAGAAATTACTGTTAAATAAACATTGAGATTAAAAAAAAAAAAGAAAAAATCCCAGACAGGAGTTAGTTTATACTTTACTGAAATTTGAGATTACTGCCTTCTTAAGTATTAAGTAAAAGAAATAGTAATTAGGCTAGGATTATTTGCAGATACATTTCTAAAGCTAAGAAAAGTACACAAAAGAAATGGGGTTAACTTTGTATTCTCCGAATTCTCTCATTATCATGCCTGACCTCTTCACCTACTCCCAGGTGGAATTCCATAAATGTCTTGCTTCATATGGGAGCACTGGGACTGTAGAACAGTGTAAATCAATGGCTGAAACTTGTGAGATTCATATGGATTTAGTTATGTAGACCTCTTCCCTTTCATAACTGTGACACACAGCTATTTGTAACAAAAACTATATTCTTAAAATAAAAGTAACTTCTGTACAGCAGTAGGGACAATATTTTCAGAGGAAGAATTTTTGAAGGAGTAGTTACGTGCACTGAGCATTGGCCTCAAAATCCAGCATTTCACGTCCACTGTCTACTGACTTGAATCAGGTCATGCCTTGGCCATTTCATCCAAGTAACTTTGCTATTGTCTGGCAAAGTATGTTAATCCTGCCAGATGTTTTTTGTTTGTTTCTGTGCCTTAACTATTCCCCATTAGAGTAACATGATGATCATTTGGCATGATTTGTTAATGGTTCTTGTCAGCAGATGGGTATTTATATTAAACCATCTTTCCCCTGCCCCCTGCTTTATTTCTTTCTCATCCATTACAGATTATTGCCACTAAGTCAAAGCACTACAACTATCCAGAATATGTCTCTGCAAAGAAATAGTAAGTTATGATTTAATCCCAAATATATTACAAATATATATGAGAACATAGAAGTCTGGCATCTTGGCTTTGTGTAAATAGGCATAACTCTCTTGAAATCTGTGAAACTATGATTATTTTTACCTGCTGCAGATCTGTTATAAATAGTCAAACTGTAATCAAATGTATCCTTATATATATTCATTGCTAGTTGCATTAATTTTTTCTTTGGATTTTCCTAAACATAATGGAAATAAGAATTAGAGTTTGATGATATAAAAAAGCAAACCCACAGTTCCTGGCAACAAACTCTTGCCTGTAATTAAATCAGCCTAGATCTGCACTGAAGCAGTCAATCAGCATCCTTGCTGTGCTCTGTCAATACTCTGTTCTCACTGGGCAGAATGTTTGCCAAAGTAGTCAAATGCTGATCGGGAACACGTTTGTTAAATAGAAAGAAAGAATAAATGGGAATTCACTTCATGACATGGTGTGCATATATATATATATATATATATATATATATATAAATGTTTTTCCATATTTTAATATATTTTCCATTTCAAATGAAACCTGACAACAGTATTTTGTCAAGAATCCTCAAAGTATGAAATGAGGCTCTGAATAAGGGAATCTTCTAAGAAGTGCCACTACATGGACAAGTTACTTAGACTGGCAATATAAAATCGGTGCCTACCTTAATATTGATATGTCAAGAAGAATGAGACACTTGATTACTCTGAATTTAGAGAGGAGCCAAAATGACGTTTTTTAAACTTCATTTCTCCAGAACTGAAGAATGTTATTTCCACAGTGAACTGAAGACCTTTCTCTTACGCCCTTATTCAAAGCTACAAGAATTTTTTAGCAACATCTATAGGTGTATAAATACCCACTGAATAGATAAGTCAGGGGAATTGTATTTTGGAGTACTGTTTTGAAAGACCTTGATTGTCCTTCACAGGGTAGGTATCTGCTAGCAACAGCTACAGGTAAATTCCACTTAGGCAATTCAGAATTTAAACTCTTTTTGTAACTTTATACTAAAGCAATATACAATCTCACAAATATCTTCTAGACACTGACATTCTGAAAGCAAAGAAGCTTCCACTGAAGTTTTGGATAACACTTTGTACAAAAGGAACAGTTAAATAAAAGTTAGAAGGTCTCTTTCAGAACTGTTAAAAGATGCGTTCTTATTTTCTTAGCTTTCAATTTTATTCCCACAGTGAATGTATCTCCCACTCAGGGCCAAAGAAGCTTTGCATAGAGAAAAGATATTTGACCTTTTTACTTAGCCTGTATTCAGTCCAAAGAGAATCCATTTAGCTGACTTGATGGGGCTGAATGGAGGCTGGGGCCTTCAGTGCACACAGAGATCCATACAGGTCCAAACTGTCTATCCTAAATTCATGTTCATTATTTTCTTGTTCTCAGTAGGAGACCAATCAATTTCTAAGAGACCATCTGCCTTTACAGTAATGTTACACAATGTCTAGTTTAGGCAACCACATTCAGTTTTCTTATCCTGCTTTATTTCTGCTGGTTTCAAGAGTCCAGAGGGCAAAATAGAGAAGATCGTGATATTGGGAAAAGTAGTACACATAATATTACGCTTGGCATAGACTGAGGATAATGTAGAATCATAGAATATTTTAGGTTGGAAAAGACCCTTAAGATCAAGTCCAATCATTAATGTAAAACTACCAAGTCCACCACTAAACCATGTCCCTAAGCACCACATCTACACGTCTTTTAAATACCTCCAGGGATGGGGACTCAACCACTTCCCTCGGTAGCCTGTTCCAATGCTTGACAACCCTTTCAGTGAAGAAATTTTTCCTAGTATTCAATCTAAACCTCTCCTGGAGCAACTTGAGGCTGCTTCCTCTTGTCCTATCACTTGTCACCTGGGAGAAGAGACCAACACCCACCTCGCTACAACCTTCTTTCAGGTAGTTGTGGAGAGCAATAAGGTCTCCCATGAGCCTCCTTTTCTCCAGGCTAAACAACCCCAGTTCCCTCAGCTGCTCCTCATAAGACTTGTGCTCTAGACCCTTCACCAGCCTTGTTGCCCTTCTTTTGACACGCTCCAGCACCTCAATGTCTTTCTTGTAGTGAGGGGCCCAAAACTGAACACAGTATTTGAGGCGCAGCCTCACCAGTGCCAAGTACAGGGTAACGATCGCTTCCCTAGTCCTGCTGGCCATGCTCTGATACAAGCCAGGATGCTATTGGCCTTCTTGGCCAGCTGGGCACACTGCTGTCTCATAGTCAGCCGGCTATCAACCAATACCCCCAGGTCTTTTTCTACCAGGCAGCTTTTCAACCACTCTTCCCCAAGATTATAGCATTGCATGGGGTTGTTGTGACCCAAGTGCAGGACCCGGCACTTAGGTGTAGTTGCAGTCTCTTCCCAAACCCTTCCTAAGAAAGATTTCTAGAGAAGTTCTTCCTCAGCACAGTATCTACTCTATGTAGTAACATGATTTTTTCCATAACTCCACTTCCCTCTGATCTATTCAAATGCTGTTGGGCTGGATCATGGGCTCTGAAAGAAGTCTCTATTATCTGCTACCTATTACACATGTTTAAGTGCCAGTCCACTTTATACCAGCTGAGACTCTGGCTACCATAGGAAGAACATTTACTGAAACAACATAAATCTGTACTAATTTTCTGGTTTATCTCATTTCCCCTGGACCTGTAAGTTAAAAACAGCTAATAGCTTTCTTTTTAATGAGAATTTGCTGGGGAAAAAGCCATTTTACATCTGGATCTAGAGTTGTCATGGTTACACAGTTGGCAGATGGTATCTGTTTTTTATCTGTTTCAGGGTTTTTTCTTGAATACATTTCCAAAATTCAGAAAAGAAATCATTAATTTACATGATTTGCTGAAGAGAGTTTAAGGAAAAAAGGAAGGACTTTTTCAAATGATAAATATCATTTGAGTCTTGTTTTGCATCTTCTATAATTGCCATTTAACATTATGTGTAATTAGGCCACATTTTAGCAAAATCACATTATTTAAATTTATTTTCTCCAGAGCTGAAGGATTTTATTCTCACAGTGAGCTGAAGGACTTAGTTGGGAATGCTCAGTAGCAACTGCTCCTATTAATACTTGCAGGGATGAGTGTAGTGAATGCAGATGCCACATGTTCTTCAAGAGGTAACTTTAAAATCATATTTGCTTTTCAGAGCATTTTAATCTTGTATAAGCAAGACAGTTGCCATAAACTGATGTAAGAAATATTAATGGTGGAGGTATTTCTGGAAGTACTTAACAACTACACAAATTTAAACTAGTAATTTTTACAGATATAAAATTGATATTGAATACTGATCTTGGTAGCAACCTTTTAACTTATGACATTGCTCAGAGAAAACACTGCTTATAGCTGTATTTCTTATTTATTTGCTTTCTGGACCACACAGTTATGCACTCCATTGAACATCATTGCAAGCCTTTTTTGAAGAGTGAAGAACCTGGTCATTCTGTGTGTGTTATGAAACTTGGATGAGGCAGTGATCCTTATGGATCCTGGACTTCCTGGTTCAGATTAGCTGATTGCCATGTATTCTTGATATTACCCAGGAGAAAAGCAGGATGTTAAAAAATTGGACCATCGCTGTTATGGCTGAGATACATAACTTCAGGTGAAAAAAAGGGAAGAGAGCTTTTTTGCTCTGTTTCAAATCTTCATGTCATTGTTTGCAAACGAGTTTCCACACCAAGCTGAGGGCATAGTTTCTCTTTCTTCTTGCTGTTCTTGTTTTTATTTTCAGATCTTTTAATCTGGGGAGCTGAGACTTGATGCAAAAATGATGAATCTCAATGAACTTGGAGTACATAACTTGGCAAAATGGTGCAGTACCACACTGACATGGACAGAGGAAGAAATGTCTCTATATTTTATATGTTCTAATGTGAATCATTTAGACGGTCTTAAAGATCAAATCTAGTTATTGGTACCCTCCAGACTTTTTCACAAGCAAGTATTTGCTCCTACTAACTGCTTATAGAAAAGGCACAGTCTTAATCAATAGTCTACATGTGTAAACAGATTTGGCCGGGGGAGTGTGCTGATCTTACTTTTATAGGGAGAAGCCACAATTCAGTCCTATGACAAAGTAGCACATACTGCTCTAGCATGTTATGACAGGGGTGGTGAAAGCCTCATTAACGTCCTTTAAAATCCCATGCTTATTGGCACTATAATTTTAAGATTGGATTTCTTGAACTTGTTTTAACAGAAGGACATACTTCTGAGAGCTCTCACAGCTAAGTGGTATGCAGTCCCAACTTTTTTCTTGTACATGGTCACTAAACGTTCTGTATATTTTTGCATACATTTGCTGTTCTGTGCTGTCTATTTCTACCCAGAAACTTTGGAAACTTTTGACCTCGGAATCTGTGGCATAATTGTGAAAAGAATTGTTCAAATCCCTCATCTAACAAGGGCAGAAGTTCTAAAGCGAAAGAAAACATATACAAATGATAAGAAAAATAAATTCACAATCAATGTTTTTGCCACATTTACTTACAAAATTCCTTACGGGTTCATTGCCATGGTACAATATAGAAAAAATATCCCACGGAGAAATGTGAATGCCTTGACATAAGGTTTTTGTATTGTAATTAGCCTAAGAATATTTTAATTGTTAAATAATTTAAAAAGTTGTATATAATCTATGTTTAATATATACATCAACATTTTGTACATGTATGTACTTATCAGTCAAAGCCAAATGCTTGGAAAATTAGACACATGCATACATTTTGCAGACATTTATATTAGTTATAAGTCAAGACTGAAATAACTTCTCCTTGAATTGTCATGTGGCGTGTTTAGAATGTAAATTAAAACCAGCCAATTGCGTCTTTCCCTTAGGTTCACAAGAAGGTTAGAAAAGAAACTGTGTCTAAACACACACAGAGTAAGACTCTTAAAACAGATGGCTCTGTTAGTGACCATGGAAAAAATCTGTTACTGGCAAGATATTAGCGTGCAGACATTTGCAGTGCTTGAGCAAAATTGTCCATTACATTATTCCAAAGCAGATCTTTTCTTTTTACATGTATTTTTAGGTGGAAATGACAAGGGGTTGCCTATGTTTATTTGGAGGTAGGAACCTCCAGATACTCTCTTCATATACTTGGAGGAAGAAAATCACTATGCTTCCATTAGCATTGTCTGGTAGAGAGCATGGTCTGCCTCCTCTGGCAGTGGAGAGCCTGCACTCCTCCGTGCTTGTCCCTGACATTGCATCTGTGACTGTTTCCAGGCTTGCCTCAGCTTTTCCCTCTAGATTCAGGTAGATACTGGTAACTTCTTGGCTGTTGGCTAGTGCTCAGATTAACAGGAGTTTGATATGACAAAGACCAATCTTGGTCTTGGTGGAACAGACCAAGGAGTCCCAGGGAGAGCCTTGTATTGCCGCAAGGGGTCTATGGGAAAGTGGAAAGAGTGAAAATATCAAAAATATCCATCTCTTTCCAGTACCTATTTTATTCTGCTATTCTAAGGCATTCTTTATTCTGTTCTGTTAATTTAATTTCATTTTGCATATTTACAAACATTATCTGCAAATGCTTTGAAAAGGCACCCGAAGTCCTGAAGAAGACATCACTTTATGTCCTGGGCTTCTGGGATGAATCAGAAGACTGGGCCGGGGAGCAGCTCCTTGTCATATTAGGGATTGGCAAACTTTCAGAAAACTGCAGGGAGAATGAAAGAAATAAAATCATCCAAATAGCGCTGAGAATAACAGAGCGGGGGGGGGGAAACCAACCAAAACCCAAACCAAAACAAAAAAAGGAAATGCGTTCCAGTGTCTTTGACAGGCATGAAATTGGTAAGTGGAAACTGCTTCCTTCTCTGAAAGCCTGTAATGAGAGTAAGGTACTTCAGAGGGACGTTTTCTTTGCTTAGGAACTGTGACAGAATGTTTCCTTGTGAATATGATAAGCAAAATTAAGATTAATGGAGAATTGTAAAGGTTGTTCCCAGCGTGGTTAGAATACAATCCTCAGGGACTGCTTCTCTCTGCAGGGATGGCAGGCACTCTTAAATGACTCTCTGAAAGAAATGCTTTACTTTCTCCCGCTCCACATATGTAATGGGAGAAACTACTAGGGAAGAATTTCATTCATTGATCCATCCATTTATCCATGTGTCTATCTGTCTGTTTATCTGTACATACCACGTTTACACCAAGAATGTACAGACTTATGTACCTATCAATCTAGCTATAGTCACTCTGTGCACACAGGATATATAAATATATATACACATATATACATACACACACATATACACACAAGTAATTATATAGATCGTTTGCTGCATCCAGTGCCTTGAATTTGCAAACACTTTTAATCATTTTATTAAAATGTTATTTAAAAGGCTTTAAAAATTATACATAGATGATGGATCAACACTAGCAAACTGAAATTTAACTATCCTTGAGTGAACTATCATCTAGCAGTTTCAGAGAAATGAAATAAAAAACTCTCCACTACAGAGATGCATCATTTCAGAAATCTATTTTACCAGAGTATGAAGCCTAGATTATAAAGCTGTTTAAGTAACTATTTCTTACTTGTGAGAATATGGGACCTATGCTAGTTTCCTTGTACAGAGACTGTGACAAAAGTTCTAAACTGCATGTGTGTGTGTAAGTGAGAGTACCTAGTGTAGGTGGCAACCATTAAAGCTGGGTTAGAAATGCTGTATTACCTCATTATAATACAGTCTAGAATTCAAAATAAGAGGTAGCCTGGAAATCTCTATGGAAGTTTTCACTTAAGTCATCAGCTGTCATACGAAAAAAATAAATTCTGCAGTTTCTTTTTGTTTCTCTTTCCATTCCCCTTTACACATGCAAGATCTAAGCATCTTGAGTCTCCTACTGCATTTATCTCAACTTCCTACCCCTTCACAGAGACGGGCTAGAGAAAGATCTCAGGAAGGACCATGTAGGTATATAGGCAGATAAAAAAAGGGTGAAGTTGAATAGCTGGTAAAGGATAGAGACTGTTTAATGTTACATTTTAAGCTTACTGTATCTCCATTAAGAAATTACCTTGCAAAATTCAAAGAAAAACCTAAGTTTCTCATAATTTACCCTGAGATGCAGAAACATCTTAATTTTCTGGTTTCTGGTCTGCAAGTGAGGCTTGGACAATTGAATGTCTTACCCTATAATCAGGTCCACAACAACAAACTCCTGCACTTATACTTCAGCATTGATGGTACATTGAGTGGGTAAAGTTTGTTGCAGTTTCAAGGCCCAGTCATCAATATATGAGACTTTCTTTATTAATATTTTTTTTTCATGCTTGATAAGTGAGCATGTTTTAGACAGCGCAATGCATTTAGAGTTCTTAAACCTCTGTCCTTCAGCTTAAAATGACAGGAACACTAACAAAACTGAATTTCAAACATAACACTATCCTTATTCTTTCTCAAAATCACTACTTAATTAGAAATTCCATTTGGGACAAAATTTTTCCATGAGACATGCTATGTGAATCAAAAATGCTGAGGAAAAATAGTTTCTCATCTCAATTTCAGTACGGGGTTCACCATTCTCAGAGAAGTTATTAGTGGCTGTATTTGCATCAGAACTACCGCACATAAAGCTCAGAATGTGCAGTGATTGGGGAAACCACGCATCACAATTTAAAACTCATCCATACAAAATCCATCTAAGGCAAGCACTTTGGCAGATGCCAGAGCACTTTTTTAAATTATATTTTTCCAATTTATGAAAAGAATTATCTTCTATTATCAAAAAATGCTGTTTAGCAGTTATCTGAGAAAACCATAATCCAAAATGAGAAGAAAGAACAGCCTTTGGCTTGAAATAATGTTAACCAACTTGATCTTATAAATTACATAATAAATAAAATATATGCTTTACTGTCCCTGAAGAATCCAGCCATCATTGCCAAAAATATCATATCAAGTCTGAGCTTTTCAGTCCTTTTTCGGTCTTGAATCACAAAATCAAAATGAGCAAACTGATCTCCAGAGTTCAGAAAACTCTCTATTAGCAGGTGCTTTTTCTTCTTAAATTAAATGATTTCAGCTTGATTGCTTTTGATCACTGCCACTGAGTGATATTACATAGGGGGTAGATGCTGCAAAACCAAGGCATCAAATGGATATCAAATTCTGCTTTCTCTCCCTCTGCTCTTGCGATGATTTATCCACTTAGAAATATGAGATATTCATAAGCAACACTAACAACCCAAGTTATGGAGAGTTTCATTTCTCACTAAAAAATTACTCTCAAGAATGCATAAGAAATTCATTAAGTGAAAATTACCTATTCGCTGCATTTAATTTTAAACTTCATAGAGGTCCCTATGTTAGGGATTTGATCTGCCTTTGTTATCAATGGGAAATGCAGTGTTATTCCAGAAGGCAATTCTGGACTCCAAAATGAAAGAGTATTTTGAAGAAAATTCTTTTAAAGTAGAATCCATTAGCAAGTTTCTAATATTTTCATCCTAAAGAGTTCCTTTTTCCTGGTTTTCTTATCAGTGTAGGGTGTCCCTCTTGTATCCAAATTAAACCATATCAAACCTTACATATTTCTTCAATTTTGGCTTGGGTAGGACTGTGTGATTAGGTCTGTAACACCCACAGAAAGAAAGAATGATCTTAATGTTCTTCAGGGTGCTGTTGTATCAAGTTCTACTGTGGATTATGATCCATTCAATATATGATGCCAGTACTATGAGTTGATGAAGTTGCATTAACCAATACGTGTGAACTGGGGAGTGCTGTGTCCTTCTACATCTGGTGCATATTAGGTTATATACTCTATGTTTGGGGAATTTTATCTCAACCGGGTTTAAGAATGGGTCAACATAATGTTAACATATACATCTCTCTGACATTTAAACAATTCCTTAATCTTTTATGTTTTTTTTCCTTGACCTTTTAGGGTTTTTTTCCTTCCCTATCTGTGATTGTTTCATCCATGTGACTAGATGAATATTTGTTATCAAATGCAGATGATGCATGAACTGAGGAAAGATACAAGTCAGACACTACGTAGGGCAAACACAGTTTTGTGGTAAGGTAAGGAAAAATGATTCCCCAATAGTAGCACAGCTGGCTAGACTAGTTAGTAACAGAATGATTATTTTCAATTGCTCTTTACCTTTTTTGCCCCTATGGTGAAAAGATAGTTTTCAGTTTTGCAATTATATCATAGATAACTTTAATAAGTTAAGATCATAGCAAGTTGAAAGACATCCTAAGCTGAGGGGGAATATGTATTTTGTGGGACTGCAGAGAAGAACTTTTATGATGTCCTTAGTTTTTGTGTTTGGAGAGGGAGTAAGTCAAACCAGTGATGGCTAGGAAGAGCAGCAAAAGACACAAGCTTTTGTACACCACAGAAATGATCTGGGAAGGAACACAAGTTGCTCCAAACCTAGAACAATACCACAGAAATTAAAAGGAGAACTTTGGGGCTGATGTGGAAAAGGGGAGATTTCCTTACAGAGGATTTCCTTCTGACATATGGGAGTCTAGGACGGGAGACGGTTCTCCTCAGCACAGCCCCAACCAACAGGCATGTTGGGAAATCCCATTCATATATTTAAAAGCTCTACTTTTAGACTACTGAGTTTTGTCATGCCTAGCCTTTTCCTAGTGGAAAACTTCATATAGCTGAAGTGATCTTATACTCTTAAGACAGAACAAGTCCATGGTACTACTTTCCTTTCTGTTTGCTGCTCTTAAGGTAAATGTAGAGAGGATGACAAGGCAGGGTGTGCTTCCCTGCTATGACAGGTTGAGCTTACTAAAAGAAAAAAGGGCAAGAAAGTGAAATATTTGAGTATATTCTTGATACAAGGGTCACTTGAAGCTTGGAATTGAAAATATGGCAGTCATATATGTATGGTTAATTTGGCTAAAACAATCCACTCAAAGAGCAGCTGGTTAGGACAGTCTCTGTGTGGAAATTACAGAGCCTAATAGTACTTTAATAAAAAAAAAAAAAAAAGAAGAAAAAGAAAAACAACCTTACTGTTTTAATTTAAAATTATTTTTTTAAAATATTGTTATAGTTCTGTAAATATGAATTCCTATCTCCTTTCCGCTGGGTAAGTGAAAGCACAATTGTACATTACAGAGTAAAAAGTTTGGTGATTAAATGGAAACTAAGGTAGCTGTTTAAGAAAAAGTTTACAGTTGGTCAAATTTGAGAGCCTCTTAAAATATCTTAGCAAAGCAATCTCAGTTATTTCTGAAAAGTGAGTGCTAGACAAACAAATAGTGTTAAAGAAAAAGCAGTCTGTGACAGAACTACATTTCTAATACGAGTGTTTCTGTTCTCTGTTACAATGAAAAAGCCCTTCAGTTCTGCAAAATAAAAATGAATACATTTATCCACAGAAAATGCTGATATGTTCTTCAATTCAGTAAAAGGGAAGACCAAACACACTCTAGAGGTTCATAAATGTGCATAATTTTAGTACATTAATTTTTGCATAAGCAATCGTAGTTATTACAAAAATAGAGTACACTAGTGATGAAAATTACTGTAACGGGGTTGAAACAGTGATAGTTTACAACATAATCCCTGCTAAGAACAAGCTATTTTGATATTCTGTTGGAAACTTTTACGTTAAGAAGACCTAATATCTTCTAATTAATAATGTGTATTACCAGCCTAAGTTTTATCATGGTGAACAAGCTGCAATCATAGGCAGAGGGGATTCTGATGTCTAAAGTGATTGCAGAGGAATTACACAGATATAAATTCTGAAAGTTATATGGATGATATTTGCATCCCACAGAGTGTAAAATATAAATACTGAAAAATGATTTTTTTTTGGTAGGATTCAACAAATAAAGTCAGATTGATCAATAGCTAAGTAAAAGGGGTTTTTTTAATGTGATGGTAAATTAATTGTAAAATATATTCTTTGCTAAAGTCAGAGAAGAGCAGAGATGTCTCTAAAAAGAAAATAAATAATAAAAACATGGATTCAGATTCACTTGAAGTGCTGCACAGAGGAACCTTTTTTGCTCCAGCTGACAGAACAACTCAAGGGAGTGGTTACTGAGGATGATTGTTCATTTCAGTGACTGGGATCTTCTATTGTCTTAAAATACTTAAAATTTTTGTTAAATAAATTCTTTACATAAATATTACTATACCATGACAAATTATTTCATGGTGGTCTTTTCCAATCAGAGGAAGTCTGGCCTTGACTTCCAACATCGATGCAGGTGCAGAAGAGATGACAAGATGCACTCATCCAAGTTTTTAGTTTTCATCTCCATCTGCATTGAGTGCTTACTCATATTTGGTCACCTGAACTAAAACTAATAATACCACTTTCTCTTTTCTTATCATCTTGGGTGTTTTCCAGTTCTGAATGTTTGAATAATGGTAGGTGGCTAAACTGGGGATTTGAGCGCCTAACTGTTGATCCTTTATGTGAATTTTTTATCTCTCTTAACAGCCAAAATCATATGTAACATGGTTCTAATCTGTAGACATGGATCATCAGGTATCAGAATAAACAAAATGAAACAAAACAAACCCCCAGACTATATGTTTTCTCTCCCCAGTCATTCTCTGAAGATTTGCAGTGTTTTATTTCATATTATCATGTGTTGTCTTTATGCAACACTCACCAAACACTTACAATTACCCATTGCAATGAACTCCTCCTCTTGCTCCTAGCCTGGTTAGCAACAAGGGGTTCCTGCTATAGTAATTCCCATAACATGCAACTCAAATCATGGGTTACAACAATTTAAAGGTATTTCCATTACAATCTCCACCCCTGGCCCCTTTGGACCAGACCATAGGGTTTAACACTGCACAAACTCCTCCTCTTGCCCCTGCTCCGTATTGGACTTATCCACAGACTGTAGTCCCTTAGGGGTTTACCTGCTCCAAGTGGAGCCTTATCTATGAGCCACAGTCTCTCCAGGGGTATACCTGCTGTGGCGTAGATTTAGAGGTGCACCTGTTCCAGCATGGCCTTCTCCATGGGCCACAGTGCCTTCAGAGATATACCTGCTCCAGCACGGCCTTACCCACAGCCACAGTCTCTTCAGAAGTAAGCTTGCTCCAACGTGGCCTTACCCATGGCTGCAGTCCCTCCAGGGGTGTACCTGTTCTGTTGTGGGCTTATCCATGGCCACTCACTTTGAGGTGCATCAGCATGACCCCAAACACAGCCACTGGTGCTTCAAGGTGTACTTGCTGCAGCATGGACTTATCCACATCCACAAATGCTTCGAGGTGTACCTTCTCCAGCATGGACTTATCCTTAGGCCACAATCCCTTCAGAGGTATACCTGCTGCAGCACAGACATAACCATGGCCACAGACGCTTTGAGACATGCCTGCTCTGGCAGGGGCTTATGCACAGCCACAGGCACTTCAGGGTGTCCTGCTCCTGTGTGGACTCATCCACAGGTCACAGTCCCTTCGACTCGAGTTCACACTGGAGTCCCAGCCTATCCAGTACAGCAGCACAGAAACAGCAGCAATGCCCTGGCCATTTGCCAGACCAGGCGCATGGCCATTGCTATTATCAAAATGTTCCCAGGCACAGCAGTGTAAGATGATAAGCAGTTCAACAAGCAGTGAAAGCAAAGAGTAGCCATTAATGAGCACTAGACTCTAATAAGGCAAGCAAGTCCCGTGGCAAGCACAGAAGCCTGTGAATTAATAGTTAAACATCAATAACAGCTATAAATTCGACCTAGCACATTCCAATCAAATCTGTCGTTATCTTGAACCCTTTGAGCCCCACATTGGATGCCAAAAAGGACTGTCGTGGTTTAACCTCAGCCAGCAACTAAGCACCACACAACCGCTCGCTCACTCCCCTCCTGGTGGGATGGGGAAGAGAATCAGAAGAGTAAAAGTGAGAAAACTTGTGGGTTGAGATAAAGACAGTTTAATAGGTAAAGCAAAAGCCGTGCACAAGCAAAGTAAAGCAAAGCAAGACATTCATTCACTACTTCCCATCGGCAGGCAGGTGTTCAGCCATCTCCAGGAAAGCCGGGCTCCATCATGCTTAATGGTTACTTGGGAATGCTGTAACTCTGAATGTCCCCTTGCTTCTTTCTTCTTCCCCCAGCTTTATATGCTGAGCATGACATCATATGGAATAGCTCTTTGGCCAGTCTGGGTCAGCTGTCCTGGCTGTGCTCCCTCACAGCTTCTTGTGCACTTGGCAAACATGGGCAGCTGAAAAGTCCTTGACTAGTATAAGCACTACTTAGCAACAACTAAACCATCAGTGTGTTATCAACATTATTCTCATACTAAATCCAAAACACAGCACTATACCAGCTACCAGGAAGAAAATTAACTCTATCCCAGCTGAAATCAGGACACGCAGCTTGGCCACAAATAGAATTGTTTCTAGTACAGCTCCTGTCATACAGAATAGTCTATCTGTGCCTATGCTTTTTATTTTTTTTTAGCTCGTATATCTCTTAGAAAGGAAAAAAAAATCCATTTGCTTATACTACCTAATTTCTCTCTTCCTCAGTTCCTGTATTATTTATTATTCAGATCTGTTACTGTATTATTTAACAGTATGATGTGCCTTTGAATACAATTTTTATGAAAGGTGCACTACTAAATAAAGTTCTATTGTTTATCAGAATTAATGTCTCCTATTTTTATGAACAGTAGCTCTGAATGACAACTTTCTGCTTAAAATATTAGTCATTAAAGCCACTTTATTTAATCTATGGGAACATTTTGCTTAATGCTTTTCAGTTCCTCATACTTTGTCTGTGTTAACGAATTGAGGTCAGGAAAATACAAATTTTTCCTCACTTGTAGGATATGTCTTCCTGATTTCATGCTGCCAGTGGAATTAGCTCTTGGTCTCTAATGTTCATAGTAGATACTACAATTTCTGTCTTTGAATTATTTCTTTAATTTTCTTTTTTTTTTCTCTACTGAACAGCCTTTTTTTTATCCATTTCTGGTAGCTCATGCTTATATTTAAGAAAAGCAGTTTGGGCAGTAAACATATAATATGTGTCACAATAATGGGCAGTATTAGAAAGAATAGTAATGAAATATTTGTATTAACTGGTACCCCTGTCAATAGACCTATGAGGTCTGAACAACAATAGCTAAAAAACAATTTAATTAAAAAAGACGATATATCCCAATAGATCAAAACAGCTGAGTAATGAAAATGAAAGCACAATAAGCAAACAGAGGAAGTCTCATAAATAAAGTATTCCATTAACCACTCAGAGGTAGAATAGTGAAAATACTACACATTTTGACTGGAAAGCTACCACAAAGATTCATGTACAGAGAACATTATTCTACCACCTCCGCTGGCATCAGGCTTCAGTTGGAGTTGCTCTTGTGGGTCTTAACATAGACCAAAGGGGAACATACAAAAAATTTTAAGTTGCAACAACATCTGAAGCTTCCTTCCTGGACTGAACTTTAGCTTCATGCAGAGGAGATTAAGAGAGCTTATGACAATAGAGTTTTTCTTTACAAGGGAAGCAGTATGAGGACACATTGGCACTTCTCAGAATAAGTTGTTAAAGGAAGTGATTTTAGAACAAAAGTCGTTAAAATGTATTATAGCAAATATTTGAGTCCAGATGGTATCTATCTAAGAGTTTCATCAATGGCTATTAAAAAAAGTTTAGTAGATAAACCACTAGTTCAGGAAATCTCTGACGTACAGGTGGCAGCTGGGAAGGTGTCCTGAAAAAGTATGTAGAGGGCGTAATTGTTGTCTATATATCCTAACCTAAACTCCTTCCCATGGTATCCCTAATAGTTACTCTGAAAGGACAGACACAACTCTATATGGATGTGTGAGCTTATCCAGTACACTTGTGCTTCAGCAGTGTAACATTTTCATACCTTTACTTATCCTTACATAATTATATCTATAAATTATTTATAATCAAACTTTTTTTTTTTTATTAGGATGGCTGATTTGTAATATTCTTGAATCTCTGTCCTATGTGCTTGATAATTGGATCCTGAATGAATTCATCAGTAGGTTATTAAATCAAGCTGCTTGAAATTTATGTGCTTTCTTCCTCTGCCTGCACTTCTCCCTCTACATTTTCTATGCCTTGCTGCACAGTATCTTAGCTCAAACAAGAGACGTGAGAAGAGTGTCATGCCCTACCTAGCCTTGTGTGTAGTCTGTTGGTTTAGATACTTTCTTCAAAGGCTGATGCAGTAGGTAAAAAGACCACAAAACCCAACAAAATCTCATGAAGTGTTCTAACTAGTTAATAGGGACTTATGATGCTGGGAACTTCTAAAACTAAAGAGGATGGCTTTCAAAATGTCAAGTTTTTCACTGTATTATTAATACGTGTGGCCTCTACGATGAGAAGAAACGGAGCTTCTATGATGAGTTAAATGAGGTATGTGTGGTACAGATGCAGTCTCATGCTCTTATCTGGTATCTGACATATTACACGAAGCAGGAGATGGATAAATTGTGAGTCATCATAGCCTAAGGCAGTATAAATAGAAAAGCTGTGCTTTCACTGGAGTAACTTCAAAAGCCGTGTGAAGAAGAGACTTGAGGATTGTGTTTGAACACAGTGACAGAGAAGATACAGACTGACAGAACTCAGACAGGCAAAGCCAGATTCCTGAATTAGCCCACTCCCTCAATGTCAAAGGATGAACCTTATTCTTATTAGTATTTGGAATCACATTTTAGTGGTATATTTGCTTTTCAGCTACTCACTTTCTTATTTTCATATCATCAGAATTAAACCT
This sequence comes from Nipponia nippon, assembly GCF_047370975.1. Taxonomy (NCBI): domain Eukaryota; kingdom Metazoa; phylum Chordata; class Aves; order Pelecaniformes; family Threskiornithidae; genus Nipponia; species Nipponia nippon. The sequence goes on from NW_028262347.1 coordinate 46,150,878, forward strand.
TTCCTTTGCTGCAATAAAAAAAAAAAAAGAACATATCTTTAAGTATAATTGCTTCTTAAAGTGGACATTAGTGATCATAAATCTGTAAAGGATTTATTTCCTTGGATATAATAAATTCAGAAATGTAAGAAGGCTAACCTTCTGGTTGCCTGTAACTTGGAATGTTTTTGCCTGTAAAAATTAAGTTATTCTGAAGGGACGTATTGTCATATGCTGTTATAAGGGGTAAAGTCTTCAGTGAGTTAGCGCTTGCCTGATGAAGGAATAAGCCCTGGGGTGACAACCCATAGCTTCATGTAATTGCCTATTGTCACAGCCATCAACATGTTTTTGGATAAATGTTTTTCTGCTCGATACTGTTCATATTTTTTAGAGATATGCAAAATATGTCAAAGACACTAGGATCTTCAAGGTATTTTCATGCAAGAATGCCTAATTGATGAATCTCCAATAGGCTCAGTTATGAAGCAGATATTGAATAGCACTGCTCAACCAAGACAGGAGCAGGTCTTGATAAGACCCAGCCACAAAATTTCAGTTTCTTAAATACATTTAATTTTGAAAATTTAGATCCCATGATATTGTGGATCCTTCTTTAGACTTTTGTTACTAAATTAATCCTAAAACATCTTTTGGATGCTTACATTTCCTATCCACATGCATTTTCACTTGGTCCATGGTGCCTTAGGATAAGCAGTGAGCATGATGCTTTTTTGATGTGCTTTTTGGTACAATGCTAAAGATTGGCTCTGCTTGGACCTCATCTTTGAGCACTATGAGTAGTTCTGGAGTGAGGAATCTGTGGACCCAAAGGTATCATTTTGACTTCTTTACATACAAGCAAATATAGGTGAGTCATTTGCTGTAAATCAGTCTGAAAATTATTAGTAGAACCAAGAATATAATTGATGAAACTTCATTCTTGAGTGTTAACCTGTGTCACACTGACATTTAAACATGATACAAGTCTGATGACATATCAAAACCATTTGGCATTAGCTGCTGAAATTTTTGAGTCAGCTGTAGATGTTTTAAAGAAGAAAATGACAGAGGAGTTTATTAAAAATTGAGATGGATTTGATAGATAAGGATTATTGTTTGGTCTTTTCATTATGTTCCTCAAAGTTCTCTTTGAAGCAACTGTTTCCTTTCTGTCTGCCAGACATATGCGGTGAAATGAAAATAAGTATGACAAGTGAGAAACCTCACACAGTCCTGCCATAAGTATTGGAGACTGTTATCTCCAGGAAGTTTCTTCCTTTCAGTTCTTTCTTTTAACCTTCAAAGGTTTATACAGCAGTCCCAAACACTTTAGACGGAAATAGATGGCTACTATACATTTAATGGTTTCCATTTCTTGTGGATCACCTCAGGGTTATCCAAGTCTTCTGCCATCTCAAGTCATAAAATATAGCTTTCTCTTCTTTTACACATGGATCACAAATGTGGCCACTAGAAAAACAGATGTAATACCTTACATATATATTGGATCTGTCACCCAAGCATCCATTATACCCTGAAGTAATCTGGCAATGGCATACTTGGATCACTAATCTACCATTTTTTTAGTGTTGAAAAAGCTTATCTATTTTCTAGTCCCTCATATATTTGTAATTTGTAGAGTTAATTAGTTGAATGTGTTCCGAGTCCCCCAGTCAATTCTTGTCAGTGAACTCCTCTATTAGCAGCTGAATGTAATTTTGCACATTTTTTTCATGTAGCTGAATCACTTGCTTGTCAGCTGTCAAACACAGGTGGTATGTACAGAGAAATGTCTTTCTTACCATGACAAGTTAGATTGCCTGTGCAATGCCAGATGTGTACAGCACATAATACGCTTCTAGGTTAGTGATGATTCAGTATGAAAGTCCTAGCTTATTGCAAATAGTTATTAAAAACAACAACAAAAAAAGCTATTTTAAAAAGTTTCCTAATTATTATATTTTACAAAGTGGTTATACATTACAATTACTTTTTTTCTGGAACCTCTAAAAAGGCAACTAGCATTTTCTAAGTGTCTTGGAGGTCAAAGGAGCTGTACAATTTTAGTATGAGCTGGAATCCATTGAATAACGTCTGAGTCCACTAATGAAAGATCATGAACATTATTATTTCTAAGTGCAACCACATGTTCGAAATGGGTACTTAGTGTGCTTTAAATATTAAGATCTCCATTAGTTTTGCAATATGTCAAGCATAAAAACATTTAGGGGCAGCATTTGAAAGGAGATTTGAAAACTTCTGGTGCTCAAGCAAGGACACAACAGTAACTGGTCTCATTTTGCCACAAAATCCCTCTGATTTCAAACTCTCTGCCTTTCCTGTGCATGGTGAAAATGTCAGAGGCATGGGTGAATACATCAGGATTTTTAATTTCATGTTCATTTTTGTGAAAGGTGTTGCAGTCCATTCCCACCATACTGGTAAAACTGGTTCACGTGGATAAAAATTAGGTAGATGCTTAGGAAGAGAGTATAATTCAAGTATCTGAATTAAAATATTTTCAAATTTTGGAATGATCCTCAAAGTTACTTTGCAGTCTATGAAATGTATAACACAGATATTGCTATTAAAATAGGTTTGGAACCATACTGGCTTTTGATTTTTCTTGACTTCCCACTTATGTGATAAGAAGGAGGTCTGGCAGGTAAGGTCTTCTGTCTGGGTGCAGTAAAAGCCTTTGAAAAAAATTTACAAAATTTATTGTTTACACTTCCATTTTAAACTCTATACTTTAAAAAAAAATCAAAATTATTTCAATATGCAGTTGAACACTCATGTTACCTTCACAGAAATATTAAAACAATTTGTAAAGGAGACCTGAATCCTTGTAAACCTAAGGCAGAGCACTGGGAAAATGTGAGAAAACATTTTTGAATCTCATGCTGCCAGTAAAAGATTTTCCTTAAAATATTATTATTTTGTTATGAACATTTCTACTAAGTTTCCATAGTACTGGATGGCCTATTCAACTTAGGTGCTTTAATTCACATCTGGTTGTAAGAACACGCAGCCACTTTCTGACCAAAATTGATTATGACTTGACATAACCACTCATCCAAGAGGAACAAAACTAAGTAAGGCTAAGTCTACACGGACACCTGAATTCTTCCTTGAACTCTCTGAAGTCCCTTAATTTGACTTACATCCATATACAACGTCTCCAGCTCATGTAGAAATTGAACTCCATACTTGAAAATCTACCATATAGTCAAGACCCTAGTCAAGAGCCAAAGTGCTCCTTTTTCATACCATGTGCATGTGAAAGTCAGTATCAGAATCCAAACTTTTGGACAAAACTACATATTCTGCCAAGTCTTACTTTCCTCACTACCTTTTTAAAGCATCCAAAGAAAGAAAGGCTGCATACTTCAGAGTGTAGTCACAGTGCCTTCAGGATGAGGAAGGAAGTAGTACTGTTATTTTGCTGCTCTGACCACAGTTTTCTACTTACCTCCTGCTATCCCCTCTCTTCTGTTGGTATAAGCATTTATAGAGCTATATAACAGACCAGATTTGGGGAAATAACCTGACTTAAAACTATTTCAATAAATAAAAAATAATAATAAAAAAAGCATTCAGAAAGGATGTTTGTGCTAGCACATGGAGGGCAGGAGTGAGAATTAGATAGGTTGTTTGACCTTAATGCTGACTTATGTCAATGTAGAGATGGGAAAGTCATCCTTTAAATGTAGTTTTGTTAAGTGGGAAGAAGGTTAAAGGTGTCATTAGACCAGGTATTAATTTCCTGTTTCATAGATGAGACAAACACTCGTGACTCAAGAGCATGATGCATAACGACAAGGTCAAAAATTAGTGTAAGTACTACAAAACCACCTGCCATGTGGACAGGCCTAACAAGAGAAAATACAAAACAAAAACCTAAACATTACTTTTAACCCTAATTGATTCAAGCTGCAGCTCTGCATCATGAAGCAGCACAAATGAGCTGATGGACTGCGGCACGGGTAATGACCACTTATACTGAATCCACTGCCTAGAGAGAGGTCCAAGCCTTTGGACAAACTAAAGAAAGATTTGTAAAGGTTTGCAAAGATTTTCTTCAGATCAGACTTTTCAGTTTCAAGTGAAAGGTTAATTTCAAAATTATAGGCATTATTCATCTTCACTGGCAGCTGTATGTTTCTGTGAGTAACAGTCCAAATCCCAAGTTTCAGTGCCTTTAGGCTTTCTCCTCAGGTAGTGCAGCGTATACATTGCCTTTTGCTTAGGGTTTTTCACCTACTATTGAGAAATACAAATACCAGAAAGCACAGCTCTGTTGTCATGTGAAAATAGAAATTATAGACTTTTTTGAAATAGGTTGGGTGAGGATCTCTGTGGCAGGTACACGGTACTAATCTTTTTGTTCTGTGACAAACCTTGTAGCTGGGTCTGAAGATATCTTAATGGGTCTGAAAGGAGGTGCATATGAACCTTGCTTGCCTAAGGAAAGCAGCTGTAATGTCACCAATATTTCCAAAGGCTATATTTGTGGGTCACTTCACTGAATACCAATTTTAACATCTAAGATGTCCCCAGCAGCACTCCACATCTGTGCTAATACCAAAGATGGAAGGCTTGAATTAAGTTGTCATCACTACCACTTCTTCTGAGAGTTGGCTTAGCAAGTACAGCATCCATGCTGCTATACCTTCAGGAATATTTTAGCACAGCCTAATGAGATACATCATTGCTCTAAGAATATATCATCTTTTCTGGGATGGAAGTTAGGTACAGAAGAGCCGGGCCATGTTATTACCAACATATGTATGGCAATGTAATAGTTTATTTGGATCCACCTTGAAAACATTATCCTGCCCAAGAAAGTATACAGATGCTGAGGAAATAGTAGTGCTGGGCTTACCTGGAGATATTTGGTGGATCATATATTGCTGTATAACTTCAACAGCTTGATTCTTTTCCTCAGTTCCCACTCTCCCCTTTTAGGGCCTAATCCAAAGCCGACTGAAACCTCTAGAAATAGGTGTCATTAATCAAAAGCGTACCGTGGATCAAATCCTTACTTGAAATTTGTGCAAGATTCAGGATTTTACTCATATGAAACACATAGTTGATTAGCATCCATTTTTATCCTGCTTTTCATATAACTTACACAACAAATAATGCAAAGTGTAGTAAAAAGCCTACTACATTTCAGTTTTCGGATGTTCATGATGCTGTGGGTAAACATCACCCAGATAAATTACTGCTAAATTCCTCTTTCACAGCTCAGTTAAAAAAAAAAAATATGTGTCACTGGCAGGAGATAACAGCAATTACCAGTTATTTTTCTTCATTAATTTTGCCAGCTTGTCCTCTTCATCTATTACTTACATACCATATATTTTCTGACACATATTTAACTATACAGCTACAAATCACAACACATTTGTATAAATAAGACAGTACGAAAATGCAAAAGAGCTATTTATAAGCAACCAACCTGGAATCAGTATATGAAGGCTGCACAAGTTATCCCTGAAACCTACCAGTATAAAATGTTGTAATAAAAGACTTTCTAAATAACCTGCAAAATAATCTATGTCTTCGTCACAAAATAAAAAAAAGTCAATAAAATAAAATTACATACTGTTGCAACCCACTCTAATCTCAAAATAAGTCTCTTAGAGGTTCACAGAAGAGAAAAAGTGCTCCACGGGAGCAGACTGAGTAATTTGGCAGAACTTTCAAACATCACTAAGCACATCTTAGTGAATGAATGAGAAAATTCCTGCTGTGTTACCATTTGACATATGGATAGTATAGTGCCTTACGGATAGTCCAAGAGGCATAGCAACAAATTTCAAGTATGCCACATAGACTTTGCTTCCTAGAAATTCTTGATTGAGAAGGCTAAAATGTTTATAGTTTTTCTGCAAAAATTACAGGTTCAGGTGAACTTTTACCATATTTTCTGGATTATTTCAACAATAACAAAAATCTTTTGAAGAAAATTTCAAAATAATTTATACTATTTTCTTCAATACCTTTTCAATGTAAAGTAACCTTATACTGTAAATTTCCTTTCATCTTTATATATAAAAAGAAGTGCTTTTTTAGACTCACTATTTTCCACTTAATTGTTCTGCAATGGAAGTGAGACACCAGTTATGGATACAGATGTAATTCATAGCATGTAGGTGATCTATAATTAGTAAAAACTCATTTGAAACTTGCTTTGTAGGAGTGTGGACAAGTATGTGTTCCATTTTGTATCCTTGAAATATAAGGGGGGAAGGTGAGATGAAGGAAGTGTGATGGTTCTGTTTTCTGTTTACCTAGTTCCATACATAAATGGTATCTGAAGCCTGAAAATATGAAATAAGGAACTGCAAATACATGGCTCCACAGAAAGCTTCTGTTGTTACTAGGAAAGGTAGTCTAGGAACTGGTTTATAATCAGAGCTCAGATATGGACCATACATGGTAGTACAGGCCATTGTCATCTTTCTCGATATTTAAAAGGTACGGCACTTTTTCTATCCACCTCTTTCCCCACTTTCTAAATTAATTTGCTTTCATGGATTCTTGTAATACTGCAACATAATCCAAATACTGCTTCAGAACACCTATTTTTTTCTAAGTTTGTATTTTTCTAAGTAGACAAAAAGTACTCAAGACTATGGAATTTTCCACTTTTCTTGAAAAAAAAGTGAAAATAATCAGAATTTATGAAGGAATAGTTTAACCATGACAAGGCTGTCTGAATTACAAACTTACAATACCTGTATCACCTACTGTTTCGGTTGCTTCTGTTCAACAAATATTGAGACCTGCCAAATGTCTAACAGTTTCAGAGCTTGGCTGGTAAGAGATGTCTGCTGTCATTGTTGAAAACAAGGGTTTCTAATTCTTTTTTTTTTTTTTTTATTAACAAAGTGACTTACAGTATACGTCAAATATGGTTTGTTTCTGTAGACATCTACTAGTCTGGAGTGTTACTCATGCCTTTTAAAGCAATGTTGTAGGAAAATGTGTAAGATAGCTGGGCAATGTTCAATGTATTCCAGTAAGTTTTTATGTTTTATTTTTTAGTACAAACAACAAGATAGAGATCATTTATTTGTTTAAAAAGAAAAGTATTTCAAGCAGTGTAGGAGGAATAATTCCTACACAGTTCCTTGCTTTTTCATTTTTTAATTTTAATATTACTGCAACAAATTGAGCTGAGTATGTTGATATGTAAAGAAAAATGAAAGTTCTCCAGGGTTTCAGGTTTGTTTTGAGCACATATGCCCTGGAGGCTTTTCTCGATCTCAGTGGGCTTTAGTGAATCAGAATGAATACAATAGGATCTAGGAAGAAATGTGTTTAATGAGCTGCATTACAAAAAGAAAAACAGAAGATAAAATGCTATAATGTAATGTCCACAAAACCACTGGCATAGAATGCATGATAGAGATTACTCCTACAATATATTGGAACTTTTCCCATAGTAATTGAAACAATATTTGTGGAGCTAGCCATGGGACTCTATTAATCTGGAGAGAAGCCATAAACCTAAAGCAATCTGAAGCGTGTTAAAGTAGAGGTGCTATCTGCTGTATCCTAAGAATCTAATTCTCTGCATGCAGGTGAGTGTTTTGCATGATTACACAAATGCGTGCTTGATACATGCGCTACTATGTAGGTGTGCCTGAATCATATGTGGATGCATATCTGTAGCAATGCATAAGTTTCTCCAAGCGTGTGAAAATACCTTCAGGAGCTATACATGGTTGTTCATCTGTAATTTGAGAATTGCACACAGTCTGCTGAGAGGGAATTTGGAGTTAGAGACTCCTGAATTCATATGGTAGGATGTTCATAGCTGGTGGACTCAAATGGTGTTATTTTTTGTTAGGTGTGTATGGGTGTGGGTTGAATGTTTGCAGTATCAAGAGGTCTTTTGATTTTCCCTTCACAGAATCCCAGAATACATGAGGTTGGAAGGGACCTCTGGATGTGATCTGGTCCAGCCTTCTGCTTATGTAGTCACCTAGAGCCAGTTGCCCAGGACCATGGCCAGCTTTTGAATATCTCTGGGGGGGAGACTCCACAGGCGCTCTGGGCAACCTGTGCTCAGCCACCCTCACAGTAAAAAAGTGTTTCCTGATGTTCAAATGGAATAATCTGTGTTTCAGTTTGGACCCATTGTCTCTTGTCCTGTCACTGGGCACTACTGAAAACAGCCTGGCTCTGTCTTCTTTACACACTCCCTTCAGGTATTTGTTCACATTAAAGAGATTTCCCCTTGAGTCTTCTCTTTTCTAGGCTGAACAGTCCCAGATCTCTCAGCCTTTCCTCATAGGAGAGATGCTCCAGTCCCTTAGTCATCTTTGTGCCCCTTCATTGGACTCTCTCCAACACCTGTCTTGCACTGAGGAACCCAGAACTGGACACAGTATACTCCAGATGTACTCTCACCAGTGCTGAGTAGAGGGGAAGGATCACCTCCTTGGTCCTTGGCAACACTCCTCCTAGTGCAGGTGAGGACACCATTAGCCATCTTTGCCACATGAGTGCATTGCTGGCTCATGCTCAGCTTGGGGGCCACCAGGTCCTTTTCTGCAAAGATGCTTTCCAGCTGGGTCATCCCCAGCATGTATTTGTGCATGGGGCTGTTCCTCCCCAGGTGCAGGACTTTGCATTTCCCCTTATTGAACTTCATGAGGTTCCTGTCAGCCCATTTCTCCAGCCTGTCAAAGTCCCTCTGGATGGCAGCACTCTGGGAGATCAGCCACTCCTCCCAGTTTTGTATCATCAGTAAACTTGCTGAGGGTATACTGTGCCCCATCATCCAGATTATTAATGAAGACATTGAACAAGACTGGAGCCAGTATTGACCCCTGGGTTACATTGCTAGCTACTAGCCTCCAGCTAGACCTTGTGCCACTGGTCACCACCCTCTGGGCCTGGCCATTTGGACAGTTTTTGATCCACCTCACTGTCTGCTCATCCAGCCCATATATCAACATCTTGTCTATGAGGATCTTGTTGGAGATGATAGTATGAAATCCATACTGAAGCAAACGTGGATGATATTCACTGCTCTCCTCTCATCTACCAAGCCAGTCATTTCATCACAGAATGTTATCAGGTTAGTTAAGCATGACTTCCACTTTGTTGATCCATGCTGAATACTCCCAGTCACCTTCTTGTCCTTCATGTGCCTAGGAATGGTTTCCAGGATTAGTTGTTCCATCACCTTCCCAGGGATCGAGGTGAGGCTGACTGATCTGTAGTTCCCCAGGTCCTTCTTCCTGCCCTTTTTTGAAGGCAGGAGTGACCATTGCTTTCAACTTGTTTGAAGAACAAGTTGCTTGAAAAGGGAAAAAAGAAAGGAGGGCTATGAGTGACAATAATGTCAATCAGCTGCTCGAGGAAGACAGCTGAGCAGGGGTGAACACAGGATTCAAATACTTAAACTTACTCATCTAGTGCCATATTAGATGTGCTAGGGTCTCATTCTTCAAAGGATCTGTGTTTCTTGTGGGTCATATGTCATATAAGCTAGTCCCATGCAATTATTCTAGGGTCAAAAATGGCACAAAATCCCTACAGTTAGGCATTTGAAACACTCTCCAGGTGTCTACCAAGTTATTATCTTTCTGAGCTTCCCAGAAGATGTGAAGTTTCACTACTTTACAGACTGTACTACATGCACAGCTCGTAAAAATGAACATATGATATGACATCCTCTTCTATGATTTTTCTTCTATGAAACTGCTTTTCTATGTCAGTCACCCAGGAGTTTTTTCTCTGAATGTTATGAAATGTTTGTATTATTATCAGAAGATTTACAAATCTCTACAGTTTCTAAGAATTACTCTGCATCAAATATTGTACCTCCAAGGCATATTTTCACTTTTCCAATATTGTACTATGTTACAAAATTTATATATTAATTCCAGTGGTATTTCATTTGCATAATCCCATCTGTTTTAAGTCTCACCTTGCCCATTATGTTATTTGAATTTCTCCAACAATTTTCTACTGCCAATTTTGCTGACTAATAAATATGTTAATTTGCCATGAGTTATCATGCTCTCGCTATTACAGATAGCAATTTCATACACATTGCACGATGTTATTAAAATCTTCACATGGATAGCTCTTCATTGATGTTCACTATAAATTAGGCTTAAAATGATAATATGCTGCCATTCTAGGCTTTAAAAATTTAAATGGCCTTACTAATTGTATTGTGTGTTGAATTTATAACAATTTATTTCAATTTAGAAAATTGCTTAGTCAAAAAAAATTAAAATCAGCATGCAGAAAAAAAGAAACATATCCTAGCTTAATTCAAGTTACCATTCTGCAAGTATGCCAGATTCATCCGAAGTTTCTTTATGTGGTTTCTTAGCTTTTACTTTGTACCTCTCTTGTGCTTGTATAAAAAGCAGGGCAGAGAAGCAGCATCAAGAATGTTAAATGGAGAAAATCAGTAATGCCAAAATGACCATCAATTTGGAATCAACAAATTAGAGCTTGGCACATAGTGAAAGTGACAGAGAGAAGCAGGCAGTGCTGAAACATACACATCAAGGTTATGCTCTGGCAGCTCTGACAAGTGGCACCAGCCAGGACTCCCATCAATCAGGTATTCTCAGCAGAAGCTGCAAACACTTAATTCATTTTGTGAAGTAATCACTATTCGCTAGCCAGCAGAATGAAATTGTCTCATTTGTTTTTAGACATCACCTCACTTGATCTTTGAACCTAAAGCTGCTGTTGTTGTTAATAACATCTGTTATTGTACTCTGCTAACACCCAATTGTAGCAGGCCCATTTGTAGTGAATGCTCTGCAAATACCCTGCTGGAAACAACCCTTGCCCAAAATAGCCTGCATCCTCATTTGAAATTAATTCAGTAAGTGCATATGATAAATGAAGGAGGAAGAGATATCTTGAATCTTACTATAAAGTAATACATTATTCAAAGCAGGTAAAAGGTAAGAGAAAAGTCACTTTAATCTATAAACTTGTTGTGAATAATGGTTATTGAAAGAAAATGTGAAACGGGGTCGGAAAAGTTATTCAAGTTAAGTTCATAATGAACTGAAAAAAAAGCTCCTGAATAGAAGCTTTCAGGGAGCTTGGTGAGGTTGCAGAAATCACCATAAACTCAATGTAAATGTTTTTAAGATGAGAAAAAATGTCTGTATAATGAACCATCTGTGACTTGATTTGATACCTCTGCGGACATTGTTTCTCTGGAGAGCATTTTGTTCAGTCTTTGCTTTTGCAGTTCTTCCTGAAATGCATTTAAACTGTCTTGGAAGCTGAGGAGCTGTAGTTCAGTGGTTGAATCTGTACTATGTAAGAATTACAATGCTCTGACACTCTGGGAATTTTTAAGGGTAAGCACTACGTTTTCATGTCTGCTTTTTTTTTTGACATCCAGCATAGCTCAGCTCTGACCAGATAAACTGAGTAAAACATTTTTAACCATAATAATACAGAGTGTGTACCCCACCTTGATCACTGGCTGTTGGTTTGGCATTATTACAATGCTGTTTCGTTATTACAATACAGGGTGGAATCTACCTGGAGATATGAATTTCTTGGTTGTCTTCAATCTGCTTTAGTTTGCCAGAGCAAATCAAGCTTAAAGCAGCAGCCAGACTGAATGTGAAGATCAGTGTCTCAGCAATATAACAAGATCCCCAAAATCTATGGTGGCTACTTGAAAATTTTTCTTGCAGTTCACAGAAAGAAATTAGAAGCATGATGAATATGACTTCCTGCCTTTCATTTTGCTGAAATCACTGTCCTGCCTTTAGATGGCGAGACGTGCTGTGGTGATAAGCAGGTAGACCTGGTAGCCACTCAGCAGCTCAAGTATTTGGGCATATGCAGAAGTTAATTGGTGTCTTTGGCAGGATTAGCACCTTGTAGAATATCTAATTGGAGATCTAAGGATGCTGATGCAGATACACAATAGTTGCATTTTTCTTCTATTTCAGTGCTACAGTTGAGATCCAACAAACATGGTTCTCATCTGTTAGTGTGTTCAGACAGGAAGCAATTTCATTATGTTGTGGTTTTGTTTTTTTTTTTTTTTTAATGTTTGTATGAGCAGAATAGATTCACATTTAGCCATAGAGACACCAAAATAACTGGCCATGTTTTTTACCCATGTATATATTTATCATAAGGTGGTAATAAATAGAAAGGATGGACTAATCTTTTTTTGAAATTTTACAAATTATGCAGAAGATTCCACTCTTTGTAGAATATACAGGGCTTGTATACATCTATTATTCCTGGAACAAGGCCTCTTTCTACATCTCTATGTCATGTGTGGATGATGTTATAAGACTTCATGTATTCATCCATGATTTCTTGGCATCTTTACCACTTTCACCAAGCTGTGTAATACCTAGAAAGCCTGGAATTATCCACTCCTGAGTGTTGCAGCTGAATCTTAATAGGTTTATGCATCCAAGATGTGCTGAACCTATTGCACATGCATGCCATTAATTGAAATCCTGAACTGAAGCTTAGAAAAATCCAGAGTTCTTCAAGAACAGCAGAGCCATCAGAATGGATCTGTATCAGAAGATTTTGTGGATGGAGCATTGCAGGGACCGCAGTGCTGTTAAATTGTTATTCCTGATTAATCAAGGAAGATGAAGAAGGGGGACAGTTAAAGTGAAAATGTAGAAAGGGCTGATGCTGCCCTGCTGTTATCAGTCAGTAGAAGCCCTGAAATCCCGACAATCTGAAGTACAAAACATGAGTGAAACAACTCTTCTGTGCTCCTCCTCTTCACACTAAGCACATACTGGGGAGTTTCCTTTCTTGTTTGGCATTGGTATACAGAACCTGTGTGGAACAGAGGCAGTTTTTTCTTCCTGCAAGTCACTGGCTAACCAAAGCTCTTATGTATCCACTCTCATGACAGGTGAACTGCAGCAAACTCTAAAAATAAGGGGAAGCTCCTGCCGCCCTACTGCAAACTCAAGCTCATGTCGCAGTACACCATGGCGACATGGAGAGCTATGTCTGGGATGATGATATTAGAAGCAGTTTTTTAGTTTGGGGAGTTTTGGCTCTGCCACTGGTAAGGTGAGTATCTTTAAACATGACACTTGATTTTCCTGAAGCTTCCTCATCCATATAAGGCCTCTTTAAAATACTTTGAAATATACTAGCAGAAAGTCATATTCATATGAATGTGCATGTGGGTATAAACTAATTAAAAAAGCTAGATAACAGTACTGACAAAAATAAATAATTTATACATGGCCTGCAAATATTAAGGATCTTTTTTAACTATATATAGAGCCATTCCTGTGTTTTGTATGAAACAAATAACTTCTTATTGTGTTATACAAATTGCTTTGATTATTTTTAGCAAATTGACATAGCCATAATCCTTTTGCTATGTTTGGTCTCCCAGAGACACTTAAGTACCTTAAGTTTGGTTTCTGACATCTGATGTGAGGTAACAACACAACAGGAATATTTATGTATGCATGTGTATGTAAGTATATAGATTAACATGAAGAATAATGGCGTTGTTAAAGACGTTTCTATAGGTCCTGCATCTCCTGCTAACATCAAATGAAAAAGTAAGCCAGAATAACTTCTTGCAGATTCCTCCAAACTCTTTTCTCTTTCAACTCCCTATCTTTAAATTTCCTGTAAAATTTAGTTCAAAGTAGAGCATTTCAGTTCTCCTCAGGCTAGGCTGTCTTCCTAGCTCTTCAGTAAATAACTTCTTAGGAGAAGATAGCAGCTGGAAGAGTGGTGAGGAGTTGTCTTAATCACCAGACAAAAATCCATCTCTTCCAGCTTTGTTGCCTGTGGGTAACTGGGAGATATTTTATTTGCATTAAATTTGCATGACTTCCTACTGCCCTCTGCAAGGCCTTTCCTCTTGCAACCTGTGCTTCTGCTCTCCTCCCAAATTTCATGTAGGTTGCCAAGGTATGACCCTAAGATTTTCACTGTATTAATTGTATTCTTGTTGCTTATGAGTCCAGTCATATCTGGATAGTGCAGAGAAACTTAAAAAATCAGAATATTACTAATGATGGAGAAACAACAGTGTAAAGTTTTTTGTAAGCTGAGTTAAGAGCAAAATGGAAACTAACAGCCTACAAAACATAGCTGAAGAAAATTAATGAGAGTTTTCCTAAGGAAAGATCTGAGACCTGTTTCCTTCATCTACACAGTCCTTCCTTCTCACTGCTTGTAGAAAGGCTAAGGGAGGGCACAGAGAGCACTATTCAGAATGATAGTATACACAGGAAGTAATAGAGTTATTAATAACTCATTGTTTTTTCCATAAGTTGAAAAATCAGTCTGGTATTTGGTGCAATAACTCATTTTACAAATGCTGAGGCAGACAGACAACCACAGAGGTAAGCCAGTCCATAGTCAGAGCTTGGCAGGGCATCACGGTACAGGAATTGGCACTCTTGAGTATTTCGTTTGGCTAAGTCATGTAACTCTAGATGAAGGGGGAAGGATTTCTCCTCTCCCCCCTGCCCCAGGATGTCTTACATGCTATTGTTCCTTTCAAGACTTATATGTACTAAAGACATGCTCATTGTAGTTTTTCAAATACCCTGTTGGTAAATGAGCTTTGCACTATGGCACATATCCCACTCTTCTGATGCCTATTTCCTAGCTAAATTGTTTTGTTCTGCACAACCTATTGTTTCCTTCTTTTCATTTATCTTCAAAACAAATAATACTGCATTTAGAAAAGTTGTATTTTTGAAGTGAAAAACAATTAACCTCATGTGTGCTCTAGGGCTTACAGGATAGTATACATCCTGCTGTACATCTACAGATGGCTCTCATTTGGATTTGCATACAGCACACTGGATCTGGACATCCTGTGCTCTCTGTTACTGGCTCAGTAAAATTAAAAAACTCGTCTTTTGTGCTGGCACTGGTTGCAACAGTTACGATGGTCAGTGTGTTGAAAAGATTCATGAGAAAGGAACAGAATAACTCTAAATTTACCAAAAATTGTATGGGCAAAGGTGGTAGTTAGATTGGCCTGGTTTCCCTCTCCAGGGTAAAAGAAGGGGCTAAGACATCTTCTTGCATGTGTGTGTGATCTGTACACAGAGACAGCCACAATGAATTCAGGATGATTGCTCAGAATTAATGCCACCTCTACATATAAAAGCTGTGAAGATGCCACAAAAACTAACACTACCTCACTATTGTGCAGGAAAAGACTGCACATTGCACCTCTTCAGAAGGTCGTAAACCTGCAATTCTAATTTACATTTCTGCCCTATTCAGGTTTCTGCTGTAGCATAGTCCCCTCTTATCATTACACAGTGCAAGCCAAAGCTAGAAGTGAAACCATGAACGTTGGCATTCCTCAGAGAGGGGGAATGAAACATGAAACATAATCAAAAGAACTCTTGCATTTAGAGTGGAACAATTTTTATATGGCACTGAGTTCACTTGGTGGAAAATGCTGTAACTGGAGATTGTCATCAGGCATAGATTCGGCATCTGTGTTTGTGTGTTTGTTTTAAATCAGCAGAAACAGTAAAAGGGAAATTTTTCTAAAGAACAAAACATTTATTTTTTTATTTTTTACATTAAAATATTTCATTTTGGAGGTATAGAAACATTTAAGCAACATTCAAAAATTGAAACACTTGGTATTTTAATTTTAAATGACACCTTATGTATTTCAGATTTGCATGTGTAAATTAGAAAAGAAGAAGACAACAGGTTTAAAGATCCCTAAAATAATCCAAGGACGCCCCGAAAAATCAATTTCCAGTGTTTTTTGCATTAGTTTTGTCAATACCTTGTAAAATGTCCTTTTCAGTCTTACCCCCCACCCCTCCCCTTTCTGCAGATTTCTTAGTTTCACTCAAAAAAACCAGTCCACTTTTACTACTAATAGCTTTGCTTATTTGCTAATGGGACTGAAATATCAGCAGCATTATAAAGAATGAATCTAGTTTAATAATACAGCAAAATCTTTTTCACCAGCAAACTGCCATAAGCTTCATTCACTTTTATGGAACAATGTTCAGAGCAGAAGTTTGTCTTCACCTTCTTTGAGTCAAACACAATGGGAAACTATTACTGCCAAGTCCATCTAAACAGACCACCTAATGACACCAGTTGCTAGTTCACAGCAAGGGCAGTAATGTGGTATTCCTCAGCAGTCCTGTGCTGAGATATACATCAGCTATCCCTTCTTGTTGATTTCATCCTGTGCCTGTTATAATTTTATATTCTGCAATCATGCAAATGCATCCTCTTTTTTAAAAAGTGATAGCAAATAATATCTGCTTACAGTGCCATCAAGCTGTTAGGAATGTGCAATTAGCTAACATTCACATCAAAACCAAAATATGCTCAGGTATTTGCAGTACAAGATAAACTAGCTGGTCCATATGCGCAAAAGAGTCCTAGAAGTTCACAAAGATCATACATCTTTTAAATTTGTCAAAGTTACACCATGATAAATATTTTTTTTTTTTTTTATGGAGGAAATAGTCCTCTGATGGATGCATCTTTTGACAAAAAATCTGCGTGGTTAAAATGTGTCTTGGGAATACTTCCCTAGAGAAACCTTTGTGTTTTCCTGAGAGCACAGTGAAACTTCAATAATTGCAGAATGTCATTTTGTCCCTCCTGTTTTTATTGTAGATGTTCTTCCCAGTGACAGACTGTCGCTTGCCTTTCTCCATATCAAAGGTCTACTGGTTTCCATTCCCTAGGTAGTCCCACAAAGACCATAAACCTCCAGCATCTACCATCCTGCTAGAGATCCAGGAGAAGCCTTTATTCCTCTTCTCCACAGCCCCAACTTGCAACTGGTTGAATATATGCCCTTCAGATGTATCCATCTGTGAGGGAAATCTCTTTTAGCTTCCTAGACTGGACACTAAAATGAGACTCTCTACCTCTTCTCTCCATATCAACATGAAGGCAAAACTGCAATTAAAGCTTGTCAGGTCCTACCTTTCAAGCATCTGTGATTGACTTTGGAACAAACAGACCTATTTTCTATTCACCCAGCAATTGCATAGAGCAGTCAGAGAAAAAGGGTTCAAACTATTAGGTCAATTGCCTGCAGCTTGTCACCTGCTCAGAGTTTAAATGAACACAGCTGTCTCAAAAGCACCCCAAGGAAATTCCGCTTGTCTATTTTTCTGATAAGCTACTCTTCTTCATTTTTTTCTCATGGTGAGGCACTTGAATGATTCATTTTGTTCTATCTTTTACTCTGGTTTTGGCAAAATTAGTCTGCAGTCTTTCTGGAAATATGTATGTCAGACCGCTGAGAAACAGAAACTCTATATTCTCATTTAGCTATTGGTTTCCTACTTGCTCTCCCTAACACATTCTATCATACTTTAGCTTATGCACTCAGGCAAGATATTACACAGCATATAAATTGAGGCATGCACCTACACTACGCACAAGATAATGCTCTGTCTCCCCCATCATCTCATCTTCATTTTTTCCTGCATACATTCTCAGCACATTCCCACAAAAAAAGCCTTCCCCAGATAGGTTTAGCAAGATCCCTGTAAAACTGCGTGAGCCATTCCTTCATCTTCTTGAACTTTGGAGGCTGTTTGGTACAATGGTGTTATTAAAAGCAGAATTTTAAAAAAGTTGTGAGCTTTTAGTTAAACACAAAAGTGTCCTCCAAATTATGCATTATTTCAGTCTTTTGAAAAACCCTTTGTTTATCCACAGAATTCTGTGTATTTCTCAGCATTACATTTGTTTTTTATTGTAAAATTAATGGTAAAGTTTATTTACAAAATATATATTCATGCTGTTTACTGAATTTTCTATCACAAAAAAATTCTTTTAATTTCTTATAAACTTATTTTCAGGTTTTATCCCTATACAATAATGCCTCCTCTCAGTATTCTCCTAAACCTAATGGATTATAGAGTAATAGTTTCTTACATATTCCCCATTGCAACTTAATAGAAAATGCAAAATGAAATAATTAACTAAGTGAATCCCACTTTAAATTATATCTCTGCAGATCTGTGATGTCCTTTCCTTTATTTTTTCTGTGGTTTGTTGATTGATAAAGAGTACTTCTCAATGTATGTGACGTCTCCTATTCATATCCTTTGAGTCAGACTAAAATGTAAGTGGAAGTGCTTTGCTTAATATCAATATACCCTCCATACAACTCAGAGACATCTTTCAAGACAAAGGTAATGCCTAGAAAAACTTGAGACATTTGTCTCTTTTTGAGTGCCTGATACTGACAAAAAATGAATGTGGCAGCTTTAAAACCCTGCAGAGTTTTTTCTGATCTGAGAGCAGATATGTTTAGATCCTTCCTATGTTCAAGTCCTTCTCTGAACTAACTACAGCTCAATCTAGAGGTGGAAAGACGTTGCCCTCCTTTTTTGCCTCTAAAAGCTCTCTAGTCTTTGGCTGAAATAGCACCTTAATTCGTACTTTTCCAACAGAGTTCTTTCTTTGCTTATTTCTTGCACATAACTGAGTCTAATACTGCATGGAAGATGTAATGCCCTCCAATTTTATACAAAGATGGTGTGTTTCCTCAAAAGTAAATTGATTTCCACCTTTGTAAAAGTGACTCATTAGAAAGTTTTTTAGTTCCAAAGGCAACATGCTTGTGCATTGTGAAACGAGACCTTTTGTTTTTGTTACCATTACTGGTGCTGTTTTATTCCTTCCTTTACACTCAGTGGACTAATGGAATTCACCTGTGTCATATTTTGTTCCAAAATTCTAAGTTTTCATTCAATAAAAATGTGGTTCTAACACTTGCCTTTATTATGCAAACCTTAAAAACACCAGCTAATTTTAAGGAATTATATTTTCTCAGAATCTGCAACAATATAAACCAATATTTTTGATAAGTATGAACAATCTTCATGGGAGTTACTAATCTTATCAATGTTAATCTTTCACTTAAGAACAAGCAGCTAGGTATGATTACTGCCTGACATTTTTGTGTAGGAAGTCCATGATGTAATATGGCCTTGTCAGTACAAAAATATATAACTAGACGGAGGCCATAAAGATACACTGTTATTGCTGCAATGTGTTTTATAAAAAAATAAATAATGGAAGAACTACTGCATTAGTGATTGCTAGTTTTTAACTAGATTAAAAAAAAATTAAAAAAATTATCCAACATTTTCATTTTCATTTTTCATAGTATTAAGAAAAAACATTGACACTGACACTTTCCATACATGTTTAACTTCTGCTTCCTTCATTCTACAGAATTTCTGAAGGTAGTGTAGCAGCAGAATGTAAAAGCTATAGTTGACCATGAAAGTTATAGTTCATAGTCAGCTTTTGCACCTTTTTTTATTTTTTATTTAAAGCAAAGACCCTAACACTATAAAAATCTGTCCTAGGGACAGAAAGAAAGAGAGAGATTTGATGATTCCTTTCCTTATGTTATGGTCTTCATAGGATTTTTGATTGTACTGTAGTTCCCTTTTCCATCTTCTCAGATGAAATGCTATTTAAATGTGCATCAGCTCCAGAAATCCTGATTCAATTTCAGTCATAAATCTGCATTTCATGGTCTCTTTTTCTTCCTGTAGAATAACAGTAACATTACACAAAATTATCTTCTTTGTTTGTGGGAGACTTGGGATCTCTGTCTCACAAAGAATATGGGATGGAGGAATCCTGACTTTATATCATGTTTTTTCTTTGAGGAACAGCTGGACTGATGTTAGCCTCACTCCTGCTGGGACCTTTGCAGGTTTAATTACCATAATTGTTTAAGTGGATCTGCTTATAAAAAAAGTCGTCCGTATCACTACTCCCAGCCAGGCAACTGGATGCACTTCTCGTTAAGGGACTACCTCTGGCACATTGAACAATTTTAAAGTGCAGATTTTGCTCACGTTATATAATGTCTGAATTCAATGGAACTTCATGGGTGTAAGCGATCCCTGGCTTTGACCCTTAAGTCTGCTTGGACACTATGGCTTTTTGCAATGTCTGTGTTTTTATGAAAAAGATACCATGGTTCCTACCATTCCTTCAGTAAGGTTTCTACATATAAATAGAACATTTTAAAGAAAATTAAACTGTAGATTTATGGTGCTTATTAGCTGGGAAACTTCTGTATTTATTTATATACTTTATTGGTTTTGATTGATATGAAGGAAAATAGTTTTTAATCTTACTTCGCATATCTAAGAAAACAAACACAGACCACAGATGTATTTATTGTAATTTCTTAAAAGGTGCATATTTTTACCTCAAATGTTACAAAACTTTGAGAAATCATAACAAGTTTCTGGCACAATCTCATCTTTGTGGTAGAAAGCATATTTTAATACAAACAACCGATTCCTTGGATAAATTTTTTTGTTTCTAGTTGATGTAGACTTCTTTGTGGTTGGATGCAGCTTTCCCAAGTAAACAAATCATAAAAATGTTAACTAGTACTTTGAGTTTCTGTCAATTGTGTGATAAGTCCACATCCCAAATGGAAAGACAGGCAGGCAGGCTCAGAGACTTGCATTCTTTTCATAATTGAAAAGAGATGCTCTGTCTTGCCTAAAATGGTGGGGATACAGAGGGCTACAAAGACTTATAACGTGTCAATACCTCTTTCATGTACCTACAATAAGCTTTTCATTCTGTTTATGTTTCCAGACTGATCAGGTTAAACCCCATTTTATATCTTTTGCTTTGGTGTATATCAGGTACATACTAGGTTGTTCCTAATTACAAAGATAGGAGTCATTCAGAAAACGCTCCATGCTTTGAGGCAGTGATTACTTTCAATCTCTTCTGCTCATACAACACAAACCCCCAAAGTTCTTGCTATCTGAACTTAAATTATCATCATGCTTTGGAAACATATGTCCTCTTTGCTGAAATCACTTGACACAGAAGTGAGTCTGTAGCTGAAAAATAAAATAATAGTAACAAACAGAGAAACCTTGTACAACTGCCTCAACAAAGGAAAGCGTGTGAGGAGGACGAGGATATTTAGAAATCTACTTGCAGGAATAACACAATCAAGTGTGTGTTTTGGGTGTTGGAAATGGCATACATAAATGGTGAAGTTAAAGGAATGAACAGCAAGTCTGGATAAATGAGGAACTGCAAATGTCCTACAAAGTAGCAGAGGAGAAACCTGGGGTGATCCTTCTGCCCATCATCTCTGTGAGCAGCTTGGTGCTGCTCTGGATGCTCCTGATGGACCACCACAGAGCTGTCCAGGGAGCCACACCGTGATGATTAAAAGTTGTGTCCTTTATTTCTTCTTTGTCCATCTGCCAACAGGTGCCACAGGGTGTTGTTTTCTTCCCCCCACTAAAACATGGAGTTGTGGACATTATGGTTTTTTTCAGCTATATTACTGTGGGGACAGCGACTTCCTGCAGAAGCGGTACCAGACAGCAGGGAGTGACAACTTTTTAAATTAGTAGATAGAGAATAGCCCGAGTTTATCATTCAGCACCCAGAGAGTTCAGAGAGGAGAGAAGAAAACTGCTAAAACCTATAGTCTTCTAATTACTTTTGATATCCAGCTCTATATTAATTGGAGAAGGCTATATATGAGTTGGTGAAGGTATGCGAATTAATATATAATGATTTTCAAAGATAGTTTCCTTTTCTAAAAAAAAAAAAAGTATCATTAAAGAAAATAAATGTCTTTTGAAGCAGGTGGCTTATTTTTAACAATTTGCATTGGCAGTATGAGGCAAAGAAATCCCTATGTTTTAAACCAGCCTGAACAAAACCAATCCTAATTGCATATGTTGAGCAAGTAGATGTAGTTTCTACTAAAATAACAATAATGCACATGAATATGGTATCTCAAACTGAAAGAGAAATAAGCACAAACCTGCACAGAGCTTTCAGAAAAAAGCAGAAAAAACTTTACAAGCAGTCTGGTAACCTACTTGCCAGATTACCTGCTTTCATATGAATAAAGAGTAAACTGGACGTGAAATGTAAAGACAGGACTTTGGAACCACAGTTCATGTCTTTAAATAATGGTGCAGTGAACTGCCAGTGGCTGTTCAGGGCTGGCTCAAATACAGTTCTCAAGTATGAATATATTAAGTAATCAGTCACAAGGACCTGTGTGACTAATACTGTCTCCTATAAAATTTAGGAACACAAACCTGACCTGTAATGAAATGTGATGAAGTGAGGATTTCTTGGAACCTCATTTTGTCCCTGGATAGATCAGTAGAAGACAGGAAATTAGACATCTCTGAAATAAAAAAGAAAACCAACTTGATGATCATGACCACAAAAATCCCTGTCATGTCTATTCTGTGCACACTAAAGAGACTTCTGAGAAAAAAAAAAAAAAAAAAGTATTTTCTAGTAGGATTTCTAAATATTTACCTGCAGAACAGAGTTAGGGGGAACACTGACTAGGAAAGACCAAAGACCAAATGATTCTCAGAATTATCCTGGGACCTTTGTCAATGACTGTGACAGATCACCTCAGATTTCTACCATTAAACGTAACAGACACCTAACAGATTTCTCTTCTTAATTTTAATAAATTACCTCTTGAGCTGGCAAGTTTGGGTTTTTTTTATTGTGTCCTTAATTTTAGTTTTTGTTAGATATGCAATTATACCCACACTTTCAAATGACTTGAAACTTATGTCTCAACATATTGATTCTGACCTTTGATTTGTTACTAAAAGTAATATTAATAATATCTTATTAATTAAGCCTTTTGACTTTGAAATTGAGGAATCTAATGGGTATTTAAGCTACCAATTCTTGTCTTACAAAAGCAGGCAGAATAGTGTTTGCTTTCTACTTCTGGAAACTGAGATTGTTTACAGGCAAGGACACCTAAATGAAACTACATCTCTTCTCTTAGAATTTCTTTGTCTAATGTTTAAAAGATAAACCAAAACAAAACTGAAGTTGTAGGGAAGAGCTTTCATAGGGAAGGAGGGGAAATAAGCTGGAAAAATTGGCTTATGGTAGCGGGAACTTCTGGAGTGTGGTAGTTACCTCTTTACACCAGAAGGGTTGTTATACTTCATCACACCTAAGTTTAGATGAATAGTACTTTTATAGTGTTTTGGGATCCCAAAAGTAAAAGCAATATATAATTACTTTTCATTCAGTTCAATCTACAGAAAAATAATGACTAGAGTAAATATCAGATAAGAATCCTCCCCCCCGCCCCCAATCCCTCTGGCTTTTATTAAAATAAACGTTAGTTTAATTAATTTATTTTGATCATTTACTCACTTTTACAGAAAGACACTTTTCGGTAGGTGTCCAGTCTGACATTTCTGTATAGTGTCTCCCAGGAATAATAAAATTTCTTCCATGCCTGCAGGGTCCATTATCTGCCTTACTTTTTGGAATCATTACCTTGAGTGACTCACAAGGTCTTAATAACACTGAAAGTTAAGAGAGCCTGTATTAAAATGTGGTGACCCTCAACTTCTCCACTTGGCTAAGTGACAGGAATAATAGTTGGTTACATGGAAAGCAGTATTACTGACTTGCATCTCCTGCTAGCTCAGATTTGATTTCAGCAAGCCTGAAATGCTTACAGCCAAACCCTTCCTTGTACTGTTCTGACATGTTGCTTCCCTTGAAAACGAAGAGTAGTCCCATTCAAATCAGAGCCAAATTCAGTGGGACTTTACACTGAGCAGCTTCCCAAGTCTTTGGCAGGGAGACATCTGACTGGTGGAGGATTTCACCAGAGTGCTGGGTGGTGGCAGGTACGCTAGCCAGGGAGCAATTATCACATTGACACAGTAGGTGCCTCCTGCAGACAGCAGCAGTGAGGGATATACACAGCTTGGCGATATGCAGTGGGCTGGCATAGATGCACCTGGTTGGGCAACACTAACACGGTTCCCTGCCTCCCCAAGCTTGGAAATCTATTTATGCCAGGTCTCCTTGAACAGGGGTGAAAATCAATTTCCAGTCTCCTTAACACATCTTGTGTGTCAGAGAGAACAGAAGTGCTAGCTTCAGATGGATGGAGGTACACTGAAGTTATCTCTACTAACAGATTAATGCTTTTTCTTGATGATATTAAGAACGCTTAATACCATATGCATATATTGTACTGCTTTTAAATTCTAATAAATACAATATTAATGTTATTTTGATTGCCAGTTATCTCTAAGACAAGTGTTTTATTCAAATTCATTGCAGGCTTAACACTATGGAAACTCCTTAAACTAGAAGCATTTGCTTTGCTTACAGTGAAAATTAAATACGTTCTAAAATACCTTGATAGCATGGAAATCAGGTTTCTGAGACCAAAGAAAAGGAGTACATGCAAAGTAGTTTTTCTCAGGTAGATCATTATTATAGAGTTGTTCTGCAAGGTACACTGTATAGTAATAATCAATCTCCAGAGCTTTACCTTATTTAAAGTGGTCACCTACTAAAGGGCCTGGGCTTGATTTGTGGACAATATTAGGTGAATAACACAGTATTGTTTTATGGCAAATGCATTTTTTTGCTGCTACAGGGTATATTGCATATAACTCTTTGGTGCTGACTTACAGGCCTTGACAACACACATCAGGCTGTTTAAATCATCAGTGTTATTTTTCTTCCCCTGAGGAAACATAAAGGGAAGCCTCGCTAACCTGTCGGCTCCCCTCTGCCCTCCTTTCCCGCTTTGTTGTACGAAACCTTAAATATGTAGATGGGATTCCTGGAGTTTGGCTGGTTTCAGAGCAGCCTGGGGACTGATTTGGTTGAGCTGCCCAAAGCCCATAAATTCAGGACAATTGAATGGAAACAGGAGGCCAAGTTCAAGGGTAGAATGCTGGGTGAAAAAGCCTGGTGATTTGAGTATCCGAGGCTTCCAGGAGGAACGTTTTTCCCCTCAGTCATAAAAAGTAAGGGGAAGCATGACGCCTCAATGTTATGGCTGCTAAAACAAAAGGAGAAAAGGTAACTCAAGTTTAGGAATATAGCATGGACTGAATTTTGTATTGTTGCAGTGGAGGCTGAGTTTTGAGATCCTGCCAGGAGCTCTGGTAAGTATGGTTGGGATGGGGCAATGTTTTTGCATCACTGTAGTGTTATTCATAACTGTAAAGGTAAGCCCTATCCTTACATTAAGACTAGGAAGACTGAAGAAAACTGGATAATAGTGGCTTCAAAAGGCAGTGTGACACAAAAGGAAAATCCAGAGTCACATAAAATGAAGTAAGATTCAGGGCTTTCCTGGAAAACAGTAGAACACCAGTAAACATACAGATCCAAAAGTATTGGAGAAGGAAATCCTTGAGACAATAAAAATGTCCCCAAATCCCCAAACTTATTACTTGTACTATAAAAACAGCACAAAAATATTGAATATTGCTGCTTTTATAAATTATGAGTTTCACTTTATTGGCAAATTTTATCTGAGGAGATCGTATTGGACGCTTTAATTTTCTCTGCATTTTCAGTCTATTATCACTATTGAAGCATATAAGAACTTCAATTGTACTGGCCATCAGATGAACAAGACACAGAGAAGACAACTGCTCTCCAGAGACTTCTCTTTAATCTGATTCACTTCAGATTATTTTTCACTCTGTGTGGAGTAGGTGAAAATAGAAAAAGACCTAAACCCCTTGAATGATTTTATAGTTTTTAAAGTTGTGTGTTGTTCCTCAGGATTTAAATTGGACAGTTATGAATTTTTCTTGACATGATTTAAAAAATAATATGGAAAATTGATATTTTATGCTTTCTTCTTTGATTTTCCTTTAGGCTAACAGTATTCTAAATGAACAGTATTCTAAATGCTTTCTAAATTGTTTTTCTCTTTTGTGTTCTCTTTTTGCTTCTTTCCCTTCCTTTTTTACTGTGCTGCTCTGTAAGTTTTGCTAAATATTATCAGCTTCTGAAAGATTCCTGAGAGACAGAGTTAAATGTCATTTTTGCCAAATTTTCCTAAAGAGGAAAGAAAAAATAAAATTCAGTGACTCCAGATATCTGTGATTTTTCAGATATAAGAAGTCCTCATTTCCTCATGCAACAGACTTGGACCAGTGCTCTGTAAAGGGCAACCTTCTGTTTAGAGAGACTTTCTCCTAGTGTTTGAAAGGTCTGATTTGCCTGATTAATGAAACTGTGAATTGCAATCATTATGTAGGATTGTACATCTGGTGGGTAGGCTAGTTATCCTTGAATACTGAAGATAAGAAGCATGTTGAACTTTCCTCAGCACTGTAAGAAGTGTCAAGTTTGAGTTTCATAGACAATATTCATAACATCAGCAGCCTATGTTGCTGAAGAGACATGTAATTTTGTGACTTTATACGTGGATGATTTTAAAGTATGTTATCAAGTAAATGTTTATGAAATAAATTTAAAAGAAGCTTAGATGTAAGGGAGAGATCAAACCATTTTTCACAATGCTACTTGAGGACTTGAAATGCAATTCTGATTTCAAAGGAGCTGAACAAGTGTTTTCAAAAGTTCCTGATATTCCTCACTACGGAAGCCTTTGGCACATTTAGGAAGCAATAAAATTCTCAAAAAACTTGAAATTAACAGGAAAACTTCTGCTGAAGACAATTTTATTATATAATTTTTTTTTCTTATTTAATTAACAATGTATAAACAACTGAGATTACTTCCCCAGTGCGTTCCCTCAGTTTTTGTATTCACACACTGAATCTTACTTTCTTGTTTCATATATGCAAATCCATACTCAAACACACCATGTCTGACAAAACTGGTTTAAACGAAATCACTCCCTTACATAAACATTTCTACCAATACTAAAGTTAGACGTTTTCAGGTTCTGAAATGTAGAATTTCCCTTTCTTACCTAGCATGTCTAATTTATCACTTTTGCATAGTTCTGCAATTCTGGGAACCAGTCAGAATTTGAATTGTACTGTGCATTTTTCTGCCAAATTTTACTGACTCTGGAGCGTTGTATGAGCTTGGGATAAACATTCATATTTTAGGGGTTTAGTCAAGCTAAGCCTGACCTTCCAACCTTTTGATGAATACTTCATAGCTATCAGTTATTCTGCTGTACAGTAAGAAACATTAATTCTTACAAGTAAGATGCCAACAGGTTGTTACTACTGAAGTTTCTGTGACGATAGATACTGGCCAATATACTGATAGTAACACCAAAGTTTCCGGGGTGTTTTATTTAGCTTTTGCTATCAAAGGTGTTGATTGAAATCAATACTTCCATATCCATTTGTATAGGCAGATGAGTTGTATTAATTAATGACACATTTTCAATTATCTTTTTTATAACTATGTAGATGGAGAGTCTCAGGAATGAAAGAAGTGAGAAATGCTTTGGAAAACAAAGTAAGTCACGCTTGCCATCATCATGTTTCTGGAAGGATGATCTTTGTGGATTTCCTCACTGAGGACAAACCCAAGTGCCTCTCAGTGTCTAAACTGTTTCCCCTTCCTAAGGGTTTGGCTGTTGATGCTCAAGACCAGGTTTGCTATGGTGCAGCCCTGTAACCTTAGATCCAACTGCTGGGGAAACACAGAGGTGGTGAGAAGAACTGAGGGGAGCCTCCTTTTGCTTGGATGATGATTTACACCCTTGGTCCCTGCCTGAGCTACATCGCAGCTGTGGCTGTGCCTGTGCCTTGCATCTCCCTGGCCCTGACCTGTCCTTCCTGAACTGGCTCCCTGGCTTGATCTGGGACCTGCATCCTCCCTACAGACCTGCCTGGCCAGCTGTGCTGTGGCCAGCCCTGGTCATCATCACCGGACCTGCTCTCCTATGCTTATTTGGGTAGGGTGGGAATGACAGGGAGGGCAGTGCCTTGCCTTGCTGTCACTCCTTGCTCCCAGCTTGCTTTCCCTTACAGAGCAGCCCTCTCTTGCTGCTAAGAGTGCATGTGAAAAGCTACCAGGCCTTCCTACAGAAAGTTTATAATTAGTAGGTTTTTTCTACATTCTGAGGGTATATCAGGACTCTGTTTTAGATCCGGATTTATGTGAATACTGTAGTAGACAGATAATATTACAGAGTTTTGGGAAAAGCTAATAAACCTGGCACTCAGTCATCTTTGTCGTACCCAAATTAGAGCCCATATTTCCTACATTCTCCATCAATTTGTTACATTAAATTTTAACAGCCTAGGTTGCTCAGAAGTAAAGTACTTTAAGTGAGATTCTTGCTAGTGCAGTAAGAACATGTTCTGGACTTCTGTGATGGTTGTAGGCTGATGCCCTCAAAAAACACTCCCAGGTCTCCTCACACAATTGCGATGTAAGAAAGTACAGTCAGGTTGACTGCATTCTCCACCAATTTGTTGCATTTAAATTGCAAAGTTAAGAGAAGCCCTAGCCCTGAGGCTTTGTAGAGCTAGTAAAAAACCTGTGGCCTCTTGGTAGCAATAACAATAATGTATTTACTGGGTTACAGGACTGTATAGCCTTAAATCTAAGCAAATAGTTTGCATTAGTATCCAAGTATCTAAGGAAAGCAGCCGTATCTATAGGGAAACCTCTTTCATTCAGGTTTACTCTTATCTCCTACCTAGACTTTTCAAGAGAAAATCTACTGTTGGTGCCACACAGCTAGGTAATTTATTTCTGACCATTCAGGTACTTCTATAAGGTTGTGGAGATCCAGGCTATTTGCTAGCCATCTGTGAAAGGCTGAGGGAAGACAGAAAAACTGATTTATCTGCTGGTTTCAGACCAGCTGATTCCTCTATCGTCCAGCATGAATGGTGAGGATCATCTCCATGAGAAGGTAGGATTCCAGTGCCTGAGAAGGAGCTGTGATGTGTCAGCTTGGCTGTTTCTTCCTGGAGAAGGCAATGAGTTCTTACTTCCCTTTTCTGCAGAGGAGGAGATGGTGATAGGGTCTGGTAAATGTTTATGACAAAGGCAGAAAAGAAACCCTTTTGTTAAGCCACTTCTAACTGTCATTTTTGTATTCTTGATTTCCTGTTTCAGAGCACAACCAGGCTTGGGCTAAAAATGGGAAGAAAAGGAATGAAAAATCCTACAGGAGAAGTCCTTACAAGATAGCCCTTTTCACTTTTGCACTTACTTTCTGTGAAATACTACTTGACTTTGTTTTGAAAAATGAACGTCAAAGGCCAGAAGCTCAATTCATAAATCTCATAAACATTTCAGCAAATGCATCCAAATTGGCAATACTGGAACTTTTCTGAGACTTTCTTCTAAGTCAAAAGATTAAAAAAACCACCAAAAAAACCTCCCATATTTTTACCGACTACCCTCGCCAATAACCTTTGTCTACTTTTCCCTTCTTTTCCATTTCAGTCTAAATTCACAAGGAAAAAAGCTGTGGTCATTGGGTTGATGATGGGGCTGTGGAGATGGGAGCATTCCAATAAGTCACAGACTATCATGTAGGCAGCTGTGAAGCTGTCACTGCAGCATTGGAACTCCCCACATGTTGATATGTCAGGAATTTGGCCCACTAATCACGGGAGTTGCTGGCAACACTCCACCTTGGAACTATTCTAACTCACTTGCCTTTTGCGATAAAACAACTCTTTGTATTAACTTCTTGAATCCTATTGCGACCTTTCCAGAGTAAGCATGTCAATTTTTCTAACTATTGTGCCTACAAGGTCATAAAACCAGAGAAGAGGTGTGGTCATTTCAGCTAACGTATAATAACACACAACTGCAGTAACTTTGTTTCCCTTCTGACTCTGCCAGTGGTGACCGGTTGTGGTGGAATAATCCATTTGCAGCATCAGAATCCTCACAAATGGTAATCAGATGTTTAAAGTGGCTCAGTGAAGAAATACATCATGGAAGAGGGAAGAATGGGGAAAGTGAAGAAGCCTAGCAGCTGTGACTAAAGTATAATCTTGACTTCTGGCAGGCAAGGTATGCGCTGCATTCAGAATTTCAAGCCCGTCTGGCAGACTTGATGGTGGAACTGTCTCAGGAACTGCAGAATGGTGAGGTGCTACATGGAAATCTTGGCATCAGCAAGAAAATCTTCATGCTCTTGCTCTTTCAGGGATCTCACAGACTGAAGGCTAAGAGTACATTAAGCTCAAGACGTGAAAACCTAATTCCTGACAGCTTTATGCATGTGAAGCAGTGATTTATCCTTTAATAGCCCTTTTGAATGTGGTATAGTTTTTTTGTTTTGCAGATGATTGTTTTAGTAAAGCTAATGTGCAAGAGAGGGGGTGGATCTGATCTTGCTTGTTAGCCAATGAAGACCAGTCAGTAAAGGGTAAATAAACTAAAGCAGAATGAAAAAGAAAAAGGAAAAGTAAACAAGAGAGTGAAATTAGTAAGAAAGAATATTTCTTCTTTCAGTGGTTGCTGTCTTGGATCATTCCTGTTGGTATTTTTTTTTTTTTTTTTTCTTTTCTTAAGCCTTCTGTCTCTGTTTCCTTGGCTTTCAATTTTTACATTGTATGTACACAGAATGGATGTTGCATAGAATAATTGATGCAAAATACTTGAAAACCAATTATGACCTAACCTGGGGCTATTAAAGACTTTCTTTTAAGTCAGGGGTAGTTCCTCCCTTGTTTTGTTCACTAAATGTTGACAGGAGAGGAATAATCTTGAGACAAATGGAACACTTCAACAAGTAAATATCACAAGAGCCATAGAAACCCTCCAAATATACATTGCTTAGCTTGCAGTGTGCAGTGCTAAACCATAGATCTTCAAATTAATATCCTTCATAGCAAACAAAGTAGAATCTGAGTCTAGTGACATCTAAGAAATTGTCCACCACCCTGTGTTGTCAGGAATCATTTCTGGAGATGTCAAGCTGGGAAACATAGAAAGGGTAAGTAGAAGGAAGGACTGCACCGTAATAATTCCCCACTGAATGCCATCTCCCTCTCTTCCTTTTTCCCTTCTGTCCCTCAGCCTTCATTCCTTCTCAGTGAAACAGCTGTGGATGGTTCCTGTATCGGAAATGATTAATGACCACTTCTTTATTTAAATCATAGCTCTAGTTTGCAGCAGAATTTTAGCAGTTAGGTTGCCAAATTAGGTTCAATTAAAGGAACATACGCTCTCTCATTGCAACTGGATGCAGCGTCTTCTATTGGCAGCCTGTGATTTCTCTTCTAAAAGTGCTTAGATCTAAAATACACTGGTCCAAATTCAATACATATTAGATTTAATACAGATTCACTCTGGCATCCCAAAATCAAACAAAGGAGAATCTATTCAGGGCTGCAATGTACTGAAACCTCAGTTATCAGGGGTAAAGATTTCAACTGCTAAGCCCCATGCATCTCTAAAAAGCCTATGGTGATGAGGGCATGCAGGGATTTGTTGCCGTAGTGAGGGGTGTTTCCAGATCCATTCCACTAAGAACATTCTCCCCTCCACCCTCCATCTCCAGGCACTATTTCTGCTGGCACAGAACAGATTCTTAACCTTTAGCATCAGTCCATCATACAAGCATTTATACACAGCTTAACCACTGGCACCTGATCTGCTTTTGAGACCTTGCCCCAAACGCTGTTGACCGTGCTGTGGGTTGGAGATGAAACTGCTAATACAGCAGGATTCCTGTTCACCCCATCCTCCTATAGGGGCTTGGCAGAGATATGTGGGGCTTTAACTGTGCCCTCTCAGCAAACAAAGAGACACTCTTTGTAGAGGCTGCCCACATTGTTCAGGTGGCCACTTCTGTGGGAAAAGTAATAGAGTGAATGGAAATTTTTGACTGGACCACCTTGTCTTATGCATGGATTTCAAAATACATGTCATAACATTTTAAAAATAACATCTGACTATTCCAAGAAATGGTATGCAAGATGTACAGAAATATATAAAGATACTGAACTTGGCATGAAGTTTTGCTGAAATACTTTAGCTGAAAATAGACTTTGCAATATACAGACGTGATATATATGCTTTTTCAGCTAAAGAGGGAAGATTCTGGCTATGCTAGTGGCTTTGCTTTGTGGGATGTGTAAGGAAATCCATTATTTCAATCTCCCAGTTGCACAGATAAGTGGAAAATTTTAAGTAAGACAAATAAAATGAAACCATTTCATTCCATTCTGGATACCACATTAAAGTACAGTAGCTTCAAATAATAGGTTCGTAAAAAAAACATTGGCTGTCTCTCATGCAGTTCAAACATCTCATTACTGTGGGGTTATAAATCTGCAGACAGTAGAGGTCCCTTTTATGGAGCAGTCTTTCAGCTAAAATGGTTATGATCAGATCAATACATTTGTTATGTATAATCTCTTTTAGAACTTGGGCAAATGTGACTTAGCAGTTTTGACAGAAATGGAGCCAAGTGGTGCTTTATAGATTTCAACAATCTTGCAGCTGGTTCAATGAGGTGAAATCTGTAACTGACCTGTTGAGTAGTAAGAGCAATAGCAGAAGGAAATAAAGAAAAAAATGGTACAGTGTAGCTTGGACTTTTAGCTGATTTTTATATTGGATGTGTTCCTACAGTATAAGAAAGATGTGGTGGAAGCAATATTCACATAACATTTTGTTGTCTGGTAGCTTTTCTTACAAAAAAAAAGTTACAATGAAGCTACAAAAAACTTATTTTCATCCATCATTGTGCCAGAACTACTGTGTACTAGTGGTTTGATTTGTTCCATCTTTGACCTTTAAAATGCAGGTTGCTTCCCAAATGCCTTAAATGTGACTGAAGAAATTGAGTATAGTTTCTGAAGAAACAGGAATTCAATACCTCATCTGGCACATGGCTGAGTGCCTGCACTCCTCACTGAAGTCAGAAGGAGCCAAGGATACAAACATCTTACAGCAATTAGTGGCTTATGCACCATTGTCAGATAGATGCTTAATTGTGAGAGCTTGAATGTTCTGCTATTATTATTTCAATGTTTCTTTGTTGTCTAGTAGGAGCCCCTGTCTTAAATGAGGTCCTCTCCATCACTGCACAGCGCACAGAAGGTACCAGGTATGCAAGACAGAAGTTCAAAAGAACAAGATGTTCAATGAAGAAAATGAACTAGATAGAATGAGAATAAAGGAGAAAAAGCATGAAACTTAGGTGTTTTGACAAACACAAGAGAAAGAAACAGCATGCAGAAAAGTAAGCCACATCAGAAGAGTCAATAAAACAGATCTCTTGTTTTGCCTGTAGGTAATTCTGGTTCAAAACCATGTTATTCCCTATTTACACCTATTTCCTACAGTCCTACATTGATAAATCACCAAAGTCTCAGATAATTTTGTGAAAGTTTCTCAACTTTTTCTGTTGGCACTATTTTTAGAGCTTCACAAGTAATTAAATAGTGTTTAGGCCAAAGGGAATGAACATGTAGCTCAGAGCTCTGATCACAGGATGCTGGAATCTGAGACTCAAATCCTTCTTGCAGTACACCTGAAATTATTTCTGCAGGTTGGGACAGTTCCAGTAGAGAAATCCACCTGAGAACAGCCAACAAGATGAGCTGGAGAAGATTTGCATTCAGGTATCACCTCCAAGTCAGGGACGTTTGCAGATATCAGTCAGCAGCCAGCAGTCAGCAGATGTTTCCATATGTCTCCTGCATTTCACTTGGATAGGCTAACAGGAATATTCTTGGAGGTGTATACCCATCTCTACTGATTTGGAAAAGAATTCACCTCTTTTTCAATAATTGCCACCTGCTTCATTTGGCTGTATTTTTCCAGAAGTCTGGCCTGTTGACACCTTGAATCTCCATACAAACAGCCACTGTGCATGCCAGGAACAATCCTACGTCACATCCTTGGTGAGTGACACATCCAATTAGCTCTTGGACCTATTGTTATTAGCAGACATCTGTTTTGGTTCTGGCAGCAGACCTATAGGATCAAGTACTGTGATATAAGCAGTGGGAAGTACTGGGATTGACTCTCCTGCTTTACTGAATTGAGGTTGTAGTGGAGTTGAAGGTGACTTATGAAGCTTTGCTGTTTTCAGTATAAATGAAGGGCGACAACGCATTTGCTGAAAATGTGACAGCTCTCAGACTACAATGTGTAACAATCGTGAGAAAGTGTAACATGTTTTAATATGGAAAACCTGAAAAAAAAACAGGGTGCATAAGCTTGCAAGTCTTATCAAACATTCTCCAATGCAAGAAAGAAAGCAATGCAAGTCTAACTGTCCTGCAGATACCAGAGACTAAGCCGAGCTGCAGGTAATTATTGATTTCTGCATTCCGCTGTCTTCAGGAGAAGCCTGCCTAAATGAAGGCTGAGTGAAAACTAAGGAAGAAGGTCAGAGCTTAGCTTGTAGTGATGTTTCACTCTCATTTATTCCAGTGTTGTTTATGCTCGTATTTCCAATGATTGATGAACGTTTGTGGACAATCATGTGATAAAACTGTCTCTTCCATGCTGAAGCCTTTGTCATCAAGTAGCAATAAAGACATAGTAACAGTATAGCAATTTATTTATATAAAACCAATGTAAGAAACAGTGGTTCACTGTGTTTATAATGAGTTTCAATATAGCTTGTGTTCTGTGCTGTGAGAAAAAATTTGATTCTAACCAAATGTTATAAAATAAAGAAAGGTATGATTATTTAGGCTTGAATTCTATTGATTTTGGGTGGATGTTCTGGGTAGTATACAAATTTCTTTTAGGCTGTGCTAGTGAAGGCTGGGATATGATCCCTTACAATCCACATGGAACAAAATATTCTCTGAGCTCTCACCATGAATACAGAGCTTTGTGTTGACATTTTTTGTTCTGGAATTAGTATAAAATATTTTCCGTGAAGATTTTGTAAATGACACCTTTTAGTTAAATAGGTTTAGAGACTTGTACTATTGCATTTACTAAATTTTGTGAATTATATGAATATGATACTGCTACATAAAGAAAAAACCTGTTGCCAAAATTACTAAGCACCTAAAATTTCAATGTAAAAAAATATGTCTCCTCCTTTCTGCACAGTAATAATCTCTCATTTTGTCACTGCTGGATATTTTGATTGGCAATGAAATACAATATAAGTGCTGTTTGTTACACAGTAGGCAAAAACTTTTATCAGAAAGTCAGCCCTGATACTGCAAGTTAATTTACAAAAGTACAACCTTAAAGATGGATCTTTAAACCTAACTAGCCCCTTTACAAGAGTCAGTGAAAAGGAGAAATTATGCAAGGACAAAAGTAATGGGGTTATTTTGTAGATTTGGACTTAAATTTGGACTTAAATTTCCATGGTGTTTTCTATTGTATGAAGAGATAAAATGCACATGCCAAAACCTCTGAAGAGTATGCTAATTTTCTTCTCAGGATTTTCAGTTAAGGTGATTTTTTAATTTTGACTTTAGGGACAGCTCCAAATGATCTTGGATGGAATTTTGCTTGAGTAATAGCTTCAACATTCCCATTGCAGACAGACTGTTTCAGTTCTTCTATGGTGTCTTTCAGAGGAAGAGTAGGAGGAAGTGGTAGTTATGAATTTACTAATGATAAAATTATTAGTTTTATAATAAAATCACCTTTAATCACTGAAATACAGGAAAATATTATATTTTGCTGCATATATTATAGATGTGTGGGAGCATGTTCCTGTAATTTAAAAAGAAATTTTGCTCTTTAAATGAGTCAGAGGAACGTGACACTTTTTAGAACAAATATTTTATTTTCTCCTTCTGATTGCTTAATGTTGCCATTAAAACACTAAGCAGAGTTGCAAAATTCAAGGCTCAGGAGTCTAGACTTTTTCCTATATATATTTAAATATATAGATAGAACTTAAATAAGACAGCATTTTTACTGTTAGGAATATACTGGCTATTATATGAACTGCTTAAATCACTAAAGATATGAATAATATTTCATTATTTATAAGTATGCATATAGTGCTTTGTAGTTATGAATAAGGACTGGATTCTGGATTGTTCCACACAAGACAGTAAAGAAAAATAAAACCTCTTCTGAGCAAGGATTGCCCTGATCTGTGATCCAGGTATATGGGATAAGGAATACTTTGCATGTTTTTATACCTTTCAGGACAAATATTAGGGACTGTGGAAACTGTTTCTATATGGCTGATTCAGTGTCCAGTTGAACTGAGCTCGCACATTAGCAAAAGCCATTTACTAAAGGTAAGTATTACTACTGTGTGTTGTATGTTTCACTAGAAACTTACTTACATGGAGAGGGACTAACTTTCAAACAATGACAGTGGTTGTTCTCTCTTCTGATTTCTCAGTTTCCTCTGAGGAAAACAACTGTTTGCATTAATGATCATTTGTCTTCTGAGGCTGCTTTATAAGGTTGACAACTTAAGCTAGGAGACTGTGAAAAAATTATCATTATTAAAGGGAACTCAGTTTAAAAACGGTTAACACAATTATAACACAGCACAGAATTTCCTTTAGTTTTAAGATTCATAGGACAGGAGACCTGTTTCAACATAAAAATTATCCATACCAATTGTTTATATGTTGTTGTCCTCAACATGCGTATGATATCATGTAAATCTGTATATCTCACATCCATAAACCAGGAGTACACAGAAATTATCCTTTATGTCCAATAAAATATTGGCCTGTGTCTTCTCTCTCTCAAAGCAGTTTTCTATTTGCTAACCTGAAAAGTACAATTTTCACCAGATAGTAAGCCTTCTGGATGTGGGGGGAAAAAAACACAACAACCCACTTGGCCTCTTCCATGTGGCCTTGATGAACCAAAACTGGAAAACACATGTGATATATGTGATTCAGAACTTTTGAACATACTGAAATTCCATCTACTCCCAGAAGATAAAATTTATCTCTTGAAATATGCCACATTACAACACCAAGTGAGAGGAGTAAATATGATAATAATAAACAAGTGATTGCCTTATTAACCCTGGGTTTAAAAGTGCATGTGTGTGGGGCAGCTCATTACTATCAAGAGATGTGCGGAGCAAGCAAAGGAAGTGTTATTACCCCAGGGGTCACTAAGAATAGGAGCAAATACGATTATTGCTCAGAGCAGGATGAACAGACAGCTAGATGAATGTAATTTCAATGAGAATTGATTTGTGGAGAACTGATTTAATGACATTTAAAAGGGCACCCACTGTATTATCTCTGAGGCTATCCTGTGTTCTTACTGTAATATAAGGCTAAGCCTTTGTCTTTCGTTTTCTTCCTTGAGTGCAATGTGTTAAGGCACCTGGGGATATTAGGACTCTGTGATAACCATAACCAAGTCCTCCCTGGCTGGACACTTTTGAGGCTGCTGTGATTGCTCTCAAACCATGTTTTCCTGCACCTACAGCCCTTCATCAGCAATAGAAGGCACATCCTTGGAGGCAAGGTGCCTGAGAGCTGACAACCCATGACCCAGCTACTGGCACTTGGGACTGTCAATACCCCCTGGAGTTTCTGAACCCCTTGACTTTAAATTTTGTCTTGTATGGATAAACTTTTCAGAAGCAAATATTAAATACTAAAACACAAAGCATGTGCAGGTATGTCACAGGATTCCAGTTACTTTTTCTTAGTATTATACATAGATATACAGATCCAGAGACAAACCGGTCTAGGCAAAATGCACTTTTATTTTTCTCACTACATTGCAGTTTGATCCATGCCCTTTGAATCTCCAGAGTCTTTTAGCTACAGTTCATGTCTTGCTTCTGCATGCTGTGGAGCCCTCTTTCCATGTTCACTGTCAGCATTCACCCTTATACAGTGGCTAATTCTCTTGGCTGCCCCTGCTCCCTCTGGGAACAAGCTGTTTGTGGTCTGCCTCTATGGCTCTAGGACTCTTCCTCCAATTCATTTATTTGTCAAAGATACAAATATTTTGTTCTGTAGCTACAATTATGTGTTTTCCAACCACATGCTCCCTATTCTGTAAGGGAATCATTGTCCAACGTGTTTTCATCAAATAAGTTGCTATTGACAGACCTTTTTCTTGGCCTGGAAAGAAAGTGACATATTTTATTTCAGCATCTGCTGTAAATGGAGCCTTCAGCTCAGCTAAAAATCTGACTTGTAGTGTGTGTTTGACCAAGAAAGGATGATTGGCAGCCTGGGAAATGTAACAGTACTCTGTAGGTGAGTAATGCAATTTCCTTAAAGCTCATTTTTAACATGTTTTCTGGTAGACTGTTATACATGTCACTGAAATATCTGATCACCTTCAGAATGTGGGCACGGTCTGAAAACCTGCAGGTGAAAGAAGAGATGTTCCGTCTTCTTTCTTTCTTTCTGTGGACAGGGACCACACAATGAGCAATCCTGGAAGTGCTCCATGATTAACTATGCTATGTACTAAAGTTAATGGATTTTATGAGCATGACAACTTCATATTTATTTGAGCACATTCAACGAACAAGTTAATTCTTAACCCATTTGTCAGCTATCTAATTTCTGGCAATCTCCTGAGCAAGCTACTTTAGTGTATTTAATACATTTGTAAAATGAATCAATCATAGATTGAGCATAGAGATTTGAGTACATTTATAATGGCATGTGGCCATTAAAGATAGCCGACGCACTGATTCTGTGGTAATGCCTGCTAAATCTATAGAGCTTGTTAATGTTTGACAAGTTACTATATGTTCTTACGGTTTAGTGTTTAATGATGATTAATCCCATAGCAAAGAAGTAGTCTCAGCTTTTGACGGTTATTGCAGAACATGTGGAAAATAAAATGTGTCAATTAAGTAAAACGCTCACATCCTAAAACACACTTTATTTTACCCATAAGCAAAGGCATTAAAATTATACTATAGCCAGAGGAAGAGGATTTACAGCATTTATAATCAGTCAACACCTTTATTTTTATTTTGGACTAGTATTAGGCTAGAGCAATTTGAAGCATCCTAAAAATGGAAAGGCAATTCCTTTAATAAGATGATTTTCACGATAGCTTAGAGAGTGTTTGGTTTGGGTAGTGTTGTTAGATAAGGCAAGGCAGCTTATACTTTCTAAGACTGGGCTTATATCAGCCACATACCAAGAGACCACCCTTGAGTAATGTTAAAGGCAGGTGACACCTGAGCCTGGGAATGTTGCCTTAGGAACAAGCATGAATTAGAATCTACAGGGCTAGGACAGTAGTTGAAAATGCAGGGTATTACACTCTGCGCTTGATCTAAAATCCCCCTACAGACTTTGTGGCACTCAATCAGAAAGAAAAATGAAGGGTTCGGATTCTTTTCTTTATGTGTGTGGCAAAAAAGCCTTCTCTATGCCTTGAAAAAGACAGTAGGACTGCCATCTGTGTAAAGAGAAATCTCTTTTCAGCTAAAGTAGCCCATCATTATTTGTTTATGTCTGAGATTTGATTGCAATTGTGGATCCTGAAAATAGAAAGAAACAAGTGATGTGAACAAATACACTCTGGAGAAGAACCTAATCAAGGAACAATCAGTCACTGACTATAGGGTATTTCCTTATTCTAACTGCCGTGCCTTATTGTAAATGCTACCTCTGTTGAGTAAAAAAAAAAAAAAAAAAAAAAAGAAAGGATTATAAATTTCAAACTGGAGGACTGTGTGGTTAGACAGTGTCGCCTGAATTCTCCACTTTCTTTTACCAGTTTAAATGAAATGTGATTTACATCTGTAAAAACAGAAGAGGAATCAAACACTTTCAGTGTGCATTTTGAAGAATCTCCTTTAGCCATATGGTTTATTTTTAAAGCTTAAGAAATTTTCTGACTCAAACATTTGTGCTTAACAGGAGTTTCTCACAGGGTGAACTAAAATGCTCTATTTATTTTAACGAGTCTTTTCTTGTAATTGAATAAATCCTTCAGAATATGAAAGTTTTTAACTGTTCAATATAGTAAGTATTAAAGACACATTGTCATTTTCCATTGTTTTGTTTTTTATGCAAGAAAATTGACCCAGTACATGGATCTGTTAATCACTTACCTCTTTGGGTAGTAACTGAATGCCATGTTGTAGTGATATGGAAGCTGTCTTGCAATTTAATTTAGCTTATCTGAGTTGACTGTATTTTAGTCTTTTTCACTTTTGGTTGTACATCACATTATGGCGAAGGACCAGCTTCTAACCTTGTCCGTTACCCTTTTGCATCACAAGAGTTGTATAAAGAGGCTGAAAAGAAACAAATAAAAAAGCAAGCGGTGATTCTTTTAGCACAACGAAATCTTGGGTTTCTCTGAGTCCACGTGGATGAATCAGTGTCAACTTGTCCAGTTGACTTCATTGTCTGTGTGGGCTAGAGATGGAAGGCCTGTGAATGGAACATGTTGCAAACATGCTGTCTTGCCCTCATATAATTTATTAATAATAACATTTTTTCCCATTTGAATATATTGAGAATGACATTTACATCCAGAAAAAGAAATTACACAATACGATTAAAATTGTTTTCCTGCTGTGTATTCCTCAGTTTAGAATAGGAAAATGACTTGTAATTTTGCAAACAAATCAGTTCTCCTGAGGTGAAAAACTGGTAGAGATATACCAATTAAGGTTTCAAATTTGAATGTGTTTAAGTTCATTAACAATGTCCCAAACCCACAGTAAATTGCCCCAGCATTTGTAATTGCTTAAATAGTGCATAGCTGGTTCTTACATCAATGATAATGGTATAGGCTGGCAAAACATTCTCAACTATTATCTTCATGCAGTGGGCTAGCCTGACCTCATATATTTTCAGTTGGAGCAACGACTGAGTATTCTTACAAAAGTCAGGTAAATCAGTCCCTGGGTTGTTTAAGCATCTGCACAATACTCTAAAAACAAATAGCAGCTGTTTCACTGAGATTATAGGGAAGAGAAATCTTTGTGAGCCTTATGGCTGATGTCTTCATTTCTGCTCCCAGTGGATGTATAAGTACAACATCTTATCTGACATAAATTCAATTATGGGTAGGTCTGCCGCAGAAGAATAACTCCTGAGTGTATACTAATTGACTGAATAGGAACTGGAGCATATAATGGGGCTTTTCCACTCCCCAGCCTGAGGTACGCTAAGGGAATGCCACATAGGCGAAAGCGGACTTTTAGAAGTAAAGAACTCAAATACCTATGGATATCCCATAAAATATTAGATGGATTTAATTTTTTGTTATCTAATAACAATAGGGATTATATTCATGCAAGGAAAAAGTGATATTGACAGGACTGTTAAAACCAAGCATGTATTTATGTGGATAGTAGACATTTCACATCAACATGATCAATTCCATGAAGGAGATTGAATTTCTCATCATCTTGACTCTGCAAAATTCTAGACCTGCTGTATACACAAAACGTCAGTTCTCATTAGTCTGATGTTCTTTCCAGATTAGTACTTTGTGTGTCTCTACTCTCAGACAAGAGGATGTTTGGAAATTATTAAAGGTAGCAAATAGTGTAGCCTTTTATTAAAGAACCACAAGCCAATGTATTTGGATAATCCCTTTTTTCCCCTTAAAAAAATAAAAAAGAATTACTCCTATATACCATTTTTCTATAATGAAGATAAAACTGAAGCTTCACTAAAACTATTTTTAATGTTGATACTTGCACTGAAGTTGAGTAGGATGCAAATTTTCATCCTTTTAATATTCAATCCAAGTTTAAAATATGAAAAAATCATGTTTTCTAACAGTGAGATTGCATATTAAATTCGTATACCAGTACTCCTCCAGCAATAATTCCAAGTTGGGCAAAGTCTACAGAATGCTTGCACAAGGCAGCTATTGCAGGAGCTCTCTGTATCATGGACATGGCTTTTGGACACTGATAGAGTGAAAATTGACTAGCACAGAAGATGGAGATTAATTTAGACACAA
Organism: Nipponia nippon; assembly: GCF_047370975.1. Lineage (NCBI taxonomy): Eukaryota > Metazoa > Chordata > Aves > Pelecaniformes > Threskiornithidae > Nipponia > Nipponia nippon. Next base: position 46,192,500 of record NW_028262347.1, read on the forward strand.
AGTATCTTTTGCATTCAAATATCTTAATATTCAAGACAAATGACGACATTGCTGTCATTAATTTCTATGACTATATATATGTATGGTACAAAGTTCTCAGACATAGACAATTTGTGTGGGATCTAGAGTGCCATTTCTTTCTTTGATATGCATTCCTTAATAATAGGGTCGTATCAGCAACACTGAAATTTTTATTGTTAAAAATTCCACAACAGCGTTAGAATTTATAAAGACATGATTTGCAATCTCTTGTGACAAAAAGGATTGAGTGAAAAGGATCTATTGCAAATATATCCACCTTCAGAGAAAAATGAATATGGAAAGCCTATTAATGTAGACTTCAGTTCCCATAAGCTACTCTGCAGTGCAACATGGGTTGTCAGACTGAAGCATCATGAAAGGCAATGAATACCTGTGGGAAACAGGCAGACAGGACTGAGCCACTAGAGCAGCGAGGGCTTGCAGAAACTGACCCTTGCAGACCTGTTCTTTATTTTCAAATGAGATTTCTTTTTCCTGCCACTCCCTCCAACTTTTAAACTCCACTTCCTGCCACTCCCTCCAACTTAACTTTTAAAGCAGGAGGTACCTAGCAGCTTTCTCTGATCTTTAACATTTTTTTCTCAGCAGAAGCTGAGAAAATATATTTCAGAGGAACTACCTGCCTCATTTTTTTCTTCAGCCTTCATGCTCACAATCTGTTTCCACTGCCCCTCTCCTATATATTTACTTTTATTTATTTCTAAATTTTATCCAGAGCTACCTGACACCCTGATTCATGTTTTATTCTCACTCTCTCTGTCACCAGCTGTTGTGTACGAGAGTCTCTTCTATGTCCTGAGAAATTGGACTGGTTCACTTAGACCACTGCAGAAAATAACCCCCTTTTTCTCTTTCAGAACACCCCCCCCCCCTTTTTTTTAAAGCAAAATTAGCAGATAAACAGAGGATGTTTTATTTCACCTAATAGATAAGACTGCCATCAAAATCCTTTTCTTTCTCAAACGTATGTATGTAGTTCAATTGAAGGATTAGAGTTGAATTCACAAGCGATACACAAGGTAAAAGTGAGGAGTAGCACAGACAGCGTGTTTTATAGTCAACTTTGTTATCTTTACTCAGAACATGAGATACTGAAAATAATGGAAACAATCCAGACAGTTCAATAATTTTCCAATATAATCTCCCTTCTCTGAGTCAGCATGAGGCAGCCCATGACTCATTTGTGTTTCCCACAAAAAATGGTTCTTAGATGGCTTGATTCTGCTGACTCAGGAGCATAATGTCTTCATAAATACATGGAGCCAGGCAGATCTGTAATTAACATAGTTAAACTGCCTTTGAGCTGAACTAGCCCACACAGAGCCTATACTTTTGCATGGTTTATCTATGAGCTTGCCAGTGCACCCACAACTAACAGAGAATTACCTTAGACTTGTGTCTACTACCTTACTCTCTCCCTCAGACCTCCCGTACTTAAAGTTAACTCACATAATAAACAGCTGGGAGAAAGCATAATTTATGGAAGAAGATGCGTTGGCTTACCCAACTCCTTTCAACTACTTTGTATGAGAGTTATATTGTGTTACATTGCCTTTCACATTACGAAGAGCAAAATATGAAATACTGAGGGAATTCAAGTGAATATTATGTGATCTATCTTACAGCACCTTACATATCACTTCTGAATTTGGCTCACAGGCCCACTGACTGAGAAGAGAGAACAAGACATCCACAACAGCCAGCAAATGAAACAATAGTTTAACATCAGGGGAAAATATTAAGGCAGACAGTGTTGTAATGTGAATAAGTATTGAACAGTAACTTGATAGAAAACAGAAAAATAGCCTCAGACTTAAGTGAGATAACAGATGTGTAAATATGACATGCAGCTAAGGTTGATCTTTAATCCCAAACATTAAGGTAAGGGCATATTAAATTATCTCTGCTGGTAATGACTTGTTTGTGGAAATTATATTTACAGCACTTAGTTCTCTTTCTCCAAACCTGGAGCGCATGGAGGTGTTGCTGGCGAAGCTCCCCCAAAGCCAGCTGATGCTCTGAGGCAGGCTGCACTCGACCAGCCTGGAGAGCAACAAACATGACACTCACCTATTTGTACCAGGACTAGCTTTAGAGGGTCCACACTATTCAGATGGTTGTCAGGCTGATTGGTTTGCATGACTGTTTGGAACACTGAAAAATAACCTCACATGAATACTTAGAGTTATCACTTCCACGCATTGTTACACCTTGAAGAATTGTGTGTATGAAGAGGATTATGTATGCTGGAAAAATATGCTATGTCACTCAGTAACATTCAGTGATCTTCAAAGAGTCATGTGAATCTAATGCAACAGACATCACTAAATAGTTCAGCTGTATGCGTCAGTAAATAGAAATGCAACTTATAATGGTAAAGCAGTTCAATTAATAAAATATTTTTGTCACTGAAAGTAATTTTATTCTATAGAAATTCACATACAAAGTTCTGCCTAAAGTGTTTTTTTTTTTTTTAAATTACAGTAGATTAAATAGATAATCTACCTATGTTGATGTGATTGAAAGAGTCTCTTTCTGAAAATCTAATTCACCATTCAACTCAAAACAAGTTTTTATATAAACAGTGCAAAAAAATATTTGGAAAGTGTGCATCCTACATAATAATTTATATGTCAAGGATTCCATACCTATCTGGAGTACTCAAATCTAAAGGTTAAGGAAAAACATGAATTACCAGGAAATTTAATAAGTGTACTACAGATATTCATTCTAGGTTAATGGTACTAGGCTTGACTTTTAGCAAAGCCAAAGAAAGAGGCTGTCAGGAGACATGTCATTTCACACCTCTTGCTAAGTTTATCAAACTAATAAATTCAGGTTACTAAGAAATGTATACCAGTATAATAAAATAATGCAGCTCGCTGCCAAAAGTTTCTTGCACATTACTGCTGGCATGCATAACTGTAAGAAACTGTGGTAGCTCTTAGGTACTAGTACTTTTTAAAATCTGACAATTATACTGCAGATACTTGCCAGCCCAAATTGTCACTGTAAATTAGAGATGAAATCTAAGTAGCAGCTGGACAGTAGCTTACTAAGAGGGCTCACACCTACTGAATTTGCTTTGTGTTATTTTATTATTATGGCTTGTTTCATATAGGTAATCAGTTTGGGTTGCCTTGATTTATCTAAAAATGTAAGTAACAGGTTTTTTTTCTATTTTTCCTCTTGTACTTCCACTGTTAAAACTCTTTAGTGTTCCTGGTAACCTCTTTTTTTCCTGCTCATACTCCTTAAAAATCTGCAATGTTTTCTGATTTTGCCTGAAATTTCAACTTTGGAAGCTGGAAGTCTAAAAAGGGAGCTTCACAAGTACTTCTAATCACTGGACAATGTAGTGAGTCATAAATGTTATTTAACTCTCAGGGAATTCATTGAGTACGGTCAGTGCAGGGTTAAAGAGGGAGACCATATTAAGATTGATGTTATTATTTTGTCTTTTTCTTTTAAAAAAGTCAAAATTCACTTTTTCACCTCTTTCTGCTCAAACTTTTTTGTTCTTTACTGGTTTGATTCTTTGGTAACTGTTCACAAGCCCAACACTCATCCTCCAAACCCATAATATGCATGGAAATTATTAGAACTGAGATGGTGCATTTTAGAAAAAAGAGCACCTGAAGTAACCAAAATTTTGACTGAAGAAATTTGAATGACTAATCAAGCAAACTAAGATAAATATTTAGACATTTTAAGTACTTTATTTCATCTGCAGGTAAGTTATAAATAAGGTGCACCAGAAAACTCATGAGAGGAAGAGACATAAAGGACAGAGAGATGCCAGAAGTTTTGAGAACTTAGTTACCAAAGTGTAGATGTTTTATGGTAGTATCTATGTATATAGGTATATCATTAGGAACTAATCTGGTGTGGGAGGATCATCTGGTGAAAGTAGCAGTGCTCAGACAGACCTTGCACCGAGATAACCAGCATAGGCCGAGATAAGGTTTGATCTCGAATGGAATATCCCCACCCACTGAATGTCTCTATGTGTGCTGTTTGAAGCTGTTCAGAGAACCGGGTTTTGGCTTGGACTCTTATGAACTCATCAGAGGTTCGAGCATAACTGGTGTGCATCTGTATCAGAGCTTCTGGTTGATTTTTCCTTGACAGGAATCCAGCTCATGAGTACCAAAACTATTCTGTGAACTTGAGCAACCTATAGTTAAGAGTGGATGATTTGCCTCAAAACCACATTACTGCACTGAGTTAAAATGCTAATGTAGATGCAGTTGGTGTGGAGTATGTGACAAGTAGTTTGTCAGAGGGTTGTACCTTGGTACCTTGTCCAGGCTGAAGTGGATGGATTATCAAGTGAATAGCAAAGGAATATCCCTCGACTTGTCTTGATATACTTGCTGAGATTTGAATCCATACTCTTGCTCTTCAGCATGTATTTGTTAAACTTTTTAGGAAACATTGTGCAACAGAAAGCAGTTCAGCCTGAATGATTCATATCTGGAACAGTTTTAAATGTGTAAACAAACAAAAGATCTTTTAAAAAGAGGTGTCAACAGTGGTCAGGGAAACTTATCCATAAAAATAATTTTTACATACACGTCTGTAACCATATGCAATATGTATGCCTATAATACTTGCTTGCTGAAAAATTTAAGCATCTTACAAACATTAGCTAATTAACTTCACAGGAAAATTCTAAATAACAGCTACTGAAAAGATACCATTCTGATAATTAACCATACCACGGTCTGGTTGTCCCAGTTTAGAACCTAAGTGTAGGCTAGCACCCAGGTGTAGGCTAGATATTAACATTAGCATCAATTCTACGTAGAAACAGTGCTGGCAATCCAATTAGAGCTTCTGGAGACTGAAAGGCAAGGAAATTGAACTAGCCACTCATTTTTAGATGCCATTTATTCAGTTTGTAAGGCAATATAGAAATTGTTTGCATTGCTGCCACAACCTGCATGGTACTTATTCTGAGTCAAACACCTTTTGGCTACTCCTGCAGCTGGGTCTGTGGTCATCACTACAGCAGCAGGACTTCGCCCCCTGCAGATAGGACATGAAAGAAGACAAAAGATTTCTGATTATTGTTTTGGTGAACAGCAGCAGGTGAGCTGGGAGATAAAATGGAGGTATTGTGCTCCTGCACAGAGCAACAAAAACCGGACTGCAGTATATGAGTGTGCTGATCTGAACCTGTTGATTTCTCTTGCAAATGCATCATAGAGAAAAAGTCAGAACATTTGTTCTGAAATGCTTCAGAATATCATTAATAAAGGCAGTAATTTCTTCATAATGGAGAAGATGTAATAATAATATATAATATTAATACATGTAATTCATAAATTAACCCACAAACTAAATGCTTTTATTTATTTCAGACATCCTGTGGTAGAGGACCTGACGTCAGTGTTCATCTGTGACTTGCAGTGCCATTGGATAATTATGCCCTTTGGATTTTAATAATGCTCAGTGTGCTCCCAAGGGATCAATGGTAAAACCGTCATTGATTTCAAAGGAGGAGATCAAGACATACTAAACACTTCGAGTATTCATTCAGACTTCCTTTGAATTCAGTTCTCAGATTCAAGAACTGTAGGCATATTACCTTAATATTTCATATATAAATCGCTTCAGGGTGATATACAAAGTAATGAAAAATAACAGAGAAATGTCAGTCAATTGCACCTGTTTACTTCCATTCATGATGAAAAAATAAGAGGGTTTTCAATGTTAAAAGAGTTAATTTTAAAATGTAGGGGAAAGCAAATATTTACACAGGGAGTTACTGTGTGGAGCTCATTATAACGCAAGATAGGAATTAGGTATACAGCCTAGTAAATTTAAAAAGCATATTCCAACATCACATAAATGAGAAAAGCATTCTCCTAGTACTTCTAGGATAAAATTTTAAGGGCTATCAATCAAGTTTCAGAACACAACTCGTTCAATAATTAGGCTCAGGAAGAAATGCTTCCTTTAGTTTCCTCTGGAAGTGTAACATTTCTAATGGGGACCATACTGAATGATTCAAAAGCAATTTTAAAAATTTACGGTGAGGCCATGTCCTGGTTTCAGCTAGGATAGAGTTAATTTTCTTCTTGGTAGCCGGTATGGGGCTGTGTTTTGGGTTTAGGATGAGAACAATGTCGATGATACACTGATGTTTTGGTTCTTGCTAAGTAGTGCTACTAACGGTTACTTGGGAAGACAAACGCCATCACGCCCAATGTCACCCCCTTCCTTCTTCCCCCAGCTTGTATACTGAGAATGATGTCATATGGTATGGAATAACCCTTTGGCCAGTCTGGGTCAGCCCCCCTGGCTGTGCTCCCTCGCAGCCCCCGTGCACCCGGCAGAGCAGAGGAAGCTGAAAAGTCCTTGACCAGTGTGAGCACCACTTAGCAACTATTGAGCAACAGCTTAGCCCTACTTAGCAAGAACCAAAACATCAGTGTATCATCAACATTGTTCTCATCCTAAACCCAAAACACAGCTCCCTACTGGCTACCAGGAATAAAATTAACTCTATCCCAGCTGAAACCAGGACAGGCCACTTTTTACAACATCTAGGAAAAGATAGGCCGAAAAACATAAATTATTAGTTTGTAATGGTTTCTGGTGGCTTATTTTCTTTTGTTAGAGGCATGGAGAGGATGATAGACAGTTGGATAGAATATTTTATGAACGGATAAAACAACAACAATTAGACAATGAAGCTGGGATATGTAAGTGTAAATAGACTTTTATTCTTTTATTTAACAGCTTGGAGAAACTTAGTTTTCTCCATTGATCACTGGCTATTTATTCACTGTATATCATGTCCAAACATGTGAGAGAAAGCTTAAGTATTGAGCTTGTTTGAATTTGAAATATATGGCCAAGATATATGAGTGTGAATTTGCTTTTGAACACCTCTTTGCAACTGTAGAGGTATCCTACTGACTGCACCAGATTTGGTAGCATTCCAGAAATCCATGAATAAAACTCCAAGACAGTCTGTCTCATCTTTCCCAAGGGTCAGGATGGTTGTCATATTTCATTTGTTGTCTTCTGTTATGTGTATGGGACTTCTACAGCCCTTTTCAAAATTACCTGTTCCTATTTTTCATATAAAAACCTCTATCTAAGTTTTTCTTTCTTTGGAGCACTTATTTTACCTCACAACTTCCTGCTGCTATCTTATTTGTATAATGTTGAGAATCACTGATTTATTCTGAGTTTCAAGTACTGCAGCAAGTTAATTGAGTTTCCTTTTCTGATCAGAAGCTGCAGATGGTTTTGTGAACATTTTTTTTTTCCAAGCCGTATAACATTTTAACACCTTGTAATTCTTACTGGGGAGGGGCAGGGGGGAGAGAGAGAGAGGGAAAGAATTTCCTCATGTATCTTCAAATAGCATTTTTGTTTCTTGTGATGACCACTTATATTTTGGGACACTTTATTTTAATAAAGTTTAGGTAAAATCTTTCAAAGTACCTGAGTTAGGAACTAAGTCTACCATTACTTTTCCAGTATCAGCTTTTCTTTTTTTCTTAATAATTCATTCTGGATAAGACCATCTGAATAATTTTCTTTTTGAGATTGAGCTAGGAAATTGTTAGGGCATAATACTTAAATTGCTTACTGACAAAAAGTTTAATAGCAGCAACTGAAAAACCATTTAATAGAGTTAAGAGACAGAAAGTTTATGCCTGTATCTGATTCTAACCTTCTGCATGGATTTAAAATGCTGGTTATTTTAATAAAATTCAATGAGTATTCTGCATATCAAGTTACTTTCATTCACAGTTATTGCACAGAAACAAAGCTATGACAGTTATTTCTCTATAATGGTAATGTAGGTCAACAGGACAAACAACTATTTTAAGCTGGCAAATGGCAATGTAAGTGAAGAGTAGATATAATAGTTTAAATATAGTAACACAACATATATACAGGGTCAACCTTTGGCAAATGTCTCATTAACATAAATTCCTCCCATCCCACCAGCATTTTTGTTTTCAATATTTTGTGTAGAATAGGCTATTTGAAAGGGAATTATTGACTGGATGCTCAGACCAGAGCCAGTTCCAATACAGCTGAGGTTGTATGTATGCAATAATTCATGTTAGAAGGGTAAAATACCAGTATGTGAACCTCTTCGTGATTTATATTTGTTTTGCTTGTGTAAACCAAGTTTAATAAAGTGGTTTTCTAAAAGAAGTTACTTCATTCTGATTACACTGCATTACATTTATGGCTGCCCTCAGCTGGACTTCGGGTCTCATTATATGATACATCTATGATTTTACGGCATGAGGCAAAACAAATTCACGGATAGAAAATTAGACTTTCAGAGGGCTTTAGAGCTGATAAGATATTTAAAGTGATGAGTTCAAGACCTACTGAAGCAGAAACCTAGCAGTTTTGTTGGAGTAGCTGGCAGATGGAATGACACACGATGATAATGATGGTATCCAAAAGAACTATGAAGAACCAATTTGATTGCTTAAGACTGTAAACTTAATATTATAGACATTATTACTGAAGGTTTTTTGGGCAACCCCCAAACTATTTTTTTTAAACTTAATTTATTTTCCACATGTTTTATACTATCACTTATCTATATGAAACAATTTAGACCCCAGTTTGAAACTGATTAGCTTTAAATCAATACAGATACATACATGTTTTTTCTATACTAATAAAAACCCATATTTGCACTAAAATTTTTCTTGCATGAATGTGGTTTTCAGGTTATAACTTTCCTTATCTCTATAGGAGCTACCTCAATAGCTATAGGATAGCTATAAGGATTTTTTAAATTAATTCGATCTGGTCATTCTCCTCCTTCTGAGTAGCAGCATATCTCAGACTTCTTACCATTGGAGAAAAATTTGGTGATCTATATTCTGAGTATATTTGGAGTTTATTTTATTCTGGTTCTACACATTCACCAGTACTGGAACAGAGACCATCACAAATAGCACATAAATAAATCAAAATTATTTGTCTGTTGAAAATAAGAATGATTCCAACTTTCTTGTTTCAGAAGAAAAAAAAAAGTATAAACTTAAAAAATGCCATCCCCCCAACTTGTTTCCACCATTTTGTTAAAAAAAAAAAAGTTTTTAATGAGAAATGTTGAACAGCAACAGTAAAAAATATATGCTATTTGAAACAGTGGCTTTCAAAATAAATGTTATTTATCCTCAAAATTTATTGCATTTTATACAGTGACTCTTCTTAAAGAACTACCATATTTATTCCTCATTTCATTCATGCTGATAGGACTATAGCATGAAATTTTAAATTACTGATTTGAAAGAAACAGAGCATTCCTCTACATGAAAATGTTCAAGTAAGATAATCATTATTGCCTAGAATACCAAATTTATGCCCTCTGACAGTCCAATCATTTTTTTTTTTACTTTTGGAGTATTCCAAATGACATTATAAATCCAACTGATATAAATTCATTTAAAAGATATGGCATTTAGTTTTTGGATTTAACAGAAACATATGTACAGCAGCAACACCATGTATGGGCAAAGCATATGAGGATGTTGGTGCACCAATCTAGCTAAACTAATTTATCCAACTAAAGGCGATGTTGCAGTTATGTTGAACTGTTTATGTGCACAACTACCTCCCTTAAGACAGCTCCCCACCACTATTCTGGGAAAAGTGTTTTCACCACTATTGCACTTAAACATTCTAATAATGGACTCCAAAGGTGCTCACTCTTCCAAAGAGTTTAAAACCAACCGTTCCCTCAGGCATGCATGACTTCTCCATAGATTATTTTATTACAATTGGATTGTAAGTAAAATCTTATTCAAGAATGAATGAGGTGTATACACTGCAGGTCAGAAGTGATCAAAGACAAATTTAGAACAAATGTGTTCTAAAAAATATTTAAGAGCTTAACCTTAGTAATTGATTCCAATTGAAGTTTGGAATTAAAACACTAAAAAATAAATCTTAGACACCTGTCTCCATCTTTATGCAACAAAACGTCTTTTAAAATCCATCATTTGGCTCATGGCTTTCTAATAGCTTCCTCTCTAGAACAAAAGTAGCACAAATACGCAAGCATTATCACAGGCTAACAATCCTTGCTGAAGGACAGTTTACTAGCTTAGGTGTAATACTTTAACTATATAACTACAGTATATGGATAGTCAAGTTTTTTCTTGTGCATGAAGCTACTTCTCCTTCATGTGAATATACCTTATCGTGCAAATTCTATTCTGAAGATCTGCAACAGGTTTTTCTGAGCAATGTAGATATGTCTACTGACTTTCAGGGTATACTGCCATTAAGTATCAGACTTCTATTGTTCTTCTGACCAAACAGATATACACTTCTTAAGAGAGCATTCTCTACTAAGTATAGTCACAAAAAAAGTAGGATTTCTAAAATTATTTTCCTCTGTATTAACTTTGAGGAAATATTAAAAAAGAGGAATATGATGCAATCTCTTCTAGAGCACCAGCTAGGGCAAGATTAAGCGGATTCCAGTTAGTTACCTAAGATTACACATGCAAAAAAACATTGATGGCAATAGGGTGCCACAGGTGTCATTGAAAACATAATCAGAAGACAATGAAGCTACACATTTGTAATTGAGGTGTAATTTGGTCTGGAGAACCTTTATTACTCTATTAAACGAAAGAATCAGGTTGGCTTTCAGGTTGAGTTTGTGTGGCTGGCGGTTAATCTTTTTTCATATTAATTGCTAGCAGTTTTAATATTGGAATCACTGAGGCATAATGAACAGAGAATTAAACAATCACTTTCAAGGTAGAATTGCATTTTAGAGAAACCTGCCCTGTGGCTGAGGGAAATTAGAATAAATTTTGTCCCACAAAACCACAGTTTGGGTAAGACAGCTGCAAGTTTAAAAGAGGAAGGGAAATCTTGTGTGTTATAAGAAAGAACTGCTTTCTTCTAAATCAGTCATTTATGAAGGAAACAATATCACTACCTCAGCTTTGAATTCAGTTTACTGATGTCTCTGCCTCATCGTGCAACTTTTGTTGTACTACTAAGAGTGTTCCCTAGTCCTTCTAGTCTCCTGCTGCAAGGGAGCTTTCAAATGTCTGGAATGGGACAGGAGAAAGTAGTAAGCTTTCTTACAGATATTTTCTTTACACCTGTTTAAGGAAACACATCTGTGACTTAAATATTTATGAAGTGCTATGCTGAATTAGATCCTGGGCTCATCTAATCCCGTATCAGTTTTCTGACTTCACAGAGCACTGAGACAGTGACAAAATTTCTGAAAGGCAGGAATGGTATAATCTGATTTGTGAAAGATTCAGACTAAATTCCAATGCTTAGAGATTAATGTTAATGGACGAAACTTGATCTATTTTAAAAGTCTCATTTTTCATAACTCTGAGTGTGATGTCCTTTCTGGCCAACAGAGAATTTAATTAACTGACAGGAATATGAACATCAACAAAAATATTTGGTTTGAAACTACTTTTCTTAATCCAGGGAGAATGAAAGTCTTAGTCTGCTGATTTTTTTTTTCACCTGATGCAAATTGAAATTTCAGTGACACGATCTTCTGTGGGTTATTTTGATCAAACAATAGATTACAACAGCTGCAACAAAGGAGTCAAAGAAGTAAATCCAGATTTGCCTTCTTGATGTTGATGTAATGATTTTTGACCAACTCTTTACCCTCTCAGTACAACTACAGGTAAAATTGTAGCTAACATTCTTGTGGTAATAATTGTCTTCTCTGTGCATTGTTTTCGGTAGTGAATGTCTTGTCTTTTTGCACGTAACGTAAAGACCTCAGTTTACAAAGGCTGAATGACAGGTTGGTACTTACTAAAACAGAATTAATTCTCTGCTATACAGTGCATAACTGCTACTGAGATGGGGATTTGCCTTTTGGTGTTAGGGTAAAGGTAGCTATCACAAAGACATAGTGCAGAGGGAAATCCAGAACATGTTTGCTTTTGTGTTGCATCTGAACACTTTTTCCTTTAAGAAAAAATACATTGTTTGATTTGGAAGTTATAATTTAAAATTAAACCCGCTATTAATTTTTATTCTTTTTTCTCTTTGTCTTTTTTTCTTTTTCTTTCTCTCTTTCCCATTTTCCCTTTTCCTTTCCTCTTCTTCTTCCTTTTCATTTTCCTTTCCCTTTCCCTTTTCCTTTTAATCTTTTTTTTTCCTTTTTTATTTTCTATTTTCTATTTTATTTTCCCCTTATTCTTTTCCCTTTTGGCTTTTCAATTTTTCTCACACAGACTATCATCTGCTGCATGGTAGAGTTTTAGCTGATGACTGGGAAGCTCCTAGGTATCACCATATTACAAATAAGAATACCAATATTCATGGAACTGTGAGCAGATTATTTCTGATTAATGTTCACTCTTGGAAGGTCTGGTACTCAGTGGTAGACTTTCTTAAGGAATTCCATTTAGTAAAAGTCTGCAAAAGCATTGGTGTGAGGCAAGGGAAGGCAGCACAGAGTTGTGTGCCAGGGCTGGGTGGCAGTGAGAGTCAGGGGTAGGGAGTGTGCCTTGCAGCGGACCCCAGCAGGTTACACAGCCCACAGCTGTACTGCCATACTGTAGCCTCTGGCTCCACTCTATGACCCTGTATGCCAGATGCATTTGATCAGTAGATCAAATATTATCTTATATAGTAGTGTCAGTGGCACAGTGTGGTAGCTGTAGGTCAGCCAACTACCAGCCAGTATCGTAAAGTATGTGAAGCCACAAGGAATGGAAACAAGACCATAGAGCTCTGTTGCAAAAGCATGAGATGTATCTCATACTAGCTAACAGCTTTTCATGAATCTTAGATGTGGTTGCCATTTCTCTGCTAAATGAGCTACAACCCTTCATGCACAGATCCAAACCAGGATATGTAGAAAAGAGTGAATGCATTTTGGAGGTTTTAGATGATGAGGTGTACAGCCAGTATATGAAGAGTGGTTGCAACTTTGGGAGTTTCCTCTGACTCAGCAGAACAGCAAACTATACCCAATGCAAACCACAATGTAAATACTAACAGATGACTGGCCTAGTAGATGAAGGATATTGTGGATATTGTTTACCTGGACTTCAGTAAGGCCTTTGGCACTGTGTCCAGTAAATTCCTCATAGACAAGTTGTTGATGTATAGGCTGGATGTACAGACAGTGAGGTGGATTGAAAACTGTCCAAATGGCCAGGCCCAGAGGGTGGTGATCAGTGGCACAAGGTCTAACTGGAGGCTAGCAGCTAGCGATGTAACCCAGGGGTCAATACTGGCCCCAGCCTTGTTCGATGTCTTCATTAATGATCTGGATGATGGGGCAGAGTATGGTATCCTGGGCTGCATTATACAAAGTATTGCCAGCAGGCCTCAACCTGCTGGTGAGGCCCCACGTGGAGTACTGTGTCCAGTTCTGGACTCCTTAGTACAAGAGACATAGACATACGGGAGAGTCCACCAAAGGGACACAAAGATGATTAAAGGACTGGAGCATCTCTCCTATGAGAAAAGGCTGAGAGAGCTGGGACTCCTTAGCCCAGTTCAGGGGAGATTTTATCAGTGTATATAAATACCTGAAGGGAGGGCGCAAAGAAGATGGAGCCAGGCTCTTTTCAGCAGTGCCCAGTGACAGCACCAAGAGGCATTCAAGTTCAGAGCAAACTCAGTATCTAAGAACGATGTAACACGGCAAGGGATGGTCTTCTCAGGTTCATCGTGCTTACCTTTGTTCACCTTAGCAATATTTCTCCAAGAATTATTTGTGTGGCTTTTTCTGATATATGTCTTATTTATGTTTTGCCCTTCCTATGCATTTCTCCTTCATAGTTTACAAAGGCCAGAGCACATGAGAACTTGTCTCAGAATTTGCTGTCTCTACTTATGTCTGTATGAATTAACAAAAAAACACCCGTCCTTCTGGTTCAATCAATCAAACTTGCTTTTAAGAATAAATGGCTAAGTAAGAACAGTAATAGTAGAAAAATGGAAAAATCTTGGAAGGATCACTGCAAGGTCATCTCACCCACTCTTTTGATAAGACACAGGATTCCTTATGTTTATATAATTTCTGGTACATATTTGACTAATCCCTTTTTAAAACCCTCAGTGACATACTTTAGAGTCACTCAGCCAACTAATCTCATGCTTTACTTTTCTTGTTTTTAGAAAACATTTTTTAATGTTCAATCTTTTTTCATGCAATTAAACCTATTGTTTCTTTTCATACATGACAAACACAGAAAACATTACCCCTATGGTCTTTGAAGCCATATTTGCTTAACTGTAAACCTCCCTTCTTTAGGATAAATGTTTCCTTTCAGATATTTTGTGGGGACAATATTTGTTCTTTTTTATTGTGGTTGTTTTTTTTTGTTTGGTTGGTTTTTTTCCCTGGACTGCATTTCGGCATATAACAGCTTAAAGCTCACTGTCCCAAACTGGATGAAATACTCCAGTTGAGGACCTACCTTGGGGCATGGGGGAAAACTTCATTACGTTTCCAGGAAAAGTTCCTCTTTCTGTCTATTAGAAGACATAGGTTTATTGCAATCATTAACATTATTTTGATTTACCCCACCTAAGGCCTGGCCAATTAATCAATACAAATGATCTAAAACATTTCCAAAGGTAGCTTAATGATTTAGCCGCATGTCTTGACCACTTGTTTCTTTCAGTTGTGTCATTTGTGAATTTCAATTTGTACACTAACATGTTGAATTGTAGTGACAGGGCAATTTCCCGATTGCCATTGCATGCAACAAGCAGAAACATTATTTATGAATAACCTGTCATCTTTAACCATTATATTACCACCACTAGTCATTAACTAAAAGTAGATTAGAAACCTTTGGAAATATTCTGATTATGCCACAATATGATGTTCTTTAATTACATGGGGGGGGGGGGGGGATCTGGTGTGTATGTTTAATTGTGTAAATAATACATTAAACTACTGTATTAACAGATCAGGTCAGCATTCTGATGGGATTACATGCCACTCTGCTGCCATCTTTAGCTGAAAAAAAAAGAACCTTTTAAAATAGTGTGTCTATTGGCTTCTTTAAAGAAAATTTGACCAAATACAATAAAGAACAACCTGTTCTTGGCTGGGCTATGGGATAGTTGGTCTAATCAGTTTCTTCTGTGGCTCATTTTTAATAAACCTGTTCTCACATTCAATCTTTCAAATTATTATCAATGTTCCTTATAATATACCCTAATTACCAGAAAGACCTATACACATTTCCAGTCAATTATCCAATAGCTAGTGACATAAGGATATATCTTAAAAAGTGACATATTCTCCCAAGAGTTTGAATAATATCATTGGTGATATAGATAGGTTTTTGATGCTTGTTATTTTTTAGAAATTTAAACATGTATTTCATGACAAAAACATGCTGATTTCTAACAGCTAAGTTGGTAGGCTAGAGTTAGAAAGAGCTGGTGGACGAGAGGAATCTGAATCCTTGGCAGTCAGCTTGGCAGCCAGCTGGCTACATTCGTTTTATATTTGGTTGCTTACATTTTGACAGAAAGTACAAAGTTTTTGTTCTTAAATTCCTTTCTGTTCTCAAATTCCTTTCTGCTTAGATGCTGGTTTCAAGGAGAATGAAAAATTATTGTCTTTGCTCCAATTCAGAATGAAAACAAATTTTGCTATTTTGAAATTCTGCATGAAGCAGAATTACCCGTCTCACTTGATCCTTAGTGTTCTCCACTTTGCCAAAAGCCTGCTTCAACTTTCAGGGTTGTGCCCTGTTGTTGATAAAGACACTTTTAATGTTACGCTTGGTTAATTTTCATAATATGTAAATTAAATTCCTCTCAAAAAAGAGTTTTGTCTTTGATACAAATGCAGATAGTCTGTGACTTTAAAAAAGAAGCCTAATGAAATTAGGCTTATGACTTCTAATGACTTCGTGGGGTTTTTTGGAGTTGTTTTTTTTTTTTGGTTAGTGAAAATTTCAAGCTTTACAAGTTTTACAAGTATTAGGACATATTCCGTGCTGACTTACACTCTGCAAAATCCTACTGAAGGAGAAATTTTTACAGAGTGGAGATTACTAAAGATGGAAGTTGAACCAAGGTCAGTTTCTAATATCCTCCTATTTTTTCTTCTGCAAAGAAAATCTCTTATTTAAAGGATTAAATCATGATATTGATATGCACTAAGAATTTAATCTAGATGACAGTTGCTGAAATCTGAATACTGACTCTAGTATTTACACCATCTTCTTTCCAGTTGACCAGAAGTCTGCCTTCTTCTCTCCTCTTCCTCCCCTTAGTTCTGTGGACTTACTGAGGTGATTTCCTTTGGGGAGTGATGGCAATCAGTCAGCTTTATTATATGTTTAGGCAGCTTTGATGACATGGATTCACATCTAGGTCCCTATTTAAATCTACAAACTTACGTCCATCTCTTTCAGAGACATGAGTCCTCTATTGCAGTGGAAGCCTTGATAACCAGCAATAAATGCTGAGGGTCTGCTGAGAGGCTGAGCACAGAGTCAATTCTACAGCAGTGGCTCTTAATTAGAGGAAGGATGTATGTAACGGCACATGTGTTAAGTTACACTTGTGTTGTATTATTCGTTAAGACACTGTTATGTTCCATATTTTCATCACAGCCTAACTCAATGGCCATCCATTAAAGTATTTCAATTTAAAACTTTTATCTGAAGAAGTTCTAATGACTGTTACATGCAGTCTTGACATCACCAGTGAGGGATTTCAGTGAAATTAGTGCATTATGGATGTCTGCAGTGTAACTGATCAGTAACACAAGGAAAAAGGTCTCTCACATTGTATTCCTTCTGTCTTCTACAAAAGATGAGATGTTAAAACTCTATTTTCAATTACAAAATCAGAATTAGGGTTAACACGTATGAAAAGTAGATAGGATTTGACTGCTTTACATAGAAGGGATAAAAGGTTAATTTCTTTTTTTTTTAAACTCTTCTTTCCCTTGATATTTATTTCTATGTGTGGGTATCCAACATTCTGAGTTAGGAATTCATATCAGCAAAAGCATGTAAGGCATAAAAAAGGAGTAGATGCTTCATAAAATAATCTGGAAAGCTCATTTCCAACTTTCTTGTGGTGTACATCTTGCCAGACTGTTGCAGACCAGAAATTGCTTGTGCTTCTGAAATCAGTATTTCATTGGGATCAATACACACTGAATTGTGATTGTGAGTTGATTTGCTGGTTGTTTTTGTCTCCTGTTACCAGGACAGCAGACCTTACTTATTATAGTAGCTAGGTGAATGAAGTAATATGCGAGTTTGAGATAGGATTGAAGATAATCAGAGGTTTATTGAAAGCAAAGGCAATAATTCTGGTCAGAGTGTTGAGTGGATTTAGACATTCTGGAAAATGTGCTGCCCTTTTTGTAACATTCATTATTATTTGTGCCATCACTTCTGTGGTGACTCTGTTAAATTAGTTTTCAAACAAGTTCTCAGACTGTACTTACACTGTGTCTGAAACCCAGGCCTCAGCCACTGGCTTTTATATTACAACGCTGTAACTTCAGTGCTACCTCCATACCAAGTGTTAGGTTGCAGCCAAGCTAACGCATCTATCAGTGCCTTTGCTGTGCTGATCCTAACAGGAACAGAGGAAAAGAAGAGAGCCTGGGAGCTCAGTGGAGTTCTCTCCTTTCTATTTCTGCTCCTGATAACATCACTGTTGCCTGACTGATGTCACTCCATTATTTCATAAGCCTCAACAGTTATCCTCTTCCCTTTCATTCCTAGAAAGGGAATAATTACATATCCAGTTATTTCCTGCCAAAAATTTATTCTTGTGAATGCTCTCTATTTGCATAATTTATATTCCCTGTTTCCTAGCTGTGACATTTTGACATCTTCTGGCTCATTGATTGTGGAATTACCATTTTTTTCCAGTCTTCATTACCGTTTTCTTAATCTCAAACAGTTTACCTCTGTAACACTAATACTTATGCTCTTAAAATAACTACAATATCATTTTTCTTAACAGTGACATTATTTTTCTGGGGTCCTTAACCTGCATAAAAACTTGGGCAGAGTAAACATCTGGTATCAAATCAAAGCATTCCTATTGTTTTTGAAGGAATTATACTGAATTTATATATTGAATTATTGCCTTGTCTCCTCCATAATGTCGTTACTTCTTGCTTGTATCTTAGAAGATCTTCTGTAGCATACATACTTGTGGATATAGCAGCCTCCTTACCTTTTGGATGAAATTTTCAAGCACTGACACTACTCTAAAACCAGGAGAGTTTTAATACTATTTTTGATGGAAGCAAGATTTGGTCCATAATCTTGCAATGGATTCTCTCTCTCCCATGAACTGATTACAGGTGATTGTGGTTTGAAAGAGAAGACAGAGAACATGACTGATTTGAGGAGAGTAGAGGACTGATTTTTTTAATTTCTATGGCTAGCAATTTTTACTTTCCTTCACAGGAATCAATAACTATATAAGTATTATTTGAGTGGAACTGGTGTTTTGACTGGTCCTTTTTAGGAAGTTGTACTACCTTTGCAAGAGTGTCAAGTAGTGATACTTTGCATACAGACATATGCTTTCATAAAGAGGGAGTCCTTTAACCAGCTGTAAGGCAGATAGCATCTGAACAGGATCCCTTTCTTCAAGCGAATTGCCTGGTACTTTGTTGATTGCAATGCTATTATCTTAATATCAACAAACTAATGAATTGATCTGACCTATAGATTCAAACATCTTAATTTTTGATGTTGTCAGTACGTGTGTCTGTATAAAGGCACACATATAGGTAGATAAGTATAGATATGCACATGTATATATAAAATTTCTTTATAATCTGCATTGCTTTTGCAAAATATTTCCTGCACAGAGACTTTTTCATGTTTGCTTTATGTTCCCATGAATTATTTTTGTCTTCACATAGAAATTACATTTTCTGGAAGCTGTAGAACCACATGCATAGGAGGGAAAATTTAATTTTTCCACTACCTAGGAAGCAAAGAAAAATTAAACTCATCAACTTTATTCAAAATGTTAAATTGTCAGAAACCTTCATTTCCTACTGAAATTAATTATTTATTTTGTTGTTCTTTTTGAAATCATTGAAATCAGGAGCATGCTCGTTGAGTAAGGGCTGCTGCTCAGTGCTTAAACAAATTTGTTTCTTTTGAAACAATGAAATATGTCCTCAAGATGTTACTGTATGGAGTCTCTGAACCAGGCTTATCTAAGTATTAGCATGATTGTATGCATCTTAAAATCAATATATCTCTATAAAAGTATTCATATTTTGAGGACAGCATTAGTATAGTCATTTGTACCTGTAACTGTGGTGGGCTGACCTTGGCTGGCTGCTAGGTGCCCACCAAACTACTCTATCACTCCCCCTTCTCAACAGGACAGGGTGAGAAAATATCACCCATGGCTCAAGATAAGAACAGGGAGATCACTTACCAATTACCAACATGGGCAAACCAGACTCAACTTAGGGAAACTGATTTAATTTCTTGCCAATTAATCAGAGTAAGTTAATGAGAAATAAGAACAAATCTAAAAACATCTTCCCTGCACCCCTCCCTTTTTCCCAGGCTCAACTTCTCTCTTGATTCTTTTATCTCCTGCCCTAGAGCGGCACAGAGGGATGGAGAACGGGGACTGTGGTCAGTTCATGACGCTTTGTCTTTGCCCCTCGTTCCTCCTCATGCTCTTGCCCTACTCCAGCGTGGAGTCCCTTCCATGGGATACAGTTCTTCATTAACTTCTCCAACACGGGTCCTTCCCACGGGCTGCAGTTCTTCATGAACTGCTTCAGCATGGGTCCTTTCCACAAGGTGCAGTCCTTCAGGAACAGACTGCTTCAGCGTGGGACCCCCATGGAGTCACAGGTCCTGCCAGCAAACCTGCTCCAAGGTGGGCTCCTCTCTGCCCACAGGTCCACAGGTCCTGTCAGGACCCTGCTCCTATGTGGGCTCTCCACAGGCTACAGATTCCTTCAGGGCATATCCACCTACTGTGGTGTGGGGTCCTCCACAGGCTGCAGTGTGGATATTTGCTCTAACATGGATCTCCATGGGCTGCAGGGGAGCAGCCTGCTTCACCATGGTCTTCAGCATGGGCTTTAGGGGAATCTCTGCTCCGACACCCGGAGCACCTCCTCCCCCTCCTTCTTCACTGACCTTGGTTGTCTGCAGAGTTGTTTCTCTCACATTTTTCTCACTCCTCTCTCCTGGCTGCTGTTGTGCAGCAGGTTTTACCCCGTCTTAAATATGTTACTACAGATGTGCTACCAACATCACGGATTGGCCCAGCTTTGGCCAGTGGCAGGTCCATCTTGGAGCTGGCTGGAACTGGTGCTGTCTGACATGGGTGCAGCTCCTGGTGTTTTCTCACAGAAGCCACCTCTGTAGCCCTCCCAAAAACCTTGCCATGTAAACCCAATACTGCAACCACTGAAAGAAAACATTCCTTTGCTGACTTTCTTTAAGATGGTGCATAGCAGATATCTAGTAATTCTGTACTGGCAGCATATAAAGGACTGTGATCTAGCTTCTATTTCAAATGCTCTGGTATGTCTGAGAATTAGGTTTGACACTCTGTCCATTAAAGTGCAATATTTATGTAATTTCTCATTGCTAGCATCAATTTCTACTTTTTAAATCAATTTTACAATGTGTCCTTATTATACTGGAGACAGATCCAGGGATCCAGTAAAGCTGAAGCACAAAGCCTTCAGCTGTGAAGTGAAGAATACTGTGAAAAAGGTTTCACAGTTTTCTTTGTCTTTTAGCTGGCACTAAATGACTCACAAATACTGTGGCTGCAAGGTTCTGTGGATGGCAAAAATATACATGCAGAAAAGTTACAAAATAATAATCATTAAGACTACAGTTTTCATTAAATAAAAAAATAAAAAGTATCATAAACTGAAAGTTTCTATTGTGCACAATGAAGGTCAAATACGTTTTTTTTTTTTTGGAACACAGCTGGACTGATCTATAGAAGGCTGCTTTAATTATAAAGAGCAGACTCTTCATATTAAATGGTGTATGACCAAACAAGCTTCCTTCATTTGACTTCCCAGACAGCTGGAGTTGAATTCAGAGGCAGCTAATTGCCTTGGAGACCTTTTCTGGCAAGTAGCCCATTGGTGCTCTTGAGGGGTGGAGAGGCTTCACACAGAAAGCTTAAAAGCATCTGGGCTGCTGTTATGCAGAATGCTACTGCTGACAGATTTACCATCTGTCTTTGAGAAAGACAACAGTTTTGGGAGCCCAGATACCACCATTCTTCAGTAGAAAGCCCTTTGTCAATCCAAACCTCCTCATTAGACTAGAGAGCAGAACCTGAATTATGGCTAAGTGCACTAAGTAAAAAAGAAATATCGAGACATTAGTTTACTTTCTTTACTTTGTGTATGGCTAGATGAAAAATCTTGTAACATTAAGAAACAGCAAACTGTAAACACATTTGTATTATCCATCAGCTAAGCTTTCTCTGTGCAAATAGTTTTACAGATGTACCAACAATAACCATGTCCATATCCCCAAAAGAAAGAGTTGGGTTGTAATAGCACAGAATAATGAATTCATAATATACACTGTGCTATGTTAGATAATTCAGATATGTATTTTTGTAAATTGTCTTTGACTTTAAAATGTAATTGCTTTCATTCCTATGTTTGTAGCCAATAGAATGGATTGTATTTATCTTACAAGGGAACTTCAAAGCTCTAATCATAGGAAAAAGAAAAGGATGTGCAGTCATCTCTGTACATTTTCATATGTACTTGCCTATACATAAAATTATGACTAAGTAAGTCTTTTGCCTAGTGCAATTTTAAAAGAATCAATCAAAGTTAAGAACAAAATATAGATGTTTTCCAAAAAGCTGCAGTACACAAATATTTTCATCACAAAAATGCACATATATAAACATATGTAAATACAGATCTAGTTTAATACCTACAGATCTGAATGACATGCATTCATCTCAACAGTTCATAAAACTGTTAGGAATTATGAAGAATGGAATTATGGACTCTATAAATAGTACTCTTTCTTAAGCCTGCAAGTGAGTCTATATGTTTCCACAAGAATTTAGTGCTTTCCTGAAAGATATAAAAAAAGAGTTATGCCCCGTTGCTCTCATTGTATTACTGTGGTTGACCAGTAAGTGTGTACTGGGTGTTTAAAGGGAGTAAATATTTACTTTGTGAACCATGCTCTTGAAAGCCAAATTTCAGTTTATCGTGAACACAGAAGAAAGCTAAATATATTACACAGTTATAATACACATGTATTTAAACACACATATATTTTTTATATATATGTGTGTGTATAAATATGTGTATGTATATTGTTTATCACAAATATAGGAAGCTGGATACAGGTAACTGTTATAAAACTTTTTTTTTTTTTTTTTTTGTGAGAAATTGTCATGTTTTCTAACCCCAAGTACTTCACCACAAATCTAGAGGGAGAGATGAGGAATATATGCCAGGATTTTCCTTCAAGCTTTATGGCTGCAAAACACTAAAAACCAGCTTCTCCTTCTATATACATGCAGTATAGAAAAAACACATTGCCACATGGAGAAAAGGATGCAGTTTAGCAATGAGGCTTCGAAACTCTACCCAGCATGTTGACATGGTGCCACTAGGAAGGAAAAATTACAGATATGTGAGGATGTAAAGGGAGAGGAAGAGAGAATATTAGTCTCTAGTCTAGTGATTACAGCTCTCCCATGAAAACAGAAGTCCTGGTTTACAGTTGCTTTTTCTAGGGTTGTTTCTGTATTTTAACGCAGAATGCTAGCCCTCTAGGCTTATGGTTAGGGCATACATCTAGGAGATGATAGAAAAAATCAGACTGAATGTTCCAATGCTGAGGAAGGCCCTGAGTTTAAGCACTCTAATGAAATACAACTTTACCATGATAAATACAACTGGCCATGTTTTAAAAGGAAAGGGAAATTGGCTTCTCTTCTCCCAGGAAAGCAGCTTAATGTTTTACATCAAGGGAAAGGTTCAGGACTTAAAATTCCAGCCTAAAATATATACCCCAATGTAAAGTTTAGAAAGACCTAAGTTATTCAGATTAAGCACTGTATCATCATTAAAGGGAGCCAAGTGTTGGCTTATTTTTCATGCTAAGATACTTTCAGTACAGAGCTAGATCATGTACTTCCATACTCTGTTGCAGTCTACAGAGCTGATATATCAATGTCAAAAAGAGGTGTGAGAGTCAAACGATGTGCTCTTTCCATCATTTCCTATTCTCCAGTTTAAGCATATCCATGGTTTAGTATGCTGACTGCTATGAATCCTTTTCTTGAATGGATAATTTCCTCCAGGCATGGCACAGAAAGTTTAGTCAGAGCTTTGAGTTCTGCTCTGGTGGCCACATGCCAAAATCCTTTTATGGGGCTAGCTCTTAATCTATCTCTCTCTTAGCTTTCCATTACTGACATGGCAATCACAGTATTTCCCCACTTCAGAGAAGGTAAATGTGTTATTGGTAATCTCTGATTTTCCACAGTTATGGAGATCAAATAAGTAGATATATAAAAGTTCTCTTCCATAACAAATTAAAACAGGAATATATTCCTATTTTGGAATGGATCTTAGCCACAGTATTTTAGTCATGTAGAGGCTAGATTTTAACTCAGATGTGTTGGTCTAGTTAAACCACTGTAAATTTCTGTGAACATATGGAAGTTAGTTGCCTACTGACTTATGACAAGTATGTTCATGAAAATGTTTTCTTTAGCTTTCCTTATTCAGTTAAATAACAAAGCAAAAAGCAATTAAATCAATGCCATATTTGTGTACAGCTGAGGTATAATTTGGGAGTATGTAGACAGGACTTCTTGTAAAACAGAAATGCTGACATTTATACCAGGGATACGGAAGTCCACCTCTGATCATTTACAGAAGATTTACCTATGTATAATTGAGGGCATACAGTGAAGAAAATGAGACTAAACAGGTAAAACTGAAAGCATCATTTGGCTTCCAGATGGTAAGAATGATATTTTCAGGTATCCACAGGCTAATGAGTAGGACTGGCAATTAGAAAAAAATGTCTCCTGTAAACTGAACTCATTAAAAGACTCAGTCACTGTAAGTTAATAAAGGTAGAACCCCTCACTTTGCCATTTTGGTCTGTAAAGTAGAGTCACATTTAAAGTATTCTAGCAATTCATTGTGATATGAGCTGTGGCTATATCATGGCTGTGAAATATTTCCTCTGGGAACACCTTCCACTTCTCAAGTACGTCTTACAGAAAACCATGGGAATCATAGCAACGTCACGTTTTCTGCATATTTTACGGGCTGTAAGACTTCTATGCAGATTTTGTAGGAAGGTTGTCAATATATTCGTTGAAAAAAGCATTTCTAAAGATCACTAAGATCCTAAATGGAGACCTGTGATTCAGTGCACATCTGGTGTTTCTTCTGTAAACCTTAAGAAATATATTAAATTTTTTCTTACTATGTTTTTATATAATACAGCTTTTTTTTTTTTTTCTCTGAAGATAGTAGCCCAGATCCTGAAGGTGAGTGGTACAGATAAAGTGTATTTCAGGGAATGGGAGAGACATGGGGATTTGCAAACAACTATTTATAGCCTTTGATGTGTTTTAAAGCTAGCTGCCAATGGCACAAAGGCATGATTCCAGAATTCAAACATCAAGGAACATAACCAGGCCATAAATCTGATTGTCTAGGTCCAGCTCTGAAATTGGATCCAAGAAGAGAGGGTAAACCAGCTATTAAATCGGCTATCTTCTAAAGTTTCCTCGAGGCAGGCAAAACAATCTCAGTTGCTTCTTCAGGATTCTGTTGGTTTGTCTACAGCAATCAGGGGCAAACCATGATTTTTCTCCTGTGTCTTCCTACTACCAAGATAGCGTCTCCATTCCTTCACAGTTCTTTTGTATACAAGGTAGTGACAAGGCAAGAACTGCTTTTCTCTGGGTTTTTTGTTTGTTTGTTTGTTTGTTTGTTTGTTTGTTTTCTTCTAGCAAGTTCTCTTCTCTTAGGGCAATTTTTTCATATCCAAGTAGGGAAGAACATTGTCAGAGCACTTAAGTTGCCCCCATCTATCTTAACTATCTGTATGATATTTAGTCTACTCCCCCACTGACACATTGCTGCATTGTGTTGACATTATTTAATTTATTCTGCATTAAGGGTGGTTGAAGCAAATACAAGAACAATGGCTACACTGTGATGTTACTTTAGAGCTCCAGCTCCTACTCAACTTGAAATTTCCTGATTGCCACATTTTTTCATGGTGGCTTGCATTATGGTCGAAGTTCAGAGTAAACCAAAAAGGAAGGAAACTTCTTGAGAGAGTAAATACTGAATCAGCTTGAGAACCCCCCTACGATCAGTATGGACACTACTAACTGGACCTCCATTATGTGACAGCTAAATACAAGTCCGCACTTGGCCACAACCAATAAAGGTTGTGTAGATGTAAGCAGACACACTGATTGCTCCAATCCATCATCCACGATGAGATGTATTGACGAATTTGAAGACAATTTTGTCTCCGATGTACCTATTAGCTGCTGTTTAACCTCAAAGCGAGTCTAAAGTGAGTACACATACAGCTTTCTGGTTTAGGGCGTGCTCAGCAGAGTTTCAGCCTGAACAGCTCTGAGCAGACTGATATGTATTTCACCTGTCTCCCAGGAACCCACAGACTAAACGTGTTTGTCACAAAGCACAGAAGATAACTCCTTGATTAGGAATGGTTCAGTGGTTAGACCACAGACACAATGATATGATGATTTGCATTTTCTGTTCTTCCTTGAATAACAGTACAGTGGAGGAATATGGCTCAAGTTGTTTTTTATATAATATCCAGGATATGAGTAAGGAAAATGCCTGTGCTTGAATGTCTTCTCCAAGGACAAGAAAGACTGTTAAAATGATTTTAAGCATTTGGATATAAGACTTTCCTCCAAGAGATGGACTTTCTATGTTCCGGTCACTGCTGCAGTAATCTCTACCGCATCATCCCACAGAATTCCTTGGGGGAGAGAATGAAACTTGAGGTTGTACTGCTTCACTCAAAAAGCCTAAAGTTTTTGCTACAAGCTTATGGAAAAGCCAACTGACTAATTAGTTAGCCTAGTTAAAAATTAATAGCTATGAGGAATGATGGAGCCTTCTCACAAGACCATCTATTGGTAGAGCACCCTCCTGGAAAGGTGGGTTTGTATTCCTTCAGCAGTCCTGGGTGCTCTCATTATCCCATTTGGTACTATTACATCTTTCCATGTTTTGAAAGCAGAAAACTCTTGGGCTCCAAAATTCACGAGAAGGTTCAGAATTATGAATCTTTAATGGAGCCCCTTTTCCAAAGTGTGTTCTGCAAAGGGGCGAGCTGCCTGAACACTGGGTGCTGCAGCATAGATCTATCCTTAAGTAACTTGTTCAAAACCATAGGGGAATTCTGGTGAAACAGGCAACAGTGCTCCTCAGTCCTCTTGAAAATTTTTTGGACTGCACATACAAAAGTAATTAATTTTTATCAATGTTGGCCAAAATTTTTATCACTGAGACAACACAGTGTCTATTTGAATTCTGTTAAAATTATTCCATCAAAGTGCATCTTTAAAGAATGTATGCATAATCTGTGCTCTCAGACGGCAATTAAACTGTGGGATAATTCCTATGGATAGTGAAATTAGTTGAGAAGTAAATAAAGAAATGATTATATTTTTGCCTTCATTCAGTTTTGTTTTTTCAAATGACAACTGTGATATAGACAGTGAAACTTGTTCTACCCCCCAACCATTTTGTTCTCTCATCAGGGACTGCTCTCTGAGTGATGTGCATGCACTTAACTTCCATTAGTATTAATAAGAAATCAGTGAGCACACCAAGAAGGCAGTACATGTCTTTGCAATACGTAATGTACTCTTGGATAGTTACTTAGTTCAAAATATTTGAAAATAATGTGAGAGATGAACATGTGGAATAAAGTGGAAAACCTAGAAGCAAAGTGCTAATTCTTGCACGACAGCAGCTCAGCTGGGGTCATGAAAGAATACTGGAGAAGATTATGACATGTTAGATTTGGATAACACACAAATATTAAACATTCTCAGCTACGTATTGTAGGATGTGAACAAAGCATGTATTTCAAATTAAATGTTTGATTTTATCTGCAACTTGCCTGTATTCAATCTAAATTTACTGGAAAGAAGAAAAAAAAATGAACAGCTCTTTTTAATATTTAATCTTATTAATAATTAGCATTTAAAAGAGCATTGTGAACACTACCCTCAAAAATTGTGAAGTGTATGGATGTAATTCATGGAAGACAGGAGGTCCAGAAGCTAAGGATATGAGGACATGCTGCATTATAAACCCATTATAACTTTGTAAAGAGGTAAAAACAAATGTCTGTGTTCTCACTGTTTTTAAGCAACATGTTACAATTGATGCTCTCATCACCTGAAGTCCTCATGTGACTGTTTAGGGATTGGAACCCTGCTCTTCTGCATATTTTATGAACATTTTAGTCTATCTACTTTTAAGTCCTGCAATTTGATCGGAAATAACTATTTTTCTCTCTCTTCGTTCAAGACTGTAGAGTGTAAGTTCTGCTAGTGTCTTCTGTGTCCTTTCCAAACAGTAACTGAACTTCATGTTGCATGAGACATTTACTCTGAATATAAGGCTGTCTGGGACATGGTTGTTATTCATCCACAGTGAGATTTCTACTGAAGGTCCTGCAGTCATATATTCATGAAGTGAATGCTTGCAGCATGGATGTTCCAGCCATCTTCAGGAAGTGTGAAAAGGAGAATCCAAGGAACTACAAGCTGGACAATCTCACCCTAGTCACTGAGAACTCCTCAAAGTCTTTTTCACCCACATGAAGTACAAGAAGTTGATTGGGAACAGCCAGCATTAATTTACCAAGGGCACGTTATGCCTCACTAACCTGATTGTCTTGCCTGGTGAGATGACTGGCTACAAGGCTAAAGAAAGAGTAGTGACTGTTGTGTACCTTGACTTTAGCAAGGACTTTGGCACTGTTTGACATAATATTGTTACAGGCAAATTAGTGAGATACGGACTGAAAAGACAAACATAATAAATATCATAAACTGATATGGACTGATAAGATAAACATAAAGTTTAACAAAGACAAATGCAAAGTCTGCATCTAGTAAGGAAAAATGTCATGCAACTGTACCGTCTGGGAGCCAACTGGATGGAAAGCAGTGTTGCAGAAAAGGATCTGAGGGTCCTGCTACACAAGCATTTGAACGTGGTTCAGCAGTCTGCCCTCACTACAAAAAAGACCAACCACCTCCTGGGCTGTATTAGCAGGAGTGCTGCCAGGAGGTCCGGCGAAGTCATCCTTCCTCTCTACCTGATGTCTATTGTGAGATCACTTCTGGAGTAGTGTCCTGTTCTGGGGTCCCTGTACAAGAAAAACATGGGCATACTGGAGCAAGCTCTTTGAAGAGCCACCAAAATGATCAGGGAGATAGAGCTTATTACATGTGCAGGGATACAAGGGAGAAAAATCTTCCTCCATGACAGTGGTAAAGCCCTGGAACAGGTTGCCAGAGAGGTCGTGGAGTCATTCAAAACTTGCCTGGACATGGCTCTGAGCAACCTGCTTTTCTTGGACCTGTTCTGAACATGTGGTTGCACTAGCTGTCCATGGAGGTCCATTCTAACCAGCATGATTCTATGATCCAAAGGACAGCTCACAGTGGACATGACCAATGGAGAAAAATGTTGTCTTCAGTCTGCTACTTATTCCTCACTCTTCCACCTTCTTATTAGGGCTTGCAGACAGCCAGAACTTATTCCTGAAAGCTGTAATATTGCATTGATTGAAACAGGCTAGCTCAATTTCATATGCAGACTATAAATAAAACAAGTTTCATATGTAGACCATAAATAAAACAATAGTACATTCATAGTAGCAGCAGCTCATTGGAAAGGGAAAAACTGTTATAATACTTTCCTTAGATTATTAGGAATGAATGTAACTTCAGAGGAAGAAACGCAATACTATTTTGGGGGAAAAAAAAAAAAAGTAATGTGTAGATCCTGCCTTTTCTAGTCTATGAAAGGATTTTCATGAGTAATTTCATGTGCTTTTGAAAGATCATGACATAGTGTCATGGTCAGCCTTCTTCATTTTTGGCTATTTCTTCAACTTACTGGAAAGCAAATGAACTGCAGAAGCTCTTGCTAGCAGAAGAAACCTTAAAGGCCACAGGTGCTTCTTACTTGAAATGTTGTTATCAATACATTATGGGGCAATTGAAGCAGAACGAAGGTGCACAGCTAGTTAGTTGCAAGTTCTTTTTCTGTTTTGGAGAAACCACACAAAATGGTGCAACAGTTGTGTTATTACCACCTAAATTCAGAAGAAGGTCAGAATGACAGAACGCAATTTGAAGCTATCACATGTGGATACACTTGTTGTAATCTCCCTTATTAAAAACATACCTGAAAGCTCTAGCATAGATGTGACCTCCATTTGAAAGAGACCCCATTCATAATACAGCAGTTTTGTGCGTGATCTCTAAACTATGTCTATAAACCCAGGCAATTCTTTTTAGATTTTTATGTCAAATACGTCCTAACGCGAAGTTACGGTTTTAGTGACTTTCATAAATAATGCTGTGTGATAAAGTATTGGCTATATCATTCACACCTCCTTCACAAACCCAGCCCGGATGCAGGCCAGCTGTTGGCAATTGGATCTTGCATGTTATTATGCTTGTATCTTTGGTATCACTCAGTCTTCTTTTTGCATTCCATTGCTGAATTTCCTTTGTGCTGCGGGTTTTTCTCTGCATGTTATTTGTGTATTTAAAATGAACCATACAAAGAATTATTTCCATAACCATGGTGACACTGTAATATTATGTACACTTACAAAGTACAAAGGTAACTCTACCAGACTGGTATTTTCTGTGATCAATTGCTGGAAATTTAATATCTCTTTTTTTTTTTTTTTTTTTTTTTAATAAGAGCGTGAATGGAATGTGCTGAGTATTTCCAGATCTGCTTATGCTGGAGTTACTACTATAAATTAATCCAATACTTCTTCAACAGAAGTGATGAGCTGCGTGTTGCTGTGCCCGTGTAGTCTACTATTACTAGTTTTTCATTAATCTTGAGATATGATGTAGATTTTTCTTTTTTTTTAAGGACCCGTGCTTCTGGAGTCACGTGAATACAGAAGAATTTCAGTTTGTAAATTTTATCACCCATAGCTCTGTTCTCTCAGGTATTTATATACCTGATAGTATATGAATGCTTAACATATTTATTTTTTCTCACAATGTTTGATAATCTCCATTTTAAGCTGGGAAGTTGGGGTACATAGAAGGCAGGGCCCAAATCCAAAAAGACATTTACATACCCTACGCCCACTGCGATTGATGGCATTGTATTGTATTGTAATTACTTGTATTTCTGACCAAACTAAGCCTATGTGACCTAAGGTTTAAAAAGAAGCCTTTCATATAGCAAAGACATTTAGTTTTACCTTCAAGATCCTATACTACTGTCTTTAATGTTTTTGAGAAAAAAAAAAAAGCCCCTAGAGACTCCCAAAGTGGAAACCAAAAGGAATCCAAAACACACTAGTTATCTGAAAAAAATTCAACTCAATCTTGTGATTTTGAGAGTTTGAGTGGGTTTAGGTTGTGAAAAGGATGGTAGTTGTGGGCAAGTATTTGGGCATTGGCTTCTTCTGCTAATTGTGGGGCCAGATGTGCAAAGGCAGAAATATCCAGGCTGTAAGCCTACAGCTGTTCACTGCTGCATGTTTGCTAAAAAGCCTTGTGTGTTCCCCCACCATGATCTCTTCTGCTTCTCTACCCGACTCCAGAGAAAAGCTGAAAACCACTAAAAGGTAGTCTTAATATGCAGAATGCTTACCTGTAATAGATGCAGCATAGTTACCACAGTAAAACAGATGTGACTAAAAATTCAACTGTTCTGTTAAAACCCCTTTTGAATGCCTGCTTCTATGTGTTTGCCAAAAATTTACTGCTAAGAGACTATACTAGATAATAATTTAAAATATCATAGCTTACTTTCTTCTCTACCTTGACTAAACAGGCACTCAGAATTGAATCCCTAGAGCACAGGGTTCGTATTCTCTCTCTTAAGTTCACCAGAAACTCTCTAAACAGCCAACAATATTTTAGTGTTTCAGTATGCTGAATATTGCTATTAAACCTCAATAATTTCCTGAGGTAGCATACTGTTTTATTGGTAAACAAAGTGTTCTACTGTTCTCCTGTTCTACCCATGGCTTCAAGGAACACATCATATACATTATTTTTAAAGATCCTTGAAGCTTTTTGGCTGTACCATTTCATAGTTGACTTGTGATACAGACAGCTTGTGCAACAGAACAGTCTTAGCTGAGACACAGTTTTGATAATAACACAGCTTAATCAAGTCATGCAAGTTTGCCAGAGTAGAACCCATAGTGCTACTTCTAGCTAATTGTGAATGCAGTTGTTTTCAGAGTAGAAGTAGAAATTGTTCCGTATTTTGAAAGGGGTAATGATGATTGCCTGATTACCCCCACCCCCTTCCATCTCAAAAAGAAGGCTTAACAACAACACATCTCTGGGAAAGGATTTATTAATCTGAATAAATTGCTAGCCAGTAAACCCACTCTACAATCAAAAGAACAATATTGTTTTCAGGAAATGGGTAACAGTGAGAGCAGCAGGAGCTGGGGTTTTGTTTCATCCAAATCAAAGTGGACAATCACTGATTAAATATTGCATAAAGATACACTCATTTGTCTCTCAGAGAAATTGACTATTACCTCAATTGAAAACTTATTATGTAAATTAAAGGCAAATGGAAGGGAGAGATGACTGAAACCAGCTTTACTAATACGTTGTGTTCTGTAATCAATTTGATCAGCATCTGACTTCTACTTATGTGAAACCAGAGGCAATACTACTAAGAGAAGAACTGCACTGGGACTGATAATAGAAAACATTCAGTGACTTCCTCATCAAAAATGTATGTTCAAAACGTTTTGATTTACCATTCTCTTAAAATGTTCTTGTTATTTTAGGAAACATATTTATGGTAACATTGACGAGAAATGCAGCACTAAAGTAATGAGGACCTCCAGTCAGAGGTGTCCTTGCTTGGTAACACTTACTAGAAATCTTTAATTATTTATTTCTGTATACAAATATTTTCCATAAGGTAGGTTTTGAAAACTAGAAGTTTTACTACTTTCCAATTAATTCAGCTCTTCAAATTCTCTCTCTAAAAAATATTTTATTTTCTTTTATCACAATAAATATAACCTTATTATGCTCTGGTGTCCAGTAATGTTAAATATTGAATCAAATTTACACAACCATAAATGGGGTTTGAATTGTGTTAACTATTTCTGAGCATGTTCAAATAAGGGATTGTTCAGATTTACAGTTCAGGTAACTGTTTAACTGATGCACTTTCTACTAACTGAAAGATCATGCATTAAAAATTCAGTGTTTAACCCTGTTAATCATTTTATAAGACTTCTGAAAATTAAATCAGTAGCATTAGCCCTATTTTATATCTGGGAAAACTGTGGTAAACAAGTGTTGGCCTCACCATGACAGGTGTAGATCTAGATTTCAAGAGCAGAATACCTTCAACCCCTGGTCACCAGAGGTGTTATTCAGATTTGAAGTAGAACATGTCCAAGATGATCCGTGTTCATGGATGTAGCAGTTTTTTGTCTGCTGCTTAGACAGACAGACTGACTGACACAGTCCTGCACAGAACTACTGTTTCATTTTTCTCCATCCTGGCATTATGTCTTTGAGGTGTCATGCTACCTAACCATTGCCATAATCTTTTGCACACTGAAAATCTTACTGAACTAAGAAGGTCATGAAGTCTACTTCTTGATTTTTTGATCCAGGCACCTACTGCCTATGAGAGTAATGAACACATAGGTGTCTCAGGTCTCTCGTTACTCTGACTTTTATCTCCCTATTAATTCATGCCTGCTTCACCCCTTTTGAGATATTGCTGCCACCTGGTCAGTATCTCTAAAATTTCCACTTCAAAATTTAAAATGTTAGCAGATGCTCAAAGGAAGTGTAGAACGTCTATATTAAGGATACAGAATAGCTTTCACACCCACCATAATCATGTCTCCTGCTCATGTGGTGAACATATGTAGTTTGTTGCCTCAGGATTTAAACTTAGATTTGCTTTGTTTTTTTCTTCTCAGGAACGTTCTGAGTCTGTCCTTCATTTTCACTCCACAGTTTTCTTTCCATGCTGTTTATATAAGTAGCATTTTGAAAAAAAACCCACATATTAGCAACTTCTTAACTGTGGTAAATATATTGAAAAATGTTACAGTGGAGAGCCACCATCAGTTTAATCCTCAGTATGCTCACAGATTGGGTGTCTGAAAAACCTTTGAGATTGTTTGCTAAGTAAGTAGTTCATAGTTTGATATAGTTTTTTTAATGAATGAGTGTCTCACCATGGAAAAAGCAACAATAACAACAATGAACTAAGTAAAAAATTTAAGTTCACAAAAAAGAAGTAGATTCGAAAGCCAAGGTGATAACAAAAGTTTCTGCACCCTGCATGCTTTTTGTTTTTATGGCTTCAGTAGGTCCTCTCACTCTATGCTTAACAGTGCCATTTAATCAAAATGGATAGCTTCAGTTGTATATTTTAAAGAGCGTGATCAGCAGTAAAATGGTGAGCAGATTTAGCTAATTAGGCCTCACATTTAACACTCCATGGAGATGAATAGGATCATTTCACAGTTATCTTCAAGCTAGTGTTTGTGTATGTTTGGCATAAAAGTGTATCATTCTACATTGCCAGGATCATCTCACTACACAGAAAAACTTGATTTCAGAAGGAGAAAGACTTTATGGTGCAGTTCTCTTTAGAAACACACACATGAAGAAACTAATTCGTTGGAATTAATGAATTTTTCACACTAACAAATGTCCATTGTTCTTGCATATGGGTATTTCAGTTTTTGCCTGTGTCTAATTAACAATTGTTATGAGTTTCTTTCTTTCTTTTTTCCTATTGTATGAATGGGATTATTTTAACTTTGCTTTCCTGCATATTAATAATTGTCAATGTCTTGGCAGGCCCCATAGAATCTAGGCAACAATTAACAATCTGATATTCTTCCATTTGATGGGTCATTAACATATGTGAATATTTGTGAACGATAAACAATTTTAGACATTATTACTGTTTATAGGAAAAGTACAAGAGGAAATACTTCAGTGAAAGAGACAGCTAAACAACTGATTATATAATCATTAAATTATGTGCTATAATAATGAATTCTTATGCAGATAAGAGAGAATGGACTGGTTC
Source organism: Nipponia nippon (assembly GCF_047370975.1). Taxonomy (NCBI): domain Eukaryota; kingdom Metazoa; phylum Chordata; class Aves; order Pelecaniformes; family Threskiornithidae; genus Nipponia; species Nipponia nippon. The sequence continues at coordinate 46,226,908 of NW_028262347.1, forward strand.
TTTCAAGATAGTAGAACTCAGTCTTGTATCTAGTTATCTCTTTCCTAGCTTTAGATTTAAGCCAAGTATAGTGGGTTGAATATGTGATTAAGCATCATGGGAAAACTTTAGCTTGCTTAACTGAACTGTCTACAGTCTAAGTATTGACATATAAGATAGTCAGCTTTGCACTTTTAGGGACTGATTCATCTCACCTATCTGGCCTAAAATAGATCAGATGCATCAAATTATACAGAAATTGTTTCTCTTTATTTACTAAATTACTAGGCTAGTTGCAGACATCTGCCTGTCTGAGCTGGGTGAGAAGAATTGTACATATGTGACAGTAATACATTATCAGTAGCTTATATGAGAAAGTCGAAGTTAGTTTTGAAATAAAAGAAAAAGCACCTATACATAATGAGTGATAAACTGAGATGAATGACACGGCACAGATGATATGCCATGCCATGAGACTGCAAAAGGATCTAAAGAATAGGAGCCTTAAAAGACAAATCTGTTTGCTGAAATAAATACTTTTTGTAGCAAATAGATGCACGTACTTGCTCATAAGGCAAACTGGAACTGGAACAGAGGAAATCCTTTTTAATGGACTGGGTCAGGAGATCAAACTAGATTCTTTCAGGAGTCTAGAAAAACAAAAGTAAATGAGGCTACTATTGCATGTATCTCAGAGACACATGACACATAAGTAGTTTTCTTAACTGAGACATTTAAATCTAGAATTTCACAAGACTAAAATTTATCCTACTCCATTCAACTTTTATTTCAAAACATAAATGGAAATTATGTGAAGCTATTGGCTCTAATGAGAACAGTATATTAGCAGCTGATTCTGCTTTCATTAGTGAGAACAGAAAGTATCATCAGTCCAATTTTCCAAAGGTCTAAGGAAAATCAAACTTTATTATGTCCAAGATCAATACAGTCACTTTTCTTTCTCTAGATGGACTGGGTTATTTGGCTAATCCCTGATATGCTTTTCTGTTCATTCATCTTCTAGGCACTGAACCTGCAAAGCCATATGCAATGCTTAACTCGATATATTGAGTACTTCCAGTGTCTTTTTTTTTCATTTTTCTTTCCTTTTTGTTTTAAGTAGGTACTTGGATTCTCTCTGCTTACTATGCAGACAGAGTCACTATGTCTATTTTCAACAAAATATACTTTCTACCTGTCTCTGAAATTTCAAAACATTCTTCAGTGGCTTCACATTATTGTTATGTGACATTGGCTCTCAATACCAATGAGTAATGAGACTGTTGAGACCAACGTGGTGTCAATCTGTTCTTAGAAAACAGTTATATAGGTGTGCCAGTAAGAAAAATAGTGAGACAGCCAAGAGAAGAATGTTGAAGCTACTGCAGTTTTCTGAACAAATGTCCTTTCTGGAGCTGTGAACCCTAACTATGCAACTCAACAGGCTCTATTTGTAACCTATTAAGTTAATACACAGGAAGGCATTAAGCCATAAATAAGCTACTGACAAAAAAACCCCTTGATCATATAAATTAAAATTAATTTGGCAGAAATAAGTATGATTGACCAAGTCCAATCCTTTGTTGCACCTGTGCCAATCCAGGAGATTCCTTTTATTATAAATACAGTAATCCACTGTATAAATTCTTTCCACTGTTCTTTGTTGTATCATCTCCTAAAAGGCCTAATTATCCATTTTTAATATAGTATTACCATGTCATAGATCATAGATCACAGAGCCTTGCCTGAAATACCAATGAAGCTTAAGTACCTGAAAATATCAAATCATGGTGCAAAGATTAGTGTCATTAACTCTTATTTCTGTAGCTAGGCAGACCAGGCAGAAGTTTAGGTTTTTTGGTACTCTTTAAATGGTATGCTCAGTTTGCTATGAGCTTCCTCTTTCTTTTGGAAAGTAGGGAAAGAGGAATGGTGACTGTTTTATGAGCTTACATGTGGCTGTACCTAATCATACTTGGCATATGCACCTCTTCAGTTAGTTAGCATGACAATAAAAGATTAATTTTGATCTGTTCATAGGTTAACAATTTTAAAACACAATTAACTGGATGGATAAGCCAAACTCTTTTGTGAATGTAAAACTTTTATTAAGGTGAACTTGGTTAGAAAGTTATTCTTAACAACTTAGCTAATTATTTTTCAATACTGCATACATATACATACAGGTAATAAAGAGGTGTGTTGGGGCTGGAATGCAATATCCGGAATTTGAGCAGCAGCACTGTCCTGGGGCAGTCCTGTTAACTTCAGTGTAATTTCACAGAGAAGAAAACACCCTTATATTCATGAATTGATGTCTTAGATTTCCCCTTAAAGACAACATACAGTGAGTACGAAAAAGCTATTTCCTTCTAATTTTCAGCTTCAACATGGGAGATGTTAAATGATATAATACAGAAATCTACAATATAAATATATTGGCTTGCATTATGGTGAAACCATCAGGTCAATGAATGTTGAAGTACATCATCACAGAATAATTTTATTACTCTTAAAAATAATTTTGGAGACAAAAAATAAGAAATAATACCTGTAGACTTTCGAAGAAACTAAAATTTAGTAGTTTAAAAAGGTGTTACACTGAAAATCCAGTAGATCTGAAATTTGCCGGAACTGCAGATGATTTGTATTTTATTTCCTCTGTATAGAGATCACATTTCAAAAAGAAAATTTCTTTTCAGTCCTAGGGTACAACTATAATTTTATTGAAATTAATGACATTGTTATCCTCGCCAAACAATTATTCAGTTGATATACTGCTAGACCATAGTCTTTGCAGTGGCTATAGCTAATAACTAAGCTGTGACTTTGTACAAATACTGTGCCAATGGCACATACATAGAAAGAGCAAACAGCACATGATTTTTTTTGCAGTGCCCCAGATGCAGATTGTAACTCAGACACAATCTACCTTGTGCCATCACCTCTGGGTAGAATAGACTGTAATACAACAGCTCTATACTTCATGCAATTATATGGCCAGCTGCCACTGTGTTAGTGCAGTTACATTCTTGGGTAAAGAAATAATATCAAGGCTCAGCCTACTATCTTCACACCATTATGGAAAGGGGAAGTAATGGCTCTGCAGAGGTTGCTTTCCCACCTCGTAAATGAAGGATACTTTCCCACTGGTAATGCAGACAAACCTGTGTAACAGGCATAAAGGAAGATTGCTGAGGTAACATTAAGTAGAGCTGAGCAAAAACTGAAATTACTGTTCCGTGGGGAAATTCAGCTATTTCAACGCTTAGTTTTTGTACCTAATTGAGTTGAAAAATTGGAACTTGTCAAAGAACAGTATACTGTAAAAGCTGCTTTGGTTGTGAGGTGGTGACGTTTCATTTTGAGTTCATTCAGCATTAGGCTGCAGTTCTCTGCTGTTCTATGTCACTATATACCTTTCTCACAATATATCTTTAGCTGCATGTCTCCATAATGCACCATACACCTTTGTCCAGTATAAGATTGCAGTGTATCATAGATTTCAGGGGGTGTTTGACCAGTAGGCAAATACTTGAATTTTGATGTTAATAGTTGTCTGCCAGTATCAGTAATAGACATTCTATTAATGAATAAATACAATGCATACAAACCATTTGCAGAAAGGTATTATTAGTATGCATTTGAACAAAACTTGATTAAAACTGTAAGGTAGTAAATCTTCATATATGAACTCTAAAAAAAACCTCAATACATGTTCCAACAAAAATCTTTATCTACTTCTTCCACTTCCTTTATTTGGACTTAATAATTCCTATTAAATATTGTAATATAAATATCTGGACTGTGCTTTAAGCTCTTGTTTCTTTACAAGGAGGTGGAAAGAAACCACAATCTAGTCCTGACAGACAGTGGTACAATGAGTAACGCTACTATCAAAAAATATCACCATGCTTACAATCACTATAGCTGTGCTGTACAGAACTCTGAAGAGTTGTGTAGTAATAGGATATCTTACCTGTCTGTGCATAAAAGATAGCCAGTCAATTTTTTAGCCTGCTAAAAAAATTCCTAGAAAAAATCCATGTGGTGCAGCAAAACCACAAGGGAAATGATACTTTTTTTTTTTAAAGTTATTCCCGCTAGAAAAAAACAAGGCCTTCTGTTTATCATTATCTTTATGAGGTAACTTCAATGAAATCATAAAAGTATTATCTTATGAACTGCAGAAGTTTTCATTTTGTTTTCTGCGAAGTTACTAAATGGCCCACTCTTTCAGGTGTACTGCAGAAATGGAGTTGATGAAATTGGGTCAAAAAGAATGAGATGGTTGGGTGACATAGGGCTTCCTTTGTAGTGGGAAAAAAACCCAGATTGCTATATAGATAATTGCCAGCATTTTCTTTGAAACTTTTATGTGGGACATATCATGCATTTAATGTGCTCAATTCAAATTTCCCTTGTTATATGGTACATAATGATAAAGCATATGGACAGACTTTAGATTTACTTTAATGTCCCTATGTATATGAAAATAACAGCTAGATATTGCAGCTGACATAGTTCATACAAATATCAGTAGCAATTTTACTGCCTTCCTTTCCTGTCTCTTTCTCCCGCCAAAACAAGCACCTAATTTAAGAATGCCTTCCTGAGAACTATTGCTTTATTAAAAAAAACTCAAAAAACCCCAAATAAAAACAACACCAAAAAAACCCCCCAAAAATGTGACATACACAAAGCAGTATGGAGTTTTGGAAAGTTAAATGAAAACATGAGTGTGTCATTTTAAAATCATCTGAATAATTTAAGAATATAAAACAACCTTACAGTGCTAGTTTTTATATTTGTGACACATATTTATTTAAAATAGTCGATGAATTATTGCATTTAGATGTCTGTGTTTTTCAGATGAGAGGCTCCTGCTCTGAAGATTGTCAATGAGGATTCCAGATGAATTAAGTATCTGTTGGCAAAGTGTAATTTCCTATTCAGAATGACTTTTCCATAGAAATAGTCAGTCTTCTAAGTACACTCACTAAGGAGAGCTAAAGACTTAGATTATAATATCTTATCTGTATAGATGTAAAGCTGACTAAGGAGAGTGATTTCTTTACTTCCTAGACAAGTGAGCTTTCCCTAAAATATTTTTGCAGAATATTTTTTGCACTTACCATTGAACATTTAGTTAAAAAAATGATAAAGGTTCTGTGGGTTAGCTGCAGGCCACAATTTGTGGTGTTATACCACTTTGAAGGGGCTGAATACTACAAACTGGGGATAAAGTTAGAATTAAAATAGGAGTAGAATAAAAGGGAATAAATAGAGAATATCTGAATCTGGGAGCTAGGCTTTGTGTTGGACAATGAAGAATTGTAACATCTCTTTTATAGTAATGCCTGAGCCTCTTAAGTAGACCTAAGTGGAAAAAGTAAAGTAGAAATACTGGAATTTGTGAAATATATGATTCCTAAAGAGTGAAATAGATTTGGAAGAGCAGAATTCTAAATGTGAATGTTTAAAGCAGACCTCACCAGATCAATGTTACCTCTAAAATGCCTACTGCCTCTCATGAAAGGCTGTGCATTCAATACACAGAGTAAGCTACTCTGCTACATTGCAATACATTTACACTTTTGAAGAAACAGCTAAATTATGAACCACACATCAGTGCCTGAAAGAATCTAAAGAAAAATGAAACTGTAGGATGGAATTTTTTCTTTCATATTCTTCACTTTCCTCTATATCCCTTAGGAACTTTATGTAGATAATAAGAGAAGAATAATTACTAACCCTAACCTTCCTTTAAGTTGTGCATGGGCGGGAGGGGGTGTCCTGAGTGACTGCCTCTCTAAACTTTTCTGAGGATTCCTGCCTACCAAAGAAAAGAGTTTGAGAATTCAAATGTAACTGTGTCTTCACAAGTTTCTCTGGTAACAACCAATCAACGTCTAATAAAAATGAACTGAGAATATCTTCACATTTCTTCATTGGGCCTTTGGTTAAAAAAAATTAGATTGCAGATTTTATTCAACTGTTTTATTAATTTATCAAAATTATATTAGAAATATCAAAGAGATTTGTCACTGTGTTCCTCTACTGCTTCCTTGGAAGTCTGAATAACTGGCTATGTGACAAATGTTTTGATGACTAGACTTAGGCTGTATGAATCTGAAACTGAATTAATTCAATGCATATTTGCAATATTTATCTATGTATCTCTGTCTATCAGCGAGGTTCAGAAAACCCTCAGAAATAGCCACATTTATTAAAAAAGGCTACAAACCCATAAACAGAGAGCATGCAAACATATCCTGGAAAAGGGATGTGCATTAATTACTGCATTGCATCTATAATAGCATTACCTCTTCTTTAATTGCTGCTTCATGGAGAATTCTGTCATTTTTTTTCCATGCAGAAACAATTAAATATTATTAGTATTGACAGCATTTATTTGTTAGACCGTATCTGAAATGGTTAAATCCTCCCCTAACAGAATCTTTGGTAATAATTCTCATTATAGAAACTTTAAAGGGGTCTCTCTCCATATCCAAATCCAAAGCATGTAATATGATATTTTCTTTAAGACTTAAGGATCTTATGACTCTTCTCTTCATTTTGCCTTCGAGAGTCAGAAAAATTCTGATTGTAAGTATATGTAATGTTCTGCAGTTATGCAGGCAATAGTAGCAAAACCTTAATGAAAATTACAGCAGCAGTAATCCTTTACTGTTTTCTTGCCTTCAGAATCAAATGTCAAAGTAGTAGATATGTTTTTCCCATCATAAAGCTGGAAAATAAAATATCTATTCTGTGATTCAAAATGCCTTCTAAAACAATATCAAGTTAAATGAATAATTAATAATGAAAAATTAAAACAGCTATTTTTTTCCAATAATGAGAGAATTATAAAATAACTTTGTGACCAGGCTTCAAGATTAGGTGTCAAATGAATAGTATCAGATGTAACAAACAGAGAGCTGTTCTATAGTTATTCCTACATTTTATAATACAAACATGGAAATAATCCCCATAGCTATTGAATTTGGGACAAAAGTCAAGAATATTAGAGTAATTTGAAAAGAGAAAATAAAAGTAACAGTAGGACAGAGTATATTTAGAAGTCTTTCTGTGAGCTGCCAAAGAACATCTCATTTGTCTTGTGATACAACATGTAATAATGAGCAATATTTGTGTGGTAAATTGCTTCATTACAAGTAAGAGTGAAATACTACCGTCTCACTTTCTGTTAAGTCTACCCGTCAGGCTAGGTTAGTGGGTGCATAAAAATGACTGAGAAGACAATGGTATAGAAAGCCTTGACTAGCATTTTAGGCACCATCCAAAGATGTAACAGTATTTGGAATACTTGGAGTTCACATATGCTATACACTCTCCTTTTAACACGCCCATCTGTTGCCTCCAAATAGGTAGTCATTTATTGCTTTATTATACAATGAATAAATGAGCATCACTCCAATTTCTTCCCATTGGCACTGCAACTGTGAGTTGAATCCAAGATTCCTATTATCCATTCTTTCATGCCCTATTGCTTTTGAGGGTAAGTGAATGGGTAATTTCTTTCATTCCACTGTGTTGACTCAAAGCCTCTGTAGAAGGAACGTAAGAAGAAGATTCTTTCTATCATCTAGTACGTTACTACTAGAAAGAAGCACGAATTTATAGTCAGGCAGGTTCCTTTAAAACACCAGTCTGCAGTACTGGCATTGCTCAGACATTCTGGAGCAATGAACTTTGGGGTGGCCCAGACTCTGCAGAAGCACAATATGCTTATAGAAACTGTTTCCACATGTAATACAATACACATGCATTTTCTCTGCTGCTTATAGAGGATAACAAACAGATGGTGCTTCATGTTTTTAATTAATAATTTGGATAATTCTGTGATCCATCTTTATTTTTAATGCATAAGAAATCCAAATCTCTCATTTTTGTCTTATTTTATCAGGGAAATACTGTAGTCACCCTTCTGCCTTCAGATTTTTGTGGTTTGTGTTTTCTTTGTTTTGTTTTTTTAACTTATGGAACACAAAAAGGTGGCTTTTCCCTATTTTCTGTTTCTGTAGCAAAACTCAGTGTGTTCTGTAGGAATACTGTCTCACAATTATTGCTAATTATAGATATTGGCTGAGAATGTGTATGTTATGAAACTTTGCATTCCATTACAATTCATATATGTTTATCAAAGTAGTGAGCAAGGCTCTGTAAATAAACTTGAATAAATTTGCAAGAGAAACTGATATCAGCTGATATTAGGGATGTGTGGAACATAATTTTTGCTTATGAAGACTTTTAAAAATATGAATGATTGTAAGGGTTGCAAGGTTGAGTGTTTAAGGGCAATCCTTATGGGATCACTTGGACTGAGAATTTTAAAAGGACAGAAATCATGAAACCTAAGTCAAGTTCACTGAGAAGCTGAAGTATCCAAATAATTAAAACAAAAGCAGTGAAAATTAAGGTAAATTTTGTGTTGGATCTAATTCTTTTCTGCAATGCACAGACAAAAATGCATTCTTTTGGGGATCCATCACTACAGAAATTACTGGGTTGCTAAACTGAAATGATAGAAGTCTGAAAGAGTCTAGCATATATATTTCTTTGTCTTTGGTACCCACTAAATGTATATACTGTGTTAATAACAATGTATGGACACAAAACTTCATTTTCCATTAAGTGTAGCCATGCTATCCATACTAAAGAAAAAGGAGGCAAGTGTACTATAAATAGAGAGAAATGAACTTTCCATCTAAAAAGATTAGGAAAGAAAGCTGATTTCAGTTGGCCTTGAAACGTGATTACTTTCGAACCCATGAGATGACATTAAATAAGAAAATAAAATGCCTTTTTTTTAAAGAAAACATATTTTCTAATACAAGGAGACGGCACATTTTATCTTTATACACTCTTGTTCTTGTATTTGTTCTTGAGGGAGTCACTACAGACCTTTTTCTGTTCTCCTTTATGCCTTTTCTGCAGTAAAGAGATCTAATATTTTTGTTTTCATAAGAATCTGGTTTCAAATTTGTGTTTGCCTTTTTTCTCTCACCTGTTCCTTAAATATTTCTGCTTTTCCTTTCTGAGAAATCTAAATGTTTCTATTTTCCTTGCTTGTTCTGTTTCAAAACATAATCTTGTCCACTCCATCATTTTTATTAGAGCTCACATATTTCTTTTATCTTTTTTTTTTTTTTTCTCTTTCCTCTTCTTTGTTTTTGGGGTGTTTTTTTTCCCCCTCTTTCTTTCTTTTATTTTGTTTAGGTTCAGATTGATGAGGTACTGTACTAGACATTACTCCAGATTCAATTACCAGCCTATCTATAATACTGTCTGTCCAAAGGTGGGTATCAAATAAGTTTAAAATGTCAGCTGCTCCACATAGCTTTTCACTACTGTAAGCTCATTTTTTACATGTCTACCAGCCACTATCCTGGGAGGGATGTTGAACTATAGACCCTACCCTTCCCTTCCCTTCCCTTCCCTTCCCTTCCCTTCCCTTCCCTTCCCTTCCCTTCCCTTCCCTTCCCTTCCCTTCCCTTCCCTTCCCTTCCCTTCCCTTCCCTTCCCTTCCCTTCCCTTCCCTTCCCTTCCCTTCCCTTCCCTTCCCTTCCCTTCCCTTCCCTTCCCTTCCCTTCCCTTCCTTTCCCTTCCTTCCTTCCTTCCTTCCTTCCCTTCCCTTCCCTTCCCTTCCCTTCCCTTCCCTTCCCTTCCCTTCCCTTCCCTTCCCTTCCCTTCCCTTCCCTTCCCTTCCCTTCCCTTCCCTTCCCTTCCCTTCCCTTCCCTTCTTTCTCTTTCCTTTTTCTGAAGAAAAACAATATTTTGGACAATTACCAATGCTGAAGGATGTGGAAATTATTATGGAATTACATGTTATTTTATGTTCTCACTAAAACCTAAAGAGTTCACCATGATTGCTGCAAGTATACTGAATACCAAAGGATTTAATAATGGATAAAATTTTGTCATCCACTGGCAATACTTTTTAAAGTGGTAAACAATTATTAATTCCTTTATTATTCACTGAGAAGCATCATGTTGAATTTAAGTTATCATGGATGTAGACAGAATAAGTAATTCCATGTCAGTGTCTTTGTAAAGTGGTTAGACTTGTATTACTATTCATGCCAACTTCCTTTTCCTTTCTTTTGATTAAAATAAATTGAGCTGATGGGAAGTCTGGAGAAATTGTGTATATGTGTGGTGGTATGTGTGGGTGTGGGAATACACCAGAATTTGGAAAAAGAATGGGTTCAGGATGGAGTCTGCTTGTGCTTGTATATGCCTGTATGTGTGGTCTGGAGAAAGTGGGTATGCATGAGGATGTGAATAAATGAAGAGAATGTAAGTAAAGACTATATGTGTGCAGGAAGTAAAAAAGGGGGGAATATGAGGTAAAAAATAAGGATTACAGGATCTGATTATGCCAATATGTTTTTATATCAATTCACAAGGATATCATCCTTGAGAGATTCTTTAATCTTCCTAATTGCTTTCTGAACCAGGAATTATGCACTAGCAGGAAAACATAAGGAAGTCCTAAGATTGTGCTAAATTGTCTAGATCAGAAAAGGCTGGAATAAAGGTGCCAAAATTCCTGTTCTGCCCCAGTTGCATCTGTCTCTGCTAGATACAACAAAAGATCAGTTCCATATAAGTATGTGTGTATATGAAGAACACACAGTTACCTAATGTACTCTTCTAGAATGTTAATAGCATGATGATCAGAAATTAATAACGCATGTTACTTTTGTTTTATATCTTTGGTACTACTTTTATGAAATGGGTACTTGTTTTAATAAAACTACTAGAAATTATTAGAGGCAAACTGTGGTCCTAAAATTTGAAAGATTTCTTTTTGTTAGCCTCAGAAATTTATATTTTGCTTGAAAAATTAAACTATGCTTTAAGTAGCAAATAGATTCTAAAAATAAAATGAGATGTTGAAATGCCTATAAAATGAAACGTTCTGAATAAATTTAATTTATTACTTATCTAAGTAATAATAAACATAAAAAGAATAATTACTTTTGAGTTATATCCACTTTTTTAAAAGAAAATTCAGTTAGGTACATCATTGGTTTTTATTTCACCTATGTGTTAAAAGCCTTTTTTTTTTTTCAGCTGAAATCATTTATATACATGGTTGCTTGTTTTTTTAAAGGATAGGTGAATTTCAACTTAAGTGGCATAATAAGATCTCAAAGCAACAGAGGAAGAGTCTTAAGTTAGTTTTAGAATGTAAAGCAACTATGTGTAAAGTTCACAAATTTACTTATTCTTACCATTTTATTTATTTACGGGTATCTCTACAGAGCTTGTTAACACAGTATGAGGATGCACTTCATTTTATTTTCAGACATTCCTGTTGAAGACAATATGAGGATTAATTAGGCAGGCCTAGTAACTCCATGATACACAGTTTTTGAAAATGGGAAAGAAATTATTGAATATTACAAAAGGAAGGAAGTTTTGATGTCTGAAGTCTTGATTGATGCACATGGAAAGGGCATTGCAGAGAATCTTGGACTGCTGTTATCTTTGCTATTTCTATTCTACATTTACTGAAAACAATCTTTTGAGCAAAAAATATATGAAACAGAATGAGAAAATGGTTGCTACCAAACATTTCAGTCATTGTTTTCTTATAAGTGTCTCCGTCTTTTCTTCCCTTTGGTCTGTTGTTAATAACAGGCTTTGATTCACCAATGTCTTGTCCATTTCTTAGCTATGCTGACAACCCAGTTTGCTGAATAGAATACTGAAAAGCATTTCTCGTACCTTTGACATTTTCAGCATGAAACAAACGTTGTGCTAAAGGCCATTGTTGTAAAATCACTTCACCTTCAGAAGCCATTGAGTCTTGAAGGATTCTCAATCAAAAGCAAAAATTTGCCATCCTTAGGATTTTGAAGATTTTTGGTGGTTTAACTTAAATAAATGTACTCTTCCATTTTCCTTGAAATTGTGCGGCATCAATATTGCCCTGCCAAAAATGCATGTACCTGTGAAATCTGTGAAATGAGTAATGTCACAGAATCCTAGAACAGCTGAGGGTGGAAGGAATACCTGGAGATCATCTAGTCTAATGCCCCTGCACAAAGCAGGTGCAACTAGAGTGGGTTGCTCAGAGCTGTGTTGAGTTAGGTTTTAAATATCTCCCGTATGGATACTCCACAACCTCTCTGGTCAATATACTGGAGTTGCAATTGTTATTCATATTAGAGGATAGTTTTACCACATGGCAGTAGCTCTTAGAAGTGATGAATCTATGACTGTAAGTTTGTTCTTGTGCTTCCACTTATAGGAACTGTGACTAGGTAAATATGAAAGTAAAGTAAAGGTGGTTTTAAAGCTCTTGACAGGGATATCTGCCTTGGCTTAAAACTGGCAGAATCAGCTCTGCCTCCATCTAGAACTCACTGTCCACTCAGTTTGCACTGTCAAAGGAAGGAGGATTTTTCAGGAGAGGAAGAAACAGCAACATGACTGAAGCATTTCTTCAAATGTTTACTACAATGAAGATACCGAATTTCTTTATAACCCTGTGTGAAGAAGTCAGAGATGTGACTACTACTGTCTGACAAAATGAAGAAAGAACAAAGATAAAACTTGCAGTATGAGAAAAGAAAATGAAAATTCTGTTTATCCTTCATATGGCCCATTAAATTTTGCCACAAAGCAATGTTGAAAGCCTGGACTGACATGGGACAATTTCATCCTCCTGTAAATGGAATGTGTGGTTAAAAAAAATGCTAGCAGCTATGAAGGGCTTAAAATTTGTACGTTCAGATAAATTTGCAAGTCACTTGATGTTCCTCTCACATTCTCTCCAGTGATATTCTGTTCTTTTCAAAAGACAATACTAAACTGAGTTGGTATTATTTAATGATAAAAGCACATAGATTTGTTATTTATCTAATCATTTATAACTCATGATTCTGCAGAAATGAAACAGCTATCTTGTGATATGAAGTAATGTCATGAGTGTATTTCCAGTACTTCTTGTTTCTCCTCAGAGCAGAAATATTCTATTACTGTGCTTTTTTTTACAGCTGAAAATACAAAAAGTAGGTACACAGAGTACCAACAATATTTTTGAGTTATAGAAGTCTTATGTTTGATTTTTTCATAAATTATAAAATCCATACATATTTTTGTCAATATATTGACTTTTTTTTATAACATGCCCTTATGACAAAGAGGGTTAAACATAGAAGTGAAAATTGAACAATTTTTACAAAAAAATACTGTTTTGTCAGATGTGTTTACACCTCAGAAATAAAATGTTACAAAATTGTTTTTGGAACTGATAGAAAAGTGCTAACTTTTCTTTAATAATTTACAGTAATATATTACAGTTTGGTCATTAGTTCAAGTATGAGATGTAATTATATGCAACTGTTATTACAGTAGTTCAGTTTCAGATGTAAATAGAACCAAGTATATGACTTTTATGTAATAATTGGATGAAACAAGACATGTAGAATCATAGAATATCCCTGAAGGGATCCAGGAGGATCATTGAGTCCAACTCCTGGCTCCACACAGGGCAACATAAAAGTTAAACCATATATCTAAGAGCATTGTCAAAACACTTCTTGAACACCAACAGGCTTGGAGTCATGACCAGTTCTTTGGGGAGCTTGTTCCAGTGGTTGACCATTCTCTCTGTGAAGAACTTTTTCCTAATATCCAATCATTAACTTCCCCTGATGCAGCTTTAAGCCATTCCCTCATGCCCTATCAGAGGATGTCAAAGAGAAGAGATCAGCACGTCCATCTCTGCTCCCCCTCATGAGGAAGCTGTAGACAGCAATGAGGTCATCCTTTAGTATCCTCTAAGCTGAACAAACCTAGTATCCTCAGCCACTCCTCAGCTTCTCATGTCATTCCCTCTAGTTCTTTCATCATATTTGTTGCCTGCCTTTTGACATATTCTAATATTTTTATATCCTTCTTATATTATGCATCCCAAAACTGCACACAGTACTTGCAGTGAGGCTGCACCAATGGTGAGTATAGTGGAACGATTGCTTTTTTTAACCAGCTAGCTATGCTGCGCTTAATGCACCCCAGGATACTGTTGGCCCTTTTGGTTGCCAGGGCACATTGTTGGCTCATATTGAGCTTACCATCAGCCAAAGCCCCCAGATCCCTTTCTGCAAGGCTGCATTCCAGCCTCTTCTCCCCCAGTCTATACATACATCCAGGATTACACTGTCCCAGGTGCAGAATCCAGCATCTGTCCTTGTTAAATTTCATATGGTTGATAATTGCCCAGTGCTCTAACCTACCAAGGTCTCCATGTAAGACTTCTCTGCCCTCGAAGGGATAAACAGCTCCTCCTAATTTGGTACTGTTGGTGAATTTACTAGGTGTGCACTCAACTCCTGTATCCAGGTCACTGACAAAAACACTGAAGAGAACCACCCTTAAAATTGAGCCTGGGGAACACCACTAGTGACTGGCTGCCAGCCAGATGTTACCCCCATTTGCTACTACTGTTTGAACCCAACCATTCAGGCAATGGTTCACCCATTGTATTATGTATATGTCTAGCTGTATGCTGGACATTTTGTTCAGAAGGATACTGTGAAAGACAGTATCAAAGCTTTGTTAAAATAAAAAAACTCCACATCAGTTGCCTTCCCTTTGTCCACTAGATGAGTAACTTTTTCATAAAAGGATATTAACTTAGTAAAGCCTGACTTTTCTTTCATGACCCGTGTTGGCTTTGACCAATGACTTCATTGTCTTTGAAATGTTTTTCAGTAACTCCCAGAATAATGTCCTCCACAATTTTCCTAGTCACAGAAGTAAGACTGGCAGGCCTGTAATTACCATTGGTCCCCATAGACTTATGTGCATTCAGTTACAGCAGCAAATCCTGTACAAGTTCAAAGTCAACTGGGAACTGATCACTCCACCAGTTGTGGTCCTCCAATCCAGGGCTCCAGGGGTCCCAGGGCCCATCACTGGTGTTAAAGACAGGCAAAAAAGGTGTTAAATGTCTCTGCTTTATCTTCCTCCCTATCTGTGAGGTGACCAACCTCATCAAATAATGGACCAATGTTTTCTTTAGTCCTCCTTTTGCTGTTAACATGCTTAAAAAAAACCTTTTCTTGTTATCCGCCACAATACTAACCAGCTTCAATTCTAATTGAGCTTTGGCTGTATGAATTTTATCCCTACAGTGGCGAGCAGCATCTCTGTAGTCCTCCTGCGTAGCCTGACTTTGCTTCCAAAGTCCATATGCTTTCTTTTTCCACCTAAGTTCCAGAAGGAGATACTTGTTCAGCCAAGCTGGCCTCTGCCCCTCTTGCTTGACTTATGACACATCGGAATTGATTGATCCTGCACTATTAAAAGATGGCTCTAAAAAAGTGACCAGCATTTACAGACCCTAATACCCTCAAAAGCAGATTCCCAGGGGACCTTCCTACCTAGTTCCTCGAGCAGCCTAAAGTCTGCTCTTCCAAAATCCAGTGTAGTAGCTCTGCTGACAGTTTTCTCATATGATAAGAGATTTTAAACTCAACTGTTTCATGATCACCAATCATCACGTCACCCATGAGACCATCTCTATTTACAACCAACAGATCTAGGAGGGCACCTTTCCTAGTCATCTCCCTTAGTACCTATATCAAAAAGTTATCTTCAACGTGCTTCAGGAATTTCCTGGACCTGTTGGTGTCTGCTGTATCATAGTTCCATTTATCATCTGGAAGTTGAAGTCACCCATAAGGACAAGGGCAACTGATCTAGAGGTTTCCCTTAGTTCCTTATAGAATAATACATGGGTGTCATCATCCTGGCTGAGTTATGTATACTAGACTTCCAGAAAAACATCTGCTTTACTAGCTTTTCACCTAATGCTTACCCAGAAGCTCTCAACCACGTCATCCCCAACTGCAAGCTCTGTGCAGTCCAACCCCCCCTTTACATAGAGTGCTACCCCTCCATCTCGCCTGCCCTGCTTCTCTCACCTGAAGATCCTATAACCTTCCATCACAGTCCCAGGACTCTTCCCACCAAGGCTCACTTCTGCCAATGATATCATAGCCAAAGCTTCTAGTTCCTCTCTTTTATTCCTCATACTGTGTGCATTAGTGTACAAACATTTCAAATGCACTCCAGTGTACTCAGCACACCATGGGACAGAGTGAAAGCCCTCAATAGCACATCATCCCTCAAACATTGTCATGCCATCCTATAGCTTATCACGCTCTCTTTTCTACCATCAAAAATCTAACTTCTTTGATATTGACAGGGTTTTATTCACATTGCAAATTTATCTTTTATCTTAATTATCTTAAAATGAAGTCAAGAAACTAATGCGTTTTTGCTGGAAAAGAGCCAATTAAAGTATTTACAAGGCTAGAAGGTGAAGAGTCTGTGTAATGGGAAGGGATGACATTTCTGTCTCATGAATACAATGATTTAATTCTTTGACCTACTGTTGGCAAGAGTCAGTGTATGGTGAACAGTTTAGGGTCTGACACATTCATTAAAATAAACCAACCCCCAAACCCTTCTCTTGGCAAAAGCCAAAGAGAAAGTTGAATGTTTAACTTGCGTGAGATTCCCGTCCCCTCAGATGATCTGTAATGTGACTTTGAAGGTTGACTTAACCAAATACAAGGTAAGAAAAGGAGAATCTCTTTGCTTACCTTCCCTGTCTCACAGAGGCCATGCAAAATAAAAAGATAAGGAAAATATTTTGAAAGGGTTATAATGTAAACATGGGCAGCTGTTTTAGACATTGCCACATGTGCACAGTCAAAGACACATCTGAAAATCCATGCTGAAATTCATTTTTGTGGCTCTGGAAAAAAGGTCAGAAGAGTTAGATGTTAAAAGTAAGTTAACTCTTTGCTTATTTGACCATTAAACTGTCAACATGAAGCTATGTTTTAAACTTATGATGGTCTGAAATCTTAGTGGTAAATGAAGTCTGAAGACCTATTAACCTGCCCAAGACATGAACCAGAGGCTGGTTCAGCTTCACCGTTAACTGCACCAGGGCAAAGGAATGGATAGTACAAGGTGAGAAAAACATCTGAAGCTTATCTTTACTTGGCAAAGTTATGCGGCATAAATAATTGTCAGTGCTAAACTTGGATTAATAATGTATCTTTACTGACATTACTGTGAGGCTAAGTTGATTTCACATGTTTAACTATCAAATGCTTTCAGTTTTCTTTCTGTGAGTTCGTACCTAATGTAAGTTATGAAAGGGCATTTGAGTAGTTAGCTCAGTTCAACCTATTTGCTTTTGGAAATAGTTGCAAATTTTCACTGTCAGTTCATATCACCATAACTTTAGTTGCATATATTAATTGATGAAATTGCAACTCTATAGATTAAAAAGGTTACTGAAGACTTTGGGTGTGGGGTTTTTTTCCAACTTTTCATCAAGCATCGAAACAAATTATTTAGATGTAAGGAAGGCCACAAAGAAACAAAGCAAAACACACTTGTAATACAGCTATCTTATATAGTATTGTATCTGACATTCTCAGTGGTATGTGTGAAGTTCTAGAATATCATTTGTTTTTCTATTTAAAAAACTAGATATAACATAGCTATTAGAAACAAAGCACAACTGCATGTAGTATTTTCTTGCAATTCCTTAGGTTATTAATCAGGAAGCCTCAGCAAGATTTTAAACACCAAAATATAATAAATATTAAAACACAGTCAAATAAAAAACAAGTACAATGATCTATAATTATTCTCTGTGTGTAAAAAGATGGAAACAGATTTTTTTTTAATGCATAAAGAAAGATACAATTATGATAAATAAACCAACCTCACATTAAGAAAATCTGCATCACCTTCTTTGTGCACAGAAGTTTCTGAAATCCCTTTTTTAGAACACAATTGCCATGCTTTCTGCCAGTTCCTTTTGTCATTTGCTTAGGTTCCTTTGATCACAGCACAGGTAGGCTGTCAGCTTGCCCTGAAGAATGGTCTATACTGTGCATTAAGTCTTTACTCTTACTAGCAGGACAAGGACTCAGACATCCCAACTGAGTCTCACACAGTAGCATTTGCACAGCATTGGACTGCCAGCCAGATTGTAGTCCTGGTTTAAACTGTGTAATGTCAAGCAGCTTCATTGTCTTCAGGAGCTCAGCATCGAGGTATATCAGGATGACAGAGAAAGGAATCTTATCCCTTGTAATTATGCTAATCTTACTTTATTCTATGACTAATAATTTCTGGGTTTTGGGTATTTTTTGGTAGTCTTTCCTAAATGCTCTAAAGGACTTTAAACTGCCAGAAGTCACTGCTTGCCATGAAGAAAAAGAAATTGCTTTCTTTAGGAAATATCAGCAGTTAAAGGAATGAGAGGCTCTATAAACAGCATAAGTTACTTATCAGTTAGATATTTATTCTCCTGGCTCGACAAAACCCGGAGGGGTTTATGGGGGTTGTGGGATGAGCATGAAAAATACCATTCTTAGCAGTCATGGTGATCAAGGATTCATTTTCATGTGACATGCACCACTTCTGAGTACTGAATGAAATCAACCCTGGGACTGAGGACACACAAAAACTTCCCTCTGTCTCATAATTTCTCAATTTTTTTTGATATACAGCTGATTTCTTGATAAGATGTTTTCTTTTTCAAACTCAGAAGTAAAACTCTTCTATAATGGAACTATATGAATTTCACCACCCTCAGAAACTTCCCAAGTAGAAGAACAAGTTTAGCTGTGTCTTAATTAGTAAATTACATATGTTTGAGACTGTATCGTGGCACTGATGTCAGCCATCACAGACAGGCAAACATTCATATCATAAAGGTCTTTTCCCTGCAAAACATGAAACTGCCTGCTGCGAATAGTTAGTCCCTGACCCATACTAACCCTTAAGCTGTGCCTGGGAATTGTTTGCATCAAAGCTTGGTACAGGCTAAAACTGGTTTAGGAACTGTTTTAGCAATTTAATAGTGATAACAATTAAGTTTCAGAGCCTGGAACATTCTCTAATACTGCTTAACTTATTAGTATTGACATTGCCTTCAGGATTGGTGCCTATAGCACTTTAGTATACCATAGGCATTGGCTATAGCTATGCTAATTAAAATAATGATGATGATGATGATGATGATGATGATGATGATGATAATAATAATGATAATAATAATAATAATAATAATAATAATAATAATAATAATAATAATAATAATAATGATGATGTTGGACCTCACTCTGGGAGAAGCTAAGTACAAATAAACTCTCTGACTTCCTAAACCAGAGTGGGTGTAACCAAGATGCCCTTTGGGGATAATCACTGACATATTATCCTCCCAAATGTGCACAGACACAAGACAGCAATTGGGCACCAGCCTATAACTGTTTAAGAGATTACTCAAGTAATTTAATATTATGGGTGATTGCTAACCAGTATAGATATCTATATTGGTAAACTAGAGAGGGCCAGGGAATAGTTTGGAGTATTCCTAATGGACAGTTTAGATGTTGGAGGAGACAAGGGCCAAAGAATGGTCCTGGGCTCATTTTATTCGGTAGCATAGCTGCACCTGCAATGTCTAATATCTATGTGATAATGTCTTTAGGTGGTTAAAGATCAGATTTTCTTTCAGAATAAGGCTCAAGTACACTCAACTATGGCCCAGCTCTGTTACTATCCTGCAGTTAACCTGCCTTAGCAGCGGCCTACCTACTGCTTACAGGAGCAAGATCTTGCTCTCTGGAGCTCCAGCTGAGCCCCATGTGCTGAAGCAGTTCTTCGTGAGTTGCAAGGTGTCTGTTTCTAGGGCCCACTGAATTCAGAAGAGACCTTGCCTCAGCAACTAGGCTGCTCCTGTACCTGCTACCTTCTCATTGCACAGGAAGCTGAAAGGCTGTCTCTCTAACACATGCATTTCACACATCTGCGAGAAAGAACTGCCATTGGCATCACTAACTCCTACTCAGAAGAAGCTTGAAAGCTTTCCTCATATGAAGGAAGATTTTTCCCCTTTTCAAGATAGAAGTTTATGGTTTTCAGCTCCCAATGAGTTCAGGATTTCCTGAAATTCATCGCCTCTTTCCGGTCAAAATCTTATGAAAATTTTAAAACTTAGCTCCTCTAAGCTCCCAGTTCAGGTGAAGCCAAAAACAGTGCCACTTATGAAAGCAAGATAGCTTGATGACAAGCACAAACTCATAATTTAATCCATTCTTCCTGATGAGGAAAATCAGGAAAATTAGTGAATTTTGTTTTGGACTGGTACCATAATTATGCCATGCAGCATGAGTATTTTAGCTCCAGTTCATTGTCTGTTACTTCCACCCTGGGACCTCAAGTAGGTAAAAAATAAACTCTTTTCCACATTGAAACAAGGCATGTTAAGAGTGCTTATGCTGTCTGTGTAGACATACCTAATACAATCAGTAATTTTTGTAGACATATTAGCCTTTGTGGTTTTCATGATGACACTAATAACACCTCCTCTTCTCAGTTTAAAAATATGGCTTTCATTGACTGATTTTAACCACCTGAATTAATGTAACATTAATTAAATCTTAAATAAATAAATTAAATAACAAATTATTCAGGGTTTTATTTCTCTGCTGTCTCTGTTTTTTTTTTTTTTTCTGCTTGCCCAGAGTGCTTCTTTGTGTGAAACACATACAGCATAAACATCTTCTCTGGACAGTGTTCGACAGTAAGTGCAAGCGCAGCAGTGGAATGTCAGTGATCTGTTTCTAAGTATTGCAAATGCAGTCTTGCTTCTTCAGGTGACAACAAAGAGATGGGGAAAGGCTATGAAAGAAATACCTAAAACAACCTAAATCTATGCAAATGTTCTTTACCTTTCAACTGTGTTTATTGTGCTTTACATTAATAGGATATCCAATAAAAAAATAGAAATTTCCATCAGTAGAAAACATATAATTTTAGAATATGACATAAATAAAAAAATAAATAGATAGATAAATAAATACCACCTCAATTTCCTACCCTGACTATAGAATTTGGCATTTTTAATTCATTTTTATTTCATCGTTGTTGATTATTGCCATATGGAATAATGTTGTAACTGTATTAAAAGAACTTAAAGTGTTATCAGACATACTCTATTGACCTCTACTTTACCTGAACCTAAAGTTCAGTGACTTGATTTTATTTGAGTTTCTTTTGATACTTGACTATGCTAAAGTAAATTAAACATTTGATTTGAAAAATAAAGACTTTTGAAGCTTTTTACATCTTTAAACATCTAAAATGGACTAAAAGCTTTTAGAATATTCAATCTTTCTGAAAATGTGACCCCAAAACTAACATAATAGATCTTTAGAAGGCTGTTCTCCTTTCTGTACTGTTGATACAATACCTCAAGGCCCTGTTTACACACTATTCTATATTTCACTTAACCAGATCTGTTTTATTTCAGAGTGTAATCCTGCAGAAAGGTAGCTCACAGTAACAAGTCTTTCATTGAGTCCTAAAGTAATTGCCACACAGCAAAAAGAAATGTTCACGCACTACACAGAGAGACTTTGTACAGGAAGGAGATAAAAATGAAAGGCATAATAAAATCTATTTACAAAGGATGTAAAAACATTTTTGCTTTAGTGAGAAGTTCAGAAAATGAGTGAAGATTATAGTCAGGACAGAAATGTATTCATACTAAAACTTAGGATTTCTACCGTGAAGCAGGAGAAACATGTATGTAACATTAGTATGGAATTATTTACTTACATTTACTCATATCTTTTTTCAGGAATATGTGTTTTTCTTCACTGTAAAAAGTTGATAACCGTCCTAGAAATAATGACTTTTCTCATCCTTTAGGGGTAAAATAGAGAGTTAGTTCTGTATTATGGGAGAATCTCTACACCTGTCCTTTTTACAGCACACCATTTTTTTCTTATTATCTTTTTTTCTTTCAATAGTTAATGCATTTTGGTGTTTAGATGGAAGCAAGACCCATAACATGTTTTTTTCTTACTTTCTTCTCTAATGTAAAAATAGAGTTGATATCTGGACATAAAGAAATTTTCTCAATGTAATTTAGCAGAGTTCCTGGAAAGTGTTTAGATAATTGAAATAACCTTCAGTTATATGGAAAAAGTTGAAATATCCTTCAGTTCTAAAGAAAGGGAGTTGTTTAATGGACGTGTATTGACATCTTAATTCTACCTTGTCAAGATGCAAGTTTTGCTTCCTCTCTAATACCTTTAAATGAGTCCTGTCTTGGTGGATTGTGCAACAGAAATATGGGAGTCTTAAAATTGGATTCACAAGCTTTCCTTTAACTAGAAGACTTTTAATCTACCCTGTGTGGTATCAGGACAAACATTCACAGTTAAGAAAGTTATCATCTGGATATTCTGGTTTTGGTTATATGATTTAATATTAGTAGGTTATGAAAACTTGAATTTGTATGGCAACTTACTGGGCTGAATATTTTCATGCAGGTGTTCACATTTTGACTCTTATACCTCTCTTCCTATGCTTTGTGAATCCACTTTCATAAACTTTTAAATTAATGGGCTATTTAATTTAAACAGTGTTGTTAATATACTTAAGAAAAGTACTGAGATTAAACAAATAAGAAAGTGAACAATAAAGATATTGATTTCAGACATACATATTTTGTACTTAGACTGCTAAAAGACACTGAAAATATTCCCAGAGAACTCTCTGTGATTTGCTTGCTATCTATCAGTGCAAGAATTGTGAAAAATACAAAACATTTTAAAAAATTTCTTTGGTGAAATAAAATCTTACCCAAGGTATGCAAAAACATTAGAAACAGGTTGAAATTTTCAGAACGACTGGAATGGTGGAATTTAGGAGCCTAATGTCTATTTTCTTTCAATGAGTTTAAATACCTTTAAAATACTACCCAGAAACACTATTATATCTTTTATAACTATACTATGTATTTCTTTTTTCCTAGTAGGCTTTCGGTAGTCTTAAAGGTTCAGGTTTACAACTCTTGGATATTGTATTTATCTTAATCTGCTTATTGTTCTACTGCATTTTGGAAATTAAATGACTGGATTTTGTTTGTTTGTTTTTTTTTCCTAAAACGTAAGAAAATACAATATATTGTTTATGTTGTATACTTCAAAATATTCATGCTCAGCTAAGATATTTTTTAATCCTTCCTTTTGAGAAAATTTTACCTTCATAGAAAAAAATTCTAACCTTTGGCATTATTTTCCTTTGTTACACCTTTCTTTGTCATAACATATACCTCTGACTATCTTATAGTTCTTCACTGAATTTTTTTTTCTGGCACTGTAGAGAGAGAAGGAAACAGGGGATTAGTCAATGAATCCATCAGCTAGGCAGAACAACTGACCAGGACTCCCATAAACACCCTGAATGGTCATTCACTGTCTTGTAGCTGGTACAAAAGATTCTTTAAGCCAAAATTCTGTTATCAGATGTTTGCATAGAATTTCCATCGACTTTATGGGAGGTTTGAGCACAAATGAAAGAGTGAACTTGGCTCATTTAACACAATATTTAGAACAGTTCTGATGAAAATTAGCTGCTGAATATGCAGCAAACTTTACAAAGTTTAATATCTCATCCATTCTTTGTATTGCTTTACTGCCAAATCTTATTATTTAACTAGAATGAAACTACCAAAGTGCCATCTGTAGATCTACATATTTGGATACCTCTCAAGCACATTTTGGATTCAGTGTTGCCAATGGCAGTGATCATTTTGACAAAACTGGCACTTAACTAATAAGTGTACTGGAACTGGAGCACAATTCCACAGATAAAGAGCAATACAGTTACAGTCAGATGATTTTAATAAATTTTTTAAAACTGCTTTCCACCACAGGTGCCAAAGTTTTAACCATCTTTTAACTATCTTGAAAGTTTTGCCAAGGGTATTTATCAAATTCACAGAATAGATAGGCTTTGCTAGGGAAAAATATTGCAATATTCATCTTAACTAGAAAGCTATTTGTTCTTCAGAGAGGCAAGGTTTGTTGGAAGAGAGACTATCTTTTATAGGACAAGATAATATAGTGGAAAAAGGTAAGATTTCACTCTCTGAAGGCCTTCTTTAGGTGTTGTGACTTCTCGTTTGCTCTTGTCACTTCATGTAATGACATCAAGTTTTTTAAAAGTACCTTATGGTATTTGCATATAGATTTTAATTGTTTTCTTTTAATCAAATTAGTATGTCACTCTTTTAAAGAGAGTATATTATAATCTAAGCTCAGAAAATAGAAGTGACATGCTGCAAATTTGAGCTCTGGATCAATAAATGGTGTGTCTTTCTTATCTTCTACTTCTCTACAGTGCAGAATCTGTTCTACATACATTTCAGTATGATCTAATTTCATAAGGCATGTATATCACACACATGTACCTATCGGAGACAACATAATGTTTTCCATTGGATGTAGGCAAGTACTCTATACAGTAAGTGATTTTTTTGTGGCTATTCGGTTATATCTCACTGTTTTGCTAAATTGCTCTTGTGAGAAAAAGTATTTTCTTACTTTCTAGTAATAATAGTACATAATGTAAAATTAAATATCAGAAGGCATGAGCCAATGAAACCATTTTGAAATACAAGAGGGACAAGAAGGTGATTGGAAGTGGTCAGCATGGATTATGAAGGGGAAATAAAGTCTAACCAACCTGATTGCCTTCTACGATGAGATGACGGGCTCAGTGGATGAAGGAAGAGCACTGGATGTTGTTTACTTTGACTTTAGTAAGGCTTTTGACCTGGCTCTCATAACTTCCTCATTGACAAATTGATGAATTATGTACTAGACACTGAGGCATCATAGATAGTGAAGTGGGTTGAAAGCCAGCTGAACTGAACCTAAGAAAAATCTTTTTTATGGTGATGGTGATTAAACATTGGAACAGGTTACCCAGAGATGTTGTGGAGTCTCCATACTGGAGATATTTAACACCTGACTGGACACTGCTCCCAACAACCTGTTCTAGTTGCTGTTGTTTTCACAGGGGCATTGGACTAGATGATCTCCAGGTGTCCCTTCCAACCTCAGCTATTCTGTGATTCTGTGACTCTGCGAAGGACTTTTTTTTCCGTATGTTGCCTACTTAGTCTTGAATATATAAATTGGTATAGTCATTTTTATTTAGTTAGTCTTTCTGAACTTGCTGTTTTGTTGTCAGTAGTAATACTTAAAACATAAACATTTGCTCTACTGCCTGGCTGAAGTGCTTCCAAAGGTTGTGTACGAGATGGTTAGAAGAGACTGGTGGAGGTTTTCATCAGAGTATCATGACAGAGCAGAGACAGTAAATTAGAGGCAACAATGTTTTCCACATTTGTCTAGGATTGGAAGAAAATCCCTGTTTCTATTACTTTATACCATTGTCATGTAATAAATACAATGTGGTATTGCTTCTGTTTCATCACTGGTTGAGTGCACAAATGATTCTAGTATGAATACTTTGCATGTACTTTTAAAATTGCTTTCTCAAACATCCACAGCTCTGGAAATTGCTTTTCTGCAATTGTTGAGCTAGCAAATTTGATCGCAAGACTGCTCAAGAAAAGTAAATACAAAAGTTTGCAAGTATATCTGAAATGCATTAACTTTGAGTCAATTTTGGCATACAGAGCTCCATTCTTCATTCTGCTCTAATAAATTTGATAATCATACTAGATAGCCAGATTTTCGTAATTATATATTGTGCAAAATTACTTCTCTGCTTCATACCTGGTCCATGAATATTTTTACTGAATCCTCTTGCAGATAAAACTATCTACGTGGGATATTTACTGACACCAATTCTGGGAGACATTGAAGTCTGACTTCAGAGTTCTGACAGTTCTTACAATAGGACTTTCCAGCATATTTTGGATAGTGGGTGTCCTGGTTTCAGCTGGGATAGAGTTAATTTTCTTCTTAGAAGCTGGTATAGTGCTGTGTTTTGGATTTAGTATGAGAATAATGTTGATAACACACTGATGTTTTAGTTGTTGCTAAGTAGTGCTTACACCAGTCAAGGACTTTTCAGCTTCCCATGCTCTGCCCGGCACAGAAGAAGCTGGGAGGGGGGCGCAGCCAGGACAGCTGACCCAGACTGGCCAAAAGGCTATGATGCATAATGACTTGAACAATGAGCAGTTATCCAAAGATCCAGATGAAGTCCAGTGCACACGACCCATGTGGCAGAACTTTGTGCAGAGCGCACCATCATCATATGCAAACTCTTTGGCAATAATGACCTGGAAAGATGAAGAGGGACCAATGGTGGATGAATTGGCTCGCCAACTCCGACAATATGAAGAAAGTCTCTCGTCCTCCCAATGGGCCTGCATCTCAGCTGTGGAGAAACTGCCTGACGTGCTAGCTGAGAAATTATCCCAGGAGTTCCAGCGATTCAAAGAGGACATGTCCTACTCCTCACCTGTACGGACCAGTATCTCAGCCATCAGGAGTAAGCATCCCTCTCTTCAAGAGAGAAGATATAGTGAATACACACCACGGGCCACCCTGTGGTTTTATCTGCGTGACCATGGAGAGGCCATGAGGAAGTGGGATGGAAAATCTACCTCGACCCTAGAGGCACGAGTACGTGAGTTGCAAGGAAAAACAATTACAAAAGGTGGTTCTTCCAGGAAAACTGCTGTTCCAGTTTCCAGTGAGCAGTTCCCTAGACAGGATAAAAGGGCTGATTTTGCTTCCGATCTCAATAAAGGGGTTTTTGATTTGCATTCACAAGAAGTGAGTAACGAATGCTATGACCGGGATTAGAGGGGCGCTGCCTCCAGCCAGGTGGAGGAAAGGGACAACCGGGTGTACTGGACTGTGTGGATTCGATGGCCTGGCACATCAGACCCACAGGAGTATAAGGCTTTAGTAGACACCGGTGCACAGTGTACCCTAATGCCATCAAGCTATGAAGGGGCAGAACCCATCTGTATTTCTGGAGTGACAGGGGAATCCCAACAGCTGACTGTATTGGAGGCTGAAGTAAGCTGAACCGGGAAGGAGTGGCAGAAGCACCCCATTGTGACTGGCCCAGAGGCTCCATGCATCCTTGGCATAGATTACCTCAGGAGAGGGTATTTCAAAAACCCAAAAGGGTACTGGTGGGCTTTTGGTATAGCTGCCTTGGAGACGGAGGAAATTAAACAGCTGTGTACCCTGCCTGGTCTCTCGAAGGACCCTTCTGTTGTGGGGTTGCTGAGGATCAAACAACAGCAGGTGTCAATTGCTGCCACAACAGTGCACCGGCGGCAATATCGCACCAACAGAGACTCCCTGATTCCCATCCATAAGCTGATTCGTCAACTGGAGAGCCAAGGAGTGATCAGTAAGACTCACTCACCTTTTAACAGTCCCATATGGCCAGTGCGAAAGTCTAATGGAGAGTGGAGACTAACAGTAGACTATCGGGGCCTGAACAAAGTCATGCTGCCGCTGAGCGCTGCCGTGCCGGACATGCTAGAACTTCAATACGAACTGGAGTCAAAGGCAGCCAAGTGGTATGCCACAATTGACATCGCTAATGCGTTTTTCTCAATTCCTTTGGCGGCAGAGTGCAGGCCACAGTTTGCTTTCACTTGTAGGGGGGTCCAGTACACCAGGAATCGACTGCCCCAGGGGTGGAAACATAGCCCCACCATTTGCCGTGGACTGATCCAGACTACATTGGAACAGGGTAGGGCTCCGGAGCACCTGCAATACATTGATGACATCATCGTGTGGGGCAACACAGCAGAAGTTTTTGAGAAAGGGAAGCAAATAGTCCAAATCCTTCTGGAGGCCGGCTTTGCCCTAAAACATAGTAAGGTCAAGGGACCTGCACAGGAGATTCAGTTTTTAGGAGTAAAATGGCAAGATGGACGTCGTCAGATCCCAATGGATGTGATCAACAAAATAACAGCCATGTCTCCACCAACCAGCAAAAAGGAAACACAAGCTTTCTTGGGCATTGTGGGGTTTTGGAGAATGCATATTCCAAATTACAGTCTGATCGTAAGCCCTCTCTATCAAGTGACCCAGAAGAAGAATGATTTCAAATGGGGCCCTGAGCAACGACAGGCCTTTGAACAAATTAAACAGGAGATGATAGTCCATGCAGTAGTCCTTGGGCCAGTCCGGGCAGGACAAGATGTAAAAAATGTGCTCTACACTGCAGCCGGGGAGAATGGCCCTACCTGGAGCCTCTGGCAGAAAACACCAGGGGAGATTCGAGGTCGACGCCTAGGGTTTTGGAGTCGGGGATACAGAGGATCCGAGGCTGGCTATACTCCAACTGAAAAAGAGATATTAGCAGCATATGAAGGGGTTCGAGCTGCTTCGGAAGTGGTTGGTACTGAAGCACAGCTCCTCTTGGCACCCTGACTGCCAGTGTTGGGCTGGATGTTCAAAGGGAGGGTCCCCTCTACACATCATGCAACTGATGCTACATGGAGTAAGTGGGTCGCACTGATCACACAACGGGCTCGAATAGGAAACCCCAGTCACCCAGGAATCTTGGAAGTGATCATGGACTGGCCAGAAAGCAAAGATTTCAGAATATCGCCAGAGGAGGAGGGGATGCGTGCTGAGGAGGCCCCACCATATAATAAACTATCAGAAAATGAGAAGCAATATGCCCTGTTCACTGATGGGTCCTGTCATCTTGTGGGGAAACATCGGAGCTGGAAAGCTGCTGTATGGAGTCCTGTACGACAAGTTGCAGAAACTGCTGAAGGAGAAGGTGAATCGAGTCAGTTTGCAGAGGTGAAAGCCATCCAGCCGGCTTTAGATATTGCCAAACGAGAAAAGTGGCCAATGCTCTGTCTCTATACCAACCCATGGATGGTGGCAAATGCCCTATGGGGCTGGTTACAGCAATGGAAGCAGAGCAACTGGCAGCACAGAGGCAAACCCATCTGGGCTGCCGCATTGTGGCAAGATATTGCTGCCTGGATAGAGAATCTGGTTGTAAAAGTTCATCATGTAGATGCTCACATACCCAAGAGTTGGACCACTGAAGAACATCAAAACAATCAGCAGGTGGATCAGGCTGCTAAGATTGAAGTGGCTCAAGTGGACCCAGACTGGCAACATAAGGGTGAATTATTTCTAGCTCTGTGGGTCCCTGACACCTCAGGCCACCAAGGAAGAGATGCAACATATAGATGGGCTCGTGATTGAGGGGTGGATCTGACCATGGACACTATTGCACAGGTTATCCATGAATGCGAAACATGCACTGCAATCAAGCAAACCAAGCGGTTCAAGCCTTTCTGGTATGGAGGACGATGGCTGAAATATAAATACAGGGAGGCCTGGCAGATTGATTATATCACACTTCCACAAACCCGCCAAGGCAAGTGCCATGTGCTTACAATGGTGGAAACAACCACCGGATGGCTGGAAACATATCCCATGCCCTATGCCACTGCCTGGAACACTATCCTTGGTCTTGAAAAGCAAGTCCTGTGGCGACATGGCACCCCAGAAAGAATTGAGTCAGATAACAGGACTCATTTCCGAAACAGCCTCATAGACACCTGGGCCAAAGAGCATGGCATTGAGTGGGTATATCACATCCCCTATCATGCACCAGCCTCCGGGAAAATCGAATGATACAATGGACTGTTAAAGACTACACTAAAAGCAATGGGTGGTGGGACATTCAAACACTGGGATACACATTTAGCAAAGGCCACTTGGTTAGTCAACACTATGGGATCTGCCAATCGAGCTGGCCCTGCCCAGTCAAGATTTTTATGTACTGTAGAGGGGGATAAAGTCCCTGTAGTGCACCTAAAAAATATGGTGGGGAAGACAGTCTGGGTTACTCCTGCTTCAGGCAAAGGTAAACCCATTTGTGGGATTGCCTTTGCTCAAGGACCTGGGTACACTTGGTGGGTGATGCGGGAGGATGGGGAAGTCCGATGTGTACCTCAAGGAGATTTGATTTTGGGTGAAAATAACCAATGAACTGAATTGTATAATGTTAGTTGCTATATAATACTGGATGTCATCACTTCAATGATCACTATGTGCCATATCAACAGTATACAGTAAGAATCACGCAAATTAATGAAGAACGAACTTTGAGGAAACCGAACAAAGTGCAGTGGTGATGGAACCAGAACTGACTTCAGCATGCAACAATCCAACACCACACACCATCTCTTCTGCCCTGAAAGACTGTTATGACAGATGAAGCCCAAAGTCATGGACTAAATGAACTAAACAAACATTTTAGAGGGATAGCCTAGACTAATTTCCCTAGACTAGGGAAATTATATCTATATGTGGGTGTATATATATATATAAAATATATCAAAAGACTGGAAAAGTGGTAATGATTAATTGGAATGTATTTGAAAGTGTAAGACCTGGGCATGACATATATGGTATGGAAAAAGGGGTGGATACTGTCCTGGTATCAGCTGGGATAAAGTTAATTTTCTTCTTAGTAGCTGGTATAGTGCTGTGTTTTGGATTTAGTGTGAGAATAATGTTGATAACACACTGATGTTTTAGTTGTTGCTAAGTAGTGCTTACACCAGTCAAGGACTTTTCAGCTTCCCATGCTCTGCCCGGCGCACAAGAAGCTGGGAGGGGGCACAGCCAGGACAGCTGACCCAGACTGGCCAAAGGGCTATTCCATACCATATGACGTCATGCTCAGTATATAACTGGGGCGAGTTG
This sequence comes from Nipponia nippon, assembly GCF_047370975.1. Lineage (NCBI taxonomy): Eukaryota > Metazoa > Chordata > Aves > Pelecaniformes > Threskiornithidae > Nipponia > Nipponia nippon. The sequence goes on from NW_028262347.1 coordinate 46,257,516, forward strand.
GCCAGGGGGGAAGCGATCACTGCTCGGGAATGGGCTGGGCATCAGTCAGTGGGTGGTGAGTGTAGTAAAGATAAGGGCTGGCGACCGAAGATCACGTGCTGTACGGAAAGAGTTAAGGGTCGACCCTCCCTTGTCTCCGCCCCTTATAACATGACACACCTACTGCTGGGGGTATAAAGCCCGGGTCGGCTGGAGATCTGGGGGGATAACCTTGATGTGTAGTGTTTGCTACACAGTGGTGACCCCGACGTGATCAGGCAACAGCGATGGAGCTCGCGGAACTCATAAAGGTACTAAAGTCGGTAACGACAAGGGTGCTCAAGAGGGGGTTTGCGGCAAGGCGGCGCCGACCTGCTGCACGTGGTGTGCTGATGGGGCAGGAATCTCCTGGGAACGAAAAGCCAACAAGTTTAGTTTCGGAGGGGACACAGGCTGGCTGGGAAGGAGTGGCCTGTGGGACACAGACGGAACCGTTGTTACTGGGGGCTGAGCCAACGGAGGAAGGGGAGGCGCAAGGAGACTATGGTGCAGCGGGAACAAAGGAGTCGGGAAAGGTGTTCCCGATACAAGTGGGGAGTTTAGAGCGGCCGCCCACGGAACCTTCGGCACCTCCTGCACCGGTGGATCTGCCACTTTCTCAATACCCCTGGGGCGAGTTGCAACAATGTGTGGAAAGGGAGCTGACTGATAGGTTGCTGGATTGGGTCCCGGGGGCTGATGTGGGATCCCAGCAGTATCGTGAACTACGTGAAGGAAGATGGCGGGAAGGAGAAAAAGAAGGCAAAACACCTGAGGACGCCCCATTGTATCCCAGTGATCGACGAGTGCTGGACACACAGAGAGCGGAGCGCAGGACATTGAGGGGGGGTGGTAGGGCTCCCCCGGCACTGTCAGTGATACCTGAGCCACCAGAGGGAACCCCTATCCCTAGGGCAATGAGAAATCAAACTGGTATTCCCTCAGAGTGGAGGGAGCCTGTACACGATTACCCCATGAGCTCTGATAGCAGTGAGGGCGAAGGGGGTGACGAGGGATCCTCGATTGTTGCTCATCTGCCCCCGCTTCCGAGACGGACTAACGAGGTTTCAAGGGAACTCGAGGCATTGATCAGCCGATTGAGAGGGGTGGTGGCAAATGCGGAAAGTCTTATGCCAGGGGGAAAGCCGAAAGAGAGGGCAAACGGGACGGATTGGCAGATGATTGCAAAAAATTGTGTCTTGGAAGGAGTGCGATTCCAGGCCCCTCTGATTCAAGCATTTCCTATCCGAGCAGCCCCAGGTGGACGATATGAGTGGCAACCGTTAGATGCAAAGTTGGTGAAAGAATTGGTCACAACGGTGAAAAGTCATGGATTAAATTCCCCAGAAACCCAAGTCCTACTAGACTGTGTTTTTGCAACGCCGCTTGCACCTTTTGATATCATTCAGTTGATGCGGGCCGTATTGACCCCCTCGATGATGGTATTGTTTAGGGAGGAGTGGAGGAATCGGTGCACCCAAGTTGTTATCGAGGCGCAACAGGCCAACCATCCCATGGCAGGAGTGACTTTAGAGCAGCTGATGGGTGAAGGGCAGTTCGCAACTCCTCAGGCACAGGCTCAGCGAATGCGGGGGCGCGATTTTGCTGCATCTTCGAAAGCTGCCCAGGAAGCGATACGCATCATCGCGGCTCTTGATAAAAGGGAGCCTCCATGGGTCCAAATACGGCAATCGTTAAGTGAGCCCTTCACAAAGTTTTTAGACCGGCTGCAAGCGGCGCTCCAGGTTGCTCGACTTCCTAAGCAGGCTAAGGAGGCGATATTGCTTGACTGTGCACGTACGCAAGCAAACCCACAAACTGCAGTGTTGCTAAGACAGTTACCCATAGGGACCACGCTTTCACAGATGATTCGTTACGTGCTGGAACAGGAACAGGCGCAAAGTATGCAACCGGTAGTGGCCGCAGTCCATGCGGCCTGCCGCGGCGCACGACTTATGTGCCGTAAGTGTGGGGGGCAAGGACACATGGCGCGACAATGCCCTTCAAAAATAAACACCCCCGGAACAGGGGAAGGAGAGAGAGACCTACGATGCTGGCGCTGTGGGCGACTAGGCCACAGAGCTCGACAGTGCAAATCGGGGAGTCAGCAAAGGAGACCGGGCTGGGGAAACGAGAAGAGGGGATGGCTGAGGGCCGTGCCATCCCCACCTGCCCCAGTGATCAGCTCAACAGGCCCGACGACAGCAGCGCAATGTATGGCACAGGGAGTCTCTCCTTCCCCGGGACCAGCACAGTCGCCTGCGGTCCCAATGATGCAATATCCAACTCAGCTGCCTTGGGGAGATGGGAGCGCGCAATAGAGGAGGCTGGGGATAGAGCCTCGCCGTATGTGGCACTCACCCTAAACATGACCACACAACCAGAAGTAGATATTATAGTTACCCCATGGCTCCCAGAGTTGGGGGGAACACCACGCCTCGTGTTAAGAGCCCTTTTAGATACAGGAGCGGATGTTACAGTAATCCCATCACATCTATGGCCAGATGATTGGCCACTCGAACCGAGAGGTTCGCTGCAAGGCGTGGGAGGCATGCAGACCTCGCATCAAAGCAGGAACCCAATGCAAATTATGTTGAAGGATCCGGAATCCGGACAAGCTAGGGTAGCATGGTGTAACCCCGTCATTGCTGAGTTACCCATTGTCATCTTGGGACGATGTTGCTTGCAGAAGATGAATATAGTGCTGCGTACAAATTTATCATAATGGCCACTGCCTGTGTCCGCCCATTAAAACTCACCTGGTTGACAGATAAACCAGTGTGGGTAGAGCAGTGGCCATTGACAGAGGAAAAGAGGGCGGCTGTTCGACAATTGGTACAACGAGAACTTGACGCAGGACACATCGAACCCTCTACAAGTCCCTGGAACACCCCCATTTTTGTGATAAAGAAAAAATCGGGAGCGTGGCGACTGCTACATGATCTACGTGCAGTTAATGCATGTATACAAGACATGGGTCCGCTACAAGCGGGCCTCCCTTCTCCGGCCATGATTCCACCTGACTATCAAATAGTGGTTATAGATATTAGAGATTGCTTTTTTAGTGTTCCCTTGCATGAAGAAGATAGAGTACGCTTTGCCTTTACTGTTCCTGAGCCTAACAATCAACACCCGTGCGCCAGATATCAATGGAAGGTGTTACCCCAGGGCATGAAAAACTCACCAGTCTTGTGTCAAATTGCTGTAGCTGCTGCGATACGCCCTATTCGAGAAAATTTCCCTACGGTCATCATTTTCCATTACATGGATGACATGTTATTGGCGTCCAACCAAGAGGAGTTACTGGAAAAGGCACGCGTGCAGCTGATAGTCAGTTTGGAGCGACATGGGTTACACATTGAGCCTCGGAAAACACAGGTAGGGCGTGCAGTAAAGTATTTAGGTACTCAACTGAGGCCACAAAGCGTGACAGCACAATCATTTGAAATTCGGACTACAGTGACAACACTCCATGAGGCACAAAAATTAATTGGACAACTATTGTGGCTTAGAAACTTTATTCCAATATCTGAGGCAGAAATGACTACCTTATATCAACTCCTGAAAGGAGATTCCCCCCTAGCTCCAAGGACTCTTTCAAGAAACCATCAGGAGATTCTTAGGACAATTATGGAACGAGCCCAGCATTGGGGTCTCGCTCGATTTATACCTGAACAACCGGTCACTGCCCTGATTTACATGACCGATACCGCTGGCCATGGTTTACTAATTCAAAATAATGGTGAAAAAGGCTGGCCTTTTGCTTGGTTGTATCAAGGCAAACCAAAGACGGCTTTAATTTCTTGGCCAACATTATTATCCCAGCTTATTCTCTGCTGTCGGAGGCAAACTCAACACTTAACAGGGAAGGACCCGGAGGTCATCGCATTGCCCTGTTCTTTGGCACAGTGGGAGTTGGTACTTCCACAAGTGGGGCTCCTGCAAGCGGCGATAGCTGAATTTACGGGTCGTATTGAAGGTCTAAGACCACACCCCTGTGGGGAGATAATCCAGGTACTCCATTTTTTGCCAGCTAGTGCCATAGTTGAACAACCCACCGGAGGCCGCACAGTTTTTACCGACGCGTCATCGATTACTGGGAAAGCTGTCGTTACATGGCAGGAGGATGGTCAGTGGACCCACATTAGTTATCAAGATCAAGGGCAATCCGTGCAGTATCTTGAGGCCAAAGCGGTATGGATGGCTCTCACTCAATGGCCCGAAGAGGCCTTGGATCTAATCACAGACTCTTGCTATGTATATAAGTTACTGAAGAAGTGCCGATGGGCACTTGGGGCAACGTCAGAGATTGCCGGAATGTTGCTCACCGCACTGCAAATGAGAACCGCTCCTGTCTGTCCTATCCATGTTAATAGTCATAGTTCCATACCGAGTTTTCTTTCTGCTGGGAATGAAATAGCGGACAGCTTAGCAAAGAGCGTACTGGCGGTTGAAGAAACTTCTAACCTAAGGCGAGCTTTCCGCCTGCATGAGCTCCTCCACTGTGGAGCTCGTGGTTTAGCTAGGCTCACTGGCATTACGTTGCAAGATGCTCGCTCTGTGATTGCTGCTTGTCCTGTGTGTTCCAAAGGTCCCCTCTGGGAGGCAGGGGTAAACCCTCGAGGGTTGCAGCCCAACCAAATATGGCAGTCTGATGTTACGATTTATGAACCCTTTAATCCACGTAAGTATCTGCATGTCACAGTTGATACCTGCAGTGGAGTTATTTTAGCGACTATGCATGCTAAACAAAATGCTCTCGCAGTTATTTTACATTGGCAGGACTGTATGGCGCAACTTGGCATCCCACAAAAAATTAAAACAGATAATGGAGCGGCATATGTCAGCAAGAAGACAAAGGACTTTTGCGCACGCTGGGATATTCAGTTGAGTCATGGCATTCCCTATAACAGTACGGGCCAAAGCATTGTAGAACGCGCGCACCGCACATTAAAAGAGTTACTCGACCGACTTAGGGAGGGGGAAAAGATAAGCCCAGGAACAGGGGTTCCCCCTCCCCTTGACCCTCCCTTATTTCGGGCACAGCGTCTGTTGACGATGGCACTAATTACCTTAAATCATACCATTCGAGGGAACACCTATAAAACCCAGACTGCAACCCAGGCACATTTCCGGCTCGATGAGAACGAAGGGCCTTACCCTTTGGTTCAAGTACGGGACCTACAAACCCGTGAATGGGGGGGGGCTTATTCCCTCCGTTGCTTGGGTCGTGGGTATGCGTGTGTGCAAACCGAGAAAGGGACGCTAGAATGGGTACCCAGTCGAAATATTCGACCGTATAGACATTAATCAATCTATTGAGTCTTATCTTGACAGGTTACCATTTCCCTATGCATCCTGATGGTGTGGGGGAGTAATGAGGGAGCCGCGACGAACTACTGGCTGGACTGGGCAAAATCTATGAACGTAACGGATGCGTGTCTGTATAAGTCTTACCATATATCGATTATTCTACACGCAGCTTCCCCAGCAAGATCCAGAACTACTGGAGCTAAGGGAGGGGGAAATGTAGTAAAGATAAGGGCTGGTGACCGGAAGATCACGTGCTGTACGGAAAGAGTTAAGGGTCGACCCTCCCTTGTCTCCGCCCCTTATAACATGACACACCTACTGCTGGGGGTATAAAGCCCGTGTTGGCTGGAGATCTGGCGGGATAACCTTGATGTGTAGTGTTTGCTACAGGTGAGCAATTGTGTCCTGTATCATTTGCTTTGTATATTATTATTGTATTATATTATTATTATTATTATTATTATTACTACTACTACGACTACGACTACGACTACGACTACGACTACCATTCTATTTCATTTTACTTCAATTATTAAACTGTTCTTATCTCAACCCATGAGTTTTCTGACTTTCACCCTTCCAATTCTCTCCCCCACCCCACTGCGGGGGGAGTGAGTGAGCAGCTGTGGTGCATAGTTGCTGGCTGGGGTTAAACCACGACAGTGGGTTTGGAGCTACACGGATTTAAATTAAAAAAAAAAAAACAAACAACAAAAAACAAAAAAAAACAAAACCAAACACAAATAAATAAAACTGTGTTGTCATAACTTAAACTTCTTGATACAGAATATTTTGCTAATGGCAGAGATTTTTCTTTTTCATTTACTCTGAAAAATCTGTACGTCCTGAGTGTGCTTCATCACTAGAGCTATGCTGATCAGCTGAGCTTTGTGCCCTGAAAAGTTAGCTTCTTTGTGCTCTTTTCAACAAATATAATGACAAGTGATTGTAAGTTTTGATCTTGTAGATATGGCAGTCTATTCTTCTGCTAAAATAAACAGAGGTGTACCCAAGTAAAAACTGAAAGACCACTCCCATTTGTAATGGCATTCATAAATAAAGCCATCAGATTCACTGAGTATCCATTGTCCTGGAATCTGAATAGACATCTGATGATTTTGGAATGTCTACTGCAATGAAAACCAAAATTGTCATTTAGATTTTGCAAGTATACCAAAAGCTATGCAACTTGTAATGATGTCCCCAAATCAATGTTTTTCAGTGCACAAAAATTCTGCAACTGTGAGAAGAGAAATACAAAACAAGTTGTGCTTCTCATATTACTTTTGCTTATGAAAGGTGACGCTACCTTTTTAAAGTTTTTTTTTATTATATATTTTTCCCAAGTACATAAGAATTATCTTACCACCTCAATGTTTAGTCAGGTCTGTAGAATAAACCAGATTCTTCTAAATGACTTCAATGAGGATAAACTGTTTAAAGTTTAGACTACTAGAATTACATTTACCAGACCTCTCATTTACTTCTGAATATGAACTACAGTTGCCAGGCACTATACCTGCTGAAGGAAACACACTTGACCCATCTCCTATGCAAACTGTTTGTTTCCTGATATTGCCAATCCAGAGAAATTACTTCATTTCAAAGTGAATCTTCAGATATTCTATATGATCCTCCTGATCATTATAAAGAGGAAAAGGAAGAGCTATTTATTGTATGAAAGCATGCAAAAATATTGTACATAAAGCATGAGTTCAGTTACTATCTTTTGCAAATTAACTCAATGAAGGAATGATAAATATTCATTTTCTCCTTTCCCACTGGCACCAAAATGTAAATACAGCTAATTATGGCCTTCTAAATTTAATTATTAATCAGTTTTGCAGCAACATGTTATTTATACCCAGATGTATGCAAATATTCAGGTTTGTTTCCCAGATGGGTTTCATTAAGTTACAGCAATCACACAAGTTGAACAAAGCACTGATCTGTGCTCTGTTATCAATATACAAATGTATAAACTTCCCAACAAAAAGAGCAAACAAGCAAGGAAAACACACGCATGCATATCAGTGTATAGACACATATATGAGATACCCAGTCAACTTGTATTAAAATAATATCCAAGAGCTGGTATAGACCAGCCAGATCAATAATGTTCTAGGAGATTTTACTTACATCTTCTGTGAAAATATTAGCTGTGGTATATTCTAAGGAATTTGTGACAAGAAGAACTGCAAGAGCAAGACCATCACAGAGCACACGTGTAATGCACGACTTAGGGCCTCTTCACCACCTGCCAAGGAGGTCTTCAGGGACTCTGTGAGATTTTCATGCTAGACCCTGGCTTCTTAGGGCATGGAAGAAGCCCCAGCTTTGCCTTGGTAAGAACTCCACTGTTCTAATGCGGATCTTGTGAACATTGATTTCAGCAGTGAATCCTGAAGCTTTGGAGAAATCTGTTTTAATACATCTGTTCCTTTGGCTTTCCTTTTCCCTCTTTAATGACTGTTGTGCTTATCTCCAGGCAGATGTAATCTTGTCAGATTTTAGACTGTTCCACACAAATTTGACCTACTGTACGAAATCACTTTTTAAAGGGTTGTGGTTTTTTTCCTCTCTACAAGACTCCTCAATGTTTATCAATATAGGTAATTGAATGGTAGTAACTGGACATCTTTTCTTTCATTAAGGCATTGGACTTTACAAATTAAAAGAAGTAAGTTGAAATTCTAGTGAATAGCAGGTCAAATTATATTTTTTCAACTGAACAAAGTACATGTTCTGTTGTTAAACCTGAACATAGCTTTCCACTAGAGCATACTATACCTCAGCTCTTTAAAGAAACTAAATTATTCAAATATAAAATAGAATATTTCATTGCATGCTGTACTTTTTGTTATACTTTGTTGAAGCCTTTGACAGGCTCTTATTTGGGCAGAACAATACCCAAGTGTACATACTTTATCTACCAGTCATTTATCGTAAGCCTTTTTACTAACATTCCTTATTGATGATGATAGTGACAGATTTCTAATGGAGTTTGTAGGGACTTTTTCTTTCCTTGATTTCACAGTTCTGTTTATGGTAATTTGAGGCATTACTTAAGTTCTGTGAGTATTCTTTCTATTAAATGATAGACATTGTATTTTTATTTTGAGCCTTAATACCATACAGTGTTTTTAAAATTTAATTAAATATAGGAAAATCTTAATTCCTCATGCAATCATAGTAAAGCTACTACCTGGCCAGATATGAATATTTGCAAACTGTTAAGTTATTGATACGTTATGATAGATTTCATAAATCACAGATGCTTTTCTCGTAGTGAGACTATTAACTCAGTCTTGATATTTTTCTGTTATTTGGTAAATCACATAAAACATCTGTGAGGTAAAACTGTAATCCCTTTGATAATGATCAGCAAGTAAAGCTCATCTTCCGAAGCCCCATTTATTGTAACAAGTATAGAACTAAGGGACCTAGTTGGATACTTCACGGCAAAGATTACGAGAGTTAAGTCCAGTTAAAAACAGTTCTTTGGAAGTACAAAGCTGAAAGTCTGGGACCCATCACTGAAAAGAAAGCTCATAATCTTAAAGAAAAAAGAACAAGTTTACTTTTAAGGAAAATTTTTTCAGTAACTTTCCTTTTTGTGGGGGACGTGGTGTCTTTTGACATTGTCATAATTGTTCCACCTTATTCTTCATGGACTATTTAGATAAGAATCCATGATCTCATCAAATATTTTAAAATAATGTTCTATATTAAAATAATGCACTTCCACCACACATTCAATCAAGAAAACCCCCTGTGCAGGTCAAATGAATTATGGTGTATTCAACATGGAACTTCTCCAAACTCACCTAACATGTTTTATACCCATGAAATTAAAGCATCTTGAACTTTTCTGTCTTCAAAAGATTTCTGTCAGCTGTATCCATGCAAGTCCACTGACTGTGGTAGTATAGCATGCGATTAAGGGTAGAACTTGGTCTGACATTTTTATCATTTGTTTTATTTTAAAAAGTTACATATGATACACTCCTTTTAAATATTTTGCTACTTCTTTGACTCCAACCAGTGAAAAGCTACGTAATGGAACTTGTCACATTACACTCCAAAACTCCTTTAAAAAGTGCAGCCACTGTGGCAGGTCAGAGATAGTTACTACCTCTTCTGGTAAGATTCTATAACAAGCTTTCAATTTATTACCACCTATAGGGTTCTAATTTCTATAGCATTACAGAACCAACTGTCCATAGTATTAAGCAGTTTGCTTAAGTTAATAGCATCTTGAAACTCACTGCATAAAGCCAGCAGTCTGTCAAAAATTTTGCATTATTGCGATGACTGAAATCTCACTTAGGATGAAATAATGTGAAGTTGTCCAGCGGCTGCAGTCTTAAAGCTCTTACATTATACAACTATTTTAGGTGTTCAGCTCTTGTGCTCAAGATAGCTGAGATGATTTATCCAAAAAGAAATGAAAACAGAGTTCATATGTAGCTTAAGGTGAAATAATCCATTGTCAGAAAAAAATAGCCATAATATATTTATTTGCTCTCTTCTGCAAGAAAGAAACTTTCTGACACATTCACTCTATCAATAACTACAAATGAATTGATGGATATGTTGGCAAATAGTTCTTTAAATTTGCTTAGCTTCAAGGAATTATTTTTGTATTTAAAGTCTGTAGGAAATTGGTCTCATGTTCTTCAAGTGCTAAAAAAACATTTTAAATCCAATTGCTGACAAGGGATGACTAAGGTTGCCAGCTTTTAGCACACAAAATGTTTTTGAACAAGAAAAGAAATGAGTCAAAGGTTAGGAAAACTTATTACCCTTCATAGAAACCCAACAGATTTTTTTACAACTTTTAATCAAAACCAAAATAATGGACCAGATACAAGTACAATAGAAGTGATATGACTCTACAAAGAACTGGTGGGTAGTCTGCACTGAGACTTCATTCCCTAGGATGAATCTCAGCTACACAGGAATTCATAGTTCAGTACTGAAATGTATCATGTACTTTTTTTTTTTAAGTCATAACAAAGAAAACAAAAGAAACACTCACTGAAAGATTTGGAAGCTAGTGCTGAGCTACATAGTGAAAGATGAAATGAACAGAGGTTAGAATTTTGTCCAAACCAAGCCTTGTAGTTGGCTACCCCAAACTGAGAATTTCACACTCACCTCCCAGTGACAGCTCTGGAATTGTCTTCTTAGTGTGTCCTAACAGCCTGCTGGCACCCACGCAGTTATTACTCACTGGACATTTCTCAATATACTTGCTTTTACTTCCCAAGAAGTAACCCCTCACATTTCTTGTGCATTTGTTATGTATCATGGTAGGACTTATTTCTTGCTGCGTGAACTCATGTGCCAGCCACTGCTCATCAGGGACATCCCACAGAGAAGGTATGTCTCTGCACTATAGGTGAAGGATATGCTTGCTCATAGGTACCTGCTTCCCTGGGCCTCACTGTTGGGCACACCTCCTTTTTTGCCATTTATCACTGGTATTTGTTGCCGTTTATCTCACCTGTTGAGAAAAATGAAACTGGAAAGGTTCAATGAATGCTTCAACACATGTTGCCTATGAAACTGGCAGTTGGAGTCAATGAAAGGAATCAGGTACTAAAAGAATGATTAAATCATTAAGAAACAGCCTCAAGAGACAGTTCCATTTCTCCTCTTTAATTTTTTCTTGTTGTAAAAACAGTAACTGGGGCTAGGACTGTAGTGGTTACAAACCGGACAAAATATACTGATTTATACTTGCTTTGGGCTTGTTTAATGCTGTAAGAACACATCAATTCCTAAAAAAGTCCATATGAGCAGCCTGCTGAGGTTTGTTTTGGGATGCTTGTGCCTGGATAGAATGGCTATATTAAATTCTGCTTTGTAAAGTTACACATTTCCAGGAAAAAATGACTGTTGGCTAATCATCTTCCAGTTCTGAGCTTAGAAAAGAGTTTTGGAGCTTGAGGTACAACTCTTGCTTTTAACTTCTTAACCTTAACTTTCAAGTATCTTTTGCTCTAATGCAATCTATTTTTTCTCATATGCCATTTTTTGTTACTGCAACAGAGCTATTTTTAAACTCTTGAGTCATCACCATCTGTAACACTAGTTCTATTTCCTAAGAAATTGCTGACATCTGTTTAAACACTGATACTTCTCCATCTACATGGATATCTAACTCAAGCTTGTTATCGTGTCAAAGATATTAAGTCTTGAAAAGTTACCAGCTTTAAGGCTTAATTATAACTTTTTAAGCACTGATGCATTAGCATGAGAGGAAGCATTTGTCCCCATAACATTTCCACACAGGAAGGAGGTATGAAGTTCAGTGAAACGGCTAGAAAAACAGATGAGGCTGGCTAAGGTTCACAAGGTGACTGCCACCCCAAAGAAGGAATATGCAGACTGAGTAGAAACAAAGCTTTATTTTATTTGTAAATCAGATCATTTTTGTGAGGCACTGCTAGGGACCTGGTTCAGAGATCAACAGAGTTAATGGGAATTAATCTATTTATTTTAATGGATTTTTGATTAGGCCTTTGGATAGCTGAAATATTAAAATTCCCAACAGTAGCTTTTGACAGGGGAAAATGTCTTTTACCCCTCATGACTTAGGTATCACCTTCAGGCAGTAAGAGATGCCTGAAGCTATTTCAGAAGTTACAAAGATAAGGTATTTGAATGTGCTACCTTTTTTCGCTTCTCATGCTGAATTCTTTAAAAGACAGAATAAAGATAATAATTGTTGACAAATAAATCCTCTCTTGGATAATTGACAGTAAAAGTGTGAGTATTCTATACGTTTAATCTATTTTTTCTGACCAGATTGAATAGTCCTCTTTTCAGAGCTGATATTTGCAGTTTCTGTATCTTATGTTAGCATGATGATATTGTACTTCTAAGTTCAAAAAGAAAATTTATAAAGAAAATCTTTCTATTAATTTTTTCTGTGAAGTAGGTCTCATCAGCAATTCATATAGTACAAATATGTGTTGTTTTGTGATCTGATGAAATTAGAAAAAAGCAAGACAAAGAGATGTAAAGTTTTACATATGCTATGTAAAAAATCCACTAGTTTTAGTTTTCTTAACTAACCATAAACTGAAGTTACTGCCTTACAAGTTAGACATTGTAATTAATTGTGTAAGCACTACTTGTCTGTATCAATACAGAATCAGTTCAGGTTAAGTCAATACTATAGGCAATCAGATTTAACACCTCACTTAGCAAGTGAAGTGGCGGAGGAAGGTGCAAAAGATCATTTAAAACATCCACTGTGAGGTCTCTGTCCAACAGATGAAAGGAAGTAATGAACAGGGTCACCACTTGTTAAACACTTTTCAGTTTGATTCATGGAGCATGTCTGTAGAGGATTTTTTTTCATTTAAATAATTTTCTGTCCATGTGACACAAAAAACTCCCCATTAGCACATATCCAAAACAAGACTGACAAATACTTTTAGAAATGATTGATACATCACACAGTGATCACGTTTGGAGTCATATAATATGTAGTCTAGTGACTAGCAGGGTTAGCTTAAATTCCAGTTTAGCAGAAGTCATTTTTAGTCTGATCCTCTTGTATAGCATAAGTCACCAGTTACTTGTCACCCAGTAACAAACCTTGTGAGGTCCCTACATCTTCTCCCATTTTCTCTTCCTCATCCAGCTCCTAATTTCTTCCTCCATTGAATTTCATCACACCTTATTCTGACAATTTTACAATGTAGTTTGTTTGCAAAGAAACTGAAGTTGAAAATGTATGCAAAGAATTTAATTTGGAGAATGGGGCTGAATAGAAGTGAAACAAAAAGCATGATACACTTGCGAAATTCTTAGCAAAATAAGATCAATTTCTTTTGCTCTTGTTCAAAGAGTACTCATGAGCCACTAGTGTTCAACTCCAGAGTCCTTTTCAGTGTCTGCTTTTTTAACAGAAAACTTAATTTTGAACTTGAACCTACTTGACAGCAGCTCTTAATCAAGTAGGCAATTACAGTTTTTCTCTACAGACTATAACTGTTAATAAGAATTAAGACTCATTTGATGCATCACTTCACCCTGATGTCATCCAGTCTTCAGTCTTCAGCATCAAAACTTCAGTTTTGGTGCTACATTTAGAAACAAGGCATGCTAAAGTGAAAGCTGGGAGAAGATTTTAAGTGTCTTAGCATTATAGTACACATACATACATTCCACCTTGTTTCCACATGTTCACTTGTTCTTTCTGCAAATTGTTTATGCTCTTTGTGTTCATAACTGTTTTTGCCCCTTATGGTGATTCTACAGCCTGAGTTCTCAGCCTCCTAGAAATTATAAAGCATAAAATTACTAGCCTGTTTATATTTTCCAGATTGCTAAAGAACTGATATATAATCTTTATAATAGATTTAATTTTAAAGTGCTGGTTGGTGAAGATCTGGTGTAAATTGTTTAATTAACAATCATAATACAGTCATTGCAATCAGGGACAGACTGAAGGACAAGCCAGCATGCCCCAATGGACTATTAGTGGCACCATAAGGAAAATTGTCTGTGCTTTTGCCCTTTCTGCTTGTACTTAGTTGGTCCTGCATTTCCCAAGACATAGAATTGTAACCTTTTTTTAACATCCAGGAAGCCCATGAAAACAAGAAATGTTGGATATTCAGGTACAAATCAAGATCTCAGTCATCTTTTAGGCCTTGCTTTCTGGTTTCAGATTTATTTTTCCACCTAGTATAATTTCAAATAAGTAAATCGGAAGCAGAATCTAGAGCAATTGTCTGAGTGTCCAGACCTGAAAGCCAAAAGCTTTTTTCTTTTAGATCTTCTTTCCATATGATTCTCAACTGCCTTGTTGTAGAAGGCACCACTTCAACTGCTGCAGTTGGTATTACTCTATTGCTGATCCTGAAGGATCTTACTGCTTGGTTGGATAAGAGTATTATCTCCATACTTAAGCAAGTCCTGATGACTGAATCTTGAAAACACCCATGCCATGGTTTCAGTTTTTCTGCTGTGGAATTCACTTTTGTGTCAGCCAGAGAATTTTTTTCTGATCTTTTTTTTCATTGTTGTTCTGTCCAAAACTGTTGTGTTTTTCTAACTCTCATTGGCTTAAATTAAGGATTTACTGTGTGTCTTTTAAATCTCAACATTGTTTCTTGGTTTATTTTTTCCTTACCAGGAAAATGGAACTACAGTGGCAGCAACATCTCAGGTAATAAGCTAGCTGGTGTTTGGGAACCTCGTCAGCATTTGTGAATAAACTATATGTTCAGTTCTCAAACATCATCCTGTGTTTACTCTCTACAAAACTAAAACTTGTTTGTCTGTCTCTGGTATATCTAGTAACATCTTATACTCTTTTGATACTTCAGGAAAGTCTGTACTTATTTTACTAAACACAAGGCTTTAGATGTCTAAGGGGTATATCAATAAAGAAGTGAAATGTGACCAGTCATCCTTAGTAAATGTTATTACTAGGTTAATTTAACTTTTATAACTGTATCAATGGATTTTTTATTATAAGTAATTTTTTGAAAAGAAGAAATAGAAAAAATTTCCTTTTGTTGTTACTTTCTGGGGAACCACACATTCCTTCTATATTTTATTTTGCTCATGTTTCTTTTTTATTTACTGCCAGCTGTTGCTAAAATTCCTGTTGTTCTATGTTACTTGGTGATTTTGTCACTATGGATTCCAAAGCTACCAGACGTCTTACTCTACATGTGATATTGAACTGAAAATGTGTAGAAAACAGATTTCCCTGGAACCTTCCAGCATTTTCTGTTACAGGACACAGAAATAGCACAGAACAAATTTCTTTTTAAATTTTCAATAATTTCTGGCATTTGTATTAGAACATTGCTGGGAGCACTAATACATGCCCCCCCCCGAAAAGGGAAGAGGACCTAATTTTTTTACTTTTTGGAAAGTTTTGAAGAATTTCATAAATCAAAATTTGTGGTTTAATATTTGTATCAAATTTTATTTGGTTTCATAAATTATAGAATTATTTCTAATCATAGATCTAAACTTGCAAAAGTAAGTTTTTGCCTGTGCAGTGCTACACTGTAATAGATGTACTTGAATAGATGCATTAATGGTAGCTGGACTGTAATTTTATTCTTTTTTTCCCCACAACTAATAAAAGTATTTCCAAAAAATCTGAGCATAAACATAGTTTTTGTTTTGTTTGAATGAATTCATGATCAATTTAGGCATTGCTAAAATACAAATCATGGTAATCACAACAATACCAATATGAATAATAAAATTCTTAAGTAACTTGTATACTTAACTGTATTTCTGTACAGCTATGGTTAGATGAGATCTTCAACTCCCTAAGCTGTCTGGATGTAAACCAGACTTAGATAAAAACTTTATGGCTGTGTTATCACAAAACCAAGAGTTAATCAAAATCTCTACTACTGAGACCTTAAATAAAAGATAAAGTACAGCATTATGCTAGTGCAGCTGTATGGGAAGAGATTAGTTTTATCTGTATACGTATGCATAGTCATGCACTCAGTAATGGTAAAGAATACATGTTCACAACATTAGTCTTTAGATTCTCAACTAATATACATTAAAACCTTCATGTACAGATGGGTTTATATTGCTAACCCAGTTGCTGAGCAGTGCTTGATTTTGGCTCTGGGATTTGGGAATTGACCCTAGAAACTATGTTACACAGCTGTTTATTTTACATGATACGATAGAGGCATTTCATTGCAGAACACAAAGAGCTCTTAATTTTGAAAACTGGATGTATTTGTATTCTTTCATTATCTCAACTGTAACAGCATTGCTTTAAAAGGTTTTGTTTCTTTGATTATCTACGTAATGCAATTAATGCACCTATAAAAAGCATGGTGTATTTTTATTTTTCTATAGTGCTATAGTACATTTCAGTGACAGAATTTTCTCATGGTAGAATTTACTTCAAAACCTTTCCATTTTCCCTGTTACATCCTGCTTTAAATCACAGAAAATTGCCCATAGTACTTGGAAGCACAGGTGGCTGGTAAACTATCAGTCTCTGGACATAATAACAAACTATGAAGGAAAAATCTATTTCCCTTTGATTACTGTAATTCAGATAGTGTTACTGTGCGGGCAAGAATTGTGAATCCATACCACACAGATAGTTTACTTAGCAGCAATCATCCTTCCTAGTAAATTTTCTTCAAGTTAATGCTTTGTGTCTGATACAGTGCAATAGAAGCCATCAGGTGCAAAGAATTTCTGCAATTAGGCCCACACATCTTTGGATCAGTCTGTAATTGAGTTTCTTGGAAAAAGAAAATAGCTTCTAAGTAACTGCAAGTTCAACTTGTGAGATATCAAGAAACACAACCGCACTCAAATAATACAGATTCATGAAACCAATCTTCTGGTTTACAGTTTCTACCAAGAATTCCTAGTGGCTTGTGGGAGAATGTATTTGTGATAGCAAAATTATTTGTGTTATAAATTCATCTTCCCAGCTTAACATGATCAAATTTTAATAATTACAAGGCTATAAAGTGGCTATTTCAATCTTTTCTAGGAGTTTCTAGGCTACATAATTTCCCAAACAATATTGTTTTTCAAACCCTTTCATTGTAGTTCTAGGTCATCTTTCGCCATTTCCTATAATTTAAAATTTAAGTAATTTTTTTTTTTTTTAAGGCAGACAGCCTTGACATCTTTGTTAAATGCACTTTGAGAAGATAAGACCACAATTCCCCTGTTCATACACATGGAAAGCAAAGACAGACTAGTACTGAAATGGAACTACTTACTCATCAGCCATATATAACAAAGCACCACATCTTCCAAGTACTGTCTTGGCTCAAGTCTGTTTAGTTTGTGAAATTTGAGAGATCACAGCAGGTGTTAATTGCAGGCCATTCTGAGATGTTTACCTTGTATTACTACACGGAATAAATGGAAGAAACATAACCATGCTGGAAATTTCCACTCCAGCAAGCCAAAATTTCAGACCATTTACCTGAAGTTCTGTGGCTTTACAGCATATTAAGAGCCCTCTCTGAGGTTAGATTTACATGTAAAAGTTCTCATCTTTTATACAGCCATCACAGCTAATTTAAGAAAATTTAATGCTCTGAGCTCTTTTGAAGCAATATCTTTTATATTCCTGAAATTATAACCCATGAAATTACTGTTTTTCTTTGTCCTGTGATTGTAGTATTTTCAAGGCAAGTTAAATGTGTTACATGCTAAGTCATTTGTTATTGGTGTCATGTCACACCACAGGAAAAATAAACAGAAATTATGTTTTTATAGGAGATTTATAATCTACTTCTATTAACTAGAAGCCCTTTGTTTTCTTTTGCATTTAATTTATTTGATTTCCTACATTTTAGCAAAATCTCATATTGTCTTTTCCTTAGAAATAATAAAGCAGACCTTAGATGTTCTGACACATGCTCAATAGTACTCAAGGTTATACTGTTTGCCCAGAAAACTTAATTTTAAGGTTAGCATGGAAATAAGGAAGAACGTAGCAATTTGAGCTTTGTGCCTTGAAAGAGAGGATATACAGACCCTAAATAATTTCAGAAGTATTTGAATATTTCCACAGTCCCTCTTCCTCTCTTGGGAACATGTGCTGCAAAGACTTTCCCTGAAGGAATTCCTTACAGAGCAGCTCTGTTAAACATGTTCCAGAGGAGACACTGAAAGACAGGATGACTGTTTTCTATATTCTTAAATATAGTTTGCCATTTAATTACAAAGTAATTCCTCTTCCCTTGCAGTACTTTTATTTATGTCTTTAGTGCCCCTGAAAAACAGAAGATATGAGAGGCTCCAGTTCTGAAGTGATGCAGCTTTGCCCTGTTACCTTCCCTGCTATACCAGGCCACTGTTACTGATAAAGTGCTTCATGATACAGGTTTACAAACTCTTTGGCTTAAAATCATTCCTTTCTTCTGCTGTCAGTGAATTTAAGGACTCAGCTCCTGAAAGATGTTCAGCAGATGCAGCTCCTGTGAAGTCAGTGCTCTACATTTTAGAGGAATAAGATGTACCAGAGGACAGCAGCTTCCTTTTCCTGAACCTAACCTTCGTAACCACAGAATGCCTCACATATTATGCTTCAATGCAGGATGGGTTACATTCCCATTGGGTTTTTTTTAAGCTTTTAGTGTCACGCTCTCCATTTCTCCATGTACCACTAAAGTCACTTCACCTGGAAGCTGAGAGGAGAAGGAGTAAAAATATTTCCGAACAAAATCTTATTATGGTATCCTTACGTTAGTAGTGGCATCCTTATGTTACCTCTATATTTCTTGTATGAAATGTGAGACTTTTAATTGCCATTATCTTATGCAGGGCTTCAAAAGTGGTGAAAAAGCTTCTGGAGACACAAAAAGAATGAGAAACTAAAGGTTTCAGGAAGACTAGAGCTGTGATTTTTCTGTGCACTGGTGAAGACTATCCTAGATTCCTGAGTTGGCCCTTTGGAAATCTACTCTGTCCTGAATAAGGAAAACTTCTATAAAGTTTGAGTCTACCCTGACAGGAAGTGTGGATTTCCTGTATTTCTTAACATACAGCTTTATGGTTATTCTTAGGATATCTACTTGATCAAATGTGCGTCTAAAAATGATAAAGGCGTAAGTGTCTTGATTTGATCCTGGAGCCAGCAGGCTTTAATGGGCAAGACAGAACAGCAGGAGGCTTCTCTCCCCAGTGCTGAAAGCAAATGGTTTTGGTTGTTTAACGGACTATCTGGGGTCCTTTTGGGATGCCCTTGGAATTACACTCTTTTCCCTCCTCAAGGAGACTGATGATGTCGAAAAAGCTGTGTTGGCGCAATGCAAAACCCGTCTTCCATTGACAAAATTTTACATTTGTTTCATTTTACCTTTTTTGAGAATCTAGATTTTCATCTATATTTCATATACCCGAGTTATGTTGTACTTGAGTCTCAACAGGATTTTAGAATTTCAATGATCTCTTTCCAGACAGAAATTTAGCAGAATAGTATTTAAAAGCAAAGGCAATTTTAGCCTATCTGAAAAACAGTGTATTTCACAGCCTCTCAAGTAAATCGAATGATCCTTTCTTAAGCAATATATGTTATACATGTTTGAAAGAATATTTACAAAGCACTAGAAACTAATTTACTCTTTGAAGTAACTAAAAAAGTTGCATAAACAGAATAAAGGAGATCTTTAAGTGATCTTTATAAAAATGTTTAATGAGTTTTAATGAAATCATACATCCTTCCCACTCCCACAAATTGTCCAAAAACTTTCTATCCCTACCGCAGTTCCACTTTTGCTATCTTTGAAGAGATAGTAAAATAAATAAAGATTCAGTAACCTATGGATTTTTTAACATTATATTAATTTCCTAATATACAAGATCTTAGGACATGAAAATTAGTTTGTCAGGAAGGTGTCTAAAAAGACTGCAACAGTCTCTCCCAGACTTGATTTTGACCTTCATTCTTCTCTTTTGATGCAAATGCCTCAGGTATAGGCTAGTCAAAGATTATAAGCGTTATTAGGCTTCTAGAACAAAACAGTTAGAAGTAATAATGTATTTTTTTTATCTAAATACCTATTGGATAAACAATCATAGTATTTTTATGTAAAGATAGTTATGTTGTAGAAACTACATTGTTTGCTGCTGTGCAGAGGTCCTGACTGGAGATGTCTCTACTGGGAAAGACTTCTGCACAGATTTCTCAGATGGCACTTGTAGCTTTGTTCTGGGGATCAGGAAGTCACTGTAGACAGAGTCTACTAGTTCTATCTCCTATCAGTTCAGTAGGCTTTGCATTGCACTACTTTTCATTTATGAAATGTGAAACAGCAGGACAAGTTATAAAAAAGCTCAATAAATGATAGAAATTAAAAGGGGAGAAAAATAACATGCTGCTTGTGAGAGTGTTTGTGTGGGTCCAATTAACATTTCTGAATGTAAAAGGGAAGTTAAAATATTAGGCAACATTCATACTTCCAATACCTCTTCCATATGCTGTTTCAGCTTTCAAACATTGGATGTGACAATCTATTCAGACATAGCATACGGTTCAGTGTAAACACAGTGTTTGAAGCAAAGCTTTAAACTTACAATTTCTCTTTAAAGTGAACAATGTGTTCATAAGTGGATCAGATACTTATATATTTTGTGTCAGTTTCTGAGCAACCCTCCATGTTTAGATCCAAAGTCAACATTCCCACAAAGCTTCATCATTCTATCAGAGAGGAAAATCACGTGCACTTCAGTCATCTAGATTGTGTTATCACGTTCAGGGATCAAATTGCTGAATGAACCTATCTGGATGCCATTTCAGGAGCATCTTGGCCTTGCTAAAGATAATGACGAACTCCAAATGATGTCAATGTAGGGCAGATTTAATCTTCAATTTTATAAAGCCTCGTTTGCTGAATTTTATATTCTAAAATTCTAGGGCTGTATTTATTTCTCCCCCAACACACACCCCTCAGGATCCTCCCAATGGTGCACTCTAGATAAACAAACAAATACATTGTAACATGAAAAATATAGTATAATCATACTTAAACAGAAATAAAACAAAATAGGAACACACCAGAAAAAGCAGAGAAATGTGTTTCTGTATTCTAACAGTTTTCTTATTCTTTTCTTTGTTATTCATTTTAAGGAAGGAGGCCTTTGGGAAGGAGCTTTCTTCTCATTTTATGTACCACATCTCGTATTATATGGCCCAGGTATGTTGCCCATCAGGCAGTCCTGAAATGAAACTAATAATGAATAGTGAGTTAAAATTTTTGTGCATTTATAAAAATGGAAGTCATGCATGCTAAAACAAAAGCAGCCTTTTTTCAGGCCCCAGTACAACTGTGAATTGTTCAGGATTCTATATTTTGCTTTAGTTTTCCCACCATAGTAGGATAAAATGTCCAGGGATGCAGATTAGTACGCATGTGGAAGCACTGAAATATAATTTATTTTTAAGGCAACTTCCTTGTTTTTTGTAATTCACTTAGGAATCTGTGCAAAGGTTTTGCATGCATTGAATTATTTTTTCACATTTCATTCAACCCACAGTGGGACAATCAGCTTCGGGTTTCAGCTATGATTCAGCCTTGATCACAGCACATAATTATACCCACACAACTGTCATATGCTTTTCTTTCTCCAGCTAGAGATGATTGGGTTGCTTGCAGCTTTCTTAATTAAAAATCTGCTTATTTTGACTGGACTTAGGTTAAGAAGATTAAAGGATATGGTGAATACACAATTTATGACTGAAATGGAAAGTTATCTAGGAAGTAAAATAGAAGTGAAGCGTAAGATTAGAGTTTAGTCTTCCCCTTCTGCAAACATAGTCTGGTACAGCACATGCCACATTTTCAGTGGAGATTTTATTATTAGCTGTAGCCACCCACCTTTCTATTTGCACAGCATGAAGACCATTTTTAAGGGATTATATGTGCACCTAGGCAGGATAGGAAATAGCATGGATACTGAGAGACCAATTGTACACTTCAGCAGCAGATTTTGTAAAGCAGCTTCTGTATGCAACTTAGTTACAGAGTCAGCCCAACTTGATTTTACCAACAAATGACATTTTACAATCTCATCCTCCTGCTTTTATGATAAGTTAGTTTAGATAGTAGTGGATAAACATCAAAATATCTGTTCCGTTGTGCAAACTATAAATGCTCTAGACAGCATGTATTCTATGCAAATAGAGGGAATATACAGTTTGTAATTCCCTTCAAAAAAAGAGAAGTCATGTATAGATATGTATTTTATTTGGCATACCTTTTGTATCCACAGGAACAGAGGACAAAATATAGCAAATCACTAATAAGACGCTGAACATGTAAATATTGGTCCTCTCTGAAGCTGCACGAAAGATTGCATGAAGAAAAAGGAGAGACTATGTCATGCCTTCCCTTGTTAGGTACCTGTTGTGCAGTTAGAGAACTCTATGTATGGGACATATGAATCCATACCTCTCTCCTGCTAGGAAATATTGAATCTCATGCAAGCAGTCAACAGAACTTGTCCAATGTCCCAGAGTAACTTAGGAATGGATTGTCTTCACCTGCTCTCTGTCCTTCTTGTTGACACTGGTGTAGTGCATATGAATTATTAAATATTTCTTACAGAGAAAAACAGTTTTGTTGGTCAGTTTGTTCTTTTTGAATCTATTCTCAACTACAACTAGGAAAAAGCAGAGGTGGACTTGGGATCTAAAATTATTAGATAGTCAAGATACCTGAAACGGGCTGGAACTGCCTCAACTTTTCTGCCTGAGGCTTACGTCAAAATTTAAGGAAGTTTGTTTTGGCACTTGCTTACCATGACCTTTTTTTTCTTTTTCATTAAATATGTGGGAATTAAATTAAAATGTTTTTGGTGCTGCAGGAAAAAATGCCTCTACTTGCTACGGAAAGTTGCTTGTTGAGGGTTTTTTTTGCCAGGAATAAAAGATACTTTGTCTGGATCAGACAGAAATATGTCACTTCATATTTTTGGTTCAGTTATAAAATCTTAAAAGGTAAAGATTTGTATAACTTTATGTCAAATACAGATTCCACCTTGATTAAAATGAGAAGACAGGCTGAATAATGAGATGGACATTTTATGTTTTTTCCCTATTTATGTAAAATAAATGGTGACTTAGAGAAAAAGAGGGAGTGGATATTTTAAAAAGATACTACCTGGGATCAAAGATCTTGGATAATCAATGACTGTGAATCAATTGTTTATTAAAATGACAGTAAAAAAGCTGCTGATCTTGACTGGCAAGAACAGGATGGTCTTTTCAGCAGTGGGTGCCAGTTTTTGGACTTCCATCATTGACAGTGCTGTTATGAGAACAGCTGCTGCAGTATGAGAAACCTAGAAGAACTAGGGACAACAGGGGCCACCCTGTTTCTTTTGTTGTTGTTGTTGTGCTGTTAGGTTTTGTCTGTGAAAAGACACACTCGATATCTGTTTTTTTTATATGCCCTCTTTTTTTCTATCGCCCTCTGAATTTGAGTAATGAGACAGATGGAACTGTAGTGGGGTTGCATTGTCCTACATCTATAGTACTAAATAGAAAGTGCTAGAAATGTTTGAAGACAAGCACAATTGATGTGTTATAAAACTGATGACATTATTTAAGAAAGAAAACTGTTAGGAACTAACAGGAAAACTGTATTTTAACTGAAGAGACACAAATGTAATGTTGCAACTTCTAAGCTAAATCTGCATAGCAAACAGAAATAGTGTAGAATGAGTTTATTCGGAGAAAACAGATCATTGAAGGTGGTTTCTTTTTCCCTCAAATTATTCATAGCACAATTTTGTATTTATTTTTATGTTTTAGTATGTTTCCTGAGTACAGCAAATATTTATTGTGCTGTGAAGACTCAGTGTATTCTCCTTTTGAGAATTCTGTTGGCAACAACTGAAACATGCTGCAAGGCAGTTTAGATTTATACAATTTATACTTTTAAGCTTTCCTCCAAATGATGCAGTCCCATTCTTCACACATACATGGCAGCTTATTGCTGCTTCTGCACAGCTTCCTTGCTTATGCTAGAAAACTCTTTTACCATCTATGGCAGGATGAACTGGTTCATCACACTGCCTTGTTAAACACAAATGTCTCTACAATGCCAGTAGTTCTTAGAAGCAGCACTGCAGATAACACTGTAGATACCGTAATTAAACTGCTGTAGCAAGACTGATGAGAAAACCTCAGAGCCCACAGGTGATATAACACGTGCAAGCATTCTATGAATGTTTCTAAAAGTCAAAAGAGTATTTGTGGAGACCCATGGGTTTCAACTCTCCTTAATCTTGAGGTGCAAGAAAGAAAGACAAGTCAGAGATTGATACAACTGATTTTAAGTTGTTTACTGTTGGCAGATTATTTTGAGCTTTGGGACTTCATTGATGCTAAGTGCTCCAGATCACTACATAAGTCAGAAACATCCCTCTTGTCATATTGAAGTTTTACTTATTTAAGAATCTTCTTCTATGAGGAAATATAGTATTATCCACGGAAAAAGAAACTACAATCCAAGTGAGCAGAAGGGCCTCCAGGACAAAGAATTGCCAAGTATTTTCTGATTTTTGTTGATTTTAGCCAGTAAATGGATTATGCTCAGTTGCACTATGAAAGAAATAAGATAATGATGAATTTAACTGTAACTCAGCATCATGCTTCATTTAAAAAAAATGTCAGTATAAAGACATTTCTCATGAGTTTGCTACTCTCAGGCTGGTGATGAATGAACTCATGTAACATTGCTGAACGTGGTTCATCTCAGCTGAGAATGTATGTATATAATAACACCTGGGTAACCCATTATTATGTTACATGCAGAATACTAAGCCAGATGGAAGTTGCTGAAAATTTCAAAAGCAAAGGAATGGATTTATTCACTTTATGACAGACTAAAGATAGAAAAGCTAATTATTTTAAAATATATTAAATATTCTTTAATTCCTAGCAGGGGAAAAAAAGCTATATTTTAATTCTAATCTTTCTGTTCTTTCATATCTGTCTTCCCAAAGATTGACAATGAGAGACAATTTTTTGTCAAAATTTCAGCCTCTCTATGAAAATTTCAAGTCTACAGGAAAACCTGTTTTCTCTAAAAAGCCTCAGAACAACTCTGATAAGACCAGGTCTAATGATCTATATATTCAGTTATTAAAACCTCTCATGTACCATAACTGTAAAGTTAAATGAGTACTTTAGAAACTATTTTAAATTCAAAACTATTTATTTTAAATTACTTGCATCTAGGTGTCCTAATGATACCCGGATATAAAGTAAAGTTTAAAGCTGCAATTTTCACAGCTTTTAAGGGATCTACAAATGCAGTTCCCATAACTTTTAATTTTTTTCCTGTGGATTTCACCATTTCACAAAATTGTAATAAAGAAAATACCAAATATATGGAGACTGCAAAGCAAGCACAGTTTGTGAGATTAAAAAAAAAAATATCTAAACTGCTGAGACAGTTCTTATTTTCTTTAACCTTGGCTACCTAAATGCCTTTAAAAATGTGTCTCCAAATCCCTTAGGCACTTTTTAACATTTAATTCTCCATTTTTCTGTTTCACATCACAATTCAATCTTTTAAGAAATAAAAATACGTAAAACAATCCCAACCCTAACAGAAAAATAAACAAAATTATCCTTCTAAAAGCCTTCAGAAAACCCTCTCCCCATACCTCAGAGCAATCACAGCAGTTTATATCCTCTCTGTAATCAAAACATCATATTTTCATACTAGCAACTGTGGAATTGTACCACAGATTCAATCTTTATTTGGAAAATCTTTGCAATATCCTGATATCCCATTCAAATTAATATAATTGGAATAATAACTAGTATTCCCAGTGTAATAGTAGAAATAAATAATTTCTTTATGAATCTATGGTATATCTCAAATCAGTTTTTCTGGTCAGCTTTGAATATGGCTTTTAGGAATTCCTGTATCTGACTGCAAAAAAAGTTGAACATATAAAAGAAGTCAAATTATAGGCTATATATCAAAAATGTCAATGGATAAATAAGTTTTGGAAAGAGCTGTTGTACAAAATTAAGACACAGTGTGTTATGTTTACTGGAAGTATATGTTTATGTTTTCTTCCAGCACTGGAAGAAAAGTTTGGGAGATTCAGATAACAGCTCTTTCTTCTCTTGTAAGGCAGGGCTGAATCATTTTTTGATGTCGTGTTTTTTCCACGCCTGTTCACTCAGAAAATTTTGCTGCTTGCAACAATATATAAGTAAAAGAGGCTTTGTGGCTGACTGCCACAAATTCTTTTACTTTATCATAATATTAGCATGGGCAAAATTAATCGTCCTTTGTTTCAAGCTCCAAGACAAACAGCCTTGTAAAGCCAAGTTTTTAAATAAAAAAAGAGGTAGATTACACTTCTGTTGTAATTCTTTGAAATGAATTAAAACTTTATTTGGAAAAAGACCACAGATTTTGACAACTGTCTGTAACCAATTACTCCTACAATATCATAACCTTCCATTTCATGGAAAAGTGTTGTATAAAAGATGCTTCACTGATAAATTTTTAACTTCTCTGGATGTTTTAGTCTACTTAATATGTTTGATTGAGTCTTAAAATGTAAGATATTCCATATCTATTTGGTAACAAAACAGGTGGTGTTAGTCACATCATGAAACATTTAGCCAACTTTTCTTCTTTACTTGGTTTCTTCGTGTTTTTTTCAGAGGTTATCTTCTTGTAACAGGGATAACAGAAGGATATGTGTGACTATCTTTGGTTCTTACCACTTGCAGCCTGGTATATTATTTTAAAGCAAAATGGATAGTAGTTTGTTTTAGTATGCTGGGCTATGACTTACAGCAGTCAGAAAGCTGTTGAGTACTTGATTTATCCACTTGTTTTATGGGCATTACCTCTGGCATCAGGATGAAAGTAGTAACACCTTAAACCACTATCATTAACACAAGCTTGGTAAGATGCTTATAAGAAATACAAAGTTCATAAGGCTTATAAGGTATAAGTCTGCTTATTCTTTTTCTTCTGGTATATCATTCATACTAATGATACATTGACAATTTTTTGGAATCCTAAATACTTTTGATTTCTATGGAACCTGGTTGCTCCTTTTTTCCAAACTCATCTTTACGTTTGGTTTTTTTTTTTTTTTTAATCTCTCTCTTGTATTTATTATTTCTAAGATTTATCTTATCTAATGTTAAATATCTCAAAAATGTAGGCAGAACTTTGAGCTAGTTTCTAGGTTCCCATTTTAGACCAGGGGGAAATAATAGGCACTCTGAAAGGGATGTATCTGAGTCATAGAAAACTATCTAGATAGATATGACTGTGGGCATATGGGTGACAAATGCCTTTGTGGGAGGCAGTTGAAAACTATGTCAGATATCCAAGGTTATCTCAAATGGCATTAGGCATATATCATGGGGCAAAAGATTTGAGTCCAGACTCCCTAGCTTAATGGTTATGGAACATCAAGAAAATTCTGCTGTCTTCTCAGGGGTCTGCCTCAGCATTTTACATTAAATATTCTCTTTCCAAAAAAAACCAAAACCAGCTTAAACTTGCTTTATTTTGCATAGTGGAGTTCAGGGAGAAAGAAAAGTTAGGTCTGAATTCTCTCAAAGAGGGGAGAGAACAGAAATTAGTAATGCCATTTTTTGAACAAGTGCTCTAAACCATAGGAATGGATGACAATGAAGTGCAAAGAGAGGAGACAGCCCTCTGTAATTTTTTGTTTACAGCTAGCAAAGACCCAGGTCCTAAACATGTTCTTCCAAACTGCTGGATTCAGCAGCAGTTTGTCAGGGAACATAACAGTTTGTCAGATAGAACCTCAGGTATGATTTCAGGATGCTTTCAGATAGGTAGGTAGGTAGGTAGATAAATAGACAGACAGACAGACAGATAGATGCCTGCTTGTGTATTTAGCTGTTTTTTTTCAAGCAAACACCACTTGCCTTGCCTGTCTCTGAGTGCAACAACTGCCGGTCAGCTCCAAAATTATTATATTGAGGAGAATTCTGAGCCTGTATGAGAAATCCTTCCTCTCCATTTTTTTAAAAATACATATTTTCCAGTCCCTTTTATGATGTATTTGATTTAGTTATTGTTAGAAGCAAAGAATGTACTAAATCTCAAGTTAGCAGAGAGAACATGTTCTGCCTGAGTTGGCCTCATACAGTCACAATAACTACACAGCAAACCAGTAATTATTCTTAAGAATGCATGTATTCAGATATTACTTCAGGATAGTTTCATGTATTATGCTATTACGCATACATATTTGGATCTAAATGGACAAGAATTAGAAAATGAATAAATTTCCAAAATGTATTACCAACCAATGCCAACCCAATCTTGGTTTTCTTGGACATGTTTTCTTTTTCTGCTTGGACACTTTGCCCAACAACTCTCCTTTTCCTTCCTCACCAGGAATTCAGCCATTTGGTTAGGTTTTTTGAATGTCAGGGCATGGCAGCAGAAGCAGACGAAGCAGCTTTGATTGTGCTTGCTGACCTGTGGCCATTTCACAATCCCAGATCATCTGCACAGCTCATGTGCTGTATCTGTCACATCAGGAATAATTGTTCATCTGCTGTAGGGTAAGTGAAAATACACAGGAGGCCTGACAATAAACCACAATGCCCTCTGAATGTGTTATAATGAGTTAGCAGTCTTTTTGAAGTGTTCTGGATGTGTTGGGTCATTACTAATGTACTACACAGTGAGTGAGCTCATATTTCTATTCAAAGACAGAAATATTGCATCTTAAAAATATTGACTGCTCAGTTTAAATTAATATTGTGTACATGTGTAGATATGTATGTGTATGCATGTGGACCACATGTAAAGCATATGACCTATGTTGTCCCTTAGTCCAGTGCCATGGAGCTATATTCTGGGTTGTTACATAGCAACTTTGATTATTGAGATTTGAGTTATTTGAGGTCTGTGTACACAAAGTTTTTTTAAATTGTCAGTTTGCTACACTGCATTTGTTTTGCTTTTTAAAATTGTATATAAAGGAAGTTCTTGTTGTCACTGATGATTGTGGTTATTAAAGCCTTTCAGCATATCCCTAGAAATTTGGTTTCATTTTCCATAATGCTTTCATATTTATGTCTGTCTAATGATAGTATATATTGGGTATAAAAACATTAATTTCCTTAAGAACATTCTGCCAGCTTTGTGGGTTTTTTTTTCCTTATTTTTAAAACTCAGTAAATATTTGTCAATAAATAATTTCACAATTTTTTTTTGCTAGAGAAAAATCACATTACATTGATCCCAGAAAAGAGAAAAAAAGAGATATAGATGTTGCAGTCACCTTGTTTTATTAATGTGATTGCTATTTTGAAGAAAATCTGGGGTTTTTTTTCTAAATATAGATAAAAACAAGGAAGGAAAACCTCCCCAACTCAAACATGTCATTACAAATTTTAATTTTGCCTGGAGTTTTTACATTGTGAATACAGGAAAGATAATGCAAAAGGTAGAGGTAAACTGAAACTCTTTTTCTAAATGATGAGCCAGGACACTAGAAAAGCATACAAGTGCACTTAGTTTAATTGGATTTTACTTGTCCAGGTTTTTTTTCACCTAGTTCAAAGATATATATTTACATAGTTTCATTTTAGTAGGCTTAAAATATGCCTAATTTGGTGAATTCCGATACACATTGAAGAAGTCGTCTGTCAGACAGAAGTTTGTGACAGATCTGATTGTTCAATGCTGCTGAGTTTTCACCTTTTTTTTTTTTTTTCTTAGAAAATGAAGTTTCACATCCGTAAATCTTGATATGGAAAGTATTTCCTTTTAGTATGAATTTGTTGCTCAGCTCTGTTAATGGGGCAAGAAACAGGGTTAACTTTCTTCTAGGATTTATCCTCTTTGCTATCCTTCTATGTGATTTTTATTGACTGTTTATTTGACCCCTCTTGTAATTGCATTCTCAGGCTACTAGGTCTGGTCACAAATTATGTTTGAAGGATAAGGTCTTCATTCAGAACTATGTATTTTACCAGGAAGTAGGGAGGGGAAGAAAAGAAGCTTATTTATTTATAAAACAATAAAGCCTTTTGTTGCCTTAGTTTTTGAGTCTTCTTGAATGAAAGGCAACTACTTCGATGCATAAAGATAGACATAATTTTAAATGTTCTGTCATACAAGGGTGTTAATAATGAAGCTAATTTCTGACATGATAGCCTGTCACTGC
Source organism: Nipponia nippon (assembly GCF_047370975.1). Taxonomy (NCBI): domain Eukaryota; kingdom Metazoa; phylum Chordata; class Aves; order Pelecaniformes; family Threskiornithidae; genus Nipponia; species Nipponia nippon. Next base: position 46,287,546 of record NW_028262347.1, read on the forward strand.
TAGAGTCAGTGGGTGTTTTGTCATGGGTCAGTGAAGTCAGGACTTCAAGACTCTTCTCTCACCCCTTGGCCTAGCTTTCAGGGACTCTTCAGGAATACAATTAGCTAATTAGCTTCAGGACAGCAGGACAACTTCCTTGTAAAAAACACCTGAATCTGGAGATGACAGTCTTTGATTTTGTTCAAATGCCCCAGACTGTATTAAAGTAAGTTTGTAAAACTGGTGTATGTCCAAACACCTTCTCACTGACCATTGAATGTGGTGTATAGAACAGTAAGGTGCTGTTTTGCTCATCCTTTTGTGGGTTATCTAGCCAAACTTGGGAGTACAGCCACTTTACCAGCCCAGAAGAGCAGGATGCAGCCATGATACCTGGGAATGAGATTATTGCTCCATCGTTCCTTGAAAACATGAGGGCAGAAAAAGAAGAAAGAACAAAGACTTCTTTTAAAATGTTCTGCATATATAGTTGACCTCTCAACAGCGTGAAATCCTGTTTAGTTTCTGGTGTTTTCCTCTCTCGTCTTACATTTAAATTATGGCTAAAGGCTTTAGACTTTGTTCAGTTCAAAATATCATCTTCAATTTGTAGACTTCTGCAGGGTACCTCCTTTGACAAAATTATATTCTTATATTGAAATGTTTTCAATAGAAACTCAATTTTTCAAGGGTTTATTTAGCCAGCTGCAATTTAATTTGCACTAAATTTTATCCTGATACAAATGCTTGCCAACTTACAATTATTCATCTATGTGTCTATATCTACAAATCCCGAGCACATGTTTGTATATCATTGAAAAGGAGTGTACATTTATGAAATAACCATACACAAAAATATTTGAAGTATCATAGTTTTGATAATTGTTTTAGGTACTTCAGAGTAGATTTGTCCTCAAAGCTAAGCATATTACTTTGCACATGACTTTTTAACTGAATAAATGGGAATTATAAGGTTAAAGACTATGAAGCCTGTTGGTAAAGTGGCTTAACCCTTTCTGGGAAGTGTGTTTTATTAATACAAGAGATGTTCTAGAAATATGAGAGGAAATTATAGTAAATTCCACTTCGTTTATATTTAGGCAACTACTACAGACAGAATGGTCCCTTATTTTCTAATACTTTTTTTTTCATTTGTGAATAGGACATTTGGCTCAAATAATTTAATAAGCCTTCATGAGAAAATGTGAAAACCCATCAGCTGAATCTTATCTTGATGAATTTCTCAGTTAATTTCCAGTAGATTTCCAATTATGTCCAGCAGCAGTACTCTAGTCATATATTTTGTTTGATCTTCCCCTCTAATTGGATGAGAGTGAGGAATGTGAATTTCTAAGTAAAGGTCTGTATTACAGTTTATGCTGAAAGGTAAGGAGCCTAAAAATGTGTCTTTAAGCACATATAAAATAGCCCCCAGGAACTGAAATTAATATTAACTAAAGCATAGATCTATGGATTCAGCAGGCCTCCTCACAATGTGTTTACTTATGTGGGTGCAGGCATCCAGTTCTTGTGTGTGTTTTCTGAGCTGGCTAGATATGCATCTAGGAGCCCCTTAGGCATCACTTTCAAAAAGACACAGTAGGTTGGTTAATCCAGCTATATGGCATACAGAAATGTCTGGGAGTTTCTCCAGGTTGCTTGGAGGCAGCAAGAACAGCCTGAGTCTTCCTGCATAAACATGAAAATGGAGGAGCAAATTCATTTAAAAGGCTACCTTGGACTGTCATCTTCCCTGTAGAAGTCATTCTTTACTTTGTCAGCCTCTTTCAGTAACTCATAAGTATAACCAGCTGGTCAAAAGAGGTGATTATCCCACTGTATTCAGCATTGGTGTGGCTTCACCTTGGATATTGTGTGCAGTTCTGGGCCCCACAATTTAAGAAGGATGTGAAGGTCCTTGAATGCATCCAGAGGAGGGCAACGAAGCTGGTGAAAGGGCTGGAAGGCATGTCCTATGAGGAGCGGCTAAGGACTTTGGGCTTGTCTAGTTTGGAGAAAAGGAGGCTGAGGGGCGACCTCATTGCTCTCTCTGGCTTCCTAAGGAGAGGAAGTGAAGGGGGAGGTGTCGATCTCTTCTCCCTGGTACCCAATGACAGGACGCATGGGAATGGTTCAGAACTGTGCCGAGTAGGTTTAAACTGGACAGTAGGAAGCATTTCTTTACTGAGAGCATGGTCAAACATTGGAACAGGCTTCCTAGAGAGTTGGTCAATGCCCCAAGCCTGTCAATGTTTAGGAAGCATTTGGACAATGCCCTTAATAACATGCTTTAACTTGGTCATCCCTGAACTGATCATGCAGTTGGACTAGATGATCGTTGTAGGTCTCTTCCATCTGAAAAAGTCTATTCTATTCTAATTCAGATACTAGGATTGTTGCACAGTTTTTGCCTTCTGTTTATCTGTTACTATTCCTTGAAAAAAATAAACATAGGCTATACAAACACTGCAAATGAGGTTAGTTTAAACTTGCTACAAAGTCATGTCCTCCACAAGCTCCAACTGTAATTATGGATCCAAATTTTAGAAGCCACCTCCACTGGACTTTTTAAAAACTTGACTGTGCTGTTCTGATTTTTTCTATCTTTTTTTTTTTTCTCCCCCTGTGCACAGAAGTTGACTTAGTTCAAATTAAAACTCCTCTGATAGATATATGAGGTTTTGTGTGAAAGTTGCAAGAGAGTTAATGTTTGTTAAAGGGATATTGCTTTAAATGTGATACTCCACTGTGTAACTGTCAGTAAGAGATGTGCAAACTTTATCTTTTTTCATTTCACAGGGTCTGTGGCATATTTCTTCTTATTTTAAGCTTGTTTCAAGAATCTTATATAAATATATAATTGTAATATGAATTCTAATTGAAACTGCAGAGTTTTATTTATTTTATAAATAATAATCTGAGGTCTTAGTTCAGTGGGATTTAACCAAAATCAGGAATTCCAAAGATGGGAACCAGTTCCATATTAGATATCTTAATTTAGATGCCTATGTGCATTATATCCCCACATATGTTTCTAGTATCATTTAGGATGCCCTAAAGTATTTGAGATATCTGCATGGAGCTGATAGGTAGGACATAGGCTCTGTGAGAAATCTGCATTCTTTGCAAGAGACACCATCTCAAATTTCAGTATGTTGTGAGCAGCTGACTGAAATCATCAGTCAATACCAGTAACAACTTGAAAAGCTACACATCTGAGCAGCTATGAGGTTTCTAATGTATGGTGAGCAGGATCACTCCCTTCACTCCACTACCTGCATTTATTAGATTTCCATTGTCTCTACCAGGAATTTGGACACTCAAGTACCTCCTAATAGATGCCCTCCCAATAAGTTTTAAGAATCTTCATCAGGAGTTGAATTTCACTACAGGGTTCAGCTTTCTAAAACGGGTGCTTAGTGTTATTTTATGTTCTGCAGTGATACCCTGCCTAAGTGTGGGAACATCATAAATCTTGATTCATATTTTCCAGCCCCATTTGCCAGACTTCAGAGACCCAGGAACAACTTAGGACGAGATGTCTATGTTTAGGTTACTGAATCAAGCCCCAGATATCTATAGTCTCAACCATTGCTGAAAAGTTTTGCCGCATAAGGAATCTGCTGAACCTGACACCAAAAGAATGCTGTTTGTGTGGCTTTCATGAAAAATTGTAGCCCAGTCCTTCACCACTTCTTACTGATGTCTCAGCTTCGCAGCAGCAGTGGAACAAATATAGTCTTACACAGACTTGTTCATGAGTCTTGGTGTTCACCAACTGGTAGGCTGTGTTTACCTTAGTTTATTTTTGTATTGCATGAGATTTTCAGGTGGTTTCCAGAGCTGCTTAGCTTCCAAGATGAAACAAGAACAGATGCTTCATCCTGGCATAAATCAGACTGAATGGATTCAAAAGGATAGTGAACTTCTTGGCAAACCCAGTTTTGTTTTTTGTTACCAATGCAAACTTCTCATAAGTGAGATTTGCGCAGGTTGAGGCTTCAGTGCAAAATTTTTTCCACAGTACCTAGCTCAGTAAGAAACAGAAGAGAGTCAATCATTCAGTTATGGAAGAAAAAGGAGATGAGAGACAGTTTCTTCAGAATGGGAATGTTTCATTTGTTTTTTTTTTTGTTGTTGTTGTTTTCTTTTACAGATTTAATAGATTATTAATTTACTCCCAGATTCAAATCCTCCCTGGATTTTCCTTCATTCGTACACCTGTGCATATCAGTCTGTGCAAGAAAGACACATAAATTCCAAATAGTGAACTGGAAGTGAAGGGATGGACTGCATAGAGAGTCTGTATGAATTATCCAACGTGTGGGCAGACAAGGAGACGACAGCAGGTTAGAGCCAACAATTTTAAGAGTACCTTATGGACTTAATTACTGAAGTTCAAAAAGTCTTCAAAAGCCAATTAGAACTGCTATTTGTAATAGCTAAAGCAATTAATATGGAAATATAGCAAGAATGAGCCTTTTAGTTTGAGAACCCTAAGGAATTCTTTGTTACAGGTCTTTCAAATCACTTTCAGAAATTTGGAAAGAAAATTGAACAGGGATTTCCTGCTGTTGTGTAAGATAAACAGAACATTTTTCTGCATGGGTAACACATTGTAGTTGCAACACTCCATAGTGAAATCTCATATCTGAGTAAAACAAAAAGTTACGGGAAAGGTATAACTGAAGACTACAAACATTAGTCATTAGCTAACAGCGCATTTGAGAATCATTTACACTGGGAGATGATTATTGTCTTTTAATAACCTTATTAAGGCACTATCAGACAGACAAGGGCACCTAAAGTGGGAATAATATAACAGAACATTTAATTCCATCTCTTTGGAAACTAGATTTAGTAGAGGTAATGATGGAAGGATGTGTTTTGGCTGTATCTAAGCAGTAATACAAAGTGTTTATTACTTTGTCTACAACAAGATAATTTTTTAAAAAAAGTCTGATAAAGAATCTCATTATTGTCTTTGTAACTTCAAATGTATTCCAGACTTGATGTCTGTTACACAATTGGGTACTATGGCAGCAGAAATAGAACACTATTAACAGAAATGCATGTAAGTTAATTTCAGAAAAGGGCAGAGGTCTCTCCATAGCTATTTCCATCTTTCTTTTCAGATTAAAGTTAAATACATTCTTTGAAGAACTCTGTGAAAGACCTTCCAGCACTCTAAAGCAAAATGAAGACATAGGGCATGCCCCAATATGTATTGTTTCAGGTATCTCTTTCAGTGAATCTATTGGATGCAATGACTGAATAAAATATAACAGCCTCTGTCTAATCTATGGAAGCAAAGGTAAATTGTAATGTTCACTATAGTCAACTAGTATTTTCTAGTATGATCCATAGGTTCCATGATTTACTGAGGTCTACATGAGACTACAATGACACATGAATATATCCAAAGGAACACTTACAAGAAAACACCAAAAGGGATTAAAAGGTCCATCCTTCCTGACAAAATCCAAGATATCATCCACAGTTAATTGGATTCAGTGCATACCTTGGATTTCTGTTAACCTGAGTGTGTTTGGGCAAATGTCCTTGGTTTATCTAACTTAGCACAATACCTTTGGATAAAAATGGTCCACTTCATAGCAACATTTTTCTGTACTTGTCTTAGTACTTCTTGGGAAATCCCCTCTTTTAAGATTTCAGTATGTTCCTACTCATGGAGATGTAGTTTATACTTCAGACATTTGGCCTGTATGAAAAGTTTTCTGTCTTTGAATGAACGTCAGAGTGAGTCAGTGACTAGCACCAAAACAGAACTGTTGTAACAGGAAAGATTACCTCTTTTCAACACTGAAAAGCATATACGAAATACGCTTGTAAAATAAATATTAAATGGTTTTACATAAATACGGACATTTACATGTTTGCATGGTGTCAAAGCATGTTTGAGAACTCACAAATAAAATTTGGATCTAAAAACTAATTTCCCTGGAAACTATGTCTGTTTCAAATGCAGGCAAATCCTATATTTAATCTTTCCCTCATTTTTCAGCATATAGCCTGTTATGTTTACCGTTTCTGTGAGAAAAAATATCTTGAGGCAGATCCTGAGCTGGCCAACACAGCCATTGGGGTTTATATCAGCTGAAGATTTGGCCCATTTTTCTGTGTTCTTTCTGTGTTTCATTGATTGCTTTAGCAATGTTTCCTTGTATTCCACTGACCACCTTTGTTTAGCCAACATCATTCAAAGCATACAGATGATAATATAAAGCTACCAAAATAATAAAAATTAAAAAAAAAAAAAATTCCCTTAGCTTCCCAAGTTCTTGATCTGTCCAGTTCAGTGTTCTCAGTTTTGATGTGGAACTTCATGACAACTTTATTAGATCTGTTCCCTGCTGGTGGAACAATCAAGTATTAATTGGACCAAAAGTACTAAGTGTGACCTGACAGTCTGTTGCTTAAGGTGCAGACCTGGGATGAGAAATCCTTGCTGCACTTCAATATTTTTTCAACCTGTGCTAAACACAGAGACTGGAAGTTCCAGTGTAAATCACATTCTGCCAGGGATACTGTTTTCATGGGAGATGTGCATTTGAATCCCCTGATCCTGAAGAAGGAAGTTTCTAAAAGAAAGAGCTTAGGAGCCTAACTAAAAAGGACCCAGTAGTTTCTATGCTATATGGAGGGAAACTTTAAATTAGGCACAGAATTATTTTGTATTCCTCTCAGCATTTTTTATTAGTTTCCTTTAGATGTTTACCCAGTATGCTGGCACTAATGTATTCTATCCATTTTGAGGGCCCAAATCTCTTAGTTTACTACATAGCTAGGTTAGTTGTCTTCCTCAGGGTTATGAATTCTTCCAACTGTCCATGCCCCATTGTCAATCTGTTTTCAATCTGGATCCTGTGTTTACTTCTCTAGTATCGATGGGAACAGGAACAAGATCTCAGGATATTCAAAAATACAATGATTTCTGACAGTGAAATAAGATCTTTCCTCAGCTTTTCTATACTGTCTCTGTACTAGCATTCAATGGTCCTACATATCTGCTGTAAATATAAACCAGATGCTGAACTGACTCAGGTTAAAAATAAATCTCAAAAAAGGGTTATTTTTTAGTAGGATTATTCTATTTGAACTCAAGCTCCATGAACTGTTATAGTGGTGTGAAAGTGATGGCGAACTACAGTCCAGAGTAAGAATGGAGAGCCAAAGGGGAAGGAAAGAGGTGGGAACTTTTCACCTGACTTTGCAGCCAAAGTCAATATTTGACAGAACTTTGGCACCAATCTCTTTTTCTGTGCAATGGGTGGGTGCTATGGAAAAATATCAATATAAAAGAAATTTAGTCTGTGATCCTTGTCATTCACTGGCGATGATTTAACATACATCTACAGAAGATTTTGATGTAGTTAAATCTCCTAATTGTGCTGTAGTGCACCAAGTCCAGTTCCTATTAAGAAGAATTGGTACTTCTTTTATAAACATTTAAGATGTATACTGAAGCCTCTTTTGTCAGCTCTGAGGATTTACTTGATAGCATGTGGAAATAAAGGATTGAGCAGTTGTGAACATTTTGGATTACTCTTCCAATGTCTTTATAAACATGAAATCGTGTCATTCTGACTAAATTCCAGGAGATGGTCAGGTAGCTTGCAAATCTTAAACATATTTTTTTTTAAATTACATAACTCTGAAAATCTCATTGTATGGTTCTAAATTATTGCAGCAATTAATTGTCCAAAATCATTGCATGCACATAATTAAACAGGAAAAATAAGCAAAAAAGTTTTTTGAAACTCTGTATGTTCTGAAATTGTTATGTCTAAAGGAGCACCAATAACAAGCCATAAAATCCAAACAGGTTACATATCCTCTTGATATAGTTTTCAAAGGGGCATTTTGAGAGGGAAAATTCTGGCTGCAGTTTAAGGGAAATACTGCATTGTAGTCCTGTATTATACTGTTCTCAGTATAAGAACATCTGGACCGTCCCTTCTTGTATCCTATCATTATACAGTTTATTTGACTTATATTTGGCTCAACATTAATTCCTGGCACTTCTGGTCTTGGTTGTGCAATACAATATGCTGTCAGAATATGGTAAGAGTTTACAACAAAAGTTGCACCTGGGGTTTGAAGAAATCTCAATAGTGGGTATTGTAACATAGTTTTATAAGATGTAACTCAATATAATGTTTCTAGATGAGAGCAGCTAGAATATGCCAGACAAACTTTATTGAAGGATTGGAAACAGCTTAAGCTGGTTGTTTTCAAGAACAATGTCACATTATAGATTTTCCGACTATATTCGTTTATCTTAATTGCCAAGTTAACCTTGTCTCCTTTGAACCATCTCTAATACTCCGTCTGAAGGCAATGATCTTCACTGATGAGATGGTGGAGCAGGTTAGTCATAATGCCTCCAGCGGGAGAATACAGCCAAAATGTCACTTTGGAAACACACAGACATTTTCACATTTTGAAGCCAATGAAAAAACTCTCCTGCTCCCTGCACAACTCACAGTAAATGGCATTCTGAAGAAAAAAGTTTCCACCTGTATTTACAACAAAATACAAAAAGTGAAAATCTAGCCAAGCTGCCAAAATGTATATACAGCAGAGAGATAAGCCAATCTTTAACAAAATTAATTGCACCTCTTTTACAGTGATTTTGTGTTATAATATTAAAACAAATATTCCTTATGAATAGTCTTGGAATATTGAATGTGCATTATCCTAGACAGCCCTACCTGTGGAAAAATCCAATCACAAAATTTCGTGAGATGCAGCAAGGACGACAATTTCTATGCTATCTATCCATATTTTATATAAAATAATCCTCTTTAGTAAATGGGTTCATGTTATCTCAGTTTTGTTGAATTTTTAAAATTTAATTACTTACAATTTTAATAGATCATATCCTGATCATAGCTTTATAAGGAAGATGGAAAAACTTGAGACAAGTGTTAACATTTACATGAGGGTGGTGAGGCACTGGAACAGGTTGCCCAGAGAAGTTGTGGGTACCCCATCCCTGGAAGTGTTCAAGGCCACACTGGATGGGGCTTTGAGCAACCTGGTCTAGTGGAAGGTGTCTCTGCCCATGCCAGGGGGGTTGGAACCAGATGATCTTTAAGGTCCCTTCCAACCCAAGCCATTCTATGATTCTGTGATTCTGTGATTCTATGATTCTATGATTCTATTTACAAATGATTTAACACTTTTTCTGGTAAAGAGTATCTTTCTTAAAGATTAAAAATATCTGTTTTGTTATTTGCCTCCTAGAATGGAAGAAAACAATGACCATGGATATAAAAAATTATCAGACATGAAGAAAAGCTCTAATAAGGTATTCTACAGTCTCCAAGCCACAAAAGAAATCTCTATGAACTGTGATAAAGTCACTCATCAATGCAGTAAGCTCCCAGTCCTCAATCTATAAATTAGTATGCATGTAATCAAAAACCAAAACAAAGCACATGGACTACAGAGGTTGCTTCCTTTTATATTGTTTCTGTGACTTAGTGATCACTACCTCATATTTTGAAATACATTGATTGTCCTCTTTCAGAGGGCACTTAAATAAATTTGGAGTAATATGAAATGAGAAGATGGATTATTCTCTAGCCCTCATGAGCAATCAGCTTAAGCCCTGAAGCCTGAAATGTGATTACTCACATCATTGTCGAAGCTTGCATAGCAAGAAATTTTAATAATGGTTGTAAGGCTATCCAGTCATTTGTTAAATCCAGCCACCTAGATAACCTCCTGTGGAAAGTTCTCTCCACATGTTGATTATGCTCTGGTTAGGAAAGATCTCCTTTTATTCATATTAAATTTACATCTGTTTAATTTCACCACACATCCCCTTCTTTTCTATGATACACCCAAATTTGCTCTCATTACTGTAAGCTCTGCCTTTGAGAGTACCATTTGTAAGGATTATGCATTTATTTCCAGCTGCTTATTCTGAAATCACATATAAAGCTGTCTATTACAAAGGAAGTTCATTTCTCTGAGCTTGATTCACAGACTATTGAAATGATTGATTTCAGTGTGGGCTGGATTAGATCCTTTTTCAAGGAACATTCAAGAAAGCTTCAGATAAACATACTTATCTATCCTTTTCCTATGTCAGCTAAGAAGACATACTGGGGAGTTATGAATTTAAAACTGGCTGAAGAAGAGCTGCTTCAAACTTCAGATACTCATATACGGCAAAAATGTGGTTTTCTCTTTTCTGAAAACAGTCAAAAATAAAGAAAAGAGGGAAAAGTTATTGAATCAGTTCATGGATGCGAATGGGGTAAAACATGTCAAAGATGGTTGTGAGGTCATTTGATGTCTGAGTTCTCTGCTTCACAGAACAAATTATAATATTTTATCCTGCTTAGTATGCTCAGTAACTTCCACCATGTGAAGCCTATTTCTGTCCTTACTTGAAGAAAAGGAAATAACCAGATCCTGTTAGTCACCAAAGTAAAACGAAGCTGAGCATGACTGAGGGCCTCCACAGTGCACCAGAGAGTGAAGTGACAAAACACAGTTAAAACATTCAGATATTCTTTAATTTTCTCTTAATGAATGACGTTTATTTTAGGGACATGGGGAATAAAATTAGTTTTCTAGTTAAAAAGGGATGACATGAGCTAGTAGAACCAAAATCTAGACAGAGAGCTGGATAGAGACTGGACCTTTGAATGAGAGTTCCCAATGAATATGGTAGGATCCTGCCAGTGTAAAGAAAGTGTATTTTACAGAATAAGCTTTCTGTGTTGGTGCTGAGTTTTAAATGATTCTTTATGGAGGAGATTTGCAGAAATACTGTTGAAGCAAGAGCTGGATTCCTACCAGTTCAATCATTGTCTAAAAGTGACTGACCAAGTGCATACTCTTAGTTTGTGGCAATTGAACTACAATGTGATTCCGTTTAACTCTATTTCTAAGACTAACTAAAGAAAGCTAATTTTCATTACCTTGAAACTGTTGACTGCTAAGCTGTAAAGTCCTAGCAACCTCTTTACATCTTTGAAATGTCCTTTTAAAAAATTACCTAAATGATAAGAAAGGTACAGAACCAAAGTAAGTGATTGTTTTGTTTTTCTCTTCCTGTCTCTTGCTTATTATCTTTCTTTGCATCAACATATTTAGTTCTCCATCTTACTTAAATATAGCTACACCCGGACTGAGCAGTGGGTGACTGCTGCAGTTGATACCAGATTCTTGGACCCTTGGTTGGGCAGATTAGATCCCCATGAAGCTTGTTCTGTGGCTGTTCACTGGACTGCAAGACAGTCACCTCCTGTGAGAGAAATCTGTTCCACCTCAACATGGGACTGGGGCAAACCTGAGATACATGCCCAGACCAAGAAACTCAAAATTAAGAAACCTATTGGATATATCAACTTGCTTAAAGAGTCTGCAAGTGTCTAGACATAAGTTAAAGATAATGATGATATCATGAGTTAATATTACATACACAGGTTTAAAATATTTTGTTTAGTATTAAAATGCAACTTTTTATTATGAAAAATACCATGATTAGCTTTAATGCTAAGGCAGAAGGAGATTTTTACCTCCCATGGGACAAACTATTGGTGGTGGTTACTGCATAAATAAACCTTCCTGAACTTTTTTTCAGCCAGGCTAGGGAAACTAGGGAATCCATTTAGACCTGTAGTGATGAAGTCTGGTTGTTTTCATCCAACGCTCTAGCACTCCATGGGCTTAGTCCATGTCCTCTGTAGTCACTGGGAATTTTTCTAATACCTTAGATGTATCTAATTACATCTTTTCCATAAACTTCTCAATATATAAAAATTATTGGGGTGACAGGACTGTACCACAAAGGTCACACTATTCTCATGCTGTAGTTTGAAGATGATACCTACAAAAATGCCTGGGCCAAATTGTAAATCTTTGCTTATTTCATAAAATAAATCACTGTAAAAATAATTATAAGAAAACCTACATGTAGAAAGGGAATAATCTCAATTTAAATTAAATTCTATAGATAGACCACTATAAATACTTAATTAACTAGGTAAAACTTCATTTTCCTTCTGCTTTTTTAATTAATGAAACTACATTCAATACTTCTTAATAAATAAGCTACATGACTTAAAAACAAAATTTTTAAAATTAAGTTTCTCAGACTGTATAAATTGTCCTAAGTTTGTAGGTTTCAATAGGGTTTTGGTAATTTACATTAGCTGAGGATGACCCTCAAGATAATCAAAAGTTCAGTACATTCCTTTTCTACATGATTAAAAGTTCACCGTCTTGTAACTACACGAGATAATTTTGAGCTTGAAGAGGGCTGGAGAAACAAAACAAAGGCTCCTAATTGTTCTGGAAAAGGTTTGATTTGAAGTTAACAATTCATTGTCAAAAACCTTTTTCTTTCATAAAAGTTATTGTTCAGGAATTAACATGCCCAGGCTGACTAAGATTCTTGATGAAACCTGTGATACTTGACAGTGCTTTGCATCCTGATTCTAGTTAGCAATCATTATAAATAGATTTTTAAACCTTGATTTAACAAAGCAAGCAGTACAAGAGAAAACATGATTTTATGACAAACATGCTTTCTTTTCTATTTCAATATATTCTTATTAATATTTTTTCTCCCAGACTCACACATGCTCTTTTTCTTTCAGTCTACACAATGCATTTAATAAAAAACACAGTAAACTGAACTCTTCACCTTTTCAAGGGAAGAAATGAACGATACTCTTTCACATATTGCCCTGAGAAGCAAGTGAATGGGTAGCTCAGCACTTCAGTTCCAGAGGATCTAATGGAGTCCACTTTTATCAGAAGTTCTCAATCACCTTCTGTAACCTCTAGTTATGGTTAATTTTCCAAGCAACAAGCTAAGAGCAAACATATTGACTTGCCATTTAGATGCTAAATCTTGAGAATTTTCCTCTATGAGTATCACACTCTGGATAATCATATTGCAAGACCACATCAGCAAGTTTAGCCAGCCAAAACTCAAAGTGCAGTGAGCTAATGGCAATGGTTCACCTGTGGACTAGTTAGCTGTACTTGCTTTCTGTTCTGATAATAAACTGCAGGCATTTAGAACTTGTTTCTCACAAAACACAGTGAATCTGAATTACCCTGAAGTATCTTTGCTTTATTTTTTAAGAAGCATTTAGAACAAAGCAGTGACCAAAAAAGTAGGCTCTTGATTATATTTCTCTCTCTCTCTTATTTTAATTATTATTTTGTATATATTTATGTATTTATTTATATATTATATATATTTATATTATTTGGTTTTCAACATACAGATAGCAAATTATGGAGTACTTTAGGAAGAACTTAATGTGTTTTCCATAGTTTAATTTAAGTTGTCCATCTAGTTCTATTGAAAATTATGATACTAATGTTATATAGTCTAGAATGATTAACTATAAAACAAAAAGATTGGGATAACTCAGTTAAGTAGTTCTTACACAATAGTATCCATATTCTTACTTTCCAAAACCTGTTCATTTTTCTTTGATGTTATTGACAACCTGTCATCGCATGAAGCAATAGAGCCAGTGAGTATTCTGTTGAAAATCAATCACTTCTGCGAAGTCATGCCTGCTCAAAGACCATAGAATTAGTTTTAGCAAGCCCAAATTCAGAATTCAGCACCATGTATTTTCCAGTACATTTGACTGAATCCTTTATGTTTTGACACACAATCTTTTAAACCTTGGTCTGCATGTATATGAGAGTTTCAAAGACGTCCTTCAGGCTTTAGTTACCTATTCCAAAGGCTTAAAACCCCTGGGCACTGATTGAACAAATAGTCTTTAGTATTCTAATGATTTCTCACTGACTAAATAGATAAAGCTGTGTCTACCACCCTCCTGAGTTTGGAAGAACACTTTATACTTTCATAACCTCTGCAGCTCAATAAAACTCAAATATATGATATTCTGGTACACACATTATTCAGGGTAGCCTGAGCAGTACAGAAATTGAGAAGAGTAAATGGGCAAGTACATTCATAAATGTTGAAGAGCAATTTGACTCCTAAAAGTCCATGTAAGTAGCTTCATGGGGTTCCATGCTTACTGTGTCTCAATGATTTCCAGATTTTTATGAAGATGGTGTAGACAGCATGTAAAGTGAAGTCTGGCTACATTCAGTTTTGTTTTACCTTGGATACTTCTAGAATGTTGCATAACAATATGAAACACACTTAAATCTTTGGTAATAGATTCATAATCTATATGAATTTGGATTTACAAGCAGAAGACAGCTGAATGATAAGGATAGTGGTTGCAAGTTTAATAACAAAATGTGAAAAAAAATTGAAAAACACTGCTGCTTGTATCAAAATGCTGCCTACAGGAAAATGAAAATCTGCAAAGAGCAAAGCCAGTGTTCAAACGATAATAGAATGAATGCTGCTGAATCCTTTGCAGTATTTCACAGAAAACACCAACCACACACTGAAAGATCAGTTTTACTGTGTTTTGTTAAGTGCCATATGGTGTTAGGAAGATTATCAGTCTATTGTTAACCATCTTGAGAATACACTCTATGATTTTCAGGGGAAAAAAAAAAAATCATCTTCAATGAATAAGGCTGTTTAACTATAACCTAGGCTGTAAATTAATTTATTAATCAAATTATGATAATGTGATAAATTCCATCCTTGTAATTATTCATACTGGACTGACGTAAGTAAACAAGATTTAGCCTTTTTTTGTTTCTAGTTGGAGATGGACAAATCCTTCTCACTTTATTTCATATCAGGAAAAGGAATTTTGTTTTCCAGTGCAAGAATTTTCAAATACAGTGTCAGAATGAGACAGGTCAGAGCACATGAAGTATACCTACAGTATTCAGTCAGTCTACCCAGGGACCACAAGAAGATCCAGATGCTCTATTACTCTGATCCTGTTGAAATCAATTAAAAAATCATATCTTAATAATATATCTAGAGATCTGAAACAAGGAAAATTATAGACAATCTCCAGACAGCAAGCTTTGGCCCAAATGACAAACTGCCAAAGATGACATGCCCAACGTACTTGAAATCAATTCTTGCAAGCAGGCCGGCAAGCAACAGATTGTTATTTGAACAAAGAGAACTGCAAAGTCCTGCACCTTGGGAGGAACAACCCCAGGCACAAGTACCTCTGAAAAGCAAGTTGACAGAAAAGGACCTGGGGGTCTTGATGGACACCAAGTTGAACACGACCCAGCAATGTGTCCTTGCAGCAAAAAAGGCTGACAATGTCCCAGGCTGCATGAGACAAAACATTGACGGCAGGTCGAGGGAGGGAATCCTTCCCCTCTATTCAGCATTGGTGAGGCCATACCTGGAGCACTGTGTCCAGTTCTGGGCTCCCCAGTACAAGAGAGATGATACAGAGCTACTGGAGAGAGTCCAGTGAAGGGTCGCAAAGATGACTAAGGGACTGGAGCATCTCTCCTATAAGAAAATGCTGAAATAGATGGGGCTGTTTAGCCTAGAGAAGAGAAGGCTCAGGGAGGATCTCAAAAATGTGTATAAATAGCTGCAGGGGGGCTGCAAAGAAGATGGAGCCAGGCTTTTTTCAGTGGTGTCCAGTGACAGGACAAGAGGCAATGAGCACAAACTAAAACACAGGAGGTTCCTTCTGAAGCTCAGGAAACACTTTTTTTAATGTGAGGGTGACTGAGCACTGGCACAGGCTGCCCAGAACAGTTGTGGAGTCTCCATCCTTGGAGATATTCAGAAGTGATCTGGGCACGGTCCCGGGCAACTGCCCCTAGGTGGCCTTGCTTGAGCAGCGGGATTGGACCAGATGAACTCCAAAGGTCCCTTCCAACCTCAACCGTTCTGTGATTCTCTAAGATCACACTGTTACTTTAGCTTTTTATGGTAACTTCCTAATCTAAAATGCCTCTAATAACTAATAAGGTACAAAATTAAAATTTTCTCTCAGTTCATGTTTAATGCAGTTCAAATAATGTGCTTTCCTTTTATATGTCTCATCATTTACAGATTAATTATGGAAGTCGCTAAGAGTAAGGTTTACCAGGAGCAATACTGTTACTCATGTAAGTTATCCTCATGGAAAATACAAAATTACACAAGTGTTTAGCCCTTAGGAAGCCATTTGGAAGTAGTTGTCTTCCATTAAGTTTATAAGAGTCACAGATAAAAGCTTTCTATGTGTTATCTATCTGTGTACTTTCCATCAGAGACAGGAGCTGCTGTATCTTTTCTTGTATTTTAGTTTGCTATAGTAAGTTTCTCAGACATCTACTAGCCTAGTGCACGGATCTTCTCCCTGACCTGGCTGTAATTGCTGCCAGTGTGAAAAAAAAAGGTTTTTGTTTTTTTTTTAAACACCTAGCCGTAACAAAGAAAAAAATTATTTGCCTAAATGAGATGTTGTGTAAATAATGGCTTAATTATTTCCAGCTTTTCACATTTGGAACCTATAAAAATGAACACTCATCTGTTTTAAATATATAAGCCTTAAATATTACACAGAAGAAGAAATTCTTACAACAAGCAAACTTTTGTTACTTCTGGCTTTTCCAAAATTCCAAACATAAAGTATCTTATTTTCTCATATTATTGTTGAAATGGATTTGAAGTTCCATTTTTTTTCCTCTCTCTCCTTATATTTTCCACTTTTAGTCTGTGAACCATTTGTATATTGTTAGCAATGAAGCAACAGCCCTTGGCATTAAGCCAGTATTGTTGGTATCCAGGAAGACAAGAGCAGCTGGCAAAGAATCGCGCTTAAGACTAAATTGTTTGAGACTGTGTTTTCAAACCTTTTCTGTATATGATGGAAATCCATCATTTTAATTGCACCTGTTTGCTTCCAGGGTAGTTTTGCATAGTTTCTTATCATGAAATTCTTCTGATTTCACACTGTTTTTGTTTATAAACTAAGGAAGCTGGAAGAACATAAAAAAGCAAATTCTAGGGGTGATATCTAAGAATAGAAGGAGATTATTTAGGCATAGGGGTTTTTGTCTTGGTTTTCTCTTTCTGCTCCTCCCACCATCAATTTATTTAATGCATCCTTTAGCTGAATCCACTGATGACCATTGACTAATTAATATAACTATTTAATTAGTGTATTTCATTATTACATATGTGAGAATGTACATTCTCTGCTTTTCAAAGATTATCACCACACTCCCCTCATTTGATTAAAAAAACATCTTCATCCTCTAAATGGACTGAACAATGTCTTTATTTCCATGAATATAAAGTTCTGACACTGTCTTATTTAATAAAGCATTAATGTTAGTGTCCCATTTCTTTATGATGTCGCTTATCTTTCAGTTTCAGAAGAACCATGAATCATTCATATTGCATTTATCCCTAATATGAAAGCCTGCTTTACAATTAAGAGGAAGAATAACTCTATTTTGACTTTAAATTTAGATCCTGGTCAGCACAAAGCAGTTTCCTGAAAGATTGTAATTCCATGGTTACTGAATGTGAAGTGACCTTGTCAGTGGCTTTTGCAGTAATGTTTGGAGGATTTATCTACCAATGAAATACGCTGCGTGTGTGTTTGTCTTTTCCATCAAGACAGTTATTATCATCATATTATTTTTCACATTTAGCTAATTGAATAAGGATTTGGAAGACTGAAAAGTGTTTATACAGTGCTGCCCTTTCCTGTGGTTCATAGAACAGTTTCGCATATCTTTCAATGTCTGACCAACAGTAGACCAATGTTAGGTCAGAAAAACAGGAAGATGGGACTCTGACCATATATATGTTGAACTGAATGAGCAAATGTTTTATCATATAGGAAGGAGGGGAACTTATTTTCTAAACCTGTGTCAAGTGACCTATAAAACAAAACTTGGACATAAAATTTATTGTGTTCTTGAAAGGTATTCCATTTTTCACATGGTAGTTACATAGCAGGTCTTTGCCAAGTGCAGTAGCAAAGGGGAAGAGTCAAGATTTCATGGGAATCTAATGGGACTAATGAAAATATATTCTATTGAAATCTAGAGAAGTCCCAAGTCATACACCCAGCAACACAGCAGGTTAATTGAGTAAGCACAGTGATTCATATCATTGAAGGACATGGCCTGTGCAATGAAATCTTTGTAATTGAATTCAATATGAAACATTTACTGAATTGCACAATGACCACGGACTTGCAAAAAATCGTGAGGGTTGGCACATATATTGGAGGAAACCAGAAAAATTATATTTGTTCATGGAATTCAGCTTGAACATTCAGTGATTCCTACAAGTGAAATCTTTGCACCACAAATTTAGTGTCTAAGACCGGAAGATGAACAGATTTGCAGTCACACTTGGACCAATACAAATCACATTGTATTCTCATATTCATGCCTGAGGTATGAAACAGCTCCTATTTTAGAATTTGAACAATTTCTTCTACTTTGCTGTGGGCTTTATTTGTTTATCTTCTTTTGTCTTTCTCTGTATTGCATGCCGATTTCTTGTGTGCTATTTTTTATTTTTTGTAAACTGCCTATGATACCTCTGTCATTCTAGAATTCTATTAAGACACTGGATTTGCCACTCAACTTCACAACAAAACATGTTTAAAGTTTTCATTGAATAGCTCTCTTCTCATAAATTCAGTTGCTCTACAGTGTTAAAAGAGATGAAAGCTACTAGTGACACATTTCCTTTTTCTATACAAGGGCAATGCAATGCACAGAGACGTATTTCTTGTTTTCTTAATTTTCTCTTGGATTTGCTTAACTGGAGATTGAAATGGTCTGGTTTTCACTTTAAGGCATTTTATCTTACTATACTTATAAGTGGACTAAGAAATCTCTATTAACAACATTCTTTTCCCATTTAAATACTTACACACTATGATTAAATCTCTTCTTACTGTTGTTAGGGTAAACAGATTTAGCTCCTTAAGTCTTTCACTGTAATGCACATTTTCTAGTCTTTTAATCAATTTCATGCTTCTGCTTTGAACTCTCTCCAACTGATCAACATCTTTCTAGACCTCCAAAAAGTGGATAAAGCTTTGCAATTGCAGTTGCATGGTTGCCAGTTACAAAGGTAATGTGTCCTTCCTAATTGATAGTTCTCTGTTCAAACATCCAAGGATTTCCTTTTGGCTATAGATCTGTAGTGAGAACTCATGTTTGGCTCATTATCTGCCATGACCTTTCTAATCCCTGCCAGAACCCTTGCCTCCCTGGGTAGATTTCTCGCTTTACAGCTCATCATATTAAGACTGGAGTTGTATATTTGTGCCCACGTTATCAAGCTGTCTGGATTACTCTGTTTTGGTTTTTATTGCCTCTTTCTTCCTCTTTACTTGCTTCTTTTGTAATCCATTTGTCATCTACTAACTTTAGCAGCAAGAATGTATCACGTTTTCCTCCAGTAAAGGAATTAAACAACAGAGTATATACATGGATTCCTTGAGAATCCCCAGGGAGTGCACCTGTTTCATGATGATTCCCTACTAATAATTAATTTTTTAAACATATCAGCTAGTTTTTAATCCTTTTAATATACGCCATGTTGGGTTTATATCAAATGACATAATTATGGGAGAGCACAGGATATGAGTTATATAGGAAGGAGAATATGAATGTATTGGTCTTTCCCCCCCTCCCTCCCCCCACATAGAGCATTTGTTACTCTTTACCAATTAGTAAAAGAAGCACCTGGGAAAAATCACCCAAAGTCACACCATGTGTGGCAGACAGATTTCTTCTCCTCGTTCATTTGTGGCTTAAAGATTTGTGATAGCAGTTTTACATGACCCAGGGTGAACCTCCACTAACTGATTTCCTGGAGGAGTAATTAAAAGGAAATGATTTGCTTTTCTGGTCTCTGCTTGGAGTTTACCTTAAGTCTCAGAAGCGAAATGAATAAAAGTGGAGGAAAAATATGCAAAGCTAAAAATAACACAAAATCATACATTTTCTTTAGTATTTGGTGCGTATATAATTTTATGTGATGGAATTAGGCAGTACTGAAGTTAAATGCATTCAAAACCCATTGGAATATTTGGCAAAGAGCACAAACCAGTTTCTAAACCTAGTGTTTTTGGTTTTTTTTTTCCATATCTTGACCTTCAAACTTAACATGAGGAGTGCTATTGTTTCAAAGTAAAATACTACGGTGACTTCAAAGATCACTTCTTCTTATGGCACCTTCACTCAAACAGAACTTATTCTTGTTTCCAGAAGCAGTTCAATTACATTGCTGCTCTGTAGACTTTTTAGTAGATTCTGGGAAATTATCTTTCTTTGCTTTCATTTAGCCGGCGCACCTCACTTGCTACGTCTGTTTCTATGTGAGTAGAATTGTACTCTATTTGAGTATATGTGCACGTATGTGTGTGTTTCCCTTCTTCCATATTCTGAACTCTGACTGCAGCCTATTATCTGGAGGGAAACTTTAGAAGCTATATCACAGTTCAGGAAGCAGGAACTGGCTTCTGATAAAAGGCTTCCTTTTTCTCCTCCACAATACATCTGGGGCCTTTCACAGTTGATTACTACAATATCAGCTTAATGCAGCATTGACATATAACTGAAAACTTTAACAACATTTTAACACTGGAAAGAAAAATTTGCTAGCAGCAGGGATATTAATTAGCAAAAGGTGGCCTGCTTTGGTTAATCACTAGTCCAAAAGTCCCCTAAGATTGTCACTCTGGATCAACTTTTTGGACTTTTGCTTAGAAAATTATTTAAAAGACAGAAAAGGAGCTTGTCAGAAAGACATGCTGCTGCTGCAGACCAATTTTTTCCTGAAACTCCAGATGGATCATATGGGTACAAATTCCACAGGACTGAAGAGAACTTTTGTATTTATTTTTCCACACAAACATGAATATATTTACAAGGGAACCTTCAAACTGCTGATTTTAATTACTTGATTTGAGCAAGAAAATTTTTATTGACTAATAATAGATATAGTCCTTTAGAGTAAAATAAAACTGGGAAAGTGTGATGTCTACAAAAGAGAGAAAGAAAAAAGAAAATGTACTTTTTGCCTTAAATTCTCACAATGTTTTTGTATTTTCACTTTTTGCTGAAAAACTAGAAGTATGGGGTTTTTCTTAGTTTATACATATCCCCATCTTTTTGGCAAAATTGAAGAAAATGTTCCTATTATTATTAAAACAAATTTTTATCAATAAAAAAATTCTTATAAAATGAAGCTAATCTGGAATTCCTGCAAACAATATGTGATCAAGTTATCACCCTTCTTGTTGCTCTTTGAGACTGTCATTTAAATTCTTTCTGAAACATGTGCAAATCTGTGGAGATTTCTGTATATCACTCTCATTCAGGATTAAAAACCATATGCTAAATCATACAAGTCAGTTGCCAGTCCCTGGGATTAGGGAACTAATATGTTTGATTTTTACCTGTAATTGGATAGATAAGTATAAAGATGTTTTGGAACCTGGAAAAAAAAAAAAAACATGCTTGAATTAATCACCAAATAACTTACATACGTCAGGTAAGTGTTACTACACAAGAGATGAAGAGTTAGTTGATGTTAAAACTAATTTGAAGTATATAAAATTAAGGGTTAGCAAAAGGAATAAGGGATTCAATGTAGGATACTGTAAACTCGGGCTTAATGTCACAAATATTACTTAATACATAGAAATGGACTGGAGAATAAGACAAAGAAACTGGATGGAGCTTTTTTTTTTTTGTTAGAAAATATACATTGTAGAACAATATCGAATTGGCAGCAGATTTAAGAATGAGTTGTATCAAATTCAGCTCCATGCCTGCTTCAAAGGGACTGCACGTATATATTAAGCGGGTGTTCAAGTGCTTTATTGAATCAGGTCAGCATGTTCAGTCCATGCAGGCTTAAGTCTTGACTCATTAAAAGGGACATGACTATAGGTAATTAGTAAAGGACTACTGGATGTCAATAGGAGGAATATTCTTCTGCCCTGTTCGTCTCTTTAGAATGGACAGGAAGTAGAGAAAGAGCTTTCTAATTCCCTTGAATTGCCAAAAAGTGATTAATTAATAATGATATTAACTCACCTCTCACTGTTTAGGCAGTACTTCTGAACTGGTGAAGTTTGTTGGAAAATCGGGCTTTCTGTTTTAAGAACAAATATGTATGCTTCAAAATTTTGCTTTTTTATAAATTAAACCAAATATATTGAAACTCCTTGTAAACCAGAATTTCTGTCAGAGAAGAAGAAAAAAAATGACTTTGAAAACAGTGTTGGAAATATACACCGTAATAACCTAATTACAGCGTGAAGCACACATTCCTGTTGGTTTTACTTTCCTCTCTGTTGGCAGTGGTGAATCAGACAAGAGTCCACATTGAGTTGCTTCCAGAGTTCACAGCAGGTGGATCAAGGTAGTGCTGCAACACAGATTTCCTCCATTTTTCTGAGCCAGCTCTGTGCCAGGTTTACCCCAAAACCATGCACTCACAAACTCATCAGAAAAGAGGAAATGTCACTGTGAACTCCAAAGTCATGTGTGTTGCCATGTGGTGCCAAGAGTCATTGCAAGGGCAAAAATTTTGCATGACTGTACAGAAAGTTATTAGGAACTTTCATAATAAACTGAGATTCTCTGTATGCATACTGTTGATTTTTCTTTCAAAATTTTAATTTTGGACAATTAAACTCAAAAGTTTGTGCCCCAAGATTACAAACACCTGCATTTTATAATGTATTTAACAATGAAAAGAGTAGTCTATATCAATATTAGCATGACAAATTAAAAGATCAGTTATATCTGTGAGCTGTAAATCATACCTTTACAAGATACATTGAGCAATTAGGTGTATCAATGGAAGATTGCTATCAATACTATTTTCCCTCTCTTCATTCCTTCCCCACCCCACTCCCTGTATTAACATCGCAAATTGAGTAAACAAACCAAAAGAAGTCAAAAGCATTCTGCTTGTGTTTGGATATACCAGTCTGGCAAGGTCAAATTGAAATGACATCGGAACACTCCAAACCTCCAAACCCCGTCATCTGAGGTTATACAGGAATGTGCACATGGGAAGATTGCACATATATGTGTATATATATGTATACACACACACACATATATATGTACACCGGAATGGTTCTGGATCTTTGTGTGTCCTTGTTTACTCTAACTAATATGACATCATTGTAAGGTAAATAGATGCATAGCTGCTTAGTCTGCTGATTGCAAACTTTGTGGGCCTGTTTTTCTCTTCCCAAGCACCATAGAGTGTTACTTCAAAGCTGACTGAAGTGAGATTGCAAAATGCCAAAATATGAAAAGGTAGCACTTTCAAACCACTTTGCAGTCATTTTATAAAACCTTAAGTGATGAGCACTGGCAAGAGAACAATTTTATTCAGTTCAGCAGATATTTCCAAGGTTTACTATTCAGATAGACTTTCATAGCATTTTAACTCCTTGCTCATTTCAAAGTCTATAAGCTTTTTTCCCTTAAAATTTTATTTCCCCTTGCTGTTTGCAATGTGTTTCCTGCAAAACTGATTTCTGAAAAGCTGTAACGATAACCAAAGAGTAATGCAACCAAAAGGTTTATGAAAAACTGCTATGTCTGGCCAGCACCATTTTTCTTGATTTTTTTTTTTTTCAAAAGAACAAATTGCAGATAAAAATAAATTGTTTAAAGAAATTAAATTAATTAAGAAATTAAATAAATTGTTTAAAGAAATTCCATGTCATAAAGTAATTTTGTACTTTTCTTTAAAATGTTTCAAAATCCTGTTTCAAAGTCTGTGTCTGAATTTCAGAACTGGTGGATATACAGACCATGCTATAAGAAATATAGCTAATTTGCACATGTGTACCTGTACGCTGCAATTTCAAGTACTGTTTGAAAACTAACTGAGTTTAGGTGCAAGATTATTCTTATGTCTGTGGATACTGTCTCTATCAAGCTATGCCTGCAAGATGCTCTCTGTTAAAGCAAAGCAAAAAGTACATTTTTTGTGCAAATCAACGTAAAGATTTTGAAGTTAAAAACTGCACTACCTTTCTTATTATTACTGCAGGATTACTCTATGGCTGACAAAGCATATGGAAATAGATTTTTTTTCCTTCTTACTTTAGATTAAATGCTACCTTAATTGGCAAGTCTTATTGGATGCAGAGTTCCTATTCCTTTAAGGTCTTTCTTCTGATTTCTTTCTCTCTACAGAGCCATATGAACTGGTTCTGATTTTCAGATATTTGGGAATGTATGCAATAACATGCTTCATTTACTTCAGCTTCTGTTTCTCCCTTTGTAAGAATCAATAGAGAGTTATACCTGTTACAGAAGGAAAGACTGGATGTGTTAGGGAAAGGGGCAGTTAACCTGTTTTTTTGAACTTTCTGTGTCTGGCTAAGCAAAACAAGTATATAAACACACTGGAAAGGTCTTTCATGCCATAAAGTTTTTAAACTGTGAATCCTGTTTCCTGGCTTCTTTTATAGTACAATCTTCAAAGCAATAGTTTCTTTTGATTGTCATTGGTGTGCCTTATGCCAAGAAACTAATTACTCAAAGAACAGGAGGTAGTAAACACAAAAGGAAGTTTCACAGAAGTCACATGAACTTTGAAAATGCAAGCAGCATTATATTGCTTCCCCTGAGTTTGGGTGCCTGAGTGCATAAAAATCCACGCATTTCTTATCTCAGACTTCAGTTCATGTCTCTGAGCTGTAATTTGTGGTTTACACTCAGTCTCTAAAGGATTTTATTTCACATCTGCAGTTGAGAAAATACAGAATTTAACTGAACTGCTAGTAATCCCAGAGAAAGTGATCATTCTGTATTAGGTCAAGATTATCAGAGAGGTATTCATTAAAGCCCCAGATGAGCAAAGCATTTAAGCTTATGCTTAAGTGCATCACTGTTCTGCAAAGCACTCACTATGGCATTCAGACATACATCTAAAGTCAAAATCTTAAGCACTTTATTGAATGTGTGGTGCTTACTAAATCGATGGCTATGTTGTCTGAAATGGTTTTCGCCTCAAATATTTGTGAAAGGTAATGCCAGTCTTTCTAGTTTGTTATCCCACCATTGCGTGCACTGCAAAATTACTAATGCCGTAATCGTTTATTCTCAAAAAGGCTCTTTCTTTCTTCATCAACTGCAAAATAAAAATATAGCCAGGCTTTAAGACTACTTTCTTATTCTTCTCTTTCCCTGGAATGGAATTCCTATCTTGTTACTATCTGTCTCTGAGAGTTCCTGAACTTGCCTGATAATGAAATGGAATGGGCTGGCTAAAACCCTTCAGAACACAGGCTACTCCTTCAAAATATCTAAATAAAGTCCAGCTCAGCAATGGTATATTTCTGATCTTTCTGACAAAAAATCACACTATTATTTAAAATGAACCAAATTAAAGAATCGTTGTGATAACTCTCCACCATGTATGTTATTTATATTAAACTTATACAAGCCACTGAATTTGTACAACTAGTATAATTCATGGAAACAGCTTCATCAGTCCCCTGTTTCTCTTAAGTAATATATAATCAAAGCCAACAGAATGTGAAACTGTTGCAATTTGAGGTCCATGAATTGTAGAGTTCTGTGTGATAAAAAATTTTGTTCAAGCTTTGTATCATTTTTCCTGAATTAGCATCCATAGACCTATGTCATTAACCTTTATGTCCTTTCAAGAATTGTTTGTGGTCATATTTTAAGGATATTGGGCCATAAAAAATTGCTATATCAAGGTTCTCTGATTTCTCTGTGAAGCTTTTATGTAGAAGTCAAAGAACACAGGAAGCTTAGTAACCTATTTAAGATAAAACTACACCTAGTTGAAGGGTTAGATGTGATCCATGTAGTTGCATGTGAGACATATAATATGGATAGGGTGAATAGAAATTCAATGTTAATGCAGGCTTTGCACATTATGGGAGAAATTCAATGGAGTGGCACCTTTAAGCAGTCTAAACTTGGCACATGAGCATTACTTCCAAGGAGCCATTTCTGAATAAAAGCCTTAGAAGAGAAAAATATCCTGAGTCTGCCATATATCTTCCTTTACACCATTTCCTGCTCTTCCCACCACTGCTCAGTGGTTGTAACAACCACTTCCAGGCCTGCCCTTCTTCATGCTTACCAGTAGACAGACACTCACACATTTGGTATCAGCTTAAACATGAGGGAGTTTCTCAGATCAAGGTGGTTACAGCTAAAGCATTTGTAGACCTGTAAAACATTGTACTTGCAGAACATCTTCACCATCTGAAATTATGTGAATTTATGCCAAATTCATGAAACTGGCTGGAACTTACTTAAAAGAAATCAGATCATTTTCTTGTGACATTTTCTACATTACAGAGTTTTGTCTCTAATTGTTTTGGAGACACACACTTTCTCTGTTTTCACAGATTTACCTGGTGGCATGATGATTTATTCTGAATTTAGGGAAGCATTTCATTAGACCTGAAAAGTACACTTAGGATAGGAGGATACTTTTTGTTCTACTGCAAAGAAACCACCCCTCACCCTATAACTAACCTTGATATGATCAAAAAAAGGTCTTCTTTACAATTGTTTTTACTTCGGAATGAAACAAATCATCAGCTACTCTCTACATGCACATCTTTATTCTTATCTCCGCTTGTTGGTAGTGGGCTTTGTGAGATGAGGCCTGGGATTTAGATGATGTTGATCTTTCTTCTGAAGTAACATATTTACTGATAAGTTTCCACCTGTTTCTGCCATTTCAAAGTTTTGGAAGAGTTGGCAGGTTGAACGGGTGTAGGCACCCAGGTGCTGGCAGTGGGAGGGGCTGCAGGGGTGGCTTCCGTGAGGAGAGGGCAGGGGCTGCCCTGTGCTGGACACAGCTGGCTCCAGCCACCTCCAGAGGACCCACCATGGGGCACAGCTGAGCCTATCAGCCAAGATGATGATGCCTCTGGGAAAACAGACTTAAGAAAGAGCAATAACACCAGAAAGCAGAGAGGGGAAAGAAAAAAGTATGAGAAACAACCATGCAGGCACCAAGGTCAGAGAGGGGGAGGAGGTGCTCCAGGTGGTAGAGCAGACGTTCCCCTGCAGCCCATGGAGGAGACCATGGTGGAGCAGGTTGTCCCTGTGCATCCCATAAAGGACCATGTTGGAGCAGATACCCACACTGCCGGTCGTGGAGGACCCCATGCTGGAGCAGGTGCATGTACCCTGAGGGAAGCTGAAGCCTGTGGAGACTCCATACAGGAGAAGGCTCCTGGCAAGAGCTGTAGCCTGTGGAGAGGAATGCACGCAGGAAGCAGTGGGAAGTGTGAGCAGGAAGATGAGGCAGAGAGGAGCTGTTATGAATGGACCATGATCCCCATTCCTCATCCCCCTGCAATGCTCAGGTTGTGGGGAGAGGTAGAGTATTTGGGAGCGAGGGAGTGAAGCTGAGTCTGGGAAAAAGGGATGGGAGAGGTGGAAAGGCTTTGGTTTAATTTTTGTCTTTGTTTCTCACCACCCAAAACTATTTTAATTGTCAATAAATTAAATTAGTCTTCTGCAAGTTGAGTCTGTTTTGCCTGTGACAGTAATTAGTAAGTGATCTCCCTGTCTTTATCTTGACCTACGAGCATTTTCATTCTATTTTCTACCCCTGTCCTGTTGAGGAGGGGGAGTGGGAGAGCAGCTGGGTGGGTGTCTGGCTGCAGTCCAAGGTCAGCCCACCACACAGGTGAAGTTTGTTGTGACCTTTCTACATTATGTTTAAGACCAAGAAATGAAATATTGTCACTTTCTTGGCCATCCCATTTGGTACTATTTTTCTTTTTTTGGTTGTCCCCTGTAGAGAGTCAATTATGAGAACCATAACTAAACCCTACGCAGACTATTCCAAAACACAACTACTGTCTGGATCTTTTTCCTAGTATCATTAATTTATTATTAACCATTGCATTTCATGCTCTGATTACTTAGATAAAACAGAGTTAACATAAAATTCAGTGGGATATATTTATCCTTGTGGTGGTTATTTCTGTCTTGCTCCCAGAGGAACAAAAATCTGTTAAAGAAATCTACTCTGTCTGAGGTATGGTTTTATAAGATGCAATGATGCTTTAATTCAACCATCATAACCAATTAAGTTTATATCAACTCACACAATTAGCAATAAGCCACTAAGGTTTAAGGCAAAGTATTTAAAATTGATGACAACTGTAATTGTTTAATAACTGCGAAGACCTAATTATGCTGCTAAACCAATTACAATCAGGTACCAATCCTAATATCTGTACCAGATGTTCTTAAGTCTTGCTTTCCTTTGGGTATAAAGTTGAACAAGGTGAATACTTGAAAACCAAGGAAGAATCTCTTGCGATGATAGTGTTTCCTGGACACAAAATTTGTTTTAGATAACTGCACTGCTCAAAATATAATGTGTGAGAAAATTAATCATGAAAAAGCCATGACAAAGTTTAATCATGACAGATTAAACTAAATAGACAAGTCTGTAACACTAAGTCAAAACCAGATGTGATGTGATAGACGGCATCTACTTGGATGGTATAATTTTCTTATTTGTTCCCTAATTACCTCCTTTAACTATGTTTTGTTCTGTTAAAAATCTGCGGGTAGTGGACAGAAATGTGTTGCACAGAGCCAACCTGAATTTTTTGGGGAGGGCAGTGACTGCACTTTCCCAAAGTGGGATGAGTACCTGGACCCAGGAGAAGAGTCCAGGGAAAAGGAGGGGACAGATTAAGAATGGGGGGAAGGAAGGCAGCATCAGCAGAGCCTGGGAGGCTTCTCAGAAGAGCATGGATGAAACATGGAGCCAATACTCATAGGTAATAAAAAGAAAGAAATTTTTTCTTGGTATACAAAGGAGAAGTACTGTATTCCAGGAAACCATTAGAAAGAGGTTGAAAAGAGACCAAGACTGGAGGACAGAACAGGCTTTACCTACAAAGACATCCAACAGACACAGGTGAATCCTACAAAAGTTCTTAAATGTGTGATGCTTTGGGTGTGTTCACAGCAAAGACTTTCTGAGATAGATCAGAGATCTTCAAATAGTATGAAAACTCTGAAACTTCAGAGTTAGGGCTGACTTGCTGTTCCTTCACATCATGTCAAGCAAATAACCTCAAATAATCAACTTCATTCAGTAAGAGCAGATAATGATATTGCTTGTATTTTATGGAAGATGTTACAATTGTTATTTCTTAATCATTTGGAAGGAAATAATATCATCCATACACTTGCTGTCTGACATTCTGTGAGTTATTGGATGGAAGCAAATAATAGAAAAGATTTTACTGAGCTTTATCTGTAAATCTATGCATCTGCTTGACACTCATTCTGACTTCTTTCCTGACTTCTTTATCCTCTTTATGAAAAAAAAAAGAACCTGAGATATGCTATGAAGTAATTTCCCAACACAGCACAATGTGATTCAGTCATTAAATCACCTTCTCTTCCTATGTATACCTCTGTTGGCCCCCTCACTGGCAGCCAAAGGCATTTGCAAATCTTTGTGAATTCCTGGAAAGCATTCAAGTCATTTCTTGATTCAGGCTTTTTTAAATTTCTGAGTAGTATCTCGCTGACACTGACAACGAGATGTAAATTTTGCTCTCTGTGACTCAAAACAGTATAGCAAACAGTTATCTCTGCAGTCTGTCTTGAATGTAGGCAGAAAGCATGGCATGGTTAGGCTGCTATAACTATCAGAATAAGATTAGCCTGATGGCTCATGGACAGCACAGGTGTGTGAGTGAAGTCTGAATATATTGAGAAAGGGTGATGCAAACAACAGAAGGAAGATCATGACAGCCATCTTTTCTGAAAGAGGCACATTGATCTTTCTGTTGCCAGTTAGTTTATGTACTGAATAGCAATGTATATGAGTGAATAATTCTTCAGTGAATGAGGCCCCCAAACAACAGAGGATTTAAAGTAAAAGATTAACAGCGTTATCACTTGTTGTACCAATTACCAGGAGAGTAAGAGATAACCCATTTATCAGCAGTTCATTGTTAACTTATTGAGAAAACTCACATTGTTACGCTAAAGGATTATGCGATCAGAAGGATATTGGTTTGCATTAGACATGTAGTGCAATTCATTTTAGATGAATACAGCTTCATTCCAGCCACTTTTATGCAGGATATTGTAAGTGCCCAGAGAAAAAGACAGATTTATTAAGTTAGTAAAATGTTTGATGTACAGGTGCCTATTTACTTCAGGATTAACATAACAAAGTGGTAGCTATTTGTCCTTCCTCTGAATGGTGAGAGGTGAGATTTTAGATTAAAAATTAGATAATCTGAAGGATAACTCTTCCCCAGTAGCCTACATCTTTTTCTACTCTGCTGCAAACTATGTCATGTTGCCAGTCTTGCACCAGTTGGCTGCAGAATGAGCTAATGCAGAGTTAAACTGGAAGAAAAGTGTTCACTTTTCCCACTTTTCTGCAAGGTTAGACCACTGCTGTACGGTTGGTATCACTGAAGAGCAAAATAGATGCAAAAAAGGCAGGTGAAGTGAGTGGTCAGATGCAGAACGCCATGTTACATTGCTGAGTACCCATCCCGAGGAGTGTGAAGCTTCATTCGTCTTGTAGTGTAGTGATTCCGAAATTATTTGTTACCGGTTTTGGTAATCTAGTAAAACACTACATTTTACTTTATTAAGAATGAGTGACTTCATTGAGAGCTTTTGCAAGTAAATGAAAGGCTCACGCATTGGTTTGATGGTACAACAAATCTAATAACATAATAAGCTTTAACATACTGGACTCAGACTTCAGTTTCTCCTTTTTTCCATTCCTTTTGATGATGAGACAAAATGTAAGAGAAGCAAAGTTTGAAGAAAGAGGAAGTTTCTCTTGCTGATATTGTGTGACAAACTTGTAGGCATGTTTGTCATGTACCAAAGGTAAGGCTTAAATTGCCATACTTGTTTGACTACTAGCTTCAAACATGGTCCCAAATGTTAGTATTTTGGCTTAAGTGGTGAATGAGCCGGCTATCTTCCTTGCAGGATGAAAATGGCTCCAACTCCAATCTCAAATACAGCTAAAAGAAAATATGCATGTGACCAAGAGCACAATATTCCCAAAGGTCTATCCTGGTTAAAAAAACAAACAAACAAACAAACAAAACCAATGGATCTAACTAAAGAAATTATAGTTCCCTGCAAATTTCCCATAATTGTCATCACCTTCACTATAACACTGCCACTAGGAAATGCAAATACTTCTTTCGCAAATGTCCTGTTAGACTGACTATCCATTAGCTCAGTAGGGCAATGGAATGCTAGAACGAGATTTTATAATCAAAGGAGACAGTGTGTGAGATATGTCCATATGACAAGTATCCACTCCTGAACTACTGTTCTTGATGTCTTATATTCAACAGTGGAAAGAGGTATCTGTATGGTATAATCAATTCCGTCCTATTAAAAATAGTTGAAACCAGTCAATGGCATTGTGCTCTTGGAGCATACATGTCTCCTTGATGAGGAAGGAGCTTGGATATTCTGATCAAAATTTGGATATCTACAATATATACAGGCATCTACAATTAGATGTAATAATCTCACTTTAATAATCATATTCCAGGTCAGGTTTTCCACCATTTGATGTGGCGACAAGAATTTGGTACTTCTAGCCAAAGGTGCATAAATGTTCAGCCAGGATGGGACAAACAGTGCATATCCAAACTTACTTTCTGACATTTCATGATATAAAGATCCCTTAATCAGCTGCATTGTAACAAGGCTATATATTCAAGTTAAAAACCTCAGCATCTGCTGTAGTTTCAGGTGCATAGCATCTAGATCTGTTATGCTCTCTCTTCTGTTATGACAGTCATTGGATAAACTTGTCTTTCCGGGTGAATGAACTCTTACACATTCCTTCTACATATTAGGCAACTAGGAGAAGCAAAAAGAAAAGAAATGACCCTAGGGTTGAAGCAAAGCTCTAGCAGAGCTGCTGAAGTTTGCAGTTTATGATGACACAGTAAAATTAGAGGGATGAATTTTCCATACTGAGGAGGCAGCAAGGACATTGTGCTGCCTATCTGTCAGTAGGCATCAAGCAGCTGGTTGTGAGACATGTTGATCATGGGAACAAGAAGTTGAGCTGACTGCAAAACATGGAGGAAAAGTTATCTTTCTTCCCTTTTATAAATGAACAGGAAATAGACAATGCTTGGTAGTCATCTGATACCTCCCAGCCCTCCTAGAGGCACAGGAAGAACATAGCAATATTTCCCTATCAGTTTACCCAGGATCAAACAGTGACTTGGAGAACCTTGGTCCATAAAAATCCTTTTATTGACATAGCCGCTCTCCCACTTCTGTGTTAGTTTAGCTATGCTAACATTCCCTGTGCTGGCATCCCAAATCTCTTCTAAGAGTTCAACACTTTTCCTCTGCATTCAGGAAAGAAAGCTTCTTCAAGCCTCTTTATTCTTTTTGATACTGGCTCAGGCTACCTCTTATATGAGCTCAGGAAACAGCTAAACCATTTCTTCTGGCATGCATGCAGAGCAAGCTTTCTGAGACTAAGACCTGCAACCCCCAGCTTCTGCAAACAGCAAGCATTGAGTTGTTCATGTGAGCAAGCAGGCAGGATTCTGCTCTTATTCTAGGTGATGGAAAAAATGAATAAAAGATAGAACTGCAATAAAAAGGTAGAAAAAAAGCCAAAGGAGACAAATTATAATAACGTAGAGCCTAAATTAACTATAAAAGTTTTACAAGAGCCATAGCTGCCCCTCACCCCTTTAAGAATGCAAGGCATAGAGTTTCAGCATGAATTCTTTTCACACTGAAGTTTAAGATTACAGTATAAACCATCCTCTCATAAAATATATATTTAGGAGATCTATGCTGGAATACTTCTGGTGAATAGGTAATAGGGGAGAGATTGTACAAATGCTTAAACAGAGCACTTAGAGCTTGCCCTGGGACTTTCAAGAAATAAATCAACACAATTATATATTTATCCATGCAGACAGTCAATCTTAACTCTGAAACCAAATTGATGGAGCACAAACATCTTTCATATTGAAAATTATAATATGGAATAGGAAGCTAAAAATTATTTCACATCCAATTTACATCACAGATTACGATATGGAAGTTCATTGTAGTTTACAATGATTGCATTATATTGTCTGGTAAAATAAATGCATGGTAAAATAAATGCATAGTAGTCTGCTCATAGTAATCTACTTTATTTTTACCAAAACCATCAATGAAAATATCATCTCATTACAGAGATTATCTGTTTATGCATGGATTTGTTACATGACAGGCAGGTTTGACGTCAGTATAATCTTCTGTTGACTTTAAATTTTTGAGAACCATACTCATAGCTTTCTCTGGGGTAACCTTCCTGCGTACCTAGGGCATTTTCTTGTAGTAAGTGTGAGATCTGTCACTCTGTACAATTGTTCCAGCTGTCTTTGCATGATAGCATTATGTAAAAAAGACAATTTGTCACCTTCCCTAGTCACTTCTGCTGTAACATGCTTAAAATATCTGCCTAGTTTCAAGTCGGCCTCAGTAAATACTGCTTAGAAAGTCAGGTGCAGAGTGCCTGTTTTTAGCACTGTTGTAGCAAGTCTACAGTGGAAACCACTTTTGAGCTCTGTTTTTGGTTCTGTCACTGACTTCCTGAGCGAGGATGAGCAAGTCCTACATTCTCTGCTTGAAGAAGTAGGATGTAATACACTCTTTCTCACCTCCTGTTTTTCTGCCCAATCTGTCTAACATTTTTAACTGATGCCCACTATATAATAATAGAAAACTGTTGTGTTGTGGTGTTGTTTTTTGGGTTTTTGTTTGTTTGCTTGTTTTTTTTCTCTCTAGTGTATTGGTTATTGCTGGGATAGAGTTAATTTTCTTCATAATACCTTGTATAGTGCTATGTTTTGGATTTGTGATTCAAACAGTGTTGATAACACACCAACGTTTTAGTTATTGCTGAACAGTGCTGACACAGCAACATGGCCTTTTCTGCTTCTCATGCTCCACTGCCAGCAAACAGGCTGGGGGTGCACAAGAAGCTGGGAGGGGACACAGCTGGGACAGCTGACCCCAACTGACCAAAGCAATATTCCATACCATATGATGTCATGCTCAGCAATAAAAGCAGGGGGAAGAAAGAGGAAGGGGGGGACATTCGGAGTATTGGCATTTGTCTTCCCAAGTAACTGTTACACGTGATGGAGCCCTGCTTTCCTGGAGATGGCTGAAGACCTGCCTGCCAATGGGAAGTAGTGAACGAACTCCTCATTTTGCTTTGCTTGCGCACACAGCTTTTGCTTTACCTATTAAACTGTCTGTCAGAGTTTTCTCACTTTTGATTCTTCATTTGATTCTCTCCCTCATCCCGCTGTAGGGGAGGGAGGGGGAGTGAGTGAGTGGTTGTGTGAGGCTTAGCTGCTGGCCAGGATTAAACCACAACATCTAGGCATAAGATCAGGTGTTATTTATCTATTTCTATAGTAAAATTGTAAAAAAATGTAATAGCCCAGTTGGTATCTTCCAGTTCTGTATGAACAAGAACAAAAAGATCTAGAAACATGATAAGTTCACAATAATTATGTAGTTACTGTGAAGAATATTCAATTCATGTGATATCAGTATTACCAGACCTGTGAAACTCCAATGTATCATTTTTTCTATATATTGTAAACTACTCAAAATGATCATCTGTTCTGAAATCCATAGTAATTTTAAAATATCCCTGAATATTAATGCAAAATTATCATCTATGTTCTTAAAATGCCTTCTGTTCTGTGACTCTGTGCTATGAGGTTTGTTTTTACTATTGCAACAGTGCCAAGCCTATTCACCAAATTTTCAGTCTAGATGCAGACTGCAAAATCTCTTTCTCTGACTTATAGCTGCTCTCACTAACCTACTAATTTCCTTAAAATTCTATTTGATAATTTAATTTGCATTTTCAAAGAGAAAAAAAGAATTGTAGGAAGATGTCTGGATGCTTTCACTAATTTTTTTTTTTCTTCCATAGGAAGAGAGAGAGATGGTCACTGAATTTTCAGCCTCAGAGTTAGATTTTGCATGCCAATTTCACTTGTAAAATATACATGACTTTTTTTTTAAATATCCCTAAAGCTTAACAGGGATTCATGCTACTCCTCATGGTCATGGTCAGTTATGGATCAATGAAGAAAGGTAAAAGAGCTTAATCTACCTGCCCATTTGTTCTTAATTCTTAGTCTTTTGCAGTACTGCTCTAAACTTATACACGAAAAACATAAAAGCACTCTGTGTTCAGTACCTCAGCAGCTTCACAATTCCTCGAAGCTACAAGCCAAGCTCAGACAATTGGTTTCCCAAATGAGTCGAAGAAGTTCTTCTGCCTAGTTTGTAATTGAGCACTTTTTAACCTAAGGCTGAATGTTTAGGCTGAATTTCATATGTTAAGACCACCAGGGACATGATGAGAAGGTAGCTACAGTGGAGAATGAATTCTGCTGTTTTACAAGTAGTCCATTAAATGGCTGAATCAGATAATACAGTTTCAACAGACAGCAACTCCTGAAACAGGAGGGAAATTGCAGTAGCATTCAGCAGACTGCCCCTAAGAGCGCTGCTATGGCACATTACAAGAGCATGCCCTTGTCACATGAACTTTTCTAAACAACCTGTGCTGTGCCCTGACATAATATCTGAAAGCCTTCAACATAAAATCAACAACATGTTCCTTTTGAACCTATGAATTAGCTAGTGTCTCCTTTTTTAGTCTCATAACTCTGTTTGGGTTTTGTTTCAATATGCAAATCCTAGCAGAGCTTTTCCAAAGCTGTGGGTATTCAGATCTGAGGTTTTCGTTTGGCCCCAAATCCATTTAAAAGTCTATCAAAATGTACTTTCTGAGTTCAGTGATTAGGGGTTGTTCCTATAAGGTGGTGAATACTCTGGCTCTGATTCACCAAAACACTTAAGCTTGTACAAAACTTTAAGCATGAGTAGTACCTTTGAAGTTCCAGAGAAATTAGATATGCATTCAGGTGGTTTATTGGGTCATATGCATAATACTCAGATCTTTTAAAATCAAGCTTTATACTATATATATATATATATACACACACACACACAGACACACATAAGAACATACATATATATAGTGCATTTAAAAGGTCAGTACCATAATTTGCTTTCATTTTACTAGTAAGATATTCTTGGTAAAATTCTACTGAGTGCAAAAATTACTGCTATGCATGCACTAGTGTAGGTGTATTTATAATAAAGTCCAGAAATTGTTGAAATAGTCTGCTAGCAATCGTTCACTTCTCATACAATAACTCTAGCTAAATCTAAACAAAATGAATACTATATTTGAGAGCCTGAATTCAATAAAATTCTCAT
This sequence comes from Nipponia nippon, assembly GCF_047370975.1. Taxonomy (NCBI): domain Eukaryota; kingdom Metazoa; phylum Chordata; class Aves; order Pelecaniformes; family Threskiornithidae; genus Nipponia; species Nipponia nippon. Next base: position 46,323,828 of record NW_028262347.1, read on the forward strand.
GTCTGGTATAGGAAATGAAGTGAAATGACATTTCTATCAAATCAAGACAATGTGTTGTATAAAGCAACCCTGAAAAACAAGTCAAACCTACTGCAAGAGAATGTGCACTATACTGGTATCATACTAGGCTGCAGTTTACATTTTGGCAATGACATGTTGAGGTTTTGCAAGTATATCAAACACTACATTGCAATATTTTTCTAAATTATTTTAGCTATGTATGTTTTCTAGCTCCTGCAAGGCCGGCTTCTCAGCCTAGATACAATATTATTCAGCTTTTACAATGTCACTTATGCCATTCACTGTTGTCCTTTGCTTACATGCTTTACTTCGCAAATGTGTATTATTTAAAAAAAAATAAGTGAAACAAAGACATTTTCACTTTTTAATGAGTTTGATATCTAATTTTATTTAACTAAATTTAATCTTATGTCTCCAACAGTCTTTTGTTTGGATATTCTACTTGTTGTTGATTTATCATAATTAATTAAATATCCATATTGATTTATATTTTAAAAAATCTACACATTCTTTTCAAATTAATACGAACCCATCTAACATTTGACAGTGATATGAGCTTTCTCCCTGGGAATACCTATTCTTATATCAAACATTTCCAGAGCAAGCAGATGTGGATTTTATGTGACATTTATATGATTTTCGGTTAGCTGAATTATTTGTTGTCAAATTATCCAACAAATTTAATCTCTTATGTTCTTCTGAATTATTCATGACCCAGTCATAATTTCTGTAACCATAACATAATGTTCATCAAATAATTTGTCCAAATAAATATTAGCTTTTTTTTTATTGAACTGATTTCTCAAAGCCACTTTGATCTTAGTCAAATGGCTGGCCCTGGAAAACAAGGGCAGTGTTAGCCCTTGAGAGTCTAGACCCAGTGTTGGCAGAGTGTCAGTTGTTGGAGGCCCTACTGGTCCTGAGGCATGACACAGAATGCAGAGAAACTCAGGCAGCCTCAGAGCACAGACTCTGTTAGGGGTCTCAGGCAGAAATATAGGCACCTCAGCATGAATCTACCTAGACACAGCAAAGCTCACTGCTGATGCACACTGCTCTGTGATGGAAATTCCTATATTTTCCACAGGGTGTAAATAAAGAATTAGGTGTGGAGAGAAGTCAGCAAGCATGAGCAAGAGTCATCTCAATCCCCACATAAAAAAAAGCTGAGAAAAGCAAATTTGTGCACTCCAAAAATGAGGTGGCTATCTATCAAGATTCACAGTCCTAAATGACCATCAGGGTCCTGGGGGCACTAATAAGCCATATGGTCCTGAGGAGCCTTGCCTGAGCCCTCCATCCAAACCTGAGCTATGCCTTAAGTGTACGTGTCTCCAGTCCTGTTCCTGAATGGCCTGGACTTCCTGGATTCACCTCAGACCTGACTTGTTACCTCGCTTTTGCCAAAGGCATTCAGTAGGACTCATTGCTGTTGCCAGCTGGCTCTGCTCACCTGGATCAGATGCTGTGGGACTGTGCTTGGAGTGGTCACTGCCCACCTGCTTTGTGGCCACCCTCAGCTTGCCATCCACAGCCCCTGCTGCTGCTGCCTGACAACCCCACCCTGAAGACCACTGCACTGCTGCTGTCACATTAGGCAGAATGACAAAAAGTAGTAAGGAAGCTGCATGTCTGTCTGCCCAGTGTCTTAACTAAGCAGCACTGGAATGAATGTTTTTGGTCTGACCCTCAAACCTCTGCACTTTGGAATAGTAAGTCTTAAATTTGTAATGGAGGATACTGCACCCTCCTGGAATTCCAGGGAATTTTAGTCTCTGCAATAAGAAACTGGGCTTTACGTTTCACTGTTTCACATCAAGTATGTAAAATACTAGAATAGGGTCTGAAATTCAGAAATTCCCCTTTTTTCTGTAATTAACCTGCTGTGAATCTAAAAGTTTTTATTCATTTATGTGGTGATTATATGGGTGGTTACAGAGATGGAGCCAACCTTTTCTCTGAGGTGCAGAAGAAAAGGCCAAGATGCAGGAAAGGAAATTCCCATTAGATATAAAGAAGAATCCTGCACAGGGTGAGGGGCAAGCATTAGGGCAGGTTTCTCAAAGAGGCTGTATGATATCCACCCTTGAGGATAATCAAAACTTGACTGGGCAACATCCTGAGCAAACCTAATATAACTTTAAAGTGGGCACTGTTTTAAGTGTGGGTTTGAACAGGATGACCTCCAGTGATCCCTTCCAGTCTAAATTATGCTGGCATCAAAGATTCTATATTCTCTTCTTCCATTCCTTTTTGCCTCCCAGTGAATGCAGAATTATTTCCTGAAGGACACAACACAAATCCCTTTGTGCATCTTTTTATGTACAGAAAACTGAAGGACAATACAGAGATAACAGCCATCATAATACAATTTTTTTTTGAGTAGGGCTGAGTTTAAAATTAATCTGTGCAATTTGCACAGTCTGGTCTCCTTTTTTCACATATATAATTTTCTTTCTGTGCAAATGCTGACCTAGGAGTAGTTCATAGTTTATTTCTCCCCACAGCTGATCCCCGACAACTTAAAAATATGGACTGGAAGAAACAGACAGCAAAGTCTACATTTAAAACCCTATGATATTCTGGCCAGAGGTATAGAAAATCTCTCATAGAGAATGCTAAAATCTGAGATTCAAACAAATGCTAAAGGGCAGAGACAAACATTCCACAGTTAGTGAGATGAGCCATTTATTACTAATTAAATCTATTTATTTCATTATAGCTTTACTATCTTATGCATGTGTCATGGGGGAATTTGAGTAGGGTGGCCAGAAGACGAGAACCACACCGCACTCTGACATATAATCCAAAATTTATTTATTGAACAGGATGGTTATGTCAGGTCGATAGTGATTTCTATCCCAGGTTTTGTGTTCTACAACATGCACTTACTACACATGCACGCCGATCAAAGCTCCTCTGGTCTGGTTAAAGGTGGGGTGCCCCACAGAACGAAGGTAGGAGGACGTTCACCCTGAGCATGGGATGAGTTGGATACTGGCTGGCAGCCTGGCCTCCCCATGTAGCAGTTCGACTTTGGACTCAGCCTTCTGCACTGTGTCCAGTATTTGTTCATATATGTGTTTCCTTCCCTAAGGAGCTTCTGTTTTGGTCACTTATTTCTTTCTGAATTATACTGTGGGTATAAACTGTCAATGGCTGCAGCAATTATGTAACTTGGTGATCAATTTCTTTTGCTTTCTTTACATTTAAGGCCAATTAATGGTTGTCACTGGGAATTCTATCACCCTTTGGTCTCCTGGTCCCAATGTACTACAAATGTATGAAGTTAGTAACAGTTACAGAAGTCTGTCTATTGTTTCTTTGTTTTCCAACTCATACTAGATTAACCTGGTGAGTAAGAGGTGGGCAGATGTAATCAAGGTATCTTTTATCTGAGTGGTGCTTTAGGCTTCACCCCATAAAGTTTGATTCTACAGTGATCATGCAAACAAATATCTCATTGACCGAAAAGTGAGATGTATGCCTCAAATGATAGAAGTCTTTATTTTGGTTTAGGGATTAGGAAAAATACATGATGTTCTTTAATACCACTGAAAGGCTGGTACTTTATAACACTTACAGAGAACTATTAAGGGAGTCATAATTACTGAAGACTGCAATCTTAAACAATAAACTGCAGACCAATTAGTATGCAGATATTAGAATGGAGTATTTGGCTCTGTATGTTGTTATTTCTTAACCGAGCAGTAGCCAAAACTAACTCTAGTCCTGTCTCAAGCTGCAGATGTTTTCTTGTTTTTTGATTCTCTCAAGCATTTGTTAGGCTCTAAATCAAAAGCAGGCAGTTTTCTTCCAGGGACTATCCTAGATCCCAGCTTACTTGTTTTCTTTTTCTGCACCCAGGTAAAATGCACAAAGATTGCCTCTGCAAGCTCTTTAACCTATAAATAACAGAATTTTTTAAATATTGGAATTTTGACTTGCTCAGGAGATCAGGTTGTAGGGCGATCAGTGATGGGAGGGTGTTGTGGGTTAACCCGAGTAGGTAGCTAAGCACGACGCAGCCACTCACTCACTCCCTTTCAGTGGGATGGGGGAGAGAATCAGAACAGTAAAAGTGAGAAAACTCAAGGGTTCAGATAAAGAAGGTTAATCAGTAAAGCAATAGCTTCATGTGCAAGCAAAGCAAGAAAAGGAATTCATTCACTACTTCCCATTGGCAAGCAAGCGTTCAACCATTTCCAGGAAAACAGGGCTCCATCATGTGTAACCGTTACTTGGGAAGACAGACGCCATAACTCTGAGCATCCTCCCCTTCCTCTTTACTCCTTCTTTCCCCAGCTTTATATGCTGAGCATGACGTCGTATGGTATGGAATATCCCTTTGGTCAGTTGGGGTCAGCTGTCCCAGCTGTGTCCCCTCCCAACTTCTTGTGCACCCCCACCCTACTCGCTGGTGGGGTGGTGTGAGAAGCAGAAAGGGCCTTGATGCTCTGTATTATCAATCAACACTGTTTTCAGCACAAATCCAAAACACAGCACCATACAAGCCACTATGAAGAAAATTATCTCTGTCCCAGCCAAAACCAGTACTGTTCCTGCACAGGTGACTTTTCCAACAATTATTTTATCCCCTACATCTCTTCCTAGAGTAGCTGTCTCTGTCATTTCTGTACATGGTGACTATAGGCACTGGTCGCTTTCTTTGAGCTAAGAAAAAATAAGAGACTAGAGAAAATGCAGTAGTGAGCTTATGGTCTAGTTGCTCCTTCACATCAACTTGTGGAGAGTGTGGAGGCACAGGAACAGATAACTCTGCATACATTCTCCACTGAACAAAGAACATCCTAGGAATGAGATTTAAATAAATGACTAGACCATATATCTTGGAAGTCTCATTTTATAGCTAGTTGCCCATCCAAGGTAAGTACCTAAATTGGACCTTTTATTTCCAGTCACAAATTGCCTGGTTTATCTTCCAGCCTTTTGATATTTTCTGTTTACATCTTTGACTAAACAACTGATTTCTTAATCACTTCATGCACCTATTCATTCTTCACAGGCACAAACTTTATCCAAAATTAAAAATCTGCACTTCCATCTGTAAAATAATGACCCTGGAGCATGAACCAGTGAGCACTCTAAAGCATAATAAGTGTTAACAGGTACTTCTCTTTGTGCACCTATATTGCCAGGTTGAGTATGCTACTAGGGTCTTTCTTATCTCCTAGTTCCTTGCTGCATGTGATGCAGCTTCAAAGCAGGAGCCCAAATCAGCTTCTCTGCCACTAAGAAATTTATTACCTTATGTCTGAAGACGTATGTGGGACCTATGGTAGCCAAGGCAAGTAGAGGCACACATAGGTCTGTACTAAAGGGCTCAAGCCCTCTCATCTTCTTTCAGAGACCACTGAAGCCAGCCTCTGAATTTCATAAAATCATAGAATCATAGAATTGTCAAGGTTGGAAAAGACCCTTAAGGTCTTCGAGTCCAACCGTCAACCTATCACTGCCAAGTCCATCTATACCATGTCTTCAAGCACCGTATCTATCCGTTCTTTAAATACCTCCAGGGATGGAGACTCAACCACTTCCCTGGGCAGCCTGTTCCAATGCTTGACCACCCTCTCGGTGAAGAAGTTTTTCCTCATATCTAACCTAAGCCTCCCCTGGCGCAGCTTGAGGCCGTTTCCTCTCATCCTATCACTCGTTACTAGGGAGAAGAGACCGACCCACACCTTGCTACAACCTCCTTTCAGGTAGCTGTAGAGAGCAATAAGGTCTCCCCTCAGCCTCCTCTTCTCCAGACTAAACAACCCCAGCTCCCTCAGCCGCTCCTCATAAGACATGTGCTCTAGACCCTTCACCAACTTTGTTGCCCTTCTTTGGACACGCTCCAGCGCCTCGATGTCCTTCTTGTAGTGAGGGGCCCAAAACTGAACACAGTACTCGAGGTGCAGCCTCACCAGTGCCGAGTACAGGGGCACTAATTTGGACTGGACATGTTAAAGAGCATTCCCTATGTAGGGGCAGCATCCTCTCCAGTCATCTTGGCTCATGACTCATGATCATCTTTATGAGTGGCAATCCTCCTTGTGGCAATCTAGGGTTGCTTTCAGGATATGGCAAGGCTAGAACTCATATCTCTGTGTGCAGCATATCATTTAAAAAATGTTTTCCAGGCCATGATGTATTTACCGGTACTGATGGGAATAATTTCAAAGTGATATGCTGCTGTGTCTCTAGCTTTGCCTGTACAGAAGCTTTTTCCTGAACTGAACACTTCTAAATATGTCATTATTGATGAGTATTATTGACCAGTCTGCGTTATTTGTTGCTGATGCTTCTGAGAAGTACCTACCTACAAAGCTGTTTCTGTGATTCACAAAATAAATGTCTTCTAAATAGCCAGTAGGTGGTTAATATCAGTCAGCTAATAAACCCTCCATATTTGATAATATGTGCAAAAGTGCTTCCAAATCCCTACCTTGATTTGTTATGTATCCTGGCATTGAAAAGGGAAAAAACAATAAGCCTGGATGTACATATCTGGTTCAAGACTGAGGAAAAATGAGGATGCTTGCTTGTTTGTTTGGTTTGGGTTTTTTACTAATCTTTAGGACATTCAAAACATTTGAGGAACTTGTGCTGACTTTGAGAAAATATAGTGGATGCCTAAAATTATTTTTTTAATTTTCCATTTTTAGACAGCCCTGAAAGAAAAGATTATCTTTCTTTTCCTTAACACTTAAAATACACTTAGAAATCCAATTAATTTTTTAAAAAAATTAAAAGTTTAGAAAGGCAGAATAATGAAATAGAATGATTCTTGGAAACTTCCTAACACTTAGTTATCCTGCTACAGATGAGGTAACCCCTTAAGACTGAGTTAACAGTCTGGAGAAATTACTAACTTGATGATCTGTAGCTGTTTCAGTGTAACTAAAAAAGGCATTGAAGATGTGCTTAAATACAATAACTTTGGAAGAAACAGTAAATACAGGGTTTGGGGGGGGGGTTGTTTGTTTTTTTGTTTTTCGTTGTTTGTTTCTTTCTTTGTTTGTTTGTTTTTTTAAGAGCCCTTTAAGAGGTTTTTGGGGGTTTCTTGATTTTTCTTTTTTTTTGGGTGTGTGTGTGTGTGTGTGTGTCTCTTTCTTTCAAATTTCACTTTAGAGAGATTTCCATAATAAACTACTTCACTGATAGGAGATAAAAGAGCCAACAACCTAGTTTAATACACAATACTGCATCCATTTATCTCAGTGGAAATTTTTCACTAGCTTTAAAAGGAACAGTAGCAAGGCCTCAAATATTAGAAAGACTTGACGGTTTAGGCAGAGTTCTGTGGTGTGGTAAGATGCATTAGACAGTTAAAATACTGGTCCTAATTATCTCAGAAGCTATAAATGTCTTTAATTTGATTCCTTGCCATTGTACAGAAGACTCATTTAAGAGGAAAGTATCTGAAATCCATGAGATGATCTGACCTAACTTTTTGAAAATAATGTGAGTCAGAGTTAAAAGCAACCACTCATCAACATGTCATTCTATTTTCTTCCATATCCATAAGGAAAAGCTTTCTGAAAAAATGTAACATAATTTAGAGTTACTATAACAGTATACTTGTGTCATGAATGTGACTGTCTGTGATAAGTCTAGTCTAGGGGTTTTTTTTAAGTTATTATAACCAAGCATGAAAGCTAATTTGCCTCCAGTTATTTCTTTTTTTTTTTCCCCATAAGTGTGTAACAAGAAAAAAACTGTTGCCTCAGAATGGAAAATCATCTGGAGAAAGTTCTTTCTTTGTTTTTTATTTCGCAAGTGAAGTGGTGATATATTCCAGCACAATCATCCTATAAAACAGTCTGTGCTGCTATGTGTGAATGTGATTAGCCAGTTTTAAGCTCAGTCACCTGTGATTTTGCAAACTTTTCCAGTATTGATGAAGACTTATATACACTTTGTAAGCAAACAGACAAGAACAAATATTTTGCTGTTTGGGGTAATGTGAAGTAGGAGGTTGTGGTGCTGATGTGCTGGGAGTAGAGAAGCAAAAAGGGTACTGGACTGTTTCTTTTTTGACCCCTCTTTGCTATGCAGTGTAACACCGGAATTCCGTTCTATGGACCTGTTTTCTTTGAAGACCTTTGCCTGTCTAGAATAGCAAGAATGAGAATAACCTCATTTAAAAGTATAACATATAGTTTACATCATCATCTCCAGCAGAGAACTAGGTATATTCCGTTCTCTATCCATTGATTAAAAGGGGATTCAAACCAATTTGCTTATACTACATGCCCTAAACGGGTACCTTACTGAGGTGGGTGCTGCACACTGTGAAGCCAGAATTTCCAAGTGGACAGGGGTGGTCTTTAGTTCCCAGGGAAACAGGGCGTTCTGTTATAGCTATAGTCTAGAGAAGCCTGATTCAATTCTCCATGTTTCAGCTTAGTGGCAGCCAAGATATACAGTCTTTGCAATGACCATTCAAGTGCATTTCTGATATTTGAGCTCCTGATCTTAGCTGGTCTTTGGCATGCCATTGTACCTATTAAACTAATTGTTGTTTTTCCTTCTTCACAGGGATGAAGAAGATACAGACAAGACTTGTATAGAGCAAAAGACACTGGAAGACATAACAAAATAAAAAAGGAGAAGACAGAAACAGTGAGAGTGAAATGGAGATCAAAAATGGAAGAGGGAAAAATATGCCAGAAAGAAAGTAGTATGAGAAAGCTGATTGCTCTTAGATATCTGCTGAATAAATAAAAATGGGACAACAAAATACATGAATAACATATGGAGATAAGACTAGACTATTCACACAAATTAAAGTTCAGTGTGATGCAGGTATACACATTCCCCAGTCGAGTTCACACCATTCCTATCCGAGCCTGGAAGAACTTTATTTCAGCTGAAATAATTATTATACAACAGTTTTTGGAATAAATATATCAGATCATGTTGAATAACCTCTCTTTCCCTGAGGAGGATCCCCTTGGGCAAGAATATAGTACTATAAACTTGAAAATGCTTACTTCACCTCTTCATGATTTTGTTGAATGTCCAAAAGATATTGTGCAGCCCACTTGCACCTGCCAGAGCAGCCCTGGGGGTGGCAAGGTGGACTGTCAGAAGCCCTGCTCTGCACAGCTTCATATAGCAATGAAACAAGGTTTAACTTTCTCAAAATGCTGTGGTGATCTTTTCCTTATTGACTGAGCTTTGACTCTTTCACCTAAATATCCTAAATATCCTTTGTTCCTGAGGGAGGGGTGCTGCTGAGATGGTTCTTGTTAACTCATTTTCATGTCTCAAAGCTTTCAAAGTTCTATCTTGGAACAGTTTCATGACCTGTATTCCTTGCCACATACAAAGCATGACATATATTGGAAAACAGTTTTAATTAAAATCTAGTTTAATGTTACTATTTCATTTAAGTAGCAGCTGGCATTATTTGTTAAACTGACAGTATGAGAGAAAGAGGTCAGAAAAAGAAGACTGGTTGCTATTCCTTCTTTTTTATTTGCCAGTTGAACTACTGAAAGCATTAACATTTTAAATCTCTATGTCTCTGGCTATTAAGTAAGAAGTAAAAAAGAAGTAAACGGTGAATAGAATTGGTTTTCCACCATTGACATGGCCATTACTGCCGATATCACAAGATAAGCTTCTCATTAAAATGGCAGTAACCAAAACATAGGTTCTATGTGCTGAGATTTATGTATCTGGCAGAAAATTTCACAGCATCCTTTAGGATTGCTGCTTGAGAAAAGTGACTGCAGTTTCCACTGGCATCTCTCCCAATTTCTACACAACTAATAAAAAAACAGGGACACTGCTGAGCACAGCATGACTTGATGTAGTTGCCATCCTTGATCTGGTTGCCTTATTACAATTTAAAAATAACCTTGGCTTTTTCAGAAAAAAAATAAAAGATTCAAACTCCTTTTGAATTCCTTATATGTATGCCTACCAAATACATTGCTTCCATACCAAAATCTTCAAAGGGCTAATCACATTGGGATTGGATTCATCTCATTTAGTTGTAGGCATCTACTTCATGGACACTTATGCCTGAGATAAATATCTCAGGTTTTCTTAATAGTGAGTAGAAAGAGAGAGATCTCCTTAGAGTACTTCTCATCTGACCTGCTTTCATGGGAACATCAAGAACAGAGTATCTGAGTACACTGCAATGGCAGATAGGACAATGCAACCAAACCTGAGTGCTATGAGGCTAGGTATAGGTTATGGATTGATGAATAACAGGAGAAAACCACCTGAAACTGCTGAAAAGCTATACCGTGGTATCCTCATGGACTGATTTCATTGGCAGCCTGTGCCTATAACACCTTCCCTGCCCCTTAAAAGAGACTGGGGCAAGGTGTTGTTACATGGATATCCAACATCCAGCACCATGTAGAAGGGGAGGGTATATGTAGTGTACCAACGATGTGTTGGTATCCAGTCACCAGCCAGAGCATGACACTGAGACTGGTCCAAGCCAGTGTCCTGTTTCCCCTAGACTCGGCTGTGTCAGCCTACTGGTGAGGTAATTGTTGTGGTCCGATTCTGGTCTGTGTGAATCTGTGTAAAGCTTTTTGTGATGCAGCCTATACCTTACTTGGTCCACTTAATAAATTGCCCTTGGCAGTGTCATGTTGTCTGGTGTTCTCTTTCTCCTTGTGACACTTATTATAGATGTTTATCTTAAGATAAAATGAATAATCCCCTAAAGAGCCTTACCTATGCGCTTATAGGAAAAAGACAGCAAAGTGGGTACTTCGGTTACAGACATCAATATTTTAGGTATTTAAGGTTTGTGAAATGAATACTATGTACCAGTGCCTATTCTCCATATATAGCCATTGTGTGAATGGCAATGTAATTAACGAGGCATGCACTTGACAGGTTTTTTTCCCCCTTATATTTGTTAATGCAGTAGAACTTCCTCTATCCCTTTCAAAATAGCTGTATTCTTGAACAGAATCATGATGACTACTCCCCACTGCAAGCAAAAACTACAGCTCCTGAAATCTGTATGGACTTTCGCTATTCTTATCTACTTTCTTCTTTTGTGTCCCTTCAACTCTTAGTATGGATATCAGATCCCCAAATAGCTGTCTCTACTATGGAAATTCTTGTACTCTGGCTAGCAGCCATTGCAAATTAGCCAGAGAATACAGTTTAGGGTAGTCTTTCCATGGTGGCCTGTCATCTATTACCTGCTTCCACTGAAAAAAATTATTCCTGACAAAACCATCAAAGAGCAATCCCTCCTCCTAAATGCCCAAATAAACAAAAATGCGTAGGCAGAGTAGCTGATTCATACTGGGCCTTAAAAATACCCCTTTTCTTCAACTGATTAGTCTACTCAGGCTGTACAAGCACTTTACCTTTAATGGAGAAACCAGTCTTTTCAGATTACAAGCATAATAATGTCTGATTGAAATAGTAAACCTAAAGAACCAAGATTTGAAACTAATTTGGAAAAGATTTTTTGGTTGTTTGGTTGGAGTTTTTGCTTTGCTTGTTGCAGGGTTTTGGATTTTCTTTAAAAAATACCGTAATTTGGGATTCTGTTTTCTTTTTTAATTTGGAACACAATTTTAGGAAGAGATTACCAGTGAATGAATAGTGTGGGAAAAATAAAAACAAAATAAATGTTTTCATTCGTGATGAAAAGGACATTCATCATGTTCTGAAAAAGCTTTCAACTCCCTTTTGATACAACATTGAGTCACGTCCTGAAGGAAGAACACTCATTATGTGTTTGGGTTACCCTTTGATGCCATGTTGTGTGCAGCACTTGGTCAGCTATATGGTAGGGAGTGTAGGAAGAAGCTGCAGCTAGGAAATGGAGATCCCTCCAGAGGACATAGAGTCTATGGAATATATTTGGCAACATTTTTTTTTCCAGTGAAGGCAAGGAGCAGCTGTGTTTACAGCAATGTACTTGTACGCACAACCAGAAAGTCTTGAACATGGGTCAAATCATTAAACTTAGGGTATAGTGTGTTAGGTTTATTTCAGTGCTGTTCTGATCCAGTCCTTGAGCTCTACTGTTGCCAGCTCAGCCAGTACCAGGATGTGCGTGTATCTGGAAGGGATATGCACAACAAAATCGGTGGCCACCAATTCACTCTCTCTGAGTCCAGAAAGGATATGAAGTCAAAGAAACTCTCCTGGTTGTTTTTCAGAGACAAACACACAGATGTATATGAAACACTGATTTTGCCATGCAGAAAAAGATCATGCCTGTGTAAAAATAAGTCTTAAATAAAAAAGGGGTAGTTTTCAAATCCACTTCTCTCCTCATTTTCCTTTCCTTTCCTTTCATCAAATAGCTCTAGCTCAATAAACTTTTCTTTAAAATGAAAGAAAGAAGCTCTTTTTGTAAAGAATTGTAGTTATTTAAAAATATAAAACAAACACTTGGCTTTTATAGAAGTGGAAGCAAGGTTTTGTGTCATTTGATATTAGCTGAAGACCACATACAGAGACTCCTATGATCCACTTCTAGGATCAATGTAAGCACCTTCATCTAAGCATCCTTTATTGTCTTTTATATTCGTTTTTTAGGCACCTTTAGGGGTCAGTTCATTAGATCTGTTTTGAATAATTGAATTGATAATCTGATCTAACATGTCACCTTTAAAAAATAAAACCCCTAAACAAACAAAAAACCCTATTTAAGATTATTTAGGTTCCCTTTATGTGGACAAGCCTTCAAAGCTCCTTTTCCACTTATTTTCAACATCTAGAATGTAGAAAATTACATATTTATTATTCTTTCACCAATAATTAATATCTACAAAAAGCTGCAAGGTCTTTGTAAAAACACAAGACCACATATCCCATCGTATGCTTAGGTGCAGTAATAGCTTACAGACCAAGGACAATATTATTATTTTGGTTTTCCTGACACAGCCTATATTTTTTTCTTTTTTTCTTTTTTTCTTTTTTTCTTTTTTTTTAGGTGGGGTGCAGGGAGAGACATTTACCTATAAGGAAAGCATTTTGGCCAAAGCACCAACTTTTTAGCTTTATCTGGCTAAAGTGTTATGCTAGCAAACACAAAGGACAGAAAGAAAAAGTACTTTCTTTAAAATGACATTTAGATTCTGTTACTAAATTCATGCTGTTTCCCCCCATATATCATTATTAACTGGTGAACTTATTTATACCAGTGCAGCCAAATAAAACATAAATTATGAATGCTATCTGTCCATCCCAAATTTTATTATATTTAGAATTATTTGATTTTGAAAAGTGAGAAAAAAGGTCTTATTTCTATGTATTTTTCCACATTTTTATGTGCCATTCCTGTATTTTTATCTTTTTTTTTCATTAAATCCAAGTTTTTCCTGTGTACATGTAACTCAAGGAAATTGGATGCTTAGAGAAATTGTGACTGAACATTGTGGAGATAAGTGTTAACAAAAGACAAAACAATCCCTAAAAAGACCCCACGCTTCATTTAAAAAGCAAGAATTAGACATTCTGACTAGTATTTGAAAGAAATCTTATTGTAAATATTCCTGAAATGGACACATGCATCAGAGTCAGACTCTTAGGACCACATAGCTGCTGTGTGCTTGTGAGACGACTGAAGAACAATAAGAATCCCCTACAGGGAAAGAAGATACATCAGAAGCACTACAAAATATATGCAACATGACTGCTACTGATTACATTTAAACTGCGAGGTAGGTGAGGATACAGACAAAAGGGGAAAAAAGGAGTGTACTGCATAGTTACAGCTAGGGTTATACTGCCATTTCAGCCTATTTACTGAAATGGAATGAAGCGATTGAAGAACTTTTTAATTGGGAAGAAAGTTTTAATTGGGATTTCTTTATCTTTTGTAAAATGCAAGCAATAATTTGGGGGAGTAAGACTGACTGAAATTCCTTTTGTTGTATAATATCTATTTCAGTGATATTTTCTACCTAAACAAATATTTCAGAATGACACTTACTGAATTCCCTGCTAGGAGAGGATCAGTTATGTCAAGCTGCTTCTTCAAGTTTAAATTCAAACTCCACTTGGATCAGAAGATATCATTTGGATCAGTTTATAGTTTTTATAACAGCTGAAAAGATTGAAAAGAAATCATCAAAGAGGATGTTAATTGCAATCAAATTAAGTGACTGGATGGATTAGAATTAGGATTAGAATTAGAACTCTGGAAGAATGTCTGCTCTGATGCATCCTGCTGGTGACATGTTTTATTTCTGCGTATTAACCAAACATCTCTTGAGTACTTTTTCATCCTGATTAATAGTGTGAGATTCACAGTGACCCAACCATAGACTGAAGAGAAAAAAATGGTTCTTGCCAGTTGTTAAGGGAGTAGTGTAATTTAAGAATAAGACACATTAGTTATGCAAAATCATGTGTGTGTAAATTCCAGAATATATATATCAAATCACCCAGCTCATCACTATTGCAATAAATGAAAAAAGATTTTTTTTTTTTCCCTGGGATAGTCTTACGAGGTAGCTATGAATTTGAAGTGTGGTCTTGGTATTGTCACGCAAATAAGCACTTCAAGCAACTCTTCTCAATATATATTGCAAGCCAGAACTGTGGAATTAATTAGTCTGTTCTTCATGGTAGTTTTTTCCATAAAACTTTTGAATGTTCATATAAGGAAGGTTTTTCTTTCTTCAATTTATCTTCTATTAAATTTTTGTACACATCCAAGGGAACATTATACTAAATCATATGAATGGATGCAAAGGAGAGTTAACTCAAACCAAACCAGAAAACTGTTTCTAGGCAGTTCCAGAGGCATACAGATGCACATGCACAAGGATTTCAGTAAATGTCAAAAACAACAACAAAAAGATTTTTTTCAAGTGTGGACACCAAATACCCATCTTTCTTCTTTTAGGGGTGTTTTTCCAACATTGGGGACAATACTTCATGTAACAAACTTCAGGTAACATTTAAATACATTTACAAGCATAAGATGTTTATAAATATAAACACATTATATACATTATAGAGCATATATAAAACAATCTTCATGTTAAAAACTCCAGACCATGATGACAACACAAAGTTATGGCAGGTAACTTTTAGACTCACAATATATTTGTCTCTTCTTCCAAACATAATCAGGAAGTGAAGACATTCTTAGTAATTTGAAACATCAGCCATGGGTGATGCTTCATTTCTCAGTCCAAGCCTACATTTGCCACAGGCAGCGATTTGACTTTCTTATGTCAATTTTATAAATTGAAATTCTTCTTCAGTACTTCTGGTATTAGATATACAATTTCACTGCACAATGAACCTTATGTATTTTTCATAAATCAATTCTCTCATTAAAAAAATTTACACAAACTTTATTTGTTTACCGGGTTTCCATAAAGTGGGTTCAAAACTGCTGCTTGGGGTAAGCCTGAACACATAATATTGCCCATGAGTCTATCATAGCTTACGTGAGCTTCTGTGAGTTTTGTTGCATCAGGTTTTTTATATTTTTAATATTACACGTCTGATAAAAGTAAAGAAAAAAAATTTGAAAAATTACAAATTACTATTCATATGCAGTCCTTCAGAAAGAGAAATTGAACAGACTGCATTGCTAATAGCTCAAAAGTAATTTTTCAAATACCAGTTTTTTACTCTGGTTTGTAACTCTCATAGGCATGAAATTGAAATACTTACTTCTTCATCAAACTTTATGCATTCATTGCAAGTGCTGTCTGATTTATTATTGTAAAATTTTTCTCATAAACATTGGACTGTCATTGTTCTTTAAACAAACAAACAAACAAACATGCCTTTCAAAGGGAGAGAAAAGTAAAAAAAAGTACTAAGAATTACATAAACTTTGTTGACAGTGATGGGAAAAGATTGGAGAAACAGCTATTTGTTCTATCAGCCTTGAATGACTTTAATTTTATTGCAATCTCCTCTAAGCCTATTGTTCATGGAAATCTTTTTGTCACATACAGCTGAGATAGGAAGAGAAGTTAAAAATAATCCTTCGTATTTGAGAAAAAAAAATTTCAGAAATATCTCCAAAAGACTTAACTGTTTTCACAAGTCTGCATAGCTGGGATGCCAGTAGATTTTTCCTATAAGTTTATAGCTATCAGGACAAGAAGGTCAGAATCCATCCAGGTACTCTCCCATCTCCCTGTCTGTATTTGTCTTTTATCCTCAGCTTACAATAAGGCTATAAATAATTTGGGGACAGTTTATGAATTTTCTTCTGTGTTTGCTTAAGGACTATCACAATAGTATCTTTGCTTTCAGGTTGCCACATGCTATCAAAAAATAAACAATAAATCAGAATAATGGAAAGGGATGTATACTAACAACGTTAAATATAGAAAGGATTATACAACATTGCCTGGGTTGCCAGATGACTACCTTGGCTTCCAGCTCCCCTCCATTCTTGACTTTTACTCACCATAGAATTGCATGGAGCACTGAGACTCAGTCACAGAATACACAAATCTGAAATATTATGCTTTCGATGGTTTAAAGAAGTAGATGGTGTTTTTGTGAGACTCCACAAAAGATACAATTATGTTTTCATATATTTTCCAGGTTACAGTAAGGGTTGGTTTCACCCCCACATCCTCTGAGCTCTGTTCATAGTAATTTTTGTCCTATTTATGATTCCACTATGGATTAACCTTTAAGCACACTACACACTTATGTGTAAGAAAAGCACGTCTGCATATGCAGCTGAGATCAGTAGAAAGGATCTATGCAGGTTTCTTTCCTTATAAATAAGGTAGTTGCTATGTCTTCCTCTGAGAAGAGGCCTGAACTCTGGCACTCTCTTCCTTCCCACTCCAAAAGGCTTTCCAAATTTTCAGGGAACACTAAACTCTCTGTAAGTTCTGGGAGAGAAGACAGAATGGATTTTGGGCAGTCATATACAGTTTTATTGTGATATCGTGCATTTTCATGTAAAGGTGAGACACTGGAGCATGGGATAGACAACTACTTTAAATTAATTTGGATAAATCTATATAACACTAAATTTTGGGTTGCTTATTGATTTTTTCCTAAATCTCTTAGGGAAAATTGTTTTATCAGGAGACTAGCCAAAGTAAAGGAAAACAAACACACTATCTCAAGAAAGTTAATTTCTCATAGACTCCTTTGGAGATTATTGTGCTGTAAAAATTTATGAAAAACTCTGTCCATATATATGACACATCCTAGCTATGATGATATAATTAAAAAATAATATGATATGCTTGATTATGGAGGTCCACCATCTCTCAGTATGGGTTAGTTATGGATCTGTTTTGGCCATTACACAGCAAATACTAACACCTGTGTGCTGGTTTTGGCTGGGATAGAGTTAATTTTCTTCATAGAAGTTAGTATGGGGCTATGTTTTGGATTTGTGCTGAAAACAGTGTTGATAATACAGGGATATTTTAGTTACTGCTGAGCAGTGCTTACACAGAGTCGAGGCATTTTCTGCTTCTCACACCACCCCACCAGCAAGGAGGCTGGGGGTGCACAAGAAGCTGGGAGGGAGCACAGCCAGGACAGCTGACCCCAGCTGACCAAAGGGATGTTTCATACCATATGATGTCATGCTCAGTATATAAAGCTGGAGGAAGTAGAAGGAAGGGAGGGATGTTTGGAGTTATGATGTTTTTTTTGCCAAGTAACCGTTACACATGATGGAGCCCTGCTTTCCTGGAGATGGCTGAACATCTGCCTGCCGATAGGAAGTACTGAATGAATTCCTTGTTTTGCTTTGCTTGTGTGCACAGCTTTTGCTTTACCTATTACCCTGTCTTTATCTGAACCCTTGAGTTTTCTCACTTTTTACTGTTCTGATTCTCTCCCCCATCCCACTGAAGGGGAGTGAGCGAGTGGCTGTGTGGTGCTTAGTTGCTGTCTGGGGTTAAACTACAACATTCGTTTTGAACTTGAAGTGCAAAGGTTATTTTTCTCATAAAGCTGAGCAGGTATGATTCATAAAAACCCGATGTTGACCTTCAATTTAACAAAGTCTTGCTGCTAATATTGTATTGTAAAATACAGGGTGTCTCTCTCCTTGACTTGGTTTGATTTTGATTTTATTGAACTATTTAATCAATTAAGATAGAAAAGGACATTTGAAAGTAACCCATTCTTGTGATTATAATGCAGAAACTTGTACGGATAGATTACTAGTGTTTAACACACCTGCATATGTTAACCTTTATCGTAAAAAAGCAAAATCTTTTATGATTGCCTAAGAAGCTCCTGACTTGTTACATATTGCCTGCTGATTTTTTTCCCTTTGTTGTCATAGTCTTTCTCATTCATCATGCTCCTCATCACAGTATACTACTTACAGTTCTAGTCTTCCTGAATTTATAGTGCCTGAAAGAAGACACTATAAAAAACTACATTAGCGTAAATTAATCTCATGTTCTAGCTCATGCCTTCAGGCTATGGGGATGTGCTGTAGATTGACTGATTTCCTTAATACTCCTGCACAGCTGGATTCCCTTTCTGCCTATTTTGTAGCTCTGGACTATGTCTGTGTGCTCATATTACCTCTGCTCTGAAAAACAAATGTGGTGGGCATTGCACATGTACCTCTAGTCAATTCTCCAGGCAGTTGCTAAGTTCCATACAATATTTCTCCTCCACATACACGTGATAGGGACTGTATGCTACCTGGGATGTGGTACAGCCCAGCAGCTATTGCTAGAACTACATGTACTGTCAGGTAATCTGGATATGCCTAGATTCAAACGCTGACTGTCTGATCACAAGTTTCTTCCTTTCCCCTTCCTTCTTGTATTCAGCAGTAAATACTTGCCTGAAGTCTAACTTTATTTGTACCACTCCTCTCCTTTCTTCTGTTTGTGGCCTTCTTAAATTAGGAACCTGAGCAAGCAGAAGTTCTCACTATATAACAATGAGAATAGAAAATTAAGGAAAACATCCATAATCACAGAGCTAAGCTAGAAAACTATTCCTTACACTATGTCTGGTTTGTGAGGCAATAATGAGCTTTGGGATGACTGGCTGAGAGCGACCAATAAGCTTGGTTTCTTATTTCCACATGCTCTCTTGCCTCTAGATTGTAAATAACCAGGAAATCCTATATTCAAGTGGGAATTCTGTGGAAATGAGAACTATCCTATACTCCATTTAATCCTCATTTTAATGAGGCATACATATAATTGAGTTGACATTAGAACGTTATATTTGCCACATGGAGAAATGATCGATAGCTTGGTCATGCTAAACTTGCCTCCCTACCAAAAACAATTAAAAGGAAAGAAAAACAGAGGGAGTTCACCAGCTAATATCTGTATTTATTTCTTTTGAGTAGCAAGAGAGTTTCCCATAAGTACTTTCAAAAGAAAAATATTTTGGAAAGCCAGAGTGTTAAATACAAATCTACATGAGAAGTGAAAACTGTTACTTTTTTAGGATCTGAACTTGAAATTCAATTCAAAGAGCTGAACAGCATTAAAAAAGAAAACAGGGGTAAAAAGTGCTTGTTGGACTGAAAGGTAGAATGACATGCTTTAACCCATCTTTGACTTCTGTTTTACATTGTTGAATGACAACTGCCTTGGAAAAGTGAGTTTAGAACTGTAGTGCTGACTTAACCTTCATTACATCTCTGTTATAACAGAAAGACAATCTCATTTAGTAGGTTTGACAGTATGTTTTTCAGCATGTTTTGAAACCTTTTACTTTTGACATATACTTTCCCTAGCTGAAAAGATGTGCTATGATTAATGAACAGCTGTATATCTTTTTTTAACATGTAACAGGTGTCTGTCACTTACCATTTGTCAGTCTTCCATCACTACCTGTGAACAAATGTTCCTAATTAACTATAGCAGGAGGTGTGGGGACTACAAAGGGGTGAGCTGTATCTGGGACACTGTCAGCTGCATTTGTTATAAAGCTAAATGTCTGAAAAAGACATTCAGTCTAAAAGATCTGATGAAGCTTGATATTCTGTCATGGTATCTTCTGATGGTAATCCTTTATGGCCTGACCTTAGAGACTGTCATAGCTAAACATACAGGAATACTGCAAGACTTCCATAGACATCCTAATTGTCTAAGTTTTTCATGTTGGAAAGTAACATGGTAATAAATACACCTTTGTGGTTTATTGTCCTTCTTGTTCATCTATTCTTTCCCAGGTCAGCTGTGATTTAAATAATCACTAACTATCCATTTGTTTGTTTTGGAAAAAAAACCTAGGTAGAGTCCTGTAATTCAGGGACTTATTACAATAAATGAATTGCTTCCAAAAGGTACTGAAAAGGTAACTAAGAAAAGCAAGCTTGTTGTAAGTAGGCTTAAATTGGCAGTATTGGGATCTGTAAGTGCACTTGAAAGTTGTGTATGTGGGAGTCTGCAAGTTGGAAAAGACTGAAAAAAATAGTCTTTTAACTTTACACTAAGGGAAGAAATACAGCAAGAACTGTTCTTACTCAATAAAAGAAGAGAGGAATGAAAATTATGACCCAGATCCTGCTTGGTTTATTTTAACTGAACTCCTTTTTACCTCAGTTTGCAACATGTTGATATTTGATGCTGTATGAAAGTTTTGGTTCTGTGCAAGAAAAAATTGGTCTCCAATATCAAAATGATATTATGTGTAAACTGTTTCCATCATTAAGCAGACCTCTCTATGCAGATCTGCTGCATACATTCATACCTTGACGTAAGCAAGTGTTAGTCACAGATAATGGATGGGGTTTTTATATTTTTGAAATATTTTCGAAATATTTTCATTATGAATGAAGTAAAGCCCACTTCATTTGTTAAAGCTCTGCAATCAATATATAGTCCATACTTTCCAAGCATGGCTTTTATGGTTTTAAACAACTGACTTCTCATTTACTTAATTCTCATTTACTTAATATTAGTCTGTTGCAGTGTTGTCAGTCTCTTGTCCTTGGCCCAACCCACTCATCTGCTTGGTTTCTAGAATGTTTCCCACATTGACCTTCTAAACTATTTCAAGATCTTCAAAATTCCATGAGGATGCAAATGATAATGCTAATAAGTAACTTCACTATGGGCTATTGAGGCTGATCTTTTCTTCAAATAAAACCATTTATTAAGGTAAAAGTGTAATGAATTCCATTCCCTAACTTTAGATGTGACATGAAAACTGTATTTTTTCTCAATTAGAGCATATAAAAGGAAATTTATCTACACTTGTGTATGGCTTTTTTTGGTTAAAGAATGTATCAGAATGTACCTTCACTGTCTGTCATCAAGTTCTTGATATTTGCATTAACTTTTTGCTATAGGAATATATCAGATTTCATATATATATATATTTAATATAATTTAGCTTATGTTTGTGCATTTTTTTTCTTTCTCCTCCACCCCTTCAAGGTAAAAGGATCTTCTGTGATCATGAGTTGTCTAAGTGTGCACCTGTAAGGCCTTTAAGCCACTTGCCAATTTCAAGAAAATTTGATTAAAAGCTAGAAGTGTTAGAGATTACTGCATTTCTACAATCTTTTTGAAAATCAGTGCTGAGTAAAAGCAAGTGAAAGGCTGAATTCAGTCTTCAGGAATTCTGCTTGGCAGCATTTGGAGAGGCAATCAGCAACTGAGTTTGGCCAGTGCACACATAGCTCCAAATATCTGCAAGATATAGTGTTTCCTATCTGTAGTCAGATCCTTGGGGGGATTGTAGTAGTCACTCGGATTAGAGCTCATAAGCAAGAAAAAATACCCACAGGCACCCCAATTTCTGTTGATCACAAAATACTGTCATTCCTTCAGATTTCCATTGGTCACAAAATGATCACAATGTCCTTCAGGACACAGAATGTCACTGGTTCAGGCTTTGCAAGCAGGATCATGAAATGTTTTCCAGAAGAGACTTTACAATGTTCACCATGGTTTTTTGCACTGTCATTTGTGCTACAGAAGTGATCATGAGTGCATTAAAATGTAATACATTATCCATCTTCATTGATTTTAAATTTCAGCTATCTTCTCTGTTTTTCTACCTATAGTACACAGAGGCTTGCAAGACCCTAAAATTTTATTGTCATAAATTGGGTTTTCATGAGTAAGATTATTTCTAATGGTTAGACTAGAATCAATGTCTTCCAAATATCATGTTAAACTACAGATTTTGCAATATTTTACACTATTAACAACAGTTCAGAAAATAAATCTTCTTGTTGACAGTCATCCCATTCCTGTGAAACAGAAATTAAATGATTTATTTAAAACCATTACCTGTTTTTCAAGTCCTCTATAGCCTTATTTATCTCATTCAGCTCAGAATCACCAGAAATGCTAACCTGTTCACAATCACAATTCCAAGGAATTGCTATTTAATATTCTAACTTTTGTGATTCTATTTTCTGCCTTGCCTTCACCTGGGAAAATGTGGCCCCATACATTATAAGCTATACCCAGACTCTCACAATGAGCTTTTCACAATAGTTTGAATGTTGTCAAGAAAGCCTGTGTAATTTGCTTCCCCAAGCTTGGAAACTCTCTCAGAACCATAAAGCTTGCAATCAAGAACAAATAGAAAATTCTGCCACTAAGCCACCAAGCTATCAATCTGCTAGTAAAATCTATGAGTTCCAAGCATGACAGGAAAGGCTGTTGGAACTATTAAGGTGAAGTTAAGAAGAAAAGCATTGCTTCATAGCTCCTGGTACGAGAAAACTGAGGGCATGAGTAAGCAGACAAATGAGGAAAAATATGGATAAAGGAATATTATGATCAGAAAGATTTTTTATGTGTATATATACATACAAGTTAATTTATTCTTTTGTAGCTCACAAATACTGTCTTGATGCTACACAGACAGTGCAAATGTTTGTTTAACCTCACAGAAAGTGGGAATGTCACAAAAAAGAAGCTGATTTTTCAGGTATGAGATTAATGTACAATATTTAATATACTGCCTTTCTAGATACTGTGATGGATTGATTCAATTTGCTGAACTAGAAATATGGGAGTCATCATGTACAATGCAAAATGTCTTTGAAAATCCCCTAGGAATTTGTGAACCGCTACAAACTGCACTTCAGGGAACTGACTGATCACTCTGTAAGTAAAAAGTGAGTTATTGTTTTAGAGCCTATGAGGAGGCAACACTAGGATCCTAAACATCATGTTTTCAATGTTCAGGTTCTTTGGACATTTAGTATTTCTGCAATATCTGAGCTCATTATTAGTTTAACTTGATAGGAAAAAAAAAAAAGAAAGAAAGAAAGAAAAAAAAAAAAAGCATATTGAAGTTGTCCACAGTTGTTGACTCATTTGTGAGTGGTAGGAGAAATATGTCTATTCAGTTCTTTCCTCTTTTTTCTTACTAAAGTAAAATATACATCAGATCTTTTACTGAACCAATATTTCCTAACATTTTAAACGAAGTTCAGCCTACATTTGACAAAATCCTATAGTTCCAATGAAGTTAGTGAAATTATACTGGGTTTGTGTGAATGACCTGACTTTGGCTGTTATCTTCTTTCTTTATTTATTCTAATATTATCTGGTAATCACTGTTAAATCAATCAATTTTTGCCTATATTAAAGTTGTCTAGCTTTCTACAGCTTCAACTGAAGCTTGCCTAAGGTGTTAAAACTCGAGTTTTCCTTTTAGATGAATATTTTAGCAACACATTTTTTCCAGTGCATTAGCATTAGCTGCTACTGGAAATCCAAGACTCTATGTCATTACTTGCAATTTATAAAAAAAAAAAAAACAGCCATTTTAGAAATTTCTCAGGTAATAACATAGTGCAAAACTTTCAACATATATTTTGCAAAGAGCTTTTAAAATTTATCATCAACAATCTCCCTGAACAAAACACAAAGAAGATAACACATCAATAATAAAAATGAATATTGTTTTGACAGTTGGTTTTACATAAACCACAGAACAAGAATATAGTATTATGGAGTGCCTGCATTTTGCAGAAAGCACACACTGTGTGAAGTTACCTGTCAGTGTAATGAGATTTACAATGAAAAATATGAATAGAACTTTGTAAGTCAATTCACCAAGAGAGTATTGAATGCAAAAACTACATAAAAATGCTATTAAGAATACGACAACAGATATAAAGATGTCTGCCACTCTGACTTAGTTTCAGCTAGTTGGACCTAGATATTGCTCCTTATTTCACAGAATCATAGAATCATAGAATAGTTTGGGATGGAAGGGACCTTTAAGGTCATCTAGTCCAACCCCCCTTCAATGAGCAGGGACATCTTCAACTAGATCAGGTTGCTCAGGACCCCATCCAACCTGACCTTGAATGTTTCCAGGGATGGGGCATCCACCACCTCTCTGGGCAACCTGTTCCAGTGTTTCACCACCCTCATTTCCAAATATGTTGCTTTATATCAGCAGTGTAGAAGACTAACTTAAAAATTCTCAGACTGGGCTGGTCAATGCTTTCCTCATTTAGACACGGACGATGTTTAAAAATAAATATGTAATGTTTAGGAAAAAGTGAACCTGATGCATGTAGTCCATCATTTGATCTTATTACAATGCAGAAACTGATTGAAATGAATATTTGCCTTGCTGTGATAGCAGGTCAAACCTACCCACACTGCCTCTAAATTTCAATTGTCCTAATCTGTAGAAGGCAGAGAACTACAGACATGTTTGTAAGCAAACTCCTGTAACGTAAGTTATGCCTTCTACTAGTTAGTGTATGGTTCAATGAAATTTGTTTGCCATTAATGTAATACTAATATTTTACAACAAACATTTGAATGTTATTCCTATGGATCCATGTATTTTTGCTGTTTGTAGTCTCTCACTGTAATTATTACTGGTTTCCATTAAAATGATGAATAATATGATTTTAATTTCTAATGGCATCCTATAATAGCTATGTTGACTTTCTTATGTCTATATTTTTGGTCAGGTCCTTTATTCCCTTTTGAAATTTCTATAATAATGAATGGATAGTAAAAAACAGATCAGTGCAAATCCTGAATGTTCCAAGTCCTTCGATAAAATGACTGTTTCAGTTTGGACCTCATGTATGAATCACAGATTCTTGCAAGACCTTTAAGAGAAATCATTACAGTTACAGTACTCGTGATGCAGTATGGATTTTATGGACATTCTAGAGTGTTTTCTGTGACACTAAATATTTTGTTTTGAATTACAGCTATGTTATTGTCATATTTGATAGGCACTCTCAGACCATCTCTGCAATATCCTGGGGATTTGTTATTCAGGTTTGGGGAATTTTGAATTAGATCTCTTGGTTTTAATAATCGATTTTCTCTTCCACCTAAAAAAGGGAACTGATAACCATACACATCCCACTTAACTTCTTGGAAGACTTTATTGCTTTATATTACTTAATAATTCCATTGCATCTTCAGGAATTTGCAGAGAGAAATAGAAATGCCCCAAATTAGTTCCAGTCCTTTTCCCTTCTTTCCTTGGATTAAATGAGCCAGCATAACCAACAACTTTCAAAAGAATTGTTGGTTTACAGTTCAACAAAATCCATTTTTACTTTTGACCATTGTTCAACATCTTTTGCAATTCGGTGAGAAAAGAATGGAAACAACATGTTCCAAGTTACCCAGATGGCACACCTCTTTTGAATGAGTCACAGACACATCACCTGTAATTGCCCATTGCAAGTCAATACCCAAATAAAGAGGGCCTGATCATAGCCAGAGTTCCATAAGAATTAGATCCTGGTAAGAAATGAAGAACACTTCAGATGATATACCACAGAGATTGATGAATTAGCTCAGAACCATCAGTCTAGTGAGAAAAATATGTGCTCACCCAGGGGACGCTTATGTCATAAGCTTTCGTAAAACAGGAAAGAGTCTAGACAGATAGTTACATGAAAGGCTCTCTTTTCAGAAAATTTACATGAAAGATTATTATTAGAAAATGAAGGCATCTGATACATTTCATGTAAATCTGGTTCATATCATGTTATTAACAATATAGTGTCCTATATGTTGTGCACAGAGTATCATCCCTTTGCTATGAATAGAATTTTGAGGGTATGTTTCAATCACCCAGGAAATTAATATCCTCCAGTGTTATATAAAATGCAAATACTTATAAGAGTAGCTATTCTTTTTCATTTGCATTTTCAAAGCAATACAGACAATAACATTAACAAGCCTGCAGTTTGCAGTCCTTAAGACTCTAGAAGAAAGAGATATTAAATCTTCCAAGTGGTAAAACTAATCAAACAAAACCAGGGAATACCAGGGATGCCATCTTCATTTTCTGGAAAGGTCCCACTTACTAAAGTTGCATCAGACTATTTCCTCAAGGGAAGTCCTTGAAATTATAGTATATTTGATCTGTTGATTTGTCAGACACAGGGTAAACACACCCCATAAGCAAATGGAGTTGATCTACTCTGAGATTTCTTCCAGGGGAATCTCAAAGCATGACTTCAGTCATGAATAAAACTGAAGCTAACCTGCCATGGATTGACTACATGGATTAACTGCAGCTGTCATGGATTAACTGCAGCTGGAGCTGGTGAGTGTTTATTCTGATGATGTAGTTGCTTATCAAAACTGCTGATTCATGAAAATGTAGCTTTTCATGAGGTTAGGGTTAATGATGTTGTTGGGGAGTTTCAGTGTTAAGACAGTATATCCGTTTAATAGCAGACTGCAAGGAGGGAGGCAAAATATATTGGTGCATCCTGTTCTTAGATGTCGCTTTTATTTCTAAGCCTGTGCTTTTCCTGTTTCTGGTTGGAAGTGTGGGTTTGTTCCTATCTCACATCCTAGCTGAGGAAACTTAAGGTGTAGTTTATTCTGGGACACATTTTAAACCTCCATTTTGTTAAATGCATTCATTTTTGTGTAAACAATTCAATTAATCTAACTGGAATTACTTCTGTATTATCTCTTGCTTAAGTCACTCACGTAAGAGGACTTGATTTCAGTTTTATTAGTCAAAATCTTGCTCCACCCCACTATATCCCCCACTGCTCAGAAAAAAGCCTCCCAAAAAAACTTGACTCAAAGAATTTTGCAGAACAGTTAAGTTCTGCAGTGACTGGAATATTTTCACATTATGAAAAAAGGGTTTCTGAAAAAGTGGCTCTATCTTTCACCCCAGGGTTCAATGGGAGGAAAAAACTCCCAAAAAGCTTTCCGAGGAGGGAACTGTTCTCAGCTGAGCCATAACTGAGCTTTTGCAAAGTCCATCTTGCTTGAGACCTTTTTTATGCTTTTATTTGGTATTGTAGTTAGCATTATCAGAATAAAATTGTTCTCCCAATAGGTAATGGAAATGCTTAATCCCAGACTCTTCTAACTGCATCATGGTTTATTCAATTGATTTCATATTTTATGTTTAGCTTTTTATTCTATTTCTCTGCATGGGTGATAGAAATGAGACATGAATTTAATACTTTCCTTTTAATATTGCTGCCTACTAAAAATTTAAATCAGTAAATTCTAGCTTGGCCATTAGGCAGTTGAGAACTTAAAGGTTAATGGCAGTATGAGGTAATTTACTGTGACCCAATCTGCATTACATCCGTATCTGTTACTTTTCTCAGTCATCAACATTTGGTGCTTTGCATAACTGTCATAAAAAAGCATAGTTCTATTAATTTTATAGTTTTTACCAGAAATGTACAATACAGGCTATCAAGGCTATTTGGAGTTCAGTATGCGGAGTTCATTGAGAACAATTTCTTATCCTACTGGCTTAGCAGAAGAAAATCAATACATTAATTATTTTTGAAATTTCATGTTCAAATGATTGGAAATTTTCTGATACAGCATAGTCAGAAAATACAGATTCAGTAGCATTTTTTCGGAAACCACCTATTTGTTTCAACAAATTTTTACAGCCTGGTGTCTTACTGCTTCTACTGATGAACTTGGGTTCTCAGTATCTGTAGGTATTAGACAACTTTTGTGACGGTTTGTTGTGATTCAGTTTTGTCTGGTTGTCAAGTTTAGTCTACTTGAATTGAGTCAACAGTGTGCCCTGGAAGCCAGGAGGGCCAACCGTGTCCTGGGGTGTATCAACCACTGTATTGCTAGCCAGTCGAGGGAGGTGATTGTCCTGCTCTACTCTGCACTGGTGCAGCCTCACCTTGAGTACTGTGTGCAGTTTTGGGCACCACAGTACAAAAAGGATACAAAGCTACTAGAGAGTGTCCAGAGGAGAGCCACAAAGATGGTGAAGGGTTTAGAGGGGAAGCCGTATGAGGAGCAGCTGAAGTCACTTGGTCTGTGCAGCCTGGAGAAGAGGGGAGACCTCATTGCAGTCTACAGCTTCCTCACAAGGGTGGGAGGAGGGGCAGGTACTGATCTATTCTCCAGTCACTGCAGAATTGGACCAGTGGTAGGACCCAAGGGAACGGCAGGAAGATATGCCAGGGGAGGTTTAGGTTGGCCATTAGGAAAAGGTTCTTCACCCAAAGGGCAGTGGAGCATTGGAACAAGCTCCCCCGGAAGGTAGTCATGGTACCAAGCCTGACAACATTCAGGAAGCAATTGGACAATGTCCTCAGACATATGGTATGATTTTTGGGGTTGTCCTATGCAGGGACAGGAGTTGGACTCGATGATCCTTGTGAGTCCCTTCCAACTCAGGACATTCTATGATTCTATGATTCTATGAATTAAAATGAAAGCTTAGATGACTTTGGGAACTTCGTCCCTGTTGAGAAGTAGCTGCATCTACTGGTCAGGTGTCTGAAAGCCTAGCAATACTAATATTTCTTTGAGATGGAAAATTGTTTCATTGAAATTGTGCTTTTGGTACTTAGTAGTCCTTTTCTATCCGTGGATGCAAGATTATTATGCTATCCTATTGAGGCACCTTATCATTTGGCAGAGTGGGAATGGATTAATTCTGAATTACATCAAAATGACTATCCTAAAATCAGTTCAGTAAATTGAAATGTTTTTTCAGGTTTCTTTACTATTTTCTTTTGGGTTTTTTTCTTTCTAGAAAGTCAGTATTTTCTATAGAACATTTCAACTTTTGTAGAAAATTTCCAAGTTATTCTGATATTATGGAAAGCATAAACAAGTTTCACCCTCAAAAAAACCTAAACTTTCACTGTTTTGGTATTTTTGGAGGTTTTTTGGGTTTGTGGTTTTTGGGGTGTTTTTTGAATGAGAGAGTTATTTTCAGGACAACGTTGTAGTGGCATCAATCTTTCAGTCTTGGGTTTGCATGTGGAAGCAGCCTCGGGGAAGTGAGGTCTGTGGCATTGACTAGAGAATATTTTTTTTTCACTTTGTAGCATAGAATCCCTTCATAGGGACTTATTATTGTTGGAAAGTGCACTAACCTTATCACTTTATATGCCTATAGTTGAAGTGGTGAGTACAGACACTTCGTTTCTTACAAGATACCCATACTTATCAGATATGTCTATATTATAAAGTGCAGTAATGAGTAGAACTCATTAAGTTACCTCTCAGTAAGCCAGCTGGCAGCTCCATAGCTGCATTAC
Source organism: Nipponia nippon (assembly GCF_047370975.1). Classification (NCBI taxonomy): domain Eukaryota; kingdom Metazoa; phylum Chordata; class Aves; order Pelecaniformes; family Threskiornithidae; genus Nipponia; species Nipponia nippon. Next base: position 46,353,271 of record NW_028262347.1, read on the forward strand.
CACAGCCTTGTATCTGGGCTCTTTCTGTTGTGAACTGAAGTAAATAAAACCAGGAGGACCACTGTATTACTGGGACTGTATTGCTGAAACCTGTTCAGACTGAACATGGATACCTTTATCTAGTCCTGCATAGAATCAGATAGATGTACAGATCACAATGTATTGATAAACTTGGAAATATCAATCATAATTTGTTAAACCATGTGTTCAGTTGGAGAGCTAGGATATCTTTGTTATGATAATATTTGTAGAATCAGACACTTTGAAGTAGGGTGCGGTAGCTAAAAATGTCACAGAACCTCCTCAACACAAGTTAACTAGAGAGTTAACTAAAGAAAAATGCTGCTGGCTCTGAGAGCTATATTTAAGTTTACTGATGAGCATCTGGGGCTGATTTTGGTCTGAAAACAGGGAAAACAGAGAAAACAGGGGTAGCAGAGTTAAGACAGGACTTTATTAAGGACAAGGTGTTAGCAAAGAAAGACAACCATTAGGGAACACAAGTTGGTTTATTTACCATGACAGGATTAGAAGATTTCAAGGAAGACAGGCAGCTACCTTTGTTTTAAAACCACAGTAAATTACCTTACTCTAACTTCAAAATAAATGGTGCTTTGGCATTAAGTAGGATTTCTGATCACAGCCCATAAACATTCATATGAGGAAGCATGTATGTCCAGTCTCAATGAAGTCTGAGAATAAATGAAAACCTGTTGGAGGCAGAATTTGGTAACCAAGAACCTACTCAAAGCATGGGATAAACATGAGGCCTTATTACAAGAATGTCAAAGGAATAAGACATGTCCTGAAAGGATATCCATAGAGGTACAATAAAGAAATCAGAAATATGAAATATATGTTAAGTGTATTATGTTTAATTTTTTTATTCACTGACTTATTTTAGGTATGTACCAGTGTATACAGTTCTGTTTAATTTATTGGTTAAAGTAATATTACCTGACAGGTTAAAAATAATCTTAATCCAAACTATGCATTATCTGTCTCAGCTAAACTTGTGTTTAACTCAAAGCCTTGGAAATGCAAACTTGACAAATAATTATGTGAAATGTATGAAGATTGGACATAGCAAGAAGTGAGTGAGAATGAATTGAATATTTAATGAATAAATTAGCTTTGTACCAATTTCTAGCAGTGCAATTTGCAGTGATCATAATAAATGAATATTTGCTAAGATATTAAAACTACTGGAGTATGTGGTTTCCTAGGAAAAATAATACATTAAATCTGAGTCATATCTAACAAAGGTTTTGTTGTTTGTTTTGGTTTGTTTTTTGTTTTTTGGTTGTTTGGGGTTTTTTTTTGGGGGGGGGGGGGGGATGGGGTTGTTATTTTTTCCCTGTAGCTCTTAGGATCAGCCTTCTATTAAAGTTGGAATTTAGTTGCAATATAGATTGAAATTTAATACCAGCTCATGTAATTTTCATGGAACAAAGGTTGATTGCTCAAATTGTCCAGTAAGCAGAGGGAAGTAAAACATCTGTTATTTGTTTGAATTAATATACAATTATCAGATAGCACTTCCTCTATGCTATCTTTTTCTGAATCCAATCTTTTTTGTAGTTCTGGGAGAAACACTGTAAGGGGGGACTAACTAGGTGATATTCTAGTGCACCAAATAAGAAATATAGTTATATTTTGTAAATAAAACCTTGTGGAGTTTAGCTGTGAATAAAGGCCAATGTAATTTCTGAAAATAACATTTATCCTTGCACTCCATTTGACACCATTCACTAGAAAACAGATCTGAGAGTCAGGCTGATGCAATGCAATTCAGCATGTAAACTTTTCAATCTGTTTGCAAGAATGTGTTTAAAGACTGATGCTCCAGCTGAGTGAAAAATTTACATGAAGTGTGGTTAATTAGTGTCTTTTTATTCATATGTTCTGACAGTATTAGAATATAGCTTATAGCATGTGTGAACAAAATTGAAGAACCTTCATAAACATGTTTGAATTTAAAAATCTAAGCTCTACTGCAGTCAAAACCTACTTGATAATGGAGGTTTTCCTGTTTTCTGCCTGCTTGTATTGATTTTTAACTGAGTTATCCACCTTTAAGAAGAAACTCAGTCTCATTTCTCCTTAAGAAAGTTATTCTTAAAATAAACTTTAAAAAGTTAATGAATGGGAGCATGGACTGTGATTGTGCTTTCTTTCATGTAAGGTGTAAAAAAAAAAAATAATATTCTTTTGCTGGTGATACTCAGACAGAAAAGAACCAAGGTAAAATGAGGAAGTGGTGAGATGATTCTGGGATTGGTAATCCAATCCAAGAATTTTAATCCTTCTTGGATTAAAGAAGGACTAAGAGAAGAAGAGAACAAAACTGATACCAGGTACGCCTTCCAGCTGTGCTTCCTTTCTGACTCAAAACTAAAAGTAGCATATAACAATTCAGTCAAAATTAAACCTAAAAAAATCCAGAGATTAAAATATCAAAGAAATAACAATACAAACAGCTGCTACAGCCCATTTTGTCTTCAAATCACTTATGACTTTACTAGAGTGTTTATAGAAACATCATGCCACCTACATTCATACATGGTCATAAACAATTTGTCCTTGGGTCAGGCACCATGTCTCCAGAAAAGCTCCCTCTCTATTAATATTAAAAGAAGAAGGGACAGCTGTGACTGTTCAGTCTAAACTACCATGGAAAACAGAAACAACACTGTATAGGAAGAGACAGTTGAGAGAATAACTTGCTGTAAACTATGTATATGATTAAGTTAGTCCTTTATTCTCCTTGTGACCTCTCTATAAATAGTGATTTCCTCCCATTTATTTTTCATTATATTTTACCCTGTAAATATCATTAAAAGGTCTTATTCAATGTATTTACACAGATTATTGCAAATGCAATCAGTGTTGCTTCTATATTCTCCTCGTGACTCAAAGAGATTGTATTCCTTTCACAGTTGCTGTCTTAATTTCAGAAATCACAACTGGTAGATGGTATAGCTCTCTATACAAGTATCTCAATCTGCACTTCCCTAAAAAGAAAGTTGGGTGGAAATACATTTCCTTTTTTAGCAAACTTAAGCTTACTGACTACAGGCTTGTTTTTCTTAGTTACTCGGCAGAGAAATCCACCAGCCACCCAGAGATCCATGTATCATAGAATGAAAGTTACTGTTATTTTCCCCTTACTGTCTGTGTTTGGTGGTCCTGCATGGCTGGCCTTCATATTTATCCAGTTTCCCATTTCCTCCCTAGTGAGAAGATAAACATTTTAAAGTAAGAGGCCTTAAAACTCTTGGTACCAAGTGTTCTGAAAGAGTTGGCTAAGAATACATATGGCAGGTCATGCTCATTTTTCTATAGTTCTGGGTGACTCCAAATACTGCTGGACAAATATATGGTTTATTCTTAAGAAGCAGGATGGCTTGGGCTGATATAAGTTCCAGCCAATAAATGAAAAAGGTGATAAAATATTCAAGTAATAAAAAGTTACAGTATAGCACCATAAAGAAAATAGTCCACTTTTTTTTTGTTTGTTTGTTTTTTTCTTTTCTGTTTTGTTTCCCTGGGGGTGGCAGTATGGGCTTTTTTTTTTTTTTAAATTATAAATAAGATTTGTCAAAGAGGCCTGATTTCCTAGATTAGCTGCTTTATAGAGGTAATATCTATATATATAATGTTCACACACTGTTGAGAGATTAGCTTTACTATTGCATTATATTTAAAAGGATCAACACTCCTTAATCGTCAGTAAGACATGCCCTCAAGTTGATTAAGGATGGCTTGCTGACTGATCTCAGACATGCTTCTTGATGAAGTGTTTTCATTGATACAGTTGTCTCCATGGAGAATGATACTAGATCAATATTAAAATTTTCATCATTATTTGGTGTGAATATAACAACACTAGTCAAAAAGGGTGAGAAAAAACATTAAAATGAGCAGAACAGTATCAGATATCTATACACAATGGTGTAGGTGGAACACAAACATGGTAAGTAGGGATGTACAGATGGCGACAAGGCAACCATGCAGACCTGAATAGCCTAACGAGGTTAGTTCAACCCCCTGAAAGTATCTGAATTTCAAAAAACTTTTCAGATGGGAAATAAGAAATGCAGGTCATACTGAAAGGCTGTGGACTAGAGCCTGGAAAATTAGGACTTGAAGGTTTTAAAGGATCAATAGTTGATCTTGAGCTCCTAATGTAATGTTATGGAAAAAAAAGATGAAGCTTAACTGTGTTAACAGGAATACTACTACTAAGAGGAGTAGGAGGATGTGACTTTTGCTTCTGCTTACGGTACAGGGAAACCAGTTTTGAATCTTAACTATATTTTGAGGTCTGTTTGAAAAAGAGGGTTGATGGTTTTTAAGGAAGTTATTCTCTAGTCCTCAAATAACAGGTTCAACATAAAGGGTTCAATTCATATTGTTGGCTAAAGAGGTCAAGAATTGACTTTGTGAGCTTTTCCATCTTTTGGAAAAAGTCACACCAAAATCAAGAGGTAGAAAGTAAAGGTAAATAAGGAATGGATATAAGTGCAAATAAATGCGAGCACAACAGATATCATGCAATACTGGATGCAAAATAATGGGAATTAAGGGAAAGATTTCCAGTAATTTCAATGACTTCTGAAACTTTTCCTTAGAGGCATAAATAAATAGCTGCATATCTCATAGAATCATAGAATCATTAAGGTTGGAAAAGACCCTTAAGATCATCGAGTCCAACCGTTAACCTATCACTGCCAAGTCCACCACTAAACTATGTCCTCGAGCACCATGTCTACCCTTCTTTTAAATACCTCCAGGGATGGAGACTCAACCACTTCCCTGGGCAGCCTGTTCCAATAAATACACCAAATATCTCGAATATATCTAAGTTATATTTTCATTTATTTGAACCTGAGTGCTTTTTGGTCCAAATTGAAAAATCTTGTTCAGGATCAACCTGTACTTTGCTTTGCATTATTCAGAGAGCTGTGAGGGAAAAGAGGTGTTCACTGGGTAACAGTGATGAATATAATTATTTGCAATAGTTACTCTGAGGTTTAATGACACTTATAAAATAATAAACAATGTCAACGTCATGTGCCACACTTTAAATAATTGATTGCTTGATAGCATTTTGAAGGGAATTCAATTCCCATAGAGATCAGCATGAGAGCAAAGAGGATCTTTGATTGCATTTTAGTGTTGACAAGTAATAGTGAGGGACAGACCTCCAAAGACTTACATGTTCATTTCAACTCAGAGGTGTATGAAATGCTTGGCTAAAACAAACTAAAAAGCTGTTTTGAAAATCCCATTTTATTTGTTATGTTATTCCATGCTTTTTACTTTCAAAAGTTATTGGCCTGTGCTAAACTTAAGACTAGATATTCTTAATAAAAATATTTACTTCAGATGGTTCAACGATACTTTCTCTACTTTGTCTATTGCAGTGTTTTGTTTCAAGAAAAAAGTAGGTGTACAGAAAGAAAAGAGAGACAAGAGGAACAGGCTGTAAAATTTTTAGCAGTAGTAGAGATACTTGTTTTTGTCTTGTTTCTTAAATAGTACTGAGTTTTGTTTGCTTGTTTAAAGTCACATCACTCAATTTAAAACACTTCCAGGAGAAATGAATATTTCAGTTAATTCAATGTAAAACAGTCATCAGACGGTACAGAAAGCATTCATTTAGCACATCTTTTTTCTCTCATTTTTCTTCTTTTCACATGCCACAATTCCTCTAATATATTAACTTTCCATATCAGAAAAAACACCTTACTCCTGAAAATTCTCTTAGCAGATCTTTCATATCCTCATAATTCAATGTTATTCTTCACAAAAGACTGGGAGATTATGAATGTACATTTATTAAATTGGGCAATAAACATCTGAAATATCATTAAAATGAAACTCCATAAAAAGTGTCTACTTTCTGAAAGGGTATATAATTTTATAATGTAATGCACGTCAGTCAGAGAAAAAAAGGAAACAAAACCAAAACCAAAAAACATACAATTTCTGATTTTTTGCATCAAGTACTATTAATTAAATAAATTTGAAAATCAGTGACAAAAATACTGAACTGCTATTATTTTCTAATACTTTTCAGCTTTTCAGTATACTACATTTTCTATGCTATTTGTGAAAGTATTTCCCCTGCATCAGTTGAGGCAAATCTGCATCTCCATGTGTAGAGGGTCTTCTTCTCTCAGGAGACATTCAGACAGAAGCTTAGAGGGTATAAATGTTCATGGAAGTATGCTCTGAATAATCCTGCAGTATAATTTCCTTAATCTGCATTTTTAGTCTTAGTTCTTTAAATTGACTATCTTGGTGGCAACACATTATGCCATGATGCCTAGAGATCTGTATTTGAAATCAGTCATGACTTTCCTGTTCCAAAATACAGTACAAGCCAAACAGAACTTGGAAATGACCCCAGGGTACCAGTGGAAGGAGAGTGGAGGAGGAAAAAGTTTCATGTGTCATCTCTAGTAGTGGTCCCTGAGGAAACTACCTCTTAAGTCTGTAGTGAGGGGAAATAGCCATTACCAACAGCACTGGATGTTTGGATAGGATGACTTTGGGGAAATCTACAGGCTTTGAATAGCCCTAAAGAATTGCTGTTCTCATTAGAAATAGATGTGAAAATCCAGAAGTGATTCATTGCTACATAAACCCAGGATAAGTAACAGAATTTTGTGCACTTATTCTGGACTCCAATCTGAAGTAGAATTTTTCTGCATCTCATTTAAAATTTCAAAGTTCTACTTGTTTATTTTTCCCCCTTCCTGTGAAATTTCTTTCATGATTTTGTAATGAACTTTGGCATACAGTGAGAATAAAACTATTGTGAATTTGTTGCTGGTTGAAGATTGTGTGTTTATTTTTCGTCAAGGTTTTTTCTTGTCTTTCAAGAGCTGTAGTCTGTAAAGTAGAAATGGAAATAAATAAAAATAAAACAGAAGCTATTCAAACTGAAAACTGCAGATATTGAAAGAAATAGCTGTAAAGTCATTAATCAGTTGATAGAACCCAAGTTTTGCATGACTTATTTTGAAAATCATTATTTATCTAGCAAATAAGTCAAATATTCAGGCAACATTGTCACGCCTTTCATGATAAGTTGGTGAGTTTTTATCTACCTTTTTGTATGAAAAGTGAAATGCAGTATATTTGAAGACGTAAGATCAAAACTGATATATGTCTGAGAGGAAAAGTGTTATATTTTCAGTGATCATTAGAAGGCTCCTGAATATCCTAATTCAAAACTATTTACAAAATAACCAAATGTTGCTAAGAAATGTTCACTATTTTGCAAAGTGATTCATAAAACCATAACATGTATGTGCTTGGGAAAAAAAAAAAACAACAAAACACCACAGCTAAACTTAATTATATTTTAAAGCTTCAAAATGGTACTTATAGTGCCCCTACTTCAATGAACAGTTTCCAGGAAGAGAGAGAGAGAATACATTTTTCTGTGAACTAGGTGCCTGATGCATTCCTGAAATATAAGTTTGTATTCATCTCTCAGCTAGTAATTATTTAATTATTAATTCCTTTACAATGAATAAAATCAAGACTATATCACCCATGATGCATTCAGCTGGAGAATACAATTTTTCAAAATAGATGTGTGAAGCTAGGTTTCCAAATGTATTTTTAGATGCTGACATATGGGTTTTAATACTTAGAAGTACCAAGAATTCAGCAACCTCTTGCAAGAATTTATGAGAGCTGTTCAAAGCTCAGTATTTTGGAAAATCTGGCTTACAAATTGCATGTCTAAATTTAGTTCTGGAGCTTGATTTAAATAAGTGATTAAAAAAAAAAAAAGGCGTCGACTAATATGTTGCATTGCATAGATATGTATTTAGTCCCCCATTTCCCCAAACTATTTTTTCTCAGGTTTTTGGTTCTCCTTCCCAATATTGTTGTAAAAAGAAGCTTTATTGTTATCCTTATAGCTTGAAAGTATTTGAAAGGAAAGCAAAAAATAGAGCAAGCTTCCAAACTGAGAATGTCCATTCATTTGGTAAGGAATTTCAGATGTCAGATTTTGCAGTCATATTCCATCTTACCATCATATTGTATATCATTGGCTTCATCTTGTAAGAACTACTTCCAGAAGGTGTTGAGGACTTTTTGCCCTTGTGATATCAATAGGACATAGCATACAGAAGGCAGTTTTTCAGACATATCTTAAGCATTAAAGATGTATCTAGGTATTTCAATAGTGCTTTACTTCAAATTTTAAGATTTTGGCTTGATTGCTTACCTGAAAAGTCAAAAGTGTGCCTAAACTGTACGCACAATTCATGCTGGAGTGCCTCGTAATGCACCAGGGCACTGGACTACTGCCCATAAAGATTTATTAATTGTTATTTAACTTGATTTTCTGAAAACAAACTAACATTGGAGTATTATGTTTCCAAAGAAAATATTGAGGAAAAATGGCAAGAAATTACACTGGACCCTGGACTGGGAAATCAGAATAGGCAAGGAAAGAGCTTCATATGCTGATCTTTGAAACGTAGAAGCCAGTAACATAACATTTCAAAGCTGCTGAACCTAAACCGGGTGGAAGCCAGTCTCATTCTTAGCAAGATATTGGTAAGAATTGGTAAGATATTGATAGAATAAAATATTTATGTATGACCAATCTCAACAAAATTTCATAAACATATACTGTACAGTCAGAGTATCCTCTGAGAAAACTAGATAACTATTACTGGGGAAAAAAAACAACTGAGAGCATTAAAAAATGCTGAAAAATATATAAGTTCAAGAGCTAGATGTGTTTAGGTGCTGAATAAGAAGGCTGAGATACGATATGGTGGCTTTTAATAACTATGTCTGGAGGGTACTCTAGTAGGTACAAAGTTCATATGGACTGTTCATAGTAGGACTGAGTCCACAGTTATTTTAGGCGAAATCCTTGTTATTTTTCCATGTTATATAGAATTTAATGTATTGCCAGTCCAAAAAACAACAACCAGGAATAAAATTCAGTGACACTTCTTACCAATATAGCTTATCAAATTCTAAATGGTGGGAGAAAAACCAAGAAAACTCAATATTTGATTCCTGTTTGTTGCTGCCAATCATTGCAACACAGGGAGGAAAAAAACCTAGATCACCCAATCCTCATAAATAGCACCCCAAAGCTTTTTTTGGGGGGAAAATGCTCTTCCTCTGTCCTTTCTGCATGCACCAGTGCCCTAAAAGTACGTTTTACAAGAGGACAGTGTGCTGCCATCTATATCCCTGGTACTTAAATAAACAACATCAATTATCATAACATTTTTCACTGAATGTGAACTGCTTGGCACTAAATATATTTGCACTGAATTGCAATAATTTGTTGTTTTCAAAACCCAAATCTTCTTAGCTCCAGGATGGACTCCATCTACCCTGGAATCCAAATAAAAGTTAACAATTGTGATTTAACTTTGGAAATTAACGTAACTGCAAATATATGAAGTGTCTTAAAACAAAACTGCAATGAAACAAAGTAACAACTAGGTTTCGGAACAGTTGTTCATAGGAACCACCTGGAGTTGCACTAGATTTTAAGAACAGCCTTGACAAATAGAAGATGACAAATCCTTTCTTTGTCTTTTTCAGTGCTATGAGGGACGAAAAGGAGATTTCTGCACAAAGACAGAGAAAGTAACTCAGTGCGTAAATGCCACTCATTGTAGTCACAGGTAGAGTGTATATGAAACCAACTTCGGTAAGCAAGCCAAGTACTCCAGAGGAGACAGACAAAGCAGGACACATGACGCCCTCTGTCTCCTTAGCAGGACTGATAAAAAAATTACCAAAAAGGGTGGTAACAACAAAAATATTTGCTGTTTATTTTATTCATTTTATATAAATAAACAGTCTCTTTCAAAATATAAGGGAATACCAGAATCTTCAAAGGGAAGTTAAGACAGTCCTAACACATCTTAAAAAAACTAGACCAAAAGTAGGACTGGGGAAGGTTACTCTCAACTGTGCAACTCCAAGAAGAAAGACACTTTCAAATAGATCATAAAAGAGCATCCAAAAATTCCCTGATTTTTTTTAATGAATAGAGCCTTGTATATTGTTATATTAATATTAATAGATTTACTGAATAAGATATTGATAAAGAAGTTACAAGGAGTTACTGTTGCTGTGGTAAAAAAAAAAAAAATAATTTGGATAAGATGACTGAGCACAGTAAAACTTTTTTTCTTCCACTGACAGGAATGAAATATAGCCTACACAGGTTTGTGAGGAGGCATGGTGCTACGTCTCTCTACAGGGAGACATTAAATTCTGTAAGTATACTGGAAAATACAGAAGATTTCTTCACTCCTTCGGTTCCTCAGGAAATTAATTGGCCAATTTCCAAATGCTTTTTCATGTATTTAAAACTCTGTTGCAATGGGCTGTTGTTTTGACACACTGGCTTAGCTCATGAGCATTGATTAAGGATCAGGTGACGATGTTGATATAGCTCCTTTCTAAGAATCACCTGTTTTGCAAATGTTTTAATAAGGTACAGGAGACATTTACAGACTATTGAGTGTTAAAGCAGGGTGCCAGTTACACAACTGGAGTTTGATATCTAATTTTTAAATATTGTAAACCTGAAAACAATAAATATTGAATAATGTAGATCAATCACTGGAAACCAATTTTCCTTCAATATAGTAGAGAGGATTTTTCATTCTTGACAGTTTAAGGTACAACTTGTAACAATGGGGTTTGTGATTTGTTAATTCTTCTTACAAAAATGGAAACTATTATCTTGGATATATTATTATTATAACACAAAAGGGAATAGTTTATATTTGATGTGCAGATTTTTTCCAGAACAGAATACTCTGTGCAGAGGGACTGAGAGAAATTTTCTTAAAAAATGAGGTTCTTGACAGGCATATTTAACAGTCTGCGTGATATTAATCTGCTATCCCATTTGGAGTATTTTCATTGCCTTTATTTACTATTTACATATAATCAATTTCCATATGTTTCTGACTTGAATTCTTCCCTTGAACAGTTTTCATTTTGACCCTCTGACTTTTTTCCCTCAAGTTATCTGTGAAAAAAAATGGAAACTGTGAAATTCATCTTTCCATGCTCAAAAAATAATGACCTTCTATATATCTTTTGTCTAATCCATTTTACAACTTATACAAAGTTCTCAAATTTTTAATTGAAAATTAGCAGGGAGATTCTTGATGCAGAATAGGATGTTACTGAAGATAATAAGATTTTGATCTGTGTAGGAAATTTCAGACAGAATGTTTTCTATCAGAAAAGACAGATTTGCCAGAACTGAAACTTGTCAAAACTCTTAGGTTTCATGATAAGAAGAGTTTCCTAGATCAAAATGACAGAGACAGGTAAATTGCATAAACTTCCAGAGTAGATTTAATGGCCACAACACTCATAGGTAATGTAGGAGACTCAGATTCAAATCTCTGTTTTGTGCCTCGTTCAGCTCAGGGACTTAAAAATATTTTTCCTTCTGGGTTCTTAATTTACTACCTTTTCCCTTTATTTCCTATGTTAAAATTTAATTGACATTACAACATATATATTAATGAAAACATGGGTGTGCCCCGAAATGAAGTTACGAGGTATTAACCCTAGACTATTGAGTATAGAGTTTTTTGTTGGATCAATAAATACTAAAGAGATAGTAAGAGTATTCTGATTGCAGCAAAATAAGACTTCAGATGAAATGTTTAATTTCACAGGTACAAAGTAAGGAGACGAGTACTTGAAATGTTATTTTCATGGAATATGTCCATGTGAATAAGCTTAATATGTGAATAAGCAGAAACAACTACTGAGGTTAAAAACACAGGCTTTTCAGAATAAGTTAAAGATTACTGATGATCTTAAGTAAAGCCCAGTCCAGTCTACAGAATCATTTTCATTGATCTCAGTAGACTTTTGGATAAGTTCCACTCTCAGCATTGCTTTTCACAACTTTTAAAAAATCACAAATTGGTTTGAGGGTGAGCAGGGCTTTGGAAATATCAGACGATCTCTTAGATTTTCAAAAACAAACTGTCTGAAGCTTCTTAGGAAGGGTGAGGGAAAATCCAAGGAGTTGAAATGATTAACAATTAATTAGCTTAAGCTATTCATTCATTTTCAGCAATTGCTTTACCTTTCCAGAATCATTTGTAGCATGAGCATTTGTAGCATAAATCACACCTGACTAGTCAAGTGGCCTTCTATGATGGAGTAACTGCATCAGTGGACAAGGGAAGAGCTATGGATGTCATCTATCTGGACTTCTGTAAAGCCTTTGATGTAGTCCCCCACAACATTCCTGCCACTAAATTGGAGAGATACAGGTTTGACGGATGGACTGTTAGATGGATAAGGAACCATCTGGATGGCCACATCCAAAGAGTTATAGTCAATGGCTCGATGTCCAAATGGAAACCAGTAACGAGTGATATTCCACAAGGATCTGTACTGGGACGAATACTATTTAATATCTTCATCAATGACATAGACAGTGGGATTGAGTGCACCTTCAGAGAGTTTGCAGATGACACCAAGCTGAGCGGTGCAGCTGATTCGCTAGAGGGAAGGGATGCCATCCAGAAGGACCTGGACAAGCTTGAGAAGTGGGCCTGTGCAAACCTCATGAAGTTCAACAAGGCCAAGTGCAAGGTCCTGCACATGGGTCGGGGCAATCCCCAGTATCAATATAGAATGGGGGATGAATGGATTGAGAGCAGCCCTGTGGAGAAGGACTTGGGGATACTGATAGATGAAAAATTGGACATGAGCTTGCAATGTGCACTGGTAGCCCAGAAAGCCAACAGTATGCTGAACTTCATAAAAAGAAGCATGGCCAGCAGACTGAGGGAGGTGATTCTGCCCCTCTACCCTGCTCTTGTGAGAACCCACCTGGAGCACTGCATGCAGTTCTGAGGTCCCCGGTACAAGAAAGACATGAACCTGCGAGAGCGAGTCCAGAGGAGGGTCACAAAAATGGTCAGAGGGCTGGAACACCTCTCCTATGAGGAAAGGCTGAGAGGGTTAAGGTTGTTCACCCTGGAGAAGAGAAGGCTCCAGGGAGACCTTGTTGTGGCCTTTCAATATATAAAAAGGGTTTATAAGAAAGATGGAGGGAGACTTTTTACCAATGCCTGCAGTGACAGGACAAAGGTAATGGTTTTAAACTAAAAGAGGGTAGATTAAGATTGGATATAAAGAAGACATTTTTTATGATAAGGGTGGTGAGGCACTGGAACAGGTTGCCCAGAGAAGTTGTAGATGCTCCATCCCTGGAAACATTCAAGGTCAAGTTGGATGGGTCTTTGAGCAACCTTATCTAGTGAAAGATGTCTCTGCTGATGGCAGGGGTGTTGGATAAGGTAATCTTTAAGGTCCCTTCCAACCCAAACCATTCTATGATTCTGTGATAAGAGCTGTATTTTTTCCCCTTGTGGGTGTAGTACATATATTGCACCTACAGACTGTCGAATACCAGCAATCCCAGCTTGTAGGCCAAGCTGGTTGCACTTCTCTATTGCCACACAGTACAGATTTCTCAGTTGTATGGCAGGGCCTGTTTCAAAGCTTGTGGAAGTCAGTGCAATCAGTTCATGTTGGATCACGCATTGGGTGATAAGGCCCCTTAATCTTCTTCTGGCACTGACACTGCCTCTCTGAATTTCAATAATCCTCTTTCTATTTTGTGTCTTAAAGAAGAGAGTGCAAGCAAATTGCATCAAGGAGCAGGTGAAGGAATGAATTTTGACAGACTAGTATAATCTTGTTACTTTATGGATAACTCTAAAATCACAAAACAGAGCCTGAACCACAGCTGCTTTAATAAGTCATTTCTGATTGCATCCACAGGAAGCCAAACAGCAAGCAACCACTCTGCCAGTCTCCAGTTTCCAATTTTCTTTATTACTGTACTTAGAAATGTACAGTAACAGCCAAAATTTGCCAAAACCTCTGGAAGCACTCCCATCCCAGCTGTTTCTATGGGAAAGGAACTTCAGGCTTCAGACTAATCATGGGGATTTGATTTTCTATTTGCATAATTTGCCATTTTGCCAGAAACATATATTAGAAAGGTATCCAAAGTAATACTTACTGAATGGTGTGTGTAGATTGAAAAGAGGGAAAATGGAGGAGTTTATTTACTGCACCCTAGTTCTACACAATGCATAGAAAGTCATATAAACCCTACTGCACATCTTGTGATGGGCTGCTGTCCAAAAAAGTGGATGTCAACTAAAGTTACTAAAGGGAGTTTTGGCAAACAGAAGTGCAGTGGCATGCCAGAATCCTCTTTGCCTAGCCTTTGTGTAGGCCGGTGATGTCTGTTCCTATGAGCACAGGCAGCTTGGTGCTTGTTCACTCCAAGAAACAAATTATCTGAAACGGAGCAGGTAGAAGCAAGGGCAATTCCATCTACTACCTCTACACCAGTCTTCCAGAATGGAGCAGGCTTTCTATGTTCAGATATGAAACAAAACAGTAGCTTTGTTTAATGCATCCTGCACAGTTTTGGGTAAATCTAATGACCTCAGACTTAAGAAAAAGAACAGGTTATTTCTTCACATTTTGAACTACTGAGGGCAAAATCTGAGTTCCAGTGCGACATGACTGCATACACTCCTACAAGATAAAGGAACATGTTTATTCAATGGTTTTAAATGCCAGAAAAAGTTTTATAATAATGAGCTAACAGAATAGTGTTGTTGAGTAATACAAATCTTTTTGCAATTTCTTTTTTATTATGTACTTGATGAGGTGGCAAATTTATGTTCCCTCATCTAATGCCTCATTCTTTCTTTTAAGACTTCTGAACATCGCAGGATGTTGCTACTTTTCTTGTAAAGCCTCATATTATGTACTAGGTTCATATGGACAGTATGCAAAAATAAATTGTCTATATATCAGTAAAAAATAAGCAAATAAATTCACCTTAAATAACTATTTTATTTCCCTGTCTGTTTCTGAAGCATGACATTCACTGTTGTGCCAGCATAAGATCTTGCATACTACACTAGATTTGCAGAAATCCCATTTTGGATTTTACAAAGTATGGGTAAGGCTCCTAAATACCAGCAGAATATCTGCAATATTACAACGCTTTTTAGGTGGGCTTCTTTCTATTTCTTTTCTGATTTTTTTTTCCATAAGGGTTCTTCAGAGACTTTTTTTTTACTGTAATGAAAGCTAGTATTCTCTTATGATCAATATCTCTTGTGATTTCTTGTGATCTTGATCTCAGGCCTTAACTAACCTATAAAATTTGGTAAGATTTGCAATAAAATAACAAGATTTAGCAACTCTGGAGGTCATCTAGTTCAACCTCCCATTTGAAGTGGAACTGTTGCCAACATCAGGTCAGGTCAGCAATGACTGTGTCTAGCAGAGCATTGACAGTCTCCAAGGACAGAAGTCTCTTGACATCCCTAGGCAACAAGCTCCAGTGCTGTGTTATGCTAGTAACTGCACTACCCTATTAATGAATATTTTCCAACCTAAAATTTCAAAGACATAATTTATGGCAACTTCATCTTGTGATGTTGTTTGGTGCTACTATGAAGAGCACAGTTTTGTTGTCTTTGTAGCTGCCTTTCAAATGGCCATAGGCATTTGTTAGATTTCCCCTGAGTCTTCTCTTTTCTGGATTGAATAACCTCTGTTCCCTCATCCTCTCTTTGCAGCACATGTGCTCTGGGCCCCTGGTCATAATGGCAGTCCTCTGCTGAACTTCTCCAGTTTCTTCATATCCCTCTGGAAGTGGGTAGAGGGCAAAATTGTATGCAATATTCTGGGTGTAACCTCATAAATGCCAAATATGGAGTGACAGCAGCTTTCCTTTATGTTTTAGTCATATTCCTGTTAACATAGACCAATACATTGTTTGGCTTCTCTGCAGTGACAATGCACTGTTCCATGTGGAGTCCACTATAATCTTTAAGCTCTTACCAGCAGTGCTACTAGGAAAAAAAAACCAAGGAAACCTACAGAGGGTGGAAGCAAGGACAGGTAGCTTGGGAGGAATACAAAGAAATTGTCCAGGCAGTCAGGGATCAGGTTAGGAAAGCTAAAGCCCTAACAGAATTAAACCTGGCCAGGGATGTCAAGGGCAATAAAAAAAGCTTCTATAAGTATGTCCGTGATAAAAGGATGACTAGGGGAAATGTGGGCCCTCTCCGGAAGGAAACAGGAGACCTAGTTACCAGGCATATGGAGGAGGCTGAGGTACTCAACAACTTTTTTGCCTCAGTCTTCACCGGCAAGTGCTCAAGCCACACCACCCAAGTTGCAGAAGGCAAAGGCAGGGACCGGGAGAATGAAGAACTGCCCACTGTAGGAGATGATCAGGTTCGAGACCACCTAAGGAACCTGAAGGTGCACAAGTCCATGGGACCTGATGAGATCCATCTGTGGGTCCTAAGGGAACTGGCAGATGAAGTTGCTAAGCTGCTATCCATCATATTTGAGAAGTTGTGGCAGCTTGGTGAAGTTCCCACTGACTGGAAAAGGGGAAACATAACCTCCTTTTTTAAAACAGGGAAAAAAGTAAGACCCAGAGAACTACAGGCCAGTCAGCGTCACCTCTGTGCATGGCAAGATCATGGAGCAGATCCTCCTGGAAACTATGCTAAGGCACATGGAAAACAAGGAGGTGATTGGTGAGAGCCAACATGGCTTCACTAATGGCAAACTGTGCCTGAAAAAATTTTGTCACCTTCTACGATGGGGTTACAGTGTTTTTGGGTAAGGGAAGAGCAACAGATGTCATCTACTCAGACTTGTACAAAGCATTTGACATTGTCCCGCATGATATCCTTGTCTCTAAATTGCAGAGACATGGATTTGACGGATGGACCACTTGGTGGATAAGGAATTGGCTGGATGGTTGCACTGAAAGAGTTGCAGTCAACAGCTCCATGTCCAAGTGGAGAGCAGTGATAAGTGGCGTCACCCATGGGGTGGTATTGGGACTGGAGCTGTTTAATATCTTTGTCAGCGACATGGACAGTGGAACTGAGTGCACCCTCAGCAAGTTTGCCAACGACATCAAGCTGTGTGGTATGGTCAACACGCTGGAGGGAAGGGATGCCATCCAGAGGGACTTGGACAAGCTTGAGAAGTGGGCCTGTGCAAACCTCATGAAGTTCAACAAGGCCAAGTGCAAGGTCCTGCACATGGGCAATCCCAAGTACAAATACAGGCTGGGCAGAGAATGGATTGAGAGCAGCCCTGAGGAGAAGGACTTGGTGGTGTTGGTTGATGAGAAACTTAACATGACCAGGCAATGTGCATTTGCAGCCCAGAAAGCCAACTCAGCTCTGGGGCCCCCAACATAAGACGGATGTGGACCAGTCAGAGCAAGTCCAGAGGAGGGCCATGAAGATGATCAGTGGGCTGGAGTACCTCTCCTATGAAGACAGGCTGAGAGAGTTGGGGCTGTTTAGCCTGGAGAAGAGAAGGCTCTGGGGAGACCTTATAGCAGCCTTCCAGTACCTGAAGGGGGCCTGCAAGAAAGATGGAGACTTTTTAGAAGGGCACATAGTGATAGGACAAGGGGTAATGCCTTTAAACTGAAAGAGGGTAGATTTAGATTAGATATAAGGAAGAAATTCTACGCTATGAGGGTGGTGAGGCACTGGAACAGGTTGCCCAGAGAGTTTGTGGATACCCCATCATTGGAAGTATTCAAGGCAAGGTTGGATGGGGCTTTGAGCAACCTGGTCTAGTGGAAGGCGTCTCTGCGCCTGGCAGGGGGATTGGAACCAGATGATCTTTAAGGTCCCTCCAACCCAAACCTTTCTATGATTCTATGATACTATTTGGCTGTCAGTTCCTTGCCTCTACAAATGTGCAGGATTTTCCATCATAGTTTCTGACTTTGAACTTTGTCTTACCAAAGATCAGGAGGTTTCTGTTGGCCCCAGTAATCAAATTTTTCGAACTCACTCTGGACTGAAACTCTGTGCCAACAACTCCCCTTAGTTTAGAGTCATCTACAAATTTGCCTATGGGTACACTCTGTGCCGTCACCCAAGTGACTGATGAAGACATTGAATACCTACGGGGCACAGAATTGTCTCTGAGACCCTCTGTTGCTGCTGGCAGTCAGCCAAAATCAAGTCAATAATCACCACTATTTGTACCTGGTGGTCCAGCCAATTTTCAGTCCATCTAGTAGTTCATTTTTCCAAAGTAACGTCTGTGTTTTCTCAGTTTGCAAACAGGAATGCTATTAAAGATGATGTCAAAAGCTTTACTAACAACAAGGTAGAGTATGTCCACCAGTTTCTTCTCATCCACATAATCACTTGTTTTATGGCAGAAAGTTTTTGTGTTGGTCAAGCCCTTTGTAAATCTGTGTCAACTACTCCAGATACACTTATCCTTCACGTGTTTGGAATAGAACCTAAGAGTAAATGTTTTGTGATCTTTCTAGGGGCTGAGGTGATGCTGATCAGTTTGTTCTTTGGACTCACATGGGCTACTTTGCCTTTTCTAAAGGGAAGATGCACATAGCATTTGTTTTTTTCTAGTTTTTACTAGTTGGGCACCTCCCGTCATCACCATAGTTTTTTGCAGATGACAGAGAGTTGAATTAAAAAATCACAGCAGCCCTCCTGGGTGAATCCCATCTTGTTCTAGGGATTTGAATGTATCCAGCTTGTCTGAGTCTGTTGTGCCCCTGCTGTTTATTACCCCATGCCTTCCTATCTCTTCCCAGGTCACTCTTCTATAAAAACAGATTATTAAGAATCTCAGAATCCTGAATAGCTACTTACTTTCCTATTTCCCTCTGTGAACCCCTCATGGCTTTTGAGACTCTTGAATCAGAAAATGTCAGGCAAATGTCTCTAAAGAGAGTACTTAATTGGAACCAAATATATCAGACCTGCTACCACCTGCTACTGTCACATTTTCTGCTAGTCTCACTCAAAAGGGAAACTGTAGATCTCCAATGTGGCATAGGCAAGAGACAGAGGCACAGGAAGGTGCCAAACTGCCTTTCCTTAGAATAACAGCAGTTTTTCATGCAAGGAATTCGCTAGTGGTGTACAGAGGAATGATATATCTGAATATACAACAAAAGTCATTCAGTAATTGTTTTGATATGAGAGAGACTTCTTTTATCTTCAGAAAGTATGTACATTTGGACTAATTTTGGTTTAAAATTAATATAATCATTTCAAACTTGGTATCTATGAAATTTGACAGAGGGAAAAAAAGAAAACCTGCACAGGCTTGAACCTGCATCAGTGATTAGAAAGACATGGGTAGTAAAGAGAAACAGGACTGGTCTTTTTCAAAGATGTGACTGTTGTCTTTAGAAAAATTTCTAATAGGCATGACACATTTATATACATGTCAGATATTTACTGTAAGCATACAGTAAATGAGTGTTCTGGTTTTCTACTATAGATGTGTGTATTAGCACATTCTATTACAGATTTTAAGAGGGAAAAATATTTGCTGAATCAATGGACTGAATTATATGGAATCATGTATTGTCAACATTAGTGATGATTTTGCATAAACATTGAAAATCAGAAAATAAAATTTCAATTTCTTGTTATATTTAAAAATACCATTAGAGCTGTTCATTTTAATTCAGCAAACAGAGTTTCCAAGAAAAATAATATTTATTACTAAGTTCTCCTTATTGTTGTGTCAGATGTCTTTCTGTCTTTCTGTCTTTCTGTCTTTGGTAACTTCAGTTAGCCTCATTCAAGCATATGTAAAAGAAGAAAATTATTGTAAAATGTGAATTCAGCAAATAGGAAATACTGCCAATGGGAATAGAAAGCAGTACAATTATAACACTGTGGCAAGTTAGAAGTTAACAATTCAGTGGCTGTTCTCTGATCCTCATATTAAAATTGGGGGTTTTACTAACAAATTGGATTACTCTCTCCACTCTAACCTCCTTCCCCCTCCTTCCCATTCACTCCCTGTACAGGAAACAGAAGTTAATTTAACCCCATTGTTAGGAAGCGAGCTCATTCATAAATTAAACTGGGTGCTAATTTGGCTCCAGCCTGGAGAATATGCATCAGAAAATCATATTTGCTGGATTTTGTTTTCTATAACTCAGCACAAATACTGAGCTTTCATTTTAAACACTGGAAAGTTGCTAGAAATAAGTTGAAAGGCAACTTAGAAGTTATAAATAATTACAGCCAGCTGAGTAATTTTCATAATTACTTTAGCTACTTATTTCTGAAAGAATGTGATTTCCTCCACCTTATGGGAAGTTGATTATAAAAGGAATTTTTATTATATTTATTATTTCACTGTAGATTTTGAACATGATATTTAAAACAGTAATTCAGTTTCAGACCACTGTTAACAAATGATCGTTAAGGTCATAAGAGACATTAGATATTCAAACTGTTCAAGTCTTGTGAAGAAAAAATCACTAAATAATGTGATTTGCTAAAAAGTAGATAGATGCAGAAACACAAATGTTTCTTTGAAATTTTTTGCTCATTTTCTAGTTTGTAACTTCAAATTTTTCACTGTACTCGTAAAGTCTGTGTATAACCCTATTAAGAAGCAATTTAAAATCTTACAAAACTACAGAACTCCATGAGTCTGATCTTAAACAAAGACCTGTAAAGTTGGTAATTGTAGTTCTACAGAATTCAGTGGCAAATATTCCACTGTCTTCAACAGGGCCATGGTTTTACCACATACATTACAGTGTATGCAATAATGTGAAATAGAGACAGTTGCATATTTTACATTTTTATTGATTCCTTACGAGTTGATACTATTACTAGGAGGAGACCTTGCAGTAATCATTGCAGTACCGAGTCCTTTATAGGGTGAAGAAGGTTGATGAGAGGCATCAGGTAAACAGCATCAGAAAATTTTATAAACTGCTACAGGTTTTGCTTTCTAGGTCACATAGGCCTTGCCCAAGGCAATGTTGATGGAAAAAAAAATAGGTTTCTGTAAGCTTTATTGGCTGGGTACAGAGTTTAATGTGTCAGAGTGCTGTGAAGTAATTCTGTGTGCATGCCTGGTTGTTTGTGAAGGATGCAGTCAGACTCTTGTCTGGCTAGCTTAATTGCCTCTGTGTCAAGAGTCTGAGGGATCTGGGATTCTTACTACCCCAAACATTATCTCATTCCACAGAAATTATAACCTTTCTGGTGTGAACCATCAAGTGCGCAAGCTTAATATTCACTTTCTACGAGTATCAGTGCAACTGTTTATGCAGCTCTAGAAATTATTCAGCTCAAATTTTAATGGTATTGTTTGGAGTAAGGAGAAAATGCCTTTTGGTTTCTTGGGAAACAAGACTATTTTGGTTCAAGGATGAATGTTAATACAATAATTTCATTACTGTGCTTCCTAGCTGAAATAGTAATTTGTTAGAGGATTAAAAAGGATTTGGCATTGCATGGCATGTAGCTGTATAAATGTAACGCCAGGAACTGAATCATAGGGTTGTGCAATGTAAGACTTGTGTGTTAGCAATGAAGTGAGACTAGTTTAAATATAATGATTCAAATTGAGGACATATCTATTTTATGTCACATTCATGTACATTATAAGCAGTAGTTCAGAGGTATATTTGTCACAAAGGTACTTTATTATTAGTGACCTAAGATGAGGTATACATGAAATCAGATTTGGTTTAGTTCAAATCAGTGCTTTCACTTGCTTTCAAAAGTCTTTTTAAAACATCTCAGTCAGAGGTCCTTTCTGCATTAGAAGAGTTATGCACTTTGGACTGGAGTAGAGGAATGTTGATGAAATGATAAATTAGTAAGCATGACTTTGCAGTCAGTATAGACCAAGGAGAGTTTGTGTTGACACAAAACTTATAAGAATACAGCCATACTAGGTCATGCCAAAGATTTATCTAGTCCAGTATTCCATCTTAGAAAAAAAATGATAGTTGATACATTCAGTGTAATCCCCTAGTGATACTTCCCCAGATAAATCCTTCCAGAAATCTACAGTTTTAGTATTTTCTGAGCTATAGACCATATCTTTCTGTTTAACTGTATTTGATGGAATTTTCTTCCATGAATATTCCTAATCCTTTTTAAATGTATGTTTTGGCATTTACAATATCCTATGGAAAAGACTTTTGTAGTTTTATCATGTATTGCACTTCCTTTTGTTTATTTTAAATCTGCTATTTAATAATACTCAGCCTAATTCACATTCACAGAAGATTATGATGAACATCAAGTCATCCAACCCAAATTACTTCGTAGTCAAGAACAATGAATAGCACTTGCATGATTTTTTTTGCAGTAACATATCTTGCATAGTAAGTGCCAATTTCTGACAAGACAAAATGTTGCTCTGTGTTGTTGAAAATTGTTATCCATGTGGCTGCCATTTTTGAACATTCCATTGAGGAATCTGTCTTTTAAAATCTCAAAACAGCCAAAACCAAACATTTTGACAAAAAAGAAAAAGTCCATCATTTTTAATAATAACACTTTCTAAATCTGGCTTGTAAGATATTTTGGTATTGCCATTGACATTGGAAACACCTGTTCAGAGCAAGAGAATGCATCATGACCTCTTTGAGATGATAAGGAATTCGAGGAATGTACTAATAGGACTATGTTCAGATGGTTGTAAAGTAAGAATTAGGTGGACTTTCAAGCTTATTTCTCAGCAGATACCACCTACTTTGAAACATTATTTAATGTTTAAGAACCCATCAAAGGCCCCTCAATTGGAGTTCATTTCAAGGTGATAGTGGTGCCACCCCCTTTTTGGACCACAGCTTAGTTATCAAGCATCAAATTATTTATCAGAAAAAGAATTCAAGTCATTCTCAGCCTGAGAGTGACTGAACATTGAAATTTCATATTCTTCTTTAGAATCCTGAACACTACTCTGTGGCCCAATTATGGATGAGCATACTCTGCAAAAGGAGAGGCATCTTACTAAGCAGCTTTACCGTAGCTGAGAAAGACAGCTTCATAAGGCTGGAACATGTCAAAGAAAAGGGAATCAAACTTTGTAGTCAAGAAAATTCCCCAAGAAAGAAGTCCTGAGATTTCATGTCTGCTGCTCATTCTATTTATACATATTATGCCAAGACTCTTAAATGGAAGAAAACATATACAGTTCTTGGAGGTGGGTGCAGAATGTTTCTTCAGCAGTGAAGGACCATTTGTCGCTGGATTACAGGAAGGTCCTTCTTGCCCTTTCTCTATTGCAAAATAGAAGTTTTGTATTTATAAGAATCATAGAGCCTAAACTAAGTTAATTACCAAAAATAATCTAAACCAGATTTGTAGAAGAGGAGCATAAGAACAGGATGTATTAATCAGCACTCAGTAGCTGGTGCAGGATAGGGCATGCAGGACAGTCAGAGGCACCGAGAAAGGGACTGTGTGGGACTGCTGGAGTTGGTGCTATAATGGCAAAGGTATATCAGGGAGTGTGGTTCCCAACAGAACCTGCAGTGATGCCTGCCATGACATAGCTTTGACGAAGACGCAACTCCTGAGGAAGGACAAGGTTGCCCAGGTACTTGGTTTCCAGGAGTGCCTGTGGTTTCTCCTGCCCCAGGGCTGACACCTGTGGGATGTGCACCCTAGCAGAGACATGGGGTTGTCAAGTGAAGGAGCTATGGGAGAAGGTGAGTAGATGGTGTAACAACAGGGAGGACAGGCAGGACATGGAAAGGATCTTTGCAGAGACATTGCAGGGACAAAAAAAAACCCAAATCCTTATTACATGGAAGGACAGACGGCCTGAGGTTATTCTTAAATGACTGGATATAGATTCCCAAGATGATGGAGACCGGACTTAAAGTGAGATTCAGAGGGAGAGAGTACATAAAGTACAAGGAAAAGTGGAAGAATGGGGTGGAACATAGGAGGCTCTCAGGGACAGCATGATGCAGGAGGCTATCACACTTCCACAAACAAAGCTCTGTATCTGGGTGCCTGTCCCAAGTGCCTGTGCATGAACACATGCAGCATGGGAAACAAACAGGAGAAATTAGAAGTCCTGGTGCACTCACAAATGTATAATCTTATTGGGATCACAGAGACATAGGGGCACATTGGTAGGTATGGACTTTTTGGGAAAGGCAGACCAGGAAGACAGGATGGAGATTTGCACTCTGTGCAGAGGAGGAGGTGGAGTTTTGCTCTGGGATGAGTGACAAGACAGTCAAAAACTGGCAGGTTAAAGAATAATAGAAACTAACAAGAGGGAAACTGTGGTGAGCATCCCCTACAGAGAACCTCCACAAGAGGAGGAATCAGATGAAGTCTTCTTTATGGACTATAGAGGAAGAAGCCTCATGGTTGAAGGCCCTGGTACCAACAGGAAATTTTATCTTGATATCTGCTTGACATGCAAGGCACAAACAAGGACACAGAAATTTGGCAAGCCAACTAGGGGACATGCTCTGCAGGACCTGGTATACACAAACAAGGAAGAACTAGACAGCGATGTGATGACTGAGGGAAGCCACCACTATGTGTATGATGGTAGAGTTTAAGATCCTGAGAGACAGCGGTAAGGACTGGACAGAGTCCTGGGCAACCTGCCCTAGCTGACCCTGCTTCAGCAAGAGAGGTTAGACTTGAAAATCTGAAGACATTCCTGCAAACCTCAAATAGTCTGTGATTCTGTGAAGGTGAATAGCAGAATTGCAACCCTGGTCTTCAGGAGAGCTGACCTAGGCTTTTTCATGGAAATACTTGCAGACTCCTCTGGGAGGTAGCCCTGAAGAACAAAAGGGTCCAGCAGAGTTGGCTGATCCTCAAGGACCATCTCTTCAGGGCATAAGAATGGTCCACCTTGATGTGCAGGAAGGCAAGCAAGCAAGACAGAAGGCTATCATGGATGAAGAGAGAACTCTGAAGCAATATAAAAATATTTTTTTGATGTACACAGTCAACAAGACAGCGATAGGACAATAGGACCCTAATAGGACAATAGAGTGTATCCAAGGCTTCTGAAGGCTATCCAGCCTTCTTCCAAGGCTGGCTTATGTTACTAGAGGTTTTCTTCATGGGACAGTAATGAGCTGATGCTATTTAATGTCTTTCTTTAACAGCTAGGATGACTAGATGAAAAACACCTTCAGTAAGTTTGTGGATAACACCAAAGTGGGAGCAGTACTTGATATGCTGGAGGTAAAGGTGACCATCCAAAAGGATTTCAATGTTCTGGAAAAAATGGACTAACGAAGACCTCGTGAAATTTAACAATAATGGGAGTGTGTGGAGGTGTGTGGAATA
Source organism: Nipponia nippon (assembly GCF_047370975.1). Lineage (NCBI taxonomy): Eukaryota > Metazoa > Chordata > Aves > Pelecaniformes > Threskiornithidae > Nipponia > Nipponia nippon. The sequence continues at coordinate 46,378,500 of NW_028262347.1, forward strand.
ACCCCCTGCAAGAGGACAGGCCTAACTTGCTTGAAAGCAGCTTTGAGGAAAAGGCCTTGGAAGTCCTAGTGGCCAGCAAGATGATCATGAGTCAGCAGTGCGCTCTTGCGGTTGTGAAGGTTAACTGCATATTGAGCAGCGGCAGTAAGAACGCAGCCACTAAGATGAGAGAAGTGATTATCCCCATCTATTTGGCATCTGAAACTACATTTTGAGAACTGCATCGAAATTTAGGCTCTCCAGTACACGAAAGACATTCACAAACTGGAGTGAGCCCAATGGAGGGCTATCAAGAGGGCTGGAGAACATGCTTTATGAGAAGAGTCTGAGAAAATTGGTGAGGTTTTTTTTTCAGTCTGAGGAAGAACGGTTAGTGAAGTCTTACTGCTGTTTTCAACTACCTAATGAGTTGTTACAAAGAAGATGAAGCCATATTCCTCTCAGAACTACAGAGAGAAAATACAAGACTGGGTAAGATCCTAAGCAATCTGATCAAACATTAAACATAGCCCTGCTTTGAGCAGGGCCTTAGATCAGATGACCTCCAGGGATACTTTCTAATCTGCTTTATTCTGTGATTTTAAGTTCTAGAAAACAATATCTATTGAACAGATCTTAAGTTTCAATGATTCCTGTTACAGCAGTAAGGGCAGAAAAGTCAACTTTTAGGAACACAAAATATTTTAGGACCCTCTTCTTTCTTTATCCATGTTTTTGCCTCTAGACTTTTCCAGCTGTGATTTTATGTGCTCTTCTAGAGGTTCCAGTTCTCTTAAACTATACTATACATAAAATTTTGAGAGTTAAATTTCTCTTTCAAAAAGGAAATTGTGTTCCTTGGAGGGTCAGTTCTACTGAATATCACTAAACTCACATAAAATACATTTCTTTTCTGCAAGATGGAGCGTTTTAAAGCTTCAGGTCTGTATGCATTGTTTAGCTGCACTGTCCACAGCTTACACCTCATAAAGCCATAACACTATTATTTCATTTTTTCCTATGCAGTATGTGTGAATGTGTTCTATTCCTTGATAAAATTCTGTTTTTCCATTCTGCTCCATGGGACATGACTCTGAAACAAATATTAGTTTAAACCTATGATGTAAAGGAGAAAATGATAAAAACAGACCAGCAATAAGCTATAATAATCAGTGTAACGTGTTTTATGCTTTCACAGTGCTTCTGGTTTATCAGCCAGTGCAGTTATGGATAGGTTAAAATCTCCTGTTTTCAATGTTGTACTCTAACTGAGGGTACTGCTCAGATGAAGAACATATACTGAAGAATAGACAGTTAACAGAATGAGGAGCTGCATATAAGAGTATCTCAGAATACCTATGGCAAATTAACTAAATAACAATTAACAAATTAATCAATATTCAGAATATTGGTTAAAATCAATGTTAACCTGAACTCTTTCTTTTTTCCAGTGAACATTAAAAGTGCCTTAGAACTAAGAGCATGCAGTAAATATTCTCTGTGATGACAGTGTATATAATTATGCCAATCAAGACTTCAATTCTCAAGCATGTAATTACCTAAACACTACTTTTGAGCAATCTAAACTTGAGAAAGACAGTTATGGCAAGAGAGAAGTCTTCGTATCTTTCAGGTTGTGCTGAAAGAGTGCTGAGTGCTGAGTGCTGCTTCTACACACATAGCCCTAGAATTTCCAGGTAATCATTGTTTTGCATGTTTGACATGAAAGGAGAGATATTTGTTTCCTTGTTTCACATTTCTCTGACCTTACATTTACATCCTGCTTCTACTCTTTATGTTCACTTCCTCCCTGCCCTTCTCTTTTTCCTGGTACCAGATTATCTGGCTCAAATTTTTTTTTAGAGGAAAGTATACAATAGAACAGGTATTAATTCCATTAATCTCCATTTGAGTGAGGGTAAGGGGCAGGGGGAAAAGTGGTTAATGTGTTAACATTCATTTAGTATCTTTAGTATATTTAAATATTCATTTAGGTCATTACTACTAAATGAGTTTTAAAAAGACACAACCCAAGAGATCCACTTAAGCATTTAGGAATTAAAATGAAGAAAATATGCATAATAATACATACTGCTGTCATCTAAAAACAAATCTAATTTACAATGGTTTATAAGTGTCCTCACAAAAATGGAACCAGGATTTTACTCTATGCTTTTGCAAGCCTAACATATGCAAATGTTAACATATTTGGATCTTGCCAAAAGGTAATAGCTATGATTATATAGTATAAATTTCACCTTGATTCAGAAAACACTTTAATGAGATACATTTCACATGGCACACAGTGACCATATTCTAAAATCTAAATAGCATCACTGAACAGTAAAAATGAGTTTGGTACTTAGTAGACGGGAACGCAATACTCATTAGGGATTCTGCCAGATGTATCTGTGATCACTTCATTGTGCATTGTTTGGAAAAGAAATCTTCTCATAAGACTATCTGAATTTATTCATCCAGGAAATTTGATTTCAGGGCTTTTGTCAGGGCTGTTGTAATTATTGGAATGGACCCCATGCCAATAGCTTCACAGCCGGGATGTGCTTTAATTTTCATTATACTAAACTTTATAAGATTGTATTGACCAAGAATGTATTTTGCATCCATACCTCTAGAATTAGTGAATAAACAGCCCTTAGAGTCTTTCTACTTGTTGTAACTTTCCATAAAAACAAAAACTATCATGGGGACTTACGCTGGAGATAAGAAAAAAGAAGTGAGAGAGATATGATAGAGGAGTACAAAACAGTGAAAGGGAGGAAAGGTCGGGAGGTGGGGGTTGGGGAAATCAGCATTCAGCTAAACTGAAAAGTGATATAATTCTTTATAATATATAATTAACCTCTGGAATTCATTCCTACAGGAGGAATGGCACGGCCTATTACTGAGGTTGAGAATGTAGCTGACTTTAAATTAATCAGACATTTATGTGAGCAATGGGATCATCGACAAAATTAACCATACGCTATTCTTTTCTTTTTATTATTATTGTGACAAAGACAGAGTTTCATTGATTCTGAACATAAGCAGCCACCCAAGAGTGAGAGTTAAAAAATGCATTTTTTCTGAGGACAGGTTATTCTTTTTCTGCAATTTTTCTTAGACTTTCCCCTAAAGTATGCGGTAGTGGCCACTTGCAGAGAGGGGATATTGGAATTTACAGACTCGCTGAATTTCTCTGTTTTGATAGCTTTTCTACTTATGTGACATATTTTCCATAAATCACCCAGGAATGACTTATTTTTGCATGACTGTGGTGAACACCAGTCACCTCAGTCACTGTATTTGCAAAAAAAACCAGTCTTCAGACTTAATAGCTAAAAAGAGCTCAGCAGAGCTAATAGTTCACATACCAGTACTCTGGGGATGTGCTTAGATGTCCTTTAGGCTAAAAGTCACATTGTACAGGGTGAAAGGGTAAGCTAGGACCAGAAATAACTGTGTGAATTCCTTCATGAATACTCTCCTGGCATGAGAGAATGAAAGATTCAGCAGCTTCCTGCAACGGATAGGGAACCAATTTGAATAATAAGCTACAAGTGGAACTGAACTCTGACAGGTGCATGTTTTGTTAGAGACTCCCTTCTCTAGTTGTTTTTATACAGTGTAGTAGTAACAGAAAAAGAAAATACAAGACTTAAGATTTAAGCATACAGATTTTAAGTGCTGCCATTGGAATTTTTTATTTATCAGACTGGAAGTGAGTGAAGGCAGTTGGAGGCTGAATAAGAATTTGAAGTGTCTGAAACTTAGAATAAAATTGTGCCAGAATGTCATTATTAGGCAAAATCTCATTTAATGAACATGGAAATGATTCAACTAACTCCTGTTCCATGCTCCTCAGTGGCCAGAGGTGTCCCTAGCACACTTGCAGCAGTATGCAGTGCCTCTCCAGCCCATTGAATGGCTGCAAGCAGACCACAGGGCAGGTGAAAAGACTGTGGCATGGAGCAGTGAAGAGGTGCTGGTCCCACTGTGTCAGGCTACAGGCTCAAACAAGCTTCCAGACAGCACTCCACAGCTTCTGCCCACTGTCTGACATTATGAGATTTTCCTCTCCCTCCTGCCCCTTCCTACCACTGCTGTCTCCAATATCTGATCCACTGAGGATGGAGGAAAGATGAGATATAGCTATCTGCATAATCAGCTGCACTATGTGACACAAGATGATGAAGATGTTTTTAAACTGCAGGTACTGTGCCAGACAGTCAATGATGGACCGTCGCTCTGGCAAACACTTTAACAGTGTACTAACTCGGGTTTTATTTCAGCAAATGAAGCCATTTCCTGAGCCCCTGCTCTGCCTTGGCAAATTACTCTTGCCTGAGCCTTCAGATAACAATATAATAAAATCCTCATAGCTTTCTAATTGCAAGATTGTTGGGAGGTGGAAATTACTCTAAATTAGTCCCATTAGTCTAAAATGGTACTTAAAGTACAAATGCCAGGAAATAGTTGAATGGTGGAAAGGTCTGTCATCCTTTGATCACCTACCAGCAGGAGGAAAACTGACAGAAAACAGTACTTCCTTCACTATAACAGGAGGCTGAATCTCACTTATTGTGAGATATAGATAAGTACTGATTATATAATTACTATATAATGAGCAAACGGTACCCCAAATAATTGTTTTCCTTCTCTTTATAAGATTTTTTCTACACATTTTCAAAAACACCCAATTAAAATAAGTGGAAAAGTTTATTTTACTGACTTATTTGGGCTTCCTGTGCCTGCTGATCCCATCCGTGTCACAGCTGTATCGCCTAGGACTGTGAAAACACTTCCTTATGACATTCAGTCACTGAAGTTTGCCTTTTTTCGTTAATTGCAAGGAGATAAGGATCACCATACATTCCATGTAATCAGAAGCAATGCAAAAAAGTTTCAAATGTTCTCTTTTCTCCTTTACTATTCAATAAAACTATTGCATAGAACTGTAGTAGCCAGGGATTTGTTTACTGGTTTCTGTGCTTTGGCATAGGCCTGAAGCAGATGTTCATAGAAATTATTCTTCTACTTGGTTACAAAGATCTAAAAATCAGCATCAGATAAATTTTTGAATAATATAGTTTAAACATATCCTATGCTACAGCAGTTGCTACAGTCACTCTGATCCATATTTTTGAGGTACAAATCCCAAAGAGCAGTAAACATTTTGTTTATTGGTATCCACTCCATCCTCTGACAGTTGCAGGTAGCTGTTATCTCCGTCAGGTTCTAATGTCCCATCTCTTGTTGCCTTCAAGCCTCATATTTTTTCTTTCAAACCAAGTTGATGCCACAACAGAAGAAATTAGGTTTATTCTTATTTTGAGGAGGAGACCTCTAAATTTTTCTAAGACTTTATTTAATCTTAGAAAAGATGCACTATATTATATCCATTACTTATTGCTCTTTACTGTGATTTGAGGAACTTTTACATAATTAGCAAGAAGCAAATATCTAAAGCTGGATTTAATCTCACCTACCTACACTGTATATGTTTTTGTCTGAGTTAGCCATTTGACTTCTGTTATGATCAATAGAAGGAAAGTTACTCTTAGACTGAAATTTATTTCAGCTTAATACATAAATCTAAACTAGGTCAGATGATTCACAATGCAGAAAAGCCTATTTTTCTTCACTGACTATAAAAGGATTCTAGATGGCTAACTCAGATGTAGACAAAGTAAATTAAAACCAATCCCACTTGCATCTTTATTTAGCTATATATTCACATATATATCCATACAGGCATTTGCAGGTTTGCTTTTGCTAGTACAATCCAGTGCTGACCAACATTTCTTGTCTCTGCGGTTAGAACATTAGAGCTCTTCATGATATTTACACAGTGAAAAGTAAATCCATTTTTGGCACATGTTTTTGCCAGTTCTATACTCAAGAAATTATGATAGTTTAGTGGTGGAGTTGGCAGTGTTCAGTTTACTGTTGTACTCAATGATCTTGAGGGTCTTTTCCAACCTACATGATGCTATGATTCTATGGCATTTATGATTTTAAAAGAATTGTTAGGGAAAGTAAGAAAACCCATCACCTATCTCTTGTAAATAAATGACTAGGAATTTGGCAGCTGCCAAACATAAGCTCACAAGTGTTGAAATTTGAGGTGATTAAGATAGGAGAAATGTAAGAAATTGCACTGGGCAAGTGAGAGGGACGATTTTTTTTCTGGCTAAGAATGTAGTCTACAAGATGCTAGAATGATTATAGTCTAAGTTTATTCTTCATATATATAAGTCTTCATATATGTAGTGAACTTAGTTATTAGCATCAGTGTTCTACTGATGAGTGGTCCAGTGAGACCAACTCCTCTTTCTATTTGCACGTGAGAAGGTTTATTCTGAAAGATCTTGCATATGAAGTTATATATTTTCTCTTACTAATCTATTCCAAATTATTTCTTTACAAGTCCTGTGTTAAAGCCTTGGTTTTCTCATCAATAAAAGAGGGATATCAATACCTCCTTTCTTAAAACACTTAGAAGACTCAGCAGTATAATCTATCCATCTCATTCACACTGGTGCTTCTCAAGATAAAATACTCTGTAGATGGAGAGCAATTAGTACAGGACATCAAATCATTACATCTAGCTCTTGATTACATGCTTATTGTAAGTGCTTTAACTGAGCTAATTATGAACAGGAAAATCTCTAGAAGAGCTCAAAGGTCTTGCTTGAGGTAATGTGCCAATCAGTGCTAGCTCTCTGACCAGCACTTAAAGAACAGCATGTTCATCATGTAGGTACTTTCCTTATATTAAATTAGTTGATATGCAAATGCGTTCAACCATAAGAGTAAAAATAGGAACAATGAAACCAGAAAACTTTCTGCTCTTGCAAATCATTTTGGTATTGTCTTCTTTTGTTAGTCTCCAAAAAGCCTCATGATAACATTAATGAGGTATGATCACAGTCACTTTGGAAAGGCATAGGGGACTGACCCCAGCGTCAGCTCATTAGCAGATGACTAACTTGGACTACATTAACTACTGTCTCGTTGATGGATGCCAACACATTGTTGGAAGCAGAATAGAAGTGAGCCAGTCCCATTTAGAAACTCCTTCATCACATTTCTCAATAAAAGGAATGTGATAAAACCTCATGAAACACTCAAAAGAACTCATAAAAGACTGCCTGATTTTGGTCGACATCCTATGACTGCTGCAAGCTAACCTGTTTCAGATGTGAGGAGGTAAGACTGAAGCTAACAATCTTTTTAGGAATTAAAACACAGCTTGCTCCAGCTACATGCTGCTAAGGATGTTGTCTGCTCCGCTAATGGTTGCTCATCTCATCCTGGCCCTGCTACATGAACTTTCCACACTGCAGTGACCACAATTCCATTATGAACAACTGAAATGTATTCAGATTGGGGCTTCTTAATTTCCCATACCAGCAAAAAGGCAAGTAATAAACTGTTCCCCATAAGATAAGATTTCTTATTTTGTAGCAAGGGAGGTCTTGAAGAACGTAAGAATGAAGCACTGGAGATCATGAAGTCTTCATCACTGGAAATATTAAAAACAGGTTATAAAACTATCTGACAGGAATAACATAGATATAGTCATTTTGCCTTTGGATGGATTTGATAACTTCTCAGTCTCTTCCAACAGCACTTTCTATCATTCTGTGACTGGGGAGTAGCCAGACTTTGATATCTAAGAAGGTTTCCATGTGAAATATTTTATAACACGAGATCCCAATATCTTACACTTTAACTTTATGTGTACACTAGCATTGTTGCATACAATCTCTTTTACTTTGTCAGCCCTGGGCAAATCATCTCCAAAAATGAGTGAAATTAAACCTTTTTTTTTCTTATCACTGAACAGATAGTATGGTTATAGGTACTGAGATTTGCAAACAAAGCCTCTTGGATTTATAATGTACAAAGAACTGAGGGTTTACACATGTGCTGGCATGATATATGTGATTTTGAAAGAATTCATTAATATCCATGGACACTGATTGATTTAAAATTCATCTAGACCTGATGAAGTTTGTAACTTCTATGACATTATGTTGTGTGACTGGAAAAACAGTTGTGTGACATTACTCTGTCACACAGATGCAGTTGCCACATCAGCCTTTTCACAGACAAATACTTCTGCACTGGTATTTGACTGTGAAGCTAATAGGAATCTCTCCACTGTTGTCATTGTTCTGCATTCTCCCAGCTTTGATATAATACTAATAATCTCATTTATAAAGTTAGTTTCTTCCTTTGTCCTTTCAAAACACCGAAGACATGACTAGCATGATAAATAATAACAAAATCAAATTTCTCAAATTTCAGGAGAAAGGAGAAGTCTGTGTGCATGTGAGATAAACAGAATGACTATGATAACCCAGAAAATAGTGGGAGGAAGGAGAGAGAGATCAAAGACCATGTAAACTGAAAAAGAAACAGGTTAAATTAGAATCTTTATCTTAAGACAGAGAGAATCACAGAACAGATCTTGCTCTTCCAACTTTGTTGTTCACTTATTTTTATAATGAGATTTTATTATACTGTATTGCAATGCTTCCATGAAGAAGTGCTAAAATATATAGTAAATGAATCAACATTCTCATTACTTTTATGTACATTGAGATATGATGAGAAGTCTCATTCTTTAATATCTTCTGCAGTTTGGAAAATAGTAATAAATGGGGTTTTATATCTATTCACATGTAAGCGACTTTCCAAGAGACGGAGCTGACTGTAATCACAAGTTGTCACTGCTTCTCATACACAGATATTAGGCATTGTGGATCAAGATGATATCCCATACTGACTGTGATGATTGCCTTTGTTCCTGTTATCCATTTGAAGAACTTTTAACAGTTTAAGTGACACTAACTGGCAAATGTTTTCCCAAAGTTTTAATCTTTGAAATTTTGATTGTCAAAAAAACCCCAAACAACTGTTTTCTACTAATGGAATGGAAAACAAAACAATAACTGAGTGGCCTCTTTTGCATATGTATTTGGCTGTTAGTATTATTATTATTTCTATTACAATACCATCTAGATACACAGATACATTCAAGACCTTTTTTTTCAAGGTTCTGCACATTCTCAGGGTGAGGAATTGTCTTTTGCTCTAGAGAGCTTACTGTGTAAAGTCTTGTCTTTTCCTCCATTGTAATGCTTTAATTTAAATGGATTTAGGTTCTCTGTCTGGACTCTGTCACACTGCTATAAAACTGAGTTATTGTGGTTTAGCTTATGCTTGAAAATTTGTATTTAAGAATTACATCATTGTTATATCATTACAACTTTCTGTGTAGAAAGAGTCTAAATAAGGGTGTGGGGGAGAAGAAGGGGGAGAGTTAGGCAGGAGAGTTTGCCTGATTTGCCACAGATCACTTTTGCTATATTTAGTCTGAAAGGGTATGTTGGGTGAAGCCAGGCAGGTTGCAGTACGGCTGGAGTGCAGGGCTGTCCAGTAGCTACCTGGACCAGGGACCTCACAGGTCCCTCTGACATCAGCTGCAGCAAATCAAAGTAATGCAAGACCAGAACATGAAGATTGTTGGTCTAATGTGGATCCCTTGCTTCTGGCAAAGGGACTACCTTTGCCCATCTACTGCCCATCTACTCGTCTGGCACTTCAGTGAAGGAAGTTGCCATCACTTTTGACTTCTGCTTTCACTTGTTGCCCAGTGACTAAGGAGTCAGTCTCGCACCCGTCTTGAGTCTACCTTGTGCCAAAAAATAAGTGTGAAGACAATGGATGTTTTAAGAACACATTTTCTTATGATTTCTTTTGTCAATGTGTGTCTTAAATGCTTCTGGTTAATTGGCTGTATTCCCAGCCCTCCTAAATATAACAAAAGACTCATGGTATTTAGTATTTTCATAAAGCCACTGCAGCTGGAATTAAAAGATTGCAAGAGATCTTTATTTTAGAAGATAAGCTTCAAGTCTTAATGCTTGTTTATAAAAACTTGACAAAATGAAACAAGTAATCTGTAAGATCTCAGAAAGCAAAGGGCTAGTAAAAAGAAACACAAACTACTTCTTTTTTTTAACCGTCTATTTTTAAGCCAATCCTATGATTATCTGCAGTTTGACTCATGATTTTGGATGGCTGAAATTGGCAGCGATGTCAAAATAGAAATCTTTCCAGTTTCAAAAGTAATGTTCTGGTTTCCAAAGTGTTTTCCCAGACAGTCTGTTTTGATCTTTACTCAAAATGTTTATTTGTTCATCTAATTCACTGTAGTGTACAAACAGTAGTGAAATATGCCACATGTTTTCTCGTTCCTTTATTTTTCTGTATGGTCAGATTACTAGATTTTAGTCAGGAGTAGTATTACCTGTGTCACTTTTCTTAATTGATTGTCATTACTGCTATGTGAGAATGGGAGAATTTCAAAAGATTTAGATGTTCTGTTGATGTGAATGCATTTGACACCTGCAGTTTTGGTTGTTTAAAAGTTGTTGACGCTTTTCATATGATCCCTTGGCCAACTGAACTTTATCTTCGAAATAATTATACATCCAATTATCCATCCAATAAACCTTGCCTTGTCCTTGATGCTCCCTAATTTCATCACTTTGATGGAAATGTGTCCTAGTTTAACCCACTACACTGGGCCACATATACATATATGGCATCTAGATGCAAGGGAGCGATGAGAGATGAGACATCTTTCTCTTCTCTTTCCCCAGCTCTATCCGAGATACCGAAAGAATCAAGGGAGAGGTAAGTGCAACATGTAAGCAGTGGGGAGGAGTGGCTTTATTGTGTTCAGCTGGCAGTGATGGTTACCATGGTGGAGATAATATAACCGTCTCCAGAAACTAGACATTTTACAGCAAAATAAAACAGATAAATTTAAATCACTTTCAGGAATGGTCTAGACATCAGGATATTCAGAGCACGCATGGAATTAATTGCTTAGACACAGCTTGCTCATAGCCATATGCAAAAGATCATATTTTAAGTCAGTCTGGGACAGTTAATAGCTGACTAAAGCACAGGACTTTTGCCTTACATTGACCTGTAATGTTTGCTTTTCTTTCAGCTTATCCTATTTTTTAACTACAGCAACAGACTATCAATTGACCTGCACAGCACAGTTATAGCAAATGATTATTTCTAAATGCCTGTGAAGTGTCTACATTGTTAATTAGGGTCAATTGACAGCCAATTTGTTCTTTTTATGAAATCAGGAAAAACTGTTCCATGAGGGATCTGCAGGAAGATATATCTATCCATTGAAGATTTTTAAAACTTCATAGGTTTTAATTAATATAAATCTTTGTTCAACAAAAATAGTGACAATTACTTAAAAAAATCTTGAAAGCATATATGCTTAAGCAAATAACAAATGATTCAGCTCATTAACTGACTTCTCATGCATTTCCCATAGTAAATCATTGTCAGCAGATGTTTTTTGCCAACAGATAGATTAAAGTTAGAAAGGATAGTTTACATTTAAACAGAACGCTATTCACAGCTACAGCTACATTTAGCTTTTTACAGAAAATGGGAATGGGAAGGTAGAAATGGAGGACAGGAACACTGAACTGTTTAATCTCACTCAGCTTTCTGCAGCAAGGGATTGCATCAATTTGAAAGAACGTCTCTGTTTATACTTAATTTGATTGAACTATATGTGACATTAAGTAGTTTGCGCTATATGAAACCTCATATTCAATGATGTCACTTTCAAAAAAGGATCTTTACACTACTTTCTTGATAAAAATAGCTATGAAATCTCCACTCTAAAACAGGGTTGCAAAGTCAGAGGATCTTAGTTTTGGAAGTATGTAATTATCAGTAGATTATTAATATTAAAAATATGACTTGATGTACTATGAAGTCAACAATATAACATCAAGTCTTGTTCTAATGAACACTGTTAATTTTAGTTTAAAATGGTAATATATTAATAGGGCATGTTGTATCTTCAGTATCATTCATAATACCTTCAGACATAGTCATAAATGGCAAACAATTTTCTTGTCTAGATTTTACTTCTAGATTTAATTGTAAAACAAACCTGCTTTTTAAAAATACAATGAAACTAAGTTTTGCTGGTGGTAGGCTAAAAGGCTAAGACAAAAAGTAAGATGCATAGTATAAATTTTAAAATGTTCCAAGATTTGGAATTTTTACATTGCATTGTGTCATAAGGAAAAGCTTCTGAGCAGAATAGCTTGAGCAGAACTAGCCAGCCAGTAGACAAAAGCTGTTCTGGTTGGTATATGGGTATGGGTTTCTATTTTTTAGATAGTATTGGTAATATTCCAGAATTTTTTAATTTTTTTTTTGTGAAATAGTTTTTATTTTCAGACTCAATCTTATGAGAACATGTTGCAGCATGTGAATATTCTTTCTCTTAAAATAACACACTGATGATTATCTTTGCACAGGGTTTTCCTCTTGTAAATGCACTGAATTAGATCCTTATGTTTTGTAGGAATACAGTTTCTCCAGCAATTTCAGTAATCAAAAGCTGATAGACCAAGGCACTGAGTATACATATATTGTGTGTAGGTGTCAAGGTGTTGGCAATGGGGGGGCTGCAGGGGTCTCTGTGAGGAGAGGCCGGGGCTGCCCCGTGCCAGACACAGCGGTTCCAGATGGCTCCAACCGACCCCCCACAGGGCGCAGCTGAGCCCCTCAGACAAGATGGTGGCGCCTCTGGGAAAAGATACTGAATAAAGGACAGTAAACATTGAGAAAAAGGAACAGCAAGGCAAGAAGTGAAGAAGGGGCTCCATGGCAGGGCTGGGCACATCCCAAAGGAACTGCTGCCCTTGGAGGACCCTAATGTGAGCAGCTGTAAAGATGGCCTGGTGAGAGGGGGAAAATTACTGAACGGAAGAAAATGTCTGCTGAAAGTACTGTCAGAGAAATTGGCTGCCACCCTGGGAGCTGTACGCCTGGGAACTAGGCCTTGGGACCAGAAACACCCTTGAAAAGTGCAGCTGGCCTCTTTGAAGTACACCCACTAGAAACTGGTTGCATACTGCGGTACCATTGATAACTGCAAAAACAAGGGACTGTAATAGCAATTTATCATCTGAGAAGGTGGAAAACAGTCTGGGAAAATAAAATGGGTCTGAAAGAAAAGAAAACAACATCATCTAATGGCTGTTACAGGTGAAAAATAGGAATTAACAGCATCAAAGTAGGCTGCTTGAAGTAGGATGTTCTATGCCCTCTTATGTCTCTATGTTACAAAAAGGACTCAATTTTTATCCAATACGGAGCCTCTCTCTGATAACTTCCCATGCTGCTCATACTTTTTCTTTCCTGTGCAGGTTGAATTCCACACCACCCCTCTATAAGACCTTGAACTTTCACCAGGGACACATAGCTGACTCCAGACTGTGACACCTTTGAAGTGAGACTCTGCCTGTTATCTTACTGGTCCCCCTTTGGGCTCAATTTTGGGGTCAGTTCGGTTTTGTCCTCCCGCCTCTGGGATGGATGGGTCCCCTTTGGGATCAATTTGTCCTCCCCTTTGGGATGGTTTGGCCCCTTCTGAGATCTGTCTAATTCACTTGATATCGGTATTATATATCTATATAAGTAATCTATCATAAGCATATCTGCTGTTACATCGTTGATAATTTGCTTCACTAATAATAAGTTTGTAGTAACTTGTAATAGTATATACCTACTTGGTTGTTGCTGTTATTGGTTGTTGCTAGATGATTAGTTGCTGCTATTATTAACTGCTGCCATACTATTGACAGATACTATATTATTGCTGACAGTAATTTGTAATAGCTTGATTATATATACTCACTTTATTAATCATAAGTATACTTGCTAGTGGTGATTTTTGTGGTATTTGTGGTAATCTGTAATAAAGTAGAGAAATTTAGAGGCCTCTGTGTCCTTGTGTATTACAGAATCCTACGAACCATGGTCGCAATAGCTACATGCCTGCAGGACGGGTAACACTTTAGGTCATGACAGACCCACACCAGAGTAGAGCAAATGGGTAAGAAGGAAGGAGAAGCTGGAAAAAAAAACAGTGAGAAACAAGGAGTGGCAGAAAGAAAACACTTTGTCATGACCCCAGCATCCTGCACTGCAGGTGACCCCAGCATCCTGCACTGCAGGTGACCCCACCAAAGGGGCTGAGAGTAATCTGTGACAATATAAAGGAGAAGACCATGAAGGGGGAAGGAAAGGTGTCTGGGGTAAAGTTGAGCCTGGGAAAGAGGGAAGGAAAGGTGCTTCCACAAAGTTTTTTAATATTTGTGTTCCTTGTTTTCTAATACCCAAATGAATAACTACATGTTTCAAATCAAGTAATTTCCCAAGTAAAGTCTGTTTTGCCTGCGACAGCAATTGGCAAATGATTTCGCTGTTCACGGTGGTCCTATCACTGGATACTACTGAGAAGTGCCTGAATCCATCTTCTTATTCCCCCACACAGTGTTTATCCATATGGATAAGACCCACCTGAGTTTTCTCTTCTCTAGGCTGGACAGTCCCAGTTCTCTCAGCCTTTCCTCATAGAAAGATGCTTCAGTCCCTTCAACATCTTGGCAGCCTTCCACAGGACTCGCTCCAGTAAGTCCATGTCTCTACTGTACTGGGGAGCCCAGCACTGGACCCACCACTCCAGATGTGGCCTCACCAGTGCTGAGTAGAGGGGAAAGGTCATCTTCCTCAACCTGCTGGCAACACTCCTCCTAGTGAAGCCCAGGATACCTTTACTCTTCTTTGTCAGAAGGGCACATTGCTGGCTCATGGTCAGTTTGGTGTGCACCAGAATCTCTAGGACCTTCTCTGCAAAACTGCTTTCCAACCAGCCACAGCTGTTGAGTATTACTTGTTTTCTCATTACACCTACTACTGCTGACCCTGGATCTCATGCAGTGTACTGAGTGTGGGGAGAACTTCTGTGGGGAACTGTGAAGTTTTGGTAATATTCTTTAAAGCATTTATGACAATTCCTACAATGTCTTGCTGCAGATATCTCTGCTTCTGCCTTACAAGAATATGAACTACAGTAGTCAAGTTTTAAAATGCTTCTGATTGGAGCAATACTACATCATTTAAGTGAAAACATCTTTCATAGATCCAGGAAGATGAGATAAAAGTGCATGGAATGAGTATTTGAATTGTTTTCAAATTCATAGTGTCAGGTGCGAGTCACTCAACTGGATATGCAGTCTGTAGCCTGAGTTAGTTTCTGGTGTATATAGGCTGTCTGTTTCGATTTATAATGGAAGAGTGATCAATATCAATTGAAGAGCATGTATTGCTCTACTGTCTTTAAATATTACTTATGACATATATAAAGAATTAAAACTCCTGTGTTGTAGCCATGACTATAAAATAGAAATGGCAATAATGAAAAAGAGAGATAACCAACACAGTCCCTGAAACTGTAATTATAGCTCAATCATTTTACTGAGATTTTTTCCTAAATACCGCTGTTTCTCTCTGTAGGTTGAGATTTCATATATGCACATAAAAATCAGACTCATAGGTATGGATTCAAGTTCATAGAAAATAGAATGTGAAAACTTCAGAAACTATGAGTCACAATACTTTTACAGTGAAGTGTGACCAAGAATTATTAAATTGTTATTATTTATTAAAGTATGACAAGGGACTATATGATAGAATTAATGATTATGAAAATGTCCCTGGCATATGTAGATATCAAGCTATGTTCCATAAAAAAATCATAAATCCCAGCAGCAAGGAAAAAAACAACAAACAAACAAAAAACCCCTAAACCCATAAACTCAGAACTGAAAACGAAACTATGCTATCTGAGGTTGATCACTCAGGCATTGACTAACATTTGAAAGTTTTAAGCAAGCGGCAAAGCTAGCTTCCTTAAAAATGATCTAATAAAAATGTTATCTTAACCTACAATTTTGCCTAGATTTTAAAATGTATGTCATAGAAAGGAAATGAAGACAAAATACAGGTTGGGGTTTTTTAAATATAATTTTGGTTAGGGAAACTTACTTTCCATTCAGTCAAAAAAAAAAAAAAAAAAAAAAAGAGAAAAACAGAAAAAAAACCCAGTCATCACAGCTGTTTGTTCCATAGCATTCAATACTCTAGATGTAAGATAAAATGCCAGCATTTTTAGAGACATAAATGTAGGAAACAATAAAAACATTTCCTTTCAGCTGCATATCAGTATTTAGGCAACAGCTTAGAAGTTATAATGAGTTGAATTTAATCAAACTCCCTTGACCTAGCAGGAGAGGTATCAAAGCAAAACTGAGACTCTCTGCTGAAGTAAAAGGAATGTTAAGTCAGAGCACCACAGTTAAAAACCCATAATATGCTCCCAAGCATATCTGAGAAACTTCAGACTTGCACTTATTTATTTGAGATGAGAATCTGAGACACTTAGCTGATTGCAAGTGCAAACTGTAAAAGTATTAGGTCAAAAGTTAAATGTCTTGAATGTTAAATTACTTCTTAGATCTTTAGTAACGTATGCTAGTGAAACTGATCCTAGGTGTTAGGCTTTGCTTGGACCTAATTTAAATTCCTCTACATCTTAGCATAAAATATAAACCAAATCTGATAGAAAAAATCTGTTGGCTTTTTTTGTCTTTTTTTTTTTTTTTTGGATTATGAATGCCATTGCTTTTTGTATTGACTAGATACAAAACCAGAAAGTTCCACTATGAAAAAATAATTATTTCATAATTTAAAAAAAATACACTATTATGTGATAATATATATTTTTACTGTTACATTAAGTCATGAAACACTTGTGATATTTCTAGTTCAAATCAAACCAAAAAGATAAACTGAAGATTTCTATAAGTGTTTAAAGGCTGCTTATCTCAAACTAAATTCTGACCTAGTTTTACACCTATACAGAAAATTCCATTAATCTTGAAATTGATCACTGGTGACTTTAGAAGTCAAGATTTCTATACTTTCCTATGTACCATTAATCGGGTAAAAGGGTATGGATCTCAGGCTTCAAATCTCATATCACATGCAAACAATCTACTTCTTTCTACACACCTACAGTGTTTTTCAGTCTGCAGCTTCAGTTTAAAGTCATCCTTAAAATTAGCAATACGAAAGAACATTTAATTAAAACAAAGATCCACAGAACTCATGTATGTGTTATAGGCTCATGCACTGGTTTGATAGCTAAAGCAAAAGGTGTATAAAGAAGGTAACCACATTACAACCGGTTATTAGTCACCTTATTAATGACTGTATGAGACAGTGAATGCTCTAACAATTTCAAAAGTGTTGTGTTATTCAGTGTTAAGATCAACATTGGTTTCCCCTGTCTCTGACAATTCATTTAATTTCACGATTATTACATATTAGTTTTGGTTTTGGCCATATGTCAGTTTTTAGAGTCAGTTTCCTTCAAATCTATTAGCTGTAGGCTCAGGGGACCACATATGAAAATCTCTGCCTGTCCACTGTATTTATTAAAAAAAAGAAGAGCAGAGCCAGAATGAAGGCATCAAAAGCTCTTACAGCCCAGCTCCACTGGGCCTTACTGTAATAGGCGGGAAAATGATGTTTACACAAATATTACTGAAAAGCATGGCTCAACAGGAAGATTCATAGAGCCAAAGGGTTGATGCTGAGGGCTTGACATCCACGCTATATGCATGGCAGGGACACAACGACAGGAGGACAGAGGGTGTATACTGAAATACTGTTGTGGGTTAGCCATGATAGGCAGCCAAGTCCCACACAGCTGCTCACTCACTCTCCCACAGTGTGAGGGGAGAGAGAATCAGAAGGGTAAAAGTGAGAAAACTTGCAGGTTGAGATAAAGACAGTTTAATAGGTAAAGCAAAATCTGTGCATGCAAGCAAAGAAAAACAAGGAATTCATTCACTACTTCCCATTGGCAGGTAGGCGTTTTGCCATTTCCAGGAAAGCAGAGCCTCATCACACGTAACAGTTACCTGGGAAGACAGATGCCATAACTTTGAACGTCCCCCCTTTGTCCTTCCTCCTTCTTCCCCACAGCTTTTATTGCTGAGCATGACATCACATGGTATGGAATATCCCTTTGGTCAGTTTGGGTCATCTGCCTGATTGTGTTCACTCCCAACCTATTGCCCGTACCCCCAATTTATTCAGTGGAGGGCCAGAGTAAGAAACAGAGAAGGCCTTGGTGCTGTGCAAACACTGTTTAGCAATAGCTAGATCTTCAGCACGTCATGAGTATTGTTTTGGTCACAAATCTAAAAACAGCACCATATGAGCTGCTATGAAGAAAATTAACTCTATCCTAGCCAGTACAACTATACATCTGGTCCTGGGGACTGAGTGTCCATCAGCCACTGCAATGCATCTTCAGGTCTAACTTCATTGAACAGAAATGCCACTTGCGCACCCTGAGACCACTCTGCATTGGAAGCCAAAGCGTGGCTAAAGGGTTTGTTTCAAGAGCAAAAGTTTCAAACTAAAATACTAATGTGGATGTACCTGATGTGGCCACACAGGAACAAATGGCTAAGGAAGAACAGAGCCATACAGAGCTTTGAAAGCTGCAATAAATATTTTTTATTTAATGCATGGAGAAGACAGTTGAGGAATTCAGAGGTTAAGTAAGTGACATGTTTAAGTCTGTAGCCAGGGAGAAACGGTGTGTAGTGAATACGATGATGATTAAAAAGACTTTTCATAACCTCACAAAGGTTACAGGGATCAAGCCACATGATCCAGACAAAAAAGCAGGCATGTCCAGTAGCAACAAGAAAAGCACTGGCACATCATCACTGGGAATACCCTATTCCAGACATCTATTCTGTTCCCTACAATTTAAGCAAAATACTAACAGGCACTGCAGAAGATACTGCAAGACCTTGCCTTGTTTATAACAGGTGACTGCTAAGAAAATGATTGCTTCCTACATGTTAAGGATAAACTGCAAGAAGGGAAATGAACAATTAAAGATGAAGAGTAACAACACTTCAATGTAATTCCTAATAAGAATATTAACATACTTGTAAATTTCACCTTATTTCTAGTATGATTTTTGCTACTGTTTGTTGCAGAATTTAAGTTAAATTCTTAAACTGAGACTGAGAGGGCATATATTTCTTCTATATTTCTCCTGAGCTGAAAATAATAACAATTGAATACATATGTCAAAAACCTTCAGGCAAGTGACAAATGCAAAGTCGTTATCATTACTGGAGGATCAGAAAATCATCATTCAAGGTCCATTAATATAGGACAGGAAATCTTTCAGAAGATCTCTTGGCAATAATTTGCAAAAACATCTGTGTTCTACTGAGTAGTTTTTTTTCCCTAAAAACAAGATGTTTAAAATAGCTGCTTCTATTTGCGACTTCTCTTGAAGATGTTAATCTTGTGATTACGACAATTCAGATGATGAGAAGATACATAAGACACTACAGACTTAGGTTCATTTTGGGTGCTGAATAAGTAGTAGACACATAGGAACTCCTAAAAACCATCCATTTTGCATCAAAAGAGGCTACAAAAAGACTAAAACATGTACATATGTACATTTCTTTCCAGACAAAACTTTTCTTTTGTCTCACAGTAAACCTCCATGGCCTTTATAGAAAATTTTATCTTAATTTCATACATTCTTCTTGTCATTCACATCAAGTGAATCAATAAAGCCAGAGAAATCTGGTAAAGTAACAAAATTATCAGAATATGCAACAAAACATAATTTACCTGGCTATATACAACGAAACTTTTAATATCATGATGTGCAAGAGCCTAACTGGCAGCCAAGTACCAGTGCTGAGCTACTTCAGAGGATTAATGGCTGTCTGGTATATTATACTGCTGTCAGGAAGTACTACAGTACTTGAGAATGGAATAAATTTGGGAGTGAAGAGAAATAACTAATGGAATACTGAAAAAGGCTTCTGCTAGATAAAGATAGGCAAATTCATTTTTAATTTTTAACCCACTTGAAAATCCTGGGCTTGAAATGCCAGCTCAAGCTTGAGTGATTGGGTTTGTGCTCTTTTAAGCGAAGACTGAGATAAAAGGAGGCATGACAGATAAAAAGCTAGGGAAAAATATGCAGTGAGAGCTGGGAAATATAGTAGGCACAGTAAAGTAATGATATGGTTGAGTTTTAGAGGCTTGTAAAAGAAAAAATTCTGCACAAAATAGTATTTGTAGTGAAAGCATTAGGTTCCTCCTAAACTGAGATTGAAATTAGTTCATTTACTTGCTCACCACTGTCTCACCTTTCCTCCAACTAAATCAAGCCACTTTTCCAGGCATTTTTGAAGGCAGCATACAGGAGATGCATTTAAAGAGAGTTTCACACAAAGCAAACGTCCTTCATTGTATAGCTCTTTCTACTATTGAGTAACGACATCTGGGTAGTTACTGTTGACTCATACAACTTATTATCATAACTTTTTTTTTGTGTTCATATTTTGGTATTTATTTTCTTAATTAAAAAATAAACGGTACTGTTACAACCTAAGCAGCTTGCACACATGAAGTGGACTATGCAATAGCATCTTCGGCTATGTTTGGGGAAAAAAGCCACTGAGATAGTAATTAAGTCTGTAATTCTTGCCCATAAGGGGCAAGGGGCAAGGGGTACATGGCGTTACTGACCATATATACCCCACATGTGTATGCTGCTTTGTGTTGCTTGCTCTCAGGGGACAGCAAGAGCAATTTGCTCCCCAGGAGAAGGAGAAGTGGAAGCCAAGGGTGACAGCAAGGCAGGCAGGGCAGACAGCCCCTTGACAGGACTGCCATCAAACAATGCCTAAGCAAGAAGAGCAGAGGAGGCTCAGTGACAATAACCAGCTTCAGCCAAGAGTCCAGCAAGTGCCAGAGAAGTCCTTGGGAATGAGACAGATATAAGGTTGAGCCAGGATGTCAAGTCAGCTGTCAGGATCAGCCAAGCCAAGCATAGGCATACCTAAAGCATACCTCATGCTGTAGGTATGGACCAAGTGCAAGGACCTGAACTTAAAATGCAATTCTCAAATAAAACGGGTAAAACCTTAATGAGCCACAGCTCATTCTCACTGCTCTTTCTCACACAGCAGTCTGATGTAGGGTTTCACAGCTGCACCACCATAGGGAGCTGGCAGGGAAGAAATTGCAGAGACTGACGGTGTGCTTGGCTCTCTGGTATTTGCTTGTATGGTTGAAAGTGTAAGTTAAAGCCCAAGGTTTATTGTATCCACTCCTTTTTACAGTCAGGTAGGAAGGAAAATCTCTTGAAAGCTAATATTTGTCAGAAATTATGGGACAGAATTTCTGATAAGAGGTAGACAGGTTCTTCCACATTTCTTACATGTGTGCATATATATGTATTTATATATATACCTTAGAACATCGAAAAAAGAACCATGGACAATGGCATAGAAAGGTGGGCTACAGCTACAGTTTAGGTTGTTCTTACATTTCAGTTCTGTAGCTTCTAACATATTCCAGGCTTTGTAGCTTTGATTTTCAGGTTTCTCTGTTCCTAGTATAGCATAGAGAGTTTACAAAATTGTTCAACAACTTGTTTTTCTTTTTTCTTTCTTCTTTTTCTTTCCTTCCCAAAAAAGAGGTGGTTTAGCTGTTTTTCCTTTATATGAGTTGTTTATGCATTTCTCATGTAGTTGGAGTTAGACAGACCCATAGCTGCAGCTCCTGTATATCAGCTTTTCACAAAATATTTGCAGGAATTAGAATCTAACTAACACTGATTGAGTGTTTGAGTGAATCAGCAAAAAGTCTTGTCTTTAGGCTAAAAAGCTTTAATTACAAAATGGCCAAATTTCCAATTGGATGAAAAAATTTAATGTGATAACAAAAGATTACACTGTTGGCTGAAGTAAATCTTGTAATTTCCACAATTTTGCTTTGTCATATAACTTTTTTTTTCTTTTAGGATCCTG
Source organism: Nipponia nippon (assembly GCF_047370975.1). NCBI lineage: Eukaryota > Metazoa > Chordata > Aves > Pelecaniformes > Threskiornithidae > Nipponia > Nipponia nippon. Next base: position 46,400,333 of record NW_028262347.1, read on the forward strand.
CATGATTCTCACTATTTTAAATGAGACAGTGATTTATGTTGAATGCATCATATACTTCAGTATTTTGGGTGTTCTTTGCATCATAAGATACTAATTGGGCAATTTTGTTCTTCCTGGAGATGAAATGCTATGTAACTGAGCTGGTAGAAAAACGTAAGGGAAGTGACTCAGCCACAAAAATGGAAGGGAGTAATAGACTTAGTTTATGTCCAAAGCATATTTAATATATATGGCACAGAACATAATATTTTGCAACATTCCAAGAGTATATTCCTGTTCCTAAACTTAAGGATCAGTTTCTATCAGTCCAGGTTTCTCATCATAAACCTACAGACATGTTTTATGTACATGAATGTATAAAATCCATAAAATTATTTCATCCATTATAAACTAGAGATACAGGAGTGTCTTGAGATACATCTATTAAGTAAAAGCCAGTTTATCTGAGCTGCCATCTATCAAATTTCTGGAAAATATTTCTTATATTCGCTTCGAGTAACAGTCTTATAAAGATGTAGCTCTGAAAAAGAACCAAAACCACTGTTATTTTGATGATAATAGTTAACTGAACTTGTCAGCTATTATTAGTAGACTATTTTAACTCTGTTTTCCTATGGAAACAATGCTTATGCAGTCATGCTCTTGTTAATGTGTGCATCCAGTAAAGTGTGAACCTGTTTGCCAGTTTCAGTTCACATGTGACAGAGTGGTGGGAACCTCAAACATAAAAAAACTCTTGCAAGTTTTGGGAAACTGGATAATTAGATAAAGGAAAGAAACCTTATTAAGGACCTCACAGTGGGGAAAAGCTGTAGCATGAGCTGATGCTGGGGAGTTCAGATACAATGCAGACAGATCTATGTGGGAAAAGTTTTAACTGAAGTTCACATGTTATTAAAATCTCACAAAAATAATTCATCCCAAGATAATGAATTAATTTATCCAAGGAAATAAGTCTTCATTCATTGATAGAATGATTTGTTTAGGCAAGTTTTGGACTCAGAGAGTATTACTTTGATTTGTTGTACTGATGCCTTGTATAAGTTTATTATCTGAAGATATTTAATTGTTAGCATTCAAAGATTTTTTCTTTCTCTTCATTATTCTCCATTTCTATCCCACACCTTTTCTTGTTTCCGCTGAATATGTCTGAGGCAGCTTTATCTGCCCTAGGTATGAAAATTCTCCCCCACCTCCTGGGCTACAAGGAGTCATTTTCAGCTTCAGGGAATATTGTAACTTCCTTGAAGCTGCTCTGACCTATTCAGTGGCTTTCTGTAGAGTCAAATGACTGGAAGGACAGCAAGAGGAAGCAAGACAGGAAAAGTGGCTTATCAAGCTTTTGCTAGTTGGGGTTAGGCAGGGTCAGCCACACAGAAAACTTTTTCAGAAGTGCTTAGCTTGCCTTTCTGTCTAGTGTAGTACCTTAGATGTTACCCCTTCCCCAACCTTGAAGGAGTCCACACTTGAAAAAATAATACCACTGAAATACTTTTCACAGGGGTTCAAAGACATGGGATCTACTTATTTCAGTATACTGGAATGAAAACCATTAGGTCCCAGAGAGCACCAAAGCTGACCAGCCTCACCTGGGACCTGCCTGTGGATCTGGGGCTCCATTTAAGCGAACGCCTGGGCACTCCTACTTTGCCTGAATGATACAGTAAGTACACATGTGCCTAGTACTGCTACCTACTGTTCTGCCCTCCTGGCTGGACTTCTTGGATGGGCCTTCGGCTGAGCTTCTGTGTAGCCTTATCTCTAGTCCTGCCTCTAGCCCAGAGTCCTGCCATTTTTGACTGATCTTCATGGCTGGACTGTGAGCCTTGCTTTGTCTCGAATGGTCATTTGGACCTGTTGCTATCACCACCCCTGATCAGGTACCATGGGACTGCAACCTGCAGGAGTATCACTGTCCAGCCAGGAGTACTGGGGTCATCGTGGCTCCCAGCTCATCTCCATCCCAGAAAAGCCCCACTCCTGCTGCTCCCTGACAGCCAGCATATTTTTCTGAGAAAATTATTTTAAAATGAAACATATATAAATTAAATACACAAACATACTTTTTTTTTTATCTGTTAATGCTAGTAGCAGTTTCACTGAAGTATTTAATACAAGAAGAGCTTAGGTATTAGAAGAACTAATTAGTGGGTACGTATTGTGGGATTTCAGTTTCTTATGTTATTGAGATACTCTAATTGATGGCAATGGAGCAAAATGCAGCTGTTCTGACTATGAACTTTTCCTATATTTGTAATGAAGCTTTAAAGCAGTCAGCTAGATTGCTTGCGTAAGTGTTTTGAACAAAATCATCAGTACCTGCTAGGATAAGCCTCAGATTAAGTTTCTCATAACATCCGGCCAAGAAACACAGTACAACATCATTTAGAAACAAAGTACTAATCTAGTGCAGTGTTTACTTTCACATGCCATCTGATGCATAGTTCTGTCATCAAGAAAAATGGGTATTAAAATATCAGAATTTAGATATGACTAAGTTTGGCTAATTTAAACTTCAGGTTGATTAACATGGGAATGTAAAAATGACACATGTGAAGTGACTGATGGAGTGGGTTCCATCAGAAACTCAACAGCTGTTCCCTCAGGAGCCACATTATTTTCCAATAGCCAGAAGCATATAATCCTTTATAAGAAAGGTAATTAAAGTTTCAGCATTTTGCTCTTTTAGTTTCAGGGAAACTAAGATGAAATCAAGACTGGGCCTCATTTCTGTTATGGTTATGGCATCATTAGGAGTCTGTTCGATAGTTCCAGGATCACTGACTCAGACGTCATGCTGTCTGTATCAGACTAAAGTGTTCAGCTGAGATCTAAATCCACCACCTAGGTTAGAAATGAGTATTCTACAGCTGCTGTAAGTGAGAAAACAAATCAATTGTTACATGGTCTGGGGCCAGGGTCACTGGGATACCCCCACCAAGAACAGAATTTTACTGGAATTTCAGATTAACAGGTAAATATTTGAAAATCTAGTTTATATTTAATGCTTGCCATGGTCTTGTTTTTCACCACCCCCCCCCCCCTTTCAAATTTAAACTATCTCCACTTGGCTAGGATGGGAAGCAGAAGTGCTGAAATATCTAATCTCGAAAGACTTCCAGCCCAGCTGTGGAAAATCAAGTGGCTTTAGACAGTTGGAATACAGTTCAAAAGAGCATCCACAGTTTTTGGTGTTTGTCCAAGCATTGAGATGCTTTGTGGTTTACTCATCACTCTTTGTAATGTATTAGAAAGTAAACATACTCTGCCAATGCGTAAAAATGATATGAAAGTAAATCTGCTCCTGACCTTGCTGTCCACTTGCAGGCATGACTCTGACTGACTTCAGCGGAAGTTTTACATAGGGAATGGCTTCATGATTAGACATCAGTACTGCAAACGAGATAATATGTATTAATGTGTGTGATTTCTCTCTGGAATCAATTACAAGTGAGAAAAGAAAACTGAGTATAATAACTTTCCCATGGACTGAGACTGTACAGCTACCATTCATCTATGCAATGCAATTCTAAAAGTAAGCATAGCATAAAAAATGCAAAATTATAAATGTATGGGCAAATGAAGCATGCCCTTTTTCATATGATATTTGAAACTAGAGGAAGGGGCAAGGGACATAGAAAGCTTTTTCTTCCTTCAATCACAGAACCTGTTAGAGGGGCTGAGAACAATATTCTTAGACTGCTCTAGAAACAACCTGTAAGAAAAACTACCCAGATTGTGAAAAACAGTGAGACAGGCTTTCCCTCTCTGGTTCAGTGGAAGACAAATGACCTCTTTAATCCACACGCCATGCATATAATGAAATCTTAGCACCAAGAAAGGTCATTGTTATGGGCATTATTGCTCTATGATGCTGTGAAAAAGTGACCCCAAGATAATGTTAAAAAATCACTTTCCATTAAGTATCCAGAGTTACCAGCTACTACATTTGGAATGACCAAACTGTTACTTCCAGAGAGGAAACTCCTGAATTATTGTAGGCTTTGCAGACCACTGAATGTTGCAATTCCATGCAGTTTTCTTCCCCCAGCACTTTGCACAGTCTCTCTCTTCCTCCATGGTTCCCAGTCTGAAAGAGGTGCCTTCCTTGGTAGACTGGAGAGAGCAGAACTCTGTGCTGGAGGGGGCTGAAAAGCAAGGGGGCAACTCTAAGTCACCCAGCATTAGATTCCCTTTAAAACTCCATCAATCCTGCTGGCTCCAGAGCAGCAAGGGGAACCTGGGGAGCTGGTGGAGATTTCCCCTTATCTTGCTCTTTATAATCCTTGGTTGAATTGAAATCTTTGAGCAGAGGGGTGCAGTGAAAATGGCTAATCAGCCTGGGAAGAGAGAAGCGTGCTGTTCTTGATGCTTCTGGTTGCTCCTAGGTATAACAGGCTTAGTCAGGTACAAGATAAAAAAGCCTACTTTTTCCACAATGAATTCCTTATCTGAGAATGACAACTATGAGTTGGAGTAGTGCGGTACAGCCATTTTAACTAATTTATCATGCTTAGGAAGTCCTGATTTGCTCCCCACTCCCCAACAGAGAGTAAAATCTTTGTTCTTCATTGAACTTTCCAAAATGTCAGATGTTTCTATGAACTTTACTAGAAAAGTGATGCAGATATAGGATTGGAGGTGAGCCTAAAAGCTGAGTTGGATCCTAAAGTCAGTGAGAAGACAGAATAAGTGGTAGATGACCATTTAGACATAATAGGTGGAAGGTGCCACTTTAAAACTATGTGTTTTGGTATACATTGGAAATACTGTAATTACACAGAACTAGAAACAGTTTCAGAAAAGTTAATTTAAACTCAGGGTGGATAGAAAGGTGCTTTAGTTTCTTGCTTTTGTCATCATAAGTGGGCATGTGCTGCCTTTTATACCCTTGATAAAAATTATGCCTTTGATAAAAAATGTTGCCAGTAAGGAACTTCATAGTCCTCCCCTCCCCAGATACCATAGGGAACAGATTGTCTGGAAGTCCTGGAGATATTTCAGAGCAGGTTAAATTTGCCAAGAATGGGAAAGGTATAATCAGTCCTTTGCTGGGATTTTTTGACCTTTTGTTGTTGTTGTTGTTGTTGGAATTTTTTTGTGTTACTCCTTAAATTCCTCCCAGTTCACAGCTTTGCTGATTCAGGACACTCATGAGCAGCCATAAACCCTGCCTCCAGAAAAGATAGTTCATGTGTAACAGTTTCATGTAATGAGAGACTTAACATACTTGTTCACTCACTTGCATGTTTACAAACCCCAGGAACTAGTATATTGTAGCTTTCATCATTTTTAGAATGATGTGGAGCTATGGGAGGTTTACATGACAGTATTTGAAGACCAAGTAACAAGTGTCTCCTTCCAAATCTGCTGGAGAACGGCTGTGGCCCTGAAGTGGGCTTGTTTCAGAGGTACATGGTCACTGCCATAGTAAAAGGACAATCTTTCACCTCTTTTATGCACACAGAGGGAGTGAGGTACCCCTTTGCATAAGTCTTCTCCAATTTCATATATACTGTCTCATCTTAATCATGTCACCTTGCCCCAGGCTTGGATTCTGAAAGCAGATTTGATCCTCTCTACACTCCATGATTTGCCTGCACATGGAAACCGAAGAGGGAATTCCAAGTAGGTTTTAATGACTCAGAGATTCTGTTCTTAAGAGTTTCTTTTCAGAGCTAATTCAGAATTTCATCACTTTGAAGCACCAGTAACTATGTTGTCATAGAAGGCATAAAGTAGAATTCTAGAAATGGTCTTTTCTTGTTATTAAATTTATTTTTCTTTCTATTAAAAATATGTTCATAATTGATAGATTTCTCATCCATGAGGACACTGAAAGAACTTTTCCTTTACTATAGCTAAAATGTGATTGGGGTCAGAATTTAAATTCAGATAACATAGCTCGTTGCAGTAGTTTATATTAAAACCAAACTCCAGTGCAGTAACAAAGAGCGCTTGCTTCTCCTTAAAAATGAAATCATGTATACACACTGGATAGCTGATACTTGGATCAAAGGGTGGAAAAATGTTTAATACTGTTCACAAAGTTATTTCAGTGTTATGAGTGCAAAGTTAGATGTTATTTCAATTTCTTTTATCTTCAACTTTTTAGATCACAGCTTACTGTTAAAGGCATACCAGTAGGTAAAAATAATAGTAATATAAAAGATGTTTTACAAAAATGCTTGGATTGCCAGACTTTCATAATGTATTACTACTGAATTGAAACAAGATCATTAAATGGATCAGGGAACAAAGCCTGTGGGAAGGGAGGGAGGTTGGCACAGAGTGTTATTTGAATTTAATTCTGTTGAAGTATTTTATAGAATCTGCAAGTGACATTTATAAACAATAACAAATTTACAGACTGAAAGTATTATTTTTGAATATGTTGATTAACTTTCATTTGAATATCTATGAAGTATTTACAGTTCGATCATTATCTGTTAACCTTGAGTATTGGTTAAAATGATGAGGCACTTCAAAGTGACCCATCTTATTTACATAGTTGAAAGATTTATAGAATATCGAGACATAATGATGACTTGACTGGTCTGTAGTTAATGCTCTGATGTAGTTAACCAGCTGTAGAGGACAATACTGTTCAGTCATGTCACTTATGATGACACCTCTTTTTGGCTATTAGGAGTCATTTTTGTTATTGCTGTTCTATTCTTCATCCAGATCAGCTTAACGCTTCTGCCTTGCATAACCCAAAGCATGTTTGAATCTGAAAATGTAGTTTGTTTTCATGTTGCATTCTTATTTAGAACTCCTCCTATGTATTGCCAGAAAAATTTTACTGTGAACACTGTGGGTTTTCTCAGCTCTGCTCCCTGTGTGTACACTTGTCGATGTGATTGCTTACCTTCAATTCACTGAAGAAACATCCAGAATTGTTAACTTCAGCCATGGCGTTGTAATCCTTAATTAGATATACTACAGTGATTTGTCAAGGAATATGGAGAGCCTAGCCTATGTAACTGAGTTGCATATTGTTCATTTTTCATTTTCTTGTGTATCATTTCATATTTTACATTAATTTCAGGTTTATCATTTTTATATATATGAATACATAAGACAGGACAGACATTTTCAAGTTAATTTTAAAAGATATTCAGAATCCAAAGGAATATCTTGGAATCCCATTGTGTTATTGTAAAGGACCGCTAGAAAAAGTGTTTTTGTCTCGACATTGCCGCTGTAGCGCCATCCAGCGTCACGCTTCGAGAAAACCACCTTCTCCACAGTTTTGAGAAACACAACCTCGTGCGCCTGCGCGGGGACTGAAGGCGCGAAAAGAGCAGAGGCGGGGGCAGCACGTCCGTGGCAAACCGCACGTACACGTTTGCGATCTGCGCATGCGCGAGAGCCCCTATATAAGGAGCACGCGTGCCCCTCAGCCGCGTGCGTAACTACGCCTTCCTTTCCTCCAGCTTCAGGGCCTCCTCCCTCTGTCCCCGACGAAGCCTGAGGCCACTGAAGACCCAGCGGAAGATCGTCGGACTTGAAGTGGTGGTGACAAACAACTTCTTCTCTCTCTCTCTCCCCCCACCCCTATTATTTCCCTCTCTTCCCTTTGCCCTCCCTCATCCCTCCATCCTCTTCCCCCCCCAAATAAAAGTAAAAGATTGCATGACATCTGACCGATTTCAGCGTCTTAATCTTGGGATCGTATCGAAACCTCCCCCGATACTGGATCGGGACAGTTACTTTAAAAATGTTTGCCAGGTCTGAATTGAGCTTTTAGACCCAAAGGTATTTATGCAAAAACATATATTGCATAGATTAATCTTAACTGCATAAGCTAATCAAATACTCTAATAAAAACCAAGAATATATTTATTAAAAAAGTAACCAGTTTTGCAATGTATTTTGTTCATTTTAGTGACTAAAACTGGGCTTTAAAAGTTGCTTGCAATAAATTCCAATAAATACCGAAGTAAGAGAGTCTATGAACTTCTCATTACTGTACTGCCTAATGGTCACAATTTTTATCTCATAATAGTCTATGAAATAAACAAGTATTCTTTTTTCGTAGGACAAGATTAAGGTACATTGATGATGATGATCTGGCACAGAGTAATGTGAATTCCTATGACGATAGACTGAATCTTCCTTCATCTAAAATCAAAATAAAATCAAATACCCCTTTACTTGTGTACAATATATAATTGTTTGAACAGTTCTTCAGAACACTCCTTATGGATTTGAAAGTGAATGTATCAAGGTGGAGAAATATTACCAGTCATATTTTTCAAGACCCAATTGCAAATACGGAATGATGCAAATATTAGTGGAGGTGAATAACTTTGTCATGGTTGCCCAGATGGCAACTGAGCACCACACGGACACTTGCTCACTCCCCTCCCAGTGGGATGGGGGAGAGAATCAGGAGAGTAAAAGTGAGAAAACTCATGAGTTGAGATAAAGACAGTTTAATAAGTAAAGCAACAGCCTCCCAGGCAAGCAAAGCAAAACAAGGAATTAATGGACTACTTCCCATGGGCAGGCAGGTGTTCAACCATCTCCAGGAAAGCAGGGGTCTGTCATGTGTAACGGTTACTTGGGAAGACAAATGCCGTAACTCTGAACGTCCTCTCCTTCCTCCTCCTTCCCCCAGATTTACATGCTGAGCATGACATCATATGGTATGGAATAGCCCTTTGGTCAGTTGGGGTCAGCTGTCCCAGCTGTGTCCCCTTCCAACCTCTTGTACACCCCCAGCCTCCTCGCTGGTGGGGTGGTGTGAGAAGCAGGAAAGGCCTTGACTCTGTGTAAGCTCTGCTCAGCAATAATGAAAGCACCCCTCTATTACCAGCACTGTTTTCAGCACAAATCCGAAACACGGCCCCGTACTAGTTACTATGAAGAAAATTAACTCTATCCCAGTGAAAACCAGCACAATCTTACAAGTCACTTCCCAGAAGAAATAAATTCAGGCAGTTGGGACTCTTCAATGAAAAATATCAGTATATCAATATTGAATGATTACCTGGAAACATAGCTGTCATGTTTATACCTTCACTTAAAAGAGTTAGGTTCTAGTGTGAGGGAGACACCAGAGCTTAGTCAGTAATCTACTGGTCAGGATGCTGCCTGGAGATACGTGGAGAAACCTCTTGAACCTGCAGCTCTAACCCTGTGCATCTTCCTGCATCTTCCACATTCTCCCATGGTTGTGGTAATTCTAGGATGAGCTTTTATGTCCCTTGTTGAAGCATTTTTGCTGATATTAATAATTAAATGTTCAGTAGACCTGAGAATGATTGTGATTGACTTTGAGTTGGGGTACTGAGTATTCTGTTATCTTCTTTCTAAATAGAATGTAAAAAACATTTTTATAAGGCCCAGGAATATTGTGCCTGACAGGAAGATCATTTCCCACACAGATTCAGAATTAGAGAGTTAAGAAATGTAAAATGATAAATAATTTATTAAAGTTTCTTTGTGCACATTTTTATGAACTTATTTATGAACAGATAGCTTAGCAGTATTTGTCACATATTAGCTGTGCATAATTTGCCAGATCTTAACAGAATACCTGTCTTTTTACCTCCTCACCTTTTCCCCACCTTTGGATTTCTGTACACTGTTTGCTCTTTTCCACCTGAGTAAACCTTTAGCTTTTTCTACCTTTAAATAATTCTTCTCAGCTTTTAAAGTGATTGCAGGCTGTGTGTTTGTTTGAGCCACAATGGTGAGAGCCAAAATTGATGACATATTGGTTTAATGTTGCCCTTGCCAACAACTTACAGAGCTTTAGTTGTTGAAAAGTTACTCCCCTCAAGGCATCAGGAATTCATTTTAAAAATCAGACTGTTACAATTTCACATATAATACAAAACCTGGTAACTCTTGACTTCTACTTTGGATTATTAATGGGATGAAGAAGAAAACTCTGTCTCACTAATGCAGTTTTGGTTGTTAAAATCCTGGCTGAAAAGGCCATCAAAACCTAGTCGTTTACTGTAACTGGGGTGAGAATATATTTGTAGTGACTGGAGTCTGTGTGGAATGTTTTATCTGTTTTTCTATATCTCTGAAACGTATAGAATGTTAGAACAGATATGTAGGTTTGGGTTTTTTTTTCAGTTTAAGCTGGAAACTATTAACCATTGTGTGTTCCGTACTTTTGAATAGGCAATGATGAAATAACTCAAAAATTATAAGAATCATAGAATTACAGAATCATAGAATCATTTAGAATCATTTAGGTTGGAAAAGACCTTTAAGAAAGGTCATCGAGTCCGACCATAAACCTAATGCTGCCAAGTCCACCACTAAACCATGTCCCTAAGCACCACATCTACCCATTTTTTAAATACCTCCAGGGATGGTCATCAACACAGCCTGGCAATTTCAATATTACTTTTTTTTTTTTTAATTAGTATTTTGACTATATTCTTATCTTAGTTGTTGCCTCCAGACAACATTTGGTCTTACTGTTACATGTCTGCTATTCCTATTTCTCTCTTACAACTCACCAGGGTTCATTTTGTTGGATTTGGGAAGACTTGTCATTATGATCCAAACAGATAATTTTATACTTTACATCAGTATCTTTTAAGTGGTTGCTGTAACCTGTCAGGTATGATACCAATTGTGTGATGCTACAGCTGAGGCATCTGGGGACATGGCTGATGAGTTGGTGATTCTCAGAACTGGGGCCTATGAGAACCCATTACAGAAGCTTTGGTCACAGAGACAGTTAACCTCATGGAAACACAGTACATGCTTGCTCAGAGCATAAGAAAGTTGAGCTGAAATTGAAATGCCCTTCAGGAATCAGATATCAGCCTCCTATCCAAAATTCTGATGTTGCAGCTTTCTAGCAAAAGCTTTCTTTCACAAAGATATTCAAGAAGAGTAAGGGAATTTATTTTTTCATTTTTTATTTTCCTAAATCTAGCTGCAGTCCTAGTATGAATATGGAAGAAAAAATGGCCTAGTGACAGGCATGCCAATCCAGAATTTTGAAGACTAAAATCTTTCATTCCTTCCCTGCTACGGCTTTCTCCATTGCAAAATCCTTAACCCCTCTGTGACTTAATTCTCCATTTGTTAATCTGACACCAAGGTGTCATTATGTCTTTGGGTATGGTGAACTCCCATACACTAATAATATGCTAGCTGACATCCAATTATTGTAGCAACAGAGGCTGAATAAGGACCATGGAGAGGTAAAATAGACTCTCTCCTGGATTATGCACATTTTTTTGTCTTTATTGCCATTCTTAAAGACACCCAGTCCCAAGAACAGCCCCTCTACTTTGCATACATTGTAGTTAAATGAACACAGAATCATAGAATCATAGAATGGTTTGGGTTGGAAGGGGCCTTTAAAGGTCATCTAGTCCAACGCCCCTGCAATGAGCAGTGGAATCTTCAACTAGATCGGGTTGCTCAGAGCCCCATCCAACCTGGCCTTGAATGTTTCCAGGGATGGGGCATCTACAACCTCTCTGGCAAACCTGTTCCAGTGTTTCACCATCCTCATCATAAAAAATTTCTTCCTTATATCACCTGAATCTACCCTCTTTTAGTTTAAAACCGTTACCCTTTGTCCTATCACTACAGGCCCTACTAAAAAGTCTGTCTCCATCTTTCTTATAAGCCCCCTTTAAGTATTGAAAGGCCACAATAAGGTCTCCCTGCAGCCTTCTCTTCTCCAGGCTGAACAACCCCAGCTCTTTCAGCCTTTCTTCACAGGAGAGGTGCTCCATCCCTCTGATCATTTTTGTGACCCTCCTCTGGTCCAGCTCCAACAGGTCCATTCTTTCCTGTGCTGAGGGCTCCAGAGCTGGATGCAGTACTCCAGATGGGGTCTCACCAGAGCGGAACAGAGGGGCAGAATCACCTCCCTCGACCTGCTGGCCATGCTTCTTTTGATGCAGCCCAGGATACGGTTGGCTTTTTGGGCTGTGAGTGCACATTGCTGGCTCATGTCCAGTTTTTCATCCAACATGTCAGGACAAGGAAAGAAAATCTTCTCCAGTGTATTCTTGAAGCTAAAAGAAATGCTGTCTGGCACTGATAGTAGCAGCAGTGAAGAATATGACCTGATTTGGGAACGAGGAAGGCTTGTTTACTGCATTCACCCACTCAAATGTAATACTTCTGTGCTGTTTGGGTTTTTTTTTTTTCCATCTATTTCTTCCTCTTTCACTTAATGTATTTCTTTTACTTACAACTCCATACTAGCAAGTTATCTTCCCATAAATTGCATTGTATTAGCCAAGATCTTACTGCTCTTCTTACAGATGGTTAGTTCCTGCCAATTCTAAATGTAGCTGAGATGGGGTCCAGCTTAGTACTTTATGATTTGTTACATCCTTATTCCATAACTTAACTTTCTTCTGTCATGTCAGAGTCATTTCTTACTAAACATCTCGTTTCTTCTCATAAGTGCACTTGTCCAGGTTTATAAAAACCCTAGACATTTTTACAAAATTTTATGGGTTGCAGTGGTCAGTGGGGAAGAGATGAATGGGGTAGCCACAGATACATGGTTTTCTCTCTGACATGCTGGATCCAACTTTAACTAAACCTGTATATAGATGATCCGTGAACAGGAATGTTTTAAACTACCTAATTACTTACCTGAAAATTTAGAGTTGATATTGAAATTTCACATTCATCCCACTGTGGTAAACACATATTAATTTATAAGCTTTCCAAGTAGAGCATTTTTAGTATTGTCATGCCTAACTAAAGCATAGCTGTCTAAAGGCTGAAGTTTCAGGTCTAACTAGAAGTTTGATGGGGTTTGGCAGATGAGGCTTCTAAACTTATTTTAAAAATATTAGAGAGTGAAGCTATTTTTGTCTTGGGAGGAACCTTTCATTTGAACAGAAAATACCAGGCAATTAACTTGCATTAAATTATCAACTAATAAACATTTACTGCAGTTTTCATGCACTTCAGTGGTCAGGAACTGGTTCATATAAGAGAAAATGTGTGGTACCAAGAAGCATAGTTTATATGCATATATATGCACCTGCATTAGAGACATGGAATGGAAACAATAATTACAAGTATTTCTGACTAATTTCTCCATCACCAAGTGAAAAGTTTTATTAACTATAACACGTATAACTATGACAAGTTTTACTGCAGAAAACCATGGCAAGTGCTAACTTTTGCAGGGAAAGTTATTATTTACTTTCCCTACGTAATACTGTAGTGAGGCTTCATCCTAGTCTTTTGTGCAGTTCTAGGAAGGTGCATGAGTAATTTTCATACTTACTTGGCTGCCACAAGAGAAATCTGCATAGCAGAAGAGTTTTATATAAAAACATACAAGCAATAACTGTCTGCAGCTGGCAGCTTGTAAGACTGCTTCCTCAAAAACAATATCAAAAGTATAAGGTTTAGAAACATTGCTCTTACCAACATGTGCTCTAGACAGAAGTGCATCGGTAAATATTTATGAATGCTAGTTATGTAGCATTTAAATAGTGTTTTGCAAAGAATTTTAAACAAATAAAGAGTAAGCATTATTTTATTACAAAAGAGGTGGATTATGAATCAGAAAATATGAAAGAGCATTGCAATGACTTAATTTAGATGTATTTAGTGTCCAGAGCTTTTCCTGCTGCAAGGTAAGAGGTTTTTGGCATAAACCTTTGGTTAACTGGCCAACAGAGAATCCAGATGTCTGGGAGTTCTTAGAGATATAGGAAGCAATTTTAACTTTACATTAAGTTTTAGTAGTATTAGTATAGCAGAAAACTTGTAACTTTCTGCCTAATAATCTTTGTGATTTCACCCAGGTAGAAGACACATAACTACTGAAATGTAGTTGGCATTTTGATTAAATTTGTGGCTTTTGCTGATTTTTACTCAACATTGATTTTTTTTTAATAAGTAATTTTAAATCAGAATACTCTAAGTAGCTATATTTCCTTTACTGTATTTCTGGGAAAATTACATTTGTTAAAATTCACCAGAACACGTAAACCACAAAGCTTATACCATGAATATTGTGAAATAATTCCTTCATCTTTTCATTGACTAGAGTGACTTCAGACACATTTATTCAGCTGTTTCACAGATAGAGACTGGGTACTGGTAAAAACTCACTGTAAATATACTGTACGGAATAACTGCAGAATAGACCAGTTATGTCTCACACAAAATATGTTTATGTCTGACAGTGCTAGTCTGTCGAATTGAACCCTTACCTAGAAAGGTTTCTCATCTCTATGTTATAATACCTAGAGAGAGGAGAGAGACCTTCTAGTGACAGTCTATGGTGGAAAAGCAACTTGGAGTTCATAGACTTGGATTACTGAATCTGAAGCCACAAAGTCCTATAATACAAGGTTTTGGAGTTGGACCTCATTTTGACCTCCTTGCCTCCTGTCTTATTGTGTACACAGTTGACTCTATCTGTAATATAGAAAGAATATCTCTATCTGCAATATCGAAGAAAGAGAAAATAGCAAGTAATAGGGCAAAAGTCTTGATCTCTTGAAGATAAGGAAGGATCCATTATTACAGTGCTGCCTTCCAGCTTTGGGAGGTGTCTTAAACTTCTATAAGTTCCCTCTCTGAAGAAATAAACTTTACTGAAGTGAATGTTCCAAAAATAATAATCCTAACCTAAAAAGTTTGGACTTCACTTTGCTCACAGAAACTACTGTAACTGATAAGAAAACACTTTTCTGAATCAGGTTCCTATTGTACAATCTGGCTCTTTTAGCAAAGTACCAAAAATAAGTGGACAATTTTCAGTAACAAAAGCTAATAAGCATTTGTTACAAATAGAGTGGCAATGGAAGATCAAATAAAGGATAGGAAGCAACCAGTACTTTGAAACTAATACATTTTTTTGCTAGGTATGGATGTCAGAGTTAGTACTCTAAATTAAAAAAAAAAAAAGAAAAAAAAGGAGTAGATGTTCAGACTGGGCATACAAGTGTGACCCATACTCCATGAATGATACCTCACCCTTGGTAAATACCATCATCTTTATGTATATCTTTACTCAGATGTATTGACTTGTACTTTAATAATGGAATTATTACAACAAAACAATAAATCATAGTATATGCAGTTCAGGTAGATTGGATGGTCTGCCCCTGTGCCTATACTTTAATTTTAATTGGAAAATGTCAGTTCCAAGACAGCGAATCTTCTTATGGAAACACACTGAGTTGGGTTTGTTTTTTGTTTGTTTGTTTGTTTGTTTGTTGTTGTTCTTTTTTTTCTGAAAATTCTTAAATCTATAATGGATTTATTTTATTTTATTGTATTTTTTAATGAAGCAAGACATCAACATGTAAGTTGTAAGGTCAGTTACCTAGAAGGCCAGTATTTTAAGTTCCTCTGTATCCTGATCTGAACTTGACTTCTTTCACTTGCCAGGTTAAGTGATAACCATCAGGCTGGTAGCTGTTGAAGATAATTATGCAGCTTAGTCTATGTATAGATACTGGAATTGGTCTGAAAGGGGCAGGCATACAAAATTTAGAAGGTTTTGATGTTGCCCCTAGGCAGAGTAGAAAAAAATTTTGTTTAGGCTGGATTATTAACCAAATCTTCCTACGACCTTTTCTGTCTATCATTTCCTCTTGTTAAAGACTATAGTATAGCTCATTTTCCACATTCCTCTTTTAGTATAAGCTTTCGTTCTTCTTGAAGGATACAATGTGGTGTTTAGTTTTTGATTCACACAGCATATTTTGAGCAGAATGTCTAATAAAGACATACACTCTCCTGGTCGTCTGGTCTATTTAGATAGTGGTAGTTCATTAAATTGATGCTGAGAAAATCTGTGCCATTGGGACTCTTTCCTATTCCTGAGCAGGGATTTAGTACCCACTGACAATTTTTCTGTTAATTAAGATCCATATCTAAGCCCGAATGAACTGTTAACAGAGAACTGCTTACTCAGAATCAGGAGGGAAAAGGAAAAGAAGAGAAAGAAAAAGAAAAGAATACTGTTGCATCAAAGCAAACTGTAAACATAAGAAAAGGATTTAAACAGTTTTTTCATTGGATGTCTATCTAGATTAGAACTGCAGTATGTTTAAAATATAAAAAAGGAAATAAGCAAATCAGCTTGTATTAAACATGCTCTGACAGAAATATTTGCCTTCCAGCACCCAAACAGGTAACTCTGAATGCTTAAAAGCTGTCCTCCTTTCTTTTCTATTAGAAATTTAGAACATTTGGATTAAAAAAAAAAAAAAAAAAGGTCAAATATTTATCAACCTTTCAGTGGGATGACATGAAAGTGACCTATCTGGACCTTTCATTTGTTTCAGTATAAGAATTCGTTAATATCTTCTTTTGAATATTTTTGTGATTAATCTAGATGTGGATAAGCTTGAAGAAATGTAATTGGGCTTTTTGATAGGATTTCAGAAAGTGCCGAGGCTCTCAACTGCTATTGGAACTGTCTGATTTGATTGTATGAAACAAAATCATTTATGCCTAATGGCTTCTAAAGACAGATGCTAGCACCAGGGGAAGAATAGTAGGACCCACCTGACAAAAATTGTTCATTATGCCTATACTGTGGTGCAGCTGTCTTTAAGTCCTGGATCAGGTCTTGTCTGTTCTCAAGTATCTGTACTCCTGTGCTCAAGTGTTACAGCTTCAAGATTCAGTTGACTCCTCTTGCAGATCAGAGGCAGTGTGTGATGCAACATTCAAGGAGAGAGTTTATGTTCAAGCACAGGCTTGATCTTCCCAATCCAATGGTACAAATAAAATGCCAGATCGCACCCTGGGACCAGACACACTCTCCTCAGTGCTCAGTAGTGTTTTCAAAGAACTGGCTCCAATCTTTCAGGTATTCTCTCTGGTCGGAGACAAAAAAAGGAATGAAAAAAAAAAGAGAAGCCTGCACCAGTAATTGTTTAGAAAAGGAGAAAAAATATCTCAAAGTAGTGACTATTTTTTAATTAGCTATTAAAAAAATACAGTAACATTTATTTTTCTTCTCCTCTCATTCAGTCTTCCACAGTGAACATCTTCTCTTGCAAAACAGCTCTATTGGTATTACGTAGAAACTTTTACTCTTCACGTTTTCATCCTTTAATGACCTTACATTATTATTTAAGGATTTCATTATCATGAATATCACACTTTTTCCCTAGTTCCTGTTCTGATTATTTGTCTGAATATCCCCCCATGTATGAAATTCTCAGATTACCTCAATTCTACACATTGCAATTTTTAAATTTTCTGATGGAAAAATTTCACTGACTACACATGAACTGTTCAGTTTTGGATTTAGTGATTGGTTTTTAGCACAGTCTCACGCTGCACATTTAGAAAATATATTTTCTCATCTGGAATAAAGCTAATGTGATTACTAACATCTGTACTGGCTCAGGTGAGTGCCATATTTTATTTATTTATTTTTTTTATGAAGATGGATCTCTTTCCCAAATATCACATCAGCCCGAGTCATGTCTTTGGGATCTTTTAAGCAGCTGTTAAGGTACTAATAATGAAAATCTGCTTTCTGTGCTGCCAGCTCTGCACAGATGCTGTGGACAACTACTTTGGGAGTAGAAAAAAAAAATCCTTCAAATTGCTGAAAATCAAATCTATAGTGTAGTGAGGAGCTAAAACTTCATGGGATAACTGCTGTAATAGCAGTTCATGAAACACAGACAAGTAGACTATTATATTACTCTTTTCTATTGACTTCTAAAATCTTTCTCCTGATCCTCTCTCTCTGAAGTATCCCACTGACTAACAAAATAATCAGATCTCTTTAGTAGACATCAGGCTAAATTCCAAGTTGCAAATCCATGCAAACTCTATGTGTCCTTGTTTAACTATTCTTTTTTTCCTCCCAAGTCCGTGACCTATTCTAGCAAGGAGCTGTGAATTCAAAATGTGGTCCTTCATGTGTACATCCGTCTGCTACAAAACTTATTCCAGGCAACTCATTGCTGCTTGAACAAGGGCATTCCACTTTAACAACTGGGTAATTTCTCTGAAGTCAAAGATAACTTACTACTGTTCCACAGTCAAGTGTCCCATATTTGAAGAGAGCAAAGAAACATGAACCATATATTTGGTATTGTGTGACCAGTGTCCAATAAAATTGCTGAGTTCAATACAAAACTATTTTGTTATAGCATCCTGCATAGATGGTCCCTTGAAGTTTTGTGGTTTGGTATAGTCTTAATAGAAAACAAAAGAATCTTTGTAGATAAAAAACTGATTTACTGTTTGAAACTCATCAAGAATTCTGCAAAAATGATGAAGCTATGCAAGGGTCTAAACAGGTCTAAAACCTGTTGCACTCAACTGTTATTTTTTACAGCAATGATTTACTGAAAGTGTGCTTTGAGTATAGATGTGTAATAATCACATAAGCATTTTACTATGCAACTCTGGTACTGATATACTGTGCCTTTTATAAACTAGAACATAAAACATACATATTGGAAGCAATTTGGCTAATAAAGTCCAAAGTAAAGAAGAATTTCTAAAGAAAACAGGGAAATATTGTGCATCAAAAGAAGGAAAATGTGAGCAAAACAGTACAGAAGGGAAAAAGAGGCCAGTTCCACTTTCTAAGAAATCATAACTAATTTCATAAGTATTTTAAAATTATTTTTTAAGGAAGAAAATGGATGAAAAGATAATCAACAGAAACTGTCCTTGGGAAAAGATGTCATTTGCCTTAAACTCTATAAAGACTTGAAAAGCCATATTGGCCCTACAAACTAGCATCATCTGTCAAGAGAGCTTGTAGGTTGCCCAGTGGCATGGATGTAGCCTGTGGCGCAAGATGTACAGAGTGAACTCCTAATGCCAACAGCCTTACCTCAACCCAGGTTGAGTTAAATGTGACAGAAAAGGACAGATCAGGGATGGGATGAATCAATGAGCTGAGGTATAGGAACAGTTTAACAGGTAAAGATCCACAGAACATTTTTTCAGAGATTCTGAATGTCTCTACTTCAGCTGTTATGGCTCAAACAGGGAACTGGCATCATAGATGTGTGTCTGGTACCAGGAGTGACATGTCATGCAGAGACCAGTGGTAATCAGCGAGTCTCCCTTCTATACAGCTAAATATTGGAAACATGTTTGAACTGCAAGGTTCACAGGGAATGTGGTCCATTTCTTTTTCAGGCTGAATATCAAGCACACTATACATCTTCATTTTTCCACTGAAAACACAGAAGGCCTTTCAAAAACATAAATCTGCTACTATTCTATTTTTTCCATTTACTAGTAAAAGAGATGATATTTGTCTACAAAATATACATATTATTTTTACTCAGAAATTCAATAAAAATCCAAGTTTTTTCATCAGGTCAGAATTATGGCATTCTCATACCAATATTTCAGTTTTATATATTATCCTCCCTGGTGCTCAGTGGCAAAAATTATGTTCTGAAGCATTTAGAAATTCGTGACACTGCAAACTTTTGACCTTAATCCACAATTTAGCCACTGAGCCACAGCCAGATCAATTACAAGGTTCACGGCGCTCATGTCTCATATTAAATGCAACTTGCCATGGGGAAAAGTCAGGAAAAGGGAGGTCAGAACTGATAGTTTGGTTTGGTTTTGGTTTTTTTTTTTTTTAAATGTCTGCAATGACTGTGATCACAGAAAGTATTTTTTCAGGTAACTGTTCAGAGATTAAAGTCAGGCAGATGGAGCATCCTTATCCCACTGCAGAGTCCCTCAGTATATTTCTGTTAGAACATAGTGATGGATATGCTCATTGTTGGACATAATCATCTTTAAAATGGTTTTACATTGCAAAAAATTTTTTTAAAATTTTCAGCCGTTGGCATAATTTCCTGTGAGTAGAATTTGTAAGCATCTTCTGTAGTCTGCTATATAACTGTAAGCATAGAGACTTGGTATAAGGATTTCCGTGATTGACAACTACTTTTGGATTCAAAGCTCTGTATCCAAATCCAGATGGGATATAGCCTCCATAATGATATCCAATTAGTGGTTGCAGTTCTTCCACTTGTTGAATCTGATGCAGGCTTGTGTGGACTGCCCTGGAATGGTGTGTATTCCAAGTATGTTCTGTGCTGGAACAGTTTTCTGCTTTTGGCCCTGGAGATTGTGCATTTGTTAGCACAGGAGATATACTGTATATAGGGGTCCTCCCTTTTACTGAGTAGAAAATAATTTATATATCAGCATTCTAACCAAGAGACATTCTTGCTTTTAGTCCAAAGCTAGAGCAGATGTATCCGAAGTATGACATTCCCTGCTTAGGACAACTCTCTTGAAACCTCATCAGGAATAATGTAGGGTACTTGAATGTATTATACTTGGAGCTCTATCATCCTAAGATTATAGTAAAGAGCATGTAATACACGTCTAGCTAGCCACTGGAGATAATGTACTCCACATTTGAGAGTTTTGTTATGTTTTTAAAGGAAAAGTTTTCAGGTCAAGATTGAGAAAAAAAAAATCCTAGGAATTTTTGTCCAGCTTGAAACAATTTTATGTCCCCGATTTTTAAAAGATGCCAACTTGAAAGATCTCTCAGTATATATCCCATAAAAATGAGCACCTAAAGCCACTTGAGAAAAACCTGACATTGGTCTCTTCACTGTAAACTTCTGTTGAACTCAGATGACTAACTGAAAAAAAGTGTAAACCCTCAGGCTCTAATGACTATCTTAACACATATTTACTTGTCCAGATATTTCACAACCATGCCTGAGTATTGGTATTTCTATTTTGTAAAATATCTTGGAAGGTGTTGTGAAAGATGCAGTAACATTATAATCAACTTTAATATATGTGAATGCTACTTCACTATTATTCTTTTCATTTATCTCCTTATGTTCTCCTCATTTTCTCATAAAATATGCTTTCACACAGATTTTTCTCTCACTTCCAGGGGCTTTTGTTCATTTTCAAAGGGCATAAGGTTGGAGAAGAGGAAAATTCTAAGGGGAGAAAAAAACCCCAAAACCAAATATGCAGACCCATTCCTGAAAATTTAATAATAACTAATAGGGACTTTCTGGAGGGACCTGCAAAAGAAGCCTTTAATCCCAACTAAATAATGACGTTATTGAAACAATTTTACCGAAACTGTTTTAAATCTCTTTATGGCTCCTTCCCCATTTAGAATAAAAGCACGTTTAATGTAATTTAATTGCTAGAACTCAATTCTCTCCTGCTAATTGCAAAGGTCTTAGCCACAAGTAGAAGCCTATCTATGGCTCCTATTGCAATCTAAAATGTATCAAAAGAAATACTAATATTTACTTGTAGATCTTCATTAAAAGTGAATTAAGCTAAATTCCATTTAAATAATTTTAAAGCTGAATAAGAATATGATATAGATGATAGTTAATTGAGTTTAACTGAGCCACTCTGAAATTGATTAATTTTTGTGACTAATTCTGTTTAAACAATTGTCATGAAAGGTGTCAGGAAGCAACTAACACTGGTATTGCCTTTGAATTTTAGTAATTTCAGTGATTACATGAGGAAAATATAAATAGCTGTCAGAACAAAACTTTGCAGTGGATAGCTCTGCAGTCATAAAACATACAGTACATACTGAAAAGCTGGTAAAGTGTATTTTGACGTGTAAGAATGTCACATATTCCTGATAATGTAATATATATTTTTTTAATTTGAAGAACATTAAAGAATCACTGTATCTAGCTAATGGAATACATGCACATGGTCGCAGTGATTTTTTTCAAAGAATTGATGGTGACATCAGTGGTGACAACATGGTGATTCCCTAGGAATGTGATTTATGAGCCTGTGGTACATGAATTGTAAGGGCGGTTGATTCAGCTGTTGTCTGGAAAGATTTACTCCCACAGAAGGGCAGGTGGCATCTGAACTCCCATCCTCTAACAGCTTGTGCTTGAAGAGAATATTTTTCAAGTGCACCTGCATATAGGCCCTAATTTAAAAGGCATGCTTGAGCTGCTGTATTACTTGATAGATGCTGTTCATGTTCCCTTCTTTATCCCTTTTGACTTAACAGCAGTTTAGTGTTGCAGGTATTTGCAGATGCTTTTTTCTGATTATTTTCTTGCTTCAAGAGGAAGTGTCTTTCTACAATGACCAGGCATGGAGTATATAATCTTCACAGCAGCCCAACCTATAGTAACAGGTAATACACTTGGGGGAAACCACAGAAGTGACTGCATATTTTACTGAAACTATAGGAAAAGGAGACTTCCCACCACAATAAATCAGCTCATAAACAAAATAAAGCCAAACACAATTACTCCAACCCATTCCAAAACACTTGGCGGGGGGGGTGGAGAGAGGAGGGGGAAGCACTTCTCCTAACCCCAACGCTGATTCACCCTGGAGAATACTCTAACGCATGTGATGTTGGGCTGCAGGTGATATCCCTGTGCTGTGCTCCTCCGTGATCAATTTAGTTCAGAGCTATAGGACTCATCTGTATCTGTGTGAGAGAGACATGTAAAAATGACAGTTGAATATGAGGCAAGCTATTCTTCTCGTTGGAAAGCACACAGAGCATTACGGCTGTACTGCTGAGGGAGAAAACAGAAGGGAAAAGCAGAATAGGGAAGACAAAATATGTAAGGCAAGATCTACTTCATGCTCACTCTAATGAATTCTTTCATTTATGGATTGGCTGGGATTACTGTATGATGAACTAAATTTGCAGTGTCTAATGTTATATACACAGATTTTCCATCTGATGTGTTGCCTATAATGCAAAAACGTCACAATAAACTCATATATTTTGAAAATCCTATATATTAATGCAAATGGCATTTTAGGGGATGGGGAGGAAAGGGTGAATTAATATCATTCTTTTCTTTTTCAAAACCAACATGAAAGATCTAAAATGACCTGACAGTTTTTAAGCAGAGTGGGCTTTCCTTGTTGACCCCTTAAAGTCCGTAGACAGAAAAAAATGAGTCAGTCAGCTTAAAAGACAATGTCTTTGGCTCATTTCCTGAAAAAAATAGTTGCGTAGTCAGGTCATGTATTGAGTCCTGTAAACCTGTGACAGACCTAGTATACAGAACAGGACCAAGTTCCTGTCCAGATTTCCTGGTATTTAGATATTTTCTGTGCTTTCTCAATAACTTTATAGCTTTAATAATCAGTATTTCAGTTTGCTTTTTAAATAGTTGCTGTTTACGAAGGTGAAAAAAGATTATTCCAAAGAGAAAGAAGGCTTTACCAGAATTAATATGTTTAATGAGAATCTGTGAAGAGGACTCAGAATCTAGTGGTCAAAAATAAAATCCTTCTATCTGCCCTAATTTATTGTAACTAATAGGCAAATGACAGCATTTAACTGATGAATACACATTTTGTGCACGACTGAGAATAGATAAAAGGGTCAGAAAGGATGTCACCTTGGACTATGAGTCCATGCCTATGCTAACAGGCACCAGGTGTGCCCAGGAATGCTCACTGGTGCTCAGGCCAGTTGGCCTGGATTAGCCCATCATGATGTTAATAAACTATCTTGGCCTTTAAAACAGTATGAGTGCATTCAAACTGCCTGCTGGGAATGACCTCTGCAATGTTGTAACTGTATTTGGAAACTGCTGGGAGAATAATGGCTGACATGGGCCAGAAGTCTGCTAAGGACCATGCTATTAATTTAAAACTGCAGATGATCAGATTCCAGTGCTAGATGACATTTCTGGTCACTATTTAATTTAGGAGTACAAATGCAGCCTCTAGGTCCCTACCCACAATCCACTACTCTTAAATAATATAGGAATCTTCCATGAGGCTAGCTATACAGAAGAGATGCTGGGTTCATAAGGCTATTTCTGTAAAACAATGTGTTTGTCTTGGAAAAGCAAAAGAACATGCAGATGTCAACCATTCAGAATCTAATTTTCAGTAAAGAATATATTTGGACACTCCACTGTATCTGCAAAGATTATTATATTTTTGTTTTCCCAGTTTATACTTCTTTTCTAACAATCCAAAATACTTATTTTTTCCAAATATTCTTTCTACACTGAAAGGCAGGCATCTCCGTAATGCATATATACATGCGTATGTATCTGAAATATTAAATGCAGACACACACATCAACACATACATACAGCCACACATATATTCTCTAAGCAAAAAGTGCCTTTTATTATTGTCAATAATGTTGAGAGGTTTTGTATTTCTGTGTGGTTTTTCTTCTGAAAATGGGAACTGTGATGAAACATCCATTCTTCAGTTCCTTTCTACTCCATATGCCCATGCTGCCACAATCTCAGGACTTTACTGCACATCTTGAGGGATCTTTTTTAACAATCTTTAATGTTGTCATGCAAAATATACTGCACTTTAAAAAGTTGTATTCAGTTTCATTAATGGCAAATGTTAAAAAGCTAAAAAAACCCACTTCTGTTTCAGATCCAGCAAACTTAATACGGATTGTAGGAAATAAAATTATAAAACATTTTAAAATAATTCTAGAAATTAATAAAAATATATCAGAAAAATAAGGAGGAATGGATCTATTAATATTCTTTTTATGAAACTATTTTATTCTAAAATTATTGCAATAATTGCCTTTGTTCATTCTTAAAAGTATTTAGGTGCTTAACTACTATCACAAGTAGTATTAACATCTTCAAACCCTGAATTTTTATGATGTTACTCCAGTTCATGTGAATACCATTGCTTATGTTTCTGTTTGTGTCATGGATTTAAGGACAACAAAATTAATCAAGTTGCAACAACATAAAATTTTAACAACGCTGTAGATCTTACTTGTGTATTTCAGCAATGTGAGAACAGGATTTTGGATGGTTAACACAGCTTTCTGGTTTTTCACCTACATAAAGAATGTAATCCAGTGCTTGGTCTACGTTACTATCTGGAATGCTTTCTTAGCTATAAAATCTATCAGAGAATTTTGACTCTGTGATGTGTGTCGCATTGACTAATCAAATAATTCAGAATTCAATAAACACTGTGCAGAGTTTTCAACAGTCTTAAATTGGCTTGTGTCAGAAAAGTAATTAATTTTGAAATTTTAACATATGTTGCTTTTGTCTTAACATGCAACCTGAAATGTGACTATATCATCCATATAAATTATATTGTGTAGTATACTAATACTAAGGAATGAACGGTACATTATTCTGAGTGTATCTAAAACAACTCTGTGGTTCTGACATAGACCTACATGAAGGCAGTAGATAATTGTCAGTGTGGCATTTCCAAATATTTCTGTGCTTTCTTTAACCTAAATTTATTTATATACAAGAAGTAATTTACTTTGTATTCTTTAAACAATTAAAATACTTTAAAACAGAAAAACAGTATAACTGTTTTAGTCATTATTTACTCTTTTACTCTGTTTGTCATTATAGTTCTATTGTTAGAATTTTACACAATGGAAATATGTCGGAATAAGGGAACAGAGGATCAGAGCACAACAGCACTATGTAAAACAAGGAACAGAGTAAGCTCCAAGCTAAACATCTCTTGATAGTTAGAAGTACTTAACCTTTGGAGTCTGAAATTATGACAGTTAACATTTTGGGGGGGCTTCTTAATATATATTTGGCAACAGAACGGCCGATTTTCTTAGCATCCCTAGTGCAAAATATATGCCTGTGGTGGTTTTGGTCTGAATCCAGACTTCAGATTTCATGACTCAACTTTCAACACCTCTCACTGTAATAAATCACAATAGGCAGCAAGGAATTTACTCATAATGCACAAAACCAAGACACTGAGTCATGGAGACACCACAGAAATCTGGAGTTTCCACATCTGAAGAGCAAAACAAATATTTTTGAGATTGCAAATTCATGTTAGCAAATGGTGGGCTAGTAACACTACAACAGAACAGCCCTGTTGTACAATGAAGTTCATTGAGCTCTTTTCACCATGGCTAAATTTGTCAGGTTAATATGAAACAGTGAAGATTCAATGTGAAAAAAATCTCAAAGGACTCAAAATCTCAACATTACTACAAATATGCACCACAGGACTGTTTTGGGAAATTAAAAATAGCTTTTAAAGATTAGACTTCCTGGAAGGTATAATGTGGCAAAAGAATTGATTTTAACATACAAGTATTGCATCCTATAAAGAATTCCTATTCTCACAGCTGTAATGGGCTTTGAGCCTCTGCCATGTCTTTGGATTTGAAGGTAGAGTTGAATAACTGAATACAAGATGTCAGAGACATCAAAAGGTATGGAATCAGGCTGATGAATGTGGTAATTCTCAAAACCTTTATTTGGTTTAATAAGTCTTTTTTATGCATGTTTCCCACAGATTGCTATTTGCTTTTAATGTTTTCTTCAGAAGCAGGTGGGAGGGCAAGAGAAAAAATGGAAAACAAACCAAAACAAAATGAAACAGACAAAGCAAAATAAATTTAAAGAAATAAGAAGTGGAACACACTTCGTAAAGCAATAAGGGAAAAAGAATAGCATTTTTGTTTGGATTAGTTAAAAAATATTAAAATGAGACATCTTCTTTTGTCACCAAAAGTGCAGTGTTTTTTTCCCTAGAAAATTATTGGTCCAAAGGGGAAAAAATTAAGACAAAAATCCAGATTTTTATGGTGACGATGAGAATCCAGATAAAGGATGCAATGTGTAGTATCGTCTTGTCATAGTTCAGTGTCTCTTCGAAGTGCTGGAAGCCAGTGAAGGGGGAAGCTACTGTTGCAAAAGTAACTTTTACTGTTTTGACTGCACAAATCATTTGGGTGAATGAGGGGGACAAGTTGCATAGAAAATCATGTCTACCTCTTTTCATTGTTAAACACTTATTCCTCAGAGGGCATTTTCAATAGCGATAGAGGAAGGAAAATGGTGTGTACACGATCTCAGAAGAAGAAACACAGGCAGGATTTTCTTAGCATTAGGAAAAAATATGATTCTTAGAATGTTAGGGACTTCAGACTGTGTAAATAAATAGTGCAAGAGAGACAGGGGTCCACTGTAGTGAGTCCAGTGAAGCGGCACAAGATGATTGTGGGAGCAGAGCATCTGACACACAAGGAAAGGCTGAAAGAGCTGAGATTGCCCATCCTGGAGAACAGAAGGCTCAGAGGGATCTTGTCAATGTGTATAAATACTTGATGGAGTAAACTAAAGAAGATGGAGCCAGACTCTTCTCAGAGATGCCCAGTGAATCGACAAGAGGCAATGGGCACAAACTGAAATTCTGTTTAAACAGAAGAAGAAACCTTTCTTCTTCTGGAGAAACACTGGACCAGGTTGCCCTGGTAATGACAGGCTGTGCATCTCCATCCTGGGAGCTACTCATAACCCAGCTGGACACGGCCCTGAGCAACCTGCTCTAGCTGACCCTGCTTTGAGTAGGTGGGTGGACTAGATGATCTCCAGGAGTCCTTACCAACCTCTTCCATTCTGTGATTCTGTGTGAAATATTTCCCCTACTACTAAAAAAAGAATGATGAGAGTAAAACTATTTCACTTTTGGATAACTTCCTCTGACAATCTAAGTGTTCAAAAAAATCTAGAAATCAAATAAATTTGGTTTCAAAACTGAATGTTTTAGAAAATTATTTGGTTTATTTTTGTTTGCTTTTTTTATAGGTATGCTTCACTAAAAGCAAGTTTTCTTCAAATCTAACAGACAAGTAAACAAAAGATATTGTAAAAAATTTGACCAGCTGTATATCTACATTTGACCTACTTCATATCCCTTTTATTTTCAAAGTAATAAAAACGATCTTTTCCACAAACAAGATGTTAGCTCAGAGACTTCTTTTGTATTTCCTCTTGAAACCCCTTTTGCTAAATCTTCATTGCTGAGTAAGTGGAGGTTCATGATCCAGATGCAAACTGTTAAATATTTCAGTTAGAAGGTCTTTTTGGGATGAGGTCTGAAAGATACAGTGGAACCAGGAAGCTGTAACTTAGCATGTGGTATTTAGAAGCAAACTTTTTTTAGGCCATAAAGAGGTAGTTTACTGGTACTAATGTGAATCTAAACAGATGGAAAATAAATTATAAATAATTTTATTTGTATTGCTTTTTGACTAAATGATACTTAGCTGTAGCAAACACAATGATGCTGTGAAAATATTTATTAAATGGAGAAGGCTGAATTAAATAAATAAGCAACAATATACATTATACAGCTTAGAAAGTAGAAAGGGAGAGCAAGGGCATGCCTGTTTTACTTACAATAAAAGGCAAAACAAACAAACAAAAATAATTGCACAGTATTCAGCAGACAAACATCTCCATTTAATTGTTATTTTGAAAAGACATATGAAAAACATTTTCACAGTAACATATTTTTTATTCTTACTCATAATTATATTTCTCATTTACGTAAAACAGTAGGCATCAGAAAGATGCCTGTGTTGGGATGACATCAACAAGGGGAAATAAATGCATTTACATTTGAAAGCTGTCCCCCAGGGACGGATATTTTCATAAGGGGCATCTTTTGAAAAATAAAGCAAGGAGGCACATTTACTTCTACTGTACATTACCTTCCATGTAGCTGCAAATCAGAAAATAACGAAGCTGTCACGTGAAAGTACCACATAGTTGCACTTCCTCTCCCAATAAAGTTCCTTCCCTAATATCCCCCTCACCCCGAATAAAACCTTTTTGGGTGGCATCAAAAGAAATCTCTGAAAGGACCCAACAGACTGAACACATTTTTGCTTATTAGAAAGTCATCTTATTTTTTTACATAAAAAAGCATAATATTTTAAATTAAATTTTTAAAGAATGGACATACTTTACGGATGATGTGAGAATGTTTATGTGTTCACTGATTTTAAGACACAAGCTTGTGCCCTGTTTAACCTCACCTTAGAGTCTGTTTTCTAAAGCTGTATAAGTAGAAATTAGAAAAATAGAGAAAAATATTGGCAAGGTTGTAGTAATAGCACATATTTAACTATAGGAAGAGGTAAAAAATATAGTTATATTTAACTAGTCAAGGCATTGAATAACCTGATCAAAATTAAAAGTTTGACCTAGCTTTGAAGTTGTCCCTGTTTTGAGCAGATGGCTGGGCCAGGTGACCCCAAAGGACCCTTGATTCAACCTACATGACTGGGAAAAAAAACACAAATGAGAGTTTTTGTATTCATAGGAAGGGCACTATTCCTAGAGCTTTTGTTTTTGCTTTTGTAGTTTGCAAATAGCTGAGGTTATCCTTATTTTACATGTTTCTTTTTTTATGCTTTCCATGAAACTATCAGTTTAATAAACAATCTGGAATGCTGGTTGAAATTGAATTTCCTGGCAGCTTTTGATGTGGATATCAGAAGAAGTTATAGAGTGTTATTTTTATAGTTTCATAGAAAACAGCTATCTTCCTTATACAAACAAAATGTATGATGTCTTAATAAAGTGTCTTAAGCAGGCAAGATTTTTATATAAATTTCATACAAATTATGCAGACAATTTACAAGAGAGGGTTGAAACTCCCAGAGAGAGCACACATGCCTCTTTGACATCCTTTATTATCCTGATAATCTTTGACATATTTATTCCTTAACTACACTTCTGGATTTCTACAGCGTATATTTTTGTTCTTCTAGAAAGTATTGCATTTGCTGATTGAAGTTTGGAGAAAAAAATACCTAGAGCTTTAAATGTATAAACAGATATATTTGTCACACATTAAAAGAATATTGCTTCATAGCTTAGGTATTTGAAGTCAAGGTGAGGAAAGAAAAAAATAATCTTCTGGTAACTGTCAAAATTAATTAATATCACAAGTTCTTATATTTATTTGAGACTCTGATTATCTGTCTTTGATTATTTGGTCATTTGTCCATAACCAAACGTAACCATAAAAGGAACAAGAATGTCAAGTGATTATGTAAACTAACTTTGTGACCTTGAAAGAAGAGGATTTCTCCATAACAAAGATTGAAGACAAGGCTGAGAATAAAAAGGAAACTGATGTTTGAATAATCATGACTAACCAAATTAAATTTCGTTAAAAAGATAATATTTTTTTAGTTTAAAAAGTAGTGTTGAAAATTAGTAATGCCCAAAGCCAACATTATAAAAGTACATCTGCCAAAGAAGATATCATTACTGCTTGTATGACTCAAGCAAATGAAAGTCTTCTGGGAAAAACAAATGGAGCTATTATCAAGCCACTGCCATGTAACCTGAAATCTGCCAGATGACTGTAAACTGTCTGCAACAACTGATCTATGTTCAGCAAAAAGAGATGAAAAGCTAAGACCACCTCCACCAATATACCCAAACTCTACGTGGTTCAGGAGATTGCTGAGCAATAGTAAGCCAGTCTTACTCTAGCATCAATGTCTTTCACTCCAAATCTAATTATTCAAGACAAATTTTGGGAAAAGGGAACAGAGGTCTTTGCTGAGAGCTCATGGTAGGGACCTCTCCTTCCTCTCTACTGGGACGAGTGTGATGTAGAAGCTTCCTTCCACATCACTGTTGGGGTCAGCCTGGGTTTCCTTCTACACTTTTCCTTTACACAGGCTGCTTCCTTCTCATCCATTACCCCCAAAGCCTGGAACAGCTTCCCCCCAGTCTCAGGGGATGCAAAGGGATATTTTCTGCTTTGCAGTCACTTTGTCTGAAGTTTGTCAGACCTTCACCATAAGGTATTCACAGGGTTTTAGCTAAAACAGGCTGGGCGATAGTCAGTTGGCAGGGGGACAGCAGTTAAAATAAGGTAAAACCAGGTCAGGCCAAGACAAGCCCAGACAAGTCCTTAGAGACTGCACTCAGGAGCCTGCAGGTCCACACAAAGCCTGTGACCGTTGCCAGTAATGGCAAAGTCACATTTACTGGGGCTACAATCAAAATAATTATCACACTTTAAAATTACTTTATTGGAATTTAGGTTGATTCACTTTTAATGAAGACACAGAAGTAAATATTAATACTTGTTCTGATACAGTTTAAATTACAATTTGAGTCATATGGGGGCTTCTCAATTAGTACTAGATAACTGAGACACCAGAAATCAAATCAAATTAAACATGCTTTCATTCTAAATGGGAAGCAACCATGAAGAGATTTAAAACAGTTTCTGTAACATCTTTTCATTAAAATCCTTATTTAATGGGATTAAAAGGCTTCTTTTCCGTATCCCTCTGGAAAAGGTCTAATAGTTAATATTCTCAACTGAGCTAGATGCTGTTTAGAGGGAAGAACACCTAGGTCTTCAACTTGCCTTTCTGTGAGAGAAGTTTTACTAATTTTGCCATTCCACCTAGGCCTAATGGAAGGCTACTATAATTGACTGTGATTTTATCAAGTAGATACTAGCTCCCGAGAAAGAAATAGAACTAGAAAGCTGAAGAGGAACAGCTACTTTTCAGTGGAATAGAAGCCAGGCTGATTAAGGGTAAAAGAATTAAAAGAGAATCAGGGTCTGAGATGATAGTTTAATTGCAGCCACTGATGTAAAACATATAATATATAGGGAAAAAAAAACCACTTCTGAAAGGAACTAAGATGCATTAATTCTAGTAAGTGATAAATTTGAAATGGCAGAATTAATAGCTCATTTGTATCCTCCTTTAAGAAAACTCATTGCATAATGGCTTCCATCCCAGCCAGCATAAATTTCAACTTTGAAATACAAAAAATCATGTTAGATTTTACTATGTCACTCTTTAAACGCAGAGGTGTCTCTTTCTTCCTCTTTGTTGGATTTGCCTGACTCATGAAAATGAAGCCACTACGTATTTAAATATAAGCCAATCAAATGGAATGGGATGAAATGGAATGGAATGGAATGGAATGGAATGGAATGGAATGGAATGGAATGGAACGGAATGGAATGGAATGGAATGGAATATTTTCAGTTGGAAGTGACCTACAACGACCATCTAGTCCAACTGCCTGACCACTTCAGGGCTGACCAAAAGTTAAAGTATGTTATTAAGGGAATTGTCCAAATGCCTCTTAAACACCAAAAGGCTTGGGGCATCAATCGCTTCTCTAGGAAGCCTGTTCCAGTGTTTGACTGCTCTCTTGGTAAAGAAATGCTTCCTTATAAATAATGAGATATCATTGAAGAGTGATTTTGTTATATTTGCCTACAGAATCTTTTTGTTAAATTTTCTACCATCCCAATACAATTGATAGGGGGATTAGTTATTTTTGCTTACATTTGTTTTCATTACACATGGCTGTAAGCTTTCTCATGGAAGCGTTTGTCCCAGAAAATGATCTTGTGGGAATTTCTTGATATTTTGTTTTCTCCTTGTGAAATAAGATTTTTTTTTTTTCTACTTCTTGTTATCAAAATATTTTGGTCAATTTAGAATGTGTTATTTCAGTTTTTATTAAAACAAACATAAGCAAATAATTCCAAGATATTCACTGATGCAAGGATTTCAGTCTTGCCTTACAGAAGACTGAAAATGTAATCTTAGAATTTCTAGATGATGAGAGTCATTTTTTCAACCACATTTACAACTCTGTGTTTTCTGTATAGGTGCAATTTCTCACTGTATTGTTGCAACATATACCAAAATACAATATTAATTATTTTGCCATTAATTTAATGATAAATCTTTATATAACATGTGGCAATAACTTTGAATGATACCAACCCAAATTTTAACATATGAATTAAATAGCTATTAATGTTTGAGTATGCTGTGAATCAGCCATTTTATTCTTACTGCTAGTTTTTTGTTATATAAAGTTTTAATCATGACAGGTATTTCTTTTCCAGTGCTGATACAAAGTATCCTTAATATCTCCTTGTGAATGACTTTAGTAGAATCTTTCATTAAGTTTAAATAAATTAATCCAATTGACTCATCTCTGCCTACCACTCCGACAGTAAGGGAGGCATAGCCCTATGTTTTGGTTTTTTTTTTGCTCTGTATATTGTATTGGTCCAGGAGATTTAGAAGTCTAACTCTACCTAGTTCTCTGAAAAACTCCTTGTCTTTACTATTTCCCTACTTGAACACAAACCATTTTCCTTCTACTTTCTTATGAAAAATTTCTGTTTAGAAACATGAAGCCCAGAGTGGGATGAACACTGAAAAATGTGCTCCAACTGTCTCTTTGAATTCTTACACTTACTTATACTTAACTGTGTGCGCTCTTCCGATATCCCTTTGTGAAGTTCCTAAAACTGAATTTACTGTTGGTAAGAGATATTATAATAATATGGTAATTATCTCCTTAGGCTCCTTTACTCAAAGTACAAGTCTTTATAAGTTTTAAAAAAGATTTTTTGCCTTTTTGGGAACTAGTAACTTGCTGAAAATGTAAACAGCACAACACTAAGTTTTTTGTCAAATACTTTTAACACAAATCACTGCCCAACAAACCTCCTTAATTTTATCTCTGAGGCCCAATTTAAATCAGGTCTGCTAATGCAAATGAGCCAGAAATCACCTAGAGCTGGCCCCAGAGAAAGATCACTAGTGATATGGAGCAGATGGGGCAACGCCTGCACTAAACACCCTCCTGGCTCAGCCTGCAGGGCGCTGGGACATGGCCAAAGGAGAAGGTGGCAAAGAGAAAGGTGTTACAGCAGTGTGCCTATGCTCCAGCTGTTCCTGGCTGCTGCAATGCTCCTTTGCAGTTTAACATAAGTTACGAAAGGGTTTTGCCTGCCCTAATTTCTACTGGGGATCAGCCTGCTTTTGAAGCAGCCTGGACATATATTTTACGACCATGTCTCTTCACTGTTGTGGCATTGCTCTCCACAGAAAAATAGCAGTACAACACAATCAATGATGAAAAGCAGAGGATTTATTTAAGCTAAGTACAATGTTTAGGATGAACAGTTTGCTGACATAGTGCATTTCTCCAACTTGTCATTGGTAAGTTTCAGCTTCCCAAAAATATACACTTCTGATTTACAGTAAGCTCAAGTGTTTGATCTGGCAAGGAATGGAAATTTAAAAAGACAAACACAATAGTGTAATATTTAGTCTAATATAAAACACATTTTTCCTCAGCTGTCACAGAAAATTGCAGTGGATTTTAGGGAAGGTGGAGTGAGTCAGAGCATTTGGCAGGAAAGAAGGAGGTTCAGCTGGGGCAACTCTAACAAGCAGATTAATTAAATTGTAATAGGACCCCTAAGCACCAGCCAGTTTGAATAAATATGTTTAGAACTTACAGAGTGTTTTAAACTTTTGATCAAAACTGCAAAGATTACTATTGTATAAATTATGTCCCCTTATACTGCTTACTGTTTTCTAATGATAAGCCTGGCTATTCTGTATTTTGCAAATGGATGGCCACTTCCACGTGCTTCTGAGCAATGTCCAGGCTTACAGGATTTACTTATTTTCTCTCTTAAATCTTAGTAATATGAAATATCTGTGGAAAAGAGAAATTCTCCCAGCCTAAACAGTATTCTCTTAAGTCTTTGGGCAGCATAGATGGGACTTACACACTCTAGGCCTTTTGCATCCCTGTCCCTATCTTCTCCCACTTTCGACCTAGAAATGCAAAACTGTGATATGTAAGATATGGCTGTAGGGGTGGTGACTTAGGATGGCAATGAGCTTTTAGTTACAAAGCTCATGGCTAAATAACTCCGGTTAGAACTCTCGAACTTAGTGGGACCTCTGATAACGAAAATTAAAGTGTCTGGAGACTTCTGACCTGGAGGAAGAGGAGTCCAGGGTGTGAATCCAGTAACTGGAGAAACTTAACTCCATGCAGCACAGAGGAAGGCATCTAATTCTAGACAGCAGTGCAGCTTAAGACTCAGCTTCATGCTTTGCCCTTTGTGTTATTTTAGGCAATTCCTTCCTGAGGATGCTGCTTGTGGCAATTCCCTTTTTGAGATCCTAAATGTTTCCGTGCTTATAACCTAGGGAAACAAATTTCAGGTACCTAAACAAAGGTTTCTATAGCCATTTTACATGCAATATGGTAACCCAGCCATCCTTCAGCTGCTGCTGCAAAAAGGCATGTTTTTTCTGTAATGCAGCCTTGTGCAGATAACTCAGATCCTCTTCAGATGCCTAAACTGGCCCTAGAGGACTACATTTAAGTACATGAATTGTCATCTATGTGTCCAGGTCAGACATATAGAATAAGTCAGATGTAACAGTGTCTGAAAATATCAATTTGTTTTCATCGGCTTTAAAAGGTTCCTAGGTTACTACACTTGATGTAGACATGTACACTGACCCCTACCTTTTTTACTGATGTCCTTTAGCAGATTGAGGTCTTATGTCTTATGTATAGATCGTTCTGAACAGATGCAATTTTTAGTGACTATTCAGGAGCTGCTGTAGAGTATTGCAGGACACAGGAAGCTTTGTCAGTCTGTTGAGCAGCTATTGCTGAAACAGCACAAACAGATAGAAGGAGAAAGACACTTTCAGTAAGCCACCAAGATAATTAAGAAAAGAATTTGCCCAAACTATTGCCTGGGGACCCTGCAGTAATGCTTGCAGCCATAGCTTGGGTGTACAACATTTTCCTGTGTGTTTAAAAGTAAGCTCTAAGAGACGCCAAGAATACTCTTTTATACTGGCTGCTTAAGTAAATAGAAGAGAATACAGATTTGTAGAAGATGATAAAACTTTTCTAGCCACAAGAAATAGGGTCAGATATTTGTGAGGGCCTTGAATGCACAGATAGGCCTTAATTTACCTGAGCACCCCCACACCTGCTCATGGGCCCAGGAACCTCATTTCAACTCAGGCCTGAGCAACCAAACTTCCCATGAGCTGTCAGAGCCATACCTGCTTCCAGCCCTGGGGTGGATCTTGGACCTACACTGCATCTGCTACAATCCTGTCTCCCACTCCTGCTGATTGGGTTCCCTGGATGGATCCTGGAGGGATGATGGACTTGATTCATCCCCTCACCCTTTTTGGGGCTGTCACTGAACCCTAGCACCAGCACACAGCTCTGCTTGCAGCGCTCAGCCCCTGTGGGACCATGTTCTGATAGTGAAGACACAGACAGTGCATGGGTCACCCTTGTTTCCTGCCTCATCCCCCCTCTTGAAGCAGACCTGCAGATATTGAACTAGGAGAAAATTATAGAAATAGATTGAACATCCTAAACTGTTCTCATTCATTGCCAACACTTTTTTTTCATATATTTTGTTGATGTGACACATTGCTCATAATTGTACATATGCAGCAAAATCAAGGGTGTCACAAGATCTTTGAAAAACCCTCACACATTTTTGTCCCTTTCCTGCTGTGACTCCCAAGGATATCATTACGACCAATGTAAGGGGCAGAGGGATGACTCTTCAGAGTAATAGAACCAGAACCTTAAATGCAAAAGCCATATCACACCAGCTGAAGCACGATGTGCAAACATCAGCCATTCCAGTTTATGAATAGGACCATGACCCTAAATTTCAAAGAAAAGCAATCCTGCTGTGTCAATCTGAAGTAGGAACACACAACTCACTCAACAGATTCAATCAACTAAGAAAACTTGGACAATTACCACATTTAGCTGAGTCAATGTAATTCATGAGTTTGTCTTAGATCTGAGGAAAACTTGCCTGCATGCGTTCACTGAGATTTTAGTGAACAACAGGTTAGATGCATAGACATTGAACCAATGGAAAGTAAATTGCTAAAATGGCATAAGTTAGTGATGTGAACACAAACTCCATTTCTACAGATGAAAATGTACATGAACAATTTAACATTGGACAGTGGAAACCTATTCTCTTTTATCTTGCTCATTAAGACCTGCTTCATGTGTTTTGGTCATATCCAGTTTTTTGTGCTGTAACAAAGTACAAAGGGGTCTTTCAAAATGTGGATGTTTTGTTTATGCCTTTTTGAAAGGAATAAAGCCCAAATATATAATAGTGTGATCAGTGGGAGGTATTTAGAAGTTCATAAAGAATTAGATCTAGCAGACAACGGGCACTTTTTAAAGATTAATTTTTAATTATAGAATTTGACAAATCTTATGAGCTGCAGTAAAGGCTGGGAAGGCCTCTCTAGGATTTGTCACTTGACATAACAAGATGCCATTGTACATATCTCTGCTTATGTTTGTGACCTACTCCTGTTGCATAAAATTAATAGGGTTAGAAACAGCACTTAGAAACATCCACTGGTAAATGCTATACATATAGATCATAAATTACAGAACACTCAATGGTAAAAGAGACCTCTAAAGGTCATCTGTCCTGAACATCCACCCCCCACCATCAGTCTCAGTTTTTATCCTCTTTCTGACTTCTAATTTAAAGAATGCTACCAAGGAGTGTAGTATCTTCCACAGGGTTTGCATCGAAACAGCCTTTTATGCATACAAAATTGGGCATCCTCTACCCTAGTTCTGTGCCTGATGTAAGACTCCTAGTCCTAGTTATATCTGGAGAGGTGCTGAGCTCTGAGGACCCATTTAAAGCCGTTATCTTTAGAAATTTCAACCATAAAACTTGGGACAAAAGAAAAATGTTTAACAGCGCTTTTGGCCCATCTTTGATGATTTATACATTACTCCTATTTTGGCAAGTGTTCTGAGCAGTAATGGAAAGATTGGGAATAACATGTAAATTTCAAATACCAAGGGACAGGCTTGGAATAGATGCTTTGCTTATGGTTCCTGAACAATTGCCAAAGATAATATGTTATGGGTTTCTCAAGCCAAAAAGAAAGAGGACAGCGGGAAGTGACATGTACAGAGGAAATTAGTGTGAGAGATGTTTGCTCGAGTGCTAGTTGCAGGAATACCTTGAGTCCCTGAACTCTGGGCACAGCATGAACAACTACAGAAGTGAAATTGTTAAAAAACATTTTAGCAGAATTGTTGATTTCATGGGAAAAAAACCCACATGGTTATAAAGAAAAAGAGCTGAGAATTTAACTTTTGGGCATTTTGCCTCACAGTACTTGAAATATACTAAGCTATATAATATTTTAGGAAAGAATCTGACATGTTACTTTGTTCTTATCTTTATTTATAAAAAAAAAAAAAAAAAAAAGGGAGGAAGATTTCTAGCCTCATGTACGTGCAACCGGCTGCTTTTCTTTAGACATCTGTTGTATGTAAAATGATATTTTGCACTTCCTTTGTATGTGAGAAATTGTAGCCAATTCTCCTTGCTACCTTTCTATATGAATGAATTAAAAGCATTGTTAGAGTAGACTGATGATCCACGAACCTCTAGAGTGGTCTACATTAACTCCCATCACTGGGGTGCTTACCTGCATCGAAGGGTGAACGAGTTCAGACTGAAAAAGAGTAAATGTATATATAGTCTTTACAGCAGAAAACTAGAGCAGGATACTGTGCACATAAGGAAAAAAACGTTTTTTACATTTAATTCCACTGCACATTTCTATCAGTGATTCTATTTTTATTCCAGTAAGTTTGTAGTGTATGTGCTAAACCAATCAACAGTTATTTTTTAATGAAAACTGAATTTCTTTTCATTTGAAAGTACAAACAATCCTGTTTCAAGGAAGTTTTCACTTTCTATTCATGGGAT
The DNA here is from genome assembly GCF_047370975.1 of Nipponia nippon. Lineage (NCBI taxonomy): Eukaryota > Metazoa > Chordata > Aves > Pelecaniformes > Threskiornithidae > Nipponia > Nipponia nippon. Next base: position 46,438,700 of record NW_028262347.1, read on the forward strand.
TAGTTTGGGAGACTACTACAAAATTTAGTGATGTCAGTGAAGTCCCACCGTTGATGATGACAGACTTTGGAATAGGTTTCTATCGTCTTAATCCATAAACTGCAAAATAACTATTTGAAATAAGTATCAGAATATTGCTTTTAGTAGCAGTTGGACCAAAGGAAAGGTTTTTTGAAAGTTTTAAATTTCCATGTTTTCAGATTTGGCTTTTTTTTTGCCTTTTTTTTTTCCCCACAGAATTGTGCTGGACCAAAACTTGGAGCTTCTGGCAACCTTGAATCCTGCAGTTCTTTGTTGAAATACCTCCTCCTGGCTGCTTTAGCAGCAATGAAACTGGCAAGAATATGTTTTTCATTGGAGGAGAGGCAGATTCACAGCTGGCTTCTGGTCTTTGAGAAGACCTGCTGAAAATCCAAGCCCGCTTATGATTCTTTGAATGACATGAAAGCTTCTTCCCTCCACATGCTGCCAAAACCAAACAACCCTCCAAACAAACCCAATCTACTAGATGATTTAAACAAAACATTTAGGCCCCAAACCTAATGCATTTGCCTGAAAGTGTTTTCACTAGGACATTTTCAAGCAACTCCACTCTGAATCAATGAGACTGTAACATCAGGAATATTGTCAGAAAATGAGAAGTGTATCCATGTGTAAATATAGCTATTCTTTCTCAAAAGACATCCATAATACATAAGATTTTATATGTCTTTTTCTCTCTGCTGATTTTTGAAAGTCTTTGGAAGCCATTTTTTCAAAATGTAACTGTAATTGTACTAGAGTAAGATCACAGAATCAGAGCATACATTTGTTCTTAGGTTGCATTTGGTCTTTTCAGACAAAATAATTAGAGATAGTTGACATTAAAAACATCCTCACCAAAGCATAGGAACATATATAAATACTACATATTACTAATAGTTCAAGATCTTTTATTAACCAACATTAATTAAATTATGTTTCCTGAAAAGCTTTTAAAGTAAAATACACTGCATTATATGACTTTTCTGAATCAGATTTTCTACATCAGAATTCTAACATTGAAATTTCACTAGTTAGTCACTAGGGTGAGTAATAACTGAAACTCCTTTCTGTCTTCAGCCTTTTATTTCACAGCCTGTCTCTCTCACAAATATTGGTATGAAGAATGCCCTCTAATTGAAAGAATTGTGCAACTACTTAAACTTACTTTAAGTAAATGTGTCTTTTTTATTATTTATTTTCAGTACATCATTCATGTACTGTTTCTAAACATTGAACTAATGTTTTTCAAAATAATTTTAAAGACACAGAACATGCTGGAAGCATTTTAACAAAATAGTCTTTCATAGTAACAGACGTGAATATGTGAAGTCTGCAAGTTTCATTTAATTCTATATTATCCACTTACCTTTCATATTATCTTTAAAAGAGACTTCATTAAAGCTTTAGTGACATTATTAAGTGACATTAAAATTGTGACCCTATCAAAATTCATTCATTATTTCTATCCTTTCTGACATAACATGATTTAATGAGCTTCCAATATTAACTGGAGTGTTTGTTTTAACCCTAATGTCAACTTTTACTTTGAAAAGTTTAATTGTTTTATGCAGAGAAAATAATCTCCAATAGGAGAGAAAGCAGTATGCAATGCAATGAAGACCTGGAGTTTCATTCCAATAATTTAATTGCATCTACAGATTCAGCCAAAAGTGAACACTTGGTGGAATTCATGTACCTGTTCTTATATTAGACCTACTTACTTGGTGTTTAGGGCTGGACATATTTTCATTGGACTTTTGATCTGAAGTCAGAAAATACTGAAAATATTTTTAATGCCAGATATCATACTCAGTCTATCAGCTGATTAATAAAATATGGAAAGCACTTTACAAAACTGGTATATCTCTATTTCTGGAGTGCAGTGCCATTAGATATATCAAATAGAATATCTCCTATATAAAAGGTGATGTAAAAAGTCTATATCAGTATTAATCTGATTGAAGTATACAGACTAGGGGAAGCTTCCCAAGCTTAGTAAAATAGCTTTGATACCAAATAACAGTCTGTGGCACAGACTGTTTTTTGTAAACAGTTTTTTTTTTTTTAATTTTCAGGTAACAGACATTAGTGAGCAGCATGTTACAACATCAGGAGTAACCTACTGTAAATAAAAAAAGTCATAGCAAAATACCACCCAAGAATACATAAACAGCTTGATCTTTGTTTGATCACATAAAAGGCCCTTATGTAGGTGAATATCAACATATTTGTTTAATATGACTAAGTGAAGCATATAGTTAAAATGTTTCTCTTCACTAGTGAGAATTACATTGCCCTTCATCTTTAAGTGAATCTTGATTTTTATACAAAACCAAGAGGACATTTTGAAAAGTGGCAGTGCAGAGCAGCCCATATTTAGGAAAGGAACCCTGACTGAAAGCAGGTTTCTAAATCTCTATTTATCTGATTAGTTGCTATATGTTGAAATAGCTGGTTGCTTGACAGTGGAAGAGGCTGGTTATGAAGCAGTTCTGGAGGCCATATGTCTCTGTACATTTGGCCTCAGGGTGTATGTACATTGCTGGACAAAAGACACTTGAGCTGGATCCAGCTGAAGTTGCTCAGGAACTGGAGGAAATATAAGTTAGCAATATAGCTCAGCACATTGCTGAGAATCAGCTAATTAGTGCTGCCTTGAGATGGAGCTAATTAACCTGGCCACTAACTACCATGCTAATACAGTTTTACTGTGACCCACAGCTGTACCCATATCCTTGACTTCCCCAGGTAAATATACCAGTTCACCAGGTAATCTTTAACATAACACTATATTGTGTAGTGCATACACGTCCAAAAGTGTGATTTTAAGAAACAAACCCTATAAATGATGATTTATAGCTAAAGGTGAATTAAAGAGCTAATTAAAGGTCCTGGGATTAGGGAACACAAATATTTCCTTTTCAGGGAAAAAATTACTAGCATAAGATACCTCATGCCAATGAAGTCTCAACAGTGCGACAGTTCAGGAGAGCGAATTTCTTTAGAAGATATAAAACACCAGTTACGATAACAAATGCTTTGTTTCATTAAAAAGAAGTGAAAAAGCTAAGATACATTTGAGATAAAGAAGCAAATCTATGCTGAGGTTACACTAAAATCCCTCCAATAATCCATACCACCCAGATGCGGATTGAGGAAGTTGCTTACATCTGAATGTTTTGTAATATCAGCAAAATGGTTTGCCTGAGTTAAAAAATCCTGCCTTGATGCTGTCCTGGGTGCAGGTGCCCAGGTGTTGGCAGCGGGAGCTGCAGGGTGGCCTCTGAGGAGAGGAGCAGTCCGTGCTGGACACTTCCAGCCGGTTCCAGCTGGCTCCAGCCAGCTCCAACTGCCCCCACCCCCAAGGGCACAGCTGAGCCCCTCAGACAAGATGGTGGTGCCTCTGGAAAAACAGATTTAAGGAAGGGCAAAACACTGGACAGAGGTTGAGGTCCTGCAGCCAGCCAAGGTCAACCCACCACAGACACATTACTCAGAAAAGAAGAGGGTATTAATGTCTATGGTTTTATTATTCAAAATTTACTGGCTAGATAGGATCCCACAAATCTATGCTCAATTCTGTACAAAAGAAATAGTTTAATTTAAAACAATAGTGCAAAATGACTGTCATTCATTATAAAGTCTCTTCAAGTTTTTAATCTTCCCTGTTTTCTCTGGCACGTAAAGTTTTTTGTTTGTTTTTTTAATTGATAGGTCCTCCTTGCACATTGCATACCAATGACAATTTAAATGAGAACAGCCCTTTAAAAATTTTGCCATTGTTAAAGCCAAATTGTATTATTTTGATCCATGTGTAACTCTCAGTAATTAAATTCTTCCAGGATGTGGCTCAATGAGAAGTGAATGTCTCCTGGATAGCTTTGCAGTACCTCTACATTATGTAGCTTTACAAGGCGAGAAACTGAGCTGCAGAAAGACTTATTTGATCAGGACTTTAGAAGCACTGGAGAAATGTGACTTTTATGCCTAGAATTAATTCAATCGTGTTTTTCCTGCCATCTGTAATCAAAGAGATTCTTTCACTTATTGTGTAATACAGGACAAATATCTCTCATACAATCATCTCAGCTTTGCTCTCCCACTGATTACTCTGTACTTCCATCTATTGGGAGGATGTAAATATTACAGTCCTATTTTTGCTTTAAAACCTAACAAATGTTCTTGCACATTCACTGAAAGTTAAAAAAAGTCTGTATTCTTCTGTTTGTTTAAACCCTGTGTTTTCCCCAGTCCTCCATGCATTTCTGTAGAGGCAGATCTCTGCAGAAATCAATAAATTAAGAGGGAGACAAGGTCTCTGGATATTGTACATTTTCAGTATTCAGGATATTGACTGTGGCAACATGTTTATGATTGGTTTAATTTGCTTGCTTGTTTGCTTGTTTGATCACTTGCTTTTTAAATGTTTTAAATACATGCTCTTGAACTTGGGAAATTCCAATGTAATCGGGTCAGCTTGATGAATTTTCTGACCTTTAAGAGGAGCTTGACACAAACACTTTTCTTTATCTGGGATTTTATAACTTTTTAAAAGAACTAGGAAGAAAAAGGGGTAGGTGAAGGCCATGAAGACACGTCTGAAATGCGATAAAGAGGTAAGTATGAAAAAAAAGTATTCCTGAATTCTCCTTTCTTCCATAGATTGTCTGTTTCCCATTTGCTGATGTGCAATAGTTTACAAGTTTAAAAGCTCCCAATATATGGAAACAGTAAAGGTAAGAGACCATTCTTAATTCTTCAGAAGGACATAGTGATAACCACAAATTCAGGTAGCACTATTGGTGCTTGAATTTGATTGCCTAGTTTACCTCATTTTCATTGTTTTAAACTGACTTAGTTAATGGTCAGTATTAAATGAAAAAGTCCATTCTTTGAAGCATGGGTGTGGTGATTTTGAAATTGTAGCTTGTAGTCTAGTAAAGGTAATTTTTAAAAAAGTTCTTTTGTCTGTTGTCTTGGATTTACTAGAGAACGATCCCAAAACACTGGATAAATGTTAGGACTTATTCCTAAAAAATGGAAAAATCAGCTCACCAAGCAATAGTGTCCTTATTACAAGAAACTGAAAACAGTGGTCAGGCATGTAATATATATAGTGTCTACTCAGGTGTTAATATAGAACCTGTTAAGTAGTGTCTGTCTCAAGCTTTGCCTACGGTAAATATCATAGCACACAGCTGCAAAGACAATGAAAGCCAATGTGAAAGTAATAGATATTCTTCAAAAGCAAAGTAGCTAACCTGTGTAATATATTTCAGAGTTATGAAATTATCTGTTTAATTTGAGTTGCACCATAATAAAAGTGTGCTTACAGGACTGTTAGTAAGAAAATTATCTTTACTTACCATGTGTCCAACACTTTGGCTATTGTGGGTACTAGTATACTTGCCTATATTGACGAAGGCAATGACTCTGATTCTTTATCTGTGAGATTAATACTTAGCATTTTATGCACTTAATACTATATAAAACTTCTGAGTCTAATTAAACTGAAAACACTGTTCCACATGTTCATGGGTTTATGAAACAGGTTCCTTCCTATGTGGAAACTCTGGCCAATAGTACATGCTTTAAATAAGTTAAGTGCAGAGCATATTTTTGCTCTTTTTGTTCTTAGTCATGCTGTGCTGAGGGGCAAGACACTTGATTTGCACAGACCTTTGCAAATTATTAATTGTTAATGTTATTCTCAGTTATGTGGCCAGTTTACAATGAACTGCTGCTGGTTTTATAAGCACTGATACTTTAATTAGGTCTGTGTATGGTCCCTAATTATATAGGGAAATTATTGATGCTGAAAGGGGTATATCAGCATATGTATACATAAAATATATAATCAGAGTTTAAAATAACAATTCAATTCTATTTCATTTTACAGAATGAAAAATTTGTTTTGTCGTAATTCTAAAGTAATGCTTGTTTAAATATTTAAATGGTAACATAGTTTTAGAAATATAGACTAACATAAAATACAGTTTCTGTACAACAATGATTAATTTCAATGGTAATTAATAATTTTAAATCCAGGTCTCGATGTTTATGCTATCTGGTCAAAAATGGACAAATACAGGCCAAATGGTGATGAACTAAACAGATTCAGGAAAGTATTTTAAGTAAGCTCATTAAGTTCTGTTGGGCATCTGATTTATTACTTTTCTGTTTAATTGGCTTTTGCAGGGAAGGGAAGGGAAGGCAAGGGAAGCTGTTTTAAAATGGTATTAACCAGGTTCTAAGTATGGCCTCTTAATGCAGTTTATGACTTTGCAAAATCTGCGTGGTATCCCACTGGGTCTCCTAAAGTGCAGTGTAAGCTCATCCAGAAAAAATTGAACTAGAGAATTCTTGAAGGAGGAGAGAAATTAATGTTCCCAGTGACAGGTGCAGTTACCTTTTAACATGTAGAGGCTGCGTTTCTATCCCTACTATTCTGTCACATTCTTCCAAGAATAAAATTTTGCCACCATTCATGCATCTCCAGCATTACAGTCCAAAGCAACTGTTGCAATTTTTGTTATACACAGTCTTTGTTTCACAGGGAAAACCACAGAGGAATCAACTGGCAGTCAGTAGAATATATCTTGTCTTTGTGTTTGGTGAATTAAGAAAAAGCCCCATTGTGTACCTCAACCTCATCACCCTTTACTGATACAACATTTCCTGTACTTAGATAAGAACACTTTTTCTGCACAGAAGAATAATTGGCAAGCTCACCATTCTCTTTTCTGTTGGCTGCTGACATACAACAATCTGGGATAAATGATGAAAAGAATAAAAGGAACACCCAAGCAGATCTCAGCTGCTAAGGAATTCATTCAGTTTTTAAGGCAGCTTTATAGAAGGGAGTGATACACGGAGTATCTGTTACACTCATTTTGATATAGCTGTGAGAGTCTGCCATGTGATTCTTGACTCCGTGGATAGCAGTGTCATTGTGTTTTGTCTGTTTTTCCCAGTGTGAAAATCTATGTGCTTGAATGAGATTTTTTTTTCTTTTTTTTTTTTTACATGAAAAAGAGTTCACAGAACACTTCATGTGGTTTACTAATAAAGCCACAATCTGTGAAGTTTTCTTTTACAAATTTATATTAAACAGGCATTAATCAAGATCAAAATAATGTAATCTACATCTGCTGTTTAGTAAAGATATTTATTTATAGTCACTCAATTAAATAAACCCACAATTTGAGGATTTTTCCTTCTGCTATCTGGGTAAAAATAACACAATTTTACAATATAGCAAAAATCATGATCTTATTAAGAATAAACTCATTACTGTGCAGGTCCTGGTTGACACCAAAAGCCTTGATCCACTATTATACATTCCCGAACATTCAGCTCATTATTGTATTTCCAAAGGAAGAAATGTTGCTGTACTAATCAGTGTACTTTTAAAATATAGTCATATATATAAATATATAAATAAATATAGTCTAATATATAATAATATATAATAATATATCATAATATAAATAGTCATATATAATAATAATATATAAATATATATGTAAATATATATAAAAACCCTATTAGTAAGATAAAAAATGGAGTAAGGGTTTTATTCTTGAGTGACACAAACACACAGCTTTAAAGGTACACCCATGGGTACTGGATGCCCACTCTTTAGAATCTGTTGAGCATTGTATGACGTTCACTGCTTCACTGTTCCTACTTCAGTAACCTGGTCTTCCTGCTTCACTAACTTGGTCTCCTTCTATGACAAGGTGACTCGTTTAGTGGATGGGGGAAGGCTGTGGATGTCGTCTACTTGGACTTTAGTAAGGCCTTTGACACTGTCTCCCACAGCATTCTCCTGGAGAAGCTGGCTGCTCATGGCTTGGATAAGTGCACTTTGCGCTGGGTTAAAAACTGGCTGGACGGCCGAGCCCACAGAGTGGTGGTAAATGGAGTCAAATCCAGTTGGCAGCTGGTCATGAGTGGTGTTCCCCAGGGCTCAGTACTGAGGCCGGTCCTGTTCAATATCTTCATCGATGATCTGGATGAGGGGATTGAGTGCACCCTCAGTAAGTTTGCAGATGACACCAAGTTGGGTGGAAGTGTCGAGGTGCTGGAGGGTAGGAAGGCCCTACAGAGGCACCTGGACAGGCTGGATCGTTGGGCCGAGGCCAACTGTATGAGATTCAACAAGGCTAAGTGCCGGGTCCTGCACTTGGGTCACAGCAACCCCATGCAATGCTACAGGCTGGGGGAGGAGTGGCTGGAGAGCTGCCTGGTGGAAAAGGACCTGGGGGTGTTGGTTGACAGCCGGCTGAACATGAGCCAGCAGTGTGCCCAGGTGGCCAAGAAGGCCAATAGCATCCTGGCTTGCATCAGAAATAGTGTGGCCAGCGGGACCAGGGAGGTGATAGCGCCCCTGTACTCGGCACTGGTGAGGCCGCACCTCGAGTACTGTGTTCAGTTTTGGGCCCCTCACTCCAAGAAGGACATCGAGGTGCTGGAGCGTGTCCAGAGGAGGGCAACAAAGTTGGTGAAGGGTCTAGAGAACAAGTCCTATGAGGAGTGGCTGAGAGAGCTGGGGTTGTTTAGTCTGGAGAAGAGGAGGCTGAGGGGAGACCTTATTGCTCTCTACAACTACCTGAAAGGAGGTTGTAGTGAGGTGGGGGTCTGTCTCTTCTCCCAAGTAACAAGTGATAGAATGAGAGGAAATGTCCTCAAGCTGCACCACGGGAAGTTTAGGTTGGATATTAGGAAAAACTTCTTCATCAAAAGGGTAGTCAGGCACTGGAACAGGCTGCCCAGGGAAGTGGTTGAGTCTCCATCCCTGGAGGTATTTAAAAGACAGGTGGACGTGATGCTTGAGAACATGGTTTAGTGGTGGACTTGGCAGTGATAGGTTAACAGTTGGACTCAGTGATCTTAAGGGTCTTTTCCAACCTTAACGATGCTATGATTCTATGTTGACAGAGGTGCTCATGGACTCTTTATCCTCATGTTTGATATGTTATCTTGCATGTACAAATCCAATGAAATGTTTTGTCCTTTGACAATTAATACAGAATCTGTTTGGTGATTTTTTTTTTTCTTGATGATGACCTTTCTAGGCATTTCTTTGTTTTATTTTCTCCTCATGTGATAACTTTATAACTTTTAGGGACAATGGGGGAGACAATGTACAGATTTTAATTATTTCTTTTACAGAAGGAGATCATGTTAATACAAAAAAAAAAAAGACCCTCCTGAGTTTTGCTCTCCAGCCATATCCATAGTCACTAGTTGGCCATGACTCTGTTATTCTTACAGAGGTTCCTTGTTTCTGTAATTTTAGATTTGTTATTGCTTTACTTTTTGTATTGAAACATCTTTCCAAAAATTATACAGTATTCATTCATTAATCTTTAGTCTGTCTTTGGACAAGTTTTCTGTTGGTGTTGGCTTTACATAGGTCTTTATAAAATTTTCCTCAACTGTTATAAGTATCTTCACTGCTCACATCCCAGTTGACTGCCATTTCATTGCAGTGCCTTTTCCTACACGCAGAAAGTTATTCATAGTCTTTCAACACCTGACATATGGCACAAGCACCTGTGAGAGATCAAGGTTTAAAGAGTGATGCACTGTTAATTATTATAAGAAATAGTCTTTCCAGTTCATAAATTCCTGTAAGCCTTTTGTATTTTTCAAGCAGCAGTTCTCATTCCTTGGCTTATTTAGAAACTGGCTGACGAGTTTGCTGCACTGTTGGCCATAGAACTGCTTCTGGGACCATCTTGGGGCCAGCTGGTTGTGGGGCTGGTGAGGCTTCCTTATATCATCCTGAATGATTTTTATTTCTGGTCATATTTGTATCTGAGGAATTTTTACAAGGCTTTATATGGGCAAATAAGGCCCTATACAAATTCCACTGTTGAGATAGGGTCCCGTTTCAAGTGTAGATCTAATGTATTACATATAAGTTATTCCTCTGGCCTTTCAAGAACTAAATGCATGTAGCCATCAAATAACATAGCTGATGATTTCTTCCGTAAGACTGTAGCATATAAAGTTCTCTTTCTTCGTGGTTTTAAATGAGCCTATAGAACATTCACACAAAACACATCTATAAACACAATATTGGCTTCTTTTATTATTTTTTTTCCTCTTTTCAGAACTCTCACTCAGTTTGCTCATGAAGATGACTGGAGAGAGACATGCCAAGCTAAAAGAAAATATTTCCAAGAACCAGCAGGCATCACATAAAGATAAGCAATGACTGACAGAAAGATTAACTTTTTCTACCAATAATGATATTATCTCCCTAAACAGTATGAACCTCTTTAACACATAGAATCATAATTATTTTTTAATTTTATATTCCTGTGATATTAAATTTATATAATAAATTTAAATATTGGCTAGACGGCCGAGCCCACAGAGTGGTGGTAAATGGAGTCAAATCCAGTTGGCAGCTGGTCATGAGTGGTGTTCCCCAGGGCTCAGTACTGAGGCCGGTCCTGTTCAATATCTTCATTGATGATCTGGATGAGGGGATTGAGCGCACCCTCAGTAAGTCTGCAGATGACACCAAGTTGGGTGGAAGTGTCGAGGTGCTGGAGGGTAGGAAGGCCCTAGAGAGGCACCTGGACAGGCTGGATCGTTGGGCCAAGGCCAACTGTATGAGATTCAACAAGGCTAAGTGCCGGGTCCTGCGCTTGAGTCAAAATAATCCCATGCAATGCTACAGGCTGGGGGAGGAGTGGCTGGAGAGCTGCCTGGTGGAAAAGGACCTGGGGGTGTTGGTTGACAGCCGGCTGAACATGAGCCAGCAGTGTACCCAGGTGGCCAAGAAGGCCAATGGCATCCTGGCTTGTATCAGGAATAGTGTGGCCAGCAGGACCAGGGAGGTGATAGTGCCCCTGTACTCGGCACTGGTGAGGCCGCACCTCGAGTACTGTGTTCAGTACTCACTCCAAGAAGGACATCGAGGTGCTGGAGCGTGTCCAGAGGAGGGCAACAAAGTTGGTGAAGGGTTTAGAGAACAGGTCCTATGAGGAGTGGCTGAGAGAGCTGGGGTTGTTTAGTCTGGAGAAGAGGAGGCTGAGGGGAGACCTTATTGCTCTCTACAACTACCTGAAAGGAGGTTGTAGTGAGGTGGGGGTCTGTCTCTTCTCCCAAGTAACAAGTGATAGAATGAGAGGAAATGTCCTCAAGCTGCACCACGGGAAGTTTAGGTTGGATATTAGGAAAAACTTCTTCATCAAAAGGGTAGTCAGGCACTGGAACAGGCTGCCCAGGGAAGTGGTTGAGTCTCCATCCCTGGAGGTATTTAAAAGACAGGTGGACGTGATGCTTGAGAACATGGTTTAGTGGTGGACTTGGTAGTCATAGGTTAATGGTTGGATTCGATGATCTTAAGGGTCTTTTCCAACCGTAATGATTCTATGATTCTATGATTATGTAGTTCACTCGCTGTGAATTAGTATGTCTTTTCTTTACACACCATTCATGTTTTCAAATTACCTTTGTTAAGAGCATCGTCCAGCAGCAGCATGGTATTTAAAGATCCCGGTTCACAGTGGTCTGTTACCCCTGTTGCACAGCATTGGATTTCTTTAGTCCTTCCTAAGTAGTCTGTTAGTGTAAGTATTAGCATTTTAAGATGTTTTGCAGATAATTTTTCTGATAAATTAAATAGCCACTGAATTGTATTGATATAGGAATAGACCAGACTTCATGATACTCATTCTTATGTAGTCTTATCATTAGTGGGTCATGATAGTGTCTGAGGAGCAATTCTGCAACCTGAGAATGAATTATATAAAAAAAAAGACTTAGGCAGAAGTGGTTTTCCACCTGAATGGGCTGTTTTGTTTTGGTAGTATAATGTAGCTACCAAACCAAAATACAGCTGGAGTTCCAAAAAAACGATGCTCCACTTGAGCATGGCTAATGACATAAACACCTTGGGTTTTGTTCTAGCACAGAAATCTCTGCATCCTGCATTAGAGTTTAGCTCAGACATGCCCACAGGATTTGACCACCTTATTCTCTAGTGTCATTCGCTTCATAGTGGCCCATCAGGTAAGTGCTATTCTGTCTTCTTTGTGAAGTCTCTGCTAAAACATCATATAAGAACTGATGACACACCTAGTCACAAAGTTTTAGCAGTAAGATGCTGCAGTGCCCACTTGTTAGGTGCCTTGCCTCTAAGATTAGACACTTAATTTCCCTATTGTATTGTATTGCATTATAATGTATCCCCAATTATATTGGAAGGAACTGAAGAAATCACACACTTTCTAGGAAATATTTATTGCTAGATAATAAGGAAGATGTATTTTTATGTTCTTAACCTCATTTCAGAAGTTTTTCTCTTTTCTCATGGATGTGATAGTGCCCCTGTACTCAGCGCTGGTGAGCCGCACCTCGAGTACTGTGTTCAGTTTTGGGCCCCTCACTCCAAGAAGGACATCGAGGTGCTGGAGCGTGTCCAAAGAAGGGCAACGAAGTTGGTGAAGGGTCTAGAGCACAGGTCTTATGAGGAGCGGCTGAGGGAGCTGGGGTTGTTTAGTCTGGAGAAGAGGAGGCTGAGGGGAGACCTTATTGCTCTCTACAACTACCTGAAAGGAGGTTGTAGTGAGGTGGGGGTCTGTCTCTTCTCCCAAGTAACAAGTGATAGGACGAGAGGAAACGTCCTCAAGCTGCACCACGGGAAGTTTAGGTTGGATATTAGGAAAAACTTCTTCATCAAAAGGGTAGTCAGGCACTGGAACAGGCTGCCCAGGGAAGTGGTTGAGTCTCCATCCCTGGCAGTATTTAAAAGACGGGTGGACATGGTGCTTGAGGACATGGTTTAGTGGTAGACTTGGCAGTGATAGGTTAACGGTTGGATTCGATGATCTTAAGGGTCTTTTCCAACCTTAACAATTCTATGATTCTCTTTATTTTAAATTTGGGTGCCTAAATTATAACTTGATCGGAAAGCATGTTTATGTTTTCTTTTCAGGTTGAGCACTGACCAACTTTTACAACACAGCAAGATTAAGGGAACTGAACTGGCACCTGGTAAAGGGTTTACTGGCCACAAGACTCTATTGTAAATAAGCGAATAACCATGTGAGTAATGTACACAAACATATACCAACAAAAAACCAACCAAGCAAACAAACAAAAAAATCACCAGAATATTTCTTTGCTTAGGACTGAAGAGCTAAAAAACTATGATTTCCAACAGAAAAGGATATAGCTGAACTCTGTGGATTACATATGATGAATATTTCAGTACTTTTCATATTACTGAACATGACTGAGATCTGAAAACACATGATGATGAAATTAACTATTAGGTGTCCCAACCTAAGGAGGAGCAATTGGACAAAGATGGATTTTCTTTTCTTACATACGTGTAGCAGCTCACTCTAAAAGTACACTGAGCTGACACAGAGTAAAAAGAAAGAATATTTAATATAAGAAACAGAGAAAGAAAAGCACCGTAGAGAGAACTGTACTTTGAGTGATTTGCTTTCAGAACTTGGCATTATTAACAAACAGTAATGTAATTGGAAAAGCTGCTTACAATGAGGTGCATGCTACTATATCAACAAAACGTCTAAAATATGTCTTATAGTGGAAATATTTATATTTATTTACAGTATTTTCCATTGACAACATTAATTAAATTAAATCAACAGATGAGGCTGTTATTAAGCTCTTGTCCAGAAACAGTGTCTTGGCAGTACATAAGAAGATGCTTTAAAGGACACAGTTTCTCTACTTATCACACTAATTGCTTCCTATTTTGGCAGGCTGTCATAGAGCTATCTCCCAAATTATGTAGTAGTGAAAGATTACTCTACTGCATTAGCAAGTCAGTGTACATATGTAGTAGCAGCATCTCACTTTTTTTTTTCCTTTTATAACTGTGTGAAATCATGGGTCAGGCAAAGTTTAAGGAGTCTTTGAAGTGCCACTAAAAATTAAAATGATCTGATTTTCCAAAGCTTGGCTGGCTGCAAGTCCTATGTAGATTCTTCTCCCTGATGTAGATTTTTCCCTGAGGGTATCCTTTCTAGTTGCAAACAAACAATTTATTAAACTATTATTTTTAATGGAAGCTATTATGGCTTTAGGACTTAAGGGAAATTAAATGTGTAACTTCAAATATACGGATAATACTAACAAATCATCTACCTCCCTTAAAAAGCAGTTACAAATTTTTATCAACTTACGGCAAGTGAAGGAGCTACTTAATAACAATGGTGATTTATACTGGTTGTAAAAGCCAACAAAACATTTCATTTTAGAAGTAAGTTTATAGGGGGTTATTATGGATCTTTGTTGGTAGTATGAAATCAAGTTTTTAATTTTAAATCTCTGGCACAATTCTTTCACAATCTGCAACATAGCTTTATTTACACTGGACCACTCCTAACAGCTGCTGACACCATCCTCAACACCATGTAAATTAAGCTAACTTCTCAAAGAGGTATTTCTGAAACTAGTCCTAGCAGAAAAAAATTACTAAGTCACTTCTCAGAGGCCTTTCCTAAAATTTTTGTTAGTTTCTTTGGAACAAATCTCCCATAACCACAAAAACAGTATTTTAAAAAGAGAGAGAAATAGTTTGTTCCTAACTTAACAAAGTCAGAAATAAAAGTGAGACATAGAAATCTTATTTCAGATATATTCTTAAGTAAATTTGCGGAATGTGACATTTGCTGATTATTTATCCATGGTATATGTATACTAAGCCTGTCAGAATCTTTGCTGAATCACCTTAACTGTGTCCAGATTAAAAAAAAAACACAAAAAAAACCCAAAAAACAGATTAATATAGATATATCAATCTAAGATATCTAGACAAAAGTAGCTTGTAAGTGGTCCAGCCCAAATCCAGGCCACAAGACTAGTGTCTTCTCTGTTTCATTTCAAAATCTGCATTAATTATTTGTGTCTATACCTATTTGAATCTGTAATACATTGGAAGCAAGGACAAGTGTTCTCAAAACTGGTTAGGAGATACCAGCTAACTGTACCAGCCTTACTACACAGACACTCCAGGAAGGAGGTAAAAGCAAAAGCGAAACCAAAAAAGCACCCCAATTTAACGACATCTTTTGCATAAAGGTGATGCCCATGCACAAAATTGAGTCTTTTGAACTGAGTGGTGGGTTGTTGTCCATGTGTCCAAGGACACTTGCAAAGCTTTCTCAAGCTGGATGGGCTGAGACTCCCTGAACCTCTGTTCGCCTGAATTCATGTAGCCAGCTAGCCAGCGGTCCCACCCACTCATACACATGCATGATGCCTGCTACTGACTGTCTTAAACTACATACAAAACATCTACGTGATCATTCCAGAGCCTACAGGAACAGTTTCTACTCACTATTTACAAGTCCCTCATCTGTGTACATTTTGGTCAATCCTACAGCAAGAGCCACCTGGGAGAGCCAGGCTGTCCACCCTTGCCATACTGTTCATTTCCAGTTCAAGCAACAGGAAGACTACACTGTGTAGTCTCAGGCCGAGGAAAGTCTGCAGATACTGCATCAGAAACCAGACTTTAGACCACAACTGCAAGAACAGCAAAAGCAATACAGCACAGGCTTCAACCTAAATATGCTGAGTTCTCTCACCTGAATGAAAAATTAATTTGTATTATATACAATTAGTCAGATACACAATTAATGTAAACAAACTGAGAAACGGAAATCTCTTTCCCATGTTTTGTCTTTTGTTTTCTTCCAAATGCCTTATTTGTGTTATTCATTCAATAACAATAACTGAAAATGAATTTAGTATCAGCATGCATTTAGATTGGAAAATCTTTATTGTCTTATCCTAAATAAGCTTATTAAGGCATCAAATGAAGCTGGCTTTCTGCCTGCTTTTTGGTGAACAGATGCACAGAACAAAGGAAACAAAGTGTATAAATTAAAACATCGGGTGTGAATGCTTTTTTGTAGCCTAAAACGTTATAAATAAGTGTTATACAAGTACGGGGATTTTGGAGGGGGAGGGGATAGATTTTTTATTTTTATTTTTTTAGCCTGGAGAATTAAATTAATCTTTCTTGTCAAGAAGAGAAAATAAAGTATCAATTATATTAGACTGAGTTTTAAGTAAATAGTGCTGAGTAGATGAAGACCAGCAAATCAGAAAGTTTAAGCAAATCTCTGGTCTCAGCTCAGTTCCTTAACTGTTATTCATGTTGAATAGTACAGCCTGACCACGCGTTACATTGATTTCAATATGTAAAGGTGGTGAAATTAAACCATGATTGAAGGCACCTTATATTTCAAATTACAATGTCTTTATCAAGGCTAAATTAAATGGTTTTGGACCCCTCATAATAATGTTCAAAAGAAAATAATTTAATTCAGGATTTTTGCCTGCTTTGTATTTTATTATTCCCTAGTTTGAATGTAACATAAGCTGCAGATAACATTGCTCCTTCATTTTTGGTTTAGGCTGAGTAAGGAGTTTATGGTTATTTTGACACATATATAAAAAAAAGTATAATGTCTATGAGTTGTATGTTCAAGCATTTTCAAGCAGTAAAACATGATGTACAGAATTCATAACCATTGGTACTTTCCAAATTAGAGATCAAATGCTCCTTTAATAATTTCACCCTGCAATGCGGTTGACGGCAGTCACTTTGCTGTGTATATGCATCCATGACAGCCAATAAAAATATATAATGCTTTTAGAAAATACAGCAGGATTTAAACACAGTTCTGTAAAGAAACAATATCAAATTTAAAAGGCTATAGTGCCTCTAAGACCCGTGCAAAATTTGGAATTATGTTATCCATAGAAAAAATTAATAAATGTGCCATCAAATTAATTTTGATATGTAAAGCAAAGCAAATTTCTTAAGTATTTCCTTGTGTTCGATGAAAATGAAATACACAAAAGGAAACCCAGTCTCCATATGGAACTATGTTTAGTGTATTCCCATTGACATAAATGAGGGTAGAAATAGTAGAAGTAGAATGTAATTCAATAGCACAAAGGCCAGCGTCATCCACTTGGGGACTAATAATAGTTTCTACTAGAACCTGAGAGCTTATCATTTGGAAAGAGAGGAGGACAAAAGACTGGCAGTATTACTTGATCACAACATGACCATGAGCCACCAATGTGCTATGTCTGGAAAAAATGAAAATTTGATCTTAAAACACATCAATTATGGGGTTTTTTTTGATCAGTGATAAGATGTTCCTGTTATTGTGCAAGACATACTACTCTAGCTCCTGTCTGTTGACATCCTTCCCGAGTCAGCTCCTCCTGTTCCCACTTGTACCAGAACAAGCCTTTAAACAGGGAGCAGTGAGATGACTCTAGAGCCACTGACAGCAAAATTCTTAGACTGAAAAGACTTTGAAGCATGTTACAGGACTAATCAGAGGGATAAAGATGAGGTAATAGAGAATGATTTTGGTATAAGGTTGCTTAGCTTTTTGCTCTCCTATGGGAAACACAAAAGAATGACAAGGCAGGATTTGAAAGTTTTTCCTGAGAGTTTAGTTTCACACATCTAAATGGATCATGACAGTGTGATCTTGGATGGAATGAGACTGCAGGGAGACTACATATCTGTTACTGTGATTGTCTTTGTTTCTACACAAAACTAAGCAGAGAAATGTACTGAGCTGAATAGTACTCCTGCATAACGTAGATATAAAGATTTCTTTATTCATGACAGACTTTTATGTGGGAGAGATGAAACAAACAGATATAATTCTAAAGATTAGCAAGGGCCACTGGAAACAATCGCTTCATAATAACTCTTATGATAGAGAATGGACACAGACTTATCACTAAAGAACCCAACAGACAATGCATACTGACTCTTCAAAACTGAGACGTTACTTTCCAGGACATATATTGGTAGTAGTATTTGTCCTGTGCAAAAAAATCTGGAATGTAGAAAAAGAGATTCCCAGGATATGATCAACAATACAAAATCTGTAGGAAGGCAAAGGCCAATAGCTGTTTTCCCAGATTCAGGTGATGAATAAGCACTACATGTAAGGACTGACAGCAGGAATTTTCAGTGAGGAAGATGTTGCTGAAACTTAGCTTCTGGTGACCCAAAAGCTGCCAGTGTACATACTCATAGGAGATGGACTGTTATTTATTCAACCATGCTGTCTGTAACTATACAACAGGAGCAATAAGTAGCTTGATTGCAATTGTATTTTGGAGCAATTTGCAATTTCCTCTTAGCAGTACCGATGAATAATAATATCAGGTCTGAAACATGATGTATGATAACAAAACAACTAAATGGTCAAGCGCAGGCCATCAATAATAAATCACTCAGTCATGCAATCACACACACAAAAATGTAAAGTAGGCAGGAACACCACATCTACTGTGCAACTGATAAATATTTAATTAATGATGTGATTTCAAATATCTTATGTCTGAAAATGAATTAACACCATGGACTA
Organism: Nipponia nippon; assembly: GCF_047370975.1. NCBI lineage: Eukaryota > Metazoa > Chordata > Aves > Pelecaniformes > Threskiornithidae > Nipponia > Nipponia nippon. Next base: position 46,457,140 of record NW_028262347.1, read on the forward strand.
TAATCAGCACTCCTCCCAAAATGCAAGGAAATATTTCAGAGAAATGGACAGTAAGAGAGTCAGCTACTCTTTTCATTACTTATGGAACCATCACAAAACCAGTCTTACGTGTTTCCTACTGGAAATACTGATGAAAGGTACAGAAGGAACACATTCTATCAAGAATGACATGACAGGGTAGACTGGCAGACAAAAACAAGTGCAAAAACCTTTTTGTTAAAGGAAGGACCTATGATGTCTCAACACACTGAATAGAACACTGAATATAAATAGATAACCTGTATGTCTGAGGTTGCTCTTGCTGACTGAGGAGAATACAGCTGATTTATCAAATGTTAAGGATGGCAAAAAAAGATTATAACATACAATCTCCAGAGAATGTCTTCTAGAGTTTTTGGTAGGTACCAAAACATATGCACATATCCTCCAGTATAAACTGAATCAATTTCTAGGCATCAAGTTCATAAGCATTATGCTCTTATTCTTAGAAAAGGAAGGGTCAAAGCAGAGTCTTTTCAGGCCTGTTCATAAGAATATTGAGCGATAACACCAAAACGGCTGCTTGCAGGTATTTAGGGAAAAAAATACATTGAATTCTGAAAGATAAAGCTTATGAAAGAGTAAAATATAATTAATCCATCAAGACAAAGAATAATCAAAACATATTTCAGGGTTCTGTGGTGAGAACTCAGATGTTGTGTGACTTCTTTTTGTAGAGTAACAGACAGTGAAGGAAGTAAATATTTGCAATAAAAACCAGACCTGTGTAAGTCTGAATGATTAACATTAAATAGTCACGGGTAATAATATCCTTTAATCTTGAAGAAAGACACTGCTGGAAATTAACAATACTTGCTAGGAGAGTCTCAAGGGGAAAAAATAACAATTAAAAAAATACCTGTAACTGAGGTACAGAATTTGTTTTAGGACATTTTGGAAAGTATCATGAAGAGGTCCCTGTGTGGAGCCAAGTTCCAACTGCTAGATGCATAATAGGTACTTTGAAAAATCTGTCTTTCAGAAAACAGCACAGAAGGCTCTGTGCAATAGTAAATGGTTTAAAATTATGTTGAACATCCTATATGTTTCTGATGGAAAACACAATAAAACATTGAACAAAACAATAGAATAGTGAAAAAATTCACATCTGTATGCTAATAATGTCACCAGATGTAAGGGAATGAAATATAATTAGAAATTACTCAGTTTATTCAAATATAAACAAAGAGCAAGAGGAGTACAGAAGAGATGGAATGGATAAAGAATATTTTTTTTCCAACTAGGTACAATTTTATTTTAGTAACCTAATGTACGGGACACTTATCCAAAACAGGGGAAACATAGTTCATTTTCTTTCAGTAACTAAAATTTTAAACTGACATTGTCCTGTTTCCAAAGTTCTCAAAAATCTTTTAAAAAGCTATCCTGTTTCCATGCAATATTCGTGTAACAATCTAGGGATGCATGTGCTTGGGGTGCTCTGGGATGTGCCCAAATGCAGAAGAGGGAACGAAGCTTTTGTTTCCTTTCTCGCTTCTCCTAAATACACAACTTGGGTGAAACCAGCAGAACATCACTTTTTCCTTATGTGAGGGAAATAATTACAGCTCACCACTTCTTTTGATTTTATTGCAAATTCTCTAAAAGTAGAAATTCATGTCAAATAGTGGTGTTTTGTTGGTTTTTTTAATCCCTTCTTGAAAATATTTCTTCCTTCCATTGGAAAAAAGTAACAAAACCATGGAAATGTTTCTATTTTTACATATTCTAGGCCGAAATGTATTTTTGACATCTTGATTTTGTTACTAATATATAAACTTAAAAACTAAAAATGTCACAAGCTGAGAAGACAGAGCAAATGAAAACAAACAGAGGAATCTACTGCCCCAGATTGAATGCCCAATATAAAAGATATTCTGGAAAGAGCTACAAAAAGAATACTGTTTAGCGGTAGAAAAATTTTACAGCCTTATGGACTCTTAATACTGTGCTGAAAAAGTATAATCTGATTCGAATCTAATGCTAGAAGCTATATAGACACAGTAGATGACTATATGAATTCAAGGAAGTGGAGCTACCAGGAGGCCATACATGAAAAACGTATGACCGAGATACCAAAATTGTATTCTTCATGCTATGAAGAATACACTGAGAAGGACACATCTTCATGAAGACAATGCTGATGGTTTTAGGAAATGTGCTTGGTGGTCATAACACACTGAGGCTGAACAGAACTGATCCAAGATCATTTGGGAACCTGAGCACAGCGTTTGGGAATCTCTCTGGCAGCCCACAAAGAGATGAGAAGGCTGAGTGGGCAATAATGATGATCAAGAGACTGACTTTTTTTTGGCACTGTCAGTCCAGCTCAGTACAGCTTGTAGTCCATTACAGATGTTGATAGGGTGGACATTGAGAATTGCTTGCCATGAAGGATACAAGGTTGCAATGGAAGACAGAAGGGCACACTTAATGCATAGATAAACTAAGCAATTATCTGGGGGAATAACAGCCTCCATGAGGAGCAGGCATGGGTCTACTGCCCACCTAATGATGGCAGAGCATTGGAGGAGAGGCCACTTTTAGCTCCTGAAATACATAAGCCACAGCACTTCTAGCAGGAAAGTACCCCCAGTAACAGCAGAAGCTGCAGAACTCTGCATTCCTATCTTTCCCATATGTATGGGAGCACCCCTCCATCCTTAGGTCCCATGCAACACAGTAAGCAAAAGTTGGCAGAGCAGCTGAAAAGTTTCTCCCTTTGCTCTGCAAAATAGCCTGTTTGCAGACAGTTTTTTTTCCCCTCTGGAAGGAGGGGTATATGGGTTCAAAATCCTTTAATTGAGAAAGGGGTCTTCAGAAGTTCAGAAGTCCACCTCCAATAAGAAAAGTTAGAATTTATTTCATTTACTACTATAAGCTACTTCTGAATAATAGAATATTAGATCAAGCTGTCAAAAAGATAAACCTCTATTAATTTATTCTAATTGGTAATATTTTTTGTTGCTTTATGGTAATTTTTTTTTTTCCACTCAGGCTGTAAGCAATCAATACCTATAGTTTTTCCCTGTGCTGCAAGATTTGGCTGAGAGAAGGAAAATTTATTACAAGTGTACAAAAAGGGTAATGATAAGAGAGGCTGTCCAGCTGCATGACTGCAATTATGTCATAATATGTAGGAGTGCATGTTTCAGTGACCAGTGCTAAAACGATATGTCTCTCCTCTGATAAAGTCAACCTAGTTTATTATGTTAACCTCATGTGTGCATTACTGCAGTCTGTGCTACTGATAATATTACTTTGAGATTCTTGGGTGAAAGGGCCTTTGTAAAGTGCTTTACAAACAGATTAAGAGTCAATTAAATCCACATTTCAGATGAATAAATCAACTCAAAAGCTCTGTTATGCTCTGGCATACTGGTGTGGTTCAGAATAAAAAACATAATCCTTGATTTGTAAATATGAATTGGTAGCTATTTCTAACAGCTAAGTGGCTTTCTTTCCATCTTGCACTCTGCTTATAATCATTGCTCAAAAGACAATGAGAAAAATTGTCTGAATGCCAGAAATGATCATTTAGATAGAAATGCTCTCTGGTCTGTTGCCAAACACTTGGAGAGGTTAATAAAAACATTAATACTGTACTCTACTGGAAAAGTAGGTATTGTTATCTCAGATTATAAACTTACCTTAGTCATAAACATAGATTTTATTTTCTAAGTAAAAACAAAGTTTATTGGAGAATTTGAAATAAAAATAAATGATCTGACAAGGAAAGAAGAATTTATTGGACTGAATTTGAAAAAAAGTTTAAGTTTTGGCTTCATACATAGACTGTAAAATAAGGAGTCTGTTTATACAAAACAGAATAAAATGTAAAACAAGATTCTGCATACCATATACAAATACGCTTTCAAGACATGGTGATATTTTACATCTACTTGATATCTGCAGGGTGTATTTTTAGGGTAAAATAGATGGAAGAGTTCTATCAAGTCGTCATGCAGTTCATCTTATTATTAATGAAGAATTGTTCCCTAAACACAATTTGTAATGCTTTGTCCTCTCTGGTTTTAAGTACGCAAAGACATGGGTAGTCCTGCAGGATTCATTAAGAGATTGTTCTACACAAGTGAATCTCATTGTCTGTAAATGTGTCCCACCATTTCACTTAATTATTTCCCTTTTTATTAGTTAAGGTATGTTTCATAATCCTAAGTATTTCTTCATGTGACTTGGTGGTTAAATATTAGTAAGTGATTGGGCATGTAGGACTCATATTCATAGCTGATATACAGTTTAGATGTATGCTTTGGAGAATACATTTTATTTACCATTGCTCAACAGAAGATTTCTGAGGTTCTTTAATTTCCTGTGCAGTCCTTTCCACTAATGTTGCTGACTTCTCCTTGCTATGACTTTTTTTGTGGGGAAGAGATTGGTTTAAGGCTCCTTCATGTTGTTCTAAAATAATCTAATTATTTGAAAGAACTTTACTCAAAGTAATGAGAAAACATACAGCATGGCCCATAGAACACAGTACCACATAGTGTGCCCTCGTATAGCTCTTCATGCTTCATAAAACTATGCTTCATGGAGTATAGACTTGCTTGTTTATTGATGTCTGTAACCTAGACAAATGTCTCCCCTCTTTGAAGCCACCCTATTTTAAATCAGTTTGATTTTCTATGCACCCTAACACAAGAACCAAATCTTTTTAAATAGAAACAAAACTGTTCAATAGAGTTTAGTTGTTTCAATCTGAGGAATGGACACTCAAGCAAATAGTTTTCAGATAAGCTAGCATGTAGATGTAGCACATGTAAGTTAGAGCAGTAAATGTAAGAAGCATGCTCTGAGGTAGCTTTTGCCTCAGGACAAACAGAACTGCTGTGTGCAGCTGTTCAGTTGATCGGTGTTGGTATTCCACAAATTTGTCCCCTGTAACCTCAGAGAAATGGAGGTACTCATATTCTCAGTGAAAGATTGGTCTATAACGTTTGTGTAGTCTAGGTTACAGTCTGCAGCTAAGTGCATTAGCTTCAAAGAACTTGGAAGAAAGATGATCAGTTCTCTGTCTCTCTTCTGTATTTTCCTTTTCTCCTTACCTGTTTGTGTTGACTAGCCACAGGGGCAACAAATGACTGAAATAGTGGGGGAAAAGGAAAGAAATAGAAATGGTAAAAAAGTAGATCATGTTGGTGTATATAACAGTACACTGAACAGAGACTTAGTGGAAGAATTCACATCTAAGTTATTTTTAGAAGGTAATATAAATACAGAAATACCAGCAGGGAAGGATATAAGAGAGCTTAAGAAAGAGCCAAAGAAGTATTCAGATAAATACCATTCAGATAAAATTGGTGTTTTAAAAACAGGCTGCACAGTGAAAATACTGTCTGATGTAATTTTTGGGATGTTAGAATCTGTCTTTGTCAACTTGTGGAGAACAAATAACACATGTTGCACGGTAAATGTGACTTTGCCATTACTGGCAATGACCACAGGCTTTGTGTGGACCTGCAGGCTCCTGACTTGTCGAGGCTTGTCTTGGCCTGACCTGGTTTTACCTTAATTTTAACTGCTGTCCCCCTGCCAACTGACTATCGCCCAGCCTGTTTTAGCTAAAACCCTGTGAATACCTTATGGTGAAGGTCTGACAAACCTCAGACAAAGTGACTGCAAGTGTAGAAGGAAACCCAGGCTGACCCCACGGGTGATGTGGAAGGAAGCTTCTACGTCACACTCATCCCAGTAGAGAGGAAGGAGAAGTCCCTACCATGAGCTCCAAGCAAAGACCTTGGGATACTGACTGCTTCTAGTAACTTCCCCCTCCTCCTGTTTGAGTAAGACTGAAGTGTCAGACTTAGGACCAGAGAATTATTAGAAGAGTGGTTGTAACACCAGAGAAAGGGGGTATATAACTGGAAGGTTTTATACAACCTTTTTAGCTGTATGAGGCTCATACATATCATATAGATAATTTGATATGTTAATGCGATAATTGACCTAATAATGATTTCTTAGTTCCATGTCTTCTCTTTTGCCCATAACAAGATTTTGAGTGTGACATCTAAGAGTAATGGAAAAGACAAATGTGCTTTAAAGAAAGACATAATCATATAACTATCTGTAATCACATGAGAAGAACAAATTGGAAAGTAAGAGTCATACTGAGTTTTTCAAAAAACAAACCAAGTCAAACTAATTTCATTTCCTTCTGTGAGAGGGCAGTAGGCTTTGTAGATTGAGACTTTTGAGAAAAAGAGTCAGCTTGAAAAGATGTATAAAAGAAGCAGGGAAATTTGTGACTGTGGGGCTCTACATTGCACAACAGCACAACAATGAGACTGAGTTCGATTGCAGCAGAAGTCACCTGCAAGCATCTGCCTAGGTTTGTCCAAACATACTTCCCTTTGAATGCCATGAGTAGCTTAAATCCAACTAGCCATTTGATGCTAAGGGATGCAACAAGTAGGGACTCACAAGTCAGGTTTTTGTATGTGACCTCGCGGGGTGCTTTCTCACTGGTGTGTGGATTAGTGGATTGTGGGGAGCGGCACAGCTGCACATAAAGTTAGAAGCCCCATTTCCATCTCCAACAAGAGGTGTAGGTAAGTAAGGGAAGCCATGCCTGGAAGAGGTGGAGGGTATTTGTAACCCACTTGTCCCATAAAAGAGGTGGGGGAAGGGCACATAATGATGCATATTTCTGAGGGGGGGCAGGTGGGGGTGAGAACTTTTGGGCATCAGTTATAGAAGGGTGATGAAATTTGTAGGTGTTTACAAACTTTTTGTGAATGCCCAGTGTTGTATCTGTTTTATTGATTCATTATGTAGAGTTCAAAGCTTGTTGATCAATTGCATTTCATTAATATTAAATCTATAAACTGCTTCAGTCCTGATTTGATTTAAATCAAATGAGGAATTTATTCCAGTGACTGATGCTGCAATAAGAAACAGTAATCTGCTATGGTTCAGACAAAAAGCCACAGGTCTCAATGAAGAACAGATTCAAGCTGACTATTAGGAAAATCTTTCCAAAAGTAAAAGATAATGAAACACTGGAATAGGTTTAGAGAAATGTCATCATAGAAGTTGGACTCGATGATCCTTGTGGGTCCCTTCCAACTCAGGACATCCTATGATTCTATGATCACTGGAAGTTTTCAAGAGTATTGGAAGATTTCTAAGAATATATGATAAATATGTATCAGTGAAACAGAAATAAAGTTGAAGTGTCTTCAGAATGGGAAGAAATTCCAAGATCCAAGACAAAAGAATTTATACATTATGTATTCATTTAGCTTATTTTAGCTTATACATCCAGGTAAATATATTGAGTGAAAATAATCAGCCAGAGTTGAGAAGTGGCTAATAAAATAGTAGAAATCAGCACAAGAAGGAATAGTAAAAAGGAACAATTTAGAATATGTAAGGACTTGACAGTGTCCTTAAGCATATATTGGGGCCATAAAAGTATAATATGATATTTAATTTGTTTTGATGCAATCAGCATTATGTAGGGATTCCTGATGGTTCAGTAGCTCATTTTACAATATACTATGAGAAGAGCAGACCCTGTCAACCCATCATTAATTTGATGGGGTGAATAAAGAACTATCTGTGAACAGCTGTATTCATTTAAATGCTGTTATAACGTCATCATTTCAATTGCTGTAAAGCTGCAGAATATTTCTGGTTGCTATATTGCTACTGTATGTGTGAATGACACTGAAAGTAGCAAATATTTCTAGTACAGCCATTCATTCCATATCGATAAGATACTCTAAGACAAGATCGTGATCTGGGGTACTATCCATTTTGACTGAAAAAATCTCACTCCTGTGAGATGTTTCTACCATCAATTTATATCCAGACAGAACAGATATGAAGCACAGCAAGGATATCATAATCTTTCATGTCGTTCCCCATCACACGTGAGAACTCTTAATCTCAAGGACTTTATTAAGCTGAATTTAGCTGCTATCATTGTTACAATTGGAACTTCTGGCAAAATAAGTAATAAACCAAAAGAAGTAATAAAAATAACTTCAAGCAGCTAAAATACTTTAGTTTAGTAAACTTCAAGTAACAACCAATAAAGAATAGTAGTAATAGTAGTATATAGCAATAATAGTAGAACTAGCACAGAGGAATCTACGTTAAATTATAGCAAAAATTAATATATTCTTTTATTGATCACTGTATAGAATAATTGATTCCAGTTGTGCTATACCTTAGTTCTGAATGTGTTGTTTTTTCTACTCTTCACATAGTTTCATGTTCATAATTTTCTGGTAAGTGGTATACTTAAGTTATTTGCAATATATTAAAATGTTGGAGTTTTCTTTTGTAGAGGTTTTTTCCTCTGCCCATAGGATTTCTTCTTTATCCTTTTTTTTTTTTAAATTATTATTTATTATTTTTCTTCTGTGACCAAATTTCTCATGGTTTGGTCTGAACTAATGCTCTAATTCATGTCTCTCCATTCACTTACACAGTGAAAACCGAGGCATTGTTCAAATGCTCACTTTAATTCGTTAGCCCTAATTTGTCTTTGAACAGTATGGCCTAAATTTTTCCCTTGCCTGACAACTTCTGCCCCCTACTTATCATTGGCCCAATGTTGACACAAGCAATATATATAACTGCAAAATTAACTGAATTAGGGAATTGATCTGACTCTGAATTATTTTTTTCACTTGTTAGATTATCTGTGAGGGAGAAGGCTATTTTCCACTGGATAATGCCCATGGTCTGAGTTGCCTTTCATTAGTCGCCCAGCTGAATGCCTAAATTTCTTTCAAATAAACAACTCCTGATATATTATATTACAAGTACAAATGTTTAAAATTAATTAATAACTGAAAAAATATGGAAGTAAAAAGTAACTGAAAAAATTTTAATTATGTAATACTTATAGCCTAGTATAATGTCAAATGTATTCTAAGTCTGTTTTATGTGTCAGTTACTTTAGTTATTCTTCAAAAAATACCTGGTGCACCGGAGTAATCTCTAATTTTACTGGGCTGTCTTATTTGAAACTATGCAGGATTGCTTTTCCTGTTTTCTTTTAAGTGGAGTGGAAAAGTATTGCAGTTTGAATATATAACATTAAATAATACAAGTGTACAGGAAGTGTTAGTAAGTACAGCAAGTAGAAAGGTGAACATTTCAGCCTTGATTTTGTGTTTGTCTACATGATTTTTGGCTACATTGCCTGTGCATTTGAGTCCTCCCTCAAGGTCAAATGTTCTTTCATCATGGTGACCACTGTAGTTAATGTGAAATTCACACCTAAGGTAGGATCTTGTAGTAGATTAGAAGTTTTAAACACATAACTTTTAAGTACTATGATTGAAATATTTTCTTAAACGAAGCTGTTTTTTGATCTAGACAGATCTTAATAAAGCTGAGGTTTTAGTTTATATTTTCTTCCTGCTTTGGTAAATTTCCTCTGCACTGAGTTGAGTGAGATGTTTGCTTAGCAAAGTATTGCAGAACTTTGTTTATAAAGGAGAATCTATTAGTGATTTTTTGGAATATTGATTATGACTGGAAAAGCTATCAAGTAGCTATCTAAGTCTTTGAAGATTATCAGGGTTCTTAAGTGGGGGAAAAAAAACAGGACTGGAAAATTTATGGAGTAAAGGAATTTTCTGGTCAAATTCTGATGAAACCAATTATATTTGTGCTCAGTTTCATCTCCTCCAAGTTAGCTGGTCAAAATTAACACAGTTTCTCAATTATTTCCCTTCTTTTAGTCACAATAATTTTTCCCAGGTCAAGTAACCAAGTCTTCTTTCTATATAATAGAATATATTTTAGCAGGCAAGGTTCTTATCCTAAATGATGTTTCTCCTTTGTAGCCTAGATAAGTTTGTCAGGCTAAGGTCTGTGAAACCCCCAAAAGCCACTTTCACTCCTATTGCGGTCTCCCTGCATGATGCCCCTTTACTTCCTACTGATTGTTATTCATTTAATTCAGCTGATCGCCACCCAGCAAGAGATCACAACTAAAATGCAGCCTGGGCATCCCAGCTAAGGAGTAGAAGGACAACTGAGCCAATTCCAATAATTTGCTGTACAAAGTAGAACTGGACACCCTTCCTGAAATTCTAAATAAAACACCCTTATGTGTGCACCTCACTCAGCTTTGTTTTTAATCACTCATGACTAAAAGCCCATGCAGTTTATGGGCTTGCATAATCAATTATTGCTGGGTTCTATGGCATAGTGTTGCTCTGAACTTCGAAAATGTACATCTTGCCAACTGGAGCTCACTTGCCCCTGCCTACGAATACATAAATAAATAGATAGATAGATAGATAAATTTTAAGTGTTAAGCTTTGAAAAGAACACTTTTTTTTTTTATGATTTGGCAGAACACAAGCTCAGTCTGGCCCTTGGAGAATAACTTTACACAAACTCTATGGCTGTGCTACTTCCAGTATTAGTCACATACTCACAGAGCCGAAAAAGAAATTTGAGCTATTTGAATTTTTCGAACAGTAACCTTTTTCCCCCTTTTCAGTGTTATTCTTGATTTTCTTCCACTTGCCCAATCTTTCCCACTCCTGTAGGGAAGATAATCACAGGATATTTTAGTAATATGATGTTATTGTAGATCTTGCATCTGTAATGAAATTGTTTCCATTGCATTAGTGGGTCATTTTAAAAAAGGTTTTTTTCCCTTCTTTGAAGAATATAGATAATTTGTGCAATGAACCTGGAAATTACTTTTTTCAGCTTTTTACCTCATTTATGACCTGTTCATGCTGAGTGCTTTTGTTGAGGACTCTTAATTCATACACAGCGTGAGGGGGATTTAATATTTTTTTTAAAAGATGACATTTCAATGCATATTATTCCACTCACTGTTGCCTTTCAATTTTCTACATTTTATACAGTTGAGTCCCTATCACCTTTTTTTGCGTACCTCAAAAAACTTTTGATCCAATTCCTGCCATAAATTTATTTCTATAAAATCACATGGTAATTTCAACATACAAGCTTAGTATTTGAATCAAAGTAAATTAGATTTTAAATTGCATTCTTTAAAAAAGTTGTGGTTTTATTCTTTCTTCCCCCTCCCCACCAGCACAGGGAATTTGTTATGATCTGGTGTTCTTATGTCAAACATGTAAAAAACAAGTTAGGGAGTGAAGGATGTAAATATGGTCCAGAATGTATTCTCTAAGGTAAATCACATTTGAGATACATGCTTTTTTTCCTGATCACTGCTGGAAATCATTATTTCCGAAGGAGGAAACTCACTAGTTTTGGATAGAGGCTGGGGGTACAGAAAGAATTAGATCTTCTAAGAAGCCTTGGATGTGCTTTAATGAAGTCAGCTTGTATCAGGAAGTTATAAAAGATAATTTAACCCCAGCTGGCAACTAAGCACCGCACAGCCACTCGCTCACTCCCCCCTGGTGGGATGGGGGAGAGAATCAGAAGAGTAAAAGTGAGAAAACTCATGGGTTGAGATAAAGACAGTTTAATAGGTAAAGTAAAAGCCTCGCACAAGCAAAGCAAAACAAGGAATTAATGGACTACTACCCATCGGCAGGCAGGTGTTCAACCATCTCCAAGAAAGCAGGGCTCCATCAGGTGTAACGGTTACTTGGGAAGACAAATGCCATAACTCCAAATGTCCTCCCTTTCCTTTTTCTTCCCCCAGCTTTATATGCTGAGCATGACATCATATGGTATGGAATAGCCCTTTGGTCAGTTGGGGTCAGCTGTCCCGCCCGTGTCCCCTCCCAACTTCTTATGCACCCCCAGCCTACTCGCTGGTGGGGTGGTGTGAGAAGCAGGAAAGGCCTTGACTCTGTGTAAGCACTGCTCGGCAACAACTAAAACAACCCTATATTATCAACACTGTTTTCAGCACATATCCAAAACATAGCCCCACTAGCTACTATGAAGAAAATTAATTCTATCCCACCCAAAGCCATCACAACATAGTGTTCTTTTTCATTATTCCACTTTATCGCTAATATAAATGCTTTATTTTAATTCATTGAGTCTCTTGTAGCAAGATATATTCATCCTCACTTGGTCTTTCTAGATACCAGATATTTAGGCTTAACTTGCCATGTAGGCTCTGTTAACAGCCTGTTTGAGAGAGGAAAATCCCTTCAGAGAGCCACCTATTTAGGTAATTCCAGTGCCTAATTCTCTTTCCACTAACTATGATGGGAAACTTGACTAGAAGTTGAGCCATATCATGTTTCAAAGGTATAAGTTAGGAGAGATGAAACCTACTCCTCCTTTGTATATTTATATTTCTGGAAATATAGATTCCTTTTAAATTAATGAAACTTTGATAAACAATATTGGCTATTTATACAACCATAATTTAATTAATTCATTGAACATTTAATATAATTTTCAAAATTTGCCTTACTTCTGAGATAAATAATGAGATGAAATAAACTTGTTTCAGTAGTTTTTAAATTAAAATGTCTAACATTTTTACCCATCATTCTGTATTTTCACTTGTTTTAAAACTGATGTGCTTCCAATCTATTTCCTTCATTGATTCAATTTTTCATTTAGTGTTATTTGGACATGGGAGCTCAAATTCCTTTAAGCAGAAGGTGTCTTTATTAGTTGTAGGCATTAGCTTCTCTTCCCTTTAGAGACACAGCTAGTTCTGGGCATATTTAGAAGCAGATATTAGTCTACCTATATAATTTAACCGATCTTCAAATGCCTCCTACACAGCATCTAAGCACAGGTTTGAGGGGTGAGTCATGTTAGACATTTAATTTACACATATCCATGATACTGCTAGAATGGATAATCCTCGTCATCCCTTTGCTTAGTCTACAGTTAACCCTCTCCTTTCAGCATGAAAACCTGCTTGCTCTTGAGTGCCTTCTGGAGCATGAAGGATTTCATGATATGGGAACCACTCTGTTTCTGTTTGTATGTACGTGATTCACTTTTTTTGAGAAAAAAAAATTAAAGTTACTGCATTGGCACTCAACATCCATGTAGCTGATATGTAGCTGATACAGTTTAAATGTGTTTTGATTGCTGACGATGATATAATGGATGTGCTTGCACAGTGTGATGTGGAGATTCTTTGGGAGCAGCTTGTAGATCTCTGGAAGCAGCAAAAAGCAGCAATACTACTAGGACTGAAAGCAGAGAAGGCACCCTACATCGTCCACCAGGGTTCATCACACCTAGACCTTTGAGGTAACATTGGGATTCAGTCTCAGCATTGCTCCTTATAACTGCAAAAAGGATTAAAACGTTTTCCTGAGAGTCAGTGTAAGCTAGTGGATCAGTGTATCAATCAGATGAAAATTCAAGAGCTGTTAACTCATTTTTGCTGAAATTGACCAAAGCAGTAACTACCAATTTCTTTGTTGTACACTTATTCTGTATCCTTCATTCATACTGTTTTAATCTAAAGAGATAATTATTTTGAAGTAACTTTTCTATGGAAATCCTTGTGATGCACACTTCTTCCATTATCCTTCCTCATTTGTCTTTTGGTAAAAATGACTGAAAGATGTTATCACTCTTATCAAGCCTCAAGTTGCTGCTCACGGCTGTTCACGGCTTGGATAAGTGCACTCTGCACTGGGTTAAAAACTGGCTGGACGGCCAAGGCCAGAGAGTGGTGGTGAATGGAGTCAAATCCAGTTGATGGCAGGTCACAAGTGGTGTTCCCCAGGCCTCAGTGTTGGGGCAAGTCCTGTTCAATATCTTCATCGATGATCTGGATGAGGGGATTGAGTGCACCCTCAGTAACTTTGCAGATGACACCAAGTTGGGTGGAAGTGTCGAGGTGCTGGAGGGTAGGAAGGCCCTAGAGAGGCACCTGGACAGGCTGGATCGTTGGGCCAAGGCCAACTGTATGAGATTCAACAAGGCTACGTGCCGGGTCCTGCACTTGGGTCACAGCAACCCCATGCAATGCTACAGGCTTGGGGAGGAGTGGCTGGAGAGCTGCCTGGTGGAAAAGGACCTGGGGGTGTTGGTTGACAGCCGGCTGGACATGAGCCAGCAGTGTGCCCAGGTGGCCAAGAAGGCCAATGGCATCCTGGCTTGTATCAGGAATAGTGTGGCCAGCAGGACCAGGGAGGTGATAGTGCCCCTGTACTCGGCACTGGTGAGGCCGCACCTCGAGTACTGTGTTCAGTTTTGGGCCCCTCACTCCAAGAAGGACATTGAGGTGCTGGAGCGTGTCCAGAGGAGGGCAACAAAGTTGGTGAAGGGTCTAGTGCACAAGTCCTATGAGGAGTGGCTGAGAGAGCTGGGGTTGTTTAGTCTGGAGAAGAGGAGGCTGAGGGGAGACCTTATTGCTCTCTACAACTACCTGAAAGGAGGTTGTAAGCGAGGTGGGGGTCTGTCTCTTCTCCCTAGTAACGAGTGATAGGATGAGAGGAAACGTCCTCAAGCTGCGCCAGGGGAAGTGTAGGCTGGATATTAGGAAAAACTTCTTCACCAAAAGGGTAGTCAGGCAGTCAGGCATTGGAACAGGCTGCCTAGGGAAGTGGTTGAGTCTCCATCCCTGGAGGTATTTAAAGGACAGGTAGACGTGGTGCTTGAGGACATGGTTTAGTGGTGGACTTTGCAGTGATAGGTTAACGGTTGGACTCGATGATCTTAAGGGTCTTTTCCAGCCTTAAAGATTCTATGATTCTATGATTCTAAGTCATCTCAAAATAAAGATTTATTTCTAGTATGAGAACTTAAGGACAGATTTGGGATTTTATCTGCTTTAGTCACTGGTATTCAGAATGTATATGTTCTGCTGCACAGTGCAACACATAACTTTACTATGTGACAGTATTTTTTATTTCAATGTTATTTTCTTTATTACTTATTTAAGAATGTTAGTTCACCCACTATGCCTTCCCTGTTCACCCACCGTGCAGCTGAGCAACTACAGGATTTGAATAACAGGAAAATTTTTTCCTTGTACAAAGGAAAAAAAAAAGAGAAGAAACTTCATGGAAAAAAGATTATGAGAATTATTACAAGCTTGCAGGATAGTATAAGGGAAAGATTAAGGAAAAGTTCATTTGTCAATAAGTAAATGAGTATCAGGAATCTATTTTATGCCTAGAGTCACTTTTGGTTTACTCTAATTGCAAGCTAGGAGATAGGAAGGAAGTGCTATAGTATCACCAGTAAAATTCTTTGTATTTTCAAAGAATTATTCTTAATATTATTATAGAAATTTAATTTTTACTTGAAGAAGTCATAACATTCAGACTATGACAGCAGTATTTGCAGCCAAGCTACAAATTTTAGTGGATAAATACAATCCAAGTAAATCATTCTTTCAAAAATCAGTGGCAAGAGGAGGGCGGATTGTGGGATGGTTAATAGTGTAAAGTAGGTGTTGAATTATCCTCAGATCTGAAGTGTCTCTGAATAATTTAAAATACCTGCTTTTGGCAGATGCTAAAACCATGAGCATATCTGATAGTTTGGATTGTATATTGTCTAGGAAAATTTTATAGAATGCTTCAGTCTGAGGGAATACATTTTGATATGTATGACATGTTGTTTTATGTCCTGGTACTTTATGTCCAAGCAGATTATTTTGCACCAAATGACATGCACAAATAGAGCAAGGTGGTGTATTTATTTTGTTATGAAACAGCAGCCATAGCTATCAACAGCATTATGGGAAATATTTCTGCTTAATCATATCAGTTTCTGGGTTTAGAGATCTCTGGATTTAGAGACAACAAGAGTTCTGTTTCTTATGAGGTATCTTCATTGATCTAGTTATGTACAAATAAGAATTTATTTGCATTAGATAACATATATTCAAATACTTAACACATTGGGATTATTAAGCATACAATTGTATTCTGTAATAGATTTATCCATTTTTCAGCCTATATATAGTAAAATGAAATAATTCTATATTATTGTTTTTCTAAATTAACAGATGTTAATGATTGGCAATAATACAGTTATCCTCTTATTTTTAGTGAGAGTTAGCAATCAAATTCAAAGTACAAACTCTATGCCTATTTAAATCCTAAAAAATAAGTGAAGACACTTTTATTGCCACTTACATAATTTTATTTTGACTTAAATGAATTGGGGCAATGGCTTAAGCTAAACAGAAAAGAGTAGCTCTTAAATTCCGGATTTCTTTAAGACAGTTCAGAAAATTTCTTTAAATTAAATGGATGTAACATAATAGTCTTAAACTTATTCACTGCAAGAACTCTTACTTGGGTGAGAGAAATAAAAAGATTTGGGGAACCCTACAAAAATAATGAAAAAAAAATGGAAGGGTCTGGGGATGTTTCATTGCTTCATAGTTCTGCTTCTAAACCAGTGACCTCAGCCACAATACTTAATGAAGCAATGAATCTAATGAATGTTTAGACTTTTCACTGTAGTTGTCACAGTGTCTTAAAATACTTTATAAAACCATTCCGGACCAAAAATTTTAAAAATGCTTATGGAAAACTCTAGAAAAACAAACAAGTGCCCACTTCATAGTTTCAGCTTTAAATTTAAATTCTGCCACACCATTTGCGGGCAAAAATGTATGACTGTTTCAGCTTAAGCACATTAACTGTATTTTTTCTTTTATGCATCCTGAACTGTTGTTTTATTGTTATATGTTTGGATTTAAGTTTGCCTAATATATTTTGAAGCAAACTAAGAAACTAAAGTTGCTAGTAAATCTTTAAACTGTTTCCTGGGGGGATTCTAGCATACTGTAGGTTAGAGTTATTACCTATTGAAGCTTATATTTGCGTGTATGAAGGATGAGTGTGTTTCTACAAAATGTGATGGTGACCACCATCCTCTTCAGATAGCTGTCAGTCAAGGAAAAATAAAATAAAAAAAATGTTTCTACTTCTTCCAGACAATTTCCAAAGATGTTGATCTCAGTACCTGAAGTGGCATGTTTGCTTTCACAGAGAATACTTGTCTGTTATATCAAGCATTAGAACTGATGAACTGAAAAAGAATATTTCCATTTTCTCCTAGGTTTTTATGCTTTTTAGCTTTTGTGAATAATTTTCAATTGAAAATATTATCAGGTGAAATACCTGTAGGACCTATTTTTTTACTCTTCAGGTGGTTTTTGACTTTCAGCTCTTTCTTGCTTTGACCCTAATGTTCTCTCAAATCCCACCAGCCAGCTGAGCACATGGAAACTTAGATACAGAAAGCCAGAAAACACTGATCTATCTTTTCCTATCATTTTATTTTCATTTTCTTTGAGGCCTTTCTCTTTTCTTTCCAAAGTGGAACTGGTTATTTTAAAATTCTACTTAGGTTTTCAATAGTCTTCTGTTTTAATAATATTCATTAAAAAAAAATAAAAATCTTACTAACTCTCTCATCTCTGCCTTTCTTCTGTGATTCCAGATTCTAATTTTCCTGCTGCTTCTCCGGTTTGTTTGCTGCCAAAGAGACAGATTGTTCATCCATAATTTAACATCTATAATCTTTTGAATTTGAATCCTTTTGATTTTTCTTGAATAGTTACAAAAGCTAATGAGTGTGGAAAATAAAAATAGGAATATCTACATTTAAAAGTTCTTACATTTCAGGGTAAATATTTCCAAATAATGAGTAAAGAAATCAATTAGTAAGACCAAACAAAAATCTGAATTCTAAGATCCATTAAATTGTCAAATGTTCTATAGTTAGGAATATAATTCTTTAATCTCTAAATGAGATTCCTTATTTTCAATGTCATGCACATTTAGCAATCGTTCTTGAAGTGACCACATGTAATGATCCATAATCTTGTTGACAAGCCAGTTTGTCTTTTCTGTTGTTTCACTAGCTAGGCAGACAATTTTAAAAGTGTTTTTTTTTTTCAATTATTTGCTTTACTCTTTTGCAACATAGTTATCAGATATACAGTCTTCAGACTAAATATATCCTGTGAATAGCCTAATGTGGCCTGCTAAGAGATTAAAGATTTGAACTGTTTCATAGTTTAGTGAGTCTTTATGTAGAAAGCATCCCCTGATAGATAGGAGGGAATTAAGGAGCCGAATTTACAGCTCATAAACAGTGGTGGAAGACCATTATGTAAGTAATACCATGTAAAGTTCCATTAGGTAATACTCATCATAATATATTAGTCATTTTAGTATAATACTAAACAGCATTCAAACTAATTGGCTTATCATCCTTCTGAGTAATAACAATCTAGTTTTTGTCAAATAATTATGGTGATAATACTGTTAGGTGAGATTTTGTATTGTTAAAGGTTTTTATTTTATTTTATTTTATTTTATTTTATTTTATTTTATTTTATTTTATTTTATTTTATTTTATGGTATGGTATGTTAGGCTTTTTACTTTTGTTCAAATAATGATGCAAAGTTAGTCAATAAATCATTTTAGGCACTAACAATACTCTGAGGTTGTCTTGACAGAGCAGGTGAAGGGGAACTGCTGTGGATGACTTCAACCTTAGCCTTGTTCCCAATTGATCCAGCTGGCACATGGTATTTTGGGTTGGGAAATAAAAATCAGCAGACTATCATGCAAGTCATTCTTTTCCCCTGTATGCTATTGGTTATGAGGAACTAGTATTGCTTAAACTCTCCACAAGCTGCGTACACAGACATTGGATACAAGCACTCCATCTTATACTGCTGTTTCCTGCTGAAATGCTTAAATGCTTTTTAAATTGTACCATATTTATTTCATTATATGATAAGAGTTCCTTTTTATGTACTTGCACCTTTTGGAAGTATGGTAATGAGATATTTGTGTATATTTGCTGTTCACTGTAACAAAAGCCAGATAAATGTAATGGAGAAAGAAGTAATAAATCTACCTGACTTTATGACTTGGCCCTGTTCAAGTAGCAAAGTTAATACAAAAGATTTCTTCAAGCATAAAAAGTATAAAATGAGATAAAACTAAAATAGCTAAGTGAACCTCGAGGAAAAATGTATCACTGCCTGTTAATTTTAGACAACATATTTTTCTATAAAACACCCTCACTGGGGAGTGATACTTATTGTTCTTTTGTAAGCAATTACTCTACTGTGCAGTATATTACACTACAAAAAAAGCACACCAATAAACAGCAATAATAATGATTCTTTAAAGTGTCCCCTGTGTGCTGTGATGTATCTATTACTAACTTACACAGTAAATCTAAACTGTTCGGCAAACACTATAGAATGTATCTGCAGGGCTTAATCCAGCTTTTCTCATTTAGCATTCTTAATAGTGCAAAATTGGCTGCAACAACACAGTTTGAACAGCAACACTCCCAAAGTTTATTTAAATTTTCAGAAAACAATTATAAAAACTAAGCCATTGTTGAAAAATCAGATACATGACTGACTGAATAATAAAGTATCATCAAGAAGAGTTGTAGGCCTTTGTCTTGCAAATTATTTTGTATTGGTGCTACTGGGTCCTCTGTACCAGTCAGTCTTCAGGTTTCAGACTCTTCATTGTAGACCATGAAAAAAACTACACTATTTAAACCTGCTGTTAAAATAATTGCCTTATCTTTAATAATCACACACTTTAAAGCAAACTTTCTTCAACTCATTTTCTTATTTGACTATTATAAATTATTATATCTCCCTTCATCACTAAGTGGAGAGGTCTGTGTTATCCCTGATGTCTAAAGAAGAGTGAGGACTGCTTCCTCTGACGATTTTGGATTTCTACACAACAGTGGAAGAAGCATCACCTCCAGAGTGGATAGATAAAAAAAATGTATCTCCACAAATTCTGTGACCTATAATGATCTCAGTATGGTCATAGAACATATGAATTTTGCTTTCTGCAGTGGACTAGCCTTGGCAAACAGCCAAACACTGACCCAGATGCTTGCTCACTCCTACTCTGCAGTGGGACAGGGGGAGACAACAGGATGAAAAAGCTCACAAGGTGAGACAAAGGCAGCCAGATCAGTTCCCAATTGCTATCATAAGCAAAACAGACTCAACTTGGGGAAAATTAACTTTACTTTATTGCAAATTAATATAGGTTTGGATAGTGAGAAAACTAAGACCAGAGGAGAGGAATATTAACATTAGAACACCTCTCCTCCCCTCTTTCCTAGACTCAGTTTCACTCCTTCACTCCAGACTCCTCACCCTGCTGTGAGGTGCAGGGGGTTGGTGCGGGGAAGTTATGGTTTCTTTCTGCCACTCCTCGCTTCTCACACTTTTCCTTTGCTCCAGTGTGGGCTCTCTACAGGCCACGGTTCCCTCAGGAATATCCACCAGCTCCGTCACGCTTCCTCCACCGGCTTCAGTGTGAATCTCTGCTACAGCACCTGGAACGCCACCTCCTCCTCCTCCTTGTCTTTGTCATTGTCATTGTCATCGTTGTAGTCATTGTTGTTGTCATCTGTTGGAGCTGGCTAGAATCAGCTGTGTCCAGCGTGGGGCAGCCCCTGGTCTTTTTCCACACATACTCCCAGCTGACAGCACCTTGACACATACACACAATACACTTGCATATCATGACTGCTTCAGCAAAACACTCAGCTACTTGTGATGATGTCATAACATTTGTATAAAAATTTTATTTTGAAACATAGACTGAGGAGACCTCTTTCCATTAATTTCTCCCAGAGAAAGGTAAAGCACGTTCTGATTTGCAACAGGATCTAAATTAATTTAAGAATCCGTATTAAACAATATCCAATATAATTTCCCCATAACTACCACTTGTAACTGCCCAAAGGAGAGGTCTATATATTTCACAGAAGTCTTTGATGAAAGCTGAGATATTTTAATTACAATAGCATTATGCCTAAACCAGTATTATGTACAAGTGGAAATTTTAAGACATAGTGCATAAAATGGAGACATGCTATCAGCTTCAGGTACTGTAAAGGATGTAGTAAACTTATTTATAACTCCAAAGATATTAGTCAGAGTTCAGAATTATCTGTTTTCTACTGCATGCCATAATCCAGTATTTTTGATTAATTATGTCAGGAGCTGAGCATATCCTGAAATTGCTACCTGTCCGCAGAAAATAAGAGTGCTCAGGAACTTCACCCAGAAAATTCTGTTCTGTTTTTTATGTAAATGCATTATAAAAAGCCAATGGCTCAACAAAAATAAATAAAATGTTATGTAACAAAAAGTTCATCAATAATCATTTTCGCAGGCAACATCACCTCACTTTTCCATTACTGTTTTGAGTTTTTCTTACACCTTTAATGCCTGTAGTTGTTTAGGTCTTCTTTCTTTTCTGTGTTGAAGATTACGACTCCTCAGTTATAGCAAATGTTTGCATGGCTATGTTTTACCTTCACAGGCAGAAATCAACTTTGAACAGATTACAATGCTAATTAGGTTTTCTTAAAACAATATGATTTATGACTCAAATTGTAATTCTAAATGCCTACTGCTCTGAAAGCTGCAGATCTTGTTCAGGAAAAATCTTTTCAAGAGTAGTTTTCCTCTTTGGCTGAAATGGCAAGAACTCTTGCAAAGCTATTTCACACTATCAAGAAAAAGAAAAAGATGCCCAGTAAAACTATCTATCTTAGGTGCATTCTTCAGGCAATTCAACTTACATTTCATTCATCTGTTTCCAATCTCTTTTTACAACTCTTTACCTACCTGAAGTGATTTCATATTATGATATGAAAATTTGTCTGTTCTTTATTAATTTACTAAAGATAGAATATATGATTATAAGAAGTCAGAATTCTCAGAGTGTATGGATCCATAGAAGGAATCTGTTGCAAGTCAAAGCTATATATGTGGTAGGAGAAAATAGAATTTCATATATATTATTAAAAAGTCATCAACAACCCTGACCAAGACTGTGAATAGCATTTTATGATATATTCTCTTAGCGTGCAAATACACTACAACAATAAAATAATAATTAAAAAAATTTACAAATTGATTCCCATTAACATTTTAATCCCAAATTATCTGTGACTAATTGTCTCATATAAAATGTTCAAATTGCTATAATTTCTAAGTTCTATTATGCTTTTGCTTGTGATTCCCTGCTGCTATGCTGTACATGGATTTATGTCACATCAGATTAAAAGAACTGGGAAGTTGCCCTTTATATGACTTTAGCTTCTGCTCAGATCTCCAATTAGTTATATTTTATTTACATGAGGCCTGAAGCAAAGGCACTTTCAGTTAATAAGAGTTGACTTATTGCTAAGAACAATGGTTTTAGACTCAGCTTTTAGTGCTTAGGTTAACCCTAGGTAGATTCAGAAATCAATTATTGAGTGTACTTACGGTTCATATTAAAAAAATCCCACCTTTGAGCTATATTTTAAAAAACACACTTTTTTTTCAAGCAATATTACTTGGAGTTAATTTGCAACGTAGTTATAGCACTAAGGTTGAAGATCTTACACAAGAATATAGGCAACTAAATGTGGGTTTCATAATATTTGTAGATATACCAAGACGCAATTCAGCAGTTTAGCTTGTGTCACTATTAAATCTGGCTACTCATATTTCCACAAAAAAGGAGATTTTTGTCAGCACTGCTGTATCCATCATACCAAAATTCTCATAGGTGATGAAAAACAGCTTTCTGTGATAAGGGATAAAGCAGTAATAGCACAATAGCACAATCTGTGAAGGCAAGATTGATCTCTTATTCACAGAGTGATTTCAAATTGCCAGAAGGGACTGCCTGCTGTAAGAGTGTCTTTGTGGGGAACATCTTCAGCAAAATTGAATAATAATGTTTCTGTCGGCCTTAAGCACTTTGTGCTGGATGTGTGTTTTCCTGAACTCATTTCATTTTCATAATCATCAAAAATGTGTCAATATTGCAATACGGTTCTGGTTTGTACAAATGATCCTGGACACCTCCTGGGAAGTATTTCTTTATACACAATGTATAAAGAAGTCCCATTCAAGTAAGGAATCTAAGAGGAAAAGGCCTGACGTTCATATTTTGTTCTCATTTCTGTTCTGAAAGGCTTTGAAAATATGAGAAAGAACAATCTGGGCACACAGAGATTTCTGTGATTAGGCACTTTCTACACACTTTTCAACTTCAATTCCTTAATCCTGTTAAACATTATTTGCACAGCAGGTACTTACTGAGAGTAGCTTTCATTTTAGCTGGAGATTTCTTCACTGAAAGCTCTGAAAATCTGAAGCTCTATTAATACCTCTTTTTTTCTTCATATTTCTCAGCCTATGAAGTAGATTGAAAAAAGCATCTTTTAATGTACACATTTTAAATACAAATCTTTTCATCCCTGATGTGAACATTAGTCCTGTTTCATTTGATAGACCTTTAATACATTATTCAGTTGTTGCAATCAGCAGGCAACTGCGTTCATAGAATCGAAGAACCTCCAGGTTATCTCAAAGGAAGATGTGAATTAAATTACATTTAGCAATTCATGTGCAGTACCTTGCATTAAACATTCACTATGATTGTCAGAGGCAAAGAGGGGAAAAAGAGGGGAAAATCTCAGCCTTCTGAGAAAATATCTTTACAGATTTCTGAAGTATTCAACCACAGTCAGATTTTTGCTTCTCTAATTTTAGTTGTCTTCTTGCTTCTACCTTCATGAGACAGGGGAGCTCTTCGGGGTTTTGGTTTGGCTTGTGAAGATGTGCAAAACAGTTTCTTCTATTTTTCTTATGAAAAGCTGACTCACAAAAAAAAAATTGAAGATTCTGTATCAGGGAGGAGAAGTTGTCTGCAGAAAGTGAAGTAGACTAAAGAACATGTAGATATAAAGCACAGGACCATTTAGAATGTCTTCATCTTCCCTGCTTGGTCCTACATGGAAGAGAGAATCAACCAAAGAAGGAATGAACTATTCCATCTTTGATACTTTCTTTCCTTCAAATAGAGCATTTCAACTTACATTTAGGGAGCATTTCAAGTTACAACATAGTATTAATGCACTACTTAAATGGAAAGGACTGGCTGAAAAGTCATAATTAGTTTTACAATGGAACACATGCAAGATCTATGTTTTAAGCATGTGGTTTAATTCCAATGTGGAAAGCAGACAGTCTTTTCAGAAAGCAACCTAACAAAATGAAAGAGATCTTTTGTAGCAGAGAACAGGCCTTACCTTAAGGCCTTAAGGCCTTACCTTAAATTGCTTGATTTGAACCTAGAACTTGAACCTTGACCACCCCATACTGCAGGTAACATTTTTCATTGTCAACTGCTAAGCTCATACTGTTTGCTACATCAGGAAGAATCCTGTGTCAGGAATCCCGCCTCCTAAATCCCTGGCTATTAGGATATTTAGCCAACCAAAATTTCATTAAAATGTAAACATCTGATTTTTTTTCTTATTATTATTTTGAACAAATTAATGTTTTCTAGTGGAAAAACACTTTGTAGAAAAATTCTCAATTCCCTCTATAAATAACATTTGCAAGCACTTTAATTATAAATAGTAAATTTGCCTCTTTCTGATGCCTGACAGAAACATGAATCATACCCTGAGGGAAATAACGGATTCTGTGACTGTTGCTAATGATTTGAGAGAAAGTTTTTAGGAGAACTCTATCCCTCACAATTTATATGTGCCAATAGACTGTTCCCATCATCCACCATTTCAAAATATTGCAGAAGCTTTGCAGCGATAGTCTTTTAAAGTCTCAAACTTTATCTGTACAAGCTTTGGAGGAGAGTTGAAAAAACTGAACAACTTCATCTTCTACAAATAACAAGTTAGAGGATGCCTAACCCGGGCTCAGGATAGTGACAAATCCTAGCTGTTCTTATGGTGTGCAAAGTTTGAGCATTTCTAGAAATGAGTTCTCAGCTGACTTGTCTATCAAATTTTGACCACAAAATGGTACTGGGAGTGCAGCTGAGGTACAGGTCAGCAATCTGGGACAGTGCTGCAATTCCTATCTGCCCACATCAGGGTTCTGCTTGAAGCTCAGCAAAAAGAATAGTATAAAGGCTGTAATTTTCTGTCTGTTTGAGTCTTTCAAGCAGTATAAATGAGAAGAAACTCGGGCCTTGAGCCCACAGAGATGATTTTGGGTTCAGGCTGCAAAAAGAAGTACATTGTAGCCATCGTCTCTTTCAAAAGGCTCTAAGGAGCTTTACTTGATCAGAAGAAACTTATACTTTATCCTCTGAGTTTATTGACACACAAACTGCTCCTAATATATTAATAAAGAAAAAAAAAATTATTTTCTGGATTAAACACTGACTTCATACCATGGAAACTGGCCTTTGACCTGATTTCACTTTTCCCATTAATATCTCCCCACAATCTTCAAGACTTTTAGGATTGATAAAGTGATTTTTCAAATACACAAAGGCCCTCCTTTTCTCTTATCAGAAAATCCGATGCAACAACACTGGAGTGACTACCATTGGGTCAGAAGAATTATGCTTAGGTAAGAGTAGGATAATAAAGCCAGGACTTTGTTATCATAGTAGTTTCATATGTATTGATTATGACAGAAAAAATCTAGACCATACAACATATGTAAAGATTTAGTGGTTATCATGCATTCTTGAGACGAACCCTTGGAATTACTGTAAGACAACTCAAATGTTATGAATGAAATGGAAGGAGTTTTAGGTGTGTTAAGGGAGATTCAGGTTGGCATTACAAAAAAATTAGCCATGAAAGGTCTGAAGAGCTCCAGAATATATTGTCTAGTGAAATTTAGAGTCTACATCATTGGAAGTTTTAAGAACAGGTTGGACAAACCCCTGTAAAGAATGGTTTAGGTATTGTCAATCCTGCCTTTCAACAGATAACTTATCAGGGTCCTCTCCAGCTCTTTTTTGTTGTTCTATGATTCTACATCCATTCCCTTATATTAACTGGAGTTTATTCTAAATGTCTGAGAGTCCTCCCCCTCTTTTCCATTTGGCAGTCTCAGGACTATATGCGTAGTACTAAGTCATTCAAGTATTAGGAAGTTCTGCTCACATTTCTGCTTGATAGGTTTTTTTCTAAATTCTGTTAATCTAAGGAAAAACCCTGAAACTCTCATAGTAGTGTTTGGGATAAAAAATCTTTCTTTGTTATCTGGCTTAAAAAGAAATACAGATAACACAAAGTTTCTAATGATTTTTGTGATTTTTATGCTTTCAGAATTTCTATGTCAAATATTCCTTGCAAAATTTGGATAACATAGGTGATTCAAGGAATGAAGTTGTCGTGGTTTAACCCCAGCCAGCAACTAAGCACCACACAGCCACTCGCTCACTTCTCCCCGGTGGGATGGGGAAGAGAATCAGAAGAGTAAAAGTGAGAAAACTCATGGATTGAGATAAAGACAGTTTAATAGGTAAAGCAAAAGCCGCGCGCACAAGCAAAGCAAAGCAAGGAATTCATTCACTACTTCCCATCGGCAGGCAGGTGTTCAGTCATCCTCAGGAAAGCAGGGCTCCATCACGCGTAACAGTTACTTGGGAAGACAAACGCCATCACGCCCAATGTCCCCCCCTTCCTTCTTCTTCCCCCAGCTTATATACTGAGCATGATGTCATATGGTATGGAATAGCCCTTTGGCCAGTCTGGGTCAGCTGTCCTAGCTATCCTCCCTCCCAGCTTCTTGTGCACCTGGCAGAGCACAAGAAGCTGAAAAGTCCTTGACTAGTGTAAACTCTGCTCAGCAAGAACCAAAACATCAGTGCGTTATCAACATTATTCTCATCCTAAGTCCAAAACACAGCACTCTACCAGCTACTAAGAAGAAAACTAACTCTATCCCAGCTGAAACCAGGACAGAAATGTTATTATTTTTGTGTCTAAAATACCTGTGAGTAAAGGTCTCTGTCCTGTGGGACTATCACATTTTTCAGACTAACTCTTTTGCATAGCAAATGTAGGTGCAGTTTTCTTTGAAATTCATATCCAGACTGGATCAATTACATGTATTACAGCCTGCAAGAGAAAGACCTTTTGATAAGCATGGAGAGTTTGATTTGAATTAAAAAGTTGGATCTTTTATTAAGTGAAAAAAAACCCCTGCTTTATTTCTTCATGATGATTTTGCTGAGGGCTCTCTGGGGCTTCTGCAGCATGACTGCAATCAGAGCAGTACCCTAAGAGTCATTGATCAATCAAATGCAGAGGCATATAATAACCATCATTTAGTATAAAATTAGTCTTATGTTTTCACCAGGAAGACTATTTTTAGTGTGTATTTTTCCCTCTGTCTTATAATCTTTTTAATATCAGTTCTTTGCTTGAAAATTACAAGCTTTCTGTAACACGCAGACTATGCACAGTGGCAGTTTTAGCAACTGTAATTGGTGGGATACATTAATGTAAACAGATGAATAGTGAAGATGGAGGAAAGAGAGACAAGAAACAGAAAAAGAAAGCATGAATAACAAATGAAATACACATATAAATTCAGCTTCACACATGTTTTCATAGAGAAATATATCAAAATTCTATACCTTTTGTCATTTCTACCACTTTCTCAACATTTTCTATTTTGCAGTAATTTTGGTATGGCATTACCTGCCTCACTCTTTGAAGTGCTCTAATATTGAAATTCCTTCCAGAAAGAATACTGGTCATTAAGTAAGGTGTTAATTATGGCTTCTTTTACACATCTCTCTTTTTTTCTGGATCAATATGAGACCTTTATACCATATAGTGCTTTATCTGAAATGATCAAACTCTATCTGTAAAACAATCATGACTACTCTTACTTGTCCTGTTGGAACCATATTTCAGAACATTATTCATTCAACAAAGAGAAACTACCCCTACATCTTACATACTTTACATTTAATTGACTAATTTTACACTAATTATTATTGTGCCCAAACTGTTAGCTTAACTCTTTTTTTTTCCACTACTAATCCTCACTGATACATTTTTGAGAGCAAATACTACAAGTTTTTTACCTTTATATTATTCTATTAACCAGCTGAAAACTTTCTAAAGATACTTAGGGTAGAACGGCTACTTAGCAGTTCAGTTCTGGATAGAGCACCTATAAAAATTCTGTCTCCTAATTATCATAATGAAGATACTTTTTCCAAATGACACTTATATTTTATGATCAGTATTTCATCTAGAGACTTCAGGAGAATTACCAGCTAAAGTCTTACAGGATTGTTCACAGCAAACCATAATATTTGAATACTCCACACAAAGAAACCTCTGACAGCATGCCACTAAGTTTTGACTCTTGGATAGCTGAGATGATTGGAGAATTACTCTCAGATTAACTTTTGCATCTGGATGTCCCAAATGATATGGTGCTGCAACATAAAAAAAAATAGTATGAGCAATTTATTAGACACTAATAAGACAAATCAACCATTGTTATACTATAGCTTTTATCATGATCAAGTCCCTGGGGAATAAAATATTTTCAATTACTTTTGCAATTTCAAGTGATATTACAGCATAATATTTTGTTTGCTTCTGTTTCAGAAAAAATGCTTTTAGTTTTTTAGACATCGACTCCTGTCATATAAATAAGTGAAATAAATTCAAAATTAGTTTATGTTTCAAAATATTTATTTATAATAGGAGATATTGTTATCTAACTTTCAGTGTAACTTACCTGGATATATTGAAAATATAATTTTTTTCACAAAAACATAATAAAATGTTTTTCTTTTACAATATGTAGTCCTTTAAAAGATTTGTTTGAGGAGGGTCATTGTAATTTTTATTATCTTATATCCTGATCTCAGCAATGATCCCACATGAGAGCATCATTCATGGATGGATATCACACTTAGCCTTCAGTCTAGTCACAAGATTGTCCTAAATAAGAGGGAGTGGCTTTCAACTAACCAGCTGGGTATAGGTTAGATACAAGATAGTAGATGAATGAAAGTCAAGCAATGGCCATATGAGATAAGCATGAATTAATTGGCTTGTAACACATGAAGATCCTGAAGATTCTATAGCTTTGGCAGACATGATACTACTCATTCAGTGATTGTGTCTTGCTAGAAGAGTGTTTAAATGCTATTAGTAATCAATTTTTAGAAGTATCATCTTTAATTGTGTTCTTTTGCTGCCGTAGCATCTGCAAAGCTTGTAGGAACAGGACAGATGCTAGTCGCTATGGTGATTAACTTTCTTGGGGCTTCCTGAGGCTTTAAAAATTTATATTTAAACCCTGACTGTGCTTTGTTCTAAACCATAAGCGTGAAAAATTTCAATGACATAGTTGTAATGGTGGTTGGTGATGCAGCAGCAAAATAAAATCCCTATCCAATACGCCTACTGTGTTTAAACAATTGAGTTTGTGAAGTGAGTAACGTCACTCACAGGGGTAAGCATCCTTGCTGAGCTTTCAGCAGCATACAGGTCCCACTTTTGCTTCATGCTACAAAATACAGATAAAAGATAACTATTTTGAGGAAGAAGCCTATCAATTGTAAGGGATTTTGGAAAAATATGAGTGCAGGACACAGTCCTGGGACTTCTAAAATCACTGCAGCGACTAAAAAATTCCTGCCTCTGGTGTAATAGATACAGTCTGGTATAAGCTATAGAAACTCTAAGTAAAGAAAAGAGAGCTCTCAATGTTACCCAAATCCACCACAGTATACACAGTGACAAAAATAGACAATGTGCTTCTCTGCTCTAATTTTGCAATTTATTTCCTTTGAACTTCCTGCTTTGTTGCTGTGGAAAAACATTATTGAAATGCCTACTAAGGCAAATAAGTGACACTTTTCACTTTGAAAAAAAAAAAGAAAAAAAAAATCTTCTTTTACACTCTTAGATTCTCGCTCAGTTCTGCTGCTGCCTGCCTGCAGGTCATCTGGAATGGTAATCCCAGAGGACCCCATTGGCACCAACCAGTAGGTGACATGTGATTCAAAGAGTACAGAATAGGTAGATGTAACAAGTTCTTAATGCTGCTTGATGAAGCTGCGTGAATGTTTGATGCAAGAATGTGGAAGACAGGAGAGTAAGGATGTTTTGTGGTCCTGGGATATTGCAGAAGATGCAGAAAGCTCTTCCTATTTGGATAAGGCACTGTATCTTAGATGAGATGGTTTCATTCTGCCTTCATGCAGCATTTTCCCTACACGTCACAAGTCAGGACCAGCAACCCAGACTGCTATCTGGTTTTGTTCTGAGTTGTCCCTTTGTCCACTCATTATCACACTGATGTCGCTAGAATTGCTTAATGTGAATGAGGTAGACAGCAGGGTAGAAGGATTCCCTCCCTGCCCCAGGTTGTTCTCTTTACCAACCTTAAGTGAACAATTTGATTTGGCTAAAATTGTCCCAGTGTTCAACAGACATTTCTTTCCTGTATAAAAATCCCACTGAAATCAGTGAAACTACTCTAGCAAGCATATGCTTGCCAGTGTGAGTAAAGAGTGGCAAAAAGAGACATGAAACATCAACTTGTTGTTGAAGAGGTAATTATTATTTACTTGTTTTCCATCCTAGCCAATGAAAAGATAGTGTTCTGAGAAGTAAGAAGTCACTGAAAAGCCATATTTTGGGCCTGTTTCTCAATTGCTTTTTCAGCCTCTTACCTCCAACCTGCTCTTCTGAAGGCCTACCTTTCCTAGCTCTTTCAGTTTAGAAAATATCTATAAACAATTTTATAACTTTCATTTTGCTTTGCCTTGGAAACAGAGCTCTACAGGGTACTGAGTTAATATGAAGTAAATCAAATCAAGAAACTGATGAATTTTATGATCAGAATGTAATTAAAAGAAATTAAACATTCTGAGTCAACATTACCTTTCAGCATTCACAACTGCCAAGGTTCACCAGTCAACTCCATCTGTCCATAGCAAACAACTAGTTTTCCAAAATGATATGTCACATTTTGTTTAAAAAAATAAATTATTGGAAAAAATAAATCCGCATAAATATACATAGTTATTGCCTAAGTAGAAGCATTGGATAGTATAGAACAACTTACTAGCAGTAAATATGTCCAAGTGTAATACAAAATAGATGTAGAATTGCATAGAAGACCACAGTCGCTCATAACATTCATTCGTTATGTTGTACAGTTTTTATGGGATGACACTGGGGACTCTGTCATCTTGCTCTCAGATGTGTCCCAGCATAACCTGTAAAACACTACTGCTACATGTCCTACAGGAAGTTTATTATAAGCAATCTAAAACATGCCAAAACAAAGAGGAAGCACTATGTAGTAGATAACACAGGATACCTAAAATGCAGAAAGCTTAGGTTAATGGATCATCTTCTGCAGGATTTATGTCTGTTATTGCTGAGGTGAGCAACCCCTGTGAATTTCTTTCCACATCTATAAAATGGCAATAATGTTTATCTATGTAAACAGAAAGTTATGAAGCTGTCTAATGTTTGCCAAGAATCTTGAAATTCCTATATATAGTATACAAGACACTGTATTATTTATCTTATTATTTCATCTTTTACATAAAACAAAGTCTGAGGTGTGAAAGAGTACAATTTAGATGTCATTATTGTATATAATGTATGTTATACCAATGAAATTAATGTAAAATCAAAGGTGGTTGACTGATATTTATAATGCCAGGACTACACCTGCTTAGAACATTTCTTTTGGAATACTTTTCAATGGGAAATGTTCACAAAATTGATGCTTTATGCCTGTAATTTTGAAATATTTTCTCTTTTTTTTGGTCATAAAAGTAAAAATTAATTGCACAGAGGTAGTGAAATATTAGAGAGCCCAAGTACTTCATCTCTGCCTGTGAGGCTTTCAGCAATTTCACTTGCCACCAGTAAAACTGGCAGGAATTTTGGGCAGAAAGCAAGCCAAAAATTTCTCTTTATGTTATCCCAAAACCAAATTTTCCTGGGAATCCCTTTGCTCATAAAAGTTGTATTTTTAGTTTTTATCGTGAAGTGGGATGAAAAAGGTTTCCATTATTTTAGAGGGAGATTTTTCTTTTTCTGTTGGTGTTTATACAGAAAGCCATTAGGCAAGTAATAGGCTTAAACTCAAATATTTCTGAGTGCCATGCTGTTCCACAATACATGCATATGCCATTGAAGAGCCTTGATATAATAGGATAAACTAATTGATACATATATAGCATAGGCAGTTGCTCTGAATAGTGACTTATCTGAAAATCCAAGCACTTTCTATGTGTCTGACATCTTCAGTATAAGAATTTCAGTTGCACTAGATTACAAATATAAAAGTATATTTTAATAATCCCAGTCACATTGCAACAAATTCTGCTGTCTCTAATATCTTCAATATCTTGGGACTTTGTGAAAATAACAGAAAATGTAGGCTAAAATGTGACAGGATATTATTCAGAGCACTTTCACTAATACATCTTCTTCCAGCTCACATTGCACTGACATAATTTTTCTAGGAACTGTTGCTGAGGAAGTGCTATGGCATATTCTTTCTTCTCACAATACTTCTATTTCCAAGACTGGAAGGATGAGGGGAAAGATGCCGTCTTCTAGTAGCTTCACCTCTGGATTAATGAGACAGTTATTTTACTAAGACCTAAATCCATAAAAAAATTTTGCACTGAAACCTTATGACAAAGAGCTACATTTGTAGGAAATGCACAATATTTTATGTAGAAACCAAAAGAACGTTTAATTGCAGAAGGTTTTAAAGAGACTAATTTATTTTTTTAACTATTATACTGTCAAAGATATATGTTTTCCCATGGTTGAACTTCTGACAAGTTACTTTGCTATACTAAGGAATTTCAGTTTAATTTTCCAGCAGACACACATACACATTGTGTTTGCAACCTGCACCACTGAACTCTTTTACTTATTGTGAAATCAGACCTCACCTGGAAAATACACTTTTGTCATTACAGCTAGGTACTTTGGGGTTTCTTTTCTGTTGATAGGTCCTCTAAGAAACTAATTCCCCTCAACTAGGTATGACTTGACAGTAACAAAATACAGGTTAATTCTTGGGCTGATGAAATATGTAAAGGAACAGGAGATGAGGACAGAAAGATAATGGTATAAAGGTTTTGCCACATGATATGGGCTTGGCACCTAAATTCCTACATTTGCTTTCTGCTACTGCTCCAAATGAACTTTTGTCTTCCTTATTCCCAGTATTCATCTCAGATGCTTTGAGAAGGTTTAACTGCCAGTTAAACATTGAACATTACAGCTGCAAAATCCAGGTGCTCCATTGTGATATACATTTTTCTAGCAACAGCATCTGGACACTTGGCTGGCTGTACCGTGGAAAGCAACTGGCTCTAACACTGCTTGTATTGGCATCCAAGGAATTGCCTAAGGATCAGTCTGCTGTTGGGCTGGCTGGGATATGCTGCCCAGCTGGAGGCCGTGGTCCTTTGATAGGCCTGTCATTGTCAAGAATTTGTTCAAGTTTATATACCTAAGAATAAAATCCCGTTCAAATTTCTCATGATTTCTTCCACATGTGAAGCCCTATTATGGTACGAAGGAGCTTGTCCAAATTCATTGGAGTTGAGATATAAGGAACTTTTAAGGACGCATTACTTTGGTTAACTCTTTCACAATCCATGTACTGAAGTTATGCCACAGAAAACTGTTTCTGTGTTATGTCAACCTTTTATTCCAAAATAAAAACATTGTGAGATAATGAGTTTACAGTAAAAATGAAGACTTTAATCTGAAACATAAAAAAAAAACAACCACAAAACAAAAAACAACACCACAAAGACCTTGAATTGTTCAAGGAAATAACCTGAGGAATAAAGATTGGCGAATGCAATTTCAAGCACACTTCTTATGGCCATGCAGACTCGTGACTGGAAATATTTCCTTTCACTTAGACACTCAAGGATATATACAAAGAGTCAGGAAAACCTCTGGTAAAGAAGTGAAAGGAGCTGTGTAATTATGAAGATTAATAATATTGGGTCTATGCATATAATAGGACTGGAAAAGTTTTTTTTCTCTTCAATCAATAACGTATCTTTTTAATTTATTTTTGTCTAGTTTCTTTTTCAAATTACAGACACTCAATAACAATTGACACCAAAAAACAATAGTCTTTATTCCAGAGTGAGAGTACAACTGACAGCTGTTCTACGTACAGAGGAAATGGCTGGCAAAACAGTTGTGTGGATATTATTAATGAGCCTGTATATGCTCTTTTACACTCTCCAATGACTGCTAATATTTCTGAGTTTTTCCAAGTATCTTCTTCCACCTTCCACAGCTGAAAACTTCCTGTACATCACCCTAAATCCAGCAAAGAGCTGCACCAAATACTGTTAGTTCTAAATCATTGGTTTGGAAACTGTCCTACACAAATACGTTGTGAGAGCAGAGAAAAGGGTGCAGAGGTCATCTGACTGCTGTACTGCAGTTTACCAGCATCCCAATTTCATGTAGCCTGCAAGGCAACTACACTGAGCCTAATGTCAAACTACAAAATGCATAGATATGCAAAAATGTGTTTCTCTGTGTATGTAGATGCTAATAAAATTATTTTCTTTACAGGAAAATCTCTGTTTGTTGTTTTGTTTTGTTGTTGTTGTTGTTGTTGTTTTTTCTGGAAAATGTCTGATTATTAGTTAATATGTCAGGGAGTAACCACAAAAAAAAAAAACCCAAATCACTACCTAAATGCGATTCTTTGGCTTTAGTTGTTTGTTGAAATACATGAAAAATTCCTTGCAGATCAGACAGACTTCTTGGTAGGGCCAACGTTATTACCATTTTGAGAAGAGCAACAACCTGTACAAGTTCCCAGACCAGATTTACGAACAATTGCAAATTATGACTGATTATTTTAGTAGCAAATAAGCTAGGAAGAAGTACAGAGAGTACCTACCATGAAACCTGAAATAAGGTTAACATTAGGGTATTCCTATGTCTGGAGTTTGGTATTTGTTGACCGCGGACAATTTTTCATTTAGTTTGCACATCCACAAGGTTGCTTCCTTTTCTTTGGCATTTCTGTGTTTAAATCACCATAAAAAGAGGCAGGCTCTATATTTAGGACCTCTGAATACATATTCAGGGCATATAGATTTCTCCATTAACTACATCTGTTTCTTAAACTCCTAACTGAATCTAGGCACTGTATCTCCCTAGCTAGAAAATCTGTCATTTTTTCAGACTTTTCAGTACCTAGGATATCTGCTGGTGATCTGAATGAGGTCACAACTTCCATTACTTGCATTTCTTCTTAACACTGAAGCAAGAAATTACATTTGGTACATCAAAGACATTCTAAGATGCTTTGTGCTATGATGTTCTCTGATGAACCTATAAATTATTTTATGAATGTTTTCATGAAACGCTATCCTATAGAAACTACAAAGACTATATATTACTATATGACTCATTATTTCTCCAACTCTCTGAATCTGCTTAGGACTTCTCAGGTGAGGTAAAGAGAAAAGAAGTCCATTCACCACTACTCATGATTTGTTTGATTAGGCAACCATGTGATAGCCAGAATACCATCACATTTTCATCATGTTACTTAAAACTATGCTGGAAAACTTCATTAAACTCAGGAAGCAGGGGAGCAAAGAATAAGGCTTTTTTCCATCTATTCATATACCTGGAATAGCAAATTAGGAAAAACATTCAATGGTTTAATGATGCAGTCGGTTGCCCAGAAAAAAGCTCAGACCCACCCAGATTAATGGCGGTGCAGAGCCGTGTGTGGGCAGCTGTACCGCTTCCAAAGCTTTCAGGCCATATGGATCTTCAATAAGAAAGTGCAGCTAGGATTAAACTGGCATCATGTAGAGACAGTCCCTTGAACGTTGAGGCCCTGGATCTAAACCTGCTGAGGTAGAGTGATCCAACATGGGCTCATCTCAAGTGGTTTCACTGAGTTGCCTAGCCAGGCCAGCTCCCAGGGAATCAATCTTTCACACTGGATCTCTT
This sequence comes from Nipponia nippon, assembly GCF_047370975.1. Lineage (NCBI taxonomy): Eukaryota > Metazoa > Chordata > Aves > Pelecaniformes > Threskiornithidae > Nipponia > Nipponia nippon. Next base: position 46,492,898 of record NW_028262347.1, read on the forward strand.
GTGCCCATTAGGGCAGAAGTAGTGCCATGGCACTTCCTAGAGGGCATTCTGGTGCAGTGCTAGACATCAGCTGAGACTCAGCACTGACAAGGCCACAGTCTTGCTTTAATGAGTCACTTCGTCCAAATGTGGGGAAAGTAGAGCAGAAACCCAAGTGACTCTGCAGGAGCCAAACTAAATCTGGCATGGCTGTTGCTGACATAAAGTTCACAAGCCTGCCTCACTGAAACTGGTTCTTTGCAGATACACAGAGGACGGGAGCCCTCCATATAGCTCTTTCCAGTGGCCACATGTATTTTTCTGTTGCTAATGGTCTCTGGCCCACACTTATTGGCCAGGGATTGCAATTTGATATGGACAAAGGCGTGCCAGGAGCCATTTGAACAGCTTAACAGCTTAGATGGTGGAATTTCAGTGCGTGGCAATATTACCCGTTGCTGCTTAATTTACTACCATAGATGCTGCATATTTTCTAGATTTATCCATTAGCTTAGCTCCATATTATTCAGGTTAGTGGAAAGTTGATTGCAGTTCACATTAGACCAATAACTACTACTTCCGTACAGTATTATTTCATTGTGCTATTTTGCTTTTGTATTACTTTTAGAAAATAATTACCTTAGGTGAAATACACATTGCAGAATTTTGCCAAGATAACTGAGTTAGAGAGCTGTGGTTAAAAAAAAAAAAAAAAAAAAAAAAAGGAAAAAACTGAAGGGTCATTTCTACAGCTTCTGTTGCTATGATAGAATGTGTCCTTTCTACTGAAGCAGCAGAGACATCACCAGTAGCTATATGAAAATACTTCTATTACTTTAACCTTTCAATGAACTTTACATAAATACTTGAAAATAGAATTCAGCAGCTTTGCTAACACAAAAAGTTGCAGCTTTCTTTTTCCTTCTGGCTCTGCAGAGTGGATGAAATAATGTAATAACACCTTATCTGATATAAACCTTCAACACAGTCTTTTACTATTTAGATATACATATACTTTTATGATAATTCAGTATGATAGTAGTGGGGAAAGACTGTAAGTTCTGAATAGTGCTGGTGCTCACTGTCTAGCTTCTTGTAATTAAAGAGAAAAAAAAGGAGTGCTTTTCTTATCTGATTTTACAGGACTTATGCAAATTCTGTGCTCAGCATTCAGTCCATCAGAAATGCATGATTGCTGCAGTATTTCAAAAGGATTTTGTACAATGTTTTTTGCTTCCTTTTTTGATTCACATAATATTTTAATAAAGAATAATTTCTTGAGCATATAGCAATAAGAAGAGCTTCAAAAGCATAATATCCTTCAAACATGTTTGAAATAGGATTTAGACTAAATTTGAGATAATACATGAGGTAAATGTTGTGTCCAAGACAGTATAGGTTTACTGACCGTGATAAGAACTTTTCTCTTAATTCTTCAATAGTTTATAGGATTAAAGAACATGAATTTATATTAGGTTTAATGAATTATTGGTGCAAATTAAACATGGCTTCTCTAAAATTATGCATTTGCAGACCAAGGACTGAAATAGCAAACCATCTGTTTTACTAGGAGTCTTTTTTTCTGGCTCTTGTCTTGATTTCCATGTTCATAGTAGGTTTGAAACCTGGCAGTTGTCGACACTTAAAAATTAACCGCAGGAAAATGCAATAATGCATATTTGTTGATTTCCAATTAATATGAGTCCTCTCTGAACTTTATCCAATAAATTTATCTGGCTGGAGGTTGACACATATGTCTTTTAATGCCTTTTTGGGTTTTGGTTGGTTGGTTGGTTGTTTTTTGGGGGGATTTTTTGTTTTGGTTTGTTTTGTTTGTTTTGGAAGACTTGAAATAAAAGAGAGCCAAATATAAAAAGCCTACCCCATGGACAAATTGTGCAGATGAGTACCAAACATTCTTTGGACGCTGTATAGTGGCAAGTGAATTAGTGTTGTGTCAACCTAATATCTCTAATCCTGGCTGGTTTTATACGGACCTTTGTTTAATAGAACCTCTCCAGATCTCACTGGGTGAATTGTTCTAATAAGTAGGTGGAAATTAACACAAGAGCAGAGCCGTTTACTGCGTGCATAGGTGCTGATATGGATTACACATTTGTGGAATATTTAGGTGTACAAGAAACCTGTTGAAATTCAAAGAAAAAATGGTGGAAAGAAATCTGCAAAAGGCACAAATACGCCATGCCTATGTATGTGATGAGCATCTTGCTCACTGTAAGTGACAGCTCTTACAAATTTAGCTTGATCTGATTTTAACAAAATAATCTTTTTTCATTAACTTTTGCTGCAACAAATTATGAAGAAATTAGCAATAGTATACATTCTTTGCAACAAGATGGGGAGGCAGTTGAGGGATTGCTGTATAATAAATCACCTACAGCAGATGTTGCTCATCTCAGGGTAACAATGTATGAACTAGAAGACATACTGGGAGAGAGTCTACCATATGGATACAAACCTTAAAATCCTTCCAAGTATGAAATTCCCATAGGCTCAAATCTTATATCCATGTATGTAGAAACTGGCAGGACTGGTTCTCTCTTCTAAAACATATCAGGTCTAAAGGAAGATTTTGCGTGTCATTTCTACATGGAAGCAGGATGATGGTTTTCCCTACTGGTGAGTAAGAAGTAAAACTGGGTTCAGACTTACCTTGGGGGGCGGGAAGAAAAAAAAAAAATCAGTTTTTCTTTGATGGAAGATCCAGTTTAGAAAATTATCAATCCTTTACCTTTAACCTGTAATAAAATGAAGCTAGAAAAAGTTATTATAAAAATTCTATAGAAAAACTGGTCTGTTTCCTACTTTAAACTCTCCCATAGTAAGAATAGGGAACTTGCTGGAGCTAATATTTGAAAAGCTAGATAAATTAAAGGAAGTATTATTTAATGAAGGGAATGGTAATTCCTTAACAGTCTTGCTGTAAGAACTCATGGTTTTGCTGGACTATAAAATAGTGCTAGGATAATTAAATAACATGATCAAGAATAAAAATTTAGATATTAGTAAATTAACAGAAATTATAAGTCTCCCTTGAGAGCGCGGGTCTGCATCTTTTCCTTTCTAATTGCATAGTTGTAACTCTGGAGATTTTCACTTTTCTGTAAGTTATTAGATATTGACAGAAGCAGTATGGCAAAATTGGCAAAATCCAAATATGAGCTAGCTCTTACACAGTGACATAATTTTAAGACCTGCATTTGATTTGTAGTAACATTCATAAAATATACATGACTATTTCACCTTATCTTCAGCTCTAAAAAGGATTTTGGCAACTGTATATCAAGCATGTAAAAATAAAATCCCTTTTAAAGAACTTTTCAAGATTGTATTAAACAGATCTTTTATCACTGCCTTGAAACAAATGTGGGAGAGAAAGTTGAGCTTGTCTAAAAAAATTAGTATCTTAGGCCCAAAATACATAATATTATGTCTTATAATATGTCTTATAGACAATGGAATTGTGACAAACGATCATCAACCTCTGTTGCTGGTGGAACAAGATATAAAAATCTGCTTTTGAAGTTAAAAATCGTAGAATCATAGAATCAAAGAGAGAATCATAGAACCAAACAAGGTGCATTACTCCATCTCTCTGTCTATCAGGAGATTTCTGCCCTTGATAACAGTGATCTAATTCAGTGCCTGACTGCTATTTCTAAAGTTTGGGTAAAGAATGGGTAGCAGCTACACTGGTGGAGAGAGCATAGTTCCTGGCAGCCATGGAGGAAGCACAGACTGTTAAAGTTCTGGGGTTCTGACCTGTTGGTTTTGAGTACAGGTAAATCACTGAGCTCCTAAAAGCTTGGATTAGAGGTTTTGGCAGAATTTTGCACACTGTTGTTTGTCAAGGTCATTTCCTCCTGGTGATGCCCTTTCATGCAACAAAGAAAGAAAAAAGAAAGTGACTGTGTCCTCAGAGATGGATACATTTGGACAAAAGCATCTGAAAGGCTTTGTATGTTGCTTCTGGAAGTAGTCCAGTGAAGTTAAAAGGGTATAAAACTCAGTGCCAGCCTTCATTTTTATCTTTGTGGCTTTGCCAGGTGCAGTGTTTTTGGTCTTTTTTCTGACTGCTCAAGCTGTTCCTTACATTGGTTATCTAGAGGCAAGGGCAGGTATTAAAAGTTAAATGATATTATTTCTCACTTGTCTTCCTTCCTAATCTGCCAGTGCAATCTTCGTATAAGGATCAACATTCTTTTCCTCTTTTTGATTTGTTGCATGCTTTCTTACAATCAAGGAACTTGCATTTGGCCTCAACTTATGGCCAAGGTGATAAGACGCTTGATGGGAGTCCTATGTATACCAGAGGGAGTCTGTTAGGAAATAAAGAACAATCCTCAAAACTTAAATCCTGAAAAATATAGACAGGAGAGTGATACCAGAGTGGTATAGAATAGATCAAAAAAGGATACTTTTAACTTGATTTCTGAACAGAAAACTATTTCTAAATCTGTCTTTTCCTGAAGAAAAAGTCAGTTACTTTAAAAGCTTACTTTTCTTTAAATTTTCCTTCCAGCACTGTGATTTAGGTTGCTCATTTTCTTCCTTCCCAGAAAAGTGAGGACAACTGCATAAATTTATTTTTCCTTGCAAAACCAGAATAATTAGGTGTCTATATGTCTATATATGTATTCATATGTAAATGTATATATATTCTTAAAATAAAGGTGTTGATTACCTGCTAACTTCCTGGGCTTCATCACAGCAGTCCAGTTGTTCATATCTGTAAACAAGTCACAAGACTGTGGAGTTGGAGAATGGCAAATCCCTTTCAAAATCTTTTGAAAAACTGACAGCGTGTTTCTGGTAGGAGAAAAGCTCTTTCCTGTCACTCAACCACTAGTTGCACTTGTCTGCCCATAACTATAATAAAAGAAGGAAGAAACTTGTGACTATTTTTCCTAGTAACAATATTGTTATGATCATTTTCTGACTCCATAATCTCCATTTCCCTTTGTAGTCTCAACACTGCAAGTAGGATTCGTTTGATCTATATAACACTGACCTGGCATAAAAACAATCAGTGTGCAGAATTTAACCTTTAATCTCTTTTTTGATCAGATATATTTTCCTCCCCCTCCTTCAGAAAAGGATCTTCATTCAATCTATGGTAAGAACTTTTAATTAAAATATTTACATTACAGTTTTTAAAGATAGCTTATTTTGATTCCTTTCTAGAAAATTGTTACCTCCTACTTTTATCCCTGAGGGAAAAAAGAACTATTATAACTTTTGTAAATTTATTTTTATTCCCAAGTATTACTGCAGAAGTGTCAAAATAATTAGATCAAGTGGTAGCAATAAGCCCAACAGAAATAAACAACTCATCTTGTGATTTGTTATATTTCAACTGCAGTTTGCAGTTTATATTTTGTTAAATTTACACCAGCTAGTTTCATAAATTGAAAATAAGAACACTTTTAATTTTATATAATACATGCATTACAGATTTTTGTCTTTGTTTAAGAAGATGTCAAATCATTAACTCCATCCTCCCTCCTGCTCTTTCCTGAAACAGCTGAGGAGGAAATCTGTCTAACCTCAGTAGCCTCTAAAAATGAAGCAGAACAAAATACGTTAGTATGAATACAAATTTGGAATTACCCTGGCCATAAGGCCAATTGTTATTAATCAGATAGGGTAGTACTATCAGCTAGTGTAAGTCAGAGTTCCACTGGCATTTAAAATATGTTTTTTACAAGATAATTCTTCATGTTCACACCATTTACTATTAACAATCTACTTCAAAATGTCTTTTATATAAATATATGTTGATATATACACATCTCTATACATACAAATATGTGTTTGGCTCACATCTTTATTTTAAATGGCATAACGTTTAGGGAATATAAACCACAGTAAGGAAGGCTATAATTATGCCTCCACTTGTCTGCCAGGTACCAATATTAAAGAAAATGCATCAGTCTCTGCTATCAAACTGTGTTCAAACACTGAAGCTATACTGGGAATGCCATCTTCCTTGAAGAAGCAGTCCTGAAATTCCCTCCCAGTCTGGATAAAGAAAGGAACATACATGGCCAAGTTCTCACTTTGGACTGGAAAGCTTGACCTTGATATCAGTGAATCTGAAAGAAAGGACAGACAGAAATTCATTATCCTGAGTGTCTCAGAACTATGCTTTGCAGAGGTTTTGTCCCATTACCATGTGTCTAGCTTGAGGTGGATGATAATATGAATTCTATGCCAAATCCATTAGCATCAATATGAGTTTCTTTCTACTAGTGCCAACGGGCTTTGGATCAAAATTCAGCAGAGAGTCAGCAGTGCAGCTCCTCCATGTCATTGTTCTGCACCTCTTGTAGGAAGCTGCTTCAGGTACCCTAAGACACTGTCATAGGGATCTTCACTCAGAAAACTGTATGGGAGACTGCTTTCCTCCAAAACTATCTTTAGTTTTACTATCCTTGCATACTTAGTCAGCATTGGTGTATTCTTCCTATATGTTTTATTATGGATGATGTATGAACATGGAAAATTATAGTATTTAGCAAGGAACTAGAATGCATTTTGATCAATATGATGCATAAAAGCCTCTTTATCAGCAAGTTGCATACAATCATTACTCTTCACCATGGATTTCTTACTGGTCAGCAGAATTTTGGGTGACTAAAGAAAGGCTAAAAGGGTGAAGGGAAGAAAGGACACAGAAATAGAAAATTGAAATTAGAAGTGGTATCTTAAGCAACAAAACCATTCTGAAATTTATGAATATCTCTGCTTAAAACCTTGATTCTGCAACAGTTAAGCAAGTATGTAATATTATACATGCATGCACTTCCCATTATTCCGTTGATTGACTGGAAACGCTCACATGTGTAAAGACTGGCACGGGATTAAGCCTTCTCAAGATCGTGACATAAATCCAACCAATTACTGGTAACTGATTTGCATCCACATTCTTCTTGTTCATACTGGTAATGGTGTTGAATTGATGTTTGGGTGGGGAGTGGGGGGTAACACTGGGAATAGAAGATGTAGAAAGGTGAAACATTTAAATCATATTAAAGCCAGCATAGAAGGCTAGATTTGATATTTTTTCTATCATCCAGTTCTGCAAAGAGATCATATAAATGCTTTAGATAGAAAGCAACAAGTAGATCACAACAAAGTAACAGGACAATATTGTTAGAAGTTTTGGAAATGTCCTGGGAGTCTCTCAACTTAATTCCAAAAGCAAACAAATATTCAGCTTTGGGAAGAGTTTTCCTTACTTTAAAGAAAAATATGCTACTCTTTTATGAAAATATAAGCTGCTTTGCAAATCAGAACAGATAACAGTTACTATGACATGAAATAAAAATGTCTGCATAATTTCTTTTTCTGGTTATTTCTCAGAGACCTCATCTGTATGACCTCTTCCAGATTTTTACTTCCTACAGCAGGCATTTTACTTTTTCTCCTAATCTCCCCATGACTGTTAGTGCTACTGGTCATGAAGCGATTAATTCAACTTGTAAAAATATATCAGTGCAGTAGGACTTTCACAGTTGGAGCTTATATCTTCTGCTCTTAAGAGCCACAGGTTTCGGATCTGACAGTCTGAATTAGATAAAAAGTCTCTTCCCATACCTTCTTCACAATCTGTGTCCTGCTCACACGTAAATTGAAGTCCTTTATATTCCTCTGCTCCTGATAAAACTTGGAAAAAAAAATAAGGCAAAAATACATCCAGTTGCATGGAACTTGTTCTATATTTCTTGTACTATGGGAATTTTTAGGCATGTTCTCTAATTGGAATTAATCAATAAAACATTTTCCTGTAAACAGTAATTTGTCTGGAACACTTCAGGCATACTTGAGACCTTGAATAAATAATACATACAAATAATTATAGCACTAAGAAAAAATAATGTTTAATCACAGGAGAAATTAAATTTTAAGTATTTTTCTCACAGCTTTATTTTTAATTACTGTCACTAGAAGTGATAAACCTGATTAAAAATCTAAATAGATTTTGAAGGGCTTAGAGTGTTCAGCAGCCTACATTATCCTCAGTCTTCCCATTATACTCAGAAGAACTTCTGAATTCAGAGTGTTTTGGAAAATGTGACCTCTTCTTTCTGGAATCATGAGGGGAGGCATTCAGAAGCACCTATGATCTAATTAGCATGTCTCATTAAAAGCCAAAGGGAGATGAACTGAAAACTGCCCTACTTACTTATGAATCCCCACAAAAACACTGATGGATCAATGTAAGCCCTATAAAAGGCCTATTAAATTTAGTGAGGAGACTACTGAGACACAATGAGTGGAGGTTGTTTGAGAATACATAGGAAGTATCATTCGTGGTTTCTCTTTTCTCTGACTGCTTCCTAGGTATCCACTTTTGCCCATGTGAGCAGCAGCGTAAAGGTTGAACTGGGTTCCCTGAGCTGCCTGATCCCTCTCTCTATTCAGCAGTGATTCAGCAGAGAAGGAAATACTTAAGTGTGCAGCCACAGTTTGAAACCTGTGTGCCAGCCCAGAGAACTGCTATGGCCTCAGGAGGAGTGAGTGGTAAACAGCACACCACAGATTTATTATTGCAGGTTTACTAATGCCTGAGAACTCTGCAAGGTGTTCTCAAAGGCTTCGCACATTTCTTCTCTTTGTGGAGCTCTATACTAGGCTAGGGCTTGCAGTGCAACAGAAATGGGGAAAAATCAGGCCTTCAAGAAATGACTCTAATTCCTGGAACAAAAGAGAAAACTCTTCAAGTGTTCTGAGGTAACCACTGCTTTCATGGGCATGGATGGAGCATTGCATATTTCAGGTGTAAATTTGGTAAGGGACACTTGGTATTCTGAGTCAAACTGCCTCAGAGGGGACAGTGAGGCACCAGGTATCATCTAATCAAGATCTAACAGTCAAAGAAATTATAACAGTAGTAAAATCATAATAGCATAATAAATAATAAGCTCAAAGTTTAATTTTGACATTGTTTTTCCTTCTTTAAAATGACAAGCCACAAATACAATATCATAGAGTCAGACTGGAATTAGACTGCCCTGGGGAGGATTTCTGTCTCTTAGATGAAAATAAAGATATTCCAGTGTTTCATTTTGATACAGGCAATTCAGGAGAAGGACAAAAGTGGCATATGAGTCACTCTGCATCTATGCAAACATAAGCTTTGTTACATTTGAGGAATGGACAAAAGTGCAGAACTGTCCTTATGTCAACTGAACCAGCTCACTAGCTTCTAAACAGGACAGCCATGTTTTCTGCAGCTCCACAGCATATGTTTGCTGTATTATTATATAATATATATTATATATATATTATATATCACTGTAGTTTTCATTATTGTTATCATTGTCATAGCAACTTAAAGTCCTACTCCTGAAAGGGTACCTCACTTCTCTAGGTGATATGCAAACGTGTGTGAAAAAGAGGACCTTATCAAAAGAGTCCTGTCATAACTATTCATTGCAATTGTAGCTCATTTCTAATTGCTACCAGCTACTCTCTAGTACAGCAATAATGGCCATCCACAGTAACTTGTTAATGTTTCATTTAATAAGTATTGTTGCATGGAATTTCTAAGTGATGTCTATAATCAGACTGTGTGGAAACCGGTTTCTCAGATTTAAACCTCTCTTAATTCCTGTTCATAATTTGGCCAGTGGTTATTATAAGTATCATCAATCACAAGGTGAAAGATCATAGAGCAACCTCATTGCTTGTATATTGTGTATATTGTATATATTTTATATTTTCTAATACACAATACATGTATTGTGTTACACAGACTTCTCATGTTCTTTGTTCTATCTATCTATCTGGTCTGTCACAGTCATTCCTTTCCAAGTTAGGCAGATAATTATTAATTATATTCTAAAAAGGCATTACTAGTTCAGGTAACAGGATTCAAAGACTGCTGGTTATTGCAGGGGCATGTTGTTAAAGTGAATATACCTGAGCTGTTTGTACTTACATTTACAAAACAATATTTACAAAATGCAGTAAATCTCTGCAGAAATTATCAATCCAATTCAGTAATTATAAACTTTGGCTGACCTAATACAGGCATTTCTTTTGTGTATGAACTGTAAATGCACAAAAATGCATTTATACCCCAAAATACAATGATAAGCACATAAAAGAAAGCTGTACAAGCCAGACACTAAGCTTGGAGAGATGGGAATATAAATTTGAGGATGTTAAGTTTGGAGAGGTGGGAGACTGAATAAAGATGAGGAAAGCAAAACAGTAGAGAGTTGGAGACAAGACTTTCATAGAAAATCCCTGAAGTTAAACTTTCAACTGCTTAAAAAAGAGACCAGATTTTCCAGAAGGATGAACATATAGTGGCATCCACCAAAGATATTACAACCATTTATTTAGGTGCTGAATTTGGGCACGCAAGCATCTTTCAAATATCTGTCATGTAGGAGTTTGGGAGAGAAAGGGGAATATTTTATATTTTGCCATACCATTTTTCGATGTTTCTAAAATAATCTCTAATCCTTCTGAGATCAGAATGGTAGCAAGAACAAAATGAGGACTTCAAAAAAGAAGGACTCTGTTCAAAAAACCGACTGTGAGGTTTCACTGGTAACATAGGGGTAGCAATATACAAGACTGGTGCCATTTCATCCCAGGAAGAAAGAAAAAAAAAGACAAGATACATCTCTATGCAAAGTTCTCTTCAGAATTTTCAGTTTCAGACCACTGATAGGTTTAATATTTATTCATACTTCATACATCTTAACTTAATACCAAGGTATTTCATGGACATTAAACCAACAATGTGTGGCGCAACAGTTAAAATCAGTAACTTGCTTACAGTTCTGTTATTAATTCCACAATAAAACTCAGTGATCACTGAACAGGCATAATAATTAAACTTCAAATATCCCCATTTACATACATATAAACCTGGAAACTTTTGCTTCAGTGGAATAAAAGTTATTGCATCCATTTAAAGTAGATGTAGACTGGTATCAAGCTGGAAAATCTTCTGGGCAAAATGAATTTATGACAAAGTACTGTGAGATAATTATGATTTACTGTGAACTAATCTAATAGCTGCAATTTTGATCTTTGTTTATGGTCAAATCAACGGTTTTACAACTTGGTTTTGAAGAGTTTACTAACCTGGCAGACTTCAAGCCTGATTCACCTGCTCTACAGGAATAGTAATTTCTCCATTTGACTTCAAAACCATTTGGAGAATCAATTTTTGTTCTTTTCCCAAAATATTTTTCCTTAAATTGGCAGTTTAAGTCACAGTCATATCAGGTCCTAATAGAATTGTGACATGCTAGAAACTGTGAGATAACTTGTTTCAGAAATTTAAATTGCTACTTTGAGATATTTTTGTGTACATGAAAAAGGTACTACTATTGGAATACTTTTTAAAACTGTCATCAAGCTTGTCCCCTTTCAGTTTGAGAATTGTCAACGAGACCATAAAATATTTTCCACAGCCTTTCCTTGTTACATCTGCCAGATTTCATCTAGACTAGAAGCTTGCATTCTAAAGAGGAAAAAGTAGTCAAACATTGTCTTCCTTCCTCTTTATCAATGTTTCCCAACAGCACTAATGTGACATAGTGCTGCACATTATGCAAATATGCCCATTTGTTTTCATAGTCCCTTCGCACTTTATAAACTCTTATGAATCCTCTACTGACTTATCAGTGAAAAATGCACTCACATAATATTTCATTAGCAAAATAAAAATTTATAGTCTCATTTAGAGCAATATGTTCATTTAGAATCACCAAAAAAAGAAGCAGAGCAACTTTGCATACACAAATGTATAGCATAACCACCAGAAAGAGCCAAGATATTAGATATTAACTGATTTATTCTCTGAACAGTTCTAGTAGTCAAATTATAAAATTAAATCATACCTTTTAGTTGGGTATCCAGCTTGGTAACACATATAATTTTATTTGTATCTATTTACATTTTTGTTGTAATTTTAATGATCTTTAGGACACTTTTATATTTTTACTGGAACAAAATGTGTGTTTAATTTTATTGATATTAATCTTGTATTTCTGTTGATACATACTGGAAATTCAGCATTCAACCCCCTTTTTTTTAATTTCATATGAGAAATTCAAATTGTGTTTGATATGTGAATATTTATTCAAGTATTCACAAGCTCATCCAAAAAATGCATTTGATAGAATATATTTATCAAACTGGAACTTAGCATACACAAACTTCCGTTAGCATGCCAAACCTCAAGAGGAATAAAGTTGAAGCATTCTGTTCATATATCATGCCAGAAAAATACCACATATCATCAGTACAGTTTTTTCACATTACTTATAGAAAAACTCTTCTTTTTTTGACTTCTTTCGATATAGTGAATAGGTTTAGTAGGGTGGGGATTTGTTTTGCTAACTGCTGAAAAACTCATGAGCTAGAGAAGAGTTATTCAATTCATTACTCTTACAGTCTGCTTGCCAGCTGGTTACAGCCGAGCATAAGTTAGAGCAGTTCTGAGGCTGCTCCGTTAAGACAAAAGCCCCAGGCTGACCCAAGAAACAGAAGACAGAAAAACGGATTTGGTCCACACAGATACTCCATACAGCTGAGAAGTTATCTCATACCTTAAGCAGAATGTTTCAAGTTCCTTCAGGCCATTGAACTCAGATTTCAATGATGGCCACAAATTCAAAGGACCTATTCTGCACTCATTGGATACATAGAGAAATTTTAACTCACATGTCCAGGGACTGAGTCCTACTGAAAAGTTCATGTCCTTATGTGATGTACATAAATTTATCTCCTTTTTTATATAAATATATAAAAAAGTTCAATATGTGTGACTCACTTCTGGGTCTTGATTAAGAACTTAGAATGGTGATCTACCTTTTGGGGATGATAAGGGATCCCCAGCTTCAGTGCTGGGATTCCAGGTACTGAAGGATACAGGAGTACCAGTGAAAACTATCTACCCATGTTAGAATCCAACTACTAATGATTACATGCCATTCCTCTTTAAAACAATTTTCTATGGATATCTGCTGTAGAAACCCACTGGAAAGTAGAAGAAATACGTCAATATATATCAGCAAGACTATAAGACAGATTTCTGTGTTTATTTCTCATTGTGACACTAGAGTGAATGGTGACCTTACAAGAACATAGACAGATGGATATATATGAATTCCTCACCTCGGCTGTCAATGAATAATGGCAGGAAACAGCAATCTAAAACTTCACCCACAAAGAATGAAATGTTGAATGCTATTTATATGAGTGAAAAATAAATCGATATGAAATTTAAAATCTTTCCTGCCTTATTTTTTAAAGGAATATATCCTATTTACATAAGGTCATAGAGGAAAACTAGACTGCACTAATTTTTTTTTTAAACAGCTCTTTAATTCCAGAAGGAATTGTAGCAGTGAATATTTAATCAACAGCAGTGTGGTGCATTTCAAAACTGTACTTTAATTTTCCACAGACAGGGAAAGGTTGGAGGGGATTTTAGGCAGCATGAATAATTTCATCCGTGCTTCCACTCAGCTTCTTTCAGACTTACACTTTAAGACCAAAAAAAAGCAAAAAAAAAAAAGCTACATAGGCACCATCCAGATAGTCATTTCACTGTAATGTGTATCAATTTTCTCAGCAGGGCTCTAACAGAAAATTTGGTTGAACAATAGCTTTAAGAAGTAGTTTTTAAAACAACACTTCTCATAAATGATGTGGTTCCAGTGGAAAAAAAAATCTTGACTAGGCTGTAATGTATACGTCTCAATGAGCATTAAATAAAGTGTTTTTCCTTTTTCTCTTTTATTTTTTCTTTTCTTCTTCCTGCCCAGGAAAGTATTCTCCAATCTGTTCCAGGTTTAAAGTAAGGTCTTGTTCAGATTAGTAAAGATTTAAAAATACATTTTCATTTGCACCGTGCTTAGTCAAATTACAGAACAGATAAAGATTAAAGACTGTACTCAGACCACCTATTGCAACTCATATACAGTAAACCTTGGCATTACAATTGCTTCTCTCCATTAGCCATACAGAAGGTATGGCTGAGTTGACAGAAAACAGGACAAATTAGTCATCAGTGCCTTGACCTTAGAAGGTAGAGTGGATGCTTGAGCCTGCCTTACATTCCCTAGCAGGTAATTTGAATGCAGTCTTAAATTACTACTGTCATTTTACGTTGCAGGTATAGCTCATGTTAAATGTACTTCATGGTTTAATGTTAATTTTTCCTGTTACTTCTTCGAGAGTTCTGACATGAAATTATATTCCCCCTAATGTAAACGAGTTTTGCCACTGAATTAAATGGAGATAGGAGGTCACCCCAGGTAGAGAGGTCCATCACAAACTGATATTGAAACTGTTTAGATAAACATTTTGAAGGATTTGTTTATCCAAATGTTTCTCTGATACAGAGTGCTTCTTTTAACCACCAGAAAAGATGTATGAGTATTTTTCTCTTTCTATTTGTGAAAATCTGTACTACTTTAAAAATTTATTTGTGTTATAAAATGAAACATATGGCAGGCTTTTGAAATATATATTAGAACTTCTCACTCCTCAAACTTTGTAAGTCACTTCAATGTAATCCTGTATTTAACATTGGAATAATTTGAAATAGATTGCAGAATAGTGAGGAACCATACAGGTACTAGAAAATCAAATATAATCACCTGTGATTTTGTTCCCAGTTAGCACTGAGGTCTTGACGCTCCTTTCCTTTTGCAAGGTTATAGGACATCAAACATAGGAAAGATGAAGGGTGAAAGGTAAAAAGTAGTGACTTTCCTGGCATGATCCCTTTTCCTTTTATCTGGAAAGACTCCTTCCTTGTTACCTGGTCTCACTGTGGACAACAGGATTCTCATATCTGGAGTAAGCATCTCAGAGAGAACAGATTCATTTTCTCTATTTCCATATTGACAATATCTACATGACTTCCATCTGCAGTTCAGCTTGTGTTCAGCACTTCAGATTTCTAATTTCAAGCAGCCAAGTAGAAAAAAAAAGACTAGAACCTGATAGTAATTGTGCTTATTTGTCTGGGATAGACAGAAGTACAACCAACTCACAATAACAGAGGCAAGGAATACTTCCTTCCTTCCTTCTTTCTTACCTGGGTATTACAAAAGATTTTTATAACAGCTGTGCCACGAATGCTCCAAACTTTTGTCTTAGACCACATATTGAGCCTTTGTTCCTAGTTAATGGCTGAAATTTTGCAAGCCTAGTCTTGTGCTTTTTTATTTATTTAATTTACAGTTATTCATTGTAAGTCTTGGAATCCAAAGTATATATTCCATTACAGCTATCACTGAGCTTTGAGTTTTGATTTTAATTTTCAAAAAACCTATGATGTAATAGCCAACTTTTGTATGGAAAGTATATGCCACACAAATATTAATTCAGGAATTTCCTGTCTTAATTACAAGGGTTTTTTGGTACTAGGTAATCATCACACTTTTTTTAAAGGAAATATTTCTAAAAAGTAAAGATTTGAGACTGGTAAACTGTCCTCTCAGCCTGTAGTCTTAATTGCCAGTCAGACAAAATATTTATTTATTTAATTCTTTTTGCAGGAAGGCTTTCTCCTGTTGTCTTGCACAACCTTGGACATATGGAGTAAAAGTACTTTTATGGCACCACTTCAAACTGTACAATGAGCAGATTGTTTATTGTTATTCATACTGATTTCACAAAGAAGAGTTACCCTATACTTTGTCCTATTTGCCCTCCTGTACTTCCAAAAGAAAAATTTCAAGTTTTTTGATCTGTGACAAGCTTAGGGAAAATGCCCATTGACAACCATGCATACAGCTGTAATGGTTTGTTATGGCTTCATAGGAGTGAAGACTAAAAAGTTTCTTTTCTAGTGTGTGTTTATTTTCTATTGCAGTGAATGTACCGATAATTCTTTGGAGGACTATATTTACAAAAGTTCAAATGAGTATTTCAGAGCTGCCTTTCAGAAGACAATAACCAGGTTTTGTGAGGCAAGCCTTATATTAACATATCTGGTGGCTGACAGTTAAAATGTTCCTCCTCCTGAAGGGAAAAAACAAATCTTGACTGTGTATGTCAAATGAAATACAATGGCCATAAATTGTTGGTGTTACTTTTTTTTAACATTTTTGAAGATGGATATTAGAAGTAAAACTAGACTTTTAGTGTTCAAAATTAGACACCCAGTGGCTCTTTTTTAATCATAAGAGTAGGTAAAAAAAAAATCCATTGAAAAAAATTGCAATATCTGTAAAAGAAACTTTGTGATTTGATATTGTGTAATGAGTCTAAAGCCTAAAAATCAGAGAATATTTTATAATATTATTTAATGACGCAGTCTGCAGTTGTTCATGAAAACTCAAAATTGCTGTAACTTCTTCAAAAACTTATTTTAAATTTAAATTATGCATCCATTCTTAATAAAACAAAGTCATTAGATGTTAATCCTACTAAAGCACAAGGGGCGCATGGTTTCCAGATTTGTTATCCTCGCTCTTCCTCATAAGTGAAGGGTCTCAAGTCATCTGATATGGGCAATAATGAATTTCACTGGGTAAGACTGATCTTTAGGCCCATGTAGAAGGAAATAATCTTCAGAGATTTTTAGAAAAATAGGTTATATATCTTTAAACAAGGTCAATCTCTATGCTGAAACTCATAAATTTGGTTTAAATAGGCTAAACCCAGGATGCTTTTTTTCTTCCAGCCTGAGTGGAGTACTTAACCACACTATTTATCTTGGATGACTGACACATACGCTCTGGTGAATGTTGCAATAATCGTTTAAAACATATCCCCAATATTTTTCCCTCTGCTTTTTAATTGATCATTTCAACAGCTGACTTGATAGAAGTGCTGCATACTGCTCACAGCATAGAAAAGTCCAGTGTTTTAGCATAAATCCAACTTCACCAGATATAATACTGCATTGTACCTCTCCTAGTAAATATGCCTGAGGATAGACTCTTCAACTCATAGGTGATTTCTTTTTTCAGGTTCTGTTTGACCAAATTTTGCCGTTCTATACTGGAACTCTGAGCAGAGCAGAAATTCAGCTTCTCAAACTCCCAAACATTTCAGCATCACATCAGGTAACTATAAAGAATTTAACATAATAGAAAATTGGTTAAAAACACAAATCTGTGTATTAAATCCCAAATGCCCCCTAAAAATTAATCTGCATTAATTGGCCACTAAGCACACAGAGTCATATTTAAATTACATATATGTAACTCTCCATGTTTTTGAAAGTTAGGACACAGATTGACGGGTTATGATTAGTCAGGTGAATTTACAATCATGAAAGCATTATCTTACATGTAAGTAAGAGCTGCTGAACTTTCCCAGGGACTGTCATCTCCTCTTTAAGATATTTCTTAAAATTATAACTGAATTGTCCTGTGCTACTTTAATGATACATACAACTAAAATCCGTACTTGTTCTCTACTGATTTTATTCTTTCATTTTAGCTAAAGAATTAAATTTTATCTGTTCAAGGTAATCTGTAGCTCATTAATAGTTTGTTTCTTTGTTTTAATAATGAGTAATTTTTTGATTTTTTTAGTATTAGGGAGAGATTTAACTTGTAGTGACACTGAAGCCTCTCCATACTGTGTGGATCTGAGAGCGTCCCATTGCTCACTGTCACCCCAGCTCAGGAATGGTGACCCTAGTGGTACCTTTGAGAGCTTTTGTCCAGGTACTGATATGACTATATTTTCGTTTGCATGGTACCCAAGTAGAAGGCTAAACCTGTAAGTTCCTCTGCCTTGCAGCTTCTGAAGTAGTTGTGTCTTAGCTTGCTCACCATGACACACCTGATTGCATAGACAGAACTTAGGAAAGATGGTCTTCATGGTGTGGCACCACGAAATGTGTAAAATTCCTGTATTAGCTGCAAATAAAATATCAAGGGAGACAAGCAAAGATAAAATAAAATAGACCATTCACAGTGCTGAAACATTTCTTCTGATAGACAAAGAAAATGTAATTTTGAGTTTCAGCACTGTTAGCCTCTGCAATAGGAAGAAAACTACCACTGTTTCCTTTTGTGACTTTTATTCACAACTAATAGAAATTACATGAACAGGACGCTTACAGAAGAATGTAAACTGTTGCTTGGACTTCATGCAGATCCTCTAGACCAGGCAGATTTTTTCCTCTAATTAATGCTTCAGTAACAAGGGAAAATCTGTTATTTGAGCTCTTCATATTATTTGCCACGTACACACCAAGATATATTTCTCCACGTTACTTCTGAGTTAAAAATTCTGAACTGCGTGACCCAGAGTGCTGTACAGATCTTTTCAAGCACCTGTATGTTCATTATGTGACATGGGTAGTTTCTGCTGGGGAAAAAAACAAAAAAAAAAAGAGAAAAAGAAAAGATATTGTGTGTCTATGAACTACTCATGACTCCTGAAAGATGGTGTATCTACCAAGACTACTTTATGCTATGCATTTTGCTTGACAATATTTGAACATGCAGCTTTGATGGAAACTATAATACATGTCTGTAATATCCCCTGTACTGTGTCTTGTAATATTGTGTCTTGTCTTCTGTGTGTATATGTTAAATATAGCACTTTCTTGCTTTACCCACTCAATTAGTGAAACAAAAAAATTAACATTTCTTTAGAAACCAAGACTGTTTGCTCAAAATTTTCTCTATTTTGTTTTATATCATACTAAAATTCTTGTGAAAGCAACCCTAATTCTAGATAATATCTGAAAGAAGGAAAAAAAAATGCCCAAGTCCGCTCAGAATATTCATCTGACACTTGCTCTTATTGTAAATTTCTTCATGTGGCAGCCTCACTGATAAGAAACATCCCGGTTTAGAAGTAGCCTGAGGGGAGTATCGCTAGTACTGTAATGAATTTCACAGCTGCTTATAATGAAGCAGTGAGCATCACCACTGTCTATGCTGTCCTTGTGTTTAAATTGGAAAATGTTACAGTCACCTTTTCTCCTGGAAATCAAATTACAACCATGACCTTTAATGAGATGATCAGAGAAAGCATTGGTAAATACACAGTTTATGTTTCAGGAGATCACAACTGGTCACCAGTTGGAAGTTGATCCAGGCTGGTAGTCATTGCAGGTCATTCTCTGTAATGGCAAGTTGATGATTTCAGCTCTGCTGGACACCTTCTTTGAACAGAAAACTGATACTAAGCTTAGAATTAACAGATAATTTCAGATGACACAAATCAAAATACACTACATTCTTTTTTTCACTTAAAGTGCTTTTGAAGTAGGATGTGGACATAATGGTAAGTGAACATGACTCAAATCAAATCATCAGGAATTTGTCCCTTACCTATATCCTTTTTTGCTCAATACTCCAGTGCATGTTTATTATTTTTGTACTTTGTTAAGAGAAAAAGGGGAAAAAATAATGGAAAATCTGAGGACACAGAAGAATTCAGTCCAAAAGGAAGTGAGAGAGAAAGAGAAGATGGAAGGAAATGAGAGGGAAAACTTTCAATTTACAGAAGGCTTTCAATACCTTCCACCCTCTCTTACATCATTAATTTTCTATAAGTTTTGCTTATAAACCGAAGAAATTCGTGACCTTATTTTCAATGAAATCATTGCTTGCTAGGTAATATGCTCTGACTTTCATAAATCAGGATTATCTTGTGATCCTCCAAGCACATTTTCAATGACTCTCAGTCTGCAGTATAACATATCACTTATGAGATTTTAAATCAGAATATATAATTACCACGTACAAAATACTCTGTAAGTTTTTTTTCCTCTTTAGGAGGAATAGACACGATACTGACACTAGAGCTATGAAAATATGGAATTCTACATCTCATGCAATTTTCATAATATAACAAATAAGCCAGTCTTGATTTCCTATGTGAGCTGAAGTGTGAGATAACAGTTCAAGAACAACAACTTACTTCCTTTCTACAGAAGATCACTATGTAATAAGAAAAGTATTTATATGCATAAATAAAATTGAAGGTTTTGTTTGCAAGAAAAGGCTTTTTTGCTTATAGTATAATGTCTTCAAAGAATGTATTTGCATAAAAATTGCATGTGTATGCATCTTTGTTATGGGTATTTTGCTGCTGACTGTAGGAGTCAGCCTGATAATGCTGGGTCAGATTCTGATTCTGCTGCACCATCCCATCTCTGTCTGGTCCTGCTTAATCTGTGAGGGGCAGGGACAACTTCATGGGTTCTGCTCCCCGCGCTGATACCTGCTATTACCTCTGAAGAAAAAGTGATCCCCTCCCTTGAATACGTAAGAGGATATAAAAGTCATAGTGCCTTCCTCCCCAACCATATTTGCAAAGGTATTTTAATAGAACATCTTAATTAATTGTTCCCAAATTAAATGCTGTACATTATGGGAAATAAGTAAATTAGAACAGAAGTTTCATATAATTCATTTTAATGGCCTGAAGAATAATGCAGGTAGAAAAAGAAGCCCATGGGGACTCTGTGAAGAAAGCCTCGCCTTATCGTCTGTTCTGTCAGCACTGTTATGGTATGGGAAGAGGCATAACCAAAGCTTGTTAATCACTTGCAATTATCATACCAAAGAGATATCTCCAAGGGATGGTACAACTCCAAGACAGTTGTGGCTGCTGTATTTTGCCCAGAATGAAGGAAAAAGAAAAATGCTTTTTAGCTAAGCTGCAACTGGGAATCTGGTCAACAAACAGGATTTAACTTTTTTTTCTTTCTTTTTTTTTCTTTTTTTTTCTTTTTTTTTTTAAATTTAATACTTTTTTTTCTTAGTACAAGGGAATTTAATTTGGTTATTTTTTGTTTTTGTTGTCCTACTTATTGTAATCATTCTGTGCCTTTTGGAATGACATACCATTGATATGAAGAATATCTTTTTTACAGAAAAAGCAGATTGTGAAAACCCAGTATAGATCCTTTCTATAGGATTCCCAGTTTAGAGGTGGACGCTCAGAGCCACACCTATTCAACAACTTGTCTATTTTATGCATGCATTATTTATATATTTCAGACTGGTCATCCTCAGGGTTTTCAGGCCCCTGAGCTGGGAGATGGAGATAGGATGCAGAATGAAGCCCCAGTTGTCAAAGAGGTGGCAGTCACCGACCTGCTCCTCCACCTGGGTGCTCACAAGTCCATGGGGCCAGATGGGATCCACCCAAGGATACTGAGGGAGCTGGCAGAGGAGCTGGCCAAGCCACTCTCCATCATTTATCAGCAGTCCTGGTCGAACAGGGAGGTCCCAGATGACTGGAAGTTAGCAAATGTGATACCCATCTACAAGAAGGGTCGGAAGGAGGATCCCGGGAACTACAGGCCTGTGAGCCTGACCTCGGTGCCAGGGAAGGTCACGGAGCAGATCATCTTGAGTGCAGGACAACCAGGGGATCAGGCTCAGCCAGCATGGGTTTATGAAAGGGAGGTCCTGTTTCACTAACCTGGTCTCCTTCTATGGCAAGGTGACCTGCTTAGTGGATGAGAAGAAGGCTGTGGATGTTGTCTACTTGGACTTTAGTAAGGCCTTTGACACTGTCTCCCACAGCATTCTCCTGGAGAAGCTGGCTGCTTACGGCTTGGATAAGTGCACTCTGTGCTGGGTTAAAATTGGCTGGACGGCCAAGGCCAGAGACTCCATTCAGGAGTCAAATCCAGTTGGCAGCTGGTCACGAGTGGTGTTCCCCAGGCCTCAGTGTTGGGGCTGGTCCTGTTCAATATCATCATCGATGATCTGGATGAGGGGATTGAATACACCCTCAGTAAGTTTGCAGATGACACCAAGTTGGGTGGAAGTGTCGAGGTGCTGGAGGGTAGGAAGGCCCTACAGAGGCACCTGGACAGGCTGGATCGTTGGGCCGGGGCCAACTGCATGAGATTCAACAAGGCTACGTGCCGGGTCCTGCACTTGGGTCACAACAACCCCGTGCAATGCCACAGGCTTGGGGAGGAGTGGCTGGAGAGCTGCCTGGCAGAAAAGGACCTGGGGTGTTGCTTGACAGCCACCTGAACATGAGCCAGCAGTGTGCCCAGGTGGCCAAGAAGGCCAATGGCATCCTGGCTTGTATCAGGAATAGTGTGGCCAGCAGGACCAGGGAGGTGATAGTGCCCCTGTACTCGGCACTGGTGAGGCCGCACCTCGAGTACTGTGTTCAGTTTTGGGCCCCTCACTCCAAGAAGGACATCGAGGTGCTGGAGCGTGTCCAGAGGAGGGCAACAAAGTTGGTGAAGGGTCTAGTGCACAAGTCCTATGAGGAGTGGCTGAGAGAGCTGGGGTTGTTTAGTCTGGAGAAGAGGAGGCTGAGGGGAGACCTTATTGCTCTCTACAACTACCTGAAAGGAGGTTGTAAGCGAGGTGGGGGTCTGACTCTTCTCCCTAGTAACGAGTGATAGGATGAGAGGAAACGTCCTCAAGCTGCGCCAGGGGAAGTTTAGGTTGGATATTAGGAAAAACTTCTTCACCAAAAGGGTAGTCAGGCATTGGAACAGGCTGCCCAGGGAAGTGGTTGAGTCTCCATCCCTGGAGGTATTTAAAAGAAGGGTAGATGTGGTGCTTGAGGACATGGTTTAGTGGTGGACTTGGCAGTGATAGGTTAACGGTTGGACTCGATGATCTTAAGGGTTTTTTCCAACCTTAACAATTTTATGACTCTCTGATTCTATATTATGACAGCTTTAGTATATTTGTTAGCAACACATGGCAAGGGATATTACAAGGTTTTGGTATAAATACGTATGTATAATAAGATAACAATATTCTGTCAGATAAAAAAATTGTGTTCACTGCCTTTCAGCTTTCACTATGGTCATTTAGGTAGGTTCTTGCTTAAAAAAAATCCTTATGTTACCATATAGTCTGTGCAGTCCCTTTAGGTTTTTCATAGGAACAACACAGAACTGCCACGTCATTCGTATAGAATACATTAATAATCAAGCTCACAGCAGTAGGAGAGAAAATTACTGGGCAAAAAGTTCCTGGTTTAGAAGTTTTTATTTCTCTGCACATGAAGAAAAAAAAGATGATCTTCATACTAAACTAGACAATAGTGTTTTCCAGTGACATTCTTGAGCAGGAGGTATGTGCAATAGGAAAAGAGTATAGGATGTCATCCTTTCTGGTGGCCTTTCTTGAAGCTGAAGAGTGGTCTCAGACAGTATTACATCTTAGGGACCTTTTGCTGCAAGTCCAATTGCTTTCTCTTTTCTAAACCTGGAGGATCACTTGTAACACTTACCTGTGTATTTTTTAATTGAATTGAGGGCCTCTTTATACAGGCCATGAATGCCTCCTGATTTGTACCAATTGCATGACTGCCTTCTTTTCATCACAGTCATGTAGCTGCACTTGATATTTTGAAGAAAAGTGGAAATAAGACTTCATCAATTAATAAAAAAATAGACAGGCATAGTCTAACAAGTTAAACTAAGTTTTCAATAAATATGGTTTCTTATTGTTATAAAGATTAATGGGAAATTAGAGTCCAGCTATGTGACTTTTTCCAAAGTAACAACAAACATCATAGGATTTTGGAAATGTAATAATATTTCTTCATTATCATCAGATGTGATTTTACTCAAGCAATCTGAAAATGTATCTCTTCTTGAGTCACATATCAAGTTTATGAGAAGTCTGTATGGGAATAGCAATTAAGTTAAACTCGATAAAAATGTTTTTAAAGGGAAGGAGCAACCAATCATTTTCTTGGAGCTGCAGAAACAAGAGTCTCTTCATTTCATGAAGGAAAGAGTTTCCCAGGTTCTCAGATTTTCTTCTATCTGGACAATTAGAGTTCTATCCAGGATTTGCTACTAATTGCAATAGGGAAGATTTCTTACCTATGATATTAGCATAGCTCAAGAACTAGACTCTACACAGAAAGCCTGAACCCCGCATATGCTACTATCATTGTGAGATTCCCGGGCAGTATAGAGCATCCTTAGTCAAAGTCAGTTAAACTGCTCTTAATTGTAAGGCCCTTTGATAAGGCTATGCCAGTAGAATATGCATTAGATAAATTACAGAAGAGTTCTAGAAACTTAAGAGGCTTTTTTATTTGTTTATTTTTAAGTAGAATGGCCTAGGAACTCCCCTTTACTCCAATCTCACATTCCTGCTTTGAAAATGTTGATAGGGGAAACACCACACTGGAAAATAGACATTAAATTTAAGCAGAAACTGTTAATCAGTTCTGTCAAGGTTATTTATCTGATAGCAACGTACATGATGTATACCAAGCATTTGTTCTATAGTCTGTATTTAAAACCATTTTGCAGTAATACTGGTATTTTATCATATATCTGTACACTGTCAATACCAAGATCTTGGGCATTTTCTTTTCTTGGACTCTCAAGCAAAATAGGTCAATGACTGCATTAAGTTCTTATCTATTATTTGTTGAACTCCACATCCTTGATTTCTTTTTCCTCTTTTTGCAACTGCTTATTTCTTTAACTTCAGATTTTCTAAAGAACTTTTGTGATTAAGAGAATTTTTTGGTAAGATTTATTAGTTAACAAATCTAATTTGAAACTGTGTTGATGCTTTTCCTTTTCCACCTAATAGAAGTATTTATATTTCTTTCTATAAAATGTATTGTACTCTTTAATGACCTTGTAATAACACCAGAGGTTCGGTCCTGCAATCCTGATGTGAATAGCTCTGCTAAAATCAAGAGGGAAATGGAACCAAAAATCACCCTTACTATAAGAATGAACTGCAAGCATATACAGCACTTATGTGGTTTTCTAAGCCCTCTATAGGTGAACTGATACTAGAAAATGCAAAACCTCCTGGGGACTGTTGGAAGCTCATTAAATGTAACTGCTTTATAAACAATATTCCCGCGATGCCAGTTCAGATTATTTCGGTTAGTTTGGCAGAAGTGTGGATTTATTATTCTTTAGTTGTGTATATCTGGAGTATAACATGTAAGAGAAAGGGGGCCTCATTTCTCCATATCATCTTCACTGTTTAAACTGTAATTTCATCATTCTAAGGGAAATGATTGCATGCCAAGGCCCATTTAAAACCTTTTGTGTTTTAATTGCCTTCCTGATTTTGTCCTGATAGTCTGATATTTTCTCTCTTTTCTCCTTATTCAAAAGGAACATCTCAAGGATTTTTGTAAACATGACGAAAATGGGAAGGAAGAGAAAAGAAAACAAATTGTTTCTTGTCCTGGTTTCAGCTGGGATAGAGTTAATTTTTGTCTTGGTAGCCGGTATGGGGCTGTGTTTTGGGTTTAGGATGAGAACAATGTCGATGATACACTGATGCTTTGGTTCTTGCTAAGTAGTGCTAAGCTGTTGCTAAATAGGTGCTAAGTGGTGCTCGCACTGGTCAAGGACTTTTCAGTTTCCACTGCTCTGCCGGGTGCACAAGAAGCTCGGAGGGGGCACAGCCCGGGGGGGGGGGGTGCTGACCCAGACTGGCCCAAGGGCTATTCCATACCATATGACGTCATGCTGAGTATATAAGCTGAGGGAAGAAGAAGGAAGGGGGGGGGAATGGACGGACGGACGATATTGGGTATGATGGCGTTTGTCTTCCTGAGTAACCGTTACGCGTGATGGAGCCCTGCTTTCCTGGAGATGGCTGAACACCTGCCTGCCGATGGGAAGTAGTGAATGAATTCCTTGTTTTGCTTTGTTTGCGTGCATGGTTTTTGCTTTGCCTATTTAACTGTTCTAATTTATTACCCTTCAATTATTAAACTGTTCTTATCTCAACCTATGAGTTTTCTCCCTTTTACCCTTCTGATTCTCTCCCCCATCCCACTGGCGGGGAGTGAGCGAGCGGCTGTGTGGTGCTTAGTTGCTGGCTGGGGTTAAACCATGACATTTCTATATTCATTAGGAGAAGAAGCCAAGACAGAGGTGGAAATTGACAAGGTAAGGTCGTTGCCTAAAATTCCACATCTGAGACTTCCTCCAAAGGCTTAAGCAGTCCCTGTGCAAGCAGCCAAAATTGGGTCACTGCCATTAAAAAAATGGAGTGGTAACCTTAGCAACTTCATTGTTTATTATTACATCTTTGGAGATTAAAATTGACTCTCTCAACCCAAGGGTTATAAGGGTTAGAGAATAAGGTGAAAATAGATCAGAAGAATGTCATTTTAGAAAAAAACTCATAATGTTCCAAGCAAAAGTGGAAACTATTGGTATCAGGCTATTGCAATAAGGCTTATAAAGCTTTCTTCTCTTTCTTTGCCTTCTTCTTCTTTTTAACTGGGAGACTGTCAAGAAAGCTATTAAAATTAGGGTATGGATTAAAACTAGAGAAAGAATACCGACAAAAAGATTGAAGGAATGTTCCAGAAGATTTTTTTTAAATTACTTTAAGAAGTGGATTGCAATGCAAGCATGTGAGCATTTGTACAAACCTTATGACCATTATCTGGGTTAACTCAAATTATTCTACCTCCTGTAAAAAAAAAAAAATAGGCCAAAATGTCAGTTTTGGAAGTATATTAAAAAAGTTTGGTACAGCGTACCAGTTCGGGGCTGTAACTTGCATTCACCTGCTAATGTCTGTGTTTGATTGTGTTATTCATTTCTTCAGTATTATGAAGAACAATTATGCTGTTGAGGCAGAAAGCTAAACATGTCTCCCAATTCCCACTTAAGGTTACTTTGTGTGGTTCAAAAGTATGTGTACAGTTAAGTTGGTGTGAATTTTTATTTTTTTTAAAGCAGGAATTTGGAGTTGGTTATTTAATTTATGTAAAAATATGGCTAGGTTCCTAGGTGACACAGAAGAATGTATGGAGACAAATCTGGTAATGTGGAAAAGGCGAAACTGGGGGTTCATTGGAATAAAAAATGATGTCAATGTTGTCAAGGAAACACAATTTTAATTTCATAATATTATGACATTATCTGTCAGGATAAATAAGTAAACCATATTACTGCTATTTATCTTTCTTTGATAAATCTTTGCAGTAACTCTTTGCAGATAACTAGTGTATTTTCAGAGCTTCATGATGCATATAAAATATGTATATACAACCTCTATGTAATTCTAGAAAGTCTCAAGTTGCATTTTCTTTAAAAATACATAATGGATAGACCTTATATATATGAACACTTGCATGGTCTATATGAAATTTAAAATAAGTTTTATTTGTTATAGCTTCATTATTAAATATGAAAAGACCAAAACCTAATAATATACATGCTCCTTATCATAAAGGAATTATGGTTTTATAACTTTTACATCTTTTGAGTAATTGTTTTTTCTCATATAGTAAATTCTTCTCTTTTTTCCAAACTACTTTGACTTTTAAGATATGGAATGTCCACCATATACAGAAAAATTTTGGATTATGCTAATTTCTGCAATTAAAATGTAAGGCCTTACTGACCATCAGTTCTGAGTATGAATGCAAGTTATATAAAATTAAGCAAAGATGTTGGCAAACATGTCACCTCCATGTCATTTCAAGACTTACACGTTTTGGGGGTTGTTTTAGGTTTCTAAAGCTGAAAAAGTTAACAGAGAATAGTATTTTTCAGCTGAGCTATAGAATATCTTTAAGACGTGCATTGTTATTTCTAAGGGTTTGGTACACAGAGGCTTCCCAAATTTATTTTGGAAAGCTGTTTGAGCATTATAGGTGATATCTTATTTTGGACATCTGGAAGATCTACCATACAGTCACTGAAACAGGCTTGTATCTCAAATTATTTAAACTTCTGGAGTTTGACATGTGTGTGAAATGAGATAGGATTATCATACATGAAATCTGAAATCTAGCATAGATGGAGAAAGATTTATGTACTGGACACTTATTTGTCTTTGGTTTGCATGGCACATACCCAGACTTTCCTCGTAGAGAGTCATGCTGATCCTTGGTCCTGGATACAATTTTGAAAGTATGGTCTTGTCTAATACCTTAGTAATATAAGAGCTGAACTGCTGCTGCTATAGTTTTTAATGTCTTTGGGAAATGTAGTACAGGAATTTGGGCATCTTTATTCTACTTTGTGATATTTAATTTTTACAGATTCCTTAGAAGATTTAGCAAAACTGAATCATAGGACTGGCCAACAGGAAACATGTGTCAGAAAACCTACCAGTCAAGTGCCTCTCTCTACTCTAGATTCAAAGCTCAGAGTCCTCACCAAAGACCAGAGACTTTTACTCCTTTCAGAAACAGAATTGGCTCAGATTGTTCTTTTGAACACAACATTGGTCAGGGTGTTGTACACTTTTTGTATTATTTGGAAATTACAGAATCACAGAAGATTTGAAATTGGCAGGGACCCCTGCAGATCATCTAGTCCAGCCCACCTGCTCAAAGCAGGGTGAGTTACAGCAGGTTGTGCAGGGCCATGTCCAGTCAGGTTTTGAGTATGTCCAAGGACAGGGACTCCAAAACCTTTCCAGGCAACCTGTTCTAGTGTTTGATCACCTTCACAGTAAAAGTGTTTTCTTATGTTTAAATCATGTATTTCACTTTGTGCTCATTGTCTCTTGTCCATTCACAGGGCATCACTGAGGAAAGTCCATCTTTGCTCAATCTTTACTACATCTCAGGCATTGACAGTCATTGACACACTGACAGTCTTATCAATCAACCTCCCTGAGCTTTATCTTCTCCAGGCTTAACAATCATTCAGCTATCATGTAGGAGACCATGAAATAAATTTTGCAGACCGTAGACTAGATAATTCTGGGTGTGCAGGAGGCAAGGGAGAACACAGGTCTGAGGAGAGCATGCACAGCCAGTTCTGAAGGCCAGAAACAATGTCGTGGTTAGAACAGTAAGCTAGGAATGAAGTTGTGGGTTTCAGGCTTCATTTTCAGGAGCCTGGAAGTTGTTTTTAACTGAACAAATGAAAGTTCTCTGAGCAATCACAGATTCAGGAGTTGGTTAGACTTAACCTTTTATTGTGTCTGATATTCAATCCACATCTAACTTTTCTTTCCTTACAGCTAAAAGTGATTTAACAAGAATATTCTTGTGCTAATGAAAAAAATAGCCCTCTAGTAATAATCTCTCAACTAAATTGTTCATGTTTGCTTTAGAGATAAAGAATCAAATATCAAATAAATATTGTGCTTCAGAGAGAGGAAAAAACTGTTAGGGGATGAAATTTCTTTTCTGCATATGAACATAGCTTGTAAGGTTTTAACTGTGAATGAAGTCAAAAGACTTTTTTCTGCAATTGCATGAAAACAATAGATCATGTTATTTAGTTTTTTGCATTTGTAAGAAACTGTTTATATGATCACTAGTGAGCTCTATTTTAAACTTAAAAAAATTTGAACAGTAATTCACATCTGCTCTCCCAGCTATTAATAAGCTGATGATCCTATATGTCATTAATGCAATCTACTTAAGGAACTACAGAAAGTAGCTAGAGAAGAAAAATCAGTTAATTTAGGCCAAAAAAACCCACAACTAACAGAATTGTAGCTAAATTATCAAGCCAATGGTTTCCAACACATTTATAGAACAGGTACTTTCATTTTGTTGTTTAAACTATAATCAGACTTTAAATGATTAAAGCATGGAGCAAAGATGACAGATCCTGTGCTTGTCAATCAATTTATTGTGATTTGTAATAGCTACCAGCCAGATTAAATAAAACTCTGGCTCTCACATTGTGGAAACTGGCATAAAGCTGAACAAACTCCACCTCCAAGCCCCATCAACATTCTAGACTTAGCATGAGCCTCCATAATGCAGAAACCAGATGGAGTTTTTGTTGAAACTGGCCTGGAGATATTACCTTTATTAGATTTGTTGCAATCATACTGTTATCATTTCATAAATTCTGTAGCTAACAATAGAAGACTAATTTTTTTTGCAGTTTCCTATTACAGAGAAATCCTCAAACTCCTGAGCAACAGTTTATCCCCATTGACATTCAGACCCAGGATTGAACTCTTTTGGAACTTTTTTAAATAGGCTTTCTGCTTTATTTCCTTTTTTTTTTAAATCACTTGGTTATATAATACCAATGTTTCTGGACAATCCTTTTTTTTTTTTTTTTTAGTAAATCACTAACATCTCATTTTTCTCTAAAATGTGAATTAATGCAGGAATCTATCTTTCAAGTCCCTGTCCAATAAAATATGCAAGTGAATTACATCATAATGAGGCAAAAAATTATTAAAATACTAGAGAGAATTCAGAAGAGAAAATAGAATTAATGTCTTTGACTACATGAATTATGGAATAAAAACTACAGGTCACAATTAAATAAAAATGAGTTCTGAGACAAATGAGTCACAAATGTTCCAGGAAATTTTCTGTGAGCATCAGCACTGGGAATTTAGGGCTAATATTGCATAGCTGCAGAAGAGAGATACCTCAGGTTTCATTTCCTAAAATATGTCTCTGAAAGGGCAAAAGCAATTTCTGTTTGTGTTATTATAGTAGCGTTAAAAAAAACTGACATGCTTAGGCAATAACATTTGTGAATAATAGAAAACAGCATGTGATTATTCAGTTATTATAAAGAGAGAGATGGAGGAAAAAAACGTAAATCCGCTCTAACACAGATTAACCTCAAGGGACATTGCCTCAGCTGAAACACCTTAGGTACTACTTCCCAGCTAGAGTCTGTCCTGTAGGAAGGATGTTACTGGTCACTGCCCAATGAATGTTTCTAATGAAATCTTTAAAATTTTCTGCAAATAGAGAAATCCAATCTAGGAAAAGCAGGGGGTGAGAGTAACAGTTCTATTTCTATTCTTCCAACCCACTGATTGCCGTGGACTGTGGCATTCACTTTCAGATTAAAACATCTACAAATATTTGTTCATATCTGAACATCTGTATGTGAACTAAGTATCAGAGTTTCTCATATAATCAAGAAAGATTTAGTAACACAGCTGATAGACGCTGCAGGATGACTCTGCTGTCAAAAGAATCTTCCTACAGGGTTACAACAATGACCCACCTATCCCAGTGCTCTGTCTTTGATGGTAGCACTAGTGCAGGTTAATAGGTGAGTGTGGCACATCAGAGGCATAGGAGTCTGACTGCTTTTTGCTTGAAGTCCATTGCTCTCCTATTCCCCTAAATTCACTGATTTTGTATTGGGGTTATTATAGGGTACATCCCTGTCTAGTCTTTTGGTATCTGCTGTTGGACATTTTGTCCATCAATTTACACAATGGAAATCAGTAGGTGTAAGAGTCACCCTGAGATGAATAGTTCAATTCAGCTGCCACCACTCAGGCTCTAGGGCCATTTGAGATGGCCTAAAATATCACCTTTTCTTCTCCTGCTGCTCCAGCCAGTGCTGGTCTCTTGTGGGTCCTCTGTCAGGTCTAATTCTGTGTGGAGGTTTCACAGAGCCTGTGAACATCTTAAATAGCATCAAACACCTCTGAGATCAGTTTTCTATATGCAGGTGTCCAATGCTTTTTAAGATATCCCAAGGTAACCTGCCTGGCTTCCAAATGCCACTCCAGGGACTCTCTGCTGTACCTGTCATCCTTTTGCAGATTTCTCACATACTTTAGGGTGTCTCATATCGCACTACATTTATACAACTAATTCAAGCCCCTAGTAAATACAGTAAGTGAAGTATACAAAACAATTCAGTTTATCCTGAAGTATGTATCTACTGACTGGTCAGCTGGATGGTTCACTAGGTTACATTGTTCATACTGATAAGATCTTCAGTGAACAGTGAAAGCTTAAGAATCTGGCTTAAGCATAGATACATCTATCCAGACATCCACATTTAGCTATCACAATTTCAGGTTCACTCACACCCCACCATCTGACAAATGTAGTCTTCCCTCAAATATAACAGCTCTGTAACATGGCTGTAAAATAGCACTTTTTTTTTATTGTCTTCTCATTTGTCAGAGATAACCGAAAAGTGTGAATTTACAAATTTGTGGGATATCGAGTACATCAGCATGTACTGAAATAGTCCTGAAATGGAGTGAAAGTTCATATTGCAGCATTATTTTTTATTGACTTAAATTTCCAGTAAAAATTATTCAGATGACAGAATATAGAAAATATGGAAAGAATATGACGCTACAATGGGGCAAATTATTTTAGGCAAATTCTTTAAAGTCAGTCTGTCATTAAACTCAGTCTCTCTGTTAGGTTAAATTTCTGCATGGGAACTGCAGTTCTTGGTAATAAGTGTTCTCTTCTTCATTTATAAAATTGGCTTCTTGGCTGGATTATATTTTCCTCCTATACTTACAGCCATGTGATTCCCAAAATACCACAGGTTATTCTGTCAGAAAAAAAGACTGCTGTGTTACACAACATATAGTCTAACCAAGGAGCCTATTCTTCAGGAGAAAATGAGTTTGGTCTGAGATTACTATGTTGTAATAAGACACAAGAGGGAAAGGAGATTCATTTTTGAACCAATGTTTTTGAGGCTGTAGAACTCTCAAAAATATTTTGATTTCAGGTCTACTCAATTTAGAACTAAAGATAGAAGGGAAAAAACACCAAAAAGCAACAGAACTTTCCCCCCTTCTCCTCTTTGTAAAATGTTCGTTTTCTGAAAGCTGCATTTCTGCTGAACAATTATTTTCACAGAAACTTCTTCATTTACCCTAATAATCAGTATTCTGTTAGTTTGAATGCTGTGGGAGTTGAACTTTTCTGCCAAAGGATGATCTATAGTTACTAAGCTGCTTGCTTGTGCATTCTGAAGATTTTTAACTTAGAATTTTGTTTCTGACATGCTGTACTGATGTTACTGCCTTTGGCAACAAACACTGCCCACATTGGGATATCTCATTGTCTATCTTGGGAGTGATTTTTTTGTGGATGAGGCACACAACCTAAAATTCACAGACATGGCTGCAGTACAGTTACTTCTGAAGCTTAGAGCTCATTGACGGATCACTGCTTATGGAGGAATACTAGTAGAGTTTTTCACAAATCAGTGTTCCTGCACTTGTTCTTGCATGTCTGCCCTCTGTGAGAGACTGTTGGCTTGATAAGTTGTCTTGATATCATAGATCAAAATCTGTTCAGAAAGATTGAGAATGTTATCCTTTGGACAAGATAAGAATAATCATGACCAGCAGAGTCAGTATGTTTTCTCTGGTTTTACAGAATTTTCTACAATGGCTATCAAACAATGTGGAAGTAGAAATACTAGTAGGCAATATGGTACAACGCCCTTGTCAACAAAAGATGCTGTGATTTACACAGGTCCGAGGGGAGACTGGACAAAGGAAATCCACTGTGGACTGTGAAATGAAAACATCGACTAGCTTTGGAAATAGGTACAGGGAGGATATTCAGGGCAAGTAATATATCTGTCCTATTTTTACTCATTCAGAGGCATATGCTTATAGCTACTGTTGGACACAAGGTTGGAGCTAGTTACACTCTCTGCTCCAAGTCTTTACGTCCAGTTTAATATTCTTATGTTAAGCAAATTCCACAACACTCTTCTTTGGGTTTTAGGTTCTTTTTTTTTTTTTGTCTGCTGGCCTCTAAAACCCCCTTCCTTATCTAAGAAGTTTCCTATTGAGAGTCTTTTCAGTAAGGCTGTCCTTTGTTGTTTGAGAATTACCACATATTCTTCTAATCCTTTGAGACTAGTTATAAAACTACTTTTAATTCATCCCGGATGGTGGCTTTTAGCCACTATGAAATTATTACAGTCTGTCAGTGTTCTATAAAAAGATAGTTACATTAGATATATTGCGTGCATTAAATATCCATAAGAATTAACCCCTAAAAGACAACATTGAATAACAAGTGTAAGGGTTTCATGTGTGAGTTACTTGCCCTCCATTATCAACTCCTAAAATCTTAACATCTCAAATAGATAAATAAATAGATAGAAATATATTCAAAGGTTTCATTCTAAATTCTCAGTAAATATCATTTGGTCAAGAACTGTTGTAAATCTCTTGATATGCTGGCAGATAATGGAAATAATATGCACAGTTAGCAAAATCTCCTTTCTTTTCTCTTGCATACATATAAAGGACTTAAAATAGTGATTTCCCAATTTAGTTGTGTGATACACAAAACTTTCCCAGTGTTTTAAAAACTGCAACTGTATTTTCTTGTCTTAAAAGATAGCTAACTGGATTAAGAAAGTACATAAAAGAAGATTTCCCCTTTCCCCAGGTATCCTAAATACTAATCCTTCCTTGTTAATCAAAAGACTTTTGTAGATCATAATGCTTCAGTTTATTTTTTAGTAGAATACCTTGAAATTCAGTATTCTAGTGAGTACTCCATAGAGATGTGTTTCCTATATGTTTTGACCTTTACTTTACATTCCTTTTAATGGCAGTTTAATTACTGTGAATGAATTCTCAAAATCTCAATAAAAGAAAAGGGGAGTTGAAGACAAAATATATTTGAGTGAAAGAAGAAGAGAAAGCAGGTGAGAAAGATGTTTTAGAAAATAATTGTCAGGAGGTTGTGGATAGAGCAGAGGAATGAGGATGAGATAGGCCATAAACAGACAATGAGAGAGCAGGAGTTGATTCAGTGAAGTGGGAGAAGGAGACAGGGACAGTATATTTGGATTAAAGTTAACCATGATGTGCACTCTTACATTTTAACTAAAACTGACCATTGAAATTGACCTTTCATAGTTTTTAATGTAATTATGAAAATTAAGTATAAGGGACCTTAGAGACCATGTGGTATTCAAACTGCAATTTTATTGCTTCTCTCTCCACCTGTTACATGGGGTACTTTGCTCCAGACTATACTGGAGCAAAGTATATATATAAGTATGCGCTTCAGTTAGTTCAGTTAGTTCAGTTCAGTTAGTTCAGCATATATATAAGTATACGCTTCAGTTAGTTCCAGCAGCAAGTATGCAAACGTGTTTATATCCACTGATGCTATGTGATTAAAAATTGGGCTTTCAGGATAAAGATTTCAAATTGTTTTGCTGAAACTAGCATATGTCCAATGAAGGAATAAAGCCTCCGCTATATATATAATATCTAATATGAAACACAAGATATGTATACTTTATTCATGTGTACAGGCATTTCATTTACGGTTCATCAATTAAAAGAATGTCGAGAATCTTATAATAAAATTTATAAGAACAGTCAGTCTTTCATTTTCCTCCTTAATTAAATTATGGTTCTGTCATTAATACATCCAGTGTTCCTATTTGTATGACTTCACATGCAGCTTAGCATCCAAGGTGGGATGAAGACTGAAACTGCCTGTCTTTGTTGAGCACCCAGCAGAAAGTAATCTTGAGTTCTGACCACTGAATCTGGAGTGCACTATAAGTCAAATATTTAATCCACTAAAACACTGGGAAATGAAGTAAACTTATATTGAAAGGGGGAATAGTATGCATGCTTTAAAATTTAGCTGTCAGTGACATTTTTATGGAGGAAAAAGTAAATATGAGAGTACAAGTTGTTTTGAACAAGCTAGAAGTAAATTATGTACTGAAGGACAGAAACAGAAGACAACTATTTAACTAAAAGTGACCCACCCCTAAATTCCTTGTAATTTGTGTCTGCTTGTACATAATAATGTATTACTATTCCAGGAAAGAATAAAAAATAGCCTAAACTATCTGCATAAGAGGAAAAGACTTTAAGACAGATCTTCATTTAAAAGACACAGTAATGCTTATGAAAGGATTTTCTAAATGTGAACCATCTGGTTACTGTGACAATTTGGAGGTCATTTTTATTTTAGCATAGTAAGCCCAGAATTAACTGTTCTTGCTATTATTGATAATAGCACATCTTGCACACAGTTTTGAAAATATGGTCCATTCCTAAAGTAGTTATTACTCTTGTAACTAAAAGTAGTATAATTCAGTGATGTTTACTAGTTCAATAGTGAGAATTGACTATTATAAATATATAAATATATATTACATTTATTTAAATATATTCATGTATCTACCCCAAACCTCCAAGTAGTCACACTTCATATCTCAAAAAATGAAGAATTCTAGGCCTTCTCCAAGAAATATAAAGGAAACTGAAATGTCTAGAGAAGAATTTGAAATCTCCTTTTCTGATACTGTCCTTGGCACCCAGCCAAATTCCTTGATTCTAATCTTGCAAAGGGAAGTTTATGGACGTGGATTCCTATTAACTTCAAAGGGATGTGGCAAAGTTGCAAGAAAGCTCAGTTGTTTTCTAGGACTGTCAACCTACATGTCATTGGAGCCAAAGTGTCAGAAAGAATCACTGGAACTGATGCAGATTTACACCAGAGAAAATGTGTATAGAGTTAGACTTCTGCTAGTATCTAAATCTCATCTCTGCACATTTTAACAAGTAGGATTTAAAAAGAATTCCAGTACAGTTCATCTTTTCTTAATAAAATTGATTCATGTAGTTGAAGCCCTAGCCAGGGCTGTTAGAGTAGCTAATTTGAAGATAAATCTCACTTTTAAGGAAAGATTTGACCCTTGGATGCACACATGCAACTTTCATTATGCTAATGGAAGCCACATTCGTGCATCCAAGGGCAAAATTTGTTCCTTAGCAAAATGATGTAAAATAAACAGATAATAAAGTGCATCAGTGCAGTAAGGGAAGCTAATTGCATAGGAGGGATTTCCATTGGGGTGAGTCTTTAAACACTGGGGAAGGAAACTTTTGAAATAGCACACATAAAACTCTCTAGCTTATAAAATCTAAATCCTCCTAAGTGTAAAGTGAATTTTACTCTCATCCAAATAGATGGTTTTGCAAACAAAACAAAAAAAGACAAAAATCAAAGTAGGATTTCTAGATCCTTTTTTTCCATGTGGAAGAAATGTAAAAAAAGAGGAGGGAGGCAATAATTTTTTGAGATATGCTCAAAAATACAAAAGACTATGAAAAGATTCAATATACTTTCTGAAATAATGTTAATGTTACATTTACTTATACTACTTATAGTAGTATACTACTACTTATATAGTTCTATACTGCAAGCAGTAAACAACTCTCACACAAAGGTTTGGGATGTGTTCTGCATATAAAAATACTTGCTGTAATTAACATGACCTAATATTAGGTGAAATGAGCCTAACAAAATATATGAGAAGCTGAAGTGTTTCCACCCATACAGTGCAAAATACAGGGAAAGTATACTGATTGTCTTGAAATGCCAAGAGTTTGCTCTGACTCTTCAGATCAGTATTCTTGTTTTCAAACACATGGCACTGAAAGCGAAGAAGTTTTCCTGTTTCTTCCAGGGTGCTCTTCTTTCAAACTCTTTTAAAGTTGTTTTTACCATTCCCCTTCTCTAAAGCCACTGATCTAGGTATCTTCAGATGGACATCCACTAGTAAGTGAAGCAATTTACCTCTTTCTTCCTGCAATTTTTGCCAAGATAGGCTAGCTGACTTTGTTCAACAGAAACCAGAAGAAATTGAGAAAGGAAAGGCAATCACCAGACTGTTTAAAAAATAAAAGAAAAAAAAAAAATGAGATTAGAAAATCCCATGCCATTTGTCTTATTTTCATTTCTTGGTTTTTAGCTAGTGGACTACCTTGTCATAAAAGGTTAGTTAATTTATTTCCTTACATTATGTGTTGTCTCCCAAGACAAAAGCAAGAAAGAAGATACATTTGGCACAGTTCCCATATCTACTGTGAGTGTGTTTATTCTCTTGGGCAGGAGGAACCTTTCCCTGATGATGTTTATTTTACAAAAGAACTCTGATCTGAAATAGTTCAGAGAAGCAGCAGCTATGAAGGAAGACAAAAGTAGAAGGAAATATAGTCCAAAAGAAATAAACTATACACTGGTGAGACCTATATTTTAATCCTCCAGGGAATAGCTGTAATCTTTTTTTCTTGCCAAAGTAGGTAACTTATTATCATCTTATGACAGTAGCAACTGGCACAGAGTATATTGTACATTAGTTGAAATGCATAAGGACATGGATCTTCTCCAGAATCGTGACTGTGAGTTTTTCCTAAGTTTCTTCTAATGTAAGATCCAATATGACCTTCTCCACCCAACACAAAGTTCATTAGTCACACCTCAGAATTGCTCTTTTCTGACATGTAAAGCACATCAAGAATGACCAACAGCAAGAGCTAGACCACTAGGTGCTACAGAACGTTTTCAACGTAATAGCAAAGCCATAGCATTAGACATATTTTCCAATCACCAATTATAGTAATTTTTATTTTAATAACATTTAGTGATGAGTGTGGTTTTGGTGGTGCATTTAAATTAATGCATTGCCCACTAACAGTCTGCATACTGTTTTACACCTTTCACACTTTTGCAGAGATATTTTTCCAGTGAGGTGCTCTGAGGTACTCCTGAATAGTCTAAGACTGCAAAGTGTTAGCTGGAAAGCACTCTCACAAAGAGTAGCTTTATTCACTGCTAGTGTGTTTCCCTTCCCAGAGTTTACAAGTCCCTTATCTAACAAGAGAATCTCTCTTATTTGCAGTAAGAAAACCTTTTCACTTCAGGAAAAATATTAGTTACAGTTAACAGGTTTGATTGAGCCCCTAGAGGTTCTCCTTTCTGTCTTTTCCTATGCTATGTATTTTACAGACTGTTAAAAATCACTCTCAAGGCAGCTTGGAGAAGGTCATCCAAGTGGTCAGACATAGTAAATATACCAGACCTAGCTTTGTGAAATCTAGTCTGATGGGAATCAAATATTTTTGTCCATTTTTACCTCATCCTGTTATACAGTTAGTAAAACAGATGCCTTAAAACCAAGCAACATTTCTAGCAAGCTCTTTTTTAGTGTTCTTTATTCTCTAGAGTACTCTAATCTAAAATCTTGATCT
Organism: Nipponia nippon; assembly: GCF_047370975.1. Lineage (NCBI taxonomy): Eukaryota > Metazoa > Chordata > Aves > Pelecaniformes > Threskiornithidae > Nipponia > Nipponia nippon. The sequence continues at coordinate 46,531,561 of NW_028262347.1, forward strand.
AGGAGAGTTTTGAACAGTGGGAAGTTTGGTAAAACCTTTCCTTTAAAAACAAACAAACAAACAAACAAAACAAAACAAGAACAAAATTAGAGCAATCTTGTAGATCAACAAGAAGCAAATATAACTCCCAGACTTTTCAAACTTTCCAGTTTGGAAAAACAGTTCTGAAGTTATTGAAGAGATTTTTTTAATTTTTTTTTTTTGCTAATTTATCTTCTTTGTTGAATTTGTCTTTTCTTCCAAATTTTCCAAATTTTTATAAAAATGTATGCAAAAAATAGGGACAATGGGTAGAAAATAACTGTGACAGAACAGAAAGAAAATATGTCATAGTTCAGTAGATAAAATGTTTATCATATATAATAGTCTCATGAAATATTCTTCAATAAAATCTGTGTGATGAACTTTGTCTTCATGTGTGAGCAGTTACTAAAATGATGGTTAAACCTCAATCTGTGGTTCATTAGCTGCAAGGAAGTCCTACAGTGTCAGCTATCGTTATTTATATAGTATTGCCCTGAACATCTGAATGAGATAATAATAAGCGTCCTGGCTAGCCACTGAGGACTTCCGCAGTGAGTTTCACAATATTCAGCAGTATTAAAAAGTGAAATGTCTTGACATACTACGAAATTATTTGCTCTTATATACACACACACACACACACACACACACACACACACACACACACGGTTTCCTTAACTTGTGGTTTGCTGTATCAAGAAACTCCAAAAACCTTAAACCAGGATTTAAGTAGTGGCATAAACATCTGCTCTCTGGACTTAAACAATGTAGAGATTGAGGTCAACAGCAGATTTTGGCCTAGGCTTTTCCTGAAATACAGATGCCAAAAAATTAGAAAGTTGGCTTTTTGTCACTTGCAGGTGTGAAATGTTTAATGCATGTAGCTATGGTGATTGAATAAATAACAGAAAAAATATGGGAAAAGTGTAGTACTGGGAGCTGAGACTGGCAGCCTGCCAAAAGACTTCACCTTGTTTAGGCAGAGCATTTTTATTATTGATCAAAATTATAACACAAAGTCCATAGATCTATGAACATAAGTAATTCTTATAGAGAAAACAACAAGAGCCAACACAAATACACTTTAAGAGATAAGTCTGCAGACTTCCTGCATGATTTTACATACATAATTGTTTTAGGAAAGAAGACAAGCAAGATCAGCCTTTCCTTTGAAATGTCATTCTCCCACGTCCTTCAAAATATGCCCTTTAGGGCTAATGAGTTCAGCAGACATTTTGATCTCACATATACCTTGAGACTCTCTCAAAAACGAAGGGGTAGCATTTCAAAGTCATGCCAAATAGTCAAATAGTCAATATTTCTTTTTGTGCTGAGCTAGGCTGCCATCACCATGCAATAATTAAAATGGCACAGCTCTCCTTTGTCAGAGTAAGAGTTGCCAACTCGGTTATCGTGCAAGCTGTGTGTTTTCAGTCCCAGGGAAAGGCCATTGCCTGAGCTATTTGATTGTTTCAGATTTTAAGAGTAAGTAATCTCACTGATAACTCATGATGGAGCCCTGAAAGCTGGACAACGAAAAGCTTGTTACAGACAGAAGTTTCTTCACATAAATTATGCTATTTTACACTGGGATAGATTAAGATGACACAGATGATTGGGAATATATTGGGGTAGAATTTGAGTTTCCCATTCTTTTTCTCCTTTTCTTTAAAAGATACAGACATAAGTATTTCTTTAATGATTATTATGATTTTGAAATTATGCATCTGAGTAAGTTCAGCCTCAGCAGAAGCCCTGAAAGTTTAAGAAGTTCTCAGGATCATACTGTGACCAGTGCTGATTAAAGGCACAACAAAGAAGAGACAATAAAGGAAATACCCTTTTTTCAGGTCAATTTTTGAATATGGGTATCATAATAATATTAGCATGCATGCAGATACCTAAGCTGTGATGTTAACACCTAGTAGTCCTTTCTTCACTAAAAAAGTGACCTGTTGCTGACAGTTGCCAGAAACATATTATGCATGAAACTAAAGAGAATTTAACTGCTATTTCAGGTGCTATTACAGAAAGCTTTCTTGAATGTGAATGACTGTTAGATATCATAATGCTGCACATGGTTTTCTGAATCCAGCTTATTTTCAAAAATTTTCTAGTGTTGATTCAGAGAAATGTTCTGAGCTATTTGGAGAGTGATTTCTACTAACAGCTGTCAGAAAAAGATGCACTCATTCAGGTGAATCACACTTATACCTATAGCTGATAAAGCTGTATCACATTAATTTAAGGAACTTCAGGAATTTTTTTTTGACTCATTGGACCCAACAAAACTTTTTATTTGAACCTTTCGGGAATTAAAACTTCTTTTTTCCTGATTTCTAAATTTTTTTTTTTTTAATTTGCATTACATTTCACTATAATAGCAAATCAAAAGGCTGAAACTGAAGGAAAGTATTTTGATTGTCCTGTAATATATATTTTTAAATTGCTTCTACAATAAAATAATTTTGGCTTGGGTTGTACTTAGGGGTTATTTCTCAGAAACTTGTTTTCATTCAGAATCATGCCTAAATTTGTGAACTCTGAGAACCTTTATAAAATGGAACTTCTGTCCTAAAAGCAGCTTATTGTTAGTATTTTTAACCATACCATATAATGAATATCATGGTTTGTAGAAAAAAAATTGTCATTTATTAGTAACACAATAGAAATCAGCTTACGGAAGGGAAGAAAGAAAGATGTTAATAGATGGGAAGGCACACAGTTTTTGTTGTATACATACTTATATTTCTTTGGTATAGGTTGTTTTGCTTGCAGGCAGTTTCACAGCTTGGGGAATCTCTTTTTATTTCAAACAGAACAAGTTAAGCCACCACCTCGATATTATCTGTTGACAGCTAGAAAGACTGTAAATCATGACTCAACATAGACCATCCTGTTAACTGAAACAATGCTGGCTGTAATCATCTGGAGCATTTCCAGCTATGTTTGAACTACACAATGGACAAAGGACTCATTTGAAATGCAGATGTAACATTTTTGTAACACTGTGTCTATAGAAAAGGCTGGGCTGCCTGGCAATGCCTTTTTAATGTTAGTGTTTAGTGTACCAGTGTTTGCTTATGTCAGTCACCTGCTATGTCAAGACCAAAAGGTCAGATCTTGAGGCCGACATGGCTGGCAGCCTAGAAACCACTTCATTCACATTGTGTTTTCTCAGGCGGACATGCATTCAGCCATGTGAAAAAAGGGAAAAGCAAAGCAACCAGTGCCCTTTCTGTCCCAGGCTTCCCAATGAGTTCTTCCAAGAGTCTGCAAAGTTTGCTTTCCACTGAGTCCCTCTGCTAAATGATCTTTGGTTAACATCTATACAAAATAACAAAATAAAATCTTTATGAGGTCTCATGCTGTGGGCAGGATGGTATTGGCTGATTTACTAACACCCTGATGACCCTGTTCTTTCCACTGTGCCGCCTGATGATTCCATGTTGTGTTTTAGTCATCATTTGGGAAAACATAATTACCTTTCCTTCTTCCCTTTCTTTTTTCCCTTCTTCCTTCCTTTCTTTCTTCTTTCCATTTCTTTCTTTCCTTAAATGCAACAGTGTAAAATCTTGTAAATCGTGTAAATTTAATTGCCAAGAATATACTGAGTTCCCTAAAAGCCTCCATCAAGAACCAATGTATTTTCTGTCCTTACTCCTTCAACTGCATGTTTTGAATCTAATTATGAAGCCTAAATGAGCATGCTGTTTTAATTTTTCTTATATATAATAGCATGGTGGCCTATGAAAACACAGCACTCTCAGCAGGAGTTAATTCTAATGAAAACAATAAATTTCACATAATATAGTCAACCACAAAACAGCTTACCAATTGCTTAATTATATGAAGCCCACCTGTTCTACTTCAGGCAAAATTCCCACTAAAGTTAAAAATTTTCACAGATTAAGGACTTTGTGACTTGACCTTAGTTACCAGCCCAAATTAATATTTATGGTAGCTTCTGATTTCTCAGACGTGTCCTTCTGCACAAGGGGGTGGGGACTGTTTAGATCACCCAGGGGGCTGATTGTATACAAAACTGTTCTCAGACATGAAAACTGGCTCAGATTTTGTAAAACAGTCCCACCGTAGTTTCTAGAGTACCCCTGCTAATGCCCTGTCCACCCTGTTTTACCACTGCTTTCCCAGTAATGCTGTTGAGGGAAATTGGACAGATCAGTAGAATACACAGGTATTTTTAGAAGGAACCTATGTTTCCTGTTAGTGCAGCTAAAGTGAACATGTCTGTGTAAATCTATGTTACAGCCACCTTATACCCCATGATGTCATAGTATAAAATCTAGTCAATGAAAACACAGGAATGTTTAAGTTACCACATAGGAGGAGCCAAAGAAATAGTCCACAAGAAATCCCACATAATTCCCCTATTCAGAAGGCAGGACGTGGGAAGAGAATCTGGAGCGGAGGTGGGAGGAGTGTCAGCAACTTAGCAAGCGCCATCATAGTTACAAAAGCAAAAGATCAACGTGTAAAGAACCATAGCTGGTTAGTGGACAAAGCAGCTGCAGAACAGCTGGATTTACAGTGCTGAGGCATGCCATTTTACATGGAAATGGGAAGAAGCTGGGGAAATTCATCCCTCGCAAAGCTAGGGAGTCTTCTGTAGGCAAGAATTGTTTATTTAGCAATTACAACGAGAATGTTTTTGTTGACCAGTGTTAATATCAACTTTATATTCATATTTACTTTAACAAGTAAACTGAGAGAAGTATCTGTATACAATGTAAATTGACTTTAAGTCTTCATTTAAAGGAAATTACATGTTAGTCTTTACTAACTGGAAGCTATCAGAATAAATTCTTCAAACAACCTAGTTTCCCTGGTTCTTCATGACAAAAAGAACAGATCATTGCTGATAAACCTGCAATTATCATTAGAGAAGACCAATTATCTTTGTGGTTTAATTGTCCAAAATGTGCAAATAATTTAAATTTTATTTGTACACTTTGATTTTCTGGCCTTGAGACTTTTGAATAAATTAGATCTTATCTCTATTGCTCTAGTACTACTGTTATTTTACAATACATCTCTTTCAGTGATAATTTCAGTCATTATCTGCTCATAAAAAAACAGAAAAAGTAGCAGCAGAAACAAAGTCTAATGCAACAGCAGAGAAAACGTGTGCAGGAGAAAGGAGAACAAGGCAGCTATGAACATTGTAAAATGTGTTCTAAACCAAAAGAGGGACTTCAAATATGATTTCAGAGATGTTAGCTTCAAAATAAAACAAAAGAAATGAACCCACAATATGATTAAGTTTATATAGCAAAATATGGGGAAAATGAAACTTCATTCTTGTGAATCTCAGTCTAAATCAGTGAAACTATGATGTGATGTCATAACCTTTTGTTGTTTCTTGAGAGTTTCAAGTGAAATTTGAAAATTTTTGTGAGTTTAAAAAAAAATCAAGCTTATTATCTAGGAGCAGTCCCTATGCTGATTATTTTTTCTAAATTTAATTTAGAGGCAAGAATGAAAGAAAAATAACTGATTCATTGACTGGATAAGCAATAATAGTCCTCAACAGGAAAAAAAAAGAGAAACAAATGTGTGTGGTAAGATACTTGCTGTCCTATTCTTCATCTCTAGCTAATTTGTGCATAAGGATATGTAGAGAGTGCATGGTTTCATCTTCTTCATATTTGGGTTTGCAGGAGATGGTTCAGGTCACATGCTACAAAACAGAGCAGCATTACAGGACCTATAAAGTCTGTCAAATGGGAAATACTGAAAGATATATACTCATATCTTTCTCCATCCAGTCCATCACAGCACTTACAATAGTGGCTTCTGACTTTAAAAAAGTCACAGTTTCTAAATTATCACATTTTTTTTTTTTACTGCTTTTCAGTACCAGGTATGGTTTTCTTCCCATGGAAAGTGGGAAACTCTGGTCTATTGTTATATACCTATGCATCCAAACAGTTTATTCTTGCTCTTTGTTCTTTATGGTTGAAGGCGGGTTCTGCAGTCTGTGTTTCAGCATTCATCTTCTCCCGTACAGTCTTGGAAGAACTACAGAAGAACCAAGCATATAGCAGTAATCAGCAGAAAGGATGAAAGAAAATACCAGAAAGTTTCACAAAGAGAATACATGTTGAAGAAGGTGCCAGTACTTTGACACACAGCACATATCCCTGAAAAAGGGAAGGGATAGGCAAGCAATGAGATGATGCCTTCAGCCTTGGTTCCAGGCTGTCCACCATGCTCTTTGTACCTACTGAAACTGTACTTCCTGCCATTATATCAGCAAAACCTTATCTTAAAGGGTATCCTGAACCCTGACTTCAGGGGTCACCAAATTCAAGTATAAACATCAATCAGTCTTCTGTAATCTTACAATCACTCAGCAATAGGTGTAATTCCTGTTCATCAATATCTAGTGATCTACTGACACGTGAAACATGAATAACTGGTTGCCAGTAACGCACCTTGTCTTATATCAGCCTGTGGCAAGAGAAAGACTTCAACTTCCACATAATGGGAGTAAAACCAGCAACTGGAGACTGGGAAAGCTGCCAAATCTCTACCTCCCTGCTGCCAGGAATCAACTGATGTTACTTAAATTTCTAGGCCATATGCTTGCTTGCTTACTTCCCAGTTTTTCCCAGGTGTCAGCATGCCAGCTTTTAGAGCAGCTCACAGTGGAAGTATCATGAGGTGAGGAAGTTGATTGCCTATGCAAGAGAACAGTCAGCAGCATGAAGCTCTTTTGCTATCCCTCAAAAAAAAAAAAAAGTTTATAAGATGATTAAATGGAAAAAATGTTGACTCTTAGACCAAGGATGCTAAGGAGACAGAAGACCTATCATAGCCATTAAAAGGACAGGAGCACAAGGATGCCTCTAAAAGAGAAGCTAAATGAGAAGGGGTTTGAAGAATAGATACACACATGAATATTTAGTCTAAACTTTTTTTAAATCTAGCTACCCTTTATCTTGAATATCCTCTGAAAGTTAGTATCAGTAAATTGCTTTATACATCAAGTTCATGAATTTTTAAACACTTGTAATTCTAAATTGTATACTTGAGGAAATTAATGTACTGTATCCTTTATATGAAAAAATAAATGTTGCCTCTGCACAAGTATGCTACATAAAGGTCAAAACATTGTAGAGATGCAGTTAAACATTTGACTCATTTGACATTCTGGAATTTATTGTAGGTATAATACAACAACCATAGTCTCTGAATCAGGCATTAAAAAGTTTTTGGGTGATAAGCTTGCAGTATTTTGCTTAAAAATATTCATGTCATAGGATTTTTCTATGCAAATATTCTGATGTCATTGTCACAATGTGATGTGCCATGTCCTGAAGTAGACATTAAACATCATGTTATGACAAGGAAGCAGAACATCACTAACCTCCACAATGATGTGGAAAAAGAAGAAAGCTTTCCAGTATCAACTTGCACTATGGTGTCAAATGCTGGATATAATGTTTCGATTGTTCCTGAGCACTCAAAAAAAAAAAAATCTGATCTGGAGAAACGGAAAGAAAGCATACCCTAACAACACTTCTCCAAACAAAACAAACAAACAAACAAACAAACAAACAATAAAAAAATACCAAACAGAAGAACACTTGCTCAAAATATTTTATAACATACCAGTAATTTGTAGTCTTATCACTATACTTCTTCATATTTTAGTATTAGAACTATGAAAGGTTGTTCAACACACAGCAATTCTACAAAATCTTATGTCAGTACATTTTACATTTGTGTCAGTCACTTTGAGGAACATTCCCTGTGGAGCTATTAGTGCTAACATCTACTAAAATATTTTAATACAGATAAAAAAATGACAGGTTTGAGTACATTTTGTATTAGATGGCATATGTATAAAAAAAAAAAAACCACAACAACTTGAATTTTTGCTTTGGATGTATAAATTGCCACTTAACCTGCAGATTAGACTGAGATATCTAAGTATTAGTAGTTCCTTTGTGTGGCAGTAATTCCATCTAACTTCAGATGGTAAAAGTTAGACAGTAGTCTAAGGTAGTCAAGTATGTTCTCCTTACAGTCAATGAAGAGACAAATCGAGAATGCATGATTCATCCTGTGTAAACTGACTAGCTTAGACTTTCAGATGGTTAAGTTCAGATAAGATGTACTTTTCTTACACTGACAGGTGTCACAACAGGAAGTTAAAAACTCATTGAATTGAAAGAGTTATCATTTAAAATAAAATAACTATTTCCTGAAATAATGAGCTGATTGCTGTCAAATAGTAATATCCTTTAGTGTCAGAATGTGGTCGTTTGGTTGGAAGCAAGGAGGAAGCCCTCATTACCAGAAAATACATTTGCGTCAAACTAGAACACCCAGATTTCTTTCTTGAATCTCCAAAAAATTACATGTAATCACCTATGACTGTGCAGATACGAAGGCGACCATTCACTTTCTAATTGTGCTGGATTAATTTGCTGGTTGTGTGCAGACTACAGATCAGACTTTGATCAATAGTAGAAATATGGAACAATTGGGAAGAAGTGGACTCTGCATCTGGGATTCCTGAAAGCCCTTAAGCCTTTATAAGATTACTACTTTAACGGAACTAGGAGTTGTTAAAAAAAAAAAAAAAAAACAAAAAACTAACAAATCAAAACTCCCTCCCCCCAAAAAAAAATCCCAAACCCCAAAGCTTTGAAATCCTCACATTCTACCTGTATAAGAATTTGTGTGGGAAAAAGAGGACAGGGCATCCTGGATGTATAGCAGCTGTAGAAAAAAAATTGTGTTCATGGCTGTCCAGATGTCTTGATAACCTCATTTTAGTTGACAATTTCTTTCTGATGAGTGAAATCATGGCTTCTTGACTTTCTTAGAAATTGCAGTTCTATTAAGACTATCTTAAATTCTGAACATTTTGGAATATTTTTAGTGTAACCTAGAACTATGTTTGAGAAACAGATCTCTGAAGTAAGTGCTCTAAGACCCTGAATGTACCTCTGGATTTCTCTAATAACTTCATAGAACTGGTTCATGGGTGAAATTCAGTGACAGCCACTATCCATTTCCAAACAGGATGAATAGATGTTGCAAGAGAAGCAACTTAGAAGACTCAAGAAAGACTTAGGAATAAGTTGTAAAGCCCTATCTAACCTTATTCTGACAATTGCACCATTGAAGTAGTCAAATAAAATGAATGATGCTACATATGGGTATATATATATGTATACGGAGACCTACACATAAGAAAAACGTATCATTTCAATGCTCCTATTGTAGCTGTGGTAAATAGACATCGAAAAAAATTCACCATTGGACAAAGATTTAAGCTGCATTCCATTTCTGATATCTGCTTCTTATTACCACCCACATCTCTTGTCATCTTCCTGTAGTTTAATCTTTGTATGTCTTTGTAATATCAAGAACATCTGTTTTCTGTATTTAAAGTAACACCAAAAATTACTCTTAATTTTCTTTTATTGCAGATTCAGGCCCAGGCTATCATGATCAGTTTACTGTTTTCTGATGTATCAGTCTAATGCATTGCTGTGTGGTTACTTATTCAAATCAATCATAATCACCATAAATTTAAAAGGGCCCTTCATCAGTGTGTTTGTTAATCTAGGGTCAAAAATAAAGTCATCCAAACTGGAGAAGCCAATAGGTTAGACAGACACTTGCTGATTGTCCTGTGTTCCCTGTAAATGAAAATTCATCTATTCTTTTTCAGATTTGGAAAGTACGTGGGATTTTTTGATTTATGGTATAGAAGATAAGGGCAAGTATGTGATGAAGACCAAAATCATTAGCATAGTAGTGCACATCCTGTCAATTTGACATTTTACTAATATGAAGTAAGTTAAACTATCAGGTACCTTTGCTTTTGGAGTGCATGACAGACAGAACCTCATTCATTATTTATTTTATGTTCTTTTTTCACTTTCTTGGTGATAGCAAAGGTTTTTGCCAAACCTTTAGAATACTGAAGCTTTTGGAATCTGGAAACCTGGAAAATTACTTAATGTTTCATATATATATAGGAAAGGTATACTGACTTGAATTATGTCAGTTAAATTATTCTGGTGAGATGTGAATTTAAACTATTATTCCTCTTACGAACATTCGTATTCTCGGATAAAGATGCTGATGTCACTTATGTTTATGTCACTCAGCCAAAAAGCTACACACCATTTAGTGTAAATGTGTATCCACCCAGGAAGCCATACAAAGTCTGACTGGCATGAAAGGTCTTTTTTATCAACATGGACGTGCTTTGCTCTTTTTCTGGACACTTTGACACTAATGGATTTGATCAAAACTGTACTTGCTATTTTCCATTAAAGCAGCCTTTCCAGTTTGGTAGCAAAATACACTCTGTAAAAGTCACTGGTCAACCCTTCTTTTTTTTTAAAAGAAATATCACCACTGCCTGTTTAACATTTCTTATAATATAACTGTCGGGTGGCAAATTTATTTAGTGAAACATTTTGATGACCATTGACATGACTGTGTAGAAGAACAGTCTATTATAACAGTCAATCAGTAACAGTAAGAATGGCTTTTATAGCTACCAGATGGATAGCTTATATATTTGTTTAGAAGTGTCCAGACTCTTAAACAGAATTTTTAATTCATGTTTTCCTTTAATATCATCAAGCATTGTGTAAAATTACACTGAAATACAAAGGACAGTAATATTCCTTTGAGTTAAAATAAGAGTGATTAAAATGTAATTTAAAACATGTTTGAAACATGCATCTCAAGTTGTCACAATGACATGGCATCTATATTGAAAGAAAAACAGGAATAAATCTAATGAAAAACACAATTCCAGTGCCTTTACCAAAGCAAAATTCATATTCCTTGCAGTTCTGTATTAGTATTGTATTTATGCAGATTCTCAGAATACCAACAGATAATCTAACACAGTCAAATTTGCTATATATTAAGCCTAAGAGATCATATTTCTTTCATGACAAATAATGTTGATTTTACAATTTACCTCACAAAGGAGGGAAGTTAATTTTACTTTTCTGCTTTTGCAGCATGCACAACAAGGAAATTAAAAGTTTCAGCCACTGTTCCAGGACTGTACTGAGGTTTAAACTTCCAAAGGGTTCTTTAAACTCATCTAATTTTTCTCATTTTAAAACATTCTGTCAGTGCTTCAGTATGATGAGTATTACTTTGTGGAAAGTCTGCAAAAGTAATCTCAAAGGGAATTATCTTTCCAGTAGCTTATTAAGTTCCCAAGAACAGTCCTTTGATTTTCAGTATCCAGCTGTTTGCTTTCAAAACTGAGCATCATTAGCATGTAAAAATGAAACTGAATTAACTGGATTTTTCATACAGCTTCAAGTATATGTATTTTTTAAAAAAAGCATGAAAACACCAGAAGTGGCACCCAGAGTTGCTATTTGTAGCATAATTTCTTAAAGTATTTGCTCTACAAGAATGCCTGCATTGGAAGAAGATCCAACAAAGATGTATTGATAGCTGTTTATGGTAAACAGATGTGGAGAATCTGTCCCTGGTATGAATAGTGACATTTCTACAATGGATGATATAAATTAGGAGTCTACTCTCTGAATATCAAGTGTCGTAGTAATACAACCACTATTTTTAGAAAGGTATTGAATACTATATAGACAGTCAAGTGACAGAGATTTTTTTAATGGTAAAATTTGTTTTCCTCGTGTGATGGCCTGTCATTGGAACCAGTTTTGCCTTAACAAAAACAAATACAACATGGAAGGTCAATGGTTTAGGTTTTGGGTTTGGGTTTTTTTTCCTAATAAATCTTCATAAAGGTCACAGCTCACTTAATACCAGCTGCGGGCTAGAAAATCTTCCAAGCTCAATTAATAACAAACATGTTTTTCCTATGCTTTACTACGCTGTAAACCACTTAAATTGTAATACATTAAGAAAATAGTAATGATAAAAGAAAGTGTCAAAATGACAAAATTCCTCATCGTAGGATGAAAGAAAGACAAGACACCTCCCAGTGAGGAGGACAGATAATTTGCCTCAGAATATTAGCAAAATGCGAATGAAAGTAAAAATTATGTAGTACCAACAGCACGAGTGTGTGTGTGTGAGTGTGTATCTATGTATCTATATATATATTGGGTTAGATACATATACATCAATGTTTATTGTAAGAAAATATTACTGTATGATGTTTGCTTGTAGATTAATGGTTGGCTGGTATATTACAATACACTTACTATACATACTTCAATAACTGTTTTAATTACAGACAACATATAGCATCGATGGCACTTGATTGATGGAATACTTGCAGGTCCAAATATTCCTTTTTTTTCTGTCTGTTTTTCTTTACTTTGAAAGTAATTAAAAGAAAAAAGTAGGCATTTTATTAATCATTAATGTATTGGTATTCCAGTTATTCTGCATTTGTGTGAATATATTTCTACAGAACAATAATCAAGTTCATATTCTATGTCTCAAGCATCATTTCCTTTATAAGATGGAATTTACAAAACTGGAGTAAGTGAATGCACTAGAAAAATGTGACATTATTACACTATGTACAAATCTTGCTAATATTTAAATATGTTTAAAATTCTTTTTTCCTAAGAGAAAATATGGGGACATCTAACCAAAAGAAAAATCTCTCATAATATGCATTTCAAGCGTCACCTAACATGAATTCAGATGATCAGTTTGAAGTGAAGAAAAAGCCAGTCCATTGTCAGATAGAAGGCTAGACCTTAAAATAGTGCATGTGAATAAGTTAGGCATATTTTTTTTAATCCAAGGACAAAAAGGCTCCAATCTTCCCTTCTCGTTGGCATTATCTGGAACATGTGAACCAGTTTCTGGAATGCTTGTCATCCTGACAAATACAGTATTTTAATACCTTTTTTCCTCACCGTATCTAGTTGAAAGTGTGTGGATAGTCCCTGTCATGCAATCACTGAAAAGAAATTAAAAATAGAGTCAAAGATTAGAATGCACAGTCATGAATTTACTCGAATAACAGCAGCTAAGAGATGTCCTTTCCTTTTCCCTTATTAGTGTATATGCCTGTCCCACCTGCATAAACCTCTGGCTCCTTAATGAAATAAAATGGAGTGATCTTCCTGATCAATAAAGAACTTTAAGAAACCATACTGAGTGCTCCTCCTTAACAACAGCCTTAGGAATCCAAATAAGTCTTAAGTGCTTTTTGTTTTACTTGACCACTTAAATTTGTTCATCTTGCCAAAGCAGTTTTTTTGGGGGGAGGAAAAGATTAATACAGCTGAACTACTCTATTTTTATACCTCTTTTTCAACTGATGTGAAATGTGTAAAATTTAAACATGAAAAGTTTCACATATAAAAAATCATATCTGATACTACATCTGATAATATATCTGATCTATATATCTGATATCTGATGATATATGATAATATATCAAATAGTCTTCTCTTGATTTTCTTAGGAAGTTTTGATTCCTAATGCAAATGAACTGGTTTAGGCTGAGTTTTTTATTTGTTTCCTTAGTATTAGGTGTTCAATCTCTAGTACTTTACCACTATATTCTTTGTGTCTCACAGGACAGTTCAAACACCTGTGTGCACCAAATTTATTCTTTTATCTGATGCTAGGAACCCTGAGGACATATTGATCAAGGAAGGAAAGGCTCACCTCCCCTAAGTGCAGTCTGCCTGGAAACCAGCAGTTCCATGTAAATCAGGGCCTCAGCCTCATAATTCTAAGAGCTTTTGGGTTCTTACTTTATGAGAAAGCAGTGCTGGTGGAAACATGACACAGTAACTAAGAGTGTTTCCTTTTTGATTTTCTCAGGACACTTGCCTACCCAACAGCAAGATAACTGCATGGGCATCAGTTCACCTACATGCTCTGGAATCAAATTCAGTTATCTAATTACCTGACATAGTTTGTGTTGTACAATAAAAACATTGTTCTTCAGTTTTGCGATGTTCTTAATTACTTTAAAAAACGTAATATTGCTGCAGAGCAGCATTAACACTGAGTTCTCCACATCTTATCTCAACATTACTGCAGTCCTGAGCCTTTCCTTTAACTTTTTGAACTGTCACATAAATACAAATGAAATTTTGAAAGAAGTTCTACATTTATACCAAAATGACTGACAAGTAAGAAAAGGTGTAGTTAAAGAAATAGCTGTACTGTCCCATTGTCTGCTATCACTATATATGCAAGTACTAGAAGATGTCCCACAGAGACTATATTTTAGTAAATTGGGAGAACAGCACATTTTAAATTCATGGACTCTTTCTTTTTACTACATATTTTAAATGCTATCTGCCATCTAGTGGATTTAGTTTTGGCTTTAAGAAAACAATGGCTTTAGTTGTAATCAATCAAACACGTTATAATGCTTTGTGATGAAACTGATATTTCACTAAATGTTGAAGTAACTGTCAGCCTGAATTTGCACCTGATAAGAAGCAATCATCGGTACAGTGGATGTCATCAAGACTTTTAAATGTTCTGCAGAAGCTTAACAGCTTACACATAATTTACCAAATGGGATTTAAAAAACTCAGAACAACCATTCTCCACAAAGGAAATCCATACATTCCTGATAACAGTGTTAAAACATTGCTCATTTTGATAACTCTGTAGCTCATTCAGATTAAAAATCAGTTTATCTTTCCAGTCTCTACAGTGGCTAGACATACCGAGCATGTACAAAATTCCAGGTACGCTATGGAGGATTGAAACTATACAAAGTTTCCTGAATCATTTGCTTCAGTAGAAATAACAATGCAAGAACAAAGAAAGATTAATAGGTTTGCTACAAAACCCGTTGTTCCAAAATACTTAGAATCACAGAATCAAAGAATCATCTAGGTTGGAAAAGGCCTTTAAGATCATCAAGTCCAACCGTTAACCTAGCACTGCCAAGTCCACCACTAAACCATGTCCCTAAGCATCACATCTTTTAAATACCTCCAGGGATGGGGACTCAGCCACTTCCCTGGGCAGCCTGTTCCAGTGCCTGACTACCCTTTCAGTGAAGTTTTTCTTAATATCCAATCTAAACCTGCCCTGGTGCAACTTGAGGCCATTTCCTCTTGTCCTATCGCTTCTTACTTGGGAGAAGACACCGACCCCTGCCTCGCTACAACCTCCTTTCATGTAGTTGTAGGGAGCGATAAGGTCTCCCCTCAGCCTCCTCTTCTCCAGACTAAACCACCCCAGTTCCCTCAGCCGCTCCTCGTATGATCTGTTTTCGCCATGTCCTTTTTCCCAAAGTTTTGGGACTTCCTTTGGATTGATTCTGTGGGTCGCCTCCTCCCTCTCCTGAATATATATAAACAAAAGACTGAATTATCCTAGCTTTGGGTAAAAAATTAGAAGCTTTTCTGAGATTTTTGTTATTCTTTTTCCCTCATAAGAATAAATGTAATCCCCTAAAGCTGGGGTAATTCTCTGTAGGTCTCATGGATTAAACCTGAGAGAACAGGTACAATTTACTGGGCTGTAATTATAAAAATGACTCAGGTGTGTAGCTAGGAAAAGCTGTACTAGTAAAATTTTAGAGATTTGGTCAGGAAAGAAAAATTGCTAGAGGGCCTTAGCCTTTTTTCCTTTTTTTTTAAAAAAAAAAAAAGGAAACTCCTATGTTGAAAAGGAATTTGTTTGGAAATCTTGTTATAAATGTCAAAACAGAGAAAGATCTGCTTATAGTCTGAGTAGAAAAGTTCTGCACAAAATGATACCCTAGCTGTTTAGAAACTATCTCAACATATTGCCGTTTTTGGGAAAATGATAAAGACATTTCTACTTGCTTGAATTTCTTCTTTCTTCAGAATGCATAATAGAAGACCCTCCGTGTTTCTATATTCACTAAGCCTGTTCGTGGTTTCGGACATTGGTTTCTTTGGAGATTGCATTCACCAGAAGTACTGCTGTCCAGGGGCTTCATAGTTATGATAAAGCCTAACTAAAATCCTGTTCGCCCTGCACACAGAATGTTTCAGAACAAATTGAAAAAACCCTTGACAATATCCATATGATCATTACAAAGCAGGGTAATAAATACTTTTAAAAAAGAGCTTTTTTCTCTTTGTGAAAGGCCTAGGACGATTTTGCATTTAAAGAGAAATACCATTTTAAATTAAATCATCATTTGTGGTGAGATAAATCCTCTGTAGAATTTTCTTTAGTGTTACGTCTGTACGCAAAGTATAGCTAAGAGAAAACTTTAACAGCTCATGCTCTGTCACACTATTTCCTAATTAACCCTGCAAACAACATTGAACTATAACACAGAGTTTTAAAAGCATTCTTGTTTGAATTTTGCTTCTATTTTTTCACTTGAAGCCCTGAAATAATTTCTCGTTTGATTTCATGTTGATGGAAATTTGGCATAATAAAATGCATGTTTATCATATTCTTCAAAGTATATCAAATTATGTTTTTCATTTGCAAGTGCATCTTTTCCTTTTGCCGTTTGTCATGGTTTAAGCCCAGCCAGCAACTAAACACCACACAGCCACTCGCTCACTCCCCCCTGGTGGGATGGGGGAGAGAATCAGAAGAGTAAAAGTGAGAAAACTCAAGGGTTCAGGTAAAGACAGTTTAATAGGTAAAGCAAAAGCCTCGCACAAGCAAAGCAAAACAAGGAATTAATGGACTACTACCCATCGGCAGGCAGGTGTTCAACCATCTCCAGGAAAGCAGGGCTCCATCAGGTGTAACAGTTACTTGGGAAGACAAATGCCATAACTCCAAATGTCCTCCCTTTCCTTTTTCTTCCCCCAGCTTTATATGCTGAGCATGACATCATATGGTATGGAATAGCCCTTTGGTCAGTTGGGGTCAGCTGTCCCGCCCGTGTCCCCTCCCAACTTCTTATGCACCCCCAGCCTACTCGCTGGTGGGGTGGTGTGAGAAGCAGGAAAGGCCTTGACTCTGTGTAAGCACTGCTCGGCAACAACTAAAACAACCCTGTATTATCAACACTGTTTTCAGCACAAATCCAAAACATAGCCCCATAGTAGCTTCTATGAAGAAAATTAACTCTATCCCAGCCAAAACCAGCACACCCTTACTTAATGATATTTATTAAAATAATTTCATAAATAACACAATCACAACATTAAATCTGATGAGAGTCATCCCAATAATGGAAGAATCTGTTTCAGTTACATTATCCAAATTATATAAACTAAGAGTATTTTCTAAAAAAAAAAAAAAGTCTAAACTGTACAATGTTGATGCAAAGGAATCATTCTCTAACATTTCTATTAACTTGTTCAAAAATATGATTCTCCAAGAAATGAAAGAAACTCATGAGTCCAGAGTCTCAGACTGAAGTTCACAAGTTCCTCCATAAACTGGCTCAAATATGTCTAGAATTTAAAAGAAGACAAACTTTTGTGTATTGCCACCCAGGTCAGTTGTAACAGATAATTCTGTAGCAATCCTATACCCTCATCAACCTTTTTTATTTTCCTTAGTTGTGTATCAACTGATGCTCGAGATTAGTTGGTGAATAAATCTGAATTACCTTGATATATGCTGGTACATGTTTCAGGATCATTCCTTGTTCCCCAAGAACCATTTGAAATACTTATGTAAGGGTTTTTTTGTGTAGATTCATATATGTCATTCACAAATGCTCTTTTTTTCTTAAACTGCACTTTTTTCTTAATTTAGTGTAATAAAATATATTTTCAAATTTGTATTAATAATTTAGTTACATATTTCTAATACAGCTATCACAGTATCTAATGCAAATCTGTTGGAAGGAATAATTCTTTGGCTTCCAATTTATAAAAGGAGTTACATGTAACTAGATTCAAGGTATCATTTGGTATGAAGCATCTTTTCATTTCATTCTGACAGCTTAGACGTGGTTGGAGTTCCTCATTGCATGGCTGTGTCACTCTTCCTTTCTGTTTATACCACAATAAGAATCAAAACATCTGGTAAATACCAGTTTTACTCTAATTAATAATTAAAGTATGGACAATTGTTTGAAATCCAAGAGAACCTTGAAAGAATCAATGGCAATTTCATAGGCTCCATCATTTAGCAAATCAGACAAGTGTTTTCTCTTAGTGTTTATGATCTGTTTTCTTATACATGTCTCTATTTGTCTCTAATAATTATAATACTCTCATTTTCAAGTGCTTATGTAAGAATTTGTCCATATAACATTTAAGAGGATGTGCCAATTCACTATAAAAGAGAAATTTAAAGATTTTACAATAAGAAATAGATGACCATGAGAGACAGAGTGAAAAAAATTAATTCAGGTACTATGGAAGGCTAAATGATTCACTTTTGGGTTAATGAGATCAACTTCTGCTACATCCTACAAGAAAATAAACACAGCAGAAAATGTTGGGCTGCGTACACAGTGCTTGAAGCTGCTGGTTCATGGTGCTCATAAATATGTCCTCTATAAATTCAGAGAGGCCACAGAGCTATTTAGGCTAGCAATTTTCGGCAAAAGAACCATGTTTACAAAAGAATACTTGTTGACACAAGATTCAAACAGGTTATGAATAGACTTACTTTACATACTAGAAAGCTTTTAACTACCAAGAGAGGTGAGATTCTAAAACAGCCTCTCAGTAAATGGAAAAGAGTCCATAAAAGTTTTAAAGATTTAGTATGGTGTTTGATGAGTTAATGAAGGTCTCATGTACCACAGCTGATTGTGCTAGCAGGATTTGGAATGGGTAAGAAGGCAGGAGTGCCCCTTCCTGTCCTGTGATCACCTAAACAGTTGCTGCCTTTTACACAAGAAGAACTGTGAATGTTTGTGTCTCATAAAATAATCCAAACAAATGTATTTGAAAATTCAAGAACTTACTATAGGACTTTTCTGAAAGTCCCATTAGCAGCTCCAAAAAACCTTTTCTTGTCAGCAGCAGATGACCAATGTTGTTAGAAGGTTTGGAAATTACACTGAATTTGCTATGCCTGTTCTTGTGTGAACTGGATATATTTACAGTCTCTATCACCTGTATTCATTCGAGCATCTCTTTTCTCTATAGACTGCTAACTCGGAGAATGAATGAATCTCTATACCATCCATTAGACTTAGTAACACATATGAAGTGCAATTATGTGCATCGTGTTCTTTCTGTAGCTCCGACTAGTTAGAAAATTCTGCAAAAAATCTCAAAACCTGATTGCTGTTGAGTAACTTTTTATTTAGTAGCCCACATCCTTTTTTAAGATGGCTGAGCCACCTGTAACTGCTGTGTGCCTGAGGAATTCATCAGACTACTAACACTACGGAAAGTTTCTCCACTGTACTTGATGATAACATCCCAATTCTAAATATAATTAATCCTTCCAGGAATTAATCCAGGTTTTTCCATTTTAGGAGACTCTAATGCTTTCAAAACATGAAAATCTGGACTGAAGGAAAAGAGGGCCTCCATGTAATGGTGACTAAAATTTAGTCTCACGAGGTGAAGACGCAACAGCATTGCAATCATTTCCAGGAATGTAGTAAAAATAAATAATACAGAAACCTGAATTTAAACCACACTGTTGATATACTTGGCTTCCTGAGGAGGAAGACTATAGAAGCACAGACATGTGTCAATACATGTGTCAATATGCATATAATCAGAGTTGTAGGACAATGTATACTTGATCATAACAGCTTCTGGGAGGTGTCATGAACAATTTTAAAAGAAAAGACAAATAAAAGCCACCATGTGTGGTCTGAAAAATAAGCAGCAAGTCCTGCTGTACATTCAGACTGTAGAAGAAATTATTTTCTAGTACATACGTAAGTATGTAACTAGGTCTCTCCATTAAAAGACCTGCAGGTTGGTGGCAAGAATTTGGCAGGAATCAAGTTGTAGATCTCTTTAGCTTCTGGGATATGGCATTTTGTCTTGTAAACAAGGAAAATCTTCACAGATTTTATAAATTTAACAATTAAAATGTATTTTTATATAAAACATATATTTGCTGTGAGTACTTGCATAAGGTGATGCTCTACGATGCCGCAAGAAAGAAGAAAAGATCCTTCAAGCCTCTTTCAACACGGGCTGAATGCATTGGTTAAATAAAATCTTCCTTAACTCCTTGCTCCATCAGGTGATGGCCAGTCTAGTAACATGCTGTAGATGCAGCTCCTGTTGCTAACGGTAGGATGGGGCAGTTTCAGAAATATCCAAACTGTGCACAGGGAAGACACAAAGGTCTGGAAAACTCTCCTCTTAATTTGTTGATGATGGTAGGAAGACAATTTCTGCAAGAGGCAGAAATTTTCTTGAGTCCCTCAGACTGTACTTCTTCTCTAGGTGGACTCCTGACTTTCCAGGTACTGCTGCTCTTATCCAAGTTTTCAAACAACAAGATGGGGATCTGCACTCCCTCCCTCAGGGTCTGCCACATGGAACTTTAGGATGTAAGCCGCTGACACTCGTTCTTATCTTGCAACGCTCAGATTTGCTTTGTGAAGAAAAATCTGCATCTTGCTTCAAACATTGCTGAAAGAGTTGCAAGCTCTGTAATTTATATCATCATGCTAATGAGCTAGTACTAACATTATCATGATGTATAATAACAGAACTTTTTTGAGTTTGCCAAAGCTACCGCTGAAGTAATGATTATGTGTACAGTTGGGCTTACCTACTTTTTAGTGAGGGAATGAACATGGTGGAAAGCTAATGAAGGAGCCTGACAGAGATCATAATCTTTCTTTCTAGTACAATGATTTAGCAATCATTAATGACATGACATTTAACAAGTCCAAATGCCAGATTCTGCACCTGGGACAAAGTATCACTGAGCACAAGTATACACTGGGAGAGGAGTGCCTGGAGAGCAGCCCAGCAGAAAAGGATCTGGGTGTGATGGTTGACAGCAGGCTCAGTATGAGTTCTGGCAGCCAAGAGGGCAAACTGCATCCTGGGGTGCATCAAACACAGTATAACCAGCCAGTCAAAAGAGGTGATTATCCCACTGTATTTAGTGTTGGTGCGGCCTCACCTTGAGTACTGTGTGCAGTTCTGGGCCCCACAATTTAATAAGGATGTTAAGGTCCTTGAATGCATCCAAAGCAGGGCAACAAAGCTGGTGAAAGGGCTGGAAGGCATGTCCTATGAGGAGTGGCTAAGGACTTTGGGCTTGTCTAGTTTGGAGAAAAAGAGGCTGAAGGACAATCTCATTGCTCTCTAGAGCTTCCTGAGGAGAGGGCATGGGGAGGGAGGTGCCGATCTCTTCTCCCTGGTATCCAGTGACAGGACGCATTGAAATAGTTCAAAGTTGCACGAGGGGAGGTTTAGACTGGACATTAGGAAGCATTTTTTACCGAGAGGGTGGCCAAACACTGGAACAGGCCTTCTGGAGAGGTGGTCAATGCCCCATGTCTGTCAGTGTTTAAAAGGCATTTGGACAATGGCCTTAATGAGATTCTTTAACTTTTGGTCATCCGTGAATTGCAGTTGGACTAGATGATTGTTGTAGGTCCCTTCCAACTGAAAATATTCTATTCTATTCTATTCTATTCTATTCTATTCTATTCTATTCTATTCTATTCTATTCTATTCTATTCTATTCTATTCTGTTCTGTTCTGTTCTGTTCTGTTCTGTTCTGTTCTGTTCCGTTCCGTTTTGTTCCATTCCATTTGATTTGATTCAATTCCATTCCATTTGATTCAATTCAATTCCAATCCATTTGATTCTATTCTGTATTAGCTATCCAGTTCATAATGTAGCCACAGCAAGAATCAGGTCCCATTTCCTGTTGACTAAGGTTTATTCCATGAATAATTTTAGCTTGGAGGAAAAAAAAAACAGAGGTATAACTCAGATGAAATATTGAAAGACCATTATGTAGGGAAAGCTAGGTGTAACCAAAGTTTATGAAGAAGTCATTTTTTCTTCAGAAGAGCCATTAACTATAATAGAAAATAGAGGACAGTGTCTATGGAGGTGATAATCATATGAATAGTAGAAGAGAGGCTACAGAAAATAGAATAGGAAAAGGAAATAGTTTAGAATATTGCAAGGGAAAAAAGACACGTAGCAGCTTTTAAAGGATTTCTAAACAGCTTCTATAAAAGGCAGAAAAACAAGAAATAGCTGCTCTTATATTCCAAGGAAGATTTTTGACTTTTAAATTAAGCATTAGAATAGAATCTGAAAATCTATTGACACATATATGTGGATTTCAAAAGAAAAAGGATATTGTCATTATAAGCCTTAGTACAAAGGGGTTTGGAATGAATTCAAGAGAAAGAAAAAGGAAAAAATTCAAAAGCAAAATGTAAAGCCAAGGATATGACATGTAATTAATTTGGTAAAAAATGTAGAATGCTATGTGGTAAACCATTAACGTTATAAAACAATTTTTGGTTAGAAGAATGTTTTTACTCTAGATTGAAATCCTAATCAGGGCTTTCACTGTTGTAATCTGCCTGGATGGTATACATATTTTCATGATGGTTATGCCAAGGATGAGTGAATAACGAATTCTTTGTTGTGGTTTCCATTAGTGAAAAAAGAATAAATCCCTATCCTTGAGATTAAGAACATGTTTTTAATTGGTTCTTTTTTGTTTCTACATTTTTTATCAATATGTTATTAAAAGAGAACTAAAAAGTGTGGTATGGTGTGTGTGGTGGTGCATTTCCCACCCCCACCCCCCTTCTTCTTGTGCGCCTGACAGAGCATGGGAAGTGAAGCTGCCTTACAATTTCAGTAACTCCCATCAAAACTTGGCCTTTATGTAACAAGTTTGGCCGTTAAGCGTCCCTTGACCATATCAAAACTCTTACATGGCTGAGGTAGGAACAGCACTGTCTGTACTACAGGGGCAGCCCTGACAACCTTGGAACTACATTGTTTGTCTGTACTAGTTACCTCCTGACAGCCCTGGGGCCTATCTTACCTAGGCTGTAACTCAGGAGTATCTGTAACTTTAGTAATCTTCAACACGGGCTGTGAAAGTAGAAGGGAAATTTACTGACACCTAAAGTCAATCGCCTCATGACCCTATAAACAGTGGTGCCAAGTTGAGACCCTTCGAGCTCTCCTGGGCCGCAGCGGGCTGCACCAGAATCTCTCTCTGAGTAGGTCGCCTCTCAGAGCTGTGAACTCAATGATCTCTGGCACTCCTTGCTCCTCCAGATTCGACCCTCGCCTGATCTTTGGCGATCCTTGCTCCTCGAGGTTCGACCCTCACCTGGTGAGACAGTCATTTAAAGTAAGTATTTTGCTAAACCCTGGGGAATTTTTATTGGTACCTTTAACTGTGCATATAATGAGTACTTGGGCCTATTGTGTGTGTGTGATATAAATATTGTAGTAAACCTCATTTAATCACTTTGTAGATGCCATATTAATTAATGATTAGTTATTACTAAATTTTTGTGATTCTCTCCTTGCTGCAAACAAACCTTAAACTGCTGCTAAACATATAATCCTTAGACATAAACCGTTGACCAAGTCTGAGACTAGGAGTGGATCCAGCCACACCTAGGCTCCTCTCTGAGAAGGAGTTTAGAAAGCAAGGGGGTCCATTCTGAACCTCGTGACTCACAGGATGGCTCCTCTTTTCCTCCTTGTATATTCTTCAGGCTCGATTTCCTCTTTCTTTCTCTTCATATATATATATACATTCCATTAATTTAATAAGCAATAGAGTGAACCTTGCCATTGAACTCTGTTAAATCACACCTTTATAGGTTTCTATTAAAATCACTATTTGCAAATATCTCTGATGGTGATTTTTTAAGCGGCTTAACCACTCTCCCATGACAGGGTGTTATTTTCATTTGCTGATCATTAACAATGGCTTCTAATGAAGAGGTGAAAATCCCTTTCTACTGCACAATTGACAGTATACATACATATTTGCTTATACTGTGTCTTTGTTTCTATTAATTCATGCATTTTCCTTGAAGCATCATAAACTGGCTACATAAACTGGGACACCGATATAGACTTGTGTTTTGGGATTATATGGAGAACCCTGAAAGAACGGTTTTATTCATATGCTTGGTATCAAACTAGATTAAAGAATTTACTTCCAGATGAGAGAGATGAAATCTCAGAACAATTTTACCATCTTCTGCACTGCATAATATGTATGGGCAGTAGGATCACCTAGGTACATAACTTGTTCATTTTCCAGTGAAGGGTCTCCATCTACCATGCTTTGCCACACAAGAGTGTAACTGCCAATGGAACAAAATGCCTTATTTGATTCATTTGACAGCCTGGATCATTGGTGAAATGTAATATGGTTCTAGACATGTAGAAGATGATAGGTGACAATATAGATGCTTCTTCATGGCCTGAAGCTGTGGTTGAAATTTTCAGTTTTCATGAGGAAGATGAAATTGCACACACTTTAGCAGTTCAAATAGAAAACTCTGACTCTTTCATGCCATAAAACCACAGAATCACAGAATTATGTAGGTTGGAAGGGACTTCAGGAGGTCACCTGGTCCAACCTCCTGTTTGAAGCAGGTCCAATTAAATCAGGTTATTCAGGGCCTTGGCCAGCTGAGTTTACGTCTCCAAGGAGAGAGACTCCACAGCCTCTCTGGATAATCTGTGCCAATGCCTGATGGCTCTCACTGTAAAGTTTTTTTTCCCCTTATCTTGTTAGAATTTGGTCTCCCCTGAGCCCTCCCTTCTTCAGGCTGAACAAATAGAGCTCTCAACCTCTCATGGTATGCTGTGTGCTTGAGTCATCATGCTGTTCCTCTGCTGGACTCACTCCAGGAGGCCAATGTCTTTCCTCTACTCGGGAACTCAAAACAATATGGGCAGATATGGTCTCATAAGTGTTGAAGAGGGGAAGGATCATGTCCTTCAACCTGCTGGCTGTATTCCTGCCCATGCAGCCCAAGAGGCCATTGGCCCTTTTTGCCACAAAAGCACACTGCTGACTCATATTCTACTTGTTTTCTACCTGGACTCACAGGTCTTTTTCTGAAAAGCTGCTTTCTGGATAGATGGCCCCAAAGCTTCACTGTTGCATAGCACTACTCACTCCCAGGTTCAGGACTTCACACTTGTCCTTATTGAATTTCATGAGGTTCCCACAGGACCATACCTTCATCTTGTCAAGATCCATCTGCTTGCAAGGAGAAAACAAATTTGTCATGGGCATCTGAAACAACTAACTGGGAAGAGGCAGCTGAATTTGATGCAAGGATGGAGAGCAGAAAATCTGAAATGCAAAAAAAAAGTTTTGCCCTTCCTCTAGCAAGGCTGCTTTCTCTTCATTAGTCTTCCCAAACAGCTTTTATAATATAATCATTGACAACAAACAGAACATGAAACTCATAAAAGCCTCCCATGTAAGCAACTAGTAGACTGGGGAAATATGGTTTGATAGTAATTTTTTTTTTCCTGAAAACAATTTCATGTGAAAAAAAAGTAACTTTCTGGGATTTTGGTTTTGTTGTTTTCTGATTTTATTTGTACTGTTCGTTCTCTTTCAGAACAACAACAAAAAAACAAACAAAAAACATCAAAACCAGTAGCTCCCATATCCTAACCATTTTATTTTCTGAGAAAAGATTAGTATTTTCCATGCAGTTCTGTTCGTTAAAATTAATAGCAGTTACATAAGTGTACCAGGGAGAAGATGGTGCTCACTGATATTTAAAACCAAAAGCAGGTGCTTATAACTAAAAGGCTTCCCACTGCTGCAACAACTTTACAATCATAGTCTCCCTGCATCAGATTAGAATATTTTTCTTCATCTTAAAGAAAAATAGTGTTCTCCACAGCTGTTGTTTTTTAGTTTTGTGTTTGAAAGAAGTGTTAACTTACACTATATCTTAGTGCCTCTAAGAATGCAATCGCCAATGCACCTGAAAATCACAAGTATTAGGAATTCATTACCGTATTGGCCTAGCACAGTATCAGATTCATTTAAATTAAAAATCCCTGTGAACAGTTGTGGATTACCCCAAAGTGAATCTGTCTTTCCCTCTTTTATTGAAGAGGCTCAAAATTCATTTTAAAAATTGAAATTCTTATTAAAATATTTTTATTTAGTATAGTATCTCTGTATAGTAATATTTTTATAAATGTCCCCTGAAATTTTATTGAAAGTCTTTTTGCAAATTCTAAATAGATGGTCTTGAGCTATAGTGTCTATATCATTCCTTGCTTGTATACCTCTATAATATAAAAATTGTAATTTTTTTTATCTTTGTTCACTGCAGCAGATGATCTTTATTGTTCCTTAGATACAGTTTCCACAATCACTTGGCCATCAAGGAATTGTCTGAAATGTTGGTAAAGGTTTCTCTTTAGCTAAAAATGTCCTTCAGGTAGGTCAAGTAAGTGCTCTGGAATCTCCTCTGTTTTAATTTGATGTGTCTTTGCTAAGTGTATCAAAAACCCTAATTCTAATAAAGATTAGCATACAAACCTTTCAGTAACCCTCTCTGTGAGAGAGTATGTGCGTGTGCACATTAAATTTCAGGCAACTGTTTGTTGTGTTAAATGGTGCTTAACGGCAGTTAGTATAGCTCATAAATCTGAGCTAGATTAACTTGCCATTCAGATTTATATAAACCTGAATATTTGTTACATCATTTGCAACGAAAGATTACTTCCTGAAAGACAGTTTCCTGCAGAATCTGAACATTCTCTGAGTGAGTCTTTTGCACTCAGTCAGCTTCTCATTAACATTTGGAGCTGAAGTTACAGATTTGTAAATTTTTCATTTTTAAAAATGTGAAAATTAATGAGAAGCTGTATACTTAAAAGATAAACTTACTAAAGAAATAAAATGGCAAAACAGTGTCAGAGAAATAAATTTTTAAGCTTTTATAGTTTTTACTTATTTATTTCTAGTAAGGTGTGATGGAGTTTTACACAGGTTCCTGTCTAAGATTTCTTAGGTATATGTAAATAATGCTTTTACTAAGATGATGGAAATGCAACATGTTTCCAAAAGAAATTTCTAATGGCACTTTAATAAGCAGGTCCTTATTTCTAAATGAACCCACACAAACAGGTGGTGAGAGAATTGGTCACATATGATAAGAAGCAGTTTTATAGCTCATTATTGAGATTTTTTTATTCTGTATTATTCTGTGTGTTTCTCTTCAGTTATTCTGTTCTCTGTGTGATTTAAACAATAACATAGCAAGAAGAGTCAGACAATGTGGGTAATGCATTTAGCATGAATGGGCATTATTATCTGGATAAAATGAGGATTCAGTCCTAATTCTGTTTATGCAAAATATATCTCAGTCAGAGCTTTTTGATCTCTAGAAACAGAAGAAGAGCAGTTGGTCAGACCAAAGGTCATTATTATTTGGTACCCTGCCTCCATGAGATTAGTAACATGAGTTCACAGAAGATGTTGAGTATGGTGTGTTCGAAGAATCATTCTTCCCTTCATGTTTCTTAGCTGCTAAGAATAAGTGGTTCAGGGATATATTAATCTAGAGATTGTGCATAGACCATTGATTTTAATAGCTTCCATGAATTTATCTAATCACTTTTAAATCCATTATTCTTCTGCCTTCTCCTGTATCCTATGGCAATGAATTAAATAGTTAGCTATACAATTAATAAAAAAGTACTCAGCTTTGGTTTCTTGGGCTTTGTAGGTTTTGTTGGATTTTGCTGTCTGTTCAAATTATATTGGAGACAGTTCACATGAGAAACTGTGATTACAGTATTTTTAACCATACTGTATTCACCATTCATAATGTCTTGCATAGACTTCTCAGTGTTTTCCAAGGCTTTTGAAGAATCTTAGCTTGTTCAGTTTTTCTTCATACCAGAGCCATTTTATGTTTTGAATCATCTGTGTTGTCCTATATATTTTCAGTTCCCTCTGCAATACCCATTTTGAAGAGATAATCCCAGTGAATTGTTCACTGTAGTATGGAAATGAGTTTTCATATATATCATTTGCTTAACTGAATGTCACTGACATATGTAGAGTTGACTTTTCTTCTCTGCAGTATCTCCATCTGCAGATATAAAAAATAGAAACTAAACCAGAAATGTCATTTTGAAGTACAATATGTTAAAAAATAAGGGTAAAAATAATTCAAAACATTCTAACTTTTCTATCATAGAATCATAGAATCGTTAAGGTTGGAAAAGACCCTTAAGATCATCGAGTCCAACCGTTAACCTATCACTGCCAAGCCCACCACTAAACCATGTCCTCGAGCACCACGTCTACCCATCTTTTAAATGCTGCCAGGGATGGAGACTCAACCACTTCCCTGGGCAGCCTGTTCCAATGCCTGACTACTCTTTCAGTGAAGAAGTTTTTCCTACTATCCAACCTAAACTTCCCCTGGCGCAGCTTGAGGCCGTTTCCTCTTGTCCTATCCCTTGTTACTAGGGAGAAGAGACCGACCCCAAAGTGCAATACTATGCAAAGTATTTAACAAATATATTTAATAATACAACAGAAGCCAATGCACTGGACATTTACATATGCTTATATTGATCAAAGGGATTCATTTCTAAAAGGAAGCAATATGGACTGTATTAATTCCTGGAATAGTACATACATGGTTCTGATTTAATAAAATGACTTATCAGAGGTATGGCTGTGACATGTCAGTTCGGTTTAATTTGAGATTGCTCAGGAATGGTAAATCTAGAACTAGCTGTAGACAATTCCATAGTGGGTATTTCTTGTTCCATTCACAAACTTGCGTGCCAAAAGAAGGTAAGAAATGATCAAACTCTTGATGAATATTTGTCATAATATGCAGTTACCTCATACATTGCTCAAATACCAGATCTCCTCTTGGCTCCTTATTGAGGTGTGAATATTTCATCTCTGATGAACAGTCACTTTCATATGATCTTTTTGGTTGCTTCATGCTGAAGTGAGATGCATGACTGAACATTTGCTAGTGTTGGCATCGGGAATATGAGTCTCCCTGCGCAGTAGACTAAGATACGTGAAACACAGATGACATCATTCTTGAACTGCCGTCTAGTTTCCAGATAAATCTTGTGGAACATATCCAGGAAATGAGTGCGTATGATCAGCTAAATATTCTTGTTTGCCAGTGTTTGCTTTCTGACTATAAAACTGGTAGAGAATCAGGAAGTCTTACTGTGGGTTTGAGGTCGGGTGACAAGAAATAAATAGACTGTTCTGAATATCTGAGTAAAAGGGCATTATAATGGTATTTAAGCAGACTATCTGAACTTTACCATTTTGCTCCAACTAGTGAAATGTTATCTTCTATCTTGAAGAGCCACAGAATATCTTTTAGGGCACTAGAGGCACTGATGTACATATACAACCCATTTGAGGAGCCTAACCTCTGCAGAACACAACCAGAGGTTTGAGGGAGTCATCTTCACCAGTAAATTAGAGTTGAAGCCATTACGGCCAGTCAAACTCCTCTGTGAAGATCAGTTACAGCCAACTTATAGAACTTTTGCAGGAAAAGAACTGTGTTAGTTTTGCATGAAGAATAAAAAGAGTAAAATTAGGATGGTATTTTAAGCTGACATAAAACTCGACTGCTGCTAAAAGTTGCAGTTCCACCCTTCTTCCTTTATTTGCATGCATTCCTCAGTGTAGCATGATCCCAGGGAGAGGTGGTACAGTTCCCTAATCCCACTGAATTCTTCTCAGGTGTTAGAAGAAAAAAAAAATATTCTCAATCACATCAGGAAGATATCTATCTTATTCTGTGGCTCCAAGATTACCGGAACTGAAGAACAGACAACCGAGAATAGATAGATGGGGACGAAAGAGAGAATGGGATAACATCTTCCAGCTACAGCATGGTCTTAAGTCAAAAACAGAGGCCCCTGTTTTAGTTCATACTTCCCATGAAAAAATGTACAATGAATCTACTCTGTCACTCTTCTTTTGTACTTTTCTTATATAACATAACTTTCTAACATAAATTTTTGAAAACTGTGCTTGGAAATACAACATGCAAAAGAGTGAAAGGCAAAAAAAAAGGCGCAATATAACGAGTAATTCAACCTTTGTTTTTAGTATAACCCTTTCATTTACAGCTCAAAGCATTTTCTTTTTTTCACAGTTTACAGTAGCCAGCTGTAGGAACAAATAAAACACCATTATTTTGCCAATTATTCTACAGCAATTGAATTTTGTCTCTGAAATATCCAGTGTGCCCTTCCATTTAGAATGAGCCAAGTGTTCATGTAGAATTATCTCTCATCCAATTTTTTACTGATACTTAATGGGCACCATTCAATGCAATAAAGAATGGTAAAGGACTTTCTTTCCTCTTCCTTCTTGAACTTCTTTTCATATTCTGCTCTATTACCCTTACTGTTCTCAGGACACCATCGATTCATATGATAGGAAAGAACATTAAACTATCATCTAGTTTAAGTAAGCTTAAGTATCATCAGTATGGTATCTGATTATTAAGCAAGTACTTAGATGTTCCCTAATATGTGTTTATCTCACCATTTATTAAAAATAACTTTCAATAATAGAAGTCTCATAAAGTTAAATCTGGTCCCTGCATCTCATGAAGGACCTGGGTGAACTTGTTAGGTAATGCAAAAGGATGGGGAAGCCCGATGTGTACCTCAAGGGGATTTGATTTTGGGAGAAAATAGCCAATGAACTCAATGGTATGATGTTAATTGCTGTATAATACTGTATGACATTGCTTTTATGTTTGCTATGTGCTATATCAACAGTATTACATAAGAATTGCCCAGATTAATGAAGAATAAACTTCACTGAAACCGAGCAAAGTGCAGCAGTGATGGAACTAGAACTGGCTTCAGCATGCAACAATCCAGCACCACACACCATCTCTCCCATCCTGAAGGACTGTTATGACAGATGGAGCCCAAAGTCATGGATTAAATGAACTCAATGGACATTTTAGAGGGATGGCCAATAAACTAAGGGAATGATATCTGTGTGTATATATCAAAAGACAAGGAAAGTGGTGGTGATTAATTAGAATGTATTGGAAACGGTAGGACCTGGGCATGGCGCAGATGGTATGTAATAAGGGGTGGATGCTGTCCTGGTTTCAGCTGGGATAGAGTTAATTTTCTTCCTAGTAGCTAGTATAGTGCTGTGTTTTGGATTTAGGATGAGAATAATGTTGATAACACACTGATGTTTTAGTTGCTAAGGAGTGTTTATACTAGTCAAGGACTTTTCAGCTTCCCATACTTTGCCAGGTACACAAGAAGCTGGGAGGGAGCATAACCAAGACAGCTGATCCAAACTGGCCAAAGAGATATTTGTCATGACATCATGCTCAGTATATAAACTGGAGAAAGCTGGCCCAGGGGCAGCGATCACTGCTCGAGGACTGGCTGGGCATCAGTTGGTAGGTGGTAAGCGGTTGCATCACTTGGTTTTCCTGGCTTTTGTTTCTCTCTCTCTAATTGTCTTCCTTTTCATTACAATTTACTATTATTTATTATTATTATTATTATTATTATTATTATTATTATTATTATTATTATCATCATCATCATTATTGATTTAAATTATTAAACTGTTCTTATCTCAACCCATCAGTTTTCTTACTTTTACTCTTCAGATTCTCTCTCCAGTCCCATTGGGAGGGGGAGCAAGTGGCTGTGTGGTGCTTGGTTGCCATCTGGGGCTAAACCATAACATGATGTGACCATAATTTATTAAAATTTCTTGCCTGTTCAAGCTTCCACATCATGTCTTCCTTTTAAAGAACAATTCTGAGAATGACCTACCATAGATTCAAGTAGTTTTGCACTGGATTTGTTACTTCAAGTTATTGAATAGCCCCAGTCTGTTCTTCTGAAGAACATGTTAATATAATGTCTTTGTATTGTCTTGAACAGACTGCAGTGAATTTCACAGTCTGCTTGCTAAATTATTATTATTATTATTATTAGCTTCAGAAATGTCAGATTGCAGAAGAGAAGCGCCTATCACTTTCAAGTATTTTGATAAGGTCTCCATAGCTTTTCTCCTGTGGAGGTTTATAGTGCATTTGAAAACTCAAAAATGAAGTGTTGATTGTAGAAATTTATGCTGATATGAGATCTGAAAAAGATGGGCTTGGCTTGTTTTTTCTGGCACATTTCTTTAAAATAAAGAAGAAAAAAATCTTTGTTTGGTTGTTGGAAAGGGGTCTGATGAGATCATTAGGTTAAAAATGCTGGTATCCATCATATAATATATCTAGTCAGAGTTAGCTGTAGAGCTTTCCTAATGTACTTAAACCATTTGCTATGAAATGTTAGGTTGGAGAAAGCAGTAATTTTTCCAGACTTCTAGCTTTGTATTCTTCTGTGTATTCTGTGTTGGCAAACTTCAGGTCAGACGGTAATTTTTTATGCTGTCAGATGAAGGCCCTACTTTCTAGTTTCCTTCCTTTTGACACTATGTGTCAAAAATGTAATGTGGCTTAGACTAAATTTAATGATACTAAATTTATGATTGTGACAACAGATAATGGCACTAAATTAATGTCTTTGGTCTTTCCATTTGCAAGGGCTGGTAACATAATAATAATTCATTCAAGGATGAAAGTTGATATGCAACTTCATAGTCTAGGAATACATATTTGTAACTTATAGTCCACTGTCTATTTCTCCATTATGCTGGCATACAGAAAAAAAAAAAAAATGTTGCTGCCTTAGAGCACCAAGTCCACATTCTTACAAGTTAAATGTACTTAAAATTTTTAAAATAAGATCTGGCAGTTCATCATTAAGGATTCTCTGCTTTGATTTTTATTAAGTAAAAATAGAATATGAATTATAAAGGTTTTAAGTTGCCAAGATCTCAAAATAGGGCTGTGTAGTTTTCCCTTGATAGTTAAGGTCACAGCACTTAAAATCACACCAGTTTAGGTAGCTATACCATCTTCACTGCCAGAGTGATGCTAACGATATCAACAAGCACTGTAAAAGAAATGTGGAACTTCTTTCATTTTAGCAGAGATGGAAGTGAATTTATGTTCTTTGTCTGAGAAGGTATTAATTTGAAATTATATAGGGCAGAGACTGGACAGGATGATAGCTTTTTAATATAGATTATCTTTCTTTTCAGTATTATCAGCATGCTGTCTTCAAATTACTCAGACACTGAAATCAATAAAAGCTCTTGCAATCCTCCAGGAGTCACCAGTGGGCTTCATTGACTTCAAATCATATATCCCTCTTAACTGTCCAGACTTCACTGCCAAATTTTGTGAAGAAACCAGTAAGCATTAATTTAACTGTGTGTGTTTGTTTTATTATTCCCCCAGAATATATTTAAAGAATTTTCTCACAGCAAAAGAAAGGAAATAAAACAGAAGCTGAACTGAGAAGGAGGGGTGCTCTCTAACTTTGAATGCAATGAAATTTGTATTTAGGAATGACAAGAAATATGACAATATGCTGGAAGTTAGTTAAATCTAGATCTCCAGAAAGCACTGGTCCAGGAATCCTGCACATGGGTAACAAAGTATCAAAAAATTAATATGCCCCGTAGCATTGATTTAGCCATCTTATTAAACTATGACAGAATTTACCAAAATTTGGAGGCCATTTTCTCCCCTTTCCTGACTAGATTTACAGAACTGCTAGAGAAGGAGCATCCTTCTTTTACACAATAGCCCAGTGCTTTTGGCATTCAGCAGAATGCTGCTGACCCATATTTCATTTCTTTATTTAAATCTCAGTCTCCTACTTCCAAAGAGACCACTCCAGTCGTGTCAGGGTGTATTCCAGCATCCATGTCTTTCACCCTCTGATCTTAATACTGCTTTTATCTATCCACATGAATAAATAGCAGTTAATAGAAACATGGATTAAAAGCAGATGATTCAGTTCTTTGATGAGTACCCTAACTACCAGACTAGAGTCTTTCTCACATACTTGTTTTTTGACACAATGAACATTGAAGTAATTATATGAAATGGGTGGAGTTATGCTAACATTAGAATTTGAGTATTGAGTATGTCAGCATTTGGACACACATATGGTCTGATCATTCTGACGTCAGCAAGTTAACACAACTATAAACTACCCTGTGTTTCATGAAACTAGTGTTTCACTGTTTTCTTTGTGTAGTGTGAAACAAAAGATGTGAACACAGTGCTTAAGGCTACCTAACTCACTCAGTTCTGTTCAGAGAGAGCTGCAGGTCACAGCACTTCAGGTGAAAGCTGAAATCTAGATCTCATACATGCCCAGTCAGTGGTCTTAGCCACCAACTTAACTGTGTGAGAGGTCTTCAGGAGTCAAACCTAGTAGAAACAAACTTCTCTTCTATTGTCTCTGAAGGAAGAGAACAGGAGGAAGAGAGAGGAGAGGAAAAATTGTCCCCTCCTCACCCCTTCTCTCCTCTGCACTCCCTTCTCCTCCCCCAAGATTTCTACTAAAAATCTACTCAAAGCATGGTTTGCAGTTCCCATTTGTTTTGTTTAAGATTATATTATTATTATTCTGTGAAAACACAAAGTTATTTACAAATACATGTCCTCTTTCAATGTCAAGATATTTCACTCAGATTTAGGTCACATTCAGCTCAGTAAAATTGTAAAAGTGAAAGCAGAACAGCAGCATTGCTGATAAATTCAGTTTAAAACCATAGACAGAGTGTAATTCTGTCTGTCTGCTGAGGGATGGGGAATGCTATAGGAGACCCCAGGATATTGGTTCCTTTTTCAGATCAAATGGACAATGGTTAAAGGCATGCTTTGCATCTGGTGTACATCTTGCTTTTGCTTCAGGGAAACTTCAGACTGAGTAGGGCTTTGTCTCAAGATGGAATCATGATGTGGCCAAAATGCAGGCCCAAATGTGGAAATCTGAGTTTCCCTGGATCATGGAATGCAGACTAATCCACAGGCCTGCTTTTATGACCCATGAAATTCCACAGGGGGGAATATACCTTGTTTCCACACAGACTTTTCTTAAGTTCAGGAACCATGAGCTCATTTACAAAAGAAACCAAATCAAAAGAAAACAAAACTATCAGTCCCTCATTACCAATGCCTAATTTTTATTATTATTATTATTATTAATTTTAGTGTGTAAAGACTGGAAAACAATGGAAATGTTAAAAAATAGAAATTGGTGTAAATAAAACTACAACTGAAATGCATGGTTCTATATGAAACCTATATCCTAAACTATATTTTTGAGCAAAAGTTTGGTTTATCACCAAAATCATCTTGATTTCATTTTTACTATCCAAGTATCCCATAGGAAACCTTCTCTGATTCAAGCAGTTAAATTTGAATAGTCTTTCAAAGGATCGTACCAGCTGGAATCTGATGGTATATGAAGGCAAAGAGAAAGTGAATGTGGTTTTGGACACTTCTTTTTTTTTTTTTTTTCCCTTTTAGGAAAATATATTTTGTCCAAGATACTGGAGCAATACTTTGAAAAGGCTTATCAAGTGACCTGGTTGTCATTTTAAGCTTAAAGTGGAAACATCTGAAACACATTAGGAAAAAAGCCTTCTGCTCTATTGCCTCTTCTCCTCCAGTCCCTTGTAGTTTTCCATAATGTCACAACAGTTCATACCTATATAAACAAATGAGAACACTCCAGCTATATTTTATAGTCTAACTTGCAGGATCTTTGAACACAGAGATACAGAACTAGACCACTTCTACTGAATCACAGATTCTGCTTACATGGAAACAAATATATTAAAAACCTGCTGTTAATGTAACAGAATTAAAGCAAACACAAAGTTAAGGAATTTTGATCATTTACTTTTATATTTTTAATTGCAATATGTAATGGATTTGAATTTGGTTTTTACATCTGTTACAGTTATTTTTAGCTTGTACTGGCTTGTAAAGCAGACATAAGATATAACTCAAGGTTTCTCATGCACCAGTATGAGTAGCACTTTGGGTATTTAACCTTCTTCAAAATAACATACATCCCATGACAGGTTCCCAAGTTAATGAAGATGATGATAGCAGCATTTCCCTACATGACTGCTACAGGTGGTGAGTCTCATTACTGCTGCTGAGGCTGCCAATATAAGTACCCAACCAAAAACCAGCTGGGTAAATAGTATATGCATTATGGTTCCCGAACACTTCAGGCTTGTGCAACGGAACATAAGTTGTAAGTGGGAGACTGTTTCTGCCAGGGATATTTTTCTTTTTTTCCTCTGCTTTGAATAAAATTTTTAAAATGTCACAATGGAAGAATGCATACTTCTTATTACACTAGGCTTTCAACTCCCTTCTTAGTTGCCTTATATACAGATTTGGAACAGGACTACACAAGAATAATTCCATTACAGTGATGTAAATTAGGCGTAACTTTATTAAAGTAAATGGAACCATGGCAGGACAAAGCCAGCGTAACTATGGAAATCAGGCCTCAGCTAGTGCTTTTTCTACTGCCGATTAAAGTATAGGAAAAAACTGAATGAATACTTATATAAAAAGAATATTTAACTTTCATGCATTCTGAAATTAAACAAAATGTTCAGAAAAAAAACTTCAGAAAAAATTTAAAAGTTATGAATAAGAACGAATGTACAAAATTCCACAATGCAATTTGAAAGACAATAGGTTTTGAATGAAACCCAACTTAAAGGACAATATTTTCTATCCTTTTTATTATGCACTTGAAAATGTAGGATTTCTCTGAAAAAGGAGAGATTTAAAAAATGATGTTTAGGTGTTTGCATCTATAAATTAGAAGAACTGATGGAAGAACACAGATTATTCTCCTTGAATGTCCGTATCTTCAGTAATTCCAGTATACTGGTACTTCCATGAAAATTTGTGTTGGTAGACTTTTTGATTTCATAGAACTGAGGACTGATTTATTTTTGTGTGAAGGAGGATTTTGATATGTTGCCAACTT
This sequence comes from Nipponia nippon, assembly GCF_047370975.1. Taxonomy (NCBI): domain Eukaryota; kingdom Metazoa; phylum Chordata; class Aves; order Pelecaniformes; family Threskiornithidae; genus Nipponia; species Nipponia nippon. Next base: position 46,568,353 of record NW_028262347.1, read on the forward strand.
GCTTATTTTACATTTAGACAGTGAAACCTAGAACAGTGGAAAGCTATGCAGGTCAGGAGAGCCAGGTGGTTAGGAAAGCAGAAAGATTTTGACTTTGACAAGGCAGCTAGTGTTGTGAATGGTGGCTGGCAAGAAGATGTAGCATTCATTGAGAAAATTACAGTGGAAAGAGCAGCTGTTTTTATAATGTAACTAAAGTAATTTCTAAGTGAATGCCAGCTTCTTATCACAGGTAAATAATTTTCTCACCTACATGCACTGTATTTTCTAGATCAGGTGCAAACTTTAATGTGTTAAAATTGTTTTTAATGGCATATTTTGAGTAAGTCATAAACCAAAGAAATTTAAAATAAAAACATGTGTCATGTAAGTATGAAAATATACTTTATGCAGAAAGTATTCAGACAGATCTACTAGTATTTCCAATGCAGGGTGAGTAAGTATGTTCTAGGACATATGTTACTTATGGGCTTATTTAAAATTTGCATGAAAAATACTTGTCTACATTTCTAGTTTATGATAAAACATTCGCATGTAGCATTGAAAATTTTTAGACATGGTAAATCCTTTTGAATGCTTGACTTGTGTGTATCAAAATCCATCTTCTAAAAATGAAGAAAAGTAAGTTATTAATCAAGTAGTGTCTGTAATGTGAAAAATATCAAAAGCTAGCCAGCTACTTTGCGGTGGTACAAAGATGTGATCTGATCTAAAGCAGTGATTTCCAACTACAAAGCATTTCTGATTTATCATCAGGTTCCTTCAACATTATTTGCTGTTGCCAACCCTCTGTGTACCTTGGATATTGTACCTCTATGGGTAAATGACCTAAACTGTTCCCAGAGAAAAGGTGAGATGTGGCATGAGACAGCAGCAGTGAGGGAATGCATGCATTTTGTTTAAATGCAAATGGAGTTGGAAGAGGAAAGACAAGATAACACTTATTAAGCTGGAAAACTTCATAGAAAGCTGGAAAGCAATGCCCTGCACATGTACAGGAACTGAAGCTACTTTGTCAATGGAATTACTGAAGCAGGTACATTTCTGCCCAAATTTCAAATTCCTGTCGTACTGTTTCATTACATGTGGTGAATCAGTGTCTCAGGTAACTAAAGTAGGCCCAACTGACAGCAAATCTGAGATTTAAGGTGAAGCTCATCCTACCTGCTAGTACTACTGCTGTAATTTATGTTCTCTTTCAAGCAACACACTTTCCTGATAGAACTACTGACTATTTTTACTGACTTTTATTTTTGCCATTTTATATTTTTGTCTTTTCAGATATTTAAACTCATTCATCCATGCATTATAATTTGAATTCCACCTGTAGAAGATCCATACAGCATAAATATGTCAAGTGCTATAGCTAGAATATGTCTGTAATGTGTGAATGAGAATGTAAAAAGGCCTATCATTTGGGCAATTTGAGGCCGGGGTTAGTTTAGGAACTTTGCCTTCCAGTATCTTGGGCAGGTGCTATGCATTTTCATTCTCTTTCCAGTAATGTATTCCCTTAGCAGAGCTTCTTAATTGTACAGCATTTATACCAATGTAAGAATAATCAGAGTATAAGTCCTCTAAAGTATAAGCAGAGTTCAGAGAGTAATTTAATCTACATTACTAGGAATTGGAGGAACTATTGCAATGTCAATGCTATAGTCATGAAAAGGCCAGCAATCTTCTATCTTGTTCCAACTAAAATGGAGTTTGTCATCAGTGGAAAAGAAACGTTTTCCTTCTCCTGTTTACGTAAATTGCAATACTTACATCAGATTCTGTGGTGTCAGTTCAGTCTTTTGGTCAGTACAAGGATAAGGCAGTTAAAATCATTGTTGCCTTAATGCAGGTAAAGCATATCATTTTACCCAGTACTCTGAATTTGCAGAGTAAAATAAACTTACTGGCTAAATTTTTAAAGCTGTTTATGAAGTCAGGATGTCCAAGTCCCATCAAAATAGGTGATTTTAAGAATCTAAATCCCTTACACAGCTTTGGAAGAATCAGACATTGCACTCAAAACAAAATAAAATACGTTAGAATATATGTTTAAAATGTGCTGACTTTTTTGTTTCCTGAGTCTTGAACAATGGCTACATTTGTAATAACCTTCTAAAAATTCAAATTATATCAGGATCAGGTTAGCAAGGATTAGATATACATTGAAATAGGGTGTTCTGAGTGTGTACACATGTGTGTGTACACATATTAATGTGTATTACAGATGACTTTGTAATCCCATTTCTTGTTTCCATCCAGGCACTCCCAGCAACTCAAAACTATAACAAAAATACCTCAAATAATTGAAAGCCATCGAAAGTGTATCTGTTTATGCCACTGTTTTTCTAATGTATCATTTCCTTTGCTTTCTAACTGGAAGGTAACATAAGGACTTCAGTGTCATATACTCCCTGGGTACTAGCTGAAGTACTGTGAAACATCAAACCTGCAGTTCTCTCATTTGCTCAACCTGAACTGAGTATAACCTACTCAGTATTTCTGGCTTCCCATTCAGAAATAAGAAATACTAATGATTTACAGCATTGTCATTTATGGCCAAGGTAACGCATCATAAATGATGTTACATATTGTTAAAAGTCATAAAGTGCTAAAAAAATATTTTCTTCTTTTAACAGAAAAAAATAGATTTGTTTTAGGAGGAACTGAGTCAGTGTAGGGTTTATGTGAGCCACAGGATACCTATTCTGGCATCAAGCTTCACAGACTACTGGAATACCTAAAAAACCTGACTGGTTTGACATATTTTGCCAGGTTTGACAGGTCTCCAATCCAAAAGGAAGAATCTGCTGAAAGAAACTCTTTTCTGTGTGCTGAAATGCCCTGCATCAAAACCCTAGCCCACCCAAAGCTTTTAAACACTATCCCGACTGTGAGTCTCATACATGCAATTAAGGCTACAAAAAGACTTCAGTAATAGTATAGTAGTGCTTTACATCTCCAAGATTTCCAAAAAAGATTAATTAATCAATTCTCTTAATACTCAAAACCAAGGCTAATTTTATAGATGTAGAACAGAGAGGTTCAGTGACTTGCCTGAAGTCAGAGAAAAAAAATAGTGTTCATAGTTGGAATGGCAGTACAGAAGATGAGAATTTACACAGAAAAAAGAGAAGGGGGGGAATGTAAAGTACATTTAGAAAAAGTAATTAGAAATCTTAGTGAGTTATTTTGGTAATCTTGATCCCCCCCAAAAAGTTAGATAGGAGGTGTTTGTGTTTGATATAAACTACAAGGGTCTATATCACATAGAAGGTTGAACAAATCACATTCATAGATGAGCCATAATTTTCAGGACATTTAATGACTATTGAGTTTTCATTTTTAATTCTTGTTCCTAATGAGATTTTTACAGGCAAATAATCTTGCATGGTTTTGTCTTTTCAATATTTTATTCTAGTCTTTTAATGCCTTTTGCTAGAAGAAAACTAAAAAATGAGACCCTTCTGTCCCAACTTCTCCCCCATTTTTAAAGCCTGGTAAAACATGTGGGCTTGTTTTTTATAATCACGGTTTATCAAACTTTTTTCCAGATTATTGTCAGAAGGCCTTTTTGTGTTAACAGCATATAAGGTTAAAATATATTTTAAAAGGAAAGATTGTTAAAACTGGTTTATAATAGCTTTATGCATGCATAGATGTCAGAGCAAAATTGACATGAGCAGGAGACAAAAAAGAAACTACAGAATTCTAGTGGATGTTTATGGTATCAAGCAAGGATGACTTGTCCCCTTAAATGATATTGAACACTCCACAAAAGACCAAGGGACATGGTTTTGCCTTTACTATATGCGTCTTATGTTTACTGTAATAGGAAATGATAAATAAAAAAAGTCAATCATTTTTTTCCTCATGGAATTTTATTTTCTTTCCTTCATTTCAATCACAAATTTAAACCCTTAAATCTCATTACACCTCCCTTAAAATGTCAGTACCTAGTAAATGTGCCTAATACCACTAATAAACTTAATCCATGTATTAAAAAATACAATTTTCTGTATGCTAGAGCTTTGTGACTTTTTTAACAATATCTCTGCAAAATGCTTTCTGTCTCCAACAAAATCTTTCACATAAGAATGTTATGAGCCTCGCTATTCTAATACTATTGTTAGTTAAAGCAATTCTCATTTCAATGGTCTTAAGCTGTAATAGGAGAATATGTTACAAGAATGCCTGTATCTTGAATAGTGCAAATATTTAAATGTAATTTGCTATTAGAAATATTCTAACTTTGATATTAGGGATAGGAAAAGACTTTCAAAGGTGAGAGGCTACTATATTGTTAATAATTTTATGAGGAAGATGTTCAAATTCTATCATTAAGAATCAAATTATAATGTACCTAAATTGTTAGATGAAAACTTTAGACATAGAAAGTGTATTCAACTAAATAACCTGTCATTGCCTAAATGACACAAAACATCAAGAAGATAAAGTTTAAAACAGTAAATTTCCATTAATTAGGAGACATTGGGTAATATTATGTAAATGTGAATAACATTGATACTTTTAAAAATGTTAGATTAAAAAAAACCCCCAAGATTAACATTTTCTTGTTGCTGGTTTATCATTTAAAATACACATAAAGCATCAGGCATAATAAAACATAGTTAATAAGATGTTGTCCAAATCCACAGATATCAAAGCTAGTGCCCATCACAGAAGCTAGATTTTTTGCATTGCCTGTGTCAATGTAAAATACAGCTAACACTTTAAAATGACCTTAGTCTTTAGGAAATTTCATGGGGGAAAGAAAATTCTTGCTTTTTTAGTTTCCTGAGAAAAACTCAGAGTTCTTTTCTTAATATTTTTGCATCATTAGTGCATGTTTTGATAGTAACATTTTTAAAATCTTTGTAGCTCAGTGTTAAATATACTCTGTTCAGAGTCAGGCATCAAAGCAAATCTTGCCCAATCCTATTTCCACTAAAGTCAGCAAGAACAGCAAAGGTACAAAGAGTTCAAAGCTGCACAGGTGTATATTGGATGAAAGAAAACAAATCAGCCCTCTCATATTTTAAACACAGCTCAGTGTTTAAAACACATACTTCTACAAGTTAGAATTGAAAGAAATGTATGTGGATATAAATTACTTGGAATTTTCTCAGTGAATAAGTGAAAAGTTATTTTGCACAAATGTTTTTTGTAATTCTATATGCTTAGGGGAAATCCATAACATTAAATAAATCTCAAATTCGCACTTCCACATGTGTGTGGTGGCCGGATGTTAATACACCTGCAGGTAATATAAAATTAAATGATTCTGAGTGACTCTCACTGTTCTGTTAAGCTAATACATTATTTTGCTTCCTTGTTAATAAAGAGAATTTTAGAAAATGACAAACTCTAAGAACAGGCCTAATATCAGATAACTTAAATGATATCTATCTTGTGGTATAGTTGCAAGAAGAGCTACTGAACTATGATTATAATAGATTTTAAAAGTCCTCATCCAAAGATTTATGTCAATTTTTTCTTGTATCACTTTTTTTTTTGGTGGTGTGAGAGATTGTTTTTGCTGTAATTTATTAGAGTGTATTACTAATTAAGTTTTTTTATTTTTTTATTTAAGGATCATAATAGAAGAAACATAAGTTTAAATACTGGATGGGTATGAAAAAAATTGGCAACAGGTAAAACATTTTTGAAAATGAAGAGTTTCAAGTCTTGTAGAGGAACAAACAAGAGAGATGATTCAAGTGTAATTATGAAAAATCATTTCTTAATCTCAATAATGTAAGGAGTAAAAATCCAGTTATGTCTAGGAATGTATGCAGCATTACTTAGTATGGCTGTAGCAATTATCTTTTTTGAGTTAGAAGATTCAAGTTCTATAATTTTAGGAGTTTTATTACCCAAATGTTACATGAAATAAGGATTTTTGAAAAGAAAAATTTAAAAAATCTGAGACATCTTCATGTTGCATTTACATCTTCAAATTCCCTATTCAATTGTTATAACTTTTTACAATATACCTTCCTCGAGTGCAAAAACTTTAGTTATTGAGTCACTGTGTTAATACATCGGAAATTTTCACCAAAAAACAGAAATAAGACCACTAGTTTTTCTTCAGATTTTGTAGCGTCTCATGATGAGAAACTATGACATGTAATAGAGCGATAGAATGAGTGTACCACATTTCTTATATCCCTTATATCCCAGCAAATATCACTTACTGGGTGGTGGAAACTGAAACTGAAGATCTTGTGAATATTGTGAATGTTGTTTACTGAAATTTTATCTTCATCTATGGATGGGTTGCTGTTTGACTTAAAAATGTTATGGAAATGATTAATTGGATGTACAGGAGGTTAAAAACCCAACTTAATATTAGTGTTTTCATCAATAATTCTTTATTTCTTCATTTCCAAAACATTTCTTATTCTTTTGCCTGACGTATTAAAAAAATCCTCCAAAACAGGCAAAGATTGAGGTCTGCTCCCAACTTCTATCTACAAAAAAAATAAATAAATACTTATTTCTTCATTACCTCTTACTGCCATTTAGTCTGTGTAAACTCTTCCTAACTACTGAAAAATGGATGGTAAATATACCTAATCCTGTATATGGTAAATATACATCATATATCACACTGAAAGTTAAAATTGGTCATGAGACAAATATGTTGCAGAGATTCTTACTGAAAATTTCTGCCATCAAGAACTACCTTTGATTTAATCAGAGAGACTGATATCAAAACAATACTGGGGGTGGGGGTGGAATTATTTGTGGAATAAGCAAAATAAAGCCTCTTAGAGCTTAGTATACCAAAACCCAATGGTTGTGGCTTATATTGTGAAATGAACTGGTGTGTGAGAGAATTAAGTGGTGTATTTACTTCCACTCTCCAAATAATCTTCCAGTGGTGACTTGGCCAAAGGAGCACTAGGAGAATGCAAAGTCCTTCTTGTAAAGATGAGGCCACATGCAACTCATTCAGAAAATTATGCTATTGATAGGAAGATCTATAGGGTCCAGTTCCAAAATCTGAAGAAAACTTCTCAGAATAATTTGAATGATTTTTAATTTTACTTTAAAGTCATTATCTTGCTGCAGTATTTGTATAGAAACCTTGATACCCTGATCATTACAGTTTTGAGAGTGACAAGGAAGAAGAGATATCTATGTGCTACAATGTAACACATATTGCATTTATTTACCATATCTTTTATTAAGAAGTTCTGTTTCAAACTTCATCTGGTTCATAAAATTCACACACTTTTTAAGGGGACATTAGCGCTACTATCCATATGTGATTAATTGTACATTTTAGAGGGAATTCCAGTGAGACAGCATAAGGGTTACAGATGTTGAAAAAGATAATTCAGAATTGCATCTTTTCTCAGGGGAAAAATAAAATTACCAGAGAAATATTGATTTTTTTCCAAATCAGTGAAACAAAAGCACCTCAGCAATGAAATCAACAGCTTTGGTGTGTTTAATCAGTGGTGGTAGAAAAGCAAAGCCAGCATCAATAAAAGATAGATAAACTAGTCTGCACAGCCTTTGAACTAAACTTGAAATCCTTCTTCGTTTGTAAGAGTGCTTGAAGTTCTTGTTATTGTTCTGTTGTACACACACTTCCATAATTCCCCCTTTTTTTTCTCTAGAGGCCAAAATATTTAAAAGCCACTAAAAAGTCTTTTTTACTTTTAGCTTAAAAGAGAAGCTGTTGAGAACTGTGCATGAAGGCATGATCTTCCAAGCAGATTTAAACTTGTTCTTATAAATTCATCAGTTTTTGAAGTATATTTATATGAATGGGGAATCTTTTGAGACTTTTGCATCGCGAATGGATATCTGCCTTATTTGATCATTAAACAGTGTTTCGTAATGAAATATAAAAGCATAAAAAATTATCTAGTCCTGAGACTTAATACTGATAAAACTTTCAATTTAAGAACAATATGGAGAAAGAGAGTGGTACTAAGAAACTCTATTGCACTTGATCACATCTTTTTCAAAACCAAAACCAGTTCTATTAAAGAAAAGGATATGCTTTTCTCTTTTCTGTGTCAAAGTTCCACCTTGAAGAGAACAAACTTACGTATTTCAAGTCTCAGCTCCACTTTATCAGATTTCTTATCATCTAAAATATTATTTGAGTTATTATTGCTACATAAACATTGCTTATGTAGGAGAATTATTTAATTCAAAATCTTCTCAAGAACTGAGAAGAAAAAAATCATAGAAAAAGTTGTGGTAATGGAGCCTTAATTTAGAGTCCCGCTTGTCTGTCGTCTAGGATTCTCTTAAGTTTTAAGTTATCTATCCTACTTTATTAGCCAATTTGGTTAGTATATTGGTTTTCTCACCATAATACAGGCAATATTGAAGACTGATTAAGCTAATTAATGTCACAAGAATTTGGAATTTATCTAGGATACTGCCCAAAAGGGATTGTAGGTAATATCAAAGCAGCCATCTGGGGACAAAGCCTTCCTACACTTTTTCTTGCTTAGCCTTTCCTTTTCCACCTCTTTCCTGGTGGTCAGCTGCATGCTGCACAGATGTCTTCCTTACATATGCATAGGTGCTTTTCAAGTGGTTTTCACAGTACATATTCTCAGTTGAGATCTCCAAGAAATTTTGCCCGAAAAATGAAACCAACTCACTTGGGACTTCTGTCAGTTTCAGAAAAAAAAACAGAAGAAACAATTTTCATTAGGAGATCATGGGGTTTTATCATTAAAAAAATTTTTAAGGCTGAAGTTTTGGTTTTGGGGTGTGCAATCCCAGTGGAAGGAACTATAAAGATCAAAACGCAGAAGTGTATTGTCACAACAGATTTATGTTAGCTACGTATTATGTACAACACACAAAGAGAAACAAATGAGATTTTTTGCAAGCGTAGAAGCAGTATTAATGAAAGACTGATTAGAACGTTTATTGCAAATTGTTTGCTTTCGCTCATATTTTCTGTCAGTAAATTGACTAAGTGATTCACCCTCAGAGACCTTTCTGAGCTCCATAATTATATTATTTCCAATGAAGGAATCCTTTTTAATGTCTTTGATCCAGAGTCCACAAAAGGCAATAGAAGTCTCAGTGTAGCAACACTTTCCATAGAGGAAAAAGTGACATATGCATATATACTTTCTCAAATGGTAAAGTCTGTCTTTGATATTTTCCATAAGACAGTGCAAGCAAGGATAAAAATATGTTCTTTGCAGTTACTTAATTGTGGTTTTGTAGAGCATTTTCTTTTGTACTGACAGAACTCTCTCTTTGTTGTTTGTTTAATACTTCTTCAAGATTTTTGGGTAAATTAGATAATTACAGAATAGACCAAGCAAATCAGTATGGCATTTTTCATGTCATGATATGATAGTCATTTCCCCTAGACATATGATGATTCTAATTACTTTAGTCTCCTTTGAATTGTAGCTAACCAAACATTAATCAATGAAGAATTTTAATAATTACAAAAATTAATCTTCCAAATGAACATTTTGTAAATGATCCATTCAGAAAAAAGTTCTGACTTCTGTTTTACACTGTAGAAAATATTCTTACCAATTTGGTGAATATGCAGTATGTTATCTGTTGCCATTAGAAGAACAATGTTCAGTTTATATAAATATTGTTATGAGTTGCACTAGATTTTCCTATCCATGAGCAGATATTCATGTTCTAGTGACATTAAGATGTGTTAGAAATAAGGACACCCACGTGGTAGATATTAGGATACAGTATCTTGAAGCTGTGAGCTGTCATTTATGCCTATTATAAATTGTTTAACATGATGTCTTTGTCTGGTATATGCATACAGGGAAATTATTACAAAATAAGGACTGATAACACTATGTAGCATAAAAAAAAATTAAAGAAAATTAAAAGTATGTACCACATTTTTTTAGCTGTACTAAGACTACAGTAGCTTTGTAATAAACCCCACCAAGGTCAGTGACTATCCAACTCGAATGCCTGCAACTAGGAGGAAAAAAAAAAAAAGCTCAGATTTTGAAATGCATTTAGGCACTTAGTGTTCTTCCAAACAGTAGCTAACTCTTGAATAATGTTGGTATATTCTCTCAACATTGTTCTTACACTGATGTTACCTCATCTAAGTCAACTGTATTTTTCATGCTCACTAGCCATTGGTCTGCTACGTGTAGACATTGGGACAAATGCAAATGTTCCTGGTGACCTACCTTAAAGTTAAATGACCAGCTGGAGTCACAGTTGATCAATACCTCATTCTTTGGATCCTCTGTTCAAAAAACCCAAATGAACTAATGGCAGTTACATCTATTTTTTTGCAATCAAATCCATGTTGATTAAATGAGATACTTCTCATCTATTGTCACATTGCCTTTGGAGCTTTATATTTTCTTTAAAACTTCCCCTTTATTCTGTTATACATTTAACCAAATGCAGCTAAAACAACAAAACAGACCTGATTAATTTATCATTGCCACACAAGAACTGGAAATAGCCTCTAGGCAATGCATTTTTCTATCTCTTATGGGTAATAAAGCATTCATACAGTAATGTATTGATTTAACCTCACACATGTCATTGAGTAACCTTTCTTACAGTATGCAAAGCCCCTTTTCTAAGACTCCATAGAGTATACTTTCAAGGTGCTACACAAGAGTTTTAGCCACATGACTCCTATAAAGATCAGTCAGAGTTCTGTGAATATCCATGCGAACTTTTAAAATCATGCCTTTATTTTGGTCAGTTACAGCAAAAACCTCATAGCTGAGATAGCATTTTCAAAGAAATAAGATTCTGACTTAGTTTGATTTAAACATTATGGTCTAATTTATTGATTTATTAAAATTGATTTACTGGAAAACTGATCTGGAAAAATACTATTACTCCAAAATAGTAAGTTGGAGTGTTGAATGATAAGTTCTAGTTTGCCTTTATTACTTCCTTCAACAAGCAACATTTTTGGTTGCAATATTTCTCATGATTGAATAACAGATTATAATGACATAATCAAAGCCTGTCTTCAGTTCTCCAGATGTTCTTTCCTTTTAGGTGATATCCACAAACAGGGAAGAGCCCAAGGTACCATTCTGAGATGCTGTCACTATTCGTGTTTTAAAAAGGCAAACATTACAATGAAGATTTTCTCAGATTGAAATGATAGTATAGCTTCCTGCCTATGCGGTTCCTTGTTTGATCCTTACGTACATTTTTCAACAGTGAAAAGTAGCCATTTAGTTTGAAATGAAGAAATAATTATCTGTACTATATCTACTAGACAATTTTCCCACTCCCTCTAACTTTATGCTAATTTTGTTCTTGTGAAATCTCATTTATTTAGATCTTTGCCATAGCCTAATGTTACCTAGACACTAAGACAAATGCTCCTGTAGAATCACAGATAAGACTACCAAATTTATTAATATCAGTCATTTAGCTTTAGGTTTTTCAAAATGCTATGTCAGAACATCTCTTTTTCTTTTAATTATAGATGCTCATTCCTATATTCAATATCTGAGTTTAGATTATGTGGAAGTTTACAGTTTACCACCAAAATGTCCAGGAATATAAACTGTCAGGAGATCCTAGAAGCCTAGAAAGAGATCAGGGGGAAGAAAAAAAAAATTAATTTATTTTCTTTTTCCAAAAAAGAGCAATAGTTCCCTCTGCCTGTAGAATCCAAAGTTAATTTGAAAGTTTTGGGGGAAGGGCACCCTCTTTCTCAGATTTTCTTTTGGAAAATTCAATCTCAAATGTCAGAGAGATAGCTAACATTTTTAAAAAACAGAATTCTTCCAAAACAAGGGATGTGGCACAAGAACATTCTTCATGGAACAAGAACCATTATTATACCAATAAGCAAAAATGAATGTAGATTTTTTACAAGATCTCCAGTCTTTCCCTTGGTAAAGAAAAGCCCTATTAACTTTGACAATTAAATCAGCATGTCTTGCATATGCTGGAATAGTGTTTTTAGCTTCAGTGTTAGACAGGATTACATCTACATCTATGTATGTTAATAAGCAGTGAAACATGTGGCTGAAAGTAGATTTATTTTTTGTGAACGGGCAAGGAAAAAGAAGTTATTTTTCTGCCAGCCATAACCATATAAAAGAACTACGTAACAACTACAGAAGCAAATATGACTGGTTGAGGGAAGTGGAGAAGCTCAGGTTCTCTGAGCCAGGGTTCAGCACCTGAAGTCAGGAGAACTCTGCAGCGATGCAGAGGTCTGCCAACAAGCAGTAAATTGCCTGTTGGAGACTAACAATAGCAATACCTATCTGAGCAATGTGTGTGGATCATTCAACACAACTATAAGGTGAAAGTGTAATGCATTTTGCTGTGTAATTGTTCCCAAAGACATCATCAGGGAGGCAGAAATGAAGAAGTTGGGTGAAGAATGTACAGAAAGGGAACCATGACTTCTCTTAAATTGGGTTAGAATTTTTTTTCCTTCTCCTTTTTTATTTTATTTTATTTTTATTTTATTCTCAGGTTACCAGCATGCAAACATGTTACACTTCTTGAAGTATATATAGACTATATTCTTGAAGGTGGATACAAATTGTTTCTGGTTTGGCTTTTGTTGTTTTTTTTTTCCCACAGAATATCACAAAGCAAAAAAACATTCTTTTTTTTCTTTTTTTTTTCTTAACTCTTACGTAGTTACAACACAGGTAACAAAGAGGGCCCATCTAGTCGCAAGTACTCAAAAGTTTATTTTGGAAACAGCTTTATTTTATAAATGTTTTCATTAAGTCCTCAGAAAATATAGAACCAACTTGCTTTACATATAAAATTGTTTAGTTGTTTCATCTGCTGTTAGCGCTGAAGAGAATGATAGGTAGAAATAAAGTGTCCTATCTAATGACCATGGTTGCTATGGCTCCTGTTAGTTGATGTGCAGTGCGTATAATCCTTACAAACATCAGTATCCAGAACTCTTTTTTTCCCAGAATTTTTAAACATATTTTTAATTTTAGTCATTGCCCTTGCTTGATGCAGAAATAATAGTTCTCACCTTTTAAATCACTTTACCTTCTTTGTAGTAGCATATAATTATCAGAACAGACTGTTAAGGAGTAACTTTCCAAAACAGTTGCCCAGCCCACAGCAAGCACAAAAGCAGTAAATGCAGTATTCTAGCAGCTTTTAGGAGTATATTTACTGATCTGTGAAATATAAAATAGTATCTAGGGGACGGAAAGTAATGCCAAGAATTTCTAACTTGCTTACATGACAAACAGCCAATGGTCTGTAAGACTGATCTACAGACTTTCCTGCAGCAAATAAAGTAAGTAATGTCAGCAAAGCAAAAAAACCTCATTGCTGTACATCAGGGCCTACATAATAGACTTAAATTAGTTTGTAGGTCACATTAGCAGTGTGCTAATTCATATTATGAAGGGTCTCATGGGAGCACAGTTTTACTGAAGATAAACCATTAAGGAGGTTACTGCCTCAGCACTTTCTACTTCAGATGAAGTATTCTTCATGTGATACCTAAGAAACTGATAGGACAGAGACTGACTTCCAGCAAAGATTGTCAATACTGAACTGTGTGGCTGCTAAGAGATACTAAAAACACAATGAGTCTTCTCTATTCTGTTGGGAGATTTTGTCTGATTAAAGACAAGAAGGATGCACCTTCAAAATACATTTAGTATTTTGTAATGTTGACAAATAAATGAAAGAATAGACTACGTGAGGTCTTATCCTTAACTCATCGAAAATCATAGAGTTATGAGAAATCTCTTCCTTTACCATCTTCTGACCTGCTGCCTACACCTTGATCATGGAATGAAAATAGTAACTGAGTGGTTCCCTTTGCCATACCGGATGGTTTTAAATCTCTTTGGTGCCACTGGAGCTAAATAGCTCAGAGTACTGGGAGCAGATGCAGGAGAGGATATGAAAATCAACCTGAATTAATTAAGCCTAAGTTCAGGAGATAGAAAGCTGTTAGGACAGAATTCGATTGCCCCTTACCCCAGGTAACTCAGTTTGAGGGAATTATGTAATTTGTGTTTGTGGTAATTCCCTGTCTCAGGCTATAATAGAGTATGTTTGAAAAATGCCTGTTAGCCTAAGCTATTTTCTTCCATTCAACCACAGCAGAAATCACCTCTGCCTTTTTTTATAAAGAAATTAGGTGGCGGAGGAGGGAGTGTTTTAAAATGACTCTTTCAGTCTTCTGTCTTGCAAAATAGTTTTGGTTATTTATGAAACTTGAATACATCAAGGTGTTCATTGACAACTAACAGCTTTCTTGTGTCTGCACAAAGAGTTACAGTGCAGTTGCACTGTTGGGGTTGATGGAAGTTCAGTCAAATACATGTGTTTGAAAGCAGAGGAGAGCGTTCCAGACTTTAAATGTGAAAAACAGCAGAACATGTACAGTTTAGCCCAGAGTATAAGAAATAGAATCATTTCCCTCCTGTCCCCACTTGCTTGAGAATGTGCAGATGTTAACTACATCAAAACCGGGGGAGAAAAATGTTGGAGGGAGGGGGGAATTAATGAGCGTCCATAATACTCCCAGATAAATGGACACCCACATTTTATTTTATTTTTAAAGAGAGGAAAGTGGCATTTTTTTAAAGTACAGCTGAGAGAGCAAACTTTTTTAAAAAAATCAATAGTAAAAAAGTTCTTTTGAGTTGGCCCAGGCCTGCAAATCTTGAATGAAATGGATTGAAGTAAATGGAAACTTTTAAGTAAAGGGGAACAAATTAGTCCACTATCAGCAACACTAGTAAAACAGTAAATCAGATGAAAACAGTTAAGAAGAAGCCAGAATGGCTCAGTGGTGATTGGTCGTCTGTGAGAGTTGGGATTACACTGAAGAAGGGAATGAAATAAGGATTTGAAGTGAAAGCTTTTTGGAAAGAAGAGGATTGCAGGCACCACCAAAAGGAAGCTCCTTTCCAAAGAAAATTCACGTTTGAATTCAGGCAAAGCTGCTATTCTTCATGGCAGTAATATCTCCACCCTCATTAATGGAAACTTGTAGTATTTATAGCCAATCCTTGTGTTGGTTTATGGGGATACAGCTCTGTCATAGCCCACCTCTGTGCATGCATTGCTCTCAGTGGTCGTTCATTTCCACTATAAAATCCTGAGGGAATTTTGATCTCTCTGAGTCTTCAGGCTTGCAGAAGAAGATTCTCCTGTATATTATGTCTCTTAATCCTTTCTTAACCTTCCTTTTCTCTTCAGCAAATAACAAAATCAATTGCATCTTTCTTTATTTTCCCCCCGTCTAATAAACTAAAAGACTCTTCAGGGCTGATTAACAGAAATGTTTAATGCTGGTCATTCCTCTGATCTTGTTTATAGCATCTGGTGCTACAAGGCAGAAAGCAAGCTATGCAAAACCTGTCAAGGACACATCCAAGAGAGTTGTGAGTGTATGTGGGCTAGTTGAATCTGTTTAGTGCCCAGCTCAGTCTAACTTCAGAACCAGACTCCTCAGCAAAAATTAGCTGCACATTATTGACAAAATTCTACTCATGCTGCTGCTGGGATAGAGAAAGAAGTAGGATCAAATAAGGTGGGCTGCCTGACATAATCACTCCTGCACAACCATGCTGCCAGCTGTAGTTCAGCCACCTATGTTTCCATAAGAGTGAAAGCAGCCTGAATTTAGACTGCTTTTTACCTTGTGCTGGAAAACATCAAGGCCCCTTTTAAAGGCCCCTAGAGTCATGTGATATGCAAGGTGTAACTGAGTTGGAAAAGAAGCCTAGGCAGGCTAAGCACAGCTGATTGCATGCTTGATGACACATGATGGGGTAATAAACCCAGTTTTTCCCCTCACATGTGTCCTAAAGGAATCAATGGATAATACTGCAAACAAGAAACAGTTAAAAGTAAACATTTGCTTTGTCCTCCACAGGGATATATATATGATGGAAGATTTGATGCCATACCTTTCTCATTTTTTCTTTGACAACAGAAACTTTGGAACTCCTGCTCTTATTTTTCCTCTTCTTTCACTTCCCACCATGATTCCTGTTACCTTCTTAGAAACCTTTGTTCATTCCCAATTGCTCCATAGATTCCAGAGTCTTCTCAGTTGACAGCAGCTTTCCCAGAGACTGATAATCTGTTTTTCTGCAATCAAGTCTGCCTCATCCACTGCTTTTGCATCTCTTCTTCTACATCAAGATTCCCTTGCCTTTAAATCTTCTCATTGTAAAAATTTTATTCCTTCACCCACCTTAATCCCTATACATATTTCCAGTAGTCTGATTCCCAGCTCCATATTTCATTCAGGTGGATTTATCTTTTTATGTCTTCAGTTGTATTTCTTAATTACTATCACTCTAACCATCAACAGAAGAATGACATCTTCCTGCTCTCTAGTTACAGCATCTTGCAGACGTATGGTTTTTACCCCACTACAAGTTGTGTAGTATTGCTCACTCAGATTACAAACACTCCTAAAGAGCTGGACAAAGGAAGTCTTTAGTAATGATTTAAATATTGACAGGACTAATGGACTAATTTTAACAAGGAATAGAAAAGCCTGGTCACAGCAGAGTGACCAGTTCACAGGTAAACATTGGTGATGACTAGTTGCAATGAGGAACGCCCCTTAGGTGTTGAAATTCAAGATTTATTTACAAGAGGGAATGTAACTATGAGGACTACATTTTCCATCATACATTGTAAAAACCTGATTCTGACATTTCCAGTTGCAAAGCTCAACCAGATAAATTCTAGCTTATAACTAATATCACAGTAAAAAGAATCCAGTAGTGTATATTAACCTTCATGCTTCCATGTGCTCTATTTATTATGTGTCATTGTGTCAAACAGTAATAAAACTTACAATAGCAATGCAGTAGTGCCTATTCCATTTGGCTCTGAACGGATATACATGGAAAAGGTTTTTGTATTTTGGTCATCATAAACTTGATTTTTGAATCTGACACCAAGCTTTCACATTAAGGCATAAGGAGTAAATTTCACAGGTGTTAATTTTTGCTAGATTTTTTTTCTGACATACCCTCCAATTATTTTTGGATGATAAATCAGAGATGTTTTTCTTTTTTTACAGTAGGCAATGGCTGCTGAAGGACATTATTAACATTTGTAATTTTAAATTGTGTTGAAATGAAATTTTACAAGACTGACCCTAGAGCAATTATTATAGACTGCAAGAAACATTGTCTAACTTAAAATGAAAACTGCATTTTATCCCTGTTTCATTTCCTTAACTTCAAGTCAATTTCATATGCATTCAATTCTTCCATGACAGCAGCTCTGCGTATTCTTCTGCCACAAGTGTATCACTTCTTCATGTGCCACTAGTGTCCCAGTTGCATGCCAGCAGTGGAAAACAAGTTCAAGACAGTTCTACAGTAATTTGTGACTGCACAAATATTTTGCATACCAGTAAGCATATTTAGATATAAAACTCTGTAGTATACTTCAATTTTTTGCTAGTGTGATTTCAAAGATCAGTATCTCATATTGTTCATTCCATTTTGCAGTTACTCCATCAGCACTTTTTGAATTCCCGCAACTTTCACTATTGAATTTTATTGTTATTATTTTTAGAACTTATGTTGCAGTATCAAGTAGATGGCACAGCAAGGTTGGATTCCACATTCCAGAAGTGTCTCCTTGAAAGACCTTATTTGCCTATAGTGAATTGTCTTTTATCTAGCAAGGGGTTTTGCTGGAGGTAAGAAAGACAGAACAATAAATATAGTAACTGTTGCAAAATTTTTTATCAGAAGAGACAACAGTAATTATATTTACCACTTCCTCCTTGTCATATGCAGGGATTACTGAAGGCCTGAGCTTTAGAAAGATGACTTGAAGGAGGGCAAGTTGATGAATACAGTTATATGGATACTTAGGTGGATTTTCCTCTCATCTAGAAAGACCCAATTTTGAGAGAAATGTTTATTAGAGGAGTAGAGCTAAGTAAATGGGAATTAATTACAAAAAAGGTTTTGGAACAAAAACATGGAATAGAGGTTTCTTTTTGATCAGCTTTCCTTCATCTCTGTCACATGCTCTTTGGTCTTCATGTAAGCCTTTGTCTCTCCTAATTCTTCTTTTGTTCCTGCGTAGAAAGATGATGCTCAGAAATTATACAGCTAGACATTTAAGCTTGTTTGTTATTTTTTTAAATATTCTTAAAAAATGTTAATGACTGGTCACATTATTCAGGTATTTTTTTGTATTATAAGTGGGAAATTTACAGGTTTTGTTCAATCTACTTGCAAACTACTTTCCTGTCAAACTGAGGCTGGAAGTGTTTTTGGATCCAAACCTATGCCTGGGATCATTTCTTTCCTTCTGATTTCCATATGAGCAGATACGTTCTTGTTGATTTTAAACCATAATGATGATTCACCGCAGGATGTTCCAGAAGCACAAAGGATCATGACTTTCATGTTATAATCTCATCTTCAAATAATAAGTTCTCAGAAACTTTGGGTTATGGCCGTTGATCCTGCCTCACAAAGCAGCATTTTTCTGTTCCTGCTATGCTAGAGGTCCATAGGAAGCAAAGAATACATTACAGATTCCGAGCAGCTGTTCAGATTTATCCTTAAGGATTATAAACCCACTGGAATAGCATTTCTACATCATTGGATAAACAAAAGATATAGCAAAGAGCTAGTAGACATTACTCATGAATGTCAAAGACCCTGAGGAGTCTCAATTACCATTACCATCAGGGATGCCCAAGTGCCACAATGACGGAAGCAAAAGGAAAATACTAAGTAGGTAAAATGCAGTTTTCAGTATCTCTTGGGATGAGGTCTATCACGTTCCTAGCCTCTTATTAAAATGATTAGCATTGAAAGTTGCAGTACTTCAAGAAAAATGTTCTATATTGTCTCCAAAAGGCAGAAAGAAGGGAAAATAATGTACCGTCATGCTCTGTCCTCTGTTTTTGATCAAAATTCTGTATAAATGTTTCATGTACATTTTATTTTGATGCTCTAGTAGTTACTTATGGTGCTTCACCACAGAAATGGGTAATTATAGGATTCTTTATCTTGGTTAGAAATTTTTTTAATTCTAGTTGACAGCTTTGTCAGATATAAAGAAATTATTTGTGTTAAGTTTGGTTTAGTGTTTGGTTTTAAGTTACATTTATACTTTTAGACTTCTAACAGACTAAAATAGGAGAGAACAGAACAGAACATAAACATACAAAATCATTTCTAAAATTAATTTTATTATATAGAGAGTTGTTAAGGATAATAGTTACAAAACCCTGGCCTTGGAATTAAGCTCACAGATCATGTCTTAATAGTACAGTAGGAGAACTGCGTGCAATTTTGTTCCATAATCAGAAATGTAATTTAAAAGGAATTAAGATTAGTGACATTCACCCAATGCAAGGAAAGCAAGGAGAAGCTGGCCAAAGGAAAGCTCTGAACTATTAACTTAAAACCCATACAGCAAGTTTCCACTAATAGAGAGTGCCTCAGCATATTCACATATTCACCATCAGGCAATAAAACATATTATATGTAAGATATAAATCTTTAGTAGGGACTGCCTTCCACTCACATGGTAAGGTGTTACCAAAAACCTGATCTCCACTTTAATTAAAGAAGCGTTTCTACACCTGAGTATAATTAAGACTGGAATATAAAGTTCATTTTTCTCCTAAAACATATTTTTAAGGATTAACTCTGACAATGTTTTGGGGAACATACATTTCAATTTTTAATCTTGTAGTTTATAATCCATCATAATAGACAAGAACTAAAGTATTTCAAATGAAACAAAAATGATGGCTTTCAACCTTATTTTTCTTCAGAGAATGCATAGACTAATTGTGGAATATACTTCAAGAGATTCATTCACCCTGCTTCAAAACAGGGTTATCAAGACCCAAACTATCTGTGACAAGCAATACCGTTTCTGTAATTGCCATTAAAAAAAATTGTCTTGTGTTTCCTATAGAAATGTTTTGCTAATGTTTGGCTTCAGTTTGTCTCAACACCGGAGATTTGTTATTTTTTGTCATATCCATAGTGAATTCTCAGCTACAGGGAATGAGATTATTCATGACATAACAAGTCATATAACTAATGACAAACTAACAATAATTAAATGAAAAGAATTAGTTTAGGCTGCATCTGAAGCTATAAACATAGGGATTATTGTGTGAAATAGATAGCCTCTAAATTATCTAAATCTCAAACCCGAAAATAGAGTCCCATTCAGGCAGAATGTCATAGGGTTTGTTTTGGCTCCAGAGCAGATTTGAGATGCACCCTCTAATTTGCTGCTAGGAAGACAACATGGAATTGAAGTTCCACACTGTTTATAGTGATGAAGTTGACACTTATTTTTTAAAAATCTTTGAGGATCAAGATACTCAGATTTTCTAGACCTAACTGATACTGTGAAATTCTGTTTTTCAGCACTCTGAAATACACCTAAATTCAGGACGCTTTAGAAGCCTTAAGATTAAATAAAATTAATAAGATTAGAGATGTTTAGTGCATTCCTTTTACCATCTCTTCAATTGTTGTTTTTTGCTACGTATTAATCACCTCTGTTAACCAAAGTGGTTTTAGTGTTTTCTTAACATTTTAAGTGACTGACATGCTGTGATATTAGACCACAGGCTTTGAATAGTATACTTGATTTCAAGTTCTTAGGAATAAACACAAATAATGATTATAAATGATAAAGAAACCATATGACACCATGTTTATCTGCAACAGCAAAACTATATTTTATGCAAGTATGTTATTGTGGTTTGGCCTGAGACCTAGTTAAGCAATTGGTAAATGTGTCTTTTGGAACTAGTTCTTGGCCTTGAATGCAGATTACTTAGTTCACAAAATTAAGATTTCCTGCTGGGAAATTGGGTAGTTTCAAATGTGCTTTACCACTTTAATGGCTATTGCCAGATTCAACTTACACTCAGAGAAGAAGCAAAAGCTTCCATTATACAGTGTGCTGTATATAATATGGGGGAAGCAGTAAGCTTTGGAACGCCATATGCACCTGTAAAATTAGTAAATTTAAGCAAACTAGAAAGTCAAATTTAGATGAACAGGAGATAAACAGTGTTGGTGAATGCTTAACTCTTTAGGAAGTAGAACCTTAGTTTTAGTAAAATTGATATTAAAGATTGCTATAATTTTCACTATTACCCCTTGACTGCCATCAGATTTAAATATACAGTTGTGTGAATTCCAGAATAGGACCCAAAACTTTGATAGTGCCCCTGATAAGGCCTTTTTCTCTGTGACTTTTGGCAAATTACTTATCCATCCAAAGGTATGCAAAAAATCTCCTTACATGTGCCATGAGGTTTGAGGGAATTTATCCTCTAAAATTTTCTATCATCACTTAAAAAGAATAAAGTATAACATAAATGTTGGTTTATAAAGGCCTTCAAAAATACAGTCCTTTAAAGGAGATGTTCTGAGATTCTCATTTTTAGCAAATTTTATACTTTTACATGTTATAGATGGATGCTCAGAAGGCTGTAAAAATTGCGTCAGAAAGATTAGTTGGTTATCTGTAAATATTTATAATTTCTGTTTTACCTTTTGTAGGATAGTTGTCAAAATTTCATACAGTGGAAAGGGCATGGATTTCTACTACATAAAATGTGTGCCTGTCCAAAGGCATTTAAGAATGTTCTAATAGTTTGAATCTGTTAAAATAAGTTTTTCTTTCCCTGTGCTACATCAGTTATACCAATATGAAAACTTTTATTCACCACCATAATTGCTGATGGTATAAAATATAGCTTCCTAAAAAGTGTACAATAGAGTGTTTTATTTCAGCATCTGCTAAATGTCGGTGCAGAATTTCAAGGGTACATTATTGTGCAATCTTTCCTCACAGAAGACATCAGTCATGAAAAAGTGAGACAGAATTAAGGAGTTAGCCTTTCTTGGCTTGCATTGCATCTAAATCAGGCATGCATGACCCATTGCCATCATTGTTGTACTTATGCCAGCTGGTTCTGATTATTAAGAAAAGCAGCATTGCGTGCTGAACATATAACAATAAACTATTGTCATATGAATGGAGCACTTTTTCTTCTGAGGGATATAAATATACACATAATAAAAATAAGGTGACTCCAGTTTCACATCTCATAGAGAACAAATAATAGCTCATCAAGCATAGTAGAAATGGAACCTGGATAGGGAAGGTACGCTTACCAGCTTCAAAGTGATTTTCTTTCCCTTTTTTTTTTTTTTTTGGGGGGGGGGGCAGCATGGGAGGAGTGAAAGTTTTAGACTTCTTACTCCTCTCAAGTAAGCTAATTCCAAGAACAGATAATTTTGAATATTTAAGGGGAATTATTTGTTACATTGTATGTTCTCACCCTGCCCTGACGTCAGATAGGTTGAGTTATATTTAATGCTCAGGGGAAAT
Organism: Nipponia nippon; assembly: GCF_047370975.1. Taxonomy (NCBI): domain Eukaryota; kingdom Metazoa; phylum Chordata; class Aves; order Pelecaniformes; family Threskiornithidae; genus Nipponia; species Nipponia nippon. Next base: position 46,590,706 of record NW_028262347.1, read on the forward strand.
AGTCAGAATCTTTGATAAATAGGATTTCTCATCTCCTCCTCACTGTTTTTAAACTAGACACCATGAAAAACCTGGACTCCTAGAAATAATAAACTCTTTTAATATCTCCATCAGGGAATAATAAAAACGAGTATGTATAAAAACATGCCCTTTAGCATATGAAAGCATAGAAGCCTGTGAACTTATATACTAACCAGTAGATGCCTCATTTTGAGTACATTCACATATTGACACAACAATGTTTGCCAAATGAAATTCTCATGAAGCTTGGAACTCAAGACAGTGTAATAAAATCTGGGATACAACTTCCTGAAGTGGGGTCAAAACCTTCATGTTCTACTAGGAATTGCTGTGGAAGGGTAAAATCCCTAGAAAAGATATCTAGATATCTAGGGAAATAGTTGAAGTAAGAAGAAAACCCATTTGGCATATGTCTAAGTCTTATTGGTTTCATAGTGACTTTATCCATCCAAGACATAGGTATGGATGTAAGTTTTTTGAACCTGAAAAAATGTGGAAAAGATACAGAGATTTTGCAGGACAGTGAAAGAACTTTAACAATCTATTTTGCAAAGTGCACATTCACTTTCTCATGTTTCTGTAGTATTTTTGGCCACACAGAGTTCTGGGCCATTTTTATCAAATTCATAACTGAAACACAGGTTTAGTAAACATAGTATTTCAGAAAAGAAAAAAAAAAATCTAACAATCATTAACGTGATATTGATAATTTAAGTCAACATTACTGTAAAAACTGCAAAGGGATTTGGTATTTGCTCATAATTCTAATAACACTTATTTCCACATATTGAACTAATCCTATAACTTTATAGCCAAGATGAACATAGAGTAAGCCAGAAGAAGTGAGTGAAGGAAGATTAAACCTCATTTGTGTATTCCCATGATTGTGTGCTGTTCCCCTGGCTGACCATTTCATCTTGAATCAGGAGGTCTGTATGATCAGAGACGCAGCAGATTGATGGCTCTTCTCTAACCTTTGTCTGAATCTTCTAGGCAACAGTCCCAGAGCTCAGGAATGGAGATAAAGTCCCTTAACCTGGGCTTCACTTCACAGCTAAGGATCCTGCTGATTACTCTGACCTTATCAGATTTCTGTGGCCAGGAAGAACTATCATAACAATCTTGTTGGCCCTGAAGTAAAACACAGGTCACATAGTTTCATCCACTAATTCCTATAACAACCCTAGGATTTTGTGTTAGGAAATATAAAAGGAAAGGGATCCACTAAGTCCCTTGGTCTGCATAATAACAGAGAAAAGGAAGAGCACTCTTCAGGATAAAACCTTACATTTTCAACACAGACAGAGATAATTTAAAATCTGAGTAAGCAATATCAATTGTAAGATCTAGAAATATATTGGTATGTGGAATATCATAAAGTAAGTTTATTTGCTGAAGAAAACATGTCTCAAATATTACACCATGCCCTCTAGAGAAACTGACATTGATGCTGGGGCATATCATGATTACAGCACACAGATTAACTCTCTATCATTTGCTGGAAGAATAGGGAGCTGTTAGCTGTGGTGTTTGGGAGGACAACTATTTCACTGCCCAGTACTTCCTGGAACTGTTTCTCTAGCCTAGGAAATAAGCCTTTCACTCATTGCTTTCCTATGCTGCTGACATTAGCATTAAAATTATTCCCTTCTTATGTCATTGCTACAGGGCATTTTTGAGCAGTGGGAGAACTTTCTCAGACACATTGCTTCTTCTCTGAGAAATGTGATAAATGTTGTATTTCTCTTTCCCTAACCAGAAACAGGTCATATTTCAAGAACGTCCTATAATTCAATGCAAAAGGAAAGAAAAGAAGGGGGGGGGGGAGAAAAAAAAGAAGCAGTGTAAAAATCAGTGGTCATCTCTGTCAAATTTAGGAAAACTTCTAGAACCAGAGATATGAGTTATTCCTCAGGCAAGAATTTTCCTCAGAGAAGTGGATTTTTTCCCCTTTCCTTTCCTCCCTCTCCTTTTCCTTTCTCTTTTCTTGACACCGGAAAAACTATAAATTGGCTATTTAGTATTACAGTAAATAATTACAACATTTAGCTTTTGACTTCCTTACTTAAATTGCCAGTTGTAGCCCAGATGACTTTTTTTCTGAAAGAGAGTTACGTCAAAGAAAAAGACACAGCCTCAAACAGAGAGAAAAAAGTATTAAAAGAAAGGGCAGCACACGTTTTCACATTCCATTTACATGTGCATCACATGCACTCCATATATAACACTCCTCATGCTGCCAATGAGAAGTTTAAAGAGGATTTACAGGTTACTAAATGTCTGGCCTCACCTCCAGGGCTCACGTCTCAACCCCAGTGAGGTCAGTAAGAATTGTGCCACGGGATTTAATTCTGTCTCAGTTTCTTTTGATAAAGTCACTGAAGCTGCTCACTATGGATAAACCTAAATATACATGCAGAACTTTTACGATGGTTGTTGCTAGGTTAGTGGCAAAAAGAGATATGGAGGGTTTACACCTGTCTCTGTGCTAGGAGGCATAGCCAGTAGGTTATCTGGATTCCTGTTCAAAGGGCTTGCTTACACTCCTCAACTTCTTCATCATGATCAAGAAACAGCAGGAATGATTGCTCTTAAGTGACGATTCAGTTCCTATTCTGATATAAAAAATTCAATATGTGGTTGTTGCTATATGATAATGCTTAAAGAAACACTTGAAAAACAATTGAAGATAGATGATGGCTGATTTGTAAGTCCTGAGCTCTTTGAGGGGAAACACCTATTTTAGATTTTCCAGAGGTGACAGATTTCTTCTGCATATAGCTTGGCACCAGTAAATTTGAGGGGTTTCCATCTTTTTTGTGTCCTGCTCCTGTGCTTGGTGTCATTAACAACAGCTGAACTGGAACTCCTCTGAGGAGTTCAGGGTCAAGAGTCTGTCACTGGACTGTTACATCTGAGCACTCTAGAACTTTGTATTTTATTCTTCCTTTGATCTATAAAGCTGATCCTTGGAAATATCATATAGCTTCATTTCATGATTTTAAAGAACTGGAACATACAGTAATACTAAGACCACGATTTGGAGCAGTTATTATTTTTCAGTTTATTTTTTTCTTTCTGTGGGAGCATGAGACAAATTTTAAAGGACTCAGATTGGTTCTTTATTGATTATGATATGCATCAACTGAATGAAAAGCAATAAATGGAAAACATAAATTCCCCGTGCTCCAGATGAACAACAATTTGGATTTATATTAACAATTTCACCATATACTGATTCTTCTTATTTAGGCTAAACACTGATATCAGCTGACTTGTTATTGGATTGTTATGTGCTGCCTTAAGGCCACAAGGTCCATTTCTTTTGCTTCTCACATGTTAGCTCAGAGGAAAAAATATTTTCCCATGTCTTCAATGTTACTACTCTTTCTATATATAAATTACAATATTGAGTCAAACATCACTTTCAAAATCTTTTTTAAATGTGTCTTTCAAGTGCATAGGACCACATATGATTATTATGCACAACATACACTTGCATACAAATGCCTGATCTACTGAATATTGCAAAGCAAAACTTCTGTAAGAATTCTCCTAAAGAATTATCCCAGTCCAGTGTTGCACAGTGCAGCAAGTGCCCCACCATTTGTAACATGAAGGGTTTTTCTTCTGCAGCTCTGCAGCCTGCCCTTCACTTGCAGCTCCACAATCTTTTACTTAAGTTGCCGCAATACTGTTTTTCTGAAGGTACTGTGACAATGTTTTTCCTTGTTCTCCTCCTGTTTTCATGCTGTTGTTCTCATACCCTTGCACCAGCAAACCCAGATAGTACCCTTATGTCAGATTTCTCATGATAAGTGATTGCCACTGATGTGAGAATAACCCCTTCTTTCTCTCCTTTCCACCTTTTTAGACCTTGTTTTGTAGTTCTCAGTTTATATTTGAGGAGAAACAAGACTAAGAAAATAATAATGTATACAACAGTCATTTAAATATCCTATGAGTATTACCTAATAATATACTTGCAAAAAATTTAACAACTAATCAGCAAGCAACACCTGCCTCATCAAAAATAGGCTCCAAACAGCACTAGCAGCACCATAAACAGGAACAGCCAATAGGGATTTGATGTAGGACCTACATCATTACTATGGGAAAAGTATTATGTGGGATCAAAGGCTGCTCTGGAGAAAACTTTGGGAGCGGATGCTCCTCAAATGGACACCTCCCCTGCCCTATTGCCTGTCTTCCTGCCTGACTACAAAGGAGAGTATTACTTTTCCTTTTTGTTTCTTTCTCTTTCTTTCATTTCTTTTTCCCAAAAGTAACACTGATCATTACAGTCAATGTATGCTTTCAGCTGCATCACCAGAAATAGAAGCCTACAAAAATTTGCTAGAAAGTCCTGAGGATTGTACACCCTTCTGAAATCAAAAAAAAGGTGTTGCAGACATTTGAAACCAAAGTGGGATGCCATTTTTTGAAAACCCTTGGAAAGTCAGATTCTTCTTCCCACAGTCAGTGACAGCTCAACTGACTAAGCCTAAGGCAGTAGAGCACTGACAGGTTGTGTTGTTTGCTACACTGTGTGAACATTTCAGAAACAAACTTGTGTGTTAGATAGCCAGCAGTTCCCTGGCTAGTGTAAAAACCTGCAGAAAAGAGTTGTAGCCTTCTTCCACTCCTGTGCTTTGCAAGGACTGGTCTGCTGCTAATACCTCACAAGCTCCTTCGAATAGACATGCACATACACGTGTATGCACCTGCCTGGTGGTTAGGGCATTTGGCCGGGAAGTGAGAGACCCAGTTTCTCATTTCATCTTCACGCAATTAAAGACTGCCTTGCCTGTGAGACTGTAACCTGTGCAGTCCCCTTCTGCAGTGCACTGAAGAGAGCAGGAGTCAGCAGAGGAGGAAATGAAGATGGAACCCCTGTGGCTAAGCCACTAATCGCAGAGTATGAGCTCCTGCTTCCAGAATTGCTTCTGTTTTTTCTTGAATGCTTATGCAGAGGAAGTACTTCCAAGGAGTAGAAGCTGCAACCTTAGATGCTCCCCCAGCTTCCTTTGAGTGTTATGAGCGAGACCTTTTCCTCTTTCCCCTACCCCCATCAGCATTTCATTCCTGGCTCCACGCTGGTCACCCTTCGACCAGCAGCAGAAAGTGTTTCCTCCAAGTCCACACAAACCCAGCACCCTCAGCATGATACTTGAGGACAGTCAAGTGGAAATCCCTAGGAAAATCCTCCTTCTTGTGTCATGCTAACAGATTAATTCAATGCTATTAGCATGTGTGTCTCAGTGTACTCACTGTATCATAATTTTCAGAAGAGTAAAGCATGGAGAAACCTCTTTTCTGCGTCTTTAAATAGTCAAAGTAAGCATTTCTGGTAATACTGTTTTAATTCCAGAAAAAAAAAAATTACTTATAATTATTAATTGAGTATAATATCTTATACTCAGTTCAGTGAAATAATTTTATTGTCTTAAATTTTAGTATCTAAATCCTTTTTCGATCTCATTTCTAAAGAATACTTCTTTTTCCTTTCTTTTCCTCATTTTTTTTCTCTTAAAGATTCTGACTCAAAACTTTTCAGAAGATAATTAGAAATAAGAAGCAGGAGCAGCTTTCCTGCAAGTACTTTCAAATAACACATGACCTCTGACAAACTAGGAGAGTTGAATTTATCTATGTTATTTTTCTTTCCTTTTTTTTTTTTCTTTTCCTGATGTAAGGGCTTTTTAAAAGGACCATGTTTTACACAATGAATATTATTAAAACATCTTCATCAGATAAGTTAAAAATTTAATTACAAAAAGTAGAGCCCTCAAACTACCACAATCTTTGTAGATTATAAATGTATGGTTTTTAAAAAAGGATTTAGTTCCATGCAAATGAAATTGTTGTTGTAGTAATTTTTTTTAGTTTTCATGGTTTATACAGTTACTCAAAGCAAACAGTAAAAAAACAACTTTGAACGGTGCAGCTGGATATTTTCTGTGATGTCAGTGTGCCACAGGACATCTATCATCAAGGCAAAGTAAAATTTAGGACTCAGAGAATAAGTTGCCTTGTATCCTCTCAAGCTTGTCTCCGGGAAGTGATTTTGAAGCCCATGGGATTAAACTAAGCAGAAAGACACAGCTAACATGGCTAATTCAGCTCAACAGAAACACAAATATAGTTTTATTAATGTCTCATCAATGTTAAGAGCGACTAGGAAGAATTTATTCGAGCCAGAGGCCACTGAAGTCATATAAAGACTTTCATCAACTCTGGCTTTCAAAACAGGCCTGTGAGAGATGAACAAAAGGAGAAACTATACAGATATGCCAAATAATAGATAAAATACAGTAGGCACACCTGGGGCTCTTGTTTGCTCTTTCTAATAATACAAGAACAAAAAATGTTTAAGTTAAATTGAGAAGCAGCTTAAAAGCATTTTAACAGGGGTTCTCATTAACTTAGGGAACTGATTAATTAAGCTCCATTGAAGCCAAGATATACTATTCAAAAAGAAAAGGGAAAGGAAAAAAAAAAAAAGGCAAAAAAAAAAAGCTTAGACATTTCTTTGGATTTAAACAGTTTATTTTCTGCAATCTGTCAAAGTCAATTATTTTTTTTCAGAATGAATAATTTCATAGTCTGAAGACTTTCTATTATGTGCTTATGTTTGGTGCTGTGAGTATTGCAGCTGTCTTTCTACTTATTAAGATTATCTGCCAGCGTAACATATATGATTACCCCTTTTCAACCTACTACTTATTAATAATATGTAAAAATGCCCCAAAGTCTCTTTATATACTGTAGACTACAGTCTATATAATCATTTTATACAAAGCTAATTAACTTAACATTTGCCAAAAAAAGTAGTGCCTTCAGACTGAGTACATATGCAATTAGTTGTTGATATGAGGCCAGTTCTTGGTTAATTGTATGAGATACAGAAGAGGACTGCTGGTCTGGAATATCATAGTCTGCCCCCACAATAAACTCATGCATATGTCTGGCAAAGGAAAAATGCTGTTTTCTTCTTCAGACCTATTTATATGCAGCAATTTGCATGGCTTCAAATACTAGACTAGAAGCAGTCTGGTTTTAGCTAAAACACATCATTAGTGTTTCTATTGTCAAAAAAATGATGTAAAACCAAATTTTGTAAAGAAATATTTTGGTGAAGTAAAACCCTAAGGAGATCCTGATATTTCATTTCTGCTTCTCATTTGACTCTGCTTTTGCTCCTGGTGGTGGTTTATTTCCAAAGACAATGAAAAAAGAGACTAAGAATTTGAGGATGATAAAGACTCAAGAAAATACAGAGGATGAAATAGAATCTTTGCCAGAATGTTACTTAAGACAGGGTTGAGGTGAGACTCAAATGTAATACCTTTTTAGGGATAAAGTTCACTTAAATAAAACAAACAAACAAACATGTATATAAAAATGTAAGACCTAACTTCAAAAAGCTGACAATTCTGACTGTAGGACAATGGAGAGTTAAAGACAGAAACATCTTTAAGAAAATTAAAATATAAGGAAAAATAGTCTTATGGAAAACAAACTCAACATTTTAGATTGCTAAATACAGGTATTTCCTCAGAAGGAAAACAGGCAAAGTGGGAGCTGAGAATAAAACCAGCATCAGAGATCTTTACATCACTAGCTAATCAGGTGAGTAATGGTATTAAGTAACAGTATTTCATGTGGTTCAGCCATGCCATCTACCTTCACTGACAGCTTTAAAGGTGTGACTGCAGTATGTGCATTTATATGTATAGTTGTATATTTACATCTGAAGTCTCATGCTGTGCTTACGTCTAATTTCTGTTTGCAGAAAGATCATGGTTAATGAATCTATAGTAATAAGAGTTCATTTAAAAATATATCCATTCACAAAGATTTCCCATATAGATAGAGAAGAAAAAGGAAAAAGAAAGGAAAAAGGGAACCTGAACTGTAAGTTTTCATATAGAAATGAAGCATATTAAAAGGGTTTCTTGCACAAGGCTTCTTTCCTTGTATTTTAAATTGGTGGATTTGTGAAGTGACATAGTTGACTATGTCTCTTTGAAGTTCTGCTGACAAAACTTGTTTTCTCAAGATGTCTTGCCCAGGAAAAGGCTTCTTTGGAAGAAAAATCACTTTGTGACCTCTTAGACCTTTTCAAGACCTCCAAGAGCTTGCCTGTAAGAATGTCATTCAAGAAACCTCAGGCCTGACTGTCTTTTTTTTTTTTTTTAACACTTGTTATTTATTGTGAAAGTGCGTAGGTAGAGATATTTATCATAGCTGTAAAACAGTACACATTTTATTGAAAGGCTGTAGTTTTTACCCATCTGTAAAATGTCCATTCTAGGGGGAATTAACCTGTGGATGTTTTGTATTTGTGTCACCATACCACTATTTTTTAGTAGACAAACATACCCAACAAAGTAGGTGCTACCCCATATGGCCCATATTGCTTTGATAGAAGAAGCCAGCTGTTAGTGCTTGAAGCTTGCATAAAAGCTGAAAATTACAGGGCAAGTATACATACTGAGTTTTTAGAATGCCTTGAACAACTGATTCAGGATGAATTTCATTACTACATATGACAATTAAAGATCAATATATCCTTATTCTTAAAGTGGAGAAAAAAGTTGGTTTGCAAGAGATGAGCAACTGTATTATAAATCATTGGACATAACTGGCAAAATTATGCCAATTTATGTTTTTCCACCTGAGTGGAAAAATAAATATTCAAATGTAATAAACAACATAAACAAAATAAAGTTCCATGGAACAAAATGATTGTATATAATTTGCTGTAACTATAATAACTATAACTATAATAGCTATTCTAATTAATAAAGAAATAAAACAACAAAAACTCCTGGCAAACCCTCACACATGCATTTTTTAAAATGAAAAGTCACGACTGAATTTTGAAAATTCTTGTGGAATAAATAAAGAACTTTGTCTTTCACATGCTGATTTGGGAGGTTCTTTTTTTTTCAGCTGTGTATGGTTTTTTGCTTTGTTGGAATGTGTCCTGGATAATAATTCTTTCAGAAGTATAGATTGATAAATTTTGGCATAGTTATTTCTCCTGGCAGGATTCTCCAATAATTAAATAAAAACAAAGAAGTTTCTTTGCATGCATATGATGGCAGGTCTTGATAACAATACTGGCAAATGTGCATCAAAAGGAAGAACATGTCATCCTGGATCTGTTCCAATATTACAAATGATTTCTAGAAGTTAGTTTTAAATCTCTGTTATTTTTGCTGCTAAGTAGAGGTGCCATAAAAAACTAAATGTTAAGTCCCTCAGGCCAAAAGTAGAACAACTATGCAATGCCTGTCCTGTTTGTGAACTCTGCTAAAGACCAATGAAGCCTTCAAGCATTACCTTGTATGTTTTCCCAGATGTTTAGGACTTTATTGTGTATCTGAAATTTTCTTGCTTTTTCTCCTTCCTTTCTTTCTTAGTGCCTGCTAGATAATTAGATCTTGGGAGACAGAGTAGGAAGTCCATACTTTCCTTTGGCTCTCTTGATTCCCTCCTTACATTTTCATATAGTAGAAACACATTATAGTCCTGCCTCAAAACTTACTTTGGAACATTTATAGTTCCTAAAGATAATATAATGTACCATACATAATTAAGTAGAATTACCACCTTGAACTGTGAACTAAGCAGGTCCTGTGCGTTGGGTGAGAACATAACCTGCAGGTTTCATCTAGTCTCAGATGAAAGGTAGAACAGAAGCTTTTAAGAAAAGCCTGAGTACAACAAGATATGGTGTACATTTGATGACTAATTCTTTTTTTTTAGAATTTGAGTCAGTATTGAACATGTTTCTTAGAATGCTAGAAAACGTATGGTGTGCCACCTTGGGTTAATTTAATTTTCACTAAGGAAGAGAGCTGAACTTATACTCCACACAACAACCTTTTAGAGAAGATATGAAAACTGATATTTTGGTGCACATAAACCTTAAAGTGCAGTAACATACATTCAGCAGTAGTTTTTAAAATATAGAAACACCATCATTGGGGTTTTTTTCTTTAAGGGAGGGATTTCTTCCTACCCAATTTTACTTTCTGGTAGTATTTGAATATTGCAGACAGAACAGTCTCTTCAATTTTGTCTTTGCATAAAAATAGTTTGCACCAGAAACCCACCTCTACGGAAAAATGTTTGGGTCACCCCATCCTATATGTTCTTCAGTCATCATCCCACAGAGTCTTCCTCCCTCAAATATCCCCAGTTTTCATCACTTGAACCAGTATGTGCAACTCTTTCCCTCAGCTTCATATTATTAAAAAATCATTCTGGTTTTTGGGTTGGGGTTTGGGTTTTTTCCCTCTGGGTTTTTGGGTTTGTTTATTTTTCCCTGTGGACCTTTTATTATTTTAAGCACTTGCAACTGAAAAAATGAAAGCAGTAATTATGTTGCGGGCCATAGGCACCATGGACTGTCCAGAGCAAACAGGGAGAAATGCTGTGTAGCACATATCCTGCCAAATGGAAGCCACAGATCAAATTTTTGGAGTACTAGATGTAGCAGTATAGATGGTGGCTTTTCCTTCAATTAACTGACGAGAGCAGAGGATGACCCATAAAATATTGGACATCTATGGCAGGAACCGGTTCAAGTATAAAATAGCTAAATTTAGATGTTTGTATAAGGACTGGGTATCCAAAATAATTTTGCATTCAGACAGATGCATTCAATATAGTGAGGATAATGCATCTATCAAGCTGATATTTACTTTCACGCGATCCAGTTTGCTCTGAATCCTACTGATATCTTTTAAACAGCTAAGGCTTAATGAGATGGACTCCAGCTCAACAACTTCTTTTGCATATGGACAAGAGTACTGAGCAAGAAACAATATTTTGCTTTCCACATTAGGGTGGGTTGTCAGTGCCATTAACTTTTGGACATTTGAGCAATGATCAATACAAGAAGCTTGAAAGCAGTGTACAGTTCACAAACTACAGAAAAGGGACCACATTATTTCATGATATGTCCCTATACAGGCAAATAATTTCTATGCCCATTTGTCCCTTGGATTTCCTAATAAAAGCTTGGGAGCATTCCCCTTAATTGCAAAAGAGATAGCACATTTTGTGCTGTAGAGAAACATTCAGTTGGCTATGAAATGAGAAATTCAGCTCGTTCTCTATAAATCTTCAAAATCCAAACCTGGATTTTGTTTAAATAAATGACAGAGGACTAAAAGCTTCAGCAACCCACTAGAATAATTCTTCTGGTGATGGTAAATCTATCTTCTGTGGATTGCTTCTCAGCTAGACGTTGGTTACCTGTTTGCGTTATTTTTCAAGGCACTGCTTTATGACCCATATTACAGAGAAGCCCATGTTTCTATGTCCCTGTGTCCCATTACCTACCGACAGAAACAGTGACTTAGTTCAAAGACCTTATTGCAATCTTCTATTTCTGTTCTCCTGATATCTTTGTTTAGCCTCTAATAGATAATTAACATTATTACCAAACGGCTAATTTGAATTAGAGACAATTACTAGTGAATAACGTAACCTTAGAGAAGCAAGGGGATTTTGTTTGTTTGTTTGTTTATTTCTTATAATTGCAAGAAATAAGTTGACCATTGCAAATCCTGCTGTCATTAGCTAGAATAGCACTGTGCTGGTTTTAGCTGGGACAGAGTTTCATAGAAGCAAGTATGGGGCTGTGTTTTGTTTTTTTGCTGAAAACAGTGTTGATAATAGAGGGATGGTTTAGTTACTGCTGAGCAATGCTTACACAGTCAAAGCCCTTTCTGCTTCTCACACCACCCCATCAGTGAGTAGGCTGGGGGTGCACAAGAAGTTGGGAGGGGACACAGCTAGGACAGCTGACCCCAACTGAGCAAAGGGATATCCCACACCATATGACATCATGCTCAACATATAAAGCTGGGAGAAGAAGCAGGAAGGAGGGGACATTCGGAGTGATGGCCAAGTAACCATTATGCATGATGGACCCCTGCTTTCCTGGAGACAGCTGAACACCTGCCTGCCAATGGGAAGTAGTACATTAATTCCTTGTTTTGCCTTGCTTGCGTGAGGCTTTTGCTTTACCTATTAACCTGTCTTTATCTGAATCCTTGAGTTCTATTGCTTTTACTATTCCAATTCTCTCCCCCATCCCACTGGAGGGGAGTGAGCGAGTGGCTGTGTGGTGCTTAGTTGCTGGGTGGGGTTAAACCATGAGAAGCACAAACAGAATTTCAGATGTAGAACACAGTTAGAAATTGCATATACACGAAGTAAGCAGCTGACATTTATAACCTCAAGCCAGTCACAGAAACCCCTGTTTTAGTTTTCATTCAATGGGCTACAGCAAAATAAAGAAAAAAGTCACCATCTTAAATAGTGTTCTATGTGGGAAGGATCAGAGGTAATTTCTCATTCAGTGAAAATGGTTTGTCCTTAACAAAATTTAAACAACCTTGAAAACAGAAATTATCCCTCTTTGTACAGTGTATGAGTAGGTTTTTTTCTATATATTCCCTTGAATAGTGATGTGATGACACATAATTCTCAATATGATGTTTACATCAAAGTTTAGCCAAAAATATAGAAAATATTGTAATTCTAAGTGGGTGATAACATTTTAGTAGATTTAGCTGCATATATCATCTAAGGGATTTTATTTTTCTGCTTTTCTTTCACAAATTTGAATTTGTTGACTCATAGGAAAACTTTGGTGGTCTATTTTTATTTATCTATTTAGAAATCATGAAAAGTTACCTTTTCCCACTGGAAATCCATCAGGCATTCATTCCAGATGAATTTCTAACTGATTGAAATATGGTATTAAAGATTCAAAAAAGCATGAATTGATTAAGTAAAATATAATAAAATCTTACAATAAAGTCCAAATTTCTTGGGCACTGTTTCCAACCCCATATCAACTTACTTGTAGATGCTTTAGTATAATTTCATAGATCTTTGTAATTACTTCCAGAAGTCCTTTTGACATTTTTTCAGATATAAAACTTATAAAATCACCTCTGTGAGAAAAAGCCAGTAAAGATATTCTAACAAACAAAAATAAATAATGAAATGCATGGAAATCCTTTCCAGGTTTTACAGTGCCAAAAAACTAAGCACCTGCTTAAGAACATATGCCTTCAAGCATATCCAATAGAAACAATTTTGAGGTTCCTCTTTCTTTTTCTTCTTGTTGCAAATAAACACATAGGCAAATTAATTGAATAAAACCCAACAACTTAAAAATGAAATGCAGACTCCATAGATTTTTTATCTAGAAAATACTTCTTTATTAAGAAAAAAATAAATCATATTCATCATACTAATCAAGAATAATGTTAGCAGAGACTCCAGTCCAGCAAATATTGATGCATGTTCACCTCAGCTTGATTCAGAATTCAATAGTCAGGTCATGTTTCCAATCAAGCACATGCATTAGCTGCACAGTATTTGCAGTATTCTAACATGCAAAAGTGAGTAATTATGGAACCATGCTATCATGACAGCCACAGCCAATATTCAGTAGAGTACAGAATAATAATCTGATATTGAAATATCTTTTCATAATGTATAAACCTAGAGGTTTTTTCATTCCTATTAAAGTAAATTTCAAGATTCAGTCTCTCTTCCTTTAATATAAATTAATATTTTCCTCACACATCCAGCCCTTTTTATCTCAAATTGTTTTAAACACATTGGTAATATACTCAGTGAACTATTTTATACCATGAAAATCATATATCCTTGGAGTTTAATGTCACCTTTCTAGATAATTTCAGGATGTACCTGGAGGGTATATCTAGAACTGCAGTAAGTATAACCTTTTCGATTCCAGTCTGAAAGGTTTAAAGATCAACTTCATGTACACTGATTATAACACATAGAAACTCATAACAATGTTATGTGAAATATGATGGAGTAAGAATTTCTGCTGCTTTTTCATTACTACTGGTTTTGATTATGTCTTCTCCAGTGGCCACTAGAAGATTCTTTCTAGTCCACTTTAGGATAGAACTGGTTTATAATCAAAACAAAGAATGGACAAAGATGAATGAAGCCTGTATTTAGGGTATTAATTCTAGTGCTGCTGATAAAAAAATCCCTTTTCTTTCATGGTTTGTCTCACAGGTGAAAGAAGTCAGTTGTCCTTTACTGGGTTTTGTTTCACATGTTTTTTACAATGTCTTTTAAAATGTTTATAATTAATACATACCTTAAACATTTGGGTCAGGCTTCAGATATTTCTTAAGTAAGTATTGTTTCAATCCTTTTCTACCTTAATAATAATATTTGCCTCCATAGAAACAGCAAATACAACACAATGGAACTGGAATTAAGCCAACCTGTTATTAAACCAATGGCAATAGCAAAGCACTGTCTGAAATACTTTATAGCCTTTGGAATGCCATATTAAATGTTAAGGAAAAAATAGCTCAATTAACTTTTTTGTCACATCTGTCATATATTTTTCTGGAGACTTAATACAACATCATATGTCAGGTGAACTGTTTTCCAGTATTGTATGTTTTATTTTTAAATGTCCATTTAAGAAATGCAAAGTTTTGTTAGGAAGCACTACTGGATGTTTTTCATTAAGTGCACAAGTGCTCTAAAATTAATAATTAAGTCCTGTTTCTAGTCTCAGTTTTCTGTGTGTGTTAGCTGAAGTCTCATATGAGAACAGAGATTTTAAAGTGCTCCAGAGAGCCTTAAAGTTTTATGGGGCCAAAAGCAGCAGACACAGAAGTACTCAGCAGGTCTTGTCACTACAAAATGTGGAAAGTGACTGTCAATCTCTCACAATATGCCACAACAGGGATTGGCCCTTCACTTGCTTTCCATCCCCCAATTTAAAAGGATTAACAAGAAGAAGTGGATGATGGAAATCTGCAGAGGTGTCCTCCCAAACACCCTAAGCAACAGGATTCTGGGCACCTTTCCAGTCAGTGAAATACTTTTAAGCAGAAATAGGGACTTACAACAGCCAATCAAGACAGCGAAATTTGAGGACAGCATCATTTATTGAAGGATGAAAAGAGAAATGAACACTCTGTCTGAAGGCTTTAAGTATTAGTGTGTAGGATACTTTTCATAGCTTTTTGCCTTTTTGCAAAAGACTTCACCAAACAGGAACTTTTGTTAGTGCAAGATTCTGGCATGAGTAACTTACAGGTGTAATGACATAGTTTTGGGAAAGTGGTAGATACCTGGATTTCAAAAACGAAGAATATAATTGTTTTTTTAATTATTCAATCTGAACCATAATGTAGAAACTATTTTGAATTTTGAAGAATTCTGAAGCAGCCTTCTTATGGTGACCAAAGTTGAGATCTCGCTGGATATGCCTATGCTGCGTGGTAGAGACAAACCCAAGTCCAAAATCACCTTACATACAGAACAAAAACCTGAAGATCAGCCTGTGTCTCAGGAAGGGTGTGCTCTGCAGAGCGTTGGGACCCTATAGTCGAGTAGACTGAGAAGGTCAGGAACAACCCAACATACTGAAAACTGGCTGAACGACTGGGCCGAGAGGGCAGCAATTAGTAGTGCAAAGTGCAGTTGGAGACCAGTAACTAGCAATGTACCCCAGGTCAATACTGAGTCCAATCCTATTCAACATCTGGATGATGGGGCAGAGTGTGCCCTCAGCAAGTTTGCTGATGATACAAAACTGGAAGGAGTGGCTGATATACCAGAGAGTTGTACTGCCATCCAGAGGGACCTCAACAGGGTGACAGGAAGATCATGAAGTTCAGCAAGGAGAAGTACAAAGTCCTGCACCTGGGGAGGAACAATGCCATGCACCAGCAGATTCTGGGGGCCACCCAGCTGGAAAGCAGCTTTGCATAAAAGGACCTGGGTGTCCTGGTGGACACGAAGTTGAGCATGAGCCAGCAATGTGCCCTTGTGCCAAAGAGGTCTAATGGTATCCTGGGCTGCATTATGCTAAATATTGCCAGCAATTTGAGGAAGTGATCCTTCCCCTCTACTCAGCACTGGTGAGGTCACACCTGGAGTTCTGTGTCCAGTTCTGGGCTCCCTGTTACAAGAAAGGCAAGGACATACTGGAGAGAGTCCAATGAAGGGCCATAAAGATGATTAAGGACTGAAGCATCTCTCCTATGAGGAAAGGCTGAGAGAGATGGGACTGTTTAGCCCAGAGAAAAGAAACCTCAGGAGGGATCTCAACAATATGTATAAATAGCTGAAGGGAGGGTGCAAAGACAATGGAGCCAGGCTCCATGAACCTTGCTTCTTTTATATACAGCAAAGTTTTACCCAAGATAATAACTTATTACCTCCCCATTCCATTTTGCAAAAGTTTTGTGGACATACACCTTTCTGCCCATGCCAGAAAGGAACTGGTTTAGGTGACTTGTAGGTTACCATCCAAAATGTACCAAAAAGTCTTTAAACGTTGCTGCAGAACAAAACAAACAAAAAAAGAATATTCTAGAACTGTAATGAGTCTCAAAATTCAATTAACTGATGAAGTGGAAAGTGTTTATCAATTAAAAAAATATTAATAAAAGCAATTTGAAGTCTGTGGTAAGTTTTCATAATTGTTCAATTCAGTCATTTGAATTTCACATCTGGTTCCTCTATAGCTTTGGTATTAAACTTTCATTTTTGTTTTTTAGCCTTACATTATTTTGATTGTAAGAAAGCCTATTATCAAGTTATCAACTGAATACAGAGAATTAAATTAATGAAAAAACGTCACTCTCTTCATTAGAAGAAACATTACATGATCAAAAATAAGTACTTTAGAGTGTAGGAAATCTTACACTGTCTATGTATCTGCTTTTGCGACCTCTGAAGCCTTTTTTTTTAATATAATATGTTCTTAAGAGATTCAATTAACTTTCCTTTGTTTAGTGACGATTTCTTTTAACAAACTTTTTAAAACTGCATTATGCACAGACATTGATTAATATTATTAAGAAGTTAAGCCAGATGATGTTTGGGAACCTGTCTACTTAGAGTTTACATTTTCATTTCTTATATGTAATTAAAAAAAATTGTGAACACTTCTATTATAAAAATTTAATTCCTTTTTAAAGGAATTAAAAATTCCAATTTTAAAGGAATTAAAGGACGTTCTCAACGTCTCTTTATGTAACAAGTTGTTGAGATTTTGCATTCACACAAAGACTTTCTTACAACACTACTTATTTTTATTTAGCCATTTAGGATCAAATCTCATACCTATTGCACAGAAATATATGTATTTTTTTCTGGCTCTCCTGAACAGCAAATGAAGCAGGACTTGGTGTCCCTGAGGATGCAAAGTATATAAATAAATATTGTTTACCTTATTTGTGCCATTGATTCACACTCCTGTATACCTAACTTTGATTTCTTTTCTTGCTGACTATGGTTATGGCATGAACATCCTCTAAATGAGTGTGCTATTTGTACAGGCACTTTTTCATCATTAAAAATTAAAGATTTGTTTAGTATCCTTCCTTCCTAATACAGGGTTTCAACAGTAATGTTGTGATTTATTCAGGCTGTGTAATGAGGTGTAAGGTATTATTCTAAAAAGAAACTTAAGAAAACCTAAAACACCTTTCCCAACCTGTTCACCTCAGTTTCTCTAGCCCAGGCACAAAGCTTAAAGAAAAACTCTTATTCGTATGTTTTTGATGAATTTTAGTGCATTTGTGAAAGAATCATTCAAATAATCTAAGGAGAAATTAACTTCTCCTTCTTGTTTATCATGATTTTATTTCCTTTGCATAAGCTTTCCTGTAGTTTGGAGAGGTGGGGAGCTGCAACGAATTAGAGCTTGATTATTTATCATGACTTTTCTTAATGCTTCACATAGTTTGTATATATGTAACAATTCTGTGTTTAAATATTTCTTATTTTTCTTTGATGACTCTAAGCACAGTTTGCTCACACTGTGTATTAGTGCTGTGTTAATAAGACTTCACAACCTTTGCATTGGAGCTTTCTTAGACCCCAGAATTTATTCTGCCTACAAATGCCCCAAAATGTACCTTTTCAGCCCTCTTAGAATAACAAGTTCCAAACTGGAGACCAGTGAATTGTGCATTTCTGGCACAATCAAAATTAGATGTCAATGCATCTGAATGATAAAAATATATTGGTCTCACACCAGGAATACAAACAATGCAAAACAGAATGGAAGAGCATTTTTCTTTATGAGAGACCAGTTGGCTGAACCGCACTTACTGTGGCATCCAGTGGGAACCAGAAAAGCACTGGTCCCTCCTTGAAGAAAATAGAGATTATATTTTTCAACTGCAGTCCAAAACTGGAAAAGATTGGGTTTTGGTTGTTTATACAATCTCTAAAGCATTTGACAGATCTACAGAATAGCCAATCACAAAACAATTGTATACATATAAATCTGACAAAAGCAATCTATCATCTCAAATAAAATATTAGCTCTGCTTATCAGGCTTCCACTCAGGTTGAGACCTCACAGAAACTATTATGTTACAGAAAAGATGTGAGAATGTACATTAACAAAATCTGAGAATGTAAAAAAATATCTAAAAGAAGTGTTAGATTTATTATATTGCTGACCTCAAATAAACAGTCACACTGAGGAAGATCCTAGGGCTTAAAGAACATGCTCTAAATGTGTGCCGAGTCTCAGGAAAAATAAACATCCTGGAGAAAAGTACAGAAATGTTATTTTTGATACCTTGAAACAACACCTCTTAAGGGATATTTTGCTCCCTGCTCTGAAAGATACCAGAAGATACCACAGGTAATCATGCATGCAAGGTCTATTTTCCCTAAGATGACTACATTTTAACAACAAAATAAGATAACAGACCACAGTTTAACCTGCATGCATGGAAGTATCTATTTAGACATAACACTATAAGGCTATATTTTCCCCTAAACACAAGTTTATTGGGAATGTAAGAGAATAAAGAAATAGAAAAAGAGGTTCTGTCTCACCCAGTGTCCTATCTCCAAGAGTGACTGCTAGCAGATGCCTAGGTAAGGGAGTAAGAGGATAGAAACAGGAGAAGCAGGTGGTGATACTTCTTTAGATGACATTTCAAGGCTTCAGTTGTGCTGACTGGGACATTCTGAATCAAAGGTAGCACCTCTGTAGTTAATAATCCTATGTGGATTTTTCTTATCTGAATGTCTCTCTTGTCCTTAAAGCTTTGCAAATTGAGAATAAAAAATCCAACAACTAAAAGAACAATAACATCAAATTTTTAACTATAGTTACACTGACAAATCACAAAATACTGCCAATGGAGTATTAGTTGTTATTATTAAGCAATTTCTTCATCAAAATACTTATATGAGCTAGTGTTACGTAAAAAGCCGTCACTTAATGAACATGATTTTTTTTTTTAATTAATTTTGTCTTTGTGTTCAGTTCACACTGAAAAGCCTTAACTGAAAATAAATGTTTAAAACAAGGACTAGGGTTTTCAAAACAACTGTGAAAGTACAGTTTCATTCCTTACAATCTGATATTAAGTATAATTCATTAACGCCTGTCATAATTTTAAAAAGTATTCTTTATTAAAAATCCCTTCTAATTAGGCTCTATTGTGAATGACAGAAAAAAAATTTAATTTCTTTTAACAGTTTATAATTAAAGTAATAATATCCAGTGTACTGTCTAGAAATAAGATGTCCTTCAAGCTTATAAAAGAAAATCTGGCTTGGTCACCCCCTTAGGGTAAAATAAATCCTCATCAGTACATTCTATGGTTATCAGTAGCTCATATATTGCAAGTTGTTAAAGGCATCCCATGAGGTGCCACAGCGCTCTTCATTACACAGGTATTTTTCTACTTTTGCATCTGCTCCTGTTTACCCTGCATTACATTATTGTCATACTTACAGTGTATTCTATATTGTTGCCATACTCCACTTCATCTTCTAGCCACACTAGAAAACATTCAGCCACAGAAGAACCCACAAAATTCTAGTGTGAATGAAAAATTGAAATGTGATGTAATATCTTACAGATGCTAGAAAACATAGTACTACATATTATATTTCTTAATCTTTAAACAGTTTTGATTTCAAACAACTTTTTCACAGACATTAGTCAACGTTTTTGTTATACTTTTTAAATTTTCCAAGTACCCTTATTTTTATAAATTGACAACTGACTTTATAATAATGCATTTTTGTATTTTACAAATAAGTTTTCTACACAGGTGAAGTCAATGAAAACTGAATTTTGAATTAAATAGGTACATTTTTGATCTTAATCTATAAAACCTTATCATGAATACCTTAAGGGTGTGTACAATGCATGCTTTTCATTTACATGGGTCATAAAAAGCAGGCAGAAACTTTTATGAAAACATGTTTAAAATTGACCATTATATCTGAACAGAACAATCCCCTGTGCCTTGAAATTGTTTTCTCGTGCATCACAGGAAACATGACTCCTGCAGTCTCCAAAGAAATGTAAGCAAAGGGAAGATATTAATCCATCAGGAAACCTCAGCTGCCAGAGGTGAAACTGGTGTACTCATGCCTATGTGATATTACACATTTTGAAAGTGACCTTGTTCTAAGAGAACACATTAAATATAGCTTCTTTCTTTTTTTTTCTTCCCATCAAAGAAATAGTGACAATCTTATAGTGATCTTATTTTGTACAATGAAAAAGAATGCCTTCTAAAATTCCCGAGGCTTCCTTTGAAAAAATAACATCACAAGTTGAGAAAAGCATTGCATGCTCCAAGCATTTAAATTCTGTAAACTCTTTTTCACACCAGAACATGTGCATACGTTAGCACTTCTGTGTTAAAAGTCTTAGACTGTTGAGAACAGAGAATATGAGTTATTATAATCCCTAGCTATATAGTCTGAAATTCCAATTCTAACAGCTCAAGGGTTGTTTTGCTTTGTTTTGTGTTTGTTTTTTTTTTTTCCTTTTGGAGGTCTAAGCTAACTATTAGTGTTCCGGCGTTAAGACTTCAGCTTATAACACAGATCTTACTGCTTGCTTATGTTAAGCAAAGATGAGAGGCCACAATCTACTCAGTCTTTGACTTCCAGTTGCGTCTTTGGAATATCTCATTGCAAGTTGAGTAGTAGCTTCTGCAGTGCCACTGGTAGTGAACAGGGATTTGCAACTAAAGTACAGTATCTGATGCGCTGCTGTGCACACTAGCTCTCATTCTGACTTAAGTAGAAAGGGAGATGATGCAGACTGACTCTTTAAAGCAATTCATTATCACTTATGATATATCTCATAGAGCTACTAAAATGAATGGAACTATTTGCAGACAAACATAGTGCAGATAAATGTGTTTAAAGTAGCAGAATTAGATCAGGCTATGTATTATCCTATGAAACGCAACACTCTACAAATGCATTAATTTGACTAAACAACTATATACGCAGACAGCCTCCAAAGTAAATACTTAGACACTTCAGTTTTAGGGTTTTAAATAAGGATTTTAAAGTAATGCATTTTTGATCATTATTTGTTAGGAAAAAAATGAAATAAGTGAACATTTGAAAAGACAAGGAATTGCGGACTAAGCAAAATTAAACCCCAAATTCAGTGCAATGAGAATACAAAAAATACAATCCAGAGATGAATATGCCCCAAAGCACAAGATGAAAAAAAAGAGAGTGTGCTACTTCTGTATACTTTTTTAAAGTTTTCATAAGATATTTAGAAAATTATATCCTAAAATTCTTACTAATTCCATTTTTGTCTAAAATGCAACAATCTCAAGAGAAAACTTTGAGAATCAGAAACCTTCAGATATTCCAGTTCTTTTGTATACTGTTCCCACAGTCCCAAGGAATAAAAACAAATGCTTAAATACAAAGTTTAAGTGCATCAATTTAATATGTCCTTATGCACAAAAAGGTTTAAGGAGTTCTATATAGCATTTCAAAAATCAAAGCCAACAGTTCATTTAACCACGTTACATCATGTCATTCTTTGGTACTTCATTATGCTTTACTGTAATGAATCATATATGTCTTTTTTTTTAGGTGAAACAGTAAAAAAACCCAAACAGCAATACAGAAAAGAAGTTAATAATGTCACCTTAAGTATACTGGGAAGATTAAATTAACTGATGAAGTCTAAGACACAGAAGCAGTTGTAGATATTGGTAATGTTGTGGATGGGAACCTTACTGATGCTTATGAGAATGAACAGAACACCTTGATATCTTGCTCCAATGGTTGAGGATATAACAAACCTATTTGGCCTCTTTGCTGATCTACACACTGGCTTTCCATGGAATATGAAATCAAAGTCTTTATCTCCATGTCCTCCACGGCAATTTAAAACACCTTTTAAAAGGTTTGGAAGTGAAAACCACAACAGGTGATTTGATTGCTGTAGAAAACTGAACTCTCTGTGGTACAGATCATGGTCGTCTGTGGTAGACAACATCTGTTCCAGGTTTAACTGAGTGTAAAATAAATATTCCATACCCTCATCCTCCCCTCTGTTCTTACCACTGCCACACCCAGCCAATACACTCATGCATGCACACACACAGAGCATCTCCTGACTCGTGCATCAAGGGGAAGGCACATTTCTCCAGCATTATTAAAACATAAAATTCAGCAACATGCATACTTAGGTATAAATGTGTTGTTTGTATGATCATACACATATAGACATAGGTGTGTATAAAACACACTGTAACAATACCCGTGCTGTTCATCCTTCTCTCTCTTGGGAGAGAATAAACAATGTTACATATACTAACAGTGTAACGTAATGTGCTCGTGGAAGATGCTGGTGAACACTGTAAGAAAACCGATACGAAAGAGATAACAAAGAGAATCTGCTTTTATGAAAATTTTTGGAAGCTCATCAAATAAAAAGTCCATAAACACTGCCAAATTGTACACCACATTGTTGTAAAACATAAGAATGCTCCACTTAATTTTTAAATGTTACTCCAAGGAGCAACTACTACAGACAATTTACATTGCTGGGTTTTGAGTGAAGGAATGTGCTGGCATTTCTTCTGGAAGTTGAAGTACTGCTCCTTTACAAGCCTTCCAATAACTCAACTGGCTGAACATCAGACAAATAATAAATAGGCATATTTGTGTGTATCCTACACAGCCATGGTTTAAAGATGCTGAGAGAGCTGCCAGCTGGAGGAAAAAAGATGAAAGCTAACACTATTGTAAAATCTACCCACAATAACTGACGTAAAGAAAGTACATTTTAAGACACTAGGAAGAATGCCTGTCAGGTAGCTTGTGTAAAAAAAAAAAAAAAGGAAAAAATATGTGTGTCGATCCTGGACTTCAGAAGAGAGGGCAGAGGGAACTATGGACACTAATACAAAAATTCAAATCTGAAGAAAAGCCGTTCATAGATAGAATCATAAAATTATTATCAGTTGAAACAAGGCATCACTGGAACAAATGATTGAAGCTACTTAATGCATGTTGATTTAAACAATGAAGCACTAACTCAACTATTATTACGTAAAATGCACTTAAAGGATCATTAGTTTATTTACACAATGCCTAGAGATATAAGTTTAATCAAACATCTACAGTAACTCTTTAATTTCTGCAGCAACATTTCTGATACAACAATTCACCAAAGATGTATTTGCAAAATATATTAGAGAATGTGTTCCTTGTTATACAGACCCTATAATGAATATTTCCCATTTTACTGTAAGAAGTGCCATGACATTTCTATCAAGATGTTTTTTGATACAATATACTGTAATTCTGTATATTTTAAAAAATGTTTGTTCATTTGAAATTAAACAACTGAATACACCATTTCCTGTATGTCATTCAGAATAATTTAGAGCTAGAAGGAAAAAAAATAAACTAAAATAATGCCTTTCCATTATTAACTTCACTGCTAGTAATTTGGTAAAATAAGTTACTAAAAGAAAAAAAAGACTTTTTAAAAATCGATTTCTGACTTGCAGTATCTCAAGAGAGAGGAATTATTTAGGTAAATCAGATGTGGAATTTCACAAAATTGAAATGACTAATCATCCTGCCTATTTCCTTTGCAAGAAAGTTCTAATTAAAAGAAGAAAGGCCTACTATATTGTTTAGGAAAAATGGCAGCCAACACAGTGGAAGTTAAAAACTCAAACTGCATCAGCGGTAAGTGGTGCTATAGAAAAGAAAATACAGAGATGCTTAGCATGCATGCTAAATACTTTTTTCTAACTACTGTGATCTGCAGAATGACCCATTTACAGAATTTTCTTTGTGGACTTTTCTTGAGGGCTTTTAATATTGCCAAGATGACTAAGGTTATCTTCTTGTTCAATCCAGTTAAAGCTAAAGTAGGATGAGGTGCCATGACCACTCTTTGCTCAAATGTTAACTTACATCAGCTCAGTGACTTTGTAAACCACAGAGTACAAAGTTGGAGAATGTACAAATTGAAACAATAATTTTTCTAACCCTGTTTTTTTGGTAAAATACTCAGTTATTATCATACCTCTAAAGGGCATGTGTCTTCAAACCACAGTTAAGTCTTCCTGGATCATCTGTGTTCTCTGTCATTTGAGGCTCATACCACTCCTGTTTTAAGTAATAAAGGGTTTATGTACTGTAATAAAGTACAGAAATATTCATAATAGTTCAGATTCCTGGTGAAAAGCTCCGTTACTCTGAGCTCATTTACTTAGCTGTTTCTTAGCATACGCTGTCTGTTCTGTAGATCTACCAAGGGGAAACAACAGAAATTAACTTTATGTTTTTCTGTCACTGCTTCCCCATTTTACCACATAAGAGTTTTCTTAACAGCTTAATATGCTTTAAATATTTTTATTCTCCCTAACTTAATCTGAATTTTTCTCAATTTTCTTCTTGCTTCTAAAAGATATTGTTGTTTCCTATTATAACACAGTGTAAACAAAAATACTGTTCTATCAAGATAGCACTTTGCTAATACAAATCAAAACAGCTGAGTAATTGGACTCCCTAAGCAGGAAAGGGGCATAGGGTACCTCAGAAATCCAAAGACAATTCTCTGAAACACAGTTTTTAATTATGTATTTCTATTACTGGTCATACCGTTAATTACATTAGTATGAGTAGCTTTCCATTTTTTGGAAAGCAAGCAACTCTGAGTGCCTGCCATCTCACAATTAGTTAGTTTTCTATTTTAACTTATTGTTAACAGAATGCGTATCTCATCTCCTGTTCCAGACCAGTCCCCTGATTTGGCATTCTTGCATAGATTTTATGTATCTATTTAGATATGTACCTTTTATTACTTTCTATTACTTTAAGAGGCTATTTATTGCAGAGGCATATATACAAGTATATTCCAAGATCTTTTTATCTTCTCTGGTCCTAACACTATTCAGTAACAGCTAAATGTAGGAACATTTATAGATTCAGCAGCAGTTTGCATGATGCCATCACATGGGAAACTTTAGGTAACATCTTAATTAACTTATATCAGGAGCTGTCTTGAAGCTCTGGCTGACTGAATATGGCTTTCATTCTATGAATAATGGACTCAATCTCTCATTCCTAAATTAAAGGAAAAATCTAAATTAAGGTGTTTATCTTGGTTTTCTTTCTCCATGTCTATATATATATAACGACATTTTTCTTTTCCTTTTCAGCATTCCTTTTTTTTTTTTTCTGCACAGATTAGCAATCTTATAGGTCAGTCCAGAATTGGCTTTGTCTCCATGTAGCTTTCTTAGCAGCAGGGGCTTGGTGGTGTCTTAAGGCAGCTTTCACTGGAGTTCATCTTCTGAGTCATCCAATTCTGTGTCCCACACAGATGTTGGATTGTAACAGTTCCAAAAATTGTTTAAACATATACAGCTTTGGGGGAAAAAAAAAAAAAGAAAAAAAAAAGAAGAAAAGACTACTGTATTTATATAGTAAATACAGCTCTTTCTCAAATAAGTTTTGATTTTCTGCAAGAGACAGATACTTGATATTAAACCTTCCTTGTCATTGGAAAATATTTGTCTCATGAATTTTTTTCCATGACACAGTCTTTAGATAAAAAAGTTATATGCCACATCATCTCATGATATTAAAGGGTTTTTTTTAATTATTGACTGGAGCCAGGGTTTTTTTTATTATTGGTAAAACATCCAGGCTCAGCATCTACCCTATAGATAGATGATATTCAGTCTGTTGAGGAAGTGGTTGATTTTCTGTAGTCTTCATTTTAATCATGAAAAAACAAGACATTGTTTGTTAAGGAGAGTTACCATAATTCTTGACCATATTGTTACGAGTTTGCAAAAACAAACTAGTTGCCTATCACAGACATATAACCATCTGCCTACTGTTTATCCCCATTTGTGTGTAGCCAAAATTTCCCTTGTGAACACATAATTAGAGATGGTTGGAAACTGGAGTTGTGAATCCATGGAGCATTCCACCATTTCAAAATGTCATATAGACAGCAACTTTCTTTTGTTCTTCCATTAAAAAAATCAGTTGTCTTTCTCTTTTTAGTCAATTTGAAACAGTTCCACTTATGGAAACTTCTTAGGTGTTCCTATAGAGGAATTCCTATAACAGCTTTCTAGACTCAGCTGTGAACCAAAAAATGGGGAGATGAGGCAGAGAGGAATTGGATCAGAATGAAGGCAGAAAGAGAGATGTAGCTGAGATTGCCAAAGTCAGGTGAGTTTCACGGCTGATTTGTTCTGGTCCTCTCATTTTGGAGAGAAATCTACTCCTGGATCTGAGAAATGTTTTCTAACTGAAGATCCATCAAAACTGGCAGGTCCCCATAAAAAGCTTTGTTTTCCCAAATCAGCACTTTCCAAAAAGAAACTGTTTAAAAAAAGAATTCTAACCAGCTGTCATCCCTATTATCCAGGTTTTGCAAAGAGCTTTCATTTACTTAAACCTCAGAAATGTCAAATAACAAAAACAGAGCCTATTAGCTTGAGATTTTAAATTCATTTTGTCTGGCCTTTTTTTTGTTTGTTTTACAAGTTTGTTCTCTAACTCAACTAACTGCACCCTTTATGTGTTCCCAGCCTGGAATACACGTCATAGAACTAAATGTTTCAAAACAATATGATTTATATCCATACAGTCAGCTGCATGTATGACAACCCTGTAGAAAAATATCAGTGAATTGTAAGTACAGGTTAATAAAGACAAGGAAATCACCTCTGTTGTTCTGGAAACACTAGAGTTATTCATTTAGTATTCAAGAGAAAAAAATATATATGCATATAACAGAAGTGCTTTGAGCCATAGAGATTAACTTTGTTGATCAATAATGTGTGGGGTTTTTTCCATTTCACAAAAGAATTGTGCTTGATCTTCCCCTGTTTGCAACAAGTTAGATTTGAAAAGCCAAGGCAGTATCAGTGCAATAGCAATCTCATCCTATCCAAGATGAAAACTATCTTCTTAAAAAAAAAAAAAAGAAAAAAAAACAGAAAACTTTCCCTGAGGGGAGTAATTAGTCACATACATAGATATTTGACTATACAGTCAGTCTCAAGCTTCAGGTGTAGAGGACTGGAATTAATAGAACTGACAGTTATAGCATGAAATGCATAATATCCAAGATAATCAGAGTTACTTCCTACACTTTATTTACTCAGTAAAAACCTATCCCCTAGAGCTAACAGCTGGAAGCTACATCAATAGAAATATCTTACAGTAATTAGACTCACTCCAGTTTAAAAAATAATAAAAACAGGAAACAGATTATTGAATTTTGTTGAATGTTTTCTTTCAGGAGAATTAGCACACCAGTTACAGTTTTACAAGTTTGAGGAGGACTACTCAGTACTTAGGTCAACAATACATGTAGTGTTATGGCCTGCATAACTAAAGATCAAAATTTTCAAATTCTCTCTAAAGATGAAAAGAAATGACTCAAGATTTTTAACAGAAAAAGTTTATTAGCACATGCATCAGTTGCACCAGTTCAGTCTTATAACTTATTCATTTATCTTTTTGTTTGTTTTGAATTTGTTTGTTTGTTTTATAGGTCTGTTGTTAGAAGCAGTGTTACATTTGTTACATGCTGAACAGATGTTCATTTCTCTCTTTGTAAAACTCAGACACCTGAAGACTAGTTAGTGAGCTCAAGCTGGGCAAAAAAAAAGAACTACAAGGGAAGCCTGAAAGTTAGATTGTGTTTCTTGTCACCTTCAGTTCTCTGGACTCTTGAGAGGTTACCAAAATTGTGTTTCTGGACCAGAGCATAGTGGACAACGAAGTTATTGGACTAATGTTTTTTTTTCCAGAATTCATTTGCGTTCCCTCGAATGAAACACTTTCAAACTGTTGTAGCTGGATCAAGGCCAGAGATTGAAACCAAAGCACATATCCTCAAGTCTTAACTGGGTGTAGGAAGCTCAGAAAACAACAGACCTAACCACATATGCTTAGGGTACACGAACTTTTCACAGACTGGGCAAAGCTTAGTTTGCAAACTAAGGTGCATTCCTCCTGTTTCTGGAATCATCTATGAATTTACTCCCCTACTTTTTGACACAGCCGGTGCTCTGTGTACAACAGGAGTCATACTCTACCACTTAGACCTAAGAAGTTGTTCCTGGCAAACTCAAGAGTTCATATTTTACATTTAAGGTATGCTTAACAAGATGTAAAAGTATCCTGTTTGCTTCGTTTCTATAAATAAATTTCCTTATGAAGTCATACTGAAGAAGCAACAATTTTAAAAGAAAACAAGGATGAACTTTCAAATCATGTTTCAGACTGATGCCAGCATTAAGTTTACTCGTTAGGAACTGCAAAGAAGTAGCTTTAAAATGTTATCATAAGTATAACCACTATTACGTGGAGCTCATTTTGGAAATGAACAGTGTCATGAATGTTTCTCAGGAATGGTCATATTTTGAAGGGCTGCTATATTCAGAACTGCCAAAAATAGTAACTTAAAAATGTGTCCACCTTTAAATTACCATTATTACACTTAAGATAGTGTCTTGTATCTTATTCACAATATCTTAAAGTAAAATGAAAGGGCTCCTCACCAGCCATCCAAAGAAGAAGAAATCAGAAGCAAGCTTGCAGAAGCCCACTTCTTCAGCATTTAAAACACTTCTAATACATTTTAGCAACATTTTGTGGATGAGGTCAGGGTTTTTTGTTTATTTTGGGGGTTGTTTGGGGGGTTTTTTTTGTTCGGTTGGTTGGGGTTTTTTTTACTCTACATCATATTTAACACTGATCAGAAAATATCACTTTCTGAAACACACAAATGTTAAGATATCTTAGAAGCATGTAAGTAGATTGTTAAATATAAGGATGATATCATGAAGTAACAAGCTGAGCTGGACACATCAGCCTGCTTAAGAGATCTGAGACTCAGCAAAGAACATGGGTCTGAAATTTAGAAAACAAGTCCATAATTTCACTATTTTCAAGGCATCACCTACTTACACAAATTAGGGATTTAATATCACAGCTGTTCTATATAGCAATTTTAACAGTATTATAGCAGTACTATATTCAGGCTTCTTTGTATTAGGTAATTTGGACTGGTATTCTATTAATTACTGGCAGTTCAAGCAGTCTGTTAATTATAACAGTAATCCTCAGTGCCATGTATATACTGTGTACCATTGTGCCCTTTTCAAAATCTTAACATCTGAAAAGTGGAGATAATACCAGCACCAGCTACATGGAACAAAATTGGTGTATATGTAGTCAGCCCACTTCTTGACTCTTATCATACCACATTTTGGTGATCACTGTCATGCTTAGAATGCTAACAAAAGGTTGTGCTAAGAGTCACAGCCTCACTAATTCATAGTAAGCCTGATTAGTCCTAAAACTGCTTTAGTTGTTGACGAGCTTTGAGTTCAGAATCTAAGTTGCTGTGTTAGGAAAACTTGCACTAACTTGGGAGTTTATTCTCGTACCTCTAATTTTGCCAAGATTTTTCAACTAAAAATCAATTTTCAGTCCCAGTACACTAAAACAACAAAACCCTGATTTGCTTCACTGGAACTAGGTTTGGCAATAAAATAAAGCTGATAAGATTAAGCATTTCTCCAGATGATGGCCACAAAGATAAATAAAACCAATAAATAACATAAACAGTTCAAGATTTGTTGAATATGCCAAAAGAGATGATGCTACTAAAAAAAAGTTTTCCTCAGACTTCAAAAACATTGAGCAGATAGGAAAGAGTTTTTCAGAGTAATCGGTGCTAGCAATCAGCTCCCAGAGTAAAAAATAAAATGCTCAAATATTATATACAGTGAAGCCAATATACAGGGAAAAATTCAGGAAGATCCCGTGGTGAGCTATCAAATAGAGACTACCAATGACCTGTGCATTTCTTACAGCTAAAGAGAAAAAAACAGGAAATTATCAGGCAGGAAGTGGGACAGAAAACCAGAAGAAGAAACAAGGAGTGAAACAGCGTACAATCACAAGATTAATTTAAAATATAAACACTTCTTGGATTGCTGAGTGTAAGCATATTTCAAACCCAAATGTCCTGACATCCCTTAAGATACTACTAACTTGAATGAGTTTCATTTCACATGTGTATAATAGTCAATGAATTACATTCAGAATGTTAATGATATACTCTGGGATTCCATTGGAGGTACGTTGACCTAATTTTTAGGTCCCGAAACAAGAGCAATGAAATAGTTGATACGTATATTGCATGGTGCCTGATATCAGATTACTTTCTGCATGCGCTGAAGGTGGCTCGGGATAGTTAGACTTATTTATCACTTTTCTTCATATTGATCTAATTCGAAGTGAAGCATTTAGAAAAAACAGAAAAGATCTTCAGTGAGCAAATCATTCATAAACTTCTAGTTTTTCTTTTTTCTCTTTGGAAACTGAAGAATAGGGGAAAAAACCAAACCAAACCAAACCAAAACCAAAACCAAAACCAAAACCAAACAAAACCAAACAAACCCTGCCCCCCAAATCAACCAACCAACCAACCACCCAAAACCCTCTGCAAAACCAGCTAATCTGTACTTAGCTGTTCTCTAATACTGGGAAATTCCAGGAAATGCATATGAGCAAATGGAGCAAATGAAACTTACATTTCTGTCCATGTTGGCGTTTAACTAGATATGTCACAGGTTTGTAGGTTCAGGTAGTTTTCTTCCTGTAACATATGGCACTACATAATAAAACAAATATATATATTTATATATTACAAATATATAAAGTAAATATATTACAGAATGAAAAAGTGTATCGCGACATCCCCAACAGGTTTTTTTTCCCCGATAGACTAATAAACTGTTACTAAGGTAGTGATCCTACTGTCAAGTTAGGAAAAGATTTAGGATTGAACTATACCAACTGTTCAGTTTAAATATCATATGAGTTTTCAGTCGTCTTAGTCAGAAAAAAACAACTGGTGAGTATGCAAGTTAAGGCAATTTCTGCAGTCAAGAAATAAGTGATATAGTATTCATGAACAGTTTGAAAAAGGAGAAAGGTAAGACTACATTGACCAAAAGGATTTTAACTTTCTCCACAAATATAGCAAATGTTCATTTACTTAAAATCACATTATTCATTCTTCTATTTTACATGCAAAATTGAGTTTCATTTACATTTTTGAAGGAATCATTTTCAGTGGAACATTGTTCCAAGAAATCAACAAGTTATCAACATTATTCTCATATGAAATCCAAACCACAGCACTATACCAGCTACTAAGAAGAAAATTAACTCTCTCCCAGCTGAAACCAGGACACCACCAATTTCCCATTGCCTGTTTTCTGGATACATCACCTTTAACTCTCTGGGCTGCCAGGGTCAAAGCTATGCAGGGGCTGGGACTCAGAAGACAGAGGCTTCAGGCTCATTGACAAAAAATCCTAGGGCTTTCCATTCCAAATACCAAATGGTACTTGGCATCACTGAATCCGGAGATCTGGAAATCCTTGTGGGGATCCAGGAGTTTCTTGGCAATAGTGCTCAGACACTTCAATGGTAGTTAGAATTTAGAAGTCCTTTCTCAAAAATTGTACATCAAAGCCTAAGAATTTAGATTTTAAAGTTCTGATTCATTGAGGACATTTTTATGCAAACCAGTTTGAATCACTGCTTAATGAAATGTTTGCCTTCCATAGTTCACTAAGGGAAAACTTCACTTTTTTTTTTTTTTAATAGGGCAATTTTTTTACTTTTTTAGAATTTTTTCATTTTCCATACAATGGAAATTTTGAGTTCAATTATTTCTGGTCTGAACACATAAACAGATATATGTGCATACAGTAAAGTGTATAGCAAAATACAGCCTTTATTACTGGTAAAGTTGAATGACACCTTTAAAAGTTCCTCAAATATTTAGCAATGAAATTATGCAATTTTATTGTACTTATAAGAGACAATCAAGAGACTTCAGTATATGTAAATCAAGTTAAAATTTTGCCTCCTAAACCTGTAAATTTTCCTCCAAAAATTGTTTTCAACATCAGGTCAAATCTGATACTTTCCTTGGAACTGGCATGTAAAACTGGAGTCATTCTTCTGAGGACAGGCTGTGATCAACCTAAAAACCCCCTGAATTTGACCTTCTATGACAGGAGGAGGAAAAATAAAAAAATATACATTTTCAAATGTGTTATAGATTGACAGAGAAGCTCATGGGTGTTTCAGAGGCTTAGAAACAGCTTTAGTCTTAAAGTAAGAGGTGTTTTACTTTTTAGAAATCTGCAATGAGCTCACACTTGATGGATCGATGGCATAGTATCAGAAAAGGCTGATGGAGCAACAGACAGAATTTATATAAACCTTCAGTTCATTAACCTGGAGACTGTATTTTAGCTGAATTAAGGGTAGAAGGAAGTGAGTTATTAATAAATGTATGTGAATGTGTTTCAAGCGTGGTGCAACCAAAATAAACACCAAAAAATAGAACATTGATTTTTTTAACTGTTTCTTCACTAGGCAGGAAAGCCAGTTTCTCCTGTGATGCCAGGAAAGGAGAAATAGAATCTGTCAGTCATTAAAATGGAAGGCATATAGCGCTGTGGCTGTCTGGAGATGAAATTGGATTTCTCTGTCTGGGCTCTTTAGATTCCTTTTTATTCCACAAAGCAAATGGCTTTGCCGTAACATCGTATTAAAGAGGAAAGAGTGCAGCTGGCACAGACAGTACTAAAAGCTTATTAGGAACCATACAGTGCATTTGCCACTGAACAATATGTATTGGAAGACCAGCTCTTGTAAAATGCAGAAATGCAGAATTCATTTTCTAAATCTTTTATGCAAGTTTAAGTCTGCTCATTTACAGCTTCTTTATTTTCTCTGCTGTAGAATTCTTTGCACTAGTCCTTTTTTTTTTTTTATTTCCTGCACTTTTTACATTTTATTGACAACAGCTATATTTTTATTGGAGACAAAAAAAGACAGTAGCTGCAAATGGCTGCATTTACAAGAAAATTTTCCAAAAGAACTTAAAGCAAAAAAGAAAAATACCTTCATTTCCATTTGATCTAATTTTCTCATGAGCTACTTCAAGCCTGCTTTTTACTGTACATTTATCTGAAAAACTAAAAGCCTCTAGCATTTTACATAACTGCACCATCATTTTATCTATTCAAGGATAACTGTTGACACACCAGTACTAACAATTACTACCATATACACTAATTCACAATAGAAGATATTGCATTCAATAAGGATCTTTAGCAGGTAGAAATGCTGACATTATTTTCTCTTCAGTTCCTTTTCTAAAATAATTTATCTATATCTTTCTCTTTTCACATTAAAAGGCCTATCATAGTTGTTACTCTTTATTAGTTCAGTGCTCCAACTGGGCCATCTTCGAGCATATTCATTTCAGGAGGGGACAATGAAATATTTTATTGCTTCTTAATTCAAGGTCTCAGGATGTTTCCTACAGTTCACCTATGGTACACAGGAAGAGAGGAAGAATGCCATAAAGAGGTTCATTATAGATAAGCCAAATATGTGGGCCACAAAAGATAATTCCTGCAGGGGAAGTGAATTTGTACAGGTGCTACCTTTATTCAAGAAAAGAAATAAAAAGGGAATTAAAAAAATCATATTAATCATATAGAATATTTTTTAAACATTTGATAATATGAGGTGATCTCTTGTATAATTTCTCTTCTCAAGCTCACTTTCATGATTCACTTTCTCCACAGTGATACCAAAAAAAAAAAAGGCAAAATCTGAATTTAAGCACCCATGTTACCTACCCTCCTGTACTTTAAATCTTGTATTCTTATCACAGTGGAAGTTCTGTCTTGCAGCTGGTATTTAGAAAAAAGCAGCAAATGTGCTTGAGACTTCCTTTGTTCAAAGAAAAATTAACATTTGAAGATTTTTTGTCCAGATAGATGCTTTTTGTTTTCTATGTTGTGAAGCTAAAACAGGTTACTGAATTAAAAAACAGAGGTAAAAGTCAGAGCTTAAAATTTAAAGTTTTTTCAAATAATGAAAAAAAATTACAAGCAGCTTCATTCTGTGATTCTATGATTTGAGTGATGTCTACAGTTACATAGATTTATCTAGACCATTCTGTTATCTATGGAAATAATAGTTCTGGAGTTCCACTCTTTGCTTT
The DNA here is from genome assembly GCF_047370975.1 of Nipponia nippon. Taxonomy (NCBI): domain Eukaryota; kingdom Metazoa; phylum Chordata; class Aves; order Pelecaniformes; family Threskiornithidae; genus Nipponia; species Nipponia nippon. The sequence continues at coordinate 46,625,195 of NW_028262347.1, forward strand.
TCAGCTGAAGAATACAGCCCCACAGACAGATGAAATGGACTCCTTCAGACCCCTGCAAAAGTCAGTGAACAATATTAGGAGATCAAATATCCAAGGTGAAAATACCTTAAAGCAGCACAGAATTTCTGATGGACACAGACACATGGATTGATCTAAGGCAAAGTATCTTGTTTCAGCCCTAATGGTAAAGATAGCAAAACAGCATCTTTCACTAGAAACTTTCCTACACAAAAACTGTATTTTCCACAAACATATTTGCTTAAGATATTTCCAGTTTGCTGATTTGTGCTTATTTTAGGATTAAGCAAATTAAAATTGAAATCATGCTCTGGCAAATACTATATTCTTCTTTCAGAATGAAGTTAATAGTTGTAACAGTACCTCATGATCCTTCAATACTTCATTTTTCTCTATACCTAATCGTACATTTCAATATCCCTTCATGGACTACACAACATTTTTTGCAGAGATGATTTTAACAAAGATACTATTGTGATATTTTCTGAATCATTATTGATAAATTCTTCATGTGTATTAGAAACTTGAATTTGGCAAATGATAGTAATTTGATAGAGGAGAACATTGGAGATAGGAGTGGGAAGAAATAACTGGCTAGGGAATATTTCAGGTAATAGGGATACTTAAAAAATGGTAATTGACCTTTATGTATATATATCTTTTCCACTTCTTTTGTCCTTCTTCCACTTTTCCAGCTGAATGCTTTTTACACTCACTTGCCTCTTGTGTTGACTCATCTTTATTTTGCATTTTTTACTTAGCAGAATCTTGGTTAAGGCTGTCTTATATTATTGAAACACAAATAAATACCCAGAGGACTCTTGAGAAAAGATTTTATTGGAGATATGTCCTGAAATATTTCTCATTGCCCTGGATAAGTATTTTTTTTTTTAATGAAATTTTACAGCTGCCTAAGTTATGGCACACTTCATGAGAAAATTAGAACAACTCTTCTGATAGCTGAGTTATGTGTGAAAAACTAAGCACATATATGTTCACCCACATTTTAAAGTGAAAATATGATACAGCCCAGATAATGGATGGTGGTAGGTTAAGTGACAAGAAGCTCATCTGCACACACAAAGAAGGCACAGAAATAATGACAGCAGAGGTAACTCAATAACCTGCACTGGCTGCTTGCTCCCAGGCCCATTCCAAGAGCCACTGGCCCATCAAAAGCCCATCTCCACAAGCCCAGAGGAGCACAGGGGCACAGTGGCAGGAGGGGAACCCAAATTACAGACTCCTGAGGAATGGACACCCTGTCCAGGCCCCTCCCCAAACTGTCCCAGGAGAGCTCCAGTCCCAGTAGTGTCCAGGCATGGAGCCCATCACCCTGAGTCACTGGGAGCAGCTCTTTGGTTCATCTTTCAGACTAAACGGAAGTTGCTGCCCAGGAGTGTAGGATATGTGGGACATATGGGATGCAGGGGAAGAGTAGATTTATTATAGGATTTATTACAGGATATTTAAGGGAGGAAACAAAGGGAAGAAAAGTGAGGGCTTTAGGTGATTTGGGAAAGAGCAAGTGTGGGAAACAGAGGGATAAGGAAATAAAAGGGCCCGTTTGTGTGGAAGCAGGGGCTAGCAAATAGGCTTGTCTGGCCATGCTCTGTGCCTGATAACCACAGACTGCCCCGTCTCCTTGTTTTCCAGTAAGGGACTCTTTACTGCTTGTGCATGTTGTACATATGCACACACATATTCTGTTCCCCTGCTCAGCCAGAGAGGGGAACAGGATGACACCATTGATGTTGTTGGTGTTCATGTGAATGCGCTGAGTGTCTGTATCTTATTTGTGTGGCCAGTCATGTATATAAGTATATATGTGTGTATATATGTAGGTATACATGTGTGTGCACATGTGCGTATTTGTGCTTACTGGGAATCTGTGCTCAACCTCACTACTGGTTGGACCTGAGGAATGGAGCTGGGCCAGCATCACCTCTCTCAGGTTGCTGGATTCAGCTGGACTCTCCTAACAGATGGAAGTTAGTTTCTGCTCATGAATATATCTATTTGTGCATAAAATTGCTTAATTTTCCTATTCAAATGTTAGTAAAAACATGGGTTTTTTTACAACAGAAGGGAACTGCCATATTTTGAAAACTGATTTCAAGGGTATTTTTCAGTTACTGTTTTCTGTCTTCTTAATTCAACAGGGATAAGAAAAGTATCTCAAATACAGGACACCTTGTTTTTCCTGGAGCTAAAAGTCAACAGAGTAGGTTTTGCTCAGAATTTTCAAGGATTTTAGAGAAGGTATGGAATTTTAAAATTACTTCAGGTACAATAGTGCTTTGCATATATATAGAGGGGTATATTTAATTGAAGAAACCAAATGTTATTACTGTTATGACTGTTATAGTGAATGGACTTGGAGGTAGAGCACCTGATCATCCTAAAACCCTCATTAACTTGCACATAGACATAATTCAGGAACCTCAGACTGTGAGTGCTCTTACTCTGAAGACATTTAAACTTATCACATACACCCCTGGTTGCTCTGAAACTTCCCAAGATGCTTAAAGTTTTCATCCTGCACTTCCCAGGATCATGTTTAGACTCCTTGCAAAGGAAGGAAGGAAGTTCCTTTAGAACTCCCCAAATATACACAACTTTCTGTAAAAACAGTATGAGGATTTATTTTAGACTTTAAATCTAATAGGTTCCACCTTTAGAAAAGAAGATTTGTGCTAAGATAAAGACAAGATATCAGATCATTTAAGTTAACAACCAGATTTTATCTATTTACTACTTATATATCTTTTTATCTGGAAAGACATTGTTTCGCATACTTCTGTGTGCTTCTTATTGCCTTAATAGATCAATAGAGTCCTATTCTTCCTACAGTATACCTTCTCTCAGTAACTAAGTTACAGAATTAAATTCTTATATTAATAAATAATTTCTACAGTACCCATAACATTATCCCCTGTTATTTTTGGTTCTTTTATAGACATCATATCTAGTGGGGTGGGAGAAGGCAAAAAGGAAGGAGAGCACATGTGTTCATGAGTACTGCCTTAAACCAGAGTATTTTTTGCTGGACACACTGCTTGTTTGACAGATCACAAATATGTGTCAAAAACCTTGAAGACTGTTTTATTGATATAGATGTCCTTATACATATGAAAAACACTCTAAATTCTAGATCACAGGGACCATGCACATTTTAGCATAAATTTCTCTGTATCTTGCAGCAGGCCTATGTTTCTATTTTTTATTGAAGGCTAAAATAAAGAAAAATCCTCAAAAGGTGTATATAAAAGTATACTTATAAATATAAATATTTGGTATACTGATATCATACAAACTTTGACATATATTTTGACATATCCTTCAAGAAATCTATTCTCCAGAGACAGAAAGAAAGATTATGACAAATACTTGTGTCTGCATAGAAAACCACGCACGTTAGGCTAATGGAATCATTTTTGCATGTTTTTATTTTCATTACAAAGGACTTCTCTGGCAGATCTAGGAGCTATTCTAAAGTTGCTTCATATCTCACAGACCGCTCTTGAGTTATTGTTGGCTGTGCTTTGACAATTCAGGACATGGTAGAGTTTTCTCCTCAGTGAATATTTTTTGTTTAAATCTTTCCATCCTTTTCTATTTATCTGTGAGAACCTGTTGTTCCTTTATATATGCCAGGTGCTAATATAAATAAAAAAGAAAGTCAATAAGATTTTTTTTTCCTTCATAATTTAATTTCCTTCCTGTCACTCAAGAGAGATATTTTTAAGTGGGTCTTAGGTAAAGCCCATTGATGTCAATGGAATGATTCCAGTTTATTTTAATGAGGTATAGACACAGCCCATATTTAGTTGCTTTGCTGTTTCTGAGACAGAGTAGCTTGAATCTTACAAGGAAACTTACTCCCAAAAATTTACATTCGAGTTTTGTAGTTTAAAAGTTTGGCCTAATCATAATCTTCAAATTCCTCTCAGATTTGCTTGTTCACCATCTGCCTTTTCTATTGCTTGCCTTCTGTTCCAAGGTTCAGAATTTCTTTGATCTAAAAGTGACTAGAAATAATACACAAGCTTGCAGCTTTTTAAAGAGGTTGATACAGATATCTCAAATAATCATAGAATCATAGAATCATTAAGGTTGGAAAAGACCCTTAAAATCATCGAGTCCAACCATTAACCTATCACTGTCAAGTCCAACACTAAATCATGTCCCTAAGCACCACGTCTACCCTTCTTTTAAATACCGCCAGGGATGGAGACTCAACCACTTCCCTGGGCAGCCTGTTCCAGTGCCTGACTACCCTTTCAGTGAAGAAATTTTTCCTAATATCCAATCTAAACCTGCCCTGGCACAACTTCAGGCCGTTTTGTCTTGTCCTATCCCTTGTCACTTGGGAGAAGAGACCAATCCCCCACCTCGCTACAACCTCCTTTCAGGTAGTTGTAGAGAGCAATAAGGTCTCCCCTCAGCCTCCTCTTCTCCAGACTAAACAACCCCAGCTCTCTCAGCTGCTCCTTGTAAGACCTGTGCTCTAGACCCTTCACCAGCTTCGTTGCCCTTCTTTGGACAAGCCTCAGCACCTCGATGTCCTTCTTGGAGTGAGGGGCCCAAAACTGAACACAGTACTCGAGGTGCGGCCTCACCAGTGCCGAGTACAGGGGCACTATCACCTCCCTGGTCCTGCTGGCCACACTATTCCTGATACAAGCCAGGATGCCATTGGCTTTCTTGGCCACCTGGGCACACTGCTGGCTCATGTTCAGGCGGCTGTCAACCACCACCCCCAGGTCCTTTTCCACCAGGCAGCTCTCCAGCCATCCCTCCCCAAGCCTGTAGTGTTGCATAGGGTTGTTGTGACCCAAGTGTAGGACCTGGCACTTAGCCTTGTTGAATCTCATGCAGTTGGCCTCGGCCCATCGATCCAGCCTGTCCAGGTCCCTCTGTAGGGCCTTCCTACCTTCAGGCACATCAACACTTCCACCCAACTTGGTGTCATCTGCAGACTTACTGAGGATGCACTCAATCCCCTCATCCAGATCATCAATAAAGATATTAAACAGGACCAGCCCCAACACTGAGCCCCGGGGAACACCACTCGTGAGTGGCCGTCAACTGCATTTGACTCCATTCACCACCACTCTCTGGGCTCAGCTGTCCAGTCAGTTTTTTACCCAGCAGAGAGTGCAATAATAATGATAGTGAAAAAATGATGGGGAATGAAGCTGTGTGGGACCTGTATATAATAAGTAAAAACTTTTCTTGTAATACAGAATAACATTATCTGTTGATGTAAGTATCAAAGTCTTATCAGAAAATGACAAAGCTCTCTATGTAGCAGACATAACGTATCTTTTATTGGAAAACATTGAAGGAGAACACGTAAGATTAGTGTCACTGATTTAATTTTGAAATATCATTATTTTCAAGTGTATTACTTCACTGGTTCAAAATGTTAGGTAAATACCAGAAATACTATCTTATTTTTTATAAGATCTTTGGATTTTTGTCAGACTATGAAAGTATTTAACACATTTTCACAGGCTCTGTCATGGCATACAAAAAAAATGTCATGGCATACAAAATAATTGAAGGAAAGTTCTCAAAGTAGGTACCAGATGCTTAATCTGTAGGACCCAAAATTAAGAGCTTCAAAGAAATTAATTATCTGTCCACAAACTTTTAAGCTTAAGAGCATTACAATTTCTTTCATAAAGAAGTTTCTAACCTGTTTAATACTTACTATTTTCTTTCACTTTTTAATGTATCACTGATTGCAAGCAATTTTTCAAGATAGTATTTTTTCTGCTGAAAACAAGTTTTTATGCTCTTTTTAAGGTGTGAGAAGATATATAATTCCCATAATTTTAAATATAGGAAAATTTAGATTTTATGCCACTGAAATATCTTGCAAATACACACTGATTTTACTGATGTGTTTAACTAATCAGTTGTTAGATTAATTCACTTGCAAAAATGAAAACACATTTTTTGTCAGAAATCACTTGCAGTGTTGAAATACCTGTCATTTTTTATTCTAAAATATATTTTAAATTGTCTAATACTGAAGATTTCTACAAGAAGTAAGTATTTGAATATTTTCTTTGGTTACATTTGTAAACAGATAACATTCATCCACTTAAAAGTATTTTACGTTAGCTTTTTGAATTTTGAAAATTTCCACTGAGCAGATAGTAAGAAACAAAACAAGATATATTTTTTTCCTTCCTATGAGCTATGATCCAGCTCTGTCCAGCCCATATCTGACCTAATGTAAGACCGTAAGAAAGACTACATATTTTTTATCTTCTATCACATTTCACCACTAGAATTAACAGCCCCACCATCTGTCATCTGCAATCTTTATTTCAATTTCAGACTTTCTTCAAGTTTATTAATTAAAATTCTAAGACAGACTGAGGTGAGAACTGCTCTCAGAAAAACACATATAGAAAGTCTCTAACTGGTTGGTATTTCCCAGTGAGGTGTTATGGTTTGCAGCCTGTCACTATTTCAACCTTTAATCCACTGTCATGTGTCCCAGTTTTATTTTCTTTAGCCCTTGTTTTTCTTTTCAACCCAATTATCATCCTGTAATAAATTAAATACCTTAGAGAAGTTGAAGAACATTGCTAAAATGATCTTATCTTTGTCAGCTGGAGTTGCAATCTTGTCAAAGGACAGCACCGTTTTTTTTTAGACTCATTTCCATGGGGTACAAGATGCCCTAACGATTCCAGCTGGATTGAGCGTGTTAGCACCATCCCTGACAAACAACAGGCAACCAACAGCACATCACTGGAACAGGTCATACAGCAGAAATGTGCTCAGCTGCTGCTTCCTACCAACTTCCCACTGCTTAGGGCATCCCACAGCCAAAGCCAACCAGCATGAAAATAATTAAATGTGAATATGGGACGGGCCCCATGAGAAAGCTAGAGACGTGGCATGAGCCTTTCTTGAAAAGCACCTGGGGTGATAGAAAGAATCTGTTGGTTGAAGATAAGCTGATCGGCCATTAAGTTACATTAAAGACTTAATGTATAATGTACGTTTATACCATCTGGATGTTCATCTCCACGTGTTTTGAACCAATAAGATCTAAATAAAGTTAAACTTTCTATTCCACACAGAGTTCAAGAAAGTGCCATACTGAAAACCAAAGGCTTTACTGTATTTCACAGAAAAGTCACACATTCTTGCACCAAATCTGTCATGGCACCAGCAATACAACTATTTAGCTTCAATCATTGAGAATATAAGTGCAGAATAACTGCAGGGAGAGACAATATCTCCTATTAGACCAAAACGTATAGCTAGAAGAAACAGGCACAAACAAGACACATAAACCTTTCTACTGAATGAAGTGTAGGCAATGAAAAAATGTATGTTGGAACATACTGAGTGACTTCTGCTGCCAGCACCCTGGAGTATAGGGAATGGACTGCAACCAGTGAAAGTCCGCTGGCACAAAGTCAGAACCCAGCAGAGGTGTTTTCTCTGATCTATAGACACAAAAATGCTTCCAGTCTCTGTGTTTGTGTGTGGGCCGTATGTAAGATACTATGAAACCGTGAGACTACAACCTGATACTACTTTTTCTATTTATATTAAGAGTTGATAGAAGAAAACTATTGCATATATATCAAGACTGATTAAGACTATCAGTAGTAGTAGTATTGATGATATAACAATCTCTTTTCTTCTGTGGATGTAATAGATAAATCACAGTCATTCAACATGCATCTCACATGTCTCTGTTCCACAGTCTTTCCTAGTTTTATAGATCCCTCTGGATAGAAGGTCACTGCTATCAGTAGCCGTGTGCACGGCAGTCAGTCATGGAGAACATAGAAACTTCTGCATGTAAGAGTCAAAAATCAGCTGAAACAACCAGGTCAAACAGAAGCCATCTTCTTTTGGAATCCTGTTTGTGTCATAAGGAGCTAAAGTACTATCCAAAACCTTTGGTACAAAACACAGTTCACTGTCTTTATGCTGTTATGATAAAGAAATCCCACGGAGGCACTGAACTGCTACAGTGTCTCTCCTTTGCTATACCAATGGACATGTTACAGGAGCACAGCTCCTGACAGAAACCTCTGTTGATGGGAGCCTCTCCTATCGTTGCTCTATCTTGTCTAGCTGGCAAACTGGGTTTTCAAGTACATTTCAAATAATGTCCATGGCTTTGGACAGAGGCCTATTTGGCAAGGGATTTATGCAGATCTAATTCAAAGTGAAAAAATATCGGCTCTTTGAGGCCAATGCCAGCTGGCTCAACTGTTAACAACCTCAAGGTCACACAAGGAAACAGCCTGGAGCCAGGTGGATTGAGATCAGAAGGGCACAAAGGCCATCTTACACATCCCTTCCTAAGCTGCAATTTGTGGACCTTGGCAAAATGTAGCTGACAGCTAAGAAATGCATGGATTTCTTACCAGCTCAGCCAAAGTGAGGCCACTTTTTGGGAGGGCTATGAGAATCCCATTGCAAAGTTTTATTGACATAATTTACAAGGTGTCTGCATGGCAAGTGCAGCCAAAAGATGATGATTCAGCTTGTGACAGATGTGAAAGTCCTGGAAACACAGAGATGTTCCAGCTAAAAGGGCACGTGGAATATTCCTAGCATATGTTTCATGAAATACTATGTCTCTGTGTTCTGCTTCAGTGGTGGGTAAATAAGGAAAAGAAGGTGGGAAGGCTGGGAAAGAAACATGGAGCTCTGTGAAGGTGCTAAAATGAAGTCTTAGGCAAAGAAACCTGGAAGTCCTTGTTGCCATCCTTGCTCTTCTTTCAACACACTTACATACCACCTTCCCCCAGAAAAACTGTTTATCCTAATTTCAAGAAGTTAATGAAAATCCTAACCAAAGAGCTGATACTGGAGAAGGAAAGCAAACTGTCAGAGAATCAGTGGGGATTCCAGTATATTGCTAACCTATTTTCTTCCTGGCTGAGCAGGTGTTAATACTGTCACTCTTCCTGAGAGAGTGAATTAAAGTCTGTACTAAACACTCTGTTAAAGTGATCTTACTGAATTATAAAGGTTCAATAACCCTAAGTTCTGCCCCGGAGAAAGAGTAGTTCATTTACTCAACTAATTGTTAACAATTTTTCTAGAGTCTGTCCGCCTTTCAAAGACATATGTAAATATGCTTATGGATGAAGCATAGGCAAGACCTTTTGTGAGATTTACCATGAGATTAACAGGGGTATTAGCTATTTTGGAAAAAAAATCTACCGCTGTACAAAACTGTAGAGTGTTTGAATCTCCATGGTAAGTATTACTGGTATGGCACTACTGCCTTCCTCTGTGCTTCCTGTGGTAACCAGTCAAGTTATAAATCATGTAGCTGATGTGTTAATTCCATACTATCTCCACTCCTTTCTTGGCCACAGCTTCTTTATACATTTCATTTTTCTCCACACACCAAAACTTCAGCAACTTTTCTGAAAATATCAGTCATGCAATTGTCTCATCTTTGCAAAAATGCATTGTTCTCCGAGAACTAAAAAATTGAGGTGGAAACCAAATCAAATTCATTTAGTATTAAAATAAATATTACTGTGACACTATATCACTCTGTGCAATACAATTCATCATTTTAAGTCCAGAAAATCATTCAGATTTCATTGTATTTTAAAGTTCTGTGGAAATTTTACTAAAGCCCTCTCAGACACAGAAACCTTTCCACTGCAGAATGTGGGCTGATGTATTAGGCCGTGTCAAGCTGTGTTATCCTTGAGGCTCACAGGAATGTTGAGTTTAAAGCACTGATTTGGATAAAAGATTTTTTTTTCTTTTTGATATAAAAAAAAAAGAAAAATAGTTTCAAACTTATGTCGAGTGCTAAGTAAGAGGGTTTTATGCACCACTGGCAGGACAATTCATACTTTTTTTTTTTTTTGCTGCAAAATAATTGTATCAGAAAATGTACATCTTTTAATGCAATTTATTACCTGCTAACAGAAGTGGAATATTTGTAAAAGGATGATCAGTCAAAGAGATCTTTCTGATATGCAAATGAATATGAATATGCATTAGAAATAAGTACGCATAGCAGTAAGAAAAATAATAAGGAGCATTTTTAGCTGATTAAATCTTGAAAAAAAAATGAGCTGAATGAAATTTATCTTAGTGATTTGAACTTCAAAGAGCTTATGGTGAGTAAGAACTGTTTTATGGCCTACTAATTAGCAAGAACCAAGAGTGAAAATATATCATTGTTCTCAGAGTAATCCTGCTGGGCAACTTTCAATTAACTAAGCCTTGCAAACGTGCTTTTCTAATTGATAGTGGGTAGGCTGAACCTTGTATGAGACATTATTTTTAACTGATATTGGCTAGGAGTAAAGCAAATTTTGGAGTGTTCAACAGAAATGATAAAAGTATGCCTTTTGCTCAGGGGAACAACAGATCCAAAGACAAAGATATCTAATTTGACTGGGATTTTTAGAGCATAACCTGATAAAATATTTAAAGCAGCTATAATTGAGATAGCACTACAGCTACCTAGAAATTTCTGAAGAAACAAATTTTATGAGGTCCAGTGATCTTGAAGAAAAAAAAAAAAAAAAGGGTTTGAGAACTATCAGCAAGGCAGGATGCCAACAGTATCTATAGCTGACTTGAGTGAGAGCAGCAGTCTATAAGGACAGATGAGCATCACACCAGGAAAGAGGAAAGACAGCAGATCATGTTGCTCACTGTTTAACATTGGATATTGACCAGAATAATCTGAACATTACACCCCATCAGCTATGTGGTTACACAGACTGCAGCAAAAAGGTTTTGTTTGTGTGTGTTTATAAAATTGACAACTGTTTTTTACAGAATTTTTTCCCCCAAGGATGGAAACAGTTTCCAGATTTTCCAACACCCTAAAACACACCATGTTTATAGCCTTCTTTTAATAAAGATATCTGGCAATTTGAATACTAGTCAGCTGGAAAACATTCTCCCTAATTCAAAGCTATATCTACCAGTGAGGGTGAGCATCCAGGCTGGTATCCCGCATCATACAAAGGAATGTCTGCCAGTGCCTAGGTCTACTGTTCAAATCCTTTTGTGCTGGCCTTTCTTATATTTTAGAAGACTTTTTTGTTGACTTTTGTGAGATCAGTTTTCCAAAACACTTTTGACATTCAATATAAGGACACTATCCAAATGTCAGTCATAATATCTTCAGCAGATACTTGGCAGAGGGTGTACACTCCTTGCAGAAATTGGTCCCAAGCAAGATAAAGTGGTGACCAGACTTTTGGAAATTCATAGACACTAAAACTAAAATATAGAGTGATTGTTCTGAAAACCATTCAAGCCTCAGGATGGTGGAGGTAAAATGCAAGATTTTCCTGTTTGCTGATTAAGAACTTTCACCAGTTTAACCCTATCTCAATTTAGAGAAATGCATATCACACTAGGCAGGCTAATGAGAGAGTAACTCAGGTTTTCAGGTTAGTATTTGCACCACCACTTTGACAGTGACATACTTTTAATTCAACCCTCTGTGCTTAGTGGTTGCCTACTCACATGAAAGAGAAACACGACTGGAAATTGTAAAATCTTCATGTATAAGATATACTATGCAATTAGATTGAATTTCTTTGCTTGTTATATTCGTAGTTCTGGTGTTTCTTTTAAAGTTTGGATTTAAATGACTTAGGATAAAAATGCAAAAAATTCAATTACCAAGATTTAATGTCAGGCTGAAATGGTTTATGCAAAATGTATCTTTTTTTGACTAGTTTTGAAATCAGTAAATCCTTTTTCAGAACTATCAAGAGAAACTCGTTGATTCAGAGTGATTAATGCAGAATGTTCAGACAGACTTTTTAAACTCAAGAGATGAAACCTGTGTTCTGGGATTGAAGTCTTTTTCCTACTTAATTCCCCTTGTCCCTCCTGGTGGCTGATTGATAACACTTAACCTCTTTGCCACTGGTTTCCACAACCTTTATATATTTTCTGATTCCTCCTTTCTATTGCCTCAAATACAGGGTCTGTGTCCATATCTTGCACTACAATGTTTTTAAGATAAGACCTTTTTATTTTTATACACATTTCTATAAATATCTCCAGTAAAGTGGTTTAATTCAGATGAGATGGCCAGATGAACATGTTATACAGTAATAGCAAATATCTTGGTATCATTCAGGCTTTTCAAAAGTCATAAATCAAAGTCAGAGAGTGCAAAGGTAGAGCAATATGGTGGCACTAAGAAACTCAGTTTCGAAGATGCCAACCCTAATAAAATTTCATTCTTTTACTCTCACTATAGCGTCAGTAATCCAGGTTGTAACTACTACAGAATATAAATAAACTGCTTTGAACTCTTACTGTGTTGGAGCCCTTGAAAGGTCTACATTTTCGAAAGGCAAAGAGTAAATTTTCCGTTAGCCAGTCATGAACTTTTGAGCTTTCAAAGTAAGAAAACAAGTCTTGAGCGCAAATTTGGTCTACAATTACAATCTCTATATACAAACTCTTTTTTTTCAGTCTGGTGTGGGAATATGTGCAGATAAAAAAGCCCAACTGTCTTGTGACTATACAAGATAACTATAGATACTAGGGTTTATTTTGGTTTATATCACAATCTTGATTGTCTTTCATGAGTTAACATATCTAGTAGATTTAATTTCTTAACAGATAATTTCTTGACTCAAAGCATACTAAAATCAATGTCAATTTAAAATAAAAGGTGATTTCTCATTTGACTCACTCATTAATAAATACATTGACTACATTAGCTGACAATTCTTAAAAATATCTAGATGAGATATAGATTCCTTATTAAGGTGTGAATTTAAAAAAAGTTGAAGGTTCATCTCATCCATAGTGGAATTCTAGATTCCAGATGATCCTTTGATTCAGAAAAACTGGGACATGAATTCTTCTTTGGGTGGACTATAAATACAGTGAGTCCTGTCAAAATCAGAAAGTTCAAAATGAGTGGCAAAAAAACCCCACTCAAAACCAACAACTCTGGTTTTATTTTAAAGATGTTTATAATACTTTTGAAACTAGGGAGACAGTTGATGCTGTTATCTTTTGAGTTTGAAGCATTCTATGATAATAAATGATTAAAAAAAAAAAAAAAAGGCATGGAATGCCTAGAGGTTTCTGAGCAGCTTATGGTTTTATTGAAATAAAAACATTTTTAATCTATAATTCTAGCTTTGAACATTTTTTCTTTACTTTATTGCCTTTACTTTATTGCCTTTACTTTAATTCCATTTGGCATATGGAATTCACAGAACATCTATCAGGTGACCAATGAGTGATTAAGGAAGCATTTTTAGATACCATTATAAGAGAACTGGTACTAAAAAGAGGTCATCTGAGAGCATCATGTAATAATGACAGAATTTACTGATAACTACGAATATTACTTAAACAATTCACATTTTTTTTTTGAAGGGAAAGGGCTCCTGTCAACAAAATTATCTTTGTATTGTTTGTGAAAGTATGATATAAGAAGGAACATACTTCTTAAAATTTTTAAACAAGAATCTGTTTTCTCTTAGTTCCTTAAAAGAGCAAAGCAATGTCAAACATCTTCCTAGAATATCCATTTTCCACCACACGCAAATCATCCCTGATATTGCTTCCTTTTGCTAGGTACTTGCACTGAATTATTTAAGCAATGGGCCTATGTTTCATGAACTGAAAATTTTCCCCAGACTCATTTGTCTCCTTTCCCTTTCTTTATGATCCACACCTACTTTAGGTCTTCAAACGGCAGACAGAAACAGATCTGATGTACATTTTTTCATGTTCATATCCATGCAAATGTAACCTATATAGTGGAATTTTACTTCGACTGTCTTTTTTCACAACAGTAGCTGGCACTGATTTCTACAGAAGAAGTAGGCCATCAGATCAGCAGAGTTTCTGTTGTCCATCTGTTTTATGAAGCCTGTTCAGAAACGAGAGGGGAGTCTTTGCATGGTTATTTCTTATGATGCCTGCTATTCTTAAACACTTATCATAGGTATAATCTTCAGTAGAAATTCTTCATTTCTCATAACCAAGAACATCAAAATCTTGAATATCACTCTCAGTAATTAGCTAAGAAAATGGCAGAATGTATTTTCTCAGACATTACTATACACAAGTGTCGCGGTTTAACCCCAGCAGGCAACTAAGCACCACACAGACACTCACTCTCTCTTCCGCTGGTGGGATGGGGGTGAGAATTGGAAAACTGAGAAAACTCTTGGATTCAGATAAAGACAGTTTAATAGGTAAAGCAAAAGCCGCACACGCAAGCAAAGCAAAACAAGGAATTGATGTACTACTTCCCATCGGCAGGCAGGTGTTCAGCCATCTCCAGGAAAGCAGGGCTCCATCACGCTTAATGGTTACTTGGGAAGACAAACACCATCACTCTGAATGTCCGTCCTCTTCCTTGCTCTTCCCCCAGCTTTATATACTGAGGATGACACCAGATGGTATGGAATAGCCCTTTGGCCAGTCTGGGTCAGCTGTCTTGGCTATGCTCCCTCCCAGCTTCTTGTGCACCTGGCAAAGTACGGGAAGCTGAAAAGTCCTTGACTAGTATAAACACCACTTAGCAACAACCAAAACATCAGTGTGTTCTCAACATTATTCTCATCCTAAATCCAAACCACAGCACTATACCAGCTACTAAGAAGAAAATTAACTCTATCTCAGCTGAAACCAGGACAACAAGGCAGCTGAGAAGGCCCTCTGCACTTCCAGCACACTGCTCCTCTTCCTCCTTGCTCTGGCTCTTATGTGATCCTTGACTGAAATCAGCAATTCATCATGCCATCAAAATAATGATGATGGCTGGACTGATTTTCTATTCAGGGAAGTGAATCAGCTCACTGAAAGTCCAAGAAACACCGGGTCCAGCACAAGGGAGGTGGCAGGAATATGTGTCCAGAGGCAAGAAGGGCAGTCAGCAAAGCAGGATCTGGTTGGGCAAGACTTCTTTTGGCAGCGGTGAACTGCCAAAGATTTTTGCATCTGTGGTATGTAATCTGGATTTCACATGGAAATACAGTTTTCTGGCTTTAAGTAGTAGAACAGCAATTAGAATTATGAATGCTGTTTCTGGTTCAGAGTCTTAAGTAGGCTGGGATCTAGGAGATGGTCAAAGGCACAAAGCAATGGTGATTCTCTACCTCATTTCTAGTTGACTCAATGAAAGGATTTAGTGATATCTTCCTTTCTTCCTTTTTTAGTCACCCTGCCCTTGTGCATTTCCATTTGCTTGAGAAACTGCCAGATGCAATGTCTGTCTTCATTTTTATAGTCCTAGGATAAACATGATTCATGCTCACTCTTTTCCCTTCCCATCATATATATTTTAACAGATCTTTGATCTGTTTAAGGTCTCCTATGACCTCCTATTTCTCTTATTTTTTACCTGTTTCTCTCAGTCACTAAGATTTGCATTGTCAGAAATCTGATCACCAGAAATCCTCTCTCCCCTGCTTCTGGACCACTGCCTTTTACATTCCTTAACTATAATTAATGGGAAGAGAACTTCTTGATTTTGGGCCACATTTTCTCTTTCTTTGGTTTTGGCCATTTTGTTGCTTTCATAGTGGCAGTCTCAAAAGCTCACTTTCAACTGTTTTTCTCCTTCCAATATAAAAGTCAAAACAGTAAATATTTTCTCAAATAAAATAAAATAACCTGTGAGAATCCATGTTTTTTCAAGTTTGTTTATATTTAACAAAACACTAAATCTTGAACAAAGGCATTTTTCTTCACTTAGTGCTCATCTGTCAGGGAAGGCCCATACTACAGGATATGGTAAAAGATAATTTTTTTCTTCACTCCCACTTCTTTGGTCTGTGTGTACAATATATGCATTGCACAATTATAGTAACCTTGTATCTGAGATGATAAGGACTGCGACAAGCATATGAAATATTCCTTAGTTGTCCACAAAGTCTTACCACAGTATTCAGCCTGTGAATTATGACTACCCAATACTAGACATTTGCACCATAGATTAAGAATCACACAGAGTTTGTTCTTCTGTTCAACAGCAACAGTGACTGACAGATACTACATTAGATGTGTTTGAAAACCATTAAAAAAAATCCTCTTAATCCAAATCTTTTTCCTAAAATTGTGTCTGTGGACGGGAGGATATAATGCATATAGATATAAAGCATGAAAAAATGCTCTGTTTAAGATGTCAGATATATAAATTACTGTAAACAGATGTGCTAGCTGGGACTGCTATTTGTAGTCTTGAATCTGGACCTTATATACCAAAGATCCTCTGATTGTTCTGGGCAATATTGTCCAAAAGTTATATATTCCAAAGGCTACACTTCAGTGAGTTTGTCTGTGCAATGAAATAGATATGCTAAATAGGGTGGCCAAATCAGTAGCAAGAAAAACTGACTCAAGTGAGTTTGAGTGTATCTAAGCAACAGCAGCCATGCTTGGTGCCTCAGTACTGAGAGAGTAGAACTAGCTTGGTGCTTTGGCATATTTCATAACTTTATATAACTTGTTATTCCAGCATATTTATTAACTATTTCTTTCTACAACAACCTTCTGCTCTGTATAGAGTTTTTATCCAAATGAGATCTTATGTAATAATGTGCCAAACCTCCCTACTAATGCTAGCAGAAAAGACAGTGTGCATGGAAATTGATGTCCACCTATATTATTCAGATGGTCTTCTGCAACTGAAAGGGACATCTTGAACTGCTCTAAGTACATCTTCATGCATTAGTACCTTAGTGGTGCTAGTGATAGGTGTAAAAACAATCTGAGTTTTTATTGCAACATTTGGGATCCAGTAGGAGCAGATAGAACAAAATGCAAAATTCCCTGTGTGAATACCAGCTGTGGGTGCTTTTACAGTTTCTGGCTGGAAAGAGATGAGGAGTGGTGAGAAGGAAGGGAGATAAAAAGGGAGGCACTCTAAACATTCAGATGAATGTTATTAAACACCAAAAAAAATTTGAAAAGGTTAAGTTTTAACCGAGAGGATCTAAAATATTTTTGGAACACAATCTGTGGCAAAATGTTTGCTAGTAAATGGTGAGAATTGTAACTAAAAGGAAATTCTGGTGACCCTGAAAATTTCAAATTAATAATATTGCCAAGCATTGACAAGGTGTTTGGCAAATTAACAGGAAAAGAGCAACAACAACCATGATTTATAATAGAGATCTTGTCCATAAGACAATCATATCTCTTGTTTGTGTATATGGTATTTGTAGATATGATTTTCCCACTTAGTCAACAGAATCTTCATCACATTAAACAGAAACATTAGCAATGAATTATTGCAGGGGAAGAAACTGAAAAAACCATAGAATTTTATTATGCACACTTTTTTCTAGATATTTATTTTACTATGCACAAAAAACACTAAAGGATCACATAAATGATACTATTAAACTACTGACTCTTTACTAGTCACTGGAATAAATTCCTGGTAAGGTCACTGTTAGTTAAAAATTTCTCTATGTGGAAAGAGCCAATTTTGAAGAGCCTACGCAAGAAGAGTGAAGAACACCTCCTTTAATACTTTTTCATCAAAGTTAGATCCATTTGTATAGCAATTCCCTTAGCCCCGATATAAAGATACCTCTCCTTTTTTTCTCATTTACAGAACGAATATGAAGGATGTACATAGTCCCACATAAAGAAACCAATTATACTAGTTTCTTAATGTGCTGGCTTCAGCAATGGAGAAGTAGAGAAATTCTGGACCCTTCCCTTCATTCTGGCCATTGATCTCCACATCTGTTTTACATCCCATCAAGACGGTTTGCATAGCTGTTTAAAGTAGATTGCTGAAATGATCTGGATTAAAAACAGTCCTAAGGGATAGTTAGTTTATAATGGAAATGCTATAGCATCCAGATAGCTTATAATTTAAGGGTTTACAATTTGTGCATAGTTTTCCTAAATCACTACATCAATCTTCCACTCTTTCTGATTTTTCAGTTATTCAGCTGGCCACTTCCTAACTGTGTATTAGAAGATGATGTTCTGGCTTCAGTGGAAGAGCATCATAGTATGGAAGTCTTTCGCCAAAAGCAGCAGTAAGTTAGCTCAAAATTAGTAGGTTAGCTCAAAAACTTCTTTGATTAAACTTTCAAGCATTTTTTTACTCTTTTTCTACAACTACAAATCCTCCTTCTCTCTGCAGGAGAGAAAGAGTGAGATGGGTGGGTTTCATGGGGTTAAGATGTAAGAATTTACATCCTCTGTTTCTTTTTCAAAGAATTTCCACCACCCTAAGACCTATGAATTTTTATTATTTCACTGCCTTACGCACAGATGATCTACTGACTTGTGTGTAGCATAAGGAGAGTATGCAAGGTATGCAAACTTTTGTGCAGATAGTTGAGCCAATCCATTTCACAGGTCTAGCACTAAGGATAATGCTGGTCTTCTGGCTGCCCTAGAAGCTTTTCCTCAATGTTAACAATAGTGGGATAGCACACTGATGCAGTGCAGTGCATCTGCCAGTGTACCATACCTCATAGGCCCGGTTCTGCTGAAATGTTTGAAAACTCTGCCTTATAGTCTTGTCTACTTGGGTGTTTACATGGCTCTAACAATTTACACAAATATTTTGTTTTGCTCATTCAGTCTACAGAAAGAAACTCATTATTATCCCCTTTTAAACTGAGAAATACAGTTATCTTGTTTACACAGCTGCCAAAGCTAATTCCCTATGGACTTTATTCTCTTCTGTTGCAATGTACTCTGTTACAGTGTAAGTTCAGGATAAACCAAGTCCTAATGCTCCTTTTTAGGAGTTCTGATTACATTTCTTCTTATTCTTTTGAAAACAAAGATGAATACAGCATCTAAAGACCATAGGAAAAAATTAACTGATAAGAAGCTTTGGCTTTGTGTTTGCATTTGTGTATGTGTTGTCATTCTTCTTAAATGTCTGAAAGGATGATCTTTAATATCTCATTAAATCAAAATGAACTGGAAATACAGAAAAGAGAGAGTTTCATAAGAAATATGAGAAGCGCTGAAATCAAAGTAAAATTCTAGGTATTTCAAATTTCAGCAAAAATTGATACTGTTCATATTATAGCTAAATGAGTTTTCCTATCTAATGAAAAGATATTGACAATATTAAAATGGAAAACATCCGCTTTGATTTTTTCATACTTTCTAACCTGTTGTCTGATACCAAATAAGCATGACACAGATGGTTAACCTAAGTTCAGCAATGTCAAAGGAAGAATTTCTATTTTAAATGAATGAATGTGTGATACGAATTTAATCACCTTCATGGTGATTAACTAGTTTGATTTATTTTGATTTTAGGAAGTCTACTACAATTTAACTCATTTTCTAATTTCAAATGCTTTGTGAAGCTCCATGGGAATTAAATTAATTTTGCCTTTTACTTTAAGCTATATCACTTATTTCAGCTGGTAGCATCACTTTTACCAGCATTAATTGCATCTGACACATGAACGCTGGCATATACTATTATTCTACCTCCATGTTAAAGCATGCAAAAAATACCTAAAATGTTCAAGCAATAATCACATATTTTACACGTTAATAGCGTTGATGCTTAAATAGCTTTGAACTGAATGTACTGGGTCTGGCTGGGATAGAGTTAACATTCTTCACAGCAGCACATATGGTGCTGTGCTTTGCATTTGTGACTAAAATAGTGCTGGTAACACACCAATGTTTTGGCTATTGATGAATGCTTGCACAGACTCTAGGCTTTCTTTCTCTAACTCTGCACGCACGCACCTCTACCCCTGCCCAGTGAGTGGTGGGGCAGTAGAAAGACGCAGCCAGGAAATCTGACCCAAGCTGGCCAACAGGATACTCCATGGCATATAATGTCACTCTCAGCAAAAAAACTGGGATAGAGGAAGAGGAAGGGGGGGTGTGCCTTCCAAAGTGGCAGTTGCTTGGGGACTGGTTGTGCATCGGTCTGTCTGTGAGAGGTGGTGAGTGATTGCCTTTGCATCGCTTTTCCTTTTTTCTCTTTTCTTTGCTTAGTAAATGGTCTTTATCTCAATCAGAGAGTTTTCTGTTTTGCTCTTCCCATTCTTTCCCCCGTCCCATGGCAGGTAGGGGGAGGCTGGGGAGTGAGTGAGCAGCTTTGTGGGTGTTTAGCTGCTGGCCCAGGTAAACCCACCACACTGATCTATATTTGATTTTGTGTTAGTTTTGTCATTCTAATCAGTCATATTAAAATTGAATTAATATACAAAATACTTGCACAATGAAAGCAACAAGATACAGTCTTAAAGACCTATTCAAGTAAATATTCTAATGCTCACTTCCAAAAAAAGCTCTGCCCATTATAATACTCAGAACCATTCTGGTTTTAGTAAGAACAAATCAAGAGATAAATCAGTTTCATCTCTTGAAAATAGCTCCTCTTTTAACAAGATCTTTAGAACCTCTAGAAAATCTCATTTGTATACATGAAATACCTACCTCAATACAAATATAAAGATGTTCAATGGAATAGGTACTTTTATATTACCTAAGTCCTAATGTTGTCAGACATTTTCTTTGCAAGTATCATAAAGCATTAGTGTCAACTTACTGTGATTTCACTAATGTCTTAGCAGAGTAGAATCAGAATAATAGAATGCTTTGGGATGAAAGGCACGTTTAAAGGTCATCTAGTCCATCCTTCCTGCAATTGGCAGGGACATCTACAACTAGATCAGGTTGCTCAGAGCCTCATCCAGCCTGTCCTTGAATGTTTCCAAGGATGGGGCATCTACAACCTCTCTGGGCAACCCCTTCCAGTGTGTTACCACCCTCATCATAAAAAATGTCTTCCTTATATCTAGTCTGAATCTACCCTCTTTGAGTTTAAAACCATTACCCCTTCTCCTGTCTCTGCTGGCCCTGCTAAAAAGTTTGTCCCCATCTTTCTTGTAGCCCCCCTTTAAGTACTGAAAGGCTGCAATAAGGTCTCCCTGCAGCCTTCTCTTCTCCAAGCTGAACAACCCCAACTCTCTCAGCCTTTTCTCATAGCAGAGGTGGTCCATCCCTCTGATCGTTTTTGTGGTCCTTCTCTTTAAGATAAATAGCAAACAACCAATAACACTTCAGAAGTATTTCCTTGATTAAATTAAATTCAAAACCTCCTATGTTAATGCTCACTACTAATGTTGAGCTGATAAGCCCAACCCAATATTCATAATGTTGAAGTCTCAAAAAAACATTTTCAATAGCATATTCACTAACATGTTGACTTTTCTATGCTGAACAGAATTATCAGAAATAAACTGCCCTTTGGAATCTGTGTAGCCTAAGTCTTTGAAAGGACTAGGAAATATTAGGATTGCTTTATAAATTTTTTTTAGAAATTAAAATAAATTATGGTATTTCTAGATAAGTCTTGAAACATGAGTCTTATACTTAAAAGGGTCACTATTATATTCATGGTAGGCCAAGAAACTGTGTCAGAATGGCAGGACTAAAAAGGATTTCCAGTCCTCCAATCCTTTGGCAGCTTTCAGATTAGATTCTAAATTTTTCTTGCTGACCTTTTATTCTGGCTTGAGACCCAGCTATGACTTTTCCAAAAACCTATTTAATGCAGGAAAGAAAGCAAAGGGCATTTTTAGATTGACAAGATCATGAATCCTGTGTGAATCAGTCACACAAAAATGCCTCTGGACTATCACTCTTGCTAGCCTCTCAGGTGGACAAAGAAAGTGGTAGTTTCATAGAATCATAGAATACCAGGTTGGAAGGGACCTCAAAGATCATCTGGTCCAACCTTTCTAGGCAAGAATTTGCACAGTCTAGACGAGATGGCCCAGCATCGTGTCCAGCTGAGTCTTAAACATGTTCAGCGTAGCGGAGTCAACCAATTCCCTGAGGAGATTATTCCAATGATTGGCTGTTCTCATTGTGAAAAATTTACCTCTCGTGTCCCATCGGAATGTCCCTGGGAGTAACTTGTACCCACTACCCCTAGTCCTCACCATGTGACTCCTTGTAAAAAGGGAGTCTCCATCTTCTTTGTAGCTACCCTTTAAGTACTGGTACATAGTGATGAGATCACCTCTAAGCCTCCTTTTCTTGAGGCTGAACAAGCCCAGTTCTCTCAGTCTGTCCTCATATGGCAGGCTTCCCAGACCCTTGATCATCTTGGTGGACCTTCTCTGGACCCCCTCCAGCCTGTCCACATTTTTTTTGTGTAATGGGGACCAGAACTGTACACAGTATTCCAAGTGTGGCCTGAGAAGTGTCAAGCAGAGAGGGATAATGACTTCTTTATCTCTGCTGGTGATGCCCTTTTTGATGTAACCCAGCATCCTATTGGCTTTCTTGGCCTGTCCACAGCACACTGTTCACTCTTATTGAGCTTTCTGTCCACTAGGACCCCCAGGCCCCTTTCCACAGAGCTGCTCTCTAGCCAGGTGGATCCCAGTCTGAGCTGCACACCTGGATTATGTTTTCCCAGGTGCAAGACCTTACACTTGTCCTTGTTAAGCTTCATAAGGTTCATATTAGCCCACTCTTCCAGCCTATCCAGATCTTCCTGCAGGGTGGCTCTTCCCCACTCAGTTTGGTGTCATCTGCAAACTTCATCAGGCTACCCTTGATCCCGTTATCCAGATCACTTATGAAGATATTGAATAGCATTGGGCCCAATATTGATCCCTGGGGGACCCCTCTTGTGATGGGTTGCCAGTATGAAAAAGAGCTATTTACCACCACCCTTTGGGTGCGTCCCGCCAGCCAATTCCTCACCCACCACACAGACCATTTGTCTAGGCCATAATGCATCAGTTTCTCCAGCAGGAGGCTGTGGGGAACTGTATCAAAAGCGTTGGAGAAGTCCAGGTAGACAACGTTCACCGCTCGCCCCATGTCAACTGAGCACATCACTTTATCATAGAAGGCCACCAGATTTGTCAGGCACAATCTGCCCTTGGTGAAGCCATGTTGGTTTTTCCCAATCACATGCTTCATTTGACTCGTGATGGCCCCCAGGAGGATCCGTTCCATAACTTTTCCGGGGATTCAAGTAAGACTGATGGGCCTATAATTACCCAGATCCTCCCTTGAGCCCATCTTATAGATAGGGATAACATTTGCCTTCCTCCAGTCCTCTGGGACATCCCCTGATCTCCATGACTTCTCGAAGATTATAGAGAGTGGCCCTGCAATGACATCAGCCAGCTCTCTCAACACCCTTGGGTGGAGGGCTTCAAGGCCCATCGATTTGTAGGGGTCAAGCTCCTGTAATAATTCACCTACTAACTCCTTCTTCACTGATGGTGGGTCTATGTTTGGCTCATAAAGTGGTGGTTTGTAAGCCATTTATAAGGATTCTTTTAAAAACAATAAAGACAAGACAGGGACTCAGACCTCCTCGGTAACTCTAGGACAGCTAAACCTGAAATCATACACAAATTGCCTGTTGTGTCTGAGCAGGATCCAGAATGATCTCACATGCTTTTCAACATTATGAGAAGCACAAAGCCTGGTTGCTGCCAGGATATGCAACATACATTACATCTTGATTAATTAACATACATTTACCCATAATTACTTCAAAAACAACTAGGTACTGTTGCATGTAAATCTGATATATTGCTCAGACTAGTTGGAGACAAGGAACACATCACTTTTCCTGGTCAACATCACATCCTGTATCAGTGAGGGCTCATACATCTGTAATGAATGTTGGCAACAGTTCTTTAATTTTTGAACTATCACCTCTCTGGGACTTGTTTCAGTTGTAACGCAGAAACTAAGGCAATGATCTCCTCATTAATATCCCAACACATTTGTATGTCTTCCACAGCCATTCCATTCAACTGTGGGCTAATCCTGAAGGCCAAGACCCATCTGACTGAAGCTGGTCAAGAAAGCCTAAAGATCTTCTTTCATTATAGTAAATAGTTTGCTAAACTCATGACATAATCCCCCTGTTCTACTCAGTACTGGTGAAAGTATCCCATAAAATATTGTGTTTCAGGACACAAATATCACAAAGCTGTGTATCAACTGTGGACATCTTTGGAAAATAATATGGGAAATATGATCAACTAGGGAAGACTGAAGAATTTGGAGTTCATAGTCCATAGAAAATGAAAGGACATTCAACAGCTGTATTACAATATTCGTGCCAACCATCTCCGAATGGAAAGAATAATTGTTCCCCTTGTTTACTGAGTAGACAGAAGCTTGCTAAGCAGAGATCGTGAACTACGTAGGGGATTTATAAAGCCATTTCAAACAGAAATTTTTTTAAGGTTAAAAATAGTTAATTCTTAGCATAGCTTGAACAATAAGATTCTACCTCCACTGCTGGAAGTTTGCAAGCATTAACCAGACAAGCATTTGCATGTATAGGTAAACTTGGTCTTGCCTTTGAAGTTAAATGATCCCTTGAGGTTTCTTTTAACCTTATTTTCTAACTGTTATAATAGTGAAAATAGATTAAGGCTGTCTTTCAGGAGCTTCTTAAAGTATAGTTTCATGACACAAAAAACCAATTTAAATATTACACTTTTCTCTGAAGTCAGACACAGCCTAATGATACCAGTAACAGCTATAATTTCTATAGCTCAAAGAGAACCAAGACAGGAGAAAATAGTTTTTCATTTAAGTATTTGTTCAGATTGCTACTTCTGCTTTTTTGACAGAACTCTGTTTTCTGTAGCAGTTAATGCATAATCCAGCACTTATTCTTTGTCACATTGACTGAAGATATTTTTCAGGTAAACTAAGAAATCAATCCCCATCATGCAAGGTTTTTAAGAAGAGGTCATATACAGCAGAAAGAAAGAAAAGGGAAAAAACAGGCAAACATGAGTAAAAGGCCAAAAGAATAATTACTAGGATCGACAGAAACTTATATGATCTTACTTTCAAGAAAGTACTCTGAAAGTATTTTAAAGCTGAGTAGCTTTTACCCTTGGGCTGAAGAAGAGAGAATTCATATAGTCTAAAACATCGTTTCCATTTGGGTCAGAAGTGCACTCCCAAATGCACCCACATAGCATCCTTTGGTTCTTATAATTGAATAATCCTGAAACATGCAAACTGGATTCCTGTCAGGTGTAACTGATCTGTATCTGTACTTTATATCCCTCTGATCTGTGCTCCTGTGCATAGTGTTTGTTCAGTCCATGGGCCTAAATTAGAGCTAGTCAAAGTTAAAATGCATTACGAGTATATAACACAGATTTTGGATTCTCAGGAGCAAGTGGTTTACTGCACAAGTTGGCTTTTTTTTTCTCCATACTACTTCCAAGTATGGATGCTCATTCAGAATCCTTCTTTAGGTGGTATGGTATGGTTAGGCTTGGTTGACTCCAGCCTTACATTCCTCTGTTGATCCTTCTTCCTGCCTTTAGCTCACCTCCTGATAAATGCCATGCAGAGTCCAGCATGTCCCTGATCAAACAGCATTAGGCTCTTCAGTCTCAGGCAGCAGGAAAAAAGTGAGGGAGAGAGCAAACCCACAGGCCCTGAGGGAAATCTTAGCTGCTTCTTTTTTTTTTTTTTTTGATTCAGCTAAATAAATGTAGACCTGTTTCAAAATTCTGGAAAGCCAAAAGAGAAAAGGAAGCAGAACACAACCTGCCATTTCTTCCAGTGGGTGTGATCCTGTATCATTACATATGTCAGCCTCTGGGACCTGGCAGCACTATATTCCAACTCCAATAGTGTCGATGGTGTCAGGTGCTAATGCTCCACGGGGCTACAGTCCTCCTTTGTGTTGCCTTTGGGAAGGAAAACACTATAAGTACTTGGGTATCAGGAGAGGGATCTTATAAGTTCTTGATTAAAAGCAGGAATGCACCAGCTTTAATGTATTTTTATATATATAAAATAATCTAAGTTCTACCCTAGCATAGTAACTTTATTAAGAATTAACATAATTATATTTGAATTGTAACCTCAGAAATAATAATCTCATCAGGATTTCCCCTCTCTTTCTTTCCTTCTTTCCTCCCTTTCCTCCTCCCTCATTCTTCCTTGCTTCCTGCCTTCTTTACCTCCTTCTTTCTCACAACAATAAGACCAAAATGAGCCTTTTCATTGTTTTGATTTCTGCAATGGACTACCAAGCAAACATTGAACAATGACTCTTTGGATGTGCTTGTGTTCACTAGCTGGTTCAGAATTGCTGAACATCCCAGAGAAGCCTTGATGAAATACAGTTAAGTTGAATACAAATCTGAATAATTTCTGGCTGTAAGCAATTAGGTTGAAGATCTCAAATATCCAAAGCCCAGTTAGTACTTCATTCACTTCCCCCCCGCCCCCTCCCCAAAATAAAGAATGGAAGCAAATTAAATAATTTGATTCCACTGTTCTAGGGGGAAGGGCAGGGGGTGGGGAGGAGAGAAAAAAGGAAATGAGCTCTCCCCTTAAAGTCTAGGAAAGCATTTACTACTTACAAAGTCTGCTCTCATATTTGCAGACTCATATTTTCTGAGAGACATAGTACCGTTTCTCAGCAGACAGCTGAAAGCATCCTAGATGATGCTAAATGTTTGCTTTTATTAAACCCATCATGGATCTTATGGCCTCTGACGCTACACATTTGCTTAGCAGCCTGAAACTGCCAAATGAGGCAATTTATGCCCTCCATTTTTTATTGTTCTTATATGTCTTAAAAAAAGTTGTAGCTGAACTTATATTATGAACTCTTTGTTCCTGAGAAGTTATTTATAGCTTGCCCTGTATAGCTGGGTTGAAAAATGGTGTACCTTTTAGCTCAGAGGTAATTCCTTGTTCTGATTTTCTTTTGTTTTATAGAAAACTGCAAAAGTACAAAAAAAACCCTAGAAAACCTCCATTAGGTCAACAAATTCATACCACTTGCATCATCAAAATAGCTGTTGAAGGTGATAAGCACTGAAACTTGTAAGGAATGTAGTAGACTGTATTTGATGGATTGGGATTTCTAATTGTTCTTTGGAACAAAGGCCTGACTTTTATTTGTATAGGTTTAGTGCATAGCACAACTGGGCCCTAAATCCCAATTGTGTAGTCTAAAGTCTAGAATTTCTGGTTAAGACAATTTAGAAAATAGATGAAAAATAGAAGATTAAGTGTAAAATGTACAGCTTTGTGCATAATTTTTAATGTATGGGTGTATCGGGTTTATTTGGCAAGGTTTTGGTAGCAGAGGGGGCTGCTGGGGTGGCTTCTGTGCAAAGACACTAGCAGCTTCCCCCATGTCGGACAGAGCCGGTTCCAGCCAGCTCCAAGATGGACCCGCTGCTCACCAGACCTGAGCCAATCAGTGATGTTGGTAGCACCTCTATGATAACATGTATAAAAAGGGTAAAAAACGCTGCACAACAGCATCTGGAAAAGTGAGTGAGAAAATGTAAGACAATCAATCAACCCTGCAGACACCAAGCTCAGAGAAGAAGGAGAGGGAGAAAGGGTTCCAGGCACCAGAGCAGCGATTTCCCGGCATTCCATGGAGGAGACCATGGGGACATAGGTTGTCCCCCTGCAGCTCATGGAGGTCCACAGTGGAGCAGATATCCACACTGCAGCCTGAGGAGGACCCCACGCTGTAGCAACTGGTTGTGCCCTGAAGGAAGCTGCAGCCTTTGGAGAGTCCATACTGGAGCAGGCTCTTGGCAGGAGCTATGGCTGTTGGAGAGCAGACCATGCAGGAGCAGGTTTTCTGGCAGGGCACATGACCCACATGGGCCCCCATGGGATCAGCAGTCTGTTCCTGAACGATTGCACCCTGTGGGAAGGACCCATCCTGGAGCAGGCCTTGAAGAACTACAGACTGTGGGAAAGACCCATGCTGGAGAAGTTACTGAAGGACTGTCTCCTGTGGGAGGGACCCCATGTTGGAGCAGGGGAAGAGTGTGAGGAGGAACGAGTGGCAGAGACAAAGTGTTATGAACTGACTGCAACCCCATTACCTGGTCCCTGTGAGCCACACAGGGGGAGGAGGTAGAAGAGTCGGGAGTGAAGTTGAGCTTGGGAAGAAGGGAGGGGAGAGGGGAATGTGGTTTTAGATTTGTTTTTATTTCTCATTATCCTACTTTGTTACAATTAATCAGTAATAAATTAAATTAATTTCCCCAAGTTGAGTTTGTTTTGCCCATGACAGTAATAGGTAAGTGATGTCCCTGTCCTTATCTTGACCCACAAGATTTTCATTGCATTTTCTCCCCATATTGGGCTGAGGAGGAGGAGTGAAAAAACACCTTGCTGGGCATCTGGCTGCCAGCCATGTTTAACACACCACAACCAGAAAGGTTGTCAATTCTCTGTTTGCTATATTTTGTTGTCAATTATAAATATGAACTTCTTCAAAAGCTTTATCAGAAGCTTCCAGAGCATGGGATAGATTGCCTTTAAGAAGTCCCCAAGTTCCTTACTGAGAAAAAAACAAAACAAAACAAAACAAAAATTTCAACGTGGTGGTAGGGAAGGAAGAAGAAAAAGAAAATATTAAATTACTGCTTTCCAACTGGAAATACTTTGGAGTTTAGTCCAGGGAATGACAGGCAGTGAGGCAGGGGAGAAAGAATTGAGACTGAAGGACATGCTAAAGGGAGAAAGAGAAGCACTTTGAGATTGTGTCATTCTAGACAAAGGAAAAATTTTAAGTACTTAAGATTTGATTTGAAAAAACATTGAGTAAGACCCCATTTAGAGAAACAGGGGAATAGAACAGATGAGAAATAAGAAGAATAAGTGTGAGAGGAACACACATAACCTTGCAGAAGCATAGGAAAACATTAATAAGACTCTATGACTGATGAGAAAGTGAGCAGATGAGAGGAAGGTGAATATATATAAGGCCAGGGAAGCCAATTATTTTAGCATCAGCATTTATTATGCTTTTACATTACATACTGTGGTCATATTTATGAATTTAAAATTTGGTAACTATAACAATTTTTTAAAACAGCAGTATCATAATACAATGTTAAATAGCAGGAATGACTGTAGGATATTAAAAAGAAATAGCTTAAATATTATTGACATTTGATTTCTTGGCACTAAACATCTGAACATTGCATAATCTTGCAGAAAAAGAAATCTGGTGCTACACAACTATTGCCTAAACTTGCAGAAGAGGAAATTTTTAAAACTATCTTTACTTAAAATACACCCAAATCAAATAATTTTCTTGTATGTACAGAATAACAGAAAGGAATCAACTAGCTTTTAGATTTCTTTGGAGAGAAAAGTTGCAAGAAGGTGAATAAATAATGAACTCTTTTGTTGCGAAAGGTCAGAAAGATCAAGCACGGTCATATTTTTATAAAGTATTTCCATTTGCTCTGTATTAACATGTTCCTTTTGAGTGCTCTACGTATGATGCTTTCGTAAAACATAAGGCAATCAGTTTTCTGGTTTCCACAGATTTGCCACTGAAGTTAAAATGAATTGTAGCATAAACTACAAGTTAGAGACAAAAGATGATCCATCGCAAGATAATTTTGTAACAAAATTTACTTGTATGAGTTTACTTTGCTACCTTTTCAGCAAACTCTTTATCTCCACCATGGCTACAATATCCCTCCTAGATTGTCTTTCTCTTCATGCCTGCCCAGCTGCACAGGGACTAAATTTGCTCAAGTGGCAATTTCCCCTCCTTCCTGCCAGGACATGGCAAGCATCTGGCCATCCTTCATGCTGATCCCATTCCAAACATGATGTATATTAAACTGGTTAACAAACCAGATGCAATCTGTCCATGGGATTTTCACATAGATTATATTGGTTACATTGGAGAAGTAGTAATAGTAAAAATGTCCCTAATAAAAATATGAGCTGAAAATAACACTGTTATGTGGGTTGAAACCTTTTCATTGCAGAATTTAAAGAAAGAGCATGGGGTTTTGGAGGGGCAGGGCGAAAGCATTTGTTTTAGAGGAAAACATTTTTTATCAATGAGCTGAAAATTGAAATAGTCTAGCTAAAACCCAAATGTTGTCCAAATTTTATGAAAGCTGTAGGTCTTCTCCCTATTTCCTTTGCTCCCAGAACTTTTGCTGGATTATTTTTCCCATGATACAGAACTGCCAAGGACTCTTAAAATGCATCCACTATTCAGAATTTTAAGTAGAACTATTACTGACAAAAAAATACAGGTTTTTTAAAAAAGATTATTAAACATGCTGAGAAATCTATTTATGAGGCAGGAAAAGGGCAAGAATTGAGAACCTGACTCTCCTTCAGAGGAGAAATAGCACTGTAAATGGACAAAAGGTGGGAAGCTGTTTGCCTTTTTTGGCTAGATATTTGTCAGGAGTTTAAAATGTTTAATGTTTAGTAACAATTTCAAATGTCACAAAAACTTTTTAGTGAGTTTTAGCCACTTTTAAAATTGATCTTATAGTTTCTGATTTCTATGGAAGACTACACCGGCTATGGAAACCAGCATACTGGCTTCTGATGTTGCTGGTTCTGTTAACCAGAAATTATACAGTCAAACTCTACAATCCTAACCATTTAGCTGTGATATTGCTTCAGCTAATGAAATCTCTGAGCATGCTTTGGCATCTCCTTGTAACAGGGAAAGGTGTGGTTCCCTCCAATCCTACCTGTCAGCCTATGCAGTCACAGTTAGTGAGTAGCTAAATTTGACACTATGCAGCAGCTTCTTATTTCTTCTTTGCCTCACAACTTCGTCTCAAAAGATAGGTTATATTTCTTTCAGCTATTTTCCAACTAATGGCTGTCATTAAGTGCTTTGGTTGCTTCCTTAGGTTCTGTCTGTAATCAGTGAAGAAAGGCTGCTCCAGAGGGTGAGCAGGAGAATCCAAATCAGGTGCTGTTCAAAACTCTGGGTGGACTCTTCTCACTTTACAATGGAAACTGAGTGGGATGAACACCCTGCAGAATAAAATGTTGTTATCAGTCTATTATTAACCAATTTGCTTCAAGTTTATTTGTTCCACTGTTTCTGCCACCATCCCATCTTGAAATTCAATTTGGAGGTTTGGTTTGTTTCTTATGTTTTCCTTTTTGTCTCCAGGCTAGCTCTTCTGCTTCTTCCAATATCTTCTGCTTCCTTGCAAGGTGGTTTGTCTGATTACATCTTTCCTTTAGTTCAGATTCTATGCTAGCAAATAATTTTGAGACCATCTTTGTTACAATAGTACAAGAACTCATATGGGAGGCGTCCATGTACAGCTGTGCTAGAAAGCAAGCAGAATCATGTTCCTGATCCTAGTCACAGTCTTGGTCAAAAATACTTGCTGGGAGTGCCTCAAGATCTTAGATACCAAACACAGAAGTACTGGCAAGAAGACCTAATAAGTTTAACTTTTTTTAGGCTGTGACACTGAAAAGAATTATTCCAATTTAATCTGATTCCTATAACCCTGAATATTATTATTTAGATCCTTAATAACTTCTCACACTTCTGATTGTCCATGCTGAGTGCAAATGGTTCTTGAAAGACATCTTGACTACAAAAAATATCAGGTTGCCAGAATGGAAGGAAATACACAACCAGTGTCCACTGAAGGACTTCATCCCTCCTTTCTAAAAGCAGTACAGAATGAGGCAAAGTGTCTTTTTTGTGGTGGTCCATGATGACTTATAACACTTAACGTCTCCTGCCTCAGCTCTGCTCTATTTTCCTTGAGTTAAAAATGCAAAGTCCTATTCCCATGAATAATACTTCCTTGAATAAATAGCCCTAGATGTCACCAAGCTCTCATATTGTACTGTACCCATAGAAAATTATTAGCACCATTATCACTGTTATTAATCATTTTACAGATTGTAACATTAAATGGAATACAAAATGTAATTAAAATAAGAGTTATTAAATATTCCATAATAAGACTAGCAAGTGTTTTTGTGTCTTTCTATTATTTATGGATGCTTATCATACTTTCTTTTAACTGTCTTTTATACAGACTGCACACATTTAGCTCTTTTAATCTTCCTTTAAGTGTTACTCCCTTCAGCACTGTGATCATTTTTATTCCTCATGTCTCATCTCTTACCCTTCAATTATTCAGTCTTTCTCCACTAATCATACACCCAAGACTGAATATTATGTTCTGGACAACAATATATGAAGGAAATGCAGTCTATAACTCAAAAAGTATTTAAGCATGTAAATCACCTTAGGTTTATGATAAATAACATTAATGTCACTGAAAGGATCCAAATCTACATGTGCGTAGAATTCATACTGTGCTTTGGAATTACACACAGGAAATATTTCTTTTCTGTTCAGGGAAATATCAACAATTCTGTATCAACAATTGATTTTTTTTTTTAAGTAAGCTCTTATTTGGGTGCTATGGGATTCTGGTCATAATTGCTTTTTTTCTGCATTACTACTTTCCCTATATTCAGGGTTATTTCCTGTATATTTTCTAGAAAAAAAATCATTTACTGTTTGTTATTATGGTTCAGATTTCCATATTTTTTCCTTTGTATTATTTGTATTTATAATTTTTTTACCTCTTTGCAATTAACAATTCATAAATCTCATTAGAATCTTGATACTCTCTCTTAAAATATCCATATCAGTCATAATGTGTCTTGACAAGTGTCATAGTCTGAAGTGTCATAGTATACTCTCTTACCAGCTAATTACTTTATTTTTTATTACAAATCTTTGCTTATTGTTTTCCAATGGATTTTCAGTCCAGATGATGGCATTTGTATCTAGCACAAATCAAATTTATTAGGATAGGGAGATTTTACCAGGTATTTCACATCAAATATCACACTAAAGCAAATTTGTTTAATATTTTCTCCTCAACTACCTTTCTTCTGCCTTTTTTTTTTCCCTTTTTCATTTTCCACTTCTTCTTGTATCTTGGCACCTAAAAAGTCTCACGTATTTTTCAGTGTCCAGTACTATGGATTAATTAGGTTACTCACACATGAATCTTCAGATAAAAAGGAAAGAGAGAAATAGTTTTGTTTTTTATAAATTCGCAGTCGTCACTCTTAGACCTTTTCTCTAGATGTTCAAATGCAGCAAAACGAGTGGAAGGTTTTATAATAGAGCTGTAAATTTCTTATACAGCAAAATTTTGCCCAAGATTATCTCGGAGGTTTTAGTGCCCTCTAGTGTGCTACAGTTTTAACTTTTCCTTTTCCCCCCATATTCACTAGTTCCAAATATGTGCAAGATAAACAAACGGAATACCCAGGGATCTGAAAAATTTCCAGCAAGGATGGGGGTACAGTAGTAATCATGTGGCATAGTTATTCAAAACCGCATGAGTGCTTACAAATTTAAGAGGCACTTTCCCACATATGATTTTTGGATGATAGAGGCCTTGGCACATTTAATCTTATACAACTGTATGCAATGTCTAGAAAGTGGTAGTCTCTGTGGGAGGAGTTGAGAGGTATCTAAGAAACCTGAGCAAATGCTTTGGCATATATTTGTTGGCACCCCAGTATCTGGGAGGGAAAATATTGCACCATTCTCAGTACCACAAACACTGCTTTGAATTGTTGCAGCTTTCTTTCATGCTGTTCACATGATGTCTGAAGGATGAGACCAATAAGTACTTTAAAATTTTTGGGGTTAGGATCAGAGACTGAGGAGAAGCAAAGACGGACTACTACAGATTAGAACAATATGGGAAGGAAACAGACTCACTGTGAAAGAAAGAGGAAAAAAAAGAAAAAGAAAATGTCTTTAAAAAGAAGAGAGTTAAAATATTGCGATAGTCAAAGAGGAGAGGAATGCTTAACTCCTGTCATGGCCATAATTAATCAAAATATATGGGAGATGTTCCAGTTCCAGAGCGATGCTCACAGGCATTTCCCCCTTCAGACTTTTCCGTCCCTATCCCCATCCTCTCTGCAGCTCCTAATTGTACCACCTGAGGACTGACAAGATTGTATGCAGTGAAGGAAAAAGAAACAAAGAAAAAATGCCCATTTATTTGTATTTTCCATTTTTGCATTGAGATAGTGTTGCAAATTCCTCTTGTTACGTATTGCCTTTGTAAATTTTGTCAAACTGTGCTGTACTGACCACTACATATATGCTTTTCTTTGGATTTTATATCACCATCAGTTAGCACAGTGTCATAACATTGTGGTGATTCTAACACTTCTCCATTTGGGGTTAAAATCTTGGCTAGCAAAAGGAGTTTTGAAGGCTTTTTTTCTTTTTCTATTTTTCTTTCTTAATTTTGATTTATTTGAGGATATTCTTGTTAGAATTTTCCTCCTAGAATTTTTTTTCCCAAACTCTGCTATTAATTTTCCTAAAATTATTCACAGCTACTCAATTGATTCTCTGAGTTCTTTTGTTTAGTTAGACTTTATTCCTGAATGGAAACATTCTGGTCATGTGTACATAATTTAGAGAATAAAATTATATTTCTCTCAGCCTGGAGGTTAGAACTTTCTTTTGTTCACCAGCCCAAGTATAAAAGCTTTACATTCACCTTTTCAGCTATGATATTTTTGATGAATGACACAATTCAAAGGTCCGAAACTTCTGAATGTAGATTCTCAGTTTTCACAAATTAGTAGAGTTGCTTGGTTTAGGTAGATAGCTTGATCTTTAAATTAGAGTTTTTTAGTTTGAGGTTATTTCAAGCTGGGGTTTATCAAGTAACGGTGAGGACATCTACCTAATATAAGATGTATTTTGTGTCCTGTATATATTTGTGATGCTACACTTAAATTCTTCAGCACGAAATGGAGCCAGCTATGCAAATGTTATTAGAGAAGAGGAAAAAGAAAACAAGAAAAAAAAAAAAAAACAAACAAACAGCAACTCCCCCCCTTGCATTTATGCCAGTCTACTTCACTTTATCCTTTTCTATCTGTAGAGAATAGAAGGGCCAGGGGCTGATCTGGGGTAAACTGCTTTAAGTTCACTAGCCCAGAAGCCATATAGAACCAATGCAAAGTTCATGTTCTACATAAATTTCTAGCTGTGTAAAACCTACATTTCCAAACCAGTGCATGTAGTTTTACACTGTCCACTTCCTGGAAACAAGGAATATAACTGTTTTGTATGACAATAACTAGATCTGTGTAAATTAGTGTACATAACATCAGCACCTATTTTTAAAGCATACGACAGCTCTCCATCCTGTTGCCAAAGTTGTATTAAAGACCTCCTTTGAACTCAGAACATCTAGTAGATGGTTAAGAAAATCTCTCTTGTTTATCTGGGTTCCTTTTTAAGATTTATTTTCAGTTCTTCATTGTTCCTACTTATTTGTGGTATCTAACTTAACTCACTAAAGCTTCCCTGAGTACCATCTGATGGATATCATTGTTGCTTTTGCAAGACAGTGTGCCAGAAAAAACATCTGGTTTTAAATGACAGTGAATGAGGCCAACTCTCTGATCTGAATCCTGGGAGGCTAGAACGTACAGCAGGCAAACCCTTTCCTTTTACATATATAGTGCAAAAGACATCTCTGTTATTTGCTTTAGAAAAGCTACCAAAGTATAAACAGAAAGTGTAATAAAATAAAAAAGAACAAAAAAACAACAACAAAATATCTAAATATCACAAAAGGTCTTAATAACCCAGTGGTGACAGGAACCATTTGTGGTATCACCAGGAAATACCGTACCATGTACTAAAGCAACAACACAGTCTCCATGTGGCAACAGTGGTAATAGCACACAGTAATTTGCCTAACCAATGTTGCGTTTACGTGCTGCTAAAGTAGCAAAATACTTGAGCCCCTAATGTGTATCGAAACTGGAAGGTGCTTATAATGCCAGAGGAGTTCTACCCTATAATTTAAAAGCATGTCTTAAATCAAGTACTTTATTATTCAATATATAAAAGGCTTTATGAGAATGGATCTGCAACTCTGCACTTTTTGCCTCCCCATATGGCTGCTTACAAGTGTTCCACAAAGGGAGTCTGACACTGGCTTTGCTCTAAATGCTTCGGACACTTCTCAGGAAGTCTTGAAGGAATCAGCACAGTGGGGTAATCTTATCCTGGGACCAAAGACCAGTTAAGGTCCTTTTTCTTTTCTTTTTGTCTTTCCCCTCCCTCCCCCACAGTGGAAAAATAGAAAGAGAGTGAGTTGGATTTGTGATGGAAATTCAGTTTTGGAGGCTGCAACCATTACTTTGAGAACCACTGCATTAAAAGAAATATGACAAGTAAGGCAAGGGAAATGATTCTAGATAGTAATTTTTGGAAAATGTATTCTGGTACTGGTGGCATGTCCTGATTATTTCTGTAGCTTTTCACAAAGCATTATAATCAGTATTTCCAGCTTTCAGAATTAGCTGGAAATAAAGATATATTTTCTTACAGTATTATGACATGCTATTTTAGTCCTGGCCAGATATACCAGCAAGAGAGATTTTCATGTGATGATCTAGAATAAGTGTTCTAAAATGGGCTGTAAAAATAAATAAATAAATAAATAAGATTACAAATGCAACAGCCTTTGATTGAATTTGCCACTACCACTGGGAAAGACAGAAACAGACGGACTTTTTAAAAGGTTTGTTTCCCTGCAGCTCTGACTTATACAGGCATTTAAGTCTATTATAATGTTTTGAACAACTTTGTGGTCTTGTGCAATTGAGTAAGTACATTACTTTGGAAGAGATCATGAAGCTTATAGGAAAAATGTCAAGGAAATTTTCCATTGGTAAGTGTGTATTATAGGGCAGAAAAGGTTCCCCAACAGGCTGCCAAATATAAAAAATATTCCACTCAAAAAAAAAAAAAAAGAAAACAAACAAAAAAACTCACTACCATGAGAATTCCACAAGTTTTTAACTTTTTGAAAGAGATGTAGATAACGGTACTACAGGTATTATATTATACACTTCATTTTAGGTAAACATGTCCCAGATATCTACCTCAAATGTAAATTAACTCAGAGTTGGCTAAGATTAGTCACAAAATTATGCTAATTTTTCTCCCACTATCTTTATGTACATGGAGAGATTGCCCATAGCACAAAATTAGCTTTTTAAAGAAAATATTTTTATTTTGAGAATATGTATACAGTCCTGCTGAGCAGCTCAGTTGTTCAGAATCTTCTTCCATATTTCTATCTTCCACAGACTGGAAGGGTCATGGACTTATATGATCCTTCTAGTTTTTAAATTCGTGAATCAAAACTCTGTAGGAGAGAACCACTGGCTCTGCACTGAATGCTGTGAGTTTAGTGATGTCCAGCAACGTACTTATGGTGTAACTCCACTACAGTCAGTATGTAAAACCCATGTAAGAGAGATCTGTACATATTTAAGCTTTATGTTTTATTTTTCTACAAATTTTATAATTTTATGCAGACTATTTTTTGACAGGCAAATCGGTACAGCCCTTTTTAAGTACTTTGCCTGATACTCTGCAGCAGAGATAATTAGAACAAATAGAAGTAGCAGTCAGTCATTTATGCCAATTCAGTATGGCTAAGATACTAAGATATACAATCAGTACCTTGCTGACTAGGATACAGAGAAACCAATTCATCTAAAATCTTGAGTTTCCAGTTTTATATATGCTCCTTCTATTGCACTGTGCAGATTCATTGGTACTTTGTACTGTGGTGCATTTTGCAACCCCGTGAAGAAAATTTTCCACCGAGCCAGACTAACGGACCAGTAAATATTGTTAATGGCTGTTCTGCATTCCCTATAGCAGTGCAAAGCAACTGGAACATA
Source organism: Nipponia nippon (assembly GCF_047370975.1). NCBI lineage: Eukaryota > Metazoa > Chordata > Aves > Pelecaniformes > Threskiornithidae > Nipponia > Nipponia nippon. The sequence goes on from NW_028262347.1 coordinate 46,662,788, forward strand.
CTAGTTAATATGAACAATAAAGATTAAAACCATGGACATTAAATCATTTGGTTGATCCTTTTGCCAATCCATAAATGTTTTCTCCATCCTGATTTAAAAAGAAATATGAAACAAAAAGCTTTTGTCACTGTGTCACCCCTCTGTTTGTTTAATTTTTGACTTTGACTATTGAGCATTTTTCTAGGCTTAATTTCTGCAAATATTTGGTAAGTCATTGGCTGAGGGAGTTCATGAAATGCATAATTTAGATTCAGGTTTGTGAATTTTTACAGGAATGTATGCATGTGAGCACAAAGCCCGCAGATCACAATAATACATAAGTGATCTGTCTGGTGACTAGTATCAATACTTGAATATCAGGTTCTCGATGTAAACCATGCAAGACCATATTTACTCCATCCCTGTTCCCTAAGTTCTGAGAAAGGCTGAAGGCAGAATGGGGCTGGTTGGATGTACGAGCAATCTTGCAATACACACTGATTTGCAGGGCAGTATGACACAGACATTTCCCTTGGATATAGTGGTTCTGCATTCCTTCAAACTATTCACATCATCCCAGAGGGTAGAGCAGCCCTCTGAGTCTGAACGGAACAAAGGAACATTGTTTTCTGATGAAATTAAATATAACAGTAATCTGAGATTCTGAAGACAAAAACTGCTTACAGCATAATTTGAATATAATGTATATCTATATGCTTTTGCCTCTGTAATCTTGTGGCAAGCAGGTCTATGTCATATTTAAGTGCAAAAAAAATTTGAAGAAAAAATAGTTGTTTCCTAAATTTGTCTGAGCACAGAAACTGCCAAATCAAACAAACTTTTCAGTTCAGATATTTCTACCATCCTCCTGAGTTAAGCTTTCAAAACCATGATTTTTATTTCATTGTCTGTATCATTCAGACTATGTAAATAGAATGATATTTTGGCTACATGTTTTGTTTTTGCAATGCCACATAATAATACTTAGTGGGGATGTAAGTCAATCACAGTATGACAAGAGGTTAACGACGGAAGCCTCAGAGAGGGAGGAAACTTATTTTGTGTAGACTTGTTCCGTACCCTGCCAACAGACAGAAAAGAGCAAAAAACAAAGTTGAAAATTACATTACGTAGAGGGTCTAAGTCATTCTCCTTGGCCTTGGTATGAGGGACAATTCAGTTAAACTTTGCTTTTATTCTTTTTTTAATTATCCTAACAGATAGAGGACACTAGATGTTGTTCCACATTAATTGGTCTAAAATCAAAGCAGGAGATCCCAGTAAGTGACTTTTGACATGCACTCAAAGAAGAGAGATGAGAACTTGTGGTGGCTTGAACCTGACTGGCTGCCAGGTACCCTCCAAGCCACTCTGTCACTCTCCCTCCTCAACAGGACATAGAGAGTAAATACAATAAAAAGCTCATGATTTGAGATAAGGACAGGAACATCATTTACCTATTACTGTCATGGGCAGAACAGACTTGACTTGGGGAAGATTAATTTGATTTATTGCAAGGTTTCGTGCACACTTCATAGACAAAATTTCCAAAAGTATTCTGACTGCTCACTCTCTAGGGGAACATGGGACTAGCAGGTGCCCTTGAAAGCATGTAATAACAAGTGACCAAATCACTCTGATATTTTTTAATGAGGCTACAGAGCTGTTAATAGCAATTTCACACAAGCCTCCATAATCACGTTGTAGAGGTCCAAAGACTCACCTGTTTGTCTGATATTTCTACTTGATGGTTTAATAACTCCTTTATATGATGTGCCTTCAAGATTATCAAAACTAAGAATCGAAGTCCTGAAAATGTATCCATTCCCTTAATAGTCCAATTTCTATTTTTATAAATGAAGAAGTTCAATCTTCTTTGCATTTAATATTGAAATAGAATATATAACATGTCAGTAAGAATTGTTTATTGACATTCTTACGGTTATTGTAAAGCATAGAATACATTCAGCATAAATTATATAAAAACAAAGAGGAGATGGGAAAATAGTGAAAGAATACTTATTAAAACAGATGAAAATTTACAGGAAAATGGAAACAGAATAACTGACTAGTTCAGTGGAGATAATTGCAGAGACTTAAATCAGAGAAACTTTTGTCACAGAGATTTAAGTCACAGAGACTCAGATTAATAAATAAGAAAACAAATTAAAAAAAAAAAAGCCAAACCCCACTGTATGTATGACTTAGAAGACTGACAAAGAAAGGTAGATTCCCAAGTCCTCCAAGAGACCCAGCTGCTGAGTATTTCCAGGTATCATCCAATCAGAAAGTGTTGATATCCTTAATATTTAAAACATGATGAATTAAATCCCAGTATTTAAAATCTCCATTCAATTAAAATGTAAAGTTTTATGCTTTAATCTATTTAGCAAAACATAGAAAGTAACAGCTAAGTTTGCATCTTGAGTTAATCACATTCTTAAGTGCTTTGGAGGGCAGGGATAGACAAATCCAGGCCTCAGGTCACTACCTCCTTCAGATTCACATTCAGGGTCCTCTTCTGCTGTCAAGTCTAGAAGCAAGCCAGTTCCCAAAAGAATGTTGATTTGGCATTTGGGAAGGATGGAGATGGTTTCTCTACATGATCTGAAATCATTGAATTGTACTTATTCAGAGTTCCTCCCTTTTTTTTATATATCACATTCAGCTTTTTCACCTTGTTCTAAGTTAGAGTACCACTTGACATAGGGAGCAACTCCTGCCACCTATATACAGCACACATACAACAGTACTGTAAACCTGGAAGTGTTATCACTATTTAAGTGTGAATAAGAAGCAGAAAGCATGCCACTGCTTTGGAATCTTATTTAATTTAGAAAATCCAGGAAAGGTTCTGGTTTGTGTTTGTGTTTTCACTTTACATGCATACACACATATATATACGTGCATGCATATATATATATGTACATGTACATATACACATACATACAAACACACACACACACACACACATACTAAAGCCAATCCTTACATACTAAAGCCAATCCTTTGCAGGGAAAGTTGTATCTGATAGATTCCTTCGGTTTGTTCAGCACAGTGAAGTGGATCTTTTAAACTCAAACCCATTTTCTCAGCACGATGAAATGGATTTTTTTAAAGTCAAAATTGGCCAGAATTCTCTATTTGCTTCCTCATTTGCACTTTGTAAAGCTTAAATGTTATCCAATAAGTTGGTATTTCAACCCAGTCAGAACTCCCAACATTATCTATGTAGTTTCACATTTAAAATCTCTATGCTGGTAAAATCCTGTTCCTTTTTATTGCCACTAACATTTATCCTGATTTAAATATTTATCCTAAATTAAACCAGGCCAAAGCAGCTCATAGAAGTTATGTTACCTTTTAATACGAAAATGTTGAATGATTGAAAAACATGATATTCAAGAAAAATAGACTTGTAGAAGTCCATTTTGAACAGTTGACCCATATTTATTTTATTTCTGAAAGTCTTTTATCTGTACTCAAAATAGCCTTAGTGATCTATCCTGATATTCTAAGTCTATGGAACTGAATAAACAATGATCATACAAATATGAACAAATTTTGCTTTATAATTATACCTACATCTGATTTTCAGGATCTTTTTAGGTATATACTTGCACTATGAAGTTAACATAATAACTTCTCAATTCTGGAAATCCACACTTCAGAATCACCTAGTTGTTTGTTATCCCCTTATTTGTTTGTCTGCCATAGTTTTCTCCTCTGCCAGGAGCTACTACTGAACCACATGTATTCTCCTCTTCTACTCACCTGTACAGTTTCTGAAGCTGCAGATTATAATCATATAAATTTTATATGCTACTATATATGTAATAATTAATTTTAATTGTGTAAAACATGTAGAAATTATATACATACTATTTTTTTTTCTGTGTGTTAGGAGAAAAAAATACAATTGGTAAATAAATTTGTTTACCTCTCCATAGCTATTAGACTTTCCTGAAAACCAGACAGTGAGGCAAGGTCTTCAAAAGTCACTGTTACCTAGTATTTGTGGGTCTGTATCCCCACAACAGTGTACTCAGGGGTTAGGAGACAAGTCACTATGTTATTGTATTTGGTAGTGCAGGGCAGGAGCAAGGAAGAAGGTGTCTGAGGCCCCAGGGGCGAATTTATACTCAACAGAAATTCTGTTGAGGAAGGAAGATATATGTCCCAAATCTACACCCATTTCAGGGAAAACAAGCCCAAGGATAGGGATTGTCAAAAGAATATATTCCATCCCCTGAGGAGGTGTGTGAAACATCTTGAGAGTTAGCTTAATTTGACAATCTTCTAAAACTTCTTCTAAACCGAAGAGAGCACAGGAAAAATGTGAAGCCAAGCAACACATTGCAAGATATATGAGCATGTAGTGGCTATTTTCCTATACTGTCTTTTAAATATAACAGCTGTTTTTTTGTACTTTGTGATAAAATTAGGTTTTCTTTTTAAACATCTACTTTGGCATTTGTCTAATGATGAATGATTTAGGGGATCATTAGTAAAGTTCAACCTTTCACGTTCATTAGACATCGGGAATCCTCAGCTGGAGCATGGACACAAAATTAACACTCTATAGAAGTTATCAGTATTATTTCTATAAACTCCTAGGCCAGAGTATCCAGAAGTCTGAGTGCAGGATAAAGACATATAAAGGGGAAAATACTGTTCAAAATGTAGTGAGGAATAGGTGTCTGAGTTTTTGCAATATTATTTTTAATTTTTTTTTAATTGAAGTACAACGCAACTCCAATAACTGAACAAGAAGCAAAAGATTGTGGAACCAATACTCCCCAATTTTGTCAACACCAGTAAAATTACAGTTATCTCAGCACCACTGTCAGAAAGGATTTAATAGGAATGAAATTTGTTCATTCAAGAACATAAATAGGTACCAGGAAACAGGAAAAATATAAAACAGAAAAGTGGAAAAAAATAGCTTCCCTCTGTGTCCTGATTTCTGTTCCTCTAAGAACTCATGTAACTTCAGTTAGTATAGTCTGAAAGGAAGCTCTGCTATCATTTTTTTTCAGACTTCTTGATTCCTGACTGGTTGAAAAATCTCTTTCATAGAAATCTACTCCTTCCTACAGTATTTGCCTTGAGGAAACTCACTGATGTCTAGACAGTAGATTCTGCAGAGAAAAAAAAATCATTGTTGTGTTTCCCCCCTAGAATTTTACTGGCTTTGGAGATTTTGCTCCATCTAGGTTAACAGGTTGGACTCGATGATCTTAGAGGTCCTTTCCAACCTTAACGATTCTATGATTCTATGATTCTATGATTCTATGATCTCTTCCTTACAAGTGAAGTTGGTCTGTTATCCTTCTCTTGGGTTGTGTTAAAAGGGCTTATGTTGAAATTTGTTTCATTTCCAGTCATTTTCACAGGTTATTTCAGAAATCCCTTAGCAGAATTCAATATAGTTACACTCATTTATTTGAAATATTAATATGTTAATTATACTTATGAATCTTATTTTTCAACAAAATGTAATCATTGTTCTCAAATTAGTGAACAAAACTCTTTTTGTAAGATGAAAACTATCAGTATGAAACATAATAAAATCCTGAGCACAATAAAAATTAATTAAGCCAAACATAAGTGAGCTTTTAAAAATCTGCTAATTATGTTAATATTTGTATTTGTCTTTTGATATTTGAGCTTTAGAGTTTTAAAAATGTGTCTGCCATATGTCTTTTTTAAAAAGAATTCAAAAAGAATTTGAAAGCAGAAATTCCCACGCTACATCTTGTCTGATGATAATGCGCTAATAAAAAACACTAAAAGAATCCTGTTAGGAACAATGACATAACATCTTGTATAGTTTTTTAGCTGTTTTAAAACTATCCTTAATCAGTAACAATACTTGGTACAAAATTGTAAGGCCTTGTTTCACAGTAATATATAACACAGTGGAAATTGTACTGGAAATTATGGGGTGGTGTCCTACTGAGAGAGTGAAACAGTGAAACTGTCTTGGAAGAATTGTAACAGAGACAGACGATCTGAGATAGAGTTTTTATGCTACGAATGCAATATGAATAAATGCTTGTTGCCTGTTGTAGCAAGGACAGAAAAGTCTGACCCAAGATATCCTTGCTAGTCCCAAATTCCTAAAATCATTCCAAGTAAAGTTTCCTACATAAAAATAAATGTCTGATAAAAAACACTGGCTAAAAGTTGCCTTTTAGGAGATTAGCATCCCAGTTCTTGTACTAAGATGTTCAGAAAGCTCTGAGAAGCTTCTAATTATCTGGATACTACTATACAGTGGGTCCTGGGAAGTTCACCCATCACATCTGCCAGATCCTGTCAGCTGTGACAGTGTTTTCCGTGATTTGGGTAGGCCCATGGTAAGACCATCCCACTTATTCCGTACAGGCCAAAGAACAGGTTTCAGACTAATTTTCTGCTGCTAATGACTCATCAAATTTAACTGATTTACCTAAAACCAAGTTTTAATATTCCACCTGAATCACCATGTTCCTCATCTCATATAAATTAGGAAATAATTAATGACAAAATGTTCATAACTGTTCTAAGTAGTCATTCATATTATTGTATTCATAGTCACCTGAAGGATAAGATTATAAGTAAAATGACAATGTGACTTCAAGAAAGATCACAAACAAAAATTTTTATGTCACTTTCCTATTTGCCTTTTAGTTTTTGCAGGGTGCTGGTGGGAGGGGAGGGAGCTGGCATCCAGGGAAGTAACTTCGTTTATCCTCAATGACAGCTATATCTTGAGCACACTGTTAACTCATAGGCGTCTTTGCTGCAGTATAGCAAGTACTTGGGAGGAAAAAACTTATTTCATGAGAGATTAGTCACAGCTATAATTCAGAAGTATATGGGATATATGTTTTCAATTACTGGAGGCTTTAGGTATCAAATCATTCTCCCTGGCTTTGCTGAGAAATGTTTTATGATGCTGCTTTGTTTCCAGTTGATAAGCTAGCAGCTTCTTGTGGCTGCAGGGAAGATTCCAATGACTACTTCATCTGTATTAAACCATTTGTCATGGGGAGTTAATGGATTAAATAGACATTTTTGTGCTTGTGTGTGAATTTAATACAGATCATATGGTTTAAGAAATGCACTAAAATCAAAAGTATTAACGCGAAATAATAACAAACCATTTTAAACGTAAGGATATGTTAGGAAAAAGCTAGCTGCAATGGTATTGATTGTAGCTAGTAATTCACTAAAAATATTTCAGATATGAATGTAGGAGGTATTTCATTTATCTGTTTCTCTTTTGGAAAATATTTGCATGCCTGTTTCTTCATTTTTATTAGACATGCAGGATTCCAGAACAATTTGTATGAAGAGGGTTTTTTGTTTCTTTTTTGTTTGGTTTTGTTTGGGTTGGGGTTTTGCCAAGATTAATATCAATCCTTTTAAGAAATATCAAGGCATATATGTAAATCTTCTATTTCAAAATGCTCCTCTGTAGAAAGTTTTCTAAACAAAAGTTTCACAGCATGGTTCAGGTTAATCAAAGGTGTATACTCCTAGAGGTTGCACCAAGGACCTATAATGAACTGAGGCTTGATTCCAAAGAATGAAATAAATCTTTTCTGTATTTTAGCTACGTCACTTAATCACTTCTGAATAAAAATTAAGTTATCATAAGTATAGTCTTTCTATTTATAAAAGTAGGAATTTTTAAACACACTCAGAATTAAGATTTAAGGGTTGCATTTACCTTATTTCCTCATATAAGAAAATAATATTTTGTTCATGAAAAATTGAAAGCAATTGCCCAAACGAATGTAATTAAACTACAGTTAAACGTTTAACTGATTGAAGATAGTGGACTGAAACAAAAAATATACCTAACCCACAGAGCCGATAAAGCAAAAATATCTTCTCTATGGAACAGTTGGGAAAAAAAGATTACTTTTTTTTTGCATGGCAAGAATATTCCCTGTCTCCCTTGAGTCCTATAGCAAACCAATGGACTATAGTGGATGGCCATTTTACATACCTATTTCATATAAAAAATTATAGAATCTTAATTTCCTTTATCTCCAAAAATGTTTTACAATAGTTATGCAGTACAGAAAATATAATTAATGAAACACATTCTGATGTGAGTTCAGCAAGATCTGCAGAACAACCTCTGCACTATCCTAAGAACTTGACAAATACCACCAAATGAAAACATTCCATTTAACTGGAAATTTCAATATTATTATCTCATCCTTCCCCACACTACCAGGAGAAATACAGCCACAGTTATTAAAAAAATATTAAAAAGTATACCTTTCATTCAACAAGACTGTATTTTCAGTTCTATAGTTGTAGTTACCAATGGGGCTAAAATACTAGTAACCATGTTGGAGTTTCTATTCATTAAAAAGGACGTATGTAACTATCTTTTCTTTCCATGTCCCAAAGGAACCTAGTTAACACTCAAAAACATCTCTGGTAGCCATTAGAATTTCAGTAAAGCAGTTAACACCTTTACTGCAAATTAATACTGAAATGACACCATCAAACTTGCATCCAACTATATGCACTATGTGCAGTATATATGTAGCGTATAAACTGTATGCAATACATATAGTGACTTTAGGCAAAGAAAGCACTTTGTTCTGCTCTACTTATCCTTGAGATTGTTCCTCTACACAAAGTTCTGAAGTTTGCCCCTTTTGCCCCTACCCCCAAGGCAAATTGATCTATATGAGATAAGAAGGACCAAATTAAGTGCTTCTATAAACCAATTTAGGGTAATAAAGAATATAACCTGTCAGAATCTGTGTCCCCTGCTCTGCACCAAGTAGCTAATAAGCCACCCTAATGAGGCAAGTAAGTAAGTCTTGGTGGACACATCCTAGTAAAGTGTTTTTAATGAGATTTCTAGAGAGCCATATCAGAATCTCCTTATTGAGGCAGTAGTACCTCATTACCAAAGATACACATTCCACTAGGAATATGTTAATTTTGGCTTCATGCTGCTGTTTTTTATAGAATTAGCAACAAACCTGCTTGTTGTACCTTACCGTATGTTTAGACTGTGCTCTTCCACATCACCCTGTGATTGCAGAACAGAGACCCTCCCCACAAGCACCGATGGCCATGACTGAAACCTATGCAAGAGTTGCATAACAGGCCAGATGTTGAAACTTGCACAGGTTTATACAGCTGAATCAATTTGGCTGTTAGCTTTCCTTCTCCAACAGAGAAACCATTTTTGTCTCTCCTGTTAAGCACCAACATGAAATACATCATTAAATATTTGCTTTCCTGCTTGTGGTTTGGCCATAACAGTACGTGAACAGATGGGTCACCTCTGTCCTTGTCTGTGTGGTGAGCTATGAGTATACTCTACAGGTAGCTGTGAGAGACCTGTTTAACAGGTGGTAGCACTCCAAATAAATGTACACAACCCTTGAATATTTGCTTAGAGTAGATTCAGTCACATATGGGAATTCAATGGGAACACAATGGGAATTCAGTCATATGGGAAGCTTTGAGGTTCAGTGACAAAAAGTCAGCATAAAAGGCCCGTGATTCTAAATTACAGTATTACACAAAATGTGTATAACACCCTGTAACCAGCGGAGAAAACAGGGCCATGTGGTATTTAAGCTGAGAGTGTAAATGAAAGAATTTGTGCCATGCAACCCTTGTTGGGGAGCTCCATTAAAACATCCATTTATGAATCAAAACAGTTTACTTGAAACATTTGTTTAAGCAGTACAAATGCATTAACAAAACTGAATCAGCCTAATACCAAAATGTAATAAGCAGTTTGACCCCTTTCAAGATCAATTATTTTCACAAAGTAGGTTTCCATCTTCAGTATGTTGGCAGAATGTCAGCATCTAAACAAAACCCATCACAGTGATCTCTGTTTCATATTTTGAAGCATTTCAATACAATGAACACAGAAGCACTCAACTGGATCAAATTACCATTTGTATTGTTGAAAGCCAGTTAGACTTTGACCAAATTCTTTCCCTAAACAAGGCAATAAGAATAAAAATTTCTAGAAACTGCAGAGTTATATTACAAGAACTGTGCCGGCTATTGATTACCACTGGTTCAATGTTTTGGATGCATACTTTATCTCACTGAGAAGGCATATAAGCCAGGAGCTGGAGATTCATCAAATCCTATGCTAAGAAAAGAACACATACTGTGCCATTGAATAAGAAAAAGATGGCTAGGCTCTTGGATAATGGTCAGTTAACCTTTTCCACAGCAGTCAGAAGAGGAAGGGAAAAAATACTGATCCTGTCATAATTGGTACAACGCATGCAGCACATACTTCAGGCTCACTTTTGTTATTCTCCTATACAGTCAAAATGTTAAGGTGTTTTAACACAAATAAATGGTCATTTCACAATTTAGCAGAAGGAGAAATGTTTCGATAGGATGTGAATGTTTCAGTATTTCATAAGTTCTCCCTCACTGTTAAAAGATAAAATGTTTGAAAACCAGAAAGTGTGACTGACTGTAAAAAAAGGGTGGTATTGACCACTATACTAGGTTTTCTAATCCGACTGAAATTCAGAAAGTAAGTCATCGGGGAAGAGGATGAGGCAGAGATTGTTGGTAACTTTATTTCTACATGAACAGCATGTTAAAACCAAGGCTCTGGTTTCCTGACGATATCTTAAGAATGGTGATTGTATTGCTGGCTCTTTTTTTGTTTATGGCTCTCACTTTCATTTTTTAGCTCTAAACAAGAGCACTACTTCTAATATGTGTTACAAAATACTCATGAAGATTTACAGAGATCTTTATGAGCAACCAAATACTCTGTGCATGAGACTATGAAAAGTTAAAGTATAAGGTAGAGGTTGTGATTCCCTCCACCCTTTCCACAGACACAATAAAATTTTCAGCCACAGCAAGAAGCAGATGAAAAAACTTTTTAGTGAATATATTATCAAATAAAACCTGAGTTTTCTGTTCATAAAGTGTTTTCAAGCTGATTCTGATTAAAAATGTTCATTGTGTTCTGTACAGATGCCTGGAATAAATTGGCTAAAGTGATTTCAATTAGGTATTGATCGTTTAATTCAGCCAATATGTATTAAATATTTAAGGTTTCTGATAAATCATTGAAACATCAGCTATTGTTTTCTTTCCCTCACTGGGTCACTGTAGCTTTTAAGTATAATCACTATTTACCTTTGTTTAGTTATTCTATCTGCATAGAGATAGCGCAGTTTCTGAGGATCATTTGAAGTATAAAATTGGTTATATCAAATAGCTGTTAGCAATGCAACTAATGCTCATGACAACTGATTGTCAGCATTTCACTACTCATTTCAAAAAAGCAAGTACGCTTTTTTTGATTGTATAAAGAAGAACGTGTTGTTTTGGTGGTTTTGTTTCTTTAACGCTGTAAGAGTCTAATCCTTTTGGTTAGAGAGAACAGAAAAAAGTAAAGCAGATCTGGTCCTAATCCTATTTTGTATGCTCAAAACGTTCTGTCTGAAGACAGAACCCAAACCGAGAATGACAAAAATCTGTGTGTTCCAGCTATGAGGAAAGATAGTCTGAGAGACCAAAGTAAAATCACATGCTTTTTTGTTAGCATGCAGCCAAAATCAAGTTGTCCAGTCGGGTCCCAGAACACTGCATGTCCATAGACCACAGTGAGGTGTCAAGCTGAAATACCAAGTGCCCAGAAGCCAGATAGTGCTATCAGCAGCTGGTACAGCTTCACAGGGCTGGCTACGTTGCCTACAGCCCTCCAACTATCTCATTCAAAGCTGGATCTGGCCATGGTGTGACACTATGTTAAACTGTCTGCCTGGCTTCTGGTGACAGATCAAAAATAGTGTGGTTAAATGATGCAAAGTGCCAGTCCAGATTGCTTCTATTCTGCCATTTCAGATATGTTCAAGTACCCCAGTGAATTAAGTTTTTATCAGCAGCTTCATGCCAGATCAAGCTTTGTCTGTTTTCCTGCATGGAACACAAAAATCATAAAAGTTGGCATGACTTTGATATCATGTATTCTGACTAATTTGACAAAATAAAAGTGTTTGCCCAGGCCCATCTAGATCAAATTGGTTCTTCATTTCTTCCAGTAGCACACAGGTCTGATGGGGGACACATGACCTAAGGATGTCTGAACAGATGTTTAATGTGTAATATAGATATACAGAACACAACAAAAAAACAAAACCACAGAGATCTGCACAACACTTCCTTCCTTACTTGGAACCCAGTGGATTGCTTACAACTGCCCTCTATTGCTGTTACACATATCTGGAAAGAGAAACTGTGATCACACTAAGCTGATCAATGACTAACATGACTGATAAGAGAATAATAAACATAAGTGTTTATGACGGCCTCTAAGTAGCCAACATCTGTTTTTTTTCCCCAGCACTCAGTATTTAATGTTTTAAATTCCCTACCTTGAAAACAAAAGATGAAACAATCTCATGTTTCATTACATCTTTTACCCTAATATATTTACATATATTGATATAAAATAGCATATATCTCATATCCATACATAACTAAGTGTATGTATATTAAAAAAAAAAATCTTTTTTAATCTAATCTTTACAGTTTTGGAGAAAGCTTACAAACATCACTTCGGTCAACCCTGAAAAGTCAAAACTAGAAGGAAAAACAGAACAAAAATGTTTTGTTCTTCCCTCTCATCACCTTAAAACCCCATGACTTAAAAGGTCGTTGAACATTTGGTCTTGGCAGCTGTCATAATCCACAGTTTTGCATTTACTCTTATAAAAAGTCCAATCAATTATGAATAGTGAACAAATTATTAAAAAATGCATAGTCTTTCCATGAATGACACACAAGAGCTAAATTTGTCAGATAAACTGTTCCTAAAAATATTTGGCTCGGCTCTAAGCAAACAAGAGATATAATAAAAAGTAGACTGTAGTTTTGCTTTTTTCTTTGTTTTACTGAAATATTATTAGAAATGCAGTTAAAGAGTTTTAGAGCTTTTTTGGCAAGTATCCCGTGACATCTTGAAGATTTCATTTATCATATGTAGAGTTAGTAGGCTGGAAAGGAGAGATAAGTACATGTGGTCAGACCAAGGCAGTTACAGTCCTTAAAGTGGGGTTTTACCCTGTATACTGACTGCATTAAACCAAAAATAATAAATAAATAAATAAATAAATAAATAAGGATTGGGGATTTCTTGTTTATTGTCTCTCAATGATTTCCATATTACATCTGCTCAGTTCTCAGTTTAAATGTAAAAAAGCTGTGGTATTTCCCTCTAACTGTTCCGTTCTCAAACTCATCCTAGACTCTGAAAGTGAAGCTGGGTTTTCTCTGGCTCACACATCTCCTACAGAGACCCTGCAATCTGACTGTTGTTAGGAATTTGGTTGATGATGTGCCAGCTGGAACCAAGCCCAGTTCATTCCCTGGGACCTGCATTGGTTCTGCAGTGCAACAAAAGGCACAAGTAACAGCAATTTGCTCTAGTGAAGAGGCTGAGCATATCAACAGATAAAGTAGCACATTTCTGAGAAGACCTTTGTTACCTTTATGACTCTGCTGCTCTAAATTGCTTAGTCACCTTGGACAAACCACTCCACTTGCCCTTGCTGTCATTCCTACATCCATAAAAAGAAATAGTCTGTCAAGCAGATGATCTAAAATAAGGCAGACACTCCATAATAATTACTTGATGTAAAGGTAGTCAGGAAAGGGCTAACTATATGGAGCCTAGTCTTCTTTTAAATTAAAAAAACATGACTACAAATATTTAAGAATAGAATAAAGCTGAATGCATTTTCTTATAAATTACACACTAACTCTCACTTGGAGAAAAGGAATACCTAAATTGCTAATCATCCTGACATGAAGTCAATTAACATAAATAAAGTTGAGGACAGGTAATGCATAAAGACATTAACAATTATCTAGCATTTTCAAAGACACTATTGTAGCAGTTACCAGAGCAAACCACAATCACTGAAATTTTATATTCTATAGGAAGTTATTTGACGGTATCATAAAGGACTGTAAAATTTCATAATTAGAACTGATTTAAAACCAGGCAAAAGATTAAACTGAGGAGAAAAAAAGGAAAAAAAAATTTAAAAAAGACAAGCAAAAAAAAAGAAAAGAAAAAAAAAAAGAAGATGGAACTGAAAACCAAAAAAAAAGAAGATAAATGCCTATTGATACGCATTCACTCTGGGCCAGCAATTCTTATATACTTGTTGCATGAACTATGCTAATCTGTAAAAAACCTTTCTTCCTGCCTCACTGAGTAAGAACAGACAAAAGATTTCACAATTTCTTTGTACTTAGATGTCTTATGCCTTTCTTCATCATGTGACTAAAAGAAATTACATTTAAACTCTCTGCTAAAATCTTTAAACCAATAAATTTCTAAATCTCTTCATGACTTGGAATATTTTTGTGTTGTCCACAGTGGTTCCTGCAAGACTCAAGAGTCAGACACCAAGACAGGAAGAGAGGAAATAGAAGTAGTCTTTGGTGCCCTTTACATTGTTGATATTCTTGCCAAAGACTTGCATCAACATATGACATACACTTGCCAGGTGAGAGAAGACATGATGAGATAAAAACTATAGCCAGCAACTGGCTATTTTCTAATATTATGTTGATACAGAAAGCAAACTGATGGTTGCAATGGACCTCTTACAAAGTTCCAGATTTCTTGACAAGAAAAAGTCAAAACTCCAATTGGGAGCATCTGTTCATGAATGTCTGTTGAAGGCAGAGCACATATTTAAGGAATAACTTTCCAAGTGGGTTAATGCAGGATTGTATCTTTTATGAAGCTTCACTTACAGTGCTCGAGAAGGAAGCTCATGAAGATGGACCTTTATTAAAAAGCTGATTCTATAACACTCAAAAGGGAAAGAGATAATTTTAAAAGAAACTGCCGCTCACTGCTCTGGCATATAATTTGGCTCACACAGAGGAAGATTCTTCCTCATTTCAGATTTATGCCATTTCATCAAAGGTGGCAAAGCAGGGAGCAGGTAGCACACAGTCTGAAGGAGGAAATGTACATTTCAGGAAACAACAGCCTGAGTGTTTTCCTTGGCTGGTCCAGCATTGCGACTGACATCTACTCACCAGTGAATTTAATTTACAAAAATTTTCTGCTGCCTGGAAAAGAGTCAATAAGGGTTAAAAAGATAATGCAAAACAAGAGGTATGGTTCCTTCGATTTCTTTTTTTTTTTTTTTTTTTTCTGATGAAGAAGGTCCAAACAACTTTAATGATGTCCTTTTTTTTTACAGCCCTTAATTCTCCTCCTCAGCTCCTGGCTGTTTTGAAGTACTAGTTTTCTGTTTACTAGTTTTCACCATTCTGCTGAGCTTCTGTGTTTCCAATAATTCTGCCAGGGATTACACTTAAACCGTACTTGCCAATTTGTTATTCTGTTGAAGGCTTTATTGTAAAAAAAAGGAATCTATATGAAGTTTTTACTGATTTACTTTTAAAAGAGGAAGCTATTGAAAATTACTGGATAGAGAATAAAACCAAATCCTCTATTTCTCTGTGAGAAGAATGCAATCTCGTGTATACAAGACTTTACAAATAGCTGGTTTTGCTAGTAGTAATTTAACTCTTTCTTTCCTATCTTAATCATACTCTTTCACTTCTAATTTCTTACCAGCTCATCAGAAGTGATTTCTCAGAGGAGCTATAAAATTGTAATACATTTTAATAATATCTTGTAATGAGATTGCAAGAATAAAAGTTTATTCGTACTCCCCATTAATGTCTTGATAAAAAAGGGTAAAAAAAAGATAGCTATGAATTCTTTACATGCTGTTCTGTGACACGGTGGTTGCAAAGTCATTACATAATAGTAAATAGCCTATATTACTATGAGAGCAACAGAGATATTGCTACAAGGGTTATTCTATTCCATTCTTGCTCTTCTGTACCTGTCATGATCTCAGTGCCTCTCATGTATGACACCTGGAGAAAACTTAAACTAGGGTGATAAACTATGAAAGGAAGTGTCTGCTGGTGTTCAAAATTGAACTAAACATGTCTTTATTCCAAGTAGGCAGATGTGTAAGTGCCAGTATGCATGCCGGTGCATTGAAAAGGTCAGCATTTCTAAAGAAACAAGTGTATTTGACAGAAGTTTAAGCTAGGCTTGTGAGTGAGAGAAGCAGAAAATATGGTTCCTTGTAAAGTATATCTACACTGAAAAAAAAATAATAAAGATCAGCAGTCCCTGAGCCAGAAGAGATGTGGCTGATAAGCCTATATGGCACAGAGCAGCTCCTTGTGGGACTAAATTTAGCTCTAGAAACAATACAGCTTCGTTTGAAATGCATCTGAGAGAAAACATCCTGCCTTTGCAGGGTGGCTATACTACTAATCTACCTAACTCATTCAGCCACAGATGACTCATTCCAGCCACAGGGGAGGTACGCACTTACTCATTTCTGCATTTCCTTGAGTAGTCCAGGCAGAACTATCTCAGATCACCCTGCACCTGCTGGTGTAGACACAACATTGGAAAAAATTTGCCAAGTCTCTTGCTGTGTGAAATACTTGGAAGCTTGCACTGGAGTGGTTGGACTCTCTGATTAAGCCTTTTTTTTCTATTATATTGCTGTGCCATACCATGGAAAAGGAACATCTCCCCTGCAGGAGCAAAGCAGGGTGTAGCAGAATGCAAATTGTCCTCTCAGGCAAAGAGCAGGAACAGGAACCAGGAACCGCTCCAGGCCTTTTACTTCAGTTCCACAGGACTCAATTCTAAAATTGAAAATCAGCATACACAAAAATGCTTGTAATAATGAAACATAAGGAAAAGTATCTATTAAAAAAACATATCTGAAGACTTAGAATGAAATATTTCAATAGGCTCCTGGTATAAGTTTTAAAGAGTAATTAAATTGTACTCATTCAGTCAGGCTGAATTCGCAGGATGACTAATAGCAGATACTCGCTATTAGCATAGCAGTTTAAATAACTGAAACTGTAGTACATTTTTTGTTGTCCTTTTTTAGTGTAAGCAATATGGTTTGCAAAAGATTTATACTGAGAAATTAGTGTTGTTATTGCAAAACTAAACATTGCAATATTACATATTTCAAACAAAGTAGATTCCTTATAATGACTTTCAGTCTTTTATCATTATTTCCGGTATGTCAGAGGCTCAGAAACAGAAATACACTCTGGGGGCAATCAAGCACAAACATGGCATTTGTTCTTTAGCTAAATACAATCTCTGTTTGGCTGCCTCCTTGTTACCTTTGAGATATAAATCCTCCTGAGTCCTCAGTCAGATGCAGTAATGTTCCAATAAGTCAATCCAGTGGGATGCCTATTCTGATTATCCTGATTCATCTTCAATGCAAGCTGCTGATATATGCGTGTAATAATGTACCAGCAGGGAGTATTGAAGAAAATCCAGCTTTTATATAATTAGACATTTGCTATAAAGAGCTGCAGAGTTATATAATCATCCTAGTAGTCAGAAACCAAGTTTTCCTTTGTTTGCTACCAAAGCACAGATAATTCGTTATCCATTGTGTTCAACTGATTTATTCCTTTGCTTTGCTGATTATATGTGAAGATATCAATAACCAAAGCCTATAGAATTCAAACAAGCATGACAAGATTTGAGGGTATTAGAGCACATCTTTCTTGTGTAGGTGTAATTTATCCTGTGAGAAGAACAGATTTGCTGGTACTTACTCTAGCTCCTTAGATGAAGAAAGCTATAGTAGCAGAAGCCATTTATGTGATATAAATATCCTAATGGATACACAGTTGCTTCCAGGAAAACATTTTGTAAGAGTCAGGTCCCTAACCAGTATTGCCACATTGGCAAGTGTTTCTAGTTTAAATGTGGTCACTACACTTATTCCAGACAAATACAGTTTTGAAGGGAAAATGAGCACCCACCCTGCAGATTCCCAACAGTAAAAGAATCAAAACTCCTGAATAATTAAGGGAAATGACTGAAAAAAACCTTTATGGTTAGAAGAGGTCAGCTACCCTGCTAAGTAGGTCTGAGAAACTGAAAACCTTCAAGAAATAAAGAATAAAAGATGCTTCCCTGAAAAACTAAGGTTTTTTTTCAAGACAGATGTTCTTCCATGTAGATGGTGAGGAATAGGTGCCATATATTATTAGTCTCTAAGAGAATCCCCATTTAGGGCCTGTGTATCTGCAGAGAGATGCATTCGAACAGCTGCCAGGGTTCTGAATCACAAAAGAAATGTATCCCAATAGGAGAAATTTTACGCACCTACCTCCCATTGATTCCAATATCATGAAACAGTTTCTGCATTCAATAAATATTTTCACTGTTGTAAAGACCATCACAACACTATTAAAATTATTCTGATTTAAGCTAATCACCAGCTGGCTCTCCTGTATACTACCATCTAATGGAGTGCAAATATGGGCAGGATTTAACGGCACAATAAATAACCACAGCTAGGAGAGTAGTCCTCCCCACAACTAACCTGCAGTGCCCAGTGTAGACAGTGTGTCTCATCTGCGTTTGCTTAGAGGGTAAATTTGCTAAGAGTCAATCACTATTAGTAGTGTACACACTGGAAATAAAAAAATAATTGTTTTTTGCCTTTTTCCTTTTTTTTTGGTCTATGTTGGCTTCCTCAGCAACAATCTGCCTTGATCTGTTCTTTGGTATGACATCTTGGGAGATTTTCCTACTGATGTGCTACCATCTAGCTAGAGGCTGCCAAGAGGGTACTAGGGATCATTTAGGGTAATAAGAAAATCCATATATAGTCACATTTGGCCACTGAGGATGTAGTGAGCTATAAAAATAGAATGATTTAAAAATATGGAACTTCTTTTCCCTACCCCACCCATCGCATTTTGTATTCCATAGTTAAAATATTTATGTTGCTGTGCATCAGCTGGATTCTTCTCTGGACTTGGGTACCTGATTGTCTTTTGGCTCTTAAGCACCTACAATCTTATTGCATTCTTTTCCTCCATTTAATGCGAACAGAATAACCACTTTCATGCCTTGATGACAGAACACTATAAAATGACTGCAGTGATGAGAGAAAGCATATTGGATTTCACAGTAACAATTGATCAACACTGCTTTTTGATTGGCTCTAGGAGCTATTTATCATCACTTACAGAAGATCTAAAATCAATGGAGATTTTTATGAAATGTACAGATGTGTCAAATGAATACATGCATACAGTATAATAACAGCTATGATAACACTAATAAGTTTCTTGCAAAAAGCTGTGCAGCCATCTCCCTTTAGAAATTATCAGATACATCATAAGACCTGACAGAAAATCCACAAGGGAATAGTCACTTTTACTAATTATTTTTTATTCTTTTTCTTTGTAGATACCATGTCAGACTCCAAATGCCAAATACTTTAAGTAGCAAAAAGGATGCAAAGACAATATGGGAAGAAAATCTACTTTGCAATATCCTTTAGCTTCCAAGTAAACAAAGGTGGAGAGTGATTAAACAAAAAAAAATATTTTGGTGGTTTCTGCTTGATCGCACACACCAGCCCAGAACACAAATAGGAAAAAAATTAAAGACATGGAAATTAAGATTTCCACTTAGGGATTTGCAGCTTAGTCACCTCTGTGCCAAAGACATATCTGTGTACTCATGTAAGCAAGTCAAATGGACATACATAGCTACTTGTCTGTGTGTTTATGGAGTTTGTTCAATCTGAAGCAACATATACTTGCTTGTGCACAAACACTTTGTAAAAATGAGATGTAAGCTCTTCCTTTTCAATTTAATTCCATGTTTTCATAATGCAATGCAGAATGGTAACTTTGCCAACTCTGTACAGAACCAAAACCCATCTACTGACATCAGCAAGAGACTTCAGGAAGAGCAAGAATTTTTTCCCATTGTCAAAAAATACATGTCAAATTACTTTTCTTTGTGAATTTGTAAATGTGTGAACAATCAATAAAAAATATGGCAAACATTCAGGGAATGTTGTTAATTTATTCTGACAATTGTAGTTTATATTTATTTCTATCACACCTTAGAATATATGCACTTACTATAAAAACACTGCAGGATATTTTATGACAGAATCTAAAGATGCATCTATGTTGTAGTGCTGTCTTTTAATTTACCTTCCTTTTAAGATATCTGGGGAAATCTTCACTTATAAAAGGAGAACATGCTGTTTGTTATGCCAGTTGTAGAGGAAATAATTTTTCAAAGCAATTGTGTTAGATATTTTTCGCCTAAGTTAGCGAAATAGCACACAGTTACAAGGTTTCATTTCAAGACGTGCAAATCTCTCATTGATCTTTAGTTCATGCCACAGGATATGTAAAAGGTAAGACTTCTTACAGACAATTTAATCTTGGCTGAATCACGTAGCTGTGAAACGATATGTGACTAGCACAATTAAATAATAAAGATGTTATAGAGGTATCAGTTTTTATATGTCTGTATATCATTGTGTACACATAAGGAATGCAAAATTTTTCTCAGCTGAGCTAAGCACACAAAGTTGATGTGCTTATACATTTGCTGGTGGAAAGCATCCACACTTAGATCCAAAAGCCTCAAATCATCACAACCTCCAAAAGTCTTGCAAAGTTCAGGAATATTTGGACAAGAAAACTTGAAGATGTACCCACACCCAGTAAATGTTTATGTCATCATTCATACCTGGTTTCTCCTATACTCAAAAATTAATAGTTTTTTCTTTATTCGGAAATTAAATTAATAATTAAATTTAAAATGCTGGGCAGAGTTCATTATACTAAATCAAAAAGATACGGTTTTTTTCAGCAATGAAACGGAAAACAGCACATAGAATTGGGATATTAATTCTCATATAGTATGCTTGCTTTATGAAATAACTTTTTATGCAAATAATAGCTTTTACATCCATCTGGGAATAGCTTTTACATCCATCAGGGAATCTGAGGGTGACAGCAAGGCCTCCCCGACAAAGGACACAAACCCACCAAACAAGAAGAGCAGACTAGGTCTGGTGACAATGACTAGGGTTGGCCACAGCCCAGCTGGCCAGGCAGGTTCGTAGCAAGCATGCAGGTCCCAGATCAAGCCAGGGAGCCAGTTCAGCAATGACAGTTCAGGGCCAGGGAAGTGCGAGGCACAGGCACAGCTGTGACACAGCTCAGGCAGGAACCAAGGGTGTAAATCATTGTCCAAGCAAAGGGAGGCTCACCTCATCTCTTCTCATAACTTCTGTGTTTTCCCAGTGGTCTGATCCAAGGTTACATGGCTGCACCACATCAAAGCAAACTTCGAACAGGGTCAGCTAAATCCCTGACAGGCATGTTATGAGGCTGCAAAGGACTAGTACAAAGAAAAATAGTTCAGGGCAGTTAGATCCTGCTGCACTCAGGACCCTCAGAAAGAGCATGGCCCAGAGAGAAAAAGCAAGAAAATTGTTTCAGGTTTCACTGAGATATCCTAGCAACAGTCCAAACTGGTGACTGTAAGCAACTTGTTCAGATGAAGGATATTTATTAAAACCAGTGTGTGACTTCTCTTTCAGTCCAGGACGTTTCGATTCATAACATTTGGCTTCTGGGAAAAAAAGCTCTGCAGTTTTCTAGCTAAATATTCCCCACAGGCAGTTTTCATGATGTGCTACTGCTGTGCTGTGTAAGTATACTTTCGTCATCTTCTACCACTTGTCTCTATGGACTACGTTTCCTGGCTGGTCCATACCTCCCACTACGCAGTCTCTGTGTTTGCTGAACTGCTGCAGACTGCCACAAACATCTCCAGCCATGACGCTTTAGCAGAAATGTTAGTTATCAGTAAAAGCCAGCATACAGAGGAGACTATATATGGACAACTATAACTCTCAGGAGAAATGAGTAAAACTTCCTAATCCAGTGTTGTCCGAGAAGTAGACTTTTGTTGTTATAGTTTTGAATAAATAAGAGACATTTTCATTACACAGTTTTTTTTTTTTTTAAACAGGTCTTAATTTCCCTCATAAAACTTCTTTCTTCTCCCTCAGTTACACAAACATGACATAAGCATGCCTCACCTAGTTAAAAGACCACTTTCCATCAGAAGACATTTTATGACCCAATTTATCAGGTGATTCTTAAAATAAATAATAACTTATTTAATTTCTGCCTATTATTATAGCCAAAATTTTTAACTCTGTCCAGAATATAACAGAGCAGGGTTAGCATGGGGCTAGGCACCTCTCTGGCTATTCCTATGCCAGGGAAGAACATCACAGTAGATGGGCATAGTGTGAAAACATACAGCCTCAAAAGCCAACCTGGTAAATATTTGAGGGACCTGTCAAGCTTTCCCCTTGCAACAGTACTGCCTGCTCATGAAAATTTTTAAGAATAGAAAGAAGAATGGGTCAAGCAGCAGTTTGTAAAGCATAGAAGAGTGAGAAAAAAATCATA
Source organism: Nipponia nippon (assembly GCF_047370975.1). Classification (NCBI taxonomy): domain Eukaryota; kingdom Metazoa; phylum Chordata; class Aves; order Pelecaniformes; family Threskiornithidae; genus Nipponia; species Nipponia nippon. The sequence goes on from NW_028262347.1 coordinate 46,685,150, forward strand.
GCTGTGCTGCATCCTCCAGTGTGGCTTATGTGGATACGTAAATGCAACCAGACCCAGATCATATGCTGGGTGAAAGCAAGCCTCTGAATTACTAGGTATTTTCATCTCTGTACTTTACCGAATTATACTCTTAACTGGTCTTGTCGTTATAGAACAGCTAAATCCTAGATTTAACTTTTATTTAGTCTGTCATACAGGGGTTAATTTCCTAGAAGTTAAAGTTTCTTGTGACACTGTTTCCATCTTCTCTTTTTAGTTGCTTGAATTTTGTGTTCAATGTTTTCAGAATTCATATAATAAAGAGGAATAAATCAAGCTGTCACCTTGCTGAATGAGACTGACAAGATTCATCAAGATAATGACTAAGTACTGTAGGCAATATATAGCTTAATTTCTGATTTCTTTAAGTCTGTCTGACATTAATATTAATCACTTAGCTATTGTCAAAATTCAGGGTTAAGTACAAGAGGAAGAGAACATTACCTTGGTCGTGCACATACATACACTATTAGGTAAGCTGGATTCAGTTTCAAGATAACTCTATCCTTTGGAAGAGGAGATAAACACTGAAGGACTTAAAATATTAGAATTATGTACCTTTTTTTTTCACATGGGGTCAAAGTCATGACTAACATTGTTTATGGTTAATATGAACCAACCCTTCCCCTAAACACTGTTTTGATTTGCTTTGCTTAGCTTGAACCACTCAAGTTGATAATTCCGTGCAGAATGACTGTGCCTCAGGCTGAAATGTCTTTGAAAATGTCACTTAAAACAGTTCAGATGTTTCTGAGAACAAGATCAGAGAAGAAAAATGTATTGTTTTGCCCATACTGAAAATGTCAATACAATTGTTTTGTGAAAATATCGTACCATCTCTCTGTTTCAGAGCATGACTTGGAACTCCAGTCATAATAAGCCCTCTCTCAGTGAAAATAAACTAAAATTTGGATCAATTGCATGTCTCTGAAAACTGCATTTTTCTCACATTTTTCAATATAAATGTGTAGAATTTGACAGTTGAATTCCCGAAGAGAGCATTTACATTTTTCTAAAGGTCCATTCCAGGGCAGAATATGCATAAAATTCTTCCTCTTAATTTCAGGAGGCCATTATGGCTTCAGAAACAGAAAATGTGAGCTCTGAATGTAAGTAAAGATTTGTGCTGTAATGCAAAGAAAGATGACTTAAGAGATTCAAGTTAAGCTTGCATAGGTAAGTGTAACTATGGAGTTAACTGTCTTAAGGGTTAATGATTACTGAATGATAATTTTGTTTCTTTAGTATCTTTGTTTACTTGGTTATGCTCATTTTAATACAGTGATATATCACTAGCATGCTATACATACGCACATATGTATATGGAAATTGTTATTATTGGTGGCAAAATATAAAACAAGAATACCTTACATCTTTATGGCAGTGAGAAAAACAACAGCGGTCTAATCTGTACAAACAAAAGGATGAGATGAAAAGAAGCTAAGAGGAAGAAAGAAAATTTAATTCAAATCTGTAATCTTTCTCTTGGAAGTTTCTCTTGGAAATGAAAAGCGGTTTTCATTTTTTTGCACCAGAATATCGATCACATAATTTTGATCACAGTTGCGTTGTTCTGCCAGCAACAGCTACAATAAGAGAACATAGCGATCAACTGAATTTTAGTCTCTTAGTTAAAAAAAGACATTTCAATAGCCTGAAAATTAGGGTCACCAGTAGAAAAAGCAGATGATTCCCCTTAATTTTTACTGTTTCACCAAACCTTTGTTTAGATTTAAAAGTGCTTCCCTTTTTCACCTGCTTACTGTTTTAAGCCTCTACTTTTCTCTCTTTTTGCTCTAGCCAAGCTTTCAGACAGAGGTAATTTTGTAAAATGTTTGGATTTATTTTTTTTCTCTGCATGAAATCTTTAAAGAATTTGGTGTTTTGCTAACTTGCTACATATTAAATTTCTTCTATGCTCTTTCACTTAGATTTGTTCTATAATCAGTAAATCACTTTGTTCTTTTACTCTCACTTTATAGTTATTCTACTAGATATAATAATTCTTCTTTAAAATCCTTTCTTGCTATTTCATTTCTTAAAAGGGCCACAACCGAATCAATGCATGAGGGATATTTGAAATTCCATTAAAAAGAGCAATATTCCACAGTCTATTTACTAGAAAAAATAGTGATTAATATTGTTTAATTTCCTTTATATGTTTTAGTCTCTTCTTTCTTTTGTTTTATTTCTGGAACATAAATCTTTAATATCTGCACAGAATGCACAATTAATAGGACACATGATTCTTGTCATGGCAAGGCCTATGCTTATTTAGGATTTTGAACATATGTCTGAACAGTGAGGTATTCATTGGAAAAGCTTATTTTGTGTGGTCTAATTTTCCATATGTCCTGTGCAAAGCATTTCAGAGGTTTGACATTAAAATATGCGGTTACTGATGAGACAGTCTTACCTTGAACTTTCATCATAAGGTTTTATAAGAATGAGAATTTAAAAGGGTAATTATCCAGCACTTTTTTAATGTTTCTTCATTTTCATTGTCCAGTAAATGTGAAAGAATGTGAGGACTGTGAGTGGAATGATTGGGCAATTTGAACATAAGTTTTATTAGGAACTACAGAAGTATGTGTTCTTTCACTTTCATCTTTAGTTGCCCCTCTTAAGAACAAAATGGTTCCTGTCATGCATGAGACATAACTTGGCCCTCACAAGACTGCATAATGGCTAGACAACCTTTTGTGTTATATTTGCAGACGTGCAAGGCACATTAGAAGTTACTGTAGGCAAAATTATGTGGCCATATATTCTGCTGAAAAAAATTCTATCTGCCCTCGCTACACCAATAATATCCATGATGTGGACTCAGTTACATCAACAGAAAAGAAGTTTTATTAGATTAATTTATGTTGTCGATGGTGACAATGAAGAGAAGATGAAAGAAAAATCCTTTTGTCATCTGATGCTTTGTCTATGTTGGTGGTAAACTCCACTGTAACAGCAGTTTCTGCAGTGTAGATAATCCTTAGAGAAGCTTTTTGTAGCCTCATGCATAGACACATTAATTGTATTAATTAGACCATTGATTTTAAGCTTATATATATGCTAAGTACCTTACGCCTTGATCCACAGTTCTGCAACAATGAATTTGAAATATATGACATTAAGACTACTAGTCAGGCAGTCAGACAGCTCTTTCAAGTGAATATAATTTATTGGTAACTTTATTTACAAGAAAAATCTAACAGGACCTCAGCTGACAAAAGAGAGAGAAGCAGCATAGAGAGTCACCATTTGTACTACCTGTACTACCTGGGGGGAGCCACCTAAGCAAGTGCAATAGGATGACAGTTGAGGATTGTCTTGGGGTTTCACCAAAATGCCACCTCTTGCACCTGTTTGTCTGTCATTCACTTAATCCATATAATTTATATCAATTCATTATTTAATTTACATCATTAAATTTAAACATTATTTAATTTACTATATACAAATTAATTTCTTATTATAGTTACATCAGGCATAGGAATAATTTGATCAAATGTAGAGATCTACAGTGTAAAACCTTTAGAGTGCAATTCATCTGATGATCTTGAGATGTCAAGTGTCGGAGATAACCAGACTACTCAAAGCGCCTTTATCACTTCATTGACTATAGTGCAAGTCTTGGATATTCAGCCTTGAAATAGATCATTTACACCACAGACAAGCACTAGGGTTTATCTGACTTATTGTGGGTTTTTCACATGACTATTTCTACATCTGAAATTGTCTTCTTAGACATTTTTTACAGTCTATAGAGATGTTGTCTGTGTACTCAACTGAATCTACAGTGCAATGAATCTCATCCTGAAGTAGATGCCTACACTTAATCAAACTTAGCCTTAAACTAAAACGTAGACATGTAAAACTAGGTGAGGTAAATCCCATCAGAAGCTCAAATGCTATTCCAACCATATAGAACATTACATCAGGACATTAAGTAGTCAGTCTCCTTATATTTGAAAGATGTATAAGTGTCCTGGTTTCAGCTGGGATAGCGTTGATTTTTCTTCCTAGTAGCTGGTATAGTGTTGTGTTTTGGATTTAGTATGAGAATAATGTTGATAACACACTGATGTTTTAGTTGTTGCTAAGTAGTGCTTACACTAGTCAAGGACTTTTCAGCTTTCCATGCTCGTCCCGGTGTACAAGAAGCTGGTAGGGGGCACAGTCAGGACAGATGACGCAGACTGGCCAAAGGGCTATTCCATACCGTATGACGTCATGCTCAGTATATAAACTGGGAAGAATTGGCCGGGGGACAGCGATTGCTGCTTGGGGACATGCTGGGCATTGGTCGGCAGGTGGTGAGCAATTTATAGTGTATCACTTTCTTTGTATATTATTATTATTTTTATTATTATTATTATTATTATTATTATTATTATTATTGTTATTGCTATTGCTATTGCTATTGCTATTACTACTGTTCTATTTCATTTTACTGCAATTATTAAACTGTTCTTATCTCAACCCACGAGTTTTCTGATTTTCACCCTTCTAATTCACTCCCCCATCCCACTGAGGTGGGGGGAGTGAGCGAGCAGCTGTGTGGTGCTTAGTTGCTGGCTGGGGTTAAACCACAACAGTAAGAAATGTTTCCTCATTTCAATGACTAGCATTTGCACTCTGGGAGGGAGCAGATGTCCAGTTAACACAAAAATTATTTCAAAACTTTTCAAATTACATGAGAATTTCATTTTGTCTTTAACTAATAAACATTTCTACCCCCCACTTTGAAATCATTAAAATCCTTTTCTGGACAAGTTTGCATGTGCTGCAAAGAAGAGTGAAAGACTGGAGAACAGATTTTTTTTCCTGGTTAAAACAAAAATATTTTCTTAGGACTGTAATCAAAAGAAGGTGAGATCATTTGATAAATACTTTTCTACTAAATTACATTGACAGAAATATTTATGTATTAGTTTAGCAACTTTTAACAACAGAAGCAAATGCCATTTAAAGGAAGCTGGAGCACAGAATCAACTAAGAATTTTTAAATGCACTTTATTCCAGTGAGGGTCATAACAAAGTTGAAAGCATTGGGAGATCATTTATGAGGTAGAGATTTTTTTTCTCTTACAGCGATGACTGGGCTGACCCAAAAAAACACGTGAACTATCTTAAAAATTATTCCAGTTTGAGCTGGCTGATAATTTTAATCAGAAAATATTTATTCAAAGTCTGATTTTTTTTTTTGAAACTTCTTTTTTTCAGTGAATGTTCATGGAAAATAAGAGATTCACTGTTAACATGTTTAGTGTAACTTGTATTCTGAATGACGGCTTCAGTTTTGTTTTGTAAACTAGGAAATATATAGAATTTAACTCTGGCTGGCCCACCACATACATGAATGGTCAAATCATGTATCTGCTTGTTTGTGCTGTTATTTTATATTGTCCATTGAAAATTCATTCTTCATTATTTATTAAATCAGTGAAAGTGATCTTATCACCAAATTGTTAAGGCTTTCACAGTAGGCATTTCAGGATCCACTACAAATTTATTGTAGACAACTAGGATGAACCTAGAGTAGTTACAGGGCTGAAACTTATAACTGAGTTATTAAAGTATTCATCTGGAAACTAAAATATTCTCTGTACCGCTTGCAATGTCAGTGATCATCTAGAAGTCTGTTCTCATGTATAGCTCATGCTTTTTTTTAATTTCAGCAAGTTTTGTAAGGAGGGGAAACCACTTCCCAGCCCACTCTAGCCAAAACTTTAATGTTTTAATTTGGTGGAAACAGTACTACACAAAACGACAGGAGAGTTAACTCAAGCAAGTAAGAGCCCTAGGTTATATTCCTCCTACTTATGTGAACGCCTAGAAAATGAAGTATTCTAATAATTTTACTGCTTTTTATTTCAGTTTCTGAGCCTCACAGTATTATCACTTGCAAATACAGTGAGGATGCTCCCATGAGAAATATCAGAAATTTCTTGTAGGAATCCACAACCTTTGGAGCAAAGATGATTTTTGTGTTGAAATTAACTCATGGAAAATTGCATGGTTTTGCATGTTTTGAACAGAAACATGGATATCTTACAGAAAAAGAAAATCCCAGTTACCCAAAGTAACTCTGGAATATGTCCATTTACACCTCACTCCATTTATATATTTCAATGGGAAAGCTAACAAACAGCTACTCTGCAGAGAGAACAGGTCTGTTCTTATGGAAATACAATAAAGATACCACTAACGTTAACACCAAATACGTTGATTGAAACTTTCATATTTTCAGACTTGGCTATGCAAGATAGCATTGCTTGCAGCTACAAAAATGGCCCAGCCCAGCCTTGTGGATAGGAATGCAAAATCCCACTTAGTTTCTGAGACAGAATTTTCCTGGAGGATAGAAAGTAGGAAACTAATACACACTACTGGCCTTTGATAACCAGCCTGAAGGGGGCAGGAGCCTAGGGCTAATGCCAAAGATAAACATCAGTGATCAAAGTTTACAGTTTTAATAATTTGAGAAATGTAACCTTTCTTCACATGTAGCAAGCACCTAAGCTTGTCCACTTTTTAAATTTGTCATATTACTGTCACTGAGCCCTTTATATCCCTTGACATAGCTTGTTAGCCATAACGCTGTGGAAATAGTTAGAGTGCAATGTGTGTCCTCCCATGGATTTAGGCAGAGCAGTCTGGCTTCTCTTTAAGTAGCTTGTGTAACATACAGGGAAACTCATTATTTCTTCTCCTTCCCCTCCCTTCCTAAAGTGTAATAGCCACAAAATGGAGAAACAGAGCTTAGCTTTTACCAGACAACACTTAAATATTTTGCCAGTGTAATTATGCTGGGATTATATTCAACCTTATTGATTGCAATGGTTTGGCAAGTACAAGAAACTATACTGGCCAAAGCATAAAATGATGTGATCATTATATCTGTTTCATGGCTTTCCCAGGAAAAGAAGGCCAATAAAGACACATGCCCTTTCTTATGCTGATATATCAGAAAAAGCTTCTAGGTTAGCTTTACATAAGGCACGGTGAGGAAAGAGCAGGCGCTGTTCCTTTCAGTGAGTTAGATTTTAGGGTCAATAGTGCAATACAGTATGCATCTCCATGAGGCAGCCATAGAATCGGTAGGATATTTGCTTAGAAACAGACTCATGAACTGTTGAGGAATTACCACTATTCAACCGTGGAAGGAAAGAAAGAAGAAAGGGAGGAAGGGAGGACTGGAGAAAGACAGGGAGAGTTTATCACAAACACAATATTTTTATGTTTAGTAAGACATACTTTTTCATATATCTCAGAGAAGCCAAGGTACCCAAAACTATTTTTTGAGAAAAAAAGGTTTTCTCCTCTACCCTTCCGATTTTATTATTCAAGAAAAAATCCCACACAGAACATTTTTAGTGTCCTACTATCCATCTGAACCTTTAGAGATGCTTGTACTCCCTTAGTGACCCCATTTAACCAGCTTTTTAACTCATGACACCTCTTGCAAAAACCAGCTGGTGGGTTCATTTGCACAGTAATAAATGCTGTCTCCCAGCCTGCAAGAGACTGATTGAAAGAGATTACCTCCCAACAGTGCTTGTTAACTATGATTGACATGTCAATATGATATATGCTTATATTTTCAATCCTGTCCACCCCCAATTCCAGATAGAAAGACATTTTAGAAGCACTGAAAATTACTAATATGAATTCTTGCTGTAAAGATTGCTATGAGTCTTTATATGTCTCAGCATTATCATTTTCCTCCCATTTGCTTTTCACTTTTTTGCTAGAAATCAGTATGCAATGGAGAAGCATGTCCTATTATTCCCAAGCTTCTTCCATCTTAAAGGATGTTTTAACTGCCCTTTTAAAATGAGCAAAGCTAGGTTTTGTTGTTGTCAGTTTTGTTTTAATGCACCAAGTTTAAAATCAATCCAAGTATTGATCAGTCAATAAATTAAATATGTGAGACAGGATGGTTATCCAATTCACTTTAGTATTGCTTGACAGATGACATCAATAAATGAGTCAAACAGAACAAAGGTGCAGGTAACTATTCAGTCCAAAGCATGTGTAATATGATGATCAGATTTTATTTGAGAAATTTACCTAACACTGTCACTGGCATAGCCTTACAATGAATGGTAATCTTTCAAATTGCTCTTAAAATAGCACAGCTTGTTTACTAGCTGGCAACTATGCATTGTATTTGGAAAGTAGGATTAGTGATCTTGATGACAAATCTGTATTACATAAACTACCATCCCCACAACCAGCAGTCTGCACTTTCAGCTGAAATTTATTAGCAATTTCAGCTTAAAGGCTGAAGCTAAGAAGGCAGCACTTCTGTCACGTGTTTCTGCAAAGAGAGCTCTCTGCTCATTACCAATTTCTGATCCTGAAAACCCATTAACTCCCAGCAGCAGGGGAAAAAAAAAAGTGCCTTGTAAAATATTACAGGTGTAGCCATGTGAGTCAGAGTTAACATTTAAAACAGCCAGCATACATATGCAGGAGGAGTTGGGCAATTCCCACTTCACTCCTCTTATGCTTATGTACAAATGGTAAGATCCAAAGTTCTCACTCAGTTACCACCTAATCCTAGAGACACTCCAGGTACTTCAGGCTTTTTCCTTCTATTTAACCTCTCAGCACCTGAAAGCCAGCCTGCTCAGGGTGGCTGGCACTCTCAAAGCAATTACTAGTTTTCACAAGACCTCTGAAGGAGAAGCTACTGGTCCCACTGATGCTTTGTTTTACCCAGTGGTAGAGTGTATAGCAAATGCTTGCCCCAGACTAAAGGAGTATGAGCTCAGATCTGTTTCCCAGGAGGTTTCCCTCAGCTCTGTGCTAGAGGCTGTACAGGACAAGAAACAGAGCAAGGTTTGAGTCCTCTGCTGGAACTATTCCTTTCTGCTTAGAATAACTGGAGATCTGATAGGTCTTTCCTTGGGACATTTGCCTACTTCACTACAAGCCCTGGTTCCTGTTCGAAGGAATATTTATGTGGCTTTTTCTAATCACCATTTAATGGAAAATGCACAGTCCCTGAATCATGGCCTGGAAAGCTCCCTTCTGGCTGAAAGGCCAATCCCCAGCCACTCATATATGCACTCTTGCTTATTTTTGTCTGTTCTCTCTGGTCTAGTGAAGTATAGATTTTTGACACAGTGGAAGAGATTCAACAAAAAGAGAAGTGGTCCCCTTTTATCCATAGTCTAGTGGCCATGCGACTCTCCCAGGGAGTGGGAGTTTGAGTCCCCTCAGGCAGAAAAGGCACTGAGCTCAATTTAAAAAATTAATGAAAAAAGAGTGCCTTTATTTCCATTTACTTTGGCTCAGGTGATAATTGTCAGAACTTGAATTGTGGTTATAGAATGGAAGAAGGTGGATAGATTACCTCAAGACAGTAACAACCCTCCACCAAAAAAAAAAAAAAAAGAGAAAGTGTGTGAGAATTTTGATTTAACCTGCTACTCTTTTTCTTTAGAGTAAAAAAACTCAGAAAGAATTAATCACTACTGAGAATGTAGGAGAACTTGAGTTAAGGAAACATACATTTTATCCAGTGGGAGACTATTTAATCAATAGGCCAGACGAAATCAAGTAGATGTTGACCCAGCTGCTACTGAGGCCTGCAAGTTTTTGAATATTTCCTGCAATTACACAAATCTCATCTGAGGAGTTACAGATTTGAAAGTAAGAGCTAAGTCCTCTAAAGAATATTTCCCTAGAGGTGTTTCTTTCTAATGGAAGTTATTCCTTCAGATGTTTGGGTTGAGGGGGGAGGGTGTTGATTTTTTTTTTTTCCATGTGGGTTTACTCCAGAGAAGTTTGGGTTTTTGCACAAAAGAAGTGCTGCAGATCAAAACGTTGCTAACCAGAGGTGATAGCTAATATTATTCCATAGCATTTCCACATTTTTCAAGACATTCATTTCCATGATGCTGAGATCTGATATATTGTATTCCATTTCTTAACAAGCAGCAAAACTTTCAAGGAAACAGCCACACAGGGACTGAAATTCTTCAGATACAGATGAAATAAAATCTCCTTGCAAAAATAATTTAAATTGGTCTGCACACAGCTGTATGTGAGTGATTCTGTTTAGAAAGAACAGGTTTCTCTCAAGGGTAAAATAAGTCTCACAGGTTTGCTGCTTCTCATTCAGATACTCTGCTCCACATCTGTAGCTCTTCTATATTCTGGTGTATGACTTATGTATTTTCACCAATGATTTTCCTTAAGTAATTTAAAACATAACCATGAAGCCTATTTTCCAAAAAGGGTGTTATAGTATAATAAGGAAGACTGGAATACATTTTCTGAAAAATGGCTTAAGTCACATTGCTTATTGATATTTCAGTGACTCTGTGAACCTGTAGAAAATTGTAACAAAAAGGCTAAGATTGGCGTGAATGAAGAGTGAATGGGGATATCCGCATGCAAAGGCATCAGAAGGGATGGGATAGGGCTTCACAGCTCATTAGCAGGGACAGGGCTTTCTGAATGGCTTCTGTTAGTGGCTCACAGATCAGCCATCCACCATCCATCATCAGGATCCCAGCAGAAAAAGGCATACCCATCACCTGCATGCAGTCAGCAACCTAGGAGAAACCCAGGAGACATGAGGAGGACTTGACAGTTCACGTCACTTTTCCACCATATCATCACATTGGATTCGGAACTTCACACCTGGACAAGCCTTGAGGTTCCTGGCTGCTGGACAGGCTTTTCAGACTGCACACATCCTGGTGCTTGTGAGTATGAGACTGTGAGAGAGTGAGGGTAACTGAGTGAAAGCTGGTTTGTTTCAGATTTTATTTTAAGTAAAACTACCTTACTCTCCTATAATGCTTCTCAGGGATATTTCCTACACTGCTGATACATTGTGGCAATAGTATTTTCTGCAAACCCCATGTTATATAACTATGCTATAACAATATAAATCACAAACATGGAGAGGCTTCACAAAACTCTTGGCTAGACAGAGCACTTGACATCAGTCTCTGAACTGTATAGGAGCAACCCCAGCTCAGCAGAATGGCATGCAGACTTCTTCCACTAAAGACAGAAAAGTCTTCCTCCCTGATAACTCAAAAACTAAAGGACTGTGAAATGCTTAACAAAATACATTGGGGAAATAGGAATACTAAAGTAAAAGAATTATAATAACGGTCGCAGTTTATATAATTTTCCTGTTCAACATTCATACACTTTCAACCAGTATTCTGAACAATTTTGTAAGATAATTAAGGATTTTTTAAATATTAGTCCCACAAATAAGAATTTCAAGAGGGAGAGGTTACATGACAGAGAGAATGACACCTGTTAGGGAACATGTCTCAGAGAGAATTAGTTCTTATTCCTCTATTTTCAAATCTTAACTCAGCCCACAAAGACTTTGCCTATCCCTAAACAGAAGAGATACCTTAGAAGCGTGAGGATTTCTTTCCCCTGGCTCCTCACTTACTTTCCCTGAACTCATTTGTACCAAAGATGTGCTAAGTGTTATCACTTTCGGTGATAGCTACAGTGTTTGGAGTTTTCCAAACCTAACTGGCCAGATAAATAGTATATTATTGACAAATGCTGATCTTTAATGAAAATGTGGTCTTTGAAGCATTTTTGTTAAATTGATTAAGATAAGATAATGTCAGAGTTGACACACTGTAACAGGAAAGATTTTTTTTCTATATAAAGCAGAAACTTTTGTGTTGAAAAAAACCTTGTAAGAACGTATATTCTTTCAATGCCTGAAACAAAATCAAGATGTTACACATTTACCCAATAGGATTATAGTTTTTTTCTTGTTCAGACTTCTTTTTTTCAGCTTTCATGAACATGAAAAGTTTAGAAAATTCTGAAAAATCAACTCTGATGTGATAGAATAGAAGTTAAATGCATGCCACCATTTATTTTCCCAGTGAATGTCTTCTTCACTGTAGTTCAGGCTATAATGTGTTATAAAGGTATCTAACTCAGATTTGAGAAGAATCTTAGTTCCTAAACAATATTAGTACCAGCACTGTCCAAAGAAATGGGAGTAAGCCCTTGTGAATAGAGAAGGAAGATGATTTAATCATCAAGGAGAAACTGTGGTGTTCTCAAGATTAACAGCTGTGGGGACAGAACCACCCCTATCACATGAATAAATATATGTTTTAACACAGAGCAATGAAAGTTAATAAGTCTCAGGAAGAGATCAAGAATACTTAACCATCCTATTCATTGAAGGTAGGTGAGACCGTAAGATCAAAATCAAACTCGTGTCATAACCAAGCTGAAAAAATCGCTAGGCTTTTTAGTTGGTAGGTTGGTTGGGTTTTATTGTTGTTATTTCTTTCTTTTTTCTTTTTTTTTTTTTTACAAATTCATATTTTTGTGCTTGATATTTCAGTTACACTTAGGTTTGTTTTCTATAACACAGTAAGTGATCTCAGCAGAGGTTGATGCCGTCTTGTCTACATGTAAACTCTCTGAAACTCTGCATATACTAATGATGGCTAGGTTAGAAAAACATGCTCCACTAAATATGAAGACCCATGTATATTCCTACAACATTTTAAACTACAGATGATGACTAAATATTTCCCTTTTCCAATATATCCTTGGGTTTTTTTTTTACCAAATTTTAAGTATAGTCTGAATAGTCTGTCAATTCTTTCATGTTACACATCTAATAAAACATACTTGTTGACATTAGAATATGGTAAGTCAATATTTCTTGTCCTTTTCACAAAGAATGCTTCAAACATTTAAAACATTTCTTAGTAGCTTTTTAAGAGTGAGAAAACCTACAATTATCCTCTATACTCATATTCTACATAATGCAGGAATAGTTATTATCGCTTTTATAGTACTTAAATGAACTTTATGGAGCCTAATAACATACAATTTTGTTAGGTTTAACTTAAAGTAACTTAATAAACCTATCTAAAACCGCCAAGGATTTTTGAGAATATTTTGACTAGTTTTGTCACAGCTGTTTCTGGAATGAGAAGAACCTTGTGCTCTCATTTGGACTTTTGGCAAAAGAGGGTATTTGAAAAGGCTTTTCTGGGAATGCTACTTGTAACCTAATAAACAGGGCAGCAAAATGAATAGTAGAAACAAAAGTTTCTGCAGTCATTAAAAAGGCCTAAAGAGGCCAATAGCTGCTGATCAGCTGATGCTGAGAAGAAATGTTTGTGGCAGAGTAAAGAATGGAAAATAACTAGTTTTCATTATGTTTTCTTTAGCTAAAAGAAGGATTTATTCAACTAAGGGAATAAAATTTAAAATTGTAAACAAAATCTACCAATTTATTTTTGGTTTAGATCACTGAAATTTCATTTCAGAATGTTTTCTAGTAGTAGCTATATTATGGAGCCTCAGGTCTGCAATAACTGCAAGACTGTCTGCTATAAGTAAATCTTGGATGCTGTGGGACTCCTCAAATCAGAACCATGAGATGTACATATATATATATATATATAAAAATATAAATATAAAATATAAAAATACAGAAGAGGCAAAAGAGATCACCATGAGATAGATGCCACAGATTTTATTTTCTCACATGACGGAATGAAGAAGACTTATTAATTCTGTGTGATCTGAATGTTTCAAAAAGTTTTATTTTTAATTTAATTATGCTAAAATGAAGTCTTCTATATAAGCTATTTCATTATTGGCCATTTTCCAACACATTTCTGTCTTGATCAATGAAAAATTACAGTCTACCAAGGAAGGAATTGTATGATTGTGGAAACCTATTCTTTCAATAATAGTTTGGTATCTAGAAAGGGGCAAAAATATTTGCATTAAGTTATTTGACCAGCTGTCTGCATAGGTGGCTGGATTGGTAAGCACTAATTTAGTTTGCACAAAATTATTTGATATTTGTAACTTCAGGAATCTCATTCCTGGTTCTTAGGTGAGGTAACATGAAGTTCTCTCCACAAACATTACTACTTTATAGTGGAACACATTTATACTGCTTTATCTGGTGAAAGTCTGGGGTGGGAAGAGGGATTTTTAATTTAGTTTTTAAGATTTAAAATGCTTCATGTGAAACATAAAATACTCTCTCCCTCTCTTTCTTTCTCTATTTTTTTCCTTTCAGCCTTATAGAAAAAAGAGAGCAGGAGAATCTTTTATATCATCTCAACTTAAGCTAAATTTATCTGGAAACCTCCTAACATTAGTGAAAAGTAGAAGAAGACTGACTTGACTGACATTTGAAACTAGGATAGTTAAATCCATCCCAATAAGGAGCGGATAAATTTTTAATTATTTTTTTTTCTTTATCCCCCTTGTACAAATATCTTATATGCCTCACTTCAGCAAAACTGCATGAACTTGGATGTCTGCCTTTCCCAGTACATCCAATGCAAATGAGGTGAGAAGAGGAGCTGAGGGAATTCTCTGGTGTGATATATATTTTATGAAGGTATTGAATTTTTTCCTTGCATTTAAAAAACTGCTTTGCTTAGCTTGAATATCTTCTTCTTGGGTGAGGGGAGAGAGAAGGGGAATGGGATACACTGTACACTAATACACTGATCCTTTTAGATGAAGAAAGTTCAGTACCATATAGACCATTATTTTATTATTTGCACTGCAGTAGAGCCCAGAGGTCCAGTCAAGGATCAGAGGCCCATTTTTGTAATGAATAAAAAGACAGCCAAGATTGCTTTCAAAAGCAAGTAAAAACTTTTCCAGTTGTTATTGGCAAAAGCCAACCTGTGTGTTTCCAGAATAATAAAATTCAAAGTTATTTCAGTGCATGTTACCTAGATCCCAGAGGTCCCTAAGATTTGGGTTACTGGGAAAAGCCCTTTTTGGCTTACAACTAAATAGTTTCCTACTATCTGAATTCCTATTGATGCTGCCTTTATCTTACTGCCCTTTTCTGATTTTTGCTATTTGTATTTGTGACAGTAGATGGCAAGATATAAAGTGTAATTCGACCCAGCATTTGGGGATGGGCTCTTCTCTTGCCTGAATTCTTGCAGCAACTCAAGATTATTAGAAAGTACTTCAGTGAAAATATTCCAAATATTAAATGATCATATTGCAGTTTATATCCATTTGTCACTAGAATTACTCTGTATGCAGTGCCTTAATCCCATTGAAATTGATAGCAGGCTCTTTTCTGACTGAAAAAGAAATACCTTATTTAAAAGAACTAATGTTCAAAGCTGACCATAAATTACTTCAGAGTGCATTGTAAGAAACTAGATAAATTCATCCATGATTGATTATTCTGTGTCTTCTTTGGTGTTATAATATCAGAAAGAAAAACATATTTTTGGATACAAATACATTAAATCCTAGTATAACTGAGAAAAGACATCATGGGATGCCTCCGGCCATAGTCTAGTTTTCCACTAACTCACTTTGCCTTGGGTGAAGCCTGCCTGGATGGATTTCTCTTCTCAGTCTTGAACTTGACACTGACAGCCCCTAATTTGAGTTAGTTTTTGGTAAGAAAATTCAACTCCAGGATTCTTAATTTGTAGAAAGGTTTTTCTGCACACAATTGTTTTTCAGAACTCATTGCTCCCCAGGGGAAAGAAAAAAGAAATTCACATTCATCATATCCCCCTAAGTTCACCTAATATTTCTCTAAGGCATTAAATGAACAGTATTCTGCTCCTGAAGTGCTGTCTTTTAGACTGGACCTTGTTGCTTATTTCTGTATTGCACTTGTACACTGAGGAGAGAAAAGCTTCAAATTAAGATTATTAAAGACCAAATGAAGTTTTAAATATATGTCAAGCACTCTCCTATTTCTTTGGCAGGTTACACCACTTCTCTATACTATACCTATGATTTAGTTGTTTGGGAGTTCATGGCATGCTAATAGAGCATCATTCTGATTATAGAACCCTTTGAATCATCATTGGTGAACAAATTGGAATGTCTCCGTATTTTTGCTTAGGAAGTCAATTAAGTTGCAATTATAAACTTATATTGTAATATTTTGCAAATCACAGGCCATAAAAACTTTTACTTATAATGCAGTCATTTCTGCTACTTGCTGGTTTACTAGCATTTCACAGAGACCACAGAAGACACATAACTTGCACTATTAGTTTTAGAGGTCACTGCATCACCACTTGATTTCCACAGGGTTGAAAACAGAGCCACAAAAAAGCTCCTGTGCTCATACATTCTTAACTTAATATAATACAGTAGAGTTGACAAACCAATGAAAAATCAAATTGAGGAAATGAAGACTACAATTCTGATGCAATTTGTCATGGGCTTTTCCATTATTTATGACAGTTCAGGCAATAGTCAGGTATTTGTGAAAGTGTTAATGAACTTTATAATGTTCACCAAGACTCATCCTGCTATAAATGTACGCCATCATCTCTCTTTCTAGGTATTGGTGATGTAATTCAAGTAGGCAGGCAGCAAAATGTCTACCACATGACTTAGGAAACCTGCCCTACCACAGAGCCCTCTAACAGCAAGTGGAGAATAACTAAAGTGAGCATTTAATAAGCAGTTTGCACCCAGTTTGCACCCTGAAAATTATGAGTTCATACTATTCTATGAATAGCAAGTATGTTGTAAGGAATTGAACTTGAGTTTTGAGCATTTTGCAAATATAAAAAAATTGCTACATGTAATACTTTCAGTAACTGATTCAGAGAGCTTTTTCCTAATAATTTTCTATGTCTTTTCAACATAGTAGTTCCACAGGGCTATGGATATAGTATCTTTATGGAACAAATTAATGTTGGCGTGCATATGCTTGAAATGAAACTGATATAAGGAAATTAATCCATTTCATTTTCACTAGAAAATCACACTAACTTTATGAAGCTCACGTATAAGTTTTGGAAACAAACAATAAAAAACAAGAAGTCTGTTTTGATAGTCCTTCATGTCTGACGGTTTCCTTGTTTGTTGTTATGGCAGTGATTAATGATCTAACAAGTTGCACAAGGGTTCTGTGAATGCAAAATTATGGAGTCCTAGCCCTTTATAGTTTAACAGAAAATCAGATAAAAAGGAAGCTGGGTTAGAAAATAGAGACAGAGTAACAATAGAATTGGTGGTTTATATAGGGTTGTTTATTTCTGTGATTTGTAAAAGACATTTGGATGTTTAAAAAATATCGGTCAAAGTGTGCCAAGGAAAAATGTGCTAAATGGAAAGATGAAGGAACAGGAGAAAAGATGGAAGGAAATACAGAACATAGAGAACATTCTGAAATCAGGATTATTGAAAACAAACAGGTAAACATCATGGAAGAGAGAGTACACAGGACAAATAATGCAGAAACTGCTCAGATATGTATGACCCTTAGTTCCTTTTTGAAGAATTTTCTGCAGATTTAGTCTGTAAATGAGGTTCAGCCTGCCTAAATCATCCTTGCAGCTTCCTCCTAAAGGCCAAAAGGCTAGGAGGAAAGGGAAATGCTCATGTTTGCTTTTTTTTATTTCAATCAGACATTGAAAACATTTCCAAAGACATAAAGCCTATAGAGTGCTGTTTCATGCACTTAGGAAATCTGCTTCAGAGTATAGTGACAGTGGTGATCAGAATGATGCAAGCATTAAGAAGCAGCATTACAGAAAGGTTTATTTAGGATCTTAGCAATATAATATCACACAGAAGGGGGTCACTTTGCAGAATTGTATTCTGACAAAGTGACAAAGCAGTCAACATAAAGTCGATATTCTTGCAGAGAAGAGAGAAGTAAATACATAACATACATATTCTACATACATTCTTCAGAGTACATTTAAAGGTGCTCAAGGATTTACAGAGAGCTAGTAGTAACTCTTTAAAAATCAAACAGACCCTCAAAAGTGAACACCTCACTGACACACTCCCAGTAGGTTACAAGAAAATGGTTGTTTATTTGAGTTCTTTTGTTTTCAGTTTATTATTTAGTCCTTTATACAAGTGATTAGACTTTCCTCTCATCTCATTTCTGTTGTTAAATTGAGTTACAATGATAACCACCCAAGTTTTTTCTCTTCAAACTTTAAAAGTGCTTTGGAACAAGCCATGCTCCTAGGAAAATTAAGAAAGAAGTGAATTTTCACAAGGCATCCTATCATTCTGAGATTTTAAAAGCCATTTTCCAGCCAAAGAAATTTAAACAAGTTATTATTTAAATTTCAAAGCAAACTTTCTCAAGTTTTGGAACTGTTCTGTGAGTCACAGGGAACACAACACAGATGTCCTGTAAATGAGTTCCTCTCCTTTACTTTACTTCCTCACTTTCAGACATTATCACCAGAATCAGGTCCGAGAATTACATTTATCTCAGGTAAAGAGAAGAAAGTTAAGGTTCAATTACAGACATCAGCAAAACTGTGACGAATATTATTTGAAAACTGAGAGGCCTTAGGGAAAAGCTACAAACCAAGCATAAATCTTGACAAACCTAAGCCCAGTTTTCAAAAGACATCTTTACTGACATTTTTCAGGGTTCCAGAAAAATGAAAGAAATCAGTTTTACCTGATCTGCTGATCAGTGGCAATAGCAGCTAAAAGAAGACATGCAGCTAGCCCCATTTACATAATCAAGTAGACAGGGCTTAGAAATGACCTGTAGAGGTTCCTGCGATTCTGAGGAGCATCCACATGTTACTGATGAGGATGGTGAAAGACTGCTTCTGTTTGTGTTGGCACTGGCACAGAACACATTCAGCTCAGACTTATTGTTTGTAAGTAATAGACTTAAAAAAAGGATTGCAGAGGGACTCAAGGTCTAATCCTGCCATTAAAGCTGTAGAGGATGTCTCCTGTGCCACAAGAATGCAGCTGGATGCAATGGTTAATGGATGTTTTAGTCCAATACTTTTATGTATTGTCAAAGTTCCCTGCTCTTGAATCCTGAAATGTAACTTCAGATGATAACTCCTCATTGACTTTAAGGTTTTCCAAGAGCAAATAACCATTACAGATTTCAGCAAACTCAAAACTTCTAAAGCATCTGGAATAGGAGCTAGAGATTTGCCTGCAATATGCAGCATTTACTAAACCTTATTGAATTAGAATCCAAAAAGAAAGAAAAAAAAAAGAAGGGGGAAGGGGGAATTGATTTTAAACCAGACTGTCAGCATGGCTTGTTTATATGCCATTAGCAAGGAATTGCAACATGAGGAACATAGCTGATTTGGTTAACAATTACCCTTGAACAAACTTATCAACTTTCTGTCCTCATAGCATGAATCTCTGAGCTTATTAAATGGACTCTCAATTAACAATTATTCACACTGCCAGTTTACGGTGTTAAACTATGGCAAGCAAGATTGAATAATTAGCTCATTTTAAAAGAAAAATGGAGAATGAATTCTTAGTCTGTACACATGTATTATTCATAGCAAAGCAAGTGA
Organism: Nipponia nippon; assembly: GCF_047370975.1. NCBI lineage: Eukaryota > Metazoa > Chordata > Aves > Pelecaniformes > Threskiornithidae > Nipponia > Nipponia nippon. Next base: position 46,704,502 of record NW_028262347.1, read on the forward strand.
CAGAAAAGAAACTGAACCAAATGAATTCTTGAGATAAGGCGGCTCAGCATACAGGACCATAGTATCAATTGACACAGGAGAACTTTCCAGACAGGAGGAAGAAAGAGGCTACTTTACGTAGCCTTACGTGTACAGGACTTGAAGTTTTACAAGTGGACTCAGTTCTTAAACCTGTGTGCTAGTGACCCAATTCATCAAATCCAGTGGGATTTTGCAACTGAACTTAGAGTTCCTTGGATCAGACCCCAGTTGTGTATTTCTTTCTATATTTTCCATAGTCTCAAAGGGACTTCCCCTTGGTATTTTTGGCATTTATGTTACTGCTTACTTATCTCAATCAGCCTTTTTATCTGTCAATTTTGAAATGCTTGGTAGTAAGTGTTGGTTATTTTATCCTTTAAATCTTGACTTTATGAAAAATTCATTCCTCCTTCTCTTTGGCATCAATAATAAGTTGTCTGCTGAAGATTCACCTTAGCCACCTATTATTCATTCAAACTTTACCTCATTTTCTTAGTAAGGAGGGAAGATAGAAAAATCATGAATCATTCAGTAAATGTCAGGCATATCTACTGTGTATAGTGCTTCAGGTGTATATTATTTGAACCCTGTCTTTTGATTTTCTGACTGACAATATCACTTTCAGGGTGAGTGAATTTATTTTCTGCAGTTCCCAAAACTGATTGGTACTCAGAAAAGCAAGTTCATTGATATTTTCTGTTACTTACCTTGATGAAAAGGAGAATGAAAACATAGATGGCAACTCCTTGAACTACTCCAAGGGAAAAATCCAATTATTCGTAGGTTGCCAATTCAAAATAAATTTTGAAGTATCCTCTTAATGATGTGACTGAGATGAGGTTTCAGAATCTTCCAGTCCTCAATATCAGGAAAACTGAGAATTTCAACTGATTTTTTTTCTCTTAAAAAATGCAGAAAAAAAACAAACAAAAAAAGACAAGGGCTCCAAAATATTCTATGGAAAAGATATGTTTCATAACATTTATTCTGAGCTAGTGAAATCAGGCTTTACAAAAACATAATTAAATCAGATGAATTTTCTACTGCTGAAAACAAAACTAACAAGGCATAATTTTATTATACAAAAAATTATTCTGGGGATAACTTTCAGCAATATGAAAGCTGTGAATTCCATATGTGAGTATTGACACAAGGAACTGTTGCAGCACCTTGCAGGATTTTAACTTATAAATGATGAAACTATTTTCCATTAAGTTTTCCTGAAAGAGAAAAACATTCTGTTTAACAGCTATTGTTCCATTTCTCCCATATTTGAAATCTAAATATGAAAGTATATTTCATGGTAGAATAAAATAAGAGCATGTATAGTACTTATAAAAGTGTTCTATGCTTGCTTTTACACAAAGCTGACTTTTAAAAAGATAAAATAAAACTTGAGTCTCAATTTAATCATTGATAAGGTGGCCCAGATTTAGCTTTAGAGTTCCAGACCTCTCTCTCACTAGTACTTGATCCCAACCTCTGCCTCATAGCTTCTTTTTCAGGAGCAAGCTAAAGATTTCTTTCACACAGGTCTGTAGTAGACTCTAGTCCAATCACTGTCCCTACATTTTGCTTGTTATGGAAACTTTTAAAAAGCCTTTGTACAATTTCACTCCTTCTGCAGATTTGATTATTTTGAGTAGCAGTTCTTGACATTTAAGCTAGTTATTCTTTAAAGAGTTCAATCATTTTTCTACTCATACTGAGTGAAGAGCAGCTGTTGTATCCACCAACTTCATTGCAGTTAAGTCAAATCACCATGACTGCAAAAATGATTCCAGAATAAAAACATTATTTTATTCATTCAAAGTTCTATAGCAGTCAGAGAAAAAAGCCAGAGCCACAAGCACGAGCTCATCCCCTCAACTCAGATGCTTGGCTGCCTGTGCCAGCTCTGGTATGGTGCAGCCATTTAACCTTGAATCAGACTGCTGAAAGAGCTCTGTGAGAGAGAGTGATGGGGAGCTTCCCTGGAGGCTTCCCCCTTTTTGTTCAGAGGCTGCATTTAAGATCAAGCACCTGCCTTTGGCTCTTGCCTCAGCAGTGTTACAGGAATGTTTGTGCCTGTCTATTTACTTTGCTGACCTTGACCTGCTGACTTGACTTCCTGGCTTGAGCTGGGACCTCTCTTGTTACTGTAGACCTGCCTGGCCAGCTGGACTGTGACTGACCATTGTCATCATCACCAGACCTGGTCTGCTTTTTGCAGGGACTGTGCCCTCTGTCAGTGTGGACACTGTCCTGCCTCTCTTGCTGTTAGCTTTGGCTCCTGGCTTGCTTTTCTTTGCAGACCAGGCAACCCTTGCCCTGACAATAACAGTTAAAGCACAAATATACACATACATGTGTATTTTGCATTTGTATAGATGTCTAAATTGTTTGATTCTGCTTCACTGAAATATTTCTTAACTGCAGTTAATGTGCCCCCAGAAGTCCTTAAAGGACATGTAGGGAGAGCTTCCCTGGGCTAAGATGACACCTCAGTGTGTCATGGTCTTGCACTGTGATGTAATTTATTATAATAGATAACTTGTCACTTGAGCAGCAACTTAGATACTTAAGTATAGTTATCTACTGGTGTGGTTGGAGTCTACCACCTCTACAATTACTCTAATTATTGAAGTTTAGGTGCCTAATTGCTTTCTAAGTGCCAGAATAAGCAACATCAGACAAACTCAGTTGAGTCAGGTTAAGTAGTTGAATACAGAGGCCAAGTCAAAGCTAACAGTTTTAGGCTTAATCTTGTCTTTCAGCCTGTACATGTTTATATGGGCTCAGATTGAGAAGGAAGTCCACTAAGAGCAATTCAGTATCATCCTGTACCCACTTTGAGGAGTCAGCATCTTTCCTCTACCATGCATAACTATTAGTGAAAAAAGAAAATGTTTTAAACACTGCTTGTGGACTGAATTTGATAGGTATTCTCAGAGAAATATGGGAAATGTCATAAACTTATTGTCAAAAAAAAAAAAAGGCAGCACAACATGGAAGACTTTTGCACAAACTCCAGGTTATGGTACATATGAAGAAGAGTAGCTTACATGTGACAAACCTGCTGAGGAAAAACTCTAAGTATGTCCTAGTGTATTTGAAGATACAGTGATAGTGTTTATGATGTACATCGTTTCATTCAAGTCTCAACTTGCCAAGTCCTGTTTCTAAACATAGGAATTAGGGTTTCTCCCCCAAAAAAGCTGGCAGGATCAATAACCCAATGGAATTGCATCTACGCCAATGCAAGCAGCATGGGCAACAAACAGGAGCAGCTGGAAGCCATTGTGCAGCAGGAAAACTATGATATAGTTGCCATCACGGAAACATCGTGGGATGGCTCGCACAACTGGAGTGCTGCAATGGATGGCTATAAACTCTTCAGAAGGGACAGGCAAGGAAGGAGAGGCAGTGGGGCAGCCTTGTATGTTAGGGAGTGTTTTGGTTGTCTAGAGCTTAACAATGTTAATGATATGGTTGGGTATTTATGAGTAAGTATCAGGGGGAAGGCCAACAAGGCAGATATCATGGTGGGAGGCTGTTACAGACCACCCAACCAGGATGAAGAGGCAGATGAAATATTCTATAACCAGCTGGGAGAAGTCTCATGATTCCCACCCCTTGTTCTCATGGGGCACTTCGGCTTACCACAAGTCTGCAGGAAACACAATACAGCGGAGAGGAAACAGTCTAGGAGGTTCCTGGAGTGTGTGGGTCATAACTTCCTGACACAGCTGGTGAGGGAGCCAACTAGGGAAGGCGCCCCACTGGACCTGTTGTTTGTGAACAGAGAAGGACTTGTGGGTGATGTGATGGTTGGAGGCCATCTTGGGCATAGTGATAACAAAATGATAGAGTTTTTGATTCTTGGAGAAGTAAGGAGAGGGGTCAGCAGAACTGCTACCTTGGACTTCCAGAGGGCAGACTTTGGCCTGTTCAGGAGCCTGAGGCAGTCCTGAAGGGCAAAGGAGTCCAGGTAGGCTGGACAGTCTTGAAGAAGGAAATCTGAAAGGCGTAGGAGCAGGCCGTCCCCATGTGCCAAAAGACGAGCTGGTGGGGAAGATCAGCCTGGCTGAACAGAGAGCTTCAGCTGGAACTCAGGGAAAAAAGGAGAGTTTATGACCTCTGGAACAAGGGGCAGGCAACTCAGGAGGACTACAAGGATGTCGTGAGGTTATGCAGGGAGAAAATTAGAAGGACCAAAGCCCAACTGGAACTTAATCTGGCTACTGCCGTAAAAGACAACAAAAAATGTTTCTATAAATACATCAGCAACAAAAGGAGGGCTAAGGAGAATCTCCATCCTTTATTGGATGCAGGAGGAAACATAGTGACAAAGCATGAGGAAAAGGCTGAGGTTCTTAATGTCTTTGCCTCGGTCTTTAACAGTCAGACCAGTTGTTCTCGGGGTACCCAGCCCCCTGAGCCGGAAGAGAGGGAGAGGGAACAGAATGAAGCCCCCGTAATCCATTGGGAAATGGTTAGTGACCTGCTACACCACACAGATACACACAAGTCTATGTGGCTGGATGGGATTCACCCAAGGGTATTGAAGGAGCTGAAGGACGTGCTCACCAAGCCACTTCCAACCATTTATCAGCAGTCCTGGCTAACCAGGGAGGTCCCAGTTGACTGGAGATTAGCAAATGCGATGCCCATCTATAAGAAGGGCCGGAAGGAGAATGCGGGGAACTACAGGCCTGTCAGCCTGACCTCGGTGCCAGGGAAGGTTATGGAGCAGATCATCCTGAGTGCCATCAAGTGGCACGTACAGGATAGCCAGGGCATCAGGCCCAGTCAGCATGGGTTTATGAAAGGCAGGTCCTGCTTGACTAACCTGGTCTCCTTCTATGACAAGATAACCTGCGAAGTGAATGAGGGAAAGGCTGTGGATGTTGTCTGCCTGGACTTTATTAAAGCCTTTGACACTGTTTCCCACAGCATTCTCCTAGAGAAACTGGCTGCTCATGGCTTGGATGGGCATACTCTTTGCTGGGTAAAAAACTAGATGGATGGCCGGGCCCAAACAGTTGTGGTGAATGGAGTTAAATCCAGTTGGTGGCCGGTCACAAGTGGTGCTCCCCAGGACTCAGTATTGGGGCCAGTTCTATTTAATATCTTTATCAAAGATTTGGACAAGGATATCGAGTGCATCCTCAGTAAGTTTGCAGATGACACCAAGTTGGCCACGAATGTTGATCTGCTTGAGGGTAGGAAGTCTACGGAGGGATCTGAACAGGCTGGATCGATGGGCTGAGGCCAAATGTATGAGATTCAACAAGGCTAAGTGCCGGGTCCTGCACTTGGGTCACAACAACCCTATGCAATGCTACAGGCTTGGGGAAGAGTGGCTGGAGAGCTGCCTGGTGGAAAAGGACCTGGGGAGTGTTGGTCAACAGACGGCTGAATATGAGCCACCAGTGTGCCCAGGTAGCCAAGAAGTCCAATAGCATCCTGCCTTGTATCAGGAATAGTGTGGCCAGCAGGACTAGGGAAGTGATTGTCCCCCTGTACTCGGCACTGGTGAGGCTGCACCTCGAGTACTGTGTTCAGTTTTGGGCCCCTCACTCCAAGAAGGACATTGAGGTGCTGGACCATGTCCAAAGAAGGGCAACTAAGCTGGTGAAGGTTCTAGAGCAAAAGTCTTATGAGGAGCAGCTGAGGGAGCTGGGGTTGTTTAGTCTGGGGAAAAGGAGGCTGAAGGGAGACCTTATCACTCTTTACAACTACCTGAAAGGAGGTTGTAGAAAGGTGGGGTCTGTCTCTTCTCTCAAATAACAAGCGATAGAACAAGAGGAAATGGCCTCAAGTTGCACCAGGGCAGGTTTAGGTCAGATATTAGGACAAATTTCTTCACCAAAAGGGTAGTCAGGCACTGGAACAGGCTGCCCAGGGAAGTGCTTGAGTCCCCATTATAACTGAGTCTCCAAGAATCTCACATCTACCTGTGGAACTTACCTGGCGTTAGCACTGGACAATATAGAAGACACATGGCTGCTTTTGTACCACCTGCTTGAGATAAAGCTGGTAATTCACTGGTCAGATTCTTTGTCCTTGTAAGTGAAGACATTTAACATGTCTTTTGAAAGACAAAATATGCCTGTAATATATTAGCTTGGGTCACAGACCTGCCTGTTCTCTTTCTGTATGGTCACATCCAAAAAAGATGTAATAGTAGCTTTTGTCTTGGTGTGGCTATGATAGAAACATTTATGAAGCAGAAATTTTTGAACAATAAGTCTCCATTTTTCACTCTAACAGGCCATCTCTCTCATGTCAGCATTCAAGACTTCTACATGACTGAAATCCTGGTCCCGCACTGCTTAACAGATGTTACATCCAGCAATAAAAAATTTGGCAAAGGTGCTAGGAAATCCATCTGTAAAGAGGTAAAAAAAGATTAATGTTGTAAAGGTTTGCTGAAGTAGACCACTGTTTCAGGACATCTGGGAGGTTGTATCTGAATCAGAAAAATGCCAACGAGAACCTAGTATTTCATTGTCACTATAGAGTCTGACAAAACTATTCATTGAGCTCTGCACAACTGGTAAAGAAAGCTTTTCAAAATGTCACACTACATCTGACAGTGATAGAAAAATGGATTCCCAATTAGTTCAGCATGTTTTCTAATAAACAAGATATCTGAGTATTCCCAGTGGAGGAGTACCATTCCATTACCCTCTCCTCTCTTCACGAAGTAACATTTCTTCTAATGAAAGGAAGTATTGTTCATAATTTACTATGTGTCTGACATCAGAGGTGAAATAATTTAAATCAGGGAATGGGCAGAGAAGTTCTAAAATCCAGAGACAACACGAAATGCAGTAAACAGTGAATAATAAAAAAATTATCTCAGCAGCCTTTGAAAGCAGGTTATTTTCAGAGAACGTCACCAATAAGAATGAGAAACTGTGACCGCTACAAGCATTGAAAACATTTGCACATATGCCTTAAATAAAAATCATGTAATTATTTAATAACTCAAATTAAATGTTAATGGAAAGATGGCAGTATCACAAGAAGAGAATTCACAAAGTTTAACTCTTCAAAACCAAGGCATTACCATTTTATTTGCATTCATGGTAAAGCAATTAATTCTGCTGCCTTAGACAGTCAAAATCCTAATCTTTATTATGCAAATACAGACAATAAGTATCCTACTAACAGCTTTTGATAGTTTGTATAGTGCAACTTTTAGAGCTGCAAAGAACCAAAATGTATGCTATAAATGGTAAAATTATCCAGACTAGATTTTATGAGCTAATACTTCAAAGCTATTGCACTGATAACAGTCTCAATAGCTTAGCAACAGCTGCTGGAAACCTAACATTTTAATAGTGAGTGTTAAATATTAGTATGAAAAGTGTCTTTAGGACTCAAAGTTGTATATGTTTAAAAATAAGCTTTCACAAACCGTGTACACAGTTTTCCTTCACTTGGTCCTCTTCACAGACAGCTTGAAAATGTCTTTATCTGGCTGCTAAATATGTTTTCCTAAGTGTTTAGCTCCAGTGTTTTTTTTTAATTCTGATTTATTAAGTAGTTCTCAGGTACACCAAAATTCCTCTTTCTACTCCAGACCTATACAGTATATAGTTTATTGGTCTATACTCTCACCTTTGCAGCTCCTAAGAGGGTATGTGCTAAAAGTAGGCTGAAGATACATTTATAATTTATCATTACCAAATCTATCACAAACTCAGTGACAATAATTTAAATCTTTAGTAAAAATTTCAAAACAATGTTTCACTAAGAGTTTTCTTTGAATATCTTCTCAAAGTAAATGCTTCAGGCCCTGCAGGACACTCAGCTGAGAGCATCAAGGGGGCACCAAGAGGCAGGGGCTAGGACAGGCAGTGGCTTGCCTCTAGCTGCAGTATGCCAGCAGCCAGCCTGCTTTGAACACTCTAATTTTCTCAGAACTCTTGGGGGTTTGGTCTATGATCTTCCTTGCTACAGATACCTGATGAGTGAATTAGAGCTTAAATAAAAAGACCTACTAGTTACCCTACACTGCGCTGCTACACTGCCACATGTAGACAGCTCTAATAGATCTTTCATGAAGAGTGTTCAGGTGTGGTGTCCTAGACTATCGTGATTCATCAACATCAAAAATGCTGTTCCTAGGCCCTATGTTGTCTCCAAACATCCTGACAGCTGCTACACTGTGCCACATCCAGGAGTCATGGATACACCAAAAGCTTTCTTGGTATCAGTGGTGATGACCTCCTATTGCTCATTCCACTTTCAGTTTGCCTAAGCTGTATGTGATGTGCACTGCCCAGGGTTTCAGGTCACGTAGCCTTTCAGCATGCACATCGAGCTCACTATGTGAGCTTGCTGCAACAGGCAGAGCTTGTGACACAGGGAGAGATGAGGGAAGCAACAAAAGGCATCAGAATGCTCTACATAGGCAAATGGTTGCAGCACAATGGATCAGTGTCAGTGAGGTCACCATGTTCATCACCTTTGGAGAGGTCTGCCATCCATATATCCACCTAGCAGTACTGGATGCCATTTACAGCACACGCTCTGGAAGCAGGGACCATAACTGAATCAGAGCTGCAGATGCATATAGTGGATATTTCCTCCAGTGAAAATCCCTTGGACTTTCATTATTACTGCAGTTAGTATGGCTAACAATCACTGGGGCAAGTTCAGTAGACAAACATCAGTTCTGCTGTCCATATGTACAATGCCCACCTCCTTTGCAACTTTGGTATATACCTGTTGGTCATATGAACATACTTGCCCCACTTCTGCATTAATTATTCATAATTTATTTCTATCATAACTGTTTCTACTTTCAGTCAGCTTTTCGATTCAGGTCCTGCTGCTACATTGTGCATAGCTTTACTTTGAAAACCCATGGGGAATTGAACCACGTCTAGTATTCCCACTCAGTTTCCACCAGAACTGTAAGGGAATCTGCATGTCTACCATTAAAGGAGGCTTGTCAGGCATGTTGCAAGGGCTTGTGAGACATGTCATGCCTGACAGACCCAACTACCATTCGGTGTGGATACAAATAAGTAATAACACAAGGAGCTATCGTGTATGTGGGCTGGAATAGCTCTTGGAAACAAACTACACAGACACTGACCTGGCCTGTCATCACCACAGAAAAAGAGAGGTAACCTCCTCAGTTGCAATAAACACACTGATTTAATCAGTCCAAAACTCACAAACATAAAGTAAAATCTTTTCTAGAAAAGAACAAGATACAGGGAAGTATCCATTAACTAACTGGCCCACAGATTTCATTAACAGGATTAGTGAACTCAGCATGTTTTCCAGGTGTGCAGCCAGATGCTTATTCTACAGAACAGAGAATGCTAGAGAATTTGTTTTAGCAGCAAGCAGAGAAAGAGAGAGGGGAAGAGGGAGAGAGGAGGGAGAAAGAGAGACACACTGCAAGGGCAAAAATACTTTGCATCACTTTCACTGGCACCCTGGTGAATTTTATTAATTTGCTAGGATTTTTTTATTTTGTTTGGTTTGGTTTTTCTAATTAATTATGTTAGCTTGATGAATGCAAGAGGCAAATTCCACACATTTTTACAAATAGCCACTTTCCTCACAACTCAAAAAATTATGTAAAATCCAGAATTAAAATAAGCAAACCATAATTGGATCAAAATCACAGAACCTGCAATAATCTGCAATAATCAGAAGTATCTGTCCATTTGAACTAGTGAACTTGGGTCAAGGCAACAGGAACATAGTTACTTATGACACAAAGCACTTAAAACTACACACAGAAAAAAGCAAAGAGAATACCACTTATTTCAACAAAAGGAGAAAATACAGAAAAACTACAGTAGACACGCTTACTTTCTAACTGTTTTCCCAGCACTCACTGGAAGTAGACATAAAGAAGTATTTTATTCAGCATATAATCATATGTAAAACATTCAGTGTTTAAAAAAAGAAAGATAACACAGAGAGGTAAGACTTCTACATTATGGGAATCATAGGAAAAGAAAGAAAAATTATTTCCAAGTAATATTACAATTTTAATAGAGGAGTCACCATTGCACAGTTCATGCAAGACATCCATAATAAAGTAGATTCCCAGAAGCTATACATAATTTGCAGGTAACATTCAAGCAGTTTCCAGCTAATCGTACCACTTTTCCCTCAGCAACTCTGTCCTGTAAGTTCAAAGGAGTTAATGTAGTCAGGGTGGAAAGACGCGATTTGTAAAGGCTTCATTTCACTCTCTGTATAGAGATAGAGCTGGGAAAAAATAATCACAAGAGAAAAGCTTGACAACAATTCTGTCAAAATTTCATGAGGCAAAAATTTACAATTGATAAGACTTGTTTAGACAAGGGATGCTCTATCATAGATGAGAATAAATTAATGTCAAGTAGTATGTACCATTAGTATCATGGTCTAGGAAAGAGGGAAAGTGTGGAATACAAAAGCAAAGAAAGTCTGGTCAGTCAGGCTCAAAGCATTTAATACCCAGTCAGAAAGCAGCTCTGAGAACCACTTGGAAGTTTTAGTTAAGATTCTCATTAATCTTTAAACATGACTCATTCTGAAACAATAAAAATAATGAAGAAAACGTTGATCCAGGCAAAAAGCTTCTACTGTCGTAAATAGATAACCAAGGCCAAGAATTTTCTTTTATCCTCAGAGAAATCCCACAACCAGAATACTAGTAATAAAACCACCACAGATTAAAAACAAGTTATCAGAAACAGAGCAGTGAAGGGTACAATATACTTGACCAATGAATTGTGGAACCTCTGTAATTCTTCAATTCTTTTGCCAAGTCCCCAGATAGAATCTTGTAATCAGAACAGAAAAGAAAATTGGGTTTGGTTCCACAAGTCACAAAGGTCTCCTTTCATGAGCAGCGGGGTATTGTCCTCCAGCAACCAAGTAACAATTCCCTCTCTCACACACACACTAGTATTAAATAAGACGGATGAAAGAAAGCCCATGAATGTTTACACATTAAGAGAGTGATAATCAATTTAAAGATTTTTCTGAAAGATTGCTAGTGTGCCGCTAGGAAAAAGAGATTTTTGTGCAGCACATTCTCTCCAGTCAAAGAGAAGAACTTCTAATGCATCTGTTAGCAAGACTGTCACAAGTTTCAGTTCAGTAAAAGCTCTACAAAACTCTTACAATTTTACTGCTCTGTCAGCGTATAGTCAACACGAAATAAGACCAAAAAGTTGTAGTCAATGAATCTGCAGGCAGCACATAGTCTTCCATTACAACCTGAGGATATACTATATTGGAATATTACTATGGTGTAAGCAGAAACAAGTCCATTCACCTTCTTTTCAAGTCAATGCCTATGAGTGAATTTTTCACAGTTTGAAAGAGCCACCCCAGATTTTTACTACTTAGAATGTCACAAAAGTCCCAATGGTTTTTTTTGGGGGGGTTGTTTTGTTGTGTTTTATTTCAGTTCACTCAAGTCTGCACAACTGTCCAGTTGTGCTGCTGGCTGAACAAGGAAAACTAACTTCCAGATAGGTCAGATCTACCTATGATTTATTGAACTGTAGCTCCTTCATGGTCCTGTTTAGAAACCTAGTGCGTACTGATTCACTCCTCTGGTTTTATTCTGTGACACTAATATTATCTATCTACTCCAGTTTTGATTCTCCCAAATTTGTGTAACATGTCTAAAACTTAGATGATGACCCCTTTCCCGCTACATCCTATCTAAAAGCCTGTCTATCTGCAGAGGCCATATTCAGATGACAGATTGCAAGGCAAGGTGATATATCTGGATTTTAGGTACCTATAGCATAAAAATCATTCACACCAGCTGTTCTCCACAGTTGGTTGACTCCACAGTTACCTAAATACAATCTGCAAATCTTGGCCAATGAACAAAATTTCCTGTTCTGTTGTTTTAGCCAGAGAAACTGTTCACTTCACTTAGCCTGCCTAAACTCTATCATGGTTCTCAGTAAATGTAGAGATGCCTAGAATCCACCTAACTTTTTTTATGGTGCATCATCTGTTAAGAGTGTTAGCAACTGATCCTGACGTTTGGTTTCCAGAGCTAGCCTGTTCTCTTCATTCCCAACTCTCATGCTTCACTGCACAGGAACCCTTGCTGACTGCTGTTTCAGGAGAATAGGTAACAATTATTTTGGAAACTCTCTATACAAAGTACCTTAGTATCCCTTCTCTCATTGTTAAACAGGGCTGCTGATTGGGACCTTAATTTTTCATGCCTACAGACTTTTTATCTTCTCCTGCACAGTCTTTGTTTCTGTTTTGAAACATATTCTAAAACTTTTTAACCAATTCATAGCCAAATGGCAATTTAACAAAATGAAAATATAGAGCACAAACTGGAGACCCTGGAAGAACCACAATGATGTATCAGGTCTAGGAAAATGCTAACAACATCCATATCCTTAAGCTTTTAGAAGTGCTTCCCTCACTTTATTAACAATTATATCCATGCATCATACCACAGTGAACCTTGATGTGTACTCTTAACTATTGTCCCAAGTTGGCATGGAATTATAATACAGCTTGAACTTAGACAGTTGTCAACAAGATGAGCTGCTGAATTTCTGAATATCTTCAGGTCACAAATGAAGCAGAATTTGACATGTAGCAAAGTATAGCCATAATTTTCAAGTCAAAGATGATAACTGTTAAGGACTGGATTCTGATCTGCTGTGTGGTTCCAGTCTGCAAAAGCCAATCAGTGCCTGCAGCATATGTCTGACCAGATTGGGAACTAGAGAAATAAAACAAAACCATAAACTTACGTTATACAATTCAGATCAGAAATCCAGTGACACACAGATGACCTACATGACATGGCAGATGACAGCCTTGTTTCCTCGAGGCCCAAAATGAGAGATGGGAGTGTAATTATGCCATAGGTTAGCAGATACACTGATACATCAGAGATGACATTTCCATGGCAGGGGATAATACAACCTCTCACTGAAATTTGGCCACAAACTTCTGCAACATTTTCTTAAAAACCCTATAACCAGTTAACTAAACCTGCCTATCAGAGGTGAAAAATTAAATTCTTTCTAATGTATATTTAACATTAAGTACATCTCCTAAATTAACTAGGGCATTCCTGCTGACCAGCACTACTACTGTACAGTATCCTGACTGGTTAATACCACTGTAGGATTGTAAAAATACTGTGAAAAACATACTGGTTTAGCTTGCATCAACATTGTGAACGGCAGCAGAGACTGAGTGACAGTAAGATTACTTAAATAAAACACTAAGTTACATATATTGATGTTTTCAGCACTTATTTGTATGATTTTTCAGGACTGTAGATTTAAGTGACTGCAAAAATAGGTAATAAGTATATACATTTTGCATAATGAGAGAAGTGCATTTGTTAGATCATAGAGATCTGTAAACCTCACCTGGTACAGTTTTAGAAAATGGTAGAGTTAACTTTAGTCTCTGAAGACTTAAAACAGAATTCCTGTACTTGGAAAGAACTGCAAAAGAATGTATATATTCATTTATATGCATACTTTATTAAGATATGTTAGGGAATGTATACTTTATACACATACACTATATATACTATACATCTATACTATGTATGTATATCATATACAATGCATGTATATACACATATACACACATACACTTTAGATATATTGAAGACTATAATTAAAGAATATAATATAATTTTGTTTCATTTCTAAGAAAGATGTAAAACCAATGTATTATTCATTACTGCAGTAGAGTTTATATGTGTTTGAAAGCACACTGACAGGCACCAAACACCAAACCTGAAGCTGCTGTTATTGTGGAGAAGAGTTATGTAAGGGGAAATATTCTGTGTGCACTATGTGAAAGTGAACTTAAAAAATCGACTGAAATCCTGTTTTGAAGAAAGACTTGAATCCAGCAGTTTAGCATATTCATCACGATGAAGCAAATTCCCAGTATTCAAAACTGAAAAATACATGATAGTCACAGCTAAAGGGGAGTACAGGAAAGCAAGAAAAAAATGCCAAGAAAGAATCTGTAATCTATAATTTGTTCAAATAAGTATTTTTTCCATCTATAATTGTTACTCTTTCTGAAGAGAGAGTTACTCTTTTCTTTATTTCCAAGACTGAAATGTTAGCAGCTCTAGGCATTAATTTACAGCTACTGAGGTTATGTTTGGTTTCTTTCTAATTTATTTATCAGGATATTCAAGTTGCTGAATGTAAATGACGGGACCAAAATGGAATTACATAGTCTATCTCATGTAGACTCCCTCATGTAGAAGTATACACTCTTTGTAATAAAATTAAGAACAAACTGTTTATTTTTCCAGTATATAAAGATCTATAAGGTAAAGCTATATACAGCCTTGTTTATAAGGGGTGTTCTGTCTTGAAATAGGTGTTACGGTGCTATAGTAATGGAAACTTTTTTTGACTTGACCTTCTGACCTTTTTACCCAACTTTCAGTTCAGAAGAGCTCAGCTCCATTTTAACTCCCTTGCATATCTCACACTTGCTGTATGTCACCAATACTAGGTTTCATAAGTGCTGCAACATAAGAAAAAAAAAAAAAAAAGTCAGAATGAATTGGTTTACAACAGTAACGACATTGAGAACATCCGTAGAGAAGCTAAGAATTCAGTCTTTGCAGGATTTTATATAAAACAATAACACATTTTTCATTTTTATACTGATATTAACATCACAATTTTTCTTATTTTTCTCATTATTTTTGTAAGCCTGCAAAGAAAGCTCTGTTGAGGCTGAATACATATTTTCCCTCCTTTCAAAATCATGATGAATATAAAATGAGGCTCTAAAAGAAAGGCTATTGAGTGTGCACTTCAGCTAAACAGCAGGATTATTCCTACTGCTACATACTCTATACTTCAAAATGAGTGATCTAAATTTATACAAATCTATATATTAATTTTTAATGTAATGGAAATGATAGGCAAGATTAGGCTGGTGTATTGTATTTTGCCTACAGGGCGTTCTTTTGCAAGCAGAAGATTAAACCTGTTCCCATCATCTGTTGTGTTTCTGTCTTAGGGCCTAGTTGTCACATAAAAACATGTCTAGTCTGAACTGATGGGCTTGTGTTGTCTTTTTTTTAAATAACTTATTGATTCTCAAAGAGGAAAAAGGCAAAATCCTCCATGTTATTGGATATATAATCTATATTGCTCTCAAAGAAAAGTGGAAGTTCTGATCTGAAGACCAGATTCTCCTATTCAGAAGCTGTTAAACCTGCAATCTCTGCTTTAAAAGATTGAATACATACATTTGAAGCACTGATCTGGTGCACTTCTTCGTGTAAGGGACATTTTAACAACTGTGTTCATGCATAAACACCAGATACATCAAAGCAGCTCCCAAGAAGACTGAGTCCCTTTGTGCCTTTGAGTCACTGAGATAAAGCTTAGTTATCTAGATTATCTTTTTGTCCTGGTCCCATAACATACAGAGATGTTGGGAGTCTCAAAACATGCCATGCCTTGCATAAAAGCTGTGTACCTGGATTTCCTTTGCTTCAAAAGAATGGTGTGGGAAGAGGTGGTGGTGCCCCTTAGCCCTCCTCTGTCTGGATTGGAACAGCGAGACTAGCGCACCTCATCCCTTCAAGTTAGAAAGTACTCTCTGAATCCTAATAAAAATGTTATATTGTTTACCATCAAAGGACAACTGAGACTTTCCTTAACCTTACTTGTGTTCTAGGAAAATTCTACAGTATTCCCTCTTAAGAAAACCATGACTTGTTGCTTTCCTTCACATTCACTTTCCACAATTGCTAAAAGCATTATACAGGACATGGACTGAAAATTCAGCGGAAACTGAAAATTCCATAGAAGATCTCCATGACTTTGAGTCATTTTCAGACTTTTCAGTTACTTTTAGTCCAGAAGATTCTCGGCTACAGTCAGATTGCAAAGACACTGAGGCAAACAAATTAGAAGTTACCAAAGAGGGACATTTCAAATACCAGAAGCTAAAGAAGCCCATGAAAAGCTGCATCTTAGAAACTGAATACAGACTATTGGAGAGAGCATAATACACAATCAGCATTCTGAACCTTCATGTATTTTCATTCACAGTCACAGCAAGTTCAAATATATTGCTGCTTTTTTGCAGGGGAAAAAAAAAGAATTTAGGATGAAAAAAATAAAAAAGAAAGAACTTCAAGTTCTTTCAACACAAAGAAATGATACAACATCTTCCTCAGTTTTCATAGGTGACATTAATTATTTGGGTTTGCGTTTTGGATATAGAAGTCTTTCTTATGTTTGATCAATGAAGAATGAAATTTGACTTTAAATCCTGGGGTTAATTTTTACAATATTTGCACAACTTCAGTTTTTGCAAAATACTCTTTTCTAACCCTGAAGTCTTGAAAAACAATCTTTCTTCAATGAAATTATCTGACCCAATGACAATTTTATGACTAGTATTCATATTGATAAAACATATAAGAGAATGAAACTGTTCTTGAAACAAACAAAAATATATGTTTCTTTAGTATTTGGAACCAGACTTTAAATCTGGGCATGCTTTATGTGGCAGAAATTGGGGGGTGCACAAGTACATCATAGTTAAAAAATATAATATGCAAGTACTCTGTTGTTTTTCTTCATTTCCTCTGGAACTGGAAAGGAATTTTTAGGCTTCACCTCTTTTCATTTTTCCTGAAAATTACCTCTTTCTCCATTGTTCCTTCACTTTCACAACTTCTGCTGACAGAGAAGAAAAATCTCCAACATTTTTGGAGACGTTAACCCATAAACATCAGTAAATCACATTCTTTCTTTAAACATTTTTGTCTTTCATTCTTAGATCAATATCATTAGTCTTCTAGCCCAGTAAAAATTAAATAACTCTCTTCAGAGTTCATCAGTGCTTGGAGGCAAAATTCAGTTCAGCCTTGGGGAGGCTCAAAGTGGAACCTGATGTATTCACAGTGTTCCCAATCTTTGCTGTGCCATCCTTGGGAATAAAACCTTAGTTTAAAAATTTTACAAGAGCAATCATGCTATAAAATAGTGTAATGATAGTTGCAATCATGCTAAAAAATAGTATAATGATAGTTCTTGTCATTGATCACGACTTACTGTACTTTCCATAGAGATCTTCAGAATTTACTTGATTTGACTTGGTGGAAAACAGGTGAATAGGCACAAATTGATAGGCCTGTAGACCCCATTATAAGATACCACAAGAAATATTCTTTAGGATTATTTTTTCAATAGCTGTAGTTGTTCTTGAGGATTTATGTACTTTCCTATGCAACCAATTAAAGTAAACTAATGAGAAGCAAAAACTCTCTCTGTTGGACTTCCATCTTATATAGCATTCTGCTCAAGCCAAAATGAATGTCATTAATTGTTTTGCACATTATGAGAAAGCAACAACAATAAAATGAGCTATTGCTTAAGCCAATTGCTCCTTTTTTTCAGAGGATGTTTCATCTTGGTCAGCAGCTGGACAGTTGCCGGTCCCTGATACTCTCTGGCTCTGTGCAAGTCAGATACTACCTTTTGACTCAGGAAGAGGCATTCTAGGTTGAAAACTACTTGTTTATTGCAGAGTTTCTATTCAGAATAAGTATTTTTATAACCCTGTATTTTTGTATTTATGCTAAAGAATTACCAACTAGCAGCCTGATACTAGGTTTTTCAAATGGTATTACAGTATATAGAAATGCCATAAAATTGTCTCTCCTTCCATGAGAAAACTATCACTCTGTGATTCATTGCAGATTCAGAAGGGAAGTACAAACATGTGGGAGTACAGGAAGGGTGCAACCCACAGCCTTTCCAGATCACAAAATGAAATTCACTTCTGAAGGATGTCATACGTCAGAGAATTTTTTATATATATATATATATATATATATATATATATAAGTGACACTTGAAAGCAGAAATTAACTGTTAAACCATTAAATAGGTCTGAAAATGTTTTTGCCTATGGATCATCATTTTGTAAAGGAAAGGGATGTACAGAGACCTTTATACATCATATTAGCTTCCTTGCTCAGCACCAGACACTTAAAGAAGCAATGAGTTGCATTTATCTTTCCCATTTCAGACACCTAAAAGTTGTACAGCTGAGGTGAATGCCTCTTTTAAGCTTCAGTGGAGAGAAAGGCTTTTAGGATTAAATGGCTCCCTTTCTTTAAGTGCCTGTGTCTCTTTACTAATAACAGAGGAATCACAAAAGGAATGATTTAGGTTTATGCATTCAGGCAATGAAGTTACCGCCAATGTATGCCGATGAGTGACAACTTAGTGCTCTGCTTTGCCAAGCTGTCAATCATCTGATCAGTGGCACTTATCAGGATTAGGTTTAAAATGTCTTTCATTCTTAAATATTAGTTTTACTAACCAGCAGAGGAAAAGATAACCATACTTTCATTCCCATCTGAATGATCCTTAAATTAATAAATAGCATTATCCTAAATGGAATGTAAACCTCAACAGAGATGTTACTACTGCAAAATGTTAAATCCAGAGTATGTAGCTGGATTTTAAAATGTACAGCAAGCAATTTGTAATTCCTAATCTAGAGGATTTCTTGACAAGACTAGCAACAGAATAAAGTAATCCAAGCACATGGAACAGGAAAAAGCACAGGAAACACATAATTTGAAATAAATTCTCAGCAAATCAAATAAATACAAATTGGCCTTGTAAATAAAAATAAGATTGTGATGTTACTTATGTTGAAAACAGAATAATAATGAATGCTGGAACACAGTTCTGCTTCTGGTAGTTGAACTCAGAGGCAATTTGCCTTTAGATTCAGTGACAGTACACTCAAAGGCCCAAATGACATTTTCTCCACTAATTAAATATTTTATGTTTGTGTATTGCTCTTTTCAGTAAATCCTGCTGGTCTGAAGAAGATTTTCTGTTCAAGAAATTTGATAAGTAGCATAACAAAACTTGTCATTAAATATCCAGGTTTATTTATTTGTTTAAATGTGAGCTACTTGCTTGATCATATACCAGAGCTAGATATTTATAACAGAACCGACTGGAAAAGTGTTGCTCAGGAATCTGAGACTCACAGAACTTGTGTTGCTCAGGAATCTGAGACTCACAGAACTTGTCTCCATAAAGGGAGATGCTGAGCGGAGCCATTCTGCATAAGCTGGAATTTGTTCATTACCTGTCCTTATACCCTAAGATGTAACAATCTTTTACAAAACCGAAGGTTCTGTGCTCCTTTGATGGCATGGAAATCCTATTAACAGTGAAATTATATCTTACCTTTTTTACATATAGTAATTCAAGAATACGAGTAGGATCAGTTTTAACAGGACTCTGCAAATAAGGACTTGTGGGAAAGTTGAACAGTTCCTGCTGCTTAAAAGTTCACGCTTCTGTTTGCCTTAATGCTATCTTGCAATAAGCATTGAAAATCACTGCAATAGTATGCTACTGCACAAAGTTGTTTCTTGTTAAATAAAGGTTAAACATAGATTGTGCCTGCAGTTTTAGTTAGCATGATTATTGGTGTGTTCTGAGTAATTATTATAAATATCCCTGAAATTGTTTATTCTGGAGGGGAAAAAAAGAAAAAACCCCAAGGATTTATGACTATGACTAAAGCTGATCCTCAGTATCTTGCGTTTTCAAGCAACCTTATGTGTCAATACTAAAAAAGCATTCTGTGCTCATTAGTAGCATTGCAAACCCCAGAGCAAAGAATGCAATTCATTCTTTCCTTGGATTGTATCTCACACTAGAATCTTTGAAATAATTTGGAATTGTTTACACTTTAATTTCTATTTAATGAAATTGGCCAAATGAATCTTTAACATTATTAAACAGGATGAAGCACTAATAAACTTGGAAAAATTATTAGAACATGGCCTATGATATTTTGAGGCATTGCATTTATCAGCTGGACCCAGTTCTATCATAGAAACAACCTTCTTGGTCTGTGAAACTTCAGTTTGTTCCATGAGCCAGTTGTTTTTCAAGTTTGCTTAATACATTCGCATGACCACAGCTTCCCACCTCCTTTTGCTCACTATAAAATAGTGAGACCACTTTCATTTGATGCCTCAACAGCTGTCTACCTTACTTCACTTAAAAAAGACCATTAATTTTGAAAAATTATGTCCTGGTTAGTATAGAAGTTAAAGACTGCGAAGACTGTAGAGTCCCTTTTCATGTATTTCTAGTGCAGATTAAGTCAGCAATTCCTAAGACTGCAGAAGAAAGTGATTTTGTAACATTTACAACCCAAAAACATTTCAATGAACATTGGTGCCTCTAAGGATGACATATTAGCTCCTTCAAATTTAGTAATATTGACATGAGTGGGAATGAAATCATGTATTTGTAGTTTGTGAAAAGTTTTGATCTCAAGCCTGCAAAATATAGGAAATATTTTTCAATGGCATGCATGCCTAACTTTTGTTATGGACACAGTAGTTCAGAATAACTGGTCATTTTCCAAGACAACGGAATGCTATCCTAGTATTGAAAATGGTAGTATTTTTAAACTCCTAAGAAGGCATGAATGCTATATTTTTGCCATGATTATGTGAGAGTGTGGTCTTATTCTCTACCTACATGCATCAGAATTTTGACAGTCACTCATTTTTCTCAAAAAATATTATTTAATAAACTAGTTTAAAGATATTCCTGAGGAGTTTTATTTTTAATTATACAGACATGCATACACCCAGTTTTATAACAACATAGAATGTGAAATCTTATGTCAGAGTCTTTCCTGTATCTTAACTACTTTGACTCTGTTCCTTTACATCAGATATTTCTCACTGAAATCTCTTAACTGTGTTTGGTAGGAATCATATGTTATTTCTCAAACTATCCACCTGTCTTGTATGCATTTGAGAATAGAGCTGAATAAAGATTCAGTAAAATGTTTGATTTACTGAACATTGTAAAAACCCTCCCTCAAGAATTTACTATGCAGTTATAAGTAATCTCAACTTACAATAGAAAACAGTTATTATCTTTACATTGCAACGGAGCACTGACATGATCTTTTGCATTTTTGCATGCAGTCTTTTGATTCTTGTTTGTATATCAAAATTATCATATGTTCTTTTATTCATTTGTCTATGGTAGGCAACTGCTTCTGATTTAAGCAAAGAAGCAGAAAGGCTTACTGTACAGAAATGTCATGGTAGGCTTAAAGCTCTTTTCTCAATAGAGTCCTAAACATTCACAATATGATCTTTGTTATGCATAAGAAAAAATCTGTGGTTTATAAGATCAAAACAATTATCACTCAGTCTGGCTCTGTTCATCTTTTCTTCATTTCCACGAAAAATATTAAAATTAAATATTGCCCTTTTCAAAATTTAAATTGGTCATGTTCACTTTTGAATATGTTATGCAAACGTATTTCTTTCTCTGAGATTGTTGTGGTATATGTCAGCTATTTCCCTCAAGACTACTCTGAAACATAAGTTCCATTTCAAGAGATTCTTTTTCAAAGTTCTGGACTGTCCTTCTCGTTTATAACCATAACCACCAGCAATCCCAGTAGGACCTTTCGTAATAATTGAGTAATTCTGCAAATGTTTATGCTTTCCCCAACTGAAACACTAACACATAACAGTCTTTAAGTTTCTGTTCAAATGGTATAAAGAAGTAAATGTAAGAATAAAATAACAACTAATTTCAAATTCACTCATGATGAAGTGAATTTGAAATATGTTTGCCTCTACACTTTTCAGTGTATTTTACCATGCTTATTCTACTAGTCCTTTGTCCTCTTTTCCTAGGTTTAGTCTATTATTTCTTTACTACTTTTCTATAGAAAAATTCTTATAGTCTTTGTTATTGTGCCAGTATCAGACTTACATGTTCAGTGGCTATGGCGTGTTTGATATTCCATTTTCACCTGTACAGGTGTGGGTTTTTATTTTAGCACAACTTAATAGTAAAGAAATTATAATATTCTTGTGAACCCTCTTTGTCTTCATGCTCTGTTTTTTATGAAAGATTTGCTGCAGTACACCTGTTATGATTTGCACCAGCTGTCAACGCGTTCTACTTTTTTAAACTGAAGCCTTAACGAAGGTGTTTGCCCATATTGAAACCTCAGTAAAAGCAGATAATTGGCTTGTATGGCATTCTATGTCTTCATCTAGGACATCGTTAATGCAAATCACGGTCAACAAGTGTGCATGAAGGATTGTTACATGAAGGATTGCTAGTGAGATGGATGGCTTAGCTATCAAGGCTTGATTGCTCTTTAGTTCCAAGCAGGCACCTAGATAATTAAAATATAATTTTGCTTCCTAAGAAATGAAATTATTTTTCATACCTCTGAAATTGTTTCAGTCAAAATTTGTTCATTTTTTTGAAGGTAATCTTAGTGTCCTATGGACCTTCTCTTAAGAATGGCTCTGGCCTGGACTGCTGGGCAGGTGAACTCTGCAGTGCCTATAGCCCCAGCTGCAGCCTGCCTGTAGGTTAAGATGAGAGCTGGGTTACAGCCATGAAAGGAGGGAGCTGCACTGTAGGAACCAAGGAGTTACAAAGCAGGTTCAGAAACAAATGTGTCAGCTTATCCAGCAACATAAAAGACGTGAAAATTTGTAAGAGGGGCTAGAGACCTTGGAGTGGAAAGAGAAGCAGATAAAATGAGATTTGGCACTGCCAGAAGTTTCACCACTGTCCCTGCATCCTCTGTGCAGATGTGAGTGCTTCCTCCGTGCTGGACACCATGAGCCTAGGTACTCCAGCTGATGGACTGGCGGTACCAAGTGCAACAAGTAGGGACTCGCACCTTGGGAGTGTGCATGTGACCTCCTGGGGTGATTTCTCACCAGTGCATGGATTAGCAGACTGCAGGGAGGTGCATGGGTACATCAAACACCAGAGCACCCCACATGTACACACCACCCCAGAGTACACACAAGAGGTATGTGTATGCAGTGAACTCACACTCTCAGGAACGGGTGTGTGTGCTGGTAACCTGAAGGGGCCAGGGAGTGAATATAACTATGTGAATGTGGATGTGTGGGATGAGAAATATTTAAGATTAATTCCTGAATTGTGCTTAGAGATTTTTAGGTGTATAGTAACATTTTGTAAATGTCTTAATATTGGGATTTACCTTTTGTATTGTGGATATTGATTCTGAATACATAGTTCACTGATTGTTGGTTAATTACCTGTGATTAATAAATCACCAAACTGCCATCCCCTCTTCAGCCTTTTCCTCCCATCTGGAGAACCCTTTTCACCTTTCTTTCACACCCAGTCCTCTGCCACCTCAGGTCCTGTCAGGCTGTGTTTCCCTGGCCTTCCTCCAGCCTGCCAAGCCAGGTGAAAAGATTTTGTCATTGCCTGCTGTTTTCTCTGCATACACCCATGGCTGTCCCCATGCCTGTCACAAAAGAAGTTTTTCTCTCAGCACAAGGTACCTAATCACACCAAACAGGCCAATGGCATGGTATTAAAGTCCCTCATGTTTCACCTGTGTATGCCAATCCCTCTGTCATGATCACTAGGCACTATTATCTTGGTGGCATGCCTGATCTCTTACAACGAACTGAAATGATTCATGCCCCAGAGTTGTCATTATGATATGTCTTAACTGAAAAACAGTAAGTTAAGACAACTCAAAGCTGTACTCAGAGCAGTGACATGTTCAGAAAACTTACCAGTAGTATGAGGGAAAGTGTGTCCTGTCACTGTTGGATGGGCAGGACTTGTCATTCCACCCATTCCTGGATGGGTAGGACTTGTTAATCCACTCATTCCTGAATGAGCAGGAGCTACCTGGAAATGTAAAAATATTTACTTGTGCAATTCATTTTCTCTGTACAGCCCTGGCCTCCCACCCCTTCCAAATTCATTCACTCCTTCAAGCAGCTCACCTCCATATCCCTTCCTCTTCATTAACAGCTTTTCACCCCTCTTTCATTCCTACTAGGTGGTAGGACTATCTTGTTCCCAGTTAAACTTGTCATTAATTATTTAACTGGCTTACTCTTTGACTCTCTATTGCTTGCACATTTTAATCATGCTTAACTTACAACAAGCCATACACCAACAAGCCTTCTATGTGCTTTTGGTATGATGTTCTATTTATCTAATATGTCCTTCAGTCCTAGATGTTTGAGGACAGGCATTGAAGCCACCAAGAGCATGGCTAGCTGATGAGACTCCTGAGGATGCCGGAGGATTTAATGACAATATTTGGGTGCCTAATGAGGGTACTTGCTTATTCATTCTCTCTGCACCATACCTGAGCTGATGGTTAGTTGCCTCAAAAACTTTGCATCTAATTATAGGATGTTTCCAGTGAGTTTAAGTCTTTAAAGTATTTAGCTGTGCTGGAAACAGAGCAGAATGCAATGCTGATGTGATCTGAGATGGGTGCACACACTTAAAACTCAGTTTATGATATGGAGAAATGGACCCTACTTAATTCATGAAAGTTCTGATGATAAAAGTATTCTATACACAAAGTAGCCTCTTCCTGACTAAAGATGAAAACATTAAAATATGTCTATGTGCCATATTCCTGACGGAAGTTGAGTGAGATTTATGAACGTTAGCCTAGTCAGCTCTGCATTTCACTAAAATTTGCAACTGAGGCAAAATGGAAGTGCACATCAAACACAGGCATTTCCAAGCTGATTTAAGAAATAGCTTAAATATTGACAGAGTATGATTCTAATAATGGGTTCTACACCCAGAGAAAGGAAAAAAAAAAAAAAAAAGAAGAAGAAGAAGAAAAAAAAGCACTGATAACATGAGAAAAGGAATTACAGTTAGAATCCTCCTTAAGGTGACAAGGCATATTCAGGGTTTTTAATCTACTTTTTGTAAATATTGATACTGCGGAATTTCTGATTCTTCCAGAATACATTTAGAAAGATGGGTTAAATTAGCTACAAAAAGCCTTACATATATTATGTTCTGAACAAGGAAAATAATCCTTTGCATAAACAAGTTCTGACATTTGCCAAGCATACCTGACACCCTCCCCTTCAAAATGTGTTTTTCTACTATAGTGCGAATATCCATCAGAGATCAATTTCTGTCAAGTTATTATTTGCATGATGGTTAGAATAACACAAACACACAGCATCTTTTCAGTAATTACCCAGGCATATGCAAGGAGAATTTAGTTTTTTCTTTTTTTTTAATTAGCTTTGGCTAACTTGAATTTTTTTTCCCCAATTGTACGTCATCATCCAAGTTGTTTTCCAAACATGGACTCTTTTTCTGTCTTGTTAATTCAATATATTTAATTGTAAGTAGTTTGCTCGTGGTGAACTAAAATTTTATTGCTTAAGCTTTTAAATATTGCTTTGAGATGCATTTGGTTCGGTAGGAACTTGGACAAAAACTCAAATTCTGTTTTTGCTAAAACATACCACAGCTCCATGGGTCAGACTGAGTCATTGAAACATATTTTATTTGCACAAAACCATGGAAGCGCTAACCATATATGCTCACAAGACAAAATACTTTTTATGGCACATATTTCACACAAAATAAAAGCTATGAATTATTTTAGCTATCTTAACTGTCATAATTCAAATATTTCCAGTAAGTCATAGCTAACAGCTCTAGAGATACATACTTTTAAAATGGAGGTGAGTAAGATCTATTAAAAAAGCAGCATTACATCTACTTTGGGGTAGTTGTCATCTTTTTTCATACTGCTGTTCATAAGATGGAAGCATTCATTTAAGCTCATGTACAAAATCCCAAAATACTCATAATTTTTGTAAAAGATTCAGATGCAGAATACATATTGAGAAAGGAATCTTGACGTCCTCGACCATGCAAACCTTGGATGCAAGCCTTGCTGCAGCTCTGGGCTATCATGCTCTCCCTTTGTTCAAGATGGAACTGTGCAGAACAGGAATTTCTTCACCAAGTTCTGACCACAAATTGAGTTTCCAGTCTTCTGGTACATAAAGTGACTGTACCATGGGACTGACCCAAGTTCTAGTGCATGCTCTGAAACATCCCATTTGTCTCCAACTACAACTGATGGTGAGTCTCCATCTTCAGCTTTGGGCACTTTTGACTTCTCTGCAGCCAACCAGACAGCCATTTGCAGTTCTGAAATGCTGCCTTACTGACTTATTTTGTCATTCCTTTCAGATGAAACAGTAAGTACAGAGAATTGTCCCCAAATCTGCCAAAATTCTTAGAGGAATTCTGTTCTCTTCAGTGGGATGAAACACCACCTTGCTACAGGCTTCTTAAAATTTACTATAATATTCTCTTCTTTATTCTACACATTCTAGCCATGCTAAATGACTTCCATGGTGTTCACAACATTTTTAGCATTGCTGCAATATTTCATACAGTCAATGTACATAGATTGTAAACTTGACATGCTTGGTTTGGTTTAGTCCTTCTTATACACCAGATACAACTCATGAATATTAGAGATGATGGTTTTAGAAATAAATCACTTTATGTGTTCTACTTATCCAGTACCAGTGTGATCTCATGCTCTATATGCTCTAGCTAACCTCTTGCAGTACTATTTTCATATTTAACTTCTGAAGTGTAGCTCTTCAATAAGCTATCTTGAACTTCAAAAGTAATAAAGACATTTCCAGATTCCTAATTCTCAACTCAAAGATGGTAATTTCAGATACTGTATTTTTAACATGCTTAGCTGAAATGAATAAGACTAGCAAACTAGTGGTTCAATCAGATTTAAAAAAAATCATCTGAATATTAAAGCCATGTCTACGTAAGCCTTCACATCCTATTCTGATTCATTATGCAGACTACCTTAAAAAAAAACCAAAAAAACCAAAAAAAAACCTCAAACCAGTGATTCTGAAAAGATGGGAAATAAAACTCTTTCATAGCTATAACAAGTCCTTTTTAAAGACGTGGCACAGAGTGATCATTTTTTGTGTACAAGACCCAGCAGTAGAATACATTTCCACACCAGGCCTTTCAGCATTTTAAAAAAGCAATTCTGTGCTGCAGAGTTCCTAAACAGAAGTCAAAGCTTCTGCTGAAACTTTTCACAAGAAAAGCTTTTAAACTGATAAAGAACATAATGGGCAATCACATTACTCAATGATGATGTGCTTCTATCTAGTTGAATTACTTGGACGTTGCATGCAGTACCAATGAATATATATATATGAGAAGAAGTTGGCAGTAAGTAGACTTCATTATACCAGTTTCACCTTTTAATTCTTGAAGTGGAATTTTCTTCTGACTTCTGATTAAATGTCTAGCCTGGCAGGGCATGTAACAGTTCAAAAAAACTGAACATTTGTCATTTTTAAAAGTTAATCTTTCTAGATTTACTTACATAAATGAACCTACAGTAGAGCTGTAAATTTAGATAATACTTCTAATAAATCAGGGACTGACTAATCCTGTGACAGTTGGCTTCTTGAGTGCCTGAACACACTAAGTACTCATTTTTTAAAAGAAAATTACTTAAAGCAACCTCATATGCTAATGCAAAGGTAACAACAACAGCTCATTTTCCCAAACTGATTCATCTTGACAGAAGAGATGCCGTGACTTCTTATGCAACGTCTATATTATTGTTAAACTTCTATGGTCTATCTGGCAGATACTCAGAAATATTATGCTGCTCAGATAGATTATAGTATACATACTCTGATTGTCTTTCTATTTAGGTATGTGTAAATCAGCAGGAGCTCATGCAGTACTGAATTACACCCATGGAAAACCAGCGAAAATAAGAGAATAAGGCAGGGTCTCCTGAGGTCAATTTAAAGTAGCAGCATGTAGCCTTCAGTCTACAGGGGGGGAAAAAACCTCTCAAAAAATAGATTGTCCACGAAAAAGAAGGAGGCAGACTGGCTGATAAACTGTGTTACAATAATAACATGCTCCATGGAGAAATAGAAGATCTTTCATGTCTTCTAGCCAAACACAGTAGAAATAATGAGGAATGAGTGAGGAGAGACAATGGGAGTAAGGTTTCTGTAATAATAGTCATCAATGACTTTCTGCAACAGAAGTTAAAAACACAAGGGAAGTCTGGAAAATCTTCCCCAAAAGGACTGGGTGTGCGTATGCTTTTTGAAAGTAAATTCAAAAGAGGCCACAAATGCCATTGTGTCTGGACACAGAGATGGAAAATATCCCAAAGAACTAATTATATGAGTTTTCTTGAGAATCTCCTCCCAAGTATCATTCTTAAATAATGATGCCTTTTAAAATTAAACTCTTCATAGTTTTTCCCCTACTCTAAACACTTGGCAGCCAGAACAGGCTCTCTAAGCAGAACTGGAAAGAGAAGGATCATCTGAAAATTCTTCTTGTCTCTTCTCACAGACCTACTTACTCAGGAACTTTCCCTAGCCTTTATTCTGACCCTTTTGAGCAATTTTGCCCCTCAGACTGTTCTGAGAACTAACAATACTAAAGGGCAGATTGTGAACCTATCTCTGATTTTCATGACAGTCTCATCTCATGAGCAACTGGTTGGTGCTGAGCTGCAGTAGATCTAAGTGCCCGGCCTTTAACACAGTTGTCCTCAGGAGAAAGGACAGGGCAAGGAACAGGTCAGTAGACCTTCACTGGAATGTTAAAAAAGACTGCCACTTTCTTCTGAAGAGATTTAGTGTAGACATTTAAAATTTTAGCAAGAAACCCATGTTTTTAATGTGAAGGAACCTTGGAATACACTCTTAAAGACCACCAATGAACCACTGAAGAAAGTGCATTTAAAATTATGTTAATGTTCTTTCATATTCAGAACTCAAACACCTGAATACTTGTCCTTTCTGGAACTCCTTCAGCTGGTGTGAACAGCGTGGGTAGTCTTATCAGTATATTCTGGGCAGCAACATCTATGTTATGGACAGAGACTGGGTTCTATTCTAATAAAGACCAATAACACTAATGTATTGCTCTAATTTAATTTGAATTAAATTAATTTAATTTAATTAATCAATCTAATTCATTTTATTAATTTAATTATTTTTGTTTAATTAATTTCATTTAATTTAATTATTTTTAATTAAATTTAATTCATTCTGTTGTTGTAGAATGAATATACAGGACACTGTCCTTGACTAACAAAATGATCAAAAAAACATTAAAACTTCTCTTTTTGTGGAAGTGGTAAAATATGCTATTAAATGTTGTTAGCCCTTTTCACTGAGGGGAAAAGCTACCAGAAACTGCTGCAGAGTCTGAACACAAAATGTCATTGCATGCACACAGATGCCTGATTATATTATAAACAATCAAGATGGGATAGGAGTGAGTGCTACGGATTTTTATTTATGCATATTAATCCTTTCAAACATCCAGTATGTTAAGTAATCTGGATCTGGGGTTGAATTCATAAGGCTGCTGTGAGCTTCTGAACTGTATAAATGTACAAATGTAATTTGCATGGGAATTGTGGTGTAGTGGAACATATACAGTACAACAACATGTCCAGGAAGTCTCATTTATAAAGGCAGCATTTCAAAGACTAAAACACATGAGAAATTCTTGTCATCTAGACTAGACAGAAAAATAATAGTTTGCCTAAAGTAACACATTGACAACCATGGCAGAACTGTCTCTGACCAGTACATCTTGAATATGGTAGCTTCGTAACGGGAAAAGTATGAAAAAGTTGTTATCCTTCTTGCTAATAATGAAGGACAGAACCAGAAAAAGCTACAGAGTTGAAAACTGTGTGGTATTTCCTAGCAAAGTGAAGTAATCTTGTATGGTGCTCAGTGGGCAGAGCTGATCTGCTTACTTTTAAATTGAGAGGGATTATTGTGCTTTTATCAGTAAATCAGTTCTGAATAACAAACCTTTATATGTGTAGCACTGATTTCTTTCTACACTTAGAACAAAGGAAAACTTCAATAACATTGTCCTGGTTTCAGCTGGGATAGAGTTAATTTTCTTCTTAGTAGCTGGTATAGTGCTGTGGTTTGGATTTAGGATGAGAATAATGTTGAGAACACACTGATGTTTTGGTTCTTGCTAAGTAGTGCTAAGTACTGCTAAGTACTGCTAAGTAGTGTTAAGTTGTTGTGCTTACACTAGTCAAGGACTTTTCAGCTTCTTGTGCTGTGTCAGGTGCACAAGAAGCTGTGAGGGAGCACAGCCAGGACAGCTGACCCAGACTGGCCAAAGGGCTATTCCATACCATATGACATCATGCTTAGTATATAAGCCGGGGGAAGAAGAAGGAAGGGGGAAGACGTTCAGAGTGATGGTGTTTGTCTTCCCAAGTAGCTGTTATGCATGATGGAGCCTTGCTTTCCTGAGGATGACTGAACACCTCCCTGCCACTGGGAAGTAGTGAATGAATTCCTTGCTTTGCTTTGCTTGTGCGCACGGCTTTTGCTTTACCTATTAAACTGTCTTTATCTCAACCTACGAGTTTTCTCACTTTTACTCTTCTGATTCTCTCTCCCATCCCACTGGGGGGAGTGAGCAGGCGGCTGTGTGGTGCTTAGTTGCTAGCTGGGGTTAAACCACGACAAACATCTGTTACTCCGCTGAATGCAGAGATAGCCATGCAAGCTAGTAAGTTTAAGAGTTTTCCATATGACAGACAACAGTGGGAGGAACACTGCTTTGGTTTCAGAGGGAGGGATAGGGGGGTTGTTGGGGGTTTAGTAGAGGGAAGACAAAGGTTATCCTACCTTGTCCTTCAGCTTCCAAGCTTGATCTATGAACTGAATAGGAAACAGAAGTATCAAAACACCCGTGGATCTCAGTAGTGCCACAGCTGGACTGCTTCCATTGCTGTATTCACTTAGACACTCTAATATAGACCTACTCTGGTCATTTTTTGTTCTTAGCTACTAGACTTACATCTTTCTTTCTTTTTCATGTCTACCCAATATACATAACATTTTCCTCATCGCTCTTTTTCCCTCAGCATCTATTCTAGCCCAATCTTTGACCAATCAATAAATGCATCCTTGCATAATGCTGCAATTATATATATCTGTTTCTATTTGATTTATTTTATGCCATGTTAAAAAAATTAATCTTAATTTGTTGTCCTTTATTAACCTTGTGTCTTTGGAGCTATTAAAAACAGAAGGTCTGAAGCAAGAGACAACAGTAATTACTGACAACTGAGAAAACAGAAACTGCTGAATTTAATTCAGAGCAGAAATGAATACGATATGAGGAATAGGATAACAGATAATAAAAACAGTGAACACATAAAGACAATAAATCAGAGATTTCTACTTACCTGTTCCTTCAGTAAAATGTGAAAGTGAAAATTTGAAATCTGGTAAGAATTTTTCATTTTATACAGTTAATCTAAAGCATTCAAGTGGCCATGCAACGGCCACAAAATGGCCACAAGTATCTCAGAAACCAAGATAATGGGAGATTATCAAACTGATAAATATATTAAGATTGTAGAGTGAAATAGGTCCTTAATGATTCAAGACATAAACCAACCAAAGTCTGCTGGGAATTTGAAGACATTTTCCCTATTCATTTACGAGTTCGTTTCCAAATGTCTTGACATCAGACATCTGCCACTGGTAGATACATTGGATTGGACTGGATTTACCATTGATCTGACTTCAGTGGAAGTTACTAAGAACTTTCTGTTTGCAATGTTTAATTTGTTTCCCAAAATATCAAATCATGTTTAAAATATTAATAGTTGATATTTATCTGGATAGAGCTACAGGATCTTTGTGCTTATTTTCTCATGTTCTTTACCACAGATGTTCTTCTTTATACTTTCCTCCTTAATTCAGTTTTTGTTTCTCATTTCTACTTAAAAATATCCACAGATTAATAAGACCAGTAACTCTCCCTCCATTTTCCAATGAAACGGTAATACATAATAAACATTCAAGAAAACTACTCTAAAACTTCACCAAGAAGTTCAAGAGAAAGGCTCAGTTCTACAAACATGTACTGCAATGCATGGTAGTGACTACTGTAAATACATTTACTTAAATGGATTTTTCACAGAATTAGTATTTTGCCAGGTGCGTAAATTGGACAAGCAGAAAATAAGGTTTTCAAAATTAGTAACTTCATATTTAAATGTGTTTTTTATTACAAATTATGATAAATACGTCTAGTTTTAACATTCAAAGTCTTACTTGGGTTGAAATTTCATAACGCAACTGTGGAAAATTCAACCTGACTTTTAACCTCCTGTGTTTTAACTTTAAACTCAAGTCTCAGTTTATTTCCTTCTGAAAGAAAATCCTTTAAAAAAAAATATGTAATCAGACCCCCAGCATTTGTGGTAAAGAATCTGAGTAGCTTTTTAATAAAAATCCTAACTTGATTTTTTTACTTCTTAACATAAGAAGTAAAAGTCTGTATGAATTCAAATTTAATCTAAATCTGTAC
Organism: Nipponia nippon; assembly: GCF_047370975.1. Taxonomy (NCBI): domain Eukaryota; kingdom Metazoa; phylum Chordata; class Aves; order Pelecaniformes; family Threskiornithidae; genus Nipponia; species Nipponia nippon. Next base: position 46,736,820 of record NW_028262347.1, read on the forward strand.
TCCACACTGATGACTTTTTTTTTTTTTTCCCTCTTTCTATTCATTTGATTTTCTACCTTGAACTTAATGGAAAAGGAGACTTGTTTCACATAATGACACAGTCAACCTCTGCTGGAAGGTGATCTTGTACTACGCTATTCCCCAAGTACTCATTTACAATGTTAAGTTTTCTGCCAGCTTAAGTAAATGTATTCTAATTTATTTGTACTTGACAGAATGTTTCACACTGATAGAGAGCTAGTTGAGGAGTGTAAAAGTGTTGTGAAGAAAAATTTTGAGAACTTTCCTTTTTTTGTCATTGCTCAGGGAGTTGAAAATGGTACATACATACATAAATAACAAATTTGCCTTTTAGTTCAGTAAACTGACAGGGTTTATAACTCATTTGACTTGAAATATAAGTTTCCAGATTACAACAGAGAGCCTGAAAAAATCTAAAAAAATATCTGTGATTACAGAAACATTGCAAGAAGACAGAAGGAATATAAGTTTTTTCCTCTCCCTCTGGCAGATGGAGGAATGGAAAACCTTGAAACAAAGCAACCAAATGTCAAGCTTTCAGGCTTTGACCTCTTACGTCACATTCCAGAGTAAAAAAAAAACACCACCTCAAGCCCTGTTAAAGGAAACTTTAAATCTCTTCTTAAATTTTTCCCTATATAAAGTGTGTTGTCTAAAAGCTGTTAAAGATCTGCCATAACTGTTCACATATTTTGTCCAATTTATTTACTTGGATCCAAGATGAAATGCAGATACATCGTACTAAAAATAAATGATTCAAAAATATTTTGAATATAGGGCTTTATTGCAAATCAGACTATTTATTTGGTGCACAGAACATCTTTCACATGGGTGTGATGAATGTCTGTATGTGTTGTGCTTGCATATTTATTGCTGCTGACTTATAAAACACTTATTTAATTTAAACTTCAAACATATAATGTATCATAAATATTCTTTCCAATCCAAAAAAACAGTGTAATTTTATCTTGCAGAAGAAATCTTTGTCATTAGAGACATGACTTCTAATTATACTAGCAAAACTATTTTGAACTCATCACTGTTTATTATATTGAGCAATGTGTAATTATCTCCCTAATTAATTTTAAAAGTAATTAGATTTTTTCCCTCTGCGTAATAGAAAACAAAAAAGCAAGCTTGAATTACTTATTTATTTGGGGAAACAAAAACAGGTAGGAAGTATGTAAAGCAACTTGGAATCATTTTACTTATTAACTCTCCTGGTGGAGTCTGTAATTTTAGAAGATATTTATCAGATATCAGTATTGGTTTAGGTGCTGACCCTGTAAACACTGGCCTAGGCAAATAATTTCATACTCTGGCAGATATGGGTAAGAATTTAAATAGGGGTCTGTTTCCTGCAAACAAGAAAAACAACAATAATGGGGATTTATAACCAGAAAGTTACACTTAGTGGTGTGATGTAGCTTACAACTTTTATAAATTATCTAAAATATAAGCTAACATAGAAAAGTACATGGGACCTGATGAAGGACTCGCTGGCGTTGAGTTATAAGGGGAGCAGAAGTGTTGTTTCTTAGTATAGCATAACAGGATAACATAGAAATAAAGCCAGGACAGACTGAAAATGTACAGTAGAGGAAGGACAGTAGCTGCAAAAAAATGCTGTGTGCCATTTCCCTGTTCAGATGTAGAAGGAAGCAATGTAGCATACCGTGAATTGAGGAAAAAAAATGTAAAAAGTTGGCTATAATAGATAGACAGCAATGTCCCATCTAGCATATCATTCCTGCAAAGCAATCAGATAAAATGAGAGAGCTGATTCTTAGAAGTTCATGCTATGTATATAAATTTCCCCTATCATGTACAAGAAGAAGATGGTATCTCAGGATAAATCTAAAATACCCACAAAACTCAAAAAGGGTTCTGCTGTAAGCAGCAGAGACTTAACTAATATGGAGAAGATGGAGAGAACAGTGAACTATAAATCCAGACTTTCAGGGTAGTATCTTACTTCAGCAAGATTCTAGAACTTCTGGAAGTTCTTAATTAGCAGGAGAAGGTGATGAATTTGAGTACCTTTCTAAGTAATAGTTTGGTCCTTAAAGACTCATCTGAAAAATGAGGACTGGGGCCCCTCCTCTTACAAGACAGTGTGTTGCAGTGTATCTAACTCAGTATTGTAAGTAACCCAAAAGTTGGCCTGGAGGCTTGCCAGCTGGATCCATCTCTAAACCAGCTGAACCACAGGGGCAGAAACCCAAACAAGAACTTCCCTGTGCTTCTCAAATATGGGGTCAATATAAAAGCAGGAGACAGTGACACCTTGGTGGTCAGACCTTCTGTCCTTTTCTGTAGCAGAGTCTTTCCTCATCTTGTCACTCTTCAAGTTGGAATCTCATGAGGCTTTGGACAAAATTGGAAGTGGGGCCAGATCAGAACAAGGGTAAAGAGCTCTCTGTTCTTCTCCTGCTTGGTTAGCCAGTGTTTGTCTTGATGTCATGTCTGGCAGAGGCAAGAAAAGTAAGCAGCTTGTGAACGGAGATACTAAGTACCATTTCAAGATGTTTTCTGATAATACCCCAGACATTATTAAGCTTGATATCCGTTACCTGTGAGAGTTTGAAGCATATTTCAGGAAACGTGTGGAGCACTAGGAGTGTTCCAGGAAAATGTTAACTGAGATGCCATTACCTAACCTGGACTCATACTAAGACTATGACTGCCAACAAGCTGAGCTATGATGTGAAGCTCCAAAGCCTCACGCTATAGAGCTTTGGCAGTCAAATATTGCTTTCAACAAAATTGGGCTGTTTTGTTAGACTGAAATTGTAAGAAGTACTGCTTTTATTCATGTTCCCGTGGGACTAGGTTAGCGATTTACACTGGAGCCCACTGCAGTAGGGATCATTTACCCGTCCATGAAACAGCTCTATCGAGTGCAAAGACTTAGAGTGTTTCTTTCTCCTTTCCTAACCCATTCAGAACCTTAAAGCTTATGGAAGAGTTTAAACCACCCTGATCCACAAGTTCAAAACAGATAACTTGACATGTTTTGGGAAAAAAAAAAAATCTTTTTTTTTTTTTTTCCAGCATGCAAGAAATGTGGGCCAGAAGTCTTGGCTCTTGTGGCTAACAAACCTCTTTGTATTGTCAAAAATGTGTAGTCAATAATATAAACTTCCATTGATTTAAAATTATATCCGTAGGTTATAAGACAAGGATAAACTTGTCTCCTTTCAGTCCAACCCAGACTTCTTTGGGCTATTGTATGTGTCTCACTATGGTAAGCAGAAATTTTCAAAACAGTAATCCATTCTCCAGAGATGCACAGCACTTCTGAGCAGAGTCTTCAACCCAGCTGCAGAAGGGACATCCAGAACTGGAACAGGGACTTCCAGAGAAAGCCAGTGTGATAGGATATGGTCACAGCACACCAGCTGCCCTAATCACTACTAAGGGAGTTTATGTTTTGTTTAGTCAATATTACACCAGTAAGAGTTTAAGAGAATGCTTTGAAAGAGGCGTGAACACTTGTAAAAATGTTTTTTGTTTCCTGTTTTATATAAGTAACTGTCATGGCAAATCTGCAAATGACCTTCTACCCTGCTTAGGAACCAAAAAATATAGCAGATGGTTGACTATTTCAGCCATCCCCTAGTAGTTTAACTCCTCTTTAATTACACCAGACAGTTAATCTACTTTAAAAAAACTGGGGTCAGGCCCAAACTAAATTGTCATGTACAAAAATCAAAGGCTGAAAAGTATGACTGGAACAGATGGCACTAAAGGCATCATGGTTTGAGAACAGCCAAAGAGTTATTGGTTTAATATAAATGAACACTGAAAAACACCCAGAAAATTTTACAAAAATATGAATGAACAGAGTTAAGGATATTACTGTGAGTCCGTTAAAAGTCAAAAAGTACCTGTGACATAATAGAACTAAAAGTAGAAATTACTTTTCAAGAATAAAACAAGGGCTTTGTTTTGGTGTTTTTCTGCTTTTCAGTTTGTAGGGTACCTTATAAAAATGCTAAATTAAACTCATACTGCAGTTTGCATGATGTTTCATTTTGCCAACAACGTTGTGATTCCATATGTGTTGGCAACTATGTATTTCTCCTTGCCTAGTTCAGGACCATTACCACATCTTTTTTTTCTTTCTCCTGCTCAACTGGCTCCCCTCCTCTTTCCTCCATCCTGAAAATAATAAATAATTCAATACTGAAGGTTTTTTTTCTATATGGGGGAATGTAATACAATATGCTAGTTGTGTTTCAGTAAAATATAACAACCACATTTTCTTCATCTCTGAGGAATCTTCCCATCACGTGCCGTAATCTCAGTCCTGTAATCTCTTCCCATAAGCTTCCCTAGGACTTCCGCATGTAGAAACTTGCACCATCATACATGAAAGACTTTAGGCTCAAACAACCTCTAAGTAGAGTATGGTGTCAACATTCATAGTATTGTTCCAAGCATAACTGCATCACTGCAATCTGCTGTTAACATTCAACAGAGGGTTTCCTGTGGGCTGAAATTTGGCATGCAGTATCTCAATTTAGGAGCACATTTTAGAAGTGTGAGTATTGACAGAATCACTTGGGTAGCCAAGAGTAAACTAGATTAACAAATCAGTTTTACAGATGATACATGTACAAAACTCAGTTGATACAAAAAAATTTGTAGCAAAGTAGATGTCCAGTATTTCCAAAAAGATAAAGTAAAAATAATGAAGGAAATAAACATACCTTCAATGTGCTTTTCCCTCTCAAAATCCCAGCTTAGATCTGAAAAGCTAGGTTCTGGTTTATTTCTGTTGCCAGGGAAAATAAACGAGAGGGTTAAACATCTTCTGATGCTCTTCGTGGCCTGCTTTGATTTGCTTTGTTGTATGTAGCACCTACTAGTTTTTTACTGCATGGATAGCTAGATGTGAAAAAGGCATTGCTGAAGTACCTAACTACTGTCCATCAAAATAAAGCCAGTGAGGGAGCAAAGTATACTTCAAAACTTGTTACTAGTTTTGTCCTAAAGAAGGTAGTTTTTTACTTACAGAATTTCTCAATTCTCTTCTGCCAGGCCCTCTTGCTTAGGTATGCCTTTCACCTACACTATTGTGCAAGGGCACAAAGACTCTTAATCCTTACCTCTGTCAAAGTGTTTCTGAAGTCATTATCCAAGATTAGGAGAAAGTGGATTAGATGCTTTGGAACACGGCACGTGGGGTAGATGGAGCAATATATTTGTAACCTTTTGAGCTAAACAACTCTCCTGTGCTCTGTAAATGTTATTTTGCTCTCAAAATAAAAACTGAAAGTTATTGTTATGTCTTCAGTAATTATCATCATATAGCAAGATACCCTTACCATGAACTATGCCTAACTGGCATAATACTGATATTTATGATGCAAACGGGCCACAATGTTCCATTTCTTTTCAAATTTGTATGAAGTAATTTAATCAGTTTTGCAGATCATACTAATTGCGTTTAAGCAAAGCAATCAATGACTATATGCTATGTGACAGGTTTGGTCCGTCATGCTTGGCCAGCCTGTGCCCCAGATTATTCAGATCAGAGGACCTGTTGAAGCAGTGCACATCTGATTTCTAGCCTGCACAGCTTGATTTTAGTTCCATGGAAACTCAGATATAATAAGGAAGGGCAGGACTGTGCACCTCAATCTTAACTTGACATGCAGTCAGTTCACAGATAAGCTCTACACCCACCCCAGGAAAAGGGAAGCACACCTGGGGTCCCGCAGTGCATAGGACTATTAAAGACTAGATAAGTTCGTTGGCACATCAATCAGATTTATTTCTTCACTGACATTTTTATTTCTTTATTTCAGCTTTTGTCAGAAACATATACTTCAAGGACGCAGGCATTTTGATGTCACAGTTCGCAACAGAGTTATAAGCAATTTTAAAAAAAGAAATGGCAGAAACTAAAATGTTATTGTTTTTCATGCCATTTAATTTCTAAATTTAAGTAGTTAAACCACAAACCCATTTTTTACTATTAATCTTGGCCATTTGTTCGTTTGAAAAATGTGACGTATGGTTTGACACATATGGTTATTTCTATGATGTCAGTGAAAGCAGATACCCTTGTAAGAGAGATGTGGCAGGGAAAAGAAATATATGTAAAGATGGAGGTGTTTAAAGGAAGTTTTGTGTTTGCTCTAGTAGCTCCTAGTCTATTGTATCAGTCACTCATTTCTACTTGCATCTACTCAAGGAAAGATGCATTAATTAATTATTAAAGCCATGTACGGACATAGTCAACTACTATATTCAAAATATTTTCATGTGTGATTCAATCCAGGTGGGAAACATACTGTCTTTGTATGCTGAATTACAAAATAATCAGCTAAGGATCTCTTCAGCTCTACTGACACAAGTAGCTGTTTATAATATATCAGTATAGAAATGATCAGATATATTTCAAATTTTTCTTGCACAAATTATGTAATTTTCATCATTTTATATTTTATAAATGGGGTATGCATTTTTTTGCAGTGATATAACTTTTCAAAATTAAATTCTTTAGCTGTAGGCCTCAAATTGAGTTTAAAATCATAAAACTGGAATTGAAAGCTTCAGTATGACCAAAATGTGTTGATTTGATAGACCTGGATCTTTTTGGGTTTTAACTTACTTTGAAGGACTTTTAAAATGTTTCTGGTTTGATTTGGAACAAGAAAAGACATTAAAATCATGGAAATCTTTGTGAAATAGAAAATCTGGTTCTTGCCCAGTCTACTCTAATTCCTCCTCATCTAAAATCTGTTATTTTTCAAAATGTAAGTTCATTAAGTTTTTTTGTCCCATAAGTGTCTTCAATGACCTCATATTTTTTCTTCAGAATATTCTTGATCTCTGCCACATCCATCCAGTTCTGGTTTTGGGTTTTATTGAGGCTGTCAGCCTCTTCAAAAGTCATACAAGTGGAGCTGTCTCTGTTTGCCAGATGGGCTTACAGTGCTAGGCAAAAGAAAAAGCAGAATAAGAGGCAATCTGACTTCCATTTTTTGTGCAGTCTTAACTACTGCAACCACTTCATCTCTCAGTGATGAAGCAAAGGAGAAAATAACTACCTCACTTTGTTTCCCTACTTGCCACTTGCAGTGACATTTTGGTAAAGGGTAAAGAAGAAATATTTCATGGAAGAAAGATAAGAAACAATTAAAAGGAAAGGAGGAAAGGGAGGAAAATGGAGGAAGATGACACTGCAGGAAAGTAAAAGCTTATGTTAATGTGGCTGCCACTGGAGAACTCATGTTTTAAGGTCATAATAGGGCCAATTGTACCCAAGCAGACTGGAAGAGGTTATTTGTGTTATTTATGAGAAAGTCTGGTTATTTTAATATAAACAAGAAGAAACAAGGATCTTTAAACTCTGACTTGAAACTCTATTTATAATTTGTTGTTCTTTACTCAGGTAAAATGAAATTGTTCATAAGTTTATTCTTCCCTAGTGAAAATACTGCGTCATGCTGAAGCCTAGGGTCATTCTTTACAAATAAACAGTACACCCTTGACCACAGAGATTTACTGAACAGTGGAAATACCCACAGATCATTCTTTAGCTGAAAGGATGTGAAAGATTCAACAGATACTACTAGTTATTATGTTTCTAAAGAAATATCTTATGTAAAATAGAACATATTTTAAGGTAATTTTTAAGTCTGTGGTAGCATACTATTTTTTAGTGTACAGTCTGTCCAGTTTTGAAACAAATCCCCAAGTAACATTTACTATCATTTGTTTTTTTATAACTGATTGAAATGTACTGACCCTAGTGAACTTATTAACAAATATGTAGGAAATATAGGGTTTGGGTTCATTGTTGGTTTCTTTGTGTGTTTTTCTTCACATGGGTTAGATGCTTTTGTAGAATAATAGAAAACCCCAAAGCTAGTGCTGCAGCACATATTGTTAGAAATGTGGTTTTGCTTGCCTTGTTTATATTAGGTAGGGTTTTTCTGTCTGCTGAATGAGAAATGGATGAAATAATTTTCAGTGTTTACTATGGCAAGGAAGAGCAGAAATTAAACCTGCTGGATTTTCTACTGTGTGCCCATCAGTCCAGTGGCGCCATTCCTAACCAGCGGTTATTAGCCAAGGAAAGGTTTCATAATGTTCATGTCTACAGTTTGTAACCTGAGGTTTACCGCATGCTGTAGTGTCATCCTTTACAGACTGAACTGTGTTTAAGTTCCAAGAAGGCTTTCATGACTGTGCGTATACACAAGTGGTATGTAACTTATAGCAAGTAACTTATTTAGCTATTATTTCTTTTTCTGTTTTTCAGTTGTCCAAGAATAAGTAATTTTTTTTCCTAAAGTTTTATAAACATTAATGTTTTCATAAGTCATTGAATTTTCATTTTCTCCAGAAGATGATGAAGTGACAAAAGGAGTACTTTGAAGACAGAGAAAATCCTGTGAACAGTCATCTTTACAAGAATATCTAAATCAAATTACAGAGGTGCTTACAAGACAATCCAAACATGAATACTGATGCCAGACATTTTAGAAGATGTCAGTAAAAAATACTAGCTTAATTAATATTGTAAGACATTCAGACCAACCTAATCAAATGTTGAATAGCAAAATGCATGAGAGATTTGGCACGGTCCTTTTCACATACAAAGCAGAGTTTCTCCTTGCAAACACCTACAGTTACAGGCAATATGAATTACACTTGCTTACTTTTATTTACTTATGTTTAGCTAAATTCCTTAGAGCTACCCCTTACATTTCTGAGGAACGTAGTGTCTGTGAAGGCATGCAGCCATCCTTGGGGTTTGCTGAAAATTAGTTATTTATTTTACTTGGCTCAGTATTACATTTTCAATAGATTAAAGAAAGCCACATTTTATCATATTTCCTTTTATTTGAAGATTACCACCAATACAATTCCAGCCAAAGGTTATCATGGCTTTCTAGTCTTCTTTAGCCCTTGCCTGTTTTTTCCAAATCTCCATATTATTTTAGTGATTTATATATTTAGAAGTGTATATATGTGCTTATAAGAAGAACAGTCACAAAAGGACAAAGTTCCGCATATGAAAATCAAAGATACTTTTTCGTGCATTCTTCATTGCTTAAATTGTACAACGTACTGAGTGTATTCAGATGATAAAGCCAATTTTTTGAGGTCTTTTTGGTTAGATACCAGATACTTCATGATAGCACAAGTGCAACACCCTCTGCCACCCTCATCAATCTTCGTTTTGTTTAACAGATCTACTAGATCACAGCACACCTTCTAGATCCTCTATAAGGAAATGAAATCTTACCTTTCCCAGAGCTGATCTTAGAGTGATACAAGCTGCCTGAAACAAATACAGATGCTATATAACAGAAAAAGAGAAAGACACATACATCACTGAGAAGGAGGTACAGGACAACCCAGCTATTCCAAGAAAAAGAACCCATAGAACAGAGTGAGAAAGAACTTGAAAAGAAATAGGGACCCAAGAGTCAGAAACTAACTCTCCAGGAGGCTGAAAAATGTGAAGAGCTGCCTGACAGTGTGTAAAGGTGTCAGCAAGCTGTACTCTGCAGTGTTCATGATGGCTATAAAGATTTTAGAATACTCAGTAGATTCAGAAAAAAAAAAAGTTAATAGTTCAACTAAGGAAGATGGATTGCTTTAGGTCAATGGATATGTAATTGTTTAGGAATGTTTCTAGAGGGCAATTATGAGTTATCTATCACACAGAAGTTATAATTACTTAATTCACTTTAACTTATATATGTGGCTTTGTTTATTATTTATTATGCTAGCTGATTAGCAACATAACTTCTGTTTTCCAATCAGTCCCTCAGAGTTCAATCTATGTTTTTACATGCCAGATCCATAAACAAATCAATACCTTATAACATCATGAATGCATTTTCAAAAAAAAAAAAAAAATTAAAGCAGATCAGCTTTTCAATGTTGTCTATTATTTGGGTTTTTTTCAATGTTTCCTTCTCAGTTTGTTCACACCAGTCTTTACTCACCTTCATGTTATGCCCAATTCCTGACTTGCCTGTCCACCCTTTTTTTTTAAATTCCTCATTCTTTCTATGATTAGCACTGCCTCAACTCAGTTAATTAATAGCCTTCCCATGACTGTCTCACATGCTGCTGTTCTCTTAAAACACAGGCAATTGACTTTCTGCAAATGTTCCTCTTCCTGTATGACCTGTACTTTTCCTTCACTGCTCATGTGTCATCTCTATTGACAGTATGGGATGTTTGGGGAATATTATAATCCAGTGTTACTTCATGTAATTTAGAGAGTGTGAAGGAGAACAAAGGCTTATTCTTGGCTCAATTATGAAAAACATCTGATATAGAATTATAGAACAAAAATAAGAAAAAAGAGAAGAAAAAAAATAAATAGAAAGCTTTTCTCAGATGTTCTTATATTGGGTAAAACATCACATAGCTAAGCAATCATTAATAAATGACCAGTATTAGTTGCAGGTTTCAAAATATTGTAAGGCAACTGATCAAATCCAATTGCAAGTGATAGAGTCCCAACTATTTCAGGTGTTACACAAAAATAAAAAATTACTTAATAAGGTTCTTTTATGTTTGTCTATGAAAATGTTATATTTTTTCTTCAGCTATTCATAAAAATATACAGGACTGTGTGCAATAGTTCATCACAATTATTAGTTCAAGTGTAAGCAGGTTCAGTGACTTTTTGAAACATCTTCTGGCAGAAAAATGTGTTCGGCAGAAAAATGTGTTCAGCAGCAAAACCGGCTAGACAAATATCAACTTTTCTTAATATTTAATATAGAATATTACACAATAGATGAAAAAGCACCTTCTAATGAAAAATATTTTATCCTGTAATGTAGTTTGGGAACTACTGTGCTTCACAATGAATAAAAACCAAATGTTTTGATAAATCTTTAATGTGCTAAGCAACAAAAGAGAAATCAAAAGAAATACAGTTAAATTTTAATCTTTGACTAAGAATTTGCTTTTTTTAAAAAAAAATGCAGTGTTCATTAATAGCAACAAAAATTCTATTTTAATAAAATATTTAGCAAAAATAGTCAATGACTAGAAAGAGCAACTTCTGCTTCTTAATATTTAATGTTAAAAGGCTCTTGACAGATACAGAGACAGCACCTTTAATAATATTTAACACTTAAAAACCTTTCAGCAGTTAGAGAAGAAATTACCCCAAAAATTTAGAATATACAGCTGCACAGTAACTGGAGGACTCCTTCCATGGCATTTCATGTTAAAACAGTTCAGTGACCAAAAAGTAACTTAGAAAATATCTTTAAAGCCTAAACAACAAGAATAGAATGATGGACGGTGAATAATATCCTGAACAATAATCCTATCAAGATACAACTTATGTAAGATACTATGCATCCCCTATCTCTTCACACCTCCATCTTTGCCTGAAAAAACATATTCCAGATGGCAATCACTGTAGCGTTCCTTTGTTCCTTCTCTTACCCCAGAGTCATTAGTCAGTGTCCCCCTTCTCACAGCTTACCCTTCATCCTGCCCTGCCCTACCACCAGTCAGTATTTCAAGGAGACAGCAGCTTTCAGGCAGTATTGTCTTGAGAAAAGGGCTCCTTTAATGAGAGTTTCTTTTAACTCGGGTGAGATATTAATGGAGCAGGTCACGGGTACTGTATATGAAAGCTTGGATGTTAGATCTTTGTGGCCAATAGTCAATTGCACTCAGCAGAGAGAGATGGGAGTGTAACCTTTCAAGTGCGTTTGCATGTAGCATTCTGGACATTCATCCTTTATTGCTTCATAAATTGATAACTTACCCCACTTTTTCCAGACTTTAGTTATCTATTAACATCTGACTTTTAAGCTTTTATACAAAACAGAAAGTGTCACCTTTTGCCTGTCCAAGGTAATCCTGAGTCCAATTGCTGGAGAAAGTGTTAATAACTGTCTGAACTTATCACAACAAACTAAATGCTTCTCATATAGCCTCTTCTGATTTTTTTTTTCCTGAAAAAAAACCCTTATCTTCCATCAAGATAAGGTCTGCTGGACAATTGACAAAGGCTCCGCAACTCAGTGGACTCTTTTTCAAGACCATCAAAGGTTTTTCCCCAAAACTTTAAGAAAAATACATCTCATTTGTAATTCAAAAGACAATTAGAAAGTGCAGGAAATTTCCTCATATGCAACAATTTTCTATCTTACCAGAAAGATTTAGACAATAATTAATTGCAGAAGACCATTTCTGGCCGTTCTGAACCTTGAGCAACCTAAGCTAAATTGACCCTGCTTTGAGCAAAAGGTAGGACCAGACAACTTCCGGAGGTCCCTACTAACCTGTATGAATTTATGTTCATACATAAGGTTAGACACATACATGTTATGTCTATAGATAATGTACCACTCCTCAGGCAAAGAAGAGAAACAGTTAAGCCACTGATGGGGAGTAAAGTTACATAAAATTATAAATTCCTTCTTAGGATTAATTCGTCTGAGAAGTCACCACAGCAAGGCGTACGACAGCAGCCAGAAATGAAAGACATAAGGGAGAGAAACTATTCCAGTCACCCAGCAGCTGGTTTAAACTTTGGCTAATTTCATGGCTAACTGTGAAGAAATGTACTTTAAAAATAGTTTTATGAGAAAATATTTTTTTAACCACAGGTTTTGGAGAAATGAACAAAAACTGATTTTTTAGTTTTGAGATGCATTTTACCAGCACAGTTGAGGATAAAACTTATCCCTTCTCACAGTCAAATCAATCAGCTTGTGCTGAAGGCTAATAACATGGAAGAAAGACAAAGTATAGCAATAAGGTATATAAAACGGATGTCCTCTTTTAGATTGTATCTTGCTCAAGGTGAATACTCTTTTGTGAAATATGTTACCAAGAAGGTGTTGCAAAAGTCAGGGGTTAGGTTTAAAGACTGACTTTTATACAGAGGCATCCAAGACTTTCTTTTCTCCAAAGAGTGATGGGGACATGTAGCAAAACCAGCAGTAAGTTTTTACTAGCACGCACTTGGCTGTGCACACTTTGTTAGTATATTTATGTTTTCAATTGTTGTCATACACACCCATTTAAACTAAATGGAGCCCAGCTCCAGTTTTTTTAATATGATCTTTATATTTTCTTCTGAATTGTCAGTGATATAATGTTTTAACTGCCCAGTTCCTACGATGACAACAGTTCTGTAAGTAACTCCTGGTCTGTAGCTGATGCAGGGTTAAAACACTGAAGAAAAATTTGAATTTTTGAAAACTTTAGCTGCCTGTTGAGCTTGGCTAAGACTGCTGGAAAATTCCAAAAGGCCACCAGCAGTAGAGAAGATGCCTTGCCAGGACAAAATTTCAAATCCTGTGAAAATTATATATCTAATGATTCTACATGCAATGCTTGGGGGGAGGGGGGCGGGGGGGGGGGAAAGTACATTACAATGCAGTGCAGGATGTCCCTTCCACACAGGAACCCAAGTGTGGGGCCCAAAAGCAATGCCTGCATAGCAGTATTGCTTGCTTGCTTGCTTGTTTGTGTGTTCAAAGTTGGCATAGTCAGCACCTATAATTTCACCATTCACCAGCACCAGGCATTTGGTTTGCTTCTTGTGCACTTAGATCCATAGTTTCCTTGGGAAGATGTTGCTCTAGGTACTAATAAGAAACTCTGTGAGCAGACAGGTTTTGCTGCTTATTTATAGAGTATTTTTCTTCTGGAAAACTGTATTGTTTTTGTTTTCAGTCCAATAAGAACACTTTTTTTTTTCTGAATAATTACATGATTTTCCTGTTAATTTCACTGTTCATAACTTATTTGTGGACCATCAACCTCATCTCCTTGTCTAGTGTCCTACTACAGTGAGGAAAGGAATATGCTTATCTTACTGGTATCTATCCAGCTCTATGCTGCTACCTACTATGGCCTCCTGGCAATGGAGCACACAAAGTGCATGAATCTAAATACCAATGTTGCAATTTGGCAGGCACCAAGTGACCTCTGTGGAAGTAACCATTTTGCCTAGGTGAGAATTTGATCCTTCTTTTAACAGCCTGTTCTTTCACTAATAATTTCTACATATGAGGTAATCTAATTTCTTACTAAAACCTGTGTGAACTATTTTATTGGAGAGTCCTCTACTCCATTCTCACCTATGTCCGGTTGCTTTTGGTGCTAGTTTTTTGAGCTACACTGCTTCTACAATTTTTTACACAGAGAATGAGGCTGTAGTCATGTCCCCATATCACTTCAGATCATGCAGCGCTTTAATTTACAGGGCTCTAACTGTGCACAAATGTTTTTTGTATTACCGCTTGATAAAGAAAAGCAATTGTTGCAAAATTTTGTATTTCTTCAGAGTTTTCTGCAAATCAGTCATAGTAACGATGTTTTTTCTGCACTACTCTAATCATGAGAGTCATATAAGAACTGAGCTTTATGCTGTATTTATCATAAACTGCTTTAATTATAAACATTTAAATCCCTGTGAAAATGTATGATGTGGTCTTCACATAATTTGTATATCTGACTGCTCATGGGTAAATAATATTTCTCATGTATTAACATTCTCACTTCTGCTGTTGCTGTGTGTTGTAAGATGGAAAACTTTGTAATATTTAAAAATATTTCAGATCTTATATAAAGTTGCCTATATTTTAGAACTTAATGTTAATTACCAGAAAATAGTATTCCTAAGAGTCTCATAGTTATTTACTTGTGGAAATATTTTTATTACTAAATTTTATTACTAAATACATACTAAATTAGCTGTATGACAATGTCTCATTATAAAATGAGTGGCTTCTTTACTTTATATACAGTCTTGCATCCAGGGGTTTTCTGTTGAAATGTTTTGGGAGAGAAGGCATGTCAGAATCTGCCCTAAAATGTGATTGCACAATTTGGACCTCTGACTTTTAGGTGGAGACAGTCATGCAAGTTCTCTGTGGGTGTTAGAAAAGAGCCCTCTCTGAAAGTCACAAAGGGGTACTTACAGGAATTTAATTTTCTCTTTAGTTTTACTCAAACTGAATACAAAGCAAGTCACCACTTTGGTAAGACTAAAGCAACACAAAAAGCAAAACAGCCTGCAGATGCAGTCAGCATTTCACCCCCTGTTTTCTTCTCATCTAACTTCTTAACACTAAGAAAAGGGAATACACAACAGTCCCCATCAATACGTATCAGAGTCAGGATTTGCTTCCCGTAAGCAGGTATGACTTTCTGCTGATCTGAATCATTATTAGCAGTCAACCTGTTCAACAATCTCCAGGGTATAGCTGAATGATCCCCCATTTTGGTCTGGTTGGGTCACCCAGGACTTGATGGATAATTTCTTCCATTTTCCAGATCATTTTTACCATTATTTAACCTACTAAATAAATTCTGTTCTGTCTGTTCCTTGATACAGGGAAGTTTCTAATGGTAATGTGCTGCAAGATAAATTAATATGTGCTGTAATTACTTTGAACACTTCCCAACAGAAACGTGTCATCAGTCTGATGTAGCCATTTAAGTTCCATTGGACAAAACAGCTCCTTCCTTTGTGAGGAAAGAAATTCTGGTGAATGTGAAATGTCATTTTAGGTCTATTTTGCCACTGAGTTAAGAGCTTCATAGGAAAGAGATTTTCAGGTATGCTTTCCCAGGAGCAAAAAGGTATTTTAAACAATATAACTGTGGTGATGAACTATGAAGTTCATCTTGGTTTATTCTTTTAACCTCATTGTTACAGTTGTTAAGACCAGTGGAATGATATTATCATCCGCATAACAGAGAAAATATATTTTAACCTAATGCTGGGTACAGGCTTTCCATCTTAAAACAAATGTAATGGCTCCACTCACAAATGCAGTCAAGAATGAAGTCTGAGTATGTAGAAATTATATAGGAAGTCAGGAAATCTTGCTACTACAGCTATAAACTGTAACTCAAAATTAGAAATGAATGCATCCTATCCTTGCAAAGGTATGCTTTCTATTCTAAAATTATTCTTCTTGGTTATTCTCAGGGAACTGTTTCCCCTAACCATCAAACTTAGTCCAGAAAGAATGAACACTGTTTCATAAAACTCTTGAAGTAGATGATTAACTCTGCCCACTAGGGATACTGTGATTTGGAACTTCAGACAGCCTTACAATGAGTTTTTACAATTTTTCTTGAAGACTAATAGTGGTGTGTAATTCATTGGAAACTTATTCAACAGTATGAGGGGAAAAAAAACCCAACACATTTCTATATGTTTGATGTTACATATCAGTTCTGAAAAGCAGATATCTGTGTGAAAACTCTGGATAGAAGTAAAAAGCTGAAGAATTTCTGCCTCAGTACCAGTTAAAGGCACATATTTTGTTCAGACAGCAAAACACTTCAGCATTCTGTGTACTTTTGGAGAGTTGTTCAGAATGCAAGTGAGATAGAATATTTTGGAAATCACCATGAACGATTACTTATCTCCTTCAAAGGAAAAGAAATAGAAATGCACATTTTTCACCTATTCATTCCATCTACTTTATCTAAAAAGGAAGGGTATGATGAATGAAGTGCTGTGCATTGGCTATTCTTTGGTTACATTCTGCAAGTCTTCTGCAAGAAACCACAAAAAACAATCTATATTTTTTCTATGGCAATGAATGCTGATGAGACAAAATGTTATGCAACCACAAGCACTCCTTCTCCAAGAAATATCCTCATGGTACGACCAATTATAATTTCTCTGACTACCTGGAGGGATGGGTTATTCACTTACCATCAGATATATTGGCTCTATCAAGCGGTTTCAAGCTGATCAGGTCAGTTCTAAGATTTCCTGCAAAACTAGCAAATTCCTTCCTAAAGGTTTCACTTTTCAGAATGTATATATGTTTTTAACCCTTTAGCAATGGTAAAAAAAATCACTTTAATTTTCAGTTGTTTATCAGATAACTTTGCAGCTGCTCCCAACAAAACTTTTCTCTCTTTCAAAAACAAAATTCATGCTCATTGCGATAATTATAGACAATATAATTAGAGAACCATCCACAAGTTCAAAATGCAACTCACATTATATTCCATTTGAAACTCCATTACTTCAGTGTTGATTACAGGGTTCAGTACATGTATAAGGGAATTTGAAATCTGACCACAAGTGCTCTGAGCTGCTGCATTCTTTTCAGCAGAGTTAATGAAACTAAGACATGTGGTAAGGCATTAATTACACAAATCTGTTTTAAAATCTTTTTTCTGCCATAAATCAGAGATCCCAGATAATTCATAACCATTTGTTTGTTATTAGTGCATTTTTGTTTTAGCATTTAGCTGCTGTGACAATCCAAGAAGCTGACAGAAGTTGCAGTTAGTGTGTGTTAAACATTGTTTATTTTGGATAGAACTAGTAATAAGAATTCATTATTATTTATGTTAATGAACAGCTAGAAAGCTCAGATCTTGGATCAGGATCCCACAATGTTAGATGCTGCATACACTAAAAAGGGAAAGAATAAAGGGGAAAAGGAAGGGGAAGGGGAAGGGGAAGGGGAAGGGGAGGGGGAAGGGGAAGGGGAAGGGGAAGGGGAAGGGAAGGGGAAGGGAAGGGAAGGGAAGGGAAGGGAAGGGAAGGGAAGGGAAGGGAAGGGAAGGGAAGGGAAGGGAAGGGAAGGGAAGGGAAGGGAAGGGAAGGGAAGGGAAGGGAAGGGAAGGGAAGGGAAGGGAAGGGAAGGGAAGGGAAGGGAAGGGAAGGGAAGGGAAGGGAAGGGAAGGGAAGGGAAGGGAAGGGAAGGGAAGGGAAGGGAAGGGAAGGGAAGGGAAGGGAAGGGAAGGGAAGGGAAGGGAAGGGAAGGGAAGGGAAGGGAAGGGAAGGGAAGGGAAGGGAAGGGAAGGGAAGGGAAGGGAAGGGAAGGGAAGGGAAGGGAAGGGAAGGGAAGGGAAGGGAAGGGAAGGGAAGGGAAGGGAAGGGAAGGGAAGGGAAGGGAAGGGAAGGGAAGGGTACTTACTTTTCAGAATGATGAAATAATTTATATTGAAAGACCGAGATCATTAGTTCAAAGCAGATCCACTTAGATAAGGTTGCTCAACCCTTGTCCAGGTGAGTTTTGAGTATTCTCAAGGATGAGGACTCCATTCTTACAGTGAAAAAAGCTTTCTTTCTATCTAATCAATGCACCTTTCAAAAGAGTCTGGCTCCTTCTTCTCCATACCTTGCATTATGTAGCCAAAACCAGCAACAGGTTCCCCCTGAGTCTGCTCCTCCATATGCTGAGCAAGCCCCACTCTCAGTCCCTCCATACACAAGTTTTTACCTTCCATACGCTTTACCTTCTTTATCCTCTCCTTATCCAGTCCATATGTCACCATTTTGGCTATGGATGCTATGGGAGACCATGCATTGCAATCTTACGAGAAGAAAAAGCCTCCATTAATATGATTAATATTTCAAGAACAATCACAGAATGTCACAGAACTAATCATCAAGTGGTTTTGATAAGCATCAGTGCTGACCTCATTTTTAAGAAGGGAGATGAAACTTTCAATTTTTCATCTCATATGCCTCATGAACAATGGGATTAGACATGAAAGATTTGGGGAAAATTTGAGGACATTAGCCTTACTGTCAGACCTGCTTCTTGGCAGCATGCCCTGCTGTGTTGTGCATTAAAAATCAGGAAAAATAATTTCTGTTTATTGCAGTGGAGAAAGAGAAGCCAGGTAAAAAAGCAAAAACAGCATGTTCCAGTGATCTAGCAACAAACCAGCAGGGTGAGCCATTCACTTTCCATGATGGTTCGCTAGTACATATTAATCTTGCAGATGATAAAAGGGTTTTAAATTCCCAAAGTGAATTTAAGGTTATTACCATTTTAAAACGTAATATTTTCAGAGTGTTTTCTTATTGTACTTTTCTTCTTTTATTGTACATTTCTTAGGAAAATAAAATAGAAGTAAAACATATCCTGGAGATAAAATTAACACTTTTAATATTACTTAACGATTTTCTGAGTTAGCAGAGAACTGTGCATGACAGGCTAAAAAATACACATAGTAAGCAATCATAAAGACTTTTTTCTCTGTTGTTTTTTCCTTAGTCTTGCTGAAGTGAACAGCATATTTTTTTTTTAGTGTCCCACATTCTCATAATGTCTTTTATGGACTATGTCTACTGTTCTCTCTTTGTTTAAGACCCTTAAATGATAATCAATAAAAATGTCCACAGTACTATTATTTAAATTTCTCTTTGGTCATAGAATCATAGAATCATAGGGTAATTCAAGCTGGAAAGGACCTTAGAAGGTCTCTAATCCAATCTCCTTTTCAAAGCAGCATCAGCTCTGAAATCATATTAAGCTGCTCAGGGCTTTATCAAACTGGGTTTTGAAAATTTCCCAGGAAGTTTTCAAAACTGCACAGCCTTTCTGGTAGTTTCTTCCAATGCCTCACTGTTCTCATCATGGAAAAAATTTTTCATGTATCCAGTCAAAACCTTTCTTGTTTCATCTTATGCCTCTTGTCCTCCTGCTTTGGTCTTGTAATGAAGCTATATCTGACTTTTTTAATATATTCATAAACTCTTCTAGAATCACTAGCTTGATGGGGCTGGATTGGATTTGTTTTGTACTCAAATGTTCAAAAAACTCTGAACAGACGGACTTGGCTTCATTATAAACGCCTACTGTAACCCAAAAAAAGAATTGTAGTGGTTGTTGCAACAGATTCATGGAGTGGCTGTTGCTGTGTAAACTTATCACAAAATCACAGAATGGTTGAGGTTGGAAGAGACCTCTGGAGGGCATCTGGTCCAACCCCTCAGCACTCATGAATGCATCCTATCAGGGTCTATCAGTTTACTTAGGTATTCCCTTACCTGATGTTCTTCCACCAAGGCTACATCTTCCTATCCCGCTGGTCTCTGGGACCTGGGATTCCTGAAGGTTGGTCTTACTAGCAAAGACCAAGGCAAAGAAGACATTCAGTACCTCAGCCTTTCCCATGTCCTGTGTAACCAGATCCCTCATCTTGTTGAGCGATGGGCCCACATTTTCCCTAGCCTTCCTTTTGTCTCCTATGTACTTATAGAAGCCCTTCTTGTTGTCTTTGACATCCCTGGACAGATTCAGTTTCATTTCAGCTTTAGCTTTCCTAGCTTCATTCCTGAGTGCTTGGACAATGTCTCTGTATTCCTCCTAGGTTACTTGTCATTGCTTCCACTCTCTGTATGCTTCCTTTTTGTGTCTGAATTTGGCCAGGAGCTCCTTGTTCATCTATGCAGGCCTCCTAGCATTTTTGCCTGACTTCTGATTTGTTGGGATGGAACTCTCTTGAACTTGGAGGATGTGATCCTTGAATTTTAGTGAACTTTCTTAGGATCCTCTTCCCTCCATGGCTTTATCCCAGGGGACTCTTCTGAGCAGATCTTTGAGGAGGCCAAAGTCCGCTCTACTGAAGTCCAGGGTTGTAAGCTTGCTTTTTACCCTCCTCCCTGCCCTCAGGATCCCAAACTCTGCCATTTCATGGTCACTTCAGCCAAGGCTGCCTTTGAATTTCACATTCCCAACAAGCCTCTCATTGTTGGTGAGTATGAGGTCCAGCAGAGCACCTGTCCTCGTTGGCTCCTCTGTCACCTGGAGGAGGAAGCTATCATCAACACACTCCAGGAACTTCCTGGATTGCTTATGCCCTGCTGTGTTGTCCCTCCAGCAAATATCAGGGTGGCTGAAGTCCCCCATGACGACCAGGGCCTGTGAACATGAGGCTGCTCCTAACTGTCTGTAGAGCACCTCATCTACTTGTTCTTCCCAGTCAGGTAACCTGTAGCAGACTCCCAGTATAATCTCATCTTTACCTGTTCTCTCTTTAATCCTAACCCATAAACTCTCATTTGGCTGAGAGCAATTCAGATGCAAAAGTGAGTGTATTGATACTGTTGACAGTAGGATGTAAGAGGACATTTCTATGAAAAAAAAAAAAAATTAAAAGAAATCTCCCAATGCTTTTCCAGATGATGAACAGAGGAAAAAACATCACAACTTTACTCACTAAATTTTACACTCTTAATTACTTAATTCCATGTTTCAATGGAAATAAAATCATTTAAGGAGAAAACCTTGAAACACACTTCATGCGTTTAGTGTTGCTCATGATCCAAATACTAAAGTGTTATGTCTAGCTTCATTCAAATGAAATTTTTGTCTGCCTTATAAATTACAACTTTGAAATCATCAAAATGGCAAATATGCTTCAGGTTTAGTACATACATTGGAATTTAGTGAAGGTTATATACCTGGGACTGGTAGAGGAGAACCAGTTGCTGTGGCATTTAATATTCTCAATATCATACATTTATATAACATACATATATTTAATCCATATTATTTTAGGTACAGTGAAGAAATATGAGAGTTCTATTTAAGCAGTAGGTGTTGGAGGAAGTTCATAATTTTACACGTCCACTCATTTCAAAAATCTACTAATGACACATACCCATTTAACAACAGCTTTTTGAAACAAACACATTAAAGCAGCTTATTTTTATATTTTAGAACTTTAAAAACTTTAACATTTTCTTATATAATTTAAAATGAGAAAATAGCTCTAGGAGCAAAGGCTTCTGCATCTTTACCCCACCTAGGATTAAAATAAATCAGTCAAAATATGCAAAAGTACTGTCATGTGCACAGAAAGCAATAATATAAAAGTTCACTATATTTACATTTTTCAGTTTGAAATTACTTAAACAAGGTTTTTACATTTCATCCTTTTACATTTTTTGCTAGTTGGTTAAGGCTTCCTTTTCTAGCAGATCTCTCCATGTGACCCTTTTGGCATCTTTAATATTTCTGACTTCATGCTACAGCCCTAACTTCAGTAAGGGAACTACCTGGGGTCTCCTTACTCTCCCTGGCTTACCCATGAGACTGAAGAAACTGGAGCACAAACAAAAGGCATCTAGCTTTGGTGGCCTGGCAACATTTTTCAGGCTGTCTTTCGTCACCTCCTGATTGTGACATGATTCCGGACAATATTATGACTAATTGTCCAAGCAGTTCCCAGGCCTGTCCTTCCTCATCCCTGATTAGCCAGCTGCTGTGCTTTCTTAGTTAATGATCATACTCCCAGCCAAATATTTTAAATTTTAACATGGTATTTATATTCCCTGGAAGTCCATAATCCTCTTCTTATCATCCCCCCTAATATCTTCCTAATGTCAGGCTGCTGTTTTCTAGTGTATCACCTTCCAATCAAACTGTCCTTGCAAACCAGCCCATCTGTTGCCTTTCTGTTTACAAAATCAAGGATCTGAGAAGGTACAAAGGGACCTGCAGCTCTTGTGTTACTGGGTGAATCTCCCTCCCAACTTCAGAAACATTGGCTCAGGTTTCTGGCCTAGATTCAGACCATCCCAGAGGGTTTGGGCAATATTCATATGTGTGAGGGAGGTGTTTTGAAACGAGACTTGTGAAAAAAAAAAGAGAGAAAGAAAAAAGACCTGGTTCCAGTCCCTTCTTAAATGTCCCTGCTAAAAATGTATCAGTTATTTACTGGAACAGAGACTGGGCTTTTGGAGCAGGTTTGGCACATAATACCAGATATGAAATTGTGCTATACTCTGGTGCTTGTGTGCATTCCAGCGGTGACACTTATACTTCATTGAAAGCTGAGCTTTGTGGGATATGGCGCAGTACAGAGGGTGAGCAGATGGCACAGCCAATGTACTACATGCACAAATCTCAAGTGAGTCTCCTTGCTCTTGCACTATAATACATCATTCTGAAAAGAACTGCATACATCATAAGAACATGCTTCAGTGTTTCACTAGCATTTTGCTATTTCAGAATCTGCTGTCTTCCTAATATTAGGGCAGATTGCTTTGGTAAAAGATCATTTTGCTAACCTGCTGCCTACTAATATCACTCTTCTCACTGGATCCAATCACTGTCCTCACCCTCTTTATGGCCTCCAGTATATTCTGCTGGCGTCTGTAATTAAAATGAGACACAGCTTTTTAGTCTTGCTGCTGTCTTTTTTCAGTTTTAGAAAGTCAATATCTTCCTTCAGCTGGCAATTAAACTTAATTTCCATCACTGTTGGTGGATTTTTTAAACATATATCTGTTGCTTGTTACTCTTGGGAATAATTTCCTGTAAACATTCATAAAACTGTCCTGCTTTCCCCTTCAAATTCCTCTTTAAAATCCTTCTCTTTTAGGAATAGAAGATATCTGAAAATGATCAGCTTGGTGTAAGTTCGTGCTCCCCATACTTGGTCATTGGCCAGACTAACCAAAACTTCCTTACTGTCTGTCTCCCTGCTTGTCTTTTTATACATATTTAATGTCTCTTGTCCCCTTCCAAACCTTTTCATATGCACACACACACACAAACACACGTGTACTTCAATTACAATCACTGTAGTGCTAGGCAACCTATTTGCTCTGTTTTTGCAGAACACTTACTCTAGTCATCAGCCATGATTGATCTCCTAGGAATTGCAACAGGCGGGTCAAAAGAATCTCAGTCCTTGTAATTTTCTAGTAGACCCCATTGTAAGAGGTATGAGAGGCAAGACTAGACCATTCCTTAAAGATCCCATTGAAAAATACAATTCCTTGTTAAACAAGAAAGTAATAATGTTAATTACATGATCTCATTCTGAGAAATGACATTGCTATAGTGCATGTCCAGCAGTCAAAGCCTTGAAAGACTTTTTTTGCTTAAGCTTCAAAGCAAGTTTTGGTTGTTAGATAGATGTGTGTCAATATGAGTTGGCCATACAAAATTTTTGTAAATAGATTTCTGAAGTAGTTGTGCAATTCTCTAGAGAGCTGCTTGTCTCAGACTATAATTAGAACCCTGACTGGAGGCAAAGACATAACATTTAATGACATAGCTCTTATGCAGATATTACTAGAAGGAGAGAAGTCGTACATGTTCTTCTGACTGGAGATAGGCTTGGTTTTTTCTCTATTAAAAAGTATGATATGTTATATGTAGGTTCTAGCCCAGGATCTTACTTCACCTGCGTGGCCTCAGACATCTTATAACACCTAGCAGAAAGACAAAATGAGACTCAGGGATTCTGTATGTATTGTATGTACATACGTACAGCTACTTATACAACTATATGTACATATCTAAGGATTTTTCTTCCCGGAATACTGAAGAATTTAAAGGGGACCAAACCTGGAAAATCTAAAGTGCAGCATGATTACATGTATACATATCTTGTGATAACAGGATAAGGAAACAAGGAGTGCATAACATTTTACTGATTCCAAGATGATTTTGCACTGGCAATGACATGAGTTCCCAAGAAATTGTGTTATGGTCATTTGAGGAAGGATGTTTCAATTTAGTCACAAAAGTGTCTATGTTCATCTCCTTTGTGAGAATAGGACTTTCTGGACCAGTACTTAATAAATACATATTTATCCTGTTGGTTTATCCCAGATGATCTTTTGTCCCACTATATTTGATGCTTTAGCACAAATGTTATAGAAATATAATTATCTGCAGAGAACAGGTATGCCTATCAGCGTACAAGGGGAAAGGGGCTGTTTGTTTCTAAGGCAGGTAGGGCTGTCTAAGTGTATCTCAGGTGAACACCACTTTTGATTTTGCTTTCCCAATAAAAAAGAATTCCCACATGAATGCAAGGGATTTTTGCATTCACACTACATTGTAAAAAAGGAGAATCTACGCATCATCAGTTGAATGTCTTCTTTCATCCAGATGCTACACATTAAAACTTTAAAGGATTTTCTATGCCACAGTCAGGACACAGAATGGGAATAATTTCCCAGTGTATTAAAACTATGAATTGAGTTCTAAAAGACATACATGGGGCTTGAGTTGTTTTACTGTATTACTGAAAAGACAGTATCCATTTATGAATAGGAATATTAAAAGTACACAAATGTTTCAAGTCACTTATATAAAATATACAAATCCCACAGATGTAACCTATACTGATGGTAGAAAGGATAGCAGCGAAATAATTTTGCCGCCTTTTTTTTTTTTTTTTTTAAGTCTAGTGTCTCAGGGAAATCTATTCTATAGTTTCTACTAAATACTCTTTAGTTTTAATTATCCTCCTTTGATCCTAAGATTGATAGCTTTCCCAACTTTTCTATAAAATGTTCTGAAAGTTTAAAGAGACTAGGACTATCAGTAGTATCTTTAATATAGTTTGTCATTGAATATTTAGAAACTGATACAGACTTAGCCAATTGGGCATAGAATGAGTCAAATACACTAATTTCTAATACTAGGGTGGTAATCCATAATCCATCTTTACTTAGATTGAAGCTAGGTGTCTAAACTTCTGCCTTAGAATGTCAGAATGCATATCAATGTGTCTGTTTTCTAAGATAAAAAAATTCATCCTGGCAAGCATTTTTTATTGGGCAAAAGTCAAGATGCAGTAAAAGGATGTCTCACTTTAATGTGACTCAGAACACACACTTCAGTTACAACTAGACCTCCAAACTCACCAAATTCAGGTCAGTCTTTATATTGGTTTTCTGGTTTTGGTTCAAGACCAGGGCACAAGACATCAGAGGATGGATTTACATGTTTGAGCACATTTTTAGTTCAATTGTCTCTACTAGTAGATGCCTTACAATTCAAAAAGCTATACTAGGATTCTTGTGTTTTGATCATGAATACCTTTGCATAGCAGTGAAGCAAAAGTAGAATGTGCTTTAATTAGAATCTGTTCCAAAAAGAGAAATGTTTTTAACGCTTGAATTTTACAAGTGTAATTTTGCCATAAGCTCTCATATGGAAAACTAATCAAAAGGATATTGGAACATAGTATGCTTTCAGGTTGGTCCCAAAGAAAAGAGATCAGATTAATCACAAAGATTTACTAGGCAATGGTATGCCTGCACAGCATAGTGAAACACTACAAACAGATAGAAAACAGCCCTAAGTAACCTGAGCCACTCAGGTATTGGACATGTACTTTTCACCCAGGCAAAGGTATGGGCTGTGGGGGGCAGTAGCTGTGCAGCTCCCAGGACACGAGCTGCTTCTAGAAGTTGAGACTTCCCAGATGCAAGGGTAGCTGCTACTGCACTTGGAACTGGTTGGAAACCAATTGAACTATTCTGACTGAAATGTGTTTAATCTAAATGGAACATTTTTAATGTGTGAGCATCTTGCTTTTATTAAAAAAAAAACCAACAAACCTTTTATGTCAGAAAAGCTTAAATGATTTTATGTTGGTATTGTTTTGACTTTTGCTGCCTATATTGGTCTGACTTTTTGCTGAATGAACAAAAAATATTTATTTAATCATAGTAGTTTATATTTTCTTATTACATTATAGTGTCCGGGGTTTGACTTTTTGGCTCTCTGATGGGTTAGCTCTCTTGATTGAGAACAGTCTGCATAATTTAGTATGGAAGATATACAGTCTGGGAAGATATTCTAGTTCACAGACAACAGGGAATAAAGCTCCAAAACTTAAATTCTATGAGTCCATAGGATTGAATATTCATTAACCTGTCTATGTTTTTTTACATAATTTTAGTAAACAGAAATGGAATATATCGACCTTTCAAAATTCTTTTTTTTCATTGTGTACAAAAATGTCTCTCGTCCCAATATAGGACAAGAACACATCCTGAAATATTTGAAATGTCCAGCAGAAGAAACATTTGAATTAATTCTCTCTCATTTGACATATAGGATTAGAAACAATTTAAATATCTCCCACTGCTTCTGTAATTCTAAACCCTATTTTCTTACAAGTTCTAAAATGTCACAAGTAACATCACATTTGTATTATCTTTACTGAAAAATGCACATAAGAACACCAAGACACAGCAATTGAGCTTTCATTAAGTGTTCTAATTCTGCTAGTGATGAAGGTGCATTTGTCACGGATGATGTATACAGCTCCCAGGACAATTAAATAAAGGGATTAAGAAGTATCTGGTCAATAGAGTAACTCCCTTGCTACAGTATGATGGATGTTGTTTATCCACAAAAAACAAGGATGTACGAAAACTCTGTCATAAAAAAATATCAACCTGGAATGGCTTAAACTAATAGTATCTTCCCTGAGTATTTCCAAAATGGTCATAATCAGTGTCACAAAGCTTCTTGTAAATGACGTACCTTAATTTGTGGAAAATTACTCTGCTTAAGGACAACTTATTTCTAGATGGGAAGTGTACCACTGCTATTGCAGGAACTACTACTTCTTGAGGTACTAGCATTCACTGATCTTTCTGTACTGTTTCTCAGATGTCTCTGTCTACTTCCGCCTGCATTATAACTGGCAAACAAGTTGATACATATGCAGCCCTCAAGTAACTGGATTTATCAAACTATGCAGAGAAATACTCTTCACTTAGGGCTGAGCTGCTGGGCTGCACTGGTTGTGTGTTTTCCTTTGAGTATAATGTTCTGGATCTTATATTTTCTCAACATATTTGTCTGTATCAAGAAATCAACACTCCCCACTCATTAGCAGTTTAACTTCCATGAAAACTATGTGAATAGATAAATCAACTTAGTTCAAAATAATTTCCTACTCTAAAAGTGTTTGGGATTTATTAGATATTGCAGAAATAGCATTGGAATATTCATCACCAGGCAAACTGATATTATTGTACAGTAGACATTCATCAGTTTGATTTATCTTCCTGTTTAATCACTAGCAAACACATAAATCACTACTTAACTTTTCATTTTTGAACAGTGCCACTGTTTTTATACACTTGATAGCTTTAAAACTGCAGGTTTTGAAACATCATACAGTTTCTCAAATATGTGAGATTTACGTTTCTCATTGAAGTAAAGTGACAGAAAACCAGAGAAATTATTACTATTATTTCTTCAAAGTCGATTTTCCATTTTTTGTTGGCTATTTGATATAGCAGATTCCAGAGAAGACTGAAATAAATGTGGAGATTTACAGCTACTCCTCAGTGATTTCCACAGAGGAAAATATGAAATAGTTTGTATTTCCAATCAATACTTAGTGCTTCTTTCCTCCTTGCCAATTCTTTTTAATATCTTGCAAAATTTCTGCTGCAATGATTTAAAGTTTCAGGAGAATTTTACTTCTCCTCAGAATCATAGCAGTAGTTGTGAATCTGGAACCTTTCTTTGGGAATGCTTGATAAATAGGTCATCTTCATTATGATTAATTTTAGAGACCCTCCCCCATTTGTTACAAAAACATGAAGTATAATCTGTCATGGATTTTAGTACAGATTTAACTCTCCTGTCTCTAGAGTATAATACCAGACCTTGTCCAATGAACTGTGCAAAGCTGAAGGGCAGCTTTCTAAAACAGAAGGGAACAAGGACCAGTGATAGATACCATTCCTGGTCCACAAAGCTTGTAGATAAATCCCACTTAAGTCCAATTCCAAGCAGGACTGCAGTCTTCAAAACTGATGCACAGGTACTATGCATATGATTTTTCCAGTAGCTACGTTTTTTTAAGCAGCTCATTTTTTTTGAAGACACTAAAAACTTCAGCTTCAATGCTGTCTTGACAAAGTCAAGTAGCTGGTTGTTTATCTCATTCAAAATTCTGTTAGGTATGTCTTCATCTTAACTACCTAATATGTGAGGTTTTCAGAATTTAAGTATGGGGTAGAAAAAAAAATGCAGTGGTGATTATGGCTTTTCTTCAAAACATGACTAAGGAGAAGGAAGCAATGTCAGTCCCATACTATGTTTGAAAACTGACCATTCAAACTATTGGTCAGACTATTGGTCTGACTATTAAAGGCAAATACAAGAGCCAAGGAGGATTTGAAAGTCTAGCTTTTATTGTCTTTGAGTACTTTAACTATGAGAGTACAGCAGTCCTCTTTTTTTGTGAAGATGGTCTTAATCCCTTTTATTAAAGCTGTGCCACTTTAATCAGAAAAAAAACTTAATGGTTTTGTGATAGAAGAGGTGTGAGCAAAGCATTAAAAGAGGGATTATGACATTCTTATTGAATTCATTGGCTATTTGACATACTCTACAAAGTCAATCTTTACAGCAAGAATAGGAATTCAGGTCTCTTCCTTTTACTTACATCACCTAATCTTGAGAAAAGAGAGACACATTTACTTTGAATTTTTGTTATGACTAAATTATTTGATTATTTACTCAAAATGTATCATTTTGTGTAAGAGGAGTAAGAACACCCATTCAAAACTAGTCTTCAGATTAACGGGTAGAAAAATTTCTAATGACAAAAGAGCACTTTTCTCCCTCCATCCCATTCTGAGTGATGAAGAATTTGAACCATTTTCCAGCTCCTTATCTCACCATTATAATGAGTAAAAAGTCTAGCATTTTTTTTCATGTTTTAGAAGAGATTGACCACTACTTCTCTTTTCAGAATAGGACCCTCATTACATAACTGCAGAAGAGGGATGAGACTTGCAAATCTGAACATCTTTTCCTTTAGTAGTATGCAGCAGTTTCAGAAAACTTCTCAGTTTCTCAGGTAGGGATTAAAACGCTCTCCACAGAGTTACCAGTGCTTGGCTTGGGGCTGCCTACTGAAGTAGGCAGACCTTTGCATCTGAAGTACAGACCTTTGCATTGAATTCTTGGGTTTCTTAACCCTCTTACATATTGGATAGGATCTAAGTCTCTCAGAGTTAAGCACTGAAATGCTCTGTGTAATGACACTAAAATCTCTCTATACATCTAGGCCTGAGCTGTCAAGCACAAACCTTTCTAGCACCCTTTGCCAATAAAAGATTGATCTTTCCTTATGCATGATGAAAAGTCACTCCAAGAGACAGGATATGACTATAAGATATAAGCAAAGTTTTGGGTAATCAGTGACAATATCCATATATTTCCCTTCTTTTCTCCCTCTGTCATTAGAAAGAGAGAAAGAAATGTGAGTTTACTTTTCTGCTTCCAAACGAAAGTCATCAAAGTATTCCACTGTTAGAAATTTAGTGTGGAAGTGATCCTTATGCCTTCTCATGACTCATGAGAAATATTACTTTATGTGACATTTCATGGAAGTAGGAGAGTTAGGTCTTAAAAAGGACCGAGCTGCTTAGCAGGAAAAAATAGTTCTTCCTTTCACACAGCTCAAGCAGCAAGCAAAGCAAGTAAACAAGTTCAAAAAGGAAAAAACCCATCTAAATAGCAATTTGTAAGTGGGTTTTTTTGAGCCTTTTTCTATGTATTTACTTTCTAGTTGTTAAGAAACTTCTGATCAGACAGAATATTTGAAATGAGGAAACATCGAAGTCCAGTCTATCATTGCTTTAAATGGTTCCTCTACAAAAACTGATATAGACAATGCAGAGCCTTTAGCTTACATAGTCTAACCTATGTCTTTGTATATTGTAATACATGCTTAAAAAAATACATACTATTTATTGAAACATTAAATGTAACAGCTCCAACCCATACAGACTGCAATTAAATTCCTTTCCAACCTGCTTCATCATAATTCTAACTTTCTTCCCACAGATTATTTTTAAAAGAATTTGAAAAGAGTAAAAAAAAAAGCTATGTGACTTCCTTTGGTCTTGGGAAGTAAAGATTCTGTGTTGATCTGGCTCATCAAGTACTGTATTTGACTGGAAAGGCACAACGCAGAAATATCTAGATTGGTATAAACAACATATGTGTTTCATTTGACATCTTGCAATGGACAGAATGGAATAAATTTTAAAAATGGAGATAAGAGTTTATTTTATGATTACGGTTTGAAAATTCTAATAGCTGAAGTTATAGTAAAAATTAATAGAGAAAAGGTTAATAATACAGTTATAACGGTCATACATCATATTTTCTGGGTTGAGTTTGGTTTTGAGGGCAATCTATTGGAGCAGAATGATGATTTAGAACTGCAATACAGTGGGCTTCTCAGAATACACTACAAATTCTTCCTTTGCAACCCCTCTCCCATTATGGTCTAAAAAGAGCAGTTGCAAAGGAAGAATTTATAGTGTGTTTCCTTTCCATCAGTCAAAGGTGGTTAGTTTATTTTTATCTTTCGCTATTTACATATGCATCACTTCCTCAGGAAAATTTCAGGAACTGACATCTCTTTCCACACTGGAACAATAAAATAAGCTGTTTCCAGTCTTTTGTAGAAGAGATTTCTTCTTTGCTAACATAACTTACAGGTAGCAAATGTCTTATATTCTGAAATCTACTCAGGGAAAGTGTCTCTGACCAGATTCACAGATCACAACCAGATAGAGGTTACCTGTGTCTCCTCTGGCTTTCTTTTTTTTTAATGTCCTTATTAATCATAAGAATATAAAAACATCTGTAATGGCTCAGACTATACATCTATGCCCTTCTGAAGAGGTCAGGCCTAAAGAAGGACAAGAAAAGGATATACTGACACTTTCCTGATAATGTCCTAGCCTCTGGTGATTTGTAGCTCATGATTTCTTTTAGTGAGATGTAGTACTTTGGATTTAATAACCTTTGATTGGTTTATGTTTCATAAATTTTGCTTTGTTGGTGTTCGGACCCAAATCAAGTCATGAATTGTAGAATGGCATACAAAGTAATTGCCTTCAAGCTGGATGACAACTTTTAAGGATATCCCAGCTTTTGTATTCATAATTGTTAATCTGTATTTATGTTTATCCAGGATGTTCTCTTCCCTCCACCACAGGTTGCTTTAATTATAAGCCTGTTATTAAAATACAAAATCATTTATAAGCCTGCCTGATCCCACATGTCTTTATCGCTTGCTCTCTATTGGCCCTTCTCTATGCACACAGAGAATAGAGCAATAGTACTCTGCGCCTGCACAGAGTACCTTTAGCGTTTCCTCAGTTGTATTGGTGTAATTCTCTGTACCATCCACGATCTCCAAAGAAAATCTACTAATAAAGACTTTAATGTCACCCATGCAAAATCACTGCTGAGGACCATGTTACTTTTTTCCTTAGTCCATTCTTTCACACAGAATAGTTGCTTACTAACTACAGAATGATAATAAGTCCCACCTCATTGCACAACCACCCAGTTTTGTTCTGGAAAATGTTTTTACTACTCTTGAAGTCATGATCACCAGTTGTTTATAGAAACCAAACGATGCATTAAGACATTGCTGGAAACAATTGTAAAGAAAACAGGACTTAACTTGCTCCCATTCCTTAGATCAGCAGCAACAGTGAAAAACAAACTAACAAATACGGACTCATGTTGCTAAAAATACCGTCTTCTGAAAATATGGAAACTCAGAACCAGGAACATTAATTGCTGTAATCTTCCTATAAAATAGTATGAAAAACATTTCAAGAATAATTTTCTCAAATCATCTCTCAGGGACACTGAGAGATATATCTGCAGCCCAGTTGCAGTACAGACAAGGCAAGGTTGCCTGCATCTTAATTTTGAGAAAATTATAGGTTCCTAGTACCAATGTGATAAATATACAGCAGTGTGTTTTGTCTTCATTCAGTCATTCTTTGCTTTTTTATTTCAAGAGCAGAATTTACAAAGTCATTTAGTGCATTAACTGACTAAATATCTACCAACAAGACGACAGATCACCAAAGTGAAATTTAAGTTTAAAAAATACCCAAAGAGGTACTGAGATTAATAAAGGAAGCTCTTCAGGCCCTTACACCCAGACAAATATTGCACAGCAGCAGACAATGGGATTGGAGATATATATATATATGACTGGCAGTAGCTTTTAAATTGGATTTGTACCTAAGTATTACATTATGGCTCACATGCTTTTTTTAATGGTTTGTGTGTCAGAAGGGCTGGATTAGCTTTTCAACATATAAGAAAAGAAATTGTACCTTTCGATAAACCTTTCTTTTCCTTTGGAGCAAGCATATAGATTTTTGTTCATCTCACGGTTATAGAGACTTTTCAAAAAGGTTGTATTCAAGGAAATATGATTTCTCCCTCAACTAGTAAAAGGCCGATTGACCTGACAGGTCTCTTGAGGGTATGGGGTCTCAGAACTTGTCTGGACTTGTCTTGGCCTGAGCTAATTTTGGCAACTGTCTAGTGATCAATTGCTATTGCTTATCTCATTTTGGCTTAGCCCTGCAAATATCATGATAAAAGTCTCATAAACCTAGGTAGTAATTGAATAACAGACAATAGTTCTTTATGCTACTTGGGGTTGAGGGAGGCTATTGTGCAACTTAAACTAACAACTAAGGGGTGAAGATAGTCAAACCTTACCTATGAATCAGTGAAGAAAGAGCATGTAATCAGACTGTGTTAGGAAACATAAAAATATACCCAAGCAGATCCAAGACCAAGAAAGAAGAAATCCCCACCAACATCATAGTCCTCCTAGCAAAGAACAAAAGACGTGGTCAGCTCACTATAACGTCCATAGTAGATACTCAGATATTTATGGACTTCAGCCTTAACTGTATTACTAACTATAAGTGGTATCCCATTGCAACTGGACTATAGTAATCATTGTTGTTGTTTTAATTTGGATTTGACTCTTACTATATTATTTGGCAAGCAATAAGTTCTTGGCTCCATATGTAAGGCGGTTCATCTTTTGCCCATACAAGATTTTCAGTATAGTAAGGAAATATGCAGATTCTTATAAGTACAGTTCTCCTTAAGATGTGAAAAATACAATCTAGATCAATAAAGAAGTAACACTACCTGAGTTATAACAAGACCTTTTGGTTCATCAAAGGGCTAAACCCCCCCCCCGCCCAACATATATTTGGCTATAAATACATTCCCAAATACATAATACAGACACTTTTCCCAAAGTATTTTTCAGACTATTACAATAATTAACTTTTGTCTTTCATTCAGTGAGTAAGAATTAAGGCTGCTTGCAGTCACCAACCTGGTGACATTGGTCTTGAATAAGATGATTTCAAAGAACTAACATTTTTTATGTGTTTTACCCTAATATTGCAAAGGATTACTTATATTTTTCACTATCAAGGAGACTGTGCATCTTCAGATAGTGGTTTGGTTGAATATAATTTAATTGCTCTTGCAACTACATGTTTTTACTCTGAGCTGACTTTGATAAACATCCTATCCTGAGCCGATTGTACCATTTTTTCTTCTTTTATTATTTCAGTACACCAGCTCACTGAAAAAGGATGTGTATGTTATCTTTGTTCTAAAAGAATTGAAACTAAGCAAAATAGAGGTTATACTCTACTGGGAGAATAACTGTGCAAGAACAGCAAAGTAAGGTTTCATTTAATTCAGCCTGGTGAAGAATGCATTGTCTGTCTTTGTGGATAAGAAAAATAAGGGAAAGAACCTTATGAAGTTGCAGATTCCCTGTTGTCACCCTCTGAGGCATCACTCATGCTTGACAGCTCACATAACATAGCCTAGATGCGTAACTGATGACCTTTGCTGTTGACATCTTCCAGACAAGGGCTAACCAAGTCAGTCATACGCATCTTCCAGACACCTGTTTTCTCTGTGAGAAACAATGGGGGCTTTGGAAAGAAAGAGATGCAAGCTATCTAAAATGCCTTTAACTACAACAAGAAATGAGATATTTTCTAAGCCACCCGAATGACAATCATTGTGAAAGAGTGAAGAAATCATTTTGTTGAAAACAAAAAGAAAACATCTTTTTGTTGCAACAGGCATTTAATGGTTACTGCTAGACAAATGACTGACATATAGACGAGGGTTTCTCTTAGTGATACCATACAGTACTAAAAATTAAGAAAAAAAATAGACATGGTATTTGTAGGAACTGAACAACCAAGGCTAAAAGGGGATGGCAGTGTAGATACAGCCCAGTAAATATGATTTTGTCCCTACTAATAAAAGGCCACAAATGCCCAGCCTGACAGTGCAGGATCTCAGGATTTACCCAAGCTTGCCTTGGCCTGACCTGGTTTTATCTCATTTTAACAACTGTCCAGCTGCCAGGTCACCATTGTCTAGCCTGTTTTAAGTAATAGGGTAAAGGTCTGACAAACATTGACAGTCTCTGTGTAACAGACAGTAGCTCTTTTTCTCAAATGAGCCTGGGGAATGCTATCATGCACTTTTCAAACTTTATCTGTAAACCAACGAGAAAGCATCAAACTGTTTAAAAACATAAATTAAAAAAACAAACAAACAAACAAAACACATCCTACTCCTCCTAAGCAAAGAGCTCAGGATGCCGACACATCTTCATTGCATTGTCCCTTCCATTTCTGTTACAGGAGGAGGGAATTCTGTCTTAGGATCCAGAAGAGCATTGGACAGGAGAGCAAAGCACCAGAGAAAAGGGACAGAAACTAGAAAGGGCATTTTTGTGTGATAGTTCTAACTATCAATACTATTATTGAAGGCTGTTTTGTATTTATTTATTCTATTAAATTACTAAAATATTAATAGCAGTAACAATAAATTATTATCTCCAAATATCTGGTGTGTTCCTTGTTCCTCATAACAAGATTGTTTAAGTGTAACATGGAATTGGAATAAAAATATTTAAAACCTGTAAAGTAAATAAATAAATAAATGGGAAAAAAAGTCTTTAAGGTAAATGAGATGCTGGTAGCTAAAATGCCAAGTGGACAGTATTAAGGAATAAGTTTCTGCTTTTATAGGTCCAAAACCATTTCTTTTCAGATATAACAAGTAGCTTGTTTTCTGCAGCTCCTGGTCATCAGGATCAAGTTTAAATGGCATTTAGAGTTAGATTCTCAAAGATAAGCAGGCAGCTAAATATGTGTCAAATCAGATCTCTCAGAGGCTCCTGGCCTATGTGCACATCTGGCAGAGATAGTCTGGACCTGAAAACAGGTAGAGTGATATTAAATTTTTCATCCTGAAAACCAACATTATAGACCTTAGTCTGTCTTTGAATTAAGCCACATACCTCTGTTGCTGATCTGTCCAGAGATTTCCTTCAGACTGTCTTACTGGTAGTCAGCACTGATTTTGTCTTTCTTCTATCCCAGCCGTTAACTGTCAACAACAAAGGAAAGAATAATGGAAACAAAGGGCCAAGGTGGGATCCTTTTTTGTTGGAACTACAGTCTCACACTGTAAGGTAAGTCCAGTCTCTGGATGACCACAGACTGTCTTTTTTATCAATATGAAGCTTTCTCTCTGATAAAGCTGCCTGGTTTCCATCCTTTCTTCACCCTTTCCTCTGTCTGGTCCAGCCCTTGAAGCACCCATAATGAGAGAATGGAGCAAGGTTTTGCCAGAACCTAGTCGGTCTAGGAAACAAGTCTTATGAGGAGCAGCTGAGGGAACTTGAGATGTTTTTCTGGAGAAAAGGCTTACTGCTCCCTACAGCTACCTGAAAGGAGGTTGTAGCCAGGTGGGTGTTGGTCTCTTCTCCCAAATAACAAGTGATAGGATGAGAGGAAACACCTCAATTTGCTCCAGGAGAGGTTTAGATTAGATATTAGGAAAAATTTCTTCACTGAAAGCATTGTCAAGCATTGGAAGAGACTGCCAGGGAAATGGTTGAGTCCCCATCCCTGGCGGTATTGAAAAGTCGTGTAGACGTGGCACTTAAGCAAATGGTTTAATGGTGGACTTGGCAGTGTTAGGTTTGCAGTTGGACTCAATCATCTTAAAGGTCTTTTCCAGCCTAAATAATTCTATGATTCTATGATTCACTCTGAAGTTGTTCTTCTCTGCCATAAGGCTACTTTGCAAATAATGTAAGTGAATATGATGGCAAAATACGCAGCTGTTCCACAAAGAATGATGGAGCTTGCTGTGGCTCCATGTATCAGAAGGTTTAGAAGGGTCTGAGTCTCAAGTGCCCTCTTTTTCTCCTAGGGGGTGGACAGACTACAGTGCATAAACTGAAGATATTTATTTCCTTGCAGCCTGATTCATTAGACTTATAGCTTCAAGGGACATGTGGAAGCTAGGGTATTACCAATAGGCAAGACACAAAACATGCATATGAGAGTGGCAATGTCTGTACCTGTTGCACAGAGTGCTGGATCTTGTCTCTCAGAAGGAAAAGGATTGTAGATATGTCACTCATTCCTGTCTTCTGGGATCTCTACAGAACGAAGTCTGTTCATACATATCTCAAGTCTCACACTGGCCCTATTTTAGACCATGCAGGCCAAAAGAGGACATTTCCATTCTGTTAATGGAAGTGCCTGAATCAGTACATCAACTTTTAGGAGAGCCCATGTCTGGCTGTCCTGAAGCTTACGAAGTATCTAGATCCCTC
This sequence comes from Nipponia nippon, assembly GCF_047370975.1. Classification (NCBI taxonomy): domain Eukaryota; kingdom Metazoa; phylum Chordata; class Aves; order Pelecaniformes; family Threskiornithidae; genus Nipponia; species Nipponia nippon. The sequence continues at coordinate 46,773,894 of NW_028262347.1, forward strand.
TTATAACTCTATCAAGGGAGAAACAGGCAGTAGCAAATGCCAACACTACTGTGGCTGGAATACTTCTGCATAACCCTTATAGCTGAGACCAATAGCCTCTGAGTATCTACCTGCTGATAAACAGACTATTTCATTAGGAACCATGAGCTTGGAGGGCTGAAAGAGAAGAGTAGAAGAGACACTTATTGTCACTAGTAAGCTGTTGTGATTTTGACTTAGTGATTCTGGCAGAGCACATTCTGTAGAAATTTGTAGAAAAACAAGATGTAATGAGTATTTGTACCTGACTCTATCAGCTTCACTGTTAGTGGGACTGCTACTAGTCCCTTATGGGGTGGTGAAAACCTCCCAAAGACTCCTCCAGACTTTGTGTCTGCTCACTCCTTTTTTGACAGCAAACTTTCCATGTCTTTGAAACAATTGTGGAATAGCGTATGTGGCAAATATAATCATAGAATCACAGAATGATTTGGGTTTGAAGAGACCTTTAATGACCATCTAGTCCACCCCCCCTGCCATTGGCAGAGACATCTTTCGCTAGATCAGGTTGCTCAAAGACCCATCCAACCTGGCCTTGAACACTTCCAGGGATGGGGCATCCATAACCTCTCTGGGCAACCTGTTCCAGTGCCACACCACCCTCATCATAAAGAATTTCTTCTTTATATCTAATCTAAACCTATTCTCAGTTTAAAACCATTGCCTCTTGTCCTGTCACTACAGGCCTTGGTAAAAAGTCTTTCTCCATCTTTCTTATAAGCCCCCTTCACATACTGAAAGGCCGCAATAAGGTCTCCCTGGAGCCTTCTCTTCTCCAGGGTGAACAACCTTAACCCTCTCAGCCTTTCTTCATAGGAGAGGTGTTCCAGCCCTCTGACCATTTTTGTGGCCATCCTCTGGACTAACAGGCCCATGTCTTTCTTGTACTGCGGACCTCAGAACTGCATGCAGTACTCCAGGTGGGTTCTCACAAGAGCAGAGTAGAGGTAGAGAGCCACCTCCCTCAGTCTGCTGGCCACACTTCTTTTTATGCAGCCCAGGATACAACTGGCTTTCTGGGCTGCAATCACATGTTGCTGGCTCCTGTCCAATTTTTTGTCCACCAATATCCCCAAGTCCTTCTCTGCAGGGCTTCTCTCAATCAGTTCATTCCCCAGACTCTAATGATATTGGGGATTGCCTCAACCCGGATGCAGAACCTTGCACTTGGCCTTGTTGAACTTCATGAGGTTAAATAGAAAGAGAATCCTGGAGATGTCAGTTCAGTGAGGTAGCCTGAACAAAGTGTTGGCTTACCACATCTGTTAATGACATTAAAAGCCTCTGTAGTAAAGCTTTTACAGAAGAAAGTCAAAAACAGATATCATAACTTTGGCTAAATTTTTGAGTATTTAAATTATTTACATAAAATATTTAATATATGTTAATAGCAGTTCTAACAGGGCTTAGAGGTATAATTAAACTACTCAGGCTTGGCAGGAAGTAGTCAGCCAGCAGTTCAAACAAAAAACAATAACCTTCTCTCAGAAAAAGAAAAAAAATACTTGTAGGTATATAGACTCTACAGCTGGTTTAAACATAACCATTTTTCACAAGAGCTGAGTCATCAAAGGAATCTGAATGTATATCCAAAACCTAAAATCTAGAAGGTAATCAAAACATAAACATGTAAATCTTTAAGCACACATGTATTAGACGTGAAACCAGGTTAAGGATGAAAAAGATTATGGAGAACTCAGAAGATGATGCCCAGTTATCAGTCCCACAACCTCACAGCTCCTAGCAAGTTTTGTCTTCAGAATTGATGGAGGTCTTCAGGCAGGTGGGGTTTCCTGAAGTGTGTTAAGTAAGCTAGCTCAAAAATACTGAAAAGGCATCTGGTTGTTACATTTAAGCAAGACCTGAATTTTGTATATGTTTTACTTGTAATCTTTTGCCCCTGATGTTGTACCTAAAGACTTCTCTTCCTAAATAAATCTTTTCTTTGTTTTACTATTAAGTTTGTCTGATGTGATGAATCACTATTAGTCAGCACCAGGTGATTCAGAGGCTAAGCCTTGCACAGCTGCTGGAAATTGTAATCAAAGAAGGCAGCTTGATAGGTTCTTGCAGGGATGCTCCCATGTATATAAAGATCTAAAAGGCAGATGACTGTTAATTAGGTAGTGCAGCTCAATTAAATTTGCAGTTATTTTTGTTTTTACTATTTCTGTCAAGGATTTTAGCCTTGGCTCCTTGCAAAGGTGGGATTTTTTTTTTTTTAATTAACTTGGGAAGAAGGATGAATCAGAGTAACACAAACTTTAGTGCCATATATGAATGGGCTTGGCAGATCTATATGAAGCGGCATATGCAAGTATTTTTCAGTTATGACTAAGTAACTAAATAGGAAGAGCAGGTGGGTGAAGCTCGAGAGTAAGGAGTCTGGGGGTGTAAAATGTCAAGTTTGAATAGGAATCGTCTCGTAAGCCTTGAGTGAGGGCCCTTCTCGCAAGAAGCGGTTACCTACAAGGTATGTTAACGCTCTGGCTCTATTTTTAACCTTCATATGAGATATGGGGAATGGTGCAAACATGTAGTATCCTTTGAGAGTGGAAAAGAGAGCATCTGTATTTGTTTTGAAGTAAACTTCTCCCAACTGAAGGCTCAAGCAGCTTAAAGTCAAGGCAGGGCAAACTGTTGATCCTAGTAGAAACAATGTGAGACGCTGATAGTGCTAACTTGAACATGGCAATTGAGCTGAGGTTGCTTTGCATAAAGTCTAATTGCCATGGTTTTCTCTTGTACACAAAGCTGTTTGTATGTGGCTGAAGAAATAGTGAATGTTTACTTAAATCAAGGACTTAAATCAGCTTGTCTTAAACACTGGGAACTGGCTAAGAGACAAGGCTAGGAGTCAAAGGCAGACACAGGGACTATTATAGACCTGTTTGCTGTGACTGGTACAGATGATACTTTCTGGCTCTATCAGCTGAACCCTTACCAGGGCTGAAGTCCAGCTGTGACACTCCTGTGTTCCCTCTCCACTAAACTTCCAATAGATTATCACTCATAAATAACAGTCTTTAAGGCTGATTTTGGATGGATCCCAAGGTAGTCCCACAGATGTTTTCCTGGATACGCTGTATCTAGGCCTCAGAGGGAAAGGGGTATAAGAATCCCCTAGAACTGATTGACTCAGCAGAGCCAACATCTTTCTGTTTTTATTTCTTTTTGTTGATGCTACAGAAAAGACATGGATGGATGCTGTGTAAATTGTTTCATCTGCTTGGATTCAAGGAGTTCACTGTAAAAAGCCGGTCCACAAAGCATTTATTATAGTGTGCTCTTGCACCCTCAGCAACAGCATTTATGTCTCTCACTTTTGTAATCCATGTATGGTATTATTCCTGTGTGTAAATGTTTCTCATCAAATCCAGATGTTATATAATGTCCTTTCATAAACTTGCCTGATGCTAGAGCTGTGATGGCACCCATCCTCTATCCACAAACACATTAGTACCTTGCTCTCCTAATCACATGGCTAACCACCTTTTCAACTCCCATTCATTCCAAACCAATTTCTAGAAAATAGTAATTCTGAGAGCCTCTCTTTTTCTTTGCTGTTGACCCTGTAGCACATAGAGCATGGATGTTTTTATACTGGGGAATGGCTTGCCTAGCTAGAAATTAGGCTGGTAAAGGTGACCTGTTGTGTAGTCCTGACACAAGCTTGCAACCACTGTAAAGACTGGGCTTTCCTGTATCCCCTGGTAGTATGTCCTCCGTACCCTGTGTGGGGCACGGTTAGGTACAGTGATTTCAAGACAGCTTTTAGACAGCTGTTCAAAGACAATGTTCTTATAGCACTGGTGCTTTACCCCCTTGAAATCAGTGGAGTTAGAACACTGCTAAATTCCTTCATGGTGACTGACTTGCATCTTGAAGTGTTTAAGAATGTGACTCTTTGAATTAGGAAATTTATTTAATAAATAACACAAAACAGCTTTCCTCAGAACAGAGCAGATATTTATGCCCTCTTTAATAAATATTACATCACCAGTGAGCAGCAAAAAAGAAAATTCCCTCTGAAAAACAAAATAGTATTTTTTCCTTTTTTATATGGAACTGTAATATTGTATTTCTGGCACAATGGGATGCTGTTCAAAGCAGAAAATTAACAGTACTTCCTGTATCACTTTGTGCTTCAGGAATCTGCCCTCAAGCAAAAACTGATTTTTTCCAAATTTTTCGTGCAGATGAAATCCAGAGCACCCAGCAAAAGGAACAGGCAATACTGTCCTCCAGGAATGCATTATAGTTAGTTTCCCATCTCTCCTGGAACTCCTTACTAAACTTCAAACTCAAGTTTTCATGTTATCCAGATTATTTTTTTCTTTAATATTTTTACTGCCATTTTCCATTGAGCTCTCTCTTGCTGTGATGGTAGACTACTCCCTCACTGAGTGTCTCTCGCTTATGTTTCTGTTTATCTTTCTGTCCATCTAGCTATGCATGTGTGAGTATGGTTTATGTTTCTATATATTACAAGGAGTTTTCATATAGAGTTCTTATGTAATATATTGAATTCATACATTTTGTTATGTGGATTTTATTATCTTATGCTAGCATGAAGGAACTGAGTGGTTACAGGTAGAATTTTTAGTCTGATCAACTATAGACATTTCATTTTCTAACTATTATTTTTTCCTCAGTGTCTTTTGTGCCTTCTTAATCTTGAAGAAATTCTTGGGATGCCTTTATATTTGAAGGTGTTTACAGTGAGGACAGCTGTTTACATACCTGTTAACTGTTATGATTTTTTCCTGTTTAGTACACAACTAGTTCTGAAAAGTACATGAATGAGAAAGGAGCAAAGCCACAGAAAAGTGAGCTTAGTACTATTTCACACTCTAAACTCTCATAGATGCCCTCAGGAGTAAAAATATAATTCCTCTGTGTTATCCAAGAAATTGCACACATTCTGTCAGAAGAAATACAGGGACAAATTGATTAACCAATGTTTTTATTATATTATTATTTTATTATTACCATTTTATTATATTATATTGCATGTTTTACAAGGAATGGCTATTAAATAACTTTCTGAACTACATTTCTTAGTGTGAAAACAAATATTGATTTATTTATTTAGCATCTACTTTGGCGTGTGAGCTCAGACCTGTGCAAGCCCTCATTCTTGACACAGACTTGCCCTTCTGAAATTGCTTTAAGTCTGACAATACTAAAGGAAAGGAGTTGCCCATGTGATGATCTATTCTCTTAATACAGAACTCGTATATCAGCAGAATAAAGTACATTTTTCATTATTGTTAATAATGGAATAGGAACTAAACCTAGGCAGGTCAATGAAATTTAAATGTTTGTTAACCCTAATAATGTGAATCGTTAAAAAAAAAATGTGCAAGTCTCAGGATTTCAGTTAAAACAACTGAGAAATTGAACACATTCAAATGGCAGTCTACAGGGTATAATTTCATTTTCATGCAGACCTTTATAAACTCAACCTCTTGCAAAGTACTAGAGTTAATTGGAAAGTAAAAGATGAAGAAGGTTCCTCATAAGCCTATTTTCCCCTTTCCTCTACATTTTTTAATGGGAAATCTACGGGTTTTTGTCAAACCTAAAAACCTGAACAGTGATGATTTCTGCTTTAGGAAACTGAAACCTGGATATTTTTGTCCATAACTTCAAAAATTTGTGTATGTGTTGGCTAAAGAGTCAGCATTCTTGCCAAACTCAGATGTTGGTCAAAAGAATGTTTGAGGAAACTGTTCACTCTTCCCATTTAATTGAAAACTAATTTTGTTATTGAAAAAATGTTGATAGAAAATATTTCTTAGCACCAATAATAAGCCAAATACTGTGTGATTTAGGTTGTCCACCCAAAGGAGCAACCACTTATTAATTTCTCTGCCATCAAACATACTTTTGAAAGTATTTAATGACAGTGGTGGCCAGGATAATAAGTTTTCATGTTCTGCAATTCTATTCTGAATTATTAAAGAGCCTTGGAACCTTTCCCCTTATTTCCCTGCAGCTGAAACACTTCAGGGAAAATCTGGCCACAAAAAAGAAGGAAAAAAGAAAAAGCAAGCCATTATAATGAAATTTTTGATTGCTCACAAACAGCAATTTGATGTTTTATTTTGTTTTAAAGTAAATACTATAACTTTAGAAAGCAAAGAGGTTTCTGAGTTTTTAGGTTATGTAGTTATCTAAAGTTCATACAAGAACTTGAATTAAGCCTGTATTTTGCTGCTATAAAAGAAGCAATAATTTAATTTAGTTTTTTCTTAAATAAACATTTAAAAAGCAACAGTTTCTCAGTTTATAGAAGTACAAATATTAAACCCCACAATAAAAAAAAATCTTTCCAGTTTTGACTTTGAGAAACATTTCACTGTGTGGTCTAGACAGGTCCTTCTGAACAAATTGTAATAACCTGGACCAGATTTCATCTCTGCTTTGTGGTGTGAATAGGGAAGGCAATTAATGTGCAATCAAATTAGGAGTCATGCTGTATAAAGCAAAGTACTGTATTACAGGAGGCTACAAAAGATATGAATTAACGTAATGAGTTGTTAACAAGACATATTCACCCATTTTGCCTCATGGCATGAGGGCTAGATAAACCATGTTGCCATACCCAGACAATACAACTTTAATTTATGCTGTAGCTTTGGGAACACCGGTGCACCAACCTCATCATGCCAATAAAGATTAATGATCAAAATGCTTAAATAATTCACCTGTTTTTCACCAGAGAGATAAATATTCTGACACTACAAAACAAGCTGAAATAAATAGAATATAGAGGACAACAGGAATTTCCTGTGAAAGTCATTGAATACTCCAGATGTCATTGTGTAATTAGAATCTAATGAAAGCAGGGATCAGTTTAATGTCCTGTAAAATAAACTGGAATCTTTCCTTTGAACACTGTCTCCTGTCCCATGCTGCACAATGTGTATTCACTATTGCATTGCCAGGTTACATTTTAAAAAACATTACTGTTTCAAATGGTGTGAAACCGAAACCTAAAAGAAAATATAGTATTGTAGTATGTGCAGAAGAAAAGCTTATTAGACTTCAGAAATGGCTAATAAAACGCAGTCTTGAAACAGAAAATAGATTTAGAAAACAGAAATAAGACTTTTGTCTCAGTCAAGAGGACTTTTCCAAAAAGTATGAAATGTAACAGAGAACAAGGTTACTTCTTTGTCTCATTTTTAACAGCGTGAAAAAAAAGTACTAGAGCCAAAATGTTGCCTTTAATGTTATTTTCAATATTCCATCATGATTTTTATCAGTCCTCTCCCTTCATAACAAGGCCTTTTTTCTCTTTCCATGTTGAGGCCAATCTTAATGCAGAGCAAAACAGATCCTCATTTCCTTTTTCATTTTTAACACAGTCAAATGGTGAGAAGAAACATCCCAGACTGAGACTGATATGTTCCCACACTCTCTTTTTTTTCTCTTTAAAATGAGATGTCAATAAAATCCTCAACTATTTCAAAGCGTTAGTTACAGAAAAGCTAGCTATCTTAGGTGCTAAACATAAGAAAATCACAAGCCATGTTTTAAAGAGCATTGGGTTTTGACTTTTCAAAAGCAGTAGTCAAAGAAGCTGGAAATAAAATAAAGTGTGTTCAAAAATAAGAAAAAAATATTTGAAAGAAGACTTCTTCCAGCATATGGGGGAGGGGGGGAGCTAATACAATAAAAAACAAGTTTTTTTAATAGGTGTGGGGGAGGTACTTCCAAGCAGTTGAAAAGAACTGGAAAATGAGAAATCACAGGGTGAAAAAAGTTTAAAAGGTGAAAATAATGAAATGTAAATAAATGAAACATAAATCAGAACCAGACCAGCTAGAATAAATTGAGCAGAATTTACAAGGAAAGGAGGAAATAAAAAGAGGCAGATTTACTTCAGAACTAAAGGTCCTTCAAAGGAATCTGAAATGTAAAAGAAAGTTGACCTAAGTGAAATGATGTGTAGTTAAAACTGGAAACATAATTAAAAGTAGAGTGGTTGGAAATATTATTATGAAAAAAAATCTGAAGACTTAAAAGTTGAAAAGAACTAAAGAATAAAAATCAATACTGGTGACTGAAACATAAGACCCCAAGTAAATAAAATTAGAATTTGATTCAGAGTGCAAAAATAATACGGCATGAAAAGCTGCAAGAGATTTGAGTTTGTTCATTTCTAAAACCTGCTCCAGTGGAAGAGTTCTGACCTTCATTATAAATATACAAATCAAAATAGGAAAGCATTCTTTTTCATAGGCAAAAAGTAAAGCTTTTTTTTTTTATTTGCAGTACAGTTAAGATTTTTTTCTTACCATTTCTCAACATAGAATTTGAAGAAAGTCATGCTAAAAACACAGATTTCTTTTTTTATTGTTACTGGTATTACATTGGTAAATACATACCTGAGACAGACCAAGACAATACTCTTGCAAACCTAATTTAGGATAAGAGTATCCTCTTCCCTAATATCTTGTAACATCAGGCCTGATGTTTTAATTTTCACTTTTTCAGGGCAGCCACCTGCACAGAGCCCTCTTGACTGTCAAGCGGCTACACCTGTGCACAGGAGTTTGTTCATATAGGAGCTGATGTTTCCTTCGTATTTTTCTGCCAAAGGACAAAAATATAATTCCACTCATTAAGTGGAAGGATAAGTGGAAAAAAATCAAAGTTTTAGCAACTTTCCTGAAGACCCATGAAAGATCCTATTTAAATTACACTATTCCTTAACTGACCAAATGGGCAGGATCAAGTTCATCTTTATTTTATGTACTTTTATAGGCTACTTGAGCTAGGAACCTGTTCTTTTTCTGTATTCAGTAATTCACAGAGAGCTCTGAAGATTGTGTATCTTTCTGAAGGTTCCTGTGGAGGAAGATTAGACTTTTAACTCATCATCAAAGACTTAGAAGTATGCATCTGGGCTTAAATGCCCTTTCTTTTCACTTAAACTGCCTACTAACTTCAATTTGAAATCAGTGGAAAATAAGAAACTGCAGCATGAGTCTGGTGAACTGAGGCTGCCAGAGTGTGTCTCAGATATTTTTAGTTATTCTGTTTTTAAAGCTTTAAATTTACCAATGACGTTTTTTATTCATTGTATTGCCTTGAATCTACTGCCTATACTAAGTATCTCTACAATAAATAGCTTTACTTCTTGTTTCAGTGTCATTTTCAGGTTATAATATACATATCAGAACTAAGGGAAAGCAACACTTCCGAAATTAAAATACCATGCCACCTGTATTTTCTTAAAATACTTTTAAGAATACTGTATGAAGTTATTCTGATCCACATTTATAGTAAGTATGCATGTGAGAAAGATACTTTCAAGACATAAAATCTTATTAATGAGTATTGTATTTCCTACTATTGGAATAATAATATACCATTCTCCTTTTAAATAGAGTATTTTATTTCAAAGAGTATTAACTTTGGTTATGATTATAGAAGCAGCCCCAAAGGTTCTAAAGACCCTTTTAAAACTCATTGTGATGACAATAACAGTGAACATGTGTTTCCTTTGAAAACTCTGAAATGTATGGAACAAGCAGTTACTTGAGTAGATATCCTTAAATAGGAAAGATTACCTAATCCAACATGGAACAGATGATAGCTACTCTCCATACTATGGAAACTGTAGCAAACACTACACATCAAGGTTATCCCCCCAGATCTCCAGCCGACCCGGGCTTTATACCCCCAGCAGTAGGTGTGTCATGTTATAAGGGGCGGAGACAAGGGAGGGTCGACCCTTAACTCTTTCTGTACAGCACGTGATCTTCCGGTCGCCAGCCCTTATCTTTACTACAGGAAACTAACTTCATATAAGTGGAAAGGACACTGTTCTTTATGATTGAATCCTTAAATGTACAGTACCATATTCTATGCGGGCACTGAGCAACAGAATTAGAGAAATGAACATTGCCTGGTGATTTAGCTAATGTTTTCATTAGCCGCCTCCTTTGCTATTGCCTGCAATTCAGCTGGCACAAAGACTCATGGTGGAGAAAAATGGTACTCTCTCATTTTGTTGAAAAAGATAAACTTCAAGGAGACCCTACACTGGGATTGCAAACCCTTCATCAGTCATAAGGCTGATGTATATGGTCATAGGCTTGTCACAGCAATAAAAGCATTGACACAGTAACAAGCTAAGAGAAGAAGATTCTTACAATGAGGGAAAGGAAGGATGGACATCTGTTAGTGCAGCCAAAGGCTGCATTGCTGCAGATTCCTGGACAAAATCGTACAGACTATATTCCACAAGATATCAGATTAGGTGTCAGGAACATTCAACTTTTTCTTGGTTTCCTTTTGCCATACACTTATTTTTTTAACAGTGCCAATGCTGCTGGGTTTTGACCTATTCAGGCAAGGATTATGTGTCCCTAAGTTACATCCTTCATTGTAGAAAGGAGGGAGTGTTTGCTATGGACACGATGCAGCCTCCACTGCTTCAAACACTGTTTCTGAAAAACCTTTGTGAAAATGAACTTTTCCTAAGCGCAGGAGGGGGGGAAGCAAAAAAACATTCTTTGCTCTTCTGTCCATACTTATTGGGGCACAGATGGGTTTTGCACACAGTTTCAAATTCTTAATAAGTCTGCCAGTTAAAATACGGCCCTATGATTTAGCATACCTTTTGGTACTGTGTTTTCTTATCCACAGTAAGTTAAATCATCTGTATTAAATGTTATTATATCGGAAGAAAACTGTCTGAGGGAACACTATCAAAGGTTTATGAAAAAAGGTATTGAAGTTTTAGAAAGATAATTGACTGTTGCTTGTCACAAAACTGGTGTGTGATTTGGAAGTTTTAAATACATTTATTAGTTATCTAGGAAAAATGAACAGATATGAATACAGCATGCATTTGTCATTAAGCTGAGAGGATAGTTAAAAATAATGAGAATAAAGGACACAAAGGAATCTAGTTAATATTTATGTGGCTGATGATTTTTAGTATGTTTATCAGTGAAATGAGAGAAAACATGAAATTGTTCCTCCTTAAATTTGTAGGTGACGCAAAAAGAGAAAGGGTATTTGTATTGGATTTACATGGCAGGGCTTTGGCAGCAGGCGGGCCACAAGGGTGGCTGCTGTGAGAAGAGATCAGGTTAACCCACCGCAGTCCTTTCTGGTGCCCAGCGTGGGCTCTGGAGGAATTCCAGATAAGGACAGTAATTGGGAGAGGTAATGGGCAAAACTCAGCCTGGATATTGCCAGAAAGTGGAATATTTGTGGGGAATTTTTTGTTGTTGTAATGTGGTGAAGGGATGAGGAGTGGAGTGTGTGTATATTGTCCACCTTTGCCGGTGCAGTGATGATATTAGTTTGACTGGTGTGGGAAACTTTTTATTGAAGTAAGTGAAGTTTGTGCAGATTGTGTGATGAATGTATATTTTAATGATAATGCTTAAATATGTGTTTCACAGAGGTGAGGGGTGGATGTATGGTATGCAGGTGCCCAGGTGCTGGCAGCAGGGGCTGCAGGGCAGCCTCTGTGAGGAGAGGCTGGGGCTGCCCAGTGCCAGATACAGCCAGTTCCAGCCGGTTCCAACCAACCCATGATAGGGCACAGCTGAATCCCCTCAGACAAGATGGTGGTGCCTCTGGGAAAACAGATTTTAAAAAGGGTAAAAGATGCTACGTGGCAGCTGTGAGAGAGGAGTGAGAAAACTGTGAGACAAACAGCCGTGCGGACACCAAGGTCAGTGAAGAAGGAGGGGGAGGAGGTGTTCCGGGTGCTGGAGCAGAGACTCCCCTACAACTCATGGAGGAGACCATTGTGGGGCAGGCTGTCCCTCTGCAGCCCATAAAAGACCACATTGGAGCAGATATCCATTCTGCAGCCCATGGAGGACCCGATGCTGCAGCAGGTGGATGTGACCTGAGGGAAGCTGCAGCCTGTAGAGAGCCCATGCAGGAGCAGGCTCGTGGCAGGAGCTGCAGCCTGTGAGAGAGCCATACTGGAGCAATTCTGGAAAAAATGCATCCCATGGGAAGGACCCACATTGAAGAAGTTCATGAAGGGCTGTATCCCATGGGAGGGACCCCACAATGGAGCAGGGGAAGAGCATGAGGAGGAAGGAGCCGCAGACCTGAAGTGTTATGAACTGACTGCAAGCCCATTCCCCATCCCCCTGCACTGCTCAGTGGGGAGGAGGCAGAGGAGTCAGGAGAGAAGTAGAGCCTGGAAAGAAAGGGGCGGGGGAAGGCATGTTTAGTTTTAGTTTTGTTTCTCACTATCCTGCTCTATTTCTAATTGGCAATAAAATAAATTAATTTTCCTCAAGTTGAGTCTGTTTTGCCTGTGATGGTAATTGGTGGGAGATCTCCCTCACTCAACACACAAGCTTTTTCATCTTATACTGTCCCCTTGTCCTGCTGAGGAGCAGGAGGGAGAGAGTGGTTGAGTGGGCACCGGGCAGCCAGCCAAGATCAACCCACTGCAGTACTGAATAATGAAAGATTAGTTCTTGTCGATATCCATGTTGATATACATCTCTGCAAAGTCTGTGCAGATAAAAACAAAGACAATAAGCTACACAGTCTGGAGGGCGATTTTTTAAAAAGTAGTGACTAAGAAAAAGATACTGAGATAACCAGCTGAAGGATAATCGGTGGAAATTGCCTTCTGGCAAATGCAATTTTTGGGAATGTCATGGTGCATCTCTTACACGTAAGCAGACCATAAGGATTGGAAGGCGCAAGTGTAGATACTGTGGTTTCCTACAGCCTTTCTCTGCATGGCATTTGTGAAATCATTGTTTGACGATGATGTCCACATCTGGTGTTTATTCAAAAGAAAAATAAAAATGATTTTATTACATTCTGTAGGTAAGTGTGGAATAAATTTCTCAAAGTATGAGCATCTTTAATCTAACAAGCAAAAACTTCACAGTATGCAATGGTTGGAGGCTAATGTAAGACAAATTCAGACAAATATTGAGGAATATATTTTTTAACACAGATTAGCTAACCATTGAAATAGCTTTCCTAGTGAGACAATGAATTCTATATCATTTGTAGTCTTTAAATAAAGGCTAGACCATTTTCTAAAAAAAGTCTCTAGCTTGGAAGTTGTAGACTGGATATGTCACTTACCAGTTTAAATCTACAGCTTCTGCAAGCAGGTCAAGTTATGATGATTCCTTGTAGACTTGAAATCTATGCTAATTCTTAAGAGGGATAGCAAATTTGAGTGATAGGTTGGAAAAGCAATTGCCAAGAAGACTGAGGAAAGTTAGGCACGAATTTACAGTGAGGTGCTTGCAGAGGTGAAAAAATCAAACACAGATTTGTTTTATAAACACAGAGATCTGCATCCAAACAAAATGTAGGGATTTTGTGCATGACTAGTGATTTCCTTTTAGTGCATCTTATTCTGAGCATGATCTTGTAAGACAAACTGGAAAGATTTTGGAGAAAATCAACAATTCCATAGGGCAGAGATTCTTTTTTATTGAGACATTTAAATGGAATTATGTACATTGCATGTCTGAATGGTAATTATGAAGTAAAGGAAGATTTTAATAAACCAGTACAAATGGTGAGGAAAGTAAAGATGAGATGGTTCAGGATACTCATCAACCCATTCTTTCTGTATAATTACCCTCACACAAACCCACTTTAAAAGTAGGATCACTAGCATTTCAGCATGTCCAGATTCCTGATATTGTCAATTTTCATAATTCAAGTGAGATTTACTGGGGAAACAGCTCTAAAAAAGGGTGAAGCCACATGCTTCTCACCGACCATATTGCATATATAGTTCCAGATTTTTTGTTATGACTGTAGATATCCATGTACCTCCATTCAGGCTGAAACTTTCACTGATTTTTGGAGATGTTTGCAGAACGCTTTGAGTAGCTACAGAAGAAATTGCTCATAAATGTGTCCAGCTCTGAATAACCAGCACAGTATTTCTCCCTGACCTTTTGGACAATAAGAAGCTGACTTTTATGCAGTTGCTGAGAGCAGCAGCAGAAACCAGCAAAAATAAGGTGTCTACCATTAAACGTGAAGCAAATTTACAATTAAGAAAACAGCCCTAATAGACTGTTATGGCTGGCACCATGCAAACGGTTTCTTGCTTTCCAGTCTATGTCTTCCATCAGAGTAACCGTATGCTGTTATTATATTAACAATAATGCTCTGCTCCAGAAAATAAAAGTGATTAACAATTGATTAGCCAGTGTTCCATATGCTACTGTGTTTTCTTACTCTGCCTCAATTTAAATGTAGGCTTTATTGCCAACAGCTTTGTTCCACTTCCCTCAAAGCTTGCTTTTGCACAGTAGGAATAGCAAGGAAACTGCCAGAGGAAGGCCAAACTTTTCACATAGCGTCTGTGCACGCAAGAGCTGCACACCACTAGTCTGTCACAGGGCCGACCAAGTTGATCAGTACAGTTCCCCTTTCTTTTTTGGACACTGTGTCCTGTGGAAAAGCAGTGTCTGAAGTTTTACTGAATCTCTTTTGACCTCCTTCTATGCGGTTCCTAGTCTGACAAACAGAAATGAGAGTTTTTTCCCAGTTCATATCAGGGCTGTTCAGATTTGGGAGTCACGTATAGTGCAAGTTAGTTGGTACTAAGTCCATTTTCAACGAGATGCTGGTTTGATTCTTCCCCTCTCTGCCTTCCCCCAGGCGTTAGCAGCCTACCTGATCTAGCCAGCTGTGATCTCTCCTTTTCTGGATGGCATTTACAGGCAGTTCATTTTTCACCTCCGCGCTGGACTAGAGATTTCCTGGAACTGTTCTCCTTTCTCGGAATTGAGGATGGCAGCTCAAATGTTCTTAGAGCCTTTGTTAAATGGATTTTGGAAGGTCTCTTAAGAATAGGCAGGGCTGGATACTGATCAGGATGTCTTGCTCTACTAAACTAAGATGCATGGGTGCAGCAACCATAACCCTTTTTTCATTTTCTCCTTGGCTGCAGGCAAAAGGCATTGTGTTGAACTACAGCAATGGAGATTCAAATACAGGCAGAGTCTGGTGTAATTTGTTTTAAGTATCACTTGATTCTCCCTCTTGTGGAGCCCACCAGTTCTGCCACTTAACCAGCCTGGCACCAAATCCCCATCCTCACATCCCTCTAGAATATAGGGATTACTTTGAACAAGTGGAGCTGATGTTTCCCTGCTGCAACTGCTGTTACATTCCAATATTATATCCTAATTCTAGACAATGTTTACCCTGTAAAGCACATTCACCAAACAGAATCCTATATCATCATGAAATCTTTTAGCATTCATGTTCTGTATCATCTGATTTCCAATATCTTTTCCCAATCAAAAAAAAAAATCTCTTACATATGTGTTTACTGTGGTTGCTGGGTGTTGACAATATGGGAGTCACTGGGGAAAAGTGCACCACTATTTGTGAAATTTAAAAAGATACACTAGGGTTCTCATTGGGTGGTTTTATGAAAATATGAAGCAGTGAATTGGTTTGCTTCAAATTATTTATTATTTGGACCCTGTTGTACATGAGGATAAAAAGTACTTTCCAAGTACAAAAACAGAACAGACCATTTTTATATCAAATCATTCATGTCCCTCCACAAAAACACAAAGCTATTTCCCTAGAAAAGTTGCAAGCCAGACCGTACAGTCAATTTAGGAAAACTGAGTTTTGCTCACAGCAAAATGTGACCAGCTGGTAAGTATGCACTTCTTTGCAGCAGCAGAGAAAAAGAAATCTCTTTCTGCTTTATGCTTGTAGATTGAAATAAATGACTGCAAAGTTCTCAAGGTGAGGGTGCTGTTCACTTTTAGAAATATGTCTCCTTTCATATCTTAAAATTAAATTCATTTTCTGTACATGGAGAAAAGAAATTGAAGATCCATTGATAACTGGCTTTTTCTGCATTTTGAGCGGTTTCTCTAGTCCCTTGTTACTAGACAGAATGACACACCACAGAACTACATGTAATTTTTTTCTGCTTAACTTATTTGGCTAGCAGTACTGTATATTTTCAGCAGCTACATGACTATGCTGTACTGTGTCTTTTTGTGTCCATGAGTTGGATCTTTCCAAAGCTCAGAAGTCTGATTCAAAGAAACTATTAAATTGCACAGGCAGCAGAAACGGCAACCTGCAATATCTTCTGTGGTTCGCGATGAATTTGAGCCCTGACTTCTGACTCCTATTACTTTGTGTGGGTGGCCATTTCACAAGTTATCTGCAGGGATATTACTAATACACTGATACTTTTATTTGAAGTCCAAGCCTATCAGTTAGAATGAAATCGTTCTGAAGAACAAACACATTTTACGAGGACAGGGAAAACTTACTTTCAAATGAAATTTAGTCTCATGAAATCCACAGCTCTGGCAAATGTCTCAGATTGGCTGACCTACCCATCACCGGCAGTTTCTGTAGTGGGTTGAGGAAAACTATCAACAAAACACCTTGTTCCCACGAGCATCAAAACATCCCAGCTGCCAAAAATAGGCTCATTTTTATGACTGTATAACCTGCCAGAGTCTAAATATGATTATTAGCCACAACACTGTGGAGAAAACAACTACTTTGATTTTGTGAGGAGCTGAGTACTCATAGTTCCCCATGATACAATAGTCCTAATAAGAAAATCAGACCTGATATGGCCTGCGGTTGTCTAAAAGGTACTCCAACCGAGGTCTCAATATCTGCATGTACATTAACTATAGGGGTACTATTTCACTGAATACAAAAACCACCAAAACTGCTTAAATCAGTCTACATGTGATAGAGTTTTTCTAAAAAAGAGAACTATATCCTCCCATAACAAATAAAATCAGGCCTTAGTACAAGGTTGCAAAATGTGATGTTCTCACCCTGTTTCTTTGAATGGTTTTCACCAGAAATAGCTGGAAAAAATGGGATATTCTCAAGGAAATTTCGGTACCAAATGAGCATCTTTCTTCCCCAAAGAATTCCCAAGCAACTACCAACTTCATCTTGTCATCTTTGCAAACTGATTACAAAATCCCAAACCCACCTTGAAACATGCACATAAACTTTTAGTTTTGTTCTGTAGTCCTCTGAATGAAAGCAGCCTTGCCTGCATTCCCCTCACTCTATGTGATGTTGACTGCATCAAACCTGGAGTAAGAGTGCCAAAATATGGCGCTAAACTGCTTCAGAAGAGCTCCAGCTAATGTCCCTGATGGATGCTTTTTCAAGTTCCCATTCTGTACAGGGCAGCATTATGCATTGTTTTGTCTAACCCCCTTTATACTTGATTACCTCAAGCCTGTTTCCATAAAACTGAAATATTATGCACCACACTGTATTGAATGGGCTGGATGCACACTTATGACTGCACTTAAGAGAATGAAATGGGTAAATACTCTGCCCAGGATATAGTGCTCTAAAATAATGTAATGGAGAAAACAGATCAGTGTCATAGACAACTCTGAGGCATTTCTGTCATTGAGAAAAATGGTTTTCATGGGGATTGACTGATCTATCTGTCTCTGTACCTATCCGTATTTCTGTCTGCATTAATCTATTTCCTAGAAGCTATGCAGTGTTTCACCAGATGTGTTGCACACATTGGAATTGCTGCTCTTATCAGCAAATCTTTGGACAAGAAGCACTTTAACAGTATACAATGAAGGACTCACAAGAAATGAAAATGTACTTTTGTTAACAAATCTGTTAATCTCAGCTGGTATTTTACTATTTTGTTTTGAATTTATGAGCAAACTTTTGACTGAAATGTTAAAATTTACCTGAATTTCCTCCTGCCTATGAAGGGGCATAATTTTATTATTCTGCAGATCAGGTCATTATTATTGTTATTACAGTGATTCATGGTTGTACTATTCCACTCCCAGTATATTAATATTGGTGGAAAATTGGAAAAGTACATCAATGACTCATGTCCTTACAAAGAGGATTTCTGTCCTGACCAGCCACAGCCTAATTAAAAAGGAAAGTGAGATGAATTATACACCTAATTACAAAAGTACAAAGCAAGTTTTCTTCAGAGAAAGAAAGAGCACATATTTATCTCTCCAAGTGGCCCCTAGCATATCTGGCTTAAGATAGAACCATAGAATTGTTTAGGTTAGAAAAGACCTTTAAGATCATCGAGTCCAACCAAGCACTGCCAAGTCCACCACTAAACCATGTCCCTAAGCACCACATCTACCCATCTTTTAAATACCTCCAGGGTTGGGGACTCAACCACTTCCCTCAGCAACCTGTTCCAATGCTTGATAACCTTTTCAGTGAAGACATTTTTCCTAAAATCCAATCTAAACCTCTCCTGACACCACTTCAGGCTGTTTCCTCACGTCCTATTGCTTATTACTTGGGAGAAGAGACCGACACCCACCTCACTACAACCTCCTTTCAGGTAGTTGTAGAGAGCAATAAGGTCTCCCATGAGCCTCCAGGCTAAACAACCCCAGTTCCCTCAGCCGGTCCTCATAAGACTTGTGCTCTAGAACCTTCACCAACTTCGTTGCCCTCCTCTGGACGCACTCCAGCACCTCGATGTCCTTCTTGGAGTGAGGGGCCCAAAACTGAACACAGTACTCGAGGTGCAGCCTCACCAGTGCCGAGTACAGGGGGACAATCACTTCCCTAGTCCTGCTGGCCACACTATTCCTGATACAAGCCAGGATGCTATTGGACTTCTTGGCTACCTGGGCACACTGGTGGCTCATATTCAGCCGTCTGTTGACCAACACTCCCCAGGTCCTTTTCCACCAGGCAGCTCTCCAGCCACTCTTCCCCAAGCCTGTAGCATTGCATAGGGTTGTTGTGACCCAAGTGCAGGACCCGGCACTTAGCCTTGTTGAATCTCATACATTTGGCCTCAGCCCATCGATCCAGCCTGTTCAGATCCCTCCGTAGACTTCCTACCCTCAAGCAGATCAACATTCGTGGCCAACTTGGTGTCATCTGCAAACTTACTGAGGATGCACTCGATATCCTTGTCCAAATCTTTGATAAAGATATTAAATAGAACTGGCCCCAATACTGAGTCCTGGGGAGCACCACTTGTGACCGGCCACCAACTGGATTTAACTCCATTCACCACAACTGTTTGGGCCCGGCCATCCATCTAGTTTTTTACCCAGCAAAGAGTATGCCCATCCAAGCCATGAGCAGCCAGTTTCTCTAGGAGAATGCTGTGGGAAACAGTGTCAAAGGCTTTAATAAAGTCCAGGCAGACAACATCCACAGCCTTTCCCTCATTCACTTCGCAGGTTATCTTGTCATAGAAGGAGACCAGGTTAGTCAAGCAGGACCTGCCTTTCATAAACCCATGCTGACTGGGCCTGATGCCCTGGCTATCCTGTACGTGCCACTTGATGGCACTCAGGATGATCTGCTCCATAACCTTCCCTGGCACCGAGGTCAGGCTGACAGGCCTGTAGTTCCCCGCATTCTCCTTCCGGCCCTTCTTATAGATGGGCATCGCATTTGCTAATCTCCAGTCAACTGGGACCTCCCTGGTTAGCCAGGACTGCTGATAAATGGTTGGAAGTGGCTTGGTGAGCACGTCCTTCAGCTCCTTCAGTACCCTTGGGTGAATCCCATCCAGCCACATAGACTTGTGTGTATCTGTGTGGTGTAGCAGGTCACTAACCATTTCCCAATGGATTACGGGGGCTTCATTCTGTTCCCTCTCCCTCTCTTCCGGCTCAGGGGGCTGGGTACCCCGAGAACAACTGGTCTGACTGTTAAAGACCGAGGCAAAGACATTAAGAACCTCAGCCTTTTCCTCATGCTTTGTCACTATGTTTCCTCCTGCATCCAATAAAGGATGGAGATTCTCCTTAGCCCTCCTTTTGTTGCTGGTGTATTTATAGAAACATTTTTTGTTGTCTTCTACGGCAGTAGCCAGATTAAGTTCCAGTTGGGCTTTGGTCCTTCTAATTTTCTCCCTGCATAACCTCACGACATCCTTGTAGTCCTCCTGAGTTGCCTGCCCCTTGTTCCAGAGGTCATAAACTCTCCTTTTTTCCCTGAGTTCCAGCTGAAGCTCTCTGTTCAGCCAGGCTGATCTTCCCCACCAGCTCGTCTTTTGGCACATGGGGACGGCCTGCTCCTACGCCTTTCAGATTTCCTTCTTCAAGACTGTCCAGCCTACCTGGACTCCTTTGCCCTTCAGGACTGCCTCAGGCTCCTGAACAGGCCAAAGTCTGCCCTCTGGAAGTCCAAGGTAGCAGTTCTGCTGACCCCTCTCCTTACTTCTCCAAGAATCAAAAACTCTATCATTTTGTTATCACTATGCCCAAGATGGCCTCCAACCATCACATCACCCACAAGTCCTTCTCTGTTCACAAACAACAGGTCCAGTGGGGCGCCTTCCCTAGTTGGCTCCCTCACCAGCTGTGTCAGGAAGTTATGACCCACACACTCCAGGAACCTCCTAGACTGTTTCCTCTCCACTGTATTGTATTTCCTGCAGACTTGTGGTAAGCCGAAGTGCCCCGTGAGAACAAGGGGTGGGAATCATGAGACTTCTCCCAGCTGGTTATAGAATATTTCATCTGCCTCTTCATCCTGGTTGGGTGGTCTGTAACAGCCTCCCACCATGATATCTGCCTTGTTGGCCTTCCCCCTGATACTTACTCATAAATACCCAACCATATCATTAACATTGTTAAGCTCTAGACAACCAAAACACTCCCTAACATACAAGGCTGCCCCACTGCCTCTCCTTCCTTGCCTGTCCCTTCTGAAGAGTTTATAGCCATCCATTGCAGCACTCCAGTTGTGCGAGCCATCCCACGATGTTTCCGTGATGGCAACTATATCATAGTTTTCCTGCTGCACAATGGCTTCCAGCTGCTCCTGTTTGTTGCCCATGCTGCTTGCATTGGCGTAGATGCACTTCAGTTGGGCTATTGATCCTTTCACCTTTTTGGGGGAGGAAGCCCTAATTCCTAGATGACCATTCTCAGGTGCTTCCGTGATTTCTAACACATGCGTAATCCTTGTGTCTTTGCTGCTGCATGGATCTTCATCCCCTGCCTCCACTGAGATGGCAGACCAAAGGACCTTGCTAGTATACCATCCCTCAAACACTGGCGTGCCACCCTCAGGCTTATCTCTAGTGAACCTTGTTTTATTCCTTTCCCCCTTCAAATCTAGTTTAAAGCTCTTCCAATGAGCCCTGCTAACTCCTGTGCAAAGATCTTTTTCCCCCTTTGAGACAGGTGTACCCCATCAGTCACCAGCAGTCCTGGTGCCGTTTAAACCAGTTCATGATCAAAAAAACCAAAATTCTGCTGGTGACACCAGGCTCGGAGCCAGGTATTGATCTGCTGGCTCTTCCTGTTTCTTCCCCTATCATTCCCTGCAACTGGAAGGATAGAGGAGAACACTACTTGTGCTCCTGATCCCTTAACCAGTCGTTCCAAGGCCCTGAAGACTCTCTTGATTGCCCTTGAACTTCTAGTTGCAGCTTCATTGCTGCCTACCTAAAAAATCAATAATGGATAATAATCTGAGGGCCGTACCAGGGTAGGAAGCTTTCTCTTCACATCTTTAACCCAGGCCCCAGGGAGGCAGCAGACTTCCCTAAGAAGTGAGTCCGATCTGAATATTGGGCCTTCTGTTCCCTGCAGAATGGAGTCTCCTATGACAATGACTCGTCAGATGCAAGCAACTTGAACATTTTCTGAGATCCCAGGCTGCAAAAAGTCTATGTTTTGGCTAAGTTAGATAGTGGTGAATGTTTTCTGTGGAGAGGAAAAGTGAAGGGAATCTCTAATGCCTGCAGAGTTGCTTCAGTCTAATAGTGACTGTAAGAGACCTAGCATTTTATCACTGCTGATCCGGTATAACTCTCCTTCACTCGAGTGCAGCTAGAATCCCTTATGCCTTCTTGAGAATAAACTTAATACTAAAAATAGAAAAACTTTATTAACTAGAAAAACAGTACTCAATATCCTATTTTGACCGTCTTCAATGTATCAGTGAAAAATTTATTGTTATGGGACTGTTAAGATATGGGTTGCAACATATTCATACTTCATGGAGAAAATAAAAGGTATGAAGAAAGATGAATTAAACCATGTCACACAAGAAGTATGTGTCAGTTAGGTTTAGAACTGGTATTCCATGATGCATAATTCTGTACTTGAACCTTAAGAAATTCTCTCCTGTCAGTTATTTATAGCAATTGTTTATATATACTTGTTGCATATGCAAAATAGGCTTCAAGCTTGCTCTATATGCCTGTCATGACATTCTTGGTGCTCAGCTGTTTGGACATTCATTCACCCTATGTCACAGCTCCACATGTACATCGTCCGTCTGTACAGCATCTGCTGCCACACGATCTCATTCTCCCAAAGGACAGTCAGGTGCTATACATAACTACACACCGTCAGGAAATGTCAACATGCATTTGAATTTTCTACTTTTAAAGCAAAAAGCCCCAATTATTTTTTTTCCACCTTAAAAGCAAAAGCAATGGGAAAAAAGGATAGTTAAAAACCTCAACTAAACTAGGCAACTGCCTGCTCTTGCTATTAATTCAAAAAAGCTATAAAACAAGCACAGAAGAAAATGTAAGGTAAACACATTGGCCAAGGGCTATAGTGCTAGCCAGCTCTGCACTAGCCATGTGAAATTGCACCAGTATTCAGCATCTCCTAATCGCAGCAAAAAATGGTTTACAGCAAGGACACATTTCTTTCTTTGGCTTCATAAGGAAAACTTCTTCTCCTTTCCAATGAGTGTGACCTGATCTTTCTGTCTAGATCTGACACAAACTTCATTTGTGATCTTCCTAGTCTTTGTCTTCCCTGCAAAATGGAGACCACACATCCTATTTCATGGGACCTTCGTGCAAGTACAGATTTAAAGTAAAAAATAAGAAAAAAAAAAAAACCAAAATATGCATCACAGGCCTCACAGTTCTGGGAAGGGGCTAAAATGATCTAAACTATTCTTGCATTCTCACAGGCTTAAACTGTTGGAGAGTCAGTGTTGTCGTAACTCCAGCAAACAAGGAAGGCCTGTACAGGATGTGCAATCCCCTTTGCACTATAGGGTTGTTTACAGCAGCTCTCACAACACTTATTCCTTCATTCCCAATTGCTGACAGTGCCCTGCCTCCTGTAGGCTGGTACCTGACCCTTTCCAAGGCTAGTGTACTTGCTGGGAAGGAAGTGAATCCCATGGAATTTGGACAGCTCTATCTGCACCAGAAGAATCCTCACCCATGATGGTTTGTAGGTTTTTACAACATTGCCAGTCATGAAGGACTCATAACAAAGATGACAATCTCACAGCTTCAGTAACAAATCTGGCCTCATTGGAATCAATTCCCAAACATGTTTTTATTCCTATCTTTTTTTAAAAAAGATAGAAATGAAAAGTTAAAGGTGAGGCAATACCATATATATAGCCACATACAAGTCATACTCTTCTTCCATCCCATATAACATATAGTCTTAGCAAAAGGGTTTTTTATAAATAGAATAACTTAGTCTTAATAGCACCTACCAATGAGTAGACCTGACTTCTGCATGTAGAAAGGAAGCACTTGCCAGCACAGATGAATTCTTTCTCATGCTGTTGATGATGCAGCTATATTAGTTCAAGACTAGACTGTCAAACTAAATTAGGGGCCAGAGCACTGAAAATGAAAAACATACTGGCACATACTGCACAGTTTGGCTCAAATATGTGACATGTGAGCCAGGATGCCTAGTACATGAAAGATTCAAAAATGAAAATCTTCACCCTTAATGGTTGCACAAGGACATGTTTTCACAGGGTTAAGCTGCATGACACCCATTAAAGTAAACAGAAGTTTAAAGCTTAAATCTTCTGTCCCACTTTCAATACTTTCCTCATCATAGCATATACAGAGATTGAAATATCACATTTTTCCCTGAAGACCTGCAGTTAACAAAATGAGAGGTTAATTAGTTTGGTTCATTATGCACCACCTTACTCAACTTCTTAACATCATGCAAGCAATAAAAAACTGAACAGAGGACTTACTTATTTTCTCAATTTTGGAGGCGTTTACTCCTGTATTT
Source organism: Nipponia nippon (assembly GCF_047370975.1). NCBI lineage: Eukaryota > Metazoa > Chordata > Aves > Pelecaniformes > Threskiornithidae > Nipponia > Nipponia nippon. The sequence goes on from NW_028262347.1 coordinate 46,797,947, forward strand.
TTTCTGTCAAAAAAGGAAAGGGGAGAGGAATATAACTGAGCGTCCCACCTAGTATCTCATTTTGTTGCTGTTGCATTCCTTTCCCTTTTTCAACAATTGTCATAAATCTTCTGGCGTTAGGGAGATGCACGCTGAGGGGACAGAGTGGTGCTGTAGCACAAGTTACTTCTGTCATAAAAGGCAATTGTAAGAATGTTCAAAATCTCTGAGACGAGATGAGGTTTCCTTGGCTTTTGTTCTATTTGCGTTAAAGAATTACATCCAAGTCTCACTAAAGCTGAGTACTCATTTCTCCTTGCTCAGTAAAACACTGTCTTGAGGGAACAGTAGGTATCTCCCACTGTATCTGTTTGCCTATACCACTGCCTGCTAGGCCAGATTGTGAACTGTAAGCTACAATCCTTTATTAGTAGAGTAGACTGTTTGAGAGAGGAGACTGAGCTTTGTGCATGTGTGTGGTGGCAGGTATTTCTGGCTTTATACTGCTTTCCACAGTGAAGTTTATACCCTAGTCAGGCTCCTGGAATGGGCTAGCAGAATGAATATATAGCTGTCTGGATCTGTTTGTCCCCTGCAAGGCTGCATTTTGACAAAGGAGGGTCCAGAAGCATGCACTGTGCATCATGCATGTAGTATATGTGAGGGTGTACAAAGGCAGAACACAAAGACAATTTTTGCCCTCTCCGTTGCTAACTGTTTTCTTGTTCCAAACAAGCAATACTTATAAAAGAATATCCTTCATTCCTGATGCTCACAAAAGTTAGAAACTCTACAATTTTTTTTCTCTGTATTAATCAAATTAAAGCAAATTATTTTCAGGTCTATAACACTGAGATATTAATGTTTGAACACCATTTTCTTTTCCACAACTTTACTCCATAGCTATGTTAATTGACATTGCCAGTCACCTGAATGTTTACCTAAGTACTTTTTAACTTCACTAGTATAGGATGTCTTGTTGTCTAAAGTGATCACCATATCGTGATCTCAGTGAGTTTCTGGCTATTTGCATACTTTCCACATGTAACATATTCCTGAGGAGCTGATTCACTCTATGATGACAAAACGGTTAACCTTCTGCCCAGTATCTGCTCCTGAAGCTGCTGAGACAGGGTATGCTTGTGCCTCTGAAAACAATGTGATACTTGTTGCCATTTTTCTTCAAATCTTCCATCTGAAGAAACTCAACCGTCTAACATAGCTGCAAACCTTTTGTTTTTATTCCTGATGTTGTGTCTTCAAGTGAGATCTTCTACATGTTGTATAGCGTATAAATAATTATGCATAGAGTCAACAAGAACACTGAAGTGTTACATTTTCATTATGCATTTTTCTTCATTTCCAGACACAGTCTTAAAATCTGTTACACCACATGCTGAGTTTCTCAAGCATTTTGCCTGGGCAGCATTCAAAACTTCATATATGCCTGTAAATGTGCTAGGAGTCAAATCTAAGATCTGACTTAGACACATTTGCATTGTCTCTAAAGAAATGGGTTCCCATGGCTAAATAATGATATTCTGTAAAATAAAATTAGCCATTCAGTATTGTGACTGTGATGATGAGAGGTCAGCAGCACAGTCAAGCACACATCAAGACAGGGAAACCTACTGAGTCAATTCAGCAGCAGCAAGCAAGAAGAGTTAAAAACTAAAGGAGTGGCAAATTATTATATTCACATTAAAGACATGATAAGGCACTAACATTTCCCTCACAATTTGCTCTAGAAGATTATTAACCTGGTTTAATAAGAATGCATTATGAATTCAATTAGTAGTACATACCATGAAAGTTTATGTACACATAATGTAGGCTTCTTATTGATATAGTGGATCTGGGAATTGTTCCTACTAAGCCAAAATTCAGATTATCCAGTCATGCATCTCCATCTTGGGCTAATGTTATATGATTGAGCAGATATAATAATTTCATTACTACCAAAAGAGAGAGGTCCATCCCTCATCCCACTCCAACTGTCTATTCCTTTTCTGACTGTACAATCTCCTCCTCTCTCCTGCATCTGTTCTTGCACTCATTTCACCCTGTGACGACTCAGTTTAATTCACCACCTAACAAATTTGAACTGGAATAAAATTTGAAGTGTGTTGCTGGGCTAATGAATTGGATCTGTTCTGTGAAGGTCTGATGAATGCCAAAGTGTGCAGGAGTGAGAGTAGGAAGATAAAAACACCCTCCTCCATCTCACCACATTGCTAGGTTTGTTCAGTTGCTTTTTGATATCACAAAATCCCACAACAGGTGCTTCACTTAAGAATGGTTTGAAGTGTTTCAGAGAATGAGAATTAGATCCCTGGGTCCTTTACACAGCCAATACAGAGAAATGCAGCATGCGTACACAGTCAGAGTGTGATCTGGACGAGACTCCTTCTGACCTGTGCAGTATTGGCCTAAGCGTTTTCTGTCCAGCGTAGAAATACAGACTCAGCTTCTCTGCATTCAAACTGCAGAGGCAATTAAGAAATCCAGTGCAGATAGTTAGAATGTAATTTGTATGTGTGTGATAAATGCTGTTAGGCTCCTTCTGCAAATTCCAGGTACTTCACCAAACTGTTAAGTGAGTCCTGAAGGCTGTTGATTGTGCAATGGGGCAAAGACAGACATGGAAGGCTAGAAAAAGTTATCCCCAATAACAGAAGCAAAGGCTGTGGAAAGAAGCTTAAGAATTGCAATTCAGTCCATTCTGTTGGTTTTTAATGATTTAGTGTCACCAGCTCTTTTTATACAAATATATGGCCATATATATGTACACCATGAGCCAGCTAATTTTCAGCTACCTGCCAACAGTAAATTACGTAAAACCTTTAAGAGACTGTGGATATTGTTTAGTTGTTCATATCACAGTTTTTGTGGAGAGAACTGAATATTTCTAAGGCTGAAAGTGAAATTCCATGTTTCTTTCTTCAGTGCCAGTGCAGGTTTAAGCAATTCCTGCCCTCAGCCCTTCCTTCCTGTCTCTACACCACATCCATTGCGCCAGCACAGCTGTTTGTGCAGACTGTGGTGAAAATGGGAACCATCTGAGAAATCCTGGGGTGGCAGAGAGGAATCAAAATCAAAAGGAAGCTTATAACAACATTTGAATTAAGATGTATGAGAGACTGACCTTGCACTGTGACAGCTACAAGGTATATGGAGGCCTTGTTAAACTGACCCTAGAGGATCTGAGGTCTGGGGAAGATTTTATGGTTTCTTATGAAATTTCAAAATGTGTCTCAAGAACCCTCTTATTTCTCTAATTCAAAAGATCTTTCTTTATCTAGCGACCTTACTTTTAGCCATTTGCCACTTGTAAGAGTCTTCATGGAATAATCTTAAACTTATTTGAAAATAAATCTTCTTGAGGAGTAAAGACAGATCCTTAAGTGTCACCTGTTCCATCCCTCTTTTGCTTTTCTCTTAGGAAGCCAGTTGCATTATAGCTAGATACATGTTTATGTATAGGTATAGGTATAGGTAATGTGTACGTATATGGCTTACACCATTTTTGCAAGGCACTCTATTTTTTATGTCAGGTAAGCAGTTTGTCTTTTATGTTTTTGCTGCCTAGGGGAGAGCAGAACATTCATGACTTCTTCATTAAATACAACATCCATGTTATTAAACACTTTTTTATTCAAAATACTTTATACTTGAACAGAGCTGAACACTCAAGTTCTATAAAGATCCACAGACATTAATGTCTCACCTGTCTCACAGTTTCTCCGGAGTGCCTCAGTTTCTCCTTTTTTGAGAACACGGGGTTCTGTCACACTTAAGTCCCACACCAAATATTGCCCATTTATAGATCTATAATTTTGGAACACTTCACTGTCCAGATGCATTGCATATGGGAGGCTGGGTATCTGGTTTCCATTCCCAGGACCATACCGTAAAATGCATATCACTTAGGTGCTTTGAGTTTTTGGCTAATTTCAAGTCTGTGAGTAATGGCTGGGACTATTCATATCCTTGATGCTAGGCAAATGCTCAGGAGATTTACTACAATGTTAAATCACAGTAACACAGTGGTCTCCGACTCAGAGCTTTTAGTCACAAACTCTCATTTTTCTTCATCCCAAATCCTCATACATTGAGTTTTCTGTGCTTTTAAGTCATTATTTTTCTCCTTAAACCTTAAATTCATGGCACAACTTACCTGCTATTTTACCCTGACAGTTTTGCCTTCAATTCAGACAGCTAAAATAAAATAATTTTGGAAGGCTGCATTTCTTTAACATCTTTCCCCAGACCATCTCAAAATGCTTTATGAAAAATAACCAAGCTTTTCAGTATGTGAAAGGCATATGAGTACTTAAAGAGCCCAAGTCTTTCTTCCCAGCCCAGCATTTTCTTGTCCACATTCCTCCTCTCTCTCTCCTCCTACGCTAACAAAACTTCAACCACCTTTGATTTATACCTCTCTTTAACAGCTATATCTAACTGTAGACTATTTCTTCTAAAGGCTTGATTACACCGTACTACACATAGCCATCAAATCCTGTTTTCTTTCTGAAGTCATTTTTTTTTTCCATACCTTTTTATCCTTCTGGTCACCTACTACTTATTCAATTTACACTTTGTTGTTCATTGAGTGAGTCTTATTTCTGCAGTATCTTTTTCCTTCTTCCTTCTTCTAGTGAGCTCCATTTCAGTTCCACCCCCTTTCACCACTCTTCTAACAATTTTTCTTAATTCCTTGTTCTTTGGATTGCAAACCTGACTCTTCATTTGCATGTATTTCCTTTTTGCTTGAATCAAAAATTTGAAAATCAGCTAGACTTGCTTTGAAGCAAATTTCTTTTTTCTTTCGAGATCATTTTCATTTTCGCTAATCAGTTCTACTTCTTTTAGTTAAGAGTATCTCTTATCCTTGAACTTCTAGTGATGGAAAACATATTCTTCTTTTTCCACCTGCTGAGTTTGGATTGGACATGAGACATCCAGAGGACATCTCAAAAGCAGGAAAAGATATGGGACTGAATAAAAAGGTAGAATGTCTACATCTGTTTTTTCACTTAATAAATTCTTTATATTCACACCATAATTTAAAGGCTATGGCATGGGAGCTCGCACTGCCATTCTGTGTACTTTGTTGGGAAAAAATCAACAACAAAGACATATATTGATGCTGATTTGAGACAAGAGTGTCTTAGTTAATATTTTCACTCATTTAGTACTAAGTAATGATTAATACAGTACAGATGAAAGACATGGTGATTCTGTCAGACTGAGCGAGCAATGCTTTACACCCTCTTTACGAAAAGGGTTAAACAGCTGCCCAAAGCATGTTTTAATCATAGAATCATAGAATCATAGAATCATAGAATCATTAAGGTTGGAAAAGACCCTTAAGGTCATGAAGTCCAATCGTTAACCTATCACTGCCAAGTCCACCACTAAATCATGTCCCTAAGCACCACGTCTACCCGTCCTCTAAATACCTCCAGGGATGGAGACTCAACCACTTCCCTGGGCAGCCTCTTCCAGTGCCTGACTACCCTTTTGGTGAAGAAGTTTTTCCTAATATCCAATCTAAACTTCCCCTGGCGCAGCTTGAGGCCATTTCCTCTCGTCCTATCGCTTGTTACCAGGGAGAAGAGACCGACCCCCACCTCACTACAACCTCCTTTCAGGTAGTTGTAGAGAGCAATAAGGTCTCCCCTCAGCCTCCTCTTCTCCAGACTAAACAACCCCAGCTCCCTCAGCCGCTCCTTGTAAGACTTGTTCTCTAGACCCTTCACCAGCTTCCTTGCCCTTCTTTGGACATGCTCCAGCACCTCGATGTCCTTCTTGGAGTGAGGGGCCCAAAACTGAACACAGTACTCGAGGTGCGGCCTCACCAGTGCTGAATACAGGGGCACTATCACCTCCCTGGTCCTGCTGGCCACAGTATTCCTGATACAAGCCAGGATGCCATTGAGCACACTGCTGGCTCATGTTCAGGTGGCTGTCAACCAACGCCCCCAGGTCCTTTTCTGTCAGGCAGCTCTCCAGCCACTAGTAGTAGTAGTAGTAGTAGTAGTAGTAGTAGTAGTAGTAGTAGTAGTAGTAGTAGTAGTAGTAGTAGTAGTAGTCGTCTATCAAGAAGTAGCTATCAAGAAGCTGCTTGCTTTCAAGACCCAAAAGTGTCCTACTTGGCACTGGGATACTGACAGCATGTTGTTGCTTTTACTAGCGTTAAAGATTTGTTGTGTCTTTCTTGGATACAAAAAAATCAAATACCTATGAAAGCAGCTGAAGGTTCAAAAGATTAGTAAACTTCTGACTTTTAGCAAGCCCATGATCATCCTAAAGAGTTCTCTGTCTTGGTAGAGAATAAAAATTCAGCATTTTCCCCTTCTAAAAACTCCTGAATAGGCCATTTTACCAACACACATGAAATATGAGCACCATCCAGTGGCAAAGGAAGTAGATCGCATCTTAACATTTTCGATGTATAATATATTTTGATTACCTCCTCTTTTTCCTCAAACCACAGAATCTAACTAAGCATTTAAATGTTTATATTAAATTTCCTGCATTTTTGAAAACTGGCATAACCACATTTCTGCTAATTTCTCAAAGATGTTGTAGCAATAGGAAGCTTTTTTTGAGTACATTGCATCTCAGCTGAACAGTGCATGTTAGTCTTTAATGGTGATCAGTACAGTTAAGTTTTTTCATTAACAATGCAAAAATCTTTTGCAAACACATCCTTATTTTCTCAGCCACTGCTATCACAAACATAACTGATTCCTCCGTAGCGTGACAACATAACTGTTCCTCTTATGCCAGCATGAGGATTCATCAGCTAACATGTATCATCTGCTGCTCCCTGAGAACAGGGTTATGATAGTTCAGATTTTTTTCATTCATTGTTGTTTTTTTCATTCTTTTTTGTTGTTTTTTTCTTTTTTTTTTCACTGTTCTCTTTTTTCCTTCTCTGCATGATACTCAGTAAGGTGTCAGTAAAATTTTGATACATTAGAAAAACCTAACAACAGGCAACAAGACTGTATAATCTCTGTCCTGTAATTCACTGAATAGGAGAACCTCTGTTGAAGAGTATGGAGGTAATGACGTGGCCTTCGTTTGTGCCATACTGATGCTGGCTTATTCTGTTATCTTTCTTTGGGAAAATCAAATCTCACAAAACATATTGGTTTCAGAAACCCTATGAATTCTGCAAGAAATTATATTGGAAATGTGTTCTCACTTTCCACATGGATGATTTTGTTCTTAGGCTATTTCAGATTGTGTAGGACACAAATAGGATTTTCTTTAATTTTAAGCATGGCTGCCTTTTTCAATGATCTTTTCTTTAAAAAAATGCAAATTAATTGTGGTTATGACTGACATGACACAGACTTTCTGGCTTTTAAGTAGATAAATATCTGAATCATCTCTCTCCTGAGCTCTACTTTTCTTTTACTTTTCCTTATCTATAAGGACAGCGAGTAGCAACTTGCTCTCAGTATGAAAGCAGTGTGCATTCCCATGGTTTTAACAGCAACTGTACATACTATTTCATACTTTGCTTCAGCAGTTCTTTCATTAATATCCAAGGACTTGGATGTTACACTTCACAGTAATTATTTTTAATGTTTTAAATCTCCACATTAGCATTTTTTTGGACTACTCCCACTTCTTCAGATAGGACAGTGCCTTCATTTTTAGCCCATCTGACTAAACCAAGTTAAAGGAACTTCTGCACTTCAGGGTGTTCAATCACAGTTGAGATCAAACTGTGAATCGAACATCTGGCAGTAGACAGGACATACATTCTGAGCTTTCTCAAGCCTGAAAAATTTCATGAAGCTGAGGTGAGACATGCTAATTGGAACTATTAGGAAGCAACTGATTGAGAAGCAGTGGTTTAAATGAGTGGAAAATCTAAATACTCATTAGAAGTGTTCAAGGAGACAGGCAAAAGGGCAGAAAAAAGACATCTATTCCCCAGCAGAATAATGCTCAGCAATCTGCTTAAGTAGCATTAGTCCCCTTTGTGATGCTTTGAACAGAAGTAGCTATTGCACTTCAGTAGTAAGATCTTGCTCACATTCTTTTTAACAGGTCTTGTGTAGCCGCAGATATTTGGCCATCACTTCACATTTAAAACTAGGTTCTATGTTAACTAAAAGCACACGTCACTACAGGCAAGAAGTCTGTAATAACTGGGCACAGAGGGGATGCACAACTACCCTGAGCAGTCACTTACTTTAGAAGCCTGGTGTGATATGATGGTGGAAATCTGCTGCTGCTCTGCCACGGCAGGAATATTTTGTACGTGCTTCCTCTGTGTCTCTAACGCTGATCCATTATACACATAGTAATATTGCTAATTGATCAGCTATGAATGCACAACCTCCTTTAATTACGCCAGTTCTCTCCCATGTGTTCTAAGACATGCATTTTAGAGGACTACGTTAAGGTCTGTTTTATGTGTGCAACTTCTAACAAGCGTAAGATAAGCCTGGTAATTAAATGCACCTTTTTCTCAACTAGTGCTACTAGTTCAACTTTCTGATGATTGGAAATAACTTCAAAAGTTCCCAGGTTAGAAATAGAAAATTATCTGGGATTATCCTCTCAAAGACAAAAGAGTTATCCCTAAGGAATTTTATTGGGTTGCTAAGGCATTTTGATTTGTTTAAGATTTTGCTCCTTTTCGTGTTTGGCATAGCTTTTCCACACTGACATGCTCAAAGCTGTACTCTTGAAACACACAGCTACAGTATGTGTTAGAACGCCATTGTTCCCCATGTGGACAAGCAGAAGGCACTTACCTCTTGGACCACCAGGATCCCAAATCCGGCTTCACTATTTTTCTTCCCACATCGAAGGGCAAGAAGTGGGCAACGAATGATACAGAATAGGCAGAGCTACGTAAGAGATCTGTTTCAGTTTTTGGTCTCTGAAACAGGGTTAAACTGGAGTGATGCAGAGTAGGATAGTGAGACATTCATACCCACTTATGATTCTGAGACTGGCAGTCTATGATGGAGTGACTACAGCAGTGGACAAGGGAAGAGCTACAGATGACATACATCTCGACTTCTGTAAGGCCTTTGACACAATCCCCAATATCCTTCTCTCTGAATTGGAAGGATATGGATTTGATGGGCAGACTGTTCAGTGGATAAGGAATTGGCTGGATGGTTGCATCTAGAGGGTAGTGGTCAATGGCTCCATGTCCAGATGGACATCAGTGATGAGTGATGTCCCTCAGGGGTCCGTACTGAGGCCAGTGCTGTTCAATATCTTCATCAATGACATAGTGGGATTGAGTGCACCCTCAGCAAGTTTGCAGATGACACTAAGCTGAGTGGTGCAGCTGACACGCCTGAGGGACAGGATGCCATTCAGCGGGACCTGGACAAGCTGGAGAAAGGGGCTTGTGTGAACCTCATGAGGTTCAACAAGGACAAGTGCAAGGTCCTGCACCTGGGTCAGGGCAATCCCCATTATCAATACAGGCTGGGGGATGAAGGGATTGAGAGCAGCCCTGAGGAGAAGGACTTGGGGGTACTGATAGATGAAAAGCTGGACATGAGCCGGCAATGTGCTCTCGCAGCCCAGAAAGCCAACTGTATCCTGGGCTGCATCAAAAGAAGCATGGCCAGCAGACTGAGGGAGGTGATTCTGCCCCTCTCCTCTGCTCTGGTGAGACCCCACCTGGGGTGCTGCATCCAGCTCTGGGGTCCTCAGTTCAGGAAGGACGTGGACCTGTTGGAGAGGGTCCAGAGGAGGGCCACAAAAAAATGCTCAGAGGGATGGAACACCTCTGCTATGAGGAAAGGCTGAGCAAGCCAGGGTTGTACAGCCTGGAGAAGACAAGGCTGCGGGGAGACCTTATTGTGGCCTTTCAATACTTAAAGGGGGCTTATAAGAAAGATGGGGACAGACTTTTTAGCAGGGCCTGCTGCGACAGGACAAGGCATAATGGTTTTAAACTGAAAGAGGGTAGATTCAGACTAGATATAAGGAAGACATTTTTTACGATGAGGGTGGTAACACACTGGAAGGGGTTGCCCAGAGAGGTGGCAGATGCCCCATCCTTGGAAACATTCAAGGCCAGGCTGGATGGGGCTCTGAGCAACCTGATCCAGTTGTAGATGTCCCTGCCAACTGCAGGGAGGATGGACTAGATGACCTTTAAAGGTCTCTTCCATCCCAAAGCATTCTATGCTTTACCTCAAATGAATTCATCTGGTTTTTTTGTCTGATGCTGGGACAATGTAACTAGGTTCTGCCCTTTGCTTATTGCAGGTAGCAAAAGCAGTATTTACGCCTAAATTTAAAGCTCTTTAAGGTAAGGAGTAAATCATGTACTAGCTTCCAGAGTATCATGCCAGTTTACAGTGCTACATCAACTACTGTATTCACAGTAAAAGTCTTTGTCCAATAGTTTATTAAGATGACTGATTTAGCATTTTTTGTTTTCAGGTTTCTTTTAGCATCTCTATTCAGCTGTTAAATGTTATTCTTTCAGACAGTCCAGCTGAGGGAAAAGCAGGCTGTGTTTTAAGTGTATTAGGAAATCACAGAGAAATACCTTGCCCATCTCTTTATTCATAGGTTAAAATGTAATGCCATACATACAGTTCTTAACAGTTACCAACTGAAAAAAATTATCTGCATAAAACAGAAGCAAAACTGAAGGAGACTAATTAGAAAAGCCATCTTGCTTCAACTCTTGAAACGACTACATACAGAATAATATACATATTTACATTACAAGTATATTATATAAATATAATATATATGTAATCTTGTAACCACAATAAATATCAAGAAGGTCTTTTGTAGGCACACAGCATAGAAAAAAATGCAGAATCTGCACAATCCTTAAGATTCTTGGAGTGACTCACTCTTACATTGTTTTCACACTGAAAAAGCAAATATTTTACACAAAATATACAGCCACGGTTTATGCAGTCCCCACTGAACAGGGAATCTTTCCTCGCCTTCCTGTAAGTCTACTCCTTGATTTTCTAATACTATTGCTCTATACAGCTATTACATAAGAAAATAGTTTGCAGGTTTGTTTTTTACTCAGCTAATAGCCTAAGTAATTATCAGTGCTAACAAAATAAGTACAGCATATCTACATAAGGTATATACAAGTGTTTGCACAAACAGGGGTTTGGTGAACTACTTCTGAGCTCACTTTTAATACTGGGGAGTTAACCTGAAAGCAGAAAAAAAGCATTTTCAGTGATACGACCTCAGAAATATTTCATCATTTGAGTGAGACCTGGGCTTCAGAGATAGAAAGCTTTAAATTTAGAAATTAATTAAAAAATCAAATTCTTGGCTATGCCGGCAAATGTAGGCCGCCATTGATTTTGAATATGTTCCCTTCAGTGCAAATCAAAACCCAGAGAATTAATCCAAAGGGAGTTTTCTCAACCTGTACGTACCGTCATGACATTTTAAAGACTGTCACTATGGAGCACCTGAGATTGCACCCTAGTAAATGAAGCTGACCACTTCTCATAGGAGAGCCATGATCAGTGAGAGACGAGAAACAAACAGCATTTTTTTTCTGCAGTTACAAATCAGACTCTGGCATATCAGGCATATCTGCCATCAGGTACCCAATACCATAACGTCCATTTGGAGCTGTATCCAGAGTTGGTGATCCAGTCTGTTTTCGATATATGTTTTTGCCAAAATTTGGAGATGGCACTTCACTTGGACTCTTCCCATGAATCAGACTTGTGTTATCTCCCTCCAGATTAACAGGTTCCTTTATTATCCGGCCTCTTTTGTAGGACACAGATGCCAAACTACCAGAGCTGTCATCGATAAGGTTGCAATGGCGCACCACGAAGACTATTGGGACCGGCAGTATGGCCAATACCATCAGCGATATACAGACGATCATTCCCCATGTTGGATAGCTGTGGAACTCTTCTGTAGCCTGAGCAACCCAAGAGAAAAAACTATTAATACATATTTACTTAAAGAAGAGCACATCTACAGTCCTCACCAAGGCATGGAGTTCTCAAACACACACTCATCTTTTTGTCACCTTGCACCCACAATGTGGGTATCGCTACAGATCTCAAATTTGAACAGATGTGGGATTACTACCTTTCTGCCAGCGAGCAGGACCAAAACACTGTCCCAGAGTTTGAGATGCTCAGAGCACTCTAGTAGAGCCCAAATCAAGATTTTCACATTAGGCCTTCTTCTGTATTTGTCTGTAGTTGTTCCCTGATCCTTTAAAGGATGTTCAGAACACACGAGTGTGCAGAGGTGTCTGTAACTGTGCCTGGAAAATAAGTCCCTGTTCTGTAGGCTAATAGCTGTCTAGACAGGGACTGTCTCAGATAACCCTGTGTAATAGTTCTACTTTGTATGAACTTCATGCAAACTGTAACATATTTACTAGGGAAGTAACTGCACCCCACACCTCTACTGCATTCACGAATCACTGGTCAACAGACTGTTTGCCTAGTAGCTCAGTTAACATTTAATTTTATACATGGAAAGGAACACTATGTTTGGCATTCTAAGATATTTCTAATTTTTCAGGGCAAGAATCAAACATGACAAGAGCATTTTTCTGAGAATCCTGAGAAAGCAGTAGTGGTTGTCTGGTCTTCCTACAGTAACGTAGACTTTTTTACACTTTACCTGTCTTTGCTGTGATTTTCCCCGCCGGCTAACTCAGACAATTGTCCATTAAGAAGGGTCCCTGAGATTCATTTCTCTGACAGTTTATGCTCCCTATATTTTGCATGACAAGCCTGTAGAAACAGCTGAGGGCTGATGAGCCTACAAACTAGCAGAATGCTTAGGAGTTATCTTGACTGAATCTCTTTTTGGAGCAACACGCAGCACTGACTCTGCAGTTTACACAGACAAGTTTTTTACAAATCAAACATTCTTATCAGAGACAGGTTTTAATGCAGTTGTTACCTACAATGTGATATGTGTTCCCAAAGGGGAAAATTTACGACATTGCTAAATCTCAATGTTTAATTCCACATAAAAAATTGATGTGATATCTGAAATGATTTGTTCAGTGTTATCATCCAACTATTTTCTGCAGTAAAATGAGTTAATGAAAGTGAACAACCTCTCCTATGCTTAAGAATTTCTTCAACATATATACAAAAACTAAAAGCCACAAAAAGAATGAAGGTTTGTGTCAAGCAGTTATATTTTAAAGCAGAACTACTCTAAAGTTAAAAAATAGTTGGTTTTACATTAATGTTACTTGAGATAAAAACCACCATGTCATTATTTATACTGATTTTTAATTTCTTATTGCAATTTTTTTGTCTTTTCATGTACTTCTGAAATACTTCAGAGATAATCATTATGATGGTGATGGCATCCATTACATACATACCGTATCTTCAATCCAAGCATTGTAGCCAGGAGGACTTAATCCCATTTGGACAATGCTAGCCACCAGCAAACATAACAATACTAAAGGTGAAACATACTTCCACATGTAGTAATAATACGGGCTTGGAGAAAACCCAAGCATATCCTTCAGATCCTCCATAAATCTGTGAAGGGAATAAAAGGTTATTGTTAGCGCGTACACTGAGATTTCAAGTACTATAATTGATACATAGCACTTAATTTGAGGGAACAGACACGCTGAAAAAGTGCATGTATAGAAGTGGCTGCAGTTTAGATTACTTGATGAACTGAAAAATAGAGCTTGTATTACTAGTTCAGAACAGATGAACAGAAGGTATTGCTACACAGTGCAGTGACTTAATAAACTGCTTGCCAGACCATGCTGGAAAGATATTTAAACTCACCTTTCTTTTATAAGATTCTTTTTTACATCTTCTTATATTGTCTACTGGGTTGTTTCCTAAGGCATGTGTCATTACTTTTGAGGACATATACAACCAGCACATCTTACAGATTCTACAGAATTAATTTCAAACCCACATGTGTGCTGCAGTGTAAAAAAATAACTTTATGCATAAGCTATGGTTTGCATCATATAAGTTGCTGAAATAAAACTTTGTGAACTTTTAAATCTGCCTCCTTGTGCCTCAAAATTGCAAATTACGATATGAACAGAATTCCTATTTTTGTATTCTTGATGGAGGAGTACATGGTTCCAGAGCCAGGAGAAAAAGAGAGAGTATTTTTATAATTAATTCTTTTGGAGAGTGCACAAACACTGATTCTGTTTTAACTTTCCTTGTTGTCCCACTCCCTTTTGAAATGCTTTTGAAAAAGCTCTTATAGCAATAAATATGTTTTCAAAGCAGTTACATATGTGAAGCTACTGTCATATAAACTCTCAACAAATTTTTTTGAACTGCATAGTTTGGGATATTCTGTCCTTTGCTTACACTGCAATGAAACACATCATTATAAAGAAGCTGAATTTACAGATGTATTGTGCCCTCTGTAGATAGCCTTTTCTTTTCTGGGATCTCCAGTTCTTCATCCAGTTAAACATAAATCTATTATCTTCACTTTAAAGTCTTTCATCATCTCCATCCTACTTGCCCTTTTTTAAGAGCTACCAAGCTCCTTTAGCACCAATTCCAGCGTGGCAGATTTTCCTTCTTGGCTACAGGGGATTCACATGTTGTCTTTTTTTCTGTCCTTTGGCTGTAATCCCTTTGGATGCAATGTTGGGTTTTTTTTTCCTCTATCTGATCAAAGACAATGTGTCTAATAAGACATATATATGGATCATCATCTATGAGGAGGACCCCCTAGTACTATCACAGCCAATGACAACTTGAAGTTGTTGATTCCGCAAACAAGAATGCTAGGCTCCTGAAGAAGGATATTCTGGAGAAATATGCATCAGAAGAAATATTAGGAATACTCCAGAGGGAGGTCCAGGTGGCTGTTATGAATGAGAAATTTGGCTGCTGACTTTTCACTATATCCTGTCAGAACCTCTTCTGAAAACATGAATCAACTGCACTGATTCAGAAGTGAAGTATTACCATATTTTAGCTATTCCTAAACACCAGCTTTCTCATAGGTTAAGTTGCTGACTTTTGGCCTGTCTACCTCCCTTCACAGTGGAACTCTACCTGACAGACACTACCCACCTGATACCCACATCATCCCTTTCATCTTTTGTTTGCATGTGTAAAAACATCTACACGGTGTTTTCATGTCTATGTGATCAATTATGGGATTATACATGTGGCCCAAGTGGGAATTCTCCCTTAATGAGTAAGCAGACCAGGCACTACTTGCATAGACCAGAAACACTGTCTGGAAACCATAAAATTAAATTTTCTTATTATAGTTTTATTTCATTATGGCAAGGGACTGGCTGATTACTCAGATTGAACAAGGAAAAATTCAAATGAAAACCCACCCGTTCTATGTCACCCTTTGTACATGCAAAGGAATCACAGATGTTTAAATTACTTCAACATGCTAGTATAGCATATTCTGTTTTATCTGTGGATGGCATGAGTTATTTTTGATACAAACTTTTCTATTCCTTAAGTGTGGCACACACTGATCTTGCTCGGTGAACACATTCTGGTGATTTTGGTGATAAGATGTAAAAAAAAATTAGAGGGACTTGACGGTCTTTTCTCTTCAGCCGTCACTGATAGAAGGTCACTTAACTTCATTGTCAACTGTACTGCTTCCAAATAAGTTTTGATCCTATTCTTTGCTATCATTTCCTCTATTTCCTCTCTCACAACTAATGCAAAGAACAATTAATTGCTATAACACCCCAAACTAAATCTAGTTCATAAACTGAAACTTTCTTATTGTTACTGCCATTAGAGTTTGCTTTGTTTCTTTCTCAGGCTGCCTGGAATACTGCCGATCTGGTCAGTATACTCATCCTCATCTGCTGCTTAGACCATGGTTATTACTTCTTGAAATCTTTCTCTTGCTGTCCGATTTCTATATAAATTTCTTATACTTGTATATCCAGCCTCCTTTCTAACTCTCTAATTTTGCCTCTTTTACTGCATCCTCCTCTCTTTGGATCTCTTGCAATTGCTCTTTGGGTTTCACTACACTGTCCTGATGCAGTATAACTTGCTCCAAACCTGTTTTCAAAAACAGACTAGATTCACCTCCAGATTGACCCACTTTCTACTTACTTGTATTTATGTGTACATCACAAATACTTCACGCAATATAATTAAAATAGTAATAATTATTGTAATGAATACTGTTGATATGGACAGGGAGATAAATTTCTTTCACTTACTTCTCTATTCCATAAATGCGGGTGACTGCAATATTCTCCAAAATAACCACAATAAGCAGGGGCAGAGTAGCTGAGTAGTCATCAAACATCGTCACAAAATAATTTCCAGAGCGCTGCACAAAAATCAGGCCAATAAAAAATGCTACCAAGCAGCAGATGACTGGAATAAAGGACAGAAATGTGAGCTGTAAGTATAACAAAATTCCATAGACAAAGAGGAAATAAAAGAGTTTGAAACAGGAAAGATACAAAACGCATTATTTCATATATTCAAAGTTGATAACATTTTCCGTTTTGGGGGCATCTCAATTTTAAGAATATTAGGAATCCCACCTATTCCCTACACAACCGAAAAGTTATGAAATTAGAATTACTGGAATTGCCATATCACAGCAGTTCTGATTAAACAGCAGAGATTAAATTAGTATTTCTCATTAAACATTTAACTTAATGTGAATGCAAGGCTAAAATAAACAAAACTGGTAAGCTAAACATCATACATGTTACCTGGCCACTAGATCACTTTTTGGAATTTGGAAGTGAAAAGAACCAAAGTTTCAGACTATGATTCTAAAAAATAAAAAGGCTCGGCTTCCCCTAGATCATTCACAGCATGAAGTTCCATTAGAATCTGTCTAAATGTATTCGTGCACTAAGCAACAAAATTTCTGCCCCTTCTTTTGTTCAGGGACAACCCGAAATATATTTCTTGAATGCTTGGTCCTGCATAATGAATCTCAATATAATTTTTCCTACTAAATTCATTGAGAATAGGACTGAATGCTTAAGTAGCCATAAAATAAGTCAAATTTCAATGAATTGTAAAATAAATTGTACGTTGAGCACCAGTAAGACATTCTTCCACTTAAAGTGCCCTTTTTTCCCCCCCACTGAGAACTTAGGTTAAGGATACACCTAAGCAGTCTAAAATTAGGTGAAACGAATCTGGGCTAAAGTATAAAATATCCTTACAGAATATACCCATTACATAAATCCCAGATAATCAATTAGTACTGATTAAAGTAGTGAAAGGAAGACTATGACACTTTTTTAAAATACTGTGGTGTAAGAGCAATCACTTTTTTCAACTTGTAGTAACTATTGTTATAATGACTTTCAGAGAACAGAAATTTAGAATAAAAGAGATCATTACAAATGGATGTGAACTCCTAATGCAAGGTGACAAAACCAGAACACAGATAAAGTCTCCCCAAACTGAGTCTCATTAACCACACCGATTTTTATTACTGACCCTGAGAAAAGAATTAGACCATCAGAACCATGTGTACGTGAATTTAGAAATTCTTGTTATTCTTATGTTCTCCTATAGTGTCTTACCATTACACCCCAAAAATATGCATCTTTAGTTGTAAACTAAGGCTGTGGTAGGTATACTCATCATAACTCAGCGCATACACATGCGGACTCCAATTTGGAAATAACTGAACTCAACTCAATTTGGAATTCCCTGAACTCCACAGGGGCTGAACTGGAACCATGGTGCAAAAAGTTGCAAATGTGTTCACACTTCTGCAACAATTGAAGATTTGTGGTTTCTAAGCACAAACTTTAGTGCAGGCATAATCCTTCTTAAATCCCACTGATACTGCATGAAGTATAAGGCAAGCTTTTCAATTTTATATGTTAATTATAAGTTGTAATCCTTTGAGTACAACTGAGTTTAGCAAAAATCATGCACGCATAACACTCAAAAATTACCATAGAAAGGCAGTTCTTGATTATTCCTTTATCTTAATAGGGTTTTTTTGTCAAATGCAGTAACAAGGAATTACTGTAAAATGCTCCATTACTCCACAGTAATGACTATATATCATGGTATGTGCATATATACTTAGGGAACACAGCTAATTTCTAAATGTCACACTGGTTAATCAATAACAATTTAAAAGCCAATTTAAAAACAGAACAAAACAACAAACCCCCAAGTGCTAGGTTAGGACTTCTGAAAAATCAGCTGATTAATCTTTATGAAGAATTTTATTCATAGATCTAGCAAAGTAAAAAAATACATCTTCTGTTAAATATTACTTATTATCTAAGTACTCAGCAGTCAGGAAAGAGCAGTGCTCTGCTGCATCATGGGTTAACTCTTAGAAAATAAAAAATACCATAAGCTGCTTTAACATTATCTAACTCTATGAAGGAAATAATAATAATATATTTTCTATCTCTCCTGTCACAGGTATTGATATGAAATCTGAATTTGTGTCCCTTGCAGCTTTCCTGAAGATTTTCAGAAACCTAACTTTCACATTTTATGCTGATGTTCTAGCTCAAAAAGAGAAACTGCTACAAGACAATATCAGAGCTACATGAACAGGCTACACCTCATGTAACTTTAGGCATTTAAAAAAAAAAAAAAAACAAAAAACCAAAACACACAACAAACAGACATCTTGTTTAAGACCCTTTCCACATTCAAGAGGGAAAAATATGTTCTGATTTTTAACGTATTAAACATTTCATCATAAATTAAGATTTCATTGGCCTACTGAGGAATACTTCATAGTAAATTGCAACGTATTTTCATTCTTTCTTTTGCTTTGTTTCCCTGGTCTGTGATGGCTGGGATGGAAAGTATTCTGGAAGAGCTCAGAAGGGCTGACCATACAGAAATTTGTAACAGAAATCCTCCATTAAATTTTAAGTTCTAGGATCTTCCTGCTCTTGTAGCATTCAGGGAAAGGTTTTACTTGCAGATATTAATGCGCCTCTGCAGGGAAGTACAGTCTGGAATACAGTGACTTACTGCTCTGTAAAATGTCAGCACTGAAAACTTTTATGTCAGAAAACAAGACTTTATACTCTCAAAAAAAATTTTTAGCTCTAGTGAGAAAAGAAAGCTTTGTGCAACTCACCAGTAAGAATTTCCTTCCTGACTTTGAAGGTATCAACAATGGGTGTGATGATGCCTTCAATAGTTCCAAACATACTTCCCAGTCCCAAATTTACCAACATGAGGAAAAACATGACTGACCAGAAGGGAGAAGCAGGGAAGTGGGTCATTGCTTCTGTAAAGGCAATAAAAGCTAAACCAGTTCCTTGAACTGCCTGTCAGTGAGGAAAAAAAAAAAAAAAAAAATCACATTATTCATGGAGAGTATTTTTTTTCTAGTGTGACAGTCTGACTTTATGTTCATGCAATGTCATTGATTAAATATTGAAGTTAGAGTGGGAAGCTGCTATCTAATATGTGATTCTTCCAAACCTGCAAACTTAATACTATTTACTGAAATACTGGATTTGGCTGAGAATCTGTAAGTTGATTGATATTAACAACACACTTCTTACTCTCTTTCATTGATAATTTTGCGTGAGAGCTCTTATACAGGATGGCTACAAAATACACTCTCTTCTCTCCAGTAAGTATATAAAAGACTTCATTTCTATACCTATTTGTTTCAAATTTAAATGGCAGGAATAGTATAGAAACTTTTAATGTCTAAGTCACTGATTTGACATTTTAGCTTCAGATACTGGTGCAACTACATAAAGGTCAGTGTTTAAAACTGGAAGTCCCTCTGAAAAAGCTAGAAAGGTATCTCTTCTTTTACAGATCTGGTTTACTGTAAAGATTTCAAAACAGGATGATATTCATTAAGCAATTATATAATAAGTAAAGAATAACTTTTTTACTTTCTAGTGAAGTAGTATTTATATTTAATAATTGTATCTTCACATTAGAAGACATCAGTCTGAGAAATTGATAGGTACTCCTCTGTTTAGTCTTTGGAAAAATCCTCACACTCAACTCTTCTAAAAAAACCAGAACTTTAAAACCTCATGAGAAGAGCAATATAATGATCAGAATATATTATAAATCAGTGAAGACTATATTAAGACATTGGACCCAAAAGTCCTCAGGTGAGCTGGAATGCGACCCTGCATAGAACCATGTGTTTTCATATGGATCTCTAGAGATGCACTGCTCAGAGGTATACTGTACTGATACTCTGTGTAAGTATACTTCACAGTTTACTTCAGGCTTCAAAATACTCATCCGTTCATAATCTCTGTATTTAAGACTTACTTATTACTCTTACCTTGTTAAGTTCATCTTCAATTTGACAAGATTTCAGACCAAGAGAATCAAACTCTTCTTCTTTAACTTTCTGAATAATATCATAAACTAAATTGTAATCTTCTGCTGTAATGCTTGAGAAATTGATATGATGTGGGATCATATCCTGGCTCAGATTGCCTACTTTCAAAAGTTTTAAAATCTTCTCTGAATTTCTGTAAAACACAATAAAACAGAGAAATCAAAACTTGATGATCTGTGTTAATTCATAAATGAAATATACCATAAAAATAATAATAAAAAAAAGAAATGGATATTCATACTGGATAACACATTTTTCATTTATGATATTGGCTTTGAAACCCAGAACTGCAAACACCACCAAAGTTGCCAGCACGGAAGTGAAAAAATTGATGAAGGACACCAGTACAGCATCAAAATGGCAGTTGTTGTCTCTCTTGTTGTAGCTTGAAAAGGCAATGACTCCACCAAATCCAAGCCCTAAGGCAAAGAACACCTGAGTAGCAGCTTCTCTCCAGACCTTGGGCTCCAGCATTATTTCAAGCTGTTTGAAATTAGATATAATATATGTCAGCTATAAAATGCATTTCTAGTATATGAAAAGACAACAGAAGAAAAACAGGAAGACAACCTACATTACAAAATGCTAATACTCCACTACAACTGTATTTTCATTATGATACAATGAAAGCTGAATGTGACACCTAAAGTTGAGCAAACTTATCAGCCAGAATTTCTATTGATTTTATATGATACAATCCTTAAAGACAAACAGAGTATGTTCCTAACAATGAGACACTACTAGAGCTGTGTGATTATTGAACTAGCAGCTAGTTATACTGTGAAATTAGAGAGAACATCAGTCTTTTTTTTTTAATAGTATTTACTGGTTGGGTTTTTTTGTTTGTTTGTTTGTTTGTTTTACAGTACATGTATTATCAGCTGTTAGAATTAAGATTTATTTTGGGATGATCAACCCTTTTATAAATGCAGTAAGTATGTTGAAAGTTGTTTGTTGTTACTTTTCAAAAAAAAAAAGTGACCATGAAATACACATGCTTATATGGAATTCTATTACATGCAAATATGTAAAGCAAAATGCAATATATGAAATAAACACAAGCCACCATAATCTGTACAATCCATGAGTCAAATCTCCTTTAAGCTAGATGCTTCAAACTTACTGTAAGTTAAATGGGTCATGTATTTCAGGGACAACTAAGCCTTTTATCAAAAAAACTGAACTGTATTGCTCTTTCAGATGACCATACTTCAAGAAGTATCTTTGTTAAAGTTATGAGTCATCATCTATCTATCTCAGATCCTTATAATACTGAATCACAAAGAAGAAATACATGTGAAATTTAAACACTAGATTTTCTTAAGTTGATTCAGGGCCCCCATTCATTTAACAGTGAAAGACCTTACTTCTGTGAATGTGTTGGGATTTTTTTTCTGGTTTTGGGATTTTTTTTTTTAAAACCCTAGGCTTATCAAAAACAGTAAAACTAAAAAGCATCAGCATAGATGTCAGCATCAGAAGACTGACTGTCTTATTCTGAGGAAAAAAAAAAAACATAAGTCTGCTATTATTACGATAACATTTTGAAAAATTTTCCTATTTCCCATAAAGGTATAATATTTATTATAGATAGGTAGCAGATACCTTCTTTATTCTTTTACATATAGCTAAAATACAACATATTTGAAAAAAAAGGTGTTTATGACAATAAGCTTGTTACTGCCTTACAATTTTTGTTATAATTACAATGCACAAGTAGCTATTGCACATAGTTCAAGCTGCCCTAGACCTTTTCCACTAGAGGGAGCTCGAGGAATAGTCTTAATTTTACCAAATCTGTAAAAGGTTTAAGTATCGAAACACTTCTCGCTTTCTGCAATACATGATTTGGTATCATCAAAGGTAGTACGTTCTCAAATACACATTGCCTAGCATTTCAAAATAAACTTGTGACTCATTTGCTATTGTAAGATATTTTCTGTGAAATTTTGGGGGCTCTGTACTTAAGCTTCATACAGTCCTACAGTTTCACTGTAGTAGTTGACTTCAGTGGGCTTTTCATATACCTTCTTTAGGTTTTTCATTAAGGTTATTATTTAGAATTTCTGCTTTGTTCATCAACCATGCCAAAGAAAGAAATTCTCCCCTTCGTTAGCCCTGTGCTCCCACACCTGCATCATTATGCTAACACAACTGTTCTGTGGCAGTGTTCTGATTGTCTGTGGTCAAAATGTGGTCCTTTGCTGAACTAATCAAGGCTAAAAAGACTTTTCTCCCTCCTCATGTTTATCTACCTAGATTATTTTCAACCTAGGTCAGTTTAGCAATTCTTTTTACAGTCTGCCTGCCCAAATAAACTGTAAGCCCAATCGAGCGAATGGACACAACAGGTGGGTGAGTCTGAATTCCTTCAGGTAGTTTCGTACAAACCTACAGTCCAAATTAGTGCTCAAGTACAGAAACAATCAGAGATTATAATGAAAATACTTTTCAAGGTATATTCACATATACTGTAGGTGACATATAGGCCTCCTAACCTCAAATTTAAGCCACAACTTAAATTTTGAGATACAGAACTGGAAACCAGTAGCAGAAATTAAAAACAATTTTTCTTTCAAGATTGTTTATCTGAACACTTGAAACAACTGTATGATTAAGTTATAACGTAACTGTAAAGTAAGCATCAGCTGCAACTTATTTTAGGTCTAACTCATGAAAGATGAAATAGTGAAGAGGTGTTGGTATTCAAGGGGAGTTTCAGTGTTTACTTTCCCTCAGTATCTAGTGGTACTTCTCTAGTTAAAGAAAGGATTAACATTGTGCCTGAGAAACCAAATTATAACTTCAAGAGGCCTGTATTCCATCTCTGCTACAGACTTCCTCTTCATCAATAAGCACTGCATTTCTCTGTTCCTCAGATTTCCCAAATTTGCCTGAGCAGCGTCCAAGTTCCTGCAGAACCACAACTCTAAAGCGGTGACCATGAGTGAAGCAGAGCACAACTGCACATCACAATGCAAGAAATAACAATGTGATAGCTAACAAAGGTCATTTTTATAGGATGACAGTTCTCCACAGACTCAAAACATCTGGAATCAAAACAACTGACAACATCCCTGTCATCTGGCATTAGCCACTATGTGCATTGCTTTTAATGATCTTATTTAATGATCTTTATTTTTGAAACATCAGTCCTGTTCTGCTCAACTGTATTATGAAATGCACTTGTTGAAAAGTCCATTTCAGAATACAATAATATAACATGAAGCCCAGCATTATGCATTCCTGAGCAAGCATGGCTCTGACTACTCAAGCATGCTGTTCCTGTAGTATAGATACAGTTACAAGCATTTGAGATGGGTGTGGGTAGAATTTAGATCTTCAGGCTAAACATTGATTTGTAACATCCCTTCTCACCTCCACAGTTATAAAATCTAAAGTTCTGTAAGACACATGCCCAGTAAAAATGTTGACAGCAAAAAATGTATGATTAGACCCACTGCTATCTTGGAATGACAACCATACAGAACATGATAAGGAAAGCTCAGTAGTGAGTACTTACACTACTTTTACAGGATGAGCAGAGCATTAAAGACAGGTCTCCTGTACTTTTGGGCTACTATGCAAACAGCACTAGTTTATTTCTAAAAAGGGACAAATCTATCCCCTTCCAAAAGGGACAAGTTAATTATGTAAATCTGTGACAGCATTCAAGGTAAGGCATTTCACTGTGACATCCCAGAACTAGGCATTTCAATCCTAGAGAATGGCAAAATTTAAGATTTGCTTCTCTTTTCAGTATTTGGAGCTTTCTAAACATCCTGAATCCTGGAAATAACAGTGTGAGTTGCTTAGCTTTGTAAAGGCATCTAACTGTGAACTTGTCACCTAAGGGAGGTAGCTCTACACAGACCCTTGGAACACTTAGAGCCTTTGGACCCTAGGGCTTGATATTGTGCCACTGAGGGCAACAACAATTTTGCAATTTAACCAAACAGGGAAATGGTCAAATGTTCTATGAAGATAATAAGCTTAAATGACAGCATTCATAAAAAAATGGCCAAATTGCCACTGAAACTTTAATAGACTGCAAACAGAAATTAAGCACATACCTTAGGTGTGAACATGTGACGAATTCCATCCACTGACCCATTAAGGAGAAGTCCTCTGATCAGAAAGCATAAAAGTACCACATAAGGAAAAAGGGAACTAAAATACATGATCTGAAAAACATTAAAAAGAAATTTAACATGACATCCACCGATTTTATTTTCAATAGCTTAATTCATTACTCAGTATATAACTGAACTGATAATCATATGCTCCAAGAAATATGCAGAACACTTCCCATTCCCCTTGTCTCTGCAGAAGAAAGCAAAATCACACGACTGTAAAATAAATTCTGTACTGTATCAAAACAATACGGTTGCCATTGTGTTGACTAACTGATAACAAACTGCTGAGCTTCCAGGGAAATTCAGTATGAATTCAATGAGATGACGACGAGAACAGAAGTAGACTGTTTTAGAAATGCTTCACTTTACAAATGCACTTTGATTCAAGTACATAGTATGGTAAAGATATGCAGCATGAACAAAAACTCATTCTGTCTTCAGGAGAGAAGACAGAGTCAGGGGAAAGTATATAACCAATGGATTCACACCACTAGGTAATTCTTACTGCCAAAACAGAAGAAAAGCTGGGGATATTCTCTGAT
Organism: Nipponia nippon; assembly: GCF_047370975.1. Classification (NCBI taxonomy): domain Eukaryota; kingdom Metazoa; phylum Chordata; class Aves; order Pelecaniformes; family Threskiornithidae; genus Nipponia; species Nipponia nippon. The sequence continues at coordinate 46,822,923 of NW_028262347.1, forward strand.
CTACAGAAATGATTTAAGATCTAGTAGGTTTGAGTCATAAAAACTAGACAGCAATATTGCACTGACTACTGGACAAACAACATGCCACGGAGTTGTCAGAATCCTGAAGTGCAATGCCGCGCAGCTTTCCACAATGAAGCAGCATGCTTTTGCTACTGCACATGTGAAGCCCGACACTTTTGGGCTTCTGTATCACTTAAACACTTTCATAACAGAACACCTTTCTGACACACTGACTCATTTATCTAATACAAATCGTAAATAAAAAATTAGTAGTCAAATACAATCTTTCATTCTCCATCATGAATGAAAACAAATCTATTCTGTGCTTTAAAGTTTAGTAAAATGATTCTCTTGCTAAACTTGCTAGTTGTTTCTTTTACTGAAATACACTAAAGAGGTCACAGAAATTTTCATCTCGGTACCAAACCTTTTAATGGCAAAGAATTTGCTATTAGAACAGATTATTTTTCATCTGGAAGTCCCATTGAGATCAACAGAGCTAGTAAATCATTCACTAGCCAATCCACCTGGCTGCATGGAAAGGAAAGAAGACAACGTGATGGACTCGGATGCAAAGGGATGGTTAGTCATTAGTCAGAAGAAACAATCCAGAATCCTGAGAAGCACCCGTGTTAATGACAGAAGCATGGATTCCAATGACAGTAACAATAAAGAGCAAAATGCCAAGGAACTTTGAGGACCTGAGCGCACTGCAGTCATACTGTGAGTATACATCGAAGTCTAATTCCTTAGACGTTCAGAAACACACAGACTTAGGCTGCATTAACAATTCAGCAAAGCTGAGGTACAGTTACTTGCAACAGTTACGCTGATGAGAACAGAAATTATTCTTCTTCAGATTTCCATTCCCACTAAATTACTACATTTCCCACTAAAATTACTACAATTTTAATGTTAAACTACTAACATTCCTCTACTTCAGATTATACAAATACAGAGATGACTCACAGCTTCTAACCTGCTCCTACATATTTCATGAGAGGGTGTGGTGAACAAAAATGTTGTGAAATTTTTCAAAGTAAAACATTGTCATTTAGGTAAACAGTATACTCACTTTTCCTGAAGATTGAATGCCTTTGATCATGGCTAGGCATACCATGACCCAGGCAGCCAGCAAGCAGATAGTCATCTTCCAATTTAAACCCCCGCTCTCTGACAGAGAGCTGGAAATATTCAGCGCTTCTCTGTACCAGTAATAAGTGGTTGCAGAACTTTTTTCACACTCTGGCTCCACAACTGTCAAGAGATGTCAGCAAGTAAAGTATGGGTTCAGGACAGAAGTATTTTCCCAACATTTTATAACAATGTTCTACCAGTTCCCAATATTTGCAATTGTGTTGTCATAATTTACTGAGAAACCAAACTTACAAGGAGTCTAAGACATTCACTAAAAGAAAAAGTGACTGCTATCGGTGAAAGGTTCTGGGAAAATCTTTGTAAAACAGCCTTTTGGGATAACATATTCCTTTGCATATGGTCAATCAGGGTCCTAGGCAAAAATTAATTTTCACTTAAGTACTAAATAGTAGGCAGGCCTAGATGAAGACACGCATTTCATTTACCACAGAAGATTACATTACCTACATATGATACCGTGACTTACATACTATGAAAAGTATCTCTCTGAAATTGAATACTGAATTATATTAATTTTGAAACTATATGGAAAACAAATTCTCAATTGTGTCTGCTTTGATGTGACACTGAAATTAACAGGCACTTAATTACTATTAGAAATGACAAAATAACATAATGATACCAAAGTGATGAGAAAAGGAAAAAATGGCTCCTACACAGCTACGTTAAATGAAAGTTGCTATGTGTATTCCAGAATTGATTTTTTTATTATACTGTAATTCTGCTTTACTTACGTTACCAAACAGTTTAAGAAATTGTGTGTATCTAGACATATAACACATATTAATAGAGAGAATTCTTCAAAGAAAATACGTACTTAACTTTTTTATAAATTATTTATATCTGACAATCAATCGTATCTCTAAGCTAGGTCCTGAGTGAAGGTTAATTAATGAAAAGAAGGGAAAAATATACTAATTTTAAGAAACCTAACACAGATGTCAGATCTTCACTGAAATAAACCATCAAAAATGACAGGATGTTATCAAATATAGTACTTTTCTGTGTTTAAGCTTAGTTCAGATGAACTCAGCTGAAGTTAGGCTGAGACATTGTATCTTAATACTTAGGCAGGATAAGAGTATGTAAACAGACAAACGCTGTGGCTCGATTAATGGACAATAGCTTCTGGGATACAGTCAATTTGACTGTGTGCCAACATTCACAAATACTGATTATTTTTAACAACTGAAGCAAGCAACTCTGGTAAAGACACTATAAAAATGTACAACTTTTCAAATGTCCCTGGTTATGTTCTTTATTAAAGGGGTAAAAAAACCACAAAAGGTAATTAAAGAAAATTTAAGATCTGAAATAGGAAGAAATGAAAAGAAATATTTCATATTTCAAGAGCAAGGATAATGCAAAATGCGTAACTATTATGAGATAATCGAAACCAAGGGATAAGGAACTTTTAATGCTGTTGTATAATATGTCCATTTGAGACCATCTCATTATAGCAACAAACCAATGCCCAATTATCTAATTTCTATTAGTTTACAAAGCAAACAATGCTTTTATCACATGCATTTCATTGATGTTTACAGTTTTCCAATTTCTGCCTTGTTAGTAATGCAACAATTTTTACTTGGACACCAGGAAGTACCCTACTAATTGAAATGTAGGAATATCTTTCCTCCACCTTTGTTTTTCACCACATAAGCATAAAAAGCAGTATCAAAATCAGAAAAAAGTAATCAGAAATTGTTTTTTTCTGCACCACATTAAATAGCACTCTCTTAATTTCATTACTCTTTAAAATGCTGTTGACAGTGATGTTCCTCCCCAAATACAGTATATATTTATCTTAGATTAGGTTTTTTAATAGTATTTTTCCAAGTATATTTTCAAAGTATTATAAAATGACATCTTATTAAGATAAAAAAGCAGCTTTGCATACAACACTTTTTCCCCAAAAGTCTCTCTTTGAGTTGTATTTTTTCTCCTTTATGTTTGAAAATCTCGAATTTTATACATTTTATATGATTTCTAAGAACATTAATATAGACTTACAGGTATGAGATGTATTTTTAACTAAAGGACACTGGTCCCATGGTAATGGATGCTGAAAAGACTGGGAAAAGTAAAACAGACTCCATCCAATAATGACATTGTAGTACAGAGCCACAAAGAAACATACCTATAAAAAAAAAAGTTAATTAACTACATTTGTAAATTAAAAAAAAAACCAACCTACTGAACTTCTGCATATTTCTGCATATCAGCTACTGAACCTAATTTTAACTAAAACAAGTCAGAATAAGAACTCAATGGCTTGCCCCATTGAAGTACCTGGCATTTTCTAAATTTTCACTTTTCTCTGTATTTATCATGTAATACCTAATATTTTTTTTACAGGCTTTTTTTCTCCAGAAGACTACTCTGTTCCCTAGTCAGAATCACAAAATACAAGTTGATTGGTTTTACAGGCACTTCTGTATCAACGTTTTTAATGTACTAATTTAATATCTTTTGAAACAGTGCAAACCGACCTTGAAGCCCAGCTACAAATCAGTGGCCTTTTCCTGCAGCAGAACGGAAAGCCTAAATCATACAGACTGAAATCAAATCACACAATTAATGTTAAAAACTTACTACACAGCTTGCAAATCCAATTCCTCCAAGTTTAGGGCTGATATAATTCCACACACCAATACTCCCTCGGCGGATCCTCTGCCCCACAGCAAGCTCCAAGAAAAAGAGTGGAATCCCTATTACCAGTAGTAAGATTAAGTATGGCACAAGATAGGCACCTATTAAAGAAACAAAGTATAAAACAGAGTGAGAGGGAGAAGTCAGAACTTGACAAAACAAATGTGAAACCTTCTAATAGTTTCAAGTTTGAATTAGTGTCATTCACTGCAAAGCTTTTTTTTTTGATCACATGCAAAGAGTAATTTTACCTGAATCTTGGCCATATATCTTGTAAGATATGAAAAGCCCAGCAACATCAAATTTCTAAAGCACTAAAACATTTTGAGGCAAAACTTACTGAAAGTGAGTTACTACCTAATCTAGTTGTTCGCTTGCACAAAATTTTGGGCATTTGATCAAACTTTTTAGAAACATAGTGATGCAATCAGGAGCTGAATCAACATTCCTTAAAAACTCTACACCTTGACTTCTAACAGAGCAGCAAGACTGAATTTATAAAGGAAATACGGAAAATACCGTGCATACAATATTCTGAATTTCATCCAATCTTAAGCAGTTTCAGAAGACCATACTGTTGATTTCTCCATGTGCACCTCAGATGCTCAGAAATGGGATTTCACAGTTTACAGAATAATGATTCTATCCAGCTAAGCACAAAAACCGTATCAGCCCGTTTCTACCAGGCTCCAGACAGAGGCTAGAGACATGAGGTGGAAATGACATGGAGCATTTTAGATCCAGATCTTGCAGTATGCACGAACTCTCACTGAAGGCATATTTGAAAATGCAACTGTTACTTCACCTTTATATATATATATATATATGTAAAACAATTCCTTTTTTCAAGGTGTTGTTCCCAGGAAGTAGTCATATATAATTCTAACTTCAGGATGTATCTCCATTTATTTCAGTGAAACTAATTGCAATACACTAACTGCCCTGACAAGTTCCGAGCCCAGCCTCCTCCTTGCTGTTGACAGTATTTAGTACTAGAGCTAACAAAACATTTAGGCATCGGCAATTAGCAACGTGACACCTAATTTTCAAATGCATGGCTCTTATGCTGCAATATAGAGTACTTTGCTGGCCACCTAATTCAAAGGGCTTAGGACTTTTAACTGCAACCACTTGTAAGGCTAAAGAAAAGCACTTAAGAGATGGAGACTGCAGCATGTTGGAGCAAGCTACAAAGCAAAGATCTAAAGACATCAGAAGCTTAGACTAAGAGCTATTAAGTTGTCTAATCAGTCTATTCATCTCTGTGATGACAGGGAAGATGAGCAAAGTTCAGAAACCAATTTGGGATTTATCATCAACTCCAGCTAAGTCCTACTTTAAGTTTCTTCATCCAGCATCAACTTTCTAGGGCTTTTTTAGGGGTCTATCAAAATACACTGTCATTTGCATATCCTTAGTAGGTAGGTTATCTCACAGAATACGGTTTATTTTAGAAAAGTTAAACTTTCCTAAGCTGTGCAGGAGGCCTCAGATTTTCTGGTACCATCCACTCATATTTAGGTCCACTTGCTATTTTGCTCTTCATGAAATAAGCACAAATTGGACATCACCTTCCATTATAAAGATCTTACAAAGATTTTAAGCATGGAGTAACTACAGTCTTGAGTCTAAGAAAAGCAAGAAAAAAGACAGAAGAAAGAAAATCTGAGAAAAAACTACTGGTGGACCAAACAAAGAATATTGATCTTATTTACCTCACAGTCTATAGGCCATGGTTAGCAATGAAATAGATCCTTGTGTTTTATTTTCATGACATGATAATATGATATGCAATGATATTGTTCGAGCAGCATTTGGTCAAAGACTATGCCAGGCTCTGAACAACGTACTGGTTTTGAGGTTACCATACACCCTCACAGAGACAAACATCATGGTCTATCTATCCATTTCAGCACAGTATAGACTTTAGTATTATTTCTACTGAGGTAGCAGCTACATTCCCAATCAGTACTTTGGAGTCTCTTGTCGTTCATCTTGTACGTGCACATAATGGAAAGAACTATGAAAAGAGAGACAACAGAGACAGAAGGAAATAAACATAAGGAAAACCGAGGAATAGAGTAACAACCACATTCCAGAATGAGGGGGACTGTCTGTCATAAGAATATATAAGACAAATAGTACTATTAAATACCCTTGATTTACCATCAACATTGTCTCAAAATTTCTGTGAGACAGAAGTATACTGTTAATTCATACCACAAATGAGAAGCTTTGGCATCACTATCTTTAAAAATTTGGTCATACAATTAATTGAAAGCCAACAGTACATAGTTTTTTACATAGTATAAGACTACTGTAAATGATACCTGAGGTCTTAATTAGACAGGTGTTGCATAGCTGTGCAGAGACAAGCCTAAACAGCTCAAAAAAATTGGGGCCTAAGTGACTTACCCTGTATCCCACTGGATGACTGTACTAGAGCAGGAACTGAACCCAGCTCTTCAGTGTCCCAGTCCACAACCTTTATCACAAGGCTGCAAAGTTAAGCACATGTTTAAAGACTGGGCTGACGTGGGTGTTTTATGGTGCAGTATCAATTTAAGTTGCAAGATTTATCAGTTAGATTCAACTAAATGAGTTAACTAAATGTGGTGTTAAATCCACATCACATTATACATGACACAACCCTGTACCTCAGTGTATGTAGCCAGCAGACTTCATCTCTATACTGCAGGGCTTGTGCAGAGCACCTGTAGCGGTGGTCTTATCATTTACACCTGCTGAACTCCCTTTTGATCTTGTGCCCCTCCCCAAAAGGAGGACATAATGGAAAATAGTGCACATATGAGTTTCAGTGCAATACAGTTTGGACGTAGCTGATTATACAACAGTACTTCACAGCTGCAAAGGGCTTCTGTGCCCTCCAGTCAACATGAAACCACAGCATCTCTGCACAAGTATTTTGTTTCAGCCTCCCCTTGAAGCTAGACATACTTCAAAGAACTGTAAGACATCTTCACTTCCTCATAAAACAGAATCACTATGGAAACAGCTCAGCATGTCTCATATTTGCCAGTGCATGATAACATGGGGCCTTGGAGTTACAATATTGAGTAAGCATCATTTTTATCTGAATTAGAACAATAAACTATACATGCTGGCCTTGAACAGCATCCTACAATTAGTTATATTATCTGCTAGATCTGCCAGTTAAGCAGTCTTCTGAATATTACAGTTCTGTGTGGTTCATGATCCGCAGGTCTCCTTTCTACATTTTAAAAATTGTTCTACAGTAAAGTAGCTTTTTTGCATATTTTGGCCTTAAACACTGGCTTTCATATTAAAAAAACTCATCTCAACTTCATAAGGAAAAAAAAAATCTAAAAAAAAACCCTCATGAAGAAGGCTTCACTAGAATGAACAACAAAGATACAAAAGATTTCAGGAACTGGTGAATGTTAATACTGTGCACAGCACTGCTTTGATTTCTTAATTTTTTTATTTAACCAAGCACCGCAATGGGATAACTGATAAGTTGTCTCTCTTGATACTACAATATGTACTACATTTGGCAACATTATTGATAAAAATGGAATATTAACATTGGTTTTGATTTAAGTTTTTATAAATGCTCAGGGGGGAAAAATAACATAAAATGACATGATTCATAGTGATTAGAGTTGGAAAATAATTTCAGAAGCCATAATGCAAGACGACGTAACTATTAGTACCTTGATACTACAGAAGAACTCGTCTTCTCCTAGCCATTCTTGATGTAACCTGAAAAATCTAATAACTTTCCAGATTTGTTTCAACTGCTGCTGTACTAATTTTTAATTAAGTGTCTAGTACCTGATTTAATTTTTATTCAATGAAGGTGAGCTTTACCACTGTCTTGAGGAGACATGCCAGTTCTTATAGCTTACTGGACACGTACTAATAGAAAGCAAGCGAGAAGCTGATATTCAGATGAAGATCAACTTATTTTCAATGTTGAATGTTAAAATTTTCAAAGTTATGACAAGTGAGCAAGAGAAGACTATAAGTTTACAGTCTACTAAGCTCCTATAAGTGAAATTATTTACCATTACAAAATATAAACTGCTTTTATCAGGAAAACTCTGATAAAAGGTTTTGTGTTTTATCTGTAGGTTTGTAGTCTATCCTACTGATAGGATAGTCTTCCTGTTACTAGTCTTTCAGTTTAAACATGTTCAGGTGTGCCTATTTACGAAACTGTGCTTAAAGGATGAAAATCCCCTTAGCCAATAATCTTTAAGGAAGAATTACATTTACAAAATAAAAATAAGACATTTTCAGCACACTGAAGTACAACTGAATTGAGTCTGATAATACAGTTTAAATCAGAACTCACAAAATGATATTGAAGTCATCAGTGAATTCAAGGCACTAATTGTAAATTATTGATCAAAAGCTAAATAATGAAGCCACTGAATCCATACTCAGTTTTGCAATACAAGGGAATACGTGCTTTGCTCCCATTCCGCTTGTATTAGACAATCAGACTGTAGCTTCTAATGACTACTCGGTCTTTAACAGTTTACATACTATTTCCTCAGCACTTATGAGCAATAACTGCTTTGTTTTTTATAAGACCACAGAACTTAACTGTGCAATCTGCTGGTGTTTCAGTATAAAATCCAGACTACTTAACTGTAAAAACTTGTGATGTGACTCTACTCATGTCAATCTTTTCAAAACATAATGGCAAGATAATCTGCTATAGCTTTCCCTATGCTGCTCACAGCTTTTATATGTTTATCCTTGTTTACCAGTTCCTTTGACTTTCTACGTCACAGAGATACTAAAAAGACTGACCTTAAAAAAAAGAAATCGGGAAAATTAAGTTAATGCTCATGAAAATGCAACATAAAATCTTTGGGTGTGCAGTACTTTGTAGACTCCCAGGAACATCTGCAACACTAGAAGCACCTCTTAGATAACTATGCTCATTTGTCTTCATAATAAAACTTACTCAAATATCACTTACTCTAGCAGAACACCTAACTTAGTTTGCTTTTGTTACTTCTCATATGTGAAAGTACCATTTTACTTCTGCTAATCCTAAGGGAACACAACAACCAAACAGAATAAACTTTAAATATTTCCTTTGTTTGAGAAAAGTGAAAGGTGTTCAAGCTATTCACCAGATGATAGCAATGAGCAGCAGAAAAATATAGGTCTAGTTTGTCACTACTTATCAGCCTCACGGCAAGACTGGTTAGACCTGAGCAGTTTATTTTTAAGGCTCACTATCAATCGTAGGAAGCTAAGGCAGCTTTGAACCTACTGCATGCTAACATAGGTTATGAAATTGTTATATAGGAACTGTGCCTATCTAAACAAACACACATATTGGTCTTCATATAGTAAAGGAGTAATAAACTGTCTAAGTGTAAAAATGATAAATATAAAAAAAGACTTTAAAGCTAAGTTAGAGTATACCCAGCTCCAACGCAAATCATCTTTGTGAGGCATCAAGGAAGAAACAGCTTTTTTATCTGTTAGGCTGCAAAGAGCAGAGGAGGTGCCTTAACTGCCAGAGGGGGACTGGGCATTGCCTACCAGGGAGAAGGGGGACCTGTGGTGAGGACAGAGGTGAAGAACGCCGAGAGATCTACAGTGAGTTCCTCAAAACTTTACTGAACACCTTCAGCCCCTCATTCACAGAGCCTAGAACTCCTTTGAGCCTTCCCTCTCATCCCAAGTCAAGAAAATGAGCACCCTGGAGTGCTCTCAGTCTCTTCCCAGACTTAATCCTTCTCTTGATACTTCCTACATTACAGCTACATCCCAAATGTGGATTGAAGTTTGTCCCAGCTGCATACTAGCCTCTTCTCTCACCTCTCATGACAAACTTTTTTGTGGGAGAGAGCCAAGTATGAAAGCCAGCAAAGAGCTACCCAGTCTAGCTGTAACTTAAATAAGCATAAAAAATACAAGATATTACTCTAAACATTTATGAGTTTATATGAATTAAAGCAACAGGAAAAACTGTTAAAGGATCACAAGAAAGAAAGCGAAGGCAGTTGTTTTGGTGGCATAGACCAGATCTGGAAATAGAGATTGGAAAGATACTTATGGATGTCCAAGTACCAGTGCAGTGTAGCAATACACAAGTTACCTTTAAAGATGGCACCACAGATACCTCACTGAAGCAGTACAGAGCTCTGAAGTCAGGAGTGTTGGCATAGCACAGGCCCTAACCATAAACAAACGCAATCTCCCTAGAAAACAGGGGAGTAAACACCCAATTTTTTCTCCACAAAACCCTCAAATAATACACATCTAATTGGGCTAACTTTTCTGTCTCTTTTCTATGTTTATTTTGTTGCTTTTGTTGTTTATGTCGCAGAAGTTACAAAAAAAAAAAAGCCAACATTGAAGATTACTACATGGTTAGGATTTGCCTTCTCTCTTACTGATAGCTTTGGAACATCTAATGTTGGAAGAAACCTGTGAAGGAAATCAATGAGTAACTACAGTTTGTTACTTCTGTGTGTTTTAAACTTGGAGCAGATGTATTGCTTTACTACTTTTCAATATACTCCTCTCGCCTGATCATATTTGCCAGATGTAAGTTGCTTAAACATAGGGAGAAAATGAAAAATGTTTGGACAAGACTAAAGGTGGAGACCTAGCCGTACACTCCACTGAAACAGTTCCAATGAAAATCCACAGAAAGGCTGTTTACCTTATACTCAGAGCCTTCAGTGAGTATTTATAGTAAAGCTTTCTCAGCAAAACACTACAGAACAGTTCTGACACTGATAGTTAGAATGGGTTGCATAAAAACACTCTAATTTTCCCTACAATGAAACATATATGAAATAGTATCTGTAGCAGAAAACTAGAACCTCACATAAAATGCATGTAGTTTTTACCATGCATTGGAACTTTTCCCTTCCTTGCATTATGGCTAACTTGAAAACCAAGAAAGCTTTAGCTCTAATGATCACTTGCTTTTCCCTGTTGTTCTGAAGGTTGCAATTCGCTAAAATGGTGCACAATTATTGTTAAAAGCCAAATATATCCTTGTCTCAGCCATGTGCAGAAAACATTATGTCTCCACAGACTATGTTATATATCCAAGTTCCTGCAATCACTGCACAGGGGAAAACATTTAATTTCAACCTGAAATGACTCCGTATTTATTTTTTCAAGTTTGATTTGTGAAGTGCCATAATCCCTGAAAGTGTTTTGGTTTTTTGGGGGTTTGTTGGTTTGTTTTTATAAATGTGAAATTAATAATTACTTTAATACATTTATATTTTATCTGAATTAAATTTACACTCACTGGCAGCATAACTTTAAAAGTGCCTGACAGTATGAAGCCACCATCCTAAGGAACATACCAACAGATCTTTTCTGTTGCTTTGAAGGAGAATCCAACGGGCTTGAAAAATTAGTAACTAACTAGATTAAACACAGACTTTCAAAAGGGACACAACTACACGAAACAAACCGCTGTAATGCATTATCCTTGAGACTACATCCTGACACCATACTTAGGATGAAATGATAAAAAATATAAATATTTTAATAGCTACATCTTTAACTACAAATCTGTTTTAATAATTGTTCATTAACAAATTTATTATTTTTTTCAACTAGTAGTGACATATGATCAGTTCAGTACTGTGTCTAGCAGACTAGATAAGATTGCCATCCATTGAAAAGCTGTTTTTTGAGAAATGACATTCAACATGTTTTCTCAGTATCACAGTTACAGATGAAGGAAACTTTAGATTCCACACAAATCATTAAATCAACCATTTAATGACTTTCTCTCCAGAATAAAGAAGAAAAAAAAAAAAAGGAAGGTAAATGAGAGTGGGAAAAAAAAAAAAAATCTTATAACTAGATAAAAAAGAATTTAGACTTTATCCTGGACATAGAATACTTGAAAGTATAAACTCCATTTTTACTGCTTGAACTGAATGAGAGAAAACAAATAAAGTACAAAATTGTATTCTGATTATATTCTAGGCTCGTTTCTGTACTCCTCAATTACATCGGCTTTACCATTCAACTTCTAAAATCCATCATGAATAAAATGTTGTTCTTTATTTTCTATTTTGTAGTACAGATTCACTTTTTGTTATCACAAAAAGTGACAGATTTGTTTTGAATTCAGCTAAGTAATTAGCTACAATATGATGTGCATTAATGTTGTATATAGTAGGGTACAGTATAGCATAGGATAAAATACTAATCCTGGATTCATAAAGGAAGGTCTCCAGCCTCATACTTCATACTACATTCCAGTCCATAGATCGACAGCTAACAAATAAAACAGCTTGATATTATTGTTCTAAGTGAAAGGTAACTTGTTATTCAGGAAAACGGTTAACCAGCACAAAACAGATGTATTCCCTTAATGTAAATGTTATGATTTAAATTATTATCAGTAAAAAAATCCATTTTATTCCTACAGTATTTTGTTGTTCTTGCAGAAAGTAAATTAGGATCAAATGACTTAGAAGCTAAAGGCAATTAAAAAGTAAAGGTGTGAAGCTTAGTACCACTAAATACTAAAGACCAAATACTGCTTTGGTCTTTAAAGCGGATGCAGATTCAGTGCCTTGATTTATTGTCCAAGTACTATAAAGAACACTTTAGCACAACAATCATCAGGTCCTAAATAGTGCAACCCCTCCATAAAGATGTGTTTTGCTTAACCACTACTTTGACCACTAGTTAAGGTCATACCAACAGCTTTCTCCCCTAAAATGAGGAAATGGAATCTGCTACTTACTTTAACAGATGTGTCTCTCTAAATAAGGAGAACATGGGTTTTTCCTCATAGGCTCTGGCAGAGATTAAAAGAAAAACCTGACATACTGGAGCAGGTTTTACTATGGAACTCTCTGCTAACCTTGAAATCTGACAGGTTAGCTTCATCATTTAGCTGTGACTAGCTGTCACGAGACTTACCTCCACCATTTTTCTGACACAGATATGGGAATCGCCACACATTCCCCAATCCCACAGAAAATCCAACTTGTGCCAGAATATATTGAAGTTTGCTGTTCCAAGCAGGTCTTTCATCTTCTACATCTGAGCCTTCTTCAACATCCACATCTTTTTCTTCTTGATCATCAACCATAAGTTCACTCTTCTTAAAGGCATCATCTGAAGAGTCTTCATTAGAGAGAAGGTCCTTAACTGACTCAATGACCTCATCATCTAGTTCTCTTTTCACTACTTTGCTGTTTTTAGGCATTTGTAATATAAGAAAAATAGTAAGGAAGTCAAGTTCAGCTGAGACAGATGGATGAGTGCTGAAGAAAGCCCTCCCTCTGCTTGGCCAAAAATATTGAAGAAATAGACTGAAGATGGTGCCTGATGAGTCCTTGATACCAGCAAATCAAGAGTAAAAACTCTGGTTTCTGAACGTTTGTTCTACTGAAAGGATCTGTGAAAAAAATAAAAAAAAGGATATTATACTACTATGCAGAAGAAACTTAATTTAGAAATCATATGCTTTAGTTTACCCATTTCTGCTTATCCTGATTTGACAAAAGGAGAAAAAGAGAAGAAAGGGATGTTAAACCACTTCCAAATTATAGGAATCAAGTCCACTTTTTCATGTTAAATATTTATGTAGAATACATTTCATTCACCTGCTGAGAGGTTTTTTTGGTTTTGTTTTTTTATTTCCTAAAGACTGATAGGCTAATTGCTCATATTTTGACAGCTTAACAAGATTCTTCTCAGCAGGCATAATGGGGTATGCACTTTACATAAAATTTAGGAGCCCAATTCCATTACTTCCTGACTAACAGCTGTACTTGAATTTATTAAAAATACATTTTAAACAAAGTAGATTAAGTTTTTCAGACCATTTCTGGAAGTCATGCAGCAATTAAGATTTTGATACATAGGGTGCACCTAGTGCTTCAAAAGCAAGGGTGACTTATTTTTCTGTTTTCTTCATCAAGGAATATATACTCACAATCATTTTTTCAAAGGAGAGATGCTCATCTCTTACAAGCTTTGATGCTTTACATAGTTTCTTAGAAACAGGAAATAATTAAACATACCTGAAACATCTGAAAAACTGTAACCAAATCCATTTTAAAAGCCTGCTGTTTCAAACGTGTATGTACAGACACAAAAATGCCTCCATTTGAATATGTGTTTTTCTTCTACGACAATGAATCATTTAAAAAGACAGAAAGACTTGCTTGCAGCTGCCATACTGAAGGTAACCGTAACATTTTGGGGAGGAATGTTTTTTGAGAAATTCTTCACTAATCACATGGGACAAAACTAGTATGTGCAAAGCCATCTGCACAATTAAGAGTCTTAAAAGGGATTTAGATTATGTGTTAAGCTTCATGAAAACCCTAAAGAGGGAATACACAAGGAGTCTAATCAAGAACTGCTAACTGATGAGAATCAGAAATTACTGCGGGATACACAAGACCTTTCAGCTTTTGCGTACGGACTTGCTGCAACATCTGGTCCATAGGACGAAGGCTGTATGATGTTCTGATGAACTCGCAAGTAACCAAGAACTGCAAGGTATTACTGGACTGTTAGCACAATAATCGAGAAATCAAGCACCTCACGGCTCCTTCAGTGACAGAACAGAAAGACGTTAAGCCACTGGAACCCACAGCTTATCAAGATGAGACTTCACAACAGAACTTAAACCTCTGTCACCACAAGTACTATCATCAGCCTTGTGGCTCACAGGACAATTACCTTTTTCAATAGTTTCCAAGGATTTGGAAGTTGAACTTCACTCCAGTTGCCTACTAAACTCCATTCTAACCTCTTTCCATTCACTCCCTAGGCTCCCGTCACTGCCTTCTCACTTTCCCTCTCCCTCCTGTTCCTGCCTCCTCTCAGCAACTCCAGCTCTGGCAGTCAGCCCAAATTTTTTAAGCACAGTAGAGGCTACTGGCTTGTGATCTGCATCATGCTCACCACTGACACTGGAAGAGTGGTCCTATAAACCCTCCTCCTGGCATGTGGTGGAACTAGTGTCAAGCTTTGTTTTGTCTGATACCAGTCCTCAGAAAAAAATTAAGTATATGACCTATACACAGAACCATATAATGGGGAGAGTTGTTAAGACAATAAATAAATTCTAATGCTGTATCCTGTATATCTGGGCTAAATGAATGTCTGCTCTGGCCTCTTTTTATCTGTTTTGTCTTTCAGGTTTCAAAAGACTACATCCTTTTCTACTCCATGTATGGTTCAGTAGCTGTTAGTTATGACTGAGATATCTAGGTAGAACCAGAACGCAAACACTAAGTTGAAGCATTTAAAGAGTCCTAATGGAGCTTTGGGACTATAAGCCACAGCATCTGGTACTTCAACCACTACTTTTAGTCACATTTCAAACTTTCCTTTTCCTTTTGTTCCACTGATGTAAATTAGAGCAGCTTCTCAGTTCCAGTAATTAGTAATAAGATCAGGGAGTACGTTAAAATGAAACAATTTTCTCTCTGTATTTAATGTAACAGCTGCACAAGTGAAACTACATCAGTATTTGTCTGTAGGTCTGAAATCCTTCTCTAACTGTAATAAGCAAAAGATATTTTCAGTCAAAAAGGCACAAGCCATCTATCAGGATTTATTAAAATGTTTAAAGAGGTCATATCTGCATTAATTATTTTAGATATAGTAACTTGCAGGGCAGCAATGTGATTTATCTGGAGCTCTCACAGATGAGTCAATTCCAACAGAAATTGCATCATTCTGTCCTGTCATGCATTAAACATTGCATTACTGCACTTCAGAATAAACTGAGCTTGATACTTTTGTTCCTAGCATAGTATCATATTAATTTCCCTTTCATTAACCTTCCATTAAGCAGGATGTTATCAATAGTGCTATCACTGTATGGACCTGCAATACTTGCAGGGTTTGAGAAAATATGGGAGGCACGCTCAGAAGACTGGTGCTTGGTCTAACAGTACTGGTTTTCTAATTGAATATGTATCATTGGCCAGCCTGCATCAAGGATGCAGGATAGTTCTGCAGGATACGTCACAAATCCACAGGTGGTCTCCAACTGTCAGATTTAACGACTTGTTCTCTACCTCTCAAGACACTACCATCAGGTGCAAATGTCCAAAACGTGATCGCAGCTGGTTTGTCAAGGAGCCTGCCATTCTGTGCTCGGCACTCCCAGAACACACTCTAAGACAAACACAGAAGCCTCTCTCTTTGATCCAAATCCCACCTGCACAGAAGGTGGACACCAAACTACTCAGCCCGAGCTAGGTCGGGACACAAGTGCTCCTGAGTGAAGACTGAATAGGGAGATACCTAGTCAAGTTACTCACTAGCACAGTTTGGCTGAACACGAACCACTGAACAAGCTCTTTTTTTATATCACAGTATTGAACTTTAGTACTTCTACCTATGAAATGGTATTTTAGGTTCCCACATCATTTGGACCTAGTCCAGCATTGAAGTTCTAATGAAGAGCATAAAATAGTAATTAGGAAATATCATGCCCAATTCTGTGAAACTGCTCTTTCAATTAGTTCCACTACCAGCTACCTTATACACAGCCTGGTGCAGTAATACAGCATTATGTGATAGGATTGTTTCTCGTAAGTACCATTAAAAAAAATCTACATAACAAACACCATATTTACTAATGAACTACAGAATTCAGTATCGCAGACTCAGCCATCACTGGGATCATTTTAAACTCCAAGTCCTAAATCTCGTCACGTATTTTAAAATATTACTATACTATACTATTACCAGCACCTTGGATTAGAAGTAGAATGTCTAAAATATAACTTAGCCTTATTAAAGCTGTTTGTTTAGGGGTTGTTATTTTTCTTCTGTCTTGGATATACATCATGGAATTTGATCAACTGATTTAACTCTGGTTTCCAGGCAGTTTCACCCATCCCCTTCAAAACTCAAATGATGTCATGTGTCAGACTAAAACACTGAAGGGAATTTTTTATTATCACATTTACTGCAGAATATAATACTTCTCTGGACTCTTCCACAACTGAAATGAACAAATAAAAATAGTATCCCTTTTCTTACATAAAATCCCTTTAAAAAAAAAAAAATCTAAAATTAATCTTAAACTGACCTGACCAGTGGCTGTATTGTTTGAGGGAATTTAACAGAATGGAAATTGCTGAACAGTACACAGTTCAGTTAGAAGAACATTTAGGAAATTATTCTGTCGCTGAATTAACAGTAATCAATAATCCTGAGTTAGCATAAACAAACTTTTGGAAACAACTTTCTAAATCAAAGTAATCAGCTAGATTGTTATGATGTCTTACTAGCATTGTCCTTCATATGTTAAAATCTCTATTTCTTTCTCATACGGAAAGATAAAACAGTGAGTCTTTTTTGACACATCAAGGAAACTGCAGACCCAAACTTACTTTCTCAGAACACAGTGGGAATTTTGTTATTTTCTTCTACAGAAGAAGAATCAAGCCTTAATGCATCAGCATGCAGAAGTAAAGTAACATGATTAGACTGCCACATTATTAGCAGATTAAGCAATAATAATCCCTTGCAACAGGGAATTCAGACCCAAATTAGCTCCCTGGGAGATCTGGGCTTGCTATAGAACTTTTACTTCAGCTTCAGGCCCGCATTCAGAAACGCTGGCACAGAGAGATAAGACCTGTAAAGCCTCTGCTGACCAAACTGCATGCGTCTGCAGTAAGACTCAGAGGAACTTCATTAGTCAAAGCACCAAAAAACACATTGAAAAATTTTGCTGCATACCCTTTTCTCCCATTCTTATATGTAATACCTAGTAAGGGAGTTGTACTAGTTCTGTCCAACACTGCCTGCTCCTCTTCACCGTTACACTGGTAATGAATCTTACGTCAGGCTCCCTTTCAACACACCTCTATTAGACAGATCTGCATGCCGACATACAGACACTACTAGACCAACATTGTACTTCTAGTTCTCTCAACTGTGTAGTACCAGTAAACAAGTAAAAGTTACGAGGCTGGAGATTTTCACAACACGTACAGAAAAACGGGCACAAAAAAATCTCACTTGCTTACAAATTTGAAAGTATAATGAGTACAACTGCCCCATGTTCTTGCAACTACAGCCCAAGTCTTCATAAAAAGCTATTTGTACAGCGATTTCATGTTTAAAACATCCCACAATACTATTGCAACAACTGATACAACTAAATACTAAAGAACATTTAGCAATGCTTTTCTGACATAAACTAAAACACGATTATTTTTACATTGTGTTCCTTTTTTAAAACCAGCACTCCTCTCCAAAAAGGAAAGCTCAATAAACCTTCCATTCTTTTCTAACACTGTCTACTTTATTTCTTTTATTATCATATTTTTACATCTGATGAAAACACAGCAATTCAGCAAAATTATCTACATTCAAATTTTAACACATTACAAATAATCCTCAAATCTTCTTTGATCAAAAATGGTTTCAATCTTCAATGTGAGTTGCAAGGAAAGGAAAGAAGAGGAAAAAAAATAAAATAGTGTGTTCATATGTTCATAAAAGACTAACAAGAAAGTCCAGACAGAAGATAACTTTCTAGAAGGCTACTGCAACATCATAAAAAATAGTAAAAGGAAAGAATGGATACCTTTTTAATTTCACCGTTTGCCATTAAAGGGAGAAAAAGATTAATGTTCCGTTCTTCAGAGCTCTCCGTTCTTCTCTGGTGAAGCAGCCAACATATCAACATGCTGCTGTGGGGGTAGCAAAATGCAATATAAAGCTGCAACCAGTTCACATTACTATAATCTCTGCTTTGAAAGTAGATTGTGATAGCACAGTGTACCATTCCAGTCCCACACGCTTACGTCTTACGCTCCTGTTCACAAAATCTCCACCTTGACTCCCAGTGAAGAAACCAGTATGATTCAGCAGGGGACACTGAACTCAAAGTCAGGATTCTCACCATGGCAGATGTCATAAAAGATCTTGACTGATATTCATGCCAAAGGTTTCAGTCTGTATGAAATCACTGGATGAGAATTATATGCAAAAGTGAAGAAGAGCAGGTTTTGCACATTGAAGGAAACCTATAAAATGCATCTCAAATATGAGTCTATGAGCTAGGCAGAAGAAAGCATGATGGGAACAACCAATACAGAAAAAGGAAACCCAAAGTTTTAGGAGCAAAGGACTGCTCTGAGTCTGCAAAAAGGAATCAGGCCACTGGTGCAGACAGAATGGGTGGAATAGCTAATGACCATCATATTTGAGTGAGAAAGAGAGAAAGACTGCAGGAGCAAACCAGGTTTCGTGGGAGTAGTGTGATTGTGAAGAATGGCTATCACTGGGGGAATCTGTGTACAGATAATTATTTCAGCAAAAGCTACTGTGTTACAGTGCTCATTGCACAGACTGAATTACTGCTGCAATGCAGCATTGTGTTCTTTGGCGGATTTAAGAATATGCACCATAGCCTTTTTGCCTAGTCAAGCCCATTTTTATCTATCTACTGAAGCTGCCATAATGCTGCTCTTCAGCATGAACTGCATGATCTAGCATTTTGCCCTAGCTAGTTTAATACAGCCTGTCAGTAACAGATATAGATTCAATAGGTACTTAACTCAATCATAATGAAAGATAATTGTATTCTATACAATGAAACTTACATTTCTCTGCATTGTTCAGTGATGTTATCCGAGACATGCTAATGCATGTTACACGTACTACATTACATTGTACAAAAAAAAATAAGAGCTCTTTGGGCTACGGGAAACTTGAAAGCATTAGAAAACATTAATGTTTTTGATTCTGGTGTCTCTATACAATTAAATCGCTTAGCCTATAGCAAAACTATTTAAAGACGCAAGACTAAATTCACACCTGCTACAAATATGGTTAGTTATACAGACTTCAGTGACACTGCATCTGTTTCATATTGCTGGGAAATTTGTTCTCAGTTCCTACAAAACTTTCTTCCTGGCTTTATCTTACATCAAGACCCTGCACAGTCTCAAATGCAGACAATTTCTCTCACAGGTTAGTCTCCTTAAATTTTAGTTACAGGAGAATACTTTCTACTATTATAAGACAAACACAATGATTTGACAAAAATAGTAAGACTGCTTTCTCAGAATTGGTCATTGTCAATAGATTTCATCTTAACAGCTTGTATGACTTCTTCCAAATCACTGGCCCAACAGAAATATCCAAGAGAGAGAATGTTACAAGCTAGAGCTCTTGAATGTCAATTTTTCTCTTTTCATTGCATGTAATCTCTAAAGACTTTATTGGCCTTACTGTAGTTTCTCACCTGCTTTCACAGATTTCTCGGTATTTTCTTCTCACAAATGAAATACTTCACAGACTTACATGATGTGCTAACTGTAATTTCCTATTCAGATGGAGAAAACATATCACTTATTCTGCAGTCTTTTCTTATATGTACTTTATTGAAGGAAAAAATTCAGTAGTCCCCACTCCTCCAGCTGAAGCTGAGCGAAGTAATCTCAGCAATTCTGACAATACTCCACCCTTGAGTGGTCAAGCTCAAAAGGCATAACTGCTGGCAACTTGAAACAAAATCTCCATTTCCTAGGTTTACCATATTAGCTAGAAGAGGACCATGACTTTATTATAAAATCTTATCACACTTCTGAGAAGTGAGAGAATATAAAAGTATACTAAATATTTCATTAAAGTACTGAAGTTATTTAAGTTGCAAAATCAAGTACTGAAAGTTAGACATTACCACATATATAGTTGCCCTGAGACCTTAATTCTCTGTCCTCTGTGCTTTGGAATGGATCAATAAGTAAATCAAGTTGTCCTTGGGAAGAATTTGTGTGATTACTTCTTTGTCTGTTTTTTATACATAAGCAAAGAAGCTGAAGTGTTCATAGACAGCAGAAATCTTGCTTCTCCTCAAATCTGATTATCTAATTTCATGATATAAATCATGCTTTCAAGTTATGTTACAGTAAATCCCTATGTCTTTAAAAAGAAAATGATTAATAGCAATTCCACTACAGAAAAATCCAACACTGTAAACGTCCTATTGCAGTTTCCCATCCCTTCTCCATTTTGGCTTAAGAAGAGTATGCTGAATCATTAGCACTGCAGTACACATTTCTGACACTTGAAATGCAAAAATAATATCATTTGCCAGTAGCAAAAAACTATTTTCCCAAAGTGGGAAACAGACCACTGGCACCTTGAGTTAAAATTCAAGGCTGTTGTACACAGCGTTAAGCAACCTTTTCTTTTCTTTCTCCCATATAGACAACAAGGAACCCCTAGTCTTAAGAATGAAAGATAAGAATTAAGAGCTCTACTTCAGTGCAGGCTTCTGGGAAGCTCAGCCCAGTTATTGCCATTGCCTAAAGCAACCATTCTGGCAGGTACCATTGCTCTTTCACACTACTTTGTATGGGCTTGTCAGGTTTTCTGTATCCAGCTCCTCAGTGCAATAGTGCTCCGTTTCATTTGTCGATGATACTTTTTTTTCCTAAATTATTCCAGAACATTTCCTGAGTAATGGCAAGGTTACTTTGAATCAAATTTCAAGGAAGAAGGGAGTTGCTTACGTTTTAAGATGCCACCTGCTGATACGTCAAAGTTATTCTGCAACCAACTGAGAATTCAGACACCTTTAAAGTCCCATGGAAAAGCTGCTACTGGTATTATAATTTTTTACAATCCATTGCCATGCTGAGCTATAAACTCTATGAAAAAAGGACCCAAAACTGTTCTTCCAAAATCAACAGTTACTTTGTCTTTTGGAGCAAGAACGTTATTCCTTGATAAAAGTGAAACAGTGCAATGGAAAGTAGCTGGGGACACAGGTGAACATGTCCTTAATGCTGTGGACACTTTTGGTTGAAAGCTAGAGAATTTCAGAAAAATTATCTGTCTTCCCAAAAAGATTCCTGCCACAAACACTTCCCAAGTGATGTAATTCCATATCACTTGAGCAGCAACTACTCCAATATATCTTAACAATGCAAATTATACCAAAAAGAAGAGCTGTAATTAGTAGATTGTGTTTCTGAATAACCTGTGATTTTTTTTTTTTCTTTTCTAATAAATTCAAGATTTTAAAAGTTTTGTGTATACAGGCTTTTGCAATATACAGCAGAGAAAAGACAGCTGACAGAGTTGTTCAATCTATTTGGTCCTCATCTGTACTACTACTTTTTCACTTGCTTGCCTGTAAGAAAAAAGAAAACTGTAAGAATGGCAAGACACTAAAGGTCAAGAGGAATTAGTTTACACTGCAAAACTAGTTTCAAGATGCCTTAGCAGTTTCACTTACTCAGTTTTACTACTGGTGATACATCTGAACAGCTATGAAACGGCTTGTTTTTTCACCCACAGATCAAAACCAATGGGATTTTTTGTTCTTGAATCTGAAATGCAGAGCTGAACCCAAAGGGAGTGTTTGATATGCACCAAATGCAGGCTGTAATTCTAACATTATCTTAATATGGCCTATATGTAAACCAAAATCTTGTATATTAGCCAAGACAAAATTAAGCAATCCTTAAGTATTTCCTATAAAGTTTCCTTTTTAATGAGATGTTGATAATGGGAAACACACTACTAAATAGAAAAAAAATGAGTATGTTGTCATCATTTTCTAATCAAATGGAGTAAGCTGTCTGCATAATACATCCAGTGCACATGTACATAACGTCAGATAACAAAAATCTTTACTTCATTTTTACTTCTCTTTGGAGAGGCAAACAGAGAATTGGATCCCTGTCCTATAGTATGTCACAATGACATATTCACGGTGACAAACTATTTAAAAATAATTAGGCTTCTCTTAGAAATCAATACTACAGCAGTGAGCCTGTTATACAGCAATACCACACAGAAAATAAAATGGCTGATGAGGATGAGGTCTTGACTACATCTTTTACAAATAAAACAAAGTGCAATTTACTTAAATGGAACAAATCCCACTGCAGCCTCTCATGTGACAGGTCAGTGTGACAGTGCAGACATATTTCAATCATCTCATTTACTTCCACAACAAAAGCAAAGCCTTGCAAAGAAATTCCAGTTTGCTCTAATACTAGCAAAATCAGAACATAACCAGCCAGTATGGGCATGGGAAATAAGAATAATTAATAAGAAAATGGAAGAGGAAAAAAAAAAAAAATCACTGGGAGAAAACTGTAGGCATGAATCTACCCTGTGGATACGCCGTAGTACACAGAGGACTGCAACCATTAAAATCCTGAACAGAAAATAAATCCAAGACGCATAAAGGTTGCGAAAAGCTCCTCATTAACATACCCACCCAAACATGGCTGACACCAGGGTGCACCAGCCCCCGGCCCGCCGGGGCCGCTCCCGCCTGCGCGGGGCGAGGGATGCGGGCGGCGGCGGCGGGAGGAACCTGTGGCGGGCCCCGCCGGGAGACGCCCACGCTCCGCGGCAACAATGCAGCGCCCGGGCGGCCGCCGCTCTTCCCCACCTACCTCCTGCGCCTCCACCCAGCCCTCCGACGCGGCGACCGCAGCCCTCGCCCCGCTGCTACTCTTCCCACTGCCTCGCACGCTGCCGCCGGCAAACGGCGGGGACAGACGGACGGACAGACACCGGCCGCTGCCGTCGTGACCGGCGGTCCTCCCGCTCCCTCATCTGCCGGCGCGGCGAGGCTCGCCCCGCTCCCTGCGAGCCCGGAGCCATTCGCGCAGCGAGGGACATCAACACGGTGCTCCCGTGATGGAGACAGCCCTCGCCCCCTCTCCCCGCGAAACACGCGCTACACATACATTTAAGGTGTTTTACGCAACACGCGGGAGATGAATGAAATTTCTGTCACTCGTGGTAGGAAAAGGATGTACATTCCCCCGCCCCCTCGATAATAAGAAGAATAAAAACTGCCCCGTACATCCTTACAACCTACCGCTGAGTTAAGACACATGGGCGGCTTCCAGCGGGCGCTCGCTATTGTCTCCCGAGGGGCCGGCTCCCTCCCTGCGAGCGAGAGGCTGGCGCCGGGGCGAAGGCAGCCTCCCCGGGGCGGGGGGGCTGGGGGAAACCCCCCTGCGCCCCGCAGGAAAGCGGACACCGGGCGGAAAGGGACTGCCCCCGGCCCCCGCACATCCTGCCCCTTCCCGCCCGGCGACACAGGGGAGGCGGCGGGCCGGCCACGCTCCCCCCGCACCCCCAGCCGCACGGCAGGGCTGGCAAAGCGCGGGTCGCGGCGGCGGCGCCCAGCCCGCCCGCCCGCCTGCCCTCCGCAGCTTTGCCTTGCCTTGCCTTGCCTTACCTCCGCCCGCGGGGCTCGCCGGGCGCCAGCTGCGGGAAGGGGGGGCTGGGTGCCCCCGCGGGTGCGGGGTGGCGAGCGGGGCCGTGCGGACGCGGGGCTCAGCGGCGGGCAGGCGGCGGCAAGCACATGTGCCCAGCCCTCGCTGCGACGGCGTTTAAAGACAGACATAAAAGCGGCGGGGGGAGAAGAAGGGGGAGGGCAGCGCCGGGCCGGGGGAGCCGCACCTCCTGACGCAGGGAGGAGCACCCCCCGCCCGCCCCCGCCTGCAGCAGCATCTCCTTCGCCGGAGGCGGGCGGCGAGGGGAGGAGGCGGAGGCGGCAGTGGGAGGAGGAGGAGGAGGAGGAGGAGGGAGCGGCCCGCCGGCCCCGCCCCCGCGCCAGGATCCCTGTGGCCGCGCTCCGGTAGCGCGGGAGCCGCGTCCCGTGCCGCCTCCCGCCTGGGCGCGTGACGGTCACCGTGTCGCCGCGTCCTGTGCGCCGCGCCCACGGGCTGCGAGCGGCCGGCGGGGCCGCCCGTGGCCCGCCCTTGGCCTCGTGCTGGCGGGGTAGCGGGGCACAGGCGGGGAGGTGCCTCCGGGGAAGCAGGCGCACGGTTGTGAGCTTCCTTGGAGAACGTGGAGGTTTTCCAAAAGAAGGGGGTGAGTGGGAGCGAGGGGTGTGGGCCTGAGGAAGGAAGAGGGGTCGGTCAGGAGCAGGGTGGCGGCGGGGCGGCCGCAGCGGGAACACCTGCGTGCTGGAGGCCGGGAGGCAGCTGGGGGGACGAGGGATGGAGAGCTGTCAGGGGCGAGCCTGGAGACCGAAGGGATGGAGGGAGGCCGTCAGAGGGTGGAAGGCACCACCGAGTACCCGTGGTGATGGTGCACGAGTCTCGTAGCCCAGACTTTGACTGCTGCCGCAACGGCGTGAGGATGATGTTTCACTTTAACACCCCTCCCTAAACTTTCTGTCGTTAAGTCTGTCCACTGCCCTTCTGCCAGTTTTTTTTCTTTGCTTGCATTTTGCTTTAAAAAAAAAAAAAAAAAAGTGGATCGATTCTGGCTAGAAAGGAAGGCTTGTAGTAAAGATGAGAAACTAAGCTGTTCAAAGGCGCGGCAGTCAGGCAGGAAAATCATGTTGACGTTGGTGAAGATAGGCACGATGGAATGGAGAGTGAACTGTTTTAATGTTCACTCTGTGAATAATTATTGCAACAACTTAAATCTTAACACATGCTGAATAAAAATATAGAACTTTCTTACACCACATGAATCGAGGATTTTTCTTCAAAGAGTTACGAAGTTGGTCTGCCTAGCTGATTTGCGTTTCCTTCATATTTTACTGAGAAAGCTGTGATGCAAACTTATTTTCATCTTTCTACTTCATTATCAAAAACAATTTGTCATAGTATTGTACATTTCTCATTATTGTTGCTCGTACACTTAAGTAATAATTTCCAGGATGTATTTCAGTTATGTGTAAAAACGGTCCTGTAAACAATAGATTTTGCACCAAGTAATTGAATATTATTTGGAACTCTGTAAAAAGGAGCTTACGTTGAGTAAGTTTCTAACTGTGAACTAAACTTCTTTTATACTGAGTACGAATGAGAGGAATAATTTACGCTTTCTATTGCCAGATCATGAGTGATACTTTAGTAAATTACCTAATAATGTTACCACATGACTTCATAGTTAATTGTCACAGGAAAAGGTCATTCCTGCATCCCTTTGAATTCTGTGTATAGCTAATGGTGAGCTTAGAGCTGTAATCAGGTTCTCAATTATTTGATGCCACTAATTTTACCATAGGAAAGATATCATTCAACTTTTTATGTCCACCAAACTTATCATCAGATATTTACAGCTTTTTGCAATTCCTTGAGGAATTTGCGGTTCCTCAAATACCATGTAAAATACCACATTGGTAACCATTCAGTAGCAGTCTTTTCCTCTTCTTCAGACTTTCTGCAAACTAGCAAGCTGCATTCGGAGTAGATGGACTAGGGTATTTTTACTGCAGCTCTTGTAAACGGGGTATTTTTTACTCCAGTGCTTGTAATCACCTTTGTAATCTTTTTTATTAGGTTTATTGGAACTTAAAACACCCATCTTTAAATTCCACATTGTTTTAGTCTTCAAAGTGCAGATACTTCTGGCTTTAAAACTATAGAAGCAATTCCACTTCCAGTGTAGAAGGATTTGTACTTTTGCTTCTGGATGCAAATGACAAAAATATGATACAAAAATAGCTTACTAATTTTCGCCATTTTGTTAAACACAAGAAACCACTGGTGGACACAAGGTTTGCAATTTAGCTGTTATAAGATTGAGCTACATTGGAGGGGAGCTTATAATTCTCTAAGCTGAGTTATGGGCCTACATGCACAGAGAGAAAGCCTCATTTGCTGGTCAGACTCAGTATATCTGTGCTTGTGACTCAGGAGGTTTGAAGACAGAGAGAAACAGTCTAAGTGGAAAGCAAGAAATGCCAGCATGAGAAAAAACATTATCCTAAAGCAAAGCTGAGATGTTCATGTACAAAACATCTATCTCGTCAAAACTTTAGATTAAAAAAATGCAAAAGCAGAGAAAATGAGTGTATGCTGCTTGGAAGAAATGTTTCAGGTAGCAGTTATGCCAATTTTCTGCTAGGTTTTACTATCTTGTCAATTGCATAGAGATTTTAAATATAACACATTATTTTGTAGTGTTGTTGGCAGTAAACATGTATGAAATAAGCCACTTAATAAAAAATAACTACAATCTTCATTAATAATGTATTGAGTTCTTTAAAAATCTCTCTGCCCTGAACTATGTGTATTTCTTATGTCGATGGTGTGCCATTCAGTAATACAGTAATAGGTGAAAGTTAGGAATAACATTCTTGTAACTAGAATGAAGTAGACAAGCACATGCCACAATAGGAATAAATAAGAGTCAGTATACACCAGCAAATTTGAATGGAAACAATGGTTAAGTGATTGTCATTATTACTGGTTAAAAATCATACTTCAGGTTCATAGTCCAGGGCTTGAACTTCCAGGACAGAACCATTTAGTGTTTCGAACTTCTCCATAAAATCTGTTGCATGGTGCTTCAATAGAAAATATCAGTTTCTTGTTAAATGGGCCTTTTGTGTACAAGTATTGTTAATATTCTCAGTGCATATAAATGACACTTTTTATATGCTGACTAAATGTGAAATTACATAATACTGCATCTTGCACCTTTTGAATCTGTCACTGTTGTTAATGTTCCCTCTGTCTCGGTATTAGCTCAGCACCGAATTTTAGCTTAAGCTATTGCAATTCAGAATATTGAGGATTGTAAGCTGAATTACATCAGTAATTATTAAATATATAGCTATTTGACCAGTCTGCTACAGCTGTACCATGATGACCTGAGTCTCTGGAAGACTGCTTTACACCAATACTTTGTTTTTACAGATTTTAAACTATGATTTGAGGCACAGTAAGCATGCAGATGCTACACACAAAACCCATCAAGAAGTCAGATATGTTGTCAACAGCAAGTCCAGAGTTTTGTGCTTACGCAGCAAGATGATTGTCCTAAGGATCACGTTCAGCTTGAATTTTGATCCTGTATTAGTTTCAAACTCCATTAGAAGTTGAACAAGAAAATACACTTGACTTTGTTAATATAATTCGTCAATGCCTATTGTCAAAGCCAACCTCAGTTTTAGACAGCATCACTTGATAGTGTGCTGTCAAAATAGAAAATTTTTACATTTTCCACCTTGGGTTGCCATTTATACTTTTTGGTTCAGCATTTAACTTAGTGCAATTTAACCCCCAACCTAAGTTTTTAGCACCCCTCTGCTCACTCTTCAAACCCACTCATAATTTTGTCTGTCTGTATGTGCGCTTCAGGTTTGCAATTATCATCAGACAGAAACTCAACTAGTTTTGAAACTCCAGTTCTGGACAATTGAATAGCTTTTCCGCTTATTAAAATATGTCCAAATGATTGCAATCACATTTCTGAGTGCATTAATGGGAATTGCTGCATAGAAGAGAGAAAGAACAATCTTGAAAGAACAATCTTGAATTTTTATCTAACTTAACTTAACCTTCAAAAATGAGAACATTTCAGGCAGTATGACATTTCAGTCTGACCCTACAATGCTTCTTACTGTAGAACAACCTGATGACACAAGCAGACTTTCTTGGACAAGCAAACAGACGTAACAGTTGTATTCCTAAGTGTTCTTACTAAATCTACAAAAAATAGCGTAGACTTCAATGTGGTTCTTTCATGAATGATGAGGTACAAGCAACATGTCAGCATATCTTGGATCAGGTGTGTCCTGGCTTCGGCTGGGATAGAGTTAATTTTTTTTTTTTTCTAGCAGCTGGTATAGTGCTGTGTTTTGGACTTAGTAGGAAAATAATGTTGATAACACACTGATGTTTTAGTTGCTGCTGTGTACTGCTTATACTAAGTCAAGGACTTTTCAGCTTCTCATGCCCTGCCAGCAAGAAGCTGGGAGGGGGCATAGACAGGACAGCTGACCCAAACTGGCCAGAGGGCTATTCCATACGATATTACATCATGCTCAGTATATAAACTGGGGGGAAGTTGGCTGGGGGGCAGTAACCACTGCTTGGGAGCTGACTGGGCATCAGTCGGTGGGTGGTAAGCAATTGCATTGTGCATCACCTATTTTGTATATTCTCCCCCCCCTTCCTTTTCTGTCCTACTAAACTGTCTTTATCTCAACCCACGACTTTTACTTTTTTTTTCCCTGATTCTCTCCCCCATCCCACTGCAGGGCAGGGAGTGAGCAAACGGCTTTGTGATGTTTAGCTGCCTGCCAGGTTAAACCACAACAAGGTGAGAAGCCACTGTGATTGAAGAAATACCAGGCAATGGTTGTATAGCAAGTGATCTGTTGAGATATTGCCAACTACTGTGAGCAGTTGTAAGCCACGGTAGTTGCTCCTACACGTTGCAGTAATGATGGAGTCCTTAAAGTCTGGCTGTACTTCTTCAGTTTTTTATATTTTCATCTCTAAATATTTTCTAAAATATTAACAGATATAAGAGATTTGCTACTTTTTGCTGGCTTTATCAAAGGACATGTCTGTTTCTGTGTCATCAAAAATGTGAATTGTCTGTTACTCTGTGTATAACTTCATTGCAGTATTTAAGAGTCTGTTGAGAAGATGACTGAAACATTTTTACAATTACACACAGAAATTACTAACAACTAGGTGACATAAGATGAAAAATCAGTTGAAAAATCCTCTGAGTATACCAGTGGCACATTCAACCATAGTGGCAGGGCAAGGGAGTATCTAGGATTAGCTACTAAACTTGTATTCTCACCCTCACTTCCACTGGTTTTGGATGGAAAGTGCATGAAGATTTCAGTGCATAGGATTTCTGTAACTCTACAAGGGCACTGCAGGAAGAAGTGGTTGTAGCAGTTGTCTGTGCCTTGGAATTACAATATGTTAATAATCTCTCAGCCGTGGTCTTATGTGGCCTTGCCACATGAGTATAAGAGAGCAAGACAGTGGCTAATGTGATTCCTGCCATCATTGCTGTGTGTATCATGCTGAGAGAGGAACATCCTAAAGGTTAAATCTTGCCTTCAGGCCTTGTCTCTTAAATATATATATTTAGGCAACTCTAGCAGCTAATTAAGGAAGTTACACTGTACTTCATTCTAGTAGGGAGTAACATGATAAATTAAGTCCTGGAAGTTGTGAGCTATTGTAGAAATCTGTCCAGAATAAATGTGCACTTCTGTCACCTATTGAAGAAAAAAATATCATAGATACTTCCAGATGCGAAACAATGGCATTGTACTGAGTGATAAAACAGAACATTAGAAGGGTATGCAAATCACAGATGCTCAGAGCACCACATGGTTCGTTGCAAGTAAAACATATATTAAGTTAGCATCCAAACCAAGCAGAAGACTATATATAAAGTAATATTTTAGCAGTTAATATCTAACATAGATGATTATGCTACTTGCGAAAATGTGGAAAATGAAGATATAATTCTGATAATGGAGCCATTCTCTGTATTTTTGACAATTTAGAAATCATCAAAATTAGGTTAATGACAGCTAGCAGCCACCTAGCTACATCTTCTTTTCTTGAATATAAAACAACAGATATAATAACTACAAGAATTTATATCTGTACAAATCAAATTTCAAGACACCAAACTTTTAAAAATAATATGGTTGAGTGGGTTGAGAATTAGCTAAGGCTAAGGAGCTAAGAAATCCCCCAGCAAATGCACAGCAACTAGAAAAATGAAATAGTCTATGCAAACATTTAAGCCACCACTGCAATACACTGAAAGAGATCCTAGCTAAAATGTGAACTCTTTAACATACTATACATTGGAGTCTTAACTACAGTTTTCAAGAAGCTATCATTCCTATTTTTTCCATATTTTTCAAAAAGCCTCATGATCCAGTAATTCTAAATCACTTATGACAATTTTCAACTTAAAATTTTTATTTTAAATGTAATCTTTTTGGTTAATGACTTTAGTGATCTATTCATGGAATTAAAAATACGCTTTGTCTCCAACAGTAGCAGAAGGATTACAAAAACAAAAAGAGTAAAAATGTTTTATCTAAGTTGCCTATTTTCACTGATTTTGTGATAATGAACATGTTGAGGAACTTTAGCTGAACAGCACAGAACCACTGAGAAGTCACCATGACTTCTTATCGCAGCATCGTGCCAGCTGCTCTTAGTTCTCTAGGAGATGGCGTCTGGTCAGGATTCTGAAGGAGATTTTTCCTTACCCCTTGGGACATGAATTATCCCTTTGGACATAGTGAGCATGGATTTGCTGACTGCACACCTGGCTTTGTATTCTGGAGACATTTAGGAAGGCATCTTATTGTCCCCAGTCTGGGGCAAATCAACATGCATTGCAAGACTTGGGTGTGTATAGAGATTAAAATATTCAGTTCCAGGAACACTGTGAGTTGAGGGTTTGGCTACTTAGGTTTTGAAATGTGTATTTAAAATTTAATTTTCACTAAATCAAAGGTTTAGGTATAATTAATGGAATAGTACATTGACCATCATTTATTCAGCAAAATAAATTAAGTAAGTAAGTACCTTATTTTATTCAGAGAAGAAAGAAATGGCATTGGAAATACTGTTCAGATAGATACAAAGTATCATGTAAAGTGTAAGTGTAGACATAAATATGTGAAATTTGGTTTTGAAAATAATACAGAACGTACTGCTTACTAAGGAATGATTCCGTGTGTTATGTTCATCTATACAAGACATTATGAGAATCTCAGAAGTTATATTCTCCATTTGAATCTAGAAGACCGATATACTTACCATAGAATCATAAAATCATACCCAGGGGAAGTACTTTCTGATTCCCAAAACTCACTGAGACTAGAAGAAAAAGATTGTAGCAGTTCAAAACTGTGCATGAGTTATAAAGTTTCCTCTCATGATGTGTTGTATCTAAGATGACACGTTTTCCAGAAAATAGTTGGGAATGTATTTTTTAAATAAGTTAATACTTTTACGATAGAATGCAACAGGTAGGGACTGTTATTTCAGTTACTGTGATTCAGAATACCATGTAAATAACTGAATGTAATATTCAAAAGAAAAGGGTTTATTTTCAGAAATCCCCGAAAGGCTCTTTTACAGATTGAATCTTGATTGATTCTTCACTATGAGGGTGGTGAGGCACTGGAACAGGTTGCCTGGAGAAGTTGTGGATACCCCATCCCTGGAAGTGTTCAAGGCCAGGCTGGATAGGTCTTTGAGCAACCTGGTCTAGTGGAAGGTTTCCCTGCCCATGGGCAGGGGGGTTGGAACTGGATGATCTTTAAGGTCCCTTCCAACCCAAATCATTCTATGATTCATTCTATGGTTCTATGAATCAATGATAAATTAATTTTTGTGACAGCAAGGAATAAATAGCATAGGATGTTCACTTGCAAGCCATCCATGAGAGATTTTTAAATGCATTTAGGCAAGTAAATGTGCATTTGTACAGCGTGTTCTACATGGCCTCCAGGACATGGGGAAAGGAACAAATTCTCTGCTCCAGAAAACAGAAGAAAGATGTCACAGTCATGGGTGTCATTGCTAGGGCTGGGCTAAGACAATAATTGCTTTGAAAATGAAGAGGCCAGCAGTCTACTGAGTTGTTTTCTTTACACCAGAAGTCTGTGTAAATTTGTGTTACAACACAGCATTCAAAAAATTAAATGTTTAAATAAAAGTCTAATGCTTTCACCTTGTCATATACTCAGCTTTAGCACATTTAAAATTAAGTTAATATAAACCATTATTATTATCTTTTAGGCCACATACACATAAGTGTCACATAATAGTCCAATATACAGCTGAGCATAGTGATCTATTCATGAATGTACTGTAAGTCTTGAATGAAGACATAAAATGATAAAAGGGCAGGAAGTTTGTTGGGTTTTTTTAAAGGTTGTAGAATAGCCCTCTAAAGAAAATTATTTTTGCTTGTAGAACCACACTATATACCACATTTTGAGTATTATACTGAGGACTCAGTTCTGAATGGTATTTTTGTTCAATTCTTGCCTGAAACTGCACGATACTCAGAATTGTTCCTTACATTTGAGCTAGGTAGACTATTTTAAATATATACTTTTGCTATGCTTTGGTGGTTTTTATCATCTCATAATGAGATAAGCCAGAACAAAATCCTAGCCTCACCAAAATGTGTTCTGAAATTCATGGATCTAGGATAACATGGGCTAAGTCTATGTTAATCTGTACGTTGCATGAAGAAAAGTGTGGTTTAAAGAAAAGTTGCAAAATGTCTGTGGCTGTGTTGGTAGCCTCAGTGAGATTTCAAAGCAAACTGGTTTGACAATTTATTTTAATATATGACCTCAGATCACAGGCTTCTGGGCTGAGAAGATCCAAACACATTTCTTAATCTTAGGACTGGCAAGGGCAAATGTAAGGCTTCACTCATGTCTGTAATCCTGTCGGTCATTGCTGCCCACAGAAGCTATCATTCTCTACTTGCAGTATAATAACTGGGTTATTTCATAATAATATGAAATCCATGTTAGATTTTGCCCATGTCTTACATATGCTGTTTCATACTTAGTTATTGATGGGCAAGGGTGGAAATTACTTTTTTACGCCTGCATGGAATTTTCTTAAAAATCTGTGGTATAAGGGACTGGTGTATTCCATATGCCTCAAGCTCAATACCTTATGAGTCAACCACCACTTGATCCTCCTGTCGAAAGACACAAGCAATTCATTTGAAATAATTTCATTTCAATACATTACAATCATAAAGCAAATCTGAGGAAATGTAAGCTTATAGGATACTCATAGAATTAGAATTTAGTTGTTGGCTGTCAGTTAAGGTCAGGGAATGAGGACTAAGGTGTGTGTTTCATCCACAGGAGTAAGAGACTGGCGGGGACACCTTGCATTAGCAAATCCGGTTCTGTGATATCCTAGTCAACCTACCTGTATAAACTCGTCCCTAAACTTATCATGTTCAGTCTTAAAACTACTTAGATTTCACCACTGCATCTTGTTGAAAAGTTTCTCCAGAACTACTCTCCTGTGATGGTTAGAGACCTTCTTCAAAGATCCAGTCACAGCCTATTCATCATCATTTGTTCTTGTGCTAAAAAGTTCTTAAACTGTTTTCTGTCTTTGTATTTTATCATCATGTATTTATGGAGAGTAACACTATCCCTTTCTCCCTTTGTTTTGGGAGAGTGTATAAAACTGAGGTCTTTTAGAGCAATAAGAGAGAATATAAAACTATCCTCATGCGTATCAGTCATGCACATCATGAAGAGATACTAGCTTGAGTCTTAAAAGGAGCAGGCATGTGATAGTTTACTACAGTATTGTAATAGTGAAGGGTTATCCCTGAAGTAATTTATTACATCTCTGTGGAAGACTAAGCAGCTCATGCACAATACAATGCCAAAGTAGCACATGTTGTTTCCAGTTGTTATATATAGGACCAGAACAAAGGTCCACCTGAACAGTATCTGTCTCCATCAATGGTAAATGGTAGAAGTTACAGAAGAGCATTAAGAACAGTACAGATATGGTTTGCCGTACTATATCAAATACTTAATAAATTTCAGACAAAATTTCCTATAGTTAAAAGAAAATTCTAATTTTTCAAAGAAAAATATGAAGCTAATATGCATTAATTATCCTTAGTAAACCCGTACAGAACTTACGGATTTTTATTTCTTTCTTTGACTACCTTTTCTTCCAAATTTGATTGAAAATTCTGTATATGGTTGAAGTCAAAAGAGTAGTCTCACTGTTTATGCTTAAATATATTTATTTCCAGACAATTTGACTTTAATTTATTAATTTTCAAAAATTGCTAAGAAAATTCTTAAAAACATGTATTAAAACATGTGATGCATAGTACTTCTGGTATTCGGGGATGGAAATAATGTGGCTTTTTCCTCCCTCAACTGTCTCCAGCTACACAGTAATGGAAGTTTTGTTGTTGAGGTTTGCTCCGTTTTAATCATTCTCATTAGCAAAGCTCCCTTTGCCACCAAGATTTACACCACCAATTTTGCTGAAGACTCAAGCAAGCTCTTATAATTTTTGCATGTTTTACCTAAGGAGATTCTGTACTTCCTCATTGTGTAAGTCAATAAACTTCCCTAGTAAGTTTCCTAACTTCTTACTGTTGGCTCCTCTAAAACCAAAAATGTTAGTCACAGAATTACTTAACTATTCTGTTTATGCAGTTGAACTAGCTAGTGATCGGTCGACTCTTCCTTTAACTGATTTTTTCCCTTATGACTTCACTGTTCCCCAAAACAAGTTAATATTAACCTATTTTTACTTAATTATTTTTTTGTAAAAAAAAAAGAAGTCTATCATATGTCCTGCTCTGGAATAGTTGGTGTTAACAGTAATATTTCCTCTCCAAACTCTCTATAGTTTCTGTCTGTATGACACAGGCTTCAGCAGTATTTATATTGCCAGTAACATATTATTTTCTTCATTTTAGTGTCCTATTCTGAGGGTTTATAGAAGACCTATGCCATTATTACAAAACAAAAAAACCCCTTCCACCACCACTCCAAAAAATTATTTTAACCAAAATGTATTTTATTCATGCTCAATTCTGATTTAATTAAAGCTTGCAGCAGCAGCTTCTAGAATACTACACATCATCTTTAAGTTTCTCTTTTCCATATCTTACACCAGCAGTTCTAAATCTTCATTTTACTTTTAGAGGTCTTTGCATTAATGTAAAGATATATTAGTTATTTTCTCTTGAGTTCATCCAGTTTCCTAGCTGAATTAGACAATCTTCCTCTTATATCCCTGACTTATGCTCGTGTCACTCTCATCACTGTTCATATTTTCTTTCTCCTAGAATACGTTTCTTCATTTTCTGTATCCTTTACCACTCCATTTATCAATTTTTCTCTTCTTCTTTACTAAATGTAAGTCGACTGATTATCTGAGACTCTCAGATTTAAAAAAAAAAAAACCAAACAAACAAACAAAAAAACCTGGGGGACCAGCTTTGATCTTAGATACCGGGGCTTACTTGCATGCTTAGAATCGACTCCATCTGTTGAGAAGTTGAGAAGAGTCCTTTTCCTGTGAATACCTCCCAGAAGCTGGACATCTCCCTTAAATCTTCTGTTCAGCCTCGTTTTCTAGATCTGGATTTCCAAAACACTGCTGCCTGCGGGCTCCACTTCTGAAGGGTTTATAACCCCAAATACCAATTTAAATAATCAAAGTGAGTCTTTGCTGTCTCGCTCAAAAGTCCTAAAACTCCATTTGTGGTCAGATTCCTGCTATGAGAACTGCTGGAATAGCAGCAGTCTTGTGTTCACTGACTGCCCACTTTTATGAATTTTGCCCATGTCTGCTATTTATTCATGGTTTTCAGTGGAAATCAGGAAGTTGTTTGGCCGGACATGGAGAGCAGTCAATGGTTTTTCGGCGTTTGAATCCTTTTCAGTCCAAAGTCAGTATCTTAAATCTTTATTGTGTCTGAATCTGCTCAATGGGCAGGCCTCTTTATTCTTAATTTCTAACCACAAAGACCCGACTCTTTTGATGTTGTAGTGAATATCAGACTCTCTCTCATCTGTTCTATTCCTGTCTAAGGATCATTCTGCCTTGTAGACATTCTCATGTTTCCTATGTATCATCCTGTCTTTGCTTTTCATCTCGTTCTTGATTGTCTCTCCCCTTCCTTAAATTTTACTACAGTGACGAGCTTCCCTCCTCCTATCTATGCCACCCTCTCTTAATTTGGTAGAAATGAGGATTCTTTACTGCTACCGATCTGCAAAGCTACTTTGCAGTTTCCAGCAAATTCCCAGTCCTTCTAACCTCCTGAATGGTGCTACTTAAAAAAATAAGTCTTTTACCCGTTCTGTATTACTATTGGCTTAATCACTTTTCCGTGTATCTTTTGAACAAGCATTTTAACTTGTTTGTCTTTCAGTTTCCCTGTGTTTCACATAATGTTAATCACACTGGCTGCTGTAAAACAACAGATAATAAAGTACTGGTTTACATTATAGTAATTAATCAAAGGTTTTGGAGTAAATAATGTCAAAACCAGTTTATTTATCCAAAAGTTGGTTTTGATCATTTTACTTTTATTTCATTATTTCCATTGGCCTACAAGAACAATACTGAAAATAAAGTTTTGATTCAGACAACACTTTTTTCTCTAAACTACTGGAAAATTTCAAGTAGAGTTAAATACACACATAAAGGATCTGGATTTTGCATTTTATCTGTTTTAACTATTTTGTTAGCAAGAAGTTACTCTCTAAAGACTATTAAATAGTAACACTGATTAATTAAGAAGTGGTTTTTAGTGGGGAAAACTGTAAAACTACTCAATCACTCATTTTTCCATAAAGAAACGTAGTTGCTACAGCTACACACAAGCTAAGGCTGCTTGCATATAGTTTTAAAGGCCTATTTTATGCTTTAGTACCTTATTCCATTATGGAATAGTACTTTATTTCTTTAACAAAAATGTTAACATTATGCCATCACAAGGGAAAACAGAATTGGTAACATACTGGAAAATTATTTTTCGTAGTAAATAGATGCATTTGTTTTAACTACTAACATGTGAGTTCAAGTTATAACATTGGAAAATAAGTTGTATTGTAAAAAACTGCTGATTTTAGTAGTTATTTTTTTCAGTTTTGTGAATTACAATGAGTCATATCCAGTATTTTTTTAAAATTATGTATCTTTCTTAGTGTTCATTATAATTTGTGAATTTTAAACCAAATTCTAGTTTGCAATGGTGCCTTTAAGGTCTAGTTTGGACTAGAAAAATCAACAATTCCTTCAAACATCAAACACTAACTCGCTCTTGAAAATCAGGTGCTTTTTTAGATTTCTTTTTTTTGTTACAGGAAATGCATCATATATGGTTGCATCACAATTACTTCAAAGGCAGGATTTATCTAACACAGTGCCAGCCATCCCAACATTATTATTACTTACATTCCTCTGGTGGGATGGGATAAGTTGCCCTGTGGATACCTGTTGCCCATGCACCTTACATAGGTACAGCTTTGAGATGCCAAGTCCTTAAATTGTTCCATTATGACAGAAATATTTTGACATAAGCTTGAGATTCAAACTAACTAGTTGTACACTTTGACTAAATCCATATTATGAGAATTTATGAAGAGCAAGGATTAAAAAAATGGTGAGGTTAGAATGACATCATTTACTGCTAGACTATGTAAAAATGCTGGTTTAAAAATACCAGGCTGTAGAAAAATTGTCTGTGTAGACTACTTTGGATTCTACATATTATTTTGCATTCTATGTATTATACTAATATGAATATTATTTAAAGACTACTATGATTCAATTTGGTCATAAAACTTCCTCAAATTACATTTTTCTGAATATATGTTTACAAATGCGAGAAATCATTAACTAGTATTTGCTTGAAAATACAATAAACACTATTTTCTGTATACAGAAACCAAATACGCAATATTTACACTAATATTCTTGTAGGATGATTTCTTTATAGAACACTCTAATTTGGTTCCCCTTTACTGCTAGACAAATGATATATCAAGGAATTTATATTACTTTGGTGAGACTTTTCTATGAAATTATACCTAGACTTCGAAGAGTCATTCTAACAATACAGTTTAAAGTTTCAGAATGAGAGACATTGGGCTCTACAGGGCTTGTGACTCAAAAGCAAACCTTAAATGCAATTTGCAGAGGTGCTGGTATGTAAGACCAGGGTTTGGAGTTTGGGGAGGTCTTGTTTGGTTGGTTCTTTTTCCTAGAGCTGTTAATTTAGCCTGGATGCTACTGTATACCTGAGAGTAGTATGGGGTGTTATACTGTGGAACCAAAATCACTAACTAATGAGACTGTGAGTTTAATTCTCTGTAAACGTACTTTTTTATGATCTTGCCTATCTTACAAGGTTCAAGGCTATGACAGCAGGGATTGATCCTGTGCTTAGTGAAGTCAATGGCAAAATTTCCATGGTAAGTAACAACTAGAGTCCCCCCGTCCTTGACAATGGGCAAGTACATGTGAACAAAAGCTTTACTTTGCTGCAGGTATGAACTAGCAAGAAATAACTCCCTAGAGTAAGAGAAGTAGGCAGGAATGTGCACCACAACGATGTGTGCCTCAGGGCAGACAGTCATGGCACCTGTGAGCGCTGCAGCTTTGTGCATCAGGCTTGCTTTAAGCTAAAATCTCTAAGGAAGTCGGTACACAGAGCCAACATTTCAAGCCGCAGTTACATGTTGAGAAAGTTTGGCAAGCCTGATATCTTTGTTCAGGTGAAGTATATGATTAAACAGACAGAAAGCTTCTTTACAAATACATGTTTTGTTCACAAAAATAGTATGTCCGAAGTAATGAATCTATTGTGAATATGTACAAAGAGACAATTAATGCTGGATTCACATGAAAACACCAGTTAAAAAGCTGATTTGCTTGGTCTCTTATCTTTAAAATGCAATGGTCTTACATGGACATGACAAACGGGGACCACAAGACCCTGCAAAACAAGCCTTGTCTACTTCATAGCGCTGATACCATTGTTTAATTAATGAGAAGGATGGATTTTGTTATAAAAAATGAAAATATATTATTGATTTCCTAAGGGATCTCTGTGAAAAAGCGTGCGAATAATATTATTCTCTTTTACCTGTAAAAGTAAACAGATTACACACAATCAAACTTCAGTCTTTAATTATGGGAGATGTTTATTCAGATTGGGGGCAGAGAGTTACAGCCATGTTCATCCAATAGAACTGATAAATGCTACTAAATTAAACTGAGTATTTTTCCAGCTGTTTTACAGAGGATTATGTATTTCCAAAAGCTTTTCATAAATCTGTCAAAAGCTGGAAAAAAGTGAATAGAGAACAGAGCTTCTTGCTAAACAAATAAGCTCATTAATATGCCAGGGCGTGGGAGGATGGGGTTTGCTACATACTTCATGATGGCAACTTGAGTGTTGTGTCATTTTGGCAGCCAGATATGCATAATGAGTATAGCACTCACTGGAAGATCAGCACAAATGATGGGTACGGAGAAGCTGCAGCACCCAGGGCTCAGTTCAGCATTTAGCTTAAGAGCCAAGAATGGACTATGCTGAAGAAGGTGATTAGTTTAGCAAGTCTAGTTCTTCAAATAAATATGTACATGTATTCATACTCGTGTAAGTGTGATGTGCCATGATTCAGTTTTTATTCATCAATAGAAATTAGGTGCTTATTTAGGGATTTCCGCAAACTGAGAGAATCTTCCAGTCATTGGAATTTCTCTAATTATTTTCCTTATCTCAAGCTACTTTGATAATGATAACACTGCTTTAAGTAACAAGATTATAGACATTTAATGCATAAGACGATTGTTGAAAACAAAAATTTAAAGACAAAGCTTTAAAAATCTTAGATAATTTGATTTTCTCACATTATTTTAGCCTAATTACTTTCTGTACCCGTAGAATATTTATGTATTTAAGAATTTAACCTTGTATATAAAAAAGCAAATTATCTGTTACATAAATTCACTAGTCCAGCTCCTTAATTCATGTAGTTTGAATTTGGCTAGAGTTACAGTACAGTACAGTACATACTTGAGGGCCTGGCCTTTTCAGTTAAAATGTAAAATGGGGTTAGAGGAGGGAAAGGCAATTTCAGCCATTTTAGCTTTGCTTATTTAGAAAGTTTATGAAAAAAAACCCAGATGTTCTTATTTTCTCTTTAGAGTGGTTTAGCAGATTTTATGTTTGGTTTCTTCTTTAGAATTTTCTCTCATGTCTGAGCAAAAACACTGTAATCTTTTCTGTCATCTCCTTTGATGTGCGAAATAGAAGGATTATAAATCAGAGAATTCCTGCAAACAGAATCTATTAAGTCCCTTGGAAAAATTGTGTAAATGAATTTGGATGCACCACTGTGAAATCCAAACTCAAACAGCTTGTGTTCTAGGAAGAAAAAAGAGCTCTTACTACCTCACACCAGCCAAAGGATGATAGCTATTATGTGCAGAATGCCTGATGTGAAAGATTTAGCTATAGTTTTTACACAGATTAGCAGATAAAGGGAAAAATAAAAGGAAACCTAATGGATGTGATTTCATAATGTGAGAGGCTGGTAAAAAAATCCTGAGAGTACACACAAAAGGCCTATTTAGGAGTCTGGTTGAGAGAGTCCCTTGGATGGCAGTCCTGAAGGGCAAAGGAGTCCAGGAAGGCTGGACATTTTTCAAGAAGAAAGTCTTAAGGGAGCAGGAGCAGGCCGTCCCCATGTGCCAAAAGACGAGCAGGCGGGGAAGAAGACCGGCCTGGCTGAACAGAGAGCTTCAGCTGGAACTCAGGAGAAAAAAGAGAGTTAACCATCTTTGGAAGGAGGGGCAGGCAACTCAGGAAGACTACAAGGATATTGTTAGGTTATGCAGGGAGAAAATTAGAAAGGCAAAAGCCCAGCTAGAACTTAAACTGGCCACTGCAGTTAAAGATAACAAAAAATGTTTTTACAAATATATCAGCAACAAAAGGAGGGCCAAGAAGAATCTCCATCCTTTATTGGATGCGGAGGGAAACATAGCCACAAAGGATGAGGAGAAGGCTGAGGTACTTAATGCCTTCTTTGCCTCAGTCTTTAATAGTCAGGCTAGTTATCCTCAGGGTATTCAGCCCCCTGAGCTGGGAGACAGGGATGGGAAGCAGAATAAAACCCCAGTAATCCAAGAGGTAACAGTTAGTGACCTGCTACTCCACCTAGATGCCCACAAGTCTATGGGGCAGATGGGATTCACCCGAGGATACTGAGGGAGCTGGCAGAGGAGCTTGTCAAGCCACTTTCCATCATTTACCAGTAGTCCTGGTCAACCAGGGAGATCCCAGATGACTGGAAGTTAGGAAATGTGACACCCATCTACAAGAAGGGTCGAAAGGAGGATCCCGGGAACTACAGGCCTGTCAGCCTGACCTTGGTGCCGGGGAAGGTCACGGAGCAGATCATCTTGAGTGCCATTACGCGGCACGTGCAGGACAACCAGGGGATCAGGCCTAGCCAGCATGGGTTCATGAAGGGAAGGTGCTGCTTGACTAACCTGATCTCCTTCTATGACAAGGTGACCCAGTTGGTGGATGAAGGGAAGGCTGTGGATGTTGTCTACCTGGACTTTATTAAGGCCTGACACTGTCTCCCACAGCATTCTCCTGGAGAAACTGGTTGCTAACGACTTGGATAAGTGCACTCTTCTCTGGGTAAAAAACTGGCTGAACGGCCAAGCCCAGAGAGTGGTGGTTAACGGAGTCCAATCCAGTTGGCAACCAGTCACGAGTGGCGTTCCCCAGGGCTCAGTATTGGGGCCAGTTCTGTTCAATATCTTTATTGATGATTTGGATGAGGGGATTGAGTGCATCCTCAGTAAGTCTGCAGATGACACCAAATTGGCCAGGAGTCTTGATCTGCCTGAAGATAGGAAGGCCCTACAGAGGGACCTGGACAGGCTGGATCAATGGGCTGAGGCCAACTGTATGAGATTCAACAAGGCTAAGTGCCAGGTCCTACACTTGGGTCACAACAACCCTATGCAACCCTACAGGTTTGGGGAGGGATGGCTGGAGAGCTGCCTGACTGAAAACGACCTGGGGGTGTTGGTTGACAGCCGCCTGAACATCAGCCAGCAGTGTGCTCAGGTGGCCAAGAAGGCCAATGGCATCCTGGCTTGTATCAGTAGTAGTGTGACCAGCAGGACCAGGGAGATGATAGTGCCCTTGTGCTCGGCACTGGTGAGGCCGCACCTCGAGTACTGTGTTCAGTTTTGAGCCCCTCACTCCAAGAAAGACGTTGAGGTGCTGGAGCGCATCCAAAGAAGGGCAAGGAAGCTGGTGAAGGTTCTAGAGCACAAGTTTTATGAGGACTGGCTGAGGGAGCTGGGGTTGTTTAGTTTGGAGAAGAGGAGGCTGAGGTGAGACCTTATTGCTCTCTACAACTACCTGAAAGGAGGTTATAGTGAGATGGGGATTGGTCTCTTCTCCCAGGTAGCAAGCGATAGGATGAGAGAAAATGGCCTCAGGTTGTGCCAGGAGAGATTTAGATTGGATATTAGGAAAAATTTCTTCACAGAGAGAGTGGTTAGGCACTCAAACAGACTGCTCAGGGAAGTGGTGCAATCACAGTCCCTGGAAGTGTTCAAAAAATGTGTGGATGTGGTGCTTAGGGACAAGGTTTAGAGGTGGACATGGCAGTTAGGTTAACAGTTGGACTTGATCTCAGAAGTCCTTTCCAACCTTAATGATTCTATGATTCTATGAAAAGAAAAGTTCTCGTTCTATAAATGCATTTAGAAATGTAGTATCTTTGAAAACTATGAACTGTTTGTGATGAAACTAAGTCTTTGAATCAATAAATATTGTTATGAAATGCTTCTGTATAAAA
Source organism: Nipponia nippon (assembly GCF_047370975.1). Classification (NCBI taxonomy): domain Eukaryota; kingdom Metazoa; phylum Chordata; class Aves; order Pelecaniformes; family Threskiornithidae; genus Nipponia; species Nipponia nippon. Next base: position 46,865,902 of record NW_028262347.1, read on the forward strand.
TAAACCACCTGTGGCTCAAATTCAAGTTCATTGAAAAAAAATGGGTTATTAATCTAGCATGTATGTTTTAGTTTAGCAAACGGACTTTGTTTGTTTTATGATGGGTAAAAGAAAGAGTATGACTGTACATTTGGGATACTTAAATGGACAGTGATTATATTACTCATCATACCACTTGCTTCTTATTCTTAATTGCAAGTCTGGCAGTGATCAGATCAATCATCCTACAAATGATGGACTAACATGAAAACAGCTTCAAAAGTTAACTCTTATTAGCTGGCAGGTGTTCTTACCAGATAATACTTATTAAATTATATATATTTTTACTGGAGCTCACATACATTTTATATATATAAAAATACATACATAAACTGTTAATATATATGTACACCTGTATGTATACATTTGCATATACATACATGGATATCTGTGTGTGTGTATGCATACCTACATACACTCACCTACAGATAAATCATACATCACAAACAGAGAGAGAAGGAGAGACAGGTGTGTATCTGTCTGTCAGGTCCACCAACACTCACAACTCTGAATTGCTTGCGGGTGAGGACTGGGACTGACAAGATGCTGTCGCTAAGCCCAATATGGATTTGCCACAGGAATTGCATGGTGACATTGGATGGTCAGGAGAAGATGAGTCAGGGCTAATAGCATGGTCAATTTGGAGAGTTAGTCCAAGCATGGCATCAAATTTGGAACTCTCTGTCTTCCTCTGGACGAGCATCTTTCTACTCTACAGGGATCCTGGAAAGACTGTGCCTCCTAAAAAGGGCATCAGGATATAGTGTCTTGCTCATTCTGCATGGTAGAAATGCTATATGCTTTCAGTGTCTGTGAGAGTGCATTCTTGTACGACTTAAAAACAGGTCAGAGTAGAGTGATGGTAAAACAGCGTGAGGAAAATCTACTTAATTGATATATTTGCTTGTGTTTATTTGCCTGTCTTAATTGAGCAGCTAATGCCAGTTTCTAAGGCATATATTGGATGACATTATGTCTGTTGTATATAATCAGGAGAATGATATCCTGCCAGCTTCCCAGTTGTGAGCCATAAATGCTGTCCTCTGGCTACACAAAACTCAAATTTAAAATGTTGCAAATATGCAGAAATTATTTACTTTCTGCATCTTGTTAGACTAAATATAAACTTTACCATTTATTGTTTTATTATTCACTTATTTCTTTTCCTGTGGAGTAGAAGAAAGTCTTCCTGAAAGCTGTTGGGGATGAGGATCAGTGCCAAATGAAATCTGAAATAAAATTGTCCGAAACAATCAGTGAAGTTGTACATTCCTCTGGCGGGTTTTGGTATATAGATTATAATCATTTCCCTTAGGATATAATCCTGTTCTCCTGACAATAAGTATTTGCCTCTGGCTATGATTTTCAAAAGCATATAAGTTACTTCAAAGCAGATTTTTATCAGTTTGAAACGGAGCCGTGCCTCTGAATTATGGAGATACTTTAAAATTGCTTTCCTTTCACTTTAGTAAAGTACACTCAGGTCCTCTAATATATGAACACAGATTACTTTTTATCTTTGAACCATTTCTACATATGAGAAAATATATCCTTTTTTTGATACTACACATTCCTTCCTTTATTATCTGAGAAACAAATTTTTTGGCTGATATATCATTTTAGGATGATAGCATAGATAGCATAGTACTCCCACTCTTATCCCGTAGGGGGAAATATACATTCTGTGACATCTCAGATAAAACAGTGATGACAGTAAAATGAAAATATTACTCAACCACTTGTTTAAATGATTGAATTGTCCAATAAGCTAAAAGCAAGGTGCATTTATTATTTAAAACAGGCACAGGTTTCTGACCACAAAAACTTCTGAACTTGCTTTTATTATGATGATTAATTTCAATGCAAAATTCAGCATTCAGGGTGTGGGGGGTAGGACACAGTTTATATGTCAACTTAAATATGCTATTTTCCTACTACATAATTCAGTCATTTTTTTCTTCTCTCTTATTTGTAAGTTAACCATTGAGTTATGAAGTGGAAAAACCTACTGCCACTACTGGCTATGCTGAAAAAATGGACTGTGAGGGACTGTCTCAGGGCTACAACTCTGTGGGATGGAGCAAGGCAAGCCACAACAAGACAGGCAGACCTTGGAAGCATGGACACTGGGCAAAGGATGTTCTCTCCCTGATGATCCCACATTTACTCTCCAATGAACCAGATACTACTCAGAGCCCAGTCTTATTCTCTCTTTTGAGTGACAATATTGGAGGAGTAGAAAAGCACCAACGAACTGAATGCATCATCTTTCAGATGTAAGATAACCAAAGGGAGGTCCAGAATTTCATTTTCAGCTGCCAGGTTCAAGATCCTGGACAAGGGCTCTGGCAAGGTACACTCATTCTGTAGTGCCACAATAACAAGTACGAGGTCCCCTTCCTGGTACCAAGGAAGGTAGCCGCCTTCCTCACTTAAGTCTGCTCACCACGGGCTCATAACAGTTGTTCAGTGATCAGCTTAGGGTGGGCAAATTCGCAAGTGCTTTGATCATAGTCTAGATAAGTAAACAATTTCTGTCTTTCTGTAAAGTTCACATCTTTGGCACCCCAAAGTCATTACCAGACTGACAGCTGTTCAGGATCTTCCTTTCCTTTGCCTCCTTTTCCAAAAATAGCCTGGTACCTCTGCTCTAGATAGGGCTATAAGCCCACTCAAAAGCAAAAGATGTAAAATGGTATCTAAAAAAAAAAAAAAAAAGGTAAAAAATTAGTCTTTAGTGAAAATCAACTTTCCATTTAACAAACTTTTGAACTCTGCAATTCTTTTTGTTGCTGTAAATCATAAGCCAATATATATATGTGTGTGAATGTTGTAATATATTTAAGTCTTGAGTCTAAAACTCAATCACTCATCCCTCATTCAGTTTTTCAGACTGCAAATCATTTGGGACAAGGACATCTATTTGCTTATGCAATGTGGAACACAATGGACATTCTATACTTCTGCTCCCAAGTAATCTAAACATGACACAATGACTTTTAAAATATAACTTAGCTTTAGATTTATGCTCTTGCATTGTAAAATATGGGAAATAAATTTGAATGCTGGCACTTTTTTCATATTAGAAATCAATCAGAAAAATTGGGTTCTGCTAATACAGAACAACAAAAACAAAGTTTGAAAACTTTAAAGTTACTGTGAAAAAGAATTTGTCTCCTGTGCAGTCCAGAAAGGAGTTGATTCTTGGCTTAGGTGATTTCAAAAATACAGCTGTATTTCCTCATGACAAGGACATCTGCAGGCAAAAGATATGCACTAAAAAATTGTTTTGAAAATTCTAGCTACTCAGAAATTTTCACAAAACAATTTTTCTTTAAATTATATCATTCCACAAGCAGAAAAGTGAAATCCATCAATTTCAAAGTGCACTGTAGGATCACAGAAGCTTACACTTCATGAGCAATTACAAATTGTTTTGTATCAGGCCTAATTAAGCCTGAAAACAGAACAAAAAACATTAATCAGAAAGGGTTTGTTGGCCAAAAGGTAGTCAAAATTTAAGTCAGATTATGTATGTTCTTCCCCTCCAAAACCCACTGATACTCAAACACATGCACAGACAGAGAAAAGCTCCTGTGTCATGGCTGTGCATACAGATAACAACAATGAGAAGTGAAGATAATTGAATCCATTACCAAACGATCACTGCTATAATAGAGGTGGCAAAATACAAGACATTTTCAGATATTAATGAGCATGGAGAGAAACTGTGTCTTCTAAAGAGGGAGAAGAACCATCAGCAAAAGATAAAAGCAGTAATGTGGACTCAATACTTATTCACTGAAATTTGTCAGCTGAAAAATATGTATCATTAAAGCTATAGTTTAGTGAAGTACTTCACATCAAGTCCAGCAATTTTAAACTTCTGTGAAAAATCTCAGAGTGCATATAAATTAATATTTCATTTAGATTTGGATTGTTTTTTTCTGCTTTAACATCTTGTTAGGAACATTTCATTATGTTCAAAGTTCAGAACAACATCACATGTTGCTCTGCATGTCTTAGCCTGGCTGAAAGAGCTTTTTGTCTTTACATTTTTTCCCCTCCCAACTGATTCTGTTTAGCCATTTGCTCCTCCTTTCCAGGAGCAGGTCTTTATTGGAGAGAGAAGGATATATCATGTAAAAATACAGATAAAGTAAATCTTGCAGGAGAGAACTTATGACTTAAATGTTTACCTTTTACATGTACAAAACATGCATCCTTGGATCGGAGAAGCAACACACTTTTCTTCCTCATGACTTTACACTGATTTGCATATTGCACCATGATTCATGGCAGCCCAGCGGTCTGTGTGAACATCAGCATGCCCACAGTTACCCACGGCATGATACCTGCAGGCAATCATACCGAAAACAAGTGGAGCAATCGTTGTGACTCACCTACCTCCAGCAGTGAGTCTGCTGCTGTGGTCTGTTCTTCTGTTTACACCCGTGTTCATACACAGACACATGCATGCACCCCTTTTCTTACTCAGATAAATTTCCCTACGAAGATGATGATAGTAAAAATGAAAACCAAACATCAATATACAACCTAATGTGTGCCACTTCTAGCCCATTTACAACATGCCAGTATTTCCTTGACATATTTTCTTTACAAGTCTCCATTCAACTTTAATTAAGTTTTGCCTTGAGCTCCTGAAATGGGGACAGTGGATTTTTTTTCCTCGTACTACAAATTTTACCTTGAAGATAAAAAAAAAAAAAAAAGTCACAGAGCTATAATCAGCAAGTTGTAGAATGAAAGGATTATGAGTTTTATACTGGCTAAAAAACCTTTTGAATTAATTATCTTTTCATGAGTTTCATGTACATGAGAAATATCAAATTAGTAGGGTCTTATTCCATTCGTATTTGGTGTTAGAGGAGTCTTAAGTGAGCAAATGTAACTCATGCTCAATTTAAGAGCTCTTTAAACTAGCAAGATGTTGCAAAATGATTAAGAACTAGGCCCAGAAAGCTTCACCAGCTTTAATAGTTTAAATTAATATAAGCTGTAGGTTTGGGGAGTTTAACAGATACCTGAATAAGATTAATAAAATTCCACATCAAATAAAACACTCTTTTGCACTGAAATATATTGTCTTCAAATTCATTTATATGTCTCTGATACGAGCACTATCATTTCCAATCTTTCCTTTCAATGTAGGATTAGAAAGCCTATACTATTGCTCATTATACACTCATGTGCAAGAGATGCAGTAGAAACTAGTGAAGTAATCAGTAAAAGGTAGAAGCATTTACGGCTCTGAAAGATCAAAGAGCAGGTAAAATAAGTGAAAAGGGACACACTTTCTTGTATATTAAGCAGGTAAATCATTCTCATTTATGCTATATATATGCCTGTCAAGAATTTTAAAGAAAATATAGATAATCATGAAATATATTGTTAAGCATTTCTACAGACTTTTATGTTTTTGAATCTCAACAATATTCAGAATGTCTGATTTCATTATTCCTACAAAGCAAGTGTGAGTTGCCAACGATCACAGGGCAATTCAGACTAGGTATGAGAATCAGAGCCAAAGGTTTCATTGTCCAAAGCATAATCTATTCTACATACCTCTGCTGAAAATGCAAATAAGGCAATATTTCACTGTACATGGGCAGAAACTCAAAGTGATTTTATAGTTTCTGTATTCCAGGTATTACAGATGGCTTTGCCATGTAATTTCTAGAACATTTAATGTCCCAGTAGCATCCTATTACTAAAACAAAGAAACATGAACAGATATTGAGCATGCCAAAAAATACAAAGCCAAACTACTAAATAGTTACTTGAAGGTGTGCAGAAATGCGTAAGTCAACACTGATTTCAGAGAATAGCCTGACACGTTCCACAGAATCTATTTTTCATTTCTGCAGCTGAGACTTATACATACCATATGTCCTAATAACTACAGTAAGAAAGGCAGAGGGAAATGCTAATTTGAGATCAACTCATTTTTGGAACCATGCTCTGAAAAGTAAAACTGATATGAGAAAGGAATGACCACAGCCCAAACTTATGTTTATAGACAATATTACCACTTCAATATCATTTTGATTTCATGTCGAAAAACCTAGGTCTGAGACAACAATCTTGTCAGAAACAGTGACACTAACTTAACTTCATGCCCTTGTGGTCTCTTGCTCATGACCTTCATCCCCTACCACACAGATTTCTCTTTCAGTGCAGTGGCTTGCTACAGCTTCCTGTTTAAGGGGAAAGTATTGCCACACTATCTTGAAATAACTTTTTAGTTTAGACCAGAGCTTCTGGAACAACATAAGTGGTTGGAAAAAAATGGCAAGTTCACAGGAACTGAGGAATCCCTCAATAAAGCAGTGTTTTATCTGATCAGCTAGATAGAGATTTCAGAATCTTGCTGACAGGTTAAAGAGGCCTATTTTAATATGCATATATGACTACAGGCTATTTTTTGAACTGTTAAAACTATTTAATAGTTGAATCCAGCTGAATATTCAGCTATCACTATTTAATATTTTTTCCCCTGTGAAGTTCAATAATTATGTTGGTGCTATCTCTGTTTAACAGTTAAAGTCATCCTCTTCTTCATTCACTCCTCCCATCTCGTTCAGCTTCCTTATGTGACTGTCAAAACTTGCTCTGACCTGAACATTAGAATAAGCCTAGGGTAAGCCACATTTTGAGTCAGCGACGAGTATTGTTTCGATCAGTACAAAACAATGACACTTTTATTTACTTTTCCTCAGTTTGTATTTTGAGTATTTTCCTTTTTAAAGAAAATTTAGAATCCACAGTTTTCAGACTTAGTTTGAAGACAGACTAATTACAATCTGCAGACACATTAGACTGAGGGAAAAATAATCCACTCTCCATCAATATGACTAAAACCCTGGTTAGCATATCTCTTTTTACAAGGTAATTTCCATTCCAAATAACAAAAGCCAGCAACATCTCTCACCACATTATGTCAACATGTAAATCCCAAGCGAACATCAGGATGTGATAAATCAGCACTTTTTAATGCAGATTTCTTCATCATAGCCCATACCCCTTGACTTTCCTCTTTACTAAATCATGAGGCATTATACACTCTGCTATGTGCTGTTTCGCTTGGTGAGGGGACCATGTGCAGCTGGGAAGCCACCAACATAGCTCCAAACACCTCCTTGCCCTCTTTCAGGATGCTACTGGTCAGGTCCATCTATCTAGTACATCACAGGAGTGCAAAAACCAGTTGTGTTTGGAGCAGGAGAAAGGCTGCACGTGAGGAGGGAATAAATTTGTTTGACTATGGTGCTTGACACACAGAGGCCTGAATTCTGGGCCAGAAAATCTCTCACGTGGGAGTAGCTGAATCCTTTATTAGAATCTGACTTTAACTAAGCTCAGCTGTAGCTATAAGAAACATTCCTATTTGGAGATTTTGGAAGTCCTGGTGGGAAACGGACCTATAAAGGTCATCATCCAGGAAGTCTTTTCTCAGATTGGATTTAGCATAATTTGAGATTTCTTTGCAGTGCTGTTGCTAGTATTTAATCAAATTTACCTTCTTTTCATTCAGAATATTTACTAATATTTCCCATGATTCATTTGCTATAGTGGCCATTTCTGGAAGGTGTGAAGTAAAGAAATGCTAAGCCATTTCTGAGTCACAGGAATGTAAAATATTCTTTTAAACAGTTCACAATATACTGAGAGGAAGTCTGATTCCCTGTAAAAGGACACTAGGTTTAAAGAGATCTGGTTCTGCTCTTGGCTCACACACTGTCCTACTGCATGGGCTTCAGCAAAATACTAATTTTTCACTGACTCTCTTCCCATCATTTGCAAGTTCTGACTATTTAAACTGAAAGACCTCAGAACAAACAAACAAACAAACAAACAAACGAACAAACAAACAAACAAACAGTTTCTTATTATTGTATTCACTATATTCCAAACCAAATTTACAGTAGCTAAAATAATGCAGATTATAATAAGGCTATATTTAAATTTCTGTTATCATGTGACTGAAGCATGGAGTATAATACATGTGTACAGAGGAACTGAGCTATGACTGTCCGAGAAACTAACCTTTTTGTAGAGGAAGCTAGAGCAAAAAGAGATATGCAAGAGGTATAGTGACTCTGGAAGCTTCTGTGTCAATCTTTTTTTTCATGTTTTCCGTTCAGCAGACATACCAGAACTTCAGGGGCTAGGTTTGTTTCGGTGCTACACTGCCACAGAGGTTTTCCAGGTTGCACACACACAGGTGGTCTTGGCTTCTTATTAAGAGCAAAAAGAAATAGATTTGTACTGCACTTGTTATGCAAGAATGTCACCTCCTGACCCTCCAAAATTAGATTTTTAGTTCACAGATATCCAGTAGGAGTTCACTAGCTACATATTCTTCAATTCTCAATTCAAGGTTTCCTGATTTATAGAATACCCCTCTGTTTTCAACAGTAATTTGCAAATACTATTCACAGCATCACACAGGCAGCCTGGGGAAGTACTTTTTCAGTCCACTTAGTTTTTCTCCTTTCCATCTACAGGAAAACCATGCCTGGTGCCTGTATCAGATAACTATATCAAGTTCATTCTGAAATTCTGAGAACAGCGTTTATATCTGAGAAAGAAAAGGCATAGACTGAAACTTGTATTGCTAAAGCTGCATTGTAAGAAAAGAGGAGAGAATGGTTATATTTATTTCATGTGCATAATCTATTTACCCATCCTTACCACTTAGCTCAGTGTGTTTTTCCAGCTCTTCCCTCTCTGTCTGGCTCTGTTTTCACCTGATGAGCTCCTGAGTCAAAAGCACTGAATCCTGCAAATTCCAGACCAATATCCATATTGGCATCTGAGGAAGGCCAAGCTCTGTTTACCCTTCTTCGTTCATAGCCATCGCTCCAAAGGGCACAATCCACGCATTTGCTCAGTAAACCTGCTCTTCTTTTAGTAAAGTGCTTTTCAGTTCACAGCTTCCTCTCAAACATGCTGCAAAGGTGGCCTGTGCGTGAAGTGAGAATGGAAATTAAGAGACTCGTGGTGATGAAAGGACTGTGGTAAAGCAGTGTGCTCTTCCACAAAACAGCATGAGCACAAACTGTAGGACGTTTTATAAAATGGCAGATGTTTATCTTGACTACACAGACATAAAGCTTTTTTTCCCCTGGCCATAAAAATTAATATTAGTCATCAGAATGTGACATCAAACAATACAAATTAATAGGACTTTCTACACAGAGATGATGTCTTTTAAAATGTGCATGCAAGCAAAGAGAAGATGGGTTATTTTACTAATAGTTTCATGCAGGTTCTTGTCCTTTTAAAATATTTCTATTATTACTAATAACTTATGTTCTAAGTCAAGGGGAAAACAATGGCTTGTCTGTTCATTCTTAGACCATTTCACACTGCTAGAGTGCACATGAGCAAGCTTGTATTTCTTCAGCCAAGCAAGCGCAAGCCACAGTCTTGATAATGTTTAAGGTGCAAGACAGAGTTCAGATTTGACCAGTTCTATGTGTTTTTGAAAGTTCTGGCTTTCCCTATGAAATTTGTCCTATGACATTTGACCTCTTATTATTTATATTTCACATAGTCCTAGTAACAGATTTATATTTTTTATATATTTTCCGGTAGGTTAATAAAGCTTGATTCAGAGGCACTTAAATTTCTCCACAAGGTCCTAAAAACTTTTAAAATCAAAATTTTATTTGGCTAAAGTGAAAATGGAAATTCCATTCTGAAACTAGACATGCAGCTTTAAAATAAAGAAAACTGAAATTAGGGAAGAAAAAAGCTACAAGGTTTCTACACCCCTCTCTTTCTTCCAGCTGTGTTCTTGAAGGTCGGTCATTGCTCTTGGTCCCTCAGTGACTTTCTGAGGAATGCAACTTCTGCTATGGTCCCTAGGAAGCACTTTCTAGCAAGGCTGAGGTCTGCCTGCTCCTTGCTGCGCACTGCAGTCCCTTTAGTCTCTATGTGAGACTAGGCAGCTCTCACTGTTGCCTTTCCCCCCTGTAGGAAAGATGCAACCTCTCTCCAGACAGCCCACCTGATCTCATCTTGTCAAGTACAAGTAAATCCTCTCAAAACCAAGAAAGAGCAGCGAATACTTTGCCTCAAAGCAGGTCAAGAGTTTCCCTCTCTTCTTTTGGAGGCAGATGACAGTGATCTCTGTCCAAACAGGCACGTTGTGAGCCAGATCCCCAGCTACGTGGCTTCCATGTCAGTGCAGGCTTGCACCTGACTCGCTCGGAGTCAGGCAATGCTCATTCATGTCATTTTGCAAAAGATCATAGAGATACACTCAAAAATAAACACCGGGCATGTCAGCAGACTTATCAAAAAATGAACACAGGGCTAATTTAGAGCTCACTCAAGTTTCACTTGTATACATGCATGCATGTTAGGACAGCTTGTAGTCACTACTACTAAATTATTGTTATCTGTATTTACCATTCATTTTTATTTTGTTACCACTTAAAAACAAGTCTGGGTCTCATTGTGCTAGACACTGCATGAACATAATTGATGAGAAAGTCTGTGTCCCTAGAAGCTTTTAGTGTGAAGGATAAGACATAAATACGAGATGAAACAGTCAAATCAACTGGATGAACTTGGGGGAAAACATACTCAAAAAAATAAATCCACAGTTTAATATGTTCTGCATCACAGTCACAATTTTTCCATCTGTTTCTGTCTGATAACAGCCTGAGAGTTACCACTTTCCCTGTTACTGCTTTATTTAGCAAAATGTTACGTTAAAAAAAAATGTTGCCTCTCTGTGTGGCATTAGTAGAATGAGTATGAGTGAATACAACTCTTTAGAGGCTTTGGCCTTCCAATTACTTCCAAAAATAAATGCAGTAAGCTTCAAAGTGATTGTTTGCTGTCCTATATTGTCAATAAAACTGGTAGTTCTAATAACAGGCAAGTCAAAGAAACCAAGTACATCTCAGTCCTTCAACCTTTCTGTGTGTCATCCCACCAAAGTTGTTGCGAATTAAAGTTTCATTTCAGGAAATGAATGTAAATAAACCGAAGTATAGAGAAGAGAGAGGTTTCTCTTTCATTTAACTTTTTAGAGGGAGGAAAAAATCTCCTATTAAAAAGTGCTATCCTGCAAAAGTAAATCTAAGCAATTTTGCTTAAAATAGCTAAATGCATACTATATTCACAACCCTTTTATCAATCTTTTCATGTACTCCCATAATATTTTCATTGGTGGAAGCCAGCGACTTATGTCCATTGTAATTATGATTCATGAAAATTGTGTTGTCTTAAAGAATTTTGTCAAGATTTTCAAAGGATACCGGGCTAATAGAAAAATTAAAGTCATCATTTCTGTATTTATTCACCCTAGAAAAAAGTTGAATTTTAATATAACTCATAAATCATTATTAACATACTTTAAAACACCCTTTAATATCCAATGTACAGAAAAGTATTGTTCTAAATTTTTTTTTCCTGGACATAGTTCACTTTGGTTCAAGGTGAAGACAAAGCATATTATGTCTAATATTTGTCAAGATTCATTTTACCTTAAAATCTATCCATCTAGCATAATTTTAGCTAATGCATTTTAAGTAAGGATAAAATTTGGTAGTCTAGACAATTTTCTATCTAAGCTAAATCTTAAATTTTAGGCTTATATCCCAGTATAAAGGGTGGGATGTGGGGACTTTATTTGTGTTTTGTTTAGATTCATAAGCAATATTTAAAGGGTCAGCTGTATTTATCAAACTGATTCTTCACTGATTTTTCTTTTGCCATGTAGCTTATTGATTTATTTGTTCTACTGGAAATTGTCTGTCAGCTGTTCAGTTTGACCCATTGACTTTTCAAAAACATAATTAGGGAGCAAGCACTTCATCCTAGGTTATGGATATGAGAACTTCTGGCAGAGGCAGAGGCAGAGCCATACACATCTGGGGCAACTGCTGTTTGCTAGGTGAGCCTGTGTCCATGGCCAGTTGCACTGTGCCTTGGGCTGCTGCAGCTGAACTTCTTCCCTTCCCTCAACGAGGTCATGTAAAGGTATATTGAGCTTCTCCATCTTACATTGTGATCCATAACATAATTGTTATAGTGTATTGCACTATATTTAGGTACACTAATTTATCTACATCTCAGAGGAGTAAGTTGCTTTTGTTGTCCGTTCATAGGTAACAGGAAAAATGTAATCCTCTCTAGTAATTAATTCAAAAGCTAACATAAGCTTTCTGGCTGCATTTTGAAGTGTCTTCACTTTTTCTTTTCTTTCTTTTCTCTAATATGATCAATAGTCTTCTATTTGCCAATCAGGCCGTCTCCTACTTGGCTGTTAATTTAGAAACTTCCTGAAACAGAATTTTTCACCTTCGGTTTTCTATTTAACACATCCCAAGCATGACCTCTCAGGTAACATGAAAGATAGTTTCTTTTATATCACAAGAAAAAAGAAAATTTCTAGCTATTCTTGAAATTATTTTCAAAGGATGGAAGTGGGCTGCAATATTTTGACTGGACTTCTTTCTTTCTTTTTGATTGTTGGGTTTTTATTTTCCCTTTTTTTTTTTTTTCTGGAAGCCCCCAAACTGATTAAGACTCAAGTTATTGAGACAAAGTAATTTTGAAAGATTATTTTGAAGTTTTTTATTTCCTTAATATTCTTTAACCTAGAGACTTAGCTTACCCAATAACATACTGCATAGCATAAGCTACACTGACAGGAGAGGCATGAAGAAATGATGCTCTTCGCTTCACCTAGTTTATTTTTGCTTTTAAATATAGGCATAGAGAAGACAAAAATATTTGTGATATTACATGTAGTTCATAAATAATCACAACCCTTGGGACTAATTTTTTCAAGATTTTGCCCCTACTACCAGAAAACCTGGACACAAATTATAAGGTAAATAAATATCAGAAAATCTGATGCCTATATTATCACAGTATAACATTATACCTCATAAATATATTCTTTCAATACTTGTACTATACTTGATATTTTAAACTAGTACTTCCTTCCTTTTTCAGTTGTACTCAAGTGTTACAAGGCCATTCTTAGACTCAAAATCTATAGAAATTCGAAGACAAAAACTTTCTGTTTTTCTACTAAAGTACAGCTAAAACAAGAAATGGTTGTTAGTATTTTATGAGAAAAAACATAATAATAGATGTAAATGGAATAGAAGGAAAGGAAAAATAGGAACTATAAAAGTGAGTGAAAACACTAAGAGAAGAAAATGATGGTACAAGAATAAACTTGCCTGTAATTTCTTCTCACTCTTGGCTTACATTTTTGAGGCAGACAGAGACTGATTTTATATACTGTTCAAAATATAATTATTTATACATCTCAGATAACGGTCTCAACAGAAAATAATATTATCATATACCATTTCACACATTGAATACTCATTTCCAATTCAATATAGACCTTAAAGACCTCACTAATCTTAAAAGATATTAAGTAGAGGTTCACATTTAAGCATACAATTAAATTCCGGTTCCTGTTTTGTTTTACATATGCTACTACTCTGTCCTTATTTTTAGCAGATTTCATTGTGTTACTAAATATCTTTCATTTCGTTGGTAAAATATGTAAGTACATATGTAAGTATATTAGTGTTCCATATGTACATTTTAATGAGGAATACAGGAAACTACATTTTAATGGACAACTTGTTGAGAAATGGTCAACATTTTCATTTATACTTCTGCTTTATCTTTTTGTGTTATATGCTTATATGGAATTTGTTTACTGTTATACTTCAGAAGTCATTTATGTCTATAAAACACATCACATTTTAAAGACAGCAAAAGAATAAAAAGAAGTTATACAGTTTATTCAAACTATAAGTAAAGGGAAGTCCAATGGGTTGTTTTAAATATTTTACATTTTCTTTCAAGGCAAAGGAATGTGGAATTTTATATTTTGATATTAAATTGTTTTATAAAACCTTAATGGACTCTTTATTCCTGCTAGTAATTGTAATCCTTTTTAAATTATATGGCACCATTGCATACAGTAAATAATGTCCCTTTCACTGCAACGTATACTAAAGCCAGTAACAATACCTTATTGTGAAGCAAAGTTAATAGCTGTAACTGGCAGCAATATTTCAGCCTCTTGCCAGCTTCTAGCTGATAAAATATTAATTCTTATGTCTGTCACAGAAAATTGAAGTTGCTGAGCTACTACACTTACCAGGCATTATCAACTACTAAATATTTCATCAAAAATTGTGTCGCAAATCAGTGCTATTATGTGTTGTTGTGGGGTTTTTTTGAGTCATCGTGTATCTACATGTCAATACTGCCCTTGGCTAGCAGCATACTTGCTTCTCCTAGAGAAGCCAAGAAGTTCCACACTAGGACATGTGCAACCCACAGCACATTGCCAGTTAACCCTAAACCATGGATACGGGTGCATTGCAGGGGTCAGTGGGGGAGCGTCCATTAAGCTGCTCAGGCAGCTGCTTTTGAATTGACACAAAAGACAGTCTAACATATTACAGGAAACTGAAATTGATGGTGGTTTACCTTAATATGACAGGCTGTAAACTGCTGTGGTTCATTATTTCAGAAGCAAGTAAGCAGCCCCAGCAGCTGACTGGGAATCAACAGGAGCAGGGAGAGGCAGGTCAAGCCCAAAGCCTTTGATGCAGGAGAAGAAGACCAGAAGCTGGGAGGATGGCTGAGTCTACCACACTCTTCTGGGGAAGTACATGTTTCCTGGGTCCTTTCACCCTTCACTAGATACCCACTTTTGGCTATTGTTGGAGGAAGGGTACTGAAATAGATGGCCCTTTGGTCCGTATGACTCTTCTTAAGTTTCTGTTACCTACTCTTTCAAATACAACTAGCAATCACAGTTCAGGAATGTCCAAAGCACTTTGAAAAGATGAGGAGCACAGTGTAATTACCCATACTGAAAGTCCAACTTTGTTAGCAGCATCAGGCTGACACAACGAAACAACCTGCAGATTCCCAGAAGGTCTCTCAGCTATCCTGGACTGCTTTGCACGCTGACTTATTGTGTGGTATAGAAATACCTTTTTTTTTTGCAGAACGCTTTTCTACCTAATGATAGTTTGTGTGTGTTTACTCTGCTTCTTTTTCTTTGCTTGTTTGTTTTTTCTTTTTTTTATTTTAGGAGTGTCTTTGCATTTGAGATTTTAGGATTGTCTTTCTCTGGGACTGAATTCAAATGCAGCTGTAAGGCTTGGGCACTGCAGCAACACATCTATTCCCACTAAGTACTGCAGACATAGGGTTAACATTAAGCTTGATTCTTACGAACTGAAAAATGTAGGAAGTGAGTATTACTGTGACCTGAAGACCTTGATGTTTTAATTATAGTCCTAGTTATTGCTCTTCTTCCGACCATAACATGGGTCACATGCCTCCCTGATCATTCACTGTTTCTTTAAAATTTGATATTCAGTCTCTGATAACTCCATTCTGCTTCTCTGCATGCTGTCATTTCTGCATGCTAACTTATGTGGTGCCAGTGATTTTCACACACTGATTAACTGAACTAGCTATTGAATGGAGACATCATTTTATCCTGTTATCTTTCACTTTATTCAAGCCTGCAACCTGCCTAAGACAAAGAAAGGCTGCTATGTTCAGTGAACTACACAGATGGTGCACATGGTGGTCTCTGAAAGTGTATTCAAGTACAACTGAATCTTCGAAGAATCTTTAACCTTCTCAATCATGAAATATCTTTCAGATTAAGGTAGTATGTTGCTGGGTTTTTTTGAATGACTCTTGTGACAACCTCATTTTCTAAAAGTGACGAGGCTTCTGCAATCCTAGTATTTTTAGTAGTTTATTTTAAAGGGTTCTGATTATTAAAAAGTGATGAGCAATTATCCTGTGAAAATTAGGTCCCTTTGAAAATTTAAATCCATCTGTATTATTTTCTTTTAATAGCTTTGCATCTTGAGAAGTCATGGGAAAAATAAGCATTCCCTGGCAAGCACTGTTTGAAGTAACCATCCTTTTGGCAAAGAGAAGCTTAGGCATGCATAATTTATCTACTTCCTATCTGTTACATGTGCTTTTTTTCCACATTTAGTCCCACAATAACTATAGAGATCACTATGTTGCAGATAAAAGCTTTTAAAGGCTATACTTTCTTATTTTTTAATAAACAGTCTGACCCTGTTTATAGAGATGTACCTGATATTTGATTATTGTAAAAACACTAATTCTGGCACAGCTACCTTTCTTTCCTAGTTCATTTCTCTGATTAATCATTAAGTATTCAGAAGAGGATATGTCCCTTGACAACCTACATATGATGCCAAGTGCATGTGACTTTGCTCTTAACTTGAACTAACTGAAAAGAAAATTGTCCATGCCTGTAGATTTACATCAGTTGGTGCTGATATCTCTCTCATCCACAGAAAGCCAGCATTTCAGCCATACTGAAAGGGTAGTACACATATCATTTCATTTTGGAATACGTCACTCACTTTATAATGAAAACTGAAGCTAAGGTATTTTAAGCCATCCTCTTTTTTTTATAAAACAAAACAAAGCAAAACCCTTTTATTGAATCAAAAATGGTTCCCACCTGTAGAAAAATTAGCAATGTGCAAATCTCGATTTACTATATCTATATTGACATGCTGTCATTTCCTGAAGAAATGTTCTAAGCATTTTATTTCTCTTTTCTTTCAGTTCATGATCTGCCAGTCCTTTAAAAAGCAAGTCCCTTCTTCATAAAATCCAGAATAATCACATGCATATTAAATATGGTTTCACAATGTTTTCTAATTGTGGTCATTCATATTAAAATATTGAAGTGGACATTAAGTTTTCTGTATTACATAGGAGACATCATTTGAAATTATACACAGAAAAGGATTTGAGGCCCAGATTCATCACAAGGATCCAGCTGCTTATGACTACAGGAAATGATGTGAAGGAGACGGCATGTAGTAGTGAATATGGTCTTTGATCTCCCTTTCATTCTCTTCTTGTAGTTATTAAAAGAAGGTAAATCATATAAAGTATTTCAGTTATGAAGTACTTTTTGATATAATAAAGATTTTTTTTGAAAGAAATGAAATGTCAGAAAAAAATTTAAATATTACTTTTGTTCAAGAGCTGTGATGTGTGCACACACATGTAATTAATTGAGTAATCCAGTAAATATTTTCTTCACATATTTTTCAAGAACTTAGACCATATTTCAAATTTTCAAAATACTCTAATTTTGTATTTGCATTATAAACATTCTTAACAATCATAGCTGAAATCCAAGCGCTCTTTAATTAGGCTCTGTCAATATGTATGCCATAGGAAGACAGTCCTAGGCATAAGTAGCATATATTATAACTAGATAAATGATAAAAAAATAACAATTTTTATCCCAGTTTTACATATAAAGGACTAGGGCTTATAGAAAATGTAAATCTTGCCCAAAATCCTGTATAATTTTTCCAGCTCTTGCTGCTACAGAAAAGCTTGAAAAGATTACTTGTGTGTGCTGGAAGGACCAAAAATGCTGAAACACAGATATTAAAGTACAAAACAGAAGACATATTTTAAAATTAATTGCATTTTTTTGGCTGGGTATTTGTTCATGATTTTCAAACATTTGTTGTTTTTATCATTTTTGTAATGAAAATAATTCTGTATATGGAAGTATAAACAGTCCTGGTGCCTGTTTGAATTGATACGCAGAAAAATTATGTATATATACAATGTATATTATGCTTGCATATGTCTTTAACATATTTAACTTAACATTAACATAAATACTGTGTTGTATTTAATTTGAAATTTGTTTTTAGTTTCCACACAAGCACATTTCAAGAAGTGACTTGTTTCCACCACCTTCCTGCCCTAAAAAACCCAACCCTAACAGACCTTTCAGGAGCATGTTCCACCATTGTAAAACTAAGCAGCTCCTTTTGTGCATCCTTCTGCTAAAATAATATACGAGCTCGAAATAGAGCTTTTATGCCTGAAAACGGATGATGATGGAGCTTGGTGACAGCTACCCAAAAGGCAACCACCACTGATGGGATCCCTCACAGCTGAATTTAGCTGGCTGTAGCATAGACACGGACAGCTGATTTCTTCCTTTGTAACCAAATGAGAGAAACAGTCGATTTTGCAGTAGAAGTCCCTTGACCTCAGGACAAGGTGAACTGTTCCTGAGATGCCCCAGTTTCTATCCATTGATTACAAGGGGGGTATGGAAGACGAGAGGAGATGTATTGTGTACATCTGGTGAGATGATTCCCACCCTTGGTGTCTATTCATTTAGCTATTCGATTAGAGCTACTACAATACACTATTTTTCAGTCGCTGCTCAATGAGCAATGGTCACTGCATGGATCACTTAAACAACCACCAACACAAGTGGTGTACATTAGCAGGTGTCTTTAACTCATCCTGATTCCTCAAAGACCTCAGGGTCACCTTAGGATTGCTGTGCTGCAGCTCTACTACAGCACTGGTAATAGCCCGCAAGGATCAGTGTATTAATTGCAGACTTCTTCAGACATTCGCCCAGGGCACCATTGCTCTGTGCTACACTGACATATAAGTGAGGAAAAATTGCATATATCAGTTATATTTCAACTCAGGTTTCCTTAATTTTGCTTCCAACATCCAAACTTCAACTTCCTGTACAAGATGGTTTTAGGGCACCTTCTATCACCAAAAAAGAATTAAGAAATGTTAGGATTTGCATAAGCTTTTTTGTATGGCTGCCAACTCAAAAAGAGGTCAAGAATGATATTCATTGAACCCCATAAAACATAAAATACAAAATATTTAAAACAATTATATTGAAAATATTAAGGAAAAAAAACCAACAAAAAAGCAGCTGAAGATATGAAATTGGTATCTTCAGGGAAAAAAGTGCTGTTATTTCATCTTTAAAAACTTGTACAAGAACGTCCATTTTCAAGGAATGAAATAAACTTAATGATCACTGTACAGAGGCTAAACAGGAACATGATTAGGATCTTTTCCAGGTGAGATTTAGATTAGATATTAGGAAAAATTTCTTCAGAGAGTGGTTAGGCATTGGAACAGACTGCCCAGGTAAGTGGTACAATCACAGTCCCTGGAAGTATTCAAAAAATGTGTGGATGTGGTGCTTAGGGACATGGTTTAGAGGTGGACCAGGTAGTTAGGTTAACAGGTTGGACTCGATGATCTCAGAGGTCCTTTCCAGCCTTAAAGATTCTATGATTCTATGATTCTATGATTCTATGATTTTCCTGATCATTTTAGCTGTCTCAGCACGATCCTTTAGACTTTTAACTTCTCCTTTGTCTGTTACAAAAATGACTTCTCTATTCCTCACCCTACTCCATTTCTCACAGACTTTACCGGTATATAAGTTCATACAAATGGTTTGCTTGTGGTCTGTGTATCACACATTGCTTTAGTTCTTCTGAGACAGAGGTGCTTATGTACCGAGACAACTTTTGTTTCTAATTTGAGTGCCTTAGCCTGACTAGGACACATGAAATCATAATCCCAAACAGTTTTACCCATAAGATTTTAATTACCTTACACTCTTATATATATGCTAACTATTCATATGTAGATGCCATTTTAATTTCATCTTACATAAAATAAAAGTGTGTATGAGTATTTTGAATGAGAACAAAATAAACATTTTCATCATTCATCCGTGAAATGTTTATTCCTTTGTTATGTCTCCATGACTTATGCTGAATTGTATATTACCCCTCAATGAGTTCTGTTGCAGCCCTTTGGAAACTTGTAGAAAGAAGAAATTTAAAGATACATAAAATGTTTTGAAATATCTGCAGTTCTGATTGTCTTAAAGTTTGTACCAAAATGAATATCGTTTACAAGCTATGAAGTGGAGTGGCCTGGCAAGGAGTAGGCCAGTATTTGCTCTTAGTTAGCTCTATTAATAGGTCTTCTAGTGTTTCCAGGGCTTTGTTCATGCATGTATGTATGCAAGTAGGTACGTATAATTTTAAAAACTGCCGGGCTCTTCTGTTTTCCCTCTATGTGTTTAAGGATCATCTGGGTTTTTCCCTACTCAGCAAGTTGGAATTAATTCACATGCACTTCAGCTTGGTTTGTGTTGAAGAATCCAGAAAACCTAATTAGTTTTTCAAGAGATCCTTTGAACAGATTCATGAGCCCTCATCCAGATATTTCTTGCAGAAGTTTTTAGAACCACCAGGAAACTTTTCTTGTAGGCGGACCAAGGTTTGTAATGAATGCTTGACACAGACAAGCCTACTCAGTAAACCTGTCATTACAGAGAACACCACTGAGTTGCTACAGGCATTTTATTCAGTTTTAGTTATAGTTTGGAAAAGGTATGCTGATGGGTGTTGGTTTAGTGTTTTGGGTTTTGTTTTAATCTTCCATTGCTGGTTTGTCATGCTTTTCAATATTGCTGGGGGACAGTGTTTATATCGTGAAGCAGTTCTGAGAGCAAACTATTTTCATATCTACAAGAAAATTGCAAATGCAGGCACAGTTGGCTAAGTTGTACAGCAGAGATCTGTTTTCCTTCAAGATAAATATTTACTGTATTTGACTGCCATTTTTTTCCTCAGCACCAGTTTTTTAATGGTTTTTGGTTCTTACTATTTTGTCTTCTGGTGCAAGAGTATGAACCAAGGTAAAAGGAATTAGGTTCTTCTAGCCCATTCAGGTATGAAATCTAAAAAGTCCAGGCCAGAGCAATGCTGTCCTGGCATGGAGCAGTACTCTGCAAAGTCCACTTTCCAGAATAGTGGGGAAACAGCAACACGCAGTATGGCATGCTAGAGGCACATTGCAACAAGCAGTTTGGTGATTTCAGAATTTGGTCTAACTTAACCTGTCTGAACTTTTGCTTATAATCCTGGAGTTGTTGAATTGTTTAATTACTGGCTCTATAGGAAGAACAGTTGTTCAGTGTGGGCATTTGTCACTGTAGCTGCATTGTCTCTGACTTTGTTACTCTTTCCTTTCAGAAAATGCCCTAAATATAATGTAATATTCATGTGTCGCTCACTTTCCATACCAAATGTCTACTAACTGACTTCTCCAAAACATTTACACAGATCTGTGGCCTAACGTGTGGATTAAAGGTACAAAAGATAATTGGGATTAATTACAATACATTATTGGTGCATGAAGCTACACGTTCAGGAAAATTTGCCTGCCAAAAGAATTAAATACTTCTACTGTTATGCATTTCTAATTGAATATAATATTCAGCATCTTAACGTGTCTACAGCTCTTGACAAGTTGCAGCTGTTCTTGTAATTATAACATAGTAAAATATACTACTTTAAAACTAGCTCAGCATTATGACAGAAATATTATTCCATTGTTTGATTCCTTGAAGTCAAGATGGCAAGCAGTTGAGCTTTTTTCATTCCTAAATACTCTGAATACCTTAAAAAAACCTTACAGATAAATCTCTCTCATCATGCTTCCTCTTAAAAAAATTTAAATCTATCCAAATGCTAAAACAAGAAAATGCAGGAGATAACCTAATCCTCTCATTGCAAACTTAAAAAAAAAAAAAAAACTTTTCATTTTGTTGAGCTTGCTAAGAAGAATACCCAACTTTCAAGGATAGAAAAGTTCTCTATTACACTGACAATCCATCAGCAATGCCCATTCTATCACACTCTATCTTTCTTTCTTTCTCTGCTCAGAAACATGACACAAATGGCTTGTGTTGTCTCAAGATGTGTTTATGACATAAGCTGTGGCAGGAAAGAAAAGTTAGTTGTTGTAACTTTTTTGGGGGGCGGGGGATGTCTTTTACAAAGATCTTAGAACAGATCCACGAGCAGTCATGGTTTAAAGAGGTTTTCAATCGCACAGCTTATTTCATTTGGGCAACTGTTATAACAATAGTAGAAAAAGCATGGGGTTTTTTGCTGTAGTGTATGCAGATCTTTGCTGTTACAGTATAGCTCTCATATCTGTTCCATACACCATTGTATTCTAATGCATTATGCAGGTATAGAATGAGAAATTTAAGAATATACTTAAAGTGCTCTCCCAGTTAGGTTGCTTCAGTGAAGCACTGTTTCCCTCACAGTTTCGGTGACTGGCCTACTATTGAACTAGTAGCCTGAACAAGTCATATACATCAGATGAGGAAATATAAAACATATGGAGTTCACTGGAGGCAGAAGTCTTGCTAAGCTGGACACTCCCTTTTTACCCTGAAGAAACCACTGCTGGTGGTAGGAACCTTTAGCCACTTGGGATCTCATTTGCCAGGAGAGAAGCATGATGGAAGGCATATGGTAACTCTATCTACCTTGTAGATCAGCAGTCAAGAAGTTAGACCACTTTCTTGGGAAGTGAGAGACCTGGGTTGTAGGTCTCACACAAACTAAAGGTGAGTCAAGCTACATCTTCCACCTGGCAGATAATTCTAATCAGTAGCCCATGAGGTATCTTCGGTACGGATGCTCCAGGGCACTCATCCTGAACTCGATGCAGTGTGCAGCTGGGGAGTTGAGGGTGATGCTCCCTAACTGAGCAACAACAAGAGCAAGTTTCTTAGTACTGAATTGCCATCCTAATTCCCAGATCTTTCAGTCATCATCTGTACAATAAAAAGAAATGGCAAGATATCTCTAATTATTCTCTCTTGTCATTCCAAGTTGTTCAGTCACTACTGAATGGCTAGCTAACTGGGGAAATTAAAACCTAGCACATACTGAAAATGTCCTGAGAAGCACAATGAATATCCCACCCACACTGCGCTCAGCTGCAGCATGGGTGCACTGCCATCAGTGCCTCAGCCACCTAGTTTCAACCCAAGACAAGCCACACTTAGAGCAGTCCTCTGTGCTGTTTTATTCAAGGTTAGATTGAAATACCTCAGTTGATGTTGCAGTCATGTAAAACCAGGCCTATCTAGCACTTTGCAGTAGAAATTATAGAGCTTTTGTTTTAGAGATGGCTTCCCCAAATTTGGTGGTTCTGTCTATGGTTTTGATTCAATAGGTACACTTAATGTCATTTAGAAGGCTCTTATTTTTAAGTATTAATAGTGTAATTTAATGCCAGAAGTGTGTGCATCTTTAAATAATATGATGAACAGAGCATGTATTTACAGCATACGCTGTGAATTACACTACCAAATATGTTTACAGTAACTCTCTCTTTTTACGGGACATCTGCAATTCAAAGGTGCTTATTACCTCTTTACATCATTTGGGGTCTTAAGATGAACATAAAATGTTTGTTCCCTTCTGAGTATTTTGAGCTGAGTATTTCTGTCATACTGGTCTTTCCTCAATTTTTTTCCTTCATTTCCCCTGCAACACAATGAGTTAATCATTCTCAGACAGTATGTCCACAGAAAATTATCATTCTTTACCAGATTTTTTTAAGTGTTCTCCTAAGGTCATCTTAATAATTCTTCATCTGCAGTGTGGACATTCACATGATGTTCAACATTCCTCTGAGAGACCACAATTTAAGCCCTCTCATTTGTTTCTCTGTGCCCTTTTGAAGTATTTATCTTGTACAGTCATACAGGAAGGTTGAACATATGTGGTATTTTAGTAATCTCAGGAAAATGAATAACATCGAATTCATACTCCGCAGAACTGCATCAATCAATGTCTTACTGTTTAATCTATGGCAATGCAACTATTTGTATATAAAGTAAATGTGGAAACTTTTTAATATTTTTGCTAATCTTCATAGCTGAACACTATTCTTCTATCTAAGTTCTGCTGATGCACTCATCCTCCAGTGACACGGCCCACGGAGAGGGACCCAACAGTAGGGAACAATTGCTTAGCTTAGGAAAAGTCATTGGGGTTGTATCCTGGACAAAGGAGAGGCTTCATACTATATGTGGGAGATAGCCTGCTTGTGCAACTGGTGATCAGTTGCCATATGAAAAAATATAACGAAGATATACCCTAAACAGTAAAATAGAACTCATGATAAACATATGCTGACAGTCTTTTTTTTTGTAATCAAAATTCACACCTTTTAAACCGCCTCTTTTAAGAAGAGATTTTCAGTTAGTGGAAATGAAAACCAATTGTATCACAAGATTTATTCTTAATACTTAGCTAATATAAACTATTTCTGTCAGGTCTCCTTGTACAGCCTGAGTGGCTCAGACATAACTACAAAAAATCCCTTTTGGAGACTAATTTATAATCTGGTCTGGTGTGTGCATATGCTTTTGTCAAAGGGTATTTGTCACCTGATTACTATCTTTCAACTACAGACTAAAAGTCGGGTTTTCAGTTCTGTCTTGAAAGTTCCAGATATATTTATATGTCAACATTATTTTGCTGGAAACTGTAAATTATGAAGTAAAAAAAAAACAAGGAAGGCATAAATGTTGTTTTAACATTTAAAGGGAAGGTGACCAAAAATCAGTTGATTACTTCTTTGGCAGCAGTAACAGATCCTCTAACTAAACAATCACGTAGTGATTTATGAAATTGAGTTGTCTCAAGGCTTATCAACAGTGTGGGCAAAATATAATTTCACCACTTTAGAAGTGAGGGACCAGGATGAGGATGCTTATGCCATGGTAAGGAGAGGTAAAGGAAACATGGAAGGGTAGGAATAGGAGCAGGTATGGATATACTGCCCTTGGAAGCATGGGAAAGTTGGACTGGATGACTACAGGGAATCCCGCTTCTCCGCTCCAGAGGGTTTCCTCAGCAATTTCCCATCTCACCTCCTCCTTTCATAGCTGAGAGAACCAGTAAAGTAAAAGTAAAGATGGTTTTGTGCCAATTACAGGAAATGTTGGTCATGTGAAAAAAAAAAAAGTCAAATCCCAAAGGTTGTATAAGAAAATAAGTTAGGAAATCTACATTCTGAAGTAATCCCAAGGAAAGAGAATATCTTTTGGTCCTGTCCCACTCTCACTGAACTCAAATGACAAAATTCCCACTGGCTTAATGGGAAACAGAACCAGAGCCTATATTATGAGATGCGTAAGCACATTGAATTGAAATTTCATGATTCATTTTCAAATGTAACTTTAAAAATTAGTTCTGCTATTTCAGATTTTAAGGTTATATAAACGTTCCAAAAGTTGATAATAAGGGATTATTGAAAAGATTTGGATATGGAGAATAAGATAATTTAATGACCATGTAATTTTACTCATATGCTCAGGAGAAAACAAATACATCAGTGTTGTAATTATTAAAAGACACAAGTATCAGATACGTCTTCTTAGTATAGCTGGTGTACAATAAAATGTTACTCTTTCTTCTCTCAGTAATATCATTAGTTAATATCTGAAACAAAGAATGCCTAGAGAGAACTTTCTAGCAATAGTGAAGGTCATTTGGACTTTACACAATATGGAGAGACTAGAGTCTCACTGGTTGTTTTTTTTCCAGAACCTGGTGAAAAAATCACCTTCACATTTGCAGGTTCTCTATG
The DNA here is from genome assembly GCF_047370975.1 of Nipponia nippon. Lineage (NCBI taxonomy): Eukaryota > Metazoa > Chordata > Aves > Pelecaniformes > Threskiornithidae > Nipponia > Nipponia nippon. Next base: position 46,891,327 of record NW_028262347.1, read on the forward strand.
ACAATTTTCTGACAAAATAGCTGCCTTTTTCTTTTCAAAATAGCCTTAGCCAAGCTACTGACCTTGGCCTTTGAATGCCAAAGGTTTTACACAACAAATGAGAACACCAATGCTGAAGCTTATTTTATCTTACACTTCCCTACCAAAAACTGTGTCTGAGTAATTACATTCCAAAATATGAGTGAGGTTTAGTTTTCCAAACTTATTTTGAATTTTGGGAAATTTAATTCTTTTTAAAAGCAGACTGAGGGGCCTAAAAACCTGTGTTTATGTCAGCCAAGCAAAAAGACGAAGATTCTCTGATTCAGAGGAAAGGAAGAGTAGATTACGTACATGTATTCATCTTCTTGTTCTGAAAAGCTTTTTTGACCCTCAAGAGAGAGGAATGTAGGGGGTAAGCACATGTGTATTTCTCTTCCTCCTCCTTTTTTTATGGGGAGGAGAGGAACAGGGAAGAGAAGGGAAGAAAGGGGAAGAGAGGGGAGAGGGAGAGAGGAGAAAGTTCTTTTTCTCTTCCTTCTCTTGAAGCAAGTAGTTCTTTTGTCTTCCCTGTCCCTAAAGAAATTCATGTCTTCCACTAAAGTGCAGGGGCGTACACAAAAATAGCTCAGCAGACTGATACCTATAGGTTGCTGATAGTTTATGCTGAAAGCAACAATTGAAGAAAACACCTATTTTTCTACCCCAAAACTCAACTATCAAGTGAATCCACTTGAGTCAACAAGGAATTTTTTCACTGGGGCTGTCAGTACTTGGAGCAAACAAGCAAAATCTGGTGGAATCTTATGTTCACAAGGGACTTAAATTTTACTCTAAAATTTAAACTCTCAGGGTTCAAATGAGTTAGAATTTAGGGGAAAAAAAATGTTCTTTCATCCCCTGGCTATGGGATTTTCTTGAGAATCTCTTTATCTTTCCTGTTAAAAAATTCATAGGCAAGCCTCATTTTTCTTCTATAAGTAGAAATAGCAAAAGTAATAATGAATAATAATCTGATCAGGGTCTGCCAGCAAGCCTGGACTGCATGAGCCTTTCATACAGAGATTAAGAGTTTTGACTCTTTCCTTTGATCTTTGAGTCTTGCCCTTGGCAGCTGAAACATTGCCAAATGGACCTTGACAACACTTCATGTCCACTCTGTGCTCATATGCTCAGGCTTCTGTGAAACTGTGCCGTAATTAAATCTGTCTCTATCAACAATCATAAGAGATTTTCTTAGGCTGTGGGGCAGGATGAAACACTTCTGGCTTCTGGTCTGTTTATATAATGACCACAGGTTGAAATTAGAAGCCTCAAGGTTTTACCTTCCTCTTGTTTATACAGAATCTTAGATTCACCATAAAATGAAACAGAACATAGCAGATACAAATCAAAATGAATACAACAGCAACAAATAAAAGGAATATACAGAAAAATAGGTTCAAATCTTAGTTCTGCTAGTGTCAAAAGGAAAATATCTAGATATTTCACAATTGAGCCCATTTTAATTAAAATAGTATGGGTGAAAATACATTTTGTAAATCCGTACCTTTGTAAGTTTTTTTTTTTTTTTATTGCAGATAATTTTTCTTGGAATGAACAGCTGAACAAAAGAAAAGATTCAATTAATTCCAATAGGTGACTATAACCTGAGCGATCAATTGATATTTTATTCTACAACTTTTGCTCCATGAAGTGACCATCTCAAGTAGGGTATGTCATACATACCCATTTTCATCTTTACCAAAGACCATAATTTTCTCAGCCTTTTTTCTCTCTTTTTTTTTTTTTTCTTTTACAAAATTTTCTACAAGCTTACAAGAACAGAAAGTTGTTTGGGAAGAAACAAGAAATATTTGTAGCACTTATAGGGTAGAGTATTAGTTTTAATTTAACTATGACTAAGGTTTCATCTGTGTTCAGTCTGAGTGCTATCCGTCTGCCACTGTTAGTAGTTTATTTTCTTGAATCTGATTTTGCAAAAAAAGTACTTTCATACTTTTACTTCATCCTTATACTGTAAGATGGTATATATGTTTATTTCTTCAACTTTGAACATAAAAACTTTTATAGCTACAGTGAACTCATATTACTCTGGAATAGAGCAAGTGTCCAACACAGATGTCAAAATTAGGATTTTATATAATCTGAATAGAAAATTCTTAATTGGCTTTTCCCATGGACTTTTATTAAAGAGATAACACATTCATTTGAAAATCTTCATCCCTTCCACATGCTTATCATCTCCAGGCTACATTACTATAAACCATTATATCTCTGGCTCTAGCAGGGAGTGGGGTAGAGCTCCAGCCGGGTGGAATGGGGCAGCCAGCTCCTCAGTTAGGTGAGTCACTACCTTTTCCTTGTAGCTCTAATTCATCCATCAGCTCCTAATCATTTCTCATTCCCTGTTCAAGAAGTTGCATTGCTCATCTTCCTAACAAATTCAAGAATGTATCAACACTTTGGCTCCAGCAATAGTATTTCCAGATCTGCAGCACATTTCAGGATTCCAGAATGGAATGAGACCTACTATTTGGGGGGATTTGGGGGGGGTGGGGGGGGTGGGTGTAGCGGCGGGGGGGTGTGTGTTGTAATGAACAAGAGAGTTCTTCTATATGGAGTTCCTCTCCATATAATAAGCAATAGTTTTACAATTATCACACTTGTCTTGCCTATGGAGGACAAGGGTTACATTTTTTCCTTCCTGATTCAAATTATAAAGTTAGTTCCCCAGTTTCTCAGGCTACATACATGATTTGTTTTGAGTAGGATACTGATCATAGGATCCTGAGATGTAAGAAATACAGGTTCATGTCCTCATTTGAAATCATTAAACCAAGACTTAAACTTGGGACTCCTATTTTGTAGTTAAATGCCTTTACTACCAGGCTTTGAGCTGTAGGTTATGAGTATTTAATCAGTATTTCTCAGTCAGGTCTAGAGAGGACCTAGGTACATCAATGGCTGTACCTTCCAGTATGATCCATCAAGGCAAGAGGGAATTACAGTTAACTACAGTAAACACAAAATACTCGTAAATTGGACAAATTCTTCTTCTGTAACTGCTCATAAGATGTGGAACTGCCACAGCATATTCAAATAATTAAATTCCTTAATAAGTCTTTTCTACTATGGTTTTTGATTATGCTTGGTTTATATTTATATAATTATAAGGTTTTTGAGTTCTACCTTAAAATGCTAACTGCATATTCCAGCTTTTTATAATCTTGAGGAGCCAAAATCCAGGTTTCTTCAGAAAGTCCAGCTCCTAATATTTGCTGTGCTAATTGGATTTATCAATGACTACTTACACGCCATAGTGACAGGATCTACAGAAGGCCCTACAATGAAAAGATAAGTAAGTTACCTAAGCAAAAATCCTAGAGATTTGATTCTGTGAAGGACATTCAACTGTGTCAGGGGATAAGTCTCAGCTCCTATGGTATTTTAGGCCTTTCACTGTGCATCTTACTCTGAATTTTACTGCTCATTTCCCCACAGTTGATATTGGCAATATAAGTAAAATGACATAGCATGAGAAGTGAATACCCTAGTGAAATAAATACAATTTAGAACCTGCCATCTCTCCTGCCTCACCTGGAGCCTAAGTAATTTCTTTAACTGGATTATAAAAGATGCATTCCAAGGGCTTTGGAAAATATTAAATTCACTTCTTTATCAACAGAGCATCTTGATAAGGAAATGGAATAACTTCTATAAAATCAAACATGAAAGAACTCTAAAAAAAAAGCTGGACTTCTGATAATGCAAAGTTCATTGTGGGTGGTTAATTATGGACAGTGAATTTTCTTTCTACATTTTGTTCTGTTTTGTTGGAAGCTTGCTGAATGATTTGTAAATATAATAGAGAGAAATGGCTTTCATGTGCCCCAACATGCAGCAGGAATGATTAAAAAACCAAAAATTTAACCCACAGAGTTTCGGTGTTTTGGAGAGAGAAATGATTTTAATTGGTGCTTTTTGTTTATTTGTTTGTTTGTTTGTTTTCCAAATCTGGGTTATGGCTTAATTCAGAGATTCTGTAACTATTTAACATTTTCCCACATTTGTCTTGAAGTAAAAGAAAGAAAAGTCCTCTTTCTACATTTCTCCCCCTTGGATAACTATACATATCCTGTAGAGTTCAACTAGAGAAAGAATAGATGAGACATGTTTTTAAAATATGTGAAATGAGATGACTGTAATATTTCAGTGTGGATAAGAACTACCCTAGTCTTCCTGCCATGGGCATACCCATTCTTACCTGTAGCTACATACAGACTCAACTCCATACTGACATTTCAACCCAGGCATTTTGAAAGGACAGGGGGTAATAATCTAGACTATAAGGGGATATTTTGTGATGATTACTAGGTGTGATAAATTGTGATGAGCGGTTCAGATGATTTGATAAGCAACATTTCTTGAAAAGCAGGATTTCACATTCAGAAGATCCTTACATTTCTTGAAATTAGAGTAGAACTTAAAAAATATTCAGTATTCACCCCCTCAAAAAAGATGAAATACTTCAGGTTCCTGCATTGTTCTGTAGGTTTCCAGCATTCTGGAATCTATGTTTAGTTTCCTAATTAAAACCCCACAAACCCAGCTAGCAGCAGCTCCTACCATCCCCAGTCTGGGGTAGACCCAGTTCTTTTTGCCCTAGGTAAGGAGAGCCAGATCTCCTGGGACCCCCATACCAAAAGTCACCTGCTGGGAACTCTTTGAGTGGCACTAGATTTGCTGAAAGTTGGTGAACCTGAAGATATTTTGAATAAAACATTTCAAGTGAGCCAGTATCAACAAATAAAACATGATTCTTTTAGAAAACCTTTAACCAACTCAAACAGTAAAAATTTATTGATATATGTGGTTGCTGGTTTTTACTTATGTACTTATGCCTCGGTGTGGAAAGTAAGAACATAAATCTGAAAAATAGATTTTTTCCAATGATACTCACTGTAATTTTCATGGTAGTGACAGAAGTTCATTTTAGAGCTGGATCTTGTATTTCTGCCAATGCACAGCATGCTTGACCTGCAATGCCCTTGCTATTCCAGTCCTAAGCCTCCCCTGAGCAAACTCTGACAGTCATGCAAACTATGGCAATGTGAATCTGTAGCCAGTTAACAGGAAAGTAACATCAAGATATTAATTTCCCCTTGGCACCTGAAGAAATTCTCCAGATAAAATAGCTTAGAGAGGTAATCCAGTGTTCTCCAATCTATAACACCATTGCCTAATAACCGGTGTTCAGCTGGCTGTAATCTTGACGTGAACATTCAAAAAATATGATTTTCTGATGAAACCAAATCTGAGATACCTTCACAGCATGAATAAACAGAATCAAAGTAGGACAATAGATTTTGATTAGCTGGTTGCCCCTTCCTTCTAGCAGAAAAAGTCAGGCACGTGCTTTGATGTTGTTGCTACACGTCTATAACAGCAACAAAGAAAATATAATTTTAATTTTGACTGGCACTAGTACAGTTCTTGGAAGATCATGTGACCTTAACATCAGCTTAAGCAATTCAAGGAGAGGCCGTCTAAAACCATGGTATGTTGAAGCTCGCCATGTGATGTGGAGGGACCAGCTCTCACCCGCCGCACCGTTGCCTGTAGCAACAGGGAGGCATGTGACGGATCTGGTGTGTTACAGCCACCCAGCAACAGTGAGAGCTCAGATTTAAATGAGAGGGTAGAAATATTGATTTGGACAGCTGGAGTTTCCCAGTGCATTGCAGTGATAATGCGGATTGATAATTCTGGTGGAAAAAGGGACAGGTATCAAAAAAAACCCGTGAGCAGAAGTGCCAATTAATTTTCTAAGATATATTTCCAAGAATCATTTATAGCAAAAAAATGAAGCAGGTGCACTTATCTTAGCATCAAAAACACTGGCTTGTTTTTTTTCATCTTTGTCTACTATATCATAATGTAAGAAAAAAGAATGTCCAAGATATTAACAGAAGAATAATCATGTATTCAGTAATGAAAATAAAGAATGAAGTAGAATGTATAAACCTTTAAAAGGAAAAGGTAAGTTTTATTTATTTTTCAGAGTCCTTTTATCCCCAAGAATTGAAATAATGATAAAAAAAAAGAACAAAGCTGAGAAATAGTATTCACAGGCTTCAAGTCAATATATCCATATTTAAAATTTGCATTAGCCCACTATGTACATGCCATACCTCTGCAGCTTGACAGAATGGCATGCTCCTGGTATATCCCAGAAACTCAAAACCATTAATTTCACCTTAATTCCAGTAGATATCTAGAAGCATTTATGTGTACAGCAAATTAAAAATCTCCAAATGGAATATTGTTATATCAGAAAATGCTACACAATATATTTTGATGAGATATTTGCAATATAACAACTCAGGGTAGTCACACAAGCTGGAAATTTTTTCTGTGTTCAGACTTTGTGTTTCACTTCTGTGTTTCAACTTTTTTTCTCATATTTGAATTTTTTGATTCATTTTTTAAAGTTATATTTTGGAGAATATATTACCTTCAGTGCTGGTTCAAAACACCCTTTAGATGTTTGAGTAACTAAAAAACAATTTTGAAATTTCATTTCATGTAAATTCATTTTTATTTTTCTAAACAGAAAAAAAATAAAATTTCCAAAAGTCTGCAGAAGTTCAAATCCTTTTCTGCTCATAACCTTATATTTGCAGCAAAAATTTACTTGTTAAGTTATAAAACAGAATAATAGGTTGTCTTTTTGCCTTATTCTTTCTGAAACTGTAAACCCGACACCTTTGCAGTTGTTATGAGTATATGCTAGTGAGTATATATTACAATAATTAATTATAGGCTGTGTTCAAACAGCAAGAGCAGCAAAAATCACTCAGATGTCTGATGGATAAGGCACTTCAAGTAAAATTCTCCACAGCATTGAATTGGAGCAATTTTAGGGTTTTGTATTTATCTGAGCCATATTTCTAATAGTAACACCTTATTTGTTATACTTTAATTATTTTCTTTTAAAACAGAAATATTTTCTGAGGAAATACTTTTTTTTGCAGGAATTTCTTTTTGCAAGAACAGAATTACATGCACGTCATAGAAACCTGTGCCATCTGACCATCACATTGCACAAGTATTCAACAGCCTAATTCAGTCCACAACAGGATCTTTCCATTAGATGTAATAGAGGACCTAAGCAGGACTTGGGCAGATCTGAGATGACTAAAACAAAAAATCCCCTCATATGCCACTCAATGGTGTCTAAACCTGGAGGCTGTTAAGATCAGTTGTTTCCTCCCTGTTTGATTTTAAAGTTCTCTAAACTCATACAATTTTGTTTCAGTGCATGCCCAGGGCTTCCCCAGCCCCAGGAGATGTTTATCTCCCATCTAAGCCTGATGAAGATCCAGAAATTAGGTGTTTCTCTGCCAGGAACCTCCAGGGTCTGACACAGGCTGACAGGACCTCACAAAAATGTTGCAGCTGCTTTCTTTCCAATTGCAGCTGAGGCGGGAGGTAATAGCCACAGAGATTCAAGCATTCAACCAGGAAACAGGCAATCTGGATCAAGTTCTCTCCTTCACCTGGGGGATTCAAATCCACATCACCTACCTCCCAAGAGAATCATGTAAGAACGAAGCTGTAGGTTATTTGAGGGAACAGAAGTAAAGCAAGTATGTGAAGGGGTGCTCTTTGCATATTCTGCCTGCATTTTACCTCTGTGGGTTAAAAGAGGAAGTCAGGTGGGTTTATGGGTTCTTAGTTGACATCCATCGGAGCACAGAGAGCCTGTGTCATTTTGATTTGAAGTACAACAACAGTTTTCGGAGAAGAGACCCAGAAAATCCTCCAGAACTGTTCAAGTCCTGGCCATCAGCTTATGGCACCAAGGCCCTCTTTCACTCGCCTCATGAATTTCAGTGCTGACACAGCAGAGGGACAGTGAAATGGGATCTAACTATGCATAGTAATGATCAGTGAATGTGTGGCCTTGCTGCCACATAATGAAGCTTTATGGCTTTGAAACTCTCTTGCTAAAGAGAATTTTGAACCCAAGTGGGGAACGCTTTCTAACAGAAACTTGTAAAAGACAAGTTATTACTCCACCTCTCTCTCTCTCTCTCTCTGAGTAAGCCCCACAGCCATTTAAAAGACTGGATGGAAGTGTCTGCCATAGTTTTTATGTACTCACCTGGACCTTTTAAAAATAAAGTGTCCGCCTTCAGTCCTTGCTTTTCATTTGCAAACCACTATTTCAAATGTAGTGTTCCTCTGTGCTGTGCAGACTGGCCCTTTCGCAGTGTCTTCTTTCTGGATCCCAATCTGAAACAGCTAATTCTCCTCTTCCTCTTCATAAGAAACCTAAGTGTCTCACTCAAAACTCAGTTTCCACCAAGAAAAAATGACTAAAAATGAGCTACTTTATTAAACATAATTCTTCATTAAGTGCAGAGATTCAAGAAATGGAAAGAACCTGGTTGAATGCTCAAAGCATGCAAAGTAAGTAATTAGAAAAAAAAAACAAAACAAATGTTATTTTATATCTAAGCTAAATATTTGTGATGTGAAAAGCCTTGCATTACTTTCTACATTAGACAACTTCCTCTTTAGGATTGCTTTCTCAGTGCAATCATTACTGGAAATCACTTGTAAGAGAAATTTGGATGCTGTACATCCAGTCAGTTACACTCAAATGGCTGGTTACAGTGAAAGTGAGATGCCAGTTTGAAATTGAATGATTATAGCTTTTTTCCTCCACATCCACTCAATCACAGTAATCTTATGCAGTTTAGTTCTCTGAATCTTCGTATATCTCATCAAGATTACTCTCTTGAGTTTGCAGATCAGAGATTTCAGAGCAGCAAAGAGGGAGTCTGAAAGAGTGCTTTGATTTAAATATACCATCACCACTTTTGTTAACATTTTCCCTGCTTCATGGTATCACATAATTGGGAAAGTCATCAAAGGAGGAAAAAAAACATATGATTGTAATAAGTCCAATAGTTATAAAAGTTCTACATAGTTTAGCACTGAGAGGTTGAATTAATTTCCATGGTACAATATTACAATGGACAGCAACATGTGCATACATGTATATAGGTACATGAATTAACATACAGATATATGAACATATAAGTACCTATTCCATATAGAGAAATATAACAAAAGGATGGTGACAAATACACTTGCATTTACATGACAGGCACTTTCCTTTTTCCTTCATGCACTTCTTGTTTCTGTATCTTCATACCCTTAAATAAAGTCTGAACAGTTAGTTTCATATAGACAACATTTTGGTCAGCCCCCAAATTTATATTGAATATTGACTTTTGACTTACCTTGTGTAAGTGTCATCATGTACCTTTGGATAGTTGTTTCACTGAAAAATAACATTTAAAGTGAATGAACAATAAGCAAAGGTATTTGAAGAGTCTACTGCTAGGCAGAATGATATCATTAAATCATCTATTGTTTAGCCTATTTTATTGGAAAACCTACAGATGAAATAATTTACAAGGAAAGAACCTGAACATTCCCTGACATGCATTCTGAATTTATTTCTCATAGCTTAGGAATTTTAAACTGTAGGGGATCCTGGCCAAGCAATATAACATAATTATGATTTGTATTTATATAGGCAAAGAGCAAGCTAGTAGATTTGAAGACTATAATCATAATAGTTCCTATTTAGGAGCAACCCATGCCAAATGTTTGGAGGGACTTAAGAACTACAGCTACAGTAAAGTATGGATTAATAAAAAAAAAAAAAAAAAAAAAAGATAAAAGAACACAACACCCAGAATCCTGATTTCAGTTCAGTGTTTCAATGTCTTCTCCAGACTAACAAGATTAGGTATCAAAAATCTTGATTTTGTTCCCAGTTCTGCAAATTATTCCCAAATGGGAGTAATGATAGAAGTTGCCAAAATGGAGAAAAAAAATTATTTTCCTTGACTTGTTCTGTTAAAATTTCAGTACCTCTAAAATTCTCTAAGGTTTCTTGGAGATGCAGCAGAGTTCACAGGCTGAGAACAGCAGTTAAAGCAGTTTTAAATACCTGGACTTCACCAAAGCATTTGACACTGTTTCCCACAGCCTCCTCCTAGACAAACTGGCAAGATACAGACTGGACGGGTGGTCGGTGAGATGGGTAGGAATTGGCTCAGAGGCTGCACTCAGAGGGTGGTGATCAATGGTTTTTACTCAGGCTGGCAGCTTGTCACATGCAGGGCCCCCCAGGGAGAGATACTGGCCCCCACCCTGTTCAACATCTTCATAAATAATCTGGACGATGGGATTGAAAGCACCCTCACCAAGCTTGCTGATGACACTAACATGGGTGATGTCTTTATTGCTTAAGGAAGTTCAATTTCTTATTGTAAGTGTTCTATAGAGTACTTTTTGTGCTGTCTTTATGTCCAGCCACTTCTTTTGATATCATTAGTCCATCACTCCTAAGTAATAGAGATGCTACCTGCATCTAGTCTGCATTAACTTTCTGATTTTGATATTGTATGCACTCTGCTCAGCAGTGGTGGAGAAAGGGAGGAACAAAGACAGCAGCACGGCTGGATTTTTTCACAAACATTGTCTGATGGCCTTGTACTAGTGCTTACAATTATATCTGAATTAGAGATTATGGAACCAGTTTTCTTATGTGTTTGTGTATGAGGATAGGATTCCTTGGTGTCGAATTAGGAGTGACAGCACAGTTTCGGGGAACTTTCCTCTGTGCAAGTTGCTTATTTTCAGAAAACTTGGATTTCTATGAACACAACAGTTTTGAGGCTTCCGTCTCTTTTTCACATTTGACATCTACAAATGGATTCAAAAGAAGGGAATGTGCCTCCACAACCACTCACACATTAAGTATGACTGTATAGAACTTTTTTCTTGAGGAGACTGAAATCCCATTCTCTCATTGTTTGTAGCGAGAATAGAAGAAAGAAACACTTTTTTATTATTATTATTTTCATTATTAAATATATATTCCATTGTAAAGCAGATAACTTTTAAAAATGTAGTTCATCCCTAAATGTTGCCAAAAGTCAAACTCAAGTCTTTGGAAAGGTGTTATATCTGATTAGAAATGTGTACTACATGAGAAGGTGATTTATTTAACTTTATGGATAACCTGGAGAGTTCACCTAGTGAGAATCACTTCTCACCATGCAAGAACTGCAAATTGTATGTGAAATGAATATTTCTGATTAAAATTGGCACTTCTGAGCCTCCTGTTGACTAACCCCAGTTTGTTTAAACGGTAACCTCATTTCAGCTGAGAATGCCTTCAGCACATGCACTTTCAGTTCTGTACTCCACTCTGCTCTATTTTTGCAGGACATGTCTCAAACACTTATCCCAGACATACCCGCCAGGCTATGGAGGTGCTTTGAGTATGTTCCCTGCCATTTTGACAACAGCTGTGCTGAAATAGTAGGCAGTGTAGTAACTGAAAATTTCTGCTTTCCTCTCAGTTGGTATCCCTTACGACTGTTCTGATCACCTGCTGTTCTACTACTGCCTTGTGATCACTGACCATCTGGACTTCCCAGTGCCAGCCCTACTATTTTATCTTGTGACATCATTCTGATACATTTCTACATTTCCCTAGATGTGTTTTAAGATACAGCAGCAGCCAGGCAGAGACCTCAGTGCCATACTTCTCATCCTGTGAATGTAAACACATTTCTATCCCAAAACAGGATGAATACTCAAAAAGAAAAAAAAAAAAGTCCGTTTTTTAGACAGTTTTAATTTTTTTAAAGTTTGTACTACATCTGCCTTCAGCTTCTAAATTGTGATCCTTTTGACTGGGAAAATTCACATTTTTACTTTTGAAAATGTTGAAACATTCCTTTGCAAAATGCTTTATATACCTCCAGAAAATAAAACAAGTCAACATTTCTTCATTTTCTAAGTGAAGTAATCACTCCTCCAAAGTGAAGAATGCAAATGAAATTTGGCAAAGAATATGTTTTTGAAGTTTCCCTGCTCCAGTTTTTATTTTTTTAATCTTTAATATATTTTTTTTCACCTTGAGCTGTAGCTGAAATTATGCCATTGCATCTTCATATTATCCTCTCACAAACACTTCTAGCGTTATCATTTTCTGACCTGACACAGCGCCAGAATTTTCATTGTGATTCTAAAGCAACACTGTCCTTTAATCAATATACTTGGGATCTTCTGGAAAAGGAGAGAAATAATACTGCTAAAAGCTTACTAAGTGATTTAGCGATAGATAACATTATTTATTTTCCAAGAGAACAGAGCTTGGCTACAAAATGGTACTTCAACAGATACTAGTGGTACAGCAGCTGCTTCTGCTAATTTAGTACAGAGGTGCAATTAAGTGGCTTCATGAAACTAATTTCCATGACCATTTTCCTAAAACGCAATAGCAGTAAGCTACAGCTAACTGTAGAAATTCAAATGATAATTAGTTGGCTTAAACAAGAGAACTATGCCAAGCCCTGGTGGTGTGACCTAGACATTTATTCAGGTAGCTTCTTCTCAAGAGTGACCTCAGAACATTTGGATTGCCTGGCATCACAAACAATAGAAAGTAAGTAAGTAGAATAAATGATGCCTTTTATCCTTCTGTGTGTTGCAGCCAGGCAACAGTGACAAGCTGCACCCCAAAAAGCACCTACCCCTTTACAACAGAAGTCATATTTCATGCTCTGATTGCTCTGATATCATGCAAAGGTAGTCATCACCCTGGCAGCCATGTTTTCAAATGAATAAGCATAACTGATCAGATTAATAGTTTTCCCACAAACTGCAACTAACTGTTCAGGTTTTCCCACAGAAGAAAGCCAAATACCAGCAGCTATGTGCTTAAACATGTATTACAGAGATTATTAGCAGGGAGATAGGTGTCCACATCCCTACAACAGGATATTTTTGTTCGTCCTGTAGTTGTCTAGAATGAGACATCTAGAGAAGTAGCAGGTAAACTTGAAGATTTTAAATGCTTAGAGTGATAAATTGTCTTGGAAAGATATGGACTGTTGCAGTCTAGATCTGGCCTTTTGCCTTATACTGTTTCCTGGGCAACACGATAGCCCCAAATGCTGGCATAGAACCAACTACTGAAATTTTCCTCAGTGGCTGTGACAGGGGTACACCCACTGCCCCCAGGCAGGCACTGGGAAAGGGCTGGAATGAACTGTATCTCTGACAAAGCATAGTCACATTCTGCTTTTGGCTCGCTCCCTTAGACCTTGTCCACCCTAAAGAATTCAGTGGGCACAGGAGAATCAGATGGACAGAGATGAGTGAGCAAAAGCTCATAGGTAGCAAAAGCTCATAGGGAAGGTACAATTATAAGATCAAAGCTGGGCATTTATTGTTCAGTTGTTTTGTTCACAAGGACAATTTTAAAATACTGGTTCATTACAGAGAGGAAAGCACAGCATATTACTCATGTTGAACTGGTCCACCGCATTTAACACTACTGATTTCCAAGAGTGTGAATAGTGCTATGTAAATGGAATAAATAAAAAGCGGTTCTGATTGTTGCTGAAAAATAGATTTAAGTTGTATATGAAGCTTCTGTTGTTCTTGAGAAGTAAAGTCTCAAAATTTCTTTGATAAATAAAAATACTACATAAAATGCCTTTCGTTCTCACCTGTATCTTTGAGAGAACAGTAAGGAGACAGAAAGGGAAAACATAGTCTGCACTGATTGTGATAGAGCTTGAGAAACATATCACAAGGCTAATTAAAAATGAGCTGTAAAATTATCCTTATTGCATGAAATCTTGGCACCTTAAGAAAAAAAAAATCCATTGTAATTTCATTACCAAATAACTTATGTTGTAGTAAGATAATTAAATTTTAGAAAAATTAAGAAACTTTTGAGCAACAGTCAGACTGTTCTTAAATCAAACACCACCTTTGACACAGGTCTTCAACCAACAGTCACAGCTGGGTTCTGCCTGGTTTTATGGAATACGGGTAGCTATTTATTCTAATATCAGTTCTTTCAGGTCAGTGCCTGTTTGGCACTTAACTGTCACAGGCTAATTCAATATGTAAGAAATATGTGTTTTGCACAGTACTTGCGTTTTCCATAAGTCATAAAGTAGCTCTATGTTGTCCCATGCAGTCTTGGAGAGTTTGATATTGGGAGATTTACAGTGTATATTCATGGCTGTCAGGAGGACCAAGAGTTGGTTTTTTTTTTTTCTCCAGAAAGTCACCCAAGGAGAGCAGCAGTGGGGGACTCACTGTAGGTGTGAATTCCCTCGCCAAGGTGATGTCTCTGAAAGAGGCAAAGCTGGTTACTAACATCCTCCATTCAGTTTCCAGGGCACAAGGGAAATGTAGATATAAAATGGTGTAAGAGTGAAATGCACAGATGCTGGACTCTGCTGGCCAGGTGGCCTTCACAGCTGTCTTACCCTGGGACTGTATCTCTAGCATGGCTTGGGCTGCACAGGGAATCTCAATCTTGGTATTTTGTAGATGACTGGCAAGCTGAGCTGCTGAAGAATAGTTATTTAATGATAACAATTTAATGACTGTTTATTGGATTACTGGTTGCACCTTGCACAATTTTTTCTCCTTCTAAAGTCCATATACAGTGAAATATTAAACTATAAACGTGCTTCTTTTGATACAGTGGTGCGCAGAAAAGACTGAAAGAAAAATTTCTCTGACCATTTGTGCAAGGAATTGAATCATAAGTCTCCAAAAGGGCTGGTTATGTTTTATTTTTTGAAATGGATCTCATTTGAAATGTCAACCTTTATTTAGGCAGGTAAAAACATACAGAGAGTTCTCAGAATAACTGGCTGGGTTATTACTAGGGGTTTCTTCTAGTGGTGGAGGTTGGGAGTTCATCCATTCTGTTTCCATCCACGTGGGTATTTGGATTTAACACAGAAGTTGATTCTTAGGAATCGTTTTCAATAAGCTTCAAATAAAATGTGTATGTTCAAAAAGGTCAAACATATTAGAGAATTCCCTGATCACTCATTTAGTTTAGAGAAATAAATTGACTTTTTATTTGTATTTTCAAGTGTATTCTGCATATGAAACATCTTTCATGGCATTAATGATGTCCATGAAAGAAAACGTGATTAAGATATAAGATACAATTAGCATTTTCCCATGTAAAACTCTGAAGACCTCAGATTTCCTGAAAAATTAAGCATACAAGAAATGTCTGGTTGTTTGTTTACTTGGTCATACAGATTTATACACACAATTAAATGGATCTTTAAAAATATGTCATAGCTGTTATGTCCTTTAAAAACATTGGAAATTGTTTGAGACATCTTTGCACAGTAATGATGCTTATTAGACTGCTTCACAGATTTCATAGAGTCAAAGGACAACTTTGTCTGGAAGAGACCATAGAAGATTCACAGCGCCTCCCAAAGCAAGGCTAACGTCAACGTTAGTGTGGGTTGTTCAGGATCTAGTAGTCCAGCTGAGTTCTGAAAATCTCCAAGGCTGGAGATCTCACAACTTCTTGGACAGCATGTTCCAATGTTTGACCAAAGTGGCTTTGTTTCTCCATAGATGGCTTTGATTTTCTGACCTGTTTTAGTAAATCGGTTAAAATACCTCTGGTCAGTAAACATAATTACAACGCCAATTCAACCTAGTTCTGCAGTGTTTAATTTTAAAGACATAAGTAGTTGTTCTGAATAGTCAGACTTCAAAGACAAAAGTAATTCCACTGGCATTTCAGGTCCTAAGTCCTATTTTAGTTGGTTTAATTGAAAAATCCTAGCTCCATGCTAGGTGAAAAGAAAAAAAATGTACAGGAAAGTATGTCTCTTCATACAACACCCAGCATCCCTTAGTTGGGTTGTCTTTTCAAGAATACTTTTTTATTTTTAGGCAAAAAAGGAGGAGTTCAGAAAAGAAAAAAAAATAAAAAAAAGAAAAAAAAAGGAAAAAAAAAGATTTCTCTGTCCATTATACTTACCTGTTTAATATTTTCCAGTACAGTGACAGCCTACTGGTCTTTTTGGTTATTTAAAGCATATTGGCATAAGACCAACAGCCAGGAATAAATTTTGGATGTAGATTAGACAGAAGTTTCTGTATCAATTTTCCAAATACAGTAGTAGAAGCAAAGAATGTATCTAGTTTTAATATGGACCAAAAGAAGATCTATGGCTTCCTTCAACAGCAGTAGATATGCCAACACAAAATGTGTCTTATTAGTGTTCGTTTGCTCTTAGAAACATGCTATAGCTGATTCATGAGTGACAGAATAGACATAAGGGCCAGTCCAGGAAATAAAAGCTGTTTATGTGTATAAATATGTGTATATACATGTGTGTATTTATTGCCTTAAAGACATATAGCTCAAGATTCTACAGAAAAGGTATCCAAAGGATGACTCTTTTAACCCTCTTATTTGACCAGAAAAAATTTTCTGCAATGTAACACACTGTAAAAATCCTTATACCATTTTAAAAAAACACTGCCTAAAAATATTTTACAACCTTTTAAAATTCTTCTTTAAAAATCTTTTAAAATTTTCATTTGTTTACTGCTACCAATGAACAGAAGAGGTATTGAAATTTATCCTCATTTAAAATATTTTAAATTGATAAACTTCCAGTAAACCTAAATACTGGAGAAAGACTATTGTGCCAATACAATGAATGACAACATGAAATCAAATGGTGCAGTTGGGTTAACTGACTTGTGCCTACACAGTTAATGTTTCTTTTATAATGCATTTGTAGGTAAGCTGTATACAGTTGCAGCTTTTTTTGTTATCCATGTGAAGACTCTTACGTCTAAGAATGATCTATCCATGTTAATAGGGAGATGAAGTTTTAACAAATTCTGTGAAGATCCTTGTAAAGATCAAGCTGACAGTCACTGTGTAAATTTACATCACTGTATTAAATCAATGAACCTAAGAAATTGGTATTTTAGAAACTAAAAGTCTGACCCTGAAGTATAGCAAGCTGCTTCTACAAGACTCCTCTGCACTCTCAAATCTCAAAAGTACAGCAATGACTAAAGATACTCAGCATCCTTAAGATTCCAGTTCAAAAAACATATGGTATTCTTCTAATCCACAGACACCCACACTTACTACATACTTGAATGTTTGTATTAGTGATGACACAGCTGACTAGTCAAGCCCCCTCATTCTACTCAGTAATTGGTACAAAGTAGATCTGACAATGTTGATGAACCCAGACATTTTCAAGGGTCATAGTAGTTAAAAATTCAGATAATGTGTTGTAAATTATAATCCTGTTAGAGGAACAAGAACAACTCTTGGGAAAAATAAAGGACTGGGAAAGAGACTACTTTGTAAAAAGTGACTATTACATTTCATGCAGGTTTAAGACTTGAGAAGTTTTAATTGGTTTATAATCTAAGTTATAGTGGCTCACAACATAACTGCAAACTATGTAAAAATTCACATGACCGTCTCAGTGAAAGTATCAAGGGCTGAAGTCCTCACACAATGCCCAGGATGAACAAAAATATAGTTCTCTACTGAGGCTCAATAGCTAAAACTGACTGAAATTCCATGAATCACACTGAAAAGTAAATACTTCTGTAGAAAAACCACTGCAGATACACAGAACACAATGGGATGTGTATTGACACAAACATGGGGACACCCTGCTCAGTCCATTTAGTGATTTGTGTATTTGATTAAGACAACTGGTGAGTAATATCTGAGAAACTGCTGTTATATTTTCTTTCCCTGCTCCACTGCTCCACTCCATTACTCTAGTTCTCCAGAGGCACTCCTTGTTTTAGTAATATAGAGCTAAGAGATTTAAATGGAAGAGCAGATCATGGGACGGAAGATGATGGTTCATGAAGTGCTCTAAAGAAAACACATGAAGAGAGAAGCTCATGATCTATGCCAGGAATATTCTTGGGACAGCATGAGAAAAATTCAGGCTTGAGGAGGTTTCCATCCACAACATTAGCACAAATTCGTAGTGGATGGGAAGGGGTTAAAATGACAAAAACTCTTTGGAGCTGTGGGAAGGATGAAACAGTCTGGGAAATAGTCTGTGAAGGCTCACAGATACAACAAAAAAGGTCATGGCCCCACCACCACTTACTTATTAGGAAGTTTATGTTTGCTGAATCTTTAAGTAGCTACAGGTTTAAGATTTTATTCTTTCTTCCTCAGTGAGATAGTGTGTTTTTGTAACACAATTAATTTGTGATTCATGTTATTATGACAAAAAATGGAGAAGATATCTATTAAGTCTGATCTTTCTTTTAAATTTAAGCTTCTCTGTAAGACAATAGACTGTATTTTCCAGTCATTATTACAGCCATTATTACATGAAATTAAGAAGGTAATTGTAATATAGGCGTAATAATGTTTTAGAACAGTCTATTGGTCTTTTCCAAAACTTGAAGTGTTTTTAGAACCATGGTTTTAGATTCATAACACAAATTTGATCAACCTTTAATCCAGATGTAAATTGCAAGTCTAAACCCCTCCTAAGCCAGAATTTATTTCAAGTTAAGGATTAATTTGAGATAATCTTCAGTTTGAGATAAACATTTCCCATTTTCTTTTTATAGAAGGGTTTCAGGAATGCCTCAGGCAAAGCCACTTATAAGATATTAGTGGCTTACTGAAGAAACCTAGTATGAACCTCTTCTGAGAACAGTATTTCTAGCTTTGAATATTGCTGCTTTTCCACAATTCTTTTTATTTCACATATATGCTGCACTTTCCATCTTTGTAATGTTCATTTGCAAATACATAGGATATAGTCCTGGAATGGACTTTTTGGACAACTTATGTCATCCCCTGGGTATAACTACCATTTTTATTTATTTTTCATGGAATGAAATCCCTAATTTTATTTTTCAGCCCTTAAAGAGTCCTTCCCCTTTTATGACCACATGAAGACTACCCACCATCTCACACAGAGAAGACATCAACTTCGATTTGCAGGTAAAGGCAGGATGCAAGAGAAATTTGATTCTTCTCCAATCTAATGCACCAGCCACTACAGCTCAGTCAAAAACTAAAAGGGGTAAATAAGCATCACCAAACATACATACTTGTGCAATATACTTCCTCCTGAAGGAAAGAGAGACAAGGATATGAATTACAGTTTAATCCAAACATTAATATTTCAGACACAATAATTATATGTTCTCTCTCATTAAGGGCTGGAGCTAAATATTCAACCTACCATCACATTATGTATCCTTTGGACTAAGGACCATGTCTTCCTGTGTTTTCGTAACACAAACTCACAGCACAGTCAGATCCAGAATTCTTCTAGGGATGGCAAGGAACTTGACAATATATGTTGTTGGATATACTTCCAGTCCTTGCAGGAGAATATCTGCATTTACATAAAATTCTTCTGCATTTGTGTATGCAAATAAGTCATTTTGTAAACATGACTTTTATTTTATTTTGAACACACTCAAAGAAAACTTTGCTTCATTCAGTGAAAAAGTTTTTATGAGTGAAGTGAAGATACAATGAGTTAATTTAAAATAAACCTCTAGCCATTTTGATAGTGCTAGTTTAAGAAAGTTTTTATTAGGAAAAGGAAATTTTGCTACTACATTTTTTTCTAGTAATTGAACAATTAAAGAAGAGTTTTCACATTAGGATAATGAATAATGTTTTCTCATACATTTTTCCTGTAAACATGAGGAAGAATACATCATAAAAAGAACATGAAAATTCTACCCCAAATTGAATTCACTGATTTAAAATGTAATCTGTACAGTTCTGCTGCTGAAAGTAGTTACTCAAATAATGAAGGTAGCAGAGAATAAGGCATACATCTTCATCTTCTCTACCGTGTTAGAGGTGCAGATGTGATTCTCTGCTCACTGCTCCAGCTGAAGCGGATAGGACAGCCTCTGAAGGGGAGCGGGAAGTGTACTGGTCCCAGATTCTACATCCCATTCTCTACTGTGTCTGCTACGAGGACAGGCAGGTGCAGCAGCCCATGGGACAGCTGCCTATGCTTCAGTAACTCCAGCATGGAGGTGATGATCTGACCTGTTTTCTGCTGCTGCAGCCATGGGGGAAAGAGTTCATGGCAGAGGACAGGGGTGAACATCTGGGAGCTAACTCGTAAGAGCAAACTACCATGAAAGCAGAGATTTTTCTTCTGATCTTGCAGAATTTCCTCTGAGAGTGACAAGCATGGCTTTTCACTTTTCCCTTTTTCTGAGCAATAGTAACTTACTGTAGTGGTGACAAATTGTCCCCTTTTCTTGACATTTTACCTTGGCTAGCAGCCTGTTTCTCCCTCATCTCCATGTTTTCTGTTGCCATTGCCTTCTTGCAAACTTCACGATATTTGCTACTTTTTAAGTTCTTGCTCTAAAATGATACAAGTAGGTAAGAATTTAAGCTTTGCTTTCTAACAATACACTGCTCTAATCCTACCATACATGGAAAAAAGCTTGAACATGTAACCTGTGTGTAGTCTGGAGACTCAGAAATCATAAATCAAAAAGAAATTAAAACTGTTTCTTTCTTTTTCTTTTCTTCTTTTTTTTTTTTTTAATCCTGTGAGCTTCAAGTCAGACAAATGGTATTTTCAGGCCTTACTCATGATTCTCACATGCTTGGAGACAGCACCATTAACCTCCCTTGCCACCCACCTACTTCCTGACCAGCTGCATCAGCAGAACAAGGGAAAAGCAAGTGTACTGCTACCATTACTTCCAGAACCTAGCATTAGACATGTTGCCTTGCAGGGCCAACATGAGGTTGAACTTCTTTTCCTGATCCCAAATGAGTACAGATTTCCTAAAATGGAAACTACCTTTAAAACCCGAGCACAGACAGGGAAAACAGTTTAGTACGAGACTCTGCTTCAAACTATTGAACATTACTGCCTTCTTATCTTTACAGGAACAGCTCCTGCCTCAGAAACTATACAAGTCTACACTACACTTTCTTAGTGAATAATAGCTCTTCCTCAGATAGATACACTCTACAGATAAAAATCTGGGACAAAGCTAGCCTTGTTGAATCCCATACAGTTGGACCTGGCCCAACAATCCAGCCTGTCCAGGTCCCTCTGTAGGGCCTTCCTACTCTCCAGCAGATCAACACTTCCACCCAACTTGGTGTCATCTGCAGACTTACTGAGGGTGCACTCAATCCCCTCATCCAAATCATCAATAAAGATATTGAACAGAACTGGCCCCAACACTGAGCCCTGGGGAACGCCACTCGTGACCGGCCGCCAACGGGATTTGACTCTGTTAACCACCACTCTCTGGGCTCGGCCATCCAGACAGTTTTTAACCCAGCGCAGAGTGCACTTATCCAAGCCGTAAGCAGCCAGCTTCTCCAGGAGAATGCTGTGGGAGACAGTGTCAAAGGCCTTACTAAAGTCCAGGTAGACAACATCCACAGCCTTCCCCTCATCCACTAAGCAGGTCACCTTGCCATAGAAGCAGACCAGGTTAGTGAAACAGGACTTCCCTTTCATAAACCCATGCTGGCTGAGCCTGATCCCCTGGTTGTCCTGCACGTGCTGCGTAATGGCACTCAAGATGATCTGCTCCATGACCTTCCCCGGCACCAAGGTCAGGCTGACAGGCCTGTAGTTCCCGGGATCCTCCTTCCGACCCTTCTTGTAGAGGGGCGTCACATTTCCTAACTTCCAGTCATCTGGGACCTCCCTGTTCGACCAGGACTACTGGTAAATGATGGAGAGTGGCTTGGCTAGCTCCTCTGCCAGCTCCCTCAGTATTCTCGGGTGGATCCCATCTGACCCCATGGACTTGTGAGCATCCAGGTGGAGGAGCAGGTCGGTGACTGCCACCTCTTTGACAACTGGGGCTTCATTCTGCATCTTATCTCCATCTCCCAGCTCAGGGGCCTGAAAACCCTGAGGATGACCAGTCTGACTATTAAAGACTGAGGCAAAGAAGGCATTAAGTACCTCAGCCTTCTCCTCATCCTTCGTGGCAAAGTTTCCATCTACATCCAACAAAGGAGGGAGATTCTCCCTGGCCCTCCTTTTGTCGCTGATATATTTGTTAAAACATTTTTTGTAATCTTTAATGGCAGTGGCCAGTTTAAGTTCTAGCTGGGCCTTTGCACTGGTGAGGCTGAACCTCGATTACTGTGTTTAGTTTTGGGCCCCTCACTACAAGAAGGACATCGAGGTGCTGGAGCATGTCCAAAGAAGGGCAACGAAGTTGGTGAAGGGTCTAGAGAACAAGTCTTAGGAGAAGTGGCTGAGGGAGCTGGGGTTGTTTAGTCTGGAGAAGAGGAGGCTGAGGGGAGACCTTATTGCTCTGTACAACTACCTGAAAGGAGGTTGTAGTGAGGTGGGGGTCGGTCTCTTCTCCCTAGTAACAAGCGATAGGACGAGAGGAAACGGCCTCAAGCTGCGCCAGGGGAAGTGTAGGCTGGATATTAGGAAAGACTTCTTCACTGAAAGGGTAGTCAAGCATTGGAACAGGCTGCCCAGGGAAGTGGTTGAGTCTCCATCCCTGGTGGTATTTAAAAGAAGGGTACACATGGTGCTCAAGGACATGGTTTAGTGGTGGACTTGGCAGCGATAGGTTAACGGTTGGACTCGATGATCTTAAGGGTCTTTTCCAACCTTAATGATTCTATGATTCTATGATTAGAAAATTTGTTCCTGTAACTCAAAATTGATACGAGGCTGAAATACAGAAATCCACTCAATGTCAGGAGGGATTGAATGGTTAAATCACTGCATTTATTTCTGAAAAATAGAGATAGCCCCTTGAAAAATACTGCATGAAGTGATCTGAATAGCTCTGGCTTAGTATTATTTGAAAAAAAATGAAATGCATGCATACATATTGATAGCTGACCAATAAGGACTACGTGGGTGTCATTTCACTGCTTACTCCATTGTCGGACTCTGCAGCTCAGAACAAACAACTTCCTCACTAATTCTGCTGTAAGGTTTTCCTTGGGAGTGGAAGTCATTACAAGCTTTAGATCTTCCTCATAGGAAATTTATATCGTGGCAACAGCATCACTTCTGTAAAGAGAACCACTGTCCTGTGAACATTCACTGGCTGGAGAGAAAAGAAATCCAAGAGACTACTCTTAATGGAGTGATTTAATAAGACACATTTGTGAATACAGAAAAAATGAAAAGCTTCTAATGTTAGCTATTTTTTGACCTGAATAACTTTGTACATGTTCAATCTTTTATATATATTAAAAAAGAAAAAAAAAATTCTGAACCAAGTTCTCAGGCATAAATACATGCTTCATTCTCACACATGCAGGGAGAGATGATGTGATTAAGGCAAAGTATTGGGCGATAAAAGATGTGTGATGAAAGCTGAAGTATGCTGAAGTCAAAGAAAGCTTTACTACTGGTTTCGAGGGCTCAAGTTTTCACTCCAGAATGTAAGTGCTCCGCCGGAACCTCCTGTTATCATCATGGGCAAATTGCATATTTTCTTATTCAGAAGACATTTACCTATTTGCTTAACTTTAAATGTATGAGAATTCTATCTGGGCTTTCTGGATTTTTCCTTATCTCTGTGATAAGTGTGAAAAAGATTTTGTTGTCAAGCTCATGAATATGACTTGAAGCAAAATTAAAACTGCAGTCTGCATGTGAAAAGCAGTCTGAAGCATTAATTATCATTGCAGTGTCTATAAGGAATCTATTTTGGTGTCTTACAATAACTGGTCCTTCCATGGTAGAGACACCGTGTCTGAGGCTAGTTTTTATAATGTGTGCTATTATCAAGCTTGTCTGACATGAGTGAAGAATGAGTCAGCCCAGATCCAGACATGGTGCAGGTTTTCAGCCCAGTGCCAGGATACATTTCAGAGCGCCTCACAGTTAAGACTCAAAAACACCATGCAGGAAAGTGAAATGGCTGAAGTCAGGAGTGGCTGAGTGGCTATGTTTTCACCTTATTTAACACTACCTGAATGCACTTTCTTCTTCTTGGGAGACACAGCTCCTGAATCCTTACCTAAAGGTAGTCACCTATGTCCTTCTTTCAAAGATGGAACAGAGGTTGTTCCTTCCTCCTAAAACCCAGCTGTAGATGGTGAGAATTCAGTGGTTACAGCATTTACATTCACTTGCCTGAGGGCTGTCTCATAACCTACCAATCCTCCAGCTGTGTCTGGGGCCCTGCCCACTGCTCATTAAGTTTTCCAAGAGAGTGTGCAAGAGGGCAAACTTCACCTCTGCCTTTGGAATAGCAATACTCTGAAAGAAAATAACACCAGATTCAGTGGAGCACAAACAGGCAACAAGTGAAAGCTCAACTGTCTCACCCAGTGACTGGGACACTCTTCCAAGAGTGAGCTAGTTCTTCAATGGGCTGTTAAACCTACTTATTTACTTCTACCTACTGCTACATCTCATTCCAGAAGTGCTTAACACCTCTGTGTATTACGTTGCATAGGAAACTTCTGTTGCTTTTCTCCTCCTCTCTCTCATAGTGAGGAAATACAAAATTAGCCATTGATGGTGTTCAGACTCCTTCAGTTGAAAATGAGATTGACTATCCTTTTTATCCTTCCCTTCCCCTGTTTGAACTCTCTTGCTCTTGGCCTGCATGTCCCTACCTCTGAGTGCAGTCTGGGATTATTCCTTCCCTTTCCGGATGCCACTCTGTCACGGTAAGAGGCAAAGTGGAGAAAGAAGGAAGTTGCTTATTTGGCACAAACAAAACCCTTTGACTCCACTACTTTTCTCTCTCCCATTCTGCAAAGCTCCACTCCCTGGTCCTGTCTCCACAGTATCCAGTTTGCAAGCACGCACAAGTCCTCCACATGCTGGCTGAGTGTGCAGTTGCACCCACAAATTTGCTTGGCTGGAGCCCCACATGGTCAGTGAGATCTGAGGACACTGGCTGGGTTGAGCCCCTCAATGGACAAGACTTAGCTGGTGAATTCTGATCAGGCTTAGAGACAAACAACTATCTGAGCTTTGGTTATGGAGATGGATGCACGTCACAAGATAGAGTTAAACAAAAAAAGCAAGAAAAATCTAATGATTTTTCAGACCCACGGCTTTGGTTTTCTAAAGTGTTTATGCTTGTTTCTTTTTCCTGATATTAACTTTAGTTAAATGCAGATTCTTTTATTTGTTTGAAGTTTGGATTATCATGTTATTTGTTAACCTGAGGGCACTCAGCTGATCCTGTGTAAGCCTGGTTATTGCTTGATCTGTTCAAAAGCCAAGACTTTTCCTGTACTTACAAGTGTTATCATTGTCAAATATTAAATGATACGCTGAACCATTGTGAAACAATGTGTCTCATGACACATCTGTCAGTGGGCATATTATAGTAAATGTTTTTAACTGGTTTGGGTTTTGTATTTGTTACAAATAAATTGCATTTCTTAGTCCTAGTTCTTTATAACTGAAACTATTTGAATGATAATTAAACTTCATCAAGCTACTACAAGTATAGATATGAAGAGGCTCACACAACACCATTTATAAAAGGATAGAAAATGCACTAAGAATACAAGATGTATGCTGTCATTCATTCTTTGAAGAACATGAATAAAATGAGCTACTAAAGCTATGAGCTCCCTCTTTGACATTCAGAAATCAATGTGATATTTGTTTTGAACTCCTAAATTAATTGGAAATAAATTTGTGGAGGAATTTAGAAAAGTAGTTTAGGGAGGACAAGTTGATGGTAGGTGTTTTCATGATTTTGATTTTAGTTTCACTTCTCAGGATTTTTCTTCATGAGACAGCAAATTTCTGGATTTTTACTTGTTTCAACTCTATTTAAAATATGTAGCTTTATTGAAACCAAAAGCAGAACTCTCCCCCAACTAAAGAAGGGCTGTGATTCCCCCCTCAGCTCTTCATGGCCTTACCTTTTATGTTTTTAGCTAAGCCAAATTTTTCAGCTTTAACTCCTAAAAGACGAGGAAGTTCACTGTTGACCCCTGATGGTGAAGAGAATCCAGGACTACAGCAGAAGGATCGAGAGTAATATCCATGCATACCTGATTTCAGATGTGTTTTACAAGCACCTGGGGGCTTATTATAACTTCTTGGACTTACTGGAAGAAATGCAGCTTATTATTCCATATTTCAGGGATCTTGAGGATTTGAACATTTTCAGTAGATATCCAGAGGTAACTGAAATTTGCTGGTTTAATGGCTAGGGAGATTCTGGGAGAAAAATCTTGTTTACTGTCAACAGATCTTTCCATCAATCATTAAAAAATGTCGGAATCCAAGGCCCTCACTGCACCACAGGATGGGTAAGTCATATACTAAGGTCCAACAAAAGGTAGCTGAGACCCAATCTTGTTTTAATGCACAGGACACGTATAGTGCAAATTCATTTCAAATTTCTAGCAAACATTAAAATTATTAATGGTGACTTTAACAGCAAAGAATCCAACAGCACTGTGGCAAGTCTGCCATGTGAATAAAAATCATGCAGGAATTCTATACCTCTACATTACTGAGAGTGAAAGAAAGACTGTTTCCTGTTTAGGAAAATGACTTCAAGCTAGAAAGGAAACATACAGATGTTTCTCTGTTAAACATGAAGCCTGGGCTGAATGTGGCCTCAGCTATTTCAGTAGAGTTGACCTTCTCATCCTAGGGTTTGAATTTGTTTCTATAGCTGCTAATGCACGAAAATCGTTGGCAGCTTCTGTTAGTCAGCTGCCCTTAAGGCTAGTTTATAATTATTGAAGACAATTACAAGATATGTTAAATTATTATGTGATGTTATTTGAACAGGTTAAAACTCATTAGAAACCACATAAAAACTTTTTTCATTAATGCCATGAAACAGTCCAGTACCTCATTTTTGTGTCATAGGCAAATTTCTCTGATGTTACAAACACACCCTCTCATGTACTGTACTGGCCTACAATCATCGCCAAGTGGATTAAGTATAAATTCAAAATCATTAGATTTAGGTTATAATTGTTTCACTGCCGTTAAGGTGTAGGTTAGGGAACAATCTCTTGGTAGAGATGGCATGAATCTCTTTTGCTTCTTCACTCCCTGTTCAAACCTGCTTGTTCTGGCTGCCATGTTGCTTGCTATGCTCTGCCAGCTGCACAGACTCTTGCATAATGTGTACCCATGGTCTGAGTCTCTGCATGTGATTTTACAGAAATCACTTACACTCTCTGAACAACGGTTCATAGTCATCAAGGAGTGCAGGGAAACTTTTTTTATTATATGTATTTACAATTTGTCTGCAAGGTTGGTCTTCATAGATGACTACTGAGTGCTTAGCTGGGCTAACCTTCCACCACAGCTCAATAAACTATCCTGTTGAGTTAGTTGCTGACTGATGACTTTTCTCACATTTAGAAGCTCTGTTTCATACAGATTTCACAGATGTTTTCTTCCATTTTACATGAAGTAAAAGTTTGGGGATTAAATGCATTTATTTATTCTATGAAACAGCATGCTTAAGTGCATTTAAATGTCAAAAGAAAAAAATAAAGTTTCTAGGTGTGAAATTAAAAATTGATGTCTCAAAGTACTAGAATTAAAAAAAAAAATAAAAACCCAGTCATGCCATGAATTACAGTAAAGAACTTGAAACTACAGAGCTAGGAAATAGAATACTAACACACCTTTGATTTGGAAAATATTTGTCCTGACATGCCACTTGGCACACTCAAGTAAGGGAGGCAAAAAGTATGTAAGTTTACAGCACTCCATTAGCTATGCAAGTCTTAGATCTGAGATTATAGCAATAAGTAGGTTCTAACAGTAGAATTTCAACAGGATTACAGTTCCTATGTCTCTTAGTTACATCTTGAGTGCTTGCTTTACCTTCACTTCGGATCAGATAAGTAGGAAGCAAAAAAGAAGTGGTAGTGATTACTGCCTCTAAACAGGCAGAGCTGAGCTGCAGGTTTCCAATTCCTTCACAAAACAGGAAAACAGAAGGAAAACTGAAAAGTAACTGTTGGTGTGAGGGTCTTTCTGAGATCATGTATTTCTCTGGCTGTGGAGAAAAAAAATCTGTTTAAGAACTAAGCAAAAAAGTCCAGCAAACTTGAAAGATGGGGTCAAAGCTTTTCTGATTTGAATCATATCTGGCCACTATCAATGAAATCATCCTAATAGGGTTAGCTGATATATAAAAGAAAGTATTTCCCAGTTTGTCAGTGTTCACACATCCAGAGGAGTTCTAGTGACTCAGGAGTTGTCTAGAAAAATTCTGTAAACCTCATTAGTTATGATGATCTTAAAAATTTGTATTTTGGACAGCTTAGGTGACCCAGTTCTCCAGTCTTTGAGATGAACTTGCCAAGAATATTCATAATTTCTATGAAACATAAGGTCAGAAGTCTGACTTAAACTATGAAAAGGCAAGGATTCATATTTAACCTTGAAACTCCCTCTCCCTTGCCCTTACTGGATGTCAGAATTCATAACAAGACCAAGTGATTATGTATCATTTGATATTTTGTAGAGTAACTCTTTTGGAATCATGGACTGTAAAAATGTGTCTCATTGAGTTGGGCTTGTTTTAGGGCTAAATTCAGTAAAAAATCAAGCTGGATTTTACCCACCAAGTAAGTGAGTTTAACATTCAAATGATCTTGTCCACCAGAATCCTCTGTCAGCATGGGGATATTGCAATCAATAATCTCTTTATTGCAAAAGTTATTTAAAGACACTTTTGCATAACAAAGCAAAAGCAAACAGTTAAAAATACTAGAGATTCCAACCAGGGAACATAAATTAATCTCAACATTTACTCCATTGTATTGTCACTGACAGTACATACTTTAGAAGAATTTTATTTTCTGTACTTTCATAAACTCCTTGCTTTTCTCTGCCAGAAAATAATGAAAATGTCTACAGACATTTGCCCTAACAATACAGTACTAAAATGCATTTGGTAAAAATACCTTGGTAATATAAATAGGAATGCTATCCAAACTTGTGTCTTTTTAGACTGGATTTACTATTGATGGTATAAGCTTTGTGCAAATCTGTGGATGAAGCTGTCTGGCCCTTGTCTGGATTTAACTGGCTTCAACAAAAGAGCTGAACACCTTTCTCACTGATAGAGAGCAGCAGCACTGTTTGTTGCTAATAGGAGCAGACATAGCCTGCTGATGACTGGGTTTTAAGCAGCTTCACTTGAATTTTATAAATGAGTTTATTGTGATCCTAGCATGTGAATTTTGACTTTTACCATTGGAAAATCTGACTCAAGTAACCTTACTAGTAACAGTGGAACTATCATTTATTACAATAGTGCCCAGTGACTCCCAACAAAGGCCTCTAAACAAATATACAAAGTTAAAAAGCAGGCCCTATATCCAAAAGGCATAAAATTTAAAACAAATAAGTCAGACAAATGAAGACAAAAAGGAAGTGTTCTTATTCCATTTTACAGAGGGGGATTTGGAACAATAAGAGATGAAAAGATGTGCCTACGATGACCCAATATGTCAATGGCAGAGAAGAAAAATGAATCAAGAATTTCTGAGTCTCTGTGTGTTTTCCTAAGTACAGCACTCCAAAGCTGATTTCAACACTTTATTTCTAAATCAAGATCCAGCTAACGGTGGTCTCAAATAACTTTTTTAGCTTAAACCTCTTCTTTCTATTTAAATTTCTAATAATCCTCACAATAGCTTATCCTATCTATAAATAGCCCATTCAGTATATTACATTATATATTTTATAGAAAATACAGTCTAAAGGAGTTCTTATCCCATTTTGACACATGAACAAATATTCATCTATTGTTATGAAGGCAGCAAAGGGAATACATGCCTTCAATTCTTTAGACATTCCTCTCTTCTCCAAAAAAGCTGGAGAAAGTGTTGTGATTCAGGCTCTGTTCTTGCTCACAGTTATTCATCTTGAGGAACACCACTAAACGTGGTGGAATTAGACCCATGTGAACTGGTGAGAAGAACCTGGCCTTTCTCTTCCTGAAGAATTCCTCTTTGGCTTTTACAGCTATACAGGACACAATGAAATGTGTGCAATGCAAAGAAGCCAATTACAACATTATTTGGAAGATATATATATATGTATATTCATGATGCACTTAAAATAAATATGTCTTTCAGGGGGAGGAAATTGAAAAGGCTATAAATAAATATGGAGAAATATTCCAGGGGCCTTTTTTCCCTTTGTGTTTGCAGAGCCATGCCAACATTCTAAATGTGTTTGCTCTTAGATTTTTCATTTGTATTTATTATTTCTGCAAAACATAAGTCGTCTGTGTAGGAAAAAAATAATCACTGCCTGGAGGTTTTGAGCTAGTGCATAAAAGCAAGAATCACTAAGAAATCTATGATCTTTAGCAGTGACATGACACAGCACTTTGGAAAGAGCATACCATTGTCTGCTATTTGCTTTTAAAATATTGGACTATCTCTGTTACTTTTAGTTTAGTTTCTCTAACATATAACTACTTTCTAACATATGGATCAGACCCTTAGCTAGTGTGAATTCCCACAGATGACTGAACTTTCCAGGGTTACGTTGAGGGTTTGAAAATTATTAGCGAACACAGCTATCTGTCAGAGGTAATGGAAAGAATACTTTCCTATTTCAATCTATTTAGGTACAGTCATACCCCAGTGTAATGAGTGTGGAGATCACGTTGTGCAGAGCTATAGGGCAGCAGATTTAGGAAGTCTGATAACAGTCTAAGCCTTCAGCTGCATTTCTTAGGAAAATGAGACCTGATTGCATAACCGTGCTGTAACGGTGTGCCTCTGTGAGTGCACATGCGTACAAGTGTGTGTGCAGGGATATGCAGACACATCTTTGCCTGAGTGTCCATCTGTCATTCCTTCCCCATATTTTTTGCATCTGTTGCCACTCTCAACCAGATTTGCAAGAGGAAGGTTTGAAAGGTTTAAAAATCTTCAGGTTCCTATTATAGTAATGAAAACAGATGACTGAGGATAGGAGAAAGCCTCTTAGAGGAAGGGCTGCTACATAAACATACCCTTGATTAGCAGCGTAAGACATTATACAGAAAAGAAATGGTCAGAATGCCTAAGCACAAGAAAAGGTTCAACTAGGGCTTGCTTAGGGTAACAAAATGCACGTGAGACTGAAGCTAGGCACATTTAAATTGTACTTCCTGTTGCCTTTACTTTCTGTGGTGAATATAGGGATGTTACCAAAAGTTTTTATTCCATTCCTTTGAGCTGCTCAATGAATTGCATGTATCTGTGTCTGAATTAGTGAAGGAAGCACGACGGTTTCACGGAAACATTAAAAGTTTGTCTAATCCACCTAAGCATTGAAACATTATTCAAAATAAGACAGAAGACCTAAGATCTCCATCACTCTGATAATGATTGGTGAATGGAGTTACTTATAAATAAGAGCATGATGGATGTGATACGGGAACAGGTACCAGTCCAGGAATACTAGAGGTGAAGGTCGTGAAGGCTGTTAACAGTCATGTTCATCAAATAATGCAGCACTGAATCCTAGTTCAGACTCAAGAGCCATTGGGAAACATTTCATTTACATGCTGCAACAATATTTCATTTCCAGAAACTACAGCTATTAAATGAAACAGGGCTTTGCCGAGCTGTGCCACAGACTTTCAAGAACCACAATCAGTTTCAATGTAGCCATTCAAAAATACAGATGTTACTATCCACAGTCAAACTAGAATGATGTTGCTCAAGATCATACACTCATTGTCAATTCACGGTGTTTGCAAATAATACAGTATCTAAGAATCATGTGCTGTACTAGACTTCAGTACTTTAGGCTGACCTCTGCAATCTATACCAAAACAGGACAGATAGCCAGATAGTAAACCCATGGCTTCCCCAGCACTGGGAAAGCATGGAACTACAGGCAGAGATCCAGGTAGGAGTAAGTCTCAAGAAACAGTAAACTATCTGCATTTATTTCATACAGTGGAGAGGACTGAGGCTGCACCACCCAGCCACTTGGGACATCATTATATTCTTTATCTTACATTCAACAAAATGGGGAAAAGTAGGAATTGTCTCATGTTTCCTGCACTTCCCATGGCCACCATAAATGTCTAATATTAGCAGTCTGTTCCTCCAAAGCTGTCATGCCCTTTGCCTACCTGAGAGGCCATTTAAGTTCCCTCTGTGCTTCATGATCTCTGGGCACATAGGAATGGAATTGAATTTGGGTAGAATTATATGTTCTGTATGATAATCCCAATATAGTGTTTACAGACAAAGGGGCATGCATTACCATTGATCTCTCTCGCAGCTTTCATTTTCATTCACTGGATTTGAACTTACAGTTCACAGACAATAGGTGCCCTGTTGGGTGCTGCAATAATGAGTTGGGTTGTGCCTGCAAAACATTCAGATGCAGTTGGGAAGCCAAACAGTAATATGAAGGTAAACCAGCTGCAGCTAGACCAAAACCCCAAGAGATGCAGTATTACCAACTCCAGCCAAGCCAAGTTTTCACAAAATATGACATTTGATCAATTTTTACAAGCTTTTTAAAAAAATTCAGTCTGTGGCTCCCATCCCTCTCAGCCTTTTTTTAAGCCTGTATGCTTCACTGTAAACTTTTCTTTTCAGCCAAGAGGACTACAAATGAACTTTTAATGAAAGCCACTGTTCTCACATGAGAATCTAGAACTTCAAGAAATAAATCAAGTATTATCTCACTTTAATAAACCCTAAGAATTAGCACAGTCTGAGACTACTAAAAGCCTTAATAAAAATACAGCCAAAGTGTAAAATGTTTTTACATAAAAGACAACACTTACTGTAAACTAATTTTATAGTTACTTTCCAGTAGATCAAGATTTTGAAATTGCCAATGCATGTGAAAACTAATTTTTATTTACAGAGAGAAGTATTTTTAAAAAAATCATTTAATGAGCCCTTGATTCCAGTAATTTACAGAGAAAAAGAATTTCTGTGTCTTTTAAAGGTATTGAAATGTTTTATTCAGTTGATTTGGAATAAAACTTTGATCCTTTGTCTTTGGAAACTCTTTATTTAAGTCAATATTAAATAAATATGATTTACTTAAAAATAGCTCAGACTGGGGAAATCTGAAATATAAACATATATTATTTCCATGGGAAAATACATGATGGGAATCTAGCTGGGAAGTTTTGTTTTACAAAATATGAAATATACAGATCATTCTAATCACCTTATTGTCATAGGGGATAAATTCCAAAACTTCTGTGATCAAAGCATTGTGCAGGACTGTCTGCATGTGTATTTAGCATAATTGAGGCTTAAGAATGTTCTCTAAAGAAAGAAAGGTCACCTTTCATTTTGAAATATCATTAGATCACTGGGATCATATGTTAATGTCACTACATCTGTTAAAGCAAAAAGAATATTATTTACTGTACTCTTTTTAGAATTCTAAATATTTTTATTAGAATGGAGAACAGGAGCTTGTTTAGTGATTATTCAAAGAGCTAGAAACTCTGACTCATTCAAAAAAAGGCTGTTCACACCTTATGTTTTCTTTTATATTTTCATGCTAGGTGTTTCTTTTTTTGTTTGTTGATGGATGATAGTGTCCTAGCTGCTAGTATTCTTCTATTAAAAAGTGGTTTCCATTTTTCATTACAAAGAGCTTTTCATCCTAAACAAATTATCTCTTCGATATATCCTGTTCTTTTGAGCTTGGATCCTCAAATTCCTGGAGGTCACACCTGAAATTCTCTCATCTGTTCTAGTCCAAACTAATATTTAAAATATCTAGACCTGTTCCCCCTGACTTTTGTACTGGAGTAGCTTTATCTATAGTGTTACAGTAGCTTCCCATTCAGAACATACACGACATTCACAGAAGAACTGACATTGATTAAATTAGCCTTGGATAAGTGCCAAACGCAAATTACAAATGTCCTGTGGGAACTGCAGATTCTGTTCCCTCAGGAGATGAGCAGTATGGTGATATAAGTGCAAACCTAATAACTATAATTTTTATTTCTTTCAGAATATGAAAACAAAATAGCCAGGTGGCATTCACACCACTGTTTCTCTAGAACACCCTAGCCACATAGGCGGGCATATAGTTCATTTGTGCCTTCCTACCTTGTCCAAAAATCTTCTGGGAGCTTCAGTCACTACGCAATTTCAAGGTGCCTGCCCCATTGGTACGTGGCATTTAGCTTGTATCTGTAGGTCTACAAAAAAAATCAAGTTTAAACTGAGCAGTGTAGAATTTATTCAGAGCCACCTTAAGACCCTGGAGAATTCCCCAGACATTAGTCACAGTGAACACCATGACTATTTGATGTAATACTGACAGTGATTCCATCCCCATATATTGTCTAGTGTTATAATAATTGGAACACCCCTTATAGAGGTAGGAAGCACAAGTTTTCATTCTCATTGTCCTCAAAGGGTTGAACCCACCTTGAAATTTCAAGACAGCATCCTAGTCCTCAAGTCATGAGACATTGTGAGTGAAAGCACTCAGTGTCCTTTTACTGAAGCTTAACCATTGTGCAGCCAGGAACATAACATGGTGGGATAGATACTAGGAAAGCAAAAGGGAGCCTTATTTTAGCATAGGGATTAGGACACTCTAGGTACAAAGCGGCAGAACTAAAATTCCAACCCCTGAAATGTATATATATTTTACACCAGGCTAGTATTGGCAAAAAAAAAAAAAAAAACCAAAAAACAAAACAAACACCACCAAAACAAAAACCAAACAAACCAACCAACAAAAAAAACAAAAAAAAACAAAAAAAAAACCAAAAAAAACCCAAAAAAAACCCTAAACACATAACTTTTTTTTTGTAGGGTTATTTTTTAGACCAGTCAAGGCTTTGGACCAGTTTCCCACAAAGCTGCATGGTAACCAGTGCCAGCGCCCAGAGAGGGGTGGGCGGAACATGAAGACAGTGGGACTCTTTAGCAGTAGAGTGCTTTTAGGCCATATGAAAGCAACTATGTAACCACAGTCACTGTTTTCTCTCTTTACTGATTTGTGTAGGGAATTTATGCAGTTGTGATTCCCCCTGTGCTTTCACACTAATAATCCCTTTTGGGACATCTCCTAATTTTGGTGATACAACTTCTAAATAAGCTGAACTGGATTCACTCATTACCTTACTGAGCTTTAACACAGCTGCCATGAGTTCTTTCCCATGGCAGTCCTGTGAAGCACACTCTCTGAACATCATTTTCTCTGACAGTGCAGTGCCACATGGCTATCACCTTCAGACTTACTCAATATGTTTTAAAGTATGGACTATGTATAAGGTGTGTAGGTTATGTCATTCTGTAAATCCTATGTTTATTTTTCTATGTCCTGTATAATTCTTAAGCTCCCTGTGTCCTCTAGTGTCTACCTAAGAGCATTGCACAAATTGGCAAATACTTGTTTCCATTTTCTTATCTCAAAACATTAAAAAAAAGATTTAACTTTCCATCCTATAAATTTTCTCCTCTATTCTTTCTTATTCCTTTTTTACTAACTACTGTATTACTAATGATGTTTTTATAATTATTCTTGTTAAGCACCAGCAGCATGTGTGGCAGTATCGCCGATTTTTTACATAATCTTCTTGCACATACACATATATCTATTATCTAATTATCTGTGTGCTTGCTGGAGATTTTAGCAGCCAGTATGTATATTTTATTGTGAATGTTGATGACAGGTCTTGGTAGGTATTGTGCAGTATTTTCTTACATACTGAAGCACATTCTCCTCTCACTTGGGCATGCCAAACTGTCACTAAGGACAATAGGGGCTGCTTCTATTAATCCTGAAATAATTTTTGGGTACAGACCACAGTACATTTTTACAGAATTTGGATTTTAGCCTACTGTGGAAAGCCAGTATGTGAGCATATAATTGATGACCATCTTATAATACAGATGCATTAGGAACAAATTCAGATTCCACATGTGATATTATTTGTCGCCTTCTGAATTCTTGACTACATAATATTAAAGTCAGATCCAATTAATCTAGAGTTAACCATTTCAAGTTGTAGAAATCATAAGCTAGTGCAACTAGGCTCCCACTCAAACCAGAAAAATAAAGGTGCTTCTAGAGGATGTCATTCTATAATACCTATCTAGGAAAAGTAGGATGAATTACCCTACAGGAGTACCTTACTCTCCACATGCGCTAGAATACTTGTCCAGCTTTTACATGGCTGCATTTACCCAGATAATCCCACCCTTAATATCCTTTTAAAACAGGGGGAGTGCATAAGTAATTTTTTGTAACAAACTAGTGAAACATGAATAGGTATTTATTAGTTTTGGATGCAATTTACTGCACTAGACTAGTGAAGAACTATCCCACATGGACTGAACAGAAGTATTTTTATATCTGCAGACGCTACTTCACACTGACTGAAGTATTCTGTACTTCTGAAAATGTGGCTCTTGGAGAGAAGGAGGCGCTCCCCTGCCAACTTGATATCTCAGGAAGAATACACAGAGCTTTGCCTTTGAAGGGCTGACAGTTGAGAGTTTATGGGCAAAGCTCAGAGGACAATCCAATGCAGCTGGTGTCATAGCAGGTATCTACCAGAGACTGCTTGATCAAGAAAGTGAAGTCCACAAAGTCTTCTTTAGCCAACTTGGGGAGGACGCCTCATGATTGCTGGCCCCTGCACTCAGGGAAACCATCTAACATCTGCTAGAAGGGCAATATGGCTTGGTGCAAGCAACCCAGGAGATTTCTGGTGTGTGATGATACTGGGTCAATGCTGGTGATCAACAATCCAGCTAGAGAAGATGATCTGCTGGTTCTGTTACATGCAAACAAGGAGCAAATGGTTGGAAATGCAAAGATCAAGGGTCTTATCTGCAATGACCATGAGACTGTGGACGTTCAAATCCTAAAATAAGTGATCAAGTGGTTGCTCAGGTATCTACTTGGCAGGATCATATGTGAGACTACCATGAAGAGCAAAGGGGCCCCAAAGAGCTGGCTGATTTGCTAGGACAACCTAGTGCAAGAACTATCCATGCTGATGTGCAGGAAGTTGAGCAAGTATGGCAGAAGTCTAGTATGGATAACGGACAACTGGTCTCAGACAAAACTGGAATAACTGGGTACTGGTCTCAAAAAAATAAAAGGAAGTATACCTTCCTGGGCTACCCAAGAGGAAAAGAGAGATACTGCCCAAGCATGCAGGGATGGATGCAGCAAAGCCAGTGCTCAGCTGGAGTTGAAACTATTGAGGGATGTGAATGGGGACAAGAAAGGCTTCTGTAAGTAGATGGGCAGTAAAAGTTAAGTCTAAGAAAAATGTGGACCCATTGCTCAATGGGGTAAGGGATCTAGTGATAAAGGACATGGAAAGGCTGAGGTACTCTGTTTACAGGCAATGTTCATCTTCAGGAATAATCTCAGGTCCTTGAGCCTAGTAGGAGGGTCTTGAGGGAGGGGAGAAAAACCCATGGTACAGGAAGCTAGAGTGCTTCAACAAGTTGGACATTCACAAGTCCATGGATCCATATGGACCTGGCTGATATCACTGAGCTGCCATCTTCTATCATCTTCAAAAGGTTATGGTGTTTGGGGGAGATTCTTCATAGCTGCAGAGAAACAAATGTCACACCCATCTTCAAAAAGGACAAGAAGGAGGGTATGGGGAACTACAGCGTGGTCAGCCTCACCTTAAACTCTTGGAATATTATTGGACAAATCCTCCTGGAAACATGAAGAACTCCAGTCATTGGGAACAGGAAGCTTAGCTTTGCCAAGGGCAAATCATGTCTGACCATGCTTGATTACCTTCTATGATGAGATGATTGGCTTAGTAGGAGTTGAAAGTGTAATGACCACAGCCAAAGTGGTGATACATGGACAGGATAAGAGGACTATTGGGAGGAAAATTGGCTCAAATGATTGTGATCAGCAGTATAAAGCTGAGGTGGTAGTTGGTTAATTATGTCACCCCTCGAGGATCAAGACTGGGGCAATTCTGTTAATGACCTGAATGATGGGATGAACTGCACCTTCAGCAGCTCTGCAAATGATAGAAACTCGTAGGAAGAACAGTCAATAATCTGGAGGGCAGAGCTGCTATTCAGAGGGACCTTGACAAGCTGGAGAAATGGGCTGACAAGGAACTCATGACATTCAGTAAAGACAGCTGAGATGAAATAACCCCATGCAGCAATACAGGTTGCATGGGGGGTCAAATGGGGGGAAAGCACAATTGCAGAAAGTACCTGGGACTCCTGCTAGAAAAAAAATGAACACGAGTCAGCAGTGTGCCCTCACAGCAGAGGCGGCCAACTGCATCCTGGGCTGTATTAGCAGGTGTGCAGTCAGCAGGCTGAGGGAAATTATTTTCTT
Organism: Nipponia nippon; assembly: GCF_047370975.1. Classification (NCBI taxonomy): domain Eukaryota; kingdom Metazoa; phylum Chordata; class Aves; order Pelecaniformes; family Threskiornithidae; genus Nipponia; species Nipponia nippon. Next base: position 46,929,528 of record NW_028262347.1, read on the forward strand.
CTCTTGTGAGACCACATCTCGAGCATTGCATCCAGTCCTGTGCTCCCCAGTATTACACATTGGCATACCACAGCAGTTCCAGCAGAGGAAACTCCAAATAGCTAGCGGTCCAAAGCACATGACATAGGAGGAGAGGCTCAGAGAACTGGGTTTGCTCTGCTTGGAAGAGAGAAGCCTAAGGAGAGATCTTAATGCTGGCTTCAACTACATATTGAGGAGTGGAAAAGATGAAGCCAGCTGTTCTCAGAGGTGCCCAGTGGTAGTTCAAGAGGCAAAGGGCACAAGCTGTGCCATAGGAAGTTCCAGTCAGATGCAAGGAAAAAGATTCTCACTCTGAGGGTGGTCAAACACTAGAACAGGTTGCTCAGAGACACTGTGGAGTCTCCATCCTTGGAGATATTCAGCATTCACCTGGACATGGCCTTGAACAATCTGATCTAAGCAGACCTGCTTTGAGCAGAGGACTGGACTATGTCATCCCCAGATGTCCATTTTAACCTATATTACTGTATGGTTCTACAATTCTGTATTTAGTTTCCATGTTGAATATTAGATGCATGGAAAAAAGTAAGTGAAAAATAGTTGTTATATCCTGCTCTGTATCACAGACCTATTCAATGAAATGTATCTACTTTCTAATGAAAAATTAGCTTCTGTTATTTTACCAGATTGTTGGGATTTTTAAACTTAATGTTTGTTACAGTTAGGTTATCTTTATATTTTAGAATGATATTTACGAAGTAAAATTCAGATTCCTGATCTTAATTTTTTTAAGTACTCTGTAAATTGCAAAATGAAGATTACTGAAAAAAACTATTGTTTATTTATTTATTATTATTTAATATCCTCCTCAGATTGGATGCTCAAACTGAATTACATCAATAACAAGCTTAAAACCTCTTAAACCATCACAGACATCAAGGTAACAGGTATCTGCCATTCTTAATGCAGATAAACCTTTGAGTGGGATGAGAGAATTCATCGCTGTGTTCCTTAGATTTTTGATAGGTTTGGAATTCAGATCCTGTTCCAAGCATGCCGTTCACCTCTGAATTAACACATTTCTTTTATTTGAAGTTCTCTAAATAAGAAATTCAACCTGTGGCAGGCACTTGAAATTGAATTTTTTTAGACTAAATAAAAAGAAGTTACCAAATTTATAAGCATCAGAAAATGGATTACTGAAACTGGAAGTTTTAGGCAAAAAATAATTAACAATGCTTCCACCTACACTTGCAATACCATGCCTTCCTCTGTTTTTCTCAGGATATTCCAGGTCACTTCACTGCTCAGAGGATAAAGCATGTTTTAGGGTTTTTTAGGTAAAGAATATTCTAGGGTTTCAAGCTTACTCCACCTAAACCACTGAAGCCATTTGATTAAATGAATGGTAAGAGCCATTCAGCAAGAATGAAAGATGTCTACTACAACACTTCTTGGAAAAGAGCTGACAAGAGTCCAATATTTATGAGACTTAGTGAAATTTTTGGAGATTAAATTGGACAACAGGCAATGACAAAACAGAGAAGGACTAGAAGGAAAGGTAAAGGTTGAAAGAAGTATTAGCAAGGTTTCGTAAATGTGTTTCTCGACTGAACCTGATAAAGGGTTCCTTCTGTTTCAAAGTGTGGTATACTATACAGTACTATCTAGAACACACTGAAAAAGTTGCTCCAGAAACTCAGGAAACTAATATTCAGCTTATCAGGAACTTTTATTAACCAGCTAGTAAATGGCATAGTACTTCAGACTCTAACCCATGTAATTTTGTAGCATACTGCCATATCCATAGCCATGAACAATAAACAAACATCTTAAAGCCCAAGTGTTAATATCCTAGTGATTACAATATGTAGAGCCCGATCGAAATTTTAGTGGAAGTAATTTCGTTGACTGTCACAGGCACGGATCAGATAATTCTTGTACCGCAGCAATGCTCAGAGTTCATGATTCATTTGGCCAAATATTATTCCTTCTGATGTTTCTAAATAGCTGAACAGTCAGTGCGATCAAAAATATCTGAGAAAGGAAAAAAGGTGAGTTAAAAGGTGACTTCTTCACTGAAAGGATAGTCAGGCACTGGAACAGGCTGCCCAGGGAAGTGGTTGAGTCTCCATCCCTGGAGGTATTTAAAAGATGTGTAGATGTGGTGCTTAGGGACACGGTTTAGTGGTGGACTTGGCAGTGCTAGGTCTACGGTTGGATTTGATGATCTTAAAGGTCTTTTCCAACCCAAACAATTCTATGATTCTGTGGTTCTGTGATTCTATGATTCAGTTAAGTGTAAGTGTTTCAGTGTCCTATGAATCTTGGTCTTAATCTCTTGAATGGGGATAACAGCTCTTTCCCACCTGACAAGAAGGTGTCAACGATAGTACATTGAATATCATGAGACACTCACGTACTGCATTAGTGAGGATTAGGTGAGTATGAATAAGAAACATTTTCATTACTGAACTGGCCCACTCCATAGCCAGAATGTTTTTACTACATACCTCTATGGGAAGGTACTACATATTGAAGAGGTAAAATAGGTCATACTCTTAATTCTCTGAGTAAAAATGAACTTATCTCATTTTCAAACTCATGATTTTAGATATTATCAAAAATCTTTCTGCCTGCTTGATGGTACTCAACCTTCAGGGTGTCTGTGGAGTGAACAATCAAATCTTGTTGCCATTATGCATATGATTTTGTTTTGATATTGAAAGCTTTATTCTTTTTTACCAAAATTTTCTCATAGATATGTGGGGGGAGCGGTTTCATGATTTTGTGGTGTTTGATTTAGCATATTCATGGACTAGGTTCTGTACAAATAGAGGACAAAAGACAACTTTTGCTCCACAGATTTTACATTCTTTTTAACTGCTTCCTGTCCTTGCAATGCTGTTTGCTTTCACAAGTCAGGTCAAACATTTCATTCTACAAACTTTGGACACCAGCATCTGTGATGGTGCTTGAATATATGGAAGTCTGTTGGTAAACATTGCTTGATCTTACTTCTAATTAAAATTGATGGAAAGCCTTACAAAGTTTTGGAGAGCGTGCCAAAGCCAAATGGCACTGAATTGATTTTTACCCCCAGCAGAATATCAATATTTTGTGATTTTTTGCTTAAAAGTACTCTTACCTGTGTAATTAGCAGGCTGATAGTAATTGCAGTTAAGATCAAAACATTGTTTTCAAACCATGTATTGAAATATTCTTCACAACCCTAAGCAAGTACAGATTAACAGATTTCAAGAAAAATCATTTCAACTTTTGAATTCATATTGCATCTTTAGAAGAACAAACTTCTAAAATGTATAGAATAGAACTTTCTGCATGTTATGATGGGTACTGATATTTACTTGCCAGAAACCAAATACATCAGTAATGTGTACTGCAGAGAGTTAGCTATAAAATTTTAAAAATTAGCTGAACTAAACAGATTGGTCGCAAGTAAATCTGATATTTTTGTATGGAAATGTTCCAGAGCTTGTGACTTAATCAAAAGGGAATTTGCTTTTGTGTGAGTATAACTGAGAGATGATCTTAGAAGTAAATGCTTGAAAGAATATTTTCAAATTTTCACTGATTCTCATACATTATGCATCCTGAAATGATGTGCATATTTTCCAGATTACAGTCTATTCTTATTATATTGCTTTTTAAAAGAAATCATAAATTATTACATAGCTTAAAATAGCTATAAATATAATAAAACATATAAATAAATGCTTTCTATATTTTGAAGTGATGTTTTAGTAATGACAAGGGTTTGTAGAAACAGGGAACAATTCCAAACCAATGAGTGGAGGAAGACAATACCAGATGCTATTTGACAACATCCCTTCTATTATTTACTGTCCTGTATTGTCAAGAAACAACCTTTGCCCAATGAATTTTTGTTCTCATTGGATAGTCCTATTAACACTGGAGGGTTTACAGAAGAGCATAATATGTATCGCTTTGCTCCAGTTTTCTGTTATCAGCTGATGATATCTGATGGTCCTATGCACACTGGTCCCTTGATGTTAAGACATGTAAATGCTAACATGAACTGCTCTCGGGAAACACATCTCATATCCATGCCTTGCTCATTCCTCTTGTCCTGTAAAGTATTGAAGATGCTATGGAAACAGATAATACAAACAGGTGGAGACGTTGCTGACATTCTGTAAGTAATGAATAGTAACTACTGGTGGAAAATGTACCGTATACTTTTTATGTACTGTCACTTTCCATTGTCATCATTGATTTGCATATCATGGATTTTTGAATGCCAAGATGCTTACTACTTCTTAAACCACACTTAATGTCCCTGTGATATTGATCTGCGATATTTACAACTCCTGTTTTCATGAAATATCCTTAATTTAGAACTGCCTACATGACTGACACCTAATGAGTAAAAGGTCACTTCAGAGTGACCAAAGACAAAATGAATATTATTAATACTTTGGCATTTGTAAGCCAAGTCTTGGTGGAAAACACGTTTTGCATATTTTTTCCAAAGACCATTTAGTGGCAAAAGTTACATTCTTCAAGAGATGTTTTTTATTTCTTACCATACTGTATGTTGAATCCCTTGGGACATCACAAAACCATTTCTTCAGACTAGATTTTATGCATGAACATGGGATCTGAGTACTATTGTCCTTGTTTTTATTCCTTTCCCACTGTGTGACATTGTATCTTCCACAGCATTCCATCTAGAATAGAAATCCTTTAACTTGTAACTCCACAGCACCTATAAGACTGTCACACTGAGGAATTTCCACTCCAACCAGTGCCAGTTATTCCAGTTTTTAGTTATTCCTTTGTCACTTCTAATGTCATATTTGCAAAAATTCTCCACTCTTAGCAAGAGATCTTTAGAAAGTCTCCCTATTCCAACTTGTGTTTTAGCAGCTATTGATCTCCTGTGAACACATAGCTCAAACTCAAAGCACAAAGCAAGTACTGTACCCTACTTAAATGGATTGTCAGATAGCTCTTCCCAATAATCTATTTCAAAACCAGTAACACAAAACCAAACCAAGCCATCAAACAGCTCGGAGAATGGAATTCTTGTTATGTAGGAAATTCAAGCAGTTTTTCACTCTGAATCAGGATGAAACTTCAGAAACAGTCGTTTTATTGTGGTTTGTTTTTTTTTTTTCTGTGTGGGATGAAAAGTCTGCCATATTTTGGCTTAAAGATATTGTAAAGAGCTGGAAGCGTGTAACACAAGACTTGGGGATGGCAGTTTTCATTCAAAAGTGTGATTATAGTTCCCCTTGGCAGATTTAACATAATTTTACCTGGCTTAGGTACCAACAGCAATTGGTGCCACAATTTAAACATGCCCACCAGAGCAAGTGGTGGGTAGGTAGCTTTGCTGAAATCTGTGCTCCCACAACAGTTCAATGAAACTGAGCTCAAGTATAGCAGCACATTGTCTAGCTGCACCGTTGACATAATGAGGTCACCATTAATCACTGGAGAAGTCATGAATGCAATGAGAGAAGACTGGATTTTCAAGGACCAGATTTTAAATATACATTACAAATGCATTTGTAATCTTGAGTCTAGACATACATGCTTTGTGAGTTATCTGGAATCACAAATTACCTTCAGCATTTGTCAAGAACAATAGAACTCACCTCTGCAAGGAGTCATACTAAGGGACTCACAGCTGGTCTATAGAAGCATATTAAACCATATTAAACTGTTAAGCTATAGTGTTTGTAATTAAAAGCTCATGATGCAGAATTAATTTGAAGGGCCACTGGTCAAAACCATTGCTAACAACTTCCAAAATAATTAATCCCATACAAATGCTTTAAAGGACTTTTCTGAAAAAGGAAACAAATTACACGCTGCCAGGCCACAAAAATTATTATGATTAATAATTAAGTATGGGTGCTGAAAGTATTGATCTGCAAGCTCATTTGAGGCTTTAAGCATCATTTCTGAGAAAGTCTCAGTGCAATACCTATTCAAAGGCTCTCACAGTAGGAGCTCTGCTTTGACCTCATAGCAGCTCTGCTTGTCCATGGTTCAGGTCAGTCTTGAGACCTAAGCAGATCAAGGGTTTTATGATATCTATCACTGCTGAAGATATTAGGAAACCCATCGTTTTTTGCAGCTGCAGTAAACTTCAGTGACCAGAACTGTCTGCACCTACATACATTGACAAGTCCTTCAAAAGCCTAATCTCATCCATAACAATCCATATAATAGCAAGGAATCTGCCCACTCACATCAGATATTAGCAGCAGATCTTGAAAAATTAATCCTTTACTAAAGGAGTTGTTTTTTAAACTAAGTTGTGATCGGTATAAACGTTTTTTTGGTTGATGCAGTATTTTGCTGGTGATATTTTGTGGGTTTTTTTCTTACATTGTGCTGTACAGCATTCAGAATGTTCCACACAGGTTCCTGCTCAGCCAGACTCTCATTCCCGTATTCAGAAATAACTTCATCAATTCTGTTGTTCCATTGATTGTGGACCTGTTCATAAATATTTATAGCATTTAGTATATGCATATTGATGGGTGTGGATGGATAGTACAACCCTTGATCTTTTATTGATACTCAACTTTCTTCAAGGGTTACTTGCAAGAAGCAGCATTCTAATCAATTTGCCGAATATGATCTAAGACATGTCATAGCCATTGCACTAATGGGAAAGTTGAAAGCAAAAGGGGAAGATAAATGAAGTGACCCAAATCACATACGTAGCACAGTCAGACACAAGGTGATTAGCCCAAATGGAGCCAGAAGAGCCGGGGAACATAGTTTAGATGCACCTGATCTGTCCTACCTCTCATACTCGTTTTTAATAAGCACAGCACCATATAATAATAAGCACAAAACCAAAATTGATTCTACAGCTAATGTGATAAAAACTTGTGTGAGCACCATACAATCTGGCCAGGACATGTATTGCTTTGGGCTAGGGGAGTTAGCAGCTCATGTTGGCCCTAGTGTACGCATCTTTGTAGAGACTGTTAAAATACACCTTCAGCAGTAATTGAAGTGGACAAGCTGATCACACAGACTGTGATTATAGAGAGTGTAGCAGGGAATACATGCAGAGGAGAACTCCTAGGCCACTAAAAGGTTTCATTACTAAACAAGAAAAAAATGAGGCTTCTCCAACTCATTCCCTTTGCTACAGCCATCCTAAAAACAAAATTCAAAAGCTGGCACAGTGAATGATGATGTTACCATAATTTATTATACTTCAGCAACACTTAATTAAGGTTGAGATCAAGTGCAATTACAGCTGATATAAAATAAATTTAACTGCAATCTTTCAACCAATTTTCCTAGCACAAATAGCTGACTCCAGAATGCATCATTCCTGACAGTTCAAATCTTTCAATATGCAAAACCATCATATAAAACAGGGAGGACTCCATCATTATAAATTAACATTTAATGAAGAAATCTTGATGATACAGGTTCACTTTGATGGAGTAAAACTAATTTATTTGTGGTGTACCCTGCCAGAACAGCAGCAGGATTTGGAGAACTGTATGAACCTTATGAGACCAGTATCATGGGAGGTTTTCTCAAACCATAGATTTTGGAATTATGGAATAGGGCGGCAGCCAGACCAGTATGGATTCAGTACAGCTTACATTCCATATAATACTGTGAGGAGTGCTCAAGCTATTGCAGTTGCTATATGTAGAAAAATAAATGACTGAATCAAGTCTCAAAGCAGTAGAGTTACTAGCGACAACAGCTATGTTGGTATTTATTGTTGCTTCCTGTTGTTAAAAGCAAAGATACATATTCCTTACATTAGGTCTCTACTTGGACCTAAAATACAGGCTCAAACAATAAAATTAGTAATTCATTAGCATACTTTGCATGCCATAATACCAATGACTCCTACTATCAGCTGCACAGTGGACTACTCTTATTACCTGCTAGCAGACACAGGTTAGCATCTAATGCTTTCTTTGACCTCTGCTGATGTCCAGGAAAGAGGGGACTTTCTGGGTCATCCCTCAAAAAGGAATAAAGCTGTCCCTTACACTGTTGATTCAACATTCTTGAACAGGAAGAGTATGTTTTGTTGCAGAGGAGAAACTAGAAATATACTTCCATGCACTCTCCTTTACAACCATTGAACCATGCTGAATTCCTCAAATTAAGTTTTCCACATCTTCTGCTATACCTGGTGAACATGTAGAATACTCAAGTTCAGATAAATGGTGATACACCATACAATGAGAACTGACTAGTAGATTTTTTTTTACATAATTGCAAGAAACTATTTTGAAATTATCTGTAGTCTTACATAACTTATTTACGTACCTCTTCTTTCTTCATGAATATCAGCACCAATATTGCCATCTGAGCAACAAACACCAGGATCTGAAAACTCATATACTGAAAAAAAAAACCAATTCTGTATAAACATAAGATTGAACAAGTGAACAATGCAATAAAAAATTCCAGAAGCTCATGTATAGTCTTTCATGACTATTATTATAGTCATTCCAACAAAAATAAGAAATATGTTTTCCTGGAAGCCCTCAGAAAGTGACATCATAGTCTAAGAGGCAGGCTTCAGGCAAAGCACAACTCACTGTTGTGGGCTTAAAGACAAAGCCATAACTTTCTTGGAAGTGGAGAACAAAAGCTGTTGTTAAGCAGCTGTGCTCCACTGAAGAAATCTCTTATTTCCTTATTACCTACTTGAATTATCATGGTACCTAAGTCTCATGCCTATTCAAGGACTCCTTGGAGTTGTAAGACACACAAACAAATAGTTTTCAGTGAGACCAAATTTTCACCCACAGTATTTAGATAGTGTGATATTAGATACTTCCATGGAAGTTGGAAATAAGACACTTCTTTCTCTTTCATCATCTAATAAATTACGAGGCAAACACTACATGCCTAGGGCAGTAGCAGGAAGGAAGGAAGGAAGAACAAGATTCCTGGTTATAGCACCTGGGCTCCTCTCACTCCTGTGCCAGTTAATATTTGTAGTGCCTAACAAATGAATCAGTAGAACAGTTCTCTGCTTCAGCCTTCACATAGTCTAAAGGAGATCGCTCAAAAAGGGTGACAATAAACAAAAGACAAAGGAAAAAATGTAATCAAAATTATCATAAGAATATATAGCTACAGTTAAATTTTTCAGAATTCAAAGTGTTCTTCCCTTAAAAAGCAGGAATGGTATATAAATATGGAGTATCCAGGTAGGTCTACATAGGTAACAGCTTTTTAACCATACCCTCCGTTTCGATATTGTCACCATACTGTAGCTACTTGTGCCTTCAGCCTGCAACATTTTGTGGCAGGCTTTTCGTTATCTCTTCAGCACATACTAAGCATGTGAGCACATACTGAGAGACAGTTACTCTGTACAATTTCAATACTAAATTAATTTTAAAACCTCTAAGTTAATAAATAGAGTGGTTAAAATCTTTGCTGCATCCAACTGCAAGTGTTTTGTCATTGAAAACATTCATGCAGCGATATGGAAGGAACTTCAGTTTTGTTCAGATTTCATTTGAGCCAGGATGTTATCTAAAAATACCTTTCTATCAGCAGATTTGTTAAGCACTGCATGTGGAAATCACAACATCAAGACAGGATCACAGTTTTCATGTACACAAAACTCCTTTTCATTTTATGAGAAAGCTGGAGTCTGATTTACACTTACTGTAAGTAGTAGACATTTGATTTCCTTAACACTTCCAAGGAATCCCACGGCTGATGCAAAAGTAATAACAGATCCAATTCCAAGTAACATGGAAGAAAAATATGCCACCAGCTGGTTCGCACCTGAAGAAACTGTAACACAGTGCATTCATACTGACACTTGTCTTTTTTTTTTTTTGAGACTTCCACTTAAAGAACTTATTCCAGAAAAACAATTAAACCTTTGCAATGCCATTATTGAAAGGATGGAAGTAGTACAATGATAAAAGGGTATTATTATTACTTTTTCTATCTACAGTCACAGAAAGAAAAAGATATATTTTCATAAATTCAGAGGATGGTAACAACATATGCGATGTAAACATAACATACCCAATTGAACAATGTGAACCACTCACAATGAAATCAGAGTACAATTACAAGTTTACAGAATTTTCATTTGCAAAAAATTAGTAGCACATGTACAAATCCTATATGGACATAGATATAGTTCTCATTAAATCGAGACTGAGATTAAATACCATCCTCCCTTTTCGTGACTGGCCACCTTCCCTTTTCCACTTTACCCATTTTTGCATAGATATGGAAAGTAGCAGGGGTTTTCATTACTTCCATCTCAAATGCTTCATCCCAGAATTACTGTATTGGATGATTCTCATCCCACTAGTTGGGAACTGATGCTCCTTGGTGCAGCCAAGGCAGACAACTCTTTAAGAGCACAGATGTTGTTATGTGACCCTAAACTTACTTCTTTCTGAAACAATTTGATAGACACTCTGGGAAAAGGTAATATCAATATGGAGAGGCCCAAGCTCCAACTTGTGTTCATTCCACCCAAATATCCACCAAAAGGATCTATAACCTTGTCAATTGCAGGCCAAATGCAGTCTGGTAAATGATATAAAGAAAAGATCAATAGAGATTATTTATATTTCAGTGATTCATCTATAAGCTGTACATCAAGAGAAATAAATAAATTGTATAAATTATAATAATCTACAAATTGTAGATATACTGGTATATATTTTCCCCTATTTTGATAATCATACCGTCTAATGATGGAAAATATACACAACAGAAAAAAATAACCTATGCATTTCAATCCAATACTGCCACCTTGTGAAAAAAAATGATTCTATAGCTGTTTCTGTTAATTTATCTTGCAATCATTTGAAACAACAGAAAAATTCTTTTTATACTCACACAACACACTGAATAAATGGTTTCTGTCAAAGAAAAGCCACAAGCCAAATGTCAAAAGCATAAGGCCCAGAGCCTGGAAAAAAAAAGGAGAATTATTGTTTTAATTCAAAACATTTTTTAAAAATTAATTTGAAGCTTCTAAATAAGAAAAAGAAAACAGAACTTTTACCAAGAAAATTCCATTGAAGACATTTAAGTAGTATTTCTGTATCGATATTTTATCTCTTATTTTCATTCTTCGGTTTTCAGTTTTGAATCACAGCTGAAAATATAATCATATAGTTCAATATGAAACAGATATAACTAAGGCTATCAATTACAACGGGATTTATTTTCTTCAGATAATGTTTTATAAATTTAAACAGTCACCTGATACATTGAACAAAAAATAGTGGCAACAGCAAAAGCATCAAGATGGTGTCTGGTCTCAGTTGCCTCTAATGTTATATTGTACACATGTATTCATTTTTTTTAGCTTTTTTTTGTTAACTACTAAAGACATTTGGAGGCAGCATGTATGTAGGAAGATTTATATTGCAGAGATGGCAAGAGTTACATAGCCTGGCATACACTTGTCCTTATATTCTTCAATACACTTAGTTTACTAATTACTAAGGATACCAGCTGAAATGAAGAGGGATTACCACAGTAAAGATATAAGCCCTCCTTTGTCTACACAACCTGATTAAATTTTTATTGAAAATAGCAGATACAACCTAATGATTTCAGTGCGACCCAGCACAACAGTTCTGGCAAAGCCATGAGAGCTGTCAAATGGTGCTACCAGCTGTCTTGTACTAAACTCTGGAGTACGCTTTACACTTTTGAAGTGAATCTCTCAGTTAACCCCACTTAGTTTTTTCCTCCATTTTTTGTTGCGGAATGTAACAGGATGTGAAAAGTTGAATTCCTTTCAAATGAAACTAAATCAAGAGATGCGCTTCATCGGTCATCAACAGCAAGTGGCACTCAGTCAATGGAAGGGCAAGCAGAGACTCTGCCCATAGCAACTGCCCATGAAATACACACAAGGTGTGCATTAGAACCTGAGTACCAATTGTATCGCCCTTGCAAACCCTTGCAAACCCCAACAGAACTACAGTGAAGTCACATGAGTATTCACATCTTGAGTGTAGTTTAGCATATTTCATCAGGAAAGACCCCTAGCACTGTAAACTCTCTCATGAAAGACTTATTTTTTATATATCATTATTGTCATTATTGGATACTGTATCTTATGGGCCTATGAAGATTTTTGCACGGAGTGAAACTCACACATTTGTCCCCCACCTCATGTTCCCTTTCACCTGTCTTGCCTCTTCTGTAAACATACTCTGGCACTGTGGTCTGCCTGGCTTTGTGGTACAAGCTGAAAGGAGTTCAAGAGCACTGTCAGAAGACGGTTTCTGCAACGGCAGCCGACTGCAGCTGTCCTACGCGTCTCATGCGTAAAGCAGGCAGGCACACAAATATGCACAGACGCAGGAACATAACCAGCATAGCCACATTCTTCAGAAAGTATTTTCTAATGCAAAGGGATTTGTTTGAAAGGAATTGTTCTTGACTTCTGTTGGAATTACTACAGATTGATTACAATAAAAAGTTATGTCTTCTGTTATTTGTAAAACAGAAAAAAAATTACAAAGATGAAGCTTCTGCAGTCAAAAATTATCTTGCGTTAACAAGTTATTTTACATACAAAACGTTACATATGTATCAAATTTGTTGATTACAAGAAAAGACTCAGCAAACACGAGCTTTGCCTGCCCTGTCAAGATCCTCATTGCCTGGATTATAAAACTTCTGTTGCTGAATCGCAGAATGAAGAAAGCTATAAGCTTCTCAAACTAGCTCTGCAGTGGATTTGGGTCAATAATGCACCATGTAAAGTTATGGACTGTATTAGATAACTGGTTTTGCACTTTCCCTGAGGAAGATCCACTACTTTTAAGAATTAAACAACTTCATCAGAATTTTCAAAACCAGAATGTATTAAAACATGGGTGCAATGCATTGTTCTAGTGAAAAACCCTGAATGGTTACATATTTCACTTGAAAACTGACATCTGCAATAGTTCTGTTGTAATAACTATGCAGTTTCAATGCTTTATTTTTAGCCATTTTAATAATACTTGTCTTGAATTATTTATCTGAAAAATAGAAATATCATCTTTACAAAATTATGTGCATTTTACATGACATTGTTACTTAACAAGAAAATCCTTACCAGCTCTGAATATTTCCATCCTACCTTAAAGAGCACAGTCTCATAATGATATGTTTCTTCCTGAAGTCCAACTTAACCACATCCTTACAACAGTTTTCTTCTGTTGATCGGCCCTGACTTCCTGGTTACAGGCGACAGGCCTACAGAAACGTCTTTTTATTGGCAAAGTTGTTTGCTAAATGCATGACACGGTGCCTGTGGTCTTCAGTCACCATGATCACAGTGTAACTCGCATTACAAAACAAGTGTCAAGGGCACATTCAACTCAGTGCTTGAAGACTTGACCACATTGAAAAGTTCACTGGTTACATGATTCTGTAAAGTACGAGATGTTGCAGGGTGGATTTCAAATGGATGAGTTTCCATTGCTTTAAGATTTAAATGTCTTACTCATCCATAACACTGGCGAGAAAATGGTAAACGGTTGCCCTTGAATCCAGTATTTTACGGTTAACATCCATAAGTCTTTCAGAAAGGTACTCAGTTTACTTTAAAGATGGTAGGACATGGGAAGAAACTCTAATATCCTTGGCAGACCCTTACCATTGCTCACAAAAGGGCTTGTTTCTATGTAAAACCTGTCTTTACCTTTCAGTTCTTATTTTTCTATTATGCCTGTCTTTGCACCTTGGTATTCCTAATTAGATTTTAGGGAGAGATGCATTCCTTATAAACACCGTTACACACCAAAATTATATAGTCTGCACCGTCCCTGCCCTGTATCACTTTTGCTAGTCTGAATTGTGTGGAGTGTTTAATTCTCCAACTGGACATTTTCTCCAGCTCTCAAATAATTTGTATGTGCCATTCTCTGATCTTTTTTACTGAACTGTTATTTTTTGTTCCCCGCCCGCAGCACAGGCAGCAGGTTGTGCCGAGCTGCTGGTCCCCCTGAAGCCCTCAGGCCTGGCCAGGCTGACCAGCCTGGAGCCCCCGGCCTCCTCGTGCCCCGCAGCTGCTGGCAGGCCGCTACCACCGCCCCCGGGTGCCTGCGGACTGCCGGCCTTTCCAAGCCACGACGGGGCCCCAAGGTGTGAAGGCAGATGGGATATCTGGCAGGTTTTCATTTTGCATGACTGGAGTTCTCTTGGCAACCAGCAAGTTTGCTTTTAATTTTTTTTTCCGAATAATTGCTGAACCAAATTTATTCTGAAAACAAGGTTTCAGTCCATTACTTAAAAAAACAAACCAAAACAAAAAAACCATGAAGAAAAGGGCTGCGAGGTGTTTCGTCCCACGCTGACGTTCGCGGTGCAGCCGCCTTCCGAGAGGCGCCGCCACCCGCCCCACCGGGCGCGAAACGCCAGCTCCTTGCGAAGTTTGGATCCTCCCGCTTGCCTTCCGAGCCGCGGCTGCCCGTTGCCGTGGTGACGCTCCCGGTTTAACAGCGCGGTGGCGGGGCTCTCGCTCTCCCCGCGGAGGGCCTGACCGAGGGCGGTTGGGGGCTGCGGAGTTTCAGGGCTGAGGGGCGGTCGGTCTCCGGAGGCGGCCAGGAAGGCGGGGGCTCCGGTTGGAGCTCGGCTGAACGAGAAGTGAGTAGCTACATGGAGTAGATCGCGGAGACCGGAGGGCTACGGGTGCCCTGAGGGGCGGACTACAGCTCCCAGCATGCAAATGGGCGGCTCCGCGGTCCTTCCGGGAAGTGGCCGTGGGTGGGCGGCCTCCCCGCCGCGATGCCTTCTGGGAGGTGTAGTTTCTGTTAGCGAGGAGCCGCTTCGCGCCTTCACGGGAGAGGTGCGCTCAGCGTATTGCTTCCCCTGCTCCGGGAGCCGGCGAGGGACGCGGAGCTGCTCGCTGCCTCTGACGGAGCGGGTCTGGGCTGCGTCCCGTGTCCCCTGAGTGGGCCTGGGGGTGAGGAGAGGGGTGCGGGTTGCGGAGGGAGGGGGAGGCGGCAAGGGACCCCTTCCCCTCCTGCCTGGATCCATCTACAAGCCTTGCGCTTCCGTGGGTTAGGACATTTCTCACCGCTTTCTCTGTATCATTACAACTTCATTGAGTGTTTGCTGGATTCTTAGTGTTATTTTGTAATTGTTATTATGCATTTATTGTTTAAAGTTGGGTTTTTTTTTTCTCTGAAGCTATTAGGGCTAGAAAAAAATCTCATGTAAAGCTTAGGTCATAGCACTGATACTGTGCACAAGGAGTAGAGAGCAGGAAGAGATTTTTAATATTCACTTTTAGTAACACTTGCAAAATTTAGAGGGATAGACTGTGCTGCTGGGATTCTCATCACAAACTAACGTTTTTCTTATTGATATGGAGCGAGGTGTTCAGAATAAATTTCTGCTGTTCCTTTTCATGTTTTAAGCCAACTGTTCAATAAATACATCTGAATAAAGTTATGTTAAATGAGGACCTTCTTTATTTTCGTTCATTCAGTGCTGAAAGTTAGTGTTTTCTTTGTGTAGCTTTGAAAGCAGATAAGACACTGTGGAAGATAGAATGTCAGAAGATATTGAAAGAATTGAAAAAGAAATAGAAACTGAATTAAGCAGAATCAGTGTTTCTTCCTTTGAAGCAGATGATCCTGACACAGAGGTATCAGATGAAGCTTTGAGTGACAGTGCGACAGTAAGTATTCAATGGGCTAACACTGCATATATTTCTGCTTGAAAGTAGTATGGACATTGGAAAGCCTATCTGATGAATGAACTTTTTCCTGACATACCTAACCTGAAGATTTCTTCTGAAAAGTAGTCTCAGTGGTATTGCTTCATGAAAAATATAACCTGCAATGGTGACAAGACAATAAAAGAGATGAATGTAAGCGTTGTGCTTAAGTGAGAAGGTCAGACTCATAGACAATGATTTGTTTTAGAATCCTCTGAAGCTGGAAGATTTTATTAAAGCTAATGAGGTAGATTAAATCTGGATGAATAAGCCAATGATTCTTCATTTAAATCTGTATTTAAATCTTACAAGAGACTGTCTTATGTTTGAAGCTTTCCTGATATAAATTTAACATAAATTCGAGCTTCAAGTCCTCTTTTTTGGATGACTTCTTATTTTGGGGAAACATTTTCCTCTGAAATCCAGTCAGTTATTTGGGTCCTTTTCAGTTATTTTAATCTCTCGGACTCATAGCAAAATGATTGGGCTGTAGGATATTAGGGTACATGATATTGGTCATATGTGACCTTGAATCATATGTTTAATGTGACATAAAGGTAGGCAAAGGTATCAGTGTTAATTATTTATGCACTCACATACTGAATGCCAGGAATGTTTACTGCAATTTACACGTCTGAGAGAAGGCAGTCAATCTTTCCAAATCCTTGCAGTAAAAGACAGTCTTTTGAATAGAAAGTATCTATGTAGTAAAGAAAGTTGAAGGGCCTGATTTACATGCACACTTTAAACATTGATAAATATAAAATTAATTTATTTTTGAAAGAGTTTGAACATTTTTAGGAAAAGCATCCTGTGCATCATAGGCATTTGTCTTAACCTTTTTCTTAATATTTTGGTTCAACACAATTATAAAGAAAATGTTAATTGAAACATGTTTCTGAAGATAATGGAAAATAAGTTACTAAAATGTATTCCAATCAAAATTTAATTAGAATGTAATTAAAAATGAGAATTATTAATTGTTCAGTGGGTAATAAGACAATGGGAAGAGTGTAGGAATTGGGAACAATTTTGGTAGCAATTGCTACTAAATCTCCATCAGTGTTTTATAGGTGAAGCCAAAATGAGTCTTTAATTTTGCATGTCCAGTATTTACCTCTGGTCGTGGCTGTGAGATGAAAATGTAGAATTTATGTCAAACATCATGTTTTTCTAGATTTCGGATGACTTGCCAGAATCAGTTCTCTCCTATTTAAGCTTTATGAAGAGCAGAAATCAAGATGCTGAAAAGCTTATACTGCAAGACTTAGAAGATGAAGAAACCACAAGTAAGCAGGGATCACAGTTAAAATATTTATGCACCTTGTATGCCAGTGGAAGTTAGACTAACAATCACCAGTAAAACAATGCAAACTTTTAAGTAGAGTAAGCAGTGAAACCTATTGCATCAGCTTCTGAATGCATGCTGAAAATCTCTAGGAATAAAATCATGCAATGCTGTCTTCTAGGATTAACATCTGAGTATGAATCGAATTTTTCTAAAAATTTTTCTATGCTAAAGCATAGACCAAGGAAAGTTGCAGGATCATTCTCTGAAACAGGACCTGGGCCAGACTCTTCATGAGAAACTAAAATTAAGTCACTAGGAGCTGAAGTTAAGAGTTCAGATACAATTGAACCCCATACGATATGTTTAAAGTCTGTCTTTAGAGATGCCCAAGCTAGCATTAAATGAAATGACCTTGTAATTGGGAACAATATTGCTGTGCCAGCTGTGTGACTGAAGCCATGCTCATAGTTTATATGCCAGAGAGCTAGCATTGTCTGTTCCATTCTAGTTTTCGTGTCGTCTTGGTTTTCATACTCATTTAGTGTAATGGTCTTTGTGAACAAAAGTTCAATATTGTCTATACGTTTTCATATTTGAGGAAAGTTTCTTTTTATCCTGTTTTTTTTGTCATGAACACTTACTCTTTGTCATTATTTTTGTAGTTCTTTGTCAGTTTTTGACCTATCTGATACAAGTTCACCTGTATTTTTCTACATAGAAAATGTTCTGCTGTGTTCTATGCCATGGAATTCTCTTTCATATTTGCTGTCACTGGATTCGTACAATATCATTATGTGTGTTCCAGTTACAAGTATTTGCTGCTTTTAATGTAGATAAATGACTCCCATATATATTTGAGTAAAATGGGTGTGTGTGTGTGTTAAGAAATTTAAAGGAAAAAAAATGCTTTATTTTAGCTTAAAGAAATATACTAGCTATGCAGTGTAGAGCAGAACTGAGTACTGGTAAGGGATTTTCTCTCTGTGTACTAAACTATATATTTATTTCTTCTTTAGGTAACGTTTATGGAGTAGTTTCTTGCCATGCTTCAGATGACTTGGCAGAATTGGCTTCTGAATATAATGAAGATCCAGAACAATTTAAAAAAAGGGTATTCTCTATTTAAACAATATTTATAGTGAACAAAATTCTATTAAGTAATCTAGATAACTTACACTTGCTTTGTTGGCCTCTTAAGGAGACCTATAGATGTGTTCAGTTTTCTTTCTGTCAGACTATCCATAAGGTGTTAGGATGAGTTTGTATATGCCATTCTTTAGAACTGGGACATACACTGTGTCTATAAGTTTTAAAATTCAGAATAAATTCTCTGTATCAGTAGTTGAGATGATGAGCACAAATTAAACAAAACTGACTAATCCTTTATTGCTAATTATTTGCAGAATATTATCTCAATATATGATAACCCTTTTCAAATTCTCTAATCTTTTATGATGATCAGGAGGATGTGCTACTATTAATCTTTCTCCTAATATATTCCATTATTTTATAAAAAATGTAAACATAATAGTGTCTGTAACTTTCAAAGACAAATCAAAAATTATGAACCTGGGTTCTTTTATATTTTCATAGGACTTGACTGAATAACTTGCTGAAGTTCTTCTTTCTTAAACATAAACCTTTATTTAATTTATCACTTTTAATTTGTCACCTGGCTTTTATTAGTAAGTACTTTTGCAAATGTGATTTTTTGTTCTTAGAAGACCATTGTTTAGAACAGCACAATTACTTTATGTGACTTCAGCTGCATTACAAATACTAATATATGGCCCAAGCATGTGATGAAGAGATGATAAATGAGCAGGAATAGATTACTTCTTGCCAATAAAGATCAATGAAAGAAATATAGCAAAACTTCATGCCCATAGCATTATTTTCAAATAGACTTAAAAATTTCCTCTGTAACTAGTTCTTCCCCTATGTGCATAACACTATTAATGCACAAATATAATGCTTAGTTCCACAGAAAATAAAACAAATCCTAAGTGCAAAACATTCATTTTTCCAAGTCAAAGTGTAAAATATATTAAAAAAAAACACATAGAAATATTATGTATTTTGGAAATACTCCAATATTTATTACTCTAGAAAAGAATATTTTGACTGATATGTTTGCGTTATTCAATGTCTAAGGATTCTAGTCAGTACTAAGTTTCGTATTATTGTGCTTGTCATATGATGAAAAGCTCATCCTTGTTCTGGAAGATTTTTATAATGTTCTGCTTTTAAATTTTGTTTCTTGTTTTTTAACGACAATATTAAACTATATTAGGTACTATTTGAAATTGAAAATGAAGACTTGCAGATTGCTACAACACCTAGTTATAATAGTCAGTCCACCAGTGATGAGGTGGTCACTGGTGACCATTTTCTTACAGGTAAGCAATGCATTAGTAATTTGGTTGAGTTGATCTTTAGCGTCATACCACTATTTCCTGCTTTTCTGTTTTCATGAGTATCATAACATTCTTTGTAAAGAATTACATGTTACAGTATACAATAGATTTTGATACTTCATGAATTGGACATATATCTCATTTCAGGATCACAAAATTATCCTAGTCTTTAATGTTTGATAGAAATTTGTTTCAAAAAATACTACCCAAAAATGCTTTAAATAATTATGAATACAAATGGAAGCCAGATTGGAGGCACTAAGCAGGTTGTGCTTTGGCCACAACTTCTTTTATTTTTTTTATAGTCACATTGGCTGGGAGTGTTTCCCTTCACCACAGCCTTTGCATGTTTTGGGGTGGAGTGCATCAGGTATAAAAACCCTGCTGATAGCCACAGAAGACACAGAAGTCAAAGTGTAATCTTGAAATATACATTGGTAGAATAAGCATGATTGTAGCAAGGTCAGTAAGTGTGTGTCATGATAATAACACATCTCTGATAGAAAAGACTTGCATTATAGTTCTGATTTCCTTGGGGATATATATTGCTGCTTGTCAATACTGTAAGACTGTTTAATGTTCCTCAATTCTTATTAGGAAATTAAATAAAAGGTTTGCTTGATTGATTACAAATTCATAGCTGACGTTGAAATGAGCATAACCCTTACTCATCGTGAAGCAGAAAAAAAGTGTAGACAAGAATTTGAGCAGTGGGAGAAAAGACAAAAGGAGCTTGAAGATGAGAAGAGGAAAAAGTGGAAAGCTGAGAGGGAAGCACAGGAAAAACAGAATGAAGAGGAACACGCAAGAAGGGTGCAGCATCTGGAGGAATTTGAGGCTGAAAGAATAAAGTTAGAGCTTCTTCATGAGGTAATTAATGATATTGAAGCCAATATGTTCCCATCTAGACTATCTGAATTCAAGATCTAATGTGAAAAAGAGAATACTATTCCAAATTGTACGACTGTCCTAAACTGTCTGCTTGTGATAACAAAGTGAGATGTAAGACATATTTAAGTACAATCCATTGGGGTTTATGCATTTACTGCTTTGATCAACAGTGAATGAATTTGCTATGCTAAATGTTAAATTACTCTTTAGGCTTTGCCCTTATTAAGTTTTTATAATATGACACCAGCCAAAGTACCAGAAATGAGAGTTGTGCTAAATTACTCACAAATAAAAAATGATCACTGTGCCTTAATAGAAAATACTTACTTTAGACCTCCCACCCCAATTTTACAGTTAGATGAAAAATCACAGGTGAAGTAATGTGAACCAAAATCATTCCATTCAGAAATGCTGGTGCTGTGCTTCATGTGGGTAAAAGTTACAATACTCCTTTTTCTTGTCTGTATCTAGGACACTGACTCAGGCTTAATCTACTGAGTTCTGTCACAACAGAACACAACAAAACGTGCTGACTGGTTGCATTCTCAGAGTGTCTAGCCGTGTTTTGCTGTAGAATATAGTGCATACTGAAGGATAAAATTGGATAACTCTCCACAAGGGAGCATAAGAATGTGAAAAAATATAACCCTCACACATTATACTTCTGGGGCCACAATATTTTATTATTTAGCCTAAATATTTATGGTTTGGGAGACACATTAAAACTATATATTCAGTTAACTAATTTGTAGCTTTCTGAAGAGTTAAGCATCTTGGTCCCAGCGAGGCAATTCAAGTCACCAAAATTAAGGAAGGGCTTAGTAAGTGAAAAGACCTTTGATCTCTGAAGGCCAGTTCAGTGTCTGAGATAGCCCCCTTTTCAACAGGCCACAAAATTGATTAGGCTTCCTCTGCTCTTTGATGTCATAAATAATTTTTTGGATGTAGAATGGCTGTCTTTCTTTAGAAAAGGTGGGGCATGTTCCCATTTGAACACTTTGGTAGTGCTGTTACTAGCACACTCTTTGTGGAAGTGAGAGATGGAGACTAATTTCCCCCATTACAGAAGGATCTAGACTTCTGGTCTCCTATTGTCTGAACAGCATGCTTCTGAACATGCATGAAAAGTAGTGCTTAGGTACCTGGGAGACTTTGTCCAAGTTGGAAGTTCTAGTTTGTTTATACTGGTTCCTTCATATCATAGAATCATAGAATCATTAAGGTTGGAAAAGACCCTTAAGATCATCAAGTCCAACCGTTAATCTATCACTGCCAAGTCTACCACTAAACCATGTCCTCAAGCACCATGTCTACCCTTCTTTTAAATACCTCCAGGGATGGAGACTCAACCACTTCCCTGGGCAGCCTGTTCCAGTGCCTGACTACCCTTTCAGTGAAGAAATTTTTCCTAATATCCAACCTAAACTTCCCCTGGCACAACTTGAGGTCGTTTCCTCTATATACTGCTGTGTATTTAATTTGGCTGATACTGATTTATCTTGGTTCCACCAGGAGTTAGGTGGTTCTGGATTAGCTTCTGGTTTTTAGGTACTTACTGCCTGCTAATTTTCAGTCAGATGTAATTCCAGATCATTTGGATTTTTTTTTCTGATTGAGAATATGTTGGGGGAGAGGAGAAATGCTATTTATTTGCAAATGGTGAGAAAATAGACTTGAACTTTCATTTTCCCTTGAGAAACAATTTCAGTGAAAAAAATTTCTATAACTTTATTGAACAAAATTCCTGTTTGAAAGATTATACGTTTATCAGTAACATACCAGTACAATTAAAGGAGGACTGTTCATGCTGCTTTCAGGGCTTTTATTTCTGTTACATTACTATTATCTACCTGTAGTTTGAACGGTGGTTTCATAAGCTGAGTTTTCATCTTCAATAGTAGTAGAGAATTTGGAGAGGAAGGTGGCAGTACCAAGATGCTGACTCTCTGAAGGTATGCATCTGTCAGTATGTGACCAAATCTGCATTACTGATCTGAATGTCCAGTTGTTTATTTCGATCCTCACACAGCTGAGTTCCTCATTTTAATTCAGGCATTTGCAAAAGTGGATTGTTAGAAAGTCAAGAAGATGGGGGAGATGGGAGAGAGGGTGATTTGTGATGTTCCAGGTTTTGTACAATATTCATATAAGTTAATTTGTTGTGCAGAAACAACAAACTGTGATGGAAGATGAGTTACAGAAAGAAAAGAAAGCTTGGAGAGACAAAATGATGCAACATAAGGTAAGGTTGTACAATGAGCTTTTGTCAACTGACTGTGAGTTTACTATCATATCTTTGAGAATAAATGTTATTCTGAAACAGTTAATACACCAGATTCTGTTTATTAATGATAAATATGTGCCAACACCTGTCCTATTTTAAAAGTAGCTTAAGTCTATCCTACATGTTTTGGCCTAGGAATTGATCATGAAGCTACAGTTGCAAATGGAAGATGAAAAAAAAGCATTGGAAGAGCAGAAAGCAAAAGAAAGACAACACCTGGCAGAACAACAGAATAGAGCAGCTGTGAAAATCCAAGCTAGATTTAGATCATTTTTAGTCCATAAAAAATATGCTCCCATCCTAAAAGAATGGAAAGATGAAATAAAAAAGAAGCAGAAAATACTAGAAGAAATAGAGAGAGAAATGAAAGAAAAAGAGGAAAAAATGAAGAGGCGAATGGAAGAAAAGAGGCAAAAGAAAGAAGAGGAAAAAAAGAGACAAGAAGAACTTGAAAGACAGGAATATTTGGAACAGATGAGGAGGCGTGAGGAATATGAGAAAAAGAAAGAAAGCCTGAGACTTGAAAGAGAAAAACAACTGCAAATAAGAAGAGAAGAACAGAGAAAACTAGGAGAAAAAAGAGCAAAAGCTGTGATGAGTGACAGTGAAGAAAACAACAAAGAAAACACAAAAAAGGATAAGCAGACAGAAAATACAAAAGTAGTAAGAGAACAGAAGAAGGAACTAAATAAGCAAGTAGAGGAACAAAAAGAAAAACAGACTGAAATGATGGATGAACCAAACAATTGGATGATTCCAGCAGAAACAAATTTGACACCAACACCAAATATGCTAGGCTTTGAGAAGAAGGAACACTTTTCTCAAGTAAATAATGAAAACTTTTACATTAATTCAGTAACACATGTAGAAGAAAATTACTCACAAACTAGAGATCTTAATAAAGCTCCAAATAGTCATACTTCAAAGGATGAATTTCTTAATTTTGGAGCTAATGACATGGTAGAAAATAAGGCAAGCAATATATGCAGCAGTCCACCAAATGTCCAGCCAAATGCTAGTAATAGAAAACTCAAAGATCAATTTTCTCAGCCTGAAACAATGGAGAAAACTCTGTTTCTAATGGAAGATGCTAATGAGGAAGTCAGAAAGACTTGGGACAGAATTCAAGATGTAGCTGAGTGTTCCAGTAGACTAATTCTTCCTGATGATATTGAAAAGAAGAGGATAAACTGGATGAATACATGTAAATCTTGGTCTAAAATATATGAAGAAAACCAAAGAAAGCAAGCGACTATAAAAAAACGACCAAGGAAACGTTCATTTAGCAAGATGCCTCCATTAAGTACACAAAAGATAATTCATAGTGGCCCTTGGAGTACTCTGCAGCAGGTAACTATACGAAGATTTAGAATGAAATGGGAAGCCATACCATCACTTTTTTTTTAATTTGGTATGTCAGTGGAATGCTGTTTTGAAAGAGGAGGAAATGATCATTGAGCAGGATATAGAGAGTTCCTCTGCACAAATGCAGAATAAGGGCGATGAGAATCACTTTTGAATTCCTGTGAGTGTTGTGGAGCAGACTGATGTGGTATTAGTCTTCAGATGATTGATAGTATTTTAAGCCTGTAAAAGGCAGGAGGTCCTAGCTCCTGTTTTCTGCTAAATTAACATAGTTTTGCTTTTGTATGAGGGTCCACGTTTCAGCTCCTGCTCATCTAGCCCTTTCAGAATTTTAAGAGTAGTCTTCCAGAAGCAAGACATTGCTGATCAGCGTATAGATGTTTTTTTGCCATAAAAAGCAACTGTTCGTTCCCACCGCTTACTTATCTTACCACTTACTAACTTATCACTTTATGCTTTCCCAGTGCTCTCATCTTGGTATCGACTCTGAGATGACATACTAGACTACATACAGTTTTAGTCTGAACTATTTTTGTTGTTCTTGTGCATTCACTCACTCGTTATTTAAGATAGTATGATGGGAAACAATTCACACTATTAATTGCTTTGCTTAGAGTTAATCTTCCATCCATTCAAATTCAATGTCATTAGCAAAGCATCAGTTTTATTTATTTTAAGGTAGATATTAAAATCAGATTGTTTTCATAATAACTTCTCCCATCATCATTGCTATCCTTTTCTGTATGAAAGGCTTAACATATTAGTTGCTTGCATTTTCTAAAATGTTAGTAGAATGTAATTTTGGTCTCTTTTTCTTTTTAAAGAAAATAACCATGATGTGACATTGTACAATGAATATTCAATATACAAACAAATAATTTTATTTATCAATAAATACATATAGGTCACAACACTTACACTCGAAGATTTGCCAGCTTGTAGCCTCTCAACGTTATCCGAGTGTTCAAATCTTCAAGTTTTGACTCTGAAGCGCTGTGGACTAGTTGCACTGGAAGGACTAAGTAGCTGCAAAAACCTAAAGTATATCAATGTGGAGGTACCAAGCATATTTGATGCTTTATTATAACCCAGGGAGAACTGCCGATTTTGCTGCTTAGGTGGTTATGCAGTTGCATCCAGCTGAATATATAACTTTTATTGCCTTAAGAGCATAAGAATGTCAACAAAATACTCCCAAATGTGAACAAAGTTATACCAGCAGATTTGCATTGTATATAATAATTTGCATTGTACTAAAGCAACATCCTGCAAATTAATGAAGCTATACTAAGAAAAGTGCATGATAGTATCAGTCTAGGATTAGTGTCAGTATGGCACAGTGATAGACCTTTGTTACCTCAGTCTCTCTGATTCATGAGTGGGCAGATGCTGTTCATCATAGCAAGTGCTCAGCTTAAGCAGGAGTAGGTAGGAGGAAGAATCCTTTGCAATACACACCTTGAATATTAGTTAAAATTGCATATATGCTCAAGGAACAGTATAATGAGTTACAGTAGAGGCATTATGTCTAGGTACTTGCTACTGCACAGTGTCTTACAAGGCCTTGTAAATTTAATGACTAAAGAAAACATTTTGCACTGTGATGTATCTTAGTTTCAGAACTTGACACTTTACATGAAACAACTTAGTTCACGACTTTTATTTCATGTGTTTTAACAACACCATTTCACAAGAAAGTTAATATACCTTTATTATTCGTAGAAATCTTGAATGTTTCTGCTTGCCCAGTAACTGGTATTCGTTCCAAAGTATGGGGCTTTTCTTGGTTTGGGGTTTTTTAGTAAAATTTGGAGGAGAGAGCTGATAATAATTGTAGTTAAAGGAGTATTGTCTGTCCAGTAATTAAAGCTTCGCAATAAGGCAGGTTGAAATACTTCTGTGATTTTCTCAGTTTTCTTATCTACTTAGGACATAATTTCTGGGATTTGATAATTTTGGGTACCTCAAAATACAAGAACAAAGTATTAGTATAAGGGCATAATATATATCTAAGCTGCCAGTCTTACTAAGATTGGTATTTATATGTCAATTTTTTTTAGATCAAATACTGTCTCTTACAGAACAGTTTTGGTTTTGTGATTTGGTATTTTAAAATGTTATGCTTTAAATGATATACAGGATTGCTTCACTGGGATATGTCAGGATAATTTAGTTAAGGAGAAGACTCTTAGATATACTTTTAAGTAATAATTTAATAATTATATATATTGTTAATAATAATACTTTATACTTTTGCTGTGCCAGCTAATGTGGCAGTTGTCTTCCATTCAACCGTAATGAAGAAACAGCCTCTTTTGTGACAGTTGAAACAGTCCAAGATTATTTCATGGGTATTTCTCACATAGCTAAAGCAGCTGCCTCTGTTTCCCTTGGACATTCATTCCTACTTGGTATTGCCCCTCATTTCTGTTGATACAAAAGCTAACGTTTAAGCCATTATCAGTTCTCTGCTTTAACTTACTGGTGCAACTGAAGGGGCTGTCCAAGGGCAGGAATCAGTGTTGTGACTTCCAAAGGAAACCTGTACTGCAGCTGAAGGTAGCATGTAAAGCTAGTCAGCATGTTAATTCTGGAATAGGAATTAGACTGTTTGGCTTAATCAGTTTGTTACAAAGGCAGGGAATTTTAAGTTTTGTTTGTTTGAGCATCTGCAGGTGAAAAACAGAAGAAGACAGCAAGGGCAGCACATACCGAAATAAAAATCTGAGGAAGCATTATTAAAATGGCTTGGGGAGGGGTATGTTAAAAGAGCAAGATCTCTTTGGGGAAGAACATGAGCTGAAAACAGTGTTAATGTTTATGACCAAAATACCTCTACATTCAGATTTTCACTATTAGTAAATAGGGTTCCAGCAAAGTCATAGCTGTCTTCATTAGTGTCTAGTAAATATGATGGTTTCTATGCAGTTCTTAGTTTAGTCTCCCAGGATTTAGGAAGCTAGGAAAGTGTATATGGAAAAGACCACTCTGTCCTTAACTTCTCCTTACACTTTTTGTTTCAACTTCTGAGCATTTTCAGAGTCAGAATGAAGTTTGAGATATATTTTTGTTCTATCCCAGCAGGAAACAAAAGGCAGTTTCTATGACTCATCAGTTTATTTTCCTAATGGAAAAAATAGAGATGCCCTTACTCCTAGCTAGAAGTTTAGGATAAAAATAAGCAATGATGACAATCTACCATATTTTTACATTCAATTCTGCTATTTCACATCCGATGCTCTTTAATATTCTTATTTTCCTTTGTTGCAGGAAAACAACATTCAGATAATTGACTGTGAAAATCTAGAAAATCTCTGTATTCTGATTCTGAATAAGAATCATCTTTCATCAGTTTGTGGCTTAGATGGCTGCATAAATCTCCAAAATCTTGAACTTTCCTACAATAGAATCACTCGAATTGGTAAGAAAATTAATGAAAAATTATTCCAATTTGTATAACAATATTTGTGCTGTTTATATTCAGAATTATACTTCCCTTGGATTCAGGGCCAGCCGGCTGCTAAGCCCAAGGAGAATGAGGAAACAGACTTGGAACAGACCTGCATTTTAAAGCATACTCAACTTCACATTTGTTTGTGGTATGGCTTAGCCACTGCCATGTATTCCATCTACCAGATATTTTAACTATTGTCAACCAATGAGAACTAAAAATCTTTCTAGAAGGGCCCCTCTTATTACCTGCACTAACTCAATTGGAATATGTGAGTAGCCCGAGTTCAGCTTATCTACAGAAGCAATTAATATAAAGCCTAGCCTTGCAACTGCAGAGTGTTCCTGACTGACACAGTAAGTCGTTATATAGAAATAATATATATATATTATATATAATATATAATTATATAATAGAAATTATGTATTATCTGAGTCTGTGAACCATGCTAACACTGGACCACAGCCTCTCTTTCTGCTAAAATGCTGCCCATTCTGGCTCCAAACTATTGTTCTATACTTCCCTCCCACTCTGGCTCTTCATTGCTGCTCATTGCCCCAGAGCTGGAAAAAAGAATGGGTCTAAGGTAAAATCATGCAAACCATTTAGGCACAGCAGGTGTGCCAACCCCTATTATATTTACGAAGGCAGTTTGTTATATTTGTTAGGTCCAACAGTTGGCAGGCAACAGGTGTACCTTTAGCATGAAGTCAACCAGTTGGGATTTACGTACACTCAGACCACTCAACAGGTGCATCAATACAAGAAATCTTTGTGCCAGGTGATAGATGTTTTAACATAGTGAACAAGCGTTTGCGTCTCTGTCTGTACTGCTGCTCTGTACTGCCACTCAAACTGTGAAGTGCCTAAGGGTAGATATTGTGTCTCAGCTTCTGGCAAGCCAAAAATATTGCATTGTGAGCCTTATGTTATGTAGATTTGGCATAGATGTAATCAGGATCCAGAGCCTTTTCTACTGACAAAAGTCAGGAAAGTGTAGTGCAGTGAAAATAACCAAGAGCTTTGCTGTGTGTACGTGAAGAAGCCATTTTTTTTTTGGTTTTAGAATCAGGTACAGAGGTAACACCATTAGTGGTCCCTCAGAAGCAACATTAACAGTTGAGAAAAGGTAGTAGTAAATTGCCAGATCATTACTTGAAAGGGAGCTCTCAGAGCTTGAAAGTAGCAAATTTCCTTCAAGAAGGCAGCACAACAGAACAGAACTATATTTAACAGCCTCCCTATATTCTAGGGACTTAGGTTTTGGTGCATGACATACTGTGAAATTTGTAAAGGCCACCAAAATATGGGTTACTGTATAATTTCAGTATTATAATCTTAACAGAGATGAATCTTCAGAGATTTGTCCATTGAAATAAAATCTTATCATCAAGAAAAAACATTGCATGTGATGAAGTAATTAATTTTGTATAAATTGAAACATGAAACCTGGAAAGGGGACCTTCTAGTTGTATTCTTAGTCTGTGCTAAATCTAAAGATGTTACTTGGAAAGACTGCAGAGCTGGGAATGGAAAGGAGATAAAAGAGGTTTTGATTTTTATTTTATTTGTCTTGATTTAGACTTTTAATTTTCTTTAAAGTATGTGGACATACTTTATTTTCCTGCTGGACAGCAGAAAAATAGGAAAATAATATAAAACAATTATTAAGCTGATAGATGAAACACATTCACATAAGATTTATATAATGAAATGGTTTCCACTGTTAAAAAAAAGAGGAGACTGAAACAGTATGAACATAGATAATGCAATTCTGTGGTAAATAAGGGCATAGCAAACAGGAAATGGGAAAGCTTTGAAAAATATCTGTAGATTTAGGGGGTTTAATGTTGATATTTTTAATATTTTTTTGTTAATATGTGCAAATTTGGAATGTTAGGATTTGTAAACAGAGTTCATAATACCTGAGAATAAAGGTGCTAGAATATCATTGTTTACTGCAAAAGCATATTAACACCCTAATGTGAAACAATAAAATAAACTGGTTAAAAAAGCTTCATCTATATCCTTGTGGCCAATAATGCTGGATAAGATTCTTATTTAAATTTATCTCATTTGATAAAAATGTCTGCAATATTACTGTAAGAATGACATAATATTAGTGGATGATATTTAGGAATGTGGCATCTGTGTGGAATGTAGTATCTTTGTACAGGCCAAGTGCAGTAAAATCCTCTTGTACTTTCTCTTTGGTGCAGTGTGGTGCTAAGTTTACTGAGTCTCTAATGAATTTGAGTGGGTAAATAAATGTTCTCAAAAATCAGCTTGGAATCTGGCTTTCTCCTCTCCAGAATTGCTTTGAGGATGTCTAGTTAAAACAGACGCATAATACACGATTTATTTCATACAATAACATATTGGTTGCAAGTAGTCTCATAGAATACACAAAAATGGATTTATGGGTTTTAAGAAGTTACGGTATCCCTCCTGTCTGTAAATCTTGCAAAATGTCCCTTAGCAATTTTTGAAGCTGCAGCACTGTGCAATGTTCTCTGTTCATTCAGTTTTAACAAAGGCTGTGGGCATTTTCCTAAGAAGTAAGGCCTATTTATATTTGTAATACTTCTGTTTTAATAACTTATTGTAGGAAACTTCAAGCATACTATGATTTTGGTTTTTTTCTCCTCTCATTGAAATATAGCATCAGTAGGGGAAAAATTGGAATTGCCAGAAAACCCTTAAAAATAACAGTAAAAGTATGAGAAATATGTCTCAATTATGCTTTTCCACTTAAGAATGCATGAGCACAAATTAAGTAATTGTGTTAGTAATACACTGAAGTTCAGTGCTTACTTTTGTATTTGGAAGATGGATGCTTTATGTAAAAATTTTCTTACACAAAAAGTAGCATTTTGACTTGAGTCATAGAATAGGCTCTTGTAGGATGTCTATGTTGCCATAGCATGTTGGCTAAAATCCTGGCAGTGCTAAGAATAGCAATGCATAACCATGGATAGTCGTAAATGCTTCTTTGGACCTACTCTTTTTACGAAAGCACATAGAGGGTTTTTTTATCAGACACCTTTCAGTTTTGGGGCTTTTTTTGTATGTGTTTTTTCATCTTCATGTTCACTGTCGGCTTTCACTTTTGTCTTATTCATCTTTGTCACGCACAGAGGTTGCTTCAGAACTCCATTGATAGCTAAGACAGAGTCCCTAGCCAACAGAGTCCAGCTGCACTTTGCCAATTGCGAAGAGCTACTTCTCTAAAGGTTCTCCACAAATCTTGCTGAAACCATATGTTTATCAACAGAATGCATTTTCCCATATACTACCATAGCTGTTGTTGATTGCATCATATGTAAAACAGACAATATCTTCTGGAAATCTGCAGACGACTTTCACACTTATTTTTAATTTTGCATGTGTACAGAAGAAACATTAAAATATCATCTGTTTGTATTATATTATTCTCTCTTGTGTATGTTTCTGTTGGACTGCATTTCATAGTTTCAGAATAGATTGTGATCCCATTGTATGTAGCCTTGGCATGTCTGTTCCAAATGACATTCAGTCTAATTAAACAAGACAGATGAGGAGAAGGAGATGTAAAAAAGGTGCTTTGTGCAGCAAGAAGAATAGGGAATTTCCAGATCCTGTATTAACTCCTTGCCTTTTCTTACTGTGTGTGCAGTCTCTCCTCTCTGTCCCACTCCAAACTAATTCAGTGCTTTTAAAGTTTCCAGTATTGCTATGCTGATAAATTAAAAGTGGAGATTTAAGGATTGTTCTTGTGAGGAAATCTTGGAAGCTGTTAA
The DNA here is from genome assembly GCF_047370975.1 of Nipponia nippon. NCBI lineage: Eukaryota > Metazoa > Chordata > Aves > Pelecaniformes > Threskiornithidae > Nipponia > Nipponia nippon. The sequence goes on from NW_028262347.1 coordinate 46,960,703, forward strand.
CCTTAAAACTGTCTGGAATGAAATTATTTTGAGACCACTAGATGGTGCTGGTTCCTTTTTTATTTTCAACCAAGAATAAAAGAAAATAAAGACCAGGATCTTGCAGTCAGGATAGTATGTCATGGGCATGTTTGAAATTCTTTCAGAATAATTAAAGATTTGTATATTTCTTTCCTAAAGCACAGTTTTGAAGTTACAGTATGGCACATTTGTTTTAGATTTAGGATGATATCTCTTTAATATCAGGTGATTGTGTTATTTCCACTAGGTGCTTTCCATTTTTAAATTACTATGATTCAAAGGTCTATATTTGATTGGGTTTTTTTAAATGTACTGCTAGTTGTTTTTTTTTTTTACTTCTGTTTTCTCCTTACCATTCATTTTATTTTTTTCTTTCTCTCTGCATTCTTAATAATCTATGGTGCAAACTGATCTCTGATCTCATAATCCAGTTTATTCTCAGAGGACAATCACAAAGACATTCACCTCTGTAAAGCTCACCCAACTTCCTTTTGGGAAGTTGGGACATTTTGGGTGAGATAAAGATGAGACAAAGTGTTAGCTCAAATAATCCTGTGAAAAATACATGAAAACAGTAAATTCAGAAATTCCTTATTTTAGATATGTTTTGTAAAGGGTACCCCTTCAAAGGAGTTTTACTACAGAGGTACAGAAAAACTGCTTGGACCTGTAGCAAGTCAGACACATCAGTGCTCCAGAAAGGAAGCCATTACACAACATCTAGCATGTGTAAGACCGTGGAAAGACAGTATTTTTGCCATTGTAAGAGGATGATTTGGGAAAAATTCTGTGAAAGAAACAGGCACTGACAGAAATCTTTTCCTTTGCATCCTTTTGGGGTAGAGATCACACACATTCTTGCTCTTTACAGTAGCTGGCAGGAGTAAGTTTGTTGAGAGTGTAATGGCTATAGAAGTATAGTTTTATACTTAAAGGCACTAAATTTTCTTTATAAATGTCTTCATTAAAAATATTTTATAATATAATTCCTTAAACAAAATGCACTTAAATAATAGAGGTGGTGCTGTCCTAAGTTTTAATGCAATTTGTTCTCACCTTGATGATAACTTAAAAAAAACCTTTAAAAAATGAAATAATGAAAATTAACTTTTAAACGTAAATACTGTTTCCATTCTAAGGGGTGATTTTAAAAGGGCTGTTAGCATTTCACACAGCCCATAGGTTCTGAATAGCAGTTATAAAGTGCTTAAAGCATAGTAAGTATAGTTTATCACTAAAAGAATGTTCTGTTCCAACAGAAGTGTTAAAGGGATTATGAACTGTTATTATTGCTTGGTTAACAGGATCAGAAATTTGTGAACTGTACACATTGTATATTTGATAAGGTCAAAATACAGTAATTCATTTTAAACCTTTTACAGGACTAATATTAATTGTTACTATAGACAATATAAATATATTGAAAGTTCAGAGTTCTCTTAGTACTTGAAAACCAACAGATTTTTATTTCATTACGGCTTAATTCAGCTAAAATCTTTAATTTTCAGGTGGTCTGGAGTCATTGAAAAATCTTCAGCAATTAATTGTGGACCATAATCAGTTAATCAGCACAAAAGGTCTTTGTGAGGCACCTACTCTCATTCACCTAGACTGCTCTTTTAATCATCTCACACAAGTTGAAGGCATTGAGAATTGCGGACTACTTCAAATTCTGAAGTTGCAAGGCAATAACCTCCAGGAGGTAAAAGCTTTCAATTCAGTGGCTGTTATGCATGCATCTTTAATAACAGTCATGTTTTTCAGAATGCTCATCATGTGCTCTTTGTTTGCTGTGGGATGTTTCATGCTCTTTTTTTTCCCCTATTAGAGGGAGATTTTTCAAAGATACAAATGGCTAGCAGTTAAGTATTTTCTTCGTTCTAAATCCTTGAAAAATTGGCCATATAATGATTATATTTCCCTCCTTTGTTTATTGCATCTAGTCTTCAGTTTATATTATATGATGCTGGTTCTTTGTTTAAAATATAACAAAGTATTATTATCATTACGTATAAGTAATAGTTCCAGCTGATTTGATGTATACTGATCCTCCAAAAGTTGAAGTTTGTGCTGCGGTGTTTAAAATAGGAAAGTAGTTTGCTAACTGTATGCTTAGTCAAATTTACTGAGCATGATTCTCCTATGAATCTGAGAGAGGAAAACCATTGTCAATAAGCAGCAAATAACTGCATAAATAAAATAGTAAGACTGTGGCTCTTGGGCTCTTGACTTTTTTTTTTTTTAATGTATATTGACTATTCAGAATAGGTAGAAGACATTGAAAAATACTTACCACCTGATACGTAGAAATTGTGTGACAACTGGTACATACATAATAAGGGAATGATGCGTATATCCAAAATGGGCTTTTTGCTTGTATTTAGTAATGATTTATGAAAAGCATCTGGTAAGCATTCCATTGTTCCTTATCTAATTTATATTAATTTTAAATAACCATCTCTTTTCTATTTAGCTTCCAAGACTGGAAAATCATGTTCTCCTAAGAGAACTATATTTGGATGACAATAGCATTTCTGCTCTGAGAATTCTTTCTTTGTATTGGTTGCCTCTATTGCAGATTATTTTGCTGTCTCAAAATAGGTAAGCAAGAAACATTCTTCCATGTACAAAACTGATACAGAGAAATTTACTAACACAACACTTATCTGAAAAGTATAATTCTCAGTATGGTTAAAATATCACTATCTTTTCCAGATATTCTTTGAAAATATGTGTTTGACAAGTAATGGCATTGGCTACCTTCAGCTAAGAAAATTTGATACAGCATTAGCTATGAAAAGTAATTTTTTCTGAGATGTTATATGAAAATAATTTTTGAGCATTGTCACATTATTAAAACCATGGTGTTTCTTTCTTTTCCTTTCTTTAGCAATTGTTTCTAGAGTATGTCTGTCAAACTTCATATTTCACAGCTAGCTTATTCAAAACAGACTTTGAAGGCTATGCTAAGTACAACTACTAGAGTTAAAAAAGACAAATGAGAATGTTGATTTTTATTTTACATACGTATGTTAATTGTTAATTAACGTATGTTAATGAACAAGCATATTTCCTTTAATTTTTCACTCTTATGGTTCAGTTTGAGAGGTATAAAATAAAAAAAAAGGATCAAGACCAGCAGCGTAAAACTAGATCATGCACTCAAGTACTCCGTAATTAGCTTTCTGTTCATTTTCGAAGCTGATCTATACATCTGTACAATGAGAATGACCAAATATTCAGGAGTCAAAATTTTTTTTCCCTACCCCCTTTTTCTTAATTTAAATTCTGCTAAAAAATAAGGGACAATTATAATTTACAATGTGTTAGTAGTAAAATGAATTTTAAATTAGTATAAATTAATTATTTTTCTATACTGTGACCATTTCGCTCTGAATAAGATTGATCTCAGCTAAATAAATAGAATATATTCTGTTACACAATATGCAGAATATACACTCCAAACTAATCACTTAACTCTCCTGTTAGTGAAGAGAAGGAGATGCTTTTAGAGTGTGATTCCTCTGCCATTTTTAGCCATTTGCTTTGAGATTAATCATACCCTACAAGTGCCTGTTCATCTTCATTGACTATTAACAGAGTCAAAATGACCAGCTTACATGTAGGTGTCTACATTTGAACAGATGAATCCCATCCAATATGACATTTAGTTCAGCAGAGTCAACTGTAGCTGGGAGCCTGTGGGAGAAAGGATCTGTAAGACTGAGTCCTGTTACTACAAGGAATGCCCTTCATGGAAAATTAATATTATTCGAGTATATACAGCCTGTATTTTCATATAACTTTTCAAATTGTTTTCATATCGTCTCTAATGAAGTAGTATGCATGTAAGCTCTTGGATGTAAATGTAACACCTAGTTATATTTACAGAATGTAATCTTCAAGTTGCTGGGCTTTTAGGGGATTTTTTGTTCTTTTAATTCTTCTGGAGTTTGGAGAACGTGCTTCCTGCCTGTGACTAACAAGAGCATTATTTGTTAAGTGTTAGATTTTGAATCACATGTATTGATTTGATTCATGTTCTTTGCTTTTTTTTTTCTTGTCCTGTTCAGCGTTTTGTGGAACATGCAGTAATGTGGCTTTATCTTCTTGTAGTTTCTTCTCCTTCCTCCAGTTTGTTTTTTGTTAACATTTAGGTGTAGCTATGCTGCGTGTAATAAAAAGTCTGCAAAACTGCTTGAAGACCTCATGTGCCTGCTAGGGAGAGAACGAACTTAGGAGCGTGGTCTCAGGCATAGCTTGAATGCAGCCTCTGGATCTAGGTTGTGCTGGACACGGAGATGTACTTTATATCACTCGCCTATCCCATGATCTCACAGTTTTTAATGTCCATTGTAGTGCTTATTCTGGTTTTCCAGTGGCCAAGCTGAGATGCAGTGTTTGGTCCACAGGGTTTCTTCTGCTGGACTGGGAGAAAGCACATATTTTTGCATCAGCAAACTGGATGTGCTGAAAATAAACACACACCTCCTCCCCAAACAATTCCCTTTCTTTCCTTGATGTATCTATAGCTTATCTCAAATCTTTGTGACAAACAGGACAAGATAGCCTTAAATGTATATTAAAAGCCTCAAAATTCCTGGCATTTCAGTAGCCTGCTCTGTTACATTCACTTTATGTACACTTATAAGCAGCTCCATATGTGTGTGCTATAGCGTAAGTAGTTTGATGTTCTATAGAAACAGTGAATGTAATGGAGTAAGCTGCTGAAAGAAAAGCTGTTTCTTTACTTTTATCCTACATCTAGTGCAATTTTGTGAATTTTTTTCAAGTGTGCACTGAGTGCCATTTCCTTTCTACTGATTGCAGGAAGCCCATATAATGGTAATGCTGTGAATCTGTATTCTTTCTAAACGTGAAGTACTGTGAAAAGAAAATTCTTACACTTATTTACAGGATTTTTTTATTCCTGAGATGCTTTGTCTCTATCATAAACCAGAGGTTGCCAAAGACTAAACTCAAAAGGTTGTTTTAAACCTACAATCTAGCATCAAGGAATTATAATATAACAGGTAGTGATTAACTCCTTCAAATATAAAAATGGCAGCTATTTCACCACTACTGCTTTTATTAAGTGTTTTATTGTGGCTTTCACATACAAAGCATATACTTGGTCAATGTGCAGCTGGCCAGTGCGAATGATGAATATCTCTTGACTTGGTTACTGAAGAATTGGGACTATGAAGATCTGTGCTCTATTTTATAGCAGCTGGAGAACACAGCTGTTAAGTTAGTTTAAAGAAGGCACATTTTCTTTTTTCTTCTGTTGTGGATAAAGCTTTAGGTGTAGGAGAGAAAAACCTTGCCCGTGAGACTAAGATTAAAACAAATTTAATATGTGTTAAGAGTTCATGTGGTATTTATATTTACATGTAATCCCACTTAATTATGTGGCTTACTTGTTAACGTCTTTTTCATTTAAAAGTTCTACAGTGAGACACTAAATCAATCTGCCGTTCAGGTAGCCATAACATGTTGCTCTCATGTTTTTGCAACCAGATGCATACTATTCCTAAAAGGCTTATAGTAGAAATGCTAAAAAATCACCTCAATTATTTCTTAGTACGAATTGTTCTTCCTACTTAAATATATATGGTATCTATGTTTTTAACCTAATTTCTCAGATGTAAGAGTTGAACTCACTGCCATTGCAAGCCATCATGTTTTGAGAATTTGACCACTTTTCCAGGGTCGTCATAATAAATTGAAACATCATTAGATGTTGAAATAAGTCAGTCACAAAAAAGCTATACTTATCTATAGTGGTTTTCCCAATCCCATTCTTGGCAGTCTAGATTTTTTTGATCACTTTCAGTAATTCTTTGCTGGTGATAAGTTTATCTCTAAGTATGTGGCACCATGGGCAATACAGTTGAAGTACTAGCTACCAGGCTATTCAAGAAACAAGTGGCTAACTGACAGATTTCCTACATTATATTGGATTACTACTTATAAATATGGTGAATATGGCAAACTAACATTTTTATTTTTAAAGAATGAAAAAGAAATATGGGCTTTATTTAAAGATGTAGATTAATATAAATTTATTTTTAATTATTTTGCCCTCCTTCCTGCTAACCTTTCATTAACACCAATGATAATTTTTCTGGGGAAAAGCAGATGCACACCAGGATTTGGACCATCCTGAGAAGTAACTGCTATTCGTGTTCAGAAAAACAATCTTTATTTTCTCTGCATGCTTCCAACTGTTCTAGTCTCTTAAATCTTGTTTTCTGACATAGAGTTTCTGTGGCTATCTGTGTCCTGTCCTGCTACAGCCTTAAATGGGAGCAGAAAGAGGAAGCTATAGCATGCTTTTTTGTGAATATCTTTTACTTTTGTGTCTTCTTTGTAATTTATCTCTCTCTTATGCCCAGGGCTAATGTGACAAGGTCAAGTAGTATTAAGTTTTCAGTAATGTCCTTTGTCTTTCTGGTTTGAATTTTCTTAGGAAAAAAATTAACAAAGAATGTCAGTAAAGGGAAAGCTATAGAATGACGGGGAAACGTTTTAACTCTCATAATGCCAACGGCAGGCAAGGATAGTCCAGTAGGCAATTTCTAATTCACCACAGCATATACTGATAAAGATCCAGAGAACTCACTCAGTATAAATAAAAAAATATTGCATTATCTTTCGTCCCTTGTGCAAAGTACGACGTTTATTTTCCTGGGTATTTCTGAATATGTGAATCTATAATCTGAATCATGGATTTTCAGTCTTTGCAGCCATACTGTTAGCCACTAATATCTATGATGATATTTGTTACAAATATTAAATATATTTATGTGCTATTGACTAGTCATGAGAACCTAAATCACTGATATTTGTAGTACTATGTACAGATCTACAAGTAAGGCTTAATGGTTTTTAGAGTTAATACTTCTTCATATTTATTTGATTCTATGGAAAACTGGCAGGGAGGTAATAGAACTAAATAGGATTAGAACCAGGATAACTTTACAATATGGTTTGAGAAAGAAATGGAAGTATAGCAACACGTACTCAATTGGCTTTATATCTGTTTCGCTGAATTTACTATTAAAATGTTATGTTGTCATATAGAAATACTTGTCAACTGAACATGGAAATGATATTTTTTTTCTGTTTTGCATATGGTCAAATTTTCAATACGATTAAAGAACCTACAACCAACATTTGGTCCAGAATTTGTGTACCAGAGTTAAATCCAGCTCTGTCTTTCAGTTGTAAAGCCTGTGCTGGAAACACAATATAGTCACACATTTCAGCAACCAATAAGCATTTTTGGCTCCGACCAGCTGTAAGTTTGTGGAGTGAGTGGGTTTCAGTTTTTTGCATGGTCATGTTTCTGACCATGATTTATAGCTTTCAAAGGCAGTATAACCCTCAGAAAATACTGCTTTCCAGTTGAAAACTGGGGTTTTTTTGCATCTTGATTTTAATATTTCCTCCCTCTTTCATATTTAGCATAAAACAAAATAAGCTTTTTAATCTGAAAAGTAATATTTGGAAATAGCCTGGCAGCTGACCAAACCATTCAACATTCCTTCTTAGTTGCACCAATGCAAGTTTGTAAATAAAGAAACTTGAATAACACTGGACGCTAATGTTTTAATAGCAGTGATAATACACATCTTACAGTCCAAAATCCTTTGTGCAGATGAATGTCAGCTCAGTTTCCTTACATTTACTCTTCAATACCTCAAATAAGAATTTTGTCATGGCTTTGCTGCTTTATTGCACAAGAAAAGCTCTGATATGCAAGAAGAGCAATTCCATAACTGTCTGTATAATAGGCACCTATTTGACACTGTCTTACAGAACTAGTACAACAGAGTAAGCACTACGAATATATTACAGGACAGTGTAGCCTTGACCTGTTAAGAAATACAACTGTGACAATGATTATGTTAGTTTTAGGATCTAGGAAGTAATGTGCTGAGTGGAGAAGAGAAACAAACTGACAAGAAGTTTGAGCAAAGAGAAATTAAGGAAGAGGAAAGAGGATAAGCAGATTTTATTTCTTCTCTAGGGTCAGGGCCTTCTGTTAGTTTCATTCTAGTTATGGTACCTAAAGAAAAGCCAGTTGAGTTGTATAAATTTTACAAGACTTCAGATCTTCAGCACTAAATGCAAGAAACAGAATGAAATATTTACCAGATAAAACAAAACATTAATGAGTAAACATTAAGAACTGAGCTACCGAAAAGACTGAGAAATGCTTTCAAGTTAAAATTTCAGTAATTAGTTCTAGCACCTTGGATAGCTAACTGAGTATTTTCTTATGTAAATAATTAAAATGTCATAACTATAAAAGATTCTGGTGCCTTTCTGTTTATGAACTGCTGCTTTATTTAACTGGAAAAAAAACCTCTTCTGTTTTGTTCTTAGATTAAGTGAGCTTGTGCCTTTAAATTCATTTGTATCTTTGGAAAAGCTGGATATCAAGAATAACTGCTTGTCAGGTGAGTTGCATAAAAAACATAAAACCCCATCCAAACAAGAACTTCTTAATTAAATTATAAACTTATTTGAATTTGATTGTTCCCACTTATTTATGAGACATTTATACAGAAAACATATAAACATTTTCCAAACTTGGATGTTATAGATATTAATTATAACTATACTGTATAGGTAGCAGAATTGCTTGTGGTATGTAATGATTTTGGTACACTTTACTTTCATGTACGATTTTATGAGAAATAATATGGTTCTGCATTCAAATGTATATTTAGTTTTCTTTCCTACTACAATACAGACCTTAAAGGTGTCATTACATGGTTAAGTGGCTGTCATAAACTAAGGGAGTTGTCACTCAGTGGAAATCCTCTTCTCCAAGAAAGGAACTGGAGGTAAGAAAATAAATTAATATGCTAAATCAAAAAATTAAAATCAGCCAAAAACTAGGTGTATATACATTTTGCTCATCAGTCAAAATCAGCCTAAAACTTGGTGTATGTACATTAGTTAAGCAGTAAAGATGAGGTAAGTATGAACACTACCACAAATTAGAAGAGAATTATATGAAAATAACAAATAAAATTCAATTCTGTGATCTTTATTTTCTAAGAATTCCACTTTGTAGTTTTGTTTAAACAAAAATTTTGATGTTTGACCTAGCACTTAGAACCTTAAAAAGAAGCAATTTTTGCTAAAACTTGGCAATGGTCTCCCTATGCTGTTTAACTGTTATCCTAAATGAGTATTTTTCTTTATGACAATTTCTTTAGGCAAATGCAGAAATTATAATGGTGATATAGGCCTTCTTTGTGTTGTTTATTTGTAACTGCTTCTTTGTCCATTGATCACAATAACTTATTTTTCAGCATGAATTCTGGTTGTACCTCTTTACTGACAAGTTTACCACCTTTGGTAACTTTAACTTTCTGACTGAGGTTTTGTTTGACCTTTATTACCCTATATTACATTTCATTAAAACTGCATGCACAAAGACATGACTATCCACTCAACCACCTTCTTTTCTTTCATCTGCATTGTTTAAAACCTTTATTTTTTCTCTGATTATTAATGTTCTTACAGTGCTTACTTGCCCATCTCAGAACCATCAGCTTCTGTCTGTCATATAGTTTCTTAGAGTGTTTCTCTTTCTGCTTTGCTCTTTTTTTTTTTTCTTATTTACTCCCTTCCATCACTTCATGCATTCACTGCTTAACGGTCTTGCTGCTGTGACAGGTTCACACTGCACGTAGCTAGAGAAAGGGTGGTGTCTGTAATAAATGTGTCAAGGAATCCTTGGCTTAGCATCTTTTAAGGAAAAAAAATTTAGAAGAAGAAAAAGTCAGAATGAATGGTTGTTTTTTCCTTAGTAGTTGAAGCTTAGACTTTTTTCTTGTTCTGAGAATTCCTTATCTTTACACCAAAAAATAATAGCTCTTATGATTATGAAAGAGACACAGATGTAAAAATAATGCTGTTCTTTGCCCTCCAGTGATGTATACTACTGAAACAGTAATCTGAAAGAAAAATTAATAAACTGGTCCTAGAGATTATATATGTGTATATATAAAAACTGGATAGGGTAGAAAGGAAACTTGACATAGGAAATGAGATGCAGTCACCAGAATCCCTGAAATGAGGAGTTGTGATAGGATTGTATTTGTAAGCCATATGACTAAAATTGTACATGGATAGGTTTTTGTATTTTTTTGTATTTTAGTAGAAGTCTCTTGGTTTCTTGAGAATTTGGTGGTCTGAAACCCTGTACGTGGGCCAATGCCATCAAGACTTAAAGCTATCCGAGAGAATTGCTCAGGAAAAGTACAGTAGAGCTGTTAATTTAATGTGAAGTGTTTTTCATCTTAGAATTAATATTTTCTAGTCTACAGGCCTTCAAGAGCAGAATGACAAGTTGAAAATGCAGTTTTAGATTTTTAAGTGATGTTCCAGAATACATGTGTTGAAATGGTAGAGTGTCTTTTAGTGAACTCTTAGTATAATTCCATTAAATGTACAAAGCAGCATTTAATCAGTAAGAATTTAAATCATTACCAATTCTTTCAGCTAAGGAAATCAAGTATTTACCTAGGAAAGTGTTGACATAATGAAATGTGTGAGGAAATGAAATGAAACACAACAGTTGGACTTTAATTTTGGATGTAATTAAAACAGGTGACTGAGATTTTTTATTAAAAAAATACATTATTTTTTTTAACTTAGCAATTTATAAGAATGAACAAAATTTTTCCTTGTATAATTTCAAGTCCGTTAAAGGTGAGGCTTTACACTGCAATGTTACACAAGAATGTGTTTAGATAAATTGTGTTCACATTTGCTATATTAGATTGCCTAGTATAATAACAGCAAAGTTTGGGGTATGTGTGTTTTGGAATATGTGTTGTATTAAGAGAAAAAACAAGAACAAAACCACCCTTACATGTGTATCTTCCATTAGAAGATTTTTGTACAAATTCCTGATTCCAGTGGAAAAAAACGTGTTTGAAACTTTTAGTTGGAAATGTTTGAAATAGCTGTACAAATACATTCTTGGTTGTTTCGTTCATGAACAGACTTATGTGCACTCCCATGGTTCCTGCAGGTAATTTTGTGAATAAAATTCAGTGACTGTGACAATATTTTAAATTCCCATTTGCATTGTTTTAATTCCCACTGTTTTACAGAACTGTTATTTCACTTGTAACCTGGAGGGGAAGAGCTTTCTGAATACCAATTTAACTATAAGAACTGACACTTTAGATTGCTTGACCCAATAGAGCTTTTATGATTAGACAAGAGATTCATTTGTCTAAAGGATTTAAAGTATGGGGTACTATAAAATATGGATTTGCTGAATACAGCATTGACCGTAACTTCAGGCAATATGTTCCAGTGAACTTTACATAACCCCTTGATACCAACAAAGGAATTAGTTGTAAAATTTCCCAATCGGTTTTGTACTTTCATGTCCAGCCAGTGATAACACCAACAAAAGTGAAGTAGTAAGAAATTGTTTTTTAAAAATTAAACCCTGGGATCAGTCTGAGCACTCCTAGGGGAATGTGTTTCAATGCTGTAATGATTAATAGAGCCTCTTAAGTGACAGAATATTCACCAGGAAGTTTTCACTAAATGAAATATTGACTCAGCCCTTCACCAGGAGAAACCCAGCTGGAAAAACTAGTGTTGAGATCCCATAGCTCTAAGACACAATACTTCCAGCATCAGTCAACTTTGATATGGCACTTTTTTGATGTGTCACTGATTTAACATCAGCTTTGGTAATTTCTGTCTATGCGTTCAGGGGCTGTCTATCTAAACCCATCATTTTATTCCAAATGTATCTCAGACAGTGTTATTCTTACACTTAATGGGCAGTAGAGAAGGAAAGTTTTATATTTGCAAAAAACTAATATTCTATTCTAGTGAGCTACATTTTGGAATATTCTAACTCAGTCATAGAAGCTTTCTCTGATTTGCAACTTAGTATATATTGTCTGAGCTGAGTAATAGTCCTTTACCTTCACATGGAATAGTCAGGGAGTTCTAAAATTTTGAAAATGGTATTATCTTTTTCAATAGTAAGGCGACTTACAGCCTACAATAAGTATTCTTTCAAGAGTTCTTAAGTGTTACTTAAAACTAACTTAATGAAAATATTGAGTGTTGATGTATTGATTTAAATAATTTTGCAGTCTTGAAACTTTCAAGAAATTTGGTCTGGTATAAGAAATACATGAGACAAGTACTGCAGTACTAGATTATATTTCACAAAAACGTAAAAGAGAGAGAGCATTGATGATACTGTTTAAATTGGTAGATAAGTTTCTCATACATATTTTTTTCTTACATCAGTGGTCCCAACTGTCCTTTTCATGGCAAGGAAATGTCACCTCTACTGTCATCCATTTCACTGACCCAAATTCAATATTTCAAAAGTGGGTTTTTTTCCTGTCAGTCATACTGAATATCATATTGCTTTATGTGGTATATGCAAATGGTAGAGAGAGTAAGACTGACAATGTTTAGTATTCTGTGCAGTTTTTAAATCTAAACCTTTCAATGTGTCAACAAAATCAGTGCTGTATCTTAATCCTATGACTTCATTTGCTGTGTTGCCTACCAATCAAACGCATTACAGGTGCCTATGCAAAGTGTGTCAAATTTCCCTGTTATTGTTTAAGTAGGTAAAATGCTAGCTCTAGTGAATTGAGAATGTTGCCATTGACCTCCCTGGGGTCAGTATTTCAGCAGTGGTCTTTATACCAACAAAGTATTAAGAAATCTTGCTAAGTTCTGTGGTTTATTAAGAATAAACTTTTAGTTAATATATTAACATATGAAGTAAGGACAAATATATACAAATACTTAGAGAACTATCATCATGTTCTGTCTTGTTATATGATTATATCAATAAAATGGGAGTTTTAGCATCGGCATTTTTTTGTAAAACTAATTACACCTTTTTCTTTTCAAAGATCTTCCTTGTGTAAGGTCCTTCCTAGTTTACAGTTTCTTGATGGTGAAATCTTAAACTATCAGACTTTACCCAAAACTGAAAGAATCAAAGGATCAGAATCAAGAACTTTTCTGGAACTTTGTCAAGTTCAAATTGAAGAAAATGTTCTACTTAAAAAAAAGGCTGCTGAACTGGGGTATGTATTTATGTGACTATCGACTGTGTTCACAAGTATGTTTTCATGTATTGTTAATGTAGTTTGTGGTGTCACCAATTTTACTTAGCTTTTTGCCTGGAAATGTATTATGTTAAGAAAGAGATTAGAGTCATTGGCTTCAGTGCAAAGAGTATTTCAGACAGATATTAAAGTATGTGGGCCTTGACTTTTGTTTGTTTAAGTTTGAGAAAACAGGTGGTTCAAAACCTTCAGTTAGTAGTAGTTGAACAAATTCATACACACAACATACTACTGTGGTATGCAGGAATAGTAGATTAAATCCTGAAAGTGGTATAATCATATTAACATGATTTCCGGCTTTAGCTTAATCAAACCTAGTTTGGCTATTGGTGCAATATGCTCTGTTTTTTTCCTGCATTTGTTTTCCATGTCTATATTATTCACGTTCTAAATGACTGCAAAAGATTTGACCTCTTTTCTCTTAAAGTTGTGGATCAGATGCCTGTGTTTACAGGTCTTTCATTTCGTCATACTTACTACTTCTATCATTATTACCACGGTTAGTTGTCCAGTGACTTCAGCTTAGACATTGAAAGTGGTAATTTATCATTTATACCTGCTATCTTTTCATCATATTGCAATATCTAAATAGCTCAAACTTCTCATGTTTTTGCACTTGGTAATACTGCATATTTTCTTCTTTCTTAGTTCCTTTTCATTTCCTAGCAGGTTCACAATATCCTTGTAGTCCTTTTAATATCCAGCTTGTCTGCTGATGTTTGGAAAGATGGTTTCCTTGATCCTGCCAGGCAGAGAACATTATCCCAGAGCAGGTGAAACATGTGACATTTGACAATGCCTTAGTCTGAATTTCTCCTTGTGTACTTTGTTGATTCAGGAAAACTACCCACATTTTTTTCAGAATCTAGCTGTTTTGCATTTACCTGTAAGCCTTGTATATCCATGGTGTATTTTTACTACCTAACAAGTTATTACCTTGATGTATTATTGACTGTTACTAAGCTGCGATAAAATCTTCATAGCTCACAAAACAGATTTATTTGAAAAGAGGTTTGTATTAAGAATTAGATTGAAAGTAGTTTGGGAGAAATTATATAGTACAGTTTTCTGTGACAGATGTAATATCTAGGTGGCTCCTAAAACTCATATGTTTCCCCATTAAACCCTCAAGATATGTCTTCTCCACTTCTGTGATTTTTGGCTTCTGCTTTGCAGGTGGGAAGCTGATACTTCCTAATCTATTTACCATTTTGAAATAGTGTTCTTTCCTTTCTTTTTCTTAAACGGAAAAAAGGAGAGGTAAAAAAAAGGACTCCTCCTGTTTTATGGTAGAGAAAATTTTCTTACATCTGAGATTTAGGACCTGTTTCATCAGTATCCTTTGCAGAAAAAAATGCCAGTCTGTAATTAGGATATGACTTGCGAGAGAGGTGTAGGAGAATCTAAGTACTTAAGTGTCACATACATTTCTGCAAGATGGTAAAAAATGGGAGGGAAAGACGATATTCACAAAATTTAATGGTTTATTTAACCGTAGTCTGCATGAATAGACAGCTAGACAGGTAAGAAATTTGTTGGGTAGTCAGGCTCAGACCATCCATTAACTATTAATAGTTTCTGGCTCATGCTACTTTCTGGAGGCTTACTTGTCCTTCTAACATCTTTATCAAAGACCTGGAGCAGGAGATGGAGTGCACACTTACCATGCTTGCAGATGACAACAATTTGGAGGAAACTGTTTACATGCCTGAGGGCAGGGCTACCATTTAGAAGGACCTAGGCAAGCTGGGGAGACAGGCCAACAGGAACCTTGTGAATTCAAAAAGGACGAGTGCAAAGTTCGTTATCTTGGAAGGAGTGGCCCCTTGCTACAATACAGGCTGGGACTGGCTGGCTGAGAAATGTCTCTGCTGAAAAGGATCTTTGGATCTGGGTAGATAAGAAACTGAATGTGAGCCAGCAGTATGCTCTGGTACCAAAGAAAGTTAAGAACACCCTGGGCTGTATCTACAGGAACATAGCCGGTAGGTTGAGAGAAGTTATTATTTCCCTCTCTTCAGCCCTTATTAGCTCGCGTCTAGAATACTGTGCCCCATATTTTGGGTCACCAATACATAAAAGACATTGATAAACTGGAACAAGTTTGGCACGTGGCCCCTAAGATGGTCAGGAGGTTCAAGCACATGCTCAAGAAGACAGAGCCAGGCTGTTTGCAGTGGTGCATGACAGGAGGATGAGCAACAAGGATCTAAGCTGAAACAAGAGAGGTTCAGATTGGTGTGGTGGGTTGACTCCAGCCAGTAACTAAGCACCCACCAGCTGCTTGCTCGCTACTGCCCCCATCAGCAGAATGGGAGGAAGAATCAGAAGACCAGAAGCAAGAAAACACTGTGAATCAAGATAAAGACAGTTTTAATAAGTGAAAGAAAGGGGGGGGGGGGGGGGAGGGGAAAGCAACCAAGTGATACAAAGCAATCACTCGCCACCTCCCACCAGCAGACTGATGCCCAACCATTCTCTGAGCAATGGCTACCTTAGAAAGACTCCCTCCCAAGTTTTATTGCTGAGCATGATGCTATATGGCATGGAGTATAGTTTTGGTCAGTTCAGGTCAGCTGTGTCGGATGTGTCCCTTTCCAGCCTCCTGCACACTCCTAGCCTACTTGCTGAGTGTGACAGAGAAGGCCTTGTCTCTGTCCAAGCACTGTTCAGCAAAACATTAGTGTTTTATCAATAGAGTTTCAGTCACAAATCTAAAGCACAGCACCATACGGGCAGCTATAATGAGAATTAATCCCATCCCAGCCAGACCCAGTACAACTGGACGTAAGGAAAAACCTTTTCACTGGTAGGAAAGTGATGAATTGCAACAGGTTGCCCAGAGAGATTGTGCAGTCTCCATTCTCGGAGGTTTTCAAGACCTGACTGGATAAAGCTCTGAGCAACCTGATCTGATCTCAGAGCTAACCCAGATTTGAAGAAGGAGGTTGGACTAGAGACCTCCTGAGGTTCCTTAAATTAAGAATTTTTCTATGATTCTGTGTAAGTTTTGTTTGAAAGAGCTTGCAGATGTTTGAGAAGAACAATAGTGGGAAGAAAAAATTATGTAAACATCTCTTGTTTCCTGAATGTATGGTTGGGGGCAGGGGGAGAAGAGGGAGGGTTGTGGGTTCTTTAAGGCTTTGAGAATTCATTCACAATCTTTTAAATTGGTAACTCTGACATGGTTGAAGCATCTTGTATCAAATTTAGTCTTAAAATGAATTTCTTGTGTGTTAATGTCCTCTATGTTTTATTTTGACTAAAAGTACAATTTATAGATGATTTGAAAATGGTTGAAAACTGCAGTTTATAAAAGGAACTCTAAACAACTTGTTTGTATGTAAGCCTTAACAGCATAGCTATTATATGTACATACTGCAATACTTTGACTGAATTAATGTGACGTTGCTAAAGACCGGGCCAACAATAGAGCAAACTTCTGTCTGTTTCACATCTTGCTAAGTTATGAGCCCCTGTAGGTGCGACCTCAAGTATGTAAGCTGCCAAAAGTAATCACTGCTTGCTTTCCTAATCCATGTTTCATACACCACTGCTGCCCAGTTAAATTGTCTGTGCTGTTTCTGCCTGAAACTTCACTGTTCTTGCCATGCTTAAGAATGAAACGTATTTTAAAATTAAATTTCTCTATTCTAATAAATGCTTTCTGTCACATAATCTTTAGATGTCTTGTAGTGAGTAATCATATAAAAAAATAATACAACACCTTGGCTGCAGTAATTTCCTTTCAGTCATCAGATATGCAGATGTCTGGCTCATGGAACTTGAACTTTATAAATACTGTATGTGTAATACAGTGAAAATGACAGGAATTTCATAAATGGAATTGTAGGAGAGAATATGTAAACAGTGACCTCTTTCATGTGTTTGTAAGGGACTTTCGTAACCTGCAGTTGAACATCAGTAATGATGCTTATAGAAGTTCCCCCGAAGACAAATTAGATTTTACCACATTATTATGAACGAAAGCTCAGTTAAAATTGCAGTGTACTATTTGAACATTCCATGTATCAGAATTACGAAAATCACAGTAGAGACGCAAAGGGAAAACCATGACATTAAGCAAAGTTTTAACTAGCACACAAAGGGGTAGATTATTATTTATGATTTAGCTACCATGGCCAGGAGAAAACTGCCATTGCTGATTAGTACCGGCTTGTTTGTCCACTGTCCCTCTTGCCTCTGAGAAGTTTGTTCTGCTGACTTTTCCATGTAATTTTTACTGTCTCATTCTGACAAAATGGTACTCTTTGAATAACCTGGCAGTCATTGCAGATGCAACTGCAGTAGAAAATTCTATACAAAATGTGTCAACTCTGTAAGCAAGCTTCCACTGCCACCTTAAACTTTCTAAGTGGCAACATTTTGGCTGATTTAAACTCCACTAAAAGTCCTTTAAGGATGAATAATTTGTCCTTTTCCATCTCTGTTAAGTCAGCCTGTGCATGGGTCCTTACACTTCCTAGGTGGTTTCAGTGGCTGTTTGCTCCCCCCCGCCTCTGCTTTTCCCTCCCAATAAACTGCATATCAAACTGAGCAAGAGTTGGTCTAAATTTACCAAGAAGACAGTGATGGATATTCTTGGTGGATTGATGTTAGGACTGAAGTTGTAGCAGTTATGTAGCAGTCAAGCCTGACTTGAATTTCCAAATAGATTAAAATCTGATTCTAATGCTTTTATCTTTTCTCAAAGTCCCTGGAAAATCCTAGCACAAGTTGAGAGGTATCTTTTTGGTAAGAAAGCTACAGGTAGCTTTCTGCTCTTAGCATTTGTTTGTGAAAGTAATATCTTGGTCTTTAGGTACTATCAGGGCCACTATCCTAGCACATTTGTACATTGCTATGAAGGACCCAGCCCTTCCTCTTCTGGCTTATTATCACTTTCTCCCACTGCAAAAGCAGTGCATCCCTTGTGGCTATGCTAAAATTTACATACGACATAAATTACTTTCACTTGTTAAGATTAAAACAAAGCTGTGGCTAGCCATTGAACATTAGGAAAGGTGCTGGTCAAAGCTGGCAGCCATAAAAACTTTGCAAGACTGCTGTATGCATCTACATTTCACTATATACTAAGCAGCCAGGCAGTATGGATACTGGTGCTTCCATCAGGATAATCAGATTTCTTGTTTTGTCTAGATACCAATTAATGCTTAAACCCTTGATTGTGTCTTAACCAAGAAGCAATTCCAGAAGAGTTAGTGTGACCAGACCCCTTGACCGATAATGCCAAAAGAGGTCTGAAAGGCAAACAACCAATTTACATCAGTAACTGAAAAGGAAATATTGTGGTATCAAAAGTCTTAAAATTGTCATATTTCTTAGTCTTCTCTCTTTCCTCGTATATGTTTTTTTCCATTAAAGAAGTAAATCAGTCCTGCATATTTTCCATTATAGCAGCTTCCTTTCTGTGGTTTGAATAAGTGGTCTTCAGGAGCACGTCTCTGGTATCAAGAATGAAGTCCTTTTGAGACACTGAGAAAGCTGTAGTGCATTGATAGAATAGCTCTACCCCAAGCCTATTGAATAATTCTTTTTTTTCTCTAGAGCTGCCTGAAATCTCTGTTCACCTAAGGGAGCCACCAAGCTGACTGCCACCTAGTACTCAGGCCCCATCTTAATATTTGTTATCTGTGCTTTGGAGCTTCACCTTTGCAGGAGAGTCCCAAATAAAGTTACCAAGCTACTTCATTGCTCATAATTCTCTGAGATGTCACTACAGCTTCGTTCGTAGTTTCTTGAAACTTAGGCTGATCTGGTTGCCTAAAAGGAAAGCCACTGATACACAGAGGGCAGCCTAAAAATCCTACAAAATCCGAGTGTAGTTGTAGATTGCCAGGGAATGTGTCAGCTGGGAGACGGGGTGCATGCCCATGGTGTCAAGACTGTATTTTGCAACCACTGCTTGGAAATGCTGCGTAAAAGCATCTTCTGTGAAAAAAATAATAAATGATCCGTGGTGATCACACAGTTACTCCCTGCTTGAATTTTCAATTGCCTTCAACCTCCACTTCCATTTCTGCTTGCCACATTTATAGCCGCTAGAAGGGTGAAACACCTGCTCGAGATGCCCCTGCATCTGTCAAAGGAGAGGATGCACAAGTATCCTACCCTGTTCACTGTTACGGTGTTTTGTTTTCCTATGTTTCTCTGTTTTGAGAATGAGCAAGTATACTCAGGATATACTTTTCATACAGAAGTTTATTTTGCCCAATATATAAAACATGCTGAGTTTTTCCACAATATTTTAATCCTCAAATAAACAAACACAAACAAAACTAAAAAAAATGAAAGGAAAAAAAATGTGGGAATGAATTTTGGTTTTTTTTCTTTTTTTTTCTTTTTTTAGTCTCCATAGTATGCTTTGTAGAACTTTAGTAATGATCTTGTACCAAATTTATCTTCTTAAATACTTTAACTAATTTAAAGTATTTAACTAAAGTATGTAACTAATGCTTTAAGTATTTCATGTTGAAGAAATTAGTGTTCTTACTGTGTAGCAGGAGACAGCTAGAATTTCTTAGATCCTTAAGCAAATACATGCATTGCTTTAAATATTTTTAGGAATTGTCGTATTTGTGGAATTAACAGGAGTAGGAGTAATGTTGTGTAATGGGCAATCAAATGTACAGCTAATGCACAGTGAGATGTGTCATTAGGCTGTGTGGATTTGGCTTCCAGTTCAGCCATTCGTATTTTGTCCAGTAGCACTGAAGTTGCACTACCAGAGGAAGAGTTGGGATCTTTTTTACTCTTGTAAGATCTGATTCTGTATGTTCTTAAAAATCTAAAAAGTTCTTAGGTGAGCTTCACTAGAGGAAATAGTTATCTAGGTAAAGCATCTTTTCACAATAAAACCTTATAAAAGGTTCACCTTTCAAGAATGATGAACAGGAAGGAAAATTCTGTTATTCAAACTATAATCTTAGGACCTGATTTTTCCAGACTCCCAAGAGGATTGATCTTATTTCTACTTTTTCTCTTGGATTGCTGACCTAGAATTGACCTTGTGCTCCTCTGAAAATAGCACCAAATTACAGATCTCTGCATCTATCTATCTATGCTATCAAAGGAAAATGTTTTTGTGATTCCAAAAGTACCTGCTACCTAATACAATGGACAAACACTGTCCAAATACAGAGAACCTTCTGAATCTGTAACAATTAGTTCATATTTGCTCTTACTCATCCCCATCATTCAGATGGTGTAACACAAAGAATGAATGAGAGCCAGACTTCGTAGATAAATGTTGCTTTAGTCTAGCACCTTCCCTTATATTGATAAAAATATCTATACTTAAAAGTTTCTGTTTTCCTAAATTCTCTCTAGGCATTGTGGTTTGTTGGTTTGAATCTAAGTTTGTGTTTTGTTGCTGTAGTTCTAATCTAAATTTTAAAATTACTGTTATTTTTATATTAACTTTCATCGTTTCCAGATAAAATTGGATTATTAAGGCTATTACAGGATTTATAACAAAATTACCTCAAATCCTCTAAAATTTTCGGCTTCATATGCCTCTAACCGCACAGAAAATTAATAGTGAAATGCATGCCCTAGTGCCTATTTCGAACAGACTGAAACCTTTTTAAAAAAAAAATCAGAGTAAAATAAGCAATCTAATATATAGGAGTATATTTTAAATACTGCCAAAAACAGAAAATGCAATTAAGATTTATAAATACTGAGACTGGTTTTCAGAGTAATTACTATTCACTGTAAAAATATGGAAACGTGTAAGGATACTTGAAAATACAAGGTAGTTTAGAAAATAATAGAGGGAATATATTTTTTAAAATGCATTCTTACAGTCTGAAACACATGTAAAAACATTTTTGTCATTTTTCAGAATTGCCTCTTCTATTGATTCTGCACAGGGACAATGCTGGTATTTTAATCAGTTGATGAAACTTAGTATTAAACATCGATATGCACATGAGTACGGTGAACTAACCATTACTGACAGAGATGGACCAGAAGCACTGCAAAATCATTTAAAGCAAACATCCACTGGCTGCCTACAGGAAAATAACCTCTTTATCATGGGTGCGACAGAAAATAAACAGGTCTTGCTGGATCCTTCTGAAAGATGGATTACTACTGGCCATATTCAGGCCACATTCATTAACTCCTCCATACCTGTGCACCAAAAGGAAAATAAAGAAGATCAGAGAGTGAAGCAGAAGAGCACTGAATCTTGTATTAATTACAGTGGGGAGAGCAAAGGCAACAATAACATGTCAGTCCAACTCACATTGCAACAGTCAGTGATAGTAGCAAGTAATATGGGAAGAGATCTTCAGCATTTTGAGAACAATACAGAAAGGTAAGACAGATGTCAGATTGCTTTCAAATATACAGATAGGCAATAGGAGTGAAGATTTCTTCTTTAAAACACAGGCACAGAACTTGTCAGAAAATAATATTTTTAAGCTTATTAGACAATAAAGAGTTATTTTAAGGTGATGCACACTAAACTTCCATATTAACAACAATCCTTTGTGGTATTCTGTCAGTTGATATATTAGAATATAGATATGTATGTACTTAAAATAATTAAAAAATACTGTATAGTAAGATAATTTGAAAATTTTCTCTTGATCACCTACCTTTTCCTTCTTTTTTTGCAATAAATTTATGAAACCAATTCAATGACACATACAATGTTAAGGATGAAAATGCTGGGTGGTTTGCAGGAATTTTGGGGCAGTTTAAACTGCAAACTAGTGTAAGGTTTTTTTGCTGTACTATTCATTAGACATTCAAGATTCATCTGTGTAGAGTTTACAGTCAGTATCATTTAGAAGGCAAGAGGGAAAAGTTGCTTAAATTTACCATCCTACTCCCTTGACCTTAGGCCAGTCTCCTGCTGTTGTGATGACTGAAGAGCTAACAGCCTGCCCTGCCCTTGGTACTCCTCCAGCATGCCTCAACTAGCTTCTTAAAGTAGAGGAAAGGGTGAGGGGCCAGTTCAACTTGTTCGGTGCCCCCAAATATTCTCCTGCATGAAACAGACTTGTTTATTACCTGTTTGGAATGCATTTGCTCCTGGTTTGTATGGTTCTGGATGTACAGTCAGGGAAAACAGAAGCTGAAATTTTTGCCTTAAAGGTACAAAAATTCAGTTACAATTTTGTAAGAATTCAGTTTCAAAAATACATGTCTTGAGAACACTATAAAGAGCAAGCATGGAAGGTATGCTTCTTCATGCTGTTTAGACTTACGGTAAATGAGCAGTAGTGCTTAGTAGGTGCTTAACACACTAATAATTTGTCATAAAATTTATTATACAGGAAGACCATAGAATTCATCATTGCCTCTAAGGAAGCTGAAAGTAAGAGTACAGTAGTCTATTATGAAAGATGAATGCTTCAGAAAAATCTTTTTGAAATAGTTCATTTAGAGTTTTTAGTTAATGTTTTAAATGAATTCTGTAAGTCTGTTGTTGGACAGTTCTCTTCAATGCAGAATACAAACCATTAGGGGTTTTTTTTTGTTTTTTTTTTTCACTCAGCTACTGCTTTTTATAGATGCAAAGCTTATAAATAAACCATGTTTTGGGGTTGGTAAATTTAATAAACACATTTTAGGAAAAAAAAAATCTGGCTTAACCTCTGAACTGTGCTTTTTTGCTGAAAAGTATTCCTCTATTTAAATAGATGCACTGCACAAAGAATGAAAATATCTAAAGACTGGGGGAAGTTTAGATGTCTATTTTTAAACCCACTGTCCAACTGAAATGAGAATTTTGTGGAGAAAAGGATTCCAGGATAGTAAAATCATAATGCAGAGCTGCCATTAAACTTTTTCTCCATCGGTATAAATTAATTGAACATATATTTTGAAAGCTCAATCACTGAACAAATCTAAATAGTCTGTAATCAGTGCTTGTTAAACAATGAGCAAATTAGAAAATGTACACATATAACCAGTGCTCAGTAGTGTTAAATTGAAGGGTAAAAGTAGGCAAAAGATGAAGTTGCACTTTCTCAGTTTTTCCTGTCTGCTCCATTGGAGATATTTGTCTGATACAATTTTCAGCATTTAACTCTCTTTAGTGTTTTCTTTTTTTTTTTAATATGGACGGTGGAGATAAGTGGACCCCTCCAATAGTTTATTTAGTCATTGTTAAACCACTTCTGCTCCTAATCCTTCCTTTGAGGAGACTCTTCCTCTCCAGGGAATATACAGGGAACAGAGCCCAGCAGAGATTAGTCCTCTTAGATAATTGGATTTCCAAAGTTTTGTGATATGAATATATTCCAGTGATTCTGAACATATATGTCACATCTGGATTGTAATTTCTTTACAGTTTAATGTCAGAGTCTTCCATTTGTCTTAATGCACAGTGCTATGTTTTATGGTTATAGTTCAGTAGCTATGATAATCCAGTTGTACTGGTGAGGCTATGTTATTCATAAAGGTGTTTATTTCTCTATGAGGCTACATATGGCAGCATCAGTTATCCAGTCCCTTTGGCGGCAGTACCATGCCAGGAGGAAAACTGACTGCACCAAAACAGCGAATGATCAGTTTATAGAACCTCTGAGACAGATGCATGAAGCTGCCACAATAATTCAGGTTGGTTTATGGTATTCTCTTTACTTATTTTGCAAAGTTAATAATAAAAAAAAATCTTACTAGTTTTGTGTACTTGTCATCGTCTCTCTGTTTTTGTTTATGATTTTATTAATAGTTTCATAACTAAACTTTTTTTGTTTTATGTAATGATCATAATCTTGATGTTTCTAAAAGAGAACCTTCTTTACAAAAAGTTTTATAGAAGCATAAAAATATTTTCCCTTTTTTCACCAAGTCTTTCCCTGAATTAGTTTTGCTTGATTTCATTCTAATTATGTTTAAGACATATTGTGCCCATGTTCTTACTGGGGTGCGTCTATGCTATTAAACTGACAGGCGCTGCGTAACTGGTACATCATGTCTGATATTTATACAACTAATTACTCTTCCCATTTCTTCTATCCTACCTATCCATCTCTTTCTTTCTCTCCCCATATCCCAAAACCAGGATTGCCTCATGCATACTGCCACGGGGAACAGACGATGGCCGAGGCTGTCCTATGGTAGATATTGAGCTAACAGTTAAACAGAACAGATTACGGTGTGCAAGAATTGAAGTCCATGTTTTGGCTGTGTTTAGTTTGCTAACCAGATATAGTATTTACCTGCCAAGTTGCCAGGGTTCATGGGTTTTTCTACATTTTTAAGCAAATGGACCCTGTATTGATTTCAGATTTCAAGGTAACTTAAAAACATTAAATATTGTAAGTCTTCTCTTAAAATGTCAACAGTGCCAAAGTGGTTTAGGAGCCTAAGTTCCACTTTCAGACCGAGCATCTGAGTAATTCATTAGGATCTATTCAACAAATGGGCAGTAGCAAAATGTAAATGTGCATACTAAGAAACAGGACAAGTGCAGAATCATATTACAGCAGTTAGTTATCTGGGAAGTTGAGCTAAAATTTGTTTCTGGAGTATAGTGTGTAGCTAGTATATTAACAGTTGATATCCATAAACTTATTTAATCTATTTTTGAACTTACTTATCTATTTGGCATCTACTATATATTAAAGTGATGAGTTTCACAAATGTATGTAGTGATTCAGTTGTGCTTCTTTTCATTTGTTTCAGACCTGATAATTTCCAAAGTTAGTATGAAAATAGTCTTTCACTATTTATCTTCTGTACATTTTATGGATTTTCAGATCTCTCTTATATCCATCCTTATATTCACTCTTTTTTAAATAAAAGTTTAGTCCATTTAGTCTCTTTTCACGTTATCTGTTCTTCTTTTTATCTTTTTGTTCCTCTTTGAACCTTTACCTCGTTCTATTATAAACTTTTTTAAAGAAGTGACTAGAAATGAATTCCATAGGTGGATATATCATAAATTTGTACAGTAAATCAGTTTTCATCTCATTTCTTAAAAACTACTAACATATAATTTTTCCTTTTGATCATAACTGAGCACTGACCTGGTGCTCTCATAGATCTGTGTTAGCAGCTGCCTTACAGTTTATCCTTCTGTATATACCATTAGGGTTGCATTTGTAAAAACTAATTGTATTTGTTGAATGAAATATATTTGTCATTTGATCACTCAGTAATAATAGCTTATTTTATCTGAATGGTTATGAATATGTGTAGGAAAATAACAATGAAATTATAAGAAAGCAGTTCTAATAAATTCAATCATTTTGGTAATAATCAGGAGCTGTGTGTGTAAAAACAGTAACATTTTCAATAATTTATGCAGTTAGATAATAATTTCCTAAAAATTAATAAGCTAAACATTAAGCCAGAATATGAGGTTTACCCTTCCTATTTTAGTGCCTTCATTGCAAAGTCATTAAATGTGGACAACACTACATCTTTCAGGAGAGTGGAAATTTTTTGCATGGTGTTTTAAATAGTTAGGGCATCTTGAACTCTAATGATGTCAAACACTGATTTGGGGGAAAATTGCTATCCTGAATTTAGTTTTCTTAATTCCATCTATGTAAGTTTGACCTCTGAAGTGTTTTTCTGATCTGATTCTACAGCTTGGCATGTGTTCCTAACACCCTTCCTCTTTTTCTAACACTTAATTCCTAATGTGCTCCTTTTTCTTAGATATGATTATGCCTACTGGTAATATTTTTTTTTAAATAAAGATCTTAGATAGTTAAGAAAGAGTAACTGACCTAGGTCAATTGCATGAGATGTCTCCAAGAATTGCTACTTGTAAACTATAAGACATTTAGTACAAGTGTATTTTTATTCTCAGTAATTTGAAAGTTGACACTCAGCTTTTTCTTATGTAGCCTTTCCTTTCAGTTTATAATAGTCCCTGAAGGAATTGTCAAATAATTAATTAGTTGACCCAGGTTTGTAGTTGAGGGAGTTTCAGGATTCCTTTCTGCTTACTTGTGGAGAGCCTCTTGAGTACTCTAAGCTTTAGACATATGCTGGCATTTAATTTGTCTTGTAGTTTTAAATGTCACATAAAGTTCAAAAAACAGATCATTGAGCTATTAAACCGAGGCCCAAGATGTTTTATCTTCCTAATGGGATAACATAGAGAATCTGGATTTGGGTTTGATCTATGGCTTTGTATAAAATGCTTTAAATTTTTTGTTTAGGCATTTTGGAAGGGTTTTCTTTTGCGAAAGAAACTGGCCAGTGCTCTTGCAGCTGTTAACAGTGATGAAGAGGAGGATGACTATGAAGAAATAAATGTGGATGATTTCACGTTTTCTGAAGTAAGCACAGTCATTACCATAAAAACATCATGTAAAAAAATAAATATTATTCTCCTTAAGTAATTGTGTAGGTGTTGGAAATTGAAAGGACTACCAGGGCTAGAATTAACATGTTGAATGTCCAGAAATAAAGAAGCATTTGGTATATATAGCTCATTTAAATGTATTTGTCATGGATTAATTGCTTCCTGCTCTTTGAGATGCTCTTGTAGTTACTGTGCTATTAATGTCACACCAACTGTAGAATCCCATATATTTCCACAGTTAAAGGACAATCAAATGAGAATAAGGAAACAGCCACTTTTGTTCTCAAATGTTTAGCTTTTTAGTATTTTAGTAACAGATTATGTCAACAATATTTTAGTGTGTATTTTGTTCATTTTCATGATAGAATGAGAACAATAATATAACTGAAAATACAGAAAATATAGCTGAGATTCAGTGTTGCAGTATTCCAGTAAAAAGGACACACCCCCAAAACCAGAGGTGAAGCAGGCTTATTAGCTCTTCTTTTGTCTTATAGGTAAAGTGCTAAAAAGATCATGAGTCTGAGTACAGTTGTAAATTATGAAGAGAAGTATAGTTAAATAAGAAAAAAAACACTTAGAAGGTCTGTGATGCACAAAATCCAGAAATTATTACTAGTAATTTTTACAAGTTATACAGAGTTAATAATGTCCTTTTGGTTTCAAAGGATTGAAATTGGCTCAGAGGTTTCCATTCTAAGAAATAAAGGCAGGCTCCAAAGGATTTTGAGGAATAACATGACATTCAAAACTAAATTTAGTGATTATTAAGTAAAAAAAAAAATCTACAGGATCAATATTGTCATTCAGTAAGCAAGGAAAAGAATCTTTAAACTAATTTTATCTTTTATAGCCTCAAAAGACACAGTCTACATGGGAAGTTCTAGACTCAGTATGCATAGTAAGGCAGATGTTGATGACTTACCTATATATTTGTTTGGAGCACTGCTTTCTCTAATTGTTCACATTTGTTGGCTTCTTTTTTTTTTTTTTTAATGGTTTCAGGTAAAGCAAAGAAAACTGATAGCAATGTGGCCATTTGAGACCTAAGAGGATATGACTGAGGTTTTTTTCATGAACCCTTGTCCCTGAATGTGCTTATTCAGCTGCTGCATCTTTGCAAGAGCCATTTGTCAGTATTCCACTGTAATTTTGCAAAGGAGATTGATGCGATAGCCCTGCTACTGGCAGGATTAGATCCTATTTTTGGTCACATGTTTGTATGGCTCAAAGAGAGTTATGAAACCAAATATGTTGTTAGTTGGAGCAGCACAGTTTACAGTTGATCAGTCTTTGGCCATCTGAGTATCAGCCTTCTTTTGCCACCACCTCCCCTTAGAAAATAGTTGGGCTTTGTACGAAATTATTACCAATGACTTGATGACTTGGAGTAATTTTATTTTTTTCTTCTCCCTTTCAGCAGCTATTTTAAGATACATTTTCTGAATTACTGTCTTATTGTAAGAGCATGCAAAATGTTTGAGGCAGGAGTCCCAGGAGTCATTTGGTAGACAGGAAATGTGTGTTTGTAAGCACAGAGATCTGGCTTAAATTTTAAGATTTTTTTCATTTTAATTTGAAATATATATACAAAAAAAGAACAGTCTCATTACTTGATGTTCTCTGGTCCCTTGCTTCTTTCTAAAATAATAAAAAGCAGAAAGTTGAAGGATTTATTTCTTCACACGGGAAGGAAGTATCTGTTCATATATTAAAGAAGGAAAATATCCTGTTTTGAATTATTCAGCCAGTAGGTCAGAGTCTTATATACTGTAATTCAATTGAGCCATTCTTGTTTCACTCTATTCGGCCCATATAATCTTGTAATTTCTTTTGAAAAATTTTTTTTTAATTGCTAAACTGAAAACTACATGGACAGTTTTGTTCCGTCTGTCTGTCAGGAAGCCAGTCACATTTGGACAGGTGCTCCTGAGGCCTGGGAGAAAAGGAAGGAGTGGGGAAGGCAGGAAAAAAAGGCCAGCTCATTTCAGAGAGGCTTGCACTGTATCACCCTCTGGTGTTGCCACACATTTCTTCCTTGTTTTTTCAAATTGTTATTGAATTTATTAAGAAAGACATAAAACATGGTTTTAGGAAGCAATTCTCAGAGAAAGTGTTTAGGTTCAGATCATGACAGGAGAACCATGAGCTGTCATTTTAATTGGCATAGCAGGCTCAAAGGTTGACCTGGGGACTGAAAAGTTACTCAAGCCCTTAGCTTCTTGTGAAGAAAAACATAAGTTTTCTACAGACCAATGCATATGATAAATTTACAATGTATATGCCCATGAAGGATATACTTTGTTCAGTGAGTGAGCATTTCAGTGTTCAAGATTGATGGCTGTAACTAGAATTATACCTGGCAATATTTGTCATATTTTTTCCTTCTTTTTTTTTCCTTCTTTTTTTTCAAGCACATATCTCGTCTGTGTTGAAGAGTTTGATTGTGAGAAATATGTGGCTTAACTATAATGGGGCTACTGGAACTGGAGTGTGAAATAGTGATATATGATATAGCCGTATCATGTTATTAACTGTATGTGATACCAAGGAATACTTACTTCAAACTTATATTAGTATTCTGCTAAGATTTCCATGATTCTTGCCTTACACTCTGTTCTGCCTAGCCCAGACTAGCCATCCTCAGTACTAGGTTGCCTAGTTCCGTGTGTCTTTAGCTGTTCCGTTCTCTGCAGTTGGGCGATACCAAATCACATGGACTTTCTACTTCTGCAGAAACTTCTACTTCAGCAGAAGCTTGGAACAGTCTATACTTCCTATTCCCTCCTTTCTGGCCTCAGTGTTTTATAGCAAAGCGCTGAAGCAGAGCCAAATAATGACACATGATATCAGTGGCTATCTGTTGGGCCTCAAACAAGTGTGTAGGGAAAAGTACGTATTGCTGGGCTAAGAGATCCCATATGCTAGGGTGTGAAGGAAGAGAAAAATATCTGGACACCATTTTGTACTCCAGATTTCACTGTTGGATAGGGTGAGTGAAATGAGAGAGAAGGGCAGAAAAACCTTTCCTTATTGCAAACCAATACAAATGTACTAAGTCTTGTCCAAAAGTTTTCTGAATGGTCCACTATTTTGTGGTGTAGTTATTGTTTGGGGGTTTTTTATACCAGTTTTATGTAGATTTCAGTCATAAAGATTTTATTCAGTATTATCTAGCATTCTACAAAATCACTAGTGTGCAAGCACCTATCTAAACCATTTGCAAATATCACAGTGCAATAAGTCATTGGGCACCAATCTTCATTAAATTACTGTTTAATATCTTCATTGTAAAGTCAGTGTACCCAGAGCTCTGTGGAAGGTGAGGCTGCAAAACAGCATGGGGAAAACTCTAGTCTTCAGCAAAGATGATCTGTTTACTTCATTCATGCACATTGAGCAGTGGTATATTTCTAATACCAGTTTGGCACCATATCACGTGAAAAATGGATTGCATGGGATTGAGCTGGAGGAAGGGCCTTTATCTTGCTCACAATAGCATGAATAGTAATTACTTCACCTGAACAATTACAGGTATCTTCTTGTGTTCATATCAGCTCCTGTACGTTGCCAAAGACATTCAGAGGCAACTGATGGCAGTAGTGTTTTGTGACTGCTGTATTGTGCAATGTCAAACAGGCTATCCCAGATGAGACGAAAGATCTGGCCAACAGATGTCTCAAAAAGTATGAGCCTGGTATTTAGTGATATTTTCATGTCTTTCATGTGGACTTTGGAGAATTCCAGCCTATATGCTCCAGAAGGCTGATCTTAAGGCAACCTTTCATCAGCAGTCCATCCACATAGCAAATGATCTACAAGACAGAGCTCACTTCACCTCTGGTGGACAAAATCTGACAACATATTTTCTTGACACAGGTCTTACTTTCTCTACCACGTAACCATCAGCATTGTTGTTTTCTTGATGAGAATATGATGTGAGCCAAATGCAAAATGGCTGAACTTGCCAGAAAGCCGAACCAATTGAATATGATCGGTTTTAAGACAATTCTTTACTTAGAACAGTGGCCGTTGAAAAAATTACTGTTCTCCTACACTGAGTCAGCATATGGACATATGTCTTATTCTCATCAAGATAAGTACCAATATTGATGGTTACATGGCACAGAAAGTAAGTACTGTATTTTTCAAAACCATTTTTTGAATTTAGTTTAAATGAGGGCTATCTAATACTTTTTCAAAAAGAAAGTAACTTTGTAAGTTGCAACCAAGCTAAAAAGAAAACTGTCACTGCTTCCTTCATCAAAGGGAATAAATCTGTTGCCCTGAGACAAAGTGTTGTTCTGCTTCTGAGCTTGATTATGTAGAATTTTAAAATCCCAGTGTTTTTGACAGCTTTTGAAATTATTGGCCAAGAGTTTCCTTCACATTTTTTTAGGTATCCACACTTAGACACGTAGCCATTCCTATTTTTTTGCTTGCCTTCCATGACAGCTAGATAGCAGTTTTGTTTTTCTTTTTGGCTTTTTTTTGGGGGTGGGGGGGTAGGCGGCTAGAAGAATAAAAACTACCTTATATGTGCTAACTTGAAAAGTAAACTGCAATGAGAACAACAATTTCTTTACATCCCCCATCTTTAGTATTCTTATCACATGTCCAAACTAGACACATACAATGTGTTTTGCTTTCTTTTCAGATAATCCTTCATGATGTGGTTTGTCTCAGGCTGTGAGCTTGTGATTGTGGGCTTATGACAGTGATTGCTGTTTTCTGCCTAGTGCCAGGAAATAAGCATAGCCTATGGATTAGAAGGTCCCCATAACATTTCTTGTATCTTGACACTCTTACACCTGTCTAGCTCTTGTAATTGCTTATAAATGTCAGATCAGAATCCAGCCTTTCTGTATTATATACTGCAAAGAACATGATCCTTTTTTTCATCAAATTTCTTATAAGGTTACGGTGTTGTAGAAAAGCAAAAAAGGGTATGATGAAAATTTCATTAGATCCATCCTCTTCTTTTAAAAAGGAGGGGAAAAACTCTCTCCTAAGTAACATACTGGAAGATCAATCTTTTCAAGGAGTGTATATCAACAATCTCTTGATATGATCCTGCTTCTTCAGCTGCTATGTTAATGAATCACATGCCATTCTCGGTCTGTGGCATCATCAGATACATAAAGCCTCTTTTCTACCTCTTTCAGCAATGACACTTATCTAAAATGCTGAAATCTTGTTTTCTAGTTATCTGATAGATATCCTGGCCTTGGAAGTAGGTTGTTTCAGTCAGTATCTGATAAAATAAACACAAACAGAGCTATTAGGAGTTGTGGCCGTTGCTAACACCCCAGCTTCACAGCTCATGCAGAATGTGCTCTGATTGCTTTCTGGCCTTCCACCATGAGATCTCAGTTCTTAATGCCACCTGAAATGCTTTTAATTTTTAAACAGAAACTATCTTCATGGCTGGTCTCTAATTCTTGGTTAAATAGCCAGATTCAAACAAATACTTTCCAAAGGAAAGGCCACTAATGATGCATGACACTAAAGATATCATTTCGAACCTGTATTTAGCCAAATGGTATAGTATTTTTCTAAATTATATTTAGCTTGTATGACATATCAAAGTATAGTGATGTCATTAATTATACTTCCTAGTCTTATTTCTCTAAAGACAACATCAAGCATCAGAATTGAATAAACAGGCCAAGCAATGGAAAAATGTATAAAAGTGAAAAAAGTCTTAGTTTTGTCAAGTTTTAGACTCATTATTGTAGCCTCACAGGAAAATGATTCTAAGCCAAATGCATCATTGTAAATGGAAGTAATAACAAAGCCATCAGTTCTTCTCAGCAAGTACATTTGCATCTGGAGTCCCTTGAAAGCTGAGCTAAGGATCCCAAATCATTGAAGATAACTTCCCTAAGTTCTTTAATTTTTGTGTGATGTTAAAACTGACATTTTAGTGTAAGTATAGATTGTGTTTAAAGGATCTAGTTAAATGTATGATATTTAGCATGTCCACATACATTGATTTCCATTGAAAAAGATTTTTTAGTAATGCTTATTTACAAATTTCAGGAGCTCTCCTGACTGACTTGCTTGTGCTCTGTGAGAAGAGGCCATTGATGCAGCCAGTATTGTAACTGAGTTAAATAGCAGTACTTTTGGAGGAAACAAAGAGGAAAGTGAGACGTCAGCTTCCTTTCTCCTCCACGCTTAAATCCATACATGTCTCATTGCCTGGAGCTTGAAGTCCTTTTAGTTTAGAACATAGCAGATGATATCCAGCCACAGCACAGCTTAACTCACCTGGACATATACAAGTCCGAGGAAACAGATGGGGTGCATCCAAGGGGATTGAACAAGCTGCCTGATGACATTCTGAGGCCATACTCTATCATCTTTGAAAGGTCATGACAACTGGGGGAGGTTACTGGTGACTGGAAAAGGGCAGACATCACACCCATCTTCAAGAAAGACAAGAAGAAAGATCCAGGGAACTAGAGGCCAAACAACCTTATTACAGTTCCTGGGAAGGCTGTGGAGCAAATCCTCTCAGAACCCATTTCTAAACCCATGAAAGAAGGTGACTGGGAGCAGCCAGCATGGGTTTACCAAGGGCTGATCAACTTCGTTGCTTTCTGTCACAAGGTGGTTGGCACTATGAATAAGGGGAGGGCAGTGCATATTGCATGCCTTTATTTTAGCAAGGCCATTGACAGTCTCCCACAGTCTTATTCTCAAAATTTGTTGAGGTATGGTCTGGACAAGTAGACCATAAGGTGAGTGGCAAATTGACTGGACTGCCAGGCTCAAATAGTCATGTTCTATGATGCAAAATCCAACTTGTGGACAGTAATTAATGGAGCCCATCATGGATGGTAGGGGGACCAAAATAGTTAATATTTTAATTAATAACCTGTATGATGGGGCAGAGTGCAATCTCAGCAAGTGTGCAGATGATACCAAATTAGGGGCAGCGGTTGGTATGCTGGAGGACCAGAGTGTTCTTTAGAGCAGTCTGCACAGGCTAGATAAACAGGCTGACCAGAGCCTCATGATGTTCAAAAAGAGCAAGTGCAAAGTCTCTTATAGGGCCTAGAGTCACCCCATGCAACGCTCTTGGCTAGGGGCTGACTGTCTAGGAAGCAACACCACAGAAAGGAATCTAGGGTCCCAATGGACTTTCTTTGCCATGCAGTTCTTGAGTTTCTAATAGCGGAAATGGAAGGGGAAAAAAACCCCCATACCTTATAACACAAGGTTAATTTAGCTAAAAACCATTTAACTTTATGTCTAGTTAGTCCTTGAATGGAGTGGTCTAAGGATTCCTAAATGCTGAATACTGTTAAAACCATCTCTTTGTTCTCAGTCTAGTCATTTTGTTTGTATGGAAAATACTGTAAAATTTTATTTTGATATGGAACTAGCAGTAGCTATGGATCATTTCACAAATCTGAGTTTACAACAGGAAAACATCCCAAAGAATGAGCTCCTGAAGCTCTTGAATTTCCCAGAGAGTAGCAGTGCAGGTGTCAAAAGATTTAAGGTGTTGAGACTACGGTTATGAATCAAAAAATTTCAACTTCCAGATTCATTTGTGCACAATTTATTTCAAATAGAAGAGTTAGTGCTAGGAACATATAAGGAGGACAGTATAAGTGAAGCTGAGAGATGATTAAGACATATCTTCTTTAGAATTAAGCATTTTTAGTATAATTAGAGATTTATTATCATCAGTTTCAAAAAATACATGCTTACAACTTAGTCCTTCTTTGCTCTTTATCTTCCTTCTAAACAAAAAGGAAAAGTTGTCTTGAAATTGAATCAAATTTCTAATGTGGCATGAACTTTGAAACATATTAAAGGTTAGACTATAAAGGTTAAACTATAAACCTGTGATTAGTCTATTTTTTATTACCCTGTGCTTCTGCCTAACTTCCCTTCCTTTGACAAAACTGCAAGCTGAACTACAGCTCTTTTCTATTGTGTTTTAGTATTCATTCCCCAATATTTGGGGTTATCTTCATTTGAAATCGTGTATTCTCTGAATGTACAGTATTTAAGGGGTGGGGATGAGGGGTCCCTTGGCTGTTTTGTTTGTTGGGTTTTTTTAATTCATTGTCCCTTGAAAGTTTTGTTTGTTTTCACAGAGGTAGAAGGACTTGGAAAGAGGCTTATAGGGACATACCAGCTAAAGTTTGTGTAGTGTGGCAGAGTCAGATGGGGGAAGACCTGAAGATTCTTGTCATTTTAACGGGGAAAGACTGCATCTGGGGTCTTAGAGCCATTTGAGGGGTGGCCTGAAGGTGCCAGGAAAATGATGTTTATTGAGGTGGGTGGGGGTATACATCTCAAAAGATTTTTGAAGCATACGTTTCTGATGCTTACTTGAACCATGTCTAACCTCTGAAGCTGAGCTTACCGTTTACCCATCTGTATTTTTTATTGTGTATTCAAAAAAATATGTAGGACCCAGAACTTCCTTTGAACACTGTCAAGCTTAAGACAAAAATGCATTTCTAGAAAAGCTTGGGTCATGTAGGTCATGAATGACTGACATGAGCTACAATAAGATTCAGACTTTTGGGGAGTTAATTATGCATGTATACATTCAACGTTTTTTGTGAATGAAAAAAGATTTTTGTCCCTGAAATTTTCATTATTCATTTACTTTTGTATATTCTGAAATAAATTATTTCCATAGTTTTAGTCATATGTATTTAGAGAAATCACATAGGTACTTAAATAAAAATACATATATATATATACGTGTGTGTGTATTAGCATTCGAGTGAACAGTTAGTTTTCTGAGCTTATTAAACAGTTTGAAAAAATGGCATTTGTAGAAGACATTCCCCAGTAAAATTTTCTGGAATGTTTTTCTTAACAGAATGTTGTGATTTTTCCAGTAATTGTCAATATATCCTTCTTATAAATGGACCACTACACAACTATCCTTGTCCTCTAATTTTCCTACAAGAATGTGCTCTAATAATTAACCAGCTTTTATAACTCTTTAAAATCTCTTGGGGTCAATTAATCGTTGTGATGTTTCTCTGGAATCCATATGATACTCGCTACTTTTTTTGGCTTGAAACACTGTTTGGTTTTAGCAATTGTAAGAATGCAGCCGTGCCCAGCTTTCCTTTCTAATTCTCTTGTTTTATATAAAGACAGGGATGAAAAAGAAGCATTGCCAAAGGTTAAAATAACCTTTATTAGGGTGCTAACCTATTTATCTTCACCACATAAAATATGTGAAAAAGCATGAAAGACAAATCCAGAGAAAAAGGCTATTTTTCCTACTGCTTGCAGTTCAGGGATTTGTTTTCTATAAAATGTATATCCACTAAGCTAATTAAAAAGAAGTCTGTATACAGGTTTTTATAAAATTGGTCAAATCAACACATTTACATATAGCTTTAAAATGGCAGAACTTAGACTGAATTTTTTGTGGTATTGAAAATGGAATAATAATGCAACTGATAGATGATTCAGGTAAAGATGTTCATATTTGATACTGTGTTAGCTTTGGAATTTTTTTAGAAAGTCTGGCTCTGAATTGATATTCAATTTTCTAACATTGAACTAACCTTTACGCATAAACTTGAGTTTCTCAGAAAAGGTAGCCCATTGACTAATCTGATTCCTAAAAAAAACTGGATGAAAAAAAAGGCTAAATACACAAAAATATTCAGATCTTTAATTTCAAAAGAAGTTTTCAATCACAGTCTACCAATGATATATAAATGAGCATAGAAAAGTGATCTAGTCCTTCTGTATCAGCTATAAGAGCTAAAAATTTATGATTTCTCGAGAAGTTTGTCAAAACTTGCTTATGCTTTTAGAGAAGAAATTTCTAGCAAAGATTACTTAGGCCTTGGCAGAAATGAAGTTTAGTTTAAAAAGAAATGAAAGATGTTGTCGTGGAGTAGCACGATATTTAAATGAAATACACCACAGAGTGAAATATATTTGCCAGGAATCAAGAGAGAAAGTTACAGCTTTCTGCCAGATGACAGACGGTACATTATGGCTGGCTGTGGTATGCTCTTTTCTATTGTGAGTATCCACAGGGTTAAGCTTCAGCATATGATTCTTCTCCCTGACCGCTCCCCCTCCCAGTCTCTGAGCAATTATTTAACCTACAGGATGTTGAACACTAGGAGAAGTAGTTCTTCATGCGGCATGTATTGCCCAAAAATAAATTTTGTCAGCTTATTTGAAATAGTCATAGAATGCTGTTGAATGTTCTGCCTTGGATTAAAGTACTGTCTTTCACTTGTCTTTTTGTTTTATTTTCTTGGAGTGAACTGGACTTTAACTGCACTATTCAAATATACTCACTAAAAACTAGGAAAGTAGAAATCAAGGACTCCACCACCCTGAAGAACTTTATTTAAACTTCTATTCTATAGAGAAAACTAGTGGAAAGATTCATTCTGATTTATTTATTTATTTCCTCTTTTCACATTTTATTTTTATTAAAAATTAATTTGAATGTAGGCAGGGCTGATACTTTGTAAAATCTGGTTGAAAAAAGGCCAGTCTGACTGAGAATGACACTAATGGCCTGCCTCACTGAGGAGAGCAGAAGTCCAGAAAAACAGGTTAGACAAAACCAGGCAGGTGAACTGGAGGGTAAATATTTTTTTTTAAAAGCAAGGAATTCCACACACTGTTTCTGTGAAATTGTAATGTGGAAATATTTTTTTTTA
This sequence comes from Nipponia nippon, assembly GCF_047370975.1. Taxonomy (NCBI): domain Eukaryota; kingdom Metazoa; phylum Chordata; class Aves; order Pelecaniformes; family Threskiornithidae; genus Nipponia; species Nipponia nippon. Next base: position 46,997,872 of record NW_028262347.1, read on the forward strand.
ATAAAAGATGCTTTTTTTTTTTACCTCCCATTCCTCCTATTCTGTTGTAACGTTCAGGGGCCAGTCATGACTCTGAGTTCAGAGTGAGTATTGGATATTAATTTTCTTCTGCTTGTTTATATTCTGTTGGGTAATTTTCCTATTTTTGTCTTAAGATACCGTATAAAGAAAAGGACTACAGAAATATCAATAAAACAATTTTTCTGGCTAAACCATTGCTGTCCTGCAAACAGTGAGTGAGTCAATGAGGAAATGAAAGAAGAAAGGAAAGAGGTATAAAGAGTTAGTTCTCCCTAATTTTCAGAAATAGTTTCATGGTTTTTCAGGTGATGATTCATCTTGTGATTCTGAGGTCCACCATGTTTGGAAACCTCGGGTAGCTTCAGCTCCCATAGCAGCCAACATGTTGACCTTTTGGAGTTAAACTACACCACTTCAGCAGTTACATGCTCTGGGCTATGTAGATGATTTGCATTCTTTCTCAACATAGAGATGACCTTGCAAACACACTGACTAGATGGTTATATTTGTCATAAGAAGTTAGATTACTGTTTTAAGTTGAGGAATCTTTTCCTAGATGTTAGCAGAAAATCCTTAAACCACCAATTTCCAAGGTCTGAAAGGATATACCAAAGGAAGGATTGTCCTCAACATGTCCAGATTCTTTCATTCTTTCCATAAGCATCTGCTACTGAACTCTTCTGGAAGCAGAGTACTGATGTAGATAGATATTTGGTCTGACCCAGAACAGAGTTGTTTTAGATATCAAATGCTGGCCTTTCTTTTCAGCCTGTATTGTTAATGCCTTCTTGCATCCTGTGCTTCTAACCATAGTACAGTTTTGGGGATTGGTTTGGGTTTTATTATACTCTTGTGATCCTCCTTGATCTAAGAGAAATAAAAGGCAATGTGTAATAGCATTATTCACAGTTTGGACAGTTACTTGTAGAAGCGCTTTAAAGCTGAGTGTAGGTTTGACGCTGTGTCCTATGAACTATTTTTTGTTCCTAGTTTAAATAAGACTCAGAACAGCCCAAATTACATGTATCATCATTATAAAAGATTATGTAGCTCCAGAATCTAATCCAGAGCATATAAAAGATGCCTCGAATTAGATTGTATAAATAACATTTGCACGAAAACTCCACTTTTCAGTAGCTCATTCAGTCCCTGTTAAAGTTAGTAGAATCATTCTCACTGACTTTGGTGGTTGTAGGATTGGAGTGTTTTCAAGACCACAGAAGTTTAATGCTTGTTGGTAAATAGTCATTACATTTTGGAAAGGAAGGGATAGAATAAATATTTTAGAAACGAAGGAGTAACAAAATGAAAAAGGTTATATATCATATGCCATGAAATCCTGCAGAGTTCACTGATGAGCTACAAAATCAAAGAGGAGAAAAAAAACTGTAGGATTAGACTCTCAAAGGGTAAAAAATGCATTGTGAATCAGGATAAAAAGTTCTTGATTCTATATGGATAAATGGAAATAGCTAATAATATGGAAATGTTATTATTAAAATTCAGAAGAAAAACAACAAAACCAATTATATTCACACCTTATTCTTGTTGAAGAATGATGTCAGGGATAATTGTACTGTCTTTAATAGCAAATTTGGTGGTCTGTATTCTTTCTAGTCTTTGAAATACCTTGTTTGTGTCCTGAGCCGGAGCTAAGTGAAAACTAACATAAAGTCTGGCAAAGGAAAAAAAAAAGAAAGAAACCCTTGAAAAATTTGCCAAGTATTAAAAATGTGTTTCAAATAGTAAGTTAAAGTGAATTTACTTCTGTGAAGTTTTAACAAAAAATTAGAAAGGTATATTTTGTGTGCTTGTGAAAATTGAAGTAATCAATACAGTCTTTGATTTGAAACAAACATTGGAAATAAAGTATGGAAGATCCAGAAGTGTAAAAGATATATTCAGATGATCTAATCTGTGTTAAATGAACTGTATGTGATTTACACATATGTGTAAAACTATGTTATATACCTCAGTATTTATGAAATTGATTCCTTAATTTGGCTTTAGAAATAAACATAAATATAGTATGCCTATAACTGTTTTTGTAGACCGTACAATCAAACTTTATCATTTTATTTGTTTTGTACTTCATCTCAGATTGCTTTTTTTTTCTTAGTGGACAATGTCAGTAGAAATGGATCTATTTTTTAGCCTTAGGTATTGGTAAATCTGTCAAACTTTGTATTAGTTATAATTCAGGATTGTGTTTATGGGAAAAATGTTGATAGAAGTTTCTTGAACTTAGTGCTGTCAAAATCACTAGGGATAAACATAGTGGAAGAGCATATATTTGAAAATCAATTATGTGTTTATTTTTTTTGACCACAGCAAATGACAGTGTGGTATATTTTTATAATATGCTACACATTCATAGGAGTGGCAGATGTGCTTAAAGATAAATTAGTTATCTTTTTTTTTTTGTCTTGCATATTTATACCTTTGAATCATGCTTTTATGTTTTCATTGGTATTTCTTTTCAACACTTAGAACACTGAAAGACATTTTATAGGCTATGAAAGAAATAAAAACACTGTGGAGAATATTAAATTAATAAATGGCAAACGCTGGGCTAAGAAAATAATTGTGAGAAAAGTTTCAACCTAAATATTAAAAGCAAAGAACTTTAATTGGGTTATGGTACAACTACAAAGCAAAAAGATTACATCAGTGTACTGCTTAAATGATTCTTGTTCCAAAAAATTGACTACAGCTTTGGAGTGTTAGTTTTCATGTTCCATGATTTTATTGATTTCTGTCACAAACAATTTCATCAGAGAGGTAAAAATTCAAATATCTAGGATGCAAGCTTCCCCTGAAATCTGGCAGTAGAACTTGGATCATATTCACTGTTAATGTAAGACATATAAGTACCCAGGTAATTAATGGACACATCATTGTACACACCAATTAAGTTGATTGACATTTAAATTGTACAAGAAGTGGAAATCTACCTCTCTCCCAGCTGTATTGATTCTTTTGCAAATAGAGGAGGAAAAAAATACTTCAGAAATTTGCCATTTTCATATACCTTTATATACCAACAAAGTTGAAGACACATCTTTTGCAGACATTGAGTTTACCTGTGACAGGATTGCATGCCCACACTCAGAAAATAAGTTAAAAACTCTCATCTGAAAAGCTAGAAATATGATTTGCACAGTGCAATGGAAGACTAAATTCAAGGAGGACAAGGAGGAATAATATCTAATTTCATTGGCAGTTTTTGGTCAGATTTTCTCCCTTTTTCATAGTTATTCATTTTTACCATTCTCCCCATAGACCCCAGGCAATTGCAAAACTTGAATATGTCACAGCTTTGTCTCTGCGGACATATGAACTTGTCAGTCTTCTGTGTATGAGTTGTACCAATTTCACGTCTCTAAATTATCGCCTTTGGGATTTGATTTACTACAATCTGCTTCTGGAATAGATTTTAACTATGACTTTTTTTTTTCATGAAAATTGTTTGAATCAACCGTTTGGTTGTTATCAGCACAAGAGTAATCACTGAAGAGAGATACGCTACTGGGTTGTAGGTAAATGTAACAGTTAAAGAATGTGATACATTTTATTTGTTGCATGCATCTACAGTTTATTTACATAGATTTCTTAATATATACAACCACCTGAGAGAGGAGGTGTGGTAAAAAGGATAATGTTGTATATTTATCATTAATTGAAATGGTAAGAAGGGGAAGAGTGGTAAAGAGATATCATCTGTTAATAATGAGGGCATAGAATTTATCCAGATTTATTAAATAAAAATTGAAAACCAAAACATACTGTAATCACAGATTAGGAAATTCCAGAAACAAGGATCAAAAATGTAAGAATGCATCCTTTTAAGGCATGAAAATAAAGTCAAAATTTATTGAAAATTTATTTTGAAAAGCTAGGGCAAAACGGAAGAAGAATAATACTGGTTCACAGACCAGTGAGTGGTCTTGGAGTCACCAAATCGTGAAACCACTACCTGAAGTAATGTTTTCAAAATAGCTAGAATATGATCCTTTTGTCTCAGAATTTCAAAGCGTTTGGAAGGCCTTCTTGTTCACCAGTCTAAGGATGTGCAAAGTCCTGTTTACACAAACTACACAGTAAGGTATCCAAAGTTAGGATACTTTCTCAGGGTCAGAACTCAGTGCAATCTGAAATAATCTGTGAATGGGAGAAACATAGTCCGGTTTTATGAATTAGACATTTTCAAGAGAATGAACCCCAGGCTGTTTGCTGCTGAAGGAAGAACTGCCTGAATGACTGAGCCCTGTGTAAGTGAAGCCAAATTCTTCAGAGGCATTTACTTACTGTGTGGGAGTAATTTACTTCTCTCACTTATCAGAATATATTGAAAGAACATGTGGTCAAAAAACTCAAGGAAGTATAAGAAAAATAAGTCATATACAGGTTGAGTTTGAAACAAAATCTGAATTTTGTTTTGATGAAAGAAAACTGAATTCTGCCTTGAAGTGCCAGAGACATCAGTTAGCACCTAATCCTGTTACCCCTCTTAATTCCAGGCTATTATTTTAGTTTGCAAACTATTCCATTACATCAAAAATAAAATTGATTAATTGAAGGAATAAATACATATAGCATTCACTTTTTTAAACCCAGATTTCCATGAAAACTGTTCAGCAATTCAGTTCAACTCAACAAAAGCAAGTTTGACAGAGTGAAGCACCTACATCTGGATATAAAATACTCTATTAGTCAAAAACAGCAAAGCTGTTCATGTTCTTTAGGCCTTTAATTACCTTAGGTCTGTATTTTTTCAGAGTTTGGCAGTCGTTTTTAATAACTTGGGTTTACTAACAATGTTGGGATAAAATTACAAGAATTTGAGATGGAGGGGATGCATCTTATTTAAAAAACAAAACAAAACAAAGCAAAAAACACACACCACACCCCCCCAACCCACACATACTGTTAATCTGATTTGTTTAAAATAAAACAGTACAATACAGCATCTCCAAAAGTGTTTTAAGTGTGATTGCTCTGCAGGTGGCAGTTCTGATATACAACTTGAAAGCGCTTGAAACAGTATGTAAGACAATTTAAAAGAGACTTTGCAAAAGTTATCAAAACTAAACTGATTTTATCAGTGCGCTATTTGACTTTACTTATTCATGCAGGCTGCATTAGAGAAGGAATGGCTAACTCTAGATTCCACCCGTTTCCCTTCAAAAACACTCCTGCTCTCAAACCAGCTGCACTGGCCAAAGGTAACATGTCACAGAAACTTCTTACTCTTCAGTCTTTATTCATTCCTTAAGGATATGCTATTCTGTGGTGATTAATACGACAATCTATTGACTTGAAAAACACAATTACTTTTAGAAGTCTCAGACTTCCTCCTCATCCCCAGATGCAATTTTTCTTTTAGATTTTCTTTCATTTGCTTAATTTTTTCTTTATTTTGGATTTATTTCAACACTTCACAGTAGCAGAAAAAAAGATGATGTGCTTCATCTGTACATTTGGCAATGGATTAAAAATTGCTAGTTGACACACTACTTTAAAAATACTAAGATCTGCATTATATGACAACAGCTGAATGTTTTCAGAACAGCTAAAGGTCATTGAACTGTAATGTCTGCTAGTTATTTGATAAACTTTGAAGTTTTAGCTTTTTGTTTTGGTAGGGTTTTCTCTTCTTGTTACAAGTGTAGTATTACTAATGTTTTATTTCCTACAATTAAAAGAAAGGAGTCTTATAAATATATAATTCATTATATTTGGGGGCGTTAAGTATAATTAAAGTCACCTTTTTGCCCTATTTAGTTAATTGAAGGTAAGGTCTGTAATGGTCATAATACCATTAAGAATCCTTTCTGTTATGGTAATAGATTTTGCAAACTCTGATGCAGGTTTACCTGCACATTTCAAACTCAAACTTGCAGGAATCATCAACTGCATTTTTTTTCTTTCTCTTACTTAGAAGTATTCTAGGCCTTCAAATTCCAGTGAACATTCAAATAGTTTGCCATTGTCACTACAAGAAGTTTGGCAGTGTGTTAACAGACCACATTCATACTCAGCAGAAAATATCCGCTTTTGTAGCAGGTAAGTTAATAATATATTTTTTCATTGTATTTAGTTCATTTGGATTTGACAGAAATCGAAAGGAGGAGAACTTGAGGCTGTTTTCTGATGCTTTTGCTGCTTTTGGTTAATAATATATTACTGGAGTTACAATGTATTTACTTGTTAAAACCAAATATATTAAATTCAGTTGTTATTTTTATTTATCTAGGTTAGACTATAAATTGTAAAAGTTGCATTTTTTCACATACATCATAACAAAGATGTTGAAATTGAGATTTTTAAGACTAGATAAAGATTAAAAGGGATTTCTTACACAGCTGCATTCTTTTGGAGAGAAAGGACTGAAATATGCTTCAAGTAATTGAAATGTAAACATTTCAAATTGATGGCAGACTTTTATTATTCTCCAAGATAAAGCCTTCCTGGAGTATTAAAATAGATTTTTTTGTATTATTTCCAAGCTTCAAAAGTCCCTTTGAAAGGCACAAACAACTTGCAGAATAACAAAGGCTGTAAAATAGTCACCCAAGACCCTTCCTTATTTGCCTACCTTTCAGTACTGCTCTTATACTTTGTTTTCAGGTCAGGGAAGGGAACAATGTCACAGCTCTCTGACTGGAAGGAAAAAAATAAATTTTCATTCATGTCTAAAAAAGAAGAGAGAATTTCAGAAGAATGGTATGTTAAGCTATTTTGCTTAGATAGTGACTGCCAGGAATAGGTACAGTGTAGTTGGCTGCTGTTGCTTGCTTTTTTTAAGTTCCATCTTTCAAGAATCTCTGTTTTCTACCAAAGTGAAAATTATTGTAATTACTTTTACAAGCTGGGAGACCGGCTTAATAAGTTGCAATAATGTAATATTAAGATAAGCATTGCAGCTATCTGTGTAATTCAGAAAGTTGCATACCATGCATAAGAAGTACTATATACTTGTATTCTTTTTGAAAAGTACATTATACAATAATATGCATTTAGTGTAACATAATATATGTGAAATGTTTAGTAAGTTATTCTCTTCCCCTAGGGGTTTTAAGGATATTTCTACTGCACAGCTAATGCTGAAGAGGGCCCATAAAATGAAGCCCAAAAAATATAGTAATAAAAATTTAGGTAAGTCAACAGTTAAAAAATGGTTATGTTGATGTAATGTTTCTATTCTTGAATCTCAAAATAGTGTCTCTTTTAAAAAGTTTGCTTGCACAACATTAAACATTTAATTTGAAAAAGGTAAAGTGTGATTCAGTAGAAATAGCTCAGTTTAAGTCTCTGTAAAGAAATCAGTTTGTTCCAGTGATAAAATATTCAGATTTTAAAAAACGTTCTACTACATTTTGAAGTTGAATATTTGACAGCTATGTTAAACAGAAATTTTGTTTCTTTTTGTTCATGTATCTCTTTTTCTAGATGTAGAATTTATATTTCTGCATTTTGTGGTTCTTGTATTTTTCTCTTAGGGGAATCTCAGGTTAAAATTATTGACTTATGCAAGAACTATTTATGAAAATGATAGTTTGATACATATGAAATGAAATCATATTTTTTGTATTAAATATTCACTGTGGAAATAGATAATGCTTATCCAGCTTCTCTGTAATTGTCTTCTGGTTCTTCTTAGATACGTCTTATGTCAATGAACCTTTCTTTGAATCATCAACTGTTAGTATGATATGCTAATACAGATGTTAATGGAATAAGTTAATAAAAATATTAATAAAATACTGCTAGTATAAGAAACATTCAAATATGTAAGAGCCTCGTTGACAATAGGACCTAACTCTAAATGGTCTTTGGAAAGTGTACCTTTATTTACATTTAATTTTTTTTATTATATCACAAGCTACAGTTAATTTTCCTCTTTTGTATAACTTTGCAAATCTCTTCTGTATTAAGTGTTGAAAATATTTAAAGACATTCTGCTCTTGGAAGGGAAAAAATTCAGCCTACAGATAAAGTTAAGGAAAGTGTTTCCTTGTATAGTTTTTTCTACTTTAAGTATCATGCCTAAGACTAAATATTACAAAAAAGATCTTTAATTTTTAAAAAAAAAGGGGGGCAGGAGGGAGGGAGAAAGAGGCATGTAATCAACAAACCATGCTTTAGTGTTATGGAAAGGAGAATAAATAGATAAGAGGTAAAATAAGAGGTTAAAGTGATTATATTTAAATCTTGATAGCTTCCCATGATGCCCTACCATGTTACCTAAAAAAAAAAGTAGTAAATATCTGGTGTGCAGATGAGTTTTTTACATATGTTCCATTTGGTGGCCTCTGTATAATTTTTTTACTGAATAGAGCTTATTAGGTTATATCATCTTTTCTCCATATGCTCTCTGGTTTATGTTAGTAGTAATTAATCCAGTCATAAATGTCTGACTGAGCATATCAAATTTGCTATCCGATTTTTGTTGTAGTTCTAATGGATCTTTTGATATGTTTATGTTCACTTTGTTCAGATTATTCAATATGGTATATGTTTGTTGAGCTTTTTAATGTATCACTTGGGATATTCTCAAAGTATATTACTAGTTTTAAAAAAATTAACAAAACTTTTGCACAATGTTTTTATAAGTTCAAATTTTCTCTTCTTGATACTACCTCATATAAGAATTTTTTGTCTTTCTATTACATCAAGCACATAAATAACCTGTATATATAATTTTCCTGTATAGAGTTCTCTGACAGTCACTAAACTCACATTCTTTTTTTCGGATAAGCAGAAAGCGTAATTTCCAGAACCAAGAAATATGACTGAAAATATTGCACACTCAATCCCTCTTCAGTACAAAGATTATCAAGCCTGTCGTGGCTTAACCCCACGTTTCCAGCACAAACACTGTTTCCAGCACAAATCCAAAGCATAGCCCCATACTAGCTACTAAAAAAAATTACCTCTACCCCAGCCAAAACCAGCACAAGCCAACCTATTCTTTCTCGTACAGCACACTGACAAAGTCAGTCCTTCCTTGGTCAGTAAGGACCAAATAGACATTATCAATTAAAACAAGTATGTTTATCTTAAACTGATGCTAAAACTCATCTGTTGCACTAAAAAATGATCCTGGTGGAATATTCCCCACGTGAGAAGAATCTCCGCATATATAATTATGTTTTACATCAGCTACCTTCTCTGAAGTGGTGAGAGCAAGTCAGGGTCTCATTGAGGGTCTGGTTGAACAGAGGGACTTTACGGCATTTAAGAGCAGATATACCTTATCCTGAGGCTAGCCAGCTCCGATCAGGAAACTGTAACCAGATCCATTAGCCTGCCAGTATCTTTCTTGGATCTCTGTGTGGTACAGCTCATGCTAGAATACTTACAGAAATTCCAGTATAACTAAAGAGAGAGAGAGAGTTCACAATCTTAGGCCATTGCTGTGAGTTTAACCCTACTGAAGCAGGAATTCCATGAGACTTTATTCCTTCTAATATTTAAAAGCAGATTGAAATTAATCTGAATAAGTAGATGTCAAATTGTATTTTAATGTTTCTGTAGAAATTAGCGTTGCATCACCTTAATCTTCTCTGCAATGAGCTTCATCCATCTTGTATTTACTGAAGTTACATATGAAATCTTGTAGGATTTAGTTTTAATATTATTATTTCTGTTCTTTCTTTTGAATTTCCAGGTCTCAATGTTATAATTGCAACTGTTTCCTTTTTAGCTTTTTGATTTAAAATAGTTGAGTGATACAGATTCCTAACCACTAGAAAAATAAGTAGCCAGCATCCACTTAGAAGTGTGAAATATAAGGTGTAAAAAAGCGATTTTACATGTTATATCCATTTACTATTACACGTTTAATTTAAGAGCAGAATTTTAAGTTCTGACAAAAAGCAAAACAACAAGATCTAAAGGTTCTAGATACAAATAAATTATAAGCTATTAACAAATACACTGATAGCTTTTATGCTAAGGTTTCAGGATCATCCCAAACATCTTTTATGTGCCATTGAGCTCTTCTGTGGTAACAATCATCTTAGTTGAAACTAATGCTAAGATACTTATGGATTTCGTAGGAACAAATGGCCTGTCGTAGTATGCTGTCTGCTTCCAAACTGTTCCAGTGCTGTTCTGCTATCAAACTCCTTTGTGTTAGGCATGAGATTCACAAATGCAAAGTGTTAAATCAGCCTCCATTCAGAGCGTTTACAATTGCTCTTTAATATAGTCAAGATGTCTGCTGGATTAGAACTTGGATTGGACAGTCATGAACAGCTTCGATTCTTAACGTCCTCAAGTGTGGGAATTTATTCCTTTTCATTTTCCATCTAAAATGTTTGTCTTCTCCTAGTGCAACAGTGATGGGATTCATTTGGTTAATTATGGAAGTCCACATCTGAGCTAGTCATCTGCATTCCTTTATGGAAAGAAGTAGCCACCTTAAATGCTATTAATTTCCTCCTAAAGCATAATTCAAAAAGAAGCTACTTGAATCTCACTGTAAAAGCACTTATAATTCTCCATTGCCCATACACAAAACCTAGAGCAACTGGCTGAAGTACAGAGTTAAACTGTAGATATGTAGAAGTAACTGAGAAGTATCTTACCTCATATGCCTGGCCACGTACCCTCTTAGTAGTGAAAAAAATATGGAAAATACTAGCAAGTGCACTGAATCCTGTGGTTTGTATTACAAGGAAGAGCTTAAAGTAGCATAACCTTATAACAGGGAGTGATTCAGGCAATGCTTATATTGCAGTAGACCAGTCCCACCAACTAATGGCCTTAAGGCCTGTTATGCCCTAATCCACTACAGTTATGTGTGCTTGTTTATGTAGTTAAATAAAGTTGTGGCCTGTATTTTAATGATACCAAATGTAGGCTGTGTCTGCTTCAACTATTTTTACTCTACAGTAAGATAATACAAAAAGTGTGGGCAAGAAACCAGAAATTTTGCAGCCAAGTAAAACTGGCATAATGTCAGAAATATTCCTGTTTATCATGGGTGCATAAAATTCTATAGAAATTCTAATTAAAAATCTAAATACAGCAGGCATTAATGCACCTCACTGTGCTTAAAAATTAAGCATCTATGATTCATAACAATCCTAGCTTCCTAAAGATGTCTTGGCATGGCAGTACAGAATTTCTTGCATAACTTCGAATGTCCTTGATTCTGTGGATTTTATATTAGCCTTTGAAAGTTAACTTCTATTTCTTTTAAGAGGGCTGAAAACCTTGTCTTGCTTTCAGCTTGTCTCTCCTACACTGTTGTGTTACTTCTTATTTAACCATTTCCTCTCCAAAGGAAAGCTCTCTTGTCAGTGACTGACACCATGAGATGGTAATTCTTGCTGCCACATAGGTAGAAAAAAAAAAAAAAGGTGAAAAGCAGCTGGAGCGGGCCTTGAATCCTAGAACGAGAGCACAATAATAAAGACATTTCAGAGAGGTCAGCAAGTATTTTTCAGTTCTAGTTTAGAATTTAAGACAGCAATGCAATACTAATTAAAAAAAAAACAACAAACAAAAAACAACAAAAAACTCACCCAAACCAACAACCCACCCCCCTCAAAACCCACAACCCCAAACCAGATGATCTGACTATACAACACTGATTTGTTGAATTAACAACAGTCAGAGTAAAAATCTGGGGGATATTATTATTCCTTGTTACACATTACATAAATGACCACTGATCTATATTTGCTTAGTAGCAGAAAGAAAGCTGCTTTTGTTGTTGTTGCATGTTCCATGTGGCAGTATCATGTGGGAATTCCAACCATGGATGAGTTGGAGTTCTAATTGCTGTTCAATTATGAAACAAAATATGGTCTTTCTTCCAAATGCATTTACAAATTGAATTATCTTATAGATAAGCATCTGTCACTCTGTGCTACTTTGATTTATCAACTCTTTAAAGTTGGCACAGATATGTTTATGTTTTTCTAATTACAGATATTGCACAACAAAAATGAATGACAAACATTTAACTTTTTCAGTTTCATATATTATCAAGAAGTTGTTTAGCAAACGTGATGCCAGATCAGGCAGTAACTATTCCTTCCATATTCTTTCTATAACATTTCTTGTGTTTGTCCAACTTATCTTCTATATTTGGAGTCAGCCAAGAAATGTGCATTAAATTACCTCTCTGGTTCCTAGATTGCCAGCACAGATCATCAACTAATAAGCTACATTTAAATGAGTATGCCAGAATCCAGGAAGATATTTGTATGATTTTGAACTATTGGACTCTTTCACAGTTCTCCGTGTGAAATCTAAAACATTTGATTGCTTGTCATCAAAGCATACATGCAGTTCATTTCCCTAGCTCACTCAGAGACTGAAAAGCACTAGTATTATAAAGTAATCTATGTAATATTGCCTACATTTGGGACTAGATAGAGAAAAGGACTCATTTTTAATAACAAAAGTGCTGCAGGCAATGGTTGAGGTGATCCAGGTAGGTACAAATTCAAGTAGTCTGGCACTGTGTTAAATCCCTGTAGATTATTTAAGTTATTTTGCAAAGACTCAAAGATAAATCATCTGTTTGAAATCTCTTAGAAGAACAATTTCCATCATTTCCCTCCCTTCCCAGTTCATGGACCTCCTTTATGGCTGATATCCTTGTGCACAAACAAATGTTTGGAAAAATCTAGGTTGGCACTAATAACTTCATGTGACTTCACCCAAAAGTCCTTGGTATAGTTTAACTTTGGACTGGTTGGTGTTTTCATAGAATTGGGTGGGAGGTTGGATTAAGGAAAGATGACATTTTTAAAACATTTTGGAACAATTTCAATAAGCCCATATAGGAAAACAGTGTGTTATTTCAGGAATTATTTTAGGTTAATCAAAAATATTTTGGAAATCCTCAGTCGCATTTTGTCTTAAGAGGTTTTAATAAATTTCATCACTTTTTCTTCGATTTTCTGTTGAAGAAAGACACTTTTTGTAACTGGCATAAAGCAAGAAAAAGTTAGGAGTCTTTATATCAACACTGTATGCTGGATGTTGGAAAAATTGTAATCACAAAAAAAATTATTCTGTACATTTTTATCTGTGTATAGTACTCGTATGGCTATGTATCTTACAAGTATAGAAAGCACAATAGTAATTCATACTTTACTTAAAATATTTTTTATAACTTCTTTTACTTAAAATTTCAGACAGAACTTTTAAAATATAATGTATTACTATTTCAAGATATTTTTATCACAAATCTTAGTGTGATCTACTGCCTCAAACATTTGCTACCCTGAAGAACACTAGGTTGCTACAAATTTATTTTTGAGTTGGGAGGCATGCCAAAATAGGCCTGCTTTATCCATCTATGCAAAGTGAAAATATCTACAAACCTGGTAATCCAGTTTGTGAATAAAGTGATCCTATTATCCGAATCATTCTAATAATCTACCTTTAAAACTAATGGAGCTAATAATTATTTATTGTACTTCTTGGGTTATTGCATTGAATTTATACTTTAGTTAGTAAAAGTGGGTTAAAATGACTTTAAATCTGACATCCTCTGGGTTAATCTGAAAGCTATAATAATCATAAAAGCAGATGATAGAAGTTCTTCTAGACAATTGGAGATAACAAAGTGGAAGGTATCGCTGATTCTGCCTTGGGAAGAAGACATGACCTAAATTACTTCCATCCATATTTTCCATGGTTCCTTCCTTGGTCAAGTTTGCTGCTTTGTGAGAGGTTAGCACCATTAAGAACATTCTGTCAACCAAATGCTGCTGCAGTGTGGCCTGACCAAGAATACCATAATGTTTTGATGTGTTTTGTCAATGTGTTATCTCTTAAAGTATCCACACCCCATTAGAGATCTTCTCCAGGCTTGTAAGGCAAAGATACAGTATGTCTGCATCATCTTGCTTGTGTCAAGAGAGCACTCTCTGAGAAGTGGGGCTCTTTAGTATCCCTTTATGTTCCATTAGTTTGTAACTGAAGCATCTACTGCTTTATAAACCAACTTTATAAATTGCTGTTAAACTTCATAAGAAATTGCCCACTGACTTGACAGGGCATTCTGATCTTTTATTTCCATAAATAAGGAAACAAACAAACAAAAGCTACTTACTATGCTGCAGTGTTATATATGCTTTTATAAACTCTCTCAATAAACACCAACAAGGTCATGTAGTAAGCTCAAAATGAACCATGAGACATGGTTTACATTACATTAGTCATGTAAAATTATTCTGTTTAAATGCTCTTTGAGTCTTTCCATCTCCTCTGTTTCCCTGCTCTATCTGTTCTAGCAGTGTCTCACATATTCATTTTTGCTACACTTGCATTCTTTGTGAAAATTTAGATCCTTTCCTTGCCATATCTACTTTCTTGCTAAGTTCTGTTGCTGTTTTCCCTCTTTATTAATTTCTACTCTTTTCTGACAGTTTGTAGTCACCTTTCTAGACAAACCTCTTCTGCCTCATTGTTTCTCAGATATTCCTGAGAGTGTATTTGTCTGCTTGTGCTATTGTCTTCTTTTAACCACATGAAACATATTTTGATTTTTCCTTTGGCTTTCTGTTACTCATGTTATCATGCTCAGTGTCATACCTACAAACCCATATATACTTTTGCTCATCGTTATATAGTTGCTTTTGTTTCTACATTCTTCTCAGTCTTTTTTTTTTTTTTTTTTAATAACTGACTGGTTTATTCTGCACTGCATGTAGAATTTTCACATTCTTTCTAACCCACTGTTTCCCTTAAACTCCTACTTTCCTGCTATGTCAAGCAAACAATTCTTCCTTCACATAAGAAATAATTCATGAAAATCACCTTTCCTGACTTGTGTGGTTTTGCATTAGTTTAGCTTTTGTTAATTAAACTTTATTTTTTTTCTAGTCTAGGAACACATGTTATCTAGATTTATAGAGAGTTCTGTGCTTATCTTTCCTTCTTTGCAAAGTTTTCAAAGTAACACTTATGAAACTAATCAAGATTTCATACTGTGACATATAGATGAGACTTCTGGAGTATTTTTTATTTCAATAAGGATGGGACATGGAAGATGGTTATTATCTGCAAATTTAGTCTCAAAAAATAAACTGCGTCCTGTTAACGTATTTTACGTGTAAATGACTTGATTTAGACTGCTGAATAATTCTGAACCAAAGCTTTTAGAATCAGTGCTTGGCATATATTCTGTTAATATTTCTGCTTTAATTTCAAGCTTTAAAACCAGATTTTTTTAATATTTTATGCAAGTGTATGCTTTAGAATTTATTTTTAATTTGGAGATGAGCTAGCTAAAAGATCAATAGTGTCAAAATCCTGCAAAATAGTGACTTTGGTTATCAGTTGCACATGTATTTATGTTGCTTTATTGTAGAAAGTGTAATCCTTTGTGAATATAAACCCACTTTTAAAGGTATTTTCATTTATTAAGTGGCTAAAAGGTGAAAAACCGCTTGAAGGAACGAATGAGCCAGGTCTGACCTTTGATTTTAACTTGTTCTTGTCGTCTAGACCCAGCTGTGCGCCTGGCGTTGTTCAAAAACAATGAAAATAAACATCTCCATGTGAAACCACCAAGGAAGACACAGCCTATAAATGCTGGTTACTTTGAAGGTATGAACAAGTATTTCACTTTATCTTTATGCATATAAGCTTATATATCTTCTAATGTCTTTTAAGCAAGCCTACTTGAAATGTAAAACAATATGCACAAATAGAAGGCAGCAGGAGCTTAAGGTTCTTATCTGTTCCTGGGTATCTCAAGTTACAGCAGTGAAACATTTCAATTTCAATTCATTGCAGGGCATGGGGGGGGACTCCTAGAGATTAATTCATAATGATCTGGTGCCTAATTTATTTTTTATTATTATTATTAAATCTTCACCATAAAAATAATCATCATAAAAAACACGAAAACATGTCAGAGAGGTGTAAAATACAAAGCACTAGAATAAAGTTTTATAAATGAAATATCTACTTCAAATTCTTCAGTCATTGTCTCCTTTTCTTAAGGTAGACATTAATTCCTGATGATCATTAACATGTCTTTAGGAAGTTACGTTCATAAACATTCCCTAAAAACCCATTTGACAGAAGACAAGAAAAGAATCTTCAGCATGTAAATATAAAATTGGCTTTCCAAAAGCATTTAAATACTGATGTAGCTCTTTTACTGTTGCAATTCGTGTTGAAACTCTCCTTGGTTTCAGTACAATTAGAATAAGACCAAGTCTATTTAAAATACCCTTGTTGTAAGAAGCTGAGCATCTCCAGAGGCATTGTTTTTAGACTGGTTTTATTCCTTTTCAACTGAATAGTGTGCTCAGAAAGTTGTCGCTTCTGTCTTTTTTTCAAAGACATAGCCATAAGATATCTGATTTAGTCCCAATCCCACAAAGTAAAATTAAATATAATAATACTATATTAACATTCACTGACTGAGGATAGAAATTAGAACCTTTCTGAGGCAGGTGTGCAATCAATCTGAGTATACATGAACTGCAATTCAGTCAATTAACCTAGATATATGAAAGACTAAATTTGCCTCACATTCATGAGCCCATGCTCAGATTTGGTTGGAAACAATTCTTGATGAATTCTGAAGAGGAAAACTGTTTGCACTAGTATTTGTGTTGGATCCAAGCATGAATTTACCTGGAATATAGAGAGTCTGTATATACTGTGCCTGACTTAGCATTCCCAGTGTCTCATGTCTATTCCTGTGGCATATGCTTATATGCCAGAATTCATCATATCCTGAAGAAATAGGACATGCAGACTGCCTGCAAAACACTGGATGCTCAAAGCCTACAAGCAGTAGTCACACTACTGTTCAAACCCATGTCAAAGAGATAAGCTTGATCCCAGGCTCCAAACCCCAAAGTCACTGTAGGTTTAGCCTAGCTTTCCTGCCATCGGTTTATCTGTTCCTGCCTGGAGGCATTTCCCTTTGTTTTGGAAAGCCAATATATGCATTCTAAATATTACTGAAATTACTTTTTGAATACATGGAGAGAAGGCACCGTAGCAGATGAGCTATCAAAAGGCAAGCACAGTAGTGGCACTCTTGTTTATCTTTCATTTCAGGGACCATTGTACTCCTTTGGCCAGCTAATAAGCTGAGATTTTTTTTCAGCAATCTTTTATTGGGTGCTTATATGCAATCTGCTGAGCCTTCCAGAAGACAAGCAATACCCTTCTGCTTGACCAGAATATAAAATTATCCTTCTACCTGAGGCGCTGCTACTTCAGATGGTATGGTCAGAAAACACTAGGTTGTGAATTAGAACCCAGAGTACAGCACAGAGCATTTATTTATGTGTATGTGAGATACCTTGAGACAGAAATAAGAGTTTCTAAATTTCTAAAATTCTAAATAACTTTGCATGTTATCTACTACAAAGCAAAGCACCTGCATGATAATTTCACGGAGTTGTGTTATCAGTCATTTCTTCCCTCACTCACAGAAAAGCTTGTTTCCCATTCCCCCTCTCTCACCTTTTGACCATTTCTTCCTCTTTTGCCTGGAATAGATTTCTTTGTGTCTGTTCTGCGATGGGAGTTCTTTCTGTAACAAGAAGTTGGAATGTTTTCATTCTGTATCCATAAATCTTGTGGGCACTGTATTTTAAGTCAAGAGACAACACAGACCAGTCCATTGCATGGTGGAAATAAACTTCCTCCATTCAAGCCCTTTTACCTTCACAGACTGGTAGTCAGTGCTCTGGTAGAACATTTGAATGCCAATCCATCTCCTTCATAAACCACTAAATAAATCTAAAAAGAAAAAAAAAAAGCACATTCTAAATATTCCTGCTTTATTTCTTTAAATTGGGAAATGAGGGGAGAAACCATAGCATCAACAGCAAGTACACATATGTTATCTGTTAAATAACAGAATCACTACTTTTGAAAGGGGATGCCCTCGGAAGTGAAACAATTAGAACAGTTTTAGATTTTCAAACTGGAACACATCATGCTAGTGAATATTTAAGAGGTAATCTAGTTAAAATGTACAATCAATGTCTTTCGTCTTCATTGCGTCTTTAGTTTGTGTTTAAAAATACAAATAAGACAAAAATGAATTAAAAAATTAGAGGTATAAAAATAAAGAGTGGAAAGGAATGAGCTTAATATCTGATGCTTGTGTGTTTCTGAGATAAAGGTTATATTCTGTAATAATTTGCCTTCTCATCTAAGCTACTGCGTTATACTGACAGTTGTATCATGCAGCATCTGTAAAGCAATAACTAAACATAGTGAGGACACAGTGTTGATACAATATTCAACTACTTTCCTGTTGCAAAGCTTGTGAGGAGCAAAATGTTGATATCCAATTTTGAAAACTTGTGTTTAATCCCATGGGACAATTCATATATCTCTAATTTGACATACACATTGTAGGAAAATACATTTTCAAAACTTGAGTGACATCATAATTTTTTATTAAATTTTAGAAGAGTCATCATGCTATACTCACTGATGTTATAAAAATCCCCACAGGGGACAATTATTTCACGTTTGTATCACAATAGCACACAGAAGTTAGTCAGAGACAAACCCCTTTGTATTACACACTTCATCAACAGCACGAGGAAACATTGTTCCGACAGACAAGAACTTACCATTTAAAAGTACAAGCAACATATGAAGGCACGAACCATGGGAATGTAATTAAATGTGTGTTAGTGTGTATATGTGTGTGTCTATATGTGTGTGTCAATACATATACATACAATGCGTGTGTGTATATACACACAAATAGATATGCATATACCATGGGTATAAGTAGGTATATGATTTCAATAAGCATAGCACTTATGCTTTTTTATTTGTATATTTTGAAAGGAAAGTAAATTGTGAACAATTACTCTCTGGTGTAATTTGTAGTATCAACGTGCATTTTGTAATCCTAATATTTTCTGTCTAGATGCTGTTTCAGTTTCTTTAAAATTAATTTAATGCATGTGGTCATTGTATAATACAGATTCATTAAAACTGTTATTTAAATAAATAATATTTTTGAATCATAAATATATTTTGTAACATTAACTTCAGTAGGTTATAAAGTAAGCCACAGAATATACAAGTGTAAATATGTGTTTACTGCTTTTCTTAAGAAAATAGAGCCTGATCAAAAACCTCAAGACAGATGAAAGCCTGACTTGATGAACTTTCACTTCTGATGATTTACTGGACGTTTCCTGGGATTATGTATATTACACTGCTTTTTTGGGTGTGATAGGGTTATGCTTCCAGCATGGTTGTTGAGTTTCAGTTAGTGCTACTTAGTTCATAAACAAAATATGCCTGCTTACTGTTTTATTGAACGTTCTTGGAGTTTTTTGTGTGTTTTGTATATAGTGACATTTCAAAGATCTCAAAATTTTGGAAATGTTATAAAGAACACAGATAAGTTTCATTATTTCCTATTTTGCAGCAAAGAATATTTTTAGAAAGCTTTATGACTGCTTCTCCTCTTGTTGCCTGGAGGCTATTTCAGTCATTGATTCAACATAAAATAGTCTTGACTATTTTGGATAAAGTAGGTCAGGAATTGAAGGAAGAATCTATCCTTGACTCCTTCTCTTTTCTTGGGAAGTTCCAATTAGTCCTGGCTGAATGTGCATCTCTGCCAGCTGTGGGTCTGTAGTTTCATTTACACAGAGGAAGGATACCTACTTTTCCAACCAACAGTGTGAGTGCTTTGTCCCGGTACACCAGCTCAAAACTAAAGAAGGAGCCCCCAGGCCTAGTGCATCGTTTTGCTACAAGCTTTGGAAACAGTATATATCTTTGGGGGTTCTCTTTAATCCATCTACCTCAACAATTTTGGTGGGTTATCCAAACAATTTCTGTTCAGTGGAATGGGAAGTTGGATTTCAATCTGTAGAGCAAGTTGGAAGAATGCAGTAGATCAGCTGAGAGTCCAATGAAATTATCCAAGTATTATTTGGATGTGACTCAGTTTCTCAGAATTTCATAGACTGTATTCTAATTAATTATGTAGATTAGGTGATTAATTGGCACATATAGTACATTTATTTTTTAGGCCATATCCATCAGTGGCACATCTGTACCATACACATCAAAGAAGTGAAACAATACAACTTGACTTCACCTAGGAATGTGCACAATGACCAATGCCAGGAAGTTTAACTATATTAAAAATACATTGGACTATGTTGTCAAGATATGTTTAATGTAGTTTGGGAACCTGTAGTTCTAATTGGCAGTACTGTATTTCCTGTCATTTTATGCTCATTGATGACTAAAGAAAACATAATGGATATAATGTTAAGACAGATTTCACCAATACAAATTTGATAATGAACAGATTATGCTTTCTCAGGTGGCTTTTAATTATGGAAATATTTATTCATTTCTCTTTAAATTGTCAGTAGAAATAACATTTATTTTTCATATTGGAACAAGAATAAGAGGTAAAATGATCGTGTGATTATGTCATATGATTGGAAGATAAATATCAAAGATCTGTTTAAAGTTGTCTGTTTTCCAGCTTTCTGATAGGTCACAATTATGAAACTCCTTGTACTCTCAAGTGGAAAATGTTGCGAAACATTCTTATAGATTGTTATTACTAGCACTAATTAAAAATGTGAACTTGAGACTTTGGAAAGTAGTAATTTAAGGTTACCTTTGAGTTAATTATGTGAGCTCATTAAAATATTATTACATAATGATCAATGTAGTTTCTTAGATTTTTCTATATTACGAAATATGAATACATTGAAGAAAAAGTATATGTGGTAAGAGAATTTATATTGATTCAAATCACTAATGCTTTTAAATATCTGCATTAGAGTTAAGAGAAGGTACTGAGCGTGGAATGTTAATATTCATCTTTTTCTGTGCGTTAAATATTTTTTTTGTTTGTTATTTAAAAGCATTTAAAAAGACATTGAACTATAGCTAATAATTTGTGTTAGCTGTTTTCGTCTTTTAGAAATTAGCTTTTTTCAATGGGAAAATATAAATGGCATCAACTCCCAGGAAGTGCATTGTTTGTAAATATCCACTTCTAAATCAAGTCCTCTTTTATTGAGCTGCGATCTGAAAAGGATTAATAACCACATTCTAAATATGGCCTTGCTGCAATTCTACTAGCTCAATTGCTATGTTTACAGTAAAATGCAATTATTACATATCTCCCAGGCTTTAAATTTGTATGCCACATTAGGGAAGCAGTTTCTAAACCATACAGCACTGACAAAAATGACAGAATAATGCATTTCCAGAGAATGTAAGATCTGTCCTGAAATGTGATGAAAATACATTACAGAAACCTGTAGCGTGGAAGGGGATCTATCTTCTTAAATCAGAATTCTATGGCTTTGTTTCTTATTATTTAGTTTAAGCTCACACAACAGAACTCTCGCATTGAAATATTTTCTCATTTTAAGGAATTAATGGCTCTCCACCAGCCCTTTAACATGTAAAATGAGTAGGTTACTTGTGTCCAGTACATCCAAAAAGAGCCAGGATAAAATAAACATAAGGAGTTGGATATCTTGGAAAAAATCTGTCATGGGTTTGGGTTAATCATCTCCAGAAGAAATTCAACTTGATGCCTGAAATGTAAGACTTCTTGGAGAAAGCAGTAAAGCCTGAGGCAGTGTTGATCTGAAGGAGTGCTCTCCATGGGTCAGAGCTGCTCTGCTGGCAGAGTGCAAACCCAGTTCACAACAGCGGTACGCTGAAAAGTTGTAAAAGACTGCAGGGGCCTTACAGTGCATGCACTCAAGCTTCAGTTACATAGTTCTAGTGGCCCAGTTTCTTATTATAAAAGAAAACTAAAAAATAAAATCTGTGCCTAATTTTCTAGCCTTCTGTCCATCAATGATACTATAGGATTTTTTCAGTATTCATGGAATGAAGCAATCCTGAAATTATGGTATATGTTTAAAAATAAATACGTAAAACATCATTTATGTGCATTCATGCAATGCACTTCAGTGTCTGAATATTTATAAATGATCTAGACATAAGACATTTTTAGTAATATTCTTGTTTTTCACATTCAATTAAAAAAAAAAAAAAAGGATTTTCTATTTGCCTGAAGTTCCAGAACAGGAGGTATTTGCCATAGGTACATACCAACTTAATATTATGAATTCACACTGTGGTTCCAGTCTTTAGGGTTCCTGTATTCACATGTTAAAGATTTCTGACCACATATTTCACCTGCCTGTGTATTATCTCTTTGTTCATATCTCCATTGTTTTGCAGACTGTTGTAATTTGTGGTGGTATCAGGATTTTATTAGTGCATCAGACTTAAATGTGGTCTCTGAGCTAGAGGAAGTGTTTGTTTGTTCCAAAAGACTTCCAAAACGTGGATTTTATACAATCTGTAGGCTATCACCTGTGCTTTCATAGCATAGTAGTTTACCCCTCTTTAACCTAAAAGGAACTACACATGAGAAAAAAAAAGTCTTGCTGCTTTTTGCTAATAACTACTCAGTGATGACTTCAGTAGGAATGAGATTTCACCCGAAATGTCATCAGAGGTTGAAAACTAGTTTTTCTCGTTGTTGAATAAGGTAACATAATAGTTCAAATACTTTTATTTGCATCTTCTGAGCTTCTACCTCTCTTTTTTCTCCTTTCCTTGACATTTTATGTCCAAAAGCTAGGTAGTGTAGATATCTGCATCTCAGCCAATGTATATGTAAATAAGTTGACTCCACGTTCACAGCTTTTAATACTACATAAGGCAATCATTTTGGATGAATAGACCCCTGAGTACCGAAGCATTTCAAATCCTTTTTCATTTGACCATTCAGTGACCTGATAACTATTTCCTGTCCCTAAGTAAGGTTGTGACCCAGGTCTTAGAGTGCAAAAGACAGATAATTTTAGCAACAAGTTAAATCCAAATGGATTTGGTTGGAGGGAGTAAGGGAGAATAGGTTTGGCTAAATTCCTCTAAAATAAAGTGTTACAGCACTTGGATTTAGTACGTCTAGTTAAAAGTAATTGTTGAATTTGTTGCCATCTGTTTGGATGCCTGGGGACTGTAGTCAATGTTGGGGTGATTTGTTTATTTGTTTTGCTTTTGCTGAACAATACCCGATACTCTTTTTACACTTCAAAAAACCAATTGCTAATGAAGAGGTCATTAAAAGTACATTTTCAGATATATTCCAATAATTTTCCAAAGTGAGTATTTCAAGCATTAAAATCATATTGGTACACAAGTGGTATTTTAACATAGGCCGCGGAAAATGTATGTTCTCTATCCATAAAAGTATCACAAATGTTGCACTGCACAAATGTTCATCTTGCAACAGAATTTCCATTTGGTATGGAGATACGAACATGGAATATAATGTATTCTTAGAAATATTTTGTAGATAGAAATCTTGTTTCAGTTGGACAACATGATACTTTTTAAGTTACAATTAAAGAAATGTTTCCTGTAGCCATACATTTTAATAGCAATGCCTCTGCATATTTTAAGTACTTTTAGAGGTGAATTAAAGGAAGCTTTTCATTGATTTGAAAATGTAATTGATTGAAGTTTCTTATAAAAGAATTCTTTTTTTCCTATTCTGTAATGGGAACTGTGGTGTTATGGAGAATTAATGCTATTCCTGAGGTCAGAGATCTACAGCATTCCAAAAAGGCTATTTTAGTATGTTTAATATTGAACACACATTTAAGTATCTTTCCTTTTTATAATAATGTTGTGGTTCAGATACATAATATATTTTGGTAATGTGCAACATTTTTCAAGCAAAACATTAAAACAAGACTCTAGGTATTGAAAATTTTATGCTATTCAATACTAACTCTTATACCAAAGTCTTATACTTAACTTTTATAAGTTTCATGTAATCTGTAAAACAGTATGTATGGTAGACTTAGACGATTTTACAAGGAACTGCGAATAACTCAAATGTTTTAACAAAAATGTACAATCATGCAGTGATACCTGTGTAACGTCTATGCTGTGTGATTTCGATAATGTACGTCTTCCAACTTCATAACTTTACATTTCAATTCTTACCATGTGCAATACAGAAACATTTTAGCAGTTGTTTGAAATTCGTAGGTTTGTGCTGTTTTGATGTACACACCGCAGATATTTTATCTGGCTTATGTGTATAAAAAAGTAGAAATACAGAATTTTCCAGTTATTTTTTTATATTTTTTTCTCATCTTCTTAAGAAAGGCTGCATACAGAGGTAGTATTTTTGAATAAAATTTTATTTACATGACAGCCTAGAATAGTTCTTCCTTTGCAGGTTTATTGTCAGGTTAACTAATCCAACATGGTTATAACTTCATAACTTGCTACATTTGTAGATCTTGTAGATAACCCAATCCAGGTAACGAGATAAAGAAATCTAAGTAACCAAATAAAAGAAGAACTTTATTTCACTTTTGCAATCATCATTAAACAAGCAGATTATTACTAACTTTAATTTTTTAATGGTTTCTAAATGCAGATCGAGTACCAGGGTTACTAAGAAATTCGCTGTGGAAAGTAATTTCCCTAAAGCTCTTGCATACTTATTGTTTTCTAATATGAAGCAAGCTTAGTAACTTTCAGTTTATGAAGAGGCCAGGGATATCTTTTGTCAAAGATAAAATTTACCTTTTAAAAAGGGGGAAGTTAAACACTACTGTGTATTTCAATGTTGAATTTACTGAGAATTTGCTTTAGTAGCTGATTTATATTTTGTAATTGAGAAATTAGTAGTGAATGCAAAAAGAAAGGAAGCTATGTGCTACTAAGGCAGAAAGTTCTGATTTAACCTACCAATGACCTGGCTTTGTTTGTTCAGATGACAGTTCTAAAAGTGTGCAGAGAATATTCCCTTTTAATACAGTTATTTGCCGCAAGCTGTGACCTCACTGCCTGTCAGGGAGCAGGTCTGAATTGGCCCTTTCTCTGATATCGTGACATTGCTTCTGTTGCCTCGATTGTGACCTCTGATTGCAAGATACCCCTGAGAGTTCAATTTAATAAGCGTGACTCCTGACTCTTAGCCAGGTCTGCCTTCTTAGGTTTTGTCAGACTCTACTTGTAGTCTGGTCTACATATGCTAAAACACTGCATAGGCTGTCATCATACATGTGAGTTGTGTGCACTGTATTCAAAATTCTCTTTCAAACATCTCTCATTTATTGCAAATGGAAATATTTATAAAACCTTACTTGGAATAAATTTTAAAATTTGCTTCTTCCGCAGTTATGGCTGCTTTTTTATACCTTTGTACAAATAGTTACCATTATTTCACTATATTACTAAGCATGCAAGTTATCCATGCATCATACTAATTCCTTACTTCGAAATTTGTTTTATTTCCCCTGTGAGAGTGTTATATATTTTTATGACTTCCCATCAACAATGTTTGTTCATTATAGAAATAGTAGGGGCAAATCCCCTTTTTTCATTGCATAATTAATACAGTTGCACAAGGAGACAGTACTGATGAGCACCCAGAGCACTATGAGATGTAGTTATTCAGCACTAGTCAGGTGAAAGCTGAAGAATCTGTTTGGAATCCAGGAGAAGGTGAGTAGAATTAAGACTTTTTAAGTATCATTGAGAATTAGGTATCTTGCTTTTAGTGACTATTTTGCTACATCATTGCATTCTTTTCTCCTGTTTTCCTCCTCTTCTAGCCAGAATCCTGAAGGAGAGTCTGTTCAGAGACCCTGGCTGCCCTGAGGATGATGATGCTATTCAGACATTTCTCCAGTTTTAGTATCCCTTGATGCATTCACTGAACCAGAATACGGAGAAGTTCAAAGATTTGAAAGAGAGTTTCAAGAACTGTGGTACAAGTTACAGACAAGTTTCTGTGTTTACTTACATACATTTTTTTGTATTCTCACTGCAGATACATATACCTTTTTCTGGCCTCTGTATGAATACCTCTAACATACTGCTTTTAATCAATGTATTTAGCTTTTCAGAAAAGCAGAAAAATCTTGCTGAACAAAATAATGCTTTGTGCTCACTTTTGTAGTTAAATTAAAAAAATATTACCATTTAATATTTCTCTATTTCTTCAATTGTTTTAAAGAACTCTGCCTTTTCACTCACATAACTTTGTGTTAAAATTGTTATATCTTATATGAAAAGCAAACTATATTAGAATCTTTCTTATAAAACAAGTTCTCAGATATAAGGCAAAAAGCAGGTATTTTCTTGTTACATTCAAACTTGGCAACGAAATGCTGTTTGTTCTTCATGACAGTGACTGTTACAGTGGAAGTAAAATCTTGGTTTGGCCAGTTAAATCATATTTAATTCATATACAAAAAAAATCATATTTAGTCATGTACATATTTAATCATATACAAATTCCCATATAAGTTAATACAATTTTAGTAGCCTAATTTAGTCTATAAGGTTGTAAAACTCATAATATAATCATCTGTTCCCTTCTTCTGGAGTAAATAGTGTAAGATTAGCTATTGAAGTTCCTTAATCTCAAGTGGGAGTTTGCTTACCTAATTGGAATTTATGGGATTTCACTCTGTTTTGGATCTGTCTTGGACCTTAGTGCTCTGTAAGTTCCTGGGCTGTTTGCAGGAGCTTAAATAATTGGCTGCAAGCAAGCAAAGTTAGGAGTAGGCAACAGTTTTACCTGTTGTTAGGCAACAGGTAAAACAGATTATGCTTTTAATTAGTTATGGCTGTCTTGAAAGCTATTGCAAATATTAACAGAATGCACATGAGGCAAGTTCACCTACTCAGAATCATCATGGTATTTAACTTATTCCCTCCTTTTCAAATGAATTTTGTATATATGTACCTAGAAATATATACATAAGTCACTGAGTTGGAGAGTTTTGTAGCAAATTTAGCTTAAAAGTTTAGTAAAAAAGAAACTCATTTAAATACACCTACTTTAAGAATAAAATATTTACAATCAAGCTTAAAGATTAAATTATGTTCAGTAAGAGAACTGGGGTTTGTTTTGTTCATTTTCTCGTGAAAAAAAAAGAATAAAGGTCTAAACAAAATTCTGTAAATGAACAGGAGGAGTTGGCTAATTTATTCCTTTTTCAACTCTGATTTCTTCATTCAGTGAGGTAAATCATTCAAACCTTCTCTGCATGGATAGAAAAAAACTGTGCCATTGTAACTATAACTGATCCAAAATCAAGATAATTAAGTCAGTTCAATTCCCCTGGGGCTGAATACTCTTGAATATGTGTTGGTTTCTCTAAAATTATATACTGTATTTCAATTATTGCATTTTTCATGTGTTTACAAGCTGAAAATTTCAGTCCAATTAATCAAAAAATCTATAAAAATACTAAGGTCTTTGAGCCATATGAATTAAGAATTAACCTGGGGCAATTTACAGGCTAATTGTGGTTTTGTCTTGCTTTTTTTACCTGTCCTTCTTTACAAACGGAATTCACTTTTTTTAATAGATCCATAAGACACTGGAATTTCCTATTGTTTATTTTCTTCCATGATGTATCAACCAATTAAGTGTAAGTTAATAAGAAGAATTAGTACTTTTATGTCTATATTTATTTATAGTCACTCGTAAGTTTAGTATTTATGGTTATTTTTAAGCTGGATATAAATACATAAGAATTGTACATGCTTGGGGATTAACTCACTTTAGATGTAGAGTCTTAAGAAAAAGAACCACGTCTGTCTGAGACTTTTTTCCCATTGAATTCAATGAGCATTAAATCAAGCCGTGTTTATACAATGTTTGGCATAATGACAGGACTGATCTTCAGTGGTACCTCTGGGTTTTACTATAAAGTAAATTAAACAGCAGCCTTGCACTTAGTCTGTGTAGACTTTGTGTGTATATTTGACAATGTAGAGTAGTTCTGCTGTTATGCATTACTGCACTGACAAAGCTGTGAATTGTTGTCACAGTGCCTTCATCAAATACCAACAGGTATTTCAAGTCAACATCAGAAAGTAAGCCAGAAAGAGTTTCATCTACACAAATAAAACACTTTTCAATTGAAAATGATACGTATACATAACAGATAGAATAGATAACCAATTCATAGGTATTCATAATTGAACTACATATTGACATTAATACAATAATTTCATTGTTTCTCTTTCAGTGTTACTCTGCATTGATAAGTACCAATCACATATGGTACTCGTGTACATCATGTGTGTTGACAAACATGAGTTCTTAAAAACAAGTTCATATATTATTCAGATAACTATCTTGAAAAAAAAATTTTTTAATGTACATTTCCAAGCTGTGATACAAAACTACATATTTTAATTACTTGCTCATAAAAATTATGAGACAATTATTAATATACTGTAAGTGAGCTTTACTGACTAACTTCATGCTACTCCAGTGTAATGATTTTTTTTTTTTTTCCCAAATACTTGGCATATGTGTCTTCTTGTCACATAGCAACCTCAAATTGTTATTTTGAACAAATCTTTTATTGGGTCTGGATTTTTTTCCCCCCTTTCTTTTAAGTCCTTCAGTACAAACAAAACCTACCTCAATGGTTGTCACACTCAATAAAATTTATTTTATTTTGTATTTTTTGCCCTCTTGATAGGGGACAACACAGTAGTTAGACCTCCTGCACTCTTACAAAATGTTACTTTGTTTTTGTTTTTTTTGGAGAATTCCTTTGGAAGATCTGATATCTTAAATCATTTTGCTTGGTTTATTGAATTTAGAGAAAGGTATTCTTCTGGCTTGGACTCCATATGAAGTGATAACCTTTTATTGCTCGGGAATGCTGTTTCATTACTGAACAACTAAGCACTTCTGTTCAAGTTCTTGATTGTTTCTGTCAGTTTACCTTAAGAATGTATAGATAAAAAATCTATCAAAAGATTCTGTAAAAAAAATTTTTATTATGCATCTCTTAATTTTCTCCTGAGCAATATAAAATCCATTCCTCTTTTCAGTAGAGAATGTCCATCATTAAGGAGTTTATTAAATCCCAAAGATTATGAGAAAAACTAGAGATAGGGTCTGTACTAGGCAGATTTGGTGGATGAGACAGAAATTATGTAAGAGTATAGGCAGTAAGCATAAACAAAATAGGCTCAGTCTACTTCCATTTTATTTATTCCTTACATTTACTAATAGATAACTAAGCACAGAAATGCTGAACATACCATTTCAAAATATTTTTTTACTCCTTCTTGATTTCTTTGGTTCTTCAAGGGCCTTGACTATCCAAAGATCTCTGGGTAACTCTTGGCTATACTTCAAATTTACTTCTCAGCAGCACTGTTGATGAAATTTGCCCATACTTAGTGGCTGAACCAGCTAGTATATAGACTACAGAACACCCTTCATAGAAGACTACACAAAAGAATAATGTGAAAGTACAGCATAGTGCTGTAATGTTTTGTATGTACTTTTTGAACTGGTAAAAGCCTGAGTGGATCTTGAAGAGTGCTGATTGCAGGAAGGAGTAGTTTACATCAGGAACTCATCTCTGTGTGTGCACGTGGGTAGAATATCATCCCTGTAGTTTCCCCATTTTTCTAGAGTTGGGGTTTGGTTTGAGGATTTTTGTTTTTTTTAAGAAAGAACGAACTTTTAGTTTTTCAAACATGAAACTATTTAAAGTTATTTCTCAACCTATACAGAAAACAAGTCTAACTTTGGGTGGCTGGACTGAGAAATGTTAGTCTGTTCTTTTTAGTTGTAATGCCACTTCTATCTGTTTAAGTTTTGGGAACCTGAGGAAGCCGTGTTTGTGTCTGTTCTGTGCGTCTGTGTGTGTAAGCAGATGCTGAGATACTAAAATTTTCTTTATAAATACTCTATATCCTATCTATTGACACTTGTTTTACATTTATTCCTGAGTAAAATACACTCTATCTTTGCTTTCACCACAGCATTAATCCAATATGAAAATGTCAGCCTATCCTAATAGTAATGCTGTTTATTATACTATTACCACAATATGAGAGTCCAACATGTTGGGGCTGAAGAGTTTGATGTTTGGATGCTTTCAATACTTGCCTTAGTACAAACAAAAATACCCAGAGCAGCTGACACATTTCACCTGAATGGAGTCAGTGACTACATAGCATTTAATCAAAAATTTAATAAATGCAAAATCATAGACTCAGTCACTAGAGCTTGGTATTTGCATTTCCAGACTTGGAAGGTTTCAAATAAATTAGAATCTTAACATTTCCAAATATTTATGTGTTTTATTCTCCTGCTTTTTCTTCTGCTTTTCTATGGCGAAAAATTCGCATGGCCCTTGTCATTCACTGAAGTTAAAATAAATAATCATAACTATACATTTAATTCCAGTGTTAAATGACTGCTGTAGCAATCTGAAGAAATAAACCAATTTTGCTGAATATTTCCTTGATATGAATGTGTTTGAATAGTAGTCTACATAACTCTAAATGTAACAGTTTAAATGGTACAATATTAACCAGTTTAATCAAATGGCAGAATATTGTTTTGTTTTCTGGCTTATTTTTTAAAAGAAATAATTCTTTATTTGGTGGACAAGGGAATCTCATACAATTTATTAGAGAGTGTGGACCTGTATTAAACCAGTTCACTACTGTTACTTTATTTTTTTCTTCACATCTCTATGACTTATTTTTAATTGACCCAAGCAACATATTCTTACATTATTGTTGTTATTAGCCCTCCGCTATTCAATCCCTATATCTTTCCCCAAATAGATCTTCAAGTTCTTATCCCAAGATTCACTGCCTGAATCAGATCAGAACAGTCATAAATTAGCAAAAAATGAAATCAGCAATTGCATGTGTGGCAGCTTCCTGTACACGCCTCAGGTGAAATATTTCTTCAGGTTTATAGATCAACTCAGAAAGGTGTTGTATGTCTTAGGGAATATCATTATATGAAACTGATATTGTTATGAAGGAAAATATAGAAGATAAATGAGAAATTGTGTTTAATGTAAATGGAGGAGTACAGAAAGTGATGACAGCCCATAAAAGTTGTGAAAGTTGGATAAATTGGAAGGAACAGTGTTTAATGCTGCCTTGAAGTCAGTGCCAGGAAAGTGAAGCTTATGAAGCAATTCAAAGAAAAATGTACCATCTTCACAAGAAGACTAAAAGACATAAGCAATTTAATATGGATTAGTAGTTTGCAATATATTTGTGTGATCAGAGGGTTGCAGGGAAAGAGATTCCGTAATCAGGAAATACTGGGAGAACTTCATCGACACTATTGTGATATGAATAGAGAGAAATAACTTTAAATGAGGTGTCTTAAAAGTACACCATTGAAGATTAATACAGACTTTGATTTGCCCTAATGTGGGAAAAGGAACAAATTGAGCATAACCAATAAGCTAGGGATAAATACTAATTAGTACTGATAAATAGTAGTGGTAGTGTATTCTGCAAGAGGCGGGAATAAGTAGCAAAATAGAAAAGAATGTGTGGGAAGGACCAGGTATGAAATCCTGTTTTCCTTGAATTCAGAACCTGAAATTTGTACAGTTTCAGTGGTTTAGGAATCTCAATGAAAGAGTTCAGCTTTTACATAATCTAATAATAAGACATCAAAGAGATAGCACAGAAGGCACAGGCTGAAATGCGGTAAACGCTGAAGCAGGATGAACTGAGTAGGTGAAGCTTTATTACTGGTGTTAATCACGCAGAAATAGACCACAGTGTAAGAGAGGGCAATAAACCAGAAATGAAAACAGTGAGAAAAAGGACAGCCAGAATTAAGACTATGATCTTAACTCAGAGTGTGGTGAATACCTGGGTTCGGTGCAGGAAGAATGAGTGTGAGGGTGAGGTCAAGAACAGTCATGTGGTAAAAACGAGATAATTACAATAGCAGATGAAGAGATTAGAGAAGAGAAGGAGGTTTGCAGATGGAATAGTAATATAGTAGACCTTATTTATAGTCTGAAAAAATCTGAAATACCTGGTAAAAAAAGAAAAAGGGCACAAGTTTTAGGAAAAAAAACCTCAGAAATATTTTTTCCCTTTCAGTAATTGCTTTTATAATTTTTGAAAGATGTGTTCTTGTGGGTTGATCAGCACTCCCATGTTCAAATCTCCTTGTGATGTAATTGAAAATACATTTTTAAGCATCAAGAAATTTTGCATGTCATAACCTGATGTGGTATTCGTGTGAAAAAATTCTATTTCATCTTTTATTCAGCTGTGAACTCACTCAGACACTGCTAGAAATATTTTTATTTCATTCATTCCGGTCCTAGAGATGGAAATTGATTTAGTCAAAAGTTACTCAGATGAAAAAGTAACATCTAAAATTAACTACTCTGTACAGTATAGCTATGTCACAAACAAGTTTCTGTGTTTTTAAGGTAGAAACATAAGTGTTTCACTCTCTGAAAATTCCAGACCTGAGTTGTAGATAAACGAACATTATCTGGAGATACTAAAATTTAAGTGAAAAGAACTCTGTATCAATTACTGCCACATGATACTACCAATTGTCTGGAAGTCTTATATGTATTGCTAAGATAAATGTATTCACTGAATACCTGTGAGCATGCTAAAGACCACTTTAAATACCATTCTTTTTCCAAAACCAGTATTTTGGGCATGTAGGGATTGCTACATAATGCTTAGGTGTATTTAGTGACTTCTGACAAAGTAGACTTCTGACAAACGTGTCAAGCTTTTTGTGGAAGAGAAGAAATTCATTTCCCTTACATTCTGCTATAAATTTCAGGATGGTTTTGGGGGTGGAGGTGGGGGGGTTATTGTGGGGGATTTTATTATTGTTATTTTCCTGTTTGTTTCCAAATTCTTCAGTTTCTTGCCTTGATAGCAATGTTATTACTCGTGTTGTTCTTGCTTTCTGTTCTACTTGTATTATACAGATTATGACAGAAATAATGCCATTTTTTTTGTTGACTAACATATGGAGAAAATGAGATAAAAACTAGGATTTTAGGTTTGGGATTTCAAGATTATTTATTAATGTGTATTATAACATGGACTCAGTGATCTTAAAGGTCTTTTCCAACTGAAACGATTCTATGATTCTATAACATAACTTTATAGAAGACATAGGAGAAATTATAAAAATCCTCACAGAGTATATATAATTTTAATTTTCATTCAGAATAATGTTTTTATGGAGTTTGTGCACTCATACACAGACTCACATGCACACGTCCTCATAATATATATTGCTGACTAGTAATGTATGCCAGAATACTGACAGATAAGAAAAATTTAAATGTATTAATAGCATAGACACGAATTTTATACCCAAGCTCAGCTACTTAATTCCTATATAAAGAGCACCATTTCCAGAGTACATATTGAGAAAATTAACTCTGTCACATATTTTTTATATTAAGGGAGGAAAACTTAGAATGCTGAAGAAATTCCAAGCCCTTCTTTCACATTGTAGGTCTTAGTTTTCTTAGTCTCTTACTTTATTTGTATTGTACTTTGTATGAAGCAAATTTTGAAGTGAATTAAATCACCCTCTAAACACAAAATTTAACTGTAAAAGGTTGGATATTGTGCAGACTTCTGCACACATTTCTCTGTTTCAAGAAACATATGACAAATTAAAGTTAGAATTTTTATCTTACCATCACCAACAAATAGAATTGAAAAAAAAAATCTCTGTCTTGAATCAGGTTCCTCAGCATCCTCTTGCATATAAATTGACAAAGAGTTGAGTAGCTAACTAGGATTTACAACAATCAAGATCAGTGTTTCCTGGCTATAGAATCTGAAAGCTAATATTCAGAATCTGAAAGGTCACCCTGAATGTAGACATTGTGTAACCATCTTCCTTTTTGTACACTGGCTTGCTGTTAAGAATACTTGCCCTTGCACTGGGGAACATGGGTATAAGGTATTCCTTAGGCAGTGGGAAACATAGGTTTCAGGTACTTATTAGCCTGGTAAGATTTGAATCTCCGGCTTCCGCATGCCGTTGGGTATGTTTCAATCCTCTTTTTAAAGCTGACTGCTACAGCTGAGCACACAAGATGCATCAATCTTGAAGAAAAACCTATGAGAAGAAAACTGACTCTAGACAGAACTTAGGGCACTTCACCAGCAGTAGTTCACAGAATCTTAGCCCTTCTCCTTTAACTCACTTAATGGATTATCCAGAGAGAGCCTAATTTAAAGTACCTAAGTAACATCCATATTTTAAACTGAACATGAGTCGTGCTGTCTCAGAGCATGCCCAGCAAACAAATTTGACAGATGGAAGATGGCATTCTTCTGGATCCCAAAGTTCAGGTTCTTATGGCTTTGCATATTGATTTGGGGACCTAGAAAAGAATTTGTTATTTTCCTGTAATGTTCAGTTCCAAGGACATTTCAGGTGCCCAGGCTTTTCTGAATAAGTTCTCTCTACTTAGATGCCCAAACTCTGTAGGAAAATGGCAGTAGGTGCCCCTGAAAGCTGCACTGGATCTGGCCTAAGTGCACAGTGTGTGTGTGGATGATTAATTGGCAACACCTAAAAATCATTACTGTATTAATGCCAAATGTAAGACTATTCCAATCTTAAATTATTAATGTGTGTGTCATGTAAAAAAAGTCAAAAAGATTGGAAGCTTAGAAGTGATAATCTAATGAGGGTATGATACTTTAAATATCTCTGTGATTAATTTGGTTTTTGATGGAGTTATGCCTTCTTTGATGTATTCCTTTTTTCTTTGATATGCTAAGAGTTGTCTGGGTTTAACAATTAAAGATTATAGGTCTGATCCATTTCAAAGATGCAGAATGCTTACAGCTCTTTGGAACTTCTGTGGAATTTGTGAGTGTTAGTACTTCTACAAAATCAGGTCCAGGTTTTTAAAAAACCCAGAGCCCTAATTTAAGAAAACTATCAAGCAAATGCATGTTAATGATACCGATACACCAGATCCTCAAACACATGATGTTCATAAGTGGAGTAGAAAAGTGATAATGCTGTGTTTTAATTCATAACATAGTTTTTTTTCATAAGAATTAAAAAGAGAGATGGTTACTATTAAAAAGTAAGAATATGTGTATGTTCCAAATAAGAAAATAGAATACAGTTTTCTGCAGCATTATTAAACAAATTATTGAACAGTGTCTGCCCATTTGAGAAAAAAAGCCTCTATTAATGCTAATATGGGAAAAGAATGCTCTGTTTAATAACATATATCATTTTAAGAAAAAAACCTCTGTTGTGTGCACTTTTATCTTGGTCACTTTCTTGTTTCAATAATGTTTCCATAATTAACATGCAAAAATAAATAAAAATAAATTAAAAATAAAATAAAATTTTATTAAATAAGAGCAACTGTGTTTCAAACATAATTCAATCAAAAATTCAAACTGCAACTAAGGCAATCATTAACAATCATTTTGGAAAAATAACTTGCCAAGTTAAAAGTACTCCTTTTTTTGTAAATTTTATCACAGCTTATTATATGTGCATCTTCTTTTGACCGTCACTGACACACAGACTGACATGAACTTCTAATACTGGTTTTAAATCCCTACATAGATTTCCCTTTTAATGGAGGAAAAGATAAAAAACATTTTACTAAATGCATAAATAATACTGATCCTTTTGATAGGAAGAAGTAATTCTCCTCAGAAAGATGGTAATACTGGACCAACTTATCTGTAAATACAGTTAAGAAAAAAACTAATAATAATGTCTTGGGGAATTATTCCTCATTGGAGAACATATGCTGAAAAGCAGAAGGCTCGATCTCCAGGACTGCTCTTACAAAGTCTTTGCAGAATGTTTACTGCTGTTATAAATCAGCATCTTCTTCATCTGGAGAGCTATAAGGGTACCAGTGTAGTTGCAGACTTGTAACCTATAAATTTTCAAAATTTAAAGATCAGAAAGCTGTACTCCTGAACCAGGAACAGGGGAAGGCAATATTGTAAACTTAGAAAAGAAGAAATGGCTCCCACTTTAATCACGGAAGGTGATGAACTCTGTAATTAGGACTCTTTATATTTTAATATTTGGCACTGATTAAGCAGTTCATTGCTTGATTTTTTTAGTCAGCCCTCACAACCTCATTTGGGTAGATAGAGTGACTCTCCATCCAAGTGTTTCATTTTCTGTCTTCCTAAGGAGGTAAATGAGAGTTCTTTACATCAACTGAGGATAAATTCTTCTGCCTAAGTTCTAGTCTGTGAGTCACTAGCAAGACATATTACTTCATATTCTGGACCAGGACCTTGCCTAATTTTAATAGGTTAGTTTTTAGGATTTGGCAATTGAACACGTTCAGCCTAGGGAATAGATTTGGTTTGAACAGAAATTCTCTATACCAAGACAAATGGAGAGCACAACCAAAAGACATTTGTATTTCAGACTATGAAATAAGAAGCTATGATACTTTAACAATATTCCCCTAGAGCTAAAAGATGAAAGCAATGATCTCACTGTAAAGCCAGGTAAAATGCAAGTGAGGAACTACATTTTGCAGCTTATGCAACGTAAATTATAATTTTTACAGAAGGAAAAGTTTAAAAAATACTACAGGTAACATAACAAACCTCTTACAAAGGTGAGTTGGTGAATAGCCTGTAACTTCAGTTTATGTTGTCAAAGCATGAATGAAAACTAAGGCTTAAAATGTACAGAAACCGTTCACCTCAGAGGCAGTTCTGACATCCCCCTCTCCCTCCCCCCTTTACAGTTATTGATAATTAAATCATTCATAGTGGGCAAATGGGACTTGATACAAAAGGGGGAAGATAACTCAATGTCATCTGAAATGAGATTTAAGAGAAAAAGAAAATACTTTTGTACAAAAAAAAAAGTTTTCTGATGTCTCATAAAAGCCCTGAGTCAAAGCTGCCAAAAAGACATAACCTATAAAGCTGATGTATAAGGACAGAAGATAAAGTTATTCTAATCCATGAATGTCCCCATGCAACAATGATGCTTCCTCTTCTGCAGGCTCTTCCAATTCTGCCATCCTCTTCCTTATGCTTCAAAACATATCTGGTATTCACCAGAATGGTCCCAAAAACTGAAGGATATCCAGAATTGTACAGCTTTTTTTCATAATGTTGCTATTTTATTCTCTGTCTTTGGGTGTCTTTTGTGATCCAAAAGTACGTGGTAATTTGTGAAAAATAATTTCATTTATGTATGCAATTACTCTGAAATCCAATATCAGAAAGTGCCATTAAAGTGTCTTAATAAATCATATCAGTAAAAGATAGATCAGACGAATAAGTTTGCTATGTGTCCACTCTTGCATATAATGGTAATTTTTTTACCTTATCGATTGGTAAATAGAATTATAAATATATATGAATGTTTGTTTTCAAGCATAGAGATAGCACAGTAAGCAACATTCACAGATGCTATGACAAGCAATTTATGTATATTTCCATACATATTTCAGAATAAAGGAGAATCTTATTTCCCAATAAAAACAAATTTATTCAGAAGGCCAATATTTAGTCCCAGAAGATAAAATCAACCATAAAATTCAAAATTAATTTAAAATTATTTCTCAAATATATTTGAAGAAATTCAAGTTAGTTGGACTCTTTACAAGAAAAGGAAGTAATTGCTTTTTTTCTTTTGTAAAAGGCAATATGCTCAAAGTTTATCTGGGGAATCTTAAAAAAAAAAGATATTTTAAAATAATAATGAAAGACAGGAGTATCTTTTTTCCTCCCCAGGTAAAAAAGAAGAATTTTCTCAGCTGGATACTACTTTAGATGAGAAATTACAGAGGAGAAAAGACTTGACATACCAACGGCTTCATACACAGCTTTTGGATTATGAAGCAGCCAGTTCCAAAAATATGAAGCGGTGAGGTCATTGCCTTTAAATTAGATTTTTTTTAATTTTAAATTTATCTTGTAAAGTGAAACCTAGGTTAATAGTTCTAAAACAAACATGACTTTGTAGCTAGCAGACAGTACACCATATTTCTGGGTCCCAAACACGGTACCCTTTAGAATTGGTTTAGCAGGCATTGTACAGATACTTCTTCCACAGTGATAATGAAATGATACACAGTGCAGAATCTTATGATAAATATCTACATAGCTTTATGCTAACAATGCAGTGTTCTTTATATTGTAAAAAGTATAGAAAAAAGTGCTTATTCATCATATATTTTGTAACTTTATTGGTATATATTATGGTTTTATGTAATTAGATCAACTGTAACATTACCTATATTGTTAGATTTGATTAAGGAAGTAAAAAACCCACTTTTTAACTAGATCGTATATATTCATATTTTGCCTTCAAAACATAAACCCAACTTTTACATCTTCATAGTGTACTTTAGTAAAATGTTGTAAACATGTTCCTTCTATATTTAATTTTGGTTATTAAACAGGTAAAATATCAATACAGTTAAAGATAAGGTTAATCTCATTCCCTAAGCTAACATGAAAACATAGTAAGTACATTTTGGTCATAAATTCAATATAAGCCATTGGTATCTTAGTGAAGTCATTAGTAGACACAATGCCAAGCACCTCTAATAAAACCAAGGTGTCAGTAGGCAAGCAATGGATTTAGTGTAAGCATTTTAACTTTATTTCCATTAAAAATGTATTTAATTTGTAATGAAGTGGACTGCGTATTGTTATGTTTTGTATGGAAAAATATTCCACATTTCTAAACTGTATCAATGACTGTAGGAAGTATATCCAGCACATATTCCTTAACAAATATTTATCTGTCAGTCTTGTTCCATAATAGTGAACACTCCTAGTGTTTGTTTAAGATAACTGCCATGACTTTTAATTTGAATGAAAACACTGGGACAGAATAAGTAATGATGTTTGAAAGTAATAAGACATCGAAATTTATAAAATAATTTTTTAAAACGTTGTTATGTTACCTCTGCAGGTGTGTGCTATGCACTAGTATTTGTAAGGACATACTTTAAAATTATGATACCATTTTTGAATGTGGCAAAAGTCCCACTGATCTCCATTGGAACATCACTGGTAGACTGTTTAGAACATCTGAGACATTTATGTAACTGAAAACAATTTTATTCTTACGTAAAGTAATGTGACAAATGATTTGGCTATAATTTATGTCAGTACATGCAAAAATTCATACATGATTGCATTTATTGACATTTATATTTTTAAATTAGTATTCTATCATAGGAATAAACAGTATTAGTTGTTAATAATTTCTTGATTTTAATGTTAAGTACAAATATTTTAATATTAATTACTCTGATACTTTATCAATTATTAATTACTCCGATGCATCTTAACCATGGAATTATTTTATGTAGTATCATTTGTACTTAAGCAGGAGTGTGTCCAGGAAAAGATTCTGTCCAGATATTTTAGTGAACCCAGTACAGTGGGATTTATTGAAATTTCTATTCTACATTTTTCCCAGCTGTCATTTTTTGCCTGAGTATCCTGTGATACGTGACAGTAGACAAGTACAACTTGTGGTAAGAACTTGTTTCCTTGTGGGATTTTGCAGAATTCCGCTATGCCTTGATGGTGTTTTCAAATGCATACTTGGTGTAAAACAACAAGGAGATTTTTTTGATTGAATATAATTCTTTAATGTTGTCTCTATTTGGCAATCAAGTCACCCATTGATGGAGATCAGAAGAAAATGTTTGAGCACAAGAACCCATGTGTGTACATAGGGTTCCAGTTTCATAATCTGATACTGGTTTTGTTTTTAAGACATCAGATGCTACTGTCTGTTTTTTAAAGCTTATAAATCAACCTTTTAAAAATGTTTAAAAAAGTTAAATATGGCTCAGCACTAATTACATTATTGACTGAAAACATGTATTCTTGTCAATCAGACAAGTTTTAATGTTCTTAAATGCTGTAAGGCACATACCTAAATCATTCTAATATGCTCACAGTGTAATTCATTAAAAGACAGTAAGTTGGACTAGTATATTAATACATTGACATTATTAAAAACAGTATATAAAATCAGACTTATTCCCACAATTTCTTTTCTATAGTTTTTTTACATCATAAAATGCCCTCTACTCTTTTCATGATTCATTCTTTTCTTTGCGGCATTTAAAAAAACTGTATTTTCTGAAACGGGTAGTTCTGTAGGTTGGCAGAAGGGGGAATATGAGTAATTTAACAATCTGAAGATTTACAAAATTACAGGCTCAGTGTCAGAGATACCCAGAATTCCTTTGATAGTGAGCTGTGGTATGATGCCTACAGGCCAATTTATAATATATATGTATATGTATATGCATATGCATATGCATATGCATATGCATATGTATATGTATATGTATATGTATATGTATACACACTTTACATTTTATTGCCAAATTAGCAATATTCTTGTGATATAATGATGTGAGGGTTAAAAAAATGGGGCAAAAACTTGCAAACTAGTGTCTTATATTCATATACATAATGTAAAATGTTGCATAAAAAGTATTTCCCAGTTAGATGATATGTCATATGCCTCATTCTGTACTCTGAGCAGTCTTAGCCCTTTTTAACCTCTGTCTTGCTTAGCTTTACCACCTACGCAATATGCAAATTTTGGAAACACTTCCATAAACTCTTCTAAAATTCACTGTTGAAAAAATGCTTTTAAGACTTAGGTGTTACTATTACTGTTTAATTCAGATTTTGTCAAAGATTTTGCGCTGGTGTGGGGTCTGTCCAATTCTTAGGCTGCTGTTAAAGTTTAGTGGCTGAAATCATGAACCAGGCGACCATTGTGATGGGTTTTGGTTGCAGCAGCACTAATAGTTATTTGTTAGGTAAAGTCTAAAACAGTAATTGCTCTAATTTGAGCAAATCATAATCTAATAATGTTATCTAAATTATACATGATGTAATTATTAGTAAGCATATGTGCACATAGGTAGATTTTATCTTACTTACAGTAGCAGTTCTGTCCACAAAATACTGCTGCAATCCCACAATAGTATTATGTGGTGCGCCCACATAACTGGCAATGTTATGGGATTGTCACAGCCTGTGCCACATAATTACATAGCTGTTCCACATGAATGAAATACAGAGAATAATGCAATAGAAAGTTAAAAAATAGAAAAAGGAATAAAATGTATCTCTAATGCAGAAAGAAGTACTATATAGGCAACAAAATAATGATGTGGTTTGTACACATAGATGGCTGGAGAATTATGGTTTTAAAATTTATATGGGTTCTCTTAACATTTAAAGGTTGAAATGTGAACATACTCCTAATGCACAGTAACTCAGTTAAAAGCTATAAAATCATGAAAAAGACGAAGTTCATGCTTAGCTGTAATCATTATCAAAAAGTAGGAAAAGTTCTGGTAAACTGAAAGAAAGAGGAAAGTATACATTAAAAAAAAAAAAAAAAAAAAAAAGAGAGAGAATTAGAAAAAGAAAGCATTCCTGGGCATTTCCAGCAGTTTATTCATATGTCATATGCTCAATCATGAAGTTTCCCGGTGTGTAATAGGATCCCTAATTTGTATGTGTTCCATAAGCCTGCATTCTGAAAGGACCAGATTAATATAATTTTCCAACTGATATTTGTGCACATTCCAAGAATTTAAGACTAGAATTTTTCATGGATACAAAATGGTATTTCACATATTAACAATAAAGTCTTAGCCCTTCTCACTGGGGAATAAACCCTATGGAGTAACCTGCAGTAAATCTAAGGCCTTATTATGTTAATCTTGATCATTCTGATTTTCCTTACTAATACTACCACATAAGTGCTTAGGAAGGCATGCTGACTTACAGTTTAAAGTTGGCACTTGAAATTAATTTGATTTTGCTGAATGACAAGTAGGATAGACTTCCTGATTCATCTTTGAATGTAGTTTAAGTTACCTACATGGTTAACCACTTCACTATTAATCAGTATCTCCAAATCATTAAGATGTAATCTGAATTTAAAAGCACTTTTTACCTCAGAAGGTTACAGAATATCTTGATAATTTATCATAGGAATAGACAAATATTCAGATGCAGAGCTGTACTGAAGGCAAAGATTCCTCTTCATTGAAATTA
This sequence comes from Nipponia nippon, assembly GCF_047370975.1. NCBI lineage: Eukaryota > Metazoa > Chordata > Aves > Pelecaniformes > Threskiornithidae > Nipponia > Nipponia nippon. Next base: position 47,039,806 of record NW_028262347.1, read on the forward strand.
ATTTCCAATTAATTGGAAAAAAAAGGATTGTAGTAATAAAACTAAGGGCAAAAAGTCTGAAGAATTAAATATGGTGATCACTACAGATGGAAGTCTAATACTGCACTCTGTGAAAAAGTGTACCAGTATCTTAAATTTCTTCCAAATTTTTGGCTCTAAGCTATAAATGTAAAAGGGAGGGTTTTAATTAGCTTCAGAGGGCTTTCAATCAGATTCTTTACAAACCTGAAATTAAGTGTGCTCCAGTGATTAATACAACCTTAAATATTACTCTGACTGTAATTGGGTGAAAACACTTATCCTTATTTGAAAGAAAATAACAAAAATTTTACATCAGAGAGCCACTCAGCCCTATTAAAATCTAGCATATAACACTGAATATTATTGTCTACAAGATGATGAAGCCTCAGATGCTATGATGATAGGGATTGAATAATAATTCCATAGAAAGGTTAGTTGTTTAAAATACTGTGGCCTCCTGGGCCTTTGGGAATTGGGACATTAGAAAACTTCTGCTGTGTGTTGAAACAGGTTAGATGGAAATAAGAATGATCAATTCCATTGGTTTGAATCTCTCTGAGCATCAGAGCATTCCCACAGCGTTCTCCTGGAGAAACTGGCTGCTCATGGCTTGGACAGGCATACACTTCACTGGGTAAAAAAATGGCTGGATGGCCAGGCCCAAAGAGTTCTGGTGAATGGAGTTAAATGCAGTTGGTGGCCGGTCACAAGTGGTGTTCCCCAGAGCTCAGTACTGGGGCCAGTTCTGTTTGATATCTTTACCAATGATCTGGACAAGGGGATTAAGTGCACCCTCAGTAAGTTTGCAGATGACACCAAGTTGGGTGGAAGTGTCGATCTGCTGGAGGGTGGGAAGGCCCTACAGAGGGACCTGGACAGGCTGGATCAATGGGCTGAGGCCAACTGTATGAGATTCAACAAGGCTACGTGCCGGGTCCTGCACTTGGGTCAAAACAACCCCATGCAACGCTACAGCCTTGGGGAGGAGTGGCTGGAGAGCTGCTTGGCGGAAAAGGACCTGGGGGTGTTGGTTGACAGCCAGCTGAATATGAGCCACCAGTGTGCTCAGGTGGCCAAGAGGGCCAATGGCATCCTGGCTTGTATCAGGAATAGTGTGGCCAGCAGGACCAGGGAGGTGATAGTGCCCCTGTACTCGGCACTGGTGAGGCCGCACCTCGAGTACTGTGTTCAGTTTTGGGCCCCTCACTACAAGAAGGACATTGAGTTGCTGGAGCGTGTCCAAAGAAGGGCAACGAAGTTGGTGAAGGGTCTAGAGCACAAGTCTTACAAGGAGCGGCTGAGGGAGCTGGGGTTGTTTAGTCTGAAGAAGAAGAGGCTGAGGGGAGACCTTAGCGTTCTCTACAACTATCCAAGCGATAGGACTAAAGGAAACAGCCTCAGGTTGCACCAGGGGAGGTTTAGATGGGATATTGGGAAAAATTTCTTCACTGAAAGTGTAGCTGGGCACTGGAACAGTGAGAAGTGGTTGAGTCCCTATCCCTGGCGGTATTTAAAAGACGGGTAGATGTGGCACTTAGGGACATGGTTTAGTGGTGGACTTGGCAGTGCTAGGTAACAGGTGGACCTGATGATCTTAAAGGTCTTTTCCAACCTAAACAATTCTATGATTCTACAATCACAATGATTGCATTATTTCTACTAAGGAAAGACTAAAAGCTTAAAGATTTTGAACATGCAGAGCTCTCACAAGCTTAAAGCGACTGTAAATATAAGGCAAAATATATAAAGAGTTGACAGGATAAAACTGTTACTCTTTTCAAAGTTTCTTGACACTACTATGGAAGAGAAAATAAATATTGATGTTAACAGCAATAATACAGGCTGCTACCTGTGCGAAGCAAAACTTTAAAATCATGGTCATTAAACATATAGAGGGCAAGCATCAGAAAACAAGGGATAAACTTTCTGTGCTGACACAAAGGGTACGCAGTCAGGAAGGTAGAGCATAAAATCTCTGTAGCCTTCGAGCTGTTGGTTTGAAAATGCATGGACTTTTAAATGAATTTTACATTAAACAGTAACTGGATAAAGATGAAGAAATGAAACAGGTCTCCATTTCATCTGACTTCTCTGAGTTAGACTGGAATACAAAGCCTGTCTGCATTGGTGCAATGCTGTTCTTGGTACAGTGAGCTGGTTTGAACAGGAAGTCTGGAGATTGTCTCCTCCAGAATAGCCTACAACTTTACAGTAATGGCATTTTCCTGAGAAAAAGAGAGCTGCAGGCTTCAGCTCTCTGAGGAAGGAGTTGAGAGCCAGTCTCTCTATTCCTGATTGAGTAGTCTAGCTACTAAGATGTTATGCAAAAGTTTGGTGACATTACGGCTAGGATAGTCTTTCCTTTTTTGTTGGTAGTTTGTTTGTTTGTTTTTATAAAAAATGGACCCTACTCAGTTAGACACCTAGCTTCTGAAAGGATTTGGGCTTTTCAGCCAAGATAGAGGAATGACTTAATCTGCCTCCTGGACTCCACTTCTGAATGTCCAGAGACTAGAAAATTTAAGTACATCCTTATGTTCAGTACTTCCAGCTGACTGGCTCTGCACTGGGGATTTTGTAGATTGCTCTTCTGCAGTGTCTGATTTTTCCTGGTCATTGTTACTGGCCCTCTGTATCTAGTCAACAGTATTGTTAGACGGCTGCTTTTGATGTTGAATAGCTTTTTATTTCAAGGAAAGGGAGTTCTTTTTAAGCAAATGTGAAATCATTTCTGCAAAACTAACAATCTACCATTTACAATGTGTGGTATCTTCCAGGTCAGTATTTTTAACCTTTGCCCTACATGTTCCCAAACCAAGGACCCATTGCTAAAATGAAATATGGTTTTCATTTCTATTTTGCTATATTTATGTGCAGGTACATTGCCTCATGCCAAAATGCACCACCACTGGATGTTAGAAGTTTATAATTAATATAATACTCTTACCTAAAGTATAATTAAAATGCTGTCTGATGGTTATGGTTAATTAGCAAAAAACTAAAAGATTAAATTACTTACTGGGCCCTTGACTGATTGAACTGATACATGTCCTGGATAAAATATAAATATTGCAGAAAATAATCCAATATGACATCTCTGACATTCAACTGTAACTTAAATTATAGACTGGTCAGTAAATGATCTTAAGCTGTTTAAGGTTTCATCAGCCATCTGCAAGATTGATTTTCTTCAAAATTACTGTACTAAAATGTTTTCTTTTGTTGTTGCACTGACTCAGATCACAAACCACAATTTTAAGATCGGCTCTTATTTACAAAAATGCTTTGACATAGTGCATTTGTTCAGCCTGGGCAACAATAAAGGATTGTGGTATCATTTTGAAGAAGGTTGTTTGACAGACCCTGTTTGTTTATTTGGGGTAATGTGAGCTGCATTCAGAAAATGTTATATTTTGTTTCATGATTGTGTACATTCTCTCCCACTGCTTCCAGGCAAGTCCTGTAAGCAGAGAAGACACGGATTTAGACCTTGTTTCCATGGCCAGTGGAAGTGCTTTGACTGAGAACAGAGAAAAAAATAAGCAGACACAGAGACACTCAGCAAGATGTTCAAGTAAGTTATGGTTTGTTTTTCAATATCAGTTTTAAAGATCACTTTAAAATGCTAGGTGGAACTGAGCATGCTTGGAATCTCTAATAACACATGTTACTTATCCTTTTGTTTCTTTCTAACCTAAAACCTTTTCATACGTTTGCTACAGTTCTGTTTAAAAACTGTGTCATTAGTATCAATAGACTTTCCTCTTGTGATTTTAAATCACGGGATGTTCCCTGTGACGTATGCTAGGTCTTCTGATGATCGAGTTCTTAAAAGATTTTCATTTCTCTAAATCATAAAACACAGTGGTTTTTTTAATGTTCTCTTTTTTTTCCAAAAGAGGTTTGAAAAATACATGTTTTGTTAACTGAATACCCAAACACATACTCTAATCAAGCCACAGATTTCTGTCATGTTGATTACTAATTATGCTGTAGTATATGCATTCTACTGAACTTACTATAGCTCAGTGGCAGAGGATACTTTTAAAGCCTTATATTTTTACCATTCTAATGTCATACAAATTAACAAAAGAATATAGAGAGAGAAAAAATGAAAAAATAATACTTGAAAGTCATAAAATGGTAGCATTGTAAAATTCATGTTTTATTTTGTGTAATATAACTGAAGAAAATGTTAATATACTTCCAATAATATGACATACTATGTTTTGTCATTTGTGTACAACGTCTTTTCCAAATAAATAAAACTCCAAACCCAAAAAATGTACATTACAGAAAATATAAGCAGTATTAAATAACTTTGGCAAAATTATTGAAAATCCTACAGCTGTTTAAGTAGTGAAGTTTCTTGAAATGCTTTATGTCAAAATAGAAATCAGGTTATTTCATATATCATAAGTAATTGCTGGATTTGCTTTTTTGGTTATGTTTTCACATATACTGATTTTTCACTTTCAGCGAGAAACAAATTAAAATTCAAGGAAAACATGTAAAAATACTTGATATCTCTATTTTTCTGACATACTTTGTAAAGGCTTTAGAATAAAGATTTATTTACATTATATTAGTCCACCACAGGCAAAAAATAACAGTGAATACAATTTGTTCATGCTTATCCACTTGATTTACATTCCTAAAATTAGATTAGATAAAATTTATCATCCTACTCGACGTTAACTGCATCGATGGAGAAAGAATATGATTGTTTCTCTCTGCCTGCCATCTTAGAAAAGAATTAATTGTGTCCTGAGTTTTCCTGTTTCTCTCCATTGGCTAGTGATGAAGCCCTGCCATTTAAATTAGATGAGATTCCTAACTGCTAAGATCCTGAATTTAGGTGAGACAGGTCTAAGCTACTGATATCAATGGCAAAATTATCAGTGTATTCATATATTCAGAATAGAATGTATGCATATCTTGAATAATTGAGTTCAATAGTATACACCGCATTCATATTAATGTATAACTGCTGTCTAGCTTGTACCCTACATTATATCACCATCCAGAAAAATAAATAAGAATAAGCTCTTTCTACAAAGACAGGCATGTAGAACTTGCCTATGTTAGGAACTTGGGAACAGTAAAGAAAAAAAGTATGTCATTGTATTATACCTTCAAAAACAAGAGACTAGGAAAGGAGCAAGAAAGAGCAATCAACAGGCAGAGTCATAAGTATGAGAGACAGAGAGACAGTTTACAGTGTGGTAATATATATGTATTTTTATAAAATACATGTCTACTATCCCACAATTACATATTTATTCTCCCTTCAGTAGTCCAGGAATTAAGGAAAAAAAGGCCCAGGTCTTAGGTCTTTCTACATACATTCCTGTATGTGCATCTATATACGTTTTTCATCACGGAATTGAGAAATTAAACAGTGATGATACATTAAATTGTAATGCATATTATATATAAAACCAGGGATTAATATTATCTTTGTACAATTTATATGCAGTATATAAACATGTTTGTTATATTAGTTCTGTTTGTTAAAGACTGTTGCTTTTCAATGATCAAAAATAAATTATTAGCCCTGTGGTATCTATAGTCTGAAAACATTAGAATTTGCCTTTACTTATAATGTATTCACTATAAAATACTTTCCTGTTGTATTGTCTCCCTTGGTTTTGCTTTCTGAAATATTTAATGAAGAAGCCTAGAAACTATTTTAGTGATTTAGTAGGTGTATTCCTTTTGAGTTAGTCTGCACTTGTATTACAAAAGAGCTTAGAAAAGATGCTGTGACCTTAGAGGTGCTGCCATTTGAATAAATTGTTAAATCAAGGTCTTGTACCATTTTTCAAGGAGAATTCAACCTCAGTGGTTTGGCAAGCTTTAATTAATAAAATGTTACTAAGTTCACTTTGCAACATCCATAATCCTGGTCGTTGCTCAGAATTGTTTTTAATTATTGGTAGGAAGTCTTCGGCAAGCTGTGCCATACAACTAAAAGAGATGTTAGTATATATCAGTGATATTAGTTGGGGGTATCATATATGTTTCTTATATATAATTTGTAATTCAATAATTGTATCAATAAATTGTTGAGAAACTCCGGGCTGAAAAATGAGGTCTAAAAATGCAGCATAAATTATTTTTAGGTATATTTACTCAAAAAAACGCTCAAATATATACGATACCTAAATAAATCCATTTTATATACTACAGGGACATGACTGTACATGAATGATCATGTTTTTGTAAGACAAAACATGCAATCCTTCAAAATTATTATCTTTAATTCAGAGATTTTTTTAGAAAGGCTAAGTCAAGATTTTCGGAAATATTTTGGGGAACTGCTCAGCTTTGATATACATTTTGTAGATCTTGTTTTCCAAAGGTACGTTCTTAGAATTCCTGGTTAAAGAATTTTAAGGTTTTTATCACCCAAATTTACTATTTTTTTCTGAAAAGCTGGATGGGGTAGATTAATCCTAAACTAACTTAATTTGGTTCCTTGACAAAACAAAATTAATTAAGGAATAAAGGAAATGCTGTGGACATAGTATATCTCAGTTTAAGGAAGGCATTTGTGTATTTAAAGTATTTGATGTGGTTCTGTGTTATACGTTCAAAGGGAAAATTGACTGTGCATTAAATTCACCCAGTATTAAAAAAAAAAAGAAGTAAAAAAAAAAAATAACCTAAAGAAAGAGTAGCAATTGTTCAGTTAGACTAATTAGTCATCTATCTAATTTAGGGCCTTGCCTCTATTGATGCCCAGTACATTATGTTCTCAAACATACTACTTTATATTCCTTCCAGAAAAAATAGTTATTTCTTTATGCTCCCTGGTAACTAATTCTTTCTTTTCTATTTCTTCAGGTGGTTTTTTTGAGTGGTATTTTTTTTGTCCCTTCTTGTCTAACCGCTGCTAAGATCTTAATCTCTGTCGTACCTAATGCCAATAAGTTGCAAAAGTAGGTGTGTTAGAATGTCTTTTGCTGATTATAGTTTCTGCCTTTCAGTTTCTCATAAACTTAACCTTGCTTTTGTGAAAAAGGACAGAAAAAAAAGTTCTTTTCCCGTGATGTATAATTTCTCTGTAATACACATACATGAGCCATGATGGCTTAGTGGCTTACAGAGTTATGGAGGATTCAGCTATCAGTCCTACACCCATTGGTATTTTTATTAACTCCATAAATATTGGTGTGAATTGCTGATTATATTTTTTTTAATACTTCCCTGAACACTGGTAGTGTAGTCAGCATTGAGTTGCAAGATGGGCATAGAAATATTTTGCAAGAATTAAAAATTAAGTAATTATTCTTTTATACAAGCTAGACAGGATGAATTTTTTTATACTAATGTTCAGTTTGTGAGTAGGCTATGACAATCATCAACTCCATTCTATCATCCTAATCTGGTTCTGGCCAGCCAGTGTTGGACCTTTAGATGAGTATCCTACATATTGACATTGCCTACCTATCATCACAATTTTGTGGTTTTCTTTTCTCTGAAAATCGTAAACTTTATTTTCATTATGCTTCTTGTGAACTGCAATCTTTTGACAGAGATTTCCAGAACAACCAGAGTTTGAAAGTGGAATGCAATGGGAATTGTGCCTCTAATTGTTATTTAAAATACTGCTTAGAATTCTTAACTCTTCTCTTCCCTGAATTCTAGCCTTTCAGGGAGCCTCTGATATCAGTAAAACACTGCTTTCCAGGAAAAAAAATACCTGAATCTTGTCATTCCTTCATCACCCCTAGTTCAAAAAATGGCCCATAAATACTATCTCCACTACAAAACATTTATCAGTTTAATTTCTCAGATAAATTCAAACTTTACTATTCTGTTATTCAGTGACATTAAATTAATGAAGTTTAATAATGCCTTTCTTATACTGGAAAGACTTCAAATTCAAAGAAAAAAAAAAAACAAACGCAGTAACTTTTATTTCACTTTCCTTTTTACATCTTTCTCTCAATTCTTATTTTTCCTCTTGACAGAACCCCCACGTTCATTTTTTTTGCCTTCTTTTCTTTTGATAATGAGAGTCCTTAGAAAGTCTTCAAGTTTGTTTTAAGCAGTGTATGGTAGAGCTTCACTTTTTTAAAAATTCCTACTTTCTTGCTCCTTTCTCCTTAGCATTAGTATTGTCTATATATTCTAGTTCCATAACTGCTGTCTTTCATTTAGGATTTGTAAACTCCCTGTGTGCAGTAAACATCTCATTTTTAAGCTCTTTCTTCATGCCTTTACTCATATTTTACAGAGGGGTTTCTGGTCGTTTTTTTTTTTCTTTTCCTTCTTTCTTTCTTTTTTTTTTTTGTTTTGCTTGTGCAATCTGAATTAGAAGTTTGCCATGTTATAGAAACTGAGTAAGCAACATCTTAGAAACATGGGATCAAATATGAAGGTACTTATTTAGTAGTCCTTTCAATTTCTCAGCATTTACCTGCTTAGTAGACTTCCTAGAAGATAAGGGTAACATTTATGCTTTCTCCTTAGAAATGTGTAGAAACGCTGTAAATTTATAGAGGATATTTACACTACAAATTACTTATTATCAGCAGCAAAATGCTGAACCCAGTTTACCTTAGAAATCACAACTGCTGCCACAATTTTCAGAATAAAGCTGTCTCTTCACATCTGGTTATACGACAACATGAATGTTAGTGGTCAAGCATTTTGTCCAATAAAACATAGTGACATGATTCCCTACTATTAATATTTTTATGCTTAGAAAATTAAGGCATAAAATGGATGAGAAAGGGTTCTACAGTGCTGAAGTAATTAAAATCTACCAGGCTTTGATACCTAGTAGAAACGCATGACTATTGTTTTGAACATCCTTTCAACATAGCATTTTCCACACAGATACCTCTGTACATCTTACCAGAATACAAAATACGCCTCAGAAAAAAAAGCTGTTGAACCACCATACATTAATGCATAGCATATATTTACATGGTCAGAGGGAAATAGTTGGAAACTAATTAAACCTATGTTATAGGCTGAAAGAATGCAAAATACCCTCAGTCTGGAAACCCTTAGACATGTTAGAATAGAATGATACCTAGGCAAAAAGCTGTTCAGAGAGATGGGATAATTTAGCAGTGGCACAACTCTATAAGAATTTGAAGTTATTTAATGATTTTTAAACCACAGCTCACTCATATCCTGTGAACTTATGGTGCAGGTAGATAAAGCTCATAATCTTAATATTGTGTCACATCCAAATTTTTCATCTGACATTGATGCTTTCTTTTCAGTAATCACTGAGAAAAATCATTGTATTAAAAATTAATAAATCAGTACAATACTCTTCATTATATTTTAAATATTCTTCAATATACTGAACTTTACTTGATGCCCTGTATGTGAAAATACACAGCACAATGGAACTTGTTCATGTGCAGACTTAGATACTAAAACCTACTTTTCTGTGTATGGTAAATGCATGGTGCTAATAGGATACATTTTATCCATGAGAGAAAGTATTTGACTGCAGATTCAAGAGTTCTGGCTTTTTTTTACAGTTCTGTCACTAGCCTGTTAGTTGATATTAGCAATGTCATTTTGAATGTATATACATCAATTTTCCTATCTGCAGAAATAATAATCATGATATATACCATCCTTGTATAATGTTTATGTATCTTCTGATGAAAGGATGATAGCATCATTATGTTTAACTGTTAGGAAAGGGAAGGGACCTCCTCCTCATTTGTGAACTGGATAAACTATTTGGAAGCTGCCATGTCAACAAAGGAGTAATGTTGCAGATGGATATACACAGGTACAGCCATGCAAATGACAAACTAGGTACAGTATGGTGACAAAATCAAGGGCTATGTCAAATGGTGGAATGATTAATTCACAAAATAAAGATAATTGGTGACAATGTAGGTCTAACTCTTGTTCTTTCAGAGGTTCTTAAATTCACTGTTGGTTTTTTTTCTTAAATGGGGAGATGTTTTATTGAGTAACAATAGAAGTGCAGTAGTCCTTCAAGAAACATTGTTAAAAATTCAACTAACAGTTTATAATGATGAAACTAGGAAAAATCAGGTATGTACCATGAATTTCTTTCCAGTATAGATATAAATCCTGTGTTTGGAAGTGAAACAGATCAGCATAGGTGTCACTGTTTATGTGTGCAGAGAGCTATTTATCTTAATGTTATCTGCCTAAGAAGGCTTCTCTCAAAAATGAACATAAAATCATGAAGGTAAAAGTGAATTTCTGAGGTGAAATCCTGGCTTAATCAAAGCCAGTAAGCCAGATTTCAGTATGATACGTGCATCTAATACACAATGCAAAAAACTTCAAATTTTTGCTGTTTTTTTTTTCTATTCACAGATACCATAGTAGACTATTTCCCTGTTCTTGCAGTATGCAATCTTGATAACTTATATATTTTTTTTAATTTAAAGAAACACACATGTAGGCCTGGCTCATCAGTGTAATTCCATTTATTTCTGTGCCCAAGTGTTTTAAAAATTTGACTAGTGGTGAGTGCAATTAAGGAGAAGAAAATCTGGACCAGGAAAGTACTTGCGTATTATTTTACATAATGAGAATACTCATGCATGCAAATTTGACTTATTCTGCGGGATCAGAACTTTTTTCTATTTGTTAAACACAGTTGAAAGATACTGCTTTCCTAACCATTTGAAATCATTACGGAGATGCATATATACTTCTCTATGTATTAGTTAACTATCGAAGAACACATACCTAATCTTTTTGAACAGACTACAGAATGATAATTTACAGGATGCTGCTTAATTCACTTTGAGGTTACATATTTAAAATGTGACCTAAATGCAGATTTTAAAAGGCACTTAGAACTTCCTTTCATTAAATTTAGCAGGCTAGGGAGAAAAATGATACATTATCTCATGTAATTTCATCATCTGTGTTTTGAATTATGAAAATAATTAAAGAACTATGTATAACAGATACACAGAGGCATTTCCTAAGTTTTAAGTGCTTAATTTTACAGACTGATAGTCTTTTAGTAGGGTTTGGGGGTTCTGAGGTGTGTGTGTGTTTTGTTTAAAGAGAAAACAGGTTAATAAAAGAGAAAATCCATTCTGAGACATTGACTTACATGTAACTTAGATACCCACTTGGAACCTTTGGAACCATTAAACTCACCAGAAGAATTTCTGTCATATGATATAAGTAAATAATAACAATTTTAGGTTTCCTTTGCTATGGGATATTTGTCAAATAGATTCAAAAATATTTCTCAAGTCATTGCACAGAAAGACCCTGTAATGAATGTTGGGTTACTACAAAGTTGTTGCATTGGATGGCAAAGATATGTCTATAGATTTTTTTTCCCCAAGACAATCTTTCTTTGTTTGTTTGGGTTTTTTTCCTTCTAATTTGTCTCTTTTTCATTGCTGATTTTTCCCCACTTGTGTTCCCTAATCCTTTCTTTTACTCTGAACAATTCTTGTTTCTGCTCCTCCAACTTCTTATTCCAGCATAAGCTTCCTCTCCCGTCCACTCTTAGGCTTCCTTTCCACAGTTGCCACTGAGTCTTGTGTTTGTATCAACAGATCCTTTTCTCACTACTTTTTTCCTCTCTCTCTCTATTCTCTTTTGTATCCAGCAATTCCTTGCCAGTATTCCTCAGATTCATCATCTCCTAGTTTAAATCTCCTCCAAATTTGGCCTGATCTAGTTTACCCTTTAGGCAGATCTTGAGTCCCCAGACTCTTAATCTTCTATGTATCCTTTCTGATCATCACCTGTATTTTCACTTCTTTTAATTATGTAAGTTCTGAGAGTTAGGGCCCGTCTAGTGCCCCTTAATCCGCCTTCTTTATTCTTACTCAGTTTCCCTTTGCCAACTCACAACTTCTTCCACATGTTTTCTCTCTGCTCTCAGTGTCAATCTATTTGTCAAGTCGTTCTAGTCTCTTGTGCCAGCTATGTCAGGGTATTCTTTGCCAGGTTAGCCTTAGTTTCTCTTGCCTTAACTCCAGTCTCACTTCTCTCTCAGATTTTATTTCCAGACCTCTGCCTCTTCTCTCAGTCTCCTTCCTATAGGAGCTTTGGTTCTTGTCCTCTCCATGGTTCCTGTAGCTAGGCTCCATCTGCCACAGAGAGCATGAAACAAGCAGGCTCTTAAGTTCCCTGACCTAGCATGATCTTCAACATTATTTTTAGGAATAGTCTTGCTTAGCTCTGTGTAACATCATGGTAAAGTGCATTTCCATGCTGACTGATATTTTAGGGAATATAGCCAAAAAAATCAAGAACGTCTCCTCTGATCATGTAGAAACTTCAATTTGTATATACTTGATCCAAATCTGGACAGATCCTAAAAGCAAGACTTTTTGTTACTTGGCTGACTTCAAGTCCCCTCTGCAAAGGGCAACATAAATGTTTCACATATTTTCTTAGAAGTGACCGACCTTTCCAAAAACTTTGGCCAAAGGCAGATACTCACTATGTAAAATTTCATCCTAAATGGTCAAAATTGGGGAAATAGATGAATAGAAATAGAAAAACAAAAGAAATATTAGGCTTTAATAACCAATGGTGCTAAAAGTCCTGTTTGTAGTTACAAAAATGTTATATTTCACATGAACATTTTTGGAGCATTATGTTTATTATGTTATTTATTTTAAGTGTGTAGAATGGCAATTAATAAATGTTTATAACTTATTCTTGTAAATGTTTATCTATGTGGGTTCCTTCATGTGACTGAGTCACATTTTAGAGTTCAGATTATTCAAGTATGTAATTGTCAGCATGATCTGGTTAGAACAGCATCAATATTTGATAAGGAAAGATATTTAAGTTCATTTTTTCTATAAAAATTTTAAGATTAGTCTCTAGCTCTACCAACTTGAAGTCAAGGAGATTTACAAACAAAATTAATTATTTGCTTAAAAAAAATAAATTAATAATGAATATGTTTTATCTTCAAATCTCCATATGGAAAGGAGTTATATTTTTGCATATTATGTGCGATTTTGTATAAGATGCTCCTGAGGCTTCTCAATGCTATTCAAATATAAGTGTGAAATAGAAAAATATGATGTAAAATTGCAATACAATAAATATATTTTTGTTTTGATGTAAACAATGCAACTAAAAAAAATTTTTTCATCTAACTTCAGTATTGCCATAAGTAACAATATTAAAAAGTAACTTTTCTGAGATTGTAGCATTTACCTTTTTCACAGTCCTGCTGAACCTAGCTTCTTTCTAGAGCTTAAATTGATGTAAACGCTTTGCTGCTAAGGATTCGTTCTGGTCACTTTCATTAAAACGTTGAAGTTTTTTTCTCCATGCCTTCTTATTCTGTATTGGCTTTTAAGTAATACAATATGGTAAGGACTTTGAAATAAATTATATCACCAGACACACAATGTTAGGCGGATCGATAAATGCCCTATGACGTCTACTATACATCATAAAATCTCTATCATAACCTGTTTAACAAAGCTTTTCTTCTTGGACACCAAGAATTTCATTCAAAGCATTTTACATATTGCATTACTTATCAAAACAGAGGATATGTAAACCTTGACATTTGTTAAAAGACCCAGGCTTTAACCAAAAAAGACCAGAACAAATCAATAGCAGAAAACAGATTAAACAACAGAAAAGTGACTGCTTAGAAATAGAACCATGTTAACTTAACCCAAGACAAGCTTTCAGCACATACTCAAAAGAAATGGTTATTTGATATATACAGGCACCTGGAAATCTCTCAGACTATATTGGAGCTTCATATAGTCAAATATTACAATTAAATGGAAGTACAGTAACTAACTGTTACAGCCTGTCTTCCAAAGCCTAGTTTGGGATAGGAGAAATTAAATTGCTTTTCTTGGCTAAGATTTTGTTCCCATATGAACGGGTATTAGAATAACTGTATATCATATTAAATTATACTTAATACACTTGCCAGGTTCTATTTAATTCTAGTACCAGTAATGGTAAAAATTATTGTTGTTATTATTGTTGTTGTTGTTGTTATTATTATTGTGGTTGTCAAAAATATCAATATAGAGTAAAAGCAATGTAATAGTTCTAATTTATATTTAGTAAAGATACATATGGGCTTGAAACAATGTGAATCTTTCTGTTGTTGCCTTTGGGTAAGGCCTACTACATATACACTCATGGAACATAACATGTAAAGACAATATTATGATCGTGCTTACAATTATTCATAAATCACAAATGCACATGTGCATACCTATGTGTGTATTTATGCATACTAATGAAAGATATGCCTTAGAGATCTCTTTATATTTATAGCAAAATATGACTTTAAATATTACCTTTTATTTTACTAATCAAACAGTTCTGATAACAGTAATTTTATTCACTCATATATGCTAAGATATGAACCATTCATTTGCAAGACACATTGCAGTTTAGAGGAAAATGGAGGTATTGCAAATCCAAGCTTGATGTAAAAACCGTTCACATCATTAGTAATGCTGTAAGAGAAAGCTATAAGCTCTCTCAAAAAAAACTATTGAGGTGCAAAGTAAGACTTTCAAATAAAGTACACCCTGAAGAACAGTTAAAGGATCTCATGGAGATTTTTAATCTTTTCATAATACCCGAATATCTGACTTTGTGGCACTTCAGGTGTATGCTTGGTAGAACATTTTAAAAAATGCAAAATACTTTCATTTGCTATCAATCATTGTTTTTTGGTGAATCTTTGCTTTATTTTTCTGTACATTTAACTAAGTATCCTCCCCACTTTTTTTTTCCTGCCCTTTCCTTAAAATAAAAACTCTCAAAAAGCAGTAAAATTGCACAACTTCTCCTGAACAGCTATATATGTAATTATGTCCAAGTAGAAGAAGTAAAGCACAATAAATATAAGTAAAGACAACAAATATAATAAAACAAATATAATAAGGATTCAATTACCTATTTTAATATGTTTGTTTGTTTGTTTGTTTGTTTGTTTAGAAAAACAAGGCTGTATTTTTAAGGAACATTTCTAGGTTCAGTCTCGTAACTCAAAGTGACATTGTCATCCCTCACCAGACTCTCTTGTCTTCCCTCATCCCCTAGATCTAGATAAAATTCTAACGATTTGCTAATGGAGCTGTCTTTACTGAATATTTCCGAATGAAAAAAAATGCCTGTTTGAGTAATGTAGAATCAGAAAACCTGTTGTAAACACAGGTATTGACAACAAAATAACTGAATTTTAGTTTTAATTTATATGCAATATTTTTACTTCTTGCAAGACTTTGTCTAGATGCTTACTTTATACTTAAGTACAAAGCTGCTCTTAATATGGCACAAGAGTGTTCATACCTAGATTTTCAGTGAAAGAGCAAAAGACATGAATTAAAAATAAGTGTACTAATTTGTGGGCACATGTATGATAAATCAGGTAAGTCCTATATTTGCAATGCATTCCATTCCTATATTTTCATTTTTTTTTTTTTTGTTCTTGCATTAAACTCTAGGAGAAAAAACTGCAATAAAAACCTTTCTCATATTTGGCTAATACCTTCATTGTAAATAAGGTGTTTCTTTGCTTTATGTCAATCAAGATTAATATTTAAGCCACTAGCAGTCTGTAAGTATAATACCTGAGAATTAGGTGTAATATGAATAGGAGTAAGCAAACCACTATGCTTATATGCTGGTCTGACTCATACCTGTGTTTGAGAAGTCTTCTTCAGGGAATAGACTGTTGGATCTCCATGCCAGTTCTGTCTTTCATCACTCCAGTTAGACTGATAACTGCAACACCAGTGCTGATAACAGTACCCATCCCTTAGTACTAGTTAGTAGATATCAAAAGTGCTTTATCAGAAGCAAGCGTAATTATGCCCATTTCAAAGATGGTAAGATGGGACATACAAAGTGAGTGTTTTGCAGTGATTTACAACAAACCTGTCTTGTAGATATTTCATTCTAAATTAGTTGACCTTTCCCTACAATGGTTTTATTTTATTTGGCTGAAAGTGCTGAGAACTGTGTGAAGGATGGAAAGAAAGAATACAGAGTAGTTCATGCTTTCATTCGGTTTGTCTAGGTCACTACTGTATAGTAAAGTTTAAAGCAGACCCTAGGAAATCTAACCAGCACTTCAGGTTAGATAAAGAAAAGGAGAGCTGTGACTGTCAGACTTTGGGATAGGCTCTGATTTGTTAAACCTGCATTCAAGGGAGCAGAGAGTCTACACCTTCAGAGTATCTGGGATTTTGAAAAATTACCTTCAGGCTGAGGAAATTATCTTTCCCTGTTACTGAGGGTCTACAAATCCTGAGCTATGATTCTCACAGACATCTGAAACTTTGTTTTGTCAGACAGTTTATATGCACTCAAGATTAATAAGTTGCTACATTTTACTCACAAAATATTTGACTATTCTACCCTCTAAACAATGCAAAAATCAGTTACAATTAATTTTTTTTTTTTTTAAATTATGTACTTTGAAGTTTAGACAAGCACAATTCATGCTATAACAGATATGGCTGTTATTCTGCCAAAATAAAAAGATATATTCGTAATTTATGAAGACTTTTCACAAGTTTCTTGTAGCAACATTACAGCAAGTCTTTGGGGTTTTTTTTATTAAATAATAATATACATTTCATACTAATGCAAGGACAATATATCCCTTCCAATTAATTGCATATAGTTATAAGTGGAAAGCCAGAAAACCTACATTTACAGATTTCTGAAATCCATCATGAAAATAATATTTAGCAGTACAGACAGGTTCATAAACAAGTGAGATTTTTAGCACAGAAATAGTCCAGATTAGGCAATCAGGATGTGGCTGACTTCCTGTTTTGGTACATTGACTCCATCACTTTTAAACTAATTTTCAAATTTATTAATGATGTTTTTGTTCTGGCATTTGTATTTTTTTCTGTTTTAAAAATAATGTAATAAAAAATATTTGTTTTGCCAAAATATAGAAATAAATAACTGGTATGTCTAGTTTACCTTTATCATTGATAGAACCTTGAAGATGAGTGCATAGGAAAGTCAGTCTCAAGCATAATTTAGCCCCAGACTTCTTTTCCAGTCTAAATAGCTATATAGCTATCCCCCCCTTTTTTTTTAACAGAGAACATATTCCAATCTTAATTCTTTTTGTTGTTTAACAATGTTTGCAACTTCAGAAAACATCTTGTTAAAATAAAAAAGGGATGCATTTTTTTTAGTATTATTACTGTGTTAGATTTATTTTGAAGTTTCACTAAATTAACCACTTAATTTACTAATTTGAGGGTTTCAGCCTTCAGTGAATACATTATGGTTCCCAGTCAAAAGAATTAATGGAAAGTTTACTGCTTAATTAAATAACTTTATTCTTTGCTCTTTAACAAAAGCCTTACTGCACCAGAGATATCTGCTACCATTTGAGGTGTTAAATAAAAAGATCCAAAGGCAAGGAAAATGGGAATCCTGTAAAAGCAAGACATTAGTATTTTAAACCTTTATCAGGTAGACCTAGAGTAAGTTATACATTTTAAGAAAAAAAAAACTATTATTTACTACATCTGTAGAGCCATAAGAAAACAGAGATCATGTTAAAAATACATGAAAGCTCTTGATTGCAAAAAGAGAGAACTATTTAGTAAGATACATTTGCAATAATTTAAAACTTCATAAAAAAGGGAACTGTAGGCTGGGAAAATCTCCTGGCGTTTAGATCTAGCAGACTACAGAAAAGCATCCGTGAGAAAACGAAGAAGTTCTTACTGTTTTAAATGTATAGCTACGTTGTATATATTAGTAGATAGAATTATATTCAGTCATCTGATTTAAGCCTTTTTTTAAATTTTTTGGGACTATTTATTGTGAGAAATTTAATTTTGCTATTAAGTACTAAAAGGTTAAAATATCAAAAATACTTACTAAAATTATGTAGTTAGTGAACTTTTCCTTTGATAGGTGGCAAAAAGATGTTTGTAAAATTTTTATTTGATAAGCTAAAATAGCATGCTAATTTTAAATATATATATATATATATATATATATATATATAAAACTGCTGTACTACGAACATCATATCATTCTCTTGAAAAGTTTGAGTTGTCTTCCACAGATGCTTTCTTCCTTACAGATGTCTAAGAAAGATATTTCCATCTGTAAAGTGTTGGTTTGTTTAAAATAAATATCATGCCTTTGGTCAGGTCTGCTGGTTATTTTATTTAAATAATTGTCTTAAGTATTTTGTGGAAACTGTTGTCTAAATTACTCAAGCATCTGTATGCATCACAATGAAAGTGATTATTTCATGTATTTCTAGGTGTGCTTAAACTTGCTGTGGCATCATTCAGCATCAAAGTTTAGGTACTCCTGGGCTTTGAAAAAAAAGAAATCTTTCTTTTATTTGGTCTAATATAGTAAAACAATAACTTTTTAATTAGATATATCTTCTGAACTAGTTGTCCATACACTTGACGGATGAATGACATTACTAGTTTCCCTGACAAAAGCATTGCTTATCTCTATATGTGTTTAAAATGTGTTCAAAATGAATAGATAGTGAACTTTTTAAAATATTATAATTTTGTGCAGTAATTTTACTGTTTATTTGATAAGGAGTTTGTTTTTAAAAAAGTACTACCTTTTGAAAATACTTGTATTACTTTTAAAACAGTGAGCAGTATGTAATTATAAAAGTTGTGTGCTATCAAATTAGACATACTAATGTATATCAGTATCCTAAAAAGAATATGATGCAGTGAAATTTAGGGAGTTTTAGTTGGTTGTTTTTTAATTTTGCGTGTCTCTTTATTGTTTAGAAAAGAATATATCTACTCCAGAAAAATCATGTTTGGGTCCATCTCATAAGGAACGGATATCATTTCGAGACCATCCAGTGCAGCTCAGCGGAGGATGGGGAGCAGGCAAAAAAAGGCAAAAGCTTAAAAATATTAGCTAAATATTGGAGATAATTTAACTAGTTGATTTAATCAAATGTGGAGAGCATATGGAGAGCTGTTTCTTTTTAAGCTTGTGAATATCAATTTTTGGATTCTTGTTTATTACCAATATAAACAGTTTCAGTTAACTACATTTGGCTTATTTTATTATACATTGTTACAGTGGTTTGGGTTGTTTTTTTTTTTGGTCAAAGTATTTTATACCTGTCAGTAAGTTATCATAGTTTGCGTTTTCAATTGCTTATATGTTCATGTGGTGTAGAATGCAGAACTGATTAACCCTACAAGGTTTGTTGTACGGTGAATAAGTTTAGGCTTGCTTATAAGAACTGGTTGAGATGCACAAATGTAATAATGGTTCACACTCATGTGATGTATGTCACATATCAAAACACTGAATTCTCATTTTCTCACAAATAAAATACATGTTTGCAAACTGTGTTGTGAGCTATAACAGCCAGCAATGCCATTTGTAGAGAAGTCTGCTTAGAATATTTTACTGAAGCAGCAAAAATTCGCAGCAACCTACAAATGGTGGGGATGCACTTATCTTTTTTTAGTAATATGAGAAGTCCTCTAGAGCTTTCATCCTGAATTATGGTCATAATATGATAAAGCAACCTGTTATAGTTTTATACTTTCAAGGACTTCTAACATTTTCCTAGAGAGTTAAAGAAAAAAATAAATTTACGAAGTTCTCATTTTGTTCTGGGGTAATGTAACATTACGTCTACATGACACTGTTAACCCAACTTTATTTGTTCATGTAGCCAGACTCCTTCCAACCCATGTGTAAAAGTTTTGTGGTGCAAAGAGATCTAGAGAAAAAGAAGAAATACTATCTCAACTATTCGTGGGTATCTAACTCA
This sequence comes from Nipponia nippon, assembly GCF_047370975.1. Lineage (NCBI taxonomy): Eukaryota > Metazoa > Chordata > Aves > Pelecaniformes > Threskiornithidae > Nipponia > Nipponia nippon. Next base: position 47,059,592 of record NW_028262347.1, read on the forward strand.
TTACTTCTAGTGAATTCTTTGACCATCAACATACAGGACAGAAAATGTTCCTTTATTTCAAAGCCTAACATTATTTTAATGTTTTCCACTTCGAGGGTAGAAGTTGCTAATTGGATCTAGAGAAGTCTGTCTTTGGTATTTCCTCGTCTGTTTTTGTCCAATATTGTGAAGCCTCAACCCCCTACAGACTGAGAGAGAGGTGGGGAGGGTAATGGGGCTTAAAACTTCAGTCAGTAAAGAACATAAATTCTTATGTTGTGGCTGTTTTTAAAATGTACTTAAATTACATATGACATTATTTTGTGAGGTGCTTTTTATGTTAACATACACATGACTATGGATTGAAAGCAGTTATCTCAATTTTTGTGACTACTTGCATTCATTTTCAGATTAAAAGATGGTTGATCTCATGGAAAACATCCAGTAAATAATGTTGCTCATTCAAATCAGCGTGCTGTTTTTTATTATGATTTTACTTTTGAAAAGTCAGTGCAGCCTCCTTCAGAGAAGATTTCTTTACCTTTCTGAGGAAAGATGATCAGTGAAGGTTGCTTGGCATGACAATAGAAATCCTGTGGTTGTCAGCAGGCTATAAAATATCACTAGATGTTTATGTTATCTAGTTAGTTTCCCAACATATGTAGTACATGTTAAACTGAATTTTCAGATCTGCTATATAATGACTTTTAAATGTCACTCCCAAAGACTGGAGCTTTCAAAATGTCTGCCACTGTACATGGCAGTGTGGTCAGTAAATAGATACACCACTGTTTCGGATGGTAACTGGAGATCAAAATGCAAAATCAAGCAGTTCACGGTTTAAGGCATCTTGCAGATTATTCCCTCTATTTGACTGGAATGTCCATAATATATTGCACATTATACCAGCTGTAAATAAGAGACATTTGTATTTCAGATTTCATAAATCTTTCTAGATCTATATCATCTATATCTATATCTACCTCAATATCTAAAAAAGATCTGCTGTATAAAAATCGTCATACATGATCTCTTTTGCTTTCCAGGTGTTTCTGAATAAGAAATACCTCCAACCTTAAATAAAATGTTTTCACAAGATTTTTAAAGGCATTTTATTTTGCAAAGAGAAAATAATAGCTTTTTAACATACAATTAACTAAATTACAAATTGGAGTGACAATATTTGCTGACATGCCTTTTCAGGTTCATAATATGCTTAGTCTGCTATTCCATAAGTTGATATTGTCATGCATAGGTTAAGTAGCATACCCAACAGAAATTAAGTTATAAAGTATGCCAAAATATGTTGCTGTTTTCATTATATAACATTGCAAAGTGTAATAGAATGATGTCTTATTATTGTATCGAACATATTTTTTATGAATTGCAGTGTTGAAAGTACAGTGTGTCTGGTCAAATATGGATAAAAGTGCAAGGTGCGATTTCTGTTCAAGCTAGCAGAAAGACCTTTAAGGCTTTCAGGAATAAGGTGAAGCAACCCTGAATCTGGGCCAATGCCTGCTGTTCATGGTCACACCTTACAGTATGCAAGGTCAGAAGTAATACAAATGCTGCACATGGTGACATATGCATGACGTGAACTTTTCAAGTCCTATTCTGCACAGCAGAAAGCTGTTTCATACTTTCTTTGTGTCTTGCTCAGGTTTTCTTGTCCTTCTTTCTTTTTTTTTTTGTTTTCTTTTCCTTTTTTTTTTTATTTTCCTTCTCTTCTTTCTCTTCTCCACCCCTACCACCCGATACAGCAACTCTCATTTCGGACAAGAACATATTCTTAAAAGTAAGTTTCTCTGGCAATCTGTTCTGATGTCGGAGCAGCTGTGAGTCACAGTGACCCTGGGCCACAAATCCCCAAAACTGCATGTTTCTAGATGCGCTACTGCCTTTGTGGTGCTCCAGACCTCTTCGCGGCTCACTAGCATCATCTCCTCCGCTCTTTTTTCTGTTCCCTGTAGATCCTTTAACATGAAGGAGGAGGGACTTCATGTGAATAAGCTCTTTAAAAAATCTTGCTTGGATGTATGAAGCTCAAGTCTCGGAAATGTAGAAAAGCATTCATTCGAAATTAAGAATGAAACAACGGAGGTGCATTTATGCACTAATCTTTTGATGGGTGTCATTTGCCAAATCGAATTGAAAAGCTTTCTGTGAGCTCTCCTGAACCGATGCCTGAAGTGTCTTTTCCTGTGCAACTTACCTGAACATCTGCACAGCAGTTCTTTAAACCCTCTGTCGTTTGAACGATGCATTAGGAGCATCATTACCTGCTGCAACAGAAAAAATGCTCCCCAAAATGCATATTCTGAATGAGAACGAGGTGTTAATGGTACTCAGATAATCCACACCTGAATGCAAAACATTGTGAGAAAATGTTTCTCACTGAATAACGGGCAGATTTTCCTTCTTACATGTCTAGACACTCCTAAGCAGTAACCACGCTGGCTCAAAAGATTATTGCTCAAATAGTTTTCTTGTTTCAAGAGATTTTTAAATAGCAGGGCACCAATGTATCTATAGGATAGACATTGCTTTGATGCAAGGCGAGTTGGTGTCACATTTTGACTTAGTAAATCATTATAATTAATTATTAATAATCCTATTATTCAAACATGCATTCTTTAAGGGAGTGTCCGCTGTACGTAATGCTTACATTTTTCAAAAACATGCCACAAGTGGCATCTAAATTTGGCCTCAGACACGTGGGTGCAAAACTGCCACTTGGTCTCCCACTACAACTGTTGCACACGCTATGAGGAATACACTGGATTAATATCCTTTTGATTTTAGTGTCATATCATCATGATAATGGCAATGTATATTTATGGAGGTGCAGTCTTTCCTTGATACACACTGAAGTTACTCCTATTAGCATTAATGGAAGCCAGGCTAATATTCTGGGACACTGCAATATCTTAATATGCTTTTCTGTAATGAGAAAAACACACATGAAAAGTAGCTATTACCACATGGCCCCAAAAAGGCAGGAAAGGAACTCAACCATATTATAAAAGATTGAATAGCCTGATATCACATCTGAGATGCAAGCTGTTTGTGCTTAGCTGTACTAGCTGAAAAAAAAAAAAAAACCACAAACAACTTACACCAGCAAACTTTGTTGCTTTGTTTATTTCTTTTTACAGTCATAAGTGAAAAACAAACTAACTAATTTTATTTTTTATAGGAGGTGTGAAAAGCATAGGATTTTTGGCTAGTAGTCTGTGGAAAGCAGACAAATCACAGTCACTGCTGATTTCATCATTCCATAAGGTCTTAGAGAATGGAAATCTTGGCCCACAGTGAGCTACTGCAGCACTTGTAAGAGCTTGTGTGAGATATACATATATGAAAGTAGGATGCCAGCCAGTCATGGATGTAGCTGTGGTTAAGTAGAAATGGGACACCTCTTTCCTCTCACACAGAAGCAGAAAAATGTGCCTGGGGTAGGGAAAGAGACATAGGTATGGCCTGCAAATAATAATATAGATCAGTCTAAAGCAGCTGTTGGGTCTTGTGGAGAAGGAGAACTGCTTCCCTGGTTTTCAAGGTAGATGGTGGATAGGAAAGTGCTGACCACATCTGCTTGGATCCATTCTCAAGGCACTTTCTGGGTGCCAAGCTGTGCTGAGGGTTTGTTAGCACTAAAATCCCTACTGGAGAGATGTTCATGAAGTTCCACAGTGGCCAATGGACAGGGACTGGGTTTTCAAAGAGATTTTCAGTAAAAATATTGTGTAACTGCCCCAGACTGGCCACGCTTACAAGGACTGGAAGTTGAAATGAATGACATTATGAACGACACTGCTACTTGCAGAGCAGTTGGACAAATGGATTGTTCTTCACGAGCACAGATGGACTTCCTCCATTATTTTTTGTGACATAGATGCTGACACAACAGGTTAGCACATACCTAGCTGTCGAGGACTGGCGTTTGTTCCTCTCCTGGTCTTCACTTGAATGATACATAGATTTGTTCAGGGTTAGTAACCTTTTTTTAGTTTCTTAGTTGATTAATTGCTGTTTATATAGCTAATTATTTTTTTGCATCAAACACTAAAGAAGCCCAAATATCCAAGTAGATGCAAAATTACTTCTGACTGAAATGCAATTGATATCTCTTTAACAATAAGCAGATAAGAGCATTTTATATTGGTACCAACCAACGCCGATCTCACAAAGTTAAGACGTGTTAAAAAAATGTTTGTTAATAGCTGAGGGTCGGGTTTTCTTTATTCCTAGTGCATTCATTTGTTAAATTGCTCTTAGACAAAGAAACCAGAGGTTAGCATTTTTTTTTTTTGCGGGAGGCATTACTTCAAGCCTGAACGCAAATAAGCGCCACCAATTAGCTGAGCCACAGCCAGCATGCCCGGCCGATATTCTCAGGTACAAGACAGCTTTTTAGGAGAGACCGCTATAGCTATTTAGTTAAAATTCTAATAAAGGATAAATGCCTCTATTTCAAGTCAGCTTAATTTTCTGTGATTATGAGCCACGCTGTGGAAAGCAGAACGTAAAAAAATAAAATAATCTTTATTTTCCTGCTAAATTTCGGTTATTAGATGAGAGCTGTCCCTTCAAAATTGCATGTTTTCTGCCACCATCACTATGTGTAGGAGGTTCGAGAGGTTATTCATCGCAAGAACACAAGTCAGCCATCAGTTTGACTCTAATTTGCCTGATACGTTGCCATTCGCGCGATTTAATACAGTTCTCCAGCAATTTTCCTTTAAACCACAATTTCCTTAATGTGAGAAAAGAAGGCGTGCCGCGGGAAAAAAAAAAAAAAAAAAAAAAAAAAAAAGCACGGCTAAGCGAGCGGCAGGAGAGAAGAAGAGAACGCAGTCTCAACAAGTGGCAATTTCTGCTGGCTTTTTCTCTTCACTTTATTCTTAATTTGCGGCTTCTGTGAACACTACGGCGGGGCGCGGGAGGGCGCCTCCTCCCGCCGCAGCCGGTGTCAGCCCCCGCTCCGGCGGGGCAGGGCGGCGAGCTGCGTTTCCGAGATCCCTACGTACATGCGTTTCCCATCTTACGAGCGGGGGCTTCCTCGCCGGCTCAGCCCCGTTGATCCCTGGGCGACTTTTGCCCGAATAAAAGTCCCTAGGCAAAGAGTTGCGTTTTATGCAGCCCCTTCCTGTCGGTGCCGCTTTCATTCGCTTTTAACTGCAGGTAACGGCTCGGGAGGTTGTTGCGTTCCTGTAATGTGCAACCTGGCCATGTGCCGGGTGAAGCTCAGAGCCTGGAGCAGGGCGGTGCGGGGAGGACTCGTCCCCGGTCTGGAGGGATGCGGTGTCCTGTGGTCCCGGGGGCGACCCGCTTTCTCTTCGCGGGTACCTCTCGCCCTGCGAGCAAGAGGCGAGGTAAGGCTTCACGCTTACCTGATTGCTTGGTAACATTCCCCCTTGCCCCAGCACAAATGCAGACACAAAATATGTGACTTTCCTGCTGGGTCATGTCCCTTCCCCACCGCCCATCGCTGCCCGATGTCCTGTACAAACAGCCACCACACAAACGGGCCGGGGAAAAAGCTCGCTCGCAGTGACATAGGCCAGGTACAGGTTTTGTCAGGAAAAGTGAAATATTCCGAAGCAATTTGTAATACAGTGGATTAATTTTGATTGCTCGGGGTAGAAACAAAAAGAAGACTGTCTCTAACCATAGGCTGGGGGCTGACTTTATTTGCCAATATCAATATTTGTGTGGAAAACTTAAAATATGTTGTTTTTCCAAGAGCTGAAGTTTAAAAAGGGGAGGAGGAGGAGGAGGCCCGTGGATGAAATATTAGCAGCATATTGGTTAACCACTAAGTCCTTTTTTGTATTCATCTAGCCGTTTCTGGTGAGAAGGGCAGAGAGTCTGAAGACTCGGGGACAGATGTTCCTTAATGCACCTAGCGTTTGAAAAGATATAGGCAGCTCTCAGCAAAGGACAAAATAAGGCTGAGACTGTACAGAGCCGGCTGCTGAAAGACCGGAATAAAATTGCTCTGTGGCTTTCGGCATCACTGAATTACACATTTTTAATCGGATCTAGCACACATCGCATTGGGGGAAAAAAAAAAAAAAAAAAAAAAAAAAAGAAAAAGCAACGGTTCTTTCAAACGAGCTAGCCTTGAAAACCAGCAGTCCCTGTCAAAGCAGCTCAATGCATCCGTTTGTTAGTGCCTCCGACTTGAACAGGGATCTATTTCTTAGCCCCTGTCCCTTCTGTCTCACACCTTCCTTTAGCTTCGTGCTTAGAAACCAGAATGTCGACCCATATTTCATGCCTTAGAAGAAATCAATTCATCTGAGATGACAGGGCAGCCCCCCACACACTCTCCAGGCCCCTCGATACATTCAGAGCCTCGGGGTCGCTCCAGTAATGTATCCCGTATATTTTCGGAATTGTCCCAATATTAATCAAACTGCCAGCAGGGAAGACCGCGTAACTTGCAAAGGAGGGCTTTTCTTTTGGTTTGCTCGTTTGCAGAGGTGCGCTAATGCTCAGTGCCCTACAGTCAGCGCTCAGTCGGTTCGCGATGGGAGAGCGAGAAGGGGTCGTTGGTAAAAAAAAAAAAAAGCAAAAACAAAACAAAAAAACCCCAGCTTTGTTTAGTTAGACTTCTTAAAACTCTTAATCAGCTCCTTTGGGGGAGCCCCCCTCCCCTTGGAAATAAAGTCCCGGGGAGAGGGGGAGAAGCAAATGTTCCCCCGAACATACTGCATAACCCACTAGTGAGCTGCTTTTTCACGTTTGGATTTTTCTCCTAAGGCGTCTCTTTCTTTAATATGAAGAATGGTGTTTGCATTTTGCCTTGTGTGTGTCTCTATAATTTGTTGGAAAACACGACGGAGCGGGCGGGGGGAGGATTTGGATTTCAAAGAGCAGCTCCAGCTGCTGGAGCACCAGCCCGGCTGGGCTGATGCAGCCGGCAGGTTGGTCCCCCGGTGAGGGCGGGTGGGACAGCCGCCCCCCCAGGAGCCGCGCCATCTCCGGCTGAAGGCAGAGGAAGGCTGTGCCTGTCTTTCCTACGTTCCCGAGTGGAAAGCCGGATCTCACTCTTACACGAAGTGCGGAGCAAAAAATCGCACCCGAGAAGCATCTTTAGGAGCAGATCTCTTCTTCCTGATAGTGCCAAACTGCACGGGGCTTTGAGTCCCACGGCCCAACTTTCAAATCCCTTCTAAACTTGATAAAGGGCTACAATAGCAACTCGATAAAGCATAGATTAAATTCTTGTAGGATTTGTTTTTATAGCACATATGTAAGTAGGATTCATTATAATTTGAACTAGATCAAGATAAGAGATGAATGCTTTTATAGAGCATCTCTGCTGAGATTTCCTATGGGGCTAAGATTAAATCCACACACTAAATATTATCTCATTCCATTTTGTGTTGAAAGAAACGTTAGACGGTTTGAGAAGAGTCATTACGTGTTGCAAGAAGAAAATTGTCGAGGTTTGTCCAGCTCTGACAGCAATCCCGCTTTCCTGACAGGCAGAGGGGGACGGGGGAACCTTCCCATTCACCAGTTTCTTGTCTTCCCCCTGAATATGCCTTTGAGGCACATGAAATCTTCATTTTATCTGTGCAGGTGTCATACAGGAAACCTCCCAAACAGCTGAGGTGCTGTCAAAGCGCCAAACTGCAGGAACCGTGAAATGATTGCTGTCATTACGTTTTGGCCGGTTTGTGGACAAAATCTGGGAGCGTCTGAACCTCGAGTCTGGCTGGTAAAGGCTCCAGGCTCGGGCCCAGCGTAATGAGAAACGACACATCACTTTCCCTGTGCTCACTTCTAGGAGGTGAGCGGGGCTCAACGGTCTCGTCCTCTGCCCACGCACAGTTAACGTTACACCGCCGAGTAGAAGAGTAGTCGATTTGCTCCTGCGCTTTCACTTATCTCTGAAAATACAGGTCCCAGGCTCTTGCTAAAGTCACGCAATGTCAATTAAACACTTCCACTCCGAGCGGAAAATCTGAAGGCTACCCACCTACACCAGAACCGATTTTTGTTTGTTTTCTTAGGTGAAGAAAAACTGCCCTTTAGGAAGAAAGTTCGTTAAACGGGGCTTGGATCGGGACCTTTTTGCAGCCTGGCTGCGGAGATACGAAGCACAATCGTTACTTTTAGGCATTAGGATAGTGATGCTTAACATACTTAAAAAAACAAAAAAAACCCAAAACAAAAAAACAATCCCCCCCCCCCCAAAAAACCCAAAACCCCAAAGAAACCCCCAAAAGCTCACAGCTCCCAAAACTCAACTTCTTTCAGTGTTCATTGAGACGTATTGCACATTTTTTTGCTGGCAGTAAGAATACTTCACATGACTCTTCTCACAAACAGGATGTCTGGAAAATTATAACTCAGCCAAGCTAGATTTTGAATCTCTAATTTGCAATTTGCCACATTCCGCTGGGAGGGAGATGTGGAGAGAGCCGCGGAGTGTCTTTTTACACCTTCTCTCGCCTCAGCAGGTCAGGTCGGTCGTTCCCAGGACCGGGCGACGGAGACCGGAGGGTCTACCTGTAGCCTAACTCCTGAACCGACCTAATGCAGTAAAATCTCTGGGTCTGAACGTGAAATGAGCAACTAGGTAAAGCCTCAGCAAAGAAAACGGAAGGCTTGTGGAAATACTGAACCATTTGAGCACCTGTTTTTCGAGATAGACGGTTCTCTTCGTATTTCGTGGACCCTCCTTCCCGCCGCGGCTGTTGGGGTACTCCATCCCATTCAGGGAAACGCATCGCTCCCCTTCGCCCCTTCCCGCCAGCCCTCAGCCGCCCCTCACTGCGGCGGCTGCTCCCCCGCGGGAACACCCGGCTCTCATCTTCATAGCTTCCCCTTCCATTTTCCCGCGTAACTGGAGTGTGTGTGTATGTGGAAGGAAGCAAATAATACCCCCAAAATTCGTTTAGCCCAGTCCCAGGTAGCGCTGGTTTCTTCCCATTCAGTCCCTAAATAAATTTCATGTTGTAACTTTTCTGGAAGGAATTGTTGGTGTAAAATAGATTAAAAAAATAAAAATACCGTCTCTGTGTCCTGACATCCATAGTTAAAAACCGGTATTAGAAATGGGGAGGACGGACGGGGGCATGGGGATTCCTGGGCATTTGGAAGGGAGATCCTCGCCCGTATTGATGCCGTTCTCACTTTATTTAAACAAACGCAAGAATGTGAGGAGAACTGTTGAGGAGCTCCCTCAAACACGCAGTAGCACCGTTTCGGCTGGAAACCGCCACCCAGAGCAGCAGCGGCGGCATCAGCTGGGGACCCCGCAACGACCACCCTCTCCGGGGCGGGTTGTCTCGTACCGCGCGGGTCCAGCACCGGCCCCGCACGTCTCTTTTCGTAAATCCGTTCACTTTTCGGCAGCAAGACGCTTGCAATTTATGCGGAATCCTCATGCCTACGCTCGGATCTGTAACTTCTGATCTCAGGAAGGGGAGGAATGCGAGGGCGGAGGGGGGAAGGCAAGCCGCCTTCCCCGCAGGAGAGCCCCGCGGCTGCCGAGGCGGGGAAGCCTCCCGTGGTGTACGCGCCCGGCTTATCTCAGGGGACAGGCTTCCCCCGAGGAGCTCCTATGCACTGCAGGGGCGAGCTCCTTCACACCACCTCTGGCCACGAAACGTCTCTCCATCACACATAACACCCTTTCACAGAAGGTTTAGGAGATACTCCATCTCTGGAAACACAGCGGCACATCTGCACGCAGCTCTTAATAACCGGGCTGCCTGGCGGAGGGAATCAGTCCCTGAAGAAAGATGCTTTTCAAAGCTGTCTCACCTCAGCACACGATTTTTTTTTTTTCCTTTGCCGCCTTCTCCCCCGGGATCTGTCCAACCCCTTTTAACTGGTTTTAGCCCTCTGAAGTCAGCTTTCTGTTTTCAAGCTTTTAAGGAGAACGAATGCCATACGTGGCGCCAATTCTCCCCTAGGTTACATCCCTCCTTCCCTTTGAAGTCAGCTGGGTTGCACGGAGGTAAATGAGAGCAGAATTTGGCCCCTGGAGCTAACAATGGTGTGGCAACACTCTGATTTTTATTTTTTTATTTATTTATTTATTTATTTATTTATTTATTTATTTTCCGAGCGGAGGAGGGACGGATTTTAAGATCCGGTTATAGTTTATGTCGCTCTCTATCTTTAATACTGAGATACTGTAGGCGCGTCTGTAAATCACGGCGCTACTCTCGTCGGGGAGCGCTTTGCAAAGACGGGGCGAGAAGCCAGTGGAGTCACCACTGGGGTGCAGATGCTGCGGGAGGGCTCTTTTTTTTCTCAGCGGAGCGGGGGGCGGGGAAGCGCGCAGGGGACGCGGCAGCCCGTCCCGAGCCTGGTCCCCAGCCGAGGCCGGCGCTTCCACCGCAGCCGCCGGGGTGGCCGGGTCCGCCCGGGAGGGAGGGAGGGAGCGGAGCTGCGGCGCTGCCGGCGTGCGCGGCCGCCCGAGGCCGCCCTGCGGGGAGCGAGCACCGTCGCCGCCGCGGCGGCTTTTCGCCTCCCCCGGGACACGCGTGTCCCCGCTGGTGGGCACCCGCGCTTCCTACAGCCCCTCTAGAAAAAGCCCGGCTGCCGCTGGGAGCTCTTGGCTTTATACGGGCACATGAGATGCTCCTTGTCCTCGGCTCCCCTGGAGATTACTAGCTGCCTCTAAAGAGGGACATTTATTGGGATAAAAGTGGATTGCAGGCTGCAACAACGTTGCATGTGTCTTTCATTTAAAAGACACCGAGAGCTCCTTTTTTTTTTTTTTTTTTTTTTTTTTTCCCTCCCCCAAGGCATTTAGTGCTTTTAAGGCATAGTTATAAACAAGCTGCCGAAACGCCAGCACACGGAGATGCGGGCGGCGGGGCCGGGGGGCAGGAAGAGGATCTATTTCCCCGGGTCTAGAGCAGGCGTTGCTCCAAAAGGTGCAAGGAGGAAAAGTGCCGCTTCTTCAAGAAAAATCCAGGGACGGGAACTGCCCCTGGAGCGGCTCCCGTGGCCGGGTCCTGCCCCTCGCCCGGGCGAGGCAGCGGCTGAGCCCCGTCGCACCTGGCACCGCTCGTCCTCCGCGCCCCTTCCCCTTCTCCCGGGAGCTTACAGGAACCGCTTCCACCCCTCTCTCCCCGCAGGCTGGCAAAGCAGCACCCCCGTCCCCGTAAAGATCCCCAACCAACCCCAAGTCCCCGAGCGCCACCTCTGCGCTCTCCCCCGGCGGGACCGAGCATCCCTGCGGGGGTGGCAGCGGGCCGGGGTCGGAGGCAGGTAACGCTGGAAAATGGGACGGAGATGCGGAGGTGGCAGCCCGGGTTGTGCGTGTGCCTGTGTCGGGTGATGCCCGCAGCTACTCGACTGTAGGCTGAAACAAGCATCCCTCAGTTAGCTACCCCTTTCCCCGGCAAAATATCAAACTAGAGACCAGCTGAAGAAGGAGGGAGCTGCTCGCTGGACCTGAACTGGCCTTCTCTTCACCTTTGGCTGGGTTCACAGGAAAGGTCTCTAAGACGCTCAGCAGTCCCGGCTGGCCATTACTGCACCTATACTTCAACCGCTTATTAAAGCTTCAGTTCTTCTCCCCCCACATGGGGGAAGGGCCCATGAATTGATTTCTAAAACAGCCTTAATAGAACAGACAAGCTCGGGCCCACGATGCTGACATACTGATCTGACATGATTGTAGACTCGGTTTTACTTTACTCCAACGAGTCCTCCTTTCACCGGGAAGCTGGGAGCAGCTCTTTTCCATAATTTGGGCCTTTTCTAAATAGTTCCCTATCTCTCTCTTGCCTGTGTTTTAAATCCTGTCTATGTGTGAAAGGACCAAGGAATTCAACATTTCAAAGCTCACACTTTGGGTGAAAACCACCCACTTTTTCAATATCTATAGGAATGCATGTATATATGGCTCATTTCTTTTTCTTTTTATTACCCAAGACTCTGTTTTAATACTCTCATTTAGAAACTGTATTTTTTTTTTCAAGTCAGTAGTGATAATATTTCAGGAGATTTAAAATAAAGGACCCGTTTTAACTACTTTGCGCGCGCGCACACACACACACACAGAGGCAGACTGGAGGTCTGTTTGATAGCAGCCAAATTCTCTTTTAGGCCAGTTTCTCATGTGAGAGATTTCTAGTTTTAAATTCCTCTGTTTTCCATTCCCTCTACACAAAAAACTGCCTGTAACATTTCTTTCTCTCTTTAACTCTAGGACCAAACTTCTGAGCTGTTTAATAAAGAAGGAACACCAGTTCTTAATTTTACAGCTTCAGAGAACAGGGCTGCAGCTACCGAGGTATCAGTCAAATTGATTGAAGAAGATCCTTTACTTGAGGGTATGTGCCCCTGAAATTACCTTGCTCTAAGCCTCTCAGGGAGCTGGGGGGAGAGGGAGGGAAGCAAGGGATTACTCTCTTTCCAGGATCTCTGGAGAAATGTGAAAAGGTTGCAGAGGGGAAATGTCCTTTTCATGTGTCCTCCCTCCCTCTCTGTCTCCCCTCACCCTCCTTGCACGCCTGTGTGTGTCTGTCTGTCTGAAACGGATCTGTCTATCGAAAATGGGCCTGGAACTCCCTCCTGTGTTGGGATTAGGTCTTGGGGGACCTGGGGTGGAGTTATACTGCTTGCCTATTTTCATATTCATTAGAAATGGGAGGTTGCATAAGGAGCCCTGCTGAGCTTCAAGATATAAAAGCAACTTCAGGTTCCCCCTTTCAAGACAAGACAAATCAAAGGCTCAGAGGCAAAACAGCTCCCTGAGCTCTGAACGTCTTTCCCTCCCTCCTTCCTTCCCTCCCATCCACTCACCCACTCTCCCTCCCTCCCTTGCTCACAGTCCAGCCTCTGTCTAGGGAAGAGGCTCTCAAGCAGCCTTAGATGATTATGGATTTTCTGAGCGAGAAGTTTGCCCTGAAGAGCCAGCCGAGCAAGAACAGTGACTTTTACATGGGAGCAGGAGGCACTTTGGAGCACGTTATGGAAACTTTGGACAATGAGTCCTTTTATAGCAAAACGTCAGGCAGCAAATGTGTGCAGGCCTTCAACCCTCTGCAAAGGGCTGAGCATCATGTGAGGCTGGAGAGGACATCACCCTGCCAGGACAACAACGGTGAGTCGCCACCCCAGGGTTATTCTCGCTCCTGCGCTTTGCCCTCCCTGGAGATGTACAGGGGAGGCCACGGCTTCTCCTGCCCGGGGAGACCAAAGGCAGCTGCACAGCCTTTGGGTGCTGGCATGCGAGGGGCTGTCAGGTAGTAGTAAATAATAATAATAATAATAATAATAATAATAATAATAATAATAATAATAATAATAATAATAATAATAATAATAATAATAATATAGCAGCAATAGCGGGAAAAGACGAAGCACTCTTTTCCTTTTAGTGCCGCCCCTCCGGCTGCTGCCCTCCCTGCCGGCCCCGGGCCGGCTCCCTCGGCTCGCCCCGGCCGCCAGCGCGGGAGCGGCGGGGCGCGGAAAGCGCAGGCACAGCCCGCCCGGCCCCGGGGCCGCCCGCCCAGGGGACCGATAGGCCGGCGGGGGAGAAAACGGACGGGGAAGGGCCGCGGCGGCCCCTCGGTGCCGGACCGGCGGCGGCCGGCGGGGCCCGGCCGGTGCGGGAGGGCTCAGCCGCAGCCCCGATACCGCCGCCGGCCGCCCCCCGGCCGCCCCCCGTTCCGCTCCCCGGCGTGCGGCGTCCCTCGCCCCCGCTGCGGGCAGCGGCGCTTTCAGCCAGCAAACTCCTCGGAAAACGCAGCCCCGGGTGTCGGCGGCCCGGCGGCTCCCGGCCGGCGAGGTGCCGTTACGGGCTGGGGACGGAAGGTCACTCGGTCACGTTTGGTTCTTTCAAATAACGCCCTGCGAAGATCGTGTGGGTTTTTTTGTTGTTGTTTTGTTTTGTGGTTTTTTTTTTTCCTGTGTTACTGAATAATGCGCAATGGTGACTCTTCATACTGACCGAAAACGACCTAGGTAATTCAATCCACAGTGTTAAATAGCATTTTTACTAGCTGATCGGCAAGGAGAACATGCAGTAGTTTATTTTATAAGCACTAAATTTTTTTCTGATTATTCCAACATGACGTAAAACATGTATAGAAAAAAATAATTTAAAAGCCTGTTTCTAGCAGAATTGGAAAATATGGTTAAGATCAGCTGCAATAATGAGCCTAACAGTATCTTACATTTTTTTACTTCACATGGGCATTGAAGTGTTTTTTTGAGAACATCCTTTTGATGTGAAACAGTTTGTAAGAAATAATGACAGATTTCTGCAAGTGCAACTTAAAAAAAACTACCGAAAATTGATTTACACATTGAAGTTTTTCTTAATTAGCTCATTTAATGTGTGCCTTGGGGGCTTTGGGGCATTTCCTATCTATGTATGTATTGATGGTAAGTATCTAAAAATTGTGTTTGGTTAAAATCGGCTCGGACTGAAAGAAAAGAAATTACTGAGAATGAGAGAAAATCCCAAAGCAAGCTTCTTGTCTTATGTTACATGCCATCCTTGTAGATTTTAATTTCAGTAGAGTTTTAAATTTTCTTCGCCTGTTTCAGAGAGAAAAAAAAGTGCCCTTTTGAATCTTGTGACATATCGCATGACTTTTTCAGTGGTGTGAGATGTGTAAAAATAGAAAAAATAGGAAATGTTTTCATTTCTTATTAAGAAGCTACAGAGGAATTTTTCTTATCTCTACCACTCAGATTTTACCTAAAGACAAATAGTTCCTGCAATCCTTATACAAAGTATATGAAACGATCTTTTTTAATAAGTTAACATTTTGCAGAAACTCTCTGTATTTTGTAACCATAACAAACTTAATTGGAAACAATTCCACTTTACAAATACAAGAGAAGGTATATGGAATCTTTTGAGTTTGTAAAGCGAAGTTAATTTTCGGTTTCATTTACTTCTTGATTTGTCAGTTTACAACTATTTAGTTTACTTTACAGCTATTTTGTATTTCCATAGAAAGAGAGTTTTTTAAAACTGCCCGCAAGTTTAAAGGCATGTTTGTCAATAGCTTTGTGCCACTTATATGAAAATCTGTTTTGGGCTAAGATTCCTTATCTGTGCAACTCTAGTTGAAGCTGATTTCATGGATTATTAACTACTTTAGTGGCAGAGTAAAAATATTCAAATATTCTCATGCAGTCTCCTTACACTGAAAGATTTTAGATGATATTTTCAGATACAATTCTCAGTTACAATTAAATATGTGATTTAGTACTTTTACTCTGTTTGTGGTTAATGTTACAGATTCCTCTTCCACGATCTCACATAGAAATATGCAGCCACATAGAACCTGGTTCCTTGTGAAACTGTTTTGTATGAACCCTTGCATCTAAAGCCCCCTCCCTTTAACCAGTTATTTCCCTCCCCCACCTTGTGTACAGTGAACTATGGGATTACTAAAGTGGAAGGACAGCCTCTTCACACGGAGCTGAGCAGGCCCATGGACAATTGCAACAATCTCAGGATGTCTCCGGTGAAAGGGATGCAGGAGAAGGGGGAACTGGATGAACTTGGTGATAAGTGTGACAGCAATGTCTCCAGCAGTAAGAAGAGGAGACACAGAACAACTTTCACCAGTTTGCAGCTGGAGGAACTGGAGAAAGTATTCCAGAAAACTCACTACCCTGATGTCTATGTAAGAGAACAGCTAGCTCTGAGAACAGAGCTCACTGAGGCCAGAGTGCAGGTAGGAACCAAACTTCAGCATTTCCATGACACGTTGTGCATTGTAGGAACTGGTAAATGACACTCTTGGGGACTGCACAAAAACCCATAAAGCTAAAGTAAATAGCTCGTTTTGCTTTATTTCTTTGTGGATATGAGCTGTTATGGTGCAGTACTAAAATAACTTGTTATTTTTTTAAATAGCTTGTGTTGCTATTCTAGAAACTTGTTTAAAGGATGAGAAAACAACATCAATAGTAAAGCAGTCTTGATTCCTGGTAGTCCTGTTTTACTGTCAGAATTCCAGGCAGTGTATACATAAAGTGTTATGTGTAAAGATCCCATTAAATAGATGTGTTCATGGAGCTCAGACTGATGATGATGCAGAACTCAGTCGCAGAGGATTCTATGTGTGTTATGGCATGAAAAGTACAATCTAAAAAGTAATGAAATTCCTTGTTTAGATCCAAAGAGTGAAACTGCACATACATAGGTGTGTATAAATATATATATACAGTGTGTGTGTTTGTGTAGAGCAAGAACGTAATCCTTTCATCTCTGTTGTACGGAATAAGCTTAAAAATCACAAAACTGGGAAGTACATTTGCTGTTTTTTTAAATTGCATAACTGATGGATAATATTATTCTAATTTTTGGAACGAAACATACAGTTGACCACTTAGTGCAGTATTTGAGTATCTTAACTGCATACAAAGTTGATTGATTCAGTATGTGCTCGTACAGTAATCTCAACAATATTTATGGCTTTGGACGTGCAATGGTGAGAAAAGAAGCTAAATATCCAGGAAATGCAGCCCTTCCCCCACTCAGACATCTTCCCTTAGAAAAGGGTGTGAGCTGCATTTTGTGAGTTTATGCTAGTTTTAAAGATCTTCCCCATTCTGGTAATACTCATCATTTCAATTTAGGAATAGCAGTCCTGTTGATTCTTACAGACTGGGGTTAATTTTTTTAATTTAGTGACTTGAATATGATAACAACTTCACAACTTGTAATTAAACACATACTCACACATGCATATAAAGAAATAGACGTCAGTGCACATGCATACAACTGAAATTAAACCAGGATCACTTTCAGAAATGAACTCAGCTAATTAGTTTTATAAAGAAGTGTTCTTTTCATGTCTATTCAACCAAACAGCATATTCACTGGTGTCATCGGAAAACAGAGTCCAAAATTGTGTGTCAGTTACATCGAAACGATATCAGTGATGCCCACGGAATTTAGTTCAGTGGCTTTTAACTCTTCAGGCTCTCTGCAATCGCTCTCCCTCTGAATTTGGTACAGTTTTCCAAGTATGACTTCCATGCATTAGGATTTAGTCTTGACTTAAAAAAAAAGCTTGCATAATGTTAAAACACTGTTGTTACAATTGCATAATTCTGGAATAATGAGAACTACTCCAAGAATAAATGAATATTCAGAACAGGGAGGGGATAATTGGGCTAAAATGTGTCAACTGACTTTTTAATCACATTTTTTTCTAAGTTTTAGAAGCTTCATATGGTAAAAGTATTAAAAATAAGAGAGTAAATGTGAAAACATATATGTCTTCACCAGACTTTCACAGAATATCTATTTCTATTTTATTTAAGCATGTTCTCTCCCTTCTTAAAACATAACCGATCTTTGCATTTCTCATATGCTAAATATGAAAGGAAATGGTGATCATTTTTATCCAGAGTAGTAACAGTATTCCATCACAAGATTAAGCAATTTAAAAGGCCTTACATCATTAGAGGCAAGCATCTGGCAATGCAAGGATAACAAGCAGCAGATTTTTACATTGCTTTGTGTAGGCAAATGGTTACTTTATCTCTGCCAAGAGTCAGTTTCTAGTAAAGTGATGTAAACAGAAACATTTTGGGGGATTGTCAAAGGAAAAAAATGTGTGCTTTTTTTCTCATTTAGTTGCTATAAATTCAAGCAAATTGTTTGATTTAGTTTAGCAGAGTGATCAGCTGGATACCTTACCCACATTTCCCTTCACCGCCATTTCATCAAGATTCAATTTAATATTTGTCCTGCATACATGCAGAGAGAGCCAACCTGAACCTAATTTATGTAAGTTGTTCTCTTTCCTGCTGCATGTCAGTGAAGTAATTGGCACCCATTTTAAGGAGATTGTCAAGGTCTTTTTTCAATGAAAGAGCCTCATTACTAAATTCCCTTAGCGTGTTCTTGATGCCTCCTGTGGAGACAGGAGAACTTTTTTCCCTTTTCTTTTCTTTTTGCTGAGCCTCAGGCATCATAAATAACACAAATTTACCAACAGGGTCCCTAACAATATATACTTAGCAGTTACATGCATGGGCCTTGCTTTGATTGCTGAGTACATTTTAAAAGATTGCACATACTAAATTTGCAACAAGTCCTTGGGAATTAAAATGAGCAAAATTATACCCTGGTTGCTTAAGGAGCACCAAAGGACAGTTGAGTTCTCCAAAGATCAAGGCAAAACTGAATTATAAAACAAACAGTGTTATTTTAAATATCCCACCATCAGGGATCAGCACACATCCCTCAAAATGGGATTCACAGGCAGTGTCTATATAAAAAAAATCTATTCATGTATGTATCTATGCAAATGGATTCACAATCTATTTTGCAGGAAGACTAACCAATGGCACCATTTCCATAAAAAAAATAATGATTCTGTTATTAGTAGTGTGACTTCTTTAAAAAGAGTTGGAATGAGTTTGCTCATAGCTGAACAATAAAGACTTAGTTTGTTAATATTACTTTTATAAAGGAACAGTTACTTTTCTTAGCAATCCCTTTAATTCATCATGATAAGTCTTAGGCAGTCCAAACTAAACTGTTTGAAAGAAAAAAACTTTTTTGAAGACCGCAGGACAATGACAGATATCAGTCACAGCAAGAAATGTGTATATAATAGGATTTGAGATAACACCCGACTCTCAAAATACTACAGAACAGTCCAAAGGTTATTTAAACATAAAAAAAATAGCTTTTAGTTGACAAGAAGGCATTGTTTCAGGTCTAAATTATTTCATAGTCTAAATGTAAAGTGCCATTCTTTAGCTTTCAATGGTAAGAAACATGGATATTTCCTAACACAAATGTGAAAAAATGTCACAATAGTTTTAAAACTGTCTGTGATCTCATGATTTTTTATTATTTTCCTGCCCTATTAGCCTCCTTATAGAAACTTTTTCTGCAGCACAGACTACTGTTCTGGTGCCAGCTTTTCCTGCCTTTTCATTACTGCACTTGATAAAGATTACATGTGCCTCTAGGAGGCAGATCATAGGTAGTCATATCAAGTCAGTGGGCATGTGAAATTAAGAGAAAGTTTCTTTACAATTTGACTTGCTGCTACTTGCTGATTTTCCTCTACAGAACTGAACTCCATCAAAATTAGCACTGCCTGACAAACTGATCTTTCCTCTGCCTTTTTTTTTTTTTTTTAATACCAGAAAGGAAAGAGTATATACTTTTAAAATAGCCAGAAATAACTTAAGCAGATCTGACAATGAGAACATTGAAACTGAAAGAAATTCATCCTTAGGTGAAGAACTTCCCTTTCTTAGATAAACAGAAATTTTCAAAGCTACTGTCCAAAATCTCTTGTCTTTTTCTTAGGACTCTTTGCATAGTATGTAACTGAGTTTACCTTGATGACTGTTTCCTCATTTACTATAGGTTTGGTTCCAGAATCGAAGAGCAAAATGGAGGAAAAGAGAACGCTATGGTCAGATCCAGCAAGCTAAGAGCCATTTTGCTGCCACCTATGATATATCTGTTCTTCCAAGGACTGACAGTTATCCTCAGGTATGGTAAAGACCAAGCAGCATTTTGGTTCTACATTTACCTTCTCTTCCATCCTTAGGCACACACGTGCACAGAAGATGCATGAAGACTTTTCTGTGTTTAGCTTTCTCTGTTTTTTAGACACATCAACAGGACCTGCTACTGTGAACAACAGTTTCGACATCCAATATGAATAATTAACTCTTAAAATATAAGTATTTTTTAAAGAACAATCTTAGGAGATGTGGAGTTTTGCAGAAGTTATGTACTGAGAATGGCTGGCAATATGGTTGTGCAGCAAAGTCTTTTCTGCACATAAAATTAAGTGGGGATCTGAATCACTTCTAGGTCCATACGCAAATTCTGAATGATGTCTAGACCCATTGAGATTGACAGGAATGATGTAATTTTATATAATAAGGTCAGAATTTCACTTGTGGGATATTTATATTCACAGGCACAACTTTTAACAACTCTGTTCTCGTATGCTTTGGTAAGATGAGGCATAAAATATGTGATCTCTAGGCTACCTCCTTCTGATACATTAAAAATGCACAATTTCTTTATGGTCCTCAACAGACCATTGGATACAACAAGTCTTCTACTAGCATGAAAACATATTCTGGCCACGTACAATCAGAATTGAATGTATATGCCTGGGAGAGGGAGGCAGGAGCTCTCTTGGACAGCAGTAGCTTGGTTTTTTTTGTTGGTTTTTTTTTTTTTTTTCATTTCTCAGTCAGTATATAGTAAGGTATTACTGTGTAATAAGATCAGAATCTTCTGTTTCTGTTCTCCAGTCCTTTGATTTACTGCCTTGCCTCACTCTCTGCTATTGTTTTTCTGCTTGCTTGTTTTAGTACATTGAATATTTTTATTCTGAAGCCATTGTTTTTCCAGTCTCTAGTTTCCCATTGATTTTACCACATTTTTTTTTTAAAAAAAAAGAACCATACAAAGCAAAAATCTTGTATGGGTCCCTGTGGTAGAGTCCTTCCAATGCTGGTGTCGTGGTGCTCTTCTAGTTCGTTAGGTTGCAGGGTCTCTATCAGCCTTAGGAATATACTCATATTCTATGTGGGCTTGCTTCGGTCATGCTCTACATTGGCTGAATGTGACTAGCTTTGAACCAGAGGCCTTGGGCCCATGTGTCATTTACCAGGTTTGGTGCCTTGGCCAGAGCTGGTTTGTGTTCCAGCAGCTCAGAACATGGCACAACCATTTCAGATCTGGTGGCACTTATCAGTCTGCCTGTTTTTATTTTATAATATAATAGTGCATTAGCCCAAATTATATCAGAAACCACTGCATGGTTCACTCTGTGTTTAAGTAGGAGGACACAAATTTGTTTGAGACCTACCTAGGTGGAGGTATGCAAAAAGACCTTAAGCACTCCTAGGCAGATTCACAAAGACATAGATGCACAGTCACTCACAGATCTCACTCAAGGTGTTCAAGTATCTTTTGAAGGCCTTTCTGACTTATCTATAGCATCACAATAGATGATACAAGGAATAGTACTTAAGTTTTGCGCCTTTTATCCCTGACTCAGTTCTCTAGACTAAATTTTGTGTCTCCAAGCTCATCTTGTATTTCTAATACAACTTAATCTACAAATTTTCCCAATTGACAGAAGTTTCATTAGCATAAGATAATGGAATAATGCAAGTCATTCATTGGTAAGCACTTACAATGGTTGTCCTAAATGAATGTTTTTAAAAAGAAACACTTTTGAATTATATGAGAATACCATCCATAAAAATCTAAACTCAATGAAATATCTATTCTGTACTTTCAGATTGTTAAAAGATGAGTGAATTCACTGCATTTCCATTTAAAAATTTGTTTAAAAAAAGTATTTCTTAGGCTGATGACACAACTAAGTTTCAGCCTGGCAAAATTTCTATCACTAATTTCTAAGTTCTTAAGAACAGGAGATTGAAACAGAAATGTTTGTACCATAATCTTAAATAAAGCATCTCTAAAATGTGTAGAAATATAAAATGTATACTCATTCATAAACATAAATACGTAGTACTTACCTACAATCACAGACCAACACACTGCAGGTAAACAGACAGGCAGAAACACATAATTGAGTCCAGTCACCTGCACAAAAAAGTTGTGTTGTACTGTACTGTACTGTACCGTACTTCATAATCAGGAACAAGGAGCTAAATGAACGTGTGAGTCCACTTTATATTGGCTATTTCAGTTGAGTGCTTGCATGCACAGTTTGGCTACATGACAAAAACAAGGTGTCTTACTCCTCAGTGAGAGGAGAAGGTGGCTACTTTGCTGTATACTAGAACATGAATAGGTATCCAGGCAATTACCACAGAACAGTCAATGCAAGTTCAGGTTCTTGCTGACCTGGTGGAAATTCTTCATAGTTTCACATTCCTAAATCCTCACCTCCAGTAAAACCATGGGTGTATCTTATACATAACATTTCCAGTGAGAATGCTTGAGACAACAAAAATCTGTATTAAAAACACAATGACGACTAACATCACTATATTCAAATCTTTTGAACTAGATGTCCATTTATAAGTGCCTCACTTATGGAAAATAAATATAGAGTACATGACTTGCTACAGTGTCATTAATATATCCTACATTTCAAGCAGAAAGAGATATTTAAACTTGTGATTTGCATGTTTGGTTTTAGTGTTATAGATTGATTTCCTAGAACAATTCCGTTATTTCAGTACAGTTAATGCAAGAAAGGAAATGACATATCCTTTCCCCCCCCTTTTTGTTTCTTTTTCTTTCTTTTCTTTTTTTTTTTTTTTCTGTGTACAAGAACTCTTATTGTGACATTGACATCACTAAATATTAGACAGGCTTTGCCATACTTTTGAGTAACTAGTTTTTCCTGGGGATTGTGAAACACAGATCACTAGAGCTTTTTTATGAAGTTTTTATTAACATGGGGAAAAACAGACTCTGTTGATGGCAAAAAATGTAGGATGATGTTGAAAAAGGATAAAATCAAGCTGAGATATTTTCTGCTGTGTGGCAGAAGGAACAGGAATAAATGTGATTTTCTGGTGTGAATTATATGAATTTGCAGTTTGAAGATTTCTGTTCTGAGCCCCACCATGGATATGTTCCCAAAACAGACATCCCACTTGCATTCCAGCAAAAACATCAGTCCCTTCTGCAGTCAACAGAGGGTGTGGAGACCCCTGCTTAGTCTCTTCACCAATTAACTTCATCAAGTACAAATGAAGAACATGATGCTGCTGTGCCTTGTGTGACAATATAAACCTGAAAGGTTTTCCTGTGAGGAAATGATCTTTTCAACTTATTTCAGATAGAAGGTTGGCTCTGAATCAGAGGATGGTTGAGGTTGGAACGGACCTCTGGAGGTGGTCTGGTCCAGCCCCCTTTTCTATAATCCAGTCTAATTTTACTATTAAGTTACCCATCTTTATCTTCAAAATAGTAAACAATTTAGTTGGTTTTTTTTCTAGACTATAATTGTTTGCTTTGCTAATTCAGTCTAACCTTAATTATTTTTACAGTATGTTGACTTTAGGTATTACTTATTGTGCAAAATAGTTGCTCAGCTGGCTGCCAAGAAGTTAAGTATCTCCTAAACTGTCCAAATTCTGCACACATAGAGCTTCCACTAATTATACTGGCAACACCTGGATTGCAGAGGACAGTTAGTACAATATTCCAGGATAATCATCTGTTATTCATATGTTTTTTCTAGGCTTATCATTAAAAATACCACAGAGCTGTTGTTTTCACTCCAGTGAAATATTTAACTTTTGATAACATTATGCTGAAAATCAGATATTTTCTAGGAAAATGTTATACACAGTACTTTTCATTCATTTTAGTAAAAGGTTTCTGTTTCATTAGTTTCGGTATTTAAGCTTCAAGTTTCTCTTGCAGATGCAACATATTGTGGTCTAAGTCATCTTAAGTGCATTCAGAAAACAATTCACTGGTTAAAATTCTCATCCCAGACACTTTGAGCCTCATTAGCCAGCAATATTCTGTGGATGATACAAAAGCTAAGAGGCAGCATCCTAACATGAGTGAGGAAATGAGTGCAGATTCACTTAATGCAGACCTTTAATTCAACTCACCTGAGTAAATATTAGCGAACAAGCAGTACTTGATTCAATCACCTAAATAGAATGCTATTTAAGATGTCTTGGGATATCTGCGACACTGTTACAGTGCTGATGAACAGGACTTACAGGAAGCATGCACTCTTTAGAAGAGGCAGCTGGTGGTCAGATAGATAGTAGACGCTTGTGTTTAGGAAACTTAATCAAAGGGATTTTTATGCCAGAGATGGGTTCCCTTTAAAGTTGGTGAAATCTGGTCACTTAAGTTTTCTCTTCCTAAAATATAAGGTATAAAATAAGTAAGATGATCTTTAAAAGTGTATTTTACTCTCTGATGCCTGGTTCAGCTGCAGACATCTACAGTTATCTTAGACAGATCTATATCTTATGTGTTGGGAGACGAACAATAAAAAGGTTGCTTAGCCTTGCTCTTCTCTTACCTTATTGGTCTTTACTTGACTACTTCTGCTGTCCTATGCCTGGTGAGAAGGCTAATGTGACAAAAGGTACTTGAACTTGTTAGATTTAATGTAAATAAACATTAAATTGTATCCTTGAAAAGCAGATATAGGGGGCAACGTTTTTGGCCCACCTAGTCTCTTTCCATACTTTGCATCTTTTCTTTTTGCTTGTTCTTTGAGTCTAGTTCATTTGTTGCCATTGTTCTTCTAAGTTCTTTTGAAAGGGTTTATACTGTCACACCATTATACTTTCCCTCTTACTATCACATGTGAAATGTATTGTTTGCTTCTCTTATTTGCTTGAAAAAGCAGGCCAGAGTTGTACAGGACTGAATTTAATTTTTTTTTTTTTGGTGGAAAAACACAGCCTAGTGCAGGTGGGAATCCTGAGGAGACAAAATCATTTCAAAGGTATGGGAACTGGAGTGATACAGAAGGTGTAGAAAGAAGGGAGACTGTTGAGATCTCAAAAATAGAAGAAGGAAGAGGCTGAAGTTTACATTCCATCCCATCCACCAGACTGATAAATCAAATTAAATATGTTGAACAGCATGGCATCACATGATTTGTTTTGGCAATCAAAGAGTGTAGAAGTGGTATCAGTATACATGTGTTATGTACTAAGTCCCTGGATCATCATTACAGTTCTGCTCTAGCCTTAGTACATATGGGTAATTCTCATTAGCAATAATCAAAGTTACATGCTCCAATTAAATCTTTCATATGGCATATATTAGATACCACATGTTATATGACTTAAAAATTCTTTTAACTGTAGTAGACATATAAATGACAGTTAATCACAATAGTTCATAAAGGCTATGGGTACACTGATTAAGTAGGAGTAGATGTGGTAGACATATCTGAGCTAGCTTCAAAGAAGTTTCATCATATACTCATGCTGTCTAGCTGTGACAGCATGGAGCTCAGGCTGGGACACCACCTGGATGGTATGTTGCTTGCTGCATATGTGCTGACTGTTGCACTGCTGTGGCTGATCTTCCAACAAGACTAACACTTCTAATCTTTTTGGGTGGTGTCTGTTCCACACAAAGTAGTTTGTGCACTACACTTTTATTTTTTCTTGGTTCTAAACCATCATTGTATGTGGTCCTCCTTGCAGTCTCAACATTTGGTTTGTTGCTTTATTATTTTTTTTTGTGAAACATGTATTTCTTTAAGTCTGTGAGTGACTTTAGCTGGGGCTTAATTATAAGGCAAATCCATTTTTTCTGAGATAGAATCTTTTTTTTAATAGCATTTTTCGAAGTATGAAATTTTGTCTTTAACTGTATCATAGACATGAAATATAATTCATTCTTATCATAACTGGCCCTGAGATTGCAACAGGGAGAAGTTACAGTTTATCTACAAAACATCCCAGACAAGAATGAAAACTTGATGACTTTTTGAATCCTGCATTATTTTGCACCTCAGTAAACTTGTTAAGCATAGAATCAAATGAACAGATTTATATTTTGTTCACTGTATGTAAGGTCTAAAAGTGGACTGAATGGGTCTATCACATATTTTAGAGCTGTAGCATTAAGCCCCTCACTACCAAGGGCCAACTTGCATTTTATGGACATATCTGAAAATGGTGTGCTGCAGCTCTCTCATATGTACCTGAACCCAATACAGTACAAATGAACTTCACATGTTCACTAGGTCCAATGGCTCCTACAAAATGATCACAAATTACAGCAAAAAGTATTCTGTCTAGATATAAAGGAAAAAATACAATGAGAGTGGTAAAGCCTTGGAACAAGTTGCTCATAGAAGTCATTGAATCGCTGTAGCTACTCAAAACTTGACTGGATAGGGCTTGAGTAACCTGATCTAAATTCAAAGTTAGCTGTGAGAAAGGGTTCTTTTCAGTTTAAATTATTCTGAGAATCTATGAATCTGCAAACTTGGGAAGTACAGGCAAATTTCTGCCCATACTTTGGATGTTCTTAAGAGGTCCCCAGAAAAAAAAATACCGTGGCAACTGACAGACCAAATTAATTGTGCTGATGGACTAGGAACAGCCTACAGATCATGAGTTGTAAACTAGCAGTTTTGAGCAGTTTAACAGCTATTGCATTTAATCTACCTAAAGTAGCTCCTTGTGCAAGCACAGGTTTCATGTTTTCTGGCAGTGCAAGGATTGTTGCTTCACACAAAGAAAGGAGTGACAAAAATTTAGCAAATCAGTCTCTTTGACTTTCACATTTTCTATAATTAGGTAAATTCTTAACTGTTCAGTTAGCGCTGCTGCTGTCTCCCTTGCAATGCCCAGGAACATCCTGAAAACAGAGTCAATGTGTAGTTTCTAATTACTTACTAGAGTAATTACAATAACATATAATGTAACATAACATATATTATGTAATATAATAATAATAACAATAATAATAGCACAACAATAACTTATTACTACATATCTAGAGATCTTAAAAGAAATTAACATTTTGTTTCCCATGTGAAGCACTAAAACAGATGTCCACTCAAATAGAAGCTGTGTGTGCTTATATGTGTGTCTGTTGGAAAAAGACTCCAGTCTGGATAGGCAGGTGACTCAAATAGCATGAGACAAGACATTTGGTGATGGGAGAACCAAAATTGGGTAAGTGATAATACAGTGCTCAGAAAATTTGGAGACTTGTGTTTATGCGATTTCTCCAGGTGCTGTGTAAGAAGGCTGAATCTCCAGGAGCTTGAGATTTTAACAAAAAAAGCAATGACACCAAGTGGGATGACCAATTACCTCAGTTAATTTTCCTCTGCAGTTTCAAGCA
Organism: Nipponia nippon; assembly: GCF_047370975.1. Taxonomy (NCBI): domain Eukaryota; kingdom Metazoa; phylum Chordata; class Aves; order Pelecaniformes; family Threskiornithidae; genus Nipponia; species Nipponia nippon. The sequence goes on from NW_028262347.1 coordinate 47,086,368, forward strand.
GAAGGTCATATGCTTAGGAAATGATATCATAACCGTGTTAACAACCATAACTCTCCAGTTATGTTCTTGTCACAGCTATGAAATCCTACTTTTTTTTCTACTGGGAAGAGCGCGCGTGTGTGTATAAAACATACAGTAGGTAAATATATTGAAGGGCTCTGGTAATTTCATGGTAACCACAAGAGCAAAGCTCAAGTTGTTTGTGATGTTAACAGAAACCAGAGATGTGCTGTATGTATAGCCTCATTCACAGTCTCTGAATTGGCTTTTATATAGTTCATGGATCACACAAGAGTTTAAGAGGAAAAATATTTTCTTTAAATTCATGTACATAATGTCCCTTTTCCTTCCAACATACCAGAAGAAGGTCTGATAATTTTGACATATTGTAAAACATGACTGTATTTATTTTTAATACAGGAATACATTCTGCACCTAAATTTCACTATAAGGTATTTATGTTGTAAATCCTTGCTAAGAAATGAAAATCTAATATCAAAATTGAAGTCACTCAACCAGCTAAAATGAATAGAAAATTTATATGACTGAAACATTCTTTTGAAAAGCATAACTTTCTCATGAGAGAAGATGTAAAGCTTTCCTAGCATCTTGTGGCATTTCTGAAGTTAAATTTCCTAATTTGGATTCCTTCCTCTAAGGAAGAAACCTAGGGCACCTCTTTGAAAGTTTTAGGAATTAATAACTTGTTCACATATTTCTTTAATAAGACTTTGGTGTATTTTAGGATTTGCAGCTGAATTCTGTTCTCATTTACACCTGTGCAATCTCACTGAAGATAAATTGAAAGAGATTTGCCCAGGATAAAAATACCAGGAAAATTGGTGGTACTAAACTTAGTTTACTGCAAACCAAACTACTAGAAATATGGAAGGAAAGAGTGATTTTGTGATACCTTCAGACCACATAGGTTATTGGGCACTTTCAAACTAAGCCTCTGAACCTTTTGAAGTCTTCCCATCACAACTATATTAAAGGCAAACTCATGAATGTTCCAATTTAAACAGATTTTTTTTTGAAAATTCTTCCCATAATTATATCTGTGCAGGCTGGGAAGCTGCAGCATTTGGCATAGCATTTCTTAGAAAGACATCTTAGTAAGTCAGATAAATGAGACTTTGTCATGTGTGAGTTAGCTTTGGGGATGATGAGCTCCTTCGGAATTAGATCCTGTATTAGAAGCTGCATAGATGAACTAGTCTCTCCCTGGGCAAATTAATCCTGTTGTGAAGGTTCTGAGACTAACCATTTGGCCTGGAAATACCATCAAAAAGAATGGGGTTTTGTGTGTATGTGTTTGAAATATATATATATTTCTTTACTGGATTCCTTTTTAGCTTTATCAGCTCCTTGGTTCAATTCAGTAAAGAGTTGTACCAGCAAAACAAGCTTAAGTGGAACAGCATGGAAATAGGAATGGGTGACTTTTGTAGTGAGAAAGGGAAAGAAAACACCAACAGTTGCTTAATCTGTCACTGCTGTGGCAAGAAACTTATATGTAACCATGAAATACAATAAAGTACTATTAAAAGTTTCTAGTGTTCCTGAACAAAAAAAAAAAAAAAAAAAAAAAAAAAAAAAAAGACAACGATTTCTGTATGGATGACTGGGTTTCTGATTTTCACAGTTCATGGTTGTGACAGAATGTGTGCAGCTTGGGCTTTCAAACAAAGTGGAGATATTCTCTGGATCTTATAGGCTTTCAGCTGCTATCTTCTTTACCACTCTCCTCTGTACTCTAATCACATGCTACATGGCTCCAAACTCATTAAGTCTGAGATGGCAGTAAGTCTTAAGAGTCTTAGTGGATGACTTAACTACCACACTTCCCAGCTCTTTCAGCGTCCCTTGTTTCCTTCTTGTCAAAGCCTGTAAATCTGTACCAGGATCTGAGAAACCTTCCAGGCAATAGGACACTCAGGAATCCCTGAATCCTGAGCCATAAGAGATGTTCTGCTCTCTTTGGGAATGTTCTGTGTCGTTGAATGCAACAAACTTTCATAAGCAAGACAATGGTCCAAACAGATCCAGATAAGATATGTCCTTTAATCCCCGGATAAACCACCTGTTCTCTGAAGATAAAAAAAAAAATTGTCTGATTATAAGTCAAAACTGGGTCAGATGGGTTAATTAAGGAGTAATAAGGCAGCTGAGGATCATGTCAAGCTGCATGGGCTGATGTTTGAGAGTCTTCTAAAAACTGCTGAAGGGAGGAGGGAAGGATGGGAACCGGAAAGTTCTGAAACTCTCACTAGAGTCTCTTTCCTCCTGTAGATCTCAGGAGGTCCACAAGAAGGAGGAAAAATCCTTGATATCCTTCCCCAGGCACCTTATTCACTCCATTACCTCTCAGCAGACCACCTAAGATATGCAGGAGCAGATGCCTGAGGTGTGCCCAACTAGCTGTGCCTATGTGTGTGTGTGAAAAGGCAAGCTGCATTCAAGTGAGTGGGTGTGGAAGCATGTGTATGCCAGTACGTATGCATGCCTGTACGAACATGGAGTTGGGCAGACCAAGACTTTGGGGAGACGTGCTGCTACTGTGACTTTTCCCCAGCCTTCTGCAGAAAAACAAAGTGGAGCATTTACTGGTTCTTTTTTGCTGCTCGAATTGCCAAGGAGCCCAAATTAGTTTGTTAGCTCCTGATGACCCCTGCTAATACAACTGTTCAAAATATTAACTGTTAAAATAAGACTCCATCTCATCCTTGCTATCTGCACTAGATCTCAGCTAGATGAGTTCAGTGAACCATAATTTATCTCTTTAGCTTGTTGGTGGTTTGGTGGGTATGTGTTGTTGCAAAGTAATAGGACAATGAGAAAAAAACAACTCAGCATTAGAAACGTGTTTTCATTCTGTGTGTGTGTATGTGTGTGTCTGTCATAATTCATTACTTCCCCTGACCTCTAATTTGGCAGGAAAAAAATCACTCAACTAGAGAGATAACCTACATATCTTAAAGCCAAAATTCCTTTGTCAATGGACTTGGAACGTGAAGGCAAAATTAAATTTGAAGTGGGAATTCACTTTACAGTGCTAACTGAAGAGTAATTGCAATTACTCCAATGTATATCAGAGAACAAAGACATGTGGGCTCAATCCCAGTGCATACGAGCAATGATATAATGAACAGACAACAGATTTTTAAGATGATGACAAATTTAGCAAAGTAAAACAAAAAGAAAAAGATTTAGTTACTGGCTGAGAAGTTCTGTACTGTGAATGAGGGCTACAAATGTCTTGTATCATGGTATTTGTACTTTTTTTAAAAAAAATCAGCATTCAGGGAAGAGATATAAGTAAAAGTGGAGAAGAAATATAAAGCTGTATATTGTATAATGGTGAGTGCAAATGAGGAATGACTGAGGAAGTCAGAGTATGTCAGAAATTATATTCACATAGCACTGGTAGAGAGATATAGAGTAGAGAGTTTAAAAAGACAGAAGGACAGCTGCTGAGTGTGAAGTTTGATTAAAGCAAAGTGAATAGAGGAGGAATGAAAGAATGCACACTCTGAGATAATGACAGGAGCTGACTTGTGCTAGGCCTTGAAAATCTTTCTGTCTGTTCCTCTAGTAACAAATAAGTAAAAAATACCTATCCATAAATAGCATCTATACACAGAAGATAGGAGAGGGCCTGAGACTCAGAATGAAGCTTTAAGTGACTGCCAAGTATAGAAGGCATTACACATCAAAGCTTGAATACATGGTTACTCCAGATCTTCAGCAGACATTGCTGGTAACCACAAAGTTTGTCTCCTAGTCCGTCATGCAAAGTTTTCCAGGGACGCACAGTGCAGCCAGTTAAGGCTGAGAGCTGAAACAGAAATGCCCTCAAGTATAATTTCATATAAAAACATAATGAAAAGAATGTTTGTCTGAAAACCATCTTTGAAACAACTCTAGGAAAAACTCTTGGATGTATTATCAATCATGCCTGTATTTTATGGATTCATTTGTCTTAAAGTAATTATGCAAGGCTTCTCAATATTTAATTTTGCAAATACTTGTTGAGCTTTGTCTCTTGAGAAATCCCAGTTTGTTTTGTTCACCCTTTTACACTGTTTCCTACTGTTACTCTAAGAAAGAATTCTGATGAGGAGAAGCTTTTATGGTGAAAACAGCTATGATATTGTACACTCTTTTGACACGTTTTCTTTGAAGTCAGTTGCATGCTTCCAGTAATTTTACTGACTGGCTGGGCTGATGGCATCCTGAAGTTCAATGGTAAACACTCAGGATAGAGCCACAGAGCAAACGGATGACAGAGCAAGGTATACGATTCAGTAGCCCTTGCTCTTAAGTAAATGATCCAGTATTTTGACTCATGTAATGTCTTCACAGTATTTTCTAATATGATTGCAGAGAACTAGTAAAGTACTTGTTGCTTGTTTTAGAAGAGAACTAATAACGGATGTGTTAAGTAAAGCAAACCAAGCATTGCAGAAAACAAAAGACGAACTATCTAAATTTAATCTTATTCATTTTATATGTTCCAGATTCAGAACAATCTGTGGGCAGGGAACGCAGCTAGCGGTTCTGTGGTTACTTCCTGCATGCTACCACGAGATACGTCCTCCTGTATGACACCTTATTCCCATTCACCCCGGACAGATTCTGGCTACACAGGCTTTTCAAACCACCAGAATCAGTTCAGCCACGTGCCCCTCAATAATTTTTTCACTGACTCTTTACTTTCTGGGGCAACCAATGGACATGCTTTTGAAACAAAACCGGAGTTTGAAAGGAGGTCCTCCAGCATTGCAGTTCTACGGATGAAAGCCAAAGAGCATGCTGCCAATATTTCCTGGGCCATGTAATATAGCAGCACCCTTTCTTCATTTCCTTTTTTTTTTTTTACTAGCAAACTCAAAACATTTTTATTTCCCATATTTAAAGGACACAACAATAAGCTACTGTGTGTGGAATGCTAGAAATCACAATATACACGATGTCTGCTTAAACAAATGCAATATAATATTTAACAATAAAACAAGAATAAACCAAATAGATTTACCATGCATCAAGCTCAAGAAGCCCTCTTTGTTTTGGTTTTTATATAGAAATATGTTTTGTTGTACCAGTTGATGAAATATGATTATAGAACCTGCAAAAAAGAATAAAACTATTAAGCAAATATGTCTACTTCATTGTTTTTTAGCAGTCCCGTATATAAAATTAATGCTTTACAAATGAATGCTTCATAAGGGAACAACTCTGTAAAGGAAAATAAATTTATGATACTAAAACCATGAAGTAAATCTCTAAGCACACCACACAGAGAAGGAAATATATGATCGTTTGTGTTGTAGGTGGAATTTGTAGACCTAATTCTCTCAGCACTGCTGCTGCTCTGAGCCAGCTCTGCTGTTTGGCTAAATGCACAATGAGCTTGTTGGAGTTAGATCAATGCACAACTAATATAATGAGAATAGAAGGTACTCCTTTATTTTATGGACATGCGTGTATTCCTATTAAAGCTAATGAGATGCTTTTGCCAAAAATATCACTAAAAGCAGGATCACAGTGTTTATAGACTTTTCAAAGATGTGCACATATTATGTAAGTCAACTAGTGTTTAAATGAAATCTTTAAGGTTGCAGATAGGTTATCTTGGAACTTAGGTGACTAGAAGAGAGCATGGAAAAGTACTGCGACACTTTCAACAGAATCCAGATTTAGAAAAAAACCACAACAAGAGCAAAGTTTTACTTCCGATCTGGTCAGTCTTACTAACTGGTTTTTGTTGTGCTATGGTCAAATCAAAAAAAGTCCAACAAGTCTTGCCAGTTTCAGTCTGTAACTGATCTCAAGATGTTACAAAAGAACATTTCATTTAGTTTTAGCTAGCTTGTTGATACTTTGCTTACTTGTTTTTTTTTTTTTTTCAGAGTGTAAGACTGGTTTGCTCCCTTTAAAGTGGATAGGAAAAATCTTTTTGACTGCAGTGGCAGCAGGATTTGGCTCTCAGCTCCCAGCCTATCACAAAGGAATTAAAATGTCAGCAGACTTTCTGACATTTCTGGTGGAAAAAAAAATAGAGGAGAAGAAAAATACTTTACATCTGGAGAATTGCTATCTGCTTTGATTTACTTCTCCTCCCTTTCCCCTGTCACATTCCAAGCTCCTTCAGATGAGTGAAATGTCAGCCTCTTTGAAAGCAACAGTCAGTCTCTCAGGTTCATAAAGGCAAAGTAAATTAATTGAAATAAAGGACTTGCATGGCTGTGATTAGAACAGGATACAACTCTCTGGGCACCCTCTGCTCCTTCTTGCTTTTCTCTCTGGCCATTAGTGAGGAACGGAGGGCGGATGGGGGGAGAAGGGAAGATCGGGGAAGCACATTTCATCACAGCAACTGCAGAACTACCAGTACTCACAAAACCAAACTCACAGGAACCCCCAGATTGTCTCTGCTCCCACTCAGGGGGCTAAACTTGAAAACAAAAACAGGAGATGGGTCCATTCTGTAATCTTTCAGTGGAATAAACAAACAAGTTTGAAAACATTAGGATCAGTTGAAAATGGTAATTTTACAGCAGCTTCTTACACAACTGACTGAAGGGAAGGTTGTCCTATTTGCCACTAGTAATAAACTCAAAGTTTAACACGTATGTACACTCCAGTTTGTGGTTTCCTAATTTTATTCTCCTTCTAAAAATTACCTTCAACTTTGGCCTGAGGAACTGGGAAAGAGTATTCTGGCTAGAATTTGTCTTTTCCTTTTTTATGGTCTATTTAGACAGCAGTGAAATGAGCTTTATGATTTAAAGCAAAAAAAGAATTTTATTAGTACAGGTAAAGGTACTAGTTTTATATAGACAATTGTGCCACATGCAGAAGGATGAAAGTGATGGAAACACAAGGGTTTTTTTTAGCAGGTCAAACAGTTTCCAGTTTGAAAATGTGTTTTTCTTTTTTTTTTTTTTTTTTTCAGTTTCCACATAATCATTGTTTTAAGGTATAGCATTTAGAACATGTCAAAGTGATTTCCAGATAATTTTCATTAGAGCATCATTAGTGGATAAAGAAGCAAAAGCTTAGTCGGCCAACTTCAAGCCATTTTTATTGTTGCCTCTCTTTCAGTTTACTTATTTGTTTTGCTAGTAGAATTTGCTATTATTGTCTTGTGAAATCCAGAAAAACATTCATTTTTACAAGGCTTTTTATGTCAAGAGTAAAATTAAACAATTCCTAGGAATTTATTGCAGTGACAAAATACTTGGGGAGAATAAACATACATTTTCAAAACATTACAACATTTTTAGATGCTTGAAGCCTCCAAAATCAAAGGGGAAAATAAAAGACTATGTCATCTTCCTGCTGATTTTAATTAAGTGAAAGGGATACAATTCTAATTAATTCTTCATCCTCAATTTTAGCAATGGAAATTATTTGTTACATGTTGCTAGCATAACTTTATGCATTAGACAAACTGGTATTCAGCCCTTCATTAAACCTGAGGTGTGATAAGTTGCAGGCCTGCTTTAAGCTTGTCATGCTCTTGCATCAGCCTTGTCTCAAAGAATGAATGATAGTCTGTTGGTTGCAGCGTTTCATTTAGCTAATGAAAAAGTATCTTCGTGTTAGATGTCAAGTACTACAACAGGGTCACATTCTGCCACTTTTATTTAGTAGAGCTTTACTCCATGAGTAGATGCATTGATGTGAGTGAGACTACTCACATAAGCCAAATTGTGAATCACTTGTAAATGTTTATTCACAATGGCCCCATTCATGCAAAGGGCTGCTCAGCACAACATGAGTAATCGGTTCATAATCAGGCCCAGCTTAAGGTACTATTCAGCTCTGGTAAGGATGGCAGAATCTGGCCCACGCTGGCTTAAGGCCAGACTCGGATTTTTTAACCAAGATGAGTAGCTCCTTATTCCACAAATAGTGCAAATAGAGCCAACAGGGCTATTAGTTGGGTTCTCTTTTTATAAGGAAATTCTAGAAAAGAGGCATTTCAGTATATGCAAATAATTTGAGTAAGTTTCTAGTCAAGCTAAATGATTTTATTTTCCACTGGACTATACTCCCACATTTGACAGGACTTGTGTTCTTGTGCTTTGGTTTTATCCACTTAATGATTTCTTAGCATGAGCAACTAATCTTTTCGCTGTTTTTTCAACATGTGGCAAATGCACTAAAAACAAAAGGAGGTGATTTACATAGCCTTCCTGCCAAGTACTTTAACTAATGTTTGAGATATGTGATCATCATGCAATGCTGAGAAGTAAATTTATAGAACTTCTGGGCAAAGACTCCCTATCCTGTTAAAAGAGAAAGTGAAATATTGTTGTAATTATTGCTGTGAAGAATTTGTGATGACATAACACTGTGCTGTTTTTTCTCCTATGATTGATTCATCAACAATTTGAAAATGTTAAGCCTGTATTTGAACAATTTTTTGAACAGATGTAAATTTATCTATGAAAATTAAAAGTTGTCTTTAAGATTGGTACAGACTCATGTGAGTGACGGACAACACTGCATTTAGCAGCTGAAGACCCAGTCTCCTTACCATAAAGATGGTCAGAAAAGTTTGACACAACTGATTTCTACCTACAGTTTAATCAGCAGTGTTACATACCACAAGAACATATCAACGAAGGCATCTTTTGTTACCGAGAATAAGCTGAAATGAACTACATTTCTCACTTAACTTCTTTACTGTCATCATATTTTACACCATCAAGTGTTGAAAAAATCCAGTCCAATATGTTAAAAGCATTTTATTTTGACTGTGAACTTTACGGTGAGGCCCTGAAGTATGTAATTTAGCACATACGACCAATACTGTGCATTTAATACTGAATACTTTAGCAGGACAAAAATAAATTATTTTGTTTGCAAAGAATAAAATACTAGTGTTTTCAAAATTACACAGATTAATTAATATTTTATTGATTAAATTAATTAGATTAATTATTAATCAGAATTAAATCAGGCTGATCAGAGTTAGAACTATTTAAAACACTTATACTGTTAAAATTCAGCATGTTTCCAGGGGAAATTCTTTCTGTGACAAGGCACTGATTTTTTTCCCCATCTCTTTCACACCCAATTAACAAGTGACTCACTCATCTCCAGAATACACCCTTCTTATCCCTTTTAGATTTGGCTGGTATCAGAATGATAGTAAGACATTGTGAGTTACCCAAAGCTCGGTACCCATTTATTTTATGTCACTTTTGAGTAGCTCGAAGAAGCTGAAGTATATATCTAGTTTAACTAGGTTTACGGCTGCTTTGTATTGCCAGTGCTATACAAAGCAGCTGTGGTACACTGGTGAATTATCATATGAAATATTGGTGATATAAGCAAACTTATTAAGTAAACATCCAGAATGTAAAGTTGTGGTAGTTAAAAGAACATATTTTAGATTTAAATTATGTAAAATAAGCAGCATGCTGGGCAACCACTGAATGTGAGGTGTGGGTATGAGAGAAGTGTGCAGTCAGTATGGGGGTATGGTGGCTGGGAATGGCAGAATAGTCTTCTGGGAGGAGAGTCAGGGTGCAGTACTGGAGTAAGGAGGAAACCTAAACCCAAGGTATCCCTTCCTTCCCTCCCTTGCCTAAATTCCCCCACCTAAATCTCACCAGGACCTGTGAACATAAGAATTATTTTATTGCCACCTCTCCTAATTCTCTTTGCAATAACAATGTGGGTTTAAGGAGGGATATAAAGAATCCAAAAAGTAAATCTTGAAGGAGCAGGGCTGGTAGGTGTATGACTATCACTGCCAACAAAAAGATATTGGGAAATTAAAGGGTAATTCTAGGGAGAAGCATTCAGTCTCTGCATTCTCTAATCATGAATTTCAGGGTTTTTTTCCCTGCATTTTTAAGGCAGGGAAAAGCAACAGTGACAGTTGGATCAGTGAGTCTACCAAATTCCTGAAGCATGGCCATTCTTCTTTGCACCACAAACTTCTTAAACCTGGTACAGCTGTGGCATGTTAATGAAAGAACATATCACAACAATCTCACATAAGATGTATTTGAGATATTGACCTGTTTCAGTCAGGTGTTTTTGGTCTATTTAAATAACAATATAAAAATTACGTAGTTCCTAACCAAATCTGCTTGTTTAAATGCGGTCCACACAGATGTCATTGATTTTTCAATATATGAAAAAAAGCCCCACCAAACAGGTGAGTCTTCAAAATCCATTATCTTCTCAAAGAATAAGGGCTGTTGTGAGGCCTCACACTCAACAAGTCAAGATTTCATCTTAGCTCATGCTGCCCACCTTCATAACAATGATTATTCCCATAGGAATAAGCAGTAGACTAGACCAATAAATTCATCAATGTATAGGCAATAATATTGATCAAAGTCAATAATGTTAGCATGAAAAAAGATCATTTGAAAGACTATAGGTTATAGGATCAGGACAAAAATCATACTTTCTGACTGGCTTATACAGCAGAACTTGATGGCTCACAAGATGCTGTGAGTGCTTTTCCATGCTCTCACCACAGCAGCCCTCCATAACCTGACAGCTTTCTGCTTCATCTCTCAGAAGCTGAGGCAATGATGGTCTCTGCATCCTTTAATTATTAAAAATAATTGAAATAGTCCTGATCTTCTCTACCTTGTATTCCTCTGAGAATATCCATATGTGCATACCAACCACAGTTTAATATAGTCCTGCTATCATTACAGCTGGGCCAAGTCTTCTGCTATAATCCAGTAGTTGCAAAAGATTAGAATCTTACACACAAAATTGCTCTGTCAATGAGTAATTTATTGATATGAAAAGGGATGACTAAGAAGGTTAAAGCCTTTTTTTGGTTAAAAAACAAAACCTTTTTTTTTTTTTTTGTTAAATCCAGTCTAATTATTATTAACAAACTGCTTGTAGGTGGAATAAGGTCTTAGTTAACACTTTCACAATGTTTTTACCCTTCTGACAAAGAGAAGGGTAGAGTTAAAATTAAAGCTTTGTTAGAGTGTCCTCAAAGAGAGACAGAAGTATCTGAATCGGTATAACACTGTATTTACTCAGGTGTATTTACTCAAATGATTCTGTTTTAATCATTAAAAATGGAAACCAGCTGAGATCTTTAACTGTGAAAATGACAATACAAAACATGTTCATTGCATTTTTCTTTCAAAGTGATATTAAGGGAACAACTCAGCTTCTAGAGTACTAAGAATGATTTTCTCATTAGTCTTTATAAACATTTTAATATATAATGAAATGAATATTTACATATGGAAAAATCTGTCAGATGTCACTTGAACACATAGAGTAAATAAAATACTGAATGATTTTCGGAGCCTTTTAGAAAGATCTGAGTTAGTGAGTATTATTTAGCAAATGCTTAAGTAATATAAACAATGAGAAAAGAGGAAAATACACTCATTGGCTGGGAGTTTATTGAATATTTAGAGCCAGAAAGCTCAGTGTTGGTGGAGCGATGAAATTTCCTTAACTCTACTCAAGAATCTCCCTATGATCAAAACCTAATTGAAGTTAATGGGAATCTTGCCAGTGACTTCACTTGGGAGCAGAATATGATCCCTAATAAATACATAATAGATTTACTATGCTAAATCAGATTGTCCTGGAACAACATTACTTAGATTATATGAATGGTTTTTTTGTAAGGTAGTCTATTCTGCTATTTTAAAAACACTGAACTTTATTAAATCAGTGTTTTACATCTAATTTACTACAGCAGTTTCCATATTTGTGTCTGATTTTGGGTTTTTTTATAAGGATCAGAGACAAGGATGAACTGAGCAATGCTTTTTCTTTTTAGGAAGATCTGTTCTAGGGAGGAGTGTTAGTTTTAGTTTGAAAACAGTTCTACACATATGCGAAATTGCTAGTCCAGAGGCAGAGCATTAACCCTTATATAAACTAATTGGGCTAATTCTCTTCTGGAATTTAGGCAAATAATGTAACTGAGATAAACAGAGAGTCACTTATATGTCCACATTTATCTACACTTCCTATTTATACTGCTAAATGCTTAAAACAACACTGGCCCATAAATTTGCCTTTTCGTTCTCATTCTTTTGGCAGTGTTTCCTACATGCTGCACTTTTAAGAGTGCAGTTTGGTCTCCTCTCAAATAAATAAGAGCCATGGAAGGAAAAAACTGCAGCTACAAAGTAGTTCTAACCCATTAAATGCAGATGGCCCACAGGGGGTTTAATCATAAGAGAGAGAACACACATCATGCTGAAATATAGAGCTGTTTTCTATCACTTGTTACCATTTGAATGTCTGTCCCAGGAAAGTGAATTCAATATATCTTCCTGGCCATCAGTTGCCCTCTGAATACTCCTTCTCTCTCTGATGTAGCTAGATTTCCCTTTAGAACATACAGAGATGAATGAGCTCTTACCACACGTAGAAGTGAAAGAAAACATTTCTTTCTGCACCAGAACAGATGAGATTCATCATTAAGAGAATGGATTTGACCTTGTCAAGTGGACCAAAGCAATTTATAAACAAACTCCTACAGGGGAGGCTACTTTTGGCCAAGTACTATATTAGCAGTGTTTTACTTATGCCCACTGCTACCTTACAATAACTTCACAAACAGGCTGACTTCCTGAAATATAAGGTGCTGAGAGATAGCACAGATGTACCTAGAAACACTGGGATAGCATAGGGTTACTTCCCTCCCTAGAGGCTGTATAGAAATATGTCCACCCACCTTGCTATCTCATTCTTGGCAGAAGTTGCTGATAACTACCCAAATTAAAACTCCATTTGATGTTCAGCATATGTATCAAAGACCATATTTATACTTCAGTTTGCCATTATTATATTGTTTTTTGTGTAAGCAATACCCATATGGAAGATAACATCCAATATGAAATTGAGTGGCATCTACCTGTCAGAACACTAGCAGAATAACAAAAGCAATTCAGTGTGTGTCTATTTTATTTCCAGTGTTGGAAAAAGAATATGAAGAATCAATGGCTTGCTACAAAGGTGTTTAGACCAGTTGATACTCCCGTTTCTACTGATAACTTTTCTTCCTTTAATAGGATTCTTAAACTACAGGTAGGAATTTTAACTGTCCTCCTCCCAAGCCTGTGCCACATGTTTTTTAAGTGGAAGCAGTGTTTCAACAGGTACAGAAGCACAATGGCCTGTATCTTTTTGTCCTGTCCAATAATCATAAGAAAAGCAGAAAAATAAGGATATTCAGCATCTCAAAGACAGCCCTGTTGTGTGGGAAGAAAAGACTATGTGCCAACTCAAGGGGGTGGCTGCATGGTAAAGTGGAGGAAAGACTCTAGTAGATGTATAAGCTACATACCATTGATAAGAAAGCTTTTACTATGACTTCTAGGACATACCTCCCCATCTGTATCAACCTTAGTCATGCCAACAGAGCCAATACTGTTATAATCTCCTCTCTGTCTCAAAAAAGGGAATCATGGAACATTTGTGGAAGGGAACTGACCAAAATATTCACTGTTCTCTTAGACTCACTTTTCCTATGGCATCTATCCAAACAAAAGAGGTGAAGTTACTGCTTACCTCAAAATGTACAGTAATGAGCCTGTGTACAGTGATAATGTTTTATTGCACTTTTTGTTGATATTGCTTTAGAAATCATAGTTAGGGTTGATGACTGTGAGACTGAGCTCTTTATTTTAATACTTAGAAGCTTTAATAGACTATATGAACAGTCCTTCAAGCCATTAAAGTTCCCAAAGCTTTCAGAAATCATGGAGCCTCCATCATTTATGAGTCTTATGTGAATAGCCAAGAGCTTGATACATATTTTAGCTCAGGAGAAATCTATGCTGTCCAAGTCTTGCCTGCTTCATCATAGAAGCTCTTTAATGTTCAAAAAATATGACAACAGTCTCAACTGTGTTTCATTGCCAGGAGATAAGAATACTGACCCTCTTGAGGTCAGAACAATGAAAAGAATTTCCCAAGTCCTTAGAAGGCACTATATTGCATATATTCATAGCCGCTTAGCAGATTTATGCCTTATTCATCAGTAGGTCAAGTTCTCAAGGTCTTCTGCTATTAAGCTGAGAAAAGAGGAAAGGCCACTTGCCTACTTCTTATAGCTATTATTCATTATTCACGCACCTCTCTCTCTCAATGTGTCCTAGGTGTTTCTGAGTCAAATATAGAGATGAGGGACCCAGTTCTGATGTTAATTTCCCTAGTTTTATAATCACATCTCCACTCTGATTTCCAGAGGTGTAAGGAAGAACAGAGTCAGGACCCTGAGGCCTGGACGCAGTATACTTACAATGAAAATATATAAGCTACAGAAAAAGGAAAAGATAGCAGCCGAGAACATATGATTGAGTACTACTGTGTAACTTATTTATCTTGACTCATATTTTTTATAAGAATGCATCTGTTTACACTCTTTAGGAGGAAGACCAGAGTTCACAGAGAATTTTTATTACCCTGGGAAGAAAATTATCTTTCTTTTAAAGAAGAAGACATGGTTTATTATCTGCCTTAAATGAAACAAAACCAAATCTGTCCCTCTCTTCATTTTTGCACCAGGCAGGGAGCATCCAAGATGGGTGATACTTAGTGAAAGGTATTCTGCTATGTCTCAAAATTTCTCTAAAAGCACTAATTCATCCTGAAATCAGCCCTCACAGTTTTGCTCTGCCTGAAAATTCATTAAGCTGTTTGTACAGATGATATTTTGCTGTGTTAAATTTGGTCCTGTGGATTAGTGAGGTAATCACATTTCTGTTGTCCTTCAGCTTTATTGATTCTGCTAGAAACCATAGCCTAAGATATAAAGTGCTGTTTTCCATTTATTCTGTGTGTTAATATTCAATTGAGGGACCTTGGGAAGTTGTCAGAGGCAAGAATTTTATAAACAGCAATAGCTTGCTACAGAAGACATTTTATTTATTTTAACTTCTCCACCTCCATTCCTCTTTGGCATCCGATATGCATATATAAAGTGTTGCTGCTACTTTCCAGTTTGAGTTTAGAGCTCTTTGTTTTTATATAAAATAGTTCTGTTACATTTCCATAGTATGTCAAAGCAAAATCAAGTTTGTTGTAACTCTTCAGGGCTTTACACGTCTCTGCTTTTCTTTTGTTAATATGCAAGCTGGCTGTCACCTATTGTCTATGCTTCACCAATGTTTGCAAAGTTGTTGTATGGCAACTTATATGCTCCTTTTATATAGCCCTGATAGAGTATCAGAGTCCTCCCATGCAATGATTTGGCTGACCCAAAAATGAGTTCTTTTAAATTGTCTTACTGGTTTTGGAGGATGGTATGGATTTGTACAAAAATGATCTAGTGTCATTCATTTTCCTGAATGTTCTGCTTGTGGCACCTCAAAGCAGAAACTGTCCGTAATTTTATGCAGAATGATTGGCACAAACAACCATGTAAAATAATTCTTGTAGGTCACCAGATTTATGACTTCCTCTCAGTTTTCTCTCTTTTAGTTCTCATTCTGAACAAAGCTTCCATATTCACTTTCCAGTGGATATCTTCCATCTGTTCAGCTACCTGATTGTCATGCACTAGTCCTCTTTATCATTATACAGACTCCATTTTCTTTCTCAGCTGCATCCTTCTCTTCATTAATCTAGCACCTTTTTCTGCTTGCAGCAGAATCTATGTCAAATTATCTGCAGAAACTTTTGTGAAAGGTATTAAAATGCAGAAATTGGAACTATGTGGCTTTTTCAAGATAGGTGATATTTACAATAAAGTGTTGATCAGTCAAAACCACCTGAATCTGCAACATTTACAAGCCTTAAATTGGGATTTGTATGCAATTTCAGAAACTGATCTTCATTTCTGTCTGTCTTCCATAAAAATATGGTTTTTATTTTTCAAATTTCGAAGAGGCTACATATAAATGGTGTAAGCAATTACAAGTGCTGGGTGGAAGCAGTGACCGATCGGTAGTTGGCACTTGCTTAGATGAGAACACTTGGTGCATATTATTAACACAGACAAAATTTTAATGTCATAGTACTGATTCTTAAACTCTAGTACTAGCCATTGGATTTTACCTCCTTCCCTTGTTGACAGCTGTGTTGTGTGTAGACATCAAGGTGTTGGCAGTGGGGGGGCTGCAGGAGAGGCCTCTGTGGGAGGAGGCCACGGGCTGCCCTGTGCTGAGCCCATTGTAGGACACAGCTGAGCCCACCAGTGAAGCTGATGGTGCCTCTGAGAAAACATTTAAGAAGAGGCAAAATTGCTGGACAGAGAGAGGAGGAGGTAACAAAAAGAGTGAAAAACAATGGAGGAAACACCAAGATCAGAGGAAGAAGAGAAGGAGGAGGTGGGGGCGGAGGTGCTCCGGGCACCAGAGCAAGTATCCACTGCAGTCTGTGCAGGACCCACGATGGAGCAGTTATTTTCTGAAGGAACTAAAGCCCACGGGGAGAGTCCATGCTGGAGCAGGGTAGCAGTGTGATAGGGAAGGAGCAGCAGAGAGGAGCTGTTACATATTGACCGTAACCTCCCCATCCCTCTGTGCCACTGTTGCGGTGGGTAGAAGATTTGGGAGTGAAGGGGCAAAGCTGAACCCGGAGAGGGGGGAGAAAAGTTGTTTTAATGTTTGTCTTTGTTCCTCATTACCCTAATCTATTTTAACTGGCAAAAAATTAAATGAATTTACCCCAAGTTGAGGCAGTTTTGCCCACCACAGTAATTGGTAAGTGATCTCCCTGTCTTTATCTTGACCCACAAACTTTCTAATCCTATTTTCTCCCCCTCTCCTGCTGCGGTGGGGGGGTGATTGAGCACATGGGTTAGAGTTTGGCCCTTAGCCAAGGTTAATCTACAACAATCAAATTGGTTCTGAGTCCCAGTGAATTGGGTCTGGCTAAGACATGTCCACTCATCAATCTGAAGATTTCAAGTGATTAAAAATCTGCCACTGCATGTGACAGATTTGTTCCACTTGTCAGTCCTTCCCGTTGTGGAACATTTTTACATTGTTTCTCAAAACAGTTCACCAGTCCTAGTTTGCAAAAATGTCCACCAATTTGATAGGGAAGTTTACTCTTCCGTGGACAATTTGATGACCATATCTAATACCCAGTTATGGTGCACTGAATGGAAAAGAGGTTTTAAAAGTCTGAGTCAGAGTCTGGAGAAAGGGTCTGTCTTATTTTGAGTTTAAAGTCACGTCTTGGAAAGATCATCTCCCAGTTTTACTCCTTTACCTTCGTTTGCACTACATTGGAAATCATTGACAGCAGTTATGAGTATTTACATTGTAAAGCAGTCACAGTGAGAAATTAAACTGCTTCAAAAATTTATAGGGGTGAGGAAGACAAGAATACTGCAGAAACAGCTCTTTGATGAGTAGAATGCACTACTTTAAACATCCCATTAGACATAAACAGAAGTATAGTATTACCTCAGGAGCAGTTGAATAAAAAAAATAACAAAGTAAATATTATAATGAGCAAAAAATGCACTGTAAAAACAGCAATCATGCAAGAGGAAGTACTAAGAACGATCCCTTTTGCGGATGCTATTTTCCACCCTATTTCTACCTGCTAAACATTTTCTGTATATCCTAGTTGCTTGTGTGTGAGAACACATGTGAAGGATGTTTTCCTGATGAGTTCCAAAGTGCAAAGGGTAAAAGGTGAGTTATGTGATGCTTTCCAACTCCTGTGATGGCTAGTCTATGGAGATGTACCAATCTACTGCTGCTAATGTCTTCTGCAGGAAATAAGCGTGACAAGATAAGAAAGCAACAATATTCTATAATGATATAAAAGAATATTTCTGCTCAGGAAACTTCCATATTAATGGAAAGTAATAGCCTTCTCAGATACTAAAGGAAACTCCTAACCTATATTTTTCACCTCATTGGCTGTAGAGAAAGCTGAGGAAAGCTGACCTTGCCTATCTGAAGTTAGGTTTTGTGCACACTTCATGAAAATAATGGTTTTATTCAAGCGTTCCCACTGGCTTACTAGGCAGAAAGTACATATATCTTTCTGGCTTTAAGGCACAGGAACAAAAGGTGATTGCAAGAATGGCTACTAGTATAAATTAAAGCTTTCCTAGATTTGCATTGGCTTACTGCAGCCCAGCCCAAAATGATTATGGGCAGTAGGGAAGAATATAAGGTGAATTCTGTGCTGTCTCTGTCTGAGTGCTCGATTGTTCCCCAGGTTGGGACTTATTACTCTGAATCTCTGTCAGGAGTCAGAACAAGTCTGGTTCTGCTCACTCCACATGAATCTACCCCCTCTGGATCTGTCTTTTGTAGTGTTGCCCTCTCTGTTTTGTGGAGCCACATGTAAGGATTGAGATGAGAAGCAATGAAGGAAATAAGGAGATTATATTTAAAAAAAAATGACATGCACAGGTCTGCACATATATAGCATATGTCACAAACGTTATGGGAGTTATGTGGTTAAAGCCCCTAAAAGTCTTTATGTTCTCCTGCGGTGAGAAAGTTCTCTTCCCCCTATCCCTTAAGGGGAAGGGAAACTCTTCTGGAGAGGTCATCTGTGATGTTCATTATCTCTGAAATGCAACTATTTTATAAATCAGGTTCAAACAATGTGGAGTACACAAATGCATGCAAACCTCTGAGGGCAAGTATGTGGAAAGGTTCCTCCCTCTTCCTACTTCCTTCTCTCTCCCCACAAGCAAGGCTTGCAGATGTTTTCTTCTGCTCTTTATTCTTTTGTTCCTGTTTGGCTGTGACCCTTACTCCCAACTGATTCTTTTTTGTCAAACTTTGTTTTTTCCTGAGCCTTTGATCCTGTGCCTTGACTCTTGCAATAATGAACATGACACTATTACTTTGCTAGATTCATTTTATGATTCCTTACCTCTCAGAGTTCCCAAGAACAATAATATACACTTTTTCTTTTGTCAGTGTCTTGCAGAAAAAGAGGGGGTCTCACAAAACCTACCACCTCGCCTAAGGACAGGTGAAATATAAACTTACATATGTAGATTAAATACTTAGGATTATGCATTATAACTATACATTTGATTATCCAGTCTGTCTTTGTTTATGTTTCTTCAGTTTCTCAGCTAGGGGGAACTAGTCAAAGGTTAAAAAAGATGCTAATAGAACCTAATTTAGAAGACACACAGCAGCCTAGAGGCTAGGCCTCCAGCACTGGGTCAGGAACAACAGTTCCTTGTTTTCAGAAAGAAATGTTGCCTTATGCCAAAACTGTATATACTTTTAGGTCTTCTGATGCCTTTTTTTCCTGATTTCTGTGCCTAGGCATCTCAGTTTAATCAAGAAAAGTGGGAGAAAGAGGATCTCTGTCTGGTTCAAGGGAAATAAATGTGCCTACACAGAAAACATTCTAGTTGTTGTAACTGTCAGTCACATAGTATATGACATATGCTGTGACAATATAATAAACCATGACTCTATACCAACTAATCTAGACCTTACTAGCAAACTAGTAAGGTTTTCCTCCATGAAACTGTGATTCAGACACATATATTGAGTAGCATACATGTGTAACAATAATTGTAGAAAGTACAGCTTGAAAGAAACTGCAAGCATGATTTTTCATACACCTCCTTTCAACTGCTCCAGTGATTTACTAGAATCTTAAAGTTGGTGGCTTGCCTTTGAAGTAAGGTGACTCTCTAGTCAACACAAAGCTGATCAAGGAGGCCATCTCTCTTTTGCAACAACAGCGGAGGAAGTTATTTAAGGTTACTAGTGTCAGCTGCACACAGATCTTCAGACTATTTTAATTTATGCCATAGGCAGGCAGGCCCCAAGCTGTGCTCAGATGATCCAAAGCAGCAGTAATAACTTGGAAACAATATTTTTTCTCAAGTCTATGCGAGAAGTACAACTCAGCTGGAACAGAGGGAATCAAATGCAACTTTTGTAAATTGATTGGGTGAAATAAGCAATCTATGTGGAGAGAGAAGGGAGACGATAGTGGCTTGGACAATAAATCATTGATCACAGATTTCTTTTCCTACTTTTTTTCTTGTTAAATAAGTAAGTACTTTATTTAAAAGAAAAAATCTAGTTAATAACTATTATGTGGGGTCAGAAGAAATAAGGAAAATTCTGGATAGGAGAAAAACATTCAATAAAGAAAGGTAAGTAGAACAGAGAGATGAGAACAAGAGTCTGCTGCTTCTTTCCAACTTTGTAAAATATCTTCTCGTTAAAAAAACCCGAAAATGTGAAAGCAATACCAAAAGGGGAAAAAAAAAAAACATCCATAGGATCAAATCCATATGAAGAAAAATACCTTTGGCAGACAGTAAATCAAAATTGCCCAGGTTGGTTCACTCTAAGACTAGTTGTCTACAAAGTTGTCTGGAATCAAATAAAATCCTGGTGAGATCTGTACTTTCAGAGTTCACATTGGTTGCATCTAGCTGAACCCCAGATAATTCCACTACTCTGGCTCTGACCTATTACTATGGCAAGTGACATGCCCAGCTAGCAGTGCTGGGAAAGACATCTACTGCTTCGTTCTCTAGTGATTATCTTTGTGCAATTTCATGTTTGTTTTTCCCAGATGTATGCAACAGAAAATAGAGTAGTGCTTGTTGCAGAACTGCTGGCAGAAAACATTGATTTATTGACAACATAAATAAAAAATCCTGCTGGTACATTGGCTGAAAGCTGGCAATCTTGAATAGGCTTAAAAGAAGGTTTTTGCTGGGTAATAAATTCAAGAGGCATGTATACTTAAACCATGATGTTGAACCATTTCCATACTATAGGACAAACACACATTTCTGTTGCATTTTAAATGTTAGAGTAGCCAAAGTTTGGATCTAATTCAGAACTTCCTCAAAGCTTAGAAATATTCTGAAACTTTATATAGAAAGTGACATAAAGCAAGTGGGGACAAAAGCAATTAAAACTTTGTATTTGTAAGTAAACTTCATGAAAATGTAGGCATGTTCTGGTCTGGGGTTACTTTTTTTTAAAGAAGAAATTTTCTAAGTACTTAGATAAGCTAGTGCCAGATAGTAAGTAGTCCACAGATTTATTCTTCTATTGCACCCTAAAAACAATTTTAAAAAGTCTTAAATACAAGAATATGGAATAGACTAACCTTGAAGTTTTCAGTGCTGCTTAATGGAGATATGATTATAAGACATACACAGAACAGAGAAAGTTAAATCCTGACTTAGATGAGATAAAAGAAAAACCTTCCCTAAATCCTAATATATTTATTCTTGTTCTGTGTCACCTCTACTATCCTAATATGCTTACATTGTTTCCCACAGGCCAAATGCAAAAGGTTTTCCACTTCTCCTCTACTTAGGATGATTTGCTCTCAAGCCCCAAAATTCATTGTGGTGTTATTGCTTGCAGATTTATAACTCAATCAGCTTTGTAGTAGCCTCTTCTTTTATGAGTGGGATTTCTTTCAACATTATAAAATATATGCTAACTCTTTTCTTTTTGGTTGAAACTTTTTTTCAAATCCCACTAACTTTTCCTTAAGATCTACAGAACATGGATTGCATTTCACCATTTAACTTAGATGATGCCCAAACCGCTTGCCATGACTAGATGATACTCCATTGAAAGAGTTTTTCAAGTTATGACCTCACATTTATTGCTCAGCAGTGAAACAACTAACTAGCATTATTTGAAGTGCTGGAGTTCAGAGCTAACATCTAGCGAGGAGCCATGGTAGTCCTACTTCTCACACAGTTCTCTTCTCAAGATGTACAGTTTGATGATATAATAAATCCAGATTTTGACCTCTTGGTATTGGATCAAAAGCACCATGGTCACACAATGCAAAATATTTCTCTGATGTGAATTTAGTTTATTTCTTTTAAATTTAATTAATTGCTCAAAAAATTGATTTTTTTTTTCCACTTTTTTTTTCCTTACAGGTACCTGTTAAGGTTTCTGTGTAATGTATGGTTCACACCAGCAACGTAAAGCATACCAGCTTTGTCTGTTTGTATGCAGACTCTTCCTCTCAAAACACTATGCCCCATTTATTCTGAGGTAAGATCACAACACAGTAAATGACACAGCATAAAGCCACATTCTAGGTTTTTTTTTTGGTAACTTATATAGGTGACTATATCATAAATATTGTTATTGTTTATAATTAGTGTTATCTAGATAGAAGATTTTGTGTAGACACTTCCTGTGTGACAGCAGAAATATTTATTGGTATCCTGGAATTAAGCTGGAGGCCTTAGAGTTAGATTTAGAAGTCCAGGCTTCTTAGCTTGAGCTATAACAGACTCAAGTAATTTGGTAGAGACTAGATAATCTTGTAGCACTTATTAATCTCTAATTTACACTTACCTGCTCTTACTGCTGAATTTTTTTAAATTTTATATTCTTCTATTTATAATTGTGATCCATGATTTTCCTATTTGGAGAGAGCACTTGAGATCCCGTATATAGATTTAAAACTTCAGGATATATTGATAATCTAACTTCTAAATGAAGTGCTTATGAAATCATCACCTTTGTGAGCAGAGGTGAAACAAAACACATTCAGTCCTGAACTAAACTGGAAATCCCATTCCTAGAAAAACAATCTGGAGCTTGCACTTCCTTGACTTGCATCTGATACACCCATTAAGCTTCTCACTAGTTATTAGATAATAAAGTAACTTAAGAGTGATTTTTCTTTTTTTTTTTTTTTAATTATGCTATCATTGGCAAACATCTCAAATTAATGTTGAAAAATAATATTTTTTAATTCTATATTCTTAGAACTGATCAGACTATTTAGATACTGTTTATTTTTTTCTTAGTACTGATGTAAATTTAGGTTAGAAAGGGAGAGGAGGAAACACAGGCAAAATTCTGCCTTTTTCCTAGTATGACGCATGCTGGTATGAGATGTAATGTTCAGTTTGGGCTGCTACCAGGTTCGTCTTCATATCCAATAACTTCAGTGGACAGAATTTTACTCGCTCTTCTCCCATGGATAGTAAGAATTTGGTACTACTATATGCACACTTAAAACTTCACAAAAGTGAAGGGATGCTTTTGTGAATTGCTTTTTCAGATATAAACTAAAGCTGCAGCTCCCAATCAGTATAAAGCAGGAGTTGGTAAAAGTAAAGCAATCATAAACATCACTCTGGACAGACTTGGTTGGCCCTGTCAAGCAGCAGATGGAAGCAGCTCTAACTTGAGTTGATCAAACTTTGTCTGAGGGACCAAGCCATGTCTGAAACTGATATGTTTTTATTATGAAATATCTGAATCTAGCATTTAACCAGAGACATGGTCTTGTATATGAAAGAAAAACAGATTATGTTGCCAGAAACTGTTTCATTAGGAACAGTTAAGAATGATAAGTTGGACCAAAGGAAAATTTCTTGTACCAAGGATGACACCTAAAACAGAGCCCCTATAAGACCTGTGGTGAGTACAAAGTGGTGTTATTCCAGCATGAGTCTCCAGTTTCACTATAGCACACGTAAACGTTAGTATTTCTGCTCTTTGACATATTCTGGAACATGGGAGAAACACCACATTCACTCTGGGAACATGCTGTTTGTGACACACTGATGCTCCAGGTCCAACTAAGCCACTTCATGAAAGGCAAAAGGCTATGCCAATCAGGCTGCACTTTGAATTCTTGCTGTATCTGAGCAGAGAGTGATGAATGAGCTGTGTGCAAGAAGTGGCATAAACACCTTTAAAAAACTACAACTGCACTTATATGAGTCCTAAAAGGCAAACCAAGGGGGGAGAAATCATGAAAAACTGAAGAAAAAAGAAGAATCGGTGCATTTATATTTGCAGAGGAAACAATTTTAAAGCACATATAGAATGTTAAGATAAAGCACAAGTTAGTTGGAGTCCTCTCTTTATTTTTGCAATATTTCCGAAGGCTCTCAATGTCTCTTTCTCATTGTGACCTTACTCCTGTTGTGAATGTATGACTTATTTGGATGTCCATGGAATGGTGAAGTTGGGAGCACGATTCTTTTCTTCTTAGCCCCATGTGGAAGAGGAGAGTTTTTGTTCTAAAACTTCTACACTCAAAGAGCTCAATCTTGCAACTGGTAATGCACGCTCAAAGAGATGTAACTGTTGATGTTAGTATCACAATCTCAAATATCATGTTTGTTTAACTGACACCCATAAAATTTCATTGCTTCAGTTGCAGCCATCACTAATTCACACATTCTATTTCACTAGCTGGAAATAAAAATGTTTTTAACAGAAGACAAATAGCAACTGGAACAACTGGCTTAGGGAGGGATGTGACAGGTTCTGAATGCACTCCTAAAAGCTGCTATAGCTCAGATAGAGGTTACAGGTTTAGGAGAAGTTAGTAGATGAGTTTCTATTGCATGTATTTTTGAATCATTCTAATCAGCACAGGTGGTATCTGACTTTAAGATATACACTATTGTTTACTAAAAGAAGAAATGAAAGGAGAAGTGGTATTTCCAAAGTTTAATTCATTTACAGTTTTGTATGTATTTAGAAATATTTGGAAGCATAACTTTCAAAGCAATCAGACAAAATAAAAATATAATTTGATATTTTAATATTTTGTCTAATGATACTTGTCATTGAGTTTGTGCTGGGCATGAAAACACATTTTTTTAATATATATTTCTAATTGCCCAAGATGCTTGGCCAGTCAAACAAAAAAAATAATAACCCAGAAATCCACACACACTTTCCCTCACTGTGTTCTTAGTGTTTTGGACCTTGGTAAAGACTGGAACATAGTCAGATGTTGTAGAAAAGCTCATGCCCTTCTGCTTCTGGGTTGAACTGGGTTTGTGACAGCAAGACTGGCTTGTGTTGGCTTCCTCTGGGCTGCCGCTGCCTGCTTTAGACTAATGAAATCCATAATAATCCTCAATTATTTTTCCATTAAACAGTCCAACAGCTATATTCCTTTCCCACTGATCATCATAATCCTGTGCATAGCTCCAAAAGAACTTGGAAAGATGTGTGATATCTTAGAGGAGAATATTTGAAGGATGGATGCAACATCAGTTTAATTTTCTTTTCAGTATGTTCATATTTATAAACTCTGACTGTTTCTTGTGCATAGTTGGTCCATCTGTGCCTCACAAATGGGGAGAACAATAAAGGTAATTTGTAATTAAGATGACGCTTTTCCTCTTTTTATCACTCTGACTTGGGTTATTTTTCTATATGCTAGTATTTATATGGATGCACCTAAAAGAAATGGGTGGCCTCAGTACTGGTACAGTCAATGCCCTAAATATGCCATATTTGCGATGCTTATTTTTAGTAAAAAATTTACCTGAAATTGTCTTGTTTTACAGAATAAGCATAGCTATTCAATGAGTTTCTTCTGTGGAACATTTGCTTACTTAGTTTAAATTCATTGCCTTTTAACCCACTTGTTTCTGTACCAAGAATTTAGGTACACCCACCCACACCCAAACATACATATACTACACAAAGACAGAAGCTTTCATTTTGTGTGCAGAAACATCCATCTTGCTAGTTGTGGAAGGGAAGGGAAGTCCCTCAGGAGCTCATTCCAAATGCAATGTCAGGTTTATAATAAACAGAATAATTGCACTGTTTACAGGATTTATTTTATTACTATCCTTGTGATTGCTGCAATTGTAAATAAATGTGCTCCTTGTCACAAATTTATTTTTTTTTCCAGAAAGAAGGACAGATTTGCTTCCTTTCCCTGCAATTATAATAATGGGCAATATATGTTTGTATTTAGGTTTCTTTAGCCAATGTAAGCCAGACAGCCAGGCAGCTGTTGATCTTAAAGGTTTATCACAAAACAAGTTCACTTAGCTTTAGATTGTAATTTATCATTTGAGACAAAATCCTGATTGTGTTTTTAAAACAGTTGCCTTTTAAAAATGGCAACTCCAAAGTATATACAATATATGAAAAATGATGTACTCTTCCATGAGAAACAGCACGAGTCCATGGTGATCATGTCTGAACACTTAGTTATGCTATCAAGATAAACTCATGCTCATATCAGCCATACAGCAATTGAACGCAAAAGACCAAAACATGCTGACAAGAAAGCAAATTTTCTCCTGAAACTTCTGGTTGCCTTGACTCAGCCAAATTGGTTTTGCACCACGTCTTTCCCTAGAAATTGGAGGTAAGATTAAGGCCGTATAATGTTTGAAGGATCTTCTCCGGACGATTGGTGGCTTTTGGATATCAGCAACCTAATTTTATTTTTCTAAGAGTCTGATTCAAATCTGAATTAACCTACATGTAAATGTACTATTAATGTAAATAGACATACAGTCTACTTAATGAACTGATATACTACATTCATTTTGTGGTCAGTTCTTTAGGTGATAGTTTCTCAGGTGGGATTTATTGTTGCTTCATTTGTGAATGACATACAGCATCAGCAGATCCTGCAGTACTACTGGAAAATCATCTCTAGTGCAGGACAGTCACAGAAAGAAAAAGCACAGAAAGAAAAAGGGAGAGAAAGACAGCTGCATCCTGCTCACCTCTGTCCTGGTTTAATAAAGTGACAGCAAAGAAATGTTCCCATCTTATGTCAGGCTTGGCTACAGTTTTGACTTCCTGATACCTTTAGTAATTGATGTAACCTGAAGCAGTATAAGGCTTTTCAAGTACAGAACAGGGGCAAAAGCCTCAGATCAGTTCACTGGAAACACACAAAGGTGTCATGCCATGGCAGTGGTTTGTCCAAGACTGAGAAATGAAAAAAAAAATTGGATATGGAAGGTTCTAGTATAGTTTCAAGATGGAGACACAAGTATCTTATTTCAACTTATGTAAAGACTAGATATCTTACTAGTGCCTTGCCTCAGAGCAAATTTTTTACTTAAAACTTAGAAATATTTTCAGTTTTTTTGTTTCCTATAAAAAAATCAAGAACAGTGTTGGCAACATACCAGGAAACATACCCATTTTAATTAAACTCTCAGGAAGTTCAAAGCTCTTCAAAAGATTTGTTTGTCATTACTATTTCTCAAATTGAGCTGAAATTTTTTTTTTTTGCTATATTTTCACTCTGTCAGTCAATAAGAAACTTAATTCTTGCTGGAATCTATTCTAACATGATTTAAAATGTTTTTAAAAGGCACATTTCTTGTCATAAAGTACAAGTTGGTGAACAAAAGGGAGGAACAACTCAAAAAGGGTAGCTAGATTTCTTAAATTTTAAATTAAAATTATTAAATATACAGTATGCCAAGCATTTTGTTTTTAATAATTGATCTCTCTTCTGTGCAGGAAACATGAGCAATGTTCTTATTCTGCCACTTCTACATACCCATCAATCCATGTGTCTCAAGCATTTATAAGTATCTGTCATCACTTTCCTCTGAAAAACCTTTACAAACAAACCATTTGGTTTTTTGCTATTTGATAATCAGTAAATCCTTTGGTATTATACTAATATACAACACAGGACATCATTAGCAGAGGAAAGGAGTCAGCAATAAAATCAACTGGAGATTAAGCTCATTCACAAAACTTCAGTCCCTGTTGAGCATAGTGTTAAACATGCTTGACTGCATCATTCAATAGTACGGCTATTGATGGGGTCCCAAAACCCTAGTTAAGTTTTTATAAGGCTTTTCACTAGAGAACATAATTGTTATTTCCAAATACCTACATTCAATTTTCAGGGATTACTTTAAGTGTGAATTCTCAGGTATTTCTTCCAGCTGTCTCCTGTCAACCTATAATCCCATATACTGAGCTCTGTCCCTGCAGGGTAGGCACTTGATCCTAGGGTCAAAGGTCGTTTAGCTCTTGACTAATGCACCTCATTAGAAGAGGAAAGCAGAATGTCTCCAGCAATTCAAATGTCATGACAAGTAACAGAACTATATATTTTTAATCATGTTAAACAGATTTGTTTTATTTTAGACACAACAAAAAAGAAAAGCTGAAGGCTTTCCATATATAACCACTGGAATCACCAAGTGTCCAGCTTGGTTGTGCATCCAAGTGTGATGCAGGAGTGTGCAACTAAATTAGGAGGAAATAAAATAATTAATAGTTTAATCATGTGCAGTATCTTTCTTTTTTTATTACTGTAGGAGGCTGGTCATAAATTAATCACATATTACTCAGGTATTTGGACTAAAATGAACATATTATTTAAGTCAAATGCTGGTTTTCTTAGTACTTAATGTTAATGTCAGATAATGGTTTTATCCTGTGCTGAAAAAATAATCACCTCATAAACCAACAGTTTTTGATTAAACAAAGAAACTGGAACTTAAGTACAACTGAATCCCTAAGAAATGCAAGCTACTATATTTTCTACAAAAGCTTGTTATCAGTTCACTGTAGTCACAAACAAATTCCTTTTGCTTTAGAAATTGAACATAGTTATTTGCATTTGGACAAGATGGTATTTTGAATGCTTTTTTCCCTTTGAACTGACATCAGCAATTCTAGCTATTTGTCATCATTGCATTATAAAGGAGCTTTACAAGGTACTTACATGAACTAACTTGTTTGTTGAATTTCAACTGTGATTATTCAATTATTGAGCCTCATTTATTCCAGTAAGTCAACTTACACACTGGCATCTAAATAGCTTAAAAGAAAGACACATCAGCGATAGTTGTACAACAACTGTCTTCTAAACAAAACAAAACATTTTGTATATTCGTTGGATGGAGATATAGAAGATGAAATCTTGATGTCACTGAAGCCAAAAGCAGTCTCCCACTGATTTCAAAATTGTGTGAAACGTCCCTAAAATTTGTTCCATCAGGCTTCTACCTGACAAGCATTCTGGGACTGTATGTAGGATTTTCTTGCTTTTCCAGACATTTTCTGGAATACAAGTAAGCTTTAAACATGTGATTTTAATCATTAGAGAAAACATCAACACAAGGATGGATGTGATGTCACGATCCCAGTTTTTATATCATGACTAAAAGTGTTTTTCTGATAATATTTTGATGTCATGAAAATCTTGTGACTTTTTCTATGTGTAGTTACTTTTAATGCAGTTATGAAACATAAATGTGAGACAAGGCCTTTTCTTTTATTGGATTAACTGATAAATTTGGAAAATGTTGGACACTTCAGGCACACAATTCTTTCTTTTTCTTGAGGTTGTCACGTTCATAACAGCAGTACTTCTATGCCTTATTTAGTATCTCTCATTCTGAATGAAATATGATTTCACACTGGTTTAAAGATGTATTAGTATTTTTAATATAATTTTATAGCAAGTAAGTCTTGAAGATTTGTTTACAGCATGTTAAGTTTGCTACCATTATAGATAATACATATGGTATTATTTTAACTTCTTTTAAGTTAAAAGACTACACAAATTGCCGTTTTATTCCACCTGGAGACTGGCGAATTACACAGTGAATTATCTTTGATTTTTTTTTTCTGTTTATTAACAAGAAAAATACAATGTCAACTTTCTTAAACAAAATGGGAGCCATCTAATCAGGTGTTTTCCTTGCACACATCTCTTTCAGCCAGCACTCCTATTGCAAAAAGACAACTCTTAAGGTCTCTTTTCAAGCCAAATGCCAGTTGTTTAAGCTGTGCAACATTTTTCTCTTAGCCTTTATTTTAGAGCCTATAGCTATGATTTTCTACCTGAGTTCACAACCCAGCTCATAAACAGCGCATACGCTAACTATTTACTGCTAAACACTTGGCTCACACCATTCACTTCTCTTGAGCAGCCTTCCACTTGTGTCTTTCTCCCAGCAACTTCTTTAAATGAAAACCAATGAAACTTAACAGCTCAGGGAGACTAAATCATCCTGTAACAATAACACAGTTTAATTTGGGCTGTAGTACTGAGAGCAGAGTTGCTGGACAACCTCATGTTTGTCTTACCAGTACATATGATTTCAAAGTGTCATTTACTACAGCTGTAAACTCTAGCCTTCTGGTTTGTAAAAGTTGTATTAAACCCATCCTGCTCATTGAAGAAGAACAGTTACTTCTGAGGTAGCTCTCACTGCCAAATTGTTTTGTACATTTATTTTCCTGCTGACTGTTGTTAGCTGCTATGATTCTCTAGATAAATGAGCAAAACAGCCTTGCTGTCCTTCAGTCCTCTCTTACTGTCTTACCTATGCTTGTCTTTAGTTTTACAAACCAATCCACACACAAAAAGCTCAAAATTGCCAGAAGAGGAACTTCTCTCAAAGTGTCTTGATGATGGTTATTGGTTACAGCTAGCGGTGTAACCTACTGTGATAATTATGCATAGCTCGAGAGATTTGCTTATGTATACTTAACAGGCTTATTTGCAAATAATCCACACAAGTACTTGCTTCCTCAGGATTTAGTAATGTTATATCTCTTATGGTGCCTGAAGATAACAGTCATTATTACCTGTCCTTTCACTGGGCTTGCCACCAAATTCATGCTGCCGATGGTCCTGTTCCACAACTGGCATACTGTTGAAAAGTTGACAGCTAACCACATAGCAAAAAGGTCAAGGGCTGCTTGAGGACTGACATTGCTTTTCTGTGTCTCCTGTAGTTCTGGGAGGTTAACTCTGTTTATGATGAGTGTTTCCCTTGTTTGCTTGTCAAGAAACACCAAACATTTCACATAGCAATGATACTCTGCTCTATTCAAGTTGCTTACATAGGAAGAAGACAGTATCTTCCTATGAAGGCTACAGATGCAAAAGCAGAGCAGACTTGCTCTGACAGAATAGTAGATTGGAAACATACTTGGGATAACAGAATACTTTCTCTCCTTCAAAGATGTTGAAAGGCACACATCTCTACTTCATTTCCATTATTGTAGTAAGAAAAGGCTTACAGAGACAATAGTTAAGAAGCTATAGTCTCAATATTAATGCAAAAGTTATATATTTCATATTGCTACTGTTCTGCATCTGCAGGCTTCCTCTTATGTGTCCTATCTTATGAACTATATGTATGCTTTTGATTTAGGAACCAATAACATTTTAAACTCTAACGTTAAAAGGAGAAAAAAAGAAAAAAAAAGAAAGAAGTGGGGAAATGATTGAATTACATAGAACACATTTTTCTTTTAAAATGCAGTAAAAGATTCAATAGTTCAAATTGCTCAGGGGTAATCACATTTCTTTCAGAAGGTACTCTGTATCTTGGGAGCAGTGTAAGTATCAAATACTGCTGATAGTTCAGCAGATGCTTTTTTTATTGAAAGTCACAGAAAAGATTTGCAATAAAACCTGCATTAACAGCCAGAACTCAGACTGAGGCTGTCTTGTGATTTATGCACTCTCCTTTGGTTTTGATCTTTTAATGAATGTGACTTGCCACATTATATACTCTTCTGGGATTTTCTCCCTCACCATTCTCATTACTATACTCTCGCTGTCGATCTGATCATGTAGTTTCATATGATTCAGGAAAAGAAAATCAGCTACTAGCAGTCAACTATGCATGATTTTGTACTTTTTTGTGGCTAGAGCTCTGATTCAAAATTCACTCAGATGAGTGAGAGGACTCTAGTTGTTTTTAATGGGCTTTGGATCAGGCTATGAATAACATGCTTTTTCAGGGCATATAATTTTAGGTTATTCCTTGTGCATCTAATTATTCTTTTTAAGTGCCCTTCATCTCTACATAAAGCTAGTCAGAGCAAAGAAAAGAAAATAAATCCACAGTTTCTCTATTGTTCAGAATGGACATTTTTTTTTTCTTAATTTTAAGGAATAAAATTCTTTAGGAACTACCTTAGTCCAGGGACTGCAACATATGGAGAGTTCTTCAAGTACCATCTATAGCTCTTGTTTACATTTGAGACTCTGTACAAGTTTTTACATTATACTTGCCTCATGAAAATAACTCAGGGTAAGAATCATTTTTCAAGTATTATTAATAGATAAAAAGTAATCCAAGGATAAATGCTTCCAGACTGCAGCTACTGTGTGTATCTAGGCTAGACATACATATCTCAGTGTTTTGTTTTTTTAGTCTGACTAATTGTCTTTGTCTTTAACGACTCTCCTTTAAATGTCTGCTTTATGTTTCACAAATACTTAATCATTGCTTTTCTTCATCTATTTATTGATAGAGTTTAAACACGCACATATGAACCAAAATGACATTACCTGAGGAAATGTTGGGCAGAAATCTGATTTTTTCCCACCATTCAAATCAAATCTTTTCTCCTAGAAGAAGCTAACAAAAACCAATCATGCCTTTACTCACTTGCTGTAAATACAGGAAGAAAAGGCTGTGGAAATGCGAATTGCTACAGCATGCATAAAATATACTTAAAAGGGGACCACAGGAGAAAACATCCCTGCTCAGGACCCTATCCTGGCCTGTATGAGTTGTACCAAGATGACTAGTAAGCCTAAACATTACACACGTGTTAAAGACTAGGAGAATGGTGTCTCATAGATGGAAGCTCTTATGCTCTAATGAAACACCTTTGTGTATGATGTTATGTCAATGGAACAGCATGTGGCTTTGGTACATATAAAAGCAATTATGGAAGTAATATTAGAGCCTGACTTGCCTTTTTCCATTGGTTTCAGGGTTTCAGGCTCCCTAATAGCTCTAGCCCAAGTCAGAAAGATAACACTTTCCTTCTTGTCATCATCTCACAATAAAACTTTCCATTCTTTTAATGGCCCAGAAGCCCTTCAGATGTGTCATTGGTATTTATATTAGAAACATTTCCATTAGCCATGTTACAATTTGCCTCTGATTTTTTTTTTTTTTTTAGAAACTGTAGATAGTCTGGGATATTTTAAAAAATAGTGATTTGGTTTCTGGTTATTTATTGACTTTTCCCACATGATGTGTCTTGAAACTGTGGTATAGCACATGTCCAGATTTCAGAGAAACCCAAAAATGTAGTGTCAGATGATGTAGCTACAAAGAGTGTGTTATAGTGCTAGCTTGACCGTATTGGCCACTGATAACCTGCTCCATCTGTCTTGCCTCTGACATGTTAGCAAGACAGGGAGAGATGGGGCAGCCTCTAAAAACAGGAGTCATTATGAGAAGAAACAGCAGCCCAGCAGCAATCAGGTATTTTGTTGAAAAGTTCAAGAGATCATCTTTTCTTTCTTCTTTTACCTGCTTTAATGTCCATTATCACAGTAAACATGGTATTTCCTCAGTGAGTTATAGAGGGTAGCTCAGTCTTTCTACCCTTCATCGGTGCAGTGTTGTTGGTTAAGATTCTTGGAGCCCATTTGGTCAGCCAAATATCTTGGCTTGTCTCTTCCTTCAGGACTTGAACCCTGATCAGCTCTGACACAGTTACACTGCTTCAACACTTCGTACCTATCCTCCTGATATATCTTTAGGATGAGTTCTCCTATAAGTAATAAAAGCTTTCTCCCTTCCTTTTCCTTGCAACCAGCTTTGAAAATGTCAAGCTTGTTAATATAAAAATAGTCTGATTTGTGTACTATACATTATGTTATTCATTATATTATACTGTATGTGGGCTATATGCTCACATATGCACATATGTATGTAGTCGGTTAAGAAGGATTAGTGTCATTTGTTTATGCATACACAGGAAGCATTAATTTTTTAAATACTTTGTGACCTAAATGTTATATAGGTCTTTACACATGGCAGACTTCACTGACTAGGAAAATGTAAGCTTCTCTGGCACAAACACTCACAAAAATGCATTTAACCTCTAGTGCTCTAATAGAGATGGAAACACAGACCAAAATCATGGTTTTATCAGAAATTTTCATACTGGCAGTTCACATCATGCTTTCTGGCTACTGACTAGATGAAGTGGGAATTTGAAACAGCAGAGTAACTGTCTCAGTACTTCAGAGCTTAGCACAAAAACCCGGGGTGGGGGGAAGGGGGAAATGTTGCAAGAAAAATTAAATATGGTATACATGCCAACTACTGACCACTCATTCATAGCATGCTGTGTTTTTAAGTGGTTCTCCCTTTTGGTTAGACGATAAAACCACTCCATGTGTAAAAGGAGTATAACCTTCTGTTTCATGGAGAAAAATCCTCTATGAATAATAAATTTTACCTCTTCCCAGACTTAATTTCAAATTCTTTCTTCCTTCTTCAAATGATATTGGACTTAAATACAATTGTTGGCAGCCTGTGACACTCATTCTGAGCTGAATACAATTCCATTTCTGCTATTTTGCTTTCATAGCTTCCTTAGCTCATCCTGTGAACAGAGCATGAAGCTTTGGGGTAGTGGCTTCTATTTATTCAGATGTATTTGGTTTAGTTCCTTATCCTTCTGGTTTGAAAGCTATCACTGGCACAGTAGATGGAAGTTTTCTGGAAAATTATTGTAAGCTCCTAAAAGCCATAATTACAGCCTTACAATATCCCTAGCTGTGGCAAATACGAGACACAGCTACTGTGACATAGCGATTATGGTGCCACTTTCTTTATCAGAAGCATGACAATTCATATGTTAATATGTAGTCCTGATCACAGCTGAGGTCCCTGGTCTAGCCCCTCCCAAAGGTCTGGAGTTGCCCAGGTAGTCCCGAAAAGCTAAACATAAGAGATTCAAGAATGCAGACCAACAGGAGCTTCCTGTGCCCGTATAGAAACTGTAGCAATTTCCCTGCCTTAGTCAATCATCTCTGCCACTTTTATCTGTGGTCTCACGAAGACCTCAATAAGGTCTTAATAATGGTGCAAGTATTGTATAGCAGCTTTTACTGGCCCACTGTGCTGCATTTCTTTCTTAGTATGAGCTCTGTTTGCTTCAGGACTGCCTACCCATGAACATTAACAATTTGTGATGACATAACACCCTCCCCCAAAATGTGTGTCTAAAATTAAACTACAGATGGTGTTCACAAAGGTTAATCTTAGCCTGGGGTGCCAAATCCCCTTAGAATCCCTCCACAGTGAATGGAAAAAGGAAATGTCTCCTTTAATGCAGTATTCCTCAATCTGTGCTCTGGGAACCAGTAGTGATCTGGAAGACATCTGATGGTAGTTCATGAAAACGTTGGAAACATTTAACCTTCCCCTGCAGAAAACACCTCCAAACTATATACAGAAATTCCTACGTATGCACACAAGCAAACAATCAATTTAGGATATTTTAAAAGTAATAAACAAACCTTGAAAGGGCATTTGGCTGTAAATGAAAACCATTATGACAACACTTCATAATACAGTACTTCGACTTTTTTTTTTAAGGTTTGGTAGACTTTCAATTAGAAAAAGAAAAGAACTAAAGCTTAATTTTGAGGCTTTCTCTCAGATGACTACAGAAAGGTGCTAAGGAGGTGCACTTGCCTTGGATAAGAGTTGGTTCTTATAAAAGCCTTTACATCTTGAAATAATAAACTATGAAAACTGATGTCCATGGGGTGGTACATCCAGCATGGTAGACTCAATGGCCATTTCTTGAGACCTCATCCTTTGGATAGTTAGCATTATATCATGTATTTCCAAAGGATAGTTTGAAGAAGGTATTTAAAAAAAATATTCAACAAATTCACCTTAAACTGAGTGACTGGAGTTTTTACTTTTTGAAATAAACCTGGTGATGTTAGTTTTCAGTGCAAAGAGTTAAAATCAGAAGCATTATTGAAGTCAAATAGACTTATGCCATGTCACATAAAAATATTCTAAATTGTAGCTAGTAAAAATATAATCTAATAAGTGATCATTTTTATTTGTTATTTTATCTGACTAAAGATTTTGCTAATTACAACAGATTTATGGTTATTTGTATCAAGTAAAATTCATTCCCATGTGGAAGGCACCATAAGGATTTCTGCCTAACAGATGGGCTTCTCATGCTTTTAATTCCTTTTGGAAATCTTAGCTTTGTAGTGTATGAAACAAAGAAGAAGAAACTGTTGTGAAGGTCTTTTTGTGCAATCCTTTTCTATTGTAAGCTGCACCAGGGAAAAAATCTGATGTTGTATGCTGCGAAGCACCTAGGTTAAAAAAAAAAAAAAATCTCTTTCAGTCCACCCCTTTGGGTGTTCAGCATCATGTTTTCTAATTTTAGAGTTACATATATTTACTGGTTTTTGATCAAGTTTGCACTCTAAATCCACTGATGGTAAATTATAATAATCTGTACTGTGATCATAAATCACATCCTAGTTAAGAGTTTGTTTCCAAACAATCTGTGGCTAGCTTCTGATCCCATCCCAAAAGTTGCTCCTCAGGACATTTGTTTCTTTTTATTTGAACTATGCCAATTCATCTCATGAAGTGTATTTCTTACATGTCTCAAGAGAATTCCCACCATAAGCATTCTGAATATTCATTGTTTCAGGAAAAAATAGTAGACAAGATGCTTTATGTATGAACAAAATAATATCTAATAGAAGACTTGACTTCTCCAAACTTCTAGATTTTCTTAAAGATGGGTAAAGTACTTAAACAATAGACTGAACACCAATTCTAAGGAACAGAGAGTTGGTGACATAATAAGCTGCTAAAATTTTTGCATGCTAATTTTAAGGAACTAAGCTGTCTGACCAGAACTTTAGACTACAAAAAAAATTAAACTGTGTGGCATACAAATCACATCCCAGGATGCTTGACTTTCCAGATCACTCACATTTTGGAGTATCCTCTGACTGTTTACTAGACAGCAAGTCCAGAAAGGGCATTTCAGGGGAACTAGGGAGTAAGTGAGGGCAGCAGCTTCACAACTGACTCTTGCCCCAGTGTGGAGTGTTACCGTTAGTTGAGTATTGCAGCAGGATCAAAGAATTGTAAATGCTTTTCCACTGCCTACATGTAACTGCAGAAAACTAGATACAAAATATAGATTTGTGGAGTCCTTTTGGACTTTGTGTCCAAACATAATAGGTGTTTGGAACACCTATTATGGAGGTGTTTAAATGTCTTGTTTCTGCCTAGGTTTCTGATCAAAAAGTCCCTCATTTTCTTCTGTCTATCCAAAACTAGATAATCTTGGAGGTGGTGAAAAGGTAGCCCTTTCAGAAAAGAGTATAGAAAGGAAAAAAGTTGAAAGCAGAGAATTATTTTTCAAAGGGTTGACCAAAACTCAGTAATTTCTTAATATGATTTCTTTAATGTGATTACCTCCATTTGTGAACTGAATATGAAACCACAATAATTTTAGTAAACTTGTGGTTACGGCATGAGATAAAAATCAAATATAACCTCATCTAGTTTCTTTGTATAATTTACAACAAATTTACATTTTAAAAAAAAAAATCAAATGGTTATGAGTAGATATATGTAACAGAAATGCATATGGAACAAAGTTCCATCATTTTTTGTGAATGTGAATATTTGATTATACTTTTTTGGACCTTACCAAAAGCTGGCAGGAGAATGAAAATACCATCTGGCAAATGACATTTTGAGATTGTTCTGACTAAGAACAAGCTCTCTGCACTTCTATGTACTCCACAAACAAAATGGCTAGGAGCGGGTAAGTTTTGTTTTTCATTCAGTCATAATATTTTATTTGAATTTGTCTTGTATGTTCCATAACAACATGGAAAGTTTCAACATCACTCAAAGAGAAAAAAAAGTTTCTGAAATAACAGTGTAGAATATTTTGACAAAACTTTTCTTTCTTGATTTTTGATATGCATTTTCTACAAAATTAACACAATTCTGTGAAGGATTTTCATTCCAAAGATGCATTTTTTTAATGTAAAGAGATCTAGATTTTTAAAAATCCATTCTTAATTTACTTACAGCTTTTCAGTTAGAAAAAATTGCCTCCTAAATAAGAATTTGCTTCCAAACACACTGAACTTAACTGCTGGGCAAATGAGCCACTATGGAAAAAAGCGTTATAACCAGAGAAATGAAATGAAGAGACATTATAGATTCACCTACATGACACAGTGCAGTGCTGTGTAGAAATACATGATTTAGTTCTCAATGAGACGCAGGGAGATGAAAATATGTTTCTTTGAAAAATTCCCAACTGGTTCTACAATGAAGTCAAACAGTTCACTTATCATAATGCTATTATAGTACCCCCTTCTAAATGAAGATTAATAGCAACATGTTGCATTTGTTCCTAAATATAAAGATTTCCATTTAATAAGCTTACCGTGAATTATATCCTCAATGCAACCATTTTCCCCAACTCTTGCAAAAATATCTATCTTTATTGGCTTTTAGTTGTAATCCAGAGCAATGTCTCTCTTGCAGACTGCGTGCATTTTTCACAAACATGTCAACATACACTCCTTGAGGAGGACATTGTTTATTTTGGATAAACCTGCCCTATGAAGGATAAAACCATTCTTTGTGAACACTTATGAAGGACAAGAGTGAGCGTGCTATTTATGAAATGTTTCGTTATACAGTATGTGGTCTCCTTTATACAAATAATTCTTTCCCCCTCATCTACTTCTCTGTGGGAATATTGAATAAATAATTAAAGGAAAAAAAAAGAGTAGGAAGAAATAAGTATAAACAACTTGAAAGATGATTCATAAGTTGAGTTATGTTAACTGTATTTCCTACTGAAACATCAAAGTACATTTGGTAACATGAAATACATACACCTTTCCAAGATTTTATATTTTGGCTCTCTTTAGGGTGCTGATAATTATACATGATAACTTCATGGAAAATATCCCCAAAAGCTTTGTTTAGTGTTTATTTTCACAGAGCAAGACACCACTTATAATCTCTTTTTTTGAAATGGTTAGTTCTTTGCTCTTTGTTATGGAAGTCTGGTGAGAGACACTGCTGAGTCCACAGGCAGAATATGTAAGTGCTTATCACAGTCATATAACTTTTCTGTTTGCTGCCTTTATGATTCTTGTCAGCCATGAGAGAGAAAAAAACCCAAACCACCAGAAAAACACAAGAGTGGCAGAACACTAATAAAAACAACTGCATTTTGGCTGCTCTCTTTGAGAATTATTATCCGCCAAAATAATTGGGTTTTATTTATATTGCAGTAACGTCTGGAGGTCCTGATCAGAGATTCAGGGTAATATTTTCTAAAGTGAGTAAGTAATGCAGCAGCCACAGTCAGAAAAGAATGAAGGCAACAATTTCACATTTTAGGTCCATAAGTCCAAATTTCAGGTACCTAAAATCTAGCTCAGATGTTTTGTTGCCCTGGTAGACCTTGGTTGCCTGTATTTCTGCTGCTGGGTGTTTGCAGAACTTCCCCAGCCTTGCCAACACAGAGGTGATAATGCACACATAGGTACACCAGGAGTCATGATATGGACTTTCTACCACCTATATATCCTGGTGGGCCTGCTCTAGAAGACAGTTCTTATCAAATAAGAGGAGCACTCCTAGCAAAACTGGACTGACTAGAACCAAGACTGAGAAAGCAACATCCTCCTCCACTCTCCTTTGAGAGCTGCAAAATACTCCTGCAGCTTCCTAAAACAGTGAAAAGCTGCAAAAGGCAGGAAACTGGCTATTATGTATAAATCAGCCCTTATATTATTGTCCTTATCTGAGGATAATTTTAATGACAGAAGCCTATGAAGAATCATTAACAGGATGGAATAATACACTTTCTTTTTTTGCACCTCTTCCCTGTGCTGCTTCCACACTCATAGAATGAACCTGGATTATATTTGGTGGTGCTGGCTGGAAAAGAATGACCAAAAAATTCTGAGGTTTTAACCATTGTATTTGTTCTACCTGAAGACATCTCAAAAAAGAAAATTTCCAAGACAAGGAAGGGGGGAGAATGCCAGTAAACACCCACCTGAGTTGTAGCACATCCATTAAGTTTCATGGTCTAACACTATGTGGTTCAAAGCAAGTTCTTGAATGTGTCTGCTGTGTGGCATGGAGTTCTCCAGAAACC
Organism: Nipponia nippon; assembly: GCF_047370975.1. Taxonomy (NCBI): domain Eukaryota; kingdom Metazoa; phylum Chordata; class Aves; order Pelecaniformes; family Threskiornithidae; genus Nipponia; species Nipponia nippon. The sequence goes on from NW_028262347.1 coordinate 47,126,039, forward strand.
AGCTGTTGATGAATATTTAATGAGAGCAAAATAGTTTCAATGGGAGTACTTTAAAGACTGAGAAACTCACTTGCTAAGCCAGGGTGAAGATGGAAAGGCTTCACATCAAAGTCGTCACTCAGCCTATGTTTTTCTCTAGAATATTAAGTCTATAAAAATGCACAAACCTGGCTCTTCAGGAAAATTTCTCTAACGTTTAGAAGTACTGGATATTCTGAGATCTCATTCATGCTTTCTGGCTTCCATCTAAATTTACAAATGACATTGCTGAGAAATGCATTATAAGCCATGATTTCCCTAAGAAAAACTCTTAGTTGGCTAAATTGTGCTATTCCTAATTACTCAGAATTTCTGTTGGCAAAAGTATTGCTTTAAAGATGGAGGAATTTGTTTTAATAGAAATTGGCCAAGGAAGTTATTTTCTCAGGGAATAACATAAGACATGTATCATCTACACTGATTTTAGACACACATATACACAATATTCTATCTTCTACTAGCTGAAAATTATGGGTTTCAAAATAATTGTGCATGCTGTACTGTGTTTAATTTTCACCATATTTCAGAATATATTTGATTGTTTCCCCCACTGATAATGTTTAAAAGGTGATTTGTTTGTTAAATTTAAGCAGTCTGAATTAGGCAGTTTGAAATCAAGCCACAAGTAACAGATTGTTTCATTTAAACTTAGCATACATTTTACTTGCTAGATCTTCTCTTGTTTTATGCATCTCGTATCATCATCAGGATACATGAGAGATGCCACATACTATACATATTCAGACTGGCTGCTGTGGAGGAATTACCAGCGCAGCTCTGGCATAAAACCTCTTTTAGTATTTGCTGACTGCAGAACTATAGCCACAAACCACTAGCAATGACAAGGAAATTAGGAGTTGGTTAGTAACACAAAATTGTTAAATCTTGCTATGGGGCCTTGATAGAGTCTCTTGTTCAATTTAAACCTTAGATATTTTTCACCAAATTAGCTCCTTTTTTTCCCAGATTTTCACCTAATTATGGTTCATTTTGATTGCACTGCATTCTGGTATTAAAACAAGATATATTATAACAACATTGTGATTTTTTGGAACCATTTTCCTTACTTGGAACTACTTTCCTTATGTACTTGCCTTGGGCAAATTCCTTTTTTTCTAGGTGTGCGATTGTAGCTGCATGGCGATTCCTATGCCTGCCACGAGAGGTCTCTTTCTGTGTGACAGACCTGAAGACAAAGAGCCAAACATTCTCACTTTTCAGGAGTGCTCTTTCAGGCTCATGTTCACGTTCCAATGCCAGTGAAACTTCAGACATACTTGAGAATAAACCTGCGTTTGCAGATTGCAACAGTGATCAGGATCTGATCCGTTGTTTCAGAGTTGAGAGAGATCTGAACACAGAGTATAGGGATGATATTCTGGTGCTGAACTTTAGATATACTCCAATTGCGTCTCCAATTTCTCCTTTTCCTGTTCATGTCTTACATCAATTTCCTTGTTCCTTCACAAACTGATGAGTGTGATGAGCATGCGCTGTGCTCCCAGGCTCAGTGCTCCTGTGCTAGGGTTTCATATTTTTGACGGAAAATTATGTGAAAGAGCTAATAATTTGATTTACTACATTTGGAGACATCACAAATAAACTTCATGTCCCCTTTGAGACACTTTTCATTTGCTCCTTTCTTTAATCTAAAATTTTCAGTGTTTGTTTTTGGCATGTGAAAAATGTGACACTTGCGAACAACATGGTCTTCTGGGATGCTCTACAATAGCGACCAAGTTTTTAATGAGTAAGATGCATCTGTTTCTCTCTCTAGTCTTTGGACCTAGTGTCATAGTTTTATCCACCAACTGCAGGGACAAAAGGGAAGAAATAGACAGACAAGAAGAAATGGAAATGTATGGAAGACCAGCAGATAGCTGATAGGACCTAAGCAGAAGATTGTATCTATCACAACTCTAGATTTGTTGTGTTGAGTGATAAATGAGTTCTCAAGTTGTTAGTATGGACAGTGAACTTCCTAGATAGATAATGAAGTCACTTAAGCCTTATGAAAGTTTTCCTGCATCCATACTGGTAAAAGACAGTTTTATTAAGTTTGAGTAAATTGCTAGTAATGTGAGTACTATAGCTTGGAACAGCAGCTCTTGCTCATCCAGTAGCATGTAGATGGTCAGTTTTTATTTAAAAAAAAAAAGAAAGGTCATAATCTCTTTTCTGTTAATTTTTCTTATACTTTATTGATGGTAAATTAAGTGGTACTTGTTATCAGTAGTGCAATAGAAAGGAAAAATTATCACATGTCAAGCATATCCATGTTTCCTTTCTTTTTTTTTCCCATGCTAGGCATAGGCAATGTCTACTGGCTGCCAAAATCATCACAGAAAATTAATGCACCAAGTACGGTGGATCAGCAAAAGTTTTAGATGGAGAGAAGCCAAAATATGTTTTTAAGAAAAATAGTGGGGCTGCAGGTTTGGTGTGAAATCATAAAGAACCATCCTCTGGCAGGCTAGGAGTCAATCTTATGTAAATTCCTCCTGCTTTTAATGTCAATACTTGGCAAAATTCCCATAGTCAGATAAAGGCACCATGATTTCAAAACACTGTAAACTATTTATGTTACCTGATAACATGCCTCATTTGACTCCCCTTTCCACACCCACTCCAGAGGGAATTGCACATAACTTTATGGAGAGACAAGTTGGACTATTTTGGCAGTCCTTCAAAACAGAAATAAAGTTTGAACAAAAAATACATGTAAGGAAACGATTTGGTTATGCCCTCTGATTCCAGAATTACTTTATTTTGTTTTATTTTATTTAGTCTCTATTGCCTCTGGGAAAGTATTTTCCATCCATGAAAAACTAATTTCTGGTGTTGTTCATGCACATAATCCTGGTGTTTTCCCACAGCATTTAAAGGATGCTGGTCACTTTACAGCTGACTGTACATTTTACTTTGGGTTCTTCAGCTCCTCAAAGAACCAATGTGGGACTTCTGTAGCCAGTTGCATCCCTTCCAGTAAGTGCATCCTGCACAAAGGGCAGCCTGTGCAGTGTGTGCATCCTAAACAAGGAATGTAAGTGGATTGGAACAGAAAAGAGTGGGCCCAGAGTTAGATAATACACTTTTTTTCTGAATTGTGACCAAGACAATTTCATCAGTACTTGCTACACAACAGCAGAACATACTTGAGTGTTTCTTTATTCATTTTGAAACAAGTGATATTACTCACCATGTTAAAAACATTACTTGGCTGTATGTTTATAGCAACTTTGCAAAAGCTTTTAATTGCCATAGCACGATTGCTAAATTATACAAAAGGCTGGAAGACTGCTTACAGATTTGCCCAGTCTCTAAATTTACCAACAGGACAATGAAAACAAAAGTACATTCATACAACAGTGAAATATACTGATGAATAGTATATACCTGGGACCCTGCCAGGCCATTCCTAAAGAAATATGTACCACATATGTGGTCAAGAAATAAATTACATTTATCATCCACATTTTCTTGCCTTATTCATCCGTCTCTGTCTGGACTACCTTAAGTATTCCAAGTAATGAGCTGCATCAAAGTCTCTGTCCAAAGCAAAAAGAAAAGAAGGAACAGTAAGAAAACAATTCATTTTCCCATCCCCCTCAGCTGGTACAACATTCATCTTTCCCTACAAAATACTGACACTTGTTGCTGGTCAGTTTCGAGATGGGCAGCAGCAACGCATTATCTGAGTGTCTGGATAGACAACTTAGATAGAGCACTTGACCTACCTAAAAAGAGATGGGCTAGTTTCCTGAAGTTTTGTTTTTTAAACTCACTTTTCTGTATTCCAGATGAAGAAATAAGACAGAATAAACTAGATCTGGCAGGGGCTTGATAGGTCATGTACTTCATGCCCTCTTACAATATTCTTTATATTGTTTTCTAGGTTTTTTTATTATTATTATTTTTATAGTACTGTCAATCTTCATGGATTAAAGTCTTCTAAAAATGTTACATAAACTAGGATAAAAAGCTACAGACCAACGATAGTCCTGGAAATCTGCAGATCTTTGATTCTTAGCTTCCTGTCCTTATTTACTCTTTAACAGCAAGTTCAGTTTGATGTCAAATACTTTTTATGTTGGAAAAAAATCTCCCCTCCCTTGTCTTGCCTTGCCTTGCCTTGCCTCCCCTTGCATTTCCTTGTTCCATTTCTTCCTATCTGAATAATGATGTAAAAGTGGTACAGGAGTCATAAATACCTCTCAATTTCTATTGTCAGACTAAAGTTTGAGTGATGCAGAACCTCTGGAGAGTAAGAAAGACTTCAGCTGAGGTCCTACATGAAGAGCAAAAGATTTTGATCATTATACAGCTGATTGGCTTAGTTTAAAAGATGTACTGCATTAATAGAATCATCCTGTCTGAATTTTGAAGAGACCCAAAACAAAGAACCTAACTAGAATGGGAGGAATGTAAAAATCCGGCAGGTCATTTCTCCATGCCAGCATCACATCCTCCCATGTCTGTGAAATGGGGAGGAGTACCGAAGACAGCATCTTATGGTGGAAACTGAGGAACAGGAAGAGTTTAATAGGATTGCTAAGAAGGGTAGCTGAAGATTTCAATTCTTTGTTAAACTTGCAATGACTGACACTTTAGAAGAGTGCAAGCGTTGTGTAAAAACTTCTTTTGGAGATGATAAATTAAATATTGAGTGGTCGTAGCACAAAGACTAACTTTTACAGAAGACATGTTCCCCTGTCAACTCCCTGCCTGTCCTACCTTCTCCTTCACTCTTTATTTTGCTTCCAGTGTTCTGCTGACATGGTGACCTCTTTGACATGCTTTCTGCTTGTCCTTCCAGGGCAGGAGTGACCCGGGATGGGGAGTGCAAGTGCCTTGTGCCATCTTTGTTCTCCCAAGCCATCGGATACACACGTGGAGTCCACCATGGATCCACCAGCACTGAGGTCAATGCTCTGATACTTCAAGATAAAAAGTTAAAACGAGAGTTCTGGACCTTGCTGAAGAAGGGGAAACAGTTTAATCCCAAAACTAGGATTAAATACCATACTAGGTGAATTATTAAATTTAAAGAACCATTAAGTTGCTAATCACTACAGCTAAAATCCCAGGCAATGGTAGACCTCAGCATATTTTGATAAAGACAAACCTAGACTCAAACTCAAAACAAGAGCTCAGAAAAGACTTCACAGAATGTTTGTGGTCATAGAATTAAAATATGCAAATCCCTTTCAAAATTGAGAGCAATTCAACTTTCTAGAAAGTTGAATCACTACAGCCTTGTGTATTAAAGGGCTGTGAGGAACAGAGAGTGTTTCAATAATCTGAGTGGCATTTTGCACAGGAAAGCGGGGTAGGGACTCACTCAACAAGGAACAGAGATGCTATTAACATAGGTTATCCAATCACACCACTTCAAATAGTGCTTTTGTGTAATTCAAACCAAGAAATAAAGGGTGAATATCTTAATAAAAGTATCAGTAGTTCATAACCACCCCTTAAAACAGTTTAGAATAATGCAGTGAGAATGCTTTTATAGACAATCTGAAAATTTACATTAGTTATTTGAGTAATTACTTTGCCCAGTTTTCAAGGCAAATCACCTATTCAAGTGTATGGGAATTTTGCCTGTGTAAGTCCTCAGAAAAGCCTGAGAAGACAGAGCCCATGATGTTGCTATTAGCATAAAATATCCTTTGGATTTTTTACAAGCTGAAACCAGGATTTATAAAAAATGGACTCCATGTGCTGTTATTTGTGGTACTGAAGGCACAGCAGTGGGGTAAAGGAGATGTTTCTAATAAAGCTCCGTCTCCAGCCTGCTACAAGGCTGGAGGATGTTCAGGCTGTATCCCACTGGGAGCTTCCATGTGGACCTAGAACCCCTCTGGGGAGAGTTTTACCTTTGCCTGAAGCTAATTAGAATTCATGTTTTCTTAGCGAATTAAGGGCAGTGATAGCCACTCACCCTCTAATTGCAGTTAAGCCTAATGGGCAGCCCAGGATGGATAGTTACCCAAAGTATCTACCCAGCAAATATTTTGACATTTTCCTCCATTTCACCTTTACCACTGAGCACTCAGCAGGTGCTCCCATTTTAGAAAGGAAGTGCTAATGCCTCCAGTCCTTCTCTTATTCTGGTTAGTATGCATCTAATTGATGGCTCACCTCTGGGAAAACAAAGACAGCAAATTCAGGCTAATGGTCCTGAAGACTGGGAGGCATGGCTAAGGGTATTAACCCAGCCAAGCCCAAAACACTGACACTTACAATATTATGAGGACAAATTACAAGATTCCTTATGAATACCATCATACATCAAAAGCAGCCTCCAAATGGTATCAGAAAAAAAATAAGAATAATGTTTGGAATGACTTTTCTCTTGTTCAAAGGGTATTTACTTGTAAAATAAAAATAAATGCATTTTGTGGGAGAAGTCTGAGTAAAGAACCAAATGTTAAGGCCAGAGGATTGAGCTGAAGATAAATGGTTCTTGTTACTCTGCTGCCTCCACTGAAGAGTCACACCTCTCCTTCAACACTTAGTTGAGGATAGTGCATTCTCAACACAGACTGAGAAATTCACCTTATTTAACTGTAGGTGCCCGCATTTCAGGCCCTGGGGTAGATCTGAACTAGTTATGCTTGTCTCGTACCATCTGAAGAATGAAAAAGGATTTAACTACATGATTTATCAGACTGTTTCAAGTACCTCCCCTAGGATGAGATGTTCCACACCTTGGATGTTGTTGTTCCTCTCCATTGATTATAAAAGTCTGGACAACACTTTCAGTTGTGGTCTCTCACTTGCTATTTATTTCTCATCTATTATCAGGTTTCCTTAGGAAATCTGGTATGTAAATAATGGCATGAAGATATAGAGAGAACTGGTATTCAAAACACAGCTATAGAGCTAAATATTCAGCTGTGGAAACATGCTTCACTGTGGTTACTGTGGCCATTTGTATTTACACCAGCTAAGAAACAGTGTCAGGATGATGTACAGCACAACTCAGAGCCTCCAAGATTTGTGGTCCTCTTGAGAAATGTACACCTTAATACTTCTGTAAAGTACAAGGCTATTATTGAGAAGTCTTCTCTTTTGCATTTAGCAGCTTATTCCCTTACAATGGATTTCAGAAGTTACTAATTCATTACACTCTAGACCCTAGAACCAGCTGGGAAATAAAAAGCATGAAATCATATTTATTAGCTATGCTGAATTGCCTTTTTATAAAATAAATTTACAGTTTTTCTAAAGACAGATGTTCAACACTGCATTACTAAATGGTTCAGCTCCCAGAAAGGATTTACTGATTTATGTGGTTCAAGGTTAAAGAAATCAGCAAGTAATAATCAAGCATCTATAGAAAAAAGGTAATGGACTAAGGCTGACCTTTGTGCCATGTGTTAAAAAAACAACTCTGCCACATGTATATTCAGTAAGCCTACACAAAAGTTGTTTAGAATCATGCTTTTTTGTATGGGAAAAAGGAAAGTGCAGGTGACCTCAAAAGAAGATAAACTTCTTTGAAACTTCAGAAACATTCAGTCTCTTGGTTTTCTCTCTCTCTTAGTAAAGTCAGGCATTATCCCTAGTGAACAGACTACTGGCATTTTGTGTTATTTCTAGGCAAGGTTATGACATATTGAAATACACTGGTAATAAACGGAATTTCAGTTACTTTCAGTGTTTGGGAAACAGACAATGCAAAAATGAAAATATTAATTCAACTTAGGGTAGTTATGAGATTCTGCGATCTACTCCCTCTGTCCCTTCCACAATCCCTCATTAAAAAAGGTCATGATATTGTGAATGAAAATCCTATTGCTCCACACTCACAAAGTCAACTCTATATTTTCTGTGCTTTGGCTGGAGAGACATTATATCCTCCCATGTGAGGTGTGGGGGTTTTTGATGTTGTTTTGTTTGCTTGTTTGTTTTGTTTTTCATTGTACAGATGCTGTTGTTTAAACTCATTTGGGTGAAAAAGAGTTCACATACATGACATAACGATATCATTATTTGGACCTGCTGTAATGTAACTTTATGAAGTTTTTCACAAGTAAGAATTAAGCCACCTCTCTATAATTTTTTCTCCAATATTTATGAGTACCATTTGACAATAGAGCCAACCAAAAGAGGTGGCGGCAGATCTCTTATCTTTACCCTCATAGAGCTGATTTTGACATTCCTTAGCCTTGATTGAAAGAGTGGTTCAGTGTACACTTTAAACTGGCATAAAGTTACTGCTAGTGAAGGGAGCATTCCCATCTGCTATCCACACCCTCATTTCCTTCCCTTACTGCCTCAGTCTCTTGCAGTGTCACAAGAACTCGTGCAGCTGAGCAATAAATCAGACTGGGGAATGGATCTAGTTTGTAAGAAAAAGAAAGGTAGTGTCAACACAGACCAGTTTCCCAGTTCAGCTGACCACAAATGAATGCTTTTGTTATTCAATGGGGCAGGGAACAGGAGGATGGGGGTAGCTTGTGTGGGCCACTTCTTTTAGTGCTAAGGACTGTTTAAAGAGAGAACTAAAGAGAGCTACAGTCAGAGGTGCCCCATAGCTTTATTAATATTGATCAAGTGCAAAAGATTAATTCAGAATGTAAATCTTTAATCTTAATGAAAAAAGGAGTATATCTCATTGCTCCCTAGCAAAGAAAGCCAGTACTATTTCCTAGTCATGTGAAATAAATAAATAAAGTTTTTGAAGCTCATATTTTTGTGGCTCTGATCTCTACTACAACTAGTTTATTTCATCCCAATGTCCTTCACTATTTCAAGTCTTTCACTTCTGAATAATTCTTTTGGAGTCTTTCTTTCATTGAATATATATTTTTTTGTGTCATTGTTATTGTGAAGTGATTAGAAATAGCTTTATTTTTATTAAACACAAAGTACTTATCCCTATACTTCATTTTGCATTGAAAAGCTGCCCTTCATTACTTTCAGCATATGATTTTTCAGGTTTTGTTCTGTAAGAAACAATATTTTAGCCCAAAATAAATGAAAAGTTCATGTACGGTGAAATGAAGAAAAGGTGCAATTTAAAGATAACTAAGAAAAAAAAAATCCTGCCATGCCTACCTCTTCATTTAAGTTTTTGATTATACTGAATAAATACCCATAGGTTGGGTTGAATTCCGGAAAAATTGTCCAACGAAGAGACCCAGGAAGCCTTTTTGTAATCTATGTCAAGCCTAAAACATTCAAAGACATCCCAACAGAATTCAGAAAGAGTAAAACACTGATTAAGAACAATCCGTGAATAATCAAAATTGTTTCTTGCCGTACAGTTGGATAGCAATATAGAAAGCTGGTTTATATTCATTTTTCCAATGAGAATGTACATCAGTCTTTGGGCTTGTTTATGCAACACCTCAATCACAAGTATGCACAAATGCAAAATACCATCATGTTTACTTACACATTGTGGTGTGTTACTCAGCCCACAGGGATGTAATTGTGATGACAAATAAATAGTGATGAATGATTCTCAGTCTTGATATGGCAGCTCACATGATTTCGTATGAACTGATATTTGATCTTAAAATGATGTTGAACACTTTGGTACCGAGGCAAAAAAATCACAAAGGACACTCATGCATGATGGGTAAAAATATGGGATGCAAAGAAATGGCCTCCTGAGTGCTGAATTAGCCAGAAAATGTAGTAGGAGGAAAATGTTACTTTGGCTAAAATGGAAAGAGAGATTTTCCAGAGTTTTTTGACAAAACAAAACCAACCCAAAACTTGAAACCCCTGCCTCCCCCCAAAAATGCCCGGTCAATTTTCAAATGAAAAATTATATTTTGGATTAGAAACAATTTACAATATGTCTTAAGAACATTGTGGAATTCCAGAAAGAAACAATGGAAATAAAGTGACATTTTACCACTTTCAAGTATTTCCCATCCCTGTTTTAGCCACCCCAATTAGCCAGTTCCTCAATACATCCATGAGCATTCTGAGTTCCCCAGAAACTCAGCTTTCAGAGACAGATTTAGTTTTCATTGAAAAACCAAAGTCTGCTGTTGAATCTGGATCACATCTAAAGATCTCATCATTGTGAATTTAGTGTTGTAACACTGCAATATGTTTTATCTTCATTCATTCAGTAGGAAGGGAAAGCTTGAGCCAAAAAACGTATATATTTTAGTTAAAAATAAACTGTTACATAGATAACATAGAGCAATGATCTGGTTTTATTTTGCATTTCATCCTGCTTGTAGTTAGGACGGATTTAACTAGCTTATTGATAGCAGATTATTAGCTGTTTCTTCCGAATATAGCTTTGTATATCTTACAAACTTGGCAACATATCTATTATGTTAAATGATTTACAGTACCTTGAGAGGATGTCATTATATAAATTGACTTAATAATAGATCATACAGTGCATCGACTACTTTAGTGCATAAAGACAATCCAAAGAACTGGATTTTCAGTGACAATAGTCACAATTAAAATGTTGATTTTTTTTTCCCATTATCATTCTTTAAGAGTCAAATCCTTTCAAAAAATTAATTTCTTAGAACAAACACAAACGATATATAAATTCACTATCTAGATGTTTACAAATTCTGATGACAACTGTAGAAGTTGTTTGCAATGTTTAGAAAAGTTGCTGTAAATGTGGAGAAGCATGTTCAGCCAAACAATAATCCATGACTACACACACCCAGACTAAAATATATCAAATTTCTTTTCCATTCAGTCCTTGGAGGAAATAAGTAGAATCTTCTCACTTAACATCTGTACATCTAGCCTGTAAGCTTTATTTCACTGAATAAATGTTGCCCTTCAGATTGAAGGGAATAGGAGTTTTGCCATTCCCTGATAATTCTTTATGACCTTACTAAATTTTTAGCAGGAAGGGCCATTTAACACTAATATGAAATAATTTAATAAAGAAAATGGTTACTGTAAATAAATAGTAGCATTAAATTGTAGATAGTAGGTACTTTCCTGCTATGAAGAATGAACATATTTTTTCTTTTTCTCACAAATATGAATATGCACACTGTACAAAAGTCACACAAATACATATGTATCAATATACATATCTATAACATTAATTTATGCATAAATTTAAGCCAAGTAATTAATTTAGAGTCACAATCTTTTGCAATGGATTTTTATATAAAAGCTGTCTATGTGGAAATCATTCTAACCTATAAATAACGATTAAGATATTTGTGTCATGAAAATGGAAAAAAAATTATTCTTGAGCTGGCTCAAGATAGTACTATAGGTGGTCAGCAGATAGCTTGCAGGTTGGAGTGGATTGTTTTTCTACCCCGTATAGATGTGGGCAGGATGTTGTAGCCTAAATGATCTGTCTCTGCTACCCACTTTCCTGTTGTAAAGGCGTTGAAGATGGATCAGGCTGTCTGTGAAGGCCACTGGAAGATAGAAAACAGCGAGTGGGTGTGTGGAGCGCTGATGTCCATGGGAACTGCAAGGTGCTGGCCTGAGAGTGTTGAGGTCTCAGCTTCTGGATGATGGGGCAGGAAAATCTTATTTGTGGAAATCCCTCTGAGGCTTTTTCCTACATCCTTCTTAAAAGCGATACTGATTATTCCACCCCTTTGTTGATGACTCCTGACTCCCCTCCTCTCCCTACCACCCAATTACACTGCAAAACTCCATCCTCTAGACTGTCTGCAGTGTTGAGAAACCTTTTGCTGGATGTATCTATTCTAGTGCAAAGTGATATCACTCTGAAAATGAAATCTTGGTTGTTCTGAAATCAGTGGTAAATCTCACATGGCCTTCACAGAGGCTAAATCTCACCCTGCAGATTATACTGAGTTGTTAGTCCTCCTTTTCTCTGAAACGACATGAGCTGTGACTGTAGGCAAGTTATAGTCTTGTCTTTCTTGCTTATCAGACAAATATAAGGGTAGCATACATTATATGTGCATTACACGTTTACTTTTTTATTACCAGTTTACATGCGTATTGAGAACATAATCCTAACTCATCATAGTATTTTAAGCACATGTTTAAACTTACGCCAGAGTGAAGCTAATTCTCAAACACTTTGCTGAATGGAGACCAACATCTTTTAACACAATATTGTGGTTATTTCTTCTTTTGGATCCAACTTGGCATGCACTGGATTGGAGAGGGCCAAATTCCAACTGTACTATTACATTTCCCTCCTTTCAGAGCAAAATGGTTTTTCTGAGGTCTTAATGCACAAATGAACTAACTAAGACTGTATTTCCAGCCAAAATTAATTTGAAATTGAAGGTAATCAGATTTGGCAGAATTTGGCTCGATATGAAAATCTGGACAGTTGGGTAGAAGAATAATATTTAGAGGAATTTGTAGTCCGATTTTGCTTCTGCCATTCATCTAAAACCAATAAAACACAAGGTTTGTCTGCAAGTGGAAGTATTTGGGAAGGAAGTAAGAATGTGAATATTGCAACAGCGTGATTGTTATCTCTTTTATTTCTTGCATGGACACCTTTATTTATGTTCCTAGGTATATTTTAACTGAATCCATCCCCAAAGGGAAAATAAGAGAATCTACTTACAGGCATCATCTGGTGTTGAAGTGCAATTATGGAAGAGCCATTCTAGTCTATTTTGCTTTGCATAAAAGACCGTCTGAGTTTTTATATATTGGAATAAAAATGGTTTTATTTCACGTTTCCTTTGCTGATTGAGCTTTCTGTGCAGAGTTGTGGGATGTTATCTATGTGAATCTACAACACTGAAATGTTCAAGGCTTCAGGAAAGTTTCAGACTAGGAAATCTGTGTGTCTTTTATCCTCTGAATATGATTAATGATGCTTTGTGTTTTGCAAGACATTATTAAAAACAGAAGCCTATGACTTCATTGTCTCTGACAATGACTTTGAACATGGGGTCAGTTATTCCACTTTTACATTTCTTTGCAAGATTAAAAGAAAGTAAAAACAATTGGATTGGGAGGGGGGAAACTTTACACAGATGTAACAAAGCAGGATACACACACGTTTTCAATATGCTTCTTCCAATGAAAATTCACCTCATTCATATGATACTGCTGGTAAGCAAACACTAGTGACAGGCAAATCTAACCATCAGGAAAACATACTGAGTTCAGGATTATCTCAAGTACCACATGCTAGAATTGTTGAAAACGTTAAGGAAAGAGTTCAGAGTTTGACTGGGGAAATTACAAGTAACAGATGCAATTTCTTATTTGCATTCCTGGACATTCAGTGATTGACAAGCAAGTTATCATTATGCAGAACTGAAAGAAAACGTGTAACAGCAAGAATTTATATGAAAATATCAGTGAGCTATTAAATATCAGTACTTTTTATTTTCTTATAAAATACACTACTTTCACAAGTTGAATATGCTATACATTTATACAGTTTATATGCAGTATTCTTTAAAGTGCTGGAAATGCTAGATCTTCCTTTAATATCTAAACAGGAAATTATTTGCTCTTTTTGAGCTATTCTATTCATCTGTGATGCATTATTTTATTGAATTTCTACAATGTAAGAGTTTTTTTTTACTGATATCTTCACCTTTTGTGAATGTCAAGAACATTCCCATTGTACTAAAAGCCCAAAGGGGGAACTGAAAGCCTCACAGAAATTATGGGGAAAATTCAAAATTATTTCAGCAACGTTGAGGTTTTGCTAAGTGAGGCTGGGAACATGTTTGCAATAAAATCACCATCTCTTTGCCCATTGACAGAGGAATGAATATTATCTAACACTGGCAGTTTTCTGCCTTCAGAACACTCAATCAGAGAAGGCACTAGAAAATCATAGTACTTTGACAGACAGTTCTGTTTTTCACTGTCTTTAACTAACTCGGTTGTAAAAATTCATCTGTCCAATGAACCTTGTCTATAAATGGCTAGAATAAATATGAGAATCTATTACACAGTAATAAATTCATCTTGTGTATTATCAAGGTCCCTTTTTCTGAGTTCTTCCCTGACCTTTTAGTGTTCCATTGGCCTTAAATGATACTGTAAACAAATAACAGTGTAAAATAAACTTTATTCAGTATATGGTCAATGAAGGGGTGGAAGAGTCAGTAATATTGCATTTAAGGCTCTTCTATTTGGATCTTCTCTGCCTTAACCAGAAGACTTTCCTGAACTGTCTGATTTGAAACAAATTTTAAATGCCTCCTGCAATCTGATCTACTTTTTAATTTTCTATCCATTTAATTATTTTTAAAAAGGGTTTCATATCTCCCTCCATTGGTGGCTCAAGAATCAGATAGGAATTATTAATAAACAGTTCGTACTAACACTGAAGCTTAAATGAGGCGATCTTCAGAATTAAGTCTTAAGAATGAATCAAAACAGTGCAGAATATTAGGACCATTTTGTTTCCCTGCAGATAAATAGCAAATAATTACTGTCAGTAATAATGATTACTATTTACAATGGTGCTCTTACCAGCTGGACTTTTGGAAAGTGGGATTACAGTTCAGCGAAAAAAATCACATTTTCATAATTTTTGGCCTTTTTGTTACAAGGATAAAAGCCAAACAGGTAAAAAAAAAAAAAAGAAAAAGAAAAAGAAAGTAAATTTCACTGTGTTTCACTTCACACTGGAATGTGCTATTTTCACCGTGAACTACCTCTACCTATATGTCCTCTGCATCCTCTGCTGGCACCTGGTGGCCTGTCAGATCTTGTTAGACTGGCATTGGCTCCCTGATGCTGGCACAATACATGTCAGACTCCAAGTTACTCACCACTGACTAGTGGCCAGATATTTTTGTCAGATTTTTGTTGTTAACAGTATGCTTAAACTTAGTATGAGTTTTCATATGGGGCAAAGTCTGACAAGAATCACATAAATGATCTGGCAAGGTCTCTGTTGCAGCCCTCAGGTGTAGGATTGCAGAGCCAGGGTACATGGAAATGCAGAACCGTTGTGGCCCTTTATAGCTGAGGTCAGAGACTAGAGAGTAGCTGGGATCCCTGAGATGAAACTCCTGGTTCTCCTTGATTCCCAAGTCAGCTATAGCTTCATGGCTTGAGAGTTCGGGAGCTTAAGAAGCTACTATATATGGCTATACATACAGTTACTATATATATATCTGAGGAAGCCTGCACAGCTGGAAGCTCAGGAGATCAGCTTCAAAGAAGGCAAGTAAGAAAAGTTTGTGAGGACTTTAAGGACAGTTTTGAGGTTTCCTTGGGTTCCCTCATGAATTTATCAAAGCAGAAATGTTTTAAATTCCAATATAAATATCCTTTGTCATTATTTTCACAGACTTTGCAAAAAATTCACTTCATTAATTGAAAATTTAGGATTAGTTTCTGCAACTTGAATTTTAATATTTCTGCTGAAATATTAAGCAGAATGTCCCCACCAGCCTCTGGACATCTCCACAACTTAGGCTCGGCACTGTTTTGTTGTATTGCTGCAGTAAGACTAGATAGAAGGTAGATTTAGATAGGTTCTGTGACATTTTTCAAAGAACCTTTCTGTCAATAGAGAAATGTCTGAAAAAACCCACAAGAATATTTTGCCCTGACACATATATATTTTCTTAAACAGGAGGGGTGTAAATGTTTGCACAAAGAACAAGCATGGGGAGGTCTTGTATTTACCAAATAAAGGTAAAAAACAATGGCATCTCTTTAAGTGTTGCTTTACTGATACTTTTCCTTTTGCTTGTGTAAATGACGCGTTTTCTATTATAAACAATGGTTTCATTATCCAGTTAGAAATATGTGGCAGCATATGTCGTATTGGTGTGCTTCAGTATGTGTGGATATCTCTTTTATACACACAAACATATATGTAATTATGTAAAGTATATAAAATGCATATATGTGTACATAAAATATAATTTTCTTGAAAGTCTAACAGAACCGTATCACTGTTACCCACTGACAGATTCTGCACTTACTTAGTGGTAGTATAAATCTGAAGAAGTCCATTACTCCATACAGTAATGAGCTGATCTAGTTTTAGTTTAACCAAGAGCAGGCTCCTGTCCGTTCTTCCTGGTTTCTCTTCATAATCAGTTTCAGAGAATTACTGTTCTAGTGTTACATACACCTCACTGGTTACCAGGCCACAACCTGACCTTAAATTTGTATGAAAAATTAAGTGGAAGGCAGACGATTGAGCTGTGGTTTCTTTCAGTTTCATATCATTGCCCTTGCATCTGGCTGGGGAAAAAAAAAGCAGCTGCCTGATACCATAATGTCACTTTTAAGTTTTATACTGAAAAAGCACTAAGCAGGGCTTACTCAGAGTCATTTTTCAGCCAATTCTTCTTCCTGGAAATGTGATGATGTGAAGACAGACAGAACTGAGGGAAGAAACAGTCCAAAAACCATCTCCCTCACTCTATTATTACGAATCACCCCTGTTATAGAAGCAAAACTACACATACCCAGCATGCTTCAAAGAAGGAAAATGATGTGACAAAGCCATGAAGTTAAATTAAACAGATCTGATCTACACAACCAATTTCATGTCTGCATATTTTTCCTTTTAATTAAAAAGTAGTTTGAGACGGTTCTTACAGTATGTGATACTGTTAATATAGTAAATCAGAATGTAGTAACTGGCACATCTGTCCAAAAGAACTTCATGGCTTGAGTTTGGATGATCAAGTTAATTGAATTAGGGTTTTATTTTGTAGGGCTAAAGTAAAGCTAGCTTATAAGTAACGTGCACTTTGAATTGAAGATTGTGTAGTGTTTCAAATACATATCTTAATAACCACCACTTTAGGATTTAAAAAAAATTATATTTCAGTAAGTGTGTTTTCAGGTTATCTGGTTACTCTTACCAGCATGCATAGGTTCCAGAATTAGACAACATATGACTTTAAAAATGAGATTTCTTGATTCTCAGTTCATACTTTTCCTTCTCTTTTGTAAGCAAATTTTACACATCAGAAATAAGTGCAGCAAAGTTATTTAACAACACATTTCCTCTATGCCCTCACTGAGGCAGATGATCTGTCAAATAAGTCATGTGGCAGTTATAAAAATGTGCGTAATTAACGGGGGACAAAATGTTCACTGCTGCATTTTTGATGAATTAAAAAATCCCTTTCTATTCATGGAGGAGCATGTTGGGAGACTACCTATTTCAGCCCCAAGCCACTTTGCAAGAATGATAGAAATGTTCTCCTAAGAGCATTTGAACAGAATTACAAGTAGAGCAAAACTACAGCAAAATGGTAGGGATTTAGGATGTTGTCAATTGATTTGGCAACATGATTTACTTAAAAACCCTATTCAGAAAAAAAGAATAGCTCTTCCATTCCATTATCAGCTTTGAGGAAAGGTGTCACCATCCCTTGGTGTCTCTGTTATTCCTTCCTTGGGCACAGACTGCAGACTAAAGAAGAAAAGGAAGGCAAGATTATTTCCTATTTCACAAAAAAGCAAGATTATTTCCTATTTCACAAAAATCACCAAGAAGTATTGTGGCCTCGTAAAAGAGAGTATGTTGGTGGCTGTGGACACTTAGCTAATGGCGAAGTGTAAGTTCTGCCAACCTTTAGGCATGTCTACACCCGAGTTAGAAATAAGCTCCCCACTAATCAACACACTAAAACCAGGACTTCTAAGACAGGGTTTGCCTGACCTATTTTAGACTTCATCCCCGCTTTACTATGGAATGAATTTGGCCTAGGTGTTCCTGCCTGTCTCCACTGATTTACATGATTAAAATAGATCTAGATCAGATGAATTAATCTCCTAGAGAGATGGCTTAACATAGGTTTTGAGGAGACAGCAGGCAATATATCAGCAGCTCTTTTCATGTTGTTGTCACTGACGTCTCTCCCCAAAATTATAGTGTAACACTGGAAAATTTGAAGAAAAATGATTTTGCAAGCCTTATTCTCCATGGTTTTCTACCATCCTAATGAATTAACCTCAGAAGGGTCATCTCGATCTTCAGTGGGTGAAAAAGCAATTAGGTCCATTGCCTCTGCTGACTGCTATCCAACTTCTAACAACTCTCTGGACAAAAGATATCTGTGTTAAAATATCAGCACTTTTTCCCTTCAACTATGATGCAAGAGTTCACAATACATTTTTCTGATCTTTCCTTCCTCATCGCCTCAAGGAAAATTAGGATACATCTACCCAAGAGATGACAAGTTAGCTTTAAAAGAACTAGGTTGGAAAGCTAAGATGTGATGTAACAGAGTTGTAAAGATACAGAACTGTTTGCATCTTTTTAATACCTTATATAGAACAGGGACATGTTATATTCTAATTCTTTTAAATTACTAAGGACAAGCCAACATTAATATGATGCCACAGCCAAACTCCGACTGCTGGCTTGGTCAAGTGTACTTATTACTGTAGCTATAACCTGACCCAAATCAATTGAAGGATTTACTATCTCTGGTTGTGCTACAGCTCTCCAGGTCTTTCCTGTTAAAATTTTAACTAGTTTTTTTTACAGCTATTATCTACTTCATTGACTTCGAAAACACTGCTGACCTTCAGACTTTCTCACATATCAGCTTGTATAACATTTAACTGATCTGACTGAAAACAATGCAAATGCTGTGCTCTCCTGATGCATGGGCCAGCGCTGGACGACTGACAGTGACCTCAGAGATCATCCACAGTCCATGGATCACAGTGCAGAACCAATAATTTACGCCTTTTTGTTCCCTTGTTCACTCAGGACAACCAAGCATTGTCTTATAACCTACTTTAGCTTGTAGTACACAAATAATTAAGATGACTTAAAGTGTAAACACTAAAGCACCAAAACTTCTTGTTTCAATAAACATCCACATTCCTTTCCAATATATGGTGTTACTGAAATTTGAAGAATAGAAAAGTAGATAAAATATGGCTTTGATTAAAACCAGTATTTGTTGGTTTTTATAGTTTGGGTGTGAAAAGACCTACATAATCAATAAGTTCCAGAGCAGTGGTAAGTTATTGAAGTCATTCAGATGCAGAAAAAAAAGCCAGGAATAGTAATCACCACTGGGCAAGAGATCCTATTCATTTTCTGGAAAAACAGTTTTTAACATTATGTTTTTGGTTTATGTTAGTGTGCTTGTTAATGAGAAATTCAAATTAATTTCAGCTGATGCCAGGAAAAGAACATATTCAATATTGTTGTGTAATACATATGTGTAGAATACCAGTGCTGTTTTATTAGACTGTGAAATTACTACTCACTCTTATGGAACAATAAAAAATATATTATGGAAAGGGTCTTTATGCAATTTCCAGCTATAAATGATAGATATGTTTTATACTGTAGGCAGTAATATGCCTTCTAAATGTATACCATATAGCACTTTAGTTTGAAATGAGGGAATAGTCTACCCAGACTCAAAACCATGTGCTATGGCTAATGCCCCATGGAATTTGCAAGCAGACTTTTAGTATAATTATTCCTACTTAACAGCATTATGGAGGAGAATGAAGCAGTGGATGACAGGATTTACAGTGCTATGATCTACTGAAATCCCTCTGGAAGGTTTCTTAAGTTTTATTTTAGATATTAAATTCTAATTTTTTTTATTGTTTGGTCTAATGAGAAAGTAAATACTGTTCAGAGGAGAGATAGAGGCTTTAATTACTTCTAATCTAACTATTTCTCTAGAAAGAGTCACAGTATTTGGGTCATTAAAAAAAAAAAAAAAAAAAAAAAGAGAACAAGAATTTAGCTTTACCTAAGGAAAGAAACCTGAAGAAACACAATTTAAGGAAGGTTTTATTATCCTCAGTAAACTCAATATCCTATATTATAAAGAAATCTGAGTAAGCTTTGGTAATTATGAAGTGGCAAAATTTGTATTTCTCTTAGAGTAAAGGAATAAATGAAGTATTGTAGAAATATATTTTAACATTCAGGACATATAAATCATTAAATGACAATATTATTTCTATAATTTTACTGGCAAGATACAGAAAACCACAGAATAAATTCTTTATCATTTTTAATTGGAAGTTTCAATGTAAATAAAATTTAATAAACTATACATACTTCAGGAATGATAATTTATATTATATATTCCAACTCCATAATTGGCTTTATTACACTCAGACACAGGATAAGGAAAGATGATCTAGCAAAACTTCATTTATGCAAAATGCTGGATCTTTAGAGCTCATAGCAAAAGTGTTTTAATGGTCTTATATAAAATTTCATAGAATTCTGTTTTAAGTAAGATTTTATGGATTAAATAAACCTATTACATTATACAAATTTCTAAATGGATTTCATTATTATTTCCTTATTATATATTAACTTATCTTATATAATTTCCTGTCTAGTTAAACGTCACAAATAATGTCCGTTTTCCAAACACAGTAATCTTTTCATTACCCAGTGGATCCTGAGCCGAAAAGGAAGTAGTCACTCAGCTTCAAATACAGTCCAACACCTCTGAGTAAGTGGAAGCTACTCTTGAAAGATATAATTTTCTCTATACTGTTGTAAAAAAAACACCAGATCTTTCAATGGAATTAAAAATTATTTAATCCAATGGGGCTCTGCCAGAAGTATGGACATGATCTATAGAAAGGACTTATCAGTTGTGAGAGTATTTTAAAACCCTCTTTTCTTAAGGGTTTGTAGAGTATTATTTTTGATCCTGTATCTATATATAAATGATATGATTTTGTATGTAAGGTGTATAAATTATTGGTACTTACAGAATAGAACAAAACTCATAGAAATGTTCATATCCTTCTGCTATATTTGTTAAGATTTTTCCTTCAGGTCATTACTTTCCTTCATTTTGTTAGTTACAGTTAGAATCGCCCACTGCTGAAGTACTGAGGCACAGGCGTTAAAAATGGTAAATGTGATAATATCAAGTCTCTACTGGTATTTTGTGTCATGTAGACCTTCTCTGTGAGAGGTTAGATGACAGCATATATATATATAAAACAAAAAAAAGTCTTAAAAAAATATCATAAGCCAGTCTGTGTTGATCTTTCTATGACTTGAATTACATCAGTGGTTATTCCTCAATGGAAAATCTAGTAAACAGAAAGTTGAGTCAGGATATTATAAATAAATAAATGAATAATTTAACAACTTATGTTAATCTCAAAGTGTCTTATTTTTAATTTGGTGACTAAATATGACAGATGTATACCAAGCGTGCAGTTTTGAAGTTAGTCTAGACATTTTCTTCTCTAGCATTAACATTTTGATTTCTGGTTACCATTCAGTTAGTCTTAGGTTTGATTTTGGTTTTGAATTTAAACTAAGCAATAGTTCCTTACCAATAGTTCCAAGTTTTCCTTGACAAAATGCAGTGCCCATCCAGTAATGCCTTCAAAAGATCTTTGTTAATCTCCTGAAACACTGAGGGCTAGAACCCCAAATAATTAATAAAATTCTTAGAATTAAATAGCAAAAACCTCATGTTTTAGGGCATGAAGGAAAATAGATGTAAGAACACCCAGTAAACCAAGGCAGCTTACAATACAGAGCAAAATGGGAGCCATGGAAGTTCAGGTTCATTTTGAAAAGCATTTTACAAACTGAACTCTTTTCCTGACCCTATGGACATGCTCATCTTACATGCAGCACCTTTTACTGCAATTCTATTTAGTAACACAATTTGAGATCTACTCACATCACTAAGTAGCCCACTTTTCTTTTTTTCATTTTTTTTTTTTTTCTTCTCCCAAGAAGCATAGGTAAAAGGGTTTATCTCTCCTTCTGGATTTTTTCTGCAGACCTCTTTTTCCTGGAAACCCACTTATTAAAGTTAAACCAAAACAAAAGTTGTGTGCGTGTCTGTGTATTATTAACATTTGGTTAGAGAAAAATGCAGTGATCTATTCAAACTTAAATTTGAGGCCTAGATTAATGGACTGAAATGTTTCTTTAAACACACTTATTTAAAAGATTAATTAAAAAAATGTTTCTTTCCCACAATAGAGATTAAACCATATATCCGAATAGTCTGGGTGTCCTGTGGAGCTATTTGTGAACTAGTTAGTGGTGACTGACAGGACTACCCAGTGTGCCAATGTGTGTCTTGTTTTGGTTTATCAGATAACTGGTGAAATGTAACACTGATGGTGTCAGCTTCCTATTTACAGTATTGCTGGATAAACAAAAACTGCATAGGATTGTTTGGGATTTTTCACTCATTTGAATTCTTAATTTGTCCTTTCTTGTAATGTCCCTGTTTCTAATTAACAGCCTTTAAGAGGGAATTAACTCTCTTTTTGCTTTTACCAAATAGACTATGGCCAGTTTTACACTCCAAGTGGAGCTTTCTACTATAATTACAACTTATGCTACATAAACATAAAAATAAAAACATACAAAGATATTTTCTTCCAAGCTTAGGTTTGCCTCCTCAACTGAAAGAAGTTGTATATGAAAAAAAAATTTATACTGTGTGGAATAAAGTTCTTGCTAGAGTAGATACAATTCAAAAGCCTCCTCGCAGTAGCTCAAATAGCTATACTGATAGAAAATGCCAACATAGGTTGGTAATTCTCAGTTTTGACACTCCAAAATTCGGAGGGTTTCTAAATGAGTTCATTTTACTAATGGAATTAGTTCACCTGACTTTAGGTGAAAGTAAGTCAAGTAACCCAAAGTACCCACTAACCCGAAGTAACCCAAACTTAAATTAGTTACCCTGGAGTTCCAGTCTTAGTAGATAAAGAAGTATGGACCCCCAGAGAACTACCTTCTCACCCTTAAACTGTCCCTCAACATAGATAAGATTAATGAAATGTCTTTCCAAGCTCTATTATTTAGTCAACAGCTTGTGATATTTTCTTCATTATTTCCTATTGTCATTGTTAAAATATAATATTTGGTATTATGTAGGTCCAAGATAGAACTAAACTTTTTCTTCCATCAGAATAAGCAATTATCCTCCAAACTTACTCATGCATGGAATTCTTATCCAACAGATTCTTTATATGACTAAAGTTTACAGAGGGATAAAGTTCAAGACTGCTGAAACTGACTGATGCTATCGGACTTTTCTCGTTTGCTGTTTTGTTAGTTTTCAATTTTCATCAGTTACCCTGCACTAAAAATACTAAGAAAAGCCTTAATTATTACAGAAATGGAATGTGACAGATATAATATCCTCTACTATGAATTACTGAAAATTTACTTTCATGCATTCTAAGTAGGATCAATAAATTATAAATAATCTGATACTTCAAATTATATTTACCCAGTAATAATAAAATATATGGAAGTTATAAAAAGGTGAAGTGCTTAGCATCCATTTCTTCTCAAATCAACAACCCGGTGACTTTAAAACAAAATTCTACAACTTCTGTTCATTTGCATTATTTTCTCCTGAAATCATATGAATCTGAATATAATTGAAGTATGAATCTAGCATGTAATGCAGAGTGACAGGATGTGAAAAGCAATCCCTTTGTATTGTAAATACTGAAATGGGTAACATGGTGATGGAATGAAATAAATAGAGAGT
Organism: Nipponia nippon; assembly: GCF_047370975.1. NCBI lineage: Eukaryota > Metazoa > Chordata > Aves > Pelecaniformes > Threskiornithidae > Nipponia > Nipponia nippon. The sequence goes on from NW_028262347.1 coordinate 47,149,486, forward strand.
ACTACTGCTGACCTATTGCAGGCAGAGAGGGTGAGGTTAGGGTTAGTTTTCCAAAGAACTTACTGAATTCACAGTTACATTTTTCCTACAAGTTAGACCATCAGCTGATATTTATCTAGAACTTCATGTGTCCCAAAGTGGTGGTGAGATCTCTCTCACTCTCCTTTTGCAGTACAGGAGCAACAACGGGATGTGTTCATTAAAGCCTGTAGAAGCCTCACACTGAACATCTTAGAGGACTCAGCTCAAAGTACTTGAATAATACCTTGTACATGACCTACATACCTTTCATGACCGACAGACTGTGCCCTCACTAACTGGTTGTGTTTCTTTACCTTGCAAGTTTACTCTTGAAAAATGGTATTAACAATAAAGCAAAAAAATGATAAGAAGGGAATCTTGTGATATCCTCAGCAGAAGTATCAGCTTAAGCTAGATCCACTTATACCATTCATTAGCTATTTTATTTTTATCTTATTTGCATGACCATCTAATGTGATTAACTATTGTGGGTTAATACTGGTAGTCAGCCAAGCACCACACAGCCACTTGCTCACTCCTCCTGCAGTGGAATGGAGGAGAAAATTGGAAGGGCAGAAGGGAGAAAACTCATGGATTGAGATGAAGTCAGTTTAATAGGTAAAGCAAAAGCTGAGTGCACAAGCAAAGCAAAATAGGGAATTTTTCACTGCTTCCCATTGGCAAGCAGATGTCCAGCCATCTCCAGGAAAGCAGAGCTCCATCATGTGTAATGGTTGCTTGGGAAGACAAACACCATAACCCCTGCATCCCCTCCATATTTCCCCCAGCTTTTATTGCTGAGCATGACATCATGTGATATGAAATATCCTTTTGGTCTGTTAGGGTCAGTTATCCTGGCTGTGTCCCCTCCCAACTTCTTGCCCACCTCAGCCTACTCACTGGCAGGGCAGTATGAGAAACAGAAAAGGCCTTGATGCTGTGTGAGCACTGCTCAGCAATAGCTAAAACAGTGGTGTGTTATTAACTGTGTTGGTCACAAATCCAAAACGTAGCACTATACAAGCTGTTACGAAGAAAATTAACTCTATCACAGCCAAAACCAGTACAATGACAAAATGGTGTCTCAGGAGATACTCTTCTGGGCAAAAGAACTAAGAACTCTTGCAAAGTTAGGATGAAAACCAGAAAAACTTCCAAAGATCTGTAAACAGTTGTCCAAAATACTTCAAAACTAAACTTTAATCCACATCAGGCAGAACCAGAGACAGGGTACCAAACAGCCACTGCAACATGAGTTAATATGCTCCTCATGTAACATGAACTAAGGAACATAATCCAAAGATTAAAGTATTCTCTGCTGTCCTCTATTAAATTATAGGAGCTTGGAAAGAAAAAGCTAATAAAGCATGACTTCAAAAGAGAAGTTGATGTACAAAAAGAGGAAGAAAACTTTCTAAATATGTAGGAAGGAAATTTTGGGCACATTAAGTCAGTCATACAATTTACTCGTCTACCAACCTATCCCTTCACATAGTACAGCTTTCATCTATTTTAATTTCTCTTTCTTTATATGTTATCTAAATAAACTGCAAAATGATTAGCTGAGGGATAAGAGCTGCTCAAAAGTGTTGATATCTTTCTGAACTGCCTGACTAAGGCAGAGTGAGGCAGAGATTTTCAAAAGTAAGAATTGTGTCCACATTGTTAATATTGTCAATGTTTATGTGGATTAACTAAATAGGAAGAAAAAAAAAGTGTAAAATGTTCCCTTACAAATCAGAAAACACTGTAAAACTTCCATCAGAGAATATGTCTAGTTGCATCACTCTTGTTATGGAAATGCTGCTCTGGCTGGAATGAGCAATGATGGTGACATAAGAACGTGGTAACTATTTTTTATTTTTTTCTGAAAACTCGAAACAGGTTGCCCTGATTTAGGGATTTAGTTTCAAAATTTCATTTTACTTTTTTAAGCTCTAAGTCTTTGAGATTCCCTGTAATACCTAAAATAAAATTATAAAAAAGAACAGCATAAAAAGGCTGTAAGAACCATACTAAGTAGAAGTATTTCTATACAAGTTTGAAGTCACATCTGCAATATTGTTGTTTTCGATGTGATTCTTTTGGTGAGGCAAGTATTACACAAGTCTAGGAATTTGAACGACTATAAAGAGTGAAAACTGGACCAATTACTGGTGAGACACTCTCCATTGCACGTACATGTAAAACTAAATCGGTTTGTAGTGAAACTCATTATTTCATGTGTTCCATAAAACATAAGGGTTATAACAAAACTATTCTGTTTTTATATTTGAGGAAAGTTCTATGTACAATGGGAGATTGTGCTCAAGGGAAAAATTCAGTACCCTGTGAAAATAGCAGTTACTAGTAACTGTTTTCAGCCCATTTCCTTCTCAAGCTGACAATCATCTTCAGTGTATGTCTGTCCATGCTGCAGGAGCTGTCTTGTCAATCCTCTGTGCACATCAAATAACAATAGTTTAACTGACAGAAAGCAAGGCCAATTTTACAATACTTTTTGAAAAATATTTAGTCCTCCTGATTTTATTTAGCTTCTGACAGGCAACCAAGTTTCATATCAAATAGCAAGCTTAGAAGACAGAGGTTAGGAGTACTTTAGATATTTAGGAATCAGAATATGCTTAATGTTGCATCATTTTTACTTTGCTACATGTTATTGGAACAAAATCTAATCTAAGGACCAGATGGTCCTTACAGCTAATGTAAATTTTAATTAATCTGAGGATCTGAGCCTTCTCACTTTGGAATCAGATATTGACTGTAGTGGGTTCATACCATATTGGCTCCAGGAGTGCAAGACCTGAAGCAACAACAGTTACTTCAGGTTTACAGAGCTGCTGGATTTAAGACTGATGAGATCCTGTTCTTCCAGTGAAGTCGCACAGGTTTGCCCATTGACTTCAATGAGAACAAGAGCAAGATCAGGCTCCAGATTTCCTTCCACTTTTAACTGTTAATTTGCCATATTGAACAAAGAGGTTCCATATATGGACATGAGGCTTAATAGCACAGAACCCTTTGAAGCACACAAGATGATTATTAATGGGTTAAAGGCTCCCCACTTCTGTCTTCTAGCCACTAAAATCTGCAATTACAAAAAAGGTCTTGATCTCTGGAAACCATGCCTTGTTAAATTTCCTTAGCAGACAAGATGGTACTGTGTAGCATTACATGTGGTTACTGTTAGTCACATCCTTGCTGTAAGTTACCATAGAGTAGCTAAGGTAATAAGATGTGACAAATGGCAGCATGGCAAGTCAGTCTCGGTAGTTTCCTCTGTAATATAAAAACTATATAAGAAGAGGCTTATGCTGCTTTTCCCTAGCATTCCCATTTGTTCATGGATTTAATGAAAAATGATTAACTTAGCTTTGAGCTGCACTTACCTACAAACAGAAAAGGGAAGATCCAGGGAAACAGCAAGAAATCTGCTAGGGACAAATGGTGAAGTAAGGCAGAGTGAGACAGCTTGCAGAATGGATATACATCTTGGGTCATTTATTTGGCCACAATTATTTCACAAATACACCTAAAACATTATATTTAAAAAAACTCCAAACCTTAATTTTGCCATGAAACTCTAGGATACTGTGGCAATTACCTATGATTTTGCTGTCGGTCATGTGCAAAGCCAACAGTAACAAAATGATTCTATTGCTCTGAAGTCTTGACCTCCAAAAAGAAAATTGTCAAATTAGGCAATTTTACACCTCCTTCATTTTTCCAGCACAGATACAGCGTGGGCTTCTTTGTTTTGATTTACTGATGCTGCTAGATTTTATTAATTGCCTTATAAATTGCTGTTACTCCTAAGGGCTTTTGAACAAAAGAGGAGGCTGGAGGGAATGATATTTTCTTCCATAAGAAAGAGGAAAATACACAGCACTTCTTAATGATAGAAGGGTAGAAACATTTCAAAGGGCCTTTCACAGCTGTCTGGCTTCCCATAGATTATAGAACTACCAGAAATAGCTCCAAGCAATGAATTATTTCAGTGATTATTGGGAGTGTGGACAACATGCTAAAAACCTCCCACAATTCAGTTATATTTTGGTGTTTAGATATAGCATGATAGTAGCCATATAAAACAAGCTAGAGGAAAACGGCAATTATTTTGGAAAGTTTTTTTTTTAACTTTGTCTTTAAAAGAAAAAAAATGAAAACATTTTGCTAAATTTATTTTCTGACTTTTGTTGTAAAACCAAAGTACGCTTGAGTTTTACAATCCAATGTGATGGCAGAGATAAAACTTAATAGAAAGATACAAATTTTCATTGGTAGCCATAGTATTGAAACAGAAATTTTTAACAAAAAAAAAATCCACTCCAATTTAATAAACACTTTAGCGGGTATATATAGACATGCAAGACAGCAAGATAACAGCACAGATATCCTATATGGTTCAGATTATTTTTTTGGGAAGACAAATGGTGATGATTCAAACATAACTGCTACAGAATGGTCCTATCACTACTGTTGAAGCCAGAGAGCATTAATAATTTCTTACTGAAAACCTTATTCTGTGATTTGGAAAAAACAACCACCACAGCTTTGAAAAATGAAACACAAGGATAGAAATGGACCTTGAAGAGGCATAATATATTGTAAAAGTGTGGTTTTTTGCTTTCTCAGTCCTTCTCTTCATTAATTTTGGATTCATTTTCTGTTAATTGCTGAGTACCATCATTTTTTTAATGTTTGCCTATGTAAAACACCAAACACCCTTATGCCTTGGCTCTTGTCTCCACAGAAGTCAATTACAACACTCCTTTTATTTTGGAGATGAGATTTTATTGTGTAGTTGTATAATGAAAAACAGGCAACATCATCACTATTAAGATACATAACGAGACCTCTGCAGTCATGTAACATGTATAAAACTTGGAGAAGACTGATTTAAACATGTCAATTCCTTTTAAAAGGTTTTATCAGTGTGAAATTTAAATAAGTTAAAAAGGATTTAAGAAAATGTGAATTTTGCAACTCTGTTTTCTTTTCCTCATTTTTAACTAAAGGTAAAATCAGTTTCAGTCTGTATATGCCCTTTTTCTTCTGCTTGTTTTTTTACCGTCATCCAGCCATCTTTGAAAAGAAAAATGAAAGGTCCTTGTAACTTCTAAAGCTGAAGGAAGTTGGAAAAGTTATAGCAACAAATTTGCACTTTCCATTTGGCACTCTGAGAGCTCCTCAAAGTTGGAAAAGGCTTTAAAAGTTACCAGCTGGAGAAAATAAAATAGAAAACCCAAACTCAGGCATTCCAAACAAATACACAATATGGCACTTTAGTAGTGAACCAATTAAAAGGTATGCCACTGACCACAGATTGAGTTAGATGATGGGTCTTTGTTATTTAGTGGAAATTTAATTTTTCACAACTTGTGCTCTGTTCGGAATCATAGAATCATAGAATTATTTTGTTTGGAAAGTACCTTTAAGATCATCGAGTCTAAGGACTGGGAAGGACTTGTCCTTTTCAGCAGCAAACCTGTGCTTCCAATGGTATATGCCTCAGGGTATAATCTAGACCATGCACTGAGGCTGAGGTCAGACCAACAGTTCCAGCCGGAGGAGGTGACTGTCCCATCCTGTCCAAACATCTGCATTAGGAGGTTACTATCCCTGGCCATGCACTCCTTCTCCTTTCCCTCCTCCCACTTCCTACCAAGGTTGTCTCCAACTCCTCCAGTTCTGTTAAGTCATGGGCAGAAAAATGCAGCTGCTAAAAAATATTCATACTAACCATGTTGACTGCGGAATTGGGACCAGACTAGGGGCACAAACTGTTTTACATGGATCAGTGAGAACCAGAACAGCATGTCTGACTCTATCCTTATTGTACAGAATTGATGCATTATGTTCCCCTTCATAAGCCTCAGACATTTACCTTCTGAATACTGATGTATTATACTAATTCTCCTATGGGGTTAGAAAGATTTCCAGCCTATAGCTACTCTTACTTCATCTCTTTCCTATGGACATTTTTGCCCTTTCAGATATCTCAAAGCTATTTCTCAGTTGCTAACATAACTCTGAACAGAAATAGCCTCATGGAGTGTTTTATTTCTTGCTCTTCTCAAGACTTGCTCTGTGATTATGAGCAAGTTCCATTGGCTGGAGCATTCGTGAGTCTTCAGAATCTGAACAGAATATTACCATTGCACAGTGCAAAGGTTGAGATGTGCATCCTCTGCACTCATGGTTTCTATTTGCTATAGTTAGCACATGATGCACATGAAAGAGATTTGGAACTATATTACTGGGGATAGCCAAGAAATATTAAGCCATTCATAGTCGCAAGAGGATATAGGTGGAGGAGTATGCTCTTTTGCAGGCCTTTTGCAAGGCAACAGATGTGAATTCAACCGATCTGTTTTTCTGTTTTCTGTTCTATGAAGGAAGAATAGCACTCCTGTGGTGACGCTGAATTTATTAAACATTCATACAGTTGTCCTGAATATCTGAGTGGAATTTGTGAAGAAAGTGGTTTTTCTTTGTTGAATTAACTTAATTTTAATGGAATAGATAGTTAATTTGGAATAGGGGATAAAGAGTCCCAGATATCCTTGTTCTGCCTTACTCTTAACTATTTTGATTCTGATATTCTGAATATTCATTTCTGATAATAATTTAATAAATATTTTTTACAGATCCAGTTGCTGATAATCAAAAATTTACTGTCGAACATTTCACTAAGAAATTCATCACAGCTAGTGCCATGTGGTATCTTGTTTATTTTGGTTTATATTTTGAAAGTTTGGATTAAAATCACAACAAATTTCACCCTGTGAATGAGAAATAGTTTAAAATATCTCACTTAATGCCATTTATCAATCTGTACTTGCATCTGATCAAGCTCTGTAAGATATGCATATATTAAAAGTCACTATGTGCTAGAAGTCAAACAAATGTAGGGAAAAAAAAAGTATATTTTAGTCAATAGCTATAGTTGCTGTCATTTCATACAACATATATATAAAGCATTTCAGTTATTACATAGAAATGTGTTTAATTATTTCTATTTTATTATTACTATTTTATTAGACCGGAATTATTTCCAGTCTGAGTAAGCATATGGAAGCAGAAAACCATTAAAAAAAATGAAAATAAGCTGGTTTATATCACCTGCGTAACTTGTTTTGTTCTCTGCCTTCAGGCTTCAAAACCCACTTCCCATATTTTTTCCTTTCTTTAAAAATAATGTACATCAGTTTAATTTATCCCAGGTCCCAACAGAAGGATCAGATTTTAAGCATTTAATGCTGTGGTTTCAAATCCAATTTTACAGTGTTCATCGTTTCAGAAGTGGCAGAATCCAAAGTGAGCTTTAAAAAAAAAAAAGAAAGAAAAAGAAACAAAAAAGCTCAGGCTGCTCAGTGTGCATGATCATTTTTTTTAAGGTACAGTTTTAGTATGAAGCTGTAAACTCATGAATGTTTCTTAAGGTTTTAGTTAGGAATAATTCTCACTTTAAGAATTGTTTCTTATTCAAAAGAAGCAAAATTTTGAAGGGTAGCCTTGTGTGCAAATTTTTGTATACTTCCTCTGATGAGCCCTACGGAAATTAGTGCACAGGAAGACAGTACTTCAGATTACCAGGAAAAAAAAATTCACTTGAACACAGAGTGTGGAATAATCCCTTTGCTGCCAAATGTAATTGTGCAGAAGCTGGTATAATATGATCTGTTCTTCCTTCTCATGGGATTGCTTGAGCAGTTTTGGCTGACTTTCAGACTTGACATCCATTTGCATGATACAGTAGCATCTCTTTTATTTTGAAAATAGCATTAGCAGGACAAAAAAGAAGTGTTTCAGATAATCTCTACTACCTCTATGACATGTGCCCAGGAACAATCTCTGCCATCTGGGCCAATCTGTACAGATGAGTTAACTTTCCTGATTTTCCTGTCTTCGCTTTCCTGGTCAAGTCTGCCATCCTTAGGGAATTACTATCTGCATTTCCACCAGCTGTAGGGTGCAAGCCCTACAACAAAGATCCTAAGTGGAGAAAAGAATACTCTTGAGGTCTCATTGGCAATGCTGCTTTCAGCAGGTAAGATTTGCTTTGTAAGTCTCTCCATGCTCCTCAGTGAATAGCAAGTGCTATTCACAGGTTCAATTTTATTGACTTCAAAAGTGGGTCTGTTACTCAAAATCAGTGTTGGATCTACAGGACAAACGGAGAACTGGACTGAGCAATGATAGGTTTTTGGGTCCACACAGAGGTTATAATTGATGGAGACCAGAACGGAACTTTACTTGCTGAGAAAAACAAGCCCTGGTAGAGGAATTCCACAAGTGTAGTAAATGACTCCTAAATACAAGATTGTGATTGCCACATAGCTGCTTGACAGTAACAGAAAATATACATGTTAGTGTTGGATACCTTTCTGCCCTTCCCAGAAAATCCTGCTCCCCTTGGGATATTTTCCCTCAGGGAAATTCATAGCTGATTATAAACCAAATATAAATTTAATAAATGAAATGGGAATTGTGGACTGAAAATTGTCCACATGGATTTTTTTACTGCACAAAGTTGTCTGTTGGAGGAAATTTGAGTACAGTATCTTAGATGAGTGTAAATCAGCAGTGTTGGTACCACTGAGGCTGCAGGTGTAACAACAAAGCAGCACCTTCTTTGTGATCACAGTAAAATTAATTGAATTGACTGTCAGCTTCTCAGAGGCTGTGACAGAAGACTGCATGGGTAACTGGCTTTTGATGTTGGAAAGAAGCCAAAGATTTGATGGATACAGAAGGTGAATTACCTTCTTCACCATGAATGGGCTCCTACAGGTCAGGGTTCAGACGCATTAGTGAAGTAATGTGACAAACTTATGCTGATACTACTTCTTCTAGGGATGCTTGGAGGATGTTTGTCAGTTGGGTGTCACAGACAGTCCTAGACTGACTTTATTTTAAAGTGAGTGGAGAAACCATACATCATTCATTTTGACATAGCAATCCCTTCTAAAACATTTTAAAATAAGAGAAAAAAATCTGTTTGTTTGTTTGTTTGTTTTAACTGAGTTGTGTTTATTGTTTCTATGCAGCTTCCTTGTATTGTTTTTTCTTTGTAAGGTATGTGGAATGCTAAAATTCACCCCCTTTTTAACAAAGTGTAGCCAAAAATAGCCTAGACACATGATACTGAAGCTGCTCTTGTGCTACCCATTTAAGTTATGTATCAAGTCTAAATTTAATCAAGGCCACATTTTATTTATACATTTCATGCATTAAACTCATTTAAACTTTTAGTCAGATTTCATTAGGGGAAATACTACCGCGCACATCATGCAGTAGTAAAGCTAATGTGCTTCAGGAATTTGAAAGGATTTAGAGATCGGAGGGTCTGATTTCAAAATTTCTTTTTCTTTTTCTGCTTAGTGCTTGGAGCAGGTCTGTGTGCTGCACATAGTTTGTTTCCTAGGACACTAATACAGTCAGCATGGTCTGTACAAATGTGTAAACACAGACATTCTCTGTAATCAGTGCATTTGGTGTCTTAAGGCAAGATTATGTTTTTTTAGGAAATGCAATTTATGTTCAAGATTAAATTTCTTCTCCAGACTGATAACGTCCTGAGGTTGAATGAAATAATAAATATTGTGTCATGACTTCTTGTTCTCCATCTTAGATCTTCATTCCCTTTCTCAGTGTTTTAGGAAAGGGGAACTGAAAGAAATATATCTATAATGATTTACCTACAAAAAATATAGTCTGCAAGGCTTAATAATTTGTAAATTAAAAAAAAAAATCTAAAATTATGGACAAGTACAATAACACTCCTAATCAACATTGCTGTTTCATTCTGATTTCTTCCAAGATTAAAAAAAACCCAACCAGCCAAACAAAAAAACCCCCACACATTAGAAAACACTAACATAGCCCTAGCTGAATTTAACTGTTCTTGTTTGTCAGGTCTCTTTTCATCAGATTCTCCCTGATGCTGAGTCACCCCACTGTCTATGAAGTTGAGGAAACTTCATGCTGTGTCTTTTATTTTAACTCAAATGGAGAAAAAGATATATATATTTCAGATTCGCAAAACAGATTCATTTATCTTTGCTACAAAAAAAAAAGAAAAGAAGAAAAAAAGAAAAATAAAAAAGGCAAATAAAAAAACCCTCACCCTCTGCTTTTTCAGGCAAAGCAATCGCACTTTATTGTAATGTGGGGCTTTTTCCCTCCTGGTGCAATTTCACCATAGTCCTCAAGAATGTAATTTTACCATTCTCATATGCATTGTATCTTACAGTGCTGAAAAGCCAGTACATGGCAAAGCTTTAGCGACCCAGGGCATATTTGAACTTGTGATCTAGAGATGAAAGGCTTCATATTCAATTCCCAGTCCCATGACTCATCCGGTTCCCCAGCATAATTTTGGTTTGGGAAAGAAGTTTTTGAATTACGAGTGTGTAAAAAGCTTTCCAACAGAATTGCAATTTAAAAACAGAATGGCCTGATTTACAGATGTGTTGAACCCTCAGGGTTCCACTGAATTAAGAGTATGCAACAGTCAGAAAAATAGACCTTACTTAGCACCTGTCTTCAAAACTCTGCAAAAAAGTAAACATATTGCAGTAGGATCTAGGGATCATGATCTCAGATGCAGATACGAGGCCATGCTTGGAAAGAAATGGCTTCTATAGCACCATTTCTTCTGTCCTCAGCCTGCGATGAAACCACTACAAAGGAGCTTTTGAAGACTCTGGACATGTGGTGTGTCCTGAAGGTCTAACGAGACTAGGAGCTCTGCTTTCTGACAGCAGAGAGTATGATTGCGTCCCTGATCTCTGATTGTATCCTTTTTTGCCTCCATGTCTTTCAAGGAAAAAATATTTCTCTCGCTCTTAAGAGCAACTCTTATGGCGGAAATGTATTTTCCCCCAAGCTCAAGTACTTTGTTTCTCTGTCAGAAAGTTTCTTTGCAACATAGAGTCAGGCAATCAGAGGGTGTGTGAGGAAACCTAGAGTTGCACAAAAGAAATGAAGTCTCCCCTGTTATGTATGTTATATTGGTTCAGGTCTCAAGCCAAATACCACAGTGGTACCCACGTCACACAAGTCAGCTCACCCTCAGAGCAAGCAGCCTCTCCAAGTGGATAATTTCAGGCACTCATATTCATGTTCAGATCTGCCTCATATTATTTAACATACTCAGATCCTGCCTACCTTAGCAGTATGAACACAGCTTGTGAGAGCTATGTGCTGTGGTTAACACAAAGCCCATGCTCATGCACAGCCAACAAAAGCAATGTAATTGTTCTTGTAGGTCTTAGATAACCTCTTAGCAGTTGAACTCCCTTGTGACTGCATAGTCATACCAACCATTATTCCTCACAGAAGAATTTTTGGAATGTGGTAGCTAAGTTAAAAATAATTTTAACAACAGTATTCAGGAGAGATGTTGCCAAGACAAAGAAATCATGAGATCAGAGAAGTGGCAAAATAACTTGTTTGAGGGATCTCTGTTAACCAGAATCCTTATGAGCTCCTTTCTTTTTTGCATTTTAAGCATCTTAAGCATCTTAAGCACAGATTATAGTGCTTTTGTGTACCAAAAGAAGTTTTCCTGCTAAAATGAAAAATAAATTACTCCTGGCTTGAGCTAGGTAAACAATGCGTCATCATAACATGAATTAATGAGTAGAGACATTATAAATACTATAGGAAGCTGCAGCGGAAACTCTGCTAGTGTTACTGGGCCTGTTTGGTGGAAATGGATGTGTAATTAAACTTTAATGTAGTCTAAGAAAGAAGTAAAATGCAATTAATGAACAACACAAATAGAAAATACAGCTATAGCAGTTACTAGCACTTTATGCAGTTGTTCCTCTCCCTCACTGCCTTTGAAAGGCCCAATATGATCACATTGATTTCACAGATATCATCTGTCTTTTTGTTAAACAAAGGACAGCATAGCATCCTGTAAGAAAATGGAAAATTCTCATCATATGAATAGGAAAGTAGACAGATACAATTTTTCAACAGAAGACTTACTAAAACAGCTTGAAAATAGAAGGCTTTGAAAATAGAAAGAAGGACTTGACAAATTCTGTGGCCAGCCTCAGCTGCAGAGGGATTATATCTTTGGGCCAAATTACTAGTGAAGATAGAAAGCACTACTTCTTGACCTGGTTTGGGTGCAGGAGATTTAGATTTCTGCAGAGGTTTTGGTCAGACAGATTTTGTGAATGCTGGAATTAAGTTTGCTTTTTTCAGGTAGAAACTAAATATAATCGCTAGCTTTACCACAGTTTTAGATAAAACCGTTATTCCTTTCCGTGGTCCTTGGAGAAGGAAGCAGTTAATTTTCAGTTGAATCTATGTTCAAACACTACTACTAATAAAAGTGGGAACCATAAAATACTTTGGGATGAAAGTTCCCCAGGGCTCAATATTGGGACCAGTTCTGTTTAATATCTTTATCAATGATCTGGACAAGGGCATCGAGCTCACCCTCAGTAAGTTTGCAGATGACACCAAGTTGGGCAACAGTGTTGATCTGCTGGAGGGTAGGAAGGCTCTACAGAGGGATCTGGACAGGCTGGATCGATGGGCTGAGGCCAACTGTATGATATTCAACAAGGCTAAGTGCCGGGTCCTACACTTGGGTCACAACAACCCCATGCAATGCTACAGGCTTGGGGAAGAGTGGCTGCAAAGATGACCGGCAGAAAAGGACCTGGGGGTGCTGGTCGACAGCTGGCTGAATATGAGCCAGCAGTGTGCCCAGGTGGCCAAGAAGGCCAATGATATCCTGGCTTGTATCAGGAATAGTGTGGCCAGCAGGACCAGGGAGGTGATAGTACCTCTGTATTCTGCACTGGTGAGGCCGCACCTCGAATACTGTGTTCAGTTTTGGGCCCCTCACTACAAGAAGGACATCGAGATGCTGGAGCGTGTACAGAGGAGGGCAACGAAGCTGGTGGAGGGTCTAGAGAACAAGTCTTAGGAGGAGCGGCTGAGGGAGCTGGGGTTGTTTAGTCTGGAGAAGAGGAGGCTGAGGGGAGACCTTATTGCTCTCCACAACTACCTGAAAGGAGGTTGTAGAGAGGTGGGAGTTGGTCTCTTCTCCCAAATAAGAAGTGATAGGACAAGAGGAAATGGGCTCAAGTTGCATCAGGGGAGATTTAGATATTAGGAAAAACTTCTTCATCAAAAGGATTGTCAAGCATTGGAACAGGCTGCCCAGGGAAGTGGTTGAGTCCCCGTCCCTGGAGGTATTTAAAAGATGGGTAAATGTGGTGCTTAGGGACATGGTTTAGTGGTGGACTTAGCAGTGTTAGGTTAATGGTTAGACTCAATGATCTTAAGTGTCTTTTCCAACCTAAATGATTCTATGACTCTGTGAAACTGGACTATGCTTTTGCTTTCAACCGAATTCCAACTGACATGATTTTCTTGTGGATCTGTATTTTATATCAAGCGGTTTACACAACTTTAATGCACTTCGTTTTTCAAAAAACAAGATATAGGTATAATAAATAATTTTTAAAGCTGGAGTGTTTCTTTCTTCCACTGGGTGTCACTGTAAGGCAATGACACTAGGTTTGGAAATCAGTAAAAAGTTTGTTAATCGGAGATTTTGTATTTACTCCAGAAGGCTGCAGTGGGATAATGGCACTTGCTAACCACTGAAGAAAGCCCCATCTAGCTCTAAGGTCAACAGAAAGATGCTTACAACCCAGTGAATATCAGTGTAGGCCTGAAGGTGCTCACCAAAAAAACCCATCCAAAACAAATAAAAAGCCCAACAGACTGTTTTGATGAAAGGCTGTGAGTGGATTTTAAGATTCCTTACTGGTGTTCATGAAAGAATTAAATAAAAGAACCTTCATGAAAGACTGAAGGTTTCATTGAAATGTTTCATTTGGGAACAGAGGGTGATGTTCAACCATTGCTGGAACAGTTGCTGTAGGGAAGAGCATTTTACCTGACTTCAGAGAAAATTTATCATAATTTCATCTATCTATAGCATTTCAACCTTTCTATACTTACCTCTAAGCTGTCAGTCATCTGTCATGGAGCAACAACTTCTAGGAGTCCCAGGTGAGTCATAGGCAGAAATCACAGCATTACCCCCTTCACCTGCAACAGTTACAGCTGGATCTGATTGCCACCTAAATGGCCTATGGCTACATCCGAGAGAAAAAAAATATTTGAAAGGAAGGCAGCCAATAACCATATATCTTATTTTTTAAAAGAAGTTTTCCCACAAACTGTATTCTTTAAGGGATCATTCCAAACAATATTTCCCCCTGCCCCAGTATTTACTGATTTTGTTTTTATTCCTCTTCCTTTCTTCTTTTTTTTTTCACACAATAATGCTTAATGTCACAATCAATAGTCTAGACAGTAATTGGTTCTATTGGTCAACATTTTTTGCTGTTCTGGAAGCTTACCAACAATTCCTCCAGTGTATGTTATGAAAAAAATATGGAGAATTTTTGTGAGACTTTCTCTACATTTGAATTCTGGCCAGACTGCAATTACAAAAAGCAAAGCCAGCTTTTGTGGTTTGCATCTTTGCTTCACAATTTGGTCAAATGAGGAAATTCAGAAATAGGAAAAAATAATGAAAACATAAATTTGAAGGCTGGCCCATCCATCCCACATTATCACAGCATTTGCTTTTTTTTTTTTTCTTCTGTTTGTATTGAAGGTGAATAAAATGTAAAAGATTAAGGCTACAAAACTAAAATGGATTTGAACACTCCAGATGTGTTCACATAGACTGACAGTGAAGTAGACAATATTTCTTTGCTGGTTGTCAACCTTTGAATGGAAATATAACAGTTTTTACGTAACCTCAGTTTTTCTTTAATCCACCAATCCTCTTTTCTATGGGTACCAGGTAGTGGGTTTTATTTCTTGGAACAGGAGAAGATATTTTGTGAAAACTGTTGAATTTTCTTCCCAGGGTGACTAAAACAGACTTGAAAATAAGAAAGAAAAAAATGAAAGAAAAAAATAAAAGAGCTATACTGGAAATGCCAGTAACACCCAGTAGGTCAGGATTCCTACCTGAAATGTCTGAGACTGAATATCTTTTCTGAAATTGGTCCCCTTCCCCTCCAGTCTCCCAAGAGAAGCCCACTACCTGCTCTGTTGGGGTTTTGTGTATATTCTGGGCCTACATTCTGCAGCTTTCAGAAGCTTTTGTGTGTATGTATCTTAGGGGACGGCCAAGCAGAGCTGCTGGTCTTGAGCATCAGCAACGTGGTGCAGAGAGGATTCCACCTTCCCAATGAATTCTTCAGCTTTGGGCTGAGAGTTTGTTCATTAGTCATTTGCAGGAATAAATATAATTTGCATGACTCTAATTAAAATTGCAAGTTAGCTTTTTTTTCCCCAGTACTGACGCAGAACAAGTTTGGCTAGCTTAAGAAGTGAGATGATGACCCTTATAATTTCTTTGAAAGGATCCTAACCCTCTGCATGAACTAAAGTAGCAGAAGGGTATCAGATTACTCTGCTAACAGACTCTTTATAGTCAGGGTTGAACGAGATCAAGGGAACCTTACAATCAGCACAAACCTTACTTGAACTATTCCTATGGAAACACCAACCCAACTTGATTTTGATTGGATTTGAGATTGAAATACTTTAGAATAAATGCACTGTCAGGAGTATCATCAACAAGACTTTAAGCTTAGAAGACAGATCATTTCTGGAAATTTGTAAGCATTGAAACTTACACAGCTATGGGTCTGGTGTTTCAGTTATTTAAAAATTCAGTGACCTCAAAAATACCATGCAATCCATACTAATGACAAGGAAATGGAAGCATAAAGCTCCAAGTAACCCTGGACTAAAAAGGGGTTATGGGAATTTTCTTTAGGCTAACATGAAGTCTGAGCATAAATTTTATGTAAATTGTGCTAAGAGTCAGAAAAGGTAGAGAAAATTTTGGCTGCAGCAAAGGAATATATTGCTGGTACCAGGCTACTTGTTCAAAGAATAAAATAACTGTTCCATTTTTTAAGATCTGGTGATTTTTGCTTCTATGAAAATGTTTTGAGTGGTTCCACCTAAAAAGAAAGAAAAGACAAGTACAGAATGCAAGTTAGGTCTGAGTTTTTGTTAGACTTCAGTGAAAACTCACTTTTCAGGTTACGGGGATAGAAGTCTCCATTAGCCCTCAGCTTCAGATAGACACCAATGCTGCCGTGTGCTCTATACCAGCTGTTTAGCATCAATCTGGAGAACATGGACTCATTTTCATTTGATCTCTGTGCAGGTCTATGGCCTGCCCCTCAAAGCCACTTTCTGAACAAGCTATTTGAGATGACTGGGCACGTTACAGTTCTTGCAATTGTCTTCAGTGTCAGACAATGAGTTTTGCTTTCAAAACACAAAATTGTAATGCTTATGGAATCTCTTAGTTTTAATATCTCTGATCAGAAGCTTAAAACTGATTTTTGTAAACCTATTCAGTGTTCTGCCTTGAAAGCTTCTGCCAGTTCATAAAAAGAACAAACAAGACTACTAAGCATTTTAGATATAACACAAAACCCTAGCTTCAGTAGTCTGTTGTTGAAGAATTTAACTCACTTAATATAACAAAGATATTTATAAATGCATTTGAAAACAAAGATAGGAAGCTTTGCTACTATAGCTGAAACCTCTTTACTTTCATAGCAGACAGTAAAGTTTGAGGTGTATTATTTCCTGCAATTTCTGAGATGCCACCACCAGAAGGCAGCATCACACATCGGAGTAATGTGTTCTCTTTGGTAGAAACCAGGGGCACATACCAGTAATTTTGTCTGATGCTGGGAACTCGACAGAATTTATAAAATGATCAGACATTTTCTACTAGTGAAGTCAAAGTGAAGGTTTCCTGGTATTTCTGTGAAGACATTTTGTGAGTAATAATCTGGCCTTTGTCCTAGTGCAGAACTGTTCCACAAGGTTCTTGCTTTTGTTCTTCAAGTCACCAAATGCAGCAGTCCTCACCTGAAAGATGATTATGCAAAAAAACAGATTAACTCAGGCTGATTGATTATTCCTGAATACTCCCTTGCTCTTCAGAGAACAACGATGGTAGTCCTGATAATGTGATTAGAATAAATAGAAAACAATATAGCAAAATATAGTATAGGAGGTCACATATTCCAATTTTTCCAATGATATTTACTAACTAAATTCTGTAAGGCTGAGTTGGTTAAACAGCAAACATTATGCTTGAAAAACATAATATTTGAAGATGAAATACTGAGCATAGAATTTCCTTTCTTTGAAGGAAGAAGTGTTCATCTTGCTAGCACACCATAATACTCTGTGGATGTACTTTCTGTTGCTATTGCTTCTGGGGAAAAAATCCTTCAAAAAAAGAGATTAACTTTGCAAGTTAGTATGTTCTTCATCAGATCTGGACCCTAATGGAAATTGGTTCTGCTGACAGAAATAAGCACCTGAAAATTGGTTTGGGAGTCAATGCAATCTGGGGTAGAGCACTGTTATGAACTGTTCTCTGCTCATAGTCCAAAAAGAGGGTGGCTTTGAAGACAATGGCTACTTTATACACTGTGTTAGGACTCTAAATGTCTGTATGGCACTAATTTCCAGCTTGACATTGAGATGGCAAACTCACAACGAATGTTTTTGAAATAAAAAATAGTATCCCTTTCAAAAGGTCCAGATAAACTACTCAAAATTTATTCCAAGTGGATATTCATCAACAATGTAAAATCTGGATCAACAAAACTCCTAAAAACCCCCAGTGGCATGTATATAGGACTTTGTTAGATTGCTTTCTAGGATTCTTCAGGGTAGTGTACCTCACCTGACACAGTAGGCTCTTACTGTTCCTGAAAAATACCCAGTCTATGATGTCTGGGACTACCCTTGATTTTCCTATGAGATATTTCCACATCTAGGCTACAGATGTTCTACTCAGAGTATCAGGCTCATCTGCTTCTTTCATGTCACTATTCATGAGGTAGTACATATGATGGTAGTGACGATATCAGTACCTTTATGCATCCACACTGGTCTCACTACAGCAACACATTGTAAGAAGAGATCATTGTAAGAGTATATTGGTGTGAAAGTAGACAACGGGTCTCGGTAGGCCAAAGGGGGTATGTATTGGATTACACTGCCCTGGGAAGCAGCAACAGAATGACTTCAGCTGAGCTAGCTGATATTTTACAATAGGGTCCGCCAACAATCCTTTTAGAAATGATCAAGAAAGGCAACTTTCTTCATGTAAGTCCCACTGTCCCTGGTACAACAGTCTGTCTAGTCATTCTCTCTCCTTGGCACATTCTCCAAGGACAGGCTGAAGTGATTCCAGGCCCATTTACAATATTAGGATGTTCATATCAAGTCCTTTTGGCTCTCTACTTTGATTCTGAAGAGGGTCTATGGAGAAAACACAGGACCTTAAGTAAGCTGGATGGTGTGTTCTGCTTGGGACAAAGGGAACAGCTGTGCTCCTTCTGTCAAGGATGCATTTCTGAACAGAAGGGAGGTGCAATTCCTTCTTCCTCATCTAGTTCATAAGAAATTATAAACTTCAGGTAAGAACTTATGGACCACTGCGCTAGGTAAGAGAAGTCTGGCTACATCTGACTTCTGGTTTCTCATTCTACAGTTGGTCATCTGATGCTAAGAGGTCTGGCTGTCAAATAAACAATGAAAGGGGCCAAGGGAGTCCCCTCTGAAGATGGAAGCTCAGTGTTGCTAAACTTATAACCCTAGCTTTCTGACTTTGGGTAGTGATCTTTGCTTAACCATAGCTGGGTGGTATGACTCAGTCACAGGAAGTTTTCTGCTTACTGATCATGTAAGAGTGAAAAGAGGATGACCAGCCACAGGTGAGCATGTGCCAGTTGCTTCACTGTTGCCTTTCACTTCCCTTTCTCTTCCTTGTAAGCAATGGTTCCTGGTGGTCACCCACAGACGTATGTTACACAGTAACTCCTTTGCTGAGGACCAGTTGCAGCATTTTTGGTTTTACACTCAAAGGTTTCCTCCTCTGTCTCATGAAAGCAGTTGTTTCGACCTTGTCCTAAGCATATATGTCCTTTATCTTTTTCACCATAATCTTTCACTGGTCTTGAAGGCTAAGCATGTTGCACAGATAGTGAATATTCTGATCAATAATCTCTGAAGAAAGACGGCTACAATGTTTTGGAGCTAGGCAACCCCAAGGTTTTTTCTTCAGTGTAACAGCTGCCAAAATTTAGATGGTGTGGATAGCTAAGGAAATTAGTATCAGGTGTTTGGGGCCTTTTAACAGAATCGTGTAGATGTGGCCATAATAGCCCTGCCAAGCCACATATCTTACCAGTAAGTTTGCTTCATGTGAAACATGTCAAAAATTCTTTCAGATAAAATGTAATGAAAACAGTTGACCATAATATAAAAGCCTCTAAGAGAGGTCATATCCCAAATATTTGTACCATGCTGTTAGGCTGAAAGCAGACTGGTCAAAGAGTTTTCAGTCAGAAAATGAAAACTTTGTTTAGCTGTAAATTTCTTAGTAGCTGTTTGCCACATGACTGGAAAGAGATAAAAGCACACTCAATGAGGGGTAACAGAACACCTTGTTCTGATGTTCACTCACTCCTCTTTCTCTCTAATGTTTTTGATTTAGCAAGACATTTAGGTCCATGGATCAGTGTTTTGCTGAGCTGAAGCCTATATTTCTGATAATGACAACACACTCCACAAATAAATTCCCTGCATAACAAAGCAATTGCATATACTACCTGGACTCTGGCACTGAGGGTAGCTCCACAGTTTCTCAGCAAGATTATTACTTAGCAATACATTCACAATCACTGTCATCATGAGACCAAGAGGAAAATAATATCTTTGCATGCACATAGCATACAGTAAGCTCAAAGGACAGATAGCTTCTACAGCTAAGTGAAAACTCAGAGCTGCACTGACAAAACAGAAGGGCTCCTCATGCTTGAAAAATTGGCCTGATTTCTTTACCCTGTGTTACTGTCTGTGAAATGAAAACTCCAAATTCAGGTCACTGTTCTTAAAATAGGCATCTAAATGAAGACTCCTGGGTGATTTGATCCCCTCATAAGAGCAGAGCATGCTGAGCACCTCCAGCTAGCAGCCCACGTCTGCATGGGTGACAAGGGTTTTGTCACATCGATGCTGAGCTGTGCTCCTGCACGTTGGAACACAGCACCATCTAGCGAGCCACAAAAAACAGATTCACAGAGACTACAGTCTAAAAAACCAATATAAATTATAAAAATTTAAAATAAATCTAAGTAAACCCTCCTTTTCTGCAGAAAAGGAAAGTTTGTTTATGGACAATTAGCCTTTATTTTTTTCTCCCAATGCAAAGCTCCCAATATCTTAAAGTTATTAAATGTAATGATCAATCAGCACTTACTCAATTCAATTGCAACAAAGGCTTGGCACACTGTTATTATTCATTTAGTCATGCACTTTCAAATCAAAAGTACTTATTCAAAGAGTAATAATATCCTTCTGAAGAGTTTAACATATTTTTACCTTTTGAAGAAAACAAGAAAAGTGGATTTGGCTGTCAGAAAAGCCACCCCTGCTGTACCTGACCTGGTCCAGTGATTTATTTACACGAATGTAAAAAGACAGACTAAAATCATGCCCTGTATGTTTAATATGTTGTATCACTCTGCTCCTTCACTATGGCAACATAAGCTCAAATTTTCCTGTGCAATGTGCTTTGCTGTAGTGGAAGCTATCTGTAAGATGGTATCTAATTCCAGCTCTGTACCTTTCCTCTCCTGTTATCTGTGTTGCTGTTATGACATTTCCCTTAGTAACTCCTCTGTATCTTTTTCTTACTCTTCTTCATTGTTTGCATGAGAAATTGTTTAGGACAATCCCAAATCTTTTTAAAACACACATCTGTGATAAGCTTCCTTGCTGGCAGTACTGCCTTTGAATCATTACAAATGAGAGGGATTTAGAGACATTTCATGTGAATCTAGGAGTACCTGACAAGCAGACTTATAGCTAGATTGTCATACGTATAGTATGCACAGTTCTCTAATTTACATCACAGGACGTGAATCAAAACTTCCAGGATAATTTGCAAGTTCCTCTATTAGAGCAAAAGATAAAACACACTAGATTTTCTTAGAGGAGGTTTTGATTTAAAACAAATGAACTTGAGGAATCATCACATCTGTACAGAAACCTTAGTCCCAGAATTACCTGTTTTTTGGAGGTACTCTTTCTACCAAAACCAGACTTTTCTGCTCTCAGGTCAGGTCTAACTGTACCTTGACAGACTCTCAGTCAGTCTGGTTGCAGAGGCACAGGAGGGAATGCAGGATTCTGACAGCAGCCCAGTTCTTGACGTTCATGTTCTTATTATCAGCAAACTCCAGAATACTTCTATAGCTTTATAGAAAACAAGTGATCTGGATGCAGTTGAGATGCAACAAACAATACAGCCTTTTGCTAGGAACAGACATTATAGCTTTTTTTCAAAGCATATAATGTTGATATAAAGACATTTCTAACTTCTATCTAGACATATCTACCTTCAAACAACAAACTCATGTATGTCCTTCACCATGGGATATAATCTGCATTTAGGTTATAAAGGGTTATTATACATCTGTTTTTTTCTGTAAATATATTCTTTTTCACCTGTAAAAAAGTTTGGTTATTTTTCTGTTATTTCTGAACATCTGGAGACATTGTTAGACTCCTGGATGTATCAGCTTTGCAACAGCTATGCTGTGTGATGGATGGGCCTGTATTTTTTTCAGATGTGTTTTAGTCACAAAAATGGAAGCCTCAAACCAAAAATCTTTTGTAAAACAGAAAAACTACCAATTTTATGAGTTACTAACCAAATAAACAAAACAGTAAAAATAATGTTTATACACAATTTGTGAGCATTTCTTTTGTGTCCTTGAAAGTGAGTCAGTAAATGCAACGTTATTAAAGTTCTGTAACAGCAATGGTTTCATAACACCAGGCCATATAGTCGTAAATAAAGGGAGTCAGAGAATTGCTCTGTGAGACCAAGCGAACTTCTGGACAAACAAAGCATGGTTTGGCTGTACTTGGATCTAATTTAGCAGCTCTGACACTCACAGAATCACACAGAGTGAGCTAAGAAAAAGTGCTGTTACACTTCTAATGTACTTTCTCCAGATCTAGACTCATTCCCTAACACATTCTTTTAATGTGGCTAGGCATTGATTCACTGATTCATTGACACTTGTTGTCCTCTTACTACAATGCTTGCTTATAACTGTCATCTTTTCTTTTCTTTTGTTTTTTTTTTTTAACCTCTTCTGGTCATATTTTACACCTACTTAGTAGGTCTCATCCCTATTGAACCTTTCAAGGCCTCTAGGTGTTACTATAACAACACAATAATGGCATAATGTCCTCCCATTAAATCCAGATACAAACGTAAGTGATGAGAAAAGGCAGGTTAATGAATATATTTAAAACTGTTTTCCTAGGTTTTAGAGCCTGAGATCAGATCCTCAATACTGATGACTGAAATCAGTTTACATGCAAAACTGAAGACTGCAATGAACAGTCATTACAGTGTTCTGGACAGTTTTTGTGTGGCTTGATTCAATTTTCTCTCAGCATCTCCTGTACAGTCTGATGGTGTCAATAAAATTAGGTGATATTATACTTTGTCCCTTGATGAGATATATGGATTTTACCATTGCAAAATCAACATTTGACATTATACTGAAGTTGTGTATACATTAGCAAGCAATGCAGCACAGTAGGAGTGAATCTGCAGTGCATTTTGGGGGTATTTATTTTGGATTAGCTCTAGTCTAGCCCTAGACTAGTAGACTATAAGCTTATTAATAATTGGAGCACAATAGATGTGGTGCTGAAGGGTATCTTCTTTAATTTAATATGGAAGGAATCCACTGATTATATTGAGAACTCTTCAGGATGTGAGCCCAAGGCACAGCAGGCAGCAACACCCAGGAGATTCACTTTAGAAACACACTGATCTGCACTAGCATGCTAAAATCCTCAGAAATATCCTGAGACATTCCAGTTAATTCTTATTCTAAGCGTGTGAGGAAGGTGCATTGATTTCATAACTACTTGCAATGGCAAATACTGATAAATGTTCCACTATGCACTTCACTGAACTACTTTGTATAAGATTCTTGATTTCCATGCTAGATTATGCAGAGGATGAAAAAACCATTCCAAAACAGATATTGTTGAGTGGGACCTGAGCAGCAGAATTGTAATCCAAATTAGGTAAGCAATACAATTCTGTAGCAATGAGGGAATTCTGCAAGCGCTACTGAAATGGTAATTTTTTTAAGGTATATTTTCACTGTATACTCTCCAAAAATACAGGACTTTTAGTTTCTACCTAAAATATATTCATTGCAATTCTTAACAAAATCTCATATCTCAACCAGGTGCAGTAAACAGGACCTAAGGATCATATTTCCAAGAATACGTTTTGAATCTACTCAATTTTCAACTCAATAATATCAAAATTATTGAATTTATTTAAATTTGTGCAGAATTTTAAATAGGCAGAAAAACTAGACCTTAATAAGATTTACACCTTCATTTTTTAACTGTTCAGTTCTGAATGGTACTTTTCTTTTTCCCTTTTCAAAAGTATTTTGGTAACTTTTCCTTCAAATCCACAGACATCAGCTCTACATTCCGCATCACAACACATGAAACACAGCACTTTAGAGTATCCATATTAGACTAGCCTTTTTATCAGAGGATTAAATTCTTTATAGGAAATGTAGAAATGATCTTTGCATTTCATGTCTATTATGCAATCAGCAAAACGTATGATAAAGAATGTTCCACCTGCTGCCTTGAAAACAGGCTGCTTTCCCTGTGGTAGACCCCAGCAATGAGTTGAGGAAATATTATGTTGATAGAGCATGAGTGAAGAAAAAAATGAACATTGTTCTTCAGCTCTCAAATTCAGCTTTGGCGGCAGACTAAGCAACTACAATCTAATGGCATCTTGTGTAAGTGAATTTACAAGATGTCATTTTTAGGGATCATTTTCCTGTTATAAAGCACATATGGTAAGTAAGCATTTTAGAAAAAAAAATATGATCTGTTTTATGCATAGTTCTTATGGTTTCTCTGACAAAATAATTTTCATTAGCTTTAACTTTTCTCCTTTTGGAAGCATATTCAAAGCTCGTAACTGTCATAAGTGATCTGTGTGAAAAGAATGGTATAGGAATACCCCCCGCAAAAGTTCTAAGAAAATAGCAACTTCCAAAACCTGCCAAATGGACAAATAACTTGTCTTTTTTTTTTTGTTTGTCCTTAGACAAACAACATTCATCATAATTTGTGCCGAAAATTATAAAACAGCTTGATACTAGAAACTGCATTAGTTCCTAGTCATACAGCACAAAATAGTCCTTATGTATGGGCCTCTTCTTTCTCATGGCAATTTGGAGAGAGTGTGAATGGAGTGCTACGTGTGTGTTCTTATTACGAGTTATTGCTTTGTTAGTTTTTCAGTAGAAAGCAGTGAAAATTAATTTAAAAGCTATTGTCAGTCATGAGAATTCTCATTTAAAATACTTTTAAAATATGAAAATTTGTACTAGTATCATTGATACTAGTTTTCAGTACAGCTTTCCATGATATGTGAGGGGATGTGGTAACAGGGTGGTTCATGGATTTGTTTCTTTACCTTTTCTTTGTCTACAGCTGGGAATAGAAGCTACATTGATTAGCAAAAAAATTCTGGGAGCTTTTGCCTTGTTTTTGTTGCTAAGGAAACCATTTTCTTGGCATCAATGCATCCAGCAGCTCTGTCTTACTTTCCTGTGAGCTCTAACAGAGGCAGCATTGTAGAATGGCGTTGGGGGGCAAAAAACCACAGAGATAAACAAGAAGGAAAAGATCAACAAAAGTAGCTGAAAGTTAATACAGGGATATCACCTAGTCGAATTGAATTAACTCTTGTTTCTGTGTGGGTCAGCTAGGGAACTCTGTGTATAGGTAAGGATGTAAGGCTCCAAGAAGACTACAGCTAAAAGCCAAAAAGGAACAGAAGCCTCCACATGAGAAAGCCCCAGCCACCCCCCTAAAAAAAAAACAAACCAAAACAAAAATCAAAAAACAAAAAAAAGAGGGAAAGGTGGAACCATGTGGTCTGGATACAAAATCAGAAGGCAGAGATGGTGGGTTTCCACTCTTCTACCAGTCTTAAAATGGTAACCTTATTTTAAATAGAGTACTTTCTTCTACTCATCCCATCACTTAATTTACCTGATACTATGTCAGATGGGGTATTCTATGAGAAGGTAGTATGTGTATTTAATATCATAAATGAACTTTTTGTTGGTGTTTCTGCAGCTGTAGTTTCATTCTTACTTCACTTCTGCACTGTATATCACAAAACCAAGTATGGAAAATGAGGAGACAGATAAGTGACTCCACTATCCACTCTTCCTGGCTGACTGTACAATGCCTCAGCTGTTTCCTTTTCCAGCACTGTTCCTTGCAAATAACTTAAACACTGCTAAAAATGAAGTGAGCGACAAGCAGGATACACCAAACACCACATTTGGCAGAAAGCTGGGTGACACATGAAAACCTGTCAAATAAGTTATATTAGTAAAACCGAAGGAAACCCCAAGTGGCAAAATGGTTAGCTCTGGGACATAGTAGTGGTATACAATCTCTTTAAAGAAAAAGGAAAAATCTCTAAGACAGTGGTATGAATCCAGGCAAGAGCAATAAGTAAAAACATCATTATCACCTTACAAATTTACAACAGCCTACCTTGTCTGAAGGCCATTAATACTTTCTGTACCATTTCTTGTTCAAAAGTCAGACACAAAACCCTGCCATTACAGCTAGGACTATTTGCATTCTTAAACTACAAGTTTCAAAATGTATTGTTGGTATGGAAGTGTGAAGACACTGAAGCTGGTGCCTTCAGTAAGTGAAGCAAGGAGACATATTCCCAATTCAGTTACCCAGTCCTTTCCCTATTTCTGCACATAAAATAGGTATATTTTTCTTTATATTTCAAGGTTATTTTTGTTATTATGAACATGTACTGGTCAATATCGTCAAGACATGGACACATTTACCTGGGGACTGTCAGGAGCTGCAAGAGTGAGGCTACAGGGAAGGTGAGCTGGAAGCCAAGGGTGCCTGCAACATAGCTGGGCAGTAATCCCCCTGACCAGGGTGCAGGGGAGCAGAGCAAGGCAGCTAAGGTCAGTCCAGGGAGCTGAGCCTATGGGTTCTCTCAGGGCCCCAACAGGGACTCTACTGTAGAGTGATTTGGAAAGTTTCGATTTACTTTGTTAGCATGAGTGGATAACAAAACAGTGTCTTGGATATTATTGGACAATACATCAGAGCTAACCATGATATATGACTTCATTATGAGAGTTTAATTATACATTTGTCCTAGTGTAGGCTCACAAAAATCTTAGTGGTTTGTCCTCACTGATGGAGGATGCAAAGGGACTCCAGGGATTTCTGTTCCCTATGTGAACCTAAGAGCAATAGTGAAAGCATCACTATGACTTGAGGAGAACAGAAGCCACAGCGACATTAAACATCCTCTTACAAACCTGCATGCTCAGGAGTGCTACACCATATGACGATGAGGGCCATCCCACTGCAAAGCACAGATGGATAAGTAAAGCTGGGGTAAATAGTAACAGCCTTTCAAAAGTCATAGTTATAATAACATTTTTCTTGTTACCTCAAAGTCTTTCCCCTTTTAGTTTTTGAACTTTTTCTGTACTTTCTCTTCCATAACTGGAGTTGTAAAAATGGGCAAATTCATCTTACAGAAATCCCTGCCATACAATAAATTGAATGAACTGGAAACTGTCAGAAAACAAAATATGTTGTTATGATGTTCTGATACAACAGAGGACAACTGGCCTTTCAAAAGTAGTTTCTGGTTACTTAGGATCAGTTATCTTTTCTTAGGGTATACATACTGTAGATGGATAATTTTGGAATGTATGATGAGTTCAAATAAGCATTTGATATCTAAATGGATCACACCACCACAAACACTGAAATGTGTCCATTGCAAGTTTGCAGTCCCTACAGAAGACAATAAATCTGGATGTCCTAGATTTAGACTATCTCTGAATTCAATAAGATACACCTTCTGTAACAAATAAATATTTTTTTTTTTTTTAAGATTTTTGAGATGCCTTTCTTTTCCTCTTGCAGTAGCAAATGGAAGCTTTGTTCTGTATGCTGCTAGTATGCAATAGCGGTTAGTTTAATATGCACAAAATACAGGATTTCCATGGGATACATAGGGAATAAAGATTAAACGAATCTAACTGAGCACTTCTGCTTTTAAAGAAAGAGTAAATTGAGAGAAATAGCCTCCAAGATTGCATGAAATTGGCTTGATGATTTCAAAGCCCTAATTATGTCCAGATAGTAAGTCTACAAAATACATACAGTACAGGAAAAAACCTCCCAGCTTTAATGGAAGTAACATCCTGTGAGTGACTAATGTTTGTTGTATAACTAAGGTACATGAAACCCTTACTGACCAGCAGAGAAATGATCACTTTTACCTCCTTTTTTTTGAGAAGTATTTGTGCTTATATAAAATACCATCTGAATTAATGTATATAAGGAAGTCATTTGTCCTTGTTTGCTTGTAGCCTGAATACAGGCTTGTGTTTTATTCTTTAATGTTAATCCTTGGACTCAATTCTACAAGAAAAATAATCTCAGTTTTTCTTCAAATTCTGATATTAATTTTCTAGAAACAGAATTATACATCTTGAAATTTTATTATTGTTTTAACTAGAACTTAGACCACACAATAATTCAATATCTGAGTAAATCTACAAGACCATTCTAAAATAAACAAACATTGTTTCCATATAATATAGTTCCATGAAATACTACAGAAGTTGATAAAATAAGAATTTTCTCAATCACAAAGTCCAGAGCTATATTTGCCTGCACATACGGTTTAGTTCCCATTGAGAAATGATCTTTGGATATGTAACTGAGGGGAGTTACTTTTTGCATTTCATATAAACAATACTTTATTTCTCTGTAATCTTTTTTTTTTTTTTTTTTAACTATTAAATTGACCAAAATCACGCACCTATTTAAATGGGCACCACCGTATGCACTACTGACTGAATTGAGTAGGTCTCAGTTGATGATAATGAGATCTTAAACATCTAGTTCATCTTAAACACCTAGATATCTACACAGGAATGCCTAAACTGAAATTCCCAGTTCTCGAGTCAAGTAAAGTTAAAAGTGACTGGTTTATCTCAGTCTTCACATTGAGACTTATTTCTCCGTATCTTTGCCCTTGTTTGGACAAATTTTTTTCAGACTAAGGCTCAGTTTTGGCCCATTTACAGCAACCACCTGAGGAATATGTGCTTGAGAAATCAGAACCTATTTCTGTTCTATTTTACCTGTGTGCTTTATCCAAAGCATCATCCCTTTTTGTTCTGGATTTGCGTGGAGGTGATAAGAATTTTCTCACACCTTGCATAAATTCACATACAGAGCAAAATGCAGGAGCTGTAGGATTGCTGTAGGATTACTGCTTTACTGCAGTTAGAGAAGTGAGGTTTTCTAAGTAAACAAAAGACCTTAACATGAGAAAAATCATCTGTATGAAAGAACGAAACTCCCTAGTCACAAAGACGATCTCTAATGCTCATTTCTTAGGGATTATGAAAAACTCAGAAAATGTATCTAAAAATAAGAGGCACTGTTTAGAAAGAAAATCCACTTTATTTCACATTTCTGCAATGCTGTAACAATTCAGGTAAGTGTATTTCATTGTCTTCTGTTTATCAGCAACCAGCTTACATTTCTAGTGTCTGGTGTAGTTATTAGTACCAGTGTGTTGTGCATTTTTTATATCGTAGATAAACAATGTAGCACTTATCTTCAGAACAGGAGTTTTTATATGAAAATTAAAAATGTGTAAGGCAGTCATTTCTTTACCTGTCACATGAGAATGGGAATAGGCTTAGTGAGAAACAAAAGGCCTGCTGTTGAAGACATTATTTGCTGTTGCTTCCAACAAAAAAAGTCCTGGTATCTCTTTCATGCCACCAACTCTCAGTAATCAAAGAATGTTTCAAGAGGCACAGAACAGAGATCTTCTTTCATATGGGTGGATTTGCTTAGAAGATTTTTGCTCTATATTCCAAAGCACTCCAATAATCTTTGAAAGTCTGCAAGGTTTAACTGAGGGGCTCAGGTAAAGAGAATGGACTTTAATGCAAAGAAATGAAGGAAAAAATCAAATAACTAAGCAGCTGGTCTTTAATTCATAGTTCTGTTCAGCTTCTTAAAATTTCACTTGAGTCCTCATGAACAGAACTGTGAAATTCTGGAGTGAAAATGTGAAAATGTCATCATCGCTGACATGTGCATTCCCACACAGCTTTCAGTTCAAAATGTAAAATGATTTATCTTGGCAAATATACGGTACCTACAAAAAATAAAAGACTTTCTGTTGCATTCCTTCCATACATATATTCAACATGGTAATCTGCCTAGGTTAGAGTGAGTAGTTAGAGATGTTTTTGAATTTTACAGAGAAAATCACAGAAAGACTGAACTAACCAATAGGAAAATGTTTTATGACCCCTGAACCATTTTCCAGTTTTTGAGTACTCTTATTTCTTCCTTTCTCTCAATCCTATTTTAAAGTAGTTGAACAGGGAAGATAGGCAAAAAACCCACAAATAATCCCAAGTAATGTTCATAAGAAGTTTACAAAGGTGTGAATAATAATTTAATTAGCAAAATTCAGAGTCTATTGCAGATAATTTCTACATAGGAAAAAGAATTAAAAAATGGCCTCTCACAAAAAATCCTGCTTCTTTGAAAACAAATGGAACATTTTTGCAATTGGCAGCAGGAAATCTGAGAACTCACTCTTTCTAGCTAAAATATGGGAGGCTATGTATAGTTATGGAAATACCTAAACCAACCTTCTGAATACCTGCAAGGGAGCTTTAGGTCATGATATATTCCAAAACAAATCTTACAAAAACCAAAATACATGTCATCTCTAGATAAGTATCTTCTCATTCCTTCTTACTATTCATGCTGCCCTAAAGTGAGCCAGAATGGTGAACTAGTTGTGATGGCCATTAACTGAGGAAATGTATTTCTTTCTATTTGAGTTATCTTCCTGATTCTGCTGACTGAAGGAAATCTATTTCTTTCCATTTTAGTTACCTCCTGGATTCTTCTTGAATGAAAAGCAGAGACATCATCCTCATAGGATTCATAGGATTGCCCAGGGTATTTCCGAAAGCTGCTGTTCCTAAAGCTGGACATTAGATAGGAGAACTTCAGTACGAGCTACAAAGTGGCAGTTTGAGGAGGGAAAATCTTATACTCTTCCTAAATTGTCACTGCTGCAGGTGATGCTGAGCTAGATGAGCCATAGGCTTGAAGTAGCCTTGATATCTGTGACCCTCATCTACAAACTCTTATCAAAGGATGGAGAGTGAAACCTGTCTCACAAATATTGAAAGCTAAATGCATTGCTACAGTTTTGTATGAAAGAAAAAAAGCTTTCTAAAAGCTTGCTTTGTTCATATAAGCATCACCTTGGCACATCTTACCCACATAAAGAGAAAAACAGAGAGCAACCATACCACATGACTGCCTGAAAAAGAATAACATGTCTTAATTTGGTTGCTTGTTAAGTTCTTATTTGTCTGTGTTTCTGTACATTGTATTGAAGTGACACTTTTCAGGGAATAATTACAGAGGCAGGAAGTTATTGCTCTCTTCTGACACCAATATACATTGGTAAATTTTGCTTCAAGGAGTTTTCAGTGGTGACAGCTTTACCACAACCACAGGGAGATCAAAATTGAAGAAGGAGGGAGGAAAAAAAAGAGAAGAAACCAGCTACTTTTAAAAATGGTGTGTGGTAACCACACGACAGAGTTATAAAACAGACGATATGATGTGAGAGCAGGTTTGAACATAAAGAAGTCTTACAGTGAGTTGCCTTTTCACAACAGGGTGGTCCCAGTGGGATGAAAAGCTAGTAATCTAAACTATAACTTACTATAAAAACGGCTCAAGCTTTAAATAAGCTGTTGTCTTAGTCATCAATTAAATCATAAAACCACTAAGTAAACTAATTAACGTCGTTGTCAAATGGGAATTTAATTATAAAGCTTTAATCTTGGCAATGCCACTTGAAAAGAAACTTTAAACTGTGACCAGAAGTGTGTTTGTTCTTATCCTTCCCACTTACTAATAACACTTCCCTTACTTAAGGAGTTTCCTTTTCTTAAGTAATTTGCATATTTGACCTTTTATCCATTTTTGTATGCACTTGAGAGAAATATGCACTTATTTGAGGTTGTTCCAAAACTTGTGGAAGTCAAAAGCAGTTTTTTCCATTATTATATTACCGGTTTAGTATGAAGTAAAACTCTAGAGGATACTGGATTTCTAGCAGGAGAGAAAATAAAGAACAATAATAAATCTTCTTTGTGGCCCATGTAGGTATAGAAATACTTTTTTGTCAAATTTCTCTCAGACCTAAAAAGTCTTCATAAAAAGATCATCCTTTTGTGAAATGTATGGGGTAATAGAAATATAATAGTCTTGACAGTATCCATTATCTTTCTTCTCTACCACATTTTTCTATCATTTGCTCTTTCTTTAAAATTTTTATGTAATATATTTGACTATATTACATATTTATTCAACAAAATAACAGGCAACATATTGCTATATGTTACAATATACTAATAATACATTGACTGTTAATAAGTAACAATTTATTATTTATATATTAATATTATATTACATAATTTCAATCTTTTTAAAGTTACTTGCATTATTTATTTAGTTCTAAATAACAAAATAAATTTATTAGAAAGGCAAAAATCCAAACTGATGGTGCTTTTTCTTGAAAGATAAGCTTCTCCTAAGCATAGTAAATTTTGACTGTGTCAAAATTCCAGTGTTCCTACGGTACTACAGTTCCGAATAGAGCTGTGTAAATCATTCATGTTTGTAGATCAATATTCAAATTGAAGAAAACATTTCTATCAGGGAAAGACATCAATGCAAGAGTCCACCCCAAGTCAAGCACAGACCACATCTGTAGCAGAGATTCTCCCCTTTCAATCATTCAAGCTTCTTACAAGGAAACAACATTTCTACAGTCTGAAACAGAAGGAATCTTCTCACTTTTAGATAAAGGCAGTGTAGGGAGGCGTGGTTGCCAGCACTGAGCGGGAACCGCCTGCAGTGTCCTCTGTTACAAGGAGCTGGCTGTGTTTAACCTGTGTCCAAGGGACCTGCGCAGCACAACATGGGCCTGAAGGCCATGCTGTATGTGCAGCACAGCACAGCATGGCATGGCACAGCACAGCACAGCCTGTGCCTGCTCAGGTTAGCTGTGTTGTGGATCACTCCTCCATGGTCCGGAACACGACAGCAGCTCCCATGGCACGGCACAGCAGTATTTTTATTGGCTTCAGATCAGGCCCAGAAATCGTGTAGGTTACTCAACTCTGCAGATCTTCAAAGCATGGACATGTACCATTATTCCCACAAAGCAAATCAAATTCAAATTTTCCACTAGTTATCAAAGCCAGAAGTCAATTTAATATTTAATTCCTCTGAAGCTTTATACTACCCTCTAGACTTTCCTTATTTAGGAGCTTCTGATGAAGAGTTAGGAAAAATGTTCTTTTTGTTCACTGTAGAAACTCTGAAACTGCAGACCCCAAAAGTGAGCAAAGGAAGAGATAAGAAATAGCTTGAGGTAAAAATTTTATGGGGCTATTCACTTTATTAAAGACATTATTCCTGTCATTCAAAAACCCTTCTCTTAAAAAATCCTTCAATTTGACTAAGCTTCATTGAACATTTTTGGCTGAAAAAATAGTACAAGAACAGAGCAGTTTTCCCTTTTTCTGTAACTGTTAATAGTTAAAATATTCACCCAGTATCCTAGAATCAAGATTCAGTTCACTCTTCAGCTTATGGAGTAAATCTGTATCTTTCTTTCCTGGAGAAAACTCCCTAGCCACCACAGTAAAAAGTGTTTTGGCTTCTACTGTAAACTATGTCCCATTTAGTTTAAATACAGATTAAGAATTGCAATCCATATGTTTCATTAAACTTGGTAAATGAACAGTTTACTTTAAAACCACCAGACATGAGCATCCCTTCCACTTTAGTCCACAATTATTTTTTCTGAATAAAGTGCAACCACTCTTGGGACAAGTCAGGATTGTTCTGTTTCTATAGTCAGTATCTAGGAAAAAGGTCAGTGTCATGATATGACAGAAGATGTGGTTCAAAATTTCATTAAGCAGTAGAAGCAATGTGTCTTCAACAGTTCTGTCTTCCTTCTCTCCTCTTCTTTCTCCCTCCCTTCCCTCTTTTCCTCTTATATCCCATTGCAGATTAAATGAAATTTTTATGTTAAGCAGAAAAATTGGTGTCAACTACTGAAAAGAAGAAATCAGTTAATTGAAAATCAGTTCTCAAATCAAATCATCTCTAGACCTGTTTTTCAAATGATGAAATCAAGATCAAAAATCCGTATTAGTAAACATTACACAAACACAGAAATAGTTATACCTTTTCCATATAATGTCGTCTGAAAGTGTTCAGCTGTGAATGAAAGAATATGTAAGCAAGAGGAGATTTTCCCTACATATCACTTTACTTGCATAAAATGGGAAATTAAAATATGGTTGTGGTTACTGTACACATAATACATACCAGCATCATTTTCCCGCACTGACTGTCTTGTTTATGAAAATCAGAAGGGAAAAAAATAAAACCAGCACAGCTTCCCCAAGATCCTCAAAGCACAGACTCTCTGAGACTCAAAAGAATGGAGATCTCAAAACATCTTTGATATTCCCACGCCTTTGAAGTTTTGAGCAATGACCAGGTGGCCATTCCGTATCAATGAACTGACTTGGAATCCAGATAGGCATCTTTCTTCTTTGGCACAGTTTTCTGAAAACTTACACTTTTCAATGTTTAATGTATCACCTATAGTTTCAGATGTTGGAAGTCTGTCACAGAACATTTTTATTTCAGATCGGAATGCTTCCTCTACTATAAATCACTTAGTAAGACTTGTAATCCAAATTTCATGTTTCTTCTTTCAGTTGTATACCATGTCTATTATCACCTATCCATCATATTTCTGTTTGTGCTCTGCACTGACAACCTGATTTTGCGTCCTCATTTACTTAGGATGCACTAGCATCAATACGTCTGAAGCTATGCCTCTGATTCAATATTTCACAAGGTTGTAACTTTAATTGATAGATTCCTAGGACAAATCTTATCTTCTACTTTGATTCCTAATATAACACAACTGAATCTGTCAGGTCTGAAATTACCTCTTTAGGGTTTTGTTTTGGGGCTTTTTTTTTGTCCATTTCTTTCTTCACTTCCGCGTACTCAGTCTTATAAAGAGACTTTGCCAGTTTGTGTAAGATTTTCTTTGTCATAAAGTACAATTAGTTTGGTAATTTTTTTCTGAAATATCATTATAAATAAAGAATTGTTCAGGCACCTAACTGGAAGAAAGGAAAAAAAAGACGGGAAATATCTTTCAGAATTCTGTAAAAAGCACAAACACTTTAATTAGGTATTTTTGAATATCCTGTCAGGTTTTAAAGATATAGTTTGTAGACTTATTTTTAGAAGAAGTAGAAGTTTTTCAAACATTTATCATCTTAGTGTACTTTAGAAGTGGTTTACTTTATCAGTGCAGAATTTCTGTATAGAAATCTGGCAAATTTGAATTGATGGGCTTTTAAAGTGAGAACATTTACACATTTGTAAAACATAGCATTTCATAATTCTATGAAATTATTTAGTTACACTTTTTCTTCTTATTACACCAAAGTAATTTTAAAAACATAAAAGCAGTGTCTCTCACTCTCTTGTAATGAGCTAAGTCAGAGTTGTTCACAAAATCCTTTTATAGTCCATTAAAATTAATTTTCTTGTGGCAGTAACATCCATAAATAGTTGTCAGGCGGACAGTAGGAGAGCAGTTCTTCTGAACATTCAACAGAAAACTTTTTCACCAGCTCATGACCCAAACAAGGAGAATTAGATTTTGGTTTAGAGACTACACGACCATATTACAAGTTACTGTAAATTTTCCCAGAAGAGAAAGAAACAACAGATGTTTTCAGAACCCTAAGGACTCTGATGCAAAGGAAAGATTCCTTTTCCAAATACATTAGCACGCAGTTGCATTTACATAACATGCATTGACTCCACTGCTATTTCAATAGTTTCTTTATTTTCAATTAATTTTTGCCACTGTAACTGTAATCAAAAAGCTTCTTATGTTTTTAACAGAATATTGAAAAATTAGAAAGGAGCACTAAAATCCATTAAAGTGATTTGATGGTAAAGTAAAACTAAAATTATGGCAAAAACAAAACAGAAAACCAAACCTTAGGGAGATAAGGGACTGATTAGATCAGTCAATATATTTAAATATATTTATTTTATCAAGTAGAGAGGTGACCTGATTGCATTGGATAATGTGATAATCAGAAGAAAATATGAAAAGTATATTAATCTAGATGAGAAAAACATCATAGTATAATTTTCTGGGACCTAAGAGTAGACAAATTAAAATCAGAAATATATATATGTATGTATGAACATGTATCATGAATGCGGTAACCACTGAATATGCTAGGAAAGGAAGAGGTGGATTCTATATTCCTTGGCATCTTCAACTGAAAATCGTGTGATTCTCTGCAATAAAGCTAAACAATACACATTGACTTTGACTGGCTGAAATTCTACCATTACAAAAATACCAATCAACATACATGATTTAAAGTTCCTGATTGGCTAGTGTATGTTTTCTGTACACTTTCCTGAATTTCAGTCTCATCTTTCCTTTAGACTTCTTTCACTGCAGGTTTTGAAATAATCATTTCCTTCCTCTAGCTGAACAAAATCTTGTCACAATTTTTTGTTTATGTAACTCTTGTCTATATGCCAGTAAACTATCCAACTATATAAATATAGTTGTTTACCAAAATAAACCCTAAGACATAGAATCATAGAATCATAGAATCATAGAATAATTTAGGTTGAAAAAGACAATTATGATCATCAAGTCCAACCGTAAACTTAACACTGCTAAGTCCAGCACTGAACCATGTCCCTAAGTGCCACATCTATATGTCTTTTAAATACCTTCAGGGATGGGGACTCAACCACTTCCCTGGGAAGCCTGTTCTAAAGCTTGATAATCCTTTCAGTGAAGAAATTTTTCCTAATATCCAATCTAAATGTCTCCTGGTGCAACTTGAGGCTGTTTCCTTTTGTCCTATCGCTTGTTACTTGGGAGAAGAGACTGACCCCCACCTCTCTACAACCTCCTTTCAGGTAGTTGTAGAGAGCGATAAGGTGCTGTGTATATGTAAATTTACATATATAATATGTGTAGGTATGAGCTACTCATATATATAATGTATATATTTTTTTTATGTTTAAGCAATAATCTTTCCACAAAAATCAGTTCCAGGTTGCTCCTAGTCTTTGTTATTTTTTTCAACTCTACTGTGTGATAGTCGTTAAAAATTAGAAAAATATATGCGTGTTATTTGATATGGATGCAATTTTTTCGTTTATACATTAAAAAGAGAATGGCAAATCTAGGAACAAAGGTAGTATAATGAAGATGTTGTTGTGATCTGGCAGTACACATTTAGTATTTTAGTACATAAACCTGTTGGCTGATGGAAAAGACTTTAAAAATAACCTAGTGTGATTTTTGTTGATTCCAATGGACATATATGCCAAGGTATTTGTGAAAATCCACCAGGGCTGTATACTCTATTCAGGTACCAAACAGCTCTATCCAATTAAGAAATTTAGTATCACCACTGCTAAGTTCTATAGTGTTTTTCTATTCGTGAAATATTTTCCAGATATTTCTCCTTTCTAGCATAAAATTTAGCTATTATTTTCTTGTTCCCTTTGCATTTGTTTCCTGTTCGTAGTTCTGCTCCACATTCTCTTTAGTTTAACATTGTTTGCAAACCAAAATTAAGTGCTCTTTATCTCTTCCCCCAGACAATTAGTAAGTATGTTAAACAATACGGGTTTTGTTGCAGCTTCCTTTCATTCTTCATCGCAGATCTCAGGTCTAATAGTTCAGAATCTATATGTATTGCAGGTTTTCTGTTTGTTCCTCTTCAGGTGGTTTGCTTTTCATATAAATGCTTTTATAAGCCACGTAAATATGATTAATTATACTGGCAAAGGTTTTTGACAAAATATCAAATGACCTAGCAAAATCTAGGGTGAGGTAAACAAATTATTCTACCATTAGTTAATTTATAAGTAAACCCTTCAAAACCAATGACTGCTTGAAAACAATAATCTTTGGATTGCCATTGCTTAATTATATTAGAAGTCCACCACCCATGTTTCCTAAGTCTGTTTTCTTTTGCAGACTGTGTTTCTACTGAGAAGAGTCCTTGTTGGACACATTAGAGTAATTTCTTTGCACCGCACATATTCATAGTCCTGAAGCATTCCTAAACTAAATAGAATATGATGGCTTAGAGAACTGATGATGAATGTTTTGCTCCAGCAGATTATTCCATGCAACAGTTCAGACTTCAGACTCATCTGGAGTCAGAGAATCCTATAATTCATTGCAGACAAACTATACTATGATGCAAATTCAGCTCCTTCAAAAAGAATATATATGCAAAAATATATTTTATACAATTGCTTTTGTATAATATTTCAGATATCACGTTCACCTGTTTGTTCATATTTTTGTTCTTCCAGCAGGAGGCAATGCTTTAAGTCTTAATTATTTTAGCTGTGAGAATTGCTTAGTTCTACTTTGTGCAAGAAAAGATACAAATTCAAAATGGGGTTTGACTGTGACACTAGATGGAGCTATCTCTTTGAAATGAGTCAATTCTATTGGAAATTCAACTTTTGTTCCACATGTATCATACTGCAAATTATCATATAAGAGAAAAAGAAAATAAAAAAGAGGAAAGAACAAAGAGAAAAAAATCAAGATAAGAAACCAAACAAGTAATATAATTATTTAAATTATTATGAAAAGGAGTCCAGAATAATTTCAAACAAATATATATAGCATGATTTTTTTTAATACACTGAGAACTTCTTCCACAGTGGTAATTTTTATCAAAGTACTATTGAGAACTTCAGGTATGAAGAAGCTTTGGTAGCCTTTAAGTAAAATGAAATTAGTTAACATCTAGTTACTTTGTTACAAATGATGCAGTAGCACTACATAGTGCTACTTTTTTATCATTCCTCTGCTCATCACAGATATTTCAGCAAGGAATATTGAACAAGGGTAAAACAACTAGATTTTTTCATTGCAGTTCATATTTTGATTCCATCAGCAACGTGCTTCTATCCTGCAGCTACTGCTCATTGGAAGCTAGCAACTGAATATCTGACTTCTCCATGCACACAATTGTAGGCATTCGTTTTTCAAAAGATAAAATGATGTGGAAACAAGGTAGCTCAATTAGAACCAAAACCAGTGAGTATTTGTGGATGGAACTTTTCTTACAAGAGGTTATTAAAGTTGGTTAATTAAAAATAATTAAGAAGGATTCTTTGTATCAAGGTTCAAAACAAGTGCTGTGGATTTATGGAGCCTTGGAAGGAATGACTTTTAGTGAGACTCATGTAAAATTTTCCGTAGGATGCTTGAGTTTTACAAGATCTTGTCAGAAGCATAAGAACAGAAATAGGAAAGCTGGCTAAGAAACAAAAAGTAAGTATGCACAGTTCGATTAGCTTTCCCATGGACTACACAAACCTTTTTTTTTTCTCTCTTCTGAGTTTCCAAAAAAGGCTTTCCCCAAGCTGTGCCAGATGTTTTTCTCCAGTGCCACATCACCATTCTTTGAATCCACTGAATAGCAAGACCACTCTTGGCTAGCACTAAGAGTGCTACAGTCTTTTTCAAAACAAACAGAAAAGATAAGGAAATCTGTGGCTCATTTTTTTACATTCTAGCCAAAAACAGATTTCCAAAGTTACCAGTGTGTGTCTAGACAGTCAAACCCTAAGGTGTACCATGTAGTGAAATACCCTGGTTTTCATGAATAATGTTTTTTCCTTTCTGAAACTTCTGAATATATTATCCTGTGCATCTTCCCCATACTTTGCTATTTTCAAATAGGCACAAATTCCACTTATTAATCCATTTTGCATTGGAAAACCTTTCATTAATTGATTCTGTATTATATTGTCCAACTTTGTGAGTACTGCAGGTAAGTAACATGAAGTACTTGAGAAGGACTTGGGGTTACTGGTGGACAAAAAATTGGGCAAAAGCCAGAAATATGCACTTGCAGCCCAGAAAGGCAATCATATCCTGGGCTGCATAAAAAGAAGCATGGCCAGCAGGTCGAGGGAGGTGATTCTTTTCCTCTTCTCTGCTCTTGTGAGACCTCAGCTGGAGTACTGCATCCAGCTCGGGAGTCCAGACTAGTAGTCCCAGCAAGACATGGACCTGTTGAGTGTGTCCAGATGAGGCCCACAAAAATGATGAGAGGGCTGGAACACCTCTCCTATGAAGAAAGGCTAAGAGAGTTGACATTGTTCAGCCTGGAGAAGAGAAGGCTCTGGGGACACCTTATTGCGGCCTTTGAATATATAAAGGGGGTATCTAAGAAAGATTCAGAGAGACTTTTACCAGGGCCTGTAGTGACTGGACAAGGGGCAACGGTTTTAAACTGAAAAAGGGTAGATTTAGATTTGATATAAGGAAGAAATTCTTTATGATGAGGATGGTGACACTGGAACAGGTTTCCCAGAGAAGTTGTGGATGCCCCATCATTGGAAGTGTTCAAGGTCAGGTTGGATGGGGCTTTGAGTAACCTGGTCTAGTGAAAGATGTCCCTGCTGATGGCAGGGATGACAGGGATGGACTTGATGATCTTTAAAGGTCCTTTCCAACACAAACCATTCTATGATTCTGTTATTCCAAGTACCTAAGTTTTTAATTTGGTTACAATGGCAATCCATCACGGGCACATGATAGCTCTTGGTCCATGAAACAGGACTATTAGGTGACTAACTCAGTGCCTTGAAGAGAGTTCTACTGTGGGAAAGATGAGAGGTGAAGCTCAATTAGTGGGCTTGCTGAACACACCTCAAAAGTACATCTAATCAATCTTAGTATATTTGCACAGTGTGTAATCTTCTGAAAACAGAACAAAACAAAACAAAACTTATTTATCTGAAGAGCATAGATTTCAGCTGGAGATTGTTGTCAAATAACAGACTAACAACAGATTTGTCTTTCTTCTATTTTCTATACTAAGAAAATACATAATCTGTCTTTAATATCACTTTTATGCCATTCTGACTTCTACGGACAGAAGAAAGTGAACAATAATAGTAATAACAATAATAATAGCAACAACAGCAGACATTAGTGCCCTGCCAAAGCAATATATAACAACTGTTTAAATGCTCTGAGTTTCTCAAAAAGCACTGAGGCGGTGGATTGTAAAATTTACAGTGATGCTATTCATAATGCAATGTTCTAGAGCAAATGATTAATGATTTTAATTTCCTATGTTTCAGAGTAAAACAAAATATGCTAAAATATTTATGAAAGAAAAAACTCCACAGAATTTGATGGAGTCTGTTCTGAACACTCCAAGCCTTCATTGCTATGGAAATCATGAAGTTATTTCTAGAATACACTATTGCCTTCTCTGGCATATGCTAGTATGAGACACAGAGAGAGGCTCTCCATCTTGCTTCCAAATGAACTATGGCTAGCCAAGTTATTTGGAAAAATAAGAACAAATTCTAAGTAAATGCTGAAGTTCATGAATAACATGCAGGGAGAGGGAATTTTAAAAAGCTGAAGAACAAATCTGAATTTCACAAATAACTGTCACCCAAGTTTTGTGTCTCATATGGTCTGTCCTATTTGAATACTCATGAATAGAAATTATTAAACAACTTTGTAAACTTAAAACAACATTAAAAACTGTTCATATTCCTGATGGTTGTGCTGAAAACATAATGCATGCTACTGACAGAGTTCTGCATATATAAACTGATTACATTTATTTGCATTAGTCTGGGTTGCTAAAGATGAGTTGAAGTTACAATACAAATTGATTTTAGGGACTGTTCTATGTGCTTCAGTTTCAGGAGTGATCTTGATTTTGGTTAGTACTTGTTAGCAGATTCTTGGAAGTTAGCCTACTGAAAGTTGAAAGGAAAAAAAGAAAGAAAGGGGGGTAGGGAAAGCTTAGCTGTACTGGAAACACGCAAATGAAAGCAGTCTTCTGTTTTGCAAATACACTGTATTTTCTGAGAGCAATGAATAGCTCTCCGAGGAATAAAACATTTGAGAGAGTGCAAAAAGGTTTCTGCCTTTTTTTTTTATTGCTATGACATTAACATAACTTAACAAGCTTCAAACACTGGAAGTAGGTTAACAGGATTAATGTTTAGTTTTAGGTGATTAACAGACTACTTGCAGAGCAGTCTTATTTCTGGTATGTGAGAAAAAATGAAAGTATAATGAAGTCGTGCATGAAACTGAGTTTCTCCTTGAGGAACTGACTTTTCATTAACCATTTAAATAGTAAGTGATGATTAAAATACAGAACAATTCACTCAAAATTCCCATTTATTTAGTTCCATTAGATGTATACTCAGAGATTAAATTGGTTGCAGGGATCAGCATAGCTATCCCAGTGACTGGCACCAGATAAAAATCTAAGAGTACTGGTGAGGTTTTTTTGGTTCAAATTCAAAAATGACGTGAGTAGGTATTTCTTGCCAAAACTTCTGTTACAAGTACCATAAATCAGTCTTGGAGCTAAAGTCTGTTCTGAGTATTTGCTGGGGTTTTTGTGTAATCAATACAGATATGCACATGTGTAATGTAAAGTCGTATGTGCAAGTAGAATACAAAACGGGAACACTAGATGAAGTAATGTAACTGGTATTAATTTTAATTGGGATAGAGAGCTACAACATATATAGAAGGTAGCAAAGGAGAAAGCAGCGTGAAAATAATTAGCACTATTTTAAAATAGGTGATTTTTTCGGCTTTGCACATTTCTATGAATTTCCTCTCCTGCAGTGATTATACCACTGATTTCCTTATAGATGTCTTACAATGCATGCTGTAGCTGTATGAAAGTATTCCCAGTGGTGCACTGAAACTTTTCTTTTAGTTTTGTACTTTCCCTACCAATTTATATGAAATGGGATTTTCATTTTTCTTTCCTCACTCTAGTTCCTAAAATGCAGGTTTTAAAAATGTCACTATAATTGTTTCTAGATTATCCATACTTTCTTTGTTCTTTTTTTTTTTTTAAATCTTTTCTCCAGTGGCTTTTACATTTTAGTATGAGATATCATCCACTTTATAAAACAGAATTAATCTGCTATGTAGGTCCTAAATAATTATCTACCATTTTTTCCAAGAACTGCATTATAATTATCTTTCTGAATATCTGTGGTTATTCTAGATCTATAAATGAACCAAAGCCAGACAGAACTTTCAGATACCCACTGTTCCAGCACTATGAAAAACTGGCTTAAAACAAATCTTTTTTTTGCTTTGTTATTTTTTTTAAGAGCTATACCAGTACAAAGTGAGCAGCAATGTGTATTTTAATTCCAGATTTGAGGATATTGCTTAGCTTCCACACATAAAACTGACTTTACAAATAGGAAAACAGATGACTGAAGCTGATTGAAATGATTGAAATAAATGATTTCTGACTGAAGCTGGTCAATCTTTTATGACATCCTTAAATTTATGTAAACCCATGGTAGAGCAGGAAAAGAGCAGGTTAGGGACTTCAGTAACTACCGTGCTTCGAAATACCAATTCAGATGAGTTAATTTTAGGCTAGTTAGGGGAGTGGCAAAAGCAAGTCTCAGAGCTGTCATTAGTTATTTCTAAGAACTTATAGAAAATGTGTGGAAGTCCAGAAGACTGGAAAAAGGAAAGA
Source organism: Nipponia nippon (assembly GCF_047370975.1). Lineage (NCBI taxonomy): Eukaryota > Metazoa > Chordata > Aves > Pelecaniformes > Threskiornithidae > Nipponia > Nipponia nippon. The sequence continues at coordinate 47,192,529 of NW_028262347.1, forward strand.
AAGGATGGGATGACTGCCAAATTTTGGCAGCTCTCCTACATATATGGATGTCATGTAAGAGATGTCTGCACTAAGCGTGAGAACAGTCGACGTCACCTGTGTTTATCTTCTGTCACAAAAAGGAAAATTTGTAGAAAGTATGAAATGTTTAGGAAGCCTAGCCTTATCTTCCTTGTAGCAGTATAATACATTAACTCTTTGATTTGTCCTCCTGGTTATGGACAGCAGGTCCTTCCTTTTTGTGGTACCACATCTATATATAAACATGGAACACAGTGTACCTATCCTTTCTGCCCCTTCATATCTGTAAAGACATATCCCCTCAGCTGCCTAGTGAGTAACTACAAGAACTCAGCTCTTTCAAATTTTCCTCATCATGTTTTCTTGACTTCAAATCATTCTCTGATCACTCTGTTATTCCCTGGCCTCTTGCATGAACACAGCCTTGTTTACTGAGCCATAAGTTTCCTCAAGTGCTGTGTCCAAAACTTTCCGTACTGCTCCAGATGAGGCCTCTCCACTGCTAAGCAGAAGAAAAGGATTATGCTATGTATCATGCTGATACCAATCCAGTTTAAGCAACCCACTGTAACATTTGCCTTTTCCACCACAGTATGATATATGCAAGTTCAGAACAGTTCTTGTGTAACCCCCCTCTCTACTAGGGACACAGCCCTTAAGTTTAGTAGCTGAACTTACTATGTCTTGAACACTATTTAACTATGATTTGAACACTGTTTTTCCAGTAATTTCCCATTTTTGCAGACTTTTTATCTAAGTCTATATTTTCATGATAGCTTCTGAACGCATCACATAGGGCAGCACCTAAATCTTTACAGAAGTCCAGATATTTACAGCAATCTTCAAGGCCTGTTACCTTGTCAAAGAAGGAAATCAGATTGGTTTGATATGATTTGCTCTTTAAAATCCATTTTGACCATTTCTTATCACATCATTGCAGTCTAGATATTTGCCTATAGCATGTTTATTATTTGTTCTTATATTGTTCTAGAAACTGAATTTAGATTTATAATTCTATAGCTATTCATTCTCTACCTTTCAAAGGTAGACATGATAGGACAGGTTGCAGTGTAAGTTGTACCTAAATTAAACACTGAAGTTTGTTACCTAACTAGAGAGGCATCCAGCTCTTTACTGTTTCTTAGTTCTTCATTTCCCAGTGTTGCTCAGCCAAATCTTTTCCACTGTACATGCAACTTTCATCCTGTTTGGCAGATATCTAAAGCTGGTCAGATGAAGATTCCCTGAAAGTATCTGTCTCTTTTTTAGTATCTGTAAGAGTCTCCCATAATGACTCATTCATATGTAAACATCCACACTGCAGATACCTTAAATCAAAAGTGATCAATATTCCTCTTACTTGCTGGAGAGAAATGCAGTGATGGCTGTGAACAAGGAGATCACTAAATCCAAACAGTGCAGTTCCCCAGTTTTGGAATGGCACTTAGTTTATCCTCACAATCAAACTTCCAAGTTCTTTGATAAATAGAGAACACTAAGTCACTTTTTCTTCCAAAGGACTTCTCCTGCTTTTTTTTTTTTTCAATTTTTTTACTGAAAATTTGTATGACAATAGCAACAGGAAATGAGGAAGAAAAAGAGCAAAGCAATTTTTGAGCTCCTAGAATCTAATCTCTTTTCTGCAACTGAATTCTGCTTTTCCTTACACCCTTTACATAGATTAACAGGTCAGTTCTGATTGAAGTAGATGAAATAAAGAAAATTCAGTCATTTGCTAAAAGCCTCTGAGATATACAGTAATGTAAATTAGCATGGCAGATGAAAACAGACTTGAAAGTTCAATCAATTATTTCTTGCAGTGCAGTTCATTATTTATGAAAACTGCCATCCAAAGATGGAAAATAATGACATTATCCTACTACTTAACCATATATATTATTTGCATAATTATTTTCTCGAAGAAACTATATCATGGTTTTTGTTTCTGAATTGAATTGTAGATTCCAATAGAGCTTTTTGTTAAGTAGGCTTGTCCATGTTTCTCCTTCCTCTATTTATCAGCCTTCACTGGTTCAGTAGGCTTACAGAAACACGTACTTTTCTGTAAAGTTTTTTTTGTTCAACATATGTTCTACAAGGGAAAGTAGTTGTTAAAACTGTAACTTCATCTGTCTGAGTTACCAAATTACTAGTTGAGGAATCAACTAGCAAAAGAGGAAGCAATTATCCTCCTTTCTGGGTAATTATCTGAGTATTTAAAACATTTGGGAGACAGGACAACAACAGATTTAAAACAGTGTATGCATTAGAAGCTGCAGAGCAGAAACCATGATGCTTCCCAAAGGCTACTCAGATAGCAATGAATTACTCTGACCAATAGAAAAGGATAGGAGAAATAGGTAATCTTATCCTAAATTTTAGTCCTTTCTTTAAGAATCTTGATACTAGAAAGTATCTCTGTTTCAGGAAAGCATATTGTCTTTTTTATTTATTATGAGTATGTTAGAAAATTCAAACAAACCCTTAAGTGGCCTGTGACCTTCATGGAACTTGAAAGAGCTTTATAAAATCCTAAGCCACATGCAGCAGACAAATAGCTATCTGTGTTTCAGTGGGTTTTTGTGGGAGTCCATGGGCGGATTTACTGAGGTATTTATTTATATGATATCTGGTTTCTGGAAGACAGTGTGTGCTACGGATTCCAAAAGCTCATGCCCGTTCTCAGAAACAAGAACTGTGTCATCTCTTTAGCCTTTCTTTACAATACTGGCGATTTTAAAAATGTGGTACTTTCTCTTTTATATGTTTTGATGAATGAAATAAGTTAATAGTGATGAGATATGTAAAGTACTTTGAACGAGCAATTATTAAACCCCCCAGAATTCTACCTTCGCTGTTGGCTTTGTGAAAAGCTGACTTTTTTTGGTTTGATTACACTTGTGTTATATGTTGAAGACTCTCCATTTATAATAGCTAGGGTCCCCTTTCTTTTTCTTCTTTTTCAAGTACGTTTGGGAGATCTATCTTTAATTCTTTCTTAGTTCAGAAACACCATTGAATGTATTACGAAATTCATGGTTTCTGAGCTCTTTTATATAGATACAATAGTTTTTAAACATTCCAGACCAGATACAGTTTTTAAAAATACCATACCAGACTTATTTAAAAATACCAGACCAGATACATGGAATTTGGGGTTTTCTATGTTTTTTACTTTAGCTTAGAAAGCCTAGAAGTCTTGGGGGTACAGGGATTGACCTTTTCATGAGTCATAGTCTCTGTAAGCCTGTATATACAGCTAGCAGAAAAATACACAGTGGAAATAGAAACAGAGGACATATGTTGAAACCAATCCACTTCCATGAAAATGTCAACATTTTGGTTTCTGCATTTTCCAAAATACTCTCTTAAGCTCTTTTCAGAGCCAGCTGACAGCATGCATGTATTACATGTAAGGAGTAAGTTAGAAAGATACTTTGCAGAGGTGCTTCAAAGAATTTATAAAAGAAGGACATGCAAGTGCATATGCTATTCATTTCCTGTCCCTTAGAGGTATGGCAAATGCACAGAGATTAAATTCTCTTCAATAATTTCAGCAATTTAATTGAATTTGCACATATACGTAAAATTGTTTTGCCCTATCTGTTACAATTTGAAACTATTTTATAGAGACAGAAATGTCCCAAAATCTATTAAGCCTACATACAATATTTTGTAATAAAAGTAAAAAATGTTCCTTTGTGTATTTGTTTTAGTCAGGCTCCAGATTAAATTGTCTATGGAAAAAATAATAATAAAAAATAAACCCCAAAAGCTCTCTTTCTGCAAAGCACTGGCTGATGAATAGCTCAAATTTCACAACACAAACATTTGTTGAAGTAAATTACTTTTCCTCACATAAGTGGGAAAGGGTCACAAGCACAAAGCTCTTGGGTAGAGAACACAGTATTTATCTGCTGATTCATCCAAAATGGAGATGCTAATACATAGAGCTGGTATCCTGGCAGGTGAGAGCAATTACCACTATTTAGGATATAAACAAGGTAGGAGTATTTCAGGGAACCTGAGGGAATAGAAGGAGAAAGTAGTACGATGAGCATGTATGCGTTTGCTTAGGCAAGGCTGATGTTTTATTCTTTTGAATTTTGCTGTTAGTGTTGAAGTTCAGATAGGAGCCTGTGCTGATGAAGACAGTCCTGCTGCTGCGAGTACCCATTTCTATTTGGCAACTCTAAATAGAGGATTTTTGTTTTACTTTACTGGACAAGAATTCACTGAAGCCACAAAGTGATAATAATATTTTAAAATACTTGGGAAGAGTTTGCCATCCTTTTTAAAACTTAGACTGGATCTTATCCAGCCAAAAGAATATAGAATTCTTGGACATCTTTTTGTTCTTTACTGTAGAGAAAGCTCTCGGATTTAAATGGGAGTTAATTCTTGAGGCGTTCTTACAAAAATGCCCATTTCTTCCTTTATTAGATCTCAGAAAGAACTGTCCATCTTGCTATGGTGCTGTCTGTCTTGGCACTACTAGGCTAACAGGCAGCTGAGAACCAAGCATGCCCAGTGTCCTGGGCTGATACTGGAGTTCTGGTTAAAAGTGCATGTGTGGCTTCTATCAGTGTCCCTGCCATATATTGATTTTATGCTAATATGTAATTGGAAGCTATAGGTTCTCCTATAGCCTGTGATCCCATGCACTTATGGAAAAACAGCTTCCAGCTTTGAACTGGAGACTTGTGTTTTCTTTCTAATTTTATATTCAATGCACAAATGAAGAACGTCAGAAATCAGGCCAGGATTTTCCATTTTTCCACTTCTAATTCATGATTGTCTCTGCACTGTTAAATTCCAGGGGGAGGAGCTACACATATTTTCCTAATTTTTTCTGCCTCATAGGAAGCATGTGGCTAATTCACCTCATCTAAAGGCTGGGCACCGCTGATGTTTCTGGTAACGAATGGGAAGCCTGCTAGAATGGAAGCAGTCATCTGGCGGAATGCTGATGGTGACGTGGGTGTTCCCAGCTCCAGGATTCTCACTGAATTAGATGAGGTTAATGCATATTTCCTATAATTTGTCCATTTCCTATCTTAGCTTTTTCCACCTGGAAAGTCACTGGTGTTGTCATCCACATAGTTTTGTGGATTATACTGACATGCTGGCAGCAAAATCTTACTTGTGTTTATGTGGATAGAAATTCAGGAGGAAGCTAAACATAACTGATGAACAATAATTCCAGAATTCAAATGATACAGAAACTTATCTTATAGATGAATTAAGCTTTAAGCTTTAGATTAAAAAAAAACCAAAACAAAACAAAAAAATCACCCACCCCACATCCCCCCCAAAACCACCCCAACCCTAAAGCAAACCAAAACCCCACCACAAAACAACCACCACCAACAACAAAACTTTTTCTGAAAGATCCAGATTCAATGATGTTTACTGTATATATCCAGCTAAAGAGTGGTGGTCTGGTCAAACATTTGATATCGAAAGTTGCACTTTTCTTCCTTGTCAGGAGGAGGCTTACAAACATTTGAAATGTTAAGACCTAGCTTTCAATATTTTGAGAAGAAAATCATCCCTGTTAGTAAAAATGTAACTTAATTGTTTTCTAAATAAGAAAAATTATATAACTTGAATCTTACAGTATGAATGACATCTAGACAAAAATGGTGTCACTCATTTCATGAAGTACAGTAACAGAAAACTATGTGCTTAGATCTAAATCTATGTCCAACTGCTTACCAGCCTGCTTTGGGGACCATGAAATAGGTAAATAAACAATTACCATTGCTTAAAAAAAACAACAACAAAAAAACCCTCTATCATTGTCTAAGAATACTTCCTTAGACAAATTTAGATAATGTGTATGAAACATTACTTCAGCTTTGAAAGTATTGTTTTTTACCTTTATTGCCTTTATTTTTGGAGGGGAAAGGGAGGAAATATCCTATTATCTAGGTGTATAAAACAAAATTACTTTGAGCAAAAATATTTGATTTCTAAAACAGTAGCGCAGTAATGTTAATTAGGCACTATTCATGTATTTTTTTCCTTGGAAGTTTCACATTTCTGCATAGGAATTGTATGTATAAACAATCATACTAGAAATGTCTTTGTCAGTTTTTGTCATTAGCCTATTAGAAAAGATATTGTGGTACAGGTAGTGAGCAGAAGTATTGTAATGTAATGCATGGAGCTGTTCATTATTGTGGGGGGAAAAAACCAAGAGCATAATAGTCCAAGTAAATGGTGTGAGAATAATTTACTGCTTGAAAGTTATTCATTCAGACTTCTGCATCAGCAATATCTTTGTAGAGACTGAAATCTGTTCATGAACCGAAGAGATGGCAACTGGACAATAGACATCAAGTATGCTTTTAAAATTAAAATGAATTAAACATATTCTAATCTAAAATTACAAGTACAGCACAACATATGAAATGTGACAAAGAAAAATGCTTTATGCAAATGCATAGTACATTAAAATAGTTTGGCAAATAGCTAACATATCCCATTTTTTTTCTATATTTTTTCCTCTCTACAGTATTTCACTGATGTTAACTTTTCTATAGTCATGCAACTCATTTTGCATCTTCTATCTCATTTATCATATGTTTCCAAAAATGTGAAATGTAAGAGAAGGACAAAATAAAAATTGATTTCTCTCTGACCTCCTAGGAGAGAGTTAAGCAGTAAATTATCACATCAAAGATGATCAGCACCACCTCTGGCCAGGGAGTTAAACAGATGTGGTTCTAGACACTGGTTTTGTCACTGTGATTGCTGCTTGTCTGAGGTAGCTTCTGAGGATGTGTGCCTTAAGAGACCTTTCCTATGGGGCTGAGAAATCTGTTTAGCTTGTGATAGAAGTTGGGCCTTCACTTACAGAATTCAGGATATATTTTCTTAGCATTTACTAAATCTTAAATTTAGGTGGAAAGGCAGTTCTCAAGACCGTTTATAAGGAGAGGATGAAATGCCTCTATAGGATGTTTTTGTGTATATGTCTATTTCTTCCATGAAGTTTTCTGCATCACTTTTTTCTTTAATTTCCTATATATCCTAAAATTTCAATTTTGATGTCTATCAGCTTTCTAGATCTTTCTGTAGGTGTGATACATATTCTTTTTTCTCACCATCTCTTTCCAATAACTTCATAAGAAACTTGGAGAGATGCAGCATAGATTAGAGTAGTCCAACTGGAGGTCAGATTTGATTGACAGAAAGCCTTTATATGGCTAAATCTGCTCCAGGTCAGGACTCTAGAAAACGTGATTAGCGGCCAGCAGCAACTTCAAAGCATAAAAGCAGAATCCTGTTCCGTAACATCATATTTTCTTTCTCTCACAGTGTCCTACTCTGGAAATTAATGAAAAGTAAGTAAACAGAATGAATACGGAGTGGAATGAGAATGACCTCTCTGTAGCTGTGTTATCCTTCTGTGGAGCATCCCAACCTGCAGCCTCAGGGCAGCTGGGGCTAGGGAAGTCCTTATCAACTCAATCCTCTGCAGGTACAGCTTAGTCAAATCTTACTGGGGAAAAAAAGAAATGACCAGATATGGTAGGCAGAGTCCAAAAAAACCTTAATATCACAGAGGATCAATGAAGTCAATATGGTTTGTCTCCTGGGAGCAGATACTTAAACTTCTGTATACATGTTTTGATGAACTCTCTAATAACATAATTCACAAATAATTTTATTCTTTTAAAGATCCGTCCTTGAGACTTGAGATAATGTGGAGTACTATCTTTATTTTTTTTCTTACAGAAGACAAATTATGAAATAGCAATGCTAAAACTGAATCAGTTTCACTATCTATTCTGCCTTTTTCTGTCTGAAATTTACTTACCTACAACACCTACTTATAGAGCATATGACATCTGACAAGGGCAAGGATCTTTCTGAGATTTGCGTTCAGTTATCAAATGCTCCATTGTTCCTGAAGACCTAAGAAATCTGCAATGCTTCTAGATTAGGACACTTAAATCCATGAAGTTTCATAAAGTAACCCTAGGAATTATTTTCTGCTTCCCAGTCTTACCAAGTGAGACACCATGATAATCTCAGTTCTCATATACGTTAAACATTTTATAACTATAAATAAATGCTAGCCAAGGCAGGCTAATTTATACCTTTTTTTTCTTAAATGTAAGCATTAGTTTCTGACTATCAATCAAAGGAAAAGAGAGAAAGGATAGAGAATAAAAAAATTAAATCTCATGTCCATTGTTTCATTTGAGTGTTTAACTGATGCATATGGCATGGCATTTTAGTCTTTCTGTAGAGGAGTTGTAAAAACTCATATGAATTAGGACATCAATTGTGTAGATGCTTCATTAAATTATTCGGTTAAACCCATCATTTGCTATCTGATTCAATTACATGGAGTGACGGTGCTCCTCTTGGAAAGACCTTCTGTGTTTAGGACAGCTTTCAAGGAAGCTGAACACAGTGCCACTTTCTGTGAGGTTGCTGAGTAATAACCACAAGCCTTTACACAAAAAAGGTAGATGTAGCCAGCACTAATCAAGGGACATTTACAAGAAAAAGTAAATCTTGCTTAATATTTTGAAGAGAGAAAAATGGAATTTACTTCCAGGAGAGGGTCTTCCAGGAGTCTGTGGCTTTCAAAAGGTTAGAGATACCTCAAAGTCGCAATACCTTCAAAGGGGGCCAGGATGAACTCAAGGAAGGAAAATTCACTGAGGACTATGGAATACATAGAAAGCTGCAGATGACCCGAAGCTCCGAGCTGATAATTATCGCAGATCACTGACAGAAGTATCATTTACCCATGCTCTGTGCTGATACTTTTTCTTAGATATCTCCTTTGTTCACAGCTGAAGACAAAATACTTTGGTTAGCAGGATGGTTGTTTATCTCAATGTGGCTTTCCTATTTCTTGTGGCTTTAATACTCCTTTGTGTTAAGCACTTATCTTTAGGTAGCTCTAGAAACTGTTAGACAGTTCAGATCTCATTCTATATGAGATCTGAGCCCGGGGATTAAAACCAGATTTTCATTTTGGAGGCCAGGTAGCAATTTTTTTTTTCTCTGTTGTAATTAAACTATATCTGAATGTATCTGACATATAACTGAATACTAACATTTCAATAAAGCTATAAAAACAGAACTGGAGCAATAAGATAATCATTAATAAAATAGCATCATTAAAGAAAGTGTTTCACTAATATTCTAATTAGCCTTACCTTTGAAACATCCACTCTTCCAAATCTGAAGGAAGTAAAAGCAATCTTGTTTCTCTTAGTTAAAATCCAAACTCATGTTTGGACAAAATACTTTTTTGGGTGGTATATTGTCTTCAGTAACTCTTTTATTTTTAAAAGTGAAGAGGCAGGTATTCACTCTTTTGTTCGACTTCCTACTCTTTCCAGTTTAACTGACTTTATCTAATGTACTAGATGATACATAGCAGAAAAAATCTGAGTTGTAATTAGGAGTATTCTTAAAGCTGTTATTTACCATTATCTATAATTTAGAGGTATGATCAGTTGATAGTTCAAGAAAGAAGGCTTTGTTGCTATGTCATGTATCGCTGTTTATAGCCCAAATTTACAGCTGTGACTGGCTTGCTATAGAAATCAGAACAAAATATAATCATTGATTCCCCTGAGGTCACAGAATGTGTTCACAGCCCAAACGCTGTAAACATTAGTACATATGGCTCTTTGGAAACATTGGCCTTTGGACAGACTACAGTTTGTGCCTACCCCTGTGCTTGTGTTGAACTCTGCGCAAGTCCATGTGGCTTTGCATGTGTGTACAAACTTCTCTGTTCTGGAATTCTGCTTTTACCTGTTTCCTGCTTATAACAGATCAAATCCAGATTTCTATTCCTTACACTGGATTTGCAAAACCCCTCATTTTAACATTTAGCATACTTTTTAAAAGGTCAGAAATAAAATAATGTTAAATATGCTTGAATTCAAACCACATGGCAAATAGATTAACTCTTACTGCTGAAATGGTCATTGAGAGCCCTTGCTTAAAAGAGATATTGCTTCTCAGCAATGTCCTGAGCCATTTGTAGCTATTGCAATAAGTGGTCTCCTTCACAGAAGAATCACCTCTTTATCCAGACAGCCTCTATTTAAATTTTCACATATAGAACTAAGATAAATGAATTAATTAAAATTAAATTCTGTATGTTATAGTAATATTATTTTAGCACTATTCTTCAGACTTTATTAGTTTTTCTGTGTACACTTTTGGATCTGTTGTTGCTTTCAGCTGCCATGGAAATAAACTTCCTTCATCTTCAGAAAGCAAACAACAGGGATTTTTGAGTGAACTTTGAAATTGCCTTATGCTGCTATTTCAAGAGATGCCTGGGAAGTTTAGAGATATATCACTTTCACTTCAAAAGACTTAAGGCCTGTACAAAATGTCAGATGAAGAAACTCTGCCATATATCTTCGTGGAGTACCTACACATATAAAAGTGCTAGTTTTCCCATTACTACTAATGTAGCTTTCAACATCTAGTAATATACTTGAATTTGTGAGGGAAAACTCCATGTTTTTTTTTTACTTCACTCTACACCTAGGACACACTTGGCTAATCACTCTAAGTGTGTTGTATATTTGCTACTTCCCATCTGACATGGTATCCTCTTAAAATCATTCAAATATTTTAATTCTATGCTAAGAATACCATGAGAAGTATAATTCTTTCTTTTTAAACTTTTCTACTAGATTGAAAATTCACTATAACTAACATTACAACACTTTTCAGAAAAGTATATTAGACCTGCAGTTTAGCATGAAAAGCAAGCATGGCATGATTTAAGCCAAAGTTTATTTGTCACTCTCATTACATTCATTAGTTTTGAAGCCAGTTTTAAAGTGTAACGAGAGTCTTGTTTAAGTGAAGTCCACAGGCTGTTAGTCATGTTAAAAAGCAAAAATTATTAATTAGATAAATAAGATAAAAAATGATAAATTGCTGTGATTTGATTTATCAGGTTAACTAGTGACGCTCACCTGCAATATTTTCCTACTTCAGTTACAGAGACATGGAAACTCAATTCAGAAAGCAAATTCTTTGACGTTTTCCTGGTCAGCATTGGCTAGTCTGCTCAAACATAGGCTCCTTCATTCAGCTAGTGAGCTATCCTCAGTACTAGAACTGTTATCATACAATGATGAAGAATCATTTGGCACAAACCATAAGGGAAACGTCTGTGGGCAATTCATAAAATTATATTTGCATTCTGTAAGTCCATTGTGACTTTATATCACAGGCCTTCTTGACCTTCACCAAGCAATTCTTTCTAATCAAAGTGATCAGGGCATCCTCTGTTCTCACTGATGAGTCAGATCTCACCCTTGCACCTTTAAAATCTAACTAATTTTAACCTTGTATGCAAGCCATACACACCCACAGTGTTTGGCAAGCTCACACTTGTTCTCACTTTGAGTGCACTTATTTCTGAACACATTGTCCTTCTGTTATCATCCTCATAGTGCCTGGGAGATCTTGCTCAGAAATAAAATCTGAGTGACCACAGGTAAGATCATTTAATGGCATGTAGTAAGAAAAAATTAATCTCTCTCTCTTCCTGAAAACAAGGGAGTTAGGTCCATGTTGAGAAGATGGAGGTAACAGGCTGTGTGTGTTACAAAATCCTATAGAGGCATCTCCTTGCCTATTTAAAAAGTCCTTCCAAGTTCACTTCGGAGATTTGTGAAAGGAAACAAGTGGGATGGAAACCACGATCTCCCACTGCTCAGTCATAAAAGCTAATTCCTTCTCACAGCACAGTAAGCCCAGTTTCCACTGACTTCTGCTCTATATAGTTTATACTCACGAAGAATTATGTGAATGCCCTGAGTAGGTGGCATTTTTCTGCTGTTTACTAAACAGGGCAGAGGAGATTGCTTTCTTGGACACTTTTTGCAGATAGTGATCATTCTAGTCCAGTGTAGCATGTGAGTTCTGGCATGATCATACTGCCTGAGGTGGCTGTTGGTCTTGACTATGATATGCAAAACAATTTGTGATGGTCATGCTGGCACCAAGGATTAGCTTGTGAAAGAGGCCTAGGGGAATTTGGTAACCAGCTCCCTGAGTGAAGAGGAGAAATAAATGAAATGTTTTCTGCTGCTTAAAGTAGCAATAAATTTGGAGAAGACAGAATGATGTAGGGGGGTGTAACGTTAATAAGTCTCTGTTTTGTTACAGTCAGGATTAAAGTTTTATTTGAAAAGACTTGCCCTCTTCTGGAACAAAGTTGTTACCATTCTTGAATACTTGAAAGCAACACAATTAGAACCGCAAATGTGACATAATTTCATTCTTTTACTATTATCAGGAAAGTAATCATGCCCTCCTTAAATAACTTGTGCAAGCCTGAGCTCCTGCAAGACAAGTAATCATTTGCATACTTATTAATTCTGACATTTTTCTAAGTTTTTTTCTCCTGTCTTCCCCTGGTTAGCTCTAATAATGTTAGTGAAATATATAACTAGCATTCAGATATCTGAAACAAAGATCACTCTTGAAAAGCAAAAATACCTTTTTTTTTATATCATACTTCATAAATTGTACTTCATCTCTATTTTCTTTAGAAGCTGAATGGGAAGTTTCAAAAAGGAAGTAAGTGGATCTCATGGCAATATGATAAAGAAAGTTTCATTGAAGTAAACTTGAGTATGGGTAAAGCTTATAGGGTTTAAAATTTATTTTGCAGACTCACCTGAGGCTTTTAACAAGTTTTATTAAAAGAACAAAATAATCACTAATGTTTAGTAGATATGATTCCCTCCTTAGAGACTGCCTCTTACTATTTCTGTTACCTTTGTCACAGTTCAGGTCTTCTGATGCAACTGAAATATAAAGAGGAGACAGCATAAACATGTTTGTCAATTCTTGAATCTTGAACACTAAGGAATACTTGACCCATGCAGGATGTTAGCTGCAGCTATACCGCAGTCTGAACTTATTTTCTAACTAGCATCCTAGCTCAATTTTACTGCTTATTGGAGATAATAGGCAAATATTGGGACTGTCATCCTCCATAAGAATTCTTAAAGTGAAACAAAACCAGAAATAAAGAGGTTTACATATACCTTGACTGAAAAAAAAAACCCAACCCACCCTAATTTTAATATTTAGGAGTCATTCTGTGGTTGCTAAGTCCAATATATGGACTTATTATTGACACTGATTGTTTTATTGCAATATTATGATTTTGTTCTGTATTTCATTTCTCAATATCTTGTTTCAGACTAGCATTGTTTTTTATTTGAGGCCACTCATGACCATATCTTCTACTTAACCTTATTCTCTCTGTGCTAAAAATAGGACTAAGAGAAAAACTGTAGACTAAAGAAAGCAAGCACAGTAATTTGAGAGAAGGGACTGGGATGAAGTGAGATGGTCCAAGAAGCTCACTTACTCAATAATTTTCTTCTGATAAGGCAGATGATAGGCACATAGAGTAATGGGATGCAATCTTGATCTGTATTTAACTGTAATACAGGCAGCAGTAACAGCAATAATATAGCAATCATACTGGCAATACTTACTTGGCATGGCATTGTATTTGCCAGTGTACATGATTTTAGAATCACACATGAAAGAAAGGGAATTCAATTATATTATTCCCTTAACATTAGCTGATAACATACTGGTGTCAGTGCTGATGCAAATTCAATTCTGATTACATTTTGTGTAATAATTAAAGTTCACAGACTGTAAGTATAGACAGGAGCATTGTGAGAATCCAGTCTGATCTCCTACATAACATAGGCTACAGAGTTTTTTCATCAATTCTTGCTTTGAATTGGAGAACATCTTCTGAAGAACACGCCATTTCAAGTAAAATATTTATAACATTGGACAACCTATCACAGATAATAATATTTTTTTTTAAAGCTAAACTATTCTCAGTGTTAAAAATTCATTTCTTAGTTCAGGTTCGAATTTGTCTGGCTTCAGTTTTCTGTTGTTAGATGCTATATCATTGTTCACTGTGAAGAAGACAAAATTTCTAGAAGAATCTAAGTGAATAGCAGGGAAAAATATAGTTTTATGAGTTCAGTTGCAGGCCTATCTATGTGACATCATGATATCATGAATTTTTTCAGCATTTGTTTTACTCCATAAAACATGAGCTACATATACAAAGAAATATGATAGTTCTCCTTTCAGATAATATATAGACTTCAGGAGCAAAAATTGTTCTGTAAAATTTTTTTTTCCTCAAAGTAAAAAGTTTTCAGCTAGTCCTTAGGGTACGATATCACAAAGCAATAAAGCTTTCATGAATTGACTAGAACACATTGTCTTTTCATAAGCATCTTAACATGAGGCTTTATATCAAGAGTGCAAAGTATTGCATCCAAAATATTTCAAAAAATCTTCTGTGAAACTTCCATATGCTGCATTTTCCTAAGGTAGTCCCAAATGAAATCCTGATTCCTAACAGTACTGGGTTGTTGGAAAGTTTGAATCAGAGCATGATGTTGTGGCTTTGAGAATAGCGTTTATCTATTTTGTAACTTATTTAGTTTTTACTGAATGTTCCAAGACATGCAATGTCTCTCAAGAGTGCTTCACTTCTAATTTATCTTGATGAACAGATTCAGTACTAATGAGGTTATATTTAGGCACAGATAATTTTATTTAACTTTAATACTGTTCACTAGATCAAATTTAGCACTATTGTAGTTTCTTAAAACGGTTCAGTTTATACCAGACTTTTATTTGAAGTATTAAGTATTTTATGATGGTTGTTTAACCAAAAAAAAAAAAAAAAGAAAAAAAAAATCAGATAAGAAAAGGTTCAGGTCTGAGGCTAGAATTCACATGATTTTAATAGTAATTATCATTAATGAATCACTACTTCCATTACTAATAAGAACTCAAAACTTCCAGAAAACCTGCGTAACACATTTAAAAGAGATAGTTCTGACTATTAAGATCTCAGGTATTAACTCAAATTCTTCACAGACATCCTGAATGTTTGTTCAGATCCCAGAACACTGAAGTTAATTAGAGTTTTGACAGGAATTTTAATGGATATATGAGAATGCTCTTTATCTGTCACTTCATGACTCACCTCAAAAGATATCAGCACTGTATTATAAACTTAAAACTGTTACTGTTGAACAAGAGAAACCACAAAGCTATAGAAAGAGGAGGAAAGATCAAAGTCCTTGTACTGACAGAATACACATGAGCTCACACTACCCAAGAAGTAGACACTACTACATCCCACCAAAGACAGTAAAAGCAGAACAATAATCTCCAAATTGGACGAACAAAGAAAGTCACTGCTAATCTGATATGGAGAAAAGATTACCTTGTAACTCAAAATCTACTGACTGAATGAATCAAAATGTATGAGCAAGACACACTAACTGGGCAGCTGAGAGGTTTCTCAATGCCACCAAAAGCATCAGCTTGCCTGATCCAGTATCTCTTCTCTAGCAGTAGTCAGTCTCCAATGGTTCAGAAGACAGTGCAAAAGGGAGCAACCCGTAGGCCCTGATGCACAGAATTAATTACCAACAGAATAAACAAATCAAAT
Organism: Nipponia nippon; assembly: GCF_047370975.1. Lineage (NCBI taxonomy): Eukaryota > Metazoa > Chordata > Aves > Pelecaniformes > Threskiornithidae > Nipponia > Nipponia nippon. Next base: position 47,208,085 of record NW_028262347.1, read on the forward strand.
TAAACAGTGAATAAGTTTTCTTCTCAACCATCTGCTGCTTTCATTCTTAAACAGCAAATGAATTCATGAATTAAATACTTAGCAAAAGAACAGCCTGTAGACACAACAGTGAATATTGCTGGTACACCCATGTAATTGCTCCAGGATGGGATGTGTCACGTACTGGTTTATATCTTGTTTTGTTTATGGCTTTTCCTTTTACTTAAAAAGCAGTAAAGAAGAAAAAGAGTCAACTGCAATTTTTCAGGTATCAGATATACAACTTAAAAAAAATAAAGCAACAAAATATTCTAACTGCTCTACATATCGTGAGATCAGGAACACACATGCTCAGGGTTATGTTTAAAGCTGAAAGACTCCAGATATCGGTATAATGAAAATCTGTATGCCAACTACTCTATCCCATTTCATAGTAATCATAAGCAACATTTTATTTCAGTGAATTTTCCTCCCATTATTTTTGCAGCACTGTAAATATTATGGAAACTTGAAGACGGTGAAGTTAAAATTAATGTGGATTCCAAAGCTGAAAAGCCAATCAGTACCCAAAAGAAATTTACTGTTATATATAGGTACTCCTTATTGTTTGGTAATTAAAGAACTTTCTGGCTAGCACAGGCTTTGTCTTTTTTTGGTTTTGCATCATCTTCCAGTACTCAAGGTCAAGGTTCTGTTCAGTTCCTGTCCTGTTCTGAATCTTTCCAAAGATTCTTAAATCTACTCTCCTGGTTTCTATGGAAACTGTAAGAAATTACACAAAGTTGCTGCAACAGCCATTCTTCAAAGCACAATTGAAAACAAAGTAAAAAAGCCTCAAATTTGCTTGTTCTTGGCAAGAAAACAAAACTGAGGTAAAGCTGAATATGATTCAAAAATCCGAGTGAATATTATAGACCATTCTTTCAGTTCACTGGTTTTACAAAACATTATATAACTCTCCTACCCACCAATCACCCTTCCCCCTCTTATTTCTAAAATTTGAAAATGAAAATATCTAATTTATCACCATGACATCAGATTTATCATCAAATTTTCTTTAAAATATTCACTCAAAATTTACTTTCTTTGTTTGCTACATTTCATGGATAATAATATAGTCATTAGTATATCAGCAACACCTAAACATGGAGTAAAAATGTTGATAATAACATAGCCCTACATCCATGGCAGAGTTTTGTCAGTTCTAAGAAGCATCTAAGAAAATAATCACAGAATTTTCCATGTGAATCCTGAATTCCCCATCATAAACTTGGGAAACATTTTAGCTAAATTGGAAAGAAGCTTCTTATCTTCCACTGTCCTCTTCAGCAGAAAGATTACATTTTCAGATCATGTTTGCTTCTCTGACTGACTCACATCTTCATTCCAAGACTGTGCTTTATCATATTTTCATTACATTCTTTTTTCCTCATTATTTAAATCAAACAAAAAATTACAGTGATAGTCTTGGTGTGGTGATTATTCTATTGTGAAGAAATATTAGCACCATTTAGTTCCTTGCCAAATATTAAAATTAACTTTTTAAGTAAGAACAATTAAAGAAAAATTTGCATTTCCACATTCATTGCCCAAATTTTAGTTTTGATACAGTGGAGAACTATCCAATAGAGCAAAGAAAACAAGATGACATCGAAAGGCATGATATCAACCTACTGCAATCCTAATGTCTGTAGCAAGTTACAGCATAAGTATTGAACAGTGAAAAATTCAACATTGCGCTGCTTTTGAATTCTACAGCAGCAAAGCAGTCATTTCTTGACTAATTTCTGTCACTGTAAGGAAAGTTATCTTACCACTACCTCTTATTTTCTAAAGTGCTCTTGCAAAGATCTGAGACAATATGAAGTTACATAAACTAAAAGGAAGAAAACTTTGGGAAAAAAAAAGCAAGCTATTGCAGAGACTTTTTTTCTCAGTGTTATAGAAGCGTGCATGTCTCCATCCCTAAAGGTATTTAAAAGACGTTAGATGTATTGCTTAGGGACATAGTTTAGTGGTGGACTTGGCAGTGTTAGGTTAACGGTTGGACTTGATGATCTTAAAGGTCTTTTCCAACCTAAGCGATTCTATGATTCTATAAATAATGCGCACAGTTTGCATATAGGCCATATTAATAGATATGGGAGCATATATTGTCTCTGTTGCTTGGAAATGTTTTCTATAGTATGTAGGAGAGTTTTCAGCCATCAAAGTGGAACATTCTAGTTAGATTTTTATCAGTATGCTTCAGCATCATAGCCTCTCCACTGAGACTGAGTATTTTAGGAAATTGGGGAAAGGCATAAAAGTTAATTGACTTTTCATGCGGAGAATAAAACTAATATTGCAGAGAGTGAGTTCGGGACACCATGGAGAAGTTCACAGTATTTCTCTTCTGCCTCTCCTTACCATTTCCTCATTGGGAAATATAACCATTCCGACATTTAACATAGTGCCTGGCTCAAAGCAATTCGACTTTAACATCATTGCAGAATACCAGTGTGAGCTTGAAAATTATCTACCTTGAATAACTAGATACTTGGAATCAGTATCAAGTTGGCATTGGCTTGTTTAGAAATATAAATTCCAATCATTCCATTCATGCTATTGCTATTTTCATTCCCATGAGCTTTCATTGAAAATATGAAAATTCATTGAAAATATGAAAATAGCTTTCATGCTATTTTCATTCCCATTGTTGATCAAATGGGTGAGCTGGCCTCATCTGTTTATTTGCTTTGCTTTATTAATAGTTAAATTTCTTTTACAAATATTAATCAAATGCATGTGTGTTAAGATCAGTATGAATTAGCTTGTGACTTTGGTAGGAGTAAGAATAGGCTCTATCAGTCAAACAAGATTTTGATTCTTAAGAACCAAGTACATAGTCTGCTTTTCAAGTAGCAGTATATCAGATGATGAATAGTCTCTTGATGTAAATTTGCTTGCAATGCCAGGTCAGAGCCAAGAATTTTGAGTGGAGATAGTTTTATTACAAAAGTAGCTAATGAAGTGAGATTGCATTTGACCAAGTCTTAGTCATTCTGGACAAGCTTTTGAAATGTAGGTAGGCATTTGAAGTTTTAAAGTAAATCAAGCTCTATAAGAAACAATGAGACTTAGTTGCTTTGAGAAAAACAACATTGGGATAAGACAGCAGATGTCATATTGCAATGCTAGACAGTGTTTTATGCATTAGTTTTAAACAGTGTTTTAGCCTGTTAGTGGCACATGCTATATAGCAAATATCCCTTTTCCTAGGTTTTCCACATCTGATGTTTCTCAAAAGCATCTTATCAAATGAAGCACGAGGAAGTCCTGGGGAGAAGGAAACTAATCCACAATCTATTTCTGTTTTCTGTAAGTGCCAAAATATTGAATTTATTAGAGATGAATTCTTTGAAGAGAATTCTGTGCCTTTGCACCAACTTCACTAGCTCTCTAAAATACTGAACCTGATCTCACCTCCTAATCTTCAGGCTGTGTGATTTTTTTCTTTTTTGCTTGAGGAAACAGATAAGGTTCCAGATTGAGTGCAGAAGTGGTTGGAAGAAAATGTACGAATTTAAGAGAAGCTGAATGTTACTTCTTCCTGCTAATCTGAGTCAATGAACAAGATGAAAAATCATAGAATCATAGAATGCTTTGGGATGGAAGGGACCATTAAAGGTCATCTAGTCCACCCACCCTGCAATTGGCAGGGACATCTACAACTAGATCAGGTTGCTCAGAGCCCCATCCACCTGGTCCTTGAATGTTTCCAAGGATGGGGCATCTACCACCAACTCTGGGCAACCACTTCCAGTGTTTCACCACCCTCACTGTAAAAAATGTCTTCCTTATATCCAGTCTGAATCTACCCTCTTTTAGTTTAAACCATTACCCCTTGTTCTATCTCTACTGGTCCTGCTAAAAAGTCTGTCCCCATCTTTCTTATAAGCCCCCTATAAGTATATACTTATATATTATATACTTATATACTTATATACTTATATAAGTATAAAGGCTGCAATAAGGTCACCCCACAGCCTTCTCTTCTCCAGGCTGAACAACCCCAGCTCTTTCAGCGTTTCCTCATAAGAGAGGTGCTCCATCCCTCTGATCATTTTTGTGGCCCTTCTCTGGACCCTCTCCAACAGGTCCATGTCCTTCTTGTACTGAGGATCCCAGAGCTGAACGCAGTACTCCAGGTGGGGTCTCACCAGAGCAGAGTAGAGGGGCAGAATCACCTCCCTCGACCTGCAAAAAATGTGTAATTCCATTATGTTCCTGCTCTCTGAATAGACATATTTACTTTATAGCCATTCCTTTAGAACATTTGCTTCTTAGAATCATATAAATTCCATTTCAATTATTACCCTAAATGTACATTCAGACATTTATAAATAACTAGTATCATTCTGTATAAAGATATATGCAATGAGAACTAAACCATTATAAGATCTAGATCTTTCTGTCCCTTCTTAGTTATAGTTCTACCACTTATATAGCATACATCTATAGTGAATATATTTTCAAAGACCAAAATTCAAATTTCTTTACTGCTGAGTACTTAAGGATTAGTTATGGGCAAAATATTTGCAACACCTTGTTTGTTTTCCAGTATTGTAAGAGACACAAGCTTTCTCATTTGAGCTAACTTTGTAATGTTACTAAAAAGAAAAATATCAAAGGCAAAATATATTGCATATAAGTGGTGGATGGAATTATGATGCTTCTTAGAAAGAACTGATGTTTTCTGTTAAGAAAGCATTGTATTTGAACTTGTTAATTCCCCTGGCTAAAGCTGCTCACAGAAACAATATGACGGAAAAGCATTCCATTTTTCAACAAACATATAAAAATACCTGCCTGTCAAAGTAGTCTTTGTTTCAAATATCAGTGTACTGGTCCCAGTGTACTGTTTACCTCTTAGAAATTGTTATTTCACTCACTTGCACCTCTAAAGGACTAGAAATAGCTATACTTGTTTACACTGTAATTGCCTTCTAATTAATGAACAGTTTTACCTCATTATGTGAGCATTACATAAGCATAAACTATGCTCACAATATACAGAGAATGTTTAGATAAAAGAGAACAATTTAACATTAATTAAAGAAAATAGGCAGGCATGTTAGTGGTTCTTTCTACACACCTTTATGTTCTCTGATGATCCATGGCACATGGATTTACTCCAGGAGCCTAGCTTTTCAGATCTTACGGCTTACGTTTTATCTTTACCTGTTGTGTTTGTTCTTTTGTTTTTCAAAGATAGTTTTATATACTCACATTTTCAAATCAAGGTAATTAAATATATTATAATATAAAAATGCAGAAAAGTGAAAATATGAGCTCATTCACAAAATTGCATAGAAGACCTGGGGAAGAAGTAATATTCAAACAGAGAAGTGGCGAATTTACTATATAGACAAGTAACAAGGGACACGGTCAGAAAGGCAGTATCTATGTTAGGGTGCTAACTGTGTTCTTCATAGATCAAAAATCCATCCCACCTTTCTTTCTGAGTGACCTGAGGTTTAAAATGAGAAAAACAGGCATAGCTCTCAGTGAACTCACAGCACAGGTTATAAGTAAAATAAGCTTAATTCCCCTTACTTAAAAAACCAATACAATATATATTTTCCATAAGTTCTTTTTCCTTTACTGAAATATAATCCTGAAAAATCGATAGAAAATTATGCTTTTACAGACTAAATGTTAATTCAGGAGCTATGCATTAATGGCCTAAATGTTAATTCAGGAACTATGCAGTAACAAACTCGGCATAAGACCCTTAATACAAATAATTAGCTAAAAAACTAGACACAGCTAAATACTTATTCAGAGTCTTAAATCTACTATCAACAAATGTCTTTCAGCATTATCACCAGAAAAGTATTATCACTGAGAAAACAATGTTCCCCGGAGTTCAGTTATGTGCTATTTTTAGTAGCCAGATCATATTTTTATAAGAACTCATCAAGTACTCGCTTGCCATTAAGCTGTGTAACACTTCAGGACTGAATCAACAGCAGTGTTGCAACACACTAGTAGGCCTCCATTTTCAAATTCATATTTTAATACCTCTCTGGGATCACCTTATTTGCCTCATTTGTGATCCTCAGAGTACAGGCTGTAGGGATCCTAACCAGCCGCGCCCTGTGCCTGGAAGAGTGACCCAAGGCAGAGCTAACCAGAGCAAGTGCAGGCTGTGCCATGCTACATGTACGGTGTGCTATGGCGTGCTGCATTGTGCTACGTTCTGCTGCATTGTGCTGCAGGACAAACTCAACCAGCTCATTGAAACAGGGGAGCCTACTGGCAGCAACCTCTCAGTACCAGTGATTATGCCTCCTTCATGGCCTTGCCTTTATCTAACAGTGCAGTAAGAAGAAGTTCTCATGGGAACATCATTTCTATTTGACTGTAGAAATGATGAATAGAGTTTTCTCCTTGTAAGAAAATCCTATAATAGCTTGAAAGACGGGAAGGGGAAAATCTCTGCTATGGACAGGGTCTGCACATGTGGGTGGTACGTGTGGGTCAGAGTCCTGTTCAATGCTACACTGCTCCGGGCTCCCAGCTTTTAAGGGACATAAGATTATCCATGCTATTCTCTTCTTCTAGTGTCAACTCTAATGAATAGCCTTTTAAATTATACTTTAAAGAGTCTAAGTGCCTTTCTTACTTGGATCATAATGCACCAGCAAAACTGGGGCAAAACAGGTCTCCCTAGACATTTTTTTCTTACAGTGTTTCAAAATGTGATTCCCTGTAGGCTGTCCTTTGTCTTTTCCTGCAAACATTTTGAAAGCCCTGGGTCAACAGAAGTTCCTCTGATTCAGAGTCCAGGTGAGGAATCTAGGATTTGTTGGGTTTGTGATGATGTTCTGGCAAAGGAGAGCTAGTCTTCTGCCAGCTCTAAAGATTATCTGTTTCCACTAACATTTCCAACTAACTATTTTTTCTCTTTATAAAATCTTATCAAAGCCAAAGCTGAATCTGTGTTTGATTTAAAGTATAAATTGAATCTCTTATCAGCATGGATTATATTCACTTCACAAAGCACATCATAACAAGATAGTTTTATCTCACATACTTACATGAACCCTGTTCCAGGCCTACATAAAGCCCTCATAACACCACACTATAAAGTGCTGTGGTATCCTCCTTGTACAAACTGAGAGACAAACCACAGTGGCCAGGTTTCACCCCACCTAACTTCTGGTATCCAACTGATGAAGCCCATTTAAAAGTTTTGCCACTTTTGACTCTATAGTCAGTGAAGAGAGAGAACGGAGAGAAAAGACATCTCTTCAGAGGAAAAGACGCAGCTTAGGTGGAACAAGACTAAGCTAGCAAGACTAGGTGTTACATTCACACCAAGGATGTAGGTACTTGCAGGGCTGTCCACTGTAGTATGCAGATGGCATCACTGTACTGAGCAGTGTACAAAACCCTGCATGATGACACAGGATCTCCTTACCGTGATTAATAGTTCGAGGTCCAAGAGTAGATTCCAAACCAAGAAGGAGTTTCTTCCCCTAGCAAATAATTAATGCCTAAGGAACTGGGTATCTCACTCCTCTTTGGATTCATAACCGTAATAAGCTGAAGAGCTTTTGGAGTCAGTTGCCTAAATCTGCTGTTGTAAACAAGACTGTCTCCTCTAAGTGAGAAAACCGGTGTTTAAAGAGCTCTGAAGAAGTGAGGAGGCCATAGATTCATGTCCCTTTTCTTGGTTAAAGAACCCAGTCCCACACTCCACCCTTCTGGGTAGTGCCTTAACTATCAGCTCTCAGGGGTATAAGGATTTTTATATTCAATCATTATTCATAGAGTCATTCCATTATTTATTACTTTCCTTGTTCTGTGTAACAAGGTAGAAGGGAAAGGAAGGAGAAAAGCACAGGAATGGGTAGGTGGGTGGGATCTTCTGAATGGGGAAAGAACTGCATTTCAGAACCTGTTCTAAAAATATAGCATATAAAGAATGGATAGATTAAATTGGAGAGTCTGAAATCCTCTCTGTCCTTACTGATATTCTGCTGATAAATGAGACTTCAAGGGTTCTTAGGCAGCACCAAGAATTTTTTCCAGCAGCTTTGGTGATTAACTTAAATACCAGCTTGTCTGTCTGAAGAAGAAACTACTCCTTCATGTGGATCAAAGTTGCTACTTAAAGATTTCTAAGAGATTGAGTCACATAGGTTTACTCAACACAGGTTTTGGAAATTATGGAACTTTTGGGTGCCTAAGAGATGTTAAGTAAAGTGTTTGAAGTCAAATAAGGAATCCAAGCAAAACATGAAATTGGTCCCATTTATTCTTAATGTTATTAATCTACATAAATTAGCTCAGAGTCTCTAGAATAGCTAATGTTGAGTAGCAAGGGATAGAACCACGGTTACTATTTGATGGAATCATCCTGAAGTTTTTAAGTTACATAGGCTTCATTGTTTTATACAGAACAGACTCTCTTTGGACAGAGTTTCTTATTCCCAGAAGGATATGAAAACTGTTGTCTTCCTAGCTGAGTGAAAACAGTGCCTCAGCTGTTACATCTGCAGGGAACAACAGATGAATAACCATGCATCCTGTACATGTTGCATTGCACACCAATGATTTTAGTCATGTCTTTGCATGTAATGTTTCCTTTCCATATACATAAGTGATATTTAGACTTTTCAGACTAAATATGTTTCAGATGGGGACTTTTATTTATTTATTTATCTGTGAAAATTTTAGTAAATGTAAAGTTATATTATCTTTGCTACAAATGATTATCCAGTGAATTCTCACCAGAAAGAAACTTATTCTGTTTTTGTGCCCACCCACCCATCCCCTCTGCCAGACCATAATTATTAGGAAGCTAGCACAACATACATGACAACTGTGACTAACTCTTCCATCCGTAAGATGGAATTTGTTGGCATAACAGTGTGGCAAGTCTTCCTGAATTAGACACACATGCAGAAATCTATGGTGTTCAAACCATTCATGAACAGGAAAAGGCTAATCATTTTAACTGAAATATTCCTCCAGCTGCTGATGTAATTTCATTTTCAGGTTACTATTTAATTACTGTTACAAATAATTAAGGAAATTTGTCTGAAGGATACCATATGGAAGTCTACTATAGTTGATCATAAGTTTTGCATAAATAGCTGACTTTTCAAAGGTGTTGGGAACCTGAGGTTTCACCAAAGTGAGTGGAAGACCCTGAATTTAGTTCAGTTCCAGTCTGCGTGAACAGTTTTACAACTGCTAGATGGATCTACATGCAGCTTATGATCCTTTTGTTTCCAGGTCAATTATCTATTTTAGTGTTGTTCAGGGTCTTGCCACGTTTGACTTTAAATTTGACTTCAGAAATTCCTGCAGGAAAAACAGCAGTAAATTTGTTGATTAATAAAGTACCTTTATTTCTTTGGAGGTGGAAGGAAGTGTATGGAAAATTATTCTGTGATGGTTAAGCAAAAGCATTAATTACATCAATTGCACCCTTCCTCCTGGATATGTCGCTACTAATGTGTTTGTTTAGCAGATACTAGAGCAAGACTTTTTAATACTCAATGATGCTTACAGATGATCCCTGCTCCATAAAATGTCCAATATTTTTCTTGACTTTCATACAGTGGCTTGGACAATAAGACAAGAATTTCCAGACAATAACACAATATACTTCATCCACTAGTTTACATTGTCCTGTCACTTCAGACTTATTTTTTGGAAGGCACACAATGTAAGCAATTTTTCAGAGCATTCTGATATTGTATAAAGCAAAAATTCTGAAGTACATAAAAAGGGAGGAAAATATTTGCCTTGAGAAGTTACTTCTAGCAAGGAAGGCATAGCAGGAAGCTTTGTCTCCTGTCAGAGACTTTGTCATAATTATCTTTTAAGGGAATAGCTACATATTCCTGATGCCACTGAAAACCAGTATTGTTTTCTATGAACCTCAAAGAATAAGAAGGACACATTCCAGCAGAAAAGCAGAATTGCAGCTGAGGCTATTGACACTTTAACATACAGTGCCAGTGAGGAACTTAACTACCGCTGCTGAAATATCTGCTGTCATGAAGCCAGATCTGAGTGCTGCAGTGCATTCTGGCTTATTTTGTATAACACTATGTATACATGCAACAAATTATTCATACAAATACAGCACTCTGTATTTTTTTCACCCATTTTGTCTTATTAATATTTTCCTTGCTTGCTGTGCATCATGGGTGATCTAGGCTTATATGTTTGGCCACCATAGCATTTCTGTCAGTAGCCAAAGACGGTTACATTCAAGAGTCTTTTTGGACTTCGGTCTTTACAAGCTCTCTCTTTATCTATGTCTGCTAGAAATTGCTTTTAACTGTTCCGCTGAGCCATTCTTCCTATCAAGTAAACATCTGAAAGAGAATACTTAAAATAGTCAATAAAAGCAATTGACCTCTTTGCCTCTCTTTAAATATAATACTTACCTCTCTTTTTGAACGGGCATGCCTTTGACCACTTAATTTTTTGAATTATATTTGACATCAAGGGAGACTTAAGTTGCTTATTTCCTGTTACAGTCAGTTATTTATCATGTGAAAAAAAGAAAATTAATTTCTGGGCTTTATATAAAAGTAGCTTATCTCAAAGTAAGGTTGTCTGTCCAATTGTAGTTATCCAACTCTAAAGGTCTACAAATAAATAAGTAAATAAATATACTGAGTAGACATTGACAGACATGCCAAATGTCTGTATGTCATGTCAAATCTTGAAGTGCTTAACTCACTCAAAACTTTTTGTTCACATTCACAAAAGTCTGGATTAGGACTTGAAAATCAGACCATTTGGAATTTCAATACCTTAATCATGGACAAAAAGTTAGTGTCATACCATTTAAAAAGGAGACATCTTTACAGTGGAGAGAGACGATGCACATCCTTGAATGACAGCTATGAAAAACTACATCTTAAATTGTACACAACAAATTATGACCCAATCCAACTGTCTGTGAAGACAATATTCCTTCAGACTATGGAAAAGTCAAAGATAAAACCAAAAATCTTGTGACAGAAAAAAGTGTTTATGAAAAGTACATTCACTTAGACTGTTGATTTAAGGAGAAAAAAAGAGAAAGAAAAATTAAATGAAAAGGGGAATATTGTTTTTCCATTCTCCAAACAAAAAATAATTGACTTCCTTATTGAGGTAAACTGAATTTTTCAGATAAATTATTCTTATTCATATCCACTTTTAGAAGGAAAATAAAAACAAAATATTAAATATTATATTTAATCTTTATGGGAAAAAAATTAAAAGCAAAAAACCCTCTAAAATATCCAGACGCCCTTGTAGCACCCTAGCTGCTAGTAAGTGACTTCTGCATGCTTTCTAATATTTTACTAAGTGGTGAGTCAATCATCCAGCAGCTTGATATGGATCCCTGGAAACATTCAGTTGTCTTTGTATTAAAGAAACCTAGAAATCAAAATAAGTAGAAACTTAGTTAATGTCCAGATCTGTAACTTGACCAGATCAGAGAATAAAGTAAATAAGATGATAGATTAATTCCAGTGATTTGATGTTAAACACCTAAGTCTAAACCTTTACCAGCTTCAAAAAACAGTTCAAATACTTCAGATCTAACCATGGAATGAGGAGAGAGGTCATCCTATTGAAGAGAAGAAACTGGAATTCTTTTGCCTTACGTATTCTCAGTGACTCTACTGACCCACCTAGGGAATAGGGGGATTGACTATTCAGGAGTAATTTGACCCTGAATTGGCTTCTTTCTGAAATTAACTTCCTAAAGAAAGTTTGAACAGTCCTTAGCTGGGATGATAGGAAAGAAAGGTTAGGCACTTGTCTCCGTGCTGGGTGCCTTCTCCCCAGGTCCTTTCTGGGTGCAGCACTAAACGCCTTGCTCACAGCTTGCCTCCTAGAGAGAGTGTCCTGTTCCATTAAAGGCATTTTTGCAAAGCAGAGTCTGAGGGAAGAACACTTGAGCTGCAACCTAAAAGCTACAAATGGCTGTTTCAGAAGTTTCTAACTAGCTCTTAGTCTTACTCAGTCCTACCAGTAGATAGGACAGCATTTATGTTTGCAAGGTGGTTTTGTCATCATAAAAGACCATTAAGAGTTGCTTTTTCTTCAGATTCAGGCATTGTGTATCAATATATCATTTCCCTTTCTGTCTTAGCTCTTTAAAGTTTCATTTAGAGGCATAATTAGAGCAGAAGATGGCTCTATTTTCCTTACAACTAACTGTGTCACAAAAGAGGTAAAAAAATCACTAGTAAACAAGTCATAGACTGCAGATTTCTACATGAGCTACTTCAAAGCTTTCAAGTCTGGTATACATTGGTACATAGATTGGAAACTATATAACTAAAAAGGCTTTAGAAGATATCATTATTGGATTCCTTATCGCTGTAAGTACAAAACAGTCCTCAAACTAGCAATTTAAATTGCTCTCCAATCCATGTGTAGGAAATATTTGATAGAAATAATGATGTAGAAAATTGTTCAGATCTGATAATTCTGAAGTAATGATAAATGGAAATTACTAGTCATAAATAATCAGAACAGAGAATAAGTGAAGGTTTGTTTCAGGCAAGAGACATCACTGCAGCTGAAGTCACTCTGCAGTTGAGAAACAGTATAAAGCAAAAATCTAAATTTTATTCAGTCTTATTTAGTGCATTAATCAAAAGTTTTACATTAAGATTTACATCTTATATAACTTGAACTGTCTAAAATTTAGACATTCTGAAGTTATTTATGCTACCTTATCAAATGAAATAATTTATTTCAGACTAAAAGAGTATTTTTAAGATGTATTTCCTATTCTGCTTCATTTAAATGATCTGGTTTGTAGTATTATTACCCCACAGACCAGTTGCATATATACATGCTGCACTGCAGTTCACGATGACTAGCGAGAAGCAGACATATAAACCAGTTTTGCCACTGGACAAAATGTTTATAAAATTACATCCCTAGATTCTGAAAGCTATGAAGCACCCCTCGCCTGTGCACCCACTAATCCCCATACTATCTACACGCATTTCAGTTCTTCAGCATTGTACAGACATGAGCCTTGTTGTTTCAGAACAATATATTTTATAAAGCAATTTTAACTGAGGTATTTCTGAAATTTTGTATACACCTGCAATTTATAGTTTTTCCCTTCTGTGGTCTTGTTGGGTATGGTAAGAGTCTCTGAGCAAATGCAGTGGCGTAGCTATTGAAATGCTACATTTTTGCACAAATTATCTCCTAAAGAGAGCACTACTATTAATATTTTTGTGTAACCAAAAGATAACTTCATGGTATCCTAATCTTGAATCCTAAGTGATATCATTACTTGAAAGCTACAGGGAAAGAAAACTAAAAGCTTTAAAATTACATATAAAAATAGAAAAAATGGTTTAAGGTCAAATTCTCAGTCTTTAAGAAAAGGTGACATTAAAGTAATTTGTGCGGTTTACTCATATTCCCTTGGTCACTGATATTACAGCAAAGATTGTAATGATAATGGTCCAATACTGTTTTTCCAAATAACAAACTTTTGGTTATTAAACTAAGATATGCCTGTTGAACATATATCAGAGATTTTTCAGAGGACCTTCATATTCACTTAAGGTTTGGCCACATCTCATCCATAGCACACGTCAATCAGTTTCCAGGATGACCACAAAAATACAGAATCATAAACCATGAAACACTTCTCAGGTACATGACTATTTTTTTAACCTCATCATAACAACATTTTCTTTTTTCCTCAGGTTTTTCTGAGAAGCAGCTAACTGCTGCTGCTGACAATTCTTGAAAAAATACAAGGCCAGATAATTAAAATTTAGCAAATCTTTAGAAAAATAAAAATAGAGCCTTAAAATGGAAAATATTTGGCAATTTATTCTTTTAGTGTCCTTCCCACTATCACCTAGAGTAATGTAAAAGCAAAGTATGGGCAGTTTAGCAAGCTTTTTTGTTACTTTAATTTTATTTTCTGATTGTTTTATAAACTTTCTTACCATCAAGCAGGCAAACACTACAACTTGTTAGGCTCCCAATTACTTTTAAATCAGAGACTGGCACATTTATGCTACTTAAATAATTATGCAGTTTTGACAAGGATTTTAAAATGCATGTCAATCAAACAAGGGGATGGTATTTTTGTCAGTTACTTCCACTGTTGACATATGGCATCAGAAAAACAAATGGGGTACTTGTCATAAGGCTGCACTTACTGGTGTTATTTGCTAAGTAACAGAGCCATAGAACATAACTTTCAAAATAATGTGAATTTTCTTTGTTTCTCTTTTTGGACTTGATGATCAGACAGCTATCACACTGTATATTTTACTCAGATTAATTTATACCTAAAATTTGGGTAATAATGTACTAATAAGAAAGCCCTGACTTCATTAAAAAGAAAGAAACTTTCCCTGTAACTTCACTGGGATCAGCAGTCTATCTAGAATTTTTTTTTTATTAACTTTTTGTGCGTATCAGTTGTGCTTGGGAACACAATCATATACTGTACCTCTTCTGAGAGCACAACAATAAAAGACTCTCCTAAAAAGCTTATTATCTAAAGCTGTCCATTATGGGATCGACTTTCCAAAATAAAGTCAGTTTTAATCAAGAACAAATTTTCATCAAAGAGAAGCTATAATGTAGAAAACTGCCAGAATGAATTAGCTTGTCTTGACCACTGTTTTGTCTTGAACAGTGACCAGTGGTGAACCTTTAGGGAAAACACAGAAAAATAAGCATGTACAGAGTGGTTCTTACCCCCAGCTCTTTGTAATCAGCAATTCAGGCACTTTCAAAGTCAGAAGTTAAATCCACCTATGCTCCACTAACTTCTCCAGACCTATTTTGGATCCATATATTTTTTTGTGTGTCTATTATAACTTGTGGCAATACTCCATAAGTTTATTTGTTTTATAAATAACTCCTTTCAGATTGCTACTTCTTGTAATAAAGCTATAGGAACACCTGATTAAATGATCAGCTTGCTGTTTGGACACAGATTATCCTTTTCTAGTCATCGTCTCCATAGAATTAATGATTTCATAGACTTCTGCCATAACCTTCTCCATTACATATTTTGGGAGTCCTAACCTATTTAATCTCTGTTTAGATGGAAGTCATTCCTTACCTGTGAATATACTGCATATCCTCCCTTCTCTGCTCTGTCCTGTTGAAATGGAGTGGAAAAAAGTATTCCTGTACAACTATTCCAGATGCTTTCTATTAGGCAAATTGAAAGATAAGGCAAAGTGGTGGACACAAATGATAAGAGGTAAAGGAAATAATCACAGCAGTACTGGACACCACCTTGCTGTGATTTCCCCCACATTTTCACGATTTCCCTTCTGTCTTTTATAAACCTAATAGCATTTATAGTTGTTAGATATATTCTTGTTCTTGAAATTAGAAGTAAGTTAATTACATATGCTTCTGATAACTTAAAACCAAATGTTTCAAGGTGTCAAGCAAGTTATCAACAAGATTCACTTATGGCAGTAATTTTGGAGCCTGAGTTGAGAAAATAGGGAAAGAACAAATCTCACTGTGAAAAGCTAGTGAGCTCTTCTGTGTCATAAAGACAAAGAAAGGAAAGGAAATTCAATATGTATCATTCACAGTTTGGTTGCTTGTGGCTGTTAATGCCACTGTTTTGCCTAAAGAAGTGGTTTCCCCTGATGTAGCAGAAGAACGAGCAGGGCTTATCTGGATATGAAAGATGAGCAAAGATGTTCAAATAAATCCAAAAGGACCACCATATAAGTCACTTTATGAAGGTGACAGTTCTCATTCTGAGTTGCTTACAGGTGAAAACATGAAATCTCTAATACATGTATAGCTGGGTTTGCAATGGTCTGTATAGGTCTTGCCTTAAAAAAAAAAAAATCTAAGAGACAATGCAGCACTAGTATGCTGTGGGAATTAAACCCTTTTTGTCAGGAATATGTTTGAATTGACTTAGTAGGTCATTTCCATTTCTAGGACACCTCAGACTTCTCTTTATGACTGTCTGAAAGCAAAGGAGCCTTTCCAGAAGGGCAGATGATTGTACTTACTCTTTGGAAAGAGTAAATATCTTTTCTTTCCTTGAGAAAAAAAAGACCAATATATCAGTCCTAAGGAACTTATTTCTGTGGCTTCAGAACAGTTGTCAGGACTGGGGATACAAAGAGGTAGTCAAAACTCTGTGGCTATTGTCACATATATACATATTTACATGCATATAGGTTTCCAAGGCCCCTAACTTGTGAGTGCAGCTAGATTTATTTATAATATTGCTTTCATTTGTATTGGAAACTCAAAAGGACAATGGGCTACCTAGTTCAGGGATACATGAAGAGAAAGCTATTTTTCTCTGTAATTTTCATTTTGGTGCCAAATGCAGCTAAACCAGAACAGTTACTTTACCTAATTAGATATATTTAAATAAATGCTTTTCTTTATTAAAGGCTTTAGAGCTAAGCACATAATTAGTGTATGCTGTAATTAAGCTCCAGTGAATTATAGATTAGCTGGCCTATAGCTAAGAGTGCTAAGAGTCTTAATTTATATATTTTTACCTGCTTATTTATATGTTTTGTCTGCAGTTGGACCCATATTTTCATGTGTACATATTTATGTAGAGAGTCTGAGAAACTGAAGAAATTCTTTGTTGACTATTTAATTTCATTGGATTTTAATCAAATTAGAGTTGTCTATCTGATGGGCCAGGTTGACCAAAATGAACATGTAGTAAATGGATGTTCTTTGACACCAGATAACATGTTGGGTCAGGTGCTTAGGACATTTGTAATGTTAGCTAAGTTCTCTTTTATGTTTCATGGGTTATGAGCAACTGCAAAATTATTTCCTGACATAACGTTACTGACTGCAGTAGAGGGACAAAAGGAAGGAGTCTACCACATGATCTTGAAGTGCTAGAAGTCCTAGGTAACATCAAAAAAATAATGTAAGATTTAATGTAAAAAACATTTCATATTAAATACAAAAGTAGTCCTGGAAGCATGAGCCAGATTCAAGGTCTTCCAAGGTAGTCTACCCACCAGACTACAAGGTCAAATTCACCCTGTGCTCTCTCTCTCGTCCAGTATATCCTGCACTCTTATCTGCCTGGGGACATCTTCAAAAAGAGACATGCAGATTGTATTCCCACACTTCAGGAAACTATTGTCTGATGACTAGGTCATGAGCTTTGAAGGTGGAAGATGTAGATCAAAGTTTTCAGGAAAAGGATGGAACTGAATCTGGGAGTCCAACCTGCTCAGTGCGTGCACTAAGTGGTATGCCAGTAAGCAACATGCTGCTTGGGAAACAAGGGAAAAGCTTCTCATCTCTTCTCTGTCTGTGATCTAAAACTGGCCAACTTTAGATTTGCAGTGTGTGAAGAGAGTGGTCCTGCCATGTTCTATTGCCCTTTGGAGTGTTTACTGGATTGAGCTTTTGGGGTGATTCAGATTTCTCTCCTCCTAGTTTCTCAATCTAAACTGAACTCAGACATGATCTAAGTGCTGAGCTGCTTAAGCCTGCGAAGTATAGGACAGTTCTGGGCACGTGCAGTGACTTAATACGTACCTGAAGAGATTTAACATCAAATGTCGAAGAGCTTATAGAGATTAGGTGTCTCCAGCTCAGAAGGTGAGTCAGGACTTTGCAATCACAATTTCCCCTCAGCAGCCCAAACTTATTTTATTTTAGTACCTAAATCTTGTACTGGAACTTGCCTTGAATGCCCTCTATATCTAAAAATAAAACAAAAAAAAAAAAAACCAACCTATCACTGTAAAGTAACAGGGTTCCTTGTTTCCAGTAGTTAACTGCAGAAACATCTTTCTTTAGAGAACAAACCTTAGAAACACATGAATTACTCATCAGTAGATCAAAAACTCACGAGCCAGGTTTCTGCAGTTATGACCCTTCTGATCTGGGTAACACCAATACTTACCCATTGCATTTAAGTAGAGAAAATGTGCACAGAAACAAGAAAAACACACCAGGCACATGACATTGAGAATAAATTTGCCTGGTAGTGTGAACAGCATTACTTATACTTAACCCCAAGTTAACTCACCTCAATGCCATTATTTTCTGAAATAATTATGATATGCTACAATGTAGAAATATTTCAGGAGATGTTGTCTGAAATTAGGTGAAATGAGTGCTGATCATCACCACTGAATATGTAAAGGATTTAGCTGAAGATATTTGAATTTTTAGGATGCCAAGAAGTAGCCAGAGACAAGCTTCATAGAAGGTTAGGCCACTTAATGTTTAAAACCTATTCATGAAAATTCACTTTCTAAATCAACTCCAAGTTAGCTGGAACACCTTTGAATGTTAGTTCATGTGATCCAGGAGACACAGACAAAA
The DNA here is from genome assembly GCF_047370975.1 of Nipponia nippon. Lineage (NCBI taxonomy): Eukaryota > Metazoa > Chordata > Aves > Pelecaniformes > Threskiornithidae > Nipponia > Nipponia nippon. Next base: position 47,226,436 of record NW_028262347.1, read on the forward strand.
TGACCTTTATTATTACCTCTGGTTAGGCATCAAAGAAGAAACAAGCAAAAAAACCAAAAAATCAAAATGTGTGCTTGTAAATTGCTTAACTGTTTTTTAATGTCTCTTCCCTCTGCAAAAAATATGTTGCAGTTCTCAGTTGTGCAGAGTGCTTGCCACTGCCACTGGCTTCACTTCTACCCTGAAACCAACATATCCAAGTGCTTTATTTTGAGGTCATTCATGTTTGGAGATAGCAAGTTAAGCTCTTCTGTGACAAATATACAAGTGAGGCATCAAAATGAAACCGTTTGAATGAGTTGTTAAGTCTTCATTAATCTATTTTTAGGGACAGTTTTATTAGAGGTTTAAAGATATTGTCGTACAAGAAGAGGAGGTTCCTCAAGCAATGAATTTAACAGACAAAGGAGAGTCTCAGATGAAATCAATGTTTAGGTGTTTTTGAGTATCTGGGTTCGTGTCCCTAGAACAAAGCTCAAATAGACAGCATATTGTTCCCAGCACACAGGTTCCTAAACTGTCCTGGATCAACAACATGTTGATTAAATCAATTGCATCACATAGACAGTACACTTTGGATAACATTATTTCTTTGAGCTACACTCATCTGAGTCCAATAATACTTGTGATTCTTACAATTGATGGTATAGTATTTTAAAACTTACTAACTCTTCTTTGACTCTTTTGTCACATTGTTGGTTACCTTGGGATCATTCAGATATACTATTTTCCCATCCTTATTCAAGCTGAAGTCCACTGGGAAGGGAAAATGAAGAGCTGAGAAATCAAAAGGATCTGACTGTAGATAAAAGAACATTTTCTTTTTAAGGTGCATTTCTTTTTGTCTTCTTTTTTTTTTAAGATCTTTACCACAGACTGATGTTCTCAAGCCACAGGATATTAAACTTTCTAGTACAAAGATCCACCTGGTGCTGAATAATCACGTAAAACTTTTGTCTGATCTCTTCGACATGAAGCTTTTCAGTTAGGCTGCTGAGACCATTGCCCATCATGCTGGCCAATACTGTGTCACTTCTTCCTTGTACTTCCCTGGCAATCTGCATTCATCTTGTGCCTCTTGCTTTGCCTTACATTCAATTATAAACTTTTCTGAGGCAGTGACTGTGTTTTATGTTTGTACTGTATATATAGATGTCTGAAGTGATCTCCTAAGTATTACCACAGTGCAAATATCAATCAATAGTTAAATAAAATCATTTATATTCATTTAATTTACTGTTTCCTTTTTGCGAGAATAAAAATGTGTATATCGTGCTTCTAGCATGGTACTTCAAGACGATAGCTCTACATTTGAAGGTAATTCCATTTATGAATATTTTAAATATAATAAAATAAGCTCTTTAAATATTCAGCTCTGTAAGAGTTAGAATCAAAATGGTTTATTTTGTATGAGAAACTCTCAAAGATCAGTGAGTTGACAAGTTAAAACACAGAAATTCTTCCATTACTATGTGATTCTGAAAAGTGAGTACAATTCAGAAAAGCAAAGAACCCAATATTTAGTAATGTCTGTTTCTTATCTAGTAAGGTTCTATAGAACTATCTTTCCTCAACATACACCTCATGCCCTTCATTCTGACTCTTCCAGAAATCACGTAGTCACTTACCCAAGTACAATCTGTATGTTAGAAAAATGCCTCTCCTTGTTTCTGGAAACAGCAAATACATGGTTAGATTCTAAAAGCACTGCAAGTGTGTATAATTGCTAATTGCAGCAGATCAGATTAGAACACGTCAAGGGTTACTGTCTTTGTAAAATGAGCTTAATCTGCTAGATAAAGCAAAATATTAATTTATGTGCTACAAAAGGCTGAGAAGGATCCCTTCACTTCAAATCATCTGCCACTCAGGGATTTCTCATCTGACACGTTATAAACACTCCAGCAAATACATCTGGAATTTAGTATCCCAAAGGTTAATTATACCTGCTGAAAAATAAACTATTTGTATACTCTTTGCAGAAATTCTAATTCAATTCTTCTATGGATATGACTATACAGCTACATTAAATGGAACTACAGCCAGAAGAATCTCTCCTAAGCCACTTATTTTCAGTTAGAATAATTAGAAATATAAATACACCAGCATTTGCTTTATTAAAACACACACTAAAGATTCTACTGGGATATATAAAAAGACTGAAGGTAAAGTGGATAAGTCGATTACTGTAATTTTCTCTTTCACTTATTGCATATTCTTTCTTTAAATGGCTGTGGGTTTACAATCTTCATGAAGACTCAGACCTGCAATCTGAATGTGAGATGTAGACTCAAATTGAGGAAAAGCAGAAGTTGGCTTGTGTTGGTGGAAAATATTACAACATTAAAGAGAATTTTGTTGCAAAAGTTTTCACATCATCTACCTTTCTCTCATATTCTTTTAACGTTCTCTAAAAGAATGGCACTCAGGCATCAGAACGTGGGTGGCCTTTCTGTGTTCATAGACATTCATATTTCTATAAATTTCCTATTTATTATGCCCAAAAACTAACAGTTCCAATCAGGAAGAACTTTTATCTGTGCTCAGAGGTGGCTCTAGAGGATGGCAATTGGCACTGCATATTCTTAAGGTATGCTTTTTATTCAAACGCAAATTAACAAAAATTTAACTGGTATAGCATGACATTTCATCATGTAATCGTACTAAGGTAATAACTGCACATGTTCTCTCTTCCACCAAACAACCCCTATACTACAAGAACAGTTAATCAGTTGTAGAAGAATATCCTAGTATACTATTCATTCAATAGTATCCTAAGTATACTATTCATTTCTTCTGCAGCTACATAGTCTGTTCAAAAGGAAGCAGGCTTGGCTAGGGTTTCTGTATTCTGGCAATTACAACAGCTGAAGGTTGTTATTGGCAGTTAGAAAAACTGACTTAAGTTGTACATTGAGTGGGAAAAAAGTAAGACAAAAAAAAGGGAAACTGATGCAAAAAAAATTTCATTTGCACATTTTTCTCCTCACAGCTTCATTCATTCAGTCCTCTATTGTTTCTTACTTTTTCTTTTAATACCTTTATTTTTAAAATACCTTTTGATTACATATTGTTTTAGCCACAGTCTTTCTTTTCTGTCCTATAGTTCTTAAGCTATGGCATTAATTATTTATTTGTAATTATAAGTCAAAGCCATTTTGAGCCAGATACTTTATGACTCCAGAATGTAAAAAGGAGGCTGCTGATTTTTCTACTATCCAGGTGTATCAATGATTGTGGTAAAGTGGATACTAGTTATACTGCTAGAATAAATGGAACCTCAAATTAAACATGGCATTCACACCCTGTAGCTTCAGCCATTTAAAAGGCAGATACTCTCTTATCTTCTGGGCGCTCTCCACAGTCAGTGATACCTCTGGAAGGTGATTCACTCCACTGTAAGGTTCAGACCTAAAATAGTCGCACATCATGAATCATGTTTGTTTCTCTCCATTGAGAAAACCTGGGTGACTGGATAGGTTGGTGCTTACGTTTTAGGTTGCTAAAATGAGGAGTGATGAATTTTACCTTCTTGATCTGAACCCAGCAAGGATATAAAGACAATCCTTTATGTTACTCTATCTCATTTTTAAACAGGTACATAAATATAAATACATTATTGTTTTACTCAAATTGGCTTAGAATACCCAATTTGTTTTCCCTTTTGTTCTATCAGTCCTAATTTGTGCCAAATGACAAACTGTGTGAAATATGGCTCGCCTCTATTCTTTTACCCTTGTGACAAGATTTATGTCAAAAAAGTAGTTACAAAATATTATTTTACTGTTTGTTTTTTCTAAGCAGTGAAGTGGAATGTAAAACTTGTGCAAGATTGTTTTATTCTTGCATTCGGTGGGGTGAGGACATTTAGCTCTCTCACTGCTGCTCTGATACTCTCTTTTAAGAGTTTTCAGTTTGAAGTCAATGAGCATAAAGTTGCTGAAATAATGGCATCAAATTTTAAAATATAACTAAACTGTGTGATTAAACTGTATGTTTCAACTCAATATACATTAAAGGAGACAAAGAACAAAGGGCTTTGAAATGTTTAGTTTGGTCTTTAGAAATTTACCTAGGGAAGGAGAAATTGCCTTGAGTATTGCTGCTTGGAAATGGCACTTTTAGTTGGCAGTAGCAGGCAGAATTCTTTTGCATTACCTCCAGCCAGTGAATAAGGAAATCTTCAAAGCAGCTAAGTTTTTTTTTTCTTGTTTATGGCTCACTCATTATTTTATACAGCACTGGTGTGCATACATGATCACCAGTTAATATATTTGATGACTAAATAGTACACTGCAACCCTTAAAATTCATATCATCGTAAACCCATCACTTTAGTAATATGAACATAGCAAAATGGCATTTTAAAAGTAAGTTGAGATATAAACAGCACCCACCCTCCTTGTTTATACTGCAGCAGTCAGCGCTTATTATTGTCCTGTGTAAAATGCTAAAACAATCATTTCCAGGCTGGGTAAAAGCAATGTAAATATCAGCAGGTGTATTTAGTGCTATTAACCTGGCTGTAAAGAGCTTATTTGCACAAAATGTTCAGGAAGAAACTCTTATTACTTGGCAATGTTACTGAACCATAATCTTTAAACAAACCCTGAAATCACTAGCTAAAACCATAACTGTGTTGAAGTGGAAGCAAGTATGTATGCACAAGAGTGCTTAAAAGCCTGGGAAAACAGCCTAAACAGGAGCAGGCATCTTTCTGCTGGTCAGTTATAATGAAAGTAACAAACCTACACTGTGCAAAGTTTTTTTTTCTGTTGAAAGCTACAATATCAAGTTTCTTGGAGACACAAAGATGCAGGCACCTCTGGATACAACTCCATTTCACAGCAAGTCACTTGATAACCTGAAACATAGCTGGAAATTGAAGGAGTTAAGTCAGATTCATCAGATAGCTGTCGCTACCACTCTGAATTATTGATTGTCAAACTTATCTTTCCATTGTAATCAATAACAACTGGTTTGCAGATAAAATTTTTCACTGTCTGTATTTATGCAGCTGGAACTGGCTATAACTGAGTAACTCAGTCTTGCGTAATTCCACTGTTGCTGCATATGAAGTTCAGAGAGAACCAACAGAGAATACAGATAGAGAGCAACTGAGTTTTTTCAAAGAACATTGAACTGTGAGGCATTTTTGTTTCTTGTTTGTTTGTTTGTTTGTTTCGCTTGGGAATGATCAGCTCAGTTATTAGCAGGCTAAAGTGAAGGAAAGAAACAAAAAGGAAAAAGAAACAATGAAACATGTATTGACTAAATAGATACAAATTCCAGAATTTCTGGAAAAAAAGATGAAGATACCGCTGTGCTGAATAATGCAGAAATATATGTAACACTCATTATACCAACAAGCATATTGGACATAATCAATAGGTAAATGAGTCAACAACAGGAGGAATACACAAGACACTGAACACAGATCTTTCCTCCCAGATAGCAGAAATAAATGTTCACTTGGTATAAGCAATTCATAATTTTTCAGTTGGAATATTATGATACCGAATTTTTTGAAGATTAAAAAAGTTAAGAAAAGCTGATATTTAACAAAAATTATTCAATCTGGAACTTGGTCATTTACACTTCAATAAGTAGGGTACTTGAATAAACTATTCCTGACTCAATCCTAACTCAAATTTAAAAAATGGTTGAAGTAGTATGTGTGACTGAGTGATGAACTACCTTTTATCTTCTGTTTAAATATATTAGAATAGCATAAGGAATTATAAAAGAACTAATAGTGTGCAATTAAACTTTAGGGAGACAGTGGGAACTGTAAAATAGAATAAAAACAGATTAAGAAAAAGACATTTAAAGTCAATTTATACTCAAAGTATAATCTGTTTCAAATGAATATTGAGACTAAACCTTGAGTCAAAATTTCAGTGTTACTGAGCACAAGAAAAGGAAACCCGAAGCCAAGAAAAAAGTAAAATGAATGAATGAGGATGAGAAACCTGAGGTTTATATCTTGCTTCTGGAAAATAAAAAGGCAGCCGAAGGGAATAGGGAGTACTTCAAACTGAAATCTGACACACCACACCCTCTCCCCCAAAAAATGCCAAAAAACCAACCACAAAATCCCCTGAACTTGCAAACTGGAAACACATCTGTGAACATTAGATTTCATTCACTGTGTTCAGTATTTTTCTAATAAATAAATAAAAAAAAAATATGTTAGACAGCTGTTTTGTTCACAGAGAAGGATAGTTAAAGCAAGTCAATGCCCACTTCCAACCACAGATTTCTTCATTGTTGCATTTTTGTTTGAAGCTGTGTTGTCAGCTATAATTAAACCAATTATCAGGCAGCTGCAAATAATGATGGAAAACCTGGAAACCTTTATAAGCTGACCCTTATAAGAAGCTCAAAGTTGTTAGTTACCTGATAGCTTCAAACATTTTAATCCACAAGACCTGACCAAGAATTTTACAAGAGCAATTACTTTTGCAATTGTTGAAGCAATAGAGTATTTAACAGAAATCCTAACCAGGATCTTCAGTTTCTCTGAGTAATGGATGTTAAGCTCCAACCTGAGATATTGAAAATGGAGTTTTCTTTTTTTTTGTTTCCAACTAACAAACAAACAAAAGATATCTTGGGTTAAGACCTGAAAACTGAAAAATTATTAGAACCATTAGAAAAGCTTTTTACCTAATGACAGGTAACATTTATCATAGAATCATTAAGGTTGGAAAAGACACATAAGATCGAGTCTAACCGTTAACCTAGCACTGCCAAGTCCACCACTAAACCATGTCCTCAAGCACCATGTCTAAATACCTCCAGGGATGGGAACTCAACCACTTCCCTGGGCAGCCTGTTCCAATGCTTGACCACCCTTTTGGTGAAGAAGTTTTTCCTAATATCCAATCTAAACTTCCCCTGGCGCAGCTTGAGGCCATTTCCTCTCGTCCTATTGCTTGTTACTAGGGAGAAGAGACCGACCCTCACCTCGCTACAAACTCCTTTCAGGTAGTTGTAGAGAGCAATAAGGTCTCCCCTCAGCCTCCTCTTCTCCAGACTAAACAACCCCAGGTTCAGCAACAGGTAAATGCAAAGGGCACAGAACATAGAACTATTTCTGTCATCAGCAAACATAAGACGAACCTGCAAAAGGGTCAGATGCTTGTCCTTCCTTGGGAGTCAAGTAGAACATCTTAAGGTCAAAGTTGCTAAAAAAGACATTGTTAAGATATTGTTACATCTTGACCCTCAGTACACCCAATTCTTCAAAATACCAGGAGATAATTTTGACATACAATTACCCACAAGAGTTTGTTCAAGCAGTTAAATGTGGTTAGAAGCCATTTTTTATCATTAAAGCATCCACATTTCTGATTTCAGGATGAATTTGGAAAATAAAACCTCAGTGAAATGACAGAAGCTAAAAAGATACTTTGGAATCTCAGTCAAGCTTTTGCTCTAATTTAGTTTTACGAGGAGCTGACACTTACCTGAACTAGTTTCGTCTGTCTTTAAGCTGCAAGGATATTTTTGTGTAGTTTAACATGCTTCCTTCCCTGCTATTCTTTCCCTTCACTGACAAACAAACCATTCATTTTTTAATGCCTTATGCAGAGCTATTGCATCAGAAAAGGAAAAGAAAAATGTCACATAGTAGGACATTTCTATTAGAAGTGGGCTCAAGATGGAAGGATTGAACCTGATCTGAAACATACGAAGATAAGGGTTTTGGTATGTTTTTGCCAGATTAGGGCCTTTGTATGAGAGCCTTTTGGCTGAGTCTGCCTCATACCTGCATCCCCTCAGGGTTCAGAAGAGAGAAACTAAAAAAGACTGATTGCAGGTAGAAAAGATACGTATCGAGGAAAATTAGAGAAATAATCAATTTATTTCCTCTATCTATAGTAAATAAACCCTTCTGACTTTCTCTGTTTAAAATTTGTGTGATATTCTTGTCTACATGCAGAAATCTGCTTCCAGTGAATCATACGTAGCAGATGCACTTATCCTGGTAAGATTTACTGATATACTAAGAAAGAACTGTGAAAGGATTAATTTATACTTGTAAGTATCTGTTTTAGCCAATTACACTTTGGCATGTTTGGAATTATTATCAATGTTTCTACCAAATCAAGTCCATTATTGAGCTAGTAAGAAATCAGGTACAATATTTTGGCTTTCCTGCTTAAAACCGCCATGTTGTTTCTGAGTGGCAACTTACGAGAATTAATTTTTCAAAGGGTCATATCTTTATGGTACCAAGGCAATTCATTTTACCTCTTAACATATCTAAGCACATGACTACACAAAGAAACTAGGGAATTTGTCAGCTGCTTTACTGTAAAAACAATCCCCTTCAGTAAAGACGACACAGCCTTTGGGTACACTATTTGCATATATATTTTGTTGTCTCAAAAATGTGAATTTCTTGTTTTGTAGAATAGAAGGAAGAATAAAAAATCCGCATTTCCAAGTTTGGCCCATTCTGGCAATGGAAATGAGATTTGCAGTGTACCTGTTCAAAATGAAATCTTTTTGTCTTTCACTGTGACATTAAATGCACAAAGGCATGATCATAAATAAAAGTTTTTATGCCTCTTATTTTCTTCAGGTTGAGTGGGATCTTTGTGTTAAAACAAATACACTTGTAATACACATGAAATGGGACTCAGAGGGGACCAGTAGGTTGCCAAGGTTTCACATTAAGGTAGCAAGAGCAACATGAGTAGTACCTGAAAAGCAACTACTGCACTGTTAAACTCAAGTATCTAAACAACAACAAAAAAATTAATGAAAATTAGGTTGGAGTAATTACTGAAACTTTGTAGGGATCTGAACAAAAGCCTCTCCTCAGATAGGTATGCAGAATTTAAGTTCTAGGGGCCAGGGGCAATGAAAGAACTCATATAATTTTGGCTTACGATAAGAACAAATCAGGTAAAAAAAATTTCATTTCCTTTGTGGCAGAAAAACAATCTGTGATGAAAAGTGGAAGAAGCATACGTAATATGTACATTCATAAACTTTTGGTTTTCTCTTACATGATAATTTCACAAACAAGGTAGAGACATGCTATAGATAAGAAAACATTAAGCTGGATGGAAAACTGGTTTGAAAAAAAATATTTTGATACATGGTAAAATAATAGTTATTTACAGCTCATTGTGAAATTGGAGTCAGTTATCTGATGATGACCACAGAGATTTGTCTTGGACCAATACCATTATTGTTATTTACAAATTTTGACAAACAGATTTTCAACATCAGTACAGAAGGTGTTGCAAGGAAATCAGAGAACAAAACTTGAACAATTCAAAACCACTGTCCAACCTCCAAAATATTAAATAAAATTAAGAATAAGAATGATGAGATGTCAAGAAAAAAGTAACTGACAGCAGGAAATTTGAAAACCTTCTCATCTAGGGAAAGGACAAGACAAAGTCTAGAGACGACTGAAAGGGGTAATGTTAAGATGATCTGTACTGTGTCCAAAGGTCCACCTAACTTACCATTCTGTATCTAACACTAGCCAATAAGAACTGCTTAGGGAAGACTATATGAAGCAGAATAAGATGGACTGACCCCTCCCTGGTATATTCTCTGACATTTTTGTATTAAAACAGTCCTACAGTGTGTAAAAGACAGCTTCACAAAAGAAATTAATATAATCTTCTCAACATGGGCTATGGGTTCAACCTTAAAATCTGTGGCACAAGCCTCAAGTTACAGATTTGGGGTAAATGCCAAAAAGAAACTTTTAATAGAGTTCAGGGAAGCTTCAAATCGCTATCAGGAGAGATTTCTGTAACAGTAGGTTAGACAAATGTTTATGAGAGATGATAGCTGATCCTGGAATGAGTCAGGGAATTAATCAAAGGAGCTCTTGAGATCTCTTTCAGACATATTTTCTATGATTCCATATCTTCTCAGTCATCTTCCAACCATTTTCCAGGTGTTTTTTGTTTCTTTGGCAGAAAATGTACAATGTGTTTTATGAATAAACCATGTGCAATGTTTGGCTGAGGAAGACGAAGTGAAGAGGTCACAGCTCTTCTCAGGTGGAATATGATTCAGCAGCACAAAAACAGAAAAGACTGAAAATAAAAAGGTCTGTTCAGAAAGCTGGATGAACTTTCATATCTGTCCTGGAGATGCCACTTGAATTTGAAAAAAATGAATGAAGCCCTAAAGGGAATTAAATGAGAATTCAGACTTCACATGGGAACACATCACAGTAGTATCCCAGTGCAAATTTTGAAGAGAAATATTGTTTTCACACAATAAAAGAGAATTTTTTTCTCTCCATTATTCAGCACAGCTCCATGTATTTTATTATCTTCTTTCACCTACTATGTTGGTAAAATCTCCCCATTTTTTTTACTATGCTGGCATTCCATACTCTCAGATGTAGGATCAGACATTTTACATTTCTCCTGCATCATATGCCTTCTTACTAATAACTGAATCTTTAGCTATTAAATTAGAAATCATCCGTGTACAGGAAGTCAGATAAACACAATTGTATTCATCACATCACAATTATATCATAGGTATTACCTAGGCCACCACTAAAAATATGCAACAATATGTAAACTGAAACTACTAAAGCTTCATATAGGATTTTTCTTGAGCAGTTGGCACTCAGCCAGACAGCATACTTACAGACTTCTCAATCATCCTGTATCGAATAAAATTTTGAAAAAAAAAAAAAAAAAGTAAATGAACACTTTGTGTAGAGCAGATTAGTTCTTTACAATTCCATTTAAAAAGTGTTGTGGAATAGTAGCTTTCTTTGTCTCTCATGACTTCTGTGAAACTTTTTTCTCACTCCCATAATTATGGAAAATCTTATGCCAGAACAGCAAACTAAACCCCACCTTGACTTTTGTACATTGATGTTAATCAAGGCTAATCAGGGTTGTCCCTGTAGCACATAGCAACATAATAGTTTTTTCTAAACACAAGTACACCCTACAGGTCTTAATTCATTCTTTTAGAGGCACTGACATGTTGAGGTTCAACTAGTTATGCTTTTCTCAGTTTGATTTCTCCAAATTAAAATTTTATAACTAACTGAATAAAACCCATGTTTACTTTAATTGATCCTGTCCATTTTTGCTTTGCTTTCCCCATGAGGATAAATATTTTGTGTGATCTCATAATTCATGAAGAACAGTCAATAGTGAAAACTGCTTCTTGACGTATTCTTTTCTCCTCCATGTCTATGATCTACTTTGTATGTCCACCAGTCCTTAGCCAGCAGACAAGTAATACAGGATTAGTCCTTTCTCAGACATCTTATGGAAGCAACTTGTTGCATATGATGAAAGTTTCTTCAAACAAGCAATATATGTTACAAGAGTCTCGATATTGATCTTATGGTGACATGTATTAGTGCAGGATTATACTTGCTTTTCTGAAGCATGGCTCCAAACTTATTTGTATTATTCTTCTTTCTGTGGAGCCAGTTTATATGGCAAAGTATGAGGAAATTCATGGTAAGTAGCACTACGATCTTCCATGTCTACTATAAGCATTACCTACTCAAATTTACTATTGTATATCATTATCCTATGTGTTAGATACTGATGCTGAGCAATAGAAAGATTTGAGTGTTTTTGAAAACTTATCTATTTGATTGTAAAGAGTGGTTTCACTTCACAAAATCTGTTGAAGAAGTTACAACTATTTTTTTTCTTTTTTTGGTTCATACAAGTTCATACATTTACCTCGATTGTCTACAGTAGTTTTGAACACTATTTAACTTTATTCTATAAATATTGTTTCACTGAGATGACTGCTGTATAAGTGTAAGTGAAACACCCGCGGTTGGTTTCAGAGAAATTTGGAAAGGCTCACACTATGCTTTGTACCAAGAGCTCAGACATCACTTTCCATGGAACTTATGACAAGGTGGTGGAAAATTTTAGCCATATTTTGGCTGTTAAATCAAGGGAAAAGATTATCATTGCCAAAAACAATTCCCTCTGTAATCCTTTACCTCAGTTATCTGCAGCATTCTGCCTGTTATCTGTTTTCTCTCCTCATTGTGCTGATTGGCAAGGGAAGTACAGGTCACTCTGCAGTGGCACCTGAACACAGCTGCACAGGCTGCTCCTTGTAATGACGAGCTTATTACACAATAGCGAGAAATCAAAATGCACATTTCCTGGCAAGCTGAAAGGTATCACTTACAACAGAAGGGTAACTAATACAAAGGGGAAAAAGAATCCTTCACATTCACATCTCTTTGTAAAACAAAGTATTGCATAAGTTGTGTCTGTGGCGAAATATGTTGAGGTCTGATTAATAAGGAAACTGACACAATGAGAGGAAAAATGTTTCAGTGGATACAAAAAGTGTTCTGGTCAAACGAAATACAAGCCCCATCAATAATGGCTTGAAAGAGACTATCTTACTGCCTGCACCAAATGTATTTGTTTTTTGAAGACTGCTTAGGTAAAAGTGAATTACACTGCTCATGCATTTAATGCTATATTTTTCTATGTACCACTTGGTATAGGTTACAACAGTGGACTGAAAACAGGGTCATAGGGATCTGAGGGATATTTATTATAATTTTCTGGCTCAATAATATGAATTTTCTTCCCTAGCAGTTGGCTTCTATGGAATAAGAGAGGCAGAAAATTATTTCTGCAAATTGGAATTGATGAAATGTCTTTTTCTAAGCTACACATGCAAGTAATTAGTGATTAAATTATGTGTTAAAATAATTAAGCTTAATTATTTACTCACTGCTTTTGTATTTTTTTGCAGGTTCACTTATACTTTATAGGCAGACTGAGTGACATGCTTCACTCCTGAGTATTTATAATCATTCTGCTTAACTGAGCTGTCAATTGCTTGAAGAAATACACCACAAAAATCTTCTAAAAAGCATCCAAAGATTGGGATTTAACTGAAAGATCCCTTTTCAGAAACAAATGGAGAATTATATTAAGAGTTTTGTGAGGCAATTTTTGCAATTTAGCAAAATCAGATAGGTTGAAATAGAAATACAGAAGTTTTTCTGCAGTTATGTTGGTTTTCATTTGACATTCTCCAAATCAAATCTGACTTCATTTTTACTTTCCCATAAGGTAAAAAACTGATTTGTCTGAGGCTCATTATGTCTTCTCAAAACTGTCACTTTTAAAGATATGTAAACTATATCTGTAAAATTATTTGTTGATCTTTCGCAAGTCTTCACTCATATTTAGAGCTGGTCTCCCAAGGAAACTTCCTTGAGATTTTGACTTGTCCAGACATTTCTTCTTGTACATCTTTCAACCTTTCTTGCCAACTCAATTTTGCAATGTAAGCAGGACCCAGAAGCTAAAGATGCTAAAAGAAATCTTATTTCCTTCTAAGTCCAGAAGGGATCATTATAGGAGATTTTCCAGATACACAGGTTTCAGAGGTAATATAAAGCAAATAGCATGAAGAAAACCTCTTCTGTGCTTAACTACTCCAATAACATAAGTGGGCAATTGGCTTGAAGATCCAGGTCCATCATGAAATGAATGGTTTCCTATTTATATCAGAATCAAAACTGATGTGCTTATCTTGGTCATTACATCTGCTTACAGATGCTGAAAAGGGGGTAGATGGGCAAGTGACACAAGATTTTAAGCCTCAGAGTGAGAATGCTCTCATGAAATGATATTGCAGTATACTTTCAAAGGTTATATGAAAATCATTTAATCATTTAATCTGACTTTCCTTTTTTTTTTTTTTACATTATCTTTTCAGAAAGTTTTTGTTGGGATAAAAAAATCGAACCCCTTCAGTGTTATTTTTGCTTTTATTTGCCTCACATGACTCTTGTCCCTGACTTTCTGTCTTACTTGATGCTTGAAAAAAGTAAAACTAAGCTTAAAAATGATATACATACACTTTATGAGAAATAAATTTCCTTTCCTTTTTTTACAGTTACTTTCTGCTTCTCAAACACTCCCTTGCCTCACATATTCCTTTATCTTCAGGAGGAAATAACGTACCATCCTAGAAAATTCCTGGTTCGCGTGAGCATTTCAGCTTTGAAAGTATTGCTTTATACATGTCTCCATAGATTGTTAAAAGCTTTTCAGCTGCATTGGATCAGAGTCTATCAGGGAAATGCTTCATGTGAAAGACATGGCTGGGAATTCTGTTCCAGCTTAAGTCGCCTAAAATTAGGTGTCTACAATGTGAGCTGGTGCCTGATTTCCCTTAAAGTTAATAGAGCGCTAGGACTTGATGCAGTTGCCTAGGCATAGGCATTCAGTACCACCTGAGGTGCGCTAGAGTTTGCAGTTCCAGCTGCCAGCTGAAGGACATCCCCCTTTAAGTCCTGTGACTCGCCAATGCTGGCCTCATAAAGACAACTCACATCCTAGGGTGTCTGAAATGGTACTATAGCTGGAAACCTGTGTTCAGGCTACACAATCAACATCCTAAACAATACAGCCAGTATAGTCTTGAAACTATTTAGCTAACTAATCCCTGCATATTCACTTGAAGGTGACTTAAATTGTTCTGTAAGTTTTGTTCAGTAGATCTTTAATAGAAGCTTAGTCATATCAATATACATGCAGACATCTACATTTAAATGGCTTCATTGCAAGCTGGTTCACATCCAGATTATTTGTCAAATATCAAATTTGAGAGACCTTGCCATGCCTCTTATTTTCCTTTTAAAAGTTGAAGTTAAATCCTTGAGAGATCCATATGTGGTTTCCATATGGGGTAGAAATACAAAACTCATTCTCACCTCAAGAGGTAATTTGAGTAGATGTGACACATCACTGCAGAAAGGTACATCTCACACATCTTCAGTTTAACCAGCTCTTCTTAGGAGGTGAGGTACATTGAGAAAATGTGTCTCTCTACAAGTAGCTTAATAGCCTTCTTTTGCCCACAAAGACTTTAGCTTGCAGATCCTCAACTGTTTTATCTTGTAATGAGAGGAGAAGAATCATGTCATTCCATGGGACTTCAAGAAATTAGGAATAGAGAGTTGGAGGGATCCATTCCTGAAAATCTTCCAATCTGATTACATAGCCAAAGATACTAAGCTGGAATGATTTAACAAGCTTTCCAAAATAGTATACAATTGCAACAGGATATTTCCAATAAACATATTGAAATTAAACCTCCTATAGCTGAACCAAAACATTTAAAAATTTAGATTTAAGGTTTCCTGCATTTAAATTATGAACTTTCCCCTTTTCAAATTCTTACCAGTTGTGGTTAGCTGAAGTAAAATGATGAACAAAATGAATAGGAATTAATATTAATCTTCTTTTAATCATAAGACAAAATGATCTGTTTAATCCTTAAATTTGGAGAATACTTAAAAGTGTACTTAAAAGGCTCATTGATCATCACTGAAGCTTGATTAGGTGAGCATTCAAATCAGCAAAGCATCCAGGAAGATTGTCTAAAACTGTAGAGTGCATGTAACAGTGTTCTATTTCAAGTCATGTTTCAGACTCTTACAAAGTGATGTGCAATAGACTGAGAGAAAAATTTAACTTTACCATCTTGCTGAGATGATTTTCACAAGGTTCAAATTAAAATAATTTCAAACTAAAATAGATTTAAGGGGCATCCTGAAGAGACACTGGTTGATCACTGAATTAATTGGAAGTGATGAAGCTATTTTATGTGGTAGAAAAACTAATCAAGATTTATTAACCTCAGGTAACAAACCCATTTGAGAGGGCTCTGGAGAAGCAGGATAATCTGATTTGATCTTTTCTTGGACAGGAAGACTATCACTCACAACAAATGTCCTGCTCAGTTCTCATTTGTGTTCCACATTACATTTGTTGCAGGTTTGTAGAAGTTCTGTGGTGTGTCAAACTCCACTCCTTCATCTGGACAATGTAATTCTCAAATAAACAAACTTACAGTGAGCAATTTTAATCTAACTCCGTCATTAGAGAACAGGCATATTAGACTATTCATGTTTATCAGACTTCTCATATCCTCTCATCATTGTCAATAATGTGTAACATTCTAATTGCTCACACATACAGGATTAGCAAAAAGCCAATTATAAAAACTGTTCCAGAGATACTCCCAAAAGACTGCCACTCTCCAGACCTTTTTCCAAAAGGTGTCTCTGACATAACTGACTGACTTTGACCTATGAGTGCCTGTTCCTTCCATCTGAAGAGAAGTGGCTATTTCTTTATCATACCACACTCTGTTTCCCTTGATCTTTAAATATTACACAGAGATAAAAAATGTAGCCACTCAACTCTGTTCTACTATCCAGCTCTCATATTACTAGTTTTTAATAATGTGGTTTATCTGTTCAGTTGCATTAGATTACATCCTTCTGGAAGTCCTTTAGATTCCCAGTAGCTTTTTGCTGCTGCTTTTGCAGTAAGTTTATAACTTCCTGTTAGCCTTCAGGTCTCCCTCTGAAACCACAGATATTTGAATAATTCTATAGCCATTCCATCAGAAGACACAGATAAACAGCAATGAAAGGACTGGAGGATGAACAAGAAGGCACTAATTAGGTCAGTGAAAAGTTCCTCACTGACACCATAATACAGTTCTAGATAACAGTAATTTTTATTTTCAATATTTCAGTATCTAAAATAACTATTTCAAATTAGGTTCAAGGACAAGTATGAGACAAAATTCAAGAAAGGGGAAAATTATGAGGGCTTTCATATTTCCTGATGATTTACCATGGTTATCGTGATCTTCCACGCTAATTTAGTGCTTTCCATATTATTAAATCCATCCTGAATGTATGATTACCTGAACTACTAGTTATCAGCAATATTAAGAAATTAACCTTGTTACTTCCACAGTGCACTGGTTTTCAGAGAGAGAAGGCAGTCTTTTCAGTGAGATGCTCGGGGTCTACAGACAGACAATCTGCACATATTTTATACTGCCATAGGTAGAGTTAATTAGTTCTGTGGAGTTTTATGGTGATATGGGTAGACTTTCTAAATTTAGTTTAAATCTAAGTGGTATTATTATTATTACTATGATTTCAGTCATCCATGCAATGACATGCTACGCTACTGAGCCTGAGGTGTGTTCATACAACTTAAAATTGCTCTCAATGTATACATCGAGTATCCCCTAACTTTATCCACTTTTCCATGAGTTGTTTGCTGATTCTTTAAAATTTTAGATTCATTTCTGCCTTATTAGATTGACTTGCAAACTGTGAACATGACTGCTAGGCTCTTACATAAACATTCTTGGCAGCTCCTAACAAAATCCCTTTGTGTGAATGTTTATCTTTTTGGAGATGGTATGCACAAGCCATAAACTACAGTATGATTTTTATTTTTTGCATAGCCCTCTGTGCTTTTTTTTGGAAACATTTTCTGCTGTTGTTTATAGTTTCCTTATAGAACTGCAAAACCTCTTTATGGAGTCAAGTTATATTATGAAAAAATAGAGAGTTATAGCCAAAAGGTTGGACTTAGGAAGTAGAAAGAGGAGATGGAGTCTAGTTTATCTCACACTGAAGCTAGTGAGCCTTTGCATTGCTTTGCTTTACAGAAGCCCTGGACCCAACTTTTAAGTTGGGGAGCTAAAGGAATGCTTTTCTAAACAGCAGATGCTGCAGTACACACACACAGACACACACACACACACACACACACAGACACAGACACACACACACACAGACACACAGAGAGGATTTTTTTTTTTTTTTACATTTATTGAAATAAAAAGATGTTCAATAGCTAGAAACTTTGAAGACAAGACTTGGGATATAACACGTTCAGGAGAAAGCAGCAAAAAACACATATAATCGGATACGCGGTGGACAAAGTGAAACTAGCAGATTAGTTTATCAAGAAAGAGACAGAAAGAGCTGCCAAAACACAAGTGTAAACAAGACTTGAGGAATCAGTCAGGGATGAAAGATACGGGGAGGGTCATAAGTCTTTGATTAGAATTTTTAATAGGAGATTTCTTCTGTGTTGTGAAACATACTGTAATTTGTTTAAATTTAAATTAATCTGATGTTTTTTTCTCAAGCAGAACTGTTCAAAAATACAGCCACAAAAAGCAAGATTGATAAATCTGAGGAGTGGCTTTTTGTAACAGGGATATACATCTCTTACCTGCGGCTTATCTTCAATTTACACTTATACAAATTAGAAAATATTCTTTCAAGTTCTGAGAAGATACTGGCTGACCCTTATTATTCTGAAGATTTCTTAATAAACATCATGGTCTCATCTGGTTTTTAAGATCATTCTAATACATCATACACACAATATTAAAAACTGTAATTTAATATCAACTTAGAGATAGACACATAAATCAAATATTAAAGA
This sequence comes from Nipponia nippon, assembly GCF_047370975.1. NCBI lineage: Eukaryota > Metazoa > Chordata > Aves > Pelecaniformes > Threskiornithidae > Nipponia > Nipponia nippon. The sequence continues at coordinate 47,244,728 of NW_028262347.1, forward strand.
AAGATGAAAGCCTAAATAATAGACCATCTCTTGCTCATCACTTCTCTTATTGTAAGTGAAGCTATGAGCAATTGTTTACACAAATTAAATTCCTGTGCATTTTAATAAGATGATTTTACAGCTTTGAAATTATAGCTTCTCTTTCCAATATTTAATTTGTGGAAATTTCTTTCATCGTTATATAAGCATGTACATTTTACATGGAGCTTTTGAATAGTAGCATTTGGATCTTGGAGAATAAATGTTTAATAATTTTAAAACTGAGTTGCAGAAGCTAGAAATGTGGAAATAAACCAACCGATTCTTAAAATAACTAAGATGGCCCACTGATATCTGATTACGAGCCCACACAAGTGTCTCAGTTTCCTCACTATTAAATAAAAATGAAATTCCATATTATAAGACTGTATTTTCAGTTGCTGAAGGTTGTGATTATAGCCATAATAACTACTATTGTCATTCCACTGTACAATCTAATTGTGGCCATAGCTAAACCAAGAATTACTCGATTAATTTTTTAGACATCCAAACAAAGTTTGGAATAACCTTGAGGTTTTAGCAAGGAATTTTTAAACATTTTTTACAAATAGAATTTCCAAAAGTCTAATTTTGAATAGTCTGAACTTCCTTAAACATGTGGGTTTTTTAAAAGATGTCAGTACAGAAAAGATAGTGCTATATTATAAGTCAAGGTTAGCCAAGTTAAGCATGTATTTAAACCTTAAGCATGTGAGTAGTCCTGACAGGTAATTACTAATTCTTTAATAAATTAGCTTTGGTACACCACAATTTCTACTATCTATGGTGAATTATAAGTATTTTACATTGGAAAAGAAAAAAGGGAGAGGCACTGCTGGACACAGCTATAGATTTCAGATGATCACCTTACCAGCTTGTACACTTCAGAGAGGAACACTAAAGCTGCAACAAAGATGATAATCACAAGATGAGTGGTTGAAAAATTATTCCAGGTGGCTGGAGAACACAACAATAAGACAACAAATAGCTGAATAAGACGAACAGTAGCACATTCACACTACCACAAGTTCAAGTGTTTGATTATTCAGTTTCTCAGGTAGCATAAATATTTGAGGCATAAAAATGAGAAAGTTAAAATACTGTGAGCCAAGCCATGGGTAAATTTTTGTTCAATTTAATTTCAAAATTAAAAGACAAAACATTTCCTTAATTCCAAAATTAAACTCTTATTTTTCACATTTTCACATCCTAGTATGTTGATGAATAACTTCAGTTCACCCGAACCAATATTTTCTAGTGAGCCAATTTTTTTCAGCCAGCCTTAGTTTGAAAATGTCAGATAACACGACTGACGAGTACCAGAAAAGCTCTCTTCAAACCTCCACACTTTACTGCTTGGTTTCCACTCAGTCTATTATACTTCATAGCTAGTGATATTTAATAGTTATCTCATGGCTATATGCGCCTGAGGCTTGGAGTTATGCACTGTCTCTGCTACAGTGTGAACACAACAGAATGGCAGGTTCCCTGAAGAAGTGCACTTCAAGGGAGAATATGATGTGGAAGAGTAGATTCAGAGCTACTAAACAGCACAGCAATGACCAGTCATGGTTACCTTTTCCCTTTTTGAACCTTTCTTAGATGTTAGCATTAGCTATTTTTTAGTAAGGTGTTGGATTTTTTAAAAGACATTATTTACTTGACAGTGTATGCAGATGCATCTTTCTATGCATCTACAGTGCACAGAAATAATTTTCATTGGAATTTCCCTCAATTTTTGAGGGAAAGTCAAAATGGTAAAAATTTACTTTTTCAGACTCATGAAATGGTGCAAGTCTGGACTATAGTCGCCTACATTTTCCTATTTCCTCACAAGCATAAAACTCCAAATACGTTAATGTCAATGTGCACTGTGTGCCAAGTGCTTCATTAGCTCGTGCAGTCATCCTTTGTGGGGTCAGCTGTTCATGCCTCCAGCCTTCTGCGCTTACTATAGGAAGTAGATGAACTTCCTTTTCCTGGTGTTTTCCTGTAAAACTATAGCACCAGAGTAGGCCAGTCAGACTGGCTTTCACAAATTGCAAGCATGAAACTCTGCCATTGTCTGGCTTGTCCAAACTACAAACTATCCTCACAACCTGTGCCCATGAACTTCATGAAGTTTCCAGTTAATCATTTGGTCTTGCTAAACCTGTAAAATGACAGAATGGTGTATTTTGCAGCTCAGACTTATCCATACACATACTCTTCATAGGCCTGGCATAGTCTGGCAAGATCTTATATTTAAATCCTGCTACTTTTTTATTCTGTCTTTCTTTGGAAGGACAATAAATACTCTCTTCAGAAATTCTATTATCGAAAGCTCTCTGGTTGACTTGAAAGTATTACCCAATAGTGTGTACTAACTTGACTCCATGACTCTATGGACACATGAACAACCCAATATCATCCCAGTACTGAAGGACCGGAGCAAGTTCATCTTACTGTTTGCAGGAATACGTAGGAACTTTCTGAACTTTCTGCTGATCATTCCAAGGGGGCTTAACTGAGGATTGATTATCTGCACTGGGATTACATTCATCTGGAACTAAACATCCTCAGTGTTCACTTCTTCAAGTGTATTGAAACATATCTGCAGTGTCCACAATTTCTTTAGGAAAAGATGACACTTCTCAGAATAGCAAGCATCGTTTTAGCTACACATAGTACTATCTTAATTCATTTTTTCCTGTGTTTTAAATGAGTTCTCTCAATATTATAATTTCAAATCATCCACAATAAGGGCTTCTAATTTCTTACAGCAGGATGAAAACAAATAGTCTGCAGTGAGTGTCACAATTTAGTATGTCACTATTTGCATTTGAAAGAACATCAGTGAAATTGCCAGCCATGTCCACTGCAAGTTCAAGTGGTCACATCCCATCTTTCTGCCTGCAGTAAAGGGTACCACGTGTTCTCAGAAAGGAAGCACCTGTTAGGAAACACCTCTCCCTTTTTCAGTCCTTTGAGATCTCAAGTAACAGACCTTTGGCAAAGGTCATATATCTCATTAAGTTTATCAAATTTAACCAGGAGTGATTTTTAAATAGATGATAGATGTTGTCAGTTGTTTAAAAATAGAAGCAAAAAAACCAGAGGAATGCCATGCATATGATAAACTCCTTAAATTTAAAGCTTTGGAAATCATCATGTCTATGATATTTAAAAATCAGTGAGCATACACAATGTAAAGCTTCAAGTTTACAGTCTTTTCCTAAGCTGTTAGATTTCCCATCTTTTTCTTCTTCCAGAAAATGTTAGAGCTGTGCAGGCGCAGCAAGCACTTATTTCACACCCTTACTATAGAACTGAAACTTCACAGAAACTTGAGGTAAGAGGAAATAATGATCTCAGCTGATAACTGAATTCATATACAAAGGCCAATAAATGCCTTTATTAAACAGAACAATTCACTTTAATGCCCCAAGTCACCCACAATTAGTTTTTTTCTATCTCCTGTGCTATACTGCACCCTCCCCTATATGAGATATTTCCTTTGGAGCAATGAAAGTTTTTTGAGTAAATCAGTCAATTTTTTGTAAGTTCAACTTTTGGGCAATCTTAAGAAAAGCTTCTGTGAACTCCGATTATACTGGTATCATCATCTATTTTCTCATCTTATTCCCTAAATCTTAGGGAAGTACTCAAATGTCCAAGCAGCCCAGTGATGGATTTTTGGGTACCAGCTCCTCGCTGTCATTAGCTGAAAATGTAATGCCCTTAACAGTTGAACAGGTAGCACTGCAGGGTCAGTGCAGGGCTGTGCATAAGCTTCTTACACCCCCCACCCCACCCCCCCCCCCCACCCCAGATATTGAGCAAAACATCTGAGCTTAACTGATTTCAAAGCCAAGCAGTGTAAGTGCGTGCTGAACTTTACTATCAGGGACATATTGGTACTGAGGTGGCTATGAGTTTGGGTAGAAACACGTCCAAAGACTGGTGAAGATTGCTCAATAAATACCTCAGAAAAAGGAAGAATTAAATATGTAGTGAGGAGCAATTATAATGCACTTCTGAAAAAAATATAACTAGTTTAATGCAAAAATATAAGTCATTGCCATCTTTCAAAAGCATAAAGATACACTTAATCAAATCATCTCGTCTAACTAGCAAGCTGCTGAAAAACATATATTCTTGGTATCTAAAAAGATATGCAAAGCTGCAAGTAACCCACACAGCTGTTTGTTATAAGTCAAACTTCTGAGAAAGGTGCTGTTCTAGGAAGTAAGTCTAACTGGCACTATGTTCATAGTCACAGGATAATTATATGTAGAGAAAACATCTAAACTAAATTCTCATTAGGGTAAGGCTGAGAATGCAAGCACACAGCTGTGATTCAGTATCATGTTATTCAAGTATGTTAGAATTACATTTTCTGTCCTTTGGTGATACCAGAAAACTAGAAAATGAAGCTATTGTCAAAGCATCAATGAAGTGTCTTAACTTTGAGTCATTGATATGAAAATCCACCAATTTCCCTTTTCTCAGACACAGAGCATGGAACATAGGTATCACTTAATAGTAAGCTAAAAAAAGTGTTTATTTTAAAACTTTGACTTTGTTATATTGTCATTTCTCTTTAGCCACTATGTTTTGTCCTTACCAGTGGGACATGCCACTATTCTGGGAAATGGCACTAGAAGAATTAGTTGCTATAAGAAATCAAAGGGTCTCATCTAAGCCACACCAAGAACCACCTGCATGTTACTGAGGCCCCTTTAAAACTGAGGGGGATAGGAAATCGTTGCCATCAGCATGATTTTTTTTTAATCTGATGTTTGTAAAATTATATAAAATCTGCTTTAGATGACAGAAAAAGCTGTAAGTACCAGAAGCACAGCAAGCATTGAGGTGTGACAGAGCTGCAAGCTCTGATAGGAAGCCTTTCATTATAGACAACTATTTTGTCAGATTATAGGTGAAGCTCATGAGCTTTGTATGAGAAATGCAACCTGAAGTCATGACTTTTTATTTCCTAACATTTGAGTCCTGGGTTTTTCTAAGGCATGGAGTGACTGCGCACAAGGCTTACAGGCCTGTGCGTGTTGGTTTCCCTCTTTGGCTACACTCCATTTCATTAATTCTGTAGGCACACAATTATCTCCATTAGAGGAACACACGAAAGATAAAGGGTAACTTCTGTGCAGAAAAGAAAGAAACAGAAAAATTGCATCTACAAGAAAACAGTCATCCACCAGGTTGTGTCAGGCTTACTCAGCTTTAAGAATGACACCACTGACTAGTCAATATGTTATTTAGTCGTTGTTAAATACCGGCAAGAAAAAGTTTTCCCCCCTTAATGTTAACTGTCAAGACACTTTTTACCAATAGATAAGCAGTTTGTTGTTATTTTTACCTTTCTGATGTTCCCTAATGCTACCTTTCTGATCAGCTTCTTAGGTTTTGTAAGTTAGTACAGAACAGACACTTAATTTGAAAAGAAAAAGCAAAAGCACCTGCTGAAAACTGCTTTTTCATTCCATAGCATGTTTTGGATAAATATGTAATAAATTTCAAGCACCTTGCTTTGGTTTTTCTTTCTGAGTACTCAAAAAGTCTGCTTCTGTTTATACTACAAGGACTGTTTAAATGATTTTTGAAGCCTTCCATGAAGAAGCCTTTCATCAGCGAAAATACAAATCAAGGAACTTTAAATGCACAAAATATCCTTTAGCTACTGGAGTGATTTATAGCTTTCTACTATTAAAAACCCTCAACAAATGCTCAGATTTTCTGTGCTTCTGGGTTTAATCAAAATTCAGCTGAAATGTATCCATACAATATGTTAACAACCCATCAAGCAACCCATAAGCAAATAAAATCTTTCCACAACAAATCCAGTCATATAACTCCAACTGCCCTTACTTCCCATTTCTTGTCCAACTGAAATGTCCTCCTGAGGACAGGAAGCAAATTTGAAGTACATTTTAAGGGAACATAATGTTCTTGTTCACTAAAAAATGCAAAATGCATTATTTTGAATATTAAAAATGGCAAAATCCTTTTTGACCATCAGGCCTCCTTTTCTCATCAGATGAGCTAGTTTTCAATCCTATCCTGGTGGTTTGTAAAGAATGACCATAACGTTGGTCTTTCAATAGGTGGCAGTCTTGTTCATTATAAACTCCAGCAGTGTGTATGGTAGGGCAGAAGATGCGTCTACGAAGATGGTTTTTATTCTTAAATCAAAGCCAGTAGCAACCCAAGAAGAGTATAAACATGTGCTAGTGAACAGTGCACTGAGCTGCAATTGCGAGACCTGGGTCCTAGCTTCAGCTCTGCCACTGTTCCTGGCACATGGCTCTTAATTGAGTCTTCCTGAATAGGATTCATTCAAATATCTAAATGGAAACAGAGTTTAAGTATGAGGAACGGTCAGAGACCTGTGCATAAACTCATAATCCTAGGCTTCCTTTCTTGTCAAGTGACAAAAAAGAGCACTTCTAGAGTGTATTTGAATCAGATTGCAGCTTCTAGAAGTGACTAATTCTTCCCTTTGACTATAAGGCAGACTACACAGAGACATTTAACTTTCAAATAGGTAAACCAGACAAACTTAATTCCACCCTTTATTTCTCAGTGCCTGTATTACTTGTCCTGTCTCTAGACTTTAGAGTAAATGCTGTTCACTTACTATGTATACAATGCCTAGTTTAACAGGTTTTTGACTGTAAGTATAGACCCTGAAGACTGCTCTCTGGGGTACTTGTTTTAATCTGGAATGATGCACCATTCACCCTGGAGTAGTTTGGAACCAGCATCCTACTATGGAGCTACAGAGAATGGTAATGATGGAGTCATTTTAGAAAAAAAAAAATGTTTGAGCTTATTTGTGGTCACTAAAATAACCAGAAACATCTCTCACAATAGAAATGTTTACCCCAACATCTCAGATATAAGTTATACTGCTTGAAACATTTTTTTCCTGAACATAAATCTAGTTCAATGACAACAATAAAAACTGAGGATTGGTTCACAGTATCCCTAAAACATTTACATTTCAGAAGCAGGCTAACAATTTTTTATCCACACAGGATATAACTTTCAAGAAACACAAATCCATCCACAAGGACACAATGGGCAGGGGAAAGTTTTGTTTTCTAATAGTGACTTGGATTTTTTTTTCAAGAAATTTCAAGAATTTCAGTAATGTAGTTTCTATGTTAATAAAAATTTAGTTTTCTTGAGTTTAGAAGATCCTAGATGTGGTTTGAAGGGCACATTATATGGGAAAGATCTTGGCAGTTCACCTTAAAGCTCTGGTCAACTCCTTCATGTCCAATCACATGACTTTAGAGAAAGTCATTAGTACATATTTTAGAGTAGATGCTAAAAATCAACAAATAAAATAGACTGCAAGATATAAGAATGAAGCTTCTAAATCACACTATTGCTTTAGTTTCCTGAATTTTCCTTCAGCTGAGTCCATGTGGTGATAGTTTTGCAGCTTTCAGATGACCACAGTCTTAATGAAAATGTAATCTGTGATAGTATGAGATATATACAGAAATTGACTGTATACAGGACTCAAAGTAGCACCCATTACATGTCATACAAAAGTATGCAGGAATTTCTCTTTTGTTATATATCAGTCCTCAGAAGTCCTTTAGATATATGAAAAGTTTACTTCATTCCTCTGCCCTGGGACAAGTATAGCTGAAATGTTTTTGTCCAAATATTAGCTTTTATTTCCTGTGAAGCTTAATACAGAAAATGTACATGAGATGTAGATCATGTGTGGGGCCGAATCTCTGTGTATCTTTTTTCTGTGAAAACAAGCATCTGAAGTCATCTTGATATCAAGCTTCTCCATTTTAAATTCCCTGGCATCTTATAAACTTAATTCAGTCAAGTAAAATTTCCACATGGAAGTGTGGCTGAAAGTACAGATTAGCCATAAAAGAGCACCTTATCTTCAGGCAGATTTGATTACAGATTCTATTGGCACATGGTTGGTTTCATTGTTTGGTACTGCAGATAGCAAGTATTTCAGTACTGGATCAAAGACATGCCTAACTTTGGAAGTAACAATTTTAATTATTAACAGAACTCAAAATTGAAAAGTGACTACCAATAAAACATTGAATGGAGTTTAAATATGTAGAGAACATATTTCTATTATTAGCTAATTGTCAAACTTAAGTGAATATGGATTTACTATTCAGTGACCATACAGAATGATCGGTTTTGTTAAATTTCACTGTTTCTCATTTGAAATGCCTATTAAGCAGTCATTGATTTAAACAAACAAGCAAACAAGAAAACAAAAAAACCTTCTATTATGAACCTAACACTAATTTCATATGAATTTAAGAAAATATATTCTATTTTGCTTGGCTTATTTTAGCTATTCTGTCACTTAAAATTGCAATGGGTCAGAACACATTATGTGGCAAACATTTAGAAGGTTCTCCGATTCCAAAAGGTGATTTTTTTTTTTCTGTTTTACAGTTGTGGTTTTCAATGGTATGATATTTTGAAGCAAAAAATAAAAAAGAAAAGCAGGGCGTTATTTTTGAAGTAGTAAATTTTTCTTCGGAAAATGCAATGCCAGGCACAAAGGTGTCATTGTTAACTTTGCCTCTGTCTGTCTTTTTATGAAGAAAGCTGTTTAAAACAAACGCCTTAAGGATATAAAGCAAACAACAAGGATTAAACTGTTAATCTGTTACCTTTCTGAAATGAAGCAGATGGACAGGATCAACAGTGGAAGAGAATACTGAAATAACTTTTTATTTATAACATCCAGATAATGTTGTTCCTTAATCCTTTTAGACATTTATCCCTAAATTAAGTTTGTATCTTATAATTGTACATAATTTGCCATACAGAACTTTCCTGGGTACAAATGCTTGCAGGCAGTATACGTGCAAAAGTGCAACAAATATCTGAAGCTGAATCAGAACAAGTGAATCAGAACACTTTGAGAAGGGAAGAAGACAATTTTCTGACAGGACTTTAGAGGTGCTACAGTGATTCAAAAATATATTAAATTACCTATAAGAAAATACAATTTAAGTCAAATGCACTATCAGTGAAATAAAAATTTTCTGATTTGATTATTTCAGTAAGAATGAAGAGATAGAGAGGCTATAATCTCATCATTTTCAGAAACCAGCTAGTGACTCTACCTTTGTCACTTTTGACCCCTCTAATGACTTTTTGTTTTTCTAAATGCACCCTGGGCTTAAATCTTCATCTTCAAATAAAAAAGTTTCATTCCTACATACTTAGACTTTTCAAATTTCATTGACAGTATTCACTTCTTGTAAGACTAATAATTCTCAAGTAAGATGAAACATGACTTAAAAAATAACCCTAGAAACTATGTGATTTTAGTTGTCTTTTATAAATGATATAGCTTGCCGTAGGTCAAGTAGCAACTTGTTTAATCCCTGATCCAATACTCATTTCAGCAGAGAGTTTTTTGAAACAACAATTTATTAACTCAAGGGAACCTCATATCTAATCCAAACTTTTGTTCAAACTCCAAGAACATTACAGATGTCCTCTAGTACATCATGCAAACATTATGTTACTCACTTGGCTCTCCCTTTTACACTTCTTCAAATCAGATGACCTTTCTTTTTCTTTTAAAGCTCATATTGATTTTATTTTCCCAATACTGTTTTTACAAGTCAACTTATCATCATGATCTGCTTACTTTTGGTTCTGCCCAAGACATTCACTGAGAAGTGACTACAGCTGATTTTGCTTCTTGTATCTATACTTTATAACAAAGCAAATATAGGCATAATCTAAAAATTTTAGTTTCGTAAGTACTGTGATGACCGAAAGTAAACTTAGCACAAACCATTTTTATCTGCAGTTTAGAAAAGAGTGAAGGCAATGAAATGAAATACCTTGGAAAAGCTATAAAGACTCAGACCCTTGTAACTAAGTAAAATGGTTTGCCACGAGAACATTAGTTCAGACTGATATTGGCTTTTAGTTTAGTAAAAGACACTCCAATCGTACTTGATGTTATTTAGAAGCATTATAGGAAGAAAGATGATGATATAGTTCATTGAGATATACCATTGAGTGATTTCAATAAGATTTTAAGGTTAGTTAACAAGAGTCACATTAGAAAATGATTGTTTGCAGGGCCAAAAATATACTTTAGTATCCAAAGTGCCTAAAGCCAAAACCAAAATAAGATCTAGGTTATATAGATTATGCGATCATTGCAAGCCCAGCGCAAACCAGCAAATCAAATCATATCCTCCCTTGTTTTTGTCACTTGCTCCGTGATGTGGATTTGTATATAATAAAAAATTGTGATATTTTCATTACCTGTTTCCTGTCCCAGAGGTATTTTCTTTCCTGGGCAGCTTTATATTGGTTTAAGGATCCCTGCCACAAATCACTGCAAATTAGGACAAAAGAGTCAATTAATTGCCTTTGAAACTTGCACATTGTTGTCAAACTCATCATGACATCTGGCAAAAAACTGTTCAGAATACTTATACAACCCCCCTTTTCTGGCTTCCTCTGTGCCTACAGAGGTAAATAAGGGATAGGCAATGCTATTTCTAAAGGAGTTTGGAGTTCAGAGCAAGATACAATTACCTTTATAGCCTGACTTGTAGATCAAGTCTGATTGCAAGCTAACCATTGAAACGTTTCCCATCTAATTTAATGGCTCTGGTGCAGACACAAATCACTGATAAGAAATGGTTACTGTACATCTGATAAGAGTCATCACTTCTGTAACTGACAAAGGGTTGTTTTTTTTTAATGTGTTGCTTAACTTTGTCCCCTAAATTTTTCATCAAGCATTAGCTATGTCAGCTGAAAAAATGAAACACCCATGTTTAATAACGTGTGTGTACATCTGTAATTACATGGCCATGACATGTAGTTTTTAAAAAATGAGAATAAAGGAATAAATAGGTATTAACATATTCCTCTCAGATTTAAATGGAAGTCTGAGCTTTCAATTAATTTAATTAATTCTTTATAATTGGAATTTGTTGAGCCAATGACACAAAGTGTTGCTATTTTGCACCCCTCCACTCTGAACTGTCATTGACTATATTTGCATTAGCATGTGGCGCAGTTTTCATAGGAGTGATTCGTGAAGCACAACATTTGTTGCTGAGGACCTGATGCCATATTGTTATCTGGGAGTTTAATCTTGTTATAGGTACTGAATGTCCATGAGGGGTTGGAGTGCATTTTTCTGTTAAGTTTCATCCACAAGCAATCAAGACAGTGCAGACTAGGAATGTTCCATGATGCAAATCACAGCAATATGAGTGGGGACAACTGGGAGATTCCCTTTCAAAAATCTCACTCTTCTCCAAATGAATATGTTTATGCAAAGAGGCACATCATCTGTCTAGCACTCATGGTAAATGGGTGACCATGGAGCATTTCACTGGCATGAATTCAACACTTCTCATTTAACTTTTACCCAAGATAGCTCAGAAGAACTGAATCTACAGGAATGAAGTAAGGAGAGGAGTAACACAGAGCATGAATCATCCTCTCTACCAGGGACTGTGGAAACAGCCAGTTTCTTCTGCAACTGGATGGAGCTTTCCAAGTATTAGATAGGATTCATCAATAAGGCTTCCAAAATTGCTATAATCCCAAATGGCCCATACTAGTAGCAAAGGTTTAAACTGAGCTCTGCCAACAAAGAGCAGTCAGATTGTGGTGTAGTTCAATTACCGTCCACAGGTAAATCACCTTGAAAATATTTTAAAAAGCAATATTGGTACTGGGAATTTGTCAGTGTTAAATTCATAGTGAGCTTCCAAATCCCAAGTTTTTCAAATACTAAATTTGAAATGCATATGCAACTTCATGCTACCATCAAGAGCAAAGATTATCTAGCCCATTAGTAAGTAGCAGGGAAGAGCTCAAAACTCATGTTTTTTTTTTAAAGCCAAATGAACATTCAGAGAAAATATTCAAAGTACTCCTAGGTTCATAAAAATAGCTGCTTATATATTGCTTAGTCCAAAGAGAATAGATAAACACATATCTGACAGCTCAAGGTTTCTCAGGAGCATTCTTAATATTTTTTCCCCAATATTGAACAAATATCTTCATTACAATTTAAAGCAGGAAAATTCTTTTCCTGCAGATTCTATTTGAAACAGGATTCTTCAACATTTTTACATCAAGTTGAGAAGACAGATTTTCATCTGAATTTGGAAGCTGTCATAGAAAAATTATTGCTCCAGTGAGCTAATAAACACTGTGTAAAAAAGCATTGGATTTCAAAAAAAACCTGCAGATTTTCAACTTCAGAAAAGCATTATATTCATGAAACAGTGACACTTTTCAGCCTCTAGCTTCCACGTACCACAAAGAATTCAAATTGATTCAGAAGATTTTGTCTGAAAATAGGTAGAGAAATATATGAATAGACTTATCTTTTTTTTTTGCTTTCTGCATATCTTTACTGTTACAACAGATAACATTAAATTCTTTTACTTGTTAGTGAATCATTTCTCAATAAGAAATATTCACTCATTTACCTTTAAAATTTATGTAAAGTATCCAGAAACAAGTATGACAACAGAATGCCACCAATAATACTCTGGTGGCAAATAACAACTGACGTTTTCATTCAAGGTTCTCTGTTATTTTACGTGCCAAATTAACATTCACTAAGACCATTGATGGCTGAGATAATCCTTGTGTGTGTCTTCACTACTACAAGCCCCAAACTTGATGCAAAGTTTTTGCTTGCACCCACAGGCATGTTTTATAGCAGTTACGTGCCACCACTGTTGGAAGTGGGTGGAAGACTTTACTTAACCAGACTTTTTAATAGCTTCCCTCTTTCTCCCTTCATCATCTGGTAAGTGTTTGGAGTACTTTTGTCCCATATTTTTCAAATACTCCTCTGAAAATTTAGGCTTGTCAGACGTTCACTCAAGAGTTACTTCAGCTGGTAGCCGTGTTCCTAATGCCACAAAACTACCCTGTGCATTGCTTCCATGATTTCTGGTTTTCTACACATGAAAAACTGGACCCTGGACAAGCGCAGATAGATATCACACAAATTTCAAGTACCTCCAGTAGATATTTCAGGTAGCTAACTTCACTTTAATAATATTTCTGACAGAGGCTATTCTTACAGCATCTCAGCAATATGATACAATTAACATCCAAATAGCTTTTCATCTGCTAGTTTCGCTCTGCAACTGGTTTCAGTCAAAGAGAAGCCCGACTTATCTATTAACTAAGTCTATTAAATAAAGTGCTTTTAAAAAAGAAAAGAAGAATGTTCCTTAGCCTAAAGTCCAAGTGGCTCAGTCTGGTTTAAGTCCACACCAGTTCACCTCAGTACTGCTCCACAGTCTTTCCTTGCTTGCACAAAAGCCATGTGATCCAAAGCTATATAAAAGAATCTATTCAGCAAACCCCAATATTCACCTCATTCAACCTTATAAATGAAGCAAGCTTCCTATTTCCAGGAATCTGCTGTTTCTGTTTGCCTATTTCAACCTCAGGTTTGTTGACAACTCTTTTCTCCTCCTTTGTCTGTTCCAAAGAGAGCTTAAAAATACAAAACTTTATCTAATTTTAAAACTGTACTTCACAAATAGACCCATAAAGCCTCTGATGACAAAGAGTATCTCATCATAATTCATCACACTTAGAGGTTGACCAGGGAAACCTGAAGTTTCATGCCTGCAAAATATTGCTATATCACTTGTTGGAGTCAAAAACATGTTCTGCAAAATATATGCATCACCAATGACCTCAGAGAATGAAACATGAGGAAAGATCTAAGACATATTACCAGGTATAAAAAGGAAAAGATGCACTTATGTACCTATCTTCAAAAACTTCTCATAGCTGCTTGTCTGAAGCAGTCCAGAAAAGCTGACAGCATGTAATATATTTGGAGATCTTTATCCTGCTTCTCAGAAGAGAAACTTTTGGTTGACTGAGGCTTACTATAAGCCTGTGTACATGAGCTAAACATGTAAGTGCTCCCAGCATTAAAGTCACCTGTCACATAGATGAGCTTAATGTTCAGTGTTACATTAAATACCCCTGATGAATGAGATGGCTTTAATTGCACTACAAATATCTCATTAGTAAAACCACAATATTTTAAATTCTATGTAATTTGTTTGAAAACAAAAAATTTGCAATGTGCAATTCTTAATTTTTTTCCCACTTTATGGCAAAGCAGTCATCTTAAAAAGGAGCAAGATCTGAAGTAGTTTCTATGGGTTCCTTAAGTTTCTTTCAGATCACGTGAAGAGAACACACATTCACACATAAGACATACTTTTTTGAATTATTTGGAAAAAACAATCAGCTTTCACCTCATGATTTAAGTTCCTTATCTTGCTTTTACTAAGGTAAACTAGAGCTTACTATTAATTTAAATAAAACAGGATTAGATCCTAGTTGAACAGTAATGTGCTAATAAGATATTTGTTTCTGACATTTTGATAGCCTAAGGATTTTAACATTAAAACATGTTACAACACTTGCTTCTAAATCAAAACTGTCTTCTGTATTTTAAAACAAAAAAGTCAGTTATACTTATTGTGCTTTGTTTTATTTGAAGTAAGGTCATTTTTTAGAGATTACTGATTCAATTTGTGCTTAGTGTTTCATGAGGTAAAAGAGTTACAAGTTATTATATATAATAACATCCATATAATAATAATCTATTTTAGATTAACACACCTTAATTCTGTGAAGTGTTACAAAAGCAGCCTCAAAAATCTTGAATGAATCCAATCTTCATTAGATGGCAAGGTGGTAACCACAGAAACAAAGACAATCTTTTAAAAAGTATGTCATGAAACCTAAGATACGTGTAAAATGTTTGGTTTACATCACTGATGTATATATATTCAATTAAATGTGTTAGTGTTTCCTGGATATTAGTTATCTGTGAAGGAATACTTTTAAGGAAAATGGCTAGGTATTATATGATATATATTTCAATAATTATTTTGGATAAGAATTGCCATCTTTTTTTATTCAATAGTGTAATAAGTTTCTTGTCTAAAGAAACCATTGTAATTTTGATCAGGAAATAATTTTTTTTAAATGAAATCATTTTCCCAATGTGAGATTAACCTAATTTAAGTCTATAATAACCAGATACTTGCTCAAATAAAAGCAAATTGTAGAAATTTTTCTGTAGTAAATGTCTTTAAAAAGAAAAAGTCCATATCTCATCATCTAACTGTGTTGATGGTCTCTAAATTAAATCAACAGTTTTCCTTATCAAATATTTGAACATCGCATGTGGTGAAACTTTAAATAGACATAAGGGAATATATGGCTTCTTGAACACAGGGACAGAAAAAACAGAGACACTAAAGATTCAAATGGGTGAATAGTAGCTGTTACCTTTAAGTTGCTTTCAAAATTTGGATAAAACAATAAATTCACAGATGAAAGCTCTCTCACCCCACAGAACCCTGGAGTATTAGGCTAAGTGAAATACACTTACTCAGGGTGAAACCTTCTGGCAGACTAACAGTGATGGTATTTTCATTCAAATAAGATGGTTTTGAACAATACATTTCAAACACTAACAGACCTTCTTTCTCTCACTGTTCATGAATTTTCATCTTCTCTTTCAACTTATTTTTCACAGCCAAACCTATGCTGACTTGTCCCTTCTATCTAATAATATTTGTTTTTCTTATATTCCCTAGCATGTTGACGTCCTAGAAAAAAGTATAGACAAATGTCGGTAGCATAATATTCAGTTGACTTGGAAATATGCTGAAAAGACTTTTTGGATGGGAAGGGGAGAGGAGGCATCAGTACTAATAATCAAAATTGGGACTTTAGAATAAAATTACAGTAAGTACCTTCACTGTTATCATGGCAACAAAACTTGAAATTAACATTAGCTAGAAAAGTGGTCATTAATAAATGGTTTAGATGATCAGATAGAAGTTAACCTCAAGCAGATTCACTACCAGACATATTATCAGCTTAATGCTAAATAGCTAAATAGCTAAACAGCTAAATAACCACATGCTGGAGCTAATGAAGGAATCATGCATGCTTCACCAAGACCATGTTGGTCTGCCAAAGCCATTACAAATTTTAGTAAGGTGAAATCAGCCTGAAATGCCCAGTTGACAGATATAATTGGACCTAGTAACTATTGTAGAAGAAAATCATCATAGTCTCCCATCTTCCATGTCTTGGTGGCATGGTGGGAGGTAAGGGAGAGAGGGGGCATTATTCAAATTATGGGTGTGAGTTAAGAGAGTGCTTAATAAATATATACATTCCATTTATACAATGATTTCCCACATAAAGTGATTGCTAGAGTCAGCTCCATAGTGCCTATAGAAGCTATGAAGAAAAAATGTAGGCAGCAGTGTGTCATCATTTGAGGAAAATGAAGAATAACTGTTACTGCCAAGATTTTTTTGATACATTCATAAAACATTACCTTTGTTACACCTAAGGCCGTGTCTTTTAAATAAGCAAGTATACAGCGTAGTATACAGTGCAGAATCTGAGCTCAAAATGCAATAATGTTGGAAACATTGAAGCTAAGAGTAGACATGAAAAAATATTTTTATATTTCATACAGTCATTAAAATAAGAATGGTTCCCTGTACAAGCTAAATCTGTTTTAGTACAATAAATTCCTTTGGGATTGTTCTCTGACACCGAGTTCGCCTTGAATACTTTGACTCACACTCATAATTTTAAATTCACTCACCCCGTAAAACGTCACTGACTTGTCCTAGCTCCCAGTTCATTCATTAGGGAAAGTGTTAACTGATCAGGGCCAAAAGCAAGCAGAGGATAATCAAACAATTTTGTGTGATAGAGAAAATGTGACAATTTTCAATTGAAAATGTCACTCCCATTACTGAAAATGTATGGAGACAATATGTTTCAAACCCATAAACATTAGGGAAACATGCTGAAGTAAGCTTGTATCCATACTTTACATAGTTATATCTATCTAGAGAAGTACATAATTTCCTTCTGTGAAACTTATTGTCCTGTTATTAAGACAGAGCTATAAGATCATTGTATTTCTGAACAACTCTCCACATATTGTTTGAGGTACTTAAATTGAGCTTTTATAGCCAGATAAGGCTCCCTTCTCAGACTGCAGTATACCTGCTTCTGCCCAGGGTCTAAACTGATGGTTTTGGCCCAAATCCTATCTTGGTGAAGCAGTCTTATCTTATCCTCAATGAAATAAAGACAACCCAAGCCAATAAGTTAGCTTAGCTACAGAAAAACCATAAAGGAAACAACTACATTGGACTCGGGAAGAAAGTGTCCATATTTACTTATACTTTTTCTCATCATCCCCATCATCAGTGGTACTTGAAGTCAACAAAATCTTCCATTATGATTGGGCAATTGTCCCACTATATTTGCTAGAAAGCAAAAAAAAAAAAAATCAAGCTAAGGCATGGCTAGTAATTTAATTAACAGGTTGTCTATTTCATCATATATCTTGCTGCTTATCTATTTAGAATAATCTCACAGTCAAAGTAGTGTATTCAATTATAAGCAATTTAATTGCATTATAATTTTTATTTAGTTTGTTTTATTAATATCAGTCTAAAAGGAGCTGTGAGTAGTTTCATGGATGTTTAGTTCCAGGTCTCCTAAGACTGGATCAGACCTGTGGTATTGCACAAGTAAACAAATGACTTCCCTTCTTGTAGCTAAAGCAAATCTACAGCTGTAAAAATGGCTGCTCAGATTAGCTGAAAATGAATTTACTCCCTTTAAACCCAATTCACAGGACTAATTTTTTTTCTTGTTATTATAATGTCAGAGAAGACACTTGAATCCTCATTTCTATACAGTAGCCCTACTACTTATCTAGACTAAAAAGGCCACATTTAGTTATTCTAGAGTATATTCAATAAAAGATTTTAAAAGATTGGTTTGCTTTTATGTGAAACACAAAGAAAAAACTGAAATACAATATTTGAGAAATATAATCTGAAAATAGTAATCTCAAAATTATCAATCTCAAAAAGATTTCCTCCTAAGATGTACTCCAGTCTTAGCTTTGAAATTTGTTCAGTAAGCAGGAGCTACTCAGAGGAATATTCTTTAGAACTGACCTTATCAAGACTGAGTCTTTTAGTTAATACCAGTTTTACTTTGCTGATGACTACATTGAACATTTTACCTCATGCACAAGTAATTAAGATAATTAGTGTCATGTTTATGATCTAATAGATCAGAGGTAATTCAAGAAGCTAGTATGAATAATGAAAGGGTAAACAGTAATAATCTAATTATGACATTAATTATCTCTATCAGCATACCACAGACTGAAAATTTCAAAAGCCACCTCGCTGATGGATTTGCCATGACCTATCTTCCTTCTTTTGCCACCGTGTTGGAAGCTACATCTTAATGGAAGTGAGTAGCTATGGAGTTTGGTTAACCCAGAGAGAACAATGAAGCAGACTAACAAAAAGACTTCAGCTTTGAGACAGATAATGTCAGAACACTTCATTTTTAACAGGAAGTATTTCACCAGTGGAAAATTTATAGCCCTGAGTTAGCACAGTGCTGTTGAGAGCACAAAGATCCTTACATTATAACTAATAATTGTTTCCTCAGAAATGGATTCACTACTTCCAAATACATGTATCAGTCCACCTCCACTCCTATTTCATCCAAAAGAAAATAACTACCATCCAGAACAAGGTCTGAATTGGAGACTCCGTCATGGCATATCTCAGTAGACCAGTGAAATTTTTTTTAACAAATACCTTTAGACAGTAAGACACAAATGTACAACATACCTATAGCTATAGAAAATACATCAGTTTCGCTAATCAAACACCTGAGGTTAAAAATTCTGTCTCTATGTAGGACTACTGAGGTGGATAATATATTTAATAGTACTTTATATTATTGTTTCCGCTGTAAAACATAAGACTTTTTAGAGAGGACCATCATCTCCATTTTACTAGTGAAACTACTCAAGCACAAGGAAGGAAGTGGAAGAGGTGGAAGAGTGTCAATGATGAAATGAGTCTTCTCTGACAGGATCCTATCTATGATAAATTCACAAATATGCTCACTGTACAGACCTGTTTATGTAATCAAGTCAAAAAAGCAAAGAGGATTTGAGGAATAAAAGAAAGGAAAATTCCAATGACCAAGTGTGAAGTCTGCAACTTGCTTTGGTGTGAGAAAGTAAATAGCAAATATTGAGCTTTTCCAGAAGACATTTTTAAAGTATTTTCTCATTTAACCTCACTTTTTTTTCCTAAGAAATTTTAATTTTGGAGAAAACAAAATGGAAAAAGTGTGTAGAGTTCTACAAGGTTGCAGATTCTGCAATTATGATTAAAAAAACCCCATATTTTTATAAGCATAACTACAAAAAGGGAACCATAAGTGGGAAAGTGGAAACTCAGAAGTGGAAGCCAAAATATGCAACCTTCATTAGGAGTTTCAATTACAAAAGCAGGTCTATTAAAATAATCGTAGTACCTATGAAGTTTCTCAGGTTTTCAGCAATGAAAGTAATTTAAGCAATCCTACTGAGAAAAATAAGTGGAGTTTATTCAGTAGGTGCTGTCCATGTAATTAGAAAAGGTTAATCAATTTAACTAAATAGTAAGATACATGAAACAAGATATTTGCAGGAAAGCAGATCTTCAAAACTTGAAAAAGACTGCTTATTAGAGAAACTTAAAGATTTCTGTCTTAAAAAATTAACCTTTGATTAAAAATACTATCCCTCAATTAGAAGTAAAAGGACTAAGTTTTCCAAATAGTTTTGCATAGAGTATGTATACTTTTTTGTTTCCATTTTGTTTTGTTAATGAGTTGTTGTCATTCTCCTGCTGAATAATTTTTCAGCCTTTTTGTTTTCATTGACTACTCAATTTTAGTAAACCACACTCAAAATAAAGAAATAAATAATTCTCTTTATACCATGCATTACTTACTTAAAAAAATAAGGTTAGCTTTAGCAGTGTGGGCTCTGTGTGAATTCATTATATATATGAGAAATTGTACAGAAGGAAAATTATGAAAGTAATTGAGAGCTATTATAAGAAAGTAGAAAGTGTGTTAGCATTCTTTTAGAACTTTATAAACAAAGTGTGTATACTGTAGTGTGCAAAGTGCTCCCTAAATGCATATCTCTAAATCAGAGGGCCATGTATGAAGCATATAAAGCACATGAAGTATATTATTTTTAACTTCAGCTTACTTAAAAACATTTCCAATTATGTTTGTTACAAAAGAGATTTTTTTTTAATAAAATGTCAACAGAAAATGGGAGAGTAAAAGTACTTTTATTGGTAAAATCCCCAATCAATTGTTGTGCTTTCTCATTTGTGCATTACAAATTTTAATGTAGGCAGGAAAGCATCTTTTTTTTTTTTTTTTTTTTAATGATCTCTGTGTGCCTGGATTAGCATGGACTGGATCCTGGGCCCTAATAAACTTCCTTGAAAAGAGAAACAGTTTGTTTCTAGAAAAAAACTTCTGTCTTTGTAAATGGCTTATTACATAGAATATTGTGCTTTTGGTCAGATTAGACAGTCAGTATAATGGACAAGTCATTTTAGCTTCTATAATTCCACAGCAACACATTTAACTAAAAAACATATGATCCCTTTTTCTGGAGAAAGGCAAAGTCTACATGCTAGCATCTAAGTATTTAGACATTAAAGAAAGATTTTACCATCTAATGTTATAGAACTTCATCCTCATCAGGGCTTAGTATAGTGTTCTGAGCTAGACCAAACAAAAGATGCAGGCACCTAAGGTAAGTCTTAGGCAAAGATAAAAAGTTTAAGTTTTTCTTGTCTATATTTAATTTTACATAAACACAAACGTACAACATGTCACACTCATTACCTTGTCTCATTCTAAGCTTGAGGTGCATTGAGTTCTCTACATGGTGAGACATTCCTCATTCTAAAAACTTTGTTTCTGTCTTCTTCTAAAGGGGATCCTCGGATTAGAACATGCAGAGGATACATTGTCATCATCAAGAGCATCACAAAATGTTCTTGTGGTTGCTGTCTTTTAACTAAGACACAGCCATCAAAGGAGGGTCGTGGTCATGACCACTTTTTATATCAGTCCAGAAAAAAAAATCCTGAGTCATATCCATCCTTCCTAATATAGCCGTGGCACTGCACACACACAAAAAGGACAAGCTTTCTAAAGGTAACTGCCCATCTAAGATATTAAGTGATGGCCCCTTGTCCTTAGGTGGTGAGGAGGTAATTTCTCTTCCTTTCACCCTAACCTCTCCAAGTGTGAGGGAGCAGCAAGATCCAGTGATTCCCTTAAGGAAGGCAAAATGGGAACAATTCCCACACAGGCCAACACACACAACAAGGTGCAGTCCCACAGTGTCTGAGTATGGTGGGCAAAGGCAGATACTGGCAACAGAGTCCTCCAGAGCCCCAGACCCAGCAAGCAACAAACTAGATCCATTCAGGGAGTCCAGTCAGTCAGAATCAAAAGGACACAGGGACAGAGACAAGCTGTAACATAAACCCAAAGCACCCATACAAAAACCAACATAAACCCAAGAACGAAACAAAAAGCTGAAGACCAGTACTCTTACACTGTAGGTAGGACAGGCCTAAGCTTATAAAGGGTTCTGGGCCAATGGATAGATGGTGTGGGTCTAGGATAGATGGAGGTCTACGTGAGGCTAGTCAGGGCCATTAAGGGCTTTTTGGTGCCCTGAGGAACACGACTGAAATTATTTCCTCTAATTCTTAGATTATTCATGCTAGTAATGGTTTATCAAGACCTTATGCTCTAATTGAAAGTTCTCATCTGTTATCCCATAATAACCTTAAGCATAGGGCTATAAAAATACCCTAAATCTGTAATTTCTTAGATAGGTCACTGAGGTTGAATTAGAAATTCTGGATTCAGCTCTCTACTCCAAGGCTTTTTTCCCACTCTGATTCAAGTGAACTTGGCACCATTACCTATTCTAGATCTCATTTGAGCCGCCTCCCTTAAAGGTTTCCTTTCATGCAGAAAGGAAGACAACCCTTAAACTTTCTATCCTGCTATTTAAGATATTCTCCTGACAGTTGGACTAGGGATTCCAACTTGTTCAGTCTCAGGCGGTCAAGCATTCTAACCAGAACATTGAATAAAAAGCAAATGGTGGCACCTTATCGTCCAGAGTCGAAGTCACAGAAAAAGCAAGATCTACTGAGTTTTGGGGGTTTGTTTGTTTGTTTTAAATAATAATAGGCAAGTACACATTCAGGAGGGTATTTTGGACTCAGGAACTGGTTTGCACAGAACTCAACAGCATGGAGTGGAGTTAAGCTCCTAAACTCCAGACAGGGAATTCATCTATGCATGAAATTTTCTGTGAGAGGTTCTGTGCTGCTCCCTAAGCACAATATGGGTTTTTGGATCCTCCCCTCACTCCTTTTTCCCTTTGAAGACTCTAGTTCTCTTTGTGTACTCTGTCAGGACTTAATACTGAACCCTGGATTCTGCTGTGAAGGTCAACTGAATACAGGCCTTGAAGTAGCTCAATTTGTAGCATCCAAGTCCTTTACTGGCTCTAGCTCCTTGTTGGTATGTACATATATATCTCAGTGTAATTGCATGGTTTTTCATAACCTGAAACCAAGTTCCTACTGCAGAATAATTGATTGTGCCTTAAGGAAAGCAATTAAAATTCAATGAGAATTTCAAAACATTGGTAGTCTCATGCACGTCTTTCTGTAAAGACCCCTTCCATATGAATTTTGTTTCAGTCTTCTGGTCTGGAGCTTCATAATGGCTTAGACCACCATGGAATTGATGTTTGTCCTGGTTTCAGCTGGGATAGAGTTAGTTTTCTTCTTAGTAGCTGGTAGAGTGCTGTGTTTTGGATTTAGGATGAGAATAATGTTGATAACGCACTGATGTTTTGGTTCTTGCTGAACAGAGTTTACACTAGGCAAGGCCTTTTCAGCTTCTCGTGCTCTGCCAGGTGCATAAGAAGCTGGGAGGGAGCAGAGCTAGGACAGCTGACCCAGACTGGCCAAAGGGCTATTCCATACCATATGACATCATGCTCAGTATATAAGCCGAGGGAAGAAGAAGGAAGGGAGCGACATTTGGAGTGATGGAGTTTGTCTTCCCAAGTAATCGTTACGTGTGATGGAGCCCTGCTTTCCTGAGGATGGCTGAACACCTGCCTGCCCATGGGAAGTAGTGAATGAATTCCTTGCTTTGCTTTGCTTGCGTGAGCGGCTTTTGCTTTACCTATCAAACTGTCTTTATCTCAATCCATGAGTTTTCTCACTTTTACTCTTCCAGTTCTCTCCCCCATCCCACCGGGGGGGGGAGTGAGAGAGCGGCTGTGTGGTGCTTAGTTGCTGGCTGGGGTTAAACCACGACAATGTTGAAGACAACCAAGGTTATGAAAGGAAACCTTTCCTTACAAGAAGTAATGATAATTAAATACCTACCAAAGAAAACATATTTTTTGTTCCATTTAAATCTATAAAGGAATAATAGTGGAACCTGACAAACTCCAGTTATAAATTTTACATGGCAATAGAGTCATAGAGCAGTCACTAAGTAAAAATTAATATTGATCAACCTATATAAAATGGTGCCAGACCTATTACCATCTCACTGAAAAGGAAAATGTATTATCTTTTATATGATGTTTACCACGCAGTTGCCAGATCACTGTAAAAAAAACTTCTCAAAAATTGTATCATTTAACTTAGCTTCCTTATCAGAGGATGTTATTTCCAGGAACCACTAGTCACAGGAGGTGTTTTCTATGGTTTGGCTGAGGAAACCTGTGAATAGGCCTCAGTTAGGAAGGATCTTAAATCGAATCTCTGTAGCCCTTACAATTACATTTACAGCATATCTCTCCTGATTATTAGTATCCTGATCAATTAATCTTTATCTATAAAACTAATGCTCTGTGCGGAATTGATCTAAGTTGGCTATAATATGTATTTCATGCTAGGATTTATTTACAGTACATTTTTCTTAACATGATTGAGTTATTGTAGTGATACCTCTGCACCGAGAAAATAAAATGGGACTAAGGAATGGTGACTAAGGAATGGTTAATTAAAAGTAATAATCTTTTTCTTTTTTTCTTTGTTTAAATTGACAGAGTAACAGCTGGCCACAACAGCTGCCAGTGCTCTAATTTTTGGACAGATGCATTTTCCATGTAATTTTAAGTTCACAAAGACCAGATGCTTCCCATGATTGCTCTAACCAGTTTCTCCATGTTCAGTATTCTGTGATTTGCTTTGAACTAAGGCTTTTGTTCTTCTCCTGAATCTTCCATTATTTGTATTTACAAAGTTGTCAGGCAAGACAAGAGATATTAAGGTCAAAACTGGATTAATTTTTGACCACATATTTCTTCTTTTGAAGTATTTTCCTCTTAGACTCAAAGGTAAAATTCTCGTACACAGCACTGTCTTTACATCTGTATAACATGTATGTGTACCTTTTCAGAGAGGAATTAAAACTACAAAATTCAATGTTTCTTGTAAACTCATGTTAAAATTTAGAAATTAATTTGCTTTAGAAAGGTCCATGCTCCCAGTTACATTCATATTGAGGAAAATTTGAGTATATCTATTTGCTCACAAGAAGGTTGGACTACTTCCTAGAATTGTACTGGAAAACTGGAAAAGAAAACAAACTACAGGATTGAGTTCTAAAATTTTCTGGGCCAAATCTTGATCTTATAAAATGCTGAGCGTGCTGTCACTGATCCAACAAAATAATTAGGCCCAGCAATTACAACAACTGTTTAGCCTCAAGGATGAGAGAGATGTCTCCTTGGATTCAGCTGGACAGTTCCAATGTTTAGCTCTGAGTACAAAAGTAGTGACTCTGCTGGAATGAGTCCAGAGTACTTAGCATATAGTTAGATAGACACTTAAATGAACCACAGATTGATCTTGTCCTCACGTTTAGGGCTGTGCAACTCATTTTTCTGCATAGGCTGAAGTGATGACAGACAATTAAAGAGAGGTAATTGCAATGAACTCTGTATATTTCATATGTGATGGGACATAAGGAGGAGCTGGGTTCCCAAAGTCTTTTGCCAGAGCCCTGGCATAGAGGTAGTTAAGCCAGAAAATGTCAGACCACACCCTTCTCAGTGAGAACAGCACATCCATACAAAATTATTTTGGCTGTGCTGAAAGAAGAATTAAGCACAGTCTTTTGCCTACATAGCAAAGGAAGTAAAGATTAAACCATTTATTCTTTATGATTTTATGTATATGTTTTATTCAATTACTCATTCTGTCCCAGAAATGTACAGTGTATGCATCCTCAGCTGTTAATAATATTGTATCTATCTGTTCAGGGAATAAAATAAGAATGACAGGGAATAATTAAAACACACCAGATTTTAAATGTTTAATGGTCACACCTGATGAATTATACCGGCTTCATACTGTTTGCAAAGAAATATATTTGCACTGCTAAAATAATGGAAGCATTTCACTCCTTAATCCTTTATGGAAAATACATATATAAACTCCCTAACTTTTCCTCAAGCTATTTTTGTTTCTACTACCTTCATGTATATCCTCAATTATTAAATGGATTGTAGTATATACACCTAACTTGTATCCCTGTGACCTACGTATGGCATCTTGATATTTTTAATTTCCTGTTATCTCCTAGAGGTGACTGCTTATGTGTTTTGTACCTTGTACTGTCCTCTTAGCTTGGAGGAATGGGGCGTCTTATAATTTTAGTCAATTATTTCTGTGGTTCTTGGAATCTCAGAAACTACGTTGTTAAAGTATATCCAATGTCCGTCTAGTCAAATCTCTGTTACTGGCTGTGGACAGTACCAGACAGAATACAGGAAGAAAATTCCTAGCAGTAGACATGAAAAAAATCTGGCTTCGCCCAAGACAGCTTTATGCTGGCCTTTAAAAATTAGAAATTAATTAAAAATCTGAAATCCTGCAATTTAAAATTTTCCAAAAAATATTTTCTGTTTCCAGTTCTCTTGCTGCTTTGGATTGTTCTAACTTACACTTACAGTTTTTGGTATGTATGAAAATACTCTTTTTTTTTTACTTTTTTTTTTACTTTTGATCTCAAAGCATATCCATGTGTTAAGTATGTGCTGAGTAACAAAGGATTTATGATCTTTGACTTTCCCTCAGTGACGTTTGTCAAGGGCATTTTCATGCACAGTAAAGTCTCCTGATTAACCTTCTGTATCATTATGTCCTCTAGTTCTTGTGACACCTCTTTGGATATTTCCTATGAATTGTATTTTTTCACATTTCTCTTCATAGATGCCTTTTCTTCTTTCATAATTACTCTAATGATCATTCCTTGAGCTTCCTTTAGTATTTTAAAATAACCTTGAGATGGAATGAGCAATTCTACACATAGTCCTCCAGATAATGCCATATCATAGATAATCCCTCATACTTTTTAAGAACTAGCTAGAAAGTATTTCAGTTTCTTTTGTAGAAAGTGCCTTCTTTTCATAAAAATGTATATGGTCAAATACAAAAAATAGAAACATTCCCGCCTAAATCATTAATATAAGAGCAATATTTTAAAGACAACCTAGTATCAGGAACTCAGTATTTCTATGTGTTTCAACAACACCACACTTCTTTGCCCCCAGTTCCTTTACTGGTTAGACTATACTGAACATTGTGACAAATTTAATCTCTCTGGAGAAACTCGTTCATAGAAAAGAACGGAATAATGAGATATCTACATTATGTGAAGCAACATATCAATACCAAGTCTAAAAACATTTGTGTTTTTTTTTTAAAGATGACCTTTTTATTTGTTTGTATTTATTGCATTTTTATATTACATATATTTATTATGGTTTTATGTGTCTAAGTGTAGAAGTATAGAGAAAACATCATTTAAACAATATGGCACTTTGATGGAAACACAGAACTGAAAAATCTTTAGGGATTCATGATCCAATTTTAAGAAACTGTAATTTAATTCTAAAATAGTTAGCTAAGGCAAGCTAACTATTTTTTCTTATCTGGCTAAAACCAGTATTTAACACTGGAGGACTGGGAATTCTAGGAACCGTGAACATGGCCAGATACAGCCATCCAAATGAAGTAAATCCACAAACGTTTATTAGAACTTACTGCAGTTTTAACATGATTTTCTAAAAATAAAAAGGGATATTTATGATGTAAATTGACTGTGCCTTTACATTTTGATCTTTTTGTAAACAGAACCAGCACCAGAAAATGGAAAAATTTGTGTGCTTTTAAAGGAATGAAGGAATTACAAATCATTATATTCCTAATACTTTAAGTTGTAAGTACGGACAGTGGTAACAAGGAAATGGGAAGGATTTAAGAAATGCTAAGGGGGGGATATAGACATCTCATTAACTTCACTCAGCATTATTTCCATGGTGCAAATCAGGTGATGCTACTATGAAATAAAGTTTTTCTTTTCACTTTGCATAGAATAGCTGAAGAACGTCCTTCCTTGCTTGCTTTTTTTTCCTTCCTTTCTTTGTTAGTGTATTAACTGAGAATAGTCCATTAGACAATAATAACTAAATATATTTTGACTTAAGATATCTGACTGTTCTATGTATTTGATTTGCAATATGCAACTGTATGTCCTTAGAGCATGCATTGTAGAATTTTACAAGCACTAAAGAGTATTGAACCACTAGGTCAATGTTCCCACAGATGTAGAACATTAGGTTACTATTTCAAAAGGCATTACCTACCATTTGGTATGCTCAGACAGCTGTGTGTACATAAATTGGTAACTAGTGTTTGAGTCAGTTCACAAAAGTAATCAAAATTTGCTCCTTCAATCCATTTCCTGGCAACCACAGTGATTCACTAGTAAACTGTCTGTCTATAAGCAATCCATAAGTATGCCTTCTTCCCAAAATTGTTTTCATTATCTGGATTACCTTCAAACTTTAATAGGGATTTTGTGAGATACCAAGAAATAAAGTCAGATTTATTAGCATAATCATATGATAGCATTTTTTATGGCTGCATATTCTAGGGGAACAAATGGATGACACATTTTATGCAATTCCAGAGAAAAAGAGGGTTCATACAGTGTTCTGCCATGAATCTAGAAAGCTCTTTCTCTGGGTAGAAGATACAGCTAATAAAATGTTCCCTAGTGACACTGAAGAGAACAGCCTTGTGAACTCAAAAGACATTCATCAGGACACTGGTCTCCAATAGGCTAAAAACTCTGAAAGTCTTCATGATCTTAGGAAACATTGCCCCTGACTACCATGGTAATTAGTATTTCAGAGTGCTCTTTGTTCAGAATCACTTCTGATGGGTCCTCGTGGATGATAAGTTTTCAATAGATCACAAATAGGAGTGCTTATGAACCGTTCTGAAATCTGCTTTCATTTCAAACACAACCTCGATACAATGAAAATGTTTTCATGAAGGTGTGTATAATAAGATTCTTATGAGATTATAGCATAACAATAGTTAAGACATCTTTATCTGATAAGTACACCGCGAGTGTTGCCAATTTACATAACAAAATAATCAAAAGAATGCGGTTCTTCTTTCTAGTACTGTGCTCCTGGAGACTCTCAGAGGGTGGCAGGCAGCTGATGAAGTCTGCCACGTTTTTGCCTAGACCAAGAAAAAAGGTGCTGCCACTGCAAGCAACCTGCAGTCCTAAACCTGTATACTGATCCCATAAGTCAACGTTTTTCTTTCCTGAACTCCACATCAGGCAGACAAGTGTTACCTTTCTCTTGCCCTTAATAAGATCAGTTAAGAAAAAAATAATCTTAAGAGTCTTTTATTAGGCTGACAAATTATATTATTCATAATATAAACAAGTCAATCACACTAAATCTGAACTTTAAACATTTCTGTTCTTATAAGTTAGAAGGAATAGCGAGATTTTGTTCACCAAAGAGGATATTAAATATTTCAGAGTCCTCTTTTCTCTATCAAAAACATCTTCAAGGACACTGAGCAAGAAAGAGTTTAGAAGTTGTCTGTTTACATATGAATAACACGCACAGCATCCTGTTGATTAACAGTGCTGCTTTTGGAGTTATTAGAGTCTAGGGTCTTTTTAAGCTCTTATTTTTATTTTGCAACAGTGAGGGGGGAAAGAAAAAGCATAACAATGTTTGATTTTTGGGTCTTATTTCCAAGTTTTAACAACCTTGTTGATAGACAATACTGGTAGGACTACAAAGTCAGAGTTATCACCTTGAGAGATTTTGTGAAATCCACTATCTGATCAGTTCTAAGAACATTCAAATAGAATAAAATAAAATAACATATCACTACAAAATCTGGCTCTGTTTGGAAATCCATGAGGGGTACCTAGTAGCTTTTTTTATTATTTTAGCTGTATTTTTGTTAGAAATCCTTCATTGATGAAATAAAAATCCAATGTTCAGAAGACGGTGATAAATTTTCTAAGAGTCTCAGAAAGGGGAATTGAAAGACCTGTTTTGAAATTGTCAGGATTGTTCTATATTCTGGTTTTGTATGATTTAGTTTCAACCATGATAACTGAACCGTAATGGCATATAGTCAGACTGTTCTACATTTTAATCAATATCCTTGTGAAGAAGTCTTTTAAATATATCCAGATATCTTTTCCCTTTCCCAAGTTATAGCTCAATTTCACACACAGTTCCAGGACTCTCTGTCCTGGAACTACCCTAAACAATCCCTGTGCCTAGAAGATACCTGAAATCTTCAAATGTTCTGGGATTTATTGTATATACTGCTTCATTACTATGTTAATGAGTTTGAGTGGGTGTGGATACTTTGGGCTTGGGGAGGAAGTTCACATAATTAAATTCTATATTTTTGAAGTTCATAATGACAATATATATTTATGCATCACAACAAAGAGACCAAACATGCTCATGAGACTTTATTTACGGTATTTTCTCCTTTCAGTGTGGCTGATTTTGCAAATGTATTATCTAAACCTGTTTCTGGACACAGTTTCCTCTTGTACACAGACAAACACATAACAAAAAAAAAACCAAAAGAAAGAAAAATTAACTAAGCTGACAAACGAAAGTGGATTTTCCATGCACGTTGTTTTATATTGCAGTCAAAATCTCTGAAGCTTTGCATGTTCAAATTTAGTAGCATGTTAAAAGGATCTGATTTTCAATAGGTCTTTCCTGAACAGCATGTAAGTAGATGGATTCTTTAAATGCCTTTTCTTTAGGGCCTCTGAACCAAAGGTGCCCAACATAACTATTTAAAATCTGAGCAGAGCACAGACACTGGTGCTCTAGCATATTCAGACATATTAACCCAAAGACCTGTCTTGGGCCACAGGGGATGACCTGGCTGGGAGGGGTACAGGCTTTCTATGCAACATTCTCCTTGTTTCCTTTCCCAACAAAAACCTTCTTAGGAACATGGTTTTCTTCAGTTACATCACAACCTTCTTGGAACTTCCTTAATTTCCTTACACTGCTGATGAGTGCATCTTTATGTAGATGAGGCACAAACACCAAACTTGTCATATTTGAGTGTTGGAAGTTAGGCTTCTGAAAACATGTTGTGGTTCCTGAATAGAAATGTCCTTTGAAATTCAGAGTTCCTTATCCAAATGCCTATGTTTACTTTAACGAATAAAACAGTCCAGGGTCTGGCCTGTGGTCCTGAGGCCAAATGCAATGGCCAACCTTGTATTCAAATGGTAAAACTCCCCAAAACAGGGTGGACTCTTTTTTGTTGCCTTTTGAGAAGGACTGTCCTCGCTGCTCCTTGATGGGCTCCATACCATGCTCAGGCTTTGCCTGGGAGAGCACTTGTGGCCCTGGGCCAAACAATGCCAGGAACCATGCAGTCAAACAACAGTAGGATGTTTGCACTATGTTAAGAGTTCATTATTTATGTCAGTGCTGCTAACACATACAGCTACTTTTGTGCAAGTGTTCAACCAGTTCCCTGTCCCTGATTAGTTTACTAGTGCACCTATAACCAAAGCAGTGAGGGTTTGGGGTTTGCTTGCTTGTTTGTTTGCTTGCTTGTTTGTGTGTTTTACTTTTAGACACCATCAGAGCAACAAATTCTAAAACATTTCAATCCGTCCTTAAACTGAAGACAGTGGATTTACACACACAAACTTTAAATGAGAGAAAGGATAATGCAGTGTGTTGGATGCTTATGTTTGGGCTTGGAAGTTGTGGAATAATCCCCAGTCTATCAGACTTTCTGTGAGACCACCAAATCTTTTGGCCTCTCTGTGTTTCAGTCCCACACCTGCAAAGTTGTACTTTTCATACTTCCCAGGAGTCCTGTTAAAAATTATAAGGCTGGCTGAGTTTCTGGCAATTGCAACTCTGTCACAGTGCACAAATAAATAGTGAACGATTGTTCCCAGCTCTGATTGTTAGAACCAATTTATTCTATAACTGTCTTGACTATTCTGGAGTTCAACAGCTATTACCATAGCAACCTGTTTTAATAACTTCCAAACTGCACAAAATACACTAGAATCAGGTTAATTCTGTGGTTAGGCACTGTACATAATATGCAACTATCTGGATCCCCATGGAGACTACAAGGAATGAACATTCCAAACAGGAGCTTAATCAACAGATCAAAGCACCATACCTGACAATGAAAGATCTTTTTCCACTATTTTACAAAATGCCTTTACTATCTGCAACACTTGTTTAAAAGGATATTATTCATTTTAAAGTACATGATCTTAGTGAAAACAATACTGTGTACAGAAACTCTTGGCATTAACTATCCCAGCTCTGCAAAATATTTATTAAGCTTTGGGATTAAAGAGAAGGTTATATTTTTTCTACACCTTTATGTCCCACCAAATACCAAATCAGTGTAAGAATATGCTCTTTCTGATAACGTTTTAAAAAGTTTACTCATGTACAAAAGGATAAATACTTCAATTTAAGTTCAGCTTCCATTTAACTCAATTAGGCTTTCTAGATAATTGGTTTTTTAAACCCATTATCTTTTCATTTGGATCGCTGATATTTAAGATCAAGAGTGATTAGTACAGATAAGTAATATATTGGGCAGAATTACTTTCATGATTACATACCATGAGAAAAAGCCAAGAAAAATCCATTTGCTTTCAGTGCATCTCTTTTGAAAATAAGACAATAAGACATTCGTAATATGACATGTTGCATTTTCAGCCTTCTGTATGCAAATGTCTTTACAGCCTCTGGATACTAAAGAAAACACACTCAGAAGGCTGAGGACAGATAAAATAAAATTTAATAAAAGCAGATTTAAAGGTTTCCTTCCCCTTCATTTAAAAAAATGCACATAAAATACAACATTTTTCTACACTTTTCCCCTCCAGTTCTGTGATTTTGTAGAATCCAGTTTCATGTCCTCTTTCTAGCCATTGAGATGTTTTCTTTCTTGGAAAAGTTAAGTTTGTCTCCTACTGAATCAATTTAGAGAGGAACAAGAAATTTCATCTTGGTAATACATGTAATTTTGCCAGTCCATATGACTAATCAGATATTCCACTTCAGGTTAAAAAATAGATAAATGAATTTCCAAACAAAATGATGGAAGTATAACCAATGGATTGTATCAATGCAGAATGTGTGCAGACACTCTTTTATTCAAAATTTTAAATTGTTAGTTTGTAATTCTTGTGTGTAATTGTATCACTAAATATAGTATTGATATTTTCCTAGTGACTTCATATTGTAGTATGGTGTGTTACCTCTTTCCTTAAAAAGGACGAAAAAATTGTCTTGGTGAACCTTAATTTTAATTCTATTTCAACTGCCTCATGCTATCTAAGATCTGTATGAAGAGAGGCTTAAGGACATACCTCATCAGTCTCTCTGCTATGCCAAAAAGCTGTCGTATGGATATTTGTTCCAGTCCCATCATGGTAGTCTGCAAGGTGGTGTTACAAGGAAAGAAAATATTACCATGCACACCTCTTGGGAGTTGTAGCTTTCAATTGAAATGTCAGTGGACTATTTTTATTTTTTAATTTTGATGTTTGAACATAAATTGGGGTGGGAATCAGGAAGGTGAGGAAGAAACCCAGAACTCTGGATGGTATAAAGTATAAATGTTGAATTATTTTTCATTAACAACAATGACATGTTTAAATGTTAACATTGACACGTATCAGAAATATATATGTATTGAGTACAGTTGTGTACTGTAGTCATTGGTGTTAGATGAATTTCAATTAAAATAAATAAAAGCTTCCAAGATCAGCCCAGCTGCTGAGAAGAATTCCACTGTGCATCTGGCCAGTGTTCTGCCACATCACAATATCTAAATGACACCAATTATTCAAAAGGTAAACCTTGATTTTTGAACCCATGACTAGGAGGGCTCACAGCAAAAGTCTAGATATGTTGGAGAAAGATAAGTCATAAGAAGGGTCACTTTTGCACTGGCTACTTCCTATAAATGAGCACATCTTCTGTCTTCTTGAATTTGTGCTGAGTTTGCCATTTAAAGCTATAATTATGAAACCATATTTTTTCTTTTAATGAACTTGATCGAGATTTTCATGAAAATACAAGCTTGACAAGCCATAACAGTGCAAAAATTTCCTAAGCTAGTGCACCACCCACTGAGAATATTGCTCTATATCTGAATCAGACATGAGTCAACATCTAACAATTATTTAGAAGGGGATAAGGTGGCAGAATGCAAAACAAAGCCCTTTCTTTTCAGTAACTAAAGAAATAAAAGTAATATTTAAGATCATTGACGTTTCCTTTTGACTTTGTTGTGATCGCAAAGACCAGAGGATGTGGTGCACAAATTATTATTTTTGTTTATTTGTAATTCCTATCATCAAGCTTTGATTAGCTAACACAGTTCCCATCATCAGTCAACTATGACCTTGAGGTTTTGTTGCCTCACCCATAGACCCAGGCAGGTGTAGACTAGAACATTTGTTCTTACCTTTAAAAATACTTCAGAAGATGATATTGAGCAATTACTGCGACTCTGGCCTGTAGAAGTCCACTGAATTTCTAATCTGCCATCCATCATGCTGTGGCTTCTAGGCAGCTGAGCTCAGGCTATAAAGAAGAAATACTGCTGTTTCTTCATTTATTCAACTCTATTAATTACATTTATTCAACATCTATTCAACTCTAATAATGCAGTCTTTATGCTTTCATAAATGTTTTTTGAAAAGGCAGTTTGGACTAAGGTTTGATCCAGAGCAGCTCCTGATAGGAAACAGGAACAGGAAGAGTGGATGTGTATTCATAGTATTCAAAGGCTTTTAAATCCTTTTCTACCTTTTCTTCCCTTCTTTCTAGTGATAGCAGGAAGGTAAGTGCTTCAAACAACTTTCTCTCTCCTCCGAAGGTGATAAAAAACTTATATTCATGCTGAGTTGTACCAGGAGGTATTGTAGCATGACCTGAATTTTATCTTATTGTTCCCCATGGTTTGGGGAACATCCCAATACTCCTCCAATATTAATAAACTTCTATTGTTATGACATTGCTATGATGTTCAAGATAAAATTAAAAATGAAAAATCCTTGGTTCACATATATATATATATATATAATAATTTAAACAAATATACAATCAAAAATCATTTTGATACAGGTTGCTTGATACAGCTCTTTACTTATTTTCTCAGATCCACCAGTGCTCAGTCTATACAAGAGAGCTGTTGACTTGCAGTGTGGTCATACTAAAATATATTCTATCCTTTTTTTAAATCAGTTTTCTCTCATATTAGCATTTTTTGGCATTATTGCTTTGCAGAAAAATTAAGAGGGATAAGCACTGGACAGGAGATTAATTCATGTGTAAATAATAGTTTTGAAACCTAGGAAAAATAGGATGAACTGCATCAGTATAATACATCAAGTCGTTTAAGGACAGAATAATAAGACATTTTAAATCTAGGCTGATCTTCAGTTGAAAGAGGCAAAGGAAAGGAGAGGTGAAAATTCTCAGTTAGTTGGATAGAGGGTAGAAACAAAGAAGTGCACGTTGTAAAAGTCACAGATGAGAGTTGATCTGACGTACTATATATGCCTCAGGAAATATGAATGTGAAATGGAACCAGAATAGGAAAGAGCCACTAAAGTGGTCAAAGCAAAGAAGGATATATTTATAGGAGGCAACTAAGTTAGCTTGTTTTACTAAGCTAATCAACACTGAAAGGACTAGAAGGTATAATACATATATGTATAATCTACATATATATATATGCAACATATATGCAATATAAATATAGAAGACATGCTTAAAAACTGCAAAAAATAAGGCCACACTGAAGTATAACATTTTCTAGGAAAAAAAAACAAAACATTAGTATGTTTAGTTTCAAAATGATTAAAAGAGGAGTGAGATTTTGGAACAGCTTTCCTAGAACATTCTCTAGTAGAATGGGAGGGAAGGTAGGAGGAAATGACTGATTTTTAAGATGAAGCTTGGTGTGTTTATATGATCATGTGACATGGTTTCCTGACATAGGATAGTGCTAGGCACAATGACCTCCACAATATTTGTAGCTGTCTGAGATGTTGACTTCCTAATGCTGCTAAGCAACATCTTAGGTCATGATTATGGTTCGTGACCACTTTGAATTTGAATGGCCCATTACCAGACAAAGGCTCAAGATTCAGTAAACATATTTCGTATGAATGTCACTCATTTAGATATACATAACTCAGCAAAACTGTCACAAGGAAGTCATAATGAAAGTCCATATTTTCATTAGGTCAACAAATCACTCATGCTCTAGGATACCAAATTTAAATACCTTTCTGAGGCTATTTATCTCCCATCCCAGTTGAGACACAACAACTAACCATATATAAACCCTTAGTTACAATGAGGGGTAACAGATAATGAAAAAGTATTTTTTTTACTTCCATGCAACACTGATTTGCATCAACTTTACCTTACTATGAAATCCAAGAGAGAAAAAAGGCAAAGTAGTTTTATTTTGAGGTAGATTAGGGCTATATCTATAAAGTAGAACATGAAGGTCTTTAGTATACAGTAAAAACCTCTGTACATGCTAATTCTATAGCATAATACTAATGTAATGTTAATATGCAAAATAGAGATTTTTGAAATCCCAGGTAACCATCGTATATTTCCATTACAGAGAAAACATAGCAAAGGACCATAGTAGTCTCATACAATAAGATTTTCTTAATAGTTCCGGTCATCTCAAAGACAATTTGGCTCAGACAAGGTCATGTCCTCAGCTGAAGGGAACACTACTGTCTGACATTAGAGAACTGGAAAAAAAAACCCAGTCGGTGAAGTCTGTTCCCAAGAGCAAATGTTATTTTTAATTGGTGAAAAATAGAGCATACTAATTCTATCAAATACGTGAATGAATTACATATGTGACTATGTTCACTTGATTAGGGTAATGCTTATGAAGACAGTTTTGGAAAGGGAAAAGTATAAACAAACACCTAAGGAAATTTATCAGTAGAGCACTATTTGCAGAGCAAACTTTGTAAGAGCTATGCTCTCCTATGATTGGCAAGTTTCTCATGTCAGTTTTTTAAAACTCATAAACAGCTGAAGGACTCTCCAAAATGTACCTTTTCTTAATAAAAAATGATTAGTAATCGTTTGTTTGGTTTTTTTTTTAATGTGAAATTGCTAAGAATTAAGAAATGGTCTGTGCCCCTATTTGCAATTAAAGTAAATTCTCTAGACCCTGTTTCAGGACCCTTTGGTAGAGAAAGATAGGTAAATTTTCTTTCATTCAAATAGGAGAGAATCAATGGGCACAAGTTAAAAAAACCAAACAAAAAACCAAATATGAAATTCTGCCTCAACACAATAAAACTGTGAAGTTGATTGATACTGGCACAGGTTGCCCAGAGAGGTTGTAGAATCTCCCTCCTTGGAGATATTCAAAAGCCATTTGGACATGGTCATGGGCAGCCCTTCTTGAGCAGGACAGTTGGACAAAACAATCCCAAGAGGTCCCTGCCAACCTCAACCATTCTGTGATTTTTGCGATTCTGTGATAATCCTGTATATTTTCCTCAGTTATCCATACTGCTATTTGCTTGTCTAAATCTGTTGTTGTTTAAAAAGCCATGTGATGACCAAGTTTCAGCCTTTCAGCATAACATTTTCAGTAGCATTCAGAATTAGTCTTATTCTTCACTTACTAATACATGCAAAAGACCTAATGCAAGCAAAAAACGTATCCTATATCTCAGTGGTATTAAAAAAAAAAAAAAAGGAGAGATTAACATAATCAATTAAAAATACTTCTAGAAGTATAATACAAAAGTATGCAACAAACCATAACAGCAGCTTGATTCTTCTTTGAACTAATTCTAGGTGCTATGGTCTAGGGTTTCTGAGCAACCCATTCTCTAAACTGCCTCTTTAAGTTAATGTGCAAATGGCTATTCTTGCTTCAGTGGTTCTGTATCAGCTTTTACTGAAGGTTGTTTTCGGAACTATTTTTATTATGTTTGCTGATTGATTAATATTTCACTTCTTAGAAGCAATTGAAAGAAAACTTAGGATGATAAAACAAATTAAACAGTAAGCCTTCACCATACTTGGATTGCTGCCCAAGACTTATATAAGTCAAACCAATGATCAACATATGATATAGACTTTATCAGCACAGATTTTAAGTGCATGTCTTGTGGAAAGAACTTTATTTTAAATTAATGACAAGATTTTTATTTATAAGCACAAAAACCCAACAGTAATTTAATAACATTTTCAAAATGTAACATCTATAACATCAATCATAAAATCAGAAGAAATCCTGTACTTATGACAGTGCACAAATAGGCTTGTTTTTTTTTAACAAAACAAGAACTTTATAAGAATATGCCTGAGAAGTATTACATGTGCACTGACTGACCTTCACAATAGTGGACCCCTGAATTTCCAAGCGTTGGGCCTCTGGATCCAAATTTAAAGGCAATACTTGCTTTGGTGAACAACAGGTAGACCATATCAAACACCAACAGGCAATTCTGCTTCCATTCACAAAGTGTTGGGTGGCTCACTTCATTATAATATGCCATTATAATACACTGTTTAAAATGCAGAGCAGGACATAGCTCTAATTTGAATAAGGTAAGGAGAGAAGGGTATGTGCGTATGGTTCATTGCCTGATTAGGAGTGTTCAGCCACTCTGGGCAGTTGCCCTGAAGGGAAAGAAGGAAATCTACTGTCTGCTTAAATGTTTCATCCCCAGTAAATCACACTGTAAAGATCAGTTCTTACAAAGAGGCTCAACTGAAAAAATTAGTAGCTAGATAGACAGAAAAAGATACAGATATGCTATAAAACATCACACAAACATATATACACTGATAAGATGACTTGACCTATATTGACATATATTATGTCCATACATAATATATACATGTATAAATTTAGAAGCACATATATAAAAGACCACAGATGAAGACAAATGTATGATTTTGAATTGCTATTTCTCTTGTACCTACATTAACAAGACACTCTTTAGTGGAAGAAAATATATCTTTTACTCAAATGTTCCTTCAGTGAAAAGGGTGAAATGTCCATAGAACCGACTCAAATTCTTCATCAGTCTACTGGCATTCATGCAGCAGCTTATTTAGTACACTGATATGCATACTGACTGTATTATTACTGATATTCTGGACCTTATTGATGTCTGAGATGGTGTACTATACTGTTCTGTATGAGGATGAGTATATGAAAGCAATAATTATTATGCAAATCATTCTGGAATTATCCTTTGGCTGAGAAAGACATTAATATAGTAAAATGTTTTATAGAGATGTTTTACTCTTCTGTCTCAGAGGAAGAATAGAAGAATTAATACCAAAAAAGCCACTGTGGAATGGGTCTTCTGGTCTATGGAGGATGTGATTCAACCTTTTTTTACTAAGTCAAATTAAAGTGTAAGGTTTGGACAGAGTTTAAATACTCATAACTGAAACTGCCATCCTGAAAATCCCTGTTCTTCTGACACCAAGCCCTGGAGGAACTTAAGCTCTGTAGAAGATGCAGATTTCTATCTGAAAGTTCCTCAGGCTCCTGAAGTTCTGCTTCTGTACATGCCCAGAAATGTCTTGGTTTTGTAGGGTTCAACGGACTGTGCAAATTTTACATCAAAGCCTGACAGGTATCCCAATATGAACTGCTCCTTACCTTCTGAGCTCTGTTCATGCTGAAACCTTGCTGCTGTAAGGAAACATGGAATAAACATTAAGCCAGGAACAAAGAGAGGGAAAGGGAGACAGAGAGTGGGGGATGATTTTGCCTCATCTTAGATGAGAAACCGTTAACTTCCAATTCTTGTAGAAACCTATTTTCAGAGACATTAAGGGTAAAGGAAGTCAAAGCAGGAACCAGAAACTGATCTCTGGTGATCTCAAGCACTGCAATCACTGCACTACAGAATCCCACTTTTTGACTGAATGGTTTCTGGGATAAGGTTGAAGGCATATTTTTGCCCCCAGCATTTCTTACTAGCTAGCTCAGCTGAAGACTTTGGACACTGTTTCTAGGTGCTTAACTTTCCCTGAGCCCAGTACAAAGCCTTGCTGTAAGGCTCCAGGCTCATCTTTAGGGACAGGCATCAGGAAGTGGGCATTTTGGTACTCCAGGGATAGAGACCTTTTGGATCTAATTGAAAAGGAAGAGCGCCATTTATATATTCAGTGTGCTTTATTTAATAGACAGAATATAAGGGACAACTCAAATACCCATATTTATGCAAGTGATCTGTGGCACACCTTGACCTTTTATCCAAACTGTCCTGACTCTTTTTGTTGTCATGTTAGGAGTCTTAAAATGAAAGAATTAGACAGAATAAACAATCTGTGACCATTCCTCTGATGATTTATTATCATTAAATTCACAAGAAATATATTATTGGAAAATATTTAGAACATTTTGTTATATGTTTAGCTCATGAGAGAGACTGACTTCATAAAATCTCAATAGTGGTATACACCTTCTTGTTAATTTTTGTCTTTGATTCCCCCCTCCCCCCTGAAAGTAGGCAAAATATCATATTGACATACTGTATTTATAGTATTTTGAACAAGGTATCAAAAACTAAATAACAACAAAAGGAACAATGCTAGATTCCTTTAGACTTACAATTAGTCACAAATAAATTAATTACACACATTTATGTATGTATAAATTTATTACGCTGAATTAAATTGGCGTTGATTGAATCATAGAATCATAGAATTGTTAAGGTTGGAAAAGACCGTTAAGATCATCAAGTCCAACCATTAACCTAACACTGCCAAGTCCACCACTAAACCATGTCCCTAAACACCATGTCTGCCCATCTTTTAAATACCTCCAGGTATGGGGACTCAACCACTTCCCTGGGCAGCCTGTTCCAGTGCCTGACTACTCTTTCAGTGAAGAAGTTTTTCCTAATATGCAATCTAAATCTCCCCTGGCACAACTTGAGGCCGTTTCCTCTCGTTCTATTGCTTGTTACTTGGGAAAAGAAACTGACCCCCACCTCGCTACAACCTCCTTTCAGGTAGTTGTAGAGAGCAATAAGGTCTCCCTTCAGCCTCCTTTTCCCCAGACTAAACAACCCCAGCTCCTCAGCCGCTCCTCATAAGACTTGTGCACTAGACCCTTCACCAGCTTCGTTGCCCTTCTTTGGATGCACTCCAGCACCTCAATGTCCTTCTTGTAGTGAGGAGCCCAAAACTGAACAGTATTTGAGGTGTGGCCTCAGGAGTGCCGAGTACAGGGGGACGATGACTTCCCTGGTCCTGATGGTCACACTATTCCTGATACAAGCCAGTTTGCCATTGGTCCTCTTGGCCACCTGAGCACACTGCTGGCTCATGTTCAGGTGGCTGTCAACGAACACCCCTAGGTCCTTTTCCGCCAGGCAGCTCTCCAGCCACTCTTCCCCAAGGCTGTAGCGTTGCATGGGGTTGTTGTGACCCAAGCGTAGGACCTGGCACTTAGCTTTGTTGAATCGCATACAGGTGGCCTCAGCCCATCGATCCAGCCTGTCCAGATCCCTCTGTAATTTCATGCTCTGCAGATGTATACTACATGAGCTGTAACTCTTTGGATTCACTTTCCTGTCATCTTTTTCCATTTTATTACATAAAGTTTGGATGTGATGGCCACTCCTGCATACATTATTCAAAGGGCAGGAACTATGGATTTATACAGCACTACAAAAAGTAATTTAGTTTGATCTCCATTTCTTCCCTAATCATTCCTAACTTCCTGCTTTCCATTAGATTTGGCACCGAACATCAAGTATTTCAGACAGCTATCTGCAATAGCCTATTTCCAATATCATCCTGATAAAGGCAAATCAAATCCCGGTGTATTCAAGTGCTTCTATTGCTTTCCCTGAAAGACTGTAATCTAATATCTAAAACGCAAGCAGAGATATTTTTGACTTTTTATAACAATCTTTCCCCTAAAATGAAGTTGAGTCCATGATTTTCTGACTCAAAAAACCAAACTGCACGATTACATATACAGTTAAAAGTTGTTAATGCATTTTAACAATAGAAAAATAGCTTATCTCATTATGGACTTGGTCCATTTTGACTAATCCATTTTTTGCAATAGTTATTGGAATATTCTAGGCACATCTTGGACAGCACTGCTCCAGACAGCTTGAAATTGAATGTTTGCAAAAATAACC
Organism: Nipponia nippon; assembly: GCF_047370975.1. Classification (NCBI taxonomy): domain Eukaryota; kingdom Metazoa; phylum Chordata; class Aves; order Pelecaniformes; family Threskiornithidae; genus Nipponia; species Nipponia nippon. Next base: position 47,286,353 of record NW_028262347.1, read on the forward strand.
TTGCTGCTGAAATGTTAAGGGTTGAATGTTGTTCGTATCATAAAGACTGGAATTAGGGTTTCTAATGTTCCACGTTTGAGGGTGAAAAACAACACCTTCGGGTCCTTGAGCTGAAATACATTTTTTCAGTGGGCACAATTTAAATGAAGTGCAATATTTCTAGAGATGGAATAACTCTACAGGTAGTGGAGTAAATTAATTATAATGATTGGTATTGGCAGGTTACATCTCTGGTGAGTATCTACCCCAGAGAAAGTGTTCAGCATAACTGAATGAAAATATGGGATAAATAAGTTTGGCGAAAGCCATTTCATTAGAAATATCTATTTAATAAAGGCAAGCTGTAAAATCAATGGTGTTAAAGAGAACAACAAATAACCCTAGTAACAACTATTTGAAACCTTTTAGCACCCCTCACTGGAAGGATATTTTTATACCTATTAAGTAAACTATGTCAGAAAAAATAAATAAGCCTTTTAAATGGGAGCTCTGCCTGAGGGAAGGCTACATAAACAGATTCTAAATAAGCATGGAAGAGGATTGGAGCTGATATAACCCAGCACGATTTTACTGATTCAGCAGCGCTACTCCAATTAACTGCTGCTGAAGTTCTGGCAGAGGGAATTTATTTTACAGAATATGGTCTCAGCTTTGCATTTTAGAAGTCAAACATGCTCTCTTGCTAGATATGTTTCAAACAAGACTTGAATAAGGATCGTTCTAGGGTGGTTTATTCTGTTAGTACTAAGAATGCCAAATGACGCCAGTTCTAGGATAAGTAATAACCTTTGATTTCATAAACTTATAGATTAAGAGGAATATAAATGGTCATTATGAATGATGCTGCTTGACCTCTTGTTCAGCACATGACAGAGAATTATGTCAATTAAAATACAGTGATGAGCAACCTCCATTGCTCTCTATTTAAATGCTTGTGATGTTTGTGTTGCTGAAGACTGCAGATGCCGAGCTATGAGAGCAGATATACTGAGGATGCAAAACATAGTTACTCAGGATCTTCTCCCTCTCCCACTGTAGCGCAACAGAATTGCAAAGGTTCTGCTGTAAGCCTGCCTCTCTAGGGCAAAAGAAAAGGCATAATTTCTTTTGTTTACTTCCCCAGGGTCTTTATTAACACACACACTTGGAAGACATTATGTTATTAGCTGATTAGTAATGCAGAAATAGTTTCAAACATGAACTTGAATTTCACATATGCCAATGATGAGCTTTCATTATTCACTCCTTATGGTCTTGTTTTGTCTTTTTAGACAGTTACTTGACAACAGTAATACTTTCCTTTTGAGAAGTTCTGACAATTTATTTTCAAGAACTTTCCCGTAAGAAGATACCGTGCAGGGAATCAGCACAATGGTGCGTTACGGAAATAGAAACCATCCCACTGACTCGGGAGGCTCCACACGAGTTGTGCATATAATGTTGCCTTCCTGCCGGCAACCTGACTGGGCAGCCAGCATAACTAAATTCTCTAATGACTGAGCTAATCATCATATTACACTTATTGCTGCCAAGGTAAAAGGGGTGACCAATGCAAAGGGAATACAGACAGCATTGCCCAATACAAAGCTGTTTGCCAGCTGCTGTTTCAGCCCTGGAGGACATATGTAGCTTGAGTAATTTTGAGCAGCTTTTTTTAAACAGGCCTGAACAACTCAGACACGGTTTTGAGAGCAGAACACTTGCAAAGGTGAGCTTTCCTCATTCTCTGTACCTGTGGCTATATCTAAATATTCCTTAACCATAACCAAGGATTCAGCTGTTTATTTATAAATAATTTCTGCTTGACAGAGCAAATGATCATGGAGTAAAACCCTACAAGAAACCAGCTCCTGATTCTGAAGTATTTCCCTTCAGAAGAAGGGAAAAAAAGAATATGTTGAAAAATATATACTCAGACATACAATATCAGATCATTAAATCCCAGACTGAGGAATCCTCAGTGTACTCTGTCTTTAACAAACCTCTTATTCTACAGCGTGCTAATTTGCATCAGGCTGTTTTTTTCTTCTTTTGGTTTAATGAAATAGTTCCTAACTAATCCCTATAGAGAAAGTACTGCCTCTATGGTACAGATTTTCACCAGAGGTTCTTTGTACAACACCCTCATTCCTAGAGCAACATTCAATTATTCTGAATAATTTTGGGTTACTCTATTTATTATCTATCATCATTCTATGAATTATTAACTCTGAATTTTTCAATTATTTGCAAAGATTTCTTTCAGTACATTCATTCAGTTTCAGTCTATTATTTCTTTGTAAAAATAATGAGGTATTTGTCTGTCCTTAAAACATATAGCAGTATATAAAAAAGCCTTTTGAGAAAAGTGCAAACATATACTATGTAAATTATCTTTTCCTTTAAATGATGGGCAGCTCTACTGAAATGACTGTAGTACTTCAGTCTCCTGTTGCAGTCCAACAGCCCTCACTTTAGTGAGGATTCAGCTGGAGGCTAGACCAGTGATGAATGTAGGACTATCCATGCTGAGGAACCAATGCATCTCTAACCTTATATCTCTTTTTCAAGCATGTGGACATACACACATGGAAACATACATACTTGCTCCTAATACATATATAGTCATCTGCATTAATTGCAAATGAGGACTAAAATGTCTCAGATATTCTTCCTGACTAAAGAAAGAAGGGATTTTTTTATTAGTTTTTAAATTCTGTATTAGAAGAAAAATACAGCAACAACAACAAAACCTCAAAGTCTGAGCATAAAGATTTTTTTAAAAGAACTACTCCTGAAAAGATATTCCCCTCATTCATAAAAATAAATTAAAATAAATACAAAAAAGCTAAGGATAATTATTGCAGTAACTGATGTCCGCTGAACTCACGCCAGGTTTCATATAATAGATTTGATCTCCATCAGCATGGGTAGCTCCATTAATGTTAAAAGATTAATCTGACATACAGTAACTGTGAAACCTACAATGTGTCTCTCAAGTGAAAACATAATCCGTAATTTTGTTCATGCTTATAGGTTTACTATTTGCAATACCTTCACTTCTGTGGGATAATATAACTTGATATGGGTTGTTGTAAAAATGTTTTAAGATCTATGGTTTTAGCAATCAGATTTCCTTTTTTTTTTCAAATGGATTTTTACAAGTACATAATTAATATACACTAATTATTTAGCAATTTTGCATGTGGTATACAAAACTGCATTTATGAATAATGTTTCAGTGACCAGCCTGTGTGAGCAGGAGATATCATAGGATGTGTTTCTTAGACACATAACTTAAATGCATAAACTGTTCCTTCCATCTGTCTCTTACCATTTAAGATTTGCCTTTCTATGCTCTGTTCATCACTTGGCATATAAGCATTTGTTCACAGATTAGTGAGGTCTCTAGGAAACAGCTCATTAATTCCAAATTTTGAAAAGTCAATTCTGAGTTTGGATTTCTCAATTTTCAGGTGTTTCAAGTCCAGCAAGAGGTTGAGATTGCCAGAATGCATCTTCCAAGAAATTATCTTTCTTAAGAGCCCCTAAACTCTTGAAACTCCCAAGAAGACCACTGTTGTCCAGAAATATTGGATAAGTTGCATTTCTTCACCATTTCTAAAACATAAACTTTGAAGACAGAGAAGCAACTGTTAATTAATTAAAATCACAGCCAAGAGTCATATAAACTCATTATTATGAAACATGTTATCATCCAAAACAACTTTATCAAGATATTCCAATCACTTTGCCTACTATACCCCTTTTCCTTTTTTTAGTCTTTGTTTTTGCAAAGTTTCATGTACCTGAATCATTTAACACAAATAAAACATGTCTTTCTTCTTAATAAGACTACCCAAATTCATAAATCTACATCGGTATTTGCAGGTACTAGTAAGCCAGATGTCAGTACTTCCTTCATCAAAATTGTACTATATATGTTGTGGGCACACACAGAAAGGTACTTAATGCCCATTCTCACTGCCTTCATGTTTATGTTTTTTGCACATAGAATTATTAATGCTATCCGCCTCATAGCCATCCATGTATGTTTATTGGAGATATCTGATGAAACTGATAAATGCTAACAAATTCCAGATGAAGATGGTAATAATGTGCTTTTTACAGAATTTATTCTTAAGGTTGTCAAAAACTAGGCTGTTTTCCTTACTACTAGCTGTTATTCATCTGCTCATATTTACATAAAATTAAAGCTGTGACTTGTGGAATTACTTTTCATGAGAAAGGTAATAAACAACATCAGGCTAAATTAGCAGTTTTTAAAGTAACTTTTCTGTATTTCCTTTATTTTACAATTCAAACTTTCCATAGAACTGTTGTTTCCTTGAATAGTTATATAGAATGTAACTTGCAGTATACCATTCCTCTAAGCTGGTACCGCACTACTTCACCATAGCCCCATTTTGTGCATAACACCTAGGTAGAGCATGGAATATTCTGACTCAGAAAAGAAACGCCTTTTGAGCCCCAGAGCTTCTGCTCCTCAGAAAAGGAGCATAAAATCATGGAAAGAATGATGGAAGGGACTTCAAGAGATCACTTAGACCTTCTTTTCTACTCTCTACCAGTTATATCTAGGGCTAGCTTGAAAGATGTTTGCCTAAGATCAAAATTTCCAATGTGTAATGCAAATCTCTCCTGGTGCAATTTAACCTCTTTAATTTTTTTCTATTGACCATGAACATAAAGGGATTATTCACTTCCTCTTTGAAGCAGTTTTTATGTACGTGAATTCCATTGGTGTGTCTCTCTTCTGTCTTCGTTTGTAGACTCGGAACAACCCAATTAATTCAGTCTTTTCTAATAACTCATGGTTTTTAAACCTTCAGTCATTCTTGTGGATCTTTTTTTTTTCACTTTTCCCAATTGGTTAATATTATGCTTGAAGTGCAAAGATTTCAGCTCAGAGATTACAAATGACATATTATATACGACAGAGCAAATATATTATTTGGATGTCTTAAGTATAATTCCCTTTTTTACAACAGCATGAAATTGGTCATTCACAAGTACCATGTAAATTTAAACCACAAACCTCTTTTGATGGGCTAGTAACATCCTCCTCAACCCGTACTTCTGCTCTGAATTACCACCTAAATGTAGATCCTTGCACTTGCCTTTACTACGTGTAGCTTGGCTTCCATGTGTTTATCTGTAAAGGTACTCCCAATTCTACATATAAACAATAAAAGTAGTTCTCAGCAATTAAAATATTAGCCAGCATATCTCCAGGACTGATGCCTGTTGAGGGTTGATTCATTTCAGGTATTATTCTATCTTGAACCACTGATGATAATTCTGGTTGTGATTGTCCAGCTAATTACGAATCGACTTCTAAGAAGTTTCATTTAGACTACTCTTATCATTAGATGCCTTGCCAGGTGTCACTTGGTTTTTTTAATATGTCAACAACTTGACAAGAACTTAGATATATTTCTGCTGCTGTTTGTCCACTACCTACTGAAGACGTTGCCTGTCATACAACAGTTGCTCAGCAACAAGCTGGGCCAAACCAATGCTGGCTCTTATTTAGGTTATATTTGTCTAGGAGCTTACAAACAGTTTTATTGTTTTCAGTATGTTTCCATGATCGGTTTACAGTTTTCTGCTCCTCCCTTTTCGCACTTTTTAAAAAGAGGGAATGTATTTCACTTTTCCAGCTTCCAAAAAATGTTCATTACTTTGTTCCTCAAAAATAATCACTGTTATCTCTGAGATTGTTTCAGACAGATTTCTGTGATCTTGAGATTAATTTTATCTAGGTTCTGGTTTTCAAAGTATTCTCTAGCCCTTTCTTTTCCTGTTCTGGGTGGGAATTTTATCCTTTTGATTTGTCCTTAATTACAATAGACACCTCTATAATCAAACTGGTTTTAGTGAAGACTGATTCAAAAGAGGCATAAAGCTCTTTGACCTCCTCAGCATTACCTACTCCCCAGTACATCCTTCCTGATTTTTTCCTTCTGTTTGTGTTACTCATTTATGTTTGTCCCCACTGTTTCAGATTGCAGTCGATGAAAAGCTTGTGACTCAACTTTTCATTAGTAAATTAATCTCCTATTAAACTCCTATCTTTTCCTTGTATTTTATTATCAGTTGTCAAGTAGAAACGTTTACAAAGATTTTATGAAGCTTTATGGGACTTAATTCAGTTCTGTTTTGAAAATCAAGTATTCTGAGTTGGACACAAAAAATCTTTAGAAATTTTGTGTTTTCAGCTGAAAACCAAAGATAGCAAACAGATTTCTGATTGCAACCTGAATGCAGATTCATCCCAGGTAACACTGTATATCTTAATTTCAATATCATTAATTTTTATTTATTTTATCATTTATGTGATTTAGATGCTTCACAAAGCTCTATGATATGTTCTAATTAATCTCACAGAGCAAAGAAAACAAAAATCTCTATGTTTAATATGTTGTCTGAAGCTCAAGAATACCTTGATAATCCTCAGAAGCAGGCATTTCAATTTAAGTGGTTAATTTTAAGGGCACTTTATAATTTAAAAAGTTAGAGAAACACACATTATTATATTCAGTATGCTAGGTACATCTGCTTTCCTTCAGTTTCACCTTATGAATTTTCATGAATATTTCATTTACTCTTCTCATCCTCTATCAGTCATTTCAAGTATTGCAGTCAATTAATTGTATGATAAAGCTGATATTACCTTTTAGTTTCTAATCTTAAAAGCAATGAAGTAAACAAGAAAGGTATTGAAGACTGCATTAACAGGGGAATAGCTCTATAAAACAAACAACAGTACTATCACAGTTCTAAAATGCTTGATAATGTCCCATCAGGAAGAGTGTGCACAGTGCTGATAACTATCCCACAGGAAGGAAGTTACCTCAGAGAAGGAGAAACATAAGGAAACACAATACTATATCCCAGAAGCCTGATTTGACTTTCCTAGAGTTGGAGCCGAGTTTTCAGAAAGCAGAATTACTCTTCAGAATGATATAAATGAAAAGAAATATGTGAATGGCTTGTACATTTTTGCTTATTCATTCATTCTAGTAAGAACAAAAGTACATGCCGTATTAGTAAAGTGCAAGATGGGAGTGAGGTCCCCAATGATCCTATTAGCAAAATTCAGAACTTGCCATATGAGCCAGGAAGAAAAACAGAAGCTAGAGAACTGTCTGAAAAGATGACTAACAAACTTAAAGAGCATGCTGCAGCTTAGAAGGGATAATTACCCTTAAGTATATATGCTAATTTAAAATATTTTTTGTTCACAATTTAATGCATTATGTGGGTAGACTCTTCTTGTGAGGTTTCAATTCAGTATTGTCAGCCACAGGCACTCAAAAGTTATTTTAGTACCACACCTGGTCCCCACCCCACCCAAATGATGAGATTGGGAAGAGAGCACATTAAGGGGTTAGTGAGTTTGTTTGGTTTTGTACTTCACTGGGAATGTTTATCCTCCAACTAATATTCAGTCTGGAAGGCCAGAAACTTTTTTGGTTTTAAATGAAGGCTGAGCTTTCTTAGGTAATAATCTGTGTTCAGCAGTTCAAGTTTCAAGTGACAAAACAAATAAAGAAGACAAACCCAACAAAGAAAACCCTACCTATCATATGATTGATAAGAAAAAAGCCCTTATATTGCAAAATTTGCCAGCACTACTAATGCTTTCCATATAGGCAACAAATAGTGAAAATATATGGATCTTGCAGACTTCACTAAATCCATGCAGCAAAGACAGTGCTTGCCCTTCTACCTAAAAGCATGAGGCACAGCACAATAAGCAAATCACACAGTTCTCTGAAAATCCAGACAGAAAATGGTTATCTGTGTAAGGACTTTTGTACCAGTTTTACATCCTTGAAATGAACATTGTGTTTCCTATGTACTTTTGACAATCCAGGACTCCACTATAGACTGAACAGCAAAGAAAAGAGGGATGAATAGTATTTAAGACAACCCTGTTCTGCCTGTTGACCTTTGAGAATCCCGTTCTGAAGCTCTTAACTCTGGTGTAAATTGTGTATGTTGCCTATCCACCCACACATTATAACTTTTAAATGTACTGCTTTGGGCTGGGACAGAGTTAATTTTCTTCATAGTAGCTTGTATAGTGCTTGTTTTGGATTTGCAACCAAAACAGTGTTGATAACAGGCTGATGTTTTAGGCTGACCTCAACTGACCAAAGGGATATTTCATACCATATGATGTCATGCTCAGCATATAAAGCTGGGGGAAGAAGAAGGAAGGGGAGGATGTTTGGAGTGATGGCGTTTTTCTTCCCAAGTAACCATTTCACGTACTGGCGCCCTGCTTTCCTGGAGATGGCTGAACACCTGCCTGCCAATGGGAAGTAGTGAATGGATTCCTTTGTTTTGCTTCTGCCCACAGCTTTTGCTTTACCTATTAAACTGTCTTTGTCTCAACTCACAAATTTTCTCACTTTTACTCTTCTGATTCTCTCCCCCATCCTACCAGGGCGGGGAGTGAGCGAGCAGCTCTGTGGTGCTTGACTGCTTGCCAGGGGTTAATCCTTAACCAGTCTGGAGGAATCCAACTTCCTATGCACAAATACTCAGCGCCATCTTATAGGCTGTAGAATATCTAAGAAGTCCAGAGGGGGATGGACAGATATGACATATGACCTGTAGCACATCATACATGACCTGGCTGGTAGCTGAAGGCGGGGAGAACAGCCAGGCCTAGGGTATCTAAAATGTCACTAGATGTCTATATTTAAGTAGTTGAATCACTTCCTATGAATTTTGAATGCTGTACATTTTAAGTAAACAAATATTTTTAGTAGGATGAAAGACCTAAGAATGTAATGTGAAGGTAGCTGAAAAAACAGTCCCATCGCCTACACCATTCCCATTGCACAGGCATAAATACCAACATTAGAAGCAATATAATCAGTAACATTAGTTTTGTTCTATTTTAGTACACCTGCTTGCTATTAGCGGACTCTGCTTCTAAAGTAAGAGTAATTCATAAGCAGAAAAATCCTTTAAACAGAAGGTTATATAAAGTTTATTTGGCTTTTGGTCCATGTCATAACACTGAGATGGTAATGCTAATAGGGTTAAGGTAGACAATGCCAAGAGTGACCCAGTTTAATTGCAGTTGGACTATATGACATCCAGAGGTCCCTTCCAAGCTCAACAGTTCTGTGATTCTAATATTACAGATTCGTTCCAAACAACACTAAATTATGTTGTCCTACTGGCTATTAAACTTAAGTTCAACATAAAAGCAAAATAAGAGTGGTCAACTATTCTGGCCACTAAAGCGTAAGTATGTACTTGTGTACAGGTAAATCCAGGTCCATATTTTACCTGTTTTTATTAATCTGTTGAAAAGTTTTTCTCCCTTGGTGATTTAATTTGACATACTAATTTGATTCAGAGCACTATTTTAACCTGCTGCCCTGATCTCTGGCTACACGAGTCATTTCCAGGGCTCTGAGCTTTTGACACCACTGCAACAGAAACAGAATAACATAGAAACCCTTGCCTTTCCAAAAGAAGGGGCAGAAGGAGAAAAGGTAGCAGTGCCCACCCCCATGTGTTACAAGAGCCACCAGAGGCTTGTGGGTCTAAGCATACTTTAGCTCCAGAAAAGACACAGCTATGCCCTCTCTGTTGGCCTGCAGACCCCTGCGCTTCCTTAAACATGGAGAATGCAAACAACAACTGCTGAGCTGGAATTTAATCAACCCACTTTTGCTTCAGCCCTCACCTATTGTTTAGTGCAAAACTGTAAATGAAAAGAGCCCTTTGAGTGAGTTGTGGCATGCATTAGTTTTAATGTGCTTTAGCTGTAGGGGCATATATGTTAACATCTAATAGATAGCTTGATGATTCACCTTTGCTGCTGAGGGCAAAATGATCTTTCACTCAACTGAAGTGCAAACAGTTTGTTCTATAAATCCTTTTCTGCCTTAAAAGAGCTGTGTTCTTACAGAAATTCTGACACTGTGAAAAATGATCATGCCTGAGTTAAAAAAAAAGCCTCAAAAATGTAGAATCATCTACCCCAGCTGATGCATTAAAGATGCGTGAGGGCAAAACAATATCTGTTGTGTTATCTCTTGCAATTCACGTAATGAGGAGTATTCTGCAAGAACTACCAGCAGAAGCAGTTAACAGAATTTGCAACTTTCTTTTTTGATGAAAGACCAAACTGGCCCATTCTTGAGTCCAGGCCCTTCATGGTTAGTCTAGAAGAAAGATGTATCAGGATAGAAACAGCCTGATCAACTGAATGCTTCAGAAACAATGACAACTGATCTGAACTACTTTTCCAGTAAAGCATTTCTTTAACTTCACTCTATATTGTTTCTGACACTCAGAAGATTACACAAGATGAGCAGTCAACATTTTCTGTCCCTAGATTACAAGTGTACAAGGAGGAAACTGGAGACAGCTGCTACTTGCTTTTTTGGGGGGAAGTGGTGTGTGGTCTTTTGTTTGGTTGGTTTTGTTGTTGTTGTTGTTGCTCTTTTAATTTTTCTTCAGCATTATTCAAGGAGTGAAAGTTTGGATGTTCAGGCATTAGCATGTTTGTATCCATATTCTAATCCAATTTTTCTTAGCTTTTAAATATTATGCAAGGTTATGCACATTCACACATAAGCCTGAAATACTTCAGAAGGTATTGCACAGAGAAGCTAGTGGGGAGTAATAGCACCCTTGTGTCACTCTAGATGGCTATTTAAAAGGAATCTAAACACAGTGGAGACTGAGAGAAGTTAAATCTCTGCAAAATTACAAGTTTATGCTGAAATTTATAGTTGAGCATAACAGCATGTATCATATTGATGTGTTCTTTTAACTAGTTCATTATTTTTGTAATTAATTCCAATTGCAAAGTTTATTTTTTGTTTCATTCTAAATAAAAAGACTCTTTTATTATTTGTTGTTTATTAACTTCAGTATAACTTTGAAAAAGTAGAACTGTCTTTGTCCTTCAGGATTGCTGCAAAAGAAAAAGACAATTTTGCAAAATATTTTAGTCTAACCTGTCTCTGTTTCCAGACAAACCCTGTGTATATCACTCACAAAGTTCATTTAGCTTTCTTGGATTCAAATCATATTCTTCCAACTTAAAACTGAAAAGGAAATTTCTCTTTTCAAATATGTAATACACTCATTGTCCAAAGCCTATTTTAGTTATACCAGGATAATGTTATTATATTAACAACATGGAACTGTATAACTGATTAAATGTGTTTTCATTCAACAGAGTTTGTCTTTTTGTAAATTAGTATAAAGTTTGGCTTAGATAAAATAAAATTTGGGATTCCACCAAATAATTCCACCCAAACTCAAATCATATGTACAATAGCAAAGAGTGCAAGAAACAAATCACTCTGCATAATGTAAATATCAGGTCTTGTTATGGTAAACAGATATGTAAAAGAAAAAATAAAGCACATTAGGCCCAATAAACTGCAAGTCACCTTCCATATTTTCTCAAGACCAGGCAGAAAATGACACTGTTAAACTGGTTTTGTTTTTATTTCTAACCTCAACATAACAAAACAGCTCCAAGTCTTTTCTGAATTGAGCAAATTTTCAATAGCTGTCCATGCATTTCTATGTCATCAATATTTCTGGCATATTCTTTATTAAGACTATATCTCTTACAATGGATTGGAGACAATGTAGATAGAGCATATCATATGCACATTAAATTGACACCAGCTAAAAAAACTCTTCAACCTCTTGGGTCAGAGATCCTAAGAGGCCACTTTCATTCTCTCTGATTTCTCTATACTGCTTAAGTAGTATAGAAAGAGACACAAAAGAGACAGCAACCAACATTGACATCCATTTTTACCAAATGTGCTTACATGAATATGAACAAAGGAGGATTAGGATTTCATATTTCTTGTTCCATTGTGAAGAAAAATATAGCTATTTTGATTAATTCTACTGAACAGTTTATTTATACTTTATTACTGGCAAAATTCTATAGATAGAAAAAAAGTACACATTTTCATAAGTTCTTTGAAGAAAGTTGTACCAGTTATACCTTTACCAGGTAGTAAAGATACTTGCATTTCTGAAAATATAGAGGTATGTGTGTGCATGTGCGCATGTGTGTGTGAAGCTGGAGACAGATACCTTGCGATTAAGTGATTTAATGTATTTAAGAAGAAAATTTCAGAGCTCTTCTCTAGGGCAATGTTGTGAAGTTTTGAAGACTGGCATTTTTAGCACAAACATATAAAAAACGTTTATTCTTCCACTCTAAACAAATCTTGGAAGTGTTTCCTAAAGTTCTCTTTTATAAGCACTGTCAGAATAACTAAGAATAATGGTATGAAACTAAGAAAAAGTAAATTTAGGCTGAGCATCAGAACAAATGAATGGTGAGGAAATAAGCAGAACTCCCAGTCAGAGAGGATAAAGCACTTTCATTTGAGTGATTTAGAACTTGGAAATTCACTTCAGAGAAAAATCCAGCACTTGGCAAGGAATGACCCAGATGAGTATTGGTTGCTTAAACTCCTTTCTAAGCTGATTGTGTGATTCGTATGATAGACTATCATTCTATCTATTTACTGCTTATTGCTCCTTTATGATAATGTAGTTGGTATCACATAACATTACAGATTCATCTCTGCAGCATTGTTACAAAGCTGCTCAGGCAGACAGTTTTTAATAGGGCCATAATCCCAGCTGAAAAGAAACCTGATGTGACCATTCCTCAAAGGGTAAAAGGAATCTGTGGATTATTTATACAGGCTTTGGTAATCTCTTTATATTTATTGGGATCATGTAACTGAGAATACTTATACTGAATTATATCACTGTAATAATTAAGAATATGATAAAAATTCAAGTTGTATTATGCATTTCTCTACTTTTCATTTTAATATGGTGATATTATATCTGGTTCACTGTTATTAAAATAATCTGTAATGAAACTTAGCATCCCACATATTTATATGCATATCAAGAAAGTGTTCAGAATTTTTTTTTATTATTCAGACATTCCCAATTCATACTGAGGACCAAATACTTTGATATTGTTCAGAGCTTCTAAGATTCTGCTTTGGCTAAATATTTTGGAGGATAACACAGACACACACGCACACTTTGCCTGAAGATTTTGTAAATAGTCTTTTTTCTGGCAAAAGACAGTACACAGACCAAAAGACGAACTGAAAGTTCATGGTGAGTTAAATTCTTTTCCAGAGTAGTTGGGATGTGACTACAAAAAGGTGGTGTTCAGCAGACAGGGCTCTGACAGAGTTTTCTGCATCACAGGTTCATTTGTTATCATCTCAGGAGTTCCACTTCCCCCAGCAGGGTCTCGATGCTCACCACAACCATTTCAAATTCCTAAATAAGAGCTCCCTCTTGCCCTCACTCTTTGTGCACCAGTAGCTGACTCTCTAGCCAACTGAAACTGCCAGGTAAATCCATGCGACTGAGAAATGAGCCACAGAATGATACAGCTGCCTTTCCAAATTAAAACCAAACCAAACAAACAAATCAAAAATGAAGACTTTCAAACAGAAGATGGAAAGCATGTGAGCTGGCTTGTAGATTTGTTGTAATAGTCAAATAATATTTCCTTCTTCCAAGAAGTTATGTCAGATTGATAACCACAGCTATAATGTCTAATGCTAATTTTTCTCATATCTTTTCAGCATTTTGCCCTTGGATAAGTCAGTCAGCATTCCATGGCTTTCAAACAAATATTATCCAACAGCAGAGAAGCAGAATATCTTCAGAACCTGAACAACCAAAGTTTAGGCATCTGATGATCTTTCCAAATTTATAGATTTGGCTTGGTGTATCTAGCACTTTGAAAGAAAGAAAATATGAGAGAAAAAAAGAAGCCATTTTCAAAAGTCATTCTCTTCACAGGACAAGAACAATGTTGAAAGGAACATCATTGTGACTTTGAAAGCTTTTGGACCGACTGACAATCAGGAATACCAAATGTTCTCTCAGTTAAAATAGATTTATAAGTCATTTCTTCAAGCACCAGTAACAGATGCTTAAGTGTATGTTGGGAGTGAAATAAATTACATTCTCATTTACATACTTCTGTGGAATTTAAAATTTGGAATCAGTAGATTTTTCTCGTGATTTCTGGATGCTCTCTGATATGTTTTTCCACACCCTTTCATGCTATGGCTTGATAACAACACTTAACACTGATGAAGAAATAGTTGCTTTAAAGGCTAAGTCTTGTTCACCTTAATTTTAAAGCCCTTGACTCATCTTTCTCAGAACATCTGAATTAGAGGATTACTAATGCAAAGCCATGGTTTAGCCACAGTTTTTCATCTCTTGCCGATCTCTTTCATACTACTTTAATTTCACAGGTGTTATTCTCCAATTATTTTAGCTTTGCTGATTAATCCTTATAATATGGATATTGATACATGTAAACCAATTTTCCAGGATCACATTACAGTTGGATTTAGTCAAGTATGACTGTGGAAAAAAATATCTGAAATGTACATAGCCATATTCATCTTTACTTTAAATTCAGCTGAATAATAGCAGCAATAAATGCTGTTTGGACCGACTGAGTATTAGTTTTTTCACTAAACTGTTCTTTAACATAGTGCTTTCATAAGATGACAATAGGAGAAATGTGTACAAATGAAAATGGATTTGTAATGAAATGTGGTAGTAGAACTCAAATCTTTTTATTGATTTTATTTCAATAATGCAATATTTGAGTAAACAATGTTAAAAAGCTAACAGTCTTTCTAATCTCATTCATCTTTTGACTATATTTGGAAATTAAAAGCAACAGTTTGTCCCTTTGAACTATTCATCAGATAAATAATGCAATACTGATCAGGAAGCAATACTGAACAGGAAGCAAAGAATTAGAATCACTGAGGTGTAACCATATCTGTATCCATTTAGTAAGGTAGTTCTTCAGTATTCTTATTTGCCAGAAAGTGTACAGTAGCTACATTTTCAATGCTTTAGAGCACCAACTAGCTTCCTAATGAAAAGTAATTTGCATGGTGGCAACCTATTTCCTTGTTGAGTCTTTTGCATTGAAGGGTAAGAATGTCAAGACAAGAATAGATGACATATTTCAGACTTACCACAATCTCTCAGCTTTTTTATAGGCTGATTCTAGGAGAAAAATATCTGACTGCCATGTGGATGCTTTCACAGTGAGATTCTCTAAAAAGCCCTCAAACTGATCAGGTGAAGAATGATGACATTTCTCCCAGAATGCTTATGCCTCATTGCAAGGTGGATAAAGCATTCACAGAGCCAGGAAGACCAGGGAGAAGCAAAGAAAAACACAGCAGGGATCACATCAGGTAGCTTTGCATAAGTTTTCATATTTGTCCTTCAGACTGCATGGGTTGCTCTGTACTTTCAAGAACTTTATTGCTGCTTTCTGAAAGTTGCAAATTATAAGAAGGTCAGATGTCCTGCTCAGGGCATGAACTTAGATTCTGGGACTTGTTTGACCTGTTGCTGTTGGGTTTTGGAGATGAGCACAATATGAGGGTCTGATTATACAGCATGCTGCCTACCAAAAAACTGTCAGAATGTGTCAGCTCCAGAGCCAGTCATTGCTTTCAGATGAAATCCTCTTTTCACCCCAGTTTCTTTGAAGTGACCAGTTAAAAAACATGAAAAGGTTTCCTACCTGTATGACTTTTTCTCTATAAATACACACACAAATTTAACTGCATCGTATAGATAGGAAAAAAATCAGTTCTGCTGAGTGGGACAATATTGAAGACTTGAAAGAGTTCACCCCCTCCTTCCTTCCCTTTCTTTGTCCCTCCCTCTGCAACTACTGTGTCTTTGTCCTTTTTACAGTTAATCTTCTTTCAATTATTTCTAATATTTTTTGTAGGTCCTTTTGAAGACTCCTCTTGTGTTAGAGGATCCTTCCTTGCTATGTCTCTCAGTTTTTGCCTGCACTGTAGAAATTTTTCCCAGCTGAGCGCACTCACTTGTTCTCAGAGACAGAGTATTTTTTCTCTGTCTCCAAAAGCCTCTGTATTGCCCACCCACAGCCAGAACATATAACCTAGCAGCCCTCCTTCCTGCTGCCCAGTGGCACCTTCTTACACAAAGCATACAGGAAATGGCACATATACACTGGACCAAGAAAAAACATATTTAAAATTTCTGCCATCTTTCACTTAGTTCACAATATCTTTTTGCCTTAATTGCTGGATCTGGTGTTGTGGCAATGGCTAACTGCTGAACAGTCTCCTAAGTTCTGGAATGGATTTTAAACAACATGAAATAAATAACACGAAATTGGAATATTCCTTGTTTACTTGTTTCCTATCCAGTCTGGGGATTTAAGCAACAGATTTAAAAAATCTGGCAGATTATAGTGTGACTGGTTGGATTATTAGAGCAAAATTAATAGTTTAAAAGTTACAGCCACTGTGTTGTTTGTCTCATTGTTTCCAAGTCTCCACCAATGAAAGCAGATCAACATTTAGCCCTTTAAAAATGTTTAAAGGATATATTTTTTTCTGTTGAATCTTATCACTTCATTCCAACTGAAATGTAAATAAAATTATACTCAGGAATACTTGATTGGTCTCCAGAATTTTTGAAGATGGTCTGTGAGGCTGGTTGTTTTTCTTCAGACTTGGCTTTGGGGGCTTTTAAGATCATATTTCAGAATTTCTGAGTATTTAAATAATAAATGGGCAGTTTCCCAAGTATGAGACGTACCTGCTTGCTTCTGATTAGGATAGACTTTTGGCAACTGCTAACACTTGTTACACTTGTTACCTACAGCTGATATCATATCTTGTATTGTTGAGCTGACATTTTCAGGTCAATTAATATTACCCCACAGAAAAATATGTGATTGCCTACAGGAAGCCAAATGTAATACCTGATTAAAACCATTTGGAACATTTTGTGGGAGAAAACTTTCATGAAATGCAGGATTTTATCAAAGCAGAAAAAATTTGTAAGCATACATCTGTTCCAACCAAGTTTTTAATCATAAAACTCCAGGTTTGAAACACATCTAGAAAGTGAAGAAGTGATGCTTGCTTTCTCAGTATCTCTGCATATAAGCCAAACTCCCACCCACCAACATATAGAATGTGACTGACACATGTATTTGCTGACTTTCTGATTTCCAGTTTTACATAGACAAGAAAAATAAGCAAGCAAACAAAATTTTTATCATTATAGTGTGACAGTGAAGCAGAAAAGGAAACTGTGAAAGCTTTTCACAAACTAAATCATTAGTTATTGCAGAACATTTTTGTATGGATGGGTTAATCTTCCTATGCTGCATATCGGTAACTGAAATTACACAGAGGAAAGAAATTACAGTTTTAGAAATATTTTTATTACATCAATATTTAGATTTCAGTTATATCTAAACAGGTTCTCATGTTTCCATCAGAAAAAAAATTTTGCACACTTTAGTTTCAATTTGTGTCCCCAAGAAACCTGGGACCTTCCATAAATATTCAGTTAATATATGAAATTAAATGGATATACTTGCATGATCTAAAGTTGAAAGGCTTTTTTTCTTTTAAATGCAGTTCTCATTTTCAGTTTAGTTTAAATCATATTAGCAGATATTTTTCAATTATGCTGGAAAAAGGAGCTTATTCCAAAACTAGTGCCCCCATGGAAAGCTATGTTCTTATAGTTTCAGCAGCTGAACAGTGTGGAATAATGTTACTGCTCTAACTTTCTTGGAAACACTGGAGATTCTGGAGATTACATACAGTTTTGTTACATTCCATTCCTTTCACTGTGAGCAAGTAATTCAATTTCTCTTTGCAGTTTGCCCCATCTAAAGCATCTAAAAGTGTATTAGACTTTCCCATCTTGTCTAGTTGTCTTGGAAACTATCACAGGAGGGAACTGACTGATTTTCTACATCTATTTTGCTTTTCAGAATTCTCTAGTTTAGATATCAAGTGAATTACTGAACATTACTACAATATTAAAATAAAATGCTTACTGGCAGGCAAAAACTGAGAGTTTTTGCAAGTTGGTTGTTAATGAAAAGAACCTCCAGTCTAAAGGAAGAAATAAAAAATCAAAAGAAAACTTGGATGCATTAGGTTAAAAAATGAGTACACTATTTTGTCAATGGGTATGAATTTGAATGTCTGATTTTGATATTTTAGGGCAGATTTAATTAGTAATGTTAATTAGTTAAATTAATTGAGATTCTCATAGATCAAAATAGGGAAGATTCGCAATCAAATTTTCATTAAAGTGTAAGCTTCTGAAAAGTTCGGTCACAGCCTGGTATTTTTGTTTAGCATATGTGTTTTCGAATTTAAAAAGCACAAATGTTTCCTTTCTTAAACAAAGTTTAAAATATGGTCAAAATCCAGATCAACTACTAAATTGTTTATTTCCATGTTCTATATTTATGATTGCCAAGTGGAGTTCCACAAATTGTAAAATGATACACAATTTGACATTTTGCTATCCATTCCAGTGTCTCCTTCTCTCCACTGTCACCACCAAGTTTGGCAAGTTTAGCACAGAAGAATAAATAATTACCCACAATAGGTGTCCTTAATTTAATTACGCTAGATGCTACAGTTAAAAGTAACTCGTGACTAACATCACCAAAATAAATGTTTTGCCAGAAAATATTGCAAGGAAAAAATAATTGTTTTAGCCCCTTTTTAAGTGTCAGGCTAGTGAGGACAAAAAAAGAAAATGATGGCTGGTGAGGGAGCTGAAATGACGCCAATAAATGTGTTTGCAGACTCTGCCCAGCCTGGACATTTTGGGAAAAGTGACAGATGTATATTATGGCTGCTCTATGAGGAGACAGGGGTATGAATAGGTCTTGAATAGTGTCATTGTTCCTGTCAGTAGAGGACTTCAAACTCTTATCACAGTGACACAGCACTTATTTTAAGTGGTCTCAGCTTCTGCCCTTTTTCTAAAGTCCAGAATTAAACTATTTTTGGACCTGTTAAATCCCAGCGTGAATTTGGGACCCACTGTGCTCAGTGGGTCACCTCAGTTAAACACTCCAGCTTTTCATTCTGTAATGAACTCTGACAGGTAACAAGCTAGTAGAGTTACCAATGCATATAATATGGAGCTTGAAAGATGACTGCAGTTTTTAATTTATGAATCAGAAAGCTCAACAAGTTTTCATTAATATGATCGTATTTCACCCATGTACATTCATGAAAATGAATGCAATTACTAGCACATGAACACATTCCATGTCTGTCTGACTCTTCCTTTACATGACAGATAGTATTACCAGTTCCAGTATTGCCCATATTCATGGGGAATATTTAAGCACTTCTAGACAAGCACATTTGTATTTCCCCTTCTCAGATGAGGAACCATGCTCTCCTGGAATGCACAGATATTCTTTTGGAAAGGGCACATAATCCCTGCAGAATCTCCTTCTTGATGACTGGGGTATGGGTAACCCAGGCCTTGACACAGAAGAGCAGAGCATGGAAGTAAGATCTATGAGACCAAGTCCTTTGGAGGACTGGAGGTGGAACAAAGAATAAACAAGAGATCCAAGCAGCAGTCTCATATTCGAAGAAAAAACATCTAGATACATAGAAATATATGTGCTAGTACCAAACGAGTCCACTAGAATGTAACATCTGAAGTCTGTTACTTAATAAAATCCATTAGGATATTCAGGATAAAAGACTTAGTTTTAACATGCTAAATGCTTGAATTTTCTTATAAAGGTAATAGACACGTAACATAAGCAACCATTTCCCTTTGTATGTTTTAATCAAGACAATCTAATGTCATACTTACATATATATTGTCCTTCTGTTTACACTGTGCTAACATGAGTAGGCACATACAAATTGTTGAAAGAGCAGAATTCAAACACACACCAAGTATGGAGCATAAGTGAGATGTGATCTGATAGTATGGGTAACTCGCTTCAAAAGAATTGAGAGGTTTTGTTCACATAAGAGCAGAAATAAGAAAAGGGGAAAGCTGTGCATCTCTGTTGAAAATTAAGGAGATGAACCCCAGTTCAAAACCCTATATCTTTCAGACCAGAATAACACAAACACGGATTGGTTAAGCTTGGAAGCAACCTCTGGGGGTCACCTGGTCCAGCCTCCCTGCTCTGAGCAGGGACACTTAGAACCAGTTGCCCAGGCATTTGAATATGTCCAAGAAGGGAGATTCCACAACCTCCCTGGGCAGCCTGTGACAGCACTCCATCACCCTCACAGTAAAAAAGTATTTCCTGACGTTCAGATGGAACCTCCTGTGTTTCAGTTTGTTCCCATTGCCTCTTGTCCTGTCACTGGGCACCACTGAAAAGAGCCTGGCTCTGTCTCCTTTACACCCTCCCTTCAGGTATTTGTACACATTGATGAGATCCCCCTGAGCCTTCTCATCTCCAGGCTGGAGAGTCCTAGCTCTCAGTCTTTCCTCACAGGAGGGATGCTCCACTCCCCTAATCATCTTAGTGGCTCTTCACAGGACTCTTTCTAGTATGTCCATGTCTCTCTTGTACTGGGGAGCCCAGAACCGGACACAGTACTCCATGTGAGCTGAACAGGACTAGACCCAGTATTGTCCCCTGGGGTACACCGCTAGCTACTGGCCTCCAACTAGACTTTGTACTGCTGATCATCACCCTCTGGACCTGATCATTCAGCCAGTTTTCAGTCCACCTCGCTGTCTGCTCATCCAGCCCATACTTCATCAGCTCCTCTATGAGGATCTTATGGAAGGCAGTGTTGAAAGCCTTACTGAAGTCAAGGTAGACAATGTCCATTGCTCTCCCCTCATCTAACAAGCCAGTCATTTCATTATAGGAGGTCATCAAGTTGGTCAAACACGATATAAGAATATTTCTTAGTAAGTCCATCACAACTCTCTTTTAATTTATAGTGTTTAGTTCAAGTCTCAGAAGCTAAAAAAGTTAAAATAAGAATCAAAGAGAATATACCATGTAAATTTTAAGGATAATGGTTAAGAACCACTGAAATATAAAACCAAGAAAAAACAATCTTTTTTTCTCATTAATTACTGAAAATGAGAGAAAAAGCTTTATTAAGAAAACATCACGACTGGAACCTGATTCTAATGTACATAAAACAGAGATTTCAGATTTGTGAGTTCCGTCAGTACATCAGTAACCTCAAGCCATAATACCACAAATATTCCAAGTATGGGATTTCTTCTATTGTTTTCTTAATTCCCCTCAAATGATTCACCAGTTGGTCCTCAGTGTTCAAAAACAAACATATTCTTAAGCTTGGATGATACTGCTTGATATGAATGTGCATTATTCTTCTCCGTGCTTTCATGTCTACACTTAAAGCAAACCTTTTTTTTTTTCTAGATACCATTTCAGGTTTGAGCAATCCTTTGATCAATAGTACTGCCATCTGCAGCACTTTAAGTTCAAAGTATAAATTCAGTAATGGAGAAATGAAGTACAGTTGTCCTGCAAAGATTGTAGACAATGAGATGGAAACGGAGAAAGGGAGACGGGTGAAAAACAAAACAAAGGCCTCACAGTTGTGCTTAAAGTTTGTGTGCTACACTGTTATTTGGCAGGACATCAGACTAGTAATTAATTGTTGGATTTAACTTGTGATGGAGCAATATACATGAATATCTGATTTCTGTTATCTGAAAAGTCTTACATATGAAGCAGTGAAAGATAGCAGTGTTTTGTTTACAGTCATTCTAGTTGGTGATTTATCTATTGGGTTTTATCACATAGCATGCACATATTTTTGGAAAATGAGTCAGTCCTTGCAATTGCCCAAAATTCACTCTTTTGTTCATTCAGTTCCTTCTTGTGCATTCTGTTACCGTAACCATTGCTTTTTCAGTGTACTCTATGTTCCCTTCATCATAATCAAATCAGGAAAGTGATGATCAAGATGACTCCTACTTAGGACAGTTGCTTTCATTTCTCAGAAACTTATAAAAGTAGTAGCTGTAGATGTAAGGCTACAGGTATTAATACTTATTTTATATTTTGGGGGTTTTATGTTTTAAGTAGTGATAGAATTTATTTCCGTAATTTCCAGACATGTTCTGCTTGTCTTCATTACTGTACTTGACTTTGCAACTGTTTTATACACAGGGAAGAAGCATGGGGAAAACAGAGTTTTACTGAGAGCTTTCAAGAAAGCAGGAAATCAAATCTGTGTCTCCCAGGTCTTAGGCCAAGATCCTAGCAACTTGAGGCACTTTCCCTCCATACTTGTCATTCCCATTTATTTAAAAAAAAAATACATTTCTCAAGATTTTGTCTTTATGGTGAGCTTGTTATGTTATCCATTCCCAAATAGTGTTATAGCAAACATATAGTTAGCGTTACTGTGTATTGGTGTTCATGTTAGATCATCAAAGCAATACTACTCAAGTAACTTTAAAAGAGATGAGGTACACATGGTATGGCCCTCCCTACACTGAGATACTGTCTCAGCCATTCTCTCCAGTAAAAACTAAGCATTCTTTGCTTGAGACTTCTTTCTGTGTCCATAAGTAAATCTTTCCATAGTGGAGTATGTTGCATTCCCTTAGACAGTGAAGCAATGTTAGTCTTTTTTAACATATTTCAGCTCCCCTTGTAATTTAGAGGGTTCATTTCATCTCCTCTAGCCACCATTGAAACCTTTCATTACATGTCTGACGTTTTGAAGTCAAGAGTATTCCTTTAATTTGCACAGCAGCATTGCTATTAATAGTGATCAATAAAGTCAACAGCAGTAAAAATGTTTTGCATTGGTTTGTCAGCTCTTAATTTAATATCTTTTTTTTCTTTTTCCATTTGAGAAGCTTTTAAAACAGCCACAGCTTATAGCAGACATCTGTTTCTGTTTATCTGCAAATAATGAAAACCTCCTTCAGCCACATCCAGCAAGGGACTTTATAGAGTACTAGGGATTCTGTATTTTGACCAATTAAGTCACCTCAAATTGCTTTCTATACCTGAAGCAAGTGCTTCAGGTATTCCCACCAGGTATTTCTAGCAATTTCCCTTTAAAGAAAGTCTGAAAGAAAAATCAAAACTAGGTCGGTAGCAACTGCACAGGAGCATAAAATCAGCTCCAAATGCTATTGAAAAGTTCAGAGTGATAAGGGCTGGAGGCAACAAAATGGGAAATTCTCTACTAACAAGCTAAGTCCTACATATGAGGAGGAGATATAAAAAAAACCAAACAAACCTAAGGCATAAACAACCAGCTGCAGCTATTAGATCATAAATTAAAGCTTTTTTTTTTTTGCATCATTTCTCGTCTTTCACACGGAACTCAGCATTATGATTTTTTTCCTAAAATATGAGCTCACTTTTCTTATCTGTTAGAAATATTATGGCAGCCTTTCTCTTCAGTTTAAATTGGTCAGAGCTGCAGTTCACCAACTTCCATGGACTCAGATTTGCAATCAGGTTATGGCTGACTTGCTCTATCTGTCTGCATAGATGTTTTTAAGACATAAAATAAGAGAAAGTTCAACCAAATTGTATTATCCTATGTTTGCCACAGGGTAAAAGGATGCCCACAGTCAGATACCATGACATAGTTCACGTGTGATAATTTGTGCATTATTCCCACTGAGTTAATAAAAATAAAATTTCATTTGATGGGTCTGCACACTCCTTTAGGTACTTTTAAGTACTTAGACTCCATTTTAAAAAAAGTTGTTTACAGTACCAGCTGAGCCCTTTGCTTCTGTCACTCTTAACATTCAAAAGCTGAGGGAAAAATGTGACTTTTCAAATTTTCATACAGTAAGTGGAAAATCAGGTGGTTTAGATTGGAATATGAAAAACAGAACACAAAGCATGGGAATACAAGTTAACAGCTTTCAACTGGGATCACTGAAAAGCCTTGTGTGTCTTAAATCTAGAACTGTTTACAAGAGTGGTGGAGGTGTTTGAGATGTTTCTTTGTACTCAGGAACCTCAGGCTGAAAGTTTGTCTTTCAGATCATAGTCTTTTATTACTGTATTTCAAAAATGAGACTGGTCATTCCTGCTTTTTTCAAAGCACCTCAGCACAGTGTTTCAAGGCATGGTGTGCTGAGGTAGTGGGAGATGCAGATTTAGCAGATATTGTTCTTATGAATATTTCTGGCAGAAAGAAAATAACGTTACATAGAATAGTCACAGCCTTCGCAGGTGAATGTCCCCAGCAGAAAAACATACAGCCTGGTGGTTAAACTATTATTGAAAAAGGGAGAGCTGTAGATTTAAAATCCCTCAGGCCAAGGAAGACATTAAATTTAGCTGGTGGATACCTTCAGCACCGGTCCTTATCCTCCAGTCCTCTACAGATACTACAATGTTACCACATATAACATAATAGCCTCTGGCTAATGTCAATAATCTAACTAGGCTGGGTTTTTTCCTTGTGAGGTCTAAAACCATACTGAATAAGGCAAAACAGAATCTGTGGGTAGGTAAGATACAGGCACCCTGAAGTCAATAACTGGATGCCCAGATTGTGGAGCACAAACCTCATTGTGCTTTGCATAGTTCTCTATTCTCATTTCCACCAAACAGTGACCTATTTAAATGATGAGAAAAGAACATTAGTGTGATACAGTATTTAATGTTAATCATAAAAGATATTACAAAGGCCTTTCATTAATATATAAGAGTCACCACCCAGCACTACCCACCTCATAACTAGTTTACAAGCACCTTGTTCCAGAAACACAAGCAACTCTTCCTGTTTTAAATGTCAATCAAGTGATGTTAACATATGGTCTTCTTTCCTACTTAGATAATTCTGCCAACATTATCGTGGACATTAAAAACCATTATTTTGGAGATAATTCCCCTTTGGTTTTCCTGCTCAATTCAAATATCTTCCATAGCATATTCATTTATCCCAGTTTCTGGCATTAGTTTGATTGCATGCATAGCAATCATACAGAACTGTACCAGTTTTTCAACATGACTAATTATCTCAAGCGGGCAGAGAGAGACAGCCACACCAACAACACACCCACTATCTTTTTGCATAATGTGTACTTTACACTCACCAATCTGTTCACATATAGGGATGTTTTTTTCAGTCATTTTAACCAAGAATTTTAAAGAGAGAACATGTAGAGAAAAAGACTGGCAGTAAAAAAATAAAAAGCTGGACAAAACTTCATTCAGCCAATGTAGTAACTCCAAATTACATCTGTTCAGAGCTATTGCAACATTAATCCAGAAAGAGTATAGACACTTTTCTTATTCACACAGTTGTGGATTTCCTGACTGCATCCATTTTAAGAGACACCAACACATGTACCACAATACAATATATTCCACTCCAGCTAGTTTAGGATAAACTGGAATTTTCATAGGTAATTTTTGTCATAAATGATATATAATATATAATATAGAATGTACAATATACGATACACAATATACACTATATATAGACATATATGTATAGTATATATTTTTATATATAAAATATTTAGGTTTTGGTAGACTGAATAAGCACTTGGACTTCATGAAGCTCATCAGAACACATTCTCTGCCTTGTTCCTGTAATTCAGCAAGCTATAGAAATTGCATTCACCAGTTATACACATCCTTCTCTGGAGTAGGAGCTGTGCTAAGACCTAGGGAGATCCATATCACAGAGGAGTTGCTCTGTACTACATGCCAAGGGGGAGGCCAGCATGCACTGATTCCTGCTACTCGTGAGCCCTAAAGGACAGTGCTTCCGTGCTGAGTTACAACATGTGGCTCTGCAAAGAGAAGTCAGAGAGTCACAAATGGTTTCTGAGAATTTCAGAACTTCTTTTAACTTTCCTCTTTAGCTCCAACTACTTTTATTTCCTCATTAAAGGAGAGAATCAGAAGGAACCTGTTCAGTGGTATAACTAAATGTATATGGAATTAATCCGTGTTTAATTTGGGCAGCGTTTATTCTCCTTCTCATTGTTTTTCCTGGAATAGCAGGAAGATAACTTTACCTACTCATCTTATTTACCACACTGCCATTGTGCCCCTTGCTTCATGTTCAGCAAATTCAGTCACAGAATAACAAAATATTTTTTAATTTATCTCAAGATGAGTAATTTGAAATTTTATTTGAAATATTTCCTTCCTTCAGCCAGCCAGCATTGCAGTATGTACAGAAGGAATCAGTGATGAAAGAGTAAAAAAAATAAAGACATACTGCAGTCGCCTAATATCTACCGTAGTTCTCCGTCTGTGGTCTGATTCTTAGAGAGGAGGGAGCAAGTGGTGCCCAGGATGGTAGTGGGAGACATTATAACTCAATCCCAAGGCAGACCCACTTGTGAGAGTACAGAAATCTGTCCTTCAGCCAGGTGAGGTCAGCTTTCATGTACTGCCTGGTCTGTGCTTATGGCAGCTGAGGTTACCTTTCTGGATGTGCAGATCACATGCGACTGGAAAACTGTAAGAGACGTATTGTTTGAAAGTCAGAACAGGAAACTTACTGAGAGGGGTGGCTAAGGTCTCTCTATTTAAGTGCCTATTCCCTTCTGAGCTTTTGTGCTGAACAGAGATAACCATCTGTGCTCAATTGCTAGTTATGGTTTTGTAACATCAGCATCTGCTGATAAAGAAAATAAGGGAATGTGTGTCTGCAATAGCTGAAGCCTCATTGACCACATCAGAATTCACTTTCTAATTGTTCAGTTTTATTTTAGTCAGAGTACAGGTGTTGTCAGTCCTTCTGCCATTGGAAATTATTTAGAGCAAGATTCATCCATAGAACGCTGTAAGTGTTAGTTTTTGTGTTTGTTTTTATATTAAATTTACTCTGGATTTTTATACACAAATAAAAAGTAAAATTTTTGTACTGTGTATCTGAAATAAAATAAAAAAAATGCTTTCTAAAGCTTGCTTTTCTGTGTAACCACATGCTTTCAATCTAAAATGATAGTTTTTAGACAAGGGAGAGATGAAAGTGAAATCTCCTGGAAGATCACAGAACATATGTCTCTTGTGTGCCAGCTGTAAAATATTAGCCCAGAATGTCTGCCTGTCTGCTACTGACAATTCTTGACAAATTTTAATATTGCAGCACATGAGATATTAAGTCATAAAAAATCACTCTCACTCAAGATTGGCACATAGCCACACACCTGCACTAAACACAGTGTGCACGCATACCATTTTGATATGACATATGAATTTGATATGAAGTGTTATACTTCAGACTGACAAAATCCCTGTTAGGTTTGCAGTGTGAACGCAGTGGATGATTTAATGGAGGATGGTGGGCTATATTCTCAGAGTCTGAAGTACTGGGAACTTCCGTATCTTCTATCAAGGGAACTTGTGTGCAACTGGAACTGCAATCAGAGCATCTGCATGGCTGGGATAGTCAGCTTGGCTCTTGTGGGCTTGCTAGCTGGGGCTCATATCCAGCCATGCCAGACCGGAGATGGTTACATGAAGACTGATTCAGTTGTCTCTGTATTGTGCTTCCAGGAGTCATAGTAATTGAAACACTATGTGAAAAGACCTAAACTAGCTTCCGTCAGACTTGTTAGCTAAAGCTCCACATGGCAGGAGAGCACCTGCATTTCTTCAGGGTCCAAGCAGTCATCAAAAGGTTGTATCCACACTTGTGCAATGCTGCCTATAAGCACCTGTACCCCAGTGGACAGTGTACACAGCACAGCGAATATGAAATGAATAAACTATCAATGCGTAATTGAGTTTATTTAATGAACATTCTAAAAGGAAATAGAGATAAATTTTACATCAATAAGAAGCTGGAATTCAAGAAGGAGCTGGAATCATAATCTGACTGTCTCTACATCAAAGTCACTTCCCATCATTTGGATCTGACAAAACAAACATAAACTAAAGAAAAATTTGAATAACTTTGTGCATGGAGACACAGCTTCAGTTAAAA
The DNA here is from genome assembly GCF_047370975.1 of Nipponia nippon. Lineage (NCBI taxonomy): Eukaryota > Metazoa > Chordata > Aves > Pelecaniformes > Threskiornithidae > Nipponia > Nipponia nippon. The sequence continues at coordinate 47,314,180 of NW_028262347.1, forward strand.
GCCTAGAAACTAGTCCCCCTCCAAAAAACTAAATTCCTTCAAACCAGCATAGCTGATTGGAATAATATCCAGAAAAATGGGATTTGTTAGTTTAGACTCAAGCAGAGGACAGAACTGAAATCCAGTTCCTTACAGCATAGAACTGGATGTTCTGTTTACAGGACTATTAAATCAAAGAGTTAATATGAACACCATATGACTGGACACAAAAGGACAGTGGTTTCAGTGCCTAGCTTGTAGGCAGTGTTCTGGGATGTCTGAGTTTTATGGGTCAGTTCCTGCAGTCATGAGGTAGGGACCTGGCCTCCCCTCCCAAGCACTGCAGAGGAGCACCAGACTACTTCTGCGTCAACAAGTAAGCCCTTGTGAAGGACTTGATTCATTTTGGTCATGGTCCTTTCCTCAGAAGTTGGGAGTCTAAGCTGACAGGTATTGTGATACTCGGCACCTTAGAGGGTCTGAATCCTGCCTTTCTTCAAGACATACTGGGTTTGAGCGATGTGCAAAACCTTCTCCTTGCAAGTCGATAAAGAGATTCATGGAACCATAAAATAAATGGTGGTTTTACTGTTGCTGGAAGCAAAGAGATGGTTTTTCTCTATACCTTAAGCAAAGGACTGTTTATATTTTGCATCCTTTGGCTAATACATATCTCCATTGGTTAACTTACACAAAATCTACAACACTTATATACTTTTCTTTAACCAAAATACCAAAATTTTGTATGCCATTAAATGGTAAATTCGTATTGCAGGTATTAAACAAATTTGTTCAAGACAAACTTATCACTGATGAATTTATTGTTAAAGTATGAAAATATGACAATTGTGAAAATAATCCTTGAATATGACCTCTAATCAAATTTAATTTTTTACAGCTTAATCCCCTAATAAACTGTTTATCTTCAAACATCTATTTGACTACTTGGCAAGATTCAGGGATGACACCATGTAGTGACACCTGCTAATATGTTCACTGACTTACACACAGACACAGACCTAATTCTGGCTGTCTGGAAAATTTACATTTTAGTTTTACATGTCTTATTACTCTATATCTGTCTCCAAAAATTCACAGCATTTTGGTATAAACCAATTATTTCCACTAGACAAAACAACAGAGAAATACCAGTCAACTTACCTGGAAAACCAGGAATGAACCTCCTTAGTTATATATAACAATCATTAAGGTACAGGTCAGGCCAGATTCTAAGCTTAATTTAATTTTGTTTTCTATATATGTATATATAAATAACTCTACAATGAATTAAATACTTAGGGTTTTTTTGGAGGTTAATTTCCCAAATATTTGAAGATGAGACAAGATAGACATGGTAACAATGAAGAAAAAGATAAATGGCAGGTGAAAATCTTTGTTAAGGCATCAGTAAAGGAAGCAACTGGTTTCTAGGAAATTCAAGTAGTAACCTAAAATATAATTTCATGAGAAGGAGGATTAATGTAAACATGAAACAGATAGGATAATTTAGAACATAACAAGAAAACTCTTTTTTTATATGATGGCATGAATAGAGCCATGTGACTGATGAAATCGAATATTTAAACAAATAATTTGGTCAGTGTTAGAAATGCAAATCTATGGGCACTTTAAGATTTCTGTCCCAAAACAAGAATTCAAACAGAAGATCTAAAGTGAAAGAGCTGAATAGATTAGGTAATTTTAGCAGATTTTTCACCTTCATATCTCTGTTTCAAATTACAACCAAAAAAGTCATTACAATCTGAAGGCTGAAATAAATTTGCTTTTTGTAGTCCACTTGTTCCAAGTGAACATTTGTCCACATCATACTTATTATTCTCAACAGAGAGGATCAAACTGGCTTTGTTCCTGGATTACTTTTTAACTGCAAGAAAATGTTTCCTCTAGGAAAGGATATGCTTTACCTCTATGAATAGAACTCTTCATTTGAGAGTTATCATTAAATATGATCTTACAAAAAAATGGAAAAGACTGGAGGGTTGCAATGAAAGTTCAAAAAGAATAGGACTCAATGCAGTTCAGTTTAACACGAGATAAAGATAAGACCTATAGATAGGAACACAATTGGTTTCAGAGGCATCTGTGCAAATGGTATGATTTGGATAGCTGAAAATAAGGACAAAGAAGATCATAGATATCTTGAGGAAATTTTCTACTTTCAAAAATCCCACAGAAAAAGGAAATGCCCATGTGATGATATACAGAATTGCAGAAGTAGTTTGGAACATTGTAATGGCTTCCATCTCTTCTGTATCCTCAGTTTGGTTTTAGCTCGAGATCAGCAACATTTTAACTTGATGCAACTCCCCCCCACACCTCAATTTAAGGTCAACAAAAAGAAACTAAAGCAAACTAAAATGTGGCATTGCTGCTTGCATATGCACTGCCAGTAAAAAAAAAAAAAAAAAAATTACATTACAGCAACAGGTAAAAACTATGTGCAAGTTTTAACTTCTTTTTCCCAGTATTCTCATTTTAAACCCACATATTCTTGCAAAAGTTTCATGTTGTAACTTCATGTATCATCACCAGAAAGGTTTGGTGTTCTGAAAAGATGGCTGTACTCAGACACAAAAGTTAGCTGTCTAGCTTTAGTGAAAAGTAACAGTGTTAAAGGAACACATTTAAATTAGAGAAAGTAGAGAAGTAAACTATGAAATCCAGAAGAATTGAAATGAATGTGAAAGGGCAGTCCTGACACACAAATAGGAATTAGAATAGGAGTTAATCAAACAAAATGGTGAGAGGATCAGACACTTCCCAATCACACTGAAAGGTCATTGAACAACAATAGAAGGTCTGTCTGCCATATAAAGGCCCCAAATACATAGAATTTTCAAAATACAGTAAAAGAATCTTTATATATGGTTATTTACAAGATCACCACAATAAGTCATTCCCACATGCACACTGTGTTGCGTGGTAAATTGCCCCTAGCTTGTATATCTTTGACAAATATTGTCACAGTACATATGTTTGCTGGCTTAGATCAGATGATCTGCTTATCTCCTGTGATAAACAAATCCTTTCCAGTCCCTTAAACTGGGCCTCTGGTGAAAGTATGCTAGTCTTTACATTTCAGGATATGCATATTCTTATACCAGCACTGGACTGTCCTTCCTTGTCAGGCCTAAATGTCTACGCAACTGCAGTGCTGTATTCCGAGACTGTGACCTTATACACATCTCCCCACTATGCCTCCTCCCCGAACTGCAAATGCAACCATTGCTCCACCAACATGTGGCTGAGATTGTGATGAACACAGCTGAGAGCAACCATAAACAGAACATATAAAGGTAAGGCCAAATATTTTGCTTTCATTTGTGAGGCAGAGACAACTGAACGGTTTGACTTACCGTACAGAAGAAACCATACCAAGGACTGAATGTCAAACTTCTGTCTGACAAGACCTTTGCCTACAACCTGAGAATAATTAGTGTATATCCCTACACCTGCAGGAATTCAGAATTCTTACAAGAATATGCTATCTTCTTTAAAGCAGGGAATAGCAAGAATTAGAAACACATACCCAGCTGCAGGAACGTTACAAGCTCAGTCTTTTATCCAAGGGATCTCAGTGCTGCAGCTGCTTAACTCAGCCACATTTAAATGACTTGCAACACCACCCACAAACACACATAATCCTAGAAAGGCACATTGAGGAAATGAAGACGAGATTCAAATGCATACTGAGAATTCTTCAAAATCAAAGAAACAAACTTTGTGAGAAGTGTGGTTTAGACACATCCTGAGATTAAGATCTCTTGTCTCAGATGAGAGGAAGGGTGAAAAAATGAGAACTCAACACAGGAAAAAAAAATAATTTAAAGAAATGGTTCTGGGATTGTGGTCCAAGTTTGAAAATGAGGAACTGTCGTGGTTTAACCCCAGCCAGCAACTAAGCACCACACAGCCGCTCGCTCACTCCCCCGCGGTGGGATGGGGGAGAGAATCGGAAAAGTAAAAGTGAGTAAACTCATGGGTTGAGATAAAGACAGTTTAATGGGTAAAGCAAAAGCCGCGCGTGCAAGCAAAGCAAAGCAAGGAATTCATTCACTACTTCCCATCGGCAGGCAGGTGTTCAGCCATCCTCAGGAAAGCAGGGCTCCATCACGCGTAACGGTTACTTGGGAAGACAAACGCCATCACGTCGAACGTCCCCCCCTTCCTTCTTCTTCCCCCAGCTTATATACTGAGCATGACGTCATATGGTATGGAATAGCCCTTTGGCCGGTCTGGGTCAGCTGTCCTAGCTATGCTCCCTCCCAGCTTCTTGTGCACCTGGCAGAGCACAAGAAGCTGAAAAGTCCTTGACTAGTGTAAACTCTGTTCAGCAAGAACCAAAACATCAGTGCGTTATCAACATTATTCTCATCCTAAATCCAAAACACAGCGCTCTACCAGCTACTAAGAAGAAAACTAACTCTATCCCAGCTGAAACCAGGACAGGAACTAAGTGAGAATACAGAAATGCTAATAGTCACCTCTGCTCCTCAGTCTAATAGAGATACCCATTTGTTATGATTAGCTTCATAAAACAGGCTGTAAATAAGAGGTTTTGAGATATAAGGGGCCTGTGGGGTTGTAAAATTTGGGCACAGACTGTTGATTTTGTGTCAGCATATGAACATGTATACTTGGCTGAAAATTAGGACTATCGCAAAATAGGTTTTCTGAAGATATTTCAGATACCTGAAAAGTGTTGGAGGACAGACTGCAGTGCCCTTCTGTACCATTTACCATAACCTAGAGTCTAAATCCCACCTCAGTTCAGGCTTATGTGCTATTTGAAATTGTCCAGCAGTCCCTGGAAAGGTTGAGACTATTGTCCTACCTTTTCATTACTATGCAGATCATTGTTAGCCTAAATGGCTTCTATACAACATGCTGGCTTTTGTGATTCCTAGCTCCAGCAATGATGTCTTCCATATATTCCATGTTTCTTGAGGTGGTGCCTGTGAGGTTTTCTGGTAGGTCTAGCAATAAGTGACATGACTTACAGCTGTTTATGGGTGACCATCCCAAATTAAAGAAAGCAACAATTATTACTTAAAAGTTGTCTGTATGTCTGATGGAAACATACATCACCATGGAGAAAATAAATAAATAAATGTATGTGGAATTGCACAATGGAATGACATAATTAGTCCCAATGTTTACCAGAACATCTTCTGGAAGCTTTGTTTATGGATTAACAGGCTCATAAGGGCTTCCTTTATGCACTAGAAATTGCAAAATACTGTGTCAAGAATTGGCAGCTATCTTCACCCACCAAAAAGAAATCTTAAATTACAATGCACAGTTGTTCTCAGATAAAATTTTCTTTTTTTTTTCCCCCTGTCTCTCAGGAAACTGAAGAAATTAAATTTGCTGAGTATTTAAACTTTGGATCTTATTTTCTAAGAATATGAACTGTGATCCTTATTGTAGCCCAGTTGAAATGTTGCTTTGGTTACAAGTTCTAAAATTTTATGTGAAGTTTCTGGAAACAGACCCTGTTAAGAACTGTTAGCAGTTAGACCAGCTAGGAACATATCATGTATTTTTGTTATGTAAATTTCTCCCAGAAAAATTGCCAGGTAGTAATATTTTCCTTCACAGAAATGCTAAAAACTCCTGCTTATTCTGTTGCCTTTTTAATTTTAGCTTTTTAAATACATTTGTAGAAGGATTTGGTTTTGTTCCTAGAAATATGAATCTCAGTCCTGACCAAAAAAAAAAAAAAAAAAGGCAAATAATTCATTATGAATCATAATTATTATGACTGTCTTTGTCCATATAATCTTTTGGTAATTAATTTAAATTCCATATATTTACTAAATTGTAAGAAAATATTTCTTGAATAATTTTATAATCCTTGGCTGTTCACAAACTGATCAGCTGAAATATTTGGCACATGATTTTGCATAATAGCTCATTTACATCATGAATTATTGTTCCTATTCCTAAATTTATGTTTGTAATGTTTTGAATGGGAAACTGCTTAATAACAAAATTAGCATAATCATTTCTATTTAAATTACTTAAACTTTCAGACTTAACTAAAACTTGCATGGCAATAACTATTCATAAGTAATAAGACTAAAATCTACAGGCAAAAAAGGATTCCTTACAACTCCTTATGAATAAAGCTGCATGCTTTTGCCAAAAGTAACCAAAATGTTTCGGGGGGAACTTTGAATTAAGCTTGTCTTTTAACTTATTACTGCAGCTAGGGAAGGAAAGACAACTTTGGGATTGGTGGGGTTTCTGTAAGAATTTACAAACTTTAAATTTACAATAGGACAGGGAAAATATTTTTCCCTGGAAAAAAGGTGGAAACCAATAGTTCCTACTTCACTGTAATTTTCTTTGCAAATGTTTAATTTTTGTTTGATGAAAAGCCAAAACAATACAAAAGGGTTTTTGCCAAAGTGCTATATTTTGTTTGAAAAGTTTGATTAAAATTATTTTAGCTAGCAGTAGTAGTACAAATATGCCTAAGATGAAGGAATGTGTGTAGTTACTATATTACTATAGTACTATCTTACTACTAGAGCTAGTAAAAGATGCATATTTTAGACATTTGATCAGAAAGGTTTAGGCTGGGGGTGATAACATAGTTTAACTCAAAGAAAAACAGCTTCAAACACATTTCAGCTTAGGCAGATCTGAGAACTAAGCATGTGCTTACAAGACGTGTTAAGTGGGGCTGAGCTTTTTATATGGTTCCTGCCCTAGTTTTCTCCATCTTTTTAATTTCCTCAGAAGTATGGCATGCCCACAAAATATTCCTATAGAACATTGATATATATCATCAGCAACCACAATGTAAAATATACTTACAAATGAAAATGATGAAAGCAAAATTGTACTTCTCCATATAATTTGCCTTGGGACATGCTTACAGGATTCTGGAGTTCAGACTTTATCACAAAACTTTTCAGTGAGGCTGAGGAACAAGCATTAATATTAAAGGTAGCATTTTCAAGCAGTGCTATTTTACCTCTGCTGTTTTCAGTAATAGACATAGGCCCAGATAAGGAATTGTATTTATGCCCTGAGCACATAGGTGTGTGGACACTGTGATACTGGATGCCACAGTATCTACTACTTGGACAGTCATATAAAGGAGTGAGATCATAAATATCCACATCCTGAGGTAGGCTATATGCACAGGGAAAGCACACTGACATGTGAGGGTTTTTTAAGTGAAAACTTGGGGCTCTAAGGCAGTTACAGTGCCAAAAGGATGATACAGGGTTTGTGCAGCTCAAAAAGCCCCTAGTTCCCTTTATGGAGCTTGCCACTCCCAACTACCACGTCTCTGCAATCAGCTGGAGTCAGGTATATATAGGAGATATGACTATGAAAGCCTTTGGATACAAGCACCTTAGAAAATGCTGAACTACTAAACTATAACAACTAGTGCCTTCCTCTCATTTTATCTGTAATACCTTTCCTAGTAATCAGTAATGTTTGGGGGGGGGGGGGGCGGGAAACAAGGTACAGCTATTCAAACATTATATTTTGATAGGAAAAATCATACATAAAGCATATTGGTGTTCAAACTTTTAATGTTCACCAATTCACCATAATTCAGTAATGTAACCTGATAATCTAATTATTGAAACTTGCCTTTTGTTCAGTCTAAAGTCCATATTTGAAATCATGAGAAAGAAAGCACACATAATACCTAACAAGTATACTACTGCAGTGTAGGGTGTAAATGAATCCCAAAATCATTCTGTCTGCAGTGATCTCTTGAGCTAACTTACGGTAAATGTCAACTGCAACTTCAGGGTGAAGCATGATTTTGATAGTAAGCAGTATATTCCACTTTATTCTTCTCAAGACACTGATCTTACATCAATTTTACTTGTCCACATAATTCACCAGCACGCTGAACACTTTCTTAACTTTGGTCTAGCAAATAGATATAAAGCCAAAAAAAAAACCCAAATCAGTCTCTTAGCGATTTCTCTGGTGTTAAAGGCAAGACATGGATGACAGAGCTGGAACAGAATTTCAACTTCTTCCTCAAAATCCCACAGCAGTCATTATATTTACTACTTTAAAACTGTGAAAAATCCTTGTGAAGACTGTGAAAATATATATGCCTCTGCCAGGAATCTTTATTAAATAATTGTTCTCATTCTGCTCTTTGGCTTTCCGCAACTAAAAAGCAAGCTATGATCATTGTGCAACAGCTATGATCATTGTGTAACCGATTTTTTTTTTCTTTTTTACTGTCTGGAACAGTGAATAATTAAATATTTGTATCAGAGTCCTAATTAAAGGTGAGAGATGGAGCTATGCCCACTACAGAATGCTGAAGAGGTTGTATAAATTAAGCAATGACTTCTGAATGGGGGTTTCACTCCTAGACTGGGTATTGTAAGTATTTGGAAATGTACCAGCAAAGATGTTTAGTCTGTGTCTGCTTTGGATGCAAGGCTTAGTCCAACAGGAATGCTTTGAAACAGCCTTGTGATTGGATGAGATGGAAAGGAGAACGCATAATTAGTGGAACAAGCATATAATTTGTGGAATAGAGAGAGAGAACGCATCAGGAAACAGCATGTACAAATTATGTATCCAACAGCAAAAAGGATCAGGGGTGATGAAGTTTCCAAAGTTTTGCTAGATATGGGAGCAGGTAAAGTTTATTTTTAAATAGTCAGCAAATCTGTATGCTGAAAAAATGAGTAATCTACACACCTGAGGTTTTAGTTTAGTAGTTCTCAGTAACAGGCTCAACCTATGTTAATCTCATTTTGTTAGTTAAATGCCTCAGGCTTTCATTTAGTCCAAAATTCCAATTAATCTAAAACACCACAAGATAGCATCAGGGTGGGAAAAGCTTGGCAGGGATTTAGTTTAACATGATATGAGCTGCACACATTAATGAGTCAGTGGCAAACTTACCAGCTAGATAAAACATGTAATACTGACAGGCAGACAAATGGAAAATGAGTTGTAGATCTCCTCCCTAGTACATTATTACAAATTACTGATTTAGCTCAGAAAATGGCCAAAACACTTTGCAAAGCAGAGGAAGACACTAGCTTTCTTGAGAATCTTATAGACAAAGAGAGCTGATAAAAAAACGCCAAACATTTGACAGTTGTTTTTGCAGTTATGGGGTATAGTGTAACTGGAAGGAAAATAAAGCCAGGAGAGGACTCAGAACAGTTGCCTGAAGAGAGATCTAAAGGCAGAAGGAAGATGGGGGCGGAAGTGGACTGCTATGCATAGGGTCCATGGTGAAAGAATATGTGAAAATGAGTGTGAGAGAAGAGGAATAAAAGAGCAATAAATTTTGCAGAACAACCTCAACATGGCAGTAAAAAGAATACATTATATACTTTTGCAATAAATATAAAAGCTACATAACAAGAACATACTGAAGTCAAAACTTAAATACAATCATATCTCTCTTTCTCATAACCCACGTCTTGAAACTGTTCTACTTTGAATTGGTAGTTTTGGACCATAGAAACACCTCTGTATTCACAGATTTCTAAACCTCCTATATAGAACAAAACCTATGAGTGCTGCCTTCTCCTCTTTCCTCCCTGCACTTCCTAGCTGATGTGGAGGCTGGAGGCCATGGTGGGACTGAGTGGGCCTCTTCAGAAGGAAGGCTGACACAGAGTCAAGATGCCAGGCCCTGCAGCTTGTGGTCATGGACATCTGCAACCAAAGAGAGATTTCTTTACAACTTTAACTTTACAACAACCTGCACTTGAGATTTCAGCAAAAGCTGTTTGGCAAGTACAGATAAGCAGGTGAAGGACAAAGGCAGAGTGATCCTTTCTGGGTCTTTGTAACCACCTCTGCATGGTGATTAAGAATGTTACAGTGCTTAAAGTGCCTTTGTAAGGAAGATGGGATGTGTGAGAGCTGCTGCATGGTATTCTACTGCCCATCCTGATTGAGATGTGACTTGGTCTAGTATGTAACTAGAAATGCTTTGATGTGTGAGAAATATGCAAGAGGAGTTTGGGTTTTGTTTTTTTTTTTTTTTACTGTTGTATGGCCAGATAAATAGCATTCCGTCTCACTGTAGCAGTTCTGGACAATAGGAAGAATTTTTGGTTCAAGTATTTACAGCACTGCTTTTGCAGCCTTATCATGTAATCTGTTTCCTGTGTGAATAATGGCAGGGGGCTGCTAGGCCAGTTTTCCTTGGCATCCATTGCTGCAGCAAAGGTGCGCCACAACTCTGTCTACTGGTCTTGGTTGGAGGGAAGTCAAGCAGTGACATAGCTGTTGCTGTGCGGGAGCGTTGCCTGGGTGGACCTGAGCTATCAGGGAATAAAGCTTGGAGAGCTGCCAGTTAAAGAGCCTTTTCCGCCTGCTGACTGCCGATACCACTGGCAGGGAGCAGCAGGGCAGGACAACTGTGAGAGTAGGGGGCTGGCAAAGGGTACTCACACAGCCTTATTCTTAGAACATAGCCCTTGTCCTTTCCTGAAAATCTGTCCTCTGGTGGTGAAGCAGGAATTATCACTGCAAGATGCATCACCAGAGGTGCACAGGGAGGGGTTAGGATTACTTCCTTGAGCAGGGAGGAGGAGAAACACCTGTCGCAGTATTCATCCACATCACCTCCAGGACCACTGCACAGAATAAATTTTTAACGTTATTGTTATATATGTAATAAAACTTATTTTCGCACTCCAGATGGTTTAGTAATACTCAGCTCAAGGTTCCAGATATTGCTCAGTGCTACAGCCTTGTGGACCTAGCTCATGTTCCTTTGTGGGTTTGGTTATCTCAGCTGACTACACAGCACTGGGTTAATTTAAGTGATTCATTTTGAAAAAGATTTTTCGTATGGTATGTTTCACTTCACCAACTGCACTAAAATCATCCATTATTTTTTCTCCTGCGTACAATGCCAAAGGAATGCTCTCCTGCCTAGCTAAATGGTTGCATTTGCATAACTGCAGTTTGTAAATGGGGCCTCTTGAGATTTTAATAACAAGAATATGATCTAGAAGTAGATATCATCACATTTTTTTTAGTAAAACCATATTTGGGGTAGTAATTTCAGATAGATTAATTTCTTCTAATTTTCTTCACTTAGGCTAAAGTCCTTTTTTTGGTATTTTTTTTTTTTTACTTTCTTGTAATTGAACATGCATATAAACAACACTATTCAGCTCTATCACATCTTCTATGAAAAGTATACTATCTGAAATGCCCCACTGACCTAAGGTGATCTTCTACTCTTTGTAAATTAAATACAAATTTGAAATTACTTTTATCACATCCCAGAGAGGCAATTGACCTGCTATCAAACTAATTGACTAAGCCTGAAAATCAGGCTTTTAGACAAAAATTTTCTTTATTTTCACTAAAACTGACAAAAAAAAAAGAAATTAAGAGTTATTTAATATTTTGTAACATCTTTGCTTTAGGAATAATGTACTGATAATGAAAAACACGTCCTATTAGATTATAAAATATAATGGAAATTAATGAGTCAAGAAACATAAAGTAGTATAATCTTTCAAAATTTTGTAAAGAAATACTGCTTTCTGCTGGATTTTCTTTGCTAGAACTTGGTTACTTACACAATGCTTTATTTTAACTACAAGAGTAAAATGCAACATTTCTCAGGGGAAACTCTAGTCTTATCTAGGAAATGGTCAGAGGACTGATTTTTTAAAAAATTAATGTTATTAATACATACATAGAACAGCAAAGCTTCAGGATCAGGTTGCTTTTAACTTCACCTAGACTACTTCAGTCACCCAGAAGACTAAAGGCTCAGCAAGAGAGCATGAGCTCAGCAAGTGGAATTTCCACTACCTTGCACACAGCTGGTAGCATTTTTTCTAGTTAGAATTTTCCACAAACAATAAAATTCTGTATCTACTATGTCCACATGCTAGGCCTAAACATGGTGCAAATTTCTAGCAAAAACTGTGAACATGAATGCCATTAATGATGTCACCATTATTTTTTGTGACTTTCTGTGTCATACTCACAGCAGTTAACATTCTTTCCATCAAGATACTCTTAATTTCCTAAAGCATTTTCGGAAACACATCTATTTTCACTTATACAGCAACTTACTCATGCTTTATGACATGGAAGAAGAAAGGATTCATAATAAGAGTTAGAAGGATGGTTACTTAGAAACACCATCACTCTTTTTCAGATGAGGCTATGTCATTTTCTCTGTACGATTGTAGAACATTATTTCAATTGGCTGAAAGTTTCCATTCTCTTCACTGAAGAAAGGAACCAAAGTGGTTTTCAGGGTGCACATTTACTCCTGCATTTATCTGTGCAGGACATGAGTCTTAGGTTAGCTAGTCATTTCCACTAGCAATATTACAGAGTTGTATTTGTCCCTTAGCACAGACATGCAAGTCCACTGTGGTGTGCAAGGCTTCATGGATTTGACACTTACGTCTTCTGGGAGAATATATCAAAATTCCTAACACCTCACCAACCAAAACATTCTGAGAGATGGTTCACAAAGACATTGAGAGGTAGCAGGTTTGTCCTTCCCAGACTCATAAACGGTTTTGGATCATTGCTGCTTATATCTCAGGCACTCCTAGATCTGCATATGTAGAGAAAAAGCTTGGATCCTCTGGACAATTGTTCTTTGAGTCTGATTTGTGTATGGAATAATTGATTAAATGGTAATCTCCATTAAAACTAAAGGCTAGAGGAACATGGACAGGAAGAAGAACCACAGAAATGACAACCAAACTAGAGATTTATTAAATGATGCCAAATGGGGTTTACCAACAGCAGATAGGAGTAAGTATGTCTGAAACAGAAATCAGCTCTCAGAGAATGGGTTTTCTAGCCTGAAGAAAGGTCAGCAGCAGCACAACAGCTATCAGTGGCCTTCTGTTTGCCCACCTAAAACTAGCAAGTGAATGAAAACATTAACCAAATCACTGAAGGCTGATCATATAATGCTTACAAACAATATAAGGAAGCTAGACTTTCTTTTTCCATTATGGTTCATCCACTTGAAAGACAGAGATGGTGCAACTATGGTATATGCTTTATATATTATTAAAGAAAAAAAAGACTATAATTCACTTCATGTTCTGCTACAAGATTAAGGCCACAGTTTAATACATTGATTAATTTTGTATAATACTCTCCTGTGTATCATTTTCCAATCTAATTTGCTAGTAAAATATATCCAGATCAAAGAGAAGTATGTTTCGAAAGATATGTTTTTTAACAAAAACCTGGGCAGAAATACAGTTAAAATAAAAACACCTACAAACTTTGTTAGACATTGTTTCAACACCATTTTAGTTGAGGCAAGTCCTGCAGTACTAATCTACCTGCAGTGTAAGAAAAGAAAGTTTTTCAGTTTCCAGGGCATGAAGAAGATGCATCAAGCAGTGTGGAAAGCTGTTTAGATTTAGGACTAAAGGAAGATGAGTCATGTCAGGAGAGGATGTCTTCTGTGTTTACATTCTTGCCTCACTGTGACTTGGCTGAAGAACAATGGCACGTCAGGCTGGGAAAGGGAAAAGTAATATGTTTGATGGCAGCATACACATCTTTCAGTGGTAGCAACCACTGTGAGCTTCCTTCATTGAGGAACCTCCTGAGTAACCACACTGCCTTGTCCTGCAAATGGCCCTTGATGTCAGGAGTGACTGGTGGCCAGAACATGGTGGTTCTGGACCAGTGGAAATCCCACTGAAGGAACTTCTGGAAAGATGCGTAGGTAGCCACACTTTCACTGCCTCTACAGACTCCATGGATGATTAGGGATGGAGCCCACAATTCAGGACTGTTCTTTATTCCTTGAAATCTCAAAGAGAGAATGTTGTGTTAGGTACAGCACATGCCTAGCTCTCTGTTTGAGTCTGGTGTACAGATAGGAATGGGGTAGAGACAATACACACAGCAAATCTGTAAGTACAAGATCTGGCAGTGATCCCTTCTGACACTCTGTTTTTAGACTAAAACTGACATTATAACCCCTATGTCCTTGCAGCCAGGACCCTAGATGTCAAAGAAAGGGACTGGAGTTTAAAAAAATAAATACATTTAAAAAAAATATCTTAGAATTCTGGTTAAATATCTGCTCCCCATGAATTTCCAAATTAGACTGTGTCTAAAGTCAAGGCTAGCTCATAGTCTTCTGTTTGACTTTCACGTTGAGAAAGCTCCTTGTTTTTGCTGTGTTCTGGAGGGGACTAATGGCTTTTCTAAGCTTTCACTGGAGATAGGAATTGCAGACAAAGCTCGACCTCCTTCCACAAGGATTAAAAGTAAAGGTTTTGTCCTAAAATCAATGATGTGAGGTTGAAAGTCTAGTATGGCTTGCAAACAAATGGCAGGTCCTGAGGGTTTCAAAATGTATTTTTAGAAGAAACATATGCTAATCAAGATATGCCCCACAGAGTTGAAACAGCATGATTCACAAGGGAACTTCATTAGCCCCAGAGCTGAGTAGTGTTACAGCTCCTGGGAGATCCAATAAAATAGGTGATTTTTTTTTTTAAAATTGCATTCTCCTAGTTAATTCCCATGGGCTCCCAAGAATTTTTTTTTGTTCTGTTCTTTTCCATTACCACTTTGCTGTCACACAGAAGACAGATCGCTATCTAGGAAAAGAGCAGCAGCACTCTCCGTTCTGCCTAGAATGGACAGGCAGATCATTAATGCTATACAACAGCAGACTGAATACGTCCTGTCTTCAGCAAAACAGACAGGCAGCCAACTCATCATCCAAAGGGGACTAGACAGGTAGGGTCATAAAATGCATCTAAACCATAAAACCAGCAGATTTACTGAAATAAAATTAGTCATTAGGAGTAGTAATTAGTAATTTGGAATATCACACCTTGATAAAACAATGCCTGCCATTCTGAACAATGATAAATAACTTAAAAAAAATGAAAAAAAGTAGAATATTAAGATTAATTTTGTTCAGATTCCATTTTTAAAAGAGCAATGATTGATAATTTATGTAATGCCACAGCTATTGTATTCCTGTCAACACATGATTACAGTTATGACTGATAATTTTAAATATAATTTGGGGGGCAGGAGGTTCCATATAAGAGGGTATTTTTAGAAAATGGAAACGCAATAGAAGGGAACAACAGCCAGAAAAATTTTAGTATTGTGCCAGATTTTGTACAGCCTGTGAGTTTGGTCTTGACCAGAGAAGCCAAGAGGCAAAGGGACTGCTGTCAACTTGCAGGCTTCATTTAAATCCTAAATCAGCCTCTGTGACAGGAACAAATTCTGAGATACCAGAGAAAATTCACTCTTGGCAAAGTTTCAGAGAACAGCCTTGGGGCACCAGTGGTGGATGATTCATTCCTGCACCTGAACTGTGAGTAAGGACACATGAAAGCTGTTCAGGAATGGCTGGGAGTAGGACAAAGTCACTGCATCTTCACTGTCATATCTGAAGTCAAACTGACTGACTGTTCATAATCCATTTACCTTCTGGAGCTCACCAAGGTCAAACTGGAGAATATTTACAACTCCCAGCTTTCTTAAGCACACCCCTGTGCTGTAGCAGAGAGAATTTGAGCTGAAGGCTCTTGCTGGGGTGGGAGGCTGGTGGAGCTGGTCCCCAGCTGCTTGCTGGGCTTTGGGCCAGGATCACCCAGTGCAGGAATGCTAAAACTGAAGCCAGTCTGGCTTCCGGCAGCAAGAAATTATCTTGTGTCCATGGACCATTAGTCTCATTAATCCAATTCTTCTTAGCACTAGCTGAAGAATTACTCTATTCTTAGAGAGTAACATAGCTTTTCTGTGTGTCTATTAGGGAATTAGCAAGGCCTTTCGCTTTAAAATAATTAGTAAGACCTGCCCGAAGTATTTTAAGTTTCCACACGGCTGCCTCTTCAAATGTATGTGAGCATTTTTCCATGAAAATAGTTTGCAACTGGAACCCAAACTGAAACCTATTTGCTAATGCTAGGCACTTTTTTCCTTTGGTTATGCTCCAGATGCCCTGTGCTTTGTGTCTTTCAATCTAAATCCAGTCTAGATTATAACTTGTATTTAGAGGGTGACAGCCAAGATACTTCTTTTTTTGGCAATCAAAAGATTGTAGAATAAAGCTTCTCTTGTTTCTTTTGCTTACTGAGTTTACAAAATGATGGTTTATGCTTTCCATTGCTGTTCATGTTATGCTGCAGTGTTACACGTATGTTGTCTCGTTCAGTGACTCCAAGCAATTTCTCACCAACATCTATATTGACTAGTAGGCCATTTCATCAGCCTTTGATGTGTCTAGTTCCTACTAGTTTTCATCTTTGACTGTGTTGTCACCTCCTCTGTGCCATTTCTTAGTGGTGTGGATTTCAAAAGGAGTGTTTCATTAATAACTACTAAAAATAAATATTACATGTTCTCTACTCTTTGTCTTAGTTATTTCACTTGGAGATATTTTTGATACAGCACATAACTAATAAAATATCTCTTGAAAGTATTTTTCATTATGTTTTCCCATTCAAAATAATTTTAGGTTACATTGATAACAAAGGAGAATAACAAAATCACTTACTAAAAATGTAGAACCAAGAAAGGATTCTTTCTACTTCATATTTCATTGAAACTTGAAAAAGACCTTGTAAGTAGAACAATAAAACTTGTTGGTAAAATGTAATCACATCACAATGTGTTAGAGCTCTATGGTTTGGAGAAACTTATCCAAGAATTTGGGTGTATAGAAGAGCTACAGTTTGTAATAGGAAAATATCTTAAAACCCACATACTTCTCAATATGAAATTAATTAAAACACAAACTAGTGTACTGAGTATAATTTCTAACTATTCATGTTTGTAGAGGTTAAAATAATTGTAAAACAGGGCAGAAATCACCAACTTTTTGTTGATTTCTTTTGTTTGAACAATATACTTTTCTAACAGTACTATTTTCCTTATTGCTGTGTGTTTGAAGATTTGTTTGGAAGATTTTGGATTACAATACCGTTAAAAAGTTAGTCTCATGAGCTGCAGATAACAGCAACTGCTGCTCTGTTTACATGTATATTGAAATAAAGGATGGAGTTTCCTGTTGTAGATTATGTAAAATCCAGCCATTGTTAATCAAAGGAAACTTCTTTCCCTGGTATCTCAGTTGAGATCTGATCAAAATATTTCAGAGAGTCACTAAGGTTGGACACAGTTTCACCAACAGTCATTTTTGGCAGATTTCCTCAGGGGCTTCTGGGAATGTTAGTCTTTAAGATGTAGTGTCTGCAAAGGCTGCAGAGCTCATGGCTCACTTGGCACCTCGCAGCTCCCTGGCTTTGTGCAGCTTCTCTGAGCCCTGTCACTTTATAGCTCACACAAGAGGAAAGGCAGAGAGCACCAAGGTGCCTGCACCTCGGCCACTCTGTCCTGTGGAAATAGCCACATATGCCAGCTCCTCATCAAAAAAAAAAAAAAA
Organism: Nipponia nippon; assembly: GCF_047370975.1. Classification (NCBI taxonomy): domain Eukaryota; kingdom Metazoa; phylum Chordata; class Aves; order Pelecaniformes; family Threskiornithidae; genus Nipponia; species Nipponia nippon. Next base: position 47,331,581 of record NW_028262347.1, read on the forward strand.
AAAAAAAAGCTATATATATACTACCTTCTAGATGATGAAGTATTGGCTGTTATTTTCTCCATATTTGTGCAGACAATTAGTATATTGCAACCCAGCATTAGGAAACTGCATGTGCTACTTCTCACTCGTTTATACAACAATGACTATTTTCTCCATATTTGTGCAGACAATTAGTATATTGCAACCCAGCATTAGGAAACTGCATGTGCTACTTCTCACTCGTTTATACAACAATGACACAGGAAGAGTGAAACACTGCCAGAGTTCTCTGAATATAATCTACTGACTTTCCAGGAATTCTTCCATTTAACACAGCTAAAACCACAATTTTAAAAAGGATTTTTTTTCTTTCTGTTTTAGTTACTGCAATCAGAACTTAAATTTGTGATAAAGATAACTAAAAAAAAAAAAAATCACATGGCACTGGTTTTGAGTTGACATTGTATACTTTAAGGTACCACAAAACTTCTATGACTTTCAAATAAGAAATACTGTATGCAAACAATATAATTATTCATATCAAACCCTGCTGTTAAACAATGATGTTTAACATCACTTTAACCCTACTGTTAAATAATGAACTGTAAAGGGAATTTTAAGACATATGTATATTAAGAAAAATAACTGGTAGACTATGGATTCATTTGGCCAATGGTTGAAACAGCTATTGAATCATTTAAATACATATTGCCATTTTCAGTTTTATTTTAAATAACTTAGCTAGAATTCCTTTCATCTGGAAGTCCATTTTCACTTTGTTATAGATTTCTTTCTACTTCAGGTTTTTCTTTTTTGCAGTTCTCTCTTTTCTGTTAGTATATTTACATTCATGACATTTTCATTTAATATATTCCTCTCCCTTTCAACTCTTTTAACTTCAGACATCGCACTGTAACAGCAGAATATAACACCCAGGACTGGTGAAATGCTATGTATATTGACATGCAATAAATAACTTGATTCAAACTAACAGAGTTTTATTGACAACTTTTTTTTTTAATTAAACAAGAGGATCAGAAGCTTTTATTTTTTTTATCTGACATCCCAATGACTTATGGAACTCTATGGCTTATAGAACGTTTTAAAAAAACAGGCCTACCAGTTAAATGAGCTGAATAAAGGCTACAACAGACAGCAGTACAAGGGCTCCACAGACAGAAAAAACTCAGTCTCTGAGGACAGAATACATCTGTAAACTCTTCACCTTTTCTTACTGAAGAATTTTAAACTTGCTTCTTTTTTCCTTGCCTTGGTTTTCTGCCCATGGTACCTTTTCAACTCTTACAATGTTTCTGGTTTTTTTATATACTAATCTTTCAGTTTCTATTCCTTTTTATTCCTGAGAGATAACCAAGATCAAAGAAGGTCCAAAAAGATTTTCGTGTCTCTCTCTATGTGGTACATTTTCAAAGTTATATCGTTAAAGTGGTTTCCCAATTTGCAAATTTAAACTTAAAAATTATTTTTAAATTTTTAATTATTTTTAAAGCTCAGATAACAGACAGTTTAAGATTTGGGGTTTTTGTTTTTTCCTGTGGTGTTTTTTTTTTTCCCCACCAGAAATCATCTCTAATAAGGAAAATGCTCAAACATATATTAAAATCTAAATGTGTATCCACTTCCCATAGAGAAAAAAGTAACATTATGCAGATATTTCTGTTTTTACTAGAATGACAGTTACTTTAATGTTTCCAGCACTCATCTTTGCATACATTAGTGATATCCTACTAAAACTTGGAGCTTCCAAAGGACATGATCACTCTCAGCCTGCTTTTCATAGGTCTGCCTGTCTGATGAGTCTGCACGTACCTTATTCTATATAGACAGCTATCAATTAGAAAACCTGCTTGGAAATGTAGGAGATCTGTCTTACAATCCTGTAGGCCTTGCCTCTTAGAGGTACTTGCACCTGTATTGAAACTTAAGGCAGTTGGGTATGTAAACACCTAGTAGTTAGCCTGAATAATATTTCAGAATCTAACTTCCATCAGTTTAAATCCCTAAATATCTTTCAGGATCTGGGCTATAAACACTTGAAAATTTTTTTTGTTTCACTAATGTCTTAAAAGTCTCAGTTGTGTGACTTTACTCTGAGATGTAAATTCCCTCAAGTTTCCTGTCCTCACAAGCAATAAATACTCTGTATTTTTAATAGGCTTTGCTGTATGTAGTAATTTACTAGAGGATTTATATTAGCTTCTACCTTTTAAAAATTCTATGTGTGCCATGCTGGGCCTGCTTTTGCTTCTAGAGAAGAAAATTCAGAACCCTAGTTGGCTTCATTGGATGCTAGAGCAGTCCTACAGTAATGTATATGTATAGCAGGCCAAAGGGAAGATGCCTCTGTAGTATCTATGACAGATCACATATTCTCTGCCTAACAGCACTGCAATGAATGTCCTCAAAATTAGTGGGTCACTAGCATGTGAGATACATTCCTATATGTTTGCATGCATTTATGTTACTGTGTTTTGATATTAATGATGTTTCCTCATTGTTGTGTTGTATAATTGTATAATATTGTACGTTATGATATCATTAAGGATGTCCCACTTACAATTGCCATGAGAATTAATTGTTCATCTTTATCTGTTACTTGGACAGGCTTTCCATAAAAGATGTAAGAAGCATTTATGTTTCCCCTGTATGCTATACTGCAGTGAAGAGCAATATCTGTTTCCATTATGAATCACTTAATCAGAAGGCAATGTTAGCCCTGCAACATAAAAGCATAAGAAAAACAGGCCTCTTGCTATGCAGGAAAAGATACATGCAGAATCATAGCAATATGAGAAGATTATGATGGCTGGGAAAAAGCTTCAGGGCAAAAGAAATGGGTGGAGAGAGGAGGGAGGATCAGCTTATAGAAATGAACTGGCATGGCTCTGGGGTTTTTTTGAACCATTCCATTTAATTCTATCACAGAAGCAAATGATGACTGCAAAATCTTCCCAAAAAACCTACTGCTGTCTAAACAGTGGTAGCACTGTTGGGAACAATGTTGAAAGTGAGCACTTTTGAATTTCAATAGGGCCTTATACAAAGAGGAGAATAACAGCCCTGTACATCGTGTAACTTTGGACCAGACACCTTATGAGGACAGCTACTACACAGCTAGGAAAATAATCTGAAGCCTATTACAGAACAAGAGAGCAACTGTTTGTGGGAATATGAAAGTACTGGCAATGAAAAACAGAACAGAGAAAACAGTCCATTAAAAATGCAACAAGGAAATTTACATACATTAAAAAAATATGTGAAAATGTCAGAAATCAGCTGGTCAGTTTATAGAAGGTAGATAGTAATTCAATTTGTACCCTGATACCTGAGAAACTGGAACAAGAAAATTAATTAACAGTTTGTCTAATATAATTAGGTCAACTTAACCTGGAAACAATTTCATTTGGCAGAAAGAAATGAACCAATATTGTATTGAGGAGAGCTCTGGAGAGGATTGTGTTCTGATTAATGAGAAACTGGAACACTATAACAAGCAGCAAAAGCTTTGGACCCCATTCTGATTTTAATTACACCAATATGAATAAGACTAACCTTGCTAATGAGTTTTCCAGTGCAAAAGTCAGATCACAAACAATTCAAACTTCAAGACCTACCTGGAAGAGGTCAGCAGTAAGTAGTAAAGAAAATTACTTATTCTTGTAAATTATGATACTCAGAAGAGTCACTATGGAATTTGGAATACAAAATAAAAGCAGTTTGTTATTCCCAAAGAGCATCAGAGAAACTGAATTTCCTATTGAGGGAAAAAAAAAAAAAGTTGTTATATAATGTTTATACTGTTTCCATGCCCATATAATTTATTTCTAATGATGACCTTGATTATGGCATGTTAACTTACATACATCAAAAAATTGTATCTGAGGTAAACGTGATAGAAGCAAAATGAAGAGGTTCCAAAACAGCCTAAAGTGATGTGGCTCACAGGATGATTTTCTAGGTAATACAGCACAAAATCCATAGATAGCACAGCTGGAGATCTCATCACTGTATTAAAAAGGGGGAAATTTTGAGTGTTATTGTCTATGGCCTCTGAGTTACAGTTTGGGAAATAGGATGTGTACAGAAGATTGTAGGGTTTGAGGGGTTTCTCCTCAAAAGGAGACTCTGCATCTACATAATCCATGAGACCTACACAGCTCTGCCTTTATTTTTTTGAACCACCTGTGTGTCACAACCTTACAACATGTTGCCATGGCCTTTTTTTTTCCCAGCCTCATCAATTATTTTCTTCACATTTGTTTTTTTCTGTGAGGTCTTTTATCCTGGCCATATTGCCAAAGGCTACTAGACTGTAACCTGCCCTGCATGAGAATTTCAAAAGAATTGTACTCCATAGGAAAAGTATGAAAGAGTCCTTCGTGTTCTTTGGAATAACAAATTAAAACAAAGGCAAAAGATCATGTTCCTCTCTCCCATGCTACTTTGAACACATGCTCAAAATGCTTACAAACTGAAATGCTGCTACCCAATACAGCCACAACAAAGAACAGTACTTTTTAAAGTGTAGTGGAAGGCCATTTAGTGTTATATGCAGAAGCATCAGTCTATCAATTTTCTTCATTTTCCATGGGTTTGGAAGTCCAACACATGTGACCACATTATTCAATGAGAAATTTCAAAGAGGAATTTCACAGAATTCATTGGATACATTCATAAAATGGAAGTGAAAGTAGTAAATGCAAATCATATATTCTTGTTCATAGTAACTAGAGGTACATTCTCATTTTTAATTGTTGTCCAACCCACAAAAGCACTTTAAGCATGTACTTACTTGCTTACTGCATTACAAAGTTTTAACAGTAATGGTCCCATTGGGACTTTTACCATTGACTTCAAAGGGAACCAGATTAGGATTTATACAGATTTGGCTAGTAGCACTGCTTATTATTAAAGACCTTCTTTTATGTTGCATAAAACTTTGCCAGACTTTAACCATTTAGGCTGAAATTCCATATGCTTCATAGCTGCCTCAGGCTGAATTATTCTGGAAAAATCCAAACAAAACAATTCAGCTCTTTTCAAGAGCTAAGACTGACTAGGCAAGAAGACTGGGGCAGGGAAACCAAGGAATGTGAGTGGGACTGGGAATGTCTGGAAGACAAAACTTGGACTGGTAGTGGCAGAAGTAATCTAGGACTACAAGGAAAAGCTAAGAGATAGAATCAAGAAATATATGTTAGAAAATGACAAGCCTGAGGAGCTGGAAATAAAATATCATGGACAGGGCAACATGACTGGTACAAGAAACCATGAGTGGGAAAGATGCAAAACTGGGAAACAGGCATTAGGTTAAAGAAGCTGGAACATGAGGATGGGCTATAATGTTGGAACAGCCTGTGCTGTTGCAGCACCATCTTCTCTGGAACTTGGAGCAGAGCCCTGAGCTCCGTAATCTTATTGTTCATTCCTCCTGTGGGCAAATAGCCATAAAAGCCACTAGCAAAATTGCTCATTCTCCTCTACATCTTGTTCATGCAGAGGATAAAAATTTTGACTTCATTAGCTTTGATAAGCTTAAATCCTCTCTTTTATTCCATTGGTTTAAATGAGGCATATAAATACTCCAACTTCAATGACCCATACTGGTGTCAACATGAAACCACGTCACAGAACTTAATTTTTCCCCATTTCTTCAAAAAATTTTCATCTGCCTCCTGACTTCCCTGATAAAAAGAGCGTTATTTCACCTGTGAAATGTCAGATTTAGAGTCAGATCTAAGAAATTGTCCCCTTGTGACCATGTGATTCCTGCTGCTAACTAAACTTTTTCTGGTGAGGAACAGGAATTATATATTAAAGAGAGACCAACAATAAAACAAACAAAGACAACCATTTGTGAACTAAATAGGAAACCCCAGGAAAAAAAGAGAGAACTGACATTTTGAATTGTAACCTAGATTATTCCTAGAAGCTCCTACAGAACTGTGAAGAAAAGTGTGTGTCTGATTTATTTGCTTCCAACTTGCATATTATCTTCCCTATCATAGAGTGAGACAGTCAGGTCAACTCCTCAGGAAGATAAGAGGTTGCTCCTTAGGTCATGGACAAGGAGAAGTTTCCCAGAGACTGCAGAGAAGAGCAGAACAAGATAGAAGGGGAACGACACCAAGAAACTGGGAGCACAAACCACTATGAAGATCAGAGAAGGGACAGACATGCCTCTAAGACAATGGAAAGAGAAAATACCTAAGGACCAACAAGAACTGTGTCATTTGTTGCACAATTGGCAACATCAAGCCAGGACCTGTCTTCAGGGACACAGTTGACAAAGCGAGTGGGGCTTTTTTATTTCTATTCTGTTTCTATTTCTATTTTATTTTTAAAAAAATATGCATTGTAATATCTAATCCTAAAATACCTAGACATGTGATGGCGTTGCTTTGAGTGTTTGATTTGGTTAAGGTTGGTTTTTCTTTTTTACTTTAAAAACCTTGTGGCGCTCACCATAAGCAAAAGGTCTAAGCAGTTGGCTGAAAGATCAGCATATCTGGGGTTCTGACATGATGGTGAAACAGAGGTTTCAAGGACAACTACTGATTTTGCATTCCTTGACTCCTAAACAGACAGATTCCATAGGAAGAAGGCTGATAGGTCTACTCTCTCCCTGACAAACAGTACCATCCCACCTAGACCCTAGACCTTGTGCTATGCATCACATGCCATGGTTACAGTGCTGTAGCTGCATTGCTCTTCTCCCCCTCCACCTGGACCACTTAGAGAACTGAGTTCCACTGAGAACCCGATGTCTAACTGAGGCGCATCCTGAAGCCACAATGAAATGTAAATGAAAACAATGGAAGTCGGGACTTTGAACTCGTACCTGTCATTGAGGGCTGTACATTAATGCTATGAGTTAAGTGCTGAAGAACTCTTGTTAAACATGCAATATTAATGGAAATGTTTGACCTTAAGCTCTTTCTGCTTCAGCTTCTCCTCTTCTAAGAGAGGCGTATAACAAGATATTTGTGAGTCTTTGTGAATCTTTTGTGTCTTTGATTCCATGGATGCCTCCCACAGTGAAATCCAGGAGGGAATTAATAAGTCGTCCTAATGTCTGAATAGTGTACAATGCATAGAGCAGAAGGCCACACAGGGAACAAGGAGAGAATAATACCTGAAACAGTGGTCCATTATGTGATAACAACTTTTCCTGCTGAAAAATATCATATGTTAATGTGATTGGTCTCTGCATATTATAATGCATGAAGTCAGAGGAAGTGAATTCATTCTGTGAAAGGAAACTAACCCTGACATTTGAGTACTTGATATTGCAGTTAAATTATACGTTTTTAAAATCGTTTTCTTGGATAGTATATTTTAAAATAAAAGCTGTGCCTCTATAATCTGCATACAGAAATAACAAAAATATGAAAAAAATAGGAAGCTATTTAAATACCCCAAATGTTAATGATTTAAGAACTATTTCTATTATACAAAAGGAAATGGCACTTTTAAAGTTACAAATCTTTTTCCATATAAAGTACTTGCATGTTGACAGAGGAAAAAGGCAACGCTGTATTTATTTTGTTTTCCATGTCAATATCTTATAAATTATCAATTAACATAAGTTAGTTCCTAAAAATTCATAAAATATTTTACTTTAAAAAAAAAAAGAAACTTTTATGTTTGAAAACCTGGGTTTCTTTACAGACATTTTTTAATTTATATAATCTCGCAAATCCCAGAAAAACTATTGGTTTTTGCTGTTAATTGTGTCTCTGGATTAGAAGGCAATAATCTTCCAGAAAGAAGGCAGAGTTAAAAACCTCTGGTACCAACAATAACTGTTACTGTGGATCTTTTCGTCCACCTAAATGGGAACTGGTAGAAAATAATGGACAGAGGACTATTCTAGGACTGATCATTAAAAATCCCAACTCTACCACTGACTGACTGTCTGAGTGATCTTAGCCAACCCAATTTTCTTCTTCTGCCTTGATTTACCTTGGAAATAGTAATACTGATATATTTCATAAGGCATTGTAAGACCTTAAGATGAAAATCATTAGAAGCATTAGAGCTATGCTTTCCTAAAAGCTATTACTGAAATGGTCAGATGTAATGAAATTGCTGCTGCGTTTTATATTAAAATTCAGGCATTCTGATTTTTAACTTTTTTTTCTTATTCCTCCTGCCCAATGTACACCTACACATAACTTTTGCCCATCTAAAAACATGCTCATGAATCCATCCCCACGCTCCTGGAGGTCAAATGGCTTCCCCAGTACATATCTACAAAAGAGCTCAGCTCTCTTAGCAGGCACTTGAACAATGTGGCTTTTCTGCTCAGATAGTATATGAGAAGGAAAGTTTTCAAAACATATCCCCTAGAGTCACTGCTTAATAGAGGCAAGCCACAGTCACAAGTGGCAATGATTCTAACACTAGTCGCTTTGTCTCTTGCTTTTGCTTTGAAAATGTTTCAAGATGTGATCCTGTGGTGATAACAAAAGCCATGAGATTCTATTATATTTGGTAGTGATGGCAGACCCTATGTCATTTGTTGCCACAGCAGGAAACTCCTAACTATGCCCCAGATGATGTATCATATGGCAGAAAATTCAAAGTGAATCCTACATGCTATTCCTAACTCATACACACAGCATGTCCTTTGTAGTGAGAAACTAAGCAGTTCCACAAATATAATAAAGAGGCTGTTGCATAACTCTGCACACTTGGCAAAAACCCTGCTATTGTTTTTTTGAAAATTACTGTTGGTAAACACTGAAAATCTTGGTGCAATAGCGCCTTTGGCATGAGGAAGCAATGTTCTGCTGTAAAGCTGATGGTTGTTTTATTCCATACTTAATCAATACTCAATGCACAGCTTTCCTCGGGCCCACGATCAGCCATGGTGCAGGTATAAGACTCCATGCATGGAGAAATGCCAACTTGAGCCCTAGAAACTGGACAAGAAAGTGACTCTTCTTCCTCTGTACCAGGGGCACTGCCAGCCACATTACACAGAAGCCTCACTCACAGTTTCCCAGCCTCTTGTGAGCTGAGGGAGTCCATTTTTAAAGAAATAAATCTATGTGCAACATATTTATTCTCACTTCCTCTCCCACATCCTAGTGCTGGCAGGAGAATATGGAGAGAATTTCACTACTGGTATACCTTCCCTTGTCTCTCCTTCCCATTTCTTCTTTGCAGTTCAAAATCCACTTCCAACCAAAGAGTCCAACAGAGGCCTACTCTGCTGGATGTCTGGATTATAACTGATCCAAATTTTGTAACATAAACCTTTGCACAGTACCTTGTTATCAACAATTTCCTTCTACTAGATGAGTATTTCTAAAGTGAGTAGCAACTGCAGAGGTTAGGCAGACTTCAAACTAAGAGTGAGTATTTTTCAGTATCTTACCATTTTTACTTCTCTCTCTTGTGAAATGTTTTTTCTTAGAAATCTGCATTGCCATAACTAGTTTTGAATAGTTATTCTGGGATCAGTTTTCTCTCTAGCACTTCCTCCCTTTGATGTATTTATAAAATACCTTATGCTCCTTAATTCTTTTGCCTGGCAGCAATAGTTTGCTATGAATGATTTCACTGTCAATGTTCCTGCAAAATTTTACACTTCTAAGTCACATGCAAATTTTCTGACATTTATTAAAAAAACCAACAGTCTATGCAAATACAAGGAACTCATTATTAAAAAAAAAAAAAAAAAGAGAAAAGGAAGAAGTTACCAGAGTTTTCCATTTGTAGCAAGAAGTCCATAGTATAGGCCTGAGAATGACACAATTTCTTAAATTACTTGTTCTGGACCGCTAGGATCCTAAACTGGGAGAGCATTGTGTTGCATCCTGCACAAACACACGATGCTTTCACACAGAATAACAGAGAAATTGCTTCTTGATGTTTGTAGCATCCTATAGCATCCATCATGACTGTATTTGCTGTATTAGCCCTGAAATTGCTTTAAGATGCAGCATAATCCTTGCTGAAGATTCAGGTCTGCTTATTTGAGAACTAAGTGTACCAAGTTCCCTGCTGGTTTTGTGAAGTCAGATCACTATTTCCACCTTGACAACCCTTGAGCAATTCTTCCTTTTTTTCAATGCCTCATGGCTTTTGCAGGCCTCATGGTACAGTTTCCAAGTACATCTAGGTTTTGAGAGACTATCGAAACAGCAATTCCGGTTCTTCTTTTCGTCTCTACTTGTCTGTTCCCAAGAATATTATATCATTTGCCAAGTTAGGTGAGGAAAGGGGTATTTAACTTACTAGCGAGGAAAGTCATGCAACTCCATATGAAATAGCTATTCCTTTAAGGAATAAATTGAGCTTAAATTGCAGATGTTCTTATGCTTTCACATGTAATTTGCTGCTCAGCATGGGTGTGTATATTCAGAGATCCACACAGTTCTGCAGGGAAGCAGGCTGTTTTCAAATAACTTATATTTAATAAAAGGCTATTTGAAAAATTACTTTTCAGAGGCTGCTATCAAAAAAGCACATTCGTACCAATAGTCTATCAACTTTTTTATATAGTAAATTATCCAATTCCCGTTACAACAGATGGAGTGCAGCAATTAGATGATGTCTCATATAGGACGATATGAATTTTATTAGCTGATGCCTTTGCTGAAACTAAAGCTGAAGAATGCACAGGACCATTTCTACTTAGTGTGTGATCACATGTTAAATGAGATGATTTATCTTACTTTTGTCAATCAGGGTAAATGCAATTATACTGAAAATTTCTAATAATGAACTGCTATTGTATTGAATACTTCACGTGTTGGACCCTGAACAATACATGATGAATTGTGGTTCAGTGCACAGGCATAAACACAAGTTGTACATCAGGAAGTGTTTACTAAAACCTGCTGTCCCAGTGAAGTTCCACAATAAGCTAAAGATGGGTAGACTCTGCTAACTCCTGTTTCTTGAGCTCAAGGAAGTGATACTTTCATGGAAAAGCTTTTGGTTTGTTTTGCTTCATTTTGCCTCTTTTAACTAAAGGCTTTTTCTTTCAATACAGATATTAGAAGTATCAGTAGAGAAGACCAAGAAAGTGAGATCAGGTTTTGATACTAAACGAATTTCAGTCAGATCACTACTGGTGAAATAACTTTCGTAAAATACTTATCAGGCCATGAGTGAGAAATACCATGTAGGACAGAATATTTTTGTTAAAAATATTGAAAGAGAGATTGATCCTTCTCAATCTGTTCCTTTTATTGACTAACTTGCATTGCCCATAGTCCCATGAGGTATCTTAAAGCATTATTTTGGGGGTGTTCAAATTTCATGCTTTAGTGAAGTGAGGTTATCAAACACCCCAGATTTCTCATCCTTTATCACTTTTTCAAGTTTTTGACCATACACAGCCATTAGGTCAGATATCTTATCTCTTAAGTGTTCTGATCTGTCACTTTTCTTATCAGGGATCAGTTTTCAGATGCTATTCTTCTGAAATATACCTTAGATATCTTTCCAGCCATGACCAGCTTGTGATGTAGAGAAAGCTGTAAGGAAAAGGAGAAGGGATGGAAGAACATTTTTTTTCTACAGTTTTCTGGGGTGGGGTCATCTGAAGGGTCCATTGTGTGTAACTTCTGGAAACATTCTGAAAAAGATGAAAAACTCTTTCCTGTGCTGGCACAAGGTTTCTTTTTTTGTGTGAGCTCAAGAGAGCAGATCAATAGTCTGTGATTTAAAAGGGTATATGTCAATACCAACCCCTGGAACACTGTGTTCTCATGTTTTTGACATTTGTTCCAAGTACATGTAATGTACCTCTTATTCCTCAATCTTACAAACAACTTCTGAGAATTTACTAAGCTATGTAACTGGCAATGCAAGCCTAACATTATTACAGCACTTCTGTTTGTGTGCTTGATGATTTACAGTGAATATACAAAGAAAAAAAAAATGCAGAAATCAGCTTTGCAGCTATAGTTTTATAGCAATAGGTTAAAGCAACTTGACTGTGATTACATGACAGAAAGTTTAAATAAACTAAACCATCTCATACTTTAACCCTAATAAAACAAGACGAAGACTAATGTTTAGAATTTTACTTCATATGCTTACATGCAGCAGAACTGTCCCAAGCTTAGACTGAAATAGTGAATGGAAAACTAAGAACTAAATTTGAAGTAGTTTGGAAATTTACAATTCATCCTAAGAAGGATGTGGCATGCAGCTAAAAGCTAAAGCAGAAGACAGAATTAATACCTTTGGGCTATGGTATTTCCCTTCTCCATCTTTTGCACTGTTGAAGAAAAGAGTCAGAAAGTGCTTCGCCTCTTTTTTTTTATATGGCACATTATTTTCCCTTTGCATTCATCCATTCTCCCCATCTTCTTTTCACCTGTTATGAGGTGTTGCACCTGAAGTATTCCCACTCTTTGAGCCCTGTAGTAGTATTACAATTTCAGCAGGAGCAAGTAGGAAAGATTTACTGTGTGCCAGGGCGTCATGTTTTAATCCCAGCTGGCAACTAAGCACCACATAGCCGCTCACTCACTCCCCTCCCGTGGGACAGGGGAAAGAATCGGAAGAATAAAAGTGAGAAAACTTGTGGGTTGAGATAGAGACAGTTTAATAGGTAAAGCAAAACTGCGCATGCAAGCAAAGCAAAACAAAGAATGAATTCAGTACTTCCCATCAGCAGGCAGGTGTTCAGCCATCTCCAGGAAAGCAGGGCTCCATCACGTGTAATAGTTACTTGGGAAGACAAACGCCATCAATCTGAACATCCCCCACTTCTTTCTTCTTCCCCCAGCTTTATATGCTGAGCATGACATCATATAGTATGGAATATCCCTTTGATCAGTTGAGGTCAGCTGTCCTGGCTGGGTCGCCTCCCAGCTTCTTGTGCACCCCCAGCCTACTTGCTGGTGGTGTGGTGTGAGAAGCGGAAAAGGCCTTGATGTTGCATAAGCACTGCTCAGCAATAACTAAACCATTCCTATATTATCAACACTGTTTTCAGCACAAATCCAAATCATAGCCCGATACTAGCTACTATGAAGAAAATTAACTCTATCCCAGCCAAAACCAGCACTTTGTCAGTCTAGTTCCTTTGGACCTTTCTGCTTCTTTTCCTCCAGTAAAGTGCTCCATGATGTGAGACTGGATGGCAGAAACTAGATAGGAGGGAAAGTTTTAGCGTTAGTAGCATGATAGATTCACGCCTAATTCTATTTATTTCCTGTCTCTGACAGAAGCTTCACAACTTTGAGTGACTCAGTCATTCTGAGCCTAGTTTCTCACATGTAAGAAGACACTCTTTCTTTGTCTGCTTAGACAGTCATTGTATGGGCAGGTAAATCTCTACATGGTTTGACATGAGAGATGTACACTATGGAAGTGTAGGCAATACTTCTTTCAATTGCCAGAAGAGAAAGTAGTAGAGAACTTGCAGCTTGCTTTTTTTTTTTTTCTGTACAAAATTTTCAGTTAGGCTGTGACTACAACCAAGTCTAGGGACATAATAATTCCAGAACAAGCAGATTTGCCCATTCTGGAAACAGTGGTGCTTTATTATAAGGAAAACATTTTAGACCAGTGCTTCAGCCCTCCTCTTTCCCTTCATCATTTTCTGACAAGGTTATGCTTCTGAGCAGCTGTAAATTTTAAGGGCAAATTTTAAGACATAAGGATCATCTGGTTTGATCTTTGCTTAACACAGGCCATAAAATTTCACCAATAATTCTTGTAGTGGAACATATCATCTTCCCCTAAAATGTAAGTGAATACTGTCAAGCCCAATAACTTGCGGTTTACTAGAGCATAAAAACATCCTGTCTCAATTTAAGGAATCCTGGAGATGATGAATTTCCTTCTTCCTTGGCAATGGATGATTACTATCACTGCAGAACAGTTGTTTCTAATTTTCATTTTGAACTAGAAACAAATACGGGGCTGCCATATGATATGGGTGGGTATGGCCTGAGAGTTTGTCACACCCACAGCAACGGACAACATATTCTACTTTATATCTGTGCATATGTCCTTGCTCTGCTGGCCTTTTATAACTATGTTTTAAAGGTTTTACATTATGGTTGGCTCCAGTTCAACCATTACTTTACTTTTATCCTATTTCCTGCTAAACCACACTTAACTTCATTCCTCTCTCAGGCCTCACAAAAGCTGTCCCAGGCCACAGAAAAGAGGAGGCAGAAATTATCTGGTATGTCATGAGATGTAACAGATTGTGGATTGTGTGATGACGGTGCTTTTTACTCATATAAGATTATGTGCTGGGAGAAAAACTATGGTAGCACAATTCAGTTGTGAGACTCAGAATTACCAGCCTTGTGAGCCAAGCATCTGTCAAGCATGAATTTACCAACTTCTGCATAAATCACGCTGGAACTGCAACTACCAGATGCAACCGGTCATATCTAAGCCTGCCTGACTGCATCAGGCACATGGGATCATGCAGTAGGAGAGTGTCAGCACAGTGAATGCCAGAAATACTACTGTTGTAACAGGGAAACTTGAAATTGGAGGAAGATATATGCAAATGCATAAGTCATAAGAAGTTCATTCCCAGAGTATTTCCATACTCTTTTTAACTGTAAAAAAAAAAGAACAAAACCCCCAACCTCTCCCAGAGTGAAATCCTACAGATAAACTTTCCTTATGCTCTTTATGTGTTGGTGATTTTCCATTCTTAGTGTCAATCTATACTGTAATTGGCAAAATCATGTATTTGCCTTATAAACACATTTTTAAAAGTACTGATAAAAAGTCTGACTCAATAGTGTAGCAGCTGCACTAACAAACTGAAGTATCTAAAACTGCATGCACCGATTATGGGTCAAAATGCTATTTAGGGAGAGTCATAGTCTAAAAAGAAGGAAAATCCAATGTTAATTAACAAAGCATAGATACAAACTGTAAGATTATTACTTAGCAACATAAAAGATTAATTAATCCAGTAGAGTATAAAAAAACCCACACTGTTTAAAAGAGACAAAAGAAGTCATGTAGAGAATGCTACAAGACAGTGGAAAATTAACTGGGAATCACAACAAACTGTTGTGCTTTTATGGAGAAATATAAGGATATTAATCTACTTATAGAAAACAGATGGTAGTATTCTTTCCTTGTTTTATTCCACTGAATTTACTTATAGCATAAATTTGAACTCCTATATCACTCATTCATTTTTCAGGCAGTCTTCTGCGAAGCTAGAAGAGGAAGTTTATTTCCCTCCCCTCTCCTAGTGACAGCAGAGTCCCATGTAATCACAAAATTCAAGAAATTAACTTATCAGGAAATTACAGTTAATAAAGCATTCTCTTGCCATCTTCACCAAGATACAGTTGTAGAACACTTGTGTTGCAGCAGATGCTGTGAGATGGCTCTGCCTCCACTCCATAGTCATATATAAACAATTCCTCTTTCCTGAATCTTGTGGAATTTTACAGCAATGAAACAGTTACACAACCACAGGACTTGGCCTTTCTCTAAATGCCTATGTTGCATAGCTCAAATATTGACTTAACTACAAACACTCTCAGGCTGTAATTTTAGACATCAAAACCAAATACATGAAATATGTCTTGAAAAAGAACACTGAGAGCAGCAATGGTACGATAGTGACTAATCTGTACAGAAAGGAATAGTACAATTTTTTTTCAAAACACTTGAGATAAAATTTGTTTATATCATTCTGCTTTTGCAAAAAAGAGAAATGAAAAACAGCTAAAGATCTGCTTGTTAATACAAAGTCCTTCCCAAAGAAAGGGACGGTTCAAATTTACAGAACAAAATTGTTTGCATAGTAAAATAATCATCCAGATGGCAAAAATAAGCAACCCTGAAAATGGTAACTGTTAAGAGGAAGACTATGCCTCTTGGGGTCATCATCAGTAACAGTTTCATAACAACTATTTCAAGCCCTCAGCTTTAAGCATACTAGAAGAGTTTAGTGAACATTAGCTAATCCATGTATTGCTAATCTATTATTCTACAAATGTGTGACTGTGCAATACAGTCCTGGGTTTATGATTGACCTGGCCCTGTTTGACATGAAAATACCAGAAAAGAAATACCAGTTCAGAATTTTTTTTGTATAACTCCTCTGCTGTCAGAATTTAGTGCAACTATAAATAATGTAGGAAATATTTTAATCAAGACATTCCTATGTTACATAAAAGCATCTTCCGATCCACTTAAATTTTTTCATACATAAAGAAGAGCAAAAGGGCAATTTACTATATGCAAACTATTAAGAGGCTAATCAACTTGGTGAACTTAGATTTAAACAGTAACCTCCTTCCTCAAGAAAGTATGTATATCTATTTTATATTATAGCAAAATAAAATATGAAGCAGTAGCTACTTAATCTGCAGTTTAAAACAAATACATGCACTCAGAAATAAGAACTTGAAATACAGCTGATCTGAAGCAAAAAAGGAATGAACATAAAATAAAAGAGCACAATATTTGATGTTGGAAGAAATTCTAAATTAAATTTGATCTAATCAAACATTTGAGTTTGAATAACTCAAAAAAGTGCAGATATGAACGTAATGGAAGTTGCATGGAGCTGCAAATACATAAGACTGGTAATTATTTACATGAAGTATGGAGATGAGTCAAATCAGAATTGGGGAAAATGGTCAAATAAGCTTTACATTCACACAGTCTGCAAAATAATTAAAATTACCATGAACACTGTATATTTTTCTGTCGCTATAGTCTAATGCAAAAGAAGTCCACACTACTTCTAGGTAATGAATGACAAAAGCTCTCTAAATCAAAAGGTCCTTCTCTATGTCTAGCAAAAACTCTGAATACAGATAGAAAGGAATTAATAATTGCTTCCTCATGCAAATAACTCTCCCTTTCCCTCTACAATCTGTAACAGAGGTGCTGGCATGTAGTATTCTCAGGAATGCACTGGTAAAGCGCTCAGATATTTTTGTATCTTGCATATTCCTCTAATGCTTTGCATTGTGGAACAACACAATTTTTTTATCATAGCAAGTAACTGCATGACTTTCTCCATAGTTAATATTATATGATCTATCCAGTCTTGATACTTTGTACAATTATATTGAACTTCTAGCTGACAGTGAACTTGTTCTACCAGCTGGGCTTTTTACTTTATCTTAACTGGATGCTAGCAAGATGATCCCTGTATTATTCTTAACAAAATAATTCCTCTGTCCCCAGAAAGAATTATTATTTCCTGAAAAATGGATGTCAGTGAGTGGATTAAACATCACAAGTTAAGTTTTCAAATATTGGGGTGAACTAAAATCTCCACCAACAGGCTAGTCAAGCAAAATATGCATATACTCATTGCATAAGCAAAAACCTGCGTTTACATGCACAAAGACTAAATTTTCCCACCCTTATGTGGGATTCAGCTGACAAAGCTAACAGAGTCAACAATTCTTAGTGTAAATATTTTTGAACATGGAATGATCATTTGGTTTTTGAATGAATCATTGATGCGAAAACCCTCAAATTCCAGATGAATAAGATAGAAAACTGGAATGAATGGTCAGATTTGAAGTTTGGGGCTTTCTTTTTTTTTTTTTACACCTGAAAAATGAATGTAGCATAAAATGTAAGCACTTAATTCATGATTCAGGAAAAGTGAAATACTGCCCAAACATAACTATAGGGTCTTATTTGGGAATATTTCCTGAATTAAACCTGAAGGCTTGTAAAACATTATGAACAGGTCCTATTGAAATTAGTGGCTGGATTCCAGTTGGACTTGATCTATTGGAGATGCAAGGCAGCCACAAATCTGATTCCAAAAAATCAGTCTGTAATTATCCATCTGAAAAGCTATGTTTGATGTAAGGCATATTAACTAAATATTAGAATCTGTTAAGTATTAGAAAGAAAATCTTGATGTCTGTATTTTATATCCTAGCAGTCCTCTCTTTGGAAGAAAATAATTTCAGTCATGAATAGTTTTGTTTGAGAAAGGACTATGAGATTTTGACATAGTATAATATATTCTGAGTTTCTTGTTAAATTAAAAAAACAACAACAAACTTTGGAATGAGACTATTACATTTTACAAAACACTGTATCAAAAAGGCAATATAATATTAAAAAAAACCCTAAACTTGTTTAAACACATTTCAGGAAAAAATTAATGGTTTTACTATATGGAAAATATGATTATATTATGGAGACTGGAAATGTAGTCGTATTTGTTCTGAAGTATGTTTAAGTTGTCAGATGGAGCCCTGAGAAAGACAGTAAACAGCAACTTATTTTCGGAAGTTATAAAATGCCAAATAACCTACTTGTCTTTTAAATGCTGTAGTAAAATACCCAGAAGGATAAACACCACAGCTCTAGGAAAAGAAAAATATTATGTGTGTAATCATTATGAGCATGCTACTGTTGTAAGAAAACAGTCATTTATGGTCAAGCTAACTAAAATGGCGAGACAAGAAGAGATGGTCTAAGGTAGGTTTAGAAAAAAGCCCTTTGGATTAGAGACTTCTGTTCTTAAATGCATGTTCCACTTGCACTGTTAATGAAAATGTTTGTCATTACCAAAGATATTTTATTACAAAAACAGTGTTTCATGAGATGAAAATGGAAAATAAAAAGTTGTTGTGTTTTTTTTTTTTATCAGAATGAACAGTCACAAGAATACTAAAAATTTAGCAAGGAATGCTTACATATTATTAAAGAGGATATAATATGCATCACACACAAAATCATTCAAATTATTATTTGCTTATAGTTAGATATATCAGTACTTTGCTGAATTAGGTGCATGGATCTAAATCTTTGTCCAAAGAGATGAACACAATTAGGGAATCAGAAATAGAAATTATATGATTTTGTAATAAAGATTTGTTACATTACATCTATTTATGTCTTTACACCGTTGGAATATGCTGAAACTAACAAATGGTGATTCTGGGCATGAAGAGAAATGTAAAGCCTATTAATCCTAGCAGCCTAAAGCTGCAAGTTGAAGCTCTCATCTCTCGTGAATGTCAATCTGTCAGTATCATATAATCGAATAGCCTGTGTTAGCAATAAGTATGTACGTATGGAGCACAAGACAACCAGTAGAACAACCCCTGAATGCACAATCTGAAGACAAATATATAATCTGTAAGTTTGAAGTGATAAAAGTTCTTGGGGACTGCTCAGTTTTGCAAGGAAAAAAAAAGCAATAATCCTGTAATTACACAGTAATTTTTAAGAACATAAATGGATGGTAAATACTGTAAATTTATATATAACCAAATGATAATTATGTTTTATATTTGAAAGAGTCATCAAGGAACTAGAGCAGGTAATTAAATTGACTCATCTCCTTTCATCAAATTTGTAAAACTATATAATAAAGTCAGGCAGAAACATGAGGTTGGGGTATACACTGTATTCCCTGGAAATTGCTGGAGTTATATTGGTTATAAATATATACGTGAAACCATTTAAGTATGTAGGATCCAAAGAACTTTGTATTAGGCAAGTCCATTTATTTCAGTACTGTTAGCCTGGATGACAGTCACTGAAAATCTCTGCCTAGATTCATATGAGGGACTAACCTATCCCTCCCCAAAACAGTCATGTTACAAGCTGAGTCTGGTGCCTACTCACCACGATATTCCTCTCACACTGAAGAAATAACTGTCTTTCTGTCAAAAACCCCTTGTACAGATGAGTGTAATGGACGGAATTTCTTTTCATTTCACTTTGACTTTTCACATTTCCACTCCCTGGGTAGAATTTTTCTCTCCTCTTATGCAGGGCTTCTTTGATCTTCCTTTTTGTCAGTAAGTATAACATACTCCATGGAAAATTTTATAAAATAAAACACAAATGTGAAGATGGAAAGGGAACCGGCTTAAGAGAATGACAGGAAATGAGCCAAAGTGTTTGATTGTGCATTTCCTTATGCGAGTTAAGAAAAAAATCATAGATAGTTGAGACAAAAGAAGAATGGTTAAGTAAGGAGTATAAAGGTTCATAAAGTATACTTTTAGCATCCTAAAAACAGATTGAACAAGTATATGAAAAGTGTAGAGACAGATAAACAGCAAAAAGCGCACACAGTCTTTAATCATCTTGTACATTCATCTAAATTCTGAAAGAAACCAGTTTGTTTGAGATATCAAAGTATAAGCTTCAAATATAAGCTTCAAAACACTGGATTTTTTTTATATTATTTTATTTTTTAAGAAATACTCTCTCCCAACCTATTTTTCCTATTTTCTTCTTAAAACACAGTAATACTCTTAAGATCTACACACTGCAGGGGATGTACAATCAAGCACTTAGTGTGGATAAAGACCAGTTCTGAGAACCAGTACAAGTTCTTATGAGTGAAATAAATCTGATAGAGTATGAGTGGAAATTAGTTCCCCCACCGGTCTTGTACTAGCCTGCACAGCTGTGAATATTATTCTGTTTGAATTCTTTATCCCCTAAGTATTTATATAAAAACCGACTCATTAGAAATAACTGTTAGCTAAATTCACAAGAACTCACAGACTACATTAGCCTACTCTCAACATTCAGAGCTCTGTGCTTACTACTTGTCAGAGTGATACCACAGAGTTCAAAAGATGCTGAGTTGCGTTAATAAATTATTACAAAGATAAGATAATATATTTGATACATACTTGTGTTTCCATCAGGAGCTGAGTCTAAATATTACATATTATTATGGAAGCATTCAAATAACATTGTGTGACAAAAACACAACACAAAATATATTAAGGCAACTAGCACACTTTCCTGGAACAGAAACTATTTATAATATCCAGGATTAAAAAAAAAACTTTAAAAAAACCCACAAAAATTGCCTTTTTAGAAAATAATTTTTCTCCTTTTCTTTTTTTTTTCTACATCAAATATGTGCTAATCAGTAGTCCTAGCACTTTGGTCATTTTAGAAAACAGATGGTTGACAGATACTTAAGAGAAGAAAAATACAGAAAGGGAAAGCAGTGTATCTGAAATTATTTTATATTTATACCTTCTAGGTACTGTCCGTTCATTTACTTAGTAGGCTTTTAATTCCAGGATCTGTTTGGTTTTTGCTAGAGCTAAACTTTATTTAGAAACACTGTAACTATTTCTCTGTTTAATTCATTTAATCAAAATCGTTAAACAGATCGATCTGCAAAATATAAACATGGCAACCCAGAAATTACTCATGTACTCTCTGTTCGCAGAGTCTCTAACTCAAGTCAGAAATCTTGTTCAGTAACTGAGAACACCTCAGTTATATACCTTCTCTTTCGATTCAGAGCAACGTGCTGGAGAAGGATTTGAGATCAACTACTACATCCTAAGTGAAATCATTTGACTTAACCACATAGTTGTAAAATTCTCATGTTTTGCATTCCTTCTTTTTTTCCTGGGGTCCAATATTTAATTAGCTATATAAAGTGGATCAGCTTTAGCTGTATTCCAAAGTCCTCACTGAGGAAGTAGGATCTACAGGTCCATATCCCTGCTCCAAAACAGCACGAGACGGGATTTGACAACCTACCTGCTATGTGAAAATGGTAACTACCTGGCTATTGGGAAACAGTGTCTAGCTGGAGCCAAAAATGTCTGGTTCCTGCCTGTCCCTTCTGTTATGCTTTATTTGGTAGTCATGATCTGAGGAGGCCTAAGACACTGGATCCGACTGGTGAGATAGGCAGGAGAAAGCCTTGCTGAAAATGCCCCTGGGGTTAGGTGTGAGCTTGGGATTTGAGCATCTCGCGCAAGCAGGACGTGGGCAGTTCTGACATGCCCGCTGGCAGAAACTATGTGGACTTAAGCATCACTGGGGCAACTACAGGGTAACAGCAGATAAGTAGGGGTTTTAAGGATCTTAAAAGCAGTTAAATGCTGCTGAAAGAGAAATGGAAATGGAAATTAAAAACCTATGTGTGTAAAGGTAATTTTTAAAATGGGACTTAGGTGTTTTTGAAAATATCATCCTGATAACTCAAAACTAAATTTAAATATACTGCATAAATGCAATTGCATTTTTTTTGTCCTACAATATCGTAAAAATTATTTTTCAACAGATTAAATGCTCGATTACATATTCCTTTACAGCAGCTTCATGGCAGGGAAACTCCAGCTGAATAAAGCTAATGTAACAGAGCAGAAAATCAAGCTCGCTGTCTAGTTTGGTCTTATCTCTAATTCACATTCCTAAAAAGTTAGAGAGATGCAGAAGTGGACCCAAAGATTAGGGGATATCAAATCTCCAGACTTTTGGTCCAAGCCAGTCAGAATGCTCCTGTTTCACTGAGTATCAATATTACAAGGTCTAAACAGTCTGTCCTGATTTAGCAAAGCCAGCAACCTTGCACCTATTAGCAGTTAACCCATGAGACTGCCCATGCATTTAAGCACAAGTATACTATGAAGCACATAAATAGACACTGTTTACTTGGCTAAAGTGGTGCCACAGTTTTAACATCTTGAAGGTCTGAAATCTCAAGACAAGGTTTACTAATTCTTATAAATATCCTCCAAAATATAACTTTTCATAAATGCGTGACTGTTTTCAACTATGTTGACAACAGTAACATGTCCCCTGAAGTTATTTCAGAGTCCTGACTGTGTGTAGAGCTGATTCCAGTGTCAGAGTCTGTATCATTTATGTCCAGATTAGTCACTCTATGAACAAAGTCAGGAACAGCAATGCTGTTACTGGAGATGCCACTGCCCTTGGATGGCTCTTCATTTGATGGAAGCCTAGTTTCACTGTTGTCTTTAACATGTAGTAAATTAAATTCTTCTGTAAGAAGTTCATATTCTTTTTCCTTCTTTTGAAGCAGTGAGTCCCTGTATGTAAGTTCTTTCTGAACACAGCTCAAGTATGAGTTGATTCTCAGACCATCTTTCATACTTTTTTCTAGTTCATATTTCACACTTTCCAAATTTGAGTTTTCCAGTTCAGCATTAGCAGTTCCTTCTGTGCGAACATCATCTCCATTTTTTTCTGTGCATATACCGTGTACCTCTCTTTCAATTTCAGCACACAGCTTCTCTATTAATTGTTTGTGATGTTTCAGCCTCTCTTCAACCTGTAAAATTCCCTCACTTTTGCTCAAATAGTCATGCATCTCTTTTTGATCATCTGGCCTACTCTCTTGCTGCTCAGCCTCACTTGGATAGATCATTAAATAGGAGTCCTGCACATAATTTTCTCCATCATTAGCCACACGATCTAGATGGAACTTCGCTTCACATTTTTCAATTTCCATATCTAGTTCCTTCATTCTAAGGACTTGTTGATGAATGGTATGATCTTGAGAAATGATTAGGTGAATCAGTGTCTCCATATTATCTCTTTCTTGCTGAACGCTGTCCTGTTTAAGCTTGGCCAGTTTCCGGAAAGTCTTCCTGACAATTTTCTTTTGCTTGTCTATTGGCAACATCTTCATATAATTTGCTGGACTGAGCTCCCACTGTTTTTCTACATTTTGTACTACCTTAGCTTCAGCTGTCTTCCACAATGGAAATGAGAGGAAAGCATCTGACTTTACCAACACAAAGTGCAAATTAGACTGCTCTTCTCCCCAGGCCTTCCAAAGTCTCAGAATCTTTGTCAAGGGTGGAAGTACTCGCTCCGAGCCTCTCCATTTTTCTACAATGCAGTAATCACTAGGTTTTCCAAAAAGGACCTTTTTTTCTCCAAATGTTGCCTGATGTTCCTCAAGCAGTGCTTGAATCACTTCTGAGCAAGTTGTGCGCTTTGTCAAGCCACATACAATTTTCTCTTCCTGGCAAACCCAAACAACAATCTCTCTCTCATTTGAAGCCATGTCCTTGCTGGGAGACCTGAAAAACAAGGAGAGACCAAATAGTAATTATATATCAGTGGCACAGACTGTATGAATAATAGCTATAACTCTGATATGACTACCACATTGAAAAATTCCCATATTATTGTATAAGGCAATATACTTGTTTAAATTACATTAAGAAATACATTTGGATTAAGTAACAGAAAAACATAGCCATTTCAGCTGCTGCTTTAATATTATTACTAGTCCAGCTCAATGTGAATCTCACACAAAATGTCTTTTATCAAATTTAGGTTTTGTACACATAATAAGTGTGTACTAACAATAAGTGGTAAAGTTTGGCAATCTGCACTGCACTTCCAGACTGTCCTAGGATAACATAACTTTCAGATCTGCATATCTGTTCTCATCACGCAGACATTGCATAAACATTTGTAAGCTCTTAATATCACCAAGGCTTCTGAAGGGAAGAATCATGCCTCCAAATATGCACTGAACATAGATGGACTAAGAAAAGATGTTTGAACACCATCTAAGTTAAAAGAACTTGATGACAGGATAAATCTATAGCTCTTTTGCCACACCTGCACCCACACAAGTACAAACACCATTGTTTTCCACTGTGATTTTTCATTAACAAGTCTCAAGAAATTTGTTGCTTTTCATGAAGTACCAAATAGCCTGAATTCCAGTGAGTTGTGAGAGAATACGAACTACAAGAGAATACTTATATAGACCTGTATTTTATAACCTTTGTAATGTTACAGAAATGCCAGAAAAATGTAAAAAGTTTAAGTTTTTTTTTTTTATTTATTAATGAATTCCAATGAATGTGGTATTAACCTGACATTAGCAGCTGGTACCTCTTTATACATTGAGATACTAACTTCAGGTGTCTAAGATCCCATTATGGCTACTGTAGCTGTCTAATCAATACAATCAGTGGAGCCTAGAGAATGATTCAGCTGACCAAATGTAGAAGTTCACTTTACAGTTAACTCTCAAGTTTGTCTCCATCTGAGTAGCCCTGGACTGCCATGGGTCTACATTGGCAGAGTGGCCTTGTGGAACCTGTCCAGAACATTCCTGTCATCTAGCCTCCACATGCATACTTTGCTGCTTGCCCAGACCTGGTGAGTTTGCCTCTTGTCTAAAATGATAAACCAATAAATCCCCTGAGGAAAAATGCATTTCTTCGGATTTTCTGGTATCACTTCCAGTTCATTTCAATGAATGAGATTTAACCCAGTCTGACAGAGAAAGCTTGAAAATGAAAATGACAATTCGGACAATATTCTAAGGGCACAATAACACATTTGTTTCTATCTGGGACTACTTATTCGCAGTACTTTTCTAGTCTTTTGAGATGTAGTAGAAATGGAGTTTTACTTGGCTTAATTAGTGTTATACCTTATGATTATTAAAGCAATCCAACTTGTTTCTTTTTCTTAATTACTACGCAACACGAGACAAACTGCAATCCAATAAATTGAACTATGATTGACTCAGCTCTAGATGCCACTCTGACCAGGAGGCAATAATCCTCAAACGATGGGAGACTGCAAATGAATACTAGCAAAACTTACAAGAATGAGTTTATTAGTATCATCGCACAGCAGAGCTCTGTCCAACTACATTGCTCTAGAGCTTGGAACATTCCTCCGTAAAATTTGTGTTTTAGTAGATTACTCTGAATAATGACATCATTTTCGCACTTCAGTAGCTCCCTCTTACAGCCCAGCATTTTACAGTAATTATTTTTTAAAACTGGTGTTCAGAAGATTAATAACATTTTAACAGACTACTCAAAATAGGAAAGCTTATGTCACAGACACAGAAAATGACAAAATGGCACAAAGAAACAGAAATACTCAAGTTTAAATGGGGGGAGGGAATGAAAGACAATATCATATTGAATGGCATTACTGTTAAATATGTCACATGCTAAAAAGTCAGTATCTGTAAGGTTTTTTAGGTTTACAGAATACAGGATGCTATAGAAATATTTCTGTCTGTTGATAGATTGATAGTTAAATGAAACTTAAATAAATAGACAATTGTAACATGTCAGCTGTGACTCAAATAACTCGGTATTTATTTTACACTACAGATATAAAAAGAAAAAAAAAATGATAAACTACAGTTACATTATAAGTTAAGCATAAAATTATGCAAAATGAGTTATAAAAAAAGGACAGTATCTCAAACAATGTTCACTATTGATACATAAATAATTGAGCTAGAAATAAAAGTATATTACCAGTTATTGAATTTCAACTTATAAAAGTACTTACAGAAAACCAAAAATTAAACAAGAAATACTAGATTGGGACTTTGAGGCAGTAAATTCAGATTGTATCTTTCCTGTTGCTGTTTTTTGTAATCAATAAATACATTTCAGGGAATACATGTTATCTCAGTCTTTTAGCATTCTTCTGGGAGTCTTATGAAGTTTGTTTGCACATTAAAACTTCTCCTATTTTTTTTCTCATTCTTGTTTTTGGTTGATTGCCATATTGTCTCCTAGGCAATATTTTTAGCGTGTAACAGATTATGTGAGTTAAGCAGAAGCTTACTGCCTCTTTTCCTCCTGGCCCTTTTAAAGCTTCCTATGAAGACAGTTTCTTTCTGTGATATTAGTAAATCTTCAGATAAATTTGGAAACCCCATAGATACTCCATGGTATTATGGTACTGATAAATACGTTTGCTATATCCATTTTTTACATTCATTTCCCACTGACTTCAGCAGGAGTTAGGCAAGCTTCTGATGGAAACACATTGCTTATTGTAAAGCAATCTCTACAGGATCTGTGCAAACAATATGGATATAAAATAACATTTTAAAATTACCATTTTCAGTCATTTTCTAACTGTTTATCACCCCCTGTTATTTTTTCGGTTACAATGCACCTGTCTACCCAGACTTTACATTGGGCTTTTTGGGAAGGATTTTTCTTTACCTTCTCTATAGCGTATTTAACATACTGAAGTCTGAAAATAGTAGTAGCACTGCAGGAATGGATAATGTATGCACATAAAGGTACTCAAAGAACTCAAGTAGCTTATACATGAAAAGATACACACATATATATATGTATGTATAGCATATGTAACATACACCTTGTAATTATATTGTCACCTTTCACAGAAAAGGGGAGAAGAAAAAATAGAAATTCTGAACATCGCTGTAATTCTTGGATCAAAACAGAACTGTAAAGTGCAAATTCTTTCATTATTTTTTCCATGTGTTTGTCACAATATATATTATCTTCATTTTTATTCAGTAGCCTCACTAAATTTTTTATCTTCCTTTTTAATCAAAAAGAATTAGCAAGTCATTTATAATCTTACAGTGCCATGGAATTCTAATATCATCTAAAAAATCAAAAGTGTTCTTTATTATCTATCACTATAGAACGGTAAACTCATGTGGCCTACCAAACACCTTTTAAGTAAAATTTATTGTATAATTCTTTAATCATAGTTAATTCAGGTAGTGCCAAACAAAAATGAAGCTTCAGCGTGTCAATCACAACAATTATTAAAGACTTACTTTCAGGATGCAAGAAGATGTTAATACTAGGAACCATTTTTCATTAAGCTGTGCTTTCCTCATAGAAAGCAGAGAACAGATTCTGCATATACAAAGTGGAATTCATCTCACTTAGGCATCTGGAAGTTAAGATTTCAGTATGAATTCACTATTATAGAGTCATAGAATCATAGAATGCCCTGAGTTGGAAGAGACCCACATGGATCATCGACTCCAACCCCTGTTCCTGCATAGGACAACCCCAAAAATCACACCATATGCCTGAGGGCGTTGTCCAAATGCTTCTCAAATGTTGTCAGGCTTGGCACCATGACTACATCCCAGGGGAGCCTGTTCCAGTGCTTCACCACCCTCTGGGCGAAGAGCCTTTTCCTAATATCGAACCTAAACCTCCCCTGGCATATCTTCCTGCCATTCCCTCAGGTCCTATCATTGGTCTTCAGGGAGAAGAGATCAACGCCTGCCCCTCCTCCTTCCCTTGTGAGGAAGCTGTAGACTGCGATGAGGTCTCCCCTCAGTCTCCTCTTCTGCAGGCTGAACAGACCCAGTGACTTCAGCTGCTCCTTGCACGGCTTCCCCTCTAAACCCTTCATCATCTTTGTGGCTCTCCTCTGGACACTCTCTAGTAGCTTCATATCCTTTTTGTACTGTGGTGCCCAAAACTGCACACAGTACTCAAGATGAGGCTGCATGAGTGCAGAGTAGAGCGGGACAATCACCTCCCTTGACCAGCTGGCAATACAGTGCTTGATGCACCCCAGGACACGGTTGGCCCTTCTGGCTGCCAGGGCGCACTCTTGGCTCATGTTCAACTTGCTGTCGACCAGAACCTCCAGATCCGTCTCCATGGGGCTGGTCTCCAGCCTCCCATTCCCGTCTGTATGTACATCCAGGTTTGCCATGTCCCAGGTGCAAAATCTGGCACTTGCCCTTGGTAACTTCATACGGTTGGTGATTGCCCAGCTCTCTAATTTGTCCAGATCTCTCTGCAGGGCCTCTCTGCCCTCAAGAGTGTCAATGGCTCCTTCCAATTTTGTGTCATCAGCAAACTTTGATAACAAACCTTCAAGTCATTTATGAAGATATTGAAGAGCACTGGCCCCAAGATGGATCCCTGCGAAAGTTCCTCCTTGTCATGGGAGGAGAGTGGACCTCCCAGGAGGAAGTCACCACAGCCTAAACTAAATAGCTCATTTTCAGGTAGCTAAATAGAGGTGAGAATAATCCAATCAGATTCTGGTTTATTGTCTGAGAGAAATGTAACAGGAATGGTTCAGACAGCAGTAGATTTAATAAAGATAACTAAACATGAGACCTACGTATTATGACTTCATACCTTAGTTTAGATTCTCACTATTCCATTTGTTGTTCAATTTATTGCTATCATTTATAAGGAAATTCATTAAGTCATTTCAATATTAAGGAAGATGTAATCCAGTTTGTAACTCCTCATTATGAATAAATGTTGGTCATTGATAGTGATTTTTTTTCCCGAGATGTAATACTAAAAATAACAATATACAGTAAAAAGATCTGCTTTTACATGGTCATTTTAATGAAGAGGTAAGCTTCTTATATTTACTGATTCTTTGGCCTTGACATCTTGCAGCTTTGTAAAGAAAGCAAAAGAACTGTCATTCTTTAATAACCTATCAGTTAATGAGTCTCTAATAGCTAAGGTGTTTATCCAGTTTAAATGACTTTCTTGAAAAAGAATTTCAGTACTAACTTATTCAAAACTTGCTAGGCAACTTCTTCATTTTTTCAAAAGTTTATTGCTGTTGCAGTAAACAGGCAAAACTTTCAGTTCTGTCTTGAATTTTGTTTCTTTGAGTTGATCACTGGAATGTTCTGTTTATCCATCTATGATTTTAAAGCCTTGGTGATTATGAGAAAATACAGATCTATCTTTTTTTGCAAAGTCACTTGTTGCTCAGAAACCAATGAGAATTTAAGCTTAAGAATGGTCAAAAGTACACTTTCAATCTCTTTTGTTTGTTTTTTTGTTTTGATTGCTAGTTTTATGACTTCTACTCTTTGCTTTACTTCATGATGACCCAAAAAAACATTCTAATCACGTTATAGACCTCACACAAAGGCTTGATTGTGTCAGCACAAGCTGATTGTTGTGTGTCAGATATACACTTAATTAATTTAGTATTCAGGCCTAGGGGAAGAAAGGTAATACATTCCAGCAATGCATAGACAAAACAAAAACACGTACTTATGTTGCACAAAGTCAAAATATGAGATAGCTTAAATGCTGGAAGCAGCACTTTTGATATTCACTAACTTTAAGGGATGTCCAGCACAAAAACATACATATCAAACATACAATTCTCTGCCTTCCTAAAAATTTTAACGTTCTTCCTAAATATGCAACATACAGTTTTACAACCAATCATGCCAATCAAATAAAGAGATCCCCCTACTTTTTAGAATATCATCAACATGTCTCCAAGATGCTCGTTTTTCCTTTACTAAGTTCAGCAAACATTCTGTTGGGACTAGATCACTTACATATCATATTGTTAGCAGATTAATATAGTGCTTCTGAAATATCATTGATATTAAAAGAATATTTTGTCTCTGTTGAGAAAACAACAGAAATAAAACTCTTCTCTCCCTTCACTGTAATAAATTCTTTGTAGACTTTCACAGAAAAATAAAATGGAATTCCATTCTCAACATTTCCGTATTTCTTGATGTACTGTCCCCAAGGAACTAATCAAACTGATTAGCTCAAAAATACCTAGATAATGGCTAGAAATTTCACAGCCAAGACATTTTTGTGAAACCCTTGCTAGCACTATCGTTTAACACTTTACTAATTTTAAGTCAGCATGACCAACTGAACCAATTTTAAGTTAACATGACCATGAAAGTTTTTGTGTTAGGAAAGGGATCAAAAACTTGAGGTTATGTTCATGATCAAAAACTTTCTTAATTGTTTCCTCCCAGTCATTCAAATCATTTATACAGAATAAAAAATCTGCAGGTGAAAATAAATGGCACACAAAGCAATACATTCATCCTTTGCTTGAAAATGTATCCAACTTAAGAATTTATAAATTTGACATCAAAGAAGTTATGTTGGAAAGCCATTCGTGAAAAATAGCTTAGATACTTTTTCACCAATTTATTGGGGATATCATGTCTTATAATCTTAATTTTCAGAGGTGGAAGAGCTTTGACTTATTATATATGAATTAAATTATTGTTAATCAGATGTCATAAAGCTGCATCTGTTAGAGAGTACAAATATTTGTGGGTTGGAATATTCTTGTACTTCTTAGTGTAATAATGTCACCTTTTTTTTCTTTTATCAATGCATCTGCAAGTGGCACATAATCTGTAATTAATTATCCTTTATGTCAGAAGGATTGCTTCTAGTATTATGCTAGCAGATAATATAACTAATTTATCCAATTTTAGTGTAGAAAATTAATTAAATTTTGTACTTTTGAGATCTTTTCTTCTCTTCATCTATTTTTTTATTTTTGATGCTGTGCTTGCATAAATACATTTCAGCATACATAAGCCCCAGAAAGCCCCACAACACAACTGTCATTTGCAATGCAAAAAAAGCATCAAAACAATAATTTATAAATAGCCTCCTATTGACAGCATAAACCCTCTCAATAACGCATTTGAACATACAGTCTAATCTGCAGCAAATCAGAAGATAATTGTGGTTTATGATTGATTGGCTGCCGTGATGGGGTCCTCAGTTGACCAGAGCTCTCAGGTAGGTATGCTGTTGTTATGACCTCCCCAGAGTAAGACCAAAATGCTTCTAAACTTCTAAGAAACAAACCTCTACATTATGTCAAAATACCAGCCAGAACAATTCACTTCTTCAATGGAGAAACCAAAAGCAACTAAGGGACAGAACAGAAAAAAAAAAAGGCTTTAAGAGATAACCCTCCTGCTGCCTGCTGCATCCTTGCAGTGAAGTCCTTGCCTAGAGCTTCAGTGTCTGCCATCTCAGTGCTCTCCTGGAATCCACTGAGAAACATGAAACTTTTAGGCAGACCCAGGCAGGGTCTGTGCTCCCCGCACCTCTCAGCAGGCTCTCCCTTTCTCAAGCTGCACACTCCCAGCTCCTCACCAGGACCTTCAGTGCCTCATCTGCTACCTGCCATGCTGCACAGTGGGGAACAATGTCCCAGCCAAGCATGCCCAGTTGCTGAGACACTTGCTCTCTTTTGAAAACGGTGTGACACGATGACGTAAAACATCCTGGGAAAACAAGACAGATCTGCCACAAAAGCATTTAATGATCTGGTGTTTTCAAGGGGATGGTCTTTAAGCACGCTGCTGGGGCGTGCAAATCTGCTCACTTGGATTTTGGCAAGTATGTATTTCTGCTATGGTCTTCTCTTTGTTCTGCACCTATAAATGTTTCCTTCATGTGCAAGGGCCCAGAGAACACATGCCTTGTTTAAGCACTTGCTAATAACCTTGTTATCTCTGTGTCTCAGATCCAAGCCATAATTACCTACCAAAGAAATATGATGGCTTTTAATTATATTTACTTGTTGGAACTAAGGAGAGGCCAATATTACAGGGATACCTACTTGATACAAACAACCTGCATTTGTAGCATAGGACACATGCTCCATGTCATTTGAGAGCTTCTGATACCAGTGATATTCACATGTCAGGGTATATAAAGGCTAGTATCAGTTGCTACATTCCATTTAGAAATTATAATATAATATTGCTTTTATTATTTATTTTTCACAATTTCAGCATGTTACCACATATATATATATATATATATATAAATAAAAGCATATATGAGACAGTGGAAGATCAATCTGAAAGAAAAGATCAAAATATATTTTGGCTCTGTGGGATTTTTATCTGTGAAATTTGCAAAAAAGTAAACGTATTGGTGCCATGTGTTGCAGCCCTTGCTTGGAAGAAACTCTAACTTAATTTGA
This sequence comes from Nipponia nippon, assembly GCF_047370975.1. NCBI lineage: Eukaryota > Metazoa > Chordata > Aves > Pelecaniformes > Threskiornithidae > Nipponia > Nipponia nippon. Next base: position 47,363,831 of record NW_028262347.1, read on the forward strand.
TCCAAATGGATTTTTGACAGTGAGTTTAAACATTAAAGCTATAAAGAATACACAGCCCATATGAAAGCTGAGGTCAGAAGTATTTCAACATTTCAGGCACAATGGATCATATTAGAAGTTCACACTAAGTTTATTCAGACTATCCACATTTAATCCACCTTTTTTCTCAACTGTCACCTTCTATAAAGTTATTCAGAAAGCAATAAAGGCCAAATCTTATACTCAGTATGCCTCCTGCCTAAGTAGATAACATGCTTCTGAGTTTCCTAAGGGCAGCAATGAGGAAGTTTCTACTCTCTCACCACCCAATGAAGCTGGAATTACTCTAAAGCCTTAGGGATTCAAGACAGCCTATTAACTAACTGCATTCCCATTCCCCTTCACTTATCCCTAAAAAACAATATTAATGGGGGCACAGTAAAAGTCCATATCATGTAAGAGAGAAAAATTCCATACATGATGCGTCAGAAACTTGGTCCTTCTTCCCTTCTGCATCACACGAAAGTCAGGGCAGTGTCCAGCCAAAAACTATCATGGCAAGACAGAGCTGGTATTTTAGCTATAAGAATAATAATAATAAAAAACCCCTTTGATATAGATAATTGGAGTAGTCCCAATACTGCAGGAAGACTTGTAAAGAACACCATAGAACTTGTGAAAGCAAAATAATTATTTCAAAAGAAATAAATTTCCCTCTACCATCTGTTTCTGTATCCATTTAATGTTGCTTTATGATAAAGCTTCCTCCTTTACAGAAATGTACATAGGTATTTATTTAAAAGAAAAGAAAATTAGGTATCTAGATATTCATGTGACATTTTTCAAACATACACATATACACAGTAGTCTGGATGCTCTAATTGAAATATTTCAGATATTTAAAACAAGAAAACAATTTAAACAAAGGCTATTTTAACTAGCTACATACAATACATTTCTCCTAGTATAAGTTTATGTTCATTTTGTAATTCCTTTTTAAATGCATAGATTTTTAACTCAGCAAGATTCGCATACTGTCAGGAAGCCTTTAAGAAACATTTTAATTAGCAACAGCTGTTGCAAATTATGTCCTATATCAATTATCATTTGTGCACTTAAAACTATAACTAGTTCCTTAATACTTTCTGCAGAGGAATGCCATCACCTCAGTTAGCTACTGTACAAAATTGCATACATTATAATTCAGCAGTGATCTTGGTGAAAATTTCTGTTCATCCAATCATTTTACAGTGTATTAGTACTCTATGACAAATTTCAGTTAAATAATTGTGAATTGGAATGGGATAGTACTGTTCTGTTATAGAATAAATACCATGAAAAGTATGAAGGATTTAAAAAAAAAAGTTCTGTAAGATAATTATTTTATTGCAAATAAGTAATTCACACCAGAGTTCTTGCTAACTTGAAAAGTCAGACTTCAGTAAAAATCCATGGGAAATCATGTGCTTCATTCTAATAATTGCACTTCTTGGACACAGGTGCCTAAACAGGGACCAATATTTAAGAAAAATAAAAAGGGGAAAAAAACCCTGACACTACTTAAAGCAGATACAGAAAAATAAAAGCAGCCAACAAGAAGAACCAACAAGGACTGACAGTAATAATTCTATCATCTAATAAGTAGATGCATAGCAGAGTTTATACTACATAGAAAATAAGCCAAGAAATTACACTAACTCAGAATGTTGCACTAATTGAAAAAAGAAAAAAAAAACAAAAGACATTGTAAGAGGAATTATACACCTTGCTCACTAGATAAGAGTGATAGTTATGGTGGATTATCATGAACACCCTCCTGCCCCCCTGTTTAATAATGACATAACCCTCTGTCATTGCTCCAGTGACCGGTACTGTTTTGCAAAATCTCATTTGCAAACTTCAAGTGCAGATTTTCAGCAGAGGTGACCAAAAGGCTTCTAAGTCCTCCCCTTCACTTATTAGCTCTGCCCTATACCATGTTTATGCTCCCAATCACTTAACCTACAAGCAAGTGCAAAGGCTGTAGTCTCCATTCAGATGAAGACTGCATCTGCCCCTGCCCTTTTCTCCTGTCTTACCTCTGAAATTATTCCTCTCCCCCTAACGGTACACGTTCTCTATAAATTACATCTATGCTTTAAATCTGCCTTCCTGTCAGACAAATCATCATTTCTCCATTGTATATTCAAAGTCATAAGGTTGGTAAGTGGATATTAGTCAAAAAAATGTTTCGAATTGCAGTGAGTAACAGCAGCAAGTGTGCTGTGTACAGAAAATGCCATGACAGGTAACATATTCATCGTATCAGTTCTGTATGTGTGGTGGCCTGACACAGTTGAGGTTTGAGAACAGAGGAGAGCTAGCTGTCCACCAAAATATTTTCCAAGATGAGCAACAATAACATTAACAATTTGCTTTACTGGGAAAACATATTTTGATGTGTATATTGCAACTGTTACTGAGGAAGCAGCTGTGATACAGGAATGGAAGGTCCAGGAAAAACTCCAGAGCCAAAACAAACACTGACATATTCAGTGGTAATAATTCTTTAGACCATGATGGGGGGAATGGGAAGATGGACATTTTCAAATTCTTCAGTGTTAGTAAGCAAGATGCAAAATTTAGGAATATCAATACAGAAAATGCTACATCTTGATTTTGGGCAGTGGATAGTTCTCACTAGTTGACAAATGAAGATGCCACTGGTATTTTTTACCTACCACAAGAATTTTGCTACATTTGCAAAAATATAATTCTTTATATTGTTCCTGTGTCTATTTAAGTGCCTATGCATATTTAAGCACTGGTTAAACTATACAAGCTTTTTGGGTGTCCCATTAATCATGTACAGAATGTATCTAAAATTCCATCACTTTCAATAATACAGAGGAAGCAGAATCATTTATGGCTCATTTAGAACATAGACTTCTAAATGACAAAGTCAGAGCTGCTATTACAGCTAACAGAAATTTGGTTCATCTAACTTCTCCCATTAGAATTTTCACAAGTGTCTTTTAGAAGCACTCTGGTTGTTTATGAGCTTTTGAGATCAAAGAAGCAAGGGGAATTCCAATGGCTGAAAGCGTGATTTTTGTTGTTGTTGTTGTTCCACGAAATTCAGTTCAGCATTTGTTGAAAGGCAAACATATACTATTTCTCTCCACTGGGTTTGTTGACATCTTGCCCAGTGAAGAAATAAACAAAGCATTCTGAGGTTGGGTCTGGACTGCCAAAACATGAACAAAGCACACTGTATGGAGACCAAGGGTAATAAGGGAAGTTGAATAAAGGAACAAGATAAAGACAAGGAAATAATAAGATTTCATACCACCTTTCCAATACTCCCTGGGATAAAGGAGGCTGGTATGGTTACCTTCTTATGAACCCTTATACACAGTGCATGGCTCAAACAGTTCAGTGTACCTCTTCTCTACTCCTGGTGGCACTGTGTGAGGCAGATGCTAACCTCATTCACAATGAAAGCAAAGAAAGTCTAAATGGACTTGGTTTCTTTTCACCAGTTCCCCAAGTTGAACTCAGCAAAGCATCTCTTCTTTTCCTTACAGCCTTTTCCTGATGGCCACCTACTCTAACTACTTCTGTGGCTCCTCTAGCAGCAGCCTGAAGTGAATTTCAGAGTTTGGACACTATACTTCATGATTCTGAAAAGGAACATTGTAGGAATCAGTATTTTTATCTTCTGTTTTTTAAACACCCCAACACTCCCCATATCCATCCCCAAAATATACAAAAGTATTTACAAGATAACTGTCTTAGGAAAGTGATTATCCTAAATACTATTTTTACGGCTAAATCTAGTCTTATAGGTTAGCAACTGTATGACTTAAGATTTCATGAAGTAGTTTAGGCAATCAATCTGATGTCTACCTGGCATTCCTATCTCCTTGCTTGTGCCAGCTCTTCTAGTTTAACCAAAGGGTTTCCAGCTTGTTAAACTGGTAGCAAACTAACCCTGAAAAAAGAAAATGAAAATAAAAAAGAGAAAAAAAAGGGAAAAAAAGGGAAAAAAATGGAAAAGAAGGGAAAAGAAGGGAAAAGAAGGGAAAAGAAGGGAAAAGAAGGGAAAAGAAGAAGGGAAAAGAAGAAGGGAAAAGAAGGGAAAAGAAGGGAAAAGAAGGAAAAAAAGGGGGGAAAGGGGGAGAAAGGGGAGAAAAGGGGGGAAAAGGGGGGAAGAAACAAGGAAAAAGGAAAAAGGAAAAGGAAAAGGAAAAGGAAAAGGAAAAGGAAAAGGAAAAGGAAAAGGAAAAGGAAAAGGAAAAGGAAAAGGAAAAGGAAAAGGAAAAGGAAAAAGGAGAAGGAAAAAGGAGAAGGAAAAGGAAAAAGGAAAAAGGAGAAGGAAAAAAAAAGTGGAAAAAAAAGGAAAAACTTTTTTCTTTTTTTTTTAGTAGTGCTCCCTGAGTTGGGTTCTATGGTGTCAGGTGAGAATAGTACCAGTACAAAGGAAATGGCAGAAAGTGGTCAGGAGCCTGGAAAGGGGGCTTAGGACTGCCCTTTGTGCAACAGCAAGCCTTTATATCTGTTCAGCTATCTCATCAAACATCACGCTTTCTTAACTTTTTGACATCTAATGATCTTTCAAAATAGCTTTTTTTGTATATTATAAAAACTAGTTTGAGTATCTCTTTACAGTTTGCCAGGAGTGAGAAAGGCCGGATGGGCTTTAATTTTCTTCTGTATTTATTGCAATAAATTTTGCAGTAAGTGAACCACCCCACTTTGAAATTATACTGTATGATCTTCCCCTTTTCATTTGCTTTCATTAAATTATATTGAAGATGTCACCTGAAAAAGGGTTCTATCAAGAACTCATTTACAATCAATTCTTTTTTTTTTCTCAAATTTCTCCCTCAAACTTTCTGAAAGATAATTCACTAACAAATGTGCTCCATTACTTACAATATTTGAAGAGCTGAAAGGAAAAAAAGATGAGATGATGAAGTGGACTCTTATATAAATCTTCACCCTGAAGAGCTAAATTGAGTACTAGATACATAATTATGCTAACAAGAAGAGTGGACATAAATTTTAAAAAAAGAAACCTGGAGCATTTTAGTGTCCATTGACAATCTGAGAGATTTGTGCAGCTTATGCTTTCAAGTAATTTTCTAAAATTGCTTATCAATGAATGCTTCAATATGTAGTTAGTCAGGCACAGGCTGATAGGGTCTCTGAAATATCACCACATCCTCTCTGAAGAAGCTACTGAACAAATGAAAGAAATTGTTAACCTTACCAACTGCACTCTGCCCTAGTAACAGATATGCTAAAGAGGGCACAAGAGCTTGCAAAACTAGTTCTAGCCAGCTGAGCAATAGAGATAGGGGAGGCAAGAAGGGAGGAATTGCTGTCTGGAAGCAAGGTTAATGCTGGATCATAATGACCAAGACTAATGGGAAATTCACTGGATTCATGTAAAGAAGAAAGTGTAGGCAAGAGAGGGATACAGAGAATAGCGTCCAGTAGCATACACACACAATTTTTAGCTGTGAGAAGATGAAGGAAACTGACTGCAGAGGAAAGACATTCCATGATTCAGATAAAAAGCCATGTGAACCCTAAAATATTTGAATGAACATGACTTAGGGCCAAAAACTGTTCTAGAAAAGAGCTAATGAGTACAGATAATGAGTTTCCAGCTGGGGCCACCTGAAGAGGCTCATAGCCATGTCAGTTGTCCATCACAACCCTCCCACTGGAGCTGAGCTGCTTGTCTGACTGTTCTCCAAACCACATGAGTCATGATGAATTAGACCATAAAGATAAAGGCCTTGTTAAACTGTCTGAGATAACCCACGTGAATGCAATTGAACAGTTTAGGAAGAAATCATTCAAAAATTTGTTGCAGCTGAAAAGATGGTAACCCCTGGCAAAGGATTTGTGATGAACAGTGAGAGCAGATGTGGGCCAAAAATCTGCAGTGAGCACAGCTGAAGCCAAATGAGGCCAGGTGTCTGTGGCCAAAGATCAAGGCAGGCCCAAGAAATAATGGAGCTAGTTTTGTGAGGTGCTTCTATGGCAGGATAGTGATTATTCTAAGAAGGCTGTGACACCAGAAAGAGACTGCAAGGTACTTGTCTTTAGTTCACAGAAAGTCAGACTGAGTCAACATTGAAATTAATCCAATGTTTCTTTATTTCACATATCCAAATGTCTTTGCAGGTGGGGATCCTTTCAACATACAAGCAATTCAGATGACTTCATAGCTCAGGGAGGATAAAAAGGCAGTTTACTTCTAATAAGGCACGTCATAAGCTGAATGGATACTGCAGTGACAGCTGAATGAAAGCATTCTTCCTTCTGCCATGCGAACAACTCTGTGATGTTTGGAGAAATATACATATTTAGCATTCTTCTGTGACACGTTCACATTCTGTTTGTCACTTCTGACTTTTAAAGCACCCTTGTATGCACCCAATTTTGTAATATGTAGATGCATATGTATGCAATTTACAAAGTGGCTATTTCTGCACATATTGTTTATATATATGATGATCTGGGGTTTGTCATATATTTTATTGTATGTTAGATGTAGATGACAGGTTAGATCTATAATAAGATATGTGACACTATATCTTACGTGCTACACATATGCATTACATGATCACATACAACACGAACTGTCATATATGCATTTATATACTGAATATACGCCTACCATGCACAAACCCTTTAGCAGAAAGACATATGCGTAAGTTGCAGTCAAGCACTCAAAATTTTTAAGCATTGGTGTTAAAGTCTTCCATGCTACTTAGTTCAGAGAAAATGGATTTTATTCAGCGTATCCATAGCAAGGTGCATTCTCTCCCTTACGTCAGACCTCTCCCTCACTTGAATGATACAAAGGACAATACTCAGTTTTGCCAGAACCACAGAAGGTACTGAGGCATTGCAGATGCTCAGTGTTACAACTTTCAGGTATCTTCCCCACTGCTGAAATTCATAGTCCCCTCTTGGACACCTCAACTTCCACAAAAAGTGCCACGGAAGAGTTGAACTCCTAACAATGGGATTTGCTGATACCAGCAAGTTCAGCAAGAACTGACCTAAAGTAGTCAGAAACATGAACAAAAGGGCAGGACTTAGGTAATGTTAGACTACATTCAGATGTTCACTGCATAAAAAATACAATATTAATTAGAACAGCAACCAAAAGCCTAATGCCTTTTTCCCACTGAAGCCTTCAACACAAATCCTTGTCTTTCTCTGGGCTACTGTAACTCATATGAGCCAGCACAAAATGGAACAGCTTCAACAGGAAATACTGAGAGAATTTCAGTTTAGAATAGCTTGACAGGACTTTCCTGACAAATACATGTTGAGGATGCCAGGGCAGGCATCTTACAGGGTTGTTCTGGCCACCGGGGGCGCCTGGCTGCACTTTGTGTGTTGTTGCACATGCTCTGAATAGGGTTATTAGATGAGACCTCATGATTGAAAAAGCTGAAAGACTGCCTTTTTCTTAATTTTGGTAAGGTGTGAGGGAGGCACATAACCGCAGGGTTTTGAGAACTGGTGTAAGACATGATGGGAGTATAGGTGGCTGGGGAGTGCTGCCAGTAAAAATGTTACTGCCTCAGGATTTAATCATAATTTTGTGAACATCAGAAGTTCTTAAAGCCTGTCTTGGGTGAGTACAATGACATCTAGGTAACAAAGTCTCCTTCATAAATCTAGCCCTTATTACTTACATTTGTGCAGTATGCGTTCATTTATATCTTCTCTCCTATGTATGGTACTACCCTTTATAGAAGACACATTTTTTAATTTATTTTTTTGCTATATGCCTTTTATCACCAGATACTCAATTGTTTCACAAGCTGACACATTACTGAATTTACCTCCACATACTCTAGTAGGGAGAGAACTCCCTTTTACAAAACAAAGCTCAAAAAGATTTAGGCCAAAGCTATCCACTTGTTTAAGTTCCCACTCTGGCTAACTGAATTGATATCTACAGAGATGTCCAAATCAGGACATCCATAAACTTTCTTTGCTCAGCCCTTGTGCAAAACAGATTACAGTACCTTGAATTAGCAAATGAGGAACATACAGTGAGTAACCACTTCTGTAAACTGTGGTTTATGTGACTTGCCCAACACCACATAGAAATTTTGTGGCAGGGACAGGGAAGGCATCCATGCTATTAGGATGGTTCTCCCTTAAATCATACATTATCCACCTGTAATTCACCTCTCCATTCACTATTCCTTTTTAATTTCTAAAATGAATGGTACGAAACATGGTTAATTAGGTGCTCTACAAAGTCTGAGCATGCTCCATGAAGACCTTCCCTTTGAAAGTGATTGGGGTGGAGCTCATGTCATGTACCTTCAGGTATTTAAAATGTAGATGTGTAGTCAAAGATAATTTTCTGACCTTACTCTGTAATCAGTGGCATAAGATAGGCACCTCCAAAAGGGTGACTAATCCCATACTGAAAGCCTGTCTAAAGCTGAATGAATTGCCCTCTGGAAGTGTTTAGATGTATCCATTAACTACAAAGAGTACCTAGATACCTAAATTTTCAATGGCTCAAGTTGAATAAGATGAAGCTCGACTTTGGTGTTTTACCATGTACCTGAATCTTATGAACAGTATGACTGCCAGTAAAAGTAAGTACTGTGACCATCCACAACTGCAGTTCCAAAAATAACTCAGATCTTTGTCTGACACCTGTAGTGGCCTTCATGGGTAAACAAACATGATCAGTTATCTACCTAGACCTTAAAGTACCAGAAGTCTGGGAAAGTGCAGTAAAGTCAATGCCAATCCTAAATTTTTGTTAGAAAACTGGATTTGTACAGAGCTTTTCTGTAAAACAGGCTACTAAAAACAAAGTGGCCCCAAGAGATACAGGCAATAATCAAGTTAAAAAAGTACACTTAGTGCCTTAGCAATCAGTACAGAGGAAGTCTGTCAACAGGTAATGTCCAAGTGAAACAACAGTTCAGAACATCAATTTACCAATTATGAAGCCAACAGAAACAAGAGCAGCTGAAAATCAGCGTATGATCCCGCATTTATAAATATCATTAAGCCACTCTTTGATTAGTGAGCAGAATCTGATAACTTCCTATGACAAATGAGGCGCACTTTATGTCATCAAAACAGTGCCCCAACTGTTGCTCTGAAAATTTTTGTAGTTTAAAAGTGCTTTCACAGTGGAAACTACCCTCTGTAGAAATAATCCTTTTGAATTTGGAGGAAGCTGGGGAAAGCAAAGTAAGGTGTTCCACATGGATGAAGGAATCTATTAACACAGAGCAAATTGCAGGTTCAAGACCCAAGGGCAGACTGTCCTAAAAATTAGTAGTCTTCACTCAACTACATTATTCCACTGAGGTCATGCATCCTTAGAAGTTAAAGGTAAACATATTTATACCTGACCAAAACAAAACTTGGTCTAATAGATTATTACATTTTTATAAACCTGATTTTGTCCCCAAACATGAGAATTGTATGCTTTTGTTTGTTTATTTTATGCTTTGTTAGTTTTGTATTATTAAAAGGAGGAGAAAATAAATATCTTGTGCTTATCGAGAGAGCTGATTATATTTTCCATTATGATGGGAAATTCATACCTCAGAATTCTTTACATTAATGAATGAGAACAGATAGGGGTGGACAATAAAGAAAGCAAATTAATCAGATTGATGGTTTTGACCCTCAAAATAGACAAATCATATTTATGTATTTGATCAACCCCAAGCCAGGAAAACAGAGGTTTACATAACCTCCAAGATTACAACATAAGAAATAAGTTGGTAGCCTGGCTTCTTCTAATGCTAATGCTCAAAAAATGTATGTCTAGCAACCATCTAAACTACAAATGAAATGGTTCAAATTGACAGAGGCAAACGTGTAGTCAGGCAGACAGGAGTGACAGTGAAATAGGAAAAAGCTGGTGAAAGGGAAACATACCTTTAAATAAAGTGCATTTGAGAGGTGTACCAAACTTGCACTGGAAAAATTTCTTTCAAGTTTAGGGTCTTTTATTCCTCTCCATGGGATATCAGGACTTAGGTTTCATAGCATTAAAAATATAATTACATGACAACTTTATTATCATTGCCAGTGAAAACCTTCCTTTCTGATTTTTGGTTTCAAAAGTTAACTTTCTTTCCTTATGTTCACCTCACAAAACCACCTCAAAATCTGTTAAGATACACATGGCATTTTTTTATTTATTTCCTTTCTGTGATGCTACAACCCTCCTCACAAGCCATTTTTAACATTATGAAAAATTTTAGATCATTGAAAATTCCTCAGTGAATCATGTGACATCAAACTTAAATGATCTGCAGCGTATTCTCATTACTCCTGGTGGCAGCCAGCTCTAGTGAACCGTACAAGAATTAGAAACAAGGAACTCCCAGATTTTATTCATGCCTCTCTCACTAACTGGCTTTCACACTCTGCACTTCTACAGATTTTACACTGTCTAGTCATGTCCTACTTATGTTCCTGAGGCATGTAAATATTATCACCCAAATTACAACTAAGGAAAACTAAGTATGCTTATCAGTTGTCTGAGGTCACGAACATGTTGGTATCGTTATCACTATTACAACACGTGCACTTTAAATGCATTTCTGGATAGGTCGAGACAGGAAAAAGCGACTAGTGGGTGCCCATTTGAGGGAAGTTCCAGAAAGGTGCTCAAAATTTTTCTTTTGGAGAAAGGCTCCCCAGAAAATGCAACTTCCAAAATCACTAATTAGCTCTTGGCTTTTATATTTATGCATAACACATATGCATGAGAAATGATTTATGAAAAAATCTCATTTTTTATTGCAAGAATTTTGCAGGTCCATGGAAAATTTACAGCCCTGGAAGATAAAATGCCATCACCAGAATTTTCACGAAAACTATACTGCACTCAGCAGTTCTTAGTAATTTTTTCTAATGGGAGACATAGGCATGAAATAGTTGATTAAAGAAGACCAGACACAAACTGATCTGATAGAAATTTTCAGAGAACTCTGCATGACATTTGTCTGTAACATAGTATCTTACCTACCTGAAGATTACACTGAACCGTATTTGTTTAGTACCTACATTCTGTAGAGGAAGGTTCTGGCATTTGTTATACTACCAAATTTGGTCATCTGTTTTCCCCTCTAATTCCATTTGGTTGGTCACTCTTTCTTTCTGTTCATCCTGAAACCATTTGACTCTTATCTGTTGTATCTTGTGTGATACTTGGGGAATTGCTAGCACAGTAATACTGCAGAATAAGACAGAAGAGAAAGTATCATAACACGTAAGAGAAACAACAGAAGTGACAATAATAGCTCAGTTACCTATGGACACGACTGGGTACCAACATGTCCAATATTCAGTTCTAGGCTTCACTTAGTGTGTGGTCTTAAACAAAAACTTTATGTTGCATCATCCTTTCTGTCACCATTAATAAGGATTTACCTGCATACTAAATACAGAAGTTAGACGAGCTAATTAAGGCTTGTACAGCATGTGTGATGTTAATGCTTGCAAATAATAATGTTTAAGATCATAATTTTAAGTTGTTATTATTCATCACATAAAACAAACAAAACAAAAAAATAAGATTTTCTAAGCATAAGTGCAGGTCAATCAAGAGGTACTACTCTGTGATTATCACTAATTTTCATTAAAGTTATTAGAATTAAAAAAAAATCTCTGAAAACTTACTTCTCTCTACTGAAATCATTACACATTTAGCAACATGTCTGAGTCTTTCCTCTACATGTAAAATGCCAATTTTTCATCAGTAAAACAGGAATCAACACTGACCAGCAAGATTTTTCTTCTGTATTACTAAAAATATGTTTTGTTCTCTGAAGTGTATCTTCTCAGCCTGACTCTACATTATACTAGTGTTTCAGATTAGCTTCAACTTAACCTAAGTAATGCTCTTTCCTTAGATGGTGTAGTATTACACACATCTATTACTCATTTTATTTACTCCTTTGGAATGAAATTGCTGTCTACCCTTCTGGAATAGTAGATAATTAACTCTTTAGAAATAAGGTTAGTGTTTTGCTAGACGAAAAGCTCTTCCTGAAAGTGAAGTGAACAAATATGTACAAAGATTATTAGAAAATGTATGCAAAGATTTTGACCCCTGAGACAAAGCTGACAAGCCAGACCAGAAAATAAATTATAATGTATGAACACTGGCTCAAAAAGGAACTTCTTCTTTGATAATTCACTAATACATCTCATGTTCAAGGAAAAGTAAAAATAAGAAGAATGTGTTCCTCCATTACCAAACAAGCACCATCTTTTCAATCTAAAAATTTAAGACAGATTTAGCACCACTGATTCTAAATAACCTTTTATCCACTCCCTCCAACATACATACCAAGTGCCTGGTAGTCTTGAATCAAAAAGCACCTTTATAGCTTCATACAGACTGTTCTCCGAGTATGCTCATCCAAGAGGAGAAGTATTAGACCTCTCACATGATCCCATGAGACTTTAACAGTGTGGGTCATACACAGTTCATTCAGATAAGCAGCTGATCTCCAAGAGCTTTTCCAGCCCAAACCTAAATGCTGAGTATTTTCAGTTTTGCTTCACCAAGGCTTAAAATGCACAGCAGTGTACTCAGTCGTAGAGCAGTAGAGATGTTCAGAGTAACACTCAAATCACTGTGCTAACTAGGTATGATGAGAAACTACTGGAGGGAGGGAAGAAGGGAGGGAACATGGTAATGCTAGGTCAGTATCAGATAGATGAAGTCTCTAATCTAATTCATTAACCCGTGCTTGTAATATAAAACCTGAGAGAATAATTGAATGTTTCTCTCACTGGGGAGGGGCCTCTGACTGTCAGGACAGGAAGAACTCCCTCTATATCCACACAAATTAATTGATATATATATGGTCTTTCTTTCTACCTGTGAACCAGAGATGAGCTGACTAAAGAGAGGCAGACATAAAGAGTACGCAAAGTAGATCTCTGCCTCCTATACAGAAACACTATGCTAACTGCTGTAGCACTGAGACATGGACAGTAAAAGGAAGGAAAAGCAAAAGAAATAAATACATTTATATAATAACAGATTTTTAAAAAACCTGTTTCATCATCAAAGAGTAACATGGGTTCAGATGTGTTGTATGTCAACAGAGCATACAAATGGTTGTGGTAAACTTAGGACCAGTCTGAATTACACTGGCAAAAAATATTTCTCAAGCTATTTGTGCCTAACAGGACAGCCCTACAGCATCAAGGACAAGCATCAAGCAGCGTCAAGGATGTCTTCACATTCTGTGAAGAAGACGGATTGTCTGTACCCTCTCCCTTGCAGACTGCTACTTCCCTGGCTACAACTTGCATGGAACAGTAGAGCTTCAAGTTTGGGTAAGGTTTATGTGAAACACTCAAGGATGTGGCCTCAATGAAAGAGAAATAGCAATGGAGACAGCTTTCTTGGTGTGAGATCACTAGGCAGCTTAGACAATGATAGATCCAGATATCCTTGAGATGGTGGGTAATGCCCAAATTATTTAAATAAACCTCAAGACCCATTCTCAGAAGTGACCAAATCTAGCACCCCAGAGCAGAGAAGTCCAAATCTTACAGAAAATCAATGGGGCACAGATTCTTGTTCTACTTAGCAACCAGGAAATCATATACAACGTGAAACCCTGATACATAAACACTGCGAGTATACATGCTTTGTATTTGTTGCTCATATTTGGATAAGGAGCTCTTTTGTCTCTGTGCAGTTCAATGTGTTAGATCAATACTAGACCTTATCTGCAAAGAACTCAATGCTCTTTCTCTTACTCCATCTTGGGCTGAGCATTTCCTCACATTACCACACTTCCAAAGTGTGATGTCAGCTGAGCAATCCTCACACACTTAGAGAATAGCATCTTTCAGAGATTTGCACAAAAATAACCCTCCTTGAGTTTATTCATGTTACAGAGACTTAGTCCTGCAGGAAACTGTCCCTATTTCTTTGCTGCCTTAGAGGGTACAGCCTGTGCCTGCTGAGCACATTTGGATTTGTAGGTGGGTGGGGCATGGCCTTGCTACCTTTTGAATGTATTGTTCTCCAGGGGACATGTTGACAAGCACATACACGCTCTGGGGACTATGATTATTTTTGGATGTCACAGGACTTCAAAGAATAGTAGAAAAACTCCTCATAACTCTTGGAAAAGCTATCAAGATATCACTCATTCTCTTCCTGGCCAAGAAAAATATGTTGAGGCCACATTTCTAGCAGCTGCTCCTCTGATATCAAATCAGGGCTTACAGTGATCTAATGGTTACCTAGGCCTTGTGCTGTTTCTGCATGAGTGAAACTTCAAGAGCCCAAGAGAGTAATACCAACTGAAAATCTTTCAAATACTAGAAACAGTTCAGCACAGGTTTTGTCTTCCTGAGGTCTAATCTCAGTTTCTTTCTCTGAAGGCTCATGGCATCACAGCCAACATCCCCCACCTCTTGCTCAAATACCTCATACACACAGATACAGTTAGAGTAACCTCTTTGTTTAAACTCTGAGGTCTTAGGGGTAGAGACTGGCATTTTATGATCTGGATGTGAAGAGTCTACTATGAAACAGGGCCCTGATCTGGGATCTCTGGGCAATGCTGCCAGACAAGCACTAATTACAGAGGTGTCATCTTCTTATCTGAGCAAATGACTATAACGCCTTCATTTTCCTTCTGGCTCTTCTTCCAACTACCTTTGTTGCCTTGACTTAGCTTTATGTCCTCCTCCTGTAAACACAGATTTTATTCCTCATTTGCTTATCTTATAACTCTCAAGAGTTATATTTGCATGTAGTTAATGGTCATTAAATACTTTCAGTGGAAAAGCAAAATGGGAAGAGAAGGAAGGAGAGTTCTTGCTTCTCCCGTACTCCACCTTTACTCAACAATTTTTCTTTTACAAAAACTGAGTTTCTCAAAGAGAAGCACTAGACCTAATAAACAAAGCAGCAGATTAAATATAGACATACATATATGTCCCTTTTTGGTCCTTCTTTACAGGTAGGCAAACTAAGACAAGGTAATGAATCACGAGTTCTGACTCCCCAACTACTGCTCTAAACACAGTCAAGGTCTTTAAGCTCACTTGACTTCCCTTTCAAGGTTTTGAATCAGTTCACAAAGATACAATTATAATGAAAAAAGGAATTATTACATAGCTCTTCAATCGTACTACAAGTCCCTTTTATTAACTGCATAAGCAAAGTTTAATTCTCAAAATTCAGTACCAAAAGCTGATGTTAAATGCACAGAAATGTAAATATTTGAATAGGTAATAGCGTCTTAAGAATTATATAGTTTGCTTTGTTCTTGACACCTCCCCCCCATCTCTGTAGGCACAAAATTTTCAGCCCCTTCTTATTGCCACAACATTTCTCTACCATTACAGGCATTAATTGCTTTTTTCGGGAGGGGGGGATGGGATGGGTGAAATGAGAAGAAAGTGCTAGATGTTCACACTAGTGGTTCCTTTGGTATTTTAATTTTTATTGGCTATTTAAAGCTTTGGATTATGACTTTCTTTTCCTGAGGAATAAAATGTCACATCAGCAAACACAGTGAGATTGATGCAATTAGTATGAAGGTATTTTAAATGTCCAAAAGAGAAACAGTTTCACCGTTGAATGGAGTGGAACTGTGCTTTGTGATTTAACACAGTTACTCAGGTAATTGATGGCACTAGCAAAACTTCTATTTTAATAGCAATAAATTTACAGCTCTATGTAAAAGCAATTTAATGTAAAAGTTCATGTCCACCTTTCCAGATCTTCTGAACACAAAATGGCCACGAGAAGTGCATCAAAGTTTTTCCGTTTCCAGACACATTAGCAAAATATACTGTTTAATCAGTAACTTACAGTATTAATAATTCTAAAATAGGATCCTATTGTTTAAACCTTGACTGCTACAGTCTTTCTGATTTATATTCCATACCATATGCTAAGCTCCCAACAAATACAACCCCCTCAGAATAACGTTCAGTGCATCAAATGGGAAAACCGAAAGCCAAACCTGGAAAAAAATCAGGACATTTTTTCAGGACTTTTTAGGGTCCAATTATATTCCCTCTGGAGAAGATTTTCCCTTGCATACTCTTAAATATGAACTAAGTTTCAGTGGTGAGCACCAGTCAAAGTGGGGAAGAGAGTCTAAGTGATTTTCGAGTTTCTTGCTAAGCCAAAATTTCAGTGATCTGTTTCTGTTCAGTCTTAGCTAGATGGGTTCAGCCACTGTAAATTCCATAGGGTACAAGCAAATTTACTCCACTCCAAGCACATTTACTGTTAAAAAATCGAGTGCCATCCTAGCACTTAAAATTATTACATAACTCTTTTTCTTCTTTTTACAGTTGGTGTGCGTGCATGTGGAAGCACGCACAACGTGAGGGGCAAAGTCCCCATAAAGAAACTTCGCAGGAGCCAACCCAGGGACCACAGCTGCCACCCTGAACATTTTTCTAGGCAAAAAAAACCCATAGGCAGTCAAGTCCAGCTCAGACTAAAGGCTAACCAAAAAAAGTATCCCCCCTGCCCACGCTGGACGATCGATGCTCTCCCACCTCCCAGGCTTAGAGCCAGCGGACGAGTTAAGGGACGGAGTTGATCCTAAGAGGTTGCAGGGTGCGGCTCTCCCTCCCAGGGAAACGGGGGGAAAGCGGACGGCGAGGGGCCCTGAGCCCGACCCTCGTCCCGCCGCCGCAGCCCTCCCCTGAGAAACTCGGGGAGTTTTTTCCCAGCAGGCAGGACCCGCACGGCGGGGCCGCCAGCCTCCCCTCCCAAGCCCGGCCGAGTCTCACCTCGTTAACACGGGGGACTTGCAAGGTTCGCCTTGGTTTAGACGGGGGAGGTTCAAAGTCAGGAAGAGCTATCTTCCCCTCGCTGAAAATATTGCCCCGGAGTCAAAAGAACCAGAGCGAAGAGGGGAGAGACAGGTCCAGAGCGGGGGATGGGGCGGGGGAGCGCCCCTTCCCTCCGCACACGCCGGCCCGCTCCCTCCGGCCCCACTCCCACTCGCAGGTGAGCCCCGAAGTTACAGCTCCCGGGAGCGGCATGGGTCCGGAGCAACACATCCTTCCCCCAGAACCAAAAAAAAATCATAAAAGAAATCCATCCCATATCGCCCTCCCTTTTCCTCCACGTACCCACGCACTTTACCTGTTTTTATGCCGGGTTTTTAATAAATTCCTTCCAAAGGGAGCCATGATCCCAGCGGCAGAAGCATAACATCAGCGATCCCCAAACAATTCGAGGGTGTTCCCTTCTCCCCTATTTTTTTCCCTGAGCGCCTTCCAGCTTGTTAATAGTCACTGAGCGTAGCGATGAGCTGGAAGTTGTGCAATTTACTGCTAACTTTGAACTCCGGCTTGTTGCTGCTGTTGCTGCTGCACCTTTGGAGTCCTGCCCAGCTGCAAACTTGAAGGAGGCGTTTAGGAGCAGGAAAAAGAAAGGAGGGAGGGAAACACGCACTTGCTCTTGTGATGTGAAGTTATGCACAGAACTTGCTAAACTTTCAGCCTCGTCAGCCTCAGGGCACCATCCAGCAAATGGGAAAGAAGGGCTTTTGCTCCGGTGGGGAACTCTGTAAAAACACACAACAAAAGGACGGAAAACTTTCCCCGGGAGGCTCCAGCCACTTCAGGTCAAGTCGTTCAGCTAAACACTAGCTTTAATGAAGGACAAGCAACAGTTGCCACACCAGTTCTCAGTGCATAACCACCTGCCTTTTCAGTACCTCTTTACAAAGTGTTGGACAAGTAATGGGAAGATGAAGGGAAAAAGTCAGACCACTGTGGCCCCTCTGCTCTCCCTGGATTTTTAAATAAACGAGCAATTTGCATGAAAGCCTTCGCAGACTAAAAGCACCTCGGAAAACCTCTTAAGCGTGGCCTAGCAGAGAAAAGTGAGGCAGCAACACGAAAGGCTCAGTTCGTACTGCGATGTCGCAGGACCTTTTTGTTATTATTTTAAGCTGGCTTCGCCAGAAGGGAAATGAACGCACACTACAGTTCCTGTTCGCTGCAGTCCCCTGGGAACGAGAGTTCGGGAGTAAAGCTTCAGAAGGGAAAACATTTTAAAGCTTCAACAGGAGAAAAACTTTTCCTCTTTTTTTTTTTTTTGCCTCACCCCTCCTCCAGAGCAAGGAAAAGTGGACTCATTGTACCCCAAAGCCTGATGCTGGTGGGTGAAGGTCCCAGGGCCGGATAGCAGGTGGGAAGTCCCCAGCACAGCCCTAGCCCACGCTAGCCCTCTGCTTTCTGCAGTTAATTTAACAGGTATATATTAGATGTAAATCACTCCTTTTTTTCTTTTTTTTCCCCTTGTTTTTCACATATTACAAGGCAAATTCTTTATGTGGCTGCCCAGAGATGCAGCAAAATAGGGAATTGTTTTATTAACCAGCGGGGATGATTAAATAGGACCCTACCAGAATAAGGGCTTATCTGAAAAAAGGCTTTCTCTTTTTCTAAAATTCCCCTTTCCTCCCTTAGTCAAGATAGTCACAGCAGCCTGAAAAAAACAAAGCAAAGGCCCATTCCATGGGTTACCTATTACTGGCAGCTCTGGGAATACCCCACATATTTTCAGTTCAGTCCCACGCCTCCAAATTCTCTGAGCTGTAACTACAAAGAGAGGGACCAGAGCCTCTTAAAAGCCTTATTTGGGTAATCATCCAAATAACACAAAAATAGGGAAGCTGAAGCAAAACAATTTTCAGATTTTTTATCCTGCTGCCACGGTAGATTTTATGTAGTCTGATTTTGGCATTACAAACGTAAGCCCAAACACATTAAATCCATAGAAGACTTTCCTTTTGCTTTGAATCAGATTGTATATGCCACGAAGAGGGTATTTTCTTATATCTAAAGGACTGGGAAAATTTTTCAGTCCCTAAGAGATGTTCAAGGCGTATTTGGCATAAAAATCAAATCAGTGTAGAATTTCCTAGAGAATAATTAATATTCAAATAATTATTTTTATTGGCAGAGGTAAAATGAAATAGCTTTATCTACAGAATAATATTCACTTTTCTCTTCATTATGAAAATAAACAGGAACTTGATGATATTTGTAGCTGTTTTTATTACTTCTGAATAGTCATCTCACAATTTGAATTTATTCAAATATTAAAATACCATGTATATACTAGCAAATGCAAAATAATCTTCAACCAAAGGTATGTAATGTGGGAACTAGGTCCCTCTATGCAAGTAGATCAAAATGTTTGTTACATTCATGTAGCTATGCAAAGAATTGTAGGAAAGACTCCAGCATAATAAGCAGACATTTTTCCCCACAGCTGAGGGAGAAGAGAAGGCTTTTAGTCTGTGCACTTTCACAATTAGGCTAACCAAAACCAGGAAGAAAGTAAGTGGGTGTATGATAAAGTCTTATGAAGTAATAAAGGAGAGAATCCTAAGAACGAGGAACATTGGTCTTTACTAAAAACCAGACAAAAGCCCATTTAGAATACCATAAAGAAGTGAACACATGCTGTTTCACTCAGTATTCAACTAATCTGTAGAGCCCAAATGAAAGTATCATGGGGGCAAAAAGACTTACTGAGTTTATACAAATACATACACAAAAACATAAAAATACATAAAAATACATGCATATTTCTCTTAGTAACAGAAGGAATATGAATTTCCATTCCTCAGCACATAAACTAGTCTCTGAATAGAGTAGAAATAGGAGCAAAACATTTCAGAGGGACAGGTTAATTTCATAGGCAGTGTTGACACAACAGTTCAGCTAGATTGCCCTCAAACTTCCAAAGTGCCTCAAACTATTTGTATTTGTATGTACACGTCTTTAGTTTTCTTTAAACTCCAGCTCTGATCTTCCAGGAATATTGGGCCAACATTCCAGACCAGGGCCCTGGCACTTCCCAGCATGCCACGTGCATGTGAAAAGCAACCGCCTCTCAAGTCTTGAGCATGATCACCTTCTAATCATGCTTTCTTCATGCAAAAATCTAAAAGGTGAATAGCTGGTAACATCCCATTTTTCACCCGTGAGCTGTTAAGCTCAGCCAAATTGTTCTCTGACATAGTATCTTCCCCCTAGGAGAAGTAATGAATGAACAGCAGATAGTTCAGTTTGCAGGATTCGTTTTTTGAAAACACTCCATAAAATATCTATGTACTGAACTTGAGATCATCAGAAAGACGTGTCAACAATTCACTCTGATATTTAAAAGAGAAAGGAATTATAAACACTAGAGTATCACTTGCCACTTGGGTAAGCTTACTGAACAATAAATCTGGGTGCAAATCTTGGGTGCTTGATTAGAAAGCTTAAGGTTAATAAACTGAAATGTTTAATTTGCCATCTTCCAAAGCAACTCACACTGAGCGTTGTATACATTTCTTTGGCAAAAATACTGCAGCATAGCAATGCTTTAAACCCCAGCTTTAACCTAGCTTTAAACCCCAGCTTTAACTGTATCAGTCTATGGGTATAGTTTCAAATGAACTTCCTACATGCAACAAGGAGCGGGTGTGCTACTTCTCTCTCGTTCCCTTTCTTACCTCTTTTACCCACCACTTGGTTCCAGTGCCTATCTTACACAGTCTCTGGGATCTCATCTGATCTCCTGGTAAGCTGACGTAACTCATTCAAATTCCAAACCAGCAACAAAAGTTTGTTCCTTCTGTTTTGGACAGATTGGTGAGTTGGCTGACCTCGGGATCAGACAAGATCAGTCAGACAGTGTGATTTCCAGAGCTGATGCAAGCGAGGAGTTGAACTATAAGCAGGGCTAAGAGAACGAAAGAGAGGAAGCAAAGTGAAAGGAGGACTTGGAAATAGGGGGAGGGAGCAAGAACTCCTCCTTTGGCTGTGTGGTAGGGCAGCTTGGCAGCTCAATGAAACCTATTCTAAGAGTGGGTTTACATGAAATAACTTCATCTAATCTAATGGCTTGCTGTCCTTAAAAGTGAGGAGGTCTCATTCCTGTCCCACTGGCCACAGATTCCAGATCCTTTCCTTGTGAAAGATCTGGTTGTCAACAGGCTTGTGGTCATACCATTCAACTTTTCAAATGGATGGGAACCTGACTTGACACAGGAAAGTGAATAAGCAGCTTTTTGTTGGGGTGACTAGTTAAATTGGCTTATTGAGGTGTCAGAAAATGGGCAGGACTGGCATGTGAGGACAGAAACAGGACCATGTGGCCAAGAGTGTGGGCACAGAGATGTGGGAGGAAGACGTCCTGTCTGAGCAGCCCCGAGCAGCTGGATTGGCTCACCCACATTGTGTAACTTCATTCTGGCTGCAGCAGTGAGCAGCTCAATGGAGGCAGCAAAAGCTGCCTTAGGAACAGGACAAATTGCCCATTCCTTGCTCTAGATTACTGTGCATAGGCTGCTTCTGATCCCTTGGCTCCCTAATTTTAAACCATCATAAATATTTATGTCTGCTTTAAGTGCAACTAGGTATATGAATACAAGACACTAGACTAAATGGTCCAATAGAGTAAGAGGGAAAGGTCAGTGCTGGGATTATAACTAACTGGTTAAAAGGCAGGAAACTGGGTGATCCATCTTCAGAGAGGCTGTGGATTTGTGCTGCTCAACTTACTCACTTGAGAAGATATGCAAAAGGGATTCAGACGACTGGTGGCTGATGATAAACTGGCAGGTGAAGGTCATGTTGATAAGTGCAGAGTAATATACTGAGAAGAAAATCTAAACAAACCTTTGAATTAGCTGTCATATCTCAGAAACATAATTTATTTGGGGCAGTTCACTCAAAGCCTTAGATCAATGTTCTATACTGGTAAAATCAAAACCAAACAAACAAAAAAAGAGAGTTAACAATTAATGAGAAAGGAATACAGAATGATGTGGAAAAGCTCAGTATGCCACTGTAAGCATTCATTCTGAACCTACATTTTGAATACCCCAAGTACCCCATCTGAAAAAGGATGGAGGGGGAGGGCAGCAAATGGCAGCAAGAGAGTTTTAATATACAGAATAGCTTAATATGTGAGGAGAAATTAAATAGAGAGATAAGACTCTTGAAACTGAAGAAAGGTGAATATCTGATTATTATAAGAGAGGTCTATAATAATCTATATCATGGAGAAAATAAATAAGAAATAGTTATTTCTCACAGTAAAAGTAGAAAGGCCCACTGAAAGAAATAATCAGACAGCAAAGTTAAACACAAAAAATATATTACAAGTAAATGACAGAACTGCCTTCTGACTGCAAATGTCAGAGAGAACAAAAGTATGAGTCAAAAAAGAGATTAGGCAAAACCATGGACCATATGGCCAACAGAGGTCACAAAAATCACTGAGTTCTTGGGTCTGTATTGCCTCAGTCCAGCTGTTTCCCAGTCCTTTTTTTTTCCCCTTCCTTCCCCTACAGCTCACTAGCTACTGGCATAGCCCTAAGTACAGTAAACCTCACATGTTACTTTTGACTTGCAGATTGGGTCCAGATGTAGCATCACCTCAGCTCCTGTGATCTCTGTAGAGGACTTCCATTTAAGGATTTTCCTGTGTTTTGATACAGCAGTAAACAAAACAGGCAGCTTGTCCCCCTGTAAGCAGATTTTTATTCAATATTGCAGATACAGAACTATTTTTTATGTTTTACAAGCCCTGAGTACTCCTAAGCATGTATCTCAAGGCAGGGAGCAACTCCTCAGATGTGGAGTCAAATTCTTTGTCTGTGCATGACTGTCCCAGTCAGCACATTCTTCATCCAGCCCCAAATCTTTCTCTCCTTGCTTTCTTTAGGTACTGAGATGATGTCCTGTGACTGAATTTACCATTTTCTCCATTTATAACACTCTCTTCCCTTATGTGTTCCCACTCTTTCTGTAATGGTGTAAATGTTTGTCAGTTAGGTACTTGAAGACTCTGCAATAAAGAGGCTGAAGCAAATTAAGTTAGCATCAAGGTATATGAAAGAACATCCTTCTGTCTGTTGCAGGGACTATTAAATATAATGGTCCAAATAAGCTTTCAGCTCTGAAAATCCTTGAATTGCTGATTACCTGATGCTGGGAGTAAAAGACTACCTCATATTTGCCTTGCTTTCATACTCTTCCCTAAACATCTGCTAGTGCCCACTATCAGAGACAGGATATGATGCCAGCAAGGCATTTAGTGCGATCTAGTAGAGCCGCTCTTCTGTTAATGATTGCATGTAACATGACAATTGCTCCTCTCCTTGTGTCTTTTCTCCAGCTCCCTAGCAGATCCTTTTTCTTCACTCTGCAATTTTGATTAAAATGTGTTGAGAGACATGAACTAAATTCTCAGCTCCTACAGATTTGCTCAGTAATCACGGAAATGGCAGACAGGGTTAAATGATCTATCTAATACACTTTTAATTTTTTTTTAATCCTCTTATGAAACATATAATATAATTACTTTTCATAACAGTTTTTGCAGCATGCTGCAATAGTATTTTGTGGTTATATTCTTTGGTGTAAGTGCCTGACTTAGCAGCTATGACTATTGTGGCATCTAAGTCAAAGAGAGCAGTTTAGATGAACCGCTTTGTCCCAAGCTGCCATGCCTGGGTCACCAATAATTTGTGTAGAGGATTTATTGCAAAACCTAAAACTGATCTGAGTGCACCTCCAGGAGCCCTAGCTCAAACTGCATCCATTATGAAAGGCACATTGGAAACACACCAGGTATACCAAAGAAACTTCCTGTTACTGGAGGGGTTTAGAAGTTGAAGAGAAGAGACACAAAGAAAATAATTTTCCTTATTTAAAAATATGACAAAAATACTTCTTGATACAAATACAATACAAGGTTCTAAATATCTTTAATGAAACTTTTTCAATATAGCAATTTTTTCTTTCAAAAGACATATGCTAAATTTGCATAATGTACTAAAACCTACTCCCATGTTCTGAAAAAAGCTGCTTATACTGCCTACATCCAAGGATAAGCAGTGACAGTTCTTGCAGCACTAAATGAGAAAAGATGAGCATAGAATTTGTAGATAAGCAATTGACAGTATTATTTTCAATGATTTGAAGACTTCTAAACACACAGAAAGCAAAGGAATACAGGAAAAATCTATGGAAATATTCTCAGAACAGTCCCCCTGACTTTAAACCTCCATTAATGATGATATGATATGCTTTGCCCTCCACTATGTGAGTAAAAAAAGGAATATTAATTGTATGCCTTGGTCTGCAATGATAATGTCCCATTCATTTCATATTTCATGGTTTTATGAGGTTCACATTTAGTTAGGACTCTCCCAAGATCTTGGTTGACACAGCAGGAGAATAAATGGTTTCAAACCACAAACTGGAGAATAATATTATTGTTCCTCCTCTTCCTGCCCAAATTTTAATCATGTAAGCTTTAAGAAAGACAAGGACCATGTATCCACTAGCCTCCGAGGTACAGAGTCTTCATGCCCTATGTACAGAATTCACCTCTTTTTTTAAATGTTTTTATTTAATTTAAAATTGTGTCTTAACAGAGTGATGCATTTTCACTGGAATTAAAGATAAGATAACAGATAAACTGTTGACATGCTCATGGCCAGGTTTGATTCCTCAAATACACACATATACAGCGGTAATATTTTATTTTGCAGAAGCTTCTTGCTCAGCTGAGATGGATCAATTGGTACATATTTAACTTTGGGTCATTATTTCATATTTCAAAAGAGGAACTAATTTTTAGGCAATGTAAGTAGATTTTACATTATTTAGAATAACTGACCTTTGCAAGTGAAAATGATTTTCAGAAAGAAACAAGCCTCTGAGTGTGCTCTTGTCTGCTGAATGAGAACATCTTTTAGAGACAAACATCTGAAACAAATGCCCCCTGGAGGTGTGCACTACTCCAGTCATTACAGAGGGAGTTCTCATGTTCTTCTTTAATGCCAGTCCCTGAGATCCTGTCAGTACCTGCACCCATTAAGCCTATCACTTCTCAACTTTACACCAAAATCCTTGATACTGTTTTCCTGATGTATGCTTCCAGCATGCCTGTTCTCGTCTTCCTTCACAGAGAGAGTGATATCTTCTCCAGATGTCAGCTCACATGTGGGCCAGATGCACATTAAGATACAAGCCCCCTCCCCTTCTTAGATTCCAGCCATGCATGGAAAATACTCAGACCCTACCTAAACAGCAGAATAATTCTGTCCCTGCAGTCTATTTTCATGAAGGACAGTAACAAATGTTTACACCTCCCCTACCCCCATGTCATCTCATCTAGGGGAACATGGAGAGTTTCACAGATAATTCCACAGTGGCAGAAAGCTGCTGTTGCATAATCTTATACTGGCACACTGCCAGTTCATGAATTACTTTTAAAGGAAATTAGGGCATCATGAAGAATAAGAAATCTTCTAACACACAACATATGAAAATTCTAGGCTGAAGCAGTTTCTAAATCTTTCTCTCACTCCATTTCTTATTAAAAAAAATCAGCAGGGTAGGAATCTGCATATGATGTAATACCTGGAGACAATTAAATTCACATTTCTGTGTGCTTTTATGAAGCTTTTGCATTGAAGCCAGTGGGAGTTTTGTTTGATCAAGGCCTTCTTACACAAATGAACAACTGCAAATGTGTTAGGAAAGACTGATCTCTGGGACAGTGAATCACAAGTGTTTTGTCTCCTTTAGAAGAAAAAAGGAAAACCTCTTGAGATTGTTTGGTAATTCTTATCCAAAAGAATTTCTTACTTTCATCCTAGCTGGAAAGCAGATTTATTGCACAGAACATTAACTTAAGAATAAACCTGGTGTTAACTTCAGAATAAAGCAATTCAAATAAGACCAATTTAAGACACAAAAATAATACTAAAAAAAAAGATAAAGCTGTATTGAGCTTACTCTCCAGATGGGGCAGAATATTTTATATTGTATTTTCTAGTTTCTTTGTTTATTTCAAATGTAATAATACAATCAAAACTATCTGAGTCCTTCAGAAATCTAAGACACATTTGCTCTTTCATGGATTTAGCATTAGTTCCAATAAGGAATACAGGTCTCTAGCAAAAGGTTTAGGAGGATTTTACATGCCTGAATGTTTCTGACAGAGATGCCAGAGACGGCATTCCAGACCAGCTAATATCAGGAAGATATTCAAAGGGTGGAAAGCCTTGTGGGATACATGCTTGCATATGACAGACGAAAAAGAAGCAGCAGGATGAGACAGTTTACATAGCAAAGATACGTATGCCAAGATGCACATCTTCTCCTGAAGATGTTATCATGTATTGAACTGGGGTATAATTCTTCATAATGGAGGAGACTTGCCTTCTTGTAAACGATTTCTCCTGTGAAACTCTTTTGTGCCTCTTGGTCAAGTATATATTTTTTCCCAGCTAATTTGTTAATTATTATGTCAGCAAGAAAATTGCCAGAGGCCCAGGCACCTAAACTCTAGAGGATAAAAGGAATGTACTCCACTGGTTTCTTCCCCATCCCGCTGGCTGCTAGTATCCTAATTCCTGAAGCAGTATAAAGGAAATATAGTTATCTAATAAAAAGGTATAGAGGCTTTTGACTTAGCATTGCCTCAGTCCAAATCCACAAAGTTGTTTAGATAATTAACTCCCACTGATTTTAATATGTATGGATACTTCTACTATTTAAGCCTAGCTACCTTGTGCTAGAAGATGTAGCATTAGGGGGAAGATGGTCAGTCCCTGACTGTGACTATGACTGACTGTGCAGGCCTCTGTGATGGCTTGAAGGCCTTACTCAAAAAAGATCTAGTTGGTAGCGTGCATAAATCTATGACCGGGACTGGTATACAATTAGCTACATAACCACAAAGAGTATGATCTGGCAAGAAACTGCTGCCATTGAATTATACATGCAAAAGCACAGGTTCAGCACTGCAAATGTGAATGACATCTAGCAGCAGCGTGTGTGTGGGGGGGGGAGCTGGAATGGTTGTTATGCATGGCAGAGAAGTGTCCTCTTCTCTCCTCCATAGTAAAAATTACTGTTAAAAACACATATGAATCTGGCCCTGGTACAAGGGCTGTAGGCTATGTTATGATGGTGCTGGTGTCTGCACACTGTAAGCATTTCAAAACACAACTGCAAGCCCTGTTCCGCGAAAAGAAAATGTACAAGATCACCCAGCACAGGCTATCTGATGAGGTCAGCATTATATCTGAACTACCTGTTATAAACAAGTGTGTAAATAATAGCCAACTCCTTATCTCTAATGTTTATGTTTCTGAGAAACTTTGAAGAGTGGTAAAGTTGGTCAGTGTTGTCCTGTGTTCTCTACTAAGGTCAGTAAGATGAATATCTGAAAACCCATAAAAAGGGTTAATCAAATGCATCTGCCACTTTAACTGAGGCATTGGTCTGTGATGCACATCCTTCTTCTGTGGCTTTAGGAAGGTGTAGGAGCTACCTATACTTGCTGTACCTGTGTAAGCCTGCAATAGATAACGTGTCAAACCTGCTAAGTTTTTGAACTCCTTCACACCTTCTAACACCCCTTAGCTCTATAGGGATGCTATCTAACATTATTCTTTCTCCATTAAGACCTCAGCTGGCTGTTTGCACAGCAGAGGGACCTTGTCTGTGTAAACAAGCCTTTTCCTTTTGGTGATGTTAATTGAAATAGGGTCAGAGAGGTTCACTTCTGATGCTTTACCTTGCTTGTAAAGATATGGAGTGAGACCATTGCAGCTACGTCTATGCAAAGCTATCCTTTACTTGTTAGCCCTAACAGTGAATGTCAAGCTGTCTCACCAGTTACCAATGAATACAGCTGGAGCATTTGTTCATCCAGGAGAGTCTGGGGACAATGAGGAGCAAAGGAGGAAAATACTGAAGTTTGTCTCTTTGCCCTAAATATTTATTCCTGATTTTCAAAAGTTTCAGTTTTACCTAAATCAACAATGTGAAATGTTACAGGGCACCACCAGGTATATGTAATGCTCTTCAAACCTACTTGTAATCTTTGACTGCTGACATCTTTTCAGTTGATGCCCAAAGTATTCCATAGGTATCTCACTAAAATCAAGAGTTGCAATCCAGGCCTCACTGTTTAAATCAACAATTCATGTTCCTCAGTGTGGGTACATGAAATTTACAGATACAGACAAGCTTAAGTTTTAGCATTTGAGTCATGCTACTCATCTTCTTAAAATTAGGCATGTATGGAGGTGTTTGCAGGATTGGGGCTACATCATCAGGTGATTAGAAAACAGTCCCCTCTGGGTCTCAATTAAACATGGCTCCAATAGCACAAATCAATGTACCGGGGGGAGGTTTGAAGCTGAGATCATGTCTACAGCACAAGGCACGGCTGACATCACCGTGTTAATCTGGGGTGTGAGCGCTCTGTGCTTGCTGAATCCCCTAGTTTACCTGCAGTTATAACAGCACAACTGTTCTCTTGCCAGTCTAACATATTTCTGCTGGGAGGAAGAGGGGGGAGAGAGAGAGGAGTGAGTAAACCAAGGCTTGATGCCGTTATGATATGGATGGTGATCACAGATGTGGAATTACTGTCATGACACCTGTCCAGGAGAAAGGACTGCTCTGGATGGTTTTGATAAGGGATAGAGAGAAAGATTGCAGCTCTTCAGCATTCCCTGTGATAAGCCTTACCAGTAAAAACAAGGCTGGTATAGGCTGCCACAGATGACAAGCATTTTTTTTTTCCAGACCAGTGTATATTTATAAGCTGTATTCTAGTTTAGACATGGCTATAGTTAATTAATGTTTGTAAAGCGCTGAAATTGAAAGGTGCTATGCAAATGCAAAATATTCTTCAGATGCAAAGCCTTATTTTATTTTTCAGAAAGGGTGCTTTCTTTCTTTGTCAGTTATGTTTTTGCTTATGTTGTAAACGATTGGTTGCCTGTGTTTGCTGTTATAACATGTATTCTTATTACCACTTTGTCTGTCTTTATTGGGATGTCTGCTTTTCAGTCTCTGAGGAATTTCTTAAATGCTATGCATGCAAATTTCAGTTCACAGATGTGCAAATTACATAGATGCTTTCCATCCCTCATAGGTAAAAAGGCTGGAAGTTGCAGAAGGGGTGTATACTTGGAATGTGCATGCTGGCACAGCACTGAAACCACAGCTCTTTGAATTCATATTTTGCTTCTGAGGATTACTTCTAAATCAAAACCAATCAGATTTAGCAATGATTTTTAAATGGTCTACTCATAAATGGTCAAACCAAGCACTTTGTATATGAAGAATAAATTTAAAACTAGTGCTTCTGCCCTGATTAATGAAATTTTCTGAAGAAGGAAAAATAACTAACAACTTGAATGAGGGAAACACTCTGTAAAATGAGGCAGTGATTCTTAGTCTTCTCTTATGTTGCAGTAGAACTGTGGAAGACTGTCCATGACTCTTGAGGCTCCCTTTTATGAAAAGAAAAAAGAAAAAAAAAAAAAAAAAAAAAAGAGGTTACTGGTTGTTAGGAAACCTCTTAAGGACTCCTGGCAAAGAACCCATATCTGGCCAAGATGAAGGTCTCAGCATAATCTCACTGATTTACAGTAATAATAACATGTTGCCTCTCTACTGTGCACAGAGGAAATATTCCTCAGTATTTTTAACTCAAAATCTTTTCATGGCTGTGTGATTCTAAGTAACTAGTTAAAGTGAAATTGTCTCTTGGGTACAAGGAAACAGCATGATTACTCAAGAAATTTGTGAAGGTGGCAGGAAAGACAAAATAGAATGATTTCAAGAGTTTCACAGTGTGGAGTCCAGTTCCTACTTATGTGACATAACTAAACCAGTGTAATATAACACTGCATACTGCATGTCTTCAGTTACCATGTTCCAGGGAAAACTGAAAAATTATTGCAGGCAAAAACTGAGTATCATGGGAAAAAGAGAGTCATCCCTCTGAATTCAGATCAATTTCATTTTGCTCTTTCAGGAATTGTGGATAATCATTGTTATCTGATCAGTCCAACTGTAACACTATTAAAACAATAAATTTGCATCTTGTAACTATTTCATCTGTTTAACACAGACTTTCAAAGCATGATCACTCTGATGAACAGGGGATTACATGAATATGCAGTCTTCAACAAAGTTGTATCAAGCTTTTCACCCATGTCCATTGTATATATTATATCCTGAAACTTAAATTAAAATATTCATAGCTCACTGGAGAGAAATGAAAAATTGATTAACTTAGGTATTCGGAGAAAATGTGTAATCAGAGAAAAGAGAAAGATGCAGTCTGGCCTGGGAATGCATTGCTGAGAGGTGAAAGTAAGGAGGAGGTGCCCAAAGCATAACTCCCATGACACACTGTGGTGGCACTTCTAACTGCACTATTTGCTTTCTCAGATAGGAGAATTCCAGTAAAAGCAAAAAAAAGGAAATAGAAATTAGGAGTAGGAGGGAAGATTGTTTTCTTATGGTCTTTTTTATCCAAAATGACTTTTCTTAAACAATTTCCAAACAGTTACATATACATATGACCAAAAGGTTCACATTTTTAGTACTTTTAACTGTAGGTGTGTAGATGCATACATGCTGTATTTGCTTTATAGTAATGAAAGTATAGAATCTGGTTTTTTCATGAGATGGGTTAGAGAATCTCAAAGTCTTGAAAATGTAATGGCTGTGTTTTAATGGAAAAAAAAAAATTGAATTCAAAAGAAGAAATGATACTTTAGATCATTCTGTTGAGATGATACTTTAAAATTTTCTGTGATTTGAGAATTGTGATCCCCTGGGGTACTGAGATGTTGTTACTGTTTGAAACGTCAAAGCATCAAGGAAAAAAGCTCTGCCATGCATGTAGACCTCATATGTAGAGGCTACACAGAATGCCACTTTCACAGTTTCTGACTCTGGAACTTTAAAGAATAAAGAAATAGCTCATTAGATGTCCAAGAAGTTTCTGCTGAATTGCAGCTCCTTACAAATGTGGCATAGATTTGCTGCATATTAAGAAATATTTCTGATTCAGATAATAATGTGGTTGCTTATGTGTTTTTTTCTACAGCAGTAAGTTCTTGAATATTATTCAGTTGACTCCTCAAGGTTTCTGTAAAGTGCACAACTTCACAAATCTAAAAAACTGAGTCATAGAATGGCTAAAGAAGACTGGATTTGAAGCAGAGAGAATGCTTAATGTTTACTTAGTTAGGAATGATCCACTGTGTTAAGCATCATCTCTTTTTTACTTTTGAATTTTTTTCTGATATCCTCTGCAGCACAGGTGATGTCCAGGATTTTCAGCAGTTGAATACACCATCATTTTTTGAGCATCACTGTCCTTACCAAACAGAATAAAAAACCTAGACGTATTTTAAGCTCAGAGAAAGAGATGCTGAGAACTCACAATGCTTGGGAAATTCAGATGCAGTTTCTGACTGTTCTTTAAATGTGCTTTGAATACCCTTCCTTGTCTGTCCTGCTGCTTTGCTTGAGCTTATTGTCCCTTGAGCTGACTTGATAGAAATTAATTTGAGTCACCAGTTTTCTACTCAGCATGTTAACCTAAACTGCTGATAGCCAAACTGTTGTAGGGGCAAAGCAGCTTAATCGACACAACTAAATTCAAATTTGAGATTGTGAGTGAATATCTTGAGCCAGTTTGCTGTATGAAATTTTGTCTTGCTGACCACCTCCAGAATGATTCCTCTTCTAGTTTCCATTATTTCTATAACTACCACAAGGTTTGGATAAAAAACATAAAAAAATTAAAAAATCCACAAAACAATTCTCAGACATTAATATATTTAATGACAAGATTGATCAGCTTGAATTGCCTTCCATTCATTCTCACTGTGTTTATTTCTGTTCCCAAGGCATAAGACTGCTAACTGGAACATCGACTGTTCCTTGTTATAGTCTCCAGTACCTTCTACTGCAGGATCATTAGCAGAATGGTTTTCTCCTTCTGTTTGGTGATTACATCTTTTGTGTTTGGTGTCATCCATATATTATGATGGTAGTTTTATGTGCCAGTGACAAAGTAAATAGAGGTTCATGTATCTGTTCTTTCATGAATCTGCCATTTGCTTGATTGTTTCATTACCTTCAGATGGCTCACAGTTGTGAATGGAGCTGATTTATAGGCCTGGACAGGCTGTTTAAATCACATGTTGAGGGCAAGTAAAGATAAACTGAGTTTCCCAAGCTGACTGACAGTAATGAACAGTTATAAATGTTTTCTTTAGCTGAGGAACATTTAAAAAGAAAGAGGGAGAGAAAGAGAGAAACTGATCTGCAAAGAGGTGTTTTTGGTTTTTTGTTTTTTTTGTTTTTTTTTTCTTATAAAAGCTTCTCTGGAGCACATTTCTCATTAGGAGAAATGTGATATGAAGATGACTTGAGGAAGTCAAGGTGATTTAGGGAATTAATTATTGAAAGGGTTAAAATTCCTACTATGCAATTCTTAATGGAGCAGTAGAAGCTACAAATGTAGAAAAGAGGTAGAAAAAGTAAGTAAAGGAGCATCTGAGAAACAGAAGACCTTTCAGTTCTACTGAGAAAAAATATAATTATCCAAGCTCAGTTGTTCCTGATCCAGGGGACTTGAAGATAGTATGTCAAGAACATTCAACGTGATAAGAAAGCAAAGAAAATATTCAACACTGAAGTTTCTGCCTTGTCATTTTCCAGAAAAAAAAAGGTGAAAACAGAGGAATGACAAAAAGGATTATGGCCCATAACATACCATACATATCATCCTCTTGAAATCACTAATAATTAGTATGTCAGCATTAAAAAAAAAAGGCAACAATCAGGTGATCACAGATCTAATGGCAGGAAAAATGGCAATTACTCTCTTCCTGAGGAAAAAATAAAACTTAATTCCTATAAATTCCAGTTACATAAGAATATGGGCAATTACACTATTGAAGAAATCTGTGACAGAGAGTAGGCACTAGAAAATATCTATGAAATATGATTCTCATTCATAGAGCTTTCTGAACTGCAGAACACCCACAGAGCAAAATCGGCAGCAGATTGGTCTTTCTACATCATGGAAATAATAGAAAATAGGACTAGAGAGGAGTGTGAGTGGCTATCTAATCTAACCTCTGTGCTAGGACTAGAGGGGAGTGTGAGTGACTATCTAATCTAACCTCTGTGCTAGGACAGATGAGCCATAGCTGAAAATTTCTGGCAGACTAGCACAGCCCATACAATGCAATAAATGTGTTTTGAGGGTTTTGTTTGTTTGAATGTTTGTTTTTAAATTCTCTCTTAGTAGGACAGAAAGATGTGTTTCCAACTGTATGCAAAAACCCATGTTCTTGAAACATCTAATACCACCGGAATGCACTCAACTTTATTTCTGTGCCTATTCATTTTACCATAAACCAAAACAACATTCAAATTTAAATTTTGTTGTGCCGCAGAAGTTGATTCAGGGAAGAAGGAATTCAGTTAATTAAACTTTTCTCACCAGGTGTTCCCTGTGGCAGGATTTTGAAAATTCGTGTTTTCTGTTTCTGCAGCATCTATTCAGTCGCAAAGATAGGCACAGAGGGTACGGGAGGAAAGCAGCACCCATCACTGCTCTTTGCATTTTAAAGAAAACTTTCTGCAGTGAAGCGAACATCCACGCTGGCAGAACCTACCATTCACGGAGTGCGTTCCTGCTATGTGTGGCATGTATATCTGTCCTTAAATGTATTCACAGAGATCAAAATGTTCTGCATTGTAGTATCTGCATTCAACAGATGAAGCATTTGTCTGTATCTGAGAAAAAATCACAGTAAAAGCAGCAGCGTGATGGAGGCTGATGCGAGTCTTCAAGCTTTACATCTATATATTCATACGTTAAAGATTACCCTGCCCTACCTCCACTTCGGGTAATTTCCGTGGGTTTTACGGCTCAGGAGCTGAGATCTAGAAGGCAGAAGAGCCCGGGACAGACACCGGCTCCCCTGCCCGCAGGGAGGGCAGGGCGTGCGATGAGGAGACGGGGTCCCCGCGCCCCCCGCTGCCACCGCGCCCCTCCCGGGGCACAGCGCGCCCGCTCCGCGCCCCCACCGCCGCCGCGCTGCCTCCCGCCGCCAGTGCCCGGCGTGTTTCACTGGGTCTTGAGCTCTGGATGCTGTTCACGGAGCCTGTTCTTTGCTGGTCGTTGAGGAAAGACATCTATTGTAAAAATCAACCGGGAAAAGTACATCTTACGAGAAATGTCTCTTAGGAGCGCTTACTCTCTTGTGAAACCGTAGCTTATGGCATGCACTCTTCAGAAGTAATAGGAAGTCTCGCCGTGTCGGGTATTAGAATTTTTTGCGCATCTATGAAAAATCTTTATCAAGTGACTTTCCCGTTATCTTTCTCCATCGCTCTCTCTCTCACACAGACTTCTCTTTTTTTTTCCCCCCCCGCTACCCGTGCCCGATGTAACACCCATGCCCAGGATTATACCCCTGCCCATGCCCGATGTCACACACCCCTGCCCATCCCCGGTTTAACACCCCTTTCCCTGCCCGGTGTCACACCCCTGCCGGTCACCGGTGTGCGGTTCTCTCCTTGTTTTTTTCCCTCGCTGGAGGGAAAGCTAAAAGAGATGACAGACAAAGCGCATCAGACGACGACGCACGAGGACCGCGGCGCTACACGCGGTGCTTACGCTAGGCGCGGCCGTTTCCCGCCCCTGACCCAGCGCACAGCACGCGCTAGGGGTCAGAGCAACTGCGGTAACTTTTTTTTTTTTTCCTTAATACTAAAAAAACCCATTATTTCGGGGCTTTTCCAGATCAGAGGATAGTTCCCGTTCGGGAAAAACCCGCTCCGG
The DNA here is from genome assembly GCF_047370975.1 of Nipponia nippon. NCBI lineage: Eukaryota > Metazoa > Chordata > Aves > Pelecaniformes > Threskiornithidae > Nipponia > Nipponia nippon. Next base: position 47,398,551 of record NW_028262347.1, read on the forward strand.
CCGCGCCCCGCGGCGGTGGGTGCGGGGGTTCGCTGCGCGCCCCGCGGGGCTCCGCATGCGTCAGGCGCCGAGTGGCGTCAGCGCTGGCGGGCGCGGAGAGGCGGGGAGGGGGCAGCGGGAGCGGGGGGGGGGTTGGGGGGGGGCCTGGAGGGGGAGGGGGGAGGGCCCTTCATCAGGAGGCGATGGCGGCACCGCCGTGACATCACCCCGCGGCTTATATAGTTGGGGAAGGGTCCGGGTCCCCCGTCTGGTGCCTGCAGCCGCCTGCCAGCGCGCGTGCTGAGGACGCGGAGCGGCGAGGCTCTCTCTCTCTCTCTGTCTGTCTCTCTCTCCGTCTCTCCCCAGGATTTATGGACTTTACTTTCTAGAGGGCGGCGCAGCAAGGATGAGAGCCCAGCTGGTGTGCGTGGTGCTGCTGGCCTTGGCCTCCTGCAGCCTCTGCTCAGGTAAGCCCCCAGCGGCGCTCCGCACCGCCCTCCGCCCGGGCGCGGCCCCGCAAAGCGGGCTTGGCGCTCGCCGCCGGCCCCCGAAGTCTCTGAGCGGTGGGCGCTGAGCCGCTCTCGGAGCCTTGAGAGGGGCCAAAAGAAAGGAGGTGAAGTCGCTTCGGGGTACCACGGCTGTACCCAGTGATCGCCAAGGAGCTGGCCCTGATAACGGGCTCTGGCCAGCATCATTTTTTCGGTCACTCCCATAACTTTCTCCCTTCGTGTAAGCCCTTCCCCCACACACCATCCATACCATGGCAGTTAGTGTAAACTAGTCATTGGAAATATACATCAGTATAGACCATCTGCTTGATTATGCTGCCTTGTTTGTGATTTATTGAATACCATGCATTTCCAAACTATCATAGATATTATAATTTCTGCAGCTCTTATGAATAGTTGCCATAAGCCAAATCAACATGAATATAGATGCACTTTAGTCACTTTTTAGTGACAGCAATACAATTTTAGTATTCTGGGGAAAAAATTGCTCGCAACTGATCTGAAATTATGACAAAAAATGCTGAATCAGATGCAGATCGCACAATAGGAAGGTTAATGTAAATGCATTTCTACTCCAAGAGCAGTTGCTTTAGAAACCTAAAAAAAAAGGGCCATATATTAAAATGCATTGCCTGCACCTTTGGAAAATGACACAGGTAAGTGTGTGTCATTTATGCCCGAAGTTTGTGACCAAAAATAGGTATGGTGACGATTAAACAGGTGTACAGACACAGACATGAAGCAGAATAGGCTTCAAAATCCAGTCCTAACTAACTTGCAAATTACTTTAAACTCCACAAAATTTAAAGAGTAAATTTACAAGTAGCTTCATTTTTCAGCTTCAGTATTCAGGAGGAGTCAGAAGTCCTAATTCTCGCTTTAGATGAAAGTTTCCAGTTTGTATTTCCCTGCAGAAGAAAAATGTAGAACACGTAGTATCCGCATTTTATCACAGTTTAAACATAATTGTTCTGTATATTATAGAGAACTGGTGATCTTAGTGACAAGGCTTAATGTTTATTATTTTCTCCCCATATATTTGAAGCTTTTTAAACAAATACTTGACTAGTATTTTCAGTGAGGCAATTTCAAATTCAACTGTTTGTAGAGCCTGAATGAAAGCCCACTAAAATAAAAAAAAAAAAATCAGTGGAAATTAGAATGGGCTCATAAAAAAACCCAGAAACAAAATTGTATGTGTAACTGACATGATGGTTTATTTGCTTGAAAATTTGAAATTACATTTAAATGAGAAATGGCATGGAGAGGCTTGTGTGGAGGGGCCAAATCAGTTTTAACTAATATAGACAGTTATTTCATAAAGAAAATGATCATTCATTTTAATTTTCTTTTGAAAATGTTTGCTCTCAGGGGAAAGTGTGTACTTGTAGAATGTAACTATTCCTGTAAAATGTCAATATATGAATAGAAGCTATATTTCTTGTCAATAAGAAGTGAATCAAGAGGACATCAAACTGTGTGAATTTCCCTCTGATTTGAACAATAATGTGTAACCAGACTTTTTATACATTGCTCTCTGAGAGTCTGCTCTTTTTACACTTTTACCCCTCATCTGTCCCTCTCACTCCTGAACTACCTGGATGTGCTCCCTTCTCCTCCTCCAAGCCTGGCTTTATTCTTCAGTCAAGGAATCTTGACCAGCCTCCTAAATAATGTCCTCCAGACTTCTTTTCTCAATCAAAATGTTTCTTAATACCTACCTACCTTCCACGTCTGCAGCTGTCTTCCAGCCTCGATGGCGTGGAAGCTGTCTTCCATCCTCTATAGAATATAAAAACCAAGTGCTAACCAGACACAAGTCCTTTCATTGTCCTCAGCTGGTATGACCCAGGACACCACAAATCATGATGCTGTCACACGTGTGCTGCTCACCCATTCACAGGAGCTGCTGCTATCAGTAGAAATTCAGCTGAGGTGATCTTGTGCTGCCAGCAGAACTTTGGCTAATGGTAAAGCGGTTAAGAGATCGGGTAACACTGACAACCAGTAGTGCTGAAAGGCCTGAAAGGCATTGGGTTTGTGATTAGTTGCTAGTGATTTGCTGTAATACTGATCTACAAACCAGTCTTAATATTTTCAATAACAACTCCAATGAAAAAAGTAAGAATGAACGAAAGTAGTGCGCTGGTAATGCAGAGGTGAACAGGAGCATCACTATAGAGGAAGATGGGCATAACACACAGAAGTTTTTGATGACCTGAGTAATAGAAATGAGAAGCAGTGCAACAGTACAAAATGCAATAGCTTAGGAAATAACAGAAGTTCCTATTAAAAGCTCCTTTTAACAGAAGCAGAGCTGTTGGAAATATCTGGGGAGATAAAAGACTTGGTTGTATTATCTGACTTTTTTTTAAGAGATACTAAAGTTTTTCAGCGATGAAAGACAAACAAAATAAAAAAATGTGTAAGAGAGCTACTTCCTGTAGTTAATGGTAAGCATTAAGGTAGTTAAGTACTGAGGCTTCTGATCCAAACTGTACTATGCTGTGCTGTTGTGAGATCACATCAGGCACAGAGGAGGGCCACTCTGATGAGTTGGGGAATACAAGGCTATTACAACAGAGGAGAATAGCTGAGAGTCTCATAGCTCTGGGCATCGCCTTTCAGTGAAGTATTTATGGGATTTCCAGGGGAATGGTTTATGTCCAAAAGGCACAGTGATCTTGCATTTGTTTGCTAATCACCGTGTAAGCACACCCTAAAAATCTAAGCTGGGAAGGGCTGTGATTGCTTTCAAAAAATACATGAGTTGGGTAAATATTACAAATAGAAAGGTATCATTTATAGTGAAGGAAGTTATATACAAACCATTAATAAATTTGTAATTAGAAATAAATTAGGCTTGAAATTAGAAGGTGAATAACCATTGATAGTTTGGAAGAATTCTCCAAAGAAGAAATACAGTGGTGGTGGTGGTGAGATCTTGTTATTAAGATTGAATGTGATTGATTTTTAAGAATATTATAATGCTTGGCTTTCGTGTGCTAGCAGAAGTCTGACAAGTTAGCACACGTTTGTATAAAAGATCCCTTGCAGTCTCATGTTCTGTGAAAGGTAGTGACGCAACATGGTGATGATCCCTGAAATGAAGGCATAGGCAGAATCTATCCATGGATTCTGTGGTGGGGTGTTACATGCCAACAGCATTAATCATTTTAATTAAAGTGAGGTATGACTTATATGAATATGGAATAGATTTTGGTTTAGTTTGGTTTTAAATATAAGCAAGCATATCATTTGGCTTTGGACTGCTAGTATTCCAGGAAAGCTAAAAGCCATGTGGAACTCTGTTTCGCCTGAAGACTTAACTGATTTCTATACACATCTCATCTTTGAGCTGTGATTGCTGCTACATTTTCAAGGCAGCAGGTTTTCCTTGTGATTCTGTACAGCACAAAGCAGAAAAGTTTGTGTCTGTTTTCTCTTTCTACAGCAATTTTTAGCCTATTCACCAAATCACAGGTCTTGCACGTCTGCTGAGCTATCAAAGGTTGATTAAAGTAGTAAAGAAAATCCTAAGGCTTTCAGTCAGAATACTTTCTTTTGGTGTATGTGTTGTCAAGAGCTTGTATCACAAACTGGTCAAGCTCAATTCCCTCATATCAGTAAAAATATTCTTAATTTAATCAAGAATAATCAAGACTAAATCTTGCCAAGTAATCATAACTGCCATTCACTTATACACTTAGCTGCTACTTAAATAAATATTCTTTGAAAATAAATATCCAAAATCTTCTTCCAAAGTAAGCAGAGATGACAAATAGTGATTATGAAAATCATACTGATTTTAAATGAGGAATATTGCAGCAGTTTTGTTTACTGAAAGGGCTGTAGGTTAGTGGGCTTGTCTACCAGTGAACTGAGATTAATGATTCATGTCATTCACTTCTCTAAGCTTGATCATGCTTTAAAAAGGTAGTATCCATTTTAACATAATGTTGCTGTTACCTGAAGACTCCTCACAGTCCCTCTAGATCACTTCACTGTGTTTTTATCTAAGTTGTTTGTTTGGGTTTTTTTTGTTTTTCAAAATTCATTGATATATCTAATTCTGTATGCTGAATTGAAATGTCCGTAATTTATGATGAAATAATAAACATATGTTTCTGGTTTATTCCCAGATTCAGAAGAGGAAATGAAAGCATTAGAAGCAGATTTATTGACCAATATGTACACATCAAAGGTAATTATTTTTCCTCTTTTAGCTGACGGGTAGGGAGCAAATGAATTCTCATTACAAACCCAGAAGTCTTTGCATGAAGTAATAACCTATGGTCTAGACCAAAAAGTTCAATGCTAGACATTACTTTGGTGCAAGATTTTCTCCAGTTCAAAGGAAATTTGAAGGTGTTGATGTGACACACTAAAAGTGCTCCTCACTAGTAACGCTGATACTTTCATTAAACTGTCAAAACTGTGTTAATGTGCAGAGATGTAAATTTATATAAGGAAATGTGTTTTGAATAGGATTATGCCTGATGAAAGCTAAATTAACCTTGAGTCAAATCCGTAAGTGCTATTTTTATGCAGAACTTTTCCTATAAGCATATAAAATTAAGACAGTCATAAAGCAAAAACTATTAGTACATATGCTGATTTTGGTTTAGGAACTTAATCATAGTGTTCGTATAGGAACATGGGGACATGACTGTGAAAATATTAACCTGATAAATTACATTTCCTTGACAAGTTGCAAGACTATGAGCGATGTACATGTTATTTAATACAAATAGACAAAAAATCAGTTCCAATCTCATACTGCAAGGTGAAGTAGCAAGTGTTGCACATATGTATTGAACAGGCTGATAGACAAACACTCTCTCAACACTGTTATTTTCCATGAATGATCTAAGAAATATATATGTCTAATATTTCCTCAGCAACATATTAAAGAACAAACCCTGAAACAGGTGCCATGGACTTAAGGTTGAATGCTTTAGTTCTTTGTTCTAATGAAGTTCAAGCGGTACTTAAATTCAATGGAAAATAAAATGAGAAATGAAAAATTTCCCTAAAAAAAGAATTTCATAAGCCAATGACTAGTTGAAGGTTAAAGACAAAACCTGCCTGGAAGAATTCTGTATTTACTGTATTTGCTTATATGTGAACTTTTTCACAGGATCCTTTGAATAGACTAGAATAAGAAATGAGGCCAGAAAATACATTGTTTTGATCTGGTCTGGCAGTTCTTAGGCTCCCATGTTCTTTACTGGCATGGTAATTAACCTTAGATGCCAAATAAACCTGATTACCACTCGCTTCTTTAAGGTACAGAAAGACTTAATAGATATTATTTTCCTGAGACAAATTTAAATGTAGGGGACTGACAAAAATAGTTCTTTCTCTGTGTGGCAAAGCATAGTATGCCTTGGGAGGAAACCCTGCAGCTATTGGTATTTCTGCTACTGACTAGTGGAACTGAACCTAAATTCCACTTCCATCTTTTTGTCCCTCTCAGCACAGAGCACAATCTCAGGTAACTAAAAATGCACAAATATAGTGCACCAGCTAATAATGTAATGATGTTTGCCATCATACTCTTATATGTTGTTTAACAGCATGTAGCTTGCTATTCAATTTTCTTATGGTATATACCATAAGTCAAGTGACATCTGAAGTTCACAGAAGCCGTAGATGCATGGTGGAGACATTGATTTAATTCTACATTATACTTCCTTAAATCACCATCTAAAACTCATTAGTTCAATATGTATTGTCTCTTGACATCAAAGTAAGGCATGATGGAACCACTAAAAAGGGTGCATAATTGCTTCTACAAGAGGCATACCACTATGCCATTCATTACTGAAATGACAAATTCTTTTTATTTTTTTCTGTTGTCCTCTGCTAGCTTTTAACCCTCATCAGAACCAAAGTATGATTCTGGTGTGAGAGACAAATTTGAGGATGGTATGTATAATAATTGTCTTGTAGTGTGCCTGAGATCTGGTTTCAGTTGAGGGCAATTACTGTTAAATTTCATTAACCATGTTTGACACTGACTTGGTAATAAGCAGCAAGGGAAATCCAGACAATTTAAATAGCATTAAGATAGGGGAAAAAAAAGAAAAAAAAAGAAAAATTTATGAAAGCTCAGATCTAAAACCACTGAAAAGTGGATTATCACTTGTGGTTCTAGTATTTGACAGAAAAAATCTTCATACTTGTAAAGTATAGCATCAAGACTACAGCTAGGGTTTAAGCACACACCTTTTGCAACATTCAGTAGTCTATCCAATATTATGGAAAGAGTTACCATATGCTTTTGACTTCACAGACTGCTGTCCAGTGTCTACTGGCCCTTTTCAAACTGCTCTTTAAAGTCTTCTATACGCTGAATCACTCTCAGTCTTTAAAGAAGTATGTCCATGCTTATTACCTTTCTTCAACATTTAATACAATATTACCCTTCCCTGTTGTTACACCTCAAAGAAGATACAAGGATCAAACAAGTCCCTAAAATGCTTTATCTGTCTTTCCTCTAGGATAAAATCCAAAGAGTCTTTTGGAAGATTTAATAAGACAACACAACCTGAAGTGTCACAAATATGCAGACAGTTATCTGCTGTCTCTCTTTTGTATCAAATAGATAGCTCTATTCCCAGCTTCCTAAATGGTTTCCTGAAACCATCACTTGCATGAAGAATGTCCTGAACTCAAACAAGATTGAGATGATGTTAAAGAAAAAAAAAAAAAGAAAAAAAAAGAAAAAAAGAAAAAAGAAAAAGTGTTTCCTTGAAGAATATATCATCACTAGGATATACTCCACCTTTGGGATCCTCACTCACATTAATTTTCTGAAGTCTTGGGCCCTCAGCTTCTTACTGTTGTAGGATGCCTGTTTCTGACTGTATGTGCCCAGACAGTTTAGCTTCCTTGCCTGAGGCAGATGAGGTTACAGCTGCCTAGGAGTTACTGGCTTCCTGACTCAGTCATCACATAAAAAATCATTACATTTACAGGCATTAGTATACACCATGGAAGAACTGTAACAGAAGTCAGTACCATATCTGCTTAAAGACAGAGAGTATTTTTGTTATTTCTATGGTTACACTGTGAACAAAATTCAACTACTATTCTGAAAGGGAACCATAGAAATCCTCCGTTACCTTGGATTTTACTTGGTTATGAATTTGTTTTTCATTTGTTTTCACTAGATAAAGACAAGAATATAAAAAGCAGAGAAATTAACTTTCTTATTGTAAAAAAAAAAAAAAAAAGGCATTTGGGAGGTATGTATCATAATATAAGAAATATCTTAAACTATCAGGGGTATCATTCAACCAGAAATTGAAAGAAAAAGATATCATATAAGTTATAACTTGGGATTCTCTCTAATCTTTCATAGGATAAGCCTGTTGTCAAAGAAGGAAATATTCTCAAGCTTGTTTCAGTTTCTTAGATGATCTAAAATTCTAAATTTAAAGAGCTCCATGTTCAGATAAAAAAAGAATTCACTCTTGACTGAAATTCTTAATGCTTTATAGTCTCATTCTGTGAGCTGGCAGAAGTGTAAGTAAGTCAGAAGCAGGTATACCCAAGTAAAAATACTTTGAAGTGATATATGCGTGGTATTAATGGGAATTAGACTCCCTTAACAAATGAAGTATGCTTGCAGGCAGCACTGCAAAATTTTTTTCCTCTAACCTTATAAGTAGCAGCTAAGACCAATTTCACCTAAAGAAGTCTGCTATTTAAGTATTTTACTAATATACAGAGGAAGGTTTCTTTAAACATAGACATGCATCAGGCTAACATAAAGTAGTGACTTTAGATCAAAAAGATTCTATAAATTATGCGAGAAGGCATAACAAATTTCCCTGTCCTTTCCTTTTCTCTTCTGTTCCCATCCAATGGAATATTTTTGGGTTTTTTTTTAACTCAGAACTCTCACTTGCTCACGTAGCACTCCCCCTAGATTTTATTCTTCATTGCAATTTAGCTATTGTCGTGCTAGCTCACATTTCTTTTTGTATACCCAGGAGAGAGAAGTGCACTGGAAAAGCCTCCTAATCTGTCATGGAAAGCTCCATATTTTTGTATTTCACAAATATTTTAAAATAGACGAAGTAAGATTTTAAAATTGCAGTGAACACTTGCTCTTTTTGCTAGTTTAACTTCTGTTAATTAAATTAGACATTCTGCAAAGAGGTTAATTTTTGTTTTGAACCTGTCACATCTTTTCAAATAATTCGGCAGACTAATTAGGGCACCTAGATGGGACAACAGATGAGCTCAAAGTAAACAATGTAGAAACATTTTCAAGCTTCTGAATAAGATTTGAGATTTGTTTTCTTCTTAGCTGCAAAGCAAAATACTGTTGTTGGGGTTTTTTTGAGCCATGTCAGGAATCTGAAAACACAGTGGTTTTGTTAAAGGGCTAAATTATTCTTATTTTGAAAGGCATGCATATATCAGATGTATATTCGAGTAATGATTACGGGCAAAGGGGAATTTTTTGTAACCAACGCTAATAGAGATGCCAGCTTTTCTTATTTCTTCCTCACTCCTCTGCATTTTCTTTCTTTTCCCTCAAAAAATAGTGAAGTGTGCTGAATATGCATAAATCTTGCATACAACACTCCTTTGTTAGGAAGGTGCTTTAAAGAAACAACAGATTATGTGATTATCTTATGTTCAGCTAAGTAAGCACTGCATCCACACTCTTAATTAATGCTGTCAGTACGTAAAAGGCAATGTCTGTGTTAATGTCATACCTATATTTAACTTTGTACATCCAGGAAAAGAAGTAACTACATTTCAGTTTATAGGTAAAGTGTTATCCTAATGTGCACAGCCAGGAAGCCCTTGGCAGTAATAAATAGAAATTTGCTATTTGGCTTTTGATTGGAGATTGCTATGTCACCAGTTCTAGTTTAAGGAAACTAATTTCTATATTCACCACTAAAAGGAATACAATTTGAAAGAAATAATTAATAGTGGGAGAACCAAGAAAGTGGCAAAGATATCAAAAGAATCATAGAATCATAGAATTGTCAAGGTTGGAAAAGACCCTTAAGATCATCGAGTCCAACCGTTAACCTAGCACTGCCAAGTAAAAGGAGTGAATGGGGTAGGAATTAGGTTTTTCACTTACTTTTTTCTATTAATAATCAAAACTAAAGAAGACTACTGCCACAGCTGCTTGGAAAGAACACTACCAGTAGAAAAGTAAAAATTATTTTTCTCAATATTTTTTAAAAGGTTTTAAAAGTTAAATAGCTCCTAAATAATGCCGGATACTGCAGCAAGCAAAATTTGAGACAAACCATGGTGTAATTTGTCTATTTCTGTCTTTCTGTAACATCTCTAAACAGGTCCATTACGGACCACCTAAATACAGTTGGTCTGAGTTTTTCTGTCCAGTTACCAAATCAGGAATACATTGTTTGCACAGCTCTGTTTCCTCTTTGCTCCATCTTCATCTAAACCTGTAGACCTTCGATTCGCATCTCCCAAGCTCATGACTCTCCAGCATCCAAAACTCCTGGGGCTTACAGATTCCATAACTTCAGACCCAGCCTCATCAGACAGCTTGCCCTGAAGCAGGGACTCCATTCCTTTTCTCAGGGAATTTTGAAATGACTAGTATTTGTTCTGAACTGGGGAGGAGCGTCTAGTTAACCACAGGCATCCACCTTGGATTCCAGTACTGGGAATTTATCCAGTGGTTTTGACTCATTGTCCTGATTTACACCTGTGAATTTATATTATATTAATTTCCATCTGTGTTTTTGTTTGCACCTGTGCAGAAAGACTATGAAATGCTACCATTCTGGTTTGGTAGCAGTTTACTTTTTCATCGTGTATGTCTACCTGGGGGGTAAGGCTGTGGGGAAGCAGACTTGGTGTGTTTAATAAATGAGTTGTCCTAATTTCAGCACTCTCTAATTATTGTCTAAAAGTTGAGCAGATGAAAAGTACTTCAAACACACAAACTTATTCCTACCAAAATGTTTGAATGTCACACATTATTACTAAAAAACAAAACAAAAATTGCAACATGTTAAATAGTGGGTATTTGTATTTTCAGATTAACAGAGCAAAACTTCCTTACTGGAAAATGACCCTGCTAAATGTCTGCAATCTTGTCAATAACATAAACAACCAAGTGGGGGAAACAGTAGAGGTAGATGAAGAGGATCTTGTTTCAGGAAGACAGTTTCCTGCTGCTCTGGATGGCTTCAGCTTGGAAGCAATGCTGACAGTATATCAACTCCAGAAAGTTTGCCACAGCAGAGCCTTTCAGCATTGGGAGGTAAAACAAACTGTCACAAATGTATGTTTCAACTGCTATTAAACTCTCAGGCTCTGTTTATTTTAAAATCCATATCCATGTGACCTCCATCACATTGTCTGAGCTTTCCTTCCCTTTTTTATATTCTCTAATACCTCTAATATGCCTCTCACTGAAAGAGTTGTGAATTAATGTAGTTTCTGACAAGCTGAGTGTCTGTTTTTGTATAACAACCCACGGATAAATGAGAACTATTCTTAACTACATACTTTCTCCACTCTTTGTAGACATTCCAAGGAGGCAAACACATAAAAGTGACCTCTATGCCAGAACACAAAACTAATATCTGCTTAACAGATGTGAAGTTACTGCAGATTTATTGAGGCATAAATAAATGTAGGCAGAGTTTCTGAAAACCCTTTTAAGGCCCTAAGGCAAACTGGATTCAAAACGCATGGACACATGCCCATGTGTACATGTAATTTTACCAGGTACTCTGAGCTTCTTATCATTGCTAGGAAACAAGTAGCAAGGGAACTCTTGTTTTTCACTTCCCCACACTTAAAGAGAGCCCTGGAAGTTGACATTGTGATTGTATGAGGATTGCTGCTCATAAACAGTGATTGTTTATAGTCCATTTGTGATATTTATCTTAGTGCAGTGATCACACAGAGGCACACTGGGCACAATCCACTTGCGTTGTTATATATTACACTAAAAGCTGCTTTGCGTAGCAAAAAATGTTATGTCAGTGTCACTACCCACTTTCTAGTAAACCCAGTTTCTTCAGCTATTGCAGGTTCATGGACAGTCTGGCTGAATCTTGATCCTCTTTTGTTTGTTGAATCACAGCTCTGTGTTTGCAGGCTTATTCTCAGTCCTTCATATTAGCTAGCATGGTCCATACAAAAGACTGCAACATCTTTGAGAACCAGAGTTTTCTGAGGACTCTCTTCATCAGTACATTTATTGTTGAAAAGGAGCTACCATAGAACTGGCTATATGCAATAGCCCATATGACTTAATCACAGTTCCTGACTTTGCAGCTGCATCACCTCTTGTGGTGGCTGGGGATCATTACTCATAACAGTACTGCATGCAAAACTGGAAAAAAATACTCCTCTCTCAGCTTAGGAACACGCTTATGCAGTGCAGAAGTTTATAAGACACGATAAAAGAAGAAGGGATAGAGCCAGAGGGAGAAGGATTGAAGAAGGCTTGAAATACACAATTTATGTAATGAAAGAAGTTCTTGTGATCTTATTCAACCAGGATTGACTCCAAAGTCTGTTGAAACCATGAGAGTCTTTCCATTCATTTCAATAGAATTTAGATGAGCACTCATTTATTAAGTAATTAAGTGAGTAACAGAGTTTGATTGCTTAGGGAAATACTGAGGTGAGTGTAAAAATGTTTTCAGTTTAATGCCTTTCAGCCAGATGGTAGGACTGTACTTGACCATAGAAGAACGTGGTGAGAGAATGGATGAAATCTCAACAGACAAAGCAAGAAAAAATCTGAACAAAACACTTTAAAAACTCCGAGTAAAACTCAAAACACAGTTATATAAGAAATTTTGATTGACAACATTTTGGCTTTCTTGTGCTTTATTTCATTTCTTATTTGTTTATTACACATTTTGATTTTTTTAGCTGTAGGAAGTTGCAGATAAAAATATTGCTCAAAAGCTGAAACCAGCAAGCAGTGGGTGTTTTAGGAGGTGTTTAGCCTAAATGAGTGATTACAGAGTGACAATCATTAGGAAGTTTTCAGTCAATTTGAGTTTTAGTCCAAGGAGGACATAACAGCTTTTCTCTCTGGTCAAAACCAATGATCTGATTTGTTTCAGTGGAATTTAAATATCATCTCCGTAGGATTCAGCTCATCTTTAGCCTGATGTCAGTTTTGTGTCTTGAGTTTTGGGCTTTTTTTTTTTTTTTTTTGAAACCCACAACTATTATGGTAAAGATTTCTCTTGGTGGCAGATGTTAAAATAAAGTTTTATAAAACTTTCTAGGAATTGATAATCTTTATTACCAAAAAAAGCTGGTAACAGTGTGTCTTTTCTTGCATCCTACAGTTACTTCAGCAAGATGCTTTTGATCTAGAGAACTCAAGCCAAGACAAGGAGATAATGAAAAGAAAAAATCCCTATATTCTGAAACGGCAGCTACATGTGAACAAGGCTAGAAGACCATACATACTCAAGAGAAGTTCATATTACTGATGCAGCAGAAGAAAACAATGTATATTTAGTTTATAGGTAACTGTGCATTATGGTTATCTTATTTAAATCTAAAATCATACTTGTGTGAAAATATACTATGGAAAATCATTAAGATGATAACATAATTGTGTCTTTTTTGCAATTGCTGTTTCTTGATTGTGATTTTTTCCTACTTGAGATTAATTGGACCAATACATTTGCAAATAAATCTAGTTTCTAAGCATGATGTATTGTACAAAACTGAGATTTCAACGTATTTCCAACAATATTGTAGTCATTTCCTATTTTATAAAGCACACCGACATACACCAAGTAAATTGATATTGTCCATAAAACCTACTGAGAATCTTACAATTTCTTAATGCAACACCTCAAACATATATATGCTTGCAAATTTTTGTATAATACACTATTCAGAACTGCCACAATATTTTATATATTGGCAAGTTTAATTTCTTAGGGATTAGGTGTAAGGAAGGAAGGAAATACTATCAGCTAACTATTAAATGGCAATTTCAAAATTCATATTTTAAGTAGCCTGCTTGTAAATGAATTTTAAGTTCTTGACTCCTAATTTGCCACTGAAGAGTCATAATTTAAGAAAACAATACATAAATGAGACTTTAACAAAGTATGCTAGTGAGAACAAACCTAGATGTGCTTCAGAGTCTTGTGTATAACCAACTAAATAAGGAAAACAGTTTATTAAATCAATAAAAGAATTTACAGTGTTTACCTAAATCTATGAATGTTCAGGAAAAAAAAATAAAGAGAAAAAAAAGAAGCTGATTCATGCTCCTGTGCTGTCACTGTTAAAGTCAAAATACTAATCCAGTTATATGAGAAACTTGGGAGAAATATTTGAAAGAGGAATTAAAATGAGAACATCTTAAACTTACAATTAAAAGGCATTTGCTTTCCCTCCCTCTATAAATTTGTAATAACAACACGCAGTTTCAGGGGTTAGAGACAGTCTTGGAAGCTGATGGAGAGGGAAGCTCCCAGCATGGAAAAAATTTTTTTCAAGCTATGAGGAATCAAGTGCCACCTGAAACATACATATTTTCCAGCACTGTGTCTGTGATATGTACATGAAACTTGGGATCTCAATGATCCTGGGTTCCAGTCTGGAGGAAAACAGTCTGAAAGAACTGGGTGTCACAACAACGGTCAAAATAGAGGGATAGTCCAAGATCCAGGAAGCCTGGATGCTCAGACCAGGAGGCAAAAAATGGGACAGACATTGCTTTTGAAAACCTACCTGTTTTCTGTTTGAGGTGTTTCCTCAAAGCAATACTGTTCCAACAAATTGCCAGAAAAAAAAAGAAAACACACAGAGAATTTCCAAATCCTCTCACAGGTCAGATCTTTTGTCAATTACTATTAAACATATACAGGGATATACATAGAAGAAAACATACTCATACCAATGGTTATGCCAACTTTGTTATATGGGGAGGGATGGGTTTTTTACAGTAAAATGTATTTTCACTACGTTAAAGCCAATTATATTTCCTTTTCTTATTGCAAATGTTATTAATCAGTTTATTTATTCAATAGCCACTAAATCTATGCACTCACAAGATATAACTGAGCATACACTAATTACTGTAATAAGCATTATGACTTGAATAAAGCAAAGCACTTAAGCACATTTAGTCTCAATGTTTTAAAAGCTTAATGCACTTAAGGGCTTTGCTTAAATAAGGTTCTAGTAGATTCATACCCTTTATTTTTTTTATGAAACTGTCGTAGAATTAGACTGGAGACACGGTATGCTCTCAAGTGGCTAAGAAACATTCCTCTTTCCAACAAACCTACAAGCTCTCTAGTCCTATTATGGACACTTTAAATTCTAAATTGCCTGTTGGTCTGAAATAACAAAGCAGAACAGAATTCATTCCAAAATTCACTGCTAGCAATATATGAGGAAAAAAGGAAAGAAACTTCAGATCATTATTTCATGGTGAATACAGAAGAATAAGACAAAGAGAAATAGATTGCCATGATATTTTTCTCTTATGTTCAGTTTAAGAGTATAAAAGTTAAAAAAAAAAGGAGGGTAAGGTAATGTGGTTACCATCAGATAGACAATGTTAAAATTTTTGAAAACAAAAGTACCCTTCCATGTTACGTTTTGAAGGTGGTTTAGATATTCAGGGTGATGGCAGAGGACCTCAAATAATGATTAACTGTTCCACCCCCATCTAGTGCTCCACACTCAAGTGGGACTTACCCTGTGACTGTATACTTGTTCCTTGCAGTGCAGAATTAACAGATTAGCCAGTCTGACTGGCTGAAAATGGCTTAAAATAACCCATTTCCTTTCAGCATGCTGTGAATCCACACATGGTCAGCTACTGTGTGTCACTGGAGGAGGCAGAGCTTAAAGTATGGCAGGAGGTAGCTTATTCAGTTGTTCCCTAGCCCCCGATGGAGGTGTTCAGGGAGCTGTCAGAGGAATGTCATCCAGAGTGAGAGACAGTCCTAACTAGATGAGGAAACAGTATCCATAATTGTAACATGGCCAGTAAAGATACAAAAGTCAATGCTGGCATTTCAGCTTATTGGTCATTGGTGAAAAACAAGCGTAGCAGCATTAAAATGTTAGAAAACACACTTAAACCATACAACTAAGCCAGATATGCAGAACTGTTGGGGGATATTTTGATGTCTAGGGGACCCTTATTTTCTTGACATCTCTTCTCACTTCTAGCTGTTGCTACCTCCTGATGACCTCACTGCTATGGAATTGCAGCCTTTCTTTAGCCCTCTTTTTTGAATGATGGCAGCAAAATATTAGGCAGGCTTATGCATATTTATCTCTTTTTGCACAGTCTTTCAGTGGCATCCTCGGGGTATCTGCCTTGGCCCTAGCTGTGCATTGCCTTGCAAAATGAATGCTGTATTTGCAGCAGCAATGGGTGTTGAATGAAGTTCAAGCCAAAGGAGGCCCTCACAATATGTAAAGATTTGTAAAGTCAGACAGCTTTTTTTTTTTTTCTTTTTTCTACAGCTCATAATTGCCTTAAGTTTAAAAATGTTGTTTTGAAGACCATTAACTCAGATTGCTACCTTGGCTTAAAGAACTGCTTCTTGATATGGACAATTTTGTTTTATAAAGGCAATTACTGAGAGATTTGCTGTCTGTCTCCTCAGAGGAGTACATTTTTCCCACATATTCCATTGCTGTTGTCTTTACGAAGTTCATAGATGAATAATTATACCAATTATTCAGAAACTTTATACTGAATTATTTCTCATACTCCTAAAATATTGGATATGGTCATACAGAGCAATTGCAGAAACCTCTCTGTTATTTCTAATGTAGAATTAAAAGTAACTAGATTTAATTTGATTTTATATATTTTTAATAGTTATCATCCATAATCTTACAAATGCCCTATAGAAGAAAAGTAAAACAGAGAGAAATGAATAATTTTGTCATCTCTGAAGCATATATTTGTTAGGTTTTTTTTAAAAGAAACATTAAAAAATAATAGTTACCATTCTCACAGTTAAATGTGGTTATAAAATAAGTCTCCAGATTCCTTGAGTCTTGCTTGTGGTATATTATAAAATTTGCTGTTTTCTGTCTTTTCTATTATAAGTCTAAACTTTGTTCTATGTTTTAAGTAAGAGTTTAATGGCTGTGGTCTGAACAGAGTGGATGAAATGTGGTGTTTGCAGATTAAAAGAGATTTAATTTTGCGATGTATGATTGTGGCTGTGCCTCAGACCCTACTCTTAACTAAGACACAAAGAAAACATGTTAATTTAGTCTAGATAATTAGTTATCAGTTTGTACTATGCAGCACCAAATTGAAGATGCAAGCCACCACTATAATTCTTGAGTCTAGGAGGGCAGAAGGAGGAGCAGGTTCTTCTGAAATTCCCCAAGGCTCCAGACTGATCACTGATGTTGTCCACATTCAAAATATTGGACAGACTGAAAGCAGTCATAAAACAAGAATTGCAGAGAACCTACAAAATAAAGTATACTGACTTCTGTGACATAGAGTCAGAACTTGAACCTTGCTGTCCAGGAAGCAAAAAAAAAAATGGAGGGAGGAGTTGATCTTCATAAGGAACCTGGGGAATGAGATTTTCATTGCTACCAAATTCAAGCATTCAAAAGTTATGAGTGAGGCTGAAAAAACCTGCAAATAAATAGATAGATAGATAGGTAGGTAGGTAGGTAGGTAAAGACCCCTGACATCTAAATAAAGTAATAAATAGATGTTAAATGATTTTTATTTCCTCCATTTACTGGACTGCCAGGGAACATCTGAATCACATTTTCGAGCTTTGTCAACAAGAGGAACTAAAACATATATGTTTGTTTTTATTGCTACTGAAAATTGACATTCTCATCCAATCTCTTGAATCCAGCAGGTGTCACATTAAGACACACACAAAAGCACAATGTAGATGGTCAGATTTCAAAACCTGTCAGATCCAGGATACCTGGATGGGTCTGACAGACCCAACAATCAGACAGTGGACTAGAAAGAGCTTTGTGGTACCTCATTAGCAGGCAAGCTTTGGGTGGCTGAATGACTCCTCTGAGGTGGCAATATGGGGAAACGGCAGGGGGGCCACCCAGGAACTTTTGGAAGGGTGTCAGCTATTAAGAAACATAAAGCCTTCAGGAGCTATTAGTTGCCCAACTAAGACTTGATTTTTCCAAGTAGATGAGAGTGTACAGCTGTTGTCTCAGGAGACTCCTCACATCCCCTCATACAGAAGGAAAAGATAGGACTATCCATTACTGGACTTGAATTACCAAGGAATAGCATTTGTCTGTTTGATCGCCCAGTGGGTCAAGTACCAGTCTGTTTTGTCTCAAAAGTTACAGTGCAGTATTAGTCTGGAACTATTTTCTCTTTTACTCTTGAAGTTCAGTTGTAGGAAACTTTCGCAGGATGTGTTCCTCTTATGTGTACATAAGGGGCTTCTCAGATAGTCTACACATTGCTTTCATAAATGACTGCCAGCAGCCTGGGGATCTCTGTCCAGATGTAGTATCTAAGCTGCTTAACAAAGTGTTAACAGTATGTGAATGAAAAACTGCTGGGTTTGTACGTCAGTGAATCTGATCTTAAGGATAGACTGGAAACATCCTAAAAGACAATCTTGACATCATTATTGCAGCTTTTTCTAATTCATTATTTAGAAATCCAAGCTGTGTAACAGATTTTTGTAATCCAATATTTTAGATTATTTTCCCCTATAAATATTTAACTGAAGGTCTAAAATAAATGTGTACACAAAAAAAAAAAAAAAAAAAAAGAGAACTAGTATGTGTTATATTGTGCATTATTTTCTTAAAGAAAGTTGTCACAGAGCAACATGACTTGGGAATCATTTCATCTGGAATAAATGGTGTGGTTCCTTCAAAATTTTTTTTCAAAACCATATTGTTTGTATGTATTTAAAGACAACTGTTCCTAGAATGTAATATTGTAAAACCTTTTATTACGATGCAAAAAACATTTTAGTTGATTCAGTGAGTAATCCCTATGGTTAAAAACCAATCCTCCTCCTCCTCAAAAAAAAAAAAAAAAAGATTTCCTATTATATAGCAGGTATAGAGAAGGTCTTAGAAATAGTTTACTTAGTAGTTCTTGCATGAATGAAATCTCTTGGTTATTTTTGTGTACTACCAAATCCTTAGGATAGTTGTATATCCCGTATACTGCAGTTGTCCTTGTGTTTTGGTATCTTATTTACCGATCTTTTAAATAAAGAGTTGTTTGGAACAGACAACATGCCTTCTGTTCTGTTAAAAAAGAAGGAATAAAAAAGAAAAACACCACATGGAGTAAAGATATATGTGTATGTACCCAAAATGAAGAGTTTATTCAAATTATTCTGAATTTTACAGCACGTGTAAAGTATAATTTATGGGGATATGTAACTGCAGAATACTATGGTACCACAGTACTTTTGCTGTTTGCTGCAGAAATAGACAGTAATGACAGAAATTTCTAAATTATTGTCTTTAATATGCAGAAGGAACTGAAATACTAAGATGGCAGCTGCTTTTGAAGCTGAAATCCTTGATGAATACTATTGTCCTCAAAAGTTTCCATTTACTGAAGGCAGTTTTTTCATTATAGTGGAGTTAAGCATTACTGTTCCTAGACTCTGCCTCTGGAGAATGAGGGAGTTATGAACATTATAATTTGTGTTTTTTTATAAATATTACATGTACCTCCACTTTACCTTTGTGGTTTTACAGATTTTTGTGTTAGAGAGTTGAACTGAAGGGGGCTGTAAGGGAACAAGCAAATAGGAAACGAAATACAGACAGATAAGGGACTAAATGAGAAAATATGGGAAGATGTTAACTGGGTATTCCTTCTGTCTGGCTCCAAGCAAAGAGTGTCAGAGCTGGCTGAGGCATGGGTTGTATGTATTTGGAGGGAGGGAGGGAGAAAGGGAGGGGAAAGTTGGAGAGAAAGGAGGAAAGGGAATCTAATACTGAGTTAAGTCTTGCTAGGTTAGTGTTAGTTGAGGACTAAAGTGTATATAGGCTGTATGAACTAGAAGATACAGGATATTCTGAAAAAAAGGGGAGTCCCCAGCAGAGGATAGTAAGGACAACCATTTGGCCCCCATTCCCAACACTTCCCTTGAATCAAGAAAAGCAGCTTGAAACTGAGAGGTTTCAAATTAAGAGGTTTTAAGCTGAAACTGGAACAACTAAAGAAAGCTGATCAGGAAAAGGAGAGAGTGGGTGGCAAGGGTCAGGAATGACAGAAATCAGAGTCAGTTCAATCATTCAGTAAGCTGTACATAGCCAGGAATATCAGTACTGAGTAGGGCAGAAATACAGATTGCTGTTAATAGTTTGGGGTTATCAACACCAATCTGTCCAGGTTTGAGAAGGCTTGTGGTTTGAATGTGTGTCTCAAGCAAATTAGCACCATTTTCTCACACTGGTCTCAGAATCAGATGACATCGTGGTATCCATGCAGGAGGCAAGGAAGACCTTTTAACAGCTATGAAAAAGAACAGAAGAAAACTTAGCTCCAATGAGAAGGCCTTATCATAAAGCAGAAACTCATTTCATTCTTGAAAGGTAACGAGAAACATTTGTAGATGTGTATACATTGATAGATCATACACTGCTTATCTTCTCGACTTTATATTATTTTCCCTGTTTGTTTGTTTGTTTGTTTTTTCACTGTGGGGAGACCATTTATTACAATTTATGAAAGTACTCAAAAAAGAGTGAATCTTTAGGAATTTAATTCTTAATGTCCCTTGATATTTTCCATCTCTGATCTACTCATTGTCATCCACCATAGCACTAATTCCTTGTCCTACTTCAAATTTTTGTGCTGTTATTTACTCTGGTTCACTTAGCAAGTTCCCTAATAGGGCTGAATCAAATATTAGTGAAATAAAAATAAATTACATATAGTACATTTAGCATGTGTTAAAAAAAAGTTATCAGAGAAAAACATTGAGTCACAATATGAACTGAATTTTCTCATTTTACATGTATCCAGTTAAATTTTCCATTGAAAGCCTCAAATTCTACTAAAATTACATTAGTCTGTAGTTACACAGATTAGTTTTCTTCCCACTAGCTCTTAAATATAGATCTGTTATTTTTTCTTTGTATCATACCAGTCCAAGAATATAAATGTATAAATGTATAAATGTATAAATCATTAAAACCAGTATCTGCAGTTTCAGAATTCACATCTATTGCTTTGAATGTTGGCATGGAGCTTATCTGGAACCCTGACTCAATCCTCTGTATCATTCATGCTCTGATAATTTTTAGGAAGTGTAGCAAAATGTTCCTTTTCAGAAAAATGACACTCAGCTAGCCATCTCTTTACATCCTTTACACCCCAAAAGAAATAAAGACAGACAAAAAGACTTGAAAGTCATTTCTTATTCCACAAAGAGTTTTGAACTAAGAAAACAGAATTAGAAACTAATTTTGTGTAGGCTTCATTATTGCTAATGATTACATGTGGTAACACCTCAGGTTTTATGGGTTTTCCATAGTAATAAGATATTTTGAATGCTAGAAATATCTAAAACTAATATGTAACACTAACATATAACACTTTCTTCTTTCTATTTAAGTAAAGGCTTATTACAAAGTAAAGTAAGGAAATGACTCTTGGAACAGTCTAAGGAATATCTTTGTTAAATACTTGTATGTTATTTAGGACAATGAAGAAGTCCAGGGACTGTTTGTTCTAATACAAACTATGCCTAGGTAATACAAGCTTGACTGAAGTGTTGCCGCACATGGACTAAGTTAACTTGAAAAGAATAAATTTAGTTTTTCATAATGTTTTTTCTTTGGTAGTTTTGATTTTTTTTTCTCTGTATTTCCATTCTTATTCTGTTCTAGTCTATTTACTCTACAGGGCTCTAGTTTGTTGCTCTGCTTCAGATAGGATGCTCTTATAATTGGAGGGAATAGAGATGGTCAAATGAGGGTGTGTGGTTGCAGAAAACCCCAGTCCCTTCACTTTAGCAAAATGTGCAAGTCTTCAGGGTTCAAACCTCGATGATTTCTGCATGGCCAGCACTCTAAATCATGTTTGCTTTGAATGTTAACGATACAGGAAAAGAACAGTAAAATATGTGTTGAGAACCCACTCACAGTGTCCAGAAACTGAAATGATCTGGGATTGCTGATATTGGACTTCATGCAAAAAAAGCTGTAAGCCTACATTTCTGAACCCCATGTTCTCATGTCCTTTGGGGGAAAAAAATACCTATAAGAAACATCTGAATCTCTGTGAAACTTCTCTTTCAGTGTAAGATCAAGGAGTGACATTGGGAACTGTAGTTTTATCAGAGAGGCTTCACAGATAAAAGTTTAGAGAAAAACTCCAGAAATTTGTATTCTCTTAAAGAAAGTAATCTGGAACTGGTCTTTGAAAAAAATTAGATTTTCTTCATGTATCTAGTGTAATTGTGGCAAATCAGACAGCCTACTTCAATGCATAGTTCTCTGACCTGATCCTGAAATCCATGTTTCTGTGACCTGGATGGATATAGATTATAAACAAAATCTCTTCTGAGCATTCAACAAGGCAGAAAGCAAAAGAAGATATGCTGTGCTAAAACATTTTTGATGCCTTATTAGCAGCTTTCAGTAGTGTGTGAAGAAACATAATGTACTATTTGCACCACTTTCCAAGGCATGTCTTAATGTGAAAGAAGGAGCTGACATTTACTGTGAAAAGTAAAGTCTTTATTTAGATAGAGTGAGTGTTAAAATATCTGAAGCATGGTGCTTGTAAACCTGATTTCTGTTCACTTAAGCACTTCAGTGCTTTTCTGCTAGAAGTGCATCTGCCCCTTTGAGGATACTGAAAGTCTCTCTGACTCATCTTCCTTAGCTAAACTTTTACCAAGAAAATGTGTTTGGCAACAGGTGTGAATGAGAAGGGATTGCTCAGATTCACCATTATAGATATTAATTGAGACTGATAATATAAAAAGCTAAAGTTTACTAAAACAGTACAGTTTTGTACAACCAGTTGAAAGGGTTTGGGGAAACAGGGAAAAGGTCAAATAAATGGACAATATTTCTTTTGCTAATATATAGGTACATATACACACAAGCACATGCTTGTATATGAAGACACTGCACATAATGTCCTCTGCCATATCTCTGTTAAGCTGTATCTCATTACAAGAAGATCTTTGCAGGGATGTTACTTGATTTTTCTGGGCAAAAAATGAATGTCTATGCTTGTTTCCTGTATAAAAAAAATGCCGATAGTTTCATAATTTTTGCTGTGTATTAGCAGAGCTGGCCAAAACGATGATCCATAGCTGATCTCATCTACTGTGGGTGTGAGCTGCAGAACTGGGTAGTACACCTGATGGTCACCTTCCACCATTCACAAAATCAATTCCATGTCCTGTAAAGTCATACTGGGCCTGAACTGAACACACAATTTGGAGTGGGAGAAGAGGAAATGATGCAGTTGACAGAGAAGCCTCAGCCTTCTACGATAGCAGTAGACATATAAAAAACCTCAAATATTGCAAAGGTGATAGGAAGGCACCTTCTGGAAACTGGAAATGATGACTGGATATAATAGCATAGGTGACAAACAAAAAATGGAGCAAACAGTTGCTGTCAAAGCTAGATGAAAAAAACAGGGACAGAGAGAGATATTATGTTGCTCCCCACATAACGTAATATAAACTTCTTTAAAAAGATGTTGCCATCCTTTAAAGTTGCTTCCTTTCTGACACTGAGTACAACAAGCTTATGTCTGTCCTCTTCCAAGAACAAGAAACAGCAGGCTTTTACCTGTCCTCCTAGGATTGCAGAAATCAAACTTGTGAGAACTAGTTTTGCTGTTGAAGTAGCACCCAGTCAGCAGCAGAAGGTGGAAGTGCACAAGCCAGAGTCTAATCTTGTTTTTTGGGAAGAGCAACTGATACATCGGTATCCTACTGCACTTATTTTTTTTTAACTGGTCTCTAGAAACTTGGCCCATTCTAAATTACAGGAGATCAGTACTACTCAGCAAAATGGAGTTTCCTCTGTAATTCCTTAAAAGCATCCTGATTGTTGCATGGATTGTAAAAGTAGAGTTACTACAGAGTTGAAAGTGCATGAAATTTGATGTGAAGGAATATAAAAGACAACAAGAGTAGAAGACACCATCCAGGTCACTGAATTCAATCCTTCACAATTTTAGGCTGGCAAGTATTAGAGACTTTTCATGTGGAATTCATCTCACGTAGCTGTAAACCATCTGAAAGTCAGGTATCTAGGTCTAAGCTAGTTATGCAGACTTCCTCCATGGCTACTGAAGAGAGAAGCACTTTAGGGGAGAAATCCTGCATCAGGAATTATCTATCTGTAAACAAACAATCTACCTTGGACTAGACACTTCAGCTTCGAGTGTTGCAAAGATGCCAAGTGAATCTTGATTTGAGCCTATAATGAGTCATAGAAGTTTCTCGCTACACAGTGATCATCATCATATGAAAAATATGAGCCAGCAAAAGGACTAGTTTCCTGAAACAAAGGTGAAAAGGATAAAGTAAGATTTAAAGTAAAAATCACCTTACTGGTCTTGGTATCTGGTGTCATAGAAAATATTTTTTCAGTGCCATGTGAGATGTTCATTGAGTGAATGTTTGAGAGAAGTATCAAAGATTTAGAAAATATTTTGGAAATTAAAAGGGAAAAGAAATAAAATTTAAGATAAAATGGACATAAGGTAAAATTTTAGCAGGAAATTAATATTTATTGGATTAAAAATTCGATTTTCAGATCTGATAGAAAATATAAGCATGTGGCTATGAGTGTGTTATGTATCTGCAGCTAAAGAAAGCCTCAAAGACAATTTACATAAGGAAGTGTTAAAAAAAATTGCAGAGTGTGGAAAAATGATTAAAGATTAAATTTTTGTTTCAAAGGATATGTTCTGTGAAACTGCTATGGCAACAGAGAGATTAAGAACAAGCTTATTTATACATGTTGGTTTGGAAATTTTTGTCACTGAAAAAATAACAGGCAAGCCTGAAAACTTTCTCTAAAAGGGAAGCTGACTTACAGTGTGTGTCAGAATATTGCATATATTGCAATATTTAGGTCTTGATTCAATAAGTATTTGTGAATGTACTGAAGTTTATGTACTTTGAGTAATCTATCTGTACAAACAAACTACTCACCCTTCTTTAACTTATCTTTGTTATCAGTGGCATGAGTATTGCTTTCTTTTTCATTTTACAGATTATCCATTGTTCCTAGCTGAATCATGAATCTAAAAGAGATCAACTTCACATTTGTAATTCTGTTACTAGCAAAAAATGTGTTATTGAAGTTTTGGGCTGGCAATCACAATTTTTCTTTCAAAAGTGTTTGTGATTACTGTTGATGTTTTTATCAGATTTTATACAGTATTAATAGAAAGTTCAGGATTTGATTTAATTTTGGAACCGGAGACTGAAGCTATAAAATTTGCATCTGTATTCTAAAATTTTGGAATATATGGTTATCAGATGTGTAGTCTTTCTTTAAAACTTTAACAAAGGGAGATAGTGATGAGTTGGTGAATATTCTGGACAGAAGGAGAAGATAAAGAGGAAAGAAAGTAAGAGAGAGAGACACTCTAAGGATAATGTTCTTTTCCTTGTTTTACAGCAACTAAGTAAGCAACATAGTGTCTTAGACCTTATGGTTGCAACCAGACACTATTTGACCTGTTGTAAAGTAAGGAATCAATTTTTCTAAGGATGCTAGTAGCTCTGCATGCCTGATTTGTACTGTGTTAATCAAGATTGCCTTTGAGAAAATGGTACTTTCTGCGTGCTGCTTTTTTTTCCAAACTATTTCAAGCTAAGCACCTACAAACTAAGGCAGCGTGTAAACTATAAACTGCTACTTGAAAATTATTGGTAGGGTTTTGATCAAATTCCCTGTTCTAACAATGTTTCAGGCCCATTTTCAGGTGTAAATAAAGCTATGAGTAAATTACAAAAGTTTCCATGACTCTTGTGCTCCGTCAGTTTCCCAGCCTATGGGGAACACTTCATTTTAACAGACTAAAACATGCATTTCCCTTTCACCTTCTTTTTTGGGTGAGGTAGATTAGTTCCTACTGTGGACTTGAGGAGATTACTGGCAATAATAAGAAGCTTTTGTAGAGGACGCTGTCAGTTCAGCATGTACCCATGTCACATCAGCCAATTTGTAACTCAGGGTAAGGAGACCAAATGATGAGCTGCTGTTCATGATCAGTGGTCTTATGATGATCCGTGTTATCGGTGAGCAGGAAGCTGAGGAGGCAGCAGTCAACATGGCAAAGAATAATTCAGCAGAGTATGGATGACAGAGCTGGGAGTTTGGGCTGCTTCGTATTTGGGACCAAAGGGTAGAATATCTGTTTTAATTACGTTTAGCTTCTGAGACTTTGACTTTCACGTGAACAGGGGATAATTAGAAAACACTCCTGCTCCAGGCTTGAAGCCTACTTTTCACATATACACAGCTTAGGGTGGAGTGTCAGGACTTGTGTTAAGCGTCATATTCCCAGGGGCCCCAAGCTGAGCCTCTGGAACTTAAGGATTAGCAAGTTGGACCCTTTTACTTGTGAATGCATATCAAGGCATTGCCTGGAGAGACACAGTGAATAAAGCATAGACAACAGCATTATATTTTGCCTTTTAAGTTTTTCCTTTGTTAAAACCAGTAACATACAGCTTCCATTCAGTTCAGATGATGAAATAACAGTTTTCCAATAGAAGATGAGAATACGAAGTTTTTAACTGGGACCCCTTCAGCACTTTTTTTTTACTTGTAAACACTTAAATGTCTACATATACAGATTCTAATTCAATAGCACAATACATGGAGATGAAGCGTAAGAGTATTAACTACCTAGAATAAAGCTTGAAACATCATGAGTCACATCACCCCCTGCCATCAATACCCCTGGCTCTTGCAAGAAAAACCCAAGAGCTTCAAAACTCACTGTTTCTACTGAGATATCGAGTTCTAGAAGGTGCTGGGGATGCTGATGTGCCTTTATGTACATGCTCACCTCTTAGCTGAGGTAATTCTTTCAGAATCAGTGGGAATCTTCCTGCATTGAAGCCAAACCCAGTCTTTAAGCCAAAGTTAAATTTTCCTTGAGCTGATGTTAAAGCATTCAGAACATTCAGGAGTTATATCATGACTAAGTACTTACTTTGGAGTGCCCAGGACCTTACACTTAATCCAGCAGAAAGGTGCACCAGTATTACTGGTGAGACAGAGAGCAAAAATACAACTAGTAAACTGCTAAGAAGAAATAGACGAAAACAGTGTAGTCAGGAATTACTGCTGAAGTGGGATAGAAAGATATGAAAATATTTGATTAAAAAAATAATAACTGTGAATGTCTCGCCTACTTAATCTGTTGAAAATAAAGCTATCTGACATCTGAAATGACAATGAACAGACTAGAAGCAAAGTCACTTTACTAATAAAGAATATCGCTTGCTTTTTAGGTAATGAGCGGAAAAACGGTCTTCAAGTGTACGTTTTTTTGCAATATACCACCATCTGGTGGAACTAAAGAGAAAGACAAAGCTTTTGAGCAGTTACCCTGTCTTGATAATTGGGAAGCTTTAGTTTCCTACTACTAACTGACTTCAATGGGCCCTTAAGGCTTTAGTGTACCACTTAAAAACGTGAAATTTCCACACTGCTCTATTCAGCTTATTTACTTAAAACAGTTATTTAATTTTAAGGGATTTACTTTTAAGGGGCTTAAGGATGTTCTTAAAGCTAAATACACACTTCATTATTTCTTAATATATATGCTCTGTAAGACAAGATAGAATTTTGCACATGGTGATATAAGATACTTCAAAATACTTTGCTAAATATCAAGCAAGATTTATCATATAGACTATAGGCTATTGCTGTATATTCTAGGTATTGGTAGAATTTGATTTCTTTCTTTCAAAAAAATTGGTAGCAAGATGACATTCTTTTTGTTCTTAGGGTTTTTCCCCCTCATATTTTGGTTAAAATCTTAGAGAAAAAATTCTGATCATGTTGTCACTGCACTTTAGGAGCTAAACTTCATTTTGTACTGCATTGAAAATTCATGTGTTACTAGAGTTCGTGATAGAAAAATATTGGGGAAAAAAAAGCCAAATAATTATGTTGATGTGTGTTTTATTATATAATTAAATATTGTGCTCTGGAGCTGTTTTCCAGGATCCTCAGTGTCTTCACTTATTTTTTTGCCAGCTGCTAGGCTCCCAAGCTAAATGCTCAGGCACCCGAAATGTCCACCAACCAATTATCTGGGGACTTGAGGTGTGGTACCACCAGATGCTGGGGAACTGGCTGCAGAGGGACCTAAGCAGGCTTATAGCCAGGCACCTTAAGCAGTCTTGGACACCAGCAAGTCAGCAAAAGCTTTCCAGGGGAGTCCTGCTGAGCTAGGTGACATGGTCACAGCCAAGTGGTCAGCCTGTCTGTCAGTTTCTGCTGCAGTTCTGGCAGGTCAGCCAGTCCACAGGTGTGTGCCAAGGCCAGACAACTGGTATTTTTAATGGGAAAATGTTTTGTTACAACATTTTGACCAGGCCTAATAGCACACTGTGAATATACCTGTGGCATTGGCTTTGTAACAATTGCCCCTTTTGTACTTGATAGAAGGATCCCTTCTGGTCTCTAGAAAGCCAGAGGGAATGCAGCTGACTGGAGAGGGCCTGTAATGGTGTAGAGCTGCTGATCCCTTCCAGTGTGCCAGGGAGGAAGAGATCTCAATGGTGGCATAAAGAAAATATTGAATGTGGCATATGTTCACAAAGGCTGCCACATGTACAAGGCGGGATAGGATCTGTTTCTCTTGCTTGCTGTTTTCCAGTGAGGCTGTGTTCAGGATGACGCAATTTGTAGCTGTACCCAGCACGTGCAGACGCCTGTTTATGGGCCTGGGTGCTGCGCTTTGCAAGAATAGGGGCTAGCTGTTAAATTTGGTTCAATATCCAGAGTTTGACTGCCCTCCTACCTACTAAAATCTGGAAGGCCTCAGATTTAACTTTTAAAAAATAAGGCCTTTGTTTCTGTAAAATCATTATCTTGTGCACATTAAAAGTGTTCTTATTTATTTATTTATTTATTGTAATTTCAATTAAATTTTGAAGCAAAAGCCTAGAATAATTTGATTGTACTATATAAAGCAGTTATCATTTTCATAGTGCACCTAGGCATGTGGGACAAGGGGCTCCAATTCCACTGGGAAAAGAGGATTGGGTTTAAGCTATACTGCTGAAGAGAAAATGGGAAACCTATATCCAGTGGAAAGCGCAGCTAAAATGACTCAGAACATTGTACCACTTTAATGTCACAGATATTTACAAAAGCAAGGAATCCATCTATAATACTTAAAATAATGTTGAACAGCTTTGTTATACCTACTATGGCCAGTTTTGTAAGCAACTGTTCATTCCTTTTCAATCACATGGCAATGAGTTTCACAAGTTAATTGTGTCTTGTAACATGAATCCTTTTTGGATATTTTTAAGCAGGGTGGCTTTAATTTTTGTTTTCAACCTATAATTATGTTAACCTTTAGAGAATGAAAACCAGCATCATTGTTATCCACTTTTAAGGGCTTTTTTTGGACAAATAGTCTGCTTTTTAATGAGTCCTTCTGTTTCCTTTTTAAAACTAACGTGACATGGCTATATTACATTGCTCCTTTACCTAAAGTTCTGTTGCACCACTGGGCAGCTGGTTGTTTGTTCAGAAAATTGCTTTCTTCCTAAAAGAGATTCTTGTATGGCCCACCATACTTTTAAAATTATTGTATGACTTTTTCAGTTCTCTCCATGCATTGTGGTTTAATGCTGGTAGGCAGCTAAGCACCACACAGTCACTCACTCATTCCCCCCAGCAGTGGGATGAGGGAAGGGGAAAGGAAGAGTAAAAGCAAGAAAACTAAAACATTAATAAAAACAGTAAAAATATTAATAAAAGTAAAAATATTAATAAAAAAGTTTAATAAGTGAAGGATAAATGGAAAAAGAGAGGAAGAAAACAAAATAAGTAATGCAAAAGTAATCACTCACCACCTCCCATGGGTAGACCAATGCCCAGCCAATTCCTGAGCAAGACAGTTAAACCTCCTCTTTTCCCTTTTTATTGCTGCCCATGATGCTATAGGGCATGGAGTATCTCTTTGGTCAGTCCGCGTCATCTGCCTGGTTGTGTCCCCTCTCTACCTATTGTGCACCCCCAATCTATTCAGTTGGGAGGCAGTGTGAGAAACAGAGGTGGCCTTGGTGCTGTGCAGACACTGTTCAGCAATAGCTACAACATCAGTATTGTTTTTGTCACAAATCTAAATGACAGCACTGTATGAGTTGCTATGAAGAAAGTTAACTCTATCCCAGCCAGGCCCAGTACAACATGTTACTGTTGGATATGGCTGAAGCTCTCCAAAACATCTGGACTACATATAGCACCGAAAGCAGTTTCATACACAGCCTTCAATGCAATAAAAATTTATTCGAGAAAAAATATAAAATCTTCCATTCTATTCTTTGCTTGAAGGAAGTGCAGGATTAGTCTGCAGTCTCCTTTTTCACTGCAAAGAAGGTGATGTTATCTGTCCTATTTTTTGCCAAAGGTTCAGTTTTCCCCTGCTTAAGGTGACAAAATTCAATTTTATTAAAAAAAACCCCAAAACATACAAACACCACCACTCTGCCCCAAATTCTGGATTTACTAGTTGGTTGTATGACTTGAGTAAAGATTACAAAAACTTATTTTACTAGTTAATTTCACATCTTTTAACTATCTCCTGTCTGGTCTGAATAGCCACAGTCTTTCTGATCTTCTGAAGCCAATTCCATAGGTCGTTTGAGCTTTGTCCTATCTGTCTGCAAGTATGGCAGCCTGAACTGAACCCCATATTTAGAAAAACAGGTCCTACATGATACATTTCAGTGGCAGCGTACAGAAGTTGATGCTATTTTCCTGGTTACATTATACCTCTCAATATTCTTTCCGTTTTAGACTTGTAATAGGCAAAGGTCTGAGGTTTGCAGTCCAGATGTCTAAATTGGTGCTCAGACATTTTTTATCAGTGGATAGAGTTCAGAGAATCATAATTACTACATGAAGAATGAAACATCGAATCACTGATTCTGCTTTCCTCTACAAGAGAGACAAGAGAATTTAATCAAGGCTAAAGCTAATTTTCCAGTCCCCATTTGAAGACTTCAAAAAGATGAATAGTCTCACTCCCACCTTTGATCATCTTTTCCAAAGACTAATCACCCTAATTAATGAAAATTAGAAATAAACAGTGCAAGTTAGAATTTATCAAGTGTTAATTTGTAGCTATTTGTTTATTATGTTTTTCTCCACCAGATTAAATATCGCTCTTAGTATCCAGTAATTTTTGTCTGTAAAATACCTTATAAATGTCATTTAAAATACCTCTTGATTTTTTTTCTTGATTTAAATGCTTTTCATATTTATTGTATGAAATGTTTCAGGCTCAAATCAGAGCTGACTCCAGATTTTCTGCACAGGCAAATTCAATTTTGTGAGAAATGACAGCAGTCTGGGGGCAATGGAGGGTATGAAGTAGGAATAATCAGCTGTTGAAGCAGGAAGTTGGGGCGAGTCTGGGAGAATGGTATCAGTAGGGTGGTGGCAAGGAAGGGAGGCTGGGCCTTTGGGTATGAGGGTAATGGCTGCAGAGTCTATGGGGCTTGTTTTTACTGGGTGGGCAGGACAAAGGCACGTAATGGGAACTTTCAGAAATTTGGCCTTAGAAGCGAGGCTGGAAAAGATCAGTGGTATTTCATGTAGCTGACTGTTTAAGGAGTGAGTAGTGTGAATATGCTGGGTGAGGAAGAGAAGAGCGCCTGCTGAGTTTCTCCTGACCCAACCTAGGTCACACCCCTCTTGGCACTTACAGGACTTTATAGTTTCTCTGTGGACCCTTGCTACTCCTAAATGAAGCTCCACCTCTTCCTCCTGTCTTCTCTGCTTCACACACTGGCGGGAAATGAAGGCTGAAGAGGAAGAGTTTGAGCATGCCCTACTGCTGCTGCAGAGGAAGAAAGTGTGCAGGACAGGGTCAGACACCTGAGCTGAAGATCATGAGTAGGAAGACTTTGTTGTTCCCTATGCCCTTAAAGGAGGGAGAGGTAAGAGCACTCTTTCACATTTCTATGTAGGAAATCATAGGATTCTGGAGACCACACCTGCCTAATACTGAAGAAATCAAGCTGTTCATTGATATATGAATGCTGACCTGCATCAATAAAGCTATACGCTAGAGCAAGAGCAGTTGGCCTCCTGCATATTTGTCTCAATTCTTTGGCCTTTATTGATACATATATTTAAAGCAAAAAGAACATTGTTCAAATCCACATGCCCAGAATGTTATGAAATGATGGGAAAAGTATGAATTTTTTTTTTTTTTTAATCAATAGGGAAGGAATAAGGGCCACTGAGCAGAAGTAAAAGGATATTTTTCAGATAATTTCACAAAAAAATTTATGGCCAGTAGGTGGTACCCTTATTTCAAATAACAAACAATGGGAAAAAAAATGCTGGAAAGCTGAACATTAGCTCAAAATCATTAATATTTTCCCTCCCTGTTAGCTGCTGCAGACTTCAGCACACACTCTGTAAAGAGCACTGGGCAAGGCTAATGAGGGTTTGGGCAAGGCAGCTGTATGTGAACTGTGAAAGGGCAAAGGGTCGGATTCTGTTATTGACAGGCCCTTATTGCTGGAATTAGACACTGCAGTTTTCCACAGTAGGAAGCTTTAACCATTTTGGAATCAAGCTTTTATGCATTCAGCAACTTGATATTCACACTAAGTACATAAACCTCTGACCCACAGATTGTACTACTGGTGAATATGATTAACTCAATAAAGCTAAAAGATGTTTAAAAACTTTATGCTTAATTTGTGAGAATATTACTTTTTTTTTTTTTAACTGAGAGAAGCTTCTTTACTATTTTAGACAATTCTTAGAACATGGAAAGAAGTTACAAAGAAAACAGAGTTTAATAACATGGAACATTAATTAGTTAATCCTTGCAGATATACACATTGAAATGATTAGAGCAAAACATCAGTGCCTGTGAAATAAAAGCCAGGCACAAGATGTTACAGTAGGATGGACAGCCTTTCAAACCAATCCTCAAGTTTTTGTACAATGAATTGAAATTAGTAAAACAGCAAACTGGCAGTATGTATTGCTCTTTTTTTGGAAAAAGTATAGAGACAAGCATCTTCAGTTTAAAATACCAGTTTGAGTACTCTTTGGGGGGGAGGTGTCCAGGAAAACTGAACTAACAGACAAAATCACAGGATATATGTCACTCAATTAGTCCATTCAACACTGGAAGTCTTGTCTAAGCTAGTCATCCAGGTCCCATTACAGCCTCTTATGAGAGAAGTACCCTGAGAGGTTGCCATCTCTCTTTGGCACTTAACCTAGCATGCAATGAATAGCTCTCTATAGATGCTCCTACACTGGTTATCTTAAACCAGATGCCTCAGTCTTAGGTTGCTTTAATTGAGTTTTATTGCTGTTTTTTATCATGGAGGATGATAGTAATACTTGGCCACCAGCTGACACTTCTGAAGGCTGTTTATTACCTAAGATCCCATACTTTGTTGATCAGCTCTGGATTTCAGATGTCTCTGATACAAAATAATATCTAAAATAGCACTGAACATCAATACTCATGAAGATGAGTCTTGTCCAAGAACAGCTACAAACTTTTCCCATTTAATGACCAGAATCAAGTTAAATTCATTTGAAAACACTGAAAGGTTAGGTTATTTTTCTTTTCTTTCTACATTTCCTTCTCTTTGATTTTCTTCATTTTTAATTTAAAACAAACAGAATTGCAAATATGAGATATTGTGAGTACATCACTTCTGATATTTTTATAGTAATGTGAAACAGAAATTTAAAAAAAATCTTAATTAAAAAAATGAGACTATGTAATCAAATAAATTGAGTAGGTTGACAACACCCATACAGACTGGGTCTGTTTGAAAATATCTTCTGAATCGAACTCTGCTTTAGGCCTTTCAAGATGCTCATAACCCAGAACCCAGTCTTCACACTGAAAACCTGCATGTAAAACTGGTAGAGATTTGGTGTCTCCAAACCTAACTTTATAGGTCCCATTAGACTTCACTATCTTCTATCCTAACACCAAAAAAAAAAAAACCCTCATGTGAGTGTAAATTGTATTGGTTCACATTTTTCATCTCTATATTCTCTATTCTCTTCTGCCTTCTTGAATCCATCTGATATTGATCTATGCTATGGCTTTCTGACATCTCTCAGTCTCTACTTGCCTCCCAATGGGCCTGACTGCACTAGAAGCTTTTTTTCCCACCCTTGTCATTTTTTTTTAAATTGCTTCACTAAAGGTCATAACTTTTATGTCCAGCCCTCTATGAAATGGAAAGGATTGATGTAGTTTTATCTTTCCAGGCTTACAATCTCTCTTCCATCCTATAACAGTTTTTCTGATACCATTATTTTTAAAGCTGAAAGCTCTGTTCATCTTGCAAACAGAAAATTGGAGTTATTTTACAAAACTATGCAATTCCAAATGTCCTTTTCAATCTTAAAAAAATCAAGTGATTATGGAAATTACATTAGAAAATTGTACAAGACTTAATTCAATTAGTCTTCTGTTTTCTATCCCTAGGTTTACAACTATGCCGAAAAAATACTCCTCTTTGTTTTTTCCCACAACATTCCTTCCACACTGCCATGACTTTGCATCCTCTCACTATGAAACTTGTTTACTGGCAATGAAGTCTGCCTCCACAATTGTCTTCTGCTCACACTCTTGAGTGTCTTGGGTGAAGTAGGAACCTTCACACGGGAGTGGGAAGTGTGGGATATGCTGAAGGTAGACACCTAAACACAGAAACTGGGACAAGTCCAAGGTCCTGCAGTAGCGTCTGTGCCTGTTCTCTGCAACCTCATGCACTCTATCGACAATTATCAATGATATGCTATGCACATTTATTTACGTTTATGCTTTTAGTATGTATTAAAGATATGCATGTGCTTATGAATTTTGGAAAAGAATTGATAGACTTATTAGCTCTAATTGGAAGATTTTTTTAATACAACCAGAAGACGATTCTTAGGTTTTCTGGTTTTAATTTTCTTAACTCATTCATAAAGCTCCTGGTTTATACTCAGCTGTCTTTACCAGTCTGCTAGCAACAGCGTTCACCTCTGTGGCTATGGAGAGTTAAAATCCATACCTGGTATTCAAATAAGTCCTAATTTATGCATGTCAAGCTGAAGTTCTCAAATCAGTATGATTTTACAGTGTGGTAAATACTTGTCTATCACAATAGTTAGCAAAAATGTAGCAGGAGACATGAATGAAATTAGAGAGAATTTATTTACAGGGATTGCTTTTTAAGACATAATCTAATAAGAAGTAACTATTTAGGGCGGGATTTTCTCATGGCCATGAGATTACATTTCATGTAAAACTATAGAAGGCCAAAGAAGAAGAAAAATCAAAACAAAATATTTGCAGCTGAACAACGAGAAGACATGGAGGCCTGGGCCCAGCTTGTGGCTGTGATATAGTTTTACTTTATGGTCTTGGTAACTCTTAGTATTTCTCTGCTTTATTTCATCTGCTTGGATTAACACTTTTTTCTTTCTCTCTCTTGATTTATTCTTTTTATGTCTTTAGATCTGAGACAATGAGAAGGTTATATGTGCTAATACAGACACTAAAGGAAAGGGATTATAAATATCTCAGGGGCTACAGACAACTGCTTAGTCATTAACTACACAGTGTCTTCTTTCCATCTAACTGAATCACATTAGCTCCAGTCCCTCAGCTATGCCAGCACAAGTGCAGATATGGGCAAATGGTAACTGAACTAACATCAAAGTTTTTATTCCTCGCTTGGTTATAATCCGTAATTTATTCCTCTCTTTGATTCACTATCTGACTCACTGGGTACTTGTACCAGCACAGTGCAGGGAGGTGGTGGAAAGACAGGAACAGAAGTGGGGCAGGACCACAAAACCCTACTTTCAGCTTAGGGGAAATGGTGGTAACTGATTTTAGTTAAATTTTGCATAACTCTGAACAGAATTTCTTAAAAACCATCAATACCAACAGTGTTTTGTTTTCATGGCTATTGTCACAAAGTGCCATCACTAAGATTAGTTTAATGATTAGAGATAATTTCCAAATTAGAACATGATCAAAGACCTGTTGATATGAAGACATAGACTCCTTTGAATTTCAGTGGTCTTTGGATT
The DNA here is from genome assembly GCF_047370975.1 of Nipponia nippon. Taxonomy (NCBI): domain Eukaryota; kingdom Metazoa; phylum Chordata; class Aves; order Pelecaniformes; family Threskiornithidae; genus Nipponia; species Nipponia nippon. The sequence goes on from NW_028262347.1 coordinate 47,434,349, forward strand.
AAGTTTGAAATATTTTAAATTATAGAATATTTTGGGAGCACTAGAAACATCTGAGTCGTCCTTTGCTTTGTTAGTGACTGTCCCCTTCTTACAGCTGATTCCTCTTCAGTGGCTGTGGAATTGCTACCTTCGGATTCAAGGAATAGTTTAAGCTAAAGTAATTTCTTTGCTTTGCCTGTTTAGATGTAATCCAGTGTGCTACCCTACGTGCTCACTACCAAAGCATGGCAGGGCATTCCAGAGGAGAAAAGCCCTTCAGTAACAGTGCTCTGGCAATTTAGCCCCACTTCTTTCTGTATCCTTTCTTTTGTAGTAGTGAAAAAGAAAATACAGGCTCAATTTAGCAGATGAATTGTTTCTTACAAATAGTTCCCATTCTGATAAAAAAAAAGAAAAAAATAAAAACAACCTCCAAAGAGAAAGAGAAGCTGTTAGCAAGTTCTCATCTGGGTTCCAGTACAGCCAAAAAAGGAAAAAAAAAAAAAAAAACAAACCACAAAAAAACATCTTGGGTTCATAACAGACAGTGGTTGCTTAGACACAACAGAAAACTAAAAAAAGCAGCTGAGGGGAAAAAAAAAAAGGTACATTAGCACTGAGGAATATGTTGCAAATAGCAGTCTGAGTGCCAAAAGCTCTGTTCTGAGGTGCCATATGGGAGAAAAGATCTGTTTTCCAACAAAAGGGATTAAAAATGAACAATTCTCCTGAAGGCTATAAACATTTTTCCTAATTGTTTCTTTGTGTCTCTCACATTTTTGTCTGAAAACTTCAGTGAACTGAAGCAAATAGGGAGAACAGAAATAATTCCTGATTGTGAAATTTTATGTCATTAAAGACCAAAACCTGAATACTGAGTCTGTTAACACAAGTGCAGTAAAGGCAGTTAAGCTACTGAATACAGCATTTTAGAAGTGTGGGACAAGCAGGAGAAGCTCTCGTAAGAGTCCTAGTAGATGTACACCCCATTCATGAAATTATGAATTTTATACTTTGGAATAAAGACTGTTTTAGAAGAAAGGTGCTTTTCTATAGCTCATACTGAGATGAGGAGGAGGAAGGAGGCTCTGTTCCAGGTTCCTGAGATTCAAAGGTTCAAATTATTGGGAAATCTGCTTTAGCTCTTGCTTTTGTGAGAGTGAAGGGAATTTAAGTCTCTGGTTTCTTACTCTGAGTTAAACTAAAGACCCTCTTTTTCCCTTAAAAAGCTTTTGAGGCTATTTTAATCATCTTAGTCTATTTAATTACAGCATTAAATTGAAGAAAATAAAATAAAGAAGGAAAAAAAATAGGTATAGCTTTTGTTTTTCAACTAGTATTGGAAGTAGTTATTTGCACCAGGGTACTTCAGATAAGCATCTGGCCCACAAACTCCTGGCACAGACAAAGATTTGAGTTTTTTTTAAGAACTAGGAATTTTTCCAAGGTGTCCTGACTACTGGGAGCAGACCGTCTGACCAAAGTATGCTCACCAGATGGTAGATGTTTCCATGTGGGTAAATATTAAAAAGTTCTAAATCTATGCAAACTGGGAAGTAACGGTGGGAAAGGTTTGCTGTTGTTTTTCAGTTTTAGTTGCCTCTGCATCTAATAAATGTGAGAGCAAAAAAACAAAAGAAAGCTAAATTTAATGGAAAAAGGGAGAAATGTCTCCTAATTTGTTACTGGATCTGACCTATTGTTAATGACTAATTTGGGAAACTTTAGAATTAAAAGCTATTTTTTTCTTTTCCTCTTTCTTTTCTTTCCTTAATATCTTTCTTACTTTACTATTCAAAAATTTGCTGCACTAAAATGTGATAGGTCCACAAATAATGTCAAGAAGGATTGTTTTGTGTAGGGAAGAAAATGTGAAAAAAAAAGCATCTTAAGGGCCAGCTAAGGCTTTGTGCAACCAGCTCCCCACTAGCCACTGCTGCCTAGTGAGGCAGGAGCAGAACGCAGCATGGGGCAACACTACTGGTGCGCCAGGTCCCCACCCTGTTAGCGTATTTAAAATACTGAGGAAAGTAGGTTAGCACAAAGACACTGCATTGAGCACTGGCTTTACTGAGCTCTTCTCTTCCACTGGTTCCATTGCTGGGGCTGTAACTTTAAGCAAAGTGAGGAGAGGGGAATACAGCAAAAGCTGGTGAGTGGTAAGGTTTTAAACCATTATACCTGTCAGCTGGCTGGATGTGAGTTGGAGGCCTATGGTGCTATAATGCACACCCAAGGAGTCTTCGAGGTGATGTAGCATGCCACGTTTGGCTCCAGTACCCAATCTCAGCAGGAGCAGACACCTCTCTAACATCTGCATAAATGTTTGCAGGGTTAGTAATTTATCACAGATTTAAAACCTTGTAGGCAGCTATAGAGTACATCTACACAGCATGGTGTAGTTCGACCAGAAAGCAAGCTGGCTTACATGACAGAAGATTTATAGCTGAAGTGGCATAGCAAAGTAGTGCGAAGTTAATAGAAAAGTTCCCACTAAGTGCGGTGAGCTTTAAATCACGTATCCACAGAAGCATATGAAATGGAAGAAGTGTCACAGTGAAAAGGCAGGGCAGCAGGAGAAACTGTTCTTTAGCTTTCTTTGTACTGAACTTGCAATATCTAAGACAGCTTCTAATTCTCTCTCTCTCATGCTCTGCTCTCTACCAGAAACGCATTGCTTACAGTGCCTTTCCGTTTATTTGGTTTTTTTCACTGTGTGAGTGTGTGCCTGCAGTGAACTCGGGAGTAGCAAAATCTGGATGTGAAGAAGGTGATGACAGAAATAGGTGATGCAGAAATACAACCAATTTTTTCCCCCTTCACTCCTCAGGAAATCTATTTCTATGAAAATAAATAAAAACAAATACTAGCCACTAATTATCAAAACAATGAGACATATTGACCAGAACTTCACAATATTTTCTTCTTTAGGATAGTGGAAGACAGCTGTTCAATCTGTAATAAGCATAAAAAGATAAAAGTTCTTTGAACTAAATGCATCCAAACCTGATGGGAATCTGACTTTATTTTGTGGAGGTGATGGAAATACATGATACAAAGACACTAGGTTTCATGAAGCAGAACTGGAGAAACATGATGCCTTGCTACTGGCACAAGAAATGAGTTTAGGAAAGGGAACTTTTCCAGTAATACGGTCTTATTTGTGCATTTTTTTCTCACAAAGTCCTGAAACAAAGATGTTTTTTAGAACAGATAAATGCTTAAATATACTTTTATGGCTTAAATACCTTTTCTCAAATATGCTATAAGTACAATGTTTTGTACCAGAATAGACATGTGGCTCCTAATCCCTTGTTCTAGAATGTTTATGCTAAAGCTATTGAAAAGAACAAATACATTACCTCAGTTTAAAAGAGAAAAAAATAAGCTTTCAAATAGAACAAGACAAGAAAAATATTTTATCAATAGTCCATGGTCAAGGTAAATGTATTAATTATAATCAATATGTGGGAAAAGTAACATCTGTTTACAAAATACATGCAACAGCTTGACAAGACATATTACCCAAGAGATTATATTCTATGGAATTGGCTTAGTATCAGAAGAAAGAGTGATTAACTGTAGAAAAGTTAATGTCCAAATTATTTCTGACACACTGCTTTGATCAAAAAAACAGTTTCTCTCCTTAGGCAGAGAGCTTAAAATCTTTGGTGCAGAAGGCAGCTATAGATGTGGTTTATTGCAACTTTTTTATTAATGCACTTATGCACGCACATACACACACTTACCTAAAAAGCCTTACCGGACTTTTTGCTTGTTTGTTTTTGTGTGCGGAGCAGTTAACACAAACATGCTTGAGCAAATATTTTATCTCCTTTGAGGGAATATATTGCATGTCTCATTTTGAATGCTTTAAAAAAAAATGGACCTTTGAACAAATTTGCTGTCTGGGTTGTGTCATTATTCCCCAAATGTAAGAGTTTCTGCATAAACCAAAACTACCCCTTTCCAAAAGAAAAATATGAGTGTGCAGATGGGAGTGAGTTGAGGTATCAGGAAGAAGGGAGACCACATGTTGATTTTAATGCACAATTTTGAGGGAGAGAAGGGAGGAAACATACGGAAGAAACTGTATCTTTGAAAGGTAGCAGACAACCACTAGAGAGAAGACCTGTTTTGGGCTTTTTTTTTCTTCCTTGAAAGGCGCTATTCAGCTCTGTGGAGGAGAGAAACCTGGCTCTGTTTGCAAAAGCAAAAACCGACTGCTGCCAGGAACCATTTGCAGGAATGATTAACAAAACCAGTTTGCTTTATGAGATTTTCATGAAGGTAAAAAAGTATGGATATAATTTTGACACAATCAAATAGTGCACCCTTAGAGTTATATGGCAAAAAAAGAATTAGCACTTCTCCCTTAAAAGCGTATCTCTTTATAGCATGCTTATTGACTTCTTGGCATTTAAATGTAGTATGCAATGACCAAATGAAGGAAGCAATTCTGAGAAATAAATGACAGTAACAGTCCCAGTTTCCTGAATGGAGGTGAAAGTGGTTTGGCAATATTTACCCAAGGTGATGTTCACTTATTCAGTACTGAAATTAAAGAAAGAGGGAGGGAATGCCTGTGTGTGCTGGTGAAAGTGTAACGTGAAATTAAAATAGACTCTAAAGCTGCAGATGAACTGAAATGTCCCAAGTACCATCAGAACAAAGCAAGGGACTTTCAGTAGCAGCAAATGGTGTAAGGGTTTAACTTATGCCTTAAGACCTCTGCTGTTAGTGGTACAAGGTATACTAAGGAAAAAAAGACAGAACATTTTCAATTGCATTTCTAGACTTCAGTTTGAGCAGGAACTCTAAATCCAGGTTATCAGAACAAGGCAAACATACATTTGAGAAAGAAAAGTATACAATAACCTGTTGTCAAATTTCCTTTAAAGTATGTTTTTTCCTCTCATGTTATGTACACTTTTGGCCCAAGTTAAACAAATGAAAAAGTAGTATCTACAGTTAAAAGAAAACTGAATAGTACCATGGTTAAAGAGAAGGGCATTAAGCCAAAGTGTCTTTTCTTATCTTACATTTATTTCAAAAAATATTACAGGTACTGTAGCAAGGATAGTAACTGCTCCTTGTTACATTTCCACCCCCACTCTGGTAGACATAAGTATTCCAGTACTGCAGTACAGCAGGCTGGACAGACAACCAATATTGTTCTTTGTGTACCACATCAGTATGCATGCCCAAAGCAATGCTTTTGAAAGATGAATCTGTTATTTTCATTGAGACAGCAAAAAAGAGGAGTTCTAGGGGCCATCACGGGCTCCCTTTTGCTGTAAAAGGGTTAATATAGTGATGATACTGTGACAAACAACCACCTTTAAATAATAAATTTGTTAAAGTGCAATCATACAGCAGAAATGTACACACATAATATTTATTTAACCTTTTCTTGCCATCATAGTACTTTCATCTCTTCTACTCAAATTGCTCAGGATAGATGAAACCTAATCACAAAGAAACTTTTGAACCTGGTTTTAAAAGTTAAAAGTAGGTATTTTGCATAGCAGTTATTTTTTTCTTGGTAATGTCTTTTTTCATACCTTTGCTCGATGCAGTTATCTAGGAAAAAAAACCACTCTAATAACACCAAGGGAGAGCCCAAGAAACTGAACACTATGCTTGTGCTGGTTTTCAAAAAATGATACAGGTCTGTTAAGAAATGGGAACATTTCATAAAGTACAAACACAGTATCTTTGAGACTGAGAATTCACAGCCTGAGATTTCCATAGCTGCCAGTCAGGTTTTCCTGAACTGGCAAAAGCAAAACCGATGTTAATGAGTAAAAAGCAAGAAAGAGAGAAGGCAGCTATTTAACCCGCTGAACAGACGAAGTGAGCATCACCTTTGATTTTTGGCTTTACTCATTAAGTGTGAAACTCTAACATAAGCCCAGCAAATGGCTGGCAAAGGGTTTAATTACCCTACTTAACGTAGTTTCAAGTTCTATGTGGAATTTTAAGACCCTTTTTACAGCTGTCAGGACAAAATGGAATTTTATTTGAGGACTTGTAGTAGGTAGTATGACAGTTGAAAAACATATAGAAATGTGGCTGAAAAATAGCCTTGTAGCTGCCCAGATGCCAATTCAATTTCATGCCAATTTAACAAAAAACTACTGTTATAGAAATGTTACTGTAATTAATCTTTCTCTGTACTTAATTTCATCATTAAACTAACGTAATAAATAATGTTTTAGATTCAAGGTGGAAATTCATATTCCTTATTTTAAATCTGAACAAATTATTTTCATTGAAATTGCAAGATAGTATTTATAAGGAAGATACTGAACATCCCTGCTGTGAAGGGTGGTGCTGCTGATAGGAAATTATCTATAAAGGTTTATATGTATCATATGCTTTTATCTAGATTTATATGCATTATGTGTAATCATGCAAAAGAAACAGATCTCCTGTATCTCTAATTATCTAGGAAATGAATGTTCAGGCCAAACCACTTGCGTAGCCTCCCACCATAGTCAGTAGAGAGAACAGAGCTTAGACAACCACTGTACACTGAGATGACTCTGGACATGCTCCTCTTTCTCTCCATTTAGAGCAGAAGCAGCAATCTAGCCTTAGTCTACATGCCTGACCGTGCTGCTAAAGGGCATGAATGCAGAGGTGACACAGAATGTATTTGCTGTGACAAAACTAGTAAAAGAGGCAAGAACTTGGAAAATGCCATTGAAGATACCAAAACACATCTGTTTGGACATTATTTTCATTTCAGCCTTCCAGGATGGCTAAAACTCAAATGGAAGAGATAAGACAAATATTTGTTTATATTAAAAAATAATTATTTTACAAAATCAACACTTTCAGTCTTATGATATATGTTTCAAACCTGCTTCCATTAAAGGGAGTAGAAATTTTGTAGTTTTCATCTCCAAGGACTAAGGAGAGAAGAACAAGGATTAAGCCCCTTGGTTTACTTTATCTGAAAAGCTGATGGAGTGGTGGAGACACTTCAATTCATTTGTCTTTGTATATAGAATATGACATCAAAATCACTTCATTTGTTTTCATTATAATACATCTGTATTTTCCACCTGTGTTTTGCAAAACATTATATTGTACCATTTGAGGATATGACACTGCTTGAGCTCATGATACATGATCTGCATTACTACTCAGAATTTAACACTTATGGAAATGTAGCCTAACAGAACTGCAAATTTAGCATGAGAGTAGTAAGAACTATCATTTCCATCAGAATATCTGAAATGTTTCACAATGAAACCCGATTGCATCTGCAGTTTTTAAGATGGTTAACCATGGTTTTTTGTCCTTTAATAGTTTTCCAAGATGAAATATTTTCTAAGGTGTTATAGTTTGCTGTTTATTTAACTTTTAATAATTCAATAATGAACAAGTTCCCGATTTCCCTTTGTAAAAGCAAAACATTAGTATCTAACACAAGAGAATACTGAGCAGAGAGTGAAACAGAGCATCATGTTAGAACACTGACCTAAAAATAACACATTCATATAGCACCTTAGTGAATTGTCTTTATCATAGTACATATAGTAAATATGCTAAAACTGTTTTGCCTGAAAATTACAGTCTTCTGGGTTTGTTTATTCTGCATTAAACTAAAGGTTCTGTTCCTCTTTTAATTCACAGTGAGCAGTATTTTACTTCCCAAGAATTCCCTATGTCAGGGGGATTATACCATGTGAAGAAAGATAGAAGGCAAACTGGCTTTTAGTTCAGAAAAGAAAAAAAGGCCCAGGGACATTATACAATAAGGAATCCCAAACAGTGGCAATAGCAATGATACATGTATGTTAGTGAAGAATAGATCCATCAGTGTGCAGACCACAGTGTAATATTTTCAGTATTGGCATTTCAGTATGAAAATAATGATGTTCAGTCCACAAATGAACACAAGAAATAATACACACCAACAGAACCAACTGTATACACCAATGAATGGAACTTTGTGCCACTGCTTATCTTTTGCTTCATCAGTGAAGAAAAGAAAATCCAAACTTTGGGAAGTATTTGTGAACATATACACAATCCAAACTTTGGGAAGTATTTGTGAACATATACACCTCTAATTAAGTATTTCCCTTTCAGAAGTCATTCACTTTTCTTAGCATATGAAGAAAAAAACATATCTTCAAATACATCTTTCTGAAATTTTTCTGAAAACCAGTTATCATAATTTCTATGGCTTTTCTTTGTTTGTTTCTTAAAAATTTGGCAACCATTTTCATGTGAATGAGATCAATAAAATATGTATTCTGTGAAGGAGGAACTGGGACCCATGCACTAAGGTGAGCACTCAAAACACTAGCTAACAGAACTTCATTCTTGCCTCTCCTGGAATAAATGTATCTTTAATTACTTTTTCCAAATCAACTCAAATTCAACAGGAAGAGTAGTGCATGCCTCTCATTCCCAGCACATACCACTATCCACACCCAAGGAAAGCTTCCTTTGAGGGCATTCACATCGGCATTTGTGGGTTTCACCCTCTCAGACTGGTAACAGCCAGATGACAGTTCTCACTGCTAAGCTATGATATCGAAGATGAGACTTATTACTACTGTTGTTTTAAAAACAAAAGAAGTTTTGTTCAGCTCTTAATTCAAATATATACCATTTAAATTACTTCAGGCTTATGTTGAGAGCATTTAATTTGTACTAGCCATTCACATTGTGTATGGTTTTGATTAGAAGAACATTTTAAACCTTGGAATTGAGTATATTTTCCATTCTAATTTAGAAGATTTGTTTGGACATACTGTATTTCTGAATAAAAGTAAAGGTAATGTTCCTGGTTAACCTAGTTATGTTTGCTTTGGCACTAATAGTTAATGATCAAGGAAAGGAAAAATAGAAGAATGACAGTTCATTAAAAAATTGGTGTTGACTAATGACTAATTATCAACTAATTATTTTAAAATCATGAGAGATCACTGTTAAAAAGCAAGTCCTTCGTAAGTATTTATAACCATTTGAGAGTAGCACGTATTTTTCATTTTAAAAAATGGTGTTATTTTCCTTTTCAGATTGAACATGTATACTGCTTTTAATTAATTTCACTGAAGATATGTATCTGAAGAATAGAGATTCAGGTGTGTATTAAGGAAGAAAGAAACAAAGACTTTCTTTGAGAAGAGGATGCTTTTCTGAATTATGTAGAAGCATGTATCAGAAGATTTAGTTTAAAATGTACCTTACCTCTGTACAGGGGGATTTGCCAAACCTGGAAATGAATTTACCAGGATTTACGAACCTGGAAAAGCAATCGCACTGCTGTTTTGTGTAGATTTTTTTAATAAGGTACCCTTCTGAAATAGCCGTGTTAGGTTTGGATGTACTGAGTACAGTAGTTAGTTCACTCTTGGTCAGTGCAAGCATTCTTGAAATTTAATCCTTGCCTTCCAGGTTTAACTAAAACCCCTACATGCAATTAGATGATAACAACAGTATTCATGAGAGCGACAATACAGTGTTCATCTGCGTCACACTTGATACTCATGGATTTCTTAGTGTGTCTACTAAGAGAGTATGGAGAATTTCTTAGAGGAAAAAACCCCGTAGATTCTGCTAATCCAAATGTATGCATCTGGTATAAATCATATAGCTATACAGCCTCCCTGTGTGATGCACTAAAAGCCCAGAGCTGACACTGAAGTCATGAAGACTGCGGGAACTTTTCTGCTGATTGGCTAAAGCCAGGCAAAATAACCTTACAGGGAATAACCAGAGGCAGTGCGAAGATGTCTAAAAAACTAACATGATCAGGATTAGAGAACTGAAGAAAAAATAAAAACATATTAATTTTTAATTAAATCAAGATTCTTCAGTTTGCATCTGCTCTGTGGGCTAGAGATCATCCAGGAAAGACTGGTGATTACATTCACCTCCAACTGACTATGCTGGTACACTTTACATTTGTATCATACATGGACTGGACATATAGATATGGAAGGCTTAACAGTCCTTGGAAAGCATGCTGCAGTATTCGCTATGTGCAAATTTCTCATGGGGAGTTCTGTATATTGTGAAGGAACAGAAAATGTTGAAGCTGATATCTGTTAAGATGCCTGTCTGAGAGAACAGTGTTGCCCTTGAGGTGCTTGGGTTTGATACCGACATCTGTACTCAAGCAGAATGCTTGCTCACTATGAGGCATTTTGTTCGCATAAGGAGAGTAAATTGGTCCCCTAAGTAATATAGAATCCAAGTAGTGCTCGTTTCAGTGAAAGGACCCAGGAAAAAGAGCAAAGGATATTTGTTGAGACAGAATAACAGATGCAATTATCTATTTTTTATATAGTTGTCATGTCAGATTTATAATTTTACATACATTCCCTTTTGAAAAGAAGTTGCAACACTATTTTCTTACAGTGCTCAGAATGAAACTGCCAGTTTCAGGACACATTTCCTTGTCACAACTGCCTTTAAAAGAAACACATCACCAACTATTGTACAAATGCATACTACCATAACATTTTAAATTTATATGTGCGAAGGTGCAACCCAATTTCTTTTCACAACTTACTGGTCATAACTTTAAAAATTTTGGTAATTATAGGATGTTCTGTTTTGTTCTGTTTAGTCCAGCAGATTTCTCTTACAGAGAAATGATAATAAAAAAGGGGTTCAAGATCTCAAGAGTGGTTTGAGAACTTTGCATTTCCTATAAAATTCAAAATTTTCAACAAATAAGTGTTTGTATATTGCCTGGCCAAACTAGTAAAAAATAAATTGCTTTGCTTGTTTTGTGATTTCCCCAGATTTTCTGTGTCTCTAGTAAAGAGTTGGAAATAAGTCAGTTTTTCTGGGGAATGGCACCAGCTGGGACCCAGCTGATTGTATGCACTCTACCTTCTCAGGTGGCTTCGCTTTATTGATTTGGTGTTTGTGAAGTCCAGACGCTAATGCTCCTAATGATCAGCCATTCTTTTTGACTTTTGGTAACAAGTATTCTCATGCAGTTAATATCAAACAGAACTTTGTGCTCTACATCTGTTATTTCAAAATTCCCATTTTTGAATTCCCCTAGTCTCAAGTAAGTAGTACATTGTCTCCCTTTTTTACTCCCTACAATCTTTTCTCCTACTTCCAGGGCCCCGTGATGCAAAATGTCATTTTGCCGGTCTTCAGTTCCAGTGACAACTTTAATTTTACTGATTCTAATGGGTTTTTCAAATACAATCCCATAGAAGTCTCCAGTAGAAGGAGCTTTGCCCCAGAAGTACTCATCAATGCTGCTGTAAGCCTTGCTTGCCTCATAGTTTTCAAATACATTCATGTTGGTGTGCAAGTTTGCAGGTGGGTTGTCAGGGATATCAAATGATTCCTCTTCAAAATCATCATCCTTTAGCTTGTTTTCAGCTCCTTTGTAAGATGAGTAGTATCCCATGTGCTGGAACAGAGATGGCTTAAAACGTATCACTTCCTTTTGAGCTAACAGCCCACGAAAGTGGATGAGCAGCCAATCACAAGGCATTTCTTGGTAAAACATCAACAAAAAATGGGCCAGGCGTGGGAGGTCATGGGAATGGTAAAGCTTTCCAATGTAACCCAGTTTGGAGAATTCCAAAGTCACCCAGTAGGATCCTTCTCGTGAGGTAATTACTTTCTTAACAGCAGTCAAAAAGTTCTTTGAGCAGCGAACGTCATCTTCTAGCATCACATAATAATCAGAAAGATTAGCACAAAAGTTAAGAAGGAAAGCATAATCTACATTTTGTTTGGATCGAAACTTCACACGGTCCTCTGGGTCATTGTAATTTCTCTTGAGGCCATCCAGTACAGGATAATACTCCTCAGGGACGTGAATAACTATTAATCTGCCTGCAATTATGTGATGTGCAAATTTCTGTGAAATATCCTGGACCATCCCGTCACACCAGGCTGAGTCAAAATCTGCTAGCTGCACTACCACTGCGATTTCTTTGAGTTCCTCATAACTTGACTGCTCAAATATGGACTTGATGGTCTCAAGCAAGTAGTTTCCCTTTTTCCTTTTCACAGAGGATAGCCCAATTGTAAGATACCCTGTACAAAAGACAATTCAAACAAAACCTGATTATCTGACGTTGGAAACGATTTCACCACAAAGCTATCCCCCAGAGTTGTGCTCATATTAAATAAACCTTTTGAATGGTGAAGCCTGAGAAATTTGGTATGTGAACTTATTAAGCTGCATGCAACAAAGGATGTCTATTGCCTTTTCATGAAAGAAGAGTCGTATTGCAAGCAAATAGACATATGGAGGCTATTGCATTAAACATTCACTTGTTAACTGCAAGGAATGGCATGTAGTGGACAAAAGCCAAAGCAATGTGCACATATATGCCTGGTAGAGGAAACCACATAGACAATGATAAGGCTGTAAAATCTGCTAAAAGAAAGGGGATTATAAGATTCACACAATATTTTTAAATCAAGTAACTACAAAATGCAGCACAAAAACGTGAGCTATAGATTAATTGCCAAACTTTTATCATTTTAAGCACTCTACAAGACTAGTTACACTTATGCATAACTTTACAGTTTTATGAATGTTGCATGGATAATTTCTTTCTTTGCGTTAATTTTTAACTGAATTTGTCCAATTTTTCCTTGCTAATAGTTCTTCTTCTAACCCTCTTTCAGGACTCATTGAACATTTTACAGGGAACATCTTTAGATATTATTCTAAAGGAGAAGAGAACTTACTACTGCATACCTGTGTTTGTATAAATAATTTTTAATGCTGTTATATCTTTCTAGGGGGAGATGCATCTTAATTATAAGGGAAGAATTTTCATCTCTGCTGTTTTGGAGTCACTGCCATTGCATTTTACCAGCAGTACACATATTTTTTTTTTCAGATATTTGCTAATATATCTCTATTTTTCTAACTTCTGATGTAAAAATTGTAGAGACTTTGTAATTGACAGGGCATACTTCAGTTGAACCTACCCCAACTTTATTAAAATATTATGGTTTATAAAAGATAAAAAGTGATTCAGAGTTTCCCTTGAGGCTTGTCTGTTCAAAATGCAGTTGTACAGTGAAGTACAACCTCCAGAAGCCATTCACAGCCCCAGATTTCTCAAATCTAATTTGAACAAACTTTACTTTATAGCTTTCTATGAAGATCAACAACTCACAGATGATTTTATTTTACCATCTGTGCTTGGACTTCTGAGCCTTGTTTATGTTTGTGCAATGATTGATTTGGAACCCAAAGGACACCTGTCTAAAAGCTAGGTATGGCCATATTTCACTTTGAGATGAAAGTCTTGAACCGTGCCTGAAGTCAGAATAACCAGATAGTCCATCTGCAGATCGCTGCGAGAAGAATCCTCCTTTACTATCCCCATAATAGCACAATTCTCCTCCCTCCTTATCACAGCTAAAGGAACAAGGAGATCTATTCACAGCTGCTGTACTGGCAGAACAGGGGACCTGAAGAGTGTATCTATGTGATCCGAAGCATACCTTAAATTGGAGTTATTCGTTATACAGACAGAGGCTGACAGTATGCTCTCAGAGGGTGGTTACAGAGCACCACCAGCACATATCTTGCTCCTGCTTCCTGAATCATCTCCCTCTGGCCTGGGGGGAGATCCACAAAAATATGCTCACACAGACCATCCAGGGGCTGCCTGCAGGACAACTATAAATCAGGCATTTGGTCAGAAGGTAACCAGGCTGTGGTCACTAGTCACTGCTAGGGCTGAACTGGCAGCTGCCCAGGCACTGCTTATGCAGGGAGAGATAGCTGTTCCATGAACTCTCTGAGATCGTCACTGCTTAACTCATACCCTCTTGCCTAGAAATACCACAGAGACTATATGGATTTCACCCATTTTTAAATTACCGCATTTCATAACATTCAGATTGCAGTTACTTACTTTTCCTTGGCAAAGGCGTGCCAGCTAGGTAGCGATAGGAAATGTTTATAGATCCTGAGAAATTAGACAAATCTTTAAAAGTGTGAACATAGCGCTCTGGGTTGAGCTGGTGCGTGGCTGTTTCTCTGATTAATTGCTTGTCCCCTTCCTATTAGTGAGAAAACAAAAAGAATAGGAGAGGGAGAGAGACAGACAGAAACACATTTGTGAATGCCAGCCAGAGAGGAAACACGGACAGGCAGGTTTCCAAGAATAACATTTTTCAGTGTCAGCTTTCGTGAAAGCATGTAGATGTCACCTCATTTTTTTAAAAACCCATTACTGAATATCATACATTTTTGGCTACAGAAAATCTACCATAACCCTTCAGATTACAGTAACAGGAAAAGAAGAAAAAATATTTTCGACAAAATCTCTGGAAAGGTTGCAAACACTAAATTATTACCAAAAAATGCTGTGGTATTCAAAATAGGGATAAGAAAGCATCAGTCAGCAACAGATGAGATAATTTTCATAGATGGTGAAGTAGGGGAGATTTTTTGAAAATGTTTTCAGTGATTAAAAAAACCACCAAAACTGTTGCAAAGGAAAGACAAAACTAGATCCTGGCATCTGGCTCATTTTGCCACTTTTCTGAGTAGGTCCAGCTCAGATTAGTGATAAGCAGAAATGCATATGATCATTCAGACAGCCAAAGCCTTCTCTGGATTTGGTGAACACTGATGGTATAGAAAAAAGGCAAATTTATCATTATGCCTCTGCTTCCTGCCTCCTTCTCCTGTCTTTTTCTTCCAAGACGCTTCTTGAGCCATAGTAAAGTCACACAAGGGAAGGAGCGACTTCATCAGCGGTGTGCTATCCATAAGGTACGTTGGGTCTCAGGGAAAATCTGTTCCTTAGTCCTTAAGAAAACGGAAAATATTTAACAGGTTGTAGTGTCATGAGACTGAATTTAAAGGTAGGAATGCTTATCTAATTTACACTGCTTGATTCTAGTCTGATGACAGGCCAGTGTATGAATGAATTCATTTCTTCTGCTGTAAACAGTATGTTAATGCACTAAAAACTTCCTGATCTGTCATTAAATGGGAGCATTGTGCAGTGATAGTACTGCTGCTAACAATCACAGAATCATAGAATGTCCTGAGTTGGAAGGGACTCACAAGGATCATTGAGTCCAACTCCTCTCCCTGCATAGGACAACCCCAAAATTCACACCATATGCCTGAGGGCATTGTCCAAATGCTTCTCAAATGTTGTCAAGCTTGGCACCATGACTACCTCCTAGGGGAGCCTGTTCCAGTGCTCCACCACCCTCTGGGCGAAGAACCTTTTCCTAATGTCCAACCTAAACCTCCCCGGCATATCTTCCTGCCGTTCTCTCGGGTCCTATCATTGGTCATCAGGGAGAAGAGATCCGCGCCTGCCCCTCCTCCTTCCCTTGTGAGGAAGCTGTAGACCACGATGAGGTCTCCCCTCAGTCTCCTCTTCTGCAGGCTGAACAGACCCAGTGACTTCAGCTGCTCCTTGCACGGCTTCCCCTCTAAACCCTTCATCATCTTTGTGGCTCTCCTCTGGACACTCTCTAGTAGCTTTGTATCCTTTTTGTACTGTGGTGCCCAAAACTGCAGACAGTACTCAAGATGAGGCTGCATGAGTGCAGAGTAGAGCGGGACAATCACCTCCCTTGACCAGCTGGCAATACAGTGCTTGATGCACCCCAGGACACGGTTGGCCCTCCTGACTGCCAGGGCACTCTGTTGGCTCATGTTCAACTTGCCGTTGACAACAGCAGCCACAGAAACAGCACTCATATTTAATGGTATAAATATTCAAAATTGTGTCACAGATATATTTTATAGCACAAAGAAATATTTCTGTACATAGATCCTAGGTTCATTTTAAGTTCATTATTTTTCTTTCATAGAAGTAGTAAATAATCTACTTCTGAGCTTAGTAAAGATCTTTGGCGGACATCCAGGGGCATCTACCTGCACTGTTATGCTCTCTTAATCTGCAGTGTCTCTCCAGTAATTCCCTTCTAGTGCTGCTATGCTACTTTGTATTTGCTTATAAGTTATGAGAGGAAGGTTTATGTTGAGCAGATTCCAGATTAAAATGTAACTCAATGGGCTAGGAAGAGAATGCACCAAAACTGCAGGAGATTTTCCATGAAACTTGTCAAATGAAAAAAAAAATGGGCTGGTCCAAAAACTTTCTTTTTTTCAAACCAGTCTTTCTTTGATGTCGGAACATCATGTGTCATTAGTTCCAGAACGGAGCACCAAAATTCTTTGTTTCATAAGAAGGTTTCGGAATGGAAACCTGTTCTGCTGAGGTTTTTCTACATAAAAAGTTTCAAAATGTTTAGAAATAGAGAATGTCAGGACCAAATGTTTTGATTTTAACAAGAAAAATATTTAAAATGACCACAAAAATTTTCCTTTTTTTTTTTTTTCTCTTTAAGAAATGCCTTTTGTGGCTAACAATCTTTTTGTTAATTGTTGTTGTTTTCATTCCTTTGTTGGATGAAAATCAAAACTGAAATATGGACTTTTCCAAAAATTTGAAATCTGGTTCTTCTACCTCTAGCTACTATGCAGAGGTCAGTGAAGCTGAAGAGCTTGATTAGCTCTCTTTAGCTGTCTTCTCTAATTTTTTCTATGATGGTTCTGGCTTTTGCCTGTTAACTAACCTCTCACTTACATTCCAGTGTTTGCTGGAGATTGGAAGGTGCCACGGGAAGAAGTGTGAGAAGTTCTCCGTTCTTTATAGAGATACTCTGCTCTGCTAGGGATGCTGTGTCAGCTACAATACTATTGTTTTCATAGTGTCCAAAATAATGATTAGAAGAGTGCAGAAGGCATGCTTCACTTACAGTTTACTTACAACTCAGATTACGTATAAAAAAATCACTGCAAATCATACAGATATGGTGATCTAGGTTATATTAATTCAGTACGTCTTCAAAATGTTTGATCAGATGTCTTACACACGCTGCAGAAGAAGCATCTTAAACTGCTCTGCTGACACACATGCATCAGCACTGTATACCCCCATTAAACATACTTAAACAATTTTGGCATGCGGGCCCTTACTTTCTATTTCCAGAGCAAATGCTGTGCAGAAAACAGTGAAGGGATTCTTCAGTCATACGACATTCTCTGAGCAAAAAGGGAAGGTTCTCCTCTCCCTTCTTAAGATTTGCCACAATGAATCTCACTTTGTCATTCTAGCTTGCTGAAAAAGGCCATTCATCTCATCCTACATCTGGTGAAAGAGGTGCCAGCCCTGCATCCCCTTGCACAGCCTCTTCTCTGAGACTGGGAAGAGAAACTTGGGGTCACTTGCACCCTTCCTCTCTCAGTTACCTTCAGGAGATATTCCAGCAGGAGAATCACTACAATTAGAAAGTCGGAGGGCCTTTGGGCCTCTGAGAACTTTCAGATTCCTGTTCCCTGAGAGGGGCTGTTTAGCCTGCTGTTCTTGAAAGCTATTCCCCAGTGTCTCTCTCCTCACCACCAACACTGAAACTGCTTATCGTTTACCTCAGCAGAGAAAACACACCAGACAAGTTAGCGGAGCTGTCAGACATGGTCAGGAAAGTTGAAAATAAAAATAAATAAATAAACTAAAAAGTCAACAGCCTAACACATTTGAAAAATGCTTGATGGACCATAAGGGTATCAAGAGATCTGGGAGAACTGTCAGGAGACTTGGCAAGAGACTTGGCTGGGAGCTACATGAATGCAAACATGCCAGAACTGTGGTGAGAGAAGCAATGAAAGAGAGTGGATTTCTAAAAAAGGGGGAAAAAAGAGCAAATTAAGAATAAGACATGGAGCTATCTGGGGAGCTGGCAAATAGGACAGGAAAAGATTTCAAAAACAAACCAAGAGGAACAACATTAGCAGTGATAAGAAAAGTACTTTCAGAAACATCTGTGGGACTTTGAAGCAATTAGTGAAAGGAGAAGAAGCATCAGGGAAAATACCACTGGGGGAAAAAAAAAATGTGATAAGCCAGGTCAAATTTAATCACAACCAAGAAATGACGAATAAATAAAACATAGTGGAAAACCTTAGTGCAAGTACTGTTAGAGAAAGCAATATGTCTGTAGTGGAGTAACATGCTAGAAGCATGGGTTATCTTTTCAACAGTTTAAAAAGTTGTAGGATAGTCTTAATAATATTTACAATATTTTTAAGTAATGTTATAAGTATAATATTTTACATTAAAATTACTAGCAAGTTGTCTATGGTTTTGATAAATTAATGTAAGGATTTTACTATTTATGCATTGCATGTTTTTGAAACTATGATGTTGTTTTTCAGATCCAACTGAGATTGTACTTCACCTTTCAGAATATTGGAAAGGCCATACTGTCCCAATTAGATCAATCAGACAAAGAAGGGTGGCATAGAGAATCGGAAAGCTGCTCAGTAGTTCAATTCAAGTTCAAGAAAGAGGGCTGTCTAATCATATCGCAATGTTACATATTCAGTTTAGTCATTTTACTATTTGCAAGTTCCACTCATTAAACTACCATGTTCTTTTGCTGGGCCCAGTCCAACCTCAGAGGAACTGGAAATTCAATCCATTAATCAAGTCTTCAGAGCTTACTTGGCATTCAGCACTGAGACACCCATAGGTTACATATAAATTGTAGAGTTATGTTACATTGTCAGTAGCATACTTGTTGAAATTCCTAACACAGATCTTTCAATAAATCTTTTTTACAATCATAAACTTGCACTTGGTATCATTTATGTCTAATTGTTAATGCTGTAGCACTGAACCTGCTAGACTCAAATCTGGGATACAGGAAGTGAGAAAAACACAGAACAAAAGCACTTAAAAGAAATTATTCATGCAAGGAGCTTGAAATATATGGAATCAGTGAAAGTTCTCTTCTATAATTGTACTTCTAGAATATTGTTTAATACAGTAGTCACAGGTGAGATTTTCAGTGTGGACTGAAAAAGCTCCTAGCTCACATGAATATTTCAGATTTAGATGATTTTCAACATTAAAATTGAGGGAAATCCAGAAGTATGGAAAATACAGGGGATGTTTTAACTCAAAGGAAGATACCTGATGGAGATGTCTCCGTGTTTTGTTACATTCATTTTCTCCTATACTTCCAATAAACAATGACATATTTTACTTCCGTGAAAAGGAGTGCTAGGATCTTACTGACGCACCCTGGATGCAGTATATATTGATAAGATGGCTTCATCATAAAGGGCATATTTTGAGGATACTTCATTGCTAATAGTACACTAACAGAGGAAATAGCAGGAATTATGAACTTTATTGCTTAACTAGGGATGTGTCCTGTTCTGTCTTTTCAGGATAATTTCTTTCATCTAAGAAACTTACCAAAACATAACCATCTTCAATGTACAAGTTCATGAACAGCAAGCAAACGACAAGGACTCCTAAGAATGACACTGCTGATCGTTTCCGCAAGCATCTCATTTTATCAAAATATTTCAAGTTTTGTCTCATGTGAAGAAAGGCATATAGTAGTGTCACCTATGAAAGAAAACCAGTGTTACAAGAACTGCTCATCTGATAAACATGACAGCAAAACAACTTACCTTCAGATGTATCAAATCCCTTCAAACACGCATAGACTATACCTTTTAAGGTGGAATTAATTTAATTTAATCATGGTCATCTTCAAGTTTAACATACAATCTTAACTATAATTTAAGCTTTCTTGGTTTTTTTTTGTCAATAAAGAAAAAAACATACTTTATCCTACCCATTTTAGGCTGGAATTATGATATCACTGTGGCAGGAGTGCATTAGCAGTTCAGTTTCCCGTGTATAACTGTCAGATCCCAACTTGATGTCAAGAGAAGACGACGTTGTGCGCTTTTTCCCTGTGTACCCATGTCTCCTTCCAAAGACAGCTCAGGCCAACAGGCAAAGAAGAAGCTATTGCATGATTCAGTATCATTGCCAATAAGAGAAGTCTGGGTACCAGAACTGCCAGGCACAAATGAGGTACCTTCCCTGCAGTGAGAAAGCAGTAGCAAGACTGTGCAGCATCCCTTAGCCTTAGATCTCTGTATTAGGATGGAAAGACTCTCACTGGAGGTGTCATTTTCTCCAGAAGAAGAAAGGTGGATGTCTACCTTAGACCAGACACATCTAAGGAGAGTATTGGAAAGTCCTTACTGCCCCAATTAGATGAATCAGACAAAGAAAGGTGTTACAGAGGATCAGAAAGCCACTCAATAGTTCAATTCAAGATCAAGAAAGAGGACTGTCTAGTCATATCACAATGTTACATATTCAGTTTAGTCATATTACTATTTATAAGCATTAGCCTGTGTAGGACTACAAGTGTTTGCACAAGATCTGGCTACAAACTAAAGAAACAGACTCCAAATCAGACTGCCCAAACTCTGAGGGATTCTTAAATAAAAAGTAGATTATAAACTCATGATTTATGTTCTCACTTGTTTAAGTGCAAATGTATTTTGGCTATTGTCCATAACATTGTCTGTCTATCAAATTTAATATATTGAAGTCATGTACAAATGGAGAGTTTAAAACTAGCCTATGTGAAGTAGTAAAGAGCGCTGCATGTGGAGTGGTTAAACTCTACATTTATATACCTTGATTTCTGAAAGAGCTGAACGTCTAAACTGACATAAAGTAGGCCCAATTAAGAGTTCCATAAAACATTTGTCATGTCATATAGGAAATTTTCTGGACTAATAACAAAAAATCTTCCAAGTGCAAAATTCAATCTACATTTGCTTTGCTAAACTGATTAAATATATCTAACAGTATAAAATATGAGTCCATTAGATGCTAGAGAACAGGGAGGTAAATGCATCAAGTATTAGTAATGCAAACATTTAACTGCAAGGTTTTGTCCATCTAGATTCAAGATGAACTGCAGTAAATGGACACTGGTTGTACACAGAATGATTTTAAAATCACTATGTTGAGAATAAGAACAACTTACATGTTGCACTAAGGAAAAAAAAAAGAATTAATAACAATACATATTTCTGTCCCTATTTATTTGAGGGTGATCTGAATTTCAGCGGATTGATTATCCTGAAGCTGAAAAAGCCCAATGTAGCTATTTTTTAGTTATGGCAACAATTTCCTTTTCCTTAATATCTAATGAAAATAAACATCAGGAAAGAGCTGTCAGGGCCATGAATCTCTAAACTCTTGCCCCCGTCCCCCCCCACCCCGTGACAGCACAGCGGTTGCTGGGTGTCTGTGGATTCCAGCAGGCTGTTGTGGAAATGAAAGATTGCCCCTGTTTTAGAAAAGTCCATGTTACACATACAGTTTGGGTTTAAATTTGTTTCTTTTTTTTTCTTTTTCTTTTTTTCTCCCAGCATAACTACTGGTTTTCAAAGCAATACACTCTTTTAAAAACTTATCAGAGGATCACCGGATGGATTAAATACTGACACCTCTCAGAGAGTGGTGTGAACTAGCCTGACTATTGAAGATTCAGATCGACACTTCCACCCAGGTGAGGCTGGAGGAACACAAGACTGTCATTACTAATGCTGCTGTACAGAAAGAGAAGAGCCCAGTATGGCCACTGCTCAGAGGAAAACACTTGCATTTCTTATGTTGTGTTCACACACAGTCATTACAACATTCTTGTTTTACAAAGAGAGTTCCTGAAACGATTGAAAGCAAAACACTGTTCCAGTGATGTTTCTTTGTTCATAAGACCTATTGGTAGGCTCATACCAACTGAAAGAACCAAAGGGAAGCACACTCCAGTTAGGGTGCGACCCGTTACAGGCGCTGCGTCACGGAGGAGGCACGGGCGCTATCACCGACACCAGATGGCACTGCGGACGCGCACTTGCGAGCCTTCAACGTGCTCCTAAACCTATTCCTTCCAACCAGTTTGTCTGAAGGTACTATTTGGCATTCTTATACTGTAAACCTTTAGCTAAAAATGTGCACAGACTCATACATATATACATAGAGAATTCCTTACGTTTCCTAGAACTACTGCTTCTTGTAGCTCCATTTCCAATCTGTACCATTGCATTGTGGAGCACTACGCAAATGAAATTTGCAAGGAAAAAAAGGTAAATTTTGCCTTTTTTTGCAGGCGATGTCAGTCATCTTTTGAAAAATAGTCTCAGAACTTTCCACAGTGAGACCCCTGATGTTCTCTAAGACCATTTGAGCAGAATATTCACCATTACTCAAAACTAAGACTCTGATACTGAAAAAAGACTTCAACTCATAATTCAATTCTGAAGTCACAGCTTTGCTTGAAGATTTTATGCCTTCATTATTCATGCACAATTAAGTAGCTATCAGGATGGTATAAATGCAATTTGTTTCATAAAGCTGGCATTAAGCAGTTAAATGTAATAATTAATAAACATACATGAATTATAAATCTTTTCCTTTCTCAATGAGATGTATTATATCAGTCTCTTCAGAGAGATCTGTTCAAATCTCAGATCCCTAAATATGTGTTTGCCATCACACATACATGTTCAGTTTTACATAGTAATATGAAACTATAATTCTTTTGACTTTCTAAAATGATACAACAATGAAAAGGCAGTGAGCTAAAAACTTCAATGACATACATTTACAGTGTGAAGTAGCTGTTCTTTATAGGATCTGCAAAGGTGTGAAAGCCATGTAAAAGCCAAGACTGATTTTCCTGTGATGATGTGATGCTTTCTCTTGCAGAATTTGCAACACTCAGAAGAATTTTAAAAATTGTTGTTTTAAAAGCTAATCCCCCATGACCTTCCAGTAAGGTAT
Organism: Nipponia nippon; assembly: GCF_047370975.1. Taxonomy (NCBI): domain Eukaryota; kingdom Metazoa; phylum Chordata; class Aves; order Pelecaniformes; family Threskiornithidae; genus Nipponia; species Nipponia nippon. The sequence goes on from NW_028262347.1 coordinate 47,457,010, forward strand.
TGGCTACCTAACCAATACAGTGAATCTGCTTGTACCTACAGTTGTCCAGAGATGTAGCAACCCAATCATCTTTGTATTATATTCTGGTCTGCTTGAGTGCTGTGCCCCAGCAGCTCAAGAAAAGTTGCTTATTTGCAGAGGAAGCGGTGGCGGTCAGACATGGCAACTGCATTATTTTTATACTATAATATTTACAAATCAGGCATGCAGCTTTGCCTGTCACGGCAGAGTCTGTGTTCCAGGAGGTACAGATCCACTGCCACATTGATTATATCACCAAAATCCATAGATAACACACAAAAACCCATGACTGGGTTATTAAACCCCTTATGAACTTTATTGCAATCTCTGATTTGACTAAGACACTCAGAAGCAGGTATTTCATTCCTCAGCCTTGTGACATACCATTCCACCATTGTGTAACTGAATTGTTTTACTTGCAGTTCTGAATGCTTGTCCAATTTGTTTTTCAGCTTTTCTTTTTGGAAGGCTGCACATGATGCCTCAAGGATTGCATTCAGTCTTCTTTACAAAGTCACAAAGGGAAGGGAAAGGAAACGGAGGGGAAAGGGAAGGGAAAGGGAAAGGGAAAGGGAAAGGGAAAGGGAAAGGGAAAGGGAAAGGGAAAGGGAAAGGGAAAGGGAAGGGAAGGGAAGGGAAGGGAAGGGAAGGGAAGGGAAGGGAAGGGAAGGAAGGAAGGGAAGGGAAGGAAGGGAAGGAAGGAAGGGAAGGAAGGAAGGGAAGGGAAGGGAAGGGAAGGGAAGGAAGGAAGGGAAGGGAAGGGAAGGGAAGGGAAGGAAGGAAGGAAGGGAAGGGAAGGGAAGGAAGGAAGGGAAGGAAGGAAGGAAGGGAAGGGAAGGGAAGGAAGGGAAGGGAAGGGAAGGAAGGAAGGGAAGGGAAGGGAAGAGGAAGAGGAAGAGGAAGAGGAAGAGGAAGGGAAGAGAAGAGAAGAAGAAGAGAAGAAGAAGAAGAAGAAGAAGAAGAAGAGAAGAGAAGAGAAGAGAAGAAGAAGAAGAAGAGAAGAGAAGAGAAGAGAAGAGAAGAGAAGAGAAGAGAAGAGAAGAGAAGAGAAGAGAAGAGAAGGGAAGGGAAGAAGAAGAAGAAGAAGAAGAAGAAGAAGAAGAAGAAGAGAAGAGAAGAGAAGAGAAGAGAAGAGAAGAGAAGAGAAGAGAAGAGAAGAGAAGAGAAGAGAGAAGAGAGAAGAGAGAAGAGAGAAGAGAGAAGAGAGAAGAGGAAAGGAAAGGAAAGGAAAGGAAAGGAAAGGAAAGGAAAGGAAAGGAAAGGAAAGGAAAGGAAAGGAAAGGAAAGGAAAGGAAAGGAAAGGAAAGGAAAGGAAAGGAAAGGAAAGGAAAGGAAAGGAAAGGAAAGGAAAGGAAAGGAAAGGAAAGGAAAGGAAAGGAAAGGAAAGGAAAGGAAAGGAAAGGAAAGGAAAGGAAAGGAAAGGAAAGGAAAGGAAAGGAAAGGAAAGGAAAGGAAAGGAAAGGAAAGGAAAGGAAAGGAAAGGAAAGGAAAGGAAAGGAAAGGAAAGGAAAGGAAAGGAAAGGAAAGGAAAGGAAAGGAAAGGAAAGGAAAGGAAAGGAAAGGAAAGGAAAGGAAAGGAAAGGAAAGGAAAGGAAAGGAAAGGAAAGGAAAGGAAAGGAAAGGAAAGGAAAGGAAAGGAAAGGAAAGGAAAGGAAAGGAAAGGAAAGGAAAGGAAAGGAAAGGAAAGGAAAGGAAAGGAAAGGAAAGGAAAGGAAAGGAAAGGAAAGGAAAGGAAAGGAAAGGAAAGGAAAGGAAAGGAAAGGAAAGGAAAGGAAAGGAAAGGAAAGGAAAGGAAAGGAAAGGAAAGGAAAGGAAAGGAAAGGAAAGGAAAGGAAAGGAAAGGAAAGGAAAGGATGAATTTTTTTACATAGTTGTTATTAAATTTTGCATGTCTCATGGTCTTCTTATACAAGATGAAAAAAACAAACTCTAGGTTGTGATACACATTTGAGCTACGGTTGGTAGTGAACTGGAAAATTATAATGGATAGGCTATTCCATGCGGCTCAGATAGACTCCCAGCAAGATTCACTGTCTGTCTTACTGAAAGCCTGAAAGCATGTATAAAATGTTTAAGGCTGACAGGCAGGATGTTTGCTGTCACTGGCAGAAGGGAAGTAAAAACTGGTCTGAGGGAAAGGAAGGTTTAACTCAGAGTGAGGCTAACAAATCCAGAGGGTAGAGCTCAGGTTTTAAGCTGCTCATAAGTACATTTTTTGGATGGCTTATCATTGTGTAGCTCCACATGCTCAAAATAAATGGTTTAGAGATTACCATGTCTTCTGGAATTTATATTCTAGATACAGAAATTTAAAAAAAGAGGTATATAAGTAGGCAGATTACTTAAAATTAATACTGATAAAAGGAAGAGCAAGAGAAGTGGGTTCTAAAAAAGGATTTGAAAGGCATATTGATCCTTGACCCACAGAAAGTGAAAGATTATTTCAAACACTGGTGTAGCATACAGTTATATGCAGACCTTAACAGTTTGGGAAAAGGAATGAGAGTTTGGGAGGAAACAGATGCTTCAACTGAGGCAAGTTACCAAACAATACAGAAAAGTAAAGAGCTTAAATTTGATGTGGGTATTGGAGGATAAATTGTCTTTCCTGTCTGACAGCTTGAGAGTGACATAAAATGGAGCCACAAAACTTGCTTTGGCTGTAGCGCTCTGAGCAAAATGTAACGTATTTCTTCTGGCGTGGAGGAGTCAAGTCTAATCAAGGGGAAGAAATGACTAAGAAGTGTGAAGACATATTGACTTAGACGGTAAAGCACTATCTAATCCATCACTGGATGGATGGCAGTGTATACCACTGGATATATTTTATCAAGTATGTTGTAGTGTAAAAGATGGGTTTTAGACAAATAGTATAGACAATGAGTTAATTGGATGTGGAAAGACCCTGGAAGGCAAAAAAAATGACAAAGAAATCTGAAATAGCCCTCAAGTTCTGCTCCACAGAGACAAAGCAGAGGGGAAAATAAAACAGCATGGACATGAAGAGGGAAGAGACAGCTCACTGGTAATATCCAGAGAGAGTGAGATTAGAAGCTTTTAGAGATACAGGAGTGGGGGTTTAGGCTGCATCAGAAATACAGGCAGGAATGCCTAAGCATGGAAAATAGCACTGGGCACTGTTCAAAGGAAAGAATTTATAAGAAGATGAGGGTAGGGATTGAGTTAAATAGATATTCAATATATTTTATCCATTGACTTATCAATGAATGAAAGAAATACATGGATACAAGCACCGATAGATTCAACAGCAAGCTAAAACTTTTATGGACAATTATCGTACAGTACATTTCTATAGTATGTGAGTACAGGGATTATCATGTACTATGGGCTGTCAAGCAAACCAAATTCCTTGAGTCTATTAGGCACCAAATTGAATAAGCTAGAGGGACACCCTGGTCTGAAGACACTCCTGCAGATCTCAGTCCCTTCACCTAAAGAACAGACTACATGAGCTAATCTCTCAGCAACACTTATTCTGTGGGCTAGCTTTTGCCTCAAGGTCCCATAGTCTCTTACTCGAGGTGTATATCTAAGAGCTTGTCCTTTGCCAAAATCAAGTACCCTGGACATCACCGTTGTAATGGAATTGCACAGAGATGTAGACAAACATATGAAAAGAAAATCAACGTGATTGACCAAAGGCAATTAGGATTAATGAGAAAAGTCTTATCTGACCCTGTCTAAATCTGGTCATGATTTTCTCTACAGCACAACCTGTAGCCTCATCTAACAGAAACATGAGTAGCTTTTTCACAAAATCACAGAATGTCTGAAGTTGGAAGGGACCTCCAGAAGTCATCTGGTCCAAACCCCCTGTTCACGTAGAGCCACCTGTAGCTGGGTGCCCAGGACTGTGTCCAGGCAGCTTTTGAATATCTCCAAGAAGGGAGATTCCACAGCTGCTCTCGGAAGTCTGTGGCAGCGCTCCATCACCCTCACAGTAAAAAAGTGTTTCCTGATGTTCAGAGGGAACCTGCTGTGTTTCAGTTTCTGCCCATTGCTTCTTGTTCTGTCACTGAGCACCACTGAAAAGAGCCTGGCTCAGTCTTCTTTGCACTCTCCCTTCAGGTATTTATATACAATGATAAGATTCCCCTTAAGCCTTCACTTCTCCAGGCTGAACAATCCCAGCTCTCTCTGACTTTCCTCATAGGAGAGATGTTTCAGTCTCTTTTAATCATCCTTGTGGCCCTTCGTTGGACTATCTCCAGTATGTCCATGTCTCTCCCTCACTGGGGAGCCTGGAACTGGACAGAGTACTCCAGGTTTGACCTCACCACTGCTGAACAGGGGGGAAGGATCATTACCCTTGACTTCCTGGCAATGCTTTGTCTAATGCAGCTGATAGTACCATTTGCCTTCTTTGCTGCAAGGGCACACTGCTGGCTCTTCTTCAACTTTCTGTCCACTACACTCCCCCAGGTCTTTTTGTGCTAAGCTCCTTTCCAGTTGAGTGGCCCCCAGCATATATTAGTGCATGAGGTTGTTCCTCCCCAGGTGCGGGACTTCGAACTTCTCCTTGTTGATGTTCATGAGGTTCCTGTCAGCCAATTTCTCCAGCCTGTCGAGGTCGTTTTGGATTGCAGCGAGACTCTGTGGCATATCAGCCACTTCTCCCAGTTTTGTGTCATCTGCAATCATTGGGTCATTTGTAATCCTGATGTGCAGGAAAAAAAAAAAAAAAAAAGCCTCCATGCAGTTGCATAAGTGTATGACTAATGTGGACCAATTATTTGGTGTAACCTTAACCCAAAGGTTATGCTAGCCACTGAGTTGTCATAATCCTTCTCCATCCTCTTCTTGCTTCACAGTGTCCGTGATCTGTCAGAAGGTGGCGTTACCAGTGGTGCACAACCCTGAGAAGCTTTATATGATGAGGAGCAAGGAACATCTTTTGTGTGAAGTATGCACTTCTGGGGAGATACTCTCTTGTGTAGTTTGCAATGGACCTATGTCAGGCATTGAAAGATGTTTTAACATGGCATCCTTACATATTGTTTCGCAGAACTTACCTAATAATATGCATTTGGGGTGTCCTGCCAAGATCAAAAAGCAATGAATTTTTATTGGGTGATTTCCAAATAATTTTATTTTTTTTACAAATAGCATTGCTGAGTCCTTTATCCTCTACTTAGACTAGGTTTAAGTATTTCAGAAGAGGAAAAAGTCCATTTAGAAAGGTGGCTAACTGTTATAGAGCAACTCTCCAACTCATGAGATTCTGCCATATAATTGATTATTTGCACAAAGTCATGTGTCTGTGACACTCATGGTACCCCTGGGAAATAATGTAAAATAGGTTAGGAGATTAAATGCGAGAAAATTAGTTTTCACTGCCCATATTACTAATCTTTTTCTAAGTGTTTTGTTAAGACTTTCCACTGAGCACTCAGACAGCAGCTTCCTGATCAATGAAATAATTCATTCCATAGAGAAAGCTTAGAAAACTAGGTGTGGGTGTGTGGGAGCAACAAACGGCTTATTCTTTTTAAAAAACGCAACAAACTTCACTAAGTTTTGATGAATAAGCATCTATAAAATGAAAATAATTCTTTACAAAGTGCTACATTTGTTGCTTTGTTTTTTTAAATGCTTTGTGTGCTGAACTTCATATATTATCACACACAAAATATACTGTTATGATCATTTCTTTTCAGTAGAAGCAATCCAGTGTGGACAAGATGAATCCAAAATTTGTCATCTTCAGCTCTGATTCTCCAGCCAGATTTACTAGCAGAAATCCAACTAAAATCTCTGATGCTATTAATAGATTTACACACTGGTAGCCTTGATTGCATTTATATGGTTTTTAACAAGAAAGAATTAAAATTATTTTTGCTGTTCAGTGGACTTTGCGATTTATGGGCTAGTCTAGCCTTGATCTATTGCATTAATTGATGTTGATTGTATAACTAATGGAGATAGTTTTAGAGGTACCATAAAATCTGAAACATGTTATCTTGCACTGTAATGCAATTACATCATGCAAGCTAAGCAGGATCTGTAGTGGGAGGGGTTAATAGATGCTGTTGCAAGTATCATCACTGTTTCTGCCTTCTGAGTTAATGCTAGATTAGAGACCTTGTAAATAAATGCTTCACAGAAAGGAAGCAGACCAGGTACACTAGCAGCTTTCAATTGTCATGATGATGATTTCAAACTTAATCATCAGATTTCCCATAGACTTCAGAAAAGTGACTCTAGGCAGAGTGAGAAGAGGCCTCGGATGAATAGCTACATGTCAAGCTAACAGGCATTTCAGATCCATGAAGGTGAGTAACACAGGATCTCTGTGAGCACATGGGCTTATCTAAAACTGCTTTCAGTGAGCAGGGCCATGCTACCATAGATCTCTGTGACCTGTCAAGTAAAACTAGTTCCATTTGGGTAGTGAACATCTCTCCAAAGCCTGCATACTTCTGCGTGCATCTCTCCGTGGAAATCTCTGCTATCCAGTGAGCAGCTGGAGCCTCATTTCATTAAACTGATGCATCATTATTCAAAGGGATAGTACAAAAAGAGAAGGGATTACTACCTCTGCTTTGTAGCAGATTAGTTTCCAATATTTTTAGGAGATGCTTATCTCATTTTGCTTCCAGTTTCAATTTATCTGTTTACTAACATTATGTTTGGTGGTATCTGTTAGGTTGTGCCAGAGACAATTTTGTAACCTAAGCAAAACACTTCCCTGCCCCTGCCTTTTTTTAAAAAAAATCAACCCTAAAGAAAAAAACATCAACAAAATGCCTGGATGATATGGCCAACTTGCCAGGTGTGGTGAATAGACTTTCTTATCCTTAGCATATGACAAACATTATGATGAATAAAGTCTTAAATGACCTTTTTGACTATTCTGTATGTCACTTATTATAAATAAACTCAAGCCATGGCAATAAAATACTATTTGCTATCAAGCTTTCTAATGGCAAAAAATGTTTTTTGAATTTTTTATTTTTCCCAAGAAATACTTAAATAAACAAAGCTTGGTAGCAGGGAGTGAATAAATCTTAAAAAAACATCTTTGATCATTTTCTCTTAAGTGTTTTAAGGTAAACTTCCAACCCACTTTTTCTCTGAAGAAACTGTAAAATATTGCTTCACATTAGTGACAGAAGGCTTTCATTTTTTGTGTCTTAAATCATATCAATATCATAAAGATATGGTGAAGAAGTAAACCAGTTATTTCCATTGAACGCAATACACGGACAGGAAGGAACTTTCCTCAGTATGGTCAAGAATAGGTTTGATAAATCTAAAATATGCACTTTCATCATCTGTTTTTCTCATTTTTACAAAACCAGTAACTACAGTATAGTTTGGGGAGGAAAGGGAATTTTAGACTTTGGGGAAAAAGAAGTACAGTAAAAGAGCTGCTCACTAAAAAATTTACATTTCTTTGCAAGTAAAGTTCAAACAAGACCAATTGCTAATTTAAACTTTTAGTTGGTCCTATGTACTAGGAGTAAAGTGAAGCATTTTTACTGAGAAGAGAAACAGCCAAAATATCCATAATATCTTAAATAAAATAAAAATGCAAATAATAGATATAAAATCTCCATGGCAGGTTGAAAAATAATTTGATTTTTTATTCTACATTTTATATCAATTCTTAGCTTTGCCCCCTTGTAATTATGCTAGCTCTCTTATTTTTAAATAGCTCCTGAAATCCAGAAATGAGTTTTACGGCAAGTCTTATCACGCCCACCACTTTGCTCAGACTAATTCCTTCAGAGCATCTACCTTGCAATGTTATTCTGAATCCCCTCTTGTAGAGGCTTCTTGCTGCCAGTGATATTATAGAAAGCTTAGGGAAACTAACAGTCTAACTCAGCAATGATATGAAATGCTACTTTAAATGCTTGTAAAATCTCCAGTACCCTATGGTTTTCTAATGAATTTTGATGTAAATAGATTTAGTGACCCTTAATGACAAGAGAGATGGAATCTTTTCAAACAAGGCTCCCAGGAATGACTACAACAGAGAAGCACATAATAACTTTGTTGATTGATGCATGAAGTCCTAGTTCCTGAGGTGACACTTCAGTTCACTCCTCCATTACTGAGTTTTGGGAAATATGTCTACTGGACATATGCCCCATTGTCTGAGAACTCATTGGAGTTGTTTTTCATTGTCTTCTTAGAATGGCATTCACTTGACCAAACACAGACACCTATGATGTGAATGTCTGAGCTAGTCACACTAAGGCTCCGTTTATAACCAATGCAGAAAAATAAGTATTTGTACAGTGATTCATCTTACTGAAAAGTCACTGTCTAAAATATATCAGATGAATTGTGCCCTAAAAATGCCCATTTCTCTTCACTGACTACAAAAACAGCCTGAGATGGCCGACTCAGATACAGATACCAAAAGGGAGGAATTCCATTCACATTTTGCCTTAGTAATTTCTTTGTTTCTTTTGCTGCCTTTTTAGGGACAGCACATAAATAATAAACCACTGTCTCTAGCTCCAAAGCAAGGACCTACAGCATGGACCTACACTTTTCCTGAGCACACAAATGTCCTAATTCTGACAATAACACAAGGTCAGATCCTAGATCGTCCCCACCTATGACACTTACTGGCACATCTTGCCTGCAGTAGACTGCTGCAAGTTATCCTCCATTAAAAAACTTGAGTTTGATTGTCTATCCCACGACAGTTCCCTTTATGCATCTCACGAGCCAGTTCTCTGACTCCTGGTATCAGTCTCTGCTGCTTCCCCCCGGCTTTATCCAGAACATAGTTTTGCTGCTGCTAGTTTCTGCTCAATAGATTCATCACAGTACAACACAGAGAGGACAGACTATTACCTGCATGCCCCACAGCAGGATCCTAATAGCTGTACTGCAGGATATTTGAAAGTTGAAAGAGATACCCATTAAAGGGCTTAACAGCCACAGTGGACTCATGCCCTCAAGTTGTGTTAACGGGGGAAGTAATCTATGGTCTGTCTGTATCTTTGACTCACCCACACTACCCAGCAAGATCAGAAACTCAGTTCATTCAATGCATTCAAATGAAGCATCTGATTTTAAGTAGAATAAATTCTGTGTATGGCAGGAGAGTAAGGCAGAGAGCTGTTTCATTTCAATGCAGCAACTGAACTGAGATTCTGATCTTGCCAGATACTGTGGGTGCATTGTCAACTGTATGCTGATGTGTTTTGGCTCAAAGTTTTGTGGGTTTTTTTTGGGGTAGAGGTGGTTCATGCCCACTGAGGATGAAATGCTGGTTTTACACTTACATGTTCTTGGAGTTAGGGAAGTTTTGAGTTCATTCTTGCTAGCTTCTGGAATAAACTTTGGACAGTTCATATTGTTGTTAATGCTGGATGTCAGCTAACTCAAAAGAAACAATGCTTAAACAGAGCATTAGTGTGATCTCTGATTTTCTCAGACCCCATCAAACATACAGGGCATTTTGAGGACTAGTTTTACTTTTATTAAAGGTACAGATGTAGCAATCTGGTATCATCTTCCTGACCCAAACCTAAATAATTATACTCTGTTGGAAACATGCTACAAACACTCAAGGTGCATGTGCATGTTAGCGGGTCAAAATAGTTTCTATAAAGTTTATTAAGATCTTACTGGCTTGCAAAAGTGAGAACTGTCTGATTTCATTCTATCCTTCTCAGTGTTAGATTCCAATTTATATTAGATTCTGAACTTTTTCTGTAGTAAACAGGCAGATATAGAAACTTCCAGAGGGCAACATACCTTTCCTAAGCGTTTAAAACAAGCAAGCTGAATTCAGTTATTCCCACTAATGAGGGAGAAAGCACAAAAGCAAGAGCAAGAGCAAGAACTTCAGTTTTTACATAGCTAAAATGAGGTGACTTGAATATTATCTACTTCAATATTTGGCAGCCACATCTCTAGGACCAGTAATGACTTCACCAGACAGATGAAAAAAGAATGCGCCCTGAGTTTCCAGTTGCTGGAGAGCTCCAAACTTAACAACCAGTATGGTAAATACATGCAAAAAAGTATTTGGAAGATACATAGAAAAAGGAAGAGTTAACATTATTTCTTGGCTCTCTGGAGCTACAAAATTCTAAGCCAAACTGAAGAAAAATTGTTACCGAATATGAATAAAATGAATTCAGAAATGCTAGTTTTCCTTACTTGCACGCCTGCTTAGCAATTTGGATCTAAGCAAATGCACAAACCCACTAACTCCTTAGACATACTTTTTCACCTCCTTAGTTAGTGCTGTTGTATCTTTTCAAAGTTGTATCTACATCAGAGTAGGATATGTGCAAAAAATCAAACCCCAAATGTAAAACATAACTGCAGGAAAATTGTTTCATTTATTGATTTCTTGAGTGAATCTGTATGACGATAAAGAGACTGAATGAAGCATTATCTTACAGAAGCACCAGTTTAGACCACTGATACGTCTGAACCCTTGCAGAAAAAAGAATTTTTTTTTTTTTTTAATGGATTGGAGTCTACTCAATAAAGGAAAAAAAAAAACATAACAAACTGCAAAGAAAATTGAGGTTCTTGTAAACTCATTTTCTAGTAGTTCTGCATTCCTTACTGCTAACCATGTACATCAAAGGAGGAACATGGCATCTGTAGTACTCCTGAGATGCCTGAAATCCCAAGAAAAAATAAACAAATTGCATTATCCACCATGTCCAAAAATTATGGGATAGCTTTATGGTTTTACTGGACCTCTGAGGTTCAGTTAAGTATTTACCTTCATGGAATATCACTGAAGGAAGTAAATTAGCCTGTTTGTTTAATTTTTTCTGGACAGTATACACAGCAGTGCAGTGAAAATATGAAAGGGACCAAATATTCTTTGGATTTGAATATGCCATATGGGTTCCATGGAATTCCAAAGAAGTCAAAGGAATTTGGAGAATTTTGATTTACACCACACCAAAAAATTCCAATCCAAAATAAAAAAAAAAAAAGAAAAAAACCTATCAATCTTATTAAAGAAAATATGATAATAACATGGGGTAAGGTGAAAATGCTTATATTAGAGCTTCTTTTGTTTTAGAAGATGAAGTAAGCTGTCCAATTGATTTCAGTGAACTTAAAATCAAGTACTTAAAGGTTATCTTTCCTTTTATTTTTTCCAAATCGACGCTAATACAAGCAGACCACAGTTAAACAGAAGCCAATAGGAAAAGAGTTATAGTATGACAGGTGAATTCCATGTTTCTAATGTTAGAAGAACAAAAAAATGTCACACAATGGACTTTTGCAAAATTTAACCTCATAAGGATTTGAAAATGAAAAAAAAAAAAGGAAAAAAAAAAAGGAATGCTTCTTCATGTGTTTAATCAAAAGTATTTTCTTGTCCACTTTCTGGGAATTTTCATTTTCTAAAATAAATGTTTGCCAATCAAGAATTACTAGAGTCCTTTAAGAACTTATCTCAAACCTGAATTTTAGAAGAAAAAAAGATGTATCTGGCCTTCCATATTATTAAATATTTTGAACAGATAAAATTATTTTTAAAGGAATAAAACCAACCAAAATTTCTCTGGTATCTATATCCTACATTTGCAGATATCACATTCACAAAACAATGTTTTCTGGTTTTTTGTTTGTGGGCTTCAGAATACAAGGTTGAAAAGAACAAGTGACAAATATCCATGATAATATGGTCTATTGTGGACCTTACAGCTATGAGTCAATTGCTCTACAGGAAGTATTTCTTGAACCTCAGAAAAGATCAAGTATGTGAAATCACGCTGTTGATCCCTTCCTGAAACTTTTGAGTCTACACAAGGGAGAAAGTGACCCATTGTGTTAAATCCACAACTCAGTTCACTCCAGCTGCACATAATAAGAACATATCCCATCAATCTGGACCTTAAATCTGATGGAAGAGATGAAGCTTAGATAAGTACTGGGTTTGTACAAGTATACAGATACTGATTTTGCAGAAATGATGCAGTGATGTTTCAGAGAGGGCTGAACACTTTCAGAATTCCAAATAATTAAAGTCTATTTCACAGAATCACAGAATGGTTGAGGTTGGAAGGGACATCTGGAGGTCATCTGGTCCAACCCACCTGCTCAAGCAGGGCCACCTAGAGCCAGTTGCTCAGGAACATGTTGCTGTAGGTTGACCTTGGCTGGCTGCCAGGTGCCCACCAAGCTGCTCTGTCACTTCCCTTCCTCAAATGGACAGGGGGACAAAATACGAGAATAAAAGATCATGGGTCAAGGTAAACACAGGGAGATCACTTGCTGATTACTGTCGCAGGCAAAACAGACTGAGCTTGAGGAAATTAATTTAATTTATTGCCGGTCAAATCAGAGTATGATAATGAGAAATAAGAACAAATCTAAAAAAACACCTTTCCCCCATCTCTCCCTTCTTCCCAGGCTCAACTTCACTCCTGACTTCTCTACCTCCTTCCTCTGAGCGGTGCAAGGGGATGGGGAATGAGGGTTGCAGTCATTTCATAACGCTTTGCCTCTGCCACTCCTTCCTCTTCATGCTCTTCCCTTGCTCTAGTGTGGGGTCCCACGCATGGGATATACTCCTTCATGAACTTTTCCAATGTGGTCCTTCCCATGGGCTGCAGTTCTTCAAGCACTGCACCAGCATGGGTCTTTCCCACAGGTTGCAGATCTTCGGGAATGGACTGCTCCAGCATGGGTCCCCCACAGGGCCACAAGTTCTGCCAGAAAACTTGCTCCAGCGTGGGCTCTTCTTCACAAGCTGCAGTTCCTGCCAGGAATGTGCTCCAGCATGGGCTCTCCATGGGATCACAGCTTCATTCAAGGCACATCCACCTACTCTGGCGTGCGGTCTTTCATTGCTGCAGGGTGGATATCTGCTGCATTGTAGACCTCCATAGGCCGCAGGGGGACAACCAGTATCACCATGATCTTCACCATGGGCTGCAGAGGAATCTCTAGGATGTGCTGGAGCACCTCCTCCCCCTCCTTCTTCACTGACCTTGGTGTCCACATAGTTGTTTCTGTCACATTCTCACTCCTTTTTCTCAGCTGCTGTTGTGGAACATTTTTTACCCTTTCTTAAATATGTTATCATAGAAGCAATACCAACATTGCTGATTGGCTCAGCTTTGGCCAGTGGTGGGTCTGTCTTGGAGCTGGCTGGAACTGTCTCTGTCTGACATGGGGGCAGCTCCTGGTGTCTTCTCACAGAAGCCATCCCTGCAGCCCGCCTGCTATCCAAACCTTGCCACATAAACCCAATACACCTGTCCAGATGACTTTTTAATATCTCCAAGGAGGGAGATCAACAACTGCTCTTGGAAGTCTGTGCCAGTGCTCCGTCGCCCTCACAGTAAAAAAGTGTTTCCTGATGTTCAGAGGGAACCTGCTGTGTTTCAGTTTCTGCCCATTGCTTCTTGTTCTGTCACTGAGCACCACTGAAAAGAGCCTGGCTCAGTCTTCTTTGCACTCTCCCTTCAGGTATTTATATACAATGATAAGATTCCCCTTAAGCCTTCACTTCTCCAGGCTGAACAATCCCAGCTCTCTCTGACTTTCCTCATAGGAGAGATGTTTCAGTCTCTTTTAATCATCCTTGTGGCCCTTCGTTGGACTATCTCCAGTATGTCCATGTCTCTCCCTCACTGGGGAGCCTGGAACTGGACAGAGTACTCCAGGTTTGACCTCACCACTGCTGAACAGGGGGGAAGGATCACTACTCTTGAGTTACTAACAATGCTTTGCCTAATGCAGCCAGACTAGGGAGACAGCTGAACAGTGTTTTCATGGTAATATTTTTCTAATGAAAGGTTCTGATGTGAGCAAATAGAGCATTTGCAGAAAATGAATGTTATTACACTAAGAAATTGATAAATTTTAGTTACTGTACTAGTTACCTGGCTGTCAGGTATATGTCAGGACGGATGGATGTCATTGTCTGACCTTCAGATTGTCAAAAAAGTGGCACAGCACATTATGATTTTTTTTTAAAGTGTGTTATGATGAAAAAACCCCACACCTCTGCAGTAGAAGGAATTTGTTTCAGTTTCTGATTTAAATTTTAATCTTACATCTTAAGTATCTTACAAAAACTGGTAGCCAGCAATAAGAAAACTGTTGAGGATGTGATCCAAAAGGTTTCCAGCAGCAGATGACAAGTTGTCATTTTATCTGAAAAGTATTTTGCAGAACAGGAATTTATCCCTTGTTTCTATTCTATTATTTTTCAAGCTGTGGATTCTGGGTCTTGTTTGAAGACCACTGAGTCTTCAATTGACTTCTGTATATCTCATTTAGGACCACAATATCTTAAAAGTTAACATCCATTTAGTGTGTAGAATGTAATACAGATTTTTTTGCCAAATCAGTAAGGCATTTTACAGAAACTACTGCATAGTAGTTGCAAGTGGCAGAGAATAATAATATCAAGGTGGCAGAGAACTTCAAAAGGGTTGTTTTTCTTTTTTTTAAAATAATTTAGGTATTGAGCTAGAAAACCCCTGAGCTATATTTACATTAAATTTACCAATTCACTAACACTTCTTTATGGTACCAATACCGGCCTAGCAGAATACTGAAAATCAATGCTCTTATGTTATTCTAGGACCAAAGATACATGTAAAAATTAGTACAAATTTAGAAGTGTTTGTCCAAAGGTTCTTCTAATGTAATTCTAGACGCTGAACTTATCATTCTCATCAGTAAAACACAAGAGCTTGTATTGTTTGCTGCTAGGATTTCAAATTGCTGACAAATTCTCCACGAGTGTGTTTAGCTCCTAAATCAGCAAAGGTCCAATGAATGTGCCAGGGGCCTCAGCACTCTTTCTGCAATAGAAACATGATCTGTGTTCTGATAAAACCTAATTCTTTTGGAAACTAACTGTAAAATGACTCTGTGACAGTAATTCTATATCATCCTCTGTATATCTGCCACTAAGAAAAGCAAAGATTAAAGCAATGTAGCCAGCTCATCTCTCTTTTCCCTGTAGAGGTGTAGTGGTGTTCAGGCAGGTAAAAATGTGGAATTAAGAGGGTTTTAACCCTTCTATTACTACTGGCCAATGTAACGCTTCTTTATCAGAGAGCACAGTTCAGATCACATTTTGCATGTAGACTGAGACTGAACTCTAACCCTTGGACTGGATGATCTTAAAGGTCTTTTCCAACCTAAATGGTTCTTTGACACGTTATGCCAGTTTAAACTTGTCACTTTCTCTTCCAGGACATATTATCTTCTCTATTTATAGAATAATATCTTTTTAGGTTTATGTCACTTTACTTTAATTGTCTTATCTAAACTAGCTGATTTAGGCTCCCTACACGTTCAATGGGTACTGACTAACCATTCCCAAAGGCGATTCATTTAAATTGCCTTGATAGCAGTTTTAAGAGGGGAATGAATGCTCCTTCAAAGTGTCTTTATTTACTGACTACAGAAATAACCTGTGTAACCAGTTTAGCTTAGATCCCTAACTTTTAGATAGTTAAAGATAGCTGGAATAAACACCAGTCTGCTGCCCCTACTATAAGCCAATGATCTATCAGTAGACAGTATAGTCAATTGTATTTCCTAAAATGTTCTTAAAACTTTTCTAAACTGAAAAACCTGTCTGAAAATCTAACTGTGGCAATATTTGTCTCTAAAATAATACTAAAGGAGAAAAAAATCAGATACATAGTAGTGTTTACTTTAGAGGTTTGAATATAATCTTTCTATTCCTGGCATCCTGTTTCCAACGGCTAACCTCCTCCTCAATTTTAGTGAAATGTTAAGAGAACTGCTGCCAACCCACCTTTAGCTAAAACTGATCAACAATGGAAAACCCACAAGATTAATGAAAATCTGCAATTCTCCATTGACTTGGGCCCATATATCCTTGCACATCCAAAGCAGTGTGGGGAAAAAAAAAAAAACAACATAGAAAAAAAACCCCAAACAACAAAAACCCCTAAAACCCTGGAAGATGTGTGAACAAAACCCAGCTAAGCAGAAGTGTGTTCAATATTCCAGTGCACAGTCACTCAATAATTACGGGAGGAAATGCACATGTGGGCACACAATGCTATCAGGCTTCGAAAAGCTGTGATTGTGTCAGGCGGGACACAGCAAGGTACGAGGTGGTGGTCTGAGCCATTGATGTCTGTAGAATTCCAGAGAAAGCTCTACTAATGCATGGCTGAAAGCTTACTTAGAAGCAAGCTGTGTCAGAATACACTTTTTAATTGGAGCTCTAGAGGCCATGGACACATCTTCATCAAACGCAGACACAATCTTCTTGGAAAAGAAAGTATTCACAGTATTGCTGATGATCAATATTTTTATACTGTAAATATTTAGCAACCAAATTTTATGACTGGTTTTTGTGCATGTGGATGAGGGAAGTGGGACTAACCACATCTGCAAATGCAGCCAAGCAAGCACACTGTGACTCACTGATTTGTATATTAGAAATACGTGACTCAGGCATATAATTGTAGTAAATTAGAGGAAAACGGCTGAATTGCCTGCAGCTGGAAAATCAGGCAGATATTGGGCTTATTCCATTCTAAGTTTACAGTTGTTAATTTTATATAAATACTTAATGTAGGGAATAATCAAGGCAGAAAAAGCCACAAAATTCTGGCTTTGTTAGTTGTCACCATCTGATGGAAGTAGATATGATAGTGACAGGGGCTTCTATTATGTACTGGAACTGTCTTAGAAATCTTTTCTGGCAAAATTTTTGCATGTTTGTGGTTGGGGTATTTTTAATTTTTTACCATGGAATTTTGGAGATAGACATTCAAAGAAGAGCTGTGAGATGACAAGGAAAATGCTGTGATTGCTTCCTGCTCTTCGCGGTGACTTCCAGAGCATGAAACCAAAAGCCAAAATGCAGCTATAGTTTTTGGTCCCATCAGCTCTCAGTATGACATAGTATCTAACTGTTGCTCAGCAAGTATGTAGCTTTTTTAAAATTTGTGTTTGAGAGGTAGGAGAGTTTCCACTATTATTACACCATTGAATGTTTGAGCTCTAATGACCATTGAGATTCTCATATAAAATCACTGTTTTCAGTGTCACTTTTTAATATATCTGGACTGCAGTTAGATATCAGCCTAGGCTTTCAATGTCCTTTTGACCTCTGATTGTACAAATCCTGTAACATCAATATGATATAACCTTGTAACATAAATAGGTGAAATGACATCTTTCTGGGATTCCCTTTAACTATGTTAATACTTAAAAAGTTAGAGAGTTTGTTGCCTAAAGGCAGTATATTCCAGTAAGTTTGTGTGCAGTAAACAGCCTAGTTATTTTTCATTAGCATATCTACAGAAACAAAGATGATTAGAAATAAATTACAGGTTATACATTATCTGCATTTTGGTGTTGGTTTTTTTCCATGAATATTTCAGGTTCTGTAGCTCAGTAGTACATAGTGCTTTTTTATCGTTTGTTGTTTCTGTTAAACTACATGAAAATGTAGTTTGTGTTTCTATACTGGCTTACAGTGTGCAACGACTTATAAAGAAGTGCGAAAATGTAAATAGTTTAAATAGTTAGATCCTTCCATTTTGTTTTGATCCAATGCCTATTTCCACATTCTCAATTTTCTTCATGGTGGGAGAGAGTCCAAGTACAAAACAAGTATCAACAGGCACAATAGTGAGACTCATTGCTAAAATATGATTGAATTCAGCATGATAAGTTATTCTTTAAATGTTGTTGTGCATTTTTATTGCCTAGTTAAGCAGTAAAATGAATGTGCTATTCGTTATGGATATAAATATATCTCAGCATGTTTTAGCTAGTATGGCAGGAAGAAAAATGCTGCTTCTTATAATCTGTGATTTTCACATAGGAAAAAAAACATGTAAACCCAGATTGTCCAGTTGTGACTATTTAAAGGAACTTTCAGCAGTAGTGCTATGTAAATCAAAGCAAAAATGATTCAAAGACAATGCTCATAGGATGAATGTAATGCATACTTGTATGTACATACAATTATGTCTAATAAATTAAACATGTTCTACTCAAGATGGTAATATCCGAGACTATAGAGTTGTACATAACTCTGGAGGGATCATGCACCATATAGAGCTGTACAAGATATTAGAGGGATCATATAGTACTTAAAAGGACTAGATATTAGAAATATATTTCTTTTTTTTTCTATCCAAAAAATCAGTATAGAAGAACATCTTCCATATCCATTAAATATAACGCATACATTTCTTTAAAAAAATACTTTCTATATAATAACACCTTTCCTGGAAACTAATGGTTAACTAACATAAAACTTATCCTGCCAAATGAGATTTTAAGAACTGGAGTACAATGAAGGAGAAGGAACTACTAGCAATGGTGTTCCAAGTGTGTTGTCTAAGCAAACGTAAGGAAACTATAAAAATGTCTTTTGCTGAATCTGCTTACAATCAAAAAGCCAAGCTACTGGACATGAAAGTGCTTCTAAGAGACAGAAATAAACAGTAAACTTTAACTATATATGATTTAGGGACTGTATTTAACTCATGCTAATCTAGTAGTTTGAGAACCAATACCTGTAGTAAGACTAATAGCAAGGCAGGGGTAATATTTACTTACGTCCTCCAGGATGGATGGACAAGTAGTTACCACATGTAGAGTGTATTAACTAGCAAGAGGTAGGCAATACATCATAAATTCATTATCACCATTAAGACCATGACTTTTAGTGACTAATAAAATGATAAATTTAAGTTTCCAAGCTCACATTTTGAGGGTATTTTGAAAGAATTAGTGTAGTGATATCCCTTATGCTAATTTAAAAAGGCATGCCTCACTGCGACTTTCAGCAAGTGTTTACACTGGAGCAGTACAGCTACCTAGGCTAGCACCCACCTGCTTCATAACCTCCTGGGATGAAACTGCAAGACCTGCTAATACCGGGGCATCCAAGGTGTTTCTGAACACCTACAGCTAGATTTATTAGAACAGAAATCGAAGCCGGTTACATTTTTAGACAAGAATATGCTCAAACCAAGACAGAATAGAAATAAAAGACTTTGGAAAAAAACACTCCCAGACCCTCTGCATCTATGAAACCTCTCAGATTAGCAACCTTTAGTAGTTTCCTGCTTGCAACAGACTTTGCACAGTTACTTTGGTTCCCCAGGAAAAAATCTCCCTCATCACCTCCAAGACCAGTCTATGTGCCTGCTCCCTATCAGTGCTGTGGGGTCCCTGTTATTTCTGTCTGCCTCTCCCTCCACCACCTCAGCTTTCTTGTAGGCCCTTCTGCCATGTGAGTATGCTCAGCTGCTCTCAGAAAAAGATCAAAGTTATCCTCCTTCCAAAAGGACGGCTACCCTATGTGGGCAGCTAGGAAGGACAACCAGAAAACCACCCTCATCTTTGTTCAGACCCAGCATTTGAACAGAGTGTTCATTAACAGGCAAACTATGAACAAACAGGTAAACCTGATTCTGCGTGACTGCAAACCTACCACTTAATTTCAATTAGGGAGTTATGAAAAGGGATATATTAACTATTAGAAATAGAATAGAATAAAATAAAAAGTTGAATAGTAGTTTAGTAATGAATGATAGTTACAGGCAGCCTGTGTCAATTTAACATTAGTTAAGCTAAGAAGTTAGATTATCAGGTCATGCTGAAGCTACAAAATAGAGAGGAGTATAGTTTTCCACAAGCAAACCTTAAAAAGAAACAACTTGATTGCCGAGTCACCTGTAAATGTATTTTTTTAAGCTTTTTGAATTAAGACCAAACTATACAATATTATCTTATTGCATTCTGTAGAGTAATATATTTCATATTATTAGGATAATAAAGAGATTTTATAATAGAGATTACATTCCTCTGACCCTGAATGTCTGCTCAGGCAGATGTTCCCACCTGCAGATGTCCAAGACCTTTTTGAAGCTTAATTGGTTCACCTAAGTAAATTTCTTTGCGATAATAATTCCTTATTAGTGTTTTTCTTTAATGTTCTTTACTTTTTAATTTTTCTGTTGCTTCTTTCTTTTATATTTATTCTGTACCAGCATAATCATATTTGAAGGCATTTTATATCATTGTTGCACATAAATTTGCCATCACCTTTATTGCATTATTCTTTATTTGCTCATTGTATGGCATAATTAAATTAATAGATAAAATTATTGCCTCTTTTGACATAAAAGCTTAATCTTTTTACATCAGTTCCTTTGATTCTCATGATTTCATAGCTAATGTTTGCAGATTAGTGCATCACATCAGTAAGTACATTTTCAGGGATGTTATTTGAAAGCTTCTTTTGAACAGGCAGCACTACAGCCCCTTTGCTGGTCTGTTAGCAGTGATATTCTCATTACATTTGAATACAATCATAATGTTAATTTGTAAAAGATATTTTCCTGATGCAGAAAAACAGTCAGACTTATAGGTATATGCTACATGGCAGGGGGGCTGGAACTAGATGATCTTTAAAGTCCCTTCCAACCCAAACCATTCTATGATTCTATAATTCTATGATAATATTTTTTCCAGATAGCTCATTATACTAAAGATATGTTAGCTACCATTGTTATTTTTAAAAATTTTAAGAACAAATGCCATTCACTCTGAAATATTCCACCAAAAGCAGTATGGTTAAAATTGATATTCCTGAAGTATTTGCTGACAAGATGTTTTAATTAGGGCAGCAACAAGCTATTCAGCTATATTTGGATATAACACTACTTTAATTCATACTTCTCTGCTAAATAAACCCACAACAGCAGTCTGTGAAATTAAAATACAGGACACCTATGTTTTTGCTTAGTTTCAGCTTGTATTTTAACATTTTACACTGTTGAATATAAATATCCAAAGGAAAGGTGTAAACTAATCTGGAAGGAAGGGACTGATTCATGACAGAACAGTTCCAATTTTAAGAAGGTGTAGAACCAACAAATGAATTGCTTCCTAACTATTGCTGTGAAAATAATTTGCAATGAATAATTTATCTAACACAGCCTATTTTTAGATTTTTCTTTGTTTGGAATTGTAATGATTTTTATTTCCAGTCTTTGAATTGATTAAAATTGTTCCCTGGGAATACTTAGCATTCTTATCATGTTTGTAATAATTTTCCTGAGATGTCATAAAATGATTCTTTGTCCAGCTGATAGGTATCTAAACATTTCTTGCTGCAGTTTGAATTCTGAAATTCATATTTTGCATAGTACTGGATCTGTTAAATTTAGTCAAAAGAATATTCATATAAAGCAACATGAAAAGTGCAATACTAACTGAAGTAGATATAAAGTAGATTTGTATGAACATTTACAGTAATCTTCATAGAGTGCTTATCAGTCTTGAAGACACTGTCAAAGACAAAAAATAGAATTTGGAAACAGGAGTGGGAAAAATAGGTTTGGGGGAAAAATCTTCTTTAACATTGCAAGATAAGGCTTTTTTTCTTCTTTGAATTTTCCTGTACTGTGTTCTTCAGCATTACAATTTCAGCCTTTCATTGCTGAAAGTAAATTAATTATTTCTTTCATAATTCTAAACGTGCAACCAAATGGATAACTTTGTTCCCAAAAGAGAAGCTGCAGGGTTGGCTGTGATTTCAGCTGCTTCTTATTGACACCAAACTAAAGCCATATTTTCTCATGCTGAGAAGTAAACTGGGAGGCAGTTGTCCCACTGTGACCCGTAAATTTTGTTAATTATGATCTCCATGTTAAAGCTGACCACTGTTTTTTAACCAAAATTTCTAAATAGCCTAAGCAATTTCTTTGAATGAAAAAACTATGCATTGAAAATTGCACATTGGTAAATCCCTTAATATTGCGATGCTTAGAAGCAGATCAATGTTGTTTCCCAATGGGATGCTCTCTCTTTAAAAGTTCATTTGTAGGCTTTTCTAAGTGCATGTATAACTGTAAGAAAAAATATGCGAACATACGTACACAAGGTAATGATTAATTAATTCAGCAGAGATATTGATAAAACATCAGGTCAACTAGCAGACCATTTAGGCTGACCGTTTAGCATTTAGTCTCTGCCATGTAGTTGAGTTGAAATACATTATCATATTTGCTTAAGTGGATACAAGAGAGAGAAAAAAAATTGTCTATACTGTTATTTGCTCCAGAAAACTACATTTATCAAATGGTTTCCACTTTTCTACTACTTTATAAAATAGATAATTATTTCTGAGGTTTTTCACCTCAGGTATCTATTCTGTATGCTTAGAAAACTTCATAAAATCATCAATACTTCCATATTTGCATATATTGGCTTGTAAGCCTTCTGCTTGTACTGTACTTTGTTTATAAATGGCTCCATATTTTTATAGAATACAATGACAAAAATTATTATCTAAGAAATGCAGATTAAGAAGTGGGAAGATTGTGGCAAATGAAGAGAAACTCTGCAGGTGATATGTGAACTCAGTTTTCAGTTTGATGAATCTCTATTGTATATATAAGGAACAATTATGTACCTCTTTACAAAAAGTGTTCTACATTTCTAAAATGAATAACCTTTGAGGTTGAATGAAAAGCAGAATATCTTTATGAGTGTACATGATTTTAGTCAAGAAAAATGGGTCACAGGAGTTATTTTTCTATCATACTAAAAGTGACATTTTAATTCAGAATTATTAGAATTAAAATAAGCTTTACCCTGCTCTGTCTGTCATGCTACAGTGTAGATCAAAATTTTGATAGCTGTGAATCAGGGACTTGATCTTATTATTTCAAAGGCGAGATCTAGAGCACAAAGCAGAAGATAAAAAATAAAGGAAAGAAAAACATAAAATAGGTTGACAATGGAGAGAAGCAGAAATACTTTGATTAATTGAAAGGTTAATTACTGAAAGACTTCCTCCACGCAGCATACTGGTAATTAGAAAATCTGAGCAACGTGGGATTTCATTTAACACCATGCAAAAAGCTAACATAACATAGTAAACTGCTTAATTCTTCTTGTGTTTGTGAAACATATAACTTGGTATTTCATTTTACTCTGGAGTAAAAGCAAGCTACTTTTTCTTTTTCTTTTTTTTTTTTTTTAATAGACAAAAAAAACCAAGGTAAAAAAATGAGAGCTTGGTAGAGATGATACCAATTAGACACCATGGGCTAGCGTTATCGTTCACTACTGCCACCTTAGGTCTGAACTGTGAAGCACACTGGGCACAGGACAGAACAGTGCTGTGCAACAGCATTTTTGGTCACCTCAAGAGGAATTTTACAGTGTCTTTTAAAAAAGTATTAAGTCTCCTTGAAACTTACATTTCTTTTCCAACATTTAAGAAAAGTGTTGTTCTCATAAGAATGGGAAGTATAATGTTAAAAATGTTCCATAAGAATGGGATTTCCAGTAGAGCAACAGGCTGTCCTGCTTATGTCCCACCAGAAACTCCTCACTCCTGACTTTTGAAAACACTCTCAGTGAAACAGCATCAGCACATGTGGGAAGCTACTGACAAAAAGAAAAATTTGTGTGGAGCCTGGAGACCGCCACAACTTTGGAACCTCCTGGGTATACCTCAGGGACTGGATGACGGTCAAATTGCTGCTTTCCAAGGAGTTATAGAAATGGATAGAAAGGAGGCAATATTGGATAATGAATTTGAGGTAGTCTAAGACTGGAATATCATGAGATTCAAGTCCACATTGTTGGTGGAAGTATAAATTTAACAAGGAGTTTTGATGGGAAATGTCTTTTATAGGATAATCAAAAAGACAGACTGGAGTTACCAATGTAGTATCAAGTCTGGACAAGGCATAAAACCAAGAATTAACTCCCGTGTCACTACCTCCCACACTGAGCCATGAAGGCAGTACCCTGAAGCTGGCTGACAGTAATGTCAACAGAAACAGCAATGCTTTCAACCATTCGGAAAGAATTTCAACCATTCGGAAAGAATTCATCCTATGGTTTTAGTCACCTAAATGTTAGTCCTGTGATCTAAGCTACTTACATAGGTACTTATTATAAGGTAAGATAACTATTTAAGAAAGGTACTCTGAATAGGCAAACTGTCTGTCTCCATTTATTCCACTTTTACATGACTAAAGTTAGGTGAGATGACTCCTGTCTTTAGAGACGCAATGACAAGCACAACCATTTTCTCCAAATTTTATTTTAAGCAGGTTGATAAAATCCCATCACAGTAGTAAACAAAAGAACATGGAAATAACAAATGCATGGCAAGCAGCATGATTCAAGAAGGAGGAAAAAATGCAAAATTTTCCTAGTGCTATACAATTAACTTATCAAGGATGTAAAAATCCACATTGCCACAGGCTACTACTACAGACAGCTTATTGTCCTTCATGGACTTCTAGCATGACCTGTTCATAGAATCATAGAATCGTTTAGTTTGCAAAAGACCTGTCTTTTCCAACCTAAATGATTCTATGATTCTAAGATCATCAAGTCCAAACATAAACCTACCACTGCCAAGTCCACCACTAAACCATGCCCCTAAGCACCACATCTACTTGTCTTTTAAAAACTTCCAGGAATGGGAACTGAACCACTTCCCTGGACAGCCTGTTCCAATGCTTGACAACCCTTTCAGTGAAGAAATTTCTCCTAATATCCAATCTAGACCTCTCCTAGCACAGCTTGAGGCCATTTCCTCTTGTCCTATTGCTTGTTACTTGGCAGAAGAGACCAACTACCACCTTGCTACACCCTCCTTTCAGGCAGTTGTAGAGAGCGATAAGGTCTCCCATAAGCTTCCTTTTCTCCAGGCTAAACAACCCCAGCTCCCTCAGCCTCTCCTCATAAGACTTGTGCTCTAGACCCTTCACCACCTTCATTGCCCTTCTTTGGATACGCTCCACCACCTCAATGTCCTTCTTGTAGTGAGGGGCCCAAAACTGAACATAGTATTCGAGGCACAACCTCACCAGTGCCGCATACAGGGGGACCATCACTTCCCTAGTCCTGCTGGCCACACTATTTCTGATACAAGCCAGAATGCTATTGGCCTTCTTGGCCACCTGGGCACACTGCTGGCTCATATTCAGCTGGCTGTCAACCAATACCCCCAGGTCCTTTTCCACTGGGCAGCTTTCCAGCCACTCTTTCCGTGATGGCAACTATATTATAGTTTTCCTGCTGCAAAACGGCTTCCAGCTCCTCCTGTTTGTTGCCCATGCTTGCGTGCATTGGTGTAGATGCACTTCAGTTGGGCTACTGATCCTACCACCTTTTTGGGGGAAGAAGCCTTAATTTCTAAATGACCATTCGCAGACGCTTCCATGGTTTCTAACACATCCATAACCCTTGCATCTTTGCTGCCGCATGGATCTCCATCCCCTATCTCCACTGAGACGGCAGACCGAAGGACCTCACTAGCACACCATCCCTCAAACATTGGTGTGCCGCCCTCAGGCTTATCTCTAGTGAGCCCAGTTTTATCCCTTTCTCCCTTCCAATCTAGTTTAAAAGTCTTTCAATGAGCCCTGCTGACTCCTGTGCAAAAATCCTTTTCCCTCTTTGAGACAGGTGTACCCTGTTGGTCACCAGCAGGTCTGGTGTTGTGTAAACTGACCCATGGTCAAAAACCCAAAAATTCTGCCAGTGACACCAGGCTCGGAGCCAGGTATTGATCTGCTGGCTCTTCCTGTGTCTTCCCTCATCATTCCCTGCAACTGGAAGAATACAGGAGAACACTACTTGTGCTCCTGATCCCTTAACCAGTCATCCCAAGGCCCTGAAGACTCTCTTGATTGCCCTCGGACTTCTAGTTGTAACTTCATTGCTGCCTACCTGAAAAAGCAATAATGGGTAATAATCTGAGGGCCATAACCAGGGTAGGAAGTTTTCTTTTCACATCTTTTACCTGGGCCCCAGGGAGGCAGCAGACTTCCCTAAGAAGTGGGTCTGGTCTACATATTGGGCCTTCTGTTCCCTTCAGAACGGAGTCTCCTATGGCAAGGATCTCCGTTTTTTTCTTTATGGAAGCAGTTTTGATGCAGGGCATAGGCCAACGTAACCTTGATGACACCTCCAAGCTAGATAAACTATTGTCCTCATCATTGTTTGGTTCCACTTGCAGAGCCTATTATGCAAGGGCACCTGGGAAGCTGGGGCAGTCACAGAGGAGACGCGCCTGCTGCACCAGGCAGGAACTTGTTGCCATTGCCCCCTATCCCTTAAGTCACTGTGTTCAGCCAGGTGGAGAGATGATAGGGAATCCTCCGTATCATGCATCCTGTCTGCCTGTTGGGCCTGTCTCAGGGAAGGCAGGGTGTGATTCCAGTAGTCTCTCTCTCTCCTGCTCTCCCTGATAGTTGTCAGCCTACTCATCTCCTCCCAGAGCTCTGTCACTAAGCGGAGGAGCTCCTCTCCCTGGGCGCACCTCCCACAGGTGTGCTCACTGCTGCCATCCAGTACTGGTGTAAGGGTAGGGCACACCCTGCAGCCTGACACCTGCATGGCAGCGTGTTCCTGCCGGAGCTCTGTCTGGGAAGCTGCATCAGTCATGGTGGATGCAGAGCTTAGAGAGGCCACGGCTTTCTGTCAGATGGATACCATTTCTCCCTGGTCGAGCTGGCAGAGCTTCAGCGCCCTTCCTGCACACCCTTCCACATGAACTGCCACGCAAACTGCCGCGCCAGGCCCTTGCTGATGTGCCATGCTCTCTTTGCCCGCCCTGTGGGTGGTGCTCCTGGTTGCTAGTGCTCCCTAAGGGCTTGCTTTATACGTGCAGAGGGGCTTGGCCGCCCTTGCTCCTGGCCCTGTCCAGGTCTCGTCAGCTGCTGTCGCATTAGCCGCGGGCTCCTGGCAGCTCTCTTGGCTCCCCCTGAGGTTCCCACTGTTCAGGAAACCCCCTTGTGTACCACGCTGGAGCGGTCTGCTGTGGATCGTGCCGGCACTAGAGCTGCTCACGTGTTCTTATGTAATTCTTTCTGTTCTTCATTGCAGGGTCGGGATACCCGTTCTTAAGCATGTCGCTATCTGGATAATTCATTAAAATCTACCCTGCACAGGTTAACATTAATTTGAAAACAATGGCAGCCTCTTCAACACAAGAGCTGCTTCTATTTAACTAACCCATGTTAACAGCAGCTAACTAACAAAGACATAAATCAAGAAGTGTGAGGTAGTGCAAGAAGGAAGATAAAAGAAAATATCCCTCCACCAAAGAAAGGGTTCACTCAGTCCTCCAGCCTTTGGGAAAGAAGTTTTGATACAACTTAGTTTAACATAAGCAAGCCCCAACCACATGGGATAAAAAAAAAAAAATATTGGAAAGGAAGAGGGTATGATCACTTCCATTCCCCTTCAATCCCCAAATGACAGGGACTAGTCAAAAGTTAGAAGTCTCTTAACAGCTTCTCCTGAAGCAGACATTGTAACCACCATGGCAATTAACTGGTTAAGTATCTTTTCCCTGTCGCGGCACAAGATTACAAATGAAGCTATCATTTTCTTTCTCCATTCTTCTATCCATTCTTCTAGCTCCATGGCATACTGGCAAACAGCTCTGCTTTTGAACAACAAAACTGTGCTGCAAAATTTATAAAGCTGTTAAATAAATTGAGATCATTAAATAAAAAAATTCAGGCCCTTTATCTGGTCTGAAAAAACGCATATATTTCAATCTGAACAGACATAATATTTTTTACAGTATATCATTTCTGATGGAGATCACACAAAAGAAATAGGTTACACTGAGAAAGCTCTGCCAACAAGATAAACCTATAGTCACAGACACATCTAATTCCCCAAGCTTTCATCATTAATATTTTATGGCCCTCACTGATCTGCCCAATCTTGAAGAAAAATGTATCTTTCATTTAAGCAGGCAGAACACAGTAACGGAATTTATCTGTATCAAAAAGGAGGTAAAATGCAAAGTACAATAGAGATGTCACAGCAAAGCATTGAGTTTGCTCACTGTTACCTGAAACACTGATCCCTGTACGGAGTGTTTTATTTGAACAGCAGAAATAGTATTAGCATACACAAGTATGACAGTATTCCTATTAAGAGAAAAATATGATGAATGCTATCTGTAGGAGTTTTTTTAATCTCTACCTAAACACTTCATTTTTTACAGTCATTCCATAAAGTAACATCCATTTCCTTTGCTGCAGATTCCTGTAGGATGTGGCTATTATTTCAAGTTTAACCTATCAACATTTTTGATTTATCAGCATTAGAGAGAATATAAAAAGGAAATGATTCTTTTCCTACATTCACTGACGAATCTCAATGCATCAAGGAATATTTACTAGGGTAAAGACACTTGAGGAGACCATGCAGTTTAAATAGTTTTGTTGGTGAGTCTGTTTGCATTAGTGATATGTGAAAATACAAGAACAGAAGCGCTGTGCTGTGCTCTGTATTAACTCTATCAGTTCTGCTGAGGTATAGTGGGAATAATGTATTTGCCTATGGCAAAGAGGAAACAATGAACTTATTTAGAAAAAAATAAAGGTATATCAGTTAGAACTCCATTAATACATGCCAGTTATATAAGGCTGACCATGAACCACCCTTTGATGGTAATATAGTGATATATGAGATTTAGAGACCACCTGAACAATCTCTAGATCATGATCCTTGTTTTTCCTGCCTAGGCTGCGCTGTTTGACTCAGGTCACAAGGACACAACTGTGTAATTTGCAGGCAGCCCAGTGCAAGCAATGGTGCAACTCCTTATCAGATAAAATAAGCCATGAAAATGGAGAGACTACGGTTTGTGATATACCTCTCTACTCTATCACCTCCATATGAGGATTGATCAGCTTTCTCGCCATCCCTTTTTAGCACTGTATGTTGGTGTGATATGGAGCAGTTCCTTGAAATCAAGAAGTCTAAAGCCTGTAATTCTCCAGGATGCTTATCCTAATATACAGTCCTTGTGATGGCAGCTGACTCTTTTTACCTTTTCTGTTTTACTGAGCTACAGCATTATCACAATATGATAGAAGTGCTGGTTAGGAGAGATGTCTATGGAGTGCATGTAGGCCAATTCCTACTCAGAATGGGGCTATGCCCAATACTAGAAAAAGCCAGCTGTGGCTTTTTCCAGCCAAGGCATGAAAATCTTCAAAGGCATTCCACAACCTTCCTGGGTAGCCCATTCCAGTGCTGCACTGCCCTTCTAGTGGATTTTTTTCCCAAGTGTCTAATCTGAAACTCTCAGGCTGTTATCTCTGACATTAGCAGAGAGCTAAAACTACCATTGTGTTACCTAACATTATGAAAACTCAAGATGAAAAATTAAAAATTAATAAAACCACTTACAACATTTCATTTGTGCCACCAGATGCAGGAACTGAAAACTTCAGTGCAAAGTCATCCCACAACAGCTCATAAGACAGACATGAAAACTCTCCTAGCAGAATGCCTTACCATTTGAAGGTCCAAGCCAGAAACTGAAAGACAAGAAATGAAAATACACTTTTCAAATCTCATCAACTTCATTAGAAGTGACTGTGGTAATTACTAACAGTTTAGTCCAATGGGAAAGATACCCTATTATCTGTAATACAATTAAAATGCAAATAATATTCAGCCATCTATATTTTAGATTCTAATAATTAATACTCAGTATTACCAGTGTTCCAGTAAAACCGCATCCTCATATCATATTCTCAAAAGTAGTTCAAAAGTCACATCTGGGAAGAAACAAGAAGTGGGAAGGAGAAGATAGAAGGAGGATGAATCACAGTCTGAAGTGTGCTATCTCTTTCTAATGACTAGAGTTAAATCTTAGGAAAAGAGGCTTCTAAATTAGATGCCTCATTTAAATGAATAAAGCCAGATGAAAATCTGACTGTGAACCTCCAACAAATCAATAATATTTTAATCAAAAGTCAGATAATCCAACGAAGGGAAGGGAAGGGAAGGGAAGGGAAGGGAAGGGAAGGGAAGGGAAGGGAAGGGAAGGGAAGGGAAGGGAAGGGAAGGGAAGGGAAGGGAAGGGAAGGGAAGGGAAGGGAAGGGAAGGGAAGGGAAGGGAAGGGAAGGGAAGGGAAGGGAAGGGAAGGGAAGGGAAGGGAAGGGAAGGGAAGGGAAGGGAAGGGAAGGGAAGGGAAGGGAAGGGAAGGGAAGGGAAGGGAAGGGAAGGGAAAGACATTGGGATTTGGTTCAGGAGCCAAAAGGTCTTGCTACAAGTGTGGAAAGGGCCCAGTATCTTTGACAAACTGTTAACCTCTTAATCTGGGAAAATTTTACCAGTTATAGTTTCCTACTCATTAATACCACTATAATTATTCTGGTAAAATGAAACAAGAAATTTTTCCTATTCTGAAATGAGAAATTATAATCTCACCTAAAATTATAGTTTTATAACTTTCATGTGTTGGCATGAACTCAGCATAGGGATGCAGTACTAACAGAAATGATACAGCCTGTCCTTTGCTAGAGAATCCTTATTGATTTTACCTGTTAAATACAAAATTTGGGTAGACAGATAGTTTGCTTCTGTGATTCATCCGCATATTAAAGTACCCTTTGGTCTTCAGAACAAAATGAAGCCTGAGTAGATAGGATAGAAAACCTTACAAATAGCAAATAAAATTGCTGAAATGATAAATTCTTTTATTATTATGGATGTAAACTATGGTCAATAACATATTTTCTTAGACTGTGGGGAGCTTAACATGGCTATAAAAAGAGAGCCGTTAAATTATAGATGATGATGATGATGATGATGATGATGATGATGATGATGATAATAAAAATAAATAAATAAGTAAATAATAATAACAACAACAACAAGAACAACAACACAATGTCAAACAGCCAGCAGAAAAAAAAAAGCGAACCATAATTTGGAAATACAGAACCCTTGTCTAAATTAGATGCATCCTCAGGCTTTTGGCAATGAAAGCTATGAGAATCATCTCAGAGCTAAGGATTTTAGGGAGGTAAAGATTCTTACAGTGTCATCTAGTAATAGCCTCGTCCCCATCCTCATCATATCATAAGGCTATGCATGTACATATGAGAAAAAAAGAAAAAAAAAGCTGCAGCAGTCTCTAGTCACTGTAAAATAATTAAAATATGTAACTTAGGACTGATGTCTAACATTTATATATTGAATTGCTTCCACAATATGACAATAATACCCACCTAGGATAATAACAGTTCTAGCTCCTGGCACCTGTCTCAGAAATAAGTGACTTCTTACTGAGGACTTTCTGCTTGTGATAGAGGAAAAAGAAGGGAATGATGTCTGTGTGTATACATCAAAAGACAGGAAAAGTGATGGTGATTAATTGGAATGTATTGCAAAGTGTAGGACCCGGGCATGACATAGGTGGTATAGAATAAGGGGTGGATACAGCTGACCAAAGAGTGAATTGCCCAAAATTATACTGTCTCACTTTATTTTGGAGAAGGGTGAGAGAAAGATCCTTGGTTTGTGCAGACTGCCACAGGTCCGCTGAAATCACCTTTTTCTGCCATGTCAGGAATTGTTCTTCAGTTTAAGTCTTTTTTTTTTTTTTGCTTTTTTCCCCAGTTTCCTTTTCCATATCAATTAACAAAGAAAAGGAAGGTAAACAATGAGTGCTGTTTCTTAATTTTTCACTAGTTACAGACCAAAAGTTGGTCCTGGTTGTTTCTTTGTTTGTATAAGCTCCTGAAAAAAGTGACTTAGAATCATACCTGGAAATTGTTCTTAAATGATTTTTTGAAATGGCTTATATTTTCATGTTTCCTATCTGTAAAATATGGTCCCCAGATTTCTTTGTACTAACGGCAGTATCTTATGACAGACAGATTCTGGCGTTCTAGAACTGTACTGGAAGGGCATTCACATCAATTTTCTTTATAATCTTTATCATAATCATCAAGGAGATTTTTCTTTTTCTAGTAGTCTTCATGGATGATAGGCAAGCCTGTCCCTGTGCCACATTCTTCCAATGCTTATCCATTAATACCTTGAAACCTAGCAAGAGCCTTCTTTCACAAGGCACATGTCTCCTTCTGTCTGCCAGAAATGAATGCTGGCATCTGCTCTGAAGCCCATTCATTGAACCTATACCATTTCTAGAGCAAAGATCTGCTAGATGTGGGGGAATCTGTGCCAAGCCAGCCTATCTTTGTACTACAGTCACTGCTCTTGTTGCCCAGTGTGAACCTCCAGGGTTTCCTAAGGATTGAAGGAGGGAACGCAGAGGATGGAAGTGGCTACTTATACATAGACTCATCTGTTTCAGCCAAGGGAGTTTCTAAACTGTAAATAGGGGGGCATTCTCCAGAGAGAACAAGGATAACAGTTATAAAAATTTATACACCCATTCCTAAAGGTGTTAAATTTAATTTGCCTAGTGAAATCTATGAATTTGTCTAAGTCCAGGAAAATAAAACAACAACAACAACAAAATAATATAATACATATAAAAAATATATTTCTTTAAATTGGGCAGCTGATATCAGCTTTGATTGTTTTTCACAGCAATAGAGATGTTTTCATGTCTGCAGTATGGGCTGTAGCATTTAAAGACTTACCTGAATGATTTAAAGAACTAGTTTAACATGAACTCTAATTTTTCTGGACTTCAAAACTGTCCCATAACATAATTTTAAGTAATATTCTTCTTTTGTCTGTGAAGAAATAAATGCTTGCTAATGTAAGCATGTGAAAGATGTACCATTAGAATTTAATGAGACATTAAAAGCTAAACTTGGAGGTTTTAATAACCTTAGCTGGATCTTCTATTTTTACCCGAAGACCATTTTTAATACCTGTCTGCATTGCCTCATTTTTCCTGTTGAATTTTATTCTTTGGTATTCTGAAGTTTTACAGAGTCACTGTCTGGTTTTATATTATAGAAGAAGGGCAGCTTTCCCCCTAAATGGTCAGTGTTTGCCAAAGGCCATTTGATCTTTTTAATCATCTGTACTACTCATTCAGAAAGACGAATTTCTAGTAATTCTTACTGCATACTGTGTTTAAATAGTAAAGAAGGTTTTCATATATGTATTCAAATCAAGCCACTCCTTTTTTTCTCAATTTCAGCAAAAATGTAAACAAGCTGATATATCTATCATTCAGAAGAATATAGCTAGGTTTCTGGAATAAAATGCTCTTTCTCATTTACTGATGCAGGAGAAGTGATTGCTCCCTGCAGATTGACAAAGCTATTCCAGTGCTAATCTTGTGTAAATGTCAGAAGTGGCAATGAGGTGATCTCCTGGGAAGTGGGGTGTGGATGTGGGGGGTGCTGGAAAGCAGAAAACCCTGCAAACCCAAACACACAATCTGAACCCCTAAACATTTCCAAAGGACAAACTTTTCATAAGATTAATGAAAATTTCAAATATTTTTTGGCTCAAAATCAGTTATTAGAGCCAGGTGAACAGCTATAGTGTTCTGCAGTACCACAAAGCTACTCAAGTCAGTGACTCACACTGTGACAGGTTGTGCTGGGAAAAGGTCTACATGGCCAGTGAAGCCATGTAGAAACAGGCTGGTCCAATAAAAGTGTTGTTTCTTCTCACCCGCTCATGAATGCAATGCTTTCCCCAAATTTGAAACTGTTTCAAAATAGAACTGTATCAAGTAGAAGTCTCCAAATACTACACAGTTGCAATTAGCATTTATTAAATATCAAACGAGATGTATTATAACACCTTTTTCATACATGCTGTAAAAAGTGGAAAAGAACAACAGAAACTTAGTCCACAGTAATGGAAGGCTAATGTATCCAATGGATTAATATGACATCTAACAAATTTTTCAGTCTCCTAGACATCTGTACATACAGAAGAACAGCAGAGGGAAGGAAGAGAGAAAGGAGAAGGAAATTTAAAGTTAATAGTGGTGAATGACAAGAACATTTTTTGGTTTTTATGTTTTGTTATTTTTTTAATTCCACTAGCACTATGACCACTATGACACTAACAATGCTCCACTATGGCTGGGAGTAGAACAGAAACAAAAATGTGAGTTAAGTACTGATCCACTGTTATACAGTAAACACCATCAGAAGTACAAGTCTTTGTTACCTCAATTGCACAAATGCTATATAGTTACCAAAGATCTCTTCTGTTAGAGTGGAAAAGCAGTATTAATTTCAGTCAGAAACCAGCCTCATTGCCATGTAAAAAAAAAAAAAAAATCCAAAAATGTAGTGTTTAAAATCATCGAGTTTTATTTATTTTCTTTAACTGGTAGATTTTTGCTGTTACTGTAGTTTAACCCCAGTCGGCAACTAAGCACCACAAAGCCGCTTGCTCAACCTCCCACCCCACCCCAAGTGGAATGGGGAACAAAATCAGAAGAAAAAAAGTAAAACCGGTGGGTTGAGATAAAGACAGTTTAATAGGACAGCAGAGGGAACAAAAAAAAACCCTAATGACAGAAGAATATACAAAATAAGTGATGCACAATGCAATTGCTCACCACCTGTTGACCAATGCCCAGACCATCCCCAAGCAGCGATTGCTGCCCCCTGGCCAACTCCCCCCAGTTTATATACTGAGCATGACATCATATGGTATGGAACATCCCTTTGGCCAGTCTGGGTCAGCTGTCCTGGTTATGCTCCCTCCCAGCTTCTTGTGCACCTGGCAGAGCATGGGAACCTGAAAAGTCCTTGACTAGTGTAAGCACTACTTAGCAACAACTAAAACATCAGTGTGTTATCAACATTATTCTCATCCTAAATCCAAAACACAGCACTATACCAGCTACTAGGAAGAAAATTAACTCTATCCCAGCCGAAAGCAGGACAACTATTTACATTCTTCCTAACTCTACACTGTCCATGTGGATCACTGCAGCAAAATAATAAACTGAAATAAAGATGCATTAAACAGAGCAACATTTTTAGCCAACTGAGATGTTTTAGAATTGCATGAGAGCTTCTGACCAGATCTTTCAGAGAACTGAAAATCCTCTGTCCATTTGTGGTAAGTGAAGTGTAAAAAAATATTGCCTTTGACTGCTAGCTTACCACTAAAGGAAATAAAGGCAAATTTGTATCAAGCATGGAAGAAATATATACTATGCATACTATGATGTTTATTTTAAATATTTAATGACAGAGTAGACTAGTTGCATATTCTACCCTTACATAGTGGTATACTTCTCTTATTCAATAGTATTGCAGATATCTATTCAGATATGATGGTAATTAATCTTAAAAATGATTCTACATGAAAGAAAAAAGTAGAGAATAATTCAGATACATCTCAGTACTTATGATATTTAGATACTTGAAGACAGATTAATTTTATGTGAATGAACAGCTGAAATTATTTTCCACTAAAGTGTGACTGTAAAGGTTTCGTAATATTTTCAGTTTGGTTCTTAAAGAAAAGCTCTAGGTCAGATCAATAAAAGCACTTAAAGGTCAGCTTCCTTTATTTATATATTACATTTATGTTTTATTTATTTATGGTCCTTGTATAAATAAAAGGGAAAATAATTTTGTCAGAAAAAAGACAAGCAAATAAAAATGAGAAGTACCATTGATAGAATAAGAACAATATCATGTATGTTAGAATTTTAAACATACTGTTATGCTTAAATGGTGACATTATATGAATGATTTAATGTTATGCTTTACTTAGTGGTATATTTATGGCATAATTATGATATACAGTTGAAATAGACCAAAATCTTTTCAGTAATAGTGCATAAAGATGTTTGAACTGAACTTCTAGGAACTGGAAGTGCTCTTTCAATTTATTGACTTTGGTAGATCGTTAGAAATCTATAACCACATGAGGACATACTAAGAATGAAATATAGCTCATATAAAAAACTAATGACTTCCTTTTTAATGTTTCATCAGTCTCTAGAATATGTGTTGAAAGCTTACAGGTTGTAGTTTTGGTTGAAAGAGAGCCAAAAAAAGCTTATAATATAGTTTTAAAGCAATCTTGGTTTTCAGAGACTCATAAAAGAAAGTTTCTTATAACCTTTAGCTCTATTTGCCTAAAATTCCTTCACTTGTAAACATTAGGTCCTTTGATAACTGATTTTTGTGAGAAAATGACCAACGCATCATTTTTACATTATCACTCCAGAAAGAAAAATAAAGCAGCTTGTTAAGCAATATATTCTTTGTGTTCTCTTACACTACTTTTAGTTTAACTCTTGAACTATGAATGCATTTAAAACAAAGTAATTTTTTGTTGCTTGAACCAGCTGGTCATTTAATGAATCACTTGACAAAGTAATATACTCTGCAAAATGTGAAATTGTTACTGACTACTGATAAGCTACCTTTTAATGCTTGATTAGGCTCTATAAGGAGGTTCACAGCATTTTTCTGAATCTCTATATTTGTAGGCAATTCACTTCACCTCTAAAGACATCTATTCTCCCCACTCCACAGTCCCCAAATAGATGCCAAACAATCTAGCTCAAAGGCATCTGCCATTGAATCTGTTATACGCCTCTGAGACATTTGCACCAAATTTTTTCCTCCCATATCCTGACATGCGTCCTTGCACCATGCTCGCTTCTTCATAACTGTGATTATTAGCTTCACCAGAAAGACTTTGGAAAAGTGATCTCTGCTCATTAGTTAGATCCCCATGGAATATCAGACACTTTGAACAGTACTGCCACTCTCTTGGTGAGTTTTCCCTCTCAGGCACTTCATATAAGAGAGAAGACGGAGAGGTATCTCTGTCCCCAGCAAGGGACCCACCGAAGGACACTGTGCTCTGCAGAACTCCACTTTGCCAAGAGGACTGATTCGGTGGAAAGCTTTGCATCAAGCATATCACACACTGCCAGCTGTGCTCCATGAGACTATCACACAGCCCCATGTTACATGGCGAATTGTTCACTCACATGCTCACCCTGCAAAGGTGCGCTCTTAGCACAGCAAATGTGGAAGAGCTCTGCAGACAAAGCACAGCGTATACAGTGCAATAAGGAAGGAGAAAAGCAAGGGAGATGAGGAGCTGGCAAATAGCACAGACACTGAACAACCTGCTGGAAGACAAACAACAGTGTCCACACAGGGCAGTCACCCTTTTTCAGTTTTGCAGTCTGTGAAGGCACGGGTCAGGGCCATGGCTGAGAGCCCTTCCAGAAGTCTTTTTCACATCCAGCTTCAGAAACACCAGGGAGGCTCTGCATTGCTTTTGCAAAAGACAATTGTAGTTCTTTGCACTTGTGTGCAAAGAAATGTCATAAATAGTGTGGCCAACAGGACTAGGGAAGTGATAGTCCCCCTGTACTCGGCACTGGTGAGACTGCACCTCAAATATTGTGTTCAGTTTTGGGCCCCTCACTACAAGAAAGACATTGAGGTGCTGGAGCACGTCCAAAGAAGGGCAAGGAACCTGGTGAAGGGTCTAGAGCACAAGTCTTATGAGGAGAGGCTGAGGGAACTGGTGTTGTTTAGCCCATAGAATAGGAGGCTCAGGGGAGACCTTATCACTCTCTATAACTACCTGAAAGTAGGTTGTAGCAAGGTGGGTGTCGATCTCTTCGCCCAAGTAACAAGTAATAGGACAAGAGGAAATGGCCTCAAGTTGTGCCAGGGAGGTTTAGATTGGATATTAGGAAAAATGTCTTCATCAGAAGGGTAGTCAAGCATTGGAACAGGCTGCCCAGGGAAGTGGTTGAGTTCCCATCTCTGGAGGTATTTAAAAGACATGCAGACGTGGCACTTAGGGACATGGTTTAGTAGTGGACTTGGCAGCGTTAGGTTAACAGTTGGACTTGATGACCTTAAGGGTCTTTTTCCAACCTAAATGATTCTATGTTCCTTGAGCATTTTGTCAGTCTTGATGCCTACACCACTGACAGTCTCCTTCCCTGGGAAAGGTACCAGGCAGCTCTGTCTTTCCTGCGTTTCTCCCTTCCAAAAGATATGTTAATGAAAAAAATATACCTACAGCCAAGTCTTGTCTTGGTAGCTGTACATTAGCACACACACATTCACACATATACACACACTATCAAGGTATGAAGCACAAATTCCACGTTTCCCTGATGGGAAGCTCAGCAGCCCCCTTCTGCTCTTTTCTTGCCTTCAGAGCCCTGCACATCAACACCTCACACTATCTTACACCAGCACATAACATGAGGAAAGTACACTGAGGAGTCTACCTTCAAGCATTCTAGCAAAACTAAAATGTTTGTCATCTTCTCTAGCCTTCTTTATCTCTCTCAGCCCAGAAAACAGGTTTATATGTCTCCGTCCAGTCTAATCTTCTTGAAGTGGAGAACTGTGGCACTCCAGGCATCATCCTGTGTCACCTCTACTCCTTTGTGCACCCAGAAGCTCCCAGAGGAGGCAGAGTTGTCTCAGCAGCAGGTCCACTGATGTAAAGCCCTCTAGTGGGCCTGGCACCTGAACCAGAAGAACACAATCCAGTTTTTATTTCTCTGTTATGTTTACAAGGATGCAAACAATAACTAGGTGTCAGTTATATCCAGATGCTACAGATGCTAAAGATGCTAAATCTCCAGATATTAGGCAGCTTGGCCCTTCCTTCCCCCTGGATAGTGTCCTCTCTGGAGGTCAGTGGATGGACAGCAGGACCCAGAGTTATGGTAGCTGGGACCTCAGAGCTGAAACTAAACTTTTTACCTGTGTCCAATGGAGACGCTTTCTAAACACTGTCTTTGCCAGGCAGTCCCACTGCCAAAGCTCTCTGCATCCTGGCTCATGAGAGCACTGCATTCTGTAGCTCCATGTCTGAACCCAGGGAGCAGAAGACTCCTCTGGAGCATGGAACAGACTATTACCTTGATCCTCATGCCTTTAGGCACATCATGCATTTGATGCATTTGTCTTACATTAACTATCAGATTAGTGAAAGGAAGATGAGAAAATGGAAATAAATTTTATCTCAGTTGTTTAAATGGTTAACACTTGTGTCTTTTAAGACTGGCAAATGCAGGCCATATACTTTGCAGTAAAGTGTGTAGATCATGTTTACAAGAAAGAACGTGAGGACTTGAGTGGTGGAAAACCAGGAAGATAAAGGGAGGCTAAAAGATAGCCAAATAAACATGAATTCTCACAGATATGTTACAGAATCACACCTAGCTGTGTTATGCGAGTGAACAAAATCATTGGACAAATAAAAGTGTGCTGAGGGAGGCATCCAGTAAAAAGTGAGGTAGAATTACATACAAAGTAGTATCATTA
The DNA here is from genome assembly GCF_047370975.1 of Nipponia nippon. NCBI lineage: Eukaryota > Metazoa > Chordata > Aves > Pelecaniformes > Threskiornithidae > Nipponia > Nipponia nippon. The sequence goes on from NW_028262347.1 coordinate 47,496,064, forward strand.
ATGGAAAGACTAATGTCTTTTAGGTATACATAACTCCAGAAGACTATTAAAAATTGAAAGGGTTTCAAAAGGTAGTGCAAGAGCAATTAGGAGTATACAAGATATACTTGATATTAAAACTCTTAGTTTGCTTTGGTTGCATGGCCATGTATATGATTATATCTATCAAGCTTCTGAATAAGGAAGCAGTGAGGGAAAAACTGCTAATGTGGTTCGTAAATGTTTGATTCATTAGAATAAAATTTGATTACACCCTCATTTTTTAAGAGCATGAAATTAACCATTTACAGGGCTATAATATTAATACAATCATTTTTAGTCTCTAAAATCAGTGTCTTTGTTTATGAAGTTCTTGTGGCATATTTGTTTATTTAGGAAATCAGAATAAGTGTTTAGCATGGAAATTCCTAAATAAGGAATCTGGTGACATTCCAGACACAATTATCTTTCCTACTTTGATTACCTTTATTTACTTTCATACTTTGAGACACAGATAGGGCTGAAGTAGTTTCTCACAGTTTGGAAACATCCCTGGTCCTGATGGTCAGTAATTTGCCCAACTTATGTAGAGAACAGGCAAGTAAGCCACAGTGTAACCCATTGCCTTATTGCCTTTCTTGTCCAGACGTGGAGAGGTGCTGGAGTGGGGCATGCATGTATTTCTGGCCTACAAATATGCATTCTTCCATCCTTGAAAAGTAGGTCTCAGAGGGACAGAGAGATGGTATCCCTGTGTGTCAACATCCAGCTGGATGCTACACCTAGAACTCAGTTCCTGTGGTGGGTTGACCCTGGCTGGATGCCAGGTGTCCAACAAAGCCACTATCACTCCCCTCCTCAGCTGGTCAGGGGAGAGAAAATATAACAAAAAGCTCGTGGGTCAAGATAAGGACAGGGAGAGATGATGCAGGAATTACTGTCATGGGCAAAACAGACTCAACTTGGGAAAGTTAGTTTAATTTATTACCAATCAGATTCAAGTTAATGAGAAAGTAAAAACTAAATCTCAACACGCCTCCCCCCCCACCCCTCCCTTCTTTCTGGGCTTCTGAGAACTCTGAGTTCTCTACCTCCCCTACTCTGGCAGCACAGGGGAACAGGGAATGGGGGTTGCAGTCAGTTCATCACACGTGGTCTCTGCCGCTCCTTCCTCCTTAGGGGGAGGACTCCTCACCCTCTTCCCCTGCTTCAGCGTGGGGTCCCTCTCATGGGACACAGTCCTCCACGAACTTCTCCAACATGAGTCCTTCCCACGGGCTGCAGTTCTTCATCAACTGCTCCAGTGTGGGTCCTTTCCACTGGGTGCAGTCCTTCAGGAACAGACTACTCCAGCATGGGTCCCCTGCAGGGTCACAAGTCCTGCCAGCAAACCTGCTCCTCTGTCAGCATGGGCTCCTCTGTCTCCATGGGTCCACAGGTCCTGCCAGGAGCCTCCTGCAGCATGGGCTTCCCATGGGGTCACAGCCTCCTTCGGGCATCCACCTGCTGCGGCGTGGGATCCTCCACAGGCTCCAGGTGGATATCTGCTCCACCATGGACCTCCATGGGCCTCAGGGGGACAGCCTGCCTCACCATGGTCTTCACCATGGGCTGTGAGGGAATCTCTGCTCCAGTGCCTGCAGCACCTCCTCCCCCTCCTTCTTCACTGACCTTGGTGTCTGCAGAGTTGTTCCTCTCACCTCTCACTCCAGCTGCAATTGCCTTTGTGCAGAACTTTTTTTTTCCCCTTCTTAAATATGTTATCACAGAGACGCTACCACCATCACTGATGGGCTTGGCCTTGGACAGCAGCGGGTCCATCTTGGAGACGGCTGGCGTTGGCTCTGTCAGACATAGGGGAAGCTTCCAGCAGCTTCTCACAGAAGCCACCCCTGTAGCCCCCCCCGCTACCAAAACCTTGCCATGCAAACCCAACACAGTTCCACAGTGCAGACCCAAACTATGAAGATTTTTACTAAAATATTCTTTCAGAGTACTTTCAAGTTTAATTTCAGACAAGCTTGGAAAATCCATTAATCCTGATCTACACTGTTTGCACATAGTTTATATTGTACAGATTCATATTAGGTCAAATATTAAAGTGCTAATTTATACCAATTTCTTAAGCAGCCTACAGAATAATGTATTATCTTTCCAGATATTTCACTTAATGAGAGCCATGTAGAGTCTTACAGTTCCCAAATGACTGTCAGTGAACAGCATAATGACCTAACAGATTTTCACTAATTCCTAGGAAATACATGTATATTTGTATATTTAGAAAGTCAAAATGCTAAATGCTTACTGATTATAGATGGAAATCACTACTATTGTGGGATAATTTTACAAATGCATTATTAAATTCAGAAAACTAATGAAAGTAATGCTATGGCTGATGGAAATTGTAAGTCAAATGCTCTCTCATTGTTAGTGAAAGATCACTGAAATACATTTTTTTTTATGAGTGCTTTTACATGCACCACAAAGCTTCATTTTAGAACTATACAGTGGACTACCATCCATTTCAGTTGAAAAGCCTAGAGCTAAATAATTGATGGAAAAGATGTTAATATAACCTAAAATTTTGTAGTCTTAAAAGGTAAAAAATTGAAGGGTTATTGATCAGTTTATCTAAGGGAAAGAAGAAGATGTCATTTTCATATATCCTCTGAAAAACTCTCATGTGTTTACATTAATTAAGGAAAATATATTTGACTCTTAAAAACTGGATATTTTCATGACGCAGGTAATCTTTCAATAGCAAAGCAGCAAAATATCAGAGCTGATACCTGACCCAGGAAAATGGAGTTATTGCCTAAGCCTGGTCAAGATATTTTACTCTGCTTCCCAGTTTCAGGGTAACCAATGTTTTAAAGGAATCATGTGGGTTGTTGACCTAATGCTTTACAAATTTATAGCAGGCAATACATATCCAAAGGAGTCCACAAACTACTTCACATTCCTCTGTTCACTGTAGGTCAGAAAACACTCCTCCTATCTTAGAGAAAACTTAGAAAGCAAGCAGAAGCCCTAAGACCCTCAGGGGAATTATATGTGGAATCTCTGTTAGGTCAGAGCAGTTAGGGGCGAGGTAGACTCTTACTGTAACACTCAGGCCTTCAACACTATTTCTGAGCATAACACAAGTCCTCAGAAGTAATTTGGTGACAACATTTTGTGAAAGGACCTTTAAGAAACCCTTAAGAGCCCTTTCAAGCGCACGTGATAGCATGAAGTATTGAATTTTCAAGTTTATAGAAACTTGTGCATATGGAAAAAGAAAGGGTCACTATCCTTTAGAGTTACAGGGGGAAATAATAGGCCATAATCAAACTGACATACACTAGATAGACTAGGTTGTTGCTTTTTTTTTTTTAAAGGAAAAACATCTGGTTTTCTTTTTAACTTTTACTTTATTTAAAGAGAATTTTAATTTTTAATTTATTTTAAAATTTAATTCTGGTGCATCTAAATATGTACATATGCGTTTCGTTATGCATATACATATGCATTACATGTGCATATGCATTACATGTATGCAGATACACTTACGCTTGAAAAAAAATAGAGGAATGAATGTAAGTTAAAAACCCCACAGTTTTCAGTGCTTTCAAAGTTAATGTTTTGTGAGAAATATCCTGTGTCAGATGCTCTTCAAATAAATTTTTAGTGACAGGATATAAGAACGCACTCTAATATAACTATCATATCAGAAGAATTGAGTAAATGATCCATAACGCAAAGCTTCAATACATAATTGTCCAAACTTCTTACCAAGAACATTGAAATGGACTGTGCTTTTTTCAGTAGTTTTAGAGACTAACATTACTATCAGACTCCCCTGTACATTTTGTCTTTCTTATGAAATATTAATGTAATTCAACAGAAAGCATCCAAATAGAAAGTTTTAAAAAATCTCAGTGAGAAACTACCAATAAGGCAGAAGAGCCTTACATAATTTAGCTGCCACCATCTGTAGTTAAGATATTGGAACATTGTCCTAAATAAGCTGGTTTGTAAAAACAATCAATATGACTCACAGAAACATTTACTGTATGTTATGTCAGGAGAATACAAAACAAAATTCCTCTAAGATATGTACAGGGACTGTGTTGTAATCCATTTGTTTGTGCTGGTATTTTTTCCTTGGGCTATTCTAGCACACCTAGTGAATCAAGGCATAGAATTACAAACAAAATCTTCTTCTTGTGAAAGATTTTTCTTTTTTCCTCTAGGTACTGCTTTTGTGGTAACTTTGCCCTATACACAGGCTTCACTGCCTAGCTAATTTCTACATGACAGAGGCGGTTTTGAAGTCATTTATTGATCCAGGCTTTACTGATGAAGCTGTCTTTATTCCCTTCATCCCCACCACTAAAGTCTGATAACCTCTTACCTGCATGATGTCTGAAAGTTGTTTTGAAGGAAAGGAATCTAAGATGCTTGACTATCTGTCAGCATCCTATAGTCTGGAAGGAATTCAGCTCTATGGGGCTCTCTTATCCGAGAAGGGTTTGTTTCTACCTCTCCTTCACACAGAGGCCTTGCTACAAAAAACATTTCTTCTCAGTGGACCTGCACTATGTCTCCATGGTCTGGCAAGACTCTAGCTTCACATGGGAACATTCAGTGACTCTAGCAGGGAGTCTTGAAGGAATATGGGTGAGAAAGGGGAAAAAAGGTTATTTTTAATAATATAGAAACTCCACTAAATCGGAACAGAGTATCACAAGAGACAATGAAAGCACTGCATCCAGAAGGTATGTCACTTGTCAAACACAGAAGTCAAATCATAACATTTTGTCAATTGCATGAAGAAAAGTTTGTGAGAATCATCTGTAACAGGAAATATTAGTCATAGTAAATATCAGTGTGTTTTTTTAAAATATGGTGCCATACAGTCAGGAAAACAAGCTTTATCTGGCATTGAATCAGCAGGTGAATATATTCAGTTTATCAGTGGGCCATAAATGTATGTATTTGTACATATATATACATATGTACATATGTATATATCACTTTTAGAAATATATGATGCCTTTTACCACATAGAACTATATTAAAATATATGCTGTAGTATTTACTTTCCTTTTTTCAAGTTACTGTGGCTTCAGTATTATTTATTTTATATAACAGTAGCTATAAAAGAAGTAGGGAGATTTAATCCAAGAAAACTGTAATAATGCCATAAACAGATTTCACTAAAACACTCAGTGAAAATTAAAAGAATATTTGAAATAAGAATTGGAATGTGACCTTGACATGTGCAATAATTCTGGTATCATCAATGACCTCAACTCAACACTCAGTACTCAGGGAAAGAAATGAAAGATAAGACACTACATAATAATGACCTATACCTGGAACTAAAAAGAAGTATTGGACAAATGATGATAAAAAAGCGACTCGTAAATTTTGAGCAAACAGAATTCAGATGCTGCAAGCAAGGTAAAGAACCCTGAAGAGAATGATTGACAAACCTATAAAAGAAACAAGAATGCTACAGCACTCTAGAGAGAAAACCAAGAGGAAAAACAAATAAAAGGAGTTCTCCTGTTTTGATTAGATTCTCTGCTTTGAAAAGACAGCTAATAGACACATGGGCAAGTAAACTAATCCAATTTCTTACTATTACAAACAAAATTACATTAAAAGACCAGTACTACTTCTGAAAGTCAAGCAGTCAAAAATTAGGAAATACCTCAACTGTCTCTGCCTGTTCACTCTCAACTTGGCCCCTGGGACATAACTAGTATGATAGCAATATAGTCACAAGTTATTTTGTTTCCGTTTATCCTGAGGAAACACTGAGCTGCTCTTTAATTCCATAATTGGTGAACAAGAAGCCAACATGTTCTGCTGCAGATATAAGGGCTAAGTGATTCCTATGAGGAAAAATGAGCATGTTTTTCTGAAATGTAATGTGCATTTGTTTCAGTCATGAAACAGGAGCAAACTATAGGGTTAGTGAAGTAGTATGGTTGCTCCATCTGCTCAATCCTTGCTTCTGTTTTGATAGTGCCCCACTTGAGTGTGTCTTACCAGAAGTTAGGGTAGGACCACCATTTTATTTAATTTTGTAAAAGAGGCTTATTGGTTAGCAATGCTGTTTAGCCATCTAGCTTGAATTAGAGCCGGCAATAAAAACATAAAAGGCTCTACAGAACTAATGTTCTGCCCAGACCACCCAGTTCCTGAAACATTAAACATAATATTGTTTAGTTTTAACTCAGTACACTCATTCAAAATTAAGTATATGATGAGGACAATCAACAGCTTTTATTTAAATTCTTGATGCTGAGCACATACAATTGCCGATAAAATTAATAGTTGATGCAAATGATCGGGATCTCTTAATATTTGTTCTTAGTACTCATACGTCTTAACATTAAATGAACACTGAATTAAAAACAATATTAGACATTTTTTCAAGTGCTGTAGTAAGTGGTTTAGAAATATCTCAGTCTTGCAGAGTGCACTAAACTTATTTTTATCATTCCAAAGATACTTGGAACATGCTATATATTCAACTGAAATAATAACCACATTTTACATCTGTATAGGCCCATGTAGTGGACCACTAAAATCCAATCACATCTGAAGAGACATGGAGATGGGTGTTTTAATATTACTTCAAGCAAAGCTGTGTTATCTAGAGTGAGGAAAGAAAAATATTTGGTTTTACATTTATTGCAACATAAAAAAGGCAATGATAACCTATCAAAAAAAAGATTTTGCATGAAGGCACAATAATAGGAAGATATGGGTTTGCCTCCAGATTCTACAGATTTATTTATACCACTGTAACAGAAACAATTACAAAAATATTTCAGAGCAGGGGCTTCTTTGTATTTTACAGTCTATAAATTGAAGATCTCCAACACTTTAGGACAAGAAAGGCAGTTAAGAACATAGTGGACTATTTAAAAACATCTTTCCTGAAAAGCTGAAGCTTCATTTACTAAACCAGTGTCATTAGATGCTGATACGATCACATCTCAGCATCTAGGAACCTACCAGTGCTAGCATTACTGTCGTTAGCTGGTATTAACGTCGTATAAGAGCTAATGAACAGCACCATAGCTGCTCATGGAAGCAGGTCAGAAAATGCATTCATTACCACTGTGTGGCTTAGTATTAAGCTTCATGCTGTGCTTTCCTCAAATGATAGCGAAAACTGCAATTGTTCTAAAAGTTGCCTTTTCATTTTCTCTTTGATAACTACTCAGGAGAACAAGCACCACTGAATATTTCCATGGCTACTAATCAATGATTAATTATGGTTATCTCTGATTACTTGTGGCACAGCTATAGCATAATAGAGCTCTAACTACACTGCCAGAGGACAATATAGCCAGGCTCAAGCATGCCACGTCTTATGACCTTGCGTTTTTACATTCACCTTTTTGATTTGGCCTAAATGTAGGTTGAGCTCACAACTTTGTTGCTGGCAAAAAAAGTCTTGATTTGAATTTAATTTATAGCCAATTAACATTAGATTTTAATTACTAACTCATATATTGAGAAATGAAGAAATAAACTGTCTCAACTCTCCTTCTTGCCACACGTGCTCAGCACCTTCTAACCCTTCAGAGAGGTGACAGGTGGTGCAGGGAGTTGGGGCTGGTGCATAATGGTTTCTTTCTGCTGTTGCTTGCTTTGTACTCTTTTCCTCCAGTGCTCCTCTGTCTCGACGTGGGTCGCCCATGGACCACAGTCCCTCACTGATGTCCTTGCCCCAGTATGAGTCACTTGCAGCCACAGTCCCTCAGGAGTTTCCATGCCCTACAGTGGGGTCACTGCAGGCCCCAGTTATTTCAGAGGTATATCTTCCAGCACAGAGTGCCTCCCATGTCTCCTTTTGTGTGTTCTCACCTGTCTTCTGAGTCTCATTTTGTGTATTGTCTCACATGCATCTTCATGCAGATCTTCCTGCTCCTAGAGGCTACCTTCCTGTCTTAAAAACATTTGGGCAGAGTCTCCATAAGCTCCCCTGGCTGGGTGAAGTTTTGACAACAGTTCATGCATTTCAGAGACACTCTAAAATGGCTGTGACCAATGCAGCCATTGGCTCATGGCCTCCTCCCACCCAGGCACTCCGCAGCCTCCACTGCCCAAACACTGCCATTTATGCCTAGTACAAGACTCCACGCTGTTCTCTGGAAGTCCTAAGCTGAAAATATCTGCTGATGTGTTGGGCTGTAGCACAGCTGGCTTTGCTTAGGCCTGATCCAGGCAGTGCACCTGAAAGGATTGGAGCTGGCATTAAGGCCCTGACAATCTTTCCTCACTCTGCACTGTTCTGGAGCTCAGAATATGAGTCAATGTGAAGACCCCCACTTGACTGATAAAGAGAATGTATTTTTGTGTAGTCATTCTGTCTCAACAAGGAAAGTCTAAGTTCTGTAGGCTGAAAAAACAGCCTAAATTTTCTTCACTCTTTTCTTTCCCTGGATTTCCCAGAAACACTAGCTGTGAGCAAATCATATACACTTAAAACCCCCACCATTTTCTAGAAATCATTCAAGAAAAGACAATAATTTTAATAAAATATTATTCAAAGGTGCAAGTATTGCCTGGAAAACCTCCTATGTTTGATTCTGATTCTACTTCACTGAAAACTAATTTCCAAAAAGCAGAAATTCAAGAATGCACATTAAGTGCTTATGCTTGAGCAGTTTAGAGTCATTTTCAGATTCTAGGAGATAAAACAATGGGATATTGTCCAGTATTTGTTTATTTGTTTGTTTGTTTTGTGCTGGGCTGCTTTATAGACAAATTACTTGGTTGTTTTTTTTCAGCTGGTGTGAAAGAGATGCTAAAGAAATCTTCCCACAGGTACAACTTCTATGCTAAGACAGTTGAATTAAAATGTAATTATCTACATTGCTATTTGTCTTTTTTTAATTTAATGCTAAGTACTTCTTTCCTCCGCTTCATTTAGTGCTTAATGTTACACAGGGATTTTTATCCCTGTAGTGACTACAGTTATGTAAACTAATGAGCTAAATTTTATCCTATATTCATCCTAGTCATATACATTAAATGCAAGAAATGAATGCTGTAGAAGTATTTTCCATCATGATTGTCCGAGAGTTGGAAAATCTTTATCTGAAATGACCCTAAAAGACTCTCCAGGTGTTAGCAGCTAAGTTCTATGAGACATCATTTGATTACAGCAACATTGATGCAAATCTGGAACAAATGCAAAGTTACCCTGGCTTTAATGACCAGAAGCTGACCCTGACTTTAGCAAAAGATTCAAGTACTGCTAAAACACAGATCTCAAACTTCCTTAGTAATGGCAGCTTAACTTTAACTTGAATCCAGTCTTCTTGTTGATTCAACTCCACTGCTAGAGATACAATATGACACAAATGAAGGATACGAATCTTGGTGGTCTAACTGGAACCGAGATCCCAGAAAACACAAAAATATTCCTGAGATTTATGCAGCCGTCCCATCAGGAAAAAAAGGTGAAAACACAATACTACTTACCAAGAATGTAAATGGTTATTCTGAGTTCAGATGGAGATGAGATGACTAGTTGAAAGCTTGTGGAGAAGATGAAAAAAACCCCAAAACAAACAGAAAAAGAAAGCAGGGAGGATGTGGGAAAACAATTAACAGTGGAAAGACAAGATATAATAGCATTTTAAATATTTAAATCTTCTTTTTGAAAAACACAATACAGTAAACATAAAGCTCAGTATATTCTTAAAATGTGTTGATAACTTTTTAAGGAAAGAGGGAGGCAACACAAAGGACAAGAAATAAGTAGAACAAAGAATAAAGCTGTCACAAGAATTATGTGCATATAATAAGCACAGGTTGTAAATTAGAAGAAGGTAAGGTTCTAGAACAACTTTCTAATATCAGTTAAAGGATTAAAAAGCAAGCTATTTAAGACAAAGATGGATCAGTTTAGAAGGCTTGTCAACTTCAATAGACTGGATTCAGTGACATGGGACATACTTTCCAGTTTAACATTTCAGTTCAGTGAATGGAAGAAATTATAAAGAGATAATATTCAGCTAAATTGTTGTTTTGTTTTTTTTTTTTTTTACTTAAAAATGGAAGAAACTAATAACCTGAATACTGAAAGTAATTTTTGCGAAAGTACTTAGTAAGAAATAGGGTTGGAAAGGAAAATAATATACCTTAAAAAGCTGACCTCAACAAGTCAAATATTTAATTTCTCTTAGGAAAAAAATTAAATAGCAAAAGGGAATACAGAGTGCTGATGCTCACTAAAAAGTCAGTTAACAGTTAAAAACAGTTAATGAATTCAGTCCACAGGCAAGAGTAAAGCATAAGAGGTGTATTTGACTGCTTCAGTAGGAATTTGATGCCACTGAAATCAAAAAGGTCATTAACAAAGTAGAAGCAATGATATATTACTAAAAAATGAGTATAAAGAAATAGGGCAAGAATGCAAGGATAAAGTCAGAAAGGTTAGGGAGAGAAAAGAGTTACAGTTCTCTGAGAACATTAAAAACATAGAGGTAAGAGATGATAATACAGTAGATACCAGGAAGCAGAGAAAAAGAAAGTCTAATTCCATTACTCATCAGGGAGGGAGAACATTCAGGTGGACTACTCTGAAGAGCTAAAAAATTAAAGGAACCTTTTTTCCCTTTGTTTTTTACAGAAAGATTATGACCAGATACTCAACACACAAAGAAATAAAATTAAAAAAAAAAAAATTAAAAGGATAGAAATAAATGCCAGAAGAAAGAACAGATTAAACCCAATTTTAATTAGTTAAATTCTTCAAAGAGAAGGATCTGATAACACTTTACCCATGAATTCTGAGAAAAAAAAAAAAAAAGGCTCAACCTATCTTTGGATTTTGATTTTATCCTGAGGTTGTATGGAGATTGGAAAGATCCTTGGAAGAAAGAGAACACTGAGATAAGGTGAAGGAAAGACATAGTATCTCTCTTTAGTAAAGGGAGGAAAAGCAATGCCTGGGGAATCATAGGTCAGTCAGTCTAGTTCTGATGTTTGAGATTATACTATGAAAAAATATTAAGACATTATTTATATATTTATTTATAGGATATTAAAACACTAAGTATCCTGACATGTATTTCTGTATAAATGAAGATATCAAGACAATCTAATTTCCAGCTTTTTAAGCATAGTTAACTACATAGGTAGAAAAGAAAGAGCAGGTGTGACAATACATTGACCTTAAATAACCTTGTAATATTGTCTTTATAACACTTTAATAAGCAAATTAGGGAGAAATAATCATTTGAAAGTAATCCCCTTACAATAGATGCTTTCTTAAAAAATATTTTCTTGAGGAACATCTGTCAGTGTTTCTAGCTAAATTACAAATATGGAATCACTGAGGTCTTGTCTAGCTCCACAGATTCCCTGGAAGTTTCTTGTGTGCTTTTGTTTCTGATAATCAAGGAAATATGACATTTAGTAGACCATTTGTGGCAGCAAACTAAAGCACATATTTTACTTGCAAAAAAATTTTTTTTCTCTATTAAGCTGTCCATCTGAAAAATGTAAAGTCTCTGACTTCTTCTTATGATTTGTAGAAGGAAAAATAAACCCAATATGTTTGTAATATGAAAAAAATAAATTTTCTTAATATTTCTAAATGTAGATTATGTAGGACTCAACATCCACTTGGTTTGAAGACCAAATAACCATCTGGTCTGGGATAGTTCTTGATAATAACATTCAGAAAGATTTGTATTCTTATTCATGTAATTTTCAATTTCTCTAGAACAGGAATTTCTTTAGAATAGCTGTGGCAATGAAGTAGATAAATAAACATTCTGAAAGAAAATTCTTGTGTTCTCAAGGGTTAGTCCACAGGGAGTCCAACCACAAATTAGAAATGCTGCATCTAAAGAGACCAGAGTTTATCTTCCCTTATTACTCAGTCTTCAGCCTCTTCTGATTTGCCAGTAGAACTGCCAGTTATGGTCTGTGTACCTCTCCACAGAGGAGGCAACTGAGAATGCCGAGGGATCTAATACTGGACATCATGGGGGTATTTGTAAACTGCTAATATTCTAACACGAGTAAGCTAGGCTGGATTTGAAGGGGCAGCTCTGAGGCAAATGACATCAAACATCATTCTCATTTTCCTGAGCAAGACAATGACATTACTATCAGGTTTTGATTCCATAAAGTTGCATGTGTTATGGTACTAAACAGCATTTTCTACAGAACTTAATGCAAATGTATCCTGAATACTGGCATATCTAATACTGCTTTTATGTGCTCTGATTTAATCTCTCTCGTAAGAAATCAAAGACTGAGTTATGTATCAAAACACAGTCATTATGGAATTTTAAAATACCAGTGAGATATTTTGTAACACATTCCCCCACCTTTTTCCTAAGAGGCCTATATTGCTTTATGAGTTTAAAGTGAAATACTAGTTTTACAGGTTTAATTAAAGGATCTTTCTTGCTGCATTAGGGTGCAAGAATGCATCAGGGTGCAATTATAAAGAAAAAAAATAAAGAAGGATCTGGTTAAACACTGACAGAAAGATTAAATTAGCAAGAAAAGATAAATCAGATTTTATGATAGCCTCGGTTTAGGAATACCTTATGGTCAAGGATGGATGGATTAGAAAGTGTTTAGGTAAGAAGACTTGTGTTCAGAAAGTAAAGATCATGAACACTGGGTATGAAGATTTAGGTTAAGAAGGGAAGATCTAAGAATTTTCAGTCCTGAATAATTTTGCTAAATATCCACTTGCAGTTAAAAGTGATATACTTCAGAACTTTAGACATTAGTTAAACACACATTTGTAGCAAGGTATCTTTCTGAGTTACGCTGAGTTACATAACATAAAAAATGAAAGAAAGGACTACACAAAAGTAATTCATACCAAAACCACACAATAAAATAAACTTAGCATGTTGCTGATGAAGAACTGTGTGGAAAAAAATGAAACAGGACAGCTGGGAGTCCATTATAGACACCATAAGCCTTTAGAAATATTGCATAAACTTTTAAAAAGTCAATCAATTATTTCCAGTTTTGTAAAACTGGACATAATTAACCAATCCTAAACTAAGGAAACCTTTTGATATGCTTATTACCTCTAAGTCACATTCTTCAATCATTCACCTCTTACTAGGCAAAATCCATGGTGATTTAGGGTTTTGACTAAATCATAGAATCATAGAATTGTTAAGGTTGGAAAAGACCCTTAAGATGATCGAGTCCAACCGTTAACCTAGCACTGCCAAGTCCACCACTAAACCATGTCCTCAAGCACCACGTCTACCTGTCTTTTAAATACCTCCAGGGATGGGGACTCAACCACTTCCCTGGGCAACCTGTTCCAATGCCTGACTACCCTTTTGGTGAAGAAGTTTTTCCTAATATCCAACCTAAACTTCCCCTGGCGCAGCTTTAGGCCATTTCCTCTTGTCCTATCGCTTGTTACTTGGGAGAAGAGACCGACCCCCCCACCTCACTACAACCTCCTTTTGGGTAGTTGTAGAGAGCAATAAGGTCTCCCCTCAGCCTCCTCTTCTCCAGACCAAACAACCCCAGCTCCCTCAGCCGCTCCTTGTAAGACTTGTGCTCTAGACCCTTCACCAGCTTCCTTGCCCTTCTTTGGACATGCTCTAGTACCTCGATGTCCTTCTTGTAGTGAGGGGCCCAAAACTGAACACAGTACTCGAGGTGCGGCCTCACCAGTGCCGAGTACAGGGGCACTATCACTTCCCTAGTCCTGCTGGCCACACTATTCCTGATACAAGCCAGGATGCCATTGGCCTTCTTGGCCACCTGAGCACACACACAAATAAAGAACAATAAAATTTGTTCCTTGGTTAATTTGTGGAAAAGTAGGGAAGGTATACTCACTTACTTAAATTTCAAGTTTTATGCTTGTTTATTTTTAAGGCCTGAATTGATAAGGCTGTCAGAGATCACCTTTCTCTGAGCAGGAGGTTGATCTAGAGACGTTGTAAGGTCCCTTCCAGACAGAATGATTCTGTGATTCTATTTTTTTAAATCCAGTAAAAAAAATAAGTCTAGATACAAAAAATAATGTGTGTGACTTCAACTTCTTCATATTTAAAGTGCCACATAAATGCAATAGGGTGATGCAGAGAAATGTTGGCATGCTGACTACCTATGCGTTCCTCATGGAAGTGGTGGCTCTGTGTGAGGTTAAAGCACAAAACTGCAGATTCGGTTAGTGTTGAAAACTGGCATGATTTTCTTAGAACAGAGTGTAGTCATATTAAATCTCTTTTGCTTGAGATTCAGCTGTTGAAGTCTTCTTCTGAGAAGGGCTGCCTAAGTAGAATGACTCAGTCAAGTCTATGTGTACCTAAAGGATGAAGAGCGTATGATAGCTTAGCAGTCAAAACACTTGCACACCAAAGGTGAAGCCTGGGTGTAATTTTCTCTTCAGCGAGAGGCAATCCTTACCCTTGCAGTATACTGTTTGAGGGACTGTCCCACCAGCCAAGTACAAAGACTGTTTTAACATGTCACAGTAGCAGAAATGAGGCAGTAAAATCACTCTGAAAGGAATCTACATCCAAACACCAGACTCATTTCTCACAGCTGACAGTTCTAACTGTCTGGCGAGAGATCAGGCTCTTTTGTTATTTGCTGGCGTTTTTTTTGGGTTTGTTTTTATTTAGCCTGTATATGTTGCATTGCTTACTACACAGCTTCCCAGATGCAGCAGGAAAAGTGGAAAATTATCTCATACATCACAAACTACAATCTGACAAAATAACATTCCAGAAAGCTTTTGGGGAAAAAAATATTACTTGTACATCTTTGTTACAGTTCTTGTTCTGTCAATATGTCCTAAGAACTTGTAGTCCTCCAAAAGAAATAGCTCTATTCTGCAAAGTTTTTGGATCTCATGTACCGTAGGCTAGTTTAGTTTCCAGCATGCTTGGGTTTGCTCTGCTCTAGACCTACACACAGTACGGATTTCCACTTCTATGAAGCTTTTAGGTCAAATTAGGCATGCCTAGTGAGTTTAGGCACTTACCAGACCAGGTAGAAAATAAACTAAAAGGAATCAGTGTTTTATATTCAAGCAACTATTATCTACCTGCATTCTGTTTTAGCTGCTTAAATCCTTTCCTTGCTTATCATAGAATGGTTTGGATTTTGAATATTAATGCAGTACAATCCTTACCTCTCTAACTTTTTTTTTATTTCCTGTGAATTAATGTAAGAGCTAAATCTTTGTGTTGCAAATGTACCCTGTTGCATATTGTGAGACCACTGAGAGTTTTTTAAATCTTTTGCTATAGAAGAATCATCATAGGAAATTCTGCACTATTCTATGCATGGGAAAAAAATGTCCTGTCGGTCCACCTAATTAATCATAACATGGTAAAGAAGATGAGAATGTATTACAGAAAGCTTATATTCTTTCAGCCTCTCTTTTGAAAGATTAACAGTGGCATTTCAATGTGAGAAAAACAATCCAGGGGGAGACAAGCCTTGAAGAGCTTTTGAATACCTAAAAAGACAGGAAATCAATAAGGGCCATAATTATTGGCACAGAGATTTAATGAAGTGTAAAACTTTGGTGTAACAACAAATTAAAATGCCATTAATGTCCATGGGTAATGAATAAAAAATTATTCAGAAAAAAATACAATGTTTTCTTTTTTTTTCTTTTTCTAGACATTTACTTTAGATTTTTTTTTACGTAAGAAATAGCTGAGGGAGACTTTAAACAGTAATTTTAATGGGAATTTAAGACTTATTATGAAGCAAACCTAAGCACTTTTTAATACTTCCCAGATGGATATAGCATTTTAAACTAGTAACAGGTTTCACTGAAAGGACTTGGAAATTAATACGAAACATACTACAGGCAGGTTAATTGGGTTCATTTCATGAAAGTGTATTATAAATTAGCTAACCTTATTCTTCTTTTTCTTGACAGAATAAAAGGTCTTTGAAGATACTGCCATTGAGCTTGATCCTGAGATGTAGAAGAATCTGACTGATAGCAGTGGGAACTGGGAGGCTGGTAGTTTACACATGGATCACAGGGGATTCTCAAAAGCATTTGTTGTCCATGGAGGATGAATCAGACAGCTTTGACAAATATTTGCAGTAGAATGAATGTCCTTCTTGTCTTGCTCTATGATTACTGCTGGATAAGTCTTCCATTTATTACAGGCCTTTCCTGTTTTCATACAAACCAAGCTTCTGACAGAGACAATGTTATTCCTGTGACACTGTTACACACATATTTTCCTTGCATTCCACAAACGTGTTACTAATTAATTTAGTTTGACGGATGTTAACACACTGTACAACAAAAGCCAATGACCCCAGAGTAGAATATTAATCACAACTTGTTGTATCCATGCATCTTCTCTATACATGCAATCTGTCTACATGCATAATGATACCCAAATATTGTAGGATTTTATTAGATAAAGCACACCAGGTGCAGCACAGAAGTAGTTATAGACCTTAGATTATCTAAATACTATCTAAGAAAACAGAATGGCACAAACAACAGAGATAAGTATTTAGCTATCAATTTGAGTAAATTGCAATACTAGGGAAGCATGGATCACATCACTTTTAGAATCTGAGCGTATCTGTGTAGAAATTATATGCTTTTAGAATAGACTCTGAAAAAAAAACCCTTGAGAACAAGACTGGAGTATTTAAATAATAGCCTATAGAGGCCTTGCATAGTCTTCACACAGGAATATCACCTCTAAATAACTAACCCATGTGCTCAATTCTGATTCAGGACACTTTTCTTGACTGTCATTCCCCCATGTGCTGAGAAATGCCCCCCTGGTGATGGTTGCTATCCGTGTCTTTCTCAGTAACTGCCTGCTAACCCCTTGGCAGAAGAACCATATTTTCCCAGTGGCAGCTTGGTTTTTCTGTCAGGCTTTGAAAAAATGCAGAAGGAATCATCAGTTGGGCAGCTATTCCCCTTCCTCATGAGAAAAAGGCAGAGAGAGAGAGATAAAAATGATGCATGAGCTGAATTTGACCTCAGGCCAGTCTGGACCATGTGTTAGATGGTCTTCCAAGCATATTGAGAAGAACACAGCTAAGCACTGTAGTTATAAAGATCAATATTCTAAGCACCTCTTGTTAGTAATATGCCATATTTTTTAGACATTTTAAATACCTAAAATAAGTTAAGTGCAAAACCAGAAATCACTGCTCCCAACCACTAAATGTTTGAGGATATACTGAGCAAAAACACCCTGCTTCCACCATCTCTTAATTTGTTTCTGCTGTGAGGTTTGAAACTACTTGATTCTGACAGAAACCTGAGGGACAATAGAGATGGGAGAGAAGCCGTGTCTCAGGAATGAATCACTGCTGATCACAACAAAAATCTATTCCTGTGGAAAACCTACCTTTTTCTTCTAAAGCGTATGCTTTGTTCATGGAAATTGCCTAACCAACGGCATGTAAAACCTGAAGTTACACTCTGTGATTGCTATCAAGTCAGATTTACAGTAAGAATAGAGTCTTTTTCTGAGCTTGTTTAGGTGGAAAAAGCACATTAGACATAAGGCTACTACTTTCCTTAAGCCTTTTCTTCCAGAGTGAACAATGGATGTCTCTATGTATCCTGTCCTTTGGTAGACCTTACAGTATAAATGAACTAAGTTAATTTCATAGTGCAGAAATAACAAAAGAAAATTTGGGTTTTTTTTTTTGCTATATTTCATCATTCCTAATAGGCTTCTGTAGGAAGCCATAGAATCATAGAATACTGTGGGATAGAAGGGACCTTTAAAGATCATCTAATCCATCCCCCCTGCAACTGGCAGGGACAGATACAACTAGATCAGGTTGCTCAGAGCCCCATCCAGCCTGTCCTTGAATGTTTCCAAGGATGGGGCATCTACCACTTCTCTGGGCAACCTGTTCCAGTGTTTCACCACCCTCAGCGTGAAAAATTTTTTTCTTGTGTTCAGTCTAAATCTACCCTCCTTTAGTTTAAAACCATTACCCCTTGTCCTGTTTCAGCAGGCCTTGCTGAAAAGACTATACTCATCTTTCTTGTAGGCCCCCTTTAAGTATTGAAAGGCTGCAATAAGGTCTTCCCAGACCCTTCTCTTCTCAAGGCTGAACAGCCCCAGCTCTTTCAGCCTTTCCTCATAGGAGAGGTGTTCCATCCCTCTGATAATTTTTGTAGCCCTGAAAAAAAAAATAGCTCAAAGAAAATGTTAAATCTTAAATGGCTGATGTAATCAGTACAGACTTGGACAAAGATTACCTATTATCTAGAAAAAACAAAATAAAATAGGCTGTATCCTTAGCTATTTGGAAAACTGTTCCCCCAAAGCCAATGCATGACAGTTATTAGGAAAGCAAAAATAAAGATTTCATTTTGTGTTAAATGAAACAATTTATTCCAAAATTTTTTTTTGGGGGGGAGGGCACTTGGCATGGTAAAAAACACCATTAAATAAACTGGCTTTATCTGCCTAATTCAGAAACTCCAGGTAATTTAATGGAATGTCATTTGATTAAAAAATTCAGGATTCAGAACAATCAACAATACTGATATTTAGATAGAAGTATAAAATTAGACTAGAACTGTGTCTGATCAAGAAAGTGATTGGATAAGCCTAACTGAACTATCTGGCCTAAAACATAAGAAGGTCGCTGTCACAATGGGTCCAACTGTGGGCCCAGACTGACCAGTCTTTGCTCTCCAGCAGCTGCCAGTCAGAGAAAGTTCTGAGAAGTCCACACAGGGTTATTTTCTGCAGAAAAGATAGAAACATTTTAAGTCTCAGCTTAATTTTTCAGAAATCAGGAGTAGTGTAAGTCCAAAATCATTTAGCCTAATATTCCTAGTTTTATTTTTTCTTCTCTGTAAGCATGGAAATTAAATATTCCTATTAGTTTTACAATGAAGGGGTGTTTTCTATTTCTCTGATCCTCACAACTTTTATAATTACGAAATATACCAGGGAAAATGTCCTAGTTAGGTATCTGCCCTTAATAAAATATAATTTCGCTCAAGATTAAAGAAAACAAACATATGGAGCAAGCAGTGTGGAAACCAAGAGGGCTTTGAAGAAGTGAAAATGGATGTATTGATTTGCTTAGTCAGAAGTTTTACATGTTTTCTTTCTCCTTTATTTTGTCTTCATTGTGTTTGTGACATTTGTTTCTATCTGGGCTCATGAAGAAATGTATTCATTTCATAGCACCTAAAGATGCAATTTTAATTGATTTAAAAACAGCCACAAGCACTTATTAACCTTCAATTACCTTGCTTGCCTCCTATGTAATACATTTATGGCTGTTTTACTTTTTATTACACTAATCATAAAAATTCCCTTAAGAGGACTTGTTATTTTTTGTTTCAAATCTGTCTGTAAGCTCCATCGCTATGTCTTTCTCAGTCCCATCATAGTTTATAGTTGTTCAACATTTACCATATGTTGCATTGGGTGCAAGTGCCCAGGTGCTGGCAGCAGGGGCTGCAGGGCCGGGGCTGCCCCGTGCTGGACACAGCCGGTTCCAGCCAGCTCCAACCGACCCCCGCAGGGCACAGCTGAGCCCCTCAGGACAAGATGGCGGCGCCTCTGGGAAAGTGTATGTAAGAAAGGGGCAAAAATGCCAGAGAGCAGGGAGAGTGAGGAAAAAAAAAGTGACAAACAGCAGAGGCAACATCAAGGTCAGAGGAGGAGGAGACTGCTCCGGGTGTTGGAAAAGAGGAAAACTGAGAGCAGGAAGGAGCAGCAGAGGGGAGCTGCTATGGACTGACCACAACCCCCCCATTCCCCATCCACCTGTGCCACTTGGGGCAGGAGATAGAGGAGTTGGAAATAGGAGTGAAATTAGTGCTGAGCCTATGAAAGGAGGGAGGAAAGTGACATTTTAAGGTTTTTGTTCCTGTTTCTCACTAACCAAATCTATTTAAATTGGCAATAAATTAATTTTCCCCAAGTCGAGTCTGTTTTGCCCATGATAGTACTTGATAAGCAATCTCCCTGTCTTCACCTGGACCCATCAGCTTTCTCATAGTATTTTCTCCCTCTGTCCCACTGAAGAGGAGGAGTGGGTGAATGGCTGGATGGGCATTTGGCTGTTAGCCAGGGTTAACCCACCACATGTTTACCTCTCTTTCTTAAAATACTTCTTATGTTATCTTTTGCCTACACTTCTCAGTCTAGTTGCAAGG
This sequence comes from Nipponia nippon, assembly GCF_047370975.1. Classification (NCBI taxonomy): domain Eukaryota; kingdom Metazoa; phylum Chordata; class Aves; order Pelecaniformes; family Threskiornithidae; genus Nipponia; species Nipponia nippon. The sequence goes on from NW_028262347.1 coordinate 47,516,216, forward strand.
TTTATTTTCCTTTGGATCTTGTATTCTCTTTATTCATACAGATAATGTCCATCTCTCTGTGGTTTGTGTTCAGCTCTACAGGACACGATGCACTTTTTGTTTGAACTGATTAAAATAATTGTTTCATGTTCCTTCCTTATGAGTGCCAGTCACCTCATGATTGATCCTGATCAAAATGGTACAAAAATGAAATGGTACAAAAAGAGGTTCATATGGAAAAGACTGTAATAGAATTTTTTTTGTGTAGTAATCATGACCAGAAGTAGTCTGCCTGAAATACATGGAATTATTAAGGGAATTACTCTGTTAAATGGGAATGAACTATCAAATTTAAACCCTGATGAAATGAAGATTTTGATTACATTATGTTCCTGTACACAGAACTCATTACAGCCCCTGGGCCTAGTTTGTGATCTATAGTAAGACCGTTTCAGTCCCAAATCCTGGATTATCTGATCTGCCTTCTTCAGAATACTCTTACTGGGAAAATTCTTGTAGCCTCTTTTATTTATTTAGAGCAAAAGCAAGCTACTTCACACCTACCTGGATAACAGATCATAAAGCTGCCCTACATTGCACAAAAATTTTTAATGTAGAGCTGATTTCTGGCATAAGCAATTTGATTAAAAGTCCCCATTAAGATTAGAGAGCATGTTTAACAACTGTGACAACTGATTTTACGTAGGAATGACAGTGAACCATTGTAGGGTCTGTTTGGAGCCAGCCTCCATATGTAATTATTTTCACATTGATGTTCACATGTCCATAGCTATAAGTAGTAATTTCTATTGTTTATTTTGCAACAAGTCTTTGCTAATGTATTTGAACCAAATTGTTCTGTGATCCTGACTAGGAGACAGATATGAAGTCCAGTTCAATTGTATGTTTTGCTAGCATACAACAACATAAATAGATCAGACAGTGGAGTTTTTTATTGATTATATTCCCAAACATTGAGGTCAAGGGAAGTTTTATCTGAACAAGGCAAATAGGACTAGGTTCCTACAAGACTTTTTTTTTTTGATACAGGTTATCAAATGAAGAAACTTAATAGGTGATCCATAATAAATTTGCATTGTTAAGCATACAATTCTAGATGGGATTTTTTTTTTTTCTTCCTGAGTTTAGTCTATGGTTTACTACCTGTCAAGTTGTGACTTCTTCCAAAATGCCATGCCTGTTAACTTGCTTTTCCCCAGATACAAAATATGCTAATTTTGACCTATTGTTAGGTAGTTTTATTAGTTTCTTTCAATTAAGATTTCCTCAGTTTTAACTGTCCTCCATTCTTCCTGAACAATTGCACACTCCCTCATTGCAACATTAAAACTGCAGTGTGTAAGTAAATACAGTTCCACATTTACATTAACATTTCTCATTGTTTCTTCTTCTTGATGGCAACATGTCCTTCTCTTTCTTTATCTTTGTTCATATAAAAATGAAACCAGACAAAAAAGAGGCTTCTTCCCCTGTCAGATTATCACTACCATCAATGACAAAAATGGAAGTTCATTACACAACCAGTGACAACATTTCATGACATTCGTGCAGGTGGATTACAACTACCTCTCCACAGCCTTTTGGTTACAATTCATGATCAACTAAACTTGCCTTATTTTTCATTAGGAAACCCTCAGGGCACAAATACAAACATAAAAAAAGTAACCTGAATCCTTTCAGAGGTCAAGAAAAGAAATAAACTAAGCAAGTCAATTTGCTGACTTCAGACACATTTTTATTAATATTATTATCCTAAGGATATTCAAGTGAATTTCTAACAGGGTTCATTTTTTCATTGTAAATATTATAGTTCAGTAAAGTTTACTTTTATTTTCACAGACAGCCTTAAAACAACTGAACAGCAAATTGCAACACTCATGGAACAGCCTGATTGATACTTATTTTGAAGCACACCTGTAAGGCATGTTCCTTCTTTTACAACATTTCCTCGATTGTTAATGCTGGACTACCTCAGAAAAAAAAAATCTGTCAACTGAGACAAACAGGCAGAGTTGTAGGAGGTTTTGACTATTCATGCTTTTCTACCATTTCATTGTGTAACAGACGCAGGGTGACTTTAGAAATAAATAAGCCAATTTACTCCTGCATATATAGACTTAGTATCAAGAAAGTCCAGATGGGACTGAAAAACAAATCAAGCATATAAATTCAAGTCAGAGATCTGAGTCATGACAACTGAACTGAAAACCATAGGAAAATGATTTAATGTAAATAAATTGCATCTAAAACCAGCTGATATTCCTTGTATTCCAACCATTCAATAAAATTGAGAGATTTTATCTTCAAATGAGAAAAAAATAGGATATAGGTACTTATTTCCAAATTTATTATTCAATTGGTAAATTTCATGAAAACAAAAATTAAAACATGGCATTCTTTACATTGATTCGAAGTAATATTTTACCAAGGATTGCACAAGTTATCTTTCAGGCAATGGACAAACTTGAGTGTGAGGGTAGAAAAAGGTCCCTCCCTTTCAATATTTTTGAATCCTCTCAATTTTAACATTCTTTTGCATCATTCAGCAAAACAGTTTTTTTCCCTCAATTTTACTTATATTCTTATAAGCATACACTGAGAAAATGATTTCTCAATAAGTTATTTTGGCTAATCAGAGTAGTATATGACCGTATAATTATTTTATAGCACTCAAAGTACAATGCTTTTATTAAAGCTTGTATAAAAAAAATACAGAACACTTCCTGTTTTTAACCTATTTACCAACGTTACCGTATTGATCTATGTCAGAGTTGATCCAGCCTACATAGTAACTGTTCCAAGGAGTAGACAAGCAATCACCTGTTTGATTTTTGGGGGGAAAAGTAATCCAAAAAGATCCATTCCCCCTTCTGTGCATATACTGCACTGCCAGAATAGCTAACAGGAATTATTCATGTTCATACCAAGGAGAAGAGTATTCCCTAAAGCATTTTAACCTTCTTTTATGAAAGCACATAAAAAAGACCTGACTGTTATAGCTTTTTTTTTTTTTAAAGGTGACTCTGTTTGAACCTTCCCAGAGCTACTATACTCATGCTGATAACCTACTATCATACAAAAAAAAAGAATTCAACAAAAAACACAGACAAATGGAAGACAAAATATCTATTGAATACTTATACAATTATCACTGAATGGCAATGCCAAACACCTGGTGCTAACTGTATATTGCCATTCATTTTCTGTGATGTTATTAATTTTTTTAAAATGTAAGTTCTCCACAAATATTCCTAACTATAAAAACTTCAGACACAAAAAAGCTGTAACTTCTGTTGAGCTCTTTAGTCATGAATCAGAATACACATTATGAATAAAAGACCATTTATTACAGACAAGAAAGCATTTTATAGGCATTGTAATTTTTTTTTTTTAACTTTCACAGGGAGTTACATTAACTTTCACTTTATTCCAGTGCATATGGCTTCAGCTGCAGTAAAGAAAAAAAGGATGTTCTGGAAAGCCTGTAGGTAGACATTTTGATTATGAAAAATGTCTTATTTTAAAGTAATTACTTATTAAACAGTAACCAGCTCCAATTACAGATATTTGAGGCTTCTTCTTTTTTTTTTAATATTTTATTTTTTCTTGAATAGCTGCTTGCATTCATGCAATTTATTGCAAATTTGTATAAAATGACACCAAATCCTAGTCATGTTTAATTCTAATACAAGGTTTAGCACTAAGTCTTGTTCTTTTTATCTTTTTATCTTAAACTCTGGCTACCTAAATCTTTCCTAAAAACCCTAAACCTGATGAAGTTAGTAGAATTAATCAGTAGTTAATATATTTAATCAAGATTTGTTCAAATGATGATGTTATATGCTTTCATGACCATTTTATAATCCCATCCTATGTGTTTCTCTTTGCTAGCAGTCTTCAGGATACCAGCCTCTTTTCATTATTCTGCAAACAATGGAATTCCAGTATAGGAAAAAAAGGATATTTTTAGGTTTTATATGACCACATAAACGAAAGTGAATTTTTACTCGACTTAAAATAGAAAATAAAATTAACTATCTCATGACACATCTGTGGCAGCCAGGTTTCCAATTACAAATATAGATAGATGTCATAAATGTAAGTTATATTCCATCTACAAGAAAAAAGATGGCCAATCATAGCCAAAAATTATATTTGGAGAGCTAAAATATTTATTAAGTTATTGATCAAACTTCTTCATAATCTGAAGTTATTCTTATATAAAAAATGTACTGGGTTTAGCTCCTAGTCCACTTGCTTAAATTAAGTGAGAAATCATCAGGAAAATGCCCATAGGGAGCGCTAGGGCTTCCTAGAATGCAGAGAGATCTCTCTGGGGCTGTAAAGATGATATTGAACATTTTTCATGACATGCTGCTTCTAGTTGTTTCTGGAACAAATGCCAGAGGTGAAGAAAGGCAAGGTCTAAGTAGCCCTTCAGCTAGTATAAATTAGCTAGAAACCATCTCAGCAGTGGATCAAGCTAAAGAGTTGGAAAAGTTGGAAGATGCCTTCACTGCTATCCCTGACTTTGTATATGAGTGACACCATGTATGTCTTTGGCACTGAGTAAAAACTGGGGCACATCTTCAGAATGTAGTTAATGTTTTTATGAATCATAAGTAAAAAGTATTCTTGTCCTGGGCATAGTACTTTGGGTTAGAAATCTTTAATGATATGAATTCCTGAGCTTTACTTTTACAATGAGGGTTAAACTACAGCCTAATTCTTTGGTGTTTCCCAATCCCAGAGCCTGGACTAAAATTGTTATATGGTCCCATCCAGCTTCTACATGAAACAATGACATTCTAATCCGCAAAGCTTATATATATATATATATATATATATATATATATATATACACATATATATACATAAATAAAAGTATTATATTATTAAAATAAGATTTGTGTTGGTGGTGTCTCATGTAATCCCTTTGCCCACTCAAAAATTCTGCTCAGTATTTCATGTACAATAATAAAACATCCCATAGCTCTCTGCTATAGTTTTCAGAGTCCTTTAGGAATAATGTCAAAGGGCGTTACCATTTGATTGATGGCACTAGAACAATATTGCTCCTTTTTGACAGCGTTTAATGATTCAGGTCACTTGTCTGAACCACACTCAGTGGCTTTGTCAAGTACACAAAACCTTTCTTCAAAAAGAGTACAGAAATGTGAGCTTTTTCCTTTGAAGGAAAATGTGAATCCATCTCAGACACTTATTTTTCATGCCTGCAGAAGTGTGTATGAAAACAAAGTAAACCTACAATAATCAATTCAAAACTGCTTTATTTGTACTCATAAATGTTCTATAAAGGAAACAAGCAAATAATGCATTCAGGGGCATATAAAGAAGCCATCACAAAAAAAGCAAATGGATTCACTTCAGATCTCTTTTATGAATTAATTTTTACTGAGGTTGCTTTTTAAGTAATGGAAAGCTGAACAAATAGAGCTATAATATTAAGAGTAAATGCTGTTATAATTACAGGCAGAGAGTTATCAAGATATTGCTTATAACTATTAGAAAGTCAACAAGATGTAATTACAAAATTTTCTCTCTCAAATAGTAAAATATAAACATGTTGCTTTCTAAAGACCAGTATTCTGATAATTGAAATCACTGCCTTTTGATTTTTTATATTGTGAAGACTTAGCTAGTTTCAGATAATTTTGAGGTAGATCTTTCCAAGAAATACCTTATTTTACAGTCATGAAAGATTAAAGAAATATGTCTTTTTATGCAAATACTGTTAAAATAGTTAAGTGAAAGACTATTTTTTTTTATCTCTTGAGTTTTAAGGAAAAATGGTTTTGCCATATGACAGGTTAGTGTCACAGAATACAGACCTCAGACAACACTGAGTGCTTGTGTTAGAGCTCAGTCAGCTCCTTGGATGATGTAAATCAATTTACCTCTATTAAAGGCATCAGAACTACATGTATCTACATCAGCTAAAGACCGAGACCTTTATATTCACCAGGCTGCCCTTCCCCTTTTCAGGTGTTTCTACAAGCACTGCTGCTTTCACTTCAGCTACAGGAATTCCATACAAATTCACATACGAAAAATAGAGTGTACTCCAAAAAGCCCATGAAACTGAGAGCGAGATTCTGTTTGCAGATGAAGATGTCTGTGTGTAGATATTCACATGTGAACTAGAGACCAGCTCATTTGCACATTAGATATCTACTGTCAACTGAAATTCCCTCAAGTATCTTTCCATTCGCCATGCCACTAGGATTCTGCTCTCCTATAGGTTCTGCACTGTATTTGTGTCAATGAGGATATCTCAGATAACTTACAGGATCTAAAATGACACAAGGTGCCTTCATGCAGGGAACTGACACACATGCTTGTTCAATATATCCAGTGGAGGTTAAAGAGCAGTTCAGCCCTCTGTAACATAGAAATTTAAGGTGGGATTCCAAGTATAAGTATTTAATCCCATTTTTGACACTTTCGGACATCTGAGGCATGCTTATGTGGCTAAAAGATATAACATAAAACCTACAGAGACACTCATCCTTCTGAAATGAAGAGGTAAGTGAAGCCTGAGAGCATATCTCACAGTGTTTACAGTGACAGTAGATGCCTCTGGGAAACTCAGTCCTGTGTTTGGGTGGCTGATCAGCTAAACAGCTTTTGAGAATCTATTTGCCACATTGACAATACTGACTAGATAACTAGATACCCATTGGTGCCCTAATCTGTGAGTTAAAGCCTAACCTGAGTGATGATAGCAATGTAGCCATCATTCTTCCTAACCCCTTTCAAGTGCTATAAATTCTTTTTATACTAGATAATAGGCAAACTCCATAGCCATGCAGTTTTCTGATTATTGCACCTTGGTTATGATGTACATAATCTGTAAACATGTATGGGACCTCAGCTAATCTGTGCTGGCAGTACTTTGCTAATTCTCATCTCCAGGTTTGATTTCTAATCTGAGGACACAAATAACTGAGTAGGCAGTTTATGTGCTTTTTCATTTGAAACAAACAGAACATTTTGAATACCCAGAAAATCAGCTATTTCCATGGCTCAAACCAGAAAACCGTAACATACATGTAATAAGGAATTTAAGGCATAAAGACCTCATAGGTCTATTTTAGAAAGTGTACCATGGAGCTGTGGCTACCATCCCTCTGTGTACTGCAGAATCAGGATTTAGAAGAACACTAAAGAAGTGTTTCTCCTAAAGGTTTCATGTTCCTGTTTCTATAGCTGAGCTACGTCTTGGTAGCAGCTAACAACTAGCAAACGCAAAGTCACATATTCTTGTTAAAGGCAATGTGTTTCATTTAAATAAGTAGTCTCTGGTTTGGTCTTGTGGAAGACCAAACAAAACTGCATTCAAATTAACCCACCTCTTTCCAAATGTAGTTAATCCATCCATTGATGGCTAAAAAACATGAGTATGATGGACTCACTGGGTATTCTTTCATCCTAACAAACATGAACTTTACAAGTATGTAAGAAATATTGCATGAGGCAAATCAAAGGTCAGGTGACATGAGTGTGAGAAATTTTGGCAGAAATTTTTCTGACAGAGTCAAGTTTCACTAAAAAACAGTATTTCATTAAGCTCCAGAACATTTTGTCTAAACTTTCCACTGAATTTAAGGTAGTATTTTGAGATTTTGTGCAGGTTCCCGACAAAACTGTCTTAGACTAAGGGATACCAGAGGATGCCTGTTGATGGCACAGGGTTTTTTGTATCCAGCACAGAAACAAGCACCTTCAACACACGACAGCTGGTCTGTGGGAACGACATTCTCACAGTCAAATGGCTAATAGCAGCAAGCCAGCTTCAGAGGTCTAAGAAAATTAGCCAGCAGGGTCTAAGAAAATCCTAACATGCTGGAAATTTGGAAGAAAAAAACCTGTAAGTAGCTTTAACCCACTTTGGACCCTCCCCTGCCCCCAAACATTTCTTGTATATTCTTGTATATGAAAAACTATGTTTTTCAGCTTGTCTATATGCAATACAGATTACATTTATTTGAAATTTCACCAGAAATGTATATTTGGTTTTAAAAGAATAAATCTCCTTTTCATATTATTACAAATATCCCCCTTTCCTTCAATCAGTAACGTACCTGAAGACAATAAAGTGCATGGATATTAAGGCCCAATTTGTAAAAGCAAAATAAATTTTGTAACAGAAATCTTATAGGCATTAATAATTGTTGACACAAATTACAGCATTTAAATATGTAACCGGATGACTGAACCTGAAAATTAACTATCTCAACAGTTACATGCAATCATTTGGTTTGCAATTATGTGTCCATACTGTTGATTCTGGAAATGACTGCAGGTGCAAAATTGAAGCCTGGGTTATGTCTCCTTTTAAAGCATGGTCCTTAATGTAATTTGCGTTTTAATATGCATTTGCAGCATATATTGTAATTGTTTCTCTAGAGCTCACATCTATGATGTGAATACATAACATCAGTAGCACAGATTGCATATTATCACTCCAGAATACCAATTGTACTTTAAAATGCCTATTGATTGGAAAGTAGTAATTTGCGTACGACGTGCAGAAGCTACTGAAGTGTTGCGGCATTTTTTTACCTTTATAAAGTTTAGTAGTTTATATTATGAATTATGCCTACTAAAATTAACTTTAAAGAATATTGCATAAAACCAGAAAATGCATCCTAAAATTTAAAGATCCTCATTTGCTTTAAACTCTTTCTCCACCAATATGACTTATGTTTAAAGTGCAGTTTTTCATAGAAGTTTTTATTTTGATCTTTTATTTATCTCTTTGTTATTTCTTAATCCAATGATAAAAACCCTGATGATAAAAGGGCATTTTGTGAGGCCTAGAAACTACCAAAAATATTCCAGCTCTCTTTTTCTCACTACTGTACAAATACATCCATCTTACTACTTCTGTTTACTGCCGTTTTCACTGAAAACCTGGGGGAAAGATTCAGCTCTGTTTACAACATTACCTGGTGATATGGCAATCAGAAGCTGAACAGAAGAAACCATTAAATTCTTCTTCACTCAATTTTCCCTATCCTGGATGTGTACATCTGCAAATAAATCTGGCCAAGTGACTCATTTTCTCTTCATCCTTCCCCTCCTCCACCCATCCTTTTTTTCACTGGAATGAGAAACAAAGCAAAATTATTCTCTGTTTTTGGGGTTTTTTTCCTCATGCAAGTTGTAGTTTCTAGAAACATACGCAACAGCACACTCAGACCCACATCAGCTTTTGGATATTTGCAAACTGTTCTCTTTTTTGGGGGACGAGTCTATTATATTGACTGTGTGTCTAATGTATGACATTGCTATTATTTCTAAATAGGGCATATTATTTTAAAAGTAAGACAGTGGTAATGAATGCTGGATTGTAGATAATAAAAGGAAGATATTCTTGACTGCTCATGTGCATATGGGCATTCCTATGATGAATACTCAATTGACAAAGAAGTATGGAAGGAAAACATATTAGTGGAAGGATAATAACTAATTATGAAATTTAGAATTTATGTCATGAAATGTTTGTCTTTTTCTTCAAATTGATATAAAAAAATTGAACTAAAATAAAAAAAGAAGGCTTAGAAATTACAAAATCCCTCACCTTTACAAAATTCCTAAAATTGTTAGATGTATTGAATTGGATTACCGTGCTCTCCTTTAATAACCCCTTTTTTTCTGTAGTAATGTATTATTTTTCCTTTAGAACGTTGATATTACTTATAGGACTAAGTTTCTGAGTCAATTGATTACATTGAACAGCAGAAAGATGAATATTTTCACTAATATTTTCAGTGCTACCACTACGTACACTAGTCAAAGAAACGTGTCCCGTAAAAGAGAATAAGGTACTCAGAGTACAATTCCCAAATGGCATTTTAGTGAAAGAAGCAGTTCAATGTTTTGCTCAACTGATTCCATTGAAACTTTTCTCAGTTGAAATTGGTTTTGGTCAGTTCAAATTTGAAAAAAACTGAAATTAAAATTATATAAAAAGTATTTTCATAGAACACACATATATATGTATATATGCATGTATGTAATTTATCACAAAAAAAAAAGTATTATTGAAACACCAGTTTCCACTTGTGAGTGATTGTATTAAAAAATTTTTAAACAGCTTTCCTCCATAGCAATGTGTGAATACTAAGACCTGATGGTCCTAGATGTTTTTGGAAATTGCTCTTTTGTGGTATTCAGTCAGCTCTGTTCATAATACAACTTGTATTATGAAGTGCCATGGTCTGCAACAAATCCTGCTTTTATCAGAGGAAGAAATGGTACCACAGCTTGCTTCCTATTACCAGGCTTTATTCTGCTTTGGTACATAGGAGGTCACTACTTCTTTTGCAGACACAGCATTTCTTTCAAAATTAAGCTTCTTTCTTCCTTAGTGTTTTCATCAAGATTTTTTCTGTAAGCCATAACATACTTATAAACTACATCTTTACCATGTGGTATTTAATTCATGTGATGTTACAGTACTGTCAATTTCTTACCAGTTTCCTGATTACCATAGCCTAAATGTCCCCAAAGTTATTTGTTAATAAACAGGGAAAATACACGACAGTACAATTGCTAACAAGACAGATAAAAATGAACCAATTCCAGTGTAAAGAATAGGTCTTCATTTGGGGAAAATGTGCTGCAACTCTAATGACTTCAGTTTCTGATGCGAATTTACAAAGGGAACAGAATATTTCTTCTTAGGCTTGCACTGAAGATTAGCTTTTTATTTGTAAGAAACAGTTGCTTTTGGAATTTGTAATATGCCTCTTCAAGCGCTATCATGGCACTATCAAGTTTACTTACAATTGAACTGTCAAGGGATTAATTTCCTTGACATAAAGTTTAGTTCTAGTGGGTAAATATTAGAGTCTTGATCTGCTCGAAAAATCAGAGAAACTGCAGTTGTAGTGAAAAAAAAAAATCAATGAAGAACATTTTGAAGAAAACACTATAATGAACCAAATGAGTACACAGTTCTTTAATATAAGGCAAATTAAACTTTTCATTTTAGTTTGACAGCTATATTGATGGAAAAATCTTTAATCCAATATAAGAATGTGTGGAGAAGGGATGCAAATGTGTATTTCCATTACACTTATGGCCATGTCTGCTACACACTTGCAGGGTGAGAATAACTTTATCATCTACTAGTAGCCTTATGAGAATTTTCAAAAACTCTGTTACTGGGTGCCTCTGGATACTTAATAACATAAGTGCCATAACGTTAGTTTTTCAAAGACATTTAAAGATGTAGACAGACATCCATTAAAATTTCTAAATTACCTCCTTGGATATTTTCTGGAGTATTCATTTGTGCCGCAAATGTCTAAATAATTTGAAAATCTGGATGGTTCTTTACCAATCTAAGTGGTGTAGAAGCTAAACTCCTGTTTGCTAAATACAAGCAAAACTTAACTACAAACTCCCTAATTGCTCATTTTGATAATATTAGGAAGAGTACAGTATATAAACTAAGGATGTAAATTTTCATTTAACAGTAGAAAAGCAGGAAAAGTATTGAGGGAGTTTTTTAAAGTTTTTTAAAAATAAAATAGAAAAGTGTGGATATCTCAGATACTGTTACTAATTATCAACACACGCAGACTGTAAGTAGACTTACCCTTGAAAACAGGGTGTGCTTTCATATCAGATGTCACATCATGAATTCTGGGGACTTGGTTGTTGAATTCTGTTATTAAGTATTTTTATTCAAGTATCTCTAAAGGTTGATATTACCTCTATTTGCCAACATAACATGCAACTATAACTCCAGTCAAGCTAGATGAACATTTCTGAGATACACCAAGCACCCTGCAGAATTTTAGCCAACTTAACTAAACTTCTAGTGCTGAGTTTTATAAAAGCTTTGGTCACTTTTTATCACTATAGCTGCTGTCTGGGATCATTAAGATCACAAATACCAGACAATCGAAGAAAACTATTTCATGCAGTGCTTCCAGCATGACTTAAGGATGAAAGAATTTCAGAAAAGTTTCTGAAACTTATAATGGGAACGGAACAAATCCTACAAGCTCTGTAAAATTATCCAGTCATTATGTTCCTATGGAACAGAACAGAAAAAAATACGGTTGCACAAAATGTACCAGTAATGAATTTTTGAGATGTCCAAGGGCCAGTGAGTAGAGGGAAACTAACCTATTTTCCTAGGCAGCTGATTTTGTCTTATCTTCTTCTCATGTCCAAAATGCATTTCTCCTAAAATCTTTAACATTCCAGGCACTCAATAAAAGTCTTCCTCATATCAAGATACAGTGAAACACGTTTTAAAATTTACTTCTATCTGATTTCATTATTTTCTATGCTATTCTGAATCTGAAGCTTTTTTTATTTAATAAATATACAGAAATTAAGAATAATACCAGAAAGCATTATAATCTCAACACAAAAAGAGCAAAATTAAATGACTGCTTTAAAAATACCTCTCTAAAAAATCCAACATGTAACCCCAGAGGTCCAATCAGTTTTTAGATATCCTGATATCAGAAGAGGATCCTTTAAGATAAACTACTGACATTGCAAAGAACAAGCATCACTGTTATCTGACCTTGCACACTGGCAAGTGTGTGGAAAGATGATCCAAGTAGCTCATGAATGATCTGCCTTTGTGTCAGTAAGAAGACAAATATATTCCTCAATCATATTTTCACATTTCTACCAGTTAGGTTCTTAAAATCAAAAAAAGATTTCTGAAAAGCTATCTTTCAGCTTCTAAGGTACCTAGTAAAGGAAATAGACAAGGAAAGTGGTTGGAGAGCAGTAATCAAGGTTCCTGGAAAGTCACCTGTAGCAATAATTTTATATAATTAAAACTGAAAAATTCCTCCAATCCCACCATCGTTTTTCATGCTTATTATTATTTTTCTATACATTTAATTCATTTGTTTAGGTTTCTTTTCACACGATCTTAGGTATGAGCTGGTTTTGGTATTCATTGGGTATATAAACACTTTTAAGAGGCACCAAATTCCTGAAATTAACTAGTTATAAACCTTTCTCTGTCCAGTGGAGAGGAAGAAATACCCATATACACTAATGCAAATAAAAGGTCTGGTCTTTATTGCAGACAAAGAGTCTGCTTAATATGTTACTGAACTCTGAGGGAGTTTAACTTGTGACTATCTGAGTGTTTAAACAGACATAAGAGCCACTGAGGACGACACTCATCAGCTCAAGTATAGGAATAGGATTGCTTATGCTACATCTGGTTAAGTTCCATTACTGAAGGGTAATACCTAATATCTGGGACATTGTGCATGATGTGGCTGAAGGACAGCATAGCACTGCCCACCAAGCTCCAACCTGTGTCTTGGCAGAAATGTACATCGGGTGCCCTGTGTTCTGCAGCTGAGAGTAAGAACAGGCAAGACTCGGATCTCAGCCCCGTGTTGCAATTCTCTCTAAAGAAATGCATATAAGGAAGGTGAGAAAGTGACAAAATCATTACAAAAAATCTCTTATGGTGTTTTGAAATTATTCTTTTCAGTTTTCAGTTCAGTGAGAGTTGAAAATTTCTCCCAGATGCCCAGAAATATGTTTTCAACTGATGTGTTAGAAAACAGTTCATTTTATTGAAGGAAAAAATGAACAATTTTTTGTTGACTCAATTGTCTGTTGCAGTGCAAAGAGTCCAGGAGTTCAAATGAACATTTTTTATGGTTGCACATTTTAATATAGTAACATAGTTACAGCATACTTATAGCTGTCAATTTAATCTTTACTTTTTGTTTTTAAAAGTATTGATGAAAGCTATATATAATTATATAAGGCATGCATAATAATTACTTAAGCAACAGACACCAATATCATTTTTGTGACATTGATATGGTCATTACATTTTTATACATACACACACACAACTTGCTATTGAAAAAATATGAAAATAAAATATGGTTTACACAAAAAAAAGTCTGTGCATTTCTGTATCCAGTGAATCCTTTTTGGAATCAAGTTTAAGTTTCAGTTATGTCTCAGTAATTATTATTTTCTTTTATTGCTTAGTTTTGGAAATCAAAAATCAGGTACAAATGGATAAAATTTTCTTAAAGTGGGTCAACAAGTGGGTTGCTATGGGAAACTGAGATATTGAAAAATCTCTGTACTTTCACTGCTTGAGGAAAATACTAGTTGCTTTTGTGTGCCTCCCATGTGGCTTCTCCTGAAGTGACATACTTTAAATTACATTATATTTTTCAAGGCAAGATGCCTGACAAGGGATATAAATATATATCATTTATTTCTATAGAAAAAATGATATACAAAATGAAGGATAGCTGTTTGGAAAATAATGATTTTAAAAAAACAGTTCAGCTACTACCAGCTATAAATTAAAAGTATATTGGAAATATATTTGGATATTTTTATTATCTATTTAAAATCTTTATCTTTCTTCTACATAATGGCTTGTAACAATGTGGGGTTACAACGTCCATTACCTTACATGACAACAACCATCGTTATAGGCAGTAGAAGTGGAATACAACAGCCCTTAGAAAGTGCTTATTAACTTCTTTTCTCTTTCCACCCACCCTGGAGGCGGATGAATGGTGGAGGAAGGGGGGGAAGGATAATTGCAAGAATAATAGTATCAGTTAACTTGATAGATTGTTATGTTATTTTTAAAGTTTTGTTTTGTAGAGCTTATACTATATGTTCCAACACTTCATAAAGTGAAGGTGTCTGTCTTTACTAATAATCTATTTTGCCATTTTTTCTTATATTTTGAGGTTTGAAAAGGAATTTAAATACCGTTTTAAATTACTGACAATGTTATGGATGTATATTGATGTCCTTATATACATTATAAATGACATTAGAGACCAATCTATTGGTCTCTTAAGCCACAGAAAAGTTATCTGGTAACAGATTTACTTTAGATGCATTGTCTGTCTTGATGTATTCTGAACTAGATTCTTGCTTGAACATGAATACTTTGAATTTAGACTTTTATAGACATTTGTCTCTATACGTTGACCTGCCTCCAGGCATGTTAGTACAATCTCTTGCCCGGAAGGCAGTCATATTGACTAATGCTGCTGGGAAGGGCAAAGTAGGAACTTTTATATCATTTCTGGACAAGTTGTTCTGGTCACGTGCCTGCAGGCTTAAGTTGTCTGGAAAGTACCTACATATCAACTTGTTTTCTGGGTAGAAATGACTAGAGGTCACCTCTCTTAAATGGCCAACGTGGGAAGAATTAAAATAAATTCCGACAGTACATGGCTTTAATAAAAAATATTCTTTCAACTTGTTGCATAGGGCCAAAGCTGCTCTGAAAAGCTGTTCTTAGATAAGCTTCTCCACTGTAGTTTTCTTTTCATGAGGTATCCAAATACAAGAGAATTCACCTGTTTTAGAACTACATTATATATAAAGCAAAGCAATTTGTTTTCTTGAGAGTTACAGGAGTCCTAAACAAACTAAAAGAGGAAAAGAAATCTCTACGAATATGATATGGTGACTGATATGAGCACATAATATATTCAGTGAATTTCCCAAGTATTCTAAACAGCTAAGTCTACTGCTTTACAAATTTCTTACCTACAGCATCAGTAAAATAGACAGGCTCACATATGACACTATGCTAACCTAGCTATACAGCTACTAGTTAAGAGGACATACTTATCTATGATATTCTCTACCAAATTCACTAATTCAAATAATATTTGTTTATGACTCTTTGTGGAAGCTGATACCAGCTTTCTGGGATTACTTGAAGTTCAAAATATGATCTGCATTAATTTTTTTATTTTTATTTTCTGTACATGTAATATTCAGGAACGCAGTTCAAGTGTGAACATATGTTTTTATGATTTCAGAATGTAGCTTTCAGGAAAAAGCTGTAAATCAACATTTTTGAAAGCTTTCTCTCACTAATAAGATAGATAAAAACTGTGATGAAGGACACTTAAACATCTTAAACCAGATGCATTTGATTACCAGAATACTCATGGACTCTGACACAATAAAACAAAAAATATGGGGTGTTTTTTTTTCCTTTTTACTTCTTTTCATGCAAAAATATATACAGAATACCTTCTGGAGGATTAAGTGAATTTTAATATAAAAAATCTTGAAACAAAAAATCTGTATTATTTTTATATATGTCATCATCTGGGATAAAATCCAGATTTGAAGATGGCAAGACCTGTACTGCCTGTGGGCAGGTTCCACATCCTCTTCCCTGGCCCTCTATCCTTTACCCAGCTGCACAAATTTTCCATACTTGGCTTGTGATTTTGAGGATTTGTAATCATTTATGTCTCTCTCAGAGGCCAATAAGTGTTACATGATAAAAAATCCAAGGATGAAGCGCTAAAGCTTTAGAGCTCCAGATCACTTTGGGAAAAAGTACCTAATATTCATGTGTAGAAAACAAGAAAATCCGGCTTCACATCTTAATGAAGACCATCTGAATATCCCAGAGAGTAAAATCTCTCCACAGAAATGTACAGTGTAGATGAACAATATTTTCAATTACTACCTGAAGCAATTTGACAAATAAATTTCCTGAGAATGAAGAAAATGTTTGTCCTATAAGAGAAGGTGTTCATGAATGCAAAAATTTTCTATATGGGAAAAATGGTTGTACCTAGAATTATGGTGAGCTATGGCTGATCAGCAGTTAATTACTTTGTCCTTCTTAAATGCACATTCTCCCTTGGAATCCTTTGTCTTAGAAGAGAGCGGCAATTACATTGCCAGCAAGAAAAGTAAGCTTTGATTGACAGGGTAGAAAAACAGAAGTGTCTATCCATATTTTGTCCTCCTTCATACCTTTTTCAGAAGGTCACATACTTGTGGTAGCTGACTGTCCCAAATGAGCCAACACAAGGTTTTATATGCTTGCACTGCCATATTCATCTGCAGCTGAAACTTGGAGAGGTCATATTCATCCATTTATGATGATTCTTGTTGCGTTATGATTAAGGTTGTCTTAACTATTGCAACTTTAAAGTTAAATGTGCTCAAACAGTCTAAAAGCAGACCAAAGAAACTGATAACTGGCTGATGGACATTGAACCAGAGACAAGAATCAGCTGACAGCAAGAGACATATGGGCTGATGGACCTTGAGATCTGGAGAATGAATGGAAAACTCCTAATATTGGCAGATCAGGTCTGCTTTGCACCCAAATGTCCAGGTTTCGGCTGGGATAGAATTAATTTTCTTCCTAGTAGCTGGTATAGTGCTCTGTTTTGGATTTAGGATGAGAATAATGTTGATAACACACTGATGTTTTAGTTGTTGCTAAGTAGTGCTTACACTAGTCAAGGACTTTTCAGGTTCCCATGCTCTGCCAGGTGCACAAGAAGCTGGGAGGGAGCACAGCCAGGACAGCTGACCCAGAGTGGCCAAAGGGATATTCCATACCATATGATGTCATTCTCAGTATATAAACCGGGGCAGTTGGCTGGGGGGCAGCGATCGTGGCTCAGGGCATCGGTTGGCAGGTGGTGAGCAATTGTATCGTGTATCACTTGCTTTGTATATTACTATTGTATATTATTATTATTATTATTATTATCATTGTTGTTGTTGTTGTTTTGTTGTTGGTTTGTTGTTGTTATTGTTATTATTGTTATTATTATTATTATTATTATTATTACTACTACTATTCTATTTTATTTTATTTTACTTCAGTTATTAAACTGTTATCTCAGCCCACGAGTTTTCTCACTTTTACCCTTCCAATTCTCTCCCCCATCCCACCGGGGAGGGGAAGTGAGCAAGCAGCTGTGTGGTGCTTAGTTGCTGGCTGGGGTTAAACCACACCACCAACAGAGCTTGTAACTGAAGCAAGTGTTTTCCCAAAGATGGGATATATAAGGAAGAATCTTTTATATAAGCACTAGAAAAGTTTATGTCTGGAATGATGTGCATATATATACATAGGCCCTGATGCAGAAACTGCATGTTGCATTTCAGCAAACCTCTGCCAATAAAGTGTGGGATAAGACCGGTGGGATAACATCGCTTCACATCCCTCATCCCATATCAAGAAACATTAAATGGGCATAAAAGAATGCCAAAGTTTTCATGCTGCTTTCTGACCTCTTGTAATACACAGGGCTATATCTACAAACTTATTAACTCTGCTCCCTTCAAAGTTCCTAACAGGAAGATGATTTTAGAAAGTGTACATTTGCTTACATATATAATTTGATTGTGAAACAAACATTGATATATACATACGTATATATATATACACCTTGTTTGTTCTGAAACAATTTTAAGACAATTTTTATATTACCCAAACATCGAAATGTAAAGTCGTAGCACCATGGCACTGTTATACAAATAACCAGCTCCCAGCATTTCTCCATTAAAATAAAATATTGTGAAGAGTTACTGTGCATTGGAAATCTATGCCTGACAGAAAAGAATTATTTTTTTCCTTCAAATGAAGAGAATGTTCCGAGCATGTTTTTATAGTGTTTGTATGTAAATATTCAGTTTCCACTGAAGGAAAACAGGTGTGTAAATTTCCAGTCTGCTCTGGGAAGTTATTTTAGGAATCAAATTACATTTCCTTACACCTAGCTTCAGAGTTCTCCCTAGCAAGTCTAAGCTGATCCTGCCTTCCAAGAACAGTACAACTTTAAGATTCCCTCAACATTAATAAGAAAAAGACCCTATATACTGTATACTAAACACAGGTTTACAGGGAATTAATCAGTGCAGTCAATGAGTACAAGTATGCATAAAGTATATCAAAGTTTTTGTTCAGACCATACGTTTAGATCACTGACTTTTCTTCCTACTTGTGCTACCTATCCTTAGAGCAAAAGACAGCAAGTCACTTTGGGAATATACATTTGTATTTTGAATCATCCATTAGATTGCCATGAAACACTTGCCTTGCTTTCTGCGCCTCTCCTCTGACCCTACATGCGTTTCAGCATGTATGGACTATACCTTTTCAGTTTTTTGTGACCCAGAGGGTTACAGCCCTATGAAGAAGAACTAGGGTCATTATAATTAGCAACTGTATCTTTTTTTTTTATTATGGGAAAAATAATTCTAATGATATTTTACATGAAGGAAATTATTTGATATATAAGCAGCCTTGCTTTCTTTCAGACACACGGATCAGGAAAAATGATGTGACCATGACGATAGACTTTTGCTCTAATTAGTGTTTATGAATTCAGTGAAAGCAGAAAAGAGGTGTTTGAAAATTTAGAAATTTCCCCTATCAGGCAAAATCTATTGTTCTGTTTCCTTGAATTTCAGCTGCATTAATGAAAGTAGTAATAGTTGCAAACCCCATGCCATTTTGCCATATAGTCATGATTTGTCCTTTCACAAAAGAAAAGCAGAAAACTGCTGAGTGTTATAGATATTAATGGTTGTTAGAAAAGCATAATAAAGGGCTCCTCTTCTAAAGCATTGCCAGGCTTTTATGTTATTATTCATGAATGACTAACGCATTCAGAGGAGAGTAGCTCTGATATCCAAGCAAGTAATGATGAGCAGCAGGAAGGAAGGGTGCAAGGAAAGCAGTTTTTCATAGGACCCAAATACCAGGGCTGTGTGTAATATGTGATTTGTACAGAAGTGAAAATGAATTATTTTTAATGAATGTTATGAGTAGCATGTCATTGGAAAGAGAGGTAGGTCAAACATGTACGGTGGTTGAAATATCTGAGGGTGAGAGTGGAGTGGGGATGGGAACAGGAAAGAAGAGTAAAAATAGACCAGACAAGAGCAGACCAGGCTAGAATTTGGTAACTAGCAAAATAACATACAGACATTCTTATATTTTGAGCTATTTTGACGGCACCTAGTATTTAAGCTCTCAACAAAATTACATTATTTTTACACAGTAATTAACAATGTTTTAGCAGCATATTACAACAGAAGACATGAGTATCAATAATTAAAACGTAAAAGAAACTGTTAAATCAAGTATACCTCATGATTTATTAGTTAGCTCATTGTTCAACTGTATTTGTTTCATTACTCTGTAAATCACCAAATATATTCCAAAAAATACAGCCCCCATTCATTACTATGAAATAGATGGGAAATGGTGTTGAAATAAGCAACTAATTATGTATCAGTGCAGTATTCCATTAAGCAGGATGATTTTTCTTTTCTTCTTTTTCTTCACCTACTATACTATCTTCTTGGTGCATCAGAAACAGCGTTTGGCAAATGCTGAACAAAGCCACTGGGAATCTTTCCATTGACTTTGAAGGGTTTTGAAGTGGATTCTTTATAAGAGAAGAGTGCTCCAGAACCGGGAAGCATCCAGTTTACTCTGAAGTCTCTCATAGCATTTTTATAGTGTTTATAGCTTTCAGTACAGAAATTCCACTTGTGCTAACTTTTGAGGATTTAAGTGAAATTTAAACAGAGCAGATATCTTAGTGCCAGCTATGGGGCAGGATTTATTTCATACTGAAAATACAATCAGAAAATATTTTTATAGTTATTGGGGAAGCTCACCAAAGTTAAATGAAAGAAATAAATTAATGTATTTTATAGCAAAAGAATGGGAGGTAACACACAATCTTTTTATTATACCAACTATTTATAGGTTTTCACAGTGAGCCAAAGACTACAGAATATTTTATAGTATATATTTATCTGCTACATTATATTATACTCCTTAAAATATTCAGGATTCTACCCAAAATTAAGGTGCTTAGATTCAGGTATCTGCATGGAGGTGGTTACATGTAAGCTACGTTCCCATCTGTGGAGAAATTGGGCATGGTTCACCTCCTTAAAAATGGGTGTCTCTTGCTGTTTAAGACTTGGTGAGGTATTTGAGACATCCTCATAGTGCTGGCAGATTGAGACTTTTTTGCTTTTCTGAAATAGTAACTGGACGCTAAGCTGAATATTCTAGAGCAAACTCTGTGTTTGGAAAACTCAATAGAAGTCCCTATTTCAAAGGGCTAAATCCATACTAGTTTTGTTTAATCTTGTTTAATCTTGTTTAATCTTCTCATGCTATCAGATAGGACATAATTTTTATTATAAATAATCATAGGTTAAAAACTAATACTAATTTTGAAATTCTTTGAAATTAAATAAATTATTTTTTTTCTGCCTTTATTTTTGCTGATACATGAAACAGTATGTAAAAGTCAAGATTTCAGAAAGGTCTGCCTACCCATCCAGACTCTTTATTTAGACTCACAGTCTTCTTTGAGCATTTATATTTCTATTTATTAAAGTAATAAACATAAGATATACAAGTGCCTTAATCAAAGGATGTCTATGTTAAAGTAGCCCAAGGGACAGATTTCAAAATTGGGTATTATCATCACAAATTATAAGATGCACCAATTAAAACAAAATCAAAGCAAGACTTTGTGTGCCTGTGTGTGTATGTATGTGTGCATGTGTGATTGAGACAAATTTAAGTCAAAACTATGTATCTCTATTTTAATGTATGTTGGATAATTACATTTTTTTAGGCATAACCTACAGCATATTAGGATTCTTTTCTAGGAAAAAAAAACAAAACAAACAAACCCAATAAAAAAAAAAACCTTGAAATGAAATAGAAATAAAATAACACACTGGCTACTAACCTTCATTTCTTAAAAATATCTAGGATTAAAAGTCATATTTAGTTACACGAAATAACTGGTTTTAGAATTTTTTTGTTTAGTTCTTAACTTAAACTTATTTAAGTGATCTGTGTATCTAGGTATCTGGAATCTATTTATTTGTATCATTATGGTTCTTATCAGGTCAAACTGATAACATGAAGAATACGTAAAAAACCAGTTTATAATGAACTTTTTTTCTGATTAATTAGAAGAATCTTTGTTACATTTTATTAAAAATATTAAATATATTTTCTTTCAGTGTACTGATAAAGGACAAGCAAGGCTAGCACAAATATACATAATGCTTAAGTTTGCACATTCTGTCAGATTCATATTCATACGTGGAAAGAATATTTGTATATGTCTTTCAAAAATGACACTTTCTAACTAGATATTACTGAAGGTTAAAAAATTGTATGAAAGACATGAAAACATTTCCATAAACATTATGCAAAACCATCTAATATTATTCATGTGAACTTTTAAATGTATTTTCTTCAGTCACCTTTCATTCTTTTTTTAAGCAGGTTTTCCTCAACATTTTTCACTGATAGTTTATCAGAAAGCAAAGTTTAAAGTTGAAGGTACAAATCTATAAACAACCAATCTGCAGACAGTCACTATGGCTGAAATCAGAGATGGAAAATTGCTGGCCATCAGGAAACTGTATTGTCAGTACAGGGTGCAACATAAGCATTGTGCTATGTGTTGCTTAATAAAATCACTGGTTTATTGGAAGGAAGGAATTTTATTAAGGAAGGAATTACTCGGCATAAAATTCAGTACTGGGTTCATACATAAAACAAAATGGCTGACATTCCTGTCTAGTCCAAGAACACACAAATGTAACGAACAAATGCTGAAGCCATCTTCAGTAGGAAATTTATTTACTAGGAAGAAGGAAATTTACATTCAGTGCTGAAAAGTTTCTTTGGTTTTAAAATTTTAAACTCCAACCAAGAAATATAGGTCTTTAGAATATGACACAAATTTACTGAAATCAGTGAAAACCTTAAAGTGAGGCTATTAGGACTGAATTCTACCTTCAGATGTATCGTGAAATACAGTAGTAAAAATACATTTGGTTGTTTGGTGGTTTGGTTTTTTTTTTGGTACAGCTGATGGAGGTAGAAGCGGCATTAAGGTGGAAAAGATATTTGAGGCAGAGGACGTCCTGGAAGGTCTGTTGACCAAATGCTTTGGAGATGTGCTGAACTAGTGCAAGCTTGTTGTGCATTGTCTTGGCTTGCTATTGGATTCCACCCCAGCCACTGCTCATGTAAATGTTTCAGGGCTTTTTTTTCTATAATCTGCTAATTTCTACAGTGACATCAATCACTTATGTTTTAAATCAAGGGTGAAAAAAAGAATGCAGACAGTAAGATATGAGAAATTTATAATGGATTAAGGAGGGAAATAACACTAACATAGGAAGTATTTTGGGATATATTTGTGGTTAAATAGTCAAAGATAATTATCTTTTGGGGATCTGGAAGCCTTTACGTTTTCTTTGGTCTAATTAGGCTTTGGTGCTAGCTGTTCCCTTAGTTTTTCTGGAACATTTAGTTTTAGGTAGTTGTGCAAGGAACAGGGGATTGGACTTGATAATCTTTATGGGTACCTTCCAACTTGAGATATTCTATGATTCTATGATTTTCTAAGCCTGATGCCCTGTTTCAGAGGTAAAACTGAGTAGTAAAGATTCTCAGATACAGTGCTGATTTGACACTATAGTTGAAATATTGAACTGCTGAATACTCAGACCCTTTTAAAGCTTAAATTTCAGTGATAACTGAGGCAAGGAAACATAATTTGTTATGGATAAAGACAAAAAAAAAAGTCAGTTTTAATTTAGATACCACAAAACATATGTACTTCTAAGGAAAAAATTGACATCCTTTTCCCTAACCTAGTTTCTTCATCATTCCTTTGAGTTTATGTTTCATGACTTTATGTTTAAATAATGAAGGTGTAGCATCTATGTTGTATGTCAATTTCCACAACCATCAAGGGTTTTTTATTTTTCAAAACTGTCCATTTTGCCCTTACTGATCATTTTTACTCACAGAATAATTCATACTGTGTTACCACACTTCTGCTGAAGGAATGACTGAGCAGTTTCTGTTAAGGTTTTATTTGGTTTCATTCTATAAGGTTCTTTGTTGGTGGTGGTGGTTTTTTTACTCCTATAGTAGAGTAAGTGGTGGTAATCAGTATACGTAGACTCTAGTCTGAGAGACATTTCTTACCACAAAAGTCACTGCATGGTAGAAGCTGCTGTGGCACTACTTACAGGAATTTCACTGCTGTTTAGAATCAGAATTATGTCTATTTGCTGTATGAAACTAAACCCACTACATTATTAATACCAGTAAATACCACATATTGATGTCCAAATGGGACTATTCTGGTTATATATTACACATCCTCTCAAAGTTGTCACATCGATGATGTACTATATAACACTAATAGCTGCTACTCCAATGATGTATACCAAGTGCCATCACTCCAGCTAAATATTTCATCATGGCAACAGAATTTGTGCTAAAATACTTCAACAGTATGGTTGTAAATATAATATACATGCACAGACCAATAATTCTGTAACGTGCTACAGAATTATTTACCCTGTATGTGCTTGTGTGTGTGTGTGTGTGTGTGTGTGCATGAATGCGCACATATGTAATCAGTTTGCTGTTTTCAGGATATGCACACTGTTCTTGATTATTAACAGCCTGATGCCAAGTTCTCTTAAAGCTAATACCTTTAACATAGCCAAAATCTCTTACTGCATCCTTGCCCTGAATTTTCTTGATCATATGTCTCTATGACTTTGGAAAACCAGTTTTCCATATCTGGGTTCTCACTCTAATACCATGGGCTATCCATTATCAGTGTTCCACTTCCTCAGTTGTCCTTTCTTCATTATTTCCCTTACCTTCCCTCTTGTATCTCCAATTGCTCTTTCTCTTTAGCTCTTTTCAAACCCACCAAGTGTCAAAGCTGAGTTTCACTATTCAGACCTATCCCTAGTGTTTAACAACATTCAATGACCTGCTAAGTAACTTGTAGTTTCAACCCTAATCAAAATTAACAAGACCCAAAAATCACAAAAAAAACCCAAACCAAAACAATATAAAAACCCCCCACAACCAACCAACCAACCAAGACCATAAGAAATGAGCTGAAATACTGTCACATTCCAAACTTATGCTTCCCTAAGTCGAGTTATGGCTTGATAGAAAGAAGCGCACCAGTTAAACTCAACTGACTCCTCCCTCCCAGTCACACTAAGTGATTATCTGGAAATGCTACTACTTTCTCTCTAGGATTCTTCCTCAAAAATATGGGAAGCAACACGGAAGCAGAATAAAGTTTACATGTAGAGACATAGGATAATTCAGGCAGCAAGGGAATTCAGGAGGTCTCTAGTCCAAACTCAAAGAAGAGCTCCGAGATCAGACCAGGCTGCTTGAGCTGTATCCAGTTGGGTGTTGACTGCTCACCTCCCTGTGCAACCTGTTCCATTGCTTGACAGGGAAAGTGTTTCTCCTCACATCCAGTTAGAGCCTTCCTTGTTCCATTTATGCCCATTGTCTCTTGTCCTCCCACCATGCACCCCTATGAAGACTGTTTTCTCAACCACCTCCATGGAGAGCCACTGTTATGTCCCCTGAAAGCCTTCTCCTCTCCAGGCTGAACCAGCCTTGGTCCCTCAGCTTCTTCTCTCAGGTCAGGTGCTCCAACCACATAACTGTCTTGGTGGCTTCACTGAACTTGCTCCAGTTTGTCAATATCTTTCTTGTAATGAGTGGGCCCAAAAACTGGACACAGTTTCATATATTAAATCTAATCAATCCTCATTAAAAGAGGATAATCAAGCCAGTCCAGGATGCCATTGGCCTTCTTTGCTATCAGGATACACTGCTGGCTCATATTCAGCTTGCTGTCTGTCACAGGCCCCAGGGCCTTTTCAGGAGAGCTGCTCCCCAGCCAGTCCATCCTGGTCAGTCCTATTCTCTGTCACGGGAAGCTGTTATTCCTTCCCCGGCAGAGGACTTGCCATTTTTCTCTTCTCTGATCCTGACACACAAGCTCTCAACCAGTCTGTCATCCATCCTACAGAGGAGCTCCATGCATCCCACCTGCTCCTTCATTCTGAAAGCATCTCTGTATTACATGCCATTAAGCTCTGGAGGATCTCAGCTTCTGCCACAATTGTGCCCTCCCTTCTGCTAATTCACATCAAGAGCTTTCTAGTCCTGTTCAATGTTCTGCCCTCCCTTCCCCTGAGGGAGAACACTGGGGGAAGGTTCTTCAATTAAAAAATTAACTAGTGTAGCTTTTGTCATTCTAACTGCATGCCCTGCTGAATCATGTTGTTTGCATTTCATTACTTTGCTATATTTAGCTTTTCATAGAGCTCCTGCAGTCTTTCTTAGATCTTTTTCATGTATCATTTTTCTCTGCTGTTTCAAAAAAATTGCGTCAGTGTTCCTAAAATTATTTGATATTTTAAGAAGCATATAGTTGTCACTTTCTGTTTAGTAAGTAAGTGATGAGGTCTCATTTCTTATAGATAATGACATTGCAGCATCTAAGTGACTGTAGCATAACAGTGGTCTTTTTTTAATTTAAAAATTATCTGCAGGCTTATACAAGTAAATTTCCCCTATAAGCATGCTTTCTTATTAAAGTATTAGTAATAAATAGTACTCAAAGATATTTAAACTGTCCAAATTGTGGACATCTACAGTAGTCAATTACTGTAGGCAGTATAGAACAGATTACTGGGTATTACAAATCATAATCATTCTGTCTTGTTATCCCTTTTTGTAAGATAGGTATATATAAAATATTAGTCTATTGATTGCACTGAGGCAAGATGTCTTGCAGTGGTTTTTATATCACATTTTTTCAAAACTTCAAGTTCTTTGTTTTCTTTCAGGATTTCAAAAGACAAAATTAACGTGCAAAGCATTCAGTGTGGTTTATCCTTTCTTGCTTTAAATAATTTATCAAGAATTCTGTAAAATAATAAGCTTTTTCATTCTCCGTAACTTTAAAGATTCATCAATTTTTTTCCTCCTGCTCACAAATCAGTTCAGCATCTGAAAATGTTAGCTTGAAGTTTATATTTGTATCTGTCTTATCTTTCTGTAATTGCAGTTTTTGTGAGTTAAGATTTGTATTTTTTGTCTTTGGCAAATTCACTCATATTTTATAGTCTGTCTTCTTTACATTGAGAGTCCTACAAACCACTCCCAAATCGTTAGTATTTCTTTCTGTCTTCTTTTTCTTCACCAAACCATAAAATATTGCCTTTTGAGATATTTCACCAGTCTCTTTTTTTGGTCTCTTTTTTATTTTCACATTCCTCAAGACATGACTGATTCTGAAAACATGCAGTTTGCAATTCATTTTACAGACAGGAAGCTGTCGAATTGTATCCTCAAATCATCCCCTCTTCTTCATTTTCATGGTCTCCGGTGTCTCTTTTCAGTATATACCTGAACATGTCATACAAGATATCAACAACGTCTGAAATCTACATAGTGGTCTTCTAAACCCTTACTTTCAACTTAATACTCCTGTCTATATTTTAGCTTTCACAAAGGTTCTGAATTGCACCTGCAGCTCATCTATTTCCCTTATCTCTCTGTCATAGCAAGCATTTTTTTAACAGTCTTCTTCTAAGTCAGTGGTCTAGGTGTAAACATCCCCTGAGGTTTCTTTTGTTCTTGATATGACTCTAATGTCAGGAATCCGTAAATGCATGATTAAGCTGATTGATAGCAACTAATATCCTACTTAATTTAGGATTAATGATAAGCAATAAGTTTATGAAACACATTTCTCTTTACAACCCTAACTTTGTATATGTTTAATTAATTATTCTTTTTCTTCTTCCTTTCATTATATCACAAAGACTCTTATTAATTACAATTGTTTTCTATGCAAGGGCCTTTAACACTTCCACACTGCAATCACTCACAGTTATTTGGATGTTTCAGTCAAGGATACTACCTGTTATTTGTTAATGCTCTTCATAAAATACCTTGTATTTCAACTTCTCTTCATAAAATATCTTATATTTCATTTTCTGTTCTTCCAGAAGGAGCATTTAAGGTCAATATTTTACCATTTTGCTTTTATCCTTAGCGGATTTATTCACTGATAGTGTCAAAACCAATAACTGCTGAAAATAGAGTACCATTCATCATGAAATTTAGTCCTATTTCAAGCCTCACAGTCTTTTCTCTCCTATAAAACAGTGTGAATTCACTAACTTAAAAGATCCACATCCCAGGTATCTTGTGAGGCTGTGTGCAATGCTTCAAAAGCACATGGCAGGGTCCCAGTTATGTTTACACTCTAAATATTCCATGTTCCAACTCCCTGTCCTTTTTCTCTGTCTTATAATCCCACCTGTCAATTTACTTTTGAGTTCAAAGATCTTGCAGGACTTGAGATATTACAGGAAAAGCATAAACTTTTTGCTCTGAAGTGATTGTTATTTGTACCAGAACAGGCCCTTTATTTATGACCATTGTTCTGTCAGAGATATTTGGTTTCCTACATAGAAGTGATCATTGCTGGATCTAAGGACTTTGTATTTCTTGAAATAAAGTGTAAGAATACACTCTTAGCATATAGAGCTTATTCATAGTCACAGGACACAAGATGGGCTATTCATGCAGGTCAGCAAACACAGAAGACATTCTGTTGATAGTAAGCTGTATCTCAAGCCACTCCAGAACTGCAGTCACTTTAGGCTGATTATGCAGGTTTGCCTGGAGTGTTTCTGGAAGACTCTGAACTATAACATAGACTGAAATGTCAGGAAAAGATATGTTTGGATAAAGGCATTGCAATATCTGAAAATGATAAAGGATGCAATCTTCTGTGATATTTGCTGATTCTGAGGACAAAATGTCTCTTTAACCTGAATATGTGTTTGCTACAAAAAAGTGAGATCGTTATTTTCAAATGATAGGTAAAATTATTCCTAATAATAAGGAAATCATAAACTGCAAAATATGCATAATTTAGTTTAACAGTGAATAAATGTCTGAATGCATAACCAGAGTAATACATTGAAAATAAGAAAAATATTAAAAAAACCCAAACCAAATAAAAAACCAAACACACCTTTTAATAGGCTGTGAAATAATATTTCAATGGAAGAAATAAAAGCCTTATCTCTTGCATCTTACAAACTTACATTTTGAATTAGTAAATTCTAAAATATGATTTTACACAGAAGTTTTAAAGAGTGTCTAGGGACTCTTAATAGGAACTGGGAGAGGGAGCACATGAAAAAAACACTCTCACTCATATGGCAGAAAAAAAAGTGAAAATATATTTCTGTAATGAGTGAAAGAAAGAGTTATTTTCTACAATTTAGAGAACAGATACTAGCATTACTCCGTGGGAGGGGTTTGAAATAAAAAGGGTTTACAAAAAAAATGCAACTTATTCAGTAAAAGACAGAACAAACATGAATCAGGAATGAAAAAATCAGATTCAGAAATCTGAGGTAGTTTTAATAATAGTGAAAGTATCACTGTATGATCACTGTGGAAAACAGGTGATTTCAAGTTAATGGATTATTTTTAATTCAGTAAACCTAAGAGAACCATTCTCTAAAAACTTACGTATGTTCATAAATGTGAAAAAGCTACATTTCACTATATGTAGAGTAAGTTTAAGGAAGTTTTTGAATTTGGTATCCAAGGGGAATTTAGAAGAGAGATCTAACAGAGCAAAGGAGATAACAGCTAAGAAAGTGATTACATTTTTACTAAAAATATTCATTAAAAGCTGATATAGGGTGCCATTTGACAATATAACTGCAGCTAATTATAAGCTTGAGGGGAAGATCTTAAAACTGTTATATTAGATTATTGCATTTTATCTCATTAGTGATTTCTAGCATTTCAGGTATTCGTTACTTTGCAATCCATCATGATGTCCAATCAGAAATTATTCACATTAATATAATAAATTTCACTTATATTTTTATTGTCTGATTTAATATGAATTTAACTCATTATGATAAAAAATTAGCATTACATTTTACTCTTTAGAAATGGATTCTCTTATGTTATTAACAAGTATAGTAGAGCAGTGTATAATGAATAAAAATCTAACAGAAGAATATATTTCCATCAGTTCATAATAACATCATTTCATGCAGTATCTTATTAAGATGTGAGTTTATTAGGAAAATTGACAATGTATTTGAAACCATTCCCATTACAACGTGCAAGGCAGAAAAGAATCAACATAAGAAAATCCGTAAAGAATACTAACACTTTTTCTTTTAAATCATATTGTATATCTCCACAGGTGAATGATTACTTATGGCAAATCAGCTGAAGAACGTCTGTCATTTAGTATACGTTGTACAGGTAGTAGATTGATTTTTATGGGTTTTTTAATGGTAATAAGAAATGCAGCATGCAATGTGTTATGATGCTTGTTTGTTCTTTCATATATTTAGCCTCATAGTACTCCTGTAAGTGTAACTATTCCCTCTTATAAATGGGACTTGATGCACAAGGAAGCTATATAATTTCACATAGAAAAATTGTAAGAAAATGGACAGTTAAAGGCATATAGGCCAAGTCCCAGAAAATCACTCGAACCATGGAACCATCCTTCTTTTCTCATTAACTCAGAACATGCAGGGGACATTTCCCCAGGGAAAACTTTTAGCAGAAAATATTTCAATGATAATAAAAAATTGACTAGCTAATCCTCTTGAGATAAATAGATATCTCTTGTTCTATCTATAATCTGTGTAAATCTGAAATTCTGTCCACAGATCTGCTGCTCTGTATCTGACTCCAATAAATCTGCTTCCTTAGATAAAGGATGACTGGGACCTCTGTTATTGTTTTCCTTCCCTTGCTATCATATATATTTTGATTTCTTCTGTAGAAATAAGTCTAAAAAAACCAGCTTGATTTAATTTTGAACTCTTAAAACTTTTAACATATAGTTAATGGCAGCATCTGAGGCATTAATAGGCATAACCTAAGTGTTAAGCACATCTCTTACATTCGATAAACTATATCTCAAGCATCTGCTAAGAATCTCAGAAAAATTAAACACTTCTTTTGGACATTCCTAGTAGGCAGTACTTACTCATTTTCATACATGATATGTAAAACAAGGGAAATGTATTAGCACAAAAAAAGGAGCATAACATTAAACTGCTCTACTGCAGTGGTCAGTAACTCCAGACCCAGTTCTGAGTCGTAGGTGTACAATAGCCAGGTACTTCCAAAATGCAGTAGGAAAAACCTCTGCCTTCTTTGGAAGATGTTGCCTTATTCTGTCTGAAAGTTTAAATGCCCCTAGTTATTTAATCATTGCTGTCCTCAGCCTAGAGGGCTCAGGCTGACTGCAGAGCTTCAATAAGCAACTACCTCTGCACTGTATCAGCCCTGACAAAGAGCCCTACCAGTCATCTGCAAAAGAAAGCTATCACAAAGAGGCACCTGGCGCTATTTACCGAGAGACAGGGAAAGATGCCGCCTTTCCATCCTGATTCATCCTCAGCTCTGAGTAAATCATTTCCACAAATGAAATGATCTGTACCCCTTTCCTGCCCTTTTACTCCCCATCCACTGCCAATGATCAACGAAGCTCAGCACTGCCGAGGACTTGAGGACACATGTCTTCAGCATGTATGCACACTCTTCCCACTCTTTTTTTACTGACGCACACTCTGCCTTAATGGCTATGCACCATTTGACAGGGAAATCCCTGTACCATCGACAGGCTGAGGAAATTGTGGCCTCATGGACTTTCAAGATACGTTTTATTTATTCTTACTTTTCACTGATGACCTGTTATCTTGCCACCTTCCCCCTTTCCCTCCTGTTCTTTGGCAGGCTGGGCAGGGCTTGAGAAGGTTCTGAGAGACTGAAAACCTTGTATATCAGGACTGTTTGTTTCCCCAATTCCTAAATTCTGTTTTCTTTCACTGTTCATGACATGACTGAATGGGAAAGCTGTTAAGGATTGGATTTCCTCTGTGGGTCCAGGTTTTCCTTCATCTCACAGCCACCAAAAAGCCTTGAATTTCTGCTCCAGTGCAATTCGGCCTCTGAGTCATTCCAAAGTCCAAAGCTTAAGGGTCATCTACAAGGCATCTGCATCTGGTAATCAGACTAGAAATTTGAGCAAGACCTGATCTCTTTGATATGGGGAGATGTAAAAAAAATCTGCATCTCATGTATTGAAGAGCAGTATGATTGACTGTAAAAACTGTGTATAATCTGTGTGAATGAAAGAATATTTTTATTTAAAATTTTAAGTCAATTAAATATTGCTGAAAAACAGGACTAGAGCTAATAGTTAATTAAGTGTCCAATTTGAAAAAAATATACTGACAAGGAATGGAGGAAAATATTCAGAGGAAATTGAAAAAAATCCCAGACTGTGACTTGCTGTCGCATATCCTATTTCAAGCAGAGCAAATTAAGAAGACTGTGTTAGAATATAACAAGATAAATAGTTATTAACAGTTCACCATCATGCAGAAACCATGTAGTGGTCACACATGTTTAATATGCAATGAAGACAATTATCTTATTACACTTAATAGCACCTATAAAAGGGAGACAAGTCACAGGCTTGAGACAGAAATGAGATACGCTTGCAGTCTGACCAGTTTGCATGCAAATGACCTATCTGAATGAAATTAATGTTTGCATTTTTATACTATTCTGAAAGCACTGCCATTCCCATTGTTCTATCCTTGCTTTCTTGAATTTTCTTAAAAATAAGAAAAAAAAAAGCTAATCTAGAGGTTAAAGATCAACTTGTACTCTGCCATTACATCAGTTTTCAAATGTTCGTTTCTGAGTGCAAGTTTCTACAAATGTTCATCAAAGGTATGTCTTGTTAGCAATTTTAATAAAGTTTAAAAAGTTGAAATATATATTTGATTTGAAATGTATTCATGTGTTTGAAAAGGATAATGCGATGATAAGGCCTCACATTCAGATGAACAACACATCAGTGAATTTAATTATATTTTCCATATAAAGAAAACCTCCTTACATTTTAATTTTATTTGCTTTTATGTATTACATAATTAAAAAAACGAAGCTGGAGTCATATTTATCTTCATCTACATTTTATTTCTAAACCTTTAGTTTATTTTTCCTGCAAGTGATATTTCAGAAGAGGTAAACACTATTTCATCTGTTTGCTTTCTGTGCGGTTGGTGTTTAGACGTAATGTAAAGACATATGTAAAGTATTTTCTTTATACCATCAGATGTCAGTCTGACAGTGAAAATCTTTCCATTAATATATGTTCAATAATGCAATGTGCTGAATAGTTTGACCACAGCCTTGGAAAACATGAGCATGTTTCATTCTAAACACAGGAACAGGTTGTTCTTTAAATTATGAATATGAAGAAAAAAGGCATTTTGACAGGTGAGGGTAAATAACTACAGAATTGCACAAAACTGAGTCCAATGCAAGCTCAAAAAATACAATTTAAAGAGTAAATGCCTTAACTTCGTATTTTAATGAATGTCAGACATTCTTTAAATAACTTCTGCTATTATTGTGGACTTGGTAAAAGTTGCACTTCTCCCCTTCTCCATTCTTAATGTTCCAGACACAAAAGAAGGTTTTATTGTAACATAAATATACAGTATCATGCAATTCAATGATTTGATTACTTCCCCCTCTATTAAATATCAGAAAATAGAAGAGAAAAAAAAACACCACAGAAAACAACTGCTCTTCACCCTCTTTTTTGTGGTTATTCAGACAAACTATTAACAGGATCAGCTTACATTATCTTGAAGAACTATCCCTATGATTGCATTGGTCCAAAGAAGACTAGGACTGTTAGTGGAAAGTCACAGAGAGAATTTCTCATATACTTAAAGGAATAAGTGCTAGGTGTTGTACAGCCTCTATATATCAGAGAGAAGAAGGACTATACCTTAAGTCTCCTGGTCATGTAGTGGTCTAGCAGCAGGCTCTGGTAAGGTTTTCTTTTTGAAGTAGCTGACAACAATGTTGAGAAATGCAGGCAGCAAGGCTGGGAAGACATTCAACTGACATCCTAGTACCTCCAGATTTCCTCCCCAAGCACAGAATGGAAATCTTTTGGAAATTAGTTTAGAAAAAGCTGGAAATAAGGAAATCACCTTGCTGAAAGTAACAGTACATTATTAAGGGAAATGAAAAGCATTTTCAGAGACCAAGAAGAGAAGTAATCAAGAGGAAAGGAAATTATGAAGTCAATAATTTAAAAGTTGTAAGATAGCTTTCATTTAACCTTCCAGGTTAAGGAAAAAAAGCATAAAGCTCTGTGTATTAACTACAGTTCTTAAAAGATCATGTCTGAGAAAACCTGTGGAGGAGATGATGATGTTGATTTGACTGTCTAACCATGCTGAAACATTCTGTTCCATATTGTCTGATCAATGGAAGAAAATAACCATGAGAACAAAAGTAGTATAGAGAAGAGACAGACCCACCTTTGGATGATACTTAAGATAGAAAGAGGAATTAAATATTTGAATTAGCAAGTGCTAGAAAATGGGAAATTGTAATATAAAACACCAACCTCACTTGTGGCTAACCAACTATAAGTAGGAATTCCATTATTCAAGACAACTTGAAAATGTAAAGCAGAATCATCCAAAAAAATCCAAAGTGTTAAACCAGAAATCTAAACTCTGTTCTAACCATGGTTCAATATATAACTTCACCATCTTATTTTGGAAACTGAAAAGATGTATAACACTGTTTCTTTGCCTTCTTGCTTGCAAAGGTATGATGAAGGATTTCTCATGCTTCCTATATGTAAAGCTGTGTTTCAGCATTTTCTAACCTATACTAAGAGTCAATGGATTGTGCATTTCACATCATTACATCCGCTTCCAAAGCTAATTGTCATTGGCTCACACAAAACATCAACAAAATAAAGATGTTTATATTCTTGGCTGATCCACTTAAAAATATATAATCAGAAAGAAACTACTAAAATTAATTCTACTAAGTTCATTATAAGATTGGGACCAAACACCTTCTGTGGTAGCATATAGGTGGAATAAAACATGAACTGTATATCTTTATCTTTTTTACTTATTGAAGTGGTATGTAGATGAAATATGTAGGAAACATCTGGTAAAAAAAATAATATTTATGACTGACCTGGAGAACCATGAAAGGCAGTTGCCTACTTTGTTTTTTAATAGTATGTACAATTAATAGTGTTTTTTTGATTTCAGGTGTTATTTTTCACTTTTTGCTGTTGTCCAGATGGGAATTCTATTGGTAGATGCAGAGAAAGACAGATGTGGAAGCTATGTGAGGACAGATGGAGTTGGGCATAAGCAGAAATCATCTCTGAGGAAGGTGGTAGAAATCTACTTTCTTCAAGTTGCATAGTGTTGAAAGATGTCAGACAACTGGGACAAACTTGTCTTGATGAAACAACATAAGGCAAAATGCAGAAGATGTAGAAAATAATACCTGCAAAAAATAACTTTATGTTGGCTGACTGAAGAAGTTTAAGGCAAAGTTTTGAGGACTGCACTGATTTTAAGCTACTTAGTTTTGCGCAAGTTAAACTGAAACTTCTGCATCTTGATTATCATTGGGAAACATGGTGCAGGTAATCCGTTAATAGCTAAGGGGCTATTTGGGTTCTCAGCACCTTGGAAAATACAGACTCATGCTAGGTCTACTGGTACAGCCAAGAAGACTGAACAAATTAAGATACAAGAAGTACGAAATTTTACTCTACAAGAAGATTTTGTAGG
Organism: Nipponia nippon; assembly: GCF_047370975.1. Lineage (NCBI taxonomy): Eukaryota > Metazoa > Chordata > Aves > Pelecaniformes > Threskiornithidae > Nipponia > Nipponia nippon. The sequence goes on from NW_028262347.1 coordinate 47,551,631, forward strand.
TCTTGTGATTTCACTACTCAAGTGTTTACAAGAACTTTTCTTCTGACCTCCCACTAAAAAAAAAACCTCAACAAAAAAAAACCCAAAACCGCAACAAAAACCCAGCATGAGTTACGAGGATTAAATCACATTATTTCTGTCATGTTAAAAGAGTTTGTGAGAAGAAAAATTTACAATAAATTGGCATGTTCCTAATATGTTCGTTATCTTATATCTTTCTTCTGTAACTGTTTTGGTCTTAGTAAATTAATTTAACAAATGAGAATGAAGAAGAAATGTGATACAGATCACTAGATTTTAATCTTGGTCTAACTGTGTTAGAAGAAAAAAGCTGGTTCAAGATTTATTTTAGTAACTGAAAATGAAAAAAAAATACATGAATAATCCACACTGTTCACAGAAAGCTATTGTAATGCAGAAAATTACATTCATACAATGGATCAACTTTGCTACTAGGCATGTTTCAAAGGCAGTAAGACAGTGTTAATCATTAGAACAGTCTCTAACAGTGTGTGCGGAGAAGAAATACTGTTATATCAGGCCACTTAGGCTCATTTCTCTCAATGTCGCCAAACAGACATGTTGAATCAGTGCCTTTTTTCTTCACATAACCTTAATCCCTCAACATATAAAACTCTTCCTTGAGCAACTCTAGATCTACCTGTCTCCTCAGTGCAGATTTCCCTTGAGGTCTCTTTTCTGGCAGGCTTTCACCAGGGAGCACTGGTGAAATCCTTCACTGTGACTTAGCTTAAGAGAAACTCTTAAACCACCTGAATAACTTCACATTTAGAACAAAAGGGCATAACTAAACAAATAATTTGACAATTTTTGTGATACTGGATTTTTTCTCTGCGTGCTACAGTTTGGACTGGAAAGGTAGATATTCCAAAGAAATAAAGTGGTACAGAATCACGAAAATAAGAGCTCTTCTTAGACACTACCCAAGATCCAATACATAGAGTAAATCTAGGACCATTCATGCTGGCAGTATGCTGTAATAGTTGGTCCCAAAATATCTAATAACATAGAACTAGATGCCCTACCAGTTAAGAAACTACTTTTTTTGTAAGAATAAGATGCTCCAACACCATCTTTCGTCCTCCAGGATGGCCTGAAGTGAACCATGCCTTCTGGAGAGAGAGAAAAGGTCACAAACTTCGTCTCTTCCGTACATAATACAATTCTATTTCCCCTCATTGAAATGAATATACTTCAAACCATGATATATATTGTTTATAAAGTTATTAATATGATAACACATAGATGTTAACACTTAAACACCATAAAGCATTTTCTATATTACTATAAGAATATGATAAAATTGATTATAAGATACAATGGTTGCGTTCAAAACTGTTTCTATTGCCAATATAAATACAAGACTTTGCTTACAGAAGCAATGGTATTCCTTTATTTTTAGAGATAAAAGATGTAACATTTTAAGGAAGAATACTGTTGTATTCTGCAAGCATGTAAACATGATAAGATTTGCATAAATCAAGGTAATTGAGGACATTCTTCAACCACACATTGAACCTGGGGAGAACAGATGCTGGTTACTCCCAGAGGTATGCAGAACAGGGGGGAAGAATACATTATATAGTCAAACATGATCTTATTCATACAACTTTTTATGTCAGTCTGCAAGTGCTCCTTCTCATTTTTATAGGACTAAAAAACCTCTCAGGTAAAACAAAAATTATTAAAAATTAACATTTCATTCTGATTTCAATATTTCCAAATCTGTTTTCATCTGCACTCAGAACTCAAATATCAAGCATAATATTTTTTAAAGAAAAACAAAATATTTATAAATGTAAAAACTTATTTCAGTATTTTAGACTGAAATTAATCCTTTTTATATCGTTGAATCAAAATATTCCACTTCAGTTTGTTGAAGTGATCTTATGCATAACTATTTGACATGACGTGCGTCAATTCAACATTCATCTACCTTTCCTTCCTATGAAACAAAGCTTCACGGGAGTTCTCATTTACCTGAAGTCTTCATTTTATATATATATATATACACACACCCCCCATATAACTTATAGCTTATTATTTAATTCAGGAAGTTTTATTGCAATGTTTTGGGTATAACGAAACTTAAACTGAGGATTGCAGCAGTCTTGTCAACTTCATATTTATTGCATATCCACTCACATTTAGGATATCTTCTTGAAGCTATGAAATCTACTTGTAGTTAGTCTGACTTTTTTTATGTTCAGTTTCTACTACCGAAGTTTATAGAGAAAAAAATGAAAGTTGGAATCCGAGAGATTCCTGTCTTACATTTGATGTTGGAAAATGCTGTCAAGTTTTCAAGTGAATATGCAAGAGAATGCTTTAGCTAGGTTTTGTGGACTAAGAATCTGTTACTCCTCAACAGCAAAGTAGTCTTATTCCTATAAAAATATTTATTCCTTATGAATTTTCATATGAAATGTTTTAGTGTACCCTATGTTACAGAGCGTCAAGATCTTTACAATTGCTTTTTTTAGACTTTGGATACAGTACTCAGAAATGCTGCTTGGTTATTTGTATAGCTCTGTGTTGTATTCAATTTTGAAAGTGTATTTTCGGCAATGATGGGAATACAGATAAACTAGGATGGACAGGCTGTTGAAACCACTGTTGATGTCATCATAATAGAAAAGTTTAACAATTGTGTCGAGTATGGTAATAAAGTAGCAATATTATTACAAGAATGCCTTTGCCATTATAAATATCTGTTCAATATCTTTATCGATGATCTTGATGAGGGGATTGAGTGCACACTCAGTAAGTTTGCAGACGACACCAAGTTGGCCGGGAGTGTTGATCTGCCTGAAGGCAGGAAGGCCCTACAGAGGGATCTGGACAGGCTGGATCGATGGGCTGAGGCCAACTGTATAAGATTCAACAAGGCTAAGTGCTGGGTCCTGCACTTGGGTCACAACAACCCCATGCAATGCTACAGGCTTGGGGAGGAGTGGCTGCTGGAGAGCTGCCCGGCAGAAAAGGACCTGGGGGTGTTGGTTGACAGCCAGCTCAATGTGAGCCGGCAGTGTGCTCAGGTGGCCAAGAGGGCCAATGGCATCCTGGCTTGTATCAGGAGTAGTGTGGCCAGCAGGACCAGGGAGGTGATAGTGCCCCTGTACTTGGCACCGGTGAGGCCGCACCTCGAGTACTGTGTTCAGTTTTGGGCCCCTCACTACAAGAAGGACATCGAGGTGCTGGAGAGTGTCCAAAGAACGGCAAGGAAGCTGGTGAAGGGTCTGGAGAACAAGTCTTATGAGGAGCGGCTGAGGGAGCTGGGGTTGTTTAGTTTGGAGAAGAGGAGGCTGAGGTGAGACCTTATTGCTCTCTACAACTGCCTGAAAGGAGGTTGTAGCGAGGTGGGGGTCGGTCTCTTCTCCCATGTAACATAGAATCATAGAACAGAATCATAGAATCGTCAAGGTTGGAAAAGACCCTTAAGATCATCGAGTCCAACCGTCAACTTATCACTGCCAAGTCCATCTATACCATGTCTTCAAGCACCATATCTATCCGTTCTTTAAATACCTCCAGGGATGGAGACTCAACCACTTCCCTGGGCAGCCTGTTCCAATGCTTGACCACCCTCTCGGTGAAGAAGTTTTTCCTAATGTCTAACCTAAACCTCCCCTGGCGCAGCTTGAGGCCATTTCCTCTCGTTCTGTCACTCGTTACTAGGGAGAAGAGGCCAACCCCCACCTCGCTACAACCTCCTTTCAGGTAGTTGCAGAGAGCAAGCAATAGGACGAGAGGAAATGGCCTCAAGTTGTGCCAGGGGAGGTTTAGGTTGGATATTAGGAAAAATTTCTTCACAGAGAGAGTGGTTAGGCATTGAAACAGACTTCCCAGGAAAGTGGTGCAATCACAGTCCCTAGAAGTGTTCCAAAGACACGTGGATGTGGTGCTTAGGGACATGGTTTAGAGGTGGACCTGGCAGTTAGGTTAATGGTTGGACTCGATGATCTCAGAGGACTTTTCCAACCTTAATGATTCTATGATTCCATGATTCTATAAAGACAATGATAAGGACAGTTTTACAGAGAAACAGTAACTTATCTGACAATTCCAGGATAAAAGTCAATGAGAACATAAAAGTGGTTGACCAGGCAAGCTAATGCTTTTCACTAAGCATGAAAAGCCATTCACGAAAATGATAGTGATAGCAAGATCATTCACTTTTACTATATGGACATGAAACAAACTGTGTCTATAGACTAAAATCTGAAACAAATATTTCTGATTTTTAGAATTGCTACAGAGTCTATAGCTCCTACTTTAGAAAAATGCATGTTTTTCTAAGCCTTGGCTTAACTTCCATGACTGCTATTACATCCTATTCTGTCATCAAATGTTCTGATTCACATTTAAAACATCAGTATTCTCTGACAAGTACAATATGAGAAACTGTAAGATTAAGAATAGAGAAGAGCTGTCATGACTTTGGGCTGTGGGGGGTTGGGTGTTTTTTGTTTTGTTTTTTTTTTTTTCTTCTGGTACCCATTCATAATGTTTTTCAGGTCTTCAGACTATTTCCCATGCCAATAACAGCAGCTATCGTAAATCACCCTTCTCATTAATTGGTTAAGAGTGTTCCATGTGAATTTGAGTCCTGTAAGTATGCATATGAATTAGGTTTAGCTGTGTTTTGTTTTACTTTCCCATCTAGTGATCCTTTTTCAAATGTGGTTCTTTTTCCATGCTTTCACATATACGTAACAATATAATTTTAGAGGCTATCTTCAGAACGTGTGCTTCTTATTCCAGGCACGTATGGTGCTTGAGCAACAACCTATTTTCAAAAAAATAACAGAACCGCAGCAGAGAAGGTTTCAATCTTGCCTCGTCACAGAAAAAGCAGGTAATAGAGCACAGTGTTGTCATTCTAATAAAACTTTATCATAAATAAATGTCCACAGTACATAAATCCTCTGAATACAAAAAATCAGAGATCAGTTGAACTATTAATTCATGGAGACATTAAATATTTTGTAAGCACACTTTCTGTAACTGTATTAATACAGAACATGACCAAATCCTGAATCTCAGCACTGCAAGAAAGAGTTGCTCTGGTATAGATTAGCCACACTTTCATGACAGTCTTCCAGGATTATGTAAAATTAATTTGATTGTCCAAACAGTAATCTAAGTAGATGCTAACAAGCAGAACAAAAGACTAAGTTGTGTGAAACCAGTGATCCAGGTAATGGATATGGTTTTTACAGGTGCCCAGTGGTTTATGGCTCGTGGTTTAGCAAGTCCTTCCACATCCACATGGCATCTAGTTATTTAATATTTTAACTTATTTTGTTTAATGTCATGACCCACTTTCAGAAATGTGTTCCCAGAAAATTCTTAGTGAATTGCTCAAAACATCAAGGGTAGTTCTCAAAGGACTGCTTAAAACAAGGTAATAATTTTACCTACGGTTTGAAATCACAAGGTCAGAAATCAGACCACTACAAAGTAATGTATTATAATGAAACGCCTCTCCCTTGGGAAAATGTAACACATTCTTGTTTTCAATATTCTACTCATGATTCAAAAGCTTGGAGTTTGAAGACACAAGATATCATTGTCTTCTTACTCCAGAAAAGGAAATTAGCAGCAGTTTAAGCTTATAATGTTCAACCTTAATTCCATTAACACATCTTAAGAATTCTTGTGACTAGTCAAAACCTATAATGCTTGAGCTTTATAGCCCAATATATTTCTGGAAATCTCACTTAATGCTTACCATAATAATAACACAAACAACCCTAGTAGAACAGCTCTACTGCTTTCTGAGCTCAATTGCAGTTGGAAACTAGTAAAAATAATTTAAAAATTGGAAAAAAAGCCTTCCTAAATACGTCTTTATCAGTATATCAACCCACAACCTTGGCAGGTGTAAAGATATTCAGCAGACAGATCACTATGTATGTCTCTCTTCCAGATTATTTGTAATTACAATCTCTTCAGGCAATTGATTTCAAGGGATTATATTATAACAATAAAAATAGATCAGTGGTACTACATCTCTTTTATTGTATATGCAGTATATGGTATTCAGAAGGTAGAGAAATGTATGACACTGTGAAGCTATGATTTTAGTACTGAAGTTACTGAAGCTTTCCATACAGGTCAGACCATGAGGTATCCTTAGGCTTCATTTTAAAATAAACTTGCAGAACATTAAATGAAAAAAAAACATCCCGATTTTTCTGATATATAAGGTCATCAAAATTAATTACTTTATTGCACCGTTCCATAATATAAATGCTAACCCTGAAGGGAAGAAGAAACTCTGAAATTAGAAAAGGTGAGTCTCTAGGGCCTAGCAGCCTGTTTCAGGAAAGCGGAATTAAGACAAAACAAAATACATTTAATTGCAGAAGGAAGGAAAGGTGGATAGAAGCACAACGCTAAAAGTTTAGTTGGGGGTTATCTCATATATTCTGAGTTATTTTTCTGTATAAACAAGATTTATGTCATTAAATTATCTGTATAAAAAGCAGGTGTAATTCCCCATGGACTACTGAACTCCAGATTAAATATTCATGAAAGATAGGGTTTTTTTATAATCAATAGTTCTACTGTTTACCACAGAAATGAGACATATAGCCAAATGAGATATTGGTTACATACATTTCTCCACAGGATCTAACTTATATGTTTCCCCTACAGCTTTTCTTGCAACCTTGCTCTATAAATGTAGTCCTGCAGTGCCATGATATTTCTACATGGCAAGTTCAGACCACTGATACAATGTATTTAAAGGCAAGAAAATAGTTGATGTAAAGAAGATTGAAACTAAGGAAGTGGAAAACATGTTTGAATTTCTTAACCATCTGATTCAGAGCAGAAACTGGAATTTGACTTATATACAGCACAAGCTAGATAAGTGATACTGAAATACTTAATGTTAAGCTGATTGCTAGATATTATTCCCATTAATGATTCTAGTTCTCAGCATCTTAAAAGTTTGAGGTTTCAATAGTTGATCAGTAAAATTACTATTCATAATTCTTGGGATTCCTACAACTATGCCAACATAAATGAGCCTGACTGAAAGCCCACTGAACTTAATGAGCTTTGGATTGTAACCTGAAACAGCAAAGAATGCAATATTAAACACCATGAATATAGACATGCAACAGATCAAATAGAGTGCAGCATTCAACGTAACGTTAAAAAACATGGTGTTTTCTGGACAGTTGTTCCTTTTTATTTATTTTGACCTCTAGTAATTACTGTTAATTCAAGACTGAAACAATTTGCAAGTGCATTGGAATGCTTAAGTTTTGCATTTTGGGGAAATTATTAGCATATGCTACCTGATTACATGAAGGATGGCATACTACGCTGTTTTCAGGAGTCATACCTATTTACATGCAGATCACACACAGGTATGAATGCATGGTGGTGACCCGGGGGACCACACCACCACGGACGCTGAGGGACTCCTGAGACGCTCAAAGAGCATATATAGATCTACGAGTCCTGAAAGTAAGAAAAACTCTTCGGAATTTGGAAAGGACTGTGTAAAACTTACCACAATTTAAACAGCAATTGAAAAGATGCTGAACTAGGAAGGAGACTGGGCTAAAGGATGTTCTTTTCAAAGGCACAGTCGGCTGATGACTGCAAAGTAGAGAAGACTGGCTTTCAACTCTGTGTTTACTCTAATTCATTCTGATCTTTATACAGAAAATATCTTGACTTAGCTTACAGTCTGATAGAAACTATTTTTAAAGGTGCACAGCACTTCTGGGGTGTTTAGGGTGCTCACTGTGCATGCAGTTCCCCCTCTGCTTTCTATTCTTTGGGTCTCCTCAAAGGTACCATATTCGTGGTAAGATTGGTCTAGTGGTAAAGGAGTACTTGAAAAGCAGCAGGCCTAGATTTAGGCCCTCCTCTGTCAAAGCATGTTCAAATTCACATTTATCTTTTGCTTTCACAGAGAACAGTCTAAAAAGTAAACAATAAGCAGTATTCCATTTTTCACGCAATAGCTATGCCACTGGCTGCATTAGTAATTGATGTGGCCCAGAAAGAGTCTGTAGATCCAAATGCTTTTAGGCTAAGGACCCAGTTTCCACATTATATGCATATCTGGGGTGGGGGTATGGTGGAGGGGAAGGGAGGGTTATTTCTGATTAATTCCACTCTGGTCCTGTGGACTGAAAGCCATAGAGGCACATGTTTGGTTTTAATTCAACGGGAAAAGAATTTAGTATATAGGCTGAGATTCTTCTGAGGTAATTTCCAGTAAGCAGAGAAAATAATGCAATTCACTTCAAAAGCTCACTTCAGATCTAAACTAAAATACTGATATAGACATGTCCATTGTGCAGCAAAGAACAAAGTATGTTAAAGACTGAACTTGGAGAGAAGTTCCTGAATTCCAGTACTTGCTTATGCATTTTATTCATTGATTGCTTGATATAAAGTGTGTAAAAACTTCTATACTCTATATGTAACACCATAATCAGACTATGTTCCCATAATTCTTCCCTAATTTCTAGAGGTCACTGAGAGTAAATATTTTTGTATGTTGGTTGCTTGGTAAACTTCATACTAATCCTTTATTTAAAGTTTTCACATGACTTGACTTACTTAAACAAATAAAAAATGTACACCTTTTCTTTCAAGCAAGCTTGCTTTTGAATGTCAGTTACCGCTTTTCCAGCTGTCTCTGACCGTCAAATATTATTGGAAATTGCAGTCTTTAAGAAAGTAATACTACGCTGTTTTCAGGAGTCATACCTATTTACATGCAGATAAATTTTGATGGGGGAAGTCTCAGTGAGAACTATACCATGAGATCCTCTAACAGTTTAGAAAGGAAAATGATTCCTACTTGCAGAAGGAGCCATAAACATTCATTTCATGAGCTTCTGAGGGGCTGGATATGTCAGCGCAGGTACTGCTGGGCCACTCCTCCCCTGCTTTCTAAAATTGATATATGAAAAAATTTCTTTCCGTCTCTGAGTCACAAATATTTCATGCTATAATTTATATCAGTGTAATTTGTATCAACAGTGAAATAACTGAACAGTGCTCTCAATAATTAAGTGTTAAACTGCATTAAATTAATTGGGAAAGAATTCAAACAGTGCAAACACAAAGGACAATACTTCCTTGAAAAGAATGAGACTGAATAAAACTTCCAACCACATGAACAAACTTTCAGAGAATCAAGATCTAAGGCAAATTTAATAGCTAAAATCAATAACAATTTCACAAAATATTTTTATTTATTAAGATTTCACCCCCAAAATGTGGTTTATAAACTGTTTATATCCAGAAGTATCATAAAATATACCATCTTTTTCCGGATAGCTTCCACACCCTGTTATTTAGGATAATAACAGACCACACATGTAACAAACAGAATTATTTTGATGATCAGGAAAGTGTACTTTGCAGTGCAATTAATCCTCTGTAAAAAGGATTTCTTTTAAAACCCTGTGATTAGAGCCTCTTTAGAAATACCTTTTTTCCCTGAGTTTTCTACATTGTTAATCGTATCTATCTGAATCTCACTCTGCAATTTTCCTGCTTATCAGAAAAGATGCTTAATGCATTGTGATTAGTCCATTGGATAGAGATTTATAATTTACATTTTGTGAAAGAGGTTCATGCTGTTCCAAACAGTTACCTCCTTTATTATATTTCCAGAATATGCTAATAACATAAGAGAGAGAGAGTGTATTTATTCTTATCACTGAATAAAAGCATCACATTGGTTCATGAAATGTGATAGAGAGGGTAGCCTTAAGCAGAGGTATATAAACCAGTCAAAACTGGATCAAAAATAGACAAGTGAAAGCCTGACAAAAAGTCTGCATGATGGATAGGTTTGTATAGATTGCTCAAGCACACCAGGAATTCTGCTTTAATTGAAACCACATTTTCTTTTTAGACTTGTATGTAGAACTTGCCATTAAATGTATGCAAGGGCCTTTTTTCCCTTTCTGAAAAAATAGCGATTCCCTTGTTTCTTCCACTGAACAAAGCTAAGCAATATATTTCTTCCCCTATATGACTTATAAAAAATATTTTTTTAACTTTACAGGTATTAAATGTGTTCATTTTATTTTCTTCCCCCTCCTCCCAAAACATTTTGTTCTTCCTATACAGCTTTCTCTTCAGACTTCACAGAAGGAGTGGCACAGCATAAAAGTTTCAGAGAAACTCATCTGAAAAACTTTTACTACTATACTTGCCTTGGGCAAAAATAACACGTGCTGCTGGGCTTTTTTTCTAGAAATGGTTTAATTATTATCTCATAAAATAAATAAAAATCTCACTGGATTTGTCTAGCCCAGTACCTTGCCTCTGCCAGTGGCCTACTGTGAATGCCCAGGGGAAATATAGAGGATACAGGACAAGTGTGAGATGGTTCTTTGCTCTGGGTGCCTCACAACTTCCAGTAATTCACTTTTTGTCTCATATTCTCTCTCATATTGTGCAAATCTTTGAAATCTTTGTGAAAATTTTTGAAGGAAATAAACATATTTCTTAATGGCACACATACCTACAAAACCAACGTACATAGCCAGTCTGTATCCTCCATACAGACACATGTACCCATGTAATGGCAAATCTTGACTCTAGAGTGGGAGTAATGATTATGATACCAGTTATTTACAAAACATGCAAGATTTCCAGCCAAGTGACAAGGTTTTGCTCTATATTCACTGATGTAAATGTGGACTTATTTTCATATTCACCATACTAAAATGTACATGATACCAATATTTTACAACAGGACAGGTAGCTACTTGTGAAATGCACCAATTTCCCATTTTATCTTTCAGATATTTAATTTTTAATTTAACTTTACCGAATCTTATTTTGCATAGAAATCTTGACTATTAAGGGGGGGAGGGGAATTAGATAGTAAATACTCAGAAAGTAAGTGAGATGTATTTACTTTCACTGTCACCTTGTGCATATCACAGTAGACCAGAGTATGATAAGCATGACGCATGTGAAGATATTTTATACTAGATAATAATCCAATGATTGTCTGCAAAACAGACAAATTGGAAAATACTGCTGAATTAGTAAGTGCTGAACACTGCAAATTACTAATCAACACTAAGAATCGATAGGGCAAGCAATTTAGAGGGTGAGATGTGATGGTATCTTTTGAATCAGCTGCAGAAAAGCTGTTAGAATCAGTAAGGTGATTTCTTTTCAGAGTGTACCAATGGTCAAAAATACAGTGTTTATACCTACCACCTGAAGTTCACCCTGTTTGGAACAAGGTAGAGCTCCTGCGTGGGGTGGATACTTACATTTATTTTCTATACAGGATACTTACTGGGAAAAGAAGGGAGTTTGTACATGCTTGCATCTCACTTAAGGAGAAAACTGGGATGTAATTAGAGAGTGCACCCAGTCCCAGGCACTTGGAAGAGCTCATGAGTTCTCTAATCTTAACCATATATTGGCCTACGGAATCACCCTCTCTGGTAAAAGTAGTAGTTCTTGTTTTGGCTTTGAATTGATGTGAAACTTTGAGCACAACTATAACCCTGAAAGATAAGACCAGCTGAAAATGGCTGGAAGCAAAATGAAAATGAGGAAGATCCTTGACAAAAATGTTCCTGGCCTTTTGTGATATAAAAGTCTGAGCAGGTACAAAAGCTTCCCATTGGAAGATTTCAATTTATTGTCTGAGCACTGGATTAATTTTTGGTATTTCTGACTGGTTCCAATATGTATGGGTCTGTATCCCTTGTTTTGCTCAGCTGAATAGATTTTGATATGCCCCTGCAACAGGGCAAAAATAAAATGCAAATGCCCCCTGAAACTCATAATCTGAGTAAAATATGAGGATTAGATAAGCACTAGCAATCCTGGGTGGTCAGGACTGAGGTGTTTAGTTTTGGTTGGTTTTTTTTGTTGTTTTGTTTTTAAAGTAAAATACAAGTTTTTTCATTGTTATTTTAATGATTCAAAATAAAATTAAATGGAAAGTCATCCTGAATGTGTATTTTGAAAACTCTTAAGAAACTGAGTTTTCATGCAGACTCAGGAATATGAGGTCATCAAGAAGAATTTAGATGTTAGACATCTGTTTCTATGCTATGGCAGCCATAATATTTATTTGCTATTTCCTTATCTGTTTTGTTTCTTAAAATTGAAAAATACAAACAATGACAGGGCTTTAATGGAATAAGTTCCATATTCTGAGCTTTTCTATCTTCATTTTCTATCCTTTTTTTTTTTTTTTAAAGTACTATTATCAGTCTAACATTCACATTCCCAAAGACTATTTTCCTTATCAACCTGAAAATTATCTTCCCAAAAGGAATCAGAGGGAAAAAAATGCCATTGTAAAGTATTTCACTTCCAAGTTGAGGAGCAAGTAAAATGCCAGCAGCTAAAGTACAGGTGCAATTTTGCTGCAAACAATGAATTTGTTTTCCAATTTATTTCTCAAAGCTTTCCTCCAGAGCTTCTCACCTAAATTTTCTTACTCCTCACTAGCTGGGGAATAATTTTAATGGCAGGAAATCTGTTTCACTAATGTTAATCCCAGTAGATACATATATTGTGTTGTTCTGTTTCAATCACATTGCTAGGGAAAAAATAAACGTGCCTGGAATGCTCTGTGACAGAGTGTCCTGTTATAACAATGCAGGAATTAAAGCCACAGAATTATTACAAGGTGATATTTGTATCTTTCGGTTCCTAAAATTCACTAACAGAAGTGTACTGTGTGGCATGGAGTATGTATGACCTCTGTCATGAGGTAAGTTGACCACTGAAATAAAGATGAACGGTTTGATTTTCTCACATTAAGAATAAAACAATACTGGGAATAAAGAATATTACCCTTCATCTGTACTCACTGTGCATTCTGATTACTACTCCCCACAATTGTTTGGGATCCTATGAGCAGCCATGTTGCTCAGGGTGCTTAAAATATTTGTGCAGCCACAAAACCTTGGAATAAAACTGTCTTTTTGGTTTTAAATATTGGTGCAGTCAAAGGTAATGTTCAGTTATCTCCATTTCAGTAAATTAAAGACAGAAAATATAGCTGAGTTTCAGAAAAAACAGTATCAAGAGTGGAAGACTGTGGAATAATCTTGCTAGAGAAGCAATATCATTTTGGAACATTGGAAGTATACCGAGGTAAAGTTTGGTTAATACACAATACAGAGTAAATCTGACTGGTAAAAATTTGATCAAAAGTGAGGCTCTGTGATTCAGAAATAATTTCCTGGCACACTGTGATAACAGAGAAAGAGGACTCTGTCACACCTGACTACACATTTCTGTTCTTTTATGATCTGAAGCATCTCTATGTATACATACTTCTAAAATATTTATAGATTTCCTAATACACCAGATACATGGTTTCAGTTTTTTGTAGCATCAAAAGATGAAGGAAGAGGACTTCCTGAAGAGAAACACATATCGTCCAGACTAAATCCATTTAGTAAAATGATGATGTGAAGTGATTGGAGTATATGCTATTCACTCAAGCATAGCAATAACTCTCTGGAGAGAGAAAAACGGGAGTGAAAATTAGATATGTTGTGATGCCATAAGGGCAAAATACAAAAGAAGTTGTTAACCACAGATTTTAAAACCCCTAGGGATGGAAAACATTGCCTCTTCACTGCCTTTGCAGAGAAAGGCAAAACACGTGGGAAATCCTTGCTACGTCAGTAATTTTGAAATTACTCTAATCACTCTAGGGGAAAGATGACCTTTCAAAAGGTGTGTCTATTCACAAACGTACAGAAAAGGATCATCATCTTAATGAAAGTAAACTATCTGAAGAATATTTTATTTGTATATGTGGATTTATACACAGAAAATGCCTATACACAACAATCTATATTCCAGGTCCAGTTCTGCTCTTTTGACCATGTAAGAAAGTCTACGGCATGATGCCAAATTGCTGCCACATTTTAGGAATAAATAATTATTTTGAGAGTCATGGAAAGAGGAAGGGAAGGGAGGGGAATAGAAGGGGCAGAGGTGGGAGTGGGGGCAGGAAGGGAAAGGAAAATATTTCATTCTCTTTTTGAACCATCACAATTTTTTTCAGAAAAAAAAAAAGGCAGAGGGATACAATTTTCAAGGACCTAACTTCTTTTTAGAAACTGAGAAACAAAGATACACAACAACAGTAATAACACATTTCCAGTGGCTACCCACTTGGAAAAGAAGTGTCAGAATAAGAAAAGCAAAATAACATATGTGGAAGGCAGTTTCATGATAAAAGAACATTCAAAGAAAGCTAAGAAGAATTAAAAAGAAAAACTAAGAAAGAGGCACTGAGATAAAAAAGCAATGATTCAATGTTCTCTTTTTAGAGTTTACTTACTTGAGTTATTACCACATTTTACATAATTGAAGTCACCATTTTCAGATCAATTTAAAACCTACTTGATCTAGTAAACAAAAAGGCAAAAAATTGACATTATAAAGGAAAATGCATTATTATGTAAATTCTATTGGTTGAACTAAACCACTTGACTTACTTAAGCCACAGAGTATTTATAAATTAAGAGAAGTTGTTATCTTCTTCCATAGGAAATATTTAGAAATACTTTCTTGAAACATATTAAAACAAACAAAACTAAACAGTGTAATTTGATACTAAACTGTATCAAATAATCAGAAAATCAAGGTGATTTTGTCTTTCAGAATTAGAGGGTAACATAGTCCCTCTAAAGTGAATGCAGTTAAAGTAATGGCTGAAGATCTGTTCTTGAATGCCAAAATAATGTAGCAATACAAGCAGAGCTGTCCATTACCCTCTTCTACTGATGCCAGTACGATTATTCAATTAGTGAGCCAAAGAATAACCTTTGTCAATTAACCAAATAGGGGGGACACTCCTTCCTAAACTTAGCTGTTAATTATCTTCTGTTCTAAAGTATGAGATTTGATTATATTGCTTTTAGGTTACTGCAACAAACAATTAGCCAAACCTTTGATCCCCTGTATGAACCCAAATTCAGTGATAGAAACATGAAAAAGAAAAATTAAACGTTAGCAAGGAGTGAGGTTTTAACACCATCACACTATTTTGCAGGGCTGATAATCCATGCACACAGAACCACAGCTGGTGTTTCCTCTCATAAGAAAGGAGTACACTCTGCAACAGCGCAGAAAGATCAGACTAGCACTACAGGTACCGTAACTGTTGAAAATTGATTCTCGGTTGTCATTTCACTCCCTTTCCCACACAAAAATAAGCCTCAAACATTTAATATATAAAAGCCTGAAATAAAAGCTATATAGGTTGGGATCATTTTTGGATAGCTACATTTCTAAAGGTCGACTAGGAACCGATTCAACTAGTCTTGGTCATTGGATGCAGCTCAAACAAAGGATTAAAGAATTGTAAATATAGCTGCGGGTTTGGATTTGATTGAGAGGAAACAGGATGGAGAAGGCGAGTTGTTAATACCATCTTTGTTAAACTCATGGGGGAGCTTGACTCTGTCAGCTTAAATGTTTAGTCTATGCTCAGCAAAGAAATATGTGCCAAGAGGACGGTAAACATTACAGTTAATTTATTGCCTGAAACAACAGCAGTTTTAATTGGTTGACAAATGAACAGAAGCAAAGAATAAGAAAAGTAAATGAAAACACTGTAAGAATGGACAGCTTTGTAATTGAAAATTGTAAAGGTCACTAAACATGGCTTATTGCTATCTGTTCGAATGGAATCATTACCTTGTGGAAATCTTTATTTGGAGCCTTGATATGAGCAACATTGACTTTCATGAAATAAAGGGGTTTTTTATGAATACTTTGAGCATGAATGGACACAGCAAATGTGGAGTTGTGCTGCTTTGGTAAAAAATGACAAGACAATTATACACCATTACTAATGTGCACTTTTGACCCAGTCTGAGATTATGGAACACATTCTATTTCTGGGGAACATTGTTAATCTGGGCAACAAGAAATAAAAAATATTAAATGACTTAGGAGATCAAGAACCAGACTAATATTAATTTAATTTTAAAATGATTTTTTAACAAATGAAATAAGCATTTATGATATAAAAATGAAAAAAATAGATAACTTGCCTAAATTCATAACCTAAACATAAAGGAGATATATCTTCCATGCTTGTGATATTAAAATACTGCTTTAAATATCCCAAACACCACTGTTTAGAACACTATTGCCCCAAAGCTGACATCACTACATGAAATTATTTCCATTAGAAATGTATACAAGTTCTTCAATCTCCCTTTTAAATAGAAACATCATTCTTCACTATATTTTCCTTTGAATATATGTATACATGTACAGACATGTACACATAAACTGTTCAAGAGGTAGGAGGAAAACCTGTTTCTTTTGGGGGTTAGTCTTCAGCTAAAGATATCCCTTTTCTCGGTATTTTTTCCTGATATGTAGAACATTTGTTTCAATTCATAACCTAAGAGCTGGCACCCATATAGGTATTCTGTAAGCATACACATTTTTCAAGACATAAATCTCTCTGTCCTTTTGCATTGAACAACATATTTTTAAAATTATTTATATATGATGTAGGAGTTTAAATTTAACACAGTTCTTTGTTTGTCTGAAAACTCTTTCAATGAAGTTTCCTTCAACTGATTGAAATTTTATTCTTTCATTCTGACTAGGTCATCTGATATGAAAGTGAAATCACCACATCACATTTCATTGGCTTGAAAGATGATTCAATATGCAATTTAAAATGCTGACTATTCTCGTCAATGCAGGTTGGGAAACTCTGTCAGAGAAAACCCCGATTTGCATCAAAAGTGAGTATGGAAGGCAAAAGAAATCTTACCAGTCACAAATTTGGTGTCCTGTCACTTTTTCTTTTTCAACTTTAACAAGCTAAGCTTTCACAACAGAAAGTTGCTATCAATTACCTTTAGCTTGCCTCTTGAGGGATAATTATTTCATATCACTTGAGTGTCAAAGATAGGAGGTTTCAAATAAATTCTGAAATTGGCTGTTCCTCCTAATGAAATAACATTTGCAGAGTTCATTACTGTGTTACACATTTCTTCTATACCATAGTGAAGGTTTAAAACAACAGCCCTACAAGTAATTCGCTTTTGTACTATATGAAATGCTTTCTGCCATTTTAATACATTGCAATGTTGTCCCCTTTGTGTGCTGTCCTACAGCCAGTTTTCACTCCACTGGAGTAGAAGTGAAGTGGGCATTCTGAAAATGTTTTCCACAAAGCGGATTAAGAATCATTTTGCCAAACTTCTCAGTGTAGATATTTTGTTGGACCTAGTTCTCCAGACTTGCTTTAGTGTTATTGGAGAGGATGGCACATCTGGACTATTTCAAATATCTACACAAGAATCTGATAAATCACTCTCAAGCAGTGCCTATTTCTCTCACTTAACTATAAAGAGAGGTCAGATGTTTCATATGCTGGCCCCCACACAAACGACCAATGCCATGGAGGTACCCTGAAGTATCCCACCTCATCCACCTCCAGAAGACCACAGGCTCAGCATCCCATCTGTCAGGCCTGTCCCAGATAGCCTAGGGCATCTCATGTGCTTTTGTGCTGCCATGGTTAGGCAAAGGACTTGTGATGCAACTAACTGTCTCAAAGGTAGGTGTCTAGGTACCTGGAGTGGAATGCAGTTCAAGATTAGTATTGTTCAATGTAGATTTACTGTGTATACGTGAGCTCTTTTGTAGGCACCCCTTATAGTCAGAGGTGATCTATGGCTTCATATGCCTCCTGAACAGAGGCAGCTAGTGCCTTTTGAGACATCCTAAGGTATTTGAGAGATCTGCAAAGGGCTGGCAGATAGGATAAATGACTCTTGTGTGTCCCTCTGGACTGGCAGGTAAAGGCCAGGTGGCCAGAGGTAGTCCAGGACATCTCAGGCATCCTCGGACACCCAACTGACTTGTACTGTTACTTAGTAAAAGCAATACATCCTTGCAGAGGATCTTTTCAAACTTCAGTAGACACCTGGTGTCTGTTTAGCTGAATAACTTCCTAGGCTTAATTGAATAAAGGCTCATTATTTTGCCTAAACGTAGCTGTATACTGCCATTTGAGATGCCCTAGTATTCCTTGTCCAAGGGTACCCATAATATTCCCATTTGCTACCACCCTCCAACAAACCTCAAAGTGCACATTTTCCTTTTTGTGATTCAGTCAGACTTCTTTTCTGAACTGTGAAGGTAAAAATCATTCTAAAAGTCCCTTAACAGTTCTCTGCCATTAATTTAATCTACTTTATTACTTTTTCTCTACTACTTCTTTTACCATTGCACATTCATAAGAAACCTTTAGATTTATTTATAAGACATACTTATTTATTTTCTTGCAAATGAACTGACTGCATATTCTTGTTAATAACCTGCTTTTCAATTCCTGTTATATTCCCTTTCCTCTTTCCTTCAGTCTCTCAGCAGTCCTTTTTGATGTCATATTTTGCCAACATTCTTCCCTACTCTGAAGTATTACAGAACTAGGACTGTTTTAATGAGCTGCCTACCGTATTAAATAGTTGTAACTGTTTAATACCTCACTATACTAGAGGGACATTACTTAAATTTAAGTATGTGAAAGTATAACATTGACCTCAAATAGCTATTTCTATTTTTTTTTTTATTTCTTAACTTCAAGTTTTACAGCTCTCATATATTTTCAGCTGAGTCCTGTTTCTGCCAATCTAACAGACTCCTTACACAATGAGTTTACTCTTGACTCCCTCTTTTTACACTTAATTAACACGATTAAATATTTATACTGCTGTCACAGCCTGTGTCCCTATCAAGATTGAAGTCCTATTGTGTTAACTGCTAGGTACAGTACAAACACAAAAGTCCATCATATTAATTACTTATGAAAAATGTTAGCTTTCTATGAAGAATTACTTGCTATATGAAATATTCTTCAATTTTCTGAATAGAAAATAACCTTTCTTAATATAAATGGCTTTAATTTGAAGGAAAAATTATATAGATTTTCACACTTAAGGATTAGGATGGCTGTCTGATAATGGCAGCAGTCGTATATTACCTAAATTATAATTATAAATATTATTATTATGTTCAATCAACATGACCATCAGTATTTAACACTGCAAGGTATGCAAAATGAGAACTACAAGTAGCTTTATAACAAATAGCCATTCATATGCATTGTTAGTGGCAAAATAGACCTTAAAGAAGTTTGCATTCACAGGAAGAAAGAGTGAATATGTTTCTAAAGCAGCTCATACATTATGTATCTTACATAATATATCTTAGAAGCAAAACAGCAGAAATTAAGTAATCTAAGAACATACACAAGAGAAAATTCTAATCCTTATGCTTCTAATCCGCTACGTATACTAAGATTGTATTATTTCTGAGTAAGTTACTGAGATAGAAAACAAAATTAATAAGTTCATAGTGGGGACTGGTAGGCTAGGGTAACAGTCTAAACATGGTAAAATTCTCAATTCTACAAAATTAACAGAAACAGTAGTAACTTTGATGTAATCCAAACTTTATGTTACACAGTTTTGCTTTAGAATTGCAAGACAGAGAGAAAGACAGAATCTGACAGTTACGTACCAGTAATTACAGATCCTGTAATATTTCAGAAAATAAAAATGTGGTTGTGTTCAGACAACTTAAATCCCAGTTTAGATGAGGCACCAAAGAATTATGGTTACTCTGACCATCTCCTTCTAAGAAGCATATACTCATAAAATCACTTCATGCCACAAGTTTTGGTCACAAACGTCCTCAGATAGCTGTACTCTGAGTTGCCTCAGATTAAGGAACCTATTACGATTTGCAGACATGTTCTTACATTCTGCCTATGCACCTGGATGCACTCAATCCATAAGGCATGCTCCTTCTATTTTAAAACAAGCCCAGTGCACAAATATCTGAGACAGAATGGGCTCAGGAACTGTAATAGAATCTGTTTAAGAATTAAACACAACTAATGTAGCCTTAGCACAATTAACAGATTGGGCTCCTATAGGGATTAGGTGAGTGTGATCAAGTTCACTTGTCTGATCCTTTAAAGCAGACTTAGTATAATCAGACAATATTGAGGTTAAAGCAGAGATGACAGGCATTTTCGTTGAAAACCACCAAATGGATGAAAAAGGAACTTCCCATACCTAAGAGCTCATTTGTTAGAGTGCCTCTAAAAAGGAAAAGTCTTTAGAGTCAAGCGATGAGGATCTAGAAAAGGAAAAGCCTCTGGTCAAGGATAACTGAGCCTTAACATGCAAAAGGAAGATGAGAAAGATGTGATTGCCCAGCTGAGTGATGTCAGTGTCACCTCTGAAACAGGAGGCAGCAGCAACAGGGAACAGGGTTTGCCTGATGCTTATTTTAGTGTCTAATTCGGGGCAAAAAAGAAGATTAAATTTCTTACTTCAAAATGATTGGATTTAGAACACTTAAAAGCTCTCCAGCTTGATAACTCAGCTAAAAATCTATATATTCCAGCAGAACAATCTGCATTAGCCACATAATAGATCAGCACTAGCCATTTTTAACCCATAAAAGAACACAGAAACCTCCAGAACCACTCAAAAACTTCAAATTCAGTAGAAGCAGAAAGAAAATTCTTTTTTTTTTATCTTCTGCTTAGTTGATTTTATCTAATCTTAATTTCATAAGGTCCTGTACAGAAGTCCATTTTTTGCAGAATTGTTTACGTTTTGTTTGTAGCAAACAATATTCTACTCCATTTTTTCACCCAATGAAACACTATTTCTTGATGGACAAGTGTTTAAGGACTTTTCCCTCATCGGTTAAGGAATCTCTGGATTCCCTCTGACTCCATTCAGCTATTGTATTAGTTCACGTCATACAGGCTTAGCTGTGTGAGGCTGTGACCATTTAAACATACTCCTAAAATAGTGTCTCATAGTGTCTACTACTGGCCAAGCAGCACAACTACAGAAGGAAGAAGAATTAAGGAAAAATTACATTCACCTACCGTTATAAATCTGGGGAAAGATTTATTGCCAATCTCTGGAAATTTTTGAAATTTTTTGATATTTCCTGCCTCTTAAAAATATTTCAAAAAAGAAAAGACATATGTACCTAGTTTTACTTTGGAGTTTTGTAGAACTATTTGTCATTATGACCATATGATTTCTGTGAAAATACAATAAAAAAACCATGGAATGTGAAAATTTTTACTTAACTGAAATCATCAGGACTTAAATAATTGCTTTGAATAGCTCATCCACTGCTGCACATTTTTACTCAGAAATTAGTCTCTAAATATGTACATTCTATGTATTCATGAATAATGAATTCATTCCTACATGCAAAGTTCTCTTCTTGCAGTCACATTTCTATGTTGAAAATCCAAAGTTTCTCTAATATTTACCTTCATTAAGTCTTCCCAGGAATCACACTAGTGAAGATTTGCAGAATCCAACCTGCAAATACACTCTAACATGTCAGCCTCTCTCCTTTTCCTTAGCTTTCTGCAATGTTTTCCATTCCTGTCTCCCCTTGTCCTCTTGATGATCAAACCTTCCTATTCATGCAGAGTTTTTCATTACTTGTCAGCTCTTCTCCCAATCGCCATATGAGGAGTTTTCCACTATGTTTAGCCCTGACCTGAAGAACTTTCCATGGTTCATCTTCACATTTGAGAATTTTCCTGCTGCGTCCCAAGTGAGAAAAATGTGAGCTTTCCACTCAGTCTGCTTCTTCTTTGAAGAGAAATTCAAGGAGGAGACAGCTCAGCAGCAGAAGGAAGAAGAGAAGGAGTAGTGTCTGAAAGCCACAGTGACCACAAATGAAGTTAAAATAACTAACCACAGAAAGCTTGCCTGTACCATCTCATGAAGGCAAAGACAGTAACTGCATAATGAAATTTAAGTTCATGTTCACTAAGCACAATGCGGAATTCAGTCTGCTGTAGATAATAAGGGTGAATGTACAAAACTTCCTACAGCCTTTCCTTGGGACAAGCTTCAGTTTAGCATGTTTTCATCATAGGAATCAAAGATTAATGACAATCAAATTTCATATCACAGCTAGGATATCTGGCTTTTCACTGTGACTTTTCACTGAGAGGATATTTATTGTTACAGGAAATATTAAAAACTTAGTGCTATGTATTGCATGATCTTCTTTGCATTGTTCATCTTTTATGTTAAGATCATTGTTCAAATTTAATCCTTTTTATATTAATTCTTCTTAATATAGGCATTTAACTCCTAATTGAATTTATGCTGCTTTACTGTAAATGCAATTTAAACATTAATTATATTTTTAAAAGGGGAGGAGGAACCCAACAGAGCAATGCTCTCTTCCTAAAATGTTCCAAAGAAAGACAGTTAAAGTAGTTTAACTTTATGATTTTCCATGAGTAATGCCTTTTAAGTCATTCTCCTATTAATATTTATAAGATGTATTAAAAATTTGGGGGTGAGTTTGCAGAACAATACAGATGAAAATGCAGCTGACCAACCTGTGTGTCTGATACTGTGTCAATATAAGAACTGAGTCACCCAAACATGAATCCAGTTATGTAAACACTGCAGAAGTTTATGAAGTTGCAACAAATAAAACTTTTAGGTTTGACTCTTTTTCAGTTGCATATGTAAGTGACATTTGAAACCCAGCACGTTTAAACTGATACTTTCAGCTGATCACACAAATTTCATCCAGGGTGAAATCAGGTAAGCTATTTAACATTCCTATTCCTCTTTCTTCTTCTGCAAAATCTCTCAATTATGTATATTTACAAAAAGAGGTAACAGGGTTGAAAGCGTCTATTAGGTCAAATGGTTTATAATAGTATTTAGGAAGGAATAACTATCAGTGTTGTGCGTTATGGGTATTGTGATACTCTCCTAACAAATTTTGGAATGTAAAAGTGTCCTCATTTCAGTGTCTTTATTTTAACATGAAATCCAAGATGAAGAGAAAGAATCAGAATGATTTGAAATGTGGGATGACTTTTGAAGTAATAAGAGAATTAGCTTCCTTAGAAATTAATATGCTAAGTTCAGAGATGGTGTCAAATAATGGTTGTATTGAAATCACTGGGAGTTGTGATAATGACTTCATCGAAGCAAGATTTTTCTCTAGTCTGTGAAAATTAGGCCCCTTTCCACTCACACTGGCTACTCTCCTCACACTCATTTTCAACCATTTTTCAAAATGTAAAGAACTAACTTAGCACAAATTAACAAAAAGAGATGAAAGAATGTGTAAAATAATGTAATTTCAAGTGGAACAGGTACTGAGACCTACTTCCTTTAAAATAAGGTAAGCGAATGAAAGCAAAAACAGCAGTCACATAAAAGACATCAGTGTGAACAGTATGGGAAACTGTATGGCTTTAAACAGTGCAGAGAAAAAAACTCATGAAGTGACCTCAAGGCACATATTCTTTTGTAACAGCTACCACACTTTAAGAAGTAATTTGTATTTCTCTCTGAATTAACTGTCAGTGATAGATTGAGATTAGATACCTATCTCTATTACAAAAGTTTCCCAAAGTTAGGATAGTAATTATTTCAACAATATCCTCAAATAAAAAAAGGAGTGGGGGGAAAAAAAGAGCTAGAAAACAATAGAGCTTAATGGGAAAGATATGTTTTATGAATTTTTTGTGTGTGTGAATATAGTATCAAACAGTATATAACCAGTAGCAAAACAACAGCACACAGTATCTTCGCATCAGTCAATAAAGGCAATCAGTCATATAAAGGTCAAAATTTTCAAAATGCTGTATCCACATTAACTAATTTATCTTTTCTGCACCTCTGTTTGGTAAGTAAATAGCTACTATATCTGTTGGAAAGTAGTGTGAGCTGGAGCTATTAAGACTTCCAAGCTGTAATACCTTTATAAATAGCATGTATCCCCAATGCAGTGACAAGGTTAAATAAACGTATGTTCCCTTAGCTATTTTGAGACCTGGATGAAATTAAACACCTCATTCAAGATGGTAAGTAAATAGAATTACTTTTGAAATTGTCTGCATTTAATGAATTCCCTGTTTAAGTAAGGTAAAACAAAACACATTTAATGAACATAATTCAATCCTCAAATGAAGAGTTTTAAAAAGGTTACTTTTGGGAGTAAAAAGCATTGTTAGTTACAAAATACTGCTTTGCAAATATTTCTTAATGGCCTGGTTATTTTTTTTTTAAGTATTCACCATATAAACCTGAAATAAAACTTGAAAATATATGACTGGTAAAATATTCAGAAGGGCTTAAAAGAATAAGAGCCAAAACTCCTTTGACTGTCAATGTTGTACAGATTCTAAAGTGCCTAAGTCAAAAGACCAACCCTTTGTCTTCATATATTAGGAAGAATTTTGTTCAGTTAATATTGTTGAAGCTTGTCAGTTAGAATCATAGAATCATTTAGGTTGGAAAAGACCCTTAGGATCATCAAGTCCAACTGTAAACCTAACATTGCCAAATCTACCACTAAGCCATGTGCCTAAGTGCCACATCTACACGTCTTTTAAAAGGGAGAATTCCCCATTCAGCCTCCTTTCTGAAGAGACATATGTCTTTGGCAAAACAGGGAAAGACTCTGTTTAATTTCCAAATAAGTTCGAAGTGACTGTCTATAGCTAGTGATGTCTATCAGGATGATATGCCATCTGTTTTCTCTCTCAACTGCTAGGCCACCAGACTATTAGCTGTTTGTACTAGATAGGAAGATAAATTTGCAGCTGGAGGACATCTTTGTAATTTGCTTGAGATTTTCTGATAGTCTTGCCCTTCTGGTATCTAACATTACTGATCTAAATTGACAGATCAGTCAGGTTACAAAGCACACGGTTGCATTGCTCTGGCCTGCAGTGAGCCGGCGCCATGCACTGCCTCTGTGTAACCTGCCTGCTCCCTCCCTAGCTAAGGTGGGAATCCCAGTTGGAGTCTGCACACCAGGCTTGGCAGTTCTTGCCTTTTGGGCATAACAGTTATTGAAGACAGTTCCATTAAAGAAAATTAGACTGGTGTGGGAATGCAAGGTAGTTTCATGTCAGATCAAAAGATATTAAGTGACATGGTAAATGGAAGTGCTGGTGTTATTACGCTATGTGTAAAATTGTATGGATTAAATTTTACCTTGTTCTCTGAACTACTAATAAATAAAGTAATCTCAGAATCTAAATAATTTCCTCAGTTATTTTGAAGTACTTTCTGGGCTAGGTTATATATTAATTATGCATTTCAGTTTAATTCATTTTCAATATTAGCGCATGGTCCAGTGCAGACTGTTCCCAGCTTTTCTTACATTGTTATTCTACTCTGACTATTGTTATAGCTGATTTTAAAACCCTGTGTACATTAATATTTTGGTTTTATATTAAAGATGTTTTGAGATTCGCTGCAGCAAATTGACACCTCTTAATTCCTAATGTGATTTTCAATTTGCAGAGACTCTCTCTCAAATGAGAAGAGGGGTAGAGCAAATTATCATATCAAATCAGAAGGTCAAGTTTCTCCATCCAAAATAAAGAACAAAGAATGAGGAGCACTCTATACATAACAAATACAAGCATAAAAAATATTTTAAAATACAGTTTATGCTTTAGAAATTATAAACACCACAGAAACAGCCAAGGTTAAATAAAAAATGTCTCTCTTTCTTATATATTTAAACTGTTACCTCCTCTATGTATCCTGCTGGCCATCAAACAGTAGTACTGAATGTTCACAAATGATTTGATTCTGCTAACTCCAGTTCTAAGAAGATACCACGATAATTTCTCAAATGAAAATATCTTTCCATTGTGTAGTGATGTTTACTATTCTTGCTTCTATCTGTCAGAAATTGACACTACATCTCATTGTTCAAGTATGTTAGGTGTATTTAAGTATTTCAGAAACAGCAGACTTTCTTGTCCCCTGGCTATAAAAACAAGCCCCAGAGACAAAAAATATGTTGACTGATCTATATGTAGCTTTCAGGTCTAAACCCTTCAAGTCTTTCAACTTAAGGGACACTTCTGATAGCTCTTTTTCTTTAATATCTTAGCCCTTACTCAAATCAGAATCTGCAGTATATAGAGATCTGTGATATTCACAAAACTGTCTGCAATTACATTTTTGCTAACAACCATCTCCTCCTCCAGACAGACAAAGGCTTATACCTTTGTAAATATGACTCACACTCACTTAGCAAATGGTTAGAAATATTTTAAATTTTTGTGCTTAACCCTTTACTGTTCTAATGCTCTGCTGAAACTTATCTTCCTCAAAAAATCAACTGCAGGTTTTACCAGACACAGCTGAGTAACAAGCCCCAATTTTTCCATGTTTAGACTGCTATGATGAAAAGAACTGTGATTTTACTCATGAGACTTCACCAAAAGACCTATATAATGGATTATGACTTCTTTTTTAGACACATAGTTGTTCTGTACAAAAATTATCTTAGTTCATGTTTGCATACAGGATCAGATTAGACAGGCCTCAGTATTTATACATTCACCAGTGCTAAGGGAATTCGTTCTTGTTAGGATCAGCAAAGTCAGACTAGTCAAATAGATTCTGTGGACTAAGTCCCTCAGGAACTGTCCCCAGACAGCATGAGAATGCTATCAGCAATTATCAAAGACACTGTAAAGAAAACATGAACTGTGGCTTCTTACATCTGGAGTGATCATGAGATGCATTAGGATATGAGGGAGAACTAAATGACTATGTACTTTTTAAAATCATGGATTAATACACTTGAAAAATTTATGTGCAAGCTTAAATATTCATAGTATTATTTATTAGTATTTTAACAATTATGAAAATAAATAGGTCAGAAAATATCAGTTGTGTTACATTGCTACACTATACTAAGGAAAATTTGAATAAAATTTCCTATCCACTATTGTTAGCTTTAAAAAGTATAATTTAACAAAAAGTGTAAAATGAAAGACTCCTACATCTTTAACAGAAGAAACTTTAGAAAAGTCAATGTATTTCATGTTATAAAAACCTTAATTTTCACTTTTTTACAGCCAAAAAGTATTTTTCCTTAGTTTGAAATCAGAATAATGTGTATCAGAAGTTTACATGCTTTCTTCCAATATTAGTGGGATAAATGTTTATCTGATCTTCAATTCAAAGAAAAAATTAGATTAAATAATCCATAGAAAAACATAGTAATGGAGGAAGAAACATCTCTCACTGTGACCTTCCTGCTCTCTTAGCAATGGAATGCTAATGTGCATCATTCAAAAATCACATATTCTGGGGAATCTTTCAAAGGTTTCCAGTTAAAAGTATGTTTCAGAAGAATCACATATTCTAATATTGATTGAATATAGAATTTAATAGAAAATGAATTTAAATGAATTGCTTTCATATGATATAAGACTTGAAGGAAACTTTTGGATCATCAAGCCCAGTTTGTATTATCGATGAAAACTACAACGTGCAACTGCTGTTATAAATTTTTCAAGCTCTGTTTTGAAAATTGGTTTGTTCAGCTTTTTGCCCAAGCTAATATTGAGAAGCTGTTTCTGAATTTCTTCTCCTTGGTACTTAAGAAAACAAAGATTTCTTGCGATTTTCCACTTAAATTCTTGGCCTGTTTTGTTCATTCACTGTTGTGCCAGCTTGCCCTTTACTTCATTCCTGGAGCTGATACCCTAATATTTTTAAAGAAAAGGACTATAGCTTCTTAATTCTTTATCTTTGGGGGATATAAAGTGTTGTTTTGTAGGCACAAAAATGATTAGGACTTGAGTTTGCAGAGCTTTGCAGTTGGGGAAAATGGAGAATGGCAGACCCCATTAGTGCACCTCAGTCACTCTGCAGTCTTGGCTTGCAAGGCATCCTTGCTGTTGCTTGAGTTTAAGCATGTACATGGTGTCATTGCTATGAACCGCTCAGCTGCTGCATGTATCAGCTTCGTTCAGGCAGTGATGTTAAACAATGTGGGACATCAGTCCTTTCCCACAGGATCCTAAAGCAAAACTTACACTGAGCAACTAGAAGGAAGAAATACAAATATACAAAGACAGTGTCAAACTTCTCCCTGTTTCCTTGCCTGTCCATCTTAGGCACACTATAAATGCAGCAAATAAGTCTCCTTCTTATGACCACTCTCTCAGGAGTCTCCTGGGTGAAACAGGTTCCCCAGCCCTTCATTTCATTTTCATTCTGGTTTTACCTAGAGTTTGCAATTTAAAAGCAAAAATCAACCAACCAAACAAATGAAAGTATTCATAATAAAATTTCCTTTAGTTTTTTTTTTAAATTATTATTATTTGTTTGTTGGGACAAAGGATTGAAGCTGGCTCCTGTCCCAAAGTCAATTTGGCTTTGTCTATCAGTCTGCCCATTTAAGAGGGAGTATCTAGTTTTAGCTGAACTGATAAAACATTAAGCATAATGCAAAAGCCTTTTTTAATGAAATATGAAGATAAATATGAAATAAATACTTGCTAGAGAAAGTATTGGCTCAACCAGAATGCATTAGACCACACAGAAAACTGATAATTTTTGAAAGATTCAGAGAACTCGGAATTCTTCCCACAGATGCACCATGAAACTTCATATGTTCTACGAAAGATGATGGGATAACAACAGTAGCACTGTAGACTACTCCATCATGTACACCATAATTGTTCTCAATTGTTCCCAGAAGGACCAGGTTCATTGTAACCACACAAAAGCCAGAATTGTTGCTGAAATATTTTTGACATTACGCACAAAGGTAGATCACAGTTTGTCTTCTACGGTTTTACACACACTGACCAAAGTCAAGGTTTACTACTTTTCACTCAGAACAAAGTAATTAATTTTTCATAAAGAATTAAAATACAACTGAATTCTTAGATTTGTACGTATCATAAAGGCAAGCAATTGCCCTCTCCTTTGTCATTTGTCAAGTAAAATCCAGAAACTTGGGTATCACAAGCTAGTCGGCAGCTTTGTACAGTAACTTTTTGAGAGCATGGCAGAACAAGGGCTTTTTCATGTAACTGCATTTTACAGAAGCTTTTTGAAAATATTCTGACAGATCATTCTTTCTCTCTTTTGTTCATGAAATGTTGATAAACTGAAATCATTTTTTCTTCTTAAGATTGCATTGATTTCTTCCCAGTTGAATGGGACATGACTGAATAATTTATTTCCATCAGTTGAAATATTGCATATTTTTCATAAAAAAATAATTTTAACGTATGACCTATCAAACCAAAATATTCCAGTAAAGTCAAAACATTTTGATTATATTATATTGAATTATGTTTATTGATTTATATTCCAAACAGAAGAGTTAAAAATCACTAGTTTCAGTCTTATCAAGATGAAGTTAGATTCCAATATTTCTTAGGGTTGCATTATGAGATAAGATTTCTACCATTTGACATTATTTAGGTTCAGAAGTTAATCTGAATTCCATAATTTCCCATAGGTTTTCCCACTAAGCAGAGCTATGTATTAATGAAAAATTATAGGAAGCACCACTGGGTAGAAAGTTTTCATCTTAAGATTTGGGAGACAAAGCCTGTGATTTGGAAATGGCCGGTCAGAAAGATAAAACCAATCCCATTTTAAGTGATAGATATGTCCAGATGTCTTAGAATGCTCTGGAAAGCAGAACTTAAAATCTTTAACGCAAAATCAATAATTTCCTGATGGTGTCAGGGAAATGGGTCATGTTAAAATAATCTTACTTTCTTGATCAGAAATATGTATATTTTTTTTACCCATGATAGAAGCACTAACCATAAATCACCGTGCCACTTTATCCATCCCTCTTTGACACCTTATAGCCTTAGAATCTCCTCTAAAAGAAGCTTGGACCAGACACACTCTTAGCAGCTGTGAGAGAGAGACGAAGTGAAAAGGAACATGGTAATCGCTCTTGCTACATTTGTAGTGAAAGACATCACTGGAAATTAGACCTGTATCAGATGATTGCCTCCCCAGCCCCTCTACTTCAATTTTTTTTCCTTAATTTATGTGCGAAGTGGGGAGATGGTATTAGAATACAGAAGAGATTATTTTCTCTGTTGGATGTTTTTGCACAGTGAACATAGTCATTGCGGTTAAAGGACACCAACACTTCCATTACACTGAGCACCTCTAAAGAAACAAAAGCATATCTAATAATGTAACTTAAAGTTTTCAGTGCTTTAGATAGCCTTATTAATTAGGTCTAATATGTTAGGTATCTGGGTTGCTTATAAAGCAGATCTTTCCCCCAGAAGCATTTTAATTTATTCTCTTTGTGAATAATTTGTTCAGGAACCAGGAAGGAATTGTACTTCTGACATAATGGATTAATAAGACAATTTTCAACCAACAAAGGAAATTGAATACAAAGGTTAGTAACCAAGGATGAAATGAATTTAAAAAACCCCATAACCTATTTCTCTGGATTTCTAATGTACTTAGAAAAGTGAATAAAATTTCACTGACTCCCTGTGATTAACTAGTATTTTCTTAAATACTGCAGGAGATTTTATGTTGGACAAAAATTAACTTCTCATGTAATATATATATGCATTTATTGAACATATGCATATATACATATTTACTGAAGTATAACTGTTGCTATATGAATAACTGATTCTTGCTTATACGGTTGGTTTTGCATGTGTGTTTGGTGGCATGTGTGTACACATGCATACATTAAAGGGAGAATTTGTAGAGAAAAAAAAATGTTCATTTAATTTTTGATGAACATCCAGGAGTTGCAATCTTTGTTCAAGGTTAATGCATGTATTTTCAGTCTGGAAATTTTGTATGATTAGTCCCTTTTAAGGGTGTCTTTTACATAAGTTTATTTCTTGATTTACATAGACAAAAAGCAGAAAAAAACCTTGCTATTTAGATTCTTGTGCTTTGGACAAGCTGTGAAAAGACAGAAACATAAAGTAGTTGAATTTTAAGTTGGAAAAAAGGTTCATGTTGTTCAGTTCATTTGGAATCTGAGAAAATTCTGCTTGGAGAACAGGGGAACCAGATTTTGTGAAACACAGTTTCCCAGAAAGGAAGAATGTTTTCAGCTCTACCCCTCTGTAAATATGTACACAAAACCACATATATATATATATGTATAAACACAATTATCTGTCCATCTACCTATCTAGAAAGCTGCTGGACAGTAAGTAGAAGGTGAGTCTTTAGGGAGCTTGGCAGCATAGAAGGTGGCTGCCTGCAGCCTGGGCTGTTTTGGCAAGCACCCTGCCAGCAGGTCCAGGGAGGTGAACCTTCCTCATTTGGAGGACTGTGACCAGTTTTGGGCTCCCCAGTACCAGACAAGAGAGAGTCCAGCAGAAGGTCACCGAGATGGTGAGGGGGCTGGAGCACCTGGCATACAAGGCTGAGAGCTGCGCCTGCTCAGCCTAAAGAAGGGAAGTCTCAGGGAAGGCCATATTGCTACCTGATTGGACATCAAAGCCAGACATTTCCAAGAGGGACACAATGGAGGGACAACGTGGAGGATGGGGAATGCCAACTAGATGAAAGGAAAAAAAATATCATGAGGGTGATCACATGCTGGGAAAGGTTGCAAGGAGAGATTGTGAAGTCTCCATCCTTGCAGGTATTCAAAACTCAGTTGATCATGGCTGTAAGCAACTTCCTCTGGTTGACACTTCCTTTCAGCAAGTTCTTTGATTCTACTAAACTTTATTTTTTAAAAAGAAACCATTTATGCCTGGATTTTCTATTATTTTGTTCATTAGAAAGTGTACCTGGCCATGAAAATGCTCACATTTCTTGTGACCTTATTAAACAAAAGCAGTTCCCAGCCCCAACAGAAAAAAATTCATTAAAAAAAAAAAAGAATAAAAACATTAAGGGCAAATTTAGAATTGTATTTGGCTTTGATTTTCCATCCATACTCAATAAAATAATTAGTATGGGTATATAGTCTTCTGCTATTTTTCTTTTCAGTACGTTTAGACTATGTTTTCAAAATATTTTTTTCAATGTTTAATGCACAGTCAGAATTACACCTATGTATATACATATGTATGTACAGATATCTGTGTATTTACATATATATATATGTATGTGTCTACAGGAACCAGGACTTTATGGATAGTGGACAAATAGCAGCAAGAGATAATTCTGACAATATTACAAGATAATGTTGACAGTGTTGGCAAGATTTGCTTTAGACAGACAAAAGATTGTATGCACCATATATCTAAATAAATAGTTATTTTTATTTTTAGTGGGTAGAAAGCACTCCAGAGGTTTTAGGGAGGCTGCTGTAAATTCTTTTATATGAAGATAAAACTATTAGTAGGAAAACATGGTACAATATTTAGATGAGACTCATTCAACAAGGTCAGATATTTTAACACTCAGACTGTTCAGTTTCAAAAGGACCATTTTCTTACAGGAATGAAGAATGCAATTCCGTGTTTCTTAATTTGACAGACAGACAACCATGCTGGTAACAGCTCCTGGTTCCTGTAGGTTAACCCAGAGCCTCAGGGAACAGCAGCTGCAGAACTGTGAACTACCTGAGTCTAAAGTAAAGATGATTTTCTTGTCCCAGGAAACCTTTTCCCATGTGTGGCATGGTAAAGGGTTAGAAAAAAAAAAACAAACCAAACCAAAACGCCACAGCTTTTGGTAAAAGATTGTTTTGAGGGAGGTTTATGAGCAACATCCTGTTTACAAGCAAAATAAATGAGTGATGGAGGAACTCAAGGTAGTTGGAGACATTAGACATTCCTCACAGCAGGGAAAGAGTCCCCCTGGTTTAACTCTGCAGAAAGAAAAGTATGTTAAATGAAAATGTTGGAGGTAGTTTGCTACATTGTCTGCAGCTTTGCCTGGTTTTATTGTTTTGCTTTTTCAAGTGCTGGAGTAGAGGATGAATAGTCATGCAATAATGAGAGCACTGACAAATCTCTCTTTTCAATTCTGTTTTAAATGACCTAGTGACAAAAAATCAGTGGTTTATTCCAAGATTGGAGAGAAAGATTCGTTTCTAATTAGTATCGAAAAATGTCTGCTCGTTTCCAGTTCCCATGAGGTTTTTCAATAGAGTGACAGTTAATTGTTATTAATTCTAAAAAAATGTTTCATCCCTAACTTACCAGCTTATTGAAATAATCAGAAATAATTGAAATTACTTTTACATTAAAACTTTTATAAATATGTAGAAACCTGTTAATCAATTCATTATGGAATAAATGAGGACAGAGAGTCTCTTTTTGTTCTGTGTAATAGAGAACGAAGCTCATTTGGAGTCTATCGCTGGACTCCTGGGCACCATCACAACACAAGAAATAAATTATAACAGCAGAGCAATGCAAGTTCTATAGCTACAAGACTGTGCTGTAATTTTTAATGATGGGTGTGAGCCTGCTGCACTGTTCATGACAAATATTCACACACCGCCTTACGCACATGTACTCATCCTGTTTACAATGTTTCTTTTCCTCCTGAGATTCTTTTTTTTAAATCGTTGTCAGTCTGCTGCAATCCCATTCCATTTTCTGAAGTTAGGAAAATCAGTTTAAAGTCATTTGTTACAGATCAATGGATCAAGAGCACTTTGTATATGAGAAAGGGAGGGTTAGCCTTGTTTGCTTGACCAGCTTGCATATTTCTGTAACTCACAATGGGTTTCTCAGTCATTAGTCTGAATGAGTGAGGTTTTCTGGTAATAATAAAATAGCAACATGGTCTGCTAGTCAAGAAAGCAATCACACTGAAGTGGAGCTCTGCTGTCTTAATATTACAAAAACACAGGAAGGCAATAATATTTCTTCACTCTGTGGTCTCTGAAGGACTCTGGTAAGAACTCAGAGGTCAGAGATGACCTTCAAAGTCACAAAAGACAAAGAAACGTTGATGAAAACAAGAACTGAAAGGGTGGGTTTCTACTTGTTCATGAAGAACCAGTGTTCCCTCCAATGTCTCTGGCTGATCCATTTAGAGTAAAGAGAAAGTCCCACTGCATCACTTCCACATTAACTGCATGAGGCTTTAACCAGAACTCAGTTACCACCGAGCACTCTGATAGCATCTACGTTGGTGTGTTCCCCTCACACAACCTCTAACAACAAGATAGATAAGTTCAAAACAAATAACCACTCTGGTGTCTAACCATTTTGGAAGTATTCATTTAAAACCTCATTTATTAAAGTTTTTCCACTAAGTTGATCATCAAAATCTCTTTTATTTCCACGGTATTTTTTTATAAAGAGAAAAAAACACCTCATAAACAATTTCCTAACAATTATTAGGAAAAAGTAAATCTTAAATTCACAAATGCCACACAACTGAAGTCAAAGTTTGAAAATCTGGTCTTGGTGCAGAAAATTGCTAAGATTCTGGACATTCAGGAAAAGCAAGTAAACAAAAGTAATTTAGCTAGAATTTCAGAGACAGGCTTACACTCCTACCTCCCACTTTCGTGATGTTGATTTATATGTAATGTTGCCAAAGAGTAATAGCAATATTTGCAATGTAGAACTTTCTTCTTATACTTTTCAGAACACTATTCAGACATTTATTTAGTCCTTGAAACATTCACATAAAAAAAAGAATATTATCTCCAGTTTATACAAAAAGAAACTCAGTCCTGGGTGGGACACACACATAAAGTTCACTCAGCCACCAAATGATATAATTGATTATTGGACTAATTAAGACTAGAATGGAAACTCCAGCTCTCCTGAGTAAGGCCATTGCTACTGGACATTGATGTTGGGACCCATGAAAGACAGAGTTGCTTTAATTCAAAGAAAAGGGTACGTTCCTATAACATTTTATTGCAAAGATGGTTCTGTAAACATGACACTCTGAAAACGAGTTTCCAAAATTGTCAAGTCAAATAACTGCGCCATTTTTCTGTCTCAAAAGACAAAAAGAAGATTCATTCTTCCTGTCTCCCCCCTACCAAAGTCTTCATTAATGCAGCTCCTACACAGCATAGTGAGGCTGTAGAATCTGGGATCTCTTCTAATCCGTTCAATTAACTGCTCTCCTCTTCGTTATGTGGTAAGATTGAGAAACACATCAGAAGAAATTTTTAAGGCAAAAGCCCATCATATTCTGATCCAAGCTGTTATTTCTTTCATAGAGTTGCAACAATATCAGTTGTGCTTTTATTACAACAGGTCACTCACACATTCATACCTTGAATGGGTTTTTTTTGAGATAAAGACCTCTGGATGTGCATTTTCGATTTAATGAATTCATTAAATGCATTACTTTTGGTTTTCAAACTATTAAGGATAATTTTTCATTTTATATAATTCTTTACAGTATTAATTACTGTATTATTTTTATTCTCCAGCTATATATTTACATCTTAACAGAAAAAGACTAGGTTACGGAAGTTGTTATCATCTGAAATGTCAGTTCTGCACAGGATCAAGCCTCCACACTAGAAATTCATTCTCTGCTGTTTGTCAGATATTAGATGAATATGTCCATGTTTTCAAAACAGCTAATGTCTATTTTTGTTGCCTAGCAACAGAACAACAAAGTTATCTTAAGATTAGTTGTATTGTTGAGTTAGATGGAAAAAAAAGGTTCTTCTATATGTATGTGTAGATGGTGAAAGAGCATAGTCTCATTAAGCATTTCTGAGGCTTTCTTTTTTCTCATATGCTGTATCTGATAGTAAGGACATATGGAAACCAAAGCAAATACTGAAGTGAGGCACACTCAGCAGAGGGAAAGAAGCTCATGAAGGATTCCTACACTCAAAGTCAATTCTATATTAAATAACTTCATAGATAATACAAATTGAACAGCCCAACTCCTGCAATTTAGTTTAAGTCAATGGAAATATTTTAGTTAATGAGGCACTAGCTATATGAGCTGTACAGGCAATCATTTCTATATTTTTCATTCAGTAAAACCTCTAACTGATATACCTGAATTTAATTTTCTTGCAAAACACTCTAAATTAAAAGTTTCTTAGAAGAAAGTCTTTACCACCCACATAATCTATAACATTTGTACTAGGATATCCTCCATCCCATAAATATTTAATTTATTATTAATCTCAAAAAAGTTTGCAGCGCTCAGAGTCAGAAATATAACAGAAATGCACTAGTTACAACTTCAGTAAGAAAGTGGACGATACTACTAAATGGAAAATTCATTGATGCAAGAATTTCAACTTGCAGTCAATACCCTGTATAACACAATTTATTTCACTGCATTTAATCTATGAAAAAGGTCAGAGAAAGATGTTCTTGAACTTCTCTGGTATATACAAAAAGTGCCTTCTAGAGAAAAAAAATTCCTTTAATATGTGCTGAAGTTAATTTCCCATGGAAGTAGAATTTGGCTTCAACTCCTGAATTCTATTTTGTTTTCATCTTGGTGATAAGCAGATGAAATTTTCTTATTCAAATAAAGAGAGTTTATAGGGTCTGTTATATTTCAGTGTTGATTGAATACATATTCTGTCTTCATTTGGCTGACAATGAATTTAATATTCAGGAGTCATAAAAGAAGAACTCAGTTTTATATTATGTTTAAAAAATATAAGTGTATTCCATTTCTTTGTTTGCACATATTTTATTCATATCTCAGTTCCAAAATCTTCAATAAAAAAAGTTTACAGTTCATATTCATTGGGACACATGGACAAATTATGCTCTTGCTCACACAATTTTCAGCTTTATTAATTTTAAGAGTCACTCTAGAGTGCAGAAGATCAGGCTTGCTTTCACTATTTACAGTGTGTTACAAACGTCTTAAAGTCAAATGTCATAGCAATGAATTTTGAGAGGTTTGAGGTTTCCTGAAACAGGTTTTTCAGTCGCTTGTGAATTAGAGTTTAAAATTCCATTACTAATCAAGGCAGCTGTATACTACTAGCCATGATACAGCGGTTAAAGTTTAAGCACAAATTTTTGTCTTATCTAATCAATGAAGAAACTTCATTAGTTACAGAATGGTTGTGTTTAGAATAACAGCCATACTTGATTTCATCACTGTCCCAAGACAGCAGTAGCATTATCACATATTAATGCAAGATAACATTTTTTCCCTATCCTGTGAAATTCACAGAAATCATTATCTCTAATTATCTTATCTAGACAGAATTTGGCACTAACTTTAAAATAATTTGCTTTGCCATTGTGTAGGACTAGGACATCAAACTGGTCAGAACCTGCCTACAGTTAACAGTAAAAAAACCCAAGGGATAAGAAAAATAACATTTTATGCAGATATTCTAGAACAAAAAAAAATATATTTACTTTTTCAAGTTCAAGGAATTTGCTGTAAGTTGAAGAGTGACTGCATATTTTACTAACATTCAGAACAGTGGTTTATTGCCAGTAAAAAGTGAGGATAAAGAAAATATATATAGGGGCACGGGGAGTGCTTTGTTCCATACAGTCCTGTTACAAATATTACCACATCTGAATTACAGGCAGCATTCATTTACGTAAAATGTGTGCAGCAATTCTTTGTGCCATGAAGCACCTATGACTGCCTGCAGGAGTATGCTTGGAACAGCAGCGAGAAAGGGCTGCACTGTCATATTCTGGCATTCCCACAAATTTGGGGTGGATGACTGCTATAATCAAAGTCTCTTTTAAGTTTCTTGCATTAAGCTTAGATGCCAGAACTTTGTTTAGACAATGAGAACAGAAGAATTGTAGATTTATAGACTCTTATACATGTATGAGTATATATGAACATATACAAATATAAAATGGCTATAAAGTTATAATCAAAGAATCATAGAATTACGTAGGTTGTAAGGGACTTCTAGCAGTCATTTGGTCCAATACGTTGCTGAAAGAAATGGTCAACTAAAGCAAGTTGCTCACGGCCATGACCAGCTGAGTTTTGATATCTGCAAGGATGGACACTCTACATCCTCTCTAGGCAACCTCTTCAAGCATGTGAACACCCTCATGATATTTTTTTTCCTTTCATCTAGTTGGCATTCCCTGTCTTCCAGATTGTCCCCATTGCTGCCTCTCACCCCTTCCTTGTACTCCTCTGGGATATGTCTGGCTCCATCACGTAGCAGATGAGGTAGCAATACGGCCTCCCCTGAGACTTCCCTTCTTTGGGCTGAGCAGGCACAGCACTCGGCCTTGTATACTAGGTGCTCCAGCCCCCTCACCATCTCGGTGACTCTCTCTGGTCTGGTACTGGGGAGCGCAAAACTGGCCATAGTCCTCTAAATGAGATGCCACAAGTGCCAAAGGGAGGGGAAGGTTCACCTCCCTGGACCTGCTGGCAGGGTGCTTGCCAAAACAGCCCAGGTCATGGAAAAGACACAGAACCCAAAAAAAAGTATTCTTTTGTCATACCTACATATGATACAACTAATCTTCTTACCCTAAACAAAGGTAAAATATGCTAATTTAACTACCAATGTCTACAATATGCTTCATCTGTCCACAAATTCTACATTAACCTTTTATTTTTCATTTCATGGTAGCATTCTCAATTGGTAAAATTATCTTGCTTAACACGGGTAAAATATTTTGAGGAGCTGTTCTAGACTTCAAACTTTGTAACCATTACATGAAAAAAATCTGCAGCCATGAGCATTCCCTTTCATGATTGTTTATAATTATTGGACTAAAACTTCAATATATAGTGAAATATTTGATACATGGCTAAAAGGCAACTTAAGAGTACTTCTATGGGCTCAAAACCATACTATACAAATTTCCTGGTCCCTTGAGCAGTAGCTACATGAACTTATCTTTTCCTTAGAAGATGAATGGAGTAACCCTGTCCTTAACTGAACATATGCATTGCATATTTGAGCAGTGATCTGTACACCACATGCTGAAAATTAAGCTCATTGCTTAGGTCAGCGTCTTGGGTTTTGTGTTGGAGATCTGGCTTCATGCACTGATTTTATGGTGCTGCTGCATCTCCACTATCTGCCATTCCTCAGCAGTTTTTTAATCTACTAAGAAGCTGAATTTATTCATTAAGAATTAATGAATAATTTCCCATTTTGTAAGTATGACTATGGTCACCTGGCCTTGTACCCAGCAAAAACCTGTAATCCACTTCCCAGTTATTCAGCTTCCTGAGATCCAAGAATTAGTTTAGTGCAGCGTAGCTGAACTACCTTAGTTCAGTTTTACAGAGGAAATCGTTACTAAGCTGAGAGACAGCACATGGAGCAGCAGCAGCCTCACCTCTCTCGGGCTGTTGGATCTGGCATGACACATTTTCTCCTAACAAATTTAAGATTTCAGACCTTCTGTGAAGAGTTTCCCTTTCATATTACACTGTATTACATGATGTTGTACCCCACAACCTGCTCATAAATGAAAGACCCACTCATAAAGAAAAAGTAAATAAATCTCATAAGTCTGGCAATCTATTTACTGCACTCATCTGTTTCCTTTTGGCACACTAAGATTATATCTTATTGGCAAGGAAAATGTAAATTATATAATTACCTGGACAGAGATCAATAATTATATCTCTTGACAATATATTAACATGCATAATAAAAACACATAACAATAGAATCAGTTTAGAAGCAGAGATTCCTTGTTTTGCCAGTACCTTTAACCAGGTCACAAAAAAAGTACGAGAAGCTTTTACTTGACAAAATTCTATGTCTTCGTGCACTTATGGGAAAGAAGGTATGTAATTTGAAAATAAGAAAATTAATTTCAGAAGAGAAAAAACAAACCTCAGGTCTACAAAACAACAAAACAGACTGAAAATACATACAGATCATGTGGCACTTGTCTCAATAGGATGACATTCTTTTTTTGGAGTCTGTCAATGAGGCAGAGCTTCACTCAGAACACCTGAGCATCACTGACTCAGGTTTCTTTAACCATTGTCTTTGTAGATCAAATGTTTTTCTGACATGATGTAGTTTTTTAGTTCTCTTCTTTCCTTAGAGCAATACACACATATTTATAATATTTAATTTTATTTCTTTTCAAATAAAAATATGATTACTTTAAAGAGAATAAGCAGCTCATAATTATTTACCATATTTTGTATATTCTCTAAATGCAGTAATTTCCAATTGTAAGAACATTATCATGGATCATGTAAGCATGTTTTTTTAGAGCAAGTATGAATTTCACATGCAATATTTCTGAGTAAACTTCGCAGCAATGATTTATTGTCTTGAGAAACTTTCAGAAATAGATTAAAGGATTAAGCTGTGCACCAAAAATTCATGTGGAAATGGACAAGGTACAATTTTGGAAATATTACAAACAAAACTTTGTCATTCTATTTTTAAGCTACACAAAATACATTAATCATTGTTATCAATATATAACACCTCAACATATACTAACTACAAGAGAAAAACCACTCAAACCAGCATATGTTTACTAAATAATACTAAAATGAACAAAAAGAATTGCCAACAAACCAGATTAATCAGGAATATAAGTAAAGGTTATATAAGAATCTGAAGAACACGTTTTTGAAGATATTGCTCTGTTATATACTGCTACTTACTTTGAATATTTTCTCTAACAGGTTGCTCTGCAAGAAGACACGAGCTCATTCTGCTTGCAGCATTGCAAGAGAGCAGGATGAGGACCAGCTGAACCCAAAAGCCAAATGACCATGTTGGGATGGTTATGTCTTCACTGTTATGACTACTTTATGTCAGAAATTATTACCCAGTACTAAGAAAGCCACATGGCTTTTGCTTACCTTGTAGCACAGCAGGAACAGTACTGCATTGACATACGTGATTTCTCAGCCTGCGAAGACCATAATGCAACTGAAGTAAGTACTAAACTAAAAAAAAGGATCAGATGGAGCAGATCTCATTGAAGAATTTTAATGAAATTTAAAGAAATATTAAAACCTGAGCCCTAGCAGCTTAAAACATAGGACCAGGATCCACAGGTGAGTCTGTGTTATATTACATTTTTTTGTAAATGGAATATAGAGAGAATATTAGAAACTCAACCTGAATGCTCTAGATTGTAACAGTGTGAGTGCATACTATGTTTATTTAGTGCACTGAAAAACTGTACTAGCACATGAGATTAAAAAAATAGCGTCTGTAACTGCAGGTCGAATGGGATATTCAGTGGGAATTCTACCCGGATAAAACAAAAATCAACAAATGACACACAATGCACACTGGCAACTAGGTTTATAATATTCTCTGGTTTGTTTCTTTGCTTGAATCTGTGTGTGTGAATGTGTCTGACTAAAAAACAGCTCAGCATCTCATATACCACTTTCTGCCATCTGTGAACCACCTGTGGTCCACATGTTGCAAGCTGAGAAACTTAAAGACATGATCACCAGACAGGAGATAAGGAATAGGGACAAATATGACTAAGTAGGAGATAAAGTGGTAAAGCGCAGAGTCAGAAATAAAGGAGGAAAGGGCAGTATTAAAACATTGGTCAAGAAATGCAAGTGAAAAAAGAAATATGTTTAGACTAATCACGGATTAGTGGAAATCTATCAGCACAGGGGAAAAGCCCTCTTCTCACTGCAAGGCTTAGCAGGAAAAAATTGTTTTCTGCACAGAAGTGATGAAGAAACTTTCCTATAGATGTGTATCTTTTCTTTCCTAAGTCATCTCCACATGAAGTGGACACTTGTGACATCATTGTCAGCCATGAGACAGACTGAAGCTTTAGGCACACCATCTCACCAGCCAGTCTGCATGTGCTAATTGGGCAGCTGGCTCCTGCCAGACAATGTACAATGACAGAGGTTTTCCTGCCTTTCTTTCAGAGTCTCTGCCTCCTGCAATTAGTTTTCACAAAACTTGAAGTGTTCTTATCTAAATTTTTGCTTCCTCTATTAAACTAGGCAAAATGTTCAAATATTATTAGGAGGTGGGGAAGGGAGAGAGCATTTGTCGTAAAAAGCAGCCAAGTAATACTTACTCTCTTTGGAAAATAGAGGTGCTCTTTGAGGGGGAAAAAGAACTACAAATAGCTTATTTGGAGTATCTCAGATATCAATTAAATGTTTTTCACTATTCATAACTGAATACTGACTTTTGAAACGTAAGATGGTGTAAAGGTTGAAGTGTAAAGTATGTAGAGATGACAGAGGAAAATGAGATTCATGAATGAATAACTGATTAGTTTCAGAAAGGAGTATGTAAGTCGGTGCCTCTGGGCATGTTAAATTGAATTTACCTACATTTCTGCTTTACACAGTTGGAAATCCACATTAGCACAAAAATTGGCATTATATGTGTGGTATTTTCAGATGAACAAATTATTTTTGTAAACCTGAAGCTATATTGTAATGATACTTGTGATGAAATTGGAAGTCAATCATAAGATTTCATCTAATATCTCATAAATCGTATCAAATCTTGCTGCTGCCAAAGTAGACAGTACAGTGCTACAAAAATACATATCTATATTACTAAAGTTCGTCTTTATTGGACCACTTGTGATCTAGCACTGAACTGGAAAGCAACATCAACAAAACTCTTCCAAGGCTGCCTGAGTTACCTCACTAATCTTTACCAAATCAAATCAGAATGAAAAAAATAAGCAACAATAAAAACATCGTCTTTATTTTTCTTTCAGCAAGCTCTTTCAAGCAAGTTCTGTCAAGGTCTTATATTCATAATATCTCTACATTATAAAACATAGAATATTGTATTTACAGTGTGTCTTTAATGTTTAAATTGAGTTGCAGTTAAGAAAATAAAATATATTTTACCAGACATTGTCATTTTCTTTTTTATTTTTTTTTCTGCATTTTTAATAGACTACTTCTACTACAGAGTAATAAGGTTTTAGAAAATGTGAAGACAATGAAAAAAGGGTAGGTGAACTGTAAATTTAAGAAGTGCTGGTGTGAGTAATTTGCAGTCAGTCATTGTGCAAGACAAAGGTTTGGCTTACAAAGTGCTGCTCAGAGCACAAGTACTGAATGAAACAGAGGTCTGTCAAATTTCTAGGGTCTGAGTGACTGCTGATCACAAGAAGAATGTTCAGTTGTGTATCAGCGAATCTAAAATTTTGACTAAATTAGTCAATATAAAGAATACGCAGCATTTCCAGGCTGCATATGGATGTGTCCCCTGGTGAAAACTAGACATAGGAGAAGCCAGACCATGAAAGAAGCACTGGGTGCATGGGTCATGTCCCTGATCTAAATGATGAAGGAAAGAGGATCTCCTCTCACATGTTGTCGCTGATCCATCTAACCATTCTTATCAGGTCCGAATCTTTATGTCCACAAAATCAATGGGTTTTGTACAGCTTCAGGAGGCAGACCACAAAGCTCCAAGCTATGTAGCTTTGAGCCATTGCCAAGAAATTCTATCAGCCTCAAGCATTCTTCAGTCTCAAGAATTTTTATTATTTTTCTAATTTATTTGGCCAAAGCAAAAAGCAACAGGTGTTCTGAGGGATCCTCAAAAGATTAAGGATCACAGACTCACAGACTCACATTACGGTTGAGATTGGAAGGGACCCCTGGAGGTCCAACCACCCTGCTCAAGCAGGGCCGCATGAAGCTGGTTGCCTGGGACCAGGTCTAGATGGCTTTTGAATATCTCCAAGGAGGGAGATTCACAGTGCTCAGTCACCCTCACAGTAAAAAAGTGTTTCCTGATGCTCAGAGGGAACCTCCTGTGTTTCAGTTTGTGCCCATTGCCTCTTGTCCTGCCACTGGGCACCACTGAAAAGAGCCTGGCTCTGTCCTCTATGCACCTTCCTTGCAGGCATTTTTACATATTGATGAGATCCCCCCCGAGCCTTCTTCTCTTCCCAGCTCT
Organism: Nipponia nippon; assembly: GCF_047370975.1. NCBI lineage: Eukaryota > Metazoa > Chordata > Aves > Pelecaniformes > Threskiornithidae > Nipponia > Nipponia nippon. Next base: position 47,595,281 of record NW_028262347.1, read on the forward strand.
CTCAGCTTTTCCTCATAGGAGAGATGCTCCAGTCCTTTAAGCATTCTTGTGGCCCCTCATTGGACTTTCTCCCATATGTCCATGTCCCTCTTGTACTGAGGAGCCCAGAACTGGACCCAGTACTCCAGGTGTGGCCTCACCAGTGCTGAGGATCTCCTCACGGTCCTTTCTGCTATGCTGATATTTTAGGTAAACATTGTAATCTCCATTTTGTAATCAATTTAATATCTTGCAGAAATAATTCCAATAATTTGTTAACACTGTGGAATGAGTGGAAGAGCCTTTATTTTTTTTAAAAAATTGGCATGTGTGTTTGTGATGGCTCATTAAAAGATGTCATTTTAAAACAGTATATATATATATATATATACATACAGACTATATATTTTTATATATATTTACAAGAGTATATATCTCAGAGTATATCTCCTTAATCCAACAGGCTTTCATTGATGGAGGTAGAAACACTCAATAAAATTACAGAATTGCAGAGTGGTTTGGGTTGGAAGGGACCTTTAAAGATCACCTAGTTCAAACCCCCTGCCATGGGAAGAGACATCTTTCAATAGATCAGGTTGATCAAAGCCCCATCCAGTCTCTTTCCATCTTGGTCATAAGGCCTCTTTAAGTATTGAAAGGCTGCAATCAGGTATCCCTTAAGGCTTTTCTTCTCCAGGCTAAACACCAGCTCTCTCAGCCTGTCTTCCAGGGTGTTCCAGCCCTCTGATCATTCTCATGGCCCTCCACTGGACCCACTCTAACAGGTCCATGTCTTCCTTGTTCTGGGGACCCCAGAGCTGGATGCAGTACACCAGGTGGGGTCTCACAAGAGCAGAGTAGAGGGGCAGAATCACCACCCTTGACCTGCTAATCATGTTTTTTATGCAACCCAGGATAATATTGGCTTTCTAGGCTGGAAATAGGCTGTTAGTCAATACAAAACGTGTACAGAACATAAATGAGGAGTTTAAAAAGTCAATTTGAGCTCTACAATTCTCAAGAATCTGATATTCTAAACTGACAAAATTTGGCCACAAGAGTGTAGGGCCACAGATACTCAGGAAATGCGTGCACTGACATCAGCCAGAGCAGCATGAGTCAGAGGGCAAAAGTGGTTTCGTATTGCGGACACAGGATGTTACCTTTCATAGTCTATAACTTTAAAAAAGGTGAAGTCAGGTGAAGCAAAAGGAAAGTTATGTTTTCCCTCATACACCAGGCACCAATTTGTTTGTACCCAAAAACCTGACTACAGAGAAATATGATCACTTTAGAAAGCATTCCCATTAGTATATCCCCAGCCAATTTCTCTTTCTGAAGAGATAAATATCTTTTAGGACATCTTTGCATTTAGCTAGGACTTACAGGCTTTTCTCTGACAACAGTCGGTTAAGGAAATGTATGAGAACTAATGGTCTTTCCTGTATGCCAAAGGCTTGTCCCTGTCCCAGTTTGCAGAAGATTAGTGTAATCACAAATCTTTACCAGGGGAAAGACACCACACCAAGTATCTTCAGACTGTCTTCATTTACTCTGTCCTTCATAGAATAACTTTATTCATTGATTTTAGGATCTAAGGAGTAGTAAAGTGGACATACAGTCAAGGAAGACAGAATAGTGTAGGAGAACTTGATGCCAAATATACTATTAAAAACATCTTTTTGTGATTTAAGTAAAGACTTTAAAAGTGGCATCAAAGCATTAAAAGAATGAGGAGGATTAATATGTTCTCTGAGTAACATTTCTCATAGTGCATAAGGTCAAGATCAGACTGCTTATTTTAGAGAGTAAGTTTAAGTATTAGACCACATAAAATACAAGTGATTAGCGAGCAATGATGATTACCTATGTTAGATGCCATGTCTGTATCAGTTAAGTGTCTCTGAGCGACTGTCAAGGAATTTTATATGCTGAGCACAGACCCACATCAGGCTGTCTACAAACAGCACCGTCTCTACCTGTGGGGCAGATACAGCCTGTGCTTTGTGTCACTGTCCTAGTTCCCAGTCATCCAGATCAGGATAGCTATTGGAGTGCACAGTGGCACCTGGTCTTTCTTTCAGAGGGGAACAGGGGACGCAGAGGCCTGGGGTTCTCATCCCAAAGTGAAAAGAGAACATGGTCATGACGCACACACAAAGCCTATGGTGTGCACCAGGGAATGCATCTGCTCTGCGGTACGTTCTTTCAAACATAATTGCCCCTTCCCCCTGTAGCCAACTCTCTGAATTCTCTGTATATTTTGTATTAAACAGTCACTGAATAAAATTCAAAAATAATCCAGCATTTGTCATTCATCAGAGTACTACAAAGCTACAATGCTACTTGATTTCCTATGTAGCCAGTATGCCTATATTCCTGTATCCCTGTGGTTGCACAGTGTCCCAGATTCAACTGGCTGGGTGGGAAGAGCCCTGTCTCCCCCTGTGTCTGCTGGTCAGTGTTAGCGATATGATCCTATAAAGACAACAACATAGGTTTCAACCCCTTCAAACGAAGGATTGCCTAGAACCCAAATGTTTAATATACAATTTAATTTCAAGATTCCTGTCATCTTGTTTAATACAGGAATGGAGCTGCTTAAAAGCTTTTACCTCAAATGCAGTATGGTCTCTGGAACATACTGTAGAGCATAGTATATCTGACAAAAAAAAAAAAAAAAAAAAAAAGGATCAATCCTGTCTTGGAAATGGAATGCTTAATTAAAAGCCATGTGAAAAGTAGGCTTGCTAATGCAACCAAATAACTGAAAATGAGTAAGGCTGTCCTGAAAGAAAGTGTGATTCTAGTGCAAACACAGAGATTTTTAGTCTCTGGGTGCATCTGGAGGCATGGAGCAGGTGGGACCTAGTCAACTATCTCCTATTATCTGTATGATTAAGTATGGTTATCCATATCAATGATATTATAATTGTCTGTCACAGTCCTTTGTGATTCTTGAATTTCTGAAACTCCTAGCAAAGTCAGTCTAACCATTTCTTTTAGTGTAGCTCTCCTGGAACTCTGAGAGCCTACTGCAGCACCAATGTGAAACATTGCAAGGCCCAGGAGGGAATTCACTGCAAACGTGCAACAAACTGATACCTCCTCTCTCTGTCACAGGAGGGAAGTTAACAAGCCCACAGAGGATTTGGGTCTGCTTACTCTCTTGTCTACTTCTCATTTAGAAGCAACCTAAAGGTCTCTCACAGAGACCAGGGAGAAACAATTACCCAACTGGGAATGAAACATTTACCTTTTAGAAATTTTTGGTTAAACCAAACAAAGAATTTAATCTGTTTAGAGAACTACAGCCTTCAGAATTTTCACCTGTTCTGGAAAGACTTCAATGAATTACTATTTCTTCTGAGTACCCATAGAAAATTATTTGGTAGAGAGGATACTTCAATGTCTTACTAAATCGTATCATGTAAGGTAAATTAGTACATAGGAAAAACTAACTGTAAAATTTCATAAGATATATCAGAGCTATAATTGCAAATTAAATGCTTAATGTGTTTCTGGAAATATTTTACAGACTGTGTCCTCATAACACAGTGTCCGTGAAACATATCACCTCTGTGCTTCATTCTATACTGCTGTTCTAAAAACTGCAGATTCCCAGCTCCTTCCCAGCACCCCCATGAAAGGGGACAGATCCATTCTCCAGTGATATCCTCAGCTGATGAAAGTTCTCAGAGCTCTAGTGATACAGTTCTAGTGTCCATACATTTAAACACAATCCCACTGGTTGTTTTCTTGAGAAAATAGGCTTGCTCTTCATCCCCACCTAATAACTTCTGAATGTAGTAGTAGACACCAAAGTTGGGCAACTTGGGGACAATTCTCTAGTGCCAATTAGAGCAGAACAGAATAACCCACCCCTTACTCCCTGTAGTATGTGTTGGAGGAAGCTGAAAGGAGAGGCAGTGAGAAAACACAGCTCTCTGGTATGCTAGTGAAGGTACTTCTTTCTAACCAGTTGGCACAAGCCAGTACTTGTTAGTCCTGCAGGGAAAAGATTGGCTTAATTTTACAAGCATATGGAGAGATAACAAGAAATCTTAGTATAAATCACTGAAAAAGATAATTAATTAAGGGACATAAACCCATAGGAAATCAAGCACTGTTTCCAGGGATCGTTAATATACGTAGCTGTTGCTGTTGTTTTTTTCCCCCCACGGTTCTGTGAGAATTATAAGATGAAATAATGAAGCAAGATGCTATAATTTCTACTGTTCTTTACACATTGGTTACAGCAGCAATCACGAGGACAGGGGCATTAAATAGACTTCTTGATAATTTGGGGGATATTGGGCATGGTAAGATTCAGATATGCTTTCAGAGAGGGAGAAAAATCAGGGAATCTTCTAAGTAGTCTAATGTTATTAACTTGAGAAGAATTTTTCCCAAATATTGTTTTTCAAATTACATAATCTTTTTTAGGTTCAAAAATTAGAACAAACAAGATACTACTGGGTTTGGAAGCAAAATGAGGACTTTGAAGTAAACCATTCCTTCTCGGGACTGAGGCAGTGTTTCCAAAATATTTTGATAAAAATTGAAAATTGCATTTTGCTAATATAGTAACACATGGTAACTTGAATTCCATTGTTTAAAACTGATGTACAGCTGTTTCCTTTTTGGTTCAACTTTACTTCCTTGAGATGTGACTAAGCCTCCTTTTGTTTTGCCATGTGACTGCAATTGACTTTCTAGAAACCAGATAAAAAAATTTTGCCCCCTTTTCTCAGGAAGAATATTGGTAAAAAAATCCACAGACATAAAAAAAGAAAATCAAACCCATTAAAATCTTTCACCAGTGAAAGTCATGACCTCTTTGTGCTGTTATTTTCTGTCTAGTTACTGATATGTAGGATCCAGATGTCTGTTCTGCCTTTACAACTGAAAACAAGGGTAACTGAGAGAATGACTTCAACACACCCCTTGTCAGTGCTACAGACCATTAGCAATACTATAAATAGCATGATCAAATCCCAGATTGCAGATTCAGTCATAAAAGTGTCTACATTTCATGCTGATTCAGGAGGGCAGCAGCATTAACTGCAGCCATCAAGGAACGTGACACCTCCACAGTATTTTCTACAGCTCACTGGTTTGGTGACAGGACGATTGTTAAAAATTAATGGGGACCATCTGATGTGGATAAGTACAACTTGGCAACTATGAAAGCCATACTTCCCATTTGCAAGTGATAATGTAATATTATTCTATAATAGATTGTAATAGACTATTTAGATTATGTTTCATTCAGGAAGTAGTAAGTCTTCTTACTCTTTGAAAATCTGACCACAATATTTTATTTAATCGTTAAATTTATAAGCCAGGGAATAGAGGAAGAGAAGTATTTTCACATTATTTTCTAGCTTTTCTCTGTTGAAAGTACACTTCCGCCTTCTGTTTATCCCTTATAATCATTCACTTCTCAATTAGGTAACACTCCAAGAACGTCAAGATCCTAAAATCCAAAATTTATGAAGAGATTGATTCTGATAGTTAGTAAGAAAAACATCAATACGTTGTACCCAGCAATTTCAAGCTTCATGTCTGCATTTATAAGGAATAGCACAACTTTGATACATTCTTACTGTCTTATGTGTCTGTATTTTTAAACTGCAACAAACTATTTCAACCAAAATCATGGGCCTGATGAAGGATTTGCTGGATTAAATCCTCTGGGCTGTTTTATGCAAAGGGGCAGAGTAAACTATCATACTACTCAGAAGATTGCTTAGGAACTCCTGCATAGAAGCTGATCCAAAAGGATGGACTGACAACTGGAAGGATAGGCTGACAGCCCAATGCCCCTGTTTAAAAATTCCTGTTTACCATCATGGACACTGACCATTTGTTCTGAAATTATAGATACTAGACACCTGATGCTGTTGACAAAGAATGAGACTAGACAAGTGACATTTCTTTGTCCATGCTCGATACTTTGAATGTCTGAGGAGTCCCTAATGTTAGTGCAGGGGATTGAAGACTGGCAGAAGAAACAATGTGTATGCTATCTCTGTCTTTTAGGAAGAAAAAATCCAATCAAATTTAGTCAAGTTGTAATACTTTGAAAATAAGCAGCATATATGAGCAATAGCTAGAGTCTCCAATGATTCTGAAAGCAGGTAAACAAATAGTCAGGGATAGGAATAAGAGGAGTTTTAAGCATGGGAGATAATGCTTGAATGAATGTAAAAGATGGAGCATGCTTCCCTCTATAGCCAGCCATGGATCTATGTTTTGCAAACCTTTACATTTCCCGACTGCCAGCAAATACTTGTGGAACCTCAAAGTCTTGGGCCAAGTGCTCTGGTCAACACCCCTGCCACTGCAGAAATGAAGTCCAGAGTCCATTTATTGCAGAAAGAAGTAACTGTGACTCCAACATGCAGCAAATAATGCGTATAATTGTTTGTTTATTTATTATTTATGTTTCTGGTGGGAACCTTCCTGACTGAAATTAGCTAAAATTAATATCACCCTCACTAAACCACATAGGATTGACTCTATGCACTCACAGTGTCACACTCCTATGTGGAAATATACAATTACGGAAACAAAAAGCACCATGCTATATGTAGGCAAAAGATCTAAACTGAGGTTGCAAAACTACCTTAAAAATCTGAGTTGTAAGTCCTTGACCATGATCTTCTTTTAGTACAATCTTTATCATGTATCAGGGCATCCATTGGACTTCATTTAAGACTCAAAACAAAACAGAAAACAAAACAGAAAACAAAAAAGTTGTCAGTGTCTGTACTGTGTGACAGATGTGTGATCTACATTTCTGGTCCTCTAATCATCCAGACAGGTCTCCTATTGGAGGACATCCAAGGTGTGCTCTCCATGTGTACGTCTGGATTTCTTTCCAAAGGAAAACAATGACTTGGAGGGATGGATACAGAGCTGCATCTCATCTCCCACACTAAAAATACTCTTTGTAATCTCTTTCATTTTGACTTTACTAACAGAGAAATTTAAAAAAAAAAAAAAAAAAAATCTCCTCATAATTATATAGGTAAAAAGGATTTTTTTTTGGCTCAGGTAATGGAATATAAGGAAAGAAAAGATAAGGGGAACAGAATAAACTCTCAAGTCTCCTTCTCTGGCACCCTTACACATAAAGAACCTCAGTGATGGACAAGGAGGATGGTTGCAGCACAAGACTTTGTGGCTGTTTTTATAATTTGGAAGTTCCTAGAAAAGCCTCCTTGTAATCTATCCTAGATAAACCAAAACCCTGACCCTTGGACCAAAGCTTGGAGTATGAAGGAACTCCTCTGTCTTCTGTACTTATTGTAAACTGGATACAGAAGAAAATGTGCTGTCACAATCCTCCTTTAATTTGTATTTTCTAGGGATAATTTTCCTTTGCCAGTTAGAGAGGAAGAATTACTTTTAGTTCATGTTTTTACTACTGATGATATAGATACTTTTTTCAGCAATCAATGTAATTACCGTATTTCTGCTTAGCTGACACCTTTATTTTCTTTAAGAAATATTAAAAGCATTGAATTTTTATCAGAAAAAAATCCCATTTTGTCACTTCGCTCATAATCATCTGACAAGAGAAGTGAGTATCTTGTGTAGGAGGAATGACTCAAATCTTCATTGTAGGGGTTTTTACCTGATGTCATTGTGAAAATGTATGAGTTGACTCATTCATAGAAAATCAGACAAACAAAATGACCTGTTCTTACAATCAAGCAACCTAATTCTAATTCTTCATTTAATACAGTGGGCCATTGATGGAATATGCACTTCACTGAGTATGCTCTGTGGACATAAACTGTCATTCAAGCACAGGACAAGAAGGACTCTTTCCCAGACCAGTGGTCAATCTGTTATGTAGTCGCTGTGCTAGCATTATCGTCATAGTTATCTTTATTATTTTAAAGAAAAAACAGAGGTTGAAACACTATTTTTATCCAAGAAATATGGTTTTCTTCAATTTTTTAAGCTAAACTTAGTTTCTGATTGAAAGTAAGCAAAAAACCCACCCATATTTTTCCCGTAAGATGGTCCTCCAGAAATTATTTCTCTTCCTTTCAAAAGATTAAACTAAAGTCTCATTTCCCATAATCCAAACAGATAACAATCAATTTCTTATCATAACACTAAGTTTCCTTGGCTTGCCTAGGTCCATGATTACTATCTAATAAAGCAATGTACATTAGTACTTAAAAGGACTCATATATTAAAAACAGTCTTTCAATGCTTTGCATCAGAACATTGTGAGTGTGTAGCAAATCAGCATTAATTCTATGTTACAGCCATCATCCTGTATTTCAGCAGAAATAACGGTTAATTTGTTTACATGTGAATTTTGGCTAAACTGAGTAGAAACAGAAATATTGTGAGATCTGACACGAAGCCTAGTAATGAAGCACTGATAAATGACATGGACCTACGCAATGTGTAGATATGTAAAACTGAGGGAGAGGTTCAAATACTTTTACCTTTTAATTTTTAAAAATATCATAATTTAAAGGCATAGCTGCAAGGCTGGCATAAGATAATTTTTAGTTAAGTTTGATAATGATCTAAGCAAGAAGGGTAAAGTACTAAAATGTCTAATACTCCTCACCCTTATAGGCCATGGTCATCTCACCTTTGAACTGGAATATCTGCCTTTAGCTAGCAAAAACGCAACAAACCATAATGAAGGTTTCACCTTAACAAAAACATGTTGTTCTAACCCCATTCATGTTATAGATATGGCATTTAATAGAAGCTTGGGATTGTTTGGGCACATTATTATCCAGAGCTGAATTAACAATGGTAAATACCAGGAGCTGCATAGACAGGACTGGACTAGTAAAAAGTACAAAAGTATAATACAACTGAGAAACCCTCTGTCTTAAGTGGTGTTTGAGCTGAAAATAACTATTGTCCTTCTGATAGTGATTAGAGCAGACCTAGTCATAGATATATTGAATGACAATATATCTCAATTTTACAAGCACTCGTAATACTCACTGCATATGTCATTATTTAAAACTTTGTACTATGTAATCATGGATTACTGAATTAAATGTAGAGTTCTTAAGTGGCCTAGGTATTTAGTGAATTCTAATCACTACAAAATAAATGCCATCAAGCTTTTAAATTAACTGGAGCCTGCTATTTATTATTTCCTATTAGGTACACTACTTGACTAGTTAAACTGGTTATTGGATTCTTCATACAGTAGTCCCTGATCTCCTTCAGTCAATTAAATCCTTTATTGCATCTGATTTGTCAATGTCAGTGTCACTTCTAATCTCTCAAATCCATGTAGGTTCAGAAGCTTTAAATGTACTTATTCTGTTGCAAAATTTGGAAGTTACGCAGACAGAATCCTTCCCCTCTCCCTCCTCCCTCTCTGCAAACCACAAAACTGCTAACATTGTAAAAGATATAAACACTTCTTCTTCAGCCTCTATGTATACACTCATACATATAGCTACAGAATGAGACAATTTTTAATATGAGCTTCAGAATGTAAAGGGGAAAAAACAAACAAAAAACCTATGTTGGATGGTTTGCTACCAGCATATTGTACATTGAACACTTTTCATCTTTGACTCAGTTTCTTATCACTTTAAATTGTAGAAATTAGCAGAACAAAGTAACTATAACTAATTCCAGCACTGAAAACTTGAACATCTTGGTATTAATCTTCACGGTTTTTGACTTTTATCTGCAAAAGTATTCCAGAACGTTTTTTAAAGTTGGTACAACATTAAATTCCCATTTCTTAAATCTCCCTATTTCTTTGTTCATCAGAAAAAGCTAGATTTCAAAGGAAAAATACAGGTGCTAAAGGAAAAGAAAGGAAAAATACAAGTATTAAGTTATTGTTCTGTGCAATGGTCTTGTCAGCCTAATAACTCTTTAGTTCACCTGAGGAACAGCATAAACATGCAGGCTATTTATTTCCATATTGTAAAGTAGAGTTTGCCAGACACAGACTTGTTTTTCCTTTAAAACATTCCCTTTCTAAAGGATCTTCTTTTTGCCAGTAAAAGCTACTCTTTACATATTATAGCCGTACAAGCCTCTGAACTATGAAAGCAATTCCCCTCACAGGTTAGGCTCATCACCTTTATTCGGAAAGAGAAGATAAACCAGACCAGACTCTTACCAGACACAGGGAAAACAATTGCTTCAGCTCGATCCAGCAGTGCTGTGTGCGAGCAGGCAGCGTGAGCGATCCTTGGGCCTCACACAAAAGCGAGATAATTGGCTCTCAGGGAAGAGCTGTGAACATCCATCACGGCGGCACTGGTGCGGCGGCTGGGAGCTGCCCCGGCCGGGCTGGGTGCTCCCGTGCAGGATGATGTCAGACCCATCAACCGGGCGTACTCTCATTGGCTTCCCTCACCTGGAATCATACCTTAACCCTAAACTGCCAGCCACGAATTGAAATGTGTCTCTCTAATCATGGCATAGACACACAGTTGGGGTCTTTTTTTCCCCCCTTTCTTTTTTTTTTTTTCACCTTTCTTTTTTTCCCCTTCTTCCCACCGCCCCCCCCCTTCTTTTTTTCTTCTTGGGGAAAATGAGACTGTACAAGACGATCCTGCTTTGGGGACCAGGAGTGGCAGGTGCTTGTTGCTTAGCCATTGAATGTAGCAATTAAAAAAACTCTAAAAACTAATTTGCCTAAATTATTAAACAAGACTCTCAGGTAACTGCATTTTCATAATCTGTTTAGTAAATGACAGTAATCACCAAAATATTGTACAGAAGAGGTATTAAGGGAAAGGTTAATGCATGCAGCACCTGGAGAACTCGCTTTTTAAATGATTTTGCATCGCCTCCTCTCAAGCCATGAGATTAATAAAGGTACACACAGGAAAAAGGGTGTAAATTCAAGAATGTTGCACTGTTGCAATGTCAGGTTGATTATTGTGTCTTTTTAAGTATTTAAAACTAACAGCAAAAGTAAAGAGATGCACCAGTATACATGCACACTTATTCTTCGAATGCTAAGTCGCAGCCCAGACATTCTGTAGTAAATTAGGCATGAAACACACTGCCAAATGTATGATGTCCTAAATATAGTGACACTAAGTATTTTGCTGTATTACAGGCAATAACATAAATCATGTGAACTTTTAAATGAGTGCAAATCAGTGATTAAAGAATTGCTTTTTCCATAAATGAGTATTTTGATCTCTCACATTTCAGTGATAAAAAGTCCTATTGCTCTATGGAAAAATGCAAAAAATCTTATCTAGCACATGTTGTATTTGTGTCTTTTGTTCTACACCAACTTTTTTTTTCATCTATGGAAATTAATTTTTTCTTTCAGTAGATAGGAACCTGATTCAGTATTTATTTACAGTAAATTATATACTACCCTAGTTTATTTATGGTCTGCTATCCCTCATGACAAAAAAAGGTATTCTTTTTAAAAATTGTCTTACTCAGTTTGTTCTCTGGGGGAAAAAGCAAAACCAAAGAACCAACCACAGCAAGCCAAACAAACAGGAAAAATGAAATATAATCAGACACGGTTTAGCTTAATATATAAGACGTGAAACACAAGATTTCTAGAATAAACTTGATAAACAGCTCTGCCATTTCCTTGTGGTTCTTTCATAAAGTTATAGAGACTCAGGAGATTAAATTTTGGGGACTTAATAAACAGCAGTTCTGTGTGGGGATCTGGAGGCTAACCTATTAGTCAAAACACACTTTAGGCCAAAATGAAAGCCTCTCTTCATTTATTTCTGCTGAGAAAACATGGGAGTTCAGATGGAAATGTTTATAAAGAAAGATTCATTGCCATGCAAAGTGACAAAACTGAATTACAGATCAGAAAAGATGAATTTGGACAATGGGAATGTCAGCTTTGCTTTTGTATGCTTAATGATAAAGGTAAGGCATAGTAATTATTAAGAAGATATGAGTCATGAGTAAAAGAATTATTGATAAGATATGCTTAGATGTATCATAACAAGTATCATAACAATTCAAGTTATATTCTCCTGAAAATTTAGTGCTATAGTCTAGACTAAACAGACATATTGTTGACAAAATTTGATTACGTGGGTTGGTTTGTCCTGAAAAATACACTGATTTCCCATATCTAGTTAATCTTACCATGATGAATTAAAGTTCTATACATTTTTTATTCTTACATAGACTACACTTTCTTCCTTAACAGAGCATATCACTCACAAATGACCTGCTAGATAGTCTTTAATGGTAGAGTGCCATAGTCTTACAAAGTCTTCAGCATTCATAAAGTGTGTTATCTACAGTGATAATACAGAGCTTATGCTTTATGAACTAAGCAGTAACTTATATTACTAGAAAATTTACTTAGAATGGGTAGCACAAATGCTAGTTTGGAATTTTACTGGAGAATACTTCTTAGTAAATGGCCCGTAAATTTTGACATGTTTTCTTTAGAAAAAAAAAGTCTTGTTTCTGCAGTAAAATATGATAAATGCATGTTTTGAAATTGAATGACTGAGTTATGAATATTAGTGATAAATTATCCATTTGTACATGCTCTTTGTTTGAAGAGCAAAAATTATCTATCAATCACCAGTGTCTTTAAAAACACAGGTAGCTTTGGAGATTCAGGCTGAGCAAAGTAACAGCTGTAGATAACAGAGCAGTTCCGTGATCCTGATCAAGACACACAACATTTTTCACACTTCAGCATGCTGTCACACACAGGTTATAACCAGTTTGAACTTAGCACTATTTATATTAAAAATAGAAAAAAATATGGTAGGATTTAAATCATACCTTTTACATATGCAGTAGTAGCAAGCCAATTCAACAGAAAAAAGTCATAAGGCCATTTCTTTAAATGAAAAATCATTTAAATAAAATAAACGTATAGAATAGGTTACAAGAGCTCAAAGAAGGGTGTGCGTGACTGTGTGTGAAATCCAGGAACACACAATTCGTATATTCTTATCATTGTGCCATGAGTTGTTTATCTGAAGAGACTAGCTTGTTAACTCTCACGCCTGGCACAGACAATGGGGGTACTGTTGCTGGTGATATTTTTTGGCATCATAGTTTCAAATACAAATCACATGGAAAAGGAAAGAAGTAAAGAACAGAAGAATGAAAGAGAAGTGACGGATGATTTTCAGTAGCTAACTGTATCATTTCTTTCTATAACATAATATTAATAGATATACAAATAATGCTGAAGAATCTAACAAGAGTGGATATCTTAGTTCTCAAGCAAAATGAAACTCAGGTATATTAGTATATATTTCCCATGAGCTGAAATCATTACTGCATTTAATTGCTTGACAATTATTTCTGTCACATCAATTTAATGGTTAAACCAATTATTTATATTACAAAACATAGCTCTGCACCAGACACTAATTGAAAAACACAAGCAGTTCTTCAGTGTTGCTTAACCTATACATTATTAATATTGGAAGGGCTAGGTCTAAAGATTTTGGGGGAAATTAGAACTCAGTCAGGTGATAAGAGGTTTTAGAGATTGAATGTGCGAGCTCAAAACTTCAGCTCTCATAATCCTGTATATGAGCTGAATGCCAAGTCAGGTAGAGCTGTTAACTATTATAAACATTTTTTTCTTCTTCATTCTTTCAACATGAGCCACCTGCTCTTAGGACGTTTTTATCCACAAGATGGCAGCTCTCTTTTCATGGTCACTACTTGCAATTTTCAACCTGAAATTCATAACATGGTCATTTTTTTCATTTTAGAGCAGATATGCTTTTCTACCTCATGAAGAATTAAAAAAAAAAAAATCCCCAAACAATCCCAATAGTTAAGCATTAATTAACGACTATGTTGAGGTAAAATTTGCCAAATTTTTGCTGAAGTGTTGGCAGATCATAAGAAGAATTTTTAACTGCACAAAAACTTTATTTTTAAAGTTTCAAAAGAAATCTCCATTCAGATCCATATGTTTCCCATGCTTCAATTTCTAGACCATCAAACCTAGCATAACCTTTAACAGATTCAATTTAAAGAGTATAAAAAGTTCTACTGACAGTAAAGGAAATGCTTATATGCCTAAAGGTAAACTTAGGTTAATAGGTTTCCTCTATAGATAATTGGATCTTTTATTTTGTTTAACACCTAAACTCACCAAGAATGCTCATTTATGTTACTAAAATCTAATAGACATCTTTATTTCTAAGGTAAAAAATGCTGAGATGTTTAAATGTAGGGATCAACCACATATAATGAAGAACTGTTTGTGCCTTGTAAAATTAATAAAGTACAAAGAAACCTAAGTAACAGGCTCTAGCTCTTTTCAAGGGGATCATTTGCAGATGAAATGATTAGCAAGAGTCTTAATTTCAGATTTGGGCCAAAGGTATCTAAAATGTGAAAGCATTTTCTTTGTCAATGAAACCTAGTACATTAAAATAAAGCTTTAATAAAATAATGCATAATTTAACATGGAAATAAGTTGCCCATGGGATGGCAATTTCAAAGGCAATTATTTGGCCCAGGGTAACTGTCTGTATGCATCTTTGATACCACTTCTGAAGTGGAATCTTTGATCCCTCAGAGACAGGTAAGCAACTCTGAGTTACCTAAAATTTACCACTGACCAAGACCCTTCACACACATCATTATAAATCAGTGGACGAGAGCTTGTAGACTGTAGTAAATGAAAAATAGATTGATGTGACTTAAATCTTCATGAAAAAGAGATAAACTGTTTCTTAAGTATTGTGGGCAGGAGTGCATATGTGAATGGTTATAATGGATCAGCTAATGGGCAGTAACTTGTTAGCATGTCAGCAAGGCAGTGATTCACGGCTTAGGGGCGCATACCTGCTCTCACAACATTTTACGTAATGAAAAGCAGAAGTTGGGGATGTGAAATTCCAGAGGACAAGAGTATGGTTGGTAACCTAGGTCACATGAGCATTGACTAAGTTGAGATCTGCAGCAGAAGAGAAGCAGATAAAAAGGGTCTAAAGAAAAAAGCTGATATGATAGAACAGTAAGGATAATCTGAGGTAGTTTGACTTCTGTGAAGATAGGGCAAGTTGCCCAATGCATGACATGAGCCTGAATTCAGTCAGTTATCTCAGAGCAGATGATTCACTACAAATTGCAATCCCACAGTGACTTGTTCATATAGCCACACTGTAACAGCACACCACTGGTCTTGTTGGAGAATTGTCATAACAGAAGTGCTGGTCTTTCATCAGAGAATGTCAAAATACATTAATGTCATGAAGCTACATTTCCATTCCATGAACTAAGCTGTGAAAACTGTGTCAGGAGAAAAGGGTTTCAAGTTTTCTCTATGTGTGTGTGGGGGGGGAGGGTTCTATGTCAGGGTTTCCTAACCTATAAGTTGACTGTTGTATTCCAGTCTACCATGTGAGGGTCTATTTTAATATACTTTTTTTAAAAATAGGCAATTTTATATGGATTAGAATGCTGCAGTAAAGCCACCTGGACTGAGAATTTGCAACATTTGCAATAAAAAATACATATGAAGATTAACTTTTTTGCAACACTGAAGATAAGTTTTTTCAGATAAAGTTTAAAATTAAGATAAACTTTTCAAAAAAGTCTACATAGTTTAGGAGGCTAAATCACTTTTTCACAAGTTACTTCAGCTCTAAGTTGCGCATATCTAAGACTTAGCTTTCGTACTACCTAAGTTCAGAGATTGCTGAGCTAGCTGTGAATGCACCACAATCTTCTTACAGGAAAGGGTGGAACCATGAAGGTGTATTCATTGGGCTTCAGACCTACCACAGAGAGCAAGCAGACTGCCTGTTCTGTATGCTCAGTTAAGAGCAATGCCAGGTTTGATCAAAACAGACCCTGTTTGAACTGCTGTTGCAAATCAGGAACAGTGTCAGCTGACTGACCTTCATTTGAGCATGACATAGACATCATCTGGAAAGGTTAAAAAAGAAGATGAAGACAACGGAAATACGGAAATAACTTCCACTTCTCCGATGACCATGTTACTGCTTTAGCTAAAAAGTTCTGCTCACAAGCATCTCCATTTTGAATGGCTACAATTTTTCAATAACTGGAACCTTCAAATAATCATTTTACAGGTTCTGATTTCAGAGCTGGATGATATTCATACACAAGCTCTGAAGAACTTCCATTATTGGATCTCAGGGAAAAAATTTCTAATACAAAAATGATAAGAACATAGTCACACAAAGTTTCTGCATAAAACAGGTAACAAACATTTTTTTTATACTTTTGCAAATCATCCCTTTAGCACCTAGCTTCCATAATTGCTTTGGAAGTTCTTTATTTATTAGTCAATTGTGTTTTGACTAATAAATGACTTCTTTATTGACTCCTATATAAGCCATTTAAAGTTTAAAAGTTAAAATGCAATTCGGTAAATACAAATATACGAGAAAAGTCTCATAATCACTTCACACACAGGAGTCAAAACATATCCTAAATTAAAAAATATGAACTTCACAGCTTTTTTTTCTAATTTCTATTTTGATAATGCTACCTCTGTGCATAAGCTTTAGCCCAAACAGTAAGATCAAAAGCACTGCTGGAAGCTGATTGCTGTGTTATATAGTTTGACCAAAGTAAGGATCATAGGGGTAAAAGAATGAGTAGGACTACCTGAAAATAGTTTTTTCAATACTAAATGCTCATTTCAACATCTTGACCTTACGATAGTTGACCATCCTAGAGCAACATTTTCAGACACTACTGCAGTGAAGAGAGCTCCAGAAACATTCAAATCAGTAAGCAAAAGACAATTTTTGCAGGTCCAAGTCTGAAATATTGGTCTTTGAAAACACCTCTCATGATCACCACAAAATATGATACAAGCATCCTTCTCTTTAACTCAAGTTTTCCATAGTTAGGTGTGCCAGGTGCAAATTTACAGGGGATGCTAAAGGTGCTGGATATCAATGCCAGCTTGTGAAGGACATACATTACATGTCAAAAGTACCACACGACGTATTAGTGGCCACACAGCTGTGCAACCCTTCCTCATTCACACAGGGATTAAACGTGTTTCTGTCATCCTAAGAAGACAACTTTTTTAGCAGTTCCGTTGAAAGTTCATAAAAGAGGAAATTATTCAGAATAAATATGTCAGTGTTTGATGTTTTATCAGGACATTTTGAGCCAGTATAAAATGAAGAGCTTGTTTCTGCAGCTAGCATGACAGTGTACAAAACCATGTCACACTAAAAAGGCAGAGGTGACTTATTAAAAAGCCAGTGCTGACTGCCCAAACAACCTTTCTGATGTGTTAAATGTTAAGCTAAATTTGAATTGACAAATAGCTACATTTATGTTATTTATACACATCAGAAAACTTCATTATGTTTTGCTGATTTACCCAAAAAGGTTGCTTCCAAAAATATATATAGCAATATTTAATACAGCCATTGCATTATTAAAACAGTACACAGAGAAGCTATGGAAAAAAAAATGGAAAAAAAAGATATTAGGCAAGGTAGTAATCTTAGTGTTTATTGAATGCTCAGGAAGTAATACAAACAAGACAAACACCTTGAGAAGGATAGGCTATTAAGTGACTTCTAGTCTTGAAGACACTATCTTCGTTCTGACATTGTGGAAAGGAATTCTCAGAAAAGTGGAAAGGACAGCTTGATGTCAAAGGTCTCTGCTAGTGGCTGGACAGATGGATATAAAATGATGATGAATTACTGTTATATTTATATTAATATACAAAGTTACATATGGTGTATGATACATATAGTATGTCATAAAATACAGTTAGGCATATTTAAAAGTGCACTTTCCAAAGGTAGTAGGTAAAAGACAATAACAAAAAATATTATTAATACAAGTATTCAATACTCTTCAATAAAATTAATTCCAGAGGACATCAGTAGTGATAGAACAGGGAGTAATAATTTTAAACTCAAAGACAGTAGATATAGATGGAATATAAGGAAGAAATTCTTTAATAGTGAGTGAGACACTGGAACTTTAATGGGTGGTGAGACACTGGAACAGGTTGCCCACAGAAATTATGGATGCCCCATCATTGGAAGTGTTCAAAGTCAGGTTGGATGGGGCTTTGATCAATCTGATCTATTGAAAGATGTCCCTGTCCACAGCAGGGGGGTTAACTAGATGATCTTTGAACCATTTTATGATTCTATGACTCTATGACAAAATGCCAGCACAGATAACATTTTGAATAACACTGAGATGCAATTTTTTTGGTACTCTTAAAGGGTTAACTTCTTTAGAATTAATATTCAGTAAAGCACATACACTGTTTCATGTAGATTGAAAACTATATACAAGATACAACACTAACCATTACTTTATTAAGCACAGTCTATTAAAATGATAACATCTTAGGTTTTAGAATGGTTGCAGTAATTAAAGCTGGTCAAACCATTCTGCACAAGATAAAGAGTCAGCTGAATTTTGGGGGGAATTTTCAATTAGCCTATTAGATTAAATCTGTCTTGGTTTAAATCCATCTGGATGATTTAAAATGGTAATGTTTTGCTATATATGGGATTCAGTTTTAGATTAACACTCACAAATTCAAGTATCTATGTGTGAGCTAGGTATCTTATCTCACTTTATAATCCAGGCAGAGCTAATCAATGCAATCACCAGAGCCTAGAAATAAGTTCAGCTTGCTTTAAACTGGGTATCTATGGAAAGACACAGTTGTCGAAATAGAGGAGTTGTTTAATGTTAGTTGAGACGGTCAAGGGTATCGGAAACATCAACATGTCAATGTAGCTGAAGTCTCCTTTCTGAGAAGTGACAGGTAGACACAGGAGTTACAGGAGACCTGCACCCTCCTCGTCCAAGGTCTGCAGGCCAGGCAGGTTACCCAAAGCATCACAGATAGCAGAACACTTCTATGTTCAAACCATCGAATAATTCCTTTAGTGATTCTTCAGACCAGTGGGAAAAAATCAGCTTTTTGAATATAGCTGCCTGTGATGCTTGCTATTTGAGATCCACCTGACCCAGGCCCAGAGGGCAGAGGTCTCCACTGATCTTACGACTTATCTACCATCCCAGTGCAGATGTCTCCGATACCGTAGGCCATCATCTCAAGCAGCACTGGATATTTTGGCAGTTGATTTGAATCCTGTTTACTGAGATGAAATAGCACATTTTTGATATTACCCAGGATTACTTGCTTCTTAGACGTTACTTACTAAAATAAGCACTTACCTCCTTTAGTCCATCCTTACACTGTGAGCAGAAATCTTATTCCCTCCACAATATATACCTCAATACATGTTTTCCACTCATGATCCATTCCAAACACAGAATAAAACAATGTAATTACGTGATGAACCTCAACTAAGCAAGCCTTAACCTTATTTGTAGGGACACCAGATTTTGTCTGATGTTCTAAAAATAAGGAACATAAACATGGGCCATCCTTCAACAATATCGATATTATACTGTTGGAAAAATAGGCCAGGGAAACCAGCTCTTAACAAACAATGGGACTGTGAACTATAGTCCCTATAAGGACTTGCACTAGGAAAGTACAGCTTCAGCATTGTTTTTTGAATTATTGAAAATGTAATATTATTAGTCAACTTAATAGAATGAATCATTTCATTTGGCAGACTGGCAGAGGAAATGAAGGAGGTGAACATTAGCACACATTTTTGTATTGTCTGGATCTGTTACTTGATGTGTTACTATCCCATATGCCACCTAACTAAAAAGCAATTTAAAAAAAAAAAATCCTTTGTAAAGAATGTATGTTTTACTTCTTTTCATTTTTGACACATACTTGAAAACTAAACTGTGAACTAAAATAATCCCAGTCATTGTAATTGTAGAGAGTGTGAGCATAAATTGCATATAGATCTTGAACTTGTACATGAAGCACAGGAAGAACAGTAATCAATAAAAAGTTTTATTGTCTCGATATTACCTAAGGTATACCAAGGGAGGAAAAAAAAAAAGTATATAGCTGTTTTCATGAGTAGGATTGTGAGAGTACATGTGCTTTCTGAGGTGGCACTTCTCCATAATGTTTACTTTTCAACTGTGAGTGTTTGAGGCTGAGATTGTAATTAATTTTTGTGAAAGAAACATTAATATATATTTTCATTTGCTGCAGCAGACATTGACACCAAGAGCAGAGTGTTTGCTCATTCATACTGCATAAAATTGAAGTTCAACATTCTCAGAAGGAAAGTCTGTGACAAATACCAACATGACAACATAGGAGTTGCATCCTATGCTAGACCTTTGCCATAGGTTTTTTCTCTCATGTTGATTATTTCTGAAAGCCACATCAAGAAGTTATTTTTGTACATTAGTACCTATTAGCACAATATCTCACTGCAGTTGTAAATTTGTAACACTTCCTTTGGTTCTATCAAATGATATAATCCACTATTTTAACATTATTTCTATAGTGTTCCTCTTGCTTGTAATTAGTTTTATGAAATATGTTTTAAATGAACAAAAAAAAGCTATCTTTCTTAGACACAAAAAATTTTGTACAGTCCCATATGTATTGCTGGGTAAGTGCATTTTCTGCTCTTCAGGGAAATGATGTCTTACCTTTGTTAGTTACGCCACAGTGACAAACACTTTGTTCCTATTTAAGCAACACAGTTGAGGAGATGCTCAAAATAATCTGGACACAGACCACTGTATGGTCATTGACTGTGCTGACTTTGTATGTAGACACTCTCCCACTCCATATTTACTAGGCTTTTTCCCCTACACTGCTAAAATAAAATGTAGATTTACGTTTTCCTCCTTAACTTGCTTTAATCTAAATAAATTCGTAAGTGGATTCTAAAGTCTACCTTATGATATAACCTTATAATGGCTTCAGTTAATAATTAGTCACTTTTTTTATTTTCTGCCTTAAGTTACAAAATTAAATAAATATTATCTATTCTTAGTTTCCTTATTGTAATTAATGAGCCATATATTCCATTTCATCTGCTTTGGATGAAATTAATAAAGTCTGAATCCTATTTTATCTTTTCTTTTCTGAAATTAATAACCTGTATGGCCTTTGTTATCTTTCTTTGACTTAAAGTAATCTTCATGTCTATTTTGCTTTCTGTGTCCTGAATTGCTGAACCCAGCTTTGTCTCCCTCAATAAAATTAACAGTTTCCTTAAACCAGTTTATCTTCATTTTTATTTAAATGAGAGAATTCTTTATTACAATTTCCTTGCCATCATTCCTTGGTTTAAGTGAAGGTCTAAAACAGTAACCTGCTAAGAAACATATTACTTTAAACAATTAATTTGCTGTCTTATGCGTTTCTTCCCCTTCAGTGTCCCCTTCCCATCCCATCGTCTTTGCAATTTTTAATCATTTTATATTTTCTTTGTATTTTTGTCACTTTTTTTTTTCTGTTTTGTCTCAGTAAGGTGCACCCTGATCCTCTACCTACACAGCTTTCCTCCCACGTGCTCTCCGTGCACAATCAAATTTGCAGTGTGGCTGTAATTCATCCCTGTAGCAAAAGGTAAGAACAAAGTCTATGAATCACCTAAGTCCAACTGAAGCCTTTAAATAGACTTTATATTATCACTGTGCATACAAAAGAGTTTTGTCATTATACAGTTTCCCCAGTTTATTTGTGTGCAACTGTTAGTTACAGTCCAACAGAAGCCCCCTGGGAAAACAAAAACAAAATCATAAACCAATGAAAACCGTCCAACTTTTATGAACTTCCAAAGATGATATAAATGATTTGTCTTAAAAAAAATTTTCACAATACTTGGAAGTATCCTTATTGACATGACTGATTTTTTTTTCCTTTTTATGTATTAATTTGGTATAGAATTATTAACACAAACTGAATTTATTACTTAAAATGGCTTTTGTGGATACACTGAAAATTGGAGGTAGGTACTAAGTCTCCACTCTGTGAGCTGGTGGAAATGTTTACTTAATTCATATTTCAGACCTCTGAGATGCCATTTGGGACCTTTGGCCAACGTCTATCCCTAAGGTCTCTTGCCAATCATTTTGTCAGTTGCCATGAAATCCGTGTTTGTAAGATATCCTCCTGAAATTGGTAGAAAATGTCATTGCTGGCATGACAGAAATCTAAACTGTGATTACGATTTGCATTTTGAAATCATACGTTTTCATAAAGTCACTTTTAGACTACATTACCTAGATAGCTCCTGACTAGAAAAGAACAGAAAATACTACATGATAAATGGGTATTGTGAAAAAGAAATTAGCAAGAAGCCCTACCAAATAAAGGCCTGGTCCTAAATCTATTGAACTAGTGGAAAAATTCCCAATTATTTTATTGAGCTTCGCCTCAAGGTGATAAGGAACACATAATCAATAAAAAACTGTCAGTTTTTGTCTGCTGGACTTCCAGCAGATTTAAACTGGTGCAGCTCTGTTTGTTTAAATTCAGTTGTGTCTTTGCAGATTAAACGAGGCTGTGTCAAATTTTAGTTTAAAGCTTTCACTGCTTACCAAAACATTTCTTATGAGTGAAATGTTCCTGTAGGTTAATTTGAGGTCATTTATAAAAAATAAAAAATATGCACAAAACATTTCTAAATTTTTGATCATTAAAAATATTTTAATGAAATTATCCTGTTCATTAAGAAAAGTTCTTTAGAACATAATCAAGGAGGAATAATAACTATTTTTAATTACAACACCTATCTATTCTGCATGATTTAACTACAGAGCCTCTTGCCTGGAATGTGTTACAATGGATCATTGACATTGCCTATGATTCCTTTTTCTCTCAAGCAGTTCTTTCAAACCCCTCACCCTCATTCCCTTCTGTATGCATTATTCAACACCTTGAAGCACTAGTTGGAGACATTCATAACATGGCAATGATTATGCTTCAAAAGTGTCGTGGTTTAACTCCAGTCAGCAACCAAGCACGACACAGCTGCTCGCTCACAATCCCCACCCCAGTGGGATGGGGGAGAGAATCTGAACAGCAAAAGTAAGAAAACTCATTGGGTTGAGATAAGAACAGTTTAATAATTGAAATAAAATGTAATAAATAATAACAACAACAGTAATAATAATAATAATAAAATGAAAAGGAAAATAACAAAAGAGCAAGAGAGAGGAACAAACCCGAGGAAAAACAAGTGATGCAACCACTCACCACCTGCTGACCAACACCCACCTGGCCCTGAGCAGCAATCACTGACCGCTGGCCAACTCCACCCAGTTTATATACTGAGCATGACATCATATGATACAGAATAGCCCTTTGGCCAGTCTGGGTCAGCTGTCCTGGCTATGCTCCCTCCCAGCTTCTTGTGCACCTCCTCGCTGGCAGAGTATGGGAAGCTGAAAAGTCCTTGACTAGTACAAACACTCCTTAGCAACAACTAAAACATCAGTGTGTTATCAACATTATTCTCATCCTAAATCCAAAACAGAGCACTATACCAGCCACTAGGAAGAAAATTAACTCTATCCCAGCTGAAACCAGGACAAAAAGCTTAAAAAGAAAGGATTCCGACATGGTATTTTCTTCCTTTCTGCTGTGAAACACTGTTTTGGACTTGGAAATGACCATGGTTCACATTCAAAGAAATGTTCATCAAGATCATACATGTTCAAGGATGATATTCTCTGGGCCTATTGACTCTCCATGAAGAATAATATTTTTCAGCTGCCTTCAAGAACTCCACTCCCAAGAACCCAGAAAAACAGCAATACATTATGATGGTCAGGACTGAACAGTGCTGATATCGACACAGGAAACATGTTCCAGTTCTGAGTATCCTTTAAAATGAAAAATATCTTCCTTGCAGACCCTTACTGGTTAAGTGGAATGACTGTTTACTCAGAGATGAGTGCACATGAGGAAAGATGTTATTGCTTAGTAAAAAGATGAAAATGCCATCATTTTTTGAATAAATAATTTTAAACATTTAAGGGTGGGTTGTTTGGTGGTTTGTTGGTTTTTTCTTTTTTTTTTTTTTTAATTCCTTGAGCCAGATTTCAGCTTCTTTCTCACTCAGAATGAAAACAATGTGCATGATTGAAAACAGAAATCAGAACATTCATTTCCTTCAAAAATTCTCATAGAATATATATGCTATTTTCACACAAATGTCATTTCATACAGTGTGTCTTTCAGATAGACAGCACTGAGGGACAGCTGCTGAGAAGAAACATATTCATTTTCCATTGTAAAACTTGATTTTAGATCTAGCTAGAGCATGTTTCTCTTAGTTATGTCAAGTCCTCCTCTACTTGTTAGCCTCTGTGTAGCTGCAGGGAAGGCAAATGTTGAAAATTCATAGTGAACTTTCTTTGAGCAGAAGCAAAACCCAAGAAAATAAATTTTCTAATAAAAAGAGGTCATTTCTACCTACACAGTTTAAAAAAAAAATAGGAAAAAACCATCATCTCAGTGTTTTTTGTTCTCAGAAGAAAAAGAGCAAAATAAGTCTGAGATGTGATTATAAGAGACTACCTAGAAATAATTAGTAATGTCTGTAGAAACTGTCATATGTACATATGATGCCCTTAAATTAATAGAGGTTTACATTGTCTACATTGTTTTCCACAAAGAGTGCTGTTCCATTCTATTTGACCTTAATTAGTATAATTGATAGTAGTTTTAGAGCTGCACACCATTTTAATCATGTAGTTACAGCTTTCATGACAGAAGAAAAATGAAATAGCAGCTGGGAGTTATCTATTAATAGTGAGGGAACAGAAAGGTAAAAGGAAAGACTTCTCTTCTAGGACTTCAGGGCTTTTATGGCGTTAGTAATGAATGACTAATGTATTCTAAGAGGAGCATGCTGATCTCCCAGGATGTAATGAAGGGCAGCAGGAGGTAGGATCAATGTGAGTTAGAAATTTGATATTATTAGAAAATCATATGGCTAGAAGAGTATATGGATAGGCCAGAAAAAATGTCAAAGCTTGAGAACATAAGCCATGTGTATGCATGCATGTATAAATGGGATTACCTAAGCATGTGTGTTAGGGGTTCAGACTCTGACATACAGAGTACTTTAAAGTTTCCTGGAAAAGCATGCAGTGCTACCACAGGTCACGAGGTTAGAGTGAGAATGGCAGAAAAATCAAAATTTATTTGGAGATATGATTATTTGGAATGGATCTGAAACAAGCCAAGGTACAATGAAAACAGAGAATGAACTAGAGAGTTTCTAAGCTGTGAGCAAAACATCCTAAACGAGTAGGTTTTTTCATTAGCTTCAGTTCGTAATTCTTTTCTTGAAGGTTTCTCCTATATTTGTTAATGACACAGAATGAGTTTCTGAGGTTGGGAGGCTTTACAAGAAAAGAAAGCTTGTTCTCCTGTCTCTTTCTCACACATCTAGCTAAAAAAAACCCCAACAAAACAAAACAAAAAAACCCTTTACTGGTGGTACTTACTGCATATCATACTGGGAGAAAGAAGTGTGTCAGTCTAACTGCCAATTATGTATAAATCTGTATTCCACAAAGTTCCTCTGTGGCACTACTGTTTGGCACATTACTTTTGTAAAAATTACAGTGTAAGATGAACTCGTTGATAAATGCCAATTATATTTTATATCTAACAATTCTTTTTTCTTCTTTAAAATAAAAAGGAAAAAATGAACACAGAGTTGAATTAACTTAAAAAATACGGCAGAGGACAGCAACTTAAATGTAATCATTCCTATTTTGAAGATCATGTCAAAAAAGCTTGAGATACTGTGTGTTATTCATAGCGCTAAAACATTTTCGTAGTTCCAGTCTTCATGGATTTTACATACAAACACTGCTAGGAATATTCAACTGTTATTACATATGTAGGAACAGTCAGATGGTAAGAAAGAAAAATATTTCTAAGACTTGTAAAAGAAATTCTCATCCAGATTTTTTTCTAGCTTTGCAGAATGATTGTTGGCCTTTTTCATTGTTTTCTTTTTTTTACTTGTGTTTCTGCTCTCCTGTATTCTTGCACAAAGAAATGAACTTTGAGAATGGGAATTCTAAGACTTTTGCTGCCTAGACAAAGCGAAGAAATTTCACCCTGCAATTATTTATACAATGAATAGTCACCAAATCTGTTGCTGTTCCAGTTAACAGTATATTGTGGCTACATGACAGAGACAGTTCTATTTTTAGGTCAATCAATGAAGAAAGGACATACTTTTTTTTTTCTGTGTCATTTGTTATGACACATTTTAATTTGCTCTATAGAAAAATATTAACCATACATTGGGGTTAATACATTAGGGTCAACAAAAGTCAGGAAAACAGCAAAGTTAAGGTTACACACAGAATTCTACCTCTAGATACGAGAAAATATGCACAATGATTGCATTTATTACATAACTATACAGAATTGGTAAAATATCAGATGATTTTTCCAACAATTTTGAGTACACACACTTGGAGTCTTCTACCGCTTACCTTACTCCTAAACATATAAACATTATTTGCGTTCTATGTCTGCCTCTGTACTGACTTAACTCAGAATTCCTTGGAAGTAGCCATGCATTTCAGAAAGTTAAATCTTTTTCACTTCCAAAGAAAGGGCAATGTGCAACAAAACCCAGGGAACAGATTTTGAAATTAGTTTACAACTCTGATGAAGCACAGCACCCTGATTTCATTATGATCTTCCCTTCACAATTATATAAATCCTGAAAAATAATTAGTATTTTTGATTCCTTCTCCTTTGTCTTATAGAGCACTAACTCAGTTCAAGTAAAAGTAAAAACTTCAGAGATTTACCTGAAACTTATTGTCTAAGTTTCTTGTAGATATTAAACTCAACTTATTAATCAGTCAAAAGCACAACATTCACTGTGTGAACAGTTACACACCCTTTTTTTTTTTGGTTCAAAGCCTGGTTTTGGTCTACAAGATTTAATACTTTACCCTCAACTGGGGAGGAATAAAGTATTCCTTTACTGGGGAAATTGTGGAAATGTCATTAGCATCCTCAACTAAAAGAAAAAAATAAAACAAAGAACCCCTCAAAACCCCAAATATTTTAATATATATTCATCTATACTGACACCTAATCATCATCTGTAAATGTTTACAGATCCACAATTTACTGAAAAAAATTTAAACAAAGACAATAACAAACAAATGGGATTTGGTGTTGTATAAACATGACTTTTTAAGACTGGTCTCAGACCCACCAAGTTGAATAGACAGATTTGAGTACAAATGTTTTATCAGCAGGCCCAAGATTTGTATTAATTTTATAGCTTGTTTGAAATGTCTCTTATTTTGAAGATTGTTATTTTTATTCCTCTCCTCATATTTTCTTAATTTTACACTCTTCAACAACACCATACTTTACATGATAGTGTAGCTTTCTTTGGAGGAAAGTGTTTTTTCCAGAATGAGACCAGTATGATAATGCATCCTACTTTATATATGAATCCAAACGAAAACATCTAATTCCTGTTCCATTTTCATTTATTATCACAGCTCCATATTTCTTGAAAGTAACCTCCAATCTGGATTTAAGAGCCAAACTGTCACTCATATTGTGCCACATTGCCTTCTCCAACTGGTATTGGAGAGGAATTCTTAAGATAGTGATATATTTTATGAAATGTAGTACAGCCAAGTATCTAAAGCAAGGAAGGATCTAAAATGCATAACACCCTGCAATATGGCAACTCAGGCCAACATCTTTTAGAAAAAGTAAAAATTCTGGCAGCTAGAGATAGAGAACTAGATCTAGCAATTAATCCTGAAGTAGAGCCAAAGTTCTGAATTTGAGTGGAGTGAAAATATCAGGAATAATTCTGTTAAGAAATTTCAAATGCTATTTTTTCAGGAATGCTATTGAACAAACAGAATTATTATTTGCAGTATTTATTGATGAAGGGATGAAAGTGCCACTTTTTCAAAGAAAGTATTTTATAACAAACAGTGAAATAGTCTACTTTTTCAAATGTTAAAATCCTACCAATGTAATTTAAAACATGTATCAGACCGCTGTCTTTCAGCTTAGCTGCTGCTGTCTTTGAACTTCTCATAGCATAATGATTTACAAAATTGTGACCTATAATACACACTGCAGCACGGGTCTTTGTTCTATTGATGCATGTATTTTTAAGTCTACTTTTAGAGTGAATTTTGGAAAAAAAAGCCATGCTTGAAAGTTCTGAAATTTCAAATTATTCTGATAAATATAACTTATGTGGCCAAAATCTGCACTTACATAAGTCAACAAGAAATCAGGGAATTAATGTTTTGTTGGTAAAACATATATACCATGAAGTAGAACCCCAGTTAAACAATAATTTTTATACTTGGTAATTGTTATCATATTGCTATCATAAATTAATATCTAATATTTTCTAAGATTACATAGCCTCAAAATCTGACATAAAAATTATTCCTTTTTGTTTATTCAACGTTAACTATAAGACTCAATCCTGTTATTTAAATTATAATATTTACAAATGTTGAGGCAAACACGTTGTCTTAGAGCATCAATAAGATGTGATCTTGTATTATTAATATCATTGCAAATCAAGAACATGCTGTATAACCAGTTCAATGTATGAGTCAGTTGTGTTCAAGTAAAATAAAACAACTGTTTTACTTTTCAATTATCCTATCATTCTTTTTTTATAATCCATACGTATTCAAGAAAAGGAATGCCACCACTGGTGGGATTGATTTACTGAGAATTTTTACACAGTCCTTGACCTACAGAGCTTGTAGAACAAAATTATGTTGACTTTTTGTGTACATGAGCGATGAACATAAATTTGGGAATGGATTAAGGAGGACAAAAATAACTTTTTCTCATACAATCCATATTTAGTAGAAGAAGGGTCAATAGTACTTAGGCAGCACAGTTTTCAAAAGACATCTGCTTAGAAGGTATAATGAAAGTTTGAAATTCTCATGCCTATAGTCATTTTTACCTGCCAGCAATGTTGACCAGAAGCTAATCATTGCTCCCTGACTGTGGCACAGCAATTGCGTTTCACTGTAATATCTTATGGGCGGTAAAAGGGAATTTTGATCCCTTGATCACAGAAAAGCATTGTGCTTCGTGGCTCTGTGCCATTAGGCACTAAATGTGAACTACAAGCTGTATAACAACAGGCAGTAATGTAGCACAGTTTTTTTTCCTATAATTTGTTCTATATATTCTCAGATACTTTATTCTACCATCGCAAAACAATGTTTTCACTGAGCTCATGCAAACATCAGAGCATCTTTATAAACAGTAAGCAAAACTATGACTCATCTCCGTATGACTAGCTTTTTTGTCAAGGCCAACTAAACATTTCATCTGATAATGGAGATAGATGTTTAAAAGAATAGGAGAAGGAATTCACCCATGTGGATTTTCATTGGAAAGCAGATCAAAGTAGAACTGTAATTTCAATTTCAATATCAGCTGAGTTTCATCAAACTTTAAACACATACATAGACCCACTCTAACAGGTCCATCTCTTTCTTGTGATGGGGACCCCAGAGATGGGTGCACTGCTCCAGGTAGAGAGGAGAGGAGAGGAGAGGAGAGGAGAGGAGAGGAGAGGAGAGGAGAGGAGAGGAGAGGAGAGGAGAGGAGAGGAGAGGAGAGGAGAGGAGAGGAGAGGAGAGGAGAGGAGAGGAGAGGAGAGGAGAGGAGAGGAGAGGAGAGGAGAGGAGAGGAGAGGAGAGGAGAGGAGAGGAGAGGAGAGGAGAGGAGAGGAGAGGAGAGGAGAGGAGAGGAGAGGAGAGGAGAGGAGAGGAGAGGAGAGGAGAGGAGAGGAGAGAGTCACCTCCCTTGACCTGCTGGCCATACTTCTTTTTAAGCAGCCCAGGATACAACTGGCTTTCTAGGCTACAATTGCACACTGCCAGCTCATATCCAATTTTTCATCCTCCAGTATCCCCAAATTCTTCTCAGCAGGGCTGCTCTCAGTCAATTCATAGAATCATAGAATCATTTAGGTTGGAAAGGACCTTTAAGATCATCAAGTACAACTGTAAACCTAACACTTCCAAGTCCACCACTAAACTTATGTCCCGAAGCACCACATCTAAATGTCCTTTAAATGCCTCCAGGGATGGGGACTCAACCACTTCCCTGGGTAGCCTCTTCCAGTGCCTAACTACCCTTTCGGTGAAGAAATTTTTCCTAATATCCAATCTAAATCTCCCCTGGTGCAGCTTGAGGCCATTTCCTCTCGTCCTATCGCTTGTTACTTGGGAGAAGAGACCGACCCCCACCTCACTACAACCTCCTTTCAGGTAGTTGTGGAGAGCAATAAGGTCTCCCTTCAGCCTCCTCTTCTCCAGACTAAACAACCCCAGCTCCCCTCAGCCGCTCCTCACAAGACTTGTGCTCTAGACCCTTCACCAGCTTCATTGCCTTTCTTTGGACATGCTCCAGCAACTCAATGTCTTTCTTGTAGCGAGTGGCCCAAAACCAAACACAGTATTCAAGGTGCGGCCTCACCAGTGCTGCGTACAGGGGGATCATCACTTCCCTAGTCCTGCTGGCCACACTATTCCTGATACAAGCCAGGATGCATTGGCCCTCTTGGCCACCTGGGCACACTGCTGGCTCATATTCAGCTGGCTGTCGACCAACACCCCTAGGTCCTTTTCTGCCGGGCAGCTCTCCAGCCACTCCTCCCCAAGCCTGTAGCGTTGCATGGGGTTGTTGTGACTCAAGTGCAGGACCTGGCACTTAGCCTTGTTGAATCTCATACAATTGACCTCAGCCCATCGATCCAGCCTGTCCAGATCCCTCTGTAGAGCCTTCCTACCCTCCAGCAGATCAACACTCCCATCCAATTCAGTGTCATCTGCAAACTTACTCATTGTGTTTTGTTTCATCCCCCAGCTTGTACTGTGATTGGGGATTGCCCCAACCCAGGTGCAGGACCTTGCTCTTCGCCTTGTTGAACTTCATGTAGTTTGCATGGGCCCACTCCTCAAGCCTGTCAAGGTCCCTCTGGATGGCATCTGTATCAACTGCATCACTCAGCTTTGTGTCATCTGCAGACTTGCTGAGGGTGCACTCAATCCCATTATCTATGTCATTGATAAATATATTAAATTGTATTGCTCCCAGTACGAACCCTTGAGGGACGCTACTCGTTACTGATTGACTGTAACTCTTTGGATGCAGCCATCCAGCCAGTTCCTTGTCCATCTAGCAGTTCATCCATCAAAGCGATCTCTCTCCAATTTAGAGGCAAGAATGCTGGGGGGGAGGGATTCAAAGACCTTACAGAAATCCAGGTAAGTTACAGATAGGAACTAGTGAGCCTATCTGAGACATGTGCATTAGGATCAGACAAATTTTGCTATGTAAGTACCTGCTTCTCTTCATTTGAAGGCTGTCTACACGGCTAGGTCAGATGGAGACATCCACAGTCATGTGAGCTGAATCTCACCAGGGATATATTTCCGCAAGGAGGATTCAGAACATGTTAGAGTTACCACTATTTTTGACATGATTTGCAGCAGCTGTTCATTATGAAGAACATCAGAGGCTAGAGAGACAGATTAGCTATTTATTCTTACTGTCCATAGGCAGAGGCCACCAGTCACCTGTCTATGGTACAAAACCTCTTTACTATTACTCCTTACTACTTGTTTGAACTTAAATGTAACAGATGGAAAAAGTTAACTTCAATTAGATTAACATTTTCTTGGGCTTTGACTAACTTCTGCCAAGATTGTTCAGCTGTATGAAATTTGTCTCTATGTAGGATTTGGTCAGACTTGAAATATAGCATGAGTTTCCTTATGGATAGTTATGATGTAACATTCTTGAATACTTTGGGTACTGAATTGTGAATTGAACTGTGCAACAAAATCTGCTTAGCATGCATAGGTTTGTAAAGTCACCTGCAACCTCCCCCCCCGCCCCAGCCAAATGACTCTACTTCTGCCTTCTGGTTAAGGATGGTACTACCTCACAAGGACTTATGAAAATGATGGTGACAGGGTATTTGATATTTTACCCTGAAGTACCCATGCACCACTTTAGATATGCAAATCTTGGACCTAACGTACTTAGGAGTTTCCAGAATATCTTGATGATTGAATGCACTGAAGCTTAGGAATACAGATTAACTTTTGGCTTGTGAGTGTAAAATGGGGTGATTCATACTTCAGGCTTCATATATGAGATCTTTTATTATAATAGCAGTACTGCTTTTACAGCACCTCACGCTCCATTCTGTTGTATGCTGTAGGTATCTGGGTCTGACTTACCACCTTGAATAGCAACATGTACAGGATTTTACATTGTCATTGAGAAATGTTAAGAAATATGTTTGAGGAATTTGATATATTTTTTTCCTTTTAGATGACTATAGCAATCACAGAAGATATTTTCTCTGAAAGGTCACATGAAGTAGGTGTTTGCACAGTACATTAAGTTGCTG
Organism: Nipponia nippon; assembly: GCF_047370975.1. NCBI lineage: Eukaryota > Metazoa > Chordata > Aves > Pelecaniformes > Threskiornithidae > Nipponia > Nipponia nippon. The sequence goes on from NW_028262347.1 coordinate 47,627,584, forward strand.
TTGCTGAAAATATATTTCAGCCTTTCCTGAGTGCAATATATTAGGATAAAGTCTCTCAAATATACAATGTTGCATTTTCAACCCAGCCTTCTTAAGCAGTAATTACATCAGAAGATTAAGGGGAACAAGAAACAGAGTATGCAAATAATCTGTTTCTAAGATAAACATTTAATAAAACTTGCCTTTTATTAAAAAAAAAAAAGCTAAAAGGTGCCCTTTGAAATAGATCAAAATCAAACTTTTCAATTTTCAAGCTTGAATTTCAATTTACTGAATAAACTTTCTATGTTTGGACATCTTATTTTTTTCTTTCTGGCCTGACTCCATCTCCATCAATTGTTAAATGATTTATAAGAGCTGCTCATATTTACACAGCACCCAATGCAGAAATGGCATTTTTTCCATCCTGTGTGTAAAATATTACTAATTTTATCTTATGTCCCAACTTTCATTTTATTGTTGATGATAAGGAACTGACAACTGCTTCACACTAAGAATCTAAAAATAAAGATTATATTTTGCCAATTTCTTGTATTAAAAGAATGGGGAAAACAGAAATTTCTGAGTCGGCAGGTGATATTTAATGATATAAATTATGCCACCTGTTACCCAGAAATTAAGAATCTATGGTGCTTGGTCAAATATGAAAGTATTGCTTTCAAACAATAACAAACAATAACAAAACAATTATTTTGTCTGGTACAGACAAGATCAGCCTTATGACCAACACATTTTCTCAGAATCAGAGATTCGTGTCAACTCAATAATTCAACACCTTTAAAAATCCTTTCATTGCTGCTACATAGCCTCTTTTAACTGAACAATCCACAGGAGTTACAGAGAACCACTGTTGTTGAGAACCTCTTCACCTTGTTTGTTATAGAAAGATTCCTCATTTAGAATTGGACATGTTACGAGACAGAGGTATCAACATAGACCAAAACATGTATTTTTATATACTTTTATACGTACTTTCTCTCTACATAGCTATATCTGTAGCTTTATTGCCTCTCCTTTCTTGAGTACTTAGCTTTCCTAATAGGCTCTTCCATATGAAACCACATGAACAAAGTTTTGTAAGTCTAAATATAGCATGTTTCCAAATTTCTTTTATTCATTACACTATTGACATCCACAGTTCATCTCAAGAACTGAGTGAAAGATGCTTTTCTTGGTAGATATCATACTGGATAAGTTCCATTATTTCATGACGTTCTATGTCTTTTTTCATTATTCCCCAACAGCCATTTGTCAGGTACAGGTGTAAAGATATGACTAGCTTAAAATTTCTGAGGTAACATTTATAGTATATAAATGCTATAAATAGCTAAAATACGTAGTTAAACTCATAATTAAGAGGACAAGAGGCAATAGGCATGAACAGAAACACAGGGAATTCCATCTGAGCATCAGATGGAATCTGATGGAAAAAAGAAACACTTTTTTACTCTGAGGGTGACTGAGCACTGGCACAGGCTGCCCAGGGCGATTCTGGAGTCTCCCTGCTTGGAGATATTCAAAAGCCAACAGGACGTGATGCTGGACAACCCGCTCTAGGTGGCCCTGGTTGAGCAGTGGGGTTGGACCAGGTGACCTCCAGAGGTCCCTTCCAACCTCAACTATTCTGTGTGATTCTGTGAAAATAGTTTATAGTTAAAATTTCTGCTTTCCAAACATCTAAGTTATTGAGCTGCTTAGAATAAGAGACTGGATCTTTTTGTTGTCAGCTCAGCCGCTTCATAGTAAAGCTTTTTTAGACTCTTGGGTATATACCATCTGGAGTGGTGACTCTCTGCTTTTGAAGTTGTTGGTTTACTCCAAAAATGCTGTTTATGACAAGTCAGTCTTTGAGGACTCCTCATGTTAATTATTAAACAAGTCAGGCACAAACTGCTGCATTTTTATTGATGGTGATAAGAAATGATCCACTTCTCAGTATTGTCTGCATCTTGTTTAGCGGTTTCTTTTAACCTTTTGATATAGCAGACCAGTCTTCCCCTTCATAAAGAACGTGTTTTTTGCAAACCTTTAAGATTCAATTTTGGCATTTCTGATTTCCTCTGATTTTAATCATTAATCACAAAACATTCCTCTCTTTCTTTATTCTATATTAAGCATGTTTCTGGAGGCAATGTCATAGGGCAGGCAAAGGAGCCAGGGAGTCCATCTCACGAAGATGACATGGTATGTGCACATACATTGGTAACAGCATTTTGCCTGGTAACCAAAGAGGATGGTGACCTCCCATGGCTTTCCTTAATTTATGGCTATCTTTCTCATTACCTGGGCAGTGACTTTTCCTCATGGGATAGGAATAATTCAACGTATTAAGCAATTTCCCAAACATCTTCATACTTATTGAATCTAATATCAAATCCAGCTCCTGATGGGGAAAAATGTAAATCCCTAGGATTTCTTTATTTTGTTTTTATGCAAAGAATAGTTTATATTTCTAATTGGATATTAGTTCTGGTGTTCTTTGAAATAGCTTTGTTTTGAAGTGCTTCATAGGCAAGAGCATCAGACAAAGTATCTCCTTGATTCCAGAGACTTTCCATAACTAGTGTTAAGAGCTATTCCAGGTAGTAGTACGTTGTCTAATATGCATCAAAATCAGAGCACTTTGAAAGACGAAAAGTGCCTTTGCCCTCCTTTCTATGAGCCTAGCCCAGATGGGGGTTTTACACGGGTGGTGTGTTTTGGTTTAGTTTGGTTTTCTTCTTTTATTTCCTTTTTGGTTTTCTCTTTCTATCCACTCTTAGCTTCTCTCAGGAAATGGAATCTGCTCAACCCAGATTATCAGAGCTTGAACTAAATTGCCACATAAATCTTCTAAAGCACTCTTTTGCTTCTTTTCACATCACTGTGATGAGAGCTAGTCATCACTCTAAGGAACCTACATATACTTCATGCTCTAGATCTCCCTGTCTAAATATGTTAGGGATAGATGGATGCTTTTCCCTGCCTTGCTTTAGTTTGAACCCACTTGGTCCTCCCTCATGGAATTGAAAAGCTGGCATCATTTGTCAGATCCTTCATGCTTTCTTTCGACCAGATGTTAGTAGAAAGTAAATTAAGTCAGGGCGCACTCTGGAACTCATGGAACAGATTTTACTTTTGGGACCATATAGGCACAAAGGCATCACAAAACAATTGCAATTCCTAATAAATGGAAGAAAGAAGATAGACAAACAGTATTTTCTAAGCAAAAGAACTTGGAAAAGACTATAAAATTCTAGAATTTATAAAAAAGAAAAAAACCTAAAACTATATTTGGATTTACTGCTGGTGAGTATGTTGATTACTAACTAAAGAAATAAACCATACTATAAACACACATTTCACTTGTTGGAAGTTCAAACAAGTCAAAGATGCTGGTACAGCCTTATTTCAGTAGTCTTTTTTATATGCATTGTAATATGACCCTTGACTACATGATTACATACTACTTTTCTGTGAATGTCTGTTTCCAGTCGTCTTAGTACATCTTTGGCATCTTCAGACTCAATGTCTTAGTTCTCACCTTCTCAGCTGAAGTTTACAATCCAGTTTAAGTCCTGGACCTGCCTCTGTCGTAGCTACTGTTGCATACTTGTCCATGTCCCATCACCTAGGTTGACCATATAGGTCAACCCCATTCTCCCTGTTGCTCCTGAACTTCATAGACTTAGGTTCACTTTCTAAATACTAATTTCTTCCCTTAATTTAGAGGCACAGCAAAAGTGGGCCCCTCTAAAAAACATGCAAAAGGAGGACAAATATTCCCATACCCACAGCTGAAGGAAGGAGACATCACACAACTAATGGCTATATGGGTCCTGAAAACAAAGAAAACAAACCACCCTAAGTGCCAATGTATACTGTCAGAGATCTTCCTACACTCTTTCCTATTTTACCTTTTATTCTGCCTACTTACTAGCTCTTTATCTGCATACCAAGAATCCCCCTTTATAGTAACTCCTGCTTCTCTCCATTGATCAGGTTTCTACCCCTTCTCTTTGAATTCAAAAGGATTGGCTTTCTCTTCTTCACAACCATTAAGAGGCTGTATCTATACTCTCAGCTGTACATCTTAACAAGTTTCAGAGATCTGGGCCCTCCAATTCCCAGACTTTGGGGTGAATTGTTGCTCCTTCATTGACCATTTTCCTAACTTTGACTCCAAGAGACGCAAGTATGGGTAGGGACTGGCATATCCTACCTTCCCCACCTCCCAACATGGTATCAGGATGAACCTGACTTTCCAGAAGAGTAGATAATCTGACTGGAAGTACAAAGAAGAAGTTTTTTATCCTTGGACATAGTAAAAAATAAACAGCTGTACTGTAAATTACTACTGAAAGAACAGATGGGAAAAAAAAGACACAAAGATGGTCAGGAAGAGAATGAAGACTGTGCAAACTGAACTAGGCATATGCCTAGACAGCAAAAAACCTGCACTATGAGCTTGTTGTCTATTTATTTATTGAACCTGAAACTACATTAGGACAAAAAAAAATTTTTTTCAATTAACCAGAGCGAAGTATTTGTGTATTTTTTTCTTTCTCTAGCAAATACTCACCAAATAGAGTAATTAATTATTTTCCAATTCAAGAGTTAGATAATTGGAAGCATCACAACTGATTTCTTGATAATGTGTCTTCTAGATTAATTTGAGGTCATCACAAAATTTATTAAATTTTGGTCACCACTCATCCCCTCTATTCACAATGTGGGAAGTTTATTAAAATGTTGTCAATGATAGGAAGAAAAACAGCAATAAAGAGAGAGAGAAAAAGACAGAACTACTTACAGTGGGACAAAATAGGAGATTTCATTTCTCACCCCTTTCCCTCCATGGCCAAAAGTTCAAAACATAAAATGATACTGTGGACAATCTTCTCACAGACTTAACTTCTTTATTCAGCACTCTCCTTTCTAACGTTGCTCAGAAACTTGGCCATCTATGGGACAACTATGTTATTTCTTTTGCAGAAGAAAAGCTGTCTCCTGCTGCCCAGCCTATTCACTAGTCCCTGTTTCATGCAGCAGAAGCTGTTTCTCCTCATTTCACGAACAATAGAAGAGACATCTCTCTTTCCAGAAGTTTCTTCAGCTTTCTCTTTTCTATGCTATGAAGCATCAAAAGTTAGTTGAGATTCCTGGAAATGTGGGAGAGTTTCATATGATCTACTAAATCTCTATGGAATATGAAAATGTTCAGCAGATCAGAGTTTGAAAAGTGATGGATGAATATCTATAAATATTACCTTAAATGCAAAAAGCTATGTTAATTCTATATTAAGTATGCCCAGTTAAAATCTCAAAGTCAGCCAAATTCAAAGGTTAAGAGTTCCATACTTCAATAGCAACTCCTGAAAACAGATGGAATATATATTTAATAGAAATTGAATCAAAAATAAAACATGCAGAATGGAATTTCTAAGATACAATACATAGAACACATAGGACGATAAGCTAGAGAAATCAAATTAAAAAGTAATTATGCGACAAAACAAATCCTTTATAGAAACAATAAAATAAAATTTAAAAAATGGACTAAACAGTTGAAATTACAAAAAAAAATCAAACAAGAATTACCAGCAAATCATGCTAGTAATTTCCTCTTATTCATTCTCTAGCAACGTGAGTATGTGACCACATATACATCATTCTTATGAAGTCTTCAGAAACATTTTACTTAAAAGAATGTCTTCAGGATATAAAGGTAATTATCCTAACAGCTGAAATTTTTAGTTTTCAGTGATTATCATAAACTTAAAAAATGCAGCAATCTCAAGCCTTAAACATTCTTCTTTGTATTTTCCTCTTTATGGCAAAATTCATAAAATTTAAATGCACTCCTAGTTTATATATAACTAGGCTTATATATCAGGTTTTAGTATTATGGCACCGTGACTTAGAAGCTTTTATAATAGAGAACATATGTCTGATTTTTCTCTGGTAGGCGGTAGAATTTCAATAAACTCTGTGATGCTCCAAATTGTTTAAGTTTTGAAGTGTGTTTAGATTAAGTAATTAATCCTGACACTTGACTACTGATAAGTTTTTTTATGAAGTCAGGCCATTTTGGTAGTAAATGTTTGACATATACTGTATCTTAAAGTGGCAACATTTAATGGGACTATAATACAAACACAAATGAAGCAGTACTGAACAAATACAATAAAGAATTGTGACCCCCACACTTGTTTGTAGTATCATAGATGCCATAAATAGAGTCTTAATCTAGATGTAAATTAGATTATTTCATATTATGAAATAACATTCAAGAACTGTTGGAGTGGTTTCTTTAAAACAGCATTTAGGTGTCTGTAAAAAAAATGGCTTTTGTACATGATCTGTGAACCACAAGACAAAACTTTCTCATTCTGCTTAGTTTAGCTTAAAATTTCTCATGGTATTCATACTGGGGGATAACTATAGATCTGGGGCCCTCTGAATCTTCCTAATGAACCCATGCTTGCCTTTCTATTTCAAGACTCACAGATCTGAAATTTCTGCTGTCATCCCTAAACATCTAGCTTTAGAAACACATGAACTCTTTTACAACATCAATTTCACCACTACTGTATTTCACTGATATTTCAGAAACTGTTTTCATGGTGAGGAACAGACTTTTACTCCTATAGAAGCACATATAAGGAATGAATTATAATCAGTCCTTGCTACTGTGAAGAGAACTGTCCCTCACTACTGCATGCATTTCCTCCAGCCTGCTTTTCAAGCGAGTGGCATCAGCTTTGGTAAGTCACTGTAATGATCAGGCCAATGTCTTTGACTTTCCCCACATATAAAGCCAGTTAGCATTTGTTTTCTGAGTGACTATCACCTTCTAGCCTCCTGCCCCAAAGTTGCTACACGGAAGTAAAGCCATTAACTGTTCATCAGTCCTCCTGTGGTTTTCCAGTGCATATCTGAATCATCTAATCACTTAGAGCTGCTGAAAAATAAAGACTGCATTATATCAGTTGCATTACAAAGTTCACCTGTTTGTCCTTTGTTTTTCATCACATAAAATATGATAAATTTAGTCACTTACAACTGGGCAGATGTAATCTCGTCCTTGCCTATCTGAGTGGTGATTTGAGGTAGACTTCACCCTTTGACAGACATTTCTGTCACTTACAGACAAATCTGATGTACTGAGCAGCAGTTTCTGAAAACTGAGTATTCTCCTTCCCACTATGGGAGGTTCAGTGGGCATGCAGAAACTCTAGGGGTCACATCCCAGCAAATGTTGTGTTTGCTCTTCAAGTGTTTGGACAATACCCCCATATTAGCCATCCTGTCAGTTTTAGGCTGGAGGTTCAGAGTAATATTTTGAGAGAACAAAATTCTTATATATTAGTTCTTATATATTAGTTCTTATATATTAGTTGCATTCAGTCATTCTCCATGAAATGTTATCAGTAATGAACTATGTTTGTTAGAACTATAAATCAAATCTCATAGATAAGAGAAAGCTACAGGAGGATTACAACAAAAAAAGTTACAGTAGTTTTTTTGCAGATTTCCAAAGGTAAACAGGGCTGGATTTTTAAGCACAGTTGGGTAAACATAATCCATGGACAGACAATGTACCTACATTCCAGAGGAGTATTTACTACTGAATACTGGAAAAAAAATAAACAAAAAAACCCCAACCTTTTTCATATGGAACAATAGTGATATAAATCTTAATTTGAAATGTGTTTTTCTGTTTTTATGTATACATTTGTAAGAATTCATATGAGGCAACAGCCATACCTGCATGAAATATAATTAGTCTGCCAGCTACCTCCACTCATATCTTTCTTGGTAGGTAAAAATCATCAGTGAGAACCTGCATGTGTACTATTAATTGATTGTTGGTAGGCAGTTACAGTTTGGCTTCTCGAAGGCAGTCTGAAGATGACCCATATTACTTTTGCAATACCATTAATAAGCCACACTTCCAGAAACTCTTCTATAGCTATCTGTTTTAGATAGCAATGTTTCAGAAGACAGGAACACAGACAGAAACTACAAAGATTAAAATTAGAACTGCATACTTAACTTCACACATAAATGTTTTAGTAACAGTTTTCCATACGTAGATTAAGGCTTCAGTATTCTATTTTAACTTCTGAGAGAGAAGGTAATTAAGAGATCATCATGCACCTATACTAGTCTTGGATGACACCTGTGGCCAAGCAAAAAAATAAAACCGATAGATGAATCTACCAACACTAGCCTAGCTTACTGAAAAAAAACGTATCTGAACACGCATATGACAGAGAAATAGAGTGATGGTGAAAAATAAGAAACTTTTACAATAAATATTTTCAGTAAATGGTACATTTTTGAAGCCATACATTTCCAATCCACAGTTCATTAGAAGGTTTTTCTGCAATCCATCTTCAGGCTGTCTTACTTAGTAGCATATTTTATATTACTCTTTCTTCCTCCAAACACAAAGCTATGTAGAATATAAAGTACATAGAATATTAAGAATGTAAAGCTTTCAAGCTTTCAGTTTCCTTTATGAATTACAAAGGTGAAAAATCATAGATTAAGTTTGATTTTTATAGAGTTGAGAGAAATATTTTATCTTTTGGATAACGGCTGCCTCCTTTTGGAGGAGGATATAGAAGATATAATATTATGTTAGTTATTTGTTATAGATTAAAAATAAACAAGCAAACATTCTGGTATCCATGTTCAATTACTAATGACATGATCTCATTCAAAATATGACGTGCAATGGTTTAAAATGGCCTTCAGTGTAAATGGAAATCATCTTACATGTCTTGAAAGTATCTTTTACACGTTTTTAAAAGAATAGACTTAGAAAGAAATAGCTACACATACATAGTGGTATACCAGCAGAAGAGCAGGGCAGCACTGAAGATGCAAAACGTTATCATCTTTACATCAACAGTAGCATGGTGTATGTGGTGTGTCCACCAAACTTTGTGAGTTTATTTTTGCAGTCATTTTATAAAGAACAAATAACTGAAAGGCTTCAAAGGCCCAGCTGAACCCCTCTGTCTTTTCCTATAACGTCTTAGTCTAAAAAAATGCCAGCCTACACTGTTACATTGACAACTGTTCTCAGTCACTACAAAGACTAATTAGCCATGCAGCCTGTGAACATATTCCATATTAGGGGACCAGAAATGTAAGCAACATCCATCCACATTCAATTTTAAATGTCTAAGGTCTCTTTCACTGTGTTCCTCCTTCCCTTCAGAACATTTTCTTTAGTTAGATAATATAAAATGTCATCATTGACTTGTATTAAAGTTTTCCGCTAAGCCACACTTTTGCTATAAAGGATATGAGAAAAAACAGTAACTGAGTCTTACGCCTGAATGACATCTTCAAGTAGTATTAAATTTTTGATTAAAAGTTAGTGGTAGAGATTGTAGACACATTCCAAGTGAAATTTGCTTTCATTACATGCAAATAGTGGTACAAAAATGAAATGGTCAAACAGCATCAAAGGCAAGCTTTCAATTGCTTTTCAAGGCAAGCAATGTCAATGTAATATCAGTATCTGCCTTCCACAGAACAATTATGTCTTTAAGAATTGCTGGGGAAAAAAAAAACAGATGAGAAAAGTTCAGCACTCTAGCAACTCCCTCAAGGGAACAGATATTAAACAGAAGCCTGAGTCATATTATTAATTACTTTGTAATTTCAGTAAGTGATTCATAGTGTGATTTGATCTTGATAAATTCTTGGAGCAAAAATTATGACTTTGTTCAGTTTCAGCAAGTGAATGATTTTGCTAAAGGTGTTATTGAAAAGGTGCACTTCCAATTTCTGCACAATTTCCAGAGCTGAGTTCCTCAGCACAGATTTTCAATTGTTCTTATTTAGTTCCTTTTTCTCTTATACCTGACTAATATATTGACCTAAAGATCGGATTTATTCCTTAATTGGAGAATAATTTCTTCTGCTTTTTATAATAACAAGAAACCATTGTCTCCTACTCTTTACAATAACTTGAACTGTATGTTTGTCATCCTGAGGTCTACCACTGCAGAATTCCTTGAGTAACTACTTAGATTAGTAGTTACTAAACAGGAGGAAAGTATTGATGAGGAACAGTAGTAGCAGGCTAGACTGTGGCTGGTTATACTAGACTAGTGAAGAAAACAATCCAGAAGTGAATCATATAGGAGAAGAATAGCAAAGAAAAGCTAGTGAGACCAAGATGATATGAAAGAAAAAACAGAAGTGACAACACAGGATGACAAAGATGGATTGTGGGCTACATACGTGGAATAGACAGTGAAATGTGTTGAAACCTGAGGCAAATTTCAAAATTTTAATTTTAACATCCTCTCCTCCCCATTGCACTCAGACTTTCACTGTTGCAAAATAAATGTTTACTAGTTTTGTGAAAAAAAATCAAGAAATAATCAGCTGGCTTAATTTCCCAGTTTTAAAATTCTGAGCAAAACTGAATTTCATATTCATCAACTGATGTCATTCTTACTAAGTCACGTTGAAGGACTCCAGAGGGAAAAAAACCCCTAACCTGTAGATGGGGCAGGAGAAATGTTTACTGTAAGTGAATATATCTAGCATGATTTTTTTAGTTACTATGAAATATTTCAAGAAGGAAAAAAAAAAAATCTTTCCAATGGGGGAATACACTTTTTTTCTCTATCCCAGTACATGGAATTCTTTATAATATATTGAAATTAAGAATTTGGGATTTTGCATTTAAAGGATAACGGTGGTTTCCAAATAATGAATGTTAAACTTTGAAGTGATTTCTAGGCACAAAACAAGCAACAAGAAAAAAAAGTTTCTAAAAGAAAAAAAACCCCACAGATAATTTATTTTTAAATTACAAAAACTCAGTATGCAATCCTGTAACATTCTACCAAAGATATTACATAAAACCAACCATGTCTTTCTATAACAACTTCCAAATTCAGTGGCTCCATGAAAGTAATCTACACTCAATCACATAATTTTGTGTTTAAGCCAATTTTGAGATGGGCTTCTTAAAATTAAGTAATGTGAATACAGGAAAAAAAGAGAGAAATGGAATGGAAATCTGTTTGCGATTAAAACTGATTCAACAACCACAGTGACAGTAAACATCAACTCACCATTTACAGAAAATGTGCCATTCTTTAATGTTTTGATTTTGTAAAGTTTACTGGGAGTTCCTTCATTTTAACAATCAAACACCTTGAGATCTTAAAATTGGATATTAGATCAACCAACTGTTATGAGAAATATATAAACACAGCACTGGAAAGAGGTTCCCATTATCAGTACCTAATGTGGCATGTGTGTAAATTCCTCTTATATTGACAATGCTATTGGAGCTGTCTGTGGATATCTTGTCTTTAGGGAAAATGCATGCTACCTTATAATATAGTTATTGCTATACACAGAAATTTCTTAGAGCTTGTTTGTCATGGGTTAAATGAGAGGCATCTCATAAAAATGGGAATACCTATATATATTTATCAGTTTTCCATTTGAAAAGGATTTAATCTAGTGACGTTTTGTTGGAATTTTCTGTTCTGTACAACTATTTATGCAATTAGTAAGCAAACCCAAAGATTTATATGTCATACAATGTAGAGACATTACCATATTAACAAATATATTTCCATCTTTCCTATATGTTTTTTACAAATAACTGATTTCCATTGTTAGCTGCTGCTGTTCCTAGCAGGAAAAATCAAAACATTGTGTGCATGTACTACCGCCCATTATTCACACTTTGTATGCAATCAAATAATTAGCTGCAAATTGAGCAATTTACATAAACTACAGTACCAGTTCAACAAAAGATGTCATGTGTAGAAGAGAGCAGCTTTAGTATATGTGACTCAGAAATGTATCACTGAGTCCCTGTTTCTGCACCTTTTCAGCTGACTTTTTTTCTTTACTGGCTCATTTACAATGCTGAAGGTGTTTGAAACTTACTTTTGTACAATGAGGCGAGTGTTTTTTTTAGTCTTATCAGCTTCTTTGCTAAACATAAATAAAAAAAAAAGTCTCTCCATGTTTTCCTCACTACTATTCTTGAACAAATAAATGTGACTTTTTAATGGCAAAAAACCTGGGAGCTTTACTGTCAAGAGATGATTTCATGACATGAAGAGTTTGGTGGCAATACCAGCTTTAAATATTCCATCCCCTTCTTGCAATGGTGACAGGAGGTGGAATTACTCATTTTAAAACCTGAATCAGTTTGCTGCTCCCACTCACCAAGTGACTCCACCAGTAGCTGTTGCCAACAAAATGCGACAGGTTACAGAGGCAGGAATGACAAACAGTAGTGGCAGGGAATGGAAAGAAAGGTGGGAATATCTTAAATCAGGATTACTGGATGTTTTGTATCAAGCAATTTCAGCACGGCACATGCTTGATAAAGGAATGAGCCGTACAACAATATTTGGAGGGCAATACAGGGAAAAAACCACAAAGTTTTTCCATGAATACTTTGACATAAACATGGAGAATTTGGAAATGCCTGACTTACCTCTCTTTTCTAAACTGTACAGTGATGAAGCTAGATAAATAACTGCACTTTTCCACTGGAGTTCACGGTTTGTAAATCCGTCATTGCTGACACTTGGTTGATAGCACTGGGGAAATGACCGTTCACAGCACAACAAGAATGCAGATTGAATTGCTTTGACTATGGGTGTCTTGGGAACTTTCTAAACATTTTATCCAGGAACCAAGCCCTGTCACTTCTTAAAACAATCAGAAAAACTGCCCTGTGATACAGATCGTATTCTACACACCTATTAGATTACTAATCTCAGTTCCATTTAACAAAAACAACGGTAACTGAACGGACAGCTGTACTAATTCTTGCTGAAAGTATTCTTAAATTAATTTATATTATGCATATTTCACTGTTGGAAAAGACAAAAGTTGATTCTAGAATTAGTTGAATTAATGTGCAGAAAATAATTAAGAAATAACGAATTTCATACCTAATTTTGTTTTAGCAGGAATGAACTTTTGCACATAAAGAGTTCTTTGGAAATTTAAAAAAAAGTTAAACCAAATGAGAAAGACTCCCATTATTCTCTGAAATAAAAGTCTTCCATGTTTGTACTACACAGTTATTACTTCTCAGCCAGAAACTGGAGGAATGCTTTGGAAAATATAAATATGCACTGGAAATTCAGATCTGTTTGATAAGGCTAACATTTTTCCATTAATATTCTGCATCTATATAATGTTCAAAATTCACAGTCAAAATATTTTTGTAGCCATTGCTTATAGAGAATATACACTGAGTAGAACTGTGACTTTTGACACGGACCTAAGTAAAGTAATGATCTAACAGGGATTGGATCTCTCACTCTCCAAGAGTCTGGGTTCAAACCTGAACAGCTGCAGCAAAAAAAGGAGGCATCATCACATAAGGCACTGGAGAAAAAAAGAGCAGGGGTGTAATGAAGAAAGTTCTGGAAATGGGCTTTAATAGGTGGTTAAATAATTGGACAGGCTGCTCGTCAAAGCAGACTGAACCTCTGCCAACAGGTTTTCACTTTTGATGGCTAGAGAATTAGGAGCTGTTTTTTTGTTTTCTTTTTTAACTTCAAAGGAGGTAAGGGAACAGCATCACTTCTAAATCTCGTTAACTGCAAAGGACTATCCTATGAAATTGAAGCTGCAAAAAAACCTTAAAAATATCCTTTTTGAATGGAGGGTCAGAGCAAAATATCTACCAGAACTAGGACTAAAATGGGAGAGAATTCTGCTAGTCCATCTACAAACAATTAATTTAACTTCGCTTATATTAAAATAAAAATATGCAGCTGACTTTTATATGCTCTCAACTGAATCACATATAAACAAAACAAAGCTAAAGGTGAAAAAATGAACTGTGCATCAGGTAATCTTCATTTCTGTGGTGATGGTGTATTCCTCTGGTGCAAAATTTGTTCACCACTTCACCCTTCATATACATACACTCATCTAGGTAAATGCATTTGTTATTTAAATTTAAAAATAATATGAAAAAAATGAAGATAGGGAGATCTGTTTGAATAACATTAACTGTATAGTTTTAAAAATTGCTTTTTGTGTAGTATTTATGCTGTACAATAGTAGTTTAACATGCATACAATTTAATGATATCATATTATACCACATTGTATAACTTAAATGTAATAGGTACTCTTACAATTACTGTTCCTAATGTATACACATGTATACCTTAGCATGCCTAAGTATACATTATATATAATATATATTACCTATATATATAACACTATATAATATATAGATTTAGACATAAAAATATTTATCTACAATTTATTTTTATATATTCTTAATAAACCTATCTGTCTAGATCATAAGCTAACCAAAATGCACTGAAAAAATGTAAGCCTCAATAAAACAAAGGAATGGTACAGCACACTGAGAAGACACTGAAGTAGGTATCACTAGTGCTTTCCAAAGGTGAGAACATGCAGCAATAACTGGCAAAGCATCATCATAAAAATTCTAAAGCCCTGCCAAATAAGGTTCACAAAATTATGTAGAACTGAGTACTACACATAGGTATACATATATAATCAACCTCAGAAGTTTCCCAGAAAATCAGTCTAACCTATCCAGTGATTATAGATCTAACTTAGTTGGGAAGAGTACAGAGGGTTTTTTCAAGACTAATATATTCTAATCAAGAGTGAAAGTGACTGTGGCAGTCCCCCTATCATTATAAAATAAAGAAAAATATTATAAAGGAAGTCAAAGAGAGACAGAACTGAGAAAAAAATGTTAACAGGGATGAAAGTTCACATTTCCTTGTGAAACACACTGTCACTCTGGTATAGAGTTCATTGTACTTTACAGAGGGATGAAGCAAAGACAGGAACCAGATATACAAATGACTTAGTCAAGGGAACCAAGGTAGTTTGAGTTCTAGGGTCTGCCAATCACAGTTGTTCTCATTTGTTCCTGAAAATGGGATGCAACATTCTCTGTAGCATATACAGAAATCAGTGTATTTGGCAAGTTTACAGCGTAAGAAAAGAAACTTTGATATGTATCTAAATTAGAAATCTGGGAATCACTAATGAGAAAAATGTATGCTTCCCCAGAACACTGAGGGAAAGAAGGGGAGATAAAGAGAAAATATAGAAAACCCTCCTATTCACATTTAACATTTAAGGTTATATAAATGTTTACATTAACATTCTTCTGTATTCATAAATTTGAAATCAAAATAGAACTTTTTTTCTTGAAAACAGGAACTATATCAAGCATTCATACAATGGGTTGCTGTGTCTAAAACCTCAAAATCTAGCCGTACTCTCAAGACTCATTTATCCTATTGAAGAGGAAGGTGTTTGTGGAAATCACACTATCTATTACAAAATTAAATTAAAAATATTAAAAGTAAGTAGAACCAAACCAAACCAAACCAAACCAAAGAAGTGTACCTTTCTGCTGTGATTCTGAAGTCCCAGTTCATTGGAAGCTGCTAGTCTGCAATACTACATTATCTTCGTTTATTAGGAGTGAAAACTGCTAATTCCCTAGTTACCTAAACCCATCTGACAGTTGCTGGTTTTGCAACTGATTAAACACTCCACAAACTCTTTACAAGTAGTGGATCTTTTAATTACATTTCTTTAATGTGCGTTCAAGCTCTATGCCAGAAAGCCCTAGTATACTCCTCTTAAAATAGATAAGGTTGATATGCTACTCTGCACAACAATTTAGAAAGAATTGCTGGTCAGTAGCATAATGAATTCTTTCCAAAGATCTCATGTTCAATAGGTCTTGCTAGGTTACTTTCATGGTGCTCTTTCCTGTATATTGATGCCCATGCAAGTTGAAAAGATTAATGAGACATCTGAGTAACACCTTAGCCTACAGTAGCTCTAGTCTGGCCACCTCACTAGTATTAGAAATGTTGAGATTTTATTTCATAAAGATTGACAGTAGAGTGTTTTTTTCCATCAGTTCATATAATAGTCCAAGGCCAACAATAAATTATTTTTAAATTTTGGTTTTTTTAGCGCTTTACTGCATATTCTCCCAACTTCACCAGCATGGTCAGTGTGCTTTTATACTTCTGAATAATGACAAAAATTGTAAAGTAAAAAATGAAGGTAGTATGAGAATGTCTCATAAATCTATTCCTAAACTAATTCAACAAATAAGTTTTCACAGGAAATATGTCACCATAACAATAAATAAATTCTGAAATTTACTTCTGTGCTAGAGTAAAAATATGCAGCTGACTGTGTGTGGGAGCAATGTGTCAGAACTAGAACAGCAGGCATATTTAACAAGTTACTCACTTATCTAATGTGTGACAAAAAAGTACACAGATTTCTAAATTTTCATCCATGTTTTTGAAGAGTTTCAAGGCACAAAACTTATGTTTACCCTCCATTCTGCATTTATGATCCTAAATATGCTCAGCTATTCAGTGACAAATTGCTAAGAAATACTTCCCCACTAGCTATTTGCCTGCACTTTTAGATGATCATCTTTTCCATTCTCTAGAAGAAAGGGACCCAGCATATAGGTTCCTTAATTGTGGATCATAATTTTATATCAGAATTACATTTTAAATCAGGTAGCTCTTCTAACATTAAATAGACAAAGCTAAATAGCTAAGGTCAAATTTCTCATTTTCTCTTGGATGATATTAAAAATTTACCATGCAACAACTTACAGAAAGGGAGAGTTCATTAGACTTAAGACACTCATGGGAAATCCTGAAAAAAGTCATAGAATAAGTGACTCAACAAATCTTTTTGTTTCTAGACTTGAAAAGTCTTAGAATATGATATAATGTAATTAATTAGTTTCTCTGAGAACCAAGAATTTCTCCATGTTAGTTTTCACTACATTTCTGTCTAGTTTAATTTTAAATGTCCTGATATATTTGACTTTTGACATTTTCTACTAAGCTCCATAATGAAATTACGCACTTTGGAAGCAATGTTTTCATGACAACATCAACATCAAGTGAAATAAATAAATAAATAAATAAATAAATCCTTTATCTCTTCCTTATTTTCTAATAACCTTTTGTTTAAATAAGGTATAGACATGTAAGCTACCGCAGTATAGAATAAGTTTATAGCAAGAAAAGATATTTAACAGATTCATTTCAAAATTAACCTGTAAACTTCTTATATGAAAAGAAATATGTTATTTAGACAAAACTTTTCCTCACCTTCCCACCCATAAAATGGCATAAGATTTCCCTAGATTAGCCAATTCTGAAGAAAAAAAAAAATCTTGGAAAAAAAAGGTTGACTTCTGATGCTCAAGAATGGACATCATATAAATAACACAGAAAATTTAGTATACAATTCAGGAAATTTTTGCAGTGTTTTTAAAACTTTAAGATAGACCACAAGTTATGGGAAAAAAGTATCCTAGATATATATTGCTAATTCTCATTTTCATTTAAAATTCATTCAGAATTTCTCCCCTTTCACTAGACTTAATAGTGATTAAATACATAATACAGCTTTTCTGCCATCTTTACAGAGATATATAATACAGAGGAGAGCAAAAGGATAAGATTTAAGCTAGTTCTTGGACTACAATGTAAGTGGTTACAAAATTAATTATTTAGACTGCTTTTGAAGTTTTTGTCATTTGAAAATCTTACTATAGCAAAATTCTCCACATGCTATTAAACATATAGCAGTAACAGTATTGTGGACCAATTCTGATTTTAAATATGTAAAAGCCTGCACAATATTTATTGTATTCTGAAAATGGTTTTTGATATAATATACAAAGGGTTTTTTCCACAGTACTTGCTGACAAATTACTGCACAACTGAAGTTAAAATTAGCTCCAATCTATTATGCCCAATGCTTTGAAAATGCTAGTGATGTTAAAATTTGATTAATCCATACTGGGAAAACAGTTCCATTAGCTCACGTATCAGTGGAACAGCATTTTGTGTAACAGACCATCAAATGCCAACCATGAAACAAATTAATATACTATCCCAGGAAAAAGTTATTTTAACGGAATGTTAACTACCTGTCAAAATTCTAT
The DNA here is from genome assembly GCF_047370975.1 of Nipponia nippon. Taxonomy (NCBI): domain Eukaryota; kingdom Metazoa; phylum Chordata; class Aves; order Pelecaniformes; family Threskiornithidae; genus Nipponia; species Nipponia nippon. Next base: position 47,645,593 of record NW_028262347.1, read on the forward strand.
TTAAAGCCTATTATATTATATCTGTATGTTTACTGCGTTTAACAGATAATATTAAATGTTCTTGAAACAGCTATTGCCAATGAGACAAAAAGAAATAAAACATTTGGATTGGATTTCTGCATTAAATTTGCTCCTCTTTCTATTTCAGATATTTATAAATACACAATGAAATAAACAGGGTTTTTTTAAAGCTTTTTTTTTTTTTACATTAGGTTGCCAACTAAGAATTTCAGGATGCATAAGTGAAAGTTCTCCTGAAGGATGTTATTAGAATTCCCTTATTTCTTTTATGCATAGAACCTGGTGTCAAGAGAGTTTAGGGAAATTATTTTGATTCATTGTTCTCCATGACAGTACCACATTTCCAAAGTAGCCTGAGAAATAAGCAAACAAAGAAAAAAATCTTTAGTACATTCAAAAGCTTTTTAAGAAAAGGGTGATTCACCTTAAGTTCATGGATAATGCAATTTTATAAAGTTAAACACAATCTGCTGTTGGAGTCACTGATTTCAAAGAACTTTTATCCTTTTCTCATTGAGCTCTGTTGTAGATTCCCCTTTAGTTCAATGGGAATATATAAAAATTAACTTTAAATTCCATACAGCATCATTCAGTAGTCATGACATTATACAATGAAAGAGAATATGGTCCTTATAACATGCAAAAAGACTTGTCCATGCCAACATATAATTCTACCCAGAACCCACTTGTAGTTTGAATTTATTCCTTTCCTGATTTGAATTCATGCTTATGAAAGAGAAGTATCTTAAGAGACCTCTTGTTTATGTATTCTGTAATAGTAAATTTAGGTTTCATTATATCTGAGTACACATCTTGTGTTGATGTGAGCTTTCCCTCTGGATGCATTTGCTGAATTACCTCGGAAAAGAGGAAAGAAAAAAATACTTTGCAAATATACATTATATTGTATTGCATTGTATTGTATTGTATTGTATTGTATGATATGATGTATTTACTCTTTATTAAACCCTTTCTAATGCAATGGAAACTTACAAGAAATATTACAATTTCAAGGACAAATGTTTAAACCTGCACCTCTGTGGGTTTAAATACCTGTCAATGAAAAAAATAAGCAAGTCTCCCCATGGCAGAGACTGAATGTTTTGTTATGGCAGTAAAAACAAATTGTGTGCATTATTGAATATCTTAGCAACTGTATCTTACTTCTCTTTCGAAGTTCACAAAATTGAGCTTTTCCATATGGACAGTATTACAGTCAGTTTTCTAATTAAAAGTAGATATTAAGAGAATGCTTGATTATCCTCTATATCCTCTTGAATATGGATTTCTCAAGGTTTACATTTCTTTCAATTTACTTTCTTCTGGGATTACAGAGCCACAATCTCATTCCACCCGTCAAACTTGGAACCAGTTTTTGTAATCTTGCAGAAAAATTTGCATTTCTACACAAATGGTTGGCTTAGCCCTTCCAAAAATCTCAGAATAGAAAAATCATTTGTTTATTTATCAATAAATGCCTTCAAACAAGGAAAAAATTGATTCCTATGAAAAGTCAGAAGACCGTTTTCTATTGGAAAAAACAGTTTCCAATTATTTCTTAACACTTGGTGCATATTTCAAATAAATGCTTCAGCATTTACCTGCTAAATATTATATTCAAGAGTCATGAAATTTAGGCATCACTCCAATGAGCAGCTTAGAAAAGCAATGCTTACTACATTTCTCTAAAAATCCACTACCCAGTCAAACATGGGAATACCACAGAATCATAGAATACCAGGTTGGAAGGGACCTCAAGGATTATCTGGTCCAACCTTTCTAGGCAAGAATTTGCACAGTCTAGACAAGATGGCCCAGCACCATGGCCAGCTGGCTCTTAAACATGTTCAGCGTAGCAGAGTCAACCACTTCCCTGGGGAGATTATTCCAATGACTGACTGTTCTCATTGTGAAAAATTTTCCTCTCGTGTCCCATCGGAATCTCCCTGGGAGTAACTTGTACCCACTACCCGTAGTCCTCACCATGTGACTCCTTGTAAAAAGGGAGTCTCCATCTTCTTTGTAGCTCCCCTTTAAGTACTGGTACATGGTGATGAGATCACCTCTAAGCCTCCTCTTCTCAAGGCTGAACAAGCCCAGCTCTCTCAGCCTATCCTCATACGGCAGGCTTCCCAGACCCTTGATCATCTTGGTGGCCCTTCTCTGGACCCCCTCCAGCCTGTCCACATCTTTTTTGTATAACGGGGACCAGAACTGTACACAGTATTCCAGGTGTGGCCTGACAAGCACCAAGTAGAGAGGGATAATGACTTCTTTATCTCTGCTGGTGATTCTCTTTTTGATGGAACCCAGCATCCTATTGGCCTTCTTGGCCGCAGCAGCACACTGTTCACTCATACTGAGCTTCCTGTCCACCAGGACCCCCAGGTCCCTTTCCACGGAGCTGCTCTCCAGCCAGGTGGATCCCAGTCTGAGCAGCACTCCTGGATTATGTTTTCCCAGGTGCAAGACCTGAATATACACAATGATACAATACATAAAACTAAATGTGAGGCTGTCCATATATTTTCATATTCCAACTGAGTTCTGATTAAATAACATAACTGTTTAAAACAGAGGTTTACATTTTTTAATAGTTCTAATATGTTCATGCAGAAATATGAAAATATTAGGCTTTACTCCTTGCTGATTATATTCACAAAACATTTATTTTGTAATAATTGTTTTCTGATGTAAAGAATAAAATAATGTAGTTAACTACAAAGTATTTAATTTCTTGCTTATGTTGGGAGTCTCAGAAGAAATCTGTCTGAAAACTAACAGTGAAAACTAAAGGAAAGAAGAATAGCAGTCAGCAAAACCGCAAAATACTTCTTTCTCAGTTTTATCACATGTGTTATCATGTTTGGTTTTTATATGGTGCTCACAAGAAGAAATGATTGTCAATCTAATAAGAATGTGCATTTAATACTTCACATAATATAACGTGTAAAATCTCACCAGTGTATCTGAGATGGAGAAAAGTAGTCTGAAGGAAGGAATGTGCAAAATCAGGTCTACAGCAGAAAGATTTTTCAACATCTCTATAGTATAAAATGCAGTAGAAGTGGATGGGAAGAAGAAATCAAGCATTTGTAGTATTACAGCACCCAGTAACAACAAATGAGGAACTAACTTCTTGTAAGAGGCAAATATTGAAGACTAATGTATTCCATCTTAGAACGATGGAAGGTTAGCTGGATATTATTCTATGATTTTTTTTCCACCCTATATGGAGAAGGCAGCAAAACCTGCCTTCTTGGGTAAGTAATTTTTGAAGAATAAAGACTTGATGTTGACCCAAAATTCCAGTCAGAGGCAGTGAATCTGGAGCTATTTATCAAAGCATGCAAGATGGTGGCTCAGTTATTAGCTGTAAAAGGAGCATCATTCACATTCTTTCGTATTTATTAGTTGCAATGGACTGGCTAGAGGAGTTTGCAAATAAAGTACATGACTTTAGAGTCAGAAATTGGCACTGGTACAGTTTATCAACAACTAATGTTCCTGATCTCTTAATGGTGAGAACATTTGTGCTATGCATACTTCAGTAAACAGATGTTATAAATGGAAAGTGGTCAGGATTTATATTGACATAACCAGAATTTGATCTTGATTACAGGTAGATAGATTTGACTATGGGAACCTGAACCAATGCTATGGGCCCTTTGAAACTTGCTTGATTTTGGGTTAAGGTCAGGTTAGTAGTGCCACAATATGTTATTTAATAAGGGGGTAGCTAATCTGAAGACTATGAGTTATAAAATGTTTTCATATAGTTCTGAAAAAGAGGAAAGTTTGCTTCAGGGTTGGATCTATTACTGAAAATAAGATACTTTTAGCACCTGAAGTTATTGATAGAGTAAGGATTGTCATATCTGCCATACTCAGTCATTTATCAAACGCTACATTATGTAGGAGAATAACTGATTGTTTCAAGGTTCCAAAGAATATATGGAAACATGGAAAAAATACATGGAGAAGCCTTTGAACAGTCATCTGATCCAATATTTTACTATGGTTAGGATCAACTGAGTTAAAAATACCAACACCATTAAAGCATATCACTATTCATATTTTTAGGTATTTGGTGGAAGTTCTGCACATATGCAGTTGTAATTCAGAATTATATAAACCTGTATATTGATAACATACAAAAGAACCTGGAGAACAGGAACTGGTACCTTGAATATGGAGAGATTATTCTGAATAGAGTTTTGGAGTTTAAGAAGATAAAGGAAGATTAAACTGTTCATCATTTTGATCCTGTATATACAAAAAGGCAAGACAAGAGCATGGCAAGATAAAGCTATAATGACAGACAAAAAAAAAAAGTTTTTCTCACAGATGATAAGTTACATAACTTGAAATACATGAAGTAGGAGGATCTCATAGATAAGAATCATTGTGAGTGTGGGAAAAGAATTTTAAAAGTTAGGGTTTTCTGATAAAGAATTTCAATTTATTCTTCCAAAACTGGGGCAATAACATCACTGGCAGATTTGTCATTAAGGGTTGAAAGGCCATAGGCAATTGGCCATTCAGTCAAATCTGTAGGAATTTGTGAGTGTCTTGGCAATATAGTATCACAGCCCCAAACTGAATGGTCAGTACTACTTAATAGGTTGAAAAGGAAGGAGTTATCTAAATGAACATATGGATTTGCTGGCACAGTATAATGTACTAAGGTGGCTATGACATGAAGGTCAGGCACAGGCACTGATAATGAAACAATTTTTACAGCATATGAAAAGAGAAGCAAAGTTTAAGATTAACTGATAACCCTCTTGGATTATTTGCTAGCATACTGTGAAATATTCATTTCATATTTAAAAATACATCAACTACTGTGTAGCCACAGAATTTGAGAGTATTATTTTTATAAAGTGGATTTGCAGTAAAGACTATTCTATTCTATTAAATCATGTTGGTAAGTAGTGTGTTTTTCTGTATGGTATCCACGGACTATATCTAACAACTCACTTAAAAGGTAGAGTTGCCAAAAAGAAAAGTTATTCATCTCTTGTGAGCTAGGTCCAAAGGACATTAATCCTACTTGGAAGTTATCACCAGAGAAAAGTTAAGAGATTTATGTTCAGGTCATGATCGATATCCTTAATTTAACTAATGGAGACAAACTCTGGCTCCTCAGTGTCTTCTTGTCTGCCAAGGAACTTAACCTGAGAGAAAAAGATAAACCTTACTCTCTCAGTTTTTTACAATTATAACATGGTAAAAAAAAGGCTTTAAGTGAGAGGAGAGGATGAGGGAAACAAGATGTTTTACATAAAGACGTAGAATTTCCAAGGTATAGGTAAGCATAGTCACAGTCCTTAATGACGAACTGATCTTATATATATATGTATATACACACATACGCACATATATTTTTTTTATATATATACACGTGCACATATATATATATATATATGTTTATGTGTGTACAGCAATTATTTGGGACACCTGAGAAGGAATTGAGAAATTATAATAAAAGACAGATTTAGTAGGTCTTCCACTCTGAGGAATTGCTTATTGTGACTGGGGTTTCTTTAATGAAATTAGGGTTGATATGCCCTAAATGTTTGTTAAAGTTAAATTTAATGGTCAGTTGAGTAGAAAGTTTTAATGTTTAGTGCTCCACTTTCATTTGTACTAATACCTCACTATAAAATATTTCTTCCCTTTTTTTCTTTATACTATGTCTTTCTTTGCTGAATGTTTTTGTAAAGAAGATAGGAGATGAAGGCTACTGTTAATAATTAGAGAGAGCCATAAACATATTTAATACAGTACAAAAATACCCTTTTCTACAAGACTAAAATATTATGGTCTTAAATAAGGTTAGAATTACTACTGATTGAAAAAAGTTATGTGCAATTAATCAGAAAATTAATACTAAGAGGGGTGACACAAAGAGCATTGCTAAGTGTAACTTCAGATGTGAACATCTTCTCAACAGTGAAGAGTAGCTGCACATAGAATCCCATTTATTTCTACTACCAGACAATTATGGGATACTATTAATTCATGCAAAAGAGGCTGAAACAAAATCAAAATGACACACATGCACACACCCTCTTTAATTCATGTTCTTTCCAACAATGTCACCTTTGCCACAAATTGTGTAACCATAACATACAGATCATTTTGCTTTGCTCCTTTGGACAACACACATAAAGGAACCTTACCTCCCTGCCAGGGGATGTAAGAATATGATTTCCTATTGAACTGGGTGCAGATACAAAAGTAAAAATACAAAAGTATAAATATCACCATGAATCAAAATTAATGTCAAATTTAATATCATTGATGCTTGGATCAGGTTCACTATGCAGTAATGTCAACTATAAGTTACATGCACGAGCAAGATTTCACAGCAAGCAATGGGAAAAGTTTACTTTCTCATTTGTAAATTAGACTCTGGGTCTTCTGGTGGTTATGGTCATCTTGCAGATCACAGTACTTCAAGAGCAAAAACATTTTGCAGAACAGGATAGAATTTGTTCAAAATCTTTGTGATAATTCTACTGTCTGTCATTCTGTTTCTATTACCTGTTTTCCAGAACAACTATCCAAAACAATAGTGAAGAATTTTTCAGGTATGCTAAATGTAGCACGAAGTGGTTTAAGTGGATACTTTTAAGGAAGAAACTACAAATACTCGCAACATCATCTTGTCTTCCACCCACTGAAATTCAGCTGTGATCTCTGAGTTGAACCAAAATCCATCATGGGTCATTAAAATATAGTATATGCAGCTCAATACTGAAATGGACTCCTCTCTAGTAAAGCACTGTTCCTCTCCAGCAAATAGCAATTAGGACTTTCCTCAAGAAACTGTCATTGCTTGTCTCACCAGCCTTCTTCATTCTCTAAAGACAAAAGCTTAGAAAGTGGCTGGTGGGAATATTAAAGAGTCCAAAGATTTTTATTTTCATCCCTTTCACCTGATGGTCAGCCTAAATATGGAACTTGCTGTAATAGCCCTGATTGTAGGGCTATACAGACAGACATCTATACTGCTTTGTGTCTCTTTCTCACTAGATGACCTGCCTATGAGTTGGGTAGAAAAGCATAACTTAAATTGTTTCATTTTCCCCTCTCCAGTAGATTACAGAGTGTGGATTTAGGCAATTGCTCATCTGCACCGAGAGACCTCTGCTCTGTGATTCTCCTTTGAATTGTTTTTCAATATGTATGTGGTGCTGCAAGGAAGGAGAGAGAAAGATTAAGTGGATGGTAGTGTCAGCAAAGATGTGAATGAGGCAGAGCTTTGGCACTTTTTTAGACTAAGATATCTTTGTTTTATGGGTGCATTGCAAAGAGTGAGTGTTTAATTGAGGGGCATGGTTTCTAGAGCTATAAGTAGAAGAGAGAACTGTAATACAAGTACACTGAGAGAAACCTTTAGAAGGATAGATAGAGATTGAGAGGGTGAGGTTATTTCTTCATTATTTATAGTAACCACTCTTATTTCAGACAGAAGATTTTAGTGTGATGCTGAATACCCACTGAATATCTACTTACATATCCATTATTTTTAGTTACATTAGCCCCAAATGCCCCTTTTCATTTCTATCTCATTTTAGCTTTGTAAAGTTTCTGGAAGTCTCTTGGTAAGCCAAAGACCGAGGAAATACATTTTTGGAATTGGCATCAATCACCTAGAACATTTGTTGTCTAAATTCTTTAGCAACCTGCCATGTAACTTAGATGGACGAGGGCACGCAACACAAAAATTGTTAATTCTTCTATTCATTCATTTTTAAAATTAATTAACTCTGAATATGAGATTGATGCTTAGTGAGTACTTCTGTGAGCTGTTATAGGTAGAAGAATCAGACATTTTGATTACAATCTAGAATTCTTCAGGTCATCCCAGAGTTACTGTAATTTCTATTATAGTAAGAAGCTAACCTCTTGAAGCAAACTTCCAGGAAAGCATTAATTTAAAGAATTAGTTTAAAAGAAAATGGAGGCTTAATTTAAAATAAATTATATACATCATTAATATATTTTTATTTATGCACCTAATAATAATACTGGATTCACTGTCATGTAATGAAACATATTCAGTATCAGTAATGATCGGACACCTAAAAACTAGTGTTACAGAGAATGGGATGCTAGTTGGTGATGGTGTTGAAATTGAACTCATTGTTCACCAGTCCATAATACAAAGTGGCTTTGAGTGAGGGCTTAAATTAATGAAATATCAAAAATAAGCTTCTAAGTATGATTGTATGCTAAGCTATCAGAAGATTAGTCATACTACCTATAGTTTGTTAAAATGTATAGGCCACATCTATTGATTTAAAAAAAAAGCCAAAACACCCAAACATTTTTTCATTGAATCAGAATTTTTTTTTTTTTTTTAGATGTTCACATGTAGCAGAAACTGGCAAGAGGAGAGCCACCTTGCCTAGTGGAACTACTTTCAGGATTTTCTTCAAACTGCCCAACAGTCTCCAGCTCTTGCAGAGAGCCTTTCCCCAGTGACTGCATGAATATAAGAAGGGAAGCCCCAAGCCAGCTATTGATATATCCCGTAGTCAGTAGTGCTGTGTGTTGGAGGCATATCAATATTGCAACAATTTAGAGATGGATGGGAAATTTGATTAGCATCAGTAGTGAGAATTAGGAAAGGATACAAGAGATGCTAAGTAGGGAGGAGCAACTATCCATGGAAGGTGTTTATTATTAAATAAGAAGGGCTCTGATACTAAGCCATAATCATCACAGCAGACTTGCATGTTCCCAGTTACACTGTTCACTTAATCACTCAGTCCACAGTCAGCAAGACTTCAGGCACATTGGGCTCAATGTTGAAGTATAATTGCTTTGAGCACACATAGTGGCCAAGCACAGTCACTTTTAGAAGACCAGACTTGCAGCAGCCTGGGAAGAAGATGCATGGAAATCCATGCCTGTATCCATAATCACAGCAGCAGGACAATGGATTACTGATTTTTACGGACTGGATACATACAGTTAGTCACGTGAGACCAGTTATTCTATGTATTAGAATAACAAAGAATTCTAGCAAGTGTCATCCAACTCACTAACAATGTGATTCCTCTCATCAGTGTATTTGCTTATTATCCTATATCAACAGGCAATTGTCATAATGGATGGAATGGCAAAAGAATGCATTTTTCCTTATTTATATATTGAAACAGAATGTTTCTTTAGCATGTTATAAAAAATGTTCATCACAAAAATAATTAATACACACATTAAAATGTATTAGTAGTTCACATCATCCATGCATTAATGTAATGCTTCCTCCCTGTATTGTTTGGATTATTCCTTGTGGCATTTTGCATTGTCAAACAGTATGTTCTATGTTAGAAGCACTGTTGCTAATTTTAGTAATCTACATAGATATCTTCAGTGACTGTACTGCAAATGACTCCCGGGAGAAGACAGTGTTTATCAGTGATGATGATAGATAGGGCAAAATTATGTATTTCATTGGTTTGGCAATAGGCATAATATAGAATTTGCATACCAATTATTTTCAATATTTGTTTAGCTTTCATGCAGGGCTTGTGCTATCAAATGAATATATGTTTTAAAATTATTTTTTCCTAAGTTTTCTTTTTGGCTTTCTACAGCATTACATGAACTTTTTCATATAGCATCTTTGTCATCACCTCTATGAACTGTACAGACAAATATGCAATTGATACTAGTGACCTATAAGTATGAATCACTAAGTCAATGAATAAACATGATAGAAAAAATAAGGTTACCTTCTAGTACAAAACTGATATGTAGTTTTAGTTTATTTTAATAAATTAGGAAAAAATATTCACAATTCACAAAAAAAATTACACCTTAAATAAGAATTGAAAAACCTGCTAGATTCAATCTACAATTATTGTTTGTATGTGAGAGTGTGTTTACTGACTGTAGCCTTCTTATATCAGGTAGGTAGAAAGTAAAATCCTTCATTTTGGTAATTTAAAAAGTAACTACAAGAAATGGATTCATTTCTATTTGAAATTGATTTCTGGTCACTTGCAAATTTCTGCTCTGAAAATATATTTTGGGATTACACCACTGTGACACTCAATACATTTCAGGACATACTAATCTTTACAAGGAGCTCATTTTGAATGACCCTGAAATTTGAAGTCAACAGCATATTCATTAGTTCACTGTTTTGCCACCCAAGAAAGCTAAAATTTATCTCAGAATAACTGTAAAAAAATTACTTAAATATCTAGATACATAGTGATGTATTTATGTATTTTAATAAGCAAAGATGGTAAATATGTCTAAAACTTACCGATATAAATGAATTAATATGTAAGTTAAAGGTGTCAATAAATATATTTTTGGAAGAACATTCTCGCCTATTTTATGTAGGTGCTCTTCGAATAGGTTATATAGTTGCCTAATTGAAATAGAAATTTTCTAAAGCAAAAGCTATCAGACACTAAGCATGTGCTACCGTCTTACACAGTTAGCAGCTGGTTAAAGAACAGCAAACCAAGAACAGGAATAAATGGTTGATTTAACAATGGAAGGTTACCTGAGAAATCCCTTGGTGACCTGTCAGGGCACCTGTATTTTTAAGTATATTCATAAAGGGTGATCTGGAAAAGGTATTAAACAATGAAGGAATATATGATGATGCCAAAATTATTCAGAATAGTCAAAATTAACGTTGACAGCAAAGAGTTGCAGAAGTGTTTTATGATACTAAGTAACTGGACCATAAAGTGACAGGAGAAATTCAGTATAATCAGCGTAAAGGAAAAATTATGGAAAAAAGTCAGACAAGTGTATATATATATAACAATGGGTTCTAAACTTACACATTAGAAAAAGCATTAGAGACATTGTGATTAATTTTATGAAAACACCATTTCTTAGCAGTAGTCAAAATTGTGGGGTTTTAGAAAAGAGGAAAAAACTATAAAACAAAATCATAAAACATTACTGTGGTATTTCATAATTGCATAATACATATGAATCTTGAATGCTTAACATCTTTCAGGTCTCCCCAACTCAAATGAAAAAGTATAAGTGAAAATGAAGTACGAAAAGACTTGTATATGAGGAGAGATTAAATCAACTGGGATTCTTCACCTGGAAAAAGAAATGGTTGAAGGAGAAAATATGATTGCAATATAGTGAGACATGAATAACGCAGAGAAGGTGATAAAAAGGAAGTGTTGTTCACTATTTCACACAATACAAACCCCAAGAATAATCAAAAGAAATATTCAAGAAGAATTCTGGAATTGAACTCAAAGTAGGTTTTTTTTTTTCCACTCTATATGCAAATGAATTGTGAAACTTATTGCCAACATGCTGTGCCAACATAACTGCTTTTGCAGTTATTAAGTGATATCAAACACAAGGATGTAGAGACAAACTCCAGTTCGGAAGGTCCTAAGCTACAAGACGTCAGAAGCTGTGAGGTTAAACCGAGTGAAGTATTAATTTATTCCTGCATCCACAATTGGCCACTGTCTAACACAAGGTGTTGGAGCAGACCAGTCTTATCTTGCCTGTTATCGTTGCTTTTATGAGCATTTCACAGTCTGATCCTTTCTTGAAGGTAACCAAAGAGCATTTGATTGCTGCATTTTTGATATGGGCCTGTGTATGAGTAAAATTAATCAACCGGAAACCATGAAATTTGGATTGCTTTATCTGCAGACGTGCAAAGGTCTTTTATCTTGTTATAGCTATCGTTAATTGGCTGACAAACGTATATAGTCACTGTGTTGCAGTCTGTTATAGAAAGTGATAAATAGAAATGAGAGTTAAAGACTAGGCCCACAGCAATTATAAGCTAAACCCCTCCCTTTGACCTAAAGTTACAATCTGAGTACAGATTGTAACTTGCTCTTCTTATTATTTGCAATTTAAATAGATGTGTACATTGCCATGGTAAATACTATATTCTGGTATACATTTTAAGATGATCACTGAAGCTCAGACACCACAAAACTGAAGACAGAGGAGTTGAGAGAAATTTAAGTTTGTAGAAGGGGCAGATTTTTTTCTTCCTCCCTGAAACTTGCAGAAAACTGACAAACTACAGCTTCACAGTTTCCTGTGATTCCATTCGAAGTATTCCTACATGCCTGAAATGACTTTGCCTGTGTAACTGAGAAAGATAAACTAGTATTGACACATGTGTTCTGTAAAGAGAGAAGGAAAAGACCTAAAGGATTGCTATGGCATTTATTCCATCAGTGCAGAACTGTTCCCTGATGTATATTTCAAGCATTGGACTAGTCTGCCTTAAAAGACTAAGCAATAAGTTTATGAACTACTTATTACAGGGAACCTTATTTTATGCTTAAAACGAATGTATCTTAAAAGCATTACCCTAATGTACAATACTCTTTTCTTGATTTAAATCACATTTCTCTTGGAAATCCCTCCTTGCATGTAATGCAAATTACTATTATAGAGGAAAACAATACCAACGGCTTCAATTAAAAAACAATTTTTACTACATTTTAAAACACAAAACTTTCCAATTAAAATGGCATTTTTACTACATTTTAAAACACAAAGCTTTCTAGTAGAATCGTTGATACGATGTCTTTATATACTTCTGAACTATTAGCCTTTTAGAATGAGTTTTAACATGTTATCTTCCTTACTCTCCTTGTACATAAGGGATTCTGAAACTGACTTTTATGGTAAGGTCTCAGTATTTATGTTATTGCTATCCAGTCTGGTTGAACAGGTAATGAGGATGGCAAAAATAAGAAAGGAAAATCAGCAGAATAAGAATATATTAAGAAAAAAAGTTCTACTTTTATTTAAATGAATTTATGTTTCTATAATGGTATACATAAACCTTACTGAGGATAATGTATATTATTTTTTTTTCAGAAGCCTTAGAAAAGCAAAAAATGCTGCTTGTGTTACTATATGTGTGTATATATATATACACACACACGCGCGCGCTAATCTGATTGGTATATCTTCCCTAGATAGAAGAACACTAACTGGTTCTAGCCTATTGTAGCTTGCTCTTTTTTATGTGCTGATCTGTTAAGAGGAAACAGGCTTCATGTACAATGAAGCCCATCTTGTCTGGGTCTCTTTTCCTATGAACAATCTAAGACAGAAGTTAACGGAAATAAAGCTTTTATCCAGAATAATATAAGCACCTGGTTCCCAAAGACCTGATCTAGGTGGGACAAGTCAATAAACTAGAATTTCCTCCAGCAGCACATAATGAATGATAGTCAGGGTCCTTTTATAAGGCAAAACAGCAGCAGTGTGCTGAAACAGATCTTTCACAGCAATCCTACAAAAAAAAATGAAAAGGTATGGGGTTTTATTGGGGGAGGGGGAGAGGGGGAGGGCAGAGAAAAAAGTACCTAAATATATTTTTAGCTTCATTTACTGTTGAGACTCCTCAAAGAATCATAGAATTGTTAAGGTTGGAAAAGACCCTGAAGATCATCAAGTCCAACCGTTAACCTAACACTCCCAAGTCCACCACTAAACCATGGCCCTAAGCACCACATCTACACGTCCTTTAAATGCCTCCAGGGACGGAGACTCAACCACTTCCCTGGGCAGCCTGTTCCAATGCTTGACCACCCTCTCGGTGAAGAAGTTTTTCCTAATGTCTAACCTAAACCTCCCCTGGCGCAGCTTGAGGCCATTTCCTCTCGTTCTATCACTCGTTACTAGGGAGAAGAGACCGACCCCCACCTCACTACAACCTCCTTTCAGGTAGCTGTAGAGAGCAATAAGGTCTCCCCTCAGCGTCCTCTTCGCCATGCTAAACAACCCCAGCTCCCTCAGCCACTCCTTGTAAGACTTGTTCTCTAGACCCTTCACCAGCTTCCTTGCCCTTCTTTGGACATGCTCCAGCACCTCGATGTCCTTCTTGGAGTGAGGGGCCCAAAACTGAACACAGTACTCGAGGTGCGGCCTCACCAGTGCCAAGTACAGGGGCACTATCACCTCCCTGGTCCTGCTGGCCACACTATTCCTGATACAAGCCAGGATGCCATTGGCCCTGTTTGCCACCTGGGCACGCTGCTGGCTCATGTTCAGAAAAGAAAGTACTGTCTACATGTTTAATAAAATTTCATACCGAGAAAGGCAAGAAAGAGCATATTTTAATTTTCCCACTGTGGAAAAAGCAGCAATAACTCACCACATAGTCATTTCTATGAATTAGTCGCTAGCTAGACAATCAGCCTACACTTATTTTTACTCTGAACTAGCTGTTTACTGGGTCACCAGAAGGCAAATATATATATATATATATATGTATGTTATCGTTAGGGTCATGCAAAGAATCATGACGTATTCCAGTGAGAAGAGGGGATTAAAAAAAAATAAAAATTACTGTATCCTGAACACACAGAAAATTCAGTTTATAATTTTTTTTTTTTTTAAGAACTATTGATAGTATACTAGTTAGAAATCGAAGACCTAGCCCAACACATGCATACAGTTAAGTCATAACAGTGCAAGAGCAGGGCACAAGAGACTCATGTAACAAAACCACAAACAGCAAATTTTCAATATAAGCAAGGTAAGATGTATATCCATCGTGAGTGAAAATAGGCACTTAGTTCCACTGAAAAAACCCCCCACATTTTATAAAGCTGTAACGTGCAAAAAACCAGATGTATGGAGAAACATACAGAAAGAATAGGAAATCATTCTAGGTTTTATGTATATAACGAGTAATGAAATTAACTTCTTAAAATTTGCGGGAACAGGGCAAGAGAAAAAAAATTCAAGTGGTAGCAAGAGAAAAACCAGAAAAGACTTTGCAAAACAGGAATGATGCAGCTACTTACAGTTAAAATCCTACACAGACAAGGAAACAACAACAATGTAAAGAGAAAACTCTCAATCCATGGGCAGAGCATGACTGCTGCACATTGGGGCTCCAGTACTTACAGAACATGAGCTTGACTATTAATACAGCAAAACTATGCTCAAAAGGAAAATGATTGTTTTTTCTCTTGCTTCTGCATATCAAAATGTCATCAGCATATATGTATCTTGTGATGGTAAAATAGCTGAAAAAGCCATGAGATCCTAACAAATATCCTTGACAAACCACTAGCTTTCATACCACCAAGAGTTCTATGTATGATAGTAAAGCTACAAAGATATAACAAGAAAATGAAGTATGAACATAGAAATTCTTCTAACTGATCTGTTCTCACAGTGTTTTAAAAGAACGCAACAAAAAAGGGGAAAGACTAAAGGAATCAGCTCACTTTGTATACTTTCATTATTTTTAAATACAGTATTGATATACACCATCAGCAACTCCTGTAAATTATCACAGATATTTTGAATTGATAGACTGAGTTCATTAAGAAAGAGCAATGGAAACAGGGAGCTATTAGAAAATTAGGAATTTATCATGTTATAAAAAGTAATGGAAATGACCAATTACAAACTTCATTCTAATAGGTTTCTTCCTATTCAGTGGCCTCTGTTGAGAGGTGGATAAGCATACTGCACCACTCCTTATTTTTATCTACTACTTTTAACTATTATCATACTCAAAGGTGATTTTGCTTTCAGTGAAGATGCTAGATTTCTGAAAAGGCTTTTTCATTTTTTTGCCTTTGGGATGCAGGATGATGGACAATAAAAAACACTGTCAAGGTTCCACTCTTTCTCAGCTACTTCACTAATCCAGCTTCTGTTCAACACCAAAGGAAACAGGGCACATAGCTTTACTTAAGATTGACAGTTACACCTTTTATAAATAATTTCTATAGATATTTCTGAATTCCATGTTCATGTCTTTGAACAGACACTTGGCAAAAATGCCAAGAAGTTTTTAAAGTATTTTCATCCATTTTTGTGTGCAACACAATAGAAAAGTGTTTTGATCTTAACATTATGGTTTAAATGTTCAAATAAGGAACTTAATACATCATGGATTGTAGATCTTGCCACTGAAAATATCAGCCTAGGATGGTATCACTACCCCCACTTTTTTTTTTTTTCAAATATATATATTTACAACCATTGTTTATAAGATGATCTTGTTTATTAGAAGTGCTCTCAAAGATATATTACCTCTATATAAAAAGTAAAATATCTGGCATAATTTTTTATAAGACAGAGCTAGGAGGAAAAGTTATGCTAGGAATGAAGTAGATCAAATTCTGGACCCATACAACAAACAACAAATTCCCAATAACATCGGCATGAACAAAGTTTCACCCCAAAGTTACACAGCATTCTGATGGTTGCCAGTGAAATGAGTATGTGCTTAAAGTGGTAAAAACTTATACTGATCATGATTAAATAAAGCCTAAAAAAAGTTGCTTTGATATTGGTGATCATTAATTTAGCTATTTTCTAACTTTTCCCAAATCATACATGAGTTCTGCCAAGTGTAGATGATTCTTGCAACAGATACAATACTTTTCAATAGCCTTCTTAGACTGTATGACCAAATCAAATGATTTGCAATCCAAATGGAAAAGAAGAGAAACTTTATAAATACAGAGAAAACAAAGTTATTTGTTTCACCTCTTCTATAAGAAAAGCATATTTTAGGAATCTAGATGTGCTGTGTAGCCAAACTGAGATGATTGCTCAGAGCAGGTACCTAACCTAATCCTGAGGGATTCAGAACCATCTTCTGAGGGAGTCTTATCTCTAAGAACTCTGTGCGAAGCATAGGCAGCATAACTCCCACATTGAGACAACTGAAATAAAGTGGTTAGAACAGAACACCCCCTCCATCATTTGGACAAGCATCCCTTTGTTTCTTTCTTTTATAAAGGAACATCTGGAAAACTGGGAAAGTAACAAAAAGGTATCCAGTTGAGCTTCTCAGGGAGGACTGAAGGAATACTCTAGGAAAAAATGCAAAAGCAGAAAGCAGAGCTTGCTAATAATTAGTATCTTTTTTTTTTAATAACTCATAGTAATGTTGTCAACAATCAGAGCTTTTCATCTTGATGTCCCAATCAATATTATCAGAGATAGCTTCCTGCTACGTCATAGAATTTGTGGCCAAACTGAAGAGGATGACTTAATTCCTGACTAGATTAAGAAACTTTCAGTAAAGCAGGAACTTGAATCTTGGTGCCTAACAATGTAGAGGGGAACTTCCCCAACTGGTACTTGTTCTGAATCAGTAAATGTTTTTCAGCTCTTTTTAAAAAATTACAGAAAAAATTGGAAATGGATCTCCTCAAAGCAGAAGCAATACACTGAAGTGCATTTCCACTGAAGCATTGCACTTGGTTTCTTCCATACATTCAAACAAATGCAAAACTGAAGAAATATGAAATTATAAAAATTAAGCATCTTAAAATCTGATAATCTGTGGTGATTCATAGCATTAAGTTAAGCATGACTGAGTATTACTCTAACTTCAGAGAATCACAGAATCACAGGATGGTTGAGGTGGGAAGGGAACTCTGGAGCACGACCAAAGGAGGGTGACCAAGATGGTGGAAGGTCTCAAGGGCAAGAGTTAGGAGGAGTGGCTGAGGTCACTTGGTTTGTTCAGCTTGGAGAAAAGAAGGCTGAGCAGTGACCTTATCACAGTCTACAACTTCCTCAAGGTGGGTAGCAGTGGGGGTGGTGCTGATCTCCTCTCTCTGGTAATCAGTGATAGGACAGAAGGAAATGGAATGAAGCTGCGTCAGGGCAAGTTCAGACTGGACATTAAGAAAAGATTCTTCACTGAGAGGGTGGTCAGTCACTGGAACAGGCTCCCCAGGAAAGTGGCCACAGCACCAAGCCTGTCAGAGTTCAAGAGCATCTGGACGATGCTCTTAGTCATACAATTTAGCTTTAGGTAGTCACACAAGAAGCAGGGAGTTGGACTCAATGATCCTTATGGGTTCCTTCCAACTTGATATATTCTATGATTCCATGACCTGGTCCAACCCCACTGCTCAAGCAGAAACAACCCTGCAGACACCAAGGTCAGAAAAGAAGGACGATGGGGAGGTGTCTAGGTGCCAGAGCAGTGATTCCCCTGCAACCTGTGGAGAAGAGCATGGTGGAGCAGATATATACGCTGTAGCCTGTGGAGGATCCTATGCCACAGCAGGTGGATATGCCCTGAGGAAAGCTGCAGCTCATGGAAAGCCTGGGCAGGAGCAGGCTGCTGACAGTAGCTGCAGCCCATGGGGTACCCACACTGAAGCAGTCTGTTCCTGAAGGACTCTAGACTGTGGAAGGGACCCATGCTGGAGCAGTTCATGAAGAACTATAGCCCATGGGAAGGACACATGTTAGAGAAGCTGATGTCCAATCTAAACATATACACAGCTTCTAAAGAAAAAAAATAATCTTATATTCTGTACCAAGTTCAAACTAAAAACACAAACATATTTTTCTGATGTATCTACAGCTATTCAATTCAACTGAAGAAAGGGATCTCAGCTCATATTCCACTGGCAGTGTCAGTTACTAAGTACTTCCAAAGGATGAGTATGTGGAACCAAAAGAAAAAGGAACTTAAACTTAGCTTCCCTTTCTCTCTTTTTCTTTAAGTTGTACTGTGAATTTAAACATTTACAGTGAAATTCAGACACCAGGGGGTTAAAAGCAAATTTCCCACAGAACTTAATCATTCCCCTTACTTTACATTATGACTAGCAAATCTACTTCAAGAATCACTAAAAAAGAATAAACAACTCTGTGCCTCCTGTGAAATATTAAAAAAAGCTTTTTTCAAATGTTCAATGATTTATGAGGGAATTGATGATATCTGGCCTCCTACAGAGAATACTTCACTGGAAAACAAAACAAAACAAAAATTCCACCACTACTGCTTATGTTGAGACTACTAAAAATATCACCCTTAAAAAGAAAACAATCAGACTATGTATCCTGTTTATGAACATGCATTTTATAAAATGAGTTTAGAAAGCAACATGTAGCTATGGTGGCAGAAACACAAACGAATTTTAATTCAGAAATGACATTACAGCAAACAATCTCACAGAGTCATTTTTACTTACAGAAAGCAGCACTGATGTCTTGAAAATGATCGCCCAATAGAAGTTGCACACTACGTAAGTGTAACAACACTTATTCTTTGTGAAATAAGTCATGTGACTGACATTGCCCAAAAGAATCTGGTTTCCTGTTTTTCTTATTCAGTCATAATAATTTCATACAAACTGCTGAAACACTTGAAAAGGAGTTTAAGGCATCTAAAAGAGAAGATATTATATAACATACAGAGTTTTTCACACTAGGCTGATTGGTGTTTTTTGTTTCTGAAGAAAAATAAGAATTTATAAAGAAATAAGACTTTCCAGTGTCTGTGAGCTAATTAAAAAATATTGTCACTTTTAAAATATTTGGTATACCAATGTAGTAAGCTTAAAGATAGCATACTAAAACCAGACTTTCCAAAGATTTATTACTTTGTCCCTTTTCCACTCCTCAGACATGGAGAGAGGAGTGTACTGAGGAGGTTAAAACAGAAAGCCAACAGATCTGCAGTTATTTGCTCCAAACATCACAACCATGGAATCTCATTGATGAGAAATTAACTTGCACATTCTCAGCTGTAGAGAGACTTTTCAAGTACTTCTGGCACTCAAAAGCCAGCCCTACTGTTCTGATTCCAAACTGCTTTAATATGATTCCTGGGGCTAGCATCAGATCTGTAAAGTTTAATTTTATCAAAGGATGTGGTTTAACAAATCTTGTGCATGTTCAAAGTATCTTGTTTTCCATCTTCCTTTCTATTAAGAATATGAACATTTCCTCCGATAGAAATATGTGACAGTAGTGAATCCCTGCTCCTATTTAACACTGCACTCCTTAGGAAAGTTAAATTTCAGTTTGGTTTAATACACTTTACTACAGTTTTAATTCAGTTCATCTGGACTCTGAGATGTAACCAGTGTCTCAGACAAAAGATGGATTTTAAAAAAAAAAACTTTAAGAGCTTTCTAAAAGATTTCTGGGGTTCAGTTTGCATGAAGCAGCAATAGAATGAAGTTCTTTTTACAGTGGCACATAGTTAAAGATCAGTGAAATGATTCAGTAATTCACCAATATGTTCTAGAATAATTATATATACAACAATTCAGAATATTTTTACAAAGTAAACTTCAAACTAATAAAAAGAAATGTTAACTACACTGCAATAGAAAATAAATATGTTAGCTCAGAGGCAGTCACAGAATAAGTAGTCACTAAATGATGTATTTTAAAGACAACTGCATGGCCATAAGTCATGCAAAGGTAGTACTGAATTGAGATATATGTACATTATTAAACATAATTCTGGAATTCACAGTAGCCCATTAGACTTAGATACTTTTTTTTCTGGATCTAAGTTCCCTGCTAAGAGTCAGAAAGTGCAACTTTTGTGTTTTATTTTTATCTGTCTTCAACACATCCATAGCCTGTCAGCTAGTGATGTGCATTGCACTGTGCTGTTTGCATTAATAATATCTATAGTAGTTAATAATTAATGAGTTCAGGCACCGGCATTTTCTGCAGTTTTCATCTTATGCCCAGACTCTCCAATTTTCTACAAAGTTTCAGGAAGTTTGCAAAAACAATGATCAATGTGCTTTCAGATGATGAATACAGTCATCCTTATTTAGGCAGATATATAGAACAAAATGTTCAACAATGGCCTACAAAATCCAGCTTTTACTTACTGGAGTCATGATTTATGCACACCTGACAATGCAATATACAAACACTGGGAACATGCAGAATTCTTCAGAGAATTCTTAAACTGACAAATAGTTTGCACGACATATTTTTGTCTATACAAATCCTGATTTTCAGATCAAAGGGAAAGGAAAAATTTTTTTAAGCTGCCTTTATTGCCATGCCAAAACCCTGGTCTCCAAGGCCTTGTATAAAGCTGAACTAGTCAATTTTTAATTAAATCTTACAGGATACAGCAGTGATACTCGTTACAGAAAAGGCATTTTATGGTCAGCAATCTTATTTGCAAGTAACAGGATGATACAAAAGTCACAGTTCACAGAAGCTTTATGTCTGTTATTTTATGCTGGAATAATGCTGCACAAACCAATTAGCCAGTATAATAGTGTCACTCTGTATTTAAAGAAAAAAATGGATCTGGCAAAATATCTCTGCCTTTCTCATATTTATAAAGTCCTGTGTATTACTGGAACAGTAGTTTTACATTTGAAGGGTCAGTCTTGGGGAGTGCTAAGCAATAAATCTCATAAAGCACTTAACATATATATAATTAATATAGGATAGTGTAGTTCCCTTCCCATAAATAAGATTTTTCTTACAGTTGCAAACAATGGCCGCAGTTCCAGAAAAGCCCAAATTGAATAAAAACCATTAAAATTAAAGAAAAAAAATCCTTGCAGCATAACAGCTTCAGTTAATGCATCCATTACGGTGAATGGGATGAGAGACTGCTATGTTTCTGACAGACTTCTCAATTAAGTCAGCAATGCACTGACCATAGCATGAAGGTTTTTCACATCTATCAGAGCTGGTAAGCATGACCTTTTTCTTTTGTCTCTTTGTTTGAAACAAAACTGATACAGGAATATCACAGACAAAGGAGGGGAAATGGGAGAGGAAGAAGACTGAAAGACTAATGAAAGATTTGAAGTGGGATAAATTTACTACCTTAAATTAAGCACAAAGTTTCGATTTCCAGAAAAGCTCTCTCATCAGATTCTTGTAGATTTACAGGTAAATGAGATTATATATAAAGTTTTACAGAGGAGTGATGAATGTTTGTAAAGCAGGCCTAGTATTGAAATCAGTGAGTAAATATGCCACTGGATTTGCAAAAAGCCACAGATTCTTGCAAGTTCTACTAAAATGAAATTATAACATTCAGTTATATTTTTACAATGGCAAGTGGATTTCACAAGAATATAAAACTAACAGAACAAGACTTGTAGGAAACATCTATATGGCAAATCTTGTCCTGTGACTACATGACTTTCCTAGGAAGATGCAAAGATCTTCATATTGTTGCATCCCCATACATAACTTCAGTATGTGGAAGTATGACTGGAAAAAATGTTTAATCACAGATCCTGACTACGAGTTCCTCTCTTTCTAGTCATTGTGGAGAACAGTATCAGTCTAAATCTGTAAATAAACCTCATTCGGATATTCAGATTACCCCTAATTTCTCTTATCATGAAAAGGGATTTACTTTAGCTTTCTATCAAAATATCAACATATTTACATGACAATTTCTAATTATATTCTGCTATGATAGAGCAGTGACACTTTTTTCCGCTTTTAAATATTCAATACTGTTTTAATTGGCTGACCATTTCAGTTTCACATTTAAGCAAACCAGTAATTTTTATGTTTACAAAAGATAATCAGGTATATTAGAGAATATTAAAGAAGCTTTACAGCACTATATATATGGGCTTGTCACCAGAGACCAACAAAACAAGAGCACTTGAGAAATGAAAAAAATAAAGTGTTTTTTAAACATGGAATTATGGAGGAGCAATTCTACGTCATTCAGCAGGAGGTTTATACCTTCATCTTTCTTTCCTTTACCAAAAAATGAAAATATCAGGCTTAAAGAAATAAACAAAATGGAAATAATGCTGTGGAATTACCAGACAGCCGATCTTCTGTCTGATAGCTTAGGTACCACAAGAAGAAAATGGAAATCAATCAGTGAAGCATGAATTTCTACAACTAGGGCTCAAAACTAATTTCCTAGACGACTACTCATGTTCTAAAGAGCTAAGAAAATCATGCACATTTTTTTCCTTAAGTAGTAACATAGTTACAACAGATTAACTTTCTTTGTCTTGTGGCTTGTTTTCTTTTGCTTTCCATGCATTACCTAGAAATGAACACAGTTGGGATAAGAAAATTTAACTAAGAATATAAAAAAACACTGAATGAGTGACACAAGCATTGTAAGAACATCTATGGTATTTAGGTGACACCTCCCAGATTAAAAATATACATAAAAAGTTAGCCAAAAATATTTTCATCTAAAGAAGAAAAATATTGTATGAATTACTGGGTACAGATTTTTTAGTATTCAGTAAGTTTAACATCTTTAGCATTACCTGCTCACAAGTCAACTCACACAGAATATTTTATGTTTTTAAAGGAGAAAAAATTTTGGGTTTTCATGTGATGCCATTTCCTGTTCAGTATATGAAACTCATGGTTGACTTGAAGTAGTGTTTAACTAGACATAAGTTTTACTTTTGTGTTCTTGAAAAAGAAGAATTATGAATTTTAAGAATTTAAGAAGAATTTTAAGAATAATTATGTCTCTCTTTTAAATGCTTTTAAATGTACGTACTGTATTTGTCACTACTGCTTATTAGATATACACACAAGGCTGAAGTTCATAGTTTAATTTACAGATTAAAAGGTGTGGAGGATTTTTCATTTAAATACTGTGAATTCTACATGATTGATCTAATAAGCTGTCTTTCATAAAGAATTAGTAAGTACTAATATCATAAAAATATCATTTAGCAGTGGAAGTTGTGAAGAAGGAGAAACAGGAATAATTCTTAATCCACGCAGTGTAAAGTTTTCCATTTGGTCTACAATAAACTATTCTTGTTAAGTGGAAAGAAATTAACTGCATTTGGTTTATGCTTTATCCCAGTATAGAACATTCACTTCTCAACTGAAAATAATGAATTGATTTCTGGCCATATTTTGTAGCTATAAAGATTGTGAATAAAAAATTTTAATATAGTAGAAATATTGCTGTTATGTTATAGTCTTTTATTGCATTAATTTAATATCCCAAGTTGGGAAACAGCAGCAAAATGTACCAAAACATCTTCCTAATACCCACACTAAGAAAAAGAAATTAAGTTGCAACAAAAAAAAGTATTTTGAGTTAATGTGCCCTTTATCCACCGCAAACATGCTAATAGACTTTTAGAAAAAATGCATTATTTTAAAATTGCAAGATGATCTACTTTCAGGATTAGGAATTCAGGAAGATTTTAGGATAGTCTTAAGCTTGAATAAGCCTCCACAAAAATAAACCTGAGATTTATCTTCGTTGTCTAACAGCACTCTCCCCTGAGCCCCAAAAGAGGATGTAGTGATAAAACAAGAAATTTAATCCATAGTAATTACAACAAAAAGCTTTACTAACAGAAATTGAAAGACTCATTATGAATCTTGACACAACAATCAGCAGCCATTCATAAACTCTCCACAGAATATTAGTTATCTACATTACATTAAATAATAATCAGCTTCTCCAGAAAAAAAAAAAAAAAAACAAACCAACCAAAAACCCACTAGTGTAAAATCTGTAATTAGATGGAGATTTCAGCTGCCAAGATCTTGATAGAAACAACCTGTATGACTCAAGCATGGTCCATCCATTAGCATGGTTCTGACGACCCCTGAATGTGACCTGCTCCCAGTGGAAAGCAATTTAATGCTCTACTGCACATAGAACAGTATATATGAATACAAAAACCCCAGATAAATTACTGACAGGTACATATGAATAGGACTGCTTCTTAGCCACTTATCTGTAGCCAGGCAAGCTTGTTTCACCTCAGTTTAAAAGATAAAGACACATGGCAGGCTGCCTCCACAAGTTCTCATTAGGCAAACAGCCTCCATTGTCCATTAGTTGAAAAGTCTCCCTATTATTTAAGGAAATGTGACAGCAATGGAGGTGAAGTGAAAACTATCTGATGGCAGGAAATTCATCAGCGCATTACAAAGCTTTTTACCTTCTACAACTTTCACCAGCCTCTTTCCACTTTTTTATCTGACAGCTCAAATGCCCCAGGGTTGTAGCCATGGCAAAGGTCAAGAACATAACAGCAGGGCTATCAAATGAGGCTGTTTCAGGGGAAGAAGCTGCCAAACACAAAGAAGTTTATTGAGCACTCGACAATGAGATGAGAGCCCACATCTCAGCAAATTTATCTTAGTAGTTGCCACTGCTTTTGAAAAGGCATTAAGAAACTTAAAGATTTAGAATTTTTACACTCTCTGAAACCTAATAAAACTAAGAAATATTAAAATATCTGATATAATATAAATATAAGAAGGTTTAATTTATGTTGGGAATCATTGTAAATATGCATAACTAATAGGTAGCCTATCTTTTAAAAAGCAACCATGTAAATCACAAAATATTAATTTAAAGTATTCATAAAATAATATATAACATATCAGGCTCGCTTAGTACATATACAAATGTGTGTTTTATTAAAGACTAAACAGAAAATGCACTGTCTTCTTGCTTCCTTTAATAAAGACAATGTTTGCAATGCTACAAATGTCAAGACGAAAGCCAAGACTTTTGCCTGTATTAATTTAATCCTGGAAATTTATAGCTTCAATTTTTCACAATCAGTGGTAGCAATAAGGTGAAGTTAAATTACCTTTTACAATGTCCAGTAGTACTCTTATGAGGTCAAAGAACAGGTTGGGTGCCTGATTAGAAAATCCACAATGCAAATTCCTGCTAAAACAAAGACAGGATCTTAGCTTCCTATTCTGTCAAAATGTTAATACATATTCAGTATGTGCAAGGAATAAACTAATTTTAAAAAGTGTGAGATAGCTTCTGCATACGTGTCCATTCAGATATTATTTTGACAATTGACAAAAGACTGTCTGTTGTCAACATCTTGCTATTATTATGATGCACACATCATATAAAAACATTCTAAAGCAAGTCACCCACTAAACATTGTTAGGCTCAAACACCAATGGTTTTAGGTGGATCTATAGCTGTATCAACATTTTGCATTCTCCAGATTGTATATTAACATATATGATTCAAGCGAGAACAGTTGTGGATTGACCTTGGTGGGATCAAGTTTTTATTTGTAAACTGTTTGTATATGACTAATTTTTCCATCTAGTCCCCACCCATACAGACACCAATGCAATATGTTGCTGGGTGATACACATAACATCATGTTTAGAGACCTGGGATTATTTTTTCTGATTTTCATTTTTAGATTTCATACAAGTATTCAAGACTGAGTTAGATGTTTAAATGGGAAGCTTGGATGAAACATGATGTATGTTCTGTTTTGAACATACATCTGTTTTGTTCTGCATTGTTATGACTGGTAGTTAAGGACAGCGTCTAAGGAAGTATATGACATCATTCTATCTTTATCTATTCCACATTAAGAACACAATAATAATAGCTAACAATGTATAATTATTTCTTTTTAAATTTGAAATATTGTCTTAAACTATTTCAGGCAAAATAGTTAATTTTGCAGAGAGAAACTGAATTCATGTAACTCAAAATTAATTAGCATGCATTGACTTCTACTGTATTATCTGCCAAACTGTTTATAATTTGTTGCCTTAATTTTATATGTATATACTTCAACTTCTATACAATCTAAATGGAACTTTTGGAAAAGCTAAAAAGGATAAGAAATAATTTAACCAGAAAGACCATTACTGCTAGCAATTGCTGAAATAATGCTTATCAACAAATGAAGTGCCTTAGAATCTACAATCACTGATAGCTCTATGCAGATTGATTAGATCTGTCTAGTTGTAAAACTCCTTTTTGCAAATGCACAATACTTTCAGAGCCTTTATCTCGTCTGCAATATCTTAAGAGAGCTTTTTTTTTTTCTTCTTTTGTTTTTATGTGGAACAGATCCTTTTTAAGAAATACACTTGAATAAAACAGTTTTGTAATGTATGCTTAGAGGTTCTTAGAAATATGCTTCAGAAATTTCAATATTCTAAAACTGAAACAATCATCATGAAACTTATTTACCCTTGAGTTTCATGAATGTATTCTGACAGTGCACATTTTATGCTGAGTAGACTAAAATGTGTTTAAAGAAAAGTAGATTATAAATGTATATATTTGTTTGAGTTTGTACATACACATGCATATACAGTTATCTATATATCCCTTAAAAAGATTATACTTCTCCAAATTTGTCACATAACACACCTTCTCCCATTATACAGACAAGATGCATTGTACTATGCTAACAAATATTTTGGGAGCATTCCACACTAATAAAATAGGAAATTTTCCTGTAGAAATTGTTACATACATATCTGTATCTATGTCTAGCTTAACCTCTCTTTTTCTATCTATATATTTATTTATATATATATATACATAGGTATGCATATAATTAATTTCAATAGGATGGGGAAGAAGAGAGGGAGCACTCTCCCTCTCTTTTTCCTGTCATCATTAACATGGCTTGGTATGGCATATTGCTTCCTCATCTGTAGTATATGCACACTTATCCCAGTCATTACAAGTACTGTTACATGCTTTGGAGATGTCTGATGCTAATCTCTTTGGGTGCCACTACTTGCTAATACAGATTAAGCTAATATGCCCTAATAGCTCTTTAATGTGACCAATGGAGAATAAATAGCATGCAATATCACTGCCAAAGAACTTTACTTACAAGGATTTGAACGTTTCCCCTTAAATCTTAGGTCACCAGAAGATAAGAGAACAGCAGGCAAGACACCTTTTTCAAAGGTAGTCAGCGAAATGGGAACAGTACCAAGCGAAGAACTGAGAAGTCAGCAAGGTTTGTACTTGGAAAGAGAACGTGATGAAAAAGAATAGGTGGCAGCAAGGAGAGCTGCCATGGGACCTGGTCCCACCATCATGCTCAATGGAGGTGCAGAGGAAAAAGAAGCAAATGATCTATACAAAGAAAGCAATGAAACTGACTTACTGAACAGCCTTCAGAAGAAAAAGGAGCACTAGCAGAATAAAGATATTTACAGGAAGAAAAACAGTTTTAAAGAAAGTAAGCCTTGATAAGTGATATATCAAGTGGTACAGGGTGAAGAAAAAAGTGTTGTATAATCATCTAAGGTTACTGTAAGAACTACATGTAGAGTAACCAGATCTAACCAGAGATAAATGTAAAAGACATAACATATTAAATAGAAAGGATTCATATCTCTAGAATAACTAGAAAAAAATTATATTAATCAAAATCAGGGAAGGAGAGAAGTTCCATTTTGTGCCAAAGATTTCACACAGAGAATTTCTTAAAACACTTAACAGCAAGGTGTAAAAATACTAAAAAAACCAGAATGCATAAAATCATACAAAATATAATCTACTCATACTGGCCATATGAACCCAGATATAAAATTAATTAAAACATTTTAAATGTGCTTATAAATATTTTGATGATAGCCTTTTTTTTATTTGCAGATAACTTGACACTTTTCACATTTAGTACTATTATTTAGCTCATTTGTGGCTCAATACAGATCAATTAACATCTTTGAATAGGTGATGCACAGCTTTAGCTAATACTCCATGACAAACATTTTCCTAGGTTGCAGCACATAGAAGAGAGATATGCAACTGTGATCATTGGCTGAAAAAATTAACTGCTCAGTTAACTAGTTCAAGAATCAATGCACAATTGATTTATAGCAAGACTCTCAGCTTCACTATAGACCTTGATAAGGAAAGATGAAATGAATGCTTAGAAACATGAACTAGAACTTTTCCAATTAAATTCAGTGTACTTATGACACATACAGTTTAGAGTGAAGAAAACCCTTATTAAAATGCATTCTCAGCAGCAGTGTCATTGCTGCATAGGTCTTGCAGCAAACTAAGTTCTCTCCATTCATGTGTTTATGAAAGGAGGGTCCTCAGCTCCTCTCATTCTCAAGCTTACCCCCAAATAAAAGTAAAAAATTTAGTTACTGCCAAAGGTCATAATAAAAACATAACACACTCAGCTAGCCTTTTAAAAATATAATTATATTTTGATAATAGGGATGTAAGTCACCCTTCCCCATTAGCACTGCCTGCTGTGAGACAGCTTTTCTTGTGACCAGAGGCCATGCCTATACCTGGCCCATTCAGCTTCAGCTACTCCACGTAGCAGAGCTATTCAGCCTGTTTCAGTGCATACCACAGCCTAACATTGAACAAGTAGGCATGGTGCTTTAAAAAAGATGTCTTTAGAAGACTGGAAGTGCAAAACATAAGCATGTTTTAGAACTTCTATGAATATCACCAGTTCAGTAAAACTACTCAGATTGTGTACTGCAGGCACTTACAGAACTGTGTTACAATAATTACATAAATTATATCCAATATAGTCTTACAGTCTAATACTTATCTGACAGGTGGACCTTGGATGCCTGCCAGATAACCACCCAGCTGCTCTCTCACTCCCCTTCCTCAGCAGGACAGGAGGAGAAAATAAGGGTCGAGGTAAAGATAGGGAGCTCACTTACCCATTACCATCATGGGTAAAACAGACTCAACTTGGGAAAAATTAATTTGATGTACTGCCAATTAAAAATAGAGTATGATAGTGAGAAACAAAGGCAAAACCTAAAATACCTTCCCCCTGCATTCCCCTTTTTCCCAGGCTCAACTTCATCATTCCCAACTCCTCTACCCATCCCACACCCTTAAGCAGTGCAGGGGTAAGGGGAATGGGGGAATCAGTCCACAACAGCTCCTCTCTGCTGCTCCATCCTCCTCACAGTTTTCCTCTGCTCTGGCATAGGGTCCTCCATGGGCTGCAATGTGGATATCTCCTCCACCACAGCCCTCTCCCACGGGCTGCCAGAGAATCTCAGCTCCAGCACCCGAGGCACCTCCTTCCCTTCCTTCTTCTCTCACCTTGGTGTTCACAGGGCTGCTTCTCACACTTTTTTCCCCCACTCTACTCTGTGTGGCATTTTGCCCTTTCTTAAATGCATTTTTCCAGAGGCGCCACGATCTTGTCTGAGGGGCTCAGCTGTGCCCTGGGGCGGGGGTGCGCGCGTTTGGAGCCGGCTGGAACTGGTTGTGTCTGGCACAGGGCAGCCCCGGCCTCTCCTCACAGAGACCGCTCTTCAGCCTGCGCTGCCAGCACCCGGGGAACGCGCACCCAATGCAACTTTACAACAAGGCCTGTTCAGTCATGTAAACCTGCCCTTAAAATAGTCTTTTTTATTTAACTTGTATCGCCACATATAGGTCTTACACAGAGGAAAACTATTCATTTTAGTGGAAATTAAGATCAGATTTAAGAAATTTGCATTATTGTGCTGCATAAGGTAAATGTAAGTAATTTTCCCTTTCTGTCTAAAGGACTTTATCAAAAAATTTGGACCCTTTGCTTGTCTTCTCCTGCATAAATAACTTTTGTCTGCTTTTATAATTTCTCTCCAACTTTATATACCAAACTTCCTGTTGTTCCTTTACAGTTGATCTTCTGATTTCACGTATTTCAGGAATAGCAGCATACAGGATACGAGTGGGTAATAATAAGCATCAAATGAGCTCAGACATTAGTAACAGGTATGGTGTCTCTCATCTGAGGCTGCCAGAAGTATTGTTTTCAATTACTTCCAAACTAGGAAAACATTTTCAAACAAAAATGCTGAAGTCCCTGTAAAGATAATTCTAGTTTCAAAAGGATCTCTTCCACTTTAATGTCAAAATTTCACTTAATTTGCACAGAATTCTCCCTCCATATTGCCCACAACTCCATATTCAACCCAGTTTTCCATATTGCCGACCTGGTTTCTAACAGCTTCAGTGAATTGTTCATGTTTACCTCCAGCATGAATGCAAGGAGAACTGGACTCTTCACATCTTGAAGACAGTCTTTTCTGATATCTTACATTAGTGCTACAATTAATCATCCTTTTCAATATATTCACCCAAAGAAAAAGTAAAATAAAAAAATAACAAAATCCCTGCAAACTTCACCGTCAGTCCCAGTGAAGGGAAAAAATACTTAAAACTGTAAAACTGAGAATATACATCTTAATTTCTTACTTGAGCACTGTGCAGTAGAGAAGCATTTCCAATTTGTATAGCAGTATCATTGCAAGGAAAGAAAGTGATCTCTTTATTAAAAAAAAGCATAGTCAGTAGTATTTAAAATATCATACTTTTGTGATTAATACTGAAAGCATGACTAATTGTAATACACACAATAGAAAATTATTAATGCAAACTTAAAATTCAGTTGGGGAATATTATTTAGATCAAAATTAAGACTTGAAGAATAAATCATCATTAAAGTGACAAGAAAAAAAAAGATATAGAGAGGTAATTCTTCAGGTTATACAAAGTGATTTCAACATGTCTGACAAGATGAAATAAAAAATATCATAAGCCTCAGAATTATCTAAAGAACTAATCTTTGTGGTGAAACTTTGACCTTATTTGAAGAAGCTTTAGTACAATTTGTAGAATAAATAAAAGTTGACAGAATCATAAAATACATGGTTTCTAGCAATTTGTTAGAGGAACTGCAATATTTTATAATTGTCAAATCTTTAACTATATTTGTGTCAATAACATCAATCATAAAAATTCAGTCTGGTATTTTTGCAAACGGATAGTACCTGTTATCACAGTTATTTTCCATTTTTGGCTAACTATTAAAAATTAATTTCAGATTAGGGTTATATGAAACATGTATGACAATATATAAACTAAGACGAAATCAAACTGTGATGAATTTAAGGTATTGCAGGAAGTCACACAGCCTTCTGCTTAACAGAACTGCATTTCATACCTACGAAGATCTTTAGCTTTCCTTTAAAATTAAAAACATAATTTTATAATCGAAAAACATAAATAAAAATTAAAAACAAAACAAAGCACACAAACCCCCCAAAATACATTTCTAGGACTGAAAGGAAGGAAACTAGACTCTGTGTAGTTGGAAAAGGATTAAAAAAGACATTCAGTAAGAAGTACTTGATCTGTGGGAAAAAGTCAATGGGCTGGATTAATTTTTTTCATGAGGAGGTAACAACAATATCATGTTGAGTAACTTTGATAGTTTGTTGAAAATTAACCTGCATGAGCTAATAATCCATGGATGCAGGTCACTGTCAGTGTTATGTGAACATGTTTGTTATGATACATACTGTATCCATCTGCAAAAGGGAGTTATCTCATGAAATTGTTTTTAATATCAAATAAATGGCTGCTCATATTTCAGTTTCAAAGGTCTGACTCTTACGGACAGGCATACTAGAAGCTTGTGACAGGAGACCAAACTTTTAATCTTTACGATGATGTTATTCAGTGTCTCAGGGACCAAAACCAACAACAAAAGTTTGTGCATATGTATATGTTAAGAAACATTTCTGTGGCCTCCATCTTTAATACAAGATATCCTTGTGAGTATCTTGTAAAATCCTGAAAGTGCTAAAAGAGGTGAGAAGGCAGTCTGGAAGTTGTGAAAAAGCATAACTAGATTTCTTATTCACGTTAAGTAAATTCTAATATAAATTTAACACATTGCAACTTCAAGGTTCAAAAAATAGATGAGACAATTCCGAGGAATCTACCCAAAAAGCAGCAAACTAGTTAAACTACATAACCTTTACTGTCTCTGGCAACTTATACTGCTGATACCTTAATGAGGAAGATCTTTCATTTTCAGATAAAGCTGTATGGTCAGCCAGAAAGACGCTTATTGTCACATCACTTCTTTTAGTATTCCACATCTGAATATAAGATTGGGAAAAATGACTGAAGAATAGCATTTCTCACACAAGAAAGTAGATGAAATATAGGCCTTCCTCTCCTGATTTCATTGTTTGAATTCAAAAGACATAGAACAGAATAATGGGCTGTTCATTTTTGCTAAAATCATGGTTCAAAGATACATCAGCCTAATCAGTCTAAGCCTATGACAAGAAACCTGATAGTCTTAAAACGATGAGAGAAATTACTTCTGGCAGAAGACACCAAAGTGGGTGATTAGCCTAACAATAGTTAGCACAGTTCTTTTCTTAGACTTATCTGTAAAATAAAATATTAGTTTCTTTGATGCAATGCTGTAATAACTGAATGGCTGTTAAAAAAATACTTTGACTATTTTAAATAATACAGATTTATTAAAAATGTCAATCTAATCTACAGCAGTTTCCAATATCTATTAGTGAGAGTTTCCCAACATTCCCCTTATTTCAGTGCCCTCACAGGAAGTGGTAATGCATATGTCCCGACTTGAACTTTCATACTTATGCAGTGATCTTCTTATTTAATACTATGCACAACAGGGATTAGACACTTGCTCCCTAAAGGTTTAAAACACAATTCTGCTACTGTGTCTACTTTCACAAGTAGTGTGATGATTACAAGTGGATTAGCGGGTCAAGGCAATGAAGACCCTACAGCTACATTATGCACACTTGGATGGGAAGGTTTATATGGCAGTACAGTTAGTCTGACCATCTGGACTAAACACAATCAGTGCCAGAGCACTGCAAGGGCCAGCAGCTCCCTCCAGGCTGGGGGCTGGGAGCAGTGGAGGGACCCCATGGGTGAGCAGCACAGCAGTTTCTGGCAGACAGAGCCGGACACACTTCCCCCGTCAGGAACAGGGCAACCAGGGGGCACTGGGACAGCCCCAGCCCCAGGCATTGGGCAGCTCCATAGGGAGGATCAGGATCTGGCCCAGTGAGGGGTACCAGTGTCTGATACAGCCCTGGGATGGCTGGGCAGGGCTGTGGGGATGGAGCCAGGCTCTGGCTGGGCCAGGCCATCAGCCCACAGGTGGACTGATGTGAAACATTTTTTTCTCACAACCACGGATAAAACCACACTGAACTTTTGGTGAGTCCAACAGAGAGAAGTCGGCAAAGAAAGAAGCAACAAGGCAAAATGCAAAAAAAGAAAATTAAAGGGATTCAATAACAAAATACAGCAGCCAAAGAAAAGGCAAGGAAGACAGGAAACGATATCAAGACAAGACAAAATCTCTGTGGAAGACAAAAGAATGAGCTGTAAAACCCGACGGCTGGTGGTTGAGAGCAAATGTTAAAGCACAAATTAGTTTTGTCTTCTAAGATAGCATTTCAGATATGATAAGAGTTCTCAGTGGTTTGAAAATCTTTTAGTATGAGTGCTTGGTAGACACTGAAGTAAGTGGCACAACCTCACTGTTTTGGAGTCTCGTGTCTGCACTACAAGAAAGCATGTGGTGCTCAGCTGGAGTGGATTTTCCAGTTTACTTTCATCTGAAAGGAATCTTGCTTATATACACATTGCAGTCAAAACCAATCACAATAAATGAGGAGGATTGGGGGGTTTGTTTCAGAAGTGCATTACTGCTCCAAACTAAAATGCTGATGAAGATTCATCTTCTGTCAGATATGAATGTGGGGAAAACTACTAGAAACACACTCTCATCAAGATGATTTTTCTCTGCTTTTCTGTTGCAGGTGAGTCCCTAGAGAAGCTATGAACTCTGTTTATCTTCTAACATCATGGAACTTCCAAATTCTATTCAAATATTGGCAACATATACTGGCTCAAAGTCATGAAATTTGGAGAGCACAGGCAAAGCATATTCAAAACCATCAGACCTTAAAGCAATATACTGGTTACTGTCTTATCAGATACCATAAAACTAGATCATTTAAGTTCAGAATGAGATAAATACAAAGGGACATAAATTACCTCAGATCCATTAAAGAAGAAATAATTGATCAACCAGATAGGAAAACTGCAAAATCCACACTAAATGCAGTAACTTTAAAATAAACTGACTTATCCAAATAGTGAGATATATCTCCTACTCTCCACCTTTGCTGTTACTCAATTTAATGTCAGCAGTGTATTATTTATGAAGAAATATGTCATGATGAGCAGCATACACAGTTCTATTGCCAGATACTAAAACAATTAAGAAAAATTACTGTTTTCTATTTGTTTTCTGTTTTTTTTTTTTCTTTCAACTCGCTGTTAATTTATCAAGACTTTTATAAGGATAGTAATTTTTAAAAATGTCAGTTGGTAAAACCAAAACCACAAAGCTCTAAACCTAGTGATGATTGCACTCCAGCCATTTTCTTTTTGTAGTGATTCAGTAAGAAAAAAAGCTCTGTATGTTTTATATCAATGCAGAAAAATGTGCAGTTAGCTGACTGTGAGACAGTTCTCTTTTCCTGAAAAAAATTAGGCAATTATCTAAGAAAGTGGAGACATATTACTCCCTCCCAGTAAATTAAAGTTTCTGACCTCAGCAAAACAAGACCATGCACAAATATCTACATTCTTGTAACAAATTAGGAGCAATCTCATAAATAGCAAAGACAGCATGGGCTTTGTGAGTATGTTATTCCCATAGTTCTTTTAGAGAAATTATAGCTTGAAAAAACATACACTGCTTATTTAAATTCTTGAGGTTACTTTACTTCAGTTCCTGTCTGCAAACCTTCTGTTATGTTCCTCTGCACAAAAGTTAAGTATATTCTGCATTTTGTTCCAAAGGAGGCTACATTTTAGAAGCGGTTTAAACAATAACCAACATTCCACTTTGTGTACATTTGAAAAGTATTTTACAATGAAAGGTGCATTGAACATCTGAAATAATATACAGGTGACTGTCTAAAATTAGTTTTGAAAGACAGGAGAAAAGAAATCAAAATAATCAATAAGGTTTTATGTATTGGTCTGTAAGCAGAACATGTTTTCTATCACTGTCTCCATTATCCCTTATTATTTCTAATGACCCCCTCTTTTGTTAGTTATGAAGTTTAACAAAAACTTAGCATAATTTAAAATTGTAATGTTGAGTGAAGACTGGTCCACAAGTGTCTTTTATTACATCACCACCAATACAATTAAAAATCTATTTTTCCATGGAACATAATCCTTGCAATAAGCCTTGGTGTCCTGAAGGGAACAGTACTTGCACTTTGTGTTTTCTGCTGCATCTGTGAGGATCTTTAGGAAGCCTTATCATTGTAACAAAAAAATGCTCCACAAACTTTAGTTAATTAATTCGTACCAAACTCTGTCAAATTAGGTAATAATAATATTCCTAGTTTACATGTTAGGAAAGGAATTGACCAGATCATGACAAAATTTGAAACAAAATCTTATTTTTCTGAATCTCAAAAACATTTTCTTTATTGCTTACCTGTAAAATGCAAGGAATTTTTATAATACAGGGATTATATGTAGCTATAGGTACTATCTGTCCGTGTACAGTACTGTCTTTTCTGTTCAGATTTCCAATGGCCAAAGCAAGATATAGTTTTAGAAATACTACTGAGGAAATTATTTCAGCCAGTTATATGGAGAGGGGGGAGTGAAAAATGTCAATAATTACACTTTTATAGATACCAAGAAAGCTGGCAAGTTCAGTTCAAATGTTCAGCTTAATATATATATGTGTGTGTGTGTGTAGAGATACTACAAGTATTCTAATGTTAAGTATTTTACTTTGTCCATTAACAAACTAAACATCTGTCCTTTTCTTAGATTTGTAATCTAGTTTTTAATTCATTTTTGATATTTGAAATGTGTTAGATTATATTTGGATCACAAATAAATAAACCAAAATAAACATATACTATTTTTCTGTTCTTCCTCAGAACTGTCAGCAAACTGATATTTATATAGATATCAGCAGAACTAGCCTTAAAATTTCAAGAAAAACACCTACTTCTACAGCTCTGTCAAGCAGAAAGTTTCATAGCTTGTGAGATGCCCTTTTTAAGGGTTAGAAATAATTCTCTTTATACCACCTAATGATTTGTCTTTCTCCTAACCCATTTATTTACTGGCAAGGAATAGGGAAAAAATAAAAAATTATGGCTAAAGCATATGAGTCTCAGTTGTAAAACAGCTTGCATATTGTGGAAAATATGAAGAGCTACTTCTGCTAGTCTTACTCATGTTCAGTACTTTTATCACACCAGTGGTAATATTAAGATTGTTAGTACTCAGCATGTAATGTTGGTAAGATCACACACTAAATAAATTACATGTATAGAATTTCTTCATGAATTGCATGTAATATAGAACACAGGAAAAATTCCCCATACAAAGATCTTCTTTTTCAGTTGCAATAAGAAAACAATAAAATGACTCATAAGCAGATGAATTAGGCAAAAGATCATTTAAGAGAATTTTCTCAACCTTATTTTCATTTTTATGTATGAAACAATTGAAAATTGAAGTGATCTGAACAGCCAAAAATGCCCAGAAAAAAACCTGAATTATAATATTTTTCTGAGAATGGTGAGGAAGTGTGTAAACTCAGATTCAGGCCTCAAAGTTGCTATTTAATGTACTTGGAATGTATGGAATTCAACATAAAATAAGTTTTTAAATTGTGGTCAAAACAGGGAATTAAAACAAAAAAAGATGAATGAGTTCTGGGATTTGGGGTAGACATTTGTTTGTTTTCTGTATTTTTTCTGTTTTTAACACCACAGTTAAGAGCACGTGCCCAAGAAATAGGAGCTCAGCTTCCCAGTCCTCCTCTACCTGAAGCACTCCTTTCAAGGAAGTGCCCTAATAACATCTTGGGTCTTTGCCCTAAAAAGTCATCAGATTAAGTTGGGATACTTTTACAGTAACTAGGAAGTGTGTGTTTTAACCCACTGTAATTTAAGATGAGGAGAGTTTCTGAAATCTTTTTGTGCAGGTGCTCTGAAGTGATCTAAAAAGAGATATCGTTAACTTTTTTGAGAACTACTTCTGTTTTCCAAGTAAGGAAATGCCTGCTTTGCAGCCTGGGGTTAATCACCTCTTTAGACAAACTCTTGTGCTTAATGTCTCTCATTAATTAACTCCAGGCAGATCCTAGTGGGAATATTA
Organism: Nipponia nippon; assembly: GCF_047370975.1. Taxonomy (NCBI): domain Eukaryota; kingdom Metazoa; phylum Chordata; class Aves; order Pelecaniformes; family Threskiornithidae; genus Nipponia; species Nipponia nippon. The sequence continues at coordinate 47,683,151 of NW_028262347.1, forward strand.
GGTACCTAGACTCTCATTAGTCAACAGAGAGAGGTAGAGCATTTGGTCTTCAAACTGTTTCACAAAGAAGGCTACTTCTCTTCACAGAGAGAGGCTATTGCCTGCCTACAGTGAACACCTGCTTGCTAACAGAGTATACAGTTCCCTACTGTCTAAATTTTGGAGCCTTAAAGAGGATATAGCTCCCTTTATAATCCTCAAAATTGAGAAAATTTAACATTTTCATATTGAATCGGCTGTACTTTTCAAAAACATCAAAAATCTTCACACACAAATCAGATTCATTCTGCAAATGTAGTGGATACAGAAAAAGATTTCTGGACATCCGATCCCAGTCAAATTTACTTGTAGAATTTCAGCCAAGCTGATGGAATATACAGATTTATAAACAATTGTTTAAAACCCTCAAAAATTCCTAAAAGAGATTTACAGATACTAAAAGAAAATATGAGTAGGTAATTCAGACATAATAACTATATTTCTGAATGTCATTGGCACATTGTGAGAAATGCAACTCTTTTTTTCTGAAAAATGTGAATGTTGCAAATTACTTAAAGGTAAATTGTCTTAGTTTTGACTCTGTATAATAAACTTTTTAAATTCTGTATTCATATCCCAGATGGAAGAGAAGGAATTCTTAAGTCTCAAAGCTTTTTTTTTAAAAAAAAAAAAAAAAAAAAAGACCTGAACAATGTTTCAGAACAGCAATGCTATAGCGAAACATGAATGAAATATAATGAGATACTGAGATACTGCAAGTAAAAAGACAAGTGTTTTGCAAAGATGATCTTTTTTCTTTAAATTGAAAAAAACCTTTACTTATTCCTTCAGTATAACATAGAGAAAAAAACAATAAGCCTTGTAGTAATATGCCATAGGGCAAATTGTCAACCCAAACATAAGTAAAATTTTGCAAGTATAAACTTTGGATATTATGATGAAAAACCACATAGTAATGAGGCAAAATGCTTTGACAGAGTTAACACAGAGAGTGCTGTGGCCAGGTTGAAAGGAAAGTTTTCCATTCAGTTGCAGTTCACGCTTTCTAGCATTCCTTTAGTTGTGACATCGTAACAGAAAAACATCTTCCTTAAGAGATGACATAAGTGGCCACCACCTCCCGTGGACTTGGGACTGGGGGTCTCTCCTGCCTGGCTGCTGGAGCCCAGCGTGGTGCACACGCACACGCACAACAATGACATGGTTGGCCATGCACACAGACCCAGACAAGGCACTGCCTTCCAACAGCAGCAACATATAACACTACCAGGATTCACCTAAACGTAAGTGTAGGCAGCCAAGTGCCCTCTTCCTCTTCAGCTGGCAGAGGCAGAAGTTCGCTAGGGAAGGCACACACGAACGCCCCACTCCCTGGGTTCGCAAGCACACACACATTTGTGGATCCCCCAAATACCAGCACTGCCCCCTTGTCTGTCCAACACTCCTACCCAGATCCTGGGTCCTCTTATCCAGTTCATCATCATGAGTCTCCCACTCACCGGCTAGCCCACCGTGGTGCTCACTAGCAAATAGACACATGCATGCACAGACTCATCTCACCGGCACCCATCATTTGTGGGTCCCCTCAAATACTAACATGGACCATCCGCCCACCTGATACTCCTGCCCAGACCTTGGGATTACTTACTACTCACCAGCTAGTCCTGCTTGAAGTTTGCTAGGAAATTGCACATATACCCCATGCACACTCACAGGTTTAGAGAAGATAAAGACACTTGCCCCCACCAGCATCTGGCATGAGGCACCTGGGCTGTGACCCATAGTCCCACTTCTGCTGCCAGCACTGAGCCCCTCACTTTCCCCAGTCACAGCAGTCCCTCGCAGCAGCTGGTTTTCGGGACACACATTGTTCTTTCCCCTGTGACTGGTGGTCAAGACCCTCACCCATCCCAGTTGCTGGCACTGAGACCTTTACTAGCTCCAGTAGGGGATCCTACTCCCGGCTCCACTGGGGCACCTACACCCTGGTCGGACTCTAGTTGCTGACACCAAATCCACTCACTCTCACCTCACTAGTAGCTGCCACTTAGTCTTTACAGCACTCATATCCACAGGACAGAGGGTGAGATTACATGGAAAGAGAGTTAAGAAAGGATTTAACAAGAAGATAGGACAGATGATCAGATGCAGGGCTTGGTCAGACAAGTGTACTAACTTGCAATGTTTTACATGCTATTGGCACCTTTTATATCTCTGTCTATTACCCTCTTTGTTCCTCCCTGATCCTCTTCCCCTAAGTATTCTTTAATAAGCTTTGCAGAGTCTCACAGACCCCCTTGAAAATCCCAAATCCTCATGTTGGTCTTGTTTACCCGTTCTTATCAGTTGCAAAATCCAAATGACCTTCTCTAAAGCTGTGCCTGGGGTTTCCTAATGGTCCATCAATTAGTAACTGGAGCCATTTGGTCTTTCCCATTGTCTCTGTTATCTCTTGTTTTCTAATAGGTTTATGTCTCCCTGTGTTCTTATTTATCACTGCCCCATTTACTTATTACCCAGTTTTGCATTGAAAAGGTCCTTAATTACTGGATGACCTTGATGAAGCAGATACTTTCACCTTTAATATAACTTTACAGCCTTATTTACTGAATTCCAGATTACCCATCTGCCATTTTGACTTCCACCTCTGATAATGATGCTCAAGAAGGAGCCACCAAAGGAAATTTCTTTTTTTTTTCAGCTGAAGAGCCAATTGCACCTGTTTCATTTTGAACAACAAGGTAGATTTCCCCCCTCCTCCCTGTATTGCTCCTGTTTTATAGCCTCTCCACATTTTATTATTGCTTTCTCTGTTCTCATAGCATACATAGAATCATAGAATCATAGAATCATAGAATCATTTAGGTTGGAAAAGACCCTTAAGATCACCAAGTCCAACCATTAACCTAACACTGCCAAGTCCACCACTAAACCGTGTCCCTAAGCACCACATCTACCCATCTTTTAAATGCCTCCAGGGATGGGGACTCAACCACTTCCCTGGGCAGCCTGTTTCAGTGCTTCACAACCCTTTCAGTGAAGACATTTTTCCTAGTAGAGAGCAGAGAAGAGAAGAATCACCTCCCTGGACCTGCTGGCCACGCTGCTTTTTCTGCAGCCTGGGATATGGTTGGCTTTCTTGGCTACAATTGCACACTGCCAGCTCATATCCAATTTTTCATCCTCCAGCATCCCCAAATTCTTCTCAGCAGGGCTGCTCTCAGTCAATTCATAGAATCATAGAATCATTTAGGTTGGAAAGGACCTTTAAGATCGTCAAGTACAACTGTAAACCTAACACTTCCAAGTCCACCACTAAACTTATGTCCCGAAGCACCACATCTAAATGTCCTTTAAATGCCTCCAGGGATGGGGACTCAACCACTTCCCTGGGTAGCCTGTTCCAGCGCTTGACAACCCTTTCAGTGAAGAAATTTTTCCTAATATCCAATCTAAATCTCCCCTGGTGCAGCTTGAGGCCATTTCCTCTCGTCCTATCGCTTGTTACTTGGGAGAAGAGACCGACCCCCACCTCACTACAACCTCCTTTCAGGCAGTTGTAGAGAGCAATAAGGTCTCCCCTCAGCCTCCTCTTCTCCAGACTAAACAACCCCAGCTCCCTTCAGCCGCTCCTCACAAGACTTGTGCTCTAGACCCTTCACCAGCTTCATTGCCTTTCTTTGGACACGCTCCAGCAACTCAATGTCTTTCTTGTAGCGAGTGGCCCAAAACCAAACACAGTATTCAAGGTGCGGCCTCACCAGTGCTGCGTACAGGGGGACGATCGCTTCCCTAGTCCTGCTGGCCACACTATTCCTGATAAAGGCCAGGATGCCATTGGCCCTCTTGGCCACCTGGGCACACTGCTGGCTCATATTCAGCTGGCTGTCAACCAACACCCCTAGGTCCTTTTCTGCCGGGCAGCTCTCCAGCCACTCCTCCCCCAGCCTGTAGCGTTGCATGGGGTTGTTGTGACCCAAGTGCAGGACCTGGCACTTAGCCTTGTTGAATCTCATACAATTGACCTCAGCCCATCGATCCAGCCTGTCCAGATCCCTGTGTAGAGCCTTCCTACCTTCCAACAGATCAACACTCCCACCCAACTTGGTGTCATCTGCAAACTTACTGAGGGTGCACTCAATCCCCTCATCAAGATCATATTGATAAAGATAGATATTAAACAGAACTAGCCCCAGTAATGAGCCCTAGGGAACACCACTTGTGACTGGCCACTAACTGGATATAAATCCACTCACCACAACTCTTTGGGCCTGGCCATCCAGCCAGTTTTTTACCCAGCGAAGCATACACCCGTCCAAGCCATGAGCAGCCAGTTTTTCCAGGAGAATGCTGTGGGAAATGGTGTCAAAGGGCTTAATAAAATTCAGGTAGACAACATCCACAGCTTTTCCCTCATCCACTAAGTGGGTCACCTTGTCATACAAGGAAGGATCAGGTTCATCAAGCAGGACCTGGCTTTCATAACCCCATGCTGACTGGGCCTGATCACCTAGTTGTCCTGTACATGCTGCGTATGGCACTCAAGATGATCTGCTCCATAACCTTCCCTGTCACTGAGGTCAGACTTACAGGCTTGTAGTTCCTCAGATCCTCCTTCTGGCTCTTCTTGTAGTTGGGCATCACTTTTGCTAACCTCCAGTCAACTGGGACCTCCCCAGTTAGCCAGGACTGCTGATAGATGGTGGAAAGTGGCTTGGTGAGCACTTCCGCCAGCTCCCTTGGTACCCTTGGGTGGATCCCATCCAGCCACATAAACTTGTGTGTCTAAGTGGTGTAGCAGGTCTACTAACCATTTCCCCTTGGATTATGGGGGCTTCATTCTGCTCCCTGTCCCTGTCTTCCAGCTCAGGGGGCTGGGTACCTGGAGAACAACTGGTCTTACTATTAAAGACTGAGGCAAAGAAGGCATTTAGTACCTCAGCCTTTTCCTCATCCTTTGTCACTACATTCCCCCAACATCCAGTAAAGGATGTAGATTCTCCTTTTAGCCCTCCTTTTGTTGCTAATTTATTTATAGAAACATTTTTTATTGTCATTTACGGCAGTAGCCAGATTAAATTCTAGTTGTGCTTTGGCCCTTCTTATTTTCTCCCTGCATAACCTCACGACATCCTTGTAGTCCTCCTGAGTTGCCTGCCCCTTATTCCAAAGGTCATAAACCCTCCTTTTTTTCCTGAGTTCCAGCTGAAACTCTCTGTTCAGCCAGGCTGATCTTCTCCCCCGCTGACTCGTCTTTTGGCACATGGGGATGCCTTTAAGTTTTCCTTCTTGAAGACTGTCCAGCCTTCCGGACTCCTTTGCCCTTCAGGACTGCCTCCCAGGGGATTCTGTCAACCAGGCTTCTAAGCAGGCCAAATTCTGTCCTCCAGAAGTCCAAGGTAGCAGTTCTGCTGACCCCCCTCCTTACTTCTCCAAGAATCAAAAACTGTCATTTCATGATCACTATGCCCAAGACGGTCTCCAACCACCACATCATCCACAAGTCCTTCTCTGTTCGCAAACAACAGGTCAAGCAAGGTACCTTCCGTAGTTGGCTCACTCACCAGCTGTGTCAGGCAGTTATCACCCACACACTCCAGGAGCCTCCTAGACTGTTTCCGCTGTATTGTATTTCCAGCAGACATCTGGCAAGTTGAAGTCCCCCACGAGAATAAGGGCTAGCAATTGTGAGACGTCTCCCAGCTGCTTATAGAATATTTCATCTGCCTCTTCATCCTGGTTGGGTGGTCTATAACAGACTCCCACCATGATATCTGCCTTGTTGGCCTTCCCCCTGATTCTTTACCCATAAACATTCAACCCTATCATCACCACCATTAACCTCTAGGTAATCAAAACTGTCCCTAACATACAGGGCTACCCCACCGCCTCTACTTCCTTGCCTATCCCTTCTGAAGAGTTTATAGCCATCCAGTTATGTGAGTCATCCCACCATGTTTCCGTGATGGCAACTATATTGTAGTTTTCCTGCTGCAAAATGGCTTCCAGCTCCTCCTGTTTGTTGCCCATGCTTGCGTGCATTGGTGTAGATGCACTTCAGTTGGGCTACTGATTCTACCGCCTTTTTGGGGGAAGAAGCCTTAATTTCTACATGACCATTTTCAAGCGCTTCTGTGGTTTCTAACACATCCATAACCCTTCCGTCTTTGGTGCCGCATGGATCTCCATCCCCTGTCTCCACTGAGACGGCAGACCGAAGGACCTCACTAGCACACCATCCCTCAAACATTGGTGTGCCGCCCTCAGGCTTATCTCTAGCAAGCCCAGTTTTATTCCTTTCTCCCTTCCAATCTAGTTTAAAGCTCTTTCAGTGAGCCCTGCTAACTCCTGTGCAAAGATCCTTTTCCCTCTTTGAGACAGGTGTACCCCACCTGTCACCAACAGGCATGGTGTTGTGTAAACTGACCCATGGTCAAAAACCCAAAAATTCTGCCAGTGACACCAGGCTCAGAGCCAGGTATTGATCTGCTGGCTCTTCCTGTGTCTTCCCTCATCATTCCCTGCAACTGGAAGAATACAGGAGAACACTACTTGTGCTCCTGATCCCTTAACCAGTCATCCCAAGGCCCTGAAGTCTCTCTTGATTGCCCTTGGACTTCTAGTTGTAACTTCATTGCTGCCTACCTGAAAAATCAATAATGCGTCATAATCTGAGGGCCGTACTAGGGTAGGACATTTTCTTTCCACATCTTTTACCCGGGCCCCAGGGAGGCAGCAGACTTCCCTAAGAAGTGGGTCCGGTCTGTATATTGGGCCTTCTGTTCCCTTCAGAAGGGAGTCTCCTATGACAATGATCTGTCTTTTTTTCTTTATGGAAGCAGTTTTGATGCAGGGCATAGGCCGACTTAACCTCAGCGACACCTCCAAGCAAGATGAACCATCGTCCTTGTTATTGTTCAGTTCCACTTGCAGAGCCTCATACCTATTATGCAAGGGCAGTCATACAGTCTGTTCATGTTTCAATCTGTAATATAAACACTGGCATTCATCATTGGCTAACTTTTTTGAAAAACCAAAAGGAGCACTATTTTTATCTGTTTCTACAGGAATTTTTCTTATTTTCCATTAACTAGATAATACCTATTGGGTGCCAAAGGGTCAGACTTAACATTTTCGTATTGAAGACCTTTGTTCTCACCAGAAAGGTTTTAAACAAACCAGTTTCTGCCTGCAGTTCCTTTATGCTTTTTTCCCTTCACATGTGCCAACCATATGCTCACTTAACAAGCCTCTTCTTTAACTTATCTCACCCGGACTTTGTATCCCCTTTCTGCATCCACCACTTCTGCTTGAAATTTCCGTCACTGTTTGTTGGCACTATTTTTTATCCAATACTCTCTCAAATTGTCTTAGCCTTCTGTTATTTCTTTCCAACAGAAAAGAACTTTAGAGAATACCATATTCAGTCCATGAGCTAATGCAACAAAACACGCTTTGCAGAGAAGATATCTTGATTTGGTTATCTTCCAGCAGACTCTATTATTCCTTCTTTTAATGCTGCCTTTTACACTGTACACCAACCTCATTTTTCAGGAAAGCCATTTCCCTCATTGATTTAACAAATCAGTCTTGAAATAATGTTTTTAATTACTTGGTTTGAAAGAACAAAAATAAAATTCTTTATCTTATAACACTGTAGAAGCAACACAATGAACAGTATCAAAAGAAAAGCAAAACCAGAGACATTGTTTATATAAGGAGGTAACTGTACAGCTAGCTAGAATGTTAATTTCTATTAGTAACTGTAAAAACGTCCCTGAGTAAGGTATTTTGAAATTCATATCTTAAGTTACTATACAATGATTTCTTTTGTTGACATGCCCCAATTTCATATCTTTGCTTAGGGAGGGGTCCAGAGCTCGCTTTGCTTTATTTTGTTTTAACATCAAGACAGCTACTGCAAGAATGATAGCTCAATGGGACAGCCACGTTAGCTCATTGCTAGGTCTGGGAGAAGGAAACAAAAATTATGCACCCTGATCCTTTTTATTGTTTCCTACAATCTTGGTCCTATCCATCCCATCGGACTTTGGTTAATAGAGCACAACACCCATGTGGGGAGTATTTCCAAGTTCTCTCTCTATGGCATCCCAACTGTAAAAAGTAGGATACCTTGGGTACATCTTACTCGCTGCAGAGTGAAAATGGCAGTCAATGTATGTTCACTCAGCTCACATGAACTGAAAGTTAGAAATAATCCTAAATCCTACAACTGAATGTAATTTTAGATTTTTTCTTCTTTAATTCCTTAGCTGAAAAATGTTGTGAATGGTATTTTCCTCCTTAACTTTATTTTTTATGAGTACATAAAGGTTATAAGACGTTTATTTAAGAAGAGATTGAGGGAGTTGAACACTTAATATTTTAGATACTGTTTTAATGACCTTAAATTATCAAAAGGACATTCATGTTAGGCTGGCACATATGACATCTGTGGAAGATTTTTCTTCTTCTGTAATAACTGATGGAGTTCAGACCGGGCAAGGCATTTAAGATGTTGCTAGATATCTACATTCAGTCATGGAAATTGCACCCAGTTGTCTTATGGATTAGAGGTCACATTCACAGTGGGAAGTGTGAATTTAAGTGTTCCTATAGAATTGGAGTTTAAAAAAAAATTAATCTTCACTTATTATTTTTTGAGGTGGAGGAGTAAACCAAATAACTCCAGTAAGGGAATATTCTGGCTACATATATTATTTCATTCCATATTCTAATTCTAATTATAATGTGCACAAGTATTATTTAGTATACACAATGTAATATTCTTAAAAATGAAATGTTACTCAAGTCAATGAATATAGTATATTTAGCAGTCTTACAGTCAATAATCATATAAACTCCCTGATTCACAATATTGCCTAAGATTTTGGCAAAATTATGTACTGAAGAGACATAAAGAAAAAAATAATTTTACATGCAATTTTGTTAATATTTCCCTGTAAAATGATGCCAGCAATTACATGAATACTAACTGCTGTAGTTTTCTTATTTGAAGTATGTTTTAAATGTTGCACACTGCTTCATATAAATAGCATAGATTGTTTACATAACTCTCTAACTTTCTATAATCCCATTTCCAAATGAAAACTGTAAATCTCTCTCTTTTTTGATCCCTTTGTAACTTGAATATGCTTTTAAACCAACCAGAAGTCATAGCAATGACGAACTCGGACTCGCGTTAGTGATTTTCATACTACAAAAACTGTGTGTTTGTTAAAGCCTGTTCTTGACCTTTTCACAGATGAAGTGTGTCAATATCAAGGAACTTCTAAAGACTATTGATTTTAATGTCAAGCAATGGTCTCCTATTATTCATGACAATACAAAGTCACTAGAACCAAAATTCCATCTTCTATTCACATACTGAATCAGGAATTTGAATCATAATCTTCCTAGGAACAATAATATGTAATCTGTGTAATCTGATTAACTACTGTTATTTTTTTAACGTTTTCAATTTAAGAATTTAGAAGAATACTCTGACCTTTCTTTGCAAATAATCCATCAACAAAAAAACCACAGTAATGAGAGATGCAGTAAAAATCCATTTGGCTAATCCTTCCACAATTCTGACATTGTTAATAAAAGCAATCAATTGCTTATCTAAGATACCAACTAAGTAACAATAATAAAAGTTCAGTATTTGGTAACAGTGCTCTATTACCAGATCAGCATAATGATTCTCTCTAGCCATGAAAGAAAAGATGAATCACTAGAATAAAGGAAATCCATCCATTACATAGAGATAAATAGAGTTAATCCTACCATAGTAGTTCATCAGGTGCTACAAATACCCATCCCAAATCTGGACTGACTGTCCATGGACTGACTACTGACTGGAAAACCACTGAACTCACAACACTGTCCAAATACGTAGAAATCAACACCAGTTCTTGAATCTGTTGAACTGTTTTTAACCAAAAATATGTATAGTACTTATAACTTTAATAACAATTTCATTTTTTTCTTATTTGTACATGCCCCTTTAAAGAAACACATATATGCTCCAGATGATACTGGTTCTAGGAAAACATAAACCCCTTCTTCTATTTACTCAGTGTAACATTAAAAAGATGAAAAGAAAAGAAGCTTACTTAAAGTCTTTATACTTTAATGTAAGAGAAACTGGATTTAGAATTGTTTGCTTTTGTAATAAAATACTTACAAATGTCTATAAACTATAAATAATTTAACATCACTGTTGTAAGTGAAGTTGTATGGGGAAAAAAAAAGAAGATTAAAAAGAGTTAAAAATTGGGAACCCTGGAAATACTTCCTGAAGCAATATTAAAACAGAATAGCAAAAAGTTAGAATTAAAAACATTTGTCCTGAAATGTACCGGTTTCAACTCTCACTGGCATTTTAGTAACTTAATTATTTAAGTTAACTGAAAATTTAAAACAAAATAGAGTTTTGGAAAAAATAACCAATAAAATGGGCCATTTGGACAATGTATGTTAATATATAAAAGAGGTAGTGTTATACAGTTCTGGAGTCAAATAGAAAATTTATTTACAAAGCTTGACTGAAATTTTCAATACAGAGGAGAATATTTAAATGCATAAATCATGTTACCTTTAAAGAACAGTTAAGATTTCATTCTTCTAAATGCTTCTCCTAAAGTACTGTATACTACTAAATGAGCAAAGCAAATATTAGTATAGAAGTTATCTAAGGAAAGAAAACATTTTATCTTGCTGTTTGTTCATTGATCAAAATAGCAGCACAAGCAAGCTGAGGAAACTGGGAAACCTTGTGTGGAAGGTGAGTAGGAACTTTTGATCATCTGCATTCTATAGTCTCTTGCAAAGATAGTTCATAGAAGGGATAAAAGCTTACAGCTGTGATTTAAGCATAAGGAACAAAGTAGTCAACAGGGACTTTTGCTCTCCTGTTTCTAAGATCATAGCAGAAGAAAATGCACACCAGTGCCAAGTCTGCCAAGACCTCATTTTGGTCTGAGTTATTCTTGATCATGTTGTAAGAAGGCCACTCAACACAGATATTTTTTTCATGTTTTTTCATGCTCTGTCTTTAGGGATCTGGAACAAACTCCTACTTTCCTTTCTTCCAAGTGGCCAACTTCTAACAGGTCTGATAGCAAGTGAAACCTTTATATATGCTGCAAAATGCTAAAAAATCGTGCTGTGGCACAACAGTTGAAGTGGAATTTAGATGCATAACTTTGAACTTTTAGCACTTGAAAAGTACACTGGGCTTTTTGCTTTATTCAGAGCATGACAACTATAAAACCTCTATAAAGAAAGTAACTGGATTTTTTTCCCCTTGAAAGATACCATAATTGTAAATAGGGTTCCTCCATACCTGAGACAAATGAAGTCAGACATACTAGATTTCTGTATTTATGCTTTTGCACTAGGTTGTAATCACTCCAGTTATTTGGAAAGATTTACAATGGTAATTCATGGTCTACAATAGAGTCAATGCTTTAGGTGCTTTGTAGTTGTGATAGAAACAGTTACCTCTAGCTAACACATGCATGAGCAAGATTATGTGCAATCACATTTATGTGTTGCCTGACACATAAATTTATTTGCATTTTTTACTAAAATAAAAATAAAATGTTATACATTCTGTATATTATAAAAGCAAGTGTTCCAGTTTTAATGAAACATATCTGAGAAAAATTCTAGAGATGAAAAATGATTTAATAAAATATGGATTTTAAATTAAGATGTTTTAATTCTGAAAATAATTTATAGCTGTTTTAATTCAAAAGTGCTACAAATCCCTGGACGAGATAAAACTGTGAAGGCAAAGCTATATAGGGCATCTGAATCTTGCTGTTGTGAATATTTGACAGAAAAAGTGAGCCAACCACTACAAGTAGTGGTTCCTGCTTCCTCCTAACTCCCAGTTTTTCTGCCCCAGCCTCATGCTGAGTGGGGCAGAAAACAGCAGTTGCACTAAGAGCAGTTGCACTAATGACAACACATGAATCAAGGGGGAGGTATTTTACTTGCCTCAGTGCTTTGGAAACAGGTATCTACCTCTGTGTTTTATTCATGGGCTTCTAAAAAGACACGAAGGCATTATTGCCTTCTATTTCACTCATGGAAAGCTGAGTTAATCTGACTTTCTGAAGACTTACTGCTTTTAAAGATTCAATAAGCAAAAGTTAACATCAGATTTATTGCTCCCACAGTTTTCACATAACCGGAATTTTTGCAAGTATTATTACAGCCTGTGCTAAGTCACTTACATTGAGCCTGAAAGGACTGAATCATATGACTTTCCTTTGTGTCACAAACTATTCTCCACACACAGACCTACAGCTCTATATGTTCTGTTTCATGGGTGCAAAAATTTCCTATCTAGCCAGTCTATAATACTCCTTTTCATAATACAGGACAAAACTAAGAGGTTATATATGCCTGTATATGCTAAGTAGAAAAACTACATATCTTCTAGAATTAGGCCCATAAAACTATAGAAGACCAAAAAGATGTGGTCACTTACAATCAAGACTTTTATCTTAGTATAAAACTGGCAGAATAAATATGTAAATGATCACTGTGAGAGCAGCATTACCTTGTCTCAGGAGAAATGAGTCAGGAAAATCTGTGTGGTACTCTAACACTGTAAGATGATGATGATGATGATGATGATGATGATGATGATGATGATGATGATGATGATGATGATGATGATGATTGAACAAAAAAGACTTCAAATGGGAGATGTTCAAGTTTATTTGGACAGGTGCACATTTGTTAATTTAGGAAATCAAGGTCACATTAATAGTTCATTTTTTGCCAAATTACTTTTAGACAACCAACATAATATGGTAAGGAATGCACAAAACCAGAACTCTGATGCATAACAAAAATATCTGAAAGATGAGAAAAAGCTGCTAATATTATTTTAAGATGCCAAGCCTTCAATAAATGTGATATAATGAGATTTTAACGAAGGATTATGACATACCAAAATGTATGGTACAATGCATCTACACAACATTATATCACAGCTTTTTACTATTGTTTAAGATATCTTCTCAGAAAGCAAGCTATAATAATGGGCTATGTCAAAGTAGCAGAAGTTAAATTGAAATCCCAATATAAAAAATCCTACACACTTACATAATGATGCTGCTTACATAGCTCCACATCATGAGTCTTGGTTGTGTATTTGCTGACTTGCAGGAAGAACAGTGACAATAATATTAAACATAGGTTTGGGGAGACAAAGTATAACTGAGGATGGATGACACTAAGGTTTGGGAGTTGACATAAAGAGTACCATAGTGTATACAATCCCTTATGCAAGGACAGGAAAAGATCAAGATACACGAACAGAAGTCATGGGGCTGTTACCTCTAATAAGGATATAAGGAATCTCTGCATAATACTTATCAGCTCATGGAAAGGAATCATGGAAAGGAATGAAAACATGATACGATAACCTCAAAAAGGGGAAGATACTGTAACATATATGCCCAATCCAGGAATATTGTATGTGTGAATTCTGTGCAATCCAGGAATACTGAAAGTGTGAATCCTGCCCTGGAGAACTGAAAACATAGTAGTGACACTGAAAGTCACTGAAAGTAGTGATACTGAAAGCATCCATCTTTCTATCTACCTATCTGTCTATCTATTTACCCATCCATTTATCTCAAAATGCTAAAACTACATGTCTTAGCAATACAAAAGGAAAGGTTCATGTGTTCTTTTATATGACTGTCCTGGTTTTGGCTGGGATAGAGTTAATTTTTTTTTCTTCTAGTAGCTGGTATACCGCTGTGTTTTGGATTTAGCATGAGAATAATGTTGATAACACACTGATGTCTTAGTTGGTGCTAAACAGTGCTTACACTAGTCAAGGACTTTTCAGCTTCCCATGCCCTGCTAGCGAGAAGCTGGGAGAGGACACAGCCAGGACAGTTGACTCAAAATGGCCAAAGGGATATTCCATACCATATGACGTCATGCTCAGTGTATAAACTCGAAGGAGCTGGCTGGGGGGAAACTGCCGCTTGGGAAGTGGCTGGGCATTGGTTGGCAGGTGGTGAGCAATTGCATTGTGCATCACATTTTGTATATTATTATTATTATCATCATTATTATCATCCTTTCCTTTTCTGTCCTATTAAACTGTCTTTATCTCAACCATGAATTTTACTTTTTTTTTTTTTTTTCCTGATTCTTTTCCCCATCCCACTGGGGAGGCGGGGAATGAGCAAGTGGCTGTGTGGTGTTTAGCTGCCTGCCAGGTTAAACCACAACAGCTAAAAATCCAGGCAAAGTAACTTCATGATATTATGTAATGTAGTCAGTAGGATTACAGGAAAAAAAAAGTCCTTATTGATTCTGAAAACATTGTGTAAGTACAAGAATATTGGCTTTTTACAAATCAAACCCAAGTACTAGGATCAGCTTGGTGATGTGAACCACACCTCCAGAAAACAGAACAACATCCCTGTCTGATGAATTCAGCACTTTGGACCACTCATACAGACCTAAGAAAGCTATGTATATTGTAAACTTCCTGGTTCTTCTTGTAAGAAATAGGACATGCCTTTGACATGTTATCTAGAATGTAACTGGTTAACTGTTTAAGGGAAATGTCTTAAGCAAAGAGATAACGTTGAGAGAACTAAGGAAGCAGTTGGAAAAGAGTAACAGGAACATACTACTTTTCTAGTCTCTAGGAAAAAAAATTCTTACGGGTTTGTTTTCTAATTTGTAGCCAGTTTCTAAAAAATAAAGATTTATTGATTGATGAATTATAAATGCAGAAGGAATAAATTATGGACATTCTTACATATCTAAATCCCAGTCCAATGGACTTCATCTGATTAATTCTAATCTGAATGAGAGAATATCTCTGTGGGGAAGTATGGATGCTTTGTTTTAAAATTTACAAGTGCTTAAGAACTCTCTGAAGACTCGGTTATCCAATATATGAGTTATTTATACTTTTAAAAAAATCTTATCTCTTTAAATTGTATCTAGTTTCACTCTCAAAGTATTTGATCATAGTGTAACCTAGTGTTTAAATAACCTTCTTATCAGCTTCCAGCACTCAGGTACTTGTTTCCAGACTACAGTCTAGTTACTGGCTCTTCTTTTTGCTACATCAACTAGAATTACTTTCTTGTTATTTATCATGAAATTCCAAGTAATTTTCTAATTTACTGTCTTACAGTAAATTTACATCACCAATTACAGTAAATTTACATCACCAATAATGTTTAATATCATTAATTAGATACCAACAGTCTTCTGATTTATCACGAAATTACCTTTTAATTGTGTAATAGGAATACAGCACCATATACATTTTATATAAAGTCTATAGCTTTTACAGATAAATTTAGCTTTTCCATTACTGCATTATTGCAGACAACTCTATGTTACCGCTCTAATTATAAGCATAGTGTTTCATTTCCAAAGTCAGAATTATCTTTGTTATTAAAATATGTATGTATCCTTGGATTGGATTCAGTGATTCCATTCAAAACTGAGACATTTACATCTAGAAATCTATATATGAGAAGTGTCTAAGTTCTTTTTACAATTAACACATATAGTCAGTAGAATTGACGCAAAGATTCCCCTGACAAGCTGCAAGTCAATTGACGAAACACAGTCATCTACCGATATTTCAAAATAAGGGTATATGATACATATGACAAAGGGCCAGTAAGATCCCTGCACCCTTCAGTATTAGCTGCTGGAGACCAAGTGTAATATTAGGACATTTCAAAGAACCTTAAACATCCATGCTTGGACATGGAATCCCATCTTTAGCATGTGCTACAAGATGAACTGAGCTACTCTTCAGTCTCTTTTTACTGTATTGAATAAGTATTCAATTCCCTTGCCCATAAATAGACTGTAGCATTCAAAATGCCTTGTGGTAATACTGCCTGACCACCAGCTGCCACTCTAGAAAAGGCACAGGTCTCCTGTAAGTTCTGCAAGTCTTGTATAGATATACTGAATAAATTAGGGCAACTCAAATCATCCTGGATGTCTAGTTTTAAATAAATGAACTGAGCTATAGATTTCCACTGACTATTGTGGAGGTTTAGACGTCTGTCTCACATAGGATCACAGCATCAGGATCCAGCTCAAGCTCTAATATGAGCTCCCTGCTTAGCCAAGTCAGTCTCCCAATCTATCTACTTGTTTTCCTGGGTGTCAGGATAGACTTTTCTTGCACTTGAAGGATGCTGTCCTTAAAGACCTGATGGCTTTCCTTCTGTCCTTTGCCATTCAGAGCTGCCTCCCATGAGATCCCACCTACCAGTTCCCTGAATAAATGAAAATCTGATGAAGCTGAGGGTGCTAAATACTGCCACTTGCTTTCATCACTCCCTTCAGGCTGTTGGAGTCCATTATTTCACATCACATGCAGACACTTAAGTTAATATGTCAGTTAATAGCTGATACACACACATAGTGTCCTAAACTATCTCTGAGTCTTTTTCTTTCTTTTCTCCTTCTTTCTAAAGTCCTAGTCTTAGTTTATTGTAATTGCTATCCACCTTCCAAACTGATAATTTTTATATATCAAATTTCCATATGCTTAAACATAACATTCTTAAATAATTATCAAACGTAGAATAATCTTACCATTTAGAACTACTGTTGAAGATAGGCTACTGTATGTCACCTCAGATATTCAAATTAAACACATAAGAATAGACTAACTTTAAAAAAATAAAAGAATACATATATTTAGTCTAAATATTAAGTGCACAAATCCTCCAGTTTTGTTTCCAACAGTCCCCAGACATGATGTTCAGTTGAAAGAGCATAGTATATATAAGTAAGATGAGGTTATTTAAAATAATAGAACTTCCAATTTGTTTCCATTTCATCTGTTGTAATACTTCAAATTACACATTGGAAAAGATAAAGAAAAAAAAATCATTTCCACATATATGTTGGCAGCATTTAAATGGCTAGCATTGATATTTTTATACAGCGTCTCTCTTTTGTCAGAAGCATATTCAACAAGGGTAAAAGGGTCAGGTTAAATAAGAATAAACTGTTTTTTCTCTTCCCGTTCAAGTGGCTCTAAGCCTCTTTACATTTCTCTGTATCCTTTGGCATATGTTGTAGTTAGAAACACGGTCTCTTAAGAATGTGTAGTGTTAAGCTTTTGTAAGCTAAATATAATTAATGACAGCATAAGAAACGCCTTCAAATGGAAACATTTATCTAAGGATTTTTGGAAATGTTATGAATATGAGAGGTGTCATTCTCTATGTCACCTGAGAAACCTTATGATCAACAGCATATCTTTTTTTCTTCTGAAGAGGAATAAATCATTGCAAGGTGACTGTGACATAGTAGGTAACTATGTTGCAACTGCAGCACAGCTTTGGGGCAGAAATGTCAGGGGGGTTTATATACATATGCAGATACATACGTGCATGCATATATATTTATAGATATATATGTGTGTATATATACACACATATATCTCTATATAGACATGTAGAGATATATAGGGTTTTTTTAATTGTTGTTTGGGTTTTTGGTTGTTTTTTTGCTTCGTTGGTTTGGTTTTTCAAATAGAGTAAAATTGTATACATAGTGATTCAGAGCTGCCTTTAGTGACTTTAATCAGTTTGTCAGTCTTATTGAGTGATACAATGGAAAAAAGTATCTTAAGAATTTTTAACAGAAATGCAAGAGATGATATGGTTATGCTAAGACAGTCATAGAACAATGTCACTGTTAAAGGGAAGGTTGATAATTAAGGCTTGGTCTTCACTTTCTGTTGGCACAGTTTACTTAATGGATACCAATCCGAATAGGGAACAAAGAAGAGGGGGGCAACACCCCAGTGTTAATGATGCCATAATCTGGAAATATATAATCTGGGATAGAGAGTTTATGCTATTTTTATTTTGCTTGTAAGTGCATCTGGTCAAGCATGAAATATATGGTTATCAGATACCTAATGGTCACCAGAGACTTGACAACCTAAATTACTTAGGGCTAATGAAGATAAATAGCATTCTAAGCATGGACAGATACTACATACTGAAGAGAAATTGACACTGATGTTGTTGCCAGGCAACTCATCTCCCCATGTAAAACATGCATTTCCTATGATTTTATTGTATGTGTATCCAGAAAAAGATGGGGCTGGGAGTGGGCAGGGGGGCGGGGGGGGGCAGACACTAGTATTCTCTTTCACTGAATTACTACTGTATAGTAATGTATCAGAAAAAAATCTGTATTCACTAATATAATTTTATTATGTTCTTAAACATAAGATCCTCATTCTTTTTTATGGATCTTACATATAAAACAAGGTAAGAAAGCACAGTCACTTACCTCTGGTGGATTTTAAAAAGTTAAATTCTACATTTTCATTGAATAATGATGCTTTCTTTAGGGATTTATATTGGTATCTGGGCAATTTTCTTGATACAGTGCCAATCATTATCTGTAAGTGGATGAAATCGCATTTTGTCTCTTTCAGTTCAAACAGGAAGAATAAAGGATTCAGCTCTATCACCATTTATTCTGTATGCATCCAATTTATGACAGATTTTTGTTTTCCATTTTCATTCTCTTTCTTTTATTATAGAATAGGTCTGTGATTGTTCTTTTTACATAGGGTTTTCCTAAGTGCTATACAAGTACCACATAAGCATCATAATTAAGATTTATTTCTAACAAAGCTAAATTGAATTACCATTAAGAGAAGTGTATAGAGCTTAATGATATTCTAGTAAAGCTCAGAAATGTATCCTGTAACAATCATTTCTCTAAGAACCTGCTCTCTTACGTTTTCCTGGTTGTGCTACAACATCCCTGATTAATACACACTCCAAGAAACCTGAAGAGTGTTTACTGTAAAAGCAGATGTAATTTTGTATTTCATTCCACAGTTAGATTCTTTGTTTTATAAACTACTTTAATGTACTTTTTTCCTGCATTCTCACATAGTTATTTGGTGGGAAGAGTAAAGCCCTAGAAAGGCATCAGCACATGTACTATAGTGTAACAAATACCGTGAATTTAAAATTAGTTCAGCATTGTACTTGATACAGAAATGCAAGCTCTTTGATACTGGTGCTGTCTGTTTTCTAGATCACAATCATAATAAATATTCACAATGCTTAAGATGCTAGGGGCTTATTTCTCAATTTTATGCAACCCAGACAGAGTCTTTCAGTTTTTCTCACAGCTAATGCTGAGACAGATAATTGGGAAAATTCTAATTTAGTAGCCTCCAGATGAAGCAATGATATCACTTGCAGTTATATTTTCAAGAACCTTAAAACCAAAATTGAGATCAAGTATTCAAAGAATTATTATTTTTCGATTCATTGTTGCATTCTGTCTTGGTTTCAGCTGGGATAGAGTTAATTTTCTTCATAGTAGCTGGTAGAGGGCTGTGTTTTGGATTTAGGATGAGAATAATGTTGCTAACACACTGATGTTTTGGTTGTTGCTGAGTAGAGTTTACACTAGTCAAGGACTTTTCAGCTTCCCATGCTCTGCCAGGTGCACAAGAAGCTGGGAGGGAGCATAACCAGGACAGCTGACCCAGAGTGGCCAAAGGGCTATTCCATACCATGTGACATCATGCCCAGTATATAAGCTGGGGGAAGAGGAAGGAAGGGGGGGACATTTGGCGTGATGGCGTTTGTCTTCCCAAGTGACCGTTACGCGTGATGGAGCCCTGCTTTCCTGGAGATGGCTGAACACCTGCCAGCCGATGATAAGTAGTGAGTGAATTGCTTATTTTGCTTTGTTTGTGTGTGTGGCTTTTGCTTTACCTATTAATCTGTCTTTATCTCAACCCATGAGTTTTCTCACTTTTACTCTTCCAATTGTCTCCCCCATCCCATTGTGGGGGAGTGAGAGAGCGGCTGTGTGGTGCTTAGTTGCTGGCTGGGGTTAAACCACGACACATTCATTGCTTGACATTGTTTGGGCTATTGAACAACTAATAAGATTATCATCACTTTAAAAAGAAAACACTACACAAAGTTTTGTTCAGTGCTGCATCCAATATTGGATAGGAGAATATGTAGAACTTCCTGTAACTTAAGTCCCAGGGTTATACATTGTGATATGGCTCTCTAAACAAACTAAGTTTTTTACATTTCTAATATGAAAGATGGAGGGTTCACTGATTTTTTCTATGCCTTTTTTTTTTTTCTTTTTGCATCTGGCTTGCAACTGTGTTTAGTTTCTTTTACTCTAATGTGATATGGACAATGCCCTTAACAACATGCTTTAACTTTCAGTCAGCCCTGTAGTGGTCAGGCAGTTGGACTAGGTAATTGTAGGTCCCTTCCAACTGGAACTATTCTATTCTGTTCTGTTCTGTTCTGTTCTGTTCTGTTCTACTCTACTCTACTCTACTCTACCCTACCGTACCCTACCGTACCCTACCGTACCCTACCCTACCCTACCCTATTCTATTCTATTCTATTCTATTCTATTCTATTCTATTCTATTCTATTCTATTCTATTCTATTCAAGTGAGATGCATAATGCATTGAAACTCCATGGAAAGCTGTTTATCCACTATAGCCTTAGATTAAGCATCATAACTAAAGGAGAAGACTGGGAAAACATGGCACATAGTATTAACCCTCCTAAGTAGCAAGTTGTATGTACTTCTTTCCTTCCTCCGCTACTATTAAATGGAATTCTTACTGCCATACTTAGGAGTTACCCAAGGCTGAAAATGGAAATGCTATCTTTCTTAGCTGACCAATTACATCTGCCTTTCTATAAAAGATAGATAAGCTTTGGAGACCAAACTCAGAATGCCTATGTCAGGTATACATTACCTAACAAAAATAAGATTCGGGTGGACAGTCTTTTGCTTAGAATGTGTATTTCAGAGAACTAAGACAAATGAGATGGTGTTGGTGCCCCCCATGCCAGTGAATGCAGGAAATTTATGCCACTTTGCTTTGGTGGGACAGTGTCTTTTCTGCAGTCACATGAGTTCTTTTGTTTGACTCAGTTATATACATTGCAAAGAAGTACATCTTAACAGGGTTCTCTGTTGCTTTTTGTTAAGGACAATGTAAGGATTATTTAGTGCTTTTCCAGTATCTCAGTTTTCACACCTGAGAATATGTCTCAATGTACCAGAAAAATGCAAGGTGGGCAAGAATGAAGAGCAAAGAAGAGAATCACATACCTGTAGCCAGGGAAGAGCATTTTCAACTGGAAAGAGATGTCCTGTCTCCCTGGACTTAGCATAAATTTTGTATTAAGTGGTCACTGGATAAAATACAAACAAAACGTTCTACAAGGAATGCATTTTTCTCCGACATACTCAGTGATAGGATATATATTTATAAATTCTGCTCTTAGATCCACACTTGTAGCATTCATTGAATTCAAGGATCTGAGGGATCACCCAAAATTAATAAAATTCTGCCTTGTGAAATAGTTGCAGTAACACTGGATTTGTCTTGAGGGATGAACTTTTTATCGATACTCTTGTATTTAAGCTAAAAACAGATGAAATCAAAAAGTAAATGACTGATTCCAACTGAATAAGGTGTATATTTTATGAAAGTTCAAGGATCCAGTTTAAAACTGTTTTTCTTCCGAACCTGCTTTCTATTGCCCATTAACTTATCAGTAAAACAGGAATTAGAAAGACATACTTAGAAGTGAAGTGATTAGAGAGTCATTTAAATAAAGTTTTCATGCCTATTTAAATATTTCAATACAGTTCTGATATTGGAGACAGAGTGTAGCGTATGTTCATGAGGAATATTCACATATACTTATGCTTTCAATATTAACATGAACTATAGCGCATCATGTCACTGGTGTTTAAGCACTGAACAGTGGCATGGAACAAAGACTGCAGAAAACCTGACACTTCTGTATCTTTAAATTTAGAATTAGGTTTTGTGGTTTTAAACTGATTTCAGTTTTAACTTTAGACAAAAAGTTTATTCTTTCTGTAATAAGAAATAGCAACAGGAATTATACAAAAGCAAGATATTTTCAACGTTTATATTGCTGAGGCAAGTAAGTGACAGATATGTTCAGCAATACAACAGTACTGTGAAGCAAAGATTCTGTGAAAGAACTGTTTCATTTCAGTTACTAGATACAGTAATAGCCCTCTGGAAGCTACAACCTTAAGACATTTGACACATGTAAATTCATAACAAGGAAGAGAAATAGAAAAAAAAACAACTTTAAGAAAATATTTCCCATATAGAATATTTTCTCAAAGACTGTGTTTAATTTGTTGTATATGTACTGGTAGTGGAGCAATGTAATTCATATTTTGTATATTTATTTTTGTCATGTGTTCTTCTTCCTCCTTCCACCTAATGTATAAGTTGCTAAAAGTTACATTGTTATAGTAGATATAAATATTCCAAAATACAAAATCTATCATCTGTATCTTAATTTCATGATAACCATTGCACTATTAATTTACTACTTTATTTTTTTTATCAAAATAAGAAAGAAATAAATGTGTTCAAATTATTTATTGACTAATATCTCAAATTCTTTCCTGATAATAGTTATAATTATTGTCCTTATATGATACTATTTTGAATTAAACATTTTGTTAATTTTCTGATTCTCTATAGTTGGTTTGCCTTTTATTCTTAATATTCTGTTTATCATATAACAATTTCCTTTTTACAGCTGTATGAATGAAGGAAACTAAAGAGATTTAGAGTGATAATATTAATATTTAGAAACACAGCATAACCTGAGACAGGGCTGATGAAGGATGTGGATCACATCCAGCAATGATATGACAGGTGGTTGGATGGGATTCATTATAGAATTAAGAAAACTAATATTAAGTATATATGTGTGAACTTGGTATCTAATCTTCTATTAGTCAATGAAGAGCCAGAAAATGCAGTTGGCAGAAGCAGGATAATGATTTGCCTGTCTAGATATTATATGGGTGTCCTTGTTTCGGCTGGGATAGAGTTAATTTTCTTCCTAGTAGCTGGTATAGTGCTGTGTTTTGGATTTAGGCTGAGAATAATGTTGCTAACACACTGATGTTTTAGTTGTTGCTAAGGGGTGTTCATATTAGTCAAGGACTTTTCGTCTTCCCATACTCTGCCAGCAAGGAGGTGCACAAGAAGCTGGGAGGGAGCAGAGCCAGGACAGCTGACCCAGACTGGCCAAAGGGATGTTCTGTATCATATGACGTCATGCTCAGTATATATATGGGAGGGAGATGGCCAGGGGGCAGCAATTGCTGCTTAGGGACAGGCTGGACATTGGTCAGTGAGCAATGACATTGTGCATCACTTGTTTTGTATATTCTTTTATCATTATTATTATTATTATTTTCTCTTCCTTTGCTGTCCTATTAAACTGTCTTTATCTCAACCCACCGGTTTTACTTTTTTTTTTTACAATTCTCTCCCCCATCCCACCGGGAGAGGGAGTGAGCAGTTGTGTGCTACTTAGTTGCTTACTGGGGTTAAGCCACGACAACATGGAATGTCATTTCCTAAACAGAAATGTCAAGTACCACTTGCAGCACTGAGTCGTTTTTCACTCACACAAGGCTGGTGGATGTAACATGGAGCCTATGGGAGAACCTGTGACTTGTTGGAATGTCAGCCAGAGACTGTGTGACACGTTTTAGGTTGACTAAAACTATGTTTAGATAGCTGAACTATTCCTTAGGCATCAGAGCTTTCTGGGCTCTCCTGGTAATCTTAGCTATCAGGGAAGCCTATATGTTGTACATACCTAAATTTAAGTATCAGTTTTAACTGAATCCTACATTGCAGTCACATTCCACACATAAATTCCAAATTTTTTTCTTAATGTAAATGTGAAATATCATCCAGTTTAAACTAATAAAAATAGTATATCTCTACAATACTTAATGGGTATAAATATAACAATTTTCTTTGCACAAGAGGTTTGGCTTCATAAACATGGCAGACAAACTTTCAATAATAACAGACTATGAATAATGAACAGGGAAAGAGATCAGTCTATTTGATTGCCAAACATACTATTCTCTACAAATGAAATAAATATATGGCTAGAATACTGTATGATAACAATTATAATGATTAATTCATTTGTTGCAGAATCCTATGGATAAACAAAACCAGTATTCTCCTAGAGGGCAAAAGAATTCTCTCCATTCTGCACAGAAAAAAATCTCGTAATGATACATTATTTAGAATAAAGGTATACAAACTCATTCCTTATTCATATCTTTATTCCAACTATGTATTATCTCAAATGATAAGGGCAATAGACCACATGACAGAACATCTTTCTTTTACTGCTAGAAAGGGAGAATTTAATTAATATGAAAATATTTCCTGTATTTATATTTCAAGTCAATATTTTATTCCCTAGCATTTCCCTTCCTTAAGAAACTAAGTTTAACATGCACTTCTCATTACTAAAGAAAAATTCATGGGAAAAGAAAAAGCAACAAAGAAGCATTCACATTTTTATATTGATGAAAGCTGATAGATCATCGACTAAACAGACTAATTAGAATCCTGTATATATGTGTGTAAGTATACATATATGTGTATGTGTGTATACACATACATTTCCATTTTTTTCATTGATCCTAATTATCTACAAGGATGTGTTTAATTTTTGTGTTGAACTTTTTGAAATAAACAGAGATACTGTGCATTAGACTGTACTCATATGTTTTCTTCAAGTCTTTTCAGATATTTCCTAAGTAACCACTGTATTAGTTATAAACAAAATTCAGTTAGTCTCATTTATAGCTCAAACATTATCTAGAGCATTAGAAAATATGACAATTTTAGCTCTGGATTTCTTTCATAAGATATATTTAAAAAAAAAAAAAAAAACAAACCCACACACATGTGGAATGGACTTAAAACAAGAACAGAGGTAAAGAAATTAAAAGCAAAAATTTAAACTGTGAATTAGGGTCTTTGCTGTTGTTATTGTCAATGCAGAGAAAATGTGTGTTTCAAGAAAATGTTCAACCAATAGTTACCACAATGGACAAGACCAAAGTATTTCAGTCAGTAACAGAAGCAACTTCATTGTAAACCTTCTAGAAGTCCAGTTCAATTGCCACTAGAATTACAGTAGTGTTGGTAATCATAGATTCAAGGTTAATTCCCAGGGAACAAGTACAATATTAAAAAAAAACCATGCCAATATCAGCTGTGTTCTCTTGCTCTTATTGCTGAATTACTGTTACTTTTGCCATTCTAATTTGTTTCCATGTAACAGGTAATTTAGCTATAAATAAACCCCTAATACAAATCTTTGTCCTTATGAGAAAGCACTATTTTTTTTGTTATATTAATCCATCTTGTACATTGACACATGTTTCTATGCATGGCTTTCAGGTACATTAACAAGTAAATCATAGGTGGCCATAAAATGCGTAAGGAATTAAATGTATTGCTTTAACTGTTAATGAAAGTTTATCTCACTATTATTCAATTTTCTTAAAGGCAATTTAACTTGGATGATAAGATATGCAGTATTCAAAATCCAAATATTTCATATGAATATTCATAATCCATATGAAGTCCATACGAACATTTACACTACATCTATTTCTATATGCTTTCTATTAAATTGAAACAGTATTCAAATGTAGTGATGTTGCACAGAATCATTTTAAAATAATTTTTAAAAGCCTTGGGGGAAAAAGATATCTCATCAACAATAATAATCTACCTTGCAGATTACTTTTCTTATACTGTACATCTTTTTCCCTTCACTGGGTAATAGATGTTTGCCTTCTGGGTTTTGACATTGTATGGAAAGATTACTGGAGGTGTTGACTTTCACAAATCAATATATTAAGCTTTTGCTAAAAGGATCCACTGTAAAATGTCTACTGCAACATCTCCATCTAGAACTCTGCTTGCAGTTTATTTGAAAGAACTCTATCAACTAACTTCAAGAAAAACTTAATCACCTATCCACCTACATTTCTAATTGTTTTCCAGACTGTTCTTTTCGATTTTGTGGCAATCTCTAAAAAGACTATTTCTGTGAACCACTCATACTATAAAAGACAGACAGTATGTAGAGTTTTCACACTTCATTTGGAAATTGATGGACCTGTGGCATAAAAAGCTGATTTAAAATATCAGCTCTTTATCAGAGATTGTCAAGGATGTAGTAGCATGTTGCTTGTATCCTAAAGAGGCTTAGACTACTATGCATACAAATAGTTTTATCATAATTTTTATTACAATACTTTTTGGTACAACTGTAAGGTCTTAACAGATGGTTAACCACTGAAACTTGTAAAATTATTTGCAATTCCTATAGGAAATTTAAGTATTTTTTTCTTATTGAAAGCTGAAATGAAAAGTTTATTTTATGCCCTTTTCTCTTTCCCCTTTTTGCACCTTCTAGCTCCCCCCCACCTCCCCCAGCCCTGTGCAATTAAACCACACTCTATTTCTTCATGTCTTCCAAGAACTATCTCTGGTAGGAACAATCAAAGTGAAAAAATCTCTTGGGCTGTACTCTAAGAAGGATCCCCATTTCTGACACAGTAAGAGATGCCTCCTAAAAATGACTCTATAATGCTCCAAAACAGTCCAAATGGGGCTACAAAAAAATAAAAAGCTTTGCAATGCAGTTCTACAATTGCAATTGCAGTTATCTAATTATTCACAAAAATGTAATTTTAGAGACAGACACATGAACTAATTAGGACATAAAAGCAAATAAGCTATTCTATGAATTTTGCCAAAAACGGAATTGAGATCAACAAGTAAGAACATACTTGCTATTTAGTTACATCCAAATATATGTAGATGTCAATGGCAGTATCAATACTGCACCAGAAAATGTCTCCTAAATCATCCAACTAGATTCAAAGGAGAGTATTCTTATACCTGATGGTTTTGAGGCTGGAGAGAAAGCACTAGTCTGACTCTACATATCCTCAGTTCAGTTATTTGAGACTACTTTACTTTTATTAGGTTTTGTTTGCTTGTTTGTTTGTTTTAATTGGAAGAGAAGGCTTAATCCCAGACTATTTACAAAACTTTTACTTGAAAAAATACAGTGTTCCTTCTTTACAGGATACTAGGAAATGATTGGTTTGCTGTTTCCTAATGGGGGCTACATATCCTTGTTATTATATGAACTGCCTAGTGGAAGGATTCAAAGATGTCACTTAAAGCACAAGACACAGTCTTCAACAATCACTAGAGAATAAAAAAACTGGAGGACCTTCAGCTGGATTCTATGTGGGAAAATCTACATTGCCAAGGAAGGTGCTGGAACTTGATGATCATAGACTAAGATCTGCACTAAGCTAAATGTCCTTTTAGTTTATTCAATGTTTCCCCTGCCTCTATTAATATAATTTGTTTTCCCCTCATCAAGGGTTATGTGGCAGAGATCCTTCACTGATGCACACTGGACAGATATACTCTACAGTTTATATCTGGATATTTTAAAATAACGTATTTGCCATCTGCTGTTGAATCTCACCATGTCATTGTCCATATTTTCCTTTAAACTGCTGCCAGGATTAAGATCTCCTACTTTGATGAGGGTGTGGAGATCTGTGTTGTCAGACAGATTGCCAATGAGCAGGCTTAGACACGTTGGAACATTTCCACCTGCCCAGTAATCACAGATCCTTGAGCACAAAAAAAAGCAGCAGGGTTTTTTTGCCTCCTTTGTGGCCACTGAACATATGATGTCTTCCTAATGCAATTGGCTGGACTTGGAACATTTTCTGCTGATGATACTCTAACATTTTTCACTGCAGCCTCATTTGTTACGATCCTAGTTAGAGAATAATGAGAATGAATTTTGCCTGTCACTGAGAAATCCTATATATACAATTAACGAACTGGCTGGTAATTAATACTGAAGCTTGTCAGCCACAGGAGATATTGCAGAGTCAAGAATAATCTGAAACATACAGTTTAACAATTAGATACAGAAATTACAGTATTTCAGATGCTTACACAGAATATCGTCCAGCTTTATTAAACCTTAAACTTTTCATGCTCCATGTTTTTAATGCTTGAATTTAAAGTACTGTTTGATAGCAGAACATTATGCAAATACTGTTGTGCAATATACATTACAACCTTGCGTCTGTCTAAAGATGACATTGCCACATCTTTCAAAGGACAATTCATCATACTGACACTTAATAAGACATTAACAATTCAAAAACTACTCTATGGCTCACCAGTGTAATGCATGCTTGACTGATGGTTTTGCAAGAGCAAATTCTTTGTTGTGATGCTAATGTGAAATAGAAAAAAAGTTGTGCCTAACTAATTATGTAACTAATTGAATTGGTCTCAAAAAAAGGTCTTACATATATTGTTAAAAATATCACCTAAAGAATGCTGTAAAATTCAGCTTGTTTTATAAATCATAATTTTTCTATTGTATTCTATGTCTATTCATATATAGCATTCCAAATGTCATTACTTTGCACTGCTCTCTGATCTTTGATTTACTCATTTTTTAACCTGTATATATTCAATTATGTCATATTTTGTAAATACAATATACCAAAACGTGTTAAAAAAAATAACACTCTGGTAATTGCACGAGGAGAAGCAAAATTTTTAGGTGTCTTTAAATTCAATTTTTATGGATTTGCCTAGTGTTCTACCAGTTTAGATGACATACAGACCTATAGAAAATATTTAAATCACATGATAATAGCAGTATAAAACTTTATTGTCATTAAGTAAAGTACACCTTAAACCAAAACATTAAATTAGTACCAATAAACAACTGAGTAACTTTAGCCATATTTTATAATCTCTTGAATGAGAACAATGAAGAGTACAGGAAATCTACTTCAGTGGATTAGCCTTTCTCTAAGAATCCTAGAGGACAGCTCTGAGTTTCTGTTCTTTCTCCTACAGAGCTCCTGCTTTGTTTCCACAAAGTATTGCTCCCTATGTACAAGAATTACTAAATATTCTGTATTGTACTGTCATTTGTATGATACAGTCAAGACAATATAATTCAACATATGATTTAAGTACCTCCTCCATTTTTCAGGATCTACCTTGTTCTTTTCAACACATAACAGTCAGTTCCTAGTTGTGTCTTAAGCTTCTGCAATTAACATTACTCTATGTGTGCCCGAGAGAATTCATTCCAAATGGCTGTTACTTCTCAAACAGAAAGTAAAAGGAACTAGTCTACAGGGCAAAGATTTTCAGAGTAATAGACTGAAGAGCACATATATAGTCAAAACATATGACAAACTTTGTAAAGTAGGGTTAGTGGGCTACATGCGTATACAATAATTTTCACAAATAGATAAACACTCTAAATACCAGTCAGTTTCCATGGAATCAAGCTATTTTTAATGATGAAAGAAAAAACATTCTGACAAATGTTTACATACAAGAAGTAGATAATAGTATGAAAGCAAAAGGTAATTTTGAGAAAGTAAATGCAACTCTTACAGATGTTTTAATAATTAAGACCCACCACTACAGCAATAGCAACAGCTGGTATACATGGGATAAAGACATTGCAGAGGTGTGGGACTGATAACCTAGAGCAGGTGGGTACTAACAAAATTTGTTAGGCAACCTGCTTTTAAATTGCCACAGATGTTTCAAAAAAATACCGTTGGTATTTCCATAGTTGCTACCTTCACAAAACAAGATGGTAGACAGAGTATAAAATTTACCAGATGTGTGAAAGCAGAGTCAAGGGCATACCGTATCTGCATTTCTTATTGTAAGCTTAAGGCACTTAATAGCAGTAGAGGTGAAAATTGTCATACAGTTACTGGGGAGAGGTGAAAAGGGTAAGAAAATTTGACAGTTTGTCTCCTATGTATATCTCACCAATATATGTAGGCCTCACTGGCACAGATTAGTTTTTTTGTTTTTAAAAGAAGCCTCCCCCACCAAGGTAACAACAGAGCTAGACAACTCCACATTATTTTCACTTGTCTAGTGCACAGAATTAATGAAGTAGCTGAACACTAAAAGCTGTGAGCGTGCATTTCAAAGAGTTTGTTTGGTGTAGATTCTAAGAATTGCCTTTCACAGAATCATAGAATCAGAGTTCAGCTGAATTTGAATTAAGCACTTTTTTATTATTTCATAATTTTGAAATTTTATCAGTAAAGAAAACAAATTATTCCAATTTACAGTGCTTTTATACTGAAGTAGGAGTTTACACTTGAATGTTGTATAAAATATCAGACTCAATCACAGCCATGTAAACAGGGACTAATTCCATTACTTAGAAACCTGTCCAGAAATGTTTCATTTACTTGGACAGCTGTAGCTCTACAAAGAATTCACAGAATACTTTTGGTAACTTCTTCTTGGTAACTATGAAATGTCATCCACACAGTTATATTAGATAAAAAAATTAATCTCTCCCTCAAATTATTTAACAGAATTAACTGTTTCTCTAGTCTGATATTCTACTCTATATTAATTTCTTTTCTGCATTGTTAACACTTCTTCCCAGCGATATTACATTTTAAACAAAGCTGAAAGCAAGCATACAGAAAAAGAAAATATGAAAGCATTAGTATGTGCCCACAGTAAAAACTGGATATTTAATGTAGTTTTTTCCCTGTTCCATCTATCAGTCACGAAGCCTGAAGGCAATGCATAGACAAGATTCTGGAGAAGAATATAATGCTGGCAGCAGAATCTGGAAACATCATCACTTCAAAATTCCCAATACTTTGCTGCATCATTCGGATTTTTTAACTTGATTGTCTCTCAAAGACTCCAAGATACCAGCTGCAAAATACGTTTTGAAGAAAATTGAACTCTGTAACATTACAGCTTAGGTAACTTCGAAATTACTAGCAACTTCAAATCCTTTTCTTTAGATAGTTTTCTTGGAATCAGTTTCATTTGTTCCAAGGGGCTACAAGAGCAACAGTTATCGAACTGGAAGATCAGGAGGAAAATGTGAGATCAGAGAAGAGAAGGTATGTTTAAGATGTGAAAGACTCATATTTTCTATCACAGAAAAGAAAACTGAAGCCAGGTTTTCCCCATGCTAGATAAATAAGATATAAGAAAGATGACAAAGGCTCTATCAGTAATGATTGTAGCTCTAGCCATTCTTCTATTTTTCATTTACTACAGTGTTTTATTTTGGGTTTTCTACTGAACCTACAGGAAGACAGGGGAAATATAAGAGAACAAGAGAGATTTATTTGACTCTTAATCAAAAGCAAACTTTCGAGGAATGAAAAACAACTTAAAAATGTTAAAAGTTCAACTAGAATTAAATGCTGAAACATGCCTCTCATATTCTTTAAACACAAATTAATAACACTTTTACACATACTGAAAATACAGTCTTATAATCTGAGTGCATATAGACAATTTCACCCTATCATGAATTCAGATTCTGTAAAGAATCAAATATCTGCAGTATCACGCCTGTGTCTGTAAACTCTATAAAACTGTTAACTTTGGTTTCTTATCTTTGAAATGTCTTTACATTGAATGTTGTTTACTAAGAAAATGTGTTCTTGGGATACATAAAATCTATTGCCAGTGCACTTGAAAAACAGTATGTCCCATGTCCTATGCCTTTCACTAGAAAAAATTTCCATTATAAATTTCCTTTCCCAAAAGTAGGGGTGTATATTATGTACTGTGACCATGAAATATCTTTACAGGAGCTATCAACAGAGGCATACCTTTTTATGTATATTTGACAATGCAGAGTTCTATTTCAAGAAATAACTATAATTTCAATTGAAAGTGGATAAATAAAGTGCATAAGAGTTACTGGTGTTTCCTGGGAACACAATATGTGTTGAGGGACCAATCAGTTTACTGTGACAAAGAAAATCCTCTGTCACTTGATTTAGCATAATAACCACCATGATTTTGAAGATGCTTTCCTATACCGTATTTTAACCTCACCTTGGTCCGTATACTAGAAAGACTAGAAAATGGCAGATCAAAATAAAAATTGAAGAAGACTGTCTGGATCTGACATATTTAGGACATAAATTTGGGCATCGCTAGAAAACTGCCTAAAAGTATTTGGAAACTGAATATGTGGTCTGATAAGAACCACCAAAAAGTCCCTTTTTTTTTTTTTTAAACCTTTTTCAATCAGTTAAAATATTTTATATTTCCTGGTTTGTAATATACTTTTCATTTTCAGAAGTTTTAAAGAAAAAACAAAATCAATATAAACTAGTATTTTTTCTTATTATGACTAATAAGAGCTGCTTATTGTGCTTAAGTTAATACAGCCATCTGTCCTCCTGATAAATGCACTCACTGACCATCAGTGCATCGCTGATAATTTAACTATGGCACGACGACTGTGACAATCTTGCTGTTTTCTAACTGAAGACATGTATTGAGTTTGTGTGGCAAGGTTTTGGTAGCGGAGGGACTATACGTGTGGCTTCTGTGAGAAGCTGCTGGAAGCTTCCCCCATGTCTGATAGAGCCAATGCCAGCCAGCTCCAAGACAGACCTGCTGCTGGCCAAGGCTGAGCCAATCAGCAATAGTGGCAATGCCTGTGTGACAACATATTTAAGAAGGGGAAAAAGTTTCTGCACAACAGCAATTGCAGCTGGAGAGAGGAGCGAGAATATGTAAGAGAAACAACTCTGCAGACACCAAGGTCAGTGAAGAAGGAGGGGGAGGAGGTGTTCCAGGCACTGGAGCAGAGATTCCCCTGCAGCCTGTGGAGGAGACCATGGTGAGGCAGGCTGTCCCCCTGCAGCCCATGGAGGTCCATGGTGGAACAGATATCCACCTGCAGCCTGTGAAGGACCCCATGCTGAAGCAGGTGGATGCCTGAAGGAGGCTGTGACACCGTGGAGAGCCTGCACTGTATCAGGCTCCTGGCAGGACCTGTGGACCCATGCAGACAGAGGAGCCTACGCTGGAGCAGTTTTGCTGGCAGGACTTGTGACCCCGCGGGGGACCCATGCTGGAGCAGTCTGTTCCTGAAGGACTGCACCCTGTGGAAAGAGCCCACGCTGGAGCAGTTGATGAAGAACTGCAGCCCATGGGAAGGACTCATGTTGGAGAAGTTCATGGAAAGCTGTCTCCCATTGGAGGGACCCCACGCTGGAGCAGGGGAAGAGTGTGAGGAGTCCTCCCCCTGAGGAGGAAGGAGCAGTAGAGACAACGTGTGATGAACTGACCGCAAGCTCCATTCCCCGTCCCCTTGCACCACTGAGGGAGGAGGAGGTAGAGAATTCAGGAGTAAAGTTAAGCCCAGGAAGAAAGGAGGGGTAGGGGGGGAGGTGTTTTAAGATTTCGTTTTTATTTTCTCATTACCTTACTCTGGTTTGATTAGTAATAAATTAAACTAATTTCCACAAGTTGAGACTGTTTTGCCCGTGATGGTAATTGGCGAGTGATCTCTCCCTGTCCTTATCTTGACCCACGAGCCTTTCATTATATTTTCTCTCCCCTGTTCAGCTGAGGAGGGGGAGTGATAGAGCAGCTTTGGTGGGCACCTGGCATCCAGCCAGGGTCAACCCACCACAGCATGAGAATTTGATGGCTACTTCTTCATCATCAATCAAAACAAGGTCTTTCTAAGTTTGCCTAACTAAAGCAATGCTATTCCAAAATTTGTTATGCCTCTTAACCATGAAAACCCTCCATGAAAATGTTCCCATCTTCTAATACTCCAAAATGGAAAGCTGACATAAAGTCTTTATTTATTTAGTAGCTTGTTAAAGGTTTTATAAGCCTTATGATTAAACTCCCTCTCTAGCCTTCAGAAGTTTTAATCATCAATTAGACCCTTCACACAAAAAAGACAAGACTTTCTCAATACTTATTGCCAGACCATATTTGAAGAGAATCAGAATACTTACAGTCAAAACAGAGAAAATCAATAATAAAAGTAGAAGGATCCATACACAAACTACAAATAAGAAAGAGTGTGATTCATTATCCTAATATAACGTTGATGATATAACATTAAGTATAAAAGGCATAAAGATATAAAAAGATAAGAAGGTGAAAATAACTGTGGATCTCTTCCTGATCCCAGTGAAGCATTAGTATTCAGTTTAATTTAAAGCCGTGCTACCAGAAAGAGTTTTTTTGTCTAAAACTAACCTGTATTTCAACTGCAGTGAGAGAAATAGGCACCTTCAGAGGAGATTCAGCGCATTGAGACAGTGCTGGAGATGACTGGCTGCAATCACTGAATGTGTAAATGTCTGTTTCTGTCTACTAACCAGAGGAAGTTAGAATGAGCAGTTTAGACTAGAAAATCAGCTATTATATGCCAGTTTACTCTCTGAGGTGCACAGGACAAGATGCAACAGACACAAGTTGCCAGAAGGAAAATTATTATTAGATATAAAGAAAAATCTCTTCACACTGTGAACAATTAAGATGGAACAGCTTGGCCAGGGATGCAGTGGAATCTCATCCTTAAGATATTCAAAGCTCAGCCCAAAAAGGCGAAGGGAAATCTGGCTCTAGCTTTGAATTTAGCCCTACTTCAAGCAGGAGGCTGGCCTGGATGATCTTCTGAATACAACAGCTAGGTGCGTCTGCCACCCATAGTCTTTTTATGGTTCTAGACCTAAAGTCCCAAGACAAATCCTATCATAGTAAGATTTTTGTTCCAAATTTAAAGCTATTTTAATCAAATGATGGCTAACCTGAAAAAAAACCAAACAAAATCTCACACAGTTTTCAGATGGAGTGGCAAGATTATTAACCTAACTGTTACAATGATTTAGAAATGCTGCTTATGGGAATAGCAAAAATTGGAAGCACAAAGGGGGGTTCAGAAGAACAAACAAGCACAATGAAAACACCACATTCTCAAAAGGGAAAAAAATGCTTATTAAGATTTTATGAACTTCAAAGGAGATTTTAGGAGGTTCAAAAATTTTAAACCCATGTGCATTTGACTTTGATCATATACTAGATTCTGCCTACACGTATTTAGTTGTATCTCCATCAAATCATAGTAATGTGCCAGTGCATGTCAAGCATCCTTTGACGTTTAGCTCACCTGCATTTGGTACGCACGGAAGTGCTTTGTAGCAGCTTGCAGTTCTGGATCTTTTTTTCAAATGTTCCAACAGTGCTGCATGTGCTGAAGAAAGACAGACAGACAGACAGACAGACAGACATGTGGATATAGGATGCAAAAGGTATACTTTATTAAACATCTATTGTAAAAATTGGAACCCTAATGTCTACATTAATTGTTCATTCATTTCTGCCTTCAGAACCAGACACTTTCTAAGAGATGCAAAGGGTGGTACAAAATTTTAAAATGTTTTTCAAGTAGGAAATCTGTGTGCATGTAAGTATTTATGGCAACTCTTAAAATTAAAAAATCTAGTGTGATTTAATGTTTTAAATGCAGTGCTGAAATAGAGATATTAATTTCAGCTAGTAAGTGACCTGTCACAAACATACATAAAAGTTTGATTAAGCCCTTGTGTCACAGTTTATTGTACCCGAACAACTTATATAATCATATCACTCTTGAATTTACAAGCATCTACTCATTACCAAGTTCTAAGCAGCTCCTAAGGATCACATTTTTTTTTAATATTTTCACAAAAGTATTCACAAAAGTGGAAAGTTAAAAAACAACTTTGATTTCTCACATTTTTTTTAGTGAACAATGAAATTTACTAAATTAGTTTCCCAGAGATTTGTGTTGATTTCCCCACAGTAGTGCATCACTTTTGCCTATGACGCCTCTGCTTTGTGATATCTTCAGTTTACCACTTTGCTCCTAACCTAACTTATCAATATTTCTGGTGCCTTCTATGCCCTTTTTCTCACCTATCACCTGGGCAGGAGTGAACAGGAATCACCAAGGTCCCAGCAAACTCAAGTCATCCTACAATGGGACAGTTCAGAAAGAACTCTTGAGCTCCTGATGTAGCTTTTGTCTCGATCTAGTATATACTTTTCTTTCTGCCCACCTGTGAATTTTATAAAATTGGAACCATATACTGTTTTTGAGCTCTGTATTTCTGTGTCAAATTTGGTTTAAATTGGCGAGCAGGTACAGGGTTATTAGGGAAAAGGGAATAACAGATGGAAGAAGTGATTGCACAAACCTTTCCTAATGAAACTGGCCTAAAAAGGAGAAGAAAAAATAAAACCCATAAATTTTGTGGATTTTCAAAATAATATCTTCAGCATTCAAGCTCCTAGATACTTTGTAAAATATCTTTCTAAATCATCTTTGAAAAAATAATACTACCTTTCAAATCATAAAAGACAGTCCCAGGGGACTGAATTCAGCTTTATGAATTTCTGCTGTCTGAGAAAGTCAAGCTCAGCTTGTTTGTAATAGCTCTGAGAATAGGGTCCATTTAATCATTCTTTTTAAAGTAAGAAAGGAGAAGAACAGGAAAAAGAATATTAGCTTACAAAATATTTTTAATATACATGGAATTGGTTTTGAATTACAATTTGGTTTTTAAGGGTTAAAATTCAGTGCTTTTTTCTGCAAAGATTTAACTTCTCAAACTGAAGAAAAAAAAATGTAAAATTAGATAATGAGATGAATTCAAACCTGATATTAAAGCTGAATTAGAACTAGATAAAAGCTGAATTTGGATGCAAAGTAAGCAATTTTCTAATATAAAAATTCCCAGTAAAAGTTTCAAGTTGTCATAAATTTAAGTCATCACTGGGATAGATCATGTTCTTCTCTGGAATCAGGCAATTTTCACTCTCCATACTCTCCAAGCACAGCCTTTCTCCATTGTTTGTAGCGGAAACTAATACTTGAATTGAAGTGCTTCTGTAAATTCATGAAATTATATCTGCTAACCAAGGATGGATTGTCCTAAGCTCTGAAGCTAAGGACATAAAGAGGACCTTCAGGCAATAATTTTATGCAACAACTGTTCCCATTCCAAAATGGGAATCAGCTGACATTGAATTTTGGAATTGACATATTTCTCTGAAACAAGGGAATTCCACACATCTTCACCCAATACAGAGGAACTTCTTCAACTAGTACAGATCTCCATTTTAAGATTCATAAATGTCATGGGTATACCTGGAACCTTGTTAACAGCTGTATAGGACTAACATGAAACTAGGTTATAACAGAGACAAACCACAGTGTTGAATACATTTATTACCCTTCCACGGAGATAACTGCACTACTCAAAAAATAGGGCTGATAGCCCTGCAAACAGCTTCAGCAATAAGAGATCATTGAATGCCATAGTTACTTTGACTAAAATGCTGTTTAAGAAAAAGTTTTATGTTACTTAGATACTGTTTTTATAAATTGAATATGAAAATGACCTTGACAGACGAACAAAATTCTTCCTGGCTAATTGCTGCACCTACATTTTTAGGTCACGCTCTAGAGAATATAGACATCTTCTAATTTTGTAATACTTAAGTTCTTTTCGATCATATTTAGCTAAAATACTGCCATAACTTCAAAAAGAAAGAAAATCATATGTTAATTTATTCTATCGCAGATATACTGGACAGAGGTTTCAGACTCTAGAGGCTCTTGCTTGTGATGAAGCTGTCAAAAAATTGCTAGAGTTTCTCCACCCCTAAAGGAATGATTATGTCCCTGATAAAACCAAAGCATATTTGTACTGTATAAACTGCTAAGGAAGCAGACAGTCTTGGTGTTTTTTTCATTTCCAACTTGTCATTCTTTGTGAAGAGGTATACAATTATTTATTTGAATATTTATTAGGTCCCAAAATAATTGAAAGAAAGTCCAAATTGGATATTGAAAAAAAAGCACCAGCTTTGAAAAGTTGGAAATAGCAAAGTAGGTCTGCCAATCACTGTCTCTAAGTTCTTTAAAAATACAATATAAAAGCCAACAGTGGTTGCTTTTCATCTGAGATATGCTTTTTCAAGCAGCTAACTGACTCTTAGCCACAGAATCAACTCAATACCAGAAATATGTCTTAGGTTTTCTTTGATTCAGAAAGTCTGGCAAGCAGCATAACCCTGTGATAACACTGGCCAAAGCGAGGAAAAGAAACAAATCAAACCAAAACAAAACAAACTAAACAAACCCCACAACCCCAAACCAAAACCAAACCAAACGAACAACAGCAGAAACAAAACCAGAAAAAAACAACAAACTCCAGCTTTTTGTAGGAAGAAGTTGGTGAGTTCAAGTTTCACCTGGGAACAAGTACTCATTCATTCGTCATGCATCTGACAATAAACTGCATGGAGTCTCTATTTTGCACACTGGTTTAATTATTTGCACTCATCACACAACTACTCTCACTATTTTTAGAAAATAGAATGCATCCAGTATTGAAGCTGTAAATATCATGGTTTTCCTAGTACCTTTTACAGGCTGTAAAAGCTTGTCAGTATTAGTCATATTAGGATATATACACCTAAAAACTGTGGGTATGCAACAATGCAAACAAGCTTTTTCTACACTTTTTTTTCCCTGCTGATTCTGATTTGCTTCCTTTTACATTTTGCTGTCCCTAAACCAGTAGTTAATATTTCCTATAACTGTAAATACCATGTCCTTCATCTTTTCCAATACACCAGAGAAAACCAAAACTCTATAATCAAACATAAATGTATAAAAGTGTATGAAGAAAGTTTGCAAACCTTAAATAGCCTTGTTAGGCATGTGTCATAAAAATGCTAATTTAAAATAAATGGTGAAGTTAGGATTAAATGAAGTTACCTAAAGCATGAATTATGTGGATTTGTCAAAGTTACCAAAAAAGTTAAGAATTTCACAGGAATCACTTTGAATTAAAAATAGTATACACTTGACTTCAGCTGCTGTCCAGGGATATAATGTTCTTGGTCTGAATGCTTCTGACTGTAATTTATGGGTTTCAGAAGTAGGCTATCTTCAGCATACTCTGAACTGAAGTAACAGACTTATGTAATGCATCTGGAAGAGTATTCAAAAACCTTAAAGCTAGTATATTTATTCTATTGCTGCTGTTGATCTACTGGAAATAGCAAGGATATAAAAAAATAATTTTCTGTGATGGCATTCGAAGTCCATCTAGTGTTTTTACTAAAAATCCATAGAGGTAAATCAGAAGAGTTAAAAAAGCTAATAAGGTAGAACATCAGGTTTGGACATTCTGTCATGGACATGGTCCTTTGGAAGGATGGAAATTTTAAAGACTTCATAAAATACAGATATTGTGAATACATAGAATACTCAACATGTTACAAGTACTGTTGTGTTCTGGGACCATAGGGTATATTTCCTGATGAAAATGAATTTCCTGGATGATAGTTACTGCAAATCAGTAACATAAACTGGAAGTCTTTGGAAATATCACTCCAAGGTATGCATAGAAATAGGACGGGTTTATATGTACAGTTAGAGTGGTAGGACAGTGTATGCTATTTGGGTCATTCTCAAGAGGTCTAATAAAGCAAAGATACAGTCTTAACTTATAGAAGAGTATCCTCACAATAGCAAATGAACAAGAAATGAAAGACTTGAGACTGGCCAAATTAGGGACTTGCGTGTAAAATAGGTTACAGACAGACACTACTTTTTCAGGTTGAGAACATTTATTGCTTTATCATCCACACTTTCTCATCAATGTTAATGTCTCGAATCATATGCTTTGTGAAAAATGGTTGATTAGTTAATAACTTGAATTAATTAACACCTCTCTACTCAGAAAAAACAGCAAATGCTGCAATATTAACTTAATTTCAGATCTGATGATAAAGTCATCAGTGAACTGTCAGGAGTCTACAGTGTTAAGTCCTGTCATCAGCCCATGGGAAAACTGTTGACTAGAAGTCTGAAACTGAAGGTGAGATACTGGTGATTCATAAAGGAGCCAAAAATAAGTGGTGGTAATCAGCCACCGAAATAAACAAAACAGACAGCAATGCAGCAAGAAATACTGCAGTTATAGTTTTAAGCTAAACTTTCAAATACTTCATGTTGATGAAAATTATTAGGATGGAGAGGTACTTTTATTTAAGATCAGTGAAATGAATAAAAGCCTTTTATGATCACATCAAGTTGTCTTTCAATCAGTCCTTTCTTTGGGTGCAAACACATTTTCTTGTGACTAACTCATGTAGCACAAGAGACTTTTAGTTGTGTTCCAAGATGGTCTAACATACAGCTATATTTAAGTCATTTATACCTTACTCCTTAAGGCTATTGGATGATGATGCTTCTTTGCATTCAGACTAAGTACTTAGAACAGATGGTGAAAAGCTTAGATTAATCTAATTTTGGCTTTAAAACAACCTGTATTACCTGTAATTTTCAGTATAACAGCAGCTTAGTTTACTAGAAAAGGAATTTATGATGCATTGGAATTAATTGCTAGATATACATATTTGAGTAATATATTTCTGTATCTGGAAATTCTCTGCCGATATGATCTTCAGTAGCTTTTTTTTTTATTTGCCTTAAGTGAAAATTATGAGGATTTTATGTATCCAAATTAATGAGAGTGATTCAGAAGAAGGTACTAATGTATTCTGTTGCCCGAGGCATGGCCTTATGAAGTGCTTGGCCAAAATTCCAGCTTAATGTATTCTTGCTCCTTTCTCAGTCCCTATTATGATCCCCTGCTCCCTGTCTAAGAAGCACTGCCCTCACAGTTTTTTCAGTCTGCTTTTTGAGGAATTCAGTTCTGAACTTGCTGAAATAAACAAGAATCCTGGCATCCCACAGATACTACTAGCATATTTCTTATAAATACTAGCATATTTAGGGGGAAAAAAAAGCTCCAAACCAAACTAAGCCCCAAGCACTCTTAATTAGGTGTCTACAAATTTTATAACAGTTTATGTTCACAGATACAGTAATTTTAGTTGAGTTCCCACACAAGGCTGCTTGGTATTCAGCTCTCAACAATGCTATGTAGCCAGCAAAGCAAGTAAGGAGGCTGAAAGGAAATAAAAAAGGACTTGACTATCCATATTTATGGTTATAATGTGGAGATGGGATTCAAGTGGGGGTGGAGGAGATATAAGGTTTTGGGTCCCTTCCTAAGGGCAGTCCCAAGAATCTTTCTGCATGTTGTATTAGACAACCACTGGAATCAAAATAGGAACCAAAAAATTGGTCTATGGATGAGTGAATCTTGTATCACTAGTTTCAGAGTGACTTTATTTTAACAAAATAATAGTTTCTGGGAGTGGTGGCTTTTAATTTCAGAATAGCAGGATCCCTCCCCACTAGAACTTTAAACATAAATCTTATTTTGTACTATGACTAAGGGTAGATAAAACAGATACTAGCACACAGCCTGCCACCACAACACTGAAACAGAAAGCTTGCACTGAAACAGAAAATCTGCTGCACCTGCCCGTTGAGATCCTCATCAGATAAAAGAGACATCAGTAGTTTCTGGCTTGATTGTTGGGATGTTCACTTTGGAAACACGAAATAAAAATTTCAGTCCCTCAGACTAAAGGACACCTATAGATTTTCCAACTCCTGGGCAATTTGTCTAACCACACAGCATTACAAAAAAGGATTGTTGTGCACAGCGGCACAACATACAGCTGTGCTTTCAAAGTAAAGAGTAAGTCATTCAGCTGTACCACACAAATTATATAGATACCTGAGCACATGGAAATATTTTCAGCCTCTGAATGTACATTGCACAGCAGTCTTATGTCTGCATTGAGATAGCAGAGTCCAGTCAAGGTAAAATTGTGAAATATACATTTTCTTCACTCCAAAACTATTTCTAAAAAAAAACAATCAAGGGAGGGAAAGTCACAAAAAACTAACACAAAACAATCTTCTTATTTTAAATAAGCAAAAATGACAATGACAGGTATCTGATGTATTCAGTTAGAGAAAACAGCAGTTTATAGTGAAATATTTAATCAATGTATATATTTTCAAAGGTAGGATAGAAATATAACTACATCACATGTTACTTGAAATGAAAAATGAGAAATCTCTTCTAAACTTCATCCAGTGAACGATATTTATACTAATAACATTTCACCATCTGGACATAAGGATCCCATGTAAAACATGTTTCACTGGTACTTCCCTTAAAGTGGGAAGGCTAGGTTTTTCTTCAAGGTGTGCTGTACCAAAACCTTTGTAAAAGAGTCTATGTTTGGGCTTAAATGAAGATCTGAAAGAGCTATCTGATTTCTGGAAAAATAAATGTCATTGATGGTTGAAAATAAGATTTAAAAATGCCTGTTTAATTATTAACAAAATGTTCTTTCCTCTGTGGAATAATTGAGACCACTGAGCAACTAATTTAAGATGTTTTCATTTTACTTTCAGGGTCAATACTGAATCTCTGCTTTTCTCATGCTCTGACTGACGATACCTCCCTTATGATTCCAGCAAACTTTGTTCTTTCCTGAAATCTCCCGAGCATCCTGTTCCATTCCTTACACTTCCTATTTGGAGTAGTAATAAACTCAATAACATATAATATAAAATGGGGGTTGTAATTCTTACCCATAGTTGTAAAGGTTCTCAACAGAATCATATAGATCCAAACAATAAGAATCATAAAATCATCTTTAGAATTTGGGTCAGAATTGTTTCTTCCCGTGGTTCCCTTTTTTCACAAACTGTCTCCCTTTTTTCCATCGATTAAAAAACTGGG
Organism: Nipponia nippon; assembly: GCF_047370975.1. NCBI lineage: Eukaryota > Metazoa > Chordata > Aves > Pelecaniformes > Threskiornithidae > Nipponia > Nipponia nippon. The sequence goes on from NW_028262347.1 coordinate 47,725,704, forward strand.
AGCAAAGAAATGTTCACTGCTTGTTACTAGCATGATATTCAAAACCCCAGTTTATTGTCTGTAATCTGTTATCATAGATAGTACAAATAGCATCAGAGTACTGTATAATATCCATTGAATGCTGTCTCTAGGTGGTCATTAAAAATAGGAGCAGATCAGCAAAAAAACCTAGTAGAACACAGGAAGAAAACCTCGAACTAACAAAAAAGGAAGAAGAGGTTGAGGCAGTGAATACAACTATATTTTCACGTGAAAAAAGGATGATTTTAACACCGAGACAATAATCAGAAATCACAACTTCAGAATTTTATGGTAAGTCAGTTGAAATGCAACAGAAAACTCTACAGAATCAAAGTACTAAATAAATTCCTAGCAGATGAGTGGCAAAAAGACAGTGAAAAGCTAAAATGCCTGACCTCAGCAGGATTTTTATATCAAGATAACCAGCCTAATATAAGAAACACCACGCTGGTGTGGCATAAAGATGAAAGAACAGGAACCAGTAATAAGACCTGAATCAACCTCTTAATATAACTATAAACTTTTGTCCTAAATATGAAGCATCTTGTAAGAATACTGTTTAACTTGATTTAAATTTAATATATGTTAATACCACATTAAATTAATGAAGGTTACAGAATACCTCATGTTATATTGCAGAAACTGCAGAATTAAACACCCTCATCTTACGAGTTTTTCAGAAAGTGAGTGAACAAAAGTCATCTTAATGAAAGACAGATCTGAAATACACAAAGAAGCAAAGTTCCAGCATTTTCAATTTGAATTGGTGGGTACTTCTGAGATAGGAAACTATGAAAAACATAAACATTAACTCCCTGGGGAAAATTTACAGAATCACTGTAGGAAGAACATGTTTTTCTTTCTTAATGCTGTAAATAGGTTCATTATTTCCTCCCCTTTTTATTATGTTTTTGGCTGAAGAACTCATAAAGCCCCTGCCAGCCACTAACATGTACTAGTTCACTTTAAGGCAGACTGAAATAATTAGATATGTTTCTTTGGTAAACAGAACAGGACAGAGAGATAAAAGTCCTTCTTGGTTAGAAGTAATTAAGTATCCCAGTTACAGATATGCAGACATTTATCTGGGGAGATTTAAATTGATTTCCAGGTCACATGAAAGACAAAAGTTCTCCATCTTGGTACAGAGGATGATTAGTGCAGTTGTCCACATTTGCTCATGTCTGAAGGCCAGTTGTTACATAGATAAGAACTGCTAGGAAAAATGCAAACGCATAAATTGTATCATGACAGTAAAAGTACTTCAGAGGACCATGTTCCCATGTTCAAAGGAGTCTTCTGACTACCATGGAAAATCCTATCCTTCTTAATCATTAGTATGAAAGTGTGTATTCCAGTGTGTCCTCTGTCACATACAGGAAGGTGTACATGCATCATTTGAGAATTTATATCATTCAGGGAGTAAGAACAGGAAAGAAAATCATTATGTATTGTAATGTCTCTTGCTGGTTTGTGTTAGGGAGACGCTGAGAGACAAATGGAATGCAATGTTTATAAATAAGTCTTCAATACTTATTACTTTTATGGTGGATAGTCTAAGACATTCTAGGCAGAATTGGACTATATGGTGCTAGGTATTAGATAGATTTATGACAAAGAACCTTCCCTGTTGAAATTTACAATCTAATTATAAGAGAAAATAAATGGGTACACTGTCCCAGAACAAGTAAATTGTGGGTACACAGCTATGGATCTTGTTTTATTCTGCTACATGTCATAATGGGCTGTATATTTTTTCCCAACTACATGTCTTAAAAGAAATAAAGTTGGAATTACCCTGGCACCAAAGCTACTATTTAAGAGAAAGCACAGACTATTAATATACTGTTTCCTGTTTTGTTTTATTCTGCTTTACCTTCAAATTTAATAATAAAAAGTAAAGAATTGAGAAAGGCAAAGGACAATACAGGGAAAGGAAGAGAAAAATAATTCCTCTGAATCCTTTGAATGAATATTCAAATGAATCAAAATGAAAGACAGTGATAAGAAATAGAAATGCTTCACTATTTTCTACTGGGAGACAAAAGGACACATAAAAGCTCATTTTGGATCAGAACTAGATCTAATCTTTCTTTCCTTTACGGAATGATAAAACTTCAACAATCTTCTTCATATACCATTTCAGCATGGATTGTTTAGCAGTCACTGTCTTAAAAATTATAAACCTAAATCCAAAATAATCCCTTATTTGTAATAAAAGACACAAAGACTTTGTAAAATACAATTATAAACTAGCCAAAATATTATCATCTTAGCTGTTCTTGCTTACAAACTGCAGAATCAAGTGAATACATCAGGTGAACTTAGGTAATGTAAAGATTTTGTGATTCAGGGTGTCATTCCTGTCTTCCAGGGTAGAGAACTGTGAAACAAAAAAAGCAGCACTCATATCCTTATATCTCATTTTAAATTAATTGTTGTACAGCTTCAAAAGTAACTTATTGACCTTGGGAATAAGAAGGGCAGTGAAAGTATGAATGTCACACCAGAAAAAAAAGGGGCAGGCTGTTAGGAAGTGTGTATAAAACTTTTAAAATTATTATTATTGAAGAATTTCTGTAATAATTCCTTTACTTTCTTTTTCTCTAATAATTGATCTGGAATAATAATAATTTTTTTTTTGTTTAGATTTCAGTTAGACTAATGCTAAATCCTTTGCTTTGGGTATAAAGTATGTTTTGCTGGTCCAGGTAAGCTGCAAAAGTTATAGTAAAAAAAGCCCAAAACAACCTGATGGAAGAACATGGGATACCTAGGCTGTAATTTAAGTACATTATAACATCAAAGTAAAGAAAATAATTTGATACTTTCTTTGCAGTTGTGCTACTATTAGAGGGTTACTTTTCTAAAAAAAAGACAGGAAAACCAGACAGTGCACATTTGCTAACTATCACAAAAACTAAAGGGCTATGAATTTCAGAAGGTGTAGGCCATATTCCAGTTTACTAAAGTATGACTGAATTTATAATTGTAGTCCGTATGTTTTGTAAAACAAGAATTTCTGCTTCTGTATCCTTACTGAAAGAATGTAGTCAGTATAAAGATGGAAAGACAAATAGAACATAACACATCAAACACCACTTCTGAACAGCCAGTCCTCAGAGAAATGAAGAAAGGAAGAAAAGTACTGAATTAAAATGGAATCAGAGATCAGTCAAAATTTTATGCAGTAATGTATGTTGGCAACTTGCAAAAAGACTCAACATATCCAAAATGGAAGTAGAAAAAAGTTGGAAAAGTTTTTGTTACAACAGAAAAATAATAGATTTTCAGTCATTAAAAAACATTTTACATATTATTCAGAAAATGATATGCAAATTATATACATAAAAGAATAAATAAGGCAGATTTGAATATTATATGAAATTATCATGGTAAAATTTGGTCTTACATAACATTCTCAATTCCCAACCGATTCCATGAAAGCAAAGGAATATCTCTATTACACTGTAAACTCACCAGCCCCTCTTTCATCCTTTCCTTCAACCTAACTGATACATATGATTTGTTCCTTCTATAATATTTTTGTTGTCTTTTAAAAGTTTTTATCTAAATATTTATTTTGCATTCAATTTGATTAAGTGCTGAAGAGTGATTGCAGTTGAAAACAGAGTACAGATGGTCTTCTTCCCTGTATTTGCAATATATTATGAGGTATTTTTACTGATAAAATCACAAATACAGAACTGTTAGTTTCAATGAGATTTTTACTTAGATTTCAGGATTTAATAGAGTGTTGATCCAGTGATGACTATTTAATAAAGGACACTGAGAGTACTGATGTTGTTGTTTTGTGAAGTGTTATCTTTCTCTACAAAAAGTCTAATAGAAATTCAGTAATTTTTCTATCACGACACTGATTTTGACTAAGAAGTGAAGAAATACCCCGTGCAGACTGTTCTATACCAACATTATTTCTACATTATAAAGTTTTCAGGATCTTTCCCATGTATTTTTGGTTTTTTTTTATTTTATTTCATAATGACTCTTTTAATTAAAAAATATTCGTAAGACTCCTCTTTTTGTGGCACAAGTAAGTTTCCTTTCTAGATATTTTAAGACATACTAATTAGACACAGTTCAACCTGCTTTGTACAACATTATGGGTGACATTCAGAGAATGTCAGCTGGGACAGCTAAATTTGCACACAGAAGATGAAGAAATATGGGAAGGAAAGGTACTAATGAGTTTTAACGGAAAGACCAATATGCAACCAAAGTACAGGATAGGTTCTGCTGTAAGAGAAGAATATGAAGGGGTTTTTTTCAACAGCAACAAAATCACAAATATTTGGTGTGCTAGATAAATTAATGTATAACCATTTTATTACAGTTAGTTAACCTGCACCAGAACTGGATTCTGAGCAAATGAAAGTGTAAAATTACTTATCACATTCCTTGAACAACCCAGTGACATACATTTTTATATGAGGGAATGTAATTTTAGGCATGTAGAGTAATCTTATATTACCAGTGCTCTTTAAATGTTTATAAAAGTACTTTGAAATTGGAAAAGATTAGCAGCCCAAGAATATACAATTTAAAATTACTTATATTTAGATTATTAGAAGTAAGACTATTTGCAGTCAATTAGGTACTCTGAACTTCAAAGAAAAACCTCTCATGCAAAGATGTGAAATTTGCAGTCCTCACTATGATTAAAACTTTTAAAATCCACTTATGATGGATGACTGCTTAATCAAAAAATTCCTTGTTAAGGTATACATAACAATAAGTGAATCTTCTAATACAAAGATAATCACAACGGCAACAGAAACAAAGGTAATCCATCTTCCAAACCACATAATTATAAACAATGTCAATGCTTGAGATTTAAATTTATCAGCGACCACACTTTGTCTCTCATTCATGTATAAATAAATGCAGAGAACATATAACTGGGAAAACTGTTAAAGTAGGTATGAAAAAATTGCTTGCAGGTAGTTTACAATAGAAAGCACATACCAGTATACTTTTTCTAAACTTAAAAGCACTCAGGTTGCATTATTCAATCATTCTCTTAAATGAATGAAAAATGAGACATGCAGCATTTTGTCTTATAATTTTCAATTTTTTTCATATAATCCTACGTTTTATAATCTCTGGAATTCATAATCCTAGCTTTTAGTATTCTAATAATCCTAGCTTTTAGTATTCAGAACTATTCAGAGATCTAGATCTATAAATCAGAGCATGTTGATCCATCACCACATGGCTCTCTCTAGACATGCCTGCCTTGTTGGCCTCTTTGGCATTCCATTGAGAGCTTTCATAAACTGCAGGGAAAATTCTTTCCTAAATTCTCTCTAGAACTTATTGCAAATTAAAGATGATATAAAACCAGCCGAATTATTTTTGACAAGAATCACAGAGAGAGATTAAATGTTCCTTAGACCTACAGCAGAAATGCAGTACTCCTTGCATCACAGGAATTTCTGAGCCAGCTTTTTCTCTCATATCATCCTTCATCTTACCTTTCTGACTCTCTCTGCTTTTCACTAGGCTAATGAGGACTGTGTCCATTTTTAAGGCAGGATTTTTTTCTATGATGTGTTTGTGATGCAGTTATTAAAGCAAGATCTTTCAAAATATTTAAACCTTTTGAAAAGCTTTGAATATGAAATCTCCATACTCTGTCTCCCTTCCCAAACGGTATGAAAGAAAGCTGGACAAGAGATCATCACAAACAATTTCTTTCCCTGCCATGCGGAGTGAGCCTACATTAGTGTTTTAGTTCATGCCAGGAGTGTGCTTTTGAAGTGGTTATGCCTGCTTACTGCGTTTTGGTTCAAATGCCAGACATGGACATAAAAACTGGATTTGGGGGTTTTTTTTGATGATGCAGAATCAGATGATATGTTCTAAGAGCACAGTTAGTGACGTCCAACATCTCATTCAGTCCAGTGGAGCAAATAAAATACAGTATGAAGTAAAACCACCCAACATGTTGGTAGTGATGACCTCAACTCCTTTTTCTTCTGAAAAGCCATTCCTTTGGGCTGAAGTGGACCACCTTGCAAGTACTTTGAGGAAAAGGAATCCTCTTAGACTGAATTGTAATTCAAAAACTCTCTTGGTTGAAGAGATGTTGCTGAATCATTCATAGCGAAAGCAATATTTCCCTTCATTTAAAAATACCTTTTCAAGTTATGTTTTATATGATATATTGGAATATAAAGCAAGGTATTAATTTACACCTTACTATTTTAATAAGAACAGAGAAGAAAGTTCTCAGTTCACCTATTGGATAGTTTCAAGATGTGGAATAAAGTATCAAATTATGTCAAACAGTGTAGATATAACTTTCAATTTTACTTTCTCTAAATTCCAAACCACTTACTTACTCAAAAGCTTTAAAACAAAGATGAGCACATGAGCAAAAAACCAATCAGGGTTTAATTTCTTCAGTATTCTGTACTTTGTACTGGCAGGTAGTCAGCTGAGGGAAAGGAAGTTAATTAACAAGACTTGTTCCCAGAGGTCTGCTGATATAATTAATAATGTAGGTATACACAGACACAAATGATGAAGAGGAATACTGATTTGTCTCATATGAAAAATGAGGGGTAGAATATGTTAGTAACAGAAGTCTTGACAGACAGTGTCCTACCCCTTGAAAGAACCTGTTAACATCTTGGCACGCGGGGGAAAACATATGATGCTATACATAGATTTTGGAAAATTATTCTGACATGGTTCAAAGAATGACACTTATTCTAAGGTGATGGTTTTGAACATTAGGATGTAACTCTTTGTTCAGGCAACCTATAGGATAGTCATTTATTCTTGGATAGGTATTGATCTATGGCTGCTGCTAGTCCACGCACAGAATTCTACTGTCCCTCGTCTTTTAAGGATTGTATTAGATAAAGATGGATAAGACATTCCATCTGAAATCCAGAGGTTTCTTTCTCTTTAAGTCACTTCTTATTCCCTGTAAGAAATCTAAAACACTGAGTTGCTCAAGATATTTCTTATGAGGTACCTTTTGGCATCACTTGAGATACGCCACTCTGCTGCCAAATGTTTAATTTCTGAAAACTGGCATATGGCCATCAACTGCACCGAGTCTTTCCACTGCATCACAAAGTTGTTACCAGTTTAAAAAATAATCCCAAAACCTCTTGGCCACATTTGTTTTTTTCACTTGTGTAACAGCTACTCCAGAAATATTCCTTCTTTACCTTGAATAGCACAAAGTGTTTTAAATGAACAGTCTTAGGTAAGTGGGTTTGCTAGTCTCTGGTGAACTAAAGCATGAACAGCCCAGCTTCTAAATCAACCTTTCAAACAGCAGTAGGAAAACATTAGCAGATGTGTGTATATGAACACATTGCAGCCAAGATAGAGTAGCTCGTGTAGTGCTAATACTCCTAAAAACATAAAGCACTGGAGTGATCCTCCATTACAAAACTGAGATACAGCCTCAATCGTCTGAGCAGCTACTCAATTCAAAATACATAATGAGTCCTCTCTTGCAAAACGCAAGCAATGCTTGAAAATGTAGGGGTTTTTTGTTGTTGTTGTTGAACATGATAATTGGCAGTATATTAAGTAGGTCTAATATTTCAAATTCTCTTAAAATTGCAGGAACAGCAATCTAAAATGTGTGATACTTGAAGGCAACTGCCCATGAAGGTTGAATTAGTGAATGGGAATAGAATACATCCCCAGAAAGGGACAAACTGTGATATATTTGCTGACATCATACAAAAGATCTGTAGCTTCAAATATGGAGGTAAAAGAAAAGCCAGTTATATAGGAAATGAATATATAATAAGTGACATGAGAACAACCTCTTCAGGAGAGTCAGGTCATTAAGGTAACAGGAGTGACCTTGTGGATGGAGTACCAGACGCATGGGAGGCTATAGCTGTAGGTATAATAGGAGGAAGACATGGAACTGCTGAGGCTCCAACCTGCTCAGTTTTGGAGGCTATGTGTTGTCCAAAAGGAGCAATGACTGTTCAGAAGAGAGAAAACTAGAGTAAGATATCAGGGAAGGAGACATATAATGGTTCCTTGTAAATAGGAAACTGCAACCCAGTAAAATCAGAGATGGGTATGAGGAATCTGTATGTCAGCAATCTTGAAAAAAATCGTAACTTCTATCCTTTTTATCCAGCTTATATAGAAGCTGGGTCCATTGATTTATTTCTAAAATTATTCCACATAGCCTGTACAAATGAGGAAGTAGCAGATAAAAATTAAAACCAAACATTTTTAATAGAGATTGTCACATTTTTAATACTGAAGGGGAAAGAATTTTACAAGTATGGAAAATAATCTAAATTCTTAATGTTCAAGCTATTTTAATTGATTCCTCAATAACACAGAAAGAAAACTGAATAATTTGTTAAGTAAAGGAAAAAAATCTGTAGGAAGTACATAATAGGAGCAATGTGTGAAGTAGAAAATAAAGTTCTATCTTTGGTCTGTGACAAGGAACTTAATATTCATGCACCAAAGCTAAAAATTCATATATTGTTGAAGTAATGTAGTACCCAAGCCACTGAGCAGGTGTTCAAGGTATATTGGAAGATATCAGAGAGGAAGGATTAATTCTTTTGTAGGAGATTAAGGATGATTGTATCAAATAAAGAACATCCAGGCAAAATATTTATGTAAGTATGTTTCTGTCAGGACCCAGGAAAGAAAATACCTTTACTACAAGTAATAATAATAAAAAAACAAGCCACAATAAAGAGAAAGCTACAGGTATAAGTTGTGTTACTACCATAGCTATTGAAAAGCAGGAATCACCTTCAGCTAGCTTTGCCACACAGGTAAAGCTCACTCTATGAGTTTTCAAGTGCCTTGTAGTTCATCATTCCTTTTACATTAAATAAGTACTGCCCTTTAGAATATCTATTTCCTCATTCTAAGCACAGCAGCGGCATCCTCATGACAGGTTTCAAACAGCTCTCCAGTCTCTAATGATGAGACAAGGACCATAATAAAGCAATTAGGGGTTGTACAGGCTCATTTTCAGTTCTAGAAGGACTACTGCATAGGAGAACTGATGGGTAAGTTGATCACTATGACAGATATGCCAGGGTCTGAGAAAGTTCTTGCTGAAAGGATTTAGAAATAAGATATTGTAGGGAAAACATAAAGCAAAAAAACAACTAAGAATCAGGGAGAACCTATGCCTTAAATTAAGTGAGTCTGGTTTAATTTGAGGCAAGGAAAATACTTCTGAGAAAACCAATTTCTCGAATATACTACAGGCAGAATGAGGTCCTAGTTTGCAAATACTATAGGAAGTGGTAACTGTGCTAGCATTGCCTTTATGGTCACATAGAATATATAGAAACAACATGGCTATAAAGTGGTCCAAATCCAAGCTAGTTACACCCAAAGGGAAGGAGGAATCAGACTCTGGTGGTGTAAATACATGTACCAAAGAGAATCATGGCATATAAGGCCATATAAGCATCATGCAATAAAGTTTGCTATAATTTATACATAATACAGACATTATATAATAAGACTTATAAACATCCCAAAACATATGAACTGAAAAGACACCCAAAAACTGAATAAAATTCTAGAAAGTAAAAGAGAATTTAAGAACAAGAACAATTGAATGTGCTTTGGGTCAGGTAATAACCATCACCAACCTTCAGGAAGAATAGAGTGGCTGTGAATAAAATTAGCTTGGTCAAGAATGCATCCTCCCAGGACTGGAGTTAGACTCATACTGTTTGTTCTAGGCACTATGGTACTTATTTCCTGCAGAATAATAAATTTTGAATTATACAGTAGCAATAGAAATACTAAAAGGTATAATAGCTTAAGGGAAAAAAATAATGATGGACTGATAGGAACAGCAGAAACACAAATGAGTCAAGTAGTTCTCTAGTGAAAGTTAAAAACTTCAAATGCTGTGGTAAGATACATAAAAGAGACACACAGCAGTGAGAAGTATAAGGGACTAACTGGCAAAAAATGGATGGAAGTGGATTGAAGCCCCGAATGCTGAGAGGTGATGGTAATAATCACACAAAACATTTACTAGGAAACTACTGAGTTCTGCCTCACTCTCTCTAACACTTAACTGTTTTCTCTGATACATGAAGCAGCTTTACAGCAACTACTTCTGAGTTAAAGCTTTGTTATGTGGATCTCACAACAGAATCACATTTTTAGTTCACTCCACCCAAGACTGATTCTTGTTTTCTCCAGACATTGAGATATATTGAAGATTAGGTTGTGTGCAATGCGAAAACTTGCTTTACAACGCAGTCTAAATTTTAAACAAATTAAAAGTGTTCTTACTGATGATACAAAAACATGTTTTACAAAGTGTGAGCCACATGTTGTAAAGTATTCTCTATATTAAAGAGTATATATGACATTTTGAAGGTCAAAGTCTAGACAGACAAAAAAAGACTGTCAATGTGGCTGAGCCAACTCTTCTATAACATTTTCAGGGTAAAAGTCTGTTTCCCAGATCAGAGCATAGGAATAAGAATTTCTTGAATGCCACCAACACGTCTTCCTAAATTTTACTAATTCTTCAGAGGACATCCATTGATCTGTGTTAGACGTTGTTTTGGCCTTCCACAGTAACAGGCTGCTGTGCTATTATGCTATTTTATTTTTAGAAAGCTAATCCAACAGGAATTAAGGAAGCTTCACCAGGATAAAGTTACAGTGAGATCTCAGATTTTATTGGTCAAAATAGCTCAATACGTGTTTTATTTTAGTACTGAGAAGTACAAAAAAATTATAATATATTTTCTATAATGTTGTTTTTGAGTGAGATAATACAGGAGATTTTTTTTTTTCAATGTGAATAGTCAGAAAAATGATAAAGATGAGATACTAGAACATAGTTATAGACAGGCACTTTGCAGAGAGAGAGGGAAACAGGTGAAGTGGCATCAGGAATCAGTGTGTCACTGGCAGAAAGCCAGTTATTGGTGTAACACAAGTTCAATGAAGAGAAAGCATTTGAAAAACAAAGGAAGAAGCACAATTTTACCAATAGAAATTGTGAAGTACTGGAAGATATCAGTGAAGGAAAGGTCAGAATTAGAAAAAAGTCAGAAACTGTCTCAGAGAAGTGGATCTCCAGGAAAGATGAGTGATCAGCAATGTTAAATGAGGCAGAAATAAAAAATAATAAGCATGAAACAAAGCTGACAGAAAAAGTAGATATTTATTTTGCTTAGGGCACTTTAGTTAGCCTAAAGACATTTAGTATTCTAATGTAATGTGATGCATGACAGCAAAAATAAAATAAAATGTCATTGACCCATATCAGTTGACATAATCCAGTACAGCTGTTCTGTAAGCAATGTAACCACTATGATTCATACTACATGAGTGCTGGGTGCATAAAATGAAAGCAGGAAAGTTCAGACTACTTTTATTCAAAAGGTATGAATTTCTACCTTGCCTTCCTTACTTTCCCCACCCTCCCTTACAGAGAAATGATGTTCAAAGATTTGATTAAGTCATTTGGTAACAGATAACTCTCTTCAGGTCATTCAAATGTAATGAAGTAAACAGAAAAAAATACACTAGAATATGTATGAATCATGTACCAATCTAGATAGCAGATACTTTTGTGTGGTATTTAGAAATGAACCTTTTCTATGAATCCTTTTCAGAGGACAAAGCTTATACAAATACATTTATAGAAGGAGCGTGTAGCTGTACTTTGTTCGAAAGATGGCCTCATCAAACAGTAATGTGCACTCTGCTGCCCACTGCATGCCAGATGATGGAAAAGAACAAAAACTTTAATGGACTATAACTAAGGAGGCTTTTGTAACACAGAAATGTGTTCTTAAGAACATGTTGTGCTTGTGTCTCCCTAGCCAGCCATGAATAGATTAGATATATTTCTGAAATTTTGTAGACTATTCTTTCAGCTGTTTACATCTTGAAGTTTAGACCTTGTTCAAAGATACCTGGTCACATATGCACCTATGTCAGTATTCTGATCATGGGTTTCTGATTTTTTTAAATTCTATTCTAGTTTTAATTCTACTTGATCATATTCTACGGCTATTGTTACATCAGTGTTTCTCAAAACAAAAATACACCCACATCAGAAGAAACAATCTGGGGAAAAAAACCCAAACAAAAAAATTATTTTTGGCTCTTTTGAACCGTGGCATGAGAAGAGTAATAGGCAATCCTATTACACAAAAAAAGAAGTCCAAATTATGACTGCAAATCAAACTCATGTTCTTGGCCACCCAGTGAAGGGCTTTGGGACCCCTTAAAGCTTAATGAAAATTTCCAATATTTAAAGCTTCTTTTTTTTCTATTGTAAAAAAAATAAATAAACACAGAATTCACAGTTGCAGAGTCTCCTTCCTTTAAGCTGACTTCTCTTCTTCTGGAGGAAAAAAAAAAAGAAAAAAATTACCTCATTAATAAAAGAGTAACCTTTGCAATATCATTTTATTAACCTTCCAATAATGGTGCCACAAGCTGAAGTTACAGGGATTTTCTTATTTGCAAACTTTTAATATTTAAGTATAAAACCAATCAGTAATAAAAAAGTGTCGTAAGAACAGCAAATTCTTTCTTTTCAAATATCCTTGACTACAAGACATTAGTGCATGGGAGATTAATTCAGTGCATTTAAATTATTCACATTAGTTTCACTGAATAGACTGGATCCAATCTAAGAGAAAAGAAAACTTTCAGTAGGATAATGAAATAAAGAAGAATATGTGTTGGAAGTACAGTGTTAAATTTGAAGACTTCTAATAATTATACCAGGTAGAGAGTAGTCATGATGGATCTTCTGAGGTGTTAAGTAACTTCCTTTTGAGTCAATCAAAGCAAGATATTGATGCTCAGAGCTTTGAAATATCATGGCTAAGACCCCAGGTGAAGCCCAAAAGTCCATTCAGTCTTGAAAAAATTGGTTAATACAGCTATGTATTGCTTTCTGTTTCACTTTATGTCTGTTAATAGTAAACCTTTTCTCATTTATTAAAAATGTTGAAATAAAAATATGTCAGTGATGTACACCAAACATCACTGGGGTAAGACTGAGAAGTACATCTACGTCTACATTTACTTCTACACTTACATACAAATAGAATAGCCACCTACTTCATATTATTTATATGAACCTTCCACAACAGCTTTCATATACAAGGACAGAGCAGGATTCCATCAAGGAAAGATATATGCTTTGGGATATATCTCACACAAGTTTTGCTTTCTTGATGTTATTATAGAAACAAAATAAGATAATTGCAAGATTGCAAAGGCCTTCGTAATTTATACTGGGAAATGTCAGATGCAAAGGTAATTTGGTATTTCTTCAAGGCTCTCTTACCTGTTTCAAGAAAACACATTGCCTTACTAGCTTCAGGTAGTCATTTAGCTATCTAACACTAGCTCTGAATAATTGCATTTCAAATATTTTCAAGTATCATAGGTAGTAAAGTGACAAAAAGATTTCCACAGCTCCTTCACTGTTCTGTCATGTCACTAGTGTTATTTATATTTAAAAAGTATATGTACTTTAATTTAAAAAAAAAATATACACTTGAATGTTGTCTTCTTATCTCAAAAGTTATCAGTAAAAATGCCTGAAATACAGAGAAAAAATCACAAGACAAAATACTGGAAATTATGTCATTAACCATAACCATCCATTAAGACTAGTCACATGTCACTACTATTCAGGGCTCTTCATGTATACTTCCTTGTGAATGCTTTAAAATTGCTTGGTTTTGTAATAAATCATTTATTTCATTAACATAATGATGTCTTCTACTAAAAATACATTCTATTCTACGAAAACTTATAATATGAAAAATTGTGTGGTAACTCATTACATATAAACTCAGATAGGCACAAACAAGCATTTAAAATATATTATTATTTCAATACATATTTTTCTTTTTCTTTAGAAGAACCAAATTAAAAAGATGCCTTATAACACAATCATGATACTTTGCAGGACAACTGGTAAAAAGAAGGGAATATTTTTTGATCATTTCTACACTTGTTAAGAGGCAACATGCACATATGGTCAAGCACATTTTGAAAAAAAAAAATCTTCTTTTGATGAGCTACATTGCAGGAGTGCAGAGGTTGTTGGCCTGTTCTCAAACATCCTGCTTAGCCAGGCAGATTGACTCTGAATGTGAAGCAGTGTTGTATACACTGTGTAGAACTGCCCAGAAAAAAGCAACTCTTAACCTTTCTTTACATTCTAACAGACACAAAAAAATCTCTCGAAATAACCAGTTCTGTAAAACTATTTATTTGTCAAGCATATGCTAACAGTGAAAATAAACCTACACTACCGTATGAGAAAAATGTATATCATGTTATGTAGATATTTTAGCCTGCCAGTGTAGATGACATTTTTCTTTTTTCTGAACTGACTTGGTCTGAAATATCCCCCTCCTAGACCACTGAAGTCCAACATAGAAAGGAAATAAAAGAAATAAACAATCAAAATAAAATAAAATAAAATAAAATAAAATAAAATAAAATAAAATGGTTCAGAAAGCATGAGAAAGTAAGTTATTGTTGATTTAAACAGATCTTATTTATTCCCAGTGCAAAGTAAGGAAGAAGCCAAGCTGATTAAAATTTCAAGTCATTTCATGTAAATGAATATGTAAATTAGTTGTAGCCCTCTGCTTCCTGAAAAGTTGCCAGTGTGGCCTTTTGTGTTGTAAAGGTTGTAATCCATTGCGCTAGACAAGGGGAGCCGACCACAGTATAAATGAAAGACAGAAAGAGCTATTTAAGGAATTAAAACCAAATAAATTAGAGAAACAGCAGCACCACAAATGTCCTCTAGATACACATATTTTTCATTTGTTTCCTCATTACGCTCCTTAGTTGTTTCTAAAACACCCAAGTGATATTAGTGTTAGGTATTAGGACTCTTCCATAACTACTTCCAGGTCTTTGTACGTAATGAGAGAAACCTCTTATGCAGTAATCAGTCTGATTACTTTTATCTTTCATTACATTAATGTATTTTGGCAAAACTACGAGCATACATGTCTCTTTCTCCAACAAATGTTGTACTTTCTTTACGCCAGACTAGAAAGCTGTTCCTGAACTATTGTCAGCTATGTCAATTGTATTCCTGCCCTCTACATTCCTTTTTTAAAGGACTACATCAGAAAATTATCTAAAAGAAAAAAAAATATATATTTCTGCTTCTTTCTTCCTTTTATGCTTCTAAATCGTATTGTAAACCAATGAAAAAGATTTCTAACTGCAGTTTATTTCACCTCAACCTACCTTCTCCCTTATATATGTGCATGTAAGCACACACATTCTCTCAAACACCCATTTCCCAGCCTCTGTTCAATTTGGCATCAAGAAGCACATGAGAGTGAACTAGAGCAGAAGAGAGGACAAGGGCGGAAATGTGAAGCTGGAATGAGTGCCTGGAAAGGAGATGACCACCGGAACATTCACACAAATTGTGGCATTTTTTCCAGAATTTCATTATACAAAAGACAAGGAGTAACTACATATAAGTCCATGCCTGAGGACTGTGGATGTGGTAAACAGATGTGGCAGAAAATCCAAACCATGAGAAAAGAGCATGGCTAAAATCAACCTGGGTGAGTCTAGCTAGAGCTCCAATAATGAAGGAAAGCCAAAGGCTATGTGGAAAAAAACAAGTAGTATTGATATCTGTTGATCCACAATAGGAGTTGACTAACAACAGCTGATGCAGAGGACCCCTCATCTCAGTATGTCTACTTTGGACTATAGTTAGCATGGGGTCCTAGCCTGAACATCCTCACGATGTGCATGGTTCAAAGAAGCAGGAAGGACAGCTACTCCACCAATGTTTGTTTTCCGGACTGTGGGTCCCTTAATGAACTACATCGTGCTATTCGTTCATTTAACACTTCTCCTGACACTTGTACTCATATAAGGTTTTACACATGGAAGAAAACCTTATTTCTGTTTCCATATATATTTCCAGCTCATTTATGTTCATTTATAATTTATATCACCGATCCTGTTACCTGAACCTTCTCCTACTTCTGAGACCCGTCATTGTTGAAACAAACTTCCTTTGTCTGTGGACGAATTTCTGTGTGAGGGGAAGGGACATGAAATGGTGAATTTGCTCTTGTGGTTACGTACTTTTGACTGAAGTTAAAGATACAGATAGTGATTTTTTGAGAGCCTTTGCCTCGCTAACAGATTTGGCCCTTGGATGACCAGAGACTCTGAACCCTGGAGACAACTTCATCAGCAGGCTGGTGTGATTTCATCCTCTTTGGCAGAGAGGCAGCCTGCACCAGCTGCAGAATCTTCAAATGCAGAAGGGCATAACTGAAGCCTTCTGCTATAGGTGTTTTTATACAATTTTGTACAATGTTACTTTAAATAGAGGACTTTTCAGGAGATTTTGAATGTAGAGAAGACAGTGCCCAAGTGTAGCTCATAATTCCTCAATAGCCATCAATTAATGGCTGATCAGTTGGAGAGGACACCTTTCAAGTTTTCTCCTTGATAATGCACATGAGAAATATTGATGAGACCATCTGGATATGGGAAACATATGAATCTCTCTTCTCTGTGCTTTCCTGGTGTGTGGGTGGTGTTGACAAGCTCCAAATTTCACTGTTGTGCCTACTCCTGGATATTCATGACTGCATAAACCACAATCTGGGAGGCTTCCCAGAAAGGATGCATAACAGCTGAGTTCTGTTACTCTGCCCCAGACTGAAAGGGGATGCTGACACCCTTCTCAGCAAGACAGGGGCATTCACAGGACTCAGATATCAACTTGCGATGTCAGAGACACAACACTCCAGCACCACTGGCTATAGTCAAGTAATGATAGCCCATGTCATGACATTATTTGCATGCCACATGGCTGTAAAACATGGTTTTGGTTGTCTGAGTGCAAAATGGCTTCACATAACAGATCAGACAGCAACATCCACAACATCTTTATTATGGGTGCCAGATGTGTCCTGCACAGCCTCTGTGAAGATATGATGAGACTTTCTATCCAGACCAGAACAGCAAGGACCCAGTTCTCTCAGGAGCTATATGCTCAGACGTCCACATAATATACAAGGAGTCAGGACACCTAGAATAGCACTCACCTGTGCTTTCATTGTAAGGAATACTCTGAGTGTTGAGATTAAATAAGACAAGAGGAATGTAGCTGCACATCGATGCCTTTAGTTTTTGTCCCTCTTTTGGCAAAGATTGATGACCTGTGCCATTTCCATGGAGTTCTGAGTGGCACCACACTGGATCTTCTGAGACACCAAAACAGGACCAGGGACAGCTGGTTTCCTGAAAAAGGGGCAACTGAAGGTAGGGGATGTAAAGAAAAAAAAGAATATTGAGACAAGAGGAAGTCTGGGTAGATGACAGAAGAGCAAGAGGAGTCACTAAGGAAATTGGGTGCAATAGCAAATATAAAGATGTATGAGTCATGTTCTATACAGCACAAGAGGTACTCCATAGTGTGGGCTGACAGCCTGATGTTTTCAAAACCTTTTAGCACCTGTGTGCTAGTACATTCTGGAAGATGGTGCCCAGTAATTGATCTATTTGTTCCCATTAGAGACACTCCTGATTAGATCTTACTGTCTGGTTTCATTTAAAAGGAATCTGTTCAGCTGCACAAAACCCACCCTTCATGAACAGCAACCCAGTAAGTGGAGATGAAAATGGATCCACTACAAAAGTACACTCTGGGTCTGTATTAACACCAAGAACAATAACTGCCAGAAACTTTTCTTATCAGAAAAACATTTACATAAAAGTAAATGATATATAGCAGGCCCTCCAAAATATAGAAAAAGTCAAATGGCACATTTGTTACACACGAAATTCATTGAAGTAGCTAATCTTTTAAAATCTGAATGGAGAAATAAGTTACCAGAAAGCAAAACTTATGAAACATTGGCAAATTTACTCTCTAACACACAAATAACTAAGATGCCCTAGAATTAGTCTGACCTATACACTTCTGGCAACTGATGCAGGCTTATTCACTTTTCAGACCACAGAGGCTTATGAAAAGTCTGAACTAAAGGCTAGATGAGGAATATATACAAGCAATGCTTAAAAATTATTGGACTTAGAAACACTAGTTGAGATGGGCTCCATATAGCATACAATTACTGAATGTACTTTTCCAAAGTCTGATGTGTCACAATCACTAACTCTATATAACTAAAAAAAATGTGTCTTGGTTTGAAAGGAAGCACTTTAAAAACACTTTACATAATAGTTTTTCCTTTTAGTGATGCAAGCAGTATATATGTGGTACAAGCAGATAAACTAAAATGGGTTTAAAATGCACTGGGAAGTCTAAATAACATGCTTAAAATATAGACAAACTCCTCCTTGCAATGAGTAATAGTCATTACACTGTAGGTATGAATCACAATAAAATATAATGGGATTTTTTTGTCTTATGTCAAGTGTTGTTTGGTGGTTTTTTTTCTGCTGGGGCCAATTGATTGTTGACAGTGTAGAAACTGAAATTTGTACATGACTTGGAGAGATCTGGGTTTTTTTCTAAATGAAAAATAAATAATTTCTTACTTCTATATAAGCAGTATTTCACCTTTTCAGCAATTTTACATATGCTAGTAATTAATATTTTAAAAAATATCCTTTTTCTGAAACATTTTTTTTTTCCTGTTACATATATGTGTTACACCATGGAATTGGACAGAGACCCTCGAAAGTCCAATTGTAATAATGGTGGAAAAAGGTTAGGGAACAAAATTCAAAGATAGTTTTATAGAATCAAGTTCAAATGTAAACTTTCTAAGGAGATATAGATATCCAATGGAAGAAAGTGCAACAGTTTAGTCTTCACATCATAGAATCATAGAATCATTTAGATTGGAAAAGGCCCTTAAGATCATCGAGTCCAACTGTAAACCTAACACTGCCAGTCCACCAAGTGGGTAGCCCCAAGTGGGTAATCAGTTCTAAGCAGAAATCCTGTATTTAAAAAAAAAAAAAAAAAAAAATTATTCTTTCCACATGGCAGGGCATTTCCACTCCAGCAAGGCATATTATTGGAAAAATCTTATACAAGTTTCCTAAAACAGGAAACCTGCCCTTCATGTCTTATTTTTTATATATATAATGCTAAAGTTAAAATTTATTTCATTTTCATAAGTTTTATTCTGGAAAGATGAACGCTAGTCTTTCATCAAAGGATATCAAATCAGGGATATCAAGACATCCAATTGGTTTGCAAAGCATGGTAACCTACCATCATTTAACTGCAGTTGTACACCCACAGGTTCACAGAGCATTCAGAAAAGCCCGTGGTCACCTCCTTATTCAGCCTGCTATATTTTCTTACAATATCCTACAACGTTGCCATCACCTAACAGTGAGGTGCTCAAGTCAGCCATATGTTCTGAATTAATCTTATAGGGAACTAAAGCACTCACTTAAAAGCATAGCTATGTCCTATCACCGTAACCCCACTAACAATCAGTTTATTGCCAAAGTGGAATGCTTAAACAGCTTGATTTTGGATTTGCTTCTCTCTCTTACATAAAGACAAACCAAAACTTTGGAAACAGCTTATGAAAAAAAATCCACAAATAAATGAAACATCCATAAGGAACATGACTTCTTAATTTAAACTGTTACGTAGGGGAAAAAATTGCTTAAGTTTTGAGGAAAATATCATTATGTTTATTTCGTTATTATTTTAATATTTATTTTATGAGGAAAATTTTGCTATATATATTCCAAAAGCAGATCTTGGCAAGGTTGGGAAAGGCATTCATATGGCAAGTTATGACAACATTTTGTAGTAGATCAATAGCATTTCAATAACCTCAGATTTCTTGAGCTTGAAATTTCTATTCTATTTGATTTTGGGAGCACTTTTTCTCTCTTAAATCTTTACTTCAGGGTCAGAATTTGGATACTAAATGCTTTAGGGCTTGAACAATGCAAAAATGGTACCATAAAGTTCCATGATCATTTTGTTTTAATAATGATTCAGTTGAATAATGCAATTAAGAAATAAAAAAGATTCTCCTGTTACCCAGCTATCAACTGGAAAATTCATCCTAACTGAGATTTATGCTAATTTTTTTCTTTAATACCTTTTCACACTGTGGTAAAGGCTCAATTACAACAGTTTTCAAAATATACACTCTTTAACACCAATGGCAAGTCCATTCTTTCAGTGAGTTTCTACACAGTTTGGACATTTCTTAAGCCTCACTGATGTACAAAGTGCAAGATTACTGTCAGAAACTCAGTAAATGATCCTATTTTTGACTCATCATGGGCTATGAGATTGTAGATGGCGTAAAGAGAATTAAAAGCATAGCATAGTCATTGAAGAGAGAGGAAAGAATCCTGGTTAATACCAGGAACATTAAGGAGAAAGCTGACAGTTCTATAACGTAATTTTTTTTTTTTTTTTTTGCATGGCCCAGCATTTTAAGAACAATATTTTGAACTCCCCAGTCTTACTTCTAACACAAAGGTACAAAAGAATCATCTGAGGGATACAGAAGAAGCCAGATACAGATTTCTGTAGTAGGTATTATTGTCCCTGCAGAGGATGGCAAAAGTTTATGTTCTAGCCACTTTCTTCCTTATAAAGCACTTTCAAGCCTTAGCCTCAACACAAGTAGTTCTGGAGTCACTGGAGTTCAGACTGGTTTGTGTGGCAACTCCTGTAAGTGTTGTTTAGAGAGGATCAAACAGGAATTTCTCTCAGAAGACAACAGACATGTCACCTTTCACAGCATCTTGCGATCCTAGCAACCTTCCACAAAACTGTTCTTCAGGTTTATGAGATACACAAAAAGTAGAAATGTACCATTTATACAGTGTTCACCCTTGACAAAACAAATAGAAAAGATCAAACCCATTTAATCAGGTAGATATCCTAGTGTTTAATCTCTGAAAGTGACAAATGGCAGATATGTAAGGAAAATGGCAGGTGCATAAGAAAAGAGCAAACATGCAGCTGTAATTCCTGGCATAGTCTGTCCCTTCTCAGAGATTTGTGGCTCAGAGACACCGTGAGCCACAAGCAGTACTCCTCTCATAAGCAGCCCAAATAGATTTCTTTCCCATATGCTTATCAATTTGCTTTCTCAGCCCCTCTGAATTTCAGACACAGTGCAGGGACTTCCTGCAGAGTCCATTTCCTTCCCTTCTCATATCCCTGCCCCTCCTACCCATGGAGAGTCATGCCAGTCTTAGAAAGCACCCTGACAAACTCTGCGCTTTTTTGCGCCCTCTGGCTGTTCCCCACAATCACAATTCAAATACTCACGTTTATAATCTTTTCCGTCACCTTTTGAATTTTTCATGTTAGTTGCATTCTCCACTTTTATTTTAAATTAAGCCCATTAGTGCTGCGCACCTCTCCTGTATCCTAAATTCTTACCTATTCAAAACTTTACTTTTTTGGGGGTGTCAGGAGTTAGTCTCTGCTTTTTGCTGGATACTGTGTACAGAACATTGTAATGAATGTTATATGCAGATCTTGGTTTTTAACCTAAGTGCCATAATCCCTCTTATTTCCATACCTATGTCATTGATACACATGCAAACTGTGCATATTAACTCTTCATTTGCAATTCCAAAGAGGGTATCTATATACCCTGTGAAATCAGAATATTTATATCTAACAAACAAGTCACTGTGTAGTCCTCTCTGGTTAATGATCTATCTCTATACCCATTCCTCCAACTGTGTATCACTAGAAGTATTTTTTTTTTTTTCTGATCAGTAAAAATATTCACACATGAAGTTAACTTCCTAGTGTGGGAAGACACATATGCATGGGTTGGTGAGGAGGTCTCACATAATTTCTCCTTTTGCCACCTGGATGTCCTCCCGTGCCAAAACAGCTTTAGTGTAGCAATATAGTAGATGCTGGACAGTTTGTTATGGCCTTGAAAATCCCAGGAGAAATTTTCTCTCTCATTCTGTTTTCTTCTAATAGTTCACCGTGACTACAGGAGATCATTCTGATTCATCTAACCTTAGTGATTTATAATGTGGGAGGGTTTTTTTCTGGTGCAAATGTGTCTTTCATCTTTTCTTGGAGTCTGGTAGTATTCACTTGTGGGCACTGCTGGTCCTCTCAAAGTGGTTTGTCTCCTGATGTAACCAAGACTGGAAATGTGCACCAGAGCACCATCGAGAGCGCACCAAGGTCACCTGGCAGTTAGTTCTCTGTGGTTGCCCAGTATGTACCTAGGATTTAGTGTTAACTTCATTGCCATTAAAGGCATGATATGAATATGTGAACAGTCAAAATCTGGTGCTTGTCTCTTTGTACATGCTAGTCCATAATTTAGATGTATTCACCAGGGACTGAGTGAGGTGCTAGAATCTTGGGAACATGCACTTGCCCACGGGGTTGGTAACTGTACGTCTAATACTCAGTAGAGTAGTTCGGACATCCCAAATTATGTTGGACTTCTATTTGCATTTTCATTCACATGGAAGAGTGAGTAGCTGCTTTTGTTTGTTTCCCTGTTCATCTAACCTATTTAGCTTTTCTTTTTTGTGACTGCTTACATAATTGTGGTGAAGAAAACAGCTATTTATTATTCTTTTTTGTTTAAGGAGTAAAAGGAAGGTTAAATGTATCAAACTTCAAATATCTTTGGTTTTCATTTCAAGTTTCGATCAGAACACTTTTCAGCTCCTCTCACATTGGGCTCCCACCATGAATTTAAGAAAGCAGTGTATTCCTCTTTCTTATTAAAATGGTCACAATAAGGCTGAAGGGACTAGATTATAAATGAGAAAAAAAGAAAATAAATATTTGCCATTGCCTTGCAAAATCTGTTTATTTTCTGAGGAAAACCTTCCAAAGTCTTTTCCTTGCCAGCTTGAACGGTGTTCATGCTGCTGTCCAGATCTTGTTTCTGAAGGCCTGGGGAAAACAGATGAGTTCACAAAATGCTGAGGGTGCATATGAGGCAGTGGTGCTTGGTCAAGCCTGCCTGACCTCTGCCCGAGAGCTTTACTATGATGCTGCTACCTAGGAAAAAGGCTATTGCTGCATGCAGTAGCATCCTCTGTATTTCAGAACAAATGAGAACAGCATATGTAAATAAATCAGAGCATTTTGGTATCTGAGTTTCTGAATGAACACTGAAATTTTAAACAGCCTTTGGAATGAAAGAACATGTAGAGATTTAAACTAAATGATGCCTTCGATTCTCAGATTTGCTAAATTACCCTTGCTCTTTCACTAAAATATCTATGAGAAGAATGCTCAGAGATTTGTCTTAGAAGTACAATTACATTTTATTTACATGTTTATTAAATATGTCATTTCCAAAAGATATTTCTGTCTAAATTTCTTGTGAAACAGACAGCCTATCTTGTAATTTTTTTCTTCCAACATACAAAGATGACAAGATCATTTATGTTTGCACAAAAAAAATCTGGATGTAACATTCTGTGTGTAGCGTTGCCACCATTTGTAATGAATTTTTTCAAATATTACCTAAAAAATATCAGAGACAGAAAAATGAAAGCTTACCCAAAGGTTAGAGGATACAGTATAGAGTGGAGCTGGGTTGTCAGAGGGCTCAGTATGCACAGTCCATCTCACCTGCACTATTCTGTTTGGAATAAGATTATTCCTGCTCAGAATGCACTGCAATGTTATACAAAAGGAGTAGCAGCATTTTAAGGATGTATATGACTTAAATTTTTGGCTGTGATAATTTACTTAAAGCTGTGCTATATCCAGGCTAGTCTGTGGCATTCTAAAGTCCTCGATGATACAATAGTCGTGTCAAATGGTGTGAGTGTCTCACAGAAATTCTAAATATGATATACTCCACGGAAGCCTGCAAGACCTAGATAAACAATTGCCATTATGTTTTGCCCAGTCATTCATGATAGAGTAATTTTACAATAGAATCTGAACTCGTTCTCATTCCAGAAAATAGAAATTTCAAAATATAAACATAGCAAGTCAAACAATTTTTTCATATGTTCAAGAAGAAAGATCTTTAAATGAAACATCAGTGCTGACCTAAGGAAAATCAATAGAAGTTCTCATTTCCAGCAGGAATTAATATGCATAGTCAGAAGCCTAGGGAAATACATGTCTAAAGTCCATTTTAGATACTTATGCCTTTAACATCTAAAGGACTCATGGATTTTTTTATTTAAAGTAGTAGTTTTTAAAAGGTTTAATTCTGAATTTAAAAGTTTAGCAGAATCTGTTTTTGTAAATTTTGACTAGGTGTGTATTTTGACGTTCTAACATATCCAAAGGGTAAGGTTACTACATTTTTAGATTCTGTTTGTGTGTCTCTGATTTTGTAAAAGTCAGATATAAACAGACAACAGTCATATCGTGAAAGGAATGCAAAGGAAAAACAATCACCTACGACACTGACAATGACTAGATGTCTTTTAAAAGCACCTATTTTTAATCTTTTTCCAGGAACTTAGTGAGTTTTCTACTTCAAGGCTTCTTAAATACAGAGGTACTAAATATGGCTCAGGAAAGCCCAAGTGTTGATTTTATGTACTCTGCATAAATAGCCTACATGTATCAAACCCATTTAAAAGCTTGTTACAAATGCACTTAATGTACAGACTGATATAAAATACAGTGAATGTAGACACTTTATACTGAAAGGTACAGCGTGAGTTGCTTATGAAGGACCACCTGTTGAGTCAAGGAATTGTTAAATGCAAATCAAGATCAGAAGCTGACATCTGTTCTGACAAAGAAACATTCTTTTTATACCTAAAGACATGAAACAAGATTTAATTGGGTCTTGACACAGCTCTCTCTCCCAAAAGATTTAGAAGCAAATATGTTTGGGGGAGAAAAGAAATACACTAGGTTGGCAGCAAAGTGTTAACTTAGATCTCTATGTTCCTTTTAGAGGATTCCAAAAAGAAGGTAAACTGTGAAAACTGACTTTCTGCTGTAGGAGAAAAGTATATCTGGTATCATCTGAGACATGGGATACATAGAAAGACAGGATCCCTGATGTGATGTGTGTCAGAAAAGCATTTATCATAAATTAGTTGCCTTCAAGAGAATAAGAGACTTTAAAGATTTAAATCAAGTGTAAATAGATGGAGTGTTTTCCCTCTTATTTTTTCATGTCTTTTATAAATATATCGGCTTATCACATATTTTAATGTCATAAGTGCTCTTACATGTCTGTTATCTTAATTTAGCTCAAGTTAAATATGAATTGCAACCTAACAAAAAAGTGTTCCTCTCCTGAAGGTGTGCATATCTGTAACTTAGATGCTTAAAGGTTAACAGATTTCACACAGACTCATCAGTGTGGAGAGGGTGAAACACTCCGTAGCTACAGAAGATGCCTAAAGAGATTTGTGGGGAAGTATCAAAGAAGTCAGAGGAGGAAAATTCTCTGCCAGGAGCAGGTTATAATTAGGAGATGGTCTATGGTGTACATCATTACAAGGGGAAGAGAGAGAATTGGAAGATGTTATCTTTTAGATGCCTGTAAAGTAGCAAAATAAGTGTTTATGCTAATATCACTGAAACATGTTTTGAACAAGAGGCCTAGTCCTCCAGTACAGATTTTTCATGCAAAAACTTTAGAGTAACCATTTTGTAATAACAAGATATAGCCAAAATATAAACACATCCAGAAGATTAAAGCACATGTTTAAAACTGTTGTTTCATTCTACACAACACAGAACATGGTAGCATAAGCAATGCTCTGTGGAATTGTTTTTAATAAGGAACAGATACCATATTTCTCTAGATAAAATATCTGTTTGTACAACTGAATCAGTTATAAAACAGCTGAATTGAATCAGCTATGAAACTAGACAAGAACATTCTTTAATATTTATCTAGTCAGAACCGTAAAAATGAACATGCAATATTTACTGCTGTTATTAATTTGGGTGTGAAGTGCAAGTCAGACGTCTAAAACAAAGTTATCAATATAAAAGTCCAGTGAGGTAGAAATTTTAATGTTTAAGCTGCTTTATAAGTTTTTAAATATTAATAGTTTTATTAAATGAGACAGGGTGTCCTACATCAGTAAGAAAAGAAATCTGAATAGTAGGAAGTGACTTAGTGCTTTCCTGATATCAGACTTCTAACTATCATAGACATATCTTAGAAGAAACAGGAGAAATCCTGTGAACAAACTCCTAAGAAATTAGATGACAGTTTATAGAACAGGTCATTTACAGCAGCATTATCAGAAATACTTGCAGGACATATGGGGCATCAGAGGGCAACACAGTGGGACAGTCTCAAAGAATAGTTCAAATGCTGTATGAATGAAGAATTTAGATTTATTAGGAATATGAAACACATGTGGGATAGATGGCCTCCATCTAAACAGAATGGAACACCAATACAAATTACTGGTTACAATAAAGAATAAAACATACATTCCCAAATTTCAGATAAAAAAAATAAAAAGCAGTCTCCATAAAGTCCCATTTAAGTGGGACATATGACAATAAATACAAAAACCATGACCAAACATACATTTACTTAAACATAACGGTGGAAGTCTGCTGGAAAAAACCTGTAAAACTGAAAATCTGGTTCTGAGACCATTGACTAATGTGTTTATAATGTTAGATTAGGTATGTCAGTGCATGAGCAATGCTGTGTATTAAGAAAAGCTTATACCTAAAAATTGACTGCTTCCTGGGTGATTTAGTCAGACAGCCAAAAAGACAATAAGAAGCTCTTGACTTAGGCCTGTCCTGTGTGCAGGACAGGGTTCAGAATGTTACAGGATCTCAAATCCAGCAGCTTTCTAGCAACATATATCTACAAAAGCTACTGCAGAAGCGTTGTAGTAGCACGCGCGTGCTTTCTTTCTCTCTCTCCCCTGCAGTATTGTTTAACCTCAAAAATGGAACAATGTGAATAATTAGAAAGAGTAATAAAATGACTTTTAAGGTGTAAAGTATTTCCAGTCTAGACATATAAAGACATTAAGGTCATTAAATTGGTATCTTGGAGAAAACATATTCCATCTAGAAAAAAATATGAGTAACAGCAAAAAGGAGGTCTGGTGTGCTTAAATAATACACACAATAAATCTTACCAACATAGCTGAAATCTAGTCCAATTCTTGAAAACAGACAAAAATATGACTACAAGTTCTCAGAATGATAAAGAAAACACTAGGCTATACACGGAAGACAAATAAAAGAAATTGTAATTAAAAAAAAAAAAACAAATCAGGAAAAAAATTGAAAAAAAAGAAAGAAAAAAGAAAAGCCAATTCAGCTTTGGCAGGCAAAAGTTATGCTCCACAAACCTAGAAGTTCTGTTTGGGAGACATTCAATATGGGATATTTGCTCAAAATCATCTAGCTGGATTTTAACATAGCATTTTACATAGTTGTTAGGCTCTTAAAGAAATGAAGATATGATGAAATAGAAGGATAGAAGGGAGGGTCATCCCATGGGCTAGTGGGTGGTTACTGCTTTGGAAACAAAGGCAAGGAATAAATGTTGAGGGTTCCCCACAGTGGGAGGTGAATGGTGACCTGTTCTTTGACCTGAACTAATGAACTGGAAAAGGAGGTGACAGACCAATGAATAAAACTTACTAAGGGATGGTGACAAAATGTGGTGGATGGCAACAGTAGCCACCTGTGAAGAGATGCAGAGGGTCTTCTCAGCATTGAGTGGCCTGGAGAGACAGCAGTGAATTTCTTTGCTTCTAGCTCCAGTATAATAATATACACATGCCACCAGCTTCAATTGTGTGGTGCCAGGCTTGGAAATGGGTATTTCCACTCCAAAATAGACATCTTGGAGTTATGGCTTCTTTGTCCAACCCAAACATGACCAGTGCTTAGCAGGTTGCGGCAACATATGAAAGGTGATGTGTATTTTCCAACCAGCCTCCACCTAACTCAAAAGCATAGCACAGGTCTGGAAACCACAAAGAGGAGGGCAATCAGGATTAGAAGGGAAGGAAAAGGACTCTGTAGGCATTTCAGCTCAGCACACTCGAGCTCCTAGGATGGAAAAGGGGCAAGTATGGAGGGGTGCAGTTATGTGGCCCCAGATGGGCGGGAAAGAGGAGTGATAGTTCACCCTGTTATGTGGCTGTGCCCTACCTCCATCCTCATGCAATGTAGTGGCAGGCACCGAGGAAATGGAAGGGGAAACTTTGCCACAGACCGTGTTAGTAAGCTGGGGAAGTCCCTGACCCAGGACACTGTGAGTGTCTGAAATCCAGAGGGGCTGAGGAAGCAAACTGATAAGCATATTGGGAAGAAATCTATTGTGGGCTACTTAAGAGAGAGGTGCTCCTTGCAGCTCATGGTGTCTCTGAGCTACAAATTTATGGGAGGGGACAGACTATGCCAGGGACTTACTCTGTAAATTTGTTGTATATTTTCATCTAATATCCTGTGTAATTTTTTTAAAAAAGGTACACAATACAACAAGGATAACAAAGGCATGAAGCAATTTCTCTAAAAACCGAGACTACACAAGAGTAGAAAGTCCTGGACAAATAATGACTTATGAGGAGAAAGAGAATGAGGATATATAGAAACAGAGAGACATTCTCACTAAGGAATTAATAAAGGACATGAGATTGATTTACCAAGTAGGAAGTAACAAAACAGATCAACAAAAGTTTGGTGGCTTGGTTTGGTTTGGTTTGGGTTTTTTTATACTTTATCACATTGTGAACATCAAGAGTTTAACATGATCGATATAATCTATTATGCTTTATACAATTCAGAGATATGAAGCTTATGGAAGATGGGGAGGTGATTAGAGACAGCCAACATGGCTTCACCAAGGGCAAATCATGCCTGACTAATCTTCTGCAATGGTGTGACTGTGTCAGTGAACATGGGAAGAGTAACTGATGTCATCTACCTGGACTTCTTTCTGTAAGGTCTATGGTACCATCTTCCACAACATCCTTACCTCTAAATTGGAGGGATATGCATTTGATGCATGGACTGTTAGAGGGATAAGGAATTGGCTGGATGACAACATCCAAAGAGTTGCAGTCAATGGCTCAATGTCCAAATGGAAACCAGTAATGAGTGGCGTCCCTCAAGGGTCCATCCTGGGACCAATATTACTTAATATCTTCACCAGTCACATAGGTAATGGGATTCATAGAATCATAGAATGCCTTGGGATGGAAGGCACCTTTAAAGGTCATCTAATCCATCCCCCCTGCAATTGGCAGGGACATCTACAACTAGATCAGGTTGCTCAGAGCCCCATCCAGCCTGTCCTTGAATGTTTCCAAGGATGGGGCATCTACCACCTCTCTGGGCAACCCATTCCAGTGTTTCACCACCCTCAGCGTGAAAAATTTCTTCCTTGTGTTCAGTCTAAATCTACCCTCCTTTAGTTTAAAACCATTACCCCTTGTCCTATGACTACTGGCTGTGCTAAAAAGTCTATTCCCATCTTTCTTATTAGCCCCCTCTAAGTATTGAAAGGCTGCAATAAGGTCTCCCTGCAGCCTTCTCTTCTCCAGGCTGAACAACCCCAGCTCTTTCAGCCTTTCCTCATAGCAGAGGTGTTCCATCCCTCTGATCACTTTTGTGGCCCTCCTCTGGACCCGCTCCAACAGGTCCATGTCCTTCTTGTATGAGGACTCCAGAGCTGGAAGCAGTACTCCAGGTGAGGTCTCACCAGAGCAGAGTAGAGGGGCAGAATCACCTCCCTCGCCCTGTTGGCCATGCTTCTTTTGATGCAGCCCGGGATACAGATGGCTTTCTGGGCTGTGAGAGCACATTGCCAGCTCATGTCCAGCTTTTCATCTACCAGTACGCCCAAGTCCGTTTTGGCAGGGCTGCTCTCAATGCCTTCATCCCCCAGCCTGTACTGATTGCCCCAACCCAGGTGCAGGACCTTGCACTTGTCCTTGTTGAACCTCATGAGGTTCACACAGGCCCACTTCTTAAGCTTGCCCAGGTCCCTCTGGATGGCATCCCATCCCTCAGGCGTGTCAACTGCACCACTCAGCTTGGTGTCATCTGCAAACTTGCTGAGGGTGCACTCAATCCCACTGTCTATGTCATTGATGAAGCTATTGAACCGCACTGGCCCCAGTACAGACCCCTGAGGGACAGCACTTGTTACTGGTCTCCATCTGGACATCAAACCTGTCGTGGTTTAACCCCAGCTGGCAACTAAGCACCACACAGCCGCTCGCTCACTCCCCACCGGTGGGATGGGGGAGAGAATTGGAAGAGTAAAAGTGAGAAAACTCACGGGTTGAGATAAAGACAGTTTAACAGGTAAAGCAAAAGCTGCACACGCAAGCAAAGCAAAGCAAGGAATTCATTCACTACTTCCCATCACCAGGCAGGTGTTCAGCCATCCTCAGGAAAGCAGGGCTCCATTACGCGTAATGGTTACTTGGGAAGACAAATGCCATCGCTCTGAATGTCCCACCCCTTCTTCTTCCCTCTGCTTATACACTGAGCATGATGTCATATGGTATGGAATAGCCCTTTGGCCACTCTGGGTCAGCTGTCCTAGCTATGCTCCCTCCCAGCTTCTTGTGCACCTGGCAGAGCACAGGAAGCTGAAAAGTCCTTGACTAGTGTAAACTCTACTCAGCAAGAACCAAAACATCAGTGTGTTAGCAACATTATTCTCATCCTAAATCCAAAACACAGCCCTCTACCAGCTACTAAAAAGAAAATTAACTCTATCCCAGCTGAAACCAGGACAGAGTCATTGACCACTACCCTCTGGATGCAACCATCCAGACAGTTAGCTATCCACTGAACAGTCTGCCCATCAAATCTATATCCTTCCAATTTAGAGAAGGATATTGTGGGGTACCATGTCAAAGGCCTAACAGAAGTCCAGATAGATGACATCCATAGGTCTTCCCTCGTCCACTGATGCAGTCACTCCATCATAGAAGGCCACTAGGTTGGTCAGGCAGGACTTGCCCTCTGTGAAGCCATGCCGGCTGTCTCGAATCACCTCCCTGTCCTCCATGTGCCTTAGCATAGCTTCTAGGACGATCTGTTCCATGATCTTCCCAGGCACAGAGTTGAGGCTGACAAGTCAGTAGTTCCCAGGGTCCTCCTTTTTACCCTTTTTAAAAATGGGTGCAATTCAGTGCACCCTCAAGAAGTTTGAGGATGACACCAAGCTGAGTAGTGTAGTTGATATGCTTGAAGGCAGGGATGTCAACCAGAGGGACCTTGACAGGCTTGAGAAATGGGCCCATGTGAACCTCATGAAGTTCAACCAGGCCAAGTGCAAGGTCCCGCACCTGGGTCAGGGCAATCCCCAATATCAGTACAGATGGGGGGATGAATTTATTGAGAGCAGCCCTGTTGAGAAGGCTTTGGGGATACTGGTGGATGAAAAATGGGACATGAGCCAGCAATGTGTGATTGCAGCCCAGAAGGGCAATGTATCCTATCCAGAAGCATGGCCAGCAGGTCAAAGAAAGATATTCTCCCGCTCCTCTGCTCTTGTGAGACCCTACCTGGTGTACTGCTTCCAGTTATGGGGTCCCCAGTACAAGAAAGAGATGGACCTAGTAGAGAGGGTCAAGAGGAGGGCCACAAAAATGGTCAGAAGGATGGAGTACCTCTCCCATGAAGAAAGGCTGAAAGAGTTGGAGTCGTTCAGCCTGGAGAAGAAAAGCCTTAAGGGGGACCTTATATTGTGACCTTTCAATATATAAAGGGGGGTTATAAGAAAGGTGGAGAAAGACTTTTTATCAAGGCCTGTAGTGCTAGGACAAGGGGCAACAGTTTTAAACTGAAAAAGAATTGGTCTAGATTGGACATAAGGAAGAAAATTTTTACTATGAGGGTGATGAGACACTGTAACAGATTTCCCAGAGAAGTTGTGGATGCCCCATCCTTGGAAGTGTTCAAGGTCAGGTTGAATGAGGCTTTGAGCAACCTAATCTAGTGGAAGATGTCCCTGCCCATGGCAGGTGTGTTGGACTAGATGATCTTTGACAGTCACCTTGTGATGGATGCACTTGACCCCTTGACCAGACAGGCCGTGGTTTCATGCAGGCTCCTGAAGAGGTAAAAGTATGAACAACAGCCAGGCTGTGAACTCCTCTAGTTTCAATCTGTTCTCTGAAAATCCACAAAGGAGCAGAGTGACACAGTGACCATCAATGCATATAAGCTTGGAACACCGATCATGTGATTAACACATGAATAGTGGGTGGCTTTTCCAAGCCTCATTTATCAAGGAACAAAGGAAGTTGTGGGTACAAGGAGTCTCCTGCATACCTTTTCCGTCACATGTAATTTGACTACAAGCCAACCACTTTATCCTTCTTTGAGCTTTCCCTGCTAGGCGGTGTGGCTGCAAGGCGGTGATCTCCCCTTGAGCTGGGACACCTCTCAAGGTTGCTCCTCGAGATAGAGAGACCTTTTACCAATGACAAATCTTTGGTAAGCGACCGATATCATGCATAACCTTGCAGTATGGTAACTTTGATTTTGCCTTGGTAGTTTTGATTGCATGCTGAATTGATGCTAATGAAATATTATATAAACTTTGCATGTGCAATCCTCTAGACATAAACCGTTGACCAAGTCTGAGACTAAGATTGGACCTAGCCGCACCTAAGGTCCATCAGGAGTTTAGAAACCAAGGGGATCTACTCTGAACCTTGTGACTCAACAGAAGGGTCTTCCTTACTCTTTGCATCTCCGGTCTCTCTGTGAATCATTCTAACTCGAGTGTAACTCAATTTTCCTTTGTATGATTCTTCCATGCAGTAATTAAGAGAACGAACCTTGCCATCAAACTTTGTTAAGCCGCAGTTTTACAACATCATATTAAAGCCACTTTTGCTTATACCTTTGTCTTTGCTTCCTTAAGCATTCTAAATCACCCATTCATGACACCCTTCCAACCCAAATCATTCTGTGATGCTGTATACAGAGGCTACATAAGTATCACTGCATAACTAGAGTGTTTTATAATCTTCTCAGTATACAGTCATGTTGTAGAGAGGACAAAGAATGAGATTGTTTTGACCTGCTATAGCCATCATTTTGATATTATCACACAGTTGCTGCCTTGTTAAACTCAGTGACAATGCTGCCTTCAGTGTTGATTTTGGAAAGATTTTTGAGAATTACATTTCTCTAAGGAATTTGCCCATTTCCTTCTAAATGTGTAGGGATTTTTTCCTATGATATTACTGCCTTTTAGTTTAAATAGTCCTTGTCTCTCCTCAGAGCTTGGTTTCAGATATCAAAACTCCCCTCTCTTCCTTTTAACGAGAGTAGCCGTGATTCAAGTGGAGACAGGAATTTGAAAATTTCTGATAAACCCACTCTTAGGTAAATTGAAGATGTTAATCAGAAACAGACTTTTGGAAACAAGTTGTGCTAACATAAAGTGTGTAGACAAGTGACCTGGGTGAACAGAAGTACTTACAAGATTGAGAACATGAGCTAACATGTCATATTAGTTTACCTAAAGTACTAGTTTCTGAAGGCTAGAAATAAAATCTTAATAATCAAATAAAGAGGAAGCCTAGTCTTCTGCTCTTTGTTTTACCAAAAATTAATTCTCTTAATTTCTTCACTACATTATATTTAAATTGTAAATTTTTGTGAAAATAGCTAATCATACTCTTTTTTTTCAGACTTAAAAAAAACTGAAGTGACAATAGTGCAACTGATGTTTCAACTGCATGTTGGAATTATTTTTTACGTAATTTGTTAATGTCTCCACACTAGAAAAACTGGTAGTGAGAATTCTTTCATTGATTTAATTAGTATCTCTACAGAAAAAAACATTAAACTAAAAATTAGTCTTTTTTTGTTGCAACATCCTCAAAAAGGATTAAAAGTGATAGCAATTTTAATAAATTACAACATGACAAGTTTATTAACATGGCAGACATTGATTTAATGTATGAAGTTAATATTTTACCATGTATAGAATAAAGTATTAGCATTCATATTTTATAAGAAAAAAAATCTGTGTATTGATTGTGTTTTGCATAGTAATTTCTGGCTCTAATTATCTTATAATTAATGTATTGTTACTACTACTTACACTGAAACCTTGTTATGAAAATTGGTGGGAAATGTACTCTGTAAAATAATCTAAATATAATAATCTACTTTTGACCAGTTCAATTGCCCTCAATACCAGTTTTGAATAGATTAGAATTTATGACCTTGTACTATTATTATTCAAAGCAAACATTCTGTGGTACGGTCGTTTCTTTAATGATTTCCTCCCCACTACAAACAATCTAGAAAATCTCTCCAAAGACTTAATTATTTTCAGCACAAGTTTTGTACTAAATACATTCTCCCAACAGTTTTATTCTATCTTAGATATAGCTCTGGTGGGAAGAGTTGTAAGATTTGATCTACAATATTCTACTCCTCTATCTTCCAGTGTCTTGAGACCAACAAATTGGAAATGATTGCTAAAATCAAGCCATGTAATTAGACAGCATAACATCTAATATACTCCTTTTGTCAGCTTGCCAGAAAAAGAATTTCAGTAAATGATACATTACACCATGAAAAAACTCTTTCAAACAAGCCTGTTAATGATGATAAATAAAGAAGTTGTGCAAAACCAAGCAATTAATCCTTTGGAAGCTTTCCATTGAAGTTACTCTTAAGGCATCAAGAAATGCAAATACATACATAAACAAATCCTTTGTGAATATTCCACTTTAGGTTAGTGCATTTTCTTGCAAACCCATCTGTAGTTAACTTCTTTCATATCATTTCTTATTCACTAAAATATTGTTTTTATTTTAATAAAGGAACAATCAACAGTCATTCATAGTGGGAAGAATCAGTTAAAGAAAAAATACATCATATTATGTGAGAATTTTAAATATTCAGAGACATTGCATTTTATTTTCAGAGAATAGATATTGATTTATTTAC
Source organism: Nipponia nippon (assembly GCF_047370975.1). NCBI lineage: Eukaryota > Metazoa > Chordata > Aves > Pelecaniformes > Threskiornithidae > Nipponia > Nipponia nippon. Next base: position 47,760,616 of record NW_028262347.1, read on the forward strand.
TTATGAAGCCACAGTATTTTTTGTTTCTGCTACAGGGATAGAGCAGATTGCAATATTCTGGCATTAATAATGCATTGGAAATAAAGGGGAATGGTAAGCAAAAATTTATGCTGCAGCCTGTAAAAAATGTGAAATGTCAGAAGGTTATGGAAAAATCCTCCCAGTAAACACTGTTTCAAGTTGCAATCTTGTAAAGCAGTTTCTCAGTGTGCAGGCAACTAAGTAGATCAGTGTTTCAGTACAACAAAAGATGGTGTTTTCAGTTATCTTTTTTTTTCCATAGGTCCCCCAGATTATTCCCTGTTTGTATTATGAGCTGTGGAGAGAAGCATAAAAGAAAGTAAAAAATGGTTTAGCATTTTTTTTACTCTGTAAACACAGCGTAGTTCAGATCCCACCTTATTATCAGACAGGAGGAAATTCTTTTGGACATTTGCTTTCAGTATAAATCACATAAAATAACAAAAAAGATAACCAAAGTATGCAGCACAATGAAGTGTGGAAGTCTTTTGCTATATGTAGCACAAAATAGATACAGATCTTAAACAGTTTGGAATCAGCTTTTGCTGAGTCACCCCACACTCCTTTTGGTAGATCATTCGTACTCCAAAAGGTGCCATAGCATAAATTAATGTAGGTCACATATATCATCTGAAGCCAAAATTATTTTTTGCCTTATAGACCAAGATTTCTCCTTTTTTTTTTTTTTTTTTTTTTTGCTTTGCCGTGTACTTGAACAATAAGCATAAAAAATGTTATGAAGACTAAAGAGGTACTATGGTCGTTGATTGTTCCAGTAGGACAATAATAGATCAGTGATTTAGTGGAAGGTAGTATTAAACCAAAATGATCTTCAATTTTGTGACAGTATCTTTTTTTTTTTTCCAAAATAAACTGCAAGATTATTCTAATGCAATTTTAAGTTAGATCAAATGTAAACACTTCATCAGGTGAGGATGGTATCACTAGCATATCATTGACTGCTTGCAGTTTTAGATTTTTTTCTTTTGCAAGACACCTTTTAAAGAAAGAGAAATGTCAGAGGTGGTGTTTTTCCAAAGTGAGTGAATGGGAAGTCAATAACAGGAAGGACACAATGGGCAAATTAATCAGTTCTGTTATATCACAGTAAGAGTTGTAACAAAAACTATAATGAAAGTACTTAGAAGAGAGCATTGGTCATGGACACTGAGGATTTCCTTGTACTTGTAGAGGCTGATAAAGGAGAATCTGAACACGAAGTCCTTATTTTTCTCCAAAGAAAGTAATTCTGTATCAGAACACTTAGTAAAAATTGCTGAAAACACAGAATCACAAAATCACTGACTGGTTGAGGTTGGAAGGGACCTCTTCAGGTCATTTGGTCTAACCCGCCTGCTCAAGAATGGCCATCTAAAGCCAGTTGCCCAGGACCATGTCCAGACAACTTTTGACAGCAAGGAGACTCCACAACCACTCTGGGCAACCTCTGTCAGTGCTCAGATACCCTCACAGTGAAAAAGTGTTTCCTGATATTCAGGATGAACCTGAAGTGTTTCAGTTTGTGCCCATTGCCTCCTATCCTGTCATTCTGTCTTCGTTAAACCATTCTTTCAGATATTCAGATACTTTAACAAGATCTCTCTTGAGCCTTCTGTTCTCCAGACTAAACAGTCTAAGCCTTTCCACACAGGAGACATGCCTCAGTCCCTTAATCATCTTTGTGACTCTGCTGCACTCTCTCCAGTATCTCCATATCTCTCTTGTACTGGGGATCTCAGAACTGGACATAGTACTCCAGATGTGGCTTCACCAGTGCTAGGTGGAGGGGAAGGATCCCCTCCCTCGACCTACTGGCAATGCTTTGCCTAATGCAGCTCAGGACACCCTTAGCCTTCTTTGTGGCAAGGGCACATTACTGGCTCATGGTCAACTTGGTGACCACTAGGACCCCCAGGTCCTCTTCTGCAAACCTACTTTCCAGCTGGTCAGTCCCCAGCATATACTGGTGCATGGGGTTGCTCCTCCCCAGTCACAGGACTTCGTGTATCCCCTTGTTGAAATTGCTTTTCATGAGTTTTCTGTCAGCCCATTTCTCTAGCCTGTTTAGGTCTCTCTGGATGGCAGCATGACCCTCTGGTGTATCAGTCACTCCTCCCAGTTTGGTGTTGCCTGCAACTGCTGAGTGTACACTCTGCTCCATCACCCAAATTGTTAATGAAGACATCATTGAACAGGATGGGATCTGGTACTGACCCTGGGGAGTCAGTTACTGGCAGAACAGGATAGTTACTGGCCACCAACTAGATGTTGTGTGACTGATCAGCATGGCCTGGGCCCAGCCATTCAGCCAATTTTCAATCCACCTTGCTATCTATTCATCCAGCCCATACTTCATTAGCTTCTCTATGAGGATCTCATGGGAGACAGTGTCAAAAGCCTTAGATGTATTGCAGAGGACGGTTTTATAGGTAAGGTTCTCCACTCATTTCTCAGTTTGGCTAGACATTAATTACTAAATTAATTACTAAATTAATTACTAAATTAATGTCTTTAATTTAGTAATAGACAAGTCCTTAATTTCTCTGTCCCTCTACAATTTGTTAAATGGAGTCAATGATACTTCTCTTCCTGCTGATGACATTTGTGGAGCCAAGTTCTTTTTGAAGCTCACAATAACTATTGTGATTTGACTTATCATAGACTTGTATTTACATTAATAATATTTATGCTTTTATTTACCAAATTAAAGATTTTTATTGCCATTTTTGCACTACTCTTTTTTTTTTTTTTCTTTTTAATACCTTGTGGTGACTCAGATACTGCTGTTGGGCTGTATGGTAAGATGTTGGTCACCTAAGTGCCATTGTGAAAAACAACCTCTGTCTACCTAGATGGAAACCCTTATCTGGGAGTTCTTATTTTCTGGAAATGTTATTCATTTAGTGTAGCTAAACTGGGAGAGCTACACTGGGAGAGGGAAAGAGAATAGCTGGACAGTATTCATAATGTATTCTCTCAATGAAATATCTGTTAATACATATTTAATTATCCAAATGATTAATAAAATCAATATCTATTCTCGTTGTGTTTATTAAGAGAGAAATCTTCCTGACACATCTCTTACAGAGTGACACATGCAAAATTAAATTCCTAACATACTAAGGTTGTAAATAATATTGAACCATTTTTAACCAGGGACTTGTACTGTTGTGGTTAAATCTCTCTTCATATATTACCAGTTAATTTGCATGTAAGAGTAAGGAGTTAAACAGAACCAAAGCAAAACAGACACTTCATCAGCTTCTGTACTAAATACCCACAAGCAAAAATCTGAGCATCTGCAGAATCTGCTGTGAAAGAAATATACCATGCTGTGTCAGTGGGGGGCTGAAAACAGTGGAAATAGAAGTGTTTAAATTTGAAGGTGAGAAATATTTTTGCTCTGACTCTAAATTCAGTAAATCAAGATTATTGATATGAGGAGATTGAGGAGATTCATAATAAAACAAAAGAAGAAAAAGAGAGGGGAAAAATAACTATGTCTTCCTTTTTTTGTGTGTGTGTATGGGGGAATGGATAATCTTTCCATGCTCTTTTCACAAGAGAAATCCAGAAATCTGTGGGTGCTTTGGGACAATGAGACTGGGTAAAATCATGTGTTTAACAGTAAATGCAGAAAAGTACTTAGTAGTCATCATGCTTATGTACAAGACTATTTTAATCATTATTTCTCTGTCAGAAGGCAATATTTTTCTTTGTAGTGTATTAGCAGAATTATCTGGAATATTTTCTTTCTCAGAACAGCTGTTGATAGCACCCAGGTTAAATGACAAATGTATTCCCCCAAGACAGGTATCACAGCTGAGAAAAGAGTACAGTCTGAAAAGTTTTACCTTCAGTAGGAAATGATTTAGAGAGTCTATTTTTCAAGTTTTTATGTATCTGTGAGATAATTGGTCATCTTGGGCTGTTGTGATGAATTCCATATTTGTGTCTCAAGAAAGAAACATGCAGTCAATTGTTTTCATATATCAGAAGTAACTGGAGGGGCTGATTCATTTTGGCAAGGATGATCTGCCAGGGATTGCAACAGAAATTCAATCTACTAGGGACAAATAAGAGACATGGTGTTCATTCTGGGCCACATGTCACAACATTTATCACTTTGAATAAAACAAAGTAAAAGTTTTAATGTGAGTGTTGCACATCCCCAGTCAATATTATAAACTCTGAAAGTGATGCTTTTCTTCTCCATGTTAGTTTTCCCATCGACCATGCCAATGGACTGATTTCCAAAATGCTCCCAAAGACTTCATGCTTAATATTCAGTCTGTAGAACAAAACGAGATTGAAGGTCATGACTTTAACTGATTAATTTTTACTTTACTTTTTCATTCCCTGAAATTCTGGCCTTGCAATTTTTAAACTAAGACATAATATTATATGTCTTATTATAGGTATTATATAAGCGGCACTACTTGTAACATCATTCAGAGGCCTTGTGATTTTGAATCAGCTTGTTCATTGTCTGCACATGCTCATTTTAATGAGTTACATATATATAAATATATGACTGCAGAATATATGTTATAATTTCATATGCAGTGGTCTCAACATGAAATTAAATAATTAATATAATAGGTATCGTTTTATTTTTGAGAATATTAATGTCATTCTATTACTAAAATAAAGCTCTCAATAACTATTAAGACAGAATATACATTAATTTATTGTATTAATAATACACCTTTACTTTGTAGCCAGGTAATGGTCAGGAATGGCAGGACTTGGATCAGTAAAATATTTTTCTGCTAAACAAGTGTGAAGGGAAGAATACATATTTGAGTATCAGAGGTATTCAGAAATGGGTCTATATCTTTGTCAAGGACATTTTTGAGAGCTATGCTTGACAGAGGAAACCAGAAAAGATTAATTTTTTTTGTGCGCTTTGACATTGCCCATAATTGATAATTCTTTCTTTTGCTTTATTGGCAGTAACTTTTAAAGTAATACAGATACATTGATAACACTGATTCCACGGTACAGAAACTGTAGAAATTTTAATGGTGAACAGCGTGCAGTATATAAATAGAAAGGTGTGAAACAGATCTGACTAACTGCTAGAAAGAGTGGATGACAAAATGATGGATAGAAGTAAAGGACATGACCAGCATTCAGCCATTTGGGAATCAGGGAAACAACGGATATGTTGGTACCATAATATATACCATAATACATACCAATGGAAGTGAAATGTGTTTTTTTCTCCAAAAAGAGGGAGAAAGGGATCATATCTGTTCTAAATAGATGTGAAAATTTAAGTGATGTTTGGGAATATTTCAGTTTCCTCAGTTTTAATGAAATACCTTGATGGAATTCACAGTTTCTCCTTGCTCTTATTTACTTCTATGTCAAAATAACATAGGGGTAGTGAAATGAGAACAGCTGCATTTCAAATGGAATCTTACTAAGACTTCCAAAGTTGTAGGTTATTTCAGTATTTCAGGTCATGTGCCTCTTAAGTGAAAAGAATAATTTGAATGTTCACTTCACAGTGACAGCAAACAGGTGAAATGTCTGAGCTTCACAATAAGTTGCCAAATAGACAAAGAAGGGTACTTTAGAAAACAGATTATTTTTTCTTTCACAAGTCCATTGGGTTTTTGACAGAACTTTGAAACTGTCTCATGCAGTCTAAATGTACAGGATGCTTTCTTTCTCTTTTCTTTAGTTGTCTGCCCTAGTACTTCTCATTTCTGCTACTTAAATTACCACTGTTTGATGTAGTAAGGCTTTAGATATTTTTCAAAGTAGAAAATATTTTTAAGTTATTAGCCTGAGTGTCATAATATGGATAACATTTTTAAATCTAACCAGTCATTTATTCTTGATCACTGACTTTTATTTAATTTTAAAGGCAAAATAATGTTTTCTAATTGATAACACTAGTGCATTTGCATGGTGTTTCTAAAAACAAGTATGTATGTTCTTCATTTTTAACATTGTCTTTGGAAGGAGAAAAAAATGCTGATCTTGTGGTAAAACCTCAGTTACTCAGCAGACTTATGTTTTCTGCTTATACAGAACAGTACAGTCATGAATTTTCCTTTAGATACAAGTCCACTATCCTTCTCTGCTTCCAGTTTACCACCATTTTAACTTGTTCTCATTTTCTTGATGCATCAGACAAATAGAATCATATGAAAGGTAAACAGATACTCCTCCTAATCACACTGACATTTTCTGCTTTCCACACAGAACTGGCGAAATGATTTAGTGTTTGATTCTCTGGGCCTTTGGCGTAAGTTTTGCATAAGACATTCATGGGTATTAATGCTTTTCATCTCTAAATTTGTGCTTCCTCCAAGCAAACACTGTTCATGGGTATAGATACGATATGTATACATGAAAGTCTGGGTGAAAATATGTATTTTACTTTAAAGGTTTTGATCACTTTTTATGTGAGAAAACTTTAGATACTTCCAATCTCTCTTTCTGGATGAATTTTTTAAGAAGATCCATCGTTCCTTTTCGTTGTTGTTTTATTGAAGTATTTCCCTGAATGCATGGCTGTATTCATTCAACTTTTGCAAGCTTCAACTGAAAAAGCAGTTGTTTCCTTTTCATTCTAATATATAACCTTGAGGACAAGTTTACATTTTATTATACTACACTGTTCCAGAAGATCTGTCTGGTTGATGCTGCAATATTTTTCATTTTTTCAGCTTACCGAGTCAATTATTCCAATTTTAATGTTACTTATATGCCAGTGAGGAGATGGTAACCATATCAGAGGACTTCCCTACTAATATAGTTATGAAAAACAACGATTTTCAGAGAGTAAACTAGTATTAAACATATAATTTCTTCAGGAATTCACATAATTATGTAAAGACAATCAAATGTAATAGAGAGTAAGAGGATAAAAACACATTAAAAAGTTGTAATTAAATACACTGAAAAGCTATAGTAAGGAAAAACTGGGATATCCCTCAGTTCTTCACTTCAAGGCTTCTTAGATCATTGAAGTAGATATACAAATATGAGACTGAAAGGATATGTGAGAGTGTATTTTAAAATAATCTTCAGTTTCATCTGGATTCCCCTGAAAACCAGTCTCTGAAAGTAAATCATACTAATTTTTCTTTTCTTTCTTCTTTCTTCTTTACTTGATCTACATAAAATGTTTCTTTTCTTACTGTATGATCCAGAGCTTGCAGATTGCAGTACAATTTGCACAGAAGACAATGCATTTTGTATTAAGTTGATATTTGGGCAGTTCTTCACACACAGATTATTCCTTGGGTATCTGGAAAGTGATGATGTGACCTTTACATCAGAAACTTGCTTTCTTTTTTCTGGTAACTTGTCTCTGAAGCCATAAATATTGTCTTAGCTAAAATCCATACAGGAAAAATTCTCTTACATCTATCTTCTTTTTTTTGTTTTTTTATTTGTCATTTCACTAAACACACTTGTCAGTTTAAATCTAATACTTAAAAGGAAATCAGACTTTTTTTGATTCATTGATTATAAATCTTTCATTTATTTCATTGATGTAAGGATTTTCATTAATAGAATGCTTTCAATGATTATAAGTTTGTATATAATCAGATGCATCTTATTTTTCATCATATTTTTCCCTTTATTGTCAGATTATGAATTTCTTCTAGTGAACTGCTTATACATTAATTTTTCAAAGTATTTTGTTCCACAGCCAGAAACATTTTTATGAGACTGCTTTTGTGTTGAAATCCCTTCCCTGTTACATGAAGGGACAACAAAATACACACTAACTAGCATGTTGGATTATTTAGGCATTCTCAGTCTTAATGGCATGTTAAAAGAAAGAAGAAAAAACCAAAAATGTTACAGAAAGTCCAGCTAAAGTTGCAAGATAGGTTTAATGTAAGGTGTCTAAACCACAGGTGCTTCAAGGCATCTGCTCACTTTATCTGTAAACATTTACTCTGACTATATATGTATATATTTTCACTCTTATATTTCATAAATATATATATACACCTAATATATATATATGTTTTTTATATATGTAGGTATATGGGGTTTTTTTTTGCCTGCATTTAACTTCAGATTGGAAATAATTGTTTCACAATATATATATGTATGTGTTATGTATATATGGATGTGTTTGTGTATATATAGTTTCCATTCTGTGAAATGTTTTTCAGAGTCATTGGTGAACCAGGAACATACTCATACATTGTAATGATCCAGCTGGACTGTAAATGTCTTCATCTATATAGACACCCTAATTTGCTTTTGTTAAATAAGGAGGATGGTTGCAGGTAAAAATTCCAGTTCATGAGAAATTGCATCATTCTTCCTGGACGGGATGTAGTTAAGGAGTTCCTGCCAAGAGCCTGAATACTATGATCAACTCTGTAGCACTTAGAGAAACTCATGGGCTTCTACTAGAGATTTCGCTTAAAAAATTTGTTCACTGTCAAGAATATTGTATTAGCTACATGAAAGAGAGTTTATCTGGCTCAAAAAAAAAAGCAGTAATATGACTAAAGCATGGCTCTTAAGTTGTGCTGTGCTTAACCTTTTTTGAGACAGTCCCTCTACTGCATGCAGCCTATGATATCTCAACTTAAATTCTTGTTCAATTTTATTGCTTTTGACAAATGAAAGTTAAATAAAATTAAAACCCAGTATCTAGTAGTATACTTGTACTTTCTGATTATTGTCTTCAAAAGTATTCATGGCTTACCCCCCTCAATGACTGTGTAAGAATTAAGAATTTACATAAATCTCAATGTCTATCAGCAAGTCATAATAATTATGTATTGCCATTGTGCCTCATCTTGCAAACAGGAGCTCTAGAGTTTGTGATCCGAAAGCCTGTCTATGTGGGGAAAGAGATAAATATCCATACGCAGTTTTCCTGGAATGCCCTAAGGACTTTACTGTCCTTCAGCAACTACTCCAGAAAGGCCAGGAACTCTTGGTCTTAACAGGACATCTACTCTCCTCACATAGATCTCTCAACTCATAGTATCACCATGACTGAATGTAGGATTTAAGCTGGAAAAGCAGCTGGAAGGTAGACTACCTCTATTTTAAGAAATTACACCACCAGTTACAGTTTCCCTTGCAAATGTTCATTAAGTTGGAAAAAGAAAGTCACAGTGATGTCACCTTTGTGACTGGGTGGTGTTGTATCTACATCTATATGATGCCATTATTGCCATTTGATAAAGTGAATAAGAATAATATCTGTGCCTCATGACTCCTGGAGTTATTTGCAGTTCCTCATTAAATATTTAATTTGTATACTCTGCTATCATAGTAACCTTCTACTTGATCTATAGTGAGGTTTCATGCACAGAAAAATATATCTTGAAACATATTTTTATTGCTCTCATTATTCTAGTTGTACAAGTGAGTTATCTAACAATTATATCCAAATTTAAAAACACATATTGTCTTTGTGTTGTGGTTTAATCCTAGTCAGCAACTAAGCATCACACAGCTGCTCAGTCACCCTCCTCCCCCCCCCCCCCCAATGGGATGGGGGGGGAGAATCAGGAAAAAAAGTAAAACCTGTGGGTTGAGATAAAGACAGTTTTAACAGGACAGCAGAGGAAGAGGAAATTAATAAATAATAATATTAATAATAATAATAAATTAATAATAATACTAACAACAACAACAACCACCACCACAACAACAACAATAATAATAATAATGATAAAAGAATATACAAAACATGTGATGCACTATGCAATTGCTCACCACCTGCTGACCAATGCCCAGCCTGTCCGCAAGCAGCGATTGCTGCCCCCTGGCCAACTCCCCCAGTTCATATACTGAGCATGACGTCACATGGTATGGAATAGCCCTTTGGCCAGTCTGGGTCAGCTGTCCTGGCTGTGCTCCCCCCAGCTTCTTGTGCACCTGGCAGAGCATGGGAAGCTGAAAAGTCCTTGACTAGTGTAAGCACTACTTAGCAACAACTAAAACATCAGTGTGTTATCAACATTATTCTCATCCTAAATCCAAACCACAGCACTAAACCAGCTGCTAGGAAGAAAATTAACTCTATCCCAGCCAAAAAGAGGACACTTTGTAATACTCGAACAACAAAGCAGAAATTATAAACAAGGGATTATTCTCATATTATTGCTGATCTGAGGCGGGGGGGGGGGGGAGAAAATAACATTGAATATTATATCCTTGAACAAATGTTCATCTAAAATATCTAAATAAGCATCCATATACATATATACGTACCAGACTGAAAAGTTGCCGTGGTTCAATTGTGAAAATATGATTCTGTTCTGTTCCTTAGCAATGTCTTTTAATATGGTTACATTATGTTCCTCTACTGTCACATGGATAGAAGTTGGTATTTTCATTTTACTTTTATTTTAAAAGTAATTCTGAAGTCAATCATAATGCTACAGTTCCTTTTCATTAAGCCTACACAAATATTTCTGGGTTAGTGTTTTGATGTATCTAAGCTTGCATTTATACTTCAAGATGCTCTGAAATAAAGATGCAATCTGAACGTATCAAGGAAAGATTTGACATTGTAGTCTTAATTCTAGAGCAAATCCTTGGCACATCTGGTAATTGCATAAACATCATCTGGTACTATAATAACAGGTTCTTATATCCAAGTATGTTGTCAGTGTGGGCTGAATGGCTTTCATCTGATCTGGCAATTATATGTGATGTTGACACTCAATACTTTTACAATACTTTCCCTTTCTGTTATGTATGAACACTCACATGGACTATAAACAAACATATTGTATGAAACAATTACATTTTTAGGAATAGATTTATATTTCGTATGTTTGTGCTAAGCATATTACAAAGTATGGTAACCCTTAGTCCCAGACCAGATAATTTAGACAGTAATAAATGTACTAAGTTATGGCTAAAGTATGTGAGAAATTTTGTCTGAATTAATATAAAAATGTTGTGCGATGCTCATGTGAAATGTGCATGTTCTGCTGTGAACTGTAACCCATGCTGTTCATTATATAGTTAGGAATAAAATAATATAAAATAGTAGTTATAAACCTCTTCATATAACCTCTTGATATAACATTAGAAACAAGCATTATTGGAATATTAAAAAAATATATCTTCTTTGAATACATATTTCTTTAAAATGTAGAAAGTTATATATGTGTATTGGAGAAAAAAGTGGCTTATAAGAAGGATTTATGAAGTGAATGATGCTTTTATTGGGACTGTTTAAAGCAAAGAGAATCCTGGAAACGTAACAGGTTTTTAATCACATTGTGCAAATTTCTGTTTTGGTGGTCAAATAGAATTTCAGGGAATAGTAGATTAACCCAAAATCTATAAGACAAAAAAGTTTTATGAGTACTTCTTTTATTTAAAATATCTAGCAAACAAAGGCAATTTATTGCTTGGGAAGGGAAATTTTAATATTTGTTTAGAAAAATGTAGGCGTCTTCTTTTCTCTTTTGCTCTCTTTCTGTCTTTTTCTCCTTTGAGGGAGAAGCGAAGCTTCAAGCAAATGACAGAATTTAAATCTATTTCACTGAGGGTTTTTTTGGCCTAGAAGTCATTTCTTGGTTTGATAAAGTATTTTTATGCAGTCTTATAAACAATTGAACTGGCAAAGTTCAATTCGATTGTCTTGTCTTTTAGATAATTGGATTAAGGAGTTGAGATATTGCAAACGTCTGATTTTTAGTAGGCTGTGATGTTGTGCTAAAGAACAAATATATTGATCTGTAAATCTTTATCTTCAATTAGATGACTTTTCTCTTACTGTCTTAATTATTTGTGACCGTTCTTCAAAGACTGTCTAGGTTTAATGAGCACAAAGTGAGCATTTTTTTCTTGTCTATTCCCTACTTTCAAGCTTGAAAAATTTGTACTTAAGTGCTATAAAGAATATTTCAGATATTTTCAAGTGTTATATAAATATCTGAGTTTTAAATGAACTATTCTGCAGTGCTTGGATAGCCTCTAGAAAGAAGTCTGATCTTCAAGGAAAGAAAAGGTGGACAAAGAAGCTTTCGAGAAAGATATAGAAGAAAATATTTTTATATGTATAAGATTTTACAGATCCTGAATTTGTGCAAATGATACATCCTTCTTCTGATTGGTGGAGTTTAATTTTATATTCTTTTACATCAAGTTGTAAAATCTGCTTTGATTACAGATGATTTGCTTTAAGTTAAAACAAAAATCATATAAGCAATGAAAATGTTCTCAATTTACAGCTATTTTCTTGGAGCCTCTGTACTAATATGTCTAGAGCTCACCAATAGTCTCAGTAACAAATTGCAGTAACATGTAGGCCTCCCCCTGTTTTTGATGACTGTTTTCTATCTTTTCATACAACACAATATAGTGTGATAATGTATTTGAAGACAGTTTAATGTTTTAAGGTAAGGTGGGCTTTAAACTAGGAAAGATGAGGAAGGGAGACAGTTACTAGCTGTGAGGGAGTGATGAACAGGATTAATGAGCAAAGGGTATGGAATGATGTGAATGAAAGGGAATGCAAAATCAACAAAATACAGCTTAAGAGGGGTCACCTGCAGCATTCGTTTATAAGCAAGAAGTGCCACACAAGTCACCGTTATGGAAAAAAAACCAACCAGAATGTCTCAAGGAAATCAACAGGTTAAGGTGCCTCTCTGAAGTGCATATCCACTAATCCACACAGCGTGGGAAAGAAATATGAGGACTTAGAGATCTGTGTGCCGTTGCAGTGCTGCAATCTTGTTGGGGTCATGGAGACATGGTGGGATGGCTCCCATGACTGGAGTGTTGCAATGAGCAGATACAGGCTCTTTGGGAAGAACAGTCTGGGAAGACCAGGAGAGGAAGTTGTCCTTTATGTGAGAGAACATCTGGAGCACATGGAGCTTGCCTGAGTATGTATGACAAGCCAAATGACAACTTATGGGTAAGGTTTAAAGATCAAACCAGCATGGGTGACATTGCCAAAAATGCCAGGAGACTCCTGAAAAAAATCAAACATAAAAAGGAAGTATACAGAAGGTGGAAGCAGGGAGAGGTAACCTAGGATGAATATAGATACTGTCCGAGCATGCAAAGGTGGTGTCAGGAAAGGCAAAGCCCACTTGGAATTGAATCTGCCCAGGGATGTCAAACACAACAAGAAGGGCTTCTGTAAGTATATAGGTAATAAAAGGAAAACTAGGGAAAATGTGGGACCACAGCTGAATGGGGCAGGGGACCTGGCGACACAGGACTTGGAAAAGACTAAAGTACTAAATGCCTTCTTCACCTCAGTCTTTATTAGCAAGACTGGTCTTCAGGAATCCTGTATTGGGTTTATGTGGCAAGGTTTTGGTAGTGAAGGGGCTGCATGGATGGCTTCTGTGGGAAGATGCCAGAAGCTTTCCCCATGTCCGACAAAGACAGTTCCAGCCGGCTCCAAGACGGACCAGCCACTGGCCAAAGCTGAGGCAATCAGCAACAGTGGTAGCGCCTCTGTGATAACATATTTAAGAAGGGGAAAAAACTGCTGCACAACAGCAGTCAGAGAGAGGAGTGAAAATATGTGAGATGAACAACTCTGCAGACACCAAAGTCAGTGAAGAAGGAAGGGGAGGAGGTGCTCCAGGCACCGGAGCAGAGATTCCCCCGCAGCCTGTGGAGGAGACCATGGTGAGGCAGGCTGTCCCCCTGCAGCCCATGGAGGTCCATGGTGGAACAGATATCCACCTGCAGCCCATGGAGGATCCCATGCTGGAGTAGGTGGATGTGCCCTGAAGGAGGCTGTGACACTATGGAGAGCCTGCACTGGAGTAGGCTCCTGGCAAGACCTGTGACCCTATGGGGGACCCAGGTTGGAGCAATCTGTTCCTGAAGGACTGCACTCCATGAAAAGGACCACACGCTGGAGCAGGAGAAGAGCATGAGGAGGAAGGAGCGGCAGAGACAATGCATGATGAACTGACTGCAACCCCATTCACTATCCCTCTGCGTTGTTCAAGGAGAATAGGTAGAGAAATCAGGAGTGAAACTGAGCCTGGGAAGAAGGGAGGGGTAGGGGGAAGATGTTGTTAGATTTGTTCTTATTTCTCATTATCCTACTCTGGTTATAACTGGCAATAAATTAAACTAATTTTACCAAGTCGAGTCTGTTTTGCCTGTGATGGTAATTGCTGAATCATCTCTCCCTGTCCTTATCTCGACCCATGAACCTTTCGTTATATTTTCTCTCCCCCGTCCAGCTGAGGCAGGGAGCGATAGACCAGCTTGGTGGGCAACTGGTGTCCAGCCAGGGTCAACCCACCACAAATCCTGAGCCCCAGAGGCCAGGGGGAAAGTCTGGAGCAAGGAAGATGTATCCATGATGGAAGACAATCAGGTCAGTGAATACTTAATCAAACTGGACATATATACATCCAAGGACCCTGACAGGATGCACCCATAAGGGCTGAGGGACCTGGCTGATGTCAGTGTGAGACCACTCTCAATAAGCTTTGAATAATCATGGCAATTGGGAGAGGTGCCTGAGGACTGGAGGAAAACAAATATCACTTATTTCTTGAAAAAGGGCAAGAAGGAGGGCCCAGGGAACTACAGGTCAGTCAGCCTCACATTGATCCTTGGGAAGGTGATGGAACAACTAAACCTGAAAACATTTCCAGGCACTTGAATGACAAGAAGGTGATAGGGAATAGTCAGAAGATTCACCAGGGAGAATTCATGCTTAACCAACTTGATAATCTTCTATGATGAAATGACTGCCCTGGTAGATGAGCAGAAAGCAGTGACTAATGTCTACCTGAACTTCAGTAAGGTCTTTGACACTGACTCCTATAAGATCCTCCTAGAGAAGCTGATGAAGTATGGGCAAGATGAACAGACAGTGAGGTGGATTGAAAATTGGCTGAAAGCTGGGCCAAGAGCATGCTGCTCAGTCACACAACGTCTAGTTGGAGGCCAGTAACTAGTCGTGTACGCCTGGAGTCAATACTAGGTGAAATCCAGTTCAATGTCTCCATTAATGATCTGGATGATGGGGCAGAAGGTAACCTCAGCAAGTTTGACGGTGACACAGAAATGGGAGGAGTGGCTGATATAGCAGAGGGTCATATGCTGCTGTCCAGAGAGACCTCGACAGGCTGGAGAAATTGACTGACAGGAAATTCATGAAAAGCAATTTCAAGAGGATGTAAAGTCCTGCATCTGGGAAGAAACAACCCCATACACCAGCATGTGCTGGGGACCAACTAGCTGGAAAGCAGGTTTGCAGAAGAGGACCTGAGGGTCCTAGTGGTCACCAAGTTGACCATGAGCCAGTAATGTGCCCTTGCCACAAAGAAGGCTAAGGGTATCCTAAGCTGCATTAGGCAAAGCATTGCCAGTAGGTCGAGGGAGGGGATCCTTCCCCTCCACTAAGGACTGGTGAGACCACAACTGGAGTACTTTATCCAGTACAACAGAGAGAGGGAGCTACTGGAGAGAGTCTAGCAAAGGGCTACAAAGGTGGACTGGAGCACCTCTACTATGAGGAAAGGTTTAGAGAGCTAGGACAGTTCAGCCTGGAGAAGGCAAGGCTCAGGGGGAATCTTACCAGTGTATACGAATATCTGGAGGGAGGGTGCAAAGAGGACAGAGCCAGGCTCTTTTCAGTGATGCCCAGTGATAGGACCAGAGGCAGTGAGCACAAACTGAAACACAGGAGATCCTGTCTGAACATCAGGAAACACTTTTTTAATGTGAGGGTGACTAAGCACTGGCCCAGGCAGCCCAGAGCAGTTGTGGAGTCTCCCTCCTTAGAGACATTAAAAAAACATCTTGACATGTTCCTGGGCACCCAGCTCCAGGTGGCCCTGCTTGAGCTGGGGGGTTGGACCAGATGACCTCCAGAGGTCCTTTCCAACCTCAACCATTCTGTGATTATGTGATTCAGTGTTTCTGTGAATAATATAATATAATGAGGTAATCTAAAGAAATATAAACTTTAATACATTGAAAACAGCTTAAATTTTACTGGATATCACAACACTATTATCATGCAAAACTGCAGGGTTTTGTTTGAGAAATTTCTTATTTTGTTTAATCAGGCATATTTCAAGAATAAAATGCAGAGAACTCTCACTGTGCTATTTCTAGTAAGTTACCCGCGCTTTTCTGACTTAAATGAAATGATGGGCAATATAAAGAATTTTGTTTATAGAGATCTCATTCTGTGATTTATTGTCAAGATTTTATTACGAGGCCTCTGAATCCAGCATGTTTTACAAAATCTAAACTGCATTTGTTTTAAATATGCAACATAAAATAGGAAGAAAAGCTATTAAAGGTTTTCTTATATTATTTGGCAGACCATGTGATATTAACTTATGTGGCAGAACAAATACATATTAAAGACATAAAACTGTATGAAACATTAAACCTACCTTTCATGACATTTAAAAAAAAATACGTTTCATGAAACTATTTCTTCCCTCTTTCATAGACAGTAATAACACTTGATTAAAAACTCTAATACAGTCACTTGATTACAGAAGTGTTAGGAACTTAGCTTTTCTTTCCTATTGAATAATTTTATTTGTAGATCTTATACAAACACACATTCATTTAATTCAAGCTGATCTTATTTGTGAAGGTGTAAGAATCTGAAATAAAGTTTCTCTGCCCAAGTTCCCCCTTTTCACTGTATAATCCTACCATTTTGCTTTTACTGGCTTCTAAGCTCATACAGCTTCAAAGTTTTGGGTTTTTTTAATGATCACTTCATTTAGATCATTATAATTATTGTGTTAAAAATATTAAATTGTGTTCTGTATTAAAACTGGCTGCATTTGAAACCTTAGTAAATAGTATTCTTTCATGTGGAGAAAAAGGAAGAAAGAAAGAGTGCTCTAAATTGTAAGCTAATGAAGCATAAAATTTTCATTAACTAAATCTGTTTGAGTGATAAAAGCCTAATCATCATCAGAAATCCCTATTTTTGTATTATTGTACAACTTCAGACAGACAAACTATTTACAGTGCATTCTAAAAGGTGACTTAAGAATGAGTTTTCATTTACGCAGGTTCCAAATATATGATAGTGCCTTTTGAAAACAAGATTGCTTCAGCAGACTTGATACCAGCATTATTCTTTCCCTAAATACACAAAACTACAGGTAAGGAGAAACAATAAATACTGTTTCATTTTAAAAGAATGGAGTAAAACCACATCCTTTGAAAGTTAGAATAAATTTTAGAGATAGATGCATTATAATTGAAATATGAGTAATTCTTTACCACTCTCCTTTAATATCTGAAAACATTAGTCTTTCTCCCTTCATCAAATATTTGCTTTCTTTTCTTAACAAAATCAGTACAGCCATAAAGAAAAAATCTCAAGGTTTTTTTGTTTGTTTTATGACCAAGAGCTCAGATTATTTCAGAAGAATCAACAACTAATGAGGCTTCATTAACTGGGTTAACCTCTCAATTTCGATGGGATAAGGTTGAATTAAGAGGCTGCAAAATAACACCTTTTAAAAAAAAAGCAAAACAAAATAAAACAAAAAGCTCGAGTTTTCCCTCCCAACACTTCTGCACCTCATCATTAGTTAGCAGTAGAGAACTAGTATATGTCCCGCTTACTTATATTCTAAATTGATTGAACACATTTTAAATTTACGCCAGACCTTAACCTCTTATTTTTAAGCCTTTAGGACCAGACTTATGAGTCAAGCAGGATGACCATGCTTGCTCCCCTGAGCAGCCACATGAAGGCTGTTTCACTGTAAGTTCCAGGGCTCTAACTCTGCAAGACAAATCTCCCTTACAGGAAACTCTTATTGGTGAGAAGGTGGTGGAAAAACAGCAGAATTAAGTTACACATGGTGATATTCCTGGTGTTTTTGTCACATAGAGCTTGCTGGCATAACACACATTGATTAGAACACTCTTGAAGTGGCTGCTGTGTCAAGCAGAGCTCTACAACAGTGTGTTGTGGGTCTAGCTCTATTCAATATTTTCATAAATTACCTGTATAATGTAATAAGAAATAAAAATATTCTATTTCCAGACAACTCAAAACATTGGAGGACAACAAGCATGCTCTAGGACAAAACCAGAAATTACAATTACCTCGACAAATTGTAGAACAGTTCCAGAACAATAGAGTGCTTTTTATTAGCGATACATGCATTTAAACACAAATTATGTAAGTGTATTTCTATACTTAGAGCAGAAACAATCAACAGCATAAATACAGGCTGGCAAATCACTTGTTTGTCTTCAGTGATTTCTGAAGACGATATTGAGCTGTATGAAGAGAGAAAAAACCCTAGGAAAATATGTAAAGCCAATATTTGATTCTGGTTATGACTGGAAAGAATCATTGTTAGGGTGTTAAGCCTAGTTTTTGGGAACTGCTGTCTAAAAGAGTATGAACTAAATGCAAAGAGGTTAGAGAAAAGGAATAGGAATTAATAAAGCTTTCACCTACAAATACTGAGATGAAAAGCTGGACTGGTTTACCCTCTCAGCGGAAAGCTGAGAGGAGATAAAATAGTTTTCAAACACATCATAGGCCAAGGAGAAAAGGAAAACTAGCCTTCTCTATAACTGAGATTAATAGAACAAGAACTAATGTGCTGGATTAAAAAGGTTCAGAAAATGAAAAAAGTACCAAGAGCAAGGATGTTTAAGCATTTTAACAGTCAGTTCCTTAGAACAGATTAGATAAAACTGGGATATTCCTGACAGATGTACAGCTAATATGGGTCTTAGATGGGAAACTTTTTATATCAGCTCCTAAAGCATATTTTAGACCTATTTTTCTCTTTCTGTGTGAAAATATGAAGTTGTTCTTATTTCATAAAGAAAGATTCCAAGTAGCTCAGCACTTTAAAACTGCTACAGAGTGGTGCAGAAACTGGCCCAGACAAAATCTTCTTGTAATCTTAAAATGTTAAAATATTTGTGAAATATATGTGCTCCTTCACAGTGCAACAGTTACTAGCTAGCTCTTCATAAGTACATTGGAATTAGGGAAGCAATCATTACAATACAATTAGCATCAGAGAATTGCCACCTTTGGCTTTAAGACAACGTGTCAGTCACAACTCATCAAGCCCAGCCAGTTGTTAGACTTTGGTCAATGTACATGTTTTGTGGGTTCTGGAGCTCAAGATCTTTTTGCACATTTTGTGCTGGGTTTTTTTGTTTTGGTTTGGTTTTGGGTGTTTTTTTTTGGTTCATTGGAGGGTTTTGTTCTTTTTTTTGTTGTTGCTGTTTTTCTTCTTAATTTACAAGTTTTTTCCATGCTCTGATCAAAATAAAATGCTTGCAAGTTTAAATGTCAGGTCACTTGGAAGCCCCATTTTCATGTCACGTTACTAAGCTTTATTGTTTTAAATATGACATTTCTAAAGTAAGAAGTTCAATGAGAAAGTTGTTCATAAAGAGTTCAAATTCAAAAGAAAATTTCTCCCATCAAGGAAAGTAGATTGAAAATCTTATGCATATATTAATATCAACATTCTGAAAAAACTAGTACTGTTTCTCTGCTATAGTTTTATCTACTGCTAAAATGCATTGCTAAAACATACTTTATTAAATAAAATTAATTACTTACGTAGGATTCAGTTTTATCAAGTATTGAAAATGTATGCAGATTTCTATTTCTTTGTATGCAGATCTATTTCTTTGCATAAAAACTTTTTGCCCTTTTCACTGCTAAGCATAAACACATTTCAGAAATTAGAATCACTTAGAAACTGAGGAAGACCTTTGGCAAATTAAAATGAGAAAGCATAACATAAACACAACACATTTTAAAGATCTGACAAATTACAGAATTAGATTTAATAATACTTTGCTAAATAAGTATTACTGTTGAACAAGTAATTTCTATTTAAACGAAAATGATAATGAGAACTCCCCTGGTGCCAGTCCTTCAAGACCTTTGAAATCGCTGTGGACAAGTGATGATGATGATGGTGGTGATCTTTGTTTTTAATGAATCAGAGAAACATAGAACTACAGACATGTTAACATCTGAATGTCTTATTTGCCTGCACAGTATATTTCACAACAAATATGGTCTCCAATTCACAGATTCCATTTTCACCAAGATATCTTGATAAAATAGATAGGAATGATCATTAAGCCAACTGAAGGACTGTGAAGTAAGAACTGACTATAATAAAAGTACTTAATGTTATTTTTAGACTTCGCAGACATTCAAGTCAACAAAACTGGTATAATTGTTGTGCGAGACAGGAATTTCTACTAATACATTTATCTAGCGATTTAGTGAACATATTATTTGCTATTCTGAACCAGTAGCATATTTCCATAGCACCTGAAGAAATACATTCATTACTAGAAAAATCAATACAAGTAAGTAAATTAATTTTTTTTTCTTTTGTAAAAACAATCCTGACTTGAACAATAGGCATGATATAAAACTGTAAAAGCGTAGATTGTTCTTGGAATTTTAGAATGGCCGGAGTTTCAGGAAAGCTAAAGGGCACTTAATTAAACCTTGAAGCAAACTATGTTTGTTTGACAAACAGTTGGAAAAAAAACCTTATTTGTGGTGTATTCCAGTGTTAAAAATATTTGTTATTAATGGTTGTTGCAAAAGGAGAAATCTTCACTTCTTTCCCATTCCATTTTCCCTCTCCATTCCCCACTCCTGCCATGTGGTGTTGCTTCCTCATTTCTGGCATTAGAGCGACCTCTCTGTGATGTGAGTACACAGGAATTTTTTCTTTTTTTTGCCTATGGTATGAGCTAAGCTTACTAGGCTGAATTAATTCATTAAGGCATCAGATGAGTACGTTATGGTGCAGTAGAGCTAGAAGTAATATACAGCTGAGAATACAAAAGGAAGTAAGGAAAAAAGATTGGTATCTCCAGTAAGCTTTTAGATTTGCTCAGCTATATCACCACTCTGCAATCAAGTCATTTTTGTTTATATATATATATATGTGTGTGTGTGCGCATGTATAAGTTGGTTTTATACTTCATATTAATGGAAACTGTATATTGAAATCAAGCAAAAAAGAAGCATTTTAGAACGATTAGTACGCTGCTGCTTTTAG
This sequence comes from Nipponia nippon, assembly GCF_047370975.1. Taxonomy (NCBI): domain Eukaryota; kingdom Metazoa; phylum Chordata; class Aves; order Pelecaniformes; family Threskiornithidae; genus Nipponia; species Nipponia nippon. Next base: position 47,781,660 of record NW_028262347.1, read on the forward strand.
AGGTATCTAATCTGCAACTGTTGGCACTGATAAAGAGAAGAGAAAAAAAAAGAGAACTTTAAAAAATATTTTAGCCTTTTTCAGGATCATTTGCTTTGCTAAAAGAGAAAAAAAATTACTATTGCATATTTTGAACCTTCTCTAATGCACAACCAGGAAAGCTCCCATCTCCTCAGTAGGCAAGAAGCACCTTATGATTTTCCACAAGTCACCTCTTTCATAGAATCATAGAATCGTCAAGGTTGGAAAAGACCCTTAAGATCATCAAGTCCAATTGTTAACCTAGCACTGCCAAGTCCACCACTATACCATGTCCCTAAACACCACTTCTGCCCATCTTTTAAATACCTCCAGGGATGGAGACTCAACCACTTCCCTGGGCAGCCTGTTCCAGTGCCTGACTACCCTTTTGGTAAAGAAATTTTTCCTAATATCCAACCTAAACTTCCCCTGGCGCAGCTTGAGGCCCTTTCCTCTCCTCTTATCACTTGTTACTAGGGAGAAGAGACAGACCCCCACCTCGCTACAACCTCCTTTCAGGTAGTTGTAGAGAGCAATAAGGTCCCTCAGCCTCCTCTTCTCCAAACTAAACAACCCCAGCTCCCTCAGCTGCTCCTCATAAGACTTGTTCTCTAGACCCTTCACCAGCTTCCTTGCCCTTCTTTGGACAACTCAATGTCCTTGTAGTGAGGGGCCCAAAACTGAACACAGTATTCAAGCTGCAGCCTCACCAGTGCCGAATACAGGGGCACTATCACCTCCCTGGTCCTGCTGGCCACACTATTCCTGATACAAGCCAGGATGCCACTGGCCCTCTTGGCCACCTGAGCACACTGCTGGCTCATGTTCAGGCGGCTGTCGACCGACACCCCTAGGTCCTTTTCTGCCAGGCAGCTCTCCAGCCACTCCTCCCCCAGCCTGCAGCATTGCATGGGGTTGTTGTGACCCAAGTGCAGGACCTGGCACTTAGCCTTGCTGAATCTCATACAGTTGGCCCCAGCCCAACGATCCAGCCTGTCCAGGTCCCTCTGCAGGGCCTTCCTATCCTCCAGCAGATCGACACTTCCACCCAACTTGGTGTCATCTGCAAACTTACTGAGGGTGCACTCAATCCCCTCATCCACATCATCCATAAAGATATTGAACAGGACCGGCCCCAACACTGAGCCCTGGGGAACACCACTTGTGACCAGTTGCCAACTGGATTTGACTCCATTCACCACCACTCTCTGGGCTCAGCCATCCAGCCAGTTTTTAACCCAGCGTAGAGTGTACCCGTCCAAGCCATGAGCAGCCAGCTTCTCCAGGAGAACGCTGTGGGAGACAGCGTCAAAGGCCTTAATAAAGTCCAGGTAGACAACATCCACAGCCTTCCCCTCATCCACTAAGCGGGTCAGCTTGTCATAGAAGGAGCTCAGGTTAGTGAAGCAGGACCTCCCTTTCATAAATCCATGCTGGCTGAGCCTGATCCCCCGGTTGTCCTGCACGTGCCACGTAATGGCACTCAAGATGATCTGCTCCGTGACCTTACCTGGCACCGAGGTCAGGCTGACAGGCCTGTAGTTCCCCGGATCCTCCTTCTGACCCTTCTTGTAGATGGGTGTCACATTTGCTAACTTGCAGTCATCTGGGACCTCCCCAGTTGACCAGGACTGCTGATAAATGATGGAAAGTGGCTTGGCAAGCTCCTCTGCCAGCTCCCTTAGTATCCTCGGGTGGATCCCATCTGGCCTCATAGACTTGTGGACATTCAGGTGGAGGAGCAAATCGGTGACTGCCACCTCTTCAAAAACTGGGGCTTCATTCTGCATCCTATCTCCATCTCCCAGCTCAGGGGCCTGAAAACCCTGAGGATGACCAGTCTGACTATTAAAGACGGAGGCAAAGAAGCATTAAGTACCTCAGCCTTTTCCTCATCCTTTGTGGCAATGTTTCCCTCCGCATCCAACAAAGGAGGGAGATTCTCTTTTTATTGCTGACATATTTGTAAAAACATTTTTTGTTATCTTTGATTGTGGTGGCCAGTTTAAGTTCCAGCTAGGCCTTTGCCTTTCTAACCTTTTCCCTGCATAACCTCACAACATCCTTGTAGTCCTCCTGAGTCACCTGCCCCTTCTTCCAAAGGTGGTAGGCTCTCCTTTTTTACCTGAGTTCCAGCTGAAGCTCCCTGTTCAGCCAGGCCAGCCTTCTCCCCCGCCTGTTCGTCTTATGGCACATGCGGACAGCCTGCTCCTGCGCTTTTAAGACTTCCTTCTTGAATAACATCCAGCCTTCCTGGACTCCTTTGCCCTTCAGGACTGCCTCCCAAGGGACTCTGTTGCCCAGACTCCTAAACAATCCAAAGTCTGCCCTTCTAAAGTTCAGGGTAGTGGTTTTGCTGACCCCTTTCCTTACTTCTCTAAGAATTGAAAACTCTATCATTTCATGGTCACTGAGTCCAAGACAGCCTCTGACCACCACATCACCCACCAGTCCTTCTCTGTTCTTAAACAGCAGGTCCAGCAGGGCACCTCCCCTGGTTCTTCTTTCCTACGAAGAGCTATTCTATTTTTCTTTCCTAAGAAGAGCTTTAACATCTTCATTTCTTTCCTCTTAGTACAACTCTACACAATGAACTAGGAAATAGACAGTTGCACAAAATTCCAGTTTGCTTTACAGTTCCTGAGAGTACACAGGCAACCGCAACAGTCATAGAATATTAAAAATAATAAGTGACAAAGATATTAAAAGAGCAGGAAAGCAAAATTTGTGGCAGTTGTCAAGATGCAAACTGAAGAGAGATTACTTCTTGTTCAGACTAGAAAGCTGAACTAATTGCTATTAGACAATTATGCTAGCAGTTATTTTACTATATTCAGAATTTGGTTAACTTAACCTTCTTTAGTCTATAGTCTTTCAGAAATTTTTCAGTTACAATTTACCTATTACATTTCACCCTTTCTTTGTATTTTCTATCACATAGTGTCAGCCATTAACTTAACTGTACAACCACTGCCGATTTTCATTCGTGCGTAACAGTTAAAGCTATGAAGATCTGGTTATTTCCTCATAGTCCCAAAAATTAATAGCCCTACCCTTTTCCCTACCTTTTTAAAGGAGAAAAAAAAATAAAAATTCATAATGCACTTTCTAGATCTTTGCTTTTCTTCTACTTAGATGTTTTCCCTTGACGTTTTCTCCTCTTGGAGAGGTATTAGTTTTTTACTTATTATCTGTAATAAAAGTATCTATAAAAAGTACACATACTCACTAGACAATACCCTCTGAGAATTCAAGTTTCTATGATCACTTAGTCTTTCATTTCTTTCACCGTTAGGAATGTTTCTGCTACTGTCTGTATCTACTTTCAGTTCTTCCGTGTTAATTATCTCTTCAGTCCAGCAGCCTAAGATACGACATTCTAGTGTTCAAGGGTGTAGTGCTCTAGCATGAAGAGTTCTTGCTCAGGACATAAGCATGACCATGTAAATCCAGGGATCATAGAGGAAAAAAAAATCTTGCAGATTTGGACTCATCCAGATGTTCTTTAAAAAAGAACACTTTTGGGAAAACAGTTTACAATACAATGACATTCAGGCTATCAAAAAATCAACTGGAAAGAGAGTGAATGGAATATTCAATGACTTTTTTCAATAACAAAAGTTATAAAGCAAGCTCCTGTTGACAGGCAACCATTTCACAAAGTAATACTGTTCTTTGCAAGCTGAGTGTTATATATATTTCTTTCTGCTTATTGAGTATAGTTTCCTGTCACTAAATAACTGAGCTTAATTCCTCAATGTCAAACCACTGCTGATCCCTGCATTCCATGCCATCTTTCAAAGAGACTGTTTTGCAGAAACTGTGTACAATAATTTACTAAAAGGGCAGTGTTCTTATTCTTCCTACCAAATAAAAAATATATATTTTTTTTAAAAAAGTAACTATTGCTCTGTTTATTCAACATCTGTTATATAGGAATTGACCTTTTTTAATAACATTTCCCTTTCTCACACACTTTTAGTAATATAACTCTTCACCTTCTTGTCTCTTTTAGCTAGTGACCATTACTCCAAGAAATTTGTGTTCCCCTACAAATTTATAAGTATAGGTATGCTAAAGTTCACATTTATTGATTGTTCTAATGTGATGAAGTCTCTACAAGCTACCTTTAGGTCATTAAAACAAAACAACAATGTTCAGAGAAAAGAGAGTTTGGGATTCTTTCTCTTCCCTAAACAGGTCTTGTAATGTAATTCCATAATACAAGATCCTAGCCAGCAGTCAATAAAATCTAGAGATTATCTGCAAAGCACAGAGAAATAAAAGCCTTTAAGCCACTTACACTGACTTCTGGCTTGTTATATCTCTCCTTATGTGTTAAGTAAACCACCTAAGAACTAAAAATTACTGAATTAGCATTATCAGTATTTTAAGATTTGAAATACAAGATTAGATCCTAACCTCAGAGTCATTCAGATTTTCCATTTGTTCTCATGCAGATTTTCACTAACTGTTCTATAATTTCTCATAACTAGCAATAATTTTTTTATAAAGTTGCAGGATTTTTTTATAAAGTTGCAGGATTTTTTGAAATAGCAGAAATGACAGAAGTGTTCAAAAGCAGTTTTCATTCACATAGGGACTTTCAGGTTGGGGGATTGCATCTGAACCCAAACTGCATTCAGTAATTATAGCAAATTCCCTCTAAGCTTTACACCTGAAGCAGATGGAAGAAGATTGCATCAGGAGATCAACCCTTTCAAATTACAATAGTTTATGATGCTCATCTGCATTTTAATCAGATATAAAGGATTTATTCCTGAAATACATCAGGAAACACTATTTTCACCTCCTGAAATGCATCAGAGAGTTTATAGCCAATCAAGTAAAATATGTTGCACATTTTCACTTCGTATATCTTTCTCTCTGGTGTATGCAATATTACATGGATATAGGTGTTGGTGATTTTATTAGCAACTATATATAAGCCCATCAAAATAGAAACAAGAAAGGAATTTGATATGCCAAATCCACTTTGTTAAGGATTTAACTCCTGAGCTCAACAAAAAAAGATGAATTTGTGATTACATTAGATACATCAGATAATGTTAGTTTATCCAAAATGCAGTGCAATGCAATACCAGCAGATAGATAAAGCAGATCATGTATAGTCAGAGACTAGGAAAACTGCATGATTTGAAGGTACAGAGAGTAAAGACTTGTCATATTTCTTCTTGTGACCAGAGAGAGCATGAATTGGAATTAGTTTTGTTACGCACAAAGACTGAATAGCAAAATTCACCACCTGAAAAAGTAAGACTCATATTCCTGACAAATAAGTACAAGACCGATATTGCCAAAATATCCCTATACTGACAATTATTTCAGTAAAATTGTTTTCTCTGTTGAATTATAATCACCATTTTTTTAATTCATAAACTAATAGTAAGTCAAGTGTAAGTAAAATTCAATGGCCTAGAAACAACTGTATGTCAGCAGATAGCTAACAGTGGCTTATTTAATTCAACTATTGGAGAAAATAAATTTAAATAAAAAATATTAAGAATCTATTAAGAATCTATTTGCAAATCATGTTATCTGAAGAATGAACTGCTACTAAAGGGCAGCAAAGGTTTTGGAAAAGGAACAGAAACATGTCTCTATCACCTCATTAAAAAATTACCTATATTGGTTGCCACGAATACTAGAGGTGGAATAACTGATGATAATACTACCTGTTAACACTAAATGAACGCTTGGTTCCTAAGTAATTCTTACCATTTCCTCATCCAATAAATTATTTTTCAAGTTTTGTCTTGTTCTATTTATCTGGAGCATAAATGTACATAATGACGTAAGAGTCTTATTAGCTTCTAGACTCAGTTTTGACAGGAGCTATTAATATGTGCTTCAAAAAGATATAAAAGTATAGTGCAATAGTTAATTGACAGTAATCTGGGTAAAACACCAACATCATCATAATACTAGGTCTGTGGTTCCAATTTCCTAATAGTTTTGGTACAGTAGGGATAATATTTTTTTTTCCTCCAGAGACTTTTTTCCACTGTCAATTTCTTGACACTAATATTAATGCACAATTAGTGCTTTTATTATTCTAGGTTATAGTCTCTCATTATGATGATTTTTACTGTGCTTATGAGATTCAGACAGAAGCCTGTTCGGTCACATTCCCTGAAGTTCCAAGATAAGTATGAACTCTGCTTCCAAAAAGTATATTATAGTTTCACAAAAAAACATGTTATTTTTTAATAGTGATACCTATAATGGATTGAGTGAACATAGGCCTCATGTAATAATTAATTTTGTTCCACCAAATTATCTATTTCCTGTTTTCCTTTAGATAGAATTAGACATCAAAATACTGGTAGAAACTGTTAAAATTCCCGTTAAAATAATAATTATTAGAAGATCCACTTAGCAAATTATTCTCACTGTGATTGCTCAGAATGGATGCATCATATTTCTAGAGTTATTTATTCTATAGATTTGCATGTTTTCATAATATGGACAAGGTTTCTTATCTTAACATAATATGTAAGTATAATGACAGATCAGTAGAATGTTAGAAGAGGCAACACATGAATGACACAGTTTTAAGTCATGACAAGAGAGATATTACTTTCTTAGGAAAAACAAAGTTATCAACAATTGATTTTACTAGTGTTATGAATTGAAACTGGATTTTTCTACGTCAATGAGGAAAAGATCAAACAGAAGAGATTTAAGCAGATATGAAATGAGGATACTGCTAGAAGAGAAGTTAACAGGAAAGTAAAAAGATGAAAACAGATCTCTGATATCACTGTGTGCTAGTGGAAAAAGACATTCAAGCGAGATTTCATTATTAATGGCATAGCAAAGTCAATCATAAGAATAATAGCAGATGGAGGAGTGTGCATAATGTTGATATAGCATTTCAGGAAAATATGTTTGCTTCAAAACAATGTGATTTTGTAAATAGCAGCTTACATAGTTTAGAACAGTATTTTTAAAACATTCCCTGTTTTATGAGTTGTTCAACATCTTTTGCATAATTAAGGGAGCAGTTTCTATCAGGAGGATTTGGGAATTCTGTATAAAGATAAGGAATGTTTTCCAACTGGTTTCAAACGCACAGACACAAATTAGAACCATAGAACAAATGGTTTGGGTTGGAAGGGACCTTCAGAGATCATCTAGTCCAACACACCTGCCATGGGCAGGGACATCTTCCACTAGATCAGGTTTCTGAAAGCCTTGTCCAACCTGACCTGGAACACTTCCAAGGATGGGGCATCCACAACTTTTCTGGGAAACCTGTTACAGTGTCTCACCACCCTCATAGTAAAAATTTTCTTCCTTATGTCCAATCTAGACCAATTCTCTTTCAGTTTAAAACTGTTGCCCCTTGTCCTAGCACTACAGGCCTTGATAAAAAGTCTTTCTTCACCTTTCTTATAACACCCCTTTATATTTTGAAAGGTCACAATATAAGGTCCCCCTTAAGACTTTTCTTCTCCAGGCTGAACAACTCCAACTCTCTCAGCCTTTCTTCATAGGAGAGGTGTTCCAGTCCTGTGATCATTTTCATGGCTCTCTTCTGGACCCTATCTAAAAGGTCCATGTCTTTCTTGTACTGGGGACCCCAGTAACAGAGAAAAGTCTTCTTTTAATAAACAATATTCCTTGGAATATGTTGTATATAACTAACCCTGAAAGCTCTTTTTGCTCTCATCAGAAACAAAAATGGTGATTTTTAAATTATTCATGAACTTACTTTCTCCTTGAGGCAATATCTGACCCACAAATATATAAAGGATGAAAAATGGCTTTCTGAGAGATAAAAGAAATGCTGATTTAGACAGCATTCATTTAATTCTTCTTGATTTATATTAATGTTTTAAGTAAGCATTTACATATTATGTTTACTGTAAAGGACTGATTACATAGATTTTCTTTCCCTAATCTTTCTAGCAAAATCAGTGTACTTCATGATACTGGTTTTACTGAATCTTATTTCACAAAAGACATCCAGCATCATGTAAATGACCAAGTCCTGACATGACAGCTCTGTCAGCCTTGTGCTTATTTAACACTTTCCATTTCACTTGATTATTTCAACTAAGGTTGGTCAGTCTTTGTTTTCTGCTTTAGGGAAAAAAAAAAAAAAAAAAACAAAAAACCAAAAAACACCAAAGAAAGAAACAAAAAAAATCAAAGGAGAACTACACTCACCTTATTTGTAAATCCACAGGTGAAGCAGGTTTCTTAGTTATACAGAGCACCCCACTTTTCTTTTGCCCTTCTGTCACATCTAGTAGGTTTGAAAACTTGAATTCTTGCTTTAATGATCCCAGGTGATAGAGAAAAATTTTTTTGCAATTCCACTCCTCTATTTTCTTTCTGTAGGTGTTGGTTTTTTTTTTTTTTTTTTTTAACTTACAACTTAGAAACTACCACAGGCAAATTAAACAAAGCAATAAATTTTGAAACAGATTACAAAGAGCGCCTCCCCTTGCAGATGTCAGATGTTTTAATATGTAATATTAATAACAATGCCTACTAAATACAGAGGTTTCTGTTTTCTTAAAGTGATTTGCTTTAATGTTTAAAATTTCACTTACCTTTTATCCTTGTGAAATCTAGCAGCTATTTGAAGGACTTGACAGTAAGTGTCAAGGTCACACAATGAAATCCAAGCTACAGCTGCTTCACTAAAAAGATTCTGCAGAGAAAAAAGAAACCTATGTAAATCTTTCAGAATACTTTTTTTTCTCTCTCCTTTTACCCAGTGGTTCACTTCACAAAATCATTTTATTGTGTACAAAATAACTTGGTCAGGTTAACTTTATCTTTCCTGGTGCTAATGCAGGTTGATCCACACATTGTGAATGAGTAATTCATGAGGATAAAAACTTTTCAGAGAGTAAAAGGATATTATGGGGACAGAACCACAGAATTTGCATTCCTTACATATGGTGACTGTTCTGGTAGAATTCGTACACATACCTCTCATTGTTTCAGTGGAGTGACATTTCCATATGCATATAAAGATTAAAGCTGTAAAAGTGCAAGACAAAATTTGAATGATCCTTTTTTCAAACTAGATTAGAGCAGAACCATGGCTGTATTTTTTTTTTCTCATTTATGTGATGAAGTGTTTTAGTGATCTAGCTGACAAACACTTGCATGCAGTCCATTTAGAATGATAAGAGAATGATAGAATTATTGTTCTGAATTATGAATGGTTTGGATTGGAAGGGACCTTTAAAGATCATCTAGTTGTTTCTTGGTAAATTGCTCTTTTTAGTTTGTTTCTAAAAATAGAAATGACATTTGAAGTGTTGTTTGGGAAGAAAAATACTTCTGCCCTATAGCAGAGAAGGACTCAGATATTTAAGAATCAAGAAAAGTTATGAATTAAGCTGCTTTTAATTGCTTCTCATCTATTAGTAGTTGCCTTTCCACTAAACCATGGTGCCTGAAGTTAAGTATGTCCTGTGAGCGTACCATACATACTGTCATACAGAACCCATGAAGAACCACTTTCTTCCCTTTAAAAGATATTTTCTAAACTGCAAAATTTGAAAACTATCTGGATTGAAAAATGGGGGCATAATGCATAAAGATTCAACTTTCCATGAGATGACAGGCCATTCAGGCAGAAATGTATTTATTTTCTATCAGCTCAAATGAAGCAAAAATGTTTACCTGAAATATTACAGCTCAGACTGCTACTCCCAGAGATAAGATACATCTAATTTTCATTTTCCTTTTGGGAACTCTTTATGCTGGCAAACTTAAATTTTTAATAGATAGAAAAATATACTTGCAGATGTATATTAAACTATTTTTTCAAATAGAATTTTTAGAGGAAATGTCCTTTTACATTGGACTTAGAAATATTTTTTATGAGCCAAAAATTTACCAGCCAAACAATAAAACAAAATCCAATGAGGGGAACAATATAACAAAATTTCCTGAATTTTCTGGTACTACAGTCTATCTAACCTATTCTCTGCAAGAGAGTGCTCTAGACTGGCATTTAAGGTCTAGATTAAGATTTTTGTTGTGCGTAACAAGACACTTATGGAAAAAATGACTCAAAGCTTGTAAAAGACAATTAAGAGAAAATGTATAAATCTAGAGTTCTTCGGGTACTTTAAATTTGGATTTCTCACAGGTTCTCACAGGCGACAAGAAGAATAATTTTGGGGGAGAACTTGAACTCCTCCAAGTTTTTATCCCCTGTTGAGTCTAACAATTTATACACTGCACACAATAGACAGAAGCATTCACAGAAATCTCATTCTACATTTAATAAAGCAACCTAAATGATACGTTAAATTTCAGTAGTTCTGTTGTCTCTTGCTCAGTCTGTACATTTGATATTCTGTCTCATAGAAGAAATACAGTGAACACTCTGAATACCATGATAAATTAGCAAGAACCTTTATTGTCTAGGTTTGCCTGTGCTTATCCCTTTCTTATACTCTTCTTCAGATTGAGAGGAATATAAAATTACTTATCTAATTTAGGAATAAATTCCCACAAAAAATGCACAATAACTGATTCTGAAGATGTATATGAAAGGCAAACATTTATTACTGCAACAGTAACAGAATCTGTGCATAATTCAGATGTTTCTTTCCTGTTTAAACATGCATAAAATCTCTAAGACACTGTCTCTGCTGTAGAGCTTGGTGAACCTGGGTAAGTGCCTCTAAGAGACAAAGAACTTCAGACTTTTATTTCTTCTGTGACAAGAGTTAACATTTTTTAAAATAGCACTTTACTGTTAACATCTCACAGAGCAGGTCAGATTTGTCCAGCAGTCACTCACCAGCTGGGTGCTGAACATCACTTTTCACGTAGAAAATCGTCTTGGAACTAATACACATAGGCTTATGTGACAGTATCAGACAATATAGGTCTCTAAATGTTTCTTGCCAAAGTATACAGCACAGATGAAGATCACCAGGCAATATGATAAACACAGTGTTGTATTAGCAAACCAATTGTGGGGTTTTTGTAGCTAAAGTACAGGAAAAATGGAACTGCTCAAAGTGAAAACAAAGTCAAAACAAAAACGGTATGGCAGTATCTCAAAAAAGAGCCTATACATGTACCAGTACTAATACAAGTTTATTAATAAAAGAAAGATTTCCCCTCTTAAACAATAGGTTCTCTTTAAGTTCAAGATTTATGACTAAAATAAAACTATGATTCTTCTCTGGCTGAAGTTGCATTAAAATCAGAACTTGCCATGTTCGTAAAAATATCTCTGTATAAAAAAATAAATTACAGGCCAACTTAGGTAAACTCTCTATGTGTCACTTTATTTTCTGAAACTTTGAGGAAAATAAACAACTCCATATACTTTGACTTAGAGTATGAATCTCCCACTGAAAGAATTTAAACTTTTTTTTTTTTGAGACACTTAGGAAAAATCTGCATTAGAAATTCACATTATACACAATATTTATTATATATACAAAAAAGAAGCACACAGTAATATCTTGAAGCAATTCAAAAATTATAACTGATAGACAAACTAAACCACACTGAAAGTCACCTTACCACTTTCTTTGTAGTTGGATATTGTAAGGAAAAGATTAATACATATAAAGTCAGAGATTATGTTGAAGAAAAGTCTTTGAAAACCTTAGAACAACTCTATCTACTGCCTGTAATTATTTTCAGGAGTGTCAGGAAACAAAATATAAGTTGGAATGAAAAAAATTCCTGAAGTATGCATGAAGTACAGCCTGTGATCAACAGACATGAAAAAGTTTTCTTTCTACAAAAGAATTGGTAGGACAAAGTAGAGTTTATGGAAATAGGTTTATTCTGATTAGAGAGACACATGTAAGTTCAGGGAAATACATGATACAGCACCTACTAATCTGTGTACTCTTTCAAGAGACGTACAATACCAGCAACTTAACCAGCACTGCAGACAAGATAATGCTAATATTGATATTCTTTGTTTAGTAACGTCTGTCTTGCAATCATATGTTAAAAAAAAATTCTAGTTATCCAATACTGAATGATCATCTAAGAATAGGATATTTGATACTCAAATGCTATTTGGAACTGAACAAGAAAGTCAAAGAAGAAAACAGGGATTGTTCATAGTAATGTGTGCACATTACAAGAGATTTTTTTGTTGCTGTCACTGAACCGCTGTTCATCTGGAGACCACTATATATGATTGCCAGCCACCTGGTTCAGAAATATACAGGCATATGGCACAATTATTAATACTGACCCAAATATACTGCAGTAAACATATTCCAAGTTTAAAAAAAACATTTAATAAATATTCATTTAACAAATGTAAACAAATGTGTTCTATTATAAATTCTATAAACACACATGCTTTCAGTGCCAAAGCAAAACCTTCTGAATGCCAGGAGTTCACTATAGTTTTGGGAGTTAAGCATACTATGTCTATGACTTTCAATGATATCTGATAAAATTAAATGGAAAGGAGAGCAGTAAAATAAAAACATAACATCAAGCCAATCAGCATTCAAATACAAAATGTGGCTAAACTCTGAATTAGCATAGCCATTTTGCAAATACAGATATAACTCTTAACATGGTCTTAAACAACAAGCCAAAATTAATGAATGTATTACAAACAAAATAGTAGAGATTGTGATCAGAAAAGAAGAAGGCCAGATCTAAATGACAGTTAAAAAAAAAAAAAGGAAAAAAAAGGTATTACATATTTTTAAAGGAATTAACTGAAAAAGATTTGAATAAAAAAATCCCAACATACCCTTACACTATCAAACACTTATGTCCTATTACAGCACCCTCTTTCTACACTCGTAACGTGTAGTGCCCTTATTACACAAACTGGATCTTGCAGCTGTGTATCAAGTATGTTAACACTCAGCTGTCTCTTATACTTATTCCATGCACAAATCTTATTCCACATTTTTCATTCAGTGCATGAGCCAGTCTTTCACGATGAGAGTTCCCCCTGTCCTGGTTTCAGCTGGGATAGAGTTAGTTTTCTTCTTAGTAGCTGGTAGAGTGCTGTGTTTTGGATTTAGGATGAGAATAATGTTGATAACGCACTGATGTTTTGGTTTTTGCTGAGCAGAGTTTACACTAGTCAAGGACTTTTCAGGTTCCCATGCTCTGCCTGGTGCACAAGAAGCTGGGAGGGAGCATAGCTAGGACAGCTGACCCAGACTGGCCAAAGGGCTATTCCATACCATATGACATGTATATAAGCTGGGGGAAGAGGAAGGAAGGGGGGGACATTGCACGTGATGGCGTTTGTCTTCCCAAGTAACTGTTACGCATGATGGAGCCCTGCTTTCCTGAGGATGGCTGAACACCTGCCTGCCGACGGGAAGCAGTGAATGAATTCCTTGCTTTGCTTTGCTTGTGCACGTGGCTTTTGCTTTACCCATTAAACTGTCTTTATCTCAACCCGTGAGTTTTCTCACTTTTACTCTTCCGATTCTCTCCCCCATCCCACCGGGGGGAAGTGAGCGAGCGGCTGTGTGGTGCTTAGTTGCTGGCTGGGGTTAAACCACGACACCCCCAAACAAACTATTCTATTGGAAATGCTTGTAACGTCTGAAGTCAGACTTAATCTTTTAAGACTACACATGAACGTTATGAGATACGTCTCCAACTAAGGTAATCAAAATCACCCAGGATGAACTCCCACAGTAGTAGAGTGCCTGTAGCATCCCGAGAAAGGACAATATTTATGATGTTTCCAGTAAAACTAATTGTACTTTAAATGAAATTTCTTGTGTAAATTACAAGTCTTCAAAGAATTCATTATAAAATACTACAAAAATTTCAGGTGTTGTTTTCTTGTGGAAAGCTTTATAACTAATTTTTTAATCATTATTAATATCATGTTGCAATCAAACCTATTTGCTCTTCAAAAAAATTGTTATAATTAAAACTCTTCATACTGTCCTGATCTCATAACTTGCACCTTAGAATACAATTAGAAACCTTAAAAAACTGAACTCTAAGATGTTTTAAAGTGAATGAATGATGCTTTAGTGCAGTATATATAATTATCTAGATACACAGACCTGAGTAGTTTACAGCACATCTAGTGTTCCGCTTTTAAACAATGTTTATATTATGCTTATACTTGGTTTTGATTTCTGTACTTGAAGAAGTAAAATTTGCTTTAATTCCTTCAGACCTAAACACAAGAAAATTATAAAAGAAAAAAACCCCACTTTTTTACATATTTCTTCACTTCAATTCGGAAAGTAAACTATACTGTTAGGGACAGATTCTAATGTATATTCTTATTCCAAGAGTTAGGGAAAAAAATACTTCCGATGTGGAACACACCTACAATTAGTTTAAACAAGCAATTCTCTTTCTTGTTGACCTACCAGCAACCTTAGTTGCAAGGAGACATGGAAGGTTGTAATGTGGGAGGTGGACTCTCTTTCATTCTCTTTTGAGTCACAGAAACTGAAAAATCCTGTTAAAAAGGTCACTTCTTCAGGAAAACAAAGCTGAAGAAGAATGAAACTGACTAGGTGAAGAGCTGTCTTTAGGGGCCAAATCATGGAAAAGGTAGGTTTCCATCCCTCCAGTTGCTAACCTTCATGTTAAATGTACTAAAGTGAAGATTATAACGTGAGAGCTATGGACAAACAAACCTAGAAACTACTGAAATAGATTATTATATGTACATGCTATATGTAATTGTAATAAGTTATTAGCTACCAGCAGTTCCTGCTACTGGAAAGGACAATTCAGATTCTACAGATACAATTTTCAGCTGTGCTTTAATAATGTAGTCAAACTAGTCTAAGAAAATTATAGGCAAAACTATGCATCAAGGGGGAAAAAAGTGTAAATGTGATCAGTCTAGCCAGTGCAGATAAAACACCAGTAAAGTTTATGATCCACCTGTAGGTTTTAAGATATTTCTTTTTAATTAATTGATTTTGGTCCAAATTAAATTAAGCATTATTTTCCTCTCAGACTTCCTATGATAGAAATATCCTATCATTTTCCAGTTGCTCTTCTAAATTTTCCAAAAACAACAGGTCTTCCAGGTATAAGTTATAGCTCTGCAGCAGAAAGCACTGGAAGGATTATCATTCTTCCTGCTGTATAGATTGGTGCCAGCCCAAGTTGCAAAAGAAGGCATACCAAGCAGTAACATATGAACACATGATGGGAGGGTGTAAAGAAAAGAGAGGCAGACTCTCCTCAGTGACACCCAGTGGCAGGACAAGAAGTATTAGACATAAAATGAAATACAGGAAATTCCATTTAAGTATGAGAAGAGACTTAACTGTGAGGGTGGTCAAACTCTGGACCAGGTTGCCAGGGATGTTGTGGTGTCTTCATTCTCGGAGATATTTGAAACTTGATATTTGAATCCCTGAACGACTTGCTCTAGCCGACCCTGATATGAGCAGCTGGGTTGCACTAAATGATGTCCAGAGATCCCTGCCAACCTCAGCCATTCTGTGATTCCATGAAACAGACATAGCAGCTCTATAACACGATCAAGTCACCCGAATTGTGGACCTTGAATCCCAGGGTGTTATGCTCCCAAGGTAGTAGTCACAGTATGCCAGGCTCAGGAATACCTTGCCTACAGCCAGGGTCATCAATGTTTCCATGACTACTGGATCCAGGCTATAGCTTTCCCACGTGCTTTCTTCCAAGCAAGACCTCAGAAACGCTGGGACTAGCAGCAAGGCATCAGGTGGTCTAGGAAGAGGCCTGTCAAAATACTATTCTGAATTCAACTACCCCACAAAACATTTTGAGTGAAACCTTTCAAAGATGAAACCTAGCCAAATCAAACCTCATCCTGAACTGCTTCAGCTTAATTACCTTATTCTAGTTTAAACTTCAACTATTGAGGTTGAATAAAGGAATAAAGATAGACTTTTTACTTTTTGTAAAACTAATCCAATTGTCAAAATCTTAAAACAAACAAACAAAAACTCTTCCCCCAATTCCCTGCATTACCCAGTAAAGAGTACTTTGGTGACATGTATCCTATGATATATATCAGTGAAGTCATTTATTTGGTTTATGCTGTCATGCTTGCCTTCAAGAGCCAAAACAAGTGTCCAACATAAGCATTTCTCAACCGTATAAACAGGCAAACCTCTTGTAAAGAGGAAAGAGTGTCACAACCTTTTATATTTACTGCAAAAAATAGAAATGTTTTGCATAAGCTTATGTGAATGTGTGTGCTCATATGTAACTAATATCATGTGCTTGTGTAACAAATACATCATGTTAGAAGAGATAATTTAGTTTTCAGACTAGATAACTGAAAATATCGAGGTCCTGCAATCCTAAATTACACCTCTTTTGTGGTCAAACTACTTGTAACTGACTAGCAATGCAGAGTTCCATATTTTACTTTTGACTCTTCCCTTTTTAATCTGTCCTGATACTCTATTTCTTATTAGCATAACCGCTTAACTTTACTTTAACTTTTCAGCAAAAGATAACTTAGTCTAATAAGCCCATTACAGGCTCATTAATGTCAGCCCTCTAAGGAAAGATCTATATCAGTTGTCTTTCATCATTCCCCTCTTAGACAGTTTCTTTCTTTTTCTCCTCCTTCATAACTCTTCTGGAAAGATGAGAGGCAGGATGAGCACTTTACTCATTTGCCACCTGTCCAGTGACCCCTACTACCTTTCTTTTTATACACTTGTCTTCCCAACTCTGTTACGGGTCAGCTTTATGTTCTATCCTTCACTTATCTTGGAGATATCTTTCTTGTGTTTCATGAAAACTCCTCAGACAAAATATTTAACTTTTTATTTCTAATGACCCATAACTTTCCCATTGTGAAAGCCATGTCACTTTTGGCACTCCCATTTTCATTATATTTTGAGCATCAGTCTCCTCCTAAATGCAGTTCTCCTCTCTGACCCCAAGAGGATACTTTCAGATTGCATGCAAACAGAAAAAGTGGCAAAAATCCTTCTCTCAATTCTTTACAAATTATTCACAGTTCTTCCTATCACACTGTAGCACAACAAATCTTGTAGATAGATATTTGTGCATCAAAACCCCAATCTGTCTGGTTTTCATGTAAGTTATCTCAAGTGTATGAAAACGTTAATGTGGTTCACAGAAATAAGAGGGTTACTTCAAGCTCTCTGAAATCCCCAAAAGAAAGATGCTGTAGTTATAATACGTTTGCATGCCTAAACAATCTGTGCACCCCAAGAATAAGTGGACTTTCTCCCTTTTGTGGTTAAGATAAAAATGTTTAGAGAAGCACAGTGATGACTTCTCTCAGTCTATACTGAACTTATTGTAGGCTGAGATGACTGAGTACCTTTGTCAATTCACTACATTTCATGGACACTTAATCCATTGTGAGCACTACTTAGAGCTACATTATTTCTTTGCTTGTGACCTCTTTATATCATATTACCTTTATATGCAAAGGGGTGGTCCTATAATTCAGCTTGGAGTTCAGTGTTATCTTTATTTCAATATATTTCTACATCTTAAGCTCCCTAAATGATACACAATGTAAAATCTTGCCTAATGGGTCCCAGAGAGCAAGGCTGATAAAAGGTATTCATTTATCAAAAGCTCTACTTCAGCCATCAGCATGTTCATCAGAAATGACAGTACTTTTTTAGTAGAGGTTCCCAGGAACTCAAGATGCTCATTAGAGATGCACTGCTGAATGACAACTGTATAAAGAAAGAAAAAGGTCACCTCATTGTTAATTGGTTGTCCATGTTGCATCAGCAATGCTAACATATCTTATATCAAACTAATTGCCAGGCAGCAAAAGTGAAACATTTCTCTAGATTCTGCACTCTTGATTAGCTATATTAGATAATTAAACTATGCTAAAATATCATATAAAGAAAAGATGCAAATCAAAACAGGAAATAAAAATTACACACATCTAAAATAGAGTTTTTACTTTAAGTATTTTTAAACTTTAAAATTAACCTTAAAATAATAAACAAGAATCTTTTACTGAAAATAGAGAATTTTAAGATTAATGATGTAATTTATTAAAGAAATAATGAAATAGGATTTAATATAACTAGGGAAAAAGTTAGTGGTTACCTACAACAGTATGAATTTGATAATAAATAAGATTCCTCCAGTGCATTAGTATACTGGTATTTATTACACAGCTTGACTTGTTTTGTAAGTGTCAGTAAGCTTTCAGTGACAATCTTTCATTATTTACACAAAACATTTTTGAAATAACAAAGTTCATATTTTATTGTCCTAGTAAACTGCTGTTTCTCCCTGTGAGACGTAGCAACTCCCATCTCCCACAGCACTGAGAGGTTAAGTACCTTGTGAACTAGGTCCTGTTGAGTGCAATGGCATGTTTTCATATCTCCCCAGTTTGGTAGATTTCATTCACAGTTTGAAACATCAGGTAGGTGTAAGAAATATCACTGTTACAGTTACTTTAAAATGTCTCAAGTATCATCTAGTTTATAGACAAATAAAGAAAAATACACAAGATCAAAAGCCATACAAAGCAACTCCTGCAGCAAGAAGTTGCGGAAGCAATTTCACTGAAAGATAAACTTAATTTCAAATTATTTGAATGTTGAAGAAGATTAGCTAATTTTATTATTTTCCAACTATTCTCAGCAGTGTTGTCACCAGTAATCTCAGTTACAGTAGCAAGAAAAATTGTAGAGGAAAATCTCTCTAATGACTTGGACTCCAAAGATCCCAATAATCAATGTCTTAAAGTCTTTCAAGTCTATTGAAATTAACCTTAAAACAAAACCAGAAACTTCACACAGAAAAATAAATCATTAACATTAATCTGTCTTAAGTGAGAGCTCAGTCATACAATTTTACATGTCTAATTCCATTCCCAATTCATTGTTTTTGTTGGCTATGGTTAGTGGAGGTATTTTAATCTGTGCAAATTCTCAGGGAGTTAATTTAATCTATTGGAGAGTTTATATTACTTAGGGTGGAATCTCACATAAGACTGGCCTAAGAAAACACAGAAATAAAGTGCAGCATTAAAAGAACAAAAAGGAAACCACAGAAGTTAAGTTTTAAAAAAAGAGAAACACTTTCAGGAAGCCAGCCCAGTTTTGCTGTAGGCGAAACTGATGTAACTGAGAGAAGATAGTGAAGATGTTTTAGATAATATAGTCAATGTAGGGCAAGATTAAGGTAAGGTTGTTCTAGGGCCCCAGGCAAAATTTGAGGTCTTATATCCTAAACCACTGATAACTCTGGAAGAGTCTTATAACTGGGGCATAGGGTTCAAAAGAGTTCTTACAATAAGATTCTTCACTGTAATACAAAACCAAAACCACAACCAAAATCCCTTCCTCACCAAGCACTTGCTAAATAAAGACATTTCTGCTGTCTAGCAATATAGGGTGTTTCCTGTCTTTTAAATATTTGCACTTGATATAGTGAACATTATTAAAATGTAACTGTTACACTTTATGTGGATTATGTACATAATACAGTCAAAGTTAACAGTTTAATTTTTGCCTTGATTCTAGTGTATGTGACACAAATAGATAGATATGCCCAGACAGAAAAACTCTGTGCAACAGTCATCCTCAGTCTGTATGAGAACAGATTTTGTCTTTTAATTGAAATTAGGCTAGTTTAAATGGGTTAATTGTTGATGTTCTTGCCCTATATTCACTTAATCCTTATTCATGAGAATTTTTCTTAAAAAGTGCACTAATCTACATCTTCTTATGAAAATCCATGACCCTAACATAGTAATACACTTTGTTAATGTACTTGATTAAGATCTCCCCTAGGGATCTGCTGATACAACAAAACATCACCTTGAAGCATCTTTAGCAATATGGATGTAGAGTACTCTGGCACCAGACCCCAGAAGACTGGGATCTAGAAGACTGGAAGATACCACCAGGGAAGTATAAACAAAACGTCTCAGAAATAGGATTGGTTTAATCAGCCAAATCACACTTTCTTTATGCTATGCAATTGCTAAGGCACTGAGCTTAGTAGGCCTGTAGAAAGCAGCTGTTAAGATTGCGTATTCAGAGAGTCAGAGTATTTTTAATAAACATCTATAGTTATTAATAGTGTTTTAGCTGTTTCATGATGATATACATAATGCAGCACAGCCTAAAGCAGGGAAAGCAACAATCTCCTGATGAACTCTTCCAAACTTCAGAGAAAATCTGTGACAACCTGATGCATATTAGAACACCTTACATTCAAGTCCTGCACCAGTACAACAGATTTCACACCAAATTAAAGTAATTACTAAGTCCTGGGAAACAACTTGAGCTCAGAAGTTTAAGTTTTTTAATCTCTGATTTATTATCTCTCCAAGGTCTAACTCCTTTTTTCTAGGGGTTAAGTCTTGGTTTACTATTACCATTACTATATGAGAAAGATTTAATTACTTAAAGAGCAGAAAAAATATTGCTTGATTTAAGTGATTAGCTTCAACTAGCAATTGTTAAGTACTGATATGAAGAAGAAAAAAAAAAAAAGGGAAAACAAAATTCAATAAGGTAGTACTTAGGCCATCAAAACTATAAATATACAGTAAGGTGCTTTTTCCCCTCATTGAGTTACTTGAGGATATCTATTCATATAAGGATCTTCATATAAGGAATTTTAAATATCCTTAGAAGAAAGTCAGTCATGCATACCTGACAAGCTGCTTGTCATCCAACAACAAGTAAACAGGATATTTTATGCATAAACATTAGCATATAATGAAAATAGATCCCTGAAATAACATGCTGAAAAATTTCCATTATCCTAGAAATCTATACCATAGTATAATGCAACAAATAAACAAAACCGTAAGCAGTTATTTTTGTAAACATCAATTACAGATCACAGACTATTTAGCAAAACAATAACTAAAAAGGAAAGACTAAAGAATCCATGCCATTCAGTACATTCCACAGACTGTGAGATGTGAAATTAGAGAAAAAGGGACATCACAAAAACAACGATACCATAGCAGAGCTAGATTCGGTGACATTTCTGGGAAAACTAAAAAGATAGTCATCAGTAAGGATATCAAGTTGTTAAAGGACAGAGGGTTTGCATCTTAACTCTTGAATAACTTGCAATAATTATGTCAATACTAATTAAATTTTCATCACATGAAATATTTATTTGCTCATGTCTTCAATTCCTAAATGATATGAGAGGCAGAATTTTCTATTTATTAGAAATCAAAACAAATACTGAAAGTCTTTGGAAGAACTCTGAATTTCATGCTCTGGACAATATCACAAATCCTCCTGTTTTCACAGCAAGTGTATATAGTAGAGAAGGATGACTTCTTGCCTGTCGAATCCCCATGGATTACCCTAATTTTAGTAGCCTTTTTCAAAATCAAGACCCAGCCAGATTGCATTGTTTAGATTTTCATGTTGCTGGAAACATTTCACATTTTAAAATATTGAAACTACTCCAAGAGTGAGGAAGGGGGAAAAAAAAAAAAAAAAAAAAAAAAGATGTTCTTCAACAAGGTATGTTAACATGCATGGAGGTTTTTAAGTGACAAAATAAAAAATGATTAAAGGTTTGAACTAAGTGTAATTACATACAGTGTTCTTAAACATATATATATGTAAGAATATACATATAAACAGAGAACATCTAAACAGAGTTGTGTTCAAAAAGACTGGGAAAACAAGCAAAACAACTGAGTTTTCACCAAATTCTTGTTATCTATATGCGACTTCTTCCTAATAAAAATAGTATTAATGAAAACTTCTTCTTCCTATGTTTAGCGTAACTTCAAAGCTGTGAAGCTTCATAGAGTTAAACCCAAAGTTACTTCCACGTTACCGGTAGCTGACACCTCCTATGGATATTTCTCTTTTGTGTGTTGACTTTTTGGATACTCCACCTCTTTGGTATGTTAAGTCAAGTCAGGCATGAATACACTGTGAATAAAGTGAGTCAGATCATATCTGAAGCTTAAATGAATTGACCCTTAAAGCTTTGGTAAAATCCATATCAGGTTTGCAACAGTTCTCACAGTTTATTAAGTCTTGGATTTTCTGTCAAAAGTCTTAGAGCTCATACATTGAGGGGACGGCAGGTTAATCATAAAGCTAAAGCCAGAAACATAGACTCCAATACAAAGTTTTGAAACTTCTTTATATCAGGGAGGAAGTTTCAGGTCCAGCACCATGCTGCTGGTTTGGCCTCACATATTCTCTCATTAACCTGTGGTGCAGCAGGACCTGGACATAAAAAATGTGCAGTGCACCCTGGAGTTTCCCAAAATGCATGCAACAGCATGCTAATTTGCTTTCCAGATCATTTTTTATTATTATATCAAACAACAATGACTTTTCTCGGCAGCCATACTCATAAAAGAAATAAAAATATTATTAAAAATTCAGTATTTTTTAAAATTAAAAAGAATAAAGAATTAAAGAATAAAAGACTGCATCTCCATTTGGTATGGATAAGTGTATGTCCCCAGATGTGGAGGTATTTAATAGCAGACAGGGCTAAGCTACTCCATCAGATGCATCTGACAGAGAGAGATGGCACTCTTTGAAAGTGTTTCAAAACATGATGTAATTTTGTCCATATGAATCCTCTTTCCAAGACATTAGAAATCCAAAACTACAGTTTGTAGCAATAAGAAGGGAGTATGGATTCAGCTTATGGTTCTGCAGACCATTTCCCAGGTGACCTGTTTGGACAGGAGGCTGGACAGGACAACTCACTGAGTACCAACAACCATGCTCAATACAGAGTAGAGCAATGACCTGCCTTCAGGAACCAGGTATGGTGAAGACCTGGTTTAGTCTGCTGCTGAGATTATAGAAAAAGAGGAAGAAAGACATCAGTTTGTGAGTCCTGAGAAGGCCAGTCTGTAGAGACAATGGCTTAGGTAATCTCTCCAGGAGGATCTAACAGTTCTCTCAAAGACTTGAACCAAACCTGTGCATATACAAAAGGGAGGACTACGTGAAAGACTGTGTTCAGGCAATAGTTGCTTTTCACAGATCTGTAGCTCCTATTCCCTTAAAATAAAATAAAACCTCCAACCTTATTTCACAAGTATCTTAAACTTAGTCTTAAACCTCTTAACCTGTCTTAAATCTCTTTCATATTGTTCTTCATGTGTAAAACCACTGAAACAGCAGTGCACAGGTACAAGAATAGTCTAGAAAACAAACAACAGCAGTCCTGGGGGGTTGATTTTGAATATCTGTTTTCTCATACTCTATGGTCTGTGGTGAAAAAAAAAAAAAGTTAGATTCAGTATCTGCATTCTGTAAGTGTTTTTGAGTGATCTGGGAATACAGCAGGGGTCAGTCATCAGCTAGACTGGCAGATTTTTGAACCCCACTGCATTCAGTGATTGACTCCAGCCACAAAAGTGACATCTTTGAGTGAAGCAAATTGCACTATTTCTTGAAAAATAGGGAAAAAACCCAACATCAAAACAAAACCAACTTTAAAGTTTCTTTATCATAGCTCCTAAAGCACTTTTTCTCATGTAGGTAACATAGAACACCCATATCAAGGAAAGTTTAATGGAGAAGCTACAAGAAATCCTTTGGTTTCCTTTCCTCTACCCTCCATAAAACTTGATTGGGTGTAAATTATGAAATCTGAAAGATACTGAAGTCATCTATTTTCAGATTACCACTGTGTTACTCAGAATCAGCACTGAAAAATAACCAGCTATAACAAAGAGCATAATTTTTTGTATTATTTGCTCGACCTCTCTTCCACATTATTCAAAAGTTTGTGCAAGAAGTGAGTACTTCTTTTGGTTCTTACTGCCAGTAAAAATACTCAGCAGCTCACAAAAATCAAACCCTAGGCTCTTTCACAGTGTCATCAGGAATTACAGTGGAAGATCTCCAAGACATTAAAAGAAAACAAAACACAATCAGTTGAAGTATATTAAAAACCCAGAATATTTTGAAGTCAGTGCCACAAAATTTGCCCATCTGCTCCTCAGTCATCAGACTGGAAAATTGAAAAAGGCAAGCTCTGATAAGAACTATAGCTGAGGACGCAATTTTAATTAAACTATGCTTTTGAGCTTTAAACTTTAAAATATGCTTCCAGTATTCCTCATTTTAGAATTCTGTACACAGATGTGTACTAAGACTCTGAAAATGAGGTTTTTAAGATACCTTCTCAACAATGACAAAGGCAAGAGTTTCCCAAGACCAAGCACTAACACTGTAGCAAATATCAAACAATGACACTTTCCATTTAGAAAACAGGAGAGAGAGATTGACTTTTTAGTAATCTCATGCAATATGCATCTCTGTAGCAAAAGGGATATACTGGAACTGAAAAGGTAGTATAGGTATATTTGTAGGACTTTTATGAATCCACTTTGACAACATTTCAAGTAATTTTTCAATTGTTAACAATCTAACTTTGTCAGCTCTGGAACAAAAAATTCTACGAGTACCACTAAGATAAAACTCAAAACTACTAGACAATGTGGAACCACCCACATACAAATTGATACTTCCATTGAATTATGGCCTTGCTTTTAGTGCCTGACAACCTTGCAAGAGGATGTATTGCTAATAATAGCAGACACTGCTCTGAAACTTTCCTTTTAGTTCAAAATCCCTGTAAGACTTCATTCCAAGCAAAGTTCAAATGCAAGAAAAACCTGCAGAATTTAATGACACTTGGAGTAAAAAGACCGATTTAATACCACTGTGGACTTCTACTATGTACAAGGGAACTCTCAAAATTATTTAATGTGGATTGCTCATGTATTGCTAAGGGGCTTACAAGAAGCATTGGTCATTTAGGGGATTTTGGGAAGTACAATCTTTATACAATATTATTAACTGAACCAGCTTTTGATGTTTTCCTACAAGTAGATTAGGTAGATTTTCCAGCAGATCACTATTTCAGTCTACTCTGCAGTTTTATGGAGACAGAAAAATGAAACTTGGTGTTAGAGGTTGTATTGAGTGAGAAGTGACAAGAGTTACATTTTAGGCAAATAATTATCTCTTAAATATAGTGAAATATTAAACTAACACACTGAAAATATAAAATCTAGAAAGGTAACCAGTATTAAACAATATTGTACACTCCCTGATCTGCTTGTATTTCACAAAACCTGATACCTTTGTAAAGAGAAATATTACATTAACTTTCCTTTATAAAAAGTTGTATATGTATGATAAGTCACCAGAACTCAAACCTCAAGTGATTTAAATCTATTGGAAATTTCTGAAGCTGAATTATATAAAGCCCTCTTTACTTTTGTCCTAAGAAAGCTTGTTACATATTACATAGAAAAAAAAATTGAGTAAACTTATTGGTTTTTTAAATTTATATTTCCACAGAAGTAATACCAATTACATTACTTTCCCCAAAGATATTATTGCCTAAAATTTTTCTTCTAAACCTTTGTGTTTAGAATAAAGCTATCATGATGTTCAAGGCCTACATAATGTGTAAGGCTGGGTCTGTTTCAGCTATGTACAGAGACAAAACTTTCTGTGTGCAAAACAAATCTTTTGTTTTCCTCAGTACTCTGCCTGTCAGATGAAATGTCTATTATATTTCCAAAGGTCTTGACTGGAAGAAGGTGAACTTGGTGTTCTGTTTTTCATAGTCTTAATCCTGAGGTGAATTGATCTTCATTAGAACAGACACCTGGTTTTCCTTTCAGCTTACAGTGATGTTTTCCTCAATTAACAAGGATAGACAGCTGCTGAGGTGGCTAACATCCAATCAGGCAAAGACTCAGTGGTTATAGAGCACTAAAGGAGGTGAAAAAGAAAGTGATTTACTAGAAAAGAGTGACTGGAAAAGCTCATCCAGTGCTCCT
Organism: Nipponia nippon; assembly: GCF_047370975.1. Taxonomy (NCBI): domain Eukaryota; kingdom Metazoa; phylum Chordata; class Aves; order Pelecaniformes; family Threskiornithidae; genus Nipponia; species Nipponia nippon. Next base: position 47,807,461 of record NW_028262347.1, read on the forward strand.
GCACAGCCTATGGTGTTCCTACTGGTGGTGAATGCTTCCTTTGGAGAGTCTAGCTGTCAGAGGTTGTCTTCGCTGACCATAATGTATTCTTTCAGAAAGAAACCTATCAATTATTATTTTTCATGCATAATATAATTATGCAGAAAAAAAAAAGAACTGGCCTACCTGGAACAGAGACATGAGTGCTACTGCTTCCTACATGTACTCATTTCAGAATTGGGTCAGGTGTTTACTTGTTTGGGGTGAATTTGTAAGAAAATGAGGCAACTAGCTGTGCAATCTTCAGCATAATTTTATGGATTATTATAGCTCCTGCTGTTGCTCTAAGCAGAAACATTCAAATGCTTCAGCGTTGTCCTTGGACTTTTACCAGTCCCCATAAAAGATACGTGCTTGTGATGCCATAGCATCATGAGCAGTCATTAATTATGACAATTAAATGATCTTTTATATGCTTAAGCACTTTTGGTGTATTGAATACAAGTTACAGTTCAAAGAATATAGTTTATCTTCCTTAGAGAAAAATCTTCTACATAAAATAACCTATTCACAATTTTTATGAACTGTGAGCTACAGACCACCTAAGCACAGCAGAGATCAGGTGATTGCACACTTTAGGTTCTTCTGTATAGTACAATAAGAAAAAATGTGAGATGGCATGTAGGGCTTCAGGGTGAGTGACATATATGAGGGATGCCCCCAGCACTAAAAAATGTCTCAAATTTCTTAAGTAGTAAATACAAATATAAAGAAAATCAGATAATTATTTGCTAGCCCACAACATAGTGAATTTTCTATTAAACTTAATTCTAGCAGAGAAACAGAAATTGATAGCTAAAATAGAACTAGTGATTTCTTAGCTACAAGGGATCTTGTCCAGCTTGTATTAAGTTCACGAGGCATAATGAATATTACTTTAAATGACTAGTTTCACAGAGCTAATAAACGTATCAACTAACTTCTTAGAAACTATTTAAAAACCAGATTGATAACAGTTTAAGCTTATATATGTACACACACATTTCAGTAAAAATCCCCAAATTCTTAAAACTAGAAGGAAAGCAATTCTAATTATTAAGGGAAAAGAATTGTGTATGTTAATAGATTATGTATGTTTTACACATAGTAAACACCTTAAATATAAAAGGAGAGGTATCTTGAACTACTGAATTGTATCGGGTTTGTGTGGCCAGGTTTTGGTAGTGGGGGGGGCTCCAGAGGTGGTTTCTGTGAGAAGCTGCTAGAAGTTTCCCCTATGTCTGATAGAGCCAGTTCCAGCAGGCTCCAAGACAGACCCATCACTGGCCAAGGCTGAGCCCATCCGCAATAGTGGTAGCACCTTTGTAATAACATTTAAGAAGGGGAAAAAACCTGTGCAGAACAACAGCAACAGAGAGAGGAGTGAGAATACATGAGAGGAACAACTCTGCAGACACCAAGGTCCGTGAAGAAGGAAGGGGAGGAGGTGCTCCAGGCACCTGAGCAGAGATTCCCCTGCAGCCCATGATGAAGACCATGGTGAGGCAGGCTGTCCCCCTGCAGCCCATGGAGGTCCATGGTGGAGCAGCTCTCCACCTGCAGCCTGTGGAGGACCCCATGCTGAAGCAGGTGGATGCCCGAAGGAGGCTCTGACCCCGTGGAGAGCCTGCGCTAGACCAGGTTTGCTGGCAGGACTTCTGACCCTGTGGGGGACCCACGCTGGAGCAGTCTGTTCCTGAAGGACTGCACCCTGTGGAAAGAGCCCACACTGGAGCAGTTGATGAAGAACTGCAGCCCATGGGAAGGACTCATGTTGGAGAAGTTCATGGAAAGCTGTCTCCCATTGGAGGGACCCCACGCTGGAGCAGGGGAAGAGTGTGAGGAGTCCTCCCCCTGAGGAGGAAGGAGCAGTAGAGACGTGTGATGAACTGACCGCAAGCTCCATTCCCCGTCCCCCTGCACCACTGAGGGAGGAGGAGGTAGAGAATTTGGGAGTAAAGTTAAGCCCAGGAAGAAGGGAGGGGAGGCGGGAAGGTGTTTTAAGATTTAGGTTTTATTGTGTCATTATCCTACTCTGGTAATTGGTAATAAATTAAACTAATTTCCCCAAGTTGAGTCTGTTTCGCCCGTGATGGTAATTGCTGAATCATCTCTCCCTGTCCTTATCTAGACCCACGAGCCTTTCATTATATTTTCTCTCCCCTGTCCAGCTGAGGAGGGGAGTGATAGAGCAGCTTTGGTGGGCACCTGGCGTCCAGCCAGGGTCAACCCACCACATGAAGTTACCTCTCTTCTTCATTGGCACAGCTATTACTGTAGCTACCAGTCTGTCTCTCCAGACTGCAAAAAACTCTGCAAAATATTAAGCACTATTCGAGTACATTAATAAGAAGCATTAAAAGTTGAATACATTTTTTGTTTCCTATTCAAGTCCTGTTTCAAGGAACTCAGTCGACTCAGTTTATCAAGGAGCTATTTTATGCAAAGTCTTTAAACACCTCTCTGGGGAACAGAAATTTCCCAATAGAGAGCTTCCCAGTCTGGCATATGAAGGTATGACAAAGCATCACGCTGGAGTAAAACTACATACACTGAGAATAAAAGTAGATTTTAAAAAATTATTATTTTTTAAATTTTGTTAACAACAGAAGGCAATTATTCATTAGAACAATTATCTAAGATTGAGCTAAATTCTCCATGACTGGAGTTTTTAAATCAAGATTTTCTTAGAAAGACTCTAGCTCAGGAGCAGTATTAAACATGCAACAATAATTGGGTCTTTGATTTATTATAAAGGAGATTAGATCACATGATCAGCATGAACTTTTCTGACTCTATGAAGCCACTCAGAAAAAAAAAAAAAATCCAAAAATAAACTAAAATACATTAATCCAGCATTGACAAATGCAGTCTCCATGCTAATTTTCCATAATAGCCCATCTTTATCATAATTCTTACCCATTTGCTTGTTTATTTGACATATATTTTTAAAGCAAATGAATTAGAAAACATGTAGCTATATGTATGTTAGCATTAGTTGGTGGAGAAGACAGCAAACTTTCTAATAAATGCAACCAGAAAAATCTTTTTATATGGATTACACTAAATGCAACCAAAACTAGTTGAGGGTACACATAGTAGCATACATATAGCATATGCACATACAGCATACAGGTAATCTATCAGGACTTAAATAATGTACATATTAGTTTACTGCAAGAACAGTTATAATGCCAACCAGTTAAAAAAAAATCTGCAACTATTTTTAGTGAAAACAAAAAGAAATACAATATTACTAAAGACTTGACTTTTATATAATTCAATTTTACATGTAGTAGGAACCATGCCACTAAAATTACAAGCCTACTGAAGAAACAGTTGGTGTAGTTTTGAAAGATTCTCTGTCCTCTTCATTATATGCCAGTTTATTCCCTATCAACACCTTTTCAGCTCAAGTTAAGCCTCTAGGAGAACAGGGAAAAGAGAAAGAAAAAATATTGTTTGCCATACCCATGTTTTATTTTGTAACCTTAAGGTGGAAGTGGAAGAAAGGTTTGCTTGCTACCCGTGTTCCTTATTTCTCTAGAACAGCTGAATTGTTACAGCTATGCTAAAAAGCATAAAGAAGTCTGTATTCTATGAACAGTTTTCTGATCACTTTACAGCCAGCTTAGAGACATAAATTTAATAGATGCTTTTTTTTTCAACTGACCAGATACATACTAGCAAGCAACATCTACTCACTGAGGAGTTGCTATATAATATTGTATTTAAAATTTGCTTAGAAAATTTACATTTAGAAAAGTATTCTGCCCAGTCAGAATGTTTCACCACTTAGATATAAAACCAAAATTTAAGGATAATTTTGGGGGATATTGACCGTTATTCTGTAAAAACAGAAAATAGGCAACAGCAACTTTTCACCCCTTCAAGTCCCATAGCAGACCAATCCTCCTCACTTTAGTTGAGATTTTGATACATGTATTTCCATATATCCAATTTTTTCTGTCATTTATGCTGCTCTCTGTTGTATACACAGATGCACCCTGGGAATGTCTCAATTGGTCTCTGCCTGGATTCTTAATTTTCTTCAGACTTAATGTTTTTATTTGTACTTTATATTAATCCTTTCCTGGGGTCAGTTGTGTTTATCACATTGAGGCATTCCCTTAATAACATATTTTTTCTTTTAGATGACATTTTGTCTGAAAACTGGAATAACATGTTCCATAACTTTTCAATAAGAATAACTCAAAACTCAGTAGTTGAGTCCCCACAATAGACAGTATGATCTATCCTCTCTTTTTATTTTTTTTTAGATTAAAATAAATACCTTGTCGAGGACTGTTATGGAACCAGAATTGTCTCGACATTGCCGTTCATACCGCCATCTTCTGGCTTTGACATCCAGCCCCCGACGAAACCACCACAGGACGCCCGCGCAGAAGCCAGGACGCGAAAGGCGGGGCCATGGACTGCACGTACGCCTGCGCAGACACCAGGGCGCGAAGAGCACAAGCGCAAGCTGCATGTAGGCAGACCCGTTCTGCGCATGTGCGTGGCTCTATAAAAGAGCCGCGTGCACCTTTTGAGGCTCTTTCTCTTTTCCTTCTACTACCGTGCGTGCACCTTGGAAGCTGCTCCTACGGACACAGAGGCTGGACCGACTGGACCTTTGATCCACGGGATAACGATGGACCTGGAGTGGCGGTAGCTAGTTCCCCTATGTGGCTCTCTTCTCACCTGCCTGAGCATGCTCTTTCTCTCTTTTTTCTCTCTCACCCGCTCTTTTGCTTGTTTTTTCTCTCTCTCTTTCTCTCTTTCCCCTGCCTCCCTACCCGGTCCTCACCCCTTCATTCACCAAAATAAAAGTCAAAAGGTTGTAAGGCATTTGACCTCGTTTGCGTCTTAATCTCATCCTTGGGATTGTATCGAAACCTCCCCCAACATTGGATCGGGACATACCTATAAACTGCATTCACGTGCTGTGTGGGGTAAGAGTATAAAAACACAAACATAAGTTTCATTGTCTCTCCTGGCAGGACTCGTCTCATTTCTCATACTTTTCCTAAAAAAAAACAGAACAAAACAAACTACCTTTTAAAAAATATCAACAATATCATCCTATTGTTGGAAATTGAACACTAAAGAATCTTTTAATGGAACTCATAATAAATGCCAGCAATATTTGATATCACTTCATACAAGCACAGTATGTAACAACACAATTATGTTCAGAGTTTACTGCTATTTAATTATGGGCCAAATATAAAATGAGACATGTTTCATCTTATTTGGTGTTAGAAATATGTATTTTGACTTGGTGGAAATAAAGACTGTCTTCTCCCACTATGTCTCGAAGGTAGACTTAAGCTAATAATTATTAGCATTAATATAACTATATAGTTATACCTGTCACTTTTATTAAGTATAATTTTACCCACCAGGCAACCTTTTAAAACATCAGTTTCAAATTTAGCTTTAAGGCACTCATCTAATTTATTTTCAAGCATATACTCATTACTAAACTGATCTGGAATGAAACCTTTACACATTTCTTATGCATAATGAATAATTACATCAATGTTTAATTGTTATCTATGATGTTTTGGAAAAAGCACAATTTATACATTACTTCTTTTTTCCTTTTTTCTGTTTTTGTTTGTTTGTTTTGGGGTTTTTTTAGGAACACTTGCATTCTCTGCCAGACAACAAATCCAATTTAAAGTTCTACTTCAATCTCCTCTCTGCTACCCCTTTTTCTTCATGTTGAGGTGATATATACAGAAAACAGCAAAAAAGCTTTATAAAGTAATCATTGGACAAGCAATGGTTGTGCATCTTGTGCTGGCAGATCTTTGTTTACATGAAATACGATTAATACAGTCAAATAGCTGTGACTCCAGCCAAAAAGTTTTAGAAGTCCTGAACTATAAGGAAAAGTGCATACCGTATGTCCTAGGAGTGACAGCTTCAGAGGAAAACAGGCAAACAGGACTGAAGATTAAACTATTTCATCAGACATTAAAAAAAAAAAACAACAAACCACACACACACAAAAATAAAACAACATCAACAAGAAGTCACCCATCTGATGACGTTGAATTCTAAACTTCTATGAACCTACAATTGGAGTTTTTAAAAAGTTTGCTCTTAATCAACTAATAAGAGAGGATTTAGTGGCCACCCTCAATTCCAAATGGAGAGACACATTTCCAGGAAAATATGATCTCTGAAAAAACTAGAAAGCCTGCATGGGCAGCCATAGGAGAGTCACTGCTGTGATCTTTTCAAAACAGAGCAAGCTGATTACTGGATGGGTTTACTCTGGTAACATCCAAATTCAGTAGTTTGGAATGGCAATTAAAATAATTCTATAATTGCTTTTAATGACATTTTTAGACATCATTCAAATCATCTTCCCATAATGCTGGCATTCCATGGACTCCAAAACTGAAATATTCTGGAGACTACATCTGTGTCCAGATTGTGTGAACACTAGCAGGTAAGAGTTTTAACATGAATGTGGATTCTTTTTTTCCCCCTATTTATCAGAGATTCTAAATCAACGATTTTTTTGAAAGCAGTTCTAATTACCGAATATTTTATTCTACATTACAGATTTGCGTACATAAGATTAAAAAGAAAAGTAAAGAAGGTCATTATTTGGTTAAGCAGCTGAAAAATTTCAGGCAATTCACATGAAGACTTAATTTGCATGACATTTCAGGGTACTTTGGAATAGTAGCCTGACACTTGGTCTGCTGCCAAAGCACAGACTTCTGTTTACTCTTTCATTAAAAAATGCTTATCAGTATAAGGAATACACAGAATGTTAGAAACCAGAATTAACAGCACAAAGCATCACTGTATCTGTCCAAGATCCTTATCGGAAAGATCAGGTATGTTCTATTTCTTGCGAGAGTGACAGGAATGTTGTATTATTAATTGCTATCTCTGTTTCTTTAGAATAGCTGACAACAGAAGTAATATTTGCAATTTAAGAAAAGCAAGTGATGTTAATAACAGTAGTGGATTAATAGTGATTTCTCATTGGATTTGATTAAGCAAGGCATATTTAATTTAAGCTTATAAATAAGCATTTTGCTGGGGCAAAATGGATATATATTTTTGCCATTTTTTGCCACTTAAAGAGAACCTTTAGCTAAAATCTAGAATGCTTATTTTATTAAAAGAACAGTTAATTAATATAAGGCATTTATACTGATTAGATAAAGCCAGAATTTCTTTAGCTTTTATAGATTTTTCACTTAGCTTTTCTTACAGAATATTAAACAGGAACAACAAATCATTCAAATTCTTTCATCTCATAAGAAATCTGAAAGTAATGCACCCTTCTCTTCAAAAGCTAGGGATGAAACTAGTATTATTAAAAAGACTTTTATCAATAAGAAATTATAATAATAAATTCTCCAGCCTGACTCCCTTGAACATAAAGGATACATTTTCCTTACCTAAGTAAAATAACCCAGACTATTCAAAAGACTTCACTGAGATAAAAATCAGACATTTCCATTTAGTTTGTTCTTTTGAAGCATTACTATGGGTAACATCTGGTTAAATCAGCCTCCAGGTATTCTAACCAAACATGGTCCAATATAATATAGTGATTTCTGGCAATAAAACCATTTGTAGAAGTAGTACTTATCTTTTTACAAATTCAAAGAGAGAAAGAAAAAATTAAGCTCTTACATAGCTGTACTTCATCACATGTAAATGCTAGCAAATTGCATTAATAACTGAAAGTGTTTGCCCATTATCACTGTATTGAGAGAAACTGCTTAATGATCTGCGGTGTAGATCCTACTTACTATTTAAAATCTTAAGAATGCCTGACTCAAAATGGTTAAAACTCACGACATTGCCTTTCCTTCCACACTTGGTAGCTGTGTTACAGCTCAGGCCCACAAAAGTTAAATGACTCGCGTCTCTGCTGGTCCAGCACTCCCCACAGCACCCTGGGCAGGGGAATGCCCTGAAGGAGAACATCCATCTCACTGTCAATCTGGCTGCTCTGCACATGGTTTCTTTCAATCAATGTAACCAAAAGGACAGAAAGTTTTCTTGGAAATTTAAGATCAGAAGAACAGGTGTCATTGGGTTCCCTCCCCCCAGATCATAGGTAACATTGCATTGCTCAACTCTCCAATACTCTCTACAATTAGCAGTAAGCCACTGAGTTTCTGATAAGCAGATATTAAGTCTGAATGACTTACATATTTGTTTTCAATTTGAATCCTACATTTGTTATTAATCTTACATTAATCCTAATCTTAATCTCATATTAATCAATTCTGTCTTGCCACTTCTTTGGCTTGGCAGCTGAGCATTTCTATATATATTTGCTGATCAACTAAATGCTTGACAGTAATTCTAAACTACACTGTTTACATTCTGCCTTTTCCTACTACGGAAATAAAAATTACAAACTTCAAATTAAAAATAAATCCTTGGTACACCAAGAGGCTCCACCACAGTTTTTCTAGCTCCATCCACTTTTCTTCATTGTTTCTCAGGCGAAGATTAAGCCTGGTAGTTTATAAAGCAAAGTTGGTATTGGAAGCCCAATATTTTTTGGTTAGAGGTATATAAAAAGAAGTTTCATTATTTCATTTGTAATTGAATTTAAGCAGTACAGAGTGAAATTGAGAAAAGCCAATTCAGTTACCACGCAAATCAATAGAAAAGCTTTTGCTTCACAGATAATGTTTAATTGGTTTCATAAAAGATGTTTCTGGAATAAATGCTCTGAGGAATCCAAGGATTTTTTAAGAAAAGCTCTATAATCTGTTTAAATGTGTAACAATGGCATTTCACTTCTGTATCCATAAGGAAAACATCATTTGTACACATAGCGGTGACTGCCTGAGAAGTGAAAGATTAGAAGCAAGTGGGAAAAAATACCCAACACCAAAATAACAGAAAGATTATAGACCAAAAACTGTTACAGAGGAGTGAAAAAAAGCCTCGCTTTAAACAAATAAGCAAAAAAGTATTATGTTGTGTAAACACCCTAAAGTGCACTAGAATTACACTTGTGGCATGTATTTTAAAATAAGTGACTTAAAAGTGAGAATGCAAATACAAGGCCAGACCACTGGAACATGTTGCTCAGTAGCTTGACATCTTGTTCTCCTCAGAAAGGAAGCCCAAAAGAAGAGACCAACTTATCTCAACAAGTTTGTGTTATATATATAAAGGGAAGAGAATACACAAGACATACTCACATAAATGAAAGCTGTTCAATTTTCAGAAAAAAAACATTCACAGTCAGTAAAGATCTTTTGATGAAACACTTGTGTATTTATAAGCACATCACTAATATAGCAGTATCTCCCCATAATGTTGACTCCAGCTTCATCCTTCTTGAGGTGACTGCAATTACAATACAATTGACTGTACTCTTAGAACAATCTTTCCTTGACTTAATGACTTTGTTATCTCCTCATTAGCCCTTTTCCATCTAATCTTTCTCCTCACCTTCCTTCCTTCAGATTCTACAAATAATCCAAAGAGGTCTGGTCTTGGTCCCTTTCTTTTCTCCTTCATCTTGTTTACAAATACGTGAACTACTATAACAGTATAGAAAATCTTTTTGCTATACAAACCACTTACTCCTGATTCAGCTGCTCTCTCCTTGTACTGACTAGCCATCAGCTTCACTTCTGATGACTCCAGTGAAACTCACAATTTCTTCTCAGCATGATTGCCTCCTGCTTTTTCATTACTATGGACAAAATACTTTTTTTTTTTTTGGAGGACACTGTCACATGTAACTACATCCTAAACCTTGATAATTCCTTTCGCACAAAGAAAACAAATTACCTGAGTTATAACCTTTCTTGTGAGTCATCTTCTTTATCTAGACTATTACATGCTCACATTTCTGCTGTGGTAATACCTTTGCATTTGTCAAGACCAGATGAGGTCTTGTTCAACCAGTGATATATTCAGAATTCTATTATAAACTCATTTATGTAGATTGCTCTTTTAAGCCAATCACATTTTTAATGCATTATTCTGTTGTTACATCAAGGACTATTTCTCTTCAGTTTTAAGGAATGTCATAGCTTTCTTATTCAATATCAAACTTATCAAGTGACCCACATTGCCAACTTCTATCACCTTTGACATATATTCTGTATAAGGATTATATAGAATCATAGGATGCTTTGGGATGGAAGGGACCTTTAAAGGTCATTTAGTCCAATCCCCCCTGCAATGGGCAGGGACATCTACAACTAGATCAGGTTGCTCAGAGCCCCATCCAGCCTGTCCTTGAATGTTTCCAAGGATGGGGCATCTACCACCTCTCTGGGCAACCCATTCCAGTGTTTCACCACCCTCAGCGTGAAAAATTTCTTCCTTGTGTTCAGTCTAAATCTACCCTCCTTTAGTTTAAAACCATTACCCCTTGTCCTGTTGCAGCAGGCCTTGCTAAAAAGACTATCTTTCTTGTAGGCCCCCTTTAAGTACTGGAAGGCTGCAATAAGGTCTCCCCGCAGCCTTCTCTACTCCAGGCTGAACAACCCCAGCTCTTTCAGCCTTTCCTCATAGCAGAGGTGACCCATCCCTCTGATCCTTTTTGTGGCCCTCCTCTGGACCTGCTTCAACAGGTCCATGTCCTTCCTGTATGAGGAACGCAGAGCTGGATGCAGCACTCCAGGTGAGGTCTCACCAGAGCAGAGTAGAGGGGCAGAATCACCTCCCTCGCCCTGCTGGCCATGCTTCTTTTGATGCAGCCCAGGATACAGATGGATTTCTGGGCTGTGAGAGCACATTGCCAGCTCATGTCCCGCTTTTCATCTACCAGTACGCCCAAGTCCGTTTCGGCAGGGCTGCTCTCAATGCCTTCATCCCCCAGCCTGTACTGATACCGGGGATTGCCCCAACCCAGGTGCAGGACCTTGCACTCGTCCTTGTTGAACCTCATGAGGTTCACACAGGCCCACTTCTTAAGCTTGCCCAGGTCCCTCTGGATGGCATCCCATCCCTCAGGTGTGTCAACTGCACCGCTCAGCTTAGTGTCATCTGCAAACTTGCTGAGGGTGCACTCAATCCCACTGTCTATGTCATTGATGAAGCTATTGAACAGCACTGGCCCCAGTACAGACCCCTGAGGGACAGCACTTGTTACTGGTCTCCATCTGGACATTGAGCCATTGACCGCTACCCTCTGGATGCGACCATCCAGACAGTTAGCTATCCACCGAACAGTCCGCCCATCAAATCCATATCCTTCCAATTTAGGGAGAAGGATATTGTGGGGGACACTGAGTAGTGCTGCTCTTCTGATTCTTGTACTATGTCTGACCGTTTGTCAGTCTTTTCAGTCAGTCTTTATTCCCCACCCCTGGTTTCACAGAGTGACAAACACAGCATAAACCTTGTCTGTCAGTAGTGCCTGTAGGATTCTTGAGAGTTAAGTAGTCTAAATAAATAATAAAAAAAAAAGAAATCCTGACACTGCAAACCACTTGTTAGGTTTGGTTATTCAAATAAGAATCTCTTCTTATAATGACTCAATATAAAAGTATATAATGAAAGTCTTCTTAATAAAATTTGATTACAAATTTAATATAGATAGAGAAATGCTGACAGAAAAAAAAAAAAAAAAAAGAAAAAAGCCCATAACTTTGAAATATGGAAGTTATAGGAAAAACAGGATTGCCACCTGAATAACTTTATATTATTTTCACTAATGATCTTTCTTTAAGAAATAGAATTTTGGAACAAATTGTAAAAAAATTATAAAAAAGTATTTCTGAAAGTAAGTCTCATTGAGAAATTAAACTAAACTGGACCTCATCTAGAAAAATTACTATGCCTCCTCTGCATTTTAGGTGTCATATGCAGAACTGTCTCACATATGGAAAACTGCAGGTGTACACCAGTTATCAGAGAGGTACTTTTATGAATCTCAAAATACATTCTTAAGAGCATTTCAAAAGTTCATGACATCTCTTTCTTTTGAAACAATGTTCAAGTCTTTGTTTTGCCATATGAGGAGTTTCTTTGAAAACCAATGTCTTTTGCATTTAAAAAAAAAATACAATATGCAGATGTAATTATTTTCTCTGATGCTGTAATTATTTCTTAGAAAACCAGCTGAAATGTCCAAGCAAAGTGTTTTGGCCACTTGAAAAATTTGAAGTAGGAGGATTCAAGAAACACAGGTAGATCTTGTTCACATTCAAAGATTCCAATGAATCTAAGAAACCAGAGGAAAAAGAAAAAAAAGAAACAAAGTAAACAAGCCAAAAAACCCACAGCAAAAACATGAAGTTGGATTTCCCTAAGAGATAAATGTATGACTTCTGATTCTATCATATAAGGGGAAAAGTCTGATTTTTTACACACTCAGTAAAAAACCCCAATCATATCCTCACTCAACTGTGGATCTGACCTAAAGTCTTTGAGAAAATTACAAACGCTGCAAATGGTTCAGCCAAAGAAGAGACATTAGACTAATACCAAACGTGTGTTACTCCTTGTTCACTGTTCCTATATCAAGTTTGATTAGAATAAATCCCCTAATTGATTCCATGCAAATAGCTTAACTTCTGAACTACAGATTTGAGGTTCTAGCATCAAGTTTTGCAAGCAATGAAGTCATTGCATATAGCCTTACTTTCTAATGGATCTCAAAGCACAAGGAAATCAAGGACAAAACCTTTTAGATGTACACAAATTAAAAAATGTTATACATTGAATATGTTTATTACTTATTGAACATTAAGTATTAAAAAACAGCTGTAATATTTATGGCAGCTAATTGTTTTAAATGCATACTATATTTCTCAAAAATGCCTGTAGTAGAGAAAAACCATAAAATAAGTCTTCCATAACAGTATAGTGGTATCTGAATTTTGGTACTAACTGATAATTAATAATACTCAGCAGCAGCTAATATTATTTTCTATTGTTTGCTATATATAGGCATAAGCATCTTATTTTCATGCTGTATTTTTCTCTGAAAAGGTCATTTGCATGTAACAGATTCGGTCATTTTTTTCTACGTCTTCTGTTCAATTCCTTTTTCTCCTTTATGCAAATACAACCATGAAACATACAAGTCTGGAAAAAAATATTCTTGAAATTCTGATATATGTTTGAGCAAATACATTTAGACTAAATTCAATTTCAAGCCAATGCTTACTGATCCCAATAAACTAAATATGTATGAGCTATAATTTTCTGCTTTTTAAATTGAAGCTTTTCAATATTCAAAAGAAATCATGCATAAGAAAAGCAGGTGAATAACTAGATAACACTCATATGGCTATGAAACACCAATCAAATTATACAAAAAATTACAGAACATTTCCACAATCTGGAAAAGACTTTTGCTTGAACATTAGGAAGATGCTCCTTGTATTTCATCCTACATCTTCTGCTTACACCTAATTATTCTTCACTTATATTTGGCAGCTGCAAACAAGGGAATAACTTTGCAAATTGCAGACACCAGAAACGAAAATTTTGTTTGCAAAATCTTTCTGAACTATCCCTAAATACTTTTACATGGTCAAAAGTAAACAGGTAATGAATTCAGGCCACCAAATTTACTTCTTTTAGTTATGGGCTTCCTAAACAGTAGATTAATGTGTTTCTGTGGAAATTGGATATACTCAAGGCACGTGAATCTATAGAAAATAATTCAGAATTTGGTTGTGGAAGGATTAATTAATTAATTTTATTTTAAAATATTACTTTTTCGGTATAGGCCAAATTCATCCACTGTAAATTACCTATCACTAGCTTAACATAACTTTGTCAGTCATTGCTCTATGAGCAAATTTCTCTTTTTTATGTATTACTTCTAAAAGGTAATAGTTCATACACAACATTTTTTTAAAAGCTTGGCTATCTTTTACTCAACACTCTTTCTAAATCCTTATTTTTTCTGTGGCTCTTTTGAACATTTTCCAATCTTTTAATCCTCTTTTTGAACTCTGGGTGCCAGAACTGGACAAAGGAATACAGCAGAAGTTATACAAATACCAAGTGTAACACTTTTTTGGCTATTTTCTTCACTGGGCACCAGATGATATATATGTAATGGAGTTCTTTTGTAATCCCTTGTTTATCCTCCATAGTGTAAGGTTTTTTTGTAGTCACTGCTACCTAAGATGAAGGTGCCTGCACTGTGTGCATCCTTACAATTCTTCATTTCTACGCTAGTCAGTTTACACTGGGCTGCAATGACACACTTGCTGTTTGCATTAATCCTATCTGTTTCACAATTCATACCACTGGCACGTTTAATTTCTTCTCTTCTTTATTGACTACACCTATTCCAATCTTTATCTCATATTCAGATTTCATCAATGCCACTTCTGTGTTCCCTTTCAAGAAACAGATAAAAACTAGGTGAATACCACCAAAGTTATCAGTGATTCCTGTAGAACTAAGATAGAAACACATCCACCAGCTCCTACACAGAAAAACATTTTAAGATGTATCAGATGGTCTCCAAATTGTGGGTTTGATATGATTTTGCTTCTTTAAATGCTTTACAATGTCAATTCTAGTGCCTTATAGCAGCTTATATAATCAAACTTGTAGCAAGATTTTTATTAATAAAAAATTAAAATTGATAAAACTATACTTCGTAGACCTCTGTTGATCAAGATGAATTATTCTAATCATCTATTCATTGTTCACTGTTGTTTAATCTGGTCATTATTACTTGTTCAGATCAAGATATTGCTTAGCATCGGTATCAGGCCTGTTATTTCTCTCCTTCTTTAAAATATTGGTTTCTTTTTGTTCCATTTCTGTTGATTTTCTCTGCTGTTCTACAATTTACAGACACTAATACAGGAAGACTTGGAAGTCTCAAATTCTTGGGTACTGTTTATCTGCATTCACAGACTTATAAATGCCTAAATCCAGTGTCACGGTTAATATACAAGGGTTGTTTTGTATAAAATGAAACCACACATGAAATAAGAATATATATGGAATTCTATCCAGTCATAGAAGTCACCTTGCCTTTTTCACTCTATTAAAAAATAATAAAAATAAACCCCAATCCCCATATCTTAATTTGCATACATCACCCTCTCAGTTCTTCCTTAATTAAATAAAATCCACTCATTTTAACTTTCCAGCCATGCAAATTTTCCAGCAAGTTTTAGGAATACCAATTAATTTAAAATTCCATATTCACAAATGAGCACCTATAACTCTTATATTGTCCAGACTCCCAGTATTTGCACATATGCAATTAAGAATTCCTTCTCTTTGTATTTCTAGTTGTTTTGATTCATTGTTATTATTCATAACCTAACTTTGTGCTAACAGCTCAGAAACTTGACTTTTGGCTCAGTTTTATGTTTATTTCTTCCTTCTTTTTTACCCTTGCATTTAGTGTCAATATCTATTAAATTGTTACAGCAGTCAGCATGTTAGGTCACTGTGAATAGTGGAGCAGATGGTTTATAAGTATCTGCAAATTTAACACATATGTATCTATGATTCATTCATGCTTCTAGAAATAAAGAACATTTAGAGAAGTAATACAAAGTTCCTTTAGAGATCTGCAGTTGTTCCAAACCTTTTAAAACACTTGAGCTGTGTTTTGGGTTTTGTTTTTTTTTTTTTTTCCATGCAGAAACAAAAAATATACATATCAAGCAGCTAGTAGTAATTCTTTTAAATATGTAAGGCATACAGTTTTATGATCAGTTCCACAATTCTGGAGTTAAACCAATAATACTATTGAATACTGCACACCGTATCAAATTAGGAAGCATCTTTATATCTATAGCAACAATTTTACTTTTTTAAAAAAAATTATTACTTTGTAATATAAAGTTCTCCATTTCACTACTAATCAACCAAACCATGCAAACTTTTCAGGAATTTATTTAATAATTGGAATGAGTACAAAAATTATACTTTCTTACTCTCTGTGTGTGTGTATGTGTGTGTGTGTATTCTTCAAAGAAGAAAAAGCTCTGATCAGAGATTAGCTGAAGATGACTATTCAATTTCATGGGAAGTTTCTGCAATGAAGGAAATCCACATTTTTAAAGTATCTTCATGAAAACACAAGAATGTTCATTGTCTCTCTTCCTTTCTGGGACAAGAACAGTAGCCAAGTGTATACCAGAATAAGGAAAATCTTGAATAAAAATTATTCAGTGAAGGAATCAGGATATTTTTTTTACAGAACTAGATTATATCCACCAGGCTGTTTGGTAAATTGGAGTTATCTTTCCCTCACAAAATTATATTTTCAAGGAAGTAGACACAGAAGAATATTTCCTCGAAAGCTGCCTAATTAAAAAAGTGACAGACAGCTTCGGTTAGAAACAACTCTGTAGATATGAAAAACAAAACAAGCTGTGCAAAAACAAATATCCAAATTGAAGTTTTAAGATAAGACTTCTGGTTATGAGTATGATCTGATTGTTGAAGTTAGAAAGCAATGATCGTGGATATAGAGAATAGCCATGCACTAACAAAGAATTAAATCAAAACAGATTTTTAAGAAAAATTAATAATGTGTCATGGATAATGATGTCAAAAAACAGCAAAGTCAACTTCAAAATTAGTAAATGTCAAAGTTAAGATTATACAAACCACCACAATTTGCTCACTTACTACGTATGCTTGATAATTGCTCCTTGAATACTAGTTACCTGATTTCTTTCTCTTTACCTCTCCCAGCACCCCTTTGCCAGCTGAAGTACAGGATAGACCGTTTTAACAGATCGGTATGTTTTGGTTTTGTGTTCATTCTTGAACTTATTGTCATAGTTGCTGCGTATCACTAAGATGTCTGTCTCAGATGGTGATTATCCTCATGAACATTTTTGCTGCACTGTGGCATAGAAACACTACACATTTAATAAATGTATATCTAAGCAAAGGATACAACAGTATTTTATAATATTTTTAATATTACTGTACACATCTTAGATTCTCCACAGATGTGTGTTTTCACTATATAAATAGGGTGTGGTTTGCACTCTGTCATACTGTTCTCTTGCCTCTCTCTTCTCCTGTTCCTCCCCCACCAAGCATGTGATTGCCCCTTCTTACACTGGATATGGAATTTACCTTACTGTAATCCAGTTCAGCTGGCTAAGTGGAACAAGAATATAAGGTGATTTTTTTATTATTTTAATTTTTTTTTTCCCAGATTGGTTTTCTGTTGTGACTTGAACCCCCTTATCATGCGATCAGATGAGCATGAAAAGTGCTTGATGGAAAATTCTTCAATGAATTCTGCATGTAACAATCACCTTTAACATTCTGTGTACATGCATGCATGCATATTAATATTTTTCTGGTTTATCTCTCTCTATATATATGTAGGTGAATGCACATATTACATCTGCTACAGGCAAACAATCAACAACTATAAAACCCTCAGATTGTCACAACAGCAGAGCAAATCTGAAGTTAATAAAGTTTTATCTCAGTGTTTACAAATCAAAGTTTCACAGGGCTCTTAATGAAAAATGTAAATAACTTTTTTCCAGTTTGAAATGGAAAAAGGTGGCAAATACCCCACAAAATTTTCTGTGCAATAAAAATAGTTATTTTAACCTGAGATTTGTTAACCAGTTAAATGAAAGTCTATGACTGCATAATTTGAACATTGTAGATATGAAATGGTGAAGCAGAATTATTTTGAAGAAAAAAGAAATATTTAGTTACGCAGATATTTCAAGCCATTCAGGCTATCTCATTATTTTCATCCTGGCTATGTAATCTTTACCCATGATATCAAATCTTAAATTTTAAAAAATATCAGCATTCTAATTCCTTTAGCGTGTGACTCTCAAGTTGCAGAGGCATTTAATAAGTAAATGAGAACATTGTTTAGGAGAAAGAAAATCAGTTCTGAGTCACAATTAACAGAAGTGAGTTCAGCAAGGTTGGATTATAGACCTGCAAAATCTCCGGAGAAGCTGGATAACATTTTATTGCTTATGAATGTTTCTTAACTTTCCAAATATTTAACCTGATATAAGTCTTCAACCTTCAGAAATGCTACATCCATGAAATTGTCTCATTTTACCAATAAGGAAGCACTGGCTCCATGATTTTTTTATAAATCAACTGTTATGGGATTATTCATTATTTATAGATATTTTACCTGTAACTGGAAGTTTTAATACCTAATACAGTGTGTTATCTGTTTAAAAAAATGCTGAGATTTAGCAACAGTGCAAGTGTATGCACAAATTGGCAAGTAACAAGAAGGGAAATTTATGGAGTCTTCATGTAATTCAATAGCCCCCTGCTGTACCTTAGCCTTTCCCTCCCTCCTTTTTGTACCTCTTCTGAATCTCATTTTCCTTGCCTCAGTATGTTATTTGTTGTGGGTTACAGAGACACATTTTAAGGACCTGTAAGGACTTGTTTTTCTAGAAGTGCAAAGGTGGAGGAGAGGGAGAGCAGAGGAGCTGTCTATGGTGTGTGTTGTCCACATGAGCCTCTTAAAGGGAAACCCATATTATACACCAGAGACACCACACTGGGAGTATTATTTAAACGCAACCCCAGCACCCAAAATATCAGCACACAAAAAATAGCTCCATTAACACCCAAAGAAGTGCCATAGCTGGTCAGCTGCCCTGAGGGCAGATTGGCAATATCTAGAAGATGGGGTCATGAGCTATGAACAGCAATATTTTCACGTACCTATTAACACTGGCATCACTCCAATCTAAAGAAACAAAATAATCTATTAAGATATTTAAAGCCAGAAATTCTGTCAGCACAGTACTTACAAGGATCTTATTTATTCCAAACAACATTGTAAGTCACAGGACAAAATGTGAATTTGTTATTATGAAGACATAAAAATCCTGATTTGTTTTATGTAAAAAGGGGCATCAACAATGCTCAGGAAGTTCACAAAGTGTACTTCCCCTATGCACCATATAATATAACAATGGAATAATTCAAAGTGGCACCAATTCAAATAAGCAACCAGAAGGGCATCCATTTGCTGTTCAGTGAAGCAACTCTTCACAGATTTCTTCTGTACTTAGATTTCATTCATTTGGGCTTATGAGCTATATACTGTCATAAGGCAAGAGTGCTGAACAGAATTTATGAAGTATTAGTACAGTTGATTACCACAGCCACTTTAAAAGTCAGCCAGTCTCTTTTTCATATATAAGAGAGAATTATTAGCACTAGAATAACTAACATACGTGTGTTAAGGGATACTCTACGTTTTGGCTGTGTTACAAAAGGCAGCCTCTGAATACCAACCACTTTAAAAATAATTCATATTTGATAAAGCTTGACACAAAAAGTAGCTAATTTATTATTTTAGCTTTTTATATTATATAAAACCCTATATTTTATTAGAATTTTCATGCAGACTATGATGTGTCATAAATGTGTCACCTCAGGCCCTTAGATAGAAAAAGACCATGTAATTCATCACCTACCACAAATGTTTTACAGTGCTATAAAGATTAAGAATAAGGTACAATTTGAACATTTGTCCATTGTTTAACAAGAAATATTTGCTTATACATATTTTTTCAGTGCATAGGTCCCTCCTGTTACACTGAGATATTAGTGACTGTCATACAGCCTTGGCAAAATCATCAATATCAGGAAATAGGCAACATAGTTTATTTAAAGGCATCTTACAGTTACTAGTTCAGACTTAATGGTTCCACTTGTACAAACTGAGGTTTGAAAAGAGGATTACCACATTCAGTATTTTGCGTATGAATTTATTTTTAAACTGCACCCTCCTGAATATTTGATTGGGAAGAAAGGAGCTATTCCTTTGGAATATTGTTATTCAAGCTAACATACACAGGATATTCCAAAAACTAATGTACTACAGACTTTTCTCTATGAAAGACTGATTTCCATTTTTAAATTGGAAAAGTTTTTCAGAAAAAGAAGAAAAAAAAATGGAATCCAAAGATTTATAAATAGTGAAACTTAGTAGACTTCACACACTTAGTACAAGTATTCTGCTATTCTCTTCATACCTGTCGTGGTTTAACCCCAGCCAGCAACTAAGCACCACGCAGCCGCTCGCTCACTCCCCCCTTGGTGGGATGGGGGAGAGAATCAGAAGGGTAAAAGGGAGAAAACTCGTGGGTTGAGATAAGAACAGTTTAATAATTGAAGTAAAATAAATTAGAACAGTTAAATAGGCAAAGCAAAAACTGTGCACGCAAATGAAGCAAAACAAGGAATTCATTCACTACTTCCCATCGGCAGGCAGGTGTTCAGCCATCCCCAGGAAAGCAGGGCTCCATCACGTGTAACGGTTACTTGGGAAGACAAACGCCATCACGCCCCATGCCCCCCCTTCCTCCTTCTTCGCCCAGCTTATATACTGAGCATGACGTCATATGGTATGGAATAGCCCTTTGGCCAGCCTGAGTCTGCCCCCCTGGCTGTGGTCCCTCCCAGCCCCCCGTGCACCCAGCAGAGCAGGGGAAGCTGAAAAGTCCTTGACCAGTGTGAGCGCCACTTAGCAACTATTGAGCAACAGCTTAGCCCTACTTAGCAAGAACCAAAACATCAGCCTATCATCGACATTGTTCTCATCCTAAACCCAAAACACAGCCCCATACCGGCTACCAAGAAGGAAATTAACTCTATCCCAGCTGAAACCAGGACAATACCATATATAACTTTTAAAATGGAAAAGAACGTGGCTGCAGAAAAATCCCAATAAGCTGAAACTTTTGAACTCATTCTAGCAAAGTTAAGATTATTGTTTGTCCATTTGCGTTTTTACCCTGCAAATAACTAGTGTAGAAAATCCAATAGTTCACAGGACTTAAATCTCAACAACTATTGCAAAAGAGCTAATAATTTCAATTCTTTTTTCCAACTTATAATGCCATGTATTACATTTGCCAATGAGGACATCTCTGAAGGTTTAATTATCTAAATTTGTGTCTGGCTTGAGAGACAAACCAAGAGGTGATTAAATACAAACTAATAAATTAATTACTCTTTGACTTCTTCAAAGCAAAAAGAGAATCACCCAGAGTTCTTTTCTCTTTGTTTACAATGTTTCGATATCAGCCACAGATGTGAATGACAAGGAAATCTGAGACAAGAAAATGGTGACTTTAGAGAAAAAAGGAGGAGTAAGAAGCAAGTAGTAAACTAAAGTTGTACTTTATTTTGTTTTTAAATCTTTGCAAATAGTTTTATGTCTTCATGTGATTCTGGAAAGAATGGAAGGAAACTAACATTATGTGCTACTGAAAGGATGAATATCCCCTCCATTTCATATAACTTCCAAATGAAGTTTGGTAGACTTATTACATCAAATTTAAATTAAATCAAATTAAATCAAAAATATAAGTATTAACCACAGCTTCAATTTCCAAACCCACTTGGAAAGCTGGATGGATTTTCCTAAGAAAAACAGATTCTTTCATGGTTTGCAAACCTTCATGAAATAAAAAGTTCTAGTGAAAGTGTTTCCAGGCTATGGTTAGTTTGCAAGTAAATGCAGAGATATAATTCTGATGAGTGTGTGTGTGTGTGTGTCTTTGCTGGTTGTTTTGCTATAAGTCAATTTTTTTTTTGAACATTTTTATGTGCTTCTTCACAAAAACATTACAATCTTCACCCATTTGAGTAAAGATTTTGTTTCTAACATTCCTAATAGTGTTCTTAATGATCTCTGTAGGTAAAAAGTATGTGTTTAAAAGCCATATCTGAAAGAAAAACAAGCGGAAGGAAAGAGTCAGTACTAGCAGCTATTTGAAACTCCAGCACTTGTATTTTTATGTGACTGTGTTTATGTGCAAAAGAAGTCTGCCGGTTTAGGTATGAGTGCTGCATAAGTTCATTTCAATCACATTTAGTTTATTCATTCTGTTTCATTCTGAAGGAACAAATTCATTCTGATCATTTCATCTATGGCTGAGAAAATTGAACTGTAACAGATTGCAGTCCCAGAAGAAATTGCTTGGTGTTAGAGCTGCAAGTAATTGTTAAACTCCCACATGCCTCAGGGGAGAAAGCATGTCCTTGATTAGAAAAACAAGTGGGGGGAGGGAGGGGATGAGAGAAACTATGCCTGTAGTTAATGGGTATGGTGGCATTGTGTATTAAATGCTCTGGACAACTAAGTCATATTTTCTATTTTTAACTAGAATATTAATTTATATTTAAAGTAAATATTAATATTTAGAGCCTGTACTTTTTTCATACTGAAACATAGATATCCTTTTAATACAAAATGAGTTGTTAGTGAGCAGATAAACACACAGTGCTGACATCTACCTCCATTCATTCTTATTCTCACTAAATTATAACTTCTGACAACTCAGCAATGAAGACAAGTTTAGTTGTTCTCTCCTGAAAAAAATATATTGCTGAAAAGTCAATCCATGGTAACAAGAATGTTATGATGGTTTCTAAGATTGCAAAGAATATAATTACTGAAAATTGTGTCAAGGAGAACATTTTTCATATTTCTGATTATATTCCAAGTGAGACTCATTTATACACTAACCAGCATGAATGAGAGAAGGAGAGTTGCAAAGGCCTAAATTCATTCAAGACTCTAGATTTGTATGGGATCTTTCTTTGGACACGAAACTGTTACTGATGTGTATGCTGTGGCCATAATGATTTTTAGTTAATTACTTAAAGGTATTTAGCGTTCATATTTGAAGATGGAAACAGTGCAATTATACTAGATCCCTAGATATCTTTGTTGCTATTGAACAGAAGATATATAGCACAAATATTCTTGAACTTTCAGACTTAGAGAACATAAGTGAAGTTAAGCACATGAGCAGAAGAGGAAGTAAATTTATGGGCCAGAGTTCTACCAAGCTTAGAAAGCTTCAGATAGTAACAGGTGGAGCTCCTCTCGAAGATAAGGAAGACACTGTTTTTTCATTTTTTTTTTCCCCTAGATCACTAAATCATGGGAGCATTGAGAAACTGCTATGTGGTAGTCCTCAGAGGAACCTGACATTCAGGTTTAGGAAACCTGGAACATTTATTTTTAATAATCTCCCTGTAGTAATTACAGCTTCCAACCCAGACTTGTTTGGGGCAGTTAATCATCACACTCACTTAAGAAGCAGGAATTTCAAGCTATCAAGTTTTCAAGCTTGACCCATGGCCTCTGTTTTTCAGAAAAGTGTCTTAAGAGACAAGTTACTCTAGATAGGGGACTTTCCTTAGCTGCAGGCTGCACTACTGTGAATCAAAGTTCATAGGAGCTAAACAATAAGATCTAATAGGTACTAGAGCGTGTCCAAAGAAGGTACTAGAGCATATCCAAAGAAGGGCAACGAAGTTGGTGAAGGGTCTAGAGAACAAGTCTTATGAGGAGCAGCTGAGGGAACTGGGGCTGTTTAGTCTGGAGAAGAGAAGACTGAGGGGAGACCTTATTGCTCTCTACAACTACCTGAAAGGAGGTTGTAGCGAGGTGGGGGTCAGTCTCTTCTCCCAAGTAGCAAGCGATAGGACAAGAGGAAACAGCCTCAAGCTGTGCCAGGGGAAGTTTAGGTTGGATATTAGGAAAAAACTTCTTCACTGAAAGGGTAGTCAGGCACTGGAAGAGGCTGCCCAGGGAAGTGGTTGAGTCTCCATCCCTGGAGGTATTTAAAAGACGGGTAGATGTGGTGCTTGAGGACATGGTTTAGTGGTGGATTTGGTAGTGATAGGTTAATGGTTGGATTTGATGATCTTAAGGGTATTTTCCAACCTTAATGATTCTATAATTCTAACAGGAAGGAGAGCCCTTTAGCATTAGGAAAGCCTGATTTCTTTTCTTACATTCAGGGACTGACTGTATCTTTTTCAAGGAAATGTAACAGGACAGAAGTGTATCCACACAAGAAGGAATCAAAGTATTTCCATTCTCAGAAGAAATCTTCCCAGATTAATGCAGCTACGGGGTCTTTATTGTTCATTCTTTCTCCAGCCTTCTTTCACCATGACTCACCTTTAGAAGAGTGAATCCATTTCATACTTCTCTGTAACCTGGTGGAAAGGGTATTTTCTAGTAGAGCAACAACAAACGATCTGAACCTCCATAAGTTCATTGAAAGCCAAAATCCTGAACATTTAACTGCCAAGACTGTGTATGAACTAAAAAAACTATGTGAAGAAAAAACCCACACTCTTTCTTTTGTTACGTTTACCCATAAAAGGTATTTTCTGAGTCAATTCAATAAATTGAAATATGTAGCTTTTATCAGCTAATTCTCTGCAGTTCCTAGATCAACAAAAGTCTTCAGTCCTTTTCTTTCTTCCTCCCTTCCTTTCTTTCATTTTATTTTCTTCCTGTCTTTTCTTTTCTTTCTTTCTTATACAGTGACATAATTGAAGACAGACTTACCACTTGGAATACTCTGTCGCTTGTTAATGAGGATAAGAACACCAAGAATAACCCCATCAAGCTACCTGGGATACTTATATAATCAACGTGAAGCAAGATGTAGATATTTAAACACCTGCTGTAAATTTCCATTGTTCCCAATGTTTTATCCTTTGTAAATTTATCTCTGCATGTTCATCATCTCAGATACAGGTAATTATTTTATTCTTATTGTCTTTTAGGAAATCCTTCTTACTCTACTAAATTTTCAAGTTTTCTTTTTTCTTAAAGGAGGGCACTCAGCACTGAAAAAGGTAGGCAACAGTATTAATAAGGTATGCTTTGATGTCAGTTGGTTCTCAAATAATAAATTCTCAAAAAGTTAATTGAGAATAGCTAAAGCTATTTGAAATGGTGGGCCAAATCTGCATAATAGTTTTAGATTAAATGAAAAAAAAAGTTTGCTTGGAACTTGTAAGAAAAGTAGTGCAAAGAAAAGGCTTGATGAATTGGAGGGTACAGTATGAAGACACTCTATATTGGAATGTGTGAATTCTCCCACTGCTTAAAAAAAAACCCCACCCAATGTCTATTTTACATAGAGTTCTCACTGATGCATCCCACCAAGGTTGGTTTGTTGTTTGTTTTTTTTTTTTTAAATAATGCATATATTAACTTGCATCTATTTAGACAAATATTTCAGTAGGATACAGACCCAGATATTCTTCCATATGACTGCCATATTCAGTGAACTACAGTGCCATTGCAGCATTTTCCTCTCTCTAGTGCAAAAAATAATTATAGAAGGTAGAAAGGGTGCATTTTAACAAGAAGGACTATAACTTTTTTTTTCCAGGAATATACAGTAGCGCTTTTATTTGAGAGGCATAGATGCAGATTCATGTTAGCAAAAGGAAATTAAAAGAAAGGGTTTCCCCTTTTGTGAAGCATATATTCTTGTTGCTGAGCTACTGGATATGAGGAAAACACCATATTTTTCTCTTCTAATTTTATGAATTTTTGTTCCTTTTTCTACTTTTATCAGTCCAGGGTATTAAGGTAATCAAACCAAGAGGAAATCATACTTAATAACTTAGAGATTGTTATTAACAATCTCCCTCTCTGCTAAATAATTTGTTAGTATGCCAAGCCACATTTTAAAAAGTTTTCATTTTTGGTATCCCAAAATACAGGATGCTGTTTTCAGGAGAAAAGTTATTAGCAAGTCAAGTACAGCATGACTAGCCTCCAATATATCCTAAAAGTATAGAGTGGGACTGTATTAATCCATTTTAGTGTAACAAAAAAAGACTGATCTAAAAAATTCTAACTATAGGTATTACAGTTGTGAAATCAATAGCATGTTCATTTGCAAATAGCTGGAAGTATTCAAATGTTTCTCAGAATTCATGGGGTTAAGCACAGTACACCTATTCCTAAAATTTTTTTCTATCATTGACTCTACTCACAGAGTTAAGAAAAGAGCACCGCAGATGAGAAGTATAATTTGTTTACTGTACTTGTTTTCATTTCTCCGAATCTATCAACCAGGTAAGACAAGACGCATTAAATAAAGTAAATCTACTAGTAAATAAGCAAAAACTACCTGTTTCTAACCATTATGCTTTAGGAAACTAATGAAATACATCAAGTCACCAATAAACAACTAGGGTTCATTAAGACAAAAAGAAAAAACAAAATTGGAAGTCACATCACGAGAACATTGTAAACTAACCGCTTCCATTATCATTACAAACTATTCTTAAAGCATTTATACTACCTTCCTTACCATTTTGAAGGATTAATCAGACCTGCCACTCACTCTCCCAGGTATAAGACCAAGGTAACATCTGTAATTTTATGTTCGTGAAAATGACTGTTGTTTGAGTTGTTATAAGTATATTATATTGCCTACAGCCTTTGAAACACCAGTTGAAATAGTTATATAAGCATTGACTGCCTATGTCTGCATATATTTATAATTAGATGTATTTACCTTGCTAAAACCTAGGGAATTTACAACTTTCTGAATAGAAATGTTAATACAGTGAATGCACTTAACATTCAATTCTTTGGATATTTAATAATAACACAAGTGAAAAAAAAAAACCAACAGCTGTTTCAATTACATTATTTCTACCACAGACTTCATTAACTAGGGTTTTTTTTTTTTAATTGTCTTACTGTATTTTCAGTACCTGATGCTACACACCCACTGAAATCCAAGAAAACTGTTGTATGATAGTAGTAAAGATATTTTCTATTTTTTTTCCTGATCCTGAATTTTGTATCTGACCTTTTTTATCATTTTTTCAAATATTGGAAAACACACACTCTGCTGCCCATGAGAAAGAAAAATACTGTTGTTCACTTCAACAGGATTTAACACATACCAAATACTATTTTCAATAGACATTTGTGCAGAACTAATACTTAATACAATAACCCAGGTAACATTCATGTCAACAATGTTTAAAAAGCAATTTTCACCAAATGTATGGAAATTGAAATGCATAAAATAAAAACATTTAATAAATAATTCTATAAAAGAACTAATCTTTTTTTTTTTTTCTGCTTAACTGCTATGATTCCTACTCTATCTCAGTGTATATGGGAGAGTGAATTGGCTTCTGCTTTCATTGTAAGGTTTGAGCTGTACTGTTATTATAAATTCAGATTGATGTAACTTAGAGAATAGTATCCCAATGAGACTTTTGCTTAAACGATGTCTCCAAGGTCTGATCTTCTTTTGATACAATAATGCATTAATGTATTATCAGGAAAAGGAAAGGGAAGCCAATTCCTACTTCACTGAAAAAAACTACATCATTATCCCCTATCAACAGGAATTGTATCCATTTCCAAATGATTCCTCTCTTCCACAAACACACAACAAAATAAAACCACAAAAATAAATACAGTAAAATTAAGAATACAGTCAACTATATATAAAAATTACTAGGTCCGATTTTCAAGCTACCCACATTCAAAGTTCCAAAACAGAATGCACTGCAGTGTAGAAATTGAGTGACTTCAACTGAAAAAAGGAATTGAACCAGATGCTGTTCAATTTATCTTGAATGCAGAAATCCTACAGGCACATTGACAAAGGTTTTCCAGATTAATTTTAAGCAGCAAAAATTGGCTCAACTTCTATCCAAACAAGCAATGAAAAATTTTCTGAAGGTTCTGTTCTTATTCAAGTATAGAATGCATATCAAGACAAAATGCCTTTTCTTCATCATGTTCTGGATCACCTTTTTATTATTTTGTAGAAAATTAAATGTTGGATGTGGAAGAAGATTTGTTTGGTATTTCATCTATTTGCTCTTTAACGAACAGTTGTCCCTATATGTTATTTATGTCAGGCATATATAGTACAGCAGCTTTTGTTAAATATTGTGGAAAACACAGTTTCAGTTTGATACCCTCTTAAACAAATGACAGTAATATAGGGCTAATTCTTTTTTCAGCAAAACTAGAAAGGAAAATTATTTATTCATAAGGTATCGCACAAAATTCATTAGCACAGCTGTTACTGCCTGCGCAAAGAATTCCAAATGAACATGATGGGTTATAAATTTAAATTAAAATTGATTAGTAATGCAAATCTTAATGACTGCAGAAACAGGACTATGTAAAGTCATGACATTGTGTACAGTATTTCTCCCTCATGAGCTATTTTAAAAATATCTTTATGGATAGTGCCAAACTGTATCTATGGAGGTATATCAGAAATGAGCCAAAACTCACACATATCATTAGTGGCCAAAGAAGTCACTTAGTGAACCAACCTGCTAGTGTATACTCTGTGCCAGGGGAAACAGCCTTGTTTAGCACTCTTTCCAGGACACTTTTGGAATATGTAAATTATGTTTCTCTGGCTTCATTTTCATTAGCAGTTCAGCTAATGTCTTTAATGCAGTTAATATATTTACTTAAATGCTTAAGATCTCAAATCATCTGTCCATTTCCAAAAGTGAAAAACATACTGTCAGATACAGGTAATGTATTATTCTGTTAGAAAGTATTTTGGTAAAATGGACATATATTTTTCAATCTTTATTAGAAGCATGTCATTGGTTAAGTTAGCTTTATAAAAGCATAATCAAAGTTCACATATTCAGCTCAATCCCAATTGGAACAATAAATCTTGTCTCTAATTAGAGCATCCTTTGACACACTTATTAATTATATGCTACATTTAAAACATATTCAGAAATTACAATGAGGAGAAAAAGTACAAAGCCATAAGAGACAGACTGCAGTTTGAATCCATGATTCTCTCCTTTCTCTTATTTTATCACTGAGGCTGTTGCACTTCCCAACCATGCAGATACTTAGTTATACTTACATGTTGATTTATGACCTGTAAGTCTACATTTAATTTTTACTATTAGGATCTATGCCAAGATTTTGACCAACATGCTAATATTCAAGTTCAAGGCTATAGATTTAATCCATCTCGATAATAGCTTTAAGGTCATGTTCACACTCAGGAAGGACATTATTCCAACTGCAAGAATTCTTAACAGACATTTATTTATGATGCAGAAACAAGTAAATTCTTTTTTTTTTTTTTTAATCAAATAACAGAGAGGAGTGTTTTGCTCATTTAAGTTTGTGGGTCCAGCAAATTCCTCTATTGAAGCAGCACAAGAAAAACAGGTAATTAGGTAAAATTCTATGTAAACTTGAGACAAACAAGGCATTCCTGAAATTATCAAACTGTTATATCTCTAAAAAAATAAGCTACCCCTGCTGCTACTATCTATCTCAAAGGGGAAATTATCCAGCTTGTCTTTTCTCTTCAAAACAAATGATTAGTCAAACTTTTAGGTTTTAACTGGGAGAACAGAATTACACTTAATTTTGTGGCTAGTTCATAGGAATAAGTTTCAAGGAAAACATGCACTGCCAGTTCAAATGAATGAGTCATTATCTTGACGTTGCTGCTTGGTGCAGCAGGATTATTTCTCTTTTGAATATGTATTTGTGATGAACAGTACTTATTTAGATGGCAGACTGGAACTACTCAACTTCAGGAAAAGTATTCAGGAAATAAATCTGAAACAAAAATAAAAAAAGACAAGTTCTTTTTTGCAAGATAGACAGGAACTTTGAGAAATATGGGACAAATAGGCAGGATGTATAAAAGGTCAGATGTGAAGTGGGACAAGTGTAAGAAGAAACGAGATACAGAAAGGAGTGGTATATCTTGAATCTAGATCCCCATTCACTTTACATCTGACACTGAAAAGAAGGAAACTGCTATTGGATGACTGATATGTTGAAAGATATGGGGAGGAAAACATAAAGTTGAGTGCACTATTTAGATAGAATGGCAATAATAAAGATGTGGGAAAAAATGAAAATAATTCCTTATAAATAAATAAAAGCTACATGACTATGTAGGTATGGGAAAAAAAAGCTTCTATAGATCTAAAAAGGGAGGAAAGCATAAGCAAGATTTTGTCACTTGCAAATTACATGAGTCATCCTAGAAGACTGTCAATGAGAAATCTATACTATACAAGGATGTAATTCTTTGTACATCTCATGTTTTACAGAAAGGAAGGGTAGGACCAGATCTATTTTTAAAGAACATTTAGACAGTTATATATATAAAAAAACCCTCTAGAATTATTTTTTCTGATTGTGTATTTCTGGGTCCTGGACATAGGATCTCAAAAAGATATGAAATAATTATGAAATAAAAACACAGAAATATAAAAATGGATTCAGGTTCAGGTAGCTAAAACTCAGTTAATTAGAAAGAAAAAAAATGCTTTACTGTTTGGTAAGCAACCATTAGGGCAGAAAGAAACAGAGAAAAATGTAAATCCAAAGTTAGAAATTCAGTCGGTCACTCCATTGAAAATCATCAGCTCATTCATTCACTGTTAACTTTTCTATGAAATATGTTCATGCATCATTGTTTGCTGTTCAGCTAATATTATGATGGCTATCTGTGCACCATCTGTTAATCTTCTAAGGAACAACTTTAATAGAACCAGTTTCATTGTGCAAGTGCTAAATAGGCTGAGCATTGGTTCCTTCACAGTCCTTACACCTTGCATTTCAAACAGCAATTGAATGAGAAAAGTTAAGTTCTTCCATCAACTGAATGAGAAAAGTGAAATTCTTCCATCAGTTGAGGTTCTTTTGGTCGTCTGTCTCCTCACCTGGCAATATGTACAACTAGCTGCCTAAAATTTCTGTGTAAAAGCTAGTTTTATTTTTATATCAGCATTTCCACACTGTTGAATAACAACAGAATTTCAAGGCCTTGCAATTCTACTGCTACAGGAGAAAAAAATTCAGAAGTTGGGAAGTACAGTTTGGCTGTAAGTATAATGTGTGCTATCTATACATTATAAGACATGCACAAAATACCAGGAAGAATTTTTTGTTTTAATTTATTTGTTTTATAAATACCATATGGATATTTGAGATTGGCTTTCAAATGCTGATACTAACCAAGAACCAAAAGATGGCTTTTGTTTTTATTGCTTCTTCTCTCTCTCTCTTTTTTTTTAATGTCAAAGGATTGGGGAGAGCACTGGTTTTATCCAAACTTATTAATCAATTCCACATAAATGATCCTGCAATGCTTAACGCTTATGCCCATTGGGGTAGGATCTATTCCAAATACTCATCAATTTCACCATATAAAGAAATAAAATTATGTTTAAGAACAGGATCATGTACCTTATAAAGAAAAATAAGATGTGGTAATGGAAAATAGCGAAGTGCTGTATCACATTAGATCATGTAATAACTTAAAGGGTAGAACTTTGCTGTCAAATGCAGACACTGTGCACAACAAATGTTTTCTAACCAGGATCTTCAATGGAAAGAAGATAAAATAGCCTGACATGTAATGTAAAGTCAAATTTCAAAGGAAAAAACAGATTTTCCCCATCTTTCAAGGAATACATTTTGTTTCTCACTTTGACTGTGAACTTCTTTGAACACCTCAGACCTTTTCTAAAATGAAAAAAATCAAAGGAATTTGAGGTAAAGCTGCTTGGCTTAAATTACTAGTTTAAAGATTAGATGACCTTGAAGACATTTCAGGTCTTCAACTGAAATAAATAATATAGATACTGGACCTGAGAAAAGCTGAAGAGCACACAGCAGGATGTCTGAATCTTAAAATATATTGCTACCTCTAAAACGTTGTGATACAAACATGCACCAATTTGGAGTCAGAAAAAAAAGAAATAAAAGAAAAAAAAAGAAATAAAAAAAAAAAAAGAAGATTCGATAATTATTGCTGAATAAAAGCCTCTTACTGATGTGGAAAATTAAATACAAGCAAATATGTGGTCATCTGTAAATCTTCAGTGTTTTCTGGATGAAATTTCAGAATACCTCACTTCTAATACACTTTGTGAGTGCAAGATTTTGAATAGTTACACTTCTCCTTCATAATAAATATTCTCATAGTATCATTTGGCACCTTGTTATCCCTGACTGTTATGCACTTAAATATTTTTAGGATCTGTGACTGTATCTCTAAATCTAAAGGATTATATCTTACATTCTTAAGCATACATTTCCATGTTTTGAAGAAGGCATTTGATTAGACATCCTCATCTTCTTCTTTGCCAAAATAAACAAGAATTTGGATTAAGAATAAACATATAAACCCACAACTTTTTAATTTGAGCAACTAGCCCTGTCAGTAATGGCCCTGAGTATATGTTTAAAATTAATCTTAAGCTTTAGGCCTCACAAGCCTAACAAGACTGAGGGGAAACAACATTAACAACATACATAGAAAAAATTATATAATCAAGAGATACAAAGTAAAAATTCTTCTTAAAAATACATATATATATATATACATCAATCAATCTCTGTTTTTATGAAGACCTGTTAAAGTAACCAAAGATTTGTGATAAAATAGTATTGATAATGAAAGTGGCAGGAAAGTGAGGAGGACATTTTGTGATTTAAGCCTTGAAGCAAAAGATAAGGAGAAGTGAAACAGAAGCCTGGCAAAATGTTAGAAGGAATTCTAATAAGGCAAAAATAATGTTCAGATAAAAAATTCACTAACCTTTATTGGTTATAAATAGTGAATTAATTGTGACAAGACTAGCAGGTAATTGATAAAAGAAGAGAAAAAAACAAGAAAAAAGAAACCTAAGGAAGCTCATTTCACATCAGATTGTCCACACCTTGTGCATCATTGGCTACTAAGGAAATAATTGAGTTTGTCTGGTTGTGACGTTTTAAAAAGAAATAGACACCAGATATTAAAGGAAAATTGGACTATTGGACACATGTGCTTTCCTTACATATAATCAAAACTGTTCTCTCTTGACAGAGAGTAAAGAGAAGTAAATCCTGAGGCACCTGATGCCTGTGGCAAACATCTAAAATTAATCAAATCCAGCAACAATGATTGTATGGGAAAACAAGGCATTTTTTTAATTACTATTTATTTAATATAGTTCAGGACATGTAAAGAGATTTTAAGTTGACTGATTACACTTACTCCTTTTTTTAAGGCCTTCACTGGGGTATATTTTCTGTATTAGATGTCTGCCTTTACTATTTTTTATCCCCTTTTCTTCCATCTTTTCAATCACATATAACTTTATGGTCTTTTATATACTTATTCATAGACCTAGAACCACCTCCTAGAGAATGTCAGTAGCTCCAATCTGCTCCCAGCTCTGCTGGAAATCTATCTTTTCTCTGATGCGTTCTACCCTTAAGACCTTGTTGCACTTCAGTGGTAAATTTATGTGTACAGTAAAACAACCTACACTATTTCCAGCCTATGCCTTTAAACTGTTAATGGAAAGTCACAGTTTACCTCATTGTGTCATGTTCTGTTACAATGCTTCAGTATCTCTGTTTCTTAGGACTGGGTGAGGAAAAAAAAATTCCAAAGTTTTGACATGAGTTTCTATCCGCCAATAAAGAAAGTTGACATTTTCCATGGAAAAGGAAAAGAAAACAAGAATTCCTGTAATGATGTACTGAAGTGGGAAGCGAATTTCTTCTGGATGGACAAAAGTTCAAGATCTGTATCACCTTATTAAGAGTAGAGACTCAATTGTTGCTCACCCATCTGGTGAGGAAGCAATGTTCAGGCTGTAAAGATAGTTACTTCTTCCTGTTGATGTTATTTTCTATATGTTATTAAATATTCCAGAGAAGAAAGAAAAGCTGAAAAATCGTGAATATTTTATCTATTATGTAGGAGTATCACCTGGCATAAAAGAAACCCAAGCAAACGCACTCTACCAAATCAGAGAGAGAGAGAGAGAGAGAGAGAGAGAGATATTTGTTCCTAGAGCTCCTACAGTCCAGAAATGATCCCTTATCTTTCTTTTCTCAGAAGGTTTGTATACAGATATGACAAGATATTCAGTCTTAGACTCAGGAAAGCTTCCATGTGATGTTTTTATTAAAACAGCTCTATTTTCATGAAAGGATATATTTCCAATAACCTGACCTTTTCCAATGTTTTTTTTTTAAATAATTCTCAACCATATCTGTTATATAAATCATACATAAAATAATATAAAGGCAGTGAGAATATCATCTAAATTTCTATCATCACAATAACATTGCATGACTAAATTCTCATCTGAAAGCTGCAAACGGAAGATCATATGTAGTGCAGGAAATACAGAATAAGACTTTATTAATATTAGCTCACCATCAAAATATTCATTACTCTTCTTACACACTGTGTGGAAATAATCTTTAATATCCCCAAAAGCAGCACCCTTTCAGCTCTTATGAAGAATGATTCCTTTTTCACTTTCATAAATAAAAAGCCAACTGCTAGTTACTTATACATACATTTACACATACCAAAACAAAAAAAAAACAAACAAACAAAATAACAAAGGAATTGTATGCAATTATTCAGCTAGGTTAATCTATACAAAATTAAATCAGGAACAGGCAAAATAAGTAAAATGCTACTTATAAAATAAACTGCACTTAGGATCCCTATCATCTCCTCTTTGAAAAGTTCTTTTTAACATGTCATGGACAGATTTTTCTGTTCATGTTTATTACTATTGTAAAAGAACATGAAATAATAGGAATTACTGATTTTAAAAACATGTTCTTATAACAATTACCAAATACAGCTGCTGTGGCAAAAGTATGCTTATCACAAAAGACCAGTAGAGTGGATCAGCTAGTCAAGTAGAAGGAAATAAAATCTTTCAGTTAATGAGTTACCTACCACAAAGATTGAGTTGTTTCAATGACAACATAAAAAAAAATTTTAAATGATAAGAACCCATTAATAGCCTAGATGCTTCCAAGAGTGATCCTTTCACAGAATGTATAGAGGTCTACTTTCTTTCTCTTTCCCCCCATTTTTTAATCATTAACCCATCATTCTCTGAAATACCATGACATAATTTTTATAAGATCCTAGTTATGACTGTTCTCACTAATCATACTAATATTCTACCTTGTATATTCTGCAGCTACTGTTAAATCACACCATAGAGCTAACTCTGTCTGCTCAGGTGAGTAGTCCTCTTCACCTTTACAGTCACACTTATGAACATATGCAATAAATCCTTCTTCTGTGTTGATAAAATGCTAATTGTGATAAAATTATCTTTGAGGCATAGCTGCAGCCTTCTCAGTGAGAGGTGACTGTCACTTGAAAATGGGGAACCTGCAGTGTCATTGACAACCATAATCAGTAGAAAATAAATTGTTCTTTTTCCTTTTATTTTATTTTTTCCACTTAAAAGCATGTGTAATGAATTCTGAGTCATGACTGATTCATGTTCTCTCTCGGGAAACAGAGTCATTGGTAAATGAAAACAACAATAAGGAACAGAAACAGAGGCTACAGGATCTGTAGACAAAACCATTATTTTATTTGAAGCTCATCCTAAGATGCCAAGTGCCTTGACTAAAAGGACTTCATTTGTCGCAAACGATCCAAACTGGATGATACATGTTTTCTTCTTATGAGGTTTTCTCTCAGCCCACCAAGAGTCAAAGTTGTACAGATGCTTAATGGACTATCATTGTTCTGGTCATCAGTTTTCAAGTCTTGCTCTATCTCTGTTGCAATTGATAGCTTTACCATTCTGCTATGTGACATGTTGACTACCAATTATGTTCAAATGATCTCATGAGACAATCTGAATGTTTATTCCTTCTATTTTTTTGAGTATTCAGATCTTGAAAAATCCATTATGAGTCCCAGTATTAATAAAGAAACCTCTATTTTAATTTTCTGAACAGGAAAAATAACATTTTTTAGAGACTGTGTTTGGGAAATTGTGTAAACAATTTCAGGTCCAGAAATAATAATAAGGCAAATTGGTGGGATCAGAACAAGAACTGAGCTGTAATTAAGTTGCACATGAAATAGTATGACAATGACTAGAAATATGTTGAGCTCATTCAAAATTTTTGAAAGCAAATAAAAGTGTTCTAGGCTTTGCCACCATAAATGTCATCTAATTTTGTTCATAATGATAATGCCCACTACATCTTTCAGGCATCTTATAAGTGAGTAAAAACATGCCAGAAAACACATCCTATAACCTGTGTGGAAAATGTAGAGAAGAAGAAAATAAAGATTAAAAACTGTGGTTACTCATTTCTGGATGTTGCATGAAATCTTTAGGTCAGAAAAGGTTCTAACCATCAGATCCGGATGAAGAGCTGTGCCTCTCTTTGGACAAATTGAGAGACACTTCCCTCTGATTTTTAAATGTCCTTGTTTTTACAAGTATTTTCATGTATATGCCAAGTGTTCTCAAGTCTCCCTTGCACTGAAACAGGCAGAGATAGAGAAGAAACTTGGGTGGATGCAAACAACAGGTCTCAGATTTGATTCTCAGGCATCATTTTGTTCAGCAGCAAAGAACAGAGGGAATACAGAGAAAAAAATCTAAGAACAAAAAATATATACTAGACATGCCCAGGATATGGTTGGCTTTCTGGGCTGCGAGAGGACATTGCCAGCTCATGTGCAGCTTTTCATCTACCAGTACCCCCAAGTCCTTCTCCTCAGCTCTGCTCTAAATCCCTTCATCCCCCAGCCTGTGTTGATGCTGGGGGTTGCCCCAGCCCAGGTGCAGGACCTTGCGATGTATGTCAGCCATTTACGATTACAAATGTTAGGATTAAGAAAATAATTTGGCTGACTAAGGAAGCTTATTCCTAACTTAGTGGATGGAATTTGAAAGTATCTGTTCTACTGAGCCTGAAGCAATTAAAAAAATAAGGTTAGGTGATTATAAGTGGATTTTTCTAGGACAGTGTTTTAGGAGATACAATTGCATTTGACAATGCACTGTAAAATTGGATCACTACTTTGCAAATTTAGGGTGAAAATTTGAGTTCTTCTGGGACTGAAATTTATTATTTAAATTCTTGCTTTATTAAATTCCCACATTTAAAATCAGAGACATACAATAAAAATGTACATTTTCATCAATAGCAAAGCCACCTAACTGTAACAAATTCATATTCTTGGAAGGAACATTTTCAGTTAACACATTCACTGGTTTAACAGCCTTTAATGAAGATATTCTTGAAATCTTTTTAATTCTACTGCACAGCTGACAATACCTATGTTTTGATCCAGGTGCTCAAAGGACATGAATTGCTATATTATTATAGACTTCTTAAGGTAGTATTAATTTTACACTAAGTAAGAATTTTCCCTTTGAAAAAGTTTTCTGTGACATTTGAATTGGTATGCTCATTGAAAGTCCTCAGAATTTTCATGTTTGTGTTGATGAATTCAGTCCCTAAAGGAGATGTTCGCAATTTGTTTTGTAATTAATCATGTTCTGTTAAAACAATATCTGCATTAAATTAATGGTGGTTCTTATATAAATCATAGCATTTAAATACCTTTTTAACTACTCCCACTGCAAAATGGAATTATACTATTGATTTTTCATTCTGACAGGTTAGTAGGACACAGTTCAAATAAGCTCTAATTGAAGCCAAGAATAGGATGAATCTATTCAAGCATCAAGAATAGAACAAAATACTGATTTAGTAGAACAGCAAATTAACAAGCTAGGGGACCTGTCTGCAGATCACATGTCATATAAGATTAATTTCTGGTGCTCCAGAATGGATTGAAACATGCAATTACAATAATTAGCAGCAATTTTGCCCCCTACCAAGATTCAAGAGTGGGAAACTTCCTTTACGAAATGATTGCTCTCAAGAGAATCTGTGAA
Source organism: Nipponia nippon (assembly GCF_047370975.1). NCBI lineage: Eukaryota > Metazoa > Chordata > Aves > Pelecaniformes > Threskiornithidae > Nipponia > Nipponia nippon. Next base: position 47,844,991 of record NW_028262347.1, read on the forward strand.
AATAAATTCAAAGAAGAGGAAGTATATAAAGAAGCTGCTCACTGCAGAAATTCAGGGTTGTCTGCTACTTGACTGACAGTACATATGAATGATATCTGCCCATACCATTTCAGAGTGTTTATTACTAATCACTGCTGCTCTCAAAATTTGTAAAGCAGACAGGATGAATCAACTAAACAAAGAAACACCAGATCACCTTCCTTGTTATTCGATTAGCCATATACCATCACCACTACATTTAATGTTCAAAATGTTATATAGGTATAAAATATTTACAGAGATATCCTAATTATAATTGATATGGGCAACTGGGTTGCAATTCTCAAAATATAAAGGACTTACACAAAAACTGTGTGGAGCTGGATAAAATTCCTACTTCCATTGAAATTATTGGGAATTTCCTGATGATTTTCATAAGGCCAGTGTTTCACCTTTGCCTAGCAGCCTCTACGTTAGTATCTTTTTTTACACATCACAAGCAAAAGAACAAACTCTTGCCAAAGGTACTATTTTGAAAAAAGCTCATGCTGATTATTTATATTAATGTAACATTTTTTCTACTCTCCATTTTTGTGTGTGTGTGTTTAGTCCTGTCTGATAGACAGAGAAAAGAAAAATTGTTACTTTTTGGAGGGAGAGAGTAAGGCAGAAGAGGAGATGGACTAACAAACGTACATATTTTTAATTTTCCTATTGCAAGAAAATTAACTCATTCACTTGTCACACCTAGCAATGCCTTGAAATCTTTGATTCGGCCTTACACTTTGAGGCTTCTTCTATGTAAGTGCATATAAAGATAACTGAAACAAAATTGGAGGGAAAAAAATCCACTCAGATAAGATAAATTGAAGCTTTATGCTATCATCTCAGAAAAATACAAAATGGGATGATATAAAACTATGGGATAAGTGTGCTGGTATCTTTTTTTTCCCAACACTTCTATGATCCTAGATGATTTAAGACTATTACAGAAGTGCAGTCGAAAAGTCTTACAGTTAGACTTTGGGTTTGAGATTGTACTGATTTTATGTTATTTGGCATGTTTTTAAAATCCTGTAAAAGAAAGAAGGATGCATCACCTAATTGCAATTTGATTTAGTTATTCTTCTCTTAAATAAGAGAAAATATTGCATTTATATGTGCTTTTCCTATTCACAGGCAACAAAGAACAAAGAATTAAGAAAAGAGTATATTATCATAACAAAGGGTGAAGCTGGAAATCAAGTCTCAGAGATGTTAAAAATATAATAGGAGAAGAAAATAATACTTACATTTTATATCAAATATTCTAATATCAAGATGACATAAATTTATAACACTTTTTCAGCATTTTTAGATGGGAATGTATCATAAATTACCGCAAAATTTCTACAGTCACCTTTCCCACTTAGAGAAAATTTTTATTTCCAAAACATAGAATGTAATTACAATGCTAAATCAACAAATCATGGACTGACTCATCTTTAGCTTGCAGGCTTCTGAGCTTAGGAAGCTCTTCAAAAAATATTTCTTAAGTCGCACCAGTCTCCTGAAGTTTAATTCACACTTCTTAAAAGGACATTGTCTAAGTATACAATCAAAAGTAAAAATACATAATAGAATGCTGGTTTTCTATACACAAATCTCTAGATCCTTGCATGACAAGTTGGGCTGGATTTTATTCTTCAGATTTTACCTATTTGTTTTGGAAAAAAAAAGTAATTATTTGAATAGATGTAACTGAAGGAAATCTGTCCAAAGGATTCATAAGTCATTATGTAATTCCCACTGATCCATGCTATATATATACACCAAAAACATTTATAACAATTATTTGTCTGAAATACACAAGGGCAGAATTTCTGATTTTTTTTTGTCCACTTTGTCCAGAGGTTGAAGGTAGCATGAAGGGGCTTACATTTTATGTGTTTTACAAGAGAAAAAAAACACCACCACAAAATAATCTGTATGACTTCCTTTATCTCCTTGCTTGCCATTTGCAGAAATAACAATCAAAAACTACTATGTTCTTTTTTGCATATGTATAAACCTTGTAGAAAGTAGGCTGTGTAATGTCTATACCCTCATTGTTATACTGCCTCACCTAAGGCAACCTAATGTGGATTCGGTACTTCAAATAGTCAAATAACTGAATTTTTAACTTACATCACAGTAATTAATTTTTAGTGCAAAAGAACAATGTCATTCCAGGTGAGAGGAATGTCTCATTAGTGTGATTACAGTGGAGTACAATTAACAAATCTTGGCAGAAAAGAGATGTCTTATTACTATTTTGTCACCATATACTACAGTGTAAAGACTATTGAAAGATTTTCTTTGACATGAGATTTTCTTTTTCTTACCTTTCCTTTAAGCAAGTTTACTAACTTCTTCATTTGATTACTTAATTACAACTTAAGAATAAGGCAAGCATGTAATGTTGAGATGAAGATCAACTCTACTCACTACTATACAGTTCATATATGCAGACTTATGTCTCCTGTTAGACAGACTCCATGCACAATACTGTAAAATCAACTCTTCCCACATTTTGCAAAATTACTCAGTCTTTGAAGACAGTATACTCACTTTACTCACTTCTTTTTTACTTAACTACGAAAAATTCCAAAGTATTGTGTTTCAGATTTAAGTGAATTTAGCAAATACTTTTAGGCAGGTGAATGCCATGTATCACATATTTACCACCGGTATCCTTGATGTCTTTAATCCAGAGAAAACTCAAGAAATAGGAGAGAAAATAAATGGTGCTTCATAGCTTTTTTCTGTACATTGTTGTTCTGTTCCAATTTAAACAGGAGGAAACAGTATTGTTAGAACTAAAATAAGGCCAGCTGTTAAAAAGAAAAAAAATGTGCAAAGTGCTTGGCAAATATTAATTTATGTTAGTTTATATTCATATTAGCCAAAGATCAAAGTAATTATAAAGTCCTTAAACCTAATTAAAGCAGGTACTTCAGTAAAAAATTGCCAAGGCATAGAGCATGCCTAGTGAACACCACATAAGTACTTTTGAAATAAATATTCAAGAAGAAGCAATAACATTTTAATTAGAACTAACCGGTCATGTTTACACTTGCCTCAGCAAAAGAACAGGAAAACAAGTATGCAATACACCTTAAATATTTCTAGTTCTTTATACAAAGACTTTGTACATTAAGTTAGTCAAGCTTTAAATGAAGTTGTTACTAATAGAATTAACCCCTTGTCTTGCAGACAAACCTTAATGCATCAAGGGAAGGTCTTAAAAAAGTAGTTGATTAGCTCAATATGAAATATTGGTGAGCTCTCTGCTGAACAGATCTTCATGCCTTTAAAAAAATCTCTTCGGCAAATAATTTTATTAAGCTATGCTAGTTTAAAAATAAGTGTTTTTGCCAAGTTGAGGGTCCCTAAATGAAGAACATGACACATACAAACTGACTGAAAACATACAGTTCCAAGATCCAATTCAAGAAACATGAGGATGTGAAGCTACTTGTCCTCAAAAGGTTGATACCTGAGGGATGGCCAGAAGCAAAGAAAGAAGCTTCATGCTTAATTCATCATTGCTGGTCTGATTGTGATTAACTGATGGTTGCTGGCAGTTATGAAAGGAAAGAAAAATAGTGATTTCCAGCAGCATGAGGAAAGAAAAAACTTTGTAATTTTCATGAAGGACATATGAGTATTGAATTATTTTAATAAATAAATTCATTGAAAGTGAAGGACTTTTCCTTCACAGTGTCAGAGCAAATAAACAGATTGACACTATGATTTGAGAGTATTCAGAGAGTCAAGTGTACTGACAGAAACAGTCCAGAGAACCCTTATATTCTCAGCAAGCACTAGAAGAACCTTGGCTGAACAGTACTAACTATTTTTGTATCTTAGAAAACAAAAAACTATTTAGGTCTTGATGGGACAGTATACAGAGATCCTTGAGCTAAGAGCTACAAAGCTGTTGTATTGACATGACACTGCACAGCAGAAAACACAGAAAATAACTCTAGTTCTGAAAGCCGCATGACTGTATTTGTGTAATGCTAAAAGCTGCAGTCTCAGCAGAACTAATTAGGTGATCCACTGAAATGGCCACACTGAGGCCAGGATGGAGCTAGTTTGGAGATCTCTTGACATCGCAGTATTGATATATTATAGCAGTTTTATTTCTGCCTCTCTGAAGACATGCTCTTTTCTGGGTGCGCATAGCTGAAATTCTAGATTTACAGAGTGGCACCAGAAGGTCAGTAGCTGCAATCATACAGTGTCATACTTGAGCAAAGACAACTTCTACCCTAGGTTCAAATCTGGCTTCTATGAGGGCAACTGAAGAACTCTTGCTCTCTGTTTCTGGTCTTGGGACTAGCTTGTGTAGCTCAGATCTAAAAGTGTCTAAATCTATGAAGTAGAATTTTAATGAAATCTGATAAACAGAAATTGCCAATACTCTGAAAACTTTTTAAAAATAAGTTAAATGAAATAAGAAATTATGTCTTCAAATAAGAGGCTATGCCTGACTGTATAAAATTCGATTATGGTTTTAAAACAAGATAGGGGAGATTAGGAGGCTACAACATTTTCCTTTCTTGTTTTACTAAAACATTGTTTAGAAATGGCTCTGTTGCACACAGATTAATATAAACTCTTTTGAAGCAGGGGAAGAGTTACTCATGCATAAGTCATACAGAAGTTCTGAACTTCAGTTTTCACATTCTCTTCTTACTATCAAGTGATAGATATGTGTACCAAAGACACCTAAAATCACACTTCCAGACAGAATGAAGTGAGACAAAACAGGTGATGCAATTCCTAAACTAGTGCTGATCCAATACAGTATTCATACCACAGCAATAACAGATGTATTACCTCTGCCTGTAACTTCTTGGCAGTGTTTGACAATTTGGGCAAATCATTGCAGAGAGTTTGTTTTCTAGACTTATACTGTTTTATACAGTGTTAAGGGCTGAGCAATAAGCAGGAGTAGCAAATTCTAATACAGTGTACCTTTATCGTACCTCTGAACTTTTGCTGAATGGGATTCATGTGACAGGCCACCATTCTGGATTTAGCTCACTGATCAAACCCAACCACTTTCTCCTGCTATGGTGAGACAGTCCCTGTTGCTGGAATTATTCTCATAAATTTAGACAAGTGTGGCTGAACAAGTCATCTCAGACTTCATTTATCATCACCATGGAGAGATATGCAGCTCATCCAACATACTTTGGGATGGGAGGAAACATTCCCTAATCCCCTTTATCTGTGCAGCCTAGATGTCCAATGTCTTTAAAGAGATTCTGCAATGGCTAACTCAGAGGTAGACATCTACACTGTAATATCTATATCTAGCCAGATGAATACAAGCCTGTCAGTCTCTTTCAGTTGCCCAGTGTAGATGTTCTATTTTGATCCCGAGAAAAAATTATTTTGCACCCTGTCTTACAGGCTGTTGGTTACTTTAGGGTAAACAATAAAAAAATTGTTTCCTTCTTTCAGAAATTCAAACAACATTGCAACTGGTAAATATTTCTTCTGGGTTTTTTTCCACCTAAAAGAATATTTGCCTACAAAACATTTCAGAAAGAAAGAAAAAAGATTTGAAAAATTCCAAGTTGATTCTTTCAGCAGGTCAAAGGTAAAACTAAAGGCACAAAGACAGGTAAAGGAAGTAAAGATAAAAGCTATACTGAAAATAACATGGGACCTAAGAATTCATCAATAATCTGTCAAGAATTATGCTCAAATAAAAAATACATCAGAACATAATCACTACGCTTATCTATATGCTATATGGTGAAGTGGTTTCCAATTAAAAAAAGCTACCTGGTATATGAGAGAAGAGTATATAAAAAGATTCCTAAGTTGCCATATCTGAAAGTGCTGAAATTGTACTTTTCTGTTCTTTCTTCTCATCTATAGTGGCCAAGTAATTAGTGGACATGGTTGACATTCTGGCAACAATGCCTACTGAAGGCAATGTAATTATACTGTGCTATTGATGATTATGACCACTGATGAGCTGCTTTGAGTTCCTGAGATTCCTTGCTGCCTTAATTTTCTGGAGATGAAATAAGGAGTAGAAATGTAAGTTAACATGAGAGTTCCTTTTGTTAGCTGCAGTGACTGATATTTCTCCTGTAAGGCCAGTATTCATAACCTTAAGAGAGGTAAATAGCTAATTTTTATTTCACTGTTTTTTCACTGTTATCTTAGTGATGAACACAGTTTATGTCAGGACTTTTAAAGAATGTTTCGTGAAGTATCTGTAAGAAGCTGTTCATTTGGTTTTAGCAGTTCAAAAGACTTAACTCTAATGCATCTTCCAAGGACTATGTTATCCATTTAATTTCCCATAATTACTTTTACATCTCTGAATCATTTAGAATACTGTGGATGAAACGCTAGCCCCAGTAAATTCCACTATGCATTTTGAAATTAACTTCAATAAAGCTAAAATTATATTTACAGTATTCCAAGAAAAAGACTGATCACTCTTGCCAAATATTATCCTATTTACAAATTACACTGCTATGAAATCAGACAAACCCAAGGTTAAGAATAATGCTTTCTTCATTATAGGTTGTAGATTATTCATTCAATAATCATCCTTAACTGACACTAAATTATCTTTTCCTTCCAGTTTCTAATAGCTCAGAAATTATTCATTTAAAGGATTGTTCTTTGGTCCCTTGCAGAACTTTAATAATAAGGTTCAGTTGGCTCAGAAATTCCCTGTGGAAGTGCAGGTATCAAATAAACCACTATTTACTATATATATTTTTTCCTTAGAAAAGGAAAAGTTTCCAGTTACCTAGAGCAATTATTTTAAGATTGAACTGACTTGTTTTCTGCTCTAGCTACTCAGATTTACTATTTCTTTATGTAGCTGCTCTTTGAACTTTAGTTAAAAGTGTAGTAGATGTCCCTTATCTTAGTAAGAAAAAAAAAAAAAAAAAGCAGAATGATGATTCTTTTATAATTCTCTCTTTCTGTTGCAAATATTGCCAGAAATCATTAGAGGGGGTGGTTCTAAGTCACATCAAGGTTGCTTAACTAAAGTTAATAAAAAGTATCAATTCTACAATCAAGACACACCATTTTGCTGTTGTTCGTTATTTATAACAAGCCTCTCTGGGAAAACACATTAGGAGCAATAACAAAACAAAACAAAAAGCCCACAACTAAATACAGATATTTTAGAAAGTAAAATCAGGTTTTCACAGCTATATTTATTAACAAAATAGCCTGATTTTCAGCAATACAAAGTATTTACCTACTCTCACAGAAGGGTGAAACATTTTTTGGTCTACAAGAGACTTTCCTCCCAAAGACAGTCTATCCCCTCATCATCTTTATCATGGATTTTAAAATCCAGTGTACAAGCTTTGATACAAAATTAAAGTAATTTCACCAAAATTGTAATTGGCAGATCACTCAAATTCTGGAAATGCACGTACACAAACTATATTGTGTCTTTATCATTTCAAAATAGAAAATAATACGCCATTACGAAAACCATGATCCAGACAATGGAACTGATTCTTGACTGACTTCTTTCCAAAAGATGCCCAGAATATTGTTTGAAAACCATAGATTGTTTTGTAGCTTAAGTCTGAAATTCTCTTAAATTGCCAGCTAATAGCTGAGAAAGTAAGAGGCATACTTTTACTTAACAGTAATTAAGAGCTTATAGGAAGAAAATCAGAAGAAAGGAAACAAAAACCCACTTATATTTGTAGTGCTTTCCTAAAAACAGAGTATAATACAGTCTTGCTTGACAAAACTGATGGGCATTGTAATCCACTCTGACAATAAGCATAAATAAATAGTCCAATAGCAGTACTTTTGCAGTGCATCTTCAAGAATGTTACGATGTATTAGCTCCTGGTTTTAACACAGAAAGACAAAAGAGAAAGTGCGCTCACAGCTGGGGATCCTGACTTTATCCCCCTTTAACACTCTCGACTATTTATTTTGTTTCTTTGGTTTATATGAGTTATAGATAACTTCTTAGTCTTCTGACTTCTTTTTTTTTATTCCAAGTTCCCATTTTAGTCTTTAAACAACAACAGCAACAAATCATCTGTTGTGATATTTTACATTAGAAAATCAGTAGAGCTAGGCTTTTAACAATCAAAATTAAAAATTACAACCTAATGAAATAGTTTATGGAAAAAAGAAAGAATACACTTATAGAGGAATTTAAACATCTTTTACTGTCATTGAGCAGCAAAGTTTGAAATTAAATTGCTTATCCATTATTTTAATTGTATTATTCCAAACACCTTTGAAATGCACTGTAGTCAATATATTTCTGGGGTCACTATAACCCCATTGTTCTAAAGTTCTTTGGCTGTTAAAATGAGCTAAATAGACCATAAGTGTTCCAAATGACAGATTATCTTTTTAAGGCAAATATAATCATCATAAAGTATTATGTAAATGCATTAGCCTGCAGATGCCTGCCTTGTTTATTGACAAAACAAAACATTTTTGTAAACCTTGATCTCCTAAAATTTTAAGCCTACAGGATATTCAATATATTTAAAATTTAAGAAATTAGTATGCAGCTAAACTTAGAGAATTAAATTATTGCAGTATTGTCTAGCAGCAGAGTCCAATGCAAGTTTCTCTCAGAAGTTAAAACTTTTAACTTTCCTTAAAAACCCTTGAATGAAAACTGTCTCTGTAGCAAGGTTTTTATAGCATTTCACTTTTTCCATACTGTCAGAAGACCTTCAGAGAGGCTGAGATTTGTGTGTTAAGTACAGGTAAACACAGAAAGTACGGCAGCCTCATGATCTCTCTTCTATAAGAAAAAGGATGAAGAGATGTTTATTGTAGCCTGGCTCTACTACAGTAGTGATATGAAAAAAGAAGAGAGAAGCCCCACTAGAGTCCTAGCTTTTCTTACTGGTCCTTGTCAATTTGCAGTTTTGATCTGCAACAAACAGCTATTCTGTGAAATGTAGAGGTATTAAAGGTGAGGAGAACTCCACTGCTGGATACAGAATGTTTTGGAAAAAGTGATTTTTTTTTTTCCTTCAGGTCCCTTTCTCTCAAGCACTTCTTTGGAGTTTTTCTACAAGACAATGCGAGTCTAGCCGTCAATTTAGAAGGTGAAAATTCAGTTTCCCCTATTATTTCAGCTATCAACATATGTCTTGGATTCAATTTTAACAGAAAATAAAACAAGCATGTCAGTAATAATTTGAGTATTCTTATAAAGACCTGTGTTTTTTTTAAATTAAGGAATTAAAAAATGTCTGTGTTCCTCCTAAACTGCCTATTAAAGTAACCTAAAATAACCAGATATCTGTCAATATATACATGCATACATATATCATGACTGTCCATTAAACAAAAAAAGAAACATCATGGTAAATGAAAATTCATCAGAAAATAATGCAAACAAAGAAACAATTAAATAAAAGTATGAGGTTGGCAGAGATTCTACAAAATGATAACACCAGCATAATTTATTGGCAATACATTGGCAGGCTCTTATGGTACAGAATGAAAGAAATGGTAGGATTTATTTTACAGAAAAAAGTTCTAAACCTCTGAAAGGCTTGTGCCTATCCTTCCATGTACTGGAGCTCAGTACAGCTTAGAGGGGGGAAAGAAAAGAGCACAACAAGGGGCAGGCAGAAAACGGCAAATTCAGGTAGATCCCAGAGGCTCTCAGAGAGGCCCAGGCTGTAAAACATGGAGCAGATCATCTTGAGTGCCATTATGCAGAAAGTGTGGGACAACCGAGGGATCAGGCCCAGCCAGCATGGGTTTATGAAAGGGATATCCTGTTTCACTAACCTGGTCTCCTTCTATGATAAGGTGACCCGCTTAGTGGATGAGGGAAAGGCTGTGGATGTTGTCTACTTGGACTTTAGTAAGGCCTTTGACACTGGCTCCCACAGCATTCTCCTGGAGAAGCTGGCTGCTCATGGCTTGGACGGGTGCACTCTATGCTGGGATAAAAACTGGCTGGATGGCTGAGCCCAGAGCGTGGTGGTAAATGGAGTCAAATCCAGTTGGCAACCGGTCACAAGTGGTGTTCCCCAAGGCTCAGTGTTGGGGCCGGTCCTGTTCAACATCTTCATTGATGATCTGGATGAGGGGATTGAGTGCACCCTCAGTAAGTTTGCAGATGACACCAAGTTGGGTGGAAGTGTTGATCTGTTGGAGGGTAGGAAGGCCCTGCAGAGGGACCTGGACAGGCTGGATCGTTGGGCCGGGGATTCAAGAAAGCTAAGTGCCGAGTCCTGCACTTGGGTCACAACAACCCCATGCAATGCTACAGGCTGGGGGAGGAGTGGCTGGAGAGCTGCCTGGCAGAAAAGGACCTGGGGGTGTTGGTTGACAGCCACCTGAACATGAGCCAGCAGTGTGCTCAGGTGGCCAAGAGGGCCAGTGGCATCCTGGCCTGTATCAAGAATAGTGTGGCCAGCAGGACCAGGGAGGTGATAGTGCCCCTGTACTCGGCACTGGTGAGGCCGCACCTCAAGTACTGTGTTCAGTTTTGGGCCCCTCACTACAAGAAGGACATTGAGGTGCTGGAGCGTGTCCAGAGGAGGGCAATGAAGTTGGTGAAGGGTCTAGAGCACAAGTCTTGCGAGGAGCGGCTGAAGGGAGCTGAGGTTGTTTAGCCTGGAGAAGAGGAGGCTGAGGGGAGACCTTATTGCTCTCTACAACTGCCTGAAAGGAGGTTGTAGCGAGGTGGGGGTCGGCCTCTTCTCCCTAATAACAAGTGATACGACGAGAGGAAATGGTCTCAAGCTGCGCTAGGGGACGTTTAGGTTAGATATTAGGAAAAATTTCTTCACCAAAAGGGTGGTCAAGCATTGGAACAGGCTGCCCAGGGAAGTGGTTGAGTCTCCATCCCTGGAGGTATTTAAAGAACGGATAGATGTGGTGCTCGAGGACATGGTATAGATGGACTTGGCAGTGATAGGTTAACGGTTGGACTCGATGATCTTAAGGGTCTTGTCCAACCTTGATGATTCTATGATTCTATGATTCTATGATAAGAAGCCAGAGGGACCAAAACAGCTGAGCTGGAGAGCAAGAGGATGGTTGTGGGTATAACTGCAAAATAAATAATTTGGCAAAATAAGTCACTGTTCCCACAGGAATGTTTTGTTGAAACCATACTGAATAAACATGCTTTCCAGCAAGGTGCATGAACATTGCCTAACAGTAATGTTTTCACAGGACTAGTTTGGGTGGGGGAAGGAACTTCACTAATGTAAGTAGGGTTATCTACCCACACCAGAAAATGTAAAGATAGCCTCAAAACCTCAGCCAAATACTAAGTCTGAAATATTTTGCCCTGTCATCACTGGGATCTGCTTTTGCACTCCATTCCATGTCAGCCTGCCAGGCTGCGAAGCCATGACATGCTGCTCCTGCACCTGGCACAAACAGAGCTCAGTTTGAGATCAGCACCTTGATACAAGACCTGAACTTCCACTCAGAAGCTATGAACAGACTTTAGGAGAAACAGAATTTAGGGAAAATTCTGACTTTAAAAATATATTGCACTGTAAATTCATGGTCTGTAGTCTCAGTTAATTAAAAAATATATAATTGTCATACAGACCACTTGCTCTTATATAATTTAGGCACTCAATAAGTTCTGTTTGTTTTATGAAAGAAAATATCCTTTTCTTCTCAACTTGAGAAATACAACCCCAATAGGTCTATACTTCATACTGATACAAACAGAAAATATATGTCATACTTGTTAGAGAAGTATTTATTAATAATGAATACATGAAAGGGTAAAAAATAAGTGGGGTGTGGGAGAAATGGTATCTTACAGACAACTGTGAATTAACTAAGATTTAGATTAATACTTTTTCCCCATGCAAATTCTACTGCTATTTTCTATTAATTAATGTAATTGATAACAGTTATAAAGATATCTGGCATTTTAATCATGCAGATATGTCTTTTGCTGTCAGAAGAGAAAATTAAAACAGCTAGAAGTCTTTTATTTGCAGAGTTAGCTGGAGAGGAAATTAAAATAGAGCTGGTAATAAATGAGCAATACATTCAATTTAAGAGATCACAGATGTGGGTCACGGGGTAAGAGGACGCAGAGAAGGATCGTGACATTTTTAAAACTGTGTTTCTTTCTAGACATATTATAAGCAAGTTGAAACTCATACTGATGGGCTTGGTAGATCATAATGCTATCATTAATACAAAGATTTACAGTATATTTGATGTTGTTACCATTAATGAACAATAAAAATACCAAAGCAACCACTGAACAAGTTACACTTTGCATAGATATTTTTTTCGTTTAACTGCATATACATGGATTCCAGTTTTTAAAGGAATTTACTCTGATGTTATATACTTAATATATCAGGTACTTCAAGGAAAACATGCACTCTTTTAATTAACTGGGATTTGGGCTACATAAAGAAGTCAAGTAGCTCTGATCACTAGAGGGAAGAGAAAATTTCATATCGAGAAGGAGACCTGGACTGGATTATTGCCTCTGACCATTTACAAAATCCAACAGCACAAAATAATTTTGTCTTTGTTGAAAGAGTGATGCCTTTAACCACCCCTTTCTTTTGGGAAACACCAAAGAAACACTGAAAAATTAAAAGATGAGCACTCAAAGCAAGACACTAAAAATCCTGGATGTCCATAATACATATGCCTAGCTCTTTTGGGTATCTTTCGTGAAAAGAGAGAAAATAGCCAAATGTTCCTTGATACTTTGCCTGTTATTTTATGATGTAGTTGGTACTGATGTCTTCTTGCTGTTTGTGGGTGTTTTTCCTGCTGATAAGTAGATGACATAGACAAAATACTAATTTTATTTTTGTGGGACATAATGCCAGTTCCTTCCTTTCTTTCCAATGAGACGTGCCCCTAATCAACTCATCTTCTGCATTGCCTGTCATTTTTCAGTGAAATAAAACAGAAATGCCTAAGATGAGGCACATGTGGGAATATGAGGCTACTGGGACTAATGGTGCAGTCACCTGGTTTGGGTGCCAGGCTGCAGAATTTTAGGTAGTGCCTTAACATCAGAGGATGCTAACAATTAAAGAGATCCTTGACTAAAGTTCTACTGTGCAGATGAAAAATTTTGAAAGCCAAAGAGGTCCTGATGTTTGAATCAAACCTGAAAGTATGTACAGCCTTTTCTGAGGGGATCCTGTGCTCCTCAGGAGTGTTCTGGATCAAAACCTGTGATAATATTACTCTGTGTGTTCAGACCAACAGAAGATTAGCCAAGACTCTTGTGGAAAAACGTCTGGTAAAAGTAAATGAAACTAAAATATGTGGTCATCAGCAAGTATCATATGCCCCAAGCAGCACCCAAACTGATAAGATATCTTGAAAGATAAGAAATATATGGAAAGGAGAAAATATTTTTTTCTTTTTCCAATAGATTAAGAGGTCACAGATATGAGTCACAGAAGAATATACAAAGAAATATCTTGCCAAGCAAAATATCTTTTTTGTTCCCCTAGACATACTGTAAAACCAAAGCAAGCAGTTTTCTGAAATAAGAATTTCTGAAATATGAATTTCTGAAATTCTTATTTCTCTATACGAATCGTGAATGATAGTACTATGTTACCAAGAACAAAGACAACATTTTTCAGTATTGCATAGTACCCTCATTATGAACTAAGAAACTGAACACTTGAGACTCATTTGTCAGGTCGACTTTCTTAACATGCCTGAGGAATCAATACATATGTTCTGTTGTAAAGCATTTGCATGTGTATGTCTTAAATATAATTTTCAACTTTCCTGGGAAGAATTGACTAGCCATTTGTTAAAATAATGCGTGCTGAGTCTCTGCTACCGTTCACAGACATCCTTCTGGAGTGAATGTAAACTCAAACCGCAGAAAAAACATCAGTAGCAAGTTTCCATCTCCCTGCATACAAGAGACTAAGTAGCTACTTACTGCCTTTGAAAATGCACAGTACTTACTTAGCCACCCACACAATCTTGGTGCTGGACAACAGCATTTGAAAACCTAATTCTGGTCCTGTACTATCACACTGCTGACAGTGAGATTTGCTGACTGTTAAGGACTTTTATTTCTTTGAAAGATATATATACATCTCTGTTGCTTATTGCACTGAAAGTCAACATTTATTATGGCTCAGTATTACTATGTTGAATTTTTGGAATAACTGTTTTATTATCAGTGAAACTTGAAGTAGGAAATGAAATCAGGTAACATCATGCATAGCTGATTTCAATAACAACAAAAAAAATTAAAAAAGTTTTGAAGAAATCAGACAGAAATAAAAGCCATTTTCAGGCTTCCACAACTTATAAAAACTTATAAAAAATATAACACATGCAGACACACAGACACACACACACAAAAACCCCATGAAGGTTAGAAATCAAGACAGACTACCACTGATATTTCTTCCGGCAAATTAAAAAAGAAATCATCAAATTCTATAGAAACACCTTGAGTGTGCTTTGTAAACATTAATAACAACTACCAACATCATCATGTAAGAAAGAACCTCAGTTTAAGTGAATCCTTTTGGAAATATTGCGTAGGAACAGTATTTCAATTGAAACGGTGGCGTTCATTTGAGGCTTGGTGCTGAATCAGCTTACATGTCCTTTTGAATAAATGTTCTGTCTGTGTGTGTGTGCATAAATATATAACAGAGTCCTCCTTTTGCTTTCTTCAGTTTAGAATACAGAAAATCAACCACAATACAAAAATTAATATCTCAGAGATTAAAACATCTAAAAAAAAGGGGTTTTTTTCTAAGACTTTATAGAAAATCAGATTGAAATATAAGAAGCAAAGCGAGAAAGTCAATACAGCAGAGATATATTCTGACTTAATTTCATGTCTCAAAGCACAGAGGGAAAAGAAAGAGTGAGAGAGAAGACTGCTGGGGGGGAATGGTAAAGATAAATTTACAGCAAATCTTTAGTTCTATGACCCAAAATACTAGTTTTTAAGCCTTAAAGTCAGCAAAGCAAATAAGCTATATCTTAATTTTTGTAAAGGTTCAATAAAATAAACATTTCCACATTTATGATGTAATTGTAGTTCCTAGCCACATGGAATACTCCTTCCTTTTGATCCTTCTTTAAGTTTAAAAATGTCCTTTATTGGTCTTCCTTTATAAAAATGATAATTCAATTTTTAGAAAAAATACTGTAGAAACACATTAGAGGTAACACCAGATGGGGAGGGGGGGACTGGGTTTTTTATTTATTTTTTATAGGTATTCTCAGAAAATAGCTTTAGCTGTTTTCCAAACTGAGCTAAAATGAAAGGTGCTTAAAGCAGCTGTTTTCCTCCTTGAACCAGAGGTTAATTTTTATATTCTTATATATATTTATATTTTTATATTCAGGGCCCTGTAGGAAGTAAATTGCTTTGAACTTTACTTTTATAAGAGTCCTACAAAAATTAAATCACTACCTATGGTTTATAAAATGAATAGTGTTATAAAGATGTTATATATACCATGTCTTATTTCAAGATAAAACTGGGTCATTTAAAATATATATGTAAGGATGCATGTGTATGTGGGTGGGGTTTAGGAGCCTTGATCCCTTAGATATTTTTTAAAATCTTACTAAAGAACATGTTAATAAAATACAGATTTCTTTTTATGTTTGTATGTTTCCTGACCAGTTTAAAGCGTATTAAAACAGACACACGAAACTATATCGTTCAGATGCAATGAATCTTTTTAATTGTGTGGCATCAACTCACCAAAGTTGATGGCCCTCAAGAACATGAAATTGAACCTAAACAAATGGAAAGAGATAGTTCAAATATGTTGAGCAACAATATATATAGTATCTACATTAAGTTTATCCAAACAGTAAATTAAAGCTGAACTGTTGTATACTATTGCTTAGATTAGATTAAATCAGAAGAGCACACAAGTAGAGATCAGAGTAATTTTATAATGTTCCCACTTACATGTGTGTATTTCAGCGCAATAACAAATGCAAGACTCTAGGAAAAGACATAATATCCAAGTGTGTTTTACTACTCCAGACAATGTAGGTAAGAACTACATATTTGATCAAAAATGTGAAAGTTAAGCACAGCATGAAAATGCTTAAAACTTAATTTATTTTTTTTTCACAGATTTAAAAATGTTATTTCCCAAGCCCCTATTATTCTCAAAACCTACCATTGTGAACCCTATGCTTTCTCCTTTAAATTAGAATGATCTCTTTTCTTCTTTTCTGTTTTTCAGTGGCTCTTCACTACCTTAAATCATCACTTTATTACAAATTCATGACTGCAAATTATTAAAAGACGAAAAGTTAAGAGAGAAGAGCATTGGCAAGCAACTTCACCAACAAGATTGTTTCTGATACTAGGGATGGATGAACTATAGAGCTGGTTCTGAAGAATTTTATTTCAGAAAATGCATATATGAAGGTCAATTTGAATGTTTCATGAGAAAAGGTTGGAAAGATAAGTGCCCAAGTCAGTTCAGTAAAACATTTTTTGACACCTTACTCTGAACATTTATAGAGAAATAATAAATGAAATTATATTAAACAATCAAAATCCAATTTGAGATAATTTGAGTAAGCACACTGCTTAATTCATCATGGCAAAATAACTACAAAGTGGGAAAAATTTCATCCTTTATTTCAGGAGATTTCTTCCTTGTAATGATAGATGAGCTTATAAGAATCGACACACTCTGAAGAGTATATTGTCAGAGCTCCAAATGAAAGATTGTGTGGTATTATTTACACTATGCAGAAGCATAGGCAATCCTTAGACAGATATTGAAAAACATAAATAATACATAAAATAATAATAAAGATAATTAATAAATAAATAATAAATAATAAAACATTTAAATCATAAATGCAAGAGAGGAAACAGTCAATATTTTTTGAAATTCAGGATCCTAAAAAAAGATTGCATAATAAATGTTTAATAAAGAGATAATTACAGCAATAGTAAAATGAGTTGTGAATAATGGCTTTTGTACCAGCAAACTTTTGTACTACAACACCATTTGCTCTTTCTTATGGCAACTTCAGAAGCAACAACAAAAAACATCCAGATTAGAAATTTAATGTAAGATAGTCTTCACCCAAAGTAGCCTTTTCTTGCAGCAACAAAACTTCAGAGCGTCAAATGCCTTTACTAGTCACAGAGTTCTTTTAATTTTCCACTGCTAGTGTAAGTGATGGTTGTGCATGTATATAGTACTGTTTCAGCCTGCTGTGACCTAAATGTAGGATATTGAAGCAAAATGGCAAGCTAGAAGATCCCTTCCTACAGTTTCAACCATCTTTGAAGTGTCTAGGGAGATTTTCCTGAACCTCCTAAAGCAAGCTCATGCTCAAATAGAAAGTACTTCTAATTGTTTTTCGTTATCATGTATTAAAGTGTCTACAGTTTGTTCCTTCTTGCAAAAAGTTTGCTGAACTTTGATGGTAAAGCCACATTAGGTGGATTTAAGGATACCAGCCAAATTTCACATAGCACCAGTGGATGGTATAAACATAAAAAAAACCAACTACATTAAACAAGCTCATATATAATTTCATAATTCACTTTGTGATTCAAAAAGTCAGGAAAACATGAACAAATTGCCAGAGAACACATTGGACCTTCCCTCAGGCATCCTTAAATAATTCATCAGTCTTTTTGGGAAAAATTGTTAAACATCGGTTACTCCATTTAGAAGCTATTTCATGTATTTTTGTTCTTTAAGCAGCAGATATTAGATAGAGTTTGTGCTGGTGTAAGCAGAGCTATTTAGAATTTACATTGCATTTCTAGATAAATAAAGTGTTCTTTAGACACTCCTCAAGCTAATATTAAGAAAATATACTATTTAATTGTAAAGCACACATATCTTTCTAACTCAAAATTAGAATCTGGTACAAATTAATGTAAAAGAAAAAATGGGGAGGGGGAGCAACAGATCAACTGGATACACAAGGTGAAAAAAAAAAGCAAGGACACATCGAACAAAAATGTATCATTCAATAGGCAACAGAGTGGAACACCATGCAGGGAGAAAAGACTTTCGGGAATAACCGTTCCTCAGAAGGAACCCGTTATTCAATTAGAAGTGACCACTCATGCAGTAACAGACACCTGGAGTGGAAAACAGTGAGATAAACTCAGCTACTGTATATAAAAGATATAGCATATGCACTATTTAAGCTAAGATAAATTATCCTCTATCCCTGAAAGTGAAGATGAAATATTGGATTTAATTGTTAGAAAACTTGAGGAGTTCATAATGCAAACTCAATGTGTTGCTTAAGTACCACACATCCAGATGTATGAATAACAATGACAAAATCATACTGATCTCATGTTGTTAGAAAAGCCTGAATCAATATTTTGCAGTGAGCTTTTATTTTTATAAGTCTACAAAAAAAAAAGGACATTCATATCTTAGCTTTGTAAATCTGTTCTATACATAGGGCCAGAAATTAAAATACAAAAGTAGAATAAAAAAAAACAGCTGAAATTACAAAAATCGTAAGATGATCTCTTTACTCTGTTTCAGATTTTATTACCAAGCACACAAAACACATTGCACCAAAACGTATGTTTAATTCCTCTGATATTTGCAGGTGAAATATGTCACTAAAGAAAAGAGACTAGTCATTCTTCCTATTTTTTCTAATTTTCCTATTCTAAGCCTTGATTTATGTCAGTCCACCTGTAGTTAAATAAAGATGCTGATAATAGGAAAATCTTTCATGCCAGATGCTTTCACACATTTTCCACCTTTTTGTGTCAGGTTGATCAGTATCTCTTTGTTTCATGAATTGTTCTTCCCTATCTTTGTCAAATACTCCATGGTCATATCCTCCTGTAATAACAGTAAAAACAGAGTCCTAAATCCAGGAAATCAGTGGGAATGTTCATATGGGTAATCTCTGAGACATAAACTTAGTACTTGCTTTTCTGGTTTTGTTGTTGTTGTTGTTTTTAAACAGAGCCATTTATACAGAGCAGGGACTGGCAGGAAGTAAATCAAGCTGGCAACGGTGTGAAATCTCACCGGACACTGTTACTATATGTGAAAACAAGCAGGAGGTATATGTCAGGTTAAAAAAAAATTGTCAGGACACAATAAAACTCCAGTGAAACCTGCTTTTATCCATTAGAAAAAGTAGAGTGAGGAAGATAACATATTATCTTCTTCTGATCCTTCTTTAATTTTTTTAAGATTACGTAGAGACTCATTCACCCTTTTAATATCATTGTAAGTTAAATGCATTATCTGTGTAAATAATTTTATATTTTGCTCTTTTTCCACATCAAAGAGGTCACTCATTCTACATATCATCTGTAGCAATATTTTTCATAGCATGATAATTAAAGAATAAGTGATCCCTCAAAACAAAAAAATCCCAGCTACAGTGAAAACTTGGAAGCAGTCTCTTTCTGGAAAACTTTTCAGTGTGAGACTTTCCCAGTCCAAACATGAAATATTCTCAGTCAATCCTTATATCCATAAAAATTGATATACTTCTGATAACATTGCAATTCTAAAGCCATTACATTCTAGTATCATTTTAATATAACAGTCAAGTCAAGGGGTCTATTATTCTGCCAGCGTAGAGGCATTTTTCTAACAATAAATGAATATAAGTACCCCACAAGCTATTTTATCATAAGACAGGAGCATGGTTCCGTTCTTAATTCTATTTTACGCATATTAGGCGTTGTTCCATTCTTCATAAGTTCTCTTTATTCCTATACACTTCAATAGTTCCCTGCTGGACTTTTCTACTTATGCAAAAAAACTTCTTACAGAAAGCTGAAATCACTTTTTCTTTTATATTTATACTGGTGTAAAGAAAAAATAAAAAAAAGCCAGTTCGTTACTCCTTAAATGCATTAAAATATTCTGTCAAAAATTCAGTAATTTCACAAAATTGTCAGAATGAAAGAAAAAATGCTACTTTTAAAATACATAAATACAAATACTAAAAACTCATTATTAGTCAGCTTTGATATAATGCA
Organism: Nipponia nippon; assembly: GCF_047370975.1. Classification (NCBI taxonomy): domain Eukaryota; kingdom Metazoa; phylum Chordata; class Aves; order Pelecaniformes; family Threskiornithidae; genus Nipponia; species Nipponia nippon. The sequence continues at coordinate 47,864,978 of NW_028262347.1, forward strand.
TCTAAAGTATAGGTGAAACTAGAAGACAGAGCTAGCCCAAGACGACTCTGCAGCACAGGGTAAGCCTAAAATGAGATTTAACTCTGAAAGTTTTCTTTCAGTATATGCCATGACTGTGTATTTCAGTCTAATTTGTACACAATAATAAGAAACTTTCCTGTGGAAATTAATTCATCTAAAGCTCAATTTGTCTAAATGACAGTTGAATAACAATCTGTGAAGGAAGGAAGAAAAGAAGACTTTTCTTGCACATTCGTACTGATAAGCAAAAACAAGATCAGGAGTTGTTCTCTGGCTTCCAGGCAAGTGGCGTGGCCTGTTCATTTCCACACTACTTACCATTTGCTCTGAGGGCTCATTGAGCCTAGTGTGATCATAGAATCACAGAATGTTTTGGATGGGAAGGGACCTTTAAAGGTTGTCTAGTCCAACCTCCCTGCTCTGGGCAGGGACATCTTCAACTAGATCAGATTGCTCAAAGCCCTGTCCAACCTGACCTTGAACACCTCTGGGGATGGGGCATCCACAACTTCTCTGAGAAACCTGTTCCAGTGTCCCACCATCCTCATCATAAAAAATATCTTCCTTATGTCCACTCTAAATCTACCCTCTTTCAGTTTAAAACCATTCCCCTTGTCCTGTCACTACAGGCCTTGGTAAAAAGTCTTTCGCCATCTTCCTTATAAGCCCCCTTTATATACTGAAAGGCCACAATAAGGTGTGCCCAGAGCCTTCTCTTCTCGAGGCTGAACAATGCCAACTCCCTCAACCTTTTTTCATAGGAGAGGTGTTCCAGCCCTCTGACCATTTTCATAGCCCTTCTCTGGACTAATAGGTGTATGTCTTTCTTGTACTGGGGATCCCAGACCTGGATGCACTACTCCAGGTGAGGTCTCACAAGAGCAAAGAAGAGGAGAAGAATCACCTCCCTCTACCTGTTGGCCATGCTTCTTTTTATGCAGCCCAGGATATGATTGGCTTTCTGGGCTGCAAGCACACATTGCTGGCTCATGTCCAGCTTTTCAGCCTCCAGTATCCCCAAATCCTTCTCAGCAGGGCTGCTTTTAATCAATTCATCCTCCAGCTTGTATAGAAATTGGGGATTGCCCTGACCCAGGTGCAGGGCCTTGCAATTGGCCTTGTTGAAATTCATGAGGTTCACATGGGCCCACTGCTCAAGCCTATCAAGGTCCTTCTGGATGGCATCCCTTCCCTGAAGCATATCAACTGCACCACTCATCTTGGTGTCATCAGCTTGGTCATACACCTATTGCCCTAAGATATAGTATATTTGTTAATTTCTTTGTTTTCAGTTTAATGTCTCTAATGTCTTGGTTACATAGTCTTTCCATAGTGTGAGATGGAATGTAGGTGTTGCATGTTCAGGTTTGTGACTTAATGTCATACCAGAGTGAACAAGATTGCTGAGATAAAGCTGGATTAAGGTGGAGGGAGTCAAACATGATGCAAGTGTCTTCTCCAAATAGCCTGCTGAGAGTGGTTTCTGCCATATTCCTTTGAACACCTCAAGGGCAATTCTCCCAGAGAGCCCTATCTGATATGGGTGAAAACCATACAAAGGATGTTTTAACTGTTAAGCAATGGATGATCTGTGATCCAGTGTTTGAGCTCCCTCTCTCCCTTCCCTCTTTTACTCAGCAGTAAAGATTGGGAAGAAGGTGCAATGCCTAGCATTGTCTTTAAAACAGATGAAGGATGAACGCACATCATCTAACTTCAGGCACTTAGATATTTTAAAGACCTTAGCAGATATCTTTTCTACTTAGCAGAGAACGCAATCACTCCCTTCATGACAATTACAAGCAGGAACATCTTTCACATCGCTAGTTACAGAAAAAGATAAGATTAGCCTTCTTGCATCGGGTTTTCTTAGATGATGTGACTGTTAAAAACTTGATCTTTACCTCTACTATGAATCCTGAACAGAAGCAGTAAAAGACAAATTTTCGTTAATATTCTTATTTGTTTACTTAAAAAATCAGTTAAAAAGTGGAGACTGATAGAAAACAGATGAAGGAAGAACAGAAAGCAAAGCAAAGGAGAAAACTAAGAACACACACAGTGAGAAGACATACTGCTGAGGAGAAAAATTGTTTGTGTAAATGGAGAACAGCTAAAATTTACCAAGTATTCTCATTTCCAGAGGATGATGTCTATAAATGTGAAAAGCTAAAGGACAGCTGATCAGTTTGATGGATAAATAAGAAAGCGATTTTTAATACACTTTCCTATCATTATAGTTATCTAAAAGATAATCAAGAACCTAAGCTAAGCATAAGCATATCCACAAGTGTCCATTTCATGCATATTATTATATAGCAAAATTACCACTTAAACGCTAGCATATAGAAGAATTATATTGCATAATGTGAAATTAAGCCCCAGTTCTTCATTGAGTCACAGAGATAAAGTGTATATATTCAAGGGCTTCTTTACTGAAGACATATTTAATAAAGATTTTCCTTAGGTGATGCAGGACAGTTGTTACGATGTAGCCTTCCACATAATAAAGCACGTCCAGCCTTACACAGGAGCACTTGGTAAAGTCTCCTAGCAGTATATAAGGAGAAAAACTCTACTGCCTGCAGTATAACTGGTTGCATTTTATTGTAATAATAGAGTCTTATCAAACATTCACCATGACTCATGTTTACCGAGTACAGTAAAGGACTACCTCCTCAGCTGCTATCTGGTAACTAGCTGTTTAAAACAATGCATTTTGCTTGTTATTTCAATGAACTAATAATTTGAGCATTGCCATGTATTACGTCTTACAATTGCAAGCAGTTGTCTGACCATGCCTGTGTCAAGAACATGTGATGGATCACAGCAAGGAGCCCCCACCTCACTCAAGTAAAATTCCCTCTCAAAACTGAGTATCATCTACAGGTAATGCACAGGAACACTCCCTTGCTGAGGAATCAATGGGTCTCCAAGGTGTCTTTTCCAGCAGCCTTGCAAGCTCTGTCCTGCAGACACAGTTTCTTTCCCCCACCTATTTAGAAGATCCCTGATGTTGTAATTTCAGAAGATTCCCAAAACAGCTGATCAGCTAGAGGCTTTGGATGAGTCTTTTGAGACAGATAATTTAATATTTTCAATTTTTTGTAGTTGTTCATTGACATTGATAATGCTTGTTATTAATACAGCTTTTTAGAGTTCTAATACAATGTTCATATCCCTTAGCTACTAAATGGTGTTTGGGTAAAATATCTCTGCTTACCAAGGCTGAGATAATTACAAAGACAGCTTCTAAATTACTTTTGTCAATTTGCCAGGAACAGATTTTTACTTAAATGATACACTTTACTGCTGTATACACATTACATTGAACAAGCTAATGAGGGTGGATTTGATATTTTGCTTCAGAAAATGATTTATCTCACAGCAGAGCTGGGTCTGGATTCTTTGAGGATTATAATTATGCTCCTCTCATAGTTTTGGTTTTGTTGGGGGTTTTTTTTCCCTTTTTAAGAGAAATACTGATAATGTTTGAGTTTAGGCATAAACGTATCAGCTATTTATCAATTTGAATATTAGTTTTCTCCCTCCTCTTTCTTCAAGAATAGACTTATTTATATTTTTCTATTACCAGATTTCATGCTCATTTGGCATTCGAGAGCAGTTAAAATATTTATCAGCCTGCCTGCTGCACAGACACACACACTTTGGTGCTTGTGAGTTTGTGGGTTTGACTGTGAATGTGAATAAGTGAAATCAGTTTTGCTTTAAAATAAAACCACCTTCCCATCCTTTAAAATCTTATATTGAGATTTTCTATAATGTTTCCGTATTAGTCCCTACATATCTGTCTACATGCCCATTTCTATAAAAATCAGTTTCTCTTGTCTTCCTCTGTTTCAGCCTCTCTTTGCCTACAGTTCCACACTGTTCTTTACTATACTGACTGTGTAGGGAAGCATGAGTCATTATGAGTCAGTCCTAGGTATCTGCATTTTGAATACTATAATAACTGGATCCCAAATGATAAGTGTGAATCTATTCCTAGATCAAAAAATCATCATTTCCCCTCTAAAAGATGTTTCATGATTTATAGGGTCACCACCCTAAAAGGTACAGGACTGTGATCGTCCTGCTATCAGATAAGCTCTTGAATTGCCACTCAGATTCAAATTTCAAAAGAAGTACAGAATCAATAAAGTAATTTTCAACCTTCCTATCATGTTAACTAATGTCTTTTTGAGATAACCTATCCAGATCAATCAGAAGAGAGAGAGAGATACATAGAAAGACTAAAAATGAAGGCACACAGATGTAGAACACTTTTCAGATATCAGGAACCTCAGTACTTCTCACTGGGTCAATAAAATCACTTTTGGCCCCTTAAGCAATGCTGAATGCCACTAGCTTATCAAAGCCAAAAATAACGCTATGGCAAGTAGAGAATTTGGCAGTATTACAAAGGGCAGGGGGAAATATATGGGAGGTAAGATAGTGTAGGTGTGAAGTTTGGCCAGATTTTGATAAATGCCTCTGAAGGCCCACCAAATTACACAAACTGAACATCCCTGCTCTGAACCCTACCCACCCTATAATTCCTTTAGAATTGTCAAACAACATGTAGCGGTATCTTTTGAAAATCTTGATACTTTTTGCACATTTCTGATTAATACAGGGAAACAAGATTTTCTGTAATAATGGATGCTGCAAATAATTCCTCTTTCTTTTGTTGCACATTGCCCAGCTCTCTATCTCACAATCATTCTGGTGCTGCTAACATGCAAACTAGGGCTACAGAAAAAAATCCAAAATAAATAGAAGTGCATTTGCTTTTTCTAGACTCTAAAGTCTTAGCCTTACTAAATACTGCACCTATGTGATCACAAAAGATCCTTAAAACTTAAGGAGCTCCTTAAAACCTTTAGTGTCCTGAATTTCCATAAATATAATGGATACTGTCAGACAGGTTTTGCTTACAAATGTCATCATCAAATGCAGAAAGAGTAGTTTACAGCAAATACCAAAGAACAAGACACAACAGAAATCAGAAAACACAGTCAAGGATTTAAAGCATTCACTCTGAAAAACTTTGTGTTTAGAACATTTAGGAATTAGCCACGCTAGTTTCTGAACTGAACTCTCTGCTATGCAGCAATAGCTAAGAACTAAACAGGTATTAAAACTACATCAAAAACTTAAGAGCAATGGTAAACAGCATGCCTGGTAGAAAGCTGGATATGGCTGCAGGGAAATAAACCCAAGCATAACCTGGATGCAATCCTGTCTTTTGTGAGTAAGCCCCTAAACTGTTGTGGGACCCTATTGGAGAAAGGAAGATCCCAGAGCACAAAAAAATGTCAAGTATTTCCATGTTAAACAGCTTGCAAGGTCATTCTACATTGTGACCTGAAAACTGAAATTATACACCTTTTTTTTTTTTTTTTTTTTAAATAACTTCTTAAACCCAAGAATGTAGTCTGTAAAATACCTCACTGAGTTTTTCTGATATGTAATATTTCCTCCAGGAAGATGAAAAGTAGGATTACTTTTAGTTAGTCTTTTCTTTCCTGTGAGATGACAAAACAGAAATCAGAACTTTGACAGTGTAAGATCAGGTAGGAAATTCCTTGGAAACCTCAGTGGGAGCAGAATTGTGTTCAAGACCTTCTGATTCCCAATCCAGAGTGAGGTGCAAGAGGCCATATAGCCATCACTCAGTAGAGTGATGTATAGAGCACTTTGAATAAGGACAAAAAAGGAATTAATCATGGGAAATACAAAAAAAAAAATGGAAATTCTAATTTTAATTGTTGTTAGCAAATCAAATTTTGACAGAAAATTTTTGGACAAAGCCAGTCACTGTCAGTTGCTGTTAACTCTTTTATAGGACAACTTTCTATTTTGACTATAATTTTCATGATTTTTGGTTTCTTTTCAAAGGATTTCTAGAATCCAGTCCTGAGTCACTCACTAAAAGCAGATATTTCCTCCTATATAATAATAGCAATGTTGGCTTCTTAATTGCATTTTCTCTCTAAATTGACATAATTTAAATAGTCAGGTTTATAACAGTCAGATCTGTCATAGATCATAATGGCATTACTGATTTAGTAGTATTAAAAAAAAAAAAAATACCCAAGGCTAAAATGTTTCTCCAAAGTACTCATTCCTGTTCCTCTGCTCTTCTTTATCTTCTCTGAAATGTCCGGTCCTTATATACCTACATCTGACATTGTCATTATTGTAGAACCAAGATTTAACATGAATAATGGAAAACTTCCCTTAAAAGTACTGTGTCTGTGTTACTTCTCCAGATCTGATTTCAGATAGTTAATTCTTCAAAAAGGTCTCTAGGGTCTGCAACATTTTTAATTATGTATCAATCCTAATTGCTTTATTTTTTGTTAATGAGTCAGTGGTAAATTATTGCATAGCAATTGCTTCATACATTCAAAAACTTTGTAGAAACATATTGACAGAATCTCAGTTGCTCTTAACTCATCCTTTTAGAAAAATCTCTTTTCCTCTCACATTTTCTTAAAACATGAGGGATCAGCTACTGCCAGGGACAACTTGTAGATGTGCAATCTATATAATCATTTCCTGCACTAATTGTATTCAGGTATGAGAAATCCGCAAACTATAGCACAACCCCCCTAAATTTCTTGCAAATACTGATAGTTCTATTGACTTTCTAAAGATAAATAGTAATATTTGACCCAAATTAATATTCTGCTTCATATATTCCTCATACACTAATACAAGACGACTGATTAATGATAGCTACTGCTTCAGAAGTTAAAACACGGCAGAAAAGGACCTAGGAAAGTATTATTGACTATATTTGTTTAGTAGTGTACTAGTTTCAAAGACGTATGGTTAGCTTTTGTGGGATATAGAAGCACTTCACAGGTCTCATATCTGGCCACATCCCTCATTCTACCTCAGCTCCATGACAGGAGAAGATACAGGTGCACATCACTCCTCACATTTCAGTGGTGAGGAAAGCTAAGCATCAGGTCTGAAAGTATGTCCAGCCTTTGCCAAGGCACTGCGTGCAGACCACAGTCCCCTTGGGTACCTATACCTATGTTCATCAGCAACGGCTTCAGGGTATATTAGGGATCAAACTGATGATTCAGAAGACTAGGGACAGGAGTCTAAGTCCTTGTATAGGTAGGTATGGTAGGAATTGGAACAGGAGAAGATAAAAAGTAGAAGAAAGTACGCGCATGCAAAGGGACAATTCAGAACATTTGAGACGTCTTAAGCGAGATTCTGTGAAAGTCATCTAAAAAGAAGAAACTGTCTTTACTATCTATTTTTATTTGAAGACTGCATATAATAGGTATGAACATAAGCAAGGAAATTGCAAGACTGAAGATAAACCAAGTTTGGATATTTGTTTTACCTTATGAAAATAAATAAATAAATGAAGAAAGGAATGAAGAAATTAAAGCAAATAAGTATGTTAGGTCAAATGCAATTACATATTAGATTTTTTTTTTTCACTTGCAGAAGCCAGACAATGCAATATCATAAAGAAAATTTAAAAGTTATTGCGACTTCTTTGCTATGCTACTATGGAAATAAAATACACCACAGTCTGATACTCTTTCTATTGAAGATGAACCCATCTTGGTATTTTATGACAAAACAGAATTTTCTTTTGTAAAGCAAATATTAAGAAATATGATACCCAAAGAAAAAAAATCTACAGTGAATTCTTATTTAATATACAATAACTTCACTGATTTGCAGTTATCAATCTTCTCCTAGTTAAACTGAGGGTGCTGCGTGGTCACTGTGGTAAAAAAGGAGACTAAATTCTATTAGTATGATACGTGAAAGTAGAAAAGAGTTTGGAGAAGAAAAAAGACTATTTCTTCTGAAAGTGTAAAATATGTCATTGCTATTTACTTCATCAAAAGCAATGTAAAATCTATTGGAAAAAAAAAGTTGGCCACACAAAAATAATTTTAAATAAATAAGGAGAAACAAACATTGTTTCCCAATTTTAGTTCTTTCTGTCAAATTTCACTTGAACTTTAGTTAATGCAAATCTGGGGTTTGTATGTTTGCTATATTTTAAAATTAAACTCACACTTCCAACTTTCCCCAGGCAAGGAACCTATATTTAGAATGATCTTTTTTATCAGAGTGTCAGGGAAAACATGAAATCCTAGGTTTGGAGAATTCTCTTCAGCACTTTTAGTTGGAGAGTTTATTTTAACATATTCCAGATACTTTCTCTGAATTCTCTTCGGCATTTTTTAACTGCCAGAGTATATTAGAAATAGATAACATCACAGAGTAATAGTACAAGATCTACAATTTAATTTTGAGAAGGATGTGACAGGCTTGTCTTGTTTCAGATGTTTATTTCAACAGTTCTGCATCATATTACTTTGTATTCACCACAGGGAATTAAAAAATTCCATATTGTGAAAATGACAAAATAATATATACCAGAATGAAAAATAAAAATTACATAGCAAACAGGAAGTGGTATCATTCTTAGGAAACAGTAGCACTGGAGAAATCTTACAGTGAAACAATGGGATATCTCTGATTAAGAGAGAGCTCAACATGAACATATCTCAAAGAATTTGTGGAATCTCTGATTTAAACTAGTGATAAAGATGTAGATACTACATACATTTATAGTAAAGCACATCAACTCCTGGCTACAGGGAATCTTGAAAAAAAATATTCCTGTAAAACCAAATATTCTATTTAGCAATTACATATAGTTCAGTTTCCAAAGATGTTCAACAACCATAGATTTTGCTATTTCCATGGAAATTGTAGTTGTTCAAAAATTGGAAAATGCTATGTGTGAAAGCTAAGAAAATGGACATCAATGGACCGTATTACAATGAAAGTAAGAGACATTAGGGAAAGGAGAAAAAATTAAAAAAAAAAAAATCTAATTGAGCCATTTACTGAGAAAATGAATCATAACACATTAAAAAGTCTTTGACATACTTTCTGTCAAAATTTAAAATTATTCTTTCTGTTCATTTCACCAGATTTTTATATCAAGAGAAAACCAAAAAGATGGACTGCTTTAGATTCAAGACCTTGCTTTAATCTAAAGTTAAACTACTCAATATTCAAACAATAGATAAAAGAAACATAAATGTTACCTGAATTTTCTTGTACATGGCAAAAGCACTGAAAAGTTCTGAAAATAAACTGATTCATCATTCTTCAAATCTGAGTCATAATGGTATTTCTCAAGATCATCAAAGCATATCAGAAGCATTTGCTAGCCTCATCCATATGAACCACAAATTGTTTAAAACCTTTTTAACAGGTATCAGTCCTGTACTTGGATTTAATCTTAAAATGAGGTAACTTCAGACAAGAAATCACACTTTAAAAAAACACACTGAAGAACTGTAGCTCATTCTGGAAACATACACCTTCTTCTTTGAGCAACCTTTCTCCACTGAAATTATTACTTTAGAGAGTACCTATAAAAACTGATTCTTACCTTATCAGCAAAACATTTATTTTCCAATAGTTTGAAAAGAAAATTGTTCTGCAGATTGAAACTTTAGATTATCTCTTAGACTAGTAGTGGTTATAAAGTTATACCTAACAACATACTGCACTTGTCTTCTTGAGTCTTTTAAACAAGCTGTCTTCACTGAATCTTGACCATTGTAATTACAGGGGGAGTTTTGCCATATTTTCCTATCTGACAATTAAGTTTCTGAAAATCTGCATCCATAATCCATGGGCTGAATCACCTTCTCTAAATAGCTAATTTTCTGCATTGAGAAATTGAGCATTAACTGTTAAGGATCAAAAGACTAAAGAAGAAATAAAAAACAATCATGAAAAAAGGCAATGCAAAAAGAGCTCTCTTTGACCCTTTCAACTCATATGAAAGGGTTGTATATGTAATATATAAACATGTTCCATGTAAACAGGCATTCACAGTTTGATCTTTCCTGAGTAGTACTGAACAAATAGTCTAGAAAAGATAATTTTGCATGCATTTGTGATGGGCGTATGAGTCAGCCACAAGCTTGTGATGAACATATTCACCCTACCGCCTCTTTTTTCATGATATAACCTTGACAAAAGACAATAAAAGGTTTGTAAACTCTGCAATTAGGTTTTATCAAACCACAGAAAAAAACAGATATTGCAGAAAATAAATTTGTAGAGAAAAGAAGCTTAGATCTCCCAGATGAGACATTAAATAAAATACCTGAGAAGTAATTCTACCCTCTCCAACAGTTTGGAGGAGGAAATGTCCTCCCCTTGATTCTTACTTTCCATTCCAGGAACTTGCTTTGATTTACAGGGAAGAAAGTTTCCATGTCATCCCCTGAGAGTGCCAAAAAACAGACTTTCTCCTGTCTGTGACTTACTAGCTGAAAAACTACTCTACTCCTTTCAGGAATCTCCCAGCTATATCAATTTTGCAGGCTTTCTTCTTGTTGGCTTTTTCAGGTCTGTCTGTCTCACATTACACTCCAGAAGCTCTTCTGAGCTAAGTGTTGTGAGTTCTCAGGGAAGCAGAACTTTCCCCTGTATCAAAAATTACTCCTGTTCGAAGTGCATCAGTCACAGTAACACAACCAGGGAGCCTTCCTCTCTGCTACTTGGCTACATCCTTTTAACCAAAAAGCACGTATACAACAAACTGTGAATGAACAGGCTAGGCAGTCAGACCATCTGTTAGCATCACAGAATAATTGATAACATGCCAATTTTGCTTTTTCTAATTAAATATTTACATTTTAGGCTATTGAATGAGCAGAAATACTTCAAAATGTAACCTAAATGCTACTACCATTGTGATTCTGCTAAGTAGGAACACAGACCTTATGTACAATTCCATGTCATAGACTTGTCTATAAACTTAACTGAAGCATAAAAATGTAACAGATCAGTGCAATATTGGTATAATTATTTTAGACTGCAACATTGCTATAATTTTGGTTTTTTCCTTGATCAGGCCTTGATTTATTTTCATGGTCAACTCTTTCTCATACCATAGCATGCAGTTAGTTAATTAAAACTGAATCTATGAATCATGTTAACATTTACAAGCTCTGAAAGAGTCTTAAAAAGTTACCCATCACCAAAAATAATAGGGTTACTGATATACTGTCCCTTAAAAACTCAGGAATTGCTTAAAATTATGAAATTCCTATGATTGAAGCAGCTGCAACAAATGTGCGAATAACATAAATTTAGGTATTAATATTGGATTCTCAGTTTCTCAAAAAGCTCAGTAATGATCATAAAAAATCTGGAAACTGTTGTGAACCTAGGAGGTGATAAGAATTTAAATTCAGAAGGTTCTTGAGCTGTATCCAAATTAATAGAAGTCATTCTGGGAAGAAAATATTTTCTAATATATACAGACATTAGCAGTATAACAGTACAGTAAGACTGAAAAAATGTATTCATCTGATGATACATTTCTAACAAAGAGTTTAATAGCTTCTCTACTATGGATATCATTTTAAATGGAAACAATTTTTTCGTTCAGAACAAGTTCAAATACTATACAAAAATAATTTTTCCTGTTAAGGAAAAAAAAATAAACAACTTCAGGGAAAAAAACAGGTGCAGAACTCCTTTGCAATAGTCACAGTTGTAGATTATGCAAGGCTGAGACTAGACAAAAATGGCAATTGTACTATAAAATTTCCAAGTGAACTTAGTAGGTTAAACGAATTCACTAAGAGATCTGACATACTGTCATAGACTGAAAAACCTGACTGAGAAGAGATGGGTAAAATTCAGAGAAACAAGATACAACCCATTGTTCTTATTAAAAAAAAAAAAAGGCTAGAGTCTTTTTTGTTAAGTGTGAAAATGTTCCATGCCTATCATTATGAGCTGATACATAAATATATCCATTAATTTAAATAAGCAGCTTGGAAATTTGTTTTCTAGTGAAACTGTGTATGTTGGAATTTGATTAGAATATGAAATGCCTAAGAACTAACTGCTAAAGGTAGGTAACCCACACATAAAACCCCCAACAGTAGGCTTTGTTGAGTTGCTGCCATGGAGATAGACGCTTACTGACATGACCCTTCTTATTTGGGGACATTTTGCCTGAGAGAAACCTCACTGTACACATGCACATTTACGGCACAGAGAAGGTTCTGACTCTCCTCTGCCACAGAGTGCCCAAATAACTCAGTAAGGTTATCTGTGCCTGAACACCTAGCTGCAAGTTAGGTGGGCACTAAAAAACAGAATGCTCCCAAACTCCACGGTAGTTGTCTTTGCACTGGCACCTAATTTAGCACCTGCTTTCATACTTGTTATGAAAACACTGGACATTTTGGTAGGAATTTGGACAAAAGTAACTAAAAGGAAGATGGGATATCGATGTATTAGGTTACATAAAAAAAAAAAAAATGTTGCTTGATAAGGGAAGAAGTAATAAAGACTATGACAATTCTACACGTATAGTGTACACTACACAAACGATGTTCTATATGTACACGTAGGAGCAAGTAAACACTTGCGATAAGGTAATAAAATGATTTGTCTTTGGATTATGCTATAGTTCGTTGTGTGTCTTTTTTTCTTCTTAAACAGAGTATTAAATATCAAGATCTTTCTAGAAAAAAACAACTTCACACTCTCTTAAAATTGAATAATGACATTTTCTATTGTCAGAAAATGGATTCTATGATCAGGGATCTCGTATGCTGTTGATTCTGTTGCCCACAACTTTTCTGCTATTTACCAGAATCAGTTATTATTTTTAGGACATGCCTAAACTTGACAAAGGAAGCCTTTAGAGAAAGCTTTTTATTTAGCTAAGAAAGTCACCATTCTGCATGTGATGCCAGCTGATCATAATTTGTCATCACTTGCAAGGAAGTCAACACCTTTTTAAATAGTCTTTTTCTCTACTTAATGCCACTGTTTTATATCATTCTAAGAATATTCTGAGTCAAGGCAAACTACCACTTTTTGGAAAAAAAAATATTTTGAGAAAGCTGTCTATTAGCTAACAGTTAACACACAGAATGAATCTAAATCACATAGTCGGCTGATTCTCAAAGATCAACTCCTCCAAGCTCCAAAATTGTCTAGTCTGTCATGACAAAAATGGCAGGCAAGAAAAGGTGACAGGAGGTCTTTACAGGTGAACAAGGAGATCCTAACAAAAGTTAAACATAAATAGGAAACATACAACAAGTGAAAGTAGGGCCTGGTCACCAGAAGGAATACAAAGACACTGTCCGAACATGCAAGGGATGGTGTTAGGAAAGCCAAAGTCCACCTGGACTTGTGAATCCAATGAATCACATGCAGGGCAACAGGAAGGACTTCTACATATATATCATCAACAAAAGGAAGATGAGCAAAAATGTAGGCCCATTGCTGATCAGAGCAGGAGAACTGGTGACAAGGAACATGGGAGAGGCTGAGGTACCCAATGCCTTGTTCACTGTGGTCTTTACTGGTTAGACATGCCTTCAGTCACTAATGGCCAATAACAAGGTGAAATTTTTTTACCTTCTTCATTAATGACCTGGACAATGGGATAGAGTGTTCCTTCAACAAATTTGTAGATGTTACAAAACTGGGTGGAATGTCAAGGATGCATGAGATGGGTGTGCTGCCATCCAGAGGGACCTCTACAGGCTGGAGAAATGTGCAGACAGGAACCTCATGAAGTTCCACAAAGGGAAATGCCAAGTCTTGCACCTGGGGAGGAACAACATCAGGCACCAGTACACACTGGTGGCCAACTGGCTAAAAATCAGCTTTGCAGAGAAGGCCCTGGAGGTACTAGTGAACAAGCTGACCATGAGCCAGCAATGTGCCCTTGCAGCAAAGAAGTCCAAGAGCATACTGGGATCCATTATGCAGAGTAATTCCAGCAGGTTGAGGGAAGTGATCCTTCCCCTCTCCTCAGCCCTGATGAGACACACTTGGAATGCAGGTCCAGTTCTGGGTTCCCCAGTCCAAGAGAGACATGGACTTACTAGAGCAAGTCCAGCAACAGTCCACAAAGATGACTAAGGCCTTGAAGAATCTTTCATATGAAGAGAGTCGGAGAGCGCTGGGTCTGTTCAGCCTGGAGAAGAAAGGTCTGAGGAGGGATCTTATCTGTGTTCAAGGTGTAAAGAAGACAGAGCCAGACTCTTCTCAGTGTTACCTAGTGACTGGACAAGAGGCAATGGGCACAAGCTGAAATACAGGAAATTCTTCTTAAACATATTAAGGAACTTTTTCACTGTGAGGGTGATCAAACACAGGAGCAGATTTGCCATAGATTTTGTGGCATCCCCATCCCTAGATATGTTCAAAATCCAACTGGATACAGCCCTGCATAACCTACTCTAGCTGACCCTGCTTTGATCATGAGGGTTGGACCAGATGATCTGCAGAGGGCCTTGCCAACCTCAGTCATTCTGTAGTTCTGCGATATTCCTTCTTTGTGTATGTACTATTTCAAACCTCTATGCATGCTCAAACAATTTTATTACATAGACTCACAGGATCATAGATCAGTTTAGGTAGGAAGGATATCTTAAGGTCATTTGACTTAACCTCCCCTGTGAGAGCAGGGCCATGGTATTGCTAAACTAAAGTGATGCTGCCACCAATCCTTCAAAAAGGTCTGGAAGAAGACACAAGTAACCAGGATGCCCATATCCTTCATGTACCTTCTCGTGTCATTAATTAGAAGCTGCTGTTGTGAGACATTATGTGACTGATTCAGTTTCATACAAAAATATATGGACAAGTATGAAGTTTCAAAATGAGCAGCTTCCTAGATACAGATATTCTTAAAAATCAGAGCTGGTTCTTGCCTGTTGTGACTTTAGGTCATCCCAAATAAGTAAGACAATCTGTGGGCTGATAAAGAAAAAGATGCAAAATTTGCTTTAATCTATCTTCCTTCTTAAGTCATTGAATTATCAGAAATTGCTTAATTGAACAGATAGAAGAATCAAAATATATCTGAATATTAAAAAAAAAGTTTCTGAAATTATTTGCCTCTTGCAGAAACTCTCTCCTATAAAATATAGTGAGATATATCAAAAGCAGTGGGTATCAAGACGCTCAGTACTTTTTAACAATTTATTATATGAAATGTTTTTAAAACAAAGTTAGAGTTTTCATTTTTACATCTCAAATAAAGAATAAACTTCTATAATACACCTTTAAAAACACAACCTTGCCATGTATTGATAGTATTTAGTATTTTTTTCATATATTACTCTTTGATTGGCCATTATGAAGATCTGTGCTGTAGCAAGGCTAGAAGATTGCTGCATCTCAAAGCTCAGCATGAATTTCAATTTTAGATTATTTCATATACCTGTAGCTTAGTAAAGTAATTTTGCCAAAGATCACTTGAAATAACATGTATGATTTTCTCCTGGTTTATTTAGAGCATTGTTTTTCTCCCATTTATACAGACAGCCTAAAAAATAAATTGCTGTAAGACAAATGGAATACCTTTATCTTTTTTCTGTGTCATTCCTCTTGTTGTTCTTCTTTCTCTATAGTCCCCAGGGCTTTATGCCCCAGTGAGTGCCTGGGGCTGATAAGGAGGGGTTACTTTGAGTAAGCAAAACAATTAAGCCTCTAATCAAGTAATGAATTTCTGTCAATCACCTTTTCATACTGCAGGTGACACCTGCCTGACACTGTCAGTTCCAGCTGACATGGATTCCATCTTATACATAAATCTCTTGACTTAATGATCACATATGAAGCTATAAGATGAGTCCACCAACTCCTACATGTAAAAATACTTTTTCTGCCTAAGCTTGATCATTAACATACCTACGTTAATGACTTGGGAAGTGAAGTTCACATGTACTGTGCTAAAATATTACTATAAAACTGGATCCTAGGCTAGTGTGCTGTATTCTGATGGCTTTTGAGGAAAATAGCATCCGTTCAAGGTATTCCTTAGACCTGCTGTCAGTGAGACTAAGTATTCATCAGCTCCAAGATTTCTTTTGCTTAAACAATTCTACTGTGTTGTATCGAGAATATTTCTAGGAAAACACCCATCACGTGAAATAAATGTCTATTCTGTTTTCTGGCAAAAATTCTTTTCATATTTGCCTAAATGAGCAGCATGAATTTCATCATGGACAAAGTTTTGTTTGTTTTACATTTCTGACCTGCTAAATTATATTATGTCAAATTATGGCAAATTACAGGGCGTCACATCATGTCATATAGTTCACACTGTAAGTCAATTCAACTTGACACAATATGACAAAGTAATGCAATATATCAGTTCTATAACCACATTCTTTAAGTAATGAAGTAATATTTCAGCGTACAAACCAGAACACCTATTTAGTATTAAATATCCATCATCTGCTCCAAAGGCAGCATGTGGAGCAATTGGGTCAGGTATCTACAGGAAGAGAATATTTTTGTTGTCTTCTCTGTTAATTGATTAAACAGTACTATGCTAGCATTCTTTCCACATTATGAAAACTCATTTCATTAAAACACTCACTATACACGTCCACAGCCTGGGAACAGTACATATGTCAGCTGATAAATGCATGTGATACGAAAACATGCAACTTGGCTTTTAAGCAGCGCTGGTCTTCACTAAATCCATGAGTGAACCTACTGCTTCAGTAATCAAACTCCTATTGAATAAGAAGTATTCGTGCAAGATTGTGGTATGAACAGAGTGTTTCCAGGGCAACAAACTTGAAGTGAATTTTGTTCAATAAAAATATGCCAGTTGATTATACTAGTAATCTGTACAGTAAATCTGGCAGGAGTGACCAGAATACTAGTCCCTGTCTCCATACAGCAAATACAGCACTAAGCAGCACAAAGATGCAGGTCACATTTACACTGCCTCACCACTCATGTTCTAAGGATTCATGCGGAGAACAAGGGCCCAATAACAATGCTGCAGCATCAAGGAGGTGTACTAATAAATGCATGTCTACAGTGAGATTGCAATGCAGAACACACTGCTTAGCAGTAGCAATTTGAGCTGTGACGTGGAACTCCACAAAAATTTGAACAGTAATCTACTCAGCTTCTGGAGAGTGTCCACACTGATCTCCATGCTACTAAAATGAGATTGCTCCTGGTTACGCTATACTGCATTAAAAACTGAAGCGTGATGCCTCGCTGTTGTTTCTGCCAGCTAATCCTTGCATTCAACAGGGGAAACCCTTGCAAAGGTAACAGGGCTTTCAGTCAGTGCCCCTTTAAACATCTGCTATAGTGTGAGAAAAAGAATGGTGAATAGAGAGGCTAATTAAGCAGCCTAAGTTTCCAAAGCAATTATCCCATGAGCTTCTCCAATTAGATGCGAATGGAAAATATTTTAGAAAGGCACTTTTTCTTTGATATTTTCCAGTTTAGTTAGCCAGGTAGCCAGCTGTACATCCTTTTCTGCCATATCAATAAGAGGAGCAGTGTCAGGAAAGAATTTAGAGAGGGAGGAGGCTACTTAGCCCAGCATTTTTGACATAATGTCAGTTGTTGAGTTATGGACCAAGGAAGAAATGGGGGGAATATGGAGGAGAAGGGAAATCAGGCAGAGAAGTGTTACTTGAAATAGACCAGTTAGAATTTTATTAATTTTACACTAAAAGGGACAGATCTTTCTGTATTTAAGAATTTCTTTCATCCTGTCTTTTGCCAAAGAGGACTTCTATGGAAAAGGCAAGCATTGTTATCCAGAAAATTATATCTGGATCTTATTTCTGGCTCCCAAAAACTTACAGTGAAGCATATCATCACTTTAGAGAAAAATCATTATTCAGGTAGATAAGCATAATTTGTGTATTTACAAAATAGTCTATTTGTACTTTTTTTTAAACCATAGTAGAGATCTCTAAGAGGTGAAAGAAATTCTCTTTTAACAGTCCATTATACAAAACAGTTATATCTCTCAATCTAAGAATACTAATCAGAACACTGCTAAACAGTATTTTAATTGCTAAGTAGAGTGCCTTAGGTTCCTTAATGTTTATACGCAAACATTATAGAAGATAGAGGTTTCTGTAATTGTATATGTAAGAATGTTATGGATCTTCAAACTAATTTTCAAATGAAGTTAAAATGTTCCCTTTCAGTGTCAAAGTCTATTTCTTTTGTTTGTCACAAGATACTATTTTTCATTATCATTCATATCTACCTGTCTGTCTGTCTGTCTATCTATCTATCTATCTATCTGTCTATATCTACTCACAAACATACATACCAAAAACCTTGTCACCTATCATCAGAAGCAAGTCTACTTTGGTCACTTTTTTTTTTTCTTTTTAAATAATAATGGAGTATTAGATGAATTAAAAAGGCAGAGGACATGCACTAACAGTTTATAAAATGCACATTGTTTTTTGTTGTAGGTACTGAAAATAATACACTTGAAAATAAAACATGTCAAAGTACTGCACACATATTACCAATTCTGTATGGTAAATTTGCAATATGTTAGAAAAGTGAGACAGATTGTTTTGGATAAATAATTCAATCACTAAGAATAAAATTTCAGGTTGATAAGCTACTTCAGTTTGGCAAGATGAACGAATAAAGTTCAGAAATTACGCTTTTCTACTTTTTAGCCAAACAAATTTCCTTGATGATGTAGTGTTTTATATTGCAGCTAACTAAATCTAATTTAAAAAAAAATACACAACTAAAAACTAAAATACTTTTTAAGGCCTTCCAAAGTATTACATTGCTCTCTGTATGAGCTCTTGTACGTGTATTACTTGGGGAAGGCAAGTTTAATTTGAAGCTGAGAATTTTGACATGCAGTGTTGGCATTGAACCAAATATGTGTTTACTTACATACCTTGTATCTGTGGTTGGGAATGGATACTGCGTATCAACTGTGCATTCTTGAGATTCAGTTACACCATCTGACAATACTGAAAAATTTAAATCCTCACCACAGAACAGGTAAGGGACCTACAGGAAATCCCTACAGGAATCCCTGGCTATGGAACAAAGCTAATGTAAAGAAGATCTAGTGCTAGTGAATGTCTTGCACAAATCTTTTATTATAGGTAGGAGGGATACTCACAAGAAAAGATTAATTCCCTCAGTTAAAATACCCCTAAGGCTGTGAAGTTTCAAGCTATTAGAAATCAATAGTTTGTCCATATGTGTTGATACAAATACAGAATTTGAAAAGACATCCTGCAGATTTTATTCAGAAGAAAATTTAGATACATGCATGTAATTGTGGATTAAGAAGTTTTTGAGAACTTTGTTTTATCTTTCCTGGGAACTGAGTTTGCCTACTGCTTTATCAATACAGAATATTTTTTCACATTTATTTCTAGGAAAGAATTAATAGATCTCATCTGCATGTACTTAGAAGACTACCTTATTGCACACAGAGGCCAAGTATTTCCCCAACGTGACCTAGAAGTCTGCCATTCTCATGCCATAAGATATACTGTTTGCAGTGCTTTTATTTTGAATAAACGCATCGCATCCAGTAAGTGATCTTTATCATCTCAAAACATAAATGCTTGCTCTTTATGGTTCAACCCATACATCCTGGCAGTTTTCTCTACCAAGATCATTATGAAACAATGCACTATAGGGAATGTTGCTATGCATTCAACGTTTCTGCTCACATGTTTATCTGGATTTCTATCCATCTCTTCTTTTATACTCCCTCTTTCATTTCAGATGTGCAGAGATTCTTCTGGTATGGAATTTGAACTCTTTCTGTTAACGTGGTTTTCTACCAATATTTACACAAAATAAAAAACAAAATTTTTTTTTTACACAAAAAAAAAATATCATTGTTACTTTTACGTGGCCATACGGTAATTTCAAGTTCAAGTAAGAATTCAGCTTTTGTTCCTGCTATTTTGTTTCTTCTAATAATAGTAAACTGAATAAAGCAATGGACAGAATGATATGGATTTGTGTGTGATTACATTCCCTTGGTATCTTCATAGAAAATTATGATGTTTGAGGTATATGCTTTGTAACTGCTTTTGTGAGTAGTAAAGTCAAATGTGAAAGCCAGTGAAGGCAGAGTAATAGTATTAAAATATACAAAGACATCGTAACAACAAAATAAAATTGTATGCTATTTAAACATTTCTGGCAGTGGCCAATACAGAGATGTCTAGAGGAGATGAAACATTTGTTTTATACTAGCGTCCTTCAGCTTATCTACATATGTATTATCACTCAGAAGTATGTTGTGTTTTATGTTTGTCCTCAGGAGGCTGGATGCATCTATATAAGTGACATGAAATAGCATAAAATACCTCATACTAAATATTATGCTATTTCTGGCCACTACAGGAAAAATAGATTAATCTCATCAGTTCAAGCACCATTCATTGCAGATAGGTTTCAAATACACTAGCTGCCTGCAGCTAGTGCTACTATTAAGTGTGCAAGGAGTTACTATTTCTTGCTTTTTCCATCATGCCTAATTACAAAATGCCTAATTATGATTTTTTAAAAACTTTTCTAATAGGATTCAGACAGTATTATATTAAAAATAAATAAATAAATATTTTTAATATAATAACAATAATATAGTCTCATATATATATACATGCAAATACATATAGCCTTTTGTCTTCCGTGGTCTTGAAATGTGATTCACTTGGCTTAGGAAGCAACAGATGCTTTAAACTTTTTGCAAATATTCTGGCTCATACGTTTAATTTCACTTTCAGTACAGGCAACCTTTTATGAATAAGCTCTATTCAAATAATAAATCACTGTATTTTTTCCCCCTAAGTTATCATGGTAATTCTGTTCAGAAAAAAGGTAAACAAGCAGTTTTGGGGATGACCCATTTGCAGTCAGTGGCTCCTTATTTAATGCTGAGTTTCAACTACATATATTTACAATATATATGTATATCAGCTTTCTTTCTCATCCAGAAACCTGGAAAACTAAAATATCAAGTCTCCTTTGTCTAATACTCAAGACTTGTAAGCGCTAAAATTAAGGATCTAACCTAGTAAAATAATAACACATTTTCTTGGTAGTGGAGAAATAGGAGAATACATTAAATTTAAAATAACAGACTAACCTATCAGTCAAGACAGACTGACAGTTGCATACAGCGGTACCTTCAATCTTGCTTCCTCCTTTCCTTCAGTACATTCCATCTATAGTTTGCTTTTTAAGCGTGATAGAATCCAAAATGTTGACAGATTTGAGACACTTCATTCCATTTCCTATATTGGCTTCTGCTGTGATAATATGACTGCTTAGATCACTAGGTCTGCATCAGTTACTTAGTTCTCACTACCACCTTGAAGATAACTCAGAATCTTAAGGGGCAAATTGATTGTATGTAAACCCCTTGATATCACAACCACAGTGGAGGGATTCCTTATAGGAGTCTCTTACTCCTTCACTGTTCTTGAGTTTTGAATCACTTCCTTGCACAAGAATTCAGACTGCAGTCTTTCTTTGGATAACATCTCAAGTTAAATATATTTTGCATAGTTTTGTTCAGTATCCAAAAGTTAAAATCGCATTATGTTATCCTTCTTTCAGTTTAACCAAAGATGTTAAATGCAATAGCTTTCCCATTCATTTAACTCTTCTTTCTCACTAATAGGTGCAGTCATCAGATCTTTTCTGCATGTCTTCATCATAGAACAGAACAGAACAGGATAAGACAGGACAGGATAGGATAGGATAGCATAGCATAGCATAGCATAGCATAGAATATTGTAGTTGGAAGGGACCTACAATGACCATCTAGTCCAACTGCCTGACCAATTCTGGCCTGACCGAGTTAAAGCATGTTTTTAAGGGCATTGTCCAAATGCCTCTTAAACAATGACAGGCTTGGGGTGTTGACCGCCTCTCTAGGAAGCCTGTTCCAGTGTTTGACCATCCTCTCGATGAAGAAATGCTTCCTAATGTCCAGGCTAAACCTCCACTGGTGCAGCTTTGAACCATTCCCATGCATTCTGTCACTGGATACCAGGGAAAAGAGATCAGCACCTCCCTCTCCACTTCCCTTCCTCGGAAACCTGGAGAGAGCAATGAGGTCACCCTTCAGCCTCCTTTTCTCCAAACTAGACAAGCCCCAATTCCCTAGCCACTCCTCATAGGACATGCCTTTCAGCCCTTTCACCAGCTTTGCTGCCCTCCTCTGGATGCATTCAAGGACCCTCACATCCTTCTTAAATTGTGGGGCCCAGAACTGCACACAGTACTCAAGGTGAGGCCACAACAGTGCTGAATAAAGCAGGATAATCACCCCTTTTGACTGGCTGGTTATACTGTGTTTGATGCACCGCAGGATGCAGTTTGCCCTCTTGGCTGCCAGGGTACACTGCTGACTGATATTGAGCCTACTGTCAACCAGCACCCTCAGATCCCTTTCTGCATGATTGCTTTCCAGCCACTTCTCTCCCAGCCACTTCTCTTCCAATTTATACTAGTGCCTGGCATTACTTCGTCCCAGGTGCAGAATCCAGCATTTGGACTTGTTAAATTTCATCTCATTAATCATAGCCCGATGTTCCAATCTATCTAGATCCCTCTGGTAGAAAAGGACCAGGGGGTCTTGGTGGATACCAAGTTGATCAACAGCCAGTAATCTGCCTTTGCTGCAAAGCAGGTTCCCAGGTTGGATTAGGGAAAGCATTGCCAGCAGGTTGAGGGAGGTGATCCCTCCCCTCTACTCACCACCAGTCAGGCCACACCTGGAGTGTTTTGTCCATTTCTGGGCTCCTCAGTACCAGAGAGACATAGACATACTGGAGAGAGTCCAGTGAAGGTGATGAAGGGACTGGAACATCTGTCCTGTGAAGAAAGGCTAAGAGAACTGGGACTGTTCAGCCTAGACAAGAGAAGGCTCAGGGGGATCTTATAGAATCATAGAATGATAGAATCGTTAAGGTGGGAAAAGGCCCTTAAGATCATCATGTCCAACTATTAACCTAACACTACCAAGTCCACCACTATACCATGTCCTGAAGCACCACGTCTACCCGTCTTTTAATAACCTCCAAGGATGGAGACTCAACCACTTCCCTGGGCAGCCTGTTCCAATGCCTGACTACCCTTTTGGTGAAGAAGTTTTTCCTAATATCCAACCTAAACTTCCCCTGGCACAGCTTGAGGCCGTTTCCTCTTGTCCTATCACTTGTTACTTGGGAGAAGAGGCCGACCCCCACCTGGCTCCAACCTCCTTTCAGGCAGTTGTAGAGAGCAATAAGGTCTCCCCTCAGTCTTCTCTTCTCCAGAGTAACCAACCTCAGCTCCCTCAGCCACTCCTCGTAAGACTTGTTCTCTAGACCCTTCACCAACTTCATTGCCCTTCTTTGGACACAAAATAGCTGAAGGGAGGGTGCAAAGAAGATGAAGCTGGGCTCTTTTCAGTGTTGCCCAGTGATGGGATCAGAGGCAATGGGCACAAACTGAAACACAGGAGGTTCCCTCTGAACATCAGGAAACACTTTTATACTGTGAGGGTGGCTGAGCACCGTCCCAGGCTGCCCAGAGCGGTTGTGGAGTCTCCCTCCTTGGAGATATTCAAAAGCCAACAGGAGGTGGTGCTGGACGACCAGCTCTAGGTGGCCCTGTTTGAGCAGGGGTCTTGGACCAGATGACCTCCAGAAGTCCCTTCCCACCTCAACCATTTCGTTATTCTGTGATTCTATTTTACTGCATTAGATAGGAGTTCTCCTCAAGAATTATGCTTTGTCTGAATACATGGAAAAAAAGATGGTCCTGATCAAGCTGAAGATTAAGGTGCAGCAACACACACAGTAAAAACTTGGAAACACTTAAAGCATTTCCCATTTCAAGATTTACCCAGATAATTAGCATAATGTGCCTAGTCCCTTTAATTTTCAGCATTGCAATGGCAGCCAGAAACAAAGAAAGAAACAAACCAACCCCCAGATTTTGAAGGGGAGGGACACAGGACTGACAGACCCAAACTACAAAAAACAAGCAAAGAAACGAGACAAGTGGTCTGTGCAGTGGGTGAGGAATTGGCTGGCGGGCCGCACCTAAAGGGTGGTGGTAAATAGCTCTTTTTCAAACTGGCAACCCGTCACAAGTCGGGTCCCCCAGGGATCAATATTAGGCCCAATGTTATTCAATATCTTCGTAAGTGATCTGGATAACAGGATCAAGTGTAGCCTGACGAAGTTTGCAGATGACACCAAATTGAGTGGGGAAGTAGACACTCTTGGAAGGGAGAGCCACCCTGCAGGAAGATCTGGATAGGCTGGAAGAGTGGGCTAATGAACCTTATGAAGTTTAACAAGGACAAGTGTAAGGTCTTGCACCTGGGGAAATATAATCCAGGAGTGCAGCACAGGCTAGGATCCACTTGGCTAGAGAGCAGATCTGTGGAAAGGGACCTGGGGGTCCTAGTGGACAGAAAGGTCAATATGAGTGAACAGTGTGCTGCTGCGGCCAAGAAGGCCAATAGGATGCTGGGTTCCATCAAAAAGGGCATCACCAGCAGAGATAAAGAAGTCATTATCCCTCTCTACTCGGTGCTTGTCAGGCCACGCCTGGAATACTGTGTACAGTTCTGGTCCCCGTTATACAAAAAAGATGCGGACAGGCTGGAGGGAGTCCAGAGAAGGGCCACCAAGATGATCAAGGGTCTGGGAAGCCTGCCATATGGGGATAGGCTGAGAGAACTGGGCTTGTTCAGCCTTGGGAAAAGGAGGCTTAGAGGTGATCTCATCACCATGTACCAGTACTTCAAGGGGAGCTACAAAGAAGATGGAGACTCCCTTTATACAAGGAGTCACATGGTGAAGACTAGGGGTAGTGGGTACAAGTTACTCCCAGGGAGATTCCGATGGGACACGAGAGGAAAATTTTTCACAATGAGAACAGTCAGTCATTGGAATAATCTCCCCAGGGAAGTGGTTGACTCTGCTACGCTGAACATGTTTAAGAGCCAGCTGGCTATGGTGCTGGGCCATCTCGTTTAGACTGTGCAAATTCTTGCCTAGAAAGGTTGGACCAGATAATCCTTGAGGTCCCTTCCAACCTGGTGTTTGATTCTATGATTCTATGATTCTATGATTCTATGATTCTATGAAAAAGTTTTTGGAAAACAACTTGCATAAAGAAAAAAAACCAAAAGAAACTGTTAAAAATTCACTACTGACTACATAAGAATATTTTCACTTTTTTTTAAAACTGATCAGGTTTGGGCCTTATTTAACTAGATCTAATAAACTATACAGCTGGTTCTTAGAGATCCTTATTGTCTCACCACTTTGACTAGTGTTGCAGTGGGTGTTTTGACAGCAAGGTAAGCTTCAAAGCTTTAAGTGATTTCAGTCTCCATTTGGCTGCCAGGCTGCTTTTCCCCAAGGAAGCACACACCAGAGCAATAACACCTTCTCTGAAAGTGAGCAGAGAACTCGCTTTTCCTCCACTGACACTTTCTGACAGAAGGTAAGGGAGACGTATAAAAAGTGCAAGGCAGTTTTAAGGTGAGGTTAAATGTTATAGCTGTTGTAATCTAACAGTTCACTGCAGCAGAAAGGAGGAAACCCCTCCTTCCACCTCATTGCTCTAATAGCCTCAGTCTCCCTGGTCTTTTGCTGATGTGATTCAGGTCTCAGATTCATCAGGTCCTTAGCTGACATGATTCAAATTACTAAACTATTGGAAAACTATGCATTTTTTCTGCTGAGTTAGCTTTCCATCAGGCTTGTGCTTAGAGTGGCTCATAGAGGGGTTTGGCAAGCTCCAGAGTCAAAGCTGCTGAAAAGCCTCTCCAGAAGAGGGAAGGACATAGCATGACATAGAGTCATAGAATCATAGAATTGTTAAGGTGGTAAAAGACCCTTAAGATCATTGAGTCCAACCGTTAACCTATCACTACCAAGTCCACCACTATACCATGTCTTCATGCACCACGTCTACCCGTCTTTTAAATACCTCCAGGGATGGAGACTCAACCACTTCCCTGGGCAGCCTGTTCCAATGCCTGACTACCCTTTTGGTGAAGAAGTTTTTCCTAATATCCAACCTAAACTTCCCCTGGCGCAGCTTGAGGCTGTTTCCTCTTGTCCTATCGCTTGTTGCTAGGGAGAAGAGGCCGACCCCCACCTGGCTCCAACCTCCTTTTGGGTAGTTGTAGAAAGCAATAAGGTCTCCCCTCAGTCTCCTCTTCTCCAGAGTAACCAACCTCAGCTCCCTCAGCCGCTCCTCGTAAGACTTGTTCTCTAGACCCTTCACCAACTTCGTTGCCCTCCTCTGGACACGCTCCAGCACCTCAATGTCCTCCTTGTAGGGAGAGGCCCAAAACTGAACACAGTACTCGAGGTCTCTTCAGTGTTGGCAAGATGCTAAAGTGGCTCAGCTGTTGCATGATACTCATGCACGCCCTCACTTCCTACAAGGAACAACAGTAAAACATTTTATAAGATGCTTAACATGGATTACAGCAACAAGGAGAATATCAGCTTGTACATAGGAGGGAGTGGACGAGGACTGAATCAACTGCTGAGCAAGGAAGGTCAGATAGAGGAGTGACACTTCAGTTGTTTCAAAGTGCTAAAAATCATCCCTAAATTTCAGAGACCGCTACATTAATTGAAACAGATCTATAAATGCTCTTGGGAATACAGAACACAGAAAACAGATAAAAATATTTTTCTTAGAGTATTTAAATATTTTGTGAGTCTGACGTGGTTTTTTTATCTGTTCAGGTTGGCAATGTCTGTTTTCTTCATGACTTCACAAGCAGAGGATAGATAAAATAGGTTATTAACCGCTTTTACTCCTATCCTTTATACAAACAAACAGCTGGAGAAAGCATACTGGTCCCTATATTTCTTCAAAAATATCAGCCTGATAAAGTTGAACCTTTTAAATTTTAGTTTCTCTCACTTTTGTCATACAGTACCAGACAAGTTCAACCTGACAAATGAAAGTTGAGCAAAAAGGATAAGAAGACATACTGGAGAAAGGATGTAAAGCTTAACTAGAGACAGTTATCCACTCCTTCTTGATTCAGAGTGTACTTTGATTTTATAGAGTCTCTTTCATCATTACTTATACAGTAATGTTCTACATATTTGAAAACACAAATTAGAAATGCTTCTTGGTTCATGTGAAAATATACATGCTTGCCAAGGTTTCTTAATGTTAATTGCTACTCAAAAAGTAGTCAAATTAGAACTTGATTTTTTTTTTTAAATAGAAGTGTGTGGAATGACAACACATCTTAGAAGAGTATCTCAAGTAATACCCATATAAAATACATATATTTCATACTGTTAAAATAATGAAAATTTGGGGCATCAAATTAATAAGAAGCAGTCAAGGAATTCTTTAAAATTCTTTGAAACAGAATTTGTTCATCTGCCTTAAATTCTGATGAAGCAGCTTTCAAAATTTGAGAAGGTATGGACAGTTAGAAAGTGTTGTTAGTCTTCAGCAGCAGCTGGAAGAGAAAAACAGAAGCAGTTTTATGTCCAAACAAATAATCTACCTTTCAAAGCCTTATTAATAGACACAGTTTAAGATAGGAATTTCACACTGATTGACCTGTAGGGGCAAGCAGGGATACTTAAACATACTGAGCCTCATTCCACTCTCATTTATTGCATTGGCTTCAATGTAGTGACTTCCAGTGGTGTAAGAAAGAGGTAAACTGGATGTTAAATGACTTTCAGAACAAGTTCTATTACTATAATTTCTTCAGGAATGTTATTTATCTCTCTTTGTGTGACAGCAATTGTAATGACTGCATTAAGATAGAAAAGTAATATTGAAGCTCCTCAAATAAACCAATTTTTTAATCGCACCTGAAAAAACCTACTGCAGAGAACCCTATGTATTTATTGGCAAGAAGAAGAGACCAACCCTGGATGTTTCAGAATAACTTCCACCCTCAACAATATACAGAAAGAAAAAGCATAAGGAAAGATTAAGGGTATAACACTCTTACTTTTTGAGGCATATTTACTTTCTACTGCATAGAAAGGAGGAAGAAGACTAAAATCTACAACAAAAACTTTAGCTAAAATAATCCTTGAACCATATGCTTACAAGTCTTCAAGTTTTCTTACTCTAAAATTAAGGCTTTCCAGAAAGGCAATAGAAGTAGTTATTACAGGCTTTCAAATGTGGTTTCATATCATTTAGGGGCTTGGGAGTGGGGCAGGGGGCACCAGCAAAAAAAACAAAATCTTTGGAAGCTTTTCAAAACAAAATGCTTTGCTTAAAATATATCAAACTAAGGTCAGACATACAACAAAGGAATTCAGATCCACTTTTAGAAAATTATATTTAAAAATATATAACCTGAAAGATATTACCCTGAAGCCAATATCAATTCATTTAATCATGGACTTGTTGATATTTTGTGAGCTATGTACCTTTCAACAGGAACACCAGCTGCTTTGGACCGTAAACTTT
The DNA here is from genome assembly GCF_047370975.1 of Nipponia nippon. Taxonomy (NCBI): domain Eukaryota; kingdom Metazoa; phylum Chordata; class Aves; order Pelecaniformes; family Threskiornithidae; genus Nipponia; species Nipponia nippon. The sequence goes on from NW_028262347.1 coordinate 47,893,337, forward strand.
GTCTATTAGGAGAATATAAGTGACTAGAATTGTGTTATTACTTGATCTGAATTCTCTTAAGAGATGGGGAGAGAGTAATCCAGGAGAAGTGAATTCTGGTACTTATTTATCTTTTTTTTTTCCTTAAAAAAAGTTGAACAAATGTCTACTCAGTTGCTTAAATATCAGTGCCTACTAAAATTTCAGATATTCTACATAACTGAAAAAAGGGGCTGGAAGATACAACTCAAGACTTATGTGAGGCCTTGGACTTGTACCTGTAGCTAGGCATGGTATCCCATGGTTTAAGAAGATGGATCACAGTTTGGGAAGTATTGAAGCATTTCAACCAAAATAAGACAGCTTTGCAAACATGAACTAGCTTGGTATGTTCTTTCCACCCTTATGTCTTGATGTGCTTTACAATAATCAGATATGATTCTCAGGGGAAACCATCTTTTCACTCTTGCTCACTCAAAATTGTGAAATCATGTGTGTGAAAGCACAGATTTGCTGTATGTCATTAGACCTACTTATGTCTTAACAGAATTACTACGTAATTGAATGTGTTGTCTAGCTAATGGTCTGTGTAAAAGATACACTTGAAACAAAAGAATGCACTTCATAAATGCTGTAAATAGTGACAAATCAGTCCTGAAACCTAGAAAGACATATAAAAGGAAGAAACAAATAAGGTCATAGCACATCCTCATGTTAGAAATATCCAGGTTTTGCCTGAAAGCATTCATTCTTGTTTTGCAAATCTTATTGTTACCCAGGCCCCTAGGTCCTTCTTTTTCTAAGCACTTTTTCCAGTAGTTACCTCTTAGAGTTCAAAGAACAGATAATGTCATGAATTAATTTTTTTTTCCCCAAAAGTCCCTAAGAGATGTTATTTATATCCACTGTATAGATTTAGGATAGTTACCACAAACACATTCCCCAATATAAAACATGAAAGAAGGAAGAAGAATATAACACAAGTAAGAAGGTGCCTTTTTTGCACCAAGTTCTACATAGTATCTGTACCTTCTAGGGGCTCACTCTAGGTACAGAATAAACTCCAACCTGAAACAGCTGTTGAACAAGCACAAGGGAAACCCAAGAGCATTGCAGAAAAAGGTCAAAACAGATCTTTTGATTTTATGATTTGTCTAGCACACAGCAGAACAGAAAGGAGTGGAACGTAAGAAGATATCAAGGAAGGAATGCAGTCAACACTTAAGCTTACTTGCTCAAGCAAAGTGGAGCACAGGAAATAAGTGGTATTGGCTGAGGACTGCTGAAGAATGTAAACAAGACAGGTCAGTTTGCTGTACTGCTGTGAATTCCTGTGGAAAATGAACGTTTTTTTTTTTATTTCCTCAGGTTTTTTTAGGAAACTGTTGACATAGGAAAGAAGAAACTAACAAACTAACAGTGGAACAGGAATACCAGTGAAACCAGGACAGGTAGAACACTACATTTTAAAGAGGATGGATTTAACACCATAACAAATGGTGCTTGAGTTTTCTTCCTTCCTAGAACAGTTTCATTTGTTTATGCTATACCACATTTTGTAATACAGTTATTTACACAAATGGCCTAAAAGGATTTCAGAAGGCAGCAGAAAGTTCCAGATGAAAATGGCACAACATGTGGGCACACCATAGATCTCTATTAAGAGAAGGGGGCATAGCTATTACTGCACAGCAAGGTAGACGAAAAATAACAATGTGAAGGTAAAGATAGAAAATAAAGATGTTAATCTTAATTTATTTCCTATTATTTAATATTACCCTCCCTTTTAAATCTTTCTTTAATGTGTTTTGTTTCATCTTAATTTGAAGAAAAGATAATCAAAGATATTGTTATGTTGCTCTTGGTTACTCCCCAATGCTATATATCAGAAACAATTATATTTAATTAGCTAGTGTTTTAAGTAACCCACCATTTAAAAGGAAACATACAATTGGACCCAAAGGAGACAAAATGGAATCTGATCTGGAAAAGTTAGGTTTTCATACGAGCAACCTATAATAAGAAATACCTATATTACTATCTCAGGCTGTGACATTCATAATTGATTGCACAAGATGCTGAAATATCCATGGGTATCCAGAAGCATTTCAAGGGGGCTCTATATATTTAAACAAGAAGCTTGGGAGATTGGGAAAACCACAGCTAGTGTGCATATTTCCTTTAAAAAATAGCTTGCTGGTGGTAGGAGCGTCTAGGGAGAGTTTAATGAAAGGCTCTTTGCCTCATTCTTTCTGAGGTCCATAGGAAAGGAAGTACTTTAACAGAGTTCATTGGAAATGGGACAGAATCAATCTCTCTTGTTTTTCCTTCAGCCTTTCCAAGGCTCTAGAAGAAAGGAACTTTCAGGTGTTGCATACAGGAGCAACATATAGTGCCATAATTTATTACTAATAACTTGAAAAGATTATATTCCATAAATAGAAGAAGTTAAACACACTAGAAAATGCTCTTATCTCAGACTGACTGATTTTAAGCCTTATGGGCTTCTGAAATCTCCTTCTTCCCCTATCTTTTTTACCTATTACTATCATATTTATTTCTTTCAGCAGTACCTTAAGAAAATATGACAAACATCTGTCACTTGTGACTAAACATCCAGTTCAGCATATCCACTGCACTATCAAGTGCACCATACACAAGCTCATACATCATTTAGTCTTAGTAGCATGACAGCAGCACAGCAAGTGCACTGGACAAGAAGCTACAGGTAAGAATTTTTATTTTTTTCAGGGCTTAACTCTTGCTTAGTCGTGCATCTGTCTTTTTGTGTTCAAGTCTCAGATCTCATACTCAGGTAGAGTCACAACTCAGGAATGAAACAAGGCCAGGACTTTAATTTGAATGTAGCAGTGCTTTTTCCATATCTGCAGCAACTCCCGCGCTTGGAATAGTTCAAAAATGTCTGGCTGCTTCTGCAATTTAGAGATCTTTCATTTTTAGGTCACCCTGCCTCACAAGCTACACTGACAGACATGCAGTAAGCATTTCAGATTAGGAGACAGATGCTGTAACTCCTATTTAAACACAAAAGTTTAAAAGGCAAGAAATTCTTCTTTACAGATTTTGTTTTTAAAACCCCTGTTGTGGTATGTAATCCTTATGCTTTCCTAAGAAGCTCCTGGAGTCTGGCAGTACAGATACAACAACAGGCTTCTGTTACATATCTAACATCAGAGATTTTCAGAATTAAATATCCTAACTCCCCATGGGAAAGGGTGGAACATCACAGCAAACAAGAAAATATATAACTCCACAATTAATTTGTAGTACTTTAAGGAGAGTTCTGCCCGTGCCCAGGTTTGGAAAATATTTTGCAAAATAAATACTCGCCTATAACAAATTTAAAATCAGAAGTATGATTTTCCTCTTCATTATTCATTGTTTCAGAAAAACAACATTCTCTGGACAGTCAGCATCAACTTGTGGCAATGTTATATGCAGCACAATGGATTTTTGCTTTTTTTGTTTAAAGGTTAAGGATTGTTTTTTGCTTGGGGGGATTGCTGACAAAGCACTTGGCAGTAGGTACAACATATCTACAGTAAGTAGATCAGAGTATTTTACCTACAAACATGCTGCAATAAAGTGCCATCATTCAATCAATACAGATTACTTAGTTAACATTTTTCTTAACGTATCTGGATTACTAGTTCATTAGATCATTACCTGATAAATAATGTGGGTAATGAATTGAAAGAGTAACTACATACCTTCAGGAAGAACCTGCCCGATAACAATAATCCATTAGAAAAACTGGCAGTATCCTCTGATCTATTGCCTGCAAAGCTATGACTTGATGGAGAGTTTCATTCCCTCTGCTCAGCACTCCAGAAGAAAATCAGCACAATTTAAATATTTCTCAGGATGTGACAGCTTTCTAGATCCCTGGTTGCATTCTGTTCCCAGGGGTTGACAATCTGGTGTTCCAGTGTGCATAGAGCAGTGAAGATGAATTGAAAAAGCTTGAGATAAATTAGGGATGGCTAAGTTAAAATTGTCTCTGCTCCCGAGTCTCTCATCTGCAGTCTGCAAGCCTATTTTGCTGCTAGATGGCAGGCTGCCTCAGTGAGTTCTTCTAAGCGACAGGGAGCATTTTCAATGAAGAAAAATTCTCCCATTATCTAAGCTAATGTGACTGCAGCTAAATCTAGTCTTAAAAGTGTCTACTAGCATGAAATTCATTCTCACTGTTGCTTTCTTTCAAGCCACAATTTAAAAAAGAAAAAAAAAAAAAAAAAGAAAAAACACCACCATAGATTTTTCTATCTGAAAGAAATACTCAAACTTTTTAAGCTGATAAATGGTAGCACGTTTCATGATATAGCTGTGCCCAACAATCTAAGTAGGGGAAATTTTCACTGTTTCCCAAACTTTATCTGCTTATACGCAAATTATTCTTCCACTACCTATTCTTTCTGTTTTGCTTTTAACAGTTATCATTTCTTTGCAATTATCTTAATTTTGAATGTTCCAGGAGAGAAAGTGGCAGTATTTTCCCCTTGTTGACAAAGAATGAAGTGACAGCTAAAATTATGAACAATTAACATGTTTAGCTTTAGTAGACAATCATCAAAAAAAAATGTGATTGATATTTTGCCATGCCACTAAAAATTTTTGTTAAAAAAAATAAAACTTTTGTAACAGGTTTTTGATCTTTAATTATGAACTACATGTCTGATTGCACTAGTTTACAAGGAAGCTAAAACTGAAATTTTCTAGATAGCAGTTTAGTGCCAAAGCTGTTTGACAAAGTCACTACAAGTTGTTATGTAAAAACTTGTTATATAGATGGCTCAAGCACAGGAGGTTTAATATTTTATCCTCTTAAACTTTGGATATTTTTTTTTTTTTAAAAAAAGGAATAATTTCAAAGAGCTAGTGTCAGACATGCTCCCTAGTAAACAAGCACTTTTTACTTTAGTTTCAGATGATCTAGCTTTCTGGAATCCTAGGTATCTACCACCAACAAGTTTCTCAGATTTGAATTCTCGATATCATGAAAATTCAGGCTGCCACCCTAAACTGTAAACAAACAGAGATGCAGCTGAATACATGTGAATATAGCCTCAGTTCTAGAGCATTCTGAGAACGATAAATAAGTATATGTGCGAGTTTTGGCTGGGATAGAGTTAATTTTCTTCATAGTAACTAGTATGGGGCTATGTCTTGGATTTGTGCTGAAAACAGTGTTGATAACACAGGGATGCTTTCATTTCTGTTGAGCAGAGCTTACACAGACTCAAGGCATTTTCGGCTTCTCACACCACCCCACCAGCAAGTAGTCTGGGGTGCACAAGATGTTGGGATGGGACACAGCTGGGATAGCTGACCCCAACTGAGCAAAGTGATATCCCATACCATATGTCATCATACTCAGCATATAAATCTGGGGGAAGCAGAAGGAAGCGGAAAGGCTTGGAGTGATGGCATTTGTCTTCCCAAGTTTATATGTGATGGAGCCCTGGTTTCCTGGAGATGGCTGAACACCTGCCTGCCAATGGAAAGTAGTGAGTGAATTGCTTAATTTGCTTTGCTTGTGTGCGCGGCTTTTGCTTTACCTGTTAAACTGTCTTTATCTCAACCCATGAGTTTTCTCACTTTTACCGTTCTGATTCTCTCCCCTATACCACCGGGGGGAGTGAGCGAGTGGTTGCATGGTGCTTAGTTGCTGGCTGGGGTTAAACCACAACAGTATACCACCAAGAAATAGATGTAGACTGTGCTTTCATCAAACAGGCATGAAGAGACTCTGAAGATCTTTGGGACATCACTGCTAAGGTCTGTTTTGTTCCCCATCCCCCCGAGGTAAAACATGCACTCACATTAACAGAACACTACCAGGCGAAGTGAGGAGGGATGATCAGCATTAACTGAGGGTTATTTCACTAAAGCCACCAGCCCCACAGAGCCTCCGTGTTCCACGCTGAAGGAATTACATTCAGCCTAATCCTTTAAACAGAAGCTCCTTTGGCCTTTTTTCCAGCAACCACCCCTTGGAGCATATGCAAGCACTTAACGAAACCCAATTGTTCAGCAAATGCAATACACATAAATGTAGCCCAAAATAGCATATATTTCTATAGGGATTAAAAAGTTTCCCATGCTGCCTTGCTCTAGGATTATTTCTGGTGTTGTGACACTCACACTTCTTAATTCTAGGTGGGACTGGATATGCTGGAGTCCTAGGCATTAATATTTGTACGTTCTCCATGTAAACGGATCATGATATAACAATTAAAAACAAAAAAACGAAACAAGCAATCAAACAAAAAAAAATCAAAAAAAAACCCTCTCAACTTGGAGAGAATTTTTGATGCAATTTTGCAAATCACAGAGACAACATGGGTAAGTATATGAATTTTGACTGGCTGAATTTAACCTTCACTAGTAACCAATTTAGTTACATCTTGTAAGGCATGTAAAACACAGTTTATCCTGCAAAGATATTTTTGTAATGAGCATGTTGTTTAGAAGAGAGTCATGGTTAGTGAAAGAAAAAATCATCAGCTTCATCTGTGATCCTTATGACAACCTTTTTTACTTGTGTTAACATTTTTAATTTGCTTTTATTTTAAGGTTTTGCCAGCAGGTTGAGGGAGGTGATCCCTCCCCTCTACTCACCACCGGTCAGGCCACACCTGGAGTGTTTTGTCCATTTCTGGGCTCCTCAGTACCAGAGAGACATAGACATACTGGAGAGAGTCCAGTGAAGGTGATGAAGGGACTGGAGCATCTCTCCTATGAAGAAAGGCTAAGAGACTGTTTAGCCTAGAGAAGAGAAGGCTCAGGGGGATCTTATCAATGTGTATAAATAGCTGAAGGGAGGGTGCAAAGAAGATGAAGCTGGGCTCTTTCCAGTGTTGCCCAGTGACAGGATCAGAGGCAATGGGCACAAACTGAAACACAGGAGGTTCCCTCTGAACATCAGGAAACTGTGAGGGTGGCTGAGCACCGTCCCAGGCTGCCCAGAGCGGTTGTGGAGTCTCCCTCCTTGGAGATATTCAAAAGCCGACAGGAGGTGGTGCTGGACGACCAGCTCTAGGTGGCCCTGTTTGAGCAGGGGTCTTGGACCAGATGACCTCGAGAAGTCCCTTCCCACCTCAACCATTCTGTGATTTTCACTTTTATTTAGGAACCACCAAAATCATGGTGTTCATGGTGCCAGTGATTTTCTCTGTTAAACTAGTTCCTTATTTTATTAAGATTTTGTGAGCATTTATTGTCCAAAACATCTTTCTTAAATGAGGTTAGATTATTAGGTTCCTCTTCTCTTCTGCTTACACAAATACAGCATCTGCTGCTGAAACTAAAGAAACTGCCTGGAAAAAGTATTGATCAAGACCCCACTGTGCAACAGCCCAGCTGTAAAGTTCCCAAAGTCTTCCCTCTTCACCGTAAGGTAAGGCTTGATGGAAGACTCTTTAGAGCTAAAAGCAACCTGCTAGCCTTAAAGACAGGTTTGGTTTGTGTGCTATTTAGAAATTTTAGGATAAGCATCACTCGCCTCTCCCCTCTCTCAGCAGCTACTGCTTCATGTAACTACCAGTGACAAGCTGCTGTTTGTCTTAAAGCCTCTGTAACTTGGGCCAAATAGCCACAGCAGCATCTCAGCTTCTATTAATGAAAATCTACTAGCTTGGACAATTTTTAAAAAGAAAATAATTGTAATTCATTATTTCTAGTGGTATCATTATTTTACAAGGTATGATTCATTCATGTTTAGTGGTTTGAATCAGTAACACTAACATGTCAGTTTCTAGGAATCTTCTTGTTGGATTTTGGGGTGTGACACAGAAGGAAATAGAGAAGCAATTTAGCCAACAAAACAAAGTAATCCAAAATGTCTTAATAAAATTCTCAGCTTTGACCACATATTCAACTCTGTTCTCTTCTTAAGCAAACAGGCAAAGAAAGGAGGTGAACTTCAGTACTAACAATTGGTTTTTTCCAGGGAAAGAGGTTTAATAAACCCTGAAGATTATTAGGGATTAGGCCCAAGACACTCAGCAAAGCATAGTCACTTGGCTTACAGAGTTTTAGAACAAGACATAGATTCACAAGAAATTCTCAGACATTACCAGGAAAAAAAATGAATAGGGCTTTTTTTTTTTCCTTTTTCTTTCTAAGTTTTCTACTAGTACAGTTTAATATCTTTTTGGAGTTTAATGGACAGTCCTAGATGTTCAGGTTGGGAGCAGAGGTGACACTGTTGGCATAGCATGCTAGATATTTTTGGTGTGCTGTAATCCAGTTATGAAAACATGTTTCAAAACATCAGAAGACAGCAGCAGCGCTAAGGGCAGGCTGAAAACAGTGATCATGGAGTGGTGCGTACGGTAACTCTGTGATACCTACTGGATAACAGAACTCTTGTGATACATACCTGGATAACAGAAGTTGTAATTGTTTTAAGAATATTTTGACCTCAGTATACATTAGAACTTTAGGAATGTTAATTTCTAGAAGCCAAAGTTATACACTGGGCTTATTTAGTTTTTCAACTTGAATGGTAGTGTGATTCCAGCGTTACCAGGCAGATATCTAAAGGATATTAAAAAAAGACTTCTATATAATAGGATACACTAAAAAAATTATGCTTGGATACATCATCAGAACTTCAGCTCTCCTCCAACTGGTAATTCTCAATGAGGAAAAGAACTTAATTTAGATAAAGGTTTGTCTTTTCTCTTTCCCCATCCTTCTTCACTGGAGACAAAATAGTAGTTAATGAATTCAGAATATTTTCTCCACACTCTACCCTGGCTGTCTTGCATTAGATTTTACTAGCAGAGAAGAACTTCTAATGGGGAACCCAGTGGGAGTGGAGATATGCAATTCAAAGATTAAATCTTCAGAGTCAGAAAGGGAGATTTTTTTTTGCTACTGTATATTATATTTTGTACACATATATATAATAACTTTGAAAAAACCACAATGTGTATGCATATAAACATTTAGTAAACTTTTTGAAGTAGCTTTTTCATTACTGTGGATTGAACTCTTGCATAATTTTATCTGCTTCGTATGTTTCTTCAGTTTGGTCTTGAAACACGTTACACTCTCTGCTTGTATGGTTTTTAGACCATAGCTTGTTAGTTTTCCTTGCTTAGATTCATAGAGGATTAGGTCTTGATGAAAATAAAACACTTTAATAAAAATATTTTTGCTAATCTTAAGATTTAATACTATAAAGTGTTAGCTTCCACTATGAGTACGCCTTAATCAAATGTACAGGGACCACATAATGTGCTCTTCTGCCAGTGGTTTTCATACACTAACAACTTGTAACGTGAGAAACAACATCCAAGATAGAAGTATGTAAATTTGAAGAGGAAATTTAGACATTGGTGTGCTGTTTGAGACTGACTAGACAACTTCAGTGGGAGAAATTACTTAAGCCAGAAACGTGTCCCTACAACAGGGAGTGATTTAGGCCAGTGTCAGCTGAAAGGCCCTCTTCAAACTTCAGTCTGCCACTTTATATGGTTCCTGGAAGTAAGCAGTTGAGATTTAATGAGGAAAAGAAGGATGGAAATACATGCTCTGAATATGCTGATGTTCATTTCTCTTTTTGACTATCGTTAAACTTCCTGCTTTCAGGCTTTCTTCATTGTGCCTTTTAGAAAAGCAACAGTTTTCAGACTGGAACATACAATATTAAACAGTGAGATTTTTTTTTTCCCCCCTCCCCAAAATAAGCAGGTAGGTAGATTGTCCTGTTCTCTTTCCTTACTACATTTGTACACTAACAGAAGACAATAGAACAACTATATCCCAAAGAACATTTAGGTATTTAGATGGCCACAGATAAGTAAAAGATGTGAGAAAAAATAAACATAATCCAAGAATTCTTAATCTGAAGTTCTGCATGAGGATGTGTTTCCCCTAATCCTGCCTTATACTGAGTTATCAATCATTGTCTAACAACTGGAGACACAATTTGCTTGCTTCCATCTTAGGCTCAAATCTTGTCACATGATCCCTGTTACAGGCTACATGTTCTTATCAGCTTATGTACAGTTTAAATACTTTATGAACAGGTATATACATGGAGGAACACACATAAGCACTCTTTACACTTGCTATAAGAGAAGTTGACTATACGTATTATCACCAAGATGTAAAGACTGGAAAGATAAGACCTGTAAAATGTAACAGTTCACTGACAGGTCCTGACATCACACACTGTGTATTTTTCCAGAGTTTTTATTTCCATGATATCTAGATTTGTTTCTGCACTCCTAGGGGCAAGTCCTTTTTTTTGTGTTTTGTTTTGTGTTGTTTTGTTTTGTTTTGTTTCAACCAAAAGGAAACCAGAACATGCTCTCTGACACCACTCCATGAAGAAACGCAGAAACAGGAAACACATATGATGTTTGTTCCAAAATACTAATGTACATGCCCCTGTACTGAACCTGACAAAGATAAAAATGAGAACCCAAAGAGGAGTTACAATCAGTTATAATTCAAATAGTTAAAACCTGCCTATGTTAAAACAAACAAAAAAACAAACAAACCCACCAAACAGGTGGCCCTCTCCATCACTCAACTCTGCTGCCTGATTTTTGATTTTCAAAACTGTTGATTTTTTCCAGGTTTGTTGTTACTTGGAGTTTTGAAGTCCATCATTTAATTTAAAAACCTTTGTTTTATAGGGAAAGATTTAGTGAAAGATGTCCCTGTCCATGGCAGGGGGGGTTGGACTAGATGATTTTCAAAAGTCTCTTCCAACCCAAACCATTCTATAATTCCATGATTCCATACTTCAGTTTTCATAAACATTCTCAAGCTGTTTGTTTTTTCTGGGTTTTGGTTTTGGGTTGGGTTTGGGGTTTTTTTTGGCTTCTGTTTCTTCAGATAATTCCATTTAAACCTGCAAACATCACATATTAAAAAAAAAAAAAAGAAAAGTCAATAATATATTTTATTGGTTGGTATTAAAAGAAAACACAAAAACCCCACAACTTAATTTTGTCTTGAAAGCAATTAAATACCTATGTTACAAAATAAATAGAAGCTTACTGATTAAGAGATCTCATTTCAGTTTAATTATAGGTATCTTAAATTATTCAATAAGAAAGCTCCGAACAGTTTGCATGTCAGACACAATGCATTTTTTGTTCTGGCTTCTATTGTCCTCTTTCCTCCACTGGCTAAACTGTAAGGAGGAACATGCGCTCCTAAAATTTCAACAATCAATGATGAAAGATCCTTCAAATTTCCTGCTTTCAACCTTTTAGCTACATATTTGCTTCCTTCAGCTCTCATTTGCATTATAGTGAATAGGGTCTTACTTTGAACTTACACGTCACCTTTCATCTCAAAAGTTCAAGGCAAGTTAAATGTGCCTCTCTTGAAACCCATAAAACTTGTGTTATACAGCCTGAAATCTCAGCAGCTGTATGTGAATTGAGAGGAACTGATTAGGATACTGGAGGAAAATAAAATAAAACAAAACCCCTGTTACATAATTCCAGCCAAGTGGAGCAGAGCTTTTAGACACTACTACAATACAAATAAATAGTTAACTAGAGAAATAATGTCTTAAGAAATAAGGAAGAAGAAATATGGAATATAAACACCATGCACCCTGTGGGAGCACACTGCAGAATTCAAAGCACGTTCAAGCATGTCCAAACCTTTTAGTTTGTTCAGAAATCTTGTGCTTAGCTCTGAGGTACTGTGGAGTGGTTTTGCTGTGATAAAACCTGATAAACCTGCCCTGAATATTTTGATTTAAAATAAATAAATAAACAATAATAATAAAGAAGAAAATGATCACAGGCTGTTATTTGTGCTATTGAAATTGAATAATTGTCTTTAACTGTAAGATTACCTTACAAATAAGATATTAGGGGGAAAAAAATCTCCTTTTATCTTATTTTACCACTTAACATATTATAAGGAGATTATTTAAGAACGTAGGGAAAATGATAAGAAGGTTCACATCTTATTTCCAGTTCTCCCATGAAAACAGAAGAATGAAAAAAAGGTTGATACATTTGACATAAAAATAGAGTTTTTCAGACTTTCATTCAAAACTTTGAAGGTGTTATTCTTCATGTTTCATTTTACATATAAAACACAGAGAGATATGAATCTTAAAAACTAAGAAAAAAGAAAGTGCATCTTGATAAAACAGCTCTTATTGTGAATTTATAGTAAATTTATCTAGAAAATAACAATCCTGGGACATGAGAAACTATCTCCCTCTAATGAAAATAGTGGTCAGGTGACCAGATATCCCTGGATGCTTAGATGTATCCACTGCTGAGAACTGTCTGATAATTCTCTCACAGTCAAGAATTCGGGGGTATGAAACCTAATTTCTTCTGTAAATGTGTCTCCTATTATACGTATTTTTCAATAGATTACATTATGAAAAGGAGGAAAGGGGAATGGTGGTGGCTGTATTTCAAAAGAAATCTGGCCAAATAAAACTATGACTAGCATGTCTAATATTGAACACAGTTCCCCATCTTCTGTGTACCTGGATTTGATTTTGAAACATGTTTCAGAGACATGCATTTCAAAGATAAAGTGCCAGCCTGCATTCATACAGAACACATATGAATTCTCATAACACCCAGTTTAAACTCAGCCTTTGACTCCTAGACTATGCTTTTTTTAATACTACTGAATACATTAATTGATAAGGGAAAAACAAATACAATAAACAAAAAACCACTGGTATCCCTTAAAATGAGTTTGTGTGTCCCAAGATGTTACTGGAAAAAGGGAATCACAGTGGATGTGATCCAACAGGATCCACATGCAGTAGGGAGCATAGAATTCTTCATTAATAGAAATTTTAAATGTAATCTGATTGCCTTTTTTTTTTTGTAAGAATTGTAACACACAGATTAAAATGAGTCTCTGAAAAACTGTGCAGACCTAAAGTAAATCTCAGTGATACATCTGTTATTGTCAATTCATAGCAAAGTCCTTTCTTGTGGTGACAGACTGTCTTTTAAATGAATGAGATGGGCAAGTCCTTTGATGATTACTAAGTACATTGGATTTCAAACAGTAATCATTTAGGCAGGCCTGTTGTCCATATTCATGCAGGAAATCAAACTAGATTATTCTAGTTGTACTTTGTGGATTTTAGAAAATAACCAACAAATTAGTGGTCAGTCTCCCTCTGAGACTGGCACATCTCTGTTTAAAACAGTTGCTAAGACTTCCTTTACACATCCTGACAGTTAATGTCATTGCTGCTGCACCTATATATCTTTCATTTTGATACATTAATTTGCATAAAGAGCAGGCCATTCACCATTGTGATACCATCAGAAAGTCTCCTAAATGTCTGTCACGTATGTTTTAATTATTTGTTGTGCTACAGTAGGTCACCACCTGAAAAAGGCATCACTTCACTTTAGAAAACTCAGGCTTAAAAAACCTCCTGTAGATTGAATTGCAGCTTTGACATACTGTTTACACTTTTGTGGACACGCATACACTCTCCAAAGAAACCAGTGACTGCATTTAAAATAATTTACAACACATAGGTTATACGTCAGTACAAAAAGAGTTTCTTGATGAGAAACTCCCCCCTCTTTAAGAAGTAAAATGAAAAATAGTTGCTGCCTAATCATTGATTTTAAACCTTCATTGTACTTTACCCCCCCCAAAAAAAAAAGTTTTGAAAGCTGTCAGTTTGACTATATAATTTTTTGCCCCCAACAACCACATTTTTAAGTACCAAATTTAACTTTAATGAAACTCTCTTCAAAGAATGTGGGGGAACATGAGGGAAGGAGAATAACCACAAAATACACACATACTCCAATGAAACATGCACATACACTCATTTAAATGCAGCATAGAGCAAAGCTTATTTTACTCTCCCAGTGCTGTTTCTAATATGAAATAAATTAATATGGCAGTTTCCTTCTCACTGGTGAAAACAAAATTGGTTCTTTCACAAATAAATTGCCTGTATATTTAAAAAGGAACTAATTCCTTACACACAGATTTTGTTTGTATTTCCACAGATTTTTAAACCTTACCATCACTACCATGCAGGTCTTCTCTCTCACTGCCCTGCCCCCTCAAAAAAATCACAGGTTTATTGATGACCTATTTTAATATTATGCTCTTGACGCTTTTTTTTAGAATGTTTTCCTTTTAAACAATTAAATTGTTTTTAAGCAAAAAACTGTAAACACTGTGACAGCAACTTTCCTTTAGCTGTGCACAGCATTTTCATCAGCATCTTGTTGCAGATCAGCTTTAGTAACCATTGGAGCAGCTGTATGGGGAAGATGAATTCAGCTTCTAACCAAAAAGGTGGAAGGTGGAACATGAGGAAATGAACCTATCGCACTTGGTCAAAAGGTCATCTCACGTTTACTGTGACTCCTTTCTTGCCATGTTTGACTCATCTAGATAAAGGAATGGTTCCACCTGTGCCTTATGCAAGTTCAGCAGAGCACCACTGTTGCCTTCATAGTAGTCAGCAAAAATTCTCCCTGGAATTCCTCCTGATGTAAAAGTTTGTCCATATCCTCATTTTGTAGTGATCAATGAAATGATATCCCATGGACAATTCGTTCAACTGGACATGATGGCATGCTGGTAAATGAGACAGAGCGTCCTCACTGACCTTTCTTGAGGAATACCCCCCACAACTGATTCCATCTGCAAGCTACTTGCTGAAAACTGGAAATGAAGGTGCCTCTTCACACTTCTTGGGGACTGTGGGCTCCCTGTACTCCATGATACTCACAGTTATGCAGAGACTGGGAAAGTCTCATCATCAAGAATATGCCACTGCTACACACCTTCAGTGCCCAACAGGCTGCATGACTTCATGCAGCTTGGAAAGCGAGGTCAAAGGGAGAGAAGCATTTCTGTAACTAAAAAGAACTGGGCAAAGGTCTTACCAATATCTATATTACTTTCCAAGTACCTTTTGCAAGGTCCAGGGTGTGGATCCTGAAGCAGAGCCAGAGACTATGGTCTCTTCCGGACTCTTCCACATGACATTCTCAGACCCCAGCATGCAAAGGTCCAGCCAAGTGGTAGGCTTAATGATGTGCTTTTTACATTCTCCAAAGTACACCTGCCCTGAGGTCTATTGCTTGGTCTTCAAAACAAGAGCTTACACCTTTCTGAACCATACGCAACACCTGCACCTATCCGCAGTGTAGGAAGCAAAACTGAATAAAGGTTCAGTGTAAGTCATGCTTTTTCCCTTCAACACATATCTTCTGTGTCCTACAGGCAGCTGCTTTATTTGCCAGTAGACAAACGGCAACAAAACCACAGCTAATTCTCTCTATTCGTTTTACATGTATTTTCTCTTCCTTCCTTTCTTTGAGGTACTTTTCTTTTCCTTGTCTTATTCCTCAAGTCTCCACATGGATGATTTCTAGCATAATTTTGAAGGCCTGCACAGACTACATGGATGAAAGCAACTAACATTAAGCAACCTTATCTGAAGAAGAAGTTTGACCATCCCCTTTTAAAGCAAAAAAGAAATTATCCTTCTTTTTCAACTCTGGAGTATCTTATTATCAGTATTTAAAAAAAAAAAAAAAGTTTTTAATGCTATATTTTATTCTTATGATAGTCTATTTTAAATATTTAAGGATAAATATACTGTATTTACCATAAATTTCAATGAAGTTACATATGTAATTATATTCATTTTATTAGCTTTCATTATTCTGAAACATTTCATACAATGCAATAAGACAGCAAGTGGAGTAATTTTATTCTTGATGCATTTAATAGCTTAGATTATTATTATTTTAAAGATACTTTTTTCCCCCATTTAGTTACAGTTAATACAGCATGCTTCACGTGGGAGATCTCTTCTACTTCTTTCACCTGAGTGCTAATATATCTGATGTATCAATGCCATTAAAACTGTCAATCATTTTTCAGCTCACATCAGATTTCTTAACTAATCTATTTACTTCATAACACATTCCAGGTAATATCATGAGACTATGTCCCCAAAATAAACAGGAATGTAAAACATTTTAGACTAAACATTTTCTTATAGGTAGATATAAGCATACATTCATGCACTTGAATGCTTTGCAAGGAACTGCTTTGGGCAGTAAAGAACTACAATAAGTATTTGAGATTAAATAGCCTATTAATTTTGTTACTCAGGTTCAAATGCATCTAATTGGATCATTTGTAATCACAGAGATAAAATTTTTTTCTACAGACACTTTATTCATTCCACATTCTTCCTTAAAAAATAACTGCATATTCAAATTTTTGTAACTAGATAATTTTTATTTGAAAACATCTCTTGTTGCTGACACACTTTTCAGCAGAAGGAAATTTACAGTGCAGTGGTACCTTAGAAATAACATCTAAATAAAATAAAATGCCTTGAGATTTAAAGTGAAAATAGAATACTCCTGTTAACCAACAATTGTCAGGTGGTTCATGTCAACATGGAACACAGTGGACACCAGAATTTACACTGAGTTCTATTGACCACTGAGAAATTGTTTCTTATTCTTCCTTTTCTCTTTACTAAAACTTTACTCTTACTTTCAGTCACTCAGCAAAAACTTCTAGGGAAAAAAAAAAACCAACACCTTGGATCATGTATTTTTGGCTGTAACTTAATCCACAAAATATTCTGACTTTCCATTATTAACACATACATGTAGGTCATTACATTTAGAAATGGATTTTGCAAAAAGAAAAAAATGAAATAGGTTTTCAGCTGACACTGAATTTCATATAATCAATTTTTTTGTCAGTCCATATGCTACATTTTACTATGACTCAAAAGAAGATTGTACAGCATGTTTAAGCTATGATACATACTGTATTCCATTTGATTAACAGCAAATAGAAATATTTACTGTAGGTTAGTACTCATTGCTTGTTTTAGGAAAACAAGATAAGGATTTTAGGTGGAAAAAATAAAAAAATAAAAAAAAAAGAAAAAATAACTTACTAACTCAAATGTGAGTTGAATTCAGTATTCATAGTATGATAAAATGCAAGTTTGTTTTTACAATAATTATATTATTATAGTGTTTGTGACTTGGCTTATTGTATTCATTAGTGGTTTTTTTTCTTTACAATAATAGTCAAAGACAATTATACAGGCAGTATAAGGTTTTCAGTTCAATAATCAAAAAAAAACATTGTTTTTTGAAAGTACTTTAGATATGTATGTGCTATGAAGAATATTCAAAAAAGGTTTTGCCAGTTTGGACCGCTACATTTCCCACACGTTCTACACCACTCAAGTTCTACCAGTGCATTAACTAAACTTAGCATTTGCAATGCTAGGAGTACATGATTTAAAAGTAAAAAATAATTATAGAATAAGAAAATAGGCACCTGACTGATGAATGTGGCATTCTTCTACTCTTTTTATGTCATCAGGCTTGTTTTGAGGCTGTACAGCAAGGTCAAAGCATTTCTGAAAGACTATGTTCTCACCTAATGTATAAGTCTCTTTGAAAATATTGCTAATTAACACATTTGGAGTTACTTTAAAACTATTTTATGTTGTGCAGAATCCAGCCAGACCTTCATCATCTACGTAAAAGCACAGAAGTGCTTTTTAAATCCTTTGTTCCACTATGTTGTTAGCTGCACTGAGGACACTTATGACCGCTCTGAGAAATGGCATAAAAAGTTCATTCAAATAAATGTGTCCCAGAATTTCCAGATTCAGAAAACAATTTCACCACTGTCTGACCTTTCAGGACAGAGATCTTGCCTATGGCTAATTTATTAGATAGTTAAATGGTTCTAATTAATTATGTACTCAAGAAAAGAATGTACTTATAGAGTGAAAAGGAACCACTTAACCCAGATATTTCCTTTGAGCCCTCAGCAAGTACAAAAACAAGAAGGGGAAGAAGAAAAGAAAGATTTTATCCACCCATTCAAGTTGCAGATGACAACTGGGTATACTATGACTGTAAGAACTCATATGACTTTTTGGTACTTCCAGAATTTGCTGAGATTACTGAGGCCTACACAATCTTTTTTCGTAAGTAATCTGCTCTGCTAAATTTTTGTAGCATTTGAGAAAAACATAAATCGATTCTTCCCCCCCACAATTTTGATATCAAACCCACTTCTGAATATAAGAATAATGTCATTCATAATAGTAGCAAAACAGTACTTCAATCTGATCAATTTATGAAGCAGGTTTAAAAGGGAGGAGAAAAGTGAGTTAGGAAGAATATTGGAGATACCTTTTTAAAAACCCTAAATTTTAACTCATCCTAGTAGATTTTTAAGCAATAATATTTCAGTGGTGTTCTATTATGAAGTGCTATACCTGACTAGTCAGAATGCAAATAAATATGTAAATAAACTTCTTACCTTAATGTTACTCTCTTTTTTATTGTTTTAATATTTAGAATATTTTACTCAATTACAAACGAAAAAAGATTTTCTTTCTGGATGGGAAACAAACACATTGTAAATACAAACTATTCAGATGGATGGTCTCTATTTTAGGTCTTTGCTGTGTACAATGTATTGCACAATATGTTCCTGTGAAAAGGTGCAACACAGATCAACAGCTTACCATACCCTGGGTGCTCACATAGGTCAGGGAAGATTACTCAGTTTGGGGATGTTTCCAGAATGCAAAAGGAAGTGGGGAAAAAAAAAACAGAACGAGAAGAGATGTATGTAGCAAGAGATCAGGGGATCCTGAGAAGAGCAGTGAATAGATACACAGCCAGACTTCACAAGAGACTGAAAAGACTTTTCTTGGATACCCAGGTGTACATGTGTGGAATTTGTTGCAGCTCCAACAGTCAGTGAAGGCTGCTGGATGAAAAGCAAGACTGGAGGAAAAGAGCAGTACTAGAAGTACACAATGGTCTGTAATTATTTCAGAAGTTCCCACCTGTGTAGCCTTAACTGAAGCTAGCTTTAGTGACTCAGAAGGTAACACCTGTGACACTGTAATTACACCAGTATTTCCATGTATTTTACTTGGGATCTGGCTCAAACTTCTGCTTGAACATACAAACAGAATATACAGCAGGGTCAATAAAAACAACAACAAGAAATTATTCTAGGGTTCATGCATCATGTGGTAACACACACTATGATGAACGATTTGTCCTCTTTTTCTCCTTTTTCCTGTCAACACACATGATCCTTTGCTCTGACGATTTTTGTTTATATAAATTTCTTCTTCTCATTATTTTTCACAGTTACCACAGCTCCATCACATCTTCAATAACAAGAGATCTGATGCTAACTAAAAATTGGATCTAATTAATCAGGGTCTATAAACCACTAATTGTTTTATACCTGCTTTGAGCTAAGGAAGGTAATGTGATTCAGGCAGTCTTTGGCAGCCACCTGAAATCCTGTTTATACAAGTAGACTCACTACTGCTATCAACAGGGAAATACTGCTAGTAAATTCATTTTATTTAGAAATTTCACCCATAGCTACATACTTTCTATTGGGAAGCAAAAGCAAAAGAAGGTTTAGCACAAGTTTTGTTGATTTATTCAACAGTTGCTATAAAGCATGTCAGTTAAGCTAACTGCTCCTTAGCTCTACCCATTTCTGGTTTATTACTCTGCTCTGTCCTTGCAATATACATTTAAGAAGAAAACAAATTACTACTAGTGACAGAAAATAACAGTAAGTAACCACCCATTCTTCATTTCTTGTAGGTCCCCACAGCACTAAACCAGGGTAGACATATACCCGTATGTATATGACTAACCTTGTATTTGTCAAAGCTCTGAAATCATGCCAGGGCATGCATCTATATCTATATTATGCTAAGCTACTAAGGGCAGCTCTGAAATGCAGTTTTTTGAAACATGTTTCCTAATAAGATGTTCAAGTGTCATACAAAGTCAAGATTTGAACATGAAAATATATAGGCTGATGACTAAATTAAAATATACAAGGAGCTCTATGGATATCAAGCAATTATATAAGTTGAACACATATATAACTATGTGCAAAATTGATCCTAATTTTTTTCCTGACTGCAAAAATTATTAGGTAGTACAAAGAGAGCTAAGGAGAATCTGCATCCTTTATTGGATGTGGGGGGGAAACAGTGACAAAGGACGAGGAAAAGGCTGAGGTACTTAATGCCTTTTTTGCCTCAGTCTTTAATAGTAAGACCAGTTGTTCCCAGGATACCCAGCCACTTGAACTGGAAGACAGGGACAGGGAGCAGAATAAAATCCCCATAATCCAAGGGGAAATGGTTAGCCACCACCCAAGGGTCCTGAGGGAGCTGGCGGAAGTGCTCACCAAGCCATTTTCCATCATCTAGCAGCAGCCCTGGCTAACCAGGGAGGTCCCAGTTGACTGGAGGTTAGCAAAAGTGATGCCCATCTACAAGAAGGGCCGGAAGGAGTATCTGGGGAACTACAGGCCTGTCAACCTAACCTCGGTGCCGGGGAAGGTTATGGAGAGATCAGCCTGAGTGCCATCACGTGGCATGTACAGGACAACCAGGGGATTGGGCCCATTCAGCATGGGTTTATGAAAGGCAGGTCCTGCTTGAGCAACCTGATCCTTCCTTGTATGACAAGGTCACCTGCTTAGTGAATGAGGGAAAGGCTGTGGATGTTGTCTACCTAGACTTCATTAAAGCCTTTGACACCATTTCCCACAGCATTCTCCTGGAAAAACTGGCTGCTCATGGCTTGGACGGGTGTACTCTTTTTGCTGGGTAAAAACTGGCTGGATGGCCCGGCCCAAAGAGTTGTGGTGAATGGAATTAAATCCAGTTGGCAGCTGGTCACAAGTGGTGTTCCCCAGGGCTCCGTATTGGGGCCAGTTCCTTATCAGTGACCTGGACGAGGGCATTGAGTGCATCCTCAGTAAGTTTGCAGATGACACCAAGTTGGGTGGGAGTGTTGATCTGTTGGAGGGTAGTCAGGCACTGGAATAGGCTGCCCAGGGAAGCGGTTGAATCCTCATCCCTGGAGGTCTTTAAAAGACATGTAGATGTGGTGCGTAGGAGCATGGTTTAGCGGTGGACTTGGCAGTGCTAGATAAATGGTTGGACTTGATGATCTTAAGGGTCTTTTCCAACCTAAATGATTCTATGATTCTATATATGTTGTTTCAAAGGGATGACTTATTCGCATGGAGCAGAGGTAAAGTAAGAGAAAACTGAGGAGACAGAAGTGACAAAGAACATTTTTGCCCAGTAGTCATTTTATCATATCACAATTCCACAATATTACCTACACCACAGTCTTTTCAACGAGCTATAGCAAAATCAATATCACATAGTCTGTTTATTTTCACTTAAGTGAGAGACCATTTATCAGAGACTGGAAGATCAGCTGTCAGAACAGTAAGCATACTTTAAAGGCTTCTATTTGTAGGTTAGCACTGGAATTAGCCAAGGTTTTCAGATACTACCTGTTCCTCACAAGTACTTTATGCTTCAATTTCTTCCTCCACTAACAATTAAGAATTTGGAGGGTAGGGGTAGGGAAGTAGGGAACAGCCAAAACATTCAATGGCTGACATCTCACATAACAATACTTTATTTTCCCTTTATGATGTAGATTTTTTCTCTTTTCAGTTTTTCACTCTTTCTCATAGTTTCTGGAAGTCATAGGACTATTTAGCAAAGGAAACAACATCAGTACATTTGCTCAAGTAAGCAGGAAGTTTTTAATCCTGTCTAGTTTTCAGCAAGGACAAACTGACCAGAACTCTGGGGATTTCAACAAAGGGGAAGGAAGATCAGTCTTGGGGGAATACTGTTACACTGCATGATGTCTTATATAGAAAAGAATTGAGAGAGGCTTTCACAAAAGCCCACTTTGAGAGTGCTAAACTAATTAGG
Source organism: Nipponia nippon (assembly GCF_047370975.1). Taxonomy (NCBI): domain Eukaryota; kingdom Metazoa; phylum Chordata; class Aves; order Pelecaniformes; family Threskiornithidae; genus Nipponia; species Nipponia nippon. The sequence goes on from NW_028262347.1 coordinate 47,915,145, forward strand.
CTATAATATACCACTAAAATTAATTTGTTTGTACTACTAAAACTCTGGGGAACCTGGCTCAGCAATAAAGCCCAGCTGCTGCTATTCTGTATTTTGATTTTGGAGTTCTTGCAGTTCAGATCATGTTAAAGGGATGCAGCTGTGAACTACTCTGACTAGCAACAGTTTGCACCTGGGGTGAAGTAAGAGTGAGCTGAGCTGCTAATATATTCTCTTTCCATTTGTAATATACTTTTTGTACTTGTGCTTTCATAAGCAAAAAGTTACTATATGGTTATTAACACTAATCCAACAATAATTAACACTAATAGGAAAAGCTGGTATGAGAAAATGTTCTTCTGTGTTCTCCAGTTGGCTGTACAAGTTCTCCAGTTACAAGACAGTTACGCATAGCACTTGATCTAACTCATAGGATTCTACCTACTCTACCTTTAAATGAACTCTGCTGTAAGAATCATTTGAAGAGACACAGTGGAATAAGCACACAGAATTTTAGACTTTTCCTTGTAAAATCTTGCATTACTTATTTCCAGTGTTTTGCAGACACCAGCAGCTGAGACTAAAATCTCTGTCTAGTAGCATGAAGACGTAACGTGAAACTCTACAAGCTAGTATTTTATGTTAATTTCAGTATTAGTATTTCTAAGTATTGCAGACTTTCGCACCTGCAAGAGCAAGGCAATAAGAAATTTTACTAATTAAGAAGACTATAACATATTTAAATTAGTGAGTCAGAAATAAAACATTTTTTTGTCCTATTTCTCCCACCAGAAACTTCTATAATATAGATCTTAGCAAAATGAGATCAGTTATTAAATAGCAGTACCACTTAGGCATTAGACAGATTAATTGACCTTTCCCCTAATTAAAAAACATCATGCCTCCTTCTACCAACAGAGATATTCTCAGACCACAACTACAAATTTTATTGTTCTGCTACTGCTTTTCGCAAAAGAATATTGTGATAAGAACCTTGTACAGACTTAAAATTACATATGTTACAACAAATCACAGAAGTTTAATTAACTGTCATTTTATTAATCAGACCTTCATCATCATAACCAGTGTCAGACTGCCAAAAAGCAGAGAGAAATACATTTGGCAAATCTGGACTATGGACTTTCAAAGAGAAGACAGAAAAGTAAAACAGACACATGCAAAAAAACCAAACCAAACCAAACCAAACCAAAAAAACCTCAACATTAGGCACTAATTTTCACTAATCAGTTGTTCTGTCCAGACCCCACCCCCAAATCTCAGAGAGGAGAGAGAGTTAAAAACAGACAGCTTGCCCAAAGGAAGAAAATACATCCTCCACACCACTGATGAAAACCTTCATATTTCATGAAGACTGAAGTGGTAAAATGAACTGGGCATGAAGGATATTGCTATTTTGCATATGTGTTTGTTTTGTAATATGTGAGTAGTTCATCAAGATTGTTTACCTGTGGAATTACTCATGTAATTGTTTGAAGAACTGATGTTCACTTCATCCTCAGGGAAGCTAAAACCCCTAAAAAAATAGGGTACTTCTAGTGTAAGACCACTAGGTAGAGGAGGATAAAGAAGAGCTGTGGAAGGAGTTTGGTTTTTAGCTGTTTGGTGACACAAAATAAGTCAGTTATAATTAATTCCATCTTTAAGTGAGAACCATAGGGTTATTTTGTTTGGGGTTTTTGTTGTTTGTTGGGGTTTTTTTTGTTTTTGCTTTTTTCCTCAGTAGTATAACCTCTTTTTGAATTGAATTCTATAAATTAAGCAGTTTGGGAGAAAATAAAGCAAGTAAAACTTTTTTTACATTTAAGGGAAATAGAAATAATTACTTAATTACTAATAGTTTAATTTTACTAGCCCACATCTCATTTACTGAGAAATTTAAAGTTATAGCTCTTATTTAAAAAAAAAAAAAAAAGAGACAAAAAGATTATTCAAACAGTTCTCAGTCATGTGAGATGATTCATTTCCATTTGATTCAGTGGCCTGGATTTTACCTGGTAGAAAGTTCTTTCCAAATCCACCCTTGGATCCTTTCCCTGCTTCAGTTCCTTTCTTCTGTAAATCAGGCAGCCAGCCTGCCAGCTAATACATCAATGGAAGTTCCACTAATGTGAATTTTTTTCAGAACCCTTTTCTTCAAGGACACATTTGTTGTTCAAACAATTTAAAATTAATCAAACTGGGTAAACTGTAGAGTACCACCTGGCTCAAGTTGGAGTTTCTTTCTCCAGGACCTGCTGCTCCTGCTTCTGTCATTTATAGCAATATGTGCTCTGCCAACTTTTTCAGTTGACTGGTGTGGTAATCCTTTTTTCATGTTTTGCCCACAGATATAATACAACCAATACAGAATGGCACACTAATGTAGGAGAAATCACAGGCAAAAAGTAAAAGCTATGGCCTTTGTATATACTGGCATCCAGACACAGAATAAATACATGTATTGAATGATTTAGGATTCTCCATAAAAACTCAAAACAGACCTTGGCCCTCTTCTGTTGACACCTTTCCTCTGAATGGCTCTGCATACAACATCTCGTTTGATTCCTGCTGCCTCTTACCTTAGTTTAGGAGCCTGACATTCTTTTCAACTACAAGGACTTAGGTTAAAATGGTAGTATCAAAATCTAATATTATGTTCAAGTAACATATTAATGAAGATTTAATAGTTAGAGCATTCACTGAGGAAGCAAATTCTCCCAGAAAGCTGGGTTGGCCATGTTACAGTTAGATTTCTTTGCTTGTTTGTGGTTTTTTGTCTGTAGGGGTGTTTTTCAGAATTAACTGAACAAGGTTTTATGTTTACTTCTGAAACACAGATGACCTTTGTGTTCTTTGTCACGGACTCATTAAAAGCCAATGGGGAAGGGCAAAGAAAGACTATAACTTGCATTTTGAAAGAAGAATATTTTCAAACTTTGGAGGTTTGGGACTATGAAATCCACTGAGCTCTGAGGCAATATATATCTCTCCTGGAAACAGAGAGAAGAGGATTTAAGACACGTCTTCTCTGAAGCATTCTTAAACTTCTCTGAAGTTTAAGTGACAACCTACTCTCTGGCCATTGTGGTATCACAGAATCTTTGAGACTGACAGGCATCTCTGGAGATCGTCTAGTTCAACTCCCCTGCTCATTGCAGAATCAGCTACAGCAGATTACCACAGACCATATGCAGCCAGGTTTTGAATATGTCCAGAGGTAGAGACTCCACAACTTCTCTGGGCAGCCTCATCCAGTGTCTGACTACCCTCACAGAAAAAAAGTGTTTTCTTGTGTTCAGGTGGAATTTCATGTTTTTTAAGTTGTGCCCATTGCCCCTTGTCCTGTCAGTGGACACTGCTAAGATTCTTGCTCCCTCTTCTTCATTCCCCCCATCAGATATTTGTACACATTGGAAAGACCCCCTTGAGTCTTTCCTTCTCCAGGCTGAACAGTCACAGCTCTCTCATCCTCTCCTCATATGAGCCATCTTTGTGGGCTGTTGCTGGACTTGCCCCAGTATATCCATGTCTCTCTTGGACTGGGGAATGAAGAACTGGACACAGTACTCCAAATGGAGCCAACCCAGTGCTGAGTAGAGAGGAAGGATCACATCCCTCAAGCTGCTGGCAACACCCCTCCTAATGCATCTCAGGATGCTGTTGACTTTCTTTGCCAGGAGGGTACCATGAGGGACCACTTTGTTGTCCACCAGGACCCCAAGGTCCCTCTCTGCAGAGCTGCATTCCATCCAGTCAGCCCCCAGGTTGTATTTGTGCATGGGGTTATTCCACACCAGGTGGAGGACTTGTACTTCCCTTTGCTGAACTTCATGAGATGCTTCACAGCCCAGCTTTCCAGCATACCCAGGTTCCTCTGAATCCCAGTGCACCCATCTGATGTACTAGCCGCTCCTCTTGGTTTTGTAGTTTGTGAACTTACTAAGGGTGCAATATGTCCCATCATTAATAAAGATGTTGAACAGTACTGGCCCAGTACCAACTACCGGGATACATTGCCAGTGATTTGCCTCCAGCTGAACTTTGTGCCACTGATCACCACTGTCTGGGCCCAGCTGTTCAGCCCGTTTTCAACCTACCTCACTGTCCACTTATCTAACCTGTACTTTGTCAGCTTGTCTGTGAGGATGGGAGACAGTGTCAAGTCTCAGCTGGCTCCCTCAGCACTAGTAGGTGCTGCCCGTCAGTCCCCATGGAATTATGTATGTACGGTTTGTTTAAGTGCTCTGTAACCTGGTCTTCCTCCAATAAGTCTTCCTTGCTCCAGACTTTCCCTCTGGTCTCACAGGCCTAGTATTCCTGAAGGCTGATCTTACCAGTAAAGACCAAGGCAAAGAAGGCATTGATTACGTCTTCCTTTTCCATGTCCTTTATCACCAGGTTGCTTGCCTCATTCAGAAGTGTTTCCCTAGCCTTCCTTTTGCTGTCTATGTATTTTCCTTTCTTGTTAGCCACCCTTGACAGATTCAACTCCAGATTGCCCTTGGCTTTCATAACATTGCCCCTACACAATCAAAAAACAGCTCATCCTGGGTCACCTTGCTTGATTTCCTACTTGTTGGGATGGACCTTTCTTGAGCTTGGAGGAGATGAATATCAACCAGCTCTCCTGGATTCCTCTTCTCTCCAGGGCCATATCCCATGGGATTTTTTCAAGTCTGTCTCTGCTTTTTTCGTCTAAATTTTCTTTTAATTATATAGAGAAACCAGTTGACTAATTCAGGACAATGGATTCTACTTAAATAAAAAACCTAAAATTTATTTTACATTACAATAATAATAGTAATAATAATAAATTATCATTGCTGCTGCTATCATTATTGCTGCTGTTATTATTATTGGATTTTTTTTAGGTTTTTTTTTGGGGGGTGGGTTTGGTGGGCAAGATCCTTGTGATTACTTTTTTCATTTCAAGGTGAATTTCACTCAAAATAGATCAGATCAATGAAATATTATTTCTGTCCTCTGCTTATCCCCTGATACAACTGTTTGTAATACACATTTTCAATTCTGCAAATAAAAGCAGCTTATCATCTTCCAGTTCTAGATCTTTCAATATCCCATTACTCAAATACACATACACACAAAAATGTGAAATTAAAACCAATAATACCTTTACAGACTGCATACCACACAAAAACTTTTAGTGAAAGCAGTAACCTAAATTTCATTGTGATGGGCGTTTCAGAAGGGAAACAAGCAGGAGAGAAGAGTACTTCAAAATGGAATACTGCAGCACAGGGGAGCACTGTCTATAGTAGAGTTGATAATCAGCAAGGCAGAGAACTACACTTTATCACATAATGCAGACTGCATGGCAGCAAAAGATAGTGCTTTGGTGCCAGACAGAGGCAGCACAGTGAGCTTGGCAACACAGGAGAGCACTTTTTATAACAATACAGACAAACAAAGTGGCAGCCTCCTTGCTTCCACACAGAATTGATTAAAAAGCTCTGGGCTTGAAATAAACAGTGATCTGATTTTTTTTTTTTTTTTTTAAGTCAGCTGCATACAGAGGTTCCATTTTGACTATATGTTTTTGTAGGCTGTCATCTGTAGTTTTGTTTTGTTGTGTTAATTAAAAGCAGCCAAACCCCACAGGGCTGTAAAATACACCAATGTGTCTGTAATACATTTCTTTTTCCAAAAATTTCCTCAGAACTTCGAAATTTCTATCTAACCAAAATATTCACATAATTTAAACTACAAACTTGGTAAATTTTCATCTTAGTCTAATACTTATTCATCTTGAGTATGACCTACTTTTTTGCACATATATTAATACCTTTTGAACTAAAATGCAAAAAGCAGCATACAAGAGATGGAAATGACAGGCAACAAAAGAGAAGTACAGAAGCATTTCTCAGATACTTAGGGAGAAATTCAAGAACAAAGCCCAGCTGGAGCTAAACCTAGCAAGGGACATTAGACTTACGAAAAAAGGATCCTACAGTTAAACTAATTGCAAAAGTTCAGGGAAAAGGCGGTTTTGCTAATGGGTGGGGGAACCAACAAGTGAGAGGTGATATGAAGGAGGCTAAACAACTCAGTGCCTTTGTGTCTTGTACTTCACAGACTTTGCCTGCACTCAGACCTCTGTGTATAACAGCATAGTCTGGGAAGGAGTGAGACAGCTAAGAGCTGGGAGCAACAGCTCAAAAGTACCTAGAGAAACTGGATATGTTTAAATCCATCAGCTTGAACAACATCAGCATTTCATCAGCTGTTTCATCTTGAAGGTGCTGAAACAGTTGGTGGATCATGATTGTAAGGTTACTGTATGTCTTCTGTGGAAAAGAGTGACAATTGGAGGAGGTATCCATGACTGGGCAAAAACTTGATGTTATGCCCATCATTAAGACAGACAAGAAGGAGAACCTGGATAACTAGGGGTTGGCCAATCTCTTCTCAGTCCTTGGAAGGGAGCATGTCCATTTGGAATATACTTGCAGCCATATGCAGGACAAGAGAGTAACCAGGAATAGTCAACTTAGATTTACCAATGGCAAATCAGGCTGGATGAGCTGATTGCCTTTTACAACAAAATTACTGGTTATATGGATAAAGCAGAGAGCTGGAAGTTGTATACCTTGACCTCTTTAAGCCTTTTGACGCTGTATCCCACAATATTCTCATTTGCAAGAGGAGGAAATATGGGCTGGAAGAATTGACTGTTAGGTGGGTTCATAATTGGCTGGAATGGGCTCAAAAGGTACTGGTCAATGCTTTAATACCTGGCTGGTGGCCTATAATCAGTGGGGGATACCCTGGATCAATACCAGGGTCCTTATTTTTCAACATTCTGATCAACAACTTAGCTGATAATGTAAAGTGCACTACCAACAAACTTACAGATGACACTAAATTAGGGGAGTGGTTGACACAAGAAATATTAGAGCTTCAGTCTGTAGTACACCTGAGGACTGAGCTAGCAGAAACTTCACAAAGTTCAGCAAAGAAATGTGCTGTTTTGCATATGGAAGAGGAAAAAAAAGTTTCAATATGGGCTGGAGGCTTACTGGCCCTGCAGTTGGACTGGATATGAGCCAGCAGCTCCTATTCAGACATTGTAAATATGTAAATATTTACTCTTATTATGAACAAGGCAAATTGTGTCCATTAGGAACACTGTGGTCAGCAGTTTGAGGGAGATTATATTCCCTTCTACTTAGCACTGGTGAGGCTACACCTGGAACACCAGAACTGGTCTGTGGCCCCCTAGTTCATGAGTGATGCGAAGAAGCTGGATGAGGGTTTGTTATGCAGAGGGTCAGTCACCTTTAGCACGTGAACTTTAAGAATGGGTTGAGGGAACTGGATTTCTTTCACAAGCTGAAGAGGAGGTTAAGGGAAGAAATATCAGCCTGCAGCCAGAAATAAAGGAACCAAAGTCTTCTCAGTACTGGTGCATGATACAAAAAGGGGCAATGGCCAAAACTTGTGACTTGGGAGTTTTGAGCTGGACATTAGAAGAACTTTTTTTTTGCTGTGAGTATGGTGCAGCAGTGGTACAGGTTTCTGAGACAGATGGCAAAATAAGCTCAAGAATCACCTAGGCGAAGCTATCCGTGGCTGTCCTGATCAAGTGTTGGCGGTAGTCATCCTTTGAGCTGGAGGCCAGAGCTGATGATATCCTGAAGTCACTTCCAACCAATATCTCTGTTTCTATGAGTTGTGGTCCTATTAGATCCGCGCAGTTCACATAAGAAATAAGAAACATAGAATTTTTGTTCTTCAAAGAGATCTTATTAATATGTCAGATATTTTTGTCCTGAAGTTGACATGTACACCCCAGAAATCTAATAATACTTATAATAGAAGTTCTAGAAGCCACTGTATTAGAAAATAGCAAATTTAAAGTTGAGAAAATACATTTTATACAGTGCAACATTCTCTCTTAAGTATATAATCACATCATAAAAGCTAAAAATTGTAGCAGGGTTCAAAAATCTACACATGGAATTTGTACGGTAAATGGGAAAATAATGATTGTGAATTATGTATTTAAATATGGAAAATTACACTATACAGCAACACATAACTGAATATAATTAAGGAATAAATTTGTGTTTATGTTAGGGTAGGGAATATGTTAAAAAGTATATTTAACCAGATGAATGAATGGTCAAATCTGATGAGTCATTCTTATGATCCTGTGACAGACAGAAACATAAGAGCCAGCAGCAATTTAAAATGTATTACTTTGTCTGTATGTATCCTACAGTTACTCAAAAGAGCAGATGATCTTTGGAGGATCTCTGGCCCAACTGCAATTACAAAGTGTTTTGTCATTGACTTTAGGAGTGCTAGGATTAAACTCAAGTGTGTCAACTGTAGCCTTCTGTAAAAATAGCTTATGTAGAAGACATTGACAGTAATTCTTTTACAGTTTTTTGATTAGTTTAGTATTTTATAAAGTGAAGTGTAATGCAGAATCAACTCCTGATTCTTATTTATGACTCTATTAAACATACAACAGAAACAAGGTATGAAATTAATATCTGTTCCTTCCACAATCTTTCCCACTATGTTTTCTCTGAAACCAGTATCTATTACATAATGACTCATATAAGGTGATAAAACTTTAGCACAAGAAATATGAGATTTAGCTTTTTCACTATAGAAATATTGATGTGAACAATCTGACACCACCTCTAACAATTCTGTGCCCCATCAAAGTGCACAAACTTCCTACTTTCCTGGGGAAATAAACACAACAAATTATAGGGGTGAGTCAACTACTAGCAATATATTGGCACTTTATAAGCAAATGTTCTTGAAATTCCTCAAAAAAACCCTGCATATAGCATAGGTTGTGAAATTACTGTTATGACTAGAAAACAATTTTCAAAATTGCCTATAAACTGTTGATGGTGTTAGGTAATCAGTCTTAGGTGTTCTATATCAGCCAACACAAAACATGCCACTCTGACCAGCAAAATTTTTTTCAGTTTTTAGTCCACCAGATATTAATCTCTGTCTTTTAACTTTCTGGCACTTAAGATTTAGTTAAGAATCAAAGTTTATAGCTGGAAAGACCAAAAAATAGTGAATACAGAGAGACTCCAGTAATAACTTTTTAAAAACACACCATCAACAAAAGTCTACATAGATTCTGTTTTACACAAGGACTGCTCAGTGATACACTAGTGAGAACATAAATAAAATGCTACACAGAAAACATTCACTTAGGAAAATATAACAATTGCAATACATAGTTCAATGATAATACTAATGTGATTCCCATTACCAGTCTCAGCAATATGTTTACCATCACGACACTGGGTGTCCCTAATTGCTTGGAAGGAATATGTGGGTTGAAGCCAGCTCAAGCCCATTGCTGTCTTAAAAATTCTTTTGTTTGTTGTTTAGTTTTTATATGTTGGGCTGAGCCATGTGATGGCTCCCCGCCCCTCATGCTGGTCTAGCTAACTCAGGGAGTAACATTTATACCACCAGTTGATCCAGTCAACTGACATAGCTGTTTATCTAAAACAAAGGCCATACTCTGGTCCCCTTTGTGTTGAGATAAAGTCAGCTTTCTTTGCAACTCTGGTCAGTCACACCCTCTGTTATTCCCTGAGTTTCATGGGCACATCACCCTTGCCCATTTCTACTGAGCCTTCTTCCATTGTAAGTGTTTATTGGTCTGTCATTGTGCTGGTTTTGGTTGGGATAGAGTTAATTTTCTTCATAGTAACTAGTATGGGGCTATGTCTTGGATTTGTGCTGAAAACAGTGTTGATAACACAGGGATGCTTTCATTTCTGTTGAGCAGAGCTTACACAGACTCAAGGCATTTTCGGCTTCTCACACCACCCCACCAGCAAGTAGTCTGGGGTGCACAAGATGTTGGGATGGGACACAGCTGGGATAGCTGACCCCAACTGAGCAAAGTGATATCCCATACCATATGTCATCATACTCAGCATATAAATCTGGGGGAAGCAGAAGGAAGCGGAAAGGCTTGGAGTGATGGCATTTGTCTTCCCAAGTTTATATGTGATGGAGCCCTGGTTTCCTGGAGATGGCTGAACACCTGCCTGCTGATGGGAAGTAGTGAGTGAATTGCTTAATTTGCTTTGCTTGTGTGCGCGGCTTTTGCTTTACCTATTAAACTGTCTTTATCTCAACCCATGAGTTTTCTCACTTTTACCGTTCTGATTCTCTCCCCTATACCACCGGGGGGAGAGAGCGAGTGGCTGCATGGTGCATAGTTGCCAGCTGGGGCTAAACCACAACAGTCATAAACCCCTCAAGCCTTTTTGCTGGTTTTGTATTACTTTATGGAAGCTTAAAATCAAATTTCATGGGTATAGGGTGAAAATAGTGACTAACATTGCCAAAATAAAAATCCTTGGAATATGCATCTGAAATATTATTATTGTTATTATTTATTACTATTATATATTATTATTAATAATATTAATATTAATATTATTTTGCTTCTCTTGCATGCTCTTATGAGGCTCTATTATATTTTAATTTGCTCATTTTCATTGCATTTTGAGTCTGAGGTCAAAAGGTATCCTAACTGTTCATTGCAAAAGAATTACAGATTTTTCAGAAGAGCTTAACAGTCTATTAAATTAATAATTAATTTAGTCAACTTTTGGAAGAGTTGTCTTTGCTCTTACTGCACTAAACACAAAATTATTGCTCAGTGAATTCAGGTTTTCATCTTGAATGTTGTTTAGATGCCTTCAACTGTGAGTTGTACAAAATCTAGCTTTGTTTTGCTAGCCAAATTTTTTCTGATTCATCAATTGATGAAATGATGCTGACAAACCCAACCTCTGTCAAAAGCCTAAGTATGTTTTTGTTTGAAGTTTCTTTTGAAGGAAAACAGAATACAGCTGAAAAGCAAAGGTAGAACATATCTTTTATGTAGACTGGGAGGGTGTAATAGATGCTGCTTTTATATAACAGGTATTTTTTGCACTACTTCTTTCACCATTTACCCTGTTACTTTCTTCTCTGCTTGCAGTCTGAATTCTGTATTGTGGACCTTAGCAAACACCCCTCACTTCTTTTCAATAGGGCAAACACTGAAAAAATGTTAATCTTTCTTAAAAGTTCTGCTACAATCTTAGTAAAAACATACAGTGTTTTTTTATGGAACAGCATTTTTCCTGAAAACTTAAAAAAAAAATTGAAATCTGAAATGTGTTTTGATTTTACCGAGTGTTATTTTACCAACACAATCATTATGTTAGCATCCTTTTACTTGCAAACTCTAAGTTCATTACTAGCAAAGTGCAAGGTCATATTGTATGTCTAGTGGCTTCAAGTCACGCATTAATCCTGCTAATTAATTTACATATCAACTGAATAAAGGCTTTTGCAGCCATAGTCTAAACCCTACTGTACAATTAGTCTGGAGCTGTGAAATTATACTGCTTGAAAAGGCACATAACTAAAACTGTTGATAATGCAAGTTTACGTGACTTTAATTAGATTGTAATTTCAAAGTAAATGTAATTACAATTGAATTTTTATAAAGGTATAATTTCTTATACATAGTTCCAAAATGTCATATTCATAAATGTTCATCTATCAGATGAAAGACCATAAGATTTCATTATTACGGAAGACTTCATTACAGATTAGAGAAAAAACTGAAGGATTCTGGTTAAATTTTCAGTCCATTTTAAATTCAATATCTTTAAACTGCATTGTTTTTTGAAAAAGAGAATATGAGTTATTTTCAACTATTGTGGGATCAAATAGCTGAAATAAATAACATCCTTAACCTGAGACCATTGTCTACTCCCCTTTCCCAAACAAAATTTATGTAGCAGGCAAATGTGGGTAGCGGGAATTTCATTGGGTACTGATTTGTGAATATTTCCTGTTCCAAGCAGAGAGGAAGAAAGAAAACCCAGAGTCTAAAAGAGACGCAGTGAAACAAACCACAAGCACCATCAGCTCAGGGAATGGTAACGTCTGAAAGAACACGTGGACTAAGTGCTTTGGCACTAAGACAGCCCTGCTGTTTCTTCTCTGCTTCCTATTGTGTTTATAGAAATAGCATTTTGTACCATCTTTGTAAACAGGATTACATCAAAGAAACACCATCTTTGATTTTTCCTCCTAGTGGAAACAATCCATAATTCCATAACACGGTAAAGTGCTGGAGACAGAAGGTAACATTCCATTCTGTTCAGTTTGATTTGCCTGTTAAGTGAAGGGAAAACACAGCAAAGTATCTGAGACAAAGATGGGGTGGTTTTACATTAAAGCTGCTCGTACAGCATAAAGGTGTCTCTACTCTGTAAGCAGGACGTACAGCTCTTGCTGAAGGGATGAGTGATCATTCCATGTAAGGAGGAAACATCCACCAACTTAGCTGAGAGTTCTTAGAAAACTTCTTGAAAATATCATTAACGCTCTTCTACACAAGAAGTCAGAAAATAGCTTTAAGGTGACTATTAGGCATGATCACTAGTCACAAGTTTCAGAAAGGCAGAAACACCAGTTTCTATGTGACTCATATATACTGGTTTTCTGTACAAAATAGAAGGAATATGCAAAGACTGTCACTACATCTATTTGTATATGTTATATATAAATATAACTGAATATGAGCCGACAGTGTGAGGGGAGACCTTATCACTCTCTACAACTGCATGAAAGGAGATTGTAGCCAGGTGGGGGTCAGTGTCTTCTTCCAAGTAACAAGTGATAGGACAAAAGGAAATGGCCTCAAGTTGTGCCAGGAGCGGTTTAGATTGGATATTAGGAAAAAATTCTTCACTGAAAGGGTAGTCAGGCACCGGAACAGGCTGCCCAGGGAAATGGTTGAGTCCCCATCCTTGGAGGTTATTAAAAGATGGGTAGATGTGGTGCTTGAGGACATGGCTTAGTGGTGGACTTGGCAGTGCTAGGTCTATGGTTGGACTTGATCTTAAGGGTCTTTTCCAACCTAAACTATTCTATGTTTCTATGATTCTATGTTTCTATATTATTTTGAAGGTAGAAATAGTTAGCATTTTTATCTCTTGCATGTGATAGACACAGATGAAACTTCTGCCCATTCAAGTTTATGTTACGATGCCACACTATACCATCTATGTTATTGAACGTGTGCTATCATAGTTGCTGTCATAGGAAGTAGAAGGCATTTTTGGTCATAGTTGCCAGCTTTCTGCAGTAAAAATGGGATGGCTTACGAATATAAATGTATGAAAAAACAAGCCAGAGGCATGTAGTGTATCTCAATTCATTTTTTTTCTGGAATATCCTGGTAATGCATGTATTAATCTCCTATAATATAAATGAATATCCTTATCATTACTGTTTCTGAATCTGACAGCTGTTCATGGTAAAGTAAAACTTCAAATAATTACACTTGGTTTCCTTGTGCTGTTGTTTATTCAATGATTTGAAAGCATTCCACCAATTTTAAATGTGGAATTAATTACCCATAAAGCACGTGATGAATTGAAACCATTTTAATAATGGTACCTATCACTGAGTAGCAATCTGAAATCAAATGATTTGCTTAAGATTCCTATGTCAGTGAAGATATGCAGAACAGATTGTCAGACTCCTACTCTCATTTTTGGCAAAGAAGGAATACTATTCCTTCCCAGGAGTTTGCTTTGACATCGTATTAAAACAGGCATTACTGTTATTCTAAGTGACTAATTACAAGCTTGCAGTTCCTTCTTTACTTTCTTTTTGGATTCTTCATTTTGAATTGTACTTGGGAGGTGAAGTGGAGCAAGCACTACACTGAAACCCTAGAAGTGAAGTACACTATGCTGATAGATGTGTCATATGTATTAGTTCCAACTAAAAAACATAATAGACAAAATCCTAGTTCAGTTCACCTCTGTAGGTTCCTCAGTTCACCAAACATCTATTTACTTCACAGCAATTTTATCTTTGATCTCATTTAAGACAGTATTAGGGTTTTACTGGGTGATCTGTTCTGAAAATGAGTGACAGGCAAGCATAAAATACTTGATACAATCCCACTGTTAGTTGATCTTTTTAGTTGCTTTTTGAGTTCTACAAGATGTTATGCTATTAAAAAGTATGTCCTAGAAAATTCTAATTAAGTACTCATTTAACATACAGTTCTTAAATCAAACTACTTTGAGGAATGACTGGACCAAAACTCCTTGTTCTGTGGTGCATTAGCCTTGGCAAACAGACAAAATCCCATCCACCCACTCACTCTCTCCCTCTCCTTAGGTGGGCAGTGGGAGAAAACAGGTTGAGAAAGCTTCTGGTTTGAGATAAAAACAGGGAGGTTGCTTACCAATTACAGTTGTGGGCAAAAGAGACTTGACTTGGGAAATTAATTTAATTTATTGCCAATTAAAATAGATTTGTGTAGTGAAAAGACATACATTAAAACATCTTTCCTCCCCCCTCTCTCAGGCTCAACTTCACGCCTTTACTGAACTCCGCTACCTGTTTCCACTCCGAGTGATGCAACAGGGATGGGAGGGTTTATGGTCAGTCCATAATGATTTATCTCTGCTGCTCCTTCCCTCTCACACACTTACCCTGCTGTGGTGTGGGCTCTCCCCAAAGCTTGCCATTCCCTCAGGAAATACCAGCCTGCTCTGGTGTAGGACCTCCGTGGGCTCCTGCTCCAGCTCTTGGAGCACCTCCTCCTCCTCTGACCTTGGTGTTTCCTCTGCTGTTTCTCACTCTCTTATTTCCTCACTCCTCTCTCTGTCTGGCGTTTTTTTACCCTTTCTTAAATGCATTTTCCCAGAGTTTCCACCATCTTGGCTGAGGGGCTCAGCTGTGCCCTGCAGGGGGTTGGTTGGAATTGACTAGAACTAGCTGCATTGGACAGGGGGCAGCCTCAGTCTCTCCTCAGAGAGGCTCTTGCAGCCCCTGCTGCCAACACCTGGGCACCTGTGCCCATACTTTTATAAACATTAATTCAAAGGTGTACATAGTACAGTGAAGCTTTTAGTATCTCAAACATCACCTCAAAAGAGTTTGTAACCATATAACCATATTAACTTCATTTTTTATTTCTGCAGTAATTTTATTCTACCAGTGCACATGACAAGGAAATGTGGGCCTCATTTTCTCTTCCACTTCATTTTTTTGTTCTTTAAAAAATGAAAAAAATAATTAGTTTTGAGGTTATTTTTCTGACAACAGTGAAATAGCTGTACTGGTAAAAGCATGAAACACGAAGACAGTATCTTCATCATTTATGACAGAATCATAGAATCATTTAGAATCATTTAGGTTGGAAAAGACCTTTAAGATCATCAAGTCCAACCGTAAATCTGGCACTGCCATGTCCACCACTAAACCATGTCCCTAAGTGCCACGTCTACACGTCTTTTAAAGACCTCCAGGGACAGGGACTCAACCATTTCCCTGGGCAGCTTCTTCCAGTGCTTGGTAGTCGTTTCAGCGAAGAATTTTTTCCTAATATCCGATCTAGACCTCTCCTGGCACAGCTTGAGGCCATTTCCTCTAGCCCTATCACTTGTTACTTGGGAGAAGAGACTGACCCCCACCTCACTACAACCTCCTTTCAAGCAGTTGTAGAGAGCAATAAGGTCTCCCCTCAGCCTCCTCTTCTCCAGGCTAAACAACCCCAGTTGCCTCAGCCATTCCTCATAAGACTTGTGCTCTATACCCTTCACCAGCTTTCTTGCCATTCTTTGGACACACTCCAGCACCTCAATGTCCTGCTTTTAGTGAGGGGCCCAAAACTGAACACAGTATTCAAGGTGCGGCCTCACCAGTGCCGTGTACAAGGGTACGATCTCTTCCCTAGTCCTGCTGGCTACACTATTCCTGATACAAGCCAGGATGCTATTGCCTGGGCCACCTGTGCACATTGGTGGCTCATATTCAACCAGCTGTCAACTAACACGCCCAGGTCCTTTTCTGCCAGGCAGCTCTCCAGCCACTCCTCCCCAAGCCTGTAGCATTGCATAGCGTTGTTGTGACTCAAGTGCAGGACCCAGCACTTAGCCTTGTTGAACCTCATACAATTGGCCTCAGCCCATCGATTCAGCCTGTCCAGATCCCTCTGTAGGGCCTTCCTACCTTCCAACAGATCAACACTCCCACCCAACTTGGTGTCATCTGCAAACTTACTGAGGATGCACTCAATGCCCTCGTCCAGGTCACTGATAAGGAACTGGCCCCAATACGGAGCCCTGGGGAACACCACTTGTGACCAGCTGCCAACTGGATTTAATTCCATTCACCACAACTCTTTGGGCCGGGCCATCCAGCCAGTTTTTACCCAGCAAAAAGAGTACACCCGTCCAAGCCATGAGCAGCCAGTTTTTCCAGGAGAATGCTGTGGGAAATGGTGTCAAAGGCTTTAATGAAGTCTAGGTAGACAACATCCACAGCCTTTCCCTCATTCACTAAGCAGGTGACCTTGTCATACAAGGAAGGATCAGGTTGCTCAAGCAGGACCTGCCTTTCATAAACCCATGCTGAATGGGCCCAATCCCCTGGTTGTCCTGTACATGCCACGTGATGGCACTCAGGCTGATCTCTCCATAACCTTCCCCGGCACCGAGGTTAGGTTGACAGGCCTGTAGTTCCCCAGATACTCCTTCCGGCCCTTCTTGTAGATGGGCATCACTTTTGCTAACCTCCAGTCAACTGGGACCTCCCTGGTTAGCCAGGGCTGCTGCTAGATGATGGAAAATGGCTTGGTGAGCACTTCCGCCAGCTCCCTCAGGACCCTTGGGTGGTGGCTAACCATTTCCCCTTGGATTATGGGGATTTTATTCTGCTCCCTGTCCCTGTCTTCCAGTTCAAGTGGCTGGGTATCCTGGGAACAACTGGTCTTACTATTAAAGACTGAGGCAAAGAAGGCATTAAGTACCTCAGCCTTTTCCTCGTCCTTTGTCACTATGTTTCCCCCTCGCACCCAATAAAGGATGGAGATTTTCCTTAGCTCTCATTTTGTTGCTAATGTATTTGTAGAGACATTTTTGTTGTCTTTTTCAACAGTAGCTAGATTAAGTTCTAGTTGGGCTTTGGTCCTTCTCATTTTCTCCCTGCATTAGCTCATGACATCTTTGTCGTCCTCCTGAGTTGCCTGCCCCTTCTTCCAAAGATGCTGAACTCTCCTTTTATTCCTGAGTTCCCGCCAAAGCTCTCCATTCACCCAGGCCAGTCTTCTCTCCCACCAGCCTGTCTTTCGGCACATGGGGATGGCCTTCTCCTGTGCCTGTAAGTTTTCTTTCTTGAAGACTGTCCAGCCTTCCTGGACTCCTTTGCCCTTCAGGACTGCCTTCCAAGGAACTCTGTTAACCTGTCTCCTAAATAGACCAAAATCTGCCCTCCGAAAGTCCAAGGTAACAGTTCTGCTTCTCCCCGTCCTTGCTTCTCCAAGAATTGAAAACTCTATCATTTTGTTATCACTATGCCCAAGACAGCCTCCAACCATCACATCACCCACCAGTCCTTCTTTGTTCACAAACAAGAGGTCCAGTGGGACCTGAAAAACATATCCACTCTATGTTTTCTATTTACTGGATTGTATCATTTTATTACTAATGTGGCCAAACATAATAAATATCTTGCAATCAAGATGAGCTTTTATGAACAACTTAGAAAATATTCCTCACATTTTTTTTAGTACACGTTGCCAATCCTCCAATGCATTCTCTCTATTCTGCCAGTCTCTGAATAGAGTATCTTTTTTTCCCATGAACTTCCAATGGGACAGTTTCTCCTTCACTATTAGAGAGTATTGTTACTAAGCATAAGAGTTCTAGCTGTTTCGCTAAATGTTCTGCAATGTATAATTTAAATCACAGTCTTCTCAGCAATTATTTGCCACAAAATACATTATGATTTAAGAACGCTAGTTTGAGGTCCTCAAAGGTACTGCAGAAAGCATAAAGTAATTCACAAAGACTGAGAAAGCACGATTGTTTAGAAAAACAATGTGAAATGGGAAGTGTAGGATAAATTCTCCAAGATGAGAGAATCATTATTTGCATTCTGAAAGACTGAACCTAATCCCAAGGCACATTTGAATTTTACTAATTCACCACTATGTAAACATTTTTCTGAAGGGAAAGCAGAAAAGATCACCAAGATGAAATGAATGTATAGTACTGTTTTCAAATTAGACAACAAGAAAAAACACAGAGATTAAAGATTTAATTTCAACGTCCTTTGGACTGGATGGATAACAAGTGAAATAGTTGGCATTAACCACAGCAAGAAGTTAGACATTCAATAAAAGCATCTTGCCAAAGAAAGGTTAGACTCATCCACAGCAGGTATGGGAAGCAGCTGATAAAGTAACAAATTATGAGACCTATGGTTTTCAAGTATCTATCTCTAATTTTATTTTGACCTGAAGTCAAGTGTTTAATCTGTAATTTACCTTAGGTTATTCTTTTCTCCAAGTAACAAGTCTGGTCTTAAATGCAGTGGGAACAACTGACTGAACACTTCTTCCAAAATTGTGAGCTTATCTTTAAAGATGGACTGGAAAACTCAACCATCAGTAAGTTATGAGTGGTCCCAATGACATGAATCAGCACGTGTTTTCTGTCTAACTGCAGAAGACAGTTTCCCACATTTTCCTAATTCCAGTATGATGCTTTTAGTCTTGCCGCTTCCGCTGAAATGTAGTTTCATCAGTTATGAAGCACTCTCCGTTTGTTCATCTCCACTTGTTTGGCCTCCACAGTTGTTGGCCACA
Source organism: Nipponia nippon (assembly GCF_047370975.1). NCBI lineage: Eukaryota > Metazoa > Chordata > Aves > Pelecaniformes > Threskiornithidae > Nipponia > Nipponia nippon. The sequence continues at coordinate 47,933,821 of NW_028262347.1, forward strand.
TTTATTTTTTCTTTTCTTCATCAACCACCTAATTCCTACAAAGCACTTGCCTTTGACCATATCCAATTTTATGCCAACACCTGGAAAAACGTCACAACCTCTTCAGAATTAAACAAAAAATGATATATAGCCTGCACTGTGGTAACACTACAGGCTGGTAATCAGGAAATCTCACTGTGTCATAATAACATCTGACATGTTGTGGAGTTAAAGATCATTAAAGTCATGTTATTCCTGAAATGTCAAAATTTATAACTTTTCCATTACACCAATGGATGATTGTTAAAAAATGAACAGTACCAAAAGATGCTATGTTGTCTTGCTTAACAAGGTCAGGTAGGAGACTCGACCTTTATCCACCACTAGAATTCAAACTCACTGAAGAAAGGACATTACTGTAAACTATTCTCATTTAGCTAAGATAAACGCAAAGGGATTCTCTACTGATTGTAAAACACCTCTACATTTTAAATGATGCAGCTAGGTTTAAAATCCATTAATGTGCTAGCCATCTCACTCACTCTACTGATGAATGACCAGAGGCAAAATCAAAATGAGGCAAAATAAGATTATTTATCTTAGGGTCATAGGTGTCAGGTCTGTGTCTGTAGACGCATAGTCTGTACCATTCTTTCTCAAAGTAGTGAAGTTGTTTTTATGACAGGAAAAAAAAATCTCACATACCTATTTTGAGAGCTGTAAGTCCCTGCTGGAAATGCAACTGGACTTCACAGAAGGGCCTTCTTTGTTCCACATTCCTCTTCTGTACAATAACTTGAAGTCTCATACCGCACAGTGAATTTTGAACAGTTACATCTTTCTCTGCATTTTTAAAGGATAATGTTCACTCAATAGCACAGCACCAGAAGTACCTAATTATAAAGGGTGAAAGAAGCTGCATTCAAATTACCCATGAGTCTAAATGCTTGGCTCTGTATAATTACTTTCAAATTATTTCTGTCAAACACACGTTATAGTTGAGTTAGTTATTTATATTTTAAAAAGAAAATTAAGAAAATCAAGGAAGAACTTATTCAGAATTTTTAATAAGAAGAGCTTGTTCTTTAACAAAAAGTATTGGGTTTTTAAACTACTTAGTACTTTCGCAACTAAGTTCTGTGGATATACTGGAAAACAGATTTGCACATTAAAGATTACAACTCCAGCATTTAGTATGGACAATATGATGATCCAACATATACAGTTTAAGATAACAGCATGTTTGTATGTGAAACTTGCATATTTTAAATCAGTTTTTCATTTCTATGAATTGGTAGCTTTTACTGCTGTCACATCCAGCAGTGATTGAGAAATCTTGAAATCATAGAACTGTGATGTAAACCACATTGTGTTCTATGTAATTGTTGTGTTGATGGTTAGGACAGAAGACAAGGGAAAATAAAAGAAGTCTTCTGTCTTCTTCACTGCATTTGTATGTATGATCACCAAGACCAGCTGTTCTGTGAACTTCAAATCAATTTGAAAGGAAAGATGCAACCACCCATTGGTAAAGATGCACAGTAGGGCATCTGGAAGCTCCAGGATGGATTATCTGCTTCTAATTTACCAATCCTTAAAAAAGTTACTTTGGCTCACTTTTATATGAAAAACATATTTGTACATCAACTAATTAAACAGAGAACAGGATAGACAGACAGATCTGAAGATAAACAGCAAGTAGTAGATGATATATTACTGTATAAATGAGTTATCCCACAGAGTTTTGATAGAAACTTCATATGTTATATAAACCATAAAAATACAAATAAAACCATTTATATCATACCACGTAAATGTTTTCTACTTGCAAACCACATTTTATAGAAAAATAAAAACCTTCAGAATTATGGAAGTGTTAAATTTTTATTGGTTCATTTTCCATATTGTTGTTGTTGTTGTTAACATTCTTCATCCTGTAATGCTAGGTTTTCTGAGACCTAAAATACAGTCCTCAGTTCTAAGTCAGTTGATTTTGGAAGACTCATTTGAGAAGACTGATAAGATGCTTTAATAGTTATGTCAGAGCACTGCACATAGAAGTGTTTGCCTCTAACAGTACTTACAACATGCACTTCATATTGTAAGGAAAGATTTCAGGCTTTTTATTTATACAAAGCTCCCATTTGAAACTGCGCAAAATGCAGAGATCATCTCTAATGTCATCTACAGTGGGGTGGAATTTAATGGTAACTGACCTAACTTAAACCTTATCATAGGCGAAAGTCTCCTTTGGATTATCTTGTGCTAGAACAGAAGAGAAAAAAAATCCTGAGTGGGGAGTTTGTATGTTTTGGATGGGTTTGAAGAGTACAGCTATTTCAGCTGCATGGTTGGCTGCATAGTGAACAGGTGTGTCAGGTGTGGCAGACCACTGAACATACAGCTCTGCTTCATGCTACCTTTATCTTTGTCCCTTGAAGTATCCATGCACAGATACCAGAAGGTTCGCTACATATGAGATGTAACATTCCTTATGTCCATAGTGAAATTCTTCAGCCAAGATATTGAGATATTGTAAATTCGAGCTTGTTGACCAAGATGGAAATACAGTTTCGAAAATGGAATCTTCTTTAATGTCACTAGAGTCTGTTTTTAACGTTAAATCACACCAATGTTAAGAGTCTGCCAGTGCTTTCCCAGGCACCTCCCAGTGAATGTTCAAAGTCTACCCCGTACAGCAAAATTGGCTAAGAAGGATCCAGAATTCTTTAGAATTAAGCTGCATGCTGCCAAATACAATGAAAAGGTTCACAATATTTGACAGTGAGGGGCTAGGCTAGAGTAGTTAGGCAACCAAGGATCTTAGATCTCAATATCTGTTACCTCCGTTGCTGATGCATTAGAGATAATAGCTTTAGTGTTTAGCACAGAATTGTCACATGAGTGGCAGGGGAAAATATTTTGGGCTGTGATGTCTATCAGTAACTGAGGTAATATAATCTTTAGTATTGTTGATAAAATGCTTATGCATAGGAATGTTTTTCTCCAGGAAACAGCTTTAAGCTTGCAAAGAAAAAAATGGGAAGAATCAAATAAAAGCAGCTTTTTACAACTGGGTATATTCCAGCGAAAATGTTGCATATTCTGTTGTGGTAAAAATTAGTATAAAATCACAAGTGCCACAAAAATATTACCTAATGCTATATGTTTCTCCATTAAATACATCTTGTTTTATTCCACTAAGGACAGCTATTTTAGAGCTGACAAGAATGTTGTTTTGATCTGTTTCCCTGGAGACTTTTTTTCTGTAATTAATTAAAATGAAGAAATAAATTCCAAACCATAGCATCATCAGGGACCTGTGTGGGTGCTGGAATTCACCCACTTGGTATTTTCTAAAGGGTTATGTTAAAGAAATTATTATAACTGATAAATAGTTTTTAAGTATAGACAACTTTTTGATTCTGAGTAAGAAGCCATTTGATTTGAACATACCACATAAAAATTAGTGTAAAGCAAAAGTGGTATGGACTTATAATTTGATCTAAATATCATAAAACTAACTTTCACATTAGAAACAAATCATTTTATTTCTTGCTGCATAATTCCTAAATAGCAGTCAGCTTACACTAAACTGTTCAAAATGTGTTTTCAGGAAACTGAGGTTAATATTTATTTATTAAGCTTAATTGGCAGAAAATACTAAAATACATTTATCTCGACACTTCAGAACTACATGTTTTAGCAACAATTTGGTTGCTAAGCTATCGTAACATATCCTTCCTGGGGGAAAGGAAACCAGCAGGGATTGAACTTAGTTGCAACAAAAAATAATTTTTTCAGCTTCAGTGGAACACTGTTTTGGATGACATGACTATTTAGTGTTAACTGGTTTAAGTGTGAAACTTATAATATAAATTCTGACACAGTTAAATGGAAAAGAGACAGCATTATAATTAAGCCTTACAATAGTGGTGTGGTGAGGTGTGAAAAAAAGGAGGCTTATTCAGCACCCAGATAAATTATTGTAAATCCATAGAAAGTGTATGTCAAAAATGAATTCAAAGTACACCATAGAAGATTTTTCATTACTTCTAAAACTCATGATAGCGCAAATTTTACTGCTGACTGCTGTGCTCAGGAATTAGGCTGTGGAAAAGGGATGCTAACTAAACTGTTTGTAAGTGAAAGTCTTCAATATGCATTATCCATATGAATTCTATATGCCCAGAGCACTGAAGAGAGAATAATTTGCCTCACTGCATCCTTTCTTTCATTTTGTTATACCTCCATCTTTGTATTCTCAATCCCCATTAAGTGCATAAATCAGAGAACTAAAAACCAAATCTCAGTGTCTTTGTAAAGACTAAGACAAGTGCGATACCTTGCAGAAATTCTAAACAGACACATCATCAGCAAACGAAAGGCAAGAACACAAACATTGTTCTCATGAAATACTGAAACAAAAGGTTCTATCATAAGGACAGGTAAATTAAAAACTTTATGAACTGAGGTAGTTGCTAGGAGGAGCAGTGCTTTCATAAACCAGTGAGGTCATCTTTACTTTGAAAGATAACCTTCTTTGCCTCATGCATACTACACCAGAACTCATAACAGTGCAGTTGCTGACTTGTGAAATGTTTCTTATAAATCTATTTATAGATTTATAGAAATTACTAGAAAACAATTTGTGCTTATAATCAGATAGGATATGCAGGAACACTCAAGTGGATATGTGTTTAAATTCTTAAATAAATATAAAATATTAACTTCTAGCAAATTAGGAGTTTAAGTTTTGAAACTATGAGAAAATTATGCTGAGATAACCATAGAAGAGAAATATCTATTCTGCAGCCTGGTAGAACTTCAAAACTGCAGTCTACTTTGTGGCCTGAACACACAGTCACCAAACATGTGAAATAAATTATCTCTAAACTAAACCTGCTTTCTTAATAGTCAGCTTTCTTTCTGTATAATTTGACTATGTGGGGGTCTGGTGAAGAAAGAACAAAGTCTGAATGATCAAGTCCCAGTATTCAATTTCAGAACTGTCCCTGACTGTTGGTTGCTTAATATTATTTGAAAGAGTAAATTCTAAAGGGATTATGAAAATAGGATAAAGTAAACTGTAAATCCAAGAAATTAAAAAGTTTTATGAGAAAGAATGCAGATTTTATCTTTTCAACAAAGAATGCTTCATTTCTTGTTCTGCTGTGAAAAGATAAACGTGGTCTACCGAGTCCATATAATGCTCTGTTGATAATTTTATAAAACATACTTGTCTTGAGAGAATTATCTATGGAGGCTGGCCTGGGGATACATTTTGAAAGCAAATGCTAATATTCGTGCATATCAATACTAAGCTTGGGAAGGTTTTTTGTTTCGTTCTTTGTTTAACCTTTAGAAAAGATGTATACAAAAATTAGGTCTAATAACTGCTTGGCATTAGAGAAATGCTTTTAGGTATCCTCACATATAATTCAGCTTTTACTGAATCAGAGGCTGTGATGACTTTTTCTGTTAATTATGGAAGAAAAGCAGAAGACAGTTGGGTGAGGTTAGGACTTCTCAACTATTAGATAGAAAAGATTTTGTTTAATAAAGAAGCCAACATAACTCTATAATTATGATAATATGGTAAATGCTGATAATTTGACTTAATGGAATTTAGTAATTTAAATAACCTATAAGAACTAGATACCTAACATGTTAACAAGCTGTAAATATGGAAATGACTCCAAATGACTATAAACTAGAGAGTACAAGAATACAGAAGGCAGGCACAGGGGGGTGGTGCACGTTAACAAATGCATGACTTTTTATTGTCATAAAACTGTGCTATATTGTAGCTGTCTCTGGAGCTGTTCAGTGAAATAGAAGTACCGGAACCAATAGATGTTTGGTCCTATCTTATCTAAATCTTATCTGACCACTGACATCAGTTGCACAGACAAATTACCTGTTCAGCTACTGTGGATAGATCTTGAATCCTTTTGTCGTGTTAGCAAATACAGTGGTGGTATTCTTAATTCTCGCTTATAAAACCTTTGATCAGAATGTAAAACAAAGCCATGTAGGCTAGATTTTCTGAAAGTTTAAAACACTGATGTGAAGGAGGGGGAATTGCCATTCGCAACTACTCATTGTGACATTAACCCCCCTTCTATCCCTGTCTCACCTGAGACATGTCAGACAGCCATCAACCCAGACAGTGGGCATAGTTATTGATTACAAGATGGTCCAGCTGATTGGTACTTTTAAGACAGTTATCTGAGAAATAACACTAATCTGGTCAAACATTCATGAATGTACCTGGAAGGTGCAAGCTGTCCAAACTTTCTGTATTTTAAATGCATTGTCTCATATTTTTCAGTGTAGTTGAGTTATCTTCATATTTTTTTTTATTCTTTGCTCTTTGTTTTGAAAATTCTAAGAAATAAAAAATGAATTATCTGGCAAACCTTGCACTAGTAAAATGAAAGAGTTTGGTTTCCTGAGATCTCACACTGAAAGCTCATGACATAGTTTCTGTGGGATCAAAGTATCAGGAGTCAAATCCTTTCTTCTGGAACCATACAAGATTTTTTTTTTTTCTAATGCTATGCATGTTAATGGGATCTAAAATACTTGTTGAAATAAGTTCTCATGAAAGAAATCTCTGCACAAAAGCAGAAAAGGTGACTAGAGGTAAGGGATATTTTGGAAGCGAAGAGAATGTTCTTTTTTTATAGCTTTTCTGTCATTGTTAATGTTTTTTCAGTCTTCTAGAAATGATGAATAGTTTCCAGAAAGGATAAGGGAAATGTAAAAATCCTTTGAGATGTGTCAGAGTCACTTATACAAGCATCAAGCTGATGATTTTGATGGAGGTGGCAACTGATTAGAAACTGTGGTCACTGTTTAAAAGGATCTCTTCCTGTGATTCTGTTAGTTTTTATAAGATGAATCTGAGCAAGCATCAGTGTGGTAAAATGAAAAGTAAAAAGTGGTCTGTTCTTATGAAAAGGACTCTTTTTCTTAAATGAATATAAATACTTGATAAATACAAAGATCATTTACCCATATTTCAATAAATATAAAAATAACAGTTTCATTTAAAAGAAAAAAAAATTATCTTATTTTGAACTTTTTTTGGCAGCTCAGAGTATTACTCACAAAAGGTTTCTTTTCATTTTTTGTTTGTTTTATTTCAAAGAACAAAATGAATAGAGAGAAAAAAAAGCCTATGCACATCAGATGAAGCTCAAACATAATGGTTTTACTCTTTTATAAATCTTTCCCCATTTGAGGAATTATCTAAACTTATAGTAGCTTTTTGTTTGTTTGTTTTCTTTGTCCATAGAGATTATCACAGTTTTATAAATGTAAAGGGAAGAAATGGGTAACAGGTATAGTTGGGATTTGTGAACCATGAAATATAGAATTTCTGAGATTAAACTGTTTTTCCAAATTCGCATTCAGAAAAGTTCAGGATATGATAGTGATAGGCATATACTTGCAGAATACGAGTTGTGTTGAACACTGTACCTGGTAATAGGATCATTACCAGCATGTTTAATAAAGTTTTTCTTTCTGGCAGCTGTTAATTTAAACTGTAAAGGTTTGAAAAGAATGTGCTTAAGATCCATTGTTCACAATTTTTCATGGTGGAATATTTTCTGAGAAACTGAATTTCATCAACAAAAATTACAAGAATAATTTCAACATTCCTGGTTGCATTAGGAGTGCATTAATAGTGTAAAAATGGTCAGACTCATGAACAGACTACTATTTAGGAGAACACTGGAATAATGACCGTAAAGGTTCTGGTGTTCTACTTAGTTTAATAGAACTATTACAAGGTTCTTATTAAAAGTTAATGTTAAGCTTAGAATGTATATACTCAGCATTACACTAATCTTAATGTCTGGTACTCATCTTTAAAAGTGAAAAGGGCCAGAGCCTCAGCTGACACAAATGGTCATAGCTTCATTCATTTTCAGTCACTCCTGCCACTGATATGTGAAATACTTCTCTACATTTTGCACCTCACATTTTTATATCAATGGAATTTCAAAATCCAACAGTTTTTGCCAGCATCACAGTTTCCTTCTGTCTTACTTAAAGTAAGATCTCAGATCTGAGAGAAAGCTTCACTTTGATGCCGTTCCTGGTAAAACGATCTCCTAACATATAATCCAAAATCCACTAAATCGATGAAAGCCACTCAATGATGTAGACAGGCTTTGAATTAAATCCTCACTATACTTGATGACATACATTGAAATATATTGAGGTAAAACACATCTTTAAGAGTTAATAAATGCTTTGCTTTTTCTTAAGGAGAATATTTGTGGTTAATTTGTGATTATTACACATATTTAGCTCAACTGAGCCAAGGCTGCACAACCCAGGCTAAAGACAGTCACTGCTTAGGGAAGTTTATGGTAAGGACAAAACCAAACATAATCCCCTCAAAGTCCAGTTTAGTGCCCTAAAAACAAAATCATCCTTTCTCTGTTACCAGGCACTGTCCCTTTGAAGCAATCCCCTTAAGATCTTAATGACCTTAGATTTAAATTTAAGTTTGTCAAATACCTTCTCATCATTCTAAATCTCTAAAGACTCAGTTTAAAGTGTAGAGTGGGAAGTTGGGAGAGTTTTTGGGGGGTTGTATTTCTTTTAATTTGCATCAACTCTTAAGTCATCTTTTTGAGTCATCCACAAAACATTCAACTATTTTTATACCAGTATGCCTTCATTTAAGTTTAAGGTAAAACTTCATTCTTTTCTGTTGATAAACCTGGGAAGTGGATGCAGATGGATTGCATTATAATAACAAATGTCCTTGTTCAGAAGGTAAATATCACCCATTAAGTCTTCAATAAACACTGATGTCTCAAATCCATGGAACTGCTCTTTGTAGTATCTTCTTGTCCTGGGGAGAAACTCGTAGTACCAAATAGCATCACCTAAAGTTTTTAAAATCCACACAGTACATTAAGGCATGTTAGTGTCATATAATTCCTGTAGCCTTACCACATTGAGTGCCTTCTCTTTACTACTGAGCTTATTTTTGCTTTGACATCTTGTTTCTATTTCAGCTGATTTCCTACAACAAATTGTGCAGCACCTTCTGTCTTTACTTAATTCAGTGACAGTCTATGATTATGATTAGCTTACTTGGCTTTTACATTAAGGTAATATAATATAATCCCTACTTGTCAGGGATATAATTGTATTTTCAATAATTCTTAGCTTTTTATTTTATGTTTGTGGTTTATGTGTTAGGAAGAACAATTCTGATTGACCAATAATGTTAAGACAAATCATATGCAAACAAAAAGGAACCTTCTGAAGAGCAAGCCTAAAACCTAGTTGTTTGGAGCAGTTTACAAACAATTAAGAATTGAAGATCGGTGCATAGAATCATAGAATCATAAAATCGTTAAGGTTGGAAAAGACCCTTAAGATCATCGAGTCCAACCATTAACCTAACACTGCCAAGTCCACCACTAAACCATGTCCCCAAGCACCACGTCTACCCATCTTTTAATAACCTCCAAGGATGGAGACTCAACCACTTCCCTGGGCAACCTGTTCCAGTGCTTGACTACTCTTTCAGTGAAGAAGTTTTTTTCTAATATCCAACCTAAACTTCCCCTGGCACAGCTTGAGGCCATTTCCTCTTGTCCTATCACTTGTTACTTGGGAGAAGAGACCAACCCCCACCTGGCTACAACCTCCTTTCAGGTAGTTGTAGAGAACGATAAGGTCTCCCCTCAGTCTCCTCTTCTCCAGACCAAACAACCCCAGCTCCCTCAGCTGCTCCTCATAAGACTTGTTCTCCAGACCCTTCACCAGCTTCATTGCCCTTCTTTGACCATGCTCTAGTACCTCAATGTCCTTCTTGTAGTGAGGGGCCCAAAACTGAATACAGTACTCAAGGTGTGGCCTACTCAGAGATCTTTAAAACAAGCTAAGAATATAATGCTACAGTGTTGGTAACCTTTGGAACCAATATTAAAAGTGATGACAATAAAAGTATTTGGAGGACAAGAGATAGATTTACCAGTTGATGAATAACAACTCACATATGAAATATTATTAACCAGTTACAGTGTTTTTCTGAGGGAAGCCAATGAAAAGTATTGAAATATAACTAAAAGGGGATATCATGGTAGTTTGAACCTAACTTAGCAGTAAGCAATAAATAAATACATAAATAAAAGAGAAAATAAGATAGTTGTAGATAATAATATGAAGACCTAGAGAAGAATGATTTCCAGCAGTTCGTGGCATCTGTCATGTGCAATCAAAGATATACTGTCTGCCTCTAATTTAGGCAAAGGAGAAAAAAACAAAAGAGACAAAAATTATTGAGAACTTGAATGTAAATCTAGGTGGAAAGAAAGAACCTTAAAACAGGGAAAACATCACTAGTAGCTCATTATTAGAGTGATTGACTTAACTCTGCATTCAATTATCTCCAAGTATTCTGTTCTTTAGAAAACCTCTCTATGTTTCTCTTAGCTTTATGCATGCATTTAGAGGAAAAGTATTCAATTAACACTGGAAGAGAATATTTTATGATCCTAACATATATGCTGTATATTTATATGTATTAGGATAAACATTGGCTATTAGTCAATGTACAAATTAATGTTGGTTTTCAAAATAAGTTGTTGCATGATTCTGTGTCCTGAGTACATAGAAAGCATTGGTTTAGGTTTATACTTTTAAAGCTGTATTTACTTCCTTGGGAAAAATCACAGGACAAAGCTTTGGCCGTGGCTAAGATTTTTTTCACTTCCTGTCCTGTCTGGGAGACATCAGTTACTCTCTAGTTCTAAATTCTGACTCCAAAACAAGTTCAACTGCCAAAAAACCCAAACCAAACCAAAACTTTTGGAGACCAGAACAAATAATGGAGGAGACCATGCATTTATGAGCATGTCTGCGGAAAGGTTGTCCAAGTTAATCAGGTACATTTTAAAGTGATATTTTTCATCCCATTCTGGATCAGAATCTAAGAATTCCAGGGTAATCTGTCTCTGTATTTACAGTGTTTTAATAATCCAGTTAAAGTATCTAAAGAAAATGGATTTTCCTTATAATTCTATTTGTATTGTACTCTGTTATCATTGCTATTACTCTTACTATTTATTACTTTGCATTGAACTCAGCATTTCAACCAAGGTCTTGTGCTATGTCCTGTGTCATCATAATTAATAAAGTAATAAATCAGCAATATTAATCTGAAACACAGTTTGCCAAGGATTTATCCTATACTCAGGGTATCTTTATCTATTTCAATTCATCATGGTTTTAACTTTATTATATTTATTTTCTTTTTATAAAATCTCAATTAGAGAGTTAGCAATTCCAGGGCCTTTATGGTTTCTTTCAAAGAGGCTTCTTAGGTGAAGATACATGATCTCAGACAACTGACATCTCTTTTATTGCTACTACCATTTTATTTTTACTTGTAACAGGGATTTCCATCCTTCTTTAACTAGTCAAAATAGACACATTTAACTTTTGCCAAATTAATGGATGCTTCATATTTTCACTACCCATATTTAATGTCTCATCTCCACCTTTCATGGCATGGCTTTGCTGGCTGTAGAAAAATATGCCTTATTATTAGCATATGAGGCCAATGAAGAGGTGACCAATCCAGGGAAAATACATGTTCTCCTGTGGTGGTAAACAGCTGTGTTGTATTTAGTTGATATTTTTACGTTATTATATCTATGGTATGATTTTAAGTTTGTTATGTCTGAAAGAACTGAAAACTTTGGAATAATAAATGAAACACATGATTAAAGATATATACTGACTGAGGGGTTTTTTAATGATCTAATGAGTGTTCAAATTTTGATGTTATGTTTCTCTTTGAAACTAGATTTCTGTGGTGCTTGTAGCTTTTGTAATCAAGTTTCTATATTTTGCTTCCTGAAAATGTGAATTATATTAGGCAGAACTTCTCTTACGTATGATTCTGAGTGGGGATGAATGATACTATAACTTTGCCAAAATTCCCATTACTGATTAAGATAAATATTTCTTTTGTCCAGCTATCTGGCTATTTTTTTTTCCATTGTTATTGCAGTAACTGCTCACTTCAAAAATTCTTCTTGTAGTTTATCTACCTAAAATGTTTTAATTAAAAAAAAATGTATCAGTTCTTCCCATAAAACCCATTATTCTGCCATTTGACATTGTACCGACCGCCTGTTAGGTGCAGAATTTTTCTAACTGATGGAGAACTCTCCATCTTAGTTGATATCATTCACTTCAAAAAATATTTTTACATTATAATAGTCACTAATAGAAAAACTTTCTTAGTAGAAAGCATGAGTGAAAAACCCAAGTTTAATATTATCCCTCTCTTCACGAGTCTTAAATTCCACAGTGTTCAACCTCCCTTTGCCCAGAATTACTATCATTCTTCTCAGTCATTTGTATGTTATCATACATTCTATGGTCCTCCCTCTTTCACAATTCACTGTTTTCCAGCCTGTGAAAACAGTTTCTTGATTAAACATAGCCTGGTTTAGCCTTAGAACTGATGACAGGAGAGGGTTTAACAGTGGCTTAGAGCACAGTGTTTTCTATTCCAATTTCTGGGCTCTTCTTTCACATGCCATAAGTTATTTTTTGAGAAAAGTCACGTAGTTTGTATGACTGATTTTTATTCATGTCTTTTAAAGGCTAATAATTCATATAATCACACAAGGTAGCCTTTTCCCACTAAAGGTGTTATCTGCATTTTATAAATCTAAGCCTAGGTGTCAGTGCATCATTAACCATTTCTTTTGTTGCTTCATGGTGCTGACCTGTAATCTTCCCCAAATAAATATGCAGAGTGTTTGATGAAGTTTGTATTTATGATGACAATTTGATTGAAGCAGTAAAAAAAAATCAACCAAATAACATTTTTTCAGTTACATCAGAGGAAAAAATATATAAACAAAAGACAGACCATGCCTGGGGAACAATCTGCACTTGAGGGACTAATTTTTTATTTTTTTTTTTTATCTTTAGCATATGAAATATTGATAATTCTGCCTTAATGGGGACAGGAAGAAATGCTAGCATATGTAAAAATGAAGAAAACTAGGAAAGTCTAAGCATTAAATCCTTTTAAAATAGTTTTATTTGAAGTATCTTACTTTTCCCTCAGCTTAATTAAGTGAGATGAATCATTTATCATCATTGATTGTATCAACAATGCTTTCAAAATGATGGAATACCAAGACTAAAACAGCTTGGGGAACATGTATCATCATCTCCCCATTCTGTTTGAACATTAAAAAGTGAATAAAAGAATAGTAGAAATTAAAGTTTAGATTCCCAAGGTTCATACCCTTATACAAAGGGAATGAAAATTTCTGTTTTCTTCTACAAGGTCACAGAAGTTTCTTACACGTATAATGTGTGTTGTTGCAAAATACCTTTATAACTTGTACCCTTTTGGGGATTAAAAATGAGATGATAGTCAAGTTAAAATGTTGATACAGGTATAATATTTTAAGTACTTAGAGAACAATATTTAATGAGCATAACAGAAAATACTGCATGAATTTTCTTACATGTATTGTACTGCCAAGTTCATATCAAAAGTAATGAGTATTGCTTATCTACAAGTACACCCTATCTACTCCATATCTATTCAAATGTGGGAGACTTATTTAAAAAACAATGGTTAGCTGCTTGCATGCTTTTCTAAACACTTGAATGAGTCACAGATAAGACCAAATATTTTAAGACTGTGAGACCTTTCTGAGTTGGTTGTGGCCACTGTTTAGATCCTGCTCTTTTCCAGTGCCGTAAAGGGTCAGTCCTGGAGATCATTACAGACAGAAACCCAGTTCTTCCAGTACCTGTGGAGTTTGTGGGCTCATGCAAGAGGATACGAAAGGGGAGGGGGTCGATATCAGGCTTGCCTGTGATAAGGGGTGGGATGGCACGCCATTGTTAGAGGGACAGGGTAATAGCGGGGGATGGGATGCTAGCAGAGGCCCTCAACCTGTTGATCTGAGGTGTGCTGGAGACACTGCAGAACAGTTGAAATCTTACGGGGTTGAGCAGGGGGCTCTTGAGGTAATAGGAGACAACAGGGAAATATCAGAGAAACTCTGAGAGACCCTCAGGGACAAGGGAGCAGAACAGAGCTGGCAGGTCTTTAAGGATACTTTCCATAGGGCACAAGAGCTCTTGATCCCCAGGTGCAAGAAATCAGGCAAGGAAGGGAAGAGGCTGGTATGGCTGAGCCATGACCTGTTGGTCAAACTAAAGGGCAAGAAGAGAATGCACAGGCAGTGGAAGAAGGGACTGGAATCTTGGGAAGAGTACAGGGACGCTGCCCAGTTGTATAAGGATAAGATCAGGAAGGCCAAGGCTCAGCTGGAGCTGAACCTGGAGAGGGCTGCAAAGAGTAATAAGAAGGGCTTCTACAGGTACATCGATCAGAAAAGGAAGGTTGAAGAAAGCGTACTCCCTCTGATGAGCAAAAGTGGCAAGCTGGTAAAAACAGACAAGCAGAAGGCTGAGGTACTCAAAAACTTTTTTGCCTCAGTCTTCACTGGCAACCTCTCTCCTCACACCTCCTAAGTGGATGGACCGTTTGACAGGGATCAGTGGGGCAGAGGTCCTCCCACTGTAAGTGAAGATCACGTTCGAGACCACCTGAGGAACCTGAACATCCATAAGTCTATGGGTCCCGATGAGATGCATCCCCAAGTCCTGAGGGAATTGGCTGATATAGTTGCCAAGCCACTCTCCATGATATTTGAAAAGTCATGGCAGTCAGGTGAAGTCCCTGGGGACTGGAAAAAGGGAAATGTTGCACCCACTTTTAAAAAGGGTAAAAAGGAGGACCCTGGGAACTATTGACCTGTTAGCCTCACCTCTGTGCCTGGGAAGATCATGGAACAGATCGTCCTAGAAGCTATGCTAAGGCACATGGAGGACAGAGAAGTGATTCGAGACAGCCAGCATGGCTTCACCGAGGGCAAGTCCTGCCTGAACAACCTAGTGGCCTTCTGTGATGGAGTAACTGCATCAGTGGACGAGGAAAGAGCTATGGATGTCATCTATCTGGACTTCTGTAAGGCCTTTGACATGGTCCCCCACAATATCCTTCTCCCTAAATTGGAAGGATATGGATTTGATGGGCAGACTGTTCAGTGGATAGCTAACTGTCTGGATGGTCGCATCCAGAGGGTAGCGGTCAATGGCTCGATGTCCAGATGGAGACCAGTGACAAGTGGTGTCCCTCAGGGGTTTGTACTGGGGCCAGTGCTGTTCAATATCTTCATCAATGACATAGACAGTGGGCCTCAGCAAGTTTGCAGATGACACTAAGCTGAGCGGTGCAGTTGACACACCTGAGGGATGGGATGCCATCCAGAGGGACCTGGGCAAGCTTAAGAAGTGGGCCTGTGTGAACCTCATGAGGTTCAACAAGGACAAGTGCAAGGTCCTGCACCTGGGTTGGGGCAATCCCCGGTATCAGCACAGGCTGGGGGATGAAGGCATTGAGAGCAGCCCTGCCGAAACGGACTTGGGCGTACTGGTAGATGAAAAGCTGGACATGAGCTGGCAATGTGCTCTCACAGCCCAGAAAGCCATCTGTATCCCGGGCTGCATCAAAAGAAGCATGGCCAGCAGGGCGAGGGAGGTGATTCTGCCCCTCTAGTCTGCTGTGGTGAGACCTCACCTGGAGTGCTGCATCCAGCTCTGCATTCCTCATACAGGAAGGACATGGACTTGTTGGAGCAGGTCCAGAGGAGGGCCACAAAAAGGATCAGAGGGATGGGTCACCTCTGCTATGAGGAAAGGCTGAAAGAGCTGGGGTTGTTCAGCCTGAAGTAGAGAAGGCTGCGGGGAGTCCTTATTGCAGCCTTCCAGTACTTAAAGGGGGCCTACAAGAAAGATAGTCTTTTTAGCAAGGCCTGCTGCAACAGGACAAGGGGTAATGGTTTTAAACTAAAAGAGGGTAGATTTAGACTAGATATAAGGAAGAAATTTTTCACGCTGAGGGTGGTGAAACACTGGAATGGGTTGCCCAGAGAGGTGGTAGATGCCCCATCCTTGGAAACATTCAAGGACAGGCTAGATGGGGCTCTGAGCAACCTGATCTAGCTGTAGATGTCCCTCCCAATTGCAGGGAGGATGGACTAGATGACCTTTAAAGGTCCCTTCTATCCCAAAGCATTCTATGATTCTATGATATTATTTTTTCTTGACCCTCATAAAGTTTAAGAATGTGGTTTTCCTTTTTGCTGATATCATTAGGGGGAACACTGTGATCATGGTACCTGTTCGTACTGACTGCACCATCTCCATTAACACAGATGAGAAAACTCCTAAATAATGTTAGAATATCTTTCAACAACGACACGTGCACAGCAGTTTTAAAAGCCACATACACATTTCCTTATACACCATTTCACTATGAATTTTTAAAAAAACCTGTCATGTTTTGGAAAGCAAACTTCATGACAGTGAATATTATATAATTTGCACAAAACATTTAATTTCAGTGGTGCTTCATATTTCAGAAAACTCAAATTCAAAAATAAACATTTTATTAGAAAATGTTTTTTTTGTTAAAAGGTAAGATTTTTGTACTTTTTAAGTGAGACTTGTTCAGAGCATAATTTTGCCATAAAATAGACCAAGGAAGTCTTCAATACTTTTCTGTGCTGTATTTGCTCTGTTTGTGTCACAGCTGCACACTGCTTTATGCCTCTGCAGGAAGCTTCATGTAGTGGCAGTGCTTGAAAGGTTAATGGCATTTACTGCATTACTAATCTATTCTTTAAACCACTGATTAGCATTGAAATTGATTCCCAGCTCCTCGTGGCTGAAACGACATTAATCTAGTCTCTGCTATTAAAAATGTTACACCTTTCTCATGTTACCAGTTGATAACACATCATTAATTTGACGGCTTCCATTGTTCTGTCCTTCATTGGAACACCTACAAATGTGAGCAGTGAGCGAAAATCTAATGTATTCATTCAGAAAGAAAAATTACAGTAGGTTATCATTAAATGCATTTGAAATGTGAAGGACAACTATTTTTTGTAACTGTCAGGTATCCAAAAGTATCGATACAGGCATTAAGTTGTGGTCAGACAGATACAACATTATTATAGTTATAAAACTTGCAAATGCAATCTACTGTGACAGTGTTGAAAGGTGGGTGGACAGTATCCAATTTTCAACTACTACTGCCCTGTCTCCATATGGCATTCAAATTACAAACAAACTGATAATTTAGTGTTTTACCCATCAGACAAAACCGAGATGCACAATTCCACAATGTGCAGTGCGAGAAAGCATTGAACATCAAAGAACATATACACTTCAAATCTACTTTCAGTTTCCAAGCACCAAGCCCACCCTTGCCATTACACTATTGGATTACACACCCCAAGAGTGACATCTCTTTTGGGTATGTAAAGGCCTGCGGCTCAGCTGCCTTGTCCAGAATCCTACTTTTATATTAAATTAAATAGATTGTAAAGTCAGAATCTATTTTAGCAGGATGGTTTATTCTTTTTAATACTAATAGGTATCAAAAGTAAAAACCTTACAAAGAATTTATGCATGAATCTATAGCCTCCTTTTAAGATGCAGAAAATATTTTAGAAAATAATCTATCCTTTATGGAAAGATAGGAGGTGATAAACAGCACACTATCTCTTTACAAATATTCACACCTGGCTTATGAATTTTCTGGCATCAGGTTATAATCAGAAATTATCATAAAATGGGGAAGAAATAAAATTCACAGTATCATAAAAAAAATTCTGGTCTGGGTTTTTTTCACACTAGTGAGCCATCTGAAAAAAGGCTGAAGTTGTCAGTGATGCCAGTGAGAATGTATTCTAAATCTTCACATCTAATTCAAGTGCTTTTCTAAGATAGATATGTGTTCACCTTGAAAATAAAATAAGAAATTACTAGAATGGCAGCTTTTGTATACTCTGTGTTGTTTTATGACAGTATTTCTGACACACTGAAAGTTAAAAAAATAACAAGATACAACATATTAAAATTTCAAAATAAGCAAAACTTAAAAAAAATAATAAAAGCATCCATAACACTTGTCTGTATGTTCTAAAACACAGATAAGATTTGCATAAAAGACACAAAGAAAGTGAGCTGCAAGATCAAGAGAGCTCTAAAAACCTCTAAATAACAACTATGTTCTTAAAAAGAAGGAAAAGATCATACAATCATAGAATCATAGAATAGTTTGGGTTGGCAGAGACCTTTAAAGGTCATCTAGTCCAACCCCCTTGCAATGAGCAGGGACATCTTCAACTAGATCATGTTGCTCAGACCCCTGTCCAACCTGACCTTGAATGTTTCCAGGGATGGGGCATCTACCACCTCTCTGGGCAACATATTACAATTTTTTGCCACCCTCATTGTGAAAAATTTCTTCCTTATATCTAGTCCGAACCTACCCTCTTTTAGTTTAAAACCATTACCCCTTGTCCTATTGTAACAGGCTCTACTAAAAAGTCTGTCCCCATCTTTCTTATAAGCCTCCTTTAAGTACTGAAAGGCTGCAATAAGATGTCCCCAGAGCCTTCTCTTCTCCAGGCTGAACAATCCCCGCTCTTTCAGCCTTTCCTCATAGCAGTGTTCCATCCCTCTGATCATCTTGGTGGCCCTCCTCTGGACCTGCTCCAACAGGTCCACGTCTTTCCTGTACTGAGGAATGCAGAGCTGGATGCAGTACTCTAGGTGGAGTCTCACCACAGCAGAGTAGAATTACCACCCTCGCCCTGCTGGCCATGCTTCTTTTGATGCAGCCCAGGATACGGTTGGCTTTCTGGGCTGCGAGAACATATTGCAGGTTCATGTTCAGCCCAGCTTCTAGGACGATCTGTTCCATGATCTTCCCAGGCACAGAGGTGAGGCTAACAGGTCAATAGTTCCCAGGGTCCTCCTTTTTACCCTTTTTAAAAGTGGGTGCAACATTTCCCTTTTTCCAGTCCCCAGGGACTTCACCTGACTGCCATGACTTTTCAAATATCATGGAGAGTGGCTTGGCAACTATATCAGCCAATTCCCTCAGGACTTGGGGATGCATCTCATCGGGACCCATAGACTTATGGATGTTCAGGTTCCTCAGGTGGTCTCAAACCTGATCTTCTCTTACAGTGGGAAGGACTTCGCTCTTCCAGTCCCTGTCTTGCAGTCCATCCACTCGAGATGGGTGGGAAGAGAGGTTGCCAGTGAAGACAGGCAAAAAAGTTGTTGAGTACGTGAGATATCACAATTAAAAATGCTGAACTAATAGTTCTGTTTCTGTTCTAATTGAAAAAGAAAACTACTAAGAGTTTTAAAAGCACATAGACAGAGGCAGGACTAAGCGACGTCTGTAATTTAAAATTTGACGTAACGCAAATATCATCAAAGGAGAAGGAAGAAAAAGGCTCTTATGAACTACTATCCTGGAAAGGTCCTGTTCTTCAAAACAAAGGCATACGAATGTAATGCAGCTGAATATAAAAATCCCCAAAAGAAAGAAGTACCAAGTTAGTTTTAATTTTGAAGGATGAGGTAAAAATGCCCATGAGGGCATCAAGATTGTAGGTCACTACAAAGTGTGTGCAAATACATTAGGCATCATGCTGCACTTCATAAAAAGACAAATTTCTACAAGTTATGGTGAAAATATGTATGCACAGGGTGGAGAAATACATTGAAATTGGTTGAGAGAGAAACAGCAAAAGATGACTCTGAGATTAATCTGTAGGTATCAGCATTATCTTTTTTATAAACTAAAAATTTTCTCCTGTAAATATTAAGAATAAAGGAGAATGGGAGAAAACTGCCAATGAGTCTCTGTAAAAGACCCAACAATTTCTATCATTGAAGGTTAAAAATAAAGGAAAACAACACAACATAGTTAGAGAACCAGTCTATGTGTAACATTGTAATTTTGTGTTGAATGAACGGATAAATAAAAATTTCCAAAGGAAAGAATCTGAATGCTTTATAAAATAGGTGTTAATATTGAAAATTATCATGGTGAAGAATGTATAATTAGTCATACAGAGCTAGATTACTGATCTGTCTAGTCCAGTTATTTGTCTCTATCAAGTGTCTGTGCCAGATGCATCAGAGGAACATGTGAAAAATATCCTGGAAGATGCTTATAAAACAACTCACCTAAAGACATTAAAACAAAATTAAAATTGTACAGAAATCAAAATGAGTAAAAGATCCATGACAAAAAAAAAATAAAACTAGATGTTAAAAATTCCTCAAACTAAAGATAAGATAACTGCTAATTTTACCCAGAACCTTACAATTGTCAGAGAACAGAAAACTCAAATTCTTGAGATGGGAAAGATGAACAATGAACCATGTGTAAGGCAAAAGAATAGTATATGGTAGAAATATACTGCTTTAAAAACATATTTTAATCATGTAGAATTAATGTTAAATCCAGAAATACATTTGGAGCTATAAAATAAAGAATAAAAGGCAGTATTTTAGCCATTTAAATTTCTAATTTCTGGTAAAAGATTTTTGAGATAGCTCTGACAAACATTGTTTATTGCTTTTTTCCCCTGTCTTTCCATTTCCATGGAAGGAAGAAAAATAGACAGGCAGACAGACAAATAGATAAAATTTCTCAGCAGATGGTGTCTGAGAAGTCAGAGAAAGTAATGACCTCTTTCTGGGTAGCTGAGGAAGCGGTGGTATCTCAGGGTTTTTTTGCTAAGAGAATGAAAATTAGGCTGATGGTTTCCATTCTCACCCACAGCTGAGGTGTTACAGTAGTATTATGTCATCACAAATCTATAGCTGAAACAGTAGCCATGCACTGTTTCTTCTCTTTTTTAATGACTCTGCAAAGAGCAGAATAAAATAAATTCAGTGTTGCTGGCCATATTACTTTCTGCTGTTGCTTTCTAAACTGCATATTTGCAGTAAGGATTAAAATGCATCCAGATTTGTCAGATTACATAATGAAAGGTATACAATTTATACAGAATTAAAAAAAAAAACCAATCACAACCAATTATTAGACCAAATCAGAACTTTAAATCAATATGATTGGGATTATTTTTTTTGGCAAAAACATTTTCCTGAATAACCAATTGTATAATTTTTATTGAATATCAATGACTTAAAACAAGCACTTTTATTGAAACACATCTCAAAAGGTTAGAACAAGCACGTGAAAACTGTTTTTTTCAATCTTGGATGTAAATTTATCATCTGTTTTGATAGTCTGAGGCCTAAAAGTTCATATTTGCAAAGTTCAGGACAATACTCTTGTATGCTAAGTAACCAACACCTATAGCAATCATATTCAATTCATACTCATCCTAAATTCCCTTTAAGAAACTTTATATTTTTTTATTTGCTAGATAGACTCTTTAATGCTGCTAATCTAACAAATACACGTAACTTTAACATATTCTAGACTTCTGAATAACAGCAGCCTGAATATTAAAATAGTCAGTTTTGAAGCAATAAGAAATTCAAACTGCTCCAGCAGGAGAAAGATTGATTACTATCAAAACCTTACAAAATATTACAAAAGGTACTGTTCCTTGCTCTTAGTTCAGATGTTGGTGGTGATAAGGGGAATTTGACTGACTAATGTTTTGTTGCTGGCTCAAGACCTATTCATAACTTTACTGAAGAAAAGAATTAAAAATAAAGAAGGTCGTATTTTCCCCCACAAGCAGATTTCATAATATGGGTATTATGGCAGCTCTGAGCCATAAATGTCAAGCATTTAATGATTTATTTAAGCTCTAAAAAGTAATTCTAAGGAAAGGATTAATGTATCAATGTGGTAGTGATGCAACAGCCTATTTTCAAATATCTTGCCCTTGGAACTTTATTCAAAACATGCATTATCAGGGTAAATGAGACATGAAATCTCTTGAGTTGAGGCAGCTCTGAACAGAATCCAGAATAGCCCACACTTGGAACAAGATGCCACAGGTTTCAGAATATGCTATGAAGTTTCTAGAGCTAGTCAAAAGGAAATGGGACATATTTTAAGCTCTGAACTCCGTGGTATTTCATGTCTTAATTATAAACACAGGGTGCTTCTGGGTACTTGGGAACTTATATAACTCACATACTTTTTTAATGTTTTTTATTTTGTTTTTTTTTTTTTGTTCAAGCTATACTTTTTGTTTTCTGTTTTACTATTCTCCCTTTGACTAAAACGCTCTAGGGATTTAAGTGCTCACAGATAATGTAAGAAACCTGAATACAATTCCCTCCACCTCATGGCAATTTGAAATGGAAAGACAGAGCTACTCCATATTACAAAAAAAAAAAAATAAAAAAAAAATAAAAGCAAGCTGGAAATCTTTTACCCAGCTGTAAAGCAGCTTGGCAAAAGAAGGCCTGGGGGGTCTGGTGGACACCAAGTTGATCATGAGAGAGTAATGTGTCCTTATGTCCAAGAAGGTAAATGATATCCTGGGCTGCATTAGGCAAAGTATTGCCAGCAGGTCAAGGGAGGGGATCCTTTCCCTCTACTCAGCACTGGTGAAACCACACCTGGAATACTGTGTCCAGTTCTAGGCTCTCCAGTACAAGAGAGACACAGACATACTGGAGAGAGTCCAACAAAGGGCCACAAAGATGATGAAGGGACTGAACCATCTGTCCTATGAGGGAAGGTTGATAGAGCCTGGAGGAGACTCAGGGGGGATCTTATCAATGGATATAAATAGCTGAAGGGATGGTGCATAGAGGACAGAGTCAGGCTCTTCTTTTCAGTGGTACCCAGTAACAGGACCAGAAGCAATGGGCACAAACTGAAACACAAGAGGTTCCCTCTGACAATCAGGAAACACTTCTTTGCTCTGAGAGTGACTGAATCTGGCACAAGTTGCCCAGGGAAATCATGGAGTCTCCTTGGAGATATTAAAACCCACAAATCTAGACTCGGTCCTGCACCTCTTAGGTGACTTAAGCTTTACTTGCCGTCTGGAAGGAGGGAAAATTGAAGAAAGCTTCTCACATTAGTATATTATATAAAAGGGAGAGGAACATCCCCACGGGTTTGAAAGACATCTGATAGGGCAGTTACAGGTCCAGTCAACAGCACTCTGGAAAGACTGCCAAGTTCATCCTCTTAAGAACAACTGAAGGTGTTAAGAACACCCTAATACCCATAAAAATAGGTGTGAAATCATGGTCTGCATCCCTAACTATTTACTAAGCTACTTGTGGGCATGTGGGAGGCACAGAAAGAGAGGCTCAAAGAGACACAAGGGGGGCACTTTTCTAAATTAAAAATCCCAATATGGACAGACAAGTCTCTCATTAGACCTTGGCATAAATAAAAAAGAAAATAAAGGAATAAGCACTGAGCATTCCACACCAGATACTGAGTGTTCAGTCACGTAAGGAATGTTTTTATTTCTGTCATTATTAGAGTGGCTCAACAACATCTGGCACAAGTTCTGATGTTGCATAAAAACATGGAGGATGGCATTTCCTGCTAAGCATTGATTGCCATAACAGCATAAAATACAAGGTAATTCTTAACATTGTATTAAATAACAGCAGTGTTAATAGAACTATCTTTAACAATAAAAACTAAATTTTTTAACCACTTTCTTGATCAACAAAATGATATTTCTGTAATATAAGAGATGTAACTCCATGTTTTTTCTCAAAAAAATAAATAACCTTACTTTGTACTGGAGTGGGTCAGAGATTGTCAAAGAGTACAGCTGCTGAGAGAGAAATAAAATAGATTTTCTACCTAAGGGCTGTTTCATTATGCCAGACAACACTTTGTATTGATCCTTCTCTATTTATTTCTAATTTTGTTGTCCCTGATTGAGCTGAGCTCTAAATCTTGTGATGGCTTACATGCTGTTAGGATGCAGCATTGTTACGTGAAGTGCAAGGTAGCAATGTTCTCATTGTAAGCTCTAATTTAGTCTGATTTGCAACAAATTAGGCTTTTTAAAGTAGCATTTTAGTACAGAGAGCCCATTTGTTTCATATGTTTTCTCTAATACATGTAGAAATTTCTGTACTGAGAAGTCAGTGAAGTTTTTTTGTTAGTTTTGCAAGGGTCTTGGGAATTGCCTAATAATTTTTCTAAAAAAAATTGATGTGTCATATCTAAACTTCTCATTTTTTATGACAATACAAAAAATGTTTCACATCATTTCTTCATTTCAATAGGCCACAGAAAACAGAAAAGAGTTAAATAGCTTTTTGTTAGGTTTTTATTTATTCAAAACATATGCTGAACTATATAAAACTGATTTACCAGACTACTTTTGGTTCCTATTTTTGTAGATCACAATTCCATTGTCTTACAAGTAATGATCATTCAAGATAAAAGCAGGAGTGGAAAAGCTGGTTCCTGGTCAGTATAAACAAACCGGCAAAAGATCAAATTGCATGATAATTCTATGGAGTGTTTTAAGGAAGTGTCCAAAAAGGAAAAATAGGCTATATTACTAATTGTAAAGAAGCTGTATTTTCCCATTAATGTCATCAGTCTTACACAGATCCCCTTCTTGGCAAAATACGTCCCTGATGTACTCATGCAGTATATTTGGCTACATAAATGAAAGAAAATAAATTGCAAGCATTCGTTAATGTACTATGAATTTTTAAAAGGAAAAAAGAAAAGCTAAGGAGGGGAAAAGATGTGTGTAAAGTATATAATCTCCAATCTAATAAACCTCATTCTTTTCATTACAGATGATAAAGATGATCACTCTGGGACTCAAAGTCTGCTAGCTAGCACTTTATGAAGCTAGTTGGCTTCTTTGAATATTTCATCCAAACTGAGAGAAGTACATGCTTCTCAGAGGGGGAAAAAAACAGCAGAAAGCATCCTCAAAGATCTATGTTAATGATTTTTAACAAATTTTACAGTAATATATTTACATCCTTCCATACATCTGCATAAAGGCTTTTTCTTTTGGGAGATGTATTATAATGAGAAGGGAAGTTAGTTTAGATTTTTAAATTAGTTTTAACTAGTTTTTAAATGTGGTGTTTATATTTTCATGCTCCTAACTTTATCTGCCAATCATGGTCTCAATATCTTCAATCAAAGATAATGCTGGAAGTAGTCTCTTAGTAGATAAAAGTCTACAGAGAAAGGCTTTTCTGTTATCCCTCTCTTGGCATAGTTTTATTGTAGATACTAAGTAAATTGCTTTTTGCAAAAAAGGTAAGTCACATTATAAAAATTATTGTTTTGTTTTATGTACATTTCTGTTATCTTTGCACTGGTCAGAAATATAAATTTTCTTTACAGTCATAACTGACCAGCCAGTAAGGCTCTGAACTGTAGATTTGGCGTAGATTTGGCTACGTTTTGTGTAGCCCAGTTAGCTATGCTTAGAAGAAAAACTCTTTTAGTACCTTGTATGAAATTGGGTAAGAGGCAATTTATCTTTTTAGCTGCTCACATTTTACTACACCTTCTGCTGAAAGTTTAGACAGGGAGCTAATTCAGTTCTGTACATCCATGCTCATGGGATGTGGGATGCCCACAGCTCAGAAAAGAGCTATCTGAAGTGCCCTGAACCCAGGCTGAGTACAGGCTGCCTGTTAACACTGACTGAGGAACTGTTACCAAGGTTTCTCCAAGAAACCCCATCTCACAAGCTGGTAAGTATGCATTTGTGGCATGTTATAAGAGGTAATAGCCATCAAAATTACCACTGTCCCTTTTTGTCATTATTTCTGCCCTTTGGAAAGGATTTCCATTTAACATTCAAAATGTATTGACTGGCAAATTTAAACAAAATGGCAAGCACGAATCTGGAGATATACTCTTTGTGTCTTTATTGTCATTAGGAGGAGCTGCAAGACAGAGCCATGGTTCAAATATTAGGGAGAAAGGGTGACATTTTTCATGACGGCACATCTTAAAAGGTCATATTAACATGATTAACAATCCACTCATACTCAAGTAGAAAGGTTTTGTGTTACAAAAATCTGGAGGTCAGTTACATCTGATTTAGATTTACTCTTGAAACAGGCAACTCACAATATAGGAATCATTACCATGCTATCCCAAAATGAATTATATCTAAAAAAAACCCAACACGTTGTTTTTTCTTGTTTAAACTAAATTTAAAAGCAACAAATTTAGCTGTGAAAATCTGGCCGTTACCATGCAGGGAAAAAAATGTGTAGGTTTTTCCACATATGTTTAGCTATAGTGAATGAAGACTTTTTTTTTTTACAAAATCTATACTCTGATCTTAATTGGAATCTGTCTTTGACCTTAAAACAGCAACAACAACAATAGTAATAAACCTAAGTTCATTCAAACTGATAAAAATTAGAAGCCAAAAATAATTCTAATGAAACACTTTCTTAGGCTTTGTGTTTGACATTACAATGTAGGCTGAAATCCACTAAATCCTTTCTTTGAAGCGGGGTATAATTTCAGGCATGAAATTTTCATCTGTACACAAAGCTATCTCTGTTAACACCTTAAAAACATACGTGACTTTTTTTTAATTCTCTCTTTAAAAAAAAAAAAAATCCAGAATTTAATTGTTGAAAATAAAACTAAGGTCATAATGGTCTTTTGCATAAACCCATTTGGTTATTTTGTCTGGAATATAGCATGAAGCATTGGTCATCCCTTCATCAAAATGGGCATAAATAAAAAATTCAAAAATTGCAGACATGAAACTGAAAGGCACTGGGAATATTGGCTTTAAAAGGAAACAAATAATACATCAAAATTAAATCACAGAAAATAAACAAACTCTGTTTTCCCCCTCGTAGAATTTAAAAAGATGATATGCAGTAAAAAGAAAAGAAAATTCAGAGTTTGTCAAAGAAAATACTCTTTCATACAACTTGGTACTTAGCCATGGATATAATATCTACAGGTAATTTTGCTGTTCAAGATAATAATGCTATTAAAAAAATTAATTTCTTCATGAATATGAAGGGTGTGGGGTTTGTTTTTGTTGTTGCTTTGTTGTTTGTTTGTTTGTTTGTTTTTTGTTTTAATTCTGCAAACAGTTGCTTATTTCAGAAAAGATACTTAAGCCTCCTTTAGTTCCCCCAGGTCTGGAGAAATTAATACAGATATCATGTATTGCTTTTGATATAAGTACAACAGTTAATTTCATAAATGTTGAAACGTATCACTTGTTAACACAATTTAGAAAATAACAGGATTTTGTTGAGATCATGTTTGTCAAAGTTTTATCATTGTTTGTTCAGTATTTCACAAACCAGTAACCCTGATGCAATGACAAGGTCTTGTTTGCTTACACGTTTTTGCTACTGTTATGACAAAAAAAAAAAAAAAAGAAAAAATAAAAGAAGAAAAGAAATTACTCAAAAAGCTGGTGTCATAAAAGCTGCTGGCAACACAAAATGTGATCATATTTCCCGGTCTTTCCCAGGATTGTTAGCTGCTTTGTTATTTATGTGGGAAACTGAATTTCTCACAGAGGTATCATGGAAGATAACTCTACAGTTCAAGTGGATTGCTCAAGAGTTTATGGAGATTATTAATTCCGCTCATGTATTTAAAACTGATCACATAAGCTGAAACAATCTTTAGATTGAATAAATACACTGTCCAGTTGAATTTTCATTGGCAAAAGCAGACAGGACTTGATGTTCTTGTAACTGCTTTGACCTAAGAGTGACATTTAAATGGATCTTTAGGAAGTAGAAATCTACAACAAAAACATACCAACATTCCAGTACTCTGAAAATACTGACTCTGTGAAAATATAAATTGACATGCAGAATAATCACAGCTGCTATGTTTTTTGTTGATTATGTTTCTCCTTATGCCTTATGATGGGTCCTTAGACAGAATTCAAAGAAAATAACCTGTCTTAGGCTTAGAGAGTGAAGTACCTGTTTCAACTAATGAAACAAGAATTGGCTTTAAAGAATTTCAGACCCTGGCTTTTCGTGCTCCCCCACTCACCAAAGTAAAATCCTAAAGTGTTTTCTTTTAACACTATATTTTGAAAGAAAATAATTTAATAAGATATATGCTTAATTTTGTCTAATTTTACTAGCTAGCTAACTTAGTTGAATACTAATATGTGTGACGTCAAAGTTCCTTTTCTTTTTTTTGTCATAACTTTGAAGTGCAATCAGTTACACAGCACTATTCCAGTATGACACATTCTGAAAAAAATCCAGACTGCACAAAGACACAAACAGGAGCCTAGGAGTGAATCCCACTCAATGGGAGGGTTGCCACTGTGGCTAGCAATCGTCATCGCATAATCACAAGCTTCTGGTGGAGTAGAAAAAATAATGTAAAAGAAACCAAAGAATTATGAAAAATGTCAGCATTTCAAAGTTATGAGTAAACATCTGCCCTTGGGTCAGAAGAGCTTATCATACAATTTTGTTTTGGTTTGGCTTAGTGGAGACACTGTGTTTCATGTCTTCCCCAGAACTAGTGAGAGTAGCCCAAACTCTAAGCACAGCTCTTTGGAATATATTGTGCACCTTTTAGACTCAATTCAGCTTTAACTTTGGTTTGTATATTGACTACCAAATTCAGCAATTTCATTCATTATAGTTTTCATAAAAGAAAAGAAGCATGTGATATCTAAAAAAAAATGGCTATTGGAGAAATAGGCTGGTGAGACTATGAATTGCAGAATATTACTTAAACAAGGAACAGCAATTTGGTATCAGCACACAAGAAAGAAAAAATGAAGAGACATATATTCTTCTTCCTGTTCCATTTTCTACTCTCATGTATGTGTTGTTTCTCTTCCTGTACTTCTCTTTTTTACCTTTGCCATTCTTATCTCTGTGATTTGAATACCTGTTTAATTTTCATACCTTTCATAGAATCATAGAATCAGAATACCAGGTTGGAAGGGACCTCAAGGATCATCTGGTCCAATCTTTCTTGGCAAAAGCATGGTTTAGACAAGATGGTCCAGCTGAATCTTAAAAGTGTCCAATCTTGGGAAATCCATCACTTCCCTGGGGAGATGATTCCAATGACTGATTTTTCTCATTGTGAAAAATTTTCCTCTTGTGTCCAATTGGAATCTTCCCAGGAGTAACTTGTACCCATTACCCCTCGTCTTTTCCATGTGACTCCTTGTAAAAAGGGAGCCTCCATCTTCTTTGTAGCCACCCTTTAAATACTGGAACATGGTGATAAAGTCTCCCCTAAGCCTTCTTTCTCAAGGCTGAACAAACCCAGTTCTCTCAGCCTTTTCCCACATGTCAGGCTTCTCCATCCTTTGATCATCTTTGTGGCCCTTCTCTGGACCCTCTCCAACCTGCCCATGTCTTTTTTGTATAGCGGGGACCAAAACTGAACACAGTATTCCAGGTGTGGCCTGACAAGCGCTGAGTAGAGTGGCATAATGTCCTCTCTGTCTCTGCTGGTGATGCCCTTTTTGATGCAGCCTAGCATCCTGTTGGCTTTCTTTGCCACAGCAGCACACTGTTCACTCATATCGAGCTTGTTGTCCATCAGGACCCCCAAGTCCCTTTCCACAGAGCTGCTCTCTAGCCAAGCGGATCCCAGCCTGTGCTGCACTCCTGGATTATGTTTTCCCAGGTGCAAGACCTTACACTTGTCCTTGTTGAACTTCAAGAGGTTCTTGTTAACCCACTCTTCCAGCCTATCCAGGTCTTACCGCAGGGTGGCTCTCCCTTCTGAAGTGTTCACTTCCCCACTCAGTTTGGTATCACCGGCAAACTTCATCAGGGTACTCTTGATCCCATCATCTGGATCACTTATGAAGATATTAAACAGCATTGGGCCCAATATCACTCCCTAGGGGACCTCACTTGTGACAGGTTGCCAATTTGAAAAGGAGGTATTTACCACCACCCTCTGGGTGCGGCCTGTCAGCCAGTTCCTCACCCACTGCACAGACCACTTGTCTAGACCATAATGCATAAGTTTCTTTAGGAGGAGGCTGTAGGAAACCATATCAAAAGCCTTGGAGAAATCCAGGTAGACAATGTCCCCCACTCACCCCACATCACCCAAGCAGGTTGCTTTGTTGTAGAAGGCGATCAGGTTTGCCAAGTTTGATTTGCCCTTGGTGAATACCTATGTGTAACTAAGGAACGGAAGCCCATCTTTACTTTGCCATATTTTGAAAACTAAATGCTATTCTGGCATATGGAGATGAGGAGGGCTGGTGCTAGTAAAATATTTTGAAGGCATCACAAAATTGTTGAAACAAGGGTGTTTTTACTGGCACTGGTGAGGCTGCACCTCAAATACTGTGTTCAGTTTTGAGCCCCTCACTACAAGAAGGACATTGAGGTGCTGGAGCGTGTCCAAAGAACAGCAAAGTTGGTGAAGGGTCTGGAGAACAAGTCTTATGAGGAGTGGCTGAGGGAGCTGGGGCTGTTTAGTCTGGAGAAGAGGAGACTGAGGGGAGACCTTATCGCTCTCTACAACTACCTGAAAGGAGGTTGTAGCCAGGTGGGGATTGGTCTCTTCTCCCAAGTAACAAGCAATAGGACAAGAGGAAATGGCCTCAAGCTGCGCTAGGGGAAGTTTAGGTTGGATATTAGGAAAAACTTCTTCACCGAAAGGGTAGTCAAGCATTGGAAGAGGCTGCCCAGGGAAGTGGTTGAGTCTCCATCCCTGGAGGCATTTAAAAGACGGGTAGACGTGGTGCTTGGGGACATGGTTTAGTGGTGGACTTGGCAGTGCTAAGTTTATGGTTGGACTTGATGACCTTAAAGATCTTTTCCAACCTAAACAATTCTATGATTCTATGATTAGACTAGTATGGATCTCTTCTTGCGGAATTCATGGCTCATGACAACTATACTGAGCTGTGAGCCTGTGACTGGGCATATGTTCTATAAAACAGTCTATTAACTATGAGATACTGTATTGTACCACCTGTTTTCATGTTACTCTGCAGCTGTTAACGTATTTAGATTACCTTGGGGAAGGTGAGGTTTGTTAGATAACTCCCATCTTTGGATTCTGTGAAAGAATAAAATCCATTTTACACACAGACTGAAGTCCATGCTCTAATGACGTTAATAGGAATTTTGCCATAAGTGTTAGTGGGCCAGGTTTTCACTCAGGTACACTTCACCCTGGTACACACCACAAGGTACACTTTCAGCATAAATGTTTTACCTTTCTGCTGAAATGATCTTCCCACATTTGATTTCTTCCCAGGTTCATAAAGTGACATGTTAAATCTTCCAAATTTTCTCTCCTTTTCCTTCCTAGCTTCATCTTTCCATGCAAACACTTATAATACGCAAATAAAGTCTATAGATATTTTCCTCCTTTTTCTGAAATACCTGATTTTAACTATTGTTAACCACAATTTTTCCTGTTTCCACTGAAAACAGCCAGGTGTTTTAAATCTGTGTTTAGAATACCGCACAGCAAAGTTTTCCAAAAGCCTCAAGCCAGCCAGCCTCTGTTTATTAGTGTGTAAATGGCAATGAAATCAATCATAGGACAGGGCTACTGTAACTCTGGAGCAGACTACAAGTAATTAGATTCTTTTCCTGAACTGAGTTGATGCATATAAATGATATCGCTTATTTTTGAAAATTTACTTTTCTTTTTTTTTAAGGAATACATCTGAGAAAATTCAGATACATCTAAAAGTCTTAGACATTAAAAACAAATACCACTTACTTTTTTGAATCTATACCTAGAATGTACTGTCTTGTAATCTTCTCTGATGAGGGTTGCAAATGGAAAGAAATTGTCCCAATAAAGAAGTTAAAATTTAGAGGTGATTTATGGTCTACTTTTGAATATGTAATATGTAGATGTAGAAAGGATTTTTCTGAGACTATGCAGCTTTTTAATCTAGGAAAAAGAACATCACAAAGATAATGGTTAAAATTTAAACTGGAGAAATTTACTCAGGTTAATAATAATGTGCCAACTTTTAAAGAGTGGGAATGATCACACAACTGGAATAATTTAACAAGGAATGCAATGAATTCTCTGTTATTTCAAGTTTTGAGAGAAATTAAATATCATTTGAAAGAATATGCTTATTTTCTGCAGGGAATATAAACTTTATTCATTTTTTCTTCAACTGGAATTCCCTGTCACATTGTGCAAAAGGTCAAACCAAATTATCATAAAAGTTCTGTTTTATTTCTAAATCTGGGATAGATGTCACAAAATGATTCTACCAATAAACTCCTACATTCCTTAAGAATTTACATTCCACTAAATTCTGTACATGTAATATAAATACACTACTTACACCAAAACACAAACATACTTGAACTCAATCCTTTTCAAGGATACTAACAGCAGCCTTCTAACAACATATTCTTTGATCAAATACACATCCATTTTGTACTTTTTATTGTGTAGCAAGTGATAGTATTAAATATTCACATTCTTCGTTGTCTTTGACTCATTTATTAGAGAAAAATGTCCGGCTGTCTTCTAGGAGGGTGTTTCTTCATGGAAGAAAACTCATGTAATACAAACAAATAAGGGAACCATAGAATCATAGAATCATTAAGGTTGGAAAAGACCTCTGAGATCATCGAGTCCAACCGTTAACATAATTTCCAGGTCCACCTCTAAACCTTGTCCCTAAGCACCACATCCACACGTTTTTTAAACACTTCCAGGGTCTGTGATTGTACCACTTCCCTGGGAAGTCTGTTCCAGTGCCTAACCACTCTCTCGGTGAAGAAATTTTTCCTAATATCCAACCTAAATCTCACCTGGCACATCTTGAGGCCATTTCCTCTAGCCCTATCACTTGCTACTTGGGTGAAGAGACTGACCCCCACCTCACTACAACCTCCTTTCAGGTAGTTGTAGAGAGCAGTAAGGTCTCCCCTCAGCCTCCTCTTCTCCAGACTAAACAACCCCAGCTCCCCTCAGCCGCTCCTCGCAGGACTTGTGCTCTATACCCTTCACCAGGTTCCTTGCCATTCTTTGGACATACTCCAGCACCTCAATGACCTTCTTGTAGTGAGGGGCCCAAAAATGAACACAGTATTTGAGGTGTGGCCTCACCAGTGCCGAGTACAGGGGCACTATCACCTGCCTGGTCCTGCTGGCCACACTATTCCTGATACAAGCCAGGATGCCATTGGCCCTCTTGGCCACCTGAGCACACTGCTGGCTCATGTTCAGCCGGCTGTCAGCCAACACCCCCAGGTCCTTTTCTGCCAGGCAGCTCTCCAGCCACTCCTCCCCAAGCCTGTAGTGTTGCATGGGGTTGTTGTGACCCAAGTGCAGGACCCAGCACTTAGCCTTGTTGAATCTCATATAGCTGGCCTCAGCCCATCGGTCTCAGCCCTCTGTAGGGCCTTCCTACCTTCAGGCAGATCAACATTTCCACCCAACTTGGTGTCATCTGCAAAATTCCTGAGGATGCACTCAATGCCCTCATCCAGATCATCGATAAAGATAATGAACAGAACCAGTCCTAGTACTGAGCCCTGGGGATTACCACTTGTGACCGGTTGCCAACTGGATTTGACTCCGTTCACACCACTCTCTGGGCTTGGCCATTCAGCCAGTTTTTAACCCAGCGAAGAGTGCACTTATCCAAGCCATGAGCAGCCAGCTTCTCCAGGAGGAAGACAGTGTAAAAGGCCTTACTAATGTCCAGGTAGAAAACATTCACAGCCTTTCCCTCATCCACCAAGCGGGTCACCTTGTCATAGAAAGACATCAGGTTGGTCAAGCAGGACCTTCCCTTCATGAACCTATGCTGGCTGTGCCTGATCCCCTGATTGTCCCCCATGTGCCGCATGATGGCACTCAAGATGATCCGCTACATGACCTTCCCTGGCACCAAGGTCAGGCTGACAGGCCTGCAGTTCCTCAGATCCTCCTTCTGACCCTTCTTGTAGAAGGGTGTCACAATAACTAACTTCCAGTCAGCTGGGACCTCCCTGGTTAGCCAGGACTGCTGGTAAATGATGGAAAGTGGTTTGGTGAGCTCCTCCACCGGCTCCCTCAGTATCCTTGAGTGGATCCCATCTGACCCCATACACTTGTGGGCATCTAGGTGGAGTAGCAGGTCACTAACTGTTACCTCTTGGATTACTGGGGCTTTATTCTGCTTCCCATCTCTGTCTCCCAGCTCAGAGGGCTGAATACGCTGAGGACAACTAGCCTGACTATTAAAGACTTAGACAAAGAAGGCATTAAGTACCTCAGCCTTCTCCTCATCCTTTGTGACAATGTTTCCCTCTGCAGCCAATAAAGGGTGGAGGTTCTCCGTGGCCCTCCTTTTGTTGCTGATATATTTATAAAAACATTTTTTGTTATCTTTAACTGCAGTCACCAGTTTAATTTCTAGCTGGGCTTTTGCCTTTCTAATTTTCTCCCTGCATAACCTAACAATATCCTTGTAGTCTTCCTGAGTTGCCTGCCCATTCTTCCAAACATGGTAAACTCTCTTTTTTTTTTTTCTGAGCTCCAGCAACAGCTCCCTGTTCAGCCAGGCCGGTCTTCTTCCTCACCTGCTCGTCTTTTGGCATATGAGGACAGCCTGCTCCTGCACCTTTAAGACATCCTTCTTGAAGAATGTCCAGCCTTCCTGGACCCTTTGCCCTTCAGGACTGCCTCCCAAGGGACTCTGTCAACCAGACTCCTAAACAGCCCAAAGTCTGCCTTTCTAAAGTTCAGGGTAGCAGTTTTGCTGCCTCCCCTCCTTACTTCTCTAAGAATTGAAAACTCTATCATTTCATGATCACTGTGCCCAAGATGGCCTCCGACCACCACATCACCCACCAGTCCTTCTCTGTTCGTAAACAGCAGGTCCAGTGGGGCACCTCCCCTGGTTGGCTTGCTTACCAGCTGCGTCAGGAAGTTATCATCTTCCACACCTCCAGGAACTTCCTAGACTGTTTCCTCTCTGCTGTGTTTTATTTCCAGCAGAGATCTGGTAAGTTGAAGTCTACCATAAGAACAAGGGCTAGAGATCATGAGACTTCAGCCAGCTGCTTGTAGAATGCTTCATCTGTTTCTTCAACTTGGTTGCGTGGTCCATAACAGACTCCCACCATGATATCTGCCTTGTTGGCCTTCCCCCTGATCTTTACCCATAAGCAAACTTCACCTCTATTCAACTGCCCGAAATTTTACTATTTTGATTATCTATGAATCCTAAACTCCTTTTCTTTGCTACATTGCCTGTAGTTTTCAGCTAAAGATTTCTTGGAAAATTTGTAGTAAGGTTTTATTCTGCTCTACTTCTTATGAGCATAAAGGGATTAAAAAAAAGAAAAGAAAACAATTTAAATATGCAACATTTGAAACTGCTCGTCTGTGTGAAAGGGAAAATTCTAAAGAAAATTTCACTGATCATTTCTGTCTGCATGTGTGCCTCATTGAGAAATTAATTAGTCAAAAAGAACTGAAGTTACTGAATTTGATGAGTATCTGTGACCTGTATTGACATACCTTGACCATGCCATTTTTGTCCAGTGTATAAAAAGATGTGTAATCTTGCTGCATTCCTCCAAGTGCAAATAGAAGCTGATGGAAGAACACAAAATAATTTAAAGACTGTAGACCCAAGGAAAGAAGAAGGTTGCTTTCATGTTTTAGTAAATGAACATAGCCTTGCTATCAGTGATGAGGCAATATTCTTACTAGGCAAAATTCAGCTACTCTTGAACTCAATGTCCAATTCATCATTTCTGTGTTTCACTTACTTACACTTGGAAGCTGTCTTTTAAAGAATAATAAATGAGCTCTTTGGCCAATATAAATCTACACA
This sequence comes from Nipponia nippon, assembly GCF_047370975.1. Taxonomy (NCBI): domain Eukaryota; kingdom Metazoa; phylum Chordata; class Aves; order Pelecaniformes; family Threskiornithidae; genus Nipponia; species Nipponia nippon. The sequence goes on from NW_028262347.1 coordinate 47,969,484, forward strand.
GCTTTGGTGGCATCCATGAAAGAATATGAGGAATGTCATAGGAATTCCAGCACTTAGTATATTTTTTAGTACTGATAAGGTGATGCTCATTTCATAGAGAAATAACATCCAAAGAGCCTGAATTTATGAGGGATTTAATTCTAAACCCAAGCAAGTTTTCTAACATTAAGCTTTTCTCACAAGACTACCAAAAAAAACGCCAAGAGTATTGAATGTGTCGGGTTTTTTCAGAAATAAAATGCTGATTTTATTAAAATGAAATATTTATAGTGAAATATTTTGTACCCCATTTTTATAGAGCATTTTTGGTGTTTGTTTCATAATTTTTGTTTGTTTTTCTTCTATAAAGATATTTCCATGCCCTGCATCAGTAACATGCTTAGTAATATGACTAGAATCTGGGTCAAAGTATAAATAAGGTGAATGTTTTTAAAGAATTTCGAATGACTGTAGCTGAATTAGGCATGTAGGAGGTATTAGAGATTGCGTAACCTTCCGTAGTCAACAGGGACAAACTCAAACTCCGGTGTCAAACTTTGTATATGTGGGTTTCATTTTAGGAGTACTTATATAATTCTATTCTATTCATTCCACTACTTATTGAGTCAAAGAGAAAAAAGTATTCTTGATATGAATTTAGGGACTATTTATAAGAAACATTGAAATTCTGAATTATATCCCTATTCCACAGTGATATAGCACCTCTAAAATCTATAAATATATTCAGTGTTACGTCACAGGTTTTTTCTACTGTAAATGTAAATTTTATAGCTTTCTTAAATATCTGTGTATGGAATGTGCTGCTAAATCATGACATTTGAGAAAATGACCACTTAGAGATCTGTAAATAGCCCATAATGGTTTTGTGCTGGGGATAGTATATTTTAGATTTTTCTTATAAAAGCTCCAAATTATTACTGTCTTCACCTTTCAGCTTATATATGTATTAAAAGATAACCACCAACAAAGATTCATATATATCTATATGTGTATTTGAAATCTATGTTGGAAGAACTGTATATCACTCAGAGAATACACACATATTGAAAGTTTTCCTCCCTGTACAGACACTGCAAAGCAAAAGGGAAACATCATTCAATTTTACCCTCAGGGACTGTTATCTGTTTAAGGCTGCCTAACATGGAAAAAGTCCTGAGTAGGCATGGCAAAATATACTGGTTTTAATCTCCAAGACACCTTCAAAGTTATATAAAAGGATTACTGCTTTTATGAGCTTCTTTTAATACTGTATCAATATTGATCTTATCATGCAATTATAGAAGATTCTCTAACCTTGTTTTCCTGGGAATGGGATGGAACTGCTTCAGAATTATATATAAGTTGTTTAAAAATTGTTTCACTAGGATTGAGTATGCCAGAATGAACAGTGCGTTCAAATTTTTTTCAGCTCAGAGCTTTTCATGTCCTCCAAAAATAGTCACAAAGAAAATCTAATTTATTTTCTGTAAGTATAAAGTAAGGGCTAGAGTCAATAAAATTGCTTTCCAACATAGTCACAAACACTGGATAAAAACAGGCAAAAGGATTTCAATGATTATATTTGCATTTAATTAACATTTGGCAGCCTAGCTAACTCTCTGATGGCTACTACATGGATAATGCCAGATCTCCATTTCCAGAATGGGAAAGTGGTTCAGTTGAAGGTGATTTTCTGTCTTTAAGAAAAAAGTCCAAGGCCATGACATACAGTTGAAATGCACTCAAATCTGCATCTTCTTTCTGGTAATCTGCCATCCTGTTCTGGTCTGTTATCAAAAATTATTATCCTCCTGCTGCTGGACTGTGACATGATAGAGTAGTATCCCACAGAACCATGGGCTGGTGTGCACATCCCAGGTGAACAACAAAAAAACATATGGTACTGGTGATGGCAAAAAGTGGAGGAAAAATACTAAAAATAACACAGTTTTTGTTTTGTGATTCCTGTTTTCCAGAGCTTTGCTGGAAGACTAAAGAAGCTTAGAAATATCAACCTATCAAAGAGAAAAATGGGAGGAAACAGATCTGAAGAAGAAACATGCCTTCAAAATTTGACTCCTTTGGGAGTATACATTTCAGTGCCCCAGGACTGTACAGAGCGTTTTATGGGCTTGACTAGTATTAGGTGGCATCCCTCACAGCTTTCTTTCAGAAAGCCCTCTGTGTACATGACACACCCATATGCACACAAACATGCAGAGCTCAGCAAGAATATAACAAAAATAACCATTACATTCTGATGTCAGATAATGTTTATATCTCCAGCTAAAATAATGGTATGTTTGCTAATTATAATAATACAGTTCTATACAAATAAGTGAGATGTTCATGAAATGTTCATGTTTCTCTTTTCAAATTGGTAAAACATTATTTTATACTGTCATGTGTTCATCTTAAGTGAAAGAAGAAACCAAAATTAATCACACAGCTTTTTTTGTTCAGAAATTAATTCAGTTTATTTACTTTTTAGCAGAAAAGTCAAACTTTTTCTTATTTCTGTTAAGTGTTCATGAAAAGCTGGGAAAGTTTTATTTTAAAATAAATCTATACACAATTTTTACAGTACACTTTACGCTCTTCTGTTATCCTACAATAATGGAGCAGATACCAAATATACAGTAATTGCAATCATGAAAATGTCAGAGTTCTCAGTTAGATTTTGATTACTGTCATAGCAAAAGAGTGTTTTCCCCTTGCAAATAATAATTTCCATATGCTTTCCAGCAGAAGAAATTCTCACATACTTTGCTCAGAATAATTTTGGCCCATTCTTTGCTTGCCTTTGACACAAACTATCAACTACTATAATAAATGATGAAATGCTCCATTATTCTACTAAATTTTCAAGTATATACTATATACTTACATGTTAAGGTGATTTTTAACTCATTATCAAGTCAATGTACTGGTCCTATAATAATAAATATCTCCTGTTGGACTAATTTCAAGACAATGCAGTCATTTCATTCTTCAGTGTAAATGATCAGACTTTTAAACTCACTGAGAGAAACTGTGCCGCCAAAAAGCTGGTGGCATTTCAGTGTATTTCAGTATTAAATACAAAAATTTATTAATGACTTTAAGACTGCTAAGTAAAAGCATTCAAGATGATTGGAAACTATTAAAGTAAGGTTATTTGTGCAACTTAATACACATGGATCCTTTGTGCATACACATTTAAAGATAAACTGTGATGACACAATCTGTTAATTACATTGACTTTTTTTTTTCTTTTTGTTTTATGTACAGTAACATTTATGGGATTGGCTAGGAGCTAGGAGCTCATATGGTTAGCTCCACTGAAATTAACAGAAATAAAAAAACAGATTTTATATAAGTAGCTGAAATAACATAAAATCTCTTTAAACTTAGGCTTCATCCCTTAATTATAACTCTAATTTTCCATGAATATGTGAGAATGTCATATGTGAAATAAACAAATGTAGTAAAGCTACCTGAAAGGTCAATAAAAATGTCTAAGTTTATTGACTAAATAAAACCCTGATTGCTGAAGTTCCAGTTGCAAGACTCACTATGAACAAGTAATACTAAAGCACAGAAAAGTAAAAAAAAATAAAAAATAAAATTATGCAGTATTAAAAACAACTCAGTGTTTTCTGCAAGTGAAAAATTATTCAAATCAGAACATGTTTTATTTGATATATATATCCTTTCTACCTTCTTCAGATTTCTTAAGAGTGTGAAAAAAACAGACCTAACATCGGACTCAATAAAGACACATTTGTGAAAATCAGCTTGCAAATGGTAGCTAGCTATAGAAGGAATATGTTCTAGGGAAGGACTACACTTTGCAATTCTTTATCATTACTCAGGAAATAGGCAGTTTATTTGGTTAGGGAGCCTGTCAGGGGACATTTTCATTTGTCCTGAACAACCCTGCATGAAAGCAAATTACAGAACGTTGTCCACTGTGCTGAAGTGCAGAAGGAAGTTACGAGTCACTATAGTTCATTCTGAGCCCTGAGTCTGAGCAGGTGAGATACTGAAGACTGTGTAGATAGAGGTCTGTTGGAAATTAGAATTTCAGAAACTGCTGTTCTCAATCTAATCAGAAGATTTTTTTTTTAATTTAGAAAAATCTACATTTATTATTCTTCCACTTCTCTTTGTTTCATCACAAAACTGCTATAATATCCCTGTATTCCCCCTCTGTCTCATTTTCTGCTATATTTGCTTTAAACATATTCTAGAAGTTGCACGCACGTATTTCCCTGCAATATATTTTGCTTGCGGTAGAATCAAGGACCTTGAATCAAGAATCAAGGAGCTTGAGAAATGAATTCCTAGGAAAGTTGTCTGCTTAGGAGCAAAGAGCCCTTTCCACCATATGGAAACACCCCAAAAGATGACGGCAGCTGTCAAAGGTAATCCTTTGTGCAGTCTCCAAATCTCAGCCCTCTTGTATATTTATCTACAGGTTAGGATTAATGAAAATGAGTTTGAACAGCAGGATTTGCCTGGCATAATTCATCTGGCATTTTTTTTGGTTGATGATGAAAATGTGTGTATATGTGCATAAGAGCATACTAGAACTGCCTATGAAGTACTATCTTACTGCTAAGCCTTCAAAGAATACTTTTCGAATATTGATCTTCCACTTCTTTGGCTGTGCAGTAAATGTGATTTCAAATTAAAGTCTCAGAATCTTTAAAATATAAAAGAGTGGATCCATTTCTTTTCTTCCAAAAAGTTTTAAAGAAAAGTCACAAAAATTGTCACATACTGTCCTTTTATATAAGGAAAATATCTGAAGACCTTGCTGCTTAAAGTTTTTTCAGTAAGAATTATAGCTGACCAATTAAATACTCTACAGAGATAGGAAAGAAGGCTCAGGCAATCCACTGTTAAGCAACCATCTCTCCAATTTTAGGCCTTAAAAAACGTGGATTTCTCATCTGAACAGCCCACTTAGTCTATTTACACGGACAGTTTATATCACAGACGAAGAAATGTTGCCCAGCTCTAGACATCAAGTTCACAAGCATCAGAACTAATGAACCCTTGTTTTCTCTAGATCTGTAGTCTTCTACTAACAGTCTTCTACGTTTGACGACTACCTGGAGTATTGGTTGAGAAGATATCTCCATGGAAACATCATCTTAGTATTTAGTGGGGACCAAAAAAAAGCAAAACAAGTGTTATGAATTAGCAGGAAAGGAATAAAGACTAAAACAAATACATGAAATCACTGGATCAATTTATGGTTTACCCACACCTTAAATATAGTGTGCAGTTCTTGTCCCTTTATTTCAAAAAGGCTAAAGTAACGCTTAAAAAGGCTCAGACAGCATCAATGAAAATGATGAAAGGTGTGAAATGGTTTCTGCACAAGAAATAAGTAAGTAGGCTAGGATTTTTCAGATTGACAAAGGCAAAACAGTAGAAGTCCCTTCTAACTTAAATTATTCTGTCATTCTAAAATATGACAAAGAGTAAATCCCAACAGGGGTAATAGCTTCAACTTTTCTTCTTTCCCCAAGATAACCGGTTTTCCTCGAATCTGTAGAGACTTCAAAGCTTTGAAGTATCTTGACTTCACTACACCTACTTTTCTACACCTCAGTGAAATGTGGGTTGAAATTTCCTGAAAGTATAGTTGACACAACTCACAGATAGACAGATGCATGGGAATGTTTAAACCTGAATTTCCTAACAAGCTGGCCTATGCTGTACTGTGGAACCTTACTCCTTTTGCTAGTTGTTATAAACATCCAAACTCATATCTTTGCATCTCTGAATTTTTCTTTTTTTCTATTGGCTGCTGTAAGAAGTTTTCACAAGATCACCAGGACATTTAAAACTTCAACTGCAATCTATTCTTGAAATGATAAAAATGCTGAAAAGCCAATGTCACTCTGGTGAGCCAAGGGAAGGAAGAGCCATTTAGAAATTGACAAATTCTATGCCAGGAATAGTACGGTAGATTATAATGTTTTTATAATAAGTAAATATTTTAAAATTCTCTGTATGTATTTCTTTTCTTACATTTTTAAAAGTCAGAAATTCAGTTTGTGTAAAAAGGATGAGAGAATTGGGTTAACTCCAGAATTATTTCCTACTGGTTAGATTAACTTAATTCATTTCAGAAAGCATGCTTTAGATGCTGATTTGATTGCCTGACCCCATGGCTAGGAAAGAATGTGAGCTCAATGACTTAAAGACACAGCTATGTAAATATAGCCCTAATCTCACCTCAGTAACAACTACTCTATTCTCAGGCCTTTTTATATAGTCTCTTGACTCCAGTACTTTCCCCTTGAGACAATGCAGTAGGGTCTCTTTGTCTTGGAAACATTTATTCTCTGCAAAAACTGAGGTCTTCTGGTTTTTTTTTCCAAAATATTTACATTCTTATTTCTTTCCCCTTTTCCTGTTATCCAAAGTTTTTCATATCCCTTGTATTCCAGCTATTTAAGCTTCTTAACTTATCACATGGTCTTTAACCTTTCCTTGTTAAGAGGTGGTAGTGAACCTACTACTCCATGGTCATCTGTGAGGACTTTGGAGGACTGGGAGTTGGTGTCAAGTTTTTTCCTTTTGAATGAATTGTATTCTCTAAAGCTCTAATAAAACCTTCAGGTGTCTCATCTCTCTCATTGCCTCCGATTAAGAGCTATAACCACCTACTATGGTTACTTGACTTTTAACTGTCGTAAAAATACACTAGAAAAGAAGGAAAATGTAAAATCTGTTCCTCAAGAACTCTAGCATTTTAAAAATATCTAGACTCTAAGAGAAAAATATCTCATAATTTATTTTTGGAAAACATCCATATAGCCCTTCTGATATCAATACATACTATCAGCAAATAAATTACCACAACAGGATTTTTTTCTGCATTACTGTGACAAGTAAAATCTCAAAACTTAAAAATTTATTGTTATTTTACTACTGAATTTTTAAAATCAAACTTTGTTTCTTAAGGTTTAGAAAATAAATTTGGCCACAAAGGAATAATCCCACACAATCCAATTGAGATATCACAAATCATAAGTAAACTGGAGTTTAGTATCAACTGCAGAACGTGTCATTGTTGAAAAACGCTCACTCAAATTCATAATACAAAACAGCACACTGCAGAGTTCAATAAGTTGCCAAAGATACTTCAAATTGCAAACATGTAAAATCAGGAAAACATAAGCTGCACAAAAATATTAAACATTATTTTTCTTATTTGCTGTGTACTTTTTCACTTACAAGTCAGTATAGTTCATCATCATTTCTTAACTGTTCTCTGTCATGATTTTTTTTGCATTTCTTGCAGACATATACAAGTAGAGAATTATTTGCATCCTTTTAACCATGCTTAAGAAAGAATTATGATGATCAGCCAGTGTACCATGAAGTTGTGGGTCAGAAGAGGATTTTTTGAAGATATTTCATGTGACTGAAGAAAATGTTTCTAATGGAAATGTGAATTTTTGTTGCTATGTAGAAGAAACGAAGAAAGGGAAGAAGAACAAAGAAAAAAAGGTACAAGTCTGGAATATACAGAAATGAAGACTTTGCAAACAATTTTAATTCTATATGCATTTGTGGTTTTATGCATTTTCATCATTTTTTTATTCAAGATGAAGGGATACTTTTCTCAAGTCTATCTTGCTGATCTGATAAACTTTATTCATGAATACACATACAAGCACACACAAAAAATAAAGCTACCATAAAGTTTCATCTCTGCTGAAACAGCCTGTGACAAGGTACTTTGTGCTTTCATTGATGTTGACCTATGTGTCCACTCCAGTCACTGGTTCTAAGCACAGATTTATTTTTTGCTCTACAGACGAATTTAATTTATGAGCTTATGATTAAGAAATCATTGCCAGTTCTTTTTTTTTTTTAAATAATTTTCCATTCTTTTTGCTGAAATTTATGATTTAGAAGATTAAAACATACAAAAGTGACATGAGAAGATTGTTTGAATGTCAAATCATATATGTCCTCATCATGTTTCCAGTTAAAGCCTATTGAAATGGATTTATTGATTTATTTGTTTAATAAAATAAGCTGGACACAGAGCAGAGAAGAGCCAAATAAATGTGCTGGAAAGCTTAACCATGTTTAACTTTTTATGTACCACAGATGATCAAAATTAAGCTAGCCATTTAGGCTCTATCTGTAATCAATGGAGAGGTATAAGCAACATCTTAGCAATCACAGATATCTCTGTTACTGAGATGTAATCATCTCAAAGCTCTGTATTTGTTGGTCTGTCTCTCTGTTGTCTACAGGAGGGGCCAACATCATTAACTTAGACAAGATAGCTAATTTTAAGACAGCTAGATTTAATGAATCCCACTCAATATTATTAAGATGTTTAAAGCTATCATCAGAGTGTTGATTAAAAGCTTATTTCAGGATAAAAAATAAAGAAATTCTTAGAACAAACTCAATTTGTTTTTTCAAAATGTAAGTCTAGACCTTATTGTCATAATTACTCTTTGTGTTTATTTTTATCATTCATTAAGTTACAGAGACAATATTATGTGTAATTTTTTGACCCTACTGGTTGAGGCATTCTAGTGACGTCAAGAAGACAAATTTTGCTCTTTAACCAGGATGTACCAAAATTAAACAAACTACAAATCCAAATAATCCCAGAAGCAAATCAGTCGACAATGTGAACACGAAAAGAGAGGAAGAGATCTTCTATTGCATTTACTTTAAAGTTCATAACTAGTTTTTCAAAATACACCGTAGTCTGACAAGATTAAGACTTGAACTAGCATTCAATTTTACATAAAACATACCTCTAGAGAGAGAACAAAAACTGTAATTCTTCCTATCTAGGGTTAAATCATTAGTCAACTAACTCCCTCCTAGGGGCATTCTAGAAACATACATACATACATAAAAACGTACATAGTGTTTATTCATCATTCAGAACTTTTAACTTGAAATCCCTGTTCAATGTGAAACATAGTATGTTAGTCAGCTTACACAGTCTTAGGTTTTTTTGGTTGGTTGTTTTTTTTTTTCCCTTTTTAAACACAGCTCAAAGTAAAACTGAGCTTGCCATTAAAATAGAGGTTAGGGCAAAACATGATACTTATGTTATCACAAAGAGTAAATAGATTTTAACAGAAAAAAAAAATGTTCTGACTTTGCGTGCTCTCTGGATTATTTAACACCCACAAAATAAAACAAAGTTGGAATAAGAAATAACTGAGAACCAGCTACTCTTTGCAGGTTGCCACTCTTTGCTAGGGCTAGTAATAACCTTTAAGTGCTCATAAATTGAAAAAGAACATTTATTCTTCAGTGACTAATGGAAAGAAGTATTGGCTGGGAGATTAAATGAAAGGCCTTCCCAGAACCTTTGATTTATCATTCACTGAAGAAACATACTTCTTTGTTATTCTTCTGACACAAACTGCTGAGAAGTGATTTAAATTAGTCTGGGTTAGAATCTTCAAAATGCAATTCAGCCTGCATTTAAGGGGTAATGAAATGGTTCCTTTATTAAACTTACATCTGGCTACTTAACTATTGGGGTTGCGTGAGCCCATTCAGACAAAGCATAACCAACAAAACTGATTGTCTCCCCCGGTTTTCAAAACCAAATGAATACAATTTTCTCTACTGCAGCCTTGTTTGTGAGAGAAATGTAAATAATCTGCACCTCAGTGTACGCAGGACATCAGTAAAACAGCCAGTAAGGCATTCAACACACTGCACATCACTCAGCTGAACACTTATTTTCCTCATTCTTTGAGTAACAGATTTATCAGCAAAGAAAGCAAGTCATGGTAGGCAAGAAAAATACTTCAAACATGATTTTATTTTTCAGGGCCTGAGCAGACCATCAGACTTTGCTACCTTTACCCACCTGGTCTATGTCTGCCTGTGCTCAAGGCCAGCTTTGCTATGGTGCAGCTGACTCACGTGAATCAGACTGCTGGGAGAAGATCTCTGTGAGGAAGCTGAGCTGGGGATCTTTGTCCTATGCCTTGTGGCCTGCTCAAGCATTTTGCCTCTGCCCTGGCCTGAGCTGTGTTGTAGACATGCGTGTGCCCATCCTTATACCTGGCCTGACCTATCTAAATTGACTTGACTTTGAATCCATGAACGTATGCTGCACCTGTGGTCTTGTCTGGCTAGCCCTGGGCTGTGGATGACCCTGGCTGTCAGCACCAGACATGCTCTGCTTTTCCTCAGGTAGTGTGGGGCAGACCCTTTGTTGGAGGGGGCACTACCCTGCCTGCCATGCTGTCGCCCTCTGCTCCTGGCTCAACGTCCCTCACAGGGCAGCACACTGCTGCATTACTATATGAAATCTTGCATAAACTGTAACTGTACTTCTTTTTGCAGACAAGAGGTTGCAATGGTTGGAACTGTTTTGGGTGGGTGATTAGTACTGATGGAAGAGTTAGTAAATTTGCTCAAACCTTCCAGTACCTGAGAGGTCATGACTGAGAAGAGAGGGCCAAACTCATTAGTGAAGTGCAATGCAGAGGCCAAAACATAATGATTGTAAACCAAAACAGGAGATGGTCTGACTAGGTAATAGGAAAAAGGTTTTCCTAGATTGCTTAAAGAGGTTGTATAGTCTCCATCCTTGGCATTTGTAAAGATCCAACTAAGCAAAGCCCTGAACAAAATGGTCTGATGTCAGAGCTGACCCAGATTTGAAGCAGGAGGTTGGACTAGGACTACCTGAGGTCCTGTCCAGTCTCAGTTATCTTGTTGTCTCAAGAAGGGAGATCATAATTTTTGAAGGGAGAGATTAATTTGTTTATTTCTATCCACCTAAAAGTCTAAGATGGTCATCTGTACTTCTTTAATAGTTGATGCAGAGAAATTGATGAGAAGAATCCCTCTCTGCATATGCTTAGTGCTTTCCACTGATAATAGCAAGAACCTAGGCATTTAGGCAAGACTGTTAGGTTTTGCATAGATAAAGACAGACTTAATGAATCCTACTGTGAAAAGAGAAAGTAAAATTAATCTAGTCTGCTTAGAGATAATGTATTTCTGGTACACTACATACCAAGGGTATGTCTACCAAAATATGATGTCTGTTGGGTGGGTATTTGGGGGAGGGGAGGTTTTTCCCCCTTCCAAAGTACTCAGAGTCAGTAGAACAGACTTTTTCCAAAGAAAGATAAAAAATAAAACATAAAAACCACCCTACTGATAATTCCCCATTCTAAAGCATGTCTAAATATTTTCCCATAACTCACTTTTGGTTTACCATTTAATTGCTGCAAATGGAATTAATTTTTTCCTCAATAAAAGTATTTATTGTTAATACTTTTTTCTCCATTTTTATTTTACAATTCCAGGCAATTAAACCAATTTTTTATTTTCCATTCCGTGAAGAGATGTATATGTGTTGTTGGCTTTTTTTTTCTTTCATGTCATTTTGGAGTTCATTATGAGCCTTTCCACTACCTTTAGTGAAATTTCCTAATGACCCCTGTACCAGTAATTTCCTGATGGTCCCTGTACCAGTAAGACCCTTACAACTACTACTGGAAACTATGAACTTATGGCATGACCCACAACTAATACGAGATACAAAATCCTGATGGTAGAGTTAATGTTAAAAGGATGTGTTGGTGATTCCCTTCTTTTAACTCTAGACTAAAGAGGAGGTTGATGACACCAAGTCATGTTAAAGGTTCTGTGCACTTGAACAAAATGCACTGTACTGACATTTTCTTGCTTGACTGAATTCCTTGCAATCACTTGATCCAGAAAGCAAGGAATACTGCATATGTTCTATTATGTGTATGAAAATAAATTAAAGAGACATTAAAATACGTAGTTAGTTACTTAGGGACCCCTCACCAGAAGTGAATCCAAGCATTTTGCAAACATTAAAGAAACTATCCTAAAAAAAAATAGGCAAATAATAAAATTGTTATTAGCAATACTTTGGATAAATACAGAGGGAATAAGGTTACAAAAATACAGTATAAACTCTAATTCAGATCTTGATTAATTGACCCTGATCACATCTATGCAGAAGAGAAATTCAGCTTCTGCTTTAATGAAATCTCGCTAAAGTTATTTCTTAGTTTCTCTACCAAATAAAAATATTCTCTGAAACAGAGCATTAATTCCCAGCATTTTATGGGATAATAGCAACTGTACAAACTCACACAACTGGTAGGTGCTTCTTTTAAATTGCTAATTAACTGGTTTGCTGCAGGGCATACAGGAAATCTGTGCCAAAGCTACCTGTTTCTATCAAGTTAGGGAACCATGGAATATACCTCTTTCCCTCCCTTCACCAGAGGCAGAAACTCTGAGTGTACTGCTGGTCCCTCCTTGCCATGCTATGGCCACACTTGCCTCACCTGTTTCTCTACCAGCAGCTTTGCTTTCTCCCCCACACCCTCTCTTTTGCATGTTTATGCCTAGCCTAATATTTCTTTTCTTTTTTCTAGAAAAAAAGCCAGCCATGAAGAGGAATGGAGGAGAGGGCAATTTTTATGCTTGAAAATATCAAAGGTTGCTATCAATCACTACTTTGCTCTACAAATATATATAGAAAAGGTTAAAAGTCTGTGGCTGGCTAATCAGATGCTTGATGTTTTGTTCATTCAACATAATAATTTCCAGAGCATGCATTGAAATTTTGAAACTAAATCAGAAGCCCAAATTAAAAATATGTTACAACCCCCCACACACACATTTTAGCTCAAAACCTTGCTTCATTCAGCCAGTCATATGCAAATATGCATGTGGACTTACTTTGAAAAACGACTTGCTGGTTTCCTAAAATTTCTATGACAAATATTTGTGAAAAGTTTATAAGCAAGCAAAAATACTTATTTTTTAATTTTCGTTACATGAGAGTGGAGGTTTTATTGCGTAAGTAAAAAAAATATTAAAAGCATATTAAAGAACATTAAAATATTTTTCATTTTTTTAAAAAATAATTTTAGAAACCATTATATGATATTCTTCTATGAAGGGAAGTTGATAAACACATACAGAGAAAATGTTATAAGTATAAAAAAATGTGTTCCTCTCAGAAGTGCAAGCTAAAACATTGACTTTAAAAGCACCAGACTTCATGCTAAATGTTCTGACATTCTCCTGACTGATATATTACATGAAACTTGAATCAGGTCAGATTCAGTTCATTTATTCTCTGTCAGTTAAGGTACTTCAATGTTTTCTAAGAGAAGGCCTGGCTGGAGATAATTGAAGTTATGCCTGTTCACATGGTGAACAATAAATTTTTAACTTGCTTAATTTCCAGTTTTCTGAGATAATAATTGAGCAAATAATAGTTATTATACCCATTTAAATGAGATATTTGACAGTACAAGTAGGCATACCATTGTATGTTCATTAAAAATTGAGCCCCTCCCTACAAGAAAACACAACTAAATCATCAAACCAGTTAATATTTTGCCAATGATCAACTGAGTTGGAGAAAATTTCTGTCTCCAATCCTATTATTTTCAGTTAGGATATGACTCCAATGCTACTCAAGCTGATAGTTGTAGACACGGACAAAGAATGTATTCCTCAGCCCTGTGCAAGTCGACATATCCTAAGGAAAAACACATTCTATAGAGATGTACAACTTATTTGTCTACATAATATAATATTTATAAACAAGCTCGTAAAACAGTGCTCAACCTACCAATAGACATAGGGTTCGCTTAGCCAGGGTTGTACTGCAAAAAATGTGTTAGTTAATGCAGACCTAAGAACTTTCACAGTTTAGGTAAAAAATCAGGGAAGTTAAAATTAAAAGTGAGTCTATTTTCAGATTCACACAACTCTTTTTTACTTTTTTTGTTCCACCCATATGACTTTTCAAGATTTAAATTCTGCTTTTTTCCTAATATTGAAGTCAATGAGATGACTCAGGGAACAATGTCCAACTGCTACATCTGTAAGACAAGACATCAAATCAGTCCAATCTCTTATGAAATTATTTAACACACAGCCAACAGAGTGCCAGACAAAAAAACTACCTGAACTTTCAGTTTAACGAGAAAAGCAAGTTTAACTGAAAAATTATCTCATGGTAGATTAACCCTTGTCAGAAATTCTCCCAGGCTTCTAAGATACTCTAACTTGGATCTAGACAAATATGTTGGTTGAACTCCTTAATTTAGTTCTATGAAAACAAGTAATTTACTTCCTAAATTAAATCAATAAACAATTAAGATCTTTTGCAGTGATGTACCCAACAAGAAATCTATACCAAAGTGAAGCCATATGGAAATCAAGAAGAGTTCCATTTTTTCGGCTATTTGGTCTCCCTGAATTTAGTTGATATGCAGATTCAAATCTTAAACTGCTTAGCAATTCCAAACAATTGAATTATTATGTTAATGTTTTTGCAATTGCATGTTATTTTACCTTAGATAGCATGATTTGTTTTTTTCATTTGCAATTTAAAAAAAATATTAAAACTTCGAAAAGAAAGCATCACAGCTCTTTATAATTTAAAGCAGAATAAACATGGTAACTTCTGATTTATTTTTTTTTTAAATCCTGTCTTAAACAATACAGGAGTTTGAAAATTGAGTAAAAGTATTTTGCTGTGGTGACACAACCCCCATCATTTTTCATCTAACAAACCTCAATATCTAACAATATCAAATATGACATAACTGAGTCCTTTACTGTTTTTACTGTCTTATTATAAAGCAGAGAGCATACTTTCCTTCTGTCTTCTTAAAAAAAATATTGCACTCTTAAATCAAATATGTTCTAACTGTTTTATTCGGAAAGTTTTTGATCCCTTAAAGTACCTCTAAGTATGTTCACTGTAGGTAATTACTGTAACTCCCTCTTTCTGATTGACCATGATCAGAGCAAACTTTTAAATTTGCACATAGGAATTCAGTAATGAATGTCTGATGGGCATTAGTGGTTTTGTAAAATGTTTTGAAAGCTCTAATTTTAAATTTGATTCAGTCAGAAGTTTCAAGGGTCCATTCTAAGCATGAACAGTTTTGTATTTCAATATGTACTTTGCAGTCTAGAACTATGCAACCTATTTAAAGGAAAGTAAGTTGGGTTTTTTGTACTTCATTTTGAGTAGGCAAATGATGATCATCTCAAACACTTGTTTAAATTTCTTACAAAAAACTTAAGCACATGTGTAAAACTAAGCATGTGAATGTTTTCCTTGACCACAGATTTCAATACTAAGCACGTGCTTAAACATTTTGGTGAATCAGGACTGAAGTTTTGTTAAAACTTTCCCCAAGTATGAACCTTTGAAGAAAATATCACATCCGAAACCACATGTACAAAAATTTATTAGCAGTCAGGTCAAGTTAAAACTGAAGCACAACCCAAAAGGTAGCCAGGAACTGATCAGATGCAGTGCTGGGCCTGAGCTCATTTTCGAAGGATTTTCAGCTCCTTTTAGTTTACCTGAAGTTGTAAGTTCCCAATGCCTCTGAAAAATCAGGTCATACTAGGGGATGAAATTATTTCTACTGGATAGTACTCCCACAAAGACTTAATAAAAAAGATATTCCCAAACAAATATGAGATAATTTTAAAACATCCCAAAGAGCTGCTTACAGTAATGTGAAGAGCTTTTTCTAAAATGATTTAAAAATTATATTTAAGAGAAGGAAGAAAAATAAATTCCCTCTCTGAGGGAGGTAGGTATATTCATATCACTAATCAGGTACACAAACTCTAGCAGTTCTCAGGCAAATCTGTCAAATGGCCCCTAGTACAGTTTCTTGCTTGATAAGTTTGGCAGAGTAAAACAGCAAGTTCTGTGACCTTCCTTCAGCTTTTGCACTGAGGATAATTTCTGCTGAATAGGGCTGAAAATAATCAGGATGCAAAAATGTAGAGCATAGGTATCTGATCTCATTTCATCATTATGGTACAAGTAGTGAATCGTATGAAGATTACACTTTGATTTTAATTTAAATGGATTTTACTGGTAAATTGGATTTTGTCATGCTTCATAAGAATATATTTCATGAAGCGAGCTGAATTGCCTACCTTTACAAATTGATATGGATCAGAAGAGAAACTTCATTTCATGCAACTTTTAAAATACCCATACAGAAATGTAAAATTTACTCTTGCAAGTCATCTGTGGCTCTAATGCATTAAGAATTATTTTTATCTAACCAGAGGCAAAAGTTTGTTTTGTATTTATCATATTTTTAGTTGTTTTATCTTCATGTCTAATATCAAGCAGTATTTAAAATATTATCTCTTCACATTTCTAAAAATACTTCTATTAATTTTTTAATTCCACTCATTCTACATGTGCCTTAACTTCCTGCTTTATTCCTATGCCTCATTCAAGTTAATCTTCTTCAAAGTAATTTGAAATAGCTCTTCACTTATGAGATACTGAGTATGAACTTTATACAAAATATAATTCTTCTCTTCTGGAAGTTTCAATAACGCAGAATATCCTTGCTTCATTCAACACTTCTCATAGGATTCTGCATATAGTTTTCTGCATTGCTTCACTCAGGCCACAAAACTTAGAGGGCAAGTAAACATATTCTAAAGTTATACAGTCACTTAAGTCTATTACTTACAATAAGAATTAAACACAAACTTAAATGTTTTATTGAAGAAAAGTATTAAGTTTTGTACGCACAAACATCCAATATTCCTTATATCCAGCAAATAATCAGGTTAAAAGCATTTTAGTTATTATAAAGCTATGTTTTCATGTTGTACTTAACACATAAAGAATTCACTCTATTTTGCTTAAATGAATATTTTCTTATAATCTAGGAAGTACTCTTAGTATTTAAGTTCTTTATATTCTTAATATATTTTAGTATATTTTACTCTTTTATACTATATTTAGTCACTCCATATATTAACATTTCATAGTATTAACAGTACATTAACACATCTTGTAAATCATCTACTGACAAAAATATCATAATACTCCCACATGTGTTAGTCTAAAACTATATATCCAGAAAGTATCAATCAAAATTATGCTTCAAAAAGCCTAAACTGCAAAGTTTTCAGGGTATACTTAAAAAAAACCCTACAAAACCACAAACAAAACAGCTATTATAGGTACTTACTACTATTGCTAAGAAGAAAATGACTCAAAATCATTTTACATACTAAAAATATTTTCTTTTATACATTAAATGATGTATCTTATGACAGCTACAGTTTCAGCTTGTCTCTAAATATCTTGTTCTGTAATACGTTGTAATAAGGCAACTGCAAGGAGCAGTCAGAGGCTGATGAAGGTAAAGGTTAGTTCCACACTGAGGCCAGACCTTGCTCTTGTCAAAGATCCCAGGCAGAGTCAGGGTAGAGTTTGGGGTCTATCCTGGGTTTGGTGTTCCACAAAGCTTTCAAGTTCAGGGAGACTGGGTGGAGGTAACTGGAGGTAATCCAAAATTGCTTTTTCTCTTTCCCCACACCAGATAACCAAAGCATTTTAGAAAGGTCAAATTATACAAAGCAGTCAAACATATAATGAATTTTTGCTCATAAATTTAAGGTGCATTTTTCTGATACCAAACTCTTCGTGCATTAATAAATGTTTTGTAACATTGTTATGGAGTAAATGCAGTGTAGCTAAAAACAGTGTAGTAAAATTCCAGTGAAGGAATTTTAATAAAATAGTCATTTTTGTCTTATTATTATATCTGTTTCCAAGGTCATTAAAGTTAATATTTACCTTCTCTTAAACATAAAAATGAAAATCATAGAGTCATAGAATGGTTTGGATTGGAGGGGACCTTAAAGATCATCTAGTTCCAACCCCTCTGCCATGGGCAGGGACACCTTGCACTAGACCAGGTTGCTCAAAGCCCCATCCAACCCGGCCTTGAACACTTCCAGGGATGGGGCATCCACAACGTCTCCGGGAAACCTGTTCCAGTGCTTTACCACCCTCATAGTGAAGAATTTCTTCCTTATATCTAATCTAAATCTACCCTCTTTCAGTTTAAAGACATTACCCCTTGTCCTATCACTATGCTCCTGGTTAAAAGTCCCTCTCCAGCTTTCTTGTAGGCCCCCTTCAGGTACTGGAAGGCTGCCATAAGGTCTCCCTGGAGCCTTCTCTTCTCCGGGCTGAACAATCCCAGCTCACTCAGGCTTGTCTTCACAGCAGAGGAGCTCCAGCCCTCTGATCATATTCATGGCCCTCCTCTGGACTAGCTCCAACAGGTCCATGTCCTTCTTATGTTCGGGGTCCCAGAGCTGAACACAGTACTCCAGGTAGGGTCTCATGAGAGCACAATAGAGGGGGAGAATCACCTCCCTGGACCTGCTGGCCACACTTCTTTTGATGCAGCCCAGGATACAGTTGGCTTTCTGTGCTGCGAGCACACACCCTCAGGAAGTTTGCAGATGACACCAAGTTGGGTGGAAGTGTTAATCTGCCTGAAGGTAGGAAGGTAGGAAGGCCCTACAGAGGGATCTGGACAGGCTGGATTGATGGGCTGAGGCCAACTATATGAGATTCAACAAGGCTAAGTGCTGGGTCCTGCACTTGGGTCACAACAACCCCATGCAACACTACAGGCTTGGGGAGGAGTGGCTGGAGAGCTGCCTGGCAGAAAAGGACCTAGGGGTGTTGGTTGACAGCCAGCTGAATATGAGCCAGCAGTGTGCTCAGGTGGCCAAGAGGGCCAATGGCATCCTGGCTTGTATCAGGAATAGTGTGGCCAGCAGGACCAGGCAGGTGATAGTGCCCCTGTACTCGGCACTGGTGAGGCCACACCTCAAATACTGTGTTCATTTTTGGGCCCCTCACTACAAGAAGGACATTGAGGTGCTGGAGTATGTCCAAAGAATGGCAAGGAACCTGGTGAAGGGTATAGAGCACAAGTCTTGCGAGGAGCGGCTGAGGGGAGCTGAGGTTGTTTAGTCTGGAGAAGAGGAGGCTGAGGGGAGACCTTACTGCTCTCTACAACTACCTGAAAGGAGGTTGTAGCGAGGTGGGGGTTGGTGTCTTCTCCCAAGTAGCAAGTGATAGGACGAGAGGAAATGGCCTCAAGCTGCGCTAGGGGAAGTTTAGGTTGGATATTAGGAAAAATTTCTTCACCAAAAGGGTAGTCAGGCACTGGAACAGGCTTCCCAGGGAAGTGGTTGAGTGTCCATCCCTGGAGGTATTTAAAAGATGGGTAGACGTGGTGCTTGGGGACATGGTTTAGTGGTGGACTTGGCAGGGATAGGTTAACGGTTTGACTCGATGATCTTAAGGGTGTTTTCTAACCTTAACAATTCCATGATTTTATGATTCTATGATTGCCAAGTCATGTTGAGCTTCTCATAAACCAATGCCCCCAAGTCCTTCTCCTCAGGGCTGTTCTCAATCCATTCTCCGCCCAGACTGTATTTGTGCTTGATATTGCCCCGACCAATGTGCAGGACCTTGCACTTGGCCTTGTGGAACCTCTTGAGGTTCACACAGACCCACCTCTCAAGCCTGTCAAGGTCTCTCTGGATGTCTCTCTTGCCTCCAGCTTGTCAACCGCAACACACAGCTTGGTGTCGTCAGCAAAGCTGCCGAGGGTGCACTCAACCCCACTGTCCATGTCGCTGACAAAGATGTTAAACAGCACCAATCCCAATACCGGCCCCTGAGGAATGCCACTCGTCACTGGTCTCCACTTGGACATCGAGCCATTGACTGCAACTCTTTGAGTGTGACCATCCAGCCAATTCCTTATCCGCCTAGTGGTCTATCCATCAAATTCATGTCTCTCTGATTTAGAGACATGGATGTCATGTGGGCCAGTGTCAAATGCTTTGCAGATGTCCAGGTAGGTGATGTCAGTTGCTCTTCTTTTATCCATCAATACTGTAACCCCCTCGTAGAAGGCCACTAAATTTGTCAGGAACAATTTGCCCTTAGTGAAGCCATGTTGGCTGTCACAAATCACATCCTTATTTTCCACGTGTCTTAGCATAGTTTCCAGGAGGATCTGCTCCATGATCTTGCTGGGCACAGAGGTGAGGCTGACTGGCCTGTAATTCCCTGGGTCTTCCTTTCTTCCCTTTTAAAAAATCGGGGTTATGTTTCCCCTTTTCCAGTCAGTGGGAATTTCACCAGACTGCCACAACTTCTCAAACATGAATGATACTGGCTTAGCAACTTCATCCGCCCATTCCCTCTGGACCCACAGATGCATTGCATCAGGTCCCATGGACTTGTGCAACTTCAGGTTCCTTAGATGGTCTGACACCTGATCTTCTCCTACAGTGGGTGGTTCTTTATTCTCCCAGTCCCTGCCTTTGCCTTCTGCGACCTGGGCAGTGTGGCTTGAGCACTTGCTGGTGAAGACTGAGGCAAAAAAGTCATTGAGTACGTCAGCCTTCTTCATACCCCAGGTAACGAGGTCTCCCGTTTCCTTCCAGAGAGGGCCCACATTTTCCCTATTCTTCCTTTTATAACTGACAAAATTCTAGAAGCTTTTTTTATTGCCCTTGACATGCCTGGCCAGATTTAATTCTATCAGGGCTTTAGCTTTCCTAACCTGATCCCTGGCTGTTTGAACAGTTTCTCTGTATTCATCCCAGGCTACCTGTCCTTGCTTACACCTTCAGTAGGCTTCCTTTTTGAGTTTGAGTTTGTCCAGAAGCTCCTTGTTCATCCATGCAGGCCTCCTGGCATTTTTGCCTAACTTCTTCTTTGTTAGGATATATCGCTCATGAGCTTGGAGGAGGTGATCCTTGAATATTAACCAGCTTTCTTGGGCCCCTCTTCCCTCTAGGGCTTTATCCCATGATACTCTACCAAACAGATCCCTGAAGAGTCCAAAGTCTGCTCTCCTGAAGTCCAGGGTATTAAGCTTGCTGTGTGCCCTCCTCAGTGCTCTAAGGATCTTGAATTCCACAATTTCACGGTCACTGCAGCCAAGGCTACCCTTGAACTTCACATTCCCCACCAGCCTCTCCCTGTTGGCTCCTCTATCGCTTGGAGAAGAAAGTTACCATCAATGCATTCCAGAAACCTCCCGGATTGCTTATGCCCTGCTGTGTTGTCCGTCAAACAGATATCAGGGTGGTTGAAGTCCCTGATGAGGACCAGGGCTTGTGAACGTGAGGCTGCTCCTATCTGTCTATAGAGGGCCTCATTTGCTTGGTCTTCCTGTTTGGGTGGCCTGTAGCAGACCCCCACTGTAATATCATCTGTCCCTGCCCTTCCTTTAACCCTGACCCATAAACTCTTGGCCAGCTCTTTATCCATCCCCAGGCGGAGCTCCATGCACTCCAGCTGGTCATTGACATAGAGGGTGACACCCCCTCCTTGTCTCCTCTGCCTGTCCTTCCTAAAGAGCCTGTATTCTTCCATTCCAACACTCTAGTCATAAGAGCCACCCCACCACGTCTCCATGATGCCAATAAAATCATAGCCCTGCAGGCGTGCATATTTCTCGAACTTCTCTTGCTTATTCCCCATGCTATGTGCATTTGCATAAAGGCGTTTAAGTTGGGCCCTGGATGAAGCTGACTTACTGGCTGGAGTGGCTGAAATTCTTTTGTGCTGCTCTTCAGGTGCTCTCCTGCTGACCTGTGGTGCTTCTCCAGGCTCTGGGTATCTATTGCTGGCACTGGCATCCAACTGGTAGGAATGGGATGGATTGAGGTTCTCCTCCCCCGGCAACTCCCCTGGCACTCTTCTTCCCAAGACCACACAGAGCTATGTTTGTGGTCAAGAAAAATATTGTGAGTGCTGTTGCCTAGCAACCTTCATGTGAGGAAAATTATATTCCTGAGCACAGTTTACACTGTAATATAAGATTCTAGGATACCTATAAAATGTTGAAAGCTACAGTGTTGCTTCTATAAAATGAACTCAGCATCCTATAAAATACAGTCTGCCAATTTAGATTCATACTGAGTTTTAATTATTTACTGAAAAAGAAGCCAAGATATGAAAATACTAAATAATATGAAAAAAATGTTCTAAATACAAAGAATCACATCATTAGACACTAGGGAAAACACACTCAAGTCCATCATCAACATTGAGTCCATATTCATTCTGAAAATTATGCCATGGTGTTTGGGGTTTTTTTTATTAATGACAAATATTGCTACCTTAAAGAGAGACCTTATTTTATTAAAGTATAAGAAGTACTTCAGTGTGTGGAAAAAAACATATATATATATCTCAGTAACATTAATGCTATTTGTTGGATGAACTGAACATCATACCCAGCTTCATACATTCACAAGATGGCTCCATTAGTAGGTTAATTACACTCACTTTGTATGAATGCTGGTTTTCTTTATCTTCTATTTTATTTCATATAAAAATAATTAGGATTGAAAGTGTCCATATTTTGTAGAATCAGATTAAAAAAAGCTAAGTGAGATATTTTGGTAAAGAAATAGGCACAAAAGTTGGCTTCATCCTCAAACATAACCAACATACAGAAGCTCCTTAAGCAAGTTCAGCACTGCAATGACTATGCCATTAAATACAAAGCAACAATATTCAAGCAGTGCCTTCTATTTATTGTGTTTTTCCATTATGATTAAGAAAAAATATCACTAACAAAACACTTTCTCTGTTGCTAAAGATCATGTTAATCGACACTTAAAATAAATCTATAAAATACTTACTGTAGTGCTTCCTGTGGGAGAACATTTTGAATTGAGTCTACAACAGCCATGTGCATGAGAAACCTTTAAGTAATAATAAGTCTGAAAACTACTCTGAATCATCATTTTTTATCTGTAATAGGCTTGTGCAACATGTTTTGTGGTCCCATTAGAATGGAGATATTTGGATTCCATTTGGTAAATATTTAAAGTGTACTTAATTAAACTTTGATAAGTTATGTATGCAATGCTAGATGAAATTTGGCACTTCCTTTGAATCACTTTGTCTTCCCTTTATATAGTTTGAATAAGATAAGCAATATGACCTCAGACTTGTTAGATGGCTCGGTGTAGCAACAGCAAGATATCATTCAGATATGCTGGTTATCACCAAGAGTTATTTTGTGATTTTTCAGAAAGGAATCAGTGTTTCTTTGATTTGTAAATGTGTCTAGTTTTAACAAAAAGCAGCAGAAGAGAGGCTTTTAATTTTTCTACTTGCTTGCTATAAATAGCCACTTGAACATCAGTATTTAGTGCCACATCGCCATATTTATAAAGTGATATCATAACAAAAAATATTAAATAATCGCTATTTAAATTTTCTTCCATTAATAACATCACCCATTTCTTTCTACTAGTCCTGACTGAGAGCCCTCTTAGCTCCAGCTATTTAAAATGTAGGGGTTATTATAAACTAATCTATTTAACTTCCTCTATAATATATGCATAAACTTTTAAAAAAGACCCACTCAAAGTAGTTTTTCTTAGATGATTGTTTTAGGCTGGAATAAGTCATTGCATGCCTATATGTCTCTCCTGGTTATAAAAAGAACAAAGAAGACTAGCTCAAACTAAGCACAACAAAACTTCGTATTTTATCTCAGGTAAGAATTATGATTATTCTACAACTTTGTTACACATGCAAACAAGGATTATAAGCACTACATATTTTAATTAGTATTTATGGCTGGAAATAGAATTATTTTGTTAATTAGTGAGAAGCAATTGGCATTTATTAACTTACCCATCTTACTCAAATTCCTTTCAAGTTCTCATTTCCCCCATCTAACACAGCTCCCTGGGTAATTTTTAATTGGAGAAAATAATATATTTTTTGTCCAGAGCCTCTCATTTCCATACTAACTCTAATTGGTGCTCCTAAGTATAAGAAATATCAAGTATTCAGGCTTCTCTGTAGCTGATGTTGAAATAATAAATGCACAGGGGGCCTCCTTCTTGAAAATACAAAATCTGATGACACCAAGTGGGAACAAAATACCAGGAAAAAAATTTCACAGCATTAAAACTTTAGGGAAATGGTCTGAGCAGTCTGACCAGAGCATTTTAGGTCTGCCAGACCTGATGAGAAGAACCTGGGCAGGATTCAATGGCTAGACCTTCCCAAAGTAGTTAGGGATTTAGAGTAACTACTTCTTTTCAGTCTCTAAATGTAGGTTCTTCTACAGATTCCTGATAAGTTTAGTGTCCTAGATGACACCTCACACAGGTGATAAGAGCAGGAGGAAACGTTTAAAAACAAAAGATATGTATAGATGTTATCTTTTCTTAAATGTTGGAAATCCATCGTAGCCAAGAGTTAAATTCAACTTGGAAGTTTAGACACAGTTCGAGGTCCATCCCATCTCACTGAATTTTCACTACACTGAAAAGCAAGAAGGAAAAGTTATGCTTAATAAAGAGATGATAAGATGTAGAATAAAATAATTTTTTTTTTTTGTTTTAGTTTGGGGGAGTGTTGGGTTTTGGTTTTAGGATTTTTTTTGCGGGGTGTTTTTTTTTTTAAGAAAGAAGGATAAAAGAAATAGGTCATGTCACCAGAGGTACCCAGATAGCAAAATCAGAGTAAGAAAAATACTCACTGCAGCTCCCTGTTGTCCTTTGAGATAAAACAGACAGAGGGAATTCTCTCCATTTTCCAATATACAAGCTCAGTTTCAAAAGCCGGCCCATCGTCAGGGAAGAGTTGTTCCCAATGACTGTAAATAACCCTTCCTTCTTGGCAGTTCTGCTGCTGCGGTAATACTGCCAGAAGATGTAGGCCTCAAGGTATCTACAGGACAGAATCAGTGAAATGTTTCACTGTGAATAATGTATTTTGGCAGATGCTTGATCTTATCTTTTAAAAGTAAAACCGAAACTAGACTTCCACAGAGTTCAGACTTTTCATCTTTTTGAAAAGGTTCCTTTGACAAAATAATAGAGACCTGGCTATCCTGTGTCTCTTTTTCTCCTACTACATCACAATATTAAGCTGTACAATTTGATGAGCATGTCATTCCTTTCAAAATCACAAAAAATATCTCAAAATGTCTATTAAAATAGGCTGTCTGCAAATGTTACCTCCTTATGTTTCAGATCTCAGCTAGTTGTTCCATCCGGTTCTGTTCCTTATTTTGCAATGGAAAAATCCCACTGGAGCTTGAATTCAGGAGCAAGACCTGAATCAATTAAGTATTCAGTATGTGCAAGACCAAAAAAGGGTGATTGGAATGAGAATACTTTCAACATGCAATCTCATAATCTATTCATTAGTGAAACTAGCAATCACAGGAAAACATATCTGAGATAAAACAAAATGGAAAAAATGGAGACAGCACCTGGGACAGAAAAAAAGGTGAAATTATCTGTTTAAATATATATGTGAACTGTATGTGAAAAGAAGAATGAAAGACAGAGAAATGAAGAAATACAAGCAAAGAAAGATATTGGAGGGGGAAGAGGCTAAAAGAAAAAACAGCTAGAGACATCTTAAACTGAAGAAAAAAGTAAGAAACAATTTTATTAAACATGAAAATAAGAAGAGATACAGGAAAATAAATACATATATGTATATATATATACACACACTTAACAGCACCAAAAATTTGAAAAAAGAATAAACATGAATTAATGGACAGAGTCAGCCAAATCATTTGTAATGAGAAGTGTTTAGGAAAAAGAAGGGAAAAAAATAATGTGAATAAAGAATAGAAAGACAGCACCAAGAAGGTAAAATAAAATCCAGACTGATGAAATAATTTTTAAAAATATACATTAGTAATAACCTGAGATTATTATTTTAGGGTTTTTTTCTATATGTGGGCACCTAAATTTTCAGTTCTGTAGCTTACATTCCCAGTTCATCTAAAAACAAGCACTTTCTAAAAAATTCACACTAATTCATGAAATTTCTGGTGATGAACAGCATTTGGGGTTCTGAAGTAATTTGAAAAGGTTTTGAGGAAATGGGAAAAGCAACAGCAATAACTCTTAGGAGACCAGTTAAACATCTTACAAATAAAATGGGAAAAAAAATGTATGTCTGGTCTTTTTGTTTACATGCTTAAAGCTTTTATAATTTTAGTTTGTTTAAGTACCATATTCTCCTTTATTATTTCTGTTCCCTTCTTCTGTAAATTAATTTAGGTATCCAGATTTCAGCTATCTCTGTGTGAATCAACTGTTTAGTCTCATGCTGCAGTAAATAGAAATATGGTTAGGTATTTCTATAAAGCCCAAGAAAGTGCACATTAGTGGTTATGGCACTTGTCTTCCCAAGTAGCATTGACACGTGCTGAGGCCATGCTTTCCGGGAACTGGCTAAATATCTACCTGCTGATGGGAAATAGCGAGTAAATTCCTGTTTCGTTTTGCTTGCATGCACAGCTTTGCTTCACCTATTAAATTTTCTTTATCTCAACCCACAAGTTTTCAGCTTTTCCTCTTCTGATTCTTTCCCCCATCCTGCTGTGGCAGAAGTGCGTGAGCGAATGGGTGGGTGCTTAGTTGCTGGCTGGGGTTAACCTACCACAATAAACAACTGAATAGAGCACTTGGCTCATATAGAAATACCTACACAAAGACACCTCAATATTTCATACAGTATTCTTTACTTTCAGGAGTCATAATGGACATTCTGCATACAAACTCTTACTTTATTCAGTTTTGAAACAGTTAATTCAAGAACTCCAAAGGCTCAGCTGATTTTCTGAGGGTTCTAATTTTCACTATTTCACTTTAAGTGTTGCTAGTTCACTTCATTCCATTGAACATTTAGCTTCATGACTGCTGAACAGTAGAAAATCAAGTTACGCAAAACACATCGCATTTATTTTTATGCACTCCTAATGGTGTTATTTCATGATCTGATCACTGCAAACAGTGTATAGGCTGGACAAAAGCATAAGTCTCATGGGCAGAAAGGAATGCCTAATTCAGCATTTATTTATAGCAGCAAATCATTGCTTCCCCTATGAGTGCTGAACACTAAACCTGATTACGAGCCCAACATTTGATAGCCTGCATGATCTGTGAGTCAATAGGTACAGCAGTACTTTCTGGATAGATTAAATCTTGAAACAGAGGGGAGAGAGAAACCGTGGAGGGAAAGATAATTGAATGAAACTAAGAAGTAAAATCACAGTCACTGAAATACAGTTAATTGAATATTTCTAACTGTTAAAGTATACCTGGGGCATAAAACTACTAACACTGGAAAATTAAACTGACTTCTAGGAAGGTTAGGGTAGGAAATTTTGTTCTCAATTGCATTAGTCAATTATACTATTCATTGATGCAAACCAACTAATTCTAGATTTGCATTGATACAAATAAGGCCAAGTAGATCCAGTCAGAGAATCACCTTTCTTTAAAGTAAAACTTATTTTAGGTTTACTTTTGTTTTAGTACAAAACTTAATCTAGAGAAAAAAAATTTAAATTAATGTATAAAACTGAAATGGACCAGAGAAGAAGAAAATTTTTATATCACTTAGACCACTTCATATATTCTATATGTATACTATGTATAAATTATATATTATCATTACATTATATATAAATTAAATTTCATATAAATAATTGTATTACTTGTATATATATTTTATATATGTATACATATAAAACTTTGTGTACATGTGTATAATCACTTTACGTTTTATAATTTTTACACATACATATATAAGAAATTTTTAAATGGAAAAAAGATTTATAAATAAAGCTATTTTTGTTATGGAAATTAAGTATTATCCTGTATTTTTTTAAAAAAGGGAAAAACCAAATAATGTAAAATCTATGCTTGTTAAATAAAACAGGTTGCTAGTGTGGCATTTTATGATAGAAAACTGTCTTGATAAAAGTGTTCAAAACACTTGGAAAGGTATCACTTTTTCCAACTGTAAATAAGTCAAATGTGTCCTTTGCCCTAATACAATATTTTGCCTCTTTACTGAGGTAATTCTTCTTGGATTCAAACAAGAATGCTGAAATTTTAGTCAGCGTTCTTTCCCTTTTCCATTAAAAATTCTGGAGGGGGGTTGGGATGGATTTGTTAAAATTATATGGAGTTAAAATTCGGTTCATTAAAATACAACAGTAGGGCATCTACTGAGAATCAGGAGAATTTTTCCATACAAATGAGGCAACGTAGAACTTACACTGTGGAGTTAATCATTAAGAATTCTAATCATCTGAAATTCCTCACTCCGTGGGTGCTGATCTGATGGCTCCATAATTCAGTACATAAGACTAGGATTACATTAGAATTTTAAAAGAGTAGTCTTCATGGTCACAGAGGGCCAGTTTTGGGCCTTCATGAATAACACATAGACAGGGAAGGGAAGAGATTTCATTGAGAGTTCTAACCTGAACAATTACAGAAGAGTTTTGGAATAAAATTAGTTTCTTTGATTCTATTCAGTTTTAAAGCTTTCACAATCAGCACAATCTAAATTTAGCATCAACGTATGAATGAGCTATAAGTACTAGATAATTTATTTTCACCAAATGGTATTGAACCTATACAGATATAATGCTGTATTGCTTCAATTGAATTCGATTAACTAAAGTTTTCTGCCTAGATTTCCTATAGGGTTGCCACAAAATGTAACTGGTTATGTAAATTATTAGTTGTGCAAAACTCTACTCTGCCTCCTGGAAACTGATTCTGTAATATCTTGTTACTTCTGCTTTCCCCCTGAATTTCAGTGAAACTTAAAATTGTCCATACTTGATCAGATTCAGAAAGCTAGGGATTCTTAAGAGCATTATTCCCCCAGTTCTCTGTGTAAATGTACAATGCTGAATTATATAAAATCCTATCAGGAACTTAGCAAAAGGCATGCTGTCTTATGCCAGAAAGGAAGAACAAGGAGGGAGAGAGCACAAAAAATCCACAGGGACAGCAGTATGTGAACAATCCATAAAATACGGTCCTACTTTTTCAGGAAGTGTCTCCTCAGCGAAGCCATTGCAATGGAAACTGCTGAAACAACTTTGACAATGTCTCTGTCCCTCATCTTTCACCTTCTAAAGGGGTCTATGTGATTATTTTGAGGAATATTACATATATATATATTAATCCAAATATTTCCCCTGCTTTGGACACTGACCAGAAAAGTACATCTGTATGCTCCTTTTAATCACATTTTCTCTCTGCTCCTAAAGCTGCTTTAGCTTCTGAAAATATATACAAAATTCAGTAACCTATATTTTGAAAGAGCAACAGCACTTAAATTAAATAATTTCATGGAAGACTAGGGAATTTAAGGAGCAAGGGAGCAAAAAAAAAGGAAGAAAAAAAAAGAAAAAGAAAGAAACATAGAAGTGTCAGTTTAAACACAAAATAATTTGATTCCTTTCATAGAAAGAAACCTATTTCCAAATCTAATATCAGGCAACACATCTCTATAATTTTCTATCCAATATCAAATAGCCCGGCAAAATACTGGCGATATTGTGCCTTTCTTTTTGTTCCTTCTCTATCCTATCTCAGTGCCTACTTCCATTCCCATATTTCCATTGGAAAAGGCAGTCGTATCTTCATTCACTCTTTGATTTTGTTATATTTTTCAGATCCATGCACCATCCATAGAAAATTTCCTGCCACCAGTGAGAAACATGTCTGAGAGTCCCTACTTTATGAAAGAAATAAGGAAGATTTTTTTAAAAATTCAAAGGATCACCATAATGTTTTCTGTTAGTTTGCTTTCAGACCAAAATGACATTATATACATCCTATGCTAAATGAATTATTCTGTAACAAAATCCTACATTACAAGGATAACATAATAAAAGCAATATTGAATATAATCTTTGTCTTGTCATTGTCTGTACTTCACATTGTAATTTCAATTGCCTCAATTTTCTTTCCTTTTATTTTTAATACTGGTTCCATTCACCCTTCATGTCTGCTGCAATTTTTCTTTGTGCCATTCTACTACACTCTTCATCAGTATTTCTCTAATCTCATCACTGTCTGAATTTTATGTTCTTTTTGATACAAAACATTTTAGGCACAAGCAAATGAGTTTAGGAAGGAAGAGTAGAATGGTTTATTGTTCACATAAAGTAAGGGTGCTAGTAACATCCTGATATCCCTTGGGAACAAAACTGGTGAAAGAGAGAACAGAGTTTAGGAGCTCTTTCTAATTGAAAGTAATAGTAAAATGGTTAGTCATAAAAGTCATAATGTGATTAAAAGTTTAGAATTTACAAGTACATGGTTTTCTATTCTAAAGAAAATTAGCTGAACTTACTAAAGATGTGAATATAAAATATACTAAATACCTCCTTGATTGTCTCATTCAAAAGACAGGTAGTGTTAATCTGCTTTAGCTTCATCTCTTTGAGGGAAGGGAAAAGAAGAGACTTCCATACGGGAATTTAATGCTCTTTAAATTCACACCATTAATTAGTAGAACTATCCTAACCGTAGAATAGACTTGCCCTAAAAGGCATTGAACATTGAAAGTTGCACTGGGATTAATTTAAATAGAAGATTTCAGGGAATCTGCTGCTGAGAGATACTTTACCAAGTCATGTCATTTTATTGACTACTTAGGAAAGGGCAGTCTCAGCACTATTAAAACAACTTGTCAGCAATCAAAAACACTTGCTTTGAGCAAAGATGGTACATAGAATAATATTCTTTTAAAGAACTGTGCATTAAGGCAGGATTCTGGGTACAGTGAAGGGTATACAAATTGAGAGTGAAATTCTTATTAGCATTTTTATTTTAATCTTTTTACCATTGACTTTTAGTAAAAGAAAAATAATTCCAGTTTATTGGGGGCAAGAACAGTTCAAAGAAAACAACTGTATTATCAGAGGCATGCAAGACAAGCATCTACAGAAAGAAGGGTGAATCCTGGAAACAATTTCTAAAAGGTGATTTATAAATGTAATTGAAACAACCAAACATGTACATACCTGAGGGACAAAAGGAGCACTGCACTGAATAATTCCAGTAGTTAATAATCAACAATGACACTTCAAAGGAAAGGTTGGAAAACCAAAGAAGGCTCTTTTTTATTCCCATTTGCTTTCCAATTACTTCTTATAGACAGCACTGAAAGATTTCTGTACATTTATCACTCTCATGATTTATTTTCAAATGTTTTGTTAAGGAATCTATAAAGCAGAAAGGACGTTGCTGAAACTTCATACATACTAGTTAAGACATACTCCAAAATATATTCTTCACTTTTGCTGTTTGGGATGCGTACACAAAACAGAGTGCTTACATCTCCTACGTCTCCCCTCACCAATTCTGAGCTGCCTGGGGGCGAGGAGGGGGAATTTTTGTCGTATTAATGTATTTCCACGTTTCTTATCAGTTATGGCCTTTTCTGCACTACTGTTGCTATTTCAGCTTAGCATTGCAGCACTGCGTTTCTACTGTTTCCCTCCCTGTGCCCTGCAATTCTGACCTGGTACAACATGACCAGAGCAGCAGGCTCAGGGAGCCATGGGATGGGAAAGCAGTGGGGGCAGGCCACTTGCTTCTTGCACTTGCCTTGCTGGCAGTACTCCTACTTCTCCTTTTGGCCAAGTACAGAAGCCAGTCATAGAGGCAGCAGCTACTGGGGATAGCCAGTGAAGGTAAGGGAGCCTGGTCCATGTCTCAGAAGAGCAGGAGAAACCATCAGGGTGTTACAGAGTCGCTGTTACTGCATGCTGCAGCCTCCTCTGTATGGTAGAGTCTCCAGAGGAAATGGGTGTTAGTGAGAACACAGAGATCATAGTCCTCAGACACAATCAAGCCAAACCCAGTTTTTGATCTCTTCTCCAAAAGGTTTAAAAGTACTGCAGTGCTTCTTTGTATTGTGACACTGTTTAATTTATGCATATATAGTTTTACTTTTGGTTCCATGAAAGAATCACAAGCTATTGATTATTTTTAATGTATAATGGGAATGAACCTCTTCATATCTGGGTAAGAAAATAGAGGTCATCAATGAGCTGATGTGAGTCAGATATTCAGCAGCAGTGATTTAACCTAGTAAGATTAATCTACCCGGATTCCTGATATAGGCAGAGGGGAGTTCTTTTGAAGTTTATTGCAAACCTAGAATTTTATTTATGTAGTCTGTCCTTTCTTGGAGGGATTCTTTTCCCAGCTGTAGAAGGAGCCTAGTGTTCCCAGGTTAACTTTAGCTTTTGTGAATATTAGCTTCCTGACTTTGAGTCGCCACAAGTCAGCAATTCTAAGAAAAAAAAAACAAAACAACAAACTGTAAAATCAGCCTGAAGTAAATGTTAATAGTTAATAATAAGTTCGATTCATTATTTCCCATATAGTTTCATTGAAATGGGTAAAATTAAAATCTGAATAATAACTGTATATTTAGACAGTATTAGTATTCACAACTGTTGAATAAGATGGACCTATTAAACAATATGAGAACTAATTATGTTCTTCAGAGGCATTCCATGCAAAAGGGACTGGGTTATTCATTTAGAAGACATAGAAATTAAAGTTATTTTAATTATTATTCTAATAATCTTGAAAATGATAGAGTTATGTTACGTGTTAAAACTATGCAAAATGGCAAAGCTATGAAACAATTCATGTACACTGAAGTAAAACTGCCTCTTGTTCTCCCCAGTTAACCATCATCAAAGCATTCCATCCCCTAACTAAATAATCATCATAAATGTGACCAAAATGAAACAAAACAATACTATTTGCAGTCAGTGATAAAGATTTATAACGTGCTTTTCAATTTGTGTCGTTGTCCCAAAGTTATGCAGCGTAGATCCAGGGGAATTTTATTCATTCAATCACTGTGAACAAAGGATGTGACCTCCTGCAGAATAAGGTAATTTGCACTTAATGTAGTGGTGTAAACATTTATCAATATGGCAGTCTGTCATTGGGTAGGGTTGTGTAGTTTGGGGTTTTTGGCGGGTTTGGTTTTGCTTTTAACCTGGAGACCATCTTAACCAAATTGAACTAACTTATAATTTGTGCTTTTCGGTAAGGCTAGTGATGCATAAGAGTAACTAAAAATACAGGTTTCTCATCATTATATTAAATGACCTAAATTCTGTAATACTGAATTAAATACAGCTCCTATTTAAACACTAAAATAGCTGGTGTATCAAGGACTGCTTTCTGCATTCCTATGACTCTAACTCATTTGAAGTTTTAATGGACAAGAACATGACTGACTTTCATCCTACTTACATCCTCATTCCAAGGCAGAAATTGGACAAGAGAAAAATATAAAAGACATAGCAGTGCAACTGAATCCTTCATCTAAGCAAATAGTTAAGCACCTGAGTATGTAAGGAAGCCCAGTTACATCAGTAGAACTACCCGGCTGCTTTGAGTTAAGTATCTGTTTACCAACTTTGTTGAACTAGGACCTTAATAAAGTACTTGTTATGCTTCCATCTTTTTTTGCACACAGGTAAATGATAAATCTAGTGATTCAAAATTATTTTCTTGCAATTTTATGAGCATCAAGAGCAAGGTGGTGTCATCCATCACAGAGAGAGTCTCCCTAACAAAATTATATTTTAATTCTTAAGACTCAGTGTTTTAAGGAATGTAAGGAATCTCACAGGCTTACTGACAGCCTCTCAGAAGAATTTGTGAAAAGACACGATAAGTTTCTTACTAAAGTAGATGATCGTCAGATTATCCAACACAGCTCCAATGAAGCTATGAAGCCATGAAGATTTACTCCAAATGAGAAATGGATTATAAAGCTGTTCCACATCCTAAACATAATTTTAGATTCAAATTCTGGAAATATTTATAAGCATACTTAATTGTAGGTACAAATTAATATTCATTTTCTGATGCTAACCAGCAATGAATACTCACTTTGGTATGCAGGACAGTTTACTATATGCCTCATGTCTACTTTGCATTGCAGGATAAAACTGACCTACCACTCAAAGTATCAAAAGTGGTAGATAACAACTTCTTTGGCGTCAGCCTTGACCTTTTATAATGCACATCAGTTTACACAGGTTTAATAAAAATCTGACATCAGAACATCATTAGAGATATCATTAAAACAGACATCTGGGTCCTATCCCAACTAACTATAGTCAGTTTTTCAATCTTTCAGAAAACACAGCAGAAAGTAACTTAATGCAATACCAACTGACACTTTAGGGAAACATTCACGCTGTTGGTCCATTGCAAATGCAGTATTATTTTAATAGAAAGCATAGCAAGTTCTTCACTAACGTCCCTAGGCTTACCCAAACAAAATCTTAAAGGGAACATTGACTTTGCAGATTCAAATTATAAAGTCTGAGAAGTCACTTCTTTTCTTTTTCTTTTTTTTCCCCAAGGTACTTGAATCAATCTTTCAGGATGATGTCCAGTACTGAAAACTTGATTTACATGCAGTTGCAGTTGGTGTGATTACATGCCAGCGTTGATCACCTACAGACCAAGAGAAGTAAAAAGATAACAAATATATTTGTTGATTTCTCATTTGTGTTTGAAATCACTGTTATCTACTTTTATTTTGATCATTTAAACACTCAGCAGTAGAAAACAGAAAATTTACCTTGGCAACCAAACCAGTGACATGACAGACAATGGATTTTCAGGCTTTCACACTCAGTATTTTTTATTTATTTATTTTTTTCCTCATCTTTCCCATTAAGCCTTTCCCATTCATCAAGTCCATCAGCAAAAATACATATTTGGATGACATTACACTTGTAATATGGGAGGCTGAATAAATCCTTAAAAAGAATCCAAAACAAAACACAAAACCTCACAGTTCTAATGACTTATGTCAAAGATTAGCAATTGAAACCAAGTGCTTTACAAGATTGCATTATCTGTGTTCCACTTGAACAAGCAAAAGCCATAAAACAGTTCACAATAAATTTCTGTTACATAAGACCAAGGTAAATCAACAACTATCCAGAGTATCTTACAGCTGCAGAGTAAAAGTCCTAGTTACCAAAAGCAAATGAAAGACAAAAGACCAATATCATGAACAAGCTAGCATATAGTACCAAGACAGTGATACTTATACCCTAGGGATTTCAGCACAGGCATTAATTATATCTTCAGCAGAACATTGCTGCCATTTGCTAAAGCAGCCCTCATATCACACTGCTAGGTAAAATCCCACTTTAAGAATGATAAGTGATGTGCTAAATTGTGTTCTGAATTCCCTGGCTCCCTATTGTCAAACACTGTGCCAGCAAGTATTGGACATGAAGGTCTGATGCTACAGAAGCATCAAAAATTATGGCTGATATCAACTTATTAGGCTATAATTGCATTAATTATATACATAACCACTTAAAATTCTGGAAAACTTCTGAATATATCCCTAGATCTTGCAACAGAACAGAGAAAAATCTTGAATTATTAAAAAAAAAAAAAAGACAAGAAACATCAGTTATTTGATATTCCAAACAAGGACTTTCTTGACTCCAACAGAATTAGTATAAAGGTCCAGTTTTCCTTTGATATTGGACTACACTCAGTCATATCCTAACAGTTCACAGAAGTCATAAATATCCTTTACAGTAATGGAGCCACACAGTTTTCTGTATTGCAGCCCAGGCAAATTGAGATTATCACTCATACATGAGTATATGTTCAATGCAAAAGGCCTAAAAGGAATTCATTAAGTTCCCTCTGGCTCTGTTGAATGGCTCTATAACCAGAGTATGAATTTATCATCTACTGTTGCTTCTCAAAATGCCATATGCATGGGAAAGAAAACAAAGAGCACCAAGACACAAGAATAATCATATTTTTCTCAGATAAGGTATCTTGATGCATGATGTTATGCACAGATAGAACATTCACAGGAGTGTAACCTTAGTCATGAGAATTTAGCCTTAAATTTTAACATTCAAGGGAGACTACAGTATCTTCAGCTTGCGTGTACTACTTTAGCCTTTTCAATATTCTGCATTTTGTTGCCCATTTGTTGCTCTATTTTCTTACACATTACTAAAGCTGTAATCATGAAAAATTGTTGCTAGCAAATGCAATTTCAAAAAGCTAAAAAAATAAAAAGTAATTCTGTTTACTATTATCTTTCAAGGACTATATAACACTTTTGACAGTTATTGCAAAAAATGTGAAATGTCATAAACCTGTTATCATAACAAAGATTTTCACAGCAATTGAAAATAATATGAACTTGGTATAATCATGTCTACATTTCCAAACAAACTAATCTAGCACCATTCATCATGACTGATATTCATGAAAGGATGTAAACCTGCACTGGAAGATTTGCTCCGGGTCATATTTCACCTATGACTAAAACATAGCCTGTAACCTCTGGCTAAACAGGCCATGAATGACAGTGTTGGAATTTACTGAGAGAACAGGAAGGGAAAGGTAAAGAGAAAGAGTGGAAGGCAGTGCGGGAAAAAGGAATTGTTTTAAATATTTAAATGCTTTTCTGCTCTACTGTTAGAAGCACCACGACATAACAGAATAACTCAGAACATAGCAGCTCTTTTTATTTCTTATAGAAACATGAAAAGGCTATTTTTGAAGACCTATACAGGACAACTGCAACAGGATGCAGAGAAGATAACTGAAAACCCCTTAGTGATTATAAAGCTGTGAATGAAGAGTAAAATCTTTTTTCCTTTCAAGCCATTCACTCAGGAGACATAGAAAGGAGAGATACCTCCATTAGATAAATCAGTGAAACACTCAAATGCCAATGAAATGCAAATTCATTAATTAAATAAAATGCAGCAATATTGCAGAGAGTATATCACCAATTGACTAGTAACTGACTGTCACTTTTTTATAATCCATCTAAACACCAGCTTGAGTTTTTCACACGAAGATCATACTTCTGATTCTGCCTTTGAAAGAAATGAAAGTTATTGGGAGAGACTATCATCTAGAATAAACTAAGCAGAGAAGCTGGAGCACTTATTTGCAGCTCAACCATGACTCTGTTTTGTGTCTTTTTAATCATAAAACAAATAAACACAATTCCTCCACACTTATGCTTTGATTTACCTTAGTACTAGAAATAAAAGCTACTGTTTAGCCATGTTCAAGAAAAACATAAAAAGCATTGAGAGAAGCAATCCTGAGAAGCAGTCTTTCCCATAATTTCCAAAATCTGACCCTGAATGCACACTATTTTTCACTTTTTAACAAGTTTAACTTGCTCTGCTATTTGCATACCTCTTATTATTTGCATAGCTCTTCACTACTCTTGAAAACATCGGGAGGAGTGCTGATTCCTGCATGTTGTACTCTGATTTATGCAATTCCAGTACGAGTTCCATATTGCAACACATCAAAACGTTAATGAATAGTACCATCATAGTTCTTTCCTTGTCTGAACTAAACCAATCATCAGTTATAAACTGTGCTCATTGCTACAGCAAGGCATTCACAAATGCTATCTATACACAACAACAGCTTTGGTTTTATTGTCATTTAGCAATTTCTTCATTCATTTTCAGCCCACGCTGTATTAGTTTTAGTTCCTTTAGAAATTCATTAAGTAACTTTATGTTTACACATACATAGAGTATACCTTGCATTTATATAAGGTATATTATACTTTTCTGAATTCCATGTACCAAGAAAAGTATATTCATAAACTGATCATATTTTTAGCTTAGCAGTAATCACATCTATTACAGGTCAATGTGACTAATGGCATGTTTATCTAACAGTTCAGATCTCTGATTACTACCTCTGTAGATATATCTTAGTTATCCTAGGTACTAATAATAGCATATCTATGATGATGTAAGTGCTGGTGTGGGCTAAAATGTTCAGCCTATATGCTAGGACATTTTGTTTGCACTTAGTTCTGTTCAGAAATGGCTACACAAAATAACTGCCTATGTTTGCTAGTTTAAAACAAATCTCATGACTAATTATACTGCACTTTATATTTGAACTGCAGGGTGAAAAAAAGCTTCAGCTAAACCAAGGGATATGCC
The DNA here is from genome assembly GCF_047370975.1 of Nipponia nippon. Lineage (NCBI taxonomy): Eukaryota > Metazoa > Chordata > Aves > Pelecaniformes > Threskiornithidae > Nipponia > Nipponia nippon. Next base: position 48,007,223 of record NW_028262347.1, read on the forward strand.
TTTGGGAGAAGAAGTTATAACCCTTACCTCTTTGTTCCTGTGACAAAAATCAGCACAGAAAATGTGCTTTATCTCAGGCTTCAGATACAACTTGTATCTACTGTGGGCTTTGTACATACAGCCACCTCAATTTAACAGAATCCCTCTGAAGTTAGCAGAGGTATCTTATCCACAACGCTTCTGAGTTTTAAAAAAAGAAAACCACATAGCAGTATCTTGGTTATATAAATATGCAATGCCAATGTTTTCACTGCCAAGAAGTGAATACAGTAACAGTGAAATATCTTAGTCCAAAGCACATGATATATTCTATGTAAAACAAACAATGAGAATATAAATTGCTTAAGCAAAAATTTCAGTTCAAAACTGGCTTAAAGTGTAACTATTCCCCTAGGTCCCTGCATCACTGTAACAGAATTTTTGTATGCTTTTTTAGGATAACATCAAGAAATAGACAATAGGTTAGCCTTATAATGAACTCTTCATAGTCAGTAGGCATCTGAGGTCATTGCTGGTTCAATTAAGAGCTCTATTGACGTGACAAATGATTGGACTCCATCAGTTTAATTTGTGGTTTTGCCCTCTTACAGTAAATTTGCCTTACTTAACACACCAAAAGATGCCAACTTGATATATAGTAATTTAAATTTAAACGTTCAGCAAGCCATAACCATCTGGTGTTTACCTCTCTCCCCTTTCCCCTCCTCAATATATAGTATCTGCAGTTCTGCTGTGCAGAGTTCAAATTTGAACTCTCTTAACCTAAGAAAGAATAGATGGGTCTAATTTGAGTCTTAAATTTGAATTCACCTCTTCAGGCAAAACACTTTCTCTTTAATTTTATTCCAGAAAAGAGCTAGAGTTGGCATAGACATGATCATGACTGTCAGAGGTCAGAGTGATTTTATTCCAGTGGAAAATTTCCAAACCCAAGACAAGATTTTCACAATCTCTTCAATTAATGGCTGTTTTGCACTGTCTACATTAGGAGGAAAAAAGATATTAATGTAGAAAATATTAAATTACGCTGAGTATTTTTCAGAGAGAAAGGAATGTTTTGTAAGTTGCATGCATCATTTCTAGTAATGACTTTGAACTCACAAATTTGATTTGCAAAGTGGAAGGAAGTGGAGATATTTTACAAAAAAAAATGTTTAATGCAGTATATATTCCCACTGGAATGTGTTGGTTAAGGGGAAAAAAAAAAAGAAAAAAAGAATTCATCCCCATACTTCTCTTTTGAAAACTCAGTATAAGATTGATCTTGCTTTTTTTTTCTTTAAAATACATTTGATATGGACTTTTCTCCATGTTATAGAAAACAGTATAAAAAATGTTTCAATGTTTTGTTTCAACCTTGTTCACTTCTTCAACGAGAAAAAGCATAGCATAGATGTATTTTTTTTTAACTCTTCCAGAAATTTTTCAGTTCAGATGCTTGATATATTTAAACATTACCTTCTTACAGAAGCACTATTGGTCAGAACTCTGGGTATATGACTGAATGAAGAAAACAAGACCATTAATGGGTTTTGTATGAAAAAAAAAAATATATATGCATATATTGCTAGAAATAAGATACGCAAAATGCGGACTTTTAAAAAAATATTTGTAAAATTTATCTATAAAAATCAGGGACCTAGAGCCTGTAAGAGACTAGAATGTCAAACCATTGTCTCAAAGCTTGCTTGTGTATGCTTGCCTCATAAGACACAGCAGAATTGCGAAACCCGGCAACACTGCAGCTTGTGGGGAAACTTATGCATACTTACTGAAGCAGCAGACCATTCTTTTGCTTATCAGGCACCATCAAAGCAAGATACCAACCATTGCCTGTGCTGAGCCAGCTGCCCACCAAGAATATACATTGTTACCTGCAGATGGTCATGTAGAGGCGAGACCTAGAGCACGTGAACAATGCGTGGGGCGTATAGGCATGTACTGGACTATGGACACATGCCATATATAAAAGACCGTGGAAACAAACCATGTTGTGTGCACCCACCACCGAAGAAATGAAGACTGAGGACCAACAGGACACGGCTGAATGCATTGCTTAGTTTCCTCCTAATATTTCCTGCCTTTCCTATCACTCCATTCTTCTGCTTTTATCCAATAAAAACAGCCTCATAGGCGGCATTTGACCTTGTTTGGGTCTTAACCTCACTCTTGGGATCATTACAAACCTTCCCCTAGCCCAAAATCAAACCGGGACTTTACAGAGCCAAGTTATTTTTCATGCATAGAAAATTATATCCCTTCTTCTGAAGAAAGTTGAAAGGATGAAATATCAGGACTCCACCTAAAAATATCTGTGCACAAAAAGCAAAATTCCAAATTTTACCAGAAAATTTCAGCTCTTTTAATCTTACTCAGTATGTCTGAGTCTGAGGCAAAGCTGAACCAGGACCAAAGAGCTAAAGCCAAGGCATCTTAACACCAAAAGAGTTCTTTTGCTATGTAATTCTCAGTGATCTTGCCAGAACATACATGCTATGGAGATAGCTGCTCATACAACCAGCTTCCAAATGATATGTTTTCGTGATAGAAGCCTTGTATAGACAACATTAAAAGCGGATACCATGACCCTCTCAGTAAGGACGTAATTAATCTCACTAGTTCCTCTCTTTACCTAGATCAATTTCACAGCTTGTGTCACAATTTTTCTCAAGTTCCTCCATGTCTTTTGGACATGTGATCAACAGAGACTACAGCAGAGTGAGTAGCTGCTTAACCAGGTTAATACTTTTTTGCAAATCAAAATGTAAATTTGGAGGAAGCAATAATTATGAGGACTGCTGTAGTCAGAGGCCAATTTTAACCTTACCCTAGATTCAATAGCCAGTTGTAGTCATAAACAGATCTCTGAAGAAAAAAATATGTTCTCCAGTTTACAAAAGGAAAAGTAGCAGACAAGAAAGGGCTTTGACAGAATTTTAGCTGTCTATATGAATAAAAGTTGGTATCTTCAAATGCTATGGATGAAAGAAATTGGAAGATCTTTGTACAACCTTCATGTGAAAGGCTAAGTAGACTAGGTACAAGTGAACAGGAAACTCATACAGGTACTTAGCACACTCATGATCACTCCCAAGACTTCTCTTTATGTACAGTCTCATCAATGAGTTTAATAGCAAATAAAAGGAATAAGCTGAGGAAGCTGACTAAGATTAGGTTTAGATAGGGAATACCTACTATTTAAAATGAAATTGACATATTCAAGCTTCTAAACCCTCAAATGAAAAATACAATGCAGCCTATTTTGAGCATAAAGGTGAAGTCTATATCCATAAGTCAGTGTTGGTGTGCATGTATCTAAAATCACGTAAGAAACAACAATTTAATCCTGATAAAGACTTTACAAAGAAACAAAACTCTAAAAGCAATGTTAGATGTTAGGAAAGCACTTCAGAGATTAAATGTATGATGTTTACTCTTCGAGTCTGGAAACTTTCTGACACCAAGGTTTTGAGAACAAAACAAAAATCTTACTCTTATGAGAGCTGCATAAATAAAATCCCAAAACCTTTCTACAAAGTTCATTCATGCACCAGAATCACACAAAAAATGAAGGCTGGATGTCTGTGCCTGGATTCTGTGGCTTAAAACCACATTCAGGCTTTTAGGTAAGAACAAGATGCACACACAATGTAAATAGTCTCGACTTTGCAAACCTCTGTGGAGATAAAATGTTTTATATAATTGCCTATACAGAGATAGTTATAATTATCTCCTGTATTAACATGAAATATATCAAACATAATTTTTTTCAGTTACATATTTATCTAGTAAAAAATTGTTAATTCACCTCATACAGCAACAAATGTTATTCACCTAAAAGATTTTCAAAACATATTGCTTACAACATATATTCTCAGAGCAATATCAATTTGACTGATCATTTCACTTTACTGAAAGTCATAGTTAGGAACCCGAATACCATGTTTTCTTTGATATAAATTTAAATAACACAGTCTTCTGAGCTCATTTACAAAACAGTAAATGTTATTGTCAAAATAACAGAATAGCCAGATCTATTATTTCTGCTCCACAAGCCTTTGTGGAAGCAACAGAAGTGAGACAGTTTTTATATTTCTACTTAATAAGTTAATTTCATTTTCCCTTTTATATTTCAATAAATAAATGATCTTGTTGATTAAAGAAAGTGAAGGTAGGTTGATATGCACAAAGCTTTATTCCCGCAGTCCTCTGCTGATGGTATATATCCACTTGAAGGTCATCTTCCAAAAAAACAGGGATAAGGAAGAGGTTATGTGGGAAGTGGCAGAGGCCCTCCAATGAGAGTCCTCTCCTGGGGTTCCTCTCCTCTGCAGCAAGAGGTCACAATCACATCCAAAACAAAACAAAACAAAACAAAACAACAACAAAAAACCAAACAAGAAACACCCTAGCATTTTTTCCCCCATACAATAATACCTTCCATTGACACTCACTCAAGTTTTCTATTGATCTTTGTTTCATGATACTACTGGCACTGATGGTTAACTAGGTACAATTGCCGTGCACTACCTGACTGCTAGATCTTAAGCACATCTATTATTGGGTAATATTTATTGGATATTGAAATTACTATTTTTTGCTTATTATCTATTGTGCTTTTTGTAGTATGGAGTCAACAACCTAGAAACCCACAGGTAGAGTGGGGGAGGAGGAGATGGGTGCGTTATGACAAACTGAAACTATAAAGCAATGCAGTAAGAAGACAGTGGACAGATAGGATGACTTAGACATAGAAAATTTTCCTTTTCTCAGGTTAATCAAAACAATGGTTCAAACTGGACCGGTGCAAGGCCGCAAGGATAATAGCACTTGAAATACCTGACCAAGGTATCTCAGCTGCCCCAGAACAGCACCAAGGTGTGGAGGTGACAGGTTTCAAGTGGAAAAGCAGACTAAAAACAGAAAAGGAAGGTCTTTAGCAATACAAAAGTACTTACATCTATGCAACAATATACCTATTAAAGTTTCGATGTATTTCCTTCCTGATGAAAAATGTGTTAGACTACCTGATGACTTATCTTGTTACAGAAATAACAAAAATTGGCAAAAGCAAAGTAATAAAGGAAGTGACTAAATGTTGGGGTTTTTCTCTTATAAATTCATGTATGTAAGTAACACCTTCACCTTCAAAACTGTGATAGGAGTATGGTATGTGAACATAAATAAAATGTGCCATTTCCACTGTCCCTAGATGGAGGCCTCTTCAATGGCTAATAGATGTTAGTCTGTAATTTTTCAAAAGTATTCCTAAATAAGAGTGGGAAAAGAATAGGGTTTTTTTCGGTACCACTTAGTTTTCATATTTTGCAAGCAGACCTGCTTTGCATCAACAAGAAACACCTTTTCAAAGTTTCTCATAAAAAAGGAAAGAAACTGACAATCATTTTCAGATATCCACTCCAATTCAAGCTGAGTAACAGATGAAACTTAGGTTTCCTATGTACTTTTTTGTTTAACATGGAGTAGGATATTCAATAATATTCCACATGCCTTAATCATCATAAAAATCAAATGCATTGAGTTCTTTCCTGATTAAGATGAACTCTACTGATATAAAAACCTTTTACTGATTAAAATTGAATTGAAACTAGTATAGTCCCATGAATAGTTTTGATAGCTATAATTCAGAACTATCAAATGAAAACCAACCATATGAGAAAATTCCGTATCAAATATATTTATTAAAGCACTGTGATTGTTTCCATTTCTTTAAACCAGATATTTGTGTTGAGCAATGTAGATTTCATTCTAATTACTGATTTATTCAAGCTTATGTGAGAAATTCTGACTCCGAGTCTTTTGTAATTTTACAATGATGCAGTACCTGTGCAAAGTGAGCAAACAATATTTGACATTCATTTTCAAATTATGTTCAGTGGTAGACCCACATGTCAGAATAATTCTGCATTTCCCAGCTCGCCTGCCTTACTTCCTAGTTTATTTCCCCTTTTTAAAATGTGGGTTCCAATTCATTAATCAAATATATGTACTAAGGCCAGTAGTATATTATGTCATTACAAACAAAAGCTGACTGTCTGAGATTTCAGTTTATGAGAGAGAATGAAAAATGTAAAAACAACAGTTCTCCTACAGGCTGTTTAGTATTCTTTATTTATAATCTTACACTCACACATAAATAATGTATATACTTATGACTGTGTTGACTGATTTAAAGAGTCTAAGATAAATGAATGACAGTGTGATCTACTTTATTATCTGGCACATAGAAAAATAAGCTCTTATTGTATATATATATATATATATATATAAATGTAATACAATAGCATAAATATGTTTTATATTCCTAAAATATTAACTGTGCATACAAAAAATGAGTATTTTAATTGTATTTTAAAATTGTATTATTGTGAGATTGTTTGAATTTGATTGTAGAGGAAGGTGAATCATAATACATTATATTTACTGGAATATTTTAGATCAGTTCTATTAATTTGACTTGTAGAACATTAAAAACTGCCAAAGTATTTGTTCCTTGACAACAGGAAACATTATTAAACTGTAGGTTATATTTAATTGCAAGAGGAATGCTACTCAACCACAGTCATTTTCAAGGACCAACAAATAGCAAGGGTCAAGGTTACAACCCAGGTAATTACTGTACTTACAAGTAACAGAGCAAGAATTAGATTATTCCTCCTGTATCTTGTACACTCTTCTATCACTCAACAAACTGAACTATGCTGCGCATCTAGAATGAAGTGTTACAGGATAATTTACATTATAAGGTCTTGCACTACTGGAGAAGTTATTAAAAGACCTCGTAAACTTCCCTTCTGAAAGATATATGGAGCAGTCTATCTTTGATAAAAAGTAGCTGGGATTGAAATATCTACATGCATCCTGATCCCTGATCTCTGGACAAGCTGCTACATATAATGTGCAGATAACATTTCTTTCTACTTGCATTGCAGCACAATCGCTAAACAGAATACAAATAACATACTGACAATCCTTGAGCAGCATTAAAAAATTACACAAATCTTTGTAAAACTATACCATATCAGAAGCATTATATTGCATTATGCCAGTCCTATAGATGCATGAGGCAGCTGATTTTATCTTTCAACTTGTATTCAAAGCAGTGCAACTAATTTTAATTTTTCTTTTATTTTTATCTTTAGCCCTTTACTGTTCAAAGGGCAGGGAGGAGTATTTAAATTACATGTGATCTTAATTGCCTTCAAGAAAACTTGTAAAAGTGAATCAAATTTCTGGTTGTTTGGGAAACATTTTTGAGAGTAGTATATGAAGAGAAAGAGAATAGGGCTGTGTTACAAATAAAAGTCATTTAAACTAAGTTTAAATTTAAGGTTAAATTTAAATGTGTCTTTTTTTTTTTTACATTTATGTATTTGGCATCACTGAAATATCCATCCATCAGCTGAAAAAGCATGCACACAAATCAAATCGTATTCCTGAATCATAACAAAAGCTCTAATAATTTAATGAAAATATGCCGGGTTTCTAACAGCAATTTTGATGTATCCATCTCACCAGTAAGAAAGGATTTAGGAGCATTTTGACATATCAGTTGCTCTGCTACTTCTACAGATGTCAGGTCCTACTGTCACAAAATTCACATAATCATTCATTTATCACAGAAACAAAATGCAGATATAGAGCATATTTTATAACAAAAGATTATGCTCTGTGGCCATAATATCGGGTATCCATAGATTTATTATTATGATGAAATATCCCCTCTATTAATGAGCTGCAAAACCAAGCATTCAAAGCTCCAGCCAAATCTAACAAGTAAAATTATACAGTCTGTCTTAAAAAGACACTAAGAAGTAATATGATAAGCACCTCATTCAGTTGCCTTTATTAATCAGTCAAAATAACAAGTTGCATGTTGACCTCTAGGTTGACCATTGGGAGGGAGATGGGAAGAAGCACTTTTGGTCAGAAACCTCAAGCAAGAATCTAATTCATATCTGGATCTAGAGCCTTCAGCTGTGATCATACTAAACCACATGTTTATTGAGTGGCTCACTTATGAGACACTACATTGTCCTTTCTGTAACCTAATGAGCTGTTGATGACCATTATTTGAAGCACACACAGTGAGAACAGTAATTTGGCTAATACTTCTAGCCCAAAATTCTTACCCTCTCAGTTATTAATTTTGTTCAACAAATTCACAAATATCTCCAAATGTCTAGGTATCATTTCAAAAGCATTTAGGCTGCCTAAACTTCTTAGTATCTGTAATAAATTTTAAATTTTTTTTCCAATTTAACTGAAGTTACAAATAAAAAAAACCAACAATAATAAGCCATTTTACCTTGATATGTTTGTTAACTATTGCGTTCATCAGCCATTTTAAATTGTAAATACTCTGCTGAGACAAAAAAAAAACAAATCTGAGACCATTGTCATCACTGTGATAATAATGAGAATTTACATAGCAATTTTGAGATTAAAAGCTAAAAGTACCTTAAAAAGGAAAATAAAAACCACCAACCAACAAGCTTAGCAAAACTTCAGATGATATTTGATTGCTTACAAATTAAATAGAGTGCTAGGCAAGTATTTATTTTAGTAATACCATAGAAGTTTCAGAAAATGTATGTATTTCCACTTATGTCCATAAGCAAATGGCAACAATACATTTTGTGAATTTATAGTTTTGTTCTTGTTGTTTTTTTTCTTTTTAAATAAGAATATTATATAGGTGAAGCTGTATTATAATTTCTACCAGAATTATGGTTTTAAAAGTATCGGTATTATATAATCCAGTTAGTCACCAACAAAAAAAAAAAAAAAAAAAATTGGTGTTTCTAACCACTATTTGGTTAAACTCAATTCTAAAACTGTCTTTGCTATTCAAAATTATTATATATTTTCAGGACTGTTAAACCACCAGTGATGTCAATATGTCTAACTAGTGACATGTTCTTATCGTGTGTTTTATAAAGTTAAGGCACTATTCAAATGTTAATTAGGAATGTTCTTGATGGACCTTGGACAGGATATGGTCAGAGATTATTCATTTGTTGCATAAAATAATATTAATGGTGACTACTGTGGGCAACTTATTCCTCAACATTAGTACTGGATCAGCATTCTAGAAGGCCCATTGTTTTTACTGATGTTATCAACTCACTAACAAATAAAATCAGCACATGCAACTAGTACGTGGCAGGAGTGATATAAGTTGATGTCTAGCTAAACTTAACCATTTGCACTTATCATTAGACTCTTCATAAAGATTAAAGGCATAAATCATGCTAGACTTCAGCTACAATAATTTGTATATCTATATTCTGTTTACTTACCCATATCCTCTCTTAATTAAACTCTTATTTGTTCTGAACTGGTGTAATATTCCTTGCATTCTGAACAGTATATTGTCGTATACTGATGTCATCAAATCTTAAAACAATAGTTTCAAAATTCCTTGAGAAATGGGAATGCACTTCATTGGAAGTGATATCTATATAAGTTTATGAGATCACACACAGTCTAACTCTAGCAGTTCATCAAACCAAATAACAAGCTAAATCGCATTAAATTATATAGTCATGGTAGAATACATGGATGCATGGACGATGCAAATAAATAATCCAGATCCAGTTTAATCTGAACAAAACTGTGAGCTGCATTAACAATATTATTGTATTCTCTTTTCACCCAGGAAAGCTCTTCCATTTGCATTTCTGGCTTGTTTATTTGGCAAAACTCAAATAAAAAACCAACCAAACAAACAAACAAAAAAAACACTAAACATAGGACTATGCAGATGCTGAGCATAGCACTATTTCAGATTCCCTATCTGTTCCTTGGATAGAAGACTTACTCGTGATGTTTCTGAACTCCTAGGTTTTCCTAGTATATTAATGCTTATGATCAATGCTTCATTATCACCTACTACAAAATTAAGACATCAAGGTGAAGAGAAAGTTCAGGTCAGAGTTAGCTTTGCAGGAAGAGGAATAAATGCAAAAGGTAGAAAAAGGAGGAGTCAAGGGACATTGAAAAGAGACCATCTGGTGAAAGGAGTATAAGAGAAAAAATCCAGAGAACTGGAGAGAATATTGTCTGTACAACCCTGGGATCAGAACTAACTGAGGAGGGTGTGACAAAGGAAGAAAATCAGGAAGAAACTGACAGAGAAGAAAATAGAGAAAATAGAAAGAAAAAAATATACCTCCTTCCTGTTTCTGTTTACTTTTTGGTATTTTCTGGAAAGTTAATTTCAGCAACTAAGAAGAAGAATGGTGTCAAAAAGAAAGACTACAGGGTTAAATAACATGAAAATTGACTCATTTTCCAGCTTGTCTGATGATGCACATCTGAGACATGCATATTGCACATATAACCCAAATGAAAAATTGTAATTCATTTCAAAATCTTCCCTTTAAGAACACTGTTCCTCTCATTTTTCAGTATGTTGTTAACAGTCTCCTGTAAGACTGGTACCTGCCTAAGATTCCTTGTCTGTGATTTTTCAGTTAACTTTACAGAGCCTAAGCAGTTTTCAGTAGCTCCACAGTGACTGAGAACTCATTCGGGCCACATTTATTTTACCATACAAACCCTTCCCTACCATGGAGAGGAGGAAATGGATACCTCTGACAGATGAGAATTTTGCTGCCGTATAATTGTCCCCTGGGAAAGTTTATTCAATATGACAAAGTCATTCAACATGGAATCTTGGAACCTGAGCTATCACTGAAATGTGAAATACTGATATCAAACTGAGCTATAAGCAGATCTTATTTCCTACTGTAATAGAGGTTATAACACACAAGCACTTTAAATAGACCTCAAATGTTATAAGTATTTTAATTTCATTCTAAAATGATATTGCAGAATAAGGGATAAATTAGAAGTGGCCATTTTCATTGTTATTTTCACCCTCATTATTTCTTTTAATTGTATGTATGTATGTATTTAGGAGTTTCTTTTCTTTTTTTTGTTTTTAAGTAAACAAATGAGACAGAAGCACTACGCTATTTTAAATCTGTTTGGGAGCTTTTATCAGTAACAAGATAAGCGCACACTGATTTTCAGCTACATTATTTTGAAAGTTTGGAGTTTTTTTGTCTTCAAAAAAACCAGTCAAATAACCTAAAGAGCTTTACCTGACAAGTCCTAATTAAATCCAAGAATCTCTGTTTCCTTAGTAACCACTCATAGCATCACTAACATTCAAGAGAGAGCAGCAGGTGCAAGAAACCATAAAAATGAAAAATCTTATTTTGCCAATTACTTATTGAAATATTAGATTGAAGTATTTAATACCAGCTTCCTACTGATTTCAGTGCTTTCTGAGTACAATCTTATATCAATCTTTTAAATAATTATATACTACAGAAAGTCAATTTGATCTTTTTTTTCTTTGGCATTCCATATTCTTGTTACAGGATAGTGTACTTGCATCCATATTTGTGATTTGATACAATTGCATGTTTCATAGTCAAGTACAGACTCCAAACGTTATTCTAATATACTTCACAAGATTTTTTGTCTCATATTTTTGAGACTTCTAAACTGTTACATGAAAGTATATGAAAGTGCTGTAGAAACTCAGGAGACAGCATTCACATGAGCTTTACAGAGCAAAAGAAGCTTTAGAGAATAAAGAAAAATTATGTAATCACGGTGAATTAAAAATGGAAATCTGTGAGGCAGGACCATCTATATTTCAACAGTAGGATTTTCAGCACATTTTGTTTCATATTTATACTACAACTACTTTTGATGGGAATAATTTAGCTTTATTTAATACCTTCTGCCAAAATGAAGCCAGTTTACATCAAAAGAATGTCTCAAAAAAAAGGATTGCCCAGCAGGGTCAACTGGATGAGGATGAAAGAATCAAGTTCATCTACTGCTTCAGTGACTCTGCTTGAGGGATGAATATGACCCAAACATAAAGAAACAATCAAACTTAGATAAGGCATTTAACCAGAAATGATAGCTCTCTGGCCTTAGATTCTTAAATACCATAGTCACCTTGAAACTTTCACCTCCTATCCTCATTTTATGTCCCAAGTTATTTTCAACAAAATGGTCTTTTGCTCAGCATAAGAACTTTAACAAGCCACTTTAAAATGGTAAGATGTTGAAATGCAGGTGTGCTTGTGTTCTGTGACTAAGCATGTATTTTTGAATCCTTAATAGAGCAGTGTCCATTTTGCACATAAATGATGGCTTGGTAACAGTCATCCCTATTATAAACCCATTGTATTTTTTTAAATGACTTCTTAAAATCCTACCACTTGTGGTCATTTCCCCCAGACAAACCTATTAGATTAAAAAGAAAAGAATAAGCAAAGGAAAAGGATAAATGTCATAAAAGACAGACCATCCCAGGATACCTCTGTTGGACTATTTGCAATTCTTACAGCGCATCCTGTATCCATTCTCCTCTGTTGGTAAACCAGCTATTTAAAACACAGCTGTAACTAATCTCAGTAGTCAATGGAGGCATCCAGCCCAAAAAGGTGACAAATTTTCCTTCATAAGAAGGAACAAAAAACAAACAAACAGATAAAAAAAAAGAAATGCAGAACAAATTTTTTCAGGTATTACCAGGTACAGAGGACATCAAAAGATTTTGGTTTCTTTGTCCTGTCTGCACACGTCTGAATGAAATAGTTTCTTAATGCTGACCCTACATCTCACCTTTTATGTTTGACAAAATTCTTGGAATTAAAATTTCCCTGCAGCTTAAAATTCTGCCTTTGAAAATCCTTGTAAGCATTTAGTCCTCAGTGTGAGAAGGTGCAAACATCCTGCTCAAGTCTGTGACTCTAGCATTTTTCTTAAATCTCATAGAGAAAACCCCCTCCCTATATCACTCCTGTATCACATTTACCCAATGACTCAGGATATGTGATTATCAAGTTCATTTCCCCTATTTGACCTGAAATGAATTAAACCCACATTTCAAGCTTCCTATCATGGTAACTGAGCTATCTGCGTGCGTGGCACTCACCCTGGTTTATTGAATCCATTTCATTAGGTAGAAAAGAATTACTTACATGTTCTTTGTAAGAACTTTAAACAGAAAAAATACATTTTATGATGTATAAAAAATACTAATTTTTGCATGAAATATTATGCTGGTTTCATTTTTAGTAGACTGACAAGAACTTCTAATTTGTACCACTTAAAAATTAGCCAGAAGGCAATGGAAAAAAATATAGTAGAACTGGATTGTACCCAGAAAAAAAACAGGTCAGGCTAATTAAATGTGTTCACTAGCTATATATTACTCTAATTAGATTGTTAAGAAGAATAGAAAAATCATTTTTTTAAAAAAAGTTGAAATAGAGGCAGTTCTGTGGCTTTTTTTCTGATTTATTTATTATTATGATTTTCATACACATTTTTGATACATTTAGAAAGACCAAATGAATTTGTCACTTGAAGAGATAAAATACAAATGCAGAGTATCAATAGTGACTGTTAAAAATGCTATACCATCATATACATGGGTCACCTCAAATTCATAGAGCTCATGGTAAAAATAAAACATTTTGATCACACATATACAAAAACTTACATAAAACACACCATCTAGTCATTTCTAAATATAGTAACCGTGTTCTAAAGTTTTTTTCTATACAGTGATTCTTTCAGAATGTTAAGTTCAAGACATCAGAGACAATATATCAGCTTCCAAAGAAACTTTTATGACTAACCAAAATATAAGACACGAACGATAGACACAAATTACAAGGTAGACAAACCTCAACAAAACAGGTTCTAGGATCACTGGACTTCAACAAAGCAAGCTATATGTGACACTCCAAGAAATAAAGATAAATAGCAGAGACCTCTAACTAATAATTCATTCTATCCAAAGAAGAAAAGAAAAAGAAAAAATAAAGAGTTCAGTTTCTAAGAAAGAGAATATAAATAAAAACTCCTATTTTCCGTTCATATAACAAGTCCATTTCAGATAAATTTATTCTTACTGTCTCTGCATACCATTTGAAATAATTTGCCATGCATAAATATTTATGCTTTTACCTATGGTGTGAATAGCTGTCAATTATGAACAATAATGAACAACTGGTTGTTTAATCACCTCTATCTACTTAAAAGTCAAGATATTTAAGATAAAATTTTTCATTATAAAATCCTTTGCAAAGGAAAATCTCATTAATATCTCATGCTGTTTCTTTAAGCTTTCTTTTTTTTTTTTAGTTTGATTATTTTCGGTTTTTTATTTGGTTGGTCTTTTTGCATTGCCCTTGGCTTTAAGAACAGAAGTGACTGGCCAAGGCAAACAGTTGTAACATTTATTCCCATTGTTCTAGGAACAGCATTCCTGAGAAGCAAGGAAAAAAAAAAAATTCAGCCTCTTCTTTTTCTCTTAAATCAACTCATAACTTAGCAAAAGCAAACTGATATGGAGTATTTGTGCAGTGAACAGAGTAACACATAAACTGTGCCCACTGCTACATACGTAGCCATATATTTTGATTGTGTTTCATAATAAGTAAATAAAGAACAGTTAAAAGCTTATCCATAATTTAAAAAGTAAAATTTACAAGAAGAGTTGGTTAATGAATTCAGTATCTCTGGATCAGAGTTCTGGGAACTTGTTGGCTGAAGTAAACATAAAAGACTACAGTGAAGGGAGAAATTTCTTCTGACCTGCTGACACATTTGGAATTACTAGGAATATTCACATACTGGGAATACATTCACATTTTAATGGAAAAAATTTTCATAAACTCTTCTGATACAGTGCGATACATTTCAAACAAACAATATATTTTGTATTAATACCCAAGTCTAGATTCTGGCCCCCTTATTCTGTGTATGTAAAAACATAAGTATGACTTAGTGTGGGTAATGTCATTTAAGTGTAATAAACACTAAAGGAGAATACCTGTAACACTGTTCCTTCCTATCATTTTTGTTTCTTCAAACATAATCTTTCCAGCAACTCAATCAACTGACTTTGATGTCAATGACCTAAAAGTGTCCATTTTCAACTAGTCATCCTCAAAAGAACAGTTCAGTCACAGTCTGGAGAAGAATGAGAATTACACAATAAAATCCACATCATCTTACAGACTACAGGTAGATCCAAGCTTTCCCTTTCAATAATATGTAATGGTCCTTGCATGCTCACTCACAGATTGCACATAGGGTAATTATTCTTGATCTGTTCATTTCCTCCAAAAGCTACTTGAAGTATTGTGAAGTAGTTGTTCTCTGTTGTGCTCATTCCTTTAGTATTTGGGAACAATGTAGTAATTTGTAGGGGCTGAACATTAGATTCTTTCTTGAATTTATCTAATTAAGTCACTGAATAATTAAATCAGTTTAACAACAACATTAATTACGCAGTAGATGTATCCTTAGCTAAAATATCTAAAAATATCTGAGCACTTTTAATTGAATAATAATTTAATAATTTTATAGGAAAAGTGTTTCTGTTTTTCCTCAAAATTATTTCATTTCTTCAAAAGTTAGCTGACAAAGTCTTGGAATTCAAGTAAGTTTTATTTTAAAGGCATTTATTTCCTGGCCTTATGTGACAACCTTAGGAGAACAGATATCACTTTAGACATTATGAATTTTGCTAGTGAAAATGTCTAGTCTCTAAATCTCTTGTTTACATGGCCTGAGTGACGAAAAAGACAATATACTCTAAGACATGCAAGCACTAAATCCTTCATTTGTTTAGTAAAGATAAGTTTCAAATATGATTACTGTATTTTCTGCAGTTCTCCCAACTCTTTTTTATCACTGTGATACCTGCTGGTTTTACTCACTTATGGGTAGTAATTGACAATCTAATCAAACTAGTGCTCTTAATCGTTACATATTCGTTAGAACTGGTTAATATTTATACTTAAATATTAAAAAATTTCAAATGTTATGCAAGTACAGCTACTAGTTATAATCATGCCTTTCAGCTGCTCATTAGCCTTTGGGAAAATGGAATAATGAGTCTATAACAATTAAATATATTAAGATTATTTAAGACACTTAAAAACAGACAAACAATAATAACAACAAAAAAAACCCAGTTGAAAACATTTACTTTAGGAGAGGAAAATGTAAGAACCAAATTTATTCACAGTGTAGACCAAAAGAAAAACACATAAATTAATTGAGTTTATCTGCTGGCTCTGATATGTATCAAAGTACAGTAATTAATGTAACATGCATTATAAAAGCTCCAACCGTCTTCTTTGATATTAGACACCTAGCAAGAATGAATTGTTTAATTATATATGCTTTGCAATATCGGGGGGCAGGGGGAGGAAATCCTACTTGGAAGAAGTAAGGCATTAAGTTGGACATAGAAACCCCTGAACAGTTTTTGGATCCCATTACTGAAATGCTTTCATTAGTTAAAACTAACTGGGAACAGCTCACAGCTTCTTCTTTGATTGTGATTCAAGCTAAGCATCACGTTCCATACACCCTGTAAGAAAATGGGAGGAATGGGGGTTTCCAACTACATCAATGGGGCTAATAAAACTAGAAAATATTATTCCCCCCAACAAAATCACCATCACTTATCTTTAGAGCATCATAGGTACAAAAATACTTCTACAAAACATTGTTATCATTTAAAGATTTCTGCACCACCTGCAAAGAATGCTAGAAGAGTCTTCGATAGCCTTTTCAAAGTATTTGTACTAAATCCTGACTGCACTGGGAAAAAAACCCACCTGATTCTATTTCACTTCTAGCCATATTTTTATAATTACCTCTGTCATATTATATGAGCTATATCTAGTCTAACAAGGAGTCTGGTAAATCTACAACACAAAATAATTCTAAAGAAAGTTCTGATCCAGACTCAAAGATCTGTGAGTTTGAATCATTGACATTAAAGTTTAATCAGTACACAGTCATTCACTGCATATAACCAGTTATTACACTAATGTTGGACTGACTTACACCCACTGTTTCATTAAAAGGTAATTTAGTCTCCCAGAATAAAAGGCAAAGAAGCCCTACCTAGCTAGTTTTGTGTGCCTAATGTTCTTGAGAGCTATAAGTGCCCTTATCTGGGAAGCACATCAGAAGTGCACAGTCTAAGGCTTTGTATTGAAGTTTCTGGAGCCGTTACAGTTCTGCTTCAACAGCAGACCCACCTCTTCATGCATGGCCCTTGTGGCTGCACTTCAGAGGATCAGGAATGAAAGGGGCTCAGGCAGCCAGTTGCTAAAAAACAGTATGTCCTGGGTCTTTCCTGCCTTACAAATGCTGAGTAGCTAGTCTGCAAATATCCAGAAGACTTTGCACTGCATAAAGTGAATCCATTCTCATTCTGCATGCTATTTCATCTCTTTAAGGACACATGTAATATCCAGAGATTCCCCAACTCCTAAGACATTGTTATTCTGAACATGTCCAGATGTCCTTCACTGTTTACAGTTTTGCACCTGTCTCTTCATAAATCCAGTTAAAATGAATAAAATAGTTGTTCATCAACCAGAGCTGCTTGAGGCAATCTGGTGTGTTCTGAACAGATGTAGAAGATCAGGTTTTCTGTTAAAACAGACCGCAAGGATTTTTAGAGGTAGTGAACAAGGGTTTAATTATTTTCTTTGCCTGAAATGATGCGGGCTTCCCACTCTTCCCTGGTAACTCCCTTCACACTCCAGGATGATGTGCTCCACAGGAGGATATTGCTAGGAGCAGGGGGTAGAAGTAAGAATTTCAGACTCTTTTCACATTGCATAAATAAAGGGTAACAGAACCAAAAAGAGCATGTAAATTATCACGGCTCTCTATCCTACTGATTAGGATGCTCACTCAGGCTGTTCTAGTACCTGAGCCAATTAATGTTTCACTTTTTATATTAAATAGTAACTGTTCAGAAAAACAAAATAAAAATTGAAACAGAATTGTAGCACAAGTTATTTTGTTTTTCTCATGCCCTATGCCTTCTCTCTCTCATGCTTTCTTTCCCTCTTAAAAACAAATCTGTAATTAAATACACAAAAAAAATAACATTAGCTGGAATATGTGACCAGTCAGGGACACTGAGGACCTGGTGGTAAAGGTCCTAGCAGGATCTTTCATTTGGATGGCTAAAAGATGAAGGTTTATATCAGTTAAAAAAAAATCAGTGGGAAAATTGCATGTCGTGTGAGTGCAGCATCCCCTGAACTGAGAGATAAGAAGAAAGCACATACTTCGCATCTCTGGCTATCGTTTGATAGTTGAAGACACAGATTATCTTTTGGGTGGTGATGGATACTGGAGCTCTGAATACCATGTGGAAGAAAATGCTTTCATTTAAGAAAAGGCCAGGTCCTATCTCCAGCATTTCTTGTTGATTCATCCTTGAAAGTGATTGTTTATTATCTTGGCTGTAATTAATCCTGTATTATGGAATCCATCCTTTCTCCTAATTGCTTAGAGGACCTCTTTCAGGTGGTACATGCTTTTTCAGTAGTCAGGCCTAAAATTTAGATTCATTACTACTCCACTCTGTGGAAAAAAAAAAATATGGTGTTAAGTACATTTTATTTCTATTTCTGTCACCTCTGTATATGTAGTTTAATACTAAGTTACTGAGTAATAAGATAACCATTTTCTAGAACTACTAGAATTTCAAGATTATTTTAATGACTCTTCATTTTTGATAATGTATGCTATGTCATCAGGCACACTTTACCTTTAAAATGTATAAAAGGCAACTGTGCTGTAAAGATCCTGAACTGAAGATACATATTGACTGGTACTGTTACTGAAGCTTATGATTTTAGACAAAAAGTATCTGAAAAGAACTGTAGACTCCTATTTTATGCACTAACAGAAGACCCTTGAAAAGTATAGTAATTACACTGTTGAAGAATTCTTTCCGGTCTTGTTGCACAAAGAACATTGTAAAAGACAAAGGCATAAGAGTGTCTGCAGATCACACATTTCTTTGGTGCTCTTCTTAATTACTCTGCCTGAAAAGAGGTATACGTGAGCTGTTAGTTTTGCATGGTACACAGAAGTCTACAATAAAACAGAGTTTGAAATGAGAATACTTGAAATACTTCATCAGCATGATGATTGATATAAATATTTGGTGATAATATTATCCCCAAAAGGGATTCAAATGTTTAGATAGGGATTCTTTGGATGCTTAGCCATTCATGCTGGTTTCTGAAAGTTTAAATGCATAATTTAGAGTATTCTATAATGTAAGTTAAAAAGCTTTAATTCTCTATTCACATATATCTGAAAACTAAAGGAAAGACCTGATGGCTCAGGTGAACTTTTATGAATTCTAAACAAACTACTTTAAGTATCATGTTTAAAGATCTTTCAGGATTCATCTCTACATACCAAAAGTGAGGATCCATAACTCTTCCACATGTACAGGTTTCAGCACACACAAGAAACGTTCAGCATACAGAGGATTCAGGCATCCTGAACTTTGTGCCCTTTGTTGGTTTAGACCGCTTGAAATATGAGTATGCGGAAGAAAAGTAGACATCCAGAGTTGTTTAGACATTTCAGTATTGGACAGCAACTCACACTGTCTACATTCCTCACACAGAAGACACCATTTACCTCTATTAGCCTACCGTATTCAAATGTCTGCATCTTTTGAGTGGCTGCCTTAGTTGGCAATATGTAGAAACACCTTTACATTGCCTCTCTGGTGTACGTATATACAAAAATGTCAACCTTAGCCCTTGTATTAGAGGTAGTACAAGTGAAGAGAGCAAGATTTTTTGCGGGTGTGGTTTAAGATGTCCAGTGACAAGCACTTAAAAGTGTCATTACATTTGTTTCCACAAATACTGTGTTCTATATTTATATAAACTAGGTCTTCTTGCTTATGTTGGAGTTTCATAAATGTAGCTAACTTGGCATGCATCTGAAGGTTTCACTTTAATGAAGGTTTTCATACACATAACTTAAAATTTCTGTATCAGTATGGAAGTGTGTCAACATTGGCTTTGATTTTTTTCTCATTATAACCCGAAAAAGCCAACATGCTTTCAAAATCCTGTAGTATAAGACCTTTCAAAGTCCTGTAGTATGTGTTACACTGCTGGCCAGTCCAGTGAGTGATGTTGCATATTGCTTTCCATTGGGGCTTTTCTTTAACTGTTGGTGGAAGAGGTGAGGTAGACAAGGGATCAAGATGGCACAAGTGAAAGAAGGTCCACAGCTCTTCCCAGCCATGAGTTCTCTGATGCACTTGATGTTTTCTGTTCAGGAAGGATGTTATATGAACTTTGCCTTCTGCCACCCCCACACAGGCACACTAGTGCCTCTTTCCAATTAAGTCCCCATGCATGTAACTCACCACAAAATTGAGAGACTGGTCTCTCAAAGCAGTTTCAGCTGCTGCTGTTCTGTGAGGAGCATTGATTGAAGAGTTTCATCTTGGCAGCAGCTGGGAATGGAGCTGACATTTGAGGGAAACGTGATAACCTTGTGGAGCCTCCAGCAGGTTGAGTAACACACTGGGGAAGATGGCTGTAAAAGTAGAAAATTTTTGCCCCTGATTTTAGCAACGTTTGATAGGGGGTGGTTCTTTCTTTCTATTAAGAGCTTCCTGTTCAATGGGGCTTTTGTGGCACGAAGATCTTGCTGGACAGGAAGGAATGTAAGAAGTGTGTCAGCACCTTACAGAAAAATGATTTGGCAATTGGCAATTATAAAGAAGGACCAGAAGTATAGCGGGAAGCACCAAGAGGAGGAGAGGAAGAAGTTGTTTAATATACTGTACTGACTTGCATCTTCCTTCTGATGTTTTTCATGTAGGAGGAAAAGAGAGGAGAGCAGACTTCCACATGAAATGTTCAATAGCTGAAACTGCTCTAGTCAAGAGCTCAGACATCTATACTGTCTTCCAATTTTATACAATGATTAGACTTCTGTTCTGGGGCAGATGAGTCATTATTAAGTACAGGAACCTTACTTTGGTAGAGAGATGCAGCCTACCTTTAGATATCTACTTTAGTCAGATGGATTAAATCCTATGGTGTCAATAACTGCTTGGTTTTATCTGTAAGGTCATTCAGCTAATGATGTGGCTGGCAAAACTCTGTAGCAGACAATTGTGTACAACATTTTTCCGCAGGATAGGTAAAAAACCCGTCACTAATGCTTAAGACTTGCCTTTTTTTCTGAGCATAAACATTTAAAACAATGTAAGTTGCAAGTAGTATAGACCTCCCAAATTCATGATCTGGTCTGAACAAAAAGCCATCTAGAAATGGATGGTTAATATATAAAAATAGGTAAACATCTACAGTAAAACTGGGCTTCCAAGGTGAAAAAAAAAATCATTAAGTTTCAGCCTCTTTGGAAAATATTCAATAATTTGAAAAAAAACCTAACAAACAAACATTGTCTGTAAAATCACTAGTAATCTGTAAATACTTTCTAGAATAAGGTCGATCTCTTTGTAGTTCTTTTTATGCTGTTCAGTGCCTCATGATTTAAATTTCAGCAGCAGAGCAGTTGTAGAAACACACACAAATATATAATAAAGTATATTCTGTTATACTGTTGTAGAAGATTTTTTAATGAAAAAAATCATGTTTGACTAAATTAGTTTCCTTAATTTAAATTTATTTTGCTGAAAGTTGTAATCTTCATCCAGATGTCATCCACTTTTCATCACACTCAATTCTTCATTCTTTTCTTTTTAAACAACTTCAGAAGAACATCTGCAGTTAACAGGAAAAGATAGAAAAGCATATAATACTTCTCAGTGTGCTGATTTATCTTGAGATTGCAGAGAAAGATTTGATGCCAACTTTGCCATACAGTTAAACAATGATAAACATGTTGGGGCTAGAAAACAGCAATGTGATAATTGAAAAGAGATGAAACAGCTGAATCTGTATCTATAGCACCTGAAAGTTTATAACAACTTTTATAATTAAAACAGTTGATGGATTTTTTCTTGCAGTTTTTGCGTATCAGCTAGAGCTTCTGTACGTCTTCCTGGAAAAAGTCCCAGTGACACTTCTATGTGTGAGTTTATTTCTAGTGCCTGCAGTTTAGATGGATAGAGGAAATGAGGTATAGGCCTAAATTCCCCTTTCTGGACTACTGCCATACTTTATGTGAGAATTTCTGTATTTACTAGAACAGCCACTTGAATACATGTAATTCCTGTAACAACTAATTACTTTGTAGATTAGTCAAAACGTGATTTCTCATTTGTGATATGTGAAATGAGCAATCCCAAGAGAATTTTAGAAGAAAAAAAAAAAAGAATCCTTTTTGCTGAGCTCAAGATAAACTATTTATCACACTCACTGAACTGCATACTACAGTTGCTGTGAAAACTGCCCAAGTTATCCCGATAGTTTTGGTTCACAGATGCTACCCTGCCAACACTGCTTATGCCAAATTGGCTGTTGAAGTACTGTCCAAGCTGGTGTCTGCAATTTATGAAGCTGAAGGACTGTGTTAAACTCTATCATGGACAGTAGAAATATTATCTACAACCTTCTGCTAATCAGCATGAGCTGGAGACTGCTGTACCTACTTCTTATGGCTAAAATGTCATCTGTATAGACAGAAATATTTTTTATAAGTCTGGAAGATTTTAATCTATGGTGATCCACTGAAAACAGTTGCATCATGATTTATTTTGTATCTATTACAATTGTACATGCTTACAAAAAGAATACTGTAATGAAACTTTTCTGAAATATCTATAATTTAACTTATGTTACTAAAATAATATTACTGTGTTCAAATAACTCATTTGACAGTCAAATGTACTAATTTTTTTCTGCAATGGGATATATCAATACCCTTAAGGATTTACAAATTAATTTTGATTAACAGAAGAACAAAAGTAAGTCTAATTACAAGCAGTAAAAAAGATATTATACAGGAGTTCAAAGGTTGCATTCATTTAATTGACTTTAAATTATTTCCATAACCTTATTGCTGTAGGGATTTATGTCTCTGATTTTAAATTTAAAAGTAATTAAAACACTTATCTAGTATCTGCACATTATTTTTGTTTTAGAGAATACAAAATATAAAGCTGAAACTTTAATACTTAGAAAGGGGTTCATGCTATAGCACTGAGGGCTGGCAAGCACTGAGCCAGACACAATGTCCTCAAGAACTCTGTTATTAAAGTAGTTGTCACTTTCTACCACAGCTCTGTGTAACTGAATTTATTTTTGGGAACCTTTAAGCTCTCATTTCAGACACTGTTTATTTAATGAATGCTACATGTTCTATCACCATACAAATATCAATTTTACTAGCACACTATTGCTGGATGAGTATCTCCACATCACTAATTTAAATTCATGAAAGCTTGTTCAGGCTTGTAACTTCTAGGAAGACCTTCCAAAAGCACATTTTTTCCTGTGATTTTTCCAGTCTTACAAAAGACCAACATATTTCACTCTTATAGACCAATACTGTAGAGGCATTGCCAGTAACTGCATGAAGTCCTCCAGCAGAGACACGAAGTGTCAAAAATAGAAATTAAAAAAAAAAAAAAATTAATTTGTCACCACATGACAGCTAACTTCTTTTTTTAAGTATAAATTAGCTCTATATGAGATAATTAACTCATATAGATAATTACAGCTTTTTCCTACACTTAGGAATTACAGATTTTTTCCTACCCCTGAACATTCATGCAGATGTCTAGAAAGCTTTGCAGTGTAGAGATGGCTTACGAAGCTTAAAGCTGTATGATACAACACATACATTTTGCCCTTTCTTACCATTCTAACTCTAGGACCCTTGCTAGCATATAAATAGAAAATAACAGCTTCCTATTTAGACAAAGATATTAAAATTGACTCTGAAAAGTCCTTCAAAAATAGCACTAGTTTCAGGAAATGCATTTTATATTCCTATCTAGCCTCTACAGTTCTTAGAAGGGGACAAACAGATAGCCCAGAGACATTGTTTTAGACACCCAGGATACTTTTATTTAGCAGAATCTTGTTTCTCTGCTAAATGCCTTCATTAGTGTCTAATTGGAATTCACTGAAATGAAAGTTATCTAATCACCCTTAAATAAGTCTGTGGTGAGACAGCAGAAGAAATCTAGATTTTTGTTAGTATATTATTATCCTTTGTAAAATGGAAAATAAACATTTCTAATATAGTCTTATCATTCCTTTATCACAAAACAATTACATAAAAGATTGTTTTCTGAGTCTATTACTAATAAGAACCAAACCATTTAAAAACAATTCAGTTTTCAAACTCATGCCACTCTTAAAGAAAATAAGGTCTTCTATATAAACAAAACTTTCATGATGCTCATAGTATTAGCACAAGGAAGAGTTGATTGTAAAAAAAAAGCTTTGTATCCATGTAAAAATAACACACTGAATGGGGAATTAGACACCTTCTGTAGTTCCCTTCTGCAGTTTGATCCTTCTGAGAGAGTGGAAATGCTTGTGCTGTATATTTTTTTATATTTTGTTGATGATATTAAATGGGAAGGAAAAGTTCTGAAAAGAGATTTTCTCCTCCCTACCTTTTGAACTGTAAAGTGTTATTGTTCACATCAATAAAAGGATGATAGCAACTTGGATACACCCTGAAGGTACAACTGTTTAAAATACTTCTTAAGGATTCTTTCTATATAAAGTGGAATTTATGTACTGATGTGTTGCAATAGGGTAGTAAGTCTATTAAAGGAGAAGTATAAATAAAGCTTCTTCACTGAAAAGGAAGACAAAGAAAGTTGGATCTTCTTTAATTGCTGTGATGTTTTACAGTGTCTTTTCTGCCTTATGGAAATACTATCTTTAGCATGAAAGATGAGCTTTATTTTCCACTCTGCTGGTTCTTGAACATATTGTTTAATAGACAGAGTTGTTGTGAGAGGTGTTGTTCACCTGCTTCTGCAGATGCAGACTCTTGAAAGGAGAAAGCAAACAAAGGAAATTGATTATTTGTTCTCTAATACACCATTAAAACTGCTGTAAAGAATTATTCTACTGAAAATCCCATTAATTCATACAGAGAAGGACTGATGAGTTTATCTCAGTATGTAAAGAGTTTACAGAAGCACACATAAGACTGAATTTTCATCTCTGTCTCCTGGCTACACAAAACATACTGGCTGCTCTCTCTCTCTCCCCCTCTCGCTTAGTAGTAGTCTGTATCTATAACTGCAACTGCAAAAAAGGTGCTTTCACTCCCTACCACTGCTTGGTAAGACTTGGTATAGAGCATTTATCCTCATAAGTTATCAGAGCTGAACCTGCATCTTCATTCAGAGCTCTGAAATCAGTGGTTCTGGTAAACATATTGCATTTACTGCACTAGGCCTTCAGCCTGCTACATAATTCAATGAAACAATAGGAATGAAAAGTCCTATTTATAGGAATTTTCCTACTCAAAATCAATGCATATATCAGTATAAAATGTCTCACTTTTCAACAGACTTGAAGCATGTTTTTATTCAAATCCAGCTGACTGCTTATTTACATGAAGATCCAATACTTTCTTTTTTTAATAAATGGTTTACCTCTATTTTAACGCATTGCACGGAAAAATACATTTTAAAAGTGAATGAACAGTCAAATGCGGGATAAACTATGAAAATCTAGATTTTCAATTATCCATCTACATGAGTTAAATCCATCTTTATAAAAATAAAATAATTCTGTTGAGCACAGACAAAAATTGCAAAATGAACTATGCTAAAGCAACATCAGGAAAAATTTACTGAAAATGAAACATAGTGTACTGAAATGAAAGTCTTTGGGAATGAAGACTTAGGTAATGGAATTCCAGTAACCACTGTAGCACCTGACTAGGTAGATGTACTTGATCCTATCCAAACTGGAATTGATCAAAGGAGCAGAAATAAGACCTGTGGGTACAGTCTCTGCTACAATGAGCCCACCAGCCACAAAAGAATTCATCAGGGTATGATATGTAGACAAAGGAATGTGCAGGCTCACCACCTGCTGTTGTGTTATTACTCCTTTTACAAAATACATGCATTCAGGCTTAACATCCAGAGTATTTGATGGAAAAATTTTCTATGAATTATGTCGTGAATGAAAAACACTTCCCAGCTGTTTCTCCTAGTAACTCCTTAAAAGAAATTCACCTCTTATAAAACAATCTTCATTATTTCATGGTCATCAAGACTACCAGGGAAATGCAAAGCAACTATACATTTTGTCATGAGTTTTGAGTTACTGCAGTTGCTCTTTGCTTATTAAGGTAATATGCTGAAAACCCAAATCAAATGTTGTATCTAAACTGACAAGAAAGGAAAAAAGGATAGGAAGAGATACTACTATTTACAATATAAAATGAAACATGGCATAGAATCTGCAGGACTTTGAAAGCATTCCTTAGTGAATTTGTAACAGGTAAAAAAGAATCCCACTACTCCATACAGAGTGATTAATTTTCTTAGTTATAACTCTTTTTTTTTTTTTTTTTATCTTTCCGTGTTTTATCATAACTTGCTCCCATTGGCTCCACATATTTAAGACACCTGCTTAGCATGAAAGGAGTACAAAAATAGTTCTCAGCATTGTCCCATAATAATTTTTGTAGTATGGGCAGAGTCAGCAGAGAGGTAAGTGAATCTTCCAGATTCTCTATATATCAGGAGAGAATGTTGTCTTTAGGTGTTTTCATTAGTTTGGATAGAGAAAATGTATGATAGCCTGTGTGGAAGCTTTGTACAGGACAGGGAGCCTTAAACAATTAACTAATAAAATCATAAGAAATAAATTAACTATGTAGCATCAAGTTTGCCAACAGAGGATAAGACAGCACAGTAAGGGCTGTCAGTGGACTCAAACACTAGACTGAGTCGTCTTTGGCAATTGGTGCTTATTACCAGAACACAAAAGCTTCCATTCCTAATGAGGCAACTAGCACCCCACAGTCTAATCAGTGTTTAAGGGGAGATTTTCAAAAACATCCAAAGGGACTTAGGAACTTCAAATGTCTATTTTTTTAAAAAAACAACAGTTTTTTTGGAACTGAGCTCTAATTGAAATATATGTGGTTGGGCTTTTTTTTCTTCTACAATTTTAGAGTTCATATCTCTGATCCCTTCTACAGACTTTAAAAAGAGACAAAGAAAAGGGAAATCAGTAATTTATTTTCTGATTATTTTTACCTCCCATTAGAAAACTATAGTGTATCCTGGACAGCATTTGGGTTTTTTAAGCAAGTTATAATGAGATACCCCATTGCCAGAAGGAATAGATCAGAGCTTTGCACTGAGAGATCTAACCATATCTTTTCTTCTCATCTTCTTGTTATGTTGTATTATAAATTGTAATAGCTTCAGACTCTTCTGCTGTCCTCCCTCCAGCTTCAGGCAATATATTTGAATCTGATTTTTTTTTCCCCTGAGAAGATTTTGTGGCACAACTGACAGAAAATGTGATTTAGCCTGCATGCTTTGAAATGCTCTACATTCCCCAGGTGAAGTTCCACATGACTGTTTGGTATGACAGAGAAAATTTTCTGAGCTGGAATATTGTGTTTCATATAGGAGTTAAGAGTTCAGCTATAATTAGGCCAAAGTTTTATCAGTGTCTAATGAAAATACATATTCATCTGAAATTAATATTCTGAAAAAGAATCCAAAATTTCTTGTCTGCTTACTGTTGAATACCACTTAAACTCAAGAAAAGAAAATTTTGAACAGATGCTCATGGATTCTATGCTTGTGGGTTCTCTATCACAATATTTTCCCACTCTAAACTCTAATATTGGAAACTCATAGTATTCAAACAGACGTTCTGATTTTTTTTATTATTTTTTTCAAAGAAAGTATTATCATGCTGCTTCTAGGAAATGCAAAATTCAGAGAATTTTAATGAAACAGTAGAAGGTTCCATTCTCACTATTTCCAGAGTTCAGCACAAGAAAGCTATGTTCAGTTGGCAATGAATTCTGAAGGATTTCTCCCAGGTGAATATGATGGAACCAGCCAGACAGTACAACAAGCAGTATGTTTAAAAATGTTGCAATTATTATGAAAGTTTCACAATCGTTAAATATTCCTCTGGGACGTAATAAAAACAAATATGCATAAATTGCTATCTCGGTTGTGGTATTTCTGATGATGGCTACTATAGTCCTTAGGCAGCAGCTTCTCACATTATAGTATTGGTCCTCTCAAGAAATACTGACATAAGAGACAAGAAAAATAATGATACAAGCAGCTTCTGAAAGGTGTAACACCATGAGAGCAAAACATACTTTTGGATCTGCAAGCCTATATATTTGGTTAAATAGCTGTGGTAGAACCATGTAATGAATATGAAGATGCTCACTAATATTATAGTGAAGTGTAGGAAAATCAAAAAAGATGATTATGTGATGTATATTTAGCTCAATATAGTCTCTAAAAATTTCAATTATTCCGATATATTTCAGATCTTTTCTGTATTCTGTAATGAGATCCCCAATATGATATTTTGTCAAAAGATTCTCCTGTTAATAAACATGATTGTCATACATAATAAAATTAAAACAAACCAACAAAAAAAAAACAGATCACAAAAAATTAAATTTCGATCCTTATAGACTCCATAATATCATCTGGCTTTCAAACTAGCCAGGAAGAAATCCAGAAATTTTCATTCTACATAATTTTCTCTGTAAACTTTTTGAAAGGGCAATGGAAACATAGAATTATTATTCTTCTTCTGTACATTTAAGCTGAATGAATTAAATCTAATTGAAGATTATGTGAAGCCATCTGATCAAGAGCCAATATTTCAAAATTATTTTGTCCAATTAGTACTAAAAATCTTGGTAATTTTTTGCTTGTTGGGTAATATTTGTGTAATTTCAGTATGAATACTTAACAAGTTCAGTTATATTTCTATGGTTCCTGCTATAAGTCATCTTTCACAGTACAAACATTTTTTTCCAAGAAAGTTCAAGTTCTGATTTATCTTCTGACAAAAACAGATGTAAACTCTTTACCTCATATATAAAACTGGATGTGGTTTAAATAGCTTTTCATTAAAACATACTTGATAGTGTTATGTTCTTAAAATTATGGTATGAAAGGATAAGGTAAAAAATTTACAGCAGGGTACATTACATAAAACAAAAATTAATCTTATTTTAAGGGCTTGATTGCCTATAGCACACACCTTTTCTATATCTTTCCTTTGCCTTAGATTTTTTCCTTTTTTTTTTTTTTTTTTAATTTGGTACATTTCTAAAGTAAAGTTTCAGAGAAAATAACTGACAACAGAGCTGTCTGCTCACCTAATTAAAGTACATCACCACACGGCATGAATCCTTGTCAAAAATCTGCACAGATCTGTTGCTCTACCAGTGTCCTCAAAGTAATCAGAAAATTATAAATAGTACTAGTTTTGTCCATAATAAATGTCTAGCTTTGGTCAGTAGTGACCACACTCAACTTTAAATGTGAAAGTACTATAGTTATGCATTACACCAGCTTACTAAACAATAAACAGTGAAGAGTAAACTGGGTTGTTTCTGTTTGGAAGAAAACACATAACCTTGCATTTGAAACACAAGGCATACATTATACTTTACAAACATTAAGCCTATTAGATAAAAAGCCAGATTATAATTATTTCATTCAAAAATGTTGAATTGTTAAAAGATTTAAGAGTAAAGTCCAGGCAACAAAATTTAAAAGACGTAATTACAGCAATAAATAAAAAAGTAAAAACGGGACAGAAAACAGATGTTTTCTTTTTTATTTGGTGTTTTCTACATTTCTGATATAATTCCAAATTAACAAAGTATATTTTTTCTTAAATCTTAATATAAATTAATAAGAAAATAAATATCCTCCCCAAAATTTGAAAAGTATATTTTATAGGAGCAGAACCCATTAAGAAAAAAAAAAAACAAGAATATAAAATATTAGGGGAAATATGGCTTTACTTTAAAAAAATGCATGAAGATCATAATGACAACCAAGAGAAAACATGGTAACATAATTATCTGTCACTATTGTTATTTTTGAAAAACAACCTAGATCTAGCCTTCTCGAAGACTGAATGCCACCTACACTTGTCCCTCGTCCTGAAGATCATCTAGCTGATTTACACAGCTTATGCTATTCACTGTCAGCTTCATGGTAGCACTCAAACATCATGACATCACAGGTCTGCCAACCTGATGTTGAACTCCTTGGTAGATGGATATGCTTCATAGTACTCTGATCTATTATTCTAACAATATGAAAAAATCAAAATAATTGATGGAACTGAAATAACGCTGGTGAATTAGGTTATTCTGTTACTAACAATCGTGTCTTGCTGATCATTATGGTGAAGCCAGGGAATGAAATATGTCTGTTGCTCATAAACCTTCTTCAACAGTCAGTTTTTACAGTTCTATAGCATGATTTTAGAATATTTTAATAGGCCACTGAAAAGTAAGAAATATAGTCACAGCATTTGCTAGGTGAGCATCAATGCATTTCACAGATCTTCGTACGCTCTTTGTGGTGCTACCTTGGAAGCCCTTGACAGGGGCTGGTGAATATTTTCTTTCTTGGTCAATACTCCCCTTAGGTTCATTAAAACTGAATTCAGTACCATTTGAAAATGAAAACTACTTGATATTTATTTCCAGGGTCTTGGAAACACATTTTGAAAGAGACAAACACATAAAAGGCTAAAAACCCTAAGAAAGTCTGCTCTGGGTTAGATCAAACCTTCCCTGACTAAACCTTTTTTATGTAAGAGACCAGAATGACACTGGGAAATTCAGCACTGAAACAGATAAAAGTAAACCTTCAGCTCCAAGAAAGGAATCCACAGTGTCAATATCGTTTCACTGAACATAAGAAGTTACACGCTGTACTGAAGGGTCACAAAACTCAGCTGTTTGAGCACTGACAGCAATAAGAAATAATAAAATGACATATATGCCTGAAGTACTTTTTCTTGCTTGGGTTTAGGCATATCCGGTTGTGTTTAGGCATAGGTATGTATGGATGCATAGTTTCTGCCTAACTCGCACACAGCTTGGAGATACATCCCTAGCAAACAGCCTTACAAGTACATTGGTACGTCTTCAGCCATTTAAGAATTTTGATATGTAATTTTCAGGTTTGTAAGTGCTTTCATAGATATGACCTTTAGTGATGTTCTCATTGATAATCACATCAAAGTTTGCCACTCCTTTTTCAATCAGATTTGCCTACCCATTGCAGCAATTCATCAAGGCAATTTAGTAAAGCAGTGTTTCAAGGTCCCAGAGCATAATGGTGTCCAGTTTCATATCACTAACGACTGCTTTATCTAGCTCATAAACCAACTGATTCTGCCAATTCCTAACAATGTTTGAGACAATAGACAGACTTGCCAAATAAATGCAGATACAACTGTGCTATCTCCATGCACAGAACTTTCTAATATCTCCAAGATTTCCAAGAACATTCTCACCAGAAGAGTATTTTTGCTGAAGATGACTATGCAATATTGTTTGTAGCAAATAAACTACTGTTACTTAAATGATCATAAATGAGAAAAGCAGGTAACTTCTGTAGCTTTCATTTGTGTAAAATCAATGCTTGGCATTCTGATCTGTTTCCCAGTATCTCTTAGATACTGCATATTTCAAAATAGTCTAAGAAAAAAAAAAATAATTTCTTACATTCTAAATCTCTATCCTTAAAAAACTGTACTCTGCATCAAGAAAAAACATAACAAGCTTTGGGAAAGTATTGTAAAATATATTAATGTATTCATATACTATTCAAGATCAGTTGGTAGATAACAGTATGCAATGCTCATACTTCAGACATACATTCATAATAAATGTTTCCTTTGGTAACACACTTTTGTCCTTGCAATATCTAGAATTATTAATATTGATGTTAGTAGTTAGCTCATCATGAACAGTCAGGTTTACAAGCAATAGCAAGCTACTCATTATCTATTACACTTGATTTTTCAATGAAGCCCTGTCCCAACAGACCACAGGATTGTCCCTGATGTTACACTATTTTGGGGAAACGTGAAGAATAGTTACTCACTACAGCTGAAATTAAGCCATGAGCAAAGGGCAGGAATGAAGTCCACGAATTATATATTTTCAAAATATGAGTGGAAATTTGTTCTTATTATCCTTCTTAATTAAGGCAATGTTACCCTTGCAAAGCAGAAAAAAAAATACACAACCAAGTGGGGATTTAGGTGCCTCTGCTTACTAAATTTTGTACACTATATAGTATACTGTGACTCCCTCTTTTTTCCTTTCCTCCAGTGTTAAGCATCCTGGCCTCCATAGACGTATTAAAGAAAGTCCAAGGCTTTTTACCCTCATCTATGTCTGTCATAATTAAACCAGGAAAAATGTCATTGTCTCCCTTTCTTAGTATCATCAGGAGCTGAATTTAGAAGATGTACTGCATAGTTTACAAGATATGGATGATAATTTTCATAATCAGTCAACAGAAGTAGAAGCTATTAGGATAGATGATGATAAAAATATATTCACAGAATAAATAGTTAGTTACTTTGCTCTTTCTCCACTTTTAAATATGTGGTTGCAGAGGTGCAGTCACTTGGGTCTTGGTATCTGGTGTGAGAGAGATAACATTCATACTGAACTGTGCTGCATAAAGAAGGCTGTGACATACTGCTAAACACAAGATTGATGTCCCTACGTGGCTTGCCAAAGTGAATATCAGGAGAGAAATACCACTGAACAGAAGAATAAGGCTAATTATTTTAGTATCATATCCAAGTAAAAAAACTTTATGAATTTGTTCAAGAACATGTACTGAATTTTAAGTACTTTTCACTGTTTGCTCTCCTCAAAATATTCTTATTCGGGTTGAGACAGAGACAATATATAAAATAACAGAGGCACATTACACAGCATTAGGACTCCCATAATATTATCAGAAGTTTGGCAATTTTTTTGCTTCTCACCAATCCATCTTAAAATCACCTTATACAGAACAGTTTGAAAGTGTGACTCTCTAACATCAGAAATGCAGAACAGTTCCTTAACCCTAACTTAACCTTAACTTAACATAAGACAAAACCCATCACCATCACCAGAAAAAAAAGCTCAACAACAAAAATAAAATAATAAAAACTCTCAAAAAAAAAAAAAACCCTCAAAAAACAGGCTCCCTCTTTTCATGTTTTAAATGACTTTTGAACGTCTATGTGCCCTGTAGAGGTGGCATGTTTTCTAGAAAGTTGGCCTGAACAGCTACCATCTCACTTTAAAGAAGGACACGCAAAATGACACTACTTTATAAATACATGCTTTTTTTCCAAGAAACTATGGTATCTCCTATGCAATCTGCAGTTATTTAGCTTTCAAAGGGCCTATTTAAGGCTGAAATACCACCTACAACCTGAATTACCTTTCCTTTTCCCACCTACTTAAAACAGAAAGAGGATATTAAAAAAAAAACAACAAAAACCAACAAAGACAAACAACAATTTGGCAGAAAAAGTCATCATAATACTCTCCTTTATGACACTTCCAGTATTTGTAGTCTTATAAAATTTTACTTCTATGCTTAGTGACTCCTTGTATCTTATACTTCCAGAGTATTCTTGCTTTAGAAACCTGGTTGCAAGTCCTTTCAAAATATTTTTTGTTTAATCGATCAGAAATACCTAAACAAGTTTTAGGTTCCATATTCCATAGACTGAATGATATTTTGTTTTATCTAGAACTATTTGAATTACAAGCATCGAAATTTAGCATATCAGAGATATGCATAGCATATTTTCTCTTCACAAAATCTATAACATCATCTTTCATCAACACTGTATCAAGAACATTTTATAGATAAAGAATACATCTGGCTTCACAGAGACTTTATTTCAGCCCAATTCACACACTCGAATTTCTGTATCAGGATGACAAAACAGTGGTAAGTAGGAGGTAAAGCACTATACTGAGTTCATATCCCAAGGGTACTTTCAGAACTGCACACATTATAGAGTTCCCTTTTTGGATGACTTGAATCTAGTTAGTCTGATAGTCTACTTACAGTTTCAGAGAAAGGGTCAAGGTTTGGGTTTTTTTTTTACCCTGCATTGTCATAGATAATAATGAACAGTTCTGAACAGTTATAAATAATCAGTTTTAGCATACAGTCAGAATTCTTCAGAGTCTTTGCTCTGAAGACAAGTAACAGAGATGCATGAAGTCGGAGATACATAAATGATATGTAAAGAGATCGAAATAACAAATACTACAGTTATAATATGACATTATAATAGGTGATAGAAATAAAAAGCATCAGAAGGGTCAAAAATCACCGTGCCAGAGAGTCAATGTAATGACTGAGAGCACAAAATCTAAGTGTCTTTACATGACCTATTTAAATAAATTAGTTTGTTTATTTATTATTCAAAGCACTTTTGCCCTCATTGTCCCTCACTGTATAAAGGATACAAAGGTTTTATCCCTGAGTTGTTCTGAAATGTGTTAATTTAAAACCATAATTGCATTTATTTATAAATCATGAAATCTTTGGGAAGTCAATAACAGAATTCACACCAACCCCAACAACAGGCTGTTACCCAGAAGTGTCATCCCATGGGATGGTGCATACTCAGAATTTCACACAAAGAAGTAATCCAAGACTGTTCTTGGAATGGTGCTATTTGAAGGCCTGAATATTTTCAAGCTGTTGATATTTCCAATTAGGTCTTCCTATACATAATACTCAAATACCACTACAAAAGAGTCTCCAAATGACGTCTTCTCAATTGCACCATTGGAATGTATGTACTGAATGTACTGAATGTATGATCTAGCATGTCATGAGATAGTTTGTGCCAGGATGCAAAAGAGATTAATGCTTTTGCTACAGTAAAACATTTAGACACAAATGACTTGAAGGGCAGTAGATACCCACAAGTCTCAAGCCAAGACACATGCACTTTTGGGGAAGATCATCAGATGACTCTGCATTGTTGTTAAATTAGCTGAAGCTTTCTTGTGGATATTTGTTTTCGCAGAAAGCAAAATGGCTGCCTGGGTATGGGTCTATCCCAAATTTTATTTGGTAACACTGTCTCTTGATGTAGTCTTTATACACAGCAAATAATAGGAAACATTCAGAAAAAATAATCACCCCTTCTTTATTTTTTTCTTTTTCCCCCATATGGTCAAAATACAAAAATTCATCCTAAAACCAAAAAAGTGTACAATATTAGCCACATACCTGTATGTACTAGCATTCAGATTAACAAACTTTCCAAAATTGTTTCTAAATCCATGCAGAATTCTTTATGGTCAGCAACAGCTTATCAATACAGTCTAGTAAGCCTGATTGCCTGCTTTAAGCTTTCTATGGTCTTCATGAAACTCCACCTTATGCCTTCAAGCACAGCAAACACTCTCTATTTTTACTGGTTTGGTACTAGATCAAAAGGTAGATGCAATTATGTGCAATATACCATAATACATACGTATATGGTTCATAATATTTTTCTCACTTTTGACCCCTACCATGGTCCGTACATCTGTAGCTTCAGAATAAATTACTGCAGGGTTATCTGCAGGGCTATAATTTTACTCAGTTTAGAAAATTACACAGATTCAGAATTTTAACCACCTAAGCACCCCTTCAATGTCAAAGCAATTATTGCTGTTCTGGGATCTACAATGACTGGTATGAATGTAAACATTTTTTCTGATCTGTTGGGTGTCAAATGGCTGGGACCTTAACATCTGAGATACTCCCACTTGCCTCATACAAGACAACAATAGTTATCATCAGCAGTGTTCTTGGCCTGGCATTCAGATTCCATTTTGATTTGAAGAAAAAGGTCTATTTATAGAGTATTGCCAGGGAGAAAGCATCCAATTCCAAAATTTGTTTCCAAAAACTGTGTTCCAAAAACTTTTCAGTGAATTTTCTTGTACAGTTTTGTCAGCTGAAAGAGAGAAACCAGATATATGAAGGTAAATAAACAGGAAATAATTTGAAAATATGTTTACAAATAGAAATTCTCTTGTCTATTTCAATTTGTGATGAAAATGGCATCAGTCTTAGTAAGGTATAGCAACCCATGGGGTACTACACCAAGATTAGACAGGAAACAAATCCAAAGATTTAAGAAACAGAAAAATTAACTTTGAAGAGGAAGAGCCAATGTCCACAAAGTCATTTAATAATAACATATAACACTATCAGAAAAAAGTTCTTGTCCCCTTGGACTTAAGAATGTTGCGTCAGAAAACTCCACAGCCCTCAGTCTTGCAAATCTGCCCTACTCAAGGACAGCATCTACCTTTTAATTTCTCTCATATGCTACCTGTGTTTTCTCAGAACTTCACTTATAGGACCTTAAATTTTAAATATAGTGCTCTCAGTAATTATCTGAATCCATTTTAGATATAGTTCTGTGCCTGTTACTTGGTACAAGCGTTGATTCAGCTACAGTATCTTCAGTAACATGAAACCACAGGAACACCACCAACTAGCATTGGCTGAGCTTTCACTGCCTGGAGTCAGTACAAAGATGATAACAGCCTCTTGAAAAATGAACTAACGGATGAAAATAGCTAATAATAAATTTATTTATTTATTTATTTATTTATTTATTTATTTATTGTTTATTAATTTGGTACATAAATGTAAATAAATTTCATAAATAAAAATCCCAGCTTCTTAAAACTGTATGTTCAGTAATATTTGTAGGCAATCACTGATAAATATAGTAACCTCCCATTTTGAATTAAACTATCAAAGGTGAAATGAAATCAATAAATTAATGTGGTTCTAATCCATTGCTACATTTTGTTCAGAGCATTATGTCTGAGCAGTTCTGGTCATGTTCTGCTGCAGACAGTCAAGACTGCAGTGTACACTGAGAAGACAAATTTTCATCCTTGCCTCATTTAGAACATACTTGACAGCAATTTAAGAAAAGCAGCAGGGCTTTGAAAACTATAATGAGAAAGGAAGACCATTTTTGTAATTTCTATAATGTCAAGCACTACCACTGGGCACTTGCCATTGATTTCATCTCAGTGCTTTCCAATGAGTTGCCGCCACCACTGCTCTTCGAGCTGTAATTAAGGTAAACTTACTGCAACAATCTTGTCATTTCAGATTTTTGGATTTTCATTTTTGAGGTTTATATTTTGATGAAATTCCTTCTTATCAGCCCACAGCTGTAAGCTAATAGACTGTAACAAATCTAAATGTCATATATAATGAAAATACAGCAAATGGAAAGCTGGCAAAAAGCACAGCTAGTTCTAACTTTACAAGTGCTGAAAGTTAATCAGCCATCCCCGGACGTGGAGAACATGTTACTTTATTCCCCTTTCCACAAGTTCTCTCTCAGGACCAAGTAGTCTCACATTTCCAATAAAACTCCAAAGCGGTATATCTAGACTCATTTAAAGAAATTCACTGGTAGGGAATTAGTATGTATATGTATTAGTCACCTCTTCATTTCCACTGAACAAATTGCTTCAGGAGTCAGACCATTAACGATCGCAAAGCTGTCAAAATTAAAGTAACTGTGAGAAGTATTCCTCATGTTGGTACAGTCAAAACACTCGTCTTCTAGACAAAATGGCTGCAGAATTTGATTCCTGAATTAGAGGAGAGATACGAATGCTAAGATCCAACTCAACTTATCATAACGTTATTATAACTAAAGACTGTGAATATTAACCCTCCCCAGTCCCCAGTTCCCATTAGTAATATCCAGATACTGAATTCAAGCCAGCTAGTGAGCTATAAAGGTAAATCCAGAAGCTTGTGTTTTGGGTATAGTCTGTTCATTGCACGTCTTCTGACTCTGAATGCTATGCAGGGTGTATCTCATGTCAACTATGTGATTTAGGGTATACCAGAAAATGATGCACTGAGGACAAAAATAAATCCTTTGTAAATGAGTTTGACTTTCACTTTTAATTCCATATGCTTCTCTTTAGTGTATTATTGTAGAATGTTTGTAGATAAAACCCATTGGCCTGATTGTCTTGATTCAGAAATTAATTATATCAATTACAGTAGGTATGTCTGTGAGAAAGTGCCTGGAATTACTACCTTGTTTCCAAAACTTACCAGCCCATGCTTTAGCAGTTTAATTGTTGACACATCACAGAAGTGCAGTGAGTAGAGGAAAGGGGCTTGAACAGTACAATGCTATTCTAATTCACTTGAAAGTATGATTGTATCAAAAGCTGCAAAATCCAACATAATAAAAATAAAATTAGTAAAAGAGACCACACAATGGTCTGCAGCTACTTTAGGCTAAGTTAAACCTAGTTTAATTTCCTATGCGGAAAAAAAGAGAAGTTTTAAGGCTTTCATTGACCTTTTCACATCATAAATAAGATGTTTTTATCCTTAAATTGTTAAACACAATATGGATTCACATTTGTTATAAATTCAGTTTCTTGGCGAACCTTTCTTGTTACTCTTAAGAAACAGTTTTCTTTTCTGTTTTTACTTAAATTATTCTACTAACACTATTCTCCTAACGTCATTCTAAAAGAAGTCTACTTTGGGTAAATTGGTACCAATTGGTATACAGACTCAACTGGTACCAATTGGCATACAGACTCAGTAGAAGAAAAAACAAACAAACAAACAAACAAACAAACAAACAAAACCCACAAAACAAACAGACAAACAAAACAGACAAAAAAGAAAACAATTCCAGAACATATTCTGTGCAAAAATAGTTTGCACTAATTTCTGGATTCCCATGAATCATGTATGTGAGAGCCACAGACGTAGTCTATCTTCATTAAAGGTAATGACAAAATTTATGTTTTTTTCACAGGCAAATGTTAAGGCCTAAAGAAAACTTAACTCCTATTTTTCATCAGATAAAATGGAAAGCCACATTATTCTTTCTTCAGCTAGTCTGATCAACTTAAAGTATATAAATTTACACTCTGTGTGCTATAATGTTACTAGAAGATGAAAGATTTTTTCTTAAGATGCATTTATTCTCCAAAGCACATTACTTGATCTATCTGCAGCAATATTGCAGCACCTACATATGTAAGTAGTTTGGAAGCAATCAATACCTAGAAATGGTAAGGGAAAGAGGTGCAATTTTTTCTGTCTTTACTTAGATTATGCCAATGAAAATCAAAATGTACACTGCTCCAAAATAGCTCACCAACTAGAAATTTGAATGCACAAGATTAATGGTTACATCTCACACGAATAGTGCTGTTGTCTCGATGCTTGTGCTCTTCACCAGATAAATTGGTCACTTAAAATGTAAACTTGCCTTTTTCAGCTGTACCCTTTGGAAGAATAACACAGAGAAATTATAGCACTGCGGTTCCTGTCTGGATGTGAAAGTCTTAGCAAATGTGCTTGGCAATTGTATTTCAAAAACCATTTTGAAGACAGACTAACTAATATAAAAAGGATTCAAATGAGTTTTCTGCGATTATATGAAAAGTCACTGTGCCAGTTTAGATTGTTTAAAAATATATATTAAGTATTAATGCTGGCAGCATTTTTAGTAAATTATAATAACTTTTTCTATTATTATTCTGTGATAGATGCCCATTGAGTTGCTTTCTCATATTCTGTCTACATAACTTTCACTTTCGTCCCAGAAGTTGTGCCTACGACCAATCATTCAAATAGGTGTATGAAAACCCATCTCCTTTATTCCTTCTTAAAAGATTTTAGATACTATTTTGCAATACAATTGTAAGTCTGTGAGGAGTTTCAAAAACTAGGAAGTGAATAATACACTGTGACAAGGAAATCTAGAATGCTTATAAAAATGTTCTATGAAATGCCAAGATCTGAGACTGATTGATCTTTCTGCTGAAAAAAGTATATGGGAATTGAAGAATTTTTGGCTCTGCTGCAGCTGGTTTTAGTGACTACACAGCAAACAGACCAACTAAAATTTTGTCTTAATGAAATCAAAGAGAATTTGCTATTAACATCAAGAAACCCAGAATATCACTCTTTATGCTTATGTTCTGGCTTTCTATCAATGCAATGAGGGTAATAACACTATATTTCCCATTCCATTTGTCTGTTCAGACTGTTAGTTCTTCAGCATAAGAATGATTTCTTCCTACACACATCAGAGGGCACTGATCTTGATTAAAGCTTCTAGTGCTACCCTAATGGATACAGTTCATAGTATAAAAAGACATAGGCAAGTGGAATATATTTTAGTCAACTTCAAGAAGACTATTCGTTGAATTGCTTTAGCAGTACACATTCACAGTAACAACAGTATATATCTTTGCCTGGAGAAAAAAAAATCAAATATTATTCATTGTATACTTCCTACACCTTTGCCCTGATCCAAAGCTCTTTTGACACTAATAGATATCTGATAGGTCTTTGTATTCCCAGAGATTCCTGAAAAAAAATGAAATCCCATTTGTTTCATGAACATTCAAGAATGTTTATGGATGTATGCTTTAAAAATAAAATAACAGAATTGGGGAAATTAATTTAATTTATTGCCAATTAAACAGACCAGGATAATGAGAAAAAAAAACAAATCTAAAAAACACCTTCAGTCCACCCCTTCCTTCTTCCCAAGCTCAGCTTCACTCCCAACATCTTTACCTCCTCCCCCCACGGGATGCAGGGGTTTGGGGAGTGGGAGTTGCGATCAGTGCATAATGCTTTGTCTCTGCTGCTCCTTCCTCCTCACCCTCTTCCCCTGCTCCAGCATGGAATCCTTCCCATAGGAGACAGCCCTTCATGAACTTCTCCATTGTGGGTCCTTCCCATGTGCTGCAGTTCTTCACAATCTGCTCCAGCATGGGTATTTTCCACAGGGTGCAGTCATTCAGGAATGGACTGCTCCAGTCAGTTTGACCTCAGGCTCCCCTGAGGTCACAGGTCCTGCCAGAAAACCTGCTCCTGCGTGGGCTCCTCTTCGTGAGCCACAGTTCCTGACAGGATCCTGCTCTCATGTGGACTCTCCATGGACTCACAGCCTCCTTCAGGGCACATCCACCTACTCCAGGACAGGGTCGTCCACAGGCTGCAGGTGGATATCTGCTCCACTGTTAGCCCCCATGGGCTGCAGGGGGACAGCCTGCCTCTCCATGGTCTTCACCATGGGCTGCGGGGTAATCTCTGCTCTGGCGCCTGGAGCACCTCCTCCCCCTCCTTCTACACTGACCTTGGTGTCTACACAGTTGTTCCTCTCACATATTCTCACTCCTCTCTCCGGCTGCTGTTTATAGTTGTAGTACATAATATATAAAGAAAAAGAATAATCATGTCTTGGTTTGGCCAAATTAAACTGCCTAATTCAACATTAATCTTTTGTTCTAGCCACTGAATTTCAAACGCTCCAACTGATATGGACTTTATGGTAAATTTGGGGACTTTAAGTCACACACTTTGACATTTATCTATCATGGGATTTATTTTATCTAATTTTCAGTGGTTTTAGTTTGGACATCAAGATCTCAATTATTTATTCTAAACTCTGCAACGATTTGACTTTTTTTTCACAGATCTACTTTGGGGTCAGGAAATTCACAGCCTAGAAGTGACTATTTCTTTTCACTGACTATGGAATATCTCACATGACTACTTTAAGTGACAATCCTTTATTAGAGTGATCATCTAGATACGTTTCCTTTCCTAGATTTTTCCCAGGATTTCTGGGTATCTGGCTATCATATGGCCAAAAATTTCAGTCAAAATAATAGGACATACATTCTGCGTCTGTAAAGCATGTTTAGCACATGTTTATGGATAGCACAAGTCCAGTTGTACTTATCTCCATTCTCCTAATATTCTATAAGCCTGAAGACTGCCAGATTGCTTGATGCAAAGAAGATATCACAGGGAGAAACCTGATATAGCTGTTATCATGATCGATTTTTTTCTAAAACTAAAACTACAATGCACTGGACTGGAAGGGACTTTACGGATCATTTAATCTAATTCCTTCTTTGAAAGGCATCTGTATAGCAATAACACATAATTCCTAGAAAGATCTGGCAATAAAAACTAAAATGAGACACAGAGACAGAATACAATATTTACAGTTTGATAAAGATCATCAATCAGTCAGTAACAGCAACATACAATAAGAGAAAGACACATACCAAATGCAGAATGATAACAGAGAATGTCTGTCTGCCTCAGATGAAGCAGTGTGTGTTTGAGCCATCGCTGGTCAAGGATATGTATTCCTGATACCACTGTAAAATGGTCTACAGTTGCTCTAATATTAGCCAATGAATGTCCATAAAGTATTACTATGTCATCTATATTCAAATGTAGAAGGAGAAAGGAAGTACTCCAAAAGAGCAAGAATAATGAAAATTAAATTTTGCTGTCTACTTACAGTAGGGAAATAATCAGTTGTTTCTTCAAGTATATTATCTTGGCTTTCCAAAATGCTGATGACATAATTGTTTACATCTAGTGTCTTGGGTTTATGTGGCAAGGTTTTGGTAGCGGTGGGGCTACAGGGGTGGCTTCTGTAAGAAGATGCCAGAAGCTGCCCCCATGTCTGATAGAACCAGTTCCAGTCAGCTCCAAGATGGACCCGCTGCTGGCCAAGTCTGAGCCAATCAGCAACAGTGGTAGAGCCTCTGTGATAACATATTTAAGAAAGGGTAAAAAATGCTGCACGACAGCAGCCGGAGAGAGGAGTGAGAATATGTGAGAGGAACAACTGTGTAGACACCAAGGTCAGTGTAGAAGGAGGGGGAGGAGGTGCTCCAGGAGCCAGAGCAGAGACTACCCCGCAGCCCATGGTGAAGACCATGGAGAGGCAGGCTGTCCCCCTGCAGCCCATGGGGGCTAACAGTGGAGCAGATATCCACCTGCAGCCTGTGGACGACCCTGTCCTGGAGTAGGTGGATGTGCCCTGAAGGAGGCTGTGAGTCCATGGAGAGTCCACATGAGAGCAGGATCCTGTCAGGAACTGTGGCTCACGAAGAGGAGCCCACGCAGGAGCAGGTTTTCTGGCAGGACCTGTGACCTCAGGGGAGCCCCACACTGGAGCAGTCCATTCCTGAATGACTGCACCCTGTGGAAAATACCCATGCTGGAGCATGAATGCAACTGTAACTAAGGTTATGCAATATCTGTAATTCATTAATAATTGCAGTCCTGATGTCGTGGTTTAACCCCAGCCAGCAACTAAGCACCACACAGCTGCTCACTCACTCCCCCCACCCCAGTGGGATGGGGGAGAGAATTGGAAGGGTGAAAGTCAGAAAAACTCGTGGGTGGAGATAACAACGGTTTAGTAATTGAAGTAAAATGAAATAGAATCATAATAATAATCATCATCATCATCATCATCATCATCATCATCATCATCATCATCAATCATAATAATCAATAATAATATACAAAGCAAGTGATACACGACACAATTGCTCACCACCTGCCAACCGATGCCGAGACCGTCCCTGAGCAGCGATCGCTGCCCCCGAGCCAACTCCCCCCAGCTTATATACTGAGCATGACATCATATGGTATGGAATATCCCTTTGGCCACTCTGGGTCAGCTGTCTTGGTTGTGCTCCCTCCCAGCTTCTTGTGCACCAGGCAGAGCATGGGAAGCTGAAAAGTCCTTGACTAGTGTAAGCACTACTTAGCAACAACTAAAACATCAGTGTGTTATCAACATTATTCTCATACTAAATCCAAAACACAGCACTATACCAGCGACTAGGAAGAAAAAAATCAACTCTATCCCAGCTGAAACCAGAACACCTGACTAAATAGTTATTTAAATTAGAAAGGAATGATCTTTGTGAACTTCTAGGGTGCAGAGTTTTATCAGTTTCTGGGCATTTCAGGAAAAAACAAATCAACCCACAGATGTTCTCAGTCTTCTGCTCTGATATTAATTAAACTAGACCTAGACACCAGTGCAATATGGCACTCTGTAACAGCATTGGTTCACTTTCAAATGTCCTCCATACACTTACAGAAGCACAAAAGTGACCTCCTCTGAATTACCCAAGTGAGCAGTTGCTGCTCTGTTTCAAAACAGAAAGAGAAATTCTGGCTGATTTCAGCACCTTTGAGAATGAGCCTATTTCAAGAGTCATGTTTAAAGATGGATTTATAAGCTCAGTTTTAAATATCTGGGTTTGAGAATCTGGCCTATGTACAGAATAAGGTAGTCATATGTTGGCTTAAAATATTTGCCAGATATCTCTTGAAATGTAATAAATGCTGTGAAATACAGAGAGACAAGATGAGAACAAAACTGAAAATAGTTCCTGCAGAGAAATAACCTCCTTTTCATACAGATGCTTCCCTATTAGCCGCTACCTCTGACCCTTATCCTTAAAAAATGACCTCCTGCGGTGAACAATGTATATAATAAGTCTCATGCTGAAATAACCTCAGAATGTGTCCAACCATGCCAGGAAATAAGTATTTTACTGACTGCAGCTACAAGCCACAATATTTATATTTAGTAAGCAAATAATAAACATGACATTAAATTGCTGAAATTACAAAGACTAGAAGCCATCCATGAAATTGTCAATTATCTGACTCTCCCTGCAGTGCTGAAAGGATAAAGCAAAGATTCAAATCACACTTTTCTCTGTATCAGTCTCCAATTTATACATTCCCTCTAGCTCAGCCTCTTTAACCTCTCAGAACCAGTTCTCCCCATGTTCATTT
Organism: Nipponia nippon; assembly: GCF_047370975.1. Lineage (NCBI taxonomy): Eukaryota > Metazoa > Chordata > Aves > Pelecaniformes > Threskiornithidae > Nipponia > Nipponia nippon. The sequence continues at coordinate 48,051,789 of NW_028262347.1, forward strand.
TCTTTGAAAAATAACATTTGACCAGTATACTTAACCCAAATGTGAGTTCAGCTTATATATGCATTTTAGACCAGGTTCCCAACATCCAGTGTTCTTCTAAGAAATGTTTTCTGATATGATAGGAAATGGTAGAAAAAGAAGAACATTTTTGATAGAGCTGTTACACAAAGATCAAGGTTATTCAAAATATGAGTGTTACTATTTACCTTCTCAGAGTGAATCTCTCATTCCTATCTGAGTTTATCAGTACTGAAAATCATTAATATCTGCAGTAAATATATGAGTATCAAGATACTTTACATCTTTCTTCCCTTCTGTTGGGCAATAATTACCTACATACCAATATTACATACTTGCTGCAGCCTAAACAAAAAACTTGGGACTCCGATTAAATAGCTAGAATTGTTTAGACATTCTTAGAATTGGGGTTAGAGCTGCTCTAATATTTCAGCATTTGACAACTTTTTTTTTTTTTTTTTAAGAGGGAGTAGTCATAGTCAGAAAATGTTAATTAATCAAGACTAAATGTCATTGTAAAAGTGTATCAGTTATGAAAGCTGACTTACTGAAAAAGAGTTTCTGGATCCAAGCTGAAATTTCTAGTCAAAACAGGAGGAAAAAAAAGCGAGATGAGATGCATGATTTCTCTTCTGATAAAAAGTATCAGGGTCCTTGATTAGCAATTATAACACATTCCAAGTGAATGTCCCAATTATTGGACGTGTGACTATACCGAGGTAGGTTTTTTCCCATTATCTGCTTTTGGTATCATCCCTTTTGTGTAAACTATATTCTGAACAAGATTCAGTTTGAATCTTATGTCTTTAACATTGCTAGATCACACAACTATCCTTTTTTGTAGTTTAATGAATGACCATCACCAACAGGAAGTGAAAGAGGTGATACAGACACTCAATTTTGACTCACCTACCTGAATTTTTTCTTATCAATTTTTCATGATGTTTTTTCTGGAAAGTTTCTAGTTTCACCCTTCCAAAGAAAAGGAGCATTTCTTAAATTTCAAAGTTCAGCTGATGGAAAAAAAATACTGCCTGCCCATAATTAACAGTATTTTGGGGGGAGAAAACTGTACAGATTTCAAATGCAGGGCAGTTTAAGGTATTTGAATTCTGGCATTTGAGACTACTTAATCAGTTCTGCCTTCAGTTTTCAGAAGCAGCTTCAGTGAGTTTGGTTTCACTCATTTTATTTGACTAAGTGATATTTCACTTAGTTCATTTGCTTAAATACAGTATATTAATTTTGTTTTTTTCTGTTAGGTGGAATAAGATCAAATAAGTACAAACAGTGGCAGCTCTAATACTTTATAGTTCTTCAGGATCACAAAAGAATCTTTTTCCAGTAAGCATCTGTGCACGTTTGTTTAAACACAAGTTTAAGAGAACAATATCCTACAAACCAACAGAGGTTATTCATTATCAAGTTAATACAAGATGAGAATGTTTAACTGGTATACATCGGAAAACAGTAAAAAATGGTTATTACCTTGTGAAGGACCTTGTAACTTTCTCCTGTCTTGCTTTTCATGCTCAGCCTAAATTGCCACATACTTGCCTCTGCAACTTTCAGGATAACCAGGGAAATCCCCACTGAGGGCTACTGTACAGACATATTATATCTCCTCTTCCACCATGTGCTGCTTCTTTGGATGTATGTGTCCAGTTCTGCTGTGTTAGTGTGCCAGGCTTCATGCTAGCATGTGTATCATCTGCATTTAACCAAAGAGAGATGTAACACTCAGGAACATTTTCTTGAGGATTACAAAGGTCTGCTGGGGCTGGACCTCATTGTCATCAAGGTAAGAGTCAGACCTGACTACAAGTAAGTGCGTGAATATGAATGTACCACCTTTCTTTATGCTACACAAAGTCACAGAAAACTGAATCATATAGAATATAATGAACACTTACAGAAAAGAGGCATTCTTTTGGTTCTGATAAAATGAAGTTTGTGCATAGTGCGGTACTTGTTCTGTGACTTCCCTATCAATCATACAAAAGTAACAAGTATATAGCAGAGGTTATATCAATGCCAGTACTTGATGTAGCTAAAGACATACTAAGCAACATACAGATTGCAGGAGTAGAATACCTTTCTTCCCTACAGCTTTTTCAGACTCACTCATAGGAATATGTATATCCTCACAAATAAGGTGTATTAAGTCAGGATACTTTGATGCTTCACTGTGCTTTGACATTTAATTATTTCTGACATGATTCGAAAATATGTTTATTTAATGAGGTATAGATGCATATCAGATATTTGGACTAATGTCTCATTTAAACAGAAACACTGTTTCTTCATTTCAATAAATTCCTTTTTGTATGAAGAGAAATGTATACTTGCACACAGATTTAGTCACGGCTCTTATCTAAAATACATTTCTTAGCCTTTGTTTCCTGTTTCCCTCTGTTATGTTTTATTTGCAATTACTAGCTTTTTTACCACGTTTTCTCCCTTGAACTTCACCTCCTGATAAATGGCCAGCTCCAGAAGCAAATTCCACAGGTCCATCACATTAGCAGCTTCTGAACTTCTGCAAGTATTTTCTACTTCCATGTGAAGAGCCCTCACAGTAAGAGAATGCTAAAACATGTAAATCACTCCTTTAAAATGTCACAGTGCTGTTAATTACTGTCTTGCTGGTATCATGTGTTTACTATACCAGAGTTATTCATGATTTTATTGTTTATAAAGGGTTCATTACAAAAGTCTTTTAGAGAATATCTGCTAGTGCTTACAACTGCATAGTGTAATCATCTCTCAGAGGAATGTGTCTACCTAAGCTTAGCTGGAAAATGCAAAAGACTAATTATCATCCTGAATCACCATTCAGCCATCTGTTATAAGAAGGCAATGCCCAAATCTGAATCGCAAAAAAAATAAGAACATTGTGAGAGAAGTCCGAATATGTTTTGCTACAGTACTCATGGAGGTAATGGCAGTAATACTGCAAACAAACTTCATTTTCACATGATGATATTTCTTCTCTAAATGTTGGTATATGATAAGGAATGTATGGATAGAGACTGCTATATATCAAATGCATTAAGTGATGACACTAGCATTCCACATTCGTTTCCCCTTGCATAGGAAGTCTGGTGGAAATGAAAGACTATGTTAAACACAAAAAGGTTCCTGAGAGTTTTGAAACAATTTTTATGGTTTTGATAGAAATTACTTGGCAGCTTATGAGTTGTGCATTAAATTGAAAGCATATATATACACATTATGTGTGCTTTCAATTTATATATATAGTTATATATGTAATTTGAAATGTTAGTATCTGTGCATATAAACACATAATGTACACAAGCATGCCAGTTGTTGACAGTTGACTCAAAATATCCAACTCACCCAAAAGCCCTAAGTTAGGCTAGGACTTTTAAGTCACTTTCAATAACATTTCCAATAATTAAATCAAGCAAATCATAAAGTTCACATTTTGATTTCCAACAAATACTTCACTCGTGACAGCATCTCTTCTCTTTGTTTGTTAAATATTTACTGTATGTTGTTTATAGCATGTTATGTTTTACATTAAAAGGCTGAGTTTGGTTAACTCCTTCTGACTGCTGAATGTTTGTGGAGCTGGTGGAAGGGGGTGATGGCCTGTTCCCTGACAGCAATTAAGCATGGTTGGCTGAGAGAAGCTCCTGGACTGAAGGCTCAGAATGAGAGAAACCAGTAAGTAAGAAGCCTGCAGTGCAAGAGAAGAGACAAATTCAGTTTCTCAGGACTCCTGAAACTCTCACTGCTGAGAAACTCCTGTTTCTCAGGACAAACACCTCAGGCTGTGCCTCCAGCAGCAGCTAGCATGGCCCAATAGCAGTAGACTTGTGGAGCAAACTAGTGCTAAGGATCTGGTGTTCTCAGTATACATACTTCAGCAGGATTCACTTCAGCATAAATTTAGTCTGGTCCATGGACTGAAAGTCCATTAGCTGTAGGAGTATGTGCTTCTGAAGTGTATCTACCAATTTAATGTCATCTAAAAAAAAAAAAAACAAACCATTGTTTGTGTACTTTCTGAGACCACTTTGTAAATAATCCAAAGCACAATAAATAGTGGCAATGGGGAGAGTTGTTTTAAAAATACAGTCCCAATGCAAACTAAAATGTTAATGTAGAAAAAATCTTTGGTGCTGAATGACAATTTTTTCTTAGAGAGGAGAATGTGAAGTTGGCAAAATCTGAAATAACATTGAAAATTGCTGGATCCATTCTGCAATAATAAAATGGCAGAACATAAAGATGTTTTCAGACTTCTTTATTTCTTTTTGTTTCATACAAAAGATCTCAGTTTTCTCTGTAGATAGTGTCACTTCATTTTGGTTCATAATATAATAAAACATAGCATTACATATTGAAAGTCTTTTGGTATTTCCTTGGGTTCACTTAGAAGAGGTGAACTCAGGAACAAGACAGATACTTAGCAGGGAAGAAAAAAAAGTGGGTTTTTTTGTGAAAGGGAAATATTGATTTTGGAGCTAGGGACTTTCTTTAAGGCAGTAGATGAAGAAACAATAAACTTAGTATCATACAGCATAATTTTTCCCTCTACAAGCCAAGCAGCACTGTTGACCAAAGCACATATTCTTTGTTTTTCTCATTAAGGCTGTGAGACAAAGAAAAAAAGCAAAACCAAACAACATAGCTTTCCATCAAAGTGCTGTAGTCCAGCCTCATGAATAAAAGCCTGTAGTAGAGCAAGTTCAATACCATACCAGCGATGTTATCATAACTAGTAGATCCTTGCAGCAGGCAAATACCAGGTAGATAAATCTACATCTTCTAATAGTGCATTATAGCTGTAGATTGTGTTATTCAAAGACCTCAGAACAAGGACATATGCATGACTAGCCTGCGCTAATAAAACATTTGTTGTCTTATTAGAAAAAAAAACAAAACAAACTGACATAAAAACTTGCAGGCTGTTAAATGTTAAAGGAAAATTGGAGATTGTAACAAGGTTCCCAAAGGTACAAGCACCAGATGTTAGCAGAGTCCTACAAAAGCACATGACAATGCAGAGGCCACAAGGCTATAAGCATGATCAGAAATCGTTATTTACTGGTATAACTTTTTGATCTGGTTTTAGTGATCACAAAGAGAACAAAGATCAGATATCCTCCACATGTAAAATATCACATGTATGGTAAAACTTGAGTGTAACATGAAAATGTGAATCAATTAAGAAAAAACAAGTGAACTGTTTTAAAAAAGCTTGTAAAAAGGAAAAGAACAAACCCAAGCAGATCTACAAGTGAGGAGGAAAACCCCTTCCACAAGCATCATACTCATCCTGATGACTGCATAATAAGATTTTAATGAATGAATATTTGAAATTGTGATGTGATCTCCACATTTTTCATACACTTCTTGTTCAGGTTCACCTGTAGCTGAAGTTACCTAGTTCAGCTACAGATTAAGCTACACCAAACTTGAAAATAATGACTTATACTTTATTCCAAGTTGAGAAAATAACATAAGCAATTCAAAACACTTTTTTATTTGTGTTCAGTACAAATGCGTTATACCAAAATCTTTAGTGCAACTATGGTTACTGACAGCCAAATCATCCATACACTGCGTTTACCATCTGAACTGTGCAGTAGGTCCTATTACAACATACAGACAGAAGGTCCTCATCAAAACAAATCCAGTAATGTATCATAGTTTCTCCATGGTGCTCAATTGCTTCGACTTACCCTAGGAATAAAAATTTTAAAATCAAGCCATTTCTAGGATTCTTTGCACCCCACTTAAAGAGGAGCTGAGAACATACTGATAAGATAGCCCTTTCAGGACAAAAAGAGCATGTCTTCCCATTTTTTCTCAGTTCAGTGCAGCATAGCAAGGAACATAAAGTGAGGAAAAGATGTTCTGAGTAAAACCTTGATTTCTGCTGATGTATGAACCTGAAAGAGCACACAGTCTTTTTCTTAGATGATTATGCTTTAGGATCTGTGCTAGGGAGAAGCTGTGAAAAGATAGATAAGAGTGACCACTGGAGTGGACTGCTACCCTACTTTACCTTCTCCTTCCTGCCAAAATTTCCATCATCTGTATCACTGAATATAGTAAAGTAATAATGTTTCCAAAAGGTCAGATGAAAGATGACCATGACAGTGTTTTTTTTGTTTGCTTTGTTTTGTTTGTTTACCTTCTTATATTGTATTTCTTTAAAAAGGTTGTGCAGCAAACTGAGAAGAGTACTTATTTGTCTTTCCTGGCTGCTGTAATTTCAGTCAGATAGAAACTTCTGGAAAGAAGAAATTGTGCTTTCCCTACAAATGTCTAAACTTTTCAGGGTGGGTCTTCTAAGGTGCACGTAGAAAATGAGAGTGGGACAGCAAAAAGATATCATGGGCAAGCAGAGGCTGTGAAACTGCTGAAAAGAGCAGGGCGGAGGTGACCAGCCAAGTGCCCAAGGTAACAGGGAGAACAGGGATTCAGAGTGCACCAGGTGAAGTCTGATGACACCCAGCTGTTTTCTTATAATGCTGCAAAGGACAAAAAGAACAGGGCAAAGACTCATCCTTTAAAGACAGAGTAGAAAAAGTAGAGATTGTATCCAAATCTTCCTAATTTCAGTCTGTCTTAGCCAGCAGATCTGAGTTTTATATTTAAAAAATTACCTGCTTTAGTTTATATTTTAAGAAAACCTAGCTTTATAAGTTCCATGTTCTCCTGGTGTTATGCATATGCTCACTTAACATAAAATATTCTGGAAAATCTACCTTATAACCTAGCCAATTTGGGATACATTTTACCAACAGTGACAAAAGAAAAGTGTGAGGAGGAAATAATGGGAAAAAATGGAATAAAATTTGGAAAAGAAGTTAGAAACAAAAATATGATGAACAAGTGAGATGGAACATATAGCAAGAGTAATACTAAAGTATTCTGGATCGTCTCTTTCACATCCTCTCTAAAAACTGAGCCAATTTGCCCTGAAAGGCCACTTTATGCCCTCACACTTCCTGGCAGACTCATGGATATAGAAATTGGTAAGGAATGATGGTTAACAATGTAATTCTAGAAACCTACTGTGCCACATCGTGCCATCACGCTCCTCGTACATCCACAATTAACCCAGTTACCTGGGACGATGAGTGAGTATGATAAACATTACCTTCATCTGATGTTTTAGAGGGTCAGTGCATTAAGACCATGGTGTCAAACTGGACAAATGGCAATTCTTTTTTAGTGGGGGCAACTTTAAAAATGAAAAAGAAGTATCTTTATTATTCTTCATTGCTCAGTTTTTGCTATGTAAAATAGAAACACAACAGAACCCTATTTCACATTGCTTCCTGTTAAATGCTCATGCACTAAGTTAGCTATATCATAAAAATGTTCATAGGCAAACAAATAGCACTGTCATATACAGCAATGTTATATGACCTAGGTTTTATGATCCGGGACTAATTCACAGCCTGAACAATAAAATTTCTCTGTGAGTCTTCAGCAAACACACCAAATCCTGATTCCCTTTCCCTTTCTCAGTCATACTCCTTTTTTTTTCACCTTACCCTTCAAAATAAAATCAAATAGCTAAAATAGCCCAAAGACGTTATACTTTGGTCAAGCTACTTGGCTGCATTTCTTTGATGGCCTATGATTATTTATAGCAATAGGCTACAGGTACTTGAAGCAGCAATGCTATTATACAGAAAACTAGTCGCAAAAACACTGGTAATACTTCTTTAGTATGAGTTCTAACAAAGACATAGACTCTTACTTGTTATTGTCTGTTGTTTGCAATTGCCTCAAGATAGTAGTAATATTTAATATGGTCCCCTTCTCAACGTTTTTCTTCCTGTTTATAATAAAGCATAACTAAGGATAATTTTGGAATATTAAAAACTTCAAAGGTAACTGTGCTGCATTAACTGAGCTATAAGAAGAATGGAAGAATTCAGAGTCATCACTTTTTTATTGTTTTAATCTTTCCTACCCTATTGACACAATAAAGAGGGCATCGTAACTATTGCTATCTGAATGGCTGTGATGCTCCAAGCTATACATTAGTCTTCAAAGCTGAAGCATTTCAAATTGTGTTTCCAACAATGATAGTGTGGTGTTACTAAATCAGTGATGCCAGTTCTGTAAACATTCTTATACAATATTTTTTATTTTTCTCTTGAAAATGACCAAGGAACACGGAAAGATTTTTGCTAGTAATTTTTGTCCCATGCTTCAAACTTCACCATCATCTGCAAATTGAGATTAAAAAAGATAAAAAGTGTAAAGTATTTATAGCTTTTTTAAAGTTCTAAAGCTGGCAATAGCTATAGTTTTATAAATAAAAATTCATGTCATGGGTCAGCACATTTTAATAACTTATTTATAATAAGTGCAATATAATGTTAGATTATTACTAATGTAGATTCATGCTTTCCTGATGGGAATACATTAAAAACAACAACAACAAAAACCCAAAACAAAACACTGCAGGCTGAAGGAATAATTTATTGTAAATTTATTTTTAAGCAATAAATGTTTCCAATTAGTACTCAGAGTTCATTAGGAATTAAATATATTATGATTAAATATGAAGAAGAAAACAAAAAAATCACCAGCAGAGGAAAGACAATGATAAAGAAAGGAGTTAATCATCAGAATCTACGTAAAGAAAAGTATGCTGTATCAGCGTTGGGCAAGAAAATAATGTAGAAAAAAGAATAGGTGGCAGCAAATTAGGGAAACACAGCAATGACGGCAGAAAAAAGGTAGGAATGAGGACTCTGAAATTGTTCAATTTATAGAGCACATAGCCCTGTAAATAAGATATTTCCATCTCTAGAAACAGGCCTAGAAACTCTATATTAACTCAACAGCGCAAGGCCTCAGGACTTGTTAGGCTTTGTCAGAATTTCCAGACAACCACGGATTTTTAACAACCAAGTGACAGCTATCTAACTTGTATTAGCTTTTGCTTAGCTTTGTGCAATTATGTGGTTGACCATCTATTGTTATAATAACGTCTACATGTTTTTGTAACTAGTAAATAGTTGTTCCGTGCAGAGTGAGGTATCTATGATCCTAGAAAAAAAAGTGATATATAAAAGTACAGGATGATAACAGTGTCCTTGAAAGTACAAACACTACATCATAACAGAGGCCCTAGGGCTATAAGCAGAAGTTAGAGGTCACTGCAGAAAAGCAGCCTTGTGAACTGAGTAAAACTTGTTTAAGGGATAGCAAAGAAAACAAAGAACAATTAACTCATACATGAAAAATACCATGTATAAAAAAAAATCAGCATTGTGAGTAAATAAAAAAAGAACAACAAAGCAGGCCACATCAGCAAACTTACAAAATGAACCCCAGTTAAACCTGCAAGTGAGGGGGAAGAACCCATTCCACTGATGTTATTCTTCCGATAATGAATTCATAACACTGACAACTCACTGTAACAATATATTGGAAAGAAGGTGAGCACAAGGCTAGAGAAAGGGGTAGAAGGTCAGTGTATAACAGTTTTACCCATTTGTTTATTTATAATGAGCTGCAATTGGACAACTGAACCTTAAGTGCTCATATCACTGTATGTTAACTAATAGTATCTCCTTGAGGGTTTTTTTTTTTTTGTTGTTTTTTTTTAAATTTTTTTTTATTGTCTAACATAAAGATTTGTTGTCTCTGCACATCAGCTCTGTTTTTTATCCCGCAGAACTTGTGCTGGGTACAGTGCAAGAAGCAGAAAGGAGTTCTGTCTCTCCAGAGGGAACATACGAGGTGGATCTGATACATTTGGTATTACTCTCCTTGAGTCATCTGGTTGGAAAAGACTTTCAAGAATTTTAGGCATAAGTGATGTTTTTTCTGTCCTACATGAATGCATCGAATGGTGCAGCAAATCAGTAAAGCTCAGCAGATGGCCGAGAATAGGGGTTGTGATGAAATTCTGAAGATGTTTCGCTACTGGCAGCATCTATGGAAAGAAAATTTTTCTTCTTAGATAGATTTCAACTGGTTTTGGAGTATGGTCTTTTGGGATCAAGTGTGGCAAGACTTCTTATAAGAGCTTTAAAATAGGAAACAAGAGAGAACACTGATAAAGGCAACTAGAACCTCCATGCCTGTCTATAATAGGGGATATAGAAAATCAGGTAAATGAGGGAAGAGTAAAGGGTACAGGAATATTTGCAGGTATGGTTATGCAAATAAGTACAGAGTAAGGTTTAATATTAATGTGATTAACAGTCAGACAACACACAGCACAGCTAATTCAGCAAGAACATTACCTGAGATATGAAATAAACAATTAATACAAGCTGATGGAATAAGAAAATGGAGAAACTAGTTAATTTATTGCAATGCACAAGAAAAAATGCTATAAGAATAGAAGAAACTTCATAAATGGAATGTTATGTTAAGGTATAACCCATTCAAAAAAAAACCTAAAATAAGCTAAAAGTAGTTGGAAAAACACTTATGCTAAGGAAAAAATATAAGATGATATAAAGATGGAAAACTTAACCATAGTTAGCCTTGACTAGAATTTTTCAGAGGAAAGACTGTAAAAGAGATTTTATTGCTTTAATGTAGGGATCTGCTGTAGATGCTCATGTTAGGATAGAGATAAAGTTCAATTTTAATATTACTAAAAGACAGCATGAATGTCTTCCTGTTTAGTTATTCCAGTTTGCATATAAGATTTCAAGATAGTCTTCACACAGAGGGGGCAGGATAGTGATTGTGGTTATGCCTACATTGACAAATTCTTTTCTTCCTGTTTACCTGTCCCTATTATCATCTATACTGCACATTTGTTATTAATTCCCAGGCTTTCTTGGGAAGCGAAAACATAGTTCCTGCTGAGACAAAAAGCATCCTGATATCCTTTTCAGTTCACACTAAGTTTACTCTGTACAGGTAATATCAGCAAGATGGCACCAAGTTTAGTTCTTTCTAATTTGCACAGAGCTACAATGATATCCCCGTATGCCAACATCACTTATAAAAAAAATCTCATGACGTGCAACAAATATCCTTGGTGTTACACTACGAAATGACCTTTCTCACCACCTATGCCACAGTCCTCTCATTATTTCAGGCACTTTGAACTTTAAATAAGAAGCCACAATAAAACCAACCCCCCCTACACACACACCCACACCCACCACACACACACACACATTACTCGAGTCTCAGAGCTAACAGGTCAAGTTCTATGCATTGTGTACACAGACAACTTAGTCCAAGGGAAAAGATGGGGCTCCAAACCAGAGGCATTGCCTATGATTTTAGCTATGCACTAAGCTGAAAAGGATGAAGTTGCTTGAAGTAGTCATCAGATAAGCTTTAAAGACAATCCTTAAAGCAGGGTCTGGAAACCAAGTCTCATGCACAATTCATCTAAGCTTGATTCTGCTTCACAAGTGAAAGGTAACAGACCTTCATCTTCAACCAAGGTTTGATGGAAAGCAGAAGCTGCTGCTTGTTTTGCGCACTCTCTAAGACTACTTGCTGCACTGAGCCCTTTATGCAAGAAAGATGGAAATGTATGAATTTGTGGAGGTTGATGTAATCTACTTAACACAGGCAAGACTGTGGTGTTTCCAAATAATATTAGTTCATAACCAGTGACTCAGTGACTTCAGGAAGTCATAGCTATATAAAAATTTTGAAAAATTGTGTTTAAGACTGACAGAGCTACATGCCACCTACACCTCACTTTGGGATCCTCACTGCCCTTGCCATTCTGAAAAATTTACAAAAATGTGCTGATTTAGATTTTATAAAGGAAAAAAAAGAAAGGAAATTAATGGGAAAGGGTCTATAACTACACAAATAAAAGAGAAAGAAACAGACATACAACAGTTTTGCAGTGAGAATAAGGTTACATTTAAAATAATCCAGACAGAACCAAATATTAATTGAATTCTTTGTCTCAGATTTTATCCTGGGCATAGTGAAACATAAGTGGAACTGTGAAAGTTAATGAGAACGCATATATGGAAACAAGTCAAAGAATTTAGTGAACTTAAATTGAGAGGTCAGATGGTCTTCATTTTAAAACAATAAAGAAGCTGGAAATGGATCCTACAACAAAGAAAGGCTTAAAACATTTAGGTTTTTTAGACAACCAAAATTAAGACTGGCAGAACATATGACTGCTCTCAACAAACACTCAAGAACTTGAATATCAGGGAGGGAGAATTGCTATTCAAGTTCAAGGACAAAGTTGTCACAATAACAAATGGATTTAAGTTGATTGTGAATAATGTTGACAAGAAGTGAGAAGATTTCTAATTCTAAAAGAGAAGAGGCTGTAGAGCAACCCTTCACTCAACAGCAGAGGAAAAACCATAGCTAAACTGAATTTAGTTACCCTATGAAACAGACTTAGACTGTATGACATAATTGACTGTAGGCACTAAGCTCTGTTCCAGATGTTTCCTTTCAATTCTTTGTACTATATTCCTAAAAACCAGATATTTGCAAATATATATATGTTGATTTCAAGTGTATCACAGTTATAAAATATCTAGAGAATGGTTCCTTTTTTTCTTTCACTTTTTGACTCTACTTTAGACAGCATTTAACTGATCCCATGGATTTCAAGGTTTATTGCTTATCTTAGCCAGAATGCTTTTCTGCATTTGAGCTGTTGTGTTTGTCACGTAAAAAGCAGCTACTACATGAATGAGAAGCAAAAGTTCTCATTAGATTTGTACAAGTGAAGCAAATGTACTCGCTATACTAGTCTGATTATCTGTAAATTTATAAGAATATTTGTGATCCTAGTTTGCACCAGCATTCATAAAAGCAAAAATTTGCCTAAAGATGTGTTCAGGGAAACAATGTCAACAGGAATTCACCTCAATGTTTGTACAGGAATTTAAAAAGCTCTCTGCAGTCAGAAGACATCTTTTTTTTCCACACAATTAAGATACTGGTTTTCTTGTGACTAGAATGGTTGGATACACACCTATAACTTTTTTTCTTTGAGATGTGTTATCTATGTGAGAGTCACAGTGCTAGCATGTACCAGTTAGGACTATTAGAAAACATCTATATTAGCAGTAACTATCATTTTGTCCTCCCTAATGCTCCCCTCCTTGAGTGTTAGCCATAAAGAAAGAGCATAGCTAGTCCCTTCCTTTAAGTTTCTCTTAAAGAATACAGTAAATATTAAGTAAGACTTTGAGAGAGAGGGATAGGAGGGAATACTGTAAATGTCTTTGAAGTAATTGTCTATATGTTCACTTACACTGTGGGTGACTGAAGAGAGTAACAACTAACAATTACCTGGAGGAGGACCCTTAGAGTTCTTAATTAAACAAAGATTGAAAGATAACTCCCAAAGGCAGCATGATCATTGGATGCTTCAGCAAGTGCATAATGCTTAGTAAAAGTATGAACGGAGCTCCAGGTGGCATCTCTGCAAATGTCAGGTGTGAAATGTTCCACAGAGAAGCCACTGTCACTGCTTAAAATGGTCAAATGAGCCCTTCTAAGTAAGGTATTTTCTCTGCCAGCAGTTCAATAGCATTAATTTACATGTTATGATAACCAGGATGGTATTCTGTGTGAGGACACTGACACCCCCTGAGATCTTTCAGCTTTGACACAAGGACATGGAGACACCTCCTGAAGGCTTTTCTGTCAATGTAGAAGAACAATAAGTATTTATACTCCAATGTGTAGAGAATTGCATTTGCTGAGGAATCATTGGCCTTGGGAGAGACATGGCAGTCAGAAAACTCCTCGGTAAACCCTTGGAAAGCCTGCTAAGCGCTGCTGTTTCCTAATGACACAAGAGGAATCAGCCATAAGACCCTGTATCTCAGCTAAGCATTCCTGTAGAAATGATAGTCACTGAAAAGGTTTTTGATAGATAAATGAGGAAGAGATTGTATCATTTAAGGTTTGTAGACCCTGCACTTTTGAACTGAAAGAGCCTATCAATATTGTACTGGAAAGCAGATCTGTAGGTAAAGCCTATTAGACCCTTCAAAAATTTCTCCTGGGGAGTGAAAATGCTGATTAATCTTCTACCTGAGGACATAAAGCCACAATGGCTTCTAAACTGGCTGTGGCAGGAGAAAATTACAGGCCACACATCTTTAGTTTTGAGACATAGCTAAGAACTGGAAAAATCGCTGAGGCTGGGAAACATGACTTATGAGAGTACCAATATACAAATGCAACTATTTAATTTGGTAGGTAGATCTGCTAGAATTTCTTTTGATGTTTATAAGACTGTTCTTCCCTAGAGAATAGATATGCTCTAATCCAAAGCCATCCAGCAGTTTACTCTGAGACAAACTAAATTTCCTTTTTTTCATGAGAAACACCTCTAGAGAAGGACAAGGTCAGGGTGACTGAGGTGGTATCTTAAAAAAAAAAAAAAAAAAGAGTAGTAGAATCCCTGGCTGTCATATCCAAAACTCACTAGCCAGAAGCTATAAACTGGGGTATTTAATGTAAAATTGACACTCAGGCCCAGAAAAGACGCTAAGATGAGGAATTTGGTAGTGACTAAGGGAGGCAACAATAATGCATAGCTCTTCAGCATACCTTCAAAATATTGTCATCATTCCATCAGCCTTGTCTCCTAGATGGTTTATGCAAATACAGACCTGTAGGTAGCTCAGGGCATGGCTGTGCCACTGTGTTTTCACTGTCTATCTGGAAGAGATTTAGTGTGTAAAAGAAATAGGTCCTGTGTGGACTTGTATACGGGCTTTTGAATTAAGACTGGAGCAAACTGAAAGATCTCAAGATGGCTATCAAATATTTGTGGAATGTAGTTCCTATAAATATATATATTAAACAGGAGACTAGCCCCTGGAACTGCAATTCCTTAGAGATATCTGTGGTCACAGCCATGAGTGCTTTTTCAGGGCAGCTCTCACCATTATGGACCTAGCTGTGATATCCAAAGCAGCATTTTCCTGCACACAAATTTTCAACTAGGATAGGATCAAAAGCATTCTTAATTTCTTGGGATTAAATTTGAAAAGAACCTGTAATATTAGCATACACTATTTATCAGCAGCAATAAAGATTGCTGATCCAGAATGATCAAATGAGTGATGAAAGACATTTTCATTCAGAAAAACAGTCAATATATTTGTAGTATACTTTGATGACACTGAAGGTCTAGAATGTTGCATAGCAGCAAATAAAGAGAAAGGGGATGGCATATTAAATTTTAAAACATTTATTCCCCTTTTCTTTTTTCATAACAGTGCTCTCTTCAGTTTTTGACACATTAATCAAACATAACTGAATCTTCTTGCCTTTTTTTTTTCCAAAACTATTCTAAAATATAACATGATTGTGTTTATGATAGTATGAAAAACTCTGTTATTCCCAGACTTTTCCAAAAGACTGTTGGGATGATGCTCTGCATCTCTTAAAATTCATTCCCAGAAGTAATAAATATAATAGTACTACAATCTATGTTCTTATAAAAGTTAGAAAAATCGTCTTTAAATGCCACAGTGTCCAAAAATATACCTCCCTATTATTCCTACCATAGTATGCAATCTTTTATTTTTGGACAAAGAGTTCACCAAAACAGATTTGTCAAAATCCTGAGTTGATTTTGGTGTATTATTTATATCTTCTAGGTATTCCGCGTGGGAATAAATTCATAGATAAGGTTCACTCACATTTTCAGCTAGTAGCCTTCCAGATTACAACACATGGCCATAGTTTCTGAATTTTCATTTGTGCTTTTATTCCTCACTGTGAACTGAAACAAGCTTAAGGCCTAATAGATAACTTATTTCACTTTTGTATGATGTTCTTCTCTCTACTAATAACTATAATTAGAACAAGCAGATATCATGCTATCTTTCTCTCACTGCATGACGGAACAGGAAACACAATAGTAAATTCATTTTTCTTTCTTTCTGCAGAGGAGAATGGTTTCAATGGCTGCACTTTGAATGAGTCTACATTTCAGATCAGTAGCATGCTTTCAATAAAAATTTCTGAATTGTTTCCACTTAAGATAATGTACTTCTCACTGGAAATGATCTTGGAATGCACAAGCTCGATTCCTTCTAAATGAAAATAAACTGAGAGATGCACCACTGAAATAAACCTCAGTGTGCTACAACCACTATAGCTGTTCAGTCTACAGGACTGAATGCTAACCCCTTGAAAAGCACATAGTGTAGAATACCCCATTTTCCATGCCAGCTGCTTCACTCTAGAAGCATGACACTTCCTGCTAATGTAAAAGCCTTTATTTATCTTTTCTGTTCATCAGAGAAAAAAAATCAGTAATGTTTTTTCCTCTTCCTATAATGAAAAAAACAAATTTGACAACATTAGCAGCCTATATGAATTCCTTGAAGCAGAGAAAATATTAGTACAAACTCTTAGCTTTCATACAATCCTGTTGAATTAGAAGCTGTTTAATTATTTAGTTTCTTAAATGGAGATCATGAATTATAGGCATGGTCCAACAAAAATTATAAGCACTCAGTTTACAAATACAGCACTGCATTCTATAAGTCTTCTCATGTTTAAAGCTAAACAAGTGCTTCAGTAATACATTAGATCAGAGTCTACATTTTGAGAATTAGGATAGATGTGACAGTTTCCAGGACTGGGCAATGAAAGATACACTGTAGCAACACTAAATGAAAAAAGCCTAATCTTATGACCATAAAACAGAAAAATACTAGCTTAATACAGGTTCACTACAAAATACTTTTTTAAAAAAGTAGTAGGAATAATGATTTTTTTTTTAAATATCATTAATGTACTTTGTCAAGGCTGAAGACTGCTAGTGTACATATATAGAGGAAAGTAAAGAAATACAGCTATAATAACTCCCTAGTGCAAGTAACAATGTTAAAACTATGGTTTATTAGTTGTTATGCTGCAGTGCATTATGAAGGTGACAACAGCTAATCCTGTTTCTGAATGACTGTTCATTAAAAGTATATATTCAAGTTTCCATTTTCACCTGATCTGTGTAATTGACTGGAGAAGAACTGATACATCTCCCAACAACTCATATATACTTCTAACTGCGCCAGAAACTGTTTATGCCATCCCCTTCTCTGAGCATTCACAATCACTTTTGTCCTTGCCTTATAGCCTCAAGAGAAAAAATGCTTCCAGAAAAGGAAGGCAACAAGTTTTAAAAAATATTAACTCTACCACTGAACAACAGAGATGGCATGCTGGACGTAGGACAGAAATAAAACAATAACCTGTCATCACCACAAAATATATGCAACAGTTTTAGGTGACACTGCTGGCATTGAGCAGTCTAGTTGACCTAGAGTGAATAAATATTCTTAACTAATGACAATAGTTATTGACATGAACTAATTCAAAATAATTTTGGTATTCTTCTAATTTGAATACTATTTGCATTGTCGCAATCTCATCTTGTAAAATTCTCACAGAATTTAGAAAGTTACTAGCAATACAAATAATAAACAAACATGAAAACTTTCAACTTCTTCAGATTTTCATGCATCAGTAGATGTAAGAAGTCTTTTTGTCTCTGTTTACACAATTTCCTTGTAACACTCCACAACATAATAGCATAGACCAAAGTGAGTAGCCTAATATGAGCAGACAATGTCATCAAGGGAATCTTCTACTAAATAACTAAAGTCACTCTATCTGGCCAGGAAAGTGCAGAGGCTCTTTTGTGAGGTTAAGACATGTCCCACATGTTCAGAAGAGCCAAAAGCAGAAAATTCTAATATAGAAGTATTTATTTCTATGTTAATTTGCTGCTTTTGTTTTAGGGAAACTATGACAAAAACTGAAAATGTAACCCTTCAGTTTCTATGGTTAAAAAATTTTTTATTATGGAAAAAACTATTTGCTACACATAAGGAAGTTTGAGTGCTGTTGAGTCAGAATTCACTTGCATGAATAACCATGCCAAATGAATAAAATGTGAAACAAAATATTGCATTTGCTAAAATAAACACACATTAAAATGAATACAGCTATAGATAGCTGCAATGCTTAGAGAACTAAATAGACCTCAAAGTAAAATAAATGTAAGACACTGAAAAAAGCATGCAACTTTTACAGAACATGATAAAATGAACACTGCACCATTTAAAACTGATTGACAGGTAATGAACTATAAAATCTATATTGAAATGGAAATGACAGAGAAAGAATAGTACAAGGCATCAACGTTATAGTCACAGGGCTGAAAGATGGGAAAATTTCTGAGACAACAGCTCACTAAAATTAAGCAAATTAAAGACTGATGAAAAATCTATTTGTTCTGATTGAATTAACCAGTTGCTGAGAGACAGAGCAGCACTGCAATTTAACATGACTCTTAAATGGATGCTCCTGCTTATATCAAACTTCCTGTACAGTTGAAAATGAGACGCCAGTAAAACAAAATGCATTCCTTCACATCTGGCCTTTCCTTGATTGTAACAACATATGTTAACCATGGTATCAGTTCACTATCCAAGTTTCAATATGGTAAGTGCTTAAGGAAGCAAACATCAGTTTATTCTGAACTTTCAGTTCAGGACTAATTTGCTTTCCATCTGTTTTGAGTTCCTTTCTAAGCAAATATTCTCCCAATCTATTTGATAAGCAGAATTCAGATAGTAATATCTGCTTGCAACATTTTCTGGGACTTGAATTTACTTAATTGAATGATTTTTTTTTTTTTTCTTTTTATCCTAAGGGTTCCTCTGGTTCCTTTCCTGCACAGAACAACAACTTTCAATATTTGTAGTTATCATTCAATGGACTGCAATCCATAGCTTCAAGCCTCTAGCTAATCTGCAGAATACAATCACTTTCAAAATGTTTTCAAATAAACACTGTGATAAGAACTCATGATAGTGATGATAAACTTTGATACTTAAAAGTGATCTATACTGAATTAAAAGTTTGAAGATTACTGCTCCAAACCATTCATTCTATTACAGCTGTCTGCATTAGGTCAAACAATGAGTGACTTTTTTTTTTTAAGCAGGAACAATAGGAAAAGACCTATCTTCAGGAAAAGCAAAGAATATATTTAAAATTGAATGGCTCTTTAGAGGTGTTCTCACAACATCCTATCTGCACGCAAGTTGATTTTTATATGAAGTATTCTCCATCTTAATATACTGCCTCCACAGGCAGCCTCACTATTAGCCAGAAAGTGCCATCAGGTTGCATGATCTTAATCTTTGTACAAGTAGGTCATTAAATTTTGCCTGGCATTGTGTTCATTTAGACATGTTTTCAAAAAGCAATTTATTCTTGTTTTGAAGTCATCAATAGATATCCACTGTATTTTCATGGATGTACTATACAGCTCCCAGGCTTTCTCTCCATTCACAAGCATGCTCAAAGGATAATCCCTTAAGTTCATCATAAATGAAGGCAACAACATATGTGCTCTACATCTTCTTAGCGTAGTCTAAAAAACTCACCCAAATACTTTCCCTAACAACTTCAACCTATTAATCATAAAGATACATTTTTAAATACATCCTCAGTGAATTTTCACCTCTTATACCTTGCTACCTGTGTTCGACTATTTTAATGTGTTCTTCGACTTCATGAAGAAGTTATGTTTCAATACCAAAGACCATGATATTCCTTCAGCAGGAACTCCAGAAAATTTCTGAGGATAACAGGTTTCTGATTTTCCTGGCCCTTTGTCAGCAGCGTGGTACATGAATGGAACAAGAAGGAACTAACTACCCTCATCATTAAGCTCCTTTCCCATATTTTTGAAATCCTGAAATTGTGAAATCACCTGGCTACAATTCACCTCTGAATCAGATCTCATTTTATTCTTTTTTTCCTATATGATTTAATTTTATATTTATTTGTTGTCATGGTCCATTCAACAGTATTACATTTTATCTCATGCTCAGAGCATCTCCCCATTACCATTCATCCCATACACATATAATGCTTTTAATGTTAAGCTTGTGATAATTTTTTTCTACAAGTTTAAAATTCAAATCAATCATCACCACTGTGTTTAAATTATTTCAGATAAGTAGCTATTTTCAATAATAAATACTTCAAATAAGAAAAAATAATGTCTTTTTTTGGTAATGGGTGCTCCAGTGCTAGCCATCCTAATTTTTCTCTCAGGAATGTTAACATATTTCGATTCAGATTATCAAAAGAGAAGTACATTTTCTTGGAAAATAAAGGGACATGACTGCAAGAATGCTGAGAATGAGTAAAATCCATCTTCCTGTCACTATGCAATAGATTATTTTTAACTACCTATAGGTTTTTCTAGTCAGTAATAGCCTGCAAATATACACATCAAATAAATCACTGGATAAGGAGGAATGAAATGGAACAGATCTATTAAAAAAGGTATAGTGAAGTATGTTCACTGCTCCAGTGCACTGAAATGAATCTGGACTAGTTTTACTACACTGTTGTATTGGAATACTAAACACAAGACTGTAGGCAATTTACAAAAATAACTGAATAATGCGCTGAGAATATTTGCAGATCTATATTGACAGATCGCCATCTTCAAAACGCTCTTCAGAATAATAAATAACAGCATCTTCAGTTACTAAAATATCCAGATAGAGACATTCCATCAATTACTGAAGAAATAAAATGGTTTGTATTAGCCTGTGAAATGTAAATCTCTGAAGCTACTGCGTAACAAAACTTCAGTTAGATACTATTCTAAGAATACTGTCAAGAAATGTCAAAATTTGGAATAGTAAAGTGTTGCTTCAGTGATACAATATATTAAAGCTGTCTGTACAATGGCTTTGTACAAGAGTAGTTAACTTTGTCAAGGACAAAGTTCAGAATGTGTCTGTTTAGTATGAGAAATTTATAACATAATTTAAGGAAATCTGAAATATTAAAAATATTTCTAATGGAAAAAGAAAGAGATAAAGAATATAAGTAGCTGCACAGCTAAACTACATTTTGATTTAGTACCCTCCAATATGTAAGCTGAAATTCATCCTGAAGGAATCACCATCAGTACACTACTTAAGCATCAAATTACAAAAAATTTCAGAAAAAGAAAAAAAAAGCCAAGTTAGTACATAAGAGATACCAAAGATATCTAAGCAAGACATTTTGCACAGACAGAATTGGAGCTAGAGTTGTGTAATATGGAACTGAACGGATATGCTGCATGGAAACTGGGTATATATATATATATATTTTTTTAAAGCAAGCTTTTAAAAAAGAAAAGAAAAAAACAAGTCTTGCCTATTCATCCATATTAACTTTAACAAAGAAACTAAACATACAATGTTAAGATGGCACCTAAAATGCCAATTATTTGGGCTTTTCAATCAGTAACTGACAAAGATTTTGTTAAAGTAAGAAAGGGGGAAGGAAGATGAACTTCAAAGTTTATTATAAGGGTAATGGGATGTTAAAAATGAAGCCATGATTTCCTATTGTTACAATATCAGTCATTAACTGCTAGAAAATTACTTAAACAGTGTCACATAGAGAGCATGAGATGCAGCAGATGTAGGAAAATGGTACTTTATATATACTTAATTTTGCATGGTTTATCAATAATGGCCTCTGGGATTAATATTTTCTCACAGTTAATGACTACCTCGCTTTAGGGACAAACTCCTCTGGATAGTCATTAACTGTCAAGAAAAGCTGACCCCAGAGGTCATTCTTACTGAAGTGCTGTATAATGCATATAATAGTTATGTAAATGCTGAGTATCACTGCAATAAATATTTAAATGAAGTGCTTAGGAAAAGCTTATGGGTTATTCTTGAACAAATGCTTTGGCTGGGTGTGGAAAGCAGGCACAAGGAGGGTCTGTGAACACTTGTACACAAGGGCAACCAGGCCTAAGTGTTTTTATTCTCTGATCAAAAGGTCCTGGGATTAAGGCTTAGTATTAGCAAAGATGAGGGATACTGACACTGCAGAAGATAATCTAATTCGGGGCCCTGCCCTTTCTGGTATCTGGCTGCAGTGGGAGGAATTATGCATTACACTGCAAAATAAATAGAATCCAAAGCCAAATATTCTCACTGTGTCAGAGAGGCACATGTCCAGAACCAGAGTGTCTATTTTGCTCACCCTCCTTAGATTTGGATGAGTAGTTCAGGCACCTCCCTTAGGAGCACAACCATTATTGTCTCTAGTAAAAGCTATATGTCTCCAAAGAGTGTCCCTGAATTTTAAGCACTGAGCCTCCTCGAGTTTGCTAGTCAGACATATTGATAGAGGAGGAAGTTTTCCCTCCTGAATTTAGACACCTGATAAAAGGTTGCTATCAAGCACATCATCTACTCTGAATTCAGAGCACTGGGACCTCTACTGTGGATAGATATATAACTGGACAGCTATCACTCTTCTTAAAATGCTAATGGCCACAGTGTCTACATTTGCATAATAATAGCCACTAAGATAGAGAACATCTAGGAAGTGAGTATTCAGGGATCCTTTCCTTCCTAAATCTGAAATTAATTCAGTTTACCTTACCCACTGCCCAAGTGTTTTATCCTCTAGATTATAACATAGCCAGAGCTAGAAGCACCATCCACAATTCTTGTGGAAGTAGGACTGCTGCATAGGTAAGAAAACAAGAATCAAGTACCCAGAAGTCAAATGTATAACCAACTCTTCAACCTTTTAGGTGAAGCATTAAGCATGGAGAAGAAAGATTTGGTTTTCTGGTCCCCACCCCGAGTTTTGCTTTGCTTTTTACATTGGATCAAACACTGAGTAAAAAGCAAATGCTTGGAAAGATCTCCCTGTACCAAATACTGCACTGTCTAGACACTAGTTCTGTGAACAAAAACATTGGACCTCTCTAAGATGTTGGGTGTCTCCTCACCATATATCTGAAATGCAATTAAGTTTGAGCAAAAGTTACACTACTAGCTTCTCACAATGATGCACTTCTGTACAACATTGTACATTACTACACACCACAGTTGGTCACTGCATAGGATGTGTGGTTCTAATTGGATATCAACTGAATGATATATTTAACTAATAATAAGAACTGATTGAATTTATAAAAAGGATTGACCATTTGCAAGTAGTGTGTTTTTAGTGAATTAACTTAGTTTTACTGTTTAAAACTGGTCTGTTTTTTCAGTCTTCTAACCAGTCCCATCACAGTGACCTCTGATTTCCTAACTGATACATGTATCTGTTGCTACGCTACAAATACTTATATAACCGTTGCTTAATATCAAAGTAGAATAGAAAGAAGATTTAGAGATTTACCGTGGGGCAGCCATCACAAATGATGTCGCATTTACAAAAGATGGTCATTGCCAGAAAGCAACTCACAGATGACAAGTATAATTAAAATCTTTATTTTGAAATGCCTCTAAGAACATATCTAGTATGACAAGTGAATCCTATTAGGCATCATATGTTCAAAATAAAAGATAGAGAAAAATGAGTAATTGTTAACTGCCAGGAAGACAGATTTTTGTTGTTGTTGTATTTATCTTCTATAGAGATTCAATTTTGTAACATTTTTTCAGACAAAAATCCAAACTGATTGATGTGTAGTCCACCCCTTGAGCTATGACAGGAAGCAAGAACTGTCTTAGTCCAAGACTAATGTCTAGGATATACTTGAATGTTTTGGACTAGAGTACACAGTCTACAAATCAACCTCTCTGGAAATAAAAATGAAAAAGAGCTAATCAACTCATATATTGTATTCAATATATAGCCTAGATGTACATTCTCACAGTGAGTACATATATACCTAGGCATTCAAGACTAGAGAATTTTTACACTTTTAAACCTTCTTTCTTCTGTTTGATAGAGCCATGTAGGGCAGAACATACAGATGCCCTCTCAGATCTGACTCAGCCAGAGAACTGCTGTGCTTGCCACATACTTTAAGAATTCTGTGAAAACCAAAAAAAGGGCAGAAATTTTTGTGTATGGATGTATAGACCTTAAAGACCTATAGATACTGAAGAAATCTTTCTGTATTCAAATGATATACACATTACACAGTAAGCTACCCCAAGGAGTAACCTCATAGCATTCATGACTTTCTGAATGTAGATCTCGAAGACCTTAATTTTAAAAAAAAAAACAACAAAATAAAAAAAACAGAGGACAAGTTTACCAAAATATGTATTATCTCTGCATGCCTTTGTTCAGTGTAGTCAAACTTTTTGATAGTTTTGTTCTCTGTAACTGTGGTCAGATTTTCAAGGGGCTGTTAAGCAGGTGAGAGGCATAAGAAGTTTCATACCCAATACCCTGAGACAGGGAAGTTCTTCTGTCACATCAAAAGTGCTAATACAGTCCAGTATGCCGTTCAAGAGACTTTGCATGGAGAAATTTATGCTATGGATATTAAATATTAAAACCATGAGTTTGAGACTCTTCAGGACCACTCCTAAAACAAAAAGGGCTCCTTACATTGGGGTTGCAGAGTGCAGGCACATAAGTGTACCTTAGGGACTAGATTATACTTTTGGGGGAAAAAAATGCTCTCTTGTTTTAGATGGAATTTGGAAACCTTCCTAAGTACCTAACCTCCTTTATTGCCAGAAATTACTTAAGGCAAGAACAACACTTTCTTAGGTGGGTACAAAAGTAGGTAGACTGGTAGAGGCTCAAAGTAGAGGCTTAACAACCATCCTGAGGGTCAGGATCAGGGGATCCAGGAGATGAGCTTTTTACAGATGGTTCTGAACATTACTATAGAAGTTCTATATGTCTACTGTCTGACAGATAGGACAGATACAGTCTCTAATGGTTATATGTAGTCACATAGTGTATCTGGAGGTCTTGCTGCTATTACACAGTACATTCCATAGGCTGTAGAATACTGACAGGAAGGTTGAGCTTTTCTGGGGACCAATAATTTTCATCCATGAGGTTCTCTGTATGGGTATCCTACTGAAAAAATTAGACTGAGTGTAGGACATCATTAGAAGGAAACCAAAAGAAAGGTTGGTATGAAATGAAGCACTCAAAGGGAATTCAGATTTTTTAACTGAAAGAAAGTCTTCCCAGAGAGAACATAATCTGAAGCCATGACTATAAACTTCAGAGCCTGACCTCAAGCAGCATGAAGTTGTACACTACCAAGTGTCCTATCAGAGCTCAGTAGGATTTTATTGAAGTGATAGGATGAGTCTCCAAACAAGGAATCAAGAAGGTGCCATGCATATGCATGTGTACCCCCTGTCCCAGACAGGATGTCACATTAGATATACAGACATTCTTTATATAAAGAATGATGGCATCGCTTCACACAATGGATTTTCAGGCCTCCAGTAATTTGTTCTTGCACAACTTGAACAGTAGTTTAAAAGTTCTTCTTAATAAACTTATTTGCTTCACAACATTAATTTGCTTTTATATGTCTAGGGAATGCTGTGTTCTAGCATGTATTTGTTAAAATAATGATTATCATGTATACAGTTGTCTGTCTCCATTATGCTTTTTTGTTTATGCTGCTAGTGTACATTATTAATTGTTTTCAGCTTAATTTTATAAGACTGTATGAAATATACTCTTGGAGGATTGGCATAAAATCATTTGCAAAGGCAATTCCATTCTGTTGCTGTTTTTTAAATTAAGCATAAAACCTGGAAAGAGAGTTGGTAAGTAGTGTGTTCTTTCCTGTAAATAAAAGCAGGGGTTTCTGAACAGAAACGTAAATGGCAGAATTCAGAAAAGAAGGTATTTCTATTACAAAGAAATTATGTATGCTGTGCATGTGCTCACTTCTGCCCAAAGCCATAGGATGAGATGCTGATTTAAAACTGACCT
The DNA here is from genome assembly GCF_047370975.1 of Nipponia nippon. NCBI lineage: Eukaryota > Metazoa > Chordata > Aves > Pelecaniformes > Threskiornithidae > Nipponia > Nipponia nippon. The sequence continues at coordinate 48,077,526 of NW_028262347.1, forward strand.
ATTTAGCTATAGCCCAAAAAAACACAAGAATATCACTTTCTTTTTCCAAAGCAAAACTCCTTGATGAAAAGATGATATGGGTTCCTCCACATGAAACCTTCAGTTGTTCTTTAATATTAACTCCCTGTAGAAGTTATAATCACTTTTTCAATATTTTACCTAGTCTACTTTCTTTTCATTTTTCTTGGGAAATTATATTTGAATTATGTAAATCATTATCCATCTGCTAATATGAAAATAGTAATCAAGAGCACTTAGAAATAATGTAAATCCACAAAAATATACAAAAAACTGTACTGTAGAGCTGTGCAACTAACCAAACCTGTTTTATCCCCTAGTCCTATTTACAGGATAATAAACCCCAGTCAGGAGAACTAGAAGGATTGATTTCATTGTTCTTTGTGCCCCCAAGAACATAATAAGAAGAGATGGCATTTTATGGGGGAAGGTTTAAAATTTTGCATTAGATGGTACTGCTCTTTAAGAAAAGATGAAAAATTTGACTCTGATATATTGGGAGCAAAAAGATTATTATTTTCAAAACCAGTAGCAATATTAGTGAACACAATAAATAAAATAGATGACTAGCTGTCCAATGCTCTTTTATTCGGTCTCTGAAAAAGCAGTCTCAGGTTTGATACGGATTGTTAAAGGCCTTTAGCTTTTAAAGAAATGTTCTGTTACAGAACCTTCTAAACAGAGTAGTGGCATTTAGGAGATAGCAATAACATTGTTCCGATGTAAACAATATTCTCAATAAACACATATTGAACATGAAAAATAATGATATTATGCAATGAGGTATTTTTTATATTATGCAGAAATTTTTTATAAGTGAATCATCATAAATGCATACTCACAATCAAGTAATTGAAATGCCTAATTTTAAGCATGAACAGTACCAATGATGAACTTCAACAGTCCTCTCTATATTTCTCCTAGACATTTATCACAGTGCTAAATTATTGTAACATGCAAAACAATTTCTATATCAATGTGAAAATCTTCATTTTTGTATACTAGGAACAAGCATTTTGCTCACATAATTTTCCTTTTCCAGAGAGTCTAGATATATCTCACAGACTTGGTTTGGCTTTAAATTGCTTATATTTTTCTTTTATTTATGAAATTGTATAAATCAGCTAAACACTACAATGTCTGCAATAACCTTATCTGAGCCTATATCTTAATTCTTACATAAGTAGAAAACCAGAAGCAAGTGATAACTAAACCCTCCACCAAGTTGTTTCCAAATTACTGAAGATACCTGTTTTACAGTTCTTGAATTGGAATATTACAGCAATTTTAGCACAAATCTAACAGAAAATTGCCTTTTTTTCTTAACAAGTACTGTTTCAAAAAAGACATGACTTCTTCACTGATTCATAAGAAACTATAGAAGATATTTTATGTGCATGCACATACATTTATATATACATAGCCCTTAATTTATGCTTTGCCTTTTAAAGCAGTTGATCAAAAACTAATTACCTAGTTTTCAGGTAATTTCTAGTAAGAAAAGATTCAGAGGGAAGTTTTTTTGTTGTTTCAAAAGCCTAGCCACACTCTGTCTAAAACCACCTCATGACTTGCCTATCTGGGTAATTGCTACAACCTAATATGTACTATGCAGCTCAGACTTTCCTTATTCACATCAGAACATCCTATTTTTCTAGCTGTGGGACTATCATACACCTGAATCTAGTCATCCTTCTATTAAAGTCAATAGCATTATTTACTTTAATTTCAACCATGCAGAATTGGCCAGAGTGCACCTCTTCATTTTCTTTCTTGTACTATCACACATTACCCAGTAGAGCTATAATCTGTGCTCAGTGTTCGTGCCATTACATCTGACAGCAGCGTATAACACATTCTATTATGTGAACATTTAGAAATGCACTGAACTGAGATCTGTAAATGAGTCTCCCTGCAAGAATTTATATAACACATTTGAATTCAATGGGCAAGTACTGAATCTAAAATTCTGCATTAATTTACATTTCATGAAATGATTTACAGAAATGCAAATTAATCCACTTCTATAAAGTGATTACTGCATTTTCTCCTTTATCTTTGCAAAAAAGTTTCTTCCTATTCACTTTCCACTCAAGTCTAAATCAGCCAGTGATACTTAACTGTAAATACGGAAAGAACTAGGAGGTTTCACATTGTCTTCTAAAGGTCAACAGTCTTTGGAGAGATCAGAAGAAAGAAATTTCCTGAACTAAAGGTACTTAATTTAAAAATCACACACCTAGGAAAGCCCTTCTGTTTGAAACAGAAGGCTTTTTCAAACATTTATTCCCGCAGCTATCATACAGTTACACTTGTTTTCCTATCACCTTATCACCCCCCTTCTGTTATAAACATGAAACTAAATTATGTGTGTGTTCATTCCTATTTTCCTCCCCCAACAGATAACCCAGTGCACATGATCTGATGAGTTTATAAACAATTGTTTTCTCATTTTAGATTCAGATCATAAGCTCTCCAAGAAAACATCAATTTTTATGTGTCTGAATAGTATATAGCACCTTTCGCACAAATTCTGCATCTCTAAGCACACACACACAAAAAAATACTACCAGTAATACCAAGATTATTCTGTTGCTTCAGTGCTCCCAGATTTGGTTTGGATACAAACCAAGAGGTAGAAATATAATATCAATATTTCTCTGTGTCTCCAAAATCCAAACCAGTTTCAGTTTTGGAAGAATATTTAGGCTAGAACTTCCTCACATATATATGTACTAATGTACTCTTTATGACAGCTAACAGAATTAATTCCATATTTCAGAACCGATAAGATGTACAACTTTTTCTGATCTGTTTTTTCAGTGAATTGAAACTTTTCTCATTCAGACTTGCGTAATTGTGCCACAGTCTCTGTTAAGTCAGAATCAGAAACAAAAATTCACTTGAAGATGGACCCCTACTATTGGGAAGAGAGATAATCAGGGAAAAATGCGTCATTTAATACAAAAATCCATGATTAATTCAGGGAGAAAACACTGAGAATAAATTCCAAATACCAAGCACTTTTTTTTTCTTTTTTTTCATTTTTTTCTTTATACATTTTTAACCAAAATATGATTACAAAGTTAATACAGTATTTATATAATCCTTATGTATGTAACTGCTTTTAACACCGTCAAAAATTAATAAACATACTGTATTCATTATTTCATAGTTATTAGGTACTTTGCTCTAATATCTAAATAGCATGAATTATGTGAAAACAGGCAACACATCAGAGGAGATATCTCACTACTAAAATAACCTAGTAGTATATTGTTTGAAAGAGAAGGATGTCTGCAAGAGCATATCCCAGTTGATTTATCTCTGGAACTGTAAATGATGTTTCACAGAGCAAGAGTCACTCCATGCAAAAAGCAATAACAGCATTCCTCCCTTTCCTTCTGATAAATAATTCTCTGCAGTGTCACAATTTTAAATGGGTCACTAGAATTGATGCTTTACTGTCCTTTAAAATTCGTCTCTCTCAAGGAAAAAATTTTAAGAGGCAATAAGACTGGTGTTCTGTTTATCTAGACAATCTTCTAATTTTTGTGAAGATAGATTAGCACATCTACAAGGAAGTAAAATTTCATCTAGAGAAAAAAACCTTGGATTCCCACCAAGAGAACAGTACACCTTCTTGAAAACACTTTATTTTATTCATTCAGTTTAGAAGATTGAGCCAGATCAAGTGGCAAGCAGGAAGACAAGGAACATGGACAATTTTTGAGAGTCAGGCTTGAATGGAAGTCAGTGATGTCAGATATTAGGGAGGCTAGCAGACTTACAGGATTAGAAGGTGTGTAAATTTCTGAAGAGGCAATGGAATCAAGTTATTTCATATGGGCAGGGGTGGAAGATCATCGTTCCCTACATTCCTGCTAATCCTGGCAAGGACTTAAAACTTCAAGCTCCTTGGAACAGAATGTTCTGTATTCACAGAACACATCAGCTCTGGACTTAAAAGTCAGTGCCTTATAAATAGAAAATTATAATATAAAGCCTTGTCTTTCATGCAGAAGTCATTCATTTCTGTTTCTTGACATAAAACAATATTCTTTTCTGCTGAATTAGATTTCTTCCAGTTTGGCATTTTGTCTCAGTTTACTGAAGGATAAAGAAACACCAGTGCTAGCACAAAAAAGGGAGAAGACACTTGCAGCTGGAGTTGGAACTGCACTAGGGAGGGAAAGTAGGAAGCAGCTCAGACTGATTCAACCTGTGGTGGAAGTAATTCTAACTGAGCTAGTTAAAATGTTGCAAAATTTAAGAACAAGTTTCTGCTTCCTGTGTTAGCAAAATATGTTGGAATTAATTTCACATTTTATATTACTGATTTGAAGGGAAAGGCATTGAGCATTGGATCAACCTCCACTTAAACAGTATAAATTTTGAGTTTTCAAATACAGCCCTTAAAACGTCTATTACATCTATATCACTTAAAGGTGTATATTTTTTTCGTAGGAAAAGGCACCATATCAGAAGTAGTATACCGAATCACATGATCATTGAGGTTGGAAGGGACAGCTGAGGATCATCTAGTGCAATTCCCCTACTCAAATCAGGGCCACCAAGAGCAGGTTGCCCAGGGCTGTGTCCAGCTGAGTCTTTGTTTTCTTAGATGGAGACCCAACAACTTCTCTCAGCAACCTGGTCTGGGATTTGATCACCCGCACCATGAAAAGGTGTTTTGTTATGTTCAGATGGAATTTCCTGTGTTTCAGTTTGTGCCCATTGCCTCTTGTCCTGTCACTGGGCACCACTGAAAAGGGCCTGTCTCTGTCTCCTGTACTGCTCCCATCAGGTATTTATACACATTGGTAAGATAGCCCCTGAGCCTTCTCTTCTCCGGGCTAAACAGCCCCAGTTCTCATAGCTTCTCCTCATATGAGAGATGTTCTAGTCCCTTAATCATCTTCATGGCCCTTCACAGAACTCACTCCAGTATGTCCATGTCTCTCTTGTACTGGGGAGTCCAGAGCCAGACGCAGCACCCCAGATGCAGCCTTTTCAGGGCTGAGTAGAGGTGAAGGATCACCTCCCTTGACCTGCTGGCAGTGCACTGCCTAGTGCTGCCCCAGAGACTGTTGGCCTCCATTGCCACAAATGCGCATTGCTGGCTCATGGTCAATTTGGTGCCCACCGGCACAGCCTTCTTTGCAAAGCTGCTTCACAGCCTGTCAGGATCTGGGGTACGTTATTCCTCCCCAGGTGCTGGACTTTGCACTTCCTTTTGTTGAACTGCATGAGTTTCCTGTTGGCCATTTTCTCCAGCCTGTCCAGGTCCCTCTGAATGGCAGCACAACTCTCTGGTGCATCAGTTGCTGCTCCCAGTTTTGTATCATAAGCAAACTTGCTGACAGTTCACTCTGTCCCATCACCCAGATCATTAATGATGATGTTAAACAGTGTAAGACTTGGTATCAACCCCTGGGATACACTGCTTTGAACTGTCCTCCAGCTGGATCAGCTGCTATTAATCACAACCCTCTGGGCCTAGATATTCAAGTAGGTTTCAGTCCACTTCCCTGTCCACCTCCCAGTCCATGCTTAATCAGCTTGTCTATGAGAATGCTATGGGAGACAGTGTCAAGATAAACAACGTCCACTGCCCTCCTCTCATCCACCAACCCAGTCATCTCATTGTAGAAGACTATGACATTGTTTGAGCATAATTTGCCTTTTGTAAATCCATGTCAAGTACTCCCAAAGAAATTCTTGTCCTTCATGTCTTTGGAAATGGTTTCTAGGATTCTTTGCTCCATCACCTTCCAGGGATCAAAGTGAGGCTGACCCACATGTAGTTCCCCAGATGCTCTTATTACTCCTTCTTGAAGACAGGAGTGACATTTGCTTTCTTCCACTTCTGAGAAACCTCACCCAGTTGCCCATAACCTTTCAAAGACAATCAAATGGCCTCACAATGGCATTAGTCAGCTCCCTCAGCGCTCATGGTCATCCCATCATGTCCTGTGCACTTGTGGGTGTGCACTTTGTTTATATGTTTTCTAACCTGATACTTTTCCACCAAGTCTTCCTTGCTCCAAACTTTCCCCCTGGTCTCAGCAGCCTCGGATTGCTTAAGGCTGGCCTGATTAGTAAACACTGAGGGAAAGAAGGCTTTGAGCACCTCAGCCTTTTCTGTGTCCTTCGTTACTGTGTCCCCTTCCACATTCAGCAGCAGGCCCACGTTTTTCCTTCTTTTTGTTGTTTATGTACTTGTGTGATCCTTTCTTGTTGCCCTTCATGTTCCTTGACATATTTAACTCCAGATGGGTCTTGGCTTTCCTAATCCCATTCCTGCACAATTGGACAGCATCTCTGCATTACTCCTGGGTCACCTGTCTGTGCTTCCACCTCTTGTACACTTCCTTTTTATATTTGAGTTTAGCTGAGAGACCCTTGTTCATCCATGCAGGCCTCCTGCTGCCTTTGTTTGATTTCCTGCTCGTCTGGATGCTCAAATTCTTGAGCTTGGAGGATGTGATCCTTGAATATTAACGAGTTGTCCTGGACCTCTCCTCTCTCCAGGGCAGTCTCCCATGAGGTTCTTTCAAGCAGATCACTGAAGACACTAAAGGCTGCTCTTCTGAAGTCCATGGCTGTGATCCTGACTTTAGTCCTGCTCCTTCTGTGCAGGATCCTGAACTCCTTTCATGGTCACTGCAGCTAATGCTGCCCTGGCCTTCACAAGCCAAACAGTCATTCCTTGTTTGTAAGTATGAGATCCAGTAAAGCCTGGCTCCTTGTAGGCTCCTCAGTCACCTGCGTTAGGAAGTTGCCATCAAGGCACTCCTAAAACCTCCTGAATTGCTCATGTCCTGGTGTGTTGTCCCTCTGCTGATAACACTGAGACACACCTTTGGCTGAAATTAGAATTTTAACATTGACTGATGATATGGTTTTAGACTTCAGTCAGTACCTTTCAGTGGATGAAAAGAGGGCTAGATATTTTGGCTAGATGATTCTAGTAAAATCTTGATATTGAACACTTGCAAGAATGGTGGAACAAGACTGCTATGTTACAGAGCGTATCACACATTCCTGTAACTTTTTTTACAGGCTGATATTGTCAATATATAAGGTATATATGATAAGTCTTTATTTTTTAAAATTCAGATTTCTGCCAGAAGTGCTGAAAACAGTAATAAATATTTTACTGCATGACTCACACTGCCTGGAACAAATTTTAATGAATTACATTTTAATGCTGCAATCCAAGCATTAAACTGTCAAAGTTATGATTAATAGAGTTGCATTCTAATGAAGGAAAAAAAGCTCTATAAGAGAAGAGAATTTTGTTCGCCATTACTATGACAGTGGTATGATAAGGGTACTGCATCATCAAATATTTTGTAATAATAGAAATATATAGAAAATACATTTTACAGAAAGAGAGCTGAGTCATACTTTTGAAAAGCTGGAGTTATAGCAGTGATGACCTTTTTAATATTGCCACTGCAATAAAAAGGGGGAGGAACAAATATCTGCATTAGGGTCTACTAAAGGACTACTTTTTAACCAAAATACCAAATTTTAGGGTCTAACTGAAGTATACAGTAGTTACTTCAAGAAAAAATATTTAACACATTTAAAACTTTTATTTTTTGTTTCAGCGTGGAAACCAAAACCATTTAACTTCAGGTTGACCTGATTGTTTCCACAATTGTTTCATTCAGCCAATGAACCAAAAAATCAATTAGTTGCACAGCCTTGTTTTGATGGTTCTTTTCTTACTTGACTGGTCTCAGGGAGAGTAAACAGCGTAATGGTCCCAGGAGTAATCTACTATCAAACCCAAATAAAAGTTCTCAAACTAAATACATTAACACATAGAAAGAACCCTTAATTCAGACTGATGCCTTCTGAAGGTAGTTAGTTACGTGTATGTGACAGAATACCATGGATCATCTGTAATTTATTTTTCTTTTCATCACCACTGGACACTTCAAAAAGGTCAAACACAAACCAAACTATATTCCATCTCCAGGTTAGAGAAATAACATGGGTAATATTAATCAGGTATCCACACAATTTATTTGTTGTACTCAGAAGAATGGAGGCATAGAGGTGAGATCTGAAGTATTTTATCATTTAGATCTAAAAGATTTTGCTCAGGTTGGAAATGTGACTTCAAAGTGTGCAAGATATACTTGAGGATTAGCTACATGTCACCTGAGTAGAAGTGCCTCTCTGATGCATCCTGGCTTACTTTGTGCTTTGGTATCAATCATCTTGCTGTGAGGGATTTTGGAGCAGAGTGCACACACAGACACACACAAAGACACACTTTTTAAATTCTAATTTACTTAACCCATAAATAATTTAACCCTAATTTACTTAATAGTAAAAGGTAACACTTCATATTACTAATGAGTCTGCAGTAATAAAATGTGGTGAATGGCAAATTAAAAAGAAGGTTTTTTCTCTACAGAAGGCGAGGGAGATCCTGCTACAAATAAGTAGTAGCATTGCTTTTACAATCATTAGTGAACTTAAGGAGCAAAAAAAAATTGTTAAATTGTGATAAAACATTTCAAATATGTATTTCCATTTTGTCAGAAAAACTGAGGTCTGAACTAGGCTTATTAAGCTAGAGCTTACCAACCATGAGATAGATATCAGTACATTGTTATGATTAGTAAGCACATGAAATATTTGTAGAATAAATTTTATATTTAAAGAACCATAGAGAAGACCACAAAGACTTCTTGCTAAATTTAACAACAAGCTGTGTAGCCATTTTTCTAAGAACAAGAAAGGAGTAACTGCTTTGGCCTTAGCAGAAGGTAACAATAATTTAAGATAATTTTTACTTCCTCCTACAGCACACTGCTAAATCAGTGTGTTGTTCTCCATATCAATGAACAGAGAGCTCAGTCACTGTAAAAAGATGCTGAACAAGAAATGCACATAAACAGCTACTCTACATAGTAAAGTAGGTCAAAGGCAGAGCCATTCATGTCTTTAGCTAAACTCATCAAACACTGCCCACTTGTCATTAGTATATCACTTCCTGATATCTCAGGATCCTGACTCCATTTCTATGCAATTGCCCTCTCCATAAAAGCTCTCTGAAGAACGTCATGCTGTAAGATTTTTCATAAGTATTTAGCCCTAATTTGACCCATCAAAGGCATTTGACAATATTACAACAATACATACATCAGCCACCATATTCATAACTGAGGGAGACCAGCAAATAGGGATCTTTTCTGCTTTGCTCTAAAAAAGAGAAAAAACAATACCAACCACCCCCCCAAACCTAAACTTACATTTACTAACGAACCTCTAATTTCCTGACAAAGACATAAGCACTTGAAATCACTCATATATATATACATATACACATGCATACAAACTGACACATACATATTTATATTTTTAGCAGTACAACATGACTATTGAGTTCTCCAAAGGTGTATCTATTGGTACTTTTGGGGAAAAAAAAAAAAAAAAAAGATCCTGTGCTTTGCTGTGTGTGGAACATCCTGCTTATGCCCTGCCCCATGCACATATTAATTTCTATTTAAAATTCATTATTATTTTTTGCATTTCTTACAAATATCTACATCCAATTTCAGTAGGTCAGAGGACAATGCTTTTTGCTTCTCCTCTAGCCTAATGCAGAAACCTTGATAAAGCAACATTAAGGATTTTTTGGTAGGATGACTAAAAAGTTTAGTACCATGGTCATTGTTTTGTTTCTATAGACCCTGGAGAACTTTGAGTGGATAACATCATCAAAATCAGAGAGCTCTTGCTGACTTATTCTTTAAAATTAAAAGTAATTTGAATAAAGAGAAGTGAATAAAAGCAACATAGTCTTTAAATATTTTTTTCTCTTGAAGAATGCACATGGTGGCTGCTGTCCTCATGTCATAACTTCTTCTCATAATACACAGCTTCTAGGTACTTTTGATTATTTAACAAAATGTGTCAAAAAGAGGACTGTTGCGATCTTGCATTTTCAATTATTCCTAAAGATTGGCATCATAGACTTCAGGACACAGAGAGTCTGTTGTCGAAAACAGATTCAGGTTTTTAAAGTATTGCTAAACCCATATTTTAAGCTTCAACACAGAACATTTATCATATCATAATGCCACACTCAATTTTTCCCAGTGGAAATCTTTAACACAATTAAAATTTAAAACAAGCCAATAAAGAAAAACAATTATGACCAAAAGCATAATTAAGATACACTGTTTAGTTAAAAACTGTGTTTTTCTCCCAGCTGATATCTTTGCCTTGCAATCTACATTTTGCAAACACAGGTTTGTTAAACTTGCCAAGTGATGGATGAATCACTCAACATCTTTTCTGCACATATGGCCAAAGAGATGAAAAATGAAGAAGTGATAGCATTTGATTTTAAAATATAAATATTTACAACAATCAGTGTTTGAATGTAACGAGTTTTAATACAGAGCTTCCTATACTTAGCACAATCTTATGCTTTACCTGAGCTTATGTCATTCTTTTTTATAAATAATCTTTTAAACCAACAAAAGAAATTTAGAAAAAGCTAAATTAAACATTGTTATCACCCACATTTTATTTCTTTCCTTATTTTTTCTTTAAATTTGGTGAAGATTATTGTTAGAAATTAAAAAATGAATGAATTTATATCCATTTATGTATATCAGTTAAGTTGTTTAAAAGATACCATGATGTATATATGAAAAAGTTACTGTTGAAGATAAAACTGTTGGCAGATAACCACACTGTTGCTATAATAGAAGTAAGTTCTATATTACTTTGCAATACAGTCAACAAAGAAGATTGCCAGTCACCCCAAATTAATACCTGCATTTATTTTGCCTCTTTGTGAATAAAACACATACTAAGTCAACCAAAGGATTTACAGTGGTTGAGTAGTTTCCAAGCAGATATGGCAGATGAAGGTTAAGAAAAGTTATGAAGTTTCTTTCTATCCTCTCATTTGGAGTTACTAGCCAGACTAAATCACCACCACCTTACATTCAAAAATAACTTCAGAACAAAGAAGCTCATATTTTTCAATGAAAAGCAGAAAGACAGAACAAGGGTTCCAAGTTTGGTGGCTTTTGTAGTTCTGAGGTTCCAGGTGTGCCAGCAGGAACTGTAAGTATTGGTTTGCAAATGTGTCATCAAGAATAGTAAAGGCAGTTGGGCAGTTCCCTGCTTTGCGCCCAGTTAGCCACAAGCATGCTGGAGGCGACAGTTGTTCCTCCCCTCCTTCCTTTCATTCTTCTCTCAGCCTCCCATTCCCTCAAAGGTGCATTTTCAGTTTCATTACTTCCTTGCTCTCCTGCCATTGTCCTCACCATCACTAATTAGAACCCAATCTCACACCCCAGCCATCTTGACCCACCACAGTACCCATTACGGCCCTGTCTTGGCCTTGATCATGTCTATGGGACAGGAACAGCATGTCTCAATGTTAGCTGAGGTTCCTCAGCCACATTTGCAAGCCAATTTATCTGACGTCTGAAGTTACTTTTGTGTACAGTAGTTAATTATTACCAAATAAATAATTAGTAACAGGCTGTGTTAAGCTGACAAATTTAGGTCAGTGACTGCAGTATTATTATTCACACATTAAAGGCACCTGATCACATGAAGACAGGTAAACTTTCAATCAGGTGATAGTCTGAATACAGGCAAAGGGAAGGTGCTACCATACTGAAACGGTTTGCATTTCAGCACTGTGACTAGTATGATATTGTGGAAACCCTGATATATAAGACACAAGATTTGATAAAAGATTCATAACATTGCATGAGTATGTGGTGTAGAAAAAAGAAAATGAAAGGAATTCTTTTTGGCAAATATTTTCTTTGTGGTAAATATTAAAAGGATTCGCAGCAAATAACATGGTCTTTGCAAAGCAGCTTTCTTTTTTGAAAAGATTTCTTTTACCACAGAGCTATGAAGGACTGGGACCTCTCCAAGATTTGTTTGGACAGTCTACCAGAGGCTACAAGTCCCTAGACAAGGATTCCCACCTGTCCTTCATTTTATTCAAAAGTTTCTGTGGTGGATTAACCTTGGCTGGCTACCAGGTGCCCACCAAGCCATTCTCACAGGACAGGGGGAGAAAAAAATATGTGGGTCAAGATAAAGGCAGTTTAATGAAAAAAAAAAAAAAAAAAAAAAAGGCTGAAGCAAAGTAAAACCAAAGGAGATTTATTCTCTACTTCCCGTCAGCAGGCAATGTCCAGCCAGTTTCTGGGAAGTGGGACATCAGTATGCATAGTGGTTACTTTGAAAGACAAACATCTTAATAATGAGTGTTCTCTCTCCTTCTCCTTTCTATTAGCTTTTATTGCTGAGCATGACACCATATGGTATGGAATATCCCTGTGGTCAGTTTGGGTCAGCTGTCTTGGCTATGTCCTTTCTCAACCTCTCCCCACGCCCAGCCTATCAGGCTTTCTGGGGGGAAGGAGGGGCTTGAGAGTGAGCCTTGATGCTGTGCAAGCACTGCTCAGTAACAGGAAAAACATTGGTGCATTATCAACACCATTCTACACATAAGGGAAAAGTACAGAACTATATGGGCTGCTATGAAGAAAGTTAATTTCATTCCAGCCAGACCTAGTACAATCTCCAATCCTTATTCCATACTATTTAGACCAAGCTTAGGTCCCACATAATTTGATACATCTATGTATCTTCTGACATTCCATTGTATCTATTTCTCATTCCTGAAATCCCTCTCGCCAACACTTATAGTAAATACTAAAGCCATCTTTACATGCAACATATAGATTTATACATTCCCATTAACCATCATACCCCGTCCCTTAACAGATAAATAGATACTATTTCGCCATTCCATAGGCCTCTGCCACTCCCCAAAATGTCCATAAGGACAGGCAATGACTTGGGCCCCACCTGTCAAGGTGGTCACTCAGGACAGGATAAGCAGCATGTGGGACGGTTGGGCACCAATGCCAGGTTGGTTTGATCATTGTTGCACTCACCCAGTTCCTTGCTAAGCTCACTCTTTTTCTGTTCGGGTAGTTCCTTCTGCATTTCATACAACATCCAACTTAGATCATCGGTTATTTTCCACCAAGGTTAAATCTTGTTGAGGTGCACACCAGATCTCCCCACCCTTCCATGTTATCCACCAAGTGCACCTGGATTCTAGAGAGAAGATAATCCCAGAAAATGGGTTTGTCTTTTCTCAAGGGAGGAGAAACCCACACTGCCTTCCTCAGCCACTTCCCTGTGTGCACTACAGGGATCTTATTTCCTCCCACAGTATGCAGGAGCCTTGTTTGGGCAGGACCAGGATGGTTAGCAAATCCTATGGTGTTAAGCAACCAAGTGCTGCTAAATTTATATCCCAGTGCTTTCATGCCCCAGTGCCCAACACTCTCAGTATAGTCTTTCACAGTCCATTATATCACTCAATCTTTCCAGAGGCTTGTTGGTGATAGGGGACATGATACACCCAGTCGGTGCCATGTTTCTTGGCCCAGAAGTCTATGGGGTTATTTTGGAAATGAGTCTCATTGTCTGACTCAGTTCTTTCTGAGGTATTGTGCTGCTGTAGAACTTGCCTTTCAAGGCCCAAGATGGTGTTTCAGGCAGTGGCATGATCTACAGCGTATGTTTCTAGCCACCCAGTAGTCACTTCCACCATGGTGAGTACGTATCTGTTGCCTGGGCAGATTCATGGCAGTGGTCCAATATAGTCAATTTGCAAAGCCTCACCATATTGAAATCCCAGACACTGCCCTCTGTTCTAGGGAAATTTTACCTGTGTGGCTCGTTTGATTGCAGCACGTTTCACATTCATGGATGACCTGTGTGTTGGCCTTAATGGTCAGGTCCAGCACCTCGATCATGAGCCCATCTATGTTGCATCTCTCCCTAGATGTCCTAATGTTTCATCGGTCCATCAAGCTACAAATAGCTCACCCTTACTCTCCCAGTCCAGGTCCACCTGAGCCACTTCGATTTTGACAGACTGGTATACCTGTTCATTGGTTCTATGTTCTACAGTGGTACATTTTTTGGGCATGGTGAGTGTCTATGTGACACCTTTACAGCGTTTTCTACCCAGACAGCAATCTCTTGCCACAATGTGGCAATGCAGATGGGTTTACCTCTGTGCTGCTGGATGATCTGCTTCCACTGCTGTAGCCACCCATACAGGGTGTTTGCCACTACCGATGAGTTCTATAGAGTACTGGCTACTTTTCTCGTTCAGCACTCTCCAGTGCTAGTTAGATGGCTTTCACTTCTGCAAACTGACTTGACTCACTTTCTCCTTCAACAGCTTCAATGATTTGTTGTGTGGGACTCCACACAGCAGCTTTCCACCTCTGATGGTTTCCTACAATATAACGGGATCCGTCAGTAAACAGATCATAATGCCTTTCATCTTCTGGTAACTCATTATATATGGCGGTGCCTCTTGGGTACAAGTCACCTCCTCAGGTGGTGCTCCAAAATCTTTGCCTTCTAGCCAGCCCACGATCTCTTCCAGGATTCCTGGGTGGTTGGGGTTCCCATTCAAACCCATTGCATGATCAGTGCTACCTACTTACTCCATGTAATGCTGGTTGCATGATGTGTAGAGGAGACATTTCCTTTGAACATCCAGTCCAGCACAGGCAATTGTGGTGCCAAGAGGAGCTGTGCTTCTGTACCAACAATGTCCGAAGTGGCCTGAGCTCCCTCATATTCTGCTAATATCTCTTTTCCAGTTGGGGTGTAGAGGGCTTCAATACCCCCGGCTCCAAAACGCTAGAGGTCAACCTCAGGTTTCTCCTGGTGTGCCAGAGGTTCCAGATGAGGCCATGCTCCCCAGCTTCAGTGTAGAGCATATTTTGCACAACTGGTCCTGTACAGATGGGTCCAAGGGCTACCGCTCAAGCTATCTTCTGTTTGATCTGCTCAAAGGCTTGCTGTTGCTCAGGACCATACTCAAAGTAGTTCTCTCAAGCTCACAAGCTACCATTTGACTCTCAAGAACTGGATCTCTTAGGTAGGTCCGTTGACCTTGCTTTTAGAATAATCTGAATTATTCTTTTTCCCTTCTCAGACATTTATTCTGCATTGTTGTCCCACACGATTATGTCATTGGTGTGTTGCAGATGTTTGGGGCATCACCCTGTTACAGTGCAATCTGGATCAGTCCATGACAAATAGTAGGACTGTGCTTCCACCCCTGAGGTACACATTATAAGTGTATTGGATACCCCTCCACGTGGAAGCAAACTGTGGCCTGCATTTTGTTGCCAAAGGAACTGAGAAAAATACATTAGTGATATCAGTCACGGCAAACTACTTGGCTGCCTTGGACTCCAGTTCATATTGGAGTTCTAGCATGTCCGGCACAGCAGCTCTCAGTGGTGGCATAACTTCGTTCAGACCACAACACTCAACTGTTACCCTCCACTCTCTATCAGACTTTTGTACTGGCCATATAGGGTTATTAAAGGGTGAGTGAGTCTTGCTGATCACTCCTTGGCTTTTCAATTGGTGAACCATCTCATGGATGGGAACCAAGAAGTCTGGACTGGTGCAGTACTACTGTCGATCCACTGACATGGTAACAATTGGCACCTGCTGTTCTTTGACCTGCAGCAACCCCACAACACTGTGTTCCACTTGCTCCATGAGTGTTCGACTGAGACAAATACATTTTTGTTGTGTGAAACTTGTTCAAGTGTTAAAAATTGTTTTACATCTTATTCAACTGTCCACAGAACAAGATGACTTTCTGCCAAGGAACACTTGAAATTCAGTTTGTTTCTTCCAAATTAACTATTTCATCATATTAATTAAATAATATAGATTTCATCTGTACCTACACTGTTTTCCAGTTAGAGAAAACTGAGATATTGAAGTGTAACATTTACAAATTTAAATTTGTGTTTTATGAAACACTTGATAAAACTGACTATCAGCAACTCTTAGTATTGGTTATGAAGGCACTGACAATTATATCTGGCTATTTTGGACAGGTACCTTTGTACTGTTTTCAGCATTTCATGTAGATATGCATGTATCATAAAGTAGAAAATGAAGCCTATTAGATTTCTGAGAAGTGAATCAATAAACTCATAGTGGTACTTCAGGGCAACCTTTAATGCAATGTATCTTTCTGATTTCATAATTATGAAAGTTTATAGAAAGCAATTGTACCTTTCTTGAATAATACTAAGTTCTTTGGTATGTCCATACCCCCAGGTCCTATTCCTGGGAAAGTCCAGACAGAGTCCTCCCTTCATAACAGAAACCTTTTAAGAAATACATAAAAGAACAGCTGTTAATTTATTCTGAACAAAAAAAAAAAAAAAACCCAGCATTTTTCACAGAAGACCTCTGTATCAGAATACTTACTTAAACTGCAATACAGGGGTAGAATCTACCCTGTGTCTGTAGTGTTTGTTTGTCTTACATTTCCATTGCTCAAGAAAAAGAAAAGAGGTGTTTTAGGAGGGGTTTGTTTGGGGTTTGTTTCCTTGGAGGAGATAAATTACCTTTATCAATTAAACACACCTCAGTTGTCTCCACTCTTTACTATCCTGTATAACTAAAGGCAGTACCCAAAGCAGTAAAAGTAGCACCTCCATGTTTCCAATGGATGCAAAAGCTTTGTCCCAACCCACTTTCTCACCTTTCACCCGTCTTCTCCTGCTACGTGTAGTCTTATGCCCACAGGGTATGGCACCCCAAGGAAAAAAGTTAGGATGAGATTCAGGTTCAGCTTTGCACTCTTACATGTAGGTGGCTACATGTGTGCTAGATATCTTACCTTCTATGAAGATCAATTAATGTCATTAGTGAACCTTGGAGAGCTGTTCTTTTGTATAACTGTGGCTTTAGGGCCATGTGATATCTGATGCATCTGCATGGGATTGATAGATATGACAGAAGCCTTACAAAATATCTGTTCCTTTCTTTTTTGGCAAGGCAAGCTAAATCACTCTGTCTCCCTAGTTGCAGTGATTAGACTTTCCCTGATTACAGCTGAAGTTTAGACAACACAGAAATACTTACATGAAAACACTTAAATTATGAAACCCTAGATATCAGTTCCATTAAATAGTAGGTGCGAATACTATTTAAGGGGTCTGAATAATGTTATGTTCTCAGACTGCATTCTATATGATTTGCATTGCAATGGGGGGAAAAACCTCATAAAGAAAGTCAGTCAAAGAAAGATAGGATGCTTTTTACATTCATTAATATTACTAAAAATTCTCATACAAACATTTTACGATACTGGACTAATAAAAGTCTGCTGAACTCTTATGCAGAGTATTTTAAACAAAATCAAAATACTTGGCTCAGAAATCAGTGATAAAAACCTCACCAGCTAAGTAAGTTTGCAGATGACACGAAGTTGGGTGGAAGCGTCGATCTGCTAGAGGGACCTGGACAGGCTGGATCGATGGGCCGGGGCCAACTGCATGAGATTCAACAAGGCTAAGTGCCGAGTCCTGCACTTGCGTCCCCACAACCCCATGCAACGCTACAGGCTGGGGGAGGAGTGGCTGGAGAGCTGTCTAGCGGAAAAGGACCTGGGGGTGTTGGTTGACAGCCAGCTGAACATGAGCCAGCAGTGTGCTCAGGTGGCCAAGAGGGCCAACGGCGTCCTGGCCTGTATCAAGAATAGTGTGGCCAGCAGGACCAGGGAGGTGATAGTGCCCCTGTACTCGGCACTGGTGAGGCCGCACCTCGAGTACTGTGTTCAGTTTTGGGCCCTTCACTACAAGAAGGACATCGAGGTGCTGGAGCACGTCCAGAGGAGGGCAACGAAGTTAGTGAAGGGTATAGAGCACAAGTCTTATGAGGAGCGGCTGAGGGAACTGGGGCTGTTTAGCCTGGAGAAGAGGAGGCTGAGGGGAGACCTTATTGCTCTCTACAACTACCTGAAAGGAGGTTGTAGTGAGGTGGGGGTCGGCCTCTTCTCCCTAGCAACAAGTGATAGAACAAGAGGAAACGGCCTCAAGCTGCGCCAGGGGAGGTTTAGGTTAGACATTAGGAAAAACTTCTTCACCGAGAGGGTGGTCAAGCATTGGAACAGGCTGCCCAGGGAAGTGGTTGAGTCTCCATCCCTGGAGGTATTTAAAGAACGGATAGATGTGGTGCTCGAGGACATGGTATAGATGGACTTGGCAGTGCTAGGTTTATGGTTGGACTTGATGATCTTAAGGGTCTTGTCCAACCTTGACGATTCTATGATTCTATGATTCTATGATAATATCTCCAGCTAAGGAAGAATTATATTATGAAGACTAAACATAAGGAATAATAGGAAAACAAGTACAGCCACACCAAACCAGGCAGGAGGTTCCTCCAGTTCAGTAGTCAAACAAATGTGGGGTGGGTAGGGGCTGGTGGGACAAGCCATAGAGGAAAATGTGGGGGGAAAGTCTTCCCTGCTACTCTCGAGTAAATCAAACTTATTTTAAAACTTGAAATATGGCAGTTAATAATTTCCACATTCTTGTGACAGTAGCTTGAATACTGCAATCACGAACTGCCTGACAAAGTATTTATTTCCATCAGTTTTGAATTTATCACCCTCTGTTTTACTTGAACACCCTTTTGTGTTCATATTTTAAGAAAAACAGGTTATCTAAGTTCATCTTTTCTGTAATTCATTATTTTATGTAGTTATCATTCTGTTTTCATTCTTCACTTTCCCAGTTTAAATCTTTTGTCTTCTTCCTGTGAGAGTTTTTCAATACCTTTGGCCACTTTTGTAATAATTCCCTGAATCCTATTTAATGATAAAGTATTGTAAATGTGAATTTACAGTGTAAATTGGTACAGCATGTATTATTTCCTATGAAACTACACTGTTGATTTACTTGTCTTTTTATTATTGTCCATATTGTTCTCCTTGTTTCTATGCAGACTAATACTCTGTTTTCTTTTCAGCAGCAAGAGACATTATCTGAGCTCTCCCCAGTAGTATCTAGATCACTACCTTGCATCAGTATAGCCACTGTAAACCCATGCAAAAGGTAGAGATAGTTTATAATTTTCCTTACAACCGATATTACCTTGCATGCCATCTGATAAATTTATTTCCATTCCCTTGCTCAATGAAAATTTTCATAGTTTTCACTTTCTTACCAAATCTAGTAACTGATTTTTTTTTACAAGTGAAAATGTAATAATATATGTGAATTTATAAACACATAAATCTTAAAATATAAATAAGCATGTGTTGGACACTATGTAACCTAAAGATACTCTCATATTAAACAAAAGAGGAATATTAAAGATTTTGCAACTGTTTCCTTCATAGGATAATGGTTCACATTCAGGATAAGAGATAAAAGAAAGCCAAAGGTGTAAAAGAAACCATAAAATACTTGCCTACCTCACAGACAGCTAATATGACAATAAAGTAACTACCACTTTCTAAGGGTGAAAGTAATGATCATAAAACAGATTTTATAGCCATGAAAAAAAGAAAGTGGATAAATCAGAATATGAAATAGGAATCATGAAATTCCAGAAGGAATAGATGTGTTCAAAAAAGTAATAAGAATTGTCTGCATTTAAAAGAAAACTTATTTTTCCAAAGTTCTGGTACATATAAACTGACAGCGAATGCTTTTTTCTCCATCAGTAAGCCCACAGGTTTCAGAAAAGCATCTGAGCATGCAGAACTGGAAGCTCTTCTTCATATTAACAACTTTAAATTGTCTTAATTTTTTTTGCAAAAAACACATATATCCATTTATACCTAAAAATTGCAGAGAGTAGAGTAAGATTGAAATTTGTAAGTGACAATAATGTCTATCTATGTAACAACAATTCTTAATTTAGTAAGTATAACTCCTAACCATATTCGTATCTTCTGGAACGTGCTTTCTAAAATTCAGGGACTTGTAGTAATTGTGAGAACTAAGAACACTGTGTTGTATTCATCCTCCCCCCTTAATAACCTCTGTAAAATGTCACTTAAGTAGTACTGTGTGAAAACTCCCAGTTCTCAATCATTTCATTCATTATACTCTCAAGTAATTAAATTTGCTTTAATCAAGATGGCAAATGTACTTTCCAAAGTCAGACAGACTATTTCAATATTTTGTCTCCATTCATCTGAAGGAATTTGACAAGTTATCTAACTAGAATTAATTTTGCTACTAAAATAAAATCAAATCACTGATTCTATTAAAAACCAAAATCTTGATTCCAAGAGAAAATACGAACTCATTGTTAAAATTAATTTAAATTTACATTTAAAGCAATTAAAAAACAATAGCCCAATTATCCAGATGTAATTCCACCACCAATTTCCTAAGTAACCTTGGTAAAACTGGACAACAAACTACCTGATGAAGCAAAACACATATAGCTGGAATTGAAATAAGGAAGTCAGAAGCGGTAAAAGTCTGTCTCTTGTGTTTGCTTAATAAGTCATTCAAATATTGATGTACAGCATCTTGCAAATTTATTATAAAGGGAAATTAATATCTGTAAACTATGTTGAGATATTAGAAAAAGTCTATATCATTGGCCATTATTGATAGCACATGATATACAAAATTCTTTCTGGAAATAATACAAAGACAAATGCTGCTGAATATCATATTATTGTCTGAATTTATTTGAGGAACTAACAGCAGCTTACCAGCATGAGAGATATGATAGAATTCAGATATGATAGAATTCAAAAAAAAAAAAAAAAAAACCAAAACAAAACAAAAAACAACTGAAATAAACTACTGAACAGATATCAAACTATTCAAATTTATTTTCTACCATAGTGCACTTCGATGCTTGGATGAACAAGAGTAGAGGATAGCAACTATGTTTCAATGCATCTAGCATCATTGTTCTCTCTGTAAGCAAAGGAAAACACTTAGCATTAGCAAGCAGCAGCAAAAAAGGGTAGGCATTAAGTCATATTTTTGAAAACTGATAAATTGAATATACAAAGATATCCCAGTTGAGTAAAAGGCTGATAATGAAGTACTTGGTAGCGTTTAGAAAGCACAATAGGTGATAACCACAAGGAAAAAATAAATGCTTAATATGTTAGCCCTTTTCTTCAAGATCAACTGAACACTTCAGAGTTTATGCTCTGTCACAAAGAAATCAAAAATAACGAAAGTAGAATTCTCATTTCCTCCTCATCTTAAGGAAAAAAAAGGTCTAAAACTGATATCGTGTTCATTCTAAGGCAAGTATTTTAATAGACTTTCAACTGATACCTGGAATGGATGCTTTTGAATCAAAAAACACAGCTGAGTGGACAAAAGACGAAATCTTTAAGAGACATTTGCTATAATTGGGAAAATGAAAAGAGACTATCAGCTTCATCCTGCTTCTGCTTTCTTAAAAAAAAAAAAAAAAAGTGCTGGACTGGTGTGTCTGTCCTACATTTTTTTAGTATTTATCAGAGGAATTGAGTTATAAAATGCAGCAAAGACTGGCATGGTCATCCTGAATGGCTTTTGAAGAGGTGGTCAGCACTGAGACTAGCTTGATAGCTTAGACCAACATGTAGTAGCTGGTCAAAGTAGCGGGACAAAGACAGTCAACAGTCTATTATTTAAGTGGATTGTGGAAGGGTGAGTCAAGAGTTCTGAGGTTTTCTTGCAGAGATTAAAACCTTCCTTCAGTGATCAAAAGCCTTCTAGCTAGCGCCTCCAGCAAGAGAGTAATTATATTATGAAGAATAAACATGAATAAACAAGAACTGTTTAGGCCATACTAGAACTGCAGAACCCAAGTCTTCCATGAAAGCAGACAGCACAGTGACTAGCCTTACTGAGAACGGTGGTACACTAAAAAGTGAAATTAACTTTCGAACTGACCTCCTCAATCTAGGAGAAGCAGCTCTGGGGCCTGGCACTAGGAACCATGAATGGAACAAAAATCACCACCTGTGGCAGGAGCCAGTTGCTCTCATGGAATTAAAAGGCTGGTGTTAGAGAGGCTGAAAAGCACTACTTTAGGAACATTTATTTCTTGAAATCTTTATGTATTTCAAACCAAATAAGCAAAATCTTATTTGGTTTTGTATTGTCAATGGATAGGATAGGAAACATTGCATAAAGAGAAGCAGCACAGACCAGGAATCATTTGGGCTGACTAGAGGAAGGAAGTATGTTATGAAATTTATGAGCATATACAGACAGGGAAAACTTGCTCTAAGTTAACATGTACACGTTAACTAATGGTTTAGTTCAGAGCATATTGAATCTGTTTAGATATCAAAGTTAGACTGCTATATGTTATAGATTTGTTTTCTACTCTTTTTTTTTCTTGGGGAAATACTCAGTAAATGTAACTCATTATTATTTATTGAAAACAATTAATTGTTTAGAATAGAAAACAAAGTATTGCTGGTTTACACTGGTTGATTGTTTTGAAAAATTCTTGCTTACAAATTCAAAGTGCCTACAAAATAAATATTAATAACACTAATACACAGGTGACACATATTTATAAACAATAGTTACTCTTAAACATCCATAATAATCATTAGCACTATTGTGTGGTATCATGGAATAAAGAGAAGAATGGCAATTTTTCAGCTTCTTTCTGGAAGAGTAGCATTTTTTTATACGTATGAAGGACCTTTGAAGCTATATATCATGCAATTTAGTTGAAAATCAAAGGGCATGATTTATTTTTATTTTTGTTTCTTAAGCAAGACATTTCCAGCTCATTAACAATAAGCACTGAATTATTCTTAGATCATTCTTTCTGTTTACTGAAAAAGATGTAAAGGTTATATCTAACAAATTCCTGCTTGCAATGGGGACAGCAATTTAGTGTTGCATAGAGATAGATGCAAAAAAGACAAATAATTAGAGCTAGTGATATTGAAACCTACTGCATGAGGCCTGTTTACTTCAAAGAAATTGTGTGTCACTACAGTAAGGGGGGGGGAAAGAAGACGGCAGACTGCCAAGGTGAGTTTCTGTTGGGTGACAGTCAGTATTCCAATCTAGAAAAATGCTTCTGTCATTTAAGTGAACTTGACAATGGGCAAATCAGGCTACAAAGCTATCCCTCAGTAAGAGATACATGTGCCATTATAGGGCCATAGCCACTCTCACATTATTAAAAGAAATTTTCCTGGTTCGTAAGTTCAAAGACTGCTATAAAATTTTTATGTATTTTGGAAAACAGCTTGAACTGTGTTTCTTTTTAAAGTATTTTGAAATGGAAATATTGTGCTTCAAATTTTTTTTAAAGTTTTTTTCTAGTACTGAAGTTTCTAAGTCTGTTAAACTTTTTGAAAGTCTCATGTCTAGAAAATATATTGGAGGGGAATCTTACATTAGTGAGACTACAGAAACAAGATAGCAAACCTGTAATTAACACTAATGTCAGAACAAGAAAAAGGCCAAGACTATGAAATGTAATACTTTCTCTCTTGCAGCTTTGACTAATCACTTTGAAAAGCAGTGGCCACTGCTCCTCCCCTTTCCATCTCAGGGAAAGCTGACAGTCATTACCATCTACAACTCCTTCAGAAACAGAAAGAAGTCATAATCCAGAGTATTCTCCCATTCCCTTCTCAGCAGGCCATGAAATGCAAGGAGTTGAAGAGGGTCAACATGTGAGGAAAGAAGGCTTCTTTCTTGTAAAAGAGGTTTGAAGTAGATAGGAAACACTACCAAAAGAGACTGAGCATTTGGTGGTAAGGATTAACATGGAAGTTGCATAGAGCAGCAACAGAGGGGTAGGATATCCAAGTAAAGAGGAGAGAACAGAGACTAACAGGAGAGAACCTACAGGTCCAGGAAGCCTCACAAGTCCTTAATTATCTTCCCCATCAAAACCCCATTAGTCTCTCCTAAGCTGAACTTCTCCCTTTAATGTCCCTGAAAATCTCTTTGAGCCTTCTTTCCCTTCTGCTAAACCTGGTTCAGACAAGACTTTACCTGTTTCTAACCAAAAATGAATTCTTATCTAATCTAACCAAAATTAAATTCCCCACAAAAACATATTTTGTTTCCATTATCTTATCCCCTAAAAGGTGATATGATGCTCCTCAGAACTAAGTGCAGAGGAGCAGAATTTAATTTCCAGCTGTGCTCATGAGCTGATGTATGATATCTGTTTAAAATGCATGCACTTTTGGGCAGAGACTACTTTCTATTGCAAAGGTCAAAAGGAAAAGCAGAACTGAGAAAAAGAATGTATTTAGACAACTTTTTTTTTTTTTTCAAATTATGTGCTATAAGCTTTTGTTTGTATACCTCTACTCTATCAAATTCCTTTTCATAACCTTCACAGGAATTGCAAAAAAGTAAAGAAATACTAACTTCATTACAGTAAGTTTGACTAGACCAAGGGAACAGAAGGTACAAAGCCCAAACCCTTGTGCCTAAAAACATGTTTCTCAAAAATAAAGAAACAATGTCTGAAAAATGAAGAAAAAAAAATTAGAGATAAATTAAACTGATAGTTTGGCTTTAGAAGACTTTCCTGGAAAACAGGATAATATCTACCAATTTTGTTAAATTATTTCCTTATTCTGCTACACATTTGATTTCACTGGACCTTGAAAATCTTGTATACAGAAATAGGATAAAAAGTACTAATTTTTTTTCATTAACAGGAAAATTTTCATTTTTACTGCTATTTCACAGCCTTTTCTGTTTTCTACATAGTCGTCTTAGATCAACAGTTCAATTCAATTAAATCCTAACATGCCCATGACTTTACAGTCTTTAAAATTATTACAAAACAATGCATCAAAGCTTTTGAAGTGACAATTTTATGCTTGTATTTCCTTAAATATCAAGGAAACTTTACAAATGAATCAGTTTTTCTTCCTGATTCTATTGTATGTTTAGTCATCTAATTATATTGTATGATTTACTGATCAAGCTGCATATTTTACTAATCAACCAGTACACTTTCGTGAATTGCTTATTTTAATATTTGAGAACTTACATATTTTACTGATTGAGTTACACAATTCACTGATCCAACTGAATATTTTATTGATCCAGCTGCATAATGTGAAAATCCAGGTAGACACAAAGCTGTTTGGCTTTTAGCAATACTCTGAGTACTTTTTTGGGCTTTAAATATTATTTAGATACAAAATACTCTTGTTTTGAACAGTTTTCCTCCTCTTGACTGCTGCAGAAATTATCCCTGTGCATTCTACTGCCATTCAAGTTTTAACATTTTATCTCCCTGGCAGGGTGAAATAGCCAATACTGTGCTGCTAAGCCACTGGTGCCCATGACAACTAGGATAAAGGCAGCTCATGGAAAATTTTTCTACTTTTTTATGATGGCAATCTAGCCAATCTGAGGTTAAATTACCCAATAACAGACCAGGTATACCCTAACTGAAGAGATGAAGAACTGAGTAAGCATCTGATATCTGTAAAGGAAGAAAGGAAACTGAAAGGGACTGAGGCATCTGCACAAGTTCCCTGACATAGCAGCTGGGGAGGAGTCTTTCTAAGTAGAGGTCAAACTTTTGCTTTTCTCGGGACATTTATGTATAGGAAACACTTACTTAGAGGATGCTGAAATGAGAAAGATGGACATAAGGGTCAACTATATATTCCCCATAAAACACCTTAGCCAGAAGGAACTGAAAAGTTTTGAAAAGGCCAACATCATGAAACTGCCTGCTAGCTTCTCTTATAACTGAAAAGGACTTTGAGAGTCATCATGAAGGCTTTACTGGTTGTCCTGGTTTCGGCTGGGATAGAGTTAATTTTCTTCCTAGCAGCTGGTATAGTGCTGTGTTTTGGATTTAATGAGAATAACGTTGATAACACAGTAATGCTTTAGTTGTTGCTGAGTAGTGCTTACACTAAATCAAGGACTTTTCAGCTTCTCATGCTCTACTGACTGAGAACACTGGAGATGCACGAGAAGCTGGGAGGGAGAACAGCCAGGACAGCTGACCCAAACTGGCCAAAGGGCTATTCCATACGTCATGTGCAGTACATAAACTAGGGGAAAGCTGGCCAGGGGGCCCAGTGCTCGGGAACTGGCTAGACATCTGTCCATGGGTGGTGAGTAATTGCATTGTGCATCACTTGCTTTGTTGTTTATTATTTTTATTTTTATTTTTATTTTTATTTTTATTTTTATTTTTATTTTTATTTTTATTTATTTAATTAATTTCAATTCTTAAACTGCTCTTATCTCAACCCACAAGTTTGCTCACTTTTACTATTCCGATTCTCTCCCCCATCCCACCAGGGTGGGGGAGTGAGCGAGCAGCTGTGTGGTGCTCAGTTGTCGGCTGGGGTTAAACCACAACTCTGGTAGGTACTACCATCTTACCAAAGCTGGAAGCAGACAAGAAAGTACAGGCCAAACAGAAAGCTGGGGAGAGAGAAGTAATCTCTGTCCCATGAAGGATCAAGAGGACTTCTTGCAGGGAAGAGCAATAAGGGACTCCAGTACAAAAGGCCAAGGAGACTGTTTGATATAGGTACAGAGGTACAGCTTGTAAGAAGAAGAAAATACCAGTGCTAGGTAGGCTTCTGCAAGATACTAGGTGGTAAATCTTTGAAGGCTATGAGCACAGTCAAACAGGAGGATTCTGTGTTGGGAAATTCAGAACAATTTTTCTGGGTAAATACGTGGAGTAATTCGAAATGCTTCTGGTTATGTGCAGAAAGAAGGGTTAATAAAAACATTGCAGTTGCATTGTTGCTATACAACACTAATCATGGTGGGTTATACAGAAATTACATTTTGTAATGCTGTATTTTAGTTCCTAGTCCTTTAATTATGCATTTGGCATCCTGCTTTCCTACAAAATATTCCACATTGTTGATTTACCATGCTTTGGGAAATATATGGAAATGGCTGCATTTTATTTTTACTACTGCTGAACTGCTACGGTTTATTTGTTATTTCTGAGTAGTAAACAGCCATCATACTTTTACTTACACACACACATATGTATATATCTACCTTAAAATAATTGCATGGGGACCTTTTTTTTCATTCAACTTCTTCCTCATTTCTTGACTCAGTATTTCTGTGTTTACATAACCTCTTGGTCTGAGTTCAATGATACATTACCAGTGTCCATTATGGAAGAAATATTTCTGTTAGCTTTGTTATTCAAAAAAAAAAAAAAAGTAGCAGGAGGCTAAAGCATAAGCTATTCCTTATAATACTGAAATGAATGTTGAGCAAGTTACTTAAAACTCTACAGGAATAAAGTATTGGAATCAGGCCCTAAGGGAAAGCTAAGGTTTAATGGTTATATGCATAACATCAATTCATTTCCTTCCAGACAGCATTCAAGAGAATAGATTCCATGCTGAATGTTTCTAAAGTGCTTCTTTAGTTGGAGCAAAGCAAAAATTGGTATCTTTTTATGACCTCTACCATTTCTTATGGGAACAAATCCTACCTTTGAGCTAAGTATTAATCTGTGCTCATAATAACCATCAAAAGTTCAAGTCAAAAGGAAAGTGAATGAAGACTTTAAAAAATCTGTCCTTAGTTTCCTTCCATCCTACCTATAATCAAATAATATTTTGACATTTTAATAAATAAATATTTTTAAATTAATTAATTTTCAATTTGTACTTTGGTGACAAGAGTCACCATAGCACTAGGCATAACAGAAATTGAGGAAATAAAATTTATTTGAAATTCTGCTATTGTTTTTTTTATAGAAAGAAAGATTATTTGCTTTAAAGGAACTAAGAGCTATGTCATACTTGTCAAACTTAGGTTAATGAGGTGATATTGACTATTGAGTAACTGACCATGTGTCACTCAAAAGATATAGGCAATAGGCTCCTATTCAGCATAGGGCTTCCATTACTGTAGACTTATGTGTATTTATATAGCTCACACATGTAAATATGCCTCTGCCTGTATAATTTCATCTTTAAAACTTTTTATATGAAGACATCACTCTCCCTTTTTTGTTGTCCTACTCTAAGAAAAATTGATAAAACAGGCAAAGATTTTTTCATATAAAGAGTGATTTCATTAAGAAAAACTTTTTATATACAAACTTATTCTGTTCTAGCATTTGGCTAGTCAAAGTTAATGGAAAAATTTTACTGAGTGCAGAAGTGGAAAGAGAATCCTAAGACTATGTTAAAATTCTAAAAATACTTTCTAAAAAAAATCTTTAAATTTTGTGAAAAATACAGGTCTCTAATGACCGAATTAAAGAAGTAAAAAATGTTTGACAATTTAAGCACTGATAGAACTTATTTTGTAGTCATTATACAGTGGTGACTCAGAAATAATTCTAATTACACTATGTAATAAGAAAGTATTTCATTACATTTTTATGCATAAATCACATATTGGATGGATACACACATGGATCATATTGACCCATGAAGACAAAGCCAAGAAGATCAAAATAACACTGAAGGATGGGAGGTATGACCATTCATTTTCTTACTTCCTTTTTTTTTCCTCCTGGGGATTATACATTGAATAAGTTTCAATTAAATAAAGGTAAGGGCACATTAAGTGTATTTAACAATGCATGAAAATAATATACTAATGGTGCTTTTTGTGTCACTTAATACACAATGTTATTAAAAATAGTTTAGATATTTGTTTTGTACCATAAAATCACAAATCCTGAACATACTCAGGAATCACCCTTTAATTAAAAATTGAAAAGAAGATTCTTTTTTTTTTTAATGTGATACAACTGTGTTAACTTGAAGTTACAAATGTAAAGAGCTCTTACTCTAAGGATGTTTTAAAATATTTTCTTTCTTACATCCTCTCTTAAAAGTTACATTTTCATTGAAACATTAATGATTTTGCTAGAATCACCACAGGTATAAGTGAAAACTCAAAGTAGAGTATGAGGAGCTCAATTAGGATACAATTTTAAATTACCTCTCTATAAACAAGATATATTTCCCATTTACTTTTCATTTATGTGCAAAGAAAGAAAGTGAAGGACTGTTATTAAAGACTGTTCCAAAATGTGATATTATCTCTGCCTCAGCAGGAACTGCAAGAATCAAAGAAAAACTCACATATTTTGACATAAAAAAGCTACTAATTGAAAAGTGTCCCACTGTTTCATGTATTTTGGCTGCATGTGACATAATAATCCACTTTTGTTTATAAATTAAAATAATCAGCAATTATATTAAATCTTCCAAGCCACACTGTTAGAATGATATTCAGTCTGCTCATAAATAACCCCTTCTTTTTCACGTTTCCATGTTTCCAACGGAGCCAGTCAGTATGGTTCCTGAAAATTTCTTAAAGTAGATCAAGGAGACACAACATTTAGGTATCACCTCAAAAAGGGAAAAGGATTTTGTCTCATATTATGGATGAGGTATCAGCAAAGGCCTTTTGCAGGTATTACACAGCACCAGAAACGATCCCTTTAACCTTTTCTAAAATTGAGTCTATGACAGAAAAAAGTCCAAAAAATGTTGTTGACTTCAGTACCCTTACAATTCTTTTTGACCACTAAAATAGGACCATTTTGACCATTTTGGACTATTACAAGTTGAAAAAGCATACTATACAAAGAAAGTCCAAGAGAAACAAGCCTAAGTGGCCACAGTTCCTCCCAACTGCTATAGAAAGCAAGCCAGCTTCCAGGCTCAGCGTGGAATATTATTGTTTTGCTCCAGATTTAACTCCCTTTCCTCTGTTTCTGTAACATCTTTTCTTTGAGAGGCTACCAATAACGTCTCCACGCACCTTAAGTGAATATTCCAATATTAGCAACAAGACCGCAGTATGAAAGAGGACTAGCAGTAAGATTTCTTGGACAATCACAGAGCCAGACAATCTGCCTTACCCTGTGATATGTTACATGAGCCTTCAGTGTCAGCTTTATTTTGTGAGAAACGACAAATAAATTCCTCCTGCTGACCTGAGCACTTAAAGGGCTGATCTGCAGTATTGCTCAGATGAAGCCTCCACTGGGTATAACATGAGCATTCAATTGTGGGAGCAGAGTAGATGCTAGCATCTATAAATTCCACCTCATTTATGCATCAAAAAATTTCATGTTCTAGAAAGTCAGTGAAAGCACCAGGGGATCCTTATATGTCTGATATTGGGGGAAAGGCAAGGAGAGGGTTGATAAATGCTTTCAGCACAATTGGTTGATTTTAGTGTTTTAAATTAGTCCTATAATAAATACAAAGTGAACATTGTAAGTTGTCTGGTGGTTAAGATTTATAAAGGATGAAGGAAGATGAAATGCAACCCTTTCTTCTTTTCTTTTCTTGTGATCCAGAGCATGGATTTTAATCAAAATCTTGTTATAAAGCTACCTCTCAATGGATTATAACACTGAACTATAAACAATTCTATAGTTTCTCCCAGAGTAAAATTCTATTTTATGTCTCAGCTAATCTAACAGTTCACCATTTGCTGCTGCTTGCTCTCCTTCCTTCCTACATCATTTTTCTACTTGCATATTCCTGAATCTTTCTTTGAAATGACTCATCAACCCTTTTATTGATCTGATCCAACCCACCAGGCTAGGGAAAAATAGCCTTTGTTAGGTTAATTTTTGATCACTTTAGCAAAATCACTCAAGTGCAGGGTCAGAAGCTCCCCAGAACAAGAAAAGGGGTCATGATCAGGAGAGAAGACAGAGCAGGGAGTAAATCTTTGATATCCATAATCTAACAGATTGACAAATGCAATATAATTTTATCCTGAATGTCTTCAAATTTGTTTCACTCTCTGTAAAACAATTAAATCTCCATCCAGCCAAAGAAAGAGAATGACTATTGCTGGTTCTTATAGTACTTGCTCGATAACTGATCCTTATGGAATACATACTTCCATTTAAATTAATAGATAATTTTATTTTCATATGACTTTTCCTATTTGCCATTCATTGGTCCTATTCATTCTCAACCTGGTATGTCCTCTGACTGATTCAAAATGCCCTCTTGAGTTTTTGTCCCATACCTTCCCATATAGCTCCTTAACTTCCTCGATATACACCTCTCTTCCTGGTCCTCAGTTCCTACCTCCTTTCTGATTTCCCACGCAAATCTCCATATCTTCACACTCATTTTCCTCTTCCCAAACACAGTCAAAGTGCCCACATACCTCCCCTTTTGATACATATCTTGTCCATTCCTCTAATGTCTAATTGTCTAATCCCTAGATCCTGCACCACTAATGGGCCAGTGCCTCACAGTAGCCACATCGTTGCTACCAAGCTCAGCCCTGCTAAGCACAATGCTCACAGCTAAGCACAATCTGCTTTTTCTTACCTTTTTTTCACAGCAATATGCTTGACTCCAGTTCTTGACTGCCTAAGTTACAACAGGCTCAAGGAGGAAAAAAGCAGTTTTCCAGACCATTGCAGTCATGCTAAGACGAACATTTAAAACTGTTGTCTCAAGCTTTGTCTCAACATCCACAGCACGCTAAAAACAAGGGCTTTCTGCAAAATCTCTACAGCCAGTCATCCCTGAGCATATACTGCTCCTAGGTTAGCAGCAATAACTACCAAAACCACAAGCCTCTTGGAAAACTCAAATGCATACCATGTCTGCCAAGAGATAAGTGACTCACAATCTGTAAAATACTGATGATCTAAGATAGTGAGGGAATTATCAAATGCTAATACAACAGTTTTACTATAACTGCTTGTGATGAATCAATTCTAGAGGAGGTAATAGATATAAATAGCAATGAATACTGTTTGTTAAAAAAAAAATCAACATGAAGCATTGCAAAGGATATGTGTGAATAAACCTAAGGATTTCATACTTTTTTTTTTTTGCCTATGGATCCCAATGTAGCCTTCATTCATTTGCATATTACATGTGTTTTACCAGTTTCCAAACTCTTTCTTTAACTAAGTATTAAGACATAAGCATCCTCATAGCCAAAGTTCTTTAGGGAGTTAAATCTATTTTTATACACACAAAAAAGTGGTTTCAGTGTCTGTATAAAGAATTTATGAAAGACAGCTTATTTGAGAAGCAGGGTTCATGAAGATCTAGGAGAATAAAGAAAAAGTGATGAAAAAAAGATTCATCCTGAGCAGCACATACGGTCATCTTTCCCATCTCAGTGCTACTTGTGGATATCCAAAACTCAATACAGCGAGTATATTTCCTCAAGTCTTAAAGGGCCCCTGACAATGAAAAAGTCCTCTTTCATGAAACACTCAGCTTTTCACATTTAAACATGTATTAATTTTTTACACCCTGGACTTCTAAAATCTAAATTAAATCTTTGACATTTTTGAGGAAAAGAAAAAAGTCTAGACAGTCCAATATGCAACAGTCTGATTATGCCGTAACTTGAGCAACCAAGGCCATACATGTCCAACATCACCAAATTCAATGCTTCATAAGTAATCCATAGAGTCTACCCTTTAGCATAGCCTGCAAAAATTTTTTCTCACACCAGTGAAATTGTAAACGGGAAACCAAGAAACCCTTTCCCCTAGAAGTCCTGTCTCCTGCAATGAGGGGGTTAAAGTATGAGCCTATCATGATTATTATTGTCTTTTTATTCAAAAGGAAAACACTTTTCACTCAGACTTAGTAATATCACATCAGCAGAAGAAGATCAAGTTCTGTAGGGTACTGCATGTATTCAGAGTGAGGTTGCCTGACAGCACTATGAGATGCCTCTAATATTTTTAACTTCAGAGGAATATATAAAGTCAGGTATGGCTTCTGTTTCATGTATTAAAGGGAAAGAGAACATTGATAGTAAGAATAAATCTATGTGCAAAGAAAAACGAAGGGAAGGAAAGATGATACAGGCTACAGTGAAGGTACAACAATTCTAATGTAGGTTACGTAGGTGACATAATACATGACTTGTCAGGACTGTGCTGTTTTGTGTCCATCACTGCAATCCACCATTCTTTCCCAGTGTTCATGGTCCTAGTATCATGATGTATCATGACATTATTTGTCAAGGATTTGTCTGAGGGTTAAGAAAAAAGTGCAGCCGTATTTCATAAACAGGATGCCAGGATGATCTTTCTGTTTTTTATTTGCGTAGCATCTAACAGACAGGGCCTCTTGCCTATGAAAATAGTTCATAGTAACAATATGTTAACAACATAGCAACAATATGTTAACAACAACAATAAGTAAAAGAGGAACTGCTGCTTTTGGAGTTCCTTTGATTTCAGTTCTAGTGATTTTTGATCTGCACTTTTTTCAGTGGAGTAGGAGACCTAAGCCATAGAGTCAAACATCCCATAAACCCATTGGCTGACAGCAAATTTTCTACCAAACTGTATTAAAGAGTTTGGGTTTTATGGAAGCACAGTTTGGTGGGTTTCAAGAGCAGCTACTTCTCAGTTTCCTTGAGATATGAATCTGTTTCAGGTAAAACAGGAAAGATGACTTTATCAAGATATGTTCATGAGAAATGACAGCTGTCCAGATGGAAAACATACCATTTATTAATCCACCCCTCAAAACATTAATATGCATTCAATAACAAGCCTTATGAATTTAACAGTCTGTTTTCCATCACTGTATTTTTATGCTTTCCAGGGAATGACTGTAACAATAAATCCAACTTAAAATCACAGGCATCGATTCTTCACTTTTCAGAATCTGTCTTTGCAGTGAGTTATAAACCCCTGAAGGTGAATCCACAGTATCAGAAGGCATTATCTTCATACAAGAAAACAATTGCTCATCCCTTGAAAGCAATGCAATCATTTCAGATGCAATTACAGTTATATCCTTCAAAATTTTCAGCCCTAATCCAAAATTCAAAACCCTTTTATAAAAAGACTTTTGGAATAGGTGTGGGAATATTAAGAAATTTATTATAAAAATTGTTTTATCATGTCACCTGTTTTTATACAAAACTCTCAAAACCACTGAAGTCTATTCTGGTAGATAAAATGTATATAATAATTTGAATTAAGTGTTTATAAATAACGAAAAGTTAAAAATTCCAAAATTAATACTTCATTGACACTGTTATTGATTCAGTATTACATAACTTACATTCTATAAAAGCTATAAAGAACACTATGTTTGTCTTTTTTTTTTTCTTCCTGATTATTATAATGTAGATATTTTAGAGAATTTTGTTATGTAAATTATTTTCACATTACAGATCAGGCAGTAAATCAATAGCACAACTGACAAAGTAACTTTGGTCTTCCAAATTGCTGTTCAGGGCAGTAGTCAGTAGATAATGTTCTTGAATCCAACCAAAGATCTATATTAAGCAAAATGTGTTGATTTTTGAGTATAGAATAAATAAAATAACAAAATCGAAACTGATTCTCTAGCTAGAGCACCTGAGAAAGGAGCAGATATAAAGCTAAGATGCAGATAGCAAATAAAAGAAACATTACTATCAACAGAGGTGAACATTATATAAATTACACAAAAAGTATTATAACTGAAGGAAAAAGAAAAAAGGATTTTTTTTTTTACACTGCTGTATATTTCATGACCAGATTTAAAGAATAACACAGAGAAGGTTTATCTAATGTATTACATTTGCTTCTATAAAATTCAGTCAGGAAAATTGCAAAGAATAGTACCATATACAGAAGCAAAGTTTTAGATTACTGTGTTACTCTTTTCCTCAGTAATATGGCATTGTCAAAGAAAGTACTTCCAAAAAAGTATTACTATCTTAGGCAGTTTAACTATGAAGTAATTTTCAAACAAGCTCCTGACTAAAGAATGGAAATGAGCCAAGTACTTAAAGAAACATAAGAAAAAAAATCTAAAGCTAGAAAAATACTAAATATCTAGAATAATCTCCATGTTGCTGGATATGAAATGCTGAAGATTTGTGAGAAGGGAACAAAGCTAATTTACTGGCTTCAGAAATGTGCGTTGTAAAAAAATATGAAATAAATTAAATAGCTTGGGTTCAGTATAGCATAAGGAAACATCATCATTATTAGTCACAAGAAAGAGGCAGGAAGTTTACACCAGAATTGTTATTTGTAACAATAACTTTAGATAGTGCTCTTCTGGGAAACCATCCAGAGGGTATGTATTAAATGGAACAGTCTGCCAGCACACTAAAAAGAGACAAAAACTACAGTACTTAGTGCAAAAAAAACCCTGAAACTAGAAACAGTATACAGCTGCAGGTAAGACAAAAGGTTGTGTTAACCAGAGTAAAATGTAAAAAGAGAAAAGACATTATTACTCCACAAAATTTTGTTGAAAATACCCTCCTCCAACTGTTTCTGTAAGCAGTAGGACAGATAACTTTGGTAAATGAAAACAAACAAGGTGAAGAACTGAATGTATGCATTGCCTTTCAAAATCTGTATCTATAGCACAGTGGTAGAGTAGGCAACTGAAATCAAAGGTCTGTATTTACTTCATCAGACAGACACAGTTATCTGTCAGCAGCTTTTATAATGGAAGTCATATGAAAAGAAATACATTTCACTAGTTTGACTGCAGAAAAACATGATTATACCATAGGAGAAATTATACTGATCAACATACAAAATTCAAAATAGCTAATAATTTACTGCTATAACAGTCACTAAAGTTTAAGGAAAGCCAAGTAGGTCTCTTACATTTGTGACTACTTGTGATTAACAAAAATTGACTGTGAACTGACCACATTTTCTGAAACAGGAATTCAGGAGACTCCAGCAGCTAAAAGTAAAATCACAATGATCTTTCTTTTTAGTCTAGTTTTAGCAAAAGTTATATAAATTTAGCTAGGCAAATAAGCAAGCTTGTTGATATACTTACCTGGTGTCCTCCTTTTGCTGCCTGCTGTATTTCAATGTGGTGCCTGGTACTTCCCTCAGCTTCTGAGATATGACATATTGCTTTGAAACACTGCAATTTATAATAAATTTACTTAATGTTTCATTGCACTCTTCTGTAAACAAATACCTTCTTAAAAAAACAGTAATTGCAACTATATACATACCTCCTATAAGTTTTCCCCAGAGCTATATATTCAGCCTCACAAAAGATTTAGTAGGGATTCTATGGGGAATTTTATTACCATTCTCAGATAGAAGAAGAAATGTGTTTAAGTAAGAGCTGACATTTCAAAGAGAGTCTTTGTGGTACCTACCACTCTTATGAGGGATTTCCTGTCCTGTCATGCTGAATTATTTACAGAGAATGCCTGTATAAACAAAGCCTGGAGGACTCCAAAGAGCTGGAGGGCCACCAGATGCTCCATAAGAAAAAAGAGTGCTCAGAAAATAATATCTTGATCAGTGTAACTTTGATAGTACTGGAAAGCTACTGCAGTATGTTCTCTACCGTCTGATGCTTTCCAATTTCCAGAACACCAGTTATGCTTTCAAAAAGAATATTAGGTTGGTTGACAGGGTATGTTGTAGATAAACTGACACCACCTGTTTTAATAATCTCATTATGTTTTAGGGTCATACGGATTCATTGCTTAATTCAAAATGATCTTGAAAATTACTGATACAGGCAATTAGAAGTGAAGGGTTAATATACTTGGAATAAGGATTGGTATACTCAGAAACAGTATACTACTTAAATAGCTCATGTTGGAGACATGGAGCTACTGGAAAGAGTCCAGGCAAAGGACCATGAAGATGATTAAGAGACTGAAGCATCTCTCCTATGAGGAAAGGTTAAGAGATCTGGGGCTGTTCAGCCTGGAGAAGAGAAGGCTCTAGGGGATCTTATTAATGTAAATAAACAGCTGAAGGGAAGATGCATTGAGGACGGAGCCAGGCTCTTTTCAGTGGTGCCCAGAGACAGGACAAGAGGCAATGGGCACAAACTGAAACACAGGAGGTTCTGTCTGAATATCAGGAAACACTTTTTTACTGTGAGGGTGACTAAGCGCTGGCACAGGTTGCCAAGACAGGTTGTGGAACCTCCCTCCTTGGAGGTATTCAATAGCTGTCTGGACACAGTTCTGGGCAACTGGCTCTGGGTGACCTTGCCTGAGCAGGGGAGGTTGGACCAGATGACCTCCAGAGGTCACTTCCAACCTCAAACATTCTGTTATTCTGTAAAGCTATGATTCTGTGATATTAACAACTAAATATAAATCAAACCTTCTTTAGCATACTTAGCCTAATTTACAACAGCATGTTGTAACTTCTAAAGTTCACCAAAACATTACTCGATTACATCATTATAAAATACACCACTACTCTTGTATATCCTAATTCCCATAGTTCTCTAACATTTGAATTCACAATTTAGTCTGCTGCTCTTAGTTATTTATTTACTTTTATAAGTAAAGTCCCTGGTGGATTTCTATCCATAGAGAAACCTCTCCCCCAAAATATTATCAAAAGTCATTGTGCGTAATACAGTCCTTCAACACACAACCTTCAGAGAAAAGGAAATGTTCTTCCACTGCAATTTCCATTAGCAGTTAAATGACATTATTCGCCCCTAACTGGGAATTAAAATTCTTAGTTTGATCTGAAATTATATGAATGGAGAGATTATTACTACATGGCTCTTGAACTATTTCACAGTTTGGGAAACTGAAGTGTGGTTGGATTTGAAGGATTTGATTGTGATCACAAGAGATCAATGGCAGGGACAGAATAAAGGACTAGCTAATTAACTTCCAGATGTGAGCTGCATTTAGTCAAAAACTGCGCATTCCTTAGATTTCTCCTTACTCTCCTCCTCTACTTCACCACTTGGAAGTCAATGAAAGACCAAAAACTGTCAGTAACCCTAAGCTGAAGAGTAGGTGCATATTTATGAAATCTATACTTTCCAGAAGACAACTGATTAATGTCATTCTTAGAATCACCAGACCTAGGAATCACAGTATCACAGGATGGTTGATGTTAGAAGGGACCTCTGGAGGTCATCTGATCAAACATCCCTGCTCAAGCAGGGCCACCTAGACGCAGTTGCTCAGGACCATGTCCAGACAGTTTTTGAATATTTCCAGGGAGGGAGACTTCACAACCTGTCTTGGCAGCCTGTTCCAGTGCTCAGTCATCCTCACAGTAAAAGAGGGTGAATGAGTGAACAATTTCCTTAAACTCTAATCTTCACAGAATGACTCTTTCTTGAATATTTTTAGCATTTCACATTGCTTCAAAGAAATGTTACCATTTTTGCCAGTCAAGAAACTTTCTGTATTCTTTTTGTCATCTTCACCCAAAGATCCTTTTCTGGTAATAGTCAACATAGCCTTTCACTATCTAACCTCCTTCTCCAAAGTTTCTCCTATTCCATGCAATGACAATTCCAGGACAAGTTTAATTGGATTTCCAAATCTTAAAGGCACCACTTTCAAGTCTCTAACACTCTATTGTATTTCTGACAGAGGCAAGCATTGCAATTTTAGATGGGAAAGCATCATAGCTCATATAAACAAAATGTTCAAAATAATTTGTAAAACCAACAAAGATCATACCACTGTGGATTAATCATTAGTATTGGCTAAAAAGCAATGAGATTCTCAGAAGAGCAATGCTTAGAATTACAAAGAAAAGGACTTGAAAATCTTTTTAAAAGAAACAAACAACATAGGAACAAATCACAACAATTCACTAGTAAAAAGGGAAGGGAGGGACTTGCTAAATAATTGATGGACAGTTACAAAACAAAAATTAGCACAGGGATTTTTTGAGATAGCATTTTGTTGTTATTATTGAGCCCAAATTTCTAGGCCATAGAGTGGTTTCTCTGCACAACATAGAAAAATATAATTTTTGGACAGAAATATAGCAGGCCTGACTGGTGACAAAGATGTTCTCTCAGGCAGCCGAGACCAATTGCATTTGTGGTTGTTACAGTCATGAAAGCAACTGGTTTCCATTACATTTAGAATAAAACAACCAAAAGTAACAAGTAGTAGGGATTAGCATTTTAAATTCTGGCCACTAAATCAATTGAACGTTATTTAAATTTCAAATCCTGACCAGTTGTCAGGAAAGACACCATGGTGGTTCTGTTTGTCTTTTTTGTTTGTTTTGGCAAGTAAGAAATAGTTAGTTCCAGTCCTTTGATTGAATTCCAGTTTAGTAATTAATTCCATTCTGTCCACTTAAATGATCTTAGAAATTTCATGGGGAAAAGTCACTCCTCCCTTCTTCCCTAAAAGTAACATATTGCTGTTTTCTACTGTTCAAATACCAAAGTCATTATATCCCAAGGCCATGTCTGAGTAAACAGAATGAGTTCTAAATGAAACTGTTTTACAGGGAGTGCTTAGGGATTTCTCTTGAAGACAATGTTCTAGACATACAGCACGAAATTGTTATCATTAGAAAACAGGAAGGCTTTACTTTCAAAAACATCTTGTTAGCTATGTTCAAATTGCCCGCTAAAATGTGTTTTCTTGTTTATTAAAAGTAGAAAAAAAAGCTTAAAGTATGAAAAAATGTAAAAGAAATTCTGATTTTTGACTTTTCTTACTTATCTTTTTTCTCTGCAGTATCACAGGCTAACAAAGGTGCAGGTGAATATTAACTTACCTGATTGCACTGTTTTCTGGCAAGTGTTCCTTTTTAGCTTTTGTCATTTATCAGAAAGAAATCTCTGGTTGTCACTAACCTTCTGAGGATCAAAAGGTTGGTGAAGGAAATTGATGTCAACATCAAAACAGGTCTTCTATGAAATTTTATTTTCCTCTCTAAGAGTTCCTTTGAAACTTCAAGAATCTTACTCCTCTACTCCATTCTATGTCCCATACTGAGATGAATGATCTTCTAGATGTCAAAGGCTAAACATCTAAGGTACAACATATTCCCAAACTTGAAAAACAAACGAAATCCTTCTCATCAATGAGAGAAACATGTTTCAAGACTACAGAATTGCAAAACATATTTTTGCTCAGAGGAAGTTTCTAGTTCACTTTCCAAATGGAAAAGAATGGTTGTCATCACAAAGGCATAAATTAGGAGGAAGTCATGGGAATGCTTGATGCTCTAAAAAGATGTTTAAGCATTACCACTTCTCAGAATAGCAGTAGTGACAAACCAAATAAATTTCAGAAAAACAGTGAGGCCAGATACTACAGTTAGTTTACACACAAGAATCTATGTTTCATAATATTTGCTACAGGCTAGTCTGAGTTTACAGGACATGTTCCATTTTTACCAGGTAAAATTGTATAATTATGTAGAATTCAAAATTAGGCTCATGAGAAAAAGGATCGTTACCTTCTAGCCCAACGATCCATTTGTTCAGAGTGTCAGGGATCCAGGAATTTGTTTCCTTGAGCTATTTGTCATTG
Source organism: Nipponia nippon (assembly GCF_047370975.1). Taxonomy (NCBI): domain Eukaryota; kingdom Metazoa; phylum Chordata; class Aves; order Pelecaniformes; family Threskiornithidae; genus Nipponia; species Nipponia nippon. The sequence continues at coordinate 48,117,650 of NW_028262347.1, forward strand.
TGCAGTATTAACAAAACTATAGTGGTTTCTGAACTAATATTTTTGTGTGGAAAACATATGATTCTAAAGGTACATAGCAGCTGAGATAAGCACAGGATTTATTCAGAGCTGTGATTCTCAAGCCAGGGCTAATGAGCCTACATTAGGTATTGCAGCATGAAATACCATAATGTCTCTGTAGGTGTAAGCTTAGATGTCACTGAAACCCAACAGTAAGCTTAGACTTGTCCCCAAAGTGGATGTAATCAGGCTGTTAGCAAATAGCTAACAGTAACCTGGGCTGCATTAGGCAAAGTATTGGCAGCAGGTCAAGGGAGGGGATCCTTTCCCTCTACTCAGAACTGCTTAGGCCACATTTGGAGTACTGGGTCCAGTTCTGGGCTCCCCAGTACAAGAGAGACATGGACATTCTGGAGAGAGTCCAGCAAAAGACCATGAAGATGACTAAAAGGCTAGAGCCATCTCTCCTATGAGGAGAGGCTGAGAGAGATGATATTGCTCATTCTGGAGTAGAGAAGGCTCAGGGATCTCATCAATGTGTACAAATGCCTGAAGGGAGGGTGTACAGAAGACAGAACTTGACTCTTTTCAGTGGTGCCCAGTGTCAGGACAAGAGGCAATGGGCACAAAAAGAAACACTGGAGGGTCCCTCTGAACATCAGGAAAGTTTTTACTCCAGCACAGGTTGCCCAGAGCAGTTGTGGAGTCTCCATCCTTGGAGATATTCAAAAGCCATCTAGACACAGTTCTGGGCAGCTGGCTCTGGGTGACCTTGCTTGAGCAGGAGGGGGTGCCACAGGTGTCTTCCAACCTCAACCATTCTGTGATTCTTTGGAAAATTGCACCTGGTTCAAATAATAGCTAACACCTTTTCTGCTTTCCTCTTTTGCTTTTTTTCACTGTCTAAGAACTAGATTTATTCAAACATTGTTTATAAAAATGGCCTGCTGATGGAACTCAGAAAACATTCCTAAAGCCTCTATGATAACATGATCATGTACTTTATAGATCTCAATGAGATCTGCATCAATAATATATTCTGGCAAATCACTAGTACAACATATGAGGTAATACACTGGAAATCATCTTGTCAGTTGTTCTGGACACTTTATTAGTAGTGGTAAATATACAAACCTGACCCCTGTAGTTTTCCTGTTTATCTGTAGAATTCCTGTTGGGTAGTATCCATATTATTATTTAACAACACTAAAACACTTATGAATGTCCTTTGTAAATTATAGAGAGATAAACTCTTTTCTCACACATTCCTTTTGGCTCTTTATGTACTCTGCTCTTTCATCCTACTCTCTTTCCCTTTCTGTTAGTCAGTTTATTGCTCGCTTTTTTTCACTACAAAATTGTTTCAGGTTATTTCTTTTCCTTCATGTTCTCAAATACTTTTCAGAAAGAGAGAAAGAGCTGAACTAGATGTTTGTTCATCTGAAATACGACATTTTATTTTTAGAAAGTGGAATCATGGCTCTTTTTGATAGTCCTAAATGCTTTTTAGACATGAACTTTAACTGGTTCTTGGCGCTTGTTCGCCTTAATAACCTACATAAAATAAATGAAAGAGTAGCATTATAATTTCCAGGTCACTTCATCTCCTTTTCTATACGGCATATTGAAATCATTCACAATATATATTTTTGTATTATCCACAGGATTCTTATATCTTCATTTTTTTGCTGAATACTTACATATATACTCATTTCACCTAAGAACACCTTACTATCCACTTTTTTTGCCTCTACTATACCCTTGCAAAGCAATCATGTGATAGTCTCTCATCCAATGTTATCAAACTGTAGAGATGCTCTGCTCAGCCTTCCCTGCTCATATGACGTTCCTCTTGTTCAACTGATGGTTCCATTCTTCCTACCCATTTTCCACACTATTTCCCCAGGGTTCTGCTCAGCTGAATTTTTTATCACACACACTTTACATGGTCTCTCTGTTTTCTTATCAAGATAGGAGTCAAACAAGCCATTCCTTTGCTGAGCAAGGGATATAACGCAAAACAGAGTCCACAAGGGAATGTCCTGATGGGCGAGATCCTACTGCTGCCTGAACTACTAGAGAAGAAGAATGTGTTCAGACAAGCAGAGAAGATAAAATACAGCAGATTTGTTCAAGGATGAAGTGGCACCAAATGGCTTTGCATCAGCTGAAACAGAACAGAATTGAAACTGCTGGGAATGAAGTAGGGTGGTTGGGCAAAGGAACTGAAGCTGATAAGATTAAAGACATTTTTTCCCAAGACAAAATCGAGGTGTTTCTTTTAGAGTCCCTTCTAAAAGCCACAGTGAACTTAGCATTTAAGAAGAAGAATTGCTAAAAACTCATTTCTTCATTTCCAGTATATAATGCAGATCTGTTATAACTTTAGGAAGATTAAGTGGAAGCCTGACTGTTGCACATTTTGCTAAATAATATTATCACCATCATATTTTGCAAAACATTACCACCATCACATTCAGAGTATTGATGTAATCTGTCCAGTTGAAATAAAGGATGACGGACCTGGTCTGTTTTGACAGCTCATTAAAATTAGCAGTATCATTAATGTGCTGTATCCTAAACAGCACTAAAATAAGGGCAATTAGATTAAGTTTTCAACAACTGAAACTTATAACGATTCTGTTCTCACTTTGTTTCTGCAAAGCATAAGAAAGCTCTGTCCCTTCTCTTAGGTGGCTGAATGCCAAACCAATAGGGGGTTTAGTCATTTCAGTATGGTGTTGTGCTGCAGTTAGTTTACTAACTCAGTACCACATTAATACAGTGGCATAGTTTTTCATTTGGAATTGGTTGAGGGCTCACATCCACAAAGGGAAAATCCTAATGACAGCACCCATATGGGCTAATAGAAATCTAAACTGGTAGCCTCCCTTTTAAAGCAGCTAATTCACTCATGCACAAGCTGTAAAAATTATTTTTTTTCTGCATACAGAGAAAGCAACTGAAACCATCTAAAATATTTCACAATGTTTCATAGAACAAGTTAACATAAGTTATGCCAAGTAATAATGCTAAGGGAAACATAATCAAAGGAAGTGGCAATACCTAAGAAAACTCATTAGCAAGAAATATAGAGGGACACTAAAATCTTGGACAAATTACAAGAGTCAAATGTATCTTGGTTGGAGAATAACAACTTGCTAGGATTGCCATATTTGAATTATTACAGACTAATATTCATATATATAATAAAATATGGTCTTGACCTTTGAACCATATTCCTCTGATCTGGCCTCCTATTAAATATGAACTTTCAACCTATAAGTATAAACTGTAAATTGAAAGTAGTCTTGAAAACTGAAATAAATTTTTGTTCTTAGAAAACCTATTGCCTATTTGTTTTCTTGGAACAAAAATATAGAAAATTTAGATATAAAGTTTTTCTGCCACTTTCAGGTCATTGTAGTGCATACATGATTTGTTTTATGCGCCATTTGGATAGTATTAGTATAATCTGCTGTATTTTTCATTCAAGTTTTCCAACAAATTTCTTTTAAACTTGACTTTTCTGAAACATGTAGTTGCTTTGGGACATACTTCCTGAACATCTCTTCAGCCTTGGATTACAAAGAGAAGGTGGGTCAACAATTTTAAAATTATCCATGGTTTCTGTTCAGATTTGTTTTGGGGGGAAAACATAAGTAAATGTGTGACCTATCTTTAGCTTGCAATTAGAGATGATCATATCTCAGAGTACTGTATATTTGAAAAAGCTTTGCCACCGATGCTTCCCTTCTGGCAGGTGTAGCTACTATAAGAAAAGCTATTTTGTTGGAAAAAATTGACAAATTCTATAGCACATAGCTCAAAAGATAATTGTGCTAACCTTTTGAATACAACAGATCCAAAAGGGGAGTGATTTTCAACGGCAGATCTTACTCAGAAGGCTTTTTGGGGAATTTAATCACCTTAGATAATGAAATCACGGAGTAACTTTAAAAAGTAGTAGTGAGAAGCTGATATTGTTTCTCAGTGAACTCATACAGTTCAATAAAAGGCAAAGGTTCTTTAATAGTAGAAGATACTTCAGTGTGGCTGGAAGCTCAGTAAAAGACAGAGGTAACTGGAGGTTTTGTTGCCCAGCTACTGAATCTTTTTCACTTGACAGAGTGATTAACTCTCATAGTCCTTTCTAGTGTGGTGGAAATTGTTTTATACTTCAGATGAATTTTTTAACAGAAGTTCTATCTTAGTTTTAACAGTGCTGGGAAAGAGAAAGCACAAAAACCTCTCTGAATTTCACCAGTCGCTATTTGGCCACATTTTAAAAGTCTGCATAAATAAAAGTTCTCTTTCATACCACAAGACTCTGCCACCTGTTTTAAATGATAAGTAACATTTAAATAGCCTCTAGAACACAAAAAAGATAGATTATTTACCTGACATTGTTCTCTGAAAAGCACTATCTATGCGCACGGTCACTCTGTGGTTATACATAATGCAATTACAGTAGTTGTAGATTTTTCTCTATTTCAGCTATAAGGATCAGATATTCTCTTTATGGAAGCAGTGGAGCATGCCTTCTTTCTCAGTCCCTCTTAATTGAAAAGTGCTAAGAACTCTGAAGGAAATGAAAGAGATTGGATTATGAATGTGCATATAGGTGATCCACCTTAAAGAAGAACAGTTACAGGTAGTCTATTTGTATATCAAAACTCTGAGTATCACTACACATCCTGCAGAAAAGCTCAGACACCCTCCTTAAAAAGACCCAAGGACAGCCTTCCCAAAAACATGGAGGTTTCAGTACCACTGTGAGGCTTAGCAGAAAGTGTGAACAAAGCTTCGGATATTTAGTTTTGCCATATTATTAGCAAACATCCTACAGAGAAGCCACAAAACTGCCAGACTTATAGTGGAATGTGCCCTAGCCCAAATAAGGTTTTCTTTCTTTGTAAAGAAAGATCCATATAGAATCTCATAAATCTTACAAAAGATGAACATACAGTCAACTATTCAGTGAGATAGTCTCGTGTCATCAATGAAAGCTCTTTAGAAAAGAAGGGCCCAGAGATGCCTCCCTCTCAACCTCTTGTTGCTAAATACAACGTTATAGATGCTCTGCATGCTGACAGGAGCTCCTCCAGGAACTTCTGGACTTCTCCTCTATATTCAGAAAAGTGTCATCTCTTGAGGATCACCAGTACCCTTAAGTTAAAAGAAGGGCACACCTTTTGCTGCTTTTCCTCTGCATTTGAAGGATATGTGAGAGTATGGGTGCCAATATGAGTACCAATTTGGTTAGATGTAACCAAATTTTCCTGAGTTTCCTGAGCCAGAGGTGAGGAAGGACAAGAATTGTTCCTGTTCTCGCTGATAAGAAGGACTAAGGATCTGTCCAAAGCAGATCCTCCCCATTTCTCTCTCCTCAGGTTGCCTATACTACTCTAAGTTCTTCATATTGGCCCTACATATGAGCTCCACAAGCCCATTAACCTAAAGAAAATGCTTTGTTATGTTCACTCACAACCTTATTTGATAAACCACACAAAAGTTGTACAGATTCAATTCTTATTGGTTACCTGTTTTTCTTCGCAATGGCAGAAGCATTGGTTATGGTAGTCATCTGATGAGGCCAATTTATACCATACACTGTATTGAAAGTGAGTGAAGAGACTGAAGCTCCACATGCTTCAATTCATGCAGCAGCAGCAGGAGACAGCCTCTGCTCCGAGAACAAAGAACTGGAATAGCACAACAAATTATCCTCTAAAAAAGTTAATAGACTCCTCTGAAGAAATTACAGGAAAAAGATATTTATAAATTAAGACTGCTCAAGTTGGCAAAGAGTTGAGAGGAGATGAAATGTTTTTATGTGATCTTCTTGCAAAAATGGTGAATGAAATGGATTTTTACTATGTTCCAGCTCAAAAACGATGGATTATGATGTTTACATATTACCAGTTCAGTCACAATGTGAGTGCAAATATAAACTCTCTAAAAATAACATTCAACTCCAGAACAATATTAAACATTTTGTCACATTTAAAATTTACTTAGAAGATCAGTACTTTTATTTTTCTCGCAACATGATTGCCTTGTAGCAAAGACCAACTTTTTTGAGTGTTTTCAAAATATCTCGTGTAGGGACACTACTATAAATAAAATAAAAGTATTTTTGGCTTGGCATGCTGAACAGCAATTGTACAATAATGGATTTGGCATGCCAGTCAACACACCTCAAGAATGCAATAAAGAATGCACAGTATCCCCCAAATGCTCTATGGAATTTTTTATGCTAGGAGTGATAATGAATTTTCATGTATCCAAAATTTTCAAAGTTTTCAATAAAGTTCAGTACAATGAATGCAATATTCCTTTTAAAATCTTATGATATCAACAATTAATATCCAACTAAAAAATCGACCTATAAGAATCAAAGCAAATCCTAGTTTTGTCTTTTCAGTAACCTGGTTTATTCGGTATTATATTTTGTTATATTTTCTGCTGAGATAAAGGTTTCATACGAAGATAATTTCAGCATGTTCAGTGTCAAAATATTCACAAGTAATCAGATAAAACAGACATATTTCCTGAAGATATTCATTTGAGCATTTTAAAAGAGCAACTCGCACAAATATTTGGACATTGGCTTTGTCTTGTACTGGACTCAGTAAAGCAGTTGGGTATATTCACAGTCATGGATGTAGAGACTACTTAAAGGTTTGCATAATTAGAAACCTTGATTAAGAAATAAAACTTTTAACTGCACTGATTCAAGTGTGCTCTCAGTCATCATGGTTGTGTATCTGTTAGAGCAGTAAAAAAGGTACTTCCACCTCTCCATTTTTTTTCCTGCAGCACCCACAAATGAATTGGATTTCTAGCTGGCATTTGCACATACATTTAGCAATATTGCATGCTTTTCATAGCATGACTTGTTTTGGGACTTGCAGTAGGAAATAAGTCTGTGCTCCTCATATTTAATTTGGACTATTTCTCTTTCTTTTCTTGGAAAGAGATCTTGTCCTAATTTTATTCTTTTGACCTGTGCCGTACCAAAGTGATACAATTAGTGTCAATATTTTTAAATGGTGGAAAATATAGCAGAGCACAGTCAATGTGCATCATTTAGAAAATATTATGAACAAAATAGCTTGGCGATATGTTAGCAAATATTTGGATGTTACAGTTTAATATCTCCACCATAAATGTGTCAGCTCAAACTAAAAGTGCATTGTATACTGCTACATTTTAAGGACAATGAAACTGAATCCATCTTCATTTTCATTGTCCAAATGCGCAATTAAACCCTGCTGATGTGGTAAATATAAAGATGTTTTGTTGCTTCAATGTGAGGTTGATTATTACATGGAAACAGCCTAGTCTGAGTTTAAATGAGAAATCAAATTGATTAGCATATAATTAGAGATAAACAAGAAGGCTCATATAAAAATCCAACCTCATGCTAGCATTGTCTGTTCTGTTAAGTAGGGCTCAAACTGAGCTTTCCATTTATAAACATAAATTGGACTTAGAAAGCTGAAAATTGCTCTGTCTCCTGACTTTCAGTGATATGATTCAACATACTTGGTACTCTGTCATTGTGTACTGACATTTAGAAAACTGAATACCAATATGTACTGCAACAAAGTCTGCTGAACTTTACATTTGTGATTCAACTTAAAGCTTCTTATCTACTGTTTAAGAAGAAAAGCCTTGATGGCTTAATGGATAAAATGCTGATCTTTCTCAGTCCACCCTCTAAGCAATGAACCCAAGTGAAGTGCTGCTTGTGGTTAATCCTACAGAAGCAGGACACCGCATTCTGCACAATCAGCAATCACTATTCAAAGAAGACTTGAGGAATGTTTACACAATGCCCCTCTAAAACTGTTTTAATGGATCATACATATTTTTTTTAACCACATGATCATATACAACATCATTTTTAAGTGTAATCTTCAGTGTGTTAAAAAAGAACCAGGAAGATTTTAGACTTTAATTGGAGCCTTTTTTCTAACTGGACTTCACCAAAGAAGTATAAATCAATTTAAGAGACATCTCCCATTCAGGCAAAGCTAGAAATGGAGAAATGGAATTTAAACTGTTGCAAAGACTGATCTTGCTTGGTGTTCTAACTGCATTTAATTTTACATTTGTGACTTGCTTTGGAAAACACTTGTTAAAAGTGTCTTTGCAGGTTTTATTACAATATATGAACAGCATGAAAAATAATTTATTTTAAGTCAAAATATTTTAAAATATAATTGCTACTACTTACCTGGGTCCCACTAGAATTTTCAATCCTACATTTAGCAATTATAAAGAGACAGGTGAATCATTCACTATTTTAACTGGACAATTTTAATTGCTTAGAATTAAGTTAATCTTTCTTATTATACTAATAACTGGGGAGGGGTATTTGTTAAGTTGTTCATGTTTTTCCTTGGAGGTGCTTCAGTGCGTAGCATGTCACACACTGTTATTAGCCTCATGTATATCATCTCATCTTTATTTTTCAAGGAAGTAACTGAAGAAACTATAACTGCAGCTTGGTATCTCAAGCAACTAACAATAGTACACTGGGTTAATACTCAAGATGGAGAGTCACTTACATGAATTGACTTAAAGAGATACTGAGTACATGTGGACCATTTCCATTACAGGCATTTTACTTGCCAAACACCATAATGCTATGCTTAGTCATAATGAAACACCTTGCTTGGAAATAGAGTTAAAATTAAAATTCTTTCAGAGCGAGAAATTAGAAGTGTAACAAATATTCTTCAAACCTCTCTGCATAAATAAAAAATTAAGATCTCACCCTTGAAAGGTTTTGGAGAGGGGAAAATATGGGCCTTAAGACTGATTTAAATGAAAACCTAAGATTGCCTTTGCCAGAAAGATTTTTTTATTCAGGACAGATTACACCCAAATCTTTCTTGTTTTTGCAACAGATTGTTGCTGCATCTCCATAAAGCATTTATTCTTTAGTGCCTCAACAGGCTGCCCAGACAGCTTATGCAGTCTCCATCCTTAGAGGTTTATCAACATCCTGAGGTTACTTCCAGCCTGAATTATTCTGTGCTTTTATGAGAAGAGCAATGGAAAGAAAAGCATAACGTATCTTGGCCCCAGAACTAGAAAGATATCTGTCAGAATACATGGATTCTATGTGCTCTCAGAACAAGAGAGATTTTGAATTCTGTATAATTGCAAATAATTGTGTCTGAAGAATTCCTTACTAATCAAAGATTGACCTGGTGACAAGGACAGGATAGACCATTAGTGGTGGGGAAAAAACTACTCAAATGTCTGCCAGCTTTTAAAAAATACCTGTTAAATGAACAACACAAATTGTTATCTGGAGTTTAATTGGATAATGGCTTTTCAGCATAGTGAGATAGATCTGACATCTCCTTGCTTGATCACTTAGACCATTGTGGTGGTGCTGTCTATCATAACCAGGCAGCCTGACCTTTTAAGTCAGCTAAAAAGGCCAAACAAGCCAGATTCACTGCTGCATCCTTTGGAAATGACAATAAATTCACTGTAAGATCTCAAAGTTGAGCCTGCGTTTGAACAGAGGAATGCCTGTCTTTCGCTACTTTTCATAGTAGTGAAAAGAAAGACATTCCCTTGTCTTCCAATTATGTTTCCAGCAGTTCAAAGTTGAAGACTTTGCAAGGTCTTTATAAATTCATATATAGCAAATGGTGGGGCAATAGAAGGACTTTATCTATTCAACAGACAGTGCAGGCAGGGCTAGCAAATGAAACAATCAGAATATGACCCAGTTGTCACAGACATGTTCTTACCTTTCTCCATGACTTTTCCTAAACATTTTTTCACCTACTAATGGCATGTTTTTAAAGTATGAGAGGATGGATTGAAGTAGTTTTCTGTCACCTGAAGATGTACTCTGAAGATATAGATGCGAAATTGCTGATTATAGAGTTGTTTTTTTGAAACGACCTAATATAAAATGATTTACCTCTAAAACTTAGTATTTTATATGAGCTCCTGATTTGGGGGGGACTGGAGAGAAAGGTAAGATAAGAAAATAGGAAAAAATCTCTTCCACAAAACTGAGGAGAGGCTATTTCTATCTTTCAGAAAATAAAGACGGAAGAGATTTATACCTGTAACTGGTATAAATACTAAAGGGAAGACATCCTGCTGGAAAAAGTGGATGAAGATGACCTTAAAATCAGACAGAATGACCTTTCTGAATTGTTTTCAGCATCTATTACTTGGTATTCCATTTCAGGATTCCATTCCGTTTCTTTCTACGTTTTATAAAAAAAATGCAAGTGGAGGCCCAAGGGAGCCAGAAAATACAAAATAGTTGCAATTTTCAGTACAACAGTCAAATTGACAGTCTGGAGAGAAAAAATAGCCTATGTGCAGTGGAAAATGAAATAAAAAAAGATACCCTTTTGTGAAACTGTTGTTTCTTTCTCAGTCAGTACAGAAGTTTCTGAAAAAGGCTGGTAATACAGTGGAAAAAGCTATCTCGTCTGAAACAGGTGAAAATCCTCTTCTTTTCATAGAGAGAATAAATAACCAGAAAACAACAGCAGACCAATTTATGAGGTTTTGCCCACTGCCTTCAAAGCCAGTTTAGATTCTAAGGGATTCTTTTATAATAGAAAATGCTGTGCAACACAATCAGATAACCAAGAAGAAGGTCTGTGCACAAAGTAGTACAGCACAGCTTTGTATCACAGAGAAAAGAATCTAGCACAGGTTTTAAGAGCAGTATCACTAAATCAGCATAGGGTCACACTCATGCTAATAAACCCTGCCATGCTCAGCCTGGTCACAGACCCCTGACTAGAGAGCTATCAAAGTTGTTGCTAGAGCATTCATTCCATGATACAATGCTCACATAACTAAAATGTTATTTGGATTTCTTCTGGACCAAGCTCTGAAATCCAAACATAATTTCCTCTTTATTTCTTTTGTAGGTAAAGCTTTGAAACAGAAATTTACTTACACAACTTCAAGACCCAGACATCTAAGAATCTTTAAAATTAAATAGATTTCCTAAGTGTCCGATAATTATGTGTGTTTAAAAATATACTGTGTTGTAGCTATATATGATCTATTGTTGCTAAATGGAAAAATGTTATGAACAACTACTTTGTGCTTATTTTCCCTTTAGTAATTAATACTTTAGTAATTGATACTTTAGTAATGGATACTTTAGTAATTAATACTTTAGTAATTAATACTTTAGTAGAACACATGAAGAAAGGTGTGTTTTCCCCCCCCCAGTCTTGATTTTAACCAATACTTATCCTATTAGCTGGGTTTTAGTATATAGATGCTGCATACACAAGTTCTCCCCAGAATATGTACCTTAAAAATCCAGTTTTTTATTTAATAAAAATAGTTGACGTCTGTAAGACACAATACTTGCGGACAAAAACAACGAAGCAGTGTATCTACACATTCAGTACAATTTCTCCATTTGAGTTGCCTGAGGTACAGGAGTCACACAGCAATGGTATAGGTCAGTCCAAGTTGTGTAACCCTTGCTAATTCAAAGCACTGATCTCTCAGTTGTGATATGTATTTCTTCCATTCCTCACGAGGGAGAAGTTAAGCAATCCAAGCAGAACTGATATTTTAATTATATTTCAGTGCAATAACATAAAGATTTAGCCAATGTTGATTAAAAAATAAAGTGCAAAGGCTTTAAAATTATTTCTGAGAGGAGTTTTGTTGTTTTTTCATTTTTATTAGGGTTTGTTTGTTTTACACTTCCTTGAAATTTATGTTATTGTAGTCAAGGAATAAATGACAGTTAAGAAATCAGTTCTTGTTTCAGTGAAAAGTGATTGCCTAGGTGTTATAGGTGATTTTGAGTCCTCTTCCTCCCCATCCCATCTACAGATTTCTGTTTCAACAGAAGATGTTTTCAAAGGATGCAGTGCTCAAGAGATTGCATATTGGTTGTATTTTGTTGTGTTTCAGTCATCACTGAAGTGAGAAAAAGCAAAACAAATCAACTTCTGTCATGTCTCTGCATTTCATCAGCTATTCCGCATTCCCAGAACAGAAACCAGACATGCTATCACTTTGTTCTCTAAGTCCAGTTTGCAATGACAGAATAATATAATTGTAAAATGTTTGTCACTGGGATGATGTACTCAAGATATAATAGCTGAATAAAAATTCAGCACTTCTACGCTTATGACAGATGATTCATTGCTGCAAACTCTTTAGGAAAGCACTTACAGTATCTTCATATCCTAAAAAAAAAAATCTGTTCCTGAAATACTTCCCTGACATTCATTATTTCCTCTTCTTCCTGAACTTCCTGTGCAGCCTTTGATATCACTTCCTTGCAAACAAATACGGAGAATGAAGAAGTGAAGCACTGACAAGTCTCCAGACAAGTCTCCACACCAACTAACTTCACCACATTCTGCTATCCGTTCTAGCTATTAGATTAATTTCTTTGAAGCCATGTAGTTTCTGTGTGTTTATTTACAGACAGTTGTGCTCTAGGTTATTACCTAAGTCCAACATGCAGGTATAATTCTTAATCACACAAGAATAAAGACAAACTGGATGATATAATATCCATGGATTGCCAAAATACATTTGACAAAGGAAACTAATCAGCCCTAGCATAAAAGCATAGCACCTCAGAAGTGTGAAGAGCCTTGCACACCTAAATAATTTGCTTAAAGGCAGAAAACAGTTGGTAGGAGTACATTTTGAGGCTTCCCACGGTCAACAAAGAAATGTCACCAGAAGAGCTCTGCAGAGGCCTGAGCTGGAATCTGTACTAATCCACATAGCCATGCATAACATAGCAAAACAGACCAAGGAGTGAAGTCTGCTGGTGAGTCTATTATCTCACATCAAAGATAAAGGCAGACTTTAAAGACTTGTAGAAGCATCTTGTAAGATTGACTGACTCAGCAATAAAATGTCATATGAAGCTTAAGGCAGACAAACATAAAGTTACTTATATGGAGTCTCATCTTAGAAAGAAAATAGTATGGTTAAACATAAATTGTTCAAAGAAGGGCAACAAAGATAATCAAAGGTATGGAACAGTCTCCATATACTGAAAAGGTTGGTGGTCAAGGACTTTTTAGCCTGGAAAAGAGATGACTTACAGGGGATGTGACAGAAGTTTAGAAATCACAAAAAGCACAAGGGTGAATAAAGACTGACTGCTCATTGTGTACTACTCATAAGAGCTTTGTGTCATGCATTTGTTAAGACAAATCATTATGTTACTACATGAGAAGTTAAAGATATATTACAGCAAGATACTATCAGTATGTTGTTTTCCTCTGTGTAATCACACCACTTCCTATGCATCCTTCCATGTTGAAAATGCCATTCAAGTTTTGTTACATAGTGTTTGTTTAATTCATAGATTTCAGAAGGAAAGTTTAGTAATTGTTCATCACAGAAATGGACATAGAATTACAGGACTTAATCAGAACTGAATATCAGAAAAGAACATCAGAAGTCATGAAAAATTCCATGCTAGTATTTTTAACATCATTATTAAAATTTATGCGTTTTCCACAAAAAATATGTTGTACATAACATGTTTAACCACTCGTGCGGAAGGAGGTTGCATCAGACAAAATAATTTTCTATAAGAAATTTTGAGGGAAAAGAAAATCAGACTTTGTATACCATGTATTTCTGAGACAACTGGAATATAATTTTCCAGTATGGATATTTAGGAAGAAAAGGATTTTTTTTGGTTCTTCATTTTATGAAGTTCAACAAGGACAAGTGTAAGGTCTTGCACCTGGGAAAACATAATCCAGGAGTGCAGCTCAGACTGGGATCTACCTGGCTGAAGAGCAGCTCTGTGGAAAGGGACCTGGGGGTCCTAGTGGACAGGAAGCTCAACATGAGTGAACAGTGTGCTGCTGCGGCCAAGAAGGCCAATAGGATGCTGGGTTCCATCAAAAAGGGCATCACCAGCAGAGATAAAGAAGTCATTATTCGGTGCTTGTCAGGCCACACCTGGAATACTGTGTACAGTTCCGTTCTAGTCCCCGTTATACACAAAAGATGTGGACAGGCTGGAGGGAGTCCAGAGAAGGGCCACCAAGATGATCAAGGGTCTGGGAAGCCTGCCGTATGAGGATAGGCTGAGAGAACTGGGCTTGTTCAGCCTTGGGAAAAGGAGGCTTAGAGGTGATCTCATCACCATGTACCAGTACTTCAAGGGGAGCTACAAAGAAGATGGGGACTCCCTTTATACAAGGAGTCACATGGTGAAGACTACGGGTAGTGGGTACAAGTTACTCCCAGGGAGATTCCGATGGGACACGAGAGGAAAATTTTTCACAATGAGAACAGTCAGTCATTGGAATAATCTCCCCAGGGAAGTGGTTGACTCTGCTACGCTGAACATGTTTAAGAGCCAGCTGGCCATGGTGCTGGGCCATCTTGTCTAGACTGTGCAAATTCTTGCCTAGAAAGGTTGGACCAGATGATCCTTGAGGTCCCTTCCAATCTGGTATTCTACGATGATTTTATTCCAAGTTGGGTTTTTTTACCTAGTAGACTCTACTACCAGTCTGTACTGGAGCCTTTACCATAGCCAGATCTGGAGTCCCATTTTCCTATAGGATATATAGGCTTAAATCTCTTTTTGGAAGGGTTTTAAAAAATACATGACATACATGGAACAGGAGACAATAGGTGGGCAACACAGACATAACGGAAAAGTTTATGAAGTTTTTCTTTTCTATAATTATTTTTAAATCACTTTAAATATCTCAGTAGCATGCTACATATACCACGTCATGCATAAAACTGCATCCTATTGTATTTTTTTTTCATTCTATATTTATTAAAATATAGGCAGCTGCTACACAATAAGGACTGAAAGTTCCCATTTTATTTTCTGCTTACCATTTCTTCAGGATTAGGCTCTGTACAGAGACAGGTACAGAAACCTGTAATTTATGACTCCCACTGCAGTTTAGGCAGGAGATAGCTTCCAAACAGATTAATGTTGTCAGAATTTCAACTATCTGTTCATGCCCTTCAGCGGATAATTAGATATCTATAGGATTTTGCTAGGAGAAATTTACACGCCCAAGGAATTGAGCTTCTTTCACACCAGACAAGGATTCTGAGGATCTACATTTTAGACGTTATTGCCTAAATCCCCTTGTAAGTCTACACATAATGTTGCATGGCCATAGTGTCACTGGGATTACAAAAAAATTATATCAAGTCAAACTTTTTTAATTTTTCAAACTCCAAATGAACTATACACCTACATATCAAAGTAGATCTCACTAAAGCTTTGTAAAACCAATCATTGATAATAATTGGCAGCAGACTATATATGCTATACTAACTCTTGGCAGATTTCTTTTTTATTTTATTACTTAGCCTAAGCGCAAATCCTGGAAAAGTTTTTGTCTCACTTAGGAATTATGGCAAGAAATGATTTAGGATCTGCTGTAAAAATGCCAAGAAATGCAATAGTTTGTCTCTGAGAGAGCATACTGACCTGCATGTTAAGACAAAATGGTGGCCTATTTCTGTGACTCGGACTTAAAGCTGTATTTTAAAGGACATTAAAATAACTACAACTCTGTATAAAGAAGCAAACAAAAAAGTTTAATGTAAAGAAACAATGATAGGTTTTACCAGAACAAAACACAACAGTATGTGACTTTTTGTAAGATACAGCTTACGTTTATGTTCCACAATCCAATTCCAATTTGTTATTGTTATTCACATTTAAAAATACTTTGCAACATCTTTCTTGTTTAAAATGCCTAAATATTGAAGGATGAAAAGGTAATATGGGTGCCATACCTGACAAGCCACCAAGATATTTAATACTCAGGAAAAGATACTCAGCAGTTATGAAAATGTATGTGCCTTTCTTTTATTTTCCGGGAATGAACTGAAATTTGTCTTCAATCATATCTAAAATGCTCTCTCCTAAAAGAAAATGAGAATCTCTCTGCTTCTTCTGAGACACGTGTATACAAAAGTACTATTTTGTAGTTATGATAATCTGCTCTAGATGCTGAGAACTCTAGGTCACTTCCCTCTCACTTCACACTGAAGTAGCTGAACCACTTTAATGTTGGCATCCTCCAGAGATGAGGTTTCCATGAATTTTTATCAATTTTTACCGATGAAGTATATTCAAATTCTTCAATCAAACACAAATTGGAGCAGAAGCCTTAGGAATGTAATAATTTTTGTTGTACTTAAACATATCAATGAAGTGAACTTGAAATAATAACAAAGTAAGAAAACAAACTCCATAGTGTGAGAGGTTTGAGATTCTAAACACTGTGACGACATCATTCTTGCAAAGACATTTTACTTAATAGAATTTGTCAAATGGAAGGTGTAGTATTCTGTGTTTCTGTTTGTGTGGGTTTTTTTTTTATTTCTTAAAGGAAAAAAACAGAGATTGCCAAGAGTCGACAGTCCTTAAATGTGCTTAATAAAGGCTGCATAAGGCAGATGAACCGTTGCATCAGTTATGAAAATTTCTCTATAAACGGCAAAGTCTGAACTGCAAAACTTCTATTATTCCATTAATTTTAAACCTAACTTCTTTCATCCAAAATGTCTGCAGAAGAAAAGAGAAATCACTACAGACAGCAGGTGGATGACCTTAAGTAAATACCTTCACATATCCCTAATACTCTCCCTAGCTTTAAAATGAGGATAACACAGACTTTCTTTAACAGAGATATTTTAAAAAAAACCTCAGATATTAGCATTAGAAAAGCTTAATCTAGTTATTCAATAAAGCACTGCAAGGCAAATAAACCCATTTGATAACAGCTGTTCTGGTTTCATAAAATATTCTGAGAGTGTTTTATGATTATTACTGAGTAATCCAAAAACCATCTCTGGTGCATAGTGTGGTTCTTTTAATATTTTCTTAATTAAATTCTTTAATGCTAATAATAGTTAGAAATAAGAAAATATACTTGTCCGTATATGTTAACAGAGTTGTTTCTGAGCCGCATTGTGCAAAGTTTCTTTTTTGACTTTTAAAAGGTAGATTTATCTGTCAGTGATGTAAAATAGCTACAGTGCAAAAATAAAATCAAATCCATAACTGTCGAAATAGTTTGAAATGCATTTAAAAAGTCAATCCCGTCAGCAATATTTACTGCAGAAGAATCAGAGAAGAGATCAAAATGTCAGAGATTTAAGTCTGGCCAGTTTTATTCTAAGGGACAAGAGGAAAAATGACAATCCACAAATACTGAAAAGAACTAAAAGAATGTACTAATGTACTAAAAGAAGTTCTTCAGCTCAGGACAACCTAAAGTTACAATGCCTGCATAATATTTTTTTATTATTATTATTATTTGCAGTCTATTTTCCATGGAAGTCTTACCAGTAAAGTACTTGGTGTGATTATTTAATAAGAAAGGAAAAACCTTGAACACTTTGGGTTTTGCAGTCCAAATAAAGATATTTTCTCTTGAATGATCGTTTTACAAATCTATCTGGCCATAAAATGAAAGAAACCTGCTTATGCAAAATAACATGTTTTAAACCAGATACGGTATCTACTTTGTTTGCCATCTTTCTTTTAAAGTGCTCAAACCAACTGCCAGTCTAGAGGCAACTGGGAAGAATTAGCTGATTTACTAAACATAAAAATTAACAAAAAGCCAGTGACAATTACCATCTTTATTCTAGTGGTATAAATACAGAAGTCTATGTGTCTCTTGTACTTTTCCATTCATATGAAGGGATAGTAAGGAATCTGCATTGTATTGTACATTCTTACATCTTTATGCTAAGATTCAGAGTGAGATTAGTCATCATATTGATGAAGGATCAGCAGCTGTTGTTCCTGACTATGTGAAACAATACATGTCCCAGACAGTGCTTTTGGGCAGATTACAGCTGTGCAAGAGCCTCCTGTAAGTCTGAGATATACCATTTAAAATTGTGTCCAGCTTTGGTAAGCATAATAACGAGCATAATTACACAAATGCTGTCCCTACACACATCAATTTTATACACACACATTTAAAGACTGATATTTTATAAGTATCCCGTCATTTGCTTTATTTACATATACATAGAAATATATGGCGGATTAAAAGAAAGCTAGGAAAAAAAACAAACAAAAATTCACAAAAACTATGTTAATTTCTTTTACAAGGTAATTAAAGCAGAAAATCATATGTAAAGGCAATTGAATAAATACAAGATGAACCCAGATCTTATTCACTTTAATCAAAACCACAAAACCATTCTGTGATATTTTTAGAATTCAGACAGTCTACCACGTTATCTTTCTGTCTTTCTTATACTCTACTCTTACAATACATAACATTCTGGCAACTAAGAGAATAAGAAGTGCAGTGAGTCAAAAATCTGTATCTCATTTGCCCACATATTTGATGATTCAGAGAAGCCTACTGATCCCAGCATTATCTGCATTTGATTTATTTTAGCTTTTCTGGACCACATAACCATTTTTCTTGATGGTGTTGATGTGTCTATTATCTGGTGTTATCATCAGATATGTACTTTTACATGTCATAACTGGAAGTGGCAAATACTTTAAATCTCTATACAAGTCCAGCAAAATGAATGTCAATTAATGTAATCAATTGATCACAACTTTGAATTCAATCTGGGTGAATCTTAAAATGAGCAACGTCCTCACAAAAAAATCAAAACCAGAAAACCCCAAATCTCTACACCTAAGTTTTGTTATAGCACAAGATAAAACACTGAACTTTTTAAAAAGAGAGATGTGCTGTGTAAAACAAACTAGAAACACAGGTGTCTGCAAACTAGTCTGTCCCCTTGCCCTAGCTTATTTGAAGTTGTTTTACTCAATCTTTTTCCTCAGTTCAACAGCTTTAAGGGTTATCTGACTTGCACTAAACCATATCCAGTCCTCTTATGGTCCCCAGAAAGAAATAGCTCTTGTCCTGCAGGTAGGAAACTTTGCTGTATCATCTCCCTTGATTTCTCAGGAACCTCTCCTTATTTTCTGAGTCTCAAACCCTCTTAGATGACCCCATCCCCACCTCTAGGACCCTCTCCTGGCTCAAGGTAGCAGTGGCTCTCAGCAAAGGATCAACCTCTCATGCCTCTAGGAGACAGGAGCATGAAAACAACCATCATTGCTGCTCAGCTCCTTCCTTCTTAAACAAACACCACAACATGTTGCAGAGGAACAGCAAGAACAAAGATATGTCACAATGGTTGCAAGTTAGTCAGACACTTATATTCAGAACCCCAAAGACCACATGAGAAAAAGTAAAATTTATAGTATTATTAGGAAATAGATTGAAAAAGGGAGGAAATAAAGTACACGAATGTTCAACTTAAGTTGCCAGTGTTCAGCATGATAAGACTCTTCAAGAGTCAGCCATCCATGGTAAATATGGGCCCTAAGAGGAACCACTTAGATACATCTATAAGCGATAGAAATGTTAAATTTTTACAGACTGAGTTTCTCCTTATTATATCTCCATTTCCCTTCATAGGGGGATAGGTAGTTGGATCTTGTAAAGAGCTGGATTCAGTTCAGAAACCAATCTGGTAAAACTCACACCACAGTTTTATCATCAGCTAGTTAACTGTTTATAATACCTGACTGCTATCCAGTAGTCTTAAGCAAGTCAATTCACTGGCCTTTAAAATTAAAGCAAGTAACACTGAAAAATCTGTGCTCTCAAACTCATTCATGTGCAGTTTTTCATTTTGTTGCATGCAATACTCCATTGTTGTGATTTAAACCCCAGCATGCAGCTAAGCCCCACACAGCCACTCACTCACTGCCCCACCACAGGGTGCGGGAGAGAATTGGAAGGGTAAAAGTAAGAAAACTCATGGGTTGAGATAAACACAGTTTAACAGGCAAAGCAAAAGCTCTGCACACAAGCAAAGCAAAATAAAGAATTCATTCACTACTTTCCATTGGCAGGCAGGTGTTCAGCCATCTCTGGGAAAGCAGGGCTTCATCATGCACAACAGTTACTTGGAAAGACAAATGTCATACCTCCCAATGCCCCCTTCCTTCCTCCTTCTTCCCCCAGCTTTTTATTGCTGAGCATGATGTCATATGGTGTGGAATATCCCTTTGGTCAGCTGCGGTAAGCTGTTCCAGCTGTGTCCCCTCCCAACTTCTTCTGCACCCCCAGCCTACTCACTGGTGGGGTGGGGTGAGAAGCCGAAAAGGCCTTGACACTGAGTGAGCACAGCTCAGCAATAACTAAAACGTCAGTGTGTTATCAACACTGTTTTCAGCACAAATCCAAAACATAGCCTCGTATTAACTACTATGAGGAAAATTAACTCTATCCCAGCCGAAACCAGTACATCCATCTGAGTCCCTAATATGACCTGATCTGTGGAAAACTGAACAGCTGCAATTTATAAATTATCTACAGAGACCTAAGATATCACAAGCACATGATTGAGTTTTACACTTTTCAACAGGTGATTCCAATCCCATTGAGGTCAGCGTAACAACTAATTTATTGAGCAGTGCAATCATTGTTATCTGGTATTTTGCAATATCCAGTATGATGCTGACTTTCACATATTAATACAACTCTGAATAATTCCAGTATCCAGCTTTGCAGTACTATTAATTCCCTGCTTTATTCTAAAGTGGATGTAAAAAGGAAAGAAAAGCAGCTTGGAAATAGTTGGGCTAGATTCCATGTGTCATTTAATGTTTTTTTGACTAATTCCTCATATTTAGATAAGAAAGAAATACATTAGAACTTGACATAGCTTATCTTCATTTTAATTAGTACTGTCATCCAACCAAATGGCAAGGAAGTCAGGATGTACATGTGGAAAGACAATATGAAATATGAAATCATATATTTTCCTGGAGGTAGACTGTGCAATGTTACACAATCATAAAATAAAACCTCCAAATAATTTACCTCTAAAACATACTGATTCCAATCTCTCTTTACCCCAGCTTTCCTCCATTTGTTCTTGCTAAAAGTTAGTTTTCTTTTGAAAGAAGAATGTAGAGTACTAAATTAGTAATGTGATAGTTGTTAATATGTAATTCCTTTAAACAAATACAAATGTCACTTGCAATAATAAGAATGAGTGTGGTTTTATACACAGGCGAATTTCAATGATCAAGACAGATCTAGAAGCATTTGAAGCCTTCAGAGAAACAGAAGCCTGGGAAAGAAGAGCAGAGTTTTATTATTCTTAAATATAAGCCTGACATTTAGTTAAATCAAGAGGTTTACTTTACCAGAATTCAGATAAACATAATATCAAAGTATTTTAATATTTCAATTCAGTTGTCAACAGAACACTTTATAAAAAGCTCCAGTTTATTTTACCATACTGCCTGGACAGAAATAATAGCCATTGTATGCTTTGAACATTTGGACATTTTACTGATACAGGTAAGAGGTAGTAAGGGTCTGTTATTACTGTTAGGAAATGGGAAGAATCTTTTCCTTATTTCTGTTTTTTTTAAGAACTATTTTGGATCTTAAAAGCTTAAACTGATGACTACCTAATACCAGAAATGGTTATAGAAGTTCATTTTAATATGATACTTAAAAAGACTGCTCTGTTTTAGCAGTATCTCTCCTACAATGGCTGTTGTATTTTTTGCCTCATAATCAGCAATGTACATGGAAGGCAGGTTTTTGTGAAGTTCCCTACTAGACCTTTCTGGATCTTTAAAGTGAGAATAAATCATCACTTATTATCATATAATATATTTAAACAATAATATCTGCATGTCAGCACTGAATCATTACCTTGTTGAAATGATTGCAGTTGGAACATATGTGGCATCAAACTTGTAAATTTTTTTATTCAATTTGGCAGTTGGCAAAGATTAATTACTATGACCAGAAAAACAGGCTTGAAAATTAACTGTTCTCTAACTGCAAAATCTGACTAAACTACATTTCATTTCTAAGAGAGATATCAATATGTGCGCAGTTTTTCAAAAATTTAAGTGCATCAGGTATCATATGTTGATTTTGGAAGACTATCATTTTAGTTTTCACAATACAATACATTTTAAAAGTTACTTATTCAGGATTAGTATAGAATAGAAGCTGTAAGATATACTTAATATACTTGAAAAATAAATATGATTTATTTATTTATAAATATCAGTAATTTCCACACAGAGAAAAACTGAACGTACTGTTTTCTTTGCTGCTGGATATTCATACTTGGATTTTTGATTAGTACATTAGAGATTTTACCTTCCTAATAAAGTATTTAAATAATTATAAAACTTTGAGTCTCACAGAGATGTATACAACCAAGAACTGTTATAGAGAGAAGCCAATGGTTAGAGATATATTAACTTATCAAAGGAGAACAGTAAAGAAGGAAGAACTTTTATAATCCTGAAATTACACATCATTAAAAGACTCAAAGTGTTTCATTTATTTCAGATGTTTATGATGCCATTGCTTTTGTTACAAACTCATTTCGGTCTATGAATGAAATTTAGATAATTTAGATAATATTAAAAGGAAGGTGACAGAACAAGTTAACACTTGATGGTATTTTATATGCTTTACAAATGCAAAAACACTGGCATTTTGAAGTGTCATAGAAATCATGCAGTCAACTTTACACCTGTTCTGGAGAGTAGTCTAGGATTTAGAAAGCCCACCAGGGGACTTATGCTGAGAACACTTTAAGCTGTTAGAATTCCTAAACTTAAGCTTTTAGCTTACACCAAACAGTATAATTTTAAAGGCTAAGCTTTAAGCAAATGACAAAGCTCATTTAGTATACCAATCTCTTAGGTGCGGCACATTTTGTATTACTGAAACATTTTTTCCCACACACTTACATTTTCTATTTGATATGCCTTATAATTAGATTATTGTGATTGTAACACGGGGAAATGATGAAATTTTCTGCAGTTATTAAATGTGTTGCACATAATATTCATTAAATCTCTGAGCTTTTTCATATACATCAGTGAGCTGATATTTAAAAATACATTAGATGACACAATACAGTGAGAAAGGTGTATAGGTGTTCATGGTTCATGCGTAGGTTACAGTTTGATTACTACCACAAACATTGGAAATACAGTAAAAGAAAACAATTTAAAAAAAAAAAAGAAAATAAAGGAATAGATATGAACTATTGGAAGCCAGGCTAAATTAGACATTTTGTAATATTTCAAGCAGATTAAAAATGGTACCTCAGTCATAAAAACAAAAAGAAAAAGAACTATGGCTACTATGCAGTGAGGATGATTATAGACAAGACAAAATAAAAACAAATACATTGCCATGGTGTTGACCAAATTAGATAAATTTCACAAGATACAGGATGTTTTAAATAATAAAAAATTAATTTCTGGGTTTGTCTCCCCAGTACCGCAAACTTTCTTCCTATTCTGAGCACAACACATTTTTTTAGATAAATTTCATATGTACCGCAGGCCCTACTAACACCCTCTACACAGTGACTCGGTCTAAACTTTAGTCCTTTCTGAATAGAACACCATTTACAGTGAAAGCCCATATAAGGAAAAACCTGCAGTAAGTTGCCTGGTGGCTCAACAAGAGGGAAAGTTGACAGCATAGTAAACTTCTTATTCAGCACTTCAAATCAGCAGTCAAGCAGAACTTTTGAGAACAAACATAATATTGTAGAGAGAATGTTGTATGAGTCAGAAAAAGACACTTGTCTGGTATATTTTCCTTTTCTATGACTTTTAGCCTCAAATAAAGAATGCAGATCAGTGCTGACACCTTTGATATAGCTATAGACTTCAAGTAATTCTGGCCATCTAGTGGGGTATTTCCTTTCAATTTTGCTCTTAATAGGAAAAAAAGACACAGCCACCAGTGCATATACTTGATCATTTCCAGCTGTGAAAACAACATGTTTCTGCCACATACTACTGGTTCAGCATTTTTCAGTCTGCGTGACTCCCAACAGTATCTGTCAGTCAAACCAAAAGCATAATTCAAAACAATGCAGTCAGTGGAAAAGTTAGTTCTTATCCATCAATGCTGATGTTTCTTGATACATTAATAGAATCCAATCAAAAAGAGAAAGCAATGTGAGAGCTGCTAGAGATGAACTGGAAATATTTGGGATGCAAGCTATGCACTGGAAACTTTTAATTATAGAAATAAGAGCACAAACCATAAGTTGTATTCAGCTCATAACTGACTCTCCTTAGTACATATAGAACTAGCCAAACACAGTCCTAAACAAACAAACATGTACAATCTCATTTCTATGCTGAAAGTAGAATTTGACCAAGGCTTTTAACCTAATGAGGAAGCTAACTTTGAATAGGTTAAGGACATAAAATGGGTTGTTAATTTGCCTCTCAACAGAGTAATTCCCTCTATATCCTGCTCTGAAACATCACTTAAGAATTCTGTTAAAACTAGACAAGAAGGCTAGGTTTTTAACAAAAACTTTCCTCTCAGTATAAGATTTGTTACAAAAGCTTTGTAGTCATGGCTTAACTTCTCATTTATTTTCCCAGTGTGCATACTGCACATGAATTTTAACACTTTAAATAATCTTTAGGTCATTGATTTCTCAGCCAACTGATGTAATGCAACCTGTGTTATTGGCAATCAAAACTACAAAGTGTATTCAAATCTTCATTTTTGGCACATCATTTTCAAGAGGTGTCATTCAGAGAAAGGAAGCCTGTCTACCATGCCTCACTGGTGGCACAAAGAAAGATACTGAGAAAGAAAAGATATCACTTTCATTATTTTATTCATTGCCCAATTACAGCAAACCAATTACTATTTAGCACCGGAGTATTTCAGAACAGGTCTGAACAACCTATTAGCAGGCAGAAAATGATCATAACAGATGGTGTCAATGTAGCCAGTCTATTGGCAATTTTTTTTTACCAGCACAGCTTCCCAAAGGCAAAAATCCCAGCTGAGAAGATCCAAGAGGCTTTACATTCAGCAGATATGCAGCTGTGGTTAAAACTTAAGTTTATCTGGTGGACTCATTTTAAAAAAAAAAAAAAAAACAACTTGGAGTTGATCAAATGAGGATAACTGTATCAAATTAAATGATGTTAAAGAGGAGGAGGTTTGTTTGCATTTTTCTTGTCTTTATAGAAATTATTATGTAAACCCACAAAAGTTATTCTTGACATTTTTAGGAATTTGCAAAAAATTACTAAATTGCTAAAAAGTACATTATTCAAATCAGAAAGAAATCTACGAAGAAAATCTGGGTTTCTGTGGAACACATAAGTCTTCTAAATGGGATTCCATTCAAGATGAAGGCAACTAAATGTTCATGTTAACATAAAAGCTAGGTGTCTAAGTTTCCACTGTAATTAGTGGTAAGCTCACTCTGAATAGATATGTACTTTCTGGTCAACTGAGTAGCTAAGGTGTCTGTCTAGAACTGAATTCCACCCAAAGTATTAATATAATTTTGTTTTTGTTTTTGTTTAATATTATACCTTTAAAAAAAAACAGGTGAAAGTGTTAAGAGGAGTTAATTCCTCCCTCTTTACGCATGACAGTTGGCATACTGAGTTCTAAGATATTACTTGAATTCACACTACAGGTTAAAAAAATCATATAAACATTGCATAGCATTTACTTATGTCAACTATGTCCCTGACTCACAGCAAACGCTTAACTGAACTTAACTTTACATAATATGTGCAGAACAATGATTATATATATAAATCCATAAAATATTTGGTAAATTATTTATGTACACACAAGTTGCCACTCTATAAAAGTGACTCATCAAAACCACTTCCAGCAAATCAATGTAATAGTTTAAATCTGATTTTCTGTTCATTAAATCAAAGTATTTTTATGGAATAATGTTTTTTAATGTATCATTACACAAAGATACCATTGCTAAAAAAAAGTGTATTGAAAGTTGTTCACATTTAAATCATTGTCATCAACCCTCACTGTTATGCTAGTCTGTGATTATTTGAAGAATTCTGTAATGTGCTTGTCATCACATAGATTGCTTACCATAATCCTATTCTCATACAAATCACCATACAAGAGAGAGATTTGACTTTCAGAGACAAAGGGTCTCACAATTTAAACTATCATTTTCAGAATTGGAGTTTAAAATCTGCAAAATTCATATTAAAAACTTAATCTTGTTCCATTAGAACCAATCATACTTTACCAATTTCTGTTTAGAGATTTTTAAACCTAGAACATGTAAAGCACTATAATAAATATAGCACAGAAGGCCTGAGTCTTGTAGCATCATTATGATTAAAAATTACACAGGACCTTCCCAGTGTAAGATTATATTTCTAAGTGCTTATACTTTGCCAGAATTCCAGTATTCGAACTGAAATTTCCCACAGTAGTTATCTACTTCAGTACACAGATTTGTCTTTGCATTTTAACATTTTCCTAAGGTGAGGTAAAAATATTGTTTTCTTCTTTAAACAAAGAAGCCAAATAAAAGGTTAGTTCTTTGTAACAGAGGCAGAGAAACTAAAATGAATTACAATATGTCTATAAAGAACTTGTTAAATTATACAGAGTAACCTCAAACTATTTATTTGACACAGAGCCCAATTCACACTTAAAATGTAGGTAGGTCATTCATTATAATCTTTTTATCATACAAATAAGTTGTCCAAAGTCATTCTTGTCTTTGACGTAATGGTTTGTTGTAATTTCTATAAAGAGTTTTGCCTTGGCTATCTGTTATTGTTGAAAGAAAAAGTAGTTGTGAGCATTTAAAAATAGCATTTCATTATTGAGACTTGTAACACCAACATAGATTCACAGACAAATCCGAAAAATTGGTTAACTTGTTCTTATAAAACTATTTAATTTAAATGAATTCTCCAATCACTACTTTTTTTTCACCCTTTTGACTTGCAGTATGGTGCTTCTGAAAACTGATACTTGCTTGCCCGGCAAATTCATTCACAGGTTTATCCTAGCAAGTGTTTTTCCTTTTACTATCTCTATACAAATCTATGCTATATTTCTGTCAGTGTCACTGTGTCAGCTAAAGACCCTGGTTACTGCAATTTTTTACACTACATAACACGTAGGTTGTTCTTATTATCATATGTCTCCAATAAGAAATTGCATCTGCCAAATTCATCTCTAAGCTTTGCAATGACATTATGACAATGCACTGCTATTAGAACATCTTGGCATAAAGCAATAGTCTCTGCTAACTGAATGGTAATCTGTACAGGAATAACCCCACGTGTCAGAGACCACTTCTGAGTGAGCAGTGAATATACAGTTGCATTTAATGGAGAAAGATGTTATACTCTCTTATTTTTCACTCCTTACTGTTCCTCTCTCTTTTCTACCCTCCCTCCACATATGCACATTTAGATTAAATCAACAGCTCCCAATTAACAAAGACAGACGTTTCTAGAAATGTTGCTTCAAGGGAGTCCTAACAGCATGTAAGTATAATAAAATCAAGACTTCACAGATTACTGTCTCACAATAACAACATCAACAACAACAAAATAAAGAATCCCTGGTTTGATTTATTTACTATATGGGATTTAGGGATACAACAGATATTATATACTGTTATCTTTCAAACTTTCCCAAGTGACTGCTGCAAAACTCTGGCACAGAAATGCAGAGATCAGTCTCTAAAACTGGAACACAAAGAACAGAAAGGTCCTTACTGGACTAACATTTCCAAGCATGTTCTCCTTTGGTAGGGGCATCCCATTCACTACTTCCTTAACTCTCCCATCAGCTGTGTCAAAAGCAATGAATATGTGATTTAATCTCTAGTGGAAGCAGACAATTTTCTGCAAGGTGGCAATATTTTTTAACCACCTATCCAGAAATGTGATCAATGTGGTTCAAGAGAATGATTTCTTTTCTTCTAAAAGTCCACTATATATAAAATCTGAATGTCAGAGTCCCATTAACCATTCTGCTCCTTCAAGCATTTCTTTATTGTTCTTTACTTAATCCACTGTATCAGAAACACGTTAACACAAAACATTAACAAGATGAATTTTCTAAAACTGAGGTTAAACAGATAGATTATTATTCCTAGTTTGACATTGCTGGGCATTCGGGTGTGAGAAGGGAGAGACTCAGAGTATATTATTTATGTCCTTTCCACTCCAAATCCTCTCGAAATGAAATGAAATCAAATTGTAGGCCAAACTTTTCATAACTAGCATTCATTCTATTCTTAACTCTCCCAGACAGAAAACATTTCAGCAAAATTCAGGTAACCTTGTTTTTGTTTTAGAAGGAAAATAAAAAAGGTGTCCAAGACTGAGGTGAATAAAAAGTTTTGCAATTTGAAAAGAAAGACTTGGAACCGATACTTTCTAAAAACGGATTTCCATATAGAGATTAAAATTTTAAGAAAACAGGTGGCCATAAAAAGAAAAAAAAAAGAGAAAAAAAATCCCAACAACCACACAAAACCCAACTCTCTCATCTCCACATAAATCAAATTATTCAACATCAAGCTATGAGCCTTGTATCCCCTTTTAATGAAAGCATACTATGGCCAGTTGAAAATATTACCTCTTGTTTCTAAATACTTCCACTTCGATTTTTTGACATGTGTAGCACTATGTTATACATTAAAAATCCTGCAGTCATTTCTTTCTGCAGAGGGAAGAGGTTGGATCAGATTGCAGTGTCAGATTATAGTAAAATTGATTTCAAAAGTATATTTTTCTTGCTTAATTTCATCCATTGCATAAGTTCTTCACATGAAAGCAAGTTATTGCTGATTCTTAACAAATTTCAAAATTCCACTCAATAAGAAAATGTTTTTAAGTGCTTATTTAAACTAGGCAAATATTGTGACAGCCCATTATTTCAGCAGACTTAATTCAGTTCCTGCTCAAACGGTCCATTCATCCTTCCAACACCCCTTCTTTCACACCTATGGTCTCCAATTCTGGCCATATATCTTCATTAAAGATTAATTTAAATCAAGATACAGAAAAGGCTAAGAAAGGTTAGCCCACATAGGTGGACATATATATTCACATGCTTCCAGCCAGGCAGATTCAACCCAAGGGTTGTTCAGAAGCTGTGCAGCTGCAGTTGCACTGTTCTTGAGCTAATCATATCCTGCCTCTCAGCAGGAGAATGACAGTCTATCTTATAAGTGGAGAATAAATGAAAAAGGCTTGTTTGGTCTAACAAAACAGCGAGAGAGAATATGACTGCTATCTCTAAACACACTGAGGGGGTAAACATTAGAAAGGAATAAGAGTTATTTAAGCTGAAGGGCACTGTTGGCACAAGAGCAAGTGAGTAGAAACACAACGTGAATATGTTCAAGCTGCAAATCAGAAGATTTCTATCCAGCAGAAGATGAAGTTTTGTATTTGCTTTCCACCAGTGCTGCCCATTAATAGTTTTTCTAGTTTTATCATGGGAATTGATAAGTTTACGAAAGATCCCATGAATTAGCTACTCATTGTAGTAGTGGTTAGACTGAATGACTCTTCCAGTTCTTTGCTCTCATATTCAGTTGACAGACGTGTGAATAAATATTTCTGCATTATCCCATATTCTTATATGTTGTTTTGTGATTAGGATACCTTCCTATTTTCATATCATGGATCTAACATTGAACATAGACTGGAACCTGAAGAGGTGTTCAAAGTAATATAGTTTAACTGTATCCTTCATCTCCTTCCTACAGAAATGGCTGTCCAGGCTTTTAAATCATTACTCATTCAGATTATCCATGCAATTTGAAAAATCCTTTACCTATTCTTAACTAAAAAGTGTACCATTCAATCAAGCTAACAGTGCACTGCAGAAGTATGTACCACTTCCACACAGCCAGAATATTATTCAGCCATGAGCTGATTGGACAGGTTCAATTGCACTCATATGTGAGAAAAATGCATCATCATCAAACTCTTGACTACAAAACCAATGCACCATTTAATAAAATGAATAAGTTCCAAAGAAACACTGCCATTTACACTCAAATACTCCCAAAAATTTGGCATCAATAGCTTTATTTGATGGATAAAGAGGTGTTACTAGAAGATGCAACTACCCATTATTATTATCTTTTAGATTAAATTAAATTAAATTGAAATACTTTCAAAGGATAATTTGATCCAAGGGAGATGGTTCCCAGAGGGCTTTTTTTAGTCAGAAGTAAAAAAAGAGAGGGTTTTTCAAAGAAGAATTCAGATCAGGAGTCTAACTTAGGTGTCCAGAAATGTCCTATGAAGATCTGTCTGATCCATGAAACACTGGAGGATCATTAGGTATGGATACAATATTTTTAATAATTCTCAAATATCAAATCAAACCACTCTCATAGTATTAATCCACCTCAGCTCTTTTGGTCATATTTTCCTTTCACCTCCTGCTAGATCTGGCATTTTCTGATTTTTCATGTAACTGTTTTTATAAGAGTCTTTCACAGCTCTTTTTATTGAGACAAGTCCTAAGCCCATGATGCCAATGTGCAGTCTCCTTCCCGTGTGCTCCATAGCTTGAAGTATGAAGCTTCCAGTGGGCAGAATATCCTTTGCACAGGACCAGCAATGTGGCAAGACGATAGTAGGGATATCAGCTCTCTCTGGTGTCCCAAATGGTGTGATACCTCTTAGGCTCACGGAATCACTCCGTAAATTGTGAAGTGTGTTGTATAAGCATTGCTTATAACCCATACAAATAGAAGGTCATCTATTACTTACTTCAACTCAAAAAGAGGAATAGTAACACTAAACTTTTCCTGCTGATATAATTTACTGTTCTTCTCCTCATTTACTGCTTTAGAAGGACTTTCCTTAATTTCTTTAGTCTTCTATAAATGCCTGGTAATATGTTAGGAAGTATTTCATTAAATACCAACCAGTTAGGAAAAAAGATGTTCCAGCTGGGTTAACAGAAAACAAGTCACTTTCCTCTTTGGATGAAAAATGAGTTATGCAGAATGGCAAGTCTATAAACAACTATTGAAATTTGTAAATTTGAAAATTCTACATTTAATCTAAACCCAGTCAGACAACCAGATGATACTTGCTTAGAAAACAAGGATTTTTTGATAGAATTCCACAAGGACACACATTTCTGGAGATAATTTTAAAATTTATTTCTCTAACATTTCTACTGTTGTTTTGCATTTAATTTTGTAATTACAGGTATCTTTGTAAAATATTTCTGCATTATTTTGTAGCATCTTCCATATCAATTCAAAATTATTTATTGGTGCTCTTTGCAAATATTTTTTCTTTTTTATTTACCTTGTTCTAAATAATTTTATTTTTTAAAAAAATTTATTCAAATATTGTAGAATAACTACTAGCATTTTACTGATACACTGCCATGGTAAATTTGAATTAGACAGACAATATCTCTAGCCATGCCTAGAGGTCTGGAAAAATGGTTTTTAATCACAATTTTGCCTCAAACTTGAATTTACTTCCCATAATTATTTTGATTTTTCTCATTAGTTCTCATGTGTGCTACCAGCATCTACCTGAGGGATATTTAACTGCATTAATCAATTTTCCATTGGTAACAGGCATGAACACAATGTTTTGCAGCTCTGTAAAGAAGCAGACTACTTTTCAGTGCGACAAGAAAATCAAGATTCTTTTTTGTGTCTGTGTGAAAAGATCTAACTCTTACTTGTAAAACAAATTTATTATTCTTTATGAAAGAAATAATAACTCCACTTTCAGTTCCCGTGCTTGTTCCTGTTTACACAGCAAACCCTCACAGCTGTGAGATACAGTCATAGCAAAAGTAATTTTTGGTTTCTGTTGCCCAAGGATGGAATACTCCCAGTACACCTGGAAGCAATATCTCCTCTGACATACATACAGGTCTCTATTGAGTATGTTCAAATCACAACGTTCTTCCCAAATGTGCCAAATTGAAGCAGATTTTTCATGGTTTCAGTAGAAAACTGCCAGATGCAAAGGTAATGTCCTATTTCTATTTTGTTTTTCTTCCCAAAAATGTGGTGTACTTTCCTCAAACTTATCCTGAGAAATCAGTCAACTGAACATAACAAAATAATCATCCAGATTATTATTAATAATATACTCGGTCTGTAATATTTTATCTCAAATAGTTAGTAAATATCTATAACCATAACCTTATAATTGAAAGTGTAGAGCAATATTAATAAAAATGTGCCTAACTGGACCACCCAGAAATTTTTTTATTTTACATTGAACTTCAGTAGCAAAAATTATTTTTTACATAGGAAATATGTAAAATAAGCAAAACTGCTTTGAGCAATTGCAGCATGCATAGATCTACCTTTTAAATTAATTTGTAAAGTCGTCTTAATTTTTTGCTAGGCAAAAGACAGATAGGATCTACATGTTGTTAGTTTGTTTTCCTTTGTGATATTTTCTCAATATAACTTCCATTAGTCTACATGGGTAAATACTTGGTGTATAAAATAGTAATTCAGTGGCTATATAGGGTTCAAGAAGAACTTCAAATTAATTTTAAAGCTATACATTAGTTTATTGTTTCAAAAGTATTTGAAGTATTGAATTTCAAGGTAATTTTGTTCCAAAATATGCTTAGCTGTCATATAAAGCTATGTAGCATGATATAATATGGTAAAACTAAATATAACCGGTCTGAGCTCATATAAAATTTCAACTGCATTTAAAGTATAAGCATGTAAAATATTGACTGCACTTTAGCTACAATTTATACTGTTTTTCTTTCTCTTCATCAGAGCAGTATACCTGAAAACTGTCTTATTTGGATTAGCTTGAAGTAAGAGTATTTAAAAACATAACCTAAACCAGATGGCTGTGAAAATGACTGAAAACCAGTAGAAAGATGTGAATTGCAAGTCTCACCAATAGACTATATCAATCACAAAGACATTGGCAGTAATTCATTGTAACAGCCTATGTCCATTTTGCATTTTTTTCCAAACAGATTTCAATTAGAATGTTACTATATTGGAGACTACACATATTGAGACAGGAAGGCAGACTGAGCCCATCCGGTGTTCTTCCCTCTCCTGCCAAAAAGCAGTCAGAAATATCTCTCCTTTCCTCTTCTGATTTGGAGCAACAGGACTCCATTTTTGTTCTCCTTCTCACAGCTCTTGTGCCCAGAGCTCTTCCTGCATTTTCAATCTATTTCAGCTATTGAATTTGGGTTTGAGGAAAAAGTTAAATGAAGGTTGGCTTAGACCAGTATGGTAAAGTCTTGGCCAGAAGAATGGTTGCTGGGTTTGGCCTTTGTTAGAGTACAGCTTCACAGAAATGGAAGTTGTTAAATTATTAACATTAGGAGTTTGACAGAAATTGATAGTATTTTAGGGACATTGACAGAAAATGGTGACCCTGTTTTTCTAAAAGGTTACAGGTTAGTGATGGAAAGAGAAATTGGAAAGTTTAGGTCAATTAATGCAATTCTAATTTAAATCACAATAAAATAGTTTGCATATATTAAGTTTATCAGCAATGAACATCTTAACATATTAACTGATACACCTGAGGCACTTTGCAAATATAGAATCATAGAATCGTTAAGGTTGGAAAAGACCCTTAAGATCACCGAGTCCAACCATAAACCTAGCACTGCCAAGTCCACCACTAAACCATGTCCTCAAGCACCACGTCTACACGTCTTTTAAATACCTCCAGGGATGGACACTCAACCACTTCCCTGGGCAGCCTGTTCCAATGCCTGAATAACCTTTCGGTGAAGAAGTTTTTCCTAATGTCTAACCTAAACCTCCCCTGGCGCAGCTTGAGGCCGTTGCCTCTAGCCCTGTCGCTTGTTACTAGGGAGAAGAGACCGACCCCCACCTCACTACAACCTCCTTTCAGGTAGTTGTAGAGAGCAATAAGGTCTCCCCTCAGCCTCCTCTTCTCCAGGCTAAACAGCCCCAGTTCCCTCAGCCGCTCCTCATAAGACATGTGCTCTAGACCCTTCACCAGCTTCCTTGCCCTTCTATGGACCTGCTTCAGCACCTCAATGTCCTTCTTGTAGTGAAGGGCCCAAAACTGAACACAGTACTCGAGGTGCGGCCTCACCAGTGCCGAGTACAGGGGCACTATCACCTCCCTGGTCCTGCTGGCCACACTAGTCTTGATACAGGCCAGGATGCCATTGGCCCTCTTGGCCACCTGGGCACACTGCTGGCTCATGTTCAGCCGGCTGTCAACCAACACCCCCAGGTCCTTTTCAGCCAGTCAGCCCTTCAGCCACTCCTCCCCAAGCCTGTGGCATTGCATGGGGTTGTTGTGACCCAAGTGCAGGACCCGGCACTTAGCCTTGTTGAATCTCGTACAGTTGGCCCCAGCCAAATGATCCAGCCTGTCCAGGTCCCTCTGTAGGGCCTTCCTACTCTCCAGCAGATCGACACTTCCACCCAACTTGGTGTTATCTGCAAACTTACTGAGGGTGCACTCAATCCCCTCATCCAGATCATCAATGAATATATAAATTAATATATAAATTAATATATAAATAAAAAGTAAAATGTAAAACGTATATAAATAAAATGTAAAAGATACATTTAAAGGGATAGTTCTCTCAAATCTTCCCCAAGGCTGCTCTTTCTAGTCCTCATAATACCCTACTCCTGCCAGGACATGCTAAGATGAACAAGGTGAACAACGGATTTGGGTTTAGCAATCCGGCCTCTACGTGAAAGCTACATGATTTCTGTTTGAGTGATCTCCTGACTCTGACTAAAGATAACATGAGTTATTTAGGCCCTATGTTATTTTCCTTGATAAGATAAACGATACCACAGGTAGCAATTCCAACTTTTGACACTCAGTATCACTGATTTTTACAATAGTTGCTGAATCCTGTTTGGATGCAGCCAAAAGAGTATAGTTCTGACATTGCTCTGTATTCTGCATGTATAATTGTGTTTCTCTTTTTTATCATCTAAACTCATTCTGTTCTTTTCTCTGTGCTGTTGTTGAAGTCTTCAAAAAAATTTTACTGCTAATCTCTGCCAATCTAACCTAAATTTAATTGATCATTCTGAATGTGTTCTACCGTTTCCTGGCAAGATGTATGAAAAAGATCTCCTCAACAGTGGTCAAGCTACTCACTAAGAACATAAGATGTGTGAAGTCACTGGTGGTAATACCTGGCTGAATTGTCACAACTTGCATATGAACTGCCAAAAGCAAGATACTATTATGAAATCTGAAGGAACCAAAATAACTACTGAACACAGCATCTTTCCTGTACACTTTAAAGGTTTTAGGTGAAAAAGAAAGCACAATGTATACTGAACAAGATAGTGGGTATAATCTCATGCACAAATATCTAAACTGATTGTAGGTGAATCATGTATATGACAAAAAGATGTATGTTTCTCCAGATTTGTAAGCTGGATTTTGAGTTGTATGTGTTGAGACAAGACAAGACACATTATTTTCTCATCTTGTCAGAGAAGAGAAACAAATAAATGTCAGGTACAAAACCAATATAAATCATGTTACCGATACTTGAGGCATCAAGATATGGAATTCCGCTTATATAGAGATGTGAGATACCAAGATATGAATGAACTATGGATCTGGAATCTGCTTTTAGTGAGCACTATATTTGAGGTAATTAACTTCTGAAATATTTGATAAGCTGGTGTTTTAAAATTTTGAATATATTGGTTCTTTTGAATCAGCCAAAAAGTGATTTTTTAATACACAAGAAAAAAAAGAGACAGTGGGCCTTGTAGCTAACACATAGTACAAAATTGGGCCTCAGGGATTTTTTTAATTAATTTTTTTTTTAAGTGTCCTGCATATTCAGGAAATAAAATTAGATTTGAGTCAGGATTATAGATAGAGTTGATTTATTGGCTGTTCTGACTGACAACATAAGCCTAATTCCATTACTGAGGGATTTTTTTTATTTTAAGGGCAGAATAGCTACCAATACATGACAGAAGGCTTACTAATGAAATGTGTTGTGTCACCAATGACAGTAACCGCCTATTATAATCTCTGAGATGTGTGATCATTTTGACTGTCTTTAAATTAATAACATGTTGTTTGTCAGCTTTATGGACCCTCAATTAGCATAAGAGATTCACTGAATTTCACTCCTTTTGAGCAAAATTAGGATATCTTAATTAAGACAGAGACTCGACATTACTAACATCAAACAATTTTAAAATCTGATATCTTCAGATTCTCAGAGTCAGTTTAGGATTCATGTGTCCTTCATGGCAGAAAATGAATGTGCAAACTGAATTTCTGCCCCTGTAAATCTTGTTGTAGACACAGATGAGTAAGAGGGAAAATCTCATATAGAAGTGCACAGGTATATATATAACATGGCTATTGACTTCAAGAAAATCTTCCATTTGACCTAAATGTGTAAAGTAACATCTGCACATGGAATGATGATGCCCTGTTTGTTTTTTAGGGCAAATTAGAGGAAATGAAATGTTTGTTAAGGAAGTGCAATGGCTGGAAGCCATAAGTAAGCACCAAAAATGAATCCCTTAAAATTGTTTATGTTGTATGTCACATACACAATACCATATCTTTATATTTTTATATTTTAGAGGATTTTTTTATTCCTAGTAAACAAGGAGAACACATAATCTTGTCATTAACACTTCTCATCGCTGATTTAGATGGTTTTGTTCCAATGTACATATGTATGAAACAACATCAGCATCCACATCATTTGTGTAGACAACACCCACAGTGCAGACAGGAATTCTCCATATGTTTGTGAAAATAGTTTTTTTCAATGTGCAATAATACAAACAATTTGATCTGCATTTGGATTATGCTCTCTTTTAAAAATATAGAGCAGATGTGGATGCTATTGCCTAGAATGTGGATGGCTCCTTGCTGCAAGATATTTATGCACACAGCCCTCTACAGAGATCCCCAGCTCTCACCATCATCCCCAGATGGATTGCTCAAATAAGCATCCTAGGCTTAAGTGAGGCTTTTGTTGGTGGGAAGGAGATGTAAAGGTTTCATTCTTTCTCTGGTATTAGCTATTGAGGAAGCAGGGAGTTTGGGATTGTGTTCAAGCCTGTCTATGGTGTATAGGGTGTTTGCTCAAATAAGGTCATCCATCCACTGACTTGTTTAAAAACGAAGATTTTTTTTTATATTGAGTGGCAAAGATACTTAAAGTCACAAGCCCCAAAATATGAGACTTTCTAATTAATGTATCAATAGGAGACTATATCCTAGCATTGCAATGCAATATAGCTCAATTCTTCAAGGAGATACGAAAACCTTTCACCATATTGGGCCATAATCACCCCAATAAATACTACTTTCATTGTGGGATTTAAAACTGGCCTTTCCCATTTACAATTAGACCTGCATGATGAATTAGCTGAAGGATCTGCTACAATTTGTGTGTACTTGTTATTTTGACAGATGTTGCATTTCTTTCTTATCCAAGCAGAAAAACAATTGAATACCTGTTCTGCAGAGATAAGCAGTTATTGCATGCAGATACTCCATAAAAACTGTTCATACTATAGAAAAAATGACCTCTTATTGATATGGCAATATTTAGGGAAAAACTTGTGAGCAGAATGTATGGAACTATGCCACCTGTCAGACAAGAGTCTTTCAGTTTTAGGAACTCTACCTAGAGATCACTCTGTGATAGTTTAAATATATACATATATATATAAATGTCTTCTGATGCCCAGATTTGAACAAAGGCCTGTTTTTTTGTTTGCTTGTTTAAAAAAAAAACCCAAACACACACACAAGAAAACATCTAAAATAGACTTTTTTCTTTTCTGATGATGCGGTACTGATACAGCATAGAGTGCTGAAGTCACAAATACTGTTTGCTGCAATGCTTCCTGTGGAAGTAGTACCAAGACAGAATATGCATGGAGGAGGTAAGAAAAGAATTTTGTCATGTTATCCACTCCTGTTGAGACTAGCACACATCTATGTCGAGTGCATTTGGGCTGCTAAATGCATTTTTTTCTAAACATGCACTTTTCCAACCATGCACCTCCTATCTCTGAAAACATAACTTAAAATTATTTGTCTTAACTCAAGCAGTTAATTCATACCTAGGTGTATTTATGTATTTATTACACAATTATCTGAGTTTACTACAGCATTAACTTTAACATTTTATAAGTCACTGCTCAGGAGATCATTTGAAAATTTAATGAAGGTGATTGCTGCATGTAAAGGATACTGAACAGCAATTACCCTTTAGAAGAGACACAGGTATTTACTTTATGGTAAGGAAAGTCAGCTATAAAGCATATGTATCTCCTGTTTTAATTTTCATTTTCATTGAAAATTGCCCCTTATATTCACAGAAAAACAAGCTTTTTAAAGTTGTGATGGAAAGAAGAGGAAAAAAAAAAAAAAGAAATCAAATTAAAAAAAATTATACTTCATCATGCATAGTCTAAACACATTTTATGTATGTGAATTCTCATGTGCAAAAGCTATAGCATGCAAAATTTTGTATTCAAATACAGACTGCAATGAAACAGAGTGCCACGTTATCTGCAGACATAGGATTACAATGACCATTAAACAATCAGTCATGATAAAGCATAGACTAGAAAAAAAGTTAATGGAATTCCATTTTCTTGAGGGTCCTCAGGCAGACCTTAGGTCCAGTTACAGGCTTTGTGCTTAGAAAGGGGAAGGGATTTCTTGCTCAGCCAATGTGCCTGCTTGTGGTTTACAATGCCCCAGAGGAGGCTTATGGGGAAAGGTAGCAGGCAGTCACTAGAAAGAGTAATGGAGCTAACACCACCTTTCCTGCACTCTATTAGGGAAGGTGCCTTTACTGCAGTCTTTCCCCTGCTCTTCCAAAAAACACAGCTTTGTTTTGCCCTCCATTCAGGTAAGCCATTAAGCCACAGGCTGTGGCATCAAATCTGTAAAGGATCTGCAGGGCCCCAGATGATGGTATTTTTCACAAAATTATGTTAGCATATTGGAGGTCATTACGTGCATCTGAAACCGAGGAGATTCATGTAGGCTTTTTACTAAATTCTCTAGTCTTCCTGTTATCATCTCTCTCCAGTTCTGTTATGGTTCAGAAAGAAAAATCAAAGCAAAACTCCATAATGTGTTCTCAGATTCTTTCAAAATGCTGGAAATCTTTGTCATCTAGCAATCATCTGAAGAGTAGTTACATATATTTACGATACTAACACTCTTAAGCAGACCACAGAGACCACTCCTTTGTGGGGAGGTTACAGCTAACAAATTCGAGCACCAACTGCTAGTTTTGCACAAAACTCAGGTGTTTCCTCACTGTTCTGAGACTGTCAGAGTCCCTTGATCTCACCTATAAACTTGGTACTGCTGCTATGCTATAATTTCCCATACTTCTGTGAAAATGCCAGCAGTATACATGCAAGGGGGCAATAAGGATATTGGAAAGATTCCCGGCGGATCCATCATTCTAACTTAGTGGCATCCCAACTTCACAAAAGGACATGAAAAAGTAATGTGGAATGGCTCTACCTTCATTTTATAACCTGAGAGTTTGTGTAATGATTTAACAGCAGATTGCTGGAGCTATTTGCTTACTTGCAGAAGGACAAACAGTTAACAGTCATTTTTTCCTCCTCATCTTGCTCTATTTATTTCAGTTGATTTCTCTAAGATAGTCACTGAAAATTTACATTAAGGTGATTAGATCCTTTAGTCTTTGCTCAGTTAAAACTCATATCAACTTTGACATAGTCATTTAACAGTCCCATACTGAAATTCAATGTAGGATAAATACATACTTCCAAACCTAAATGTTTTAGATGCCTTTCTTCCAAATTTAACAAAATACTTCTGCTCACAATTGTTTTCAGTGGGACTACATATGGAATGTTGTACCATTGACAGCAGATGCAGGGTCAGTGTATTTAAGAGCTTCTATGTCACTCTTCATTAAGCTGTCATTATGTAGTATCTTATCTCTAGCAGGTTGTTTAATGGGTGCAGACTATTGTGTGTGATGTCCGTTGTTGTCTACCAAAGATAATCTGCAATACATGTCTCCCTCAGGTTATATCTGAGAATGTTGTCGTTTATTTTTCTTATTTTTAATCTCTCAAAATAAATTTAATTAAAATTATACTAAAGAATATCTAAAAACTTACATCAATTAATTTAATAAATAAGTTCAAAAGCAAATGACTCATCTTGGTTGTAGAAAAAGACATGCCTTTAGGGAAAAAAAAAAAGGAGCATTTTTGTGTATCCTCAAAATGCTGTAAATGATTGAATCACTTCAGAGTTGCAACTGCAGTGAGAAACCTCTGAGGTTCTTCTAGATGCTTGTGCACCTCAGCGCACAGACTGACCACTGCAACCCTTGAAATTTACCTCATTCATCTCCTATTACTAAAAAACCTGTTCACACATTTGATGGTGAGTTTCTTGACCTTACTTAAGAGGAGGCTAACTAATATATCATTTTTACACAAATTCTTCTGGTATTTGAGATCTTAGATAATCCTACTGTTGAAAAGTAAATTAATGTGATTACCTAGTAACTGCTCTTTTCCCAACCCTCTTTAGAATTTCATGTCAGAAAGTAGGCTGTGGTCTCTAACAATGCTCCACAACTGTCTAGCAATTTTGAAGAAACTGAAGGACAAAAAAGGAAGTTAAGTTACACTTTTTTTTTTAAATCTCCTATATGGGAAAGAAAGTTTAGAAAATTGAGGACTTATTTCATTTCATACTTATTTTTTTTTTTTATGGTCTGTTACTAAGTGATGTTGGAAAAGAAAAAACAGAACTAAATGGTAGAATTAAAAGTTTATGTACTTCATAATCCCTACCACAGTGTAACAAGCTACAAACTGTTGATTTGAAGCTCAGAAGAAAGCCCACTTGTAGTTGTCTGGTTTTATCTTGTGATGTTTATGTCACTGTACCCTGCATAGAAAAAAGTTTTAACAGTCACTTTTCTCCCACAACTCCTGGTATGACCAAACAGAATGTAATTATTATTGCTTCTTTTCTCATCTATAAAATTTGATTGGAAAGAGGTGTTTTCTTTTTCTGATGACAGA
This sequence comes from Nipponia nippon, assembly GCF_047370975.1. NCBI lineage: Eukaryota > Metazoa > Chordata > Aves > Pelecaniformes > Threskiornithidae > Nipponia > Nipponia nippon. The sequence goes on from NW_028262347.1 coordinate 48,158,594, forward strand.
GAAAAAAAGAACATTACCTAGGTAAAAAAAAAAAAAAAGGTGTTACCTGACAAAGACAGTGTAGCTAGAGTCAGTCAAACTTACAGTACAGCAGCTTGTCAAAAGCCTTATGTAGGTTGTAAGACTGAATGAGAAGATCAGAACTTGATGACATTGCCATCTCAGCAACTACAAGAACACACAATTTTGTTCACTTTTGTCTTATTTTCCTGTGTCCATTACACTTTGTATTGGAACTGCTGCCTTGAGAGCAGTCAATCATAATTTTCCCAGGGCTTTGTCATATACATAACAGCCAAGTACACTGATAACAGTACTAAAGTTAATTTTGTTTTAGTCAATTTAGGAATGCTGCCACACTAGATTAGACCATTTATCCATTTAATCTGGCAGCAAGCTTCTAGCAATGGGTAATGTCTGTTGTAAAAGAATGTTCTCATGCTGCAAAAAGCCAAATGTGAATTACTACATTTGCCTGAGAAACAATTCTTTCATTACCAGTACAATGAATACCCTCTGTCTAAAAGAATGAGATTTTAATATCTTTGGCACAAACTCCATGGTTCTTCATCAAGGAAAACTAACTTATAATTAGTGTTTGACCTAACAAACAGCCAAAACAAATTTCATCATTTGAAAGTATGAAAGTAAAAGCTGCGCTAATAGCAGAAACATCCTTAGTTACTAATGTAGTTTCTGAGGTGGATAAACTGGCATCTACCATGCTTTTAGTATCCTATAACTCAGAAAAAGCAAGCATGTGAAATTATGCCAGTTAGATTTGAAAAGGTTTGTAAGAAAGAATTCCTTACAATGCATAGAATTTATTCCCCTGAGTAAAGAAACTTCATATTTTACATGTTTGAGGGAAAACGTGGTTTTCTAGGTTAGGCATAAAATGGAAATCTGGTTGCCAGATTTTTTATTGAAAATAGCCAGAACACTAGCCTCTAATCTATGCAGTCATTGCTGCCACTCTAATTGAAGACAAGCAGTTAGCAACAAAAGCGTCCTGCCATCAGATGCCCTTTTAATTTCCATCTTTATCTTTCCCATCACCTGCTTCTGGCATTCTTGCTTCTGCTTCCCAGCTGACACAGTGAAACAGCTGGACAATGATGTGAAAAGACAGAAATATGGGTGACAAGATGCTTTTCCACGTGATGACTTCACTTGCAACATCAAAAAAGCCAGAAGTCAGTGGCTTCAGAAAAACAAGAATTTCTATGCTGTATGGCTTTTAATAAGGAACTGAGGGTTTGAACTTGCAACACAAAAATCCCATATTATATGGGATGGCTGGAAATCCCAATGGAAAGACAATACAGGAAGGATGTTATAAGGGATGTCTTAGTTGGAGAAAATTAGAAATCCTATAGAGAAAAAGTAAATTTCAAAACCAAGCTTTTTCTTACAGTTTTCCAGGCCTATACTAGCTGGACAGGGAAATAAAAAATATTGAAAGGAAAAATCATTTTCCAAATCCTATCACTGCATTTATGTTTCTGAGTCACCACTAAAAACATGTTTAACCCACACAATAAAAATGATATAATGAAAAACATTAATAATTTTATCACCTATTTTCTGGCCAAAATAAACCTGAGGATGTAACCTAAACTGTGTACAACCACCTAATAACCACTAAATTACTGTAGCTTTCTTTATATTAGTGAGGATATCCCATTTTAGTTAATCTATTTCATGTAATGCCAAAAATATTCCTATAAAAATATTCTCCAAGTTCTAAAATCACTTTGTGAATTTGCATACAAGCATTAAGACCTCTGTAGCAGTGGACTTAATATAAAATTTGGGAAGAACATCTCAAATGCATTGTACTTCTGTAACAATTCCTGTCAACTCTTTAAAATTACAAAGTTTGTGAAAGGATACATATGGCTTTACCTGACAGGTTCATTTTACTATAATGATCTTATAGACATACTATGAGCTTCTCTCTGCGTAGTTATCAATACATGTCAAATTTCTTTTTGACTTTCCTCTATTCCTTTCTAGTTATCTTTCTCCTTATTAAAGTACTGCCTCATGTTTCTTATGCATTTAGGGAGTTAATCTTTACTGTTTCCAATTATTTTCCAGCGCAGTGCAGTACTTGAAGTAATGTACATAATCACAACATCATTATTTTAAAGGATTTTACTAGTGCAACTGAACTTTTGAACTCAGATGTTGATTATTTGGAAATTCTTTACAGAGGTAATTTGGCTTTATAGAAAGCTACCAGCAGTCTTTAAATAGCAAAGAATTCCTGTAATAGTCTGACCAGTTAGTTTTAAGATAAAAAATGGTATGAAAAACTAGGATGTCAGACCCATAGTTTAACATGCAATGTGCTGTCTGCTATTTTCTTTCTTTTCTGTTCTACTAATACTTTTCAGTTCTTTTTGTAATACTTTTCTGACAGACAGCTTGCTTCTCATTTCTATGCTTGCCCACTCAGAATGACACTTTTTGGTAAACTGGTGATTTAAACTCCATTATTATTCTGCATTAAACTGCTGCAGAATGCCAGTCAGGCATTACGATTTTTTTTCAGTCCAGCTGTGCTGAACTACAAGTAGATATGAAGTAATTGACCTTGTTGTTCACTGAATTGTACAATGCTTTGCTACCTACTGTTTTGTGCCACTCACTTCACTTTATGTATCTTCACAAGTCATGACCTTTATGGTGGATATTACTCTCCAACATAGACAAAAACCGCCTTTACAAAAGTAAAACATTAACCATGATCAGCACAACATTTCAGCAACAGAGAGGCCAAGCAAACCTGTAGTACTAAGATTAGAGATTCTAGATGAGATATTTCCAACAGGAGCAAAGAAAAAAAAATTGCTTTTATGAAAATAAACCCTTTAAAATCTCCAGTGGACAAGTTAATCCTTCCTATTCTCTCAGAAAGACATGATGTTTTCTTTTGTAGTTGGGAAAACTAGACATATTGAATGTACTACTCAGAAAAATAAAAAAAAAAAAAGAAAGAGAAAAAAAGAAAAAAAGTGGTAGAAGCAGTTCAGTTGGCTAAATTCTATAGAATTACCACAGGATTTAATTTAGCTTTAGAGAATTGCTAATGCCTTTCAATAATAGAGTGTTAAAAATATAAATCCACAGTTTATTAAATAAAGCCAACAAGTTACATGTGTATTTTATTTTAATTCTATCAGAGGGAACAATTCTAGGAGCGAGAATGGAAACATGTACCTATTTCTCTTTAATTTCCTTACTGCTGTAATATAACACAAGATATCAGCAAATAATCTTTCTGAAGATACAAATGCAATTTTTAAAACATATTTGAGACAAACTTTGTATTGAGTATATCTGTATAGCATAGCAGCTCTGAGAGAGAGAGGAGTGAGAAAAATGCTAACACCAAGGTGAAAGAAGAAGTAGGAGTGGGAGGAGGTGCTCCAGGTGCAGGGGCAGAGATTCCTCTGCAGCCCATGGAGGAGACCACGCCAGAGCAGGTGGATGACACCAAACCGGAAGGAGTGGCTGATACACCAGAGGGTTGTGCTGTCATCCAGAGGGACTTCAAGAAGCTGGAGAAATGGCTGACACAAACCTCATGAAGTTCAACAAAGTCCTGCACCTGGAGAGGAACAACCCCATGCACCAGTACATGCTGGGGGCTTACTGGCTGGAAAAGAGTTTGGCAGAAAAGGACCTGAGGGTCCTGGTGGATACCGAGCTGAACATGAGCCAGTAATGTGCCCATGTGTCAAAGAAGGCTACTGGTATCCCAGGCTGCATTAGGCAAAGTATTACCAGCAGGTCAAGGGAGGTTATCCTTCCCCTTTATTAAGCATTGGTGAGGCCACACCTGGAGTACTGTGTAGAGTTCTAGAATAAAGGGAAGAGAAGGGAAGGGAAAGGGAAAGGGAAAGGGAAAGAGAAAAGGAAAGGGAAAGGGAAAGGGAAAGGGAAAGGGAAAGGAATAATTCCAGTTGGAAGGGACCAACAACGACCATCTAGTCCAACTGCCTGACCAATTCAGGGCTGACCAAAAGTTAAAGCATGTTATTAAGGGCATTGTCCAAATGCCTCTTAAACAATGACAGGTTTGGAGCATCAACCACCTCTTTAGGAAGCCTGTTCCAGTGTTTGACCACCCTCTCAGTAAATAAATGCTTCCTAATGTCCAGGTTAAACCTCCACTGGCACAGCTTTGAACCATTCACACACGTCCTGTCACTGGATATCAGGGAGAAGATATCAGCACCTCCCTCTCCACCTCTCCTCCTCAAGAAGCCGTACAGAGCAATGAGGTCGCCCCTCAGCCTCCTTTTCTCCAAACTAGACAAGCCCCCAGTCCTCTGCCGCTCCTCACAGGACATGCTTTCCAGCCCTTTCACCAGCTTTGTTGCCCTCCTCTGGATGCATTCAAGGACCTTCACATCCTTCTTAAATTGTGGGGCCCAGAACTGCACACAGTACTCCAGGTGAGGCCTCACCAATGCTGAGTACAGCAGGATAATCACCTCTTTTGACAGGTTGGTTATACTGTGTTTGACGCATCTCAGGATGCGGTTTGCCCGCTTGGCTGCCAGGGCACACTGCTGACTCATGTTGAGCCTGCTGTCAACCAGCAACCCCAGATCCCTTTCTGCAGTGCCAGCTCTCCACCCAGTGTACCGTGAACCCACTCATCCCACAGCTGGACAACTTGTCCAGAAGGATGCTGTGAGAGACAGTATCAAAAGCCTTACAGTTCTGGGCTCCTCAGTACAAGAGAGATCATGGACATAGTGGAGAGAGTCCAGCAAAGGACCATGAAGATGATTAAGGGAGCATCTCTCCTATGAAGAAAAGCTGAGAGACCTGGGACTGTTCAGCCTGGAGAAGAGAAAGCTCAGAGGGATCTTATTAATGTATGTAAATAGCTGAAGGGAGGGCGCAAAGTGAACAGACCCAGGTTCTTTTCAGTGGTGCCCAATAACAGGACCAGAGGTAACATGCACAAACTGAAACACAGGAGGTTCTGTCTGAACAACAGGATACACTTTTTTACTGTGAGGGTGATTAAGCACTGGCACAGGTTGCCAAGACAGGTTGTGGAACCTCCCTCCTTGGAGGTCTTCAATAGCTGTCTGGACACAGTTCTGGGCAACTGGCTCTGGGTGACCTTGCCTGAGCAGGGGAGGTTGAACCAGATAACCTCCAGAGGTTGCTTCCAGCCTCAACCATCCTGCGATTCTGTGATATGCCCTGTAGGAACTGTGGAACCATGGAGAGCCCATGCTGGATCAAGTTTATTCTGAAGGCCTGCATCCTATAGGGAACACACACTGGAGCGGTTCATGAAGGGCTGCAGCCCATGGAGGACTGACACCAGAGCAGGAGAAAAGCGTGAGAAGGACAGATTGGCAGAGGTGAACATTTATGGACTGACCGCAGCAACCATCCCCCTCTGATCTGCTAAGCAGGGACAAGGAGGAGGTGGAGGAGACAGGAGCAAAGAAGTGAAGCTGAGCCTGGGGAAAAAAAAGGGGCCATGGTCGAGGTAGCTTCAGTTTTTGTCTTTGTTTCTCACCATCTCACCATCCAACTCTTTACTATTTTAATTGGCAATAAATTACATTTATTTTTCCAAGTTGAGTCTGGTTTTCCCATGATGGTACTTGGTAAGTGATCTCTCCATTTTTATCTCAACCCATGAGCTTTTTAATCTTATTTTCTCCCCCTGTCTTTCTGAGGAGTTGGGGTGAGAGAGCAGCGAGATGGGCGTCTAGCATCCAGCCAAGGTCAATCCACCACATGCTTCGCTACCAATCACAGCAGCTAATTAGTCTGAAGGACAACAGTGACCACCCCCGCAGCAGACTCTGCATTGTTAGGACAAAAAGAGTGAGAACAAGCTGCTCTTTATTTTAGCTATAAATTCTTTCTGCAGCCTGATGAAAAGATACCTAGCCAAGATACCTAAAAACATTTTTTTAAACTAACTAGAAAACTTCTCTTTTTAGGTCTATCTTACTCTTAGTATTTTTCATATTTTTTCATCTTTATTGTACTATTTATGCATTCATTATGTAAAAGTGAAACAAAGAACTCTCCACAGCCCAATCTTTTTCTCCTGTTTCCCTTTCTAATTTCCAAATTTCTTTGTTCCAATCCTTATGTCTTCTGATTGCGTTTATGACTTTTTTTGCTAATTTCTTCAGACCATAATGTTTCTGATTTTTTAAAACAGAATACAAGAAAAGACAGAGAAAACACTTATATGACCTCCAGATGTCACTTCCAACCTCAACCATTGTGTGATTCTGTGATTCTGATCTCCCAGGAGACTGAACAACAAAGGAAGAGTATTTACTCGACCACCAATGAGTTATCAGAGCAGTAGACATAAGGCTTAGTAAAATAAGACTGCCACCTATTCACTAGGGAAAGCACACACAGACATATTCCTCCCCAAAGCCTTATTCATTGTAGCCTTTCCAATATTCAGTAAGACTAAAATTACAGACTTGCAAGAAAAAACATGGTAGAAGTGAATTAGCACTGTCAGACAAATGATGAAACATGGCAAGTTGTCACCTTCATTGCAAATGGCAAAACTGGGCTGTCCTAGATCTACGTAAGACTTTTATTTACACTGCATGTCCAAAGAAGGGCAACAAAGCTGGCAAAGGGTCTAGAGCACAAGTCTTGTGAGGAGCGGCTGAGGGAACTGGGGTTGTTTAGGCTGGAGAAAAGGAGGCTGAGGGGAGACCTTATTGCTCTCTACAATTACCTGAAAGGTGGTTGTAGCCAGGTGGGGTGTTGGTCTCTTCCCCCTAGTAGCAAGCGATAGGACAAGAGGAAATGGCCTCAAGTTGCACCAGGGGAGGCTTAGATTGGATACCAGCAAAAAATTCTTCAGCAAAAGGGTTGCCAAGCACTGGAACAGGCTGCCCAGGGAAGTGGTTGAGTCCCCATCCCTGGAGATATTGAAAAGATGGGTAGACATGGTGCTTAGGGACATGGTTTGGTGGTGGACTTGGCAGTGCTAGGTTAACAGTTGGATTTGATGATCTTAGAGGTCTTTTCCAACCTAAACGATTCTATGATTCTATGATTCTATCTTGAAAGAACGGAAGATCAGGAGCTGATGTCTGATCCAAATCATTATAATGACCACTGAAAGGGTAGCATGTGTTTCAAACAAAATGCCCTCTGGAGGACCAGTATGTTTCATATCGTCACCTGCACAGTGATGAGTTTCTGATGTATTCTCTTTGCTTGAAACAGTCACACCAAATTGCATAAATTTAAGGACATATTTGAGCAATGCAAAAATAAAAGTTATTGTGGTTTCCTTCAAATGGGGCAATATTATTCATCACACATGAATAGCCAGTCAATTACAGACTAAAACTAGTCCATTTAAACTACTGAAACAAATGTGGTGCGGGAATCCACATAGAGTGAGTTGTGACATCTGCAGTGGAAGGGAAATAACTTGAATGCTTGTGACTGCCTGATCAAGGTGTATATGTGCTTTGGAAGGTGAACAGGGCTGGTAAAAGACTCAGGGTAAAGTGATGCAGTCAGTAATCAAGTACTTTTAGCCACTCAGGTGCTGCTGATTCGTCCAAGGTCTCAAGAGGAGATTTTTCCTCTGAAAACTCCAGTAGGTAAAAACAAGTCTTTGTGTAAAGGAGGAAGAAAAGAAATTTGTATAATGCTTATCCCAAAATGAGAAGCACTGATTGCCCAGAGTATCTTCTTTTACAAACAAGAAGCACTCCACAGTTTTCATGAAGGCAAAGGGTTTTCTAAATATCACTTGCATTTGGAGTAAATCAAAGACATTTTTCAAATACTTAGCAGTTTTTATCAGTTCATTTTGAAAAACATAATTCAAAAGAAATTAATTCAGTCATAATATTTTGTTATTAAACAACATAAGTAACAAAGAGTAATAATACTAAGAATACACTGTCACGAAAAGAGGAGAAAACATTCATCTGTTTTGTTGGGATAGTTCTATAGAGCTTTTTTTAAAAAAATCACCTTGCACAACAATACAAAGAAAATTATCTCATTTTGAAACATTTTTTTAAAATCAGTTTTGTTCATCACCTTTATAAAAGTAATGCTAAAGAAAAAAAAAAAAAGACTTTTCTTGAAGTGGATAGGATTTGTTATTGCCCTTTCCAGGTATGCTCTAGTTAATTTTATTACATTGGAGATTCCAGATAAAGTCATCTCAGTCCTTTGTGGTCCATGATGTGTTGAAAGACCTATCTTATGCTAGGCACATTCATCACTCTTCATTTAGAGAAACTTGAGGGAAAGTCAAATTGCATACGTAGCTGAATTTTCTTTTTTATTATTTAAAAAGGAAAAACATCTCAAAAAGAATAAAATATTTTTCTGCTCTTTAAAGTGACTTTGTAAAATGCATATTGTGAGATTGCATACATGCTGGCTAAAATAATTTATTTTAAAAGTGTGTTCATTTGGGTTTAAAAGTGTTTTTCCCATATTTCGTCTGACCAAGACTAAGAATGTGCTTCAGGAGGCCCACTAGATTTCTGTCTCATGGAAAATCACAACGAAAGTCATTAAGCACAATCTCAGTAAAACCTGTGTACACTGAGATCATATTTGGAAAGGCTACATATGGATAATGAAGCAATAGTCAGTTGACAAAAAGTGTGAAATACAATGGTCAAACTACTCTTAGTTAAAGAAGAACTAAGTAATTAATAAGATTATGGAGATGCAGAGGTACCAAGAGCCTAACACAGTAAATAGTTACCATATGAAAATAGATGTGATTCCGAATAGAACTGGATTGCTATTTTTCAGATTGTTTTGGTTTTTTAGCATAAAACTGCAATATAGGAATGGATGAACAGATAGAATAAGTAGCGGTAAAACTACTTTTTTTTGGATTACATTCAATTTTTTTTTTTTTTAAAACAAAAAATGTGTCACCCTGTCTAGTCTAGGTGACTGTGCATCAAGCTTTTAGGTTTGGGGTTGTTTTTAATCTACTCAGTATGAGCCAAATGTTGCAGAAATCTCTTCCAGACTCCAACCAGAACAAAACAAAAACAAACAAACAAAAAACCCTCCAACTCTTTGGTGTTACGGCCTGTTACAAGAAAAATGAAAGAGGAATTTTAACGTCCCCTTAAAAAAACAAACAAAAAACCAACCAACCAAACAAAAAACCAACAAACAAAAAAAAACCCAAGCAAAACAACCCGCAGGAGAGGTAAGTAAACAGAAAAGGACTAGCAAATACCATGTTAGATTTTCTACTCATTACAAAGTTTTATAAGAGAACCTAAACTACTCATGCGTACTTTGAGAAGGATAGCCTGAAGCGTATTTCCACTAGAAGGAGTCAAAGGGACCCTGTTCTGATGTTGTAGGTTATTCTTTCTCCACAGACTGTCAAATCTCAATACCCACAAGGCAAAATTCAATGCACAGAGTATTCTGCCTTCCATGGGACTACAAATGAAAAAGAGCAAGGAAGATTACTAAATTGTTCCTATTCAAAATTTCTCTCGCAGATGTTCTCATGGAAAGACACCATCCATTTCTCAGTTCATACTTAGATAACATTTCTATTCAGAAATATTCCATAATGTCTAGGGCTCTGCAATACTTTTTGAAAATGTAGGAAAAAGTTCAATTTATTTCTGAAGCTCTAGTCTATAATCCTGTGCATCTAAATATAAGGCTTAGTAGGAATTAGTAGTTTTATTAGCATAAGAAATCCTTAGCTGCTTATTGTTCTTATCATACATTTTGAATACCAGATAAAACGGGGTTTTTTTTCCTTTTTCTTTTTCTTTTTTTTTTTTTTTTTTACTTTTTATGCAGTCAGTGGAAAAATATGTTTTCTGGGCAACAATAAATTTTATGAGACACTTTTACTAATTCATCTGAATTTGTTCCTCACCTCAATATAAAATGTAGTGGCTTCATTTTGTTTCTCTTCTTTAGGGACCTGAAGGCTCTTAAATCCACATTACCAATTAGACCTTCAGAGCAAAGTACAGAGATACAGCTACTTACTACTATTACAAACATAATATAGTTCCAAAACTGTTTGGGATATGACATACTTTACATCAGCAGCAATTTGATTCACATTTCTGTTAGTAAATCTGCATTTTCTAAATAACATGGGCATGCTGGCACCTGGCCAATCAGAAGTATTATAGATGTCAAAGACAATTTCAGTCTCAAGACACAAAGATATCACAATAAACAGTCTCTTTCTTATTCTTAAAGTTTTGTCATAACAAGTCCTTTATATCCAATGAATTAGTAGGATAATTGCCACTAATTTCTGAAAATCTGTATCTGGAATATCTAGAAGTCATTAGAGCTGTTCGGTAAAAGAATGTGTTTAACTAAATATGTACTATTCTAAATGAAAGCATGTATAAATATGATGGGGTCCTATATTTCTTATGCTAAGAAATGTCTTGAACTAAAAGACTACTTTTGAATGGTTCCTTATTATTATTAGCACAAGTTTAAAAGATCATCATCCACCAGACTGTCAAGAGTTAATAGAGCATTGTATGTCATATCTTAGAACAAAAAAAGAACATAAACTTAGAAACTAAGCATTCTCTAATGTTTTACATATTGAAGTGATCCAATATAAACTTAATCTTAACTTTGTTTTGGCTTGTTAGCACATGTTATTTATTTTCAAGAAATGAAGGAATGCAGTCTCAAAACAAAAGCAGGAAGCCTAGAAAAGGCAGATGATGATGGTTCTGACTAACCACCAAATCCTTATGCTGTTATCTTTTTTTCTTAATTTAATGGAAGTAGGATTGCTTACCTCAAAGAATGTCATGTGCCTTCCTTAATAAATGTTAATAAAATGCTTAGAGACTCAGAAAAGTTCTATTTAAATGCCAAATATTATGATAAATAGCATTCTTCATTTTATGCAGAACATTATATTCAAAACCTCATTTCTCTATAGTACACTGGCATATCCAATTTCTAGACTAATGGTATTCTGTATGGAATTCATAAGTGTTCCACAGAATAAAACAACACATTATTCTTTTTCTTTCAAAATATATCACACATTTTTACAATAATTTTGACAGGACTCAGAGGGTTAGAAACATAACATACTTGACCATCTCCCTTTTATAATTTACCACATGGCAGATTTATCTACTCTGAATAAACAAATCTGACGTTCCCAAAGAATGCAGACATGAAAATAAATGAGCCTGAAGTAAGCTGCTGCATAGAATAATAATGCGGCTTCAGAATGATCCTCATCTTTAAAACCAAGGTATTAATTAAATAAAAAGTAATGGCATCTCAACAAAAGCTGCACTCATTTAAAATGACGGCACTAAAACTGCCTGGTAGTAATAGTCACAGGGTGTCTATCATGTTTATCTATGTGAAGTATACGGCTTCACAGAAGCATCAAGTGATTCTTAATATCATCTGTATAGTATTTTGTTTGCAAGGTTGTAAAAACTGATAGAGCCTTATGCTTTAAACATGTCAGCGAGAAAGGTATCAAAAATCACTGTTCACATTCTCAGGTTATCTATTTAACTTGAATCTAAAGGCTTCAGTAACATTTTAGTCTGGGGTTCTGAACGATGTTCTAGTGAAAGAAAAACCTGTGGAAAGCTTAATAATTTTTATAATGTATTATCTTGGAGAAAATTTTTGTTTCAGCCTTGGCTGCCCTTCCTGAAAACTTCACTCTACAAAATCCCTGGAGATAATCCTGTCTTAAGATCTGTTTTCAGTATGCTTTCCAATTAATTTCCTAGGAATTATTTCCTTGTAGAAAAAATGTTTTCTTTTCTTTGTGTTGATGTAGATGTCTACGTTTGTACTTCAGTGTTTATTATGCATATGTAGAGCATTCAGACTGGAAGCATTTGGGCAGCAGCATGAGCACCTCAGGCCAGTAAAGAACTAAAGAGGAGGGCTCATTCAGAACCCTCTTAGTTCCTTTGCACCCAAATCACGGAAGTCAGGTTTGGAAACGTGTGTGTGTGTGCGTGCGCCAGGGTGTACAGAGAGCAGGGAACAGGAGACCCAGAACTGTAGGCATGTCTCATTTATAATAAAAGTAATCCTTTTTGTTCTTTGAATATATACTCCCCTTCCAGCAATTACTAAGCCTGAGTATTTACAGTCCACATGAAGTAAAGATTAAAAAACAAAGTCTGCTTGAAGTAGGAAAGACATTGTAATGACAACTGTATTAACAGGTGATTATGTTCATTCTCAGAATGTATCATTGTACTTGCCAAGAATCCTTCCTGATGACATGGCAGTAATGGAACGAGACAAACAGGAACACAAAACTATGGATATGGGTAAAGCAGATTCACACATATCAGAATATCTAACTGTGAATGCATTGGAGTTACACAACAGTCTTGGGGATAATAAAAGACCAGCAAGAAGTATTTTATCGGATAATCATGATTTCCAAACAAAACCTATATCATTTTTTTCCTGAAAACCCTTCTTGGTCATATTCATTTCTGAGTTCTAAGGAGGAGTTAATGGCAACAAGGAGTATCTTCCAACACAGTATCCTTCTGCAAAACATGTTTCACTTGCTTGAGAAAAGACCTGGATGTTGCTAATTAATAAGGAATAAGGGAACGTTTTTTCAGCACTTTAAAACACTCTTCAACAGCTTTGCAATTGAACAATGAAGATCACAGCTGTTTCCTAAAAGGCAAAGACATATAAGACAGAATAAAGTAACTGCTGAATTATTCCTGAAAAGCAGTTCATTCTAACTGCTCAGAGACAAGGAGGAATACAGAACATTGAAACACAAGTTGAAGTACTACTGTAAGAAATATTTCCTCTATAAATAACCTTGCTGCTCGTAGGTGCACTGAAACCTTTCTGCTATTCATCTCTGCACTTCCGGAGCATGAAATATTGCGTCAGAATATTTTGAACAAGTTTGAAGCAGAGAGTGTTTTTTTCCCAACACAAATATGTCATCCATCACTAGTAAATATTGTCTAGTGGTCTCAGCCTCCTGCATTATCCAGTGTACTAACGAGCATCAGTTCTCCTGAGTCTGCCTGGATGCTACCTCTATTGCATTTGCCTGCAGAATACATAGGAGGGCAAGGTCTGTAAGAAGTCATCTTTCATCAGTATAAATTGCATACATTTTTCTGTGGAAAAGATGAGTTCCTGGGTATTCAAGCCTCTCTCCAGTCATAACCCTACAGTCCCATAATAGAGTATTGACACTGTTAATAAAAAGGTTACAAGCTTCATACAGAGTTTGCAAGGCCTCAGAACTGAGGTTTGACAGGCTTGTTCTGTCGAAAGTTTTATTGAAATGCCTGATTTAGCAGTAAACATCATTGCTTTTATAATTGGCCAGGTGGCTGTGGTTAATCTGTTTTATTTTGTTTATGTTTATATGGCGGTAACATGATGGTTTTATGACTAACATAATGATGCTATATTGAGAAATATAGGCCTGGTATCACAGCTGAGACCTTGGGAAGTGGAGACACAGGATGTGGCGCAGAGGTGCACAGGCACAGGATGATAAAAGATGAGGCACAGGCTGGCATTGGAGACATCATGGCTGTAAACAATTCACCCATGGTCAGTTAATGACATGCAAACCTTAAGCAGGACAAAACTGATTTGAGGAATAATAAAACAAACAATGAAATAGTTACTGACATACATAGAAGGCACTATGCATGGTAAGTTCAGATGTAAAGTGGAGCTGTAGGCCAATGAAAAAAAGAAGAAAAAACATAAAAACATGCTAGAAAACATAAAAGTTACCCCAAGTGGATCCTAGAGTGAGAAAGAAGAAAACATCAACACGAACTAAGTGAAGACCTCCAGGTGCTGAAAACGCATGGTAACACCCCCACCACAAACACTAAAACAAGGTTATTGACCTTAGTACTCAGAAGAACAAGGGATAGGTGAATAGCTAGGAAAAGGGATAGAAACTGAATGTGTCTCTAACAGTTTTAACTGTATTATTACTATTATTAAGAGTTTTTCTGTATAGAAGCATATTATTTCTTTTTCTGTAGTAATCAGATTTGGACTAATAATGATTCTTGGATTAGGCTGTAAAGATTTGAATTCTACTAACAATCAATTCTTGACTTTTTATATAAAGTGTGCTTCCTCTGTGCCCATAAACAAGATGTTGAGCATAACACAGTCAAAGTAGACTTTTTGATGCATTTTCTGCTTCCAGAATCTCCCCCCTTACTGCCAAACTCCAAGACAAATGAACCCTGTAGTACTGCATCATGATAACCTCCTAGGTAGGGATTTATGGAGAAATCACAACAGCAAGTCAGAAACAAACAAACAAAAATCTATCCCATCAATGAAAAACAAAAAGCAATGGATACATCAAAAACTAAGAATAAATATTTATACTTAGGCTAAATTCAAGTTAGCAGAATATTTCCCTGAGAAAATAATTCCAAAAAAGAGAAAAAACATGTCAAAGTATGAAAGAGGGTTCAGTCTCTAGCCATAGATACAAATCTGTGAGAATTCAGCAGTCTTGTCCATGTCATGTCTTGTAGGCATTGGTACTGAGTCTCTCTCACACAGCACCTGATACTTACATTTAGGCAACTAAAAGCTACATCTACTGACCAGTAAGCAAAACTACTTTCTGGAAGCTACCTCTAGGTACAACTGACTTGACATAGGATCTTCAAGAGACCTACATCCTTCTGTTAAAACTGCTGGAAATCAGAGGCATCACTCAAGGACATTTAAAACAGCATTTGACACTGACATTAAAGCAACTGAATCCTGTCCTGAGTGAGTGCCCTGCAGTGTAAGCAGAATAATTCTCTTGCTTGTATTTGGACATCTAAATATAGGTATCTTATTCTTGAACAGAATTTCACTAAGGAAAAGAAGATTTGCTTCAAATAAGCTTCTGATTTTTTATCTAAGCTGGAACTTCTGTTATTTGTAGATTCATTAATTTCTCTGCTCATTCCTACCCAAAGTTATGCTCTTACATAGCAGATAGTAATCAATATTAAAATGATTGATATCTCTACACATGAAGAAACATGAAAGTGTACATGAAGAAGAACCTCAATGAAATAGCTTCATTTTCAAATACATTTCTACAGGTTACATTTTAAGCGGTCTGGCATAGGGGCTAAAGCAATAGTCCAAACAACAAAACCAAAGACATTTTCAACAGAAACATTACAATAAATCCCCAAAATAAACTCAAAAAAAATAGCCATTTATTGGATTAAAGCATCCCTCTATGAAAATCTTCTACTGAATAAATCTTTGTTATAAAATCATCCACTGGAGAAAAAACAGTGCTATAGAAATCAGGATAGGGAAGAGTAATAATTATATTGAAAGTGTAAGCACATTTTGGAAAACATTTTCTTGTCTTTTAAAGCTTCTACAGTCAGTTCAGCACAGTTTCAAATATGTAAAATAAGTTTTATGATCACTAGCATTCTCATCCTGAAGCAGCATTTTCATGGCCCAAACAGAAGGATCAGAACTGTTCTAGTAATGAGGGACTCAATGATTAATTTTCCCCATGCAACGATGCATTCATCCATCTACTTATTTAGTTATAAAAGCTTAATAGAGCTTTCCACAGGAATTGCAATATTTTAGAACCAACATTAGAGGGCACAATAAATATAATTGTGATGCTTTTTCTGGTACTACAGAAATTAGTACATTTCCAGAAACACATTTTGAAATATTCCTTCTCCCAAAAGACTAGTTGGAAACAAGATACAAGTTTAAAAAAAAAAAGTTTTCAGCTTTATCTTATGAATTCTGAAGGAGTTTCTGAACGCTAATCAAATACAAATGCTAAAAAAGAAAAAGGAGAAAATGTAGATTATATTGTATACATAAAAAAGGCGAAACAGAGAAAAGCATGCTTCAAGCAAAACAGATAACCAGAATATGAAGTTATACACCCCATCTGATTCTGCGTGTTACTGTGATGCAGAATCTTTTTTTTTTTTTTATGTTTTTCTTTCACTTTTGTGCCCTTACCCCCTCAAAAGAAAAGCTTAAGAAGAGGGTAACACCCTTTTTGGTGGTGATTACTGAATAGAAACTGGAGCTTAGATGCCTCCCTCCTGCCTTCCAAATGGTAATGCATCCTTACCCTCTACAGTGCACCTCTCCACTCCACATGGGAAGAAGCTATGCAGTTACATTGGACCGGAAAACAAAGTAAATATGAATCCCACCCTAAAGTTCATTACACTATCATCATTAAAATTACCCAGAAATATGCTTTCCATAAAATATACTTTTTCTGCCCACCAGGGAAGCAGCTTGGGCTCCAGATCAAACAACAAGATATTAAAAAAAAAAAAAAAATCTACTGAAGAAAAATACACAACACGCCAGATCATATCATGTTATTGTTTTACATTAAATATCATCAAACCATCTACAGGTATAAAGACCCAGTCAGACACTTTTGCCCTCACTTTTTTGCATGCATCACAGTAACAACATAACAGTCACAAGAACAGCATCACATCACTCGGTATGTTAAAAATTATGAAGTGTTTTAATTGCACCTTTTCCAGAAATATCATGTGATAAAGAGGTGTGTATTTAATTCAGTTGTCTTGCTCTGTGATGAAATTTTAAAAAACTAACTCTGGTCAAATCCTGCTTTTTCTGTGTCACTGGTAGAAAGGATCAAAACAGAGTATTTTAAGAGGTCTCAGAGTAGGACTCTACACTGGAGAAATAATTGAGGCATATAACAGCATCAAATCTCTGCTGTTTATCAGTCAAAATACTTCAGGTGGAAAAAAAAAACAAACAACATGAAAAAACAAACAAACAATAAAACCCCAGAAAATATAACACAAATTGATGACAGTCCTGCTATTCTTCATTATGGCAAATAAAATAGCAGACAGCAATATTGTTGGATTAAAAACCTAAAAATCCACAACTTATTTCAAACCCCTAAGTGCAGTAAGCCAGCACAGTTCTCCTAGGCTCATAATTGTAATTAATTTGTAAATAATATGCTTTACATCACTAAAGATTTACACCAAATCCCTTAACGTTTTATTTTCTAATGGAAGCTACTATTTTATTCTAAGTATTGATACCACATATAGTTTCTTCACTAATGAAAAGATAAACAAACAAGAGAGGTCCATTATCTCTCCAAAATCATAAGAATTCTGACTACAACAGTCAGATTACGTTAGATGCAAGGATAATAGACTTCTAGCAGTGAGATAAGATGTGACTGTTAAAGTATCTTTAGATGATTGTCAAGCTTCTAATTATCTCCACTAGTCTGAAGATAAAAAAAAACAACTGGATTTTCTGCCTCCACGATTGTTTGCTATGCTTAGACATTGATGTTCCCCCTTAATCAAGATAATGTTGACATTATTGCATTAAAAAAAAAAGTTTGAGATAAAATATAATTTGGATATGTCTCCTTGTCTCATTTACATGTTTTTCCAATTAAAGATAAATATTTCTAGGTACTCAAAATGTTTTGTTCCAGATTTATAGCAATCTGTACCGCAAACTACCATTTAGGAAAGCTGCAGTTTTATCAGTTCCTTTTCACATTTTTCTACTGAATTTTCTCTCCAGATGAACTCATCTCCCATTTTATTTATAGAAGTTTCTTCTGGTCACTTAAGAGGTCTACACCTCTTATTAGGTAAACATTTTGTTTCAGTGGATAGAATATTGATTTAAAAATTAAAACCTCAAGATATTAGAAATAGTCCTTTATTACAAGTAAATATTAATTTTATTAATAATTATTTTACTACAGTTTAGTTCTGTTTTTAATTGGTTATGTACTTGACAATCTGGAAATAATTTGTCTAATTACAATTCCAGTAGTTTCTTCCCTGTGTTGGTTTGTTTAGACATTGTCAGATACCATGCATCAGATTTTGCCTTTTAGTATCTTATCTTGGTCCTAAATGTGAGTGGTCTTTTTATTGCTGATCATGTCAAAAAATTGGAAATATTGATTTTATGGAAAATTTCAACATTTCAAAGTTTTCAATATCTTCTGTCGAATACACATTAGAAAAGCATTTTATAAATGGATGAAATTAAAGAAAACATCATTTCCAATGGAAATAATAATTCATGTGTCCTATTTTACATTGTTGCTGGCATAAGAAGATAGTGTAAAAAATAAATGAAAAGATATTATAAACTCTTTTCATTCACCATTTGTGTTTCATTTTTATCACTGACCTCGCCAAAATCAATTTTATTTCTGGCCAAGAATCTGACTGTGGCAAAACGTTTTAACAAAACTTTTCTGATCAGCTCTAAACACAGTAACAACGTGTCCCTGAAAGTAAACTAGCATGTACTAGATATAGATAGTCTGTATTTAAAATGACTGATTTGCCATTTCACTTCAAGTTGGGTACAAGGCTTTCTGGCAAAATAAAGGAATAGGCTCACAGTGTGAAAGCAGGCAGAAGCAGAGATGAAATTATACACTGGCTGGAGACCTAGATCTCCCAGGCCCCAGCACAGCCAAAGTCCTCCAGCCTTCAGGCTCAAGCTACCACCACCTTGGCCATACGTGTCTCAGTCCAGAAAGCTGGTGGGTGGTGGCTAAAAAGATGTTATATTTCTTGATAGCAATAGTATTAATTCATGTGGTGATAAGAAAACAGTATATTACCTTATTTCTAAGCTTACCAACTTTTTACTTATGCATATTTTTCAGCCAAGTTCAGCAACTTACTTATAAAAGAAGCATTAATAAAATTATTCATGTCAGAAGTGGTTTTGTTTCATCACTGAATAAAATGGCATCAACTACTTTAAAAAAAAAACTATACAAAAAGGCAAATCAAAATGACTTAGGAGGTCATATGAGTAAAAGTATACTTTATTATGAATATTTCATGATGTGATACATAAATCATTGTAGAAAAGCCTGTACTGCAAGTTAACTCAGGGGATGTTAGAAAGGTTAATGCCTAGATAAGTAATGAATGAGGGACGGGAAAAAAAACAAACTTTTTCTTGGTCAGGTAAGGTATTGTATTATGACAGATTTTTCATAGAATAGACTTATTAATATCTTCAAGCAAAATTTTGCCAAGGATCTTACTCATTAAAGGGGAAAAATAGACTCATATTGTCATCATCCGCTGTTTCTACAGTTAGCATTATAATACATTTTTCTTAGTCCAAGGTTTCCCTAGGTGTCTACAAGTGAAAAGTAACTCAATTTATTTCCTCTCTTTCTCCCAGTATTCCTTGTCCTTGGCTCCCCCCTCTCCCATCCCTCCCTTAAAAAAAATGAAGTAGATTAAGATTTCAGTACAGTTTTGAAAAGAAATATAGAATTATTCTGTACTGTTCATACTTCCCAGGTTCATGTCATTGGACAAAGTTGGGTTTTTTAATAAATTAGAGCTCATAACAGAAAGGAAAATTTGTCCAAGATGGTATCATGTTAAAGTTGACGGAAGTGGTAAAATTTTGAGAATTTTGAAAAGTTCAGAATTATACAATATACGTCTTGCTGTAAAAAAGAGCTCTAGTTAATGTTTGCAAAAATATTCTCAAATAGCATCTATGTACTATTTTAAATTATTTTTCACATTATATTTTTTGAACTAAGAAGCATTTTAAAATTATTCAATATCAGCAATTTACACCACTGAATCTTAACAAGCCTATTAAAGTATGATTATACATTCCAATACATCATTGGTCAATAGAAAAACACAAAACCACAGAAATATATGCAAATTGAAGTTCACTTATGGACCTCTGAGAAAAAAGCATTATCTTAGTTTATAATTATTTTATAAACATTTACATAAAAGAACATTCTAAAGCATATTTAATTCTCACTTCTACTCTTATACATATGGAACTGTAACATTCCCAAATTCAGTATATGGCCAAATGTTAGTGTTGCCAAAACCACTATCAAAATACTATACAGACTGATATAAAGAGTAGGAATTAAAAAAAAAAAATAACCACAAAGCTGCTAATTTAATCAAGATGCCTCAATAACATGTCTGACCACCATAACCAAAACAGGGTTGGTAATGGTAAGCACTGGAAAAATTCTGTGAGTAGGTTTGCTGGGGAATTCAGTGTGCGTGAATAAATGTGGAGCATCACAAGGCAGCAGCACTTTTCAGATTATGCCACACTTAGCAAGAACTCCCGTTCCTGTTGGAGATGGAGTGTGACTGGATGAGTGCAGCAGCTGGAGTGCTGTATGGGCTTGACAGGCTGACAAAGACAGACAACTCTCACTCTTATGCACTGATGAAAAATATGGTACAGAATAGAGAAACAGAAGTTTAAAACTTGAATTATTGACAGAATAACCAGTGTCTAGCTCTACATAAAACAACAATCAAAAAGAACTATCAATCCTCTTCTCACAAGGCTGATATGGGATTTGATTGTGTTGAAGTCCTTTATTTTACAGGAACTCTTCAGTACTCAGCATGTCAAAGGAATGCACAACTTGGAAAGTGAGAAAAAGATGGCTGAAAAAGAACTTTTAGCTTACTTTTGCAGGTCAATTATTATATATTGTCATGCTTATTTTTAAGAGCAAACAAATACCATTCCCATAGACTACAAAAGTCAATGTAGATACAGACAACACTTTCTGATGCTCAGAACGTGATCCTCTTCAAAACAGCCACAGTAGGGCCACTCGTTTTCTATAGAAATAAAAAAATATAACTGCTTACCTCTGATCCAACACAAGTAAAAATATTGGATTTGCATTAGAGCATTCTCTTAAAAAAAAATCCACCAGCTTAGTAACTCTGGTTATCATAAAGATAAGATTGGGGATAGAATTTAAAATTAGAAATAAAAAAGAAGTGTAAATTTCATATTTATTTCAAACATAGTGAGGAAAAGATCCTAATGATGGAAAGAAAAATGCAATATTCAGTAACCATCCTTCTAGGAGATGCATTGATCTATGCTGGACATCTCTGTATTGCAGAGTTCACTCCCATATCTTTAAGATCAGAGAAATTTTACTTGTTGGGTCTATTTGAGAGTTTCAGATTGATCTTTCAGCCACACTCATAGTTTCTCCCATCAGATACATGACACAATCCAAGCAGCTGCAGTCCATGAAATGTGTCATTCAGCTGCAGATGCACTCTGGGAACTTGCTCTGTTATTTTGTTTCCTGGTCTGACTGGCCCAAGTTTACCCTTACTCCAGCCTCTCATCTGTTTGTTACCATCTCCAAATTGGCCATAGCCCTTCCCTTTGTTCCCCTTTCTCTGCCTTGCAATACAGATGTTGATCTTTAGCCTAGTTTTTGGCCAGGCTCTTAACCTAGCCATTTATCTCAGCATTTATATTTCTTTTCAAGACCTTCACTTTGGTATCTCTTCAGTTTGGTATCTCCTCAGTTTGGCAGTTTTAGTCTGCCTTACCTTAAGCATATTTTCTGTTATCAGCCATATTTTCTGTTATCAGCCAGTCCTAGCTTTTGGGCTTTGTCTGGCCTGCTGGGTATAGATCCCTCTATATGTTTATTCCATAATATGGCAGAGCACAGAACCTATATCAGTTTGTTGCAGGAGTTTTTGTTGTTGTTTGTTTGTTTGTTTTGTTATACTAGAAATTCCACAAACACACAAGAAGCCAAAGCAGAGAAAAAATTAGAAGGTGTAATGTAAAGCATCCAGTCATCACAATCTCTGGTTATTATGTAAACACAGATGGAAATAGGGAAGAAAAAAAAATTTCCGTGTATTATATTGTAGAGATTCTGTAGGGGCACACTAAGAAGATGAGCACTTAGTGTGCTGTATGTGGAAGGACTGCCCTACTGAACAGAGCAAAGTTGATGGTTTCATTAATTTATGGTGCTTTGCGAATCTATGCGCAAAACACCATGTCACTACATTGTACACATCATTGGTAGGAATGTTTTAGGGAGAAAACACAGAGGCTGTGTGTCACTGAGCGTGAATTAGTTTTAGAGTGCAAGACAGTACATAGCAAAATATTAAGGTTTCAAAGTTTGATTTTGAGTTTCTCAATAGAAACTGCGTCAGTTTTCACTCTTGGTAAACAGTTTAGGGGAATATTTAAACGGCTTTATGCTTCTTAATTAAATCATCAGGAAATTTATGACAGACAACAAATGTAGTTCAAGACATGATTCAGGAAAGAACACACATAAGCAAATCATTTGATTAATCTAAAATATTGAAAATATCTTTAGTACAGAAGTGTGGTGCTGCCTAAAAATCATCATGAGAGAACACAGAGAAGATCTGAGAGAAGAGCTCACCAAGGTCAAGGCTGATTCAAGTTCTTTTCTGTACCATTAAGCCACTCAATTGTCCTTATTAATATTTTTTCTGTATTGTCAATGCTATGCATTCATATAATGATTTTCCTAGGTAAAAAATAACAACTGAATCATGACTGATGCAAATTCTTTCATATTGTAGAATATAAATTTAGCATAAATCTCCAGTTCAAAGGAAATTTGCTGTTCCTCAATCATCTAACAGTTAACTCGTGAAAAGTTAATCATTTTATACTTTCTTGCAGAAACCCCTTTCTTCATCACCAATAAACTATGGTGAGTTGGCAAGAGGGTTTAGCAATTTTTTCCAAGAAGAGTTTCTTGTAAATTTCAAATCTAGTCAATGTTTTATTAGCTGGTTTCAGTTGGTTTGCATTTTGGTGATACAAGCCTCCACTCTCTCAGTAACTTCAGATCCATGCCATTCAAGCACTATGAGAGATATGCAGAGTCAAATGTTGTTGGAGATAAGGATTCAAATCTGTTTATTCAAAGAGTGCCCTAATGAATATACTTCATAGTAATACCTTTTTGCAGTTGTTCTACCTGACATACATCATTTATTCTCATCTGGTTCAACAGATATTCATTCCATATCCTGTTACGTAGGTCATTTTCTTCAGATGGCGAAGAATTTTATTCCTACTCCTGCTTTGAATCGAGTGCATGAGGATCATATAGCTTTCCAGCTTTTAGTGGGTGCTCCATCCAACAGGCTATAATTTACTTTCATCTGGGTCCAGAAATATCACCTTAGCGACATTTCTGTAGGAAACAGACATATGAAATATACAATTCTTCCTCTTTTTTCCCCAGTCAGTTCTAGAGACATGCCTTGAAGAAAGTGGTCCAAGCACTGCTTTACTTCAATAGTAAGTAAAGGCAGAAAATATTCCTTAATTTCTTTGAATTCTAGGTTTCACATTTATATTCCAGCAAATCGTGCTTGCTTTATTACAAATGCATGTAAATGAATGCATGAAGAAGCTCTCAAAGGTTTAGTGATTCATTTATTAGGAATCTTTTCCACAAACACTTACCAGAGGAACATTTTATGTCCATCTAATGATCTAGGTTATAAAAATCTGTTCATTAGAATTCATCTTAGGTGATCAGAAATATGTTAAAAATGTCCTGTTATACAATGCAGGTTGAAGCCTTTGCAAATTCAGCCTTTTCCCACAAGATGTTTATTTTCGTCAGTGCAGATGTGCTGAAGAGTCAAGTTAGCATATACCTTTGCTAATCCAGCTTGATAATGCTAGCATTATTTAGGTTACTCAAGTCATTAGCTACACAAAACAGGAACCGCAAACACAAGCGTTTTTTTTTTCACCCTGATTAATTTTCTTAGTACTTAATCTCTGAGGTTTAAGAGATCCTACTTGTTTTCCTTTTCAGTGATTGAAAATACTTCATTTAACATTTCCACACTTTAAATTCAGCATATTTCATGCAATATGATGCATTCGATTGCTTATGCATTGTAACTCCCTTTTTATAATGCAAACTCTGTCATTAAGACCTTAGAGCTCTCTTATATCAGCAGCTCCTGACAGGAATGTAAACCTGTGAGTGTGCTGGAACTGTTCAGTGTGAGTAGTAAAACTTCCACTCATGAACAAATTGTGGGGCACACTTAAAAATTTTCAAAGGCTTGGAAAAAAAAAAAAGGGGGGGGGGGGAAAGACCCATCACTTCTTAATAAGCATTGATGAAGAAATAAGCAAGCAGTCATAAACCAGTAAAACAGTAAAAATGTGAAAATCTAAGAAATAAAAAAGTGGATGAGAATAGATAAGCAACTTCAGAATGGGACAATTTTCTAAAAGATGGTGTGTTACCACACAAGTGCTATATAGCAATTTTAGTGAATTCTCTCAGAATATGAAATTTCTGTAAAGTGATTCTCCACTAAGCCTGTTAGTAAGATAATTTTAAAACTAAGGAAAGTCTTGCTATGAAGCCATGCAGCGAAAGCATCAGAAAAGGAGAAAGAGGATGACTATTCTTTCTTATCTAAACTTAGAATATTGTAAGAACTAGATATATTTAATTCAGAATTGTCTAGAACTGAGCAGCTTCATGTCTAAACCTGAATGGGACCAAAAACTAGTTGGAAAAATGCTTAAAAGAGTTTGAGGAAACCAATCTGGTAGACACACTGCAAGTAATCCTAATACCAAGCTATAGGACTGGGTTCCTGAAAAGAAAGAGATGCAGCCAGTCTCTATTAAAACAAAGGTGATAGTGTTCTGGGAATGTTTTCTAATATTCTAGAAGTTTTTGAATATCTGAAATTAGGAGCCCTGGGATTTCAGCAATATGGAGGCTGAATCCAAATTTCTTATATTCTTCAAAATTTCAGTATGGATTATAACATAACCTATACCATATTGCTAAGATTATACCAGCAAAATGCCAGTTTCTTGGAGTTAGGGCATATATAGAACTATATCGTGTCTGGAAATAGGCTCTTATCAAATATGTATGTTTTTTGTTACGTGAAAGAACAATGATTGCTCACAGTCCTAGGAGACATCACATGTATGGAAATGGAAAAAAAAAAAGTTTATGATGTTATCTCACTGGTTCTTAAAGGAGAAACTAAGATTGGTCTTTGGGCACCTCACATAGACTAATAATGTAAAATTACTTAGGCCAAAGAGACATTCTCCTTATAAAGCCATCCAAGAGCATAAGAGACAAATTCTACATTCAGTCTTTTTCTTCGCAATATCGAGTAAGTTAGGGAACAGAGTTTCTGAAGATGTGATCTCTCTATATCCTTCCTCCTTGAATTTCTCTCAGTATTTAGGCTTTTAGTCAGCTGTTTCATGTTTCCTTTTTTTTTTTGTTTGCATCTAATGTCTGGAGAGATACTTGATCCTCACCTCCGGAGATTCCAAAAAATAGGTGTTCACAGGGGATAAGGAAATTCTGACCACTTGCTACATGTTGTCATGTTCAGCAGTAACCCCAGTTATTCATGACGTAAGACTGTGTCACAGACAGACACAAGGAAGGTCCAGGTTGCTTTAAGAGAGCAGAGTTTGACCCTTGCTCACCTGCAACTGGCACTAAATCCCCCATCGCCTCCTTTCTGAATCATTGACATACAAAGTTGCCATAAGGTAACAGGGTAAGAACTATTTTCAGCCTGTCTATTTTTTTTCCCCTGAAATGCATTGAGACACCAAGCTGTCAAAGGGGCTATGGGTGACTGCCCGTGTCAGGACCCAGGTGGCAAACAGAGCCTATTACAAAGTCTCAGAAAATGGAGCAGGTAAAGCTGAAACACAAATGTAAAATAGCATGTGAACACAAAAATAACATAGTCATAGCAAAAAAAAATTACGTTCTTTAGTATAGTAAGGCAGGGATTAAAGTTAGATAAGAATAGAGAGTTTGTGCCAGCCCTGAAATAATACATCCAGGGATAAACAGATCTTTTTGAAAATGCATAAAGTTCAAGTGGCAATGGAAGAAACGGGGAGAAAACTGACACTAGTAGACTTCCCATAAGATGCAAGAGATCCACAGAAAGAGCACAGAGCTCATGGCCTTGTTGCCTACTTTTTCAATCACTCAGGTAAGAAGACTTAATTAGGAATCAAATGCTGGGATCACCTTTGTGTTTTACAGACAGAAATCATTGCAGCAGAGGAACTTATAGGCTCTATATAATGTCCGACTTTGGTAACCGCACAAAAGGCCGAAGTCTGACCGCCTGGATCACAGTATTGCCTTGGGGCTAAATATGCACTTCCTGTAGCTGCTTTCCTTTCACTCTCCCTTTCCTCTTTACTTCCTCCAGAAGCAGGAGAGAAGCTAGTCTTACAGCTCTGCTCCATGATTCCCCTTCCCTCAGCAACCTGGTACTGCAGGACCTGAGACTGTACCAACAATGTGGTACAAGTTGATTGCACCACACAGAAGTCACCACTAGCACCCAAAAACTCAAGCACAGTAATAGCAAATATAGAGGTCGGGGTCTTTATATGTCATGTCGTCATATGTTATTTGCCAGTTTTTTTTTAATAGAGACATTATACTGAAAGAAAGAAAATAAGAGAAAAATATTAAAATAGTACATATAGTAATATATGGACTGTTAAAATCACCTAAGTTTTTCATTATTGCTGAAGAAATTACTCTTCTGAGAAATGCCATTTTCTAAGAGGTTCTTTTCTCCTCTTTTCCCTGACTTAAATGTCTCCACAGACATTTCCACCCACCATTTGAAGTTTATAGAGAAGCAAACACAAATGAAGTTGATATGAGATGTTTACTGTGAAAAACAGTATTCTGCTTGTATCAACTGATTCAATTTAGCAGCTGAAAAACAGAACACACCAACCTTCAAAACTGAAGACTTTTCTGAAAATTCAACCAAAATAATTCTGTCTATAAGCAAAGCTCTTTGCAGAAAGACACATTAGATTTTCCAGCTGAGATGCATTAATATTTTAGTCAAGTCTTTCATGGCATTTAGTGTAGCATGTATAATGCAGGATTTGAAAAGTTGCCTGACTCTCTTAGGATCATAATTATTTCTGTAATTTTGAAACCTGGTAGGATATGGGTAACTGCAGTAATTATAGGCCAATTTTCTTAATTAATGCAGTCTGCAAAATACTCACACAAAAGCAATAGCAAAAATGATTAGAATTGATTCCTACCAAAATTAATTCATAAAAAAGAGACACTCAAACAATAACATAAGACTCTTCCTTGACCTCATTAATGAAATTTACAATAAAAGTAATGAACTGATAGATAGAGCATCAGCTAGAGCAAAGGGGCCAAATTCAAAATTTAATAGTGTAACATGCTCTTACCAGAGTACAGCCAGAATAATGAAATGGAAAAAAGAAAACTGATTTTTCTGCAAACATAATTTCCTAATTAGTTTAAACTGCTACTGATACCAAAGATATATATCAGCACAACAGGATTCTGTGGCTTTTGGTTTATTTTTGGCAAATAAAATGAAGTAATCAGAAATTTCTTTTATCCTTACCAGGTTTCAGTCATGATGGATACAAAGTTTTAGAAAAGACCAATACAAAAACAATCTCAAAGAGAATTAAAAATTGAGAATTAGTATTATAATTTTTCACACTCCCTGCAACACAACTGAAATAACTGAAGCAGTTCAGATCATTAGGCTCAAACTCTACCGAAACCAACAGGGGGGGGAAAAAAAAAAAAACACAAACAAGAAAAAAAACCCTTGCAATAATTCTGGAGGATTTTTTGATCAGAATTAAAACTAATATGTCCTAATGTATTTGAGAATTACTGTGAATATGATTATCATCATTTGCTATGAACACTTATAATATCAGAAGTAGCTGATATCTAGTGTTATTAAAGACAAATGTCTATTTACAAAAGATATGAAAGGAAATTTAAACTAATGATACATTAAATATAAATATCTAACAATATAGATAAATGTCTAACAAAACAAAACATTTTTGTAACTTGCTGACCTTCTTTTGGTATCATTTGCTAAGAAACATAGCAACTTATCTTACTCTGCATTGACAGATATTATATTGTATTAGAAAGAAAAAGTTCCCAGAAAAAACCAAAAAAGTTCAGAATGTTTCAGTGTTTTGTCAAATGAGCAACAAAGCCACCAGGATAATGATTCATTTTCTGAATTTTTAAATCTTTACTTTTTTTTTTTTATTACAAAGAAGCTTTTTTTTCTATTAATAGGTACCTCTCTCTCTTACTTTAGGCTCTTATGGAATCAAGAGCAACAGATTATGAAAATTTATATGAACTGTTACATTTGTAAACAAAAAAAGGTAACTATTCATACAATCCTAGAACAAGCCTAAAATCATGGATACACATGTAGAGATCTGATATTGGCTAGGACAGATTGCTTCCGCTCTGTTGCATTTTGCACAGTTCTGCTAGCACGAAGTGAATTTAAAGTGAGTTCAAAATGCAGCATGCAATTATCCAGAACTAGTAACAAACAGGCTTGTAAACCTACCCCACCAAGCATAGTCTATCACTACTCTGCCAGCAAAGCTTTGAGATGTTTAGAGATGAGAATTTTGTCTTGAATTGTAACTTAGGGTCTTGGACTATCAGCTTCTGACATGTGCAGACCTCTAGTTGCCTGCTCAGCTCAGGGAAAACTTCCAAGCTGCAGGGGAAGGCAGGACTCCTGACAAAGCTATCCTCAGAGCAGCTCTGTTATCAAGTGCAATACTGTCTTGGAAAGAGATAGTCTCATCTCAGCTTGTATCCAGCCAACAATACAGGTTAAAAAACATCCAAGAACTTTCTTGCCAGAACTTGGTCATTGAAGCTAAATGGATACAAGACAAGGCTCCATGTGACAAAGAACAAGCCTCCAAGACCCAACTGCCAAACTGGGAGAAGTTGCAAATGACCTGTATAATAACATGCCACATACACATACTGAAATCCAACGCATAAAGCCTACTTAATTTTGTTCAGCTTGGAGAAGAGAAGGCTGAGGGGTGACCTTATCATAGTCTATAACTTCCTTAAGGAGGGCAGCAGAGAGGGAGGTGCTGATCTCCTCTCTCTGGTGACCAGTGATAGCACACGAGGAAACGGAATGAAGCTGCATCAGGGGAAGTTCAGATTGGACATGAGGAAAAGGTTCTTCACTGAGAGGGTGGTCGGTCACTAGAACAGGCTCCCCAGGGAAGTAGTCATGGCACCCAACCTGTCAGAGTTCAAGGAGCATCTGGACAACACTCTTAGTCATATGATTTAATTTTAGGTAGTTCTGCAAGAAGCAGGGAGATGGACTCGATGATCCTTGTGGGTCACTTCCAAATTCAGATATTCTATGATTCTACTTATGCCCACACAGATCAACTACTGAACCAACATCAAACTAATTGTTTCTTCCTGTTTTAACCATATGTGCATAATTTCATGTATTTCAATGCTACCTGGCTGCTTTTCCAGGGACATGATAGTCAAATATAAAAAAAATGAATAAATAATTAGCATCTTGCCAGGCAACATAAGAGTCAAAGAACTTTTAGATCCTGTAAGAAAGCTAGAAGAAAGATGTTCCTATTACAAATCCCACAGGATCACAAAACAAGTTGTCTTGTTCTCTTATTGTCTTTTGTTTGTTTCTTCATAAATTGTGACTGAAGCAGCTAAGGGATGGTAAATGTTGTAAGAAACATCTGAAAAGGCAGATTAATGGCAATATCAAAACAAATAGCTAAAGATACACAAAAAAATATAATATAACCCATAAGTACGGCATGAATAACCTTTTATTCATGAGTATGCAATGCATTAATGCAACTCTAAAATCATAAAAGCCATGTGATTTAGAGCCTTTAGATTTTGTGTCTCCTGCACAAAATTATGTCCCTCAGTTTGCAAGCTTTACCTGAGAAAAAGTTACCTGAGTATCTTGCACTTTTTCATTTGTTAGAACTCAAGAACTGTGACTATTCTATTATCCTGGGTAAGAGACAAGTTTAAAAAACATGGTATACACCTATACCCAGCCACAGCATCATGGAGGATTTGCTGTAGGTGATGTTTAAGTTATTGCAGCTCCACCTAACTTCTGGTAAGGACAACTCCAGTGTTAGTGGGATGTAACAAAGTAGCATTCCCCTAAGAGTTCTATTCCCACATTGCATCCACAGAACTATTGTATAGGAATGGCTATAGCCACTCTCTTCTCTTTAGCTGAATTCACTGACTATTTAAGACTTTTGTAAAAAAGAGTAAATTTATCTTGTATTCCCATTCATAGGCAAATGCAATTTCCTATTGCCAACCAAAGTGCAAATATGACATCTATTCGGCAAGAAAAAATGTTCTTTCTAGCTTTCCAAAGATAGCTTATACATTGATCATTTATTGTTAAGAGTAAAAGGCATGCAGAGTAAAAAGGGAAGGAGGGTTTGGCTTTCCATTTAAATACAGTACTATTCTCCCTACATACATTTATCATTTGCTTCTTATGTTTTTACACTTAAAAAAAAAAAATAATTGCTAGAACATCCTTGACTGGTTGACCCTCCTGGTGAAGAAAGTAAGCTTGTTCCCATTTGTAATACACAGTCTGACTATCTTTTTCTTCACTTGCACAGCATTGCTTTACATCACGTGTACTTGTTTTCCAGATGGAAATCTTTCTGTGCAAATTTTGAGGAACTGATATGTTTACCTTGGATTTCCAGCTATGCAAGTTACACATATGATTCTTATTACATAGCTAATAGCATCAAACTTTTCACCAGTGACTGCCATTCTTCCAGAAACATCTGACATACACACACTGTAGTTGTAGAACGCCAAAGGTATGTCTGATGTTCTCTGAAAATGCTGGATGTAATGGCCATAATCTGTGCTATACAGTCAATGTGGATACAGAGTTGCTTCAAGAAAGCATCAGACTCCTTCACATATGATAAACAGTATGTTATGGTCATCTAGGAGATCCTCAATCAACATATGGTAACCCTACTCATGCATCACTAGATTCGGAAGGCCTGAGATTAGATATAGTTATATTCCTGTAATTCCTTATTCATAGTAATTCCTCATTCAATGGTAACATACAGATTGCTTCAGCACAAATTGTGGGAACCTTATAATACATTTGAGTTTGACTAATAACATGGGAACTTGCACTACCCTTCCATCATGATCTATCATTATATACTATTAAACAAGATTGATGGGATTTTTTCAGTTTTGGCTATCAAGGGATAGAGGAATAGGTTTACTTGTATTTCCCACTGTCAATTAATCTTGCGGGGGGGGGGGGGGGGGCATTCAGCAGCAAATAAAAGTATTTATTCTTTCAAATTAAGTATTCAGCAATTTATCCTTAACACAAGAGCTGTCTCCCAGTTCTTTGCCAAAGTTTGAAAAAATGCAAGTTTCAAATTAAAAAAAGTTCTCTGCAATTAGGATTCATATTTTCCTAACAGTCAGATGATCTAATCAAGATCAAGGCCATGAGGCATTATTATGCAAACTAAAAATAAGGAGTTCAGGAAGTAAAGGGAAATCAGTCACAGATCCTGTGCTATTTGCTCCCAGTAGTTCCCTGTATGCTGCCAGCTCTGAGCTTCTGGAAAGAAACATTGCGATGCTGCTGCACTCAGTAACTCCAATGGACTATGCAAAACAGGGTAGTGAGCATATCTTAAAAATTCTGTGGAAGTGTATTAATAAATAAAAAAATCTTATGCAGTAAGATACTGTCTTTGAAATTTTCCAGGCTTGTCAAATCATCTTGACAGCACGTCATGCCCTGTTACACTGGCACATTAGGTAAGGCTGAATGCCAAAATAAGAATGCATGACAGGCCAATTATCCTACCCGAGTGTCTTCTTAACTTTCAGTATTTCTCCAGTATTACCAAATGTTATACTAAATAAGAACTAAAATTGCATTGTTACTTGTGTGCAACCACAGAGGATCTTACAGTTCACACAGGTTAGAATTTATTTTCAAGAATACCAACTTTGCACCTAATGCCAAAGCCTGGCTATGCATTTCAAGTTTTGAATGCACATGAAGCATGGGCTGATTAAACTAATTTTTATCATGATTTTTTCTGTTAGTAGGAATCTCATAAAATAATTACCAGATAAAGCTCACACAGTCACAGCACAGAAAACTCATGATGTTTTTCAAAAAGGTTTGAATTTGAAAGGTTTCAGCAGGGGTGAGGTGATAAGTGAAGATCTACCAGTAAAGACTGACTTAATTCTAGCTATCTATAGGGTGTTTTTATGACAGTTTAAAAGCATTTCCTACATTAATTCCTTCCTCATCTTGTTCTCAGTCTGAAAAAATAAGTAGTCTCTCTTCACCGGCATTTTTCCCCTAACATTCTCAGTCACATTTGACAAGGCTGGCCAGCATCAGGATTGTCTCTTTTTCTACCTCCAGTGGATGGTTCAGGAACCATTCAATTAAGTGGCAGGTTGGTACTATAAAATACTTACTCACTATAGCTACCTACATTAGAATCTAGATAATCTGAAAATCATGATGTTATATGACTACTCATCCCCATCACCACAGTGATGGTTTTCCATTTCTGCCTTTATAACTGTGGATTTCCCATCGATTTTTTTTTCCCCACTAATTTTTGAAAATTAATCACTTACATAGGAATACCAATAACATGAACATTTTTACTTCTGAAATATAAAGTATATCACAAACACCCCCAAAATATATGTACAAGCAGAGATACTGAACCCTGAAAGCTTATTTTATTAATATTCAAATCACATTGTTTAAAAAATGTGCAGGCTTAACAAATGCACAAAGATTCATATGTCAATAATATAAACTGAAATTGTATTTATATATAAGTAGGATTAGGTTTTCAGCTAAGAAATGACTGAGATGATTTGAAGATGAATCACTAGCAACAGCAAGCTACAAAACAAGACAGAATGAGCAAATAGTCATCTTTAAGACTGATGACACAAGAACAACCATATAAACATTAAAACACACAAAGTTATAATGTAAACAGCCATCTCTTTACACTTGCCAATATGTATTTCTTAGAATTAGAATTAATGCAAGTAACATTAACAAAAATTACCGTGATGAAGTTGCTTAGAGATATTTAATTTTTTGAAGCTTCATTTACCATGTTCTCAGGTTAATTGTTTGAAATCATTCTTTCCATTTCCAAACTGAGAGATATTTTTAGATGATACAATATAAGCAACATTCTCCACGTGACTGGCATCTTCAAAACTTCTGGAGCAGTTTGTATCTTAGTAAACACATATATCTCTTCTGGAGTTCCAAAAGATTTTTCTAAAAAGAAGTTAGTCCTTAGTATGGCTGAAAACCTGCACATGAAATTTGATTTATTTTAGATTAAAAATTGCTGAGCAAAACATGTGAACATACAGAAAGAAATAGTTGTTCTGGGTAGCCAATAGGAAAAAGTACTAGGGTGGTAAACAATAACAAGGGCTACTGAGTTAAATCAGCAACACCAGATAACATTGATATACTTGCAGCTTAGATTCTCTTATGTACAGTCAAACTGGATGACATTGACTGGAAATGCTTTCCTTCAAATTTTAAAGAATGTTTTCCTGTTACCTAAAAGTAAACAGAACTGGAAAGCTGGACTACAAATTCCTGTTTCAGAAATCATAACACCACTTTCACTGTTTTCACCCTCAAATTTCTGTAATCATGCTTGTTTTCAAACTTTCATTATCTTTTGCTACAGTCAACAGGAAGGAGAAAAACAGGAGTAAGTGTCATTGATATTGACCTTATTCACCACCCAGGACAGTTTGGGGGTTGAGTTTATAGGAATACTTACAGAATCAGTCTTCCTAGCTAATTTTTTCCACTCAATGAAATAACAGCTGCATAGGTAATGATTCAGTATAATAATTAACTATTTGCTTCAGGCTAAACTCATCTTTAAAGCCTATTAATTTCAGTGACATTTAAAGTTCAGCACGGTTTTAGGTGCGTTGCTGAACTGGACATCCAGGTTAGCCTGCTAGCAGGTATTGTGTGCATCCCGTGACAGCCGTTCAGTCTTTCCTGACAACTGCTGTCAGTTCAGTGTTCCGAAATACCAGACATAACAGCGTTGTCCAGCGTGTACGTCCATTTTAATGTTAACAACAGACAAAATTTCAAGATCAATTACATCTGTTTGTCTCTCTAACAGAAACATATAAGTATTAAGACACATAATGAGTTTCCACTGTTCTAATGACTTTTAAATGTTAAACATGAAATACTGCCTGAGGTAGTTTCTCTAGCATATTTTTGGAACAGTTGCAATTGTCTTCAATATTTGGAAACAAGAATGATCACAAAATTGTCACTTCTTCAGAACAGCCTGCCATGGGAAAACAGCCAGTGTTCTTTACTGCAATGAAAAATGACCTAGCATTTAAAATTATGGTTAACAACTTGATACTATTAATTAACATTAACAGCTGTAGTTCTACTATCTAGGTTAAATTTGTAGCATATTGTTCATAGCGTCCTAGCAAACATATTAATACCTAAAAACGCAGAGTCAAGGTTTGCATTTCTTAATCAACTTAACAATAAAAACCAAAGATCAATTGTTTCTTTCTGCATTATTATAGCAGGACCCAATACCAGTTCCACTTGTAAATCCACAGAACAATTTTTCATGCATAAGAAAATGATTTTTCATCCATAAGACAAATATCTACATCAGTTGGTTTAGGGCAAGTTGGGCTCTTGTAAATTCTCTCCACCTAAATCCAAGCAGAGCTCAGACATGAGGCTGAACAGCAGACGCATAAAAGTGAGGTCTCTTACTCTCTATAGCACAGTCGTTAAGCAGTGGTTAAAAACACATGCAGGATCAGGTACATTCACCACCACCACCAGAGACTTCAGCAGAACCTGAAGCTCAAAAAGCAAATAGCTCTAATACCTCCAAGCTAAAACCCATGGTACAAAACCTGTCAGCTCCTGCCTTTTGGCTCTGAACTGGAACCAAGACTCCCTCTCCACACTGAATACTCTAAGAGATGAGCTGGAGTCTCTCTCATGCCTTTACAGAATTCTTTCTGCCCAGTCTCATACTATCAGTAGGGACAGTGGGATACATACTCATTGCTGAGCTTCTCGCTTTCTAAGTAGTCTTGGAAAGAATGATATGGGTGTTTGAGTCTGTTCAGCTGAGGAGGTGACCAAAACCACATTTCTTATTTGTCTGGAAAGTGCTCTGAACAGAAGACCTTTTATGAAAAAAGGATACAATCCACATATTCTCAGTTACCACAAGGTGAAAAGAAGATAGTGAGTTATAGTAATTTCTTTGAAATAACGGCATTGGCAACAACTGTCTCAGGAATATTCTGGACTGTGAACAGTAAATCACCCAACACCCCATAAACAGAACTACTTTTAACACACACTTTTCCTCCACATGTCCTTTTATGCATGTCTAAATACGATTTTTTTGTATTCAGATAGTCAAGTGATACATATTTTTGCTTCAGATCCCTACGGAAGAGCTGTCATAGCAGCATACAATCATATCTGGTAAAGAATTCTAGAGAATGAGGGGTTCTTAGAATTTATCAGAGCTATCAGGTTTGGTCCAGAGGAGCCAGAAGAGACCTGATATTTTATGCCATTTTTTGTGCTTTATTTTCTAACTTTTCAAAGCTCTAAATAGAAATAGCTGGAATTTTATCCAACTATCATTTGTGGCAGCAGACCAGCTATGCAGAGTAGTATTTATGGTTTTTTAGCCTATGTTATATTTAAGGAAAAAGAAGAGTGACTTAGGAAGGATTAGTGGTAATTCTCAAGGAAGAAAGCCTTAGAAGGCAGGAGGAGCAGTGTAACACACTAAGGAAAATATTTGCCTAGACATGAACAGAAGTTCTCCCAGTTGCTACAAATTTCTGTGTCAACCAAGAGGACTACACAGAGAGTAGAATTAATAGCCCAAATTATAAACTAGGAGAGGACGAATGAAAACAAGATAAAAAGTATATCATTTAATAATAAAAAGCACTCTGAAAATGACTATTATAAATCTAGAAAAGTATATCTTTATTCTGCAGATATTCAGCAAAGTTTATTGGGACAGTAGGACTTTCAAAACACTAGATAAAAAAGGTTTACACCATTTATATGGTGTGTAGCTGTACCCCACTTGTACGTGTAATTAAAACACTGGGTATTTTTCTTGTGAATTAAATCCAAATTGCCATTATATTGATGTAAAATTCAAGAGAAAAGACACTATGTTTTTTTTCCCATCCTGTTGTCTCTCATGAGGTGTTTTACATAACTCTAGAAAGGTGAGAAGAAAGAGCATTTAGTAGTATTTCTGGAGGTTTGTTTTTTCCCATCAAAGTGGGCTAGAGACGCACAAGATGCTAAAGATAAAGAATAGTCCCACTTATGGTCTATAGATAAGTTTTGTGGGCTAATATACAGACATTTTCAGATATACTAATCAGATATCCCTCCATAGTTGCAAAACATAGGTACCTGACACCTTTATCAGGTAATAAACAACCTTAGATCTATTTCATAAGTCCTATAGCACAAAGACCTCCTAGTAACATCTGGGGTTCCCAGTAACAAATAATCTACTGCTGTTGAACCTGTTCAGCAACCAGTTGGAAAAAAGTCAGAACTCATGTCTAATAGATCTAAAAAAAAAGCTCAACCAAACAAAAAATCCCAGGCTATTACAGAATTTTTCCCTGAAGAACACAAAAGTACTATCATTAGCACCATGAGAAAAGTCACCATCAAAATACATTTTTTACTTAATACTCATTAGAATCTATGAATTATGGCAAGACACAGAAATATGTTTTACCTTTTATCAAATATTTCATTTGCACAGATTTCATAATGATAAGTTTGGCAATGGAGCAGAATGTTCCCCAAAGACCACCACTGAAAGTATGCAAAATTATAAAGCACAGGCATACACCTTTGCAAATTTTTATAAGACAAGGAGGTAACAGCCTGTTTCAGATGGTGAAACATACTATCTTTCATAGATTCCTCCTGGCAGAGGTGTCATAACATAGTAAATAGTGCAAAAACTATGCCCTTTCAATATCATTTGGAGCACTACTAATGTGCTGTGCAGGAAAATAACCTGAGGCATTTACACATTTGCGTATCATTTTGGAAAGTTCATCAATCAGTCAATGTTGTCGTAATTTTCCCTCATTCTGCGGCGGTGACTGTAAGAGAATAGAACGTCAAAGCATTGTCTCAAAGCTTGCTTGTGTATTCTTGCCTGATAAGACACAGCGGAATTGCGAAACCCACGAAACCCAGAGACACCGCAGCCTGCAGGGAAACTTATGCAAACTTACTGAAGCAGCAGACCATTCTTTTGCTTATCAGGCACCATCAAAGCAAGATACCAACCATTGTCTGGGCTGAGCCAGCTGCCTGCCAAGAATATACATTGTTACCTTCTGATGGTCATGTATAGGCGTGACTTAGGCGAGACCTAAAGCACGTGAACAATGCAGGCATACACGCATGTACCAGACTGTGGACACGTGCTGTATATAAAAGACCATGGAAACAAACCACATTGTGTGCACCCACCACCGAAGAACTGAAGACTGAGGACCAACGGGACACCGCTGGATCCGTGGTGGTGACTATCCTTTGCTTGTCTTTCCAAATGCTTACTTAGTTTCCTCCTAATATTTCCTGCCTTTCCTATCGCTCCATTCTTCCACTTTTATCCAATAAAAACCTGATAGGTGGCATTTGACCTCATTTGTGTCTTAATCTCACTCTTGGGATCACTACAAACCTTCCCTGAGCCCAAAATCGGACCGGGACTTTACAGTGATATCTAGCCACAGAGTTGCCACAATTTATAAGACTGGAAGTTAACGTAAAAGCTAGCTGAGGTAGCAGAACTGTCAAGGGTTTATTTCACCCTTTTAAAGTCTCTGAAATTAAGGAAAATAAGGTGGGGAAGTAAAAATCTCTCATGTTTTTTGCTGCAGTCCTACACTACCATTGGTGACATACATATGAACAGAAATAAAGTTAGAGCAAATTTATTTCCAGAGACCTGAAACGTGTATCAGTCAATGTCCTGCTGATGCATAAAATCTGAGGTTGCTACTTAGTTTCATAAAACTGTCACTACAGTAAAAACTCCATGTTATGCATTACTTCTTGATATTTGTCAAAGTTGAATACAAAAGTTGTATGGCTCTATGTTACTACCCGTGCAGCAGACAGCTTGAAATCAGAGATGTGGGGCAGATTTTCTCTTCTTCAGGCAATGATTTTTAGATTTCAAGTTATGGCCTGTACCCTGCTGTAAGTATCATTTGAGCATTTTCTAAGACAGAAAATCAAGTACATATTTTTCCACCTTTTCTATTTCCCTGGATTTCTTAATACATGGGCATTACTTATTACTATTACTTAACTCACTAAATGATTGTGAGCCTTCACAATCACAATCAATGACTAAGCCCTTTATTTTTTTCCTTACTTGAAATTATCATTCAGAATGGCAGGCAATGTGCTTGCAGATGCAGAACTAACTTTCCTGCTCAAGATCCATAAAGGTGTTAAAAGAATCTAGTGAAGAGTGCTGATCTTTATCTCTACAGCAATAAACTCAAAGCAACTGGAGGATGTGTTATCCCAAATGCAGGGTCATTTGCCCGGTGTGCAGATGCCAATTAACACAGAGCCGAGGTATTTTTTTCCCTTCATATTTGCGCAAAGATGGGTGCCAGGTGGCAGTTCCACCAATCTAGCGGCACCTTCATACAAAACTGCAGTATATTTATCCTGCTACATGATTAGTATAAACCCTCCCAATTTACACTTATTGGTTAGTGATTAACATTTCATACGCTATTGGTTTACTGTATTTAAATTAGCCTTTCTTGCTATGCAAATTAGCACACATGCTCCTTTCAGGTGTGGGAGGGTGGGGGGGGCAAGTCTTTTCAGTCCTGAATTGAGTCAGTGGTCGTGATCTCCCCTTGCCACCTTTACTTTTCACCGAGTTACTGAAGTTTCATCAGACTTCATGTTTTTCTGGCCACCATCCAGTCTTTGGCGCTAAGACGTTCCCTTTTATCAGTCCGTTAGCTCTTCTTCAAGGGTATATCTGTTAGTTTTCCACAGTTCATTAATTAAACAAATATTCTTATATTCTTATATTCTCCTTCCCAAATTCCTTTCCCAGAGCACAGGTGGTTCATAGTTTTGCCCAGTGCAAAATTTTCACTTTCTGCAGGATATCAGGTGTGTGTAGTACAGTGCAAAGATACATATTCTTCATTCTTCATCTCTATAAATAACGGGTCAGCCAAAGCCTTTCACACAGAGGTCTATCAGTTTCTTCACAGTATCTACACAACAGAGGCAAAGACGTATACTCACTAGCTATTCAAAATGATATGCCAGTTCAGCTTACATGAGATGCATGGCTTTAAGCTTAGAAAATGAATCTTCCTTTACTTCATTAAGCAATTAACTTTCTCCTCTGACTTTCTACCCACAAAAAACA
Organism: Nipponia nippon; assembly: GCF_047370975.1. Taxonomy (NCBI): domain Eukaryota; kingdom Metazoa; phylum Chordata; class Aves; order Pelecaniformes; family Threskiornithidae; genus Nipponia; species Nipponia nippon. The sequence continues at coordinate 48,198,041 of NW_028262347.1, forward strand.
ATACTAACTTACTGTAACCATACAGATTTCCAGAGGATGTGTTATTGCAAGCGCCTTAAGAGATCTTCTCACAGAAAAATCAAAAGCATTCTGGATCCTTATAACATTTTTCATTCTTTCATCTCACCTGAGAAAAGAAACCCTTATTTAGTCTTTTAATGTTTTCTTGTCCAGGGTTAAAAGTATTATGTGAGAAAGATGATACTTTCTTAGTACTAAAAACCTTTCTCTTAGTACTAAAAACCTTCAGCATGCTTAGCAGGATCCCAAAGTCCACAATATTGTGATCACTGCAGCCAAGGCTACCGCTAACCGAGATCCTACAAACCAGGTTTTCTTTGCTTGTGAGCAGCAAGTCCAGCAGTGCCTCATTCCTGGTTGGCACACTTAACATTTGTATGAGGAAGCAGTCCTCTACGCATTCCAGGAACTTGATGGATGGCATGTGAGCTGCTGTATTGTTCTTCCAGCAAATGTCTGGGTAGTTGAAGTCACCCATAAGAACCAGGTACTGTTGACCTGAGGCTTGCTTAAGTGACCCAAATATTGCTTCATTGGCCTTATTGTCTTGGTTTGGAAGTCAGTAGCAGATGCCTACTGTAAGATCCCCTCCTCCTTAACAGAGCGCACCTCCTCCTTCCCCTTCTTCCCTGCCCGTCTTTATGAAACGGCCTATAGCCATCCATCGCAATCCTCCACTCATGTGGGTTGTCCCACCATGCTTCAGTTATTCCTACGATATCATAACTTTCTGACTCAGCATGGAGCTCCAGTTCTTCCTGTTTGTTCCCCAGGCTGCATGCATTGGTATACACACACTTGAGATGGTTGGTCTTCTGGTTCTCATCTTGGGAGGCAGCTAAGGAACATTTGTTGCTGCTCTGGTTGGCCTGGCTTATTCCCCAGTTGGTTGCAATGGTGTGAGCTTTGCCATTTTGGACCCCACCCCCCAAGTCCTTCAGTTTTCTCCAATGCTTTCAATACAGTGTTCCATAGCCGCCTCCTAGAAAAACTGATGCGTTACAGTCTAGACAAGTGGTCTGTGCAGTGGGTGAGGAACTGGCTGACAGGCTGCACCCAGAGGATGGTGGTAAATACCTCCTTTTCAAACTGGCAACCTGTCACAAGTGAGATCCCCTAGGGATTGATATCAGGCCCAACGCTGTTTAATATCTTCATAAGTGATCCAGATGATGGGATCAAGAGTACCCTGATGAAGTTTGCCGGTGATACCAAACTGAGTGGGGAAGTGAACACTTCAGAAGGGAGAGCCACCCTGCGGTAAGACCTGGATAGGCTGGAAGAGTGGGTTAACAAGAACCTCATGAAGTTCAACAAGGACAAGTGTAAGGTCTTGCACCTGGGAAAACATAATCCAGGAGTGCAGCACAGGCTGGGATCCGCTTGGCTAGAGAGCAGCTCTGTGGAAAGGGACTTGGGGGTCCTGATGGACAACAAGCTCGATATGAGTGAACAGTGTGCTGCTCTGGCAAAGAAAGCCAACAGGATGCTAGGCTGCATCAAAAAGGGCATCACCAGCAGAGACAGAGAGGACATTATGCCACTCTACTCAGCGCTTGTCAGGCCACACCTGGAATACTGTGTTCAGTTTTGGTCCCCGCTATACAAAACAGACATGGGCAGGCTGGAGAGAGTCCAGAGAAGGGCCACAAAGACGATCAAAGGACTGAGAAGCCTGCCACGTGAGAAAAGGCTGAGAGAGCTGGGTTTGTTCAGCCTTGAGAAGAGGAGGCTTAGAAGTGATCTCATCACCATGTTCCAGTATTTAAAGGGTGGCTACAAAGAAGATGGAGGCTCCCTTTTTACAAGGAGTCACATGGAAAAGACGAGGGGTAACGGGTACAAGTTACTCCTGGGAAGATTCCAATTGGACACAAATAGGAAATTTTTTCACAATGAGAAAAATCAGTCATTGGAATCATCTCCTCAGGGAAATGATGGATTCCCCAACATTGGACACTTTTAAGATTCAGCTGGACAGGGTGCTGGGCCATCTTGTCTAAACCATGCTTTTGCCAAGAAAGGTTGGACCAGATGATCTTTGAGGTCCCTTCCAACCTGGTATTCCATGATTCTATGATTCTTTTGAACATTATGCTGATAACAATCTCTGGTTTATGAAGCATATGATCAAGTCTAAAAACTCAGAGAGGATTAATTCAGCCCATCTCTAGGATATTTTTTTTCATGTGGAATACTCATTCTGGAGATGTTCACTACTGTTATTATATACATGGGTACTAAATCAAAGCCATATGAAAAAGGTTATAATACTTTGTAGCTTTTTTTTTTTCCCCTCATGGAGTTTATTAGCATTATTTTTATAACAACAACAAAAAAAAGTCTTCCCCGATTAGAAACTCTTTCTATTGTGATTTTTTCGCTGAGCTTTCTCAATTCTATGCGTGTAAAGGACATGTTCTTTAAAGGAAATACCCATGATATTGGTCAGCAGCAGCAAGTAGCAGTTATCAGCAAGAATTCCTCCGTGTCAAAAATCTGCCCTACCTAGCAAAAAGTGTACTTTTTTTCTTTGTTTATGTTCTCAATCTTTTTCTAGAAAATAAGGGGGAAAAAGGATTTGGTATGTTAATCTTTCTATAAAACAATAATGCAACACAATCACTTATGAAGCTATACTGAAAATATTAACAAAAATCAAACAGAAGTTTCATCTTTTACCCCTTAGGCATATTTGCATCAAGGATCAATGACAAAATACAAAAATTAGTTATGTTTCAGCAGACCAGACTATGTACTTTAAATACATCAAGGATTTCGACTTCATAACCATTTTCAAAATCAATTTTTAAAAGAATCAAAGTAACTTTATAACTAGCTGAAAAAGAGGCAATGCTTCATCCCTGTCTGCGCTACAACTGTTATCTTTAGGTCACTCGGCAGTGGTTAAACAAATTTCTTTCTAAATAATTACATTGGTACAAATCAATAGAAAACCCCATACCGTCTTCAAAGGGAAGGGGGGAAAAAAAGAAAGTTTTCTATGAAAGCATTCTTCTTATGTCTCACAATAATAATTACAAATAAATAAACCTAGCTTAAATCTGTGTTATTCCTTATAAAAAGGAGATAACACAACAAAAAGGAAAGAACAGGAGGAAAAAACACAGAAGTTAAAAGAAAAGGTCTTTTTTATATGATATTTAATACGTTACTAAACTTATTAACTGGATAGATACCAAAATAAAACATACTAGGAAACAGATTATGTTAAACACATGCTTAAATAACACTTAGAAGCAGTGATACCTCACTCCACACTAGTAAAAAAATTTAGATCTCTTATTTTTCTTAAGCTAATTTTACATGGAAAAATCATATTATTATTATTATTATTTCATACTACTTTTTGTAGAAGGAGGGTTTATTCAATATAATTTTACTTTTGTGTTCTATCGCTGACTAGGGAAACCATTGGAAATGGTATGCAAATATCAAAAAGAAAAAGATAATTTTTTCCTTCCATTTAAGATTTGGTATTGAAGGAATATGTAAGTCAGCAGCAATGGTAATTCTTTGGATTATGAGAAAGGGTATTGAAGCATTAACCTTGAGGTTTGAGAGCAAAGTGAAGGATATTAAAAGTTCCAAAGGTAGGGAAAAGATAATGTATGTTCAAGTGTCTTGCATTTCATAAAATGCAATTTCTACATTTAGTATAAATTACATAAACTTGCACATAAAATTCCATATATATTATATTGACAAACAGCACATTTTTTCACAGTTTGAGAATGAAAATGTGGGGAAAAAATTGGGAAAAATATATATAAGAAATATTTTAGTTTGCTTATAAACATGAATGTTCTTTGGAAAATTCAGAAAGAATTTAGGCCTCTACTAGTGGTTTGAAAGCAATTCTGCCAATTTATCTGAAGGATAACCAGTACCCATTGAAGACATAATAATACTCCTCCTAAAGACAGGCCTCCTACAGACAGTACTTGTCAGCCCACATCTGTGCTTGAATCAAAACTTCAGGCCTAAGCAGCCAGCATCTGAAATATGACAGGGAAGAAAACTTCAGTCTGCCATAACATTTAGAGTCAATTTAAACTTGACTTGACCTATCTCATCAACTCTGCAGGTATCAGCTGTTTGGCCAGCTGATTCCCTCACCACATATGCCATTTTACCTTGCAGTGCCATTATAAGGTTAGAGCAATGCAGAATTGCTAGTGTCGTTTGCAGCTAACAGTGCAGGATGGAAATCAAGAAATACACTGTGCTTTAACATTCATCTGTAATGCGTAAAAAGTGCATATGCTGTCATGAGTAACTTCAGTATGATCAATAGTGATTTGTTAACTCTTGTTAATCAATGTTAATGTTAGTTCTGAAATAAAATTCTCAGAACTCTGACAGAGACACATCCCCTCATCTCAAATTTCCCTTTCATTGAATGTAGCATTCTACATCCCAGACCTTTCTTTGCTAAGAGTAGGAATTCATCACAGCACTGACAAGTGAATCTGGGAGTGGCAGGACCAAAACTGTGGTTTTCTACAGATTTGTGTCTCATGGTGGGTTGTCTAGCATATAAGATGATGTGAGCTCTGATTGAAGTTTTTCATAGCTGAAACATTCACAGTATCTCTCTCGCATCTGATGTTCAGCAAGAGGTAAAATGCTGAAATCTGTCTTCTCAATTTTCACAGAGTTTGAAGAAACTCCCTCCCTTAGGATAACTTGTGAGATTTCAGAAACAAGTGATCATGATTTAAACTCAGTCAAAAAAACAAAAAAAAAAAATTCTCTTGCTGAAATACACAGACGTGGTGTTTTAAGAGCTAGTGCTTTCACAAATTCAGCAAGCATCATCTGAAAAAAGAAACAAATGCTCTGATACATAGAAGTCACTTAAGATTTTTTTTACAAGATATGCAAAGAAGAGATCACACTGGATTAGAAAAAAAATAAATCACACTGGATTAAAAGTGCAGCCAAATTGAAAGCTTACAATGAATGGCAGAAAGGATAACAATGTTAATTAATGCAAATCAGGAACTACAAACTGAAGAAAATTTGTATGGTAAGCATAGGGACACAAGAGGAAAATAGCACAAACCACATAACAATGTGAGGAGGGTATTTTGAATGTACATTTAAAAAAATAGTAATCCTGATAAATGCATTAATATATTCCACAACAGAAAGAGTGGATAAAACTAGGAAGAACTAAGCATCTCTATTGTATGCTAGAAAAAGGAGAGTGGGAGGGGAAAGCTAAGTCATCAATCACAAGAACATTTTTAAAAAATAGGGTATTTCATCCTCATAGTCCAGACCAGGATCAACTATCCTACGCCATTCTAGACACTCATTTCTAAAACTAAAATTAATCCTCTAGCATGGGAAAGACCATATCTTTGTAGCATCCTTACTCGTCCTTGTAAGCTCCTCATCTGTGAGCTGTCTCCCTTAAAATAATCAAACCTCAAAATAATTTAACCTGAGTACTACTTGTTTTCACATATCTGGATGCGGAGACCATTTTGCCATTAATTAAACCCAGTTTCTAGTTACTTGGCTTGCTCATGCAATTTCAGGGGAGTGAAATTAACATTATACATTAAACTGATATAACGTGTAGACTGGGACAACCATTACAGCCTTCCTTCTTGTGCCATTAGAAGGTCATCTTTCTCAATATTTTTATAAGAAATATTTCTCTAGTAAACTAATATATATTATCTGTAATACTTTCACAGCTATAGGTCTCAGCAACAGGTAATCTTATTATGGGTATTTCCTATCACAATATCCTTAGAATATGATCTGCAGTGACCCTGAGACTGTGGAGTTTAAGGGAAGTGAGCAAGACTGACAGCAGAATTATAATCTTGAACTTCAGAAAAGCAAGCTTTAGCCTCTTCAGGGACCTGCTTGGCAGCATCCCATGAGAAACTGCCTCAGGAAGCAAAGGGGTGCAGGAGAGCTGGTTGATTTTCAAAGACAGTCTCTTCAGAGCACAGGAAGAATCCTTTCCAGTGTGCAGGAAAGCAAGCAAGCATGGCAGAAGGCCAGCAGGGCTGAACATGGAGCTCCTGTCTGAGCTCAGGTGGAGAAAAGTGGGTAGGACGTAAGGTGGAAGCAGAACTACAAAGACATTGCCTGCCCATGTAGGAACAGAGTCAGGAAAGCCAAACGTCAGCTGGAACTGAAATTACCAAGAGAAAACGAGAAAAGCAAAATGAAAGGTGTGTGCATCAGTAGCAAAAGGAAAGTTAAGGGAAGTGTAGTAGAAGAAAAAAAATGTTCAGTATCACTTAAGCCACTTGGTCATGCACAAGCCCCAGGTACCAGATGGGTTACATTCAAGGGTGCTGAAGGAGCTGGCCGATGTCATTGCAAGTCCACCCTCTACTATCTTTGAAAGGTGACAGCAATTGGGGAGGTTCTTGTTGGCTGGAAAGATGCAAAGCTCACACCCATCTTCAAGAAGAGCAAGAAGGAGCCTTACCTCAGTCTCTGGGAAGGCTATGGAGCAGATTGTCTTCTAAGGCTTTTTTTAACATGTGAAAGACAAGGTGATTGAGAGCAGCCAGCATGGGTTTATCATGGGCAAGTCATGCCTGATCAACTTCATCGTCTTCTGTGATGAAGCAACTGGTACTGTGAGCAAGGGAAGGGCAGTGGATGTTTTATAACTTGATTTTTGCAAGGCGTCTGAAAGTCTACCATAGTCATCTTATAACCACATCCATGAGCTATAGGCTGAATAAGCAATGAAGAGGATAGAAAATTTGCCAGACTCAAAGGCTGGGGTCTGACTATGTAGAAAGCAGCTCTGCAAAAAAGGATCTGGAGATCATATCAGAAGACAAGCTGAACACAAAGCAGCAGTGTGTCTTTGCAGCAAAGAAGCCCAAAAGCATCCTGGCTTGTATTGGCAAGAGCATAGCCAGCCAATCCAGGCAAGTTCATCTGGAGTATAGTATCCAGTTTGGGGCTCTCCAGTACAAGTATAATGTTGACATACTGGAACAAGTGCATCTTGGGATAGTTGAGGGCTGGAGAACATGACCTATGAAGAAATGTTGAGAGTTCTGTCTTTTTATCCTGAAGAAGAGAAGGCTCAGGCAATGAGAGGGCTGACTTCTGTCTACAACTACATAATTGGAGAATACAGTAAAGGTAGTCAGAGTCTTCTCAGGGGTGCACAGCAATAGAAGGAGAGGCAGTAGACACAGCCCTGAGCAACCTGATCTAAATAGATCTGTTTAGAGCAAAAGTTTGCACTAGATGACCTCTGCACAACCCTTTCAAACCCAATTATTATTCCAGGATTCTTACGTATACAGAGCAGAGCCAATAAACTTCTATTTCTAAAACTAAACAGTTATCTAAATTTTCTCTTAGTCCCCTAACAGTCCACATTTTAGATAGTGGTGTCCTCTATGTTGTCTTTTGTTAATTACTGCAATCACTAAAGATTTACACCAGCATTGGGGCTGAGATCATAACTTCATTGGTAGTATAATCCAGCTTGCTGCATCCTGTAGTACAAGAGGACAAATTCTTATTGACACTAACTGTTCTGCAAAATTAAAAGTGTGATTTGAGTAGCTTAATATTGATCTAGATTTCTAGAAGCTCCTTCTCTGCTACTCTCTGAGCAGTACTCCTAAATATTCTAATTTCTGATTAATGTACTGAAGCTGAAATTTTTAATGCTGTATATTAAAAAGTATATTAAATTATACTTCTTATTAAGAAGCTTTTGGAAAGTCTTCCTGTTTAGGATCTGCAGTCTGGAGGAGACAGCCTCTCTTTCAAACTGTTCATAATTCGAACTCAAAATGGCTGAAGAATACTAAAAGACAGAAAAAGTAAGGTGGGAGGGAATGATGAAGTTTTATAATAAAAGTAGAAGATGCTTCCAGCTGATTTTGTTATGTTTTGCTTATTTGGTGTATTACTAGGAAGATTAGAAATATGTAGGAACATTTTAATCATAAATTCTACTCTCACTTCCACCAGTGACTTCTGTATATTTAAGTTAGCGAGAGCATTGTATCATCTGCATTCTCTTCCATTATCAATGTAATAAGTTTCCAAAGGTGATATTTGCATAATTACACATGAAGAGCAACAAAGATAAATTACTGCATATCTAGCAGAAATGTATTGTCTATTCACACCATTGCTCCAAACTGTTTGGCAGAACTAAATTGGAATGTAGTAGCCCAGATGTTGTTTCAATGACAGGATCATCTAAATTCAGTGTAAATTTAATAGGCAACAGTTATAGGAGTTATTCTGCACTTATGCTTGTATAACTGGCAGCTGTACAAGATGATATTTAGAAGGGAATGGTAGGCTTTAACGAACAAAAAAGATGAGAAAAAAAGAAGGTGGTATGTAGGTTCTAGGTAGCGTAATGGTTCAAAATCCTTACAAGTTAGCAAAGAAGTTGAGTCAGACACCTGATGGCAGTTAAACATGTAATCTTTTTTGGATGTTAATTCAGTACAAAGTCAGCTCAGAGGATTAGAGTGCTCAAGGTTACTTAGTGTAGGCCGTCAAAATGAAAAGCCATATCTGAGAGCAACCATTTCCACATTTTGCTGTTGCAGAGTCTTCTAGAAACACATCCTAAGATTCTTTTTGCATGAATTATTCCAGTTCCTTCCCAATAAACTGTGAAATAACTTGTCAGTATTTCTGGACATTTTGGAAGGTGATGGAAGAAGATGAGAACTGAAGTAATTTAGCTTGCTTTATCACTAGCAAGATTGAGTTACCCACAAGTGTAAAACATTCAACCAAGTGTTAGTCATCCTACACATCTCTGCTGAAATTTCTGTGCATTAAAAAACAAACATTATTTACTTGCCTTTTCATAAGACTAGTATGCATTCCAGTCTATACTGTTGCATTACATGTGCAAATAATTTAATATGCAAATATACTATTGGCTAAACAGTTCACCCTTTCACTTCAGATCAGTGACATTATTGTATAAATCATTAAAAACAAAACCTTATCGTGCAGATCAGAACAGTCAAATATACGCTTGCAAGTCTATATAGATAGACATACACATACGTATAGGGAATGAAATATTTTTGGAACTATTTTTAACCAACTATTTTCGTAAAACTGTAAGCATAAGAGTATTTATGGTTAAGTAAAGACATACCTGTCGGGCACACTATTGCCCTAAGCCAGCTCCTAGCCAGAGACCTCAAGCTGTGTCTAACATAGTACTGTATCCAAGCTAATGAGACCACTAAGTGCTTGCAGTTAAGAGAAGGCTACTCTGCAGCATGGTCAGACTGAGCTTGTTTTATTTCCCAGAAATAATTTTCTAGGCACTCTTTAAGAGTGAAGATGCTATGTTCAAAACCAGTGCCACACACTGGCATATAGTTGAACCTAATCTCCCCCAAATACCAACTACCCACAGCTTAATCTGGTGTAAACAGCCATACTTTACTGGAATCAAGAAACTGGGACAGTGACAGAGATTCTTCATTAAAAGGGTCATCAGATGAAAACAACAAGATGGAAAATAACAGATTTTCCCAAGCACAAATATAATGGAGTAAATCAGTTATCATCTGTTCAGAGAATAATTTCATTAGGAAAAATAAACTCTAAAACATGCATAAAACTGATAAGTGTCATTGCATTAAAACATTCTGATTTATGTAAAGACTTTACAAAGTTACAATATTCTAGTGTATCTGTTACATACATAGACCTCACTAGTAGATAGCAGGGTGCATTTGAGTTCCAAGATTGATATTTAGAGACAGGATTTGAAGACACTTTTCCCTTTTTAATCTCAAAATGTTACTATAATGAGCAGCATGTTGGTAAAAGTATTTGCAAACAAGAAAAAGATACCTAATAGTCTGTACCTGTTTGTATTCAAGGCTTTTCTGTCTCCAATTCTTCCCCTCTTCTCTTGTGATCCTTTTAACAAGAGCTGCACTTGAAACAATTTACAGTTCAAGGTGAATACCAGGTTTCATCTCACATTATTCCAGAATCTGTAGGTTCTCAGTCATATTCATGTTGAATGTGATTCTCTGCAAATCAGCAACTGTCATACATATGCCTCTTTATTAAACACACACATATGAAGATAAGAAAAATTTATATGATTGGACAATGCACCACAGTTTTGACATACAAGATTATGTCCTCCACCTACTGAAATTACCTCTCACTATACCAGTAATCTTCTAAAAAAAAACAAAACAAAACACCACTTTGTTAGCTTTCAAAATCAGATTCAGTCATGTGGATAACTGAACTTGTAAATTCTTCCCTGTTAAAAAAAATTTCTGTAACTTTAAACTTGTTTTTCTACACTGAAAAACTGATGCATATCATTAAGCTCTTCCTTTTTCTTCCTTGAAGAATGACACCATTTTTTTTTTTTTCACTTTTCTAAAAAACTTTTTTCATTGAAATTTAGTATTCCAGTCACTGCAGCTCTTTCAACCTCTAAATGTTAGGATGCATTGCTAGAAAGAAGAAAATCACAAGACTCTGAAAATTAAGTTGATTTGTATTAATTCATCTACATAATTCATAGGGAAAAATGTTCTTTATTAGCTTCTTCACTGAGAAAAGAAATGCCTCATTAATTTTAAATACATCAATCTGAAAATGCTATCCATGTCAGATAGAATAATGACTGACATTACAGAGAGCACAATAAACTGCATAGAAAATACAATCACCCATTATTCACTGTCATGTGAATTTATACTCATGGGTGTAAATACACATGCTTTTTTGTCATATGAAATCTTTGAAAAGTAGAAATCTTAAGAGTAACTATAACGTAGGTGAGGAGAAAGAGAAAGAACATGGATTTAGAAATTCATTTAGGGACAGATAAAATACTGATTTTGCATATTGTTGAAATATTTGATGCTATCACGCATTCACTGCTCACCCCTGGTCTACGGACCTAGACATCTCTTCACAGAAAGCAATCAAGTTCGTCAGGTTTGATTTATTCTTGGTAAATCCAAGTTGGCCTGTCTCCACTCACTTCTTTTTCTCGTTTCTGGAAATGACCTCCATGTGACTGCAATGTTACATTATATTACTAGTATCAACCTGTTAAGTATATCTACCTGTCCTATTTAATTTCTGAAATCCAATCATTTCCGAAGCGCATTCTATCTTGAGGTTGTTACAAGAGAAGTTGTCCTTTTGCTTTTTGTTTCTTGTTATACATGGCATGGAAATGCCAGAAACAGCCTGACTGTTTTTCTGATTAAAAGTTTAAACATCTGATTGAATGAATGGAAGGTGGCGAAACAAACAAACAGTAGTTTCATAATATATGCAGACGTCAGCTAGGTAAGCTTTTTTGAAGATATCGGCTATCTAATTGGATATTAAAAAAAGTCTATCAACATATCTGTTAAAGCACACCCCCACAACACCTTTTTGTAGTCTCTATGGAGGCTTGCTCATCTCATCCAACATTAGTAGTCATATTGTGTTACTTGCTTTATTTCAACTAATTTAAGTTGAAGGTAAAAAAAAAAAAAATCAAAGGGAGGTGAAAAAAAAACGGTCATCTGGGATATGTGAAAAACAGTAATCCTCAGAGAAGGAAAAAAACACAACAACAACAAAGTAAAATAAAGTTTGTGGAGGGAAAAAAATGAAGGACTATTATAAGGTATGTTATTCACCAGCATATACAGTTACTTTCAGGCCTTTCCTTGCAATACTGAAGTTATATTTGCTGTTCTTAAAGCATGAGTCATTCTTCTTGTCTCACCTCAATATCTACTCATTTATTAATTTATACATAAAAAATAATAAATAGGTCAGCCAACTATTCAACTGATATGAAGGAAGATCACACCTGAAAAGATTTGCCTTACTAAAGACTTGTAAATTGTTATCAGCTTTGTATTAGCTACTACATCTCTATTTTTCTATTAACACTGGTTATCACTTCTCTGTAAATATAATCTTTAATGCCTGACAACTAAGGTCTATTCAGAGAAACTTATACTCCTACTGCAGACCTCTCATGTTTCTCAAGTAAAACCTCCTATCAAGCTATATTAATGTACATAAGTTGGAGAGAAAAGTGTATCTGTCCATGCAAGTGGGGACCAGTTCCAGAAGGAATCTATCTAAGGGAACTTTGAATTCAAGAGTTTACATCCACCCACCTCGTACTTAGCTGGAGCTTTCCTCAGTTTATCAATATTTTCCCTGTATTGGGTGGCCCAGAACTGGATGCAGTATTCTAGATGTGATCCAACAACTGGTATCATAAGCAATGGCTTCTCTCATGTTGAAGGAGTGAGAGACTTGTGCTTGACTTCTAACACTTCTGTGGTATTGTAAAAACAAGTCTCACATTCAGGGACAAGCCTGCCATTTCTCACTTACTTCCCCAAAGGTCTCACAATTCATAAGAATGTCTTCTGGGTTAATTATTTCTTTTGAATAGAAAACAATGCTGACAAAAGCAAGTTCAGAAACATTACAGGACATTTCTGAAGATATAGCTAGCAGCCAATGTATCTACTTTTACATTTTATTTCTTCCCTGTTCTCATCTCCAAATTCCTGGCAAGACACAATAATAGTTGGTTAAAACAGTTGTGTGTGGAATACACATCGGCCACTCTAAATGTATATAATGCACTGAATTTCACAATTAGTATGATCTTTGATCCTATTTCACAAGAATTTGAGTAGCTCCGAAGTGATGAAATTAGCAGGTTCTACAGATTCTATTAAAATATCTTCTCTACCCACAGGCAAAAACAAAAGTAATTCCTGCCCAGCTTTCTTCTCCCATATAACATTTTTCACACACATTAAAGAAAAAAATAACTTATGGCATATTCTACAAATAGCTTGACATTCAGTTTAAGATGAGGCAAGTGTGGAAATCTCCAAGTTGAAAAGACTTTTTTAAAGTAAATGGTTTTATCAAAGCTACTTCTATCAGAAATCCACTGATCTGAAGTATTTCAAACTGGGGTGTTAAAATACAAGACATCAAAACTTATTTAAGGATGCAAAGAAACTGCACTAACATTGCACTAACACAAAATATATACATAGATATATACCTTTTTCTTACAAAGAACTTTAAACTTCCCTTAAGTGATTTCTAAGACCCTTTCATGGACAAAAAGTGAAGCTGACTGGCTTGTAGCTCCCTCCCTTTGAAAAATGAGCCCAACATTTGCTTTTTGCAGCCATTGGGAATTCCCTCAATCTGTACACCATTTTAAAATTAAGAGAGATCTCTGACTTGATCAGCTTCCACTGCTGCTGTTCCTCTGTTTGAACTCTGTGGTTAGGCACAAAACTTTGGGAGACCTTATAGTGAATGCAGAGGCAAAGAAAGCACTGAATGTCTCTACCTTATCTGCATCATCTACATCACTAAATGACTGGTCCATTTTGTCCTGGACCCACATTTTCATTTATTCTTTTACTGCTCATGTAGCAGTAGAAGGTCTTCTTATTGCCTGCAACATGCCTTGCCATTTCAATTCTAACTAACTGAGCTTTGGGTTTTCTGACACCATCCCTGCAGGCCCAGGGAATGTTTCCAAGTTCCTCCTTTGCAGCCTGTCCTCATTTGAATCTCCAATATATGTCTTTTATGTATTGGAGCTTGGTCATGAGCTCCCTGTTCAGCCCAGCTAACCTGGGCATTTTTCTAAGTATTAGGATGAACCTACATATGTGCATTTTTCTAAGTATTAGGATGAACCATTCTTATACTTGAAGGCATGCTAAGTATGTATGGGAAGTCTCAAGGAAAAAAAAAAAGTATAGACATTACCCAAATTTATCATCTTATAATTCCTTTTTATATACATGTTTCTGCACTTCAGAGCTAGGATCAATTTTACATAAAATGTAAGCTTTTCCTCTTTTTTTTTTCCCCCTGAAACTTACTGCAAACTTAAAACTAGATTTCATATTTCACCAGGTATAACCCTGTATGTCCTATAGCGTTTGCAGACCTGAATCCAACATTCAGGTAACCTACTGAACTTCGTTGACTTCAGAGAATGTCAGAGGGGAATCATTAGTGATGAATAAACAATAAAAATATCTAAAGCAGGTAAAATATTAGAAATTAAAAATTAAATCATAAGAAACACATTGGAAGATATATAAACTTTTTTTAGTTTAAATAATTAAAAGTTATTATTTTGATTTATAACAAGAAAGTTTTTATACTAGTTGTATAATTCCCTAAGAAAAAAATATCTTAAAGCGTAAGATTTTTAACTGTGATAATATATATACAAATACTGTTTAGGGAGTTAATTAAAGAGAAATAAAGAAGAATAAATACTAATTAGTTTTTAAAATCCTGGCCGTCAATATATTCAGTTCATCTAAGACTTGGTTTAAAAAAAAAAAAAAAAAAAAAAAAAATAGTTCTTACAGGTCTCACCAGAAATACTGAGAATGATTGGTCCCTCTGTGCCATCAATACTCTAAGGATCGTCTTCATCAAGAAAATCCTTGAAATTTTTTTTTTTTTTTTTGCTATCAATCAGTTGTCCATAATTATTCAGTTTCTACATGTTCCAAATCCTTTGGATCACGCAGCAGTCAATCAAGTGAACACATCTTTTCCAGTGCTTCAATTAGTAAGCCTGTATTTTATATTAGCTTCTTAGCAACAGGCAATTAGACATTTAACTTTGTCCAGGATCATATCTTAAAATAAAGACTAAAGTTCAATATTCTCAGCATCTGGTCTTATTCAGTTTTTCCCTTAATAGACCCAAGTTAATGGACCATGGGTGAGGTGTTATTTATTAACTTGCTTTCTAAAACTCCAGAATTGACACAAAACTGCTTTCAACCAGTTTAATTTCTTCTGTCCCTTTTCTAAGTATTTTTTTAATGCTTTTTGATAGTGTCTATTTTATAGGGTGATGTTTTTGCTTAGTGAAACAGTCACAGAATCCAGCTTTCTGAAAATTGCAAATATATTTTTATTTACCCTCTTTGGCTCTTTGATTTAAACAGAACTTGCAGACAAGCATCAGCAACACATCTGGTTATTTTCTTCAAAAAAACATCAATTATTTTGACTAATACTCCTCGAGGATATTTGTGGATATTCAATCAAAAAAAATATAGTCACCTCTTGGGTTCATCCTTCACTACAGAGCTCTTTGAATAGCTATTCACACAAATGAATAGATGCATAGCTATCTGCCTTTTGTATGTCCATATAGAAAGTCTGTTATCCAGAATTCACATTTCATAGTTCTTTAAGTTCAATTAATTTAGAATCAGAAATGCTTTAATATAATTCATGACATATCCAGTTTAATTAATTAGTTAATATTCAGAAGTACTGATCACCAAATCATACACACCATTAAAGCAATTGCAATGATAAATATAAGCCATCTTATTCAGGTCCTTAAAAAGTATAAAAAAAAAAAAATCTGTATTTCTGATGGGCTGATGCCAGAGGAGATTGGGAAAAAAAAATTAAATTAAAAGTTCTTCTAATCATTAAGTATCTTACAATAACAGTACCTGTAAAATGAAGATAGAGCTACATTTGTCAAATACGGTAGTGCAATGAACTCTGAGAGCTCACCTATGTACGATCTTTTCAATTAAAAAAGGACTGCTGTCTATGGCTGGGAAGGTGATGTACATCTAGACAAAAATATATAGAGAGAGAGATTTCGTCTTGGTGTCTACTTCACACAGCTCAAGCTGTTATACAGATTATACTGCATGATCTTATAGGTCAATATTAAGAGTATTTGGACACAATTCATGTCTACGCTTTTTCTGGACATGATAATAATTCATAAGGCTATTGACTCATGCTTCTTAATAAGGAACCCTTAGGAGAATAACTGATGTTAACAACAAGCTGCTCCGAAATATTTCTGTCTCTTTTATGCTACTAACTGCCTTCAATTCCCAGCTCACAGCTCTTCCACAAGACAGTAACTACTACTTGCCTCTGCACATTCTAGGAAACTGGGGAACTGGAGCAAGTCTGTCATATCTGAAATTCAAACCCTTAGGTAACTGACTCAGTTTACAGACATTTCACTACTACTTAATGCAAATAAAGGGAAGGACGGAGACAGAGAAAGAGAGAGCTAGAAAGAGATAAATTACATTTAATGTCTCCTCAATTCAGATTATAATCAGCTAGCATGGAAACAAAACTAAAATTGACTCTGAAATGGACTTTGGAAATGAGAATTAACTTATTTATCTGAGTCTAAAAAGTTAAAAGCAAATCTTCCTGATTTCTAATTACTTCAGCACTTAAAACAATAACCGCACACACCCACAAGTCTACAACCAATTGTATCCACAGCTCATAAAACAGAGACCACATCTCAACTGTGCCACAGTCACAGAGAAAATGTATAGATACCTCAGCCCCCAAGGTCTCCTTTGAACTCAGATGCATCCAGGGAACCTATTCAAGTTATCTGTTCATACACAGAATGTATATAGTCTTCACAGGGAACAAAAAATACAATTTCCCATACCAAAACTGTTTCACATATAAATCTCTAAGTTAAATTTGATTAAGTATTTTGAGGTGCTGTTAAAAAAAGAGAGAAAGAGGCAGAGCAACAGAGAATGACAGAGTAAGAGAACAAGATAGAGACAGACAGAGAGATGGAGGCAGAGGGGCAACCAGGAGACGAGACAGAGAGAGAGAGAGAGGCAGCCTGAGACAGACTGAAAGAAGACTACATATGCTTCAGTGATGGGCACACAAGCCTTGGGCAGCACTGGGACTGCAGCCACATGTACACACCCTTGTCCCATGCAGTTAATTGTTGGTGCCAAGGGAACTGCTGAAAAACAAGAGCCCAGATAAATTAGGGCAGTCTTTAAACCAGCGAACAAGGACAGTGCTTCCTATTTGTACGTCTTTACAGAATATGATCTACCCAGAGAACTTTGCTTTATTTTACTCAAGTTTTCCAACTAAAGGCAAAGGGAAAAGATTTATACTTGAAGTTATCTTGTGATCATAAAGGGAACAAGCTATGCTCAGAAACACAGAGAAAAAGAATTGCATTTCCCTGAAAATGTCAGTATATCCCATCTGAAAGGCCAAGTCATTCACCATGGAAGGTATTGCACTCTGGATGGATCATTTCTTTAAACAATTACCTCTGCTAAAAGCAATGCAATTAGTAAAGCTGGACTTCAATACCAGAATAAGCTCTGATAGCAAACAATCCTTACATTAGGAGTCATTTCTGAAACTGTTCTAGAGTTTTCACTTTCTATAAGGCTCAAGTGGATTGAAGAGAGTCCAACTGGACATCCCTGCCTAGTGTCAGCACAAGATGAATGCTCTTCAAACTGGAAAAAGAAATAGAGTCCTTAGGAATTTGGTGAGAATTCAGAGAAATAACATATACAGACAACAGCACCCAACAACATACTCAATAGATAAGGCCAGTCAAAGCAATTCCTATAGATGTTAGGACAATAACAGCATCCTTTCTAAAGAGACTCATTCAACTTCCGCTCCCCCATTCCCACCTCTTTAGGGCTTGGTTTCAAACAGAGAGTGTAGCCCGATGATCTTGTCTTTGGTAGACATAATTACTGTGCTCCTTAATCAAACTGTTAGCAAGTCTAAGTATGAAAGTTGCTAAAAAAAGTAAGAAGGCATGACAAACTACTTGCTACAAAAGGAGCTTAATGTCTTTAAAAAATGTAATTAAGGCAACATAAGGGGAGGCCTCTCCACATAGTCAGATTTGTCTGTTGCTCAAACATGCTAATTTGCAGCTTCCTTAAAATGCAAGAACTAATTTGGTGAATTATGCTATTGCAACAACTAGACCAGGAACAGATAATTACTCCATGGTGTATTTCTAACCCCTCTCTTGTGGAATATGATGAAACAATGTGCTTCAATTTCTCCCTGAAGAGAACAGCCTAAGATATATGCTCTGATGTTGCAAATCTCAGCCAGGTCATTACTCATTAAACACCTTAAGTGCCATCAGTCCTCCTTGAGGAGAAAATGCACATAGCTAACACAAGGAAATACTTAGAGTTAGATTTATCCTGTGCAGAGAAGGAATTGCCAGAGTTTAACAAAAAGGGCCAGCATAACCATATATATTTGCTACTGTCCTGAAACTCCCTCAGAATATCCCAGCAAGCATTAGATTTAACAAAGATGGGGAATCAAAATACTTTGTTCAAAAAAATTAATTTATGGCCATCCTTTACTGGTTCCCTTCCATTTTCAGTGTCCTCACTGTTATGTTGAGGGCACTATTTCCAAGGTTTTCTTTCCAAATATACTTCCTTGCTTTTAAAGTGCACAACCTCTACAGTTCACATTTGTAAAAAATTGCAAACAATTATCAAAGTCTTCACATAGGCAAAATTGTTTTTAAAATATGCATAGCAAAATGAAAGTAATCTAAAAGAAAACAGAGATACCCTTAAATGTGTATGCTGATACTTAATTCACAGATGTAAAGTCAAATTCTTTATGGACAATAAATTTGTACCTTATTGACTAAGCTATCCTTGGTCAGAGTCACATATTTTATTGTTCTTTCTCCCTGAACAGATAAGTATTTTAAACTTGTACAAGACCCTGATGTATAGAAGGGTTTTGGTTTGGTCTGGGGTTTTTTTAATGATCAAACTCAGCTGCCAGTAAAATTCAAATTTATGCAAGATTAGACACAATATTACAATAACAATAGTAAACAATAAAAAACAATATTCAGATAACTGGCTTGATATTTGTCTTTAATTGTTCACATCCAGTTGATAATGACCTCAATTTGTGATACTGCTTTATCACCCATACATCTGCTGCATCAAATATTTTAAAATAAACATTCCAAGTTACCCAGCTTTCAGTTGACAAATCTGCTGGTTCCCACAAGTGTGAGACAAACTGGAAAGTCTGTCTTTTTCCAGAAGATCAAAAGTGGGATGTAAATTTAGCCTTTTCACCTCAACTGTTCTGCAGCATACAGGGATAACAGATTCCCCTGTTATGTTAGTGAAAACGAGGGCCAGGAGTTGCTGTCCAAGATTTCTGCCCAGCTGAGGGGGCAATCAAATTCTAACAAGCCTTTTCTTACCAATTCAGTGGGGCAATCTCTGGGCAGCAGATAATCAACCTCTGCCAGCACCACCTGTCAGAAATGGAACAAATCTCAGTACAGGATAAGAACAAAGGATGGATTTGAGAAGAAATGCCCTTTTTAAAGAAAGACACATGATAATAAGAAATGTTC
Source organism: Nipponia nippon (assembly GCF_047370975.1). Lineage (NCBI taxonomy): Eukaryota > Metazoa > Chordata > Aves > Pelecaniformes > Threskiornithidae > Nipponia > Nipponia nippon. Next base: position 48,217,350 of record NW_028262347.1, read on the forward strand.
GTTGTAGATGCTATTTTCTCAGAAAGTATTACTGAGATGCAACAGGAGAGAGGAAAATAGGGGAAAATTTAAAAGCATGTTGTTTCTCCCACAGAGCTGAAACTTGGTTTTATATCATTGTTCATTTAATGTGCTCCTTTTACAAAACATACGGGTTCAAAAACTTAACCTTAGCAAATTATATGGTAGGTAATGGGTAAACTGAAATTTCCATCAATCTGACTTTGCTGCCTGAGAACCCAAACCAACCCTTTTTAATATTCCACTGGCTACAGAACATCAAAGACCTATATTTGAAGCAAAATACCAAAGGGAAACACTGAAATAGCATTTAGGCATTTTTTCCTGACTCCTCTCTCTCTGTGTCCAGTTTTTGCCCTTTCTTAAACACATCTTCCCAGGGGTGTCACCATCTTAGCTGAGGGGCTCAGCTGTGGCCTGCGGGGTGTCCTGGATACCAGAACTTGCTTCTGAAGGTGCATAGTCAGGTTTTGTCCAAAGACAATGGCGTGCACCAAGTATTTAAGTTAACACTGCCTGAACTACACCCTTCTCAAACTTGCCATATTGCTTTTGAAAACCCTTACAGAATTAAGCTCCTTAACAAACTGATATTTATGAGTAATATTGTCTCTGTATTATGAAATATCATGGAGAAGAATTTTTAAATGGTTGTTTGAAAAGGTGCAATACGCACACATACACAGACCATAAATATGTTGTTTTGTTCAGTACTTAGAATTCACAAGACATTCCAGCTGGAAAAAAAAATTATTTACTACATGAGCAGTGTTTGTAACCTCTGAGAACAGTTGGAATTTTGAATTATCCTGTAAAAGGTCAACAGAATTAATAATTACAGCTGTAACTATGTGTGAAAAACTGTAATTAGGCTTTTTCTAAATAATAATAAAAGTAGTCTATAGAAAAGCAAACTAAAGCCTTGCTACAGGATGCAGAAATAATTTTTTTGGAAAGCATGCCTAAAAACCAGTCACATCCCATAGTTTTCTATGGATTCACATTAATTTTTTGTTCTTCAATGCTCTATTATTCAGTGTGTGAATTGGTATATAAATGGAAAGTTAGTTATGTGTACTTTATATCATATTGTTCATCTTTTCTCTCTTAGCTATTATTAAAGATCAATAATTTTCAGACAAGGCAAGCAGCGTGCCAAAGAAGAGTCAAAACACTGACAACGTGACTTATCCTTCAGATCCCAGATCACTTCAGAACCTCTCTCAAAATATTAGTCTTCCTGCTCACTGAAGACAGACAATAATTTTAGCCTACTGGACAGTCAAGAACCCCATGTAGTTGTCAAAGGGATTAAAAATATCCTCAGCCATTTTTTAGTCAAAGTCCAAAAGCAGAAAAACTAAAGTAATCCCTTTGAAATTACAAATGTACCCTCCAATCTGTCCATAGCCTGCTCCCACATTCCTTCAAGGCTCTCTCTTAAGGCGACTCAGAGTGCTATTGTCTAGTCCAACTGGCTCCACAGCCAAGCTGATTTACGAGCCCCTCTCCTGGACCTTTCAGGATGTTTTAGATCTAACATTAACTCTCCCTTGAAATGCTTAACTGCCTGTAACTAATTACTTAAAAAAGCCCTAAAATTTTTTCAGATGTTTTCAAACAACCCAGAGACCAAGACCTTTATTAATCCCCATCCCCTGACTTTCAGAAGGTAGAGTCTGGTTTTGGATGACTTTTTTCTCTCCCTTTCTAAAGAAAGGTCTCTTTTCCATACCCTGTGCCCTTAGCCCACATCTTGTGTTAGCTTCTACAGAAACAACAGTTCCCAGAAAGCTTGTACTTAGACCAGAAGTATTCTTTTCTACCTTAAAATGCCCATAAAGGGGCAATCACTTATGTTGATCCTCAAAAAAAACCCAAACAAATAAAAAAATCCATTGCCACTATGGACTCTCTAACTATCAGTAAGGATTCAATCAACTCCAGCTTCAATGGGACTTACTGTTGTTCACCATTGTAAGATCTAAAGACTAGCAAAGTTTCTCAGTCAACTGCAGGATGGATCTTCTTACTCTTTCCCAACCACTATAGGTATCCGACAGAAGACATGGAACGAATAATTAGTTCTCCTAGCAAGTAAAAGCAAGTTTGCCAGATTATTATCTTTATCAGCTACTGCAAATGAAAAGGGAAAGGAAAAGAAAAAAAAAAAGTTGCTACAGAGAATTACAAACCTATGGTCACTCTGTCTTGCTGCTTCTTTGCCTGCTTGCCTCTAAATTCAGATGAAACCATGAGGTAACAAACACCCTTCACACATCAAAGAGGAACTAGATCTGCCTATCTAGTAAAATGCTGATTTAAAGCCAAATGTACCATGGGTGATAAGTCTATTGCCAGAAGGGGGCCAGGCTTCCATCAGTTCCAAAAGTAAAGATTCCCAAACTAACATTTTGTAAACATCTGATGAGGTAAACAAAAGAACAAGCAAAATTTAGATCCCTCTGAGGCTTAAGTAACAGCAGAAGGCAAAAATCACAATTTGTTAAAGAAATGCTGAGGAATTTCACAGAAAATAAAAACCCATCTACATATTGCTTCAGCTACATTTATACAATTCTTTTTCTGTACATTACAAAAAAAAAAAAATAATTAGAAGACCTCATCTCAGGATTTTTTACTTGCTTACTCAGAGTAGTCCTTAGAAGTCATATTGAGCTAGAAGGTATTAAAAACATAACTAAACCACAGAACCATGCTAGACACGAAGCCCCACATTCTATTCCCTCATAAAACATACTAAATCTGAACAGACTGCGACAAAAAACAGTAAAACACTTTCCAGTTCACAGAACATTAGACTAAGTGAATAGTAAGCACTAGGACAAATAAGTGTTAAATAAATTAATCAAACATGAAATTTCCCCCAGAAAATGAAGACAAATTCTAGTAGTCTGAAGGGTACTGTCAAGAATTTTTATAAACCTAATAATGAAGTGAGAAGTGGCAGCTCCTTAATGAATGTTTCTTTCATCAAGCAGTTTTGTACAGTGAGGATGCACCACAAGAGAGACAGTCTGGTTTTTTTGGTACATTTCCTTTCCATACCTTTTCTGTTTCTTCCTTAAAAATCCATCTATTAGCAACATGTCTATGACTGGCTTATAAGCAATTAAAAGTTGCCAAATTAACAGATTTTTGTATAGCAAATCTTTTTATATTGCAACACATTTATTTACAAAATGAAGTAAAATGGTAAGATAAAACAGCACAGCAAAGCATCATACAGTCGCAAGAGATGTTAAAAAAATTGCAGAATAATTACAAAAAGTAATCAAAGCTACAATATGTAAGTCAATGCAATTTTAATATATCACATGTATAGCTCAGCATACCTATGTGAGTGTTTACCTTGTTCTGTGCCTCTGATACTGAGCAGATGCACGTTTTCAGCTGTAACTAAGTAGGCAGCTTGATTCTAGCACTGACTTGTAAGGTTCTGGAACTTAATCGCTCTTGGGAAGGAGGACAAAACAATACCATCAGCCATCATTGGCACACAAATAACCTCATCTGGCAAAGTCATGAACGGTTAAGTTCAACAGAAAGCAAATTTATTTTTTAAACAGTTGTATAGTTAGTTGGAAGTTCCACAGAGGATTTGTTAAAAAGATAAAGATCTAACAATTGGTAATTTGAAAAAGAAAAGAAAAGGTTTATTTGGAAGAGTGAACTTAATTTTCAAGATGAAGCATAGACTAGTATGTTCTCATCCAGCAAAATAGGAGCAGAAACTGTAAGAGTCATATTTGGAGAGAAAGAGCCAAATCAGTAATTTCACCATATCTTTCTCCACAAGATTGGGTTTTAGAAGCCACAAAACCTGGCAAGCTTCTGTCAGAGCCCAGCCATTACTGAAGTAGAAAGCCACAGGGAGAGTGCTCAGTACTTCCAACTCAAATCTCCCCTCGGAAAAAAAGGATTTGCTAGCAACGTATGTTCTTGGAGTGGACAAAAAACAGCATGACACATTTCCAAAGTAAAGTCTAACAATCCAGCCTTTCCTTGAGAGCCTACATGACACAGAAGAGCATGTATGTCTTCTGGGTTAGGGTAAGGGTTTGGCAAGAGATAAAGCACAGAGCCCCAGTGGTTGTAGGGCTGCGAAGGGCCTGCCAAGGGAAGGTGAGGTCTGCCAAAACCTTTCAGTCCTGGCCCCTTTTTTGTTGGAGCTATAGCTGCAGCCCTGTGCTCTCATTTCCATCTTCCATATATAACAGCAAAAGCAGATCAAGAAAAGATGGGAAAAAATAATAGCTTTGTATCTTATGCTTATAAGAATTGGGGCTGCAATTCTATTCACATGTTACTACTGTACCATTGTAGCTACTGCAGCTAAAGATAACAACACTGTCTCAACAAGCTGCCCAGACTGCAACTCTATTGAATTAAAGACTTCTGTTGAACTCGGTCACCATTACCAGCAATCAGGTTTTCTCCCACAACATGTCAACATCACCTCCCCAGCTTTCAAATTCCTCAGCCATTAGAATCACAATATCTATTTTGCTTTGCCTACACTATTCCAACTCTGCTCCAAAGACTGGATCTGCTCCAAAGACCTGGTCTCCTATATGTTCATTAAGTAAAGAAGTTGCACCTTATGTTTCCCTCTAGTAACCTTTTTGTATTTTGCCTTTTTGGAAGGAACATTTTAGCCAAAAGCTTTGAGACAATTTGAAGACACCGAGAACTGCAGAATAGCTCATCTCCTTTAGTGTCTTATCCAGATGGCAAACAATAGGTGCCCAAACTTTAGTGTTTTAGCTCAGGAGTGAGCTTTTGAAGATCTCCAAATCATCACTACTCACAACACATCAGTTTGCATTGCAGAAAGGCCTTGAAGAGTACACACTGTAGTCTTTCTGTCTGAAGCCATACTAGAAAATGTGCTCTATTAGTGGATCTTCAGGACCTGAAACCTTAGTTTCTTCATTGATCTTGTCTTTGCACGAGGGCTGCCGTTTGAGAAAGTTCAGACAAGAATAATATTTCCTATGAAATATTAAAGACACTGCCACAGATAAAGTTTTGCACCTATGAAAAGTAATAGTTAGATCCAGTATTTGGATAGCTCTTTTCATTATTATTATTAGACAGACTCAAGAACAAATGAAAATCACATAATGCACCATGAAGAGGAGTGTGTTAATTGATCAGAGGTGCTGTAAGGCCTTATAAATACACATTTCATTATAAAATATGATGACTTATTAAGATCAATTCTAGATGAAACAGAAATAATTCACAGAAAAATGAGAAAATTCCTGTAAACTTGCCATTTACTATATTTCTGTTTACCTTTCAATGGATGACTCGGATCACTCATTTTCCTAAATCCTTCAGGATATTGTTCAAATATAAGGACAAGGAGAGAGATACTGGTTACTGAAGCAATGTGCCTCTCACATTGAGAGGAACAAAAGAACTGTAATATGCAGTATGTTTAGGTTTTATCGTTTGCTATCCCTTATGAACAATAATAAATCCTTAGGTCAGGCAAACATTAAAGAGACTAGCCACTTTTAAGACAGAGATGTTTCTGTTCAGATATCAAAGCTAGATTTCTTTTCCCTTCAAGTTCCAGCTGCACAGAAACCGGAGTTATTGGTTTATCTTCACTTAATGCATGATCCAATAAAACAGCGCCCACATGAAATTCAAATCAGGCTGGCAGGAATAACCAGAAATCAGACACGGGTAACAAGAGATACTAACAATGCAAACTCTAAATTGAAATAAGAATGAAAATAATCAAGAACTGAAATAGAAAGCAATGATTTCTTTTCCCCCCTCACAGGGGGGATATTATGCCCTTAAAAGGATGGTAAATGCTTATTTCACCACTGGATTTTTTCTGCATTGCTTATGAATTTGTTACGTACTTTTCCCTGTTGGAAGAACAGTCTCAGAGGAACTACTCAGATCTGCAGGTGCTCATTGTATGGAGGAATACGAGTCAGCTACAAGGCAGAGTCAGAAGTGCCTGTTTACAAAGTCCCATGGTAGCCAGAGAAGTTGTGCTGGAAGGGCTGGCACTGCTCCACCGGGCTCCTCTCAGTTGCAGGTTCTGAGTCAGCTGAAAGAGCTATAAAAAAGCAGTCACCTGCTTCTCTTCCCATCCTTTTGTATTCTTAAACATGCAAGATTCTGCAGTACCACAGTCCATTGATAGTCTGATGAAAGTAGAGAAAATTCCCTTTGTATTGATGTTGCTGTTTAGTGCAACCAGCAAACATTCTGTAAGCGAATTTAATTTAGCTCTTCAGGTCTAAGTTACAGGACGCTGAGCAAAGAATGAAGAATAGCTCACAGGAGACTGCAGTCAGGCTCTCAACATACATACTCTCTAGTAATATTTAGTACAAATTTAGTACAATTTAGGACTCTGACTCTTTCTTTTTATTCCATCTATTTTCTTTACTGATCAAGGGTATCAGTCAGACCCATTACACAAGAAATTGTATTCATGATTTCCCCATGATGCTTCAAGAAAATCAAAACAACACAGAATACTTAGGAAAAGGTAATTTATATTACTTTAGCATTAGGTGGAAAATTAGCTCACTTGTGTTCCCAAGGTAAGATGCAGCTTTCTTTAAAGTCCTAATATGCAAGTTGGCAGTGGCTTAAAGAACAAAGCCTAGAAAAACTGAAATGAAGTAAGTAAAGGGAATAAAGAAAAGGCTTTCAGTTCTAAAATATTCAGCATTTTAATATAGGCATGGAGATAAGGTATTGAACTAAGGCCTGAAACACAACACAAATTCTTCAGGAGAGGAAACTTTTGTCCAGAAAGGGCTCTTGCAGGATGAGGACTTTAATTTTTTTTCTTTTGCCATTATCAGTATAATTTAGGGAAACTGAATGGATTTTAATAAATAAATATTTTGGTCTGACTGCTAATGCAGTAATTTTATTCTGTTTAATATATGCTGACATTTCCACAGTACAAAATATCATGACATACAGTGTCTACCTATACGGATATTGTCAGATGCCAGCTTGATACACACTGAGATATCCTTGTTCAATCTTAGTACCCCAGCTGAAGTGGCCAATAAGCCTTTTGGGCAAAATACAGAACATTTTACCAGAAATGCAGTATCAAGTAACAGAGCAGTTCACCTGTTATTTGTTTTCATGTTTATCCCATTTTTACTTCCCTCTCTACCGGGGCACAGACATATACTATTTATCGAGAAATCATCTTTGCAGTACAGCCTTAAAGATCAGATTCCTTTATTATGTTTCCAGTACAAACATTTAGGAAAGTATGTTCTATGCTTTTAGTAATTTCCAGTTTAAACCATTACATGGCAGGAAAGAGATACGAGTACAGGTGCAGGAGTCAGTGCCTTTCTTTGTATAAAGATAGGTGTGGGAGAGGTGGGAAATAAAGTACAAGCACTAGCTACATTTTTAAAGATTCTGGAATTAGGTATTCTTGCCCTACAAATCCTCTCACCAGTCAGTGTAAAGGAGGTAATTTTAGATGTCACAGAAAGTAAACAAGCAATCTCTGCCCTTGAGATACAAATAAAAAAAAAAAAACTATTCTGGAGATTTCACCACATTAAACTGTAGTTGCACTAAAGCTGGATTAAATATTTCAAGCCATGTCTGAACGCACTCAGTACATTTCTAAGCAGCATGAAAAATTTAAATAGTAACACTTAATTCATTAATTCTTTATAAATACATAACAGATTTGATTTTAGGGTATGAATGAAAAATTTCACAGAGGTGACCTGTCTTATCAATCTTATCACAAAATCTTCCATAACCCTCACAGCAAGAAAACATAAGTCACAGAAGACAACCACAAACTGGAGTTGCATTACAAGAAATATTACACATAAAATTCAAACTGTAATGACACTGCAGATGATCATCTGTCTGTTCCAGTTATCCAACTGTCTAGTTTTTGCTCCAAGATCTGCTAATATCAGCTAATTTGCATAAATTTGAAACTTAGGTAATTATTTATAGTGCTCACTATTATTGTGTGAACTACCCACCCAGCTGTTAAATATTTCACTTGTACAATTTCCATGCCATTAGAAAGGAAATACGAAGTCAACAATAGATACCTTCTACCTCTTCACCCCACACATATGAAGGTTACATATACATATAACAAGGCACACTTTGCCTTTCCCCCACTGATATTTTCACTTCTTTTATACATTATGAGTTAGAAGATAGAAGTCATTAAATTCCTGTGTTAAGATAATCTGCATTTCTGAATCTCCTGAAATAGGAATAATTTTCTGAAAGGTAATCTCTAAGCTCTGTGACTGTCACAGTCCTAACACAAAAGAAGTTGTTTTGTTTTTTTTTCCCCCCTCCTGAAATGAAAATAACATCTCTAAAGAATGCACAAGCAGGTTTTGGGAAATTACATTAGTTTTCACTTTTAGTCCCAAATATATAAATTCATATTCTGTAAGAACAACTTCTAAACTAAATAACTATTAAAGTTTACTTCTTAATAGTTCCTTCCAATTTTCTGGCACTTACAGAAGGAGAAGCAACATTGACTAGTCAAGATAAGGTCTACAGGAATGTTTCTTGAGATGATAGGAAAAGAGCATCCAGTTTCCTTGATACTAGGTTAACTATTTTTAATTTTCTACTTCAAAAAGATAAAGCATTACAAAGTAGAAGGGAGAAAGGAGTTGAACAGTAAACTGAAGTGAAAGGTTTCAACGCAAGTCTGCCTACATTAGCGAGGGGGTGGATCTCAACTCTGGCAGTTCCACTCACTACTTCCCCTGCCACTTAAAGACAGACACCCGGCACACACACACCCCTAAAAGACACAACGGCAGTAAAATAACACCATGCCCAGGCCCGCTCTGACTATTCCATACAGCCAGCCAGGTTACATCTCCTGGACCTCCCAACCCATGGTCATTTTCCCTTCCTTGAAGACAGTAACAAAGGCGGCTGGAGGGAGAAGACAGGAACAATTCAGCTAGTCTGAGTAATGCTGTATTACTGAGCCTGCAAGCCCCACAACATCACTCCAGTACCATCTTTTACAGTCCACCTCCCTCCCCACCACTGGCCCCATCCGCAGCCCTTCCTCCTACCACCATAAAGTGAAAAGCTAAGGTATACAAATCAAAGTACAGCCACCATCTTAACCATTATCATTTTCAAACAGAAAGAATAGTTAAGTAGCTGTTTTCTTGAGCTGTGCTCTTGATTGATGGACTACATGGATTAACAGTCTATTCTCTGTCTCTGGAAATAGAAATGTTTATTTTGCAGTGACTGTGGTTTCTAGCCCTCACAGCTGAAGACTTAGAGTGATGCTTCCCCCAAGTCAAATGTGTCCATTTCTTCCTCTCAAATTTCTCATCTTATGGTTCTGTAAAGCTTTATTATTCCCTGCCACGTTAAGGAAAGATGATGGTAAAATATTGATAAAATTGATTATACACAGCAAGATGCAAGACAAATAATAAAGATTACTCCCAAACAGTGTAAGTGTTCATATGTAAGTGTTCAGTGCTTACCACAGCTTTAGAGATTTCACATAAGGCTCTTTTCAATAGTTTATTGGTTTTAGTGTTACTATCAAACATAACGTTTAGAATTGACAGAAAGAACAGACCCCTAGCTAACACATGAAGCCCTGTAAAAGCATCAATGCAGCGTCAACTGGTCATATCCAGTTAATAATAGGCATGTCAAAGTGTAAACACAGGGACAAATCCAAATTATTTTTCCCTCTCTAAAACCTTTTTCTGCTACACTTTAACATAGTCCACCACAAAGCAAAATATAATAAGTAACAAGTGTTTCTAAAGAGCCAACATGTCATTTTATTTAGACCTCTAAACATGCCGTCAGTAGTGACTTGAACCCTTCTAAGCTGTCACAATTACAGCTGGTTGCATAGAAGCCAAAACTTTCACATCCCTGGTCTTCAGCTACCCTGTCCCAGCCAAAAAATTACATATATGACCTTGAATTAGTATTCAGATAGAAGTTTCTGTTTTGGAAGAACGATTCTTTTTGGTAATTGATCCCATACAGAGCTATGACTGACATACCAACCTAATGGGACAACCATTTATACACACTGCTCTGTTTTCATTTTTAAAAAATAGAAATATGGTGATAATTGACTATTTCAAGATGCAGAAGGAAAAAGAAAAAAGAACACTTAGTTTAACTGCATTTAGAAAGCACTTTAAAGCTACATAACTTGTAAAACCCAACAATTTTATAGCATTATTGGATCGTCGATATACGCTATAGCATAAATAATACTTGTCAGAAAGATTTCTAACTGCTTACACTTTCTTCAAAACATTTTATTGTATCAGTCTTTTAAAATTAACATTCCTATGGTTGTGGGGGCATCTAGTGGCAAACTAAACATGTTTATGTATAAAGTAGCTGATCATCAATTATCAGAAATCTGTATTCTTCTACTTCTGAAGAACTATTCTCTTACTTGCATAACAAACACTCATCTACGTAAGATGAATTTCAACACAAAGCAACATCAAGATATAACAATTGAACATAACACACTGGCAATTCCACTGACTCTCCCCTCCTCTCCCACCTCCCCAGCCTGACATGTGTCTACAGGAGCTGAAAAATAGGCTTTGAAAATAAACCCCCTTTTTATCCTGTATGCCCTGTCAGAGACCATTACCCTCTGAGCAGCTTCTTTTAGACATTCCATGAGAAGGGTTTAATGTTTAATACCAAACTTACTTATTTGAAGATATTTCATGTTACACTGGATTTTGATTTAGCAGAGGGATATGACAGTGTGGTGAAATCACAATACAAGCAGAACACAGCAATTCAACATACAGTTGGATCACACTACAAATATGATTTCTATTACTAGTCTTTATATGTTTATTATCATGGCACTGGGTATCCCCAGTCACCAGGGGGGAATACTTAAGTTGAATCCAGCTCAAGCCCATTGTTATCATCTTCTAAGTTCATTCTGTTGACTATTAGATTTTATACTCCTCTACTGAGAAACTTATACACTTCCTCCGTGCTGGTCTGGCTAGCTCAGGAAAACATTCATATCCTTGATTAACTTGGGAAGAAAAAAAAAATTTAAAAAAATCAATTATACAACCAGTTGATCAACTCAACTGATACAGCCAGTGATCTAAAACAAAGCCCACCCTACAGTCCCTTGTGTTGACCTAAATTCAGCTTTCTTTGCAATAGCTACAGTCACTCCTTGTTTTCTTCCCTGAGCTGATTGCCTGTGCCCACCTCCTCTGAGCAGTCTTCCACAGCAGTGCAGCTGTTGATCAGTCACAGCACCATCTCTTTTTTTCCCTGCCTCCATCAGAGAGGGACCATGCAGGGACAGATTGCCAATTATGCCAAAGCTGTGCACAGATACAGTGAGGAGGAGACCATCTGGAAAACAGTTTCCTCTCCTTCATCCCAAGCTGTGCAACATAATATATGCAATAGTTACAAAGGTCAGGGAAGAGTTTTTCATTTGCAAAATTTTCCTAAAATTGAACACCTTGGCCATAACAATAACAAAGTGGATTTTCAGCATAAACTACTTTTGGTGTTCCCCTGTGATGAAACAATATTCTTGCTGCCCAAAAGAGAGGCCATTTTGAGTGTCCTAGACAATACAAAGGACCTCTGTCTGTATTTGAGGTAGCTTTTTTTTTCTTCCCCTCTTACTGACATTAGCATAAGGTTTTTTCTTCTAGCAACCCAGCACTAGATTTCCACAGAAGTTATTCACATATTTAGATCTTATAAACTATTTCCTCATTTCAAAAATTAAACATTTTATATGAACAGCAAATGCCACTCTGTAAGTTTCATGGTTTGTTTCTTCTATTCAATCTCTACATGCAGTTTTCCAATAAGCCTCCTAAGTTGTCTTCCTTACGGCTTTCTCCCTGATCAGTTACCCAGATTCTTCTGCCAAATTGCTTTTCCTTTCCTTGTTTCTGCCCAAGGCCAGTGTGAAAAAAAACATCCAGGGCTTCTTCAGGCAAGCAGTCTGGCTTAGCCTTCATTCTATAGAGCAAAATCCTAATGTTTCCCAAAGAGGCATCATATAAGGATGTTTTACTTGCTCCTCACAGAGTCCTTGGCACTAAGTTTTGGCCTGCAGATTATTTGGTGGCACATTCTGGGTGCCAAAGACACTGACGCTTCGATTATTAACATTTTACCAACACGTCTCCAGCTGCTCAGAAGCCTCATGCTCTAGCCATATCATTACAGTACTAATTCATGAATGCCACCTTAACTAGATTTTTTGGCGGGGGGTGTGTGTGCGTGTATTTGTTTTACCTAGATATGCCCAGCAGCAAGTAATATGTCCACTCCATCTCCACTGGGCTGTGCAGATCCTGAACAGAGTCTTCAAGGCTGGTAATAGGCACTGCAGCTGCTGTCTAGGGAATCACAGAAACAAACAAAGGAAGTATATTTTCCTGTGGGAATACAGCACAGTTTTATCATGCTTAGGAACAGAAAAGATGAGATAAACTTACAGTCTAAATCCAAATACATACCTATCATATGATCCTGTACTAATACCTCCAGGAGTCCACTTCCAGAAGTCAGAGGCTTCCCCAGGGCTCAGTAACCACCTCCCAGCAACCACAGAGTTCTGGCCACTCAACCTGCTCCTCACAAGCAAGAAGGAACATTAATCCCACTCTCCTCAGTTACCTCATGTAGCTCAGTCACCAACATCATTTTGACTAACAACTCTTATCAGCTGGATCTCATCAGCAGCCACCTAGCAAGTTCACTGAACTCATTACAGAGAGCAGATAGGAATCACTTGTTTGTCTTTATGTCAGGATATAGAAATCTTGTGCAACTATGTTGTTGCATTGTAAGTTTATCTCTCCATAAAACTGCACATGTTTTCACATGTCTTTCTTAAGCCTGCTTTATCAAAGAAGCCTTTTCATCAAAGAGCTAGAAGCATTTATCTATGTATAGAAATCATTGATTCTTTTGTCCAAATTATTTTATCAAAACTGTCTCTCACCATTATCATGAAACATTATGGAGCAGCTATAAAACAATAAGGAGTGAACTGCCCGCTAGTCTTTTCCAGCCCACATTAGGATAGTATAATTGAGTAAACCTATTAACATAAACAAACACAGGAAGAGATTAGTCAATTAGTCAACCTGATTTTCACTGCTTATACAGCTGTAAGGCAATAATTTCCATGCATGGATGAAATAACTGAGATATGCTCAACCAGAGAGAGACAGCCATAAATGTAAAAAATACAAATATTTGTGTGAAGATTTTACTTTAGTTTATATGTATAAAGATATTGCATTGCCTCATGTATGACAATTAAACTCTTTTTACTGTACTCCTATTGTAGTGCTGAAAAGGTGACCTAAAAATACTTGCTGTACAATTTAAGTACTGGAATTAACTCTTTCCCAGATTATTTGCATCAGAGGTGATATCCTTTCACAATGGCAACAGAAAAGGGAAGGATCATTTTTATCTACAATGATGCACAAATGTGGAAAATCACAGGAAATGAAAAGTATGAAACAGATGAACAAACTTAGAAAATTTAATGACATACTACAGAAATTGCAAATGCATCCACAGGACACCTTTCCAGTATTGCTAAAGAGTATGTTGTCATTGTTACCTTTTAGTCTTTCCTTGCCCATATCTAGATATCTTTTCTCTGTTTAAGTGACATATCTCCTATATACACTCTGTATTGTACGCATGCTATGGTCTTATCATTGCAGTACGGAAAGCATACCAGACAAAGTTGACTTCAACTAAGATACCATGATTTATGAAGACCACAGAGCAAGAAGGAGTCCTATTAAGACTTGTTTTCAGCACTGAGGAGCTATTCTGGTGCATTCATTCACATGTGGATCAGGTCATGGCCTAAAATGGCCTCAAACAGAACTTCACAGTTTTCCCGCATGAATACTCGTCTGTATTTATTGTTAGTCCAGAAACTCCAGCTTAAGATCACCCATATCAGAAGATAATAAGTACCCTCTAGATTCAGGCGACTTGTCCACCTAGCACTGTACTCTGTCTCAGACAGTGGCGATAGGAGACGTTACTTCAGGGGAGAAGACAAGCCTGAACATCTTATTAAGTCTGCTTCCTTTCTTCTCCCCCAGCATCTGCAACTACTATATTTGCGATACTAGAGGGTGCATCCTTGCCTATTCTTTTACTTTCCATTAACAGAACTCTTTCCTATGAATCTGCTTAATTCTTTTTTGAACCTGGTGACGCCCTCTGCCTCTACAACCTCCTGTGGTAGCAACATTCAGAGGCTCAATGCCTAGTGTATAAAGAATTACTTTCTTCTACCTGTTTAAACCAACATTTTCTAGTTTCAGGTGCCCTCTAATTCTTGTATTATGGAACTTAGTGAATAACAGCTCCAAAGTCAACTTCTTCCTCAGCCTTCTCTAAGCTGAGAGGTTCCAGTCTCTCCTCATTAGGCAGCTGTTCTATCCCACTGATGGTTCCAGCTGCCTTTTTCTAGCTCTTCTTGTCTCCTTACAGTACTTCAGTTCTGTCTTGGTCTTCATGTCCTTCTTGATGTCCAACATCTTGTTGATCATTTTGATTGCTGCTGCATGTTAAGGCAATGATTTCAGAGGACTGTAAAAAATGACTCTGAGATCTCTTTCCTGAATTGTAAACACCAATTCCAAATTTAATATTGTGTTGACCTGGATGCATTCCTTAGATGCCTTACCTTAAAGTAGTCAAACTGAAGCTCAGCTGCCACCTTTTGTCCAGTCTCTCAGTTTTATAACAACCTACTTGAAGCCCTTGCCACTGGCATGGCACTCGGCTGCCCAACACACTATCTATTGCACTTTGTGCAATAAATCTAGCAGCCTTCATTCTGCCAGGGGACTTCTACCTGCATATTAAGCTAAAAATGTATTGGGTTTTGGAAGTTTATATTAATTTAATTTCTCTTTTGAAGCAATGCTTAGGATTGCTCTTATCTTACCCAGCTGTACACTTATTAGGCTAGATACCAATACATGAGAAATATCCAAGTGTATCAAGACAACAGGAATAGGCTGACCTGAGGTGCTCTGCACTTTCACTAATACATACTCCCAGTGCAAACTGCCCTTTTGGTTGCCTGCAAGTCATTAAGCTACTGCCCTTTATCCTCACCTGGGCATGGTAAGGCTTCATCCCTTTATAAGGGTCTTTCTAAGCCTGTTTACACCCTTTTTGCACAGCCTTGAGAGGCAGGCACACAGCAAGCCTTCAGCTATTTGCCTTTAGCAAACATGCCAACTGCTCTTCAGAAGTGCAGGACTGGTACCAAAGAAACATCTTCTGCTCCCAGGAGCTAAATACTCCCTGAGCTTCCCTGTCCTCCAAACCAAGGAGTTCTTCCTTCTGCCCTTTCTGAGCAAAGCTGCTGTGCAGACTGCCCTGTTAGCTATGTTCTCATCATCACTCAGCTACCGCTTTTTGTCATTGCCTGAATAAGCTTTATATTTCCCCTTAGAGGGTTCATTAACTCAGAGGGAGGGGAGCCTAGTTCCAGCTATCACTCATCTTACCTAAACGTCTGCCAAAAAATGATTACAGTTTTGCCATTTAAATTAATTATCATTTAACAGTTAACATAATTAACAGAGATACAAGAAATCTACAGCCAGAAGAACTGACATTTCAGCTTCCGTACTTTCCTTTCTGGGCTGAGTTAAGCATTGCCCACGAACAGCCTGCCCCATTTTGAAATGTGTTTCAGACTAACACGGTTCACTCTGCAGGGGTTGTCTATGTGATCTTAAAATAAGTGTTGAGAGTTTCCTCAGGGTTGATGTCAACCAGGGGCCAGCCTTCAGTCTTTCTTTTTCTTCCCTTCTCCCATCAACACAGACCTTTTCTGTTCACCAGCCTACAAATATATATGCCTGTGTACCACATTGTCTTCTCCTTATAGCACCTTTTCCTTCTAGCACCGTGCATGCATGGAAAAAGCCAGGATGTAAGATGTAGAAAGCGAATGTGCAAAGATTGAAAAGTATTATTTCAGGCAAGAAGTAGGGAATGTGAGCTAAGATCTCTTTGATTTAAGCACATTGTGGGAGGATAGGTAGAATCACAGAAAACTACTGTCAACAGTGCAACCTGGGAGCAGAAAATGAAAACTCCTAACAAAAGATGCTATCCCAAGAAAGTTTTCTGTAAATGCAGACCGATGGAAGATTATGAAACTGACACAGACATGTTTTACTGAAAGAGGATTAGAAATATCAGGTTGGCCAAAGCACATATTCATATCCAGAGGAGAAAAGTCTGCAGTCAGTCATGAAAAAGGTGCGTATGTTTCTGACAGAGGAAGAACAGGCTTCCAGTTTCTTGCTTGTAATCTGTTTCTGTCAAAATCTTAGACACCCAGAGGAATGGTTACTGGGTTGCAAATGAAGACAAGAGGACAAGAGTTGCCTAAATTTGAAACCACCTGACATGTTCCCACGACACATTTTATAAAACTAATGTGAAGATTTCTCTTGACTGAATCCACCATTCAACTTTGTCACCCCACCAAAAAGGTGCAGGTTGGGAAATAATCTGCTATAAGAGAGTAAAGGCAAAATGTTAACCCCTAGGTCTTTAATTTGCTGACATTTAACTGCATCCCTACATGTTTTCCTAAATGTAGTACTGAGAGCTATTCAAAATAGTATGGTTAAACTTGCATATGTGCGTGCAGTATTAGAATTTATGCCGCTGTGTGAAACCTATAAAGGCTAAATGGAATTATATTATTCATAGATGTTAAAAGAGCAACACATAACCTTAACTTAAAAGTGTCTTAGGAAAAAAGGTGTCTTATTAAGGATACTTTTTTCACTAATTTAGGTGAAGAGGGAGGCAGGAGGTGAGGAAAAATAAGTGGTGACTTTTTGCCAGTAAATATGACATTTTCAAGGAAAAGTAAACCAACCAGTTTTCAGCTTTTAAAAATGAGTGTATCTATAGGTTACCTTTTTTTGTTTTCAGCTTATTTTGAAATAAAGAAATTCTCAGTGATGTGTTTTATTTTGTTCAGAAATATCATTTCATCATGAAACAAATCTGTGACAAGTCTTATTAACAAAGGCCTGAATCCTGCAAAGATTTATGTACGTGCTTACAGTTACAACATTTGGCTATTCTCATTGACTTTGATAAACCTTTTCAATATCCAAGATTTTCTGTGTCTCCACAGAGTATATATTTCAGTGTGTGTGTGTAAACTTCCTCTTCCTACATTTTTAAATTTGTTGCCTCTCTCCAGCATTGATCTTTCCAATTCTGGAACTGGTTAAGTCTATGCTTCACTTTGTTTCTCCCCCATAAAACATTTCCAGAAGACCTCACATAAATCAGAGAAGTAGCTGGCAAACAAATGATAATTTGTCTAACACTGATGATGATCTAAGAATACTACCATTAGCAATACCAGTAGGATTAAACAATGCCTTTGTGAGTAAATTCAGCAGTCTAATCATCCTGTCTCAGACCTAAAGCTGCAGCCTCCTTAGTTACTTATAAAACAAACACAAAACCAAAGATTTTTGTCCTTGTTTTTGCAGTAAACTATGGATCTAAGAAAGTTAGTTTCTGCCTTATATTTCAGATATATGTTAGCTTTCTTTAGAAAGTTGATTTCATATAACTCACATGGCGTTTGTGAGTAACAAAATAACTAGTGTGTTCATTTCCAGAAAAAAAAAAACAAAACCAAAAAAAACATGTTTCAATAATATCCCATTTGCCCACTTACTTAAATACAGTTTTGGCAAGATTCTTTCACTCAGCAAAAAAAAGAAAGAGCACAAGGTACAGTAGGGTTCATAATTTATGCAAGGAGTTATAGACACTGTATCTTAGTACATTCTTCATTCATATAGTTTATCATTAAAGAAAGAACTGATAACCAACATTTTTGTTATAACTTATTAAATTTTTCATGGTTAGGCTTTAATTCAGAACTCTCTATCATATGACTTATGTCTTAAAAAACAGTCCTCTATTAGATTTCGTCTTCAGCCATTACTGTTCTCAACTCCAGTTTTATAGTTTGTTCTCAGGTTGTACGAATGACAGACATAATACCACATAAAAGTGAGGAAAAAAAACGTGCACACATTTGGAAAAAAGGTTCAAGTTAAGCCTAAAAATATGAGAGGAAATAAAATGTCATTTTAAGATTAGATTACATTTCTATTTTCTCTAATTCTTGGTCTGACATGCAAATTCCTTATCTGTTATGCATAGTACACAGAACTTCTCATATGAAACATAAAATACAGACTAAAGATTCTCCATGTAAATGTACAAGATCAAGATTATAAGGGGTTAACAGTAAGAACATTCACACTTTTTAAAGACTCTTCCTTACTAAAGTTCCATTTCACCACTTCTGTATAGAGAAGCCTGTCCTTTGAAAAGTTTTTAATTGCTCAATACAAAAGCACATGTAGATGGAAATAAAAATAGCTATTATAGTATAGCACAGCTTGTATTCTTTGCTACTTGAGGTATCATTTTGGCTTATCTTCTCATTTTCGAATTATCTTCTACATAACAACAATAGCACTTCCCTAAAGATCCACAGAAATGGCTGAATTTGTCTTTTCCTTAGGTAAAAACATTTCCTTTTTTCTTATTTTTATATTATATTTTGTTTTATTCAAGCTGATTGATTTCCGGTGCATGTCATCTTCTTTTGAGACAGAAGGGATATCATAACTGTGTCATTTGTGCCAGTGAAAGCTGTTTAAGAGGGAGAGGTCTGTTCACTAGCCACTTGTTTCATTAATGTTCTTTCTGGGTTATTTATAGGTGAGGAAATTGTCAGACAGAATCATGGACCTTATTGCAGCTATTGTCAGCCATTGCAATGGATCTCATGACAGTATCAGTTAAACAAATTTTTAGGAATTTGCACAGCTGCAGTGAGTCCATTGAGCTCAGGTTACAACATGATAATAACTAGATGTTTATTTTAATCACTAGCCCCACATACACAATGTGGGATCTGAGCACAAAACTACAGCTGATTGAGAACAGATGAAATTCACTGGCTGACTCCATCAAAATGAGCAGAGTCATAGCAGCAGTAGTTACAGTCATACCAGTAGTTCTCAAAAGCTTTGATTTATAGACATCTAATTATTTTCAGTGGACATGCAGGCTCAAGTATAGCAAATTGAAACCAACTGACAGTTTACTTGCTCTATAAGTTGCCCATTATATGCTTTGAACATGGTATCTGATCCCAGTTAGAAGGCACTACTAGTGCCTAGACAGGAACACATTCAAAAAACTCACTGTTACTTTCTCAGTACCATAGTTTGGACACCTAGGATATGCTAAAGAGACTTAACCTATAAGAAGGTATGATTACAGCTAACACCTGCAGGGAAAAGGCAGGAGTCCTAGTTCTTCATTTGCTGGATGTAAAGTTGAAATGGTGTAAACACTTTTTTAAATAGTAAATGATTACATCTCATTTTTTTGAATTGTATTGCAATGACTTGGTGATATAGAAAATCATTCTGCTTCTGCATTCAGTCTTGTAACTGTCTATTTTATCTGGAGTATTATATCCACACAGAAATTGTAAGAAGATAAGGGAGGATGGGGCAGAGGAGGTTTGTTTTCTTTTTATTTATTTCAGTAGCATTTGACAATTCACTGGGCTGTTTTTTTATGTACTAGACTTTGCAAACCATGTCAAGACAGCTTGCAGACAACTCATTTTTTATTTAGGAAATGTATGCTTAATGGCTTTAGTGTCTGAAGTTTCATCTGAATCAAATTTTGTGTAGTGCCAGCTTTGGTTTCATTTCATTTGGAATCTGGCAGAAAAGAAGTCACAGAGGGGAAAACAACAAAACCCCACATTCCTTGTTTATGTCCTTTCCCTCAGCCGCAGTTGAGGCAGACTATGAATTAATTATGAGTCCATATGAAGCCAATACCTTGGTGACTGAGGTTTTTATGTGTTTTGATGTTTTATTACAATATTATACTCAGTGATTTTATTTCCCTTGGTTTTGCTTACATTCAGAGTTGCAAAGATCTATGTGCATATGTTTCTCAGGATTTTTTTAAACAGATGAGTTATCTGAATGTAGTTAATTTTAGTGCTAAATGTGTTCATTTGGTACATATTCAAGTAGTTGCTCTGAAAAAAAAAAAAAAAAGAAAAAAAATTAATACCAAAGGGGAAAGCTGAATAGCCTATTTAGGTCTAAGAATTGCTATTCCCCTGCAGGTCCAAATGAGCTATGGGAATTAATACTTTCTTTATCTCTGGAAATAAATACAGACCTGCGCCATTAATTATGGATGTGTCTTTATGGAAAGTATGGATCAAAAGAGGGTATATACAAATAATTATACAGCAAATGTATTCAATGCTGTCCCAGAAACAGATGTAAATCACATTGTAACTCACAAAAGAGTAGTAAATAATTAGAAAGCTACTGTTAAAGAGGAACATGAATTGTTCAATAAATGATCACAGTGCTACAATGTTACAATACAGTCAAATACTGGAGACCTGTGTCCAAGAACTCAGATGCAGGTTACATCCTTAGGGTACAAGTCTATTGACTCAGAAGGATTTTAACAGTCTTGTAAGTAATTGTCTCACGACTCTACAAAACATCTTCTAAAAGAGGTAACAATAACCCCAAAAGATCTAAAACAGGAATATTGAGTTTATTTGGGAAATTAAGTCATGTCTCCGCAACATCAGACACTGCTTGGATTGTCTACCGTGTCTCATATAACCAGTTTCTCCTACGTGGACACTGATACTGCAACTCTCTGCACAGGGGTTCAGCTGGTACAGCACAGCTACATGGCCAAGGCTCAGATCTGCTAAGAACATTGTTGCTAAGCTGAAAGAAAGTTAGTAAGCTAAAGCCACTCTAGATAACAGAAGTAAAAACAGAGTGTGGTTGTTGAGATAGTGAGTAGCTCAAGTATTCAGAAGGAAAAATACTGACATGAAAGGATATAAAGCTCTTAAGCTGTGTATATCCTGTTTTCATTGTGCGTAGTAAAAGATCTCAAACAAAAGTGACCCAGTGAGCTGAATTACAGATAGCATCCTATCGCAAGCAGTGTAGGACTTGAAGCCTTAACAAGTCTTTGGGTTTGATGTAAGCCAGCAGTGTAAAATTTGATAGCCTGTCATACTGAGGAGGTAAGACTACATGATTTAGACATCCTTTCTGCACTTAGCTTCATGAATTTAAGTCTCTCTCAAGGACAGGATAGCTTTGATGTTGAAAGAGAAGCAGTAATAACATTAGAATGCCTCAATGGTAACATCAGCATCTTGCCCAGGCTGGCAAGGACCTTGTAAGCAGAGGACCCAGAACAGCTTTGTGAATAGCTGCCATGACAATATAAGATTGTGCTTGACAGAGGTATGAAAGAAAAGTACGCTGTAGAATGCCTTAACTGTCTGAAATAAAGAGGATTTTAATATGCCTGCATATTATTTTCCAAAAGCAGAAAGAGCATGCCAGAAGTTTCAGCCCACAAAGATAACAGACTAGCCAATGCTTACCCCCATATGGTAGGATCAAAGAGGGCAAAATATTTCATATATTGGCAAAAAAAAAGAAGCTTTGAAAGTGCAAATGAGCCACCTACAAATTGCAAATCTCAAACCTTTGAATTCAAAAAGTGATTTAGAAGTGAGCTAGACAAAATTTCATATGAAGGTATTTTCAGAAGTGCAAATATTGTTGAGATGGGACAGTAAGGAGCTCAGTGATTTAAGAGTAAAAATACTTACAGAAAAGGGTAAAAAGCTTCAAGGGGAAAATTAAAAAAAAAGCAGAAAATAAGGCAGCAACTCAATGACATGAAGGATTAGCCTATACTAAAGAGCAACAAAGGCTAATACCTCTGCACCTGATGGGCAACTGTTGGGTTGGCAGACTCTCCCTTCATTGGACCTGGTGAGCATATTAATACTTGGCCTCCTAGCTAATTAATCTTAGCTATCTGTCTATTGTGTGAAGTCACCAATAAGCAATTGCCACAGAGCCTCTCTGTGATTGGTAAAAGATCCCAAAGTGGCCCAAAGTAGGTGGAAAGAGAGCTCTCAGCAGAGTGTGCTGGTGTCCTGGCTATTTTCTCTCCAGCTAAGTTAAGCCTCAATTATCTAAAAGAAGATGAGATAACAAAACCATATTTTCCACATCCTATTATTTTATCTGTCAGGAAATAATCTAAAAGGCAGGCAGTACCACGCTGACGCTACCCTCTCCTTCTACAGCAGTCATGCTTTGAAAATTCAGTGATTAGCTCTTATTGGTCCTTTCAGAGAATGCTGAAAAAAGTTAGGGAGCTACCCTCAGGATAAGATTCTGCTTTCTGAATTTCAAGCAGAATCACGTCTTTTGCTGAAGAATGGTATGACTTCAGCGCTGAAGCTCCGCAGAAGAAACAGAGATTAGATGTTGTATTTACTGTTTCCCACCAGCTGTAGGTAGCCTCCAACCAAGCTTGGGATGTTTTTTTAGTCACTTTCTGAAGTTCTAGTTCTCCCAACACGCTGTATAAAGATCCTCATCAGCCTTCATAATCCTCTCTGAGACATCTACAGTTTAGGATTCTGAGTGTGTGAAATTATGGACACATGCAAACTGTTGCAGGATTGGAGCCTGGCCTAATGCACATTTTCAGAGATAGAACAACTGATTTGTTTTGCTTATTTCAAGGGCAAGTGATTCTTGTGGTTTAACCCCAGCCAGCAACTATGCACCACACAGCCGCTCACTCACTCCCCCCCAGTGGGGTAGGGGAGAGAATTGGAAGGGTGAAAGTCAGAAAACTCCTGGGTTGAGATAAGAACAGTTTAATAATTGAAGTAAAATGAAATAGAATGGTGGTAGTAGTAGTAGTAATAATAATAATAATATAATACAATAATAATGTACAAAGCAAGTGATACACGACACAATTGCTCACCACCCACTGACTAATGCCCAGCCTGTTCCCGAGCAGCAATCCCTTCCCCACCCCGGCCAACTCGCCCCAGTTATATACTGAGCATGACATCATATGGTATGGAATAGCCCTTTGGCCAGTCTGGGTCAGCTGTGCTGGCTGTGCCCCCTCCCAGCTTCTTGTGCACCTGGCAGAGCATGGGAAGCTGAAAAGTCCTTGACTGGTGTAAGCACTACTTAGCAACAACTAAAACATCAGTGTGTTATCAATCAACATTATTCTCATACTAAATCCAAAACACAGCACTATACCAGCTACTAAGAAGAAAATTAACTCTATCCCAGCTACTAAGAAGAAAATTAACTCTATCCCAGCTGAAACCAGGACAGTGATCAACACTAAGACAAATATATATAGTACACATTAAAATCCACATAGATAAAAACACATTGAGTCTTATTAAAAGTCCTCTTGCTTCAAAATTCAAAACCATGAAGAAAAATTAAAAAAAAAAAAAACACAAAAAACAAACCATAACCAACAAACCAAACCTCTTTATTCCATGGAAATCTTAAATATTTATTACAAATTGGTAGGATTGAATCACTTGGGGAATCAATAATTAATTAGTAGAAATGTTTCAGATCTCTTATAAATATCAAAGGCTTTTAATAATTACTTTACAAATCCAGATCAGCACAAGTCATGAAAGCTTTAAACATTGTGGGAGGTGGAAACAAGCTAAGAAGTTGAGAACCATAAAATTTATAAAAAATTAATCAAATATGTTTTGATCCTATACTGCCTTGTTACGAAGAAAATTAATACTATAAGCATGATGTAGCATGGATCTTCTGATGCTGACCGGAGTTAACAGCAAAGCTTTTCACAGCTTTAATGATCCAGAACCAGGCCTATAGAAAGGTCACAGTATCGATGATATACAGTTTAGATATCATTAATAGCACTTCAAAGCAAGTGAGATAGCAGTTGCTGTTAGAAAGTCAACTTACTTTTGAATCTTATAAAAAACACATTAAAGGTTTCTGAAGTACCATTTTATGTAAGCAAATGAGTAAAACTCTAGAGAACTAAGTTCAAATGTGAAAAAAAAAAAAAAAATTCCTTTCCCCCCCAAGACTGAAAAAAACCCAACAATAAAGACCTCAGTTTGTGTTCTTAAAGAAAAGGAAATTGTTTCAACTGGAATGTCAATGCTGATCATTTCTAATTATGAAAAAAAGCATAATAAAGCTATTTAAATTAGACAATATTACTTAAACCCCAGTTCTGGCTGTTGTCCTGCAAGGGCAGGATATCCATGAAGCATCTTTTTAACTGTATGCAAAAAGTACGATTTTTCCTTAGTTCATTAGATTGCTGTATAAATGCTGTGAAATCTTCTGTTACAGTTCTTGATACTGGTATTTTCATAAAGAAAAACACAACAAAAAAGCATTAGAGTAGAAAATCTTGTCCAAGCTTCAATGGTTTTATTAAACATAAGCACATATAAGTCCCATTACTCTCCCATTGGTAGAAGATGGAACAAATTGCAAATAACTAAACAGTTCACTGTCAAGTATGCTATTTCTTGTATAATGTAAGTATGAAAAAATTCCTGTGAAGCTGTAAGAGCAGGAATCTATAATATACATCAATTTGCACCAACACCAGAGAACAAACAGATGCTGAAGAATCATAGAATCATAGAATGGTCTGGGTTGGAAGGGTTGAAAGATCATCTGGTTCCAACCCCCTTGCCATGGGGGGTATGACACCTTGCACTAGACCAGGTTGCTCAAAGCCCCATCCAACCTGGCCTTGAACACTTCCAGGAATGGGGCATGCACAACTTCTCTGGGCAACCTGTTCCAGTGCCTCACCACCCTCATAGTGAAGAACTTCTTGTGAAAAGTCCCTCTCCAGCTTTCTTGTAGGCCCCCTTCAGGTACTGGAAGGCTGCAATAAGGTGTCTCTGAAGCCTTCTCTTCTCAAGGCTGAACAATCCCAGCTCTCTCAGCCTGTCCTCATAGGAGAGGTGCTCTAGTCCACTGATCATCTTTGTGGCCCTCCTCTGGACTCGCTCCAGCTGGTCCATGTCCTTCCTATGTTGGGGGCCCCAGTACTTGAACGCAGTACTCCAGGTGAAGCCTCAAGAGAGCAGAGTAGAGGGGGAAAATCACCTCCCTCGACCTGCTGGTCATGCTAGAACTAAGCTAATCTAAAAACCAAGGCAAGACTGAGATACTGAGAGAGAATGAAGGATTCCTTGAAGGAGAGACTAGAGACAAATCTAGCGCCCCTCTACTTCATTCTATAAAAATAGTGTCAATACAATAACCGCAGTAAAAGTCAGCACAGTTTAATTAAACAATCATTTTCCATTTGTGTGTGTTGACTGTTTTTTTTTTTTAAATTGGAAATTGCCAGTTTATATTTAATGGAAGTTAATAGTTACATAATCCCAATGTCTATGCTTATAGACTGTGCTTGAACATAAATTCATGTATTTCTGTCATCTTAAGCTGGCACATCTGAAGTTTCCTCCTCTTTCCATTTACTACTCTGTGAGTGTTTGTCAGGAACATGAATACAGTTAATTCCAACTCTTGGAACCCAAGCACAAATACGGAGGTTCATAACGTTAGCCAGGCTAAAGCCAGAGCTGAACTTAAAAAGCACTTGACACCATTTATGTGTTTATCAATGAAAGACCTTTTAAAAAAGGGATTTCCTATCTTAACATGAAAGAACAGATTACACTAAAATACTTGCAGTGCTTCTTGGGCAACAGATGTTATTAACTTCTTAAATGGTTAATATTGTTAAATCTAAAATGTTAAAAGTAGAAGTGTTTTAGTAAGGCTGGTAGGCTAGGACTGTTTAAAAGGTGAAGAGAGAAGAGGGAGTTCTGGAGAACATCTGGGGAAGAAACAAATCTGTTGTGCATTTGCCTTCCTGAATAAAAACCTTATCCACTTCACCATATCCATGCTATCTAATATCATAAATCCTGCATCATTCTCAGCAGCCTTATACTTATTTAAGGAAGGATCTGTTCAGCTCATCTCTAACAGCTGCTAATCCCCCAGAAACTAATAGTTTATTCACTAATTAATCCATCCTCACTGGCAATACTATACTTAGTATTCACCTTCACCCTTCATTAAACCCCATTTAGTTGTATGTTTGTATCCTTTTGCGTCTAGACTATTCATGTTAAGCATTCTTTCTTTTTAAAAAATTATACCTCTGGTTGAGGGGAAAAAAGCTGTGTGTGTGTGTGTTGATACAACTGGAATACATCCATATACCATTAACTACGACTTGTGCATGTTGCACATTCTGCTTACAAGCATTACAATGCAAATAAACAGGAGTGAGAAGATCTGTTTCTAAAGAGTAGAAGGTACCCAAAACTCAGCTCCTTTTGCAAGCCTCACAACTGAGACTTCTGCAGCACCAGACTGCAGAACCTAGGAAGTGTCACAAACCACTCATGTTGTTTCCTCTCCTAAATTTATGCACTATATTCCTTCTAAGATTAATCTGAAGAACTTTGCAAGCTCCTCTTTTCTATCATGCATACTCACTCAAATGTCGGCACTTTTATATTTTAATCATCCCTTTTACTGGCCTCAGGAGAAGTTACACAGATTGTTGTCTAATCTTTGTAAATAAGAGCCTAACTGCCACTAAAACAGCACACATCAGTAAGTCGACTGCCACAGGAGTTTGCCAGGGAGAGCAAGAGAGAGTTTTCAAAAGGATTTCTCTGAGGTCTAAGCTCCCAAAACCAAGGTATTTAAATATAGCTGTTGAGATAAAGAATATGTTACAATGACCTTAATTTGAAAGCTGTATTTGTCACTATCTCCTCTGTTTCTTCTTTCAGCTTAGGAAACAAAATGGCATTTCCATGATAACATATTTGGAAAGGCCTCTTCCTCTCTGGTTTTCCTCTCCCTCCTCTCTTTCTCAAAGCCCATCTGTCAAAGGCATTATCATCAGTTATCCCACAAAAGACATTAAAATCCTATGTTCCATCTCAAGTAAAACAAAACACAAGGATATAACTTTCCTTGTGTTTTCATGATACTTGTATTTTTTTCAGACATCCAACAGCATAAGCTATCAGACTTCTGAAAAGGCAGGTGTTCCTCAGATAAATCATACATGGTAGTAAGTTCAGTGTTAAGTTTACCTTTGATCTGTGCATACTTAGCAAACCTGACACATCAGACATACTCAGCATGCAATAAAGAATCTCTCAGAAACTGCATAGTATATCTATCCCAGCCTATGAACTCCTCCAATCAGTACCACAGTCAGTAACCAAAAGGATTAAAATAGCTCAGAGAACAGAAAGGGGCTGATAACAAGTGCATGATCCTGTACTGAGGTGCGGAGATACAGAAGTCCAGTCATTTATTCTAACCTGAACAATTGAGTCTATTTGTCACTTTATTCAGTTGCCAAAAATCTCTTTATTGTCAAAACATGCCTCATTATGAAGGTATACAATTATATGGTAGCTCTTTGCTTGGAGGAGAAGGCAAAAGCATTTCTCTCTCCCACATTCCATTACACCTCAGTAGTTCAAATTTGCACCTATTATTTGGAATTTATCTACATTCCTTAATGAAAAAATTGGAAGGTGTTAATAAATAGACATGTATAATTTAGATCTTATGCTGTAGTCCACCCTGTTTACTTAAGAAGTGAATGCAATTAACTGTAGTATCTGGCATAGATTAATTCTGGATATTTATTAGGAAGAAGAAGAAGAAAAAATAGAACTAGACTAAAGCAGCTAGATAGAAAAAAATCATTCCTGGTCATAATTGCAGCAGTAGTAGAGGATGGCTCTAACTTTGATTATTCAGCAGAGCCACAGTCTGTGGCCCACCCTAGAACATCATCAACACCAATGAAGGAGAAAAGAGCAAACTAAGAGGTCCACTGCATCAATGCATTTAAAAGGCAGCATTTGCAAGTGGAGTTCCTGGTGGAGCCCCCACACAGCTATTTCTTGGTGAAAAAAGCTCACTCTGTTATAGAGTGAATTCCTGGTTTACAGGAATATGTGTGTTGTGCCTACCTGGTATAACGTGAACTAAATCCTTTGTTGTATCTGTCTGTATTTCACCAAAGAGGCCGTATTGTGTTGATTACCTCTTCACTAAATAGTTTTTGTTTTCTTCACTCTGACAGATTTACACTTCTATTTTCTCTCAATCTGTATTTTACAACAGCTCAAATACAAGCATCCTACTTTTTTCTTTCCCCATAATTCATCAGTGCTAACACTTACATTTCCAGCACACCCTTTTGCCAAGAGTGGATATCATGCAATGCAGATTAAGGTCTTAATCTTCTTAAACTCTGAAGTTGAGGTTATATAACAGAATTCAGCTCATGAGTGATTCATTTGCAGAGCGAAGGTTGGACAGAAAGTAATATAATTACAATGATTTCCTGTGAGACCTCAAGAGGCAGAACCTTGCAAGACCTGAGAGTTTAACCTCATAAAAGATATAGCAGAGTCTCACAGGAGATCAGGCAAGGCCAGAGAAGACTGGCCACAAAATAAATGCCTTGATTGTTGTTGAACTGTTTTCTTTTGGCGAAATGAAAAGTATTTCTTATTTATTAGGTACTGACACAAGGGTGACAGCAGATATTTATGGAAAGTTGGGTAAAGTACAATAGCGCTTTTTTCTCTACTGCACTACAGAGTATCAAGGGCAGAAGACAGTGAGAAAGAGTAAGACTTTGATCACTACTTAGCAGCTCAAATGAAGCTATTATAATAGCAGGATTTATTTTAATTCAAAGACCCAGAAGTGTAAATAAACAGTTACCTTGTGTTTTATTTTATAGCTACATTCTATGATTTGTTCTAGTTTTTAATCTTCTTTCAGAAATAAACCAGCTCCCAAAAGAAATGGCACATAAGCTTCATATTTTTGTATTTTTGCTTCCACTTTGTGCAAAACGTTTTTGACTTCCAAGAAACTTGTAGAACAAAAGAACAAGATCATAAAAAAATATCAGAGTTCCCATAAATGCTATGAAAAAGTAGGCAGACAACTACAAGGGGAAAACAAAAAAACCCAAACTTCCTTTGCCTAATTCTGCCCCCTCTTCCCAAGTTACAATAAGTACTCAGTTATTATTAAGTATCAAAGAACCCACAGAAGTCCTCAATCTCAGGATGCATTTCCAGAAAAAAAGATCTTTAAAAACCTCAGGTTGTTCATCTTTTTCTTTTGCTAACTTTTAACTTTCTAACGTATAAAATCCACTTGTAGGCTAGAAGCTGTAGTTGTAAGCATCTAGTCCAAACTCAATGGCCATAAAGGATCACCTGTTTGCATGAAATTCACAACATTGTTTTTTCTCCTCCCCTTGACTTGTTCTCCTACAACTCCTTCACCTGCTAGTACTTGCCTTGTACATCTCAATCATGAGCATATTTTCATTTATTTGTTTCTCGATCTTATGTTAGACTTTTCCTTCCATTTTCAATGTTTTTCTCCCTCCCTATTTAACCAAACAGTTATAGTTTCATAAACTCTATCAGAGCAGCAAGCCTCAAATATTATTCTAACAAGCGTAGTAGGAACATAATCTAAATGGGTTAATAAACCCCTGGGTGCAAACGGGTGACACACACTAGGTAGACAGAAGTGGACTGGGGTTGGTAATCACAGATGTCACCATTAGAATGAGCACCCGTAATGTACTATGCAATAAGGATGCAGAGGGAAGGATGCTCCCATTCTTTACAAACAGAAAGATAAATACAAAAGGCAATTCACAGTACTAAGAAAGATGAGGTACCTCCAGCTTCTGCAATAGGTACACCGGTGGTACTGCTTTTCTCACATTTCATGTCTGACCAGCTTACCATCCAGCTGCTCCTGAGGACTTTCCCTGATGCATTTTCGCTTTATCTACCTGGCAGCCCCGGTGTCTATTCATGCTTGGGGACTGTATAAAGCAGAAGGTACCAAAGGGTCAGGTAGTACATAATTTGAGTTATCCAGTGGATTTTTTCCCCCTGAGATGAGTCTTCCTCAGCTATTTTGCCTCCAACATCTCCCAAAGAACTTCTGTGATTCATACTTTGTCTCTACCTGGCCCACACCTAATACTTTGGTTATCTTGGTTACATTTTGACTAATGTGGCTACCTTGGTTTTTTATTCCAGAAATGAGGCTAAATCTTCATCATTTCTCAGTCCTTACCTGCAGAGTACCTCTGCATTCCAGTCCCCATATCATGCCTCAGAGAGTGACTGTAAACTGCTGCAGCCTTTTATGCTACCTAGAGTTTTCTCTTTGTCTAATTTACAGCTCACCCTGCAAACAAAACTCTCCTCATAAGACCTGGACCAAAACAACTGTCCTCCCTGATGCCCCTGGGAATGGCGTAGCTATTCTACATTTGTTTGTAAGTGAAAATCCTGGGGGCAGGTGAAAAGGGAGAAATTGGAGAGCAGAAAAGCACTGTCTCACCTAAGGATAACAGAAGCGTCACTTGACAGGGAAGGCACCATTTATCCAATCACTCTCACACTTCTGCAGTTAAATGCCATTCAGCTACAAAAAAAACTTATGCAAAATAAGCAATGCTTATGTACTCCCCCCCAACACAGCAGAGAGGCTGAGCAGGATGCTGCCTCTTCTCATGCTTCATTAACAAGCTTATCTGCTAAACTCTGCTAAACTATACCTCAGCAATCCTGACTGCAGGTCCTGCGTTTGCCAAGGTGGTGTTAATAAATTAATCAGGAGTGGAGTTTGCACAGGAGTCATAGAGAAGTTAATTTAATTCCTCCTCATTTTCAGTATTGATCATTCCTTGGGAAAGAAAAATAAAACTAAAAATTTGATATTTCTGGAGGCCTAGTTGAGTTTTTAGTGTTAGCAGATTGTAATGCTGGGGGGTTTGGGTTTGGGTTTGTTTTTTTTAGTGGGTTGACCATTAATATTAGGAGACTATCCAGAGGTAACACTCAGTTATACCATATTTACATCCCTTTGCAAGAGCAATATTCAGTAGGATGTGTAACACTCCTCCTTTAGGAGGGAGAGTTTCTTCTGACACTTGCTTTTAATCATACTTCCAGGACATGACTGAGCAAGCTATGATGAGCAGGCTTTCTCCTGGACAGTACTCCTTCAGGAAGTAATTGAAAGGTAAATTGGAAATATAACTTGTGTTGATATTGAGCTATAAATGTATGCAAAGATTCATTCCTACTTCAATGCTTTAGTAGCTGACAAATTTCTTTTATAAGCAAGCACTGGCAAGAAGAATTGAGCAGGGAACCTAACAGAAGACAGCTGCTTAATCTGCTAGAAAAATGAATCTAGTTTAATCCATGTTGTTTTACAAGCAGCAAACTGTTACACTGCAAAAGCCTGAGAGGCTAAACTGATCTCTCAGCAGTTGCCTACTAGATGTAGAAAATCTTCATCCATGAAATCTAGATCATTTATCCACTTAAAAGTCTTTCCATGCTGACCACTCTAATACTAAACTTCTTTTTTGTGGAAAAAAACTTTAAAAAATTTTCCATGTTACAATACATTTCGCATTTTTTTCCCTGTGTGCTATTTGCTCTTTGTATTTGCCTGTAGGAGACAGCCTGTGTTGTTTGGTTGGTGTGCTCAACTCACAGCACAGTTTGCAGACATGGGGTAGAAAGGCCAATTAAAAGCACATAATAAAAAAATAACAAAAGCCCAAAACATTGAGCATTTCCACAGCAGCCAAGAGGTTAGTTTTTCAGGAAGCCTTCAGGTTCCTTAAAAACAGAACATTTAAGCAAAGGCCACAGACAATTTTATAGGACTGGGATTAACAATTTAAATGAAGGAAGTTATTTTGCCATGTCTTGTCCTAAGCCATGTCACTGACCAGTTGTGTATCAGATGATTTTTAGGGTAATACTAGGAAATAATTTCTCCATACATCATACAGTCTGCAGTAAAATGTGGGCTTCTGAGGGACAATTCTTTGAGAAAACTAAGGACATGCCACCTTCTCCTTAGTATTTGCTCCTCTGGTAACTTGCAGCTGGAGTGTGTAATTGTGAGAGCAAGGAGGTGTCACAGCGATGACGGAGAGGACAGGTCTCTGTGTGGAAGACATTACCTCCTCTCTCCCGGGCGGCTGCTGGTACAGTGTGCTCACAGAGTCCCAGACCAAATTTCAAGCTGTGCTCCTTCGGAGGGAAGCCTGATTGCAGTACCACTGCCTGCCTGCCTCACAGAGCTCAGAAAGAAAAGATAATGATAGACATTGGGAAGAATAATCTGACCTACTAATGCACCTTACAGGGCTCTAAATTACCTGCAACCACAGGGGGAAAAAAGGACTCGAATACTTCTCTGAACAACTCAATAACAGTCTCTGCTCAATACATGGCATCGATCAAAAGAGCAAACAGAATGTTAGTATGCAAACGGAGAGATGTTGAAAACGATATTGAAAGCGAACACCATCATAAAAATCAATGAGAGAGCTTCCTCTGAACCACTGTTCTGCACTGATCAAAAAAGGATGTGGCAGAAGGTTTACAGACAGACAACAAAAATGAAGAGAGGCTTGGGAAAACATCGATTATGTGGAGAATGAAATGACTGGGACAGTTCAGCTTTGAGAGGTACTATTTAGGGTGCCATGAATAATGCATTCACTAAATTGAACTTAGGGAGAGCTGGGAATTTTCTAACCACCTAGTTCCAGTAGAAAATGTGAATTTGTCAAAACAGGAGTATTTTGTGGGAATGTATCATTTAAAAAAATGATTTCAAATGAATCACAGACAAGGTTTCTGCCTGTCAAGGACTTTTCTCCCATTAGAAACATGCCTTATTTCCTCCAAGCAGGCTATCTGGGATCCCAACTTTCTGTGGCAGATCTGTGTCATGGGCCTCCTCAGACATAGGACAAGCAATTATTTAGGTTCAAAACTCCAGGGCAAAGCCATTCTAGGGACAACCAAGAATCTGAAAGTCAAAATTTCCAGTGCTCTGGGAGCTTTGGATCCAATAGAACTGTGCTAGTAGAAAGGCAGGAAATCTTAAATGCCCCCAAGTTGAGTCTCGTGGGATTTCACGAGTATGGCTTGAGCATATACCATCCTTCACTGTTCATTTAGCGTACTCCTCTTCATAAAGGAAATGAGTAGGCACACACAGACAGGAATCCAAGGTGAACCAAAGGGTGCAAGCACTGTGTCTTTTCCAAGAAGCCTTCTAAGAAAACAGTGAATCTTCACCAACAGTCCTCCAAAGCCCAAAGAGCAACTTAGTGGTAGACCTCACAGTTTAGGTCTGCTCCTGTGGCTTAGGTGCTGGACTGGGAGTGCATGATATGTGCAGAATCCAAATAGTTTAGGCATTCCCAGTGAGAAAAGGCTTGGATGATCTCATTCATGTTTCCCATTAACACTGTCCATAAGAATAGGGTTGGAGAATGGCTACAGATACCTTGATGATAGCTTTCGCTGTCTTCATTTGCTTTTACCTACCTCAAAATGGTCAGTTGCTGAGTAGCCAGGTTGGGTATAATAAGGCTATGCAGAGTGATAGCCACCATCTTGAACTGTCACTCCTGAAATGCTGTTGAGCAATGGCAAAGTCGTGGTGCTAGTTCTTGGCAGAAGGCCTCCACTGTGCCTCTCCACAGCCAAAGGTCTTCCTGCATCCATTGCTGGTCACCCGCTGTCCTGAGGACAATGTTGCCCCACAAGCTGGATGTTGCCTCATCCTCTAGACACAATCTCTGATCAACAAGTGGCAGAGCAACTGCAGAGACTCTGAGGATGTTATTAACCCATCTTCCTGACCTGTGAGGGTTGGGAGTGGGCCATCAAGGTGTCCTCTCAGATGTATGCTGCAGCTGTGTAAGCCTGTCATTCCCTCACCCTTCACTGAGCCTTTGCAGTGGTCAGCAGTGATTCAGGCAGCAGGCACTACAATGTCGTCTATAAGAAAGCTGGAAATGGATAAACAAGAACAGAATTCACAGTTCATTGAGGGTGATGGTCATAGCGACCGTGATGTGCAATCATCATCTATGCGGGGCAGGCGAAAGGACACAGTAGCATATCCTCATGAGGCCCACTGTCCTGATGGGGAGGTTCGTGGGAAAAAATTTCCTTTGGGAGTGCTTGGGAATGCATCTTTTCCACAAAGCACTCTAATATGCACAATTACAACTTTCTGCCCCTAATCTGAGGAACTTCCTACTTTATCCTTAAATCCAAGAAATTTTTACAGTTTCCCAGTTTTCTGACAACAGTCTGTGGAAAGTTGCCCTCTCAGGGTTCAGGGGAACATAGGCATAGTGGCATCATAAAATTCCTAAGAACTGAGATAGCAAACTGCTCTGATTTCACAAAAATGACAAGGGGCGGGGGAATGGCACAACTTATGCAAAGTGAAATATTTAATTATAACCTTTTTGAAATGTCAGAATTTTTAATAGAATAAAAATACCAGTTGTCTGTCTTCATTGTAGTTACTTGTTTATAAAAAAAGGGCACATCATTTAATGGAAAGTCAAGAATTTGAAACCTGAGTTTAAAATCCAATATACTTAGTACATCACAAAAAAAAAAAAAAGCTGTGGAAGACACCATTCCAATAATATTAGACAGGAGAAAAATATATTTGGAAAGAAAATAAAAATCGCTCACTTCAAGCCATAAGATCACTACTAAACAAACTTTCCAATGCATGTACTGCTCATTATTTCCCTGCTTTGGAAATGCCTGCAGTTTTCCTGAAGCACCCTCTTTTGGTCACTCTTGGAAACAGGTTATTGGGATATCTGGATGGGTAATCTGCCTGAATAAACCCCAGTTTATTATCCTGTAGTTTCAATCAGCATAGATGCCCTATGCATGCAGGGACTACAAATCGCAGGCATTGCAACTTGTAGATTCTAAGAAAAAGGATGTACAGATTATGAATTTCCAGTGCAAGGAGATCACTGAAACAAGACGCGTAACATGGAAAATAGTACTTTTAGCAACAGTAAAATAGTGTACATTAAAAAAATATCTCTCTCTATATATATATATATAAAAAATCAGGAAACCTTCTTTTCAGGACATTAGCTCTTTGCTACTGTTGGCCTGGAGATGACATGGGAATTAAGAGATTGGTTTTCTCTAGAGCAGCTCTCATGAGAGTCATATATCAAATTCTTGAGATGAATGATATGATCTGGTAAGCTAAAACCTATTTCCATTATGTACCCTAATAAAATGTGGTTGCTAGTCTATTAGAGTAAATCTTATGCACTGCTATTCCTTGGCTTTTAAATAACATTAGTGTGTACCATCCTAGGGATTTTAAAATAATGGCTTTTAAAACAGCTCTTTCCAGCAAACCAAATGTTGGATCAGTCATGCTGGAACAAGCGGAGGAGAGTCTGCTGTGAATCCCTGAGGTGTGTCACTTTAAAATAGTGCAGTGCACTCTAGGGCAAATAAAACAATAGGAAACCAGGAGACTTCAACTGCTGCGGCTATTTATTCTACAGCAACTTCAGTTCAAGCCATGCTCATAGTTTTTCTAATGCTTTAAATCAAACAGCAGGTATCTGTGGCCTCAAGGTAAGAAATGCTAAACATCTGCCAGTTTCCAGACTTGAAACATTGCTGCTGCCTTACCTGAAGGAAATTTTACCGTTAGTGTACCAGGAATCTCAGTGCTACTGTCATGTGGCATTTTCACTGAGGAATACATGATTGTCACATCACAAAACATTGAACAACTCCCTCTCCCAAAGATCCAGTTTTAAGTAATTTGCAAAGTATTTTGGTTATCATATTTTTCAATCCCTTATACTGGCCCCAAAAATACAGCCACAAACTGTTCAGGTCTAGTTCTTCAACAACCTCAAGACTTTTCTTGACAGCTGGCAGTGACACGAGAAGTCATATCAGTGTCTACTTGATGCAGGCCATCCGTCCAAGCCGTATTGGCACTATTCCTGCTGACATGTGCTTTGGCCTACGAGAAAGACCTGCAGATGTAAACATAATGGAATAAACTGAATAAACCCCCAAAACAAATATTTCATTTCTGAATGCTAATGGTCTGGTACTTATGAGCACAAGCTATTCAAGACTTCTGTCTTCCCTTCACCATCAGGTACTCCCTATGCCAACAGAACAAAGGTTTTGATTGGCACTGGCCAACTGAAAAAGCTGGTACGAGGCATGTTTTATCTAACTTGCAACTGATTGTCATGTTTCCATGATTTATAATTCCTCCTACAATTCTCTACTGTATTTGCCCAATTTGCAAATGTTGCTTCAAAAGTTAAAGTCTTGCTGGATTTTACATCCTCATTCATCTCCCAGAGCAATATCAATTTGGCCAGCTACAATGCATGCTGCAATGAAAACCTTGGAAGCCACTCTGCTGTGATCAGTCAAAATACACTTGAATTGAAGAATATGAATTGTGCTGAAGTCAATAGAATTACCATGGGTCATGTCAGAGTATGTCATGCAGTATAATCTCCAAAATCTGCTCTGCTGATTCTTCTGGGGGGCAGAAGTAGTTGTGAAGATGTAAGAAGCACATTCTTTCCTTACAGTGGAAATTCATTAATAAGCTTTCATTATGCATGAACAGCAACAACGAGGATACCAACCTTTGAAGGCATTGCTTTTGTCCAGGGGAAGCAAAATGCGTCATAAAAAACCCAAAAGTGTCTTTTGTGTATGTGTTCTTAAACCAAGTCAAGAGTCCTGGATGTTCACCTTACCTTCTCAAAAGGTCCCGTAAATTTTAATATTTAGTTCTGCCTGCCTTTTTCTTAGGAAACAAAAAGAGGAAAGAAGCAGCAGGACTTCCCTTGTATTTTAAGCATAATAGTTGTGCTCTCAGGTGCCTCAAATATTACATGCCACAAATATTATATGTTTCTATTGTTATTTTCACCTCTAAAAAAAACAGAATGTGAAAAGCAAAGGAATTTAAGATTATCTAAAAGGTTTCCAGATTGGAAAGGTTAAAGGAGAGTTTCAGTCTGGGAACACCTCTTTTCAAAGTCTATTTCCCTGAGAAACTGTGGTGAAGGCTGTCCAGATCAGGAGGTAACAGAAGCGCCTTTTGGAAAGCGCATAGGATGAGAGAGAAGTAGGGTTACCTCATCACTGTGTTTTAAGAGACAAAAAATAGCTATTTAGCGATTTTGACTATAGGTTGTTGTACCTCTCCCTTAGTTGGCCATTAGGAAGCACAGCAAGCCTATTGGGCCCTTTTATTTTAATTTAAAGCCATTACAGAACACTGCAGAGAGGCTTTAGCTCTGGAGAGCTGGAATCAAGCACACGCTAATGAAGGTTCACAACTGGGTGTTGTTCGAGCCCATTCCTGTGACTGCACTGACCCCTAGTGACTGCACAGCCAGTTAAATAATTTACAGACAATTTTTTTTTAAATAAATATATATATTTACATAAAGTAATGCTATACAAGGAAGCTTTTATCAGCACGTCTTCATTAGGAGGAAACTGAAAAAATCCTTCTTTTTTAAGCAATCTCCACAATTCCCAGGGAAGTTTTGTTCAGTTTTCCTTTTACAACAACCAGTTTTTTTCTCATTTGAGTATTGACTTGAGACAGACTTTCCTACCATAATTAATAAACAGCTTATTTAAAATATCAGTGCTGCTAAGATGCTGGGAGTTAGTGGTTTTAATTTAGCCATATAATTTTGTTCAGGAATACAGGATCTCAGGCTGGAAGCTTTGCAAACATTTAATAAAATACAGGTGGTATCACTGTTAATCTGTTTACTGTCTAATATGATTCACCTACACTAGACGTCTGATGTGCTTTTAGAAGTACCATCTGGAAAAACATTAGCATATTTTAACATGTATAAGGTGAAAGCAACAAATCATTTCTTTCCCCCGGGCCTTTCAATTCAGCAGCAGATTATGTATATGCATACATAATACCAGGGTAAGTTCAAATCTCCTTCAGTAGCCCTCTGCCTCAGATATTTGGCTCATTATCTCAGGACTTCTTTTCAAGTACTGTGAGTTTAAACCAGTGTAGAGGATCTGTCGTGCAGCGAGTCTGCAAAAAGACAGAAGTGCAATCTTCAGGGCCTCAGCGCACGAGATGTTGAATCTCCTCAGTTTCCTTTGCCGCCTCGCTGGGGCGCTGGTGATGGAGAGAAGCAGGCAGGAGGGGATTAAGTAATAGAATAGGGGCTGCTTCTGTGATCTGGAAAACACGCATGTATTGTTCCTCTTTTTGTGGATCTTCGTGCCTTTGAAGCTGTGAAAGGGAAATCTTAAACAAGGATTTGATCGCACAAAGCACCGATCACTTCTGGTCCTCTGATTCCAGTCAAGAGGAGTTAACACCTCACAGGAACTCGTAAGATCTCATTGAGCCACGTATATATTGCTTCATCATGGAATCGTAGAATCATTTAGGTTGGATAGGAGCCTTGAGGTGATCAAGTCGAACCATCAACAGAGCACTGCCAAGTCCACCACTAAGCCATGTCCCAAAGCGCCACACGGACACGTCCTTTAAATACGTGCAGGGACGGGGACGCCACCACTTCCCTGGGCAGCCCGTTCCAGGGCTCGACAACCCTTTTGGGGAGGAAGTTTTTCCTCATACGCAATCTAAACCTCCCCTGGCGCAGCTTGAGGCCGTTTCCTCTCGTCCTGTCACGTGTTACCTGGGAGAAGAGCCCGACCCCCACCTGGCTCCAACCTCCTTGCAGGTAGTTGTGGAGAGGGGTAAGGTCTCCCCTCAGCCTCCTTCTCTCCAGGCAGCAACCCCGTTCCAAACAACCCCCCTTCCCTCAGCCGCAGCAGGGCACAGCCCAGCACAGCCTGCGCCTGCTCAGGCTACCTGTGC
This sequence comes from Nipponia nippon, assembly GCF_047370975.1. Taxonomy (NCBI): domain Eukaryota; kingdom Metazoa; phylum Chordata; class Aves; order Pelecaniformes; family Threskiornithidae; genus Nipponia; species Nipponia nippon. The sequence continues at coordinate 48,256,334 of NW_028262347.1, forward strand.
TGTGGATAATGTAGGTAAAATAGATAATGTAGATAAAATAGAATACCTCTTTATTTGTATTAGGTACATTTATCGTACACTTACGAACATACAAACACTAGTTTTAAACACAAATGCCCATTTTTACCAGTTTCAAAATGCTACAGCGTCCTTCCTACATCTTAGTTTTGGAATATGCAATTTTATCATCTTCCGATCTCCAGTTGATAAAGCTAAACTGAAATAAGGACATTTTCTTGTCAATTGACGCGCCGGCTTCATCTCCTGTCTACATATCGTTCTCCTTTTCTGTTCACTTCCGTGCCTTCCTGGCTCTGCTGCCAAAACAGATGTACAGACCGTTGTGTGCATAATTTAGTAGAGTGAAACTATATGCTCTTTCAGAAACATCTTAAGAAGTAAGCTTTCAAGACGAGACACAAGACAGAGGTTCTCATCTCTGCTTTCAAGACAGCTGTAAAATGTCTTAGTGGTCCTTAGGGTATCTTGTGAATGTTTGGTAGCCTGGGTCCTTTTCTGAATTGGGACCTGGGCTGATCATCGTTCAGCTATGGCAGGTGCTTCACGAGCAATCCACCAGAGAGACGCAGAGATCACACTCACATGGTCCCTGCTGTGCTTTGGCCAGTGCTACAAGCCAAAACCCGCTTCTTGCAGCTCCTCGCTTTACAGGCGGGAGCATGGTTTGCTTTCCTATCAGTAGTACTGTGACAAATTAGGAATCATGGGTTAGTTAGGCAAAATGACACGTCTGCAAACAAATGGAACTATTAACTGCCCTTTCAGACTGCTCAGCGTTGCTTAGAATCTTGCGGGTTTTGGTTGGGGAAGTTTTAAGGGCAAGTTTACGTTTTCTAGGTGGGCAGAGACGTGTCCCTCTGACTGAAAAGACTGAGTTGTAAAAATTTCTGTCAGACAGTTACCTGAATGGTTGTTTTAAACCTGGAGAACGTTTTTGCACGTGGATTTCTTTTCCTCCAAGTTGGTGCACTGTAAGATCCTGAAGTATATTTGTCTATAGGAAAAGCATATACATTGTCTCTTAATTTCAGCTACAATTTCCGGAGAGACTCTCTGAGCCTGACATGGGAATTAAATATTACATGAGCTGAAGTATCAAGGAATGCATCAGGTGAATCATAGCTCATCATCTGAAATACAAGCTAGTGTTAAATACAGACTTTCTCTCTGGTACTTCAAAGATCGTTGGTAATCTTGTGGAGTGTCCGTCGCGCTCCCAGGATCTTCCAAATGAGGCGATTCTGCCACGGACATCCTTGACTTGAACCAAGTGAACGTTCCCGTGTTGAAAATCTTCCCACAGGCATCAGTTGCTTTTAGATTAAACAAACCCATACTGCAGTCTGCTTTTTTGTCTCTGCTTGTGAAAGCAGCAGAGTGTGCTGCCTAATGACTAACCACCTTCTGTAAATTATGGTTCAAAGTCATTATAATTAATAGTCTGGTTTTCTGCTCATTCCAGCTTAATTCCGTAAATTCAAACTATTAGTTTAACTAATAATAATCCTAAAACTTTCAGCTTATACACAACATGTGAACTATTACCATAGTTTTCCGTCTGGGTCCCAAATCTCCTATTTGTGTTGAGCCGATTCTTTTGTTCGGAGCATTTCCCGCCATATGGCTCAGGTCCTGCTGAAAAGAAAGGTAGCGAAAACGTAACGGTCGTTCTGATGACAAAAATGCTGATCACCTATTTTTTTTTTTTTTTAAGCAATCTATCCTTTTTCAGCCTGGCAATTTGATAAGATGTGTTCTTCAGAACGAAAAAACCCACAACTCTTTGTGCCCGAGATGAAGCAGTGATGTTGGGATTCATTTCACTTAGTTTTATGCATCTGCAAGTAGGAGTTACTCTGCCTGAAGGAGGTTCCTTTTATTGGAAATTAAGGCAGGGAGGCACCTCAGGATGGAGACTGAATCCAGTTTAAGAGAGATGACTGAAACTGGCAAGATGAAATCGCTTTCTTAACTGCTGATTACTTAAATGCTTTACTACTAAATTTCTTGCTGAAGTTCTGCAATCTACTTGTGCAAATTATGCTGGACCAAATTTACTCTTGCCCCTATTTAGGCATCAGCAACTTAATATTCACCTGCAGGGACAAAACCGAAAGCAGCACAACACAGACAGGTAAATTTGAGGCATTGGAAGAATCCTGTGTAAGCAGGAACCCACCTGTCGATCCATTGAACTTTGGTTCCTGGGTGACGGTACGGTAGACTACATATGCTGATCTTTGAGGTTCTGAAGAATCGAAATAAGTCTTTCTTCCATTGTCTCTCACGTAAGGCATGGAAGGAGCAGTTTCTTCATCCTTACTTTGACCCCTGTGTTGGTAACTTGGTTTTACTTTGGGCTCTGAAGTGTGAATTCCTAAAAGTGAAAAAGCAAACAAAAATGTTGTGCTGTTACTCCAAATTTGTCCTACTGCAGGAGACTGGAGGCTGGAAGACAAGGTTAAAAAAATGTTCTTTGTGGATAGTCCAATCCAGATCGGGATTGTCCGTATTTGCCACTAAGAACAGAAATCAGCTAGGTGGTGCTAAATCACCGAGCGGTTTAGTAAATAAAAGTGAATAAGCCAAGGGTTTTCTCAAAATACCTTTGCCTGTTCCTGTAGTAGGTGAATTTCTTGGCTTCTCAGAAATCCGTTTCTCTTCCTTTGCTTCTTTACCGTGATGGTTCTTTACCAGCTCAGTCTGGTTTGTTTCTGAGGGATTAAAATAGCACATATTGACTTTTTAAAAAAGCTCGCAAAATTTTCTGATCCAAAAATGCGGTGGTGTTTTGAAAACCTAATCTCCCACTTCGTACACAGGTCTTCTTGGGTGGAACATGGTTTTACATGTTAATTATTCTAAAAGTATCATTCCTCAAAAGGTAAGCAAAAGTGTCTATATTTCCTCTAGCAGAGGAAATCTTGAAAGCGAACTCACAGACTGACTATAAACACAAAGGCCGGATACGTCCTTTCTCTGCACTGCCTAGGTGGTGTGTGGACCTCTGGAACCTCCATGGTTGAGCCCGTGGAGACCAATGCCCTCCGAAGGAGACCACCTGGCTGAACCATGAATGGCTTCTTCTGTCTGGAGCATCTAGGTACATCCTGGACGTGGGCAGTTCGTGAACAGAACAAAACACTACCCATGAGGAGGCTAAAATTGTAATAGCATTGGTTGCGTAGGCAAGCCCACTTCCAACTACAAACAGAACTTTACAGGGAAGGCTGCAGCATAAAGTAGCCCCAGCGCTCTCCAGCTGGCCCCTGCGACTCCGCAGGAAGAGGCGGCTTTGCCTGTTCTTCCTTTGCTCCTGCGCTTTTGGTCAATAAGCTCTTTTGGTTCCTCTCAGATCAGGCCAGAATGCAGCAGAAACTCTGTACTTCTGCTTCAGTTTAGGGGGTAGTTTAAAGCCAAAAGCATCATAAATCCATCCCAATCAAAACTCCAGGGAAATCCTAGTTGTAGAAGAATACCATGCAAAGCAAGCTCATTCTTTCGCCCACTGCTGGGAGGAAAAAAGTTGAACGCTTCTTGAGAGGAAACTGAAATGCTACTGCAAAACTGTTTCTACCACTTTCCGTATCGAGAGAAAAAACGAGAAGTTAAAGGTGGACTATTTTGAGCGTTATTAAATACTTTCAAAAGAATAAATCACATAAACGATTCTGCAGAAACCAGGGATCAGAATATTCGTGCACATCTGCGTGTCTTTGGATTCATCCCTCTGAGATGGGTAGCGAAAGGAATTCTTGCTATCAAGGTGGCTAAATGATTGTTCATGAATATTCTATCTGACTAATTGTAAAGCTTCATAAAGCTTTCCGTTTCTCTCTGTGGATACTGCTGCAATCTACTTGTGCAAATTATGCTGGACCAAATTTACGCTTGCCCCTATTTAGGCATCACCAACTTAATATTCACCTGCAGGGACAAAACCGAAAGCAGCACAACACAGACAGGTAAATTTGAGGCATTGGAAGAATCCTGTGTAAGCAGGAACCCACCTGTCGATCCATTGAACTTTGGTTCTTGGGTGACGGTTCGGTAGACTATATATGCTGATCTTTGAGGTCCTGAAGAATCGAAATAAGTCTTTCTTCCAGTTTCCCTCACGTAAGGCATAGAAAGAGCAGTTTCTTCATCCTTACTTTGACCCCTGTGTTGGTAACTTGGTTTTACTTTGGGCTCTGAAGTGTGAATTCCTAAAAGTGAAAAAGCAAACAAAAATGTTGTGCTGTTACTCCAAATTTGTCCTACTGCAGGAGACTGGAGGCTGGAAGACAAGGTTAAAAAAATGTTCTTTGTGGATAGTCCAATCCAGATCGGGATTGTCCGTATTTGCCACTAAGAACAGAAATCAGCTAGGTGGTGCTAAATCACCGAGCAGTTGAGTAAATAAAAGTGAATAAGCCAAGGGTTTTCTCAAAATACCTTTGCCTGTTCCTGTAGTAGGTGAATTTCTTGGCTTCTCAGAAATCCATTTCTCTTCCTTTGCTTCTTTACCGTGATGGTTCTTTACCAGCTCAGTCTGGTTTGTTTCTGAGGGATTAAAATAGCACATATTTACTGTTTTATAAAAGCTCACAAAATTTTCTGATCCAAAAATGCGGTGGTGTTTTGAAAACCTAATCTCCCACTTCATACACAGGTCTTCTTGGGTGGAACATGGTTTTACACGTTAATTTTTCTAAAAGTATCATTCCTCAAAAGGAAAGTGGCTGTATTCCTTCTAGCAGAGTTCGTGGTCACAAAATCTTGAAAGCAACCTCCAAAACTGACTGATAAACACAAAGACCAAGGCTACTTTGAACTTGTACAGTTGCTGTGAGCAGGTCTGGCTCCAAAGGCTTCTCATTATGAATTAGAAAATCTTCATGAATACTGTATTTAGGGTTTACAGTTTAAAAGTACAAACGTTTGCTTGGAATCCACATACACATTCGTAATTCCTGAGAATGAAAAGTTGCGTGCAATGTATGTGTGCGTTCACAGGGGGAAGAAGTAAGTCCTTCTGGGAAGTCAAAGTGTAGCATCGAAATGGGAACGCAATGCAAAGGGACTCGGAGGCACAGGGTGACAGACACCTTGTGAGCTCGGAGTGTGTGTCGTTACAAGAGAACTCAGTTAGCAACAGAACAGGAACCGTGATATGGTCCAGTCTACCGGTGCTTGTTTCTCATCCCTTGCACATGAGGTATGCTTTGCCTCTGTCTCAGTTGTATCAGTTCAGCTGTGTGTTGTCCTGCAAGCTGAACAACTAAAATGAGGTGGCATAAAAAATAGCTTCAATTTATAAAAGGATTATTTTAATCCTCAGGCACTTCAGTGATACAGTTTAGAGCATGGGCCTGCAAATAGTTTTAACAGCTGAACTGGCATGGCTGACGTAGTGACAAACAGCCTTGCAGAAATGCCATTGAATGGCTGGAGATTCAACCTTCCTATAGCAGCTTTACCTCCGATGTCAGCACGCCTAGTAGCTAAGGCTGTTCTACTCTATGCATGTCCTTTTTATAACTCCACAGAACCATTTATTTTCTATGCAATAGTTTCTCCCTATAGCAGTAATTTAAAAAGTGGCAAACATTGTCCAAGCAGATGAAAAGTACTTGCCTTTCTGCACGTCTCGCTCGGTAGCTTCCAAGGGTAATGGCTCATTTTCCCGAGGTGAAGACACAGTTGTGGTTGATTGGTGTTCGTGAGGGTACTGAATCCTGTAATACTCTCCTAAACATACCCCAAGAGGGAAAAAAAAACCCCAGAGTTTCCTATATTGGCAGCATTGCCATTTAGGAAAGAGTGACCAATGTCATATTTACCAGATTTGTAGCATATGTCCTTTATTGCTCTTTCCTCTTCAACATCTGCAGCAGTCTTAGGCACCCAATTGGAAACATCTGTAGGAAGTATTTTTAAAAGATTACTAGATAGTTGTACAAAGACGTTCAACAATTCTTAATAATCAAATACCTGAATGAATTTCATTTTGGTCACGATTTGTTTTTTTTTTGCTGACTGCGACCTCTGCTTCTGGACAGAAAAATGATTCCTTAACAGCAGGTATTTCCAAGTGCAACGTGCTGATGACAAAAATGCTGATCACCTATTTTTTTTTTTTTTAAGCAATCTATCCTTTTTCAGCCTGGCAATTTGATAAGATGTGTTCTTCAGAACGAAAAAACCCACAACTCTTTGTGCCCGAGATGAAGCAGTGATGTTGGCATTCATTTCACTTAGTTTTATGCATCTGCAAGTAGGAGTTACTCTGCCTGAAGGAGGTTCCTTTTATTGGAAATTAAGGCAGGGAGGCACCTCAGGATGGAGACTGAATCCAGTTTAAGAGAGGTGACTGAAACTGGCAAGATGAAATCGCTTTCTTAACTGCTGATTACTTAAATGCTTTACTACTAAATTTCTTGCTGAAGTTCTGCAATCTACTTGTGCAAATTATGCTGGACCAAATTTACTCTTGCCCCTATTTAGGCATCAGCAACTTAATATTCACCTGCAGGGACAAAACCGAAAGCAGCACAACACAGACAGGTAAATTTGAGGCATTGGAAGAATCCTGTGTAAGCAGGAACCCACCTGTCGATCCATTGAACTTTGGTTCTTGGGTGACGGTACGGTAGACTACATATGCTGATCTTTGAGGTTCTGAAGAATCGAAATAAGTCTTTCTTCCAGTTTCCCTCACGTAAGGCATAGAAGAAGCAGTTTCATCATCCTTACTTTGACCCCTGTGTTGGTAACTTGGTTTTACTTTGGGCTCTGAAGTGTGAATTCCTAAAAGTGAAAAAGCAAACAAAAATGTTGTGCTGTTACTCCAAATTTGTCCTACTGCAGGAGACTGGAGGCTGGAAGACAAGGTTAAAAAAATGTTCTTTGTGGATAGCCCAATCCAGATCGGGATTGTCCGTATTTGCCACTAAGAACAGAAATCAGCTAGGTGGTGCTAAATCACCGAGCAGTTGAGTAAATAAAAGTGAATAAGCCAAGGGTTTTCTCAAAATACCTTTGCCTGTTCCTGTAGTAGGTGAATTTCTTGGCTTCTCAGAAATCCATTTCTCTTCCTTTGCTTCTTTACCGTGATGGTTCTTTACCAGCTCAGTCTGGTTTGTTTCTGAGGGATTAAAATAGCACATATTTACTGTTTTATAAAAGCTCACAAAATTTTCTGATCCAAAAATGCGGTGGTGTTTTGAAAACCTAATCTCCCACTTCATACACAGGTCTTCTTGGGTGGAACATGGTTTTACACGTTAATTTTTCTAAAAGTATCATTCCTCAAAAGGAAAGTGGCTGTATTCCTTCTAGCAGAGTTCGTGGTCACAAAATCTTGAAAGCAACCTCCAAAACTGACTGATAAACACAAAGACCAAGGCTACTTTGAACTTGTACAGTTGCTGTGAGCAGGTCTGGCTCCAAAGGCTTCTCATTATGAATTAGAAAATCTTCATGAATACTGTATTTAGGGTTTACAGTTTAAAAGTACAAACGTTTGCTTGGAATCCACATACACATTCGTAATTCCTGAGAATGAAAAGTTGCGTGCAATGTATGTGTGCGTTCACAGGGGGAAGAAGTAAGTCCTTCTGGGAAGTCAAAGTGTAGCATCGAAATGGGAACGCAATGCAAAGGGACTCGGAGGCACAGGGTGACAGACACCTTGTGAGCTCGGAGTGTGTGTCGTTACAAGAGAACTCAGTTAGCAACAGAACAGGAACCGTGATATGGTCCAGTCTACCGGTGCTTGTTTCTCATCCCTTGCACATGAGGTATGCTTTGCCTCTGTCTCAGTTGTATCAGTTCAGCTGTGTGTTGTCCTGCAAGCTGAACAACTAAAATGAGGTGGCATAAAAAATAGCTTCAATTTATAAAAGGATTATTTTAATCCTCAGGCACTTCAGTGATACAGTTTAGAGCATGGGCCTGCAAATAGTTTTAACAGCTGAACTGGCATGGCTGACGTAGTGACAAACAGCCTTGCAGAAATGCCATTGAATGGCTGGAGATTCAACCTTCCTATAGCAGCTTTACCTCCGATGTCAGCACACCTAGTAGCTAAGGCTGTTCTACTCTATGCATGTCCTTTTTATAACTCCACAGAACCATTTATTTTCTATGCAATAGTTTCTCCCTATAGCAGTAATTTAAAAAGTGGCAAACATTGTCCAAGCAGATGAAAAGTACTTGCCTTTCTGCACGTCTCGCTCGGTAGCTTCCAAGGGTAATGGCTCATTTTCCCGAGGTGAAGACACAGTTGTGGTTGATTGGTGTTCGTGAGGGTACTGAATCCTGTAATACTCTCCTAAACATACCCCAAGAGGGAAAAAAAAACCCCAGAGTTTCCTATATTGGCAGCATTGCTGTTTAGGAAAGAGTGACCAATGTCATATTTACCAGATTTGTAGCATATGTCCTTTATTGCTCTTTCCTCTTCAACATCTGCAGCAGTCTTAGGCACCCAATTGGAAACATCTGTAGGAAGTATTTTTAAAAGATTACTAGAGAGTTGTACAAAGACGTTCAACAATTCTTAATAATCAAATACCTGAATGAATTTCATTTTGGTCACGATTTGTTTTTTTTTTTGCTGACTGCGACCTCTGCTTCTGGACAGAAAAATGATTCCTTAACAGCAGGTATTTCCAAGTGCAACGTGCTGATGACAAAAATGCTGATCACCTATTTTTTTTTTTTTTTAAGCAATCTATCCTTTTTCAGCCTGGCAATTTGATAAGATGTGTTCTTCAGAACGAAAAAACCCACAACTCTTTGTGCCCGAGATGAAGCAGTGATGTTGGCATTCATTTCACTTAGTTTTATGCATCTGCAAGTAGGGGTTACTCTGCCTGAAGGAGGTTCCTTTTATTGGAAATTAAGGCAGGGAGGCACCTCAGGATGGAGACTGAATCCAGTTTAAGAGAGGTGACTGAAACTGGCAAGATGAAATCGCTTTCTTAACTGCTGATTACTTAAATGCTTTACTACTAAATTTCTTGCTGAAGTTCTGCAATCTACTTGTGCAAATTATGCTGGACCAAATTTACTCTTGCCCCTATTTAGGCATCACCAACTTAATATTCACCTGCAGGGACAAAACCGAAAGCAGCACAACACAGACAGGTAAATTTGAGGCATTGGAAGAATCCTGTGTAAGCAGGAACCCACCTGTCGATCCATTGAACTTTGGTTCTTGGGTGACGGTACGGTAGACTACATATGCTGATCTTCGAGGTTCTGAAGAATCGAAATAAGTCTTTCTTCCAGTTTCCCTCACGTAAGGCATAGAAAGAGCAGTTTCTTCATCCTTACTTTGACCCCTGTGTTGGTAACTTGGTTTTACTTTGGGCTCTGAAGTGTGAATTCCTAAAAGTGAAAAAGCAAACAAAAATGTTGTGCTGTTACTCCAAATTTGTCCTACTGCAGGAGACTGGAGGCTGGAAGACAAGGTTAAAAAAATGTTCTTTGTGGATAGTCCAATCCAGATCGGGATTGTCCGTATTTGCCACTAAGAACAGAAATCAGCTAGGTGGTGCTAAATCACCGAGCAGTTGAGTAAATAAAAGTGAATAAGCCAAGGGTTTTCTCAAAATACCTTTGCCTGTTCCTGTAGTAGGTGAATTTCTTGGCTTCTCAGAAATCCATTTCTCTTCCTTTGCTTCTTTACCGTGATGGTTCTTTACCAGCTCAGTCTGGTTTGTTTCTGAGGGATTAAAATAGCACATATTTACTGTTTTATAAAAGCTCACAAAATTTTCTGATCCAAAAATGCGGTGGTGTTTTGAAAACCTAATCTCCCACTTCATACACAGGTCTTCTTGGGTGGAACATGGTTTTACACGTTAATTTTTCTAAAAGTATCATTCCTCAAAAGGAAAGTGGCTGTATTCCTTCTAGCAGAGTTCGTGGTCACAAAATCTTGAAAGCAACCTCCAAAACTGACTGATAAACACAAAGACCAAGGCTACTTTGAACTTGTACAGTTGCTGTGAGCAGGTCTGGCTCCAAAGGCTTCTCATTATGAATTAGAAAATCTTCATGAATACTGTATTTAGGGTTTACAGTTTAAAAGTACAAACGTTTGCTTGGAATCCACATACACATTCGTAATTCCTGAGAATGAAAAGTTGCGTGCAATGTATGTGTGCGTTCACAGGGGGAAGAAGTAAGTCCTTCTGGGAAGTCAAAGTGTAGCATCGAAATGGGAACGCAATGCAAAGGGACTCGGAGGCACAGGGTGACAGACACCTTGTGAGCTCGGAGTGTGTGTCGTTACAAGAGAACTCAGTTAGCAACAGAACAGGAACCGTGATATGGTCCAGTCTACCGGTGCTTGTTTCTCATCCCTTGCACATGAGGTATGCTTTGCCTCTGTCTCAGTTGTATCAGTTCAGCTGTGTGTTGTCCTGCAAGCTGAACAACTAAAATGAGGTGGCATAAAAAATAGCTTCAATTTATAAAAGGATTATTTTAATCCTCAGGCACTTCAGTGATACAGTTTAGAGCATGGGCCTGCAAATAGTTTTAACAGCTGAACTGGCATGGCTGACGTAGTGACAAACAGCCTTGCAGAAATGCCATTGAATGGCTGGAGATTCAACCTTCCTATAGCAGCTTTACCTCCGATGTCAGCACACCTAGTAGCTAAGGCTGTTCTACTCTATGCATGTCCTTTTTATAACTCCACAGAACCATTTATTTTCTATGCAATAGTTTCTCCCTATAGCAGTAATTTAAAAAGTGGCAAACATTGTCCAAGCAGATGAAAAGTACTTGCCTTTCTGCACGTCTCGCTCGGTAGCTTCCAAGGGTAATGGCTCATTTTCCCGAGGTGAAGACACAGTTGTGGTTGATTGGTGTTCGTGAGGGTACTGAATCCTGTAATACTCTCCTAAACATACCCCAAGAGGGAAAAAAAAACCCCAGAGTTTCCTATATTGGCAGCATTGCTGTTTAGGAAAGAGTGACCAATGTCATATTTACCAGATTTGTAGCATATGTCCTTTATTGCTCTTTCCTCTTCAACATCTGCAGCAGTCTTAGGCACCCAATTGGAAACATCTGTAGGAAGTATTTTTAAAAGATTACTAGAGAGTTGTACAAAGACGTTCAACAATTCTTAATAATCAAATACCTGAATGAATTTCATTTTGGTCACGATTTGTTTTTTTTTTTGCTGACTGCGACCTCTGCTTCTGGACAGAAAAATGATTCCTTAACAGCAGGTATTTCCAAGTGCAACGTGCTGATGACAAAAATGCTGATCACCTATTTTTTTTTTTTTAAGCAATCTATCCTTTTTCAGCCTGGCAATTTGATAAGATGTGTTCTTCAGAACGAAAAAACCCACAACTCTTTGTGCCCGAGATGAAGCAGTGATGTTGGCATTCATTTCACTTAGTTTTATGCATCTGCAAGTAGGGGTTACTCTGCCTGAAGGAGGTTCCTTTTATTGGAAATTAAGGCAGGGAGGCACCTCAGGATGGAGACTGAATCCAGTTTAAGAGAGGTGACTGAAACTGGCAAGATGAAATCGCTTTCTTAACTGCTGATTACTTAAATGCTTTACTACTAAATTTCTTGCTGAAGTTCTGCAATCTACTTGTGCAAATTATGCTGGACCAAATTTACTCTTGCCCCTATTTAGGCATCAGCAACTTAATATTCACCTGCAGGGACAAAACCGAAAGCAGCACAACACAGACAGGTAAATTTGAGGCATTGGAAGAATCCTGTGTAAGCAGGAACCCACCTGTCGATCCATTGAACTTTGGTTCTTGGGTGACGGTACGGTAGACTACATATGCTGATCTTCAAGGTTCTGAAGAATCGAAATAAGTCTTTCTTCCAGTTTCCCTCACGTAAGGCATAGAAAGAGCAGTTTCTTCATCCTTACTTTGACCCCTGTGTTGGTAACTTGGTTTTACTTTGGGCTCTGAAGTGTGAATTCCTAAAAGTGAAAAAGCAAACAAAAATGTTGTGCTGTTACTCCAAATTTGTCCTACTGCAGGAGACTGGAGGCTGGAAGACAAGGTTAAAAAAATGTTCTTTGTGGATAGTCCAATCCAGATCGGGATTGTCCGTATTTGCCACTAAGAACAGAAATCAGCTAGGTGGTGCTAAATCACCGAGCAGTTGAGTAAATAAAAGTGAATAAGCCAAGGGTTTTCTCAAAATACCTTTGCCTGTTCCTGTAGTAGGTGAATTTCTTGGCTTCTCAGAAATCCATTTCTCTTCCTTTGCTTCTTTACCGTGATGGTTCTTTACCAGCTCAGTCTGGTTTGTTTCTGAGGGATTAAAATAGCACATATTTACTGTTTTATAAAAGCTCACAAAATTTTCTGATCCAAAAATGCGGTGGTGTTTTGAAAACCTAATCTCCCACTTCATACACAGGTCTTCTTGGGTGGAACATGGTTTTACACGTTAATTTTTCTAAAAGTATCATTCCTCAAAAGGAAAGTGGCTGTATTCCTTCTAGCAGAGTTCGTGGTCACAAAATCTTGAAAGCAACCTCCAAAACTGACTGATAAACACAAAGACCAAGGCTACTTTGAACTTGTACAGTTGCTGTGAGCAGGTCTGGCTCCAAAGGCTTCTCATTATGAATTAGAAAATCTTCATGAATACTGTATTTAGGGTTTACAGTTTAAAAGTACAAACGTTTGCTTGGAATCCACATACACATTCGTAATTCCTGAGAATGAAAAGTTGCGTGCAATGTATGTGTGCGTTCACAGGGGGAAGAAGTAAGTCCTTCTGGGAAGTCAAAGTGTAGCATCGAAATGGGAACGCAATGCAAAGGGACTCGGAGGCACAGGGTGACAGACACCTTGTGAGCTCGGAGTGTGTGTCGTTACAAGAGAACTCAGTTAGCAACAGAACAGGAACCGTGATATGGTCCAGTCTACCGGTGCTTGTTTCTCATCCCTTGCACATGAGGTATGCTTTGCCTCTGTCTCAGTTGTATCAGTTCAGCTGTGTGTTGTCCTGCAAGCTGAACAACTAAAATGAGGTGGCATAAAAAATAGCTTCAATTTATAAAAGGATTATTTTAATCCTCAGGCACTTCAGTGATACAGTTTAGAGCATGGGCCTGCAAATAGTTTTAACAGCTGAACTGGCATGGCTGACGTAGTGACAAACAGCCTTGCAGAAATGCCATTGAATGGCTGGAGATTCAGCCTTCCTATAGCAGCTTTACCTCCGATGTCAGCACACCTAGTAGCTAAGGCTGTTCTACTCTATGCATGTCCTTTTTATAACTCCACAGAACCATTTATTTTCTATGCAATAGTTTCTCCCTATAGCAGTAATTTAAAAAGTGGCAAACATTGTCCAAGCAGATGAAAAGTACTTGCCTTTCTGCACGTCTCGCTCGGTAGCTTCCAAGGGTAATGGCTCATTTTCCCGAGGTGAAGACACAGTTGTGGTTGATTGGTGTTCGTGAGGGTACTGAATCCTGTAATACTCTCCTAAACATACCCCAAGAGGGAAAAAAAAACCCCAGAGTTTCCTATATTGGCAGCATTGCTGTTTAGGAAAGAGTGACCAATGTCATATTTACCAGATTTGTAGCATATGTCCTTTATTGCTCTTTCCTCTTCAACATCTGCAGCAGTCTTAGGCACCCAATTGGAAACATCTGTAGGAAGTATTTTTAAAAGATTACTAGAGAGTTGTACAAAGACGTTCAACAATTCTTAATAATCAAATACCAGAATGAATTTCATTTTGGTCACGATTTGGTTTTTTTTGCTGACTGTGACCGAAACATCTTCAGTCCTCATTTTCAAAATAATCCTGCCTTTACACTCAAAAGGAAATCTTGCGATTAACCATGTGACCAGGGAGTGGTTGTCACAAAACCCCTGCCCAAAGTTACTGTCCTGCAACGTCTGCCGGCAGAGCTGGTGAAGTGAGTGCTCCTTACCTGTCTCAGTGAAGGCTAACTAAGATTAGCCAAGCCCTGCTGTTTCTAGTTTTGAGATGAATGTGGCTTCCTCAGACTGAAACCGAGTTGGGAAGCACTAACAGGCAGCCCTGCCAGCCAACCTGAAGGGCAGGGGGAAAGTGAAAAGCAGCTTGGGGCTGCCTGAGAACTAGCAGAGTAATTTGCGGAGTGCATGCATGAGAGTGGGTCGTTCCCTCACTTTCACTCTGCGGGAATGTGCAATTGCTTCCTTCCCTGTGAATCTCTCATCTCTAAGTGACATACCTTCACTAGTTTAACTACATTTAAAAAAAAAAAAAAAAGTATTTGTACGTGTACACAGGCAGTTAAACCAGCGCAGAGTGTTGTATGGATTCTCTTTGCTAGATTTAAGGATAACTTTCTGTAATAAAACGAGACTGCCTAGAGGGTTTTGGAAATCAGTGGAACAAATTACTTAAGCTGAAGTCACACCACTATCGTTCCTAAACAATCCTGTGAGTTCGCCTTCAGTGACCAGTGTGTACAGCCCCTGTTCAAAAGCTTGTTTGCAGAAGAGGAGTGCCTCCTCAACTCGTAATTTCGTCCCTGAATTTTGAGCAATTTTGGAATCGAAACCCATGCTACTGCCTTGTAAAAGAAAGAAAAAAACTCTTTACGAGTCTCTTCATCCTGCTCCGTATCGTCCTCTTCATCCTCTTCGTCGTTGAGGTTTATGATCAGTGGAGGGTGAATTGGTCTTAAAATAGTCTCTTGAGTTCTGAGTGGTTCTTGACGATGGGCTGGATGCAGAATCCCTTCTTGGACACCCTGTTGTAATGGGGCATCTGCAGAAAAGAACGTGATCTTGATTTTGTTTGGAGGGAACTAGATATCGAATCCAAGCTCAGACCAGCAGGTGTAGTTTTGAAATCCTTATCATACTGAAGGACTCGTTACATAGACAGATTGTGCCTTTTAGGCAAAATACTTTAATTTAAAATAATAATAATTTACACTTAATTAGAAGAAAATCAGAAAAGACAGTCTTTTCCTCAGGCATTTCTATCTCCCCATAATGTCTGCAGCAAAATGGTTTCAGCACTGGGATAGCATTTTCTGAGCGCCAGGAAATGCAAGGGACTGAAAATAAACATGGTGAAAAATGGTGGGTCCATTTGTATTGTTGAAGCCGACCAATTTGCAGCTATAGATACAACCCGGATTCTGTGCATTCTATCAGAAGTATTGAAGCGGGCTATGTTTTGCAGTTTGAAAGCGAGAAGGTGAAGCACGGGCATTTTCTTTTATTCCAGGTGTTGTTAGTTGTGTGCATCTCTTGCTTGCCTACGAGCAGCATGCGTATCATCTTAAACCCATTTCAGTACCACTCCTGCAGATGGGATTTGTTGTATCTCATGCAAGAGAAAGTAAGGTGCAACACTTTAGCTTGATAGAGCCTTTTTCAGTGTCCCGACTAGGATATTATTAGCTCTGCGGAGTGTAAGCCCAATCAAACTTAAATGAGTTTAACAAGATTTTGAAGTATTAAGCGGAATAAATGCAGTGTTGGTATTGGCAATGTTATTGTGGAGCACGCGGACTTTGAATTTGAATCCATGTAACGTGTTGTGCTCTATCAACAGATACTGCTACTAGTGGAAGGAGGATCCATAGCATGACAGCTCAAAACCCCCATATGGCCCCCCTATTCAAATGCCAGGGCAATTCCTTTCTGTGCCTTGAACTTGCTGGGAGAGCAGACCGTACCTGAGTGATTTGCCATGGTACAGTTCTCGACCTTAATATATATTACGGGAGCGCTGGAAGGACGATTTTGTGTATTTACTTACGCTAAGGAACAAATTGTTGAGAAAGTATTGTTACTCACTGTTGCTAGGTGGCAAAAAAAGTCCATTTATATGACGAGGTTTGCTATGATGGAATGCGCAGCTGATCCTCATGCAGCCTATGGGTTGTGTTTCCCAGTAACAGCGGATGTTGCTGTACTTCTGCTGCAGGAGAAAACGGTTTTCAGATCTTGTAAAAAGAAGCAGAAAAAGGACCAAATGGATGAATAGGTGGTGCCCTGCTGTGCAGATTTTGTGGAACCACATTCTGATATTTTAGAACGTTTAAAGTTATCTTAAGCTCCAGATAACTCTAAAGTTGCCCCGAGTGAGCTCAGACAAATAGGAACTCGGGTTTATAGCCTGGCTATGACCTACATCCCAGCGGAGAGCTGCAAATGCCAGGTTGCCGGTTACTTTTTAACGCGTTTCTGTGTAATTTTTTAAAGGAAGACAAAGTCACACGTGAAAATATTGGAATATCACCCGGTTCCAGACATTAACAGCTGGGGCTAGGAGCAGCACCTCCAAAACACGCCGCTCTTGGACTGTAGTCAGTACCACTGGACCATCTGCCGAGACACGCTGGGGTCTGGAGCCGAGGTATCAACTTCTACCTTTACATAATAAACCTCCCTTTCAAGACGGATATATCAGGAAAATGAAGGCTACAAACCACTCTGCAATCTACAGCATTTACCTGTGCATAGTGGGAATAGAAATGGGAATAGCTGTCACTCCCAGCTGCGGCCATTTTCACCTCCTGTGCTTCTCCACTCTCTTAACGCTGGCAGAACATACAGGAAAACGTTAAAGCTATCAACGTTCAGGCAAATTGTAATCTTATCCTGAAAGCGGGAGTTTTCTTTCAAAAACTGGACCTTCAGAACCTTAGCTCTGCTGCTTTTTTGAAACAAAACTCCCACAGACAGCAAAATACGCTTGAACGAAGGAGGTGGTACCTTCTCCAGCCTTGCTGAACCGACGAAGGCAGTTGCTAGCCGGTATAGAATGTTACCTTTCCACGGTTGCCAACCGCTCCTCCAGCTGGTGACATCAGCGTGATGGCGCTGCGTGGCCTGTCCAGCTTGAACATCTTCCTTTGTCTGCATTGCTTCAGAGTGAAGTACGGGAAATCGGACCGTTGCAAAGAGTCTCCCATTCCGGTGTTTCTTTAACGTAACATGGACCGAACCCATTTGGCGGGGCTCAGTACCCAGCTTCTTGCCGTGGGACCTGTGGCCTTAGAAACAAAGCTTTGGCACCACAAAGACAAACCTTGTTCGTTGACTCTTTGTAACCAAAACCCTCGTGCCCAATGTTTTTCTTACTGGACCTCTTTCTTTGGATGGGGAAACTTGCTGCTTCCCACTAGTGCACTCTTAGCTGTTAACTGCTTGCGTTGTTGGGGTTCATTGCTTCTGCGTGCTTCCAGGACGCCCGCTGCCACAGCTAAAGCAGACAGAAGAGCGTACACTTGTGTCCCTAATTAACACCTCTGTTCTCATGCAGGTCCTAGGCTGCCTCTGAACAAAAAATACCTAGGGGGGGAGATGAAGTTGCGGTCCTGGAAGATGGCGGGGCGAGCTGCTCTCCCCAGGACATGGGGTCACATTTACAACACGGAGTGACAACGGCAAAGGAGAATACCTCGTGCCTGAGCACCGGGGCTTTGGCCCAGGAATAAAGTGATTTCTACGGGAAGGACTTCACCTAAGTACAGAAGGAAACCGCTGGCTGGGCTCAAGGTGGGGAGTGCTGGCGAGAGCTGTGAACAGAGAAAGGCTGTGAAAAGGCTCCCACAGTTCCGTAAGCCCTACGACTGAGTGGGGCACAGAGGGGAAGGAAAATTCAGGAGGGCAGATGAGAGCCTTTGGAAGAAAGTGGGAACACCGCCAAGAGCTATCCGAAGAGGGGCTCTTTGCAGCTGTATAGCTGTGCCTAAATGAGGCACAGAAGAAGGTCTGGTCAGGAAGAATGAATTCTGTATTGGGCTTGCGTGGCCAGGTTTTGGTAGCGGCGGGGGCTACGGGGGTGGCTTCTGTGAGAAGCTGCCGGAAGCTTCCCCCATGTCCCATAGAGCCAACGCCAGCCGGCTCCTAGACGGACCCGCCGCTGGGCAAGGCCGAGCCCATCAGCGACGGTGGTAGCGCCTCTGTGATAACGTCTGTAAGAAGGGGAAAAGACTGCTGGGCAACAGGAGCCGGAGAGAGGAGTGAGAATATGTGAGAGGAAGGAACAGCTCTGCAGACACCAAGGTCAGTGAAGAAGGAGGGGGAGGAGGTGCTGCAGGCACCGGAGCCGAGATTGCCCCGCAGCCCGTGGTGAAGACGATGGTGAGGCAGGCTGTCCCCCTGCAGCCCATGGAGGTCCATGGTGGAGCAGCGTGGAGGACAGCACGCCGCAGCAGGTGGATGCCCGAAGGAGGCTGTGACCCCGTGGAGAGCCTGCGCTGGAGCAGGCTCCTGGCAGGACCCTTGGACCCCTGGAGACCGAGGAGCCCAGGCTGGAGCAGGGGAAGAGGGCGAGGAGTCCTCCCCCTGAGGAGGGAGGCGCGGCAGAGACCACATGTGATGAGTTGACCGCAAGCCCCCTTCCCCGTCCCCCTGCGCGGCTCCCAGGGGAGGAGGTGGAGGAGAAGCAGGAGTGAACTTGAGCCCGGGAAGAAGGGAGGGGTGGCGGGAAGGTGTTCTAAGATTTAGGTTTTATTTCCCAGTACCCTGCTGGGATGTGATTGGTAATAAAGCCAGTGAACTTCCCCGAGCCGAGTGTGTTTTGCCCGTGGCGGTGAGGGGCGAGCGATCTGTCCCCGTCCTTCTCTGGGCCCAGGAGCCTTTCGCGGTGTTTCCTCTCCCCTGCCCAGCTGAGGAGGGCAGTGACAGAGCGGCTTTGGTGGGCACCTGGCGTCCAGCCGCGGCCAGGCCCCCACCGACCCAGAGGCTGCGCAGCGAGGCAGAGAGCCTGGGTGAGAAAAGGAGGCCGCTGCCCTGAGGGAGGCAGGAGGAGACCCAGAGAGGCCCCCACCCGCTGGGGACAGGGCCCCCAGGCCCGGGCGTGTGGCACCCTGGAGAGCAGAACAGGCAGCCTGAGGAAAGGCTGCCGGCCCGGGGGAAGGGCAGCGCCGACGGCTGGCGGCCGCCTCAGCCCGGCGCCGAGCACAGCTGGGGCGGCCCGGCCCGGCCCGGCCCGGCCCCGCCAGGCCGGGAGCCGCCGCTGTGGGCAGCGGAGCTGCCCCAGGCCCGCGGCCGGGCTGGGCGTCGGAGAGCGGCGGAGCCGCCGCCTGGCTGAGGGCTGCTGGCGAGAGGCGACCGCGGCCCGGCCCGCCGTCCCCGGCACACAGGTGCGTCGCGGGGCTGCTGGCGGGCGGCCGGGGCCGGCGGCGGGAGGGGGCGGCCGGGGCCATGAGGCGCCGTGGCGCGGCGCAGCGGCAGGTTCCGTGGTCTGTTCGTGACCGAGGTGAAGGAGGAGCCGTCGGCCAAGCGGGAGCGCCAGGTGGCCGGGGCGGCACGGGGCCGGGCCGGGGGCAGGCGGGGCCGCAGTCCCCGCGGCGGGGCCGTGGCCGTGGCCGTGGCCGGTCCCCGTGCCCGGGGGAGTCGCTGGGCCGCGGGGAGGGGGACAGCCGAGAGGTTTCGGTGCAGCTCTTGAGCGCAGTGCGCGGTCGAGGTGTCCCTAGGGCTCCCCCCTGAAATGCGGGCCAGAAAGGTCGTTTGGGTGCCGTTTTGGCTCTGTCCCAGGCTTTTCCTGCCAGGTGCATCCAGGTGCTCACCCTGGCGGTGTGTTTGCTTTTGCTCAGTGTGGGCAACAGTCGTGGCGAGGAAGGAGGCCGCTCCAAGGTGGTCGTGCTGGCGGCCTGTGGAAAAGCATCCTGAAAACTCAGCTTGTCTCTCTCTCTCTCTCTCTCTCTCTCTCTGGGTTTTTGGTTTTGGTTTGGTTTTGTCTTTTTTTGTGATCGAAGGCGTATCAGGCTTCTGACAGAAGAATTCATTTGAGGCTGGATATAGGTGTGGAATACTTGCCAAGGGGCAAGTAATGGAGGCCAATCAAAGTTTGTTGTCCCCGAGATGTCGGGACAGATTGGGGTGGCATTCACCTGTCCAGCTGTAGCCCTCCCCCAACTCGCGTTTCCCGGTTTTAGTAGCAGCACCTACTGCTGTCTGTTGGCTGCCCAGAGAACTGGAATGCGTCTGGGTGACTTTCTCCCGCTGGTGTTTGACTTCTGGGTGGAAGAGCGGGAAGGATTGCCAAACCATCAGCAACTGAATTGTTGGGCTCTCAGTGCCAACACCATCTTGATAATGGTGGTGGAAGGGTACCTCCCCGTGCTGGTTTTGTCTGGGATAGAGTTAATCATCTCCATAGTGGGTGCTATGGGGCTGTGCTGCTTTGGATTTGTGCTGAAAACGGTGTTGCTAACACAGGGACGCTTTTGTTACTGCTGAGCAGCGCTCCCACAGCGTCAAGGCCTTTGCTGCTTCTCACCCCACCCCACCAGCGAGTAGGCTGGGGGTGCCCAAGAAGCTGGGAGGGGACACGGGCGGGACAGCTGTCCCCAGCTGAGCGAAGGGGTGTTCCGCACCGTAGGACGTCGTGCTCAGCAATAAAAAGCTGGGGACAGAAGGAGGAAGGGGGAGGTTTGGAGTGATGGCGTTTGTCTTCCCAGGTCAGGCGTGATGGAGCCCTGCTTTCCTGGAGGTGGCAGACAGGCGTACAGTGCAATTCCTGCTGAAAAGGTGGACGGAGCCTGCTGTTGCGTGACTACCTATAAGGGTAATGAGGAAGACCCACATGCAGATTTCTCATGCTGACTAGAAGCCCTGTTTTACTTGCTTTTCACTTTTATGAAGTGAAGTCCGCGCCACACGGACACGTCCTTTAAATACGTGCAGGGACGGGGACTCCACCACTTCCCTGGGCAGCCCGTTCCAGGGCTCGACAACCCTTTTGGGGAGGAAGTTTTTCCTCATACGCAATCTAAACCTCCCCTGGCGCAGCTTGAGGCCGTTTCCTCTCGTCCTGTCACGTGTTACCTGGGAGAAGAGCCCGACCCCCACCTGGCTCCAACCTCCTTGCAGGTAGTTGTGGAGAGGGGTAAGGTCTCCCCTCAGCCTCCTTCTCTCCAGGCAGCAACCCCGTTCCAAACAACCCCCCTTCCCTCAGCCGCAGCAGGGCACAGCCCAGCACAGCCTGCGCCTGCTCAGGCTACCTGTGCTGTGGATAATGTAGGTAAAATAGATAATGTAGATAAAATAGAATACCTCTTTATTTGTATTAGGTACATTTATCGTACACTTACGAACATACAAACACTAGTTTTAAACACAAATGCCCATTTTTACCAGTTTCAAAATGCTACAGCGTCCTTCCTACATCTTAGTTTTGGAATATGCAATTTTATCATCTTCCGATCTCCAGTTGATAAAGCTAAACTGAAATAAGGACATTTTCTTGTCAATTGACGCGCCGGCTTCATCTCCTGTCTACATATCGTTCTCCTTTTCTGTTCACTTCCGTGCCTTCCTGGCTCTGCTGCCAAAACAGATGTACAGACCGTTGTGTGCATAATTTAGTAGAGTGAAACTATATGCTCTTTCAGAAACATCTTAAGAAGTAAGCTTTCAAGACGAGACACAAGACAGAGGTTCTCATCTCTGCTTTCAAGACAGCTGTAAAATGTCTTAGTGGTCCTTAGGGTATCTTGTGAATGTTTGGTAGCCTGGGTCCTTTTCTGAATTGGGACCTGGGCTGATCATCGTTCAGCTATGGCAGGTGCTTCACGAGGAATCCACCAGAGAGACGCAGAGATCACACTCACATGGTCCCTGCTGTGCTTTGGCCAGTGCTACAAGCCAAAACCCGCTTCTTGCAGCTCCTCGCTTTACAGGCGGGAGCATGGTTTGCTTTCCTATCAGTAGTACTGTGACAAATTAGGAATCATGGGTTAGTTAGGCAAAATGACACGTCTGCAAACAAATGGAACTATTAACTGCCCTTTCAGACTGCTCAGCGTTGCTTAGAATCTTGCGGGTTTTGGTTGGGGAAGTTTTAAGGGCAAGTTTACGTTTTCTAGGTGGGCAGAGACGTGTCCCTCTGACTGAAAAGACTGAGTTGTAAAAATTTCTGTCAGACAGTTACCTGAATGGTTGTTTTAAACCTGGAGAACGTTTTTGCACGTGGATTTCTTTTCCTCCAAGTTGGTGCACTGTAAGATCCTGAAGTATGTTTGTCTACAGGAAAAGCATATACATTGTCTCTTAATTTCAGCTACAATTTCCGGAGAGACTCTCTGAGCCTGACATGGGAATTAAATATTACATGAGCTGAAGTGTCAAGGAATGCATCAGGTGAATCATAGCTCATCATCTGAAATACAAGCTAGTGTTAAATACAGACTTTCTCTCTGGTACTTCAAAGATCGTTGGTAATCTTGTGGAGTGTCCGTCGCGCTCCCAGGATCTTCCAAATGAGGCGATTCTGCCACGGACATCCTTGACTTGAACCAAGTGAACGTTCCCGTGTTGAAAATCTTCCCACAGGCATCAGTTGCTTTTAGATTAAACAAACCCATACTGCAGTCTGCTTTTTTGTCTCTGCTTGTGAAAGCAGCAGAGTGTGCTGCCTAATGACTAACCACCTTCTGTAAATTTTGGTTCAAAGTCATTATAATTAATAGTCTGGTTTTCTGTTCATTCCAGCTTAATTCCGTAAATTCAAACTATTAGTTTAACTAATAATAATCCTAAAATTTTCAGTTTATACACAACATGTGAACTATTACCATAGTTTTCCGTCTGGGTCCCAAATCTCCTATTTGTGTTGAGCCGATTCTTTTGTTCGGAGCATTTCCCGCCATATGGCTCAGGTCCTGCTGAAAAGAAAGGTAGCGAAAACGTAACGGTCGTTCTGATGACAAAAATGCTGATCACCTATTTTTTTTTTTTTTTAAGCAATCTATCCTTTTTCAGCCTGGCAATTTGATAAGATGTGTTCTTCAGAACGAAAAAACCCACAACTCTTTGTGCCCGAGATGAAGCAGTGATGTTGGGATTCATTTCACTTAGTTTTATGCATCTGCAAGTAGGAGTTACTCTGCCTGAAGGAGGTTCCTTTTATTGGAAATTAAGGCAGGGAGGCACCTCAGGATGGAGACTGAATCCAGTTTAAGAGAGGTGACTGAAACTGGCAAGATGAAATCGCTTTCTTAACTGCTGATTACTTAAATGCTTTACTACTAAATTTCTTGCTGAAGTTCTGCAATCTACTTGTGCAAATTATGCTGGACCAAATTTACTCTTGCCCCTATTTAGGCATCAGCAACTTAATATTCACCTGCAGGGACAAAACCGAAAGCAGCACAACACAGACAGGTAAATTTGAGGCATTGGAAGAATCCTGTGTAAGCAGGAACCCACCTGTCGATCCATTGAACTTTGGTTCTTGGGTGACGGTACGGTAGACTACATATGCTGATCTTTGAGGTTCTGAAGAATCGAAATAAGTCTTTCTTCCAGTTTCCCTCACGTAAGGCATAGAAGAAGCAGTTTCATCATCCTTACTTTGACCCCTGTGTTGGTAACTTGGTTTTACTTTGGGCTCTGAAGTGTGAATTCCTAAAAGTGAAAAAAGAAACAAAAATGTTGTGCTGTTACTCCAAATTTGTCCTACTGCAGGAGACTGGAGGCTGGAAGACAAGGTTAAAAAAATGTTCTTTGTGGATAGTCCAATCCAGATCGGGATTGTCCGTATTTGCCACTAAGAACAGAAATCAGCTAGGTGGTGCTAAATCACCGAGCAGTTGAGTAAATAAAAGTGAATAAGCCAAGGGTTTTCTCAAAATACCTTTGCCTGTTCCTGTAGTAGGTGAATTTCTTGGCTTCTCAGAAATCCGTTTCTCTTCCTTTGCTTCTTTACCGTGATGGTTCTTTACCAGCTCAGTCTGGTTTGTTTCTGAGGGATTAAAATAGCACATATTGACTTTTTAAAAAAGCTCGCAAAATTTTCTGATCCAAAAATGCGGTGGTGTTTTGAAAACCTAATCTCCCACTTCGTACACAGGTCTTCTTGGGTGGAACATGGTTTTACATGTTAATTATTCTAAAAGTATCATTCCTCAAAAGGTAAGCAAAAGTGTCTATATTTCCTCTAGCAGAGGAAATCTTGAAAGCGAACTCACAGACTGACTATAAACACAAAGGCCGGATACGTCCTTTCTCTGCACTGCCTAGGTGGTGTGTGGACCTCTGGAACCTCCATGGTTGAGCCCGTGGAGACCAATGCCCTCCGAAGGAGACCACCTGGCTGAACCATGAATGGCTTCTTCTGTCTGGAGCATCTAGGTACATCCTGGACGTGGGCAGTTCGTGAACAGAACAAAACACTACCCATGAGGAGGCTAAAATTGTAATAGCATTGGTTGCGTAGGCAAGCCCACTTCCAACTACAAACAGAACTTTACAGGGAAGGCTGCAGCATAAAGTAGCCCCAGCGCTCTCCAGCTGGCCCCTGCGACTCCGCAGGAAGAGGCGGCTTTGCCTGTTCTTCCTTTGCTCCTGCGCTTTTGGTCAATAAGCTCTTTTGGTTCCTCTCAGATCAGGCCAGAATGCAGCAGAAACTCTGTACTTCTGCTTCAGTTTAGGGGGTAGTTTAAAGCCAAAAGCATCATAAATCCATCCCAATCAAAACTCCAGGGAAATCCTAGTTGTAGAAGAATACCATGCAAAGCAAGCTCATTCTTTCGCCCACTGCTGGGAGGAAAAAAGTTGAACGCTTCTTGAGAGGAAACTGAAATGCTACTGCAAAACTGTTTCTACCACTTTCCGTATCGAGAGAAAAAACGAGAAGTTAAAGGTGGACTATTTTGAGCGTTATTAAATACTTTCAAAAGAATAAATCACATAAACGATTCTGCAGAAACCAGGGATCAGAATATTCGTGCACATCTGCGTGTCTTTGGATTCATCCCTCTGAGATGGGTAGCGAAAGGAATTCTTGCTATCAAGGTGGCTAAATGATTGTTCATGAATATTCTATCTGACTAATTGTAAAGCTTCATAAAGCTTTCCGTTTCTCTCTGTGGATACTGCTGCAATCTACTTGTGCAAATTATGCTGGACCAAATTTACGCTTGCCCCTATTTAGGCATCAGCAACTTAATATTCACCTGCAGGGACAAAACCGAAAGCAGCACAACACAGACAGGTAAATTTGAGGCATTGGAAGAATCCTGTGTAAGCAGGAACCCACCTGTCGATCCATTGAACTTTGGTTCCTGGGTGACGGTACGGTAGACTACATATGCTGATCTTTGAGGTTCTGAAGAATCGAAATAAGTCTTTCTTCCAGTTTCCCTCACGTAAGGCATAGAAGAAGCAGTTTCATCATCCTTACTTTGACCCCTGTGTTGGTAACTTGGTTTTACTTTGGGCTCTGAAGTGTGAATTCCTAAAAGTGAAAAAGCAAACAAAAATGTTGTGCTGTTACTCCAAATTTGTCCTACTGCAGGAGACTGGAGGCTGGAAGACAAGGTTAAAAAAATGTTCTTTGTGGATAGTCCAATCCAGATCGGGATTGTCCGTATTTGCCACTAAGAACAGAAATCAACTAGGTGGTGCTAAATCACCGAGCAGTTGCGTAAATAAAAGTGAATAAGCCAAGGGTTTTCTCAAAATACCTTTGCCTGTTCCTGTAGTAGGTGAATTTCTTGGCTTCTCAGAAATCCATTTCTCTTCCTTTGCTTCTTTACCGTGATGGTTCTTTACCAGCTCAGTCTGGTTTGTTTCTGAGGGATTAAAATAGCACATATTTACTGTTTTATAAAAGCTCACAAAATTTTCTGATCCAAAAATGCGGTGGTGTTTTGAAAACCTAATCTCCCACTTCATACACAGGTCTTCTTGGGTGGAACATGGTTTTACACGTTAATTTTTCTAAAAGTATCATTCCTCAAAAGGAAAGTGGCTGTATTCCTTCTAGCAGAGTTCGTGGTCACAAAATCTTGAAAGCAACCTCCAAAACTGACTGATAAACACAAAGACCAAGGCTACTTTGAACTTGTACAGTTGCTGTGAGCAGGTCTGGCTCCAAAGGCTTCTCATTATGAATTAGAAAATCTTCATGAATACTGTATTTAGGGTTTACAGTTTAAAAGTACAAACGTTTGCTTGGAATCCACATACACATTCGTAATTCCTGAGAATGAAAAGTTGCGTGCAATGTATGTGTGCGTTCACAGGGGGAAGAAGTAAGTCCTTCTGGGAAGTCAAAGTGTAGCATCGAAATGGGAACGCAATGCAAAGGGACTCGGAGGCACAGGGTGACAGACACCTTGTGAGCTCGGAGTGTGTGTCGTTACAAGAGAACTCAGTTAGCAACAGAACAGGAACCGTGATATGGTCCAGTCTACCGGTGCTTGTTTCTCATCCCTTGCACATGAGGTATGCTTTGCCTCTGTCTCAGTTGTATCAGTTCAGCTGTGTGTTGCCCTGCAAGCTGAACAACTAAAATGAGGTGGCATAAAAAATAGCTTCAATTTATAAAAGGATTATTTTAATCCTCAGGCACTTCAGTGATACAGTTTAGAGCATGGGCCTGCAAATAGTTTTAACAGCTGAACTGGCATGGCTGACGTAGTGACAAACAGCCTTGCAGAAATGCCATTGAATGGCTGGAGATTCAACCTTCCTATAGCAGCTTTACCTCCGATGTCAGCACACCTAGTAGCTAAGGCTGTTCTACTCCATGCATGTCCTTTTTATAACTCCACAGAACCATGTATTTTCTATGCAATAGTTTCTCCCTATAGCAGTAATTTAAAAAGTGGCAAACATTGTCCAAGCAGATGAAAAGTACTTGCCTTTCTGCACGTCTCGCTCGGTAGCTTCCAAGGGTAATGGCTCATTTTCCCGAGGTGAAGACACAGTTGTGGTTGATTGGTGTTCGTGAGGGTACTGAATCCTGTAATACTCTCCTAAACATACCCCAAGAGGGAAAAAAAAACCCCAGAGTTTCCTATATTGGCAGCATTGCTGTTTAGGAAAGAGTGACCAATGTCATATTTACCAGATTTGTAGCATATGTCCTTTATTGCTCTTTCCTCTTCAACATCTGCAGCAGTCTTAGGCACCCAATTGGAAACATCTGTAGGAAGTATTTTTAAAAGATTACTAGAGAGTTGTACAAAGACGTTCAACAATTCTTAATAATCAAATACCTGAATGAATTTCATTTTGGTCACGATTTGTTTTTTTTTTGCTGACTGCGACCTCTGCTTCTGGACAGAAAAATGATTCCTTAACAGCAGGTATTTCCAAGTGCAACGTGCTGATGACAAAAATGCTGATCACCTATTTTTTTTTTTTTAAGCAATCTATCCTTTTTCAGCCTGGCAATTTGATAAGATGTGTTCTTCAGAACGAAAAAACCCACAACTCTTTGTGCCCGAGATGAAGCAGTGATGTTGGCATTCATTTCACTTAGTTTTATGCATCTGCAAGTAGGGGTTACTCTGCCTGAAGGAGGTTCCTTTTATTGGAAATTAAGGCAGGGAGGCACCTCAGGATGGAGACTGAATCCAGTTTAAGAGAGGTGACTGAAACTGGCAAGATGAAATCGCTTTCTTAACTGCTGATTACTTAAATGCTTTACTACTAAATTTCTTGCTGAAGTTCTGCAATCTACTTGTGCAAATTATGCTGGACCAAATTTACTCTTGACCCTATTTAGGCATCAGCAACTTAATATTCACCTGCAGGGACAAAACCGAAAGCAGCACAACACAGACAGGTAAATTTGAGGCATTGGAAGAATCCTGTGTAAGCAGGAACCCACCTGTCGATCCATTGAACTTTGGTTCTTGGGTGACGGTACGGTAGACTACATATGCTGATCTTCAAGGTCCTGAAGAATCGAAATAAGTCTTTCTTCCAGTTTCCCTCACGTAAGGCATAGAAAGAGCAGTTTCTTCATCCTTACTTTGACCCCTGTGTTGGTAACTTGGTTTTACTTTGGGCTCTGAAGTGTGAATTCCTAAAAGTGAAAAAGCAAACAAAAATGTTGTGCTGTTACTCCAAATTTGTCCTACTGCAGGAGACTGGAGGCTGGAAGACAAGGTTAAAAAAATGTTCTTTGTGGATAGTCCAATCCAGATCGGGATTGTCCGTATTTGCCACTAAGAACAGAAATCAGCTAGGTGGTGCTAAATCACCGAGCAGTTGAGTAAATAAAAGTGAATAAGCCAAGGGTTTTCTCAAAATACCTTTGCCTGTTCCTGTAGTAGGTGAATTTCTTGGCTTCTCAGAAATCCATTTCTCTTCCTTTGCTTCTTTACCGTGATGGTTCTTTACCAGCTCAGTCTGGTTTGTTTCTGAGGGATTAAAATAGCACATATTTACTGTTTTATAAAAGCTCACAAAATTTTCTGATCCAAAAATGCGGTGGTGTTTTGAAAACCTAATCTCCCACTTCATACACAGGTCTTCTTGGGTGGAACATGGTTTTACACGTTAATTTTTCTAAAAGTATCATTCCTCAAAAGGAAAGTGGCTGTATTCCTTCTAGCAGAGTTCGTGGTCACAAAATCTTGAAAGCAACCTCCAAAACTGACTGATAAACACAAAGACCAAGGCTACTTTGAACTTGTACAGTTGCTGTGAGCAGGTCTGGCTCCAAAGGCTTCTCATTATGAATTAGAAAATCTTCATGAATACTGTATTTAGGGTTTACAGTTTAAAAGTACAAACGTTTGCTTGGAATCCACATACACATTCGTAATTCCTGAGAATGAAAAGTTGCGTGCAATGTATGTGTGCGTTCACAGGGGGAAGAAGTAAGTCCTTCTGGGAAGTCAAAGTGTAGCATCGAAATGGGAACGCAATGCAAAGGGACTCGGAGGCACAGGGTGACAGACACCTTGTGAGCTCGGAGTGTGTGTCGTTACAAGAGAACTCAGTTAGCAACAGAACAGGAACCGTGATATGGTCCAGTCTACCGGTGCTTGTTTCTCATCCCTTGCACATGAGGTATGCTTTGCCTCTGTCTCAGTTGTATCAGTTCAGCTGTGTGTTGCCCTGCAAGCTGAACAACTAAAATGAGGTGGCATAAAAAATAACTTCAATTTATAAAAGGATTATTTTAATCCTCAGGCACTTCAGTGATACAGTTTAGAGCATGGGCCTGCAAATAGTTTTAACAGCTGAACTGGCATGGCTGACATAGTGACAAACAGCCTTGCAGAAATGCCATTGAATGGCTGGAGATTCAACCTTCCTATAGCAGCTTTACCTCCGATGTCAGCACACCTAGTAGCTAAGGCTGTTCTACTCTATGCATGTCCTTTTTATAACTCCACAGAACCATTTATTTTCTATGCAATAGTTTCTCCCTATAGCAGTAATTTAAAAAGTGGCAAACATTGTCCAAGCAGATGAAAAGTACTTGCCTTTCTGCACGTCTCGCTCGGTAGCTTCCAAGGGTAATGGCTCATTTTCCCGAGGTGAAGACACAGTTGTGGTTGATTGGTGTTCGTGAGGGTACTGAATCCTGTAATACTCTCCTAAACATACCCCAAGAGGGAAAAAAAAACCCCAGAGTTTCCTATATTGGCAGCATTGCTGTTTAGGAAAGAGTGACCAATGTCATATTTACCAGATTTGTAGCATATGTCCTTTATTGCTCTTTCCTCTTCAACATCTGCAGCAGTCTTAGGCACCCAATTGGAAACATCTGTAGGAAGTATTTTTAAAAGATTACTAGATAGTTGTACAAAGACGTTCAACAATTCTTAATAATCAAATACCTGAATGAATTTCATTTTGGTCACGATTTGGTTTTTTTTGCTGACTGTGACCGAAACATCTTCAGTCCTCATTTTCAAAATAATCCTGCCTTTACACTCAAAAGGAAATCTTGCGATTAACCATGTGACCAGGGAGTGGTTGTCACAAAACCCCTGCCCAAAGTTACTGTCCTGCAACGTCTGCCGGCAGAGCTGGTGAAGTGAGTGCTCCTTACCTGTCTCAGTGAAGGCTAACTAAGATTAGCCAAGCCCTGCTGTTTCTAGTTTTGAGATGAATGTGGCTTCCTCAGACTGAAACCGAGTTGGGAAGCACTAACAGGCAGCCCTGCCAGCCAACCTGAAGGGCAGGGGGAAAGTGAAAAGCAGCTTGGGGCTGCCTGAGAACTAGCAGAGTAATTTGCGGAGTGCACGCATGAGAGTAGGTCGTTCCCTCACTTTCACTCTGCGGGAATGTGCAATTGCTTCCTTCCCTGTGAATCTCTCATCTCTAAGTGACATACCTTCACTAGTTTAACTACATTTAAAAAAAAAAAAAAAAGTATTTGTACGTGTACACAGGCAGTTAAACCAGCGCAGAGTGTTGTATGGATTCTCTTTGCTAGATTTAAGGATAACTTTCTGTAATAAAACGAGACTGCCTAGAGGGTTTTGGAAATCAGTGGAACAAATTACTTAAGCTGAAGTCACACCACTATCGTTCCTAAACAATCCTGTGAGTTCGCCTTCAGTGACCAGTGTGTACAGCCCCTGTTCAAAAGCTTGTTTGCAGAAGAGGAGTGCCTCCTCAACTCGTAATTTCGTCCCTGAATTTTGAGCAATTTTGGAATCGAAACCCATGCTACTGCCTTGTAAAAGAAAGAAAAAAACTCTTTACGAGTCTCTTCATCCTGCTCCGTATCGTCCTCTTCATCCTCTTCGTCGTTGAGGTTTATGATCAGTGGAGGGTGAATTGGTCTTAAAATAGTCTCTTGAGTTCTGAGTGGTTCTTGACGATGGGCTGGATGCAGAATCCCTTCTTGGACACCCTGTTGTAATGGGGCATCTGCAGAAAAGAACGTGATCTTGATTTTGTTTGGAGGGAACTAGATATCGAATCCAAGCTCAGACCAGCAGGTGTAGTTTTGAAATCCTTATCATACTGAAGGACTCGTTACATAGACAGATTGTGCCTTTTAGGCAAAATACTTTAATTTAAAATAATAATAATTTACACTTCATTAGAAGAAAATCAGAAAAGACAGTCTTTTCCTCAGGCATTTCTATCTCCCCATAATGTCTGCAGCAAAACGGTTTCAGCACTGGGATAGCATTTTCTGAGCGCCAGGAAATGCAAGGGACTGAAAATAAACATGGTGAAAAATGGTGGGTCCATTTGTATTGTTGAAGCCGACCAATTTGCAGCTATAGATACAACCCGGATTCTGTGCATTCTATCAGAAGTATTGAAGCGGGCTATGTTTTGCAGTTTGAAAGCGAGAAGGTGAAGCACGGGCATTTTCTTTTATTCCAGGTGTTGTTAGTTGTGTGCATCTCTTGCTTGCCTACGAGCAGCATGCGTATCATCTTAAACCCATTTCAGTACCACTCCTGCAGATGGGATTTGTTGTATCTCATGCAAGAGAAAGTAAGGTGCAACACTTTAGCTTGATAGAGCCTTTTTCAGTGTCCCGACTAGGATATTATTAGCTCTGCGGAGTGTAAGCCCAATCAAACTTAAATGAGTTTAACAAGATTTTGAAGTATTAAGCGGAATAAATGCAGTGTTGGTATTGGCAATGTTATTGTGGAGCACGCGGACTTTGAATTTGAATCCATGTAACGTGTTGTGCTCTATCAACAGATACTGCTACTAGTGGAAGGAGGATCCATAGCATGACAGCTCAAAACCCCCATATGGCCCCCCTATTCAAATGCCAGGGCAATTCCTTTCTGTGCCTTGAACTTGCTGGGAGAGCAGACCGTACCTGAGTGATTTGCCATGGTACAGTTCTCGACCTTAATAGATATTACGGGAGCGCTGGAAGGACGATTTTGTGTATTTACTTACGCTAAGGAACAAATTGTTGAGAAAGTATTGTTACTCACTGTTGCTAGGTGGCAAAAAAAGTCCATTTATATGACGAGGTTTGCTATGATGGAATGCGCAGCTGATCCTCATGCAGCCTATGGGTTGTGTTTCCCAGTAACAGCGGATGTTGCTGTACTTCTGCTGCAGGAGAAAACGGTTTTCAGATCTTGTAAAAAGAAGCAGAAAAAGGACCAAATGGATGAATAGGTGGTGCCCTGCTGTGCAGATTTTGTGGAACCACATTCTGATATTTTAGAACGTTTAAAGTTATCTTAAGCTCCAGATAACTCTAAAGTTGCCCCGAGTGAGCTCAGACAAATAGGAACTCGGGTTTATAGCCTGGCTATGACCTACATCCCAGCGGAGAGCTGCAAATGCCAGGTTGCCGGTTACTTTTTAACGCGTTTCTGTGTAATTTTTTAAAGGAAGACAAAGTCACACGTGAAAATATTGGAATATCACCCGGTTCCAGACATTAACAGCTGGGGCTAGGAGCAGCACCTCCAAAACACGCCGCTCTTGGACTGTAGTCAGTACCACTGGACCATCTGCCGAGACACGCTGGGGTCTGGAGCCGAGGTATCAACTTCTACCTTTACATAATAAACCTCCCTTTCAAGACGGATATATCAGGAAAATGAAGGCTACAAACCACTCTGCAATCTACAGCATTTACCTGTGCATAGTGGGAATAGAAATGGGAATAGCTGTCACTCCCAGCTGCGGCCATTTTCACCTCCTGTGCTTCTCCACTCTCTTAACGCTGGCAGAACATACAGGAAAACGTTAAAGCTATCAACGTTCAGGCAAATTGTAATCTTATCCTGAAAGCGGGAGTTTTCTTTCAAAAACTGGACCTTCAGAACCTTAGCTCTGCTGCTTTTTTGAAACAAAACTCCCACAGACAGCAAAATACGCTTGAACGAAGGAGGTGGTACCTTCTCCAGCCTTGCTGAACCGACGAAGGCAGTTGCTAGCCGGTATAGAATGTTACCTTTCCACGGTTGCCAACCGCTCCTCCAGCTGGTGACATCAGCGTGATGGCGCTGCGTGGCCTGTCCAGCTTGAACATCTTCCTTTGTCTGCATTGCTTCAGAGTGAAGTACGGGAAATCGGACCGTTGCAAAGAGTCTCCCATTCCGGTGTTTCTTTAACGTAACATGGACCGAACCCATTTGGCGGGGCTCAGTACCCAGCTTCTTGCCGTGGGACCTGTGGCCTTAGAAACAAAGCTTTGGCACCACAAAGACAAACCTTGTTCGTTGACTCTTTGTAACCAAAACCCTCGTGCCCAATGTTTTTCTTACTGGACCTCTTTCTTTGGATGGGGAAACTTGCTGCTTCCCACTAGTGCACTCTTAGCTGTTAACTGCTTGCGTTGTTGGGGTTCATTGCTTCTGCGTGCTTCCAGGACGCCCGCTGCCACAGCTAAAGCAGACAGAAGAGCGTACACTTGTGTCCCTAATTAACACCTCTGTTCTCATGCAGGTCCTAGGCTGCCTCTGAACAAAAAATACCTAGGGCGGAGATGAAGTTGCGGTCCTGGAAGATGGCGGGGCGAGCTGCTCTCCCCAGGACATGGGGTCACATTTACAACACGGAGTGACAACGGCAAAGGAGAATACCTCGTGCCTGAGCACCGGGGCTTTGGCCCGGGAATAAAGTGATTTCTACGGGAAGGACTTCACCTAAGTACAGAAGGAAACCGCTGGCTGGGCTCAAGGTGGGGAGTGCTGGCGAGAGCTGTGAACAGAGAAAGGCTGTGAAAAGGCTCCCACAGTTCCGTAAGCCCTACGACTGAGTGGGGCACAGAGGGGAAGGAAAATTCAGGAGGGCAGATGAGAGCCTTTGGAAGAAAGTGGGAACACCGCCAAGAGCTATCCGAAGAGGGGCTCTTTGCAGCTGTATAGCTGTGCCTAAATGAGGCACAGAAGAAGGTCTGGTCAGGAAGAATGAATTCTGTATTGGGCTTGCGTGGCCAGGTTTTGGTAGCGGCGGGGGCTACGGGGGTGGCTTCTGTGAGAAGCTGCCGGAAGCTTCCCCCATGTCCCATAGAGCCAACGCCAGCCGGCTCCTAGACGGACCCGCCGCTGGGCAAGGCCGAGCCCATCAGCGACGGTGGTAGCGCCTCTGTGATAACGTCTGTAAGAAGGGGAAAAGACTGCTGGGCAACAGGAGCCGGAGAGAGGAGTGAGAATATGTGAGAGGAAGGAACAGCTCTGCAGACACCAAGGTCAGTGAAGAAGGAGGGGGAGGAGGTGCTGCAGGCACCGGAGCCGAGATTGCCCCGCAGCCCGTGGTGAAGACGATGGTGAGGCAGGCTGTCCCCCTGCAGCCCATGGAGGTCCATGGTGGAGCAGCGTGGAGGACAGCACGCCGCAGCAGGTGGATGCCCGAAGGAGGCTGTGACCCCGTGGAGAGCCTGCGCTGGAGCAGGCTCCTGGCAGGACCCTTGGACCCCTGGAGACCGAGGAGCCCAGGCTGGAGCAGGGGAAGAGGGCGAGGAGTCCTCCCCCTGAGGAGGGAGGCGCGGCAGAGACCACATGTGATGAGTTGACCGCAAGCCCCCTTCCCCGTCCCCCTGCGCGGCTCCCAGGGGAGGAGGTGGAGGAGAAGCAGGAGTGAACTTGAGCCCGGGAAGAAGGGAGGGGTGGCGGGAAGGTGTTCTAAGATTTAGGTTTTATTTCCCAGTACCCTGCTGGGATGTGATTGGTAATAAAGCCAGTGAACTTCCCCGAGCCGAGTGTGTTTTGCCCGTGGCGGTGAGGGGCGAGCGATCTGTCCCCGTCCTTCTCTGGGCCCAGGAGCCTTTCGCGGTGTTTCCTCTCCCCTGCCCAGCTGAGGAGGGCAGTGACAGAGCGGCTTTGGTGGGCACCTGGCGTCCAGCCGCGGCCAGGCCCCCACCGACCCAGAGGCTGCGCAGCGAGGCAGAGAGCCTGGGTGAGAAAAGGAGGCCGCTGCCCTGAGGGAGGCAGGAGGAGACCCAGAGAGGCCCCCACCCGCTGGGGACAGGGCCCCCAGGCCCGGGCGTGTGGCACCCTGGAGAGCAGAACAGGCAGCCTGAGGAAAGGCTGCCGGCCCGGGGGAAGGGCAGCGCCGACGGCTGGCGGCCGCCTCAGCCCGGCGCCGAGCACAGCTGGGGCGGCCCGGCCCGGCCCGGCCCGGCCCCGCCAGGCCGGGAGCCGCCGCTGTGGGCAGCGGAGCTGCCCCAGGCCCGCGGCCGGGCTGGGCGTCGGAGAGCGGCGGAGCCGCCGCCTGGCTGAGGGCTGCTGGCGAGAGGCGACCGCGGCCCGGCCCGCCGTCCCCGGCACACAGGTGCGTCGCGGGGCTGCTGGCGGGCGGCCGGGGCCGGCGGCGGGAGGGGGCGGCCGGGGCCATGAGGCGCCGTGGCGCGGCGCAGCGGCAGGTTCCGTGGTCTGTTCGTGACCGAGGTGAAGGAGGAGCCGTCGGCCAAGCGGGAGCGCCAGGTGGCCGGGGCGGCACGGGGCCGGGCCGGGGGCAGGCGGGGCCGCAGTCCCCGCGGCGGGGCCGTGGCCGTGGCCGTGGCCGGTCCCCGTGCCCGGGGGAGTCGCTGGGCCGCGGGGAGGGGGACAGCCGAGAGGTTTCGGTGCAGCTCTTGAGCGCAGTGCGCGGTCGAGGTGTCCCTAGGGCTCCCCCCTGAAATGCGGGCCAGAAAGGTCGTTTGGGTGCCGTTTTGGCTCTGTCCCAGGCTTTTCCTGCCAGGTGCATCCAGGTGCTCACCCTGGCGGTGTGTTTGCTTTTGCTCAGTGTGGGCAACAGTCGTGGCGAGGAAGGAGGCCGCTCCAAGGTGGTCGTGCTGGCGGCCTGTGGAAAAGCATCCTGAAAACTCAGCTTGTCTCTCTCTCTCTCTCTCTCTCTCTCTCTGGGTTTTTGGTTTTGGTTTGGTTTTGTCTTTTTTTGTGATCGAAGGCGTATCAGGCTTCTGACAGAAGAATTCATTTGAGGCTGGATATAGGTGTGGAATACTTGCCAAGGGGCAAGTAATGGAGGCCAATCAAAGTTTGTTGTCCCCGAGATGTCGGGACAGATTGGGGTGGCATTCACCTGTCCAGCTGTAGCCCTCCCCCAACTCGCGTTTCCCGGTTTTAGTAGCAGCACCTACTGCTGTCTGTTGGCTGCCCAGAGAACTGGAATGCGTCTGGGTGACTTTCTCCCGCTGGTGTTTGACTTCTGGGTGGAAGAGCGGGAAGGATTGCCAAACCATCAGCAACTGAATTGTTGGGCTCTCAGTGCCAACACCATCTTGATAATGGTGGTGGAAGGGTACCTCCCCGTGCTGGTTTTGTCTGGGATAGAGTTAATCATCTCCATAGTGGGTGCTATGGGGCTGTGCTGCTTTGGATTTGTGCTGAAAACGGTGTTGCTAACACAGGGACGCTTTTGTTACTGCTGAGCAGCGCTCCCACAGCGTCAAGGCCTTTGCTGCTTCTCACCCCACCCCACCAGCGAGTAGGCTGGGGGTGCCCAAGAAGCTGGGAGGGGACACGGGCGGGACAGCTGTCCCCAGCTGAGCGAAGGGGTGTTCCGCACCGTAGGACGTCGTGCTCAGCAATAAAAAGCTGGGGACAGAAGGAGGAAGGGGGAGGTTTGGAGTGATGGCGTTTGTCTTCCCAGGTCAGGCGTGATGGAGCCCTGCTTTCCTGGAGGTGGCAGACAGGCGTACAGTGCAATTCCTGCTGAAAAGGTGGACGGAGCCTGCTGTTGCGTGACTACCTATAAGGGTAATGAGGAAGACCCACATGCAGATTTCTCATGCTGACTAGAAGCCCTGTTTTACTTGCTTTTCACTTTTATGAAGTGAAGTCCGCGCCACACGGACACGTCCTTTAAATACGTGCAGGGACGGGGACTCCACCACTTCCCTGGGCAGCCCGTTCCAGGGCTCGACAACCCTTTTGGGGAGGAAGTTTTTCCTCATACGCAATCTAAACCTCCCCTGGCGCAGCTTGAGGCCGTTTCCTCTCGTCCTGTCACGTGTTACCTGGGAGAAGAGCCCG
Source organism: Nipponia nippon (assembly GCF_047370975.1). Taxonomy (NCBI): domain Eukaryota; kingdom Metazoa; phylum Chordata; class Aves; order Pelecaniformes; family Threskiornithidae; genus Nipponia; species Nipponia nippon. The sequence continues at coordinate 48,293,004 of NW_028262347.1, forward strand.
ACCCCCACCTGGCTCCAACCTCCTTGCAGGTAGTTGTGGAGAGGGGTAAGGTCTCCCCTCAGCCTCCTTCTCTCCAGGCAGCAACCCCGTTCCAAACAACCCCCCTTCCCTCAGCCGCAGCAGGGCACAGCCCAGCACAGCCTGCGCCTGCTCAGGCTACCTGTGCTGTGGATAATGTAGGTAAAATAGATAATGTAGATAAAATAGAATACCTCTTTATTTGTATTAGGTACATTTATCGTACACTTACGAACATACAAACACTAGTTTTAAACACAAATGCCCATTTTTACCAGTTTCAAAATGCTACAGCGTCCTTCCTACATCTTAGTTTTGGAATATGCAATTTTATCATCTTCCGATCTCCAGTTGATAAAGCTAAACTGAAATAAGGACATTTTCTTGTCAATTGACGCGCCGGCTTCATCTCCTGTCTACATATCGTTCTCCTTTTCTGTTCACTTCCGTGCCTTCCTGGCTCTGCTGCCAAAACAGATGTACAGACCGTTGTGTGCATAATTTAGTAGAGTGAAACTATATGCTCTTTCAGAAACATCTTAAGAAGTAAGCTTTCAAGACGAGACACAAGACAGAGGTTCTCATCTCTGCTTTCAAGACAGCTGTAAAATGTCTTAGTGGTCCTTAGGGTATCTTGTGAATGTTTGGTAGCCTGGGTCCTTTTCTGAATTGGGACCTGGGCTGATCATCGTTCAGCTATGGCAGGTGCTTCACGAGGAATCCACCAGAGAGACGCAGAGATCACACTCACATGGTCCCTGCTGTGCTTTGGCCAGTGCTACAAGCCAAAACCCGCTTCTTGCAGCTCCTCGCTTTACAGGCGGGAGCATGGTTTGCTTTCCTATCAGTAGTACTGTGACAAATTAGGAATCATGGGTTAGTTAGGCAAAATGACACGTCTGCAAACAAATGGAACTATTAACTGCCCTTTCAGACTGCTCAGCGTTGCTTAGAATCTTGCGGGTTTTGGTTGGGGAAGTTTTAAGGGCAAGTTTACGTTTTCTAGGTGGGCAGAGACGTGTCCCTCTGACTGAAAAGACTGAGTTGTAAAAATTTCTGTCAGACAGTTACCTGAATGGTTGTTTTAAACCTGGAGAACGTTTTTGCACGTGGATTTCTTTTCCTCCAAGTTGGTGCACTGTAAGATCCTGAAGTATGTTTGTCTACAGGAAAAGCATATACATTGTCTCTTAATTTCAGCTACAATTTCCGGAGAGACTCTCTGAGCCTGACATGGGAATTAAATATTACATGAGCTGAAGTGTCAAGGAATGCATCAGGTGAATCATAGCTCATCATCTGAAATACAAGCTAGTGTTAAATACAGACTTTCTCTCTGGTACTTCAAAGATCGTTGGTAATCTTGTGGAGTGTCCGTCGCGCTCCCAGGATCTTCCAAATGAGGCGATTCTGCCACGGACATCCTTGACTTGAACCAAGTGAACGTTCCCGTGTTGAAAATCTTCCCACAGGCATCAGTTGCTTTTAGATTAAACAAACCCATACTGCAGTCTGCTTTTTTGTCTCTGCTTGTGAAAGCAGCAGAGTGTGCTGCCTAATGACTAACCACCTTCTGTAAATTTTGGTTCAAAGTCATTATAATTAATAGTCTGGTTTTCTGTTCATTCCAGCTTAATTCCGTAAATTCAAACTATTAGTTTAACTAATAATAATCCTAAAATTTTCAGTTTATACACAACATGTGAACTATTACCATAGTTTTCCGTCTGGGTCCCAAATCTCCTATTTGTGTTGAGCCGATTCTTTTGTTCGGAGCATTTCCCGCCATATGGCTCAGGTCCTGCTGAAAAGAAAGGTAGCGAAAACGTAACGGTCGTTCTGATGACAAAAATGCTGATCACCTATTTTTTTTTTTTTTTAAGCAATCTATCCTTTTTCAGCCTGGCAATTTGATAAGATGTGTTCTTCAGAACGAAAAAACCCACAACTCTTTGTGCCCGAGATGAAGCAGTGATGTTGGGATTCATTTCACTTAGTTTTATGCATCTGCAAGTAGGAGTTACTCTGCCTGAAGGAGGTTCCTTTTATTGGAAATTAAGGCAGGGAGGCACCTCAGGATGGAGACTGAATCCAGTTTAAGAGAGGTGACTGAAACTGGCAAGATGAAATCGCTTTCTTAACTGCTGATTACTTAAATGCTTTACTACTAAATTTCTTGCTGAAGTTCTGCAATCTACTTGTGCAAATTATGCTGGACCAAATTTACTCTTGCCCCTATTTAGGCATCAGCAACTTAATATTCACCTGCAGGGACAAAACCGAAAGCAGCACAACACAGACAGGTAAATTTGAGGCATTGGAAGAATCCTGTGTAAGCAGGAACCCACCTGTCGATCCATTGAACTTTGGTTCTTGGGTGACGGTACGGTAGACTACATATGCTGATCTTTGAGGTTCTGAAGAATCGAAATAAGTCTTTCTTCCAGTTTCCCTCACGTAAGGCATAGAAGAAGCAGTTTCATCATCCTTACTTTGACCCCTGTGTTGGTAACTTGGTTTTACTTTGGGCTCTGAAGTGTGAATTCCTAAAAGTGAAAAAAGAAACAAAAATGTTGTGCTGTTACTCCAAATTTGTCCTACTGCAGGAGACTGGAGGCTGGAAGACAAGGTTAAAAAAATGTTCTTTGTGGATAGTCCAATCCAGATCGGGATTGTCCGTATTTGCCACTAAGAACAGAAATCAGCTAGGTGGTGCTAAATCACCGAGCAGTTGAGTAAATAAAAGTGAATAAGCCAAGGGTTTTCTCAAAATACCTTTGCCTGTTCCTGTAGTAGGTGAATTTCTTGGCTTCTCAGAAATCCGTTTCTCTTCCTTTGCTTCTTTACCGTGATGGTTCTTTACCAGCTCAGTCTGGTTTGTTTCTGAGGGATTAAAATAGCACATATTGACTTTTTAAAAAAGCTCGCAAAATTTTCTGATCCAAAAATGCGGTGGTGTTTTGAAAACCTAATCTCCCACTTCGTACACAGGTCTTCTTGGGTGGAACATGGTTTTACATGTTAATTATTCTAAAAGTATCATTCCTCAAAAGGTAAGCAAAAGTGTCTATATTTCCTCTAGCAGAGGAAATCTTGAAAGCGAACTCACAGACTGACTATAAACACAAAGGCCGGATACGTCCTTTCTCTGCACTGCCTAGGTGGTGTGTGGACCTCTGGAACCTCCATGGTTGAGCCCGTGGAGACCAATGCCCTCCGAAGGAGACCACCTGGCTGAACCATGAATGGCTTCTTCTGTCTGGAGCATCTAGGTACATCCTGGACGTGGGCAGTTCGTGAACAGAACAAAACACTACCCATGAGGAGGCTAAAATTGTAATAGCATTGGTTGCGTAGGCAAGCCCACTTCCAACTACAAACAGAACTTTACAGGGAAGGCTGCAGCATAAAGTAGCCCCAGCGCTCTCCAGCTGGCCCCTGCGACTCCGCAGGAAGAGGCGGCTTTGCCTGTTCTTCCTTTGCTCCTGCGCTTTTGGTCAATAAGCTCTTTTGGTTCCTCTCAGATCAGGCCAGAATGCAGCAGAAACTCTGTACTTCTGCTTCAGTTTAGGGGGTAGTTTAAAGCCAAAAGCATCATAAATCCATCCCAATCAAAACTCCAGGGAAATCCTAGTTGTAGAAGAATACCATGCAAAGCAAGCTCATTCTTTCGCCCACTGCTGGGAGGAAAAAAGTTGAACGCTTCTTGAGAGGAAACTGAAATGCTACTGCAAAACTGTTTCTACCACTTTCCGTATCGAGAGAAAAAACGAGAAGTTAAAGGTGGACTATTTTGAGCGTTATTAAATACTTTCAAAAGAATAAATCACATAAACGATTCTGCAGAAACCAGGGATCAGAATATTCGTGCACATCTGCGTGTCTTTGGATTCATCCCTCTGAGATGGGTAGCGAAAGGAATTCTTGCTATCAAGGTGGCTAAATGATTGTTCATGAATATTCTATCTGACTAATTGTAAAGCTTCATAAAGCTTTCCGTTTCTCTCTGTGGATACTGCTGCAATCTACTTGTGCAAATTATGCTGGACCAAATTTACGCTTGCCCCTATTTAGGCATCAGCAACTTAATATTCACCTGCAGGGACAAAACCGAAAGCAGCACAACACAGACAGGTAAATTTGAGGCATTGGAAGAATCCTGTGTAAGCAGGAACCCACCTGTCGATCCATTGAACTTTGGTTCCTGGGTGACGGTACGGTAGACTACATATGCTGATCTTTGAGGTTCTGAAGAATCGAAATAAGTCTTTCTTCCAGTTTCCCTCACGTAAGGCATAGAAGAAGCAGTTTCATCATCCTTACTTTGACCCCTGTGTTGGTAACTTGGTTTTACTTTGGGCTCTGAAGTGTGAATTCCTAAAAGTGAAAAAGCAAACAAAAATGTTGTGCTGTTACTCCAAATTTGTCCTACTGCAGGAGACTGGAGGCTGGAAGACAAGGTTAAAAAAATGTTCTTTGTGGATAGTCCAATCCAGATCGGGATTGTCCGTATTTGCCACTAAGAACAGAAATCAGCTAGGTGGTGCTAAATCACCGAGCAGTTGCGTAAATAAAAGTGAATAAGCCAAGGGTTTTCTCAAAATACCTTTGCCTGTTCCTGTAGTAGGTGAATTTCTTGGCTTCTCAGAAATCCATTTCTCTTCCTTTGCTTCTTTACCGTGATGGTTCTTTACCAGCTCAGTCTGGTTTGTTTCTGAGGGATTAAAATAGCACATATTTACTGTTTTATAAAAGCTCACAAAATTTTCTGATCCAAAAATGCGGTGGTGTTTTGAAAACCTAATCTCCCACTTCATACACAGGTCTTCTTGGGTGGAACATGGTTTTACACGTTAATTTTTCTAAAAGTATCATTCCTCAAAAGGAAAGTGGCTGTATTCCTTCTAGCAGAGTTCGTGGTCACAAAATCTTGAAAGCAACCTCCAAAACTGACTGATAAACACAAAGACCAAGGCTACTTTGAACTTGTACAGTTGCTGTGAGCAGGTCTGGCTCCAAAGGCTTCTCATTATGAATTAGAAAATCTTCATGAATACTGTATTTAGGGTTTACAGTTTAAAAGTACAAACGTTTGCTTGGAATCCACATACACATTCGTAATTCCTGAGAATGAAAAGTTGCGTGCAATGTATGTGTGCGTTCACAGGGGGAAGAAGTAAGTCCTTCTGGGAAGTCAAAGTGTAGCATCGAAATGGGAACGCAATGCAAAGGGACTCGGAGGCACAGGGTGACAGACACCTTGTGAGCTCGGAGTGTGTGTCGTTACAAGAGAACTCAGTTAGCAACAGAACAGGAACCGTGATATGGTCCAGTCTACCGGTGCTTGTTTCTCATCCCTTGCACATGAGGTATGCTTTGCCTCTGTCTCAGTTGTATCAGTTCAGCTGTGTGTTGCCCTGCAAGCTGAACAACTAAAATGAGGTGGCATAAAAAATAGCTTCAATTTATAAAAGGATTATTTTAATCCTCAGGCACTTCAGTGATACAGTTTAGAGCATGGGCCTGCAAATAGTTTTAACAGCTGAACTGGCATGGCTGACGTAGTGACAAACAGCCTTGCAGAAATGCCATTGAATGGCTGGAGATTCAACCTTCCTATAGCAGCTTTACCTCCGATGTCAGCACACCTAGTAGCTAAGGCTGTTCTACTCCATGCATGTCCTTTTTATAACTCCACAGAACCATGTATTTTCTATGCAATAGTTTCTCCCTATAGCAGTAATTTAAAAAGTGGCAAACATTGTCCAAGCAGATGAAAAGTACTTGCCTTTCTGCACGTCTCGCTCGGTAGCTTCCAAGGGTAATGGCTCATTTTCCCGAGGTGAAGACACAGTTGTGGTTGATTGGTGTTCGTGAGGGTACTGAATCCTGTAATACTCTCCTAAACATACCCCAAGAGGGAAAAAAAACCCCAGAGTTTCCTATATTGGCAGCATTGCTGTTTAGGAAAGAGTGACCAATGTCATATTTACCAGATTTGTAGCATATGTCCTTTATTGCTCTTTCCTCTTCAACATCTGCAGCAGTCTTAGGCACCCAATTGGAAACATCTGTAGGAAGTATTTTTAAAAGATTACTAGAGAGTTGTACAAAGACGTTCAACAATTCTTAATAATCAAATACCTGAATGAATTTCATTTTGGTCACGATTTGTTTTTTTTTTGCTGACTGCGACCTCTGCTTCTGGACAGAAAAATGATTCCTTAACAGCAGGTATTTCCAAGTGCAACGTGCTGATGACAAAAATGCTGATCACCTATTTTTTTTTTTTTAAGCAATCTATCCTTTTTCAGCCTGGCAATTTGATAAGATGTGTTCTTCAGAACGAAAAAACCCACAACTCTTTGTGCCCGAGATGAAGCAGTGATGTTGGCATTCATTTCACTTAGTTTTATGCATCTGCAAGTAGGGGTTACTCTGCCTGAAGGAGGTTCCTTTTATTGGAAATTAAGGCAGGGAGGCACCTCAGGATGGAGACTGAATCCAGTTTAAGAGAGGTGACTGAAACTGGCAAGATGAAATCGCTTTCTTAACTGCTGATTACTTAAATGCTTTACTACTAAATTTCTTGCTGAAGTTCTGCAATCTACTTGTGCAAATTATGCTGGACCAAATTTACTCTTGACCCTATTTAGGCATCAGCAACTTAATATTCACCTGCAGGGACAAAACCGAAAGCAGCACAACACAGACAGGTAAATTTGAGGCATTGGAAGAATCCTGTGTAAGCAGGAACCCACCTGTCGATCCATTGAACTTTGGTTCTTGGGTGACGGTACGGTAGACTACATATGCTGATCTTCAAGGTCCTGAAGAATCGAAATAAGTCTTTCTTCCAGTTTCCCTCACGTAAGGCATAGAAAGAGCAGTTTCTTCATCCTTACTTTGACCCCTGTGTTGGTAACTTGGTTTTACTTTGGGCTCTGAAGTGTGAATTCCTAAAAGTGAAAAAGCAAACAAAAATGTTGTGCTGTTACTCCAAATTTGTCCTACTGCAGGAGACTGGAGGCTGGAAGACAAGGTTAAAAAAATGTTCTTTGTGGATAGTCCAATCCAGATCGGGATTGTCCGTATTTGCCACTAAGAACAGAAATCAGCTAGGTGGTGCTAAATCACCGAGCAGTTGAGTAAATAAAAGTGAATAAGCCAAGGGTTTTCTCAAAATACCTTTGCCTGTTCCTGTAGTAGGTGAATTTCTTGGCTTCTCAGAAATCCATTTCTCTTCCTTTGCTTCTTTACCGTGATGGTTCTTTACCAGCTCAGTCTGGTTTGTTTCTGAGGGATTAAAATAGCACATATTTACTGTTTTATAAAAGCTCACAAAATTTTCTGATCCAAAAATGCGGTGGTGTTTTGAAAACCTAATCTCCCACTTCATACACAGGTCTTCTTGGGTGGAACATGGTTTTACACGTTAATTTTTCTAAAAGTATCATTCCTCAAAAGGAAAGTGGCTGTATTCCTTCTAGCAGAGTTCGTGGTCACAAAATCTTGAAAGCAACCTCCAAAACTGACTGATAAACACAAAGACCAAGGCTACTTTGAACTTGTACAGTTGCTGTGAGCAGGTCTGGCTCCAAAGGCTTCTCATTATGAATTAGAAAATCTTCATGAATACTGTATTTAGGGTTTACAGTTTAAAAGTACAAACGTTTGCTTGGAATCCACATACACATTCGTAATTCCTGAGAATGAAAAGTTGCGTGCAATGTATGTGTGCGTTCACAGGGGGAAGAAGTAAGTCCTTCTGGGAAGTCAAAGTGTAGCATCGAAATGGGAACGCAATGCAAAGGGACTCGGAGGCACAGGGTGACAGACACCTTGTGAGCTCGGAGTGTGTGTCGTTACAAGAGAACTCAGTTAGCAACAGAACAGGAACCGTGATATGGTCCAGTCTACCGGTGCTTGTTTCTCATCCCTTGCACATGAGGTATGCTTTGCCTCTGTCTCAGTTGTATCAGTTCAGCTGTGTGTTGCCCTGCAAGCTGAACAACTAAAATGAGGTGGCATAAAAAATAACTTCAATTTATAAAAGGATTATTTTAATCCTCAGGCACTTCAGTGATACAGTTTAGAGCATGGGCCTGCAAATAGTTTTAACAGCTGAACTGGCATGGCTGACGTAGTGACAAACAGCCTTGCAGAAATGCCATTGAATGGCTGGAGATTCAACCTTCCTATAGCAGCTTTACCTCCGATGTCAGCACACCTAGTAGCTAAGGCTGTTCTACTCTATGCATGTCCTTTTTATAACTCCACAGAACCATTTATTTTCTATGCAATAGTTTCTCCCTATAGCAGTAATTTAAAAAGTGGCAAACATTGTCCAAGCAGATGAAAAGTACTTGCCTTTCTGCACGTCTCGCTCGGTAGCTTCCAAGGGTAATGGCTCATTTTCCCGAGGTGAAGACACAGTTGTGGTTGATTGGTGTTCGTGAGGGTACTGAATCCTGTAATACTCTCCTAAACATACCCCAAGAGGGAAAAAAAAACCCCAGAGTTTCCTATATTGGCAGCATTGCCATTTAGGAAAGAGTGACCAATGTCATATTTACCAGATTTGTAGCATATGTCCTTTATTGCTCTTTCCTCTTCAACATCTGCAGCAGTCTTAGGCACCCAATTGGAAACATCTGTAGGAAGTATTTTTAAAAGATTACTAGAGAGTTGTACAAAGACGTTCAACAATTCTTAATAATCAAATACCTGAATGAATTTCATTTTGGTCACGATTTGGTTTTTTTTGCTGACTGTGACCGAAACATCTTCAGTCCTCATTTTCAAAATAATCCTGCCTTTACACTCAAAAGGAAATCTTGCGATTAACCATGTGACCAGGGAGTGGTTGTCACAAAACCCCTGCCCAAAGTTACTGTCCTGCAACGTCTGCCGGCAGAGCTGGTGAAGTGAGTGCTCCTTACCTGTCTCAGTGAAGGCTAACTAAGATTAGCCAAGCCCTGCTGTTTCTAGTTTTGAGATGAATGTGGCTTCCTCAGACTGAAACCGAGTTGGGAAGCACTAACAGGCAGCCCTGCCAGCCAACCTGAAGGGCAGGGGGAAAGTGAAAAGCAGCTTGGGGCTGCCTGAGAACTAGCAGAGTAATTTGCGGAGTGCACGCATGAGAGTAGGTCGTTCCCTCACTTTCACTCTGCGGGAATGTGCAATTGCTTCCTTCCCTGTGAATCTCTCATCTCTAAGTGACATACCTTCACTAGTTTAACTACATTTAAAAAAAAAAAAAAGTATTTGTACACGTACACAGGCAGTTAAACCAGCGCAGAGTGTTGTATGGATTCTCTTTGCTAGATTTAAGGATAACTTTCTGTAATAAAACGAGACTGCCTAGAGAGTTTTGGAAATCAGTGGAACAAATTACTTAAGCTGAAGTCACACCACTATCGTTCCTAAACAATCCTGTGAGTTCGCCTTCAGTGACCAGTGTGTACAGCCCCTGTTCAAAAGCTTGTTTGCAGAAGAGGAGTGCCTCCTCAACTCGTAATTTCGTCCCTGAATTTTGAGCAATTTTGGAATCGAAACCCATGCTACTGCCTTGTAAAAGAAAGAAAAAAACTCTTTACGAGTCTCTTCATCCTGCTCCGTATCGTCCTCTTCATCCTCTTCGTCGTTGAGGTTTATGATCAGTGGAGGGTGAATTGGTCTTAAAACAGTCTCTTGAGTTCTGAGTGGTTCTTGACGATGGGCTGGATGCAGAATCCCTTCTTGGACACCCTGTTGTAATGGGGCATCTGCAGAAAAGAACGTGATCTTGATTTTGTTTGGAGGGAACTAGATATCGAATCCAAGCTCAGACCAGCAGGTGTAGTTTTGAAATCCTTATCATACTGAAGGACTCGTTACATAGACAGATTGTGCCTTTTAGGCAAAATACTTTAATTTAAAATAATAATAATTTACACTTCATTAGAAGAAAATCAGAAAAGACAGTCTTTTCCTCAGGCATTTCTATCTCCCCATAATGTCTGCAGCAAAACGGTTTCAGCACTGGGATAGCATTTTCTGAGCGCCAGGAAATGCAAGGGACTGAAAATAAACATGGTGAAAAATGGTGGGTCCATTTGTATTGTTGAAGCCGACCAATTTGCAGCTATAGATACAACCCGGATTCTGTGCATTCTATCAGAAGTATTGAAGCGGGCTATGTTTTGCAGTTTGAAAGCGAGAAGGTGAAGCACGGGCATTTTCTTTTATTCCAGGTGTTGTTAGTTGTGTGCATCTCTTGCTTGCCTACGAGCAGCATGCGTATCATCTTAAACCCATTTCAGTACCACTCCTGCAGATGGGATTTGTTGTATCTCATGCAAGAGAAAGTAAGGTGCAACACTTTAGCTTGATAGAGCCTTTTTCAGTGTCCCGACTAGGATATTATTAGCTCTGCGGAGTGTAAGCCCAATCAAACTTAAATGAGTTTAACAAGATTTTGAAGTATTAAGCGGAATAAATGCAGTGTTGGTATTGGCAATGTTATTGTGGAGCACGCGGACTTTGAATTTGAATCCATGTAACGTGTTGTGCTCTATCAACAGATACTGCTACTAGTGGAAGGAGGATCCATAGCATGACAGCTCAAAACCCCCATATGGCCCCCCTATTCAAATGCCAGGGCAATTCCTTTCTGTGCCTTGAACTTGCTGGGAGAGCAGACCGTACCTGAGTGATTTGCCATGGTACAGTTCTCGACCTTAATAGATATTACGGGAGCGCTGGAAGGACGATTTTGTGTATTTACTTACGCTAAGGAACAAATTGTTGAGAAAGTATTGTTACTCACTGTTGCTAGGTGGCAAAAAAGTCCATTTATATGACGAGGTTTGCTATGATGGAATGCGCAGCTGATCCTCATGCAGCCTATGGGTTGTGTTTCCCAGTAACAGCGGATGTTGCTGTACTTCTGCTGCAGGAGAAAACGGTTTTCAGATCTTGTAAAAAGAAGCAGAAAAAGGACCAAATGGATGAATAGGTGGTGCCCTGCTGTGCAGATTTTGTGGAACCACATTCTGATATTTTAGAACGTTTAAAGTTATCTTAAGCTCCAGATAACTCTAAAGTTGCCCCGAGTGAGCTCAGACAAATAGGAACTCGGGTTTATAGCCTGGCTATGACCTACATCCCAGCGGAGAGCTGCAAATGCCAGGTTGCCGGTTACTTTTTAACGCGTTTCTGTGTAATTTTTTAAAGGAAGACAAAGTCACACGTGAAAATATTGGAATATCACCCGGTTCCAGACATTAACAGCTGGGGCTAGGAGCAGCACCTCCAAAACACGCCGCTCTTGGACTGTAGTCAGTACCACTGGACCATCTGCCGAGACACGCTGGGGTCTGGAGCCGAGGTATCAACTTCTACCTTTACATAATAAACCTCCCTTTCAAGACGGATATATCAGGAAAATGAAGGCTACAAACCACTCTGCAATCTACAGCATTTACCTGTGCATAGTGGGAATAGAAATGGGAATAGCTGTCACTCCCAGCTGCGGCCATTTTCACCTCCTGTGCTTCTCCACTCTCTTAACGCTGGCAGAACATACAGGAAAACGTTAAAGCTATCAACGTTCAGGCAAATTGTAATCTTATCCTGAAAGCGGGAGTTTTCTTTCAAAAACTGGACCTTCAGAACCTTAGCTCTGCTGCTTTTTTGAAACAAAACTCCCACAGACAGCAAAATACGCTTGAACGAAGGAGGTGGTACCTTCTCCAGCCTTGCTGAACCGACGAAGGCAGTTGCTAGCCGGTATAGAATGTTACCTTTCCACGGTTGCCAACCGCTCCTCCAGCTGGTGACATCAGCGTGATGGCGCTGCGTGGCCTGTCCAGCTTGAACATCTTCCTTTGTCTGCATTGCTTCAGAGTGAAGTACGGGAAATCGGACCGTTGCAAAGAGTCTCCCATTCCGGTGTTTCTTTAACGTAACATGGACCGAACCCATTTGGCGGGGCTCAGTACCCAGCTTCTTGCCGTGGGACCTGTGGCCTTAGAAACAAAGCTTTGGCACCACAAAGACAAACCTTGTTCGTTGACTCTTTGTAACCAAAACCCTCGTGCCCAATGTTTTTCTTACTGGACCTCTTTCTTTGGATGGGGAAACTTGCTGCTTCCCACTAGTGCACTCTTAGCTGTTAACTGCTTGCGTTGTTGGGGTTCATTGCTTCTGCGTGCTTCCAGGACGCCCGCTGCCACAGCTAAAGCAGACAGAAGAGCGTACACTTGTGTCCCTAATTAACACCTCTGTTCTCATGCAGGTCCTAGGCTGCCTCTGAACAAAAAATACCTAGGGGGAGATGAAGTTGCGGTCCTGGAAGATGGCGGGGCGAGCTGCTCTCCCCAGGACATGGGGTCACATTTACAACACGGAGTGACAACGGCAAAGGAGAATACCTCGTGCCTGAGCACCGGGGCTTTGGCCCGGGAATAAAGTGATTTCTACGGGAAGGACTTCACCTAAGTACAGAAGGAAACCGCTGGCTGGGCTCAAGGTGGGGAGTGCTGGCGAGAGCTGTGAACAGAGAAAGGCTGTGAAAAGGCTCCCACAGTTCCGTAAGCCCTACGACTGAGTGGGGCACAGAGGGGAAGGAAAATTCAGGAGGGCAGATGAGAGCCTTTGGAAGAAAGTGGGAACACCGCCAAGAGCTATCCGAAGAGGGGCTCTTTGCAGCTGTATAGCTGTGCCTAAATGAGGCACAGAAGAAGGTCTGGTCAGGAAGAATGAATTCTGTATTGGGCTTGCGTGGCCAGGTTTTGGTAGCGGCGGGGGCTACGGGGGTGGCTTCTGTGAGAAGCTGCCGGAAGCTTCCCCCGTGTCCCATAGAGCCAACGCCAGCCGGCTCCTAGACGGACCCGCCGCTGGGCAAGGCCGAGCCCATCAGCGACGGTGGTAGCGCCTCTGTGATAACGTCTGTAAGAAGGGGAAAAGACTGCTGGGCAACAGGAGCCGGAGAGAGGAGTGAGAATATGTGAGAGGAAGGAACAGCTCTGCAGACACCAAGGTCAGTGAAGAAGGAGGGGGAGGAGGTGCTGCAGGCACCGGAGCCGAGATTGCCCCGCAGCCCGTGGTGAAGACGATGGTGAGGCAGGCTGTCCCCCTGCAGCCCATGGAGGTCCATGGTGGAGCAGCGTGGAGGACAGCACGCCGCAGCAGGTGGATGCCCGAAGGAGGCTGTGACCCCGTGGAGAGCCTGCGCTGGAGCAGGCTCCTGGCAGGACCCTTGGACCCCTGGAGACCGAGGAGCCCAGGCTGGAGCAGGGGAAGAGGGCGAGGAGTCCTCCCCCTGAGGAGGGAGGCGCGGCAGAGACCACATGTGATGAGTTGACCGCAAGCCCCCTTCCCCGTCCCCCTGCGCGGCTCCCAGGGGAGGAGGTGGAGGAGAAGCAGGAGTGAACTTGAGCCCGGGAAGAAGGGAGGGGTGGCGGGAAGGTGTTCTAAGATTTAGGTTTTATTTCCCAGTACCCTGCTGGGATGTGATTGGTAATAAAGCCAGTGAACTTCCCCGAGCCGAGTGTGTTTTGCCCGTGGCGGTGAGGGGCGAGCGATCTGTCCCCGTCCTTCTCTGGGCCCAGGAGCCTTTCGCGGTGTTTCCTCTCCCCTGCCCAGCTGAGGAGGGCAGTGACAGAGCGGCTTTGGTGGGCACCTGGCGTCCAGCCGCGGCCAGGCCCCCACCGACCCAGAGGCTGCGCAGCGAGGCAGAGAGCCTGGGTGAGAAAAGGAGGCCGCTGCCCTGAGGGAGGCAGGAGGAGACCCAGAGAGGCCCCCACCCGCTGGGGACAGGGCCCCCAGGCCCGGGCGTGTGGCACCCTGGAGAGCAGAACAGGCAGCCTGAGGAAAGGCTGCCGGCCCGGGGGAAGGGCAGCGCCGACGGCTGGCGGCCGCCTCAGCCCGGCGCCGAGCACAGCTGGGGCGGCCCGGCCCGGCCCGGCCCGGCCCCGCCAGGCCGGGAGCCGCCGCTGTGGGCAGCGGAGCTGCCCCAGGCCCGCGGCCGGGCTGGGCGTCGGAGAGCGGCGGAGCCGCCGCCTGGCTGAGGGCTGCTGGCGAGAGGCGACCGCGGCCCGGCCCGCCGTCCCCGGCACACAGGTGCGTCGCGGGGCTGCTGGCGGGCGGCCGGGGCCGGCGGCGGGAGGGGGCGGCCGGGGCCATGAGGCGCCGTGGCGCGGCGCAGCGGCAGGTTCCGTGGTCTGTTCGTGACCGAGGTGAAGGAGGAGCCGTCGGCCAAGCGGGAGCGCCAGGTGGCCGGGGCGGCACGGGGCCGGGGCGGGGGCAGGCGGGGCCGCAGTCCCCGCGGCGGGGCCGTGGCCGTGGCCGTGGCCGTGGCCGTGGCCGTGGCCGGTCCCCGTGCCCGGGGGAGTCGCTGGGCCGCGGGGAGGGGGACAGCCGAGAGGTTTCGGTGCAGCTCTTGAGCGCAGTGCGCGGTCGAGGTGTCCCTAGGGCTCCCCCCTGAAATGCGGGCCAGAAAGGTCGTTTGGGTGCCGTTTTGGCTCTGTCCCAGGCTTTTCCTGCCAGGTGCATCCAGGTGCTCACCCTGGCGGTGTGTTTGCTTTTGCTCAGTGTGGGCAACAGTCGTGGCGAGGAAGGAGGCCGCTCCAAGGTGGTCGTGCTGGCGGCCTGTGGAAAAGCATCCTGCCGTCCGCGCCTGTGAGCCCTGTGGGGAAAACTCAGCTTGTCTCTCTCTCTCTCTCTCTCTCTCTGGGTTTTTGGTTTTGGTTTGGTTTTGTCTTTTTTTGTGATCGAAGGCGTATCAGGCTTCTGACAGAAGAATTCATTTGAGGCTGGATATAGGTGTGGAATACTTGCCAAGGGGCAAGTAATGGAGGCCAATCAAAGTTTGTTGTCCCCGAGATGTCGGGACAGATTGGGGTGGCATTCACCTGTCCAGCTGTAGCCCTCCCCAACTCGCGTTTCCCGGTTTTAGTAGCAGCACCTACTGCTGTCTGTTGGCTGCCCAGAGAACTGGAATGCGTCTGGGTGACTTTCTCCCGCTGGTGTTTGACTTCTGGGTGGAAGAGCGGGAAGGATTGCCAAACCATCAGCAACTGAATTGTTGGGCTCTCAGTGCCAACACCATCTTGATAATGGTGGTGGAAGGGTACCTCCCCGTGCTGGTTTTGTCTGGGATAGAGTTAATCGTCTCCATAGTGGGTGCTATGGGGCTGTGCTGCTTTGGATTTGTGCTGAAAACGGTGTTGCTAACACAGGGACGCTTTTGTTACTGCTGAGCAGCGCTCCCACAGCGTCAAGGCCTTTGCTGCTTCTCACCCCACCCCACCAGCGAGTAGGCTGGGGGTGCCCAAGAAGCTGGGAGGGGACACGGGCGGGACAGCTGTCCCCAGCTGAGCGAAGGGGTGTTCCGCACCGTAGGACGTCGTGCTCAGCAATAAAAAGCTGGGGACAGAAGGAGGAAGGGGGGAGGTTTGGAGTGATGGCGTTTGTCTTCCCAGGTCAGGCGTGATGGAGCCCTGCTTTCCTGGAGGTGGCAGACAGGCGTACAGTGCAATTCCTGCTGAAAAGGTGGACGGAGCCTGCTGTTGCGTGACTACCTATAAGGGTAATGAGGAAGACCCACATGCAGATTTCTCATGCTGACTAGAAGCCCTGTTTTACTTGCTTTTCACTTTTATGAAGTGAAGTCCGCGCCACACGGACACGTCCTTTAAATACGTGCAGGGACGGGGACTCCACCACTTCCCTGGGCAGCCCGTTCCAGGGCTCGACAACCCTTTTGGGGAGGAAGTTTTTCCTCATACGCAATCTAAACCTCCCCTGGCGCAGCTTGAGGCCGTTTCCTCTCGTCCTGTCACGTGTTACCTGGGAGAAGAGCCCGACCCCCACCTGGCTCCAACCTCCTTGCAGGTAGTTGTGGAGAGGGGTAAGGTCTCCCCTCAGCCTCCTTCTCTCCAGGCAGCAACCCCGTTCCAAACAACCCCCCTTCCCTCAGCCGCAGCAGGGCACAGCCCAGCACAGCCTGCGCCTGCTCAGGCTACCTGTGCTGTGGATAATGTAGGTAAAATAGATAATGTAGATAAAATAGAATACCTCTTTATTTGTATTAGGTACATTTATCGTACACTTACGAACATACAAACACTAGTTTTAAACACAAATGCCCATTTTTACCAGTTTCAAAATGCTACAGCGTCCTTCCTACATCTTAGTTTTGGAATATGCAATTTTATCATCTTCCGATCTCCAGTTGATAAAGCTAAACTGAAATAAGGACATTTTCTTGTCAATTGACGCGCCGGCTTCATCTCCTGTCTACATATCGTTCTCCTTTTCTGTTCACTTCCGTGCCTTCCTGGCTCTGCTGCCAAAACAGATGTACAGACCGTTGTGTGCATAATTTAGTAGAGTGAAACTATATGCTCTTTCAGAAACATCTTAAGAAGTAAGCTTTCAAGACGAGACACAAGACAGAGGTTCTCATCTCTGCTTTCAAGACAGCTGTAAAATGTCTTAGTGGTCCTTAGGGTATCTTGTGAATGTTTGGTAGCCTGGGTCCTTTTCTGAATTGGGACCTGGGCTGATCATCGTTCAGCTATGGCAGGTGCTTCACGAGCAATCCACCAGAGAGACGCAGAGATCACACTCACATGGTCCCTGCTGTGCTTTGGCCAGTGCTACAAGCCAAAACCCGCTTCTTGCAGCTCCTCGCTTTACAGGCGGGAGCATGGTTTGCTTTCCTATCAGTAGTACTGTGACAAATTAGGAATCATGGGTTAGTTAGGCAAAATGACACGTCTGCAAACAAATGGAACTATTAACTGCCCTTTCAGACTGCTCAGCGTTGCTTAGAATCTTGCGGGTTTTGGTTGGGGAAGTTTTAAGGGCAAGTTTACGTTTTCTAGGTGGGCAGAGACGTGTCCCTCTGACTGAAAAGACTGAGTTGTAAAAATTTCTGTCAGACAGTTACCTGAATGGTTGTTTTAAACCTGGAGAACGTTTTTGCACGTGGATTTCTTTTCCTCCAAGTTGGTGCACTGTAAGATCCTGAAGTATGTTTGTCTACAGGAAAAGCATATACATTGTCTCTTAATTTCAGCTACAATTTCCGGAGAGACTCTCTGAGCCTGACATGGGAATTAAATATTACATGAGCTGAAGTGTCAAGGAATGCATCAGGTGAATCATAGCTCATCATCTGAAATACAAGCTAGTGTTAAATACAGACTTTCTCTCTGGTACTTCAAAGATCGTTGGTAATCTTGTGGAGTGTCCGTCGCGCTCCCAGGATCTTCCAAATGAGGCGATTCTGCCACGGACATCCTTGACTTGAACCAAGTGAACGTTCCCGTGTTGAAAATCTTCCCACAGGCATCAGTTGCTTTTAGATTAAACAAACCCATACTGCAGTCTGCTTTTTTGTCTCTGCTTGTGAAAGCAGCAGAGTGTGCTGCCTAATGACTAACCACCTTCTGTAAATTTTGGTTCAAAGTCATTATAATTAATAGTCTGGTTTTCTGTTCATTCCAGCTTAATTCCGTAAATTCAAACTATTTGTTTAACTAATAATAATCCTAAAATTTTCAGTTTATACACAACATGTGAACTATTACCATAGTTTTCCGTCTGGGTCCCAAATCTCCTATTTGTGTTGAGCCGATTCTTTTGTTCGGAGCATTTCCCG
Organism: Nipponia nippon; assembly: GCF_047370975.1. Classification (NCBI taxonomy): domain Eukaryota; kingdom Metazoa; phylum Chordata; class Aves; order Pelecaniformes; family Threskiornithidae; genus Nipponia; species Nipponia nippon. The sequence continues at coordinate 48,310,675 of NW_028262347.1, forward strand.
CCATATGGCTCAGGTCCTGCTGAAAAGAAAGGTAGCGAAAACGTAACGGTCGTTCTGATGACAAAAATGCTGATCACCTATTTTTTTTTTTTTAAGCAATCTATCCTTTTTCAGCCTGGCAATTTGATAAGATGTGTTCTTCAGAACGAAAAAACCCACAACTCTTTGTGCCCGAGATGAAGCAGTGATGTTGGGATTCATTTCACTTAGTTTTATGCATCTGCAAGTAGGAGTTACTCTGCCTGAAGGAGGTTCCTTTTATTGGAAATTAAGGCAGGGAGGCACCTCAGGATGGAGACTGAATCCAGTTTAAGAGAGGTGACTGAAACTGGCAAGATGAAATCGCTTTCTTAACTGCTGATTACTTAAATGCTTTACTACTAAATTTCTTGCTGAAGTTCTGCAATCTACTTGTGCAAATTATGCTGGACCAAATTTACTCTTGCCCCTATTTAGGCATCAGCAACTTAATATTCACCTGCAGGGACAAAACCGAAAGCAGCACAACACAGACAGGTAAATTTGAGGCATTGGAAGAATCCTGTGTAAGCAGGAACCCACCTGTCGATCCATTGAACTTTGGTTCCTGGGTGACGGTACGGTAGACTACATATGCTGATCTTTGAGGTCCTGAAGAATCGAAATAAGTCTTTCTTCCAGTTTCCCTCACGTAAGGCATAGAAAGAGCAGTTTCTTCATCCTTACTTTGACCCCTGTGTTGGTAACTTGGTTTTACTTTGGGCTCTGAAGTGTGAATTCCTAAAAGTGAAAAAGCAAACAAAAATGTTGTGCTGTTACTCCAAATTTGTCCTACTGCAGGAGACTGGAGGCTGGAAGACAAGGTTAAAAAAATGTTCTTTGTGGATAGTCCAATCCAGATCGGGATTGTCCGTATTTGCCACTAAGAACAGAAATCAGCTAGGTGGTGCTAAATCACCGAGCAGTTGAGTAAATAAAAGTGAATAAGCCAAGGGTTTTCTCAAAATACCTTTGCCTGTTCCTGTAGTAGGTGAATTTCTTGGCTTCTCAGAAATCCGTTTCTCTTCCTTTGCTTCTTTACCGTGATGGTTCTTTACCAGCTCAGTCTGGTTTGTTTCTGAGGGATTAAAATAGCACATATTGACTTTTTAAAAAAGCTCGCAAAATTTTCTGATCCAAAAATGCGGTGGTGTTTTGAAAACCTAATCTCCCACTTCGTACACAGGTCTTCTTGGGTGGAACATGGTTTTACATGTTAATTATTCTAAAAGTATCATTCCTCAAAAGGAAAGCAAAAGTGTCTATATTTCCTCTAGCAGAGGAAATCTTGAAAGCGAACTCACAGACTGACTATAAACACAAAGGCCGGATACGTCCTTTCTCTACACTGCCTAGGTGGTGTGTGGACCTCTGGAACCTCCATGGTTGAGCCCGTGGAGACCAATGCCCTCCGAAGGAGACCACCTGGCTGAACCATGAATGGCTTCTTCTGTCTGGAGCATCTAGGTACATCCTGGACGTGGGCAGTTCGTGAACAGAACAAAACACTACCCATGAGGAGGCTAAAATTGTAATAGCATTGGTTGCGTAGGCAAGCCCACTTCCAACTACAAACAGAACTTTACAGGGAAGGCTGCAGCATAAAGTAGCCCCAGCGCTCTCCAGCTGGCCCCTGCGACTCCGCAGGAAGAGGCGGCTTTGCCTGTTCTTCCTTTGCTCCTGCGCTTTTGGTCAATAAGCTCTTTTGGTTCCTCTCAGATCAGGCCAGAATGCAGCAGAAACTCTGTACTTCTGCTTCAGTTTAGGGGGTAGTTTAAAGCCAAAAGCATCACAAATCCATCCCAATCAAAACTCCAGGGAAATCCTAGTTGTAGAAAAATACCATGCAAAGCAAGCTCATTCTTTCGCCCACTGCTGGGAGGAAAAAAGTTGAACGCTTCTTGAGAGGAAACTGAAATGCTACTGCAAAACTGTTTCTACCACTTTCCGTATCGAGAGAAAAAACGAGAAGTTAAAGGTGGACTATTTTGAGCGTTATTAAATACTTTCAAAAGAATAAATCACATAAAAGATTCTGCAGAAACCAGGGATCAGAATATTCGTGCACATCTGCGTGTCTTTGGATTCATCCCTCTGAGATGGGTAGCGAAAGGAATTCTTGCTATCAAGGTGGCTAAATGATTGTTCATGAATATTCTATCTGACTAATTGTAAAGCTTCATAAAGCTTTCCGTTTCTCTCTGTGGATACTGCTGCAATCTACTTGTGCAAATTATGCTGGACCAAATTTACGCTTGCCCCTATTTAGGCATCAGCAACTTAATATTCACCTGCAGGGACAAAACCGAAAGCAGCACAACACAGACAGGTAAATTTGAGGCATTGGAAGAATCCTGTGTAAGCAGGAACCCACCTGTCGATCCATTGAACTTTGGTTCTTGGGTGACGGTACGGTAGACTACATATGCTGATCTTCGAGGTCCTGAAGAATCGAAATAAGTCTTTCTTCCAGTTTCCCTCACGTAAGGCATAGAAAGAGCAGTTTCTTCATCCTTACTTTGACCCCTGTGTTGGTAACTTGGTTTTACTTTGGGCTCTGAAGTGTGAATTCCTAGAAGTGAAAAAGCAAACAAAAATGTTGTGCTGTTACTCCAAATTTGTCCTACTGCAGGAGACTGGAGGCTGGAAGACAAGGTTAAAAAAATGTTCTTTGTGGATAGTCCAATCCAGATCGGGATTGTCCGTATTTGCCACTAAGAACAGAAATCAGCTAGGTGGTGCTAAATCACCGAGCAGTTGAGTAAATAAAAGTGAATAAGCCAAGGGTTTTCTCAAAATACCTTTGCCTGTTCCTGTAGTAGGTGAATTTCTTGGCTTCTCAGAAATCCATTTCTCTTCCTTTGCTTCTTTACCGTGATGGTTCTTTACCAGCTCAGTCTGGTTTGTTTCTGAGGGATTAAAATAGCACATATTTACTGTTTTATAAAAGCTCGCAAAATTTTCTGATCCAAAAATGCGGTGGTGTTTTGAAAACCTAATCTCCCACTTCATACACAGGTCTTCTTGGGTGGAACATGGTTTTACGTGTTAATTATTCTAAAAGTATCATTCCTCAAAAGGAAAGTGGCTGTATTCCTTCTAGCAGAGTTCGTGGTCACAAAATCTTGAAAGCAACCTCCAAAACTGACTGATAAACACAAAGACCAAGGCTACTTTGAACTTGTACAGTTGCTGTGAGCAGGTCTGGCTCCAAAGGCTTCTCATTATGAATTAGATAATCTTCATGAATACTGTATTTAGGGTTTACAGTTTAAAAGTACAAACGTTTGCTTGGAATCCACATACACATTCGTAATTCCTGAGAATGAAAAGTTGCGTGCAATGTATGTGTGCGTTCACAGGGGGAAGAAGTAAGTCCTTCTGGGAAGTCAAAGTGTAGCATCGAAATGGGAACGCAATGCAAAGGGACTCGGAGGCACAGGGTGACAGACACCTTGTGAGCTCGGAGTGTGTGTCGTTACAAGAGAACTCAGTTAGCAACAGAACAGGAACCGTGATATGGTCCAGTCTACCGGTGCTTGTTTCTCATCCCTTGCACATGAGGTATGCTTTGCCTCTGTCTCAGTTGTATCAGTTCAGCTGTGTGTTGCCCTGCAAGCTGAACAACTAAAATGAGGTGGCATAAAAAATAGCTTCAATTTATAAAAGGATTATTTTAATCCTCAGGCACTTCAGTGATACAGTTTAGAGCATGGGCCTGCAAATAGTTTTAACAGCTGAACTGGCATGGCTGACGTAGTGACAAACAGCCTTGCAGAAATGCCATTGAATGGCTGGAGATTCAACCTTCCTATAGCAGCTTTACCTCCGATGTCAGCACACCTAGTAGCTAAGGCTGTTCTACTCTATGCATGTCCTTTTTATAACTCCACAGAACCATTTATTTTCTATGCAATAGTTTCTCCCTATAGCAGTAATTTAAAAAGTGGCAAACATTGTCCAAGCAGATGAAAAGTACTTGCCTTTCTGCACGTCTCGCTCGGTAGCTTCCAAGGGTAATGGCTCATTTTCCCGAGGTGAAGACACAGTTGTGGTTGATTGGTGTTCGTGAGGGTACTGAATCCTGTAATACTCTCCTAAACATACCCCAAGAGGGAAAAAAAAAACCCAGAGTTTCCTATATTGGCAGCATTGCCATTTAGGAAAGAGTGACCAATGTCATATTTACCAGATTTGTAGCATATGTCCTTTATTGCTCTTTCCTCTTCAACATCTGCAGCAGTCTTAGGCACCCAATTGGAAACATCTGTAGGAAGTATTTTTAAAAGATTACTAGAGAGTTGTACAAAGACGTTCAACAATTCTTAATAATCAAATACCTGAATGAATTTCATTTTGGTCACGATTTGTTTTTTTTTTGCTGACTGCGACCTCTGCTTCTGGACAGAAAAATGATTCCTTAACAGCAGGTATTTCCAAGTGCAACGTGCTGATGACAAAAATGCTGATCACCTATTTTTTTTTTTAAGCAATCTATCCTTTTTCAGCCTGGCAATTTGATAAGATGTGTTCTTCAGAACGAAAAAACCCACAACTCTTTGTGCCCGAGATGAAGCAGTGATGTTGGGATTCATTTCACTTAGTTTTATGCATCTGCAAGTAGGGGTTACTCTGCCTGAAGGAGGTTCCTTTTATTGGAAATTAAGGCAGGGAGGCACCTCAGGATGGAGACTGAATCCAGTTTAAGAGAGGTGACTGAAACTGGCAAGATGAAATCGCTTTCTTAACTGCTGATTACTTAAATGCTTTACTACTAAATTTCTTGCTGAAGTTCTGCAATCTACTTGTGCAAATTATGCTGGACCAAATTTACTCTTGCCCCTATTTAGGCATCAGCAACTTAATATTCACCTGCAGGGACAAAACCGAAAGCAGCACAACACAGACAGGTAAATTTGAGGCATTGGAAGAATCCTGTGTAAGCAGGAACCCACCTGTCGATCCATTGAACTTTGGTTCCTGGGTGACGGTACGGTAGACTACATATGCTGATCTTTGAGGTTCTGAAGAATCGAAATAAGTCTTTCTTCCAGTTTCCCTCACGTAAGGCATAGAAAGAGCAGTTTCTTCATCCTTACTTTGACCCCTGTGTTGGTAACTTGGTTTTACTTTGGGCTCTGAAGTGTGAATTCCTAAAAGTGAAAAAGCAAACAAAAATGTTGTGCTGTTACTCCAAATTTGTCCTACTGCAGGAGACTGGAGGCTGGAAGACAAGGTTAAAAAATGTTCTTTGTGGATAGTCCAATCCAGATCGGGATTGTCCGTATTTGCCACTAAGAACAGAAATCAGCTAGGTGGTGCTAAATCACCGAGCAGTTGAGTAAATAAAAGTGAATAAGCCAAGGGTTTTCTCAAAATACCTTTGCCTGTTCCTGTAGTAGGTGAATTTCTTGGCTTCTCAGAAATCCATTTCTCTTCCTTTGCTTCTTTACCGTGATGGTTCTTTACCAGCTCAGTCTGGTTTGTTTCTGAGGGATTAAAATAGCACATATTTACTGTTTTATAAAAGCTCACAAAATTTTCTGATCCAAAAATGCGGTGGTGTTTTGAAAACCTAATCTCCCACTTCATACACAGGTCTTCTTGGGTGGAACATGGTTTTACACGTTAATTTTTCTAAAAGTATCATTCCTCAAAAGGAAAGTGGCTGTATTCCTTCTAGCAGAGTTCGTGGTCACAAAATCTTGAAAGCAACCTCCAAAACTGACTGATAAACACAAAGACCAAGGCTACTTTGAACTTGTACAGTTGCTGTGAGCAGGTCTGGCTCCAAAGGCTTCTCATTATGAATTAGAAAATCTTCATGAATACTGTATTTAGGGTTTACAGTTTAAAAGTACAAACGTTTGCTTGGAATCCACATACACATTCGTAATTCCTGAGAATGAAAAGTTGCGTGCAATGTATGTGTGCGTTCACAGGGGGAAGAAGTAAGTCCTTCTGGGAAGTCAAAGTGTAGCATCGAAATGGGAACGCAATGCAAAGGGACTCGGAGGCACAGGGTGACAGACACCTTGTGAGCTCGGAGTGTGTGTCGTTACAAGAGAACTCAGTTAGCAACAGAACAGGAACCGTGATATGGTCCAGTCTACCGGTGCTTGTTTCTCATCCCTTGCACATGAGGTATGCTTTGCCTCTGTCTCAGTTGTATCAGTTCAGCTGTGTGTTGCCCTGCAAGCTGAACAACTAAAATGAGGTGGCATAAAAAATAGCTTCAATTTATAAAAGGATTATTTTAATCCTCAGGCACTTCAGTGATACAGTTTAGAGCATGGGCCTGCAAATAGTTTTAACAGCTGAACTGGCATGGCTGACGTAGTGACAAACAGCCTTGCAGAAATGCCATTGAATGGCTGGAGATTCAACCTTCCTATAGCAGCTTTACCTCCGATGTCAGCACACCTAGTAGCTAAGGCTGTTCTACTCTATGCATGTCCTTTTTATAACTCCACAGAACCATTTATTTTCTATGCAATAGTTTCTCCCTATAGCAGTAATTTAAAAAGTGGCAAACATTGTCCAAGCAGATGAAAAGTACTTGCCTTTCTGCACGTCTCGCTCGGTAGCTTCCAAGGGTAATGGCTCATTTTCCCGAGGTGAAGACACAGTTGTGGTTGATTGGTGTTCGTGAGGGTACTGAATCCTGTAATACTCTCCTAAACATACCCCAAGAGGGAAAAAAAAACCCAGAGTTTCCTATATTGGCAGCATTGCCATTTAGGAAAGAGTGACCAATGTCATATTTACCAGATTTGTAGCATATGTCCTTTATTGCTCTTTCCTCTTCAACATCTGCAGCAGTCTTAGGCACCCAATTGGAAACATCTGTAGGAAGTATTTTTAAAAGATTACTAGAGAGTTGTACAAAGACGTTCAACAATTCTTAATAATCAAATACCTGAATGAATTTCATTTTGGTCACGATTTGTTTTTTTTTTTGCTGACTGCGACCTCTGCTTCTGGACAGAAAAATGATTCCTTAACAGCAGGTATTTCCAAGTGCAACGTGCTGATGACAAAAATGCTGATCACCTATTTTTTTTTTTTAAGCAATCTATCCTTTTTCAGCCTGGCAATTTGATAAGATGTGTTCTTCAGAACGAAAAAACCCACAACTCTTTGTGCCCGAGATGAAGCAGTGATGTTGGGATTCATTTCACTTAGTTTTATGCATCTGCAAGTAGGGGTTACTCTGCCTGAAGGAGGTTCCTTTTATTGGAAATTAAGGCAGGGAGGCACCTCAGGATGGAGACTGAATCCAGTTTAAGAGAGGTGACTGAAACTGGCAAGATGAAATCGCTTTCTTAACTGCTGATTACTTAAATGCTTTACTACTAAATTTCTTGCTGAAGTTCTGCAATCTACTTGTGCAAATTATGCTGGACCAAATTTACTCTTGCCCCTATTTAGGCATCAGCAACTTAATATTCACCTGCAGGGACAAAACCGAAAGCAGCACAACACAGACAGGTAAATTTGAGGCATTGGAAGAATCCTGTGTAAGCAGGAACCCACCTGTCGATCCATTGAACTTTGGTTCCTGGGTGACGGTACGGTAGACTACATATGCTGATCTTTGAGGTTCTGAAGAATCGAAATAAGTCTTTCTTCCAGTTTCCCTCACGTAAGGCATAGAAAGAGCAGTTTCTTCATCCTTACTTTGACCCCTGTGTTGGTAACTTGGTTTTACTTTGGGCTCTGAAGTGTGAATTCCTAAAAGTGAAAAAGCAAACAAAAATGTTGTGCTGTTACTCCAAATTTGTCCTACTGCAGGAGACTGGAGGCTGGAAGACAAGGTTAAAAAAATGTTCTTTGTGGATAGTCCAATCCAGATCGGGATTGTCCGTATTTGCCACTAAGAACAGAAATCAGCTAGGTGGTGCTAAATCACCGAGCAGTTGAGTAAATAAAAGTGAATAAGCCAAGGGTTTTCTCAAAATACCTTTGCCTGTTCCTGTAGTAGGTGAATTTCTTGGCTTCTCAGAAATCCATTTCTCTTCCTTTGCTTCTTTACCGTGATGGTTCTTTACCAGCTCAGTCTGGTTTGTTTCTGAGGGATTAAAATAGCACATATTTACTGTTTTATAAAAGCTCGCAAAATTTTCTGATCCAAAAATGCGGTGGTGTTTTGAAAACCTAATCTCCCACTTCATACACAGGTCTTCTTGGGTGGAACATGGTTTTACGTGTTAATTATTCTAAAAGTATCATTCCTCAAAAGGAAAGTGGCTGTATTCCTTCTAGCAGAGTTCGTGGTCACAAAATCTTGAAAGCAACCTCCAAAACTGACTGATAAACACAAAGACCAAGGCTACTTTGAACTTGTACAGTTGCTGTGAGCAGGTCTGGCTCCAAAGGCTTCTCATTATGAATTAGAAAATCTTCATGAATACTGTATTTAGGGTTTACAGTTTAAAAGTACAAACGTTTGCTTGGAATCCACATACACATTCGTAATTCCTGAGAATGAAAAGTTGCGTGCAATGTATGTGTGCGTTCACAGGGGGAAGAAGTAAGTCCTTCTGGGAAGTCAAAGTGTAGCATCGAAATGGGAACGCAGTGCAAAGGGACTCGGAGGCACAGGGTGACAGACACCTTGTGAGCTCGGAGTGTGTGTCGTTACAAGAGAACTCAGTTAGCAACAGAACAGGAACCGTGATATGGTCCAGTCTACCGGTGCTTGTTTCTCATCCCTTGCACATGAGGTATGCTTTGCCTCTGTCTCAGTTGTATCAGTTCAGCTGTGTGTTGCCCTGCAAGCTGAACAACTAAAATGAGGTGGCATAAAAAATAGCTTCAATTTATAAAAGGATTATTTTAATCCTCAGGCACTTCAGTGATACAGTTTAGAGCATGGGCCTGCAAATAGTTTTAACAGCTGAACTGGCATGGCTGACGTAGTGACAAACAGCCTTGCAGAAATGCCATTGAATGGCTGGAGATTCAACCTTCCTATAGCAGCTTTACCTCCGATGTCAGCACACCTAGTAGCTAAGGCTGTTCTACTCTATGCATGTCCTTTTTATAACTCCACAGAACCATTTATTTTCTATGCAATAGTTTCTCCCTATAGCAGTAATTTAAAAAGTGGCAAACATTGTCCAAGCAGATGAAAAGTACTTGCCTTTCTGCACGTCTCGCTCGGTAGCTTCCAAGGGTAATGGCTCATTTTCCCGAGGTGAAGACACAGTTGTGGTTGATTGGTGTTCGTGAGGGTACTGAATCCTGTAATACTCTCCTAAACATACCCCAAGAGGGAAAAAAAAAAACCCAGAGTTTCCTATATTGGCAGCATTGCCATTTAGGAAAGAGTGACCAATGTCATATTTACCAGATTTGTAGCATATGTCCTTTATTGCTCTTTCCTCTTCAACATCTGCAGCAGTCTTAGGCACCCAATTGGAAACATCTGTAGGAAGTATTTTTAAAAGATTACTAGATAGTTGTACAAAGACGTTCAACAATTCTTAATAATCAAATACCTGAATGAATTTCATTTTGGTCACGATTTGTTTTTTTTTTTGCTGGCTGCGACCTCTGCTTCTGGACAGAAAAATGATTCCTTAACAGCAGGTATTTCCAAGTGCAACGTGCTGATGACAAAAATGCTGATCACCTATTTTTTTTTTTTTTTAAGCAATCTATCCTTTTTCAGCCTGGCAATTTGATAAGATGTGTTCTTCAGAACGAAAAAACCCACAACTCTTTGTGCCCGAGATGAAGCAGTGATGTTGGGATTCATTTCACTTAGTTTTATGCATCTGCAAGTAGGGGTTACTCTGCCTGAAGGAGGTTCCTTTTATTGGAAATTAAGGCAGGGAGGCACCTCAGGATGGAGACTGAATCCAGTTTAAGAGAGGTGACTGAAACTGGCAAGATGAAATCGCTTTCTTAACTGCTGATTACTTAAATGCTTTACTACTAAATTTCTTGCTGAAGTTCTGCAATCTACTTGTGCAAATTATGCTGGACCAAATTTACTCTTGCCCCTATTTAGGCATCAGCAACTTAATATTCACCTGCAGGGACAAAACCGAAAGCAGCACAACACAGACAGGTAAATTTGAGGCATTGGAAGAATCCTGTGTAAGCAGGAACCCACCTGTCGATCCATTGAACTTTGGTTCCTGGGTGACGGTACGGTAGACTACATATGCTGATCTTTGAGGTTCTGAAGAATCGAAATAAGTCTTTCTTCCAGTTTCCCTCACGTAAGGCATAGAAAGAGCAGTTTCTTCATCCTTACTTTGACCCCTGTGTTGGTAACTTGGTTTTACTTTGGGCTCTGAAGTGTGAATTCCTAAAAGTGAAAAAGCAAACAAAAATGTTGTGCTGTTACTCCAAATTTGTCCTACTGCAGGAGACTGGAGGCTGGAAGACAAGGTTAAAAAAATGTTCTTTGTGGATAGTCCAATCCAGATCGGGATTGTCCGTATTTGCCACTAAGAACAGAAATCAGCTAGGTGGTGCTAAATCACCGAGCAGTTGAGTAAATAAAAGTGAATAAGCCAAGGGTTTTCTCAAAATACCTTTGCCTGTTCCTGTAGTAGGTGAATTTCTTGGCTTCTCAGAAATCCATTTCTCTTCCTTTGCTTCTTTACCGTGATGGTTCTTTACCAGCTCAGTCTGGTTTGTTTCTGAGGGATTAAAATAGCACATATTTACTGTTTTATAAAAGCTCGCAAAATTTTCTGATCCAAAAATGCGGTGGTGTTTTGAAAACCTAATCTCCCACTTCATACACAGGTCTTCTTGGGTGGAACATGGTTTTACGTGTTAATTATTCTAAAAGTATCATTCCTCAAAAGGAAAGTGGCTGTATTCCTTCTAGCAGAGTTCGTGGTCACAAAATCTTGAAAGCAACCTCCAAAACTGACTGATAAACACAAAGACCAAGGCTACTTTGAACTTGTACAGTTGCTGTGAGCAGGTCTGGCTCCAAAGGCTTCTCATTATGAATTAGAAAATCTTCATGAATACTGTATTTAGGGTTTACAGTTTAAAAGTACAAACGTTTGCTTGAATCCACATACACATTCGTAATTCCTGAGAATGAAAAGTTGCGTGCAATGTATGTGTGCGTTCACAGGGGGAAGAAGTAAGTCCTTCTGGGAAGTCAAAGTGTAGCATCGAAATGGGAACGCAATGCAAAGGGACTCGGAGGCACAGGGTGACAGACACCTTGTGAGCTCGGAGTGTGTGTCGTTACAAGAGAACTCAGTTAGCAACAGAACAGGAACCGTGATATGGTCCAGTCTACCGGTGCTTGTTTCTCATCCCTTGCACATGAGGTATGCTTTGCCTCTGTCTCAGTTGTATCAGTTCAGCTGTGTGTTGCCCTGCAAGCTGAACAACTAAAATGAGGTGGCATAAAAAATAGCTTCAATTTATAAAAGGATTATTTTAATCCTCAGGCACTTCAGTGATACAGTTTAGAGCATGGGCCTGCAAATAGTTTTAACAGCTGAACTGGCATGGCTGACGTAGTGACAAACAGCCTTGCAGAAATGCCATTGAATGGCTGGAGATTCAACCTTCCTATAGCAGCTTTACCTCCGATGTCAGCACACCTAGTAGCTAAGGCTGTTCTACTCTATGCATGTCCTTTTTATAACTCCACAGAACCATTTATTTTCTATGCAATAGTTTCTCCCTATAGCAGTAATTTAAAAAGTGGCAAACATTGTCCAAGCAGATGAAAAGTACTTGCCTTTCTGCACGTCTCGCTCGGTAGCTTCCAAGGGTAATGGCTCATTTTCCCGAGGTGAAGACACAGTTGTGGTTGATTGGTGTTCGTGAGGGTACTGAATCCTGTAATACTCTCCTAAACATACCCCAAGAGGGAAAAAAAAACCCCAGAGTTTCCTATATTGGCAGCATTGCCATTTAGGAAAGAGTGACCAATGTCATATTTACCAGATTTGTAGCATATGTCCTTTATTGCTCTTTCCTCTTCAACATCTGCAGCAGTCTTAGGCACCCAATTGGAAACATCTGTAGGAAGTATTTTTAAAAGATTACTAGAGAGTTGTACAAAGACGTTCAACAATTCTTAATAATCAAATACCAGAATGAATTTCATTTTGGTCACGATTTGGTTTTTTTTGCTGACTGTGACCGAAACATCTTCAGTCCTCATTTTCAAAATAATCCTGCCTTTACACTCAAAAGGAAATCTTGCGATTAACCATGTGACCAGGGAGTGGTTGTCACAAAACCCCTGCCCAAAGTTACTGTCCTGCAACGTCTGCCGGCAGAGCTGGTGAAGTGAGTGCTCCTTACCTGTCTCAGTGAAGGCTAACTAAGATTAGCCAAGCCCTGCTGTTTCTAGTTTTGAGATGAATGTGGCTTCCTCAGACTGAAACCGAGTTGGGAAGCACTAACAGGCAGCCCTGCCAGCCAACCTGAAGGGCAGGGGGAAAGTGAAAAGCAGCTTGGGGCTGCCTGAGAACTAGCAGAGTAATTTGCGGAGTGCACGCATGAGAGTAGGTCGTTCCCTCACTTTCACTCTGCGGGAATGTGCAATTGCTTCCTTCCCTGTGAATCTCTCATCTCTAAGTGACATACCTTCACTAGTTTAACTACATTTAAAAAAAAAAAAAAAGTATTTGTACGTGTACACATGCAGTTAAACCAGCGCAGAGTGTTGTATGGATTCTCTTTGCTAGATTTAAGGATAACTTTCTGTAATAAAACGAGACTGCCTAGAGAGTTTTGGAAATCAGTGGAACAAATTACTTAAGCTGAAGTCACACCACTATCGTTCCTAAACAATCCTGTGAGTTCGCCTTCAGTGACCAGTGTGTACAGCCCCTGTTCAAAAGCTTGTTTGCAGAAGAGGAGTGCCTCCTCAACTCGTAATTTCGTCCCTGAATTTTGAGCAATTTTGGAATCGAAACCCATGCTACTGCCTTGTAAAAGAAAGAAAAAAACTCTTTACGAGTCTCTTCATCCTGCTCCGTATCGTCCTCTTCATCCTCTTCGTCGTTGAGGTTTATGATCAGTGGAGGGTGAATTGGTCTTAAAATAGTCTCTTGAGTTCTGAGTGGTTCTTGACGATGGGCTGGATGCAGAATCCCTTCTTGGACACCCTGTTGTAATGGGGCATCTGCAGAAAAGAACGTGATCTTGATTTTGTTTGGAGGGAACTAGATATCGAATCCAAGCTCAGACCAGCAGGTGTAGTTTTGAAATCCTTATCATACTGAAGGACTCGTTACATAGACAGATTGTGCCTTTTAGGCAAAATACTTTAATTTAAAATAATAATAATTTACACTTCATTAGAAGAAAATCAGAAAAGACAGTCTTTTCCTCAGGCATTTCTATCTCCCCATAATGTCTGCAGCAAAACGGTTTCAGCACTGGGATAGCATTTTCTGAGCGCCAGGAAATGCAAGGGACTGAAAATAAACATGGTGAAAAATGGTGGGTCCATTTGTATTGTTGAAGCCGACCAATTTGCAGCTATAGATACAACCCGGATTCTGTGCATTCTATCAGAAGTATTGAAGCGGGCTATGTTTTGCAGTTTGAAAGCGAGAAGGTGAAGCACGGGCATTTTCTTTTATTCCAGGTGTTGTTAGTTGTGTGCATCTCTTGCTTGCCTACGAGCAGCATGCGTATCATCTTAAACCCATTTCAGTACCACTCCTGCAGATGGGATTTGTTGTATCTCATGCAAGAGAAAGTAAGGTGCAACACTTTAGCTTGATAGAGCCTTTTTCAGTGTCCCGACTAGGATATTATTAGCTCTGCGGAGTGTAAGCCCAATCAAACTTAAATGAGTTTAACAAGATTTTGAAGTATTAAGCGGAATAAATGCAGTGTTGGTATTGGCAATGTTATTGTGGAGCACGCGGACTTTGAATTTGAATCCATGTAACGTGTTGTGCTCTATCAACAGATACTGCTACTAGTGGAAGGAGGATCCATAGCATGACAGCTCAAAACCCCCATATGGCCCCCCTATTCAAATGCCAGGGCAATTCCTTTCTGTGCCTTGAACTTGCTGGGAGAGCAGACCGTACCTGAGTGATTTGCCATGGTACAGTTCTCGACCTTAATAGATATTACGGGAGCGCTGGAAGGACGATTTTGTGTATTTACTTACGCTAAGGAACAAATTGTTGAGAAAGTATTGTTACTCACTGTTGCTAGGTGGCAAAAAGAGTCCATTTATATGACGAGGTTTGCTATGATGGAATGCGCAGCTGATCCTCATGCAGCCTATGGGTTGTGTTTCCCAGTAACAGCGGATGTTGCTGTACTTCTGCTGCAGGAGAAAACGGTTTTCAGATCTTGTAAAAAGAAGCAGAAAAAGGACCAAATGGATGAATAGGTGGTGCCCTGCTGTGCAGATTTTGTGGAACCACATTCTGATATTTTAGAACGTTTAAAGTTATCTTAAGCTCCAGATAACTCTAAAGTTGCCCCGAGTGAGCTCAGACAAATAGGAACTCGGGTTTATAGCCTGGCTATGACCTACATCCCAGCGGAGAGCTGCAAATGCCAGGTTGCCGGTTACTTTTTAACGCGTTTCTGTGTAATTTTTTAAAGGAAGACAAAGTCACACGTGAAAATATTGGAATATCACCCGGTTCCAGACATTAACAGCTGGGGCTAGGAGCAGCACCTCCAAAACACGCCGCTCTTGGACTGTAGTCAGTACCACTGGACCATCTGCCGAGACACGCTGGGGTCTGGAGCCGAGGTATCAACTTCTACCTTTACATAATAAACCTCCCTTTCAAGACGGATATATCAGGAAAATGAAGGCTACAAACCACTCTGCAATCTACAGCATTTACCTGTGCATAGTGGGAATAGAAATGGGAATAGCTGTCACTCCCAGCTGCGGCCATTTTCACCTCCTGTGTTTCTCCTCCACTCTCTTAACGCTGGCAGAACATACAGGAAAACGTTAAAGCTATCAACGTTCAGGCAAATTGTAATCTTATCCTGAAAGCGGGAGTTTTCTTTCAAAAACTGGACCTTCAGAACCTTAGCTCTGCTGCTTTTTTGAAACAAAACTCCCACAGACAGCAAAATACGCTTGAACGAAGGAGGTGGTACCTTCTCCAGCCTTGCTGAACCGACGAAGGCAGTTGCTAGCCGGTATAGAATGTTACCTTTCCACGGTTGCCAACCGCTCCTCCAGCTGGTGACATCAGCGTGATGGCGCTGCGTGGCCTGTCCAGCTTGAACATCTTCCTTTGTCTGCATTGCTTCAGAGTGAAGTACGGGAAATCGGACCGTTGCAAAGAGTCTCCCATTCCGGTGTTTCTTTAACGTAACATGGACCGAACCCATTTGGCGGGGCTCAGTACCCAGCTTCTTGCCGTGGGACCTGTGGCCTTAGAAACAAAGCTTTGGCACCACAAAGACAAACCTTGTTCGTTGACTCTTTGTAACCAAAACCCTCGTGCCCAATGTTTTTCTTACTGGACCTCTTTCTTTGGATGGGGAAACTTGCTGCTTCCCACTAGTGCACTCTTAGCTGTTAACTGCTTGCGTTGTTGGGGTTCATTGCTTCTGCGTGCTTCCAGGACGCCCGCTGCCACAGCTAAAGCAGACAGAAGAGCGTACACTTGTGTCCCTAATTAACACCTCTGTTCTCATGCAGGTCCTAGGCTGCCTCTGAACAAAAAATACCTAGGTGGGAGATGAAGTTGCGGTCCTGGAAGATGGCGGGGCGAGCTGCTCTCCCCAGGACATGGGGTCACATTTACAACACGGAGTGACAACGGCAAAGGAGAATACCTCGTGCCTGAGCACCGGGGCTTTGGCCCGGGAATAAAGTGATTTCTACGGGAAGGACTTCACCTAAGTACAGAAGGAAACCGCTGGCTGGGCTCAAGGTGGGGAGTGCTGGCGAGAGCTGTGAACAGAGAAAGGCTGTGAAAAGGCTCCCACAGTTCCGTAAGCCCTACGACTGAGTGGGGCACAGAGGGGAAGGAAAATTCAGGAGGGCAGATGAGAGCCTTTGGAAGAAAGTGGGAACACCGCCAAGAGCTATCCGAAGAGGGGCTCTTTGCAGCTGTATAGCTGTGCCTAAATGAGGCACAGAAGAAGGTCTGGTCAGGAAGAATGAATTCTGTATTGGGCTTGCGTGGCCAGGTTTTGGTAGCGGCGGGGGCTACGGGGGTGGCTTCTGTGAGAAGCTGCCGGAAGCTTCCCCCGTGTCCCATAGAGCCAACGCCAGCCGGCTCCTAGACGGACCCGCCGCTGGGCAAGGCCGAGCCCATCAGCGACGGTGGTAGCGCCTCTGTGATAACGTCTGTAAGAAGGGGAAAAGACTGCTGGGCAACAGGAGCCGGAGAGAGGAGTGAGAATATGTGAGAGGAAGGAACAGCTCTGCAGACACCAAGGTCAGTGAAGAAGGAGGGGGAGGAGGTGCTGCAGGCACCGGAGCCGAGATTGCCCCGCAGCCCGTGGTGAAGACGATGGTGAGGCAGGCTGTCCCCCTGCAGCCCATGGAGGTCCATGGTGGAGCAGCGTGGAGGACAGCACGCCGCAGCAGGTGGATGCCCGAAGGAGGCTGTGACCCCGTGGAGAGCCTGCGCTGGAGCAGGCTCCTGGCAGGACCCTTGGACCCCTGGAGACCGAGGAGCCCAGGCTGGAGCAGGGGAAGAGGGCGAGGAGTCCTCCCCCTGAGGAGGGAGGCGCGGCAGAGACCACATGTGATGAGTTGACCGCAAGCCCCCTTCCCCGTCCCCCTGCGCGGCTCCCAGGGGAGGAGGTGGAGGAGAAGCAGGAGTGAACTTGAGCCCGGGAAGAAGGGAGGGGTGGCGGGAAGGTGTTCTAAGATTTAGGTTTTATTTCCCAGTACCCTGCTGGGATGTGATTGGTAATAAAGCCAGTGAACTTCCCCGAGCCGAGTGTGTTTTGCCCGTGGCGGTGAGGGGCGAGCGATCTGTCCCCGTCCTTCTCTGGGCCCAGGAGCCTTTCGCGGTGTTTCCTCTCCCCTGCCCAGCTGAGGAGGGCAGTGACAGAGCGGCTTTGGTGGGCACCTGGCGTCCAGCCGCGGCCAGGCCCCCACCGACCCAGAGGCTGCGCAGCGAGGCAGAGAGCCTGGGTGAGAAAAGGAGGCCGCTGCCCTGAGGGAGGCAGGAGGAGACCCAGAGAGGCCCCCACCCGCTGGGGACAGGGCCCCCAGGCCCGGGCGTGTGGCACCCTGGAGAGCAGAACAGGCAGCCTGAGGAAAGGCTGCCGGCCCGGGGGAAGGGCAGCGCCGACGGCTGGCGGCCGCCTCAGCCCGGCGCCGAGCACAGCTGGGGCGGCCCGGCCCGGCCCGGCCCGGCCCCGCCAGGCCGGGAGCCGCCGCTGTGGGCAGCGGAGCTGCCCCAGGCCCGCGGCCGGGCTGGGCGTCGGAGAGCGGCGGAGCCGCCGCCTGGCTGAGGGCTGCTGGCGAGAGGCGACCGCGGCCCGGCCCGCCGTCCCCGGCACACAGGTGCGTCGCGGGGCTGCTGGCGGGCGGCCGGGGCCGGCGGCGGGAGGGGGCGGCCGGGGCCATGAGGCGCCGTGGCGCGGCGCAGCGGCAGGTTCCGTGGTCTGTTCGTGACCGAGGTGAAGGAGGAGCCGTCGGCCAAGCGGGAGCGCCAGGTGGCCGGGGCGGCACGGGGCCGGGGCGGGGGCAGGCGGGGCCGCAGTCCCCGCGGCGGGGCCGTGGCCGTGGCCGTGGCCGTGGCCGTGGCCGGTCCCCGTGCCCGGGGGAGTCGCTGGGCCGCGGGGAGGGGGACAGCCGAGAGGTTTCGGTGCAGCTCTTGAGCGCAGTGCGCGGTCGAGGTGTCCCTAGGGCTCCCCCTGAAATGCGGGCCAGAAAGGTCGTTTGGGTGCCGTTTTGGCTCTGTCCCAGGCTTTTCCTGCCAGGTGCATCCAGGTGCTCACCCTGGCGGTGTGTTTGCTTTTGCTCAGTGTGGGCAACAGTCGTGGCGAGGAAGGAGGCCGCTCCAAGGTGGTCGTGCTGGCGGCCTGTGGAAAAGCATCCTGCCGTCCGCGCCTGTGAGCCCTGTGGGGAAAACTCAGCTTGTCTCTCTCTCTCTCTCTCTCTCTCTCTCTCTCTGGGTTTTTGGTTTTGGTTTGGTTTTGTCTTTTTTTGTGATCGAAGGCGTATCAGGCTTCTGACAGAAGAATTCATTTGAGGCTGGATATAGGTGTGGAATACTTGCCAAGGGGCAAGTAATGGAGGCCAATCAAAGTTTGTTGTCCCCGAGATGTCGGGACAGATTGGGGTGGCATTCACCTGTCCAGCTGTAGCCCTCCCCCAACTCGCGTTTCCCGGTTTTAGTAGCAGCACCTACTGCTGTCTGTTGGCTGCCCAGAGAACTGGAATGCGTCTGGGTGACTTTCTCCCGCTGGTGTTTGACTTCTGGGTGGAAGAGCGGGAAGGATTGCCAAACCATCAGCAACTGAATTGTTGGGCTCTCAGTGCCAACACCATCTTGATAATGGTGGTGGAAGGGTACCTCCCCGTGCTGGTTTTGTCTGGGATAGAGTTAATCGTCTCCATAGTGGGTGCTATGGGGCTGTGCTGCTTTGGATTTGTGCTGAAAACGGTGTTGCTAACACAGGGACGCTTTTGTTACTGCTGAGCAGCGCTCCCACAGCGTCAAGGCCTTTGCTGCTTCTCACCCCACCCCACCAGCGAGTAGGCTGGGGGTGCCCAAGAAGCTGGGAGGGGACACGGGCGGGACAGCTGTCCCCAGCTGAGCGAAGGGGTGTTCCGCACCGTAGGACGTCGTGCTCAGCAATAAAAAGCTGGGGACAGAAGGAGGAAGGGGGAGGTTTGGAGTGATGGCGTTTGTCTTCCCAGGTCAGGCGTGATGGAGCCCTGCTTTCCTGGAGGTGGCAGACAGGCGTACAGTGCAATTCCTGCTGAAAAGGTGGACGGAGCCTGCTGTTGCGTGACTACCTATAAGGGTAATGAGGAAGACCCACATGCAGATTTCTCATGCTGACTAGAAGCCCTGTTTTACTTGCTTTTCACTTTTATGAAGTGAAGTCCGCGCCACACGGACACGTCCTTTAAATACGTGCAGGGACGGGGACTCCACCACTTCCCTGGGCAGCCCGTTCCAGGGCTCGACAACCCTTTTGGGGAGGAAGTTTTTCCTCATACGCAATCTAAACCTCCCCTGGCGCAGCTTGAGGCCGTTTCCTCTCGTCCTGTCACGTGTTACCTGGGAGAAGAGCCCGACCCCCACCTGGCTCCAACCTCCTTGCAGGTAGTTGTGGAGAGGGGTAAGGTCTCCCCTCAGCCTCCTTCTCTCCAGGCAGCAACCCCGTTCCAAACAACCCCCCTTCCCTCAGCCGCAGCAGGGCACAGCCCAGCACAGCCTGCGCCTGCTCAGGCTACCTGTGCTGTGGATAATGTAGGTAAAATAGATAATGTAGATAAAATAGAATACCTCTTTATTTGTATTAGGTACATTTATCGTACACTTACGAACATACAAACACTAGTTTTAAACACAAATGCCCATTTTTACCAGTTTCAAAATGCTACAGCGTCCTTCCTACATCTTAGTTTTGGAATATGCAATTTTATCATCTTCCGATCTCCAGTTGATAAAGCTAAACTGAAATAAGGACATTTTCTTGTCAATTGACGCGCTGGCTTCATCTCCTGTCTACATATCGTTCTCCTTTTCTGTTCACTTCCGTGCCGGCTTCATCTCCTGTCTACATATCGTTCTCCTTTTCTGTTCACTTCCGTGCCTTCCTGGCTCTGCTGCCAAAACAGATGTACAGACCGTTGTGTGCATAATTTAGTAGAGTGAAACTATATGCTCTTTCAGAAACATCTTAAGAAGTAAGCTTTCAAGACGAGACACAAGACAGAGGTTCTCATCTCTGCTTTCAAGACAGCTGTAAAATGTCTTAGTGGTCCTTAGGGTATCTTGTGAATGTTTGGTAGCCTGGGTCCTTTTCTGAATTGGGACCTGGGCTGATCATCGTTCAGCTATGGCAGGTGCTTCACGAGCAATCCACCAGAGAGACGCAGAGATCACACTCACATGGTCCCTGCTGTGCTTTGGCCAGTGCTACAAGCCAAAACCCGCTTCTTGCAGCTCCTCGCTTTACAGGCGGGAGCATGGTTTGCTTTCCTATCAGTAGTACTGTGACAAATTAGGAATCATGGGTTAGTTAGGCAAAATGACACGTCTGCAAACAAATGGAACTATTAACTGCCCTTTCAGACTGCTCAGCGTTGCTTAGAATCTTGCGGGTTTTGGTTGGGGAAGTTTTAAGGGCAAGTTTACGTTTTCTAGGTGGGCAGAGACGTGTCCCTCTGACTGAAAAGACTGAGTTGTAAAAATTTCTGTCAGACAGTTACCTGAATGGTTGTTTTAAACCTGGAGAACGTTTTTGCACGTGGATTTCTTTTCCTCCAAGTTGGTGCACTGTAAGATCCTGAAGTATATTTGTCTATAGGAAAAGCATATACATTGTCTCTTAATTTCAGCTACAATTTCCGGAGAGACTCTCTGAGCCTGACATGGGAATTAAATATTACATGAGCTGAAGTATCAAGGAATGCATCAGGTGAATCATAGCTCATCATCTGAAATACAAGCTAGTGTTAAATACAGACTTTCTCTCTGGTACTTCAAAGATCGTTGGTAATCTTGTGGAGTGTCCGTCGCGCTCCCAGGATCTTCCAAATGAGGCGATTCTGCCACGGACATCCTTGACTTGAACCAAGTGAACGTTCCCGTGTTGAAAATCTTCCCACAGGCATCAGTTGCTTTTAGATTAAACAAACCCATACTGCAGTCTGCTTTTTTGTCTCTGCTTGTGAAAGCAGCAGAGTGTGCTGCCTAATGACTAACCACCTTCTGTAAATTATGGTTCAAAGTCATTATAATTAATAGTCTGGTTTTCTGCTCATTCCAGCTTAATTCCGTAAATTCAAACTATTAGTTTAACTAATAATAATCCTAAAACTTTCAGCTTATACACAACATGTGAACTATTACCATAGTTTTCCGTCTGGGTCCCAAATCTCCTATTTGTGTTGAGCCGATTCTTTTGTTCGGAGCATTTCCCGCCATATGGCTCAGGTCCTGCTGAAAAGAAAGGTAGCGAAAACGTAACGGTCGTTCTGATGACAAAAATGCTGATCACCTATTTTTTTTTTTTTTTAAGCAATCTATCCTTTTTCAGCCTGGCAATTTGATAAGATGTGTTCTTCAGAACGAAAAAACCCACAACTCTTTGTGCCCGAGATGAAGCAGTGATGTTGGGATTCATTTCACTTAGTTTTATGCATCTGCAAGTAGGAGTTACTCTGCCTGAAGGAGGTTCCTTTTATTGGAAATTAAGGCAGGGAGGCACCTCAGGATGGAGACTGAATCCAGTTTAAGAGAGGTGACTGAAACTGGCAAGATGAAATCGCTTTCTTAACTGCTGATTACTTAAATGCTTTACTACTAAATTTCTTGCTGAAGTTCTGCAATCTACTTGTGCAAATTATGCTGGACCAAATTTACTCTTGCCCCTATTTAGGCATCAGCAACTTAATATTCACCTGCAGGGACAAAACCGAAAGCAGCACAACACAGACAGGTAAATTTGAGGCATTGGAAGAATCCTGTGTAAGCAGGAACCCACCTGTCGATCCATTGAACTTTGGTTCCTGGGTGACGGTTCGGTAGACTACATATGCTGATCTTTGAGGTTCTGAAGAATTGAAATAAGTCTTTCTTCCAGTGTCTCTCACGTAAGGCATGGAAGGAGCAGTTTCTTCATCCTTACTTTGACCCCTGTGTTGGTAACTTGGTTTTACTTTGGGCTCTGAAGTGTGAATTCCTAAAAGTGAAAAAAGAAACAAAAATGTTGTGCTGTTACTCCAAATTTGTCCTACTGCAGGAGACTGGAGGCTGGAAGACGAGATTAAAAAAACCGTTCTTTGTGGATAGCCCCATCAAAATACATTCAGTCATTTTATTTACCACACGATGGTCAGCAATGAGTGGCCTATACTAAAGTATATTACCTCCATTTTCAAAGGATGTACGATCTGTTCTGGGCATACTCTCTATTGGTGCTCTCCTTCCTGAACTCGCTCCTTCTCTTTTTGTATTACGAAATTTTGTAGGAATTGTGTTACCGTCACCTGGAAAGGCAACAGAAAGAATGTTTTAGCTGCTTGCGTGTAAGCACAGGGAGTGGCACGGCCGTTCTCTGCCTCCCACCTCTAGGAGCTAGTGATTAGTTTAGTGGAATTC
The DNA here is from genome assembly GCF_047370975.1 of Nipponia nippon. NCBI lineage: Eukaryota > Metazoa > Chordata > Aves > Pelecaniformes > Threskiornithidae > Nipponia > Nipponia nippon. The sequence continues at coordinate 48,332,946 of NW_028262347.1, forward strand.
CCTTTAACCTCTCTTTTTATAATCTTCTTTCTCTTTGGTTTGTTATTTGGGTCCTGTCTAGTGTAACTCAAGCAACTCGAGCACCTGATGTATGACTCTCATGCTCTCTTAAGAAAATACCATAATACACAGGTTGAAGATGACTATGGCTCCAAAGTGAAGAACCAGCTAGAAATTACCTGCTCGTTCTTTAGCTTCTCCTTTTCATGAATGATATTTATGAATCCCATCTGACCGAACTTATGGTATTTTCAAGATGCACATCATCCTAGTACCTAAAGCCTTGGGGAACTCAGTTGAAGAAATGCCTTGGGGAAACATCTCTATCCTTCTCTCTGAATGGATCTGTCTGTATTTTCAGACTGTCTCAGGCGCAGCTGTGAACACAACCCCCTCATCCGCTACTCTCCTGTAAGGGCTGACTGCCTGCCCAGATACAGTTCTCTGCACTGCCTCGGTGGTGAGTGGACCTCTGGAACATCTCGGGTTAATCCCATGGAGACCAATGCCCTCCGGCTGAACCATGAATGGCTTCTTCTGTCTGGAGCATCTAGGTACATTCTGGACGTGGGCAGTTCGTGAACAGAACAAAACACTACCCATGAGGAGGCTAAAATTGTAATAGCATTGGTTGCGTAGGCAAGCCCACTTCCAACTACAAACAGAACTTTACAGGGAAGGCTGCAGCATAAAGTAGCCCCAGCGCTCTCCAGCTGGCCCCTGCGACTCCGCAGGAAGAGGCGGCTTTGCCTGTTCCTCCTTTGCTCCTGCGCTTTTGGTCAATAAGCTCTTTTGGTTCCTCTCAGATCAGGCCAGAATGCAGCAGAAACTCTGTACTTCTGCTTCAGTTTAGGGGGTAGTTTAAAGCCAAAAGCATCATAAATCCATCCCAATCAAAACTCCAGGGAAATCCTAGTTGTAGAAAAATACCATGCAAAGCAAGCTCATTCTTTCGCCCACTGCTGGGAGGAAAAAAGTTGAACGCTTCTTGAGAGGAAACTGAAATGCTACTGCAAAACTGTTTCTACCACTTTCCGTATCGAGAGAAAAACGAGAAGTTAAAGGTGGACTATTTTGAGCGTTATTAAATACTTTCAAAAGAATAAATCACATAAAAGATTCTGCAAAAACCAGGGGTCAGAATATTCGTGCACATCTGCGTGTCTTTGGATTCATCCCTCTGAGATGGGTAGCGAAAGGAATTCTTGCTATCAAGGTGGCTAAATGATTGTTCATGAGTATTCTATCTGACTAATTGTAAAGCTTCATAAAGCTTTCCGTTTCTCTCTGTGGATACTGCTGCAATCTACTTGTGCAAATTATGCTGGACCAAATTTACGCTTGCCCCTATTTAGGCATCAGCAACTTAATATTCACCTGCAGGGACAAAACCGAAAGCAGCACAACACAGACAGGTAAATTTGAGGCATTGGAAGAATCCTGTGTAAGCAGGAACCCACCTGTCGATCCATTGAACTTTGGTTCTTGGGTGACGGTTCGGTAGACTATATATGCTGATCTTTGAGGTCCTGAAGAATCGAAATAAGTCTTTCTTCCAGTGTCTCTCACGTAAGGCATGGAAGGAGCAGTTTCTTCATCCTTACTTTGACCCCTGTGTTGGTAACTTGGTTTTACTTTGGGCTCTGAAGTGTGAATACCTAAAAGTGGAAAAGCAAACAAAAATGTTGTGCTGTTACTCCAAATTTGTCCTACTGCAGGAGACTGGAGGCTGGAAGACAAGGTTAAAAAAATGTTCTTTGTGGATAGTCCAATCCAGATCGGGATTGTCCGTATTTGCCACTAAGAACAGAAATCAGCTAGGTGGTGCTAAATCACCGAGCAGTTGAGTAAATAAAAGTGAATAAGCCAAGGGTTTTCTCAAAATACCTTTGCCTGTTCCTGTAGTAGGTGAATTTCTTGGCTTCTCAGAAATCCATTTCTCTTCCTTTGCTTCTTTACCGTGATGGTTCTTTACCAGCTCAGTCTGGTTTGTTTCTGAGGGATTAAAATAGCACATATTTACTGTTTTATAAAAGCTCGCAAAATTTTCTGATCCAAAAATGCGGTGGTGTTTTGAAAACCTAATCTCCCACTTCATACACAGGTCTTCTTGGGTGGAACATGGTTTTACGTGTTAATTATTCTAAAAGTATCATTCCTCAAAAGGAAAGTGGCTGTATTCCTTCTAGCAGAGTTCGTGGTCACAAAATCTTGAAAGCAACCTCCAAAACTGACTGATAAACACAAAGACCAAGGCTACTTTGAACTTGTACAGTTGCTGTGAGCAGGTCTGGCTCCAAAGGCTTCTCATTATGAATTAGAAAATCTTCATGAATACTGTATTTAGGGTTTACAGTTTAAAAGTACAAACGTTTGCTTGGAATCCACATACACATTCGTAATTCCTGAGAATGAAAAGTTGCATGCAATGTATGTGTGCGTTCACAGGGGGAAGAAGTAAGTCCTTCTGGGAAGTCAAAGTGTAGCATCGAAATGGGAACGCAATGCAAAGGGACTCGGAGGCACAGGGTGACAGACACCTTGTGAGCTCGGAGTGTGTGTCGTTACAAGAGAACTCAGTTAGCAACAGAACAGGAACCGTGATATGGTCCAGTCTACCGGTGCTTGTTTCTCATCCCTTGCACATGAGGTATGCTTTGCCTCTGTCTCAGTTGTATCAGTTCAGCTGTGTGTTGCCCTGCAAGCTGAACAACTAAAATGAGGTGGCATAAAAAATAACTTCAATTTATAAAAGGATTATTTTAATCCTCAGGCACTTCAGTGATACAGTTTAGAGCATGGGCCTGCAAATAGTTTTAACAGCTGAACTGGCATGGCTGACGTAGTGACAAACAGCCTTGCAGAAATGCCATTGAATGGCTGGAGATTCAACCTTCCTATAGCAGCTTTACCTCCGATGTCAGCACACCTAGTAGCTAAGGCTGTTCTACTCTATGCATGTCCTTTTCATAACTCCACAGAACCATTTATTTTCTATGCAATAGTTTCTCCCTATAGCAGTAATTTAAAAAGTGGCAAACATTGTCCAAGCAGATGAAAAGTACTTGCCTTTCTGCACGTCTCGCTCGGTAGCTTCCAAGGGTAATGGCTCATTTTCCCGAGGTGAAGACACAGTTGTGGTTGATTGGTGTTCGTGAGGGTACTGAATCCTGTAATACTCTCCTAAACATACCCCAAGAGGGAAAAAAAAACCCCAGAGTTTCCTATATTGGCAGCATTGCCATTTAGGAAAGAGTGACCAATGTCATATTTACCAGATTTGTAGCATATGTCCTTTATTGCTCTTTCCTCTTCAACATCTGCAGCAGTCTTAGGCACCCAATTGGAAACATCTGTAGGAAGTATTTTTAGAGGATTACTAGAGAGTTGTACAAAGACGTTCAACAATTCTTAATAATCAAATACCAGAATGAATTTCATTTTGGTCACGATTTGGTTTTTTCTGCTGACTGTGACCGAAACATCTTCAGTCCTCATTTTCAAAATAATCCTGCCTTTACACTCAAAAGGAAATCTTGCGATTAACCGTGTGATCAGGGAGTGGTTGTCACAAAACCCCTGCCCAAAGTTACTGTCCTGCAACGTCTGCCGGCAGAGCTGGTGAAGTGAGTGCTCCTTACCTGTCTCAGTGAAGGCTAACTAAGATTAGCCAAGCCCTGCTGTTTCTAGTTTTGAGATGAATGTGGCTTCCTCAGACTGAAACCGAGTTGGGAAGCACTAACAGGCAGCCCTGCCAGCCAACCTGAAGGGCAGGGGGAAAGTGAAAAGCAGCTTGGGGCTGCCTGAGAACTAGCAGAGTAATTTGCGGAGTGCACGCATGAGAGTAGGTCGTTCCCTCACTTTCACTCTGCGGGAATGTGCAATTGCTTCCTTCCCTGTGAATCTCTCATCTCTAAGTGACATACCTTCACTAGTTTAACTACATTTAAAAAAAAAAAAAAAAGTATTTGTACGTGTACACATGCAGTTAAACCAGCGCAGAGTGTTGTATGGATTCTCTTTGCTAGATTTAAGGATAACTTTCTGTAATAAAACGAGACTGCCTAGAGAGTTTTGGAAATCAGTGGAACAAATTACTTAAGCTGAAGTCACACCACTATCGTTCCTAAACAATCCTGTGAGTTCGCCTTCAGTGACCAGTGTGTACAGCCCCTGTTCAAAAGCTTGTTTGCAGAAGAGAAGTGCCTCCTCAACTCGTAATTTCGTCCCCGAATTTTGAGCAATTTTGGAATCGAAACCCATGCTACTGCCTTGTAAAAGAAAGAAAAAAACTCTTTACGAGTCTCTTCATCCTGCTCCGTATCATCCTCTTCATCCTCTTCGTCGTTGAGGTTTATGATCAGTGGAGGGTGAATTGGTCTTAAAATAGTCTCCTGAGTTCTGAGTGGTTCTTGACGATGGGCTGGATGCAGAATCCCTTCTTGGACACCCTGTTGTAATGGGGCATCTGCAGAAAAGAACGTGATCTTGATTTTGTTTGGAGGGAACTAGATATCGAATCCAAGCTCAGACCAGCAGGTGTAGTTTTGAAATCCTTATCATACTGAAGGACTCGTTACATAGACAGATTGTGCCTTTTAGGCAAAATACTTTAATTTAAAATAATAATAATTTACACTTAATTAGAAGAAAATCAGAAAAGACAGTCTTTTCCTCAGGCATTTCTATCTCCCCATAATGTCTGCAGCAAAACGGTTTCAGCACTGGGATAGCATTTTCTGAGCGCCAGGAAATGCAAGGGACTGAAAATAAACATGGTGAAAAATGGTGGGTCCATTTGTATTGTTGAAGCCGACCAATTTGCAGCTATAGATACAACCCGGATTCTGTGCATTCTATCAGAAGTATTGAAGCGGGCTATGTTTTGCAGTTTGAAAGCGAGAAGGTGAAGCACGGGCATTTTCTTTTATTCCAGGTGTTGTTATTTGTGTGCATCTCTTGCTTGCCTACGAGCAGCATGCGTATCATCTTAAACCCATTTCAGTACCACTCCTGCAGATGGGATTTGTTGTATCTCATGCAAGAGAAAGTAAGGTGCAACACTTTAGCTTGATAGAGCCTTTTTCAGTGTCCCGACTAGGATATTATTAGCTCTGCGGAGTGTAAGCCCAATCAAACTTAAATGAGTTTAACAAGATTTTGAAGTATTAAGCGGAATAAATGCAGTGTTGGTATTGGCAATGTTATTGTGGAGCACGCGGACTTTGAATTTGAATCCATGTAACGTGTTGTGCTCTATCAACAGATACTGCTACTAGTGGAAGGAGGATCCATAGCATGACAGCTCAAAACCCCCATATGGCCCCCCTATTCAAATGCCAGGGCAATTCCTTTCTGTGCCTTGAACTTGCTGGGAGAGCAGACCGTACCTGAGTGATTTGCCATGGTACAGTTCTCGACCTTAATAGATATTACGGGAGCGCTGGAAGGACGTTTTTGTGTATTTACTTACGCTAAGGAACAAATTGTTGAGAAAGTATTGTTACTCACTGTTGCTAGGTGGCAAAAAAAGTCCATTTATATGACGAGGTTTGCTATGATGGAATGCGCAGCTGATCCTCATGCAGCCTATGGGTTGTGTTTCCCAGTAACAGCGGATGTTGCTGTACTTCTGCTGCAGGAGAAAACGGTTTTCAGATCTTGTAAAAAGAAGCAGAAAAAGGACCAAATGGATGAATAGGTGGTGCCCTGCTGTGCAGATTTTGTGGAACCACATTCTGATATTTTAGAACGTTTAAAGTTATCTTAAGCTCCAGATAACTCTAAAGTTGCCCCGAGTGAGCTCAGACAAATAGGAACTCGGGTTTATAGCCTGGCTATGACCTACATCCCAGCGGAGAGCTGCAAATGCCAGGTTGCCGGTTACTTTTTAACGCGTTTCTGTGTAATTTTTTAAAGGAAGACAAAGTCACACGTGAAAATATTGGAATATCACCCGGTTCCAGACATTAACAGCTGGGGCTAGGAGCAGCACCTCCAAAACACGCCGCTCTTGGACTGTAGTCAGTACCACTGGACCATCTGCCGAGACACGCTGGGGTCTGGAGCCGAGGTATCAACTTCTACCTTTACATAATAAACCTCCCTTTCAAGACGGATATATCAGGAAAATGAAGGCTACAAACCACTCTGCAATCTACAGCATTTACCTGTGCATAGTGGGAATAGAAATGGGAATAGCTGTCACTCCCAGCTGCGGCCATTTTCACCTCCTGTGTTTCTCCTCCACTCTCTTAACGCTGGCAGAACATACAGGAAAACGTTAAAGCTATCAACGTTCAGGCAAATTGTAATCTTATCCTGAAAGCGGGAGTTTTCTTTCAAAAACTGGACCTTCAGAACCTTAGCTCTGCTGCTTTTTTGAAACAAAACTCCCACAGACAGCAAAATACGCTTGAACGAAGGAGGTGGTACCTTCTCCAGCCTTGCTGAACCGACGAAGGCAGTTGCTAGCCGGTATAGAATGTTACCTTTCCACGGTTGCCAACCGCTCCTCCAGCTGGTGACATCAGCGTGATGGCGCTGCGTGGCCTGTCCAGCTTGAACATCTTCCTTTGTCTGCATTGCTTCAGAGTGAAGTACGGGAAATCGGACCGTTGCAAAGAGTCTCCCATTCCGGTGTTTCTTTAACGTAACATGGACCGAACCCATTTGGCGGGGCTCAGTACCCAGCTTCTTGCCGTGGGACCTGTGGCCTTAGAAACAAAGCTTTGGCACCACAAAGACAAACCTTGTTCGTTGACTCTTTGTAACCAAAACCCTCGTGCCCAATGTTTTTCTTACTGGACCTCTTTCTTTGGATGGGGAAACTTGCTGCTTCCCACTAGTGCACTCTTAGCTGTTAACTGCTTGCGTTGTTGGGGTTCATTGCTTCTGCGTGCTTCCAGGACGCCCGCTGCCACAGCTAAAGCAGACAGAAGAGCGTACACTTGTGTCCCTAATTAACACCTCTGTTCTCATGCAGGTCCTAGGCTGCCTCTGAACAAAAAATACCTAGGGGGGGAGATGAAGTTGCGGTCCTGGAAGATGGCGGGGCGAGCTGCTCTCCCCAGGACATGGGGTCACATTTACAACACGGAGTGACAACGGCAAAGGAGAATACCTCGTGCCTGAGCACCGGGGCTTTGGCCCGGGAATAAAGTGATTTCTACGGGAAGGACTTCACCTAAGTACAGAAGGAAACCGCTGGCTGGGCTCAAGGTGGGGAGTGCTGGCGAGAGCTGTGAACAGAGAAAGGCTGTGAAAAGGCTCCCACAGTTCCGTAAGCCCTACGACTGAGTGGGGCACAGAGGGGAAGGAAAATTCAGGAGGGCAGATGAGAGCCTTTGGAAGAAAGTGGGAACACCGCCAAGAGCTATCCGAAGAGGGGCTCTTTGCAGCTGTATAGCTGTGCCTAAATGAGGCACAGAAGAAGGTCTGGTCAGGAAGAATGAATTCTGTATTGGGCTTGCGTGGCCAGGTTTTGGTAGCGGCGGGGGCTACGGGGGTGGCTTCTGTGAGAAGCTGCCGGAAGCTTCCCCCGTGTCCCATAGAGCCAACGCCAGCCGGCTCCTAGACGGACCCGCCGCTGGGCAAGGCCGAGCCCATCAGCGACGGTGGTAGCGCCTCTGTGATAACGTCTGTAAGAAGGGGAAAAGACTGCTGGGCAACAGGAGCCGGAGAGAGGAGTGAGAATATGTGAGAGGAAGGAACAGCTCTGCAGACACCAAGGTCAGTGAAGAAGGAGGGGAGGAGGTGCTGCAGGCACCGGAGCCGAGATTGCCCCGCAGCCCGTGGTGAAGACGATGGTGAGGCAGGCTGTCCCCCTGCAGCCCATGGAGGTCCATGGTGGAGCAGCGTGGAGGACAGCACGCCGCAGCAGGTGGATGCCCGAAGGAGGCTGTGACCCCGTGGAGAGCCTGCGCTGGAGCAGGCTCCTGGCAGGACCCTTGGACCCCTGGAGACCGAGGAGCCCAGGCTGGAGCAGGGGAAGAGGGCGAGGAGTCCTCCCCCTGAGGAGGGAGGCGCGGCAGAGACCACATGTGATGAGTTGACCGCAAGCCCCCTTCCCCGTCCCCCTGCGCGGCTCCCAGGGGAGGAGGTGGAGGAGAAGCAGGAGTGAACTTGAGCCCGGGAAGAAGGGAGGGGTGGCGGGAAGGTGTTCTAAGATTTAGGTTTTATTTCCCAGTACCCTGCTGGGATGTGATTGGTAATAAAGCCAGTGAACTTCCCCGAGCCGAGTGTGTTTTGCCCGTGGCGGTGAGGGGCGAGCGATCTGTCCCCGTCCTTCTCTGGGCCCAGGAGCCTTTCGCGGTGTTTCCTCTCCCCTGCCCAGCTGAGGAGGGCAGTGACAGAGCGGCTTTGGTGGGCACCTGGCGTCCAGCCGCGGCCAGGCCCCCACCGACCCAGAGGCTGCGCAGCGAGGCAGAGAGCCTGGGTGAGAAAAGGAGGCCGCTGCCCTGAGGGAGGCAGGAGGAGACCCAGAGAGGCCCCCACCCGCTGGGGACAGGGCCCCCAGGCCCGGGCGTGTGGCACCCTGGAGAGCAGAACAGGCAGCCTGAGGAAAGGCTGCCGGCCCGGGGGAAGGGCAGCGCCGACGGCTGGCGGCCGCCTCAGCCCGGCGCCGAGCACAGCTGGGGCGGCCCGGCCCGGCCCGGCCCGGCCCCGCCAGGCCGGGAGCCGCCGCTGTGGGCAGCGGAGCTGCCCCAGGCCCGCGGCCGGGCTGGGCGTCGGAGAGCGGCGGAGCCGCCGCCTGGCTGAGGGCTGCTGGCGAGAGGCGACCGCGGCCCGGCCCGCCGTCCCCGGCACACAGGTGCGTCGCGGGGCTGCTGGCGGGCGGCCGGGGCCGGCGGCGGGAGGGGGCGGCCGGGGCCATGAGGCGCCGTGGCGCGGCGCAGCGGCAGGTTCCGTGGTCTGTTCGTGACCGAGGTGAAGGAGGAGCCGTCGGCCAAGCGGGAGCGCCAGGTGGCCGGGGCGGCACGGGGCCGGGGCGGGGGCAGGCGGGGCCGCAGTCCCCGCGGCGGGGCCGTGGCCGTGGCCGTGGCCGTGGCCGTGGCCGGTCCCCGTGCCCGGGGGAGTCGCTGGGCCGCGGGGAGGGGGACAGCCGAGAGGTTTCGGTGCAGCTCTTGAGCGCAGTGCGCGGTCGAGGTGTCCCTAGGGCTCCCCCCTGAAATGCGGGCCAGAAAGGTCGTTTGGGTGCCGTTTTGGCTCTGTCCCAGGCTTTTCCTGCCAGGTGCATCCAGGTGCTCACCCTGGCGGTGTGTTTGCTTTTGCTCAGTGTGGGCAACAGTCGTGGCGAGGAAGGAGGCCGCTCCAAGGTGGTCGTGCTGGCGGCCTGTGGAAAAGCATCCTGAAAACTCAGCTTGTCTCTCTCTCTCTCTCTCTCTCTGGGTTTTTGGTTTTGGTTTGGTTTTGTCTTTTTTTGTGATCGAAGGCGTATCAGGCTTCTGACAGAAGAATTCATTTGAGGCTGGATATAGGTGTGGAATACTTGCCAAGGGGCAAGTAATGGAGGCCAATCAAAGTTTGTTGTCCCCGAGATGTCGGGACAGATTGGGGTGGCATTCACCTGTCCAGCTGTAGCCCTCCCCCAACTCGCGTTTCCCGGTTTTAGTAGCAGCACCTACTGCTGTCTGTTGGCTGCCCAGAGAACTGGAATGCGTCTGGGTGACTTTCTCCCGCTGGTGTTTGACTTCTGGGTGGAAGAGCGGGAAGGATTGCCAAACCATCAGCAACTGAATTGTTGGGCTCTCAGTGCCAACACCATCTTGATAATGGTGGTGGAAGGGTACCTCCCCGTGCTGGTTTTGTCTGGGATAGAGTTAATCATCTCCATAGTGGGTGCTATGGGGCTGTGCTGCTTTGGATTTGTGCTGAAAACGGTGTTGCTAACACAGGGACGCTTTTGTTACTGCTGAGCAGCGCTCCCACAGCGTCAAGGCCTTTGCTGCTTCTCACCCCACCCCACCAGCGAGTAGGCTGGGGGTGCCCAAGAAGCTGGGAGGGGACACGGGCGGGACAGCTGTCCCCAGCTGAGCGAAGGGGTGTTCCGCACCGTAGGACGTCGTGCTCAGCAATAAAAAGCTGGGGACAGAAGGAGGAAGGGGGGAGGTTTGGAGTGATGGCGTTTGTCTTCCCAAGTCAGGCGTGATGGAGCCCTGCTTTCCTGGAGGTGGCAGACAGGCGTACAGTGCGATTCCTGCTGAAAAGGTGGACGGAGCCTGCTGTTGCGTGACTACCTATAAGGGTAATGAGGAAGACCCACATGCAGATTTCTCATGCTGACTAGAAGCCCTGTTTTACTTGCTTTTCACTTTTATGAAGTGAAGTCCGCGCCACATGGACACGTCCTTTAAATACGTGCAGGGACGGGGACTCCACCACTTCCCTGGGCAGCCCGTTCCAGGGCTCGACAACCCTTTTGGGGAGGAAGTTTTTCCTCATACGCAATCTAAACCTCCCCTGGCGCAGCTTGAGGCCGTTTCCTCTCGTCCTGTCACGTGTTACCTGGGAGAAGAGCCCGACCCCCACCTGGCTCCAACCTCCTTGCAGGTAGTTGTGGAGAGGGGTAAGGTCTCCCCTCAGCCTCCTTCTCTCCAGGCAGCAACCCCGTTCCAAACAACCCCCCTTCCCTCAGCCGCAGCAGGGCACAGCCCAGCACAGCCTGCGCCTGCTCAGGCTACCTGTGCTGTGGATAATGTAGGTAAAATAGATAATGTAGATAAAATAGAATACCTCTTTATTTGTATTAGGTACATTTATCGTACACTTACGAACATACAAACACTAGTTTTAAACACAAATGCCCATTTTTACCAGTTTCAAAATGCTACAGCGTCCTTCCTACATCTTAGTTTTGGAATATGCAATTTTATCATCTTCCGATCTCCAGTTGATAAAGCTAAACTGAAATAAGGACATTTTCTTGTCAATTGACGCGCCGGCTTCATCTCCTGTCTACATATCGTTCTCCTTTTCTGTTCACTTCCGTGCCTTCCTGGCTCTGCTGCCAAAACAGATGTACAGACCGTTGTGTGCATAATTTAGTAGAGTGAAACTATATGCTCTTTCAGAAACATCTTAAGAAGTAAGCTTTCAAGACGAGACACAAGACAGAGGTTCTCATCTCTGCTTTCAAGACAGCTGTAAAATGTCTTAGTGGTCCTTAGGGTATCTTGTGAATGTTTGGTAGCCTGGGTCCTTTTCTGAATTGGGACCTGGGCTGATCATCGTTCAGCTATGGCAGGTGCTTCACGAGCAATCCACCAGAGAGACGCAGAGATCACACTCACATGGTCCCTGCTGTGCTTTGGCCAGTGCTACAAGCCAAAACCCGCTTCTTGCAGCTCCTCGCTTTACAGGCGGGAGCATGGTTTGCTTTCCTATCAGTAGTACTGTGACAAATTAGGAATCATGGGTTAGTTAGGCAAAATGACACGTCTGCAAACAAATGGAACTATTAACTGCCCTTTCAGACTGCTCAGCGTTGCTTAGAATCTTGCGGGTTTTGGTTGGGGAAGTTTTAAGGGCAAGTTTACGTTTTCTAGGTGGGCAGAGACGTGTCCCTCTGACTGAAAAGACTGAGTTGTAAAAATTTCTGTCAGACAGTTACCTGAATGGTTGTTTTAAACCTGGAGAACGTTTTTGCACGTGGATTTCTTTTCCTCCAAGTTGGTGCACTGTAAGATCCTGAAGTATGTTTGTCTACAGGAAAAGCATATACATTGTCTCTTAATTTCAGCTACAATTTCCGGAGAGACTCTCTGAGCCTGACATGGGAATTAAATATTACATGAGCTGAAGTGTCAAGGAATGCATCAGGTGAATCATAGCTCATCATCTGAAATACAAGCTAGTGTTAAATACAGACTTTCTCTCTGGTACTTCAAAGATCGTTGGTAATCTTGTGGAGTGTCCGTCGCGCTCCCAGGATCTTCCAAATGAGGCGATTCTGCCACGGACATCCTTGACTTGAACCAAGTGAACGTTCCCGTGTTGAAAATCTTCCCACAGGCATCAGTTGCTTTTAGATTAAACAAACCCATACTGCAGTCTGCTTTTTTGTCTCTGCTTGTGAAAGCAGCAGAGTGTGCTGCCTAATGACTAACCACCTTCTGTAAATTTTGGTTCAAAGTCATTATAATTAATAGTCTGGTTTTCTGTTCATTCCAGCTTAATTCCGTAAATTCAAACTATTTGTTTAACTAATAATAATCCTAAAATTTTCAGTTTATACACAACATGTGAACTATTACCATAGTTTTCCGTCTGGGTCCCAAATCTCCTATTTGTGTTGAGCCGATTCTTTTGTTCGGAGCATTTCCCGCCATATGGCTCAGGTCCTGCTGAAAAGAAAGGTAGCGAAAACGTAACGGTCGTTCTGATGACAAAAATGCTGATCACCTATTTTTTTTTTTTTTTAAGCAATCTATCCTTTTTCAGCCTGGCAATTTGATAAGATGTGTTCTTCAGAACGAAAAAACCCACAACTCTTTGTGCCCGAGATGAAGCAGTGATGTTGGGATTCATTTCACTTAGTTTTATGCATCTGCAAGTAGGAGTTACTCTGCCTGAAGGAGGTTCCTTTTATTGGAAATTAAGGCAGGGAGGCACCTCAGGATGGAGACTGAATCCAGTTTAAGAGAGGTGACTGAAACTGGCAAGATGAAATCGCTTTCTTAACTGCTGATTACTTAAATGCTTTACTACTAAATTTCTTGCTGAAGTTCTGCAATCTACTTGTGCAAATTATGCTGGACCAAATTTACTCTTGCCCCTATTTAGGCATCAGCAACTTAATATTCACCTGCAGGGACAAAACCGAAAGCAGCACAACACAGACAGGTAAATTTGAGGCATTGGAAGAATCCTGTGTAAGCAGGAACCCACCTGTCGATCCATTGAACTTTGGTTCCTGGGTGACGGTACGGTAGACTACATATGCTGATCTTTGAGGTTCTGAAGAATCGAAATAAGTCTTTCTTCCAGTTTCCCTCACGTAAGGCATAGAAAGAGCAGTTTCTTCATCCTTACTTTGACCCCTGTGTTGGTAACTTGGTTTTACTTTGGGCTCTGAAGTGTGAATTCCTAAAAGTGAAAAAGCAAACAAAAATGTTGTGCTGTTACTCCAAATTTGTCCTACTGCAGGAGACTGGAGGCTGGAAGACAAGGTTAAAAAAATGTTCTTTGTGGATAGTCCAATCCAGATCGGGATTGTCCGTATTTGCCACTAAGAACAGAAATCAGCTAGGTGGTGCTAAATCACCGAGCAGTTGAGTAAATAAAAGTGAATAAGCCAAGGGTTTTCTCAAAATACCTTTGCCTGTTCCTGTAGTAGGTGAATTTCTTGGCTTCTCAGAAATCCGTTTCTCTTCCTTTGCTTCTTTACCGTGATGGTTCTTTACCAGCTCAGTCTGGTTTGTTTCTGAGGGATTAAAATAGCACATATTGACTTTTTAAAAAAGCTCGCAAAATTTTCTGATCCAAAAATGCGGTGGTGTTTTGAAAACCTAATCTCCCACTTCGTACACAGGTCTTCTTGGGTGGAACATGGTTTTACATGTTAATTATTCTAAAAGTATCATTCCTCAAAAGGAAAGCAAAAGTGTCTATATTTCCTCTAGCAGAGGAAATCTTGAAAGCGAACTCACAGACTGACTATAAACACAAAGGCCGGATACGTCCTTTCTCTACACTGCCTAGGTGGTGTGTGGACCTCTGGAACCTCCATGGTTGAGCCCGTGGAGACCAATGCCCTCCGAAGGAGACCACCTGGCTGAACCATGAATGGCTTCTTCTGTCTGGAGCATCTAGGTACATCCTGGACGTGGGCAGTTCGTGAACAGAACAAAACACTACCCATGAGGAGGCTAAAATTGTAATAGCATTGGTTGCGTAGGCAAGCCCACTTCCAACTACAAACAGAACTTTACAGGGAAGGCTGCAGCATAAAGTAGCCCCAGCGCTCTCCAGCTGGCCCCTGCGACTCCGCAGGAAGAGGCGGCTTTGCCTGTTCTTCCTTTGCTCCTGCGCTTTTGGTCAATAAGCTCTTTTGGTTCCTCTCAGATCAGGCCAGAATGCAGCAGAAACTCTGTACTTCTGCTTCAGTTTAGGGGGTAGTTTAAAGCCAAAAGCATCACAAATCCATCCCAATCAAAACTCCAGGGAAATCCTAGTTGTAGAAAAATACCATGCAAAGCAAGCTCATTCTTTCGCCCACTGCTGGGAGGAAAAAAGTTGAACGCTTCTTGAGAGGAAACTGAAATGCTACTGCAAAACTGTTTCTACCACTTTCCGTATCGAGAGAAAAAACGAGAAGTTAAAGGTGGACTATTTTGAGCGTTATTAAATACTTTCAAAAGAATAAATCACATAAAAGATTCTGCAGAAACCAGGGATCAGAATATTCGTGCACATCTGCGTGTCTTTGGATTCATCCCTCTGAGATGGGTAGCGAAAGGAATTCTTGCTATCAAGGTGGCTAAATGATTGTTCATGAATATTCTATCTGACTAATTGTAAAGCTTCATAAAGCTTTCCGTTTCTCTCTGTGGATACTGCTGCAATCTACTTGTGCAAATTATGCTGGACCAAATTTACGCTTGCCCCTATTTAGGCATCAGCAACTTAATATTCACCTGCAGGGACAAAACCGAAAGCAGCACAACACAGACAGGTAAATTTGAGGCATTGGAAGAATCCTGTGTAAGCAGGAACCCACCTGTCGATCCATTGAACTTTGGTTCCTGGGTGACGGTACGGTAGACTACATATGCTGATCTTTGAGGTCCTGAAGAATCGAAATAAGTCTTTCTTCCAGTTTCCCTCACGTAAGGCATAGAAAGAGCAGTTTCTTCATCCTTACTTTGACCCCTGTGTTGGTAACTTGGTTTTACTTTGGGCTCTGAAGTGTGAATTCCTAAAAGTGAAAAAGCAAACAAAAATGTTGTGCTGTTACTCCAAATTTGTCCTACTGCAGGAGACTGGAGGCTGGAAGACAAGGTTAAAAAAATGTTCTTTGTGGATAGTCCAATCCAGATCGGGATTGTCCGTATTTGCCACTAAGAACAGAAATCAGCTAGGTGGTGCTAAATCACCGAGCAGTTGAGTAAATAAAAGTGAATAAGCCAAGGGTTTTCTCAAAATACCTTTGCCTGTTCCTGTAGTAGGTGAATTTCTTGGCTTCTCAGAAATCCATTTCTCTTCCTTTGCTTCTTTACCGTGATGGTTCTTTACCAGCTCAGTCTGGTTTGTTTCTGAGGGATTAAAATAGCACATATTTACTGTTTTATAAAAGCTCGCAAAATTTTCTGATCCAAAAATGCGGTGGTGTTTTGAAAACCTAATCTCCCACTTCATACACAGGTCTTCTTGGGTGGAACATGGTTTTACGTGTTAATTATTCTAAAAGTATCATTCCTCAAAAGGAAAGTGGCTGTATTCCTTCTAGCAGAGTTCGTGGTCACAAAATCTTGAAAGCAACCTCCAAAACTGACTGATAAACACAAAGACCAAGGCTACTTTGAACTTGTACAGTTGCTGTGAGCAGGTCTGGCTCCAAAGGCTTCTCATTATGAATTAGAAAATCTTCATGAATACTGTATTTAGGGTTTACAGTTTAAAAGTACAAACGTTTGCTTGAATCCACATACACATTCGTAATTCCTGAGAATGAAAAGTTGCGTGCAATGTATGTGTGCGTTCACAGGGGGAAGAAGTAAGTCCTTCTGGGAAGTCAAAGTGTAGCATCGAAATGGGAACGCAGTGCAAAGGGACTCGGAGGCACAGGGTGACAGACACCTTGTGAGCTCGGAGTGTGTGTCGTTACAAGAGAACTCAGTTAGCAACAGAACAGGAACCGTGATATGGTCCAGTCTACCGGTGCTTGTTTCTCATCCCTTGCACATGAGGTATGCTTTGCCTCTGTCTCAGTTGTATCAGTTCAGCTGTGTGTTGCCCTGCAAGCTGAACAACTAAAATGAGGTGGCATAAAAAATAGCTTCAATTTATAAAAGGATTATTTTAATCCTCAGGCACTTCAGTGATACAGTTTAGAGCATGGGCCTGCAAATAGTTTTAACAGCTGAACTGGCATGGCTGACGTAGTGACAAACAGCCTTGCAGAAATGCCATTGAATGGCTGGAGATTCAACCTTCCTATAGCAGCTTTACCTCCGATGTCAGCACACCTAGTAGCTAAGGCTGTTCTACTCTATGCATGTCCTTTTTATAACTCCACAGAACCATTTATTTTCTATGCAATAGTTTCTCCCTATAGCAGTAATTTAAAAAGTGGCAAACATTGTCCAAGCAGATGAAAAGTACTTGCCTTTCTGCACGTCTCGCTCGGTAGCTTCCAAGGGTAATGGCTCATTTTCCCGAGGTGAAGACACAGTTGTGGTTGATTGGTGTTCGTGAGGGTACTGAATCCTGTAATACTCTCCTAAACATACCCCAAGAGGGAAAAAAAAACCCCAGAGTTTCCTATATTGGCAGCATTGCCATTTAGGAAAGAGTGACCAATGTCATATTTACCAGATTTGTAGCATATGTCCTTTATTGCTCTTTCCTCTTCAACATCTGCAGCAGTCTTAGGCACCCAATTGGAAACATCTGTAGGAAGTATTTTTAAAAGATTACTAGATAGTTGTACAAAGACGTTCAACAATTCTTAATAATCAAATACCTGAATGAATTTCATTTTGGTCACGATTTGTTTTTTTTTTGCTGGCTGCGACCTCTGCTTCTGGACAGAAAAATGATTCCTTAACAGCAGGTATTTCCAAGTGCAACGTGCTGATGACAAAAATGCTGATCACCTATTTTTTTTTTTTTAAGCAATCTATCCTTTTTCAGCCTGGCAATTTGATAAGATGTGTTCTTCAGAACGAAAAAACCCACAACTCTTTGTGCCCGAGATGAAGCAGTGATGTTGGGATTCATTTCACTTAGTTTTATGCATCTGCAAGTAGGGGTTACTCTGCCTGAAGGAGGTTCCTTTTATTGGAAATTAAGGCAGGGAGGCACCTCAGGATGGAGACTGAATCCAGTTTAAGAGAGGTGACTGAAACTGGCAAGATGAAATCGCTTTCTTAACTGCTGATTACTTAAATGCTTTACTACTAAATTTCTTGCTGAAGTTCTGCAATCTACTTGTGCAAATTATGCTGGACCAAATTTACTCTTGCCCCTATTTAGGCATCAGCAACTTAATATTCACCTGCAGGGACAAAACCGAAAGCAGCACAACACAGACAGGTAAATTTGAGGCATTGGAAGAATCCTGTGTAAGCAGGAACCCACCTGTCGATCCATTGAACTTTGGTTCCTGGGTGACGGTACGGTAGACTACATATGCTGATCTTTGAGGTCCTGAAGAATCGAAATAAGTCTTTCTTCCAGTTTCCCTCACGTAAGGCATAGAAAGAGCAGTTTCTTCATCCTTACTTTGACCCCTGTGTTGGTAACTTGGTTTTACTTTGGGCTCTGAAGTGTGAATTCCTAAAAGTGAAAAAGCAAACAAAAATGTTGTGCTGTTACTCCAAATTTGTCCTACTGCAGGAGACTGGAGGCTGGAAGACAAGGTTAAAAAAATGTTCTTTGTGGATAGTCCAATCCAGATCGGGATTGTCCGTATTTGCCACTAAGAACAGAAATCAGCTAGGTGGTGCTAAATCACCGAGCAGTTGAGTAAATAAAAGTGAATAAGCCAAGGGTTTTCTCAAAATACCTTTGCCTGTTCCTGTAGTAGGTGAATTTCTTGGCTTCTCAGAAATCCATTTCTCTTCCTTTGCTTCTTTACCGTGATGGTTCTTTACCAGCTCAGTCTGGTTTGTTTCTGAGGGATTAAAATAGCACATATTTACTGTTTTATAAAAGCTCGCAAAATTTTCTGATCCAAAAATGCGGTGGTGTTTTGAAAACCTAATCTCCCACTTCATACACAGGTCTTCTTGGGTGGAACATGGTTTTACGTGTTAATTATTCTAAAAGTATCATTCCTCAAAAGGAAAGTGGCTGTATTCCTTCTAGCAGAGTTCGTGGTCACAAAATCTTGAAAGCAACCTCCAAAACTGACTGATAAACACAAAGACCAAGGCTACTTTGAACTTGTACAGTTGCTGTGAGCAGGTCTGGCTCCAAAGGCTTCTCATTATGAATTAGAAAATCTTCATGAATACTGTATTTAGGGTTTACAGTTTAAAAGTACAAACGTTTGCTTGAATCCACATACACATTCGTAATTCCTGAGAATGAAAAGTTGCGTGCAATGTATGTGTGCGTTCACAGGGGGAAGAAGTAAGTCCTTCTGGGAAGTCAAAGTGTAGCATCGAAATGGGAACGCAGTGCAAAGGGACTCGGAGGCACAGGGTGACAGACACCTTGTGAGCTCGGAGTGTGTGTCGTTACAAGAGAACTCAGTTAGCAACAGAACAGGAACCGTGATATGGTCCAGTCTACCGGTGCTTGTTTCTCATCCCTTGCACATGAGGTATGCTTTGCCTCTGTCTCAGTTGTATCAGTTCAGCTGTGTGTTGCCCTGCAAGCTGAACAACTAAAATGAGGTGGCATGAAAAATAGCTTCAATTTATAAAAGGATTATTTTAATCCTCAGGCACTTCAGTGATACAGTTTAGAGCATGGGCCTGCAAATAGTTTTAACAGCTGAACTGGCATGGCTGACGTAGTGACAAACAGCCTTGCAGAAATGCCATTGAATGGCTGGAGATTCAACCTTCCTATAGCAGCTTTACCTCCGATGTCAGCACACCTAGTAGCTAAGGCTGTTCTACTCTATGCATGTCCTTTTTATAACTCCACAGAACCATTTATTTTCTATGCAATAGTTTCTCCCTATAGCAGTAATTTAAAAAGTGGCAAACATTGTCCAAGCAGATGAAAAGTACTTGCCTTTCTGCACGTCTCGCTCGGTAGCTTCCAAGGGTAATGGCTCATTTTCCCGAGGTGAAGACACAGTTGTGGTTGATTGGTGTTCGTGAGGGTACTGAATCCTGTAATACTCTCCTAAACATACCCCAAGAGGGAAAAAAAAACCCAGAGTTTCCTATATTGGCAGCATTGCCATTTAGGAAAGAGTGACCAATGTCATATTTACCAGATTTGTAGCATATGTCCTTTATTGCTCTTTCCTCTTCAACATCTGCAGCAGTCTTAGGCACCCAATTGGAAACATCTGTAGGAAGTATTTTTAGAGGATTACTAGAGAGTTGTACAAAGACGTTCAACAATTCTTAATAATCAAATACCAGAATGAATTTCATTTTGGTCACGATTTGGTTTTTTCTGCTGACTGTGACCGAAACATCTTCAGTCCTCATTTTCAAAATAATCCTGCCTTTACACTCAAAAGGAAATCTTGCGATTAACCGTGTGATCAGGGAGTGGTTGTCACAAAACCCCTGCCCAAAGTTACTGTCCTGCAACGTCTGCCGGCAGAGCTGGTGAAGTGAGTGCTCCTTACCTGTCTCAGTGAAGGCTAACTAAGATTAGCCAAGCCCTGCTGTTTCTAGTTTTGAGATGAATGTGGCTTCCTCAGACTGAAACCGAGTTGGGAAGCACTAACAGGCAGCCCTGCCAGCCAACCTGAAGGGCAGGGGGAAAGTGAAAAGCAGCTTGGGGCTGCCTGAGAACTAGCAGAGTAATTTGCGGAGTGCACGCATGAGAGTAGGTCGTTCCCTCACTTTCACTCTGCGGGAATGTGCAATTGCTTCCTTCCCTGTGAATCTCTCATCTCTAAGTGACATACCTTCACTAGTTTAACTACATTTAAAAAAAAAAAAAAAAGTATTTGTACGTGTACACATGCAGTTAAACCAGCGCAGAGTGTTGTATGGATTCTCTTTGCTAGATTTAAGGATAACTTTCTGTAATAAAACGAGACTGCCTAGAGAGTTTTGGAAATCAGTGGAACAAATTACTTAAGCTGAAGTCACACCACTATCGTTCCTAAACAATCCTGTGAGTTCGCCTTCAGTGACCAGTGTGTACAGCCCCTGTTCAAAAGCTTGTTTGCAGAAGAGAAGTGCCTCCTCAACTCGTAATTTCGTCCCCGAATTTTGAGCAATTTTGGAATCGAAACCCATGCTACTGCCTTGTAAAAGAAAGAAAAAAACTCTTTACGAGTCTCTTCATCCTGCTCCGTATCATCCTCTTCATCCTCTTCGTCGTTGAGGTTTATGATCAGTGGAGGGTGAATTGGTCTTAAAATAGTCTCCTGAGTTCTGAGTGGTTCTTGACGATGGGCTGGATGCAGAATCCCTTCTTGGACACCCTGTTGTAATGGGGCATCTGCAGAAAAGAACGTGATCTTGATTTTGTTTGGAGGGAACTAGATATCGAATCCAAGCTCAGACCAGCAGGTGTAGTTTTGAAATCCTTATCATACTGAAGGACTCGTTACATAGACAGATTGTGCCTTTTAGGCAAAATACTTTAATTTAAAATAATAATAATTTACACTTCATTAGAAGAAAATCAGAAAAGACAGTCTTTTCCTCAGGCATTTCTATCTCCCCATAATGTCTGCAGCAAAACGGTTTCAGCACTGGGATAGCATTTTCTGAGCGCCAGGAAATGCAAGGGACTGAAAATAAACATGGTGAAAAATGGTGGGTCCATTTGTATTGTTGAAGCCGACCAATTTGCAGCTATAGATACAACCCGGATTCTGTGCATTCTATCAGAAGTATTGAAGCGGGCTATGTTTTGCAGTTTGAAAGCGAGAAGGTGAAGCACGGGCATTTTCTTTTATTCCAGGTGTTGTTAGTTGTGTGCATCTCTTGCTTGCCTACGAGCAGCATGCGTATCATCTTAAACCCATTTCAGTACCACTCCTGCAGATGGGATTTGTTGTATCTCATGCAAGAGAAAGTAAGGTGCAACACTTTAGCTTGATAGAGCCTTTTTCAGTGTCCCGACTAGGATATTATTAGCTCTGCGGAGTGTAAGCCCAATCAAACTTAAATGAGTTTAACAAGATTTTGAAGTATTAAGCGGAATAAATGCAGTGTTGGTATTGGCAATGTTATTGTGGAGCACGCGGACTTTGAATTTGAATCCATGTAACGTGTTGTGCTCTATCAACAGATACTGCTACTAGTGGAAGGAGGATCCATAGCATGACAGCTCAAAACCCCCATATGGCCCCCCTATTCAAATGCCAGGGCAATTCCTTTCTGTGCCTTGAACTTGCTGGGAGAGCAGACCGTACCTGAGTGATTTGCCATGGTACAGTTCTCGACCTTAATAGATATTACGGGAGCGCTGGAAGGACGTTTTTGTGTATTTACTTACGCTAAGGAACAAATTGTTGAGAAAGTATTGTTACTCACTGTTGCTAGGTGGCAAAAAAAGTCCATTTATATGACGAGGTTTGCTATGATGGAATGCGCAGCTGATCCTCATGCAGCCTATGGGTTGTGTTTCCCAGTAACAGCGGATGTTGCTGTACTTCTGCTGCAGGAGAAAACGGTTTTCAGATCTTGTAAAAAGAAGCAGAAAAAGGACCAAATGGATGAATAGGTGGTGCCCTGCTCTGCAGATTTTGTGGAACCACATTCTGATATTTTAGAACGTTTAAAGTTATCTTAAGCTCCAGATAACTCTAAAGTTGCCCCGAGCGAGCTCAGACAAATAGGAACTCGGGTTTATAGCCTGGCTATGACCTACATCCCAGCGGAGAGCTGCAAATGCCAGGTTGCCGGTTACTTTTTAACGCGTTTCTGTGTAATTTTTTAAAGGAAGACAAAGTCACACGTGAAAATATTGGAATATCACCCGGTTCCAGACATTAACAGCTGGGGCTAGGAGCAGCACCTCCAAAACACGCCGCTCTTGGACTGTAGTCAGTACCACTGGACCATCTGCCGAGACACGCTGGGGTCTGGAGCCGAGGTATCAACTTCTACCTTTACATAATAAACCTCCCTTTCAAGACGCATATATCAGGAAAATGAAGGCTACAAACCACTCTGCAATCTACAGCATTTACCTGTGCGTAGGGGGAATAGAAATGGGAATAGCTGTCACTCCCAGCTGCGGCCATTTTCACCTCCTGTGTTTCTCCTCCACTCTCTTAACGCTGGCAGAACATACAGGAAAACGTTAAAGCTATCAACGTTCAGGCAAATTGTAATCTTATCCTGAAAGCGGGAGTTTTCTTTCAAAAACTGGACCTTCAGAACCTTAGCTCTGCTGCTTTTTTGAAACAAAACTCCCACAGACAGCAAAATACGCTTGAACGAAGGAGGTGGTACCTTCTCCAGCCTTGCTGAACCGACGAAGGCAGTTGCTAGCCGGTATAGAATGTTACCTTTCCACGGTTGCCAACCGCTCCTCCAGCTGGTGACATCAGCGTGATGGCGCTGCGTGGCCTGTCCAGCTTGAACATCTTCCTTTGTCTGCATTGCTTCAGAGTGAAGTACGGGAAATCGGACCGTTGCAAAGAGTCTCCCATTCCGGTGTTTCTTTAACGTAACATGGACCGAACCCATTTGGCGGGGCTCAGTACCCAGCTTCTTGCCGTGGGACCTGTGGCCTTAGAAACAAAGCTTTGGCACCACAAAGACAAACCTTGTTCGTTGACTCTTTGTAACCAAAACCCTCGTGCCCAATGTTTTTCTTACTGGACCTCTTTCTTTGGATGGGGAAACTTGCTGCTTCCCACTAGTGCACTCTTAGCTGTTAACTGCTTGCGTTGTTGGGGTTCATTGCTTCTGCGTGCTTCCAGGACGCCCGCTGCCACAGCTAAAGCAGACAGAAGAGCGTACACTTGTGTCCCTAATTAACACCTCTGTTCTCATGCAGGTCCTAGGCTGCCTCTGAACAAAAAATACCTAGGGGGAGATGAAGTTGCGGTCCTGGAAGATGGCGGGGCGAGCTGCTCTCCCCAGGACATGGGGTCACATTTACAACACGGAGTGACAACGGCAAAGGAGAATACCTCGTGCCTGAGCACCGGGGCTTTGGCCCGGGAATAAAGTGATTTCTACGGGAAGGACTTCACCTAAGTACAGAAGGAAACCGCTGGCTGGGCTCAAGGTGGGGAGTGCTGGCGAGAGCTGTGAACAGAGAAAGGCTGTGAAAAGGCTCCCACAGTTCCGTAAGCCCTACGACTGAGTGGGGCACAGAGGGGAAGGAAAATTCAGGAGGGCAGATGAGAGCCTTTGGAAGAAAGTGGGAACACCGCCAAGAGCTATCCGAAGAGGGGCTCTTTGCAGCTGTATAGCTGTGCCTAAATGAGGCACAGAAGAAGGTCTGGTCAGGAAGAATGAATTCTGTATTGGGCTTGCGTGGCCAGGTTTTGGTAGCGGCGGGGGCTACGGGGGTGGCTTCTGTGAGAAGCTGCCGGAAGCTTCCCCCATGTCCCATAGAGCCAACGCCAGCCGGCTCCTAGACGGACCCGCCGCTGGGCAAGGCCGAGCCCATCAGCGACGGTGGTAGCGCCTCTGTGATAACGTCTGTAAGAAGGGGAAAAGACTGCTGGGCAACAGGAGCCGGAGAGAGGAGTGAGAATATGTGAGAGGAAGGAACAGCTCTGCAGACACCAAGGTCAGTGAAGAAGGAGGGGGAGGAGGTGCTGCAGGCACCGGAGCCGAGATTGCCCCGCAGCCCGTGGTGAAGACGATGGTGAGGCAGGCTGTCCCCCTGCAGCCCATGGAGGTCCATGGTGGAGCAGCGTGGAGGACAGCACGCCGCAGCAGGTGGATGCCCGAAGGAGGCTGTGACCCCGTGGAGAGCCTGCGCTGGAGCAGGCTCCTGGCAGGACCCTTGGACCCCTGGAGACCGAGGAGCCCAGGCTGGAGCAGGGGAAGAGGGCGAGGAGTCCTCCCCCTGAGGAGGGAGGCGCGGCAGAGACCACATGTGATGAGTTGACCGCAAGCCCCCTTCCCCGTCCCCCTGCGCGGCTCCCAGGGGAGGAGGTGGAGGAGAAGCAGGAGTGAACTTGAGCCCGGGAAGAAGGGAGGGGTGGCGGGAAGGTGTTCTAAGATTTAGGTTTTATTTCCCAGTACCCTGCTGGGATGTGATTGGTAATAAAGCCAGTGAACTTCCCCGAGCCGAGTGTGTTTTGCCCGTGGCGGTGAGGGGCGAGCGATCTGTCCCCGTCCTTCTCTGGGCCCAGGAGCCTTTCGCGGTGTTTCCTCTCCCCTGCCCAGCTGAGGAGGGCAGTGACAGAGCGGCTTTGGTGGGCACCTGGCGTCCAGCCGCGGCCAGGCCCCCACCGACCCAGAGGCTGCGCAGCGAGGCAGAGAGCCTGGGTGAGAAAAGGAGGCCGCTGCCCTGAGGGAGGCAGGAGGAGACCCAGAGAGGCCCCCACCCGCTGGGGACAGGGCCCCCAGGCCCGGGCGTGTGGCACCCTGGAGAGCAGAACAGGCAGCCTGAGGAAAGGCTGGCGGCCCGGGGGAAGGGCAGCGCCGACGGCTGGCGGCCGCCTCAGCCCGGCGCCGAGCACAGCTGGGGCGGCCCGGCCCGGCCCGGCCCGGCCCCGCCAGGCCGGGAGCCGCCGCTGTGGGCAGCGGAGCTGCCCCAGGCCCGCGGCCGGGCTGGGCGTCGGAGAGCGGCGGAGCCGCCGCCTGGCTGAGGGCTGCTGGCGAGAGGCGACCGCGGCCCGGCCCGCCGTCCCCGGCACACAGGTGCGTCGCGGGGCTGCTGGCGGGCGGCCGGGGCCGGCGGCGGGAGGGGGCGGCCGGGGCCATGAGGCGCCGTGGCGCGGCGCAGCGGCAGGTTCCGTGGTCTGTTCGTGACCGAGGTGAAGGAGGAGCCGTCGGCCAAGCGGGAGCGCCAGGTGGCCGGGGCGGCACGGGGCCGGGGCGGGGGCAGGCGGGGCCGCAGTCCCCGCGGCGGGGCCGTGGCCGTGGCCGTGGCCGGTCCCCGTGCCCGGGGGAGTCGCTGGGCCGCGGGGAGGGGGACAGCCGAGAGGTTTCGGTGCAGCTCTTGAGCGCAGTGCGCGGTCGAGGTGTCCCTAGGGCTCCCCCCTGAAATGCGGGCCAGAAAGGTCGTTTGGGTGCCGTTTTGGCTCTGTCCCAGGCTTTTCCTGCCAGGTGCATCCAGGTGCTCACCCTGGCGGTGTGTTTGCTTTTGCTCAGTGTGGGCAACAGTCGTGGCGAGGAAGGAGGCCGCTCCAAGGTGGTCGTGCTGGCGGCCTGTGGAAAAGCATCCTGCCGTCCGCGCCTGTGAGCCCTGTGGGGAAAACTCAGCTTGTCTCTCTCTCTCTCTCTCTCTCTCTCTCTCTGGGTTTTTGGTTTTGGTTTGGTTTTGTCTTTTTTTGTGATCGAAGGCGTATCAGGCTTCTGACAGAAGAATTCATTTGAGGCTGGATATAGGTGTGGAATACTTGCCAAGGGGCAAGTAATGGAGGCCAATCAAAGTTTGTTGTCCCCGAGATGTCGGGACAGATTGGGGTGGCATTCACCTGTCCAGCTGTAGCCCTCCCCCAACTCGCGTTTCCCGGTTTTAGTAGCAGCACCTACTGCTGTCTGTTGGCTGCCCAGAGAACTGGAATGCGTCTGGGTGACTTTCTCCCGCTGGTGTTTGACTTCTGGGTGGAAGAGCGGGAAGGATTGCCAAACCATCAGCAACTGAATTGTTGGGCTCTCAGTGCCAACACCATCTTGATAATGGTGGTGGAAGGGTACCTCCCCGTGCTGGTTTTGTCTGGGATAGAGTTAATCGTCTCCATAGTGGGTGCTATGGGGCTGTGCTGCTTTGGATTTGTGCTGAAAACGGTGTTGCTAACACAGGGACGCTTTTGTTACTGCTGAGCAGCGCTCCCACAGCGTCAAGGCCTTTGCTGCTTCTCACCCCACCCCACCAGCGAGTAGGCTGGGGGTGCCCAAGAAGCTGGGAGGGGACACGGGCGGGACAGCTGTCCCCAGCTGAGCGAAGGGGTGTTCCGCACCGTAGGACGTCGTGCTCAGCAATAAAAAGCTGGGGACAGAAGGAGGAAGGGGGAGGTTTGGAGTGATGGCGTTTGTCTTCCCAGGTCAGGCGTGATGGAGCCCTGCTTTCCTGGAGGTGGCAGACAGGCGTACAGTGCAATTCCTGCTGAAAAGGTGGACGGAGCCTGCTGTTGCGTGACTACCTATAAGGGTAATGAGGAAGACCCACATGCAGATTTCTCATGCTGACTAGAAGCCCTGTTTTACTTGCTTTTCACTTTTATGAAGTGAAGTCCGCGCCACACGGACACGTCCTTTAAATACGTGCAGGGACGGGGACTCCACCACTTCCCTGGGCAGCCCGTTCCAGGGCTCGACAACCCTTTTGGGGAGGAAGTTTTTCCTCATACGCAATCTAAACCTCCCCTGGCGCAGCTTGAGGCCGTTTCCTCTCGTCCTGTCACGTGTTACCTGGGAGAAGAGCCCGACCCCCACCTGGCTCCAACCTCCTTGCAGGTAGTTGTGGAGAGGGGTAAGGTCTCCCCTCAGCCTCCTTCTCTCCAGGCAGCAACCCCGTTCCAAACAACCCCCTTCCCTCAGCCGCAGCAGGGCACAGCCCAGCACAGCCTGCGCCTGCTCAGGCTACCTGTGCTGTGGATAATGTAGGTAAAATAGATAATGTAGATAAAATAGAATACCTCTTTATTTGTATTAGGTACATTTATCGTACACTTACGAACATACAAACACTAGTTTTAAACACAAATGCCCATTTTTACCAGTTTCAAAATGCTACAGCGTCCTTCCTACATCTTAGTTTTGGAATATGCAATTTTATCATCTTCCGATCTCCAGTTGATAAAGCTAAACTGAAATAAGGACATTTTCTTGTCAATTGACGCGCTGGCTTCATCTCCTGTCTACATATCGTTCTCCTTTTCTGTTCACTTCCGTGCCGGCTTCATCTCCTGTCTACATATCGTTCTCCTTTTCTGTTCACTTCCGTGCCTTCCTGGCTCTGCTGCCAAAACAGATGTACAGACCGTTGTGTGCATAATTTAGTAGAGTGAAACTATATGCTCTTTCAGAAACATCTTAAGAAGTAAGCTTTCAAGACGAGACACAAGACAGAGGTTCTCATCTCTGCTTTCAAGACAGCTGTAAAATGTCTTAGTGGTCCTTAGGGTATCTTGTGAATGTTTGGTAGCCTGGGTCCTTTTCTGAATTGGGACCTGGGCTGATCATCGTTCAGCTATGGCAGGTGCTTCACGAGCAATCCACCAGAGAGACGCAGAGATCACACTCACATGGTCCCTGCTGTGCTTTGGCCAGTGCTACAAGCCAAAACCCGCTTCTTGCAGCTCCTCGCTTTACAGGCGGGAGCATGGTTTGCTTTCCTATCAGTAGTACTGTGACAAATTAGGAATCATGGGTTAGTTAGGCAAAATGACACGTCTGCAAACAAATGGAACTATTAACTGCCCTTTCAGACTGCTCAGCGTTGCTTAGAATCTTGCGGGTTTTGGTTGGGGAAGTTTTAAGGGCAAGTTTACGTTTTCTAGGTGGGCAGAGACGTGTCCCTCTGACTGAAAAGACTGAGTTGTAAAAATTTCTGTCAGACAGTTACCTGAATGGTTGTTTTAAACCTGGAGAACGTTTTTGCACGTGGATTTCTTTTCCTCCAAGTTGGTGCACTGTAAGATCCTGAAGTATATTTGTCTATAGGAAAAGCATATACATTGTCTCTTAATTTCAGCTACAATTTCCGGAGAGACTCTCTGAGCCTGACATGGGAATTAAATATTACATGAGCTGAAGTATCAAGGAATGCATCAGGTGAATCATAGCTCATCATCTGAAATACAAGCTAGTGTTAAATACAGACTTTCTCTCTGGTACTTCAAAGATCGTTGGTAATCTTGTGGAGTGTCCGTCGCGCTCCCAGGATCTTCCAAATGAGGCGATTCTGCCACGGACATCCTTGACTTGAACCAAGTGAACGTTCCCGTGTTGAAAATCTTCCCACAGGCATCAGTTGCTTTTAGATTAAACAAACCCATACTGCAGTCTGCTTTTTTGTCTCTGCTTGTGAAAGCAGCAGAGTGTGCTGCCTAATGACTAACCACCTTCTGTAAATTATGGTTCAAAGTCATTATAATTAATAGTCTGGTTTTCTGCTCATTCCAGCTTAATTCCGTAAATTCAAACTATTAGTTTAACTAATAATAATCCTAAAACTTTCAGCTTATACACAACATGTGAACTATTACCATAGTTTTCCGTCTGGGTCCCAAATCTCCTATTTGTGTTGAGCCGATTCTTTTGTTCGGAGCATTTCCCGCCATATGGCTCAGGTCCTGCTGAAAAGAAAGGTAGCGAAAACGTAACGGTCGTTCTGATGACAAAAATGCTGATCACCTATTTTTTTTTTTTTTTAAGCAATCTATCCTTTTTCAGCCTGGCAATTTGATAAGATGTGTTCTTCAGAACGAAAAAACCCACAACTCTTTGTGCCCGAGATGAAGCAGTGATGTTGGGATTCATTTCACTTAGTTTTATGCATCTGCAAGTAGGAGTTACTCTGCCTGAAGGAGGTTCCTTTTATTGGAAATTAAGGCAGGGAGGCACCTCAGGATGGAGACTGAATCCAGTTTAAGAGAGGTGACTGAAACTGGCAAGATGAAATCGCTTTCTTAACTGCTGATTACTTAAATGCTTTACTACTAAATTTCTTGCTGAAGTTCTGCAATCTACTTGTGCAAATTATGCTGGACCAAATTTACTCTTGCCCCTATTTAGGCATCAGCAACTTAATATTCACCTGCAGGGACAAAACCGAAAGCAGCACAACACAGACAGGTAAATTTGAGGCATTGGAAGAATCCTGTGTAAGCAGGAACCCACCTGTCGATCCATTGAACTTTGGTTCCTGGGTGACGGTACGGTAGACTACATATGCTGATCTTTGAGGTTCTGAAGAATCGAAATAAGTCTTTCTTCCAGTGTCTCTCACGTAAGGCATGGAAGGAGCAGTTTCTTCATCCTTACTTTGACCCCTGTGTTGGTAACTTGGTTTTACTTTGGGCTCTGAAGTGTGAATTCCTAAAAGTGAAAAAAGAAACAAAAATGTTGTGCTGTTACTCCAAATTTGTCCTACTGCAGGAGACTGGAGGCTGGAAGACAAGGTTAAAAAAATGTTCTTTGTGGATAGCCCCATCAAAATACATTCAGTCATTTTATTTACCACACGATGGTCAGCAATGAGTGGCCTATACTAAAGTATATTACCTCCATTTTCAAAGGATGTACGATCTGTTCTGGGCATACTCTCTATTGGTGCTCTCCTTCCTGAACTCGCTCCTTCTCTTTTTGTATTACGAAATTTTGTAGGAATTGTGTTACCGTCACCTGGAAAGGCAACAGAAAGAATGTTTTAGCTGCTTGCGTGTAAGCACAGGGAGTGGCACGGCCGTTCTCTGCCTCCCACCTCTAGGAGCTAGTGATTAGTTTAGTGGAATTCCCTTTAACCTCTCTTTTTATAATCTTCTTTCTCTTTGGTTTGTTATTTGGGTCCTGTCTAGTGTAACTCAAGCAACTCGAGCACCTGATGTATGACTCTCATGCTCTCTTAAGAAAATACCATAATACACAGGTTGAAGATGACTATGGCTCCAAAGTGAAGAACCAGCTAGAAATTACCTGCTCGTTCTTTAGCTTCTCCTTTTCATGAATGATATTTATGAATCCCATCTGACCGAACTTATGGTATTTTCAAGATGCACATCATCCTAGTACCTAAAGCCTTGGGGAACTCAGTTGAAGAAATGCCTTGGGGAAACATCTCTATCCTTCTCTCTGAATGGATCTGTCTGTATTTTCAGACTGTCTCAGGCGCAGCTGTGAACACAACCCCCTCATCCGCTACTCTCCTGTAAGGGCTGACTGCCTGCCCAGATACAGTTCTCTGCACTGCCTCGGTGGTGAGTGGACCTCTGGAACATCTCGGGTTAATCCCATGGAGACCAATGCCCTCCGGCTGAACCATGAATGGCTTCTTCTGTCTGGAGCATCTAGGTACATTCTGGACGTGGGCAGTTCGTGAACAGAACAAAACACTACCCATGAGGAGGCTAAAATTGTAATAGCATTGGTTGCGTAGGCAAGCCCACTTCCAACTACAAACAGAACTTTACAGGGAAGGCTGCAGCATAAAGTAGCCCCAGCGCTCTCCAGCTGGCCCCTGCGACTCCGCAGGAAGAGGCGGCTTTGCCTGTTCCTCCTTTGCTCCTGCGCTTTTGGTCAATAAGCTCTTTTGGTTCCTCTCAGATCAGGCCAGAATGCAGCAGAAACTCTGTACTTCTGCTTCAGTTTAGGGGGTAGTTTAAAGCCAAAAGCATCATAAATCCATCCCAATCAAAACTCCAGGGAAATCCTAGTTGTAGAAAAATACCATGCAAAGCAAGCTCATTCTTTCGCCCACTGCTGGGAGGAAAAAAGTTGAACGCTTCTTGAGAGGAAACTGAAATGCTACTGCAAAACTGTTTCTACCACTTTCCGTATCGAGAGAAAAACGAGAAGTTAAAGGTGGACTATTTTGAGCGTTATTAAATACTTTCAAAAGAATAAATCACATAAAAGATTCTGCAAAAACCAGGGGTCAGAATATTCGTGCACATCTGCGTGTCTTTGGATTCATCCCTCTGAGATGGGTAGCGAAAGGAATTCTTGCTATCAAGGTGGCTAAATGATTGTTCATGAGTATTCTATCTGACTAATTGTAAAGCTTCATAAAGCTTTCCGTTTCTCTCTGTGGATACTGCTGCAATCTACTTGTGCAAATTATGCTGGACCAAATTTACGCTTGCCCCTATTTAGGCATCAGCAACTTAATATTCACCTGCAGGGACAAAACCGAAAGCAGCACAACACAGACAGGTAAATTTGAGGCATTGGAAGAATCCTGTGTAAGCAGGAACCCACCTGTCGATCCATTGAACTTTGGTTCTTGGGTGACGGTTCGGTAGACTATATATGCTGATCTTTGAGGTCCTGAAGAATCGAAATAAGTCTTTCTTCCAGTGTCTCTCACGTAAGGCATGGAAGGAGCAGTTTCTTCATCCTTACTTTGACCCCTGTGTTGGTAACTTGGTTTTACTTTGGGCTCTGAAGTGTGAATACCTAAAAGTGGAAAAGCAAACAAAAATGTTGTGCTGTTACTCCAAATTTGTCCTACTGCAGGAGACTGGAGGCTGGAAGACAAGGTTAAAAAAATGTTCTTTGTGGATAGTCCAATCCAGATCGGGATTGTCCGTATTTGCCACTAAGAACAGAAATCAGCTAGGTGGTGCTAAATCACCGAGCAGTTGAGTAAATAAAAGTGAATAAGCCAAGGGTTTTCTCAAAATACCTTTGCCTGTTCCTGTAGTAGGTGAATTTCTTGGCTTCTCAGAAATCCATTTCTCTTCCTTTGCTTCTTTACCGTGATGGTTCTTTACCAGCTCAGTCTGGTTTGTTTCTGAGGGATTAAAATAGCACATATTTACTGTTTTATAAAAGCTCGCAAAATTTTCTGATCCAAAAATGCGGTGGTGTTTTGAAAACCTAATCTCCCACTTCATACACAGGTCTTCTTGGGTGGAACATGGTTTTACGTGTTAATTATTCTAAAAGTATCATTCCTCAAAAGGAAAGTGGCTGTATTCCTTCTAGCAGAGTTCGTGGTCACAAAATCTTGAAAGCAACCTCCAAAACTGACTGATAAACACAAAGACCAAGGCTACTTTGAACTTGTACAGTTGCTGTGAGCAGGTCTGGCTCCAAAGGCTTCTCATTATGAATTAGAAAATCTTCATGAATACTGTATTTAGGGTTTACAGTTTAAAAGTACAAACGTTTGCTTGGAATCCACATACACATTCGTAATTCCTGAGAATGAAAAGTTGCATGCAATGTATGTGTGCGTTCACAGGGGGAAGAAGTAAGTCCTTCTGGGAAGTCAAAGTGTAGCATCGAAATGGGAACGCAATGCAAAGGGACTCGGAGGCACAGGGTGACAGACACCTTGTGAGCTCGGAGTGTGTGTCGTTACAAGAGAACTCAGTTAGCAACAGAACAGGAACCGTGATATGGTCCAGTCTACCGGTGCTTGTTTCTCATCCCTTGCACATGAGGTATGCTTTGCCTCTGTCTCAGTTGTATCAGTTCAGCTGTGTGTTGCCCTGCAAGCTGAACAACTAAAATGAGGTGGCATAAAAAATAACTTCAATTTATAAAAGGATTATTTTAATCCTCAGGCACTTCAGTGATACAGTTTAGAGCATGGGCCTGCAAATAGTTTTAACAGCTGAACTGGCATGGCTGACGTAGTGACAAACAGCCTTGCAGAAATGCCATTGAATGGCTGGAGATTCAACCTTCCTATAGCAGCTTTACCTCCGATGTCAGCACACCTAGTAGCTAAGGCTGTTCTACTCTATGCATGTCCTTTTCATAACTCCACAGAACCATTTATTTTCTATGCAATAGTTTCTCCCTATAGCAGTAATTTAAAAAGTGGCAAACATTGTCCAAGCAGATGAAAAGTACTTGCCTTTCTGCACGTCTCGCTCGGTAGCTTCCAAGGGTAATGGCTCATTTTCCCGAGGTGAAGACACAGTTGTGGTTGATTGGTGTTCGTGAGGGTACTGAATCCTGTAATACTCTCCTAAACATACCCCAAGAGGGAAAAAAAAACCCCAGAGTTTCCTATATTGGCAGCATTGCCATTTAGGAAAGAGTGACCAATGTCATATTTACCAGATTTGTAGCATATGTCCTTTATTGCTCTTTCCTCTTCAACATCTGCAGCAGTCTTAGGCACCCAATTGGAAACATCTGTAGGAAGTATTTTTAGAGGATTACTAGAGAGTTGTACAAAGACGTTCAACAATTCTTAATAATCAAATACCAGAATGAATTTCATTTTGGTCACGATTTGGTTTTTTCTGCTGACTGTGACCGAAACATCTTCAGTCCTCATTTTCAAAATAATCCTGCCTTTACACTCAAAAGGAAATCTTGCGATTAACCGTGTGATCAGGGAGTGGTTGTCACAAAACCCCTGCCCAAAGTTACTGTCCTGCAACGTCTGCCGGCAGAGCTGGTGAAGTGAGTGCTCCTTACCTGTCTCAGTGAAGGCTAACTAAGATTAGCCAAGCCCTGCTGTTTCTAGTTTTGAGATGAATGTGGCTTCCTCAGACTGAAACCGAGTTGGGAAGCACTAACAGGCAGCCCTGCCAGCCAACCTGAAGGGCAGGGGGAAAGTGAAAAGCAGCTTGGGGCTGCCTGAGAACTAGCAGAGTAATTTGCGGAGTGCACGCATGAGAGTAGGTCGTTCCCTCACTTTCACTCTGCGGGAATGTGCAATTGCTTCCTTCCCTGTGAATCTCTCATCTCTAAGTGACATACCTTCACTAGTTTAACTACATTTAAAAAAAAAAAAAAAAAAGTATTTGTACGTGTACACATGCAGTTAAACCAGCGCAGAGTGTTGTATGGATTCTCTTTGCTAGATTTAAGGATAACTTTCTGTAATAAAACGAGACTGCCTAGAGAGTTTTGGAAATCAGTGGAACAAATTACTTAAGCTGAAGTCACACCACTATCGTTCCTAAACAATCCTGTGAGTTCGCCTTCAGTGACCAGTGTGTACAGCCCCTGTTCAAAAGCTTGTTTGCAGAAGAGAAGTGCCTCCTCAACTCGTAATTTCGTCCCCGAATTTTGAGCAATTTTGGAATCGAAACCCATGCTACTGCCTTGTAAAAGAAAGAAAAAAACTCTTTACGAGTCTCTTCATCCTGCTCCGTATCATCCTCTTCATCCTCTTCGTCGTTGAGGTTTATGATCAGTGGAGGGTGAATTGGTCTTAAAATAGTCTCCTGAGTTCTGAGTGGTTCTTGACGATGGGCTGGATGCAGAATCCCTTCTTGGACACCCTGTTGTAATGGGGCATCTGCAGAAAAGAACGTGATCTTGATTTTGTTTGGAGGGAACTAGATATCGAATCCAAGCTCAGACCAGCAGGTGTAGTTTTGAAATCCTTATCATACTGAAGGACTCGTTACATAGACAGATTGTGCCTTTTAGGCAAAATACTTTAATTTAAAATAATAATAATTTACACTTAATTAGAAGAAAATCAGAAAAGACAGTCTTTTCCTCAGGCATTTCTATCTCCCCATAATGTCTGCAGCAAAACGGTTTCAGCACTGGGATAGCATTTTCTGAGCGCCAGGAAATGCAAGGGACTGAAAATAAACATGGTGAAAAATGGTGGGTCCATTTGTATTGTTGAAGCCGACCAATTTGCAGCTATAGATACAACCCGGATTCTGTGCATTCTATCAGAAGTATTGAAGCGGGCTATGTTTTGCAGTTTGAAAGCGAGAAGGTGAAGCACGGGCATTTTCTTTTATTCCAGGTGTTGTTATTTGTGTGCATCTCTTGCTTGCCTACGAGCAGCATGCGTATCATCTTAAACCCATTTCAGTACCACTCCTGCAGATGGGATTTGTTGTATCTCATGCAAGAGAAAGTAAGGTGCAACACTTTAGCTTGATAGAGCCTTTTTCAGTGTCCCGACTAGGATATTATTAGCTCTGCGGAGTGTAAGCCCAATCAAACTTAAATGAGTTTAACAAGATTTTGAAGTATTAAGCGGAATAAATGCAGTGTTGGTATTGGCAATGTTATTGTGGAGCACGCGGACTTTGAATTTGAATCCATGTAACGTGTTGTGCTCTATCAACAGATACTGCTACTAGTGGAAGGAGGATCCATAGCATGACAGCTCAAAACCCCCATATGGCCCCCCTATTCAAATGCCAGGGCAATTCCTTTCTGTGCCTTGAACTTGCTGGGAGAGCAGACCGTACCTGAGTGATTTGCCATGGTACAGTTCTCGACCTTAATAGATATTACGGGAGCGCTGGAAGGACGTTTTTGTGTATTTACTTACGCTAAGGAACAAATTGTTGAGAAAGTATTGTTACTCACTGTTGCTAGGTGGCAAAAAAAGTCCATTTATATGACGAGGTTTGCTATGATGGAATGCGCAGCTGATCCTCATGCAGCCTATGGGTTGTGTTTCCCAGTAACAGCGGATGTTGCTGTACTTCTGCTGCAGGAGAAAACGGTTTTCAGATCTTGTAAAAA
This sequence comes from Nipponia nippon, assembly GCF_047370975.1. Taxonomy (NCBI): domain Eukaryota; kingdom Metazoa; phylum Chordata; class Aves; order Pelecaniformes; family Threskiornithidae; genus Nipponia; species Nipponia nippon. The sequence continues at coordinate 48,368,033 of NW_028262347.1, forward strand.
GAAGCAGAAAAAGGACCAAATGGATGAATAGGTGGTGCCCTGCTCTGCAGATTTTGTGGAACCACATTCTGATATTTTAGAACGTTTAAAGTTATCTTAAGCTCCAGATAACTCTAAAGTTGCCCCGAGTGAGCTCAGACAAATAGGAACTCGGGTTTATAGCCTGGCTATGACCTACATCCCAGCGGAGAGCTGCAAATGCCAGGTTGCCGGTTACTTTTTAACGCGTTTCTGTGTAATTTTTTAAAGGAAGACAAAGTCACACGTGAAAATATTGGAATATCACCCGGTTCCAGACATTAACAGCTGGGGCTAGGAGCAGCACCTCCAAAACACGCCGCTCTTGGACTGTAGTCAGTACCACTGGACCATCTGCCGAGACACGCTGGGGTCTGGAGCCGAGGTATCAACTTCTACCTTTACATAATAAACCTCCCTTTCAAGACGGATATATCAGGAAAATGAAGGCTACAAACCACTCTGCAATCTACAGCATTTACCTGTGCATAGTGGGAATAGAAATGGGAATAGCTGTCACTCCCAGCTGCGGCCATTTTCACCTCCTGTGCTTCTCCACTCTCTTAACGCTGGCAGAACATACAGGAAAACGTTAAAGCTATCAACGTTCAGGCAAATTGTAATCTTATCCTGAAAGCGGGAGTTTTCTTTCAAAAACTGGACCTTCAGAACCTTAGCTCTGCTGCTTTTTTGAAACAAAACTCCCACAGACAGCAAAATACGCTTGAACGAAGGAGGTGGTACCTTCTCCAGCCTTGCTGAACCGACGAAGGCAGTTGCTAGCCGGTATAGAATGTTACCTTTCCACGGTTGCCAACCGCTCCTCCAGCTGGTGACATCAGCGTGATGGCGCTGCGTGGCCTGTCCAGCTTGAACATCTTCCTTTGTCTGCATTGCTTCAGAGTGAAGTACGGGAAATCGGACCGTTGCAAAGAGTCTCCCATTCCGGTGTTTCTTTAACGTAACATGGACCGAACCCATTTGGCGGGGCTCAGTACCCAGCTTCTTGCCGTGGGACCTGTGGCCTTAGAAACAAAGCTTTGGCACCACAAAGACAAACCTTGTTCGTTGACTCTTTGTAACCAAAACCCTCGTGCCCAATGTTTTTCTTACTGGACCTCTTTCTTTGGATGGGGAAACTTGCTGCTTCCCACTAGTGCACTCTTAGCTGTTAACTGCTTGCGTTGTTGGGGTTCATTGCTTCTGCGTGCTTCCAGGACGCCCGCTGCCACAGCTAAAGCAGACAGAAGAGCGTACACTTGTGTCCCTAATTAACACCTCTGTTCTCATGCAGGTCCTAGGCTGCCTCTGAACAAAAAATACCTAGGGGGGAGATGAAGTTGCGGTCCTGGAAGATGGCGGGGCGAGCTGCTCTCCCCAGGACATGGGGTCACATTTACAACACGGAGTGACAACGGCAAAGGAGAATACCTCGTGCCTGAGCACCGGGGCTTTGGCCCGGGAATAAAGTGATTTCTACGGGAAGGACTTCACCTAAGTACAGAAGGAAACCGCTGGCTGGGCTCAAGGTGGGGAGTGCTGGCGAGAGCTGTGAACAGAGAAAGGCTGTGAAAAGGCTCCCACAGTTCCGTAAGCCCTACGACTGAGTGGGGCACAGAGGGGAAGGAAAATTCAGGAGGGCAGATGAGAGCCTTTGGAAGAAAGTGGGAACACCGCCAAGAGCTATCCGAAGAGGGGCTCTTTGCAGCTGTATAGCTGTGCCTAAATGAGGCACAGAAGAAGGTCTGGTCAGGAAGAATGAATTCTGTATTGGGCTTGCGTGGCCAGGTTTTGGTAGCGGCGGGGGCTACGGGGGTGGCTTCTGTGAGAAGCTGCCGGAAGCTTCCCCCATGTCCCATAGAGCCAACGCCAGCCGGCTCCTAGACGGACCCGCCGCTGGGCAAGGCCGAGCCCATCAGCGACGGTGGTAGCGCCTCTGTGATAACGTCTGTAAGAAGGGGAAAAGACTGCTGGGCAACAGGAGCCGGAGAGAGGAGTGAGAATATGTGAGAGGAAGGAACAGCTCTGCAGACACCAAGGTCAGTGAAGAAGGAGGGGGAGGAGGTGCTGCAGGCACCGGAGCCGAGATTGCCCCGCAGCCCGTGGTGAAGACGATGGTGAGGCAGGCTGTCCCCCTGCAGCCCATGGAGGTCCATGGTGGAGCAGCGTGGAGGACAGCACGCCGCAGCAGGTGGATGCCCGAAGGAGGCTGTGACCCCGTGGAGAGCCTGCGCTGGAGCAGGCTCCTGGCAGGACCCTTGGACCCCTGGAGACCGAGGAGCCCAGGCTGGAGCAGGGGAAGAGGGCGAGGAGTCCTCCCCCTGAGGAGGGAGGCGCGGCAGAGACCACATGTGATGAGTTGACCGCAAGCCCCCTTCCCCGTCCCCCTGCGCGGCTCCCAGGGGAGGAGGTGGAGGAGAAGCAGGAGTGAACTTGAGCCCGGGAAGAAGGGAGGGGTGGCGGGAAGGTGTTCTAAGATTTAGGTTTTATTTCCCAGTACCCTGCTGGGATGTGATTGGTAATAAAGCCAGTGAACTTCCCCGAGCCGAGTGTGTTTTGCCCGTGGCGGTGAGGGGCGAGCGATCTGTCCCCGTCCTTCTCTGGGCCCAGGAGCCTTTCGCGGTGTTTCCTCTCCCCTGCCCAGCTGAGGAGGGCAGTGACAGAGCGGCTTTGGTGGGCACCTGGCGTCCAGCCGCGGCCAGGCCCCCACCGACCCAGAGGCTGCGCAGCGAGGCAGAGAGCCTGGGTGAGAAAAGGAGGCCGCTGCCCTGAGGGAGGCAGGAGGAGACCCAGAGAGGCCCCCACCCGCTGGGGACAGGGCCCCCAGGCCCGGGCGTGTGGCACCCTGGAGAGCAGAACAGGCAGCCTGAGGAAAGGCTGCCGGCCCGGGGGAAGGGCAGCGCCGACGGCTGGCGGCCGCCTCAGCCCGGCGCCGAGCACAGCTGGGGCGGCCCGGCCCGGCCCGGCCCGGCCCCGCCAGGCCGGGAGCCGCCGCTGTGGGCAGCGGAGCTGCCCCAGGCCCGCGGCCGGGCTGGGCGTCGGAGAGCGGCGGAGCCGCCGCCTGGCTGAGGGCTGCTGGCGAGAGGCGACCGCGGCCCGGCCCGCCGTCCCCGGCACACAGGTGCGTCGCGGGGCTGCTGGCGGGCGGCCGGGGCCGGCGGCGGGAGGGGGCGGCCGGGGCCATGAGGCGCCGTGGCGCGGCGCAGCGGCAGGTTCCGTGGTCTGTTCGTGACCGAGGTGAAGGAGGAGCCGTCGGCCAAGCGGGAGCGCCAGGTGGCCGGGGCGGCACGGGGCCGGGCCGGGGGCAGGCGGGGCCGCAGTCCCCGCGGCGGGGCCGTGGCCGTGGCCGTGGCCGGTCCCCGTGCCCGGGGGAGTCGCTGGGCCGCGGGGAGGGGGACAGCCGAGAGGTTTCGGTGCAGCTCTTGAGCGCAGTGCGCGGTCGAGGTGTCCCTAGGGCTCCCCCCTGAAATGCGGGCCAGAAAGGTCGTTTGGGTGCCGTTTTGGCTCTGTCCCAGGCTTTTCCTGCCAGGTGCATCCAGGTGCTCACCCTGGCGGTGTGTTTGCTTTTGCTCAGTGTGGGCAACAGTCGTGGCGAGGAAGGAGGCCGCTCCAAGGTGGTCGTGCTGGCGGCCTGTGGAAAAGCATCCTGAAAACTCAGCTTGTCTCTCTCTCTCTCTCTCTCTCTGGGTTTTTGGTTTTGGTTTGGTTTTGTCTTTTTTTGTGATCGAAGGCGTATCAGGCTTCTGACAGAAGAATTCATTTGAGGCTGGATATAGGTGTGGAATACTTGCCAAGGGGCAAGTAATGGAGGCCAATCAAAGTTTGTTGTCCCCGAGATGTCGGGACAGATTGGGGTGGCATTCACCTGTCCAGCTGTAGCCCTCCCCCAACTCGCGTTTCCCGGTTTTAGTAGCAGCACCTACTGCTGTCTGTTGGCTGCCCAGAGAACTGGAATGCGTCTGGGTGACTTTCTCCCGCTGGTGTTTGACTTCTGGGTGGAAGAGCGGGAAGGATTGCCAAACCATCAGCAACTGAATTGTTGGGCTCTCAGTGCCAACACCATCTTGATAATGGTGGTGGAAGGGTACCTCCCCGTGCTGGTTTTGTCTGGGATAGAGTTAATCGTCTCCATAGTGGGTGCTATGGGGCTGTGCTGCTTTGGATTTGTGCTGAAAACGGTGTTGCTAACACAGGGACGCTTTTGTTACTGCTGAGCAGCGCTCCCACAGCGTCAAGGCCTTTGCTGCTTCTCACCCCACCCCACCAGCGAGTAGGCTGGGGGTGCCCAAGAAGCTGGGAGGGGACACGGGCGGGACAGCTGTCCCCAGCTGAGCGAAGGGGTGTTCCGCACCGTAGGACGTCGTGCTCAGCAATAAAAAGCTGGGGACAGAAGGAGGAAGGGGGAGGTTTGGAGTGATGGCGTTTGTCTTCCCAGGTCAGGCGTGATGGAGCCCTGCTTTCCTGGAGGTGGCAGACAGGCGTACAGTGCAATTCCTGCTGAAAAGGTGGACGGAGCCTGCTGTTGCGTGACTACCTATAAGGGTAATGAGGAAGACCCACATGCAGATTTCTCATGCTGACTAGAAGCCCTGTTTTACTTGCTTTTCACTTTTATGAAGTGAAGTCCGCGCCACACGGACACGTCCTTTAAATACGTGCAGGGACGGGGACTCCACCACTTCCCTGGGCAGCCCGTTCCAGGGCTCGACAACCCTTTTGGGGAGGAAGTTTTTCCTCATACGCAATCTAAACCTCCCCTGGCGCAGCTTGAGGCCGTTTCCTCTCGTCCTGTCACGTGTTACCTGGGAGAAGAGCCCGACCCCCACCTGGCTCCAACCTCCTTGCAGGTAGTTGTGGAGAGGGGTAAGGTCTCCCCTCAGCCTCCTTCTCTCCAGGCAGCAACCCCGTTCCAAACAACCCCCCTTCCCTCAGCCGCAGCAGGGCACAGCCCAGCACAGCCTGCGCCTGCTCAGGCTACCTGTGCTGTGGATAATGTAGGTAAAATAGATAATGTAGATAAAATAGAATACCTCTTTATTTGTATTAGGTACATTTATCGTACACTTACGAACATACAAACACTAGTTTTAAACACAAATGCCCATTTTTACCAGTTTCAAAATGCTACAGCGTCCTTCCTACATCTTAGTTTTGGAATATGCAATTTTATCATCTTCCGATCTCCAGTTGATAAAGCTAAACTGAAATAAGGACATTTTCTTGTCAATTGACGCGCTGGCTTCATCTCCTGTCTACATATCGTTCTCCTTTTCTGTTCACTTCCGTGCCTTCCTGGCTCTGCTGCCAAAACAGATGTACAGACCGTTGTGTGCATAATTTAGTAGAGTGAAACTATATGCTCTTTCAGAAACATCTTAAGAAGTAAGCTTTCAAGACGAGACACAAGACAGAGGTTCTCATCTCTGCTTTCAAGACAGCTGTAAAATGTCTTAGTGGTCCTTAGGGTATCTTGTGAATGTTTGGTAGCCTGGGTCCTTTTCTGAATTGGGACCTGGGCTGATCATCGTTCAGCTATGGCAGGTGCTTCACGAGGAATCCACCAGAGAGACGCAGAGATCACACTCACATGGTCCCTGCTGTGCTTTGGCCAGTGCTACAAGCCAAAACCCGCTTCTTGCAGCTCCTCGCTTTACAGGCGGGAGCATGGTTTGCTTTCCTATCAGTAGTACTGTGACAAATTAGGAATCATGGGTTAGTTAGGCAAAATGACACGTCTGCAAACAAATGGAACTATTAACTGCCCTTTCAGACTGCTCAGCGTTGCTTAGAATCTTGCGGGTTTTGGTTGGGGAAGTTTTAAGGGCAAGTTTACGTTTTCTAGGTGGGCAGAGATGTGTCCCTCTGACTGAAAAGACTGAGTTGTAAAAATTTCTGTCAGACAGTTACCTGAATGGTTGTTTTAAACCTGGAGAACGTTTTTGCACGTGGATTTCTTTTCCTCCAAGTTGGTGCACTGTAAGATCCTGAAGTATGTTTGTCTATAGGAAAAGCATATACATTGTCTCTTAATTTCAGCTACAATTTCCGGAGAGACTCTCTGAGCCTGACATGGGAATTAAATATTACATGAGCTGAAGTGTCAAGGAATGCATCAGGTGAATCATAGCTCATCATCTGAAATACAAGCTAGTGTTAAATACAGACTTTCTCTCTGGTACTTCAAAGATCGTTGGTAATCTTGTGGAGTGTCCGTCGCGCTCCCAGGATCTTCCAAATGAGGCGATTCTGCCACGGACATCCTTGACTTGAACCAAGTGAACGTTCCTGTGTTGAAAATCTTCCCACAGGCATCAGTTGCTTTTAGATTAAACAAACCCATACTGCAGTCTGCTTTTTTGTCTCTGCTTGTGAAAGCAGCAGAGTGTGCTGCCTAATGACTAACCACCTTCTGTAAATTATGGTTCAAAGTCATTATAATTAATAGTCTGGTTTTCTGCTCATTCCAGCTTAATTCCGTAAATTCAAACTATTAGTTTAACTAATAATAATCCTAAAACTTTCAGCTTATACACAACATGTGAACTATTACCATAGTTTTCCGTCTGGGTCCCAAATCTCCTATTTGTGTTGAGCCGATTCTTTTGTTCGGAGCATTTCCCGCCATATGGCTCAGGTCCTGCTGAAAAGAAAGGTAGCGAAAACGTAACGGTCGTTCTGATGACAAAAATGCTGATCACCTATTTTTTTTTTTTTTTAAGCAATCTATCCTTTTTCAGCCTGGCAATTTGATAAGATGTGTTCTTCAGAACGAAAAAACCCACAACTCTTTGTGCCCGAGATGAAGCAGTGATGTTGGGATTCATTTCACTTAGTTTTATGCATCTGCAAGTAGGGGTTACTCTGCCTGAAGGAGGTTCCTTTTATTGGAAATTAAGGCAGGGAGGCACCTCAGGATGGAGACTGAATCCAGTTTAAGAGAGGTGACTGAAACTGGCAAGATGAAATCGCTTTCTTAACTGCTGATTACTTAAATGCTTTACTACTAAATTTCTTGCTGAAGTTCTGCAATCTACTTGTGCAAATTATGCTGGACCAAATTTACTCTTGCCCCTATTTAGGCATCAGCAACTTAATATTCACCTGCAGGGACAAAACCGAAAGCAGCACAACACAGACAGGTAAATTTGAGGCATTGGAAGAATCCTGTGTAAGCAGGAACCCACCTGTCGATCCATTGAACTTTGGTTCCTGGGTGACGGTTCGGTAGACTACATATGCTGATCTTTGAGGTTCTGAAGAATTGAAATAAGTCTTTCTTCCAGTGTCTCTCACGTAAGGCATGGAAGGAGCAGTTTCATCATCCTTACTTTGACCCCTGTGTTGGTAACTTGGTTTTACTTTGGGCTCTGAAGTGTGAATTCCTAAAAGTGAAAAAAGAAACTTGAACAAAAATGTTGTGCTGTTACTCCAAATTTGTCCTACTGCAGGAGACTGGAGGCTGGAAGACGAGATTAAAAAAACCGTTCTTTGTGGATAGCCCCATCAAAATACATTCAGTCATTTTATTTACCACACGATGGTCAGCAATGAGTGGCCTATACTAAAGTATATTACCTCCATTTTCAAAGGATGTACGATCTGTTCTGGGCATACTCTCTATTGGTGCTCTCCTTCCTGAACTCGCTCCTTCTCTTTTTGTATTACGAAATTTTGTAGGAATTGTGTTACCGTCACCTGGAAGGGCAACAGAAAGAATGTTTTAGCTGCTTGCGTGTAAGCACAGGGAGTGGCACGGCCGTTCTCTGCCTCCCACCTCTAGGAGCTAGTGATTAGTTTAGTGGAATTCCCTTTAACCTCTCTTTTTATAATCTTCTTTCTCTTTGGTTTGTTATTTGGGTCCTGTCTAGTGTAACTCAAGCAACTCGAGCACCTGATGTATGACTCTCATGCTCTCTTAAGAAAATACCATAATACACAGGTTGAAGATGACTATGGCTCCAAAGTGAAGAACCAGCTAGAAATTACCTGCTCGTTCTTTAGCTTCTCCTTTTCATGAATGATATTTATGAATCCCATCTGACCGAACTTATGGTATTTTCAAGATGCATGTCATCCTAGTACCTAAAGCCTTGGGGAACTCAGTTGAAGAAATGCCTTGGGGAAACATCTCTATCCTTCTCTCTGAATGGATCTGTCTGTATTTTCAGACTGTCTCAGGCGCAGCTGTGAACACAACCCCCTCATCCGCTACTCTCCTGTAAGGGCTGACTGCCTGCCCAGATACAGTTCTCTGCACTGCCTAGGTGGTGAGTGGACCTCTGGAACATCTCGGGTTAAGCCCATGGAGACCAATGCCCTCCGGCTGAACCATGAATGGCTTCTTCTGTCTGGAGCATCTAGGTACATTCTGGACGTGGGCAGTTCGTGAACAGAACAAAACACTACCCATGAGGAGGCTAAAATTGTAATAGCATTGGTTGCGTAGGCAAGCCCACTTCCAACTACAAACAGAACTTTACAGGGAAGGCTGCAGCATAAAGTAGCCCCAGCGCTCTCCAGCTGGCCCCTGCGACTCCGCAGGAAGAGGCAGCTTTGCCTGTTCCTCCTTTGCTCCTGCGCTTTTGGTCAATAAGCTCTTTTGGTTCCTCTCAGATCAGGCCAGAATGCAGCAGAAACTCTGTACTTCTGCTTCAGTTTAGGGGGTAGTTTAAAGCCAAAAGCATCATAAATCCATCCCAATCAAAACTCCAGGGAAATCCTAGTTGTAGAAAAATACCATGCAAAGCAAGCTCATTCTTTCGCCCACTGCTGGGAGGAAAAAAGTTGAACGCTTCTTGAGAGGAAACTGAAATGCTACTGCAAAACTGTTTCTACCACTTTCCGTATCGAGAGAAAAACGAGAAGTTAAAGGTGGACTATTTTGAGCGTTATTAAATACTTTCAAAAGAATAAATCACATAAAAGATTCTGCAAAAACCAGGGGTCAGAATATTCGTGCACATCTGCGTGTCTTTGGATTCATCCCTCTGAGATGGGTAGCGAAAGGAATTCTTGCTATCAAGGTGGCTAAATGATTGTTCATGAATATTCTATCTGACTAATTGTAAAGCTTCATAAAGCTTTCCGTTTCTCTCTGTGGATACTGCTGCAATCTACTTGTGCAAATTATGCTGGACCAAATTTACGCTTGCCCCTATTTAGGCATCAGCAACTTAATATTCACCTGCAGGGACAAAACCGAAAGCAGCACAACACAGACAGGTAAATTTGAGGCATTGGAAGAATCCTGTGTAAGCAGGAACCCACCTGTCGATCCATTGAACTTTGGTTCCTGGGTGACGGTACGGTAGACTACATATGCTGATCTTTGAGGTTCTGAAGAATCGAAATAAGTCTTTCTTCCAGTTTCCCTCACGTAAGGCATAGAAGAAGCAGTTTCATCATCCTTACTTTGACCCCTGTGTTGGTAACTTGGTTTTACTTTGGGCTCTGAAGTGTGAATTCCTAAAAGTGAAAAAGCAAACAAAAATGTTGTGCTGTTACTCCAAATTTGTCCTACTGCAGGAGACTGGAGGCTGGAAGACAAGGTTAAAAAAATGTTCTTTGTGGATAGTCCAATCCAGATCGGGATTGTCCGTATTTGCCACTAAGAACAGAAATCAGCTAGGTGGTGCTAAATCACCGAGCAGTTGAGTAAATAAAAGTGAATAAGCCAAGGGTTTTCTCAAAATACCTTTGCCTGTTCCTGTAGTAGGTGAATTTCTTGGCTTCTCAGAAATCCATTTCTCTTCCTTTGCTTCTTTACCGTGATGGTTCTTTACCAGCTCAGTCTGGTTTGTTTCTGAGGGATTAAAATAGCACATATTTACTGTTTTATAAAAGCTCACAAAATTTTCTGATCCAAAAATGTGGTGGTGTTTTGAAAACCTAATCTCCCACTTCATACACAGGTCTTCTTGGGTGGAACATGGTTTTACATGTTAATTATTCTAAAAGTATCATTCCTCAAAAGGAAAGTGGCTGTATTCCTTCTAGCAGAGTTCGTGGTCACAAAATCTTGAAAGCAACCTCCAAAACTGACTGATAAACACAAAGACCAAGGCTACTTTGAACTTGTACAGTTGCTGTGAGCAGGTCTGGCTCCAAAGGCTTCTCATTATGAATTAGAAAATCTTCATGAATACTGTATTTAGGGTTTACAGTTTAAAAGTACAAACGTTTGCTTGGAATCCACATACACGTTCGTAATTCCTGAGAATGAAAAGTTGCGTGCAATGTATGTGTGCGTCACAGGGGGAAGAAGTAAGTCCTTCTGGGAAGTCAAAGTGTAGCATCGAAATGGGAACGCAATGCAAAGGGACTCGGAGGCACAGGGTGACAGACACCTTGTGAGCTCGGAGTGTGTGTCGTTACAAGAGAACTCAGTTAGCAACAGAACAGGAACCGTGATATGGTCCAGTCTACCGGTGCTTGTTTCTCATCCCTTGCACATGAGGTATGCTTTGCCTCTGTCTCAGTTGTATCAGTTCAGCTGTGTGTTGCCCTGCAAGCTGAACAACTAAAATGAGGTGGCATAAAAAATAACTTCAATTTATAAAAGGATTATTTTAATCCTCAGGCACTTCAGTGATACAGTTTAGAGCATGGGCCTGCAAATAGTTTTAACAGCTGAACTGGCATGGCTGACGTAGTGACAAACAGCCTTGCAGAAATGCCATTGAATGGCTGGAGATTCAACCTTCCTATAGCAGCTTTACCTCCGATGTCAGCACACCTAGTAGCTAAGGCTGTTCTACTCTATGCATGTCCTTTTTATAACTCCACAGAACCATTTATTTTCTATGCAATAGTTTCTCCCTATAGCAGTAATTTAAAAAGTGGCAAACATTGTCCAAGCAGATGAAAAGTACTTGCCTTTCTGCACGTCTCGCTCGGTAGCTTCCAAGGGTAATGGCTCATTTTCCCGAGGTGAAGACACAGTTGTGGTTGATTGGTGTTCGTGAGGGTACTGAATCCTGTAATACTCTCCTAAACATACCCCAAGAGGGAAAAAAAAAACCCAGAGTTTCCTATATTGGCAGCATTGCCATTTAGGAAAGAGTGACCAATGTCATATTTACCAGATTTGTAGCATATGTCCTTTATTGCTCTTTCCTCTTCAACATCTGCAGCAGTCTTAGGCACCCAATTGGAAACATCTGTAGGAAGTATTTTTAGAGGATTACTAGAGAGTTGTACAAAGACGTTCAACAATTCTTAATAATCAAATACCAGAATGAATTTCATTTTGGTCACGATTTGTTTTTTTCTGCTGACTGTGTCCGAAACATCTTCAGTCCTCATTTTCAAAATAATCCTGCCTTTACACTCAAAAGGAAATCTTGCGATTAACCGTGTGATCAGGGAGTGGTTGTCACAAAACCCCTGCCCAAAGTTACTGTCCTGCAACGTCTGCCGGCAGAGCTGGTGAAGTGAGTGCTCCTTACCTGTCTCAGTGAAGGCTAACTAAGATTAGCCAAGCCCTGCTGTTTCTAGTTTTGAGATGAATGTGGCTTCCTCAGACTGAAACCGAGTTGGGAAGCACTAACAGGCAGCCCTGCCAGCCAACCTGAAGGGCAGGGGGAAAGTGAAAAGCAGCTTGGGGCTGCCTGAGAACTAGCAGAGTAATTTGCGGAGTGCACGCATGAGAGTGGGTCGTTCCCTCACTTTCACTCTGCGGGAATGTGCAATTGCTTCCTTCCCTGTGAATCTCTCATCTCTAAGTGACATACCTTCACTAGTTTAACTACATTTAAAAAAAAAAAAAAAAGTATTTGTACGTGTACACATGCAGTTAAACCAGCGCAGAGTGTTGTATGGATTCTCTTTGCTAGATTTAAGGATAACTTTCTGTAATAAAACGAGACTGCCTAGAGAGTTTTGGAAATCAGTGGAACAAATTACTTAAGCTGAAGTCACACCACTATCGTTCCTAAACAATCCTGTGAGTTCGCCTTCAGTGACCAGTGTGTACAGCCCCTGTTCAAAAGCTTGTTTGCAGAAGAGAAGTGCCTCCTCAACTCGTAATTTCGTCCCCGAATTTTGAGCAATTTTGGAATCGAAACCCATGCTACTGCCTTGTAAAAGAAAGAAAAAAACTCTTTACGAGTCTCTTCATCCTGCTCCGTATCGTCCTCTTCATCCTCTTCGTCGTTGAGGTTTATGATCAGTGGAGGGTGAATTGGTCTTAAAACAGTCTCTTGAGTTCTGAGTGGTTCTTGACGATGGGCTGGATGCAGAATCCCTTCTTGGACACCCTGTTGTAATGGGGCATCTGCAGAAAAGAACGTGATCTTGATTTTGTTTGGAGGGAACTAGATATCGAATCCAAGCTCAGACCAGCAGGTGTAGTTTTGAAATCCTTATCATACTGAAGGACTCGTTACATAGACAGATTGTGCCTTTTAGGCAAAATACTTTAATTTAAAATAATAATAATTTACACTTAATTAGAAGAAAATCAGAAAAGACAGTCTTTTCCTCAGGCATTTCTATCTCCCCATAATGTCTGCAGCAAAACGGTTTCAGCACTGGGATAGCATTTTCTGAGCGCCAGGAAATGCAAGGGACTGAAAATAAACATGGTGAAAAATGGTGGGTCCATTTGTATTGTTGAAGCCGACCAATTTGCAGCTATAGATACAACCCGGATTCTGTGCATTCTATCAGAAGTATTGAAGCGGGCTATGTTTTGCAGTTTGAAAGCGAGAAGGTGAAGCACGGGCATTTTCTTTTATTCCAGGTGTTGTTAGTTGTGTGCATCTCTTGCTTGCCTACGAGCAGCATGCGTATCATCTTAAACCCATTTCAGTACCACTCCTGCAGATGGGATTTGTTGTATCTCATGCAAGAGAAAGTAAGGTGCAACACTTTAGCTTGATAGAGCCTTTTTCAGTGTCCCGACTAGGATATTATTAGCTCTGCGGAGTGTAAGCCCAATCAAACTTAAATGAGTTTAACAAGATTTTGAAGTATTAAGCGGAATAAATGCAGTGTTGGTATTGGCAATGTTATTGTGGAGCACGCGGACTTTGAATTTGAATCCATGTAACGTGTTGTGCTCTATCAACAGATACTGCTACTAGTGGAAGGAGGATCCATAGCATGACAGCTCAAAACCCCCATATGGCCCCCCTATTCAAATGCCAGGGCAATTCCTTTCTGTGCCTTGAACTTGCTGGGAGAGCAGACCGTACCTGAGTGATTTGCCATGGTACAGTTCTCGACCTTAATAGATATTACGGGAGCGCTGGAAGGACGATTTTGTGTATTTACTTACGCTAAGGAACAAATTGTTGAGAAAGTATTGTTACTCACTGTTGCTAGGTGGCAAAAAAAGTCCATTTATATGACGAGGTTTGCTGTGATGGAATGCGCAGCTGATCCTCATGCAGCCTATGGGTTGTGTTTCCCAGTAACAGCGGATGTTGCTGTACTTCTGCTGCAGGAGAAAACGGTTTTCAGATCTTGTAAAAAGAAGCAGAAAAAGGACCAAATGGATGAATAGGTGGTGCCCTGCTGTGCAGATTTTGTGGAACCACATTCTGATATTTTAGAACGTTTAAAGTTATCTTAAGCTCCAGATAACTCTAAAGTTGCCCCGAGTGAGCTCAGACAAATAGGAACTCGGGTTTATAGCCTGGCTATGACCTACATCCCAGCGGAGAGCTGCAAATGCCAGGTTGCCGGTTACTTTTTAACGCGTTTCTGTGTAATTTTTTAAAGGAAGACAAAGTCACACGTGAAAATATTGGAATATCACCCGGTTCCAGACATTAACAGCTGGGGCTAGGAGCAGCACCTCCAAAACACGCCGCTCTTGGACTGTAGTCAGTACCACTGGACCATCTGCCGAGACACGCTGGGGTCTGGAGCCGAGGTATCAACTTCTACCTTTACATAATAAACCTCCCTTTCAAGACGGATATATCAGGAAAATGAAGGCTACAAACCACTCTGCAATCTACAGCATTTACCTGTGCATAGTGGGAATAGAAATGGGAATAGCTGTCACTCCCAGCTGCGGCCATTTTCACCTCCTGTGCTTCTCCTCCACTCTCTTAACGCTGGCAGAACATACAGGAAAACGTTAAAGCTATCAACGTTCAGGCAAATTGTAATCTTATCCTGAAAGCGGGAGTTCTCTTTCAAAAACTGGACCTTCAGAACCTTAGCTCTGCTGCTTTTTTGAAACAAAACTCCCACAGACAGCAAAATACGCTTGAACGAAGGAGGTGGTACCTTCTCCAGCCTTGCTGAACCGACGAAGGCAGTTGCTAGCCGGTATAGAATGTTACCTTTCCACGGTTGCCAACCGCTCCTCCAGCTGGTGACATCAGCGTGATGGCGCTGCGTGGCCTGTCCAGCTTGAACATCTTCCTTTGTCTGCATTGCTTCAGAGTGAAGTACGGGAAATCGGACCGTTGCAAAGAGTCTCCCATTCCGGTGTTTCTTTAACGTAACATGGACCGAACCCATTTGGCGGGGCTCAGTACCCAGCTTCTTGCCGTGGGACCTGTGGCCTTAGAAACAAAGCTTTGGCACCACAAAGACAAACCTTGTTCGTTGACTCTTTGTAACCAAAACCCTCGTGCCCAATGTTTTTCTTACTGGACCTCTTTCTTTGGATGGGGAAACTTGCTGCTTCCCACTAGTGCACTCTTAGCTGTTAACTGCTTGCGTTGTTGGGGTTCATTGCTTCTGCGTGCTTCCAGGACGCCCGCTGCCACAGCTAAAGCAGACAGAAGAGCGTACACTTGTGTCCCTAATTAACACCTCTGTTCTCATGCAGGTCCTAGGCTGCCTCTGAACAAAAAATACCTAGGGGGAGATGAAGTTGCGGTCCTGGAAGATGGCGGGGCGAGCTGCTCTCCCCAGGACATGGGGTCACATTTACAACACGGAGTGACAACGGCAAAGGAGAATACCTCGTGCCTGAGCACCGGGGCTTTGGCCCGGGAATAAAGTGATTTCTACGGGAAGGACTTCACCTAAGTACAGAAGGAAACCGCTGGCTGGGCTCAAGGTGGGGAGTGCTGGCGAGAGCTGTGAACAGAGAAAGGCTGTGAAAAGGCTCCCACAGTTCCGTAAGCCCTACGACTGAGTGGGGCACAGAGGGGAAGGAAAATTCAGGAGGGCAGATGAGAGCCTTTGGAAGAAAGTGGGAACACCGCCAAGAGCTATCCGAAGAGGGGCTCTTTGCAGCTGTATAGCTGTGCCTAAATGAGGCACAGAAGAAGGTCTGGTCAGGAAGAATGAATTCTGTATTGGGCTTGCGTGGCCAGGTTTTGGTAGCGGCGGGGGCTACGGGGGTGGCTTCTGTGAGAAGCTGCCGGAAGCTTCCCCCATGTCCCATAGAGCCAACGCCAGCCGGCTCCTAGACGGACCCGCCGCTGGGCAAGGCCGAGCCCATCAGCGACGGTGGTAGCGCCTCTGTGATAACGTCTGTAAGAAGGGGAAAAGACTGCTGGGCAACAGGAGCCGGAGAGAGGAGTGAGAATATGTGAGAGGAAGGAACAGCTCTGCAGACACCAAGGTCAGTGAAGAAGGAGGGGGAGGAGGTGCTGCAGGCACCGGAGCCGAGATTGCCCCGCAGCCCGTGGTGAAGACGATGGTGAGGCAGGCTGTCCCCCTGCAGCCCATGGAGGTCCATGGTGGAGCAGCGTGGAGGACAGCACGCCGCAGCAGGTGGATGCCCGAAGGAGGCTGTGACCCCGTGGAGAGCCTGCGCTGGAGCAGGCTCCTGGCAGGACCCTTGGACCCCTGGAGACCGAGGAGCCCAGGCTGGAGCAGGGGAAGAGGGCGAGGAGTCCTCCCCCTGAGGAGGGAGGCGCGGCAGAGACCACATGTGATGAGTTGACCGCAAGCCCCCTTCCCCGTCCCCCTGCGCGGCTCCCAGGGGAGGAGGTGGAGGAGAAGCAGGAGTGAACTTGAGCCCGGGAAGAAGGGAGGGGTGGCGGGAAGGTGTTCTAAGATTTAGGTTTTATTTCCCAGTACCCTGCTGGGATGTGGTTGGTAATAAAGCCAGTGAACTTCCCCGAGCCGAGTGTGTTTTGCCCGTGGCGGTGAGGGGCGAGCGATCTGTCCCCGTCCTTCTCTGGGCCCAGGAGCCTTTCGCGGTGTTTCCTCTCCCCTGCCCAGCTGAGGAGGGCAGTGACAGAGCGGCTTTGGTGGGCACCTGGCGTCCAGCCGCGGCCAGGCCCCCACCGACCCAGAGGCTGCGCAGCGAGGCAGAGAGCCTGGGTGAGAAAAGGAGGCCGCTGCCCTGAGGGAGGCAGGAGGAGACCCAGAGAGGCCCCCACCCGCTGGGGACAGGGCCCCCAGGCCCGGGCGTGTGGCACCCTGGAGAGCAGAACAGGCAGCCTGAGGAAAGGCTGCCGGCCCGGGGGAAGGGCAGCGCCGACGGCTGGCGGCCGCCTCAGCCCGGCGCCGAGCACAGCTGGGGCGGCCCGGCCCGGCCCGGCCCGGCCCCGCCAGGCCGGGAGCCGCCGCTGTGGGCAGCGGAGCTGCCCCAGGCCCGCGGCCGGGCTGGGCGTCGGAGAGCGGCGGAGCCGCCGCCTGGCTGAGGGCTGCTGGCGAGAGGCGACCGCGGCCCGGCCCGCCGTCCCCGGCACACAGGTGCGTCGCGGGGCTGCTGGCGGGCGGCCGGGGCCGGCGGCGGGAGGGGGCGGCCGGGGCCATGAGGCGCCGTGGCGCGGCGCAGCGGCAGGTTCCGTGGTCTGTTCGTGACCGAGGTGAAGGAGGAGCCGTCGGCCAAGCGGGAGCGCCAGGTGGCCGGGGCGGCACGGGGGCGGGGCCGGGGGCAGGCGGGGCCGCAGTCCCCGCGGCGGGGCCGTGGCCGTGGCCGTGGCCGTGGCCGTGGCCGGTCCCCGTGCCCGGGGGAGTCGCTGGGCCGCGGGGAGGGGGACAGCCGAGAGGTTTCGGTGCAGCTCTTGAGCGCAGTGCGCGGTCGAGGTGTCCCTAGGGCTCCCCCCTGAAATGCGGGCCAGAAAGGTCGTTTGGGTGCCGTTTTGGCTCTGTCCCAGGCTTTTCCTGCCAGGTGCATCCAGGTGCTCACCCTGGCGGTGTGTTTGCTTTTGCTCAGTGTGGGCAACAGTCGTGGCGAGGAAGGAGGCCGCTCCAAGGTGGTCGTGCTGGCGGCCTGTGGAAAAGCATCCTGAAAACTCAGCTTGTCTCTCTCTCTCTCTCTCTCTCTCTCTCTCTGGGTTTTTGGTTTTGGTTTGGTTTTGTCTTTTTTTGTGATCGAAGGCGTATCAGGCTTCTGACAGAAGAATTCATTTGAGGCTGGATATAGGTGTGGAATACTTGCCAAGGGGCAAGTAATGGAGGCCAATCAAAGTTTGTTGTCCCCGAGATGTCGGGACAGATTGGGGTGGCATTCACCTGTCCAGCTGTAGCCCTCCCCCAACTCGCGTTTCCCGGTTTTAGTAGCAGCACCTACTGCTGTCTGTTGGCTGCCCAGAGAACTGGAATGCGTCTGGGTGACTTTCTCCCGCTGGTGTTTGACTTCTGGGTGGAAGAGCGGGAAGGATTGCCAAACCATCAGCAACTGAATTGTTGGGCTCTCAGTGCCAACACCATCTTGATAATGGTGGTGGAAGGGTACCTCCCCGTGCTGGTTTTGTCTGGGATAGAGTTAATCGTCTCCATAGTGGGTGCTATGGGGCTGTGCTGCTTTGGATTTGTGCTGAAAACGGTGTTGCTAACACAGGGACGCTTTTGTTACTGCTGAGCAGCGCTCCCACAGCGTCAAGGCCTTTGCTGCTTCTCACCCCACCCCACCAGCGAGTAGGCTGGGGGTGCCCAAGAAGCTGGGAGGGGACACGGGCGGGACAGCTGTCCCCAGCTGAGCGAAGGGGTGTTCCGCACCGTAGGACGTCGTGCTCAGCAATAAAAAGCTGGGGACAGAAGGAGGAAGGGGGGAGGTTTGGAGTGATGGCGTTTGTCTTCCCAGGTCAGGCGTGATGGAGCCCTGCTTTCCTGGAGGTGGCAGACAGGCGTACAGTGCAATTCCTGCTGAAAAGGTGGACGGAGCCTGCTGTTGCGTGACTACCTATAAGGGTAATGAGGAAGACCCACATGCAGATTTCTCATGCTGACTAGAAGCCCTGTTTTACTTGCTTTTCACTTTTATGAAGTGAAGTCCGCGCCACACGGACACGTCCTTTAAATACGTGCAGGGACGGGGACTCCACCACTTCCCTGGGCAGCCCGTTCCAGGGCTCGACAACCCTTTTGGGGAGGAAGTTTTTCCTCATACGCAATCTAAACCTCCCCTGGCGCAGCTTGAGGCCGTTTCCTCTCGTCCTGTCACGTGTTACCTGGGAGAAGAGCCCGACCCCCACCTGGCTCCAACCTCCTTGCAGGTAGTTGTGGAGAGGGGTAAGGTCTCCCCTCAGCCTCCTTCTCTCCAGGCAGCAACCCCGTTCCAAACAACCCCCCTTCCCTCAGCCGCAGCAGGGCACAGCCCAGCACAGCCTGCGCCTGCTCAGGCTACCTGTGCTGTGGATAATGTAGGTAAAATAGATAATGTAGATAAAATAGAATACCTCTTTATTTGTATTAGGTACATTTATCGTACACTTACGAACATACAAACACTAGTTTTAAACACAAATGCCCATTTTTACCAGTTTCAAAATGCTACAGCGTCCTTCCTACATCTTAGTTTTGGAATATGCAATTTTATCATCTTCCGATCTCCAGTTGATAAAGCTAAACTGAAATAAGGACATTTTCTTGTCAATTGACGCGCCGGCTTCATCTCCTGTCTACATATCGTTCTCCTTTTCTGTTCACTTCCGTGCCTTCCTGGCTCTGCTGCCAAAACAGATGTACAGACCGTTGTGTGCATAATTTAGTAGAGTGAAACTATATGCTCTTTCAGAAACATCTTAAGAAGTAAGCTTTCAAGACGAGACACAAGACAGAGGTTCTCATCTCTGCTTTCAAGACAGCTGTAAAATGTCTTAGTGGTCCTTAGGGTATCTTGTGAATGTTTGGTAGCCTGGGTCCTTTTCTGAATTGGGACCTGGGCTGATCATCGTTCAGCTATGGCAGGTGCTTCACGAGGAATCCACCAGAGAGACGCAGAGATCACACTCACATGGTCCCTGCTGTGCTTTGGCCAGTGCTACAAGCCAAAACCCGCTTCTTGCAGCTCCTCGCTTTACAGGCGGGAGCATGGTTTGCTTTCCTATCAGTAGTACTGTGACAAATTAGGAATCATGGGTTAGTTAGGCAAAATGACACGTCTGCAAACAAATGGAACTATTAACTGCCCTTTCAGACTGCTCAGCGTTGCTTAGAATCTTGCGGGTTTTGGTTGGGGAAGTTTTAAGGGCAAGTTTACGTTTTCTAGGTGGGCAGAGACGTGTCCCTCTGACTGAAAAGACTGAGTTGTAAAAATTTCTGTCAGACAGTTACCTGAATGGTTGTTTTAAACCTGGAGAACGTTTTTGCACGTGGATTTCTTTTCCTCCAAGTTGGTGCACTGTAAGATCCTGAAGTATGTTTGTCTACAGGAAAAGCATATACATTGTCTCTTAATTTCAGCTACAATTTCCGGAGAGACTCTCTGAGCCTGACATGGGAATTAAATATTACATGAGCTGAAGTGTCAAGGAATGCATCAGGTGAATCATAGCTCATCATCTGAAATACAAGCTAGTGTTAAATACAGACTTTCTCTCTGGTACTTCAAAGATCGTTGGTAATCTTGTGGAGTGTCCGTCGCGCTCCCAGGATCTTCCAAATGAGGCGATTCTGCCACGGACATCCTTGACTTGAACCAAGTGAACGTTCCCGTGTTGAAAATCTTCCCACAGGCATCAGTTGCTTTTAGATTAAACAAACCCATACTGCAGTCTGCTTTTTTGTCTCTGCTTGTGAAAGCAGCAGAGTGTGCTGCCTAATGACTAACCACCTTCTGTAAATTTTGGTTCAAAGTCATTATAATTAATAGTCTGGTTTTCTGTTCATTCCAGCTTAATTCCGTAAATTCAAACTATTAGTTTAACTAATAATAATCCTAAAACTTTCAGTTTATACACAACATGTGAACTATTACCATAGTTTTCCATCTGGGTCCCAAATCTCCTATTTGTGTTGAGCCGATTCTTTTGTTCGGAGCATTTCCCGCCATATGGCTCAGGTCCTGCTGAAAAGAAAGGTAGCGAAAACGTAACGGTCGTTCTGATGACAAAAATGCTGATCACCTATTTTTTTTTTTTTTTAAGCAATCTATCCTTTTTCAGCCTGGCAATTTGATAAGATGTGTTCTTCAGAACGAAAAAACCCACAACTCTTTGTGCCCGAGATGAAGCAGTGATGTTGGGATTCATTTCACTTAGTTTTATGCATCTGCAAGTAGGGGTTACTCTGCCTGAAGGAGGTTCCTTTTATTGGAAATTAAGGCAGGGAGGCACCTCAGGATGGAGACTGAATCCAGTTTAAGAGAGGTGACTGAAACTGGCAAGATGAAATCGCTTTCTTAACTGCTGATTACTTAAATGCTTTACTACTAAATTTCTTGCTGAAGTTCTGCAATCTACTTGTGCAAATTATGCTGGACCAAATTTACTCTTGCCCCTATTTAGGCATCAGCAACTTAATATTCACCTGCAGGGACAAAACCGAAAGCAGCACAACACAGACAGGTAAATTTGAGGCATTGGAAGAATCCTGTGTAAGCAGGAACCCACCTGTCGATCCATTGAACTTTGGTTCCTGGGTGACGGTACGGTAGACTACATATGCTGATCTTCGAGGTCCTGAAGAATCGAAATAAGTCTTTCTTCCAGTGTCTCTCACGTAAGGCATGGAAGGAGCAGTTTCTTCATCCTTACTTTGACCCCTGTGTTGGTAACTTGGTTTTACTTTGGGCTCTGAAGTGTGAATTCCTAAAAGTGAAAAAAGAAACAAAAATGTTGTGCTGTTACTCCAAATTTGTCCTACTGCAGGAGACTGGAGGCTGGAAGACAAGGTTAAAAAAATGTTCTTTGTGGATAGTCCAATCCAGATCGGGATTGTCCGTATTTGCCACTAAGAACAGAAATCAGCTAGGTGGTGCTAAATCACCGAGCGGTTTAGTAAATAAAAGTGAATAAGCCAAGGGTTTTCTCAAAATACCTTTGCCTGTTCCTGTAGTAGGTGAATTTCTTGGCTTCTCAGAAATCCGTTTCTCTTCCTTTGCTTCTTTACCGTGATGGTTCTTTACCAGCTCAGTCTGGTTTGTTTCTGAGGGATTAAAATAGCACATATTGACTTTTTAAAAAAGCTCGCAAAATTTTCTGATCCAAAAATGCGGTGGTGTTTTGAAAACCTAATCTCCCACTTCGTACACAGGTCTTCTTGGGTGGAACATGGTTTTACATGTTAATTATTCTAAAAGTATCATTCCTCAAAAGGAAAGCAAAAGTGTCTATATTTCCTCTAGCAGAGGAAATCTTGAAAGCGAACTCACAGACTGACTATAAACACAAAGGCCGGATACGTCCTTTCTCTACACTGCCTAGGTGGTGTGTGGACCTCTGGAACCTCCATGGTTGAGCCCGTGGAGACCAATGCCCTCCGAAGGAGACCACCTGGCTGAACCATGAATGGCTTCTTCTGTCTGGAGCATCTAGGTACATCCTGGATGTGGGCAGTTCGTGAACAGAACAAAACACTACCCATGAGGAGGCTAAAATTGTAATAGCATTGGTTGCGTAGGCAAGCCCACTTCCAACTACAAACAGAACTTTACAGGGAAGGCTGCAGCATAAAGTAGCCCCAGCGCTCTCCAGCTGGCCCCTGCGACTCCGCAGGAAGAGGCGGCTTTGCCTGTTCTTCCTTTGCTCCTGCGCTTTTGGTCAATAAGCTCTTTTGGTTCCTCTCAGATCAGGCCAGAATGCAGCAGAAACTCTGTACTTCTGCTTCAGTTTAGGGGGTAGTTTAAAGCCAAAAGCATCACAAATCCATCCCAATCAAAACTCCAGGGAAATCCTAGTTGTAGAAAAATACCATGCAAAGCAAGCTCATTCTTTCGCCCACTGCTGGGAGGAAAAAAGTTGAACGCTTCTTGAGAGGAAACTGAAATGCTACTGCAAAACTGTTTCTACCACTTTCCGTATCGAGAGAAAAAACGAGAAGTTAAAGGTGGACTATTTTGAGCGTTATTAAATACTTTCAAAAGAATAAATCACATAAAAGATTCTGCAGAAACCAGGGATCAGAATATTCGTGCACATCTGCGTGTCTTTGGATTCATCCCTCTGAGATGGGTAGCGAAAGGAATTCTTGCTATCAAGGTGGCTAAATGATTGTTCATGAATATTCTATCTGACTAATTGTAAAGCTTCATAAAGCTTTCCGTTTCTCTCTGTGGATACTGCTGCAATCTACTTGTGCAAATTATGCTGGACCAAATTTACGCTTGCCCCTATTTAGGCATCAGCAACTTAATATTCACCTGCAGGGACAAAACCGAAAGCAGCACAACACAGACAGGTAAATTTGAGGCATTGGAAGAATCCTGTGTAAGCAGGAACCCACCTGTCGATCCATTGAACTTTGGTTCCTGGGTGACGGTACGGTAGACTACATATGCTGATCTTTGAGGTCCTGAAGAATCGAAATAAGTCTTTCTTCCAGTTTCCCTCACGTAAGGCATAGAAAGAGCAGTTTCTTCATCCTTACTTTGACCCCTGTGTTGGTAACTTGGTTTTACTTTGGGCTCTGAAGTGTGAATTCCTAAAAGTGAAAAAGCAAACAAAAATGTTGTGCTGTTACTCCAAATTTGTCCTACTGCAGGAGACTGGAGGCTGGAAGACAAGGTTAAAAAAATGTTCTTTGTGGATAGTCCAATCCAGATCGGGATTGTCCGTATTTGCCACTAAGAACAGAAATCAGCTAGGTGGTGCTAAATCACCGAGCAGTTGAGTAAATAAAAGTGAATAAGCCAAGGGTTTTCTCAAAATACCTTTGCCTGTTCCTGTAGTAGGTGAATTTCTTGGCTTCTCAGAAATCCATTTCTCTTCCTTTGCTTCTTTACCGTGATGGTTCTTTACCAGCTCAGTCTGGTTTGTTTCTGAGGGATTAAAATAGCACATATTTACTGTTTTATAAAAGCTCGCAAAATTTTCTGATCCAAAAATGCGGTGGTGTTTTGAAAACCTAATCTCCCACTTCATACACAGGTCTTCTTGGGTGGAACATGGTTTTACGTGTTAATTATTCTAAAAGTATCATTCCTCAAAAGGAAAGTGGCTGTATTCCTTCTAGCAGAGTTCGTGGTCACAAAATCTTGAAAGCAACCTCCAAAACTGACTGATAAACACAAAGACCAAGGCTACTTTGAACTTGTACAGTTGCTGTGAGCAGGTCTGGCTCCAAAGGCTTCTCATTATGAATTAGAAAATCTTCATGAATACTGTATTTAGGGTTTACAGTTTAAAAGTACAAACGTTTGCTTGGAATCCACATACACATTCGTAATTCCTGAGAATGAAAAGTTGCGTGCAATGTATGCGTGCGTTCACAGGGGGAAGAAGTAAGTCCTTCTGGGAAGTCAAAGTGTAGCATCGAAATGGGAACGCAATGCAAAGGGACTCGGAGGCACAGGGTGACAGACACCTTGTGAGCTCGGAGTGTGTGTCGTTACAAGAGAACTCAGTTAGCAACAGAACAGGAACCGTGATATGGTCCAGTCTACCGGTGCTTGTTTCTCATCCCTTGCACATGAGGTATGCTTTGCCTCTGTCTCAGTTGTATCAGTTCAGCTGTGTGTTGCCCTGCAAGCTGAACAACTAAAATGAGGTGGCATAAAAAATAACTTCAATTTATAAAAGGATTATTTTAATCCTCAGGCACTTCAGTGATACAGTTTAGAGCATGGGCCTGCAAATAGTTTTAACAGCTGAACTGGCATGGCTGACGTAGTGACAAACAGCCTTGCAGAAATGCCATTGAATGGCTGGAGATTCAACCTTCCTATAGCAGCTTTACCTCCGATGTCAGCACACCTAGTAGCTAAGGCTGTTCTACTCTATGCATGTCCTTTTTATAACTCCACAGAACCATTTATTTTCTATGCAATAGTTTCTCCCTATAGCAGTAATTTAAAAAGTGGCAAACATTGTCCAAGCAGATGAAAAGTACTTGCCTTTCTGCACGTCTCGCTCGGTAGCTTCCAAGGGTAATGGCTCATTTTCCCGAGGTGAAGACACAGTTGTGGTTGATTGGTGTTCGTGAGGGTACTGAATCCTGTAATACTCTCCTAAACATACCCCAAGAGGGAAAAAAAAACCCCAGAGTTTCCTATATTGGCAGCATTGCCATTTAGGAAAGAGTGACCAATGTCATATTTACCAGATTTGTAGCATATGTCCTTTATTGCTCTTTCCTCTTCAACATCTGCAGCAGTCTTAGGCACCCAATTGGAAACATCTGTAGGAAGTATTTTTAAAAGATTACTAGAGAGTTGTACAAAGACGTTCAACAATTCTTAATAATCAAATACCTGAATGAATTTCATTTTGGTCACGATTTGTTTTTTTTTGCTGGCTGCGACCTCTGCTTCTGGACAGAAAAATGATTCCTTAACAGCAGGTATTTCCAAGTGCAACGTGCTGATGACAAAAATGCTGATCACCTATTTTTTTTTTTTAAGCAATCTATCCTTTTTCAGCCTGGCAATTTGATAAGATGTGTTCTTCAGAACGAAAAAACCCACAACTCTTTGTGCCCGAGATGAAGCAGTGATGTTGGGATTCATTTCACTTAGTTTTATGCATCTGCAAGTAGGGGTTACTCTGCCTGAAGGAGGTTCCTTTTATTGGAAATTAAGGCAGGGAGGCACCTCAGGATGGAGACTGAATCCAGTTTAAGAGAGGTGACTGAAACTGGCAAGATGAAATCGCTTTCTTAACTGCTGATTACTTAAATGCTTTACTACTAAATTTCTTGCTGAAGTTCTGCAATCTACTTGTGCAAATTATGCTGGACCAAATTTACTCTTGCCCCTATTTAGGCATCAGCAACTTAATATTCACCTGCAGGGACAAAACCGAAAGCAGCACAACACAGACAGGTAAATTTGAGGCATTGGAAGAATCCTGTGTAAGCAGGAACCCACCTGTCGATCCATTGAACTTTGGTTCCTGGGTGACGGTACGGTAGACTACATATGCTGATCTTTGAGGTTCTGAAGAATCGAAATAAGTCTTTCTTCCAGTTTCCCTCACGTAAGGCATAGAAAGAGCAGTTTCTTCATCCTTACTTTGACCCCTGTGTTGGTAACTTGGTTTTACTTTGGGCTCTGAAGTGTGAATTCCTAAAAGTGAAAAAGCAAACAAAAATGTTGTGCTGTTACTCCAAATTTGTCCTACTGCAGGAGACTGGAGGCTGGAAGACAAGGTTAAAAAAATGTTCTTTGTGGATAGTCCAATCCAGATCGGGATTGTCCGTATTTGCCACTAAGAACAGAAATCAGCTAGGTGGTGCTAAATCACCGAGCAGTTGAGTAAATAAAAGTGAATAAGCCAAGGGTTTTCTCAAAATACCTTTGCCTGTTCCTGTAGTAGGTGAATTTCTTGGCTTCTCAGAAATCCATTTCTCTTCCTTTGCTTCTTTACCGTGATGGTTCTTTACCAGCTCAGTCTGGTTTGTTTCTGAGGGATTAAAATAGCACATATTTACTGTTTTATAAAAGCTCGCAAAATTTTCTGATCCAAAAATGCGGTGGTGTTTTGAAAACCTAATCTCCCACTTCATACACAGGTCTTCTTGGGTGGAACATGGTTTTACGTGTTAATTATTCTAAAAGTATCATTCCTCAAAAGGAAAGTGGCTGTATTCCTTCTAGCAGAGTTCGTGGTCACAAAATCTTGAAAGCAACCTCCAAAACTGACTGATAAACACAAAGACCAAGGCTACTTTGAACTTGTACAGTTGCTGTGAGCAGGTCTGGCTCCAAAGGCTTCTCATTATGAATTAGAAAATCTTCATGAATACTGTATTTAGGGTTTACAGTTTAAAAGTACAAACGTTTGCTTGGAATCCACATACACATTCGTAATTCCTGAGAATGAAAAGTTGCGTGCAATGTATGCGTGCGTTCACAGGGGGAAGAAGTAAGTCCTTCTGGGAAGTCAAAGTGTAGCATCGAAATGGGAACGCAATGCAAAGGGACTCGGAGGCACAGGGTGACAGACACCTTGTGAGCTCGGAGTGTGTGTCGTTACAAGAGAACTCAGTTAGCAACAGAACAGGAACCGTGATATGGTCCAGTCTACCGGTGCTTGTTTCTCATCCCTTGCACATGAGGTATGCTTTGCCTCTGTCTCAGTTGTATCAGTTCAGCTGTGTGTTGCCCTGCAAGCTGAACAACTAAAATGAGGTGGCATAAAAAATAGCTTCAATTTATAAAAGGATTATTTTAATCCTCAGGCACTTCAGTGATACAGTTTAGAGCATGGGCCTGCAAATAGTTTTAACAGCTGAACTGGCATGGCTGACGTAGTGACAAACAGCCTTGCAGAAATGCCATTGAATGGCTGGAGATTCAACCTTCCTATAGCAGCTTTACCTCCGATGTCAGCACACCTAGTAGCTAAGGCTGTTCTACTCTATGCATGTCCTTTTTATAACTCCACAGAACCATTTATTTTCTATGCAATAGTTTCTCCCTATAGCAGTAATTTAAAAAGTGGCAAACATTGTCCAAGCAGATGAAAAGTACTTGCCTTTCTGCACGTCTCGCTCGGTAGCTTCCAAGGGTAATGGCTCATTTTCCCGAGGTGAAGACACAGTTGTGGTTGATTGGTGTTCGTGAGGGTACTGAATCCTGTAATACTCTCCTAAACATACCCCAAGAGGGAAAAAAAAACCCCAGAGTTTCCTATATTGGCAGCATTGCCATTTAGGAAAGAGTGACCAATGTCATATTTACCAGATTTGTAGCATATGTCCTTTATTGCTCTTTCCTCTTCAACATCTGCAGCAGTCTTAGGCACCCAATTGGAAACATCTGTAGGAAGTATTTTTAAAAGATTACTAGAGAGTTGTACAAAGACGTTCAACAATTCTTAATAATCAAATACCTGAATGAATTTCATTTTGGTCACGATTTGTTTTTTTTTTGCTGGCTGCGACCTCTGCTTCTGGACAGAAAAATGATTCCTTAACAGCAGGTATTTCCAAGTGCAACGTGCTGATGACAAAAATGCTGATCACCTATTTTTTTTTTTTTAAGCAATCTATCCTTTTTCAGCCTGGCAATTTGATAAGATGTGTTCTTCAGAACGAAAAAACCCACAACTCTTTGTGCCCGAGATGAAGCAGTGATGTTGGGATTCATTTCACTTAGTTTTATGCATCTGCAAGTAGGGGTTACTCTGCCTGAAGGAGGTTCCTTTTATTGGAAATTAAGGCAGGGAGGCACCTCAGGATGGAGACTGAATCCAGTTTAAGAGAGGTGACTGAAACTGGCAAGATGAAATCGCTTTCTTAACTGCTGATTACTTAAATGCTTTACTACTAAATTTCTTGCTGAAGTTCTGCAATCTACTTGTGCAAATTATGCTGGACCAAATTTACTCTTGCCCCTATTTAGGCATCAGCAACTTAATATTCACCTGCAGGGACAAAACCGAAAGCAGCACAACACAGACAGGTAAATTTGAGGCATTGGAAGAATCCTGTGTAAGCAGGAACCCACCTGTCGATCCATTGAACTTTGGTTCCTGGGTGACGGTACGGTAGACTACATATGCTGATCTTTGAGGTTCTGAAGAATCGAAATAAGTCTTTCTTCCAGTTTCCCTCACGTAAGGCATAGAAAGAGCAGTTTCTTCATCCTTACTTTGACCCCTGTGTTGGTAACTTGGTTTTACTTTGGGCTCTGAAGTGTGAATTCCTAAAAGTGAAAAAGCAAACAAAAATGTTGTGCTGTTACTCCA
This sequence comes from Nipponia nippon, assembly GCF_047370975.1. Lineage (NCBI taxonomy): Eukaryota > Metazoa > Chordata > Aves > Pelecaniformes > Threskiornithidae > Nipponia > Nipponia nippon. The sequence goes on from NW_028262347.1 coordinate 48,395,989, forward strand.
AATTTGTCCTACTGCAGGAGACTGGAGGCTGGAAGACAAGGTTAAAAAAATGTTCTTTGTGGATAGTCCAATCCAGATCGGGATTGTCCGTATTTGCCACTAAGAACAGAAATCAGCTAGGTGGTGCTAAATCACCGAGCAGTTGAGTAAATAAAAGTGAATAAGCCAAGGGTTTTCTCAAAATACCTTTGCCTGTTCCTGTAGTAGGTGAATTTCTTGGCTTCTCAGAAATCCATTTCTCTTCCTTTGCTTCTTTACCGTGATGGTTCTTTACCAGCTCAGTCTGGTTTGTTTCTGAGGGATTAAAATAGCACATATTTACTGTTTTATAAAAGCTCGCAAAATTTTCTGATCCAAAAATGCGGTGGTGTTTTGAAAACCTAATCTCCCACTTCATACACAGGTCTTCTTGGGTGGAACATGGTTTTACGTGTTAATTATTCTAAAAGTATCATTCCTCAAAAGGAAAGTGGCTGTATTCCTTCTAGCAGAGTTCGTGGTCACAAAATCTTGAAAGCAACCTCCAAAACTGACTGATAAACACAAAGACCAAGGCTACTTTGAACTTGTACAGTTGCTGTGAGCAGGTCTGGCTCCAAAGGCTTCTCATTATGAATTAGAAAATCTTCATGAATACTGTATTTAGGGTTTACAGTTTAAAAGTACAAACGTTTGCTTGGAATCCACATACACATTCGTAATTCCTGAGAATGAAAAGTTGCGTGCAATGTATGTGTGCGTTCACAGGGGGAAGAAGTAAGTCCTTCTGGGAAGTCAAAGTGTAGCATCGAAATGGGAACGCAATGCAAAGGGACTCGGAGGCACAGGGTGACAGACACCTTGTGAGCTCGGAGTGTGTGTCGTTACAAGAGAACTCAGTTAGCAACAGAACAGGAACCGTGATATGGTCCAGTCTACCGGTGCTTGTTTCTCATCCCTTGCACATGAGGTATGCTTTGCCTCTGTCTCAGTTGTATCAGTTCAGCTGTGTGTTGCCCTGCAAGCTGAACAACTAAAATGAGGTGGCATAAAAAATAGCTTCAATTTATAAAAGGATTATTTTAATCCTCAGGCACTTCAGTGATACAGTTTAGAGCATGGGCCTGCAAATAGTTTTAACAGCTGAACTGGCATGGCTGACGTAGTGACAAACAGCCTTGCAGAAATGCCATTGAATGGCTGGAGATTCAACCTTCCTATAGCAGCTTTACCTCCGATGTCAGCACACCTAGTAGCTAAGGCTGTTCTACTCTATGCATGTCCTTTTTATAACTCCACAGAACCATTTATTTTCTATGCAATAGTTTCTCCCTATAGCAGTAATTTAAAAAGTGGCAAACATTGTCCAAGCAGATGAAAAGTACTTGCCTTTCTGCACGTCTCGCTCGGTAGCTTCCAAGGGTAATGGCTCATTTTCCCGAGGTGAAGACACAGTTGTGGTTGATTGGTGTTCGTGAGGGTACTGAATCCTGTAATACTCTCCTAAACATACCCCAAGAGGGAAAAAAAACCCCAGAGTTTCCTATATTGGCAGCATTGCCATTTAGGAAAGAGTGACCAATGTCATATTTACCAGATTTGTAGCATATGTCCTTTATTGCTCTTTCCTCTTCAACATCTGCAGCAGTCTTAGGCACCCAATTGGAAACATCTGTAGGAAGTATTTTTAAAAGATTACTAGAGAGTTGTACAAAGACGTTCAACAATTCTTAATAATCAAATACCTGAATGAATTTCATTTTGGTCACGATTTGTTTTTTTTTGCTGGCTGCGACCTCTGCTTCTGGACAGAAAAATGATTCCTTAACAGCAGGTATTTCCAAGTGCAACGTGCTGATGACAAAAATGCTGATCACCTATTTTTTTTTTTAAGCAATCTATCCTTTTTCAGCCTGGCAATTTGATAAGATGTGTTCTTCAGAACGAAAAAACCCACAACTCTTTGTGCCCGAGATGAAGCAGTGATGTTGGGATTCATTTCACTTAGTTTTATGCATCTGCAAGTAGGGGTTACTCTGCCTGAAGGAGGTTCCTTTTATTGGAAATTAAGGCAGGGAGGCACCTCAGGATGGAGACTGAATCCAGTTTAAGAGAGGTGACTGAAACTGGCAAGATGAAATCGCTTTCTTAACTGCTGATTACTTAAATGCTTTACTACTAAATTTCTTGCTGAAGTTCTGCAATCTACTTGTGCAAATTATGCTGGACCAAATTTACTCTTGCCCCTATTTAGGCATCAGCAACTTAATATTCACCTGCAGGGACAAAACCGAAAGCAGCACAACACAGACAGGTAAATTTGAGGCATTGGAAGAATCCTGTGTAAGCAGGAACCCACCTGTCGATCCATTGAACTTTGGTTCCTGGGTGACGGTACGGTAGACTACATATGCTGATCTTTGAGGTTCTGAAGAATCGAAATAAGTCTTTCTTCCAGTTTCCCTCACGTAAGGCATAGAAAGAGCAGTTTCTTCATCCTTACTTTGACCCCTGTGTTGGTAACTTGGTTTTACTTTGGGCTCTGAAGTGTGAATTCCTAAAAGTGAAAAAGCAAACAAAAATGTTGTGCTGTTACTCCAAATTTGTCCTACTGCAGGAGACTGGAGGCTGGAAGACAAGGTTAAAAAAATGTTCTTTGTGGATAGTCCAATCCAGATCGGGATTGTCCGTATTTGCCACTAAGAACAGAAATCAGCTAGGTGGTGCTAAATCACCGAGCAGTTGAGTAAATAAAAGTGAATAAGCCAAGGGTTTTCTCAAAATACCTTTGCCTGTTCCTGTAGTAGGTGAATTTCTTGGCTTCTCAGAAATCCATTTCTCTTCCTTTGCTTCTTTACCGTGATGGTTCTTTACCAGCTCAGTCTGGTTTGTTTCTGAGGGATTAAAATAGCACATATTTACTGTTTTATAAAAGCTCGCAAAATTTTCTGATCCAAAAATGCGGTGGTGTTTTGAAAACCTAATCTCCCACTTCATACACAGGTCTTCTTGGGTGGAACATGGTTTTACGTGTTAATTATTCTAAAAGTATCATTCCTCAAAAGGAAAGTGGCTGTATTCCTTCTAGCAGAGTTCGTGGTCACAAAATCTTGAAAGCAACCTCCAAAACTGACTGATAAACACAAAGACCAAGGCTACTTTGAACTTGTACAGTTGCTGTGAGCAGGTCTGGCTCCAAAGGCTTCTCATTATGAATTAGAAAATCTTCATGAATACTGTATTTAGGGTTTACAGTTTAAAAGTACAAACGTTTGCTTGAATCCACATACACATTCGTAATTCCTGAGAATGAAAAGTTGCGTGCAATGTATGTGTGCGTTCACAGGGGGAAGAAGTAAGTCCTTCTGGGAAGTCAAAGTGTAGCATCGAAATGGGAACGCAGTGCAAAGGGACTCGGAGGCACAGGGTGACAGACACCTTGTGAGCTCGGAGTGTGTGTCGTTACAAGAGAACTCAGTTAGCAACAGAACAGGAACCGTGATATGGTCCAGTCTACCGGTGCTTGTTTCTCATCCCTTGCACATGAGGTATGCTTTGCCTCTGTCTCAGTTGTATCAGTTCAGCTGTGTGTTGCCCTGCAAGCTGAACAACTAAAATGAGGTGGCATAAAAAATAGCTTCAATTTATAAAAGGATTATTTTAATCCTCAGGCACTTCAGTGATACAGTTTAGAGCATGGGCCTGCAAATAGTTTTAACAGCTGAACTGGCATGGCTGACGTAGTGACAAACAGCCTTGCAGAAATGCCATTGAATGGCTGGAGATTCAACCTTCCTATAGCAGCTTTACCTCCGATGTCAGCACACCTAGTAGCTAAGGCTGTTCTACTCTATGCATGTCCTTTTTATAACTCCACAGAACCATTTATTTTCTATGCAATAGTTTCTCCCTATAGCAGTAATTTAAAAAGTGGCAAACATTGTCCAAGCAGATGAAAAGTACTTGCCTTTCTGCACGTCTCGCTCGGTAGCTTCCAAGGGTAATGGCTCATTTTCCCGAGGTGAAGACACAGTTGTGGTTGATTGGTGTTCGTGAGGGTACTGAATCCTGTAATACTCTCCTAAACATACCCCAAGAGGGAAAAAAAAACCCCAGAGTTTCCTATATTGGCAGCATTGCCATTTAGGAAAGAGTGACCAATGTCATATTTACCAGATTTGTAGCATATGTCCTTTATTGCTCTTTCCTCTTCAACATCTGCAGCAGTCTTAGGCACCCAATTGGAAACATCTGTAGGAAGTATTTTTAAAAGATTACTAGAGAGTTGTACAAAGACGTTCAACAATTCTTAATAATCAAATACCTGAATGAATTTCATTTTGGTCACGATTTGTTTTTTTCTGCTGACTGTGACCGAAACATCTTCAGTCCTCATTTTCAAAATAATCCTGCCTTTACACTCAAAAGGAAATCTTGCGATTAACCATGTGACCAGGGAGTGGTTGTCACAAAACCCCTGCCCAAAGTTACTGTCCTGCAACGTCTGCCGGCAGAGCTGGTGAAGTGAGTGCTCCTTACCTGTCTCAGTGAAGGCTAACTAAGATTAGCCAAGCCCTGCTGTTTCTAGTTTTGAGATGAATGTGGCTTCCTCAGACTGAAACCGAGTTGGGAAGCACTAACAGGCAGCCCTGCCAGCCAACCTGAAGGGCAGGGGGAAAGTGAAAAGCAGCTTGGGGCTGCCTGAGAACTAGCAGAGTAATTTGCGGAGTGCACGCATGAGAGTAGGTCGTTCCCTCACTTTCACTCTGCGGGAATGTGCAATTGCTTCCTTCCCTGTGAATCTCTCATCTCTAAGTGACATACCTTCACTAGTTTAACTACATTTAAAAAAAAAAAAAAAAGTATTTGTACACGTACACAGGCAGTTAAACCAGCGCAGAGTGTTGTATGGATTCTCTTTGCTAGATTTAAGGATAACTTTCTGTAATAAAACGAGACTGCCTAGAGAGTTTTGGAAATCAGTGGAACAAATTACTTAAGCTGAAGTCACACCACTATCGTTCCTAAACAATCCTGTGAGTTCGCCTTCAGTGACCAGTGTGTACAGCCCCTGTTCAAAAGCTTGTTTGCAGAAGAGGAGTGCCTCCTCAACTCGTAATTTCGTCCCTGAATTTTGAGCAATTTTGGAATCGAAACCCATGCTACTGCCTTGTAAAAGAAAGAAAAAAACTCTTTACGAGTCTCTTCATCCTGCTCCGTATCGTCCTCTTCATCCTCTTCGTCGTTGAGGTTTATGATCAGTGGAGGGTGAATTGGTCTTAAAATAGTCTCTTGAGTTCTGAGTGGTTCTTGACGATGGGCTGGATGCAGAATCCCTTCTTGGACACCCTGTTGTAATGGGGCATCTGCAGAAAAGAACGTGATCTTGATTTTGTTTGGAGGGAACTAGATATCGAATCCAAGCTCAGACCAGCAGGTGTAGTTTTGAAATCCTTATCATACTGAAGGACTCGTTACATAGACAGATTGTGCCTTTTAGGCAAAATACTTTAATTTAAAATAATAATAATTTACACTTAATTAGAAGAAAATCAGAAAAGACAGTCTTTTCCTCAGGCATTTCTATCTCCCCATAATGTCTGCAGCAAAACGGTTTCAGCACTGGGATAGCATTTTCTGAGCGCCAGGAAATGCAAGGGACTGAAAATAAACATGGTGAAAAATGGTGGGTCCATTTGTATTGTTGAAGCCGACCAATTTGCAGCTATAGATACAACCCGGATTCTGTGCATTCTATCAGAAGTATTGAAGCGGGCTATGTTTTGCAGTTTGAAAGCGAGAAGGTGAAGCACGGGCATTTTCTTTTATTCCAGGTGTTGTTAGTTGTGTGCATCTCTTGCTTGCCTACGAGCAGCATGCGTATCATCTTAAACCCATTTCAGTACCACTCCTGCAGATGGGATTTGTTGTATCTCATGCAAGAGAAAGTAAGGTGCAACACTTTAGCTTGATAGAGCCTTTTTCAGTGTCCCGACTAGGATATTATTAGCTCTGCGGAGTGTAAGCCCAATCAAACTTAAATGAGTTTAACAAGATTTTGAAGTATTAAGCGGAATAAATGCAGTGTTGGTATTGGCAATGTTATTGTGGAGCACGCGGACTTTGAATTTGAATCCATGTAACGTGTTGTGCTCTATCAACAGATACTGCTACTAGTGGAAGGAGGATCCATAGCATGACAGCTCAAAACCCCCATATGGCCCCCCTATTCAAATGCCAGGGCAATTCCTTTCTGTGCCTTGAACTTGCTGGGAGAGCAGACCGTACCTGAGTGATTTGCCATGGTACAGTTCTCGACCTTAATAGATATTACGGGAGCGCTGGAAGGACGATTTTGTGTATTTACTTACGCTAAGGAACAAATTGTTGAGAAAGTATTGTTACTCACTGTTGCTAGGTGGCAAAAAAAGTCCATTTATATGACGAGGTTTGCTATGATGGAATGCGCAGCTGATCCTCATGCAGCCTATGGGTTGTGTTTCCCAGTAACAGCGGATGTTGCTGTACTTCTGCTGCAGGAGAAAACGGTTTTCAGATCTTGTAAAAAGAAGCAGAAAAAGGACCAAATGGATGAATAGGTGGTGCCCTGCTGTGCAGATTTTGTGGAACCACATTCTGATATTTTAGAACGTTTAAAGTTATCTTAAGCTCCAGATAACTCTAAAGTTGCCCCGAGTGAGCTCAGACAAATAGGAACTCGGGTTTATAGCCTGGCTATGACCTACATCCCAGCGGAGAGCTGCAAATGCCAGGTTGCCGGTTACTTTTTAACGCGTTTCTGTGTAATTTTTTAAAGGAAGACAAAGTCACACGTGAAAATATTGGAATATCACCCGGTTCCAGACATTAACAGCTGGGGCTAGGAGCAGCACCTCCAAAACACGCCGCTCTTGGACTGTAGTCAGTACCACTGGACCATCTGCCGAGACACGCTGGGGTCTGGAGCCGAGGTATCAACTTCTACCTTTACATAATAAACCTCCCTTTCAAGACGGATATATCAGGAAAATGAAGGCTACAAACCACTCTGCAATCTACAGCATTTACCTGTGCATAGTGGGAATAGAAATGGGAATAGCTGTCACTCCCAGCTGCGGCCATTTTCACCTCCTGTGCTTCTCCACTCTCTTAACGCTGGCAGAACATACAGGAAAACGTTAAAGCTATCAACGTTCAGGCAAATTGTAATCTTATCCTGAAAGCGGGAGTTTTCTTTCAAAAACTGGACCTTCAGAACCTTAGCTCTGCTGCTTTTTTGAAACAAAACTCCCACAGACAGCAAAATACGCTTGAACGAAGGAGGTGGTACCTTCTCCAGCCTTGCTGAACCGACGAAGGCAGTTGCTAGCCGGTATAGAATGTTACCTTTCCACGGTTGCCAACCGCTCCTCCAGCTGGTGACATCAGCGTGATGGCGCTGCGTGGCCTGTCCAGCTTGAACATCTTCCTTTGTCTGCATTGCTTCAGAGTGAAGTACGGGAAATCGGACCGTTGCAAAGAGTCTCCCATTCCGGTGTTTCTTTAACGTAACATGGACCGAACCCATTTGGCGGGGCTCAGTACCCAGCTTCTTGCCGTGGGACCTGTGGCCTTAGAAACAAAGCTTTGGCACCACAAAGACAAACCTTGTTCGTTGACTCTTTGTAACCAAAACCCTCGTGCCCAATGTTTTTCTTACTGGACCTCTTTCTTTGGATGGGGAAACTTGCTGCTTCCCACTAGTGCACTCTTAGCTGTTAACTGCTTGCGTTGTTGGGGTTCATTGCTTCTGCGTGCTTCCAGGACGCCCGCTGCCACAGCTAAAGCAGACAGAAGAGCGTACACTTGTGTCCCTAATTAACACCTCTGTTCTCATGCAGGTCCTAGGCTGCCTCTGAACAAAAAATACCTAGGGGGGAGATGAAGTTGCGGTCCTGGAAGATGGCGGGGCGAGCTGCTCTCCCCAGGACATGGGGTCACATTTACAACACGGAGTGACAACGGCAAAGGAGAATACCTCGTGCCTGAGCACCGGGGCTTTGGCCCGGGAATAAAGTGATTTCTACGGGAAGGACTTCACCTAAGTACAGAAGGAAACCGCTGGCTGGGCTCAAGGTGGGGAGTGCTGGCGAGAGCTGTGAACAGAGAAAGGCTGTGAAAAGGCTCCCACAGTTCCGTAAGCCCTACGACTGAGTGGGGCACAGAGGGGAAGGAAAATTCAGGAGGGCAGATGAGAGCCTTTGGAAGAAAGTGGGAACACCGCCAAGAGCTATCCGAAGAGGGGCTCTTTGCAGCTGTATAGCTGTGCCTAAATGAGGCACAGAAGAAGGTCTGGTCAGGAAGAATGAATTCTGTATTGGGCTTGCGTGGCCAGGTTTTGGTAGCGGCGGGGGCTACGGGGGTGGCTTCTGTGAGAAGCTGCCGGAAGCTTCCCCCGTGTCCCATAGAGCCAACGCCAGCCGGCTCCTAGACGGACCCGCCGCTGGGCAAGGCCGAGCCCATCAGCGACGGTGGTAGCGCCTCTGTGATAACGTCTGTAAGAAGGGGAAAAGACTGCTGGGCAACAGGAGCCGGAGAGAGGAGTGAGAATATGTGAGAGGAAGGAACAGCTCTGCAGACACCAAGGTCAGTGAAGAAGGAGGGGGAGGAGGTGCTGCAGGCACCGGAGCCGAGATTGCCCCGCAGCCCGTGGTGAAGACGATGGTGAGGCAGGCTGTCCCCCTGCAGCCCATGGAGGTCCATGGTGGAGCAGCGTGGAGGACAGCACGCCGCAGCAGGTGGATGCCCGAAGGAGGCTGTGACCCCGTGGAGAGCCTGCGCTGGAGCAGGCTCCTGGCAGGACCCTTGGACCCCTGGAGACCGAGGAGCCCAGGCTGGAGCAGGGGAAGAGGGCGAGGAGTCCTCCCCCTGAGGAGGGAGGCGCGGCAGAGACCACATGTGATGAGTTGACCGCAAGCCCCCTTCCCCGTCCCCCTGCGCGGCTCCCAGGGGAGGAGGTGGAGGAGAAGCAGGAGTGAACTTGAGCCCGGGAAGAAGGGAGGGGTGGCGGGAAGGTGTTCTAAGATTTAGGTTTTATTTCCCAGTACCCTGCTGGGATGTGATTGGTAATAAAGCCAGTGAACTTCCCCGAGCCGAGTGTGTTTTGCCCGTGGCGGTGAGGGGCGAGCGATCTGTCCCCGTCCTTCTCTGGGCCCAGGAGCCTTTCGCGGTGTTTCCTCTCCCCTGCCCAGCTGAGGAGGGCAGTGACAGAGCGGCTTTGGTGGGCACCTGGCGTCCAGCCGCGGCCAGGCCCCCACCGACCCAGAGGCTGCGCAGCGAGGCAGAGAGCCTGGGTGAGAAAAGGAGGCCGCTGCCCTGAGGGAGGCAGGAGGAGACCCAGAGAGGCCCCCACCCGCTGGGGACAGGGCCCCCAGGCCCGGGCGTGTGGCACCCTGGAGAGCAGAACAGGCAGCCTGAGGAAAGGCTGCCGGCCCGGGGGAAGGGCAGCGCCGACGGCTGGCGGCCGCCTCAGCCCGGCGCCGAGCACAGCTGGGGCGGCCCGGCCCGGCCCGGCCCGGCCCCGCCAGGCCGGGAGCCGCCGCTGTGGGCAGCGGAGCTGCCCCAGGCCCGCGGCCGGGCTGGGCGTCGGAGAGCGGCGGAGCCGCCGCCTGGCTGAGGGCTGCTGGCGAGAGGCGACCGCGGCCCGGCCCGCCGTCCCCGGCACACAGGTGCGTCGCGGGGCTGCTGGCGGGCGGCCGGGGCCGGCGGCGGGAGGGGGCGGCCGGGGCCATGAGGCGCCGTGGCGCGGCGCAGCGGCAGGTTCCGTGGTCTGTTCGTGACCGAGGTGAAGGAGGAGCCGTCGGCCAAGCGGGAGCGCCAGGTGGCCGGGGCGGCACGGGGCCGGGCCGGGGGCAGGCGGGGCCGCAGTCCCCGCGGCGGGGCCGTGGCCGTGGCCGTGGCCGTGGCCGTGGCCGGTCCCCGTGCCCGGGGGAGTCGCTGGGCCGCGGGGAGGGGGACAGCCGAGAGGTTTCGGTGCAGCTCTTGAGCGCAGTGCGCGGTCGAGGTGTCCCTAGGGCTCCCCCCTGAAATGCGGGCCAGAAAGGTCGTTTGGGTGCCGTTTTGGCTCTGTCCCAGGCTTTTCCTGCCAGGTGCATCCAGGTGCTCACCCTGGCGGTGTGTTTGCTTTTGCTCAGTGTGGGCAACAGTCGTGGCGAGGAAGGAGGCCGCTCCAAGGTGGTCGTGCTGGCGGCCTGTGGAAAAGCATCCTGAAAACTCAGCTTGTCTCTCTCTCTCTCTCTCTCTCTGGGTTTTTGGTTTTGGTTTGGTTTTGTCTTTTTTTGTGATCGAAGGCGTATCAGGCTTCTGACAGAAGAATTCATTTGAGGCTGGATATAGGTGTGGAATACTTGCCAAGGGGCAAGTAATGGAGGCCAATCAAAGTTTGTTGTCCCCGAGATGTCGGGACAGATTGGGGTGGCATTCACCTGTCCAGCTGTAGCCCTCCCCCAACTCGCGTTTCCCGGTTTTAGTAGCAGCACCTACTGCTGTCTGTTGGCTGCCCAGAGAACTGGAATGCGTCTGGGTGACTTTCTCCCGCTGGTGTTTGACTTCTGGGTGGAAGAGCGGGAAGGATTGCCAAACCATCAGCAACTGAATTGTTGGGCGCTCAGTGCCAACACCATCTTGATAATGGTGGTGGAAGGGTACCTCCCCGTGCTGGTTTTGTCTGGGATAGAGTTAATCATCTCCATAGTGGGTGCTATGGGGCTGTGCTGCTTTGGATTTGTGCTGAAAACGGTGTTGCTAACACAGGGACGCTTTTGTTACTGCTGAGCAGCGCTCCCACAGCGTCAAGGCCTTTGCTGCTTCTCACCCCACCCCACCAGCGAGTAGGCTGGGGGTGCCCAAGAAGCTGGGAGGGGACACGGGCGGGACAGCTGTCCCCAGCTGAGCGAAGGGGTGTTCCGCACCGTAGGACGTCGTGCTCAGCAATAAAAAGCTGGGGACAGAAGGAGGAAGGGGGGAGGTTTGGAGTGATGGCGTTTGTCTTCCCAAGTCAGGCGTGATGGAGCCCTGCTTTCCTGGAGGTGGCAGACAGGCGTACAGTGCGATTCCTGCTGAAAAGGTGGACGGAGCCTGCTGTTGCGTGACTACCTATAAGGGTAATGAGGAAGACCCACATGCAGATTTCTCATGCTGACTAGAAGCCCTGTTTTACTTGCTTTTCACTTTTATGAAGTGAAGTCCGCGCCACACGGACACGTCCTTTAAATACGTGCAGGGACGGGGACTCCACCACTTCCCTGGGCAGCCCGTTCCAGGGCTCGACAACCCTTTTGGGGAGGAAGTTTTTCCTCATACGCAATCTAAACCTCCCCTGGCGCAGCTTGAGGCCGTTTCCTCTCGTCCTGTCACGTGTTACCTGGGAGAAGAGCCCGACCCCCACCTGGCTCCAACCTCCTTGCAGGTAGTTGTGGAGAGGGGTAAGGTCTCCCCTCAGCCTCCTTCTCTCCAGGCAGCAACCCCGTTCCAAACAACCCCCCTTCCCTCAGCCGCAGCAGGGCACAGCCCAGCACAGCCTGCGCCTGCTCAGGCTACCTGTGCTGTGGATAATGTAGGTAAAATAGATAATGTAGATAAAATAGAATACCTCTTTATTTGTATTAGGTACATTTATCGTACACTTACGAACATACAAACGCTAGTTTTAAACACAAATGCCCATTTTTACCAGTTTCAAAATGCTACAGCGTCCTTCCTACATCTTAGTTTTGGAATATGCAATTTTATCATCTTCCGATCTCCAGTTGATAAAGCTAAACTGAAATAAGGACATTTTCTTGTCAATTGACGCGCCGGCTTCATCTCCTGTCTACATATCGTTCTCCTTTTCTGTTCACTTCCGTGCCTTCCTGGCTCTGCTGCCAAAACAGATGTACAGACCGTTGTGTGCATAATTTAGTAGAGTGAAACTATATGCTCTTTCAGAAACATCTTAAGAAGTAAGCTTTCAAGACGAGACACAAGACAGAGGTTCTCATCTCTGCTTTCAAGACAGCTGTAAAATGTCTTAGTGGTCCTTAGGGTATCTTGTGAATGTTTGGTAGCCTGGGTCCTTTTCTGAATTGGGACCTGGGCTGATCATCGTTCAGCTATGGCAGGTGCTTCACGAGGAATCCACCAGAGAGACGCAGAGATCACACTCACATGGTCCCTGCTGTGCTTTGGCCAGTGCTACAAGCCAAAACCCGCTTCTTGCAGCTCCTCGCTTTACAGGCGGGAGCATGGTTTGCTTTCCTATCAGTAGTACTGTGACAAATTAGGAATCATGGGTTAGTTAGGCAAAATGACACGTCTGCAAACAAATGGAACTATTAACTGCCCTTTCAGACTGCTCAGCGTTGCTTAGAATCTTGCGGGTTTTGGTTGGGGAAGTTTTAAGGGCAAGTTTACATTTTCTAGGTGGGCAGAGACGTGTCCCTCTGACTGAAAAGACTGAGTTGTAAAAATTTCTGTCAGACAGTTACCTGAATGGTTGTTTTAAACCTGGAGAACGTTTTTGCACGTGGATTTCTTTTCCTCCAAGTTGGTGCACTGTAAGATCCTGAAGTATGTTTGTCTACAGGAAAAGCATATACATTGTCTCTTAATTTCAGCTACAATTTCCGGAGAGACTCTCTGAGCCTGACATGGGAATTAAATATTACATGAGCTGAAGTGTCAAGGAATGCATCAGGTGAATCATAGCTCATCATCTGAAATACAAGCTAGTGTTAAATACAGACTTTCTCTCTGGTACTTCAAAGATCGTTGGTAATCTTGTGGAGTGTCCGTCGCGCTCCCAGGATCTTCCAAATGAGGCGATTCTGCCACGGACATCCTTGACTTGAACCAAGTGAACGTTCCCGTGTTGAAAATCTTCCCACAGGCATCAGTTGCTTTTAGATTAAACAAACCCATACTGCAGTCTGCTTTTTTGTCTCTGCTTGTGAAAGCAGCAGAGTGTGCTGCCTAATGACTAACCACCTTCTGTAAATTTTGGTTCAAAGTCATTATAATTAATAGTCTGGTTTTCTGTTCATTCCAGCTTAATTCCGTAAATTCAAACTATTTGTTTAACTAATAATAATCCTAAAATTTTCAGTTTATACACAACATGTGAACTATTACCATAGTTTTCCGTCTGGGTCCCAAATCTCCTATTTGTGTTGAGCCGATTCTTTTGTTCGGAGCATTTCCCGCCATATGGCTCAGGTCCTGCTGAAAAGAAAGGTAGCGAAAACGTAACGGTCGTTCTGATGACAAAAATGCTGATCACCTATTTTTTTTTTTTTTTAAGCAATCTATCCTTTTTCAGCCTGGCAATTTGATAAGATGTGTTCTTCAGAACGAAAAAACCCACAACTCTTTGTGCCCGAGATGAAGCAGTGATGTTGGGATTCATTTCACTTAGTTTTATGCATCTGCAAGTAGGAGTTACTCTGCCTGAAGGAGGTTCCTTTTATTGGAAATTAAGGCAGGGAGGCACCTCAGGATGGAGACTGAATCCAGTTTAAGAGAGGTGACTGAAACTGGCAAGATGAAATCGCTTTCTTAACTGCTGATTACTTAAATGCTTTACTACTAAATTTCTTGCTGAAGTTCTGCAATCTACTTGTGCAAATTATGCTGGACCAAATTTACTCTTGCCCCTATTTAGGCATCAGCAACTTAATATTCACCTGCAGGGACAAAACCGAAAGCAGCACAACACAGACAGGTAAATTTGAGGCATTGGAAGAATCCTGTGTAAGCAGGAACCCACCTGTCGATCCATTGAACTTTGGTTCCTGGGTGACGGTACGGTAGACTACATATGCTGATCTTTGAGGTTCTGAAGAATCGAAATAAGTCTTTCTTCCAGTTTCCCTCACGTAAGGCATAGAAAGAGCAGTTTCTTCATCCTTACTTTGACCCCTGTGTTGGTAACTTGGTTTTACTTTGGGCTCTGAAGTGTGAATTCCTAAAAGTGAAAAAGCAAACAAAAATGTTGTGCTGTTACTCCAAATTTGTCCTACTGCAGGAGACTGGAGGCTGGAAGACAAGGTTAAAAAAATGTTCTTTGTGGATAGTCCAATCCAGATCGGGATTGTCCGTATTTGCCACTAAGAACAGAAATCAGCTAGGTGGTGCTAAATCACCGAGCAGTTGAGTAAATAAAAGTGAATAAGCCAAGGGTTTTCTCAAAATACCTTTGCCTGTTCCTGTAGTAGGTGAATTTCTTGGCTTCTCAGAAATCCGTTTCTCTTCCTTTGCTTCTTTACCGTGATGGTTCTTTACCAGCTCAGTCTGGTTTGTTTCTGAGGGATTAAAATAGCACATATTTACTGTTTTATAAAAGCTCGCAAAATTTTCTGATCCAAAAATGCGGTGGTGTTTTGAAAACCTAATCTCCCACTTCATACACAGGTCTTCTTGGGTGGAACATGGTTTTACGTGTTAATTATTCTAAAAGTATCATTCCTCAAAAGGAAAGTGGCTGTATTCCTTCTAGCAGAGTTCGTGGTCACAAAATCTTGAAAGCAACCTCCAAAACTGACTGATAAACACAAAGACCAAGGCTACTTTGAACTTGTACAGTTGCTGTGAGCAGGTCTGGCTCCAAAGGCTTCTCATTATGAATTAGAAAATCTTCATGAATACTGTATTTAGGGTTTACAGTTTAAAAGTACAAACGTTTGCTTGAATCCACATACACATTCGTAATTCCTGAGAATGAAAAGTTGCGTGCAATGTATGTGTGCGTTCACAGGGGGAAGAAGTAAGTCCTTCTGGGAAGTCAAAGTGTAGCATCGAAATGGGAACGCAGTGCAAAGGGACTCGGAGGCACAGGGTGACAGACACCTTGTGAGCTCGGAGTGTGTGTCGTTACAAGAGAACTCAGTTAGCAACAGAACAGGAACCGTGATATGGTCCAGTCTACCGGTGCTTGTTTCTCATCCCTTGCACATGAGGTATGCTTTGCCTCTGTCTCAGTTGTATCAGTTCAGCTGTGTGTTGCCCTGCAAGCTGAACAACTAAAATGAGGTGGCATAAAAAATAGCTTCAATTTATAAAAGGATTATTTTAATCCTCAGGCACTTCAGTGATACAGTTTAGAGCATGGGCCTGCAAATAGTTTTAACAGCTGAACTGGCATGGCTGACGTAGTGACAAACAGCCTTGCAGAAATGCCATTGAATGGCTGGAGATTCAACCTTCCTATAGCAGCTTTACCTCCGATGTCAGCACACCTAGTAGCTAAGGCTGTTCTACTCTATGCATGTCCTTTTTATAACTCCACAGAACCATTTATTTTCTATGCAATAGTTTCTCCCTATAGCAGTAATTTAAAAAGTGGCAAACATTGTCCAAGCAGATGAAAAGTACTTGCCTTTCTGCACGTCTCGCTCGGTAGCTTCCAAGGGTAATGGCTCATTTTCCCGAGGTGAAGACACAGTTGTGGTTGATTGGTGTTCGTGAGGGTACTGAATCCTGTAATACTCTCCTAAACATACCCCAAGAGGGAAAAAAAAACCCCAGAGTTTCCTATATTGGCAGCATTGCCATTTAGGAAAGAGTGACCAATGTCATATTTACCAGATTTGTAGCATATGTCCTTTATTGCTCTTTCCTCTTCAACATCTGCAGCAGTCTTAGGCACCCAATTGGAAACATCTGTAGGAAGTATTTTTAAAAGATTACTAGAGAGTTGTACAAAGACGTTCAACAATTCTTAATAATCAAATACCTGAATGAATTTCATTTTGGTCACGATTTGTTTTTTTTTGCTGGCTGCGACCTCTGCTTCTGGACAGAAAAATGATTCCTTAACAGCAGGTATTTCCAAGTGCAACGTGCTGATGACAAAAATGCTGATCACCTATTTTTTTTTTTTAAGCAATCTATCCTTTTTCAGCCTGGCAATTTGATAAGATGTGTTCTTCAGAACGAAAAAACCCACAACTCTTTGTGCCCGAGATGAAGCAGTGATGTTGGGATTCATTTCACTTAGTTTTATGCATCTGCAAGTAGGGGTTACTCTGCCTGAAGGAGGTTCCTTTTATTGGAAATTAAGGCAGGGAGGCACCTCAGGATGGAGACTGAATCCAGTTTAAGAGAGGTGACTGAAACTGGCAAGATGAAATCGCTTTCTTAACTGCTGATTACTTAAATGCTTTACTACTAAATTTCTTGCTGAAGTTCTGCAATCTACTTGTGCAAATTATGCTGGACCAAATTTACTCTTGCCCCTATTTAGGCATCAGCAACTTAATATTCACCTGCAGGGACAAAACCGAAAGCAGCACAACACAGACAGGTAAATTTGAGGCATTGGAAGAATCCTGTGTAAGCAGGAACCCACCTGTCGATCCATTGAACTTTGGTTCCTGGGTGACGGTACGGTAGACTACATATGCTGATCTTTGAGGTCCTGAAGAATCGAAATAAGTCTTTCTTCCAGTTTCCCTCACGTAAGGCATAGAAAGAGCAGTTTCTTCATCCTTACTTTGACCCCTGTGTTGGTAACTTGGTTTTACTTTGGGCTCTGAAGTGTGAATTCCTAAAAGTGAAAAAGCAAACAAAAATGTTGTGCTGTTACTCCAAATTTGTCCTACTGCAGGAGACTGGAGGCTGGAAGACAAGGTTAAAAAAATGTTCTTTGTGGATAGTCCAATCCAGATCGGGATTGTCCGTATTTGCCACTAAGAACAGAAATCAGCTAGGTGGTGCTAAATCACCGAGCAGTTGAGTAAATAAAAGTGAATAAGCCAAGGGTTTTCTCAAAATACCTTTGCCTGTTCCTGTAGTAGGTGAATTTCTTGGCTTCTCAGAAATCCATTTCTCTTCCTTTGCTTCTTTACCGTGATGGTTCTTTACCAGCTCAGTCTGGTTTGTTTCTGAGGGATTAAAATAGCACATATTTACTGTTTTATAAAAGCTCGCAAAATTTTCTGATCCAAAAATGCGGTGGTGTTTTGAAAACCTAATCTCCCACTTCATACACAGGTCTTCTTGGGTGGAACATGGTTTTACGTGTTAATTATTCTAAAAGTATCATTCCTCAAAAGGAAAGTGGCTGTATTCCTTCTAGCAGAGTTCGTGGTCACAAAATCTTGAAAGCAACCTCCAAAACTGACTGATAAACACAAAGACCAAGGCTACTTTGAACTTGTACAGTTGCTGTGAGCAGGTCTGGCTCCAAAGGCTTCTCATTATGAATTAGAAAATCTTCATGAATACTGTATTTAGGGTTTACAGTTTAAAAGTACAAACGTTTGCTTGAATCCACATACACATTCGTAATTCCTGAGAATGAAAAGTTGCGTGCAATGTATGTGTGCGTTCACAGGGGGAAGAAGTAAGTCCTTCTGGGAAGTCAAAGTGTAGCATCGAAATGGGAACGCAATGCAAAGGGACTCGGAGGCACAGGGTGACAGACACCTTGTGAGCTCGGAGTGTGTGTCGTTACAAGAGAACTCAGTTAGCAACAGAACAGGAACCGTGATATGGTCCAGTCTACCGGTGCTTGTTTCTCATCCCTTGCACATGAGGTATGCTTTGCCTCTGTCTCAGTTGTATCAGTTCAGCTGTGTGTTGCCCTGCAAGCTGAACAACTAAAATGAGGTGGCATAAAAAATAGCTTCAATTTATAAAAGGATTATTTTAATCCTCAGGCACTTCAGTGATACAGTTTAGAGCATGGGCCTGCAAATAGTTTTAACAGCTGAACTGGCATGGCTGACGTAGTGACAAACAGCCTTGCAGAAATGCCATTGAATGGCTGGAGATTCAACCTTCCTATAGCAGCTTTACCTCCGATGTCAGCACACCTAGTAGCTAAGGCTGTTCTACTCTATGCATGTCCTTTTTATAACTCCACAGAACCATTTATTTTCTATGCAATAGTTTCTCCCTATAGCAGTAATTTAAAAAGTGGCAAACATTGTCCAAGCAGATGAAAAGTACTTGCCTTTCTGCACGTCTCGCTCGGTAGCTTCCAAGGGTAATGGCTCATTTTCCCGAGGTGAAGACACAGTTGTGGTTGATTGGTGTTCGTGAGGGTACTGAATCCTGTAATACTCTCCTAAACATACCCCAAGAGGGAAAAAAAAACCCCAGAGTTTCCTATATTGGCAGCATTGCCATTTAGGAAAGAGTGACCAATGTCATATTTACCAGATTTGTAGCATATGTCCTTTATTGCTCTTTCCTCTTCAACATCTGCAGCAGTCTTAGGCACCCAATTGGAAACATCTGTAGGAAGTATTTTTAAAAGATTACTAGAGAGTTGTACAAAGACGTTCAACAATTCTTAATAATCAAATACCTGAATGAATTTCATTTTGGTCACGATTTGTTTTTTTTTGCTGGCTGCGACCTCTGCTTCTGGACAGAAAAATGATTCCTTAACAGCAGGTATTTCCAAGTGCAACGTGCTGATGACAAAAATGCTGATCACCTATTTTTTTTTTTTAAGCAATCTATCCTTTTTCAGCCTGGCAATTTGATAAGATGTGTTCTTCAGAACGAAAAAACCCACAACTCTTTGTGCCCGAGATGAAGCAGTGATGTTGGGATTCATTTCACTTAGTTTTATGCATCTGCAAGTAGGGGTTACTCTGCCTGAAGGAGGTTCCTTTTATTGGAAATTAAGGCAGGGAGGCACCTCAGGATGGAGACTGAATCCAGTTTAAGAGAGGTGACTGAAACTGGCAAGATGAAATCGCTTTCTTAACTGCTGATTACTTAAATGCTTTACTACTAAATTTCTTGCTGAAGTTCTGCAATCTACTTGTGCAAATTATGCTGGACCAAATTTACTCTTGCCCCTATTTAGGCATCAGCAACTTAATATTCACCTGCAGGGACAAAACCGAAAGCAGCACAACACAGACAGGTAAATTTGAGGCATTGGAAGAATCCTGTGTAAGCAGGAACCCACCTGTCGATCCATTGAACTTTGGTTCCTGGGTGACGGTACGGTAGACTACATATGCTGATCTTTGAGGTCCTGAAGAATCGAAATAAGTCTTTCTTCCAGTTTCCCTCACGTAAGGCATAGAAAGAGCAGTTTCTTCATCCTTACTTTGACCCCTGTGTTGGTAACTTGGTTTTACTTTGGGCTCTGAAGTGTGAATTCCTAAAAGTGAAAAAGCAAACAAAAATGTTGTGCTGTTACTCCAAATTTGTCCTACTGCAGGAGACTGGAGGCTGGAAGACAAGGTTAAAAAAATGTTCTTTGTGGATAGTCCAATCCAGATCGGGATTGTCCGTATTTGCCACTAAGAACAGAAATCAGCTAGGTGGTGCTAAATCACCGAGCAGTTGAGTAAATAAAAGTGAATAAGCCAAGGGTTTTCTCAAAATACCTTTGCCTGTTCCTGTAGTAGGTGAATTTCTTGGCTTCTCAGAAATCCATTTCTCTTCCTTTGCTTCTTTACCGTGATGGTTCTTTACCAGCTCAGTCTGGTTTGTTTCTGAGGGATTAAAATAGCACATATTTACTGTTTTATAAAAGCTCGCAAAATTTTCTGATCCAAAAATGCGGTGGTGTTTTGAAAACCTAATCTCCCACTTCATACACAGGTCTTCTTGGGTGGAACATGGTTTTACGTGTTAATTATTCTAAAA
This sequence comes from Nipponia nippon, assembly GCF_047370975.1. Taxonomy (NCBI): domain Eukaryota; kingdom Metazoa; phylum Chordata; class Aves; order Pelecaniformes; family Threskiornithidae; genus Nipponia; species Nipponia nippon. The sequence goes on from NW_028262347.1 coordinate 48,415,600, forward strand.
GTATCATTCCTCAAAAGGAAAGTGGCTGTATTCCTTCTAGCAGAGTTCGTGGTCACAAAATCTTGAAAGCAACCTCCAAAACTGACTGATAAACACAAAGACCAAGGCTACTTTGAACTTGTACAGTTGCTGTGAGCAGGTCTGGCTCCAAAGGCTTCTCATTATGAATTAGAAAATCTTCATGAATACTGTATTTAGGGTTTACAGTTTAAAAGTACAAACGTTTGCTTGAATCCACATACACATTCGTAATTCCTGAGAATGAAAAGTTGCGTGCAATGTATGTGTGCGTTCACAGGGGGAAGAAGTAAGTCCTTCTGGGAAGTCAAAGTGTAGCATCGAAATGGGAACGCAATGCAAAGGGACTCGGAGGCACAGGGTGACAGACACCTTGTGAGCTCGGAGTGTGTGTCGTTACAAGAGAACTCAGTTAGCAACAGAACAGGAACCGTGATATGGTCCAGTCTACCGGTGCTTGTTTCTCATCCCTTGCACATGAGGTATGCTTTGCCTCTGTCTCAGTTGTATCAGTTCAGCTGTGTGTTGCCCTGCAAGCTGAACAACTAAAATGAGGTGGCATAAAAAATAGCTTCAATTTATAAAAGGATTATTTTAATCCTCAGGCACTTCAGTGATACAGTTTAGAGCATGGGCCTGCAAATAGTTTTAACAGCTGAACTGGCATGGCTGACGTAGTGACAAACAGCCTTGCAGAAATGCCATTGAATGGCTGGAGATTCAACCTTCCTATAGCAGCTTTACCTCCGATGTCAGCACACCTAGTAGCTAAGGCTGTTCTACTCTATGCATGTCCTTTTTATAACTCCACAGAACCATTTATTTTCTATGCAATAGTTTCTCCCTATAGCAGTAATTTAAAAAGTGGCAAACATTGTCCAAGCAGATGAAAAGTACTTGCCTTTCTGCACGTCTCGCTCGGTAGCTTCCAAGGGTAATGGCTCATTTTCCCGAGGTGAAGACACAGTTGTGGTTGATTGGTGTTCGTGAGGGTACTGAATCCTGTAATACTCTCCTAAACATACCCCAAGAGGGAAAAAAAAACCCCAGAGTTTCCTATATTGGCAGCATTGCCATTTAGGAAAGAGTGACCAATGTCATATTTACCAGATTTGTAGCATATGTCCTTTATTGCTCTTTCCTCTTCAACATCTGCAGCAGTCTTAGGCACCCAATTGGAAACATCTGTAGGAAGTATTTTTAGAGGATTACTAGAGAGTTGTACAAAGACGTTCAACAATTCTTAATAATCAAATACCAGAATGAATTTCATTTTGGTCACGATTTGTTTTTTTCTGCTGACTGTGTCCGAAACATCTTCAGTCCTCATTTTCAAAATAATCCTGCCTTTACACTCAAAAGGAAATCTTGCGATTAACCGTGTGATCAGGGAGTGGTTGTCACAAAACCCCTGCCCAAAGTTACTGTCCTGCAACGTCTGCCGGCAGAGCTGGTGAAGTGAGTGCTCCTTACCTGTCTCAGTGAAGGCTAACTAAGATTAGCCAAGCCCTGCTGTTTCTAGTTTTGAGATGAATGTGGCTTCCTCAGACTGAAACCGAGTTGGGAAGCACTAACAGGCAGCCCTGCCAGCCAACCTGAAGGGCAGGGGGAAAGTGAAAAGCAGCTTGGGGCTGCCTGAGAACTAGCAGAGTAATTTGCGGAGTGCACGCATGAGAGTAGGTCGTTCCCTCACTTTCACTCTGCGGGAATGTGCAATTGCTTCCTTCCCTGTGAATCTCTCATCTCTAAGTGACATACCTTCACTAGTTTAACTACATTTAAAAAAAAAAAAAAGTATTTGTACGTGTACACATGCAGTTAAACCAGCGCAGAGTGTTGTATGGATTCTCTTTGCTAGATTTAAGGATAACTTTCTGTAATAAAACGAGACTGCCTAGAGAGTTTTGGAAATCAGTGGAACAAATTACTTAAGCTGAAGTCACACCACTATCGTTCCTAAACAATCCTGTGAGTTCGCCTTCAGTGACCAGTGTGTACAGCCCCTGTTCAAAAGCTTGTTTGCAGAAGAGAAGTGCCTCCTCAACTCGTAATTTCGTCCCCGAATTTTGAGCAATTTTGGAATCGAAACCCATGCTACTGCCTTGTAAAAGAAAGAAAAAAACTCTTTACGAGTCTCTTCATCCTGCTCCGTATCATCCTCTTCATCCTCTTCGTCGTTGAGGTTTATGATCAGTGGAGGGTGAATTGGTCTTAAAATAGTCTCCTGAGTTCTGAGTGGTTCTTGACGATGGGCTGGATGCAGAATCCCTTCTTGGACACCCTGTTGTAATGGGGCATCTGCAGAAAAGAACGTGATCTTGATTTTGTTTGGAGGGAACTAGATATCGAATCCAAGCTCAGACCAGCAGGTGTAGTTTTGAAATCCTTATCATACTGAAGGACTCGTTACATAGACAGATTGTGCCTTTTAGGCAAAATACTTTAATTTAAAATAATAATAATTTACACTTAATTAGAAGAAAATCAGAAAAGACAGTCTTTTCCTCAGGCATTTCTATCTCCCCATAATGTCTGCAGCAAAACGGTTTCAGCACTGGGATAGCATTTTCTGAGCGCCAGGAAATGCAAGGGACTGAAAATAAACATGGTGAAAAATGGTGGGTCCATTTGTATTGTTGAAGCCGACCAATTTGCAGCTATAGATACAACCCGGATTCTGTGCATTCTATCAGAAGTATTGAAGCGGGCTATGTTTTGCAGTTTGAAAGCGAGAAGGTGAAGCACGGGCATTTTCTTTTATTCCAGGTGTTGTTAGTTGTGTGCATCTCTTGCTTGCCTACGAGCAGCATGCGTATCATCTTAAACCCATTTCAGTACCACTCCTGCAGATGGGATTTGTTGTATCTCATGCAAGAGAAAGTAAGGTGCAACACTTTAGCTTGATAGAGCCTTTTTCAGTGTCCCGACTAGGATATTATTAGCTCTGCGGAGTGTAAGCCCAATCAAACTTAAATGAGTTTAACAAGATTTTGAAGTATTAAGCGGAATAAATGCAGTGTTGGTATTGGCAATGTTATTGTGGAGCACGCGGACTTTGAATTTGAATCCATGTAACGTGTTGTGCTCTATCAACAGATACTGCTACTAGTGGAAGGAGGATCCATAGCATGACAGCTCAAAACCCCCATATGGCCCCCCTATTCAAATGCCAGGGCAATTCCTTTCTGTGCCTTGAACTTGCTGGGAGAGCAGACCGTACCTGAGTGATTTGCCATGGTACAGTTCTCGACCTTAATAGATATTACGGGAGCGCTGGAAGGACGATTTTGTGTATTTACTTACGCTAAGGAACAAATTGTTGAGAAAGTATTGTTACTCACTGTTGCTAGGTGGCAAAAAAAGTCCATTTATATGACGAGGTTTGCTATGATGGAATGCGCAGCTGATCCTCATGCAGCCTATGGGTTGTGTTTCCCAGTAACAGCGGATGTTGCTGTACTTCTGCTGCAGGAGAAAACGGTTTTCAGATCTTGTAAAAAGAAGCAGAAAAAGGACCAAATGGATGAATAGGTGGTGCCCTGCTCTGCAGATTTTGTGGAACCACATTCTGATATTTTAGAACGTTTAAAGTTATCTTAAGCTCCAGATAACTCTAAAGTTGCCCCGAGCGAGCTCAGACAAATAGGAACTCGGGTTTATAGCCTGGCTATGACCTACATCCCAGCGGAGAGCTGCAAATGCCAGGTTGCCGGTTACTTTTTAACGCGTTTCTCTGTAATTTTTTAAAGGAAGACAAAGTCACACGTGAAAATATTGGAATATCACCCGGTTCCAGACATTAACAGCTGGGGCTAGGAGCAGCACCTCCAAAACACGCCGCTCTTGGACTGTAGTCAGTACCACTGGACCATCTGCCGAGACACGCTGGGGTCTGGAGCCGAGGTATCAACTTCTACCTTTACATAATAAACCTCCCTTTCAAGACGCATATATCAGGAAAATGAAGGCTACAAACCACTCTGCAATCTACAGCATTTACCTGTGCGTAGGGGGAATAGAAATGGGAATAGCTGTCACTCCCAGCTGCGGCCATTTTCACCTCCTGTGTTTCTCCTCCACTCTCTTAACGCTGGCAGAACATACAGGAAAACGTTAAAGCTATCAACGTTCAGGCAAATTGTAATCTTATCCTGAAAGCGGGAGTTTTCTTTCAAAAACTGGACCTTCAGAACCTTAGCTCTGCTGCTTTTTTGAAACAAAACTCCCACAGACAGCAAAATACGCTTGAACGAAGGAGGTGGTACCTTCTCCAGCCTTGCTGAACCGACGAAGGCAGTTGCTAGCCGGTATAGAATGTTACCTTTCCACGGTTGCCAACCGCTCCTCCAGCTGGTGACATCAGCGTGATGGCGCTGCGTGGCCTGTCCAGCTTGAACATCTTCCTTTGTCTGCATTGCTTCAGAGTGAAGTACGGGAAATCGGACCGTTGCAAAGAGTCTCCCATTCCGGTGTTTCTTTAACGTAACATGGACCGAACCCATTTGGCGGGGCTCAGTACCCAGCTTCTTGCCGTGGGACCTGTGGCCTTAGAAACAAAGCTTTGGCACCACAAAGACAAACCTTGTTCGTTGACTCTTTGTAACCAAAACCCTCGTGCCCAATGTTTTTCTTACTGGACCTCTTTCTTTGGATGGGGAAACTTGCTGCTTCCCACTAGTGCACTCTTAGCTGTTAACTGCTTGCGTTGTTGGGGTTCATTGCTTCTGCGTGCTTCCAGGACGCCCGCTGCCACAGCTAAAGCAGACAGAAGAGCGTACACTTGTGTCCCTAATTAACACCTCTGTTCTCATGCAGGTCCTAGGCTGCCTCTGAACAAAAAATACCTACTGAGTGAGATGAAGTTGCGGTCCTGGAAGATGGCGGGGCGAGCTGCTCTCCCCAGGACATGGGGTCACATTTACAACACGGAGTGACAACGGCAAAGGAGAATACCTCGTGCCTGAGCACCGGGGCTTTGGCCCGGGAATAAAGTGATTTCTACGGGAAGGACTTCACCTAAGTACAGAAGGAAACCGCTGGCTGGGCTCAAGGTGGGGAGTGCTGGCGAGAGCTGTGAACAGAGAAAGGCTGTGAAAAGGCTCCCACAGTTCCGTAAGCCCTACGACTGAGTGGGGCACAGAGGGGAAGGAAAATTCAGGAGGGCAGATGAGAGCCTTTGGAAGAAAGTGGGAACACCGCCAAGAGCTATCCGAAGAGGGGCTCTTTGCAGCTGTATAGCTGTGCCTAAATGAGGCACAGAAGAAGGTCTGGTCAGGAAGAATGAATTCTGTATTGGGCTTGCGTGGCCAGGTTTTGGTAGCGGCGGGGGCTACGGGGGTGGCTTCTGTGAGAAGCTGCCGGAAGCTTCCCCCATGTCCCATAGAGCCAACGCCAGCCGGCTCCTAGACGGACCCGCCGCTGGGCAAGGCCGAGCCCATCAGCGACGGTGGTAGCGCCTCTGTGATAACGTCTGTAAGAAGGGGAAAAGACTGCTGGGCAACAGGAGCCGGAGAGAGGAGTGAGAATATGTGAGAGGAAGGAACAGCTCTGCAGACACCAAGGTCAGTGAAGAAGGAGGGGAGGAGGTGCTGCAGGCACCGGAGCCGAGATTGCCCCGCAGCCCGTGGTGAAGACGATGGTGAGGCAGGCTGTCCCCCTGCAGCCCATGGAGGTCCATGGTGGAGCAGCGTGGAGGACAGCACGCCGCAGCAGGTGGATGCCCGAAGGAGGCTGTGACCCCGTGGAGAGCCTGCGCTGGAGCAGGCTCCTGGCAGGACCCTTGGACCCCTGGAGACCGAGGAGCCCAGGCTGGAGCAGGGGAAGAGGGCGAGGAGTCCTCCCCCTGAGGAGGGAGGCGCGGCAGAGACCACATGTGATGAGTTGACCGCAAGCCCCCTTCCCCGCCCCACTGGGCGGCTCCCAGGGGAGGAGGTGGAGGAGAAGCAGGAGTGAACTTGAGCCCGGGAAGAAGGGAGGGGTGGCGGGAAGGTGTTCTAAGATTTAGGTTTTATTTCCCAGTACCCTGCTGGGATGTGATTGGTAATAAAGCCAGTGAACTTCCCCGAGCCGAGTGTGTTTTGCCCGTGGCGGTGAGGGGCGAGCGATCTGTCCCCGTCCTTCTCTGGGCCCAGGAGCCTTTCGCGGTGTTTCCTCTCCCCTGCCCAGCTGAGGAGGGCAGTGACAGAGCGGCTTTGGTGGGCACCTGGCGTCCAGCCGCGGCCAGGCCCCCACCGACCCAGAGGCTGCGCAGCGAGGCAGAGAGCCTGGGTGAGAAAAGGAGGCCGCTGCCCTGAGGGAGGCAGGAGGAGACCCAGAGAGGCCCCCACCCGCTGGGGACAGGGCCCCCAGGCCCGGGCGTGTGGCACCCTGGAGAGCAGAACAGGCAGCCTGAGGAAAGGCTGGCGGCCCGGGGGAAGGGCAGCGCCGACGGCTGGCGGCCGCCTCAGCCCGGCGCCGAGCACAGCTGGGGCGGCCCGGCCCGGCCCGGCCCGGCCCCGCCAGGCCGGGAGCCGCCGCTGTGGGCAGCGGAGCTGCCCCAGGCCCGCGGCCGGGCTGGGCGTCGGAGAGCGGCGGAGCCGCCGCCTGGCTGAGGGCTGCTGGCGAGAGGCGACCGCGGCCCGGCCCGCCGTCCCCGGCACACAGGTGCGTCGCGGGGCTGCTGGCGGGCGGCCGGGGCTCGCGCCGGACTCCGTTTCCCGTGGTGCAGCGCGGTCGCAGGGCGGGGCAGGCGCGGTTCTGTCTGGGCGCTGGGCCGGCGGCGGGAGGGGGCGGCCGGGGCCATGAGGCGCCGTGGCGCGGTGCAGCGTAAGGTTCCGTGCCTGTTCGTGACCGAGGTGAAGGAGGAGCCGTCGGCCAAGCGGGAGCGCCAGGTGGCCGGGGCGGCACGGGGCCGGGGCGGGGGCAGGCGGGGCCGCAGTCCCCGCGGCGGGGCCGTGGCCGTGGCCGTGGCCGTGGCCGTGGCCGGTCCCCGTGCCCGGGGGAGTCGCTGGGCCGCGGGGAGGGGGACAGCCGAGAGGTTTCGGTGCAGCTCTTGAGCGCAGTGCGCGGTCGAGGTGTCCCTAGGGCTCCCCCCTGAAATGCGGGCCAGAAAGGTCGTTTGGGTGCCGTTTTGGCTCTGTCCCAGGCTTTTCCTGCCAGGTGCATCCAGGTGCTCACCCTGGCGGTGTGTTTGCTTTTGCTCAGTGTGGGCAACAGTCGTGGCGAGGAAGGAGGCCGCTCCAAGGTGGTCGTGCTGGCGGCCTGTGGAAAAGCATCCTGCCGTCCGCGCCTGTGAGCCCTGTGGGGAAAACTCAGCTTGTCTCTCTCTCTCTCTCTCTCTCTCTCTCTCTCTGGGTTTTTGGTTTTGGTTTGGTTTTGTCTTTTTTTGTGATCGAAGGCGTATCAGGCTTCTGACAGAAGAATTCATTTGAGGCTGGATATAGGTGTGGAATACTTGCCAAGGGGCAAGTAATGGAGGCCAATCAAAGTTTGTTGTCCCCGAGATGTCGGGACAGATTGGGGTGGCATTCACCTGTCCAGCTGTAGCCCTCCCCCAACTCGCGTTTCCCGGTTTTAGTAGCAGCACCTACTGCTGTCTGTTGGCTGCCCAGAGAACTGGAATGCGTCTGGGTGACTTTCTCCCGCTGGTGTTTGACTTCTGGGTGGAAGAGCGGGAAGGATTGCCAAACCATCAGCAACTGAATTGTTGGGCTCTCAGTGCCAACACCATCTTGATAATGGTCGTGGAAGGGTACCTCCTTACAGTGGTCATCCTTCACATTGAAAAAGCTGAGGGGATTAGATCTGGAACTGGTATATGTTTTTTTTTTGTTTGGTTTTCAAAGCACAGTCTAGGATAGTACAGGGAGTTATGACTGCTAGGTAAGAAAGGGGTCGTGCCTGGAAAACCAATGGGTATGTTTTCTCACTACCCTGAAAAGTTTCTGTTTCATGTAGTCTTCATAAAATGTTCGTATATCCTGTATTTTATGGTTACAAATCTGATTACTAAAATATAAAACAGCAATGTAATGTAACGAAAGAATGTAGAAGGTTCTCATTTTATGAATTCTGAATTCTCTTTCGAGACTTTTACGAGGCAAGGACTTGCTTTGTGTTTTGCTTGTAGAAAGAGACAGGGACCAGCTTACAAGTCAAAATTGAATGTGGAGAGAGGAGGGAGAGGTGATGATTTTACAGGAAAATATTTGATTCCAAACAGAACTCATTACATGTTTGTAGTGAAACTGTTACAGAAGCCCTATAGAAGTCTTTCTAGAAATGTGGACTAGTTGTGGCTGGATATTTGTTTCAGATCCCCATATTACTTATTTCTTTGCTCTTTTTAAGTGGAAGAATTTTAGTTGCAGCGCTGATACTAAGTATTTAATACCAGGATGCTTCTGCTACCTTGCATTCTACTGGTCTGTGTATTGCACTAACATGGTGCTATTGACTTTCAGCTGCAAACTGAAAGCTTGGAGCAGCTAGTTATGATGAATTTCTATAGCCAGCTTAATACAGGAAGACATATCTCAAAATTTTGTAGTGTTGGACTGGAACCCTTCTAGTTTATATGCGCTATGTAAAGTGGAAGGCCAAGTCATCTCTAAATACTAATCAAGACTGGAAAACAGGGGGAGAGTTTGCAAATAGATTGCCTTTGTTCTTTTGTCTTAGAGCATTTTCCAAACTGTCATGTCTGGGAGAAAGAAGGGTGTATTTTGATAGTATTAGAAATCAGCAATATAATGTTTAATACTGGACTTACAGAGGCCAGCTGTAAGAAGGAGCAAGAATCCATATGAGAACAAGGCAGTAACATAGCCGTGATGAGGGTTTAAAATACCTGTCTTCTTTTCAGCCATTTAAAGTTCTGGCAACTGAAACTCTAACTGGAAAGGCGTTAGAGGCAGATATATACAATGCAATTCCTACTGAAAAGGTGGACGGAACCTGCTGTTATGTAACTACCTATAAAGGTAATAAGGAAGATTCATATGCAGATTTCTCATGCTTACTAGAAGCCTTGTTTTACTTGGTTTTCTTTTTTTTTTTTTATGATCCATTGGATTATAGCTGTTGTGAATTCAACTCTCATTAAACATCGTGACTACAAAATAGTAGTTACTGTAAACATAGCAGGTGTTTATAAAGTTGTTATATTTTATTCTCTAAAATACATGAAGTATGATTTAAGTGAACATGCCAAGGAACTACTCCAGTTTTAAAATTTCTTATTAGTAAATCTTCCCTGCATACTAGAATTTATGCAATAAAGAGTGTCTAACTTCCTTTGGAAGGATTAAAAAGTACAGAGCTTGGGAAGAAATGAGGAGACTGTGGCAAGATTCTACAAATAGATTATTAGATTCATATAGAGTAATTAATTTATTAATTTAAATGGTTATAAAAATGGATATAAAAATTTCTCTAGTGGCAAATGAGAATTCATATCTTGCTTTTTATGTAGTTGATTTCAGTACTCTTCAGGGTACGATTACTTCAGTAAACTGTTGTTTTTATCCCTCTGGAAACTCTAGGGCAACCCTGTCTATGGGCCAGGCTGGATCGAAAACCCAACAAACAAGCTGAAAAAAGGTTTAAACGATTCTTGTATTCATTGGAAGATTGCAAAGGTTAGTGAAGATTTCTTTCCTTCTTTTTGGCAATGGAAATTATCCAGTTGGAAAAACGCCTCTAGTCTAATACAGGAAATGTCAGTGATTGTGCTCCAAGTTTTATAATGTCACTCTTAACTTTACTTCGAGAGAGCTTTAAGCTAGAATAGGTGGGGGAAGGGGATACCAACAGGACTGCGGTAGGTAAGCCAGGGGTTGGCATGGCATCGCCAGAGGGTGGCCGTGCTAGCGGTAACATTTACACTGCTCCTGGGAGCACGGAGGGCTCAGGAGCATATCTGAAATGCTTGTACACCAGCACACATGGTATGAGAAACAAACAGGATGAACTGGAAGTGTTGGTCAGCTCCCAGAGCTATGATATCATCAGTATTAGTGAGAGCTGGTGGAATGAGTCCCACGGTTGGAGTGGTGGAATGGAGGTTCTACAGGCTGTTCAGGAGGGATAGGCAGGGCAGGCGAGGTGGAGGTGTTGCACTACATGTGAGGGAGAGGTTTGATTGCACAGCCCTTACAGTTAGTGATGATGTGGTTGAGGATTAGGGGAAAACAAAGGAGGTGGTATAGTGGGTGTCTACTACCGATCACTCAGCCAGGATGTAAGCACTGATGAGTTATTCTATAGGCAATTAGGAGAAATTTCTGGATTGGTAGCTCTTGTCCTTATGGGAGATTTCAACTTGCCAAACATCAACTGGGAATATCATACTGCTGTGACAAGCAGGTCTTGGAAATTCGTGAAGTTTGTAGGGGATATATTCTTGTCACAAGTACTCAGTGAGCCAACTAGGAAAGGTGCCCTCCTAGGCTCGCTATTTGTGTATAGAGAAGGACTCATGGGGGATGTGATGGTAGGTGGCTGTCTTCGCCGCAATGATTATGAAATGGTTGAGTTTAAAACTTTCAGTGTAATGAGAAAAAAATACAGCAGAGTTGCTACCCTGGACTTCAGGAGAGCAAACTTTAAGCTATTCAGGGAGCTATTTAGCAGAGTACCCTGGGAATCTGCTTTTGAGGGCTTAGGAGTCCATGAGTGCTGGCCAGACTTTAGGAACCACCTTTTAGAAGCACAGGAGCAGGCAATTCCACTGTGTCCTAAGTTAAGCAAGCAGGGCAGAAGACCAGCTTGGCTGAACAGGGAACTCCTCATGGAGCTCAAGAGGAAAAAGAAGTTGTATGATCACTGGAAGCAAGGTCAGGCTTTGCAGAAAGATTACAGAGCTGTGGTTTCTTTATGCAGGGAGAAGACATGAAAGGCCAAAGCTCAATTAGAGTTGAAACTGGCCAGTGTTGTTTCAGATAACAAGAAGGGCTTTTTTAAGTACATTAATAGTAAAAGGAGGTCTAAAGAAAACATTGGACTAATACTAGTTGAAGGAGGTCATCTGACTAATAGGGCTGAAGAAAAAGCAGGGGCATTCAATGCATTTTTTTGCCTCAGTCTTTAATAACACTGACAGACCTTGGGCTGCCCCGGTCCCCTGAGTTGGAGGACCACAAGTGTTGGAACAGTGACTGTCCATTTGTGGTGACTGAAATTGTAAGGGACCAGCTGTGCCAGCTGAATGTTCACAAGTCCATGGGGCCTGATGGGATTCATCCCAGAGTACTGAAGGAGCTAGCGGATGTTATGGCAGGACCCCTCTTGATCATCTGCCAAAGGTCTTGGGAGCCTGGGGAGGTCCCTGCTGACTGGAAGCGAGCCGGTGTTAGCCCAGTCTGCAAAAAGGGTGTGAGGGAAGACCCAGGAAACTACAGACCTGGTAGTCTAACCTCAGTTCCTGGAAAAATTATGAAGATTATACTGCATACTATTGAAAGGTATTTTGAGAATAATGCAATCATCAGGCACAGTCAACATGGGTTCACAAGGGGAAAGTCCTGTTTAACTAATTCGATATCCTTCTACAATAAGGTCACCCGCCTCGTGGATGAAGGGAAGGCAGTGGATGTAGTTTTTCTGGATTTTAGTAAGGCTTTTGATACTGTCCCTCACAGCGTCCTTCTGGACAAGTTGCCCAACTGTGGGATGAGCAGACCCACAGTGTGCTGGGTGAAGAACTGGCTGAGTGGTAGAGCTGAAAGGGTTGTAATGAATGGGGCTATATCTGGCTGGTGACCGGTCACCAGCCGTGTTCCTCAGGGTTCAGTTCTGGGGCCAGTCCTGTTCAATACATCTATCAGCAAGCTGGATGCAGGAGTTGAATGTGCCATTAGCAAGTTCGCTGATGATACCAAACTGGGAGGTGCTGTTGACTCTCTTGAGGGACAAGAGGCCTGGCAGAGGGATCTAGATGGATTGAAACATTGGGCTATGATTAATGGGATGAAATTTAACAAGTCCAAATGCCAGATTCTGCATCTAGGATGGAGTGATGCTGGGCACAAGTGTAAATTGGGAAAGGAGTGGCTGCAGAAAAGGGATCTGGGGGTGCTGGCCAACAGCAGGCTCGGTACGAGTCAGCAGTGTGCCCTGGCAGCCAAGCGGGCAAACTGCATCCTGAGGTGCATCAAACACAGCATAACCAGCCCGTCAAAAGAGGTGATTATCCTGCTGTACTCAGCATTGGTGCAGCCTCACCTGGAGTACTGTGTGCAGTTCTGGGCCCCACAATTTAAGAAGGATGTGACAGTCCTTGAATGCATCCAGAGGAGGGCAACAAAGCTGGTGAAAGGGCTGGAAAGCATGTCCTGTGAGGAGTGGCAGAGGACTGGGGGCTTGTCTAGTTTGGAGAAAAGGAGGCTGAGGGGCGACCTCATTGCTCTGTACGGCTTCTTGAGGAGGGGAGGTGGAGAGGGAGGTGCTGATATCTTCTCCCTGATATCCAGTGACAGGACATGTGGGAATGGTTCAAAGCTGTGCCAGTGGAGGTTTAACCTGGACGTTTAAGGAAGCGTTTCTTTACCGAGAGGATGGTCAAACACTGGAACAGGCTTCCTAAAGAGGTGGTCGATGCCCCAAGCCTGTCATTGTTTAAGAGGCATTTGGACAATGCCCTTAATAATATACTTTAACTTTTGGTCAGCCCTGAATTGGTCAGGCAGTTGGACTAGATGGTCATTGTAGGTTCCTTCCAACTGAAATAGTCTATTCTATTCCACTTCTCTTGCTCTGGTTTAAATATAATGTTGGCTGTTTAGGTAGCTGTTTTTAATCTTAGTTGGTTTTGAACTTTTAAACTGCTTAAAAGATACTATGTTTCTTTAAACCCTCCTACTTGTAGACTGCTTGAGTGTGCAAGATGTTGGTGCTTGTACAAAGTAACTGGGACTACTGTCTGTAAAACAAGGCTTAGATCAATGGTATTTTAATACTTGCATTGAAAGACGATCAAAACCTAAAATTGGCTAACAGTTTGCCAAAAACTGTCACATTATATGTCTAGAATTTGTTTGGAATGTTGAAGAGGATTTCAAGCCTGTTCCAGATACCTGGATTCCAGCAAAGGACATAGACTTCTCTAATGGCAATCCTTTGCCCGATGAAAACGGACATATGCCAGGTACCTATGATGCAGCACAGGTAAAATGGTGGTGGTGGGATATCCATTTTTGAAGTGAATTAGAATTAGTTCCGGAGTTAAAAGTAGTAGTTAACATATTCAGAAAACAATTGGAATGTCATTTATTCACTATCCACAAAGAAAATAATTGCAGTTTGCTCTACAGGCTTACAGGGCTTCTTCAGCTGTCACGTTTGCATTCCTCTGGCATTTCTCTGAGATATGACATAGTTTTTCTTGTTAATCTTGCTGTTTGTAGTTAACTGTGGGTTTTTTTAATGCATGTACAGTTCTAGTACACATATGATAACTTCAGATATTTACTGTGGTAAAATGCTATGTTTTCTCATAGGTTGGGTGCCTGTGGAGAAAAATAGTAAGCAGTATTGCTGGCACTCATCTGTTGTAAATTATGAGGCTGAAATAGCGCTGGTATTGAAACACCATGCTGACCCAGGGCTTCTGGAAATCAGTCCGGTACCATTATCAGAAATTTTAGAACAAACATTGGAGCTTATTGGGACTAATATTAATGCAAATCCATATGGTAAGTTTGCATGGTCTGTTCTTAAATACTTTTTTATTTCGTGGTATTTTTGAGTGAAAACTATGTATTTTCTTTGTATAAGTTTAAAAAAAAAAGTTCTAAGGCAGCAATGTAACCTTTTTAGAAAGGAGAGAGAGGCCTAACTCAAAGAACACTCACCCAAAAATACTCACCTCAGAAAGCTGAGTTGTCATGAGACCACTTATGTCTATTAAACCTCTTTCTACCTGCATGCTCTTTAGGAGTTATTCTAAAAATGCTTTGCTTTAGTATTTCAAAAAATATTCTGACTGGGAAAGTTGTTTTAAATATTTAAGATTGTTTGTTGATACCTTTTCTTCACTTTTTTTTTTTTTACTTGCTCTTCTGATGCTGTTTAGTCCATTAAAGTAGAAAATTTTATTCAGTCACTTTTTTTTTTTTGAGTCTCAAGTTAGTAATAACTTGCAATTTTTAAGTTCTGAAGTATTATGAATATTTTTTTAAGGAAATGTAATTTAAGCTACATTTTGGTTGTGGCTTCTCCCTTTAAAAGCCTTTTAACAAAAAACCAGTTAGGTATGAGCACAAGTGAGTTCTAACTTCTGAGCTTTGCTGTTAGGATAACTCACAAGGATGGATAGGAAAAATAGTAGTACCTGGTCTAAGCATTTTCTCAGAATGTAAAGGAACTGCAACAAAAAATTCTAATGGCTGTATTCTTAGATGATTTATGTTGAACAGTCAGTGAAGAGGCAATGCATTTGTTAACAGCCTCGCTTAAGTATTAATCCATATTCATAAGACAATATGCCAGATTTTCAGGAACTAAGATGTTTGTGCTATTGATCATGATGTGAAGCATGAAGGATTTAGCTAGGAGCTTTATGGTTACTGAGGAGGTGACCACAAGGACAAAGCAGACAACTGTATAAATCTCTGTCATGTTTATTTTATATAAATGAAAAGTTACATGAGGAAGAGACAGCTACATTTGATACTAATATTTAACTGTTCTCTTAAAGGCAGGCCAATGTTGTTGTATCTAACAGAAGTCTACCTTTATAGAGTGCTTTTAAGATAGCTGCAGTAACAAAAGTGAGGAAAATCTCAAGTTATCACATGTAACTAGCAGAAAGATTTTTTTCTTTTAACATAGGATTAGGAAGCAAGAAGCAGCCTGTACATCTTCTTGTACCACATGGAGCATTTGAAATAAAGAATCCACCTACTTTGACACAAAATGACATCCTGTCTTGGTTTGAAGGCTGCAATGAGGGTAAAGTTGAAGGAATTGTCTGGCACTGCCATGATGGGTGTTTAATCAAGGTAAATATATAGATGGATATGTGGAAAGCACTGTAATAATTCATAATATGTGAAGTATTGTGAGGTATTCACTTTTTGTCTTGTTTTCCAAATTCTTTAGTAGTAGATGTTCTCCTAGCAAATCCGGTGACAGTAGAATTAGTCAAGCCAGTGATTCACTACAATGACAACATATTAAACTTTTTCATTATCTACGTTATGCTAATAACTTAAAGTAATTGAGAACATAAAATAATATTTTCTTGCCTCTCTGTATGGGAATCATTCAACATTTTAAAGCTTAATTCTTTTATTTAAAAAATTAATTTGTGATGTTGACTTATAGAACAAATATTGTTAATAAGAACGTGACTTTTGATTAATTAGCAAGTTTATGTTATTTCTGAAGCTGTGGAGGACACCTTGGTTCTGGTTTGCCTTTTGTGCTTCGTTGTTCCTCATGTTATTCAGATAGCTGATTAATGGTTGTAAGTGCCCTAATGCAGAGGATCCTAGAATTAAAGCACACCGCCCCCCCGCCCCCCCCCCCAACTTGGGAACTGTTGGGCTACTACATCAAAATCTCTAAACTGATTTTATTTCTTTTTATTTTAGCTCCATCGCCATCATCTGGGTTTACAGTGGCCACTTGCAGAGACCTACCTGAATTCTCAGCCTGTTGTAATTGCTTTTAATAGAACTAAATATGACTGTGACTTTGAACCAAAGAGTTTGTTTCACCATTTTTCGAACTTGGATGGTCAAAGATTTGACACACTCAAAGATATCAAGTTTGATGCTTGAAATTATTTTTTTCTTTTAAGTTAATTGTCGTATGTGCTGCATTCCTCTTACTTGTGTCTACCAGAGAACTCTGTACCTTAGGCAGCAGCCTAGGTACAGTATGATTTTAAGTTTTTCCTAAATGACTAATTTTATATAATGAGCGATCCAACATCCAGAGCAGAGATCTAGCTTTCAGCATGTTTATTTTCAGTTCTGAAAAATCCTTAACCTTTGAACCCATTATAATTAAGTGTAAGAAGTACGTTGTCTGACACTGACTGTTCCTAATAGCTTAGCTAATGAATGCAATCAACTGTAAAAGTTCCATAGGTTGCATTTCTATAAATATAATTATTATGACACTGTTCTATGTAGGATTCAGATTTAGGACCTAGTTGTTTCTTAACAGTAAAGGACATATTTCAGGTGGGAGCAGAATTAGTCCTGAAATTTGATTTTTTTTTTTTTTTAAAGTTGTAAATTTCTTTTGGGGAAAAACTTCTCACTGTATTATTTAACTGATAAGCTGCATCATTATGCTATTACTTGAAAGCCTAATTAAGCTATATCCTACAGGTATTTCCACTATTTTGGGACAAAAAGAGTAAATAATAGGAAGTATACTCATTCTATTTTGGAGATCATTAGTAATTAGAGACATGACTTGGCTTAATAATACCCATTTTCAGTCTGCATCTCAATCAGGAAACTTCATCAAGGGTATATTAAGTAAGATGGCATATAAAGAATAAAGGTGAGACTGCATGATCATTTGAGTTGGCTTTATTTTATCTGTGCTATGAAAGTATACATCCAGGTATATAAAATATACAAAATGACAAATCATTTATCTACAAAAGTACCATTAGTTTGACTGAAATACTATAATTTTATTTTCAATTCTTTGTTCTTGGATTTTCTAAAATTGAGGTAAAAATAAACAGGGATGTAAGAACAAGACATCCAGCACACTGACCCTGAGTCCATAGTTAAGAAGTATGATAGCACGAGACAGCAAGAACAAATTACATATTTTTGATCTGCAACTTAGCATACTTAGCTCATTTTAAGAGTTTTTCAACTTCTAGGATAACTCCAAGGTTTCAACTTCACCCAGCACCTATGTATTACCCAAATTACTGTTATGAATTAAAATATAATATTGCAAAGGAGTTGGGAGAGGTAAAACTCACTTTTATTTTGCCTGGGGTATATAAATACTGACCACAATCTGTTGACTAATCCAATTCTGCACTCTCAGGTATGTGCCAAACTATTGTAACTTTAATAGACTTGTATCATTCCAAGATAAAAACAGACAAATAAATCAGTATTATGTAACTGCCCTGGAATTTATTTTCTGTATGAATACTGAGGATACTAAACACTAGCTTAATCAACAGAAACATTGCCTGGACTATCCACTTGAATGCCAAACTCTTCAGAAAGCTGCTTTAATCTCTCTTCTAAGATAATATTTTTTTTTACTTCTTCATTGTAGTTATATTTCAGATCCTCAATTTCTTCAAAAAAGGAAGGGTCAAAGTTTTCTAGTTCTCTTCTCAGCTTTTTTGTTTCTTCCTGTTAAAAAGAATAAAGGAGTACCACCTGTATCTAAAACTTAGGAAATACACATGAACAACAGCTTTTTTTGCCTTTTTCTTAAGAGGCTAAATTATGAGAGAATAAGTGTGTTCTCTAGAGACGCAAAAATCTACCCACGAACAGTACGTTCACTAACAACACAATAGGCTTCATAAACATATTTAGAAATTGACTTTGTCATTAAATATTAGTTTAGATATTAAACAGCTCTTTCTAGCTAACCATAATTTTGCTCATTATCTTGCCTAGGATGATCCTTGCAACTCACCTTTAATTGCTGTTTTTCCAACTCTGAGGCTTTCAGCTGTGTCTGGAGGTCAGCTACTTCTGTCATTAACTTGTCATGTTTATCCTTCTGTACAATTTCATTATGTCCTGCAAAAATAAAGATAATTTGTTATGAAATTGAAGGTAATGAAAATCAATGAATGACATGAATAATCTTGTTACAGTAATTCCATATCTCCCGAAAGCTGAAACAGCTGAAGTGTGTAAACCCCACTGGCATCGACAACCACCAAAAATTCCAGTCATCTGGTCTTTTCTTTAGTTCTTGTACAAATTAGCTGGTGGTGTCTAGTTCCTGTGATTGCATGCAGTACTCCAAAGGCCAGTCTACTAGCATACTTCTGAGAAATATGACATGTACAGTTTCTCTGAATTAAATGCAGGAAACTTGGAAATAATGTAGTATAAGGATCTTGTTAACTATATTGGTATTTTCAAGAGGGTTAATTCCCCCTCCCCCCAGTCATGTGGCAATGTGCCGCTCTATAGTGCTCTGCTTTTCCCGTGGGACGGATGCCTGCTAAGTCCTAAATCAATCATAGAGCTGGTATCTGGAGATAGACACTGATTCTCTGGTAGCTTGGAACCCAAGGCAAATGGGGCAGGCAAGAAGGTTTCAATGAATGACGGACATCTCACAAGTAGTCTTTTGAGGTTTATAAAGCAGATGGTGGCATGAGCTACACATCTTCTGGGAAAGGGAAATCTTAAAAAAAATTACAGCCTCTTTTTCAAGGTAATTAATTATGGAGATTTTTAATAACACTTCTCTATAAAAAACTTGTATAAGTACTCAAAAATCCAAGACCTTAGTCTGCTCCAGTTTACACTACTCTGGCATTAATGTAATTCAAAAAATTCTGTAGATTTATTGTCATATTGCACACACGTATTAAGTAAAAACAGTTTTAGGCCCAAATTACAGGAAGATCTTTATTTTAGGTATTGAAAATGATTACCTGCTGCAGGATCTTCACTTGTATGTGTGCGTATGTGGTGCTTATAATCCTCCACCTGGTGAGCTAGTTCTGCTTTTTCTTTCTCTAATTGCTTATTAGTTAATCTGGAATATAAAACAATTTTAGAATAATTTTTAAAAAGTATTAAAATATTTTAGAATATAAAAGATTTAACTAAAGATCACAATGGCCGTTTCCTGATCATTCTTATTTCACGTATATTGGCTGAGGTATTTCTTTAGTTATTTAAAAGTACATTACCTTAAAAGCTGAAGCTCCCTGATGAGGCTTTGCTCTGTCCTTGCACCTTCAGGGAAGTGTTTGAGAAGCTCAATCTTAAAAGAAAAATCAAGGAAGTTTTACTCTTGAAAACAGTATCCATGGATAATGCAGTTCAGATGGAATTCTCTTTGATACAGGATTAAAAAATGAATGAAAATAATACTAAGGATGTAACCAAGTACTACGTTATCACAGAGATAAAAACCGAAGTGGTCATCTGCTGACAGTTTCCACAAAGCTAATTATCTACAGCCTTTTTAAAGTTAGTATAGATCATTGCTACATATTTCATGAAGGGTGAAGAAAAAAGTATTCAACAGTTAGATTTACAAAGAAAGTTAGACACACAGCTACATTAGCATAATTTATACATATGCTTAAGGAAGTGATATGCCTAAATCATTTATATGCTTTAAAAATACTAGTGACGTGCTTATTTGCATACCTAGATGTTCGAGTTCCTTTTTAAACATCATATGAAAAGCCTGTGATTTTGCAACGAAAACCCAAATGAGTGTATGTTGACTAGAAATGACCTGCAGTCGTAAGTTAGAATAGGGCCCTGACCAGAGAGGGGGTTAGCCTCTAGAAGTGCCTTTCAGTAGAAGATGTTGGAGCAAAAAATAATTGTTTTAAGTATGAGACTACATACAGTTTTTGAATGCAGTGACAATTTATGAACTCTCATAAGGCTACTGTTAGCGATAGGCTTTTGTTCTATTACTACCTAAAAGGGTACGGATTTGTCTTTTTTTCACAATCAATTGCTGTTTCTTTGAAACGTAGTTAACCTTGGCCACATCCCTTCATCAGTATTTGAGACATGAAAGAAACTGGGAAATGTGTTGTTCCAGAGAAATATCACATAATGAAAGAATTTCATCTCTGTTAATTTTGCTGCTGGTATACACTTCATGTTAATAATGCTGACTTTAGAAAAGGGAAAACAAGCAAAAATTAACAAAATAATTGTTTTATAGGACTTGATTCCAAGTTCTATTTATTGAACATATTTACTTGTTTACATAATGTATACAACTTGCTCTATTGAAAGTTGCATATTCGGTACCTTACTTTGAGAATGGCCAGTACAAGATGTCTGGGGAAGAAAACCATGCACATATTAATAAATGAGAAGATGGAAGCTAATCTAGATGGATAGCCCTGGGGCTACATCTCTGGAGTAAAGGCCAAAATTTGATAGATCTTTTCAAAGATACCGGAGTTTAAAATTCATCAACTTCTCCATGTGTGAAATATTTGTAAGACTTATTAGGGACTGCATGTAAGAGGCCGTATTGGAAACAGGCATGAAGATTCCCTTCAGGATGACGAAGTCAATCCCCCAAAAAAGACCCGGAAGAAAGAGGTAAGTCCCTGTAGCAAACTCACTCTGCAGAACAAGCTAGAAAGATTTTAAGAACATTTGAAGCATCTGTACCTACAGGCTTTCATGTGATCAATGAAACTGTAATACAAAACCCTACACAGAAGAATACAGTAGAAAAAAATTAACTTTCCCCTAAGACTGCAAGTCAAGAATATGTATTGATAATATGTGGTAAACCTTGTTAATTAGCTAAAATATGTAGATGTGCAATTATGGCAACTAGGACTGTAAAAAAACCTATAAAAGCATGGATTAGAGAAAAAAAATGTACTCTGCCAATATAGACATTAGAAAGAAATTAATTAATATGAAGCAATCTATTCTCAGAGTCATCTGGCTAAATTTTACTCACTTGTTCCTTTAGATCTTGTAAGTTTTTATCAGCATTGTGTTCACGTTCTGTTGCTTCCTGAAGCAGCCGTTTAAGGTCAGTAATGCTTTGGGTTTTTTTAGCAATATCCATTTCCATTTCCTTCATCTTAGTTTCGTGCATCCTGGTAGTATTTTTGTTTAGAAAAAGATAAGAGGGAAAGCTAATACTTTTGCAGAAATAGAGATTAAAATATCTTTAGGGGATTAAATGCCATAAAATACACCTTAAAATACATTTGGGACATTGGCCTTGAAATAATGACTGGTCTTATAAATAAGTGAGCTGAAAAAAGCACAATGAAAAATACATTTTTAGTCTTAGAATAAAGGCTTTTCCAAATGTTACACTTTTGTGGATCTTACTTTGAGTCTACGCTTTACTAAAGAGGGACTGGAATCTTTTTATGGTATCGCACATAAACCCCAAACTACGTCCTGCTAAAAACATGCACGTCTGTTATTGATGCAGTGTGCACATTGGTCAGGTCTTACTTCAGTGTCGTACCTTTGACAGTATTTTTCTTATGATTTAATAATTTATGGAAAATAACGTACTGAGAAAAGGGCTAATAGAGATACAGAAGATGAAGACTCCAAGGGCAAAAATGGTCTACAAGAAATTATGTTTACCCTGGAGTAACAGCAGTCTGAGGAGGATTCCATTTTGCTTTGAGCCGTACAAGGTTACAAAAAGATTTTGGTAGAATCGTTGAAATGTTGGTTGGAAGGTATCTCTGGAGGTCATGTTTCAGATGGGAGATTGGACTACAAGTTTTCAGACAGCAATACAACCTCCAACATCTTGCTACCTGCCAAAGAGCCTTCTGAAGGACCCTCCAGGACTAAGTATTCCCAAAAATCTGCTCTCTTCCATCCTTATGCAGGACACAGGCTGTTTATTTCTCTTAATAGCATAAGCATCGTTTCATTTTCTTGTCCGTTTCTGAGATACGGCAGTACAAGAGATGATATCCAATTAAAAACTCTTTCCTCAAGAGGGGCAAAATTCTCTTCGTCCACTTTGATGAATCACAGGCGTGTTTTATGTGAACGTATCTTATATCAAACTTCATATTCTATATCAATCTGTTCATTATTAAACATGCTAGTGTGACATATAATTAGCATCCTTGTGCCTAGCTCATTATTGAAAATGGGTGTAAATAGTAACGCTTTTCGGACTGGCAATGGTTTTGGCATGACTGTTTGCCAAAATCATTTCTGTAAGCAAACCACAAAACGCAGAACTAAACAGCTTGCTCCTAGCAAAGACATGAAAGCAATTAAAGTTGTTCAGGCTGTCGGGTTAAGATCTCCAGCCTGTGTAAGTAGGTTGTCACAGAAAAAGCATCTGAACTCATTGCAGAGGTACAGATAAATTAAAAACGTATGCCTAAGTTGCAAAGCAGAAATTGGTGTCATAAAACTGTTTTCTTTAGTTTGTTCCACGTTGAGTGATGCAAGTGATACCTGAATTTTAAAACAACTGATAGGTAACTTTCAGATAACTTACTGGTAAAGAGTCGTAGACATTTACTATTACTACCAAACCAAAAATGATTTTTGATGCTGCTTTCAAAGTCTGAGTTTTATCTAAAAATCTAGGAAATGGCTATTCCCACACTTCATTTTATATATTGGAAAAGATAATCCAGTGCTAGTCTCCGAGTTTTTCTCCCTTCTACAGACAACAGAATCAACTGGCTGACTGCAGTTAGCTTTCAGGGCCTTCAGAACACACATAAAGAATCTTTAGCTATGCCTACATGTCCCAGCGAGTACAGAAATCCCAGTGGGTTTTCTAACACAACCTCTGCACATTCACATGGTTAAATGCAGATTCAAATGCAGCCAAGCTGGAATATGCAGGTTGCTGGCTTCCAGTTTTTGTTTCAGATTGTCATCCATGAGGTAAGGTATTGAAATACTTTCTATGTTCAGCAAAAATGCTGACATTATTCCACAAAGCACAAATACAATACATTTAAGCAGCAAGGAACACAGAACTATCCAGAAGTCTACAGCTGATCTGAAGAAGGGAGATAAGTAACTGGCTTCTGTACAGAAGCAGCTAACAAGGCCAGTACTTATGCACACTAGATCTCTTCTGGATTCGTATCAGAGACCTGTATACTGATTCTACATACTAATATAGAATCAGAAAATAAAACACGGATAATATAAAACTATCTTCAGAAGAGGAAAGAAAAATTATGAAAATGCAAGTCTAATTTGTTTGCTAATATTTAAAGAGGAATTATCACTTGCGTTTATCTTCCTTACTTCATTCTCATTTCCTACCTTGTTACAACAGCAGACTTCCAGCTTTTGCTGTCAGCTCCATCAAATCGGCTCTCAGCCAAATTTAGTCTCTTAATGGTTTCCTCCAGCTGTACAGTTAACTTCTCATTTAATATCTCCAAGTTATTCTTCGCTATTCGTAGCTTCTCTCCACTGTCAGCTTCCTATTGTTCAATAAAAACAAAGGTTTATGGAATACTTAACCTCACATGAAGCCCAGAATTATCTAAAATGATGGTGAGATAGGGTCAGTGCTGATTTAGAGGAAAACAATGCATCCAAGATCACTAGCACTACAACTTCCAAATTCTGTCTTGGGCTGCTCCTTGGATATCTCCTCTTCACATATAATTAACAATTCTGTCATAGCAATATCAGTGCTTAGAAAAGTGTCCATTCCATATAGAACATTAAAAAAAAAAAAAAAGATACTTGCCACAACCAGTAACTAATGGAAATAAAGGGATGCATTACAATGATCATACCTTTTTCAGTTCTTTACGCAGCCTCTTATTTTCAGTAATGACTTTTTCCATTCCTTTGGTTTTATCTTCATAATGCATACTCAGCCGGCCCCCCAGATGAAGTTTCATTTTTTCCATTTCAGACTAAATATCAGTTTGTTAAAACACATATACATAACTTAGTAGGAAATTTCAGATTTCCATTTTTAAAGCACAGCATAGTTACAGCTACCTAGCACAGTGAACATAACATTTAATCACATATTTAAATATATCCTTAAGGTATAGAGGACCTTTACATAAATCATGCAGTACATTATGCTAAAATGAAGTTCTGCTTTTGTGTTCTACAAGTTTAATATTTGTTTTTTGTGCCAATCTGTCAACAACAGGCTGGCTGCTCCATTTTCCTACTAACTTGCATATGAACTGCTATCTAAATATAGTTATTAGAGATAAATCAATACCTTTAGCCTCTCATTTTCCTGTTCAAGACCAAGTAATTTTTCATTAGAAACCACAGCTGGAGCTTTTTTCAGATCTTCGTTTTCCCTTTGGACTCTCTCTACAACCTTTTTCATCAAACCAATTGTTTTTTCCAGTTCTGGGACTGTCTTTCCACTTCTACCAGCCTATAGAGAGGGAAGAAAAAAAACTAAAAGGAAGGAAACAG
The DNA here is from genome assembly GCF_047370975.1 of Nipponia nippon. NCBI lineage: Eukaryota > Metazoa > Chordata > Aves > Pelecaniformes > Threskiornithidae > Nipponia > Nipponia nippon. The sequence goes on from NW_028262347.1 coordinate 48,439,695, forward strand.
TTCATCTTAACCTTCTGAGATACTCCAAATCTTACTTTATCGCTTATTTTCCCATTGCAATTTATATTTATAAAAAAGATGTTATATTTTGGTGTGACTTGAACCCTAAAGTTTCTTGCATATGTAGCTCGCCAAAATGATATATTCACCACCGAAGTCAACATATCAGCTCCTTCATCTTCTGTGTTACCCAAGAAAGCTGCAGTTAAGTCTCAAAATCTGCTGTACTTTATGAACTAAACTGAAACATTAGGAAAACAAATCAAAGTACTACTGTTGTTTTTTAGCTTTTCTTGTAGAGCAATTCCCTGATCCAACAGACCATGCAATTGCTTGAATGCTAATACTGTCGGGGCGCGGGGGGGGAAGAAGGCCTGGGACCTTGAGGGAGGAAAAGAGGGCCCTTTTTTAGCAACCATACTTCTGCTGGATTAAGGTTACAGAAGAACTACATATTAAATCTTCTCCCTTTCCCAAGGCATATATTCTCCTTGCAGAGTGATACATAAATAAATAAATAAAGGGGAAAAAGCTTGTAATTTCTCTATTTTTCTTCTTTCACTACGTTCATTTATGAGGTAGAAAAGATGTTAAAGGGTGTTCAAATGCATTTATTTTCTCATCATCTTTGTAGCGACTGTTTTCCTTAGCAATAATAATTTAAAGATGCTGTTGTTTCTAGTTCTGGGTCCATGAAGTACCTCCTTTTCTTTCTACAGAGGTAAGGAGCACAGTACAGTGGGGGGGAAGATTTTACTCCCTGGAGTAAACAAATAGTCGAACAAATAGTTCGACAAGTTAGTGGCAAGAGAGATACTGGGCACTGCTGAAGCCTTTTTTTCCTATAACTTCTGAAATATTGCTCTACTAAAGTAGCTGACAGTAGCTAGGGTAAAATTTAACTGTGTCATCCTGCATTGTACAACAAACAAAAAACTTCACTAACAATAACTTAACACTTTCTAACATCTGCATCAAATCAAAACCCTATCTTTTAAATCACAAAGCTGTAACTGTATTATGTATTTACATAAACACATTAATATAATTTTCATTTTTCATATAATTCATAATTTAGCTTTACTAAAATATTGGGCGTTTTTTTCATATTTCGGTTTCATTTAATTATGATGAAAAATGCTGTTACAGTACTCACCCCTCTAATGCTGCCCAGCTTTCGTTCAACATCCGCTTTCTCTTTTTTGAGAAGTTCACACATTTCTTTTAAGTCACCTACTTGGTCCTAAAAAAACAAAGTAATAAGCGACTTATTTAGATTTCAAATTGAGGTGAACAGTAACAAAATTACAGTTGGTTTCCTTTGAAAAATGTAAAAAGAAAGCAATTTCCCATTGCAATGACATTTTTCATCATTTCTACCAGCCATTGAACCTTCTCATCTTCCATAAAAACATGAAAAACTTAGAGTACATACAGAAAAGATATCCATTTCTTTTTAAGTAATCCCTTAACCTGTGTCAAGGTAAAGAGGACTAAAGGTAAAAAGATGTTACCTTTAGTCTTGGCAAATCTTTATTGGCCTGCTCTAGCTGGAATCTTAGCTCAACGTTTTCAGATGACAATCTTAAATTTTCCTTTAAAACCTCTTGTTCTCTTCGATATTGATCATCCGATCCTATTCCTGATGTCTTGAGAAAACAGAGGGGAAAAAAATTATTAAGTGGTAATGCACTATTCATTGTATCAGTTGTAGCTGATAAGGAGCAACAGAGAATTAGTATTTTTCAGAAAAATAAAACAGATAACAGTTATATCACCAGTTTTGATCTAATCTGCTCTGACTGTAACTCCTTCTCTTACATTTTCTAAACTTGCTTAACCTTTAAGGGAAGTTTACAAATCAAACCAAAATTCACTCTCAAACTATTGGGTAGTTAAGATAATAATAAAAATAAATATTAATAAAAATAAATAACAAAAAAATAAATAATAATAAATAATAAATCTCAAAGCCTAAAAGACAAAAAAGCTACTGAATGTAGTAAGCTGTGACACTGTACCTGGGAACAGCATCTAATGTTAAGGACATATTCTGATATGTTTATTAAATAGTTCATATGGCATAAGGCATTTCACTGAAGTCAAAGAGATTACAGAGCAAGTTAGGAAGAGCAGTATATAACTCTTGTTCTTAGTCTGTTAGTTCCTACAGTCTTAAGTCTTTATCCATAGAGGCTAGTAATTTCTATTACATAAAAAGTGCTTTGCATGCCTTATATTGCCAATTCCAATCATAAGTATATGGTAAATTATTATGCCTGACTAGTAAAGAGTAAAACCTTCTGATGATACAATAATCAACAGCTTTTACTTATGTAAGTATGGAATTAACCATATGATCCACTAATTCATCACTAATAATGACAGGAATAAAGTATTTGCTTCAGTAAAGCATATTTTTTTCTTAGCGTAAGTAACAACACATTGTAAGTCTCTTAAATAATGAAGATCATCAACTAGCTGCATGTATGATCACGATTATTTGTAAACTTTCTGGATCAAAATTTTAGAATTGACAGTAGCTTACTTGTGAGGTGACATGCATGCCTATCACGAAAGTATAGGGTTTGCTTTATGGACCACTTGGTGACTACTTCAGTATCCCTGCAGATCATGCACAGGAAACTACTGCATTATCAAAATCAAACTATCCTATTTCTACATTATTTATACAGAAGAAATGCTAGAGAACTGCTACAGTATCAAACCTCGGGCATTTCACAAAATTCTGGGGTTTTTTCAACCCCCTCGGTACCACTCTGGTAAGTTTCATGGTTATCCTCTGCAGTCTGTTGATTCATTTCATTATTGACCTTTATTTTTTCTGCTTCATAGTCATTAGCTTGATTAGAAGGCCCCCCTGAATCAGACTGACTGCAGCTCATTCTGTCAGTATAAGGCTCTTCTATACTTTCTCCTTCTTCAACATTTGATTGCTCAAGTATTTCTTGCTTCCTCTCCTCTTCAAATTCTTCATTAATTTTTCCATTTCCAGGTTGGGTTATATTTTCTTCTTTTTCACAGCAGTTCTCTTCACCAGCTTCAGCTATATTTTTGTTTTTCAATCCTTCCCTAGAAATATCTGTGTCCTTGCATTTCTCACTATCTTTAGGATGCTGCTCAGGAGACACTTCTGTGCTTGTATCCGCAGTAGCTTCATGGCCTTCATTATGCATGATGCATATTTGCATGTCTGCTTCCTCATCTATTTCATTGCCACTAGTAATGCTATGATTAGTCTGATGTTTGATTTCATCCCTATTTGAAATAGATTTCTTCTGAAGGGAATTCAAATACTTTTGTTTACTGATACTGATAGGAACAGACCTGGTCCGTTCAGTTTGGTCACATGTACTCTGATTCAAGTTGAAGACAGAACGAAGCATGAAAGAAAAGCAGAAGACAGTAAAACAAAACAGGAAATAAAGAAACCTATAATGTACTGTTAAATCTATTTCTTGAAAGACTAAGATAACCCAAGAATGCAATATTTGCAATATAATGAACCTTGTAAAAATCAAAACACAACAAAACCACCTAACGTAACTGAAATGCAGCTCAGTATTTCCCCAAACTCTGTGTATCCCAAATTTTCAATCAATATGGAATATACAAGTAGTCTCTCAGTTGCAGCTCACATATTTAAAAATACATATCCTTTATTTTGCCACATATGCTAGGATGCTGAATATTTCACCTTCTCCCTGTAGAACACGGAAACTAAAAGATTTTGGGGTGGGGGGAGGGTGTTTTGTTGTGTTTTTTAAAAACACTAAAAGCTGAATATTTCATATCCTCTTCTAGAATACTATCATTTGAAATAAAATCAGCTAAATGACACAGAATACCAAATGCGTAACAAATATTTTTGTTAAGTAGGTGAGATTCCTCTAGGTAATATGGTTACATTAACAACTTACCGAGGGTCTAGAATATGTCTCTCTCGAATATTGTCTCTGCAATGCATTAAGCTTTTCCTGGAGGTATTGATTTTTAAAATGTAATTCTTCTACAACAGAATCTCGTGGGATTGCTTGCTGCGTTCTACATCAAAAAATGAATCAAGCCAAAACAAACAAATTACTATTAATGCAGAAAAACATCCCTTAAGGCAAAAAACCTATGAACTTCTGCATTACTAGACTGGATTCTCTAGTATTACCGGGGTAGTTATTCTAAATCAATGTTAGCCATATGCACTATTTCAACTAATCCCCATGAATCAAAAGTATTTACTTTGGCAAAAGGAATCTGCTCTTTTGAGATATGTACAGCTTCTATTACTCAGGTACACTATCCACTGTGATAGCAGATACACTGATTAAGAATACACTCCCTAACTGCAACTTAGCAGGTCCAGTAACTTTCACCAACCCTAAACTGTAATTATAATTTTACACAATAGGACCCAGATGTTTTTCATATTATTTAGCTTTTTAGAATAATGAACCAATGCTGCATATTCTCTGAACATGCACAATTGCTCCCAAGCAGCTTTAAGTTTGCTCGTCACAGACTCAAAGAAGGATTTTTGAAATTCCCATCTGTTTTTTTCCTTATTGAATCAGTTTGCCTAATAGAGATTACCTCTTTTCACAAATTTTTTTCTTATTTAGATTTTTCAGTTTGTATGGATTCTTTTAAAATGCCTCTCACCTCATGTGAGCAACTTCATTTTCTAAATCTAGATTTCGTTTTCTTAGTTCTTCCAGTTCTTTTTCACTATCTGATGCTCTTACTCTGACAACACGGTCAACAGTGACACCAGTAGTTTTCAGTTTTTTCTGTAGAGAAATTTTCTCTTTTTCAGTCCTGCAACATCCAGTAAATTTACAGTTAAAACTTTATTTGCTAACTTGCTTTCTTTAGGAGAAAATATTTTGTGTCTTAAAGAATCCACATTTGCAACTTATTTGGTCACTGAACCACACCCCCTTTTCTGTTTAATAAGGTTACCTTATAGACAGTACAGCTTTAAAAAAAAAACAAAAACCAAAAACTAAACCTGGAAAAAACAATGAATGTTAAGTCAGTATCATGCATGTCGTAAACCCCTTGCTTGTCTTGCCTATGTTTTATGTGAAATTCATGCAAGACTTGCTAAGAATAAATGCCGTTTTGAAGCAGTTTCAAACCACAATTTAACAACAGCTACAATCGCCATCGCAGTTTCCTTTCTCTTCTGCATCTTCTATCAATAAACCCCTGCCATTACTGTATGGAAGTAAACGTAACATTTGCAGAGGGTTTGCACATGCGTTTTTTTTTAAAAGGCTTCCATGTCATAATCCTAGAACCGTCAGTACTGCAGTAGCATTACATGTAACAGTAGCACAGTATCCAGTCCTAGCAATCTGATTAAATAACACAGCAGTGAGGAACAGCCTGTCTTCATAAAGCTGTTATTTGTTTCATGGGAATAACAGAATGCTATATACAAGAAGCATAATAAAGGATTTAAATGAGTTTTATTCAGTTTCTTGTAGTAAAGGTTGTTGGCTTCTACAAGGGAAAGAATACTAGACGAGTAGCCTGCTGCTTGAAAATTAACTAATCCTTTTAATCTCAATAGCAACGTCAAATTCTAGACATCAATCTTATGAACATAACAAACTGTTATAATTATTATGTGGCAAACATATTTGGATTTCCCTTATGTCATCATTTTGTAGCTGAATCTATTAAAACCAACTCACTTGGTATAAATTTCCTTCAATGTATTCAATTGTTTGGCTAAAGCATCTGCTTCTTTTTCCTTTTCCCTTAGTTTGTGCCGCAATCCTTCCATTCTGATTTGCCATTTTTTACCTTCCTCCCACCTAATTATTTCCTCCTTGGAGGTCTGTGAAGCACATAAACAAATTATGTATTTCTTTTTGAATTTTTTTCTTAAAGCAAAATAAGCAAACACGTTAGAAAACCAAGAATGATATATTCTTCATTTACCAATTTAAAACATGAAGCCATAGCAGGCATATATTATTTATCTTATTTACCATAAGGTAAATAGCAGGCCCAGCTGGATACCTGAAGTATGCTGTAGTGACTGGTGTATAAAGCTGATGCAGTTTAATGTTATTACCAAATTCTTCCTTAGCTTTTAATATTCATTTTACAAAAGAGGAGTGACACATTTTATGAAATTAGAGGTGCTCTTCCAACGCACCCTTTTACTTTGAATTACACATTAGTAAGGAAGACAGATTAAAGAAAAAGAAGTGTTTTTCTATGCCAGTTTACAGCAGATCTGTCTTCTGCAGCTCACCAGTTTAGATGCCCCTGCTGAACAGCTGTACAATTCGTCATTTCAGTTTATTTTTTCCTATGAGAAATGGAATCTCTACTTAAAGTTATAATTCAGTAACTATAAATTAGACATCAATTAACACCTGTACCTATGTGATCACAAATGTCTACTGAAAAATCAGAGTCAATATTCCTGTAAGCAATTTTTTTTTTTTTTTTTTTTAAATTGGACTCTCCCCTTCTCCAGTTAGCCCCTGTACTTTCTTTTCTGTCTTCATTCTAAACAGTTACTGCTACTAAGGGACAGACAGAATGCAAAATCTTGGAAAAAGGAAAAAAATGCCAAGTTTGAGAAAAATATCTCTAGACACTAAGCAACAGGTATTTAAAAAGTCTCAAATTAACTGGAAGCATAAGTGCAGTCCTAGAATAATATTTAATATCATAAATAGTCTGAATGTCATTACACAAACATGCTATAATATTCCAGTATATTTTATGATTACTACGACAAGCCACTAATTAGTTACTGAAGTAGTAAAATAACAAGCAAAAAATAAACAAAACAACTGGTAAAATGAACGCATCTCCAATTGCTCAGAACCTCTTGTATGTGGAGATCACTATTGTGAAGAATAATCACTTATACAGACATCATCCCTTTTAGGATTCACACTTTTGCTCCTAAATACTTCATGTTTTTATCACTGCATTAATTATTAATTAATGCACATTTGACAGCACTTATGTAATCCTGCTACCTATAAAATCTTAGTGTTCTAAGATCTGTAATGGATCTTTAATTCTACAGAAAGGGAACGCTATTATACCAGTAAGAGCATTAGTAACTGGTATAATAATATTTTCCTGCCCTTTTATACCAGTAAGAGCAGTAACAAAGAGCACGGGAAACATGAAGTTACAGTCATGAAACTGCTTTTCTTCTGGTCAAGTTTGGTTTGTTGGGCTTTTTTTAGAGGTAATAGGGAGAGTTGAACTGCCTAGACCTAGGCTGATGATGTCTTTCAAAGCCACGATCTAAAGATCACATACCTTGTCTTCTCTTACACCTTTTTTTTCTGTTTCTTCACACTTCTTCTCAAGTTCGCTTTCCAACTTTTTAATTTTTTTCTGAAGTTCATCTATCAGACTTTGTTCATCAGCTTTGCTCTGAAAAATTACAAACTTTTACAAACTTAAAAGTTTAATGACCACTACCGAAGTATTTTTCTCCACTCAAAAAATAAGGACTTTAATTCCAATTGCTAGAACTAGTTTACAACCTAAATGATACTTTCAAAATTATCTTTAAATTATTAAAGTATTGGAATGTAACTTCACACTCTAAACTGAGTAATCAGCAGCAAGTAGCTAAATTAAAAAAAATTAGACAATTCTACTGTAAATCTTTTACTTTTCTTCTGAAAGGAGAATTAAGGACAGCTAGGAAGATCACAAAATTCCATTTTTCAAAGAAGCTTTGAAAGTGGTAATTCAACTCCTCAGACTCTTTCAAACATATTTCAAGGAGCAAGTGTTTTTCAGTCTCATCCTTTTATTTGAGGCATGCTTCCAACAGCAAAAGTTAATAGCTCACATGTAACCCAGCCGATGAGCAAACATAAATTTTTAAATCAAGTCTCCATGCCTGCCAAAAGTACTTAATCTTTCTCCCCAAAACCAGCACATCTGTGCAGAAACTTGACCAAGAGCGAACATTTTTTTAAAAATCACTTCTACCTGAATGCTACTGCTCAGCCTCCTAATCCGTTTCTTCAGTTCTTCATTTTCTTTTTCCATTTCATTTTTCTCTCTCAACATTTTAGCAAATGCTTTTTGTTTCCTCTGAAGTTCTTGGTTCAACTCATCCCTTTCATCAGACAAAGAACCTTCCCTGGTTTTACATATTTTAAGGTTATCTGTAAGTTTTGTAATCTGATTATTTAATTCCTCTATCTGTGTCTAGAAGAAAACAAACAAACAAAACAGCAAACCCCCAAAATCAGGATTATCAACAATACAACAATGAAATACAATGATATTACCTAGTACTCACCGTAAGCCCCTTTGTTTGTTTGTCAACAATCTCCTGGACATTCATATATGCCTCTTTTTGTGATGCAGCAGAAATAATCTGCTGTTCAGCATTAGCAGTCATTTCTGCTCGGAGTTCTAGAAGTGCTTTACTCAAAGCCTGAAAATAATAAATTCAAGTTCTTTTGACTGAAGAAGCCACTAATATGAACATTATAAAACATTATAAAACAAGAAAAGGCAATTATATTCTACTGTGTTATATTATGCAATTATATTCTACCTATATTCTGCTGTTATATACATAGAATTCTGAAGTATTAAGCAACATTAAACATTTATGTGACATAGGGATTAATTTTTGTTGACTAACTTTCTGCTGCTTCTCCTTCATGGCTAACTGACTCTTTAGCTGTTCCACCAGGTTTTTCAGTGTTGCTGTGGGTGCTCTATTATTTGCTTCTTTTTGGACCTCTAGTTCAGCTTTTACATTTGCTAATTCCTTCTCCATCCGAGATACCACGTTCCTCAATCCATTTGCTTCATCTTTGAGTTGTCCCACATCAACAGTGTGCTTTTCCTGAAGCCTAAGAAAAAATAAGCATTAATAGGGTATACTGCAATAATTAAGTTAGCAAATCCCAAATAAAAAACAAAGGGCACAATGTTATATTTCCTATTATTGTTAAAGCAAATGACGCATAGATTTGGAAACAGCAAAAAAAGACTGACTCAACAAAGAAGGCCTCCATTAAATAAAAAAATTACTCAAGAAGATCAGCAAAATGAGATTAGAGCATTGTTCATTCTAATTCCTGGCCCTAATAGGTACATAAGGCATCATACTTTTCTCCTTTTAAACAGGGGTTAAATTTTCGCGAATTTAAACTTGTTAGGCAGCAAGCCCAAATGGATGTATCAGGGGAAAAAACAACCCAGAACACAAACTAGCAAGTATCACAGTAGCTTAAAGACAACTCTCATACCCAGACTCCTTGAATACTTGCTTTTACACTGAATGGCACAAAGTTAACAACTGAGAGGCATTTTTCCAAGCCACAGTTTTTCAATATTAGCCCCGATGAAGGGCTACAGATTAAAAATAATTTACAGTTACCAACCATAGTAATTCTTTTTAAATTCAGCAAAAACACGTTCAATTGATAGACCGGTCCTGTAGCAGCAATGCATAACTGACTTGATCCAATCCAATTGTGACTTATGTTAACAGTCTAAAAACTTACTGTGCTCTGATAGTCTCAAACTCTTTGATTTTCATTATGGTAATTTGTTTTTGTTTCTCCAAATCAGATGATGTTTTCTTTAATTTTCCAACAAGTGCAGCAACAGAATTATCCTGTTCTTCTACAGTTTGCTCCATTTCAGCTAAGCGGAGAAAATGTTTGTTGTCGGAAAGTGATAAAGAAGTCTTGTTCACTAACTCCTGTAAAACAGAACAAATACATGTAATAAACATTTTAAGCTTTAAATCAAAGGTAAGCATTAGTGATGCATTTTAAACTCTATCCTGAATACAAGCAAGCATTAATAGCTAACATGTTTATTTACTGAGATGTTATTCTTAGTCCACAGAGAAAGCAGTCACACTGGTTTGAAAAGAACTTTATGCATCTAATGATCCACAGAATAACCAGTTTCTGTGAAACCTTCTGGATAGGTTTCACCTTATCATAAAGTGTCAAGAGAAAATTTGTATTGAAATGGGTTAGTTTAACATAACCACAGATTGAATGAAAATAACAGAAAACAAAATATACCTCTCTCCTAGAAGTCTCCATAAATTAGGATGATATGAAAAATGCTCATATATATTAAAGGTGGTAAGTTTGGTTTTTTACACTTGACTTCTAATCCATCTCTTGCGAATTCTCTTAAGAGTAATACAATAATTCTGTACCAACCACCCATTTATTTTTCTTGTCAGCATTTACTACTTACTTTTGACTGCAAAACTGTTCTTTTGAGCAACAACTTAAAAACTTTGGGAACAACTTCACTAATCCCACAAATACACATAACTCACCAAAGCAGTCTGTTTGAATTTATTAAGGGAATTATCAGTATGCAAATTTAACTTCTGGTGTAGAACTCTAAGGTCTTCCTCATGCTTCTTTGCTATTTCCTCTTGTTCCTGTTAGTTCAAAATAAAAATGTAACTCTACTGATGCACACTATTCCAGAAAGGCATGAAACTACAGTACCTTCATGTTGATTGCTCACTATTGCTCCCCAAATTTTCCTCTAAATCTGGCAATTTAAAAAATTCTTTTCTTCTTGCTATAATCAATGATTTTTTTTCCCTTTTTAACACTACTGGGAAAAAAATCTACTATTGCAGTTTTAAGCTATGTAGCAAGTAGCACGGTGCAGTAGGACAGGAGCTGGAAGGCAAAACAGTTGGTGTTGGTCCTCACCAACTATGACGATCAATATGGATAGTGATATCCATACTATGTACTTTTCAGGTCTATTTACTTCAGACTATAGTGTGACCCTGTGGATTGAATGTCTGCTAGCAGAAAGAGCACTGTAGGCTCATTTTCAGACTGCATCTTCTGGTTTAGTTCCAAACCAAAAAACTTGCTTTCTCTCAGAAGAAATAGCTACACATGTTAACCAAAGCACGCTAAGTGAAGATGATAGGAAGTCTGCTTTGGAAATGTGCTCCTGATCCAAATACACTAAAACTGATGCATGTTTAGTCTTGAAGAACCTTTTAGACACAAGGTTTACGCTTTAAAATATGCTTTAAAGGTATAAAGAATAAAGAATATAAAGTATACTCAAATAATACAAAGTATGCTTAGATATACTGTTAATGCTTTAAAATATGCTTTAATTTAAAAAATGCTTTAAGAAGCATATTTTCCATAAATGTATGTCTTTCCTGTACGTTTCAAATTCACTCCAAGATGCACTCCAGAGACCTTTGGTGCAAGTACTGGAAAATCCCATATAAATATACAATATACTGAGAGCACTTCTCACAGCAGAATTTTAATTTTCTTCCTGTCACACTAATTTAATTGCTAGACAGACATCATGTACATAACTTCTTGACTAAGTAAGCCTCCTATTTTAAGAAGTTAAAAAATTCTAGATGAACTTTCTACATAAAAAATTACTAATTGTCGCTGTTCCATTAGCTCTGAGGTCAGAAACTTTATAAGATTTCACTAGCAATGAGATAAACAAAGAATCAACTAAAACAACTTAAAAATGGAAGAAATTTTGTGCAAAAAGTTTAACTACCTCTCTAGCTTTGGCAAGCAAACGTTGGTATTTTTTTAACACTTCCTCCTTTTGATTTAATCTTGCTTGCATATTTGCAATGGTTTGATGAGCAATTTTTATGGCATGATGGTACTCTGGATCATCTTCTTGTCTGCCTAATTCAGCCATTATTTTCTCTCTTTCTGATGTTGCAGGTAATCGCAGTCTTAGTTCATTTATAACTTTGTCTCTTGATAAAACATTTTGTTCAGCTTTCCACAGAGCAGCTTCCTTTTCTTTTAATTTCTGCAACAAAAGGCAATTGTTGCATTTCCAGAATTCAAACACTGCAAAAAGATCTTATTTTTTAAAAAATGTACCAGAAAGATTTGTCTAAATGGACTTATAAACACAAAACGTTTTGCACTCAGTTCTGGTTGTATGGAATTACTATTAAATGAAAAAAGCCCCAGAATATCATTACACTGTCTTTATGTATTATTCGCTTGCCACAAGACACTTAAACAATTCATTCCGTGCTACCAAATTAAGAAGCTGGTGTTTTCCAAATTTCTTAAGAACGACAAAGTGTCTTCTGTAACAGAATTTCAATGTAGCAACCCAAGATAAAAGGATTTTGCTATGCTAGTTGTTAAATTTTATGTAACACTTGCTAAATTTAACTAGCTATAGTCAACTGAATTTTGTACAGCAAGAGCATCTTACCCTACTAAACGAATGTTCTAAAATATTAAAAAATTTTCCCCAAGAATTAGTTCCAATGGAAAAAATATTTCATTTCAGTCATAGTATGATTGCATTATTTACATTTTCTCTGTGTTAAATACTTCTAAGGAATTGGACACATATGAGTGACATTTATAAAAGGTTATTTATTATATAAAAACAAATAAAAGGGCATAGAAATACAAACTTTGTCCCTTTATATGATAATTAATACATTTAATTACCTCCTCCAGTGATTTGCAGGTTGCCCTAGTTTCTAGGATTGTTCGAATATGCTCCCGAATCTTTCTCAAAGCCAACTCAAGTTGTTGTGGGAGTGGCAAACTAGGGTCCGGAACTGATCCTGTAGCCTCTTCTAACTGCACGGAAAGATTCATATTCATGTAATCTGACAGCTCTGAAAAACGTGCTTATGGGTCTATTTTAGTTAATTCAGTGCGTGTACCTTTAGAGCCGTACTAAGTATTTCATTTTGTTGATGATCACGCAGGTCTAACTGGCGCTGCAGTTCTACTTCCCTCTGGTCCCAAGCCATTTGTCTTTCTTCATGAAACTATAAGAAATGTTTGATAAAGGTGTGTTATCTATTGAAGGCAAAGGGAATTTTATAACCACCTTAAGGAGAAAAGAAAGATACCAAAATGTAAAACACTCAAATGTGCTATTAAAAAGAATTATGGAACCGAGACACAAACATCTATGTTAAAAACTTACTACAAAGAATTTTCCTTTTAAAAATCACTTAGTGAAATAAGGAATAGGCTGGTTTTCAATAGCATGCAGAAATACATACCTTGTTCTGCTGTACAATTTCTTCTTCCAGATTATTGATTGTACGTTCATATTCAGAAATTATATTACGCAAATACTTCACCTCTTCCTTTTGCTTGACTAACTCTCGATTGAGTTTAAGTTCCTGCAGATGGAGTTCCTCCATCTTCATATGCCATTCAATTACCTAATAATGAATGATACACTATTATATTTACCAAGCCCACAGGCCAACTAGATGCAGTTACACTCTTTGACTTTGAGGCAGTATGGCACTTATCCAACCAACAGGAAGAAAGAAGTTCTGCTTTTTTAAGGTTCTTCACTTCTTTCGAGCGAGGAGGCATGGCAAAAGCGTGAAACTGCAAGAGGAATGACTGAAAAGTGCAACAGACAACTGGGGAGGTAATAGGTTTTCCCTACACTGACAGAAGTGCATTGCAAATAATTTTCAGATGACCTAACTAAGTTATACCCTATGCATCTGCCTAGACTGAACAAAAAAAAACATGCAAGAAGTTTGGTTGACTTTTCTAAAACAGCAAAAGATTTTCAAAACCATTAAAAACTGTATGTATTCAAAAATGAACATGTACTAAGAGTAACAGACATATTGATGTCAAAATACTCTAGAAAAATATTTGAAAACTAGCTTAAAATTAAAACATGCCAAGAACGCTACAACCATCGCTTACATGCAGACATCTTTAGTCATGACAGATATAACTATATTATATAATACAGAGTGATCTGGAAGAGAAGTGAGAAAGCCTTATTCAAGTTTCAAGGCAACTTTGTTTACAATAGCAAAATATGATTAAGTAGAATTACATGAGTATAATAACATTTCTGACCATGCTGCCTAAATTATCGCCCCTGGATTTATTTAAAAAGACATGGATTTGTAGCGAAGATTTCAATGCAAGCTCATGGAACAGAACTTCAGAATGCTACTCTGTGTTTAATTTAATTTCATTCATAATTTAATTCAATTTATAATTTAATTCAATCTAATATAACTGAATTCATAGTTAGCCTCTACTTCCTATGCCACTTAATTGGGCAGAAAATTAGTACATCTGACTGTGCTGACTTTTACAGGAAAAATAACTAATGATGTAGTACTTTTTTAAAATAGGAAAACAAAAAATGATAGCTGTCATATTCTAACGAAGTGTATTTTGAAATCATTAAGTTCTACATTAAAACAGACATTTAGGGAACAAGCTGAACTGAAACGTAACTTAAATGCAGATCAGATGCATTCTAGCTATTCAAGCTGTAACGCTATTCAAGCTGTAAAATAGCAAACCTTTTGAGCTCCTCTTGTATCCTTCAATGCACTTACTAATTCTTCTAAACTTTTCAGTTTTAAGTCCATCTCTAATGCTCTGTTTTCTGCATTTCGACGCTCCTGCTGGGCATGCTGAACTTCTTCCAGGATCTTCAGTTTGTCATTCTGTAGCTGAATCATTGTTTTAGAGAATTTTTCTTGCTGTGCTAAAGGCAGAGCACCACTAAACTGTCGCCGCAAAGACTGAACTGTCTGTTGTAGATGCTTGGCTCTATTCCTTCCTTCCAGTCGGGCAAAATATAAGGTTTGCTCTCTCTCATCAAGCTTCTGCTCTAAACGTAGATTATGGATCTCCATCTTCTGTAGTTTCAATTTAAGCGTCTCCAATTTGCCTACAGCAACAGATTCACTACCTTGAAGGGCTATGATATGTTGATGCAGTTTTGCAATAACTGCTTTTTCATCTGACTGTGCCTAAGAACAAAATATATAGAACAGATTTATTTTTCATTTTGAATACATTAATGCAGTGTACATGTAAATATAAACAAGCTATTATTTTTCTGTATTTTATATATTGCATGTATTTTATTTCACAGACAAGAGCAAGAATTAGCCTCTAAAACCAGCTTTTTCTTTTTCCACTATTGTTTCTACAGCCACGTTTCAGAAGTACACCTTTTCAGATACTGATCTTAAAAATTGTATCTTTCCAAAATACCAAGAAATGCGGAAGAAATGAGGAAGAAATGCGTACCTAAATTTAGATAATATGGTAACGTAAAAGCTGACAAAAGTGTTGTATTTAGGGATTCAAACCATTCTACAACACGAAAACAAATCCCAAGAAATTGTTTCAGCTAATAACAAAGCAATATAATAAGTCTACTGCAAAATTTCAAGATTTACAAGTCATTGCTTGTCTTGTAAAAAACGATCAAACTTTCCTGACATTATATTTAAATACTGACCATGAGCTATTAATCATATAGGAATAAATATTACATAAATAACATGGAAAAAAGCTCATGATCTGTAATAGCTGTACAGCTAGAAAGAGAAAAAATGGAGAAGGGAATAATTAATGTAATATAGAACTCTTGAAAGGGTATGGCTACTACAAGGACCAGCTTGCCAAGATCCTTCTGAAATGCTTTTGCAGTTTCCTAATTCACTGTAAAATTACTTCGTTTCTTCTCACTCCAGGGAAAAGAAATCCAAACTGCAGTGTTAATAAAGGTTGAATTTTACCTGATAGTCTAAAATTTGCATTCTAAGAGATTCCACCTCTTTATCTCTGTATTGCTGGCGTGCCTCCAGAGCTTCAACTTGCATTTTTGCTACATCAGACAGTTCTCTTAACCTTGCAGGGAAAACAAGAGTATTGTGTCACTTGAAAGCACTGACTAACCCATTAAGTTTTTCTACATAGAAGATGCTAAGAAAAGATGCTTAGTATGTTTTCCTAATATCAAAACATTTGAAGGCTTTGCTTTTTGCAGCATAATCTCCTCTACTACTCAGAGTCCTTGCTATGAAAATTCTTCTGTATTGCTTCTCAGCTTTTTCACAGGACATTTTCCTGTACATTATACAGAGGTTTGCTAGCAGTAACCTACTCCAGAAAAACAATGCCATGGTTTTTACCGGAACTAAGCACCTCTGTCCTCTATTCCTCTCCTACTTCAGGACATAAATACTCAAAATGTTTAATTCTCAATTCCTTTCGCTGCTTCCCCAAGTCTAATCACTCATTTTCAGTGTCAAAAATCACTGCAAATATCCCCACGGACTTGCTGTTTTAGGAATATAACAGGATCACATTATTTACTCAAAGACAAATGTCCATATCGACATATCTAAAAAGGTCAGTTTTTCAATTTATGCATACAAAGTTAATCTCTTTTATGTAAATGGCACCCCACTCCCCACCCCCCGCAGTTTAATCTTCGCGGTATCTATGACTCTTTGAAAGTAAGAATTGCTTTCCAATTTCTTTCCTGAGATTTTCATACATTTAAGGGATGTTGTGGCACAGAAACAAAATAAACCTACATTAATTAGTTTAAAAATACTACTACTGAGTATCTAAGTGCACACTTACCCATGTCTACCCAGGCCTTGTTCAAATCAAAAAGAAGCAAATTACTTTCTTTATAGTCACAAATCAAATGCTTCATTTTCCGTTTCAAATTTGGCATATATAAATGGCAAAAAAAATAGGCATTGAAAATTATCTGTTAGTAATACATTAGTGTATTACATAAGCCTATATAGCCTAAATTTTTGCATGCTTCCAAACATACTGCATTTGAAATTTGTTACTTCAACACTTACTTTGATACTTCAATCTTGAGCTCCATCTCACGCTTCTCTAGGTCCATGATTTGTCGTCTATCTGCATCACTTACTGCCTTACTTACACTCTTTGACAGTTCATCTCTCAATTCCTGTTCCACTTTCTGTGCCTCAAGGTTGATTTTGGTGAGCTTAAAAAAAAAACACAAAACCAGAAACAAACAAAATGGTATCTTAAGCAAACAACTGCTCCCAACTCTTCAAGGTAAAAGCAGTGCCAAAAGTAGCTTCTCTTTTTTAGTCATTGCAAAACACTGTTCAGCTGTGTTGAAAAAACAGTTTCCTTTCCTCTCTGTTTAAACATCTTTTTGTTTGCATACACATAGGAACAGATACACAGGTTGGTACAGAACAGTATTCTAAATTAAACACAATTTTTATTAGTGAATTTTCTTAAAACCATTACCACAATCACTCGCTCTTAAACTAAAATAAGAAAAAAAGAAAAAAAAGAATAAGATTGTAAACTCTTTAGGAAATGAACAGTCTTACTTACATATTTATATACTGTCTAGTATATCGGGATTGGTAACCAAATACAGGTTCTAAGTGCCAAGACTCACAATAGTGTAGTTCTTTTGTTCCTTCTAAAAAGAACTTTCATAATTAAGTGATATTCTTTCAAGCAGCCTGATTTTTCAAGTTGATTATTAAATACCGAGTAACCAATGTTTCAATTCTAACCAAAGAGCATTAAGAAAAGATAGATATCTGAAAAGCATTAGGCAACACAGAGAAGCCTCAGGAATTAATTTAGTAAATACAGTTGTGGCAGATTAATCTGATACCACTCCTTAATAAAATAACTGATTTCCTAAACGAACAAAAAAAGTGTGGTGTATCTTATTATCTGCACTTCACGTATTTGAGGCAGTACTATCCGGAAAACTAACAGTCATGTTGAAGTAGATTCATGAGTTTAGAAGGAGATGTCTAGTAGACTTGTAGTTATCAGTTCTTAAACTGGTATCACTTACAACTTTCATTAATTACCTTAGCACAATCTTGTTTTTTATCTATCTGTCTGTCTGTCTATCTAAAAAAAAAAAAGCAGTGATGACAGATTAGGAGGCACTGACAACAGGAGTATATGAAACAGAAATTGTATGTCCTGGAGCTGCAGAAATGAGGAAAAAAAGGGATGCACAGAGGAACTAATAAAAGAAAATTGTGGCATTAAGAGTTCATCCACTCAAAATGAAGGAAAACCAGCAGACCTAAATGTATCGCAAGACAGATAATATATGCAAAAGAGAAAAAGGGAAATGTGATCCTAGGGTGCATCACCTGAGGTATTTCTTAATGAAATCAATGAAGTCATGCCACCAGAAAAGGCTTTAACAATACTGCTGCTGAAAAGCTTTGTACACTTTCAGTTACTCCATGTCCAAAATTAATTCAAATCAAAACAGTGTAACAAACACAACTAACACAACACAGAAATGGGGAGTCCAGATAACAGCAATCTAAAATAGCTAGGCTAAAGTCTAGCAAAGCACAAGGAGTGGGAGATGAATACAATCTATCAACATTCCTGTCAACATAACTATTCTTTTTCTTCCTTTCTTTCTATGAATTATAGGCCAATACTGGCACAAGAACAAATGCGTACAACTGCCTATAAATAAATTTAGACTAGAAATTACAATAAAGTCTCGTACTACTAAATAATGAATTTATGGAACAAACTTCAAATATGAATAGTGAGGACAAAAAAAATCTAACAAAATTAAGACTGATATGACAGAAATACTAAGGATCATCAGCTTCAATGGCACATGACTTCTCTTCTATTCCTGTATTATAGATAATGTTTGGCATGTGTCAGAGGACATAGCCAGTCTGTAACAGAATCATGACACTATCATTTGCAAAAGGGATGCAAAGGTCTAACATTTTATGAATCTTTGGCAATTAAGGGGAAATTAGCAGAAAAGGGATCATATGAATTAGACACAAGAAGTAACAGGTTAAGAACAGACTTTTTTCTAGCAGTCTGCTGAAGAACTAGCAAAGTATCTGTCAAGATGCTCACCATGTGTTTTGCAGAGATTAACTAATGTTTGAAATAAACTACTCACAGATTAATTAGTTATATTTTTTACAAATGACCTGCGCATGCAAAATTGCAGCTCTTAAAGGCAGCTATATTTTGCACCATAAGCTAATTTGCCAGTCATGATATAAAATAAATTAAACCTTTTTTGAAAAGCTCAAAAATATGCTTTTAAGATGTGTCAGATTATGTTGTTAAACCTCAACAGATTTACCTCAGCAAATTTTGTTTCCAGTTCAAAATTACGTTCTTCTATTTGCTTTACGGTGTTCCTTAAATGTTCATACATTCGTTGTGAATGCTCTGCTCTCTGTCTTTCATTGAGTTCCTTCATTTCCAACATTGTGATTTTCTTAGAAATGGACAAAATCTCACTGTTGGTTATTGCTTTTGTGGCCTTGTCCATGGCATTGTCATCCCCTACATTCAAAAATATTTAAATTAGGGAATACACGAGCTGATTCAACTATGAAAAGTATTCGCACCATGAAACAGAACATGAGTTTTGCTTTATCTCTGTCAGATAAACTTTATCAAAACACCTATATTATTTTTTTAAACTGCAGGCATGGTTATCTTGCCTTATTACATGTTTGAAAGATATCTAATTTGAATAAAATATTATTATCAATTAAAAATAGTTATATCTGCAACCACGGTTATTGAGACTGATAACTGTTTTCAGTGTAGCCTTTCACTTTATCGTTAATTCAGCTGGTAAAACTTTAATTTAAAATCCGTAAAAGAAATAGATGTGGATGAGTTCTTCTTGAATAACGGGAATGTAAGCTGTACACAAAGAAGCCCCAGCTATCAAGAAAAAACACTTTGTTACAGAGCATGAAACCAGGAAAAAGAAATCATTTTCCTGACAACCTACGAAGTACTTTGACTGACAATCAAGTTAGAACATATTGCACCTTATTTAAAAAAAAAAAAAAAAAAAAAAAGAAATAGAAATAGGTGATGTTGCTTTACAAGTCCCAGCTTTTAAACCCTTGACCCAGTAACCCAAGAAAAGTCAACGTGGAACAGTTTCCAGAGGAAGATGCCAAACTTGGTTTTGGTCAAATAGATAAGTAAAATCAAACAAATAAAAAACCAAACAAAAAAACCCACCAAAACCAATTAAGACCATTAATGAAAGACATAAAATAGTTTTCACTTTTTTTTTTGTGAGATACATCAATTTTTAAATGTTTTAAAATATTACTTTTACACAGGACATACCATTTGAATTTTAATGTTGCAATATAACTTTTCATACTTGCCCAGTTTAGTCATCTGTTCCCAAGCCTGTTCGACAGTGTGCAGTTTCTCTTTCGTGATCTCCAGTTCCTTATTCAATAAATTTATCTGTGCTTTCAAGGATTCATTCTCACGCTGTATGACAAAAAAAATTGCAACATAACAGCAAACTATTTAACTGTAGCAGATGTGGTGTTTAGTATCTATAAAATCTTTTAAATTAACAGATTTTACCTATGCACAACCCGTAATCTAAATATATGGCAACAGAAGAGCTTAAGTTTCCTCCTAAGCATAAAAATGCTAGTCTTTGCTCTCTCTGTTGTTTCTTACTGTCAACTAGTATTACTGTGAATATTTATCATCAGTGACTGTGATTCCTAGAGCGTCTAGAATTAGATGAAGAAATCTATGTTTGTCATACTAAACACCCCATTAACAGTGGAAAAGAAAGAAGTACTTCTGAAGGATATTTCATCTTGCACATAAATACATGTTTCAGACAGATCATATGCTTCTTTTAGCTCTTTTAGGCATCTACTATGATGCCAAACATTAGTTTTGTAACTGTTCCTTCAGTTACTCCTCCAAACAGAAACACAAATTTACACATTAACCAGTAAAACAAATTTAATACTTCATATTAATTTTCAATTTCTAATTTTCTAAACACATTTTTAGTTTGCTACTGATAAATGATTCTCTAGCTCTGTGAAATTACTGAAATAGGCAATGCAATTTTTCATACACCCAAAATTTCATAAAATAGAGAAGGAATCATTCGTTCTTTAGCTAACACAAATGCAACTATCTGTTCCCAAGCAGACAAATACAATAGTTCAATAAGTTTATCCACCACATGTATTTAACCCTTGTCAACCACAGAAACCCAACAGACAAGAACATGACATGAGTTTTAACTAGTAGTTAAACTACTGCTTTCTTGGACTATTATTTCTGACATGAATGAAAAGTGGGAGGTAGTAAACTATCTTTGAAGCCAGCTTCACAGTTCTTGAAAAGATGCTCCCTTCTACTTGAGAATAAAAGTTCAAATGAATAGTTACGTATTTGCAATCCCCCTGACATTTTTCAAACACATTGTGAACAATCTTTGGTTATTTACTTTTTTATGGAAGTAAAATTCTGAAGGTTTACTGACTTTTGGAACTGAACATTTAATTCTTTTAATTCAGGAATTAGTAAGAGTATTTTCTTTGAGAGAAAGCTTTGAAAGTGTTTACACTCATTCTACTTTCCTTATGACCTCCAAAACTGAAGACAACAGCAAATATTCCTTCTGCCAGCCTTGTTTTGGTAATCAAAGAACTAAAACAACTTTGTGAGCAAACATACCCAGAGCTTAACTTAAAAAGCAAACAAACAAAGAAAAAACCCAAACAACCAAAACCACCAAAACAATTTAACAAAATGTGTTTATGTACATCTATTGAAATAAAATCTGGGACTCTGTATATGTTTCTTAATCCACTGGAAAATACCAGGTAAGCAAATTAAAATTCTATAGCAACAGTAAGACTGGCTCCAACATCTCATACCCACTATGCAACTGTTATAACCAGCAGTTCTAGTGTTGGGACTTCTGTTCTATCTTTCTATTAAGTGAGAACAAAAACCAATGTAGAACAAATGTATAAAGTGGGTTTTTTCCCTTAGGGTCCAAACATAATGCAAACATTACCTCCATGTGTTCCATGTTTGTTGTCCGTTGGACGAGTAAATTATCTTTTTGTAACATATCTCTGTATTTAGCAGTTAATGCATTATACTGCTTATTAGCCAGTTCTAGCTCAGACAATGGCACGCTACCATCCAACACTTTTTGCAGAGCTGCAATCTTAAAGCTAGCCATTTCCTATGAAAATAATCAACACAATGGGTTACTAAGGTCTGCTAGACCTTTAAATAGAAAAAATAAAATTACTCCATGGAAAAAGAATATCACTTAATACAATGCTTTAGAACATGATACTGGTTTATTTTACTAAATTACTGTCCATCTTTATAAATTGCTTGCAATAAACATTGACAACATTTCTCTGGTATTCCAACTCTCTGGGTAATTTTACCAATAGTTGCCTCTTAATCATAAGGCACTGTCAAAAACATATTTTATAAAGATGAGTTAATACAGGCCCCAGCAATCTGCAAGGCCAAAAAGTAAGATTTGGTTTCATATGACACTTTCAATAAAAAGAGCTTGTTGAAGTAACTTCAGAAGGGGAAAACTGACAGGTTTCGTATTATGATGCTTATTTAAATACAAATAATGTTTTGACAAAATTTACCACAGCATTTAATAAGTATTTGGGCAATGCATTCAAGAAACTAGTACTGCCTCCATTTAAAAAAAGTGTATTTATTGCCAAATTGTAAAAATAAAAATGTGTACTATTACTACTATAAACTATACCTTGAATCGTTGCAAGTTTCCAATCTTCCCTATAACTGCAGTCTCCATATATGTTATTTCACCCTTTAGTTTCTCATTTTCTTTTCTAAGATGCCGTTCCGTTTCAAGTAAAGTGGTATACTGCCTTGTTAGTGACCTTTCATTAACTCGTAAAACAGTTATTTTTCTATTATTTTCTGCAAGTACTTTTTTTCTTTCATCAGGATCCAGCTGAAGTGCACTGAGTAAATTCTGTAAAACAATTTTTTTAACAAGAGCTTTGTAGAGAAATATGGTAAAACTCAACTACGTAGACAAGCTTTCTTGTACATTTTTTAATCTAGGTGTAAAAATTCTGTTTATCTGCCTGAAATAATTTCTTTTTGCTAATAAAACATATACACACACTCAACGCATGCATAAGTATACAATATTCTATTATAAGAAAAAAAAATTAAATCTTCAAAATCATTAGTTTCTGAGGAATAGAAGCGAAATACATCTGACTGACTAATTGGAATTTTAGTTAATGCTGACATTTTGAAAATTTAGAGCAAGAATAATTCTTTGCATATATTATCATCAGTCTTCCCCTCTTTTACTAGAATCAAAATAGATGTATTGGAACAGTTTTCTAAATCAAATAGAATTCTTGTGGTTCCTAACAAACACTAATAACATCCTATTTTGAGGACCAAACCAGTATTTGTAAAGTAACCACAGGACCCATCATAAGGAATCATGAGTGTGTTTGTGTGTATGTGTGCACACACGTGTGTTTGCATGCATATATAAATCCGCGGTGGGGGAGGCGGACAGGGGGAAGAGTGAACTACAACTCAGGTTGCAGAAGGCATGTGAGCTTTAGCTTCGCTGTCACACATATCAGCTTGCCAAGGAAACAGGGAATAGAAATTGGAGCTGTAAAATCCCAGATTCCTATGAGCCTAATGAAGAAGCGTCAGCAGGTAGCTAGAAAAAATTCCTGAGCCTGAAGCCATGAAAAAAATCTAGTTCTGTGACAACTGGCACAGATTTGGCTTTTCTGATCAAGAAGCCTCTTTTCCTTAAGATTTTAAGAGAAAGCAACACATTTTCATTGATCATTCACAGTGAATTAATTTCAGAGAAATGTTTAATCTGAAAATGTTCACCTAATTCTAATCAAAATTACATACTAACAAAAAATAATACTACATAATAGTATGCATTTCTTATCTTTGGATGTGTTTCTGGAAACAAAAGCTATTGGGAAACAGTAATTTCTGAAAAGATCTCAGCAATACTTTGATAGCAGCACTAACACCATAAAACTCCATTGTATTTTAAAGACATTTAACAAAACCAAATCCCAGAAATATCAATTCTGCTACAATCTACTCCTGTGACTCTAGAAATGCAGAATAAGATACTGAACAAATTAAGTAAGATGACACCCCCCTCCTTGTTTTTTTTAAACATACAGTAGAAACACCTGCAAAACAATTTCAATTTCACTTTTCTCGAAATATATTTAGACTTAATTGCCTCAGGATACAATTATTTTGCAAATCAATTACACTTATGAACATGATTATAAGCAGGACCACATACCACTAGGGTCACCCCTCAGCAGAAGAAAAGGGTTAGAACTCAGCTGTTTAAACTTAGGCATCCAAAGTCATTTTCAACACCTTGTGATATCCTTGCCCTGTGTCTGCTTCTCTAAAGGGACATGTGTCCCCCATATGTCTTCTGTTGTATTTGGCAGCTTTTGGTATCTGCCCAAAGATACGCGAAGCCATCTAAAATTGCATTATGTCTGTGATTTGGCACCTGCATCAATTCCAGAAACTTTTCCATGTCACCTACTTAAAAAGTTATTTTTCACTTTTCTTAACAGAATATTGAATTTAGTGAAAATAAATCAAAATAGAAAGACAAAGTCTGTTTCCTGTTTTTGTGAAATACTGATACATATACATTAACATGTATATATAAATAAGATGTAATTCAAAGTAATAATGTTAACTCTTAGTATAAATTAGTGTTTTCCATGGGGGTGCCTGCACTGCTCTGCCTCCCATTCAAACAGCCTGGATAACAACTGCTGTTCAGTGAGCAGTGTGAATGTAAATAGTGTGTGCGAACAGAATACCTGAGACTGACTGAGAGGGCATTTGCTCAAAACTGATAACGTTAAAGAGGAGAATGACCATCAACCAGACTGAATAGTAACCATAAAATTAGAGACCTGAAACAAAGAAGTAGTCAGCTTGAAAATTAGTATAAAAGAAGCATGAAAACTTCTACTGGTGGGGGCAGAGAGAGTTATAATGCAGCACTCAACCTAGTTCATCTTCAGAAGCTTCCCTACTGTCCCTGCATCCTCTGTGCAGGTGTGAGTGCTCTCTCCCTGCTGGACACCATGAGCCTCAGCACTCCAGCTGATGGACTGGCAGTATCAAGTGCAACAAGTAGGGACCCACACCTCAGCTGTGTGTATGTGACCTCCTGGGGCAATTTCTCCCCAGTGCATGGATTAGCAGACTGCAGGGAGGCGCACGGGTACATCTAACACCAGAGCACCCCCACATGAACACAGTACCCTGGAGTACACACAAGAGGTATGTGTACGCAGTGAACTTGCACTCTCAGGAAAGGGGGTGTGTGCTGCTAACCTGAAGGGGCCAGGGAGTGAATACAACTGTGTGAATGTGGATGTGTGGGATGAGAAATATTTGGGATTAATTCCTGAATGGTGCTTAGAGATTGTTAGGTCTACAGTAACATTTTTTATGTGCTTTAATATTGTGATTTACCTTCTGTATTGTTGATACTGATTCTGAATGTATAGTTCACTGATTGGTAGTTACTTAAATTCCACTAATAAATCAATAAACCACCTCCCTTCTCATTTGATTTGAATTGAGCAGTTTTTCCCTGCAATATTTTCCTCATCTAACAAATTACAGTATTGTATCAAAACCTCTATGTATCAAAACCTTTTTGAAAAATGGAAGCAACAAAATTACCTACAGAATATGCCTTTATTTTTGTAGCATCCTGTTCTTTTTGCTCTTCTAGCTTTTTCTTTTCCTCTTTCATATCTTCTGATTCTTTCTGCCAGCTTTCCTTTTGACTAAAACAGTAATTAAATATTTTCATTTAGAATGATGAAAGACTTGATGATTTTTAAAACTGTAACTAAAACAGCAACCCTGAAATGTTGCAAACCAAGATACTTATTTTTAGCAGTAACATAATTTGAAAAAGACATTATAAATTGTAGATGGATTACTGAAAACTATCCCCTCTGTTTAGGCTGCAGCTGGTTTAATGATGAAAATAATTCTTGAAGTGTCTTATCTCTTCTTCACATGTGTACTATAGTGCAGAGATAGAGATGTCTTACTCCCCAAAAATACACACACATGGGATTTAATCTGCTTTAAATTACGCACATGTATTTCAAATTAATTACTTTCTTGAACATGTCTTTATAAAAATATGCGAAGTTTAAAACTTTGGTAATAAAAACATTTCCACTTTACTTACCTCTCTGGAAACTCCAGATCTCCCATTTATAGGAAGGGAAACAAAAATCATACTACTGGCATTTACCATGTTGTGAGCTTGGAAATGGGCCTTGTCTTTTTGAAGGAGACTAGGCCCGGCAGATTTCAGCAGGTATTCACAATTGTGCCCAATTTATCATTAAGGTTGGAAAAGACCTCCGAGATCATCGAGTCCAACCATTAACCTAACTGCCAGGTCCACCTCTAAACCATGTCCCTAATACTTTGGCTGGTAAGATTTACAGCTAGATAAAATGGTTTGGCAAATAATGAATGACTCTTTCCATAACTGCTTCCTTTGCATGAAGCACTTGCACGTTCATTAGCTAAGAGAGACAACTTGCAAGGGGAACAAGGCTTCTGCAGCTCCTGAGAGACAGAATACCTAAGTTGATTTTGAAGTACTTTTAATTAATCATACAGAACGGCACAGTATCATAAGGAAAAGATTACTCGCTCATCCCCTGAGAATTCCCCACAGCATAATAGTTGGCTTTTTCTTTAAAAGAAGTCGGTTCAAATTTCCCCTCAGGAAGTGGACAGAATTAAACTGTTTCCCATAACTAAATTCTGCATTAGAGGCGAGACTTCTAAACAAAAGGGCAGGCAATGGCTGTAATATTAACTCCATTTTTTCAATGGTTTTGCAAATTATTCCTTCTATTACATTTATTTTACTTCAAATGCATAAAGGACACAATTTCCCATGCTAGTTTTTGTATTTCAGTGAAAAAAAAACCAAAAACCATAACAAGATTCAGCTTCACTGTGGCCCAAAGTACTCTCCTCTATCCACTTTTATTTATTTATTTGAAAACAAAAAAGGCTATGAACTGTTTATACGTGTCTAATAAGGAAGTTCCTATAGAGTGTATAGGATAGTTTAGGCTAGTTTAAACAAATAATCAAGAGTATTTCAGAAGTAGTATTTTCTCTTCAAAGAAGATCTCTTAGTTTCTTCCATAATGGAAGAAAATGGAGGAAAAGGAAACAAAATGCTCTGAAAGTGAGTCTTTATAGGATGCCAAGTCACAGAATCTCCTCCCCTAACTTCAATCTGTAACAGGTTTGGAGAAGGAGCCTTGAATCATCATCTTGTCCCTGTCATTGGAGGGATCTAATCTAGTAGAAAATGAGGCAGTATATTATAGCCTTTAGTATTTTCAAAAAGCTATAGCTTTAATGCCTCTAACAGAGACAATGTTATCTGGGAAGTCTTAACTGATTCAAAGAACAAACCCAAAAGATAAAACACCCTTATTCCAAAAGCCATCCAGTGACTGTTCATTCCAGTCCCATGACAGAGAGGACACAACTAACAGTCTGTTAACTGAAGAATCCAAATCACCATATTCATCCCTATGCTCCTACCACATGAAAATCCTTTTTTTTTGACCATAAGAAGAGTTTTACAGAAATTAGATTCAATGAAGCATATAAAGGAACAAAGAGTCTGAAAGAAAACCAACTACGAAGTCCTGACAATCTGAAATTTTGAAAGAGATCTCTGACTGTATTTGGATAACAGTTTTCTCTCCCCCCCCCCCCCCCCCCCCCGCAGGAAAACTGTTAGGACCCATACTTGAAAGCAAAAGAAAATGAGACGGAAGAGTCCGTAATATCAGGTTCTAATAAAATACAAGATATCAGATGCAGAAAGCACAATGCAATCCTCACTATAAAGTATGCAATATGAAAAGAGTCCAGCAGAAAATGTTTTTTGTAAGTTTTCTGAATCTTTATAGGACTAAAGAAAATATATGGAATCTATATCCAAAAGCAGCAGCATTTATGACATTAATCAAAGAACTACTTCAATACAGCAGCAAATGTTGTATTCAAAATTATTAAACATTTAGATAGTTGAACTTTTGTAATTCAGAAAAAAGAACAATACCTTTGATATTCTTTATACAGCAAGCCTTGTTGATGACGAATTACTGCAAATTTTCGCTTGTAGTCCTCTACTGAATCTTCTAATTGTTTAAGTAACTGTTCTTTATTTTCCAGTTCCTAATATTTATTTTCCAAATAAAAACATTGAAGTGATTAATATAAGTTTTAAACATGAAAGGATTAATCAAAATGCCAGTTCTCCCTTGCGTTTTTCATGATAGATGCTTCTGTCATGAACAGTGTGAACTGCAGATACAAAATGTGTATTTTCTTTAGAAGCAACAGATGAAAAAAGTCCAATAAACTTCGGCATTCACATTAGTAGATGTGAAATAGTGCATAACTGCACTGTGGATTACAGACCTCAAAGTTCAAAACATCATAACATGTTGCTAGCCCACAAAGAATACTAATCGAATGTCTAACTGGAAAGTGGTATTTCCTTCTCATGTTCCCAAATACTCTTCTACTTTATAATCATATACAGAAAATATTCTCTAATCAATAATAGTAAAGTGATCAAAGACAGAACAAAATAATTAAATAATAATAAAAAGGTAAGTTCTTTTCACTCCAATTCTCAAAGAGTCAATTATTCTTTACATATGCTTGTTTGCTGTGCTTCCCACGGGAGCTTCCCATGGGAATCACTGGCTTCAGTTTCAATGTATTTATGCCTCTTTTTACAAATGTTGACATATTTTTGACAAATAATGGAATGAAAATTCATATGGTAAATAAATAGAGACCTTTGCTGTATAGAGGAAAACTGCTCAGAGTAGGATAGGCACATGCAGACTCAGGTGTGGAATCCAGATAGCAGTAAGAGAGAATTTTTCACAGAATGAGTGCAACTACAGAAGTAGAAGGAAGAGTGGGCAAATATTTAGATCAAAATTCAGATTTAAAACAAAAAAATCTGAATTGCTGTCAAAAATTTAATTAAGTATTACCTTCCAGGTTTACAACACAGCAAAATACTTACCGCTTTAAAAAAACAGAATAGCCCAAAGAGTTTACAGGATCAGAACTTCAAAATAATTTGAGAGTTCTACCATGACACTAGATTTTGGAGGAATTAGATATATGTTACAAATATTCTTGATATCAAGGAGTAAATGAGTTACCTGTATAAGACGTATTAAATACTCATTCAGAGAATTAATCATATTAACACTTGAAGGAGCCATTCCTTCTGGAAGATTCACTGTTCGGAAAACAATATTGGCACCTTCTGACTGACGTAATAAGCAGATTTCATTTTTCAGTTGTGCAATCTAAAGAAAGGAAACAAAAACATAAAAAGTAGCTCTTGCTATTCAATTAAGAAAAAAATCACTGATGGAAAATATATTGTTTGCCTGTACTATATCAGTTGTTATTAACAACTTAATTCACTTCCATTTATATTCTAAAGCATTCAAACACTCTTTAAAGTAACCTTTTAAAAATGCTGTGAATCCATAAATCATTAAATGCATAACATCTTAAGCCAAATTTATCAAATTACTCCAGCAATCAGGGCAGCTTCACATATCTAAGGATTCACCACAGTTTTATTCCAAATTGTTTAAAACACAGTGCATTTCCATTCCTTTTAAAAAGATGGAGTTTTGGATAGAATTATTGCAGTGGTTATTCGATGGTTTATTCTAAACAAATCTTTGCCTTTTCATTTAACTTCTTAAAAGCTCTCTGGTTCTCTACTCTAACAGTACATAAAACACTATTCCAGAATATCAGTTATGGGCAAATTTTTTTGCATCACCAAAGCTGTTCTAAAAGGCAAATTTAAATTTGGCTTCTCGTAAGATAATATTCCATTCCTCACTCCTGCCCTGGAAGAAGCATTCCACAGAATCAATTGTACAACCTAAAACAAGATACAGGATTTTAGAGAATGATTCATCATTTTAGAACACTTAAATCTCTGTTACTTATTTATAAATAACAAATGCAAGACTACTGGCTTTTGAAGAAAGTCATTTGTGAGCTTTTTCTGGGCACGGCTCTCCCCAAAAGATAGGCATGCTTGGTGTTTAACATGATAGGATATTCCAAGGATAAGGTAACATTAAGAAGAGTAAGATTTGAACTAAAAATGGACAAATTGGTAGATCCAATATATAAATTTAATTAAGATTTGTATAATTATACTGTTCACATAAGTCAAATTCAGTATCTTATAGACTGTGTGGTTTTGTTCTAAATTATCAGAGCAGCCACTTTTCAAGTACAAAATAAATTGTATAAAATAAATTTTATACCTTTTCATTCGCATTTGCCAGCTGATTAGAGAAATTTGTTGCCTCCTTCTGAGTCTGTTTCAGTTCCTGTCTTAATTCTTCATTTCGTCCTGTAAGCTGGTCAACCTGAGCTTTCAAATGCACACTAGCATCAAAGATTCCCTCTGAATTCTTTGACTCCATTGCCTAATACAGTAAACATTTAATTAACAAAACAGAGAAGTGGTGCAGAAAAGCTTTGTTTTTTCATAATAAACTGGAGCCCTCAAGTTTAGACTACATGAGATTAGCAAAAAGAATGAAATTTTAATGTTTTAAAATCTACTTATCAGTTTTCTGATGATATATTTGCCATTGACTGTGATTTAAATGGTTAAATTTTCCTGTAAAAACACTAATTTTTTTGGTAAGATGTTGAATAAAGAATTTTTCTTAAACATTTCCTGCAGGTCCCATAGAGATAAAAGACATGCAAACAAACTTTTACCTAAGCTTTATGACTGGGACAATAAACTTGCCAAAGACAGTTTTATCTATCCAGCTGAAGATTTTTGTTTTATTCTTTTTATTGGAAATCTCTTGTTGCTGTATATTTTTAATTTGCATTTTTAAAAAGGTATCACACTATGTACTCCTACTTGTAACTAAGGAAGTATATGTATAAGGAAGCTACTATTTAATTATACAATAACCCAATAATTGAGGAGGAAGAAAAAAGCTTGTTAATCCTGTAAAGCGAAATAGTACTTTAGAAACCAAGCTTACGTTAACTAAACGATCCAGACTAGGGATTATTAAAGCTGTTTCTCCTCCCTTGACACTAGGATCCTTCTGCATTTCCTTGACAGCTTGCAATATTTCTTTCATTCCTTGTTCAAGTTGTTTATTCTCTTCTGACAATTCTTTTACTGTAATAAAAAATGTAAATGTGTCTAAAAGCACTGAAAAAATGAGTTAAGGTTTCCTAGGACATTTCATCATAATATTTGTTGATCTGATATATAAAAAGAATGTTCATATTATATATAGACGTAACGAATTAGGAAGTTAAAAGTAGAGCTGCTAGGAACATCTGGAGAGTGTATTTTGCTGGAAAAATAGCAACAAAACAATAATGAAATGCCTCATGGGAACACATTTGACTTTATTGAACCTTCCAGTATTCAATGTTTCCTGCCACTTTTTTCACTTCTTTAGTAGCCTGTCTGACTGGCTTTCACAAATCCAGAAATGTGGCTATCTTGGAAATGTTTGGCTGTAACAATGAAGTATATAGGAATTGCCTGAATTCCTGCTGCAGACTGGGAAAAAAAGAACATTTAAATTATTTGGCTGTAATAAGGACTCTCAAGACATATAGTTTTCCTGACACCATTAGTCTCTCAGTGGAATTCCAGAGTTTCCAGCACAGAGCAAGCAGTCTGGAAACTTTAAAAACAACAAACCTGTCAGGACATTCTCGAACATATCTTAACAATACGGTTAACTGTCCTGAAGACCCAGGAGTGAACTGCAAAATCTGGAGCAGTTTGAGCAGTTTCACTGAGTCTATTTTGAAAAGTCAAAAAGAATTTTTAGAATTCACATTCTCTGGGAAAAAATTAAGATTCTTGCCTAGAGAAATTACCATTATTTTTATTTCAGAGTTCGCAAGCGGTGCACTTCAGCTAACATACATATATACATAAGCAGCAAGTAGGTTTAATTCCCCAACACTTCCTTGGATCCAGAAAATTACACAAGTAAATTGTATAATTGTTATAATTGGGATCACTCACAGAGGTAAAGCCGTTATTAGGTCTGATTAATGAAGGAAGAACATGAGAGATCCCAGTTTAATGTAGTTAGTAGGAATAAGCTGTTTCATGTATTATCACTAATTTAAGTGATAAAATTTAATTTAAAATTAGCAACATCATGTATTTATACACAGCACACAAAGATATACACTAATATAAACACAAAATTAAAAAAAAAAGTCTTTAATGAGAATCAAAGAAATTCCAATTCGGTAAATGCCATTTACATTCATTGTTTTGTAATCACTGTGTTCACACCTGGACCAATTCACAACCATAATTTCCACAGTTCAGAAGTATATCAGAATGACTGTATAATAACCTTGTATGTACGCAACAAATTCAACCATTGTGAAAGATACCAAAGTAAACTGCATTGAAAACAGAAACTGTAACGTCAGATTATTTGTGGTCACAATCATAGAAACAGATCAACTAAATAAACAAACTATCTGCAGGTACCTGATAATATTCCCTAGTTTTAAAACAGGTTGCAACTTACATTTAGATTGAAATTGGGCTATTACAGTCCTGTTCTTCTCCAAATCTCTCTCTCTCACACTTAATTCATTTGCAAGATACTCATTCTAAAGAGAAGAAAAAAGAAGACTCAAAATTTGTAATTTAGGAATTTTACTATTAGAATTTTCATTAAGACCCTGTGGTTAAATGAGAATAAATGCTTGAAAATATTGCTAATCCACATATATTCAGCAGTGAAAGTACATAGTATGTAAACCAAAATGAGGTGTTATATAGAAGGCAACAATCAAAGAAATAGCCTCATCTTCACAGTCAAAATTATCAGGAAAAAATATTTAAACCATGAATAAAGTTTATATAAATAATTATCCTGTTTTGTTTTTTTTAAAACCTTGTACTACCTGCACTGCCTGGCTTCTGCATCTTTCAAGATCTAATTCTGTATAATTATTTAGCATATTCTTGATCAACAAATCTCTGGATATCTGCTCATTCTAAAAAAAAAAACCAACAGTAAGTTCTTAGTATAGGATCCTATCTCCATTTATATACAAAAAAATTATATTTCCAAGACTTATCTTCCAAAATACAAAAAAACCCACTTCTTTTCTACTGAAAATGCAATTAGTAGGCATTATTCATTCCACAGCTTGGCTAACACAGTATTTTAAGAGAAATCACAACAGCAAAGCATACTCCTGTAGCATGGAAAAAACTGTTGTATGATTGAAAAAAGCCTGATGTATATAGACTTATACTTTCCATTGATCAATTACATAGCTCAACGGGCTCAACAGAAATGCCATCAGTTTCAAAACATTTCAGTTAAAGATAGGAAAGACCTATTTGCTTATCTTATACATTGTAACCGTGATGTTTCCTCATCACATTCTTGGATGGTTACTCCCAGACAAAAAATACACGGATCCTAATTTTAGAAATCTAATGTTCTAGTCCCAGCCTTTTTTCAAATTTGGAGTACGCCTTCATGAAAATTTCCCAGTCCACATATGAATGTCCTGCCTGAAATGCAATGGCAACAGAGATGGATTCTCTGGAAGAATTACACAAGGGGTATCCCATATAACACTGTCTAGGGAAACATGTATTCTTGGGTCATGCAGCAGTTGGAACAACAGTCTGGTACAGACCAAATGTCTGTGAGACTCTGAGGGATTGGTTTGATCCATGCCCCAAAGGTATCTCTAGCAACCAAAGCAATGTCCTCCACTATACAGAAAACTAACACAGCTTTTCAAGGTACCAATTTAGGAAGCTACCAGTGAATAATTTTTTTACATGATTTATCATGTGAATAAAAGAAACCACAGTAAGGATCCTGAAATCAATCCATTCTTTCACTGATTATATAAAAAGTTTTCAAAAACCCTTTTGAGAACCTAAAAGATTTTATCATTAGAGATCATTTTAATAAATAATGGAATTTTTCATTGGAAATATTTTTTTCTGAAACCAGATATACATTATCTTTGTGAGTTGGCAGGGAAATGGACAAAAAGAAGAATCAACTCAGGAACTTTGTAGATGTTTCCCAGAAGGAAAGGCCTTTCTCATTCCAAAAGTCTAACTTTACACCACCTGTTCTCCCTGGAGGTAGGAGACATCCTCTAGTCAAATAACAACTGCATCTTTTAACAGAAATCTCATCTTCTATCTTTCATACCAAAGGACTGATTCAGTCCCTACTTCATTCAACTAACGCTTGTAAATTACCATTTGTATTTCTCTGTATTTATTTAAAACAATTTTTAAAAGTAATCCTCCAATTATGTTGTTTAAAATAAAGTTGCAACAATTGATTTGTATGAGATGAAAGGCTGTATGCACTAATAAGAAAAGTGATGAGTACTTTGTTTACATAGATGTGTGTAAGGTCTTAGAATAAAAACTGTTCTCTCTTCGTACCCATCTACATGTGTGTGCACAGGTGTTGTGCAAAATTTTTCCACCAACAGAATGAAAATATATGCCTACATTTTTCAATCCTATGTCAACAAATAAACTGAAAATTAATGACTTGGCCCTTTTTTTATTAGAAGAAAAAAAGCCCAATTCTATTAGAACTATCCTATAGCTTTAGTTAATAAAGATGAAAGTAAACTAACGCATCTTTATTTTTTGAATTTATCTTTTAAATGACTGCAATAGATATAGACATACACATACTATAAAGGTGTCTCACCTGTGATCTAAGAAGCACTAATTCTCTCCTCAATTGCTCTATGAGATTTTCAACAGGATCTACCTGACCTGAGTGTTCTGATTGCCCGTTTTCAAGTCCACTTTCCAAAGTTTTTACTTGCAACAATTCTGTTAAGCATTTCTTTCCTTCTCTGTCTTCTTGAAAGGCAGTTAAATGAGAAAACTTTACTTGTGAATAGTCTTGCTTATCCTTCAATGTCATTATTTGTGTTTTGTGCATTACTGGCTTTCCAAGAGCAGATGAACAAGGAAGCAGAGAATTTTTGCTGAGACATAGTCCCTGGCTAAAATCTTCCTGACCTGTTTGGTCTGAATTAGAAGTTATGGACACTTGTTTCTGAAAAGATGGTTTGTTTCTGTAATTCCAGTTATTAACCTCTGAGGTCTGAGACACTCGCTGATGAGCAGAAAATGAACCTGTGTAGTCTGATTTTAAGTCTTCTGACATCTCTCTATCATCTCTAGAGTCTGTTATCCCTGATGTCTGTGTAAATTGTAGCTCTGGTGAAATGAAAAGCTCTTTTATACTAAGAGTTTCAGAATTACAGTTGTCATTAACTAGTTGCCACTCTGCCACATGTTTTGAACCTAAACGGACTGAAGAAGTATTTCTACTTTTTTCCAGGTGATCTAAATTCTCAAGTATGCCAGAAGTTCTTCTAGGTAGATTTCCCACAGCCTTCCTGTTTTCAGCTATATCCTTCTCTGACTTCAAAAGTCTAACTGGTGCTTCTCTATCTGGAAGTGTGTTTCTCCCTTCCATGTTACGCAAGCTGCAAGCCTATATTCACAAAAATATAGAATATTCATTAGTCTTCTAAAAAAATTACAAATTATTACTTTTTGGATTTTTTAAAAGCAGTTAATAAAAGCACCTAGAAAATATTTGAACAGATATTTACAAAATTACATTATTTTTATTTTGAAAGAGAAATACAATAAATGTTTATGAACTTGCTTTATGAACCTACCTTTGCTTTTACTTCAGCAATATTATGCCTGTTCAAGAAATCCAACTTCCTCTTATTCATTCCTTTCTCTTCAGTAAAGCTATCAGTTATCTGCACATCACCCGCATCCAGTCCTAATTGCAAGTAAAAGTACAAATAATGAATGATTATGAATTTTTAATTGGTCTCCAAGCACGGGAATATATTCCATTTAGTATACCTGAGTTCTAGTTTTCTACCTGCAAAGTAAGGAGCTGTAAACCTTTCCATTTGAGCACATTATGCTTCCCTGGGTGGCAAAGAATTGAAATTTTAGAATTTTTGAAACACACACATTATATAGATTTACTGGAAATCATGGCGAGATCATCCTGCATCCAAGAACTGCAGGCCAATGACACAACTCTCAGTGATGCAGTACTAGCCATCACAAGTCAAAAAGCTACTGGGCTGTAAGACTACGCAAATACAAAACCACTCACTTCTTCCTACAGATTCAGTGAAATGTATTTAGCCTTGTAATTTAAACAAATGAGTAAATATAACGTAGCTATAATAAGTATAGACAGCATGTTTCTGAAAGGACAGTTTATAATAAAAAAAAAAAAAATCCTACCTGTTGCAACTTTTCTTCCTTTCTCCTGAGCCAACTTACGAACCTGTTTTTTCAGTTCAATTCTTTCTTCTTCTAGTCTTTCAATCTGCATATTATTATTCACAGATCAGTACTTTGTTTTGTTCAAATACATTTTTATTATGTAGCTCTCACACAAAACCAGGATTTATCACTTGCCTCTTGCAAAAGAATCTGGTTTTCAGCTCTATATTGCTGCTGCTTCAGTGCTTTGCTGTTTCTGAATTCATTTAAATTGATCATTGTCTTTGGCTCAAGACCTAAAACACAGTATATGCTGTATAATTTATTTATTGAGGAGGAACATTAATCCTATTAATCATTAGAATGCAGTTAATTTAAATCAGAACATAACTAGTCAAGTAGTATTAAAAAAATAATACATTGATAGTTGAATATATGTATTTCTATATATGTACACACATCTTACGCTCCATGTAATAACACCAGAAGAAAGCATTATTTTACTTGAGTTACTCGAAAATCAAAATGCAAT
The DNA here is from genome assembly GCF_047370975.1 of Nipponia nippon. NCBI lineage: Eukaryota > Metazoa > Chordata > Aves > Pelecaniformes > Threskiornithidae > Nipponia > Nipponia nippon. Next base: position 48,476,401 of record NW_028262347.1, read on the forward strand.
AAAATGCCACCTAAAATTAACTATATTCAGGTTTAGATTCTTCTTGTATATAAAAATAAGCCTGTCCAAAGTTTTGTCTGTGTTTTTCAATCTAGCACTACAACTTCAGTATGTTATTGTTTCCAAACACCATATTATGCAATTAATTAAGCAGTGTACAGTCAAAGAGAAAACAAAACCAAAAAAGCACTACAAAACCTATTCTCCTGCTTTCTTCAGTCTAAGCAACCTCCAAGCCAAGTTTAGTCACGTACATTCAAGTTTAGTCATGTACATATTAGGCATTTTGTCCTAACTAACTAAAACTAAAACTACTTGCAAGTATTAGCGGAATATACAAAATTATTTCCAAGTAGTTACTTGGTATAGTAAAAGATTTCAACGGCATAATGTTATTTCAATTCTTACACAACAAGTAATTAAAAATGTAATGGATATAGCATACCTAAGCGCTCTCTGAGTTCTTCATTTTCATCAAGAAAATCATTTATTTTAAATTCAAGTTTATTGACTTCCTTAATTAATGTTTCAATTTCATGATCTCGTATTTTGATTTGCTTTTTTAAATCTTTTATTTCAGCAACAGCCTCTTCCAAACCATATATTCCCTGTAAAAGCCCAAACGGAAAGTAAAAACAAAACAACCAACAGAATATGTAAGAAAATAAATTATTAATCTGTCTTTCATCATTACACAGATAAGAAAAAATGTTTTTCAACCTGTATCACTCTTCTGTACTCTGCTTAGTGAAAAAACTTACTGAATAAAAAGCAGATCCCACAAACCTATCTGACTACAGTCTCCGCATATTTCAAAATTGAGTCCTTTTACTACATGATACTTCAAAAAATCATATCTTTAGTGTTCAATTAGTGTTCAAGGGAGTTCAGAAGCCCATATGAATGTGTCAAAATTGACAACTTGTAAAAATTGTTAAGTATGGCTAATAAATTGCATGCAGTCAGTGACCACTAAGTGTTATTATGAAAGAAAAGAAAAAAAAAACCATGCATCAGAAGTCATTCAATTTCTAATTAGAACACAGTCAATAAAAAATGGAAGGACAAAACGTTCTCCTAAAAATATGCTGAAATACCCTGTCCACTCTGACAAATCATTTACCACTTCATAGTCTCTCATTCGTTTCAGGGCCTCAGCAAGCTCTTTGTCCTTTTCTCTAGCATCTGCTTCTGCTAATTCTGCTGATTTCTCAGCCTCCTTAGTTCTCTCTTCTAGCATTTTTAACTTTTCTTGCATATCCCCAATACGATTCTGCTGAGCAAGAGATGAGTGACCTGGAAAAAAGAACCTTGATCTGTTTACCATTCAACTAGGAATTCTTGCTAACAGCCATTAAGCAAGAAAGAAACACTTCAGATAATGTTATAACAGAAATCTTCATTTTCTGCTCTTTTTAGTTAAGTCATTACAAAAGACTACATGAGAACTTTTTTTATTCCCCTAATCATTCATTCGAACACTAATTATGAGAAGTCAGTGCACATAAGGGACATCAGAATTTATTTTGAATTGCATGCTACTACTCATTTGCAATTCTTGATAGGGCTGAGACATTATATGTTATGCTCTAACCTTTGCAGAGCAGGTATAGTTTTATTAGGCACTGTATTACCCATAAAACCCACTGAAGTACTGTGAATAATTTTAAACTCTTTATGAATTTTTAATAAATGGAAATGAAAAAAATTAGAGACTAATATTACTCAAATACTGCAAATACTTTTTCTGTATTTCTAGAGAACGAAGAACAGTAAATCTGTGGTTTCTTATTTTCCTTTCCACAGATATTAAAATTAAATGATCATGTTACCTTTATCTTTTTGGAGATCATTTTTTAATTCCTCAATTACAAATGCATTTTGTTCCATTTCTTTGGTATACTGTTCAACTTGCTCAGTAAGCAATCTTATCTGAGCATCTCGCTCTTGCACACCCTACACACAAAAAAAAAGAAACTCTGTTAAAGAATTCTTCTTCACTGACAGGCAAACTACCAATATAGACCACCACACAGTAAATGAAGAAATTAAAAGTAGCTAAGACAAAACAATTTATAGAACATCAAATATACTGTACTTACAATATAGAGTTCAGATATTATCTAGAAGTTGGGTATATAAAGGCAAAGCAGGAAAAATAAAAGAAAGAGTAAAAATAAAGCATTCAAACACAAAAAAATAAAAGCAGTATTTTAATATATCAATTTTAAATGGAACAGTTCTCAAAGAGTAGGCAACGTATGATCAAAAGTTTCAGACGATACAGGTTTCTTACAGCTTCCTCATAAACAATTGCCAGTGGGAACTGAGAGATACAAGTTCAAGATCAGGAGGACTAACAATCCATCATACATGACACCTGTATTGCAGACAGCCTTTCAGCAAGTCATCCAACTTTTAAAAATTCATATGACACCTTGTTTTGCGTGTATATACATCCATAAGTACACACAGACTGTGAAAGTGAATTCTATTTATATTATACGATTTCTGTGCTTATACGTGAACTTTAGAAATATCAGATGTTATTAATGTTATTTTTTCTGTGATGAACGAAAAAAGAGGAAAAAGATAAAAAAGAGACTTGGGAAAAAGTTATAGAAAGTAATTATAATGTAAAAATCTTAAGAGTTGCTGACCTTACTTTATACCATTGATATGAAAAACAAAAGCTCAGGCTTTCTTAGAGGACAATTATAACCACTTTTCAAATCTAAAGGTAAAGAGTTTAGCAAAGTTCTAAGGAGTTAAACACAACCCTTTAGAATGTAAATATACACTGAACCATAACAAGCTCAGTCCATTTTGATTTAAAACACAGTGCAGTAGCTTGATTTAATTTTTAAGTAAGTGTCTGCTTTAAAAATAGGCTTATTTCCACAAAACTGTTCAAAACATCATGATAATGATGGTCATCCAAAAAAGCAACCTCTACAGCCATCTAGTCAGCTAAAACCAGACTCTACACCTCCTTCTCAAAGTTACTTTCAGCTGCCTTCCTCTTCTGATCATCAGAGGCTGATTTGTACTTAAGGTTTTTTTTCTCCTGAGAAGCTCTCTGTTCCTAGTTTTGGAAGACTGCATAAATATATCTCACCATATTGCTCAGTCTACAAGGGCCCAACATGTAACAGAAATGTCATTTCTGTCACATTTATTTAAAAAACTTGAAGCAAGGCAGGAAATCATCCTGGTACCATACAGTATGCTATCCATAATGTATATTTCAGGGTTCCTAATGGGCTGCGTTATTTATTTATTCTTCTTATGTTTTTCAAGAAAGCGGGGAAATTCAGAATCATAAAGAACTATGTAATTTTGCAGGAATATAAGAGATACTTAAATTCAGCTAGCTCTATCATGGGCTGAACCACAGAATTAATAGTATGGCATCAGGTACGATAAAGGAACACAGAAAATTAAACTCTAGGTCAGACTCTTCCTTGACTAACAAATTTAGAGGACAGAAACCGAGCTATAATTTAAAAACGTTAAACTATGGATGCTTAGATGTTACAGCAATCACTCTACTAATAGTTAGAAAAGATAAATATGAAAGTAACAGAACCAACTACTAAGGGCTCAGTTCATACAGCAAGAGAAGTTTCCTTTGTGCATTGTCTATTAAGTTAACTTTGTAGTGGAATGAATCAACCTTTCTCATAATTCTCAGACATAAGTAGTACATATTCTGGTATTTGCAAACTATGAAAGACTAAATAATTATTTGTTCACTAGCATATTTAGTGAATGGTAATTTTTATGTGTGTAATTTCTCACATAGACTGTACCTGCTGAAGGGCCAGTATACTGTTCCTGTCTACATCAAGTTGCGCCATTTTCATTTTCTCTTTCAAGTTAAACAACATTTGCTGATACTCTAGGAGTTCATCATCTTTTGAAGCTAAGATTTTCTGAAAAGAAGATGAAATACCATCAGAACACTTGAAATAATTCCTAAAAATAATTTAAAAGTATTTAAAAGTACCTTCCATTCTTCAACTTTTGCATTTACAGCTGCCAGGAGTGGATCGTCTTCTTCATTCTTTGCTTTCAGCTGGTCTGAAAGCTCTTGAACCTAGAAATGCCATTTGGATGAACATCATGTCACAAAAATGTTTTCCTTAACCAATGTGTATGTACAAACACACTACATCAAGAAGATACAATTTAACAGATTAGCATTACATGCAGCAAGGGAAGGTCATGACTCTTAAGAACAGAGTATGACTAACATTTTGTACAAAAAAATTTTGGGATCTGCAGTTTTAAAGTTTCCACCAAATTTAAAGATCACACTACTTTTGGAGAGTGTTATTTCAGTAGAACGTGTGTTTTTAACTAGACATGTTGAACATTTTTTAATTTAAGCTAAAATATGAAAATACAGTATAAACCTAAAAAAAATTACATTCAATAAGTCAGTTCTTACTTGAAATTTGTACTGTTCTTTCTCTTTTCTTAACTGATCCATAACAGTATCAGATTGTTGCACAATTCGTTTCATTTTGTTATATTCATCAGTCATCTTCTCCATTTCTTGCACTGATTCCTCAAGATTCTTCCTCATTTCTTGGTTTTGAATGTCTAACTTCTCATTAGCTTCAGTCAAATTCTGCAAAATTAAAGAAAAACTGCTTTTAAAAAGTGCACATCTTAATACCTGAATAAGCACTAATTGACAGCCACCTTAAACATACTTGAAAGTCTTACATGAAATTAGCACGGAAGAGAGTATTTCACCTCTAGATCATCAATTTCAACAAATCCGAACAGCAAATAGAAGACAGATCTCCCATTGCCAATAACTTCAATACCTCCGCCAGATTGACAGATGCAGAGTATATGCATCACAGAACCCCACTGCATTACAAATTCCCTTACTCCACATGACTTGATCTGTAAATTGACATAGCTTTGTGAAAAACACTATTGTCAGTAACAGTCTAATAAATACTCAGTAGCATGCATAGATTTTACCTGAATTTCATCCAAATACTGGACGAGCTCAAAGTTCTTTTTGGACAACTGTGATCTGTAATCAGAGTCCTCTCCTCTTCGTAATAGAATTGTTTCTTTTTGAGAATCTATTTGCCTCTGATAGTCAACTACATCCTGACGCAATTGCTCATTCTGCACAGAAAGCAATCCAAACTTAAATCTATTTTGAAGAGTTGAAGACAAAATTATTGCTTTTCTAGCAAGCTAACACAAAGAGCTAAGACAGTCAAAACCCATCCAAATTCCTACAGTTTGCTTTTAAAAAACTTAAAGCCTCACCTTTTTCTTTATGAGTTTTTTCTTCAGATTAAAAAGGAGAGAACAAGACCAAGAGAACAAAGCATGAAAAATATTAGAAATTATCTTTGCTTTAGGAAGACTAAACAGGAATCAACACAGAGAAAAATAAAATAAGAGTTTTCTATATACCTGTCCATGCATGTACATACATACACACACATACATAAAAGGGCATTTTGAGGAACTCTCAAGGTTTCCCCTCAGGACATTAATTTAGCTTTTGCTGTCTGTTTTATTCTCTCAGAGGCCAAGATTACAGGTATTAAATGCTATAAAATATGCATTTTTTTCCAAAAACAGCTAGAAAAAAATGCTTCAAGAGAACAATTAAAAAAAATTCTAGTAATAAAGAATGTTAACTCTAACTTTGCATTTATTGTTATATTAACATTTGACTTTTTATAATTTTATTTTAACCAATCAGACAATCTTAGCAAAAGCAGCAAGCATAAACCAAATCCTGTCTAATATCTATCAAATCTGTCAATAGTATTTAAGAAAAATACTAAAAATTCAAAACATGAAATCCAGACAAAATTAATGCAGAGAAGGACTATGTAAATTCAAATGTAGACACCTGCTGACCTCAATTAACTAAGTTTCATTGGAGCAGACGTACTATATATTTGCTAAATGTGATTAAAATTCCATATTCTCTTTGTACCAGCAACTAGGAAATGTTCTAAAACATCATACCACACCAAAGATTACAAATACAGAAAGCTAATAATATATTTATAAATAAAGTTAAAAATACAATAAATGAGCAATAATTCTTTACTAACCTCTCTCCTTAATTTGATGTTTTCATTTTCGGCATCTTCATTTCGAAGAGCAAGCTAGAGCAAGACAGAAAACCCTTCTATGGATCACTAACACCACAAACTATGAATACAAAGAACTCCAGAAACAGAACAGAAAACAAATGCACAGCCGTCCTACTTCATCAGTGGTTTTTTTAATTTCAGGCTCTTTTCAGAACACGGACTTTTCAAAAGATGTGCCAGAACAGCTTTTAGAGAGGTCAAGCTGAAGTCCTTCTTACCTGTTCATTCACTTTCTTCTCTTTTTCCAATTCTTTTTCTATATCCATTAACCGTCTCTCTTTTTGTTCTAATTGTTTTTCCAGTTGGTGGATCTCATCACGCAAAAAACGAGTATCACGACCACCAGCAGATCTTTGAGCCATCTTAAGAGTATTAAAATAACATTATAAGTATAGTACAGTTCTTCAAAATAGAAAGAACTAAAAAAACCAAAGCAGATGCTAAGACTAATGTGGCTAATATTCAGGAAAAGCAACAGAAAAGACTCACTAGCTTCTTTCAACAAAACCCAGAAATCTATAAAAATAAATGGGATTTATTAAAGTATAAAAAAATTCATTGTACATACAGCCTTTTGCAAACCTGAGGCTGAAGAATATTCAAAAGCCAATGAAAAGTATTAGCTAAAATGGAGGGCTATTACATCTCTTTACCAGATTAAAACACAAGTCTAAAAAACCTCATTAAAAAAAACCACCAAACAGCACTCTCTAAATTAACAAAATTTTAAAACATACCTCTAATTCATTTTGAAGTTTCATCACCTTTGTTTTAAACTGATTTTCTGTTAAAATAGAACAGATATAGTGAATTACCCAACAAGGCTAAAAGTACGTAAAACAACAACGGTTAACCTTAGTCTTTAAATATTGGCCTCGCTGAAGCAATTGACTTCAGAGCAGTTGTTATTTTATTCAGTTCCCTAAACTCAAAAATACCTAAAAATGCATTTAACAAATCACTTAGGAACATAATAAAAAGGCTTGCTTACCACATTTGGCTTGCTCTTCCCCAGCTTTTTCAACTTCTTCTAATGCCAGTTCTACCTCTTGAGCCTTCATCTGGGAAAAAAAAAGTATAGTAAACAAAGCAGAAATATTTACTACTAACGTAAATTAAAAGATTGTTCCATAGACCTCATGTTTAAAATGATGAAAACGTTTACAAAAGAACATTGATTTTCTCTTTTTAAACAAAGGAAACCAATCCCGCTTTTCCCCATGCTGACAATTAAGAAGTTCAGATTGTTGAAATATCTTCTTTAGTAATTTATTCTACAGGGCTACCTAAACATTCAAAAGCATACTGCTGAGAATTAAAAACAGTAAAAAAGCCTCTCTAAAACCAATGTGCTAACCTATGCTGCTGTTATTTCTTGCTTTCAGTACTTTTATGAGTAAATACAAGAAAGTATGATAGATTTATAGGATCAGTTTTAGGATGGCGGTGTTTCTTCATTCATGGTGACATTTTTATTTACTCTAAAACATCAACCTACCACAAAAACTTCTATTAAAGTTAAAATCATTACCAATAACTTATATCATCTAATCAATTTTTGAGATATTTGTTTGCGTTTTCCATCTATAAAACTAAGGTTCCCTAACTATATAACTGTGTTAGTCTTAATCACTTCCCACTGCTACATGCCATAATCCCAACAGCTACAAGCAGATACTCTGGTGCAAGCACACATTTAGCATATAAATCTCTTAGGAGTAACCAGTGTGTTCAATGCAGGAAAAGAAAAAAGAAAAAAAAAAAATAAACAAATGCATCTGCAAAATTGTAGAAAGTAAGGATTAATACAAACCTTCATTAGTGACTGAGTAATTTTAAAAAGGTGTATCAGTTGTTCTGGAGTTTCAGTTTTTAAGTCTTTCCCATCAACCTAAGGAAAGAGACAACAGTGTTTTTATACAAATATCAATGAAATCCACAAAATAAGTCATTGATGCATGTGAAAGACCAGAGACAGTTTAGGGAAGAATGTATAACAAAACCCTTATGTTCTGTTTTCCCCTGGAGTACCTTGGACATGGTCTGCAGCAATCTGTCTGCTAGTTGCTCTTGACGAGGCAGAGCATCTGGATCAACCTTCATAAGCTTCTTCCAATCTAAAATGGGTGCCATATTGAATTTATAATCTTTCCTGGAACAAAAATTAAAATAACAATTATCAGACAACATCAGTGCCAATCAATTTTATGTCAAATGATTTAAAGGAGGCTGGTCACTGAACCACACAAGATGATTCTAGTAACTGTATCGATTTTGTAACACTGATTAACATTGTGTTCATATCTTGGTCTACTGCAAACAATGAGACTATAGTAAAACCATTTTTTCTTTAAGTTAAAAATTACATCATGCATACTCAATGAATTTGTGACACTAACAGTGAAGATCAGGACACATGTGAAACCTCTATTTTAACTTTAATATCCTTCTTTTCATCCCCACCTCTCAATGCGGGATTTTTATGTTAATGAACAAACACAACCAGATGTCATTTGAACCAGCCCTTGTAGGAGAAACATCTCCTTACAATCACAAAATCATTATTCCTAATATTTAAAACACAACCAACACCTGCTTTAGTTTGATACCATAAGCATCCATTTCTTGACATTAATTTCTAAGATATCAAACTCTTGTATTAAATACCCTTTCCTTTTGATTAGAATACTTGAATTGATAAAGGACAGTAAACAACCTGGAAACTGACAAAAATCTGATCGGAAAGTGGTGCAAAGTTTTGTTCTACTGCTCACCTACTGGTTGCTGTGAGCCACAGTGACTTGTCATATATCTGAAAGTCAATGCAGTATCTGAAGAAGGCAGATGGGATGGGAAGTCTTGGATTATTCTATTCTCTGGAGCTGTCTCTAGCCTTTATTATCAATATTTAAAAAATTAGATTCTGCCAAGTTTAAAACAGAACATTTTTTTAATCTACTTATTGCCCCAAATTATGAATATGGCATAAACGGTTAAGAAAATTAAGAAATGAATAAAATTAACTAGAATATTAAATTCATTATTATTCAAAAAACTAATGATACAGCAGGGAGATATATTTTATGAAAAAAAAAATCAAGCTCAATCCATAACTGTAACAATGCTCTATGCTGAGCATGATATTTTGAGATCTGATCCATCATGCACCCTGTTCATCATTCAGCAGTTTAAAGACACAACAACTGAAACTTCCTCCATTAATGAAAGGCTGACCTGGTATTACTTTCCCAAAAAATATGCCCAAGAAGTCTGAAAGAAGAGCTCTAAGAATTTGAAAACCAGCTGTATGCTTAAGGGAGGATAAAAATCAACATTTCCTCATTTTTTCCGAACACATGAACTACTCGAGAGCTCCCCTATATTTACCATTTCTTCAGTGTTTGCTAAATGTTTTAGAAAACATTCATTCCATATAATCCATGACTTTGTAAGGATGACATCATATATACATTTTTGCTTTTCTGCTTTGTTGTACACAGCAAAGGAAAATACGAGAAAATCACACACAGGTGCGTACTGATCTTGGTGCTCCTACTTCTTCAGTTAATTGAATACCACTTGATTTCATTAACATACTTGTTTAAGGGTTGGGGTTTTTTAAACATATTAATTTTTTCTTAAACAATGAGATGTAGGAATTATGGGTATGAAATGCCCAACAATCAAAACTATTCTGAAAGCAAATACACAACCTTATTACTGTCAATCTTTTCCTACTTTCCATCTTTCAAACCTCTTTTTCTCTTAACTTATAAAATACGTCTTAAGGAAGTATCAGTCCTAAAATTTTATCCAAAAGGAGAGATATCTGTACATAAACAAAATAATCCAACTTGTTGGGAGACCAGCTATAGTAAGGTGGAGGGGGGGCACAGCCTAAGCATACAGTATGTTCCACAGTGTGTACATACTTAAGGACAATAAGAGAGAACTCATTTAATTGAAGAGTTTTCCATCATAAAATTTAGCTGATCCCTTGCCCTCAACTAGAACCTCTGCTTTTAGTTGACACATAAACTGTGTGGTCAGACACTGAGATCATGGCTCTACAACAAGTGTGAAATACATGTGCATGTGACATTAGTTATCACAAGATTTTCTTGACTTACTCAAGGAATCAAACATGCATAAAATGGCCAGATGTTACAAAGTTCAGCAAGGGCAGACAGAAAAGGAGGTCCGGTGGGCATGTTTAAGTACTGTCAGAAAAAGAATAACGTCCTGTGCTGCCTATAGGAAACCACGTAAAGAGGCAGCTCAGCTACCATGCAGATAGGTATCATCTATCTGCACCAGTAGGAATAGCTGTGCTTTTTCCATAAAGGTGCATACAATGCGCACCAGAGAGTCGTATGTACTTAAGCAAGACCGAATGCCAAGAAGCAGCATAGCAGCATAGTCATCCGGGAGATGTGCTCTGCTAACTCCGTATTAGTTCACCAGGACTAACCCAGCTTATTAGCATTCTGATTTTCAAATTACATTACCCAGACTAGCTCTCATCTACTAGCTCTACAGAGCACTAGGTCTTAACGACAAAGCCACAACCAAAATGGGATCTTGTGCGGCCTTCCTATTTTCTTCCAGTTCGCATATCCCAGCCCCGGGAATAACACAGTGACAGCCCGCGATCCCTCCAGGATGCTGCCGAGAGACAACTTTGCCTCCATTTCACCGGACTCTGCCGAATCAACAAATCGCGTCCACCTTCATCGCGGGGCCCAGCTGAGGCACCAGCCGAGAGCAGACCCAGCGGGCTCTAACCTCCTCCGGCCACCGCGCTGCGACGATGCCTAAGCCCGGACTCTTCTGCCTGGGACCCGCCGCCCCGGGCCCGGCTGCCCGCGGCGCTCCCGGGGCAGCGCTGGCCGCCCCGGCCGGCGGCAGGGCAGAGCGCAGCGATCCTGGCCTCCTGCCTCAGAGCCGCGCCGCGCCCACCCGCGGCCGCCGAGCACCCCCCGCCCCGTGGCCTCACCGCTCCCCGAGGACGGTGGTGGCGGCGGAGGCCGCTGCTAGGCGACGCCATCAAACTCTCCCGCCGGCTCCGCTCCCGGGGACCCGGCTACTCGTGGGCGCGGCGAAAGACAACGCTCCCGCGGCAGGACAGGCCCCACGGTGCTGGGCGGGCACTCGCAATCCCGAGGTACTGCACGGCCACACGGGAGGGGAGACGGGCGGGGCGGGGCGGGGCGCGATCCCGCTCGGGCGAACCGTTTCACCAGGGCAACGGCGCTGGGCCGCAACCCCACGCCGCCGGCGGCGGGCTGCGTGTCCCAGCGTGCCGCGCGGCTCCGCCGGGACCACAGCTCCCGGCATGCTTCGGGGCCCGCCCTCCCGGGGCGGCTTCCCGGCAGCCTTTGCCGGGCGGAGGGTGGGGTGCTGTGCGCGTGCGCGGTGTCTGGCGGCGGCGGAGGAGGGAGCTGCGGGCGGGGCACCGGTTGCGGTGGGGCCGCTTCCTCCGCGGCCTCAGGTAGGGCGGGCAGCGGCGGGCTGGGGGCTGTTCCCCCACAGGCGGGATTTGGCGGGGCGGGAGGGTTGGGTCCGGCCTAGCTGCTGCCCGCGGTAGTTTCCCGCGGCGGCGGGTGGTCCGCTCTCCCCTGGCCGTGCCTACCGGGCCTCATCCGTGAGCCCTCCGCGCATGCTGAGCGCCGGGCTGCGCTGCGGCCTCCTTCCCTGGCCGCGCTTCCGCGCCCCCGCTCGGCCCGCTCCCTTCCTCAGGCTTCCCGGCGGCCGCTGCTTGTCCGGCCCCCTCCGCCCCCACCCCGGCCTTGCGTTTCCTCCCTCGCCCCGGGGCTGCGGGCATCAGGCTGTGCCCCGCATGACCGGCTGGCCGGAGGGCCGCAGCACTGCCCAGGTATGCCTGTGCTTTATGTGTAAGTACGTAACAGTCGGGGCCCAGAAGACAGCTTGCAGAGCAGTACAGGAAAAGATCGCATCTATAAACTACGCGGATCCATTGAGTACTGGTGGCCAGCGAGGAGGTCTGAGCGTTGGTAGCGATCTCATGGTCCAAAAAGTTTGGGATCCTGTGTTTTAGGTAATTGGGTGTGAACGCATCTTTTCAAATAAAAAAAGGAAACCCGGCAACCAGTTGAGGTATGTGTATATCTTTGTATTCATTCAACAGCTGTGGAGAGCTGAAGATGATTTGGTTTTTATTTCTTAATGGAAAGAGAAAGGTGATCATAATGTCATCTGTGGACTCTGGCCTTTTTCTGGATTATTCATTGTTTTCTTTTTCTTTGCTGTCTGTTGCTTACTGTTGATATTTAATGAAGGCTGACGATACACAAGATGCTTGGCACTCTTTATAGTTATGTAACTTGGTCCCGTCACAGCATAACATTTAATTCTTGATTGAAAGTAAAGACTTCTATACTTCAGCCAGGGATTGGTTAATTACAGCTCTCTATTTGGATCGGAAAGGCAAACTTTGTAGTTAGGGAAGGGAAAGAGACTAGATTATATTTCATGAATGGGAAATGTTACTAAAAATAAAGTTCATCATGCTTCAGTGTAAAACAATGATTTCTTAGCAGGAGGGGCTTTTATAGGTGGAGCAGGTGATCCACAGAGAATAATACTGCTTTGCTACAAGATGAGCTCTCAGGAAATGGATCCCCCTGTGATATAAAAAGAAAATAATGCATTGATTTTAGGATGCTTCTGAATAGGAACTCTTTTTTTTTTTTTTTTTGTCGTCTTCGTCAGGTTAACAAGCTGTTAGGGCCATTACAGCTATTTAATGTGCTTCAGCATTTTTTTGTGTGTTGTTCTGTTACAGAATCAACAGAAAATACACCATTACATATACTGATAGTGAAACCACATCTAGGTTATAGTTGCATAGTGCAGCTGGTAAAGAAGATTGATGCAGAACTAAAGGGGATTTTGAGGTGGGCGTGAAAACTTCCAAAAGTGAAAAAAGAGCAAAAAGAGCATGGAAGTATTAACCCGACACAAAAAGAGAAAAGGTTTAAAATTCAGAATGGCTTAGAGCAAGTGAATTAGTTTTTCTTTTGTTCTGCATCACATCTAATCGTGTGACAAACTGTATAAGTCGATCTTCTTTTGGTGGGAATACATGCTTGTAGTTCTGGAGCCAAAGAACATTTTAGCTCCATGGTACACAGCTTGACCTACCCTGATAGAAGAGTAAGGCATCCATGTTAAACCACAGTTTCGATAACAGTATGCCATTTGAAAGACCTAATACAAAAACCACAATGTGAAAGATCTAATGGAATGTTATTAAAAATACCGCAAGAAGTCATATACAGACCAAGCATACTAAATAAGGACACGCATAGCAGAGTCTAAAGGCTGGCTTTTCAGCTTATGCCACCCATGTAGCTTTTGGTTTTTTGCTCTTTGGAGTTAACAAACATGCAGTTTCTGCTGTTGTATTTCTAGAACGCTGAAGAGTATTGATCTGTTTGGTCAGCATTATTTTAGAGACGCTATTTTTGCATCAGTGTCCTATGAGGACAACAAAAACCCCAAACCCTAAAGGTTTGACTTTGAAGTGTGAGATTTTGTTAATCATTTTAAGGTATGAAATACCTTCAAATAGAAACCATACCTATGTGGTTTGTATTTCAACTGACTGTTGCACCAGTTGCGTTGAACAAACTGAAGCTAAACCACCAGCTAAACCAGTATCTTCATCTCACCCATTTTTAAATTGTTTTATGTTTTGAGCCTTGTTTGTACCAGAGTACCATAAAATGTCTGGAGTGTTAGTTCAGCTGCTTGGTTGCCAGCAAGCTCTGCACAGTCTTCCTCATGGGAAATCTTTCTTCTGACCTGCAACATGTTCTGACTCCATGTCAGAGCTGCCATTCCTCATCTAGTTGATCCTTCAGAACTGTATGAAGAGGAGGCTGGGCGCCATTGCCTTGCTGGGGAGTGAAGAGTACTTCAGATTAGTCCCATTCCTCTTGATCCTGTAGTATTTGCAGAAGAAGGTTGCCACATTAAAACTTTCGTTATGTTTGTTCTGCTCTAGGATCTCAGCAAGATGAAAGGGGAATTGAGGCATGTTTTGCATTCTTCTTCCTCCTGTCTTCCCAAATACTGCTGGCTTTCTCCTATATGAGATTCGAGGCCAATCATTTCAATCTCAGCTGTGCATCTAAGTTGTTTCATACTGGAGTTGTACCTTGGAGTGACATTTTTAAGAGAAGATAAATTTAAAGGCTATGTTGGAAAAGGACAACAGAAACAAAAGGATGATCTCTTTCTGTCATTAAACACTCGTATCAAGTCAGCAGAAAGAATATTCAAGTTAGCAAATAATAAAAATACAGAAAGGGTGGCAAGTAGGCAAGACAAATTAGGACATTAGCAGAGCCTCAGAAGTTGAATTAAAATGCCACTTTTAAGTGACTGTACTGCTGGGTTTGGTAAGCCATTGTATATATCTCTGCTGATACTCATCAGTTCAGCCACCAGCTCTTAGATCAACTTGTTGCTCACCTGTTTAAAAATAAATCTGGGAGTGGTTTTAACAAGTCTATGTTTTCTTCCACCTTTGATAATTTGATGGTTTTCTGTGTGAACTGTAAATATGTTTTAAACAGTTCAGGACCTTAATGGTTTTCAAAGTACATGTCTCCAGAGTAAATGAGATGCACAACTATTTTTTGGCAGCTCCTTTGTGTATGTCTAGCTCTTCACTGGCTTTAGAACTCCAAACAGGAGAGTGGGAAGCCCACGTATTATGATTAGGTATGTGCATAAATGCTCATTAGCTTGTTTTCAAAGTTTTTCAAGAAACTGCCTATCCGTACTCAAATTGCCTGTTTTTTTGTTTCCAGCAACCTAATTAATGTAACACAAAATTAAGTTCCTTGGGATTTATGTAGCAATTATGCTTCACATGGCACATGCAAAGTGCTGTTTATCAAAGTGACTCGGTGGAGTTAAAGACTGTTGCCTCACTGATGCTTACATTGTCATCTCTAGAGTTGCAGTTTGATTATGGTTGCAAATGTTAACATCTTGGTATGACTGAAAAGTGTCAGGTGTATTTTTAATATCTATGAGTATTTAATATAGTGTGAATGAAAATATTCTCCAAGTATGAGGGAGAAAAAAGAAAATCAATCTTTAGATTGTAGTAACTAATGTTCTGTTATGGACAGTGAATAAGGTGAATTTTAAAGAAGTTTTCTGACAGCTTGAACTGACTTTCAAAATACTGACTGTATCAAAAGTTGTAAATATCAAAAATATGTCAATTATGCTGAGTGTTTTCAAGAGTAATAAGAGCTTTCATACAAAAGCTGGAACAGGTTGAAACTTTGCAATTGGGACATCTGTTTGAGATGAATTTTAATGATCATGTTTGTTCCTGTCAGTTTCTGTGGAAATCATGAGCAGGATTAGGTGGATTACACAAGCTTTTTCCCACACAGAAGTGCCACGGTTTTTAAATTCTGTGTTACTGCCACTAGCCATGGCTTTTTTCCTAAAGAAGAAAAAAGTGACTTGCATAGAACATTTTATTTGAAGGAGGCTTCATCAGAACAGTAGTTGTTATTAGTGGCCCTCAGGGTATAAAAGAGGTAAGTGCCATTACGCCGTAGAAGAAAAATTTTAAATCTATGTTTAAGTTTCTAAAGTTAGGTAGTAAGATGTGTCTAATCAACACAAATATATTTGCTCCTGCAAGGCTCTGTTGTTGACATAAGGTGGCAGACAGCATGTTTATTAGGTGGTAGCTAGTTATGGAGTGCTAAATAGCTGTTGCATATTTAAGGATTGCAGCTGTATTCCTTCCTAAATACATACTTCCTAATTTTTCCTAAATTCATATCGGCAGAAAATGGCTTCCACAATCCCAAATCTCCCAACTGAGGATACATAGAGCATCATTATGCATTTTTTATTTGTGTTGAATTATTTGCGCAGACTACTATTATTTTGCAGTATGCAGTGCTAAACTGTAGTGTCACGGATTTGGTAGTGATTGTAGAGAAATATTTTGTTTTCCTACTTTTAGAAAAAAGTTTTGGGTTCGTAGAGGGTTCTCAACAAGTTGGAAGAGGAAAACTACATACCTTACAAGCCAAACCTGCTTGAGAGCTCTGGTTCTTGTCTGTCCTTTCCACTTAATGTCTCTGTATACGCATGAAGACAGTACAGTGCAAAATACAGATTTCTGTGCCACACAGCTTGAGAAAGTTAGGCTAACAGTCAGGTGTTTTGCACAGCTTGGGCATTCTGTTTTCCACAGTCAGCTCTCATGATCATGCAGTTTCTGTCTCACAAGGCTTATCTTGCTGTGTATTGTTTTCAGCTGTATATTCTTCGTGACGTGTTCAGCTATTGTTGTAAATTAAAACATCCAGCAGAGATCTTGGTAATAAAGTATGTGTCTGTCCTGATTTCATCTAGTCAAATGGGGGCTTTGTGGCTGTTCCATAGACCACAAACTGGCAGTCATACAGCCCAAGGGGTGGTTAAGATATCTGATGGGCAGTCTTACAAGCTATGAAAGTAGTGGGTAGGTGAGCTGAAAAAAATAACTTGAGGGACAGTCAATCTGTTTACATGTGTTGGAGCAGTCAGTGATGTGGTTCTCCATCACAGCAAGCCTGTATTAACAAACAAGTTGTTAGGCAGGTATTTATCAATACACCCATCACTGGGAGTGGTGAAGTACTGTCACTTACAAGATCATACTTGTGTTGCAAATTTCAACATGTCTGTTGGGCAAGAAGGGGAATATATCCACTCACCATGAGTCTCCTGAGGAGCCCAATCATACCAAGGCTTCAGCAGCCTCTTGTACATCTGTGATCTATGAGATTCTCAGTCTTGCATACTCCTTATATGGCTTCTTACTTTCCAACATCAAACTTAAAACAGATTAGTTGGCGTGAAAAGTGTGTTGGCTGCCAAATAGCAATTTCTGTTTTCCACTGAGGTTAGTGGCAGACATACTTTTGCCTGGCTTATTACCAAGTACAGATGAGCTTTCATAAGCCTCCCTCTGTTTTAGTCTTGCATTCTCAACACGTCGATGATCATTCCAGGTTTGAAGCTTGGAGTTCGGTGGTGGACCTAGCTGTAGTAGCAGATAGGAAGTAGTAGTTCCAATGGTGAACCTTCCTCAAAATCTGCCTTATTATGCTAACATAAAGGACTGCAAAAACATCTTTTCCATATTTATGCTTTAATTCAGCAAGAACATTAAACTACCCTGTAATCAGACAAGATGGAAAAACTAATTTTCCTAACTTTATGTACCTTTACAGTATGTTTCAGGAAAAGAAGATCTTAGAATGCCAGAACGCAAGTCAGATGCAGTAAAGTATCTGTGCTACAATTTTGTGCAATCTACAGATAGTACGTGGCCTTGAATTTCCCATTTTTCTCTTTGTGCTTGCCTAGAAAGCAGATTGCTGGAAAATGGAGACTCTTCCAGATTTTCATTATGCCCATCTGTTGCCAAGACCTACTAGTACTTTTGCACACAACAAAAATTTGAGAGGGGTATTGTGTGATGCTTGGCACAGTTCCAGCAGTGTGTTGTGTGACTTGCTGCTAAAACCAGAACAATTCATTTTGTTGCATATGTTCATTCCTAACAGTAAATGTAGTAAGCTGTTCAGAATTGCCTGGAGTGTCTGTGGCTCAAATCCTGGTCTTGAAAGACCAAATTATAGCCATCTATATGCTATCATATCTGTGATTGAAATGTGCATGTAAAGGAGAGGGTGAATTGCAAATTAAAAAATTGTGAAAAGGTGAATTTTTTCTGGAGTTCTCAAACAGGTTTCTCTGATGGTGGGCTAGCCACTTAAACTTGACTTTGGATGTAGCTAAAATCTTAATTTCTTTGTACCTAAGAGTTCCCTGTCATTCGAATGAAAACAATATTTTCCCTACAGTTAGCATGTAGGTAAATGTAGCTCTGCAAGGGAACAGCATGGTCAGTAGTGGTGTAAAATTAGAGTTCTGGGTGGAAGAAATAGTAGAAATTCAGAGCAAAAAGAAAGGCTTGTGAAAGCATTGGAATTGCCTATGAATAAGGGATAAGTAAAGTAGCTGTCTTGACATATATTCTGTGTAGGGAAAAGAAAAGTAAAAACCTGCAAAAAGTAGTTGAGGAGCTAGCAATTAAGGTTGGTTAAGCTTTTCCTTTTGATAGGAGACTATACTTAGGAATCTCTCCTTTTTTTTTTCTAGTTGAGTAGCAGTAGCTGTTTCTGAAATAGGGTTGTTAAAGAATTACCTCAGTTACTCTTTGATACGCAAAGCAGTATCTGCAAGGGCTTGCTGCTTCAACTAACCAATACAGTAAAATTATATCGTGAATAAAGAAGTCTCAAGTCACCAAAAACCTACTCACCTTGAGATGCTTTTTCTTAAAGGGCAAATTTAAATAAACCTTACAGTTAGTTCTGCGTGGCAATATTATCTTGTCCCATTAATTTTTGGAACACAGTATTTAAAAAATGGAGGCTTATATATTGGAAAATCATTACATGTTTGTTGTAGGTCCTTTTCAGATGTCACTGCTTTTCAGTAGAACTAGTGAACTTCAAGAAGTAGGAAGTGCACTGTTCAGAAGCTGTTGCAAACAAGGAATTTCAAACTCTGTTCCTAGCAGGGTGAGAAACAGCAGTTTCTTCTCCTCCACATTCTTTGCGGGGGGGATACTAAAAATCTTTGGTGAGTTGGAGTTCAAAAGTGGGCTGTCTTTTAATGTATTCCTGCAGTATGCATTGTTTTCTTTTTTTAATAAGATTTCTCTGGCTGCCAAGAAAACCGTAAATATGTTCAGACTTATTCTTGGCTTAGTGTTTTAAAGTACTCTCTTCCAGCCTGGCAAAAAAAGATGTAGCAGCATCCTTTAACATTTAACATTGTGGTTTTTTTTTTTTTCCTTATTACAAAGGTGGTGGCAACTTTGAAAAAAGGCTCTTTCTTGGTTGAAGTAACATCAATAGCCAGTGCTCCAAGTACTACAAAAGAAGAAAAAGACCTTCAGTGCCATTATGTGAGTAACACTGAATAGATTGGTTTGATTCCTTTTAAATTATCTTTGTCCTGGTTTTTAGTTTAACTGCACCTGCATCGTGTTGCACAAGTATTCCCTTTCCTTTCCACTAGTTGTGATAGGTGATTGTCATGCTCTCAGGCCCAGGCTGCAAACCACAACTGAGATTACCTGTCTGGATGAGATATCTTTATGGCTTGTTTTTAGAGGATAGTATACTTAAACCTGAACACAATTAAAAAAAAACAACAAACCAAAGCAAAAAAAAAGTCACCAGCATTTCATGCCTTAGGACAATAAAACAGACTATAGCTTCCTAATAACTCATCAGCTTTAATGTGTGAACCCTGATAGACATAAGGCCAGTGTTTTTACATATTTATGGATCCATATTATCCGGCTAATATTAGCTGTTCTGTGTCCTTACAGATGCTACCTCTCTCTAGTTTTGGGGAAAATGCTGTATACTTTTGTTCAGTCATCCCTCCTTTTTCTCAAAACTAAGTCAGTGTTCCAGTTGTCTGTAGCATTTCAATGTCTTTGGCCCCAACAATTGGCAGTAATCCGTGCTGCATCAACCAGTGGTCAAAAAGAATGCCTTTGACCTGTAGTTACCTTCCTGTTCTTCCAAGGCAAAACAGTGTTTTCAAAGAACCTGATACCTAGTAATTTCACCTCTTGATCAGGTCACCCATATATTATTTTTTAAATAATCATAAAACTGCTCTTTAATAATTTCTGGGGCTTAGGAAGTTTATGCAAGATGAGAGAAAATAATGTAAGATGAAGTTAATTTGTTGTGTCTTTTTTCATGCTGTTTTTCTTTAGACAGGACTCTGGTGAACATTCAGTGACATCGGAGCAATTGGCAGAGTTGAGAGAAAAATGACCTTTTCGTGAACTTCTATGAAGAATGCAGATGAACAAAGTGTGAGCTTCCATGGTAAGTTTAACTTTTTATTATGGCTAATGTCCTTCTTTACCTGTTCTTGAACACCTATATTTATGAAGTTCTTCAGAATGTTTGAAATTCATTTTTTTAATTGCTTTTGAAATATTTTGAGAAACACGTTTAAACCTAAGACGTGCATAATTAACACACTGTCCACCTTTTTGATAACTTAGTATTCTGTGTCAGTATGTTAAATTACTCAGGGTTCTAGAGAACTTAATTTTCATAGTTCTCCAGTTTGCAGCATTCACTTGAACTGCATAGCTGTCTGCTAAGAACTACATCACAACTTATCATCAATCTTCTTTTTTTAGTCAAACATGAAATGTAGCAGTGTATCCAGCTTGTGTGAGAGCTTTTTAGGGGTGAGACTTTTTAATGAGATTATTTCTTTTAAACACTAAATTGTGTAAGATGGATGAGACTTTAGTTTTTAGATTTTTAGATATGTAGTGTCATTAACTTCAAAAATATTGGATGTCTTAATTTGACTTTATTTATCAAGTTTAGTTTTTAATCAGTAAAACTTCTCAAGTTTCTGTCCGTATATTTCAGCTTTTGTTCATGAAAACTCTTAGAGAAGATGGCTGATGTAAGCCTGAAAGAAGCAGCACTAATAGTTGGTGTGGTGGCAGCCTGCTATTGGAACAGTCTCTTTTGTGGCTTTGTTTTTGATGATGTTTCAGCGATTTTGGACAATAAAGATTTGCATCCTTCTACTCCATTAAAAAATCTGTTTCAGAATGACTTTTGGGGCACTCCAATGTCTGAGGTAAACTGTTTGTGAAACGCTTTGAGGCATTTAGGAAATGAAAAAAAACCTTGCAGAGAGTTTTTACGCTTTTTTCCCCTAATGAGGTTTTAACAGAATAGTTTGTTTCTGATGGAATTTGGTGGTGCAAGTGTTTTGTACTATAAGATCAGAAACAGATGTCGCTTATATTCTTTACCTTTGTACAATAAAAGAACTTGTAAGAAAATAAAGTCATGTATCGCACTTCAAGATGCTGGGTGTTACCTAATTCCAATATCAAAATCAGACAACTGATCATTAACCCTTTTCCTCCTGCAAAAGCTAGACATTGACATAAAAAGGTATTTATTTCTAATTGCAGTCTGGAAGGAAAGATAACACTCTTAAACAACAAAGCTAGGAGTTAGAGAATGGATATTGAATCCCATTAAATTTATTTGAGTAAGTATGTTTATGTGAATTCAGAGTTTTTGGTTTGTAGCCCATGTAGAGTGGCTATGTCTTTATCTGAAAAGCTGCATTGGCATTAAAGTTGTTGATAAACATTGTTAAATGGCAAAGGCTAAAGGATTTACATATAGTTTAGAAAATTAGACATGGTACCATTGCTGAGTAAATGTATAAAAATTCTCTGACAGTCGTAGTTTTTTTGCCTATCAAGGCATTCCACCTAGTAATCTTATCTTTTCTTACGTCCATAAGTTACAGGGTTAGTTCCTTGTGAGATACTAATTCCTAGCTCTACAAATAGACTTTGATACATAATTTTCATGCAAGCATGTAATGAAAGCTTCCAGACTCTTGTTCAGACGCCATCTAGTCCTGTAGTCATTGAGAGTAAGTGGATTCCTAAACACCTCCCAGTAAAATTTCAAGTAGTAGTTTTCAACATGTTTTTACTCCACAAAAACCCTAACCACGTGGACCGGGAGAAAGCCATCTCATTTAGCATTGATTTTGCACTTAAAACCAACTGAAAGTCGAAATGAAGTCAGATTAATTTGGTCATTCATGGCTTTTAAAATATTTTTCCTGTCTTGTGTGGGAGTCTGTCTGTATGTACAATTTCATTCACTGTCCCAGCCCCCCAGTTTCGTCTTAGATTTTCTTCCTTTATTTTACAGACATATTCAGCAAAATATCAACAGGCTGTGGGTTAACAAATGCATATTGGAGCAGGAAGATGGTGTTAAGTGTAGTTTTTAAAAGGGTTTATGGGTGGAGTAACTGGCAACATAGACATATTGACTGGCAGACATACTGAAAATATATAAATAATACATTTAGCTGAGCACACCAAATTTATATTTTATAAAATACTGATCTAAAACATGAAATGGCAAAGTAATCAAAATACTCGAATAATACATTAAAGCTGTGTGGAAGTCGGAAAAATAGTCATAATTAACTTCTCTGTTTAACATTTTAATTTTAAATCAAGTTTTCATTTAATACACTAGATTATTTATTTATTAGTATTACTGATTTTTCAGGTCTTTATTTTGAAGGTAGATGCCTGAGAATAGAGGAGGGGAATCATGTATGCATAGATTTTTAGAAAGATATTTTGGAGTAAAAGTCCCTTTATACATTGATGGTAACTGATTGAATTGTTTCTTTTCTTTTAGGAGAGGAGTCATAAATCCTATCGTCCCCTTACAGTTCTCACGTTTCGCTTAAACTACTTGTTCAGCGAGTTAAATGCAGTTTCTTATCACTTCCTAAATCTGGTCTTTCATGTGGTGGTTTGTGTAGTCTTCCTGAAGGTCTGTAAGCTCTTTCTGGACAACAGGAGCAGCGTAGTTGCATCCTTGCTCTTTGCAGTGCACCCAATACATACAGAAGCGGTAGGTATAGCTGTGATGTGCTTAATTTGTTCAAGCTGTATTAATTAACCTTAAATTTAATGGGTTTTGTATCTGTTTATGTATTGTAGCTCAAAGAGGTGTGTGATTTTGCTAGTACTTACTCTGCCCTTTGCAATGAGTGGTGGAGGGGACAAAATTTTAATGCTCGGAGTTGTTTGGTATTCCATGCAGCTACTGAAAAATAATTAAAGAAACATTAGTTATGAAATAAGTTAGGTCTCTGCTATGAACATTGGCTTTTATGATGATGGCTACTTTAGTTTACGTAGATATTTGTGTTCTGTGATGATTCATCCAGTATCGTATTTTGCAAATACTATGAATACCTCTTAATTTCCAGAATCACTAAGCACTCCCCTCTAGCTAATCACCAAGTCTGTTCTGTTTGCTTTCTCTTATGTCAATATATCTATCTCAGCAGGGCTTTTTCTAGGATTGTTGTTGCTATGCTACATTCAGCTTAGGGCCGTTCTGTTTGAACCTTCCATTTTTTAACATATCTGATGTCAGAAAGAGGAAGTACATTTCTTGCCTCTCATATTTACCTTTCCTTTGATCCTGTAGGACTCTTCACTGCTATGAAAGCATCATTTGTACAAGCTGTCTGATTATATACTTTTTAGTGGTCAACCAGGCTTGCAATGTTGTGGAGTAAATGGAGTCTTGCGATCGCCATTCATTAGATTTGTTTCCATCAGAAACTGATAAAGCAGATCTGTGGAATTCTCTGCTGTTATTTCTGCACCATTTAGACTGGCTTTCCTAGATTCCAGTTCACACATGTTCCTAAGCCCATTCTGAGGCTCTGTTTTCTTATAGTATTAGCTGATTTTCAGAAAACTGAAAGTGTTTAAAACTTTTGCTTCTTTGGAGGTGTTATCCCACTTTTTTTAGTGTGTTTTTTGGGGAGGGAGATATCTTTCGATATTAAGAAAATAAGAAGGGTTTGCTCTTACCTTATGCTGTATTTTTTGGTCCTGATTTGTCTGGGTAAAGAGTTCATGTCGCTTTCTTGTTCTCTAAAAACACAAATCCCTGTCAGCAGCAATTCAGTAGCCTGCATCTGTGTATTTTGAGCAAATCTGTATAGGAATTGAGTTCATGGGGTTTAAAATTGGCTGCTATTTGAGGTACTAATATGTCCTTGCTAGAAGTTGTTAGTGGCATGTTTAAAAATGCAAAAATTAAACACCTAAAACTTTTTGCTTGCTTTTGTGCTTGAAAGCACAAACCCCCATAAAATCCTGGGTAAAAGATGGGTTAAAAAATAATTCGCTAATTTAATTTGGTTTTCTGTTTCTTTGAAAAAACATGCTTTAAATTTCCAAGTTTGGCTTTGCCTCTGTAGTAAATGTGATAGTATCTTTACAGGAGCATTAGCAAGTTGCTAGTGACTTACATTAGTGGGTCATGGCTTAGATCATCCTATGTAATTTTATCACTTTCATTCCAAATATGATGATTCTTTATCATACTTGAACTGTCAGATTCCATACCAGATAACAGTAACACAGTTGCTTTTAGTGCTATGCAGCAGAGTTAGCAAAAAGTATCGTACAAAACATTGTGTAATGAAAGCTTATTGTGTAAGGCAGTGTATTACAAAGTTACGAAGTACAGTTACGAAGCAGTTTTGTAGTAAGTGTGTAATCCCTGATATTAGCCACATGAGGGCACTGTAAGATTATGTGATTGGTAGTACTTAAAACACTTAAGAGACTCTGAGATTTAAGTGCAATTGTAATTGAATTCCCCTGCTGTTGTACTTAGGTACTCAGTAAAGAATCAGTTAAGGAGTTTTCTTCCTCCTCCCCCCACCTTTTTCAATTTAAGTTTTCTGCGTTTGAGAAATAGTGTATTTTATCCTTTCAAGTGTTTGCATTGAGAATGCTGCCTAACATACAACTAAGGATTCTTAGAATTGGCTGTTGAGACTTGTGCACCTGTATAAAAGGCAAAACAACTGGAAGTTTCTGTTGGAAAAGAGGAGGTAATAATGAGCTGTATTTTAGAACTGGGGACTTGGGTGCTGACTAACTTATTCAGACTTCAGTGAAAACTCCGAAACAGGTCTCATTCCCTGTTTTTATATCATTTGATGGTACCTTTTTTATCTTTTATAATTGAAATGTATCTGATTTGAATTCCTTCAAATTAGTCTCCTACTTATTACTCCCCTGCACAAGAGTTTGAAACAGCAGATGCAATACATAAACATTTCAAACCTTTACCTATCTCATGATAAATGGATTTTTCCTGGAGAAGTTAGCAGAGCAGGATAAATAGAAAATAATTTTCTGCTTGACTTCAGAGAGAAGCTGGGCTCTTGTACTGGTAATATATCATTTTCTGAGGAAAAATTTTTGAGGAAATGGGTTGAATAGCAGCATCATAGTTTCATTTGTCCTTGTCCCTAGAATTCCAGTTCAGTCTTTCTAGCTACTTTGCTACTGTTCTGGCCAGAGGCATGTTGACCACCTTTACAGCTACAGGATATCAACTAACCTTGTGAATGCTAGAATTTTCTCTCATAAGTCACCCTTGTGTCCAGAAATAGAATCTCTCTTGTGTTGGCAGGGGCCTGTGGAGGCACACCAGCACACTTGCTTTACTAATGATCTCTTTCAACTGAGCTACAGACAAAGTTGTCTTTAATTTCTGTCTTAACGCTGGACAATTTTGAGATTCAGACCAAGAATCCTTGAAACATCTTGAGACATTTTGGAAACAAACACCTGTATACTATCCAAAATGTTAACACAAACTCTGGTGTCCTATCAGTATTGAAACATGCTTTGTCTGTTCATGATTCGGTGAGTTCTTTGGTAAATGTACCCTACTCCCAACAGAAACACCAGAGCATGATTTCAAATTCAGATTTGAATACTTTTCTTTACGCTGTGACCTTGGATATTGAGTTATTTTTTCTTTTTATGCTGTGCTGGATCAATCATGCTTGACCAAGAATGAACCTAGCAGTAAAAACTTCTAGCTGGGTCCGGATGGCTGAAAGTCAGTTTTCAGCATCATCATAATTAAACGGTGAGCTATGAGGTTTTCTTAGCTAAATATGACCGTCTGCCTCAGGATCATATGCCATTTTTCAGGCAGCTTACTTGCAAAAAATTGGATGTAATCAGAAGCATTACAGAAGAGGATAAATGATGAAGAAAGGCAGCCTAAATGGTACTGTGGTCAGCACAGTGGCTACTGCAGTAACCATTAATGTAGTGACCTGTCCTCTGTCTCTGGTTGTTGGCTGCACCTTAGTGTTTTTTGAAAACAACTCCTGAAATGAAAATTAATGTATTCCATTGTTGATCTGAAACAACCTTCTGCCCTATGGATTTTAGCACTTCTTCAGATTTTCATAAAATCCATTCCTCTCTGTCTTATTACCAAAGGGGGCACTACCTGCAATTTCAATATTGCCAACCAAATTATCTTTTAGAAAATTGCCAAGGCCTGTAGTAAAGCCCGAGTCATTCTTTAACTCCATTGCACAGAGCTTGCCATCAATTTATTTGTAACTTGTGACTGCTCACCTAAGAGCTGCCATAGCACCAGTCAAGGGAATGCTTCTTTCAGATTCAGATCTGTTCAGTCAGTCAGAAAAGGTATGAACAAAAATAACAATCATAGTTTCTGTATGCCACTGTCAGCAGGATGTATATGTACAACAGTCCTTGTCAGGCTTCACTTAAAGCTCCTATTGATGAAAGACGATTTCTTCCAAATACTATGAAGAAAGCAGTTATCATGCCCAAATTCTGCCTCAAATGCTGCTTGTGGCTGGTGTTACTAAAGATACAAGGAAGTACAGCATTTCTCAGTTGTCTTGTTAATGGTGATACACATCAGCTACAAGTGGCCACCAGCCACCTGTATCACCCTGGTCTTGGGTTCAGTACTGATTGAACTGAAAGCAGCCTTACTCTTAGCCTTTTTTGCTTGGTTTACAGATCTTGTTTATGCATATCCTGGTAGTATGTCGGTCATGCACTATTCTAGTACTAGAATAGTCACTAGAAGAATAATATTGTTTTTTCTTTTTTTTTCTTTTCAGGTAACTGGAGTTGTGGGCAGAGCAGAGCTTTTATCATCTATCTTTTTTCTAGCTGCTTTTTTGTCATATACAAAATCTAAAGGGCCAGATAATACCATAGGTAAATGATTGACAAATATATACTTAATTTCGGTATCACTGATAATAGAGCTCTTAAAATGGTAATATGGATGTATTGCTTATTCAGCAAGTGTGTACAAAAAACCCTTCAGCCCCAAGATACTCATGTAATAGTACTTTCTATTATAAATTGCCTTTTTTTTTTTTCCTTAAAGACTTAAGCACTTTCTCAGTTGTTTTGTAACACCTAGAGTAGGGGACTGTTGCACTGTCTTCTATTAATGCAAGTAAGTGGAAGTATGCTGAGATGCCTCAGATGGTCACAAGTAAGCTGCAAAGTTTCAGTGCAGATGTAGGAGGCTTGCCTCTTTTCCAAAATCAAATTGACGTGAAAATTCATGACTGCCTATAAAACATTCCATTTGAAAAAGTGTTCTGGTGAATTAGGAAAGATTGGGGTTTTTTTGTTTTCCTATCATGGATGAGTCTTTTGCCTTTCATTTAGTTCTTTCAATTTAAGGGAGGCAATTTTAAAACCGATACATCTATGTTATTTTCTGTAGAGTAAAACTGGTAATCTTGCCTTTAATAGCAAATGGCATACTGAATAAGTTTATAGAACATATCACGTTCAAACATGAAAAGCCAAAGTCTTCACCTTTTAGGTTAATTTACTTTATTAAATGTTTGTTTTGTTCCAAGATAGAACATTTTCAATATGTCTTCTTTATTTGCAGTGTGGACTCCAATTGCAGTGACTGTGTTTCTAGTAGCTGTTGCAACACTGTGTAAAGAACAAGGAATAACGGTGGTGGGGATATGCTGTGTGTATGAAGTATTTATTGCTCAAGGGGTAAGCTGTTGAAAAATAAATTGGATTTCTTCTCAGGAATTCTGTAATGAGACATTAAGTATTTTGAAGTGTCATATTTCAGCACTGATTTTTGTCAGTTCAGGCTAACTCTATAGTTCTGTTACATTTTTCAGATTTTTTTTGCCTCAACTAATGTTTAACATACATGGCTCATGGTGAGGGAATCCAGTGACTTCTAAGTTGTCCTTTACATGCCATACAGAGATGTTACCAAATATACTGAATAAAGAATTGGCATGTCTTAATGGAAACCTAAGGTTTTAATTGACTGAGGTTTGCAAAGATTAGCATGTAACAGTTTTAGTTTTTTAGTTCCTGTAGTAAAAATAGAGAACATACTATATACAAATGCATTTCATCACATTCTAATGAATAACCAGACATTTTGGAGTAGTCTTATTTGAATCTGTAATAGTCTTCTGAAATTTGTTGTTCTAATAATACCTTTAAATTTAATTTCTAATCTGATAGGTTTCATCTTAAGCTTTGATAACTCTTCAAGTTAATAGTAACTTTTCTTTTGTTTAGAGAAGCAAAATGTTCCTGCAATAAAATAATTCTTGACTTTTTAATAGTCAAACCATATGCAATTTAAAAAAGTATGGTTGCATATTCTAAGAAAATTTTCTAGTTTACTATGCCTTAATTACTTGAAGGAATATTTTGCAAAAACTGCACCAGTAAAAGCTGAAAGATTGTCTATCTTGGGGATATATATTCAAGGCCAAAATATCAAAATCACATTTTTTTATGCTTACAGAAATACGTGTGTTTGTAACTATTGCCTTTGCAAGTCTAGTGAATAAGCATATAATTTTCAAACTTGATTTCTGAGGAAATCACTAGTATGTGACCATACTTTTCAATTCACTCTTCCTTTCTTCTAGTAACTTCTGATCTGATCCTCAATTTCATGAAAGTTTAAAAAGTTTGTGTAAAGTCAACTGAGTAGAAAAGATAGAATCCAAACTGAGGCTTCTTCTGAGAGTACAGGTGTAGCATGAACTAAGAGTTTGACAAGTTCTCAAAAACCTATCAATATCTGTAATTCAGCTAACCAGTATATGTGAAGCAATAAATCATCCCCAGCACAAGACATGAAGACATAGGGAAAGCTGTACACAGAGAAGAAATTAGGGTATGTAATGGGGAACTGTGCAAGATCATACTGTTCATAAGTCAGGGAGACATGGGTTACTGCAGTAGAGGCGTAAAATAGGACTCCAGGGCTAATTAGGAAATGAATAGTATTTCTACTGTTCCTAAGGAATTTTGTTTATAGGACAAGTTTTCAGAGAGGCTGATAATTCTAAAAATAGTGATTTCTCTTTTTCAAAATTTATTTCATGGTCATACTTGTTATATTGAAGTCTCTGAAGATGGTACAAATCTTTTAATTTCTCAGTGCAAAATGCAGAACTACAGGCATGCAAATTCAGCTATGATAGTGTTAACTCTATTCAAATATTCTTGCAATTTTTATTAGAATGGTGGACTTCTTTTTGGGTGTTGTCATGAAAGCTCTAAGAAGCTGAGTTAAGTAACTGTTGGGAGCAGGCATTTAGAGAAAACCAAGGAAAAAAAAAAAAAGATTAGGTAGCTCATGTTTATCTAAGGGATAAATAAGTACACTGATTATAAACACTTTTTTTCCTTTGCAGTACACCTTGCCCGTGTTGTTGGACACAGCTGTACAGATTCTTCGGGGGAAGGGCAGTATTCCTTTCTCTATGCTCCAAACACTGTTGAAGCTCATAGTACTAATGTTCAGTACACTGCTGCTTGTAGTTGTCAGAGTCCAGGTTATCCAGTCTCAACTTCCAGTGTTTACAAGGTAATAGTAAAGTGTCGCTTATTTACAGACACTGGTAAATAAGATGTGGCTTAATGAGGTCTCAATGAAATGGCCAAAAATACATCAACCTAAGTGTTTATTAGCTTAATTTAATATTGGTAACTGTACAATATGACTGTAAAATATTACATTTTTTTGTGAAATTGATAAATGGTATATTTCAGTACATGCTGACAAGAATGTCTGAAATATCAAGGTATCCGAGCAGGCATTAATTTTTAAAAACTTAGAGTTGTTAGTTCATCTTAGTAATTCAGAAATTAGATGTTTTATTACTAAAGTATTTTTATTGGCCATGTGTTTGAACCTTGGTTGAATACTCCAAACCTCATAATAAGTTTTTCCTTTCCTACATACAAAATATTTTTTTGGTTTTAGGTATGTACTATGCAGAAAGCATGGTTGACTTCAGATACAGTGCTTGAAGATAAGTGTACATGAATAATGTCAGAACTGAAAAACTGTAATTTATCATAAAAGTGTGCAAGCAATGTAGAAATACAATAATCTAATATTTTCCCTGAAAAATGAGGCAAACTATTGAAAACATGAACAAGAACCACTGAACCCAACTTTAGGTGTAAATAATTCTGTTTCTTCTAACTTGCGTTGTTTATATCCCAAACCAGTTTCTTAAACTTGGAGGAGGCTCAGTCCCGCGCTAAGATGAATCATCGTGCATGGTTCCCAAGTTACACACCTGACAAATGCAGGAAGATTAGGTTATTGTACATGTCTATAATTGGTAGTTCTACCTATGAATCTAAAGTTTGCTGGTTTCTGAGCACAAAATGGATCAAGACCATATCTTTTTTTCATTAAAAGCTTCTTTTTCTCCTTTCTTTTGCTCTAGGTTTGATAATCCAGCTGCTGTGAGTCCCTCCCCAGCAAGACAGCTGACTTTCAACTACCTCCTCCCTGTAAATGCTTGGCTGCTTCTCAACCCCTCAGAATTATGCTGTGACTGGACAATGGGAACTATTCCTCTCGTGGAGTCTTTGTTAGATGTTAGAAACATTGCCACCCTTACCTTCTTTTGCTTTCTGGGATCTTTGATTGTCTTCAGTCTCCGATATCCTGGGGATTCCTCCAAGACTGTATTGATGGTATGAATGATGCATTGTTTTTGTCCTTTTTTTTTAAGAGTGTAAGTGGCTCAGGTTGTTTGGTCACATCTCTAATCAGCTGTGATCCGGACATATTACGTGCATCTCCTTTTGGGCTAGAATGAACACATAAGAAAAGAGGAAAATTGTTGTAGCAACAAAACCGTTAAATTGTGATTAAGTATGTGGCTCTGTCAGGAGTGAGATGGAGAAAGTATAGACAAGAGATGAGAATAAATATGCCCCTTGTTATGTATTTGCAAACTGTATTGCAGCCTTTCTCAGGTATTCAGAACTTGACTAGTAAATGGGAGCTTTCAGTAGAACTAAATATGTTTTGAGGATCGGAATGCATTTCCATCCTGCAAACTGCCTACCTTTTTAAAATGTCAGTAGTCATGCTGCATATTTAGCAAGTTGACTTGATTTTCTTTCTCTTAGGTACAAAAGAAAAGGACATATTTTGGCATTTAGGAGTATAAGTTTTCCTCTTTTGTTGTTGTTCTTTTAACAAAGGCACTCTTCTGTGTTTTTTTCCATATTCTAAGGAGAAACTAATTTTGTCAACCTGTAAGATCAGTTCCTGTTTTTCAGTATTATATGACCTTAAAATGGAAATGGATTAACAGGGAAGAATATTTTGGAGGAAATTGAAAGGAGCAAATGAACTAGTTTTTTTTTCATCCAAACCCAGTCATCTTTTTGATTGCTTCCATTGCAAATTTTCACAAGGTCAATGATTACCCGGTACCATGTTTTTTATTAAATCAGTGGTGCAGTTGTGTGTACAACAAACCTGCATGCATAGATCTTGGTCTGCTTCAGAAATAATGTACTTTTTTAATATGTAACTCAGCCAACAAAAGTTTCAGATTGGTGGGAATATTTATGCACAATTTAAGACTAAGGATTTCTTTGCTAATCAGCTGACAAACTTTGATTCACTTCAAAGAGACCTAACGTTATAGTTTTGACTCATATGGTTTTTCTTGTCTTGTCACTGGGGCGAGGCAATTTGTTTCACCAGAAAATCTGTGAAAATGATCTGTAGAATTGCTGATGAAGCCTCTTGTCCTGAATTTGGAAACCATGTATGAAGAAGAGAAACTTAGATGGCTTATTGATGTAATAAATGTGCAGTGACATACCCAGAGAAAAATGTTACAGTTTTACAGCACTTAAAAAATGGAAAGGAGTAGTTTAATCTTCCTTCTTATATAAGCTGAAACAATTTTTTTCCAGTGCCTTGATAGCAGTAGAAATGTGTGTGGGGAGTGGTTCACTTTTTTCATAGGACAGCTCTTGAACTTTAAGGCTCTTCATTTCCCTACATTTCTGTTTACTCCATACCCAGTAAAGCTCAGAAGAGGAAAGGGTTAATGGAATTGTCAGCATACATTGTTGTAAGTCAGTTTTTGTTTGAGGGTAGTTGTTTTATGTTTGTTTTTATTATTCCAAGTCTTTTTTATAGGAAGGGTCTTCTGAGATCATTCACTCCAGCATGAGAGCCTTAATGTTGCTTAACACACTATAATACTTGTTTAATGAAAGTCATTTTCCTGTAATATATACCTGTGTTGTGTATATAACCTTCAGTATGATGATGGGGTTTTTTTCAGACATAGTATCTAAGTGCCTGGAAGCTAATTTCTTAGGAAATGAGAATGCAATATTTTATATTAAAAACGGTTATGTACTATAACATGCAACAACATTGTAGGCCAAAGCCTATTTCTGCCTTCCAGTAAGCCATTAATGTCCTGATGTGGACTGGATAGTCTGCCAAGGGAGAGAACAATTTCTTTGTGATGGCTTCTCAATCTGACTTACTAGAGAAATCATAGCACCATCTTTAAAGTGAAGAAAGTTAGTCTTTATTTAGTGATAACAATTTACACAGATTATGACAATGTTCCAGATAATTATGTTGAATTACTAGTTTTAAAAGACTTTTTTCCACACTTGGTTCTCAGTTCTGCCAATAAAAGCCTGAATTTGTGCTGGTCAAAATAAACTACTGCCCTGGCAAGTATGAATCGTATGTGCTATCCATATGGATGCCACATGGTATTAGTATAATGGTGGCTTCATCACAGTTGGTACCATGATTGACTGCGCTGTTTGATGTTTAACACTCTAATGAGTGTCACTAAAGCAGTAATAAAGGACTTCGTAAAGAGCTTCTGCCATTACA
Source organism: Nipponia nippon (assembly GCF_047370975.1). Classification (NCBI taxonomy): domain Eukaryota; kingdom Metazoa; phylum Chordata; class Aves; order Pelecaniformes; family Threskiornithidae; genus Nipponia; species Nipponia nippon. Next base: position 48,509,312 of record NW_028262347.1, read on the forward strand.
AATCTCTAGCATGTTTTGGCACTTCCACTAACTGAATGAGAATCTGAGGTGTCATGCTGAAGCCTGATCTAGGGGAAAAGTCTCAAGATACTTTTGTTTATGAGATAAGAAAAGGTACAACTTTAGACCTGCTGCAGAATTAAAGATGTTTATCTGGACTTTGAAAAAAAAATGCAAAAGAGAGGGATCTAAAATGCAAAAGAGAAGTGAGGTCACAAGTATGTCTGCACATGTCTTTCTGTATTTGCTGATGTGGAAATGGATTTGCTTGAGGGACAAGACAGAAGAAGGGGTTCCTTCTCCCATTTCCTCAAGTGCCAGTGGACATTCCACAGTTCTCCCCAAGTACAGTCTCACAGGATGAACTCATTACTGGGAGATGCAAAAGTTGAAGGACTCATTTTCAGTCAGTTTTCTTCTGTTTGATACCAGTCATCTCCAGGAAAAATAACTCCAGTAAGTGCATACATTGTGTTTCATTTTGTCGTATTTTAATTTTTGCCATGAGTTCTAAAATTGTCGTTTCAAAATAACAGAACTAGGAGAGGATGAAACAGATAAATTGCCTTTTTTTTTACCAACTGACAATATTAAATTAACAAAAAATGGGACTGTATATTATAAATTGGAACACATGCTTTGGCAGGTTGATGTCATTATGCTGCTTGAAGTAATCAATTTTTCTTACATTAGTAAAGGACATGCCCTGTAGACAATGTATGAGCACGTAAATTCTCTTATATTTTCTGTTTACTTCATCCCTGTGAACAGTGAGATAACTGTCAGACTAAGTGGCCTTTATAAATAGGTTACACTCTACATATTGGAGATGTTGCGTACTAAGAATAGTACTGATGCGGAATTGCTTTGGTGGCTTTTCAGTATGATTGTGGCCCTTGTTTGTTCATGGAATTTCTTGGGTATAGACATCCCTTTTTTGGCTGGCGAGATTTAATAAAAGCTTTTTAGTATCTTTTGATATTTGCTAAGTGTCCCAAACAAGGGTGCTTTACCTCCCTTCTGATAAGACAGCACTCTGTGCTACTCAACCGCAAACTTTGGTGGCTTGTTGCTATGCAAATGTCAGGAACAGACAGGTATCCTTAGGCTTCTTGGAGTAATTTTTTCACACTTTTAGGTGTCGTGCCAAGACATCAGTACTTCTATATTTAACAATATTTATTTCTCTACTCCCTATGCTTACACCTCATTCAAGCTTTGAAATGTTTCCTCGTGAATTTTTGACTGTTTACTTAGCAGTTCAGATACTCTTCATAGCTTATGGTCATATTTTAGAATTTTGTCATATGCTTTTTTCTTCCTGCGTACTTTAATGGTTTCTTTGGGGGGGGGGGGGGGGGGTGTTTTTGTTTGGTTTTTTTTCAGTTACCTTGACCAGGGTATTTTTTGAACAGAGCCTCTGCATCTGCTGAAAGACTATGATAAAAAGAAAGAATAAATGAACAGAAGAGAATGCATTTTTATTTGCACTAAGGCTTTGAGTCTATTGCCCAATAAATTGTATTTAAAGGACAGTGTACGAAGGAGAGGCAAAAGAATCTAAAGAGAAGTTCGGCAAAACATTGTGGAATGTTTGTCGTCAGAGGAATTGCACATAGAAGAACATACAAAGACCTTTTTATTAGATGCCTAGATCATAAGCGCTCAGTGGAGACCAAACACTTGCTGTATCAGCTGCAGCATCCTTTCCACTCAAACCCATTGGCTTTCACTCTTGACCATTCACTTTTTTGTTGACCTCATGGGGCTGTGGGACCAATGTCCTTACTATATTACAAAAGCCAAACAAAAAACCCATGCATTTTTTGAGCAATAATGTAAAACAATAATTTTTAAAATCTTAAGAGGTGACTTCTTCAAATCATTTTATCAGAAGATTTCATAAAATAAGTTAATTCATGTAAGCCTATGTACAAACCTTACATACATTTTAAAGCTAAATACAGGTTATTCACATTGCAGTAAAAACATTTATAAAACAGCACATTGTTTGCTAAAGCACACTTCAAACATGCTTTTGTACTCACCAATGCATTTGACTGTTCAAAACAGAATGAAATACAGAATGATATCCTCACTTCCCATAATCCACCCCCAGAAGTGTGAAGGCATTTGCTATAACTAAATTAAAAACTGATACAGAGGACTGGCTTGGGGCTAGTGTGATGAATCCTGCATTTCAAAGTGGATTACAAAAACCTATTACAGAGTTCTGTGTTGAGGGTTTTACTTTTACAGATTGGGAAGTGCTCTATAAGGAGCATGTACTATAAAAATGTAAAGGAGAAAGGGAGAGGAATGTGAAATGGCATTAAATTAAATTTTATCCCCAAGTAATCAATATATTCTCTATATTGTGCTTGTGATTTCTTCACAGCTCAGTTACGTATTTATTTTCATGTAGCTTAATGAATTGCTGTGGATCACCTGAGCTGTGTTAATGGTCCATGTGCATATTCTTGGCCCCTTGAAATATGAGCTAAAACCTTACATGAAGTCTTAAATCAGTGTTGCCTTTTTATATGGGAAATCCTACACTGACTTTCAAACTGGATGTGTTAACTGTTTTAGCATGGAAAAGACAGTTAAAGTTACGCTTAAATCCAGACAGAAGGTGACAGCCAGTTGTACTGAAAGCTTCTAGAAAATTCCTCTTACTTTCTTTATTCAAAGAAACATTCCATTTCTCTAGGGATTTTGGGTTTTGTAACTTGGAGGTCAGATATTTTGAAATAATTATTTGAGTCTGTTCTAGTACCAGAGATTGTAAAGCTGCTATTTAACAATCACCCAGGACTTAAAGCAAATGGTCATGTCCACTTCCTTTGCAGCAGATGGATTTCTTTGTCTTTTAATAAACACACCTTTTGTTAAGATGTCTGTCACCAACCTAAGAGCTGCAATTACACAGTTAAGTTCATTGTCATGTTAGAAATTGCAGGGTGCCCTTAGTGCGTTCTCTAAACACTGATGTTTATTCAGTGTTTGATTCTGATTTTTATGTTATTTCTTCATATTTTTTACAGAAACTAAAAATGGACTTTATTGTAAAAATAACTGCTTTATGCATCATATAAGCTGGTATAAATTTTTAATTGTTATAAAAGATAACGTCCAAGGTTCTCAGACTGTCATGTTTTTGTGTGTGGAACTCCTGTTAAAACATTGTTTTGAATTTCATCCTTTGATCCTAGTGTTTTTTCATACAGCTGCTCTTTTCTGTAATATAGAAAAACAAATACACTTATAGGCCCTTAAGGAAGGAATAGTGTCGTTTGCAGGTTAAAACTTGCCATGTTCAGAGTGGCCTCAATGTAAAACAGATCTTTATGTTTAAAAGAATAAACCAAAAACCCAAAGATTTACTATGTATGTCTGTTTTTCTGGGATTTTTTTTTTTTTGTAATTGCTTCGTAATTTGTTTCTTGGGTACAGTTTGTTCCTGCCTAATCTTGATTGCTAATTCATTTGCATCTCTTTTCTAGGCACTCTGCTTAATAGTGCTACCATTCATTCCTGCATCAAACCTCTTTTTTCCTGTTGGGTTCGTAGTAGCAGAACGAGTGTTGTATGTTCCCAGCATGGGATTCTGCATTTTAGTAGCGCATGGATGGAAGAAATTGTCAAATAAAAGGTAAGGTAGTGTTACCTGTGACTGGTTTAACTCATCTCTCTTAATTTCATAAAAGGTAACCATATTTATAACTGCAAGCTTTACCAGTAGAGCTTTTACCAGTATGAATTTTTTACATTATAGCCCTTATTCTGTTTCAAGTTCTTAATGAACACAGAATAATGACTAAGAAACCATTTGGCAGTCATGTGAACACATGACAACACGGAATTTCTTAGGAGACTAGTGGATTATTCTGATGGTATTATAATGTTTATTTAAAATATATATACATATATATATGCACACACGTATACACATATATATTTTTAATTTTTTTAATATATATATAAGCGTACATATTTATATAAAAAAAGCCTGAGACTGCACCAAATATTTTTTAGAATGTGGTGTAACTTACATTACATGTTGCTACAAAATGGACTTTACCTAGGAGCCTAGTAGTATCACCCATCTCTTTTCTGCAAAGAAACACAAGTATTTCCTGTTTAAATCCTAGATGTTTTTAAGGATTTGGCAAAAAAAATTCTTGGCCAGATTTGATTTGTACTTTATTCAAAAGTGATTACTGACTGAAGTTTATATAATGCATGTATATTAGTCTGCAGCATATTAAAGTATCTTTTACTGGTTACATTTTCAGACATGCCATGCTAGGAATGGACATCAGAGCCATTCAGTATTTGTTAAACTAAAGAATTTTTTTGGTAACAATTTCTCCTTAGTAAATTCTGCTCTAAAAGCACGTTTTGCACGCACCTTTCTTTTTTCTGCTGTCTTCTCCATTGATTTGCATATGCCTTCCTCTGACCCTTGTTACCCCAATGGCATCCTAATGCTAGTTCAGACAAATGGAAAGGCAGCAATTCCCAGTCTATGATGTCTGCTATCATTAGAGGTGAGGCCTTGCAGTATAATTTATGCAAACTGGTGCTGCCAAAGCTGACAGCATTGGATAATGAGAAATTAGTGATACTTTGTGGGAGTGAGGAGAAAGTATTCTCACAAATCCCACTACGAGGCAGTAAAAATAGAAGCGATGTGAAAGAAAGCAAGGAACCGGGAAAGGATGGCTGGGGAGAAAAATTAGGCAGCAGTGTCATTTACTACAAAAATATTGGGAATCAGCACTCTAAAAAGTCTTAGGAGAGAGAGAAGGCTCCTTGCTTTAGAAATGTATGGAAAGAAGAAACTTTCTCATGAGGCTGGTGAGGATATAGATTACTGTATATGCCAGTTCTCACTGGTTGCTTTGCTAATGTTTTAGAACAGCAGAATTAAAAGAGAAATTCTACTTTCTATTTTTTAATATTTTTTTAAAACCAAGCACAATAGTTTAAGTTTGCACAGCATTTTGTATATCTTAAAAATGGAGGGGGAAAAAAAAAACTTTCAGTTTTTAGCAGACTCCTGTGAAGTACATAGTGGTGTGAACAGCTGTTCCATAAATCCAGTATAAGAAATAGCTGGCAATGGTGAACAGCCGTATGTCTGCTCAAGAATGAGATTTTTAAAACTAAATGATATCCATAATTGTAGGAAGGCAACTGGGTGTTTAACGTGTTTTTTCATAATTAAATTAGAATTCAGAGACCAAATGACCAGCGTGTTAAAGCGTATGTTTTATATCTGTTGTGGTTAAAGTCAGTTGTGTTTAAACTCCAGAAAAATAAACTGCATGAAATCTAGAAGATTGTTCCTGACAGGCTTGTCATAGAGAGTGACTTCTGCCCCAGTTGGCAGCTTTAAAAATAAAATGGCTACAAAGACACAAAACTTTACTCCTATTTAGATATTACAGTAGCACTAGGATTTTATTTGCTTATGGAAGATTGAGTAGTCTCCACAGCAGACCTCTCTATTAAGATGTGTTCTACAGTATGGGAAAGATTAGTGATGTGTGCAGTAAAATATTTGTGTGGAAATGTCTGATATGAAACAAAAGGATGGGATGATGTTTTACTTGCCTTCTTCATTTTTTAACATTTTGTACAGTGTTTTGAAGAACTTGTTTGACATCATGATCATGTTCATTGCCTTAAATTACAGATAAGCTCTAACAGAAGTATAGTTTTCATATATTTTTTTGTTTATATTATGTGGATTGCATTTGTTCTTATTAAGTGAATTACATAGCGATAACAAAAAATGAGGTAAATGTCCAATTTCAAGTTAATTTTGTTATTATTTCTTTTCAAATTTTGACGTGCCATTTGGTGATGAGGCAAATAAATTGGAATATACTATTCACAATTATGATCCTCAGTTTATTTGCTCCTAGCATATGAGATACTTATTCTAGTATAAATTAGAATTGTTTGTTTGCTTTAACAAATCTTTGTTTTATTTAATAGTGTGCTAAGAAAAATCTCTTGGGTTGGTTTGGCTGCGGTACTGTTCACTCATGCCTTAAAAACACTGCACAGAAACTGGGACTGGGAGTCAGAATACACATTGTTTATGTCAGCTTTAAAGGTACTGTATTCTATTTGAAAAGGATAATGGAAAGTTTGTGTTGCTGTTCTCAGAAAGCTGCAGTAGAGCATGATAAAAATGTAGAGAAACAATGCTTATTTTGCCACTTTTATTTCTACGTTGACAGTATTAACATCTAATTAGTTGCTTTTGGGAATACTTTAAAAGCAGTGTGATGCACACATAGGAATTCATGTGCAAGAAACATGATATTTTTTTTCTTGTGTTAAAGCAGTTAAACGTATTCTCTTATCTGGATGAAAGCGTGATGTTTCAATATAAAAGTCTACAAAAAGTTTGATGCGTAGAATAATTTCTTCAATGTGCATATGGCATGATAGGATAGTTTGTACAACATCCCATAACAATTATAATTAATTTTAAAACGTTTGGTATTTCTAGGGGAAAATAACTAGAATAAATAGATGTTGAGCAACAAGTTCAATGTAATCATTCTGTACGTAGCGTTTTGTTACTCTTCATATGTAGCAGCTTGATGAAATCTGTCATTTGCTATGCATTTTTACATTTTTAAGACACAGTTAAAAGAAAATCAGTTGTTATGTAATAATTTCAACTTAATACCTTATGCATTGGTATCTTTTTTTCTGTTTTTAGGTAAATAAGAACAATGCAAAACTATGGAACAACGTGGGGCATGCGTTAGAAAATGAAAAGAATTTTGAAAGAGCTCTGCAGTTCTTCATACAAGCCACTCAAGTGCAACCAGGTAAAAGCTTTGACTAGTTGCCATTGAATGGTGTCTCCACACTCCTAGTATTTCAGTATGCTTAGCTTACTTAACAAAATCTTCTCAATGATCTGTTTTTCTCCAACTGAACATCAAACGTTGTCATAAACTAAGTTAATTGATCTATAGTTTTCAGAAAAAAAGTCCTCCAGAAAAATTTCTATCTATAAAAAGATGCAAAGACTTTCAATTTAAAACCATTATTTGGATGATACTCTTTTCTGAATTAACTTAAACTGTAGTTTCTTATGAAACATAATTATTGTTTAACTTTCTTATTTAAAACTAAGGAGGTGTATAAAACAATTAAAAAATCAAGATAGTATCAAAGTGCACATTTACTCCATTTTACATATTGTTGCAAAAGAAGTTCTAGGTAGTACTGGACAACCTTTCCTTTTTCCTTTTAAAAGCCTAACAGATAACTTTCAATTTATGTGTCTTTACTGTAGCAATAGATGAAAGACACATACGTGGGAGTATGACCTCAAATTTTTTACCATTTCCCAAGTAACTTTATAATTCATCTTTGGTTCATGGTTAAATTATTAGCTTCATGATTAAGGTGAAAAATAATATAGAATTCCTTTTTTTGTTGTTGTTGTTGTTGGTCTTTGTGCAGTACCTATACTTCACGCTACTCTGAAGGCATAGGTGTTTATTTTCATGATACTCAGTGCATGAAAGTATTTGAAATTTAATTCTTTTCTTTATTAAGATGATATTGGTGCCCACATGAATGTAGGAAGAACTTACAAAAACTTAAACAAAACTAAAGAAGCTGAAGAATCATATATGATTGCTAAATCATTGATGCCACAGGTAATTAGTAACTTTATTTTATCTACCACCACAGGAGGGAACTCTTTCAAACCTATAGTCATGATAAGTTTTCCATATTTTTCCTGAAGCTTTGTGTTGCTGTATACTTTAAAGTTGTTAGTTTTTTTTTTAAAAACCTATCTGTTAAAAGAGTAGGTTGTATACAATCATGGCTGGTAAATGCTAACTTGAAACTTCTTTGTTAAAACTATTTTAAGGTACTTTTTATACTGCTGTGGGTTTGGTTTTTGGTTGTTTTTTTTTTTTCCTGAAATTGAGGATAGAAAAGAAAGCACCGGTTACAAATGTACACCTACAGTTTCTGGTCACAGTGAGTTTATTTTCACTTACAGCTAATACATTGATGATGACTGAGTTACTGAGCCCTCAAGAGAAGGCTTAAATGTAGCATTGAAGGTGGGAGAAGGTAGCCGCAGCAGAAATAAAAAAGTCTTTGCCTGAACATAATTTTAAAAACATGTGCTTTGTTGCCTTTATCATTTGTTAAGCTATATTTATACCTAGCAAATATTACTTATTCTAGCTCTTTAGGAGAAAAAAAGAGGAATATTTTGGAGAACATATGAAGGTAACAAAAGCTGTGGGTAAAATGAGACTGACAGCAAAAATCAGCAGTCCTTTGAGTAGAAGTATGGCATTAAAAGGTTTGTATTGTGAAACAGTATGAAGATTCTAGACGGAATTCTCAAGTATAAACAGTACAACAGTTGCAATGTCGTAGCATTTTCATTTTTCATGACTACTTTTCATCTGCTATATCAGTGGCTGGTAAAATCCTATTTACACTTACCTTAGGCTGGAAGGTTAAAAAAAGAAATGAAAATTTCTAGTAGAATGTCAGTTTAGGCTTTAGGAAATATTCTTTGTCTGAGTAGGGAAAATTTTGCAAGGTCTGGTTGGTTTCTAATGGCTATCTGCTTGAGCCCAATTAGGTAGTAGCAGAGCTTAATTAATGAATATCTTAAATATGATATTAAAGTCATCTATGTCTTCATAGAATTAAAGAAGAAAAAAATTCTGTTTATATTTTGGTATAATTTCTGGGAAAGAAGAATTGCTATTTGTAATCACTAAGAGCCTGCACACTAATGTCCAGTAGTACCCTAAAACAAATGTGGCAGAGGAAAGAGGAGACCTATACTGATTTTTTTTCATATTTTTACTCATCTGTGTTTGGTACATACATTCTTTTTGACAGATTATTCCAGGTAAAAAGTATGCAGCAAGAGTTGCTCCTAACCATCTCAATGTTTATATCAATCTTGCAAACTTAATTCGAGCGAATGAATCTCGCCTTGAAGAAGCGGATCAATTATATCGACAAGCAATTAGTATGAGGCCAGATTTCAAGCAGGCTTACATCAGCAGGTATCTTTTCTAATTTTAGAGAGACATGTTCTTGAATAAACATTTATGTATTTGCAGTGCTATGAACAGTATTTAGTTCATATAGTTGAATTAGCTGCTGGAATTGATCCATTTCCAAATGAGAAGATGAAGATTTGGGGCAATAATCAATTATTCATTAAAAGCCCTATTCTTTTAAATTCCTGCTTCAAATGGTGTGTTTCCACATAGACTGTGTATTCAGACATAGTTAAAGGTGGTCCAGAAGATGCAAGACTTAACTAAAAAGCACATAAATGTCAGCTAAATAGGCAAGAGTAATGTTGCTGTGGGTACTGACGCTTCTGTTCACTATTTTGTTAGTTGTGACTCCCATTGGGACTTAAGCAGGTGCAAAGATGGCTGAACTATAGCTGTTGCAGTGTAATTATAGAGCCAATATCAGGAACCCTTGATCACTACTTTTCTGTTTTTTGTCCTGCATATGCATTTGTAGTATACAGACTTTTGAGAGCTGAAAGCTTTGGGAAAGGAATGTAAAGAAGGTCCTGTACAGTTTTGTGTTTCAAACAAACAAACAAAAAAGAAAAAATGCTGTTATCTCACATCTACTCTCTATAGGAAGGCAAACTTTTAAAAAACCTGTCAATTATTCTCATATTAGTATGAATAAAAGTTGAAAGTTAAATCTGATTCTTCAACAGGGGAGAATTACTTTTAAAAATGAACAAACCTCTGAAAGCTAAGGAAGCTTATCTTAGAGCTCTAGAACTAGACAGAACCAATGCTGACCTGTGGTACAACTTGGCAATTGTTTACATTGAACTGAAAGATCCAACAGAAGCCCTGAAGAATTTCAACCGAGCGCTAGAACTCAACCCAACACATAAACTGGCATTATTCAACTCAGCGCTGCTAATGCAGGAATCTGGTATGTTAGTCATCCCTTATATAAATATTGTATATTTGCATTTATAGGATCCATGCTATTTAAATTTTTTTTAATTAACTTTTATTTTTGGAAGGCAGAAGTTCATAGCATCATCAAAGAAGAAACTGTTTATTGTAATAGTCAGCTCTGTAATTTATTGGTAGTGTATGGAATTTGTGCAAAGTGTACAATACAAGTGCTGTTTTACAATATAATATCTTATATATATAAAGTGTTACACAAACATCTTCAAAATTGTGCCTATATAATCTTAAAAAAAATCATCTTTAGTAAAATATGTGTGATATCTATGTTTTGCATTTATATTGATTGCTTTCATTCTTCATTGACTAAAAAAATACAGCTAACTTCTGTCGGCTTTAAATCTATCCCTAGGAAATGTGAATGTTTTTCATAGGTTCCTCTATAATACTGCTAATTAGTATGAATGAAGTTGGATTTTCATGAGTTTGTTTTTTTCGTATGTGTAGCTTCTAGCTGTATGGGTAAGTATAAGCCTTTTGTGAATTCAGGCTGTTGCAAAGAGTATTTGGCAAGTGACTGTAAGGTTTGTTTCCCTTTTGTTGGGATAGTAAACTACCCCTAAGAAAGAGATAATACAGAGTTGATTGGAGCTGATGCAAATGGATTATTCTCCATCTCTTCTCACATAGTAAGTTAGGTAGTACAAGAAATGCCGTGTTTATTGTCTATAGAAGCACAAGGGGCTTCAAAGAAGCAAAAGCATTAGCTATCTAGTATTCAATTATTCATACTGGAAGGTGCAGCACTGTTTCAGGAGGTGAAAGAAAGCGGCTAAAATCAGCTCCCTGCTCCCCCATCCTTCAGTAAGTCTGTGCTTTGTATTCCTTACTAAAATATGTTCACGGGAGTATTCAGAAAAATAGTACAGACTACATGCTAGTCTAGCTAATCACTGTATTGTCAGATAAGAGAATTCTACTATATCTTTGTCAAACTTTGATGCAAATTAAAATATGGGAGTTATAGATGTTATTGTTTGGGTGTTAGAAGATATTTTAGCCTGGCTACACTGAAGTCACCTTATGTGATTTCTGTCTTTAAACTCTTTCAATCTGTCTTTAACAAAATGAGATCTTCCACTGCAAGTTCGCCTCTGTACGAGCTGGTTTGTCAGAACTGACATCATCTCTGCATTCCGATTACTCAACCATACATGAAAATAACTTCTCTTAAACTTGTAGAGACACCTTTTGTATCTATTATACCAAACCTAAATATTATTCAACAGATAATAGAGTAATGATGCTGACTTTGGCTACAAGTCAATTGTAAGTAGTTTCATTCTATAAAGAAGGTACATGTGATTTACTTTTGCTGTTACACAGCAATGATAAAAACTAGCATTTTAAACCCTTTCCCTTTGAACAGTTGTGTTAAAGAAATTACATTTTAATTTGTATAAAAATTAGCATTTTACAGGCCTGGTCTAAAAATCCATCAGAATGAATCTGGAATTAAATGCGTTTTCTGTCATTTAGGTGATGCTAGGCTTAGACCTGAAGCTAAACAAAGACTGTTACATTATGTGAAAGAAGAACCACAGGATGCAAATGGGTACTTCAATTTGGGTATGCTGGCAATGGATGACAAAAAAGATACGGAAGCAGAGGCATGGATGAAGAAAGCCATAAGGTTACAGCCAAACTTCCGAAGTGCTTTGTTCAATTTGGCGCTGCTTTATTCTCAGACAGGAAAAGAATTGATGGCTTTGCCCGTCCTGGAAGACCTACTGAGATACTACCCTGATCATACCAAAGGTCTGATTTTGAAAGGAGATATCCTTATGAACCAAAAGAAGGATATTGTTGGAGCAAAAATGTGTTTTGAAAAAATTTTGGAACTGGATCCCAACAATGTACAAGGAAAACATAATCTTTGTGTGGTTTACTTTGAAGAACGAGACTTAATAAAAGCAGAAAAATGTTTGGTTGAAACACTAGCACTGGCACCTCATGAAGAGTATATTCAGCGTCATCTAAACATAGTTAGAAGTAAAATTGCATCACTCAGTACTACGGAACAGTCATCACTTCCAGCAGATGGGACTGCAGCTGCAGAAAAACAAAATTCATTTCAAAATTTGAAAGAAGTAAAAAATGAGCAGAAAACCACCCAAACAACAGTTGATAACAATAAAGGGTACTCAGAAAATAAGAAACGAACAGAGAAAAACAATATGGACAAAGACACTCCCAAAAAATCTACAAAAGAAATCAAAGACATTGAGAAAAAGAGAGTTGCTGCTTTGAAAAGACTAGAAGAGATTGAACGTATATTAAATGGTGAATAGTCTTTACCATGTCACAATAGAATAAGGGGAGAATACTATTTTTAATTATTGTTTAATACATGATCCAACTGGAAAGTGGTCTCAGTGATTTGAAAATAGAAATAATTTTGACTGCATATTACTTAGCAAGCAGCAGAAGGCATTACAATGCTTTGTGTGAGAAGACTGCAACTTTTAAATGTGATGTGGGGGATGGGTGGGAATGGAAGGATAAAGGGTGGAGAATAATCTTAAATGCAGAATCCTAATAGTGAGAAAATAGCAGTCATAAAAATCTTTGGTAGTCAGGGATATTCAGTAACGCTACTTTCAAAGAATCAGTGAAAGATCTGAATGGAGAATTAATGGGATAAGCCAGACACTGCTGCTTTCCCCCATATAAATCTGTTTGTATTAACATTATCTACATTCCAGTTTACAAATCATCAGTTTAAGTCTTTCTAGACCTCTGCTATACATGAAAAAGTGTTTTTCTTTGCGTTATTTGTTTCCAGAACTTAACAAAAAGTCATCAAAATGCCACTGGTTGTAGTATAGGAGGATGCAACAACACTAAAATTTTCAGTTGTGTTCTAAATATGGAATGATATAATAACCTTTTAATTGTTCTTTACTTACAATGCTAATGGTTTGTACTGTTTTACCTGGTAGAAATCTTATGGTGCTCTTAAGATCTTTAGACTATGCTTTTACTTTTAAAGAAATGTGTGGGTTTTTTCTTCAACTGTCAATGATCTGGTTGTTTTTAAAAATTATATTAAAAAGGGTGGTTTTCTCACATTTACCCCAGTTCACTGAATGCTGATAAATGCCCTTTCGGTACAGCAACCAGTATGCTATGCAGTCATCCTTGTTGACTTTCTATCGATGGCTCCTTGGTGTAGTGAATTCTTCCTTGTTTATTGCAAACTGGCTTTACTATTTCTGTCATTGGAACAGTATTTCTATTCTCATGACTGTTTACAACAGTAATACAAACAATGATTGCTGAAGACAGTGTAATAATTAAGCCACTGAATTTAGCAATGTTTAACACAAGGAAATGTAGATGATATCCTTCCAAATACTAAGTTCTGTTGTTTTGATGCTTTGTCATGGGTGTGTGGTTTTTATTAAATATTTATTTTGACTACTAAAATATTCCCATTTACACTTTTCCACCAATGCATCATTTTAATTTCTTACGTGAAATGAAAATCTTTGCAATTTCAGTGTTGATTTTATCCTTGTGCAATGCATATATTTTGTTTAAATATACTACCACTTACCTAAAGCCGATGTTTTCCTTAATTATGAGAAAGAAAAGAAGTGTAAGAGCTGGGTTCAGTAATAATTTAATTAATCATTAAATCTAACTCTTACTCTTCATGTTTTGTCTTATTTCGTGATGTACAAGTATTCCTTAGCAACGCTACTGTTTGAACTTAATCCTTTCCATAACTGCTCAACTTTCTGCCCAGGGCAGTAATCCAGCTGGAAGATGTCATATTTATCTTTGTGGGAGGGGATCTTAAATGGTTGAAGGCCTTGCCACGGACCTTTTCTGTATTATGTATCATTTGTAATGTTACCACAGCAATTGGTTGCAAGGTAATAACTAGGGGAAAAAAAAGTGGGGTTTCAAAAACATGATTTAAAAGCTGCAGACAGGAACAGGTATGGGGCGTGCAGCTGTTCTTCATACAAAAGTTTTAAGTGCTGCCTGTAGTGCAGTGTAACGAAGTGCTCCTAGGAATCTATTGACCACACCTTGAAAATTGCTGTTTTATCTTGTCTGTGAATGTCTGTTACTTGCAGCTAAAATAGCTGATATATTGACCTTTATAGAAACACTAACTTACATATTAAGTCTTCCTTCCAAACCTTTGTTCTACTAAAGAATGTCGTTGTTCTGGGTGATACAAAGGAACATTAATTTGAAAGTGGAAGGAACTAGGTAGTAAGAAAAGGTACTTTCTCTCTGATGGAGGAGGCCAGGGTTTTCCTCTCGTATCAAGAGCTCCCAGAATCCCGTTGCCACACTGCTTTCATTTGGTTTGTAAATTGAAGAGGGGAGGAAAGGCACATTCTCTATTTCTGCCATTGAGCCTCTGTCATGCTGCTCTCATCTTGACCTTCCAAGTAGCTGCTCTTTAGGGACCAGCAAGAATTGTTAGATTTATTGGCGCTAAGAGGTGCCATCAGGTTTAACTCACTAAAATCATCAGACTAATGTCAACTGAAGGATGCTGAAGGTAGGTCTTTCAGTCTGTTAGCAGGTACTATGCCCCCTTTGTCTGTTTTAAAGAAATTTTAATAAAAACAAGTATTTTGACTAATGTCAGTGCTCCGAGTTGTATTTAGCCTGTTAGAATGTGTCAACCATTTTAAAATTAAACTCTCATGAGAAAAATGATTCAGTAAATTGAAGTGGCATAATGTCTGAAAAATAATCAAAATAACATTTGCTCATAGGAAAACTATCAAAGAGAGAATAATTTTGGCTTTGTCTGCTTGCAGATAGAACAGAATAATCAACAGGCGTTTTCCCCCTTTCAATTCAACCTGTCTTTTCTCCTCTCCCTCATGTGCAAGAACGCCATAAATATCCCTTTTCAGAACTCCCAATTTCACTAATACGTAAGAACTGGGAATTTCCAAGGATGGGACAGGCATACTAAAATAATTTGTAGCCCTTTTCTCATACAATGTAATTGCTGTGGTTGCTGAAGAAACCTGAAGAGACGTCTTACATAATCTTTGCATGCATACACAAATCACATGTACAGCTGCAATAAGCATATTAAGTATTATACATATTTGTGCATATAATTCCAGTGCAAAATTCTGCATTTATCAGATGAATTTTTTGGTCTTTTGGAGGTGAATATATGCATAAAAAGTCAGAGGTGAATAAATGTAAACGTAAGGATTAATTGGATACGCATGCATATAGTTGAGACAACTAGATGCTTATGGGTAGTGCAGTTACAGAAAGACAACATGTGCAATTGTAGGTTAATCTTTGTAGAAATTTTTTTTCTGTTCTGTACATGAAATATCCTAGGACTTAATTTTCTAAGTATTGCAAGTATTCTTTATTTTCCAAGTATTATTCTTTGCATTGCAGTTAACACGATCAACCAGATCTGATTTCTTTTTTTTTTAGTCTATTGTTTTTTATCAGCTCTGTCAGGGAAATAGTCAGGTATTGTGAAGAACAGGAAACACTTTCCTACAAACAGGCATGTACAAAGTGTCAGAGATTGGAGTCACAAAGGATTAAGTGGGACAGAAAATCTTTTCAATGTGCAGTGCAATTTGCACCTTGATTAGGCAATACTGGAAGAGGTAAAGTGAAGCTGGGAGTAAACATATAGGAAGATTGCTGTGAATGGAGGGTTTAATGTAAACGGAAGCAAGAAAACATGCAACACATGTACTGCCAGAGCCTTTAACTGACGGAAATAGGAAGCTTTAGATCCTGCTCAGTTGTGGAGACTTACTGAACTGTGCCTTGTTTTGGAACACAACAGAAATTTCAGTATATTTAAAAGGAAAACTACATGCTGAAAGGTAAGTGTGTTTTGGCTTCAACCTGTGAAATAATGGCTGTGTAGCTATAAAACCTACAGGGAGTTCTCGTCCAGCTCCTCATTCCCCACTGGCTCTCTGGCACAAAGCAGACAGGCTCAGAAGATCCCCCAGCTCTGAAGGGGACGCAGGTTTGTTCTGTGCCCGTGGGATGCAAAAGATGTATATGTTCTTTGTTTTCCAGGAGGTATGACAGTGTGGTTACTGAGTTCCCCCTGAGTAGACTTAAATCACCATCAACATCAGGGTAGCTGAACCACAGGCCTGTGGGATAGGCAACCTCACGTTTAATGGGACTTCTGAGCAAAGCACTGACTTCTGAGAAATGTTGATTTTCTGATAGAGGAGAAAGCACTCTCCTTCTAGGGTATGGAGCTTTGGGCTGAACATGCAGGCATTTGTTCCTTCCTGAATTTCTCTTTGGAAAGACTCAGTGAAGATCAGAACAACTCTGGGAAGTTAGCAGCCCACCCCAGCCTCTTGCAAACTTTTCATTCCACAAAAGCACCAGGAGGAGTCCCAGTTTGGGTGAGTGTATGTGGCTGGGCTTTTCCTTGCAGAGGCTCTGTAATCCACCTCTGCCTGGCAAAATGTCTGGAACCGCAGCAGAACCTGCTACTCCTGTAAAGCCCTGCTTCAGCCACTGCCCTGTAACCAAAATTATGCTTCTCTGACTTTCAGCCTAGGGATCCTGCTTTGCTTAGACAGAAAGCTTGAAAATGGAAAGGCTGGAAGACACCTCTCCTTCCACACGTCCTTCACCTCACTTTCTCCCTGTACAAAACTGCAGCACTCTTTGTATAGTGTTTCAACTGATCAAGAAGAATCTGTCCCCCAAACTTCCAACATAGCTTACAAAAAGGGTAAGACATTCCTGCCTGGGATCAAAATAATATAGCTTACATACATTACTATGCTACAAATTCTTTTTTAAAAAAATAATCCTAGATAGATATCATGTTATTTTTATAGCATTCAGTGAGTGGTAGTGCAGCTAGTATTCTTTGAAAACTTAAAAACTGCTTTCTGCAGTCTAATTATTTAGTGCCTGTTTACAAGCCAGTGGTCCTGCATGTGGGATATATGTCTCTTTTGCAAACAGCCAGAAGAAATTTTGTATACACACATCAGTCTCTCTCAAACAAAAAGCAACGATGCAAAAGAAAAAAATCAAACCCAACCCAAAACACCCCAAAACCAAACCAAACCCACTGCAGAATGTTCTGCATAATTATCCTGGGATGGGAACAACATAATAAGCTGTGTAACTTTGTTGGACTAGGAAACAGTTCCAGAAAAACATGTTTAACCTTCCCCAGCACAGTGTCATACTTTCAAAGATTGCTAGAAAGAGAATTGGACTTCATAGATATCATATACTCTGAACTAAGGAATTCTGTTTAAAACAAAATATTAATATAACGTTAATAGACTCCAGCATAGCACAAACAACGGTTAGGTGCTACATCTTTACGAGTATAAGAAATAAGCTATCAAAAAAAAGTGAGTAGAAAGTCCCTGTTCAGCTGGTGTCTTCACTGGTGCTTACAGAACTGTAAATGTCTTTCGTTAAATGCCCATACAGAGGCACTAACATTCTTTAGAGTGAGTTTGAGGTTACATGCTTGTTTGGGTGAGCTCAGCCTTTTTCAGATGTGGACAGAAACAGAGAAAGCAATGAAATGCTTGGGTTTGCGGGGCTTTGCATTCCGGACTATGCCTTGGCATTGTGGAAAAATGTATATATACTTGCCAACATTTTAGTTACTGGTAGGTCAACATAGCAGACAAATCGGTGCATTTGATATAGTTTTGGGGGTGATATGACGTACAAGCTTTATATGAGGTTATGAATTCTCTGTGTCTTTTCTACACTGCAACTGTTATGAATGTGAAGCCTGAAAGATTCCAGGTAGAATAGAAGTAAGCATTAAAATACAGCAAGTTGTTCAGATTTCCTACACCTATTCAGCATATATGTTTGTTCTTTATGTGTAATTATCGGGTTATTGTCTTTTTAAATACACATAGCAAGGTATTTTTAATTATGTGTGTATTCATCCATGCACAATGAGAGTAGGTGGAGGAGGAAAATACAACAATTACAGGATGTCTTACCAAAAGTACAAGTCATAAATCTTGATTTTTAAAATACCATCTTGAGCGTGCACTCACCTTTATTTCATTTGTAATTGTTAACCCAGTCCTACGCTTCTGTTGTACGTGATTGTCATTAGAGCGCGATGCTGTAGCGCTAATTCCCCAGGACTGAGAGCTCAAACGAGATTGTGACAACTGGGGCTTACAGAATGGGGGATTAGTTGTTATCTCTCCTCAGCCTGAAGCTGAATAATTGAGGCTTGCTTGTTTGTTTGGGCACACTGCTCGTTTCATCTGCAGGAATATCAGACATTATGGATGAATATCTTAGTTTGCAAGATATAGTAATTTCTCTGTAAATGTGTGCCTTCTCATTAGCAGGCAAAGATAGCATGATGATATTGGGCACACCTAAAAGCTGTAGATGGTACAGGTGAGGGAAGCCAAATTATAAGAAATGTTGTTACTGAAATCAGTAAGATAAAAGCTATGCAATAACTGCTGTGCTCTGAAGTTATGCAAAAATATGATAAGTCTTATTCAGTTAAAAAACCAAAAAGACAACAATTGATAAAAGAAGTTTAAAAGGAGCTTCCGAACACCCTTTCTACCCTCTTGAACAAGTTTTAAACAGATCTGGAATGCTGGGTTTTCTTCAGCTCTATGCATACACATTTATCACTTTTCCAGTATAAATAGCTACAAACAAATAAATAGAGACAATGAAAGGTATGTGAAAGCTTGAAACTCTTGAAATTCAAATCCTTTGCAGAAACATAAAAGAAGCTGAATGGGTAATATTTCTTTAGATGCATCTATATGAGTGGGTTTGCATGAAGTTGAAGTATGAGCTTTATTGATGAGTATTATTTGGATGAGTCATACTATATTTCTGCCCATTACTTGGGTGAATATAGTCAACGTTTTAGTGCAAATATTTAGGTTTAAATTTACCTTTCAAGGGATATTGCTTCAGCTGTTTTTACAGATATTGCAAAAGAACTAATTTACTAGAATATTCAAGAAAAGCAAAAATAGGAAGTATAATTAGGTTTTGGGACTAATTTCCTTCTGATCAATATACATGAAAAAGTATGTATTTGAACAAAAATATATACATTGCTCAAGGATCAAAGCAACACTGAAATTGCAGAGATTAAGAAACTAAAATGATGCATACGGATTTTCCAATTACTTGCACTGGTTTATCTTGTGATAAAAATAACAAAAGGAACCCTCTTTCCATTGACTTCCTTTACCTTTTAATTATCCTACTTCTCCCTTAAAGAACAGCTTTTTTTTTTTTTTTTTTTTTTGAAATTATGAGTACAAAATTAGCAGATGATCCTTCGGCTTACAAACACAAAACATATTGTGAGTGTAGAAAAAGAAAAAAACATAAACCAGAAAGCAACTGAAATGCAAGAAGACATCTAGGGTTTTTTTGTTTTAAAAATTAATAACAAAATAACAAATGCTGTTATCTTATGCTGTCTAGTGTCTGGATATCCTAAGAACCTTCTGGCTGATGAGGAAATACAGGAAACTTTAACTCGTCAATTACTGACCATCTCAACGTCAGAGTTCAAGAACCATTTCATATGATTATTTTTATTAGTATACTGTTCCTTCTTCAGCTCTAGATGAAATGGTATAAAGGGCTTGAAGGTGAGATTGAATTTCAGTAGCACAGTCTCTGTATTTCTGGAATACTTTTGGGTTGTCTTTCCTTTGTTCTCTTGTGTTCTTTTGTTTCTGTGGCAGTGGTGATTTCTCACACTGCCAGTGTTCCAGGACAGAGGGTTGTAAAGAGGGAAAACAAAAAGCAGAAGAGCTAACTGAATGTTTTTAAGTCTTTATATATGTATTACTAATAAGCATCTTCAGTGTTCTGCTTTTTAGAATCATAGAAACATAGAGTAGTTTGGGTTGGAAGGGACCTTTAAGGGTCATCTAGTCCACCCCCCCTGCTTCTGATTTAAATACATACTTATAACTTATATATGTATATAAATCACATATGTCTTTGCTAAAGAACTGAAACATAATTATTTCAAGATTTGCTAGGGACAGTGCTCATTTTGCTTTATTATTGAAAACTATTATTATTGCTATTTGGAACAGCAATGCAGAAAAATACCTACAGGCAGCGATGACCAAGTTACTGCTTCAGGTTATTACCTAGTATGGAGCACTTGCATAAATCACAGTAATGATCAGCTAAGTGCAGAGACTTACATAAATAAATCTATAGAGTTGTATAACATGTAGCGCATAACACCATGTAACTGAATTTTGCTGTTTTATCTTGTGATTGGGTTTATTTACTGCTTGGGTTCTGGCAGGGTTTTGAGAAGGTAGCAGTTTCTGCTTCCATGGGCAGCAACTGTTCAGACAGTTGTTCATCTGCATTCCATTATCACTTCAGAGGTGAAGGCTGTTTGTTATCTTTGTACTTGACCTCTTGGTAAGTATCTTGTTAAAAGGAGGAGCAGAGGGGTAGAGTCAACAAGCTAAACTAGAACAAGATTTCAAACAGATCATGATTATATCAAAACCAGCTGATCTACGTATAAGGATGAAATTAGCTAGCATTATTCTATATTTCTGTCCTGCATTTAGCTATTTGCAGATAGTTTTTGTTGTAGTCCTCATACTAACTTTGGTACAGTTTAGGCCAACAATATAAATCTTAAGCAGCAATCCAACCCATGTTCTCTATGTGACAGGATAAATTACAGTGCTCTGCATAACACCACTGGAAGATGTGGCCTCTGACCTGAGAAGCTTATCATCATGGAAGTATGTGATGATCTAAACTAGGAAATAAATAAAAATGGCATTTCCATTATATATTGGGGACTAGCAATAAAACATCTAGGGTCTTACCAAGCTTCTTAATTCTACTGAAATATGATGATCTTCATGATATTGCTTGTTAATATCCCTCCAGACCTGTAGTTTTTTTCTCAAGAATTTACTGCTTTTCTATGACTGCATAATTAGAGGAAAAATAATAATCTGCTTTTAAACATTACTGTCAAATCCTATACTCACAAATTTTTAATTTTAATTCAGGGTGACAGGTGTCATCCTGAAGAGCCTGTATGTAGAATTGCACTGAACAGTGAAAGTGCTGTGAAGGTCACTTTTGGAATATTGCAGGTACAACATGACTGGAAAGGGCTAAGAGGGGAAAAAAAAAATCATCCAAGATTTTTAAACTCAAAGATACAACTACTGTGTCAAGACGTGTTTACTCCACAGATTACTGGGTGCTTGAGTACACACTAGCGAAATTTCACTTCCAACTTGCTTTTCACTTCTCTCTTTCTAAGCGTTCGTTTTCAGAGACTGAAAGTGGGTTACATAGACTATGGTCTAATTTGGTGTGGCTGCTCTTAGAAGGAATTCTGCTGTGTACTCAAGGTGGTCGGGGGCTGTAGCATATGATGTGTGAAGAGAAGCTGAAGAAGCTGATTTTGTTTTGCCTGAAGACGACAAGACTATAGGGGCTTCTTACTGCAATCTTCAACTCCCTGTAGGTATTTGCACAGACTCTGGAGCCAGATTCTCCTTGGTGATGCATGGTGAAAGGTAATGAACACAAGTTGTAGCAGGGGAAATTCTAATTAAATGCAAGAAAATAATTCTTCTCAGCATTCCCATTTGCAGATGATTATGCTATTCAGAGGCACATCACCCCTTTGACATATTGCCTGCTTCAGGCTCTTCAGCAGTCGCATCCTTGTGAGAACGGGACTGTACTGGCCAACCACTTCAGCAAAGCTGGAGCGAGTGATTTTGCCATGCCAGATACCATCTGGGCTGACTCCAGGCATACACAGTAGAATTCAAAAAGGTACAGAGAAGGATAACAGCAACTAAATCAATGCAAAGGCATCGCAAAAGTCACGCATTACTTACGCAAGGGTTTCCCAGGGTAGAAGAGATCCAGAGAAGAATTATGCAATTTACAGAAAAGATGAACAGGAAATTACTTTTCTTTATTTCTCTTAATGCCAGGCTGGGAGACTTAAATGAATGAAGACTCTGCTGGTAAAAAGAATGTCTTCACAGGATACCTAATTAAATTTTATTGTTCATTGCAAGATAGAATGTCCTAAGTTGGGAAGGGACCCACAAGGATCATTGAGTCCAGCTTCCGTCCCTGCATAGGACAACCCCAGAATTCACACCACATGTCTGAGGGTGTTGTCCAAATGCTTCTTAAGTGTTGTCAGGCTTGGCACCATGACTACATCCTGGCGGAGCCTGTTCCAGTGCTCCACCACCCTCTGGGTGAAGAACCTTTTTCTAATAACCAACCTAAACCTCCCCTGGCATATCTTCCTGCCATTCCCTTGGGTTCTATCATGTTGTGGTTGCTGAGGTATAAAAGATACCAAGAACCTAACAGCTATACTGATGAAAGTGAAGATCTAAGAAATACTGTTAGACACAAGGAAATAGATGCAACTTCTGATTTAGAGAGATCCTTATCTGCAAAATGTCAAAACCTGATAGAACATACCAAGGGAAAAAAACACCTTTTACTTGCCCTATTCCTAAACTTGTTCCTAAACTTTTCCCCTAGGTATTTGGCTGTAGATACAGAGACTCTGTAGCAAGCTAAATGGACTTTTGGTCTGATCCACACCAAAAGAAATATTATTAACTTCAAAATTATCAGAGAAAAAAGTAGAAAAGTTTTGATTGAAGTAACATAGAATAAACAATTATATATTTTAAGCCCAGTTTTGGATATACAAATATAGATGAAGATCTTGTCTGTAATGTTTTTAGACAGATAAATGTTATGGGATCTTCAACTCTGCAGATACAGACTAGACAACAAATACTAAGAATATGGTAAGGCCCGGATATTGTGTGCATGCTGGCCAGCAAACTGTTAGTTAGATAGGCTGTGAACCTGCAAAAGGTGACATTAACTAAAATTAGTTTTGTTAAGAAGAAGAGTATGTGAGAGGATCTGGCTGTAAAAAAACAGATTTGCAGAAAAAAAGGTACAAACTAATTTATTTTAAATTAAATGGAAAAAATAAGTAGTCCTGTTTATTCAAGCCTGGTTTTGCAAGGGGTGGATTTTTATACACAGATGTACTAAGACAAGTAAAAGGATAAATTAAATATAGAGAAAGGTGGAAATAAAATACCATGAAGTTCTCTGTGTAGACTGAGAGGCTATTTTATAGTTGGTTTAGCAGATGAAGAGAATACTTGATACCATCTTTCTGAAATTCAGCTCTGGAGAAACTAATAGTTAAACTCCAGGTGACAAGAATTAATGGAGTTATTGGAGGGATGAAAGCAATCCAGGAAGAAGCTATCCAATGGGCAGCCCTGCAATATCCAGTAGCACAGTAGTTACTAGCAATATTCCTAAAAGAACTTGGCACTGAACTTTTGTAATATTGTCATTAATGGTCCTGGTAGAAATACAGTAAAAATGTAGATTGTATCTGTTGACAATATTAATCTGTAAGCATTGTCAATACAGGGTAGGTTATTGCATAAGAATCACTTGTTAGGACTGGATTAGTAGAAATGGGATGAAATTCAATAATAGATGCACCCTGGTACTGGTATCAAACTTCTGTTGAAAGCGAGAAGTCTGCAAAGAACTGCAAAGAAAGGTGGAAATGCACTTGGCTGTCCTACATAACAGCAGGATTATAAATTACTGAAGTAGTTTAGCCAGAAAATGAGGTGACTGTTGAAAAGGTAACTCCAGTAGAAATAGAGATGTTTCTACTACAAGACACTGGTGATTGCTGATTTGGAATACTCAGTTTTGATTACCTATGTTCAAGATCAATAAATTCAAGCTAAAACAAATGCACAAAATCTCTTCTGGGTGAATAAGGAAAGCAGAGGGCTTACCTTCTGCAAAGAGCTAGAGCTTGTTATCTGAGGCTAAACAAGTCAAAAGGCATGTGGTTATCAAGATATTCAGTAGGAGGATGAAAACTGGAAGAAAAATTACCATTTAGGCTAAAAGCCAATGTTTGTACAAGAACAAAAAGGGAGAAAACAATTATAAATAAACTCAGGCTGGAAATGAGGCAAAAGGCCCAGACTACTGGAACAATATATTTTGGGACTATGTTTCAAGGAGAACAGTGCGGGGGAGGTGGGGGGGATAAGTTATCTTAGGTAAAGGCCATGAACATTTTTGAAAGCGAGTGCATTAAATGCTACCTGTAATCATAAAAGACTAAACTTTGTGGTCCAGGAGGTTCATTCTAATTTTGTGCTTCCTTAAAGCACTCTGAGCTAAGAAATTATAGGAATTTCCATCCCATCTTCTGTTTATTTTACAGTGTATGTTTAAATTGGAGGTACTCTTGTGAAAGTAACAATGCCTATTGCAAACTGATGTATTTTGCATATGAAATCTTTCTGCACACAACAATGCAAAATCAGATCATATTTGAATTGCCTGTTTTCAGTGGTTGTAATCTTACTGAAATCTTAATGCAACAGTGAAAATAAGTTGTCTAAACTTGTGCATTTATTTTCTTCCTGAATTATTTTGCTGTCTTAGTCCTTTGAATTAAG
The DNA here is from genome assembly GCF_047370975.1 of Nipponia nippon. NCBI lineage: Eukaryota > Metazoa > Chordata > Aves > Pelecaniformes > Threskiornithidae > Nipponia > Nipponia nippon. Next base: position 48,533,904 of record NW_028262347.1, read on the forward strand.
AAACTCTCACTATAGGTTAAATGAAAGAATAGTGAAACTTTTAAAGAGCCAACTCGATGTTAAGTCAAATCCCTTGATGTACAAAATATCATGTAGTTGCATGTGCTGAGTTCCTGGTGCAATTCATGGGGGAGTACATGAAGCAACTGAAAGTTTGCAGTAGAATTCAATTTTTATGAAGATGTTAATATGGCCTTTTTATATCTATTGGAGGTCATAGTGAAAGCCTTACAAAACATTGGAGTGAGTCAGTATTGTGGGTAATATGAAGTTAGAGAAGAATATGCAGATCTCTCCCTTTCTTTTCTTGTTTCCATGCCCTCTGGCTTGTAGGCCAAGACGACACAGTTTGCTACAACCATATGTATAATAAAATGTATTTTGTTATACATTATAATAACCATCAAAATGAAAAACTGGTTATAAATCAAAAAAATGGAAAATGCATTATTTTGTACTGGATTATATTCTTGGTTTTGAATATGATTTATAGTTCTGACTTTATATGTGTGTGAAAAGTAAATCATAGGTGCAGGATTGCCTCCTAGAAACATTTTAACCAGTTAAGGTAATAAAGAAACACAGAACAAAAGTACAACCTACTTTATTCTTTTATTCAGGAAATATGGAAAAATTGGTTGCTGAAATAATTTGTTAAATTTAAAGCAAAAGAAAAATTATTTCAGAGTCATCTTTTATGTGTTAAAAAAAAAAAAAAAGGAGTGAAAGAAGTTCTAAGATCACAATGAAGAAATGACAGTACCAAAGAACATAGAGAATGTACACTTAAAAATAAAATGAGGCCCTGGAGTTTCCCGGTTTTGTTTTTTAAAATTATTGAACACATATTGGGAAATGTGGTCTGATCCTCATCCAAACTTTCTGTGTGTCTCCCTTTTGTTTCTGTGAGCAGGAGGATCTAAGGAATGTCCTTGCACTATGTTAAAATGAATAATAATTGTGTAATTCAGAAAAGATCCAAATGTAAACCTAATTATTATAATTTATCATTTTATTTCCTTCCAGCCGAAGTCATATATTTGAAATACAACGTAAGGGTCTAGCTTGAAATTTTCGACACCCAAGAGGCATAAACACATTTTTATATTTATAGTGAATCAATATTATATCATCTTTATTAAAATTTTGGTGGTAAGAATTTGTATTTTGAAGTGTTTCCTGTTTGTATTGTAGTAAAGGTTTGACACTGCAATGCTAAAGACTTTGCTCGCAAACATGCCTTGGCACATATACAAGAAGATAGGTGCAGGCAGCCCTGACCACTCCTACCGCTGCTCTGAGGTGGCTGAATACAATAACCATGATCCCGAAACAGGATAAATCATTGCAGGGTTGTGCCTAATTTAAGACATAATTCTTTCTGAGCAGTAGAGGTTTAATCCAAAACCTCAGAGAGTATCCTAATCCTCATCCCTCAATGCTTTCCCAGTGTTGAAACACCTCTTTTCCAGAGCTTACTTCCCACTGGCCACAGGCAGACACCCTGTGCCTCTACCCACTGTGCTGGTAGCCCAGCCTTCGCCTTCTGTTTTTGAAAGAAAAGATACAGGCAGTTTGTCATCCATCCTTATTCAACAATCTGTTAAAAGTAGATCTATCTCTATCTCAGATTTACCTTAAACAAAGGCAGTTTACCAGATGGTTAATTTAAAAATCAAAGCAGAACAAAACCTTTTTCTATTTTCTACGATATAGCTTTTCCCACTTTTTTCCTCCCCCTCCCCGCCTATAGACCATGAGATTTGTTCTCTCACCTGCAGTCTTTCCAGAAAGACTTGACTGCCTTCAAAACTTTTGTGTCGTAGAAGATGTATGGTTTCACCTATTTCTGAACCATATGTGCTAGACCTGTGAGGTTTTTAAATGTCTGACTGCCGTGTGAGGGATGTAAGGCCGAATGTAGGTCCTCAGTAACCCTGCTCAGCTGTCGTCTCAACTGAGGTTTTCCTCGCATACGCAGGACTCGTTTCCACAGCATCCTAAGCTTCTGCTTGTCGAGATCTCATGGGACTTAAGTTTCTATTGCTACACGCATGTGCTGTCCCAAGTCATTAAGGCACCAAAGTACTCAGGCCTTCAGGAGATGGGCACACCTGAGCTTGTGTTCCTATGGAGGTTTATTCCCTTCCTCATTCTTAAAATGCATTGGGAAGATCCAGCCTTGCACAAAACACAAATCAAGAAAAAGATATTTAATTTTTTTTTGGTGTTCTGCTTTTTATTTCTTTCCTTGTCTAAGAATCTGTTATTACGGGTTTGCTTTGTATGCAGAAGTTTTGGGTCTAAAGCTCGCCTCTTGATTTGAGAATGCCCTCAGGCTGCACAAGGGCTACATTTTAAGGCATGTTTCTCATACACTCTTCTTGAGAATATTCTGTTTAGAGCAATAGGGATTTAGTTTAGATCTTCATTAGGACCCAAGCTGTTAGGAGTCAGGGAAATTCCCTGACACTGGACCCATTCACATCACATCTGAGAACTTGCATCATCTTTCATGCTGCTTTATCTCATCTTTATTGAAAATGACAGCTTTGTTGTTTTTATTTAATTCTCTCCTGTATTCACAGAGAAGAGCTTGTTTGTGTGGAACGTTCTTTTTTTTTTTTTTTTTTTTTTTTCTGGCTGGACTGATTTATTTTGTAAAGAAAAAAATTAATTTTTAAACAATCTAACAGATGACTATAAGGATTTTGCTTTTTAAATATCTCAGAGTTCTGACCTACAACAGCAAAGTGCTTAATTATTCCGTTTTGAACTCAGACCCCAGATATGTCTCATATGAGGAAAGGATCTTGATTAGATTTATTCCAAGTGTGGGATAGATGAGGCTAGTGTGGAAAAAATGTTTTACTCATCCTCTTGTCACTAGCATTCCAGAGTAGGTTTTTTGTTTCTTTGTTCTATAATATGAATCTAGTGAAGAAAGCTGTTTCGCTTTAATTTTCTTTTAGGGAAAAATGTCTGTTCAAATAAATGCTTGTAAGTTATCTCTTAATGTAGAAGACATGCACACTCAAAAAATTAATCCAGGAGAAGATTTATCAGATTTATGAAAAACATTTTACATTCTTCTATAATTATAGAAAAAAAGTATGACATAAATTGGATATGGGCAGCCATAGTCATGGAAAATATTTTATTAAGATCTTAGCAGCAATGTAACTTAAAGGTAATACAGCATAAAATGACGATGATAGGGCAAATAAATAACAGGCAAAAGCATTTCTCATAAATCTGTTAAGTCATTGTCACTCTCAAAATATTGTTGGATTGAAATTCAAAATTAACATGATAAAAAACCCGTGGAGGATAAGGAGGAGGGGAAATTATACATATATATATACACATATATATTATATGTGTATTCACAATATTTATATGCACACACATATATTATTATATAATAATATATACAATTGTCTAGTAGATATTAGAGATATATTATATAATGTATATGTATATAAAAGTTTTCTGGCTGTTTTACCACATTGTTATTCATACGTTTTAATGAGTTTCATAGGAGAGTCTCTGCCTCTGTGTGTTATTTTTTCATAGCATGGTTAAATTATCTTTTTCTCCCTTTTCTGCATTCTTTTCTCTTAAGGCAAAAAACATATTGGAACAGATCCTGTAGGAGGAGGTTTTTGAAATTTTCAGAAAGATTTCTAGTGGCCACATGGATAAGCTAGTGTATGACTAAAGTAGGAAATTAAGTGTGAGGAAAGTTATGGATTTTTTTTTTGCAATGTACTAGCTGCACCCCAATAATTGCTTGTGGTCATGTTTTCATTCCATAGTAAATGAAAGGAATCCAACACTGTGCTGAAGGTGGCAGTTTCCAATCAAATACTGCATTGCAGATTCATAACCTGCCTTTTTCTCACAATGAGAGAATGAGAGCTGTGTAACCTGTCCTAAGTTTTGTTGCAGTATTTCTCAACCTGCCATGTTACTCTAATTAGTAATAAAATAAACCACAAAAAAGTCATTGTAATATTTGAGTAGAGTAAGTGGTGACTTTGATTAAGTGGATTTTTGTACAGCTAATGTAGATTTTTCACTGTATTCCTTATTTCCAAAAAAGATTTCTTAAGCCATAATCACAGCTATTCTCACAGATACCTCATTTTTTACTCATATGCCTGTAAACCATTACATTTTTTACATCACATGCATGTAAACTGTTCTGCTGTTAAAACACAGTGTTTGTTTGGATTTTTTTAATTCTCTAATGAGTCATACACATGAAAACACATTATTCCCAGAGAAGCTCATGTGGGTTTATAACAATCTGACTATACAAATACTTAGAGTCAGCAATGAATTCATTTAACTTTGAAGTAAAATACTGCTCGAAGATTAAATTTGGCATGAGATTTTAAAAATATTTGTATTTTTAATATATATGGAAGATAAGGTGATGGAGGGAATATAATTTTGACAAGCCTAATCACAAATTCTGTAGACCTAAGCTTCAGCAGATGGGATCTTTGATGACAACAATATATAAAAAGGAGGATACTTGTAAAACTTTTAATACTACTATACATAGTTTTCTGTGTATGTAGAGGTACATCTCAGAAATGAATTCTTCTAATATACGGAGAATCTGGGGAATACTTTCCAAAGAGACCTGAAAGATAACTCCTGAAAATATGTTGATTCATAATTTGTTACAGTTAGCCTGCTAATAATTAATGCTGCTAATAATACATATTTTAGATCAGTATGCAAAAAGTTAAACTCTTCAGAGTATCTTTATAATGGTTGTTTATTTGACCCTACTGGAGATTCAACTTTTATTCTGCATTTATAGAGGTCAGCACTTCTGATTGTATACCAGACCATTTTTATAGTAGGCCTATAAGATCTCACGTTGTTAAAATAAACACTAGACTTCTTTTGGATGATCAGAAGCAAAAACTGAAGATGTGGCCTTTGGTTTTCTTCCTTATTGCACTTTTACATGACCAAAATAAAAATTCTTTGCTTTTAAGGTCAAATATGTTAAAAAGTTAGTATGAAATACTGCACTCCAAGAAAATTTTTGGTGGAATCTTTTCCAGTAGACTTATCCTTGATATACTGACTGGTGAACTATATGAAGCCCATATAATCTTTTTATGCTGAGCAAAACTGAATTCCATGTACATATTGCCTATATAACTTGCATTGAAGACTTTAATACTTATACAAAAATTGAAGCTGTTCATTTTGCCTTCAATGAATTTTAGGAGATAGAATTTTTCTACTCACAGTGGACTTAGAAATCTCTGCTTTCTCTCTATTGGTGTTAGGGTCAAAGGTTAGCTTGTGACATTTCTAAGCTGTCAAATATTTTGGCTACCTCTGTGTTTTATTTTTTTCTTTCATTTCCCCATATTCCATAATTCTTTTCTGTTAAGTTTAGAAAAGTGTATGTATTCTTGTCTACTTATAAACAAGAGCTCTGATATACTCATAGTATCTTACTGCATGCTCGTATTGCTTTATGCAATCTGACAACAATAGTTATGCCACTTACCCTTTCCTTTTCAGGACAAAGAACACAGTCAAGAAGCTTGCTATGGAAGTACTGCTCTTCATTTTTAATGTCAAACAACATGGTATTAAAAAAAAAAAAAAAGAAAAGAAAAATAATTGTGATTGTATAAGTGAGTCTTGTCTTCAGATCAGCTCCTACCTCCTAGAGGAGTTTATCCCAGGATTTCAGGTCGGCTGACAAGTATATTCCTTTATTTGAGTAGACTGAGAACATATCCTGCCCTATGAAAATTCCCTTGTGCCACAGGAGCAGAGTTACTTGTCCTGGATGTTAGGTGGTGTTAGATGTTCTGCCCCTATAGGCTATAGAAAAAGAATGATGAACCCCTGAATGTTGCAGAAGTTTGGGGTGTTTTTGTTGGTTTTTTTTGTTTGTTTGTTGGTTTTTTTTTTAATAGGAAGCTGCCAAGGGAGGTAGATGGTAGATCTGATCTGTGTTGAACTGGTGAAGAATGTGCTGATGAGATGTGTCTAAGCAATGAAATTTTCTAGTCTAACTGTATCAGACAGGTGTCATTTGAGAAGTGATCAAAGCCTGCAGTCCACCTGACTGAGGCTAAATTAGGTGGCTAAACATTATTGCCAGTGATTCTGAGATTTAGTGCCAACAGTTGTCTAAACTTCTCTTTAAGAAAGTTCTTTTTCCTCAACATTCTGTACAAAGAAAGGGCATACACCTACCTGCGCAGCTGCCGTGCTTGTAATCCATCCAGTCATGCCATCAGGAGGGCATGTTCAGGCACACAAGTCCCTTCATGCATCCAAGGGCACGCTCAAGTCTGAGCTTGCATGTGCATTTTGCTGTCTTTGTGGACCTGTCTGATTTGTGAGAATGGGACTGCACTGTTAACCAAAACATATTAAAATGGCAATGGGAACCTTTCAAAATTATTTCCTTTGTGAACTATGTTGCTTCTTTATTGCAAGTTAGTCCAGTTTTAGACCAATGTTTTTCATTTCTTCACTGACCTTATCAGGTCAGCACATTTTCTTTTTTGCTGGTAGTGATGTAGGTGTATATCACAGAGAACAGAAGCTGTGCATGTCCTCTAGAGGCAGATTGTAAAATATTCTGTTTGGAACCCAAGGCACGGACATTCTTACTGGACAACTGCTGTCATACAAGTGGTATGTGACACACTTAGGGAAATCACTGAATAAAAAACCGTCATCTTAATTGTAACGAATATTCCCATTGTACAAGACAAAGTTGTATATAGTTTAAAAATGACTCCCATGCTTCAGAAAATTTATGTTTAAAAGGAAAGCTAATTATGTCAAGGGACATAAGAAAATTATTTATGATATTCCTAAGAGTCACATTTAGAGTGATTTGACAGTAGAATGGGTAATAAATATTCTTAAGTAAATAATTGTTGGAAAAGCCAATTTATAGAGCTTTATTGTGTTTTGTTCAAATGAAGTTTTGATGATTCAAATAATTTTGGGGGATGTCAACACAGGAGTCTCACTGGGATAGGGAAAAGCTGCCAGGAATTTTGGTGGATGCACCGTAGGTTCAAAAAAGCTGCATTGCTGGAAGCAGTGTGGCCACCAATCTTGTAATGACCTGGTCATTGACCTTGTGAATAACATTGTAAATGACCTTGTAAATGTGATCTTCTTGGGAGATTTGCTAATTCTCTTAGCAGTGAATTAGCCAAGAACATTCAATGAGAAGAGTCAGGGCCAAAATCCTCCAATTTACTGGAAAGTACTTTCAAAAAGTAAACAATTCTGTCAAAGCAGAATCCTGACTTTCAGTCAGATGGGTTTTCATATCTTTATGAGAAATATCACAAGCAATTATCTTTTACCTTCACTGAAAGATAGCGTTTAGTCATAAATCCGAATCTAGAGGTACTTTAACTGAAGCATAGTTTAAAGGCACACATGCTACGTTCTCAGTGCTATTCAGTAAAACACGATCACAATATTTCACATATCTTGGTAATGTCAAGCCCATCTTCTGCCTGCAGGTGAAAATACTTGTTGTCTTTGTAACAGGTTCAGTAGTTTGGGTTACATTCTTCTTCTAAAGCCTGTTAGTCCTGAAGAAACCCCAAAGTGGAAAGTTGGAGTCTTGAAGTTACACTGATTTGGGCCATTGACAAGATTTATTTAGTAATCAATTTTAAGTATGCTATGAAAATATATATGCATTAAAATACAGTAATGCATTATTATGCAAATCTGAAAAACAAACAAGAGTCAATTGTGTAACTGGTAAGAGTTAAGAAATGTTTGGAAAGAATTTCTATTTCAGCAACTAGGGTTAAGTGGATAAACAAGTTCCTATCTGTGAATATAGGTAACAGACTGATGCATCACTTCTCTTTTTGTTCTGTTCTGTGCTTATGCTCTTTTGATTTAATAGTCACATGAAATCATGGCTCAGTTTCTTCTGAGGTAAACCCATGATATCCTGCGATACTTTCAAAGCAGTGAGTCAGAGAGAAAGATAGTGGCATTTACCAGTATTTAATTATCCCTGTCTTCCTTCTCTCATTAGCAAGCTATAAGCCATAGCAAAACAACTGAAAGGAAGGAAGAAAGAAGCCATGAACAGTACCAAAAATCAACCTTTATTTAATGGAGCATCTGGAACATACTAATTTTACTGAGTCTTACTTATTAGTGATACAGAGTTCAGCTAATCGCTGTTAAGGGTCTATAACTTTAATTTTTGTATTAATAATTTTTAAATGAGACTGAAGTTAGCTTTTAATGCTGCAAGCTTTTAAATTGCTACACTTAGGCAAGACTTGCTTTAGGTGATGGAGAAATAAACTTTGTCTCTGTGTTACATCCCTTAAAGCTGTGTGGGTAAGGAGTGAATGCTCCCTGCCCTGCTCCCAGTAGTCTCAACTCCCAAACTATTTGCCAGAAATATTTTCAGCAGACCAGCTGGCACTGCCTTTTTCTGGCATGGCTTGTCTTTTTTTAATCTTTTTTTCTTTAGGCTGTATTTGTACTAATTTTGGGGGACAAAATTACCTGGTACTTACCATCAAAATGCCTCTTTCTGTGCCACTGTCTGATAACAACGGACCCTGAGAGCAGGGTGGAGCCATATGTAGTGCATATAGACGACATTTGTAAGAGAGAACCTGGCTCATACTGTACTTTTACAGGAAACACTCATTGCATGACAGGATTTGTTTTGATTCAGTTCCCAACAGATGTGAAATTCCCAGTTTTGTAGATGAGGCTCTTTTTTGATAAATATTTATCTTTGGAGTCACTATGGACCAGGTATATATACCCTCTCAGTAGAAATTCAGAAATGATAGAACATTAGTTTCATTTTTCAAATGGTTTTGCTATGTGAATTTGAAAAATATCCATTTCTTTGGCTGTTTTTATCCTATTTCAACTTTTGGATAGAGCAACCTTTTCTTTTAACTAACTATAATTTCTTAACATTTTTTGTAAGTGGATCCAGACCTTACTTGAGCAAATACACCACTTTGTTTTCAGATGTTGTTTTTTCTACAGATTCTGCATGTGGTATCCTTCATTTAGTATCTCCTTGTTTAAAATGTTCTGGTCTGATTTTTCTTCCAGAAGCACTTTTCAAAATTTTTGAACTCTGATTTATTATAAAATATTTGGTTGTTGGGCACTGAAAAATTAAATATACCAAACACCAAAAGTCATCCAGCTGAATTTGTACTCTGTTCTCTGTATTCTGTACAGTTTTAAAACTTCTGCATCAAGGTCTAAAGCCCATTGACTATTGTTGACTCAAGCTAATAATTTCCACTTAAAATAGACAGTGAATTTGGTAGACTTTTGAGATAAGGTGAACTTCCTGCACAGACCATGAAATCAAGTAACGTACTGGATATTAATGTTAAATGGAATCAGAACATAGTATTTACATTCATTATAAAACATATCCTGATGTTCTGCTAACAGAATCTGTGCACTGACTGAAATATTGATCAGAATATTTAACCGAAAAGCAACCCTGAAATTAATACTGGTAACAGTAACTATGCATTTCATCTGCCTAGTTTTTGTGGAATGTACATATGTCAAGACTGTCTTAGTGATCTAAAAAGTGCAGATAGACTTTAGGCAACATTCTCAATGCCATCCACTGTGCACTTAGTCTTGCAAGAAAACTAAACTGCCTGATTTTTTCCTGGCATTGTTCCATCATGCTTTTAACCAGGACAAGTATTCTATACAAGGTATTTTTCTTAGGGATATTAAATACATTCTTTGTAAAAATCTTAATTAATGAAGAGAAGCCAGAAGGCATAATTTTCTGATGTAAGAATGCCCAAAACAAAAAAGTTGAAATGGGTTGATGGATTCAGTGTTCCACATTCATCTGGTGTGAAGCATACAAACACATCCTCTATCAAGTACCAAACGATGTTAAATATTGCTCAGACACTAGTTTGAGACACTAACTTTGAGGTCATGTTCCAAGGATTGTGTCTGTCTACAAGGTATAAAGAGGAGCAAATCTCTAATTTCCCCCGGTCTCAGCTGGGTACAGAGCCAGGCTCTTTTGATGACTTGCTCTGCTCTAGTGCCATGGCCAACCTGTGGACATCCTCACTCAAGCTATTCTCTAACCTGTCATGGTCTTTTTCCCTTTCACCAAACTTAAATTTCATCCCTGCAGGATTTAAAACATTAGGAGTTGCAAACAGAGGGAACAGAAGAGAGAGGAAAAAAATGTCTACCTTTCTTGCCAGCATTGTTCTACTTGTCCTGCAAGAAAGTATTAGTTGAATCATGGTGAGTCAGTTGGTTAGTACATTCACTTACCACAAAGTAGACCAATGTTTGCTTCTAAGGAATGCTTCAGTATTTCATATTAAGCAATCATTGGAGCAGGGGTTAGAAATGATATTTGACTCATACCTCTCAATGAGGAATCCATTGATGCAGTGCATTAATACCAAATTGTGTTAACACTGGTAGGATAAATTAGTTTCTAAGAATTTTCAAGGGAAAATGGTATTACAAATACTACCTAATTTCTTAAACTTTATATTCTAAAGGACTCAGGACTTTATCTGATTCTTAGAAGGGTCATTGGGGAATGTGTATTTTAGTGAATGATGAATTAGGCCTGCAATAAATACAAAAATAGGAGACTGCAAATGGTTCTAATGAGAGCTACTTCTTGTAGGCTACAATTTAGGAAGGTATGTAGGAACCCTCATTAACTAAGCATGTAAACAGTTATATTAACTTCAGGAAGTTTACAAATATGCTCAATACAGGGAACATACTGAGCTCCGGACATCTGACAGATACAATACAAAATTGCAGGCAGGCTGCAAATTATAATTTCAAGTTCTTGTTTCTAAGATTCCAATTTGCTTTCTATGTTTTTATTGAAATTTTAAAGTGAAACTCTCTGAAATTCCAAAACATTTACCGAAACTGTAGAAGGAAGTGTCAGATGACATTCACTTCAGTATGATAAGTTGAATTCTATTAACTTTGTTTGTCAAAAGCTTTTTGATTGTCTCAAAATAATATCTAGCACTCTGCAAACATAATCTATAGCTTGTCAACCAAAAGAATGTCAATTCCAATTACATCACTACATCAGTGCTGCCTTTTATTTTTTCTGAACACAGTTGATCATCTCTAGAAATTTAATGATTAAAATCACTGAAGAAACAGATGTCCACATATACTTTTACATACTTGATTACATATTTTTCAATATCTTAGGTATATCATAATTAAAAAAAAAAGAACAAAAAATTTGGTTGGAACTCTTTATTCAGTGTGACTTCTCAAATGAACAAGAGTTTTCAGGAATACTTAAATAGTCACATTCGAAATCATTAAGGATAGGTGGGTTACACAGAGTTATAGAAAATAGAAGACTTCTGAGACAATAACTAGTCTAGTCATTTTTCCAAAGGCAGAACGAATAATATCTAAACTGTTGACAGCAGTTTTTCCAATTCATGCTTAAAAATGCACAGTAGTTGGATTACACAGCCTCCCTTGGTTATCCATTGTGGCGCTTAATTGCCTTTGCAGACAGGTCAATCATAAGGAAAGCTGCCTGCCGATCTTGCAGCAGTTTAGCTTATTGCTCCACTTCAGAGTAGTTTGGAGTGGACAGAGCAAGCAGCTGAGTCGCCTACATTTTCTTTGTGTCTGAAGAAAAGGAGGAAGGTGCCTCCAGATGGGAAGCAGATGACTGTTACAAGCGCACCTGTGGGAGTCTGGAGGTGAGGACCTGAGCCCCAGGCTCCCTGGCTGTGCCAGAGAGCCAAGCGCCGAGCCCGGTGTGGTTTGAAATGGCAGCCGGGTCTCAGCTCCTCTAGGTATATAGCCACAACTACAGCGCAAGCCACCTAGGCCAATGGCTGGCACTGTGGCTGCATAATGATACTTCAGATTAATAATTTCCTTTACTAAGAAAATGTGGGGACTTCAATACTTCCAGTATGTTGAGTCTCTAAATTCTTACAGGGGACTGGATTGTGTTTGCAGATAATGACCTTCCAGAGATGAGCAGATTGACAACAGAGCTGAGGCTGTTTTGCATTACATTTTAATTATGCTGTAGATAGCGGTTTCTTTTTTTTTTTTTCAGTGAATGAAAAATAAATTTTTCTTGTCCAAGTTTTGGAATAAAAATGGATTTCAAATTTCTGGTCTTAAACATTGTACTTTCCTAAATACATCTACAAAAATTCTTATTTTGCAGTGCTGGGATTTTATTTTTCCTTTTATTTTCTATGTATTTCATCTTCTTCTTACCTGATGCTCCAACTTGTAAATGTTGATGACTGGATGTGTTGGGAAAAAAAGTAATCACATGAAATAAGAGGGATTTCACAAGAACTGTATCTGAAGATCTTGTTCAAAAAAATCCTATGCTCTAAATCAACAATACTTTTTTTTAAAAGCTGAGAATATATGTTTTTATTAAAAGTATTTTAATCTAAATAAAATGCTAGAACTGCATATTGCATGGACTCCATTCTCTTGGACATATATGATATATGATGTTTACAAGGAGAGATACACTGCCATAATCATTTTTAGTTAGCAAAATGACACAAAAAGAATCATAGATATCAGTGCAGATGAGGGGAAGAGAAAGACTTTAAATCATCTTTTCACATTCAAATGCTTATATTATGAGAACAGAATAAAAGAAGTTGGGATGGAAATACGAAGGAAGAGATATGAGGACAATTATTTTCAGGATTTTGACTGATTATTACCAAAACCAAATCATTTAAAAATCCAAACCCACTTTATTTATTATTGGTTAATTTTGTAATTATTCTTGACATTGCTTAATTCTTATCTCTTGCACTTACTGGTCTTTATTAAGCTTTGTGGCAAAACATGACATTTTATTTTCAATAATAAATGTTTCAGAATGAAGAAACATCATAGGGGTTTTTTTGTTGTTGGTTTGTTTTCTAGAAGAAGAAAATTTAATTAAGATTTTTTTAAAAAAAGGATTATTGAAGACCAAAGGCAATATGATTATAGGAAACAAAGAATTTTTAAGCTGAAAGATTCTTCTCTGTTTTTTCATTTATGTGTTATTGTGAGAGATTATACAGAAGAATAGATGGATGAAGTCATGCAGCCAATGCTGAGTCAAATGTAGATTGCAAAGCCCTGTTTCTGTGTTAATGAATGCTTTATCTTTTCTCTTTCAAAAATATTTCATTTAATGACCCTTACCTAAGCATTACAATTTGAGCTGCCTCTTACTTAATTAAATTGAATTAATATTTAATTAAATATTGAATAATGTAATATTTTTTAATTAACCTGTAGTTAGTTGTTATACTGGTTTATAATTTGGTTATTTGGACTGGCTGTAAATGGCACTAAGGCTGTGTTTCACTCAGAAAAAATAAAAGAACTTAACAGCCTAGCCATTTTTAGTATAACAATACCAGTAGTAAGTAGTAGTGCTATTATTTCAAATATAACAGTAATTTCCTTTCAGAAAGTTGTCTAGAAGCTGTCTTAGCATGGTCCCATGTCAATGTGAGAAGACAGATATTTTTAGTGAACAGAGAATGCAGTCATTGCAGAAATTGAAGAATGTCTAATGGTTTCCTCTTTAAAGAACAAATTTCTTCATATGGGACCACATGAGGAACGTAGTAGGAGTACATGCAGAACTGAAATGAAAGTATAGTTTTCATGTAGAAATCAATCCAAATCATTTAGATGCTATAACTTATATTTTGAAAATACATAGACATGCCACAGCTACATTGCTTATGCACAAAGCAGGTTACATAAATGAGTATATGTATGTGAATATTTTTGTTGGGTATAATAGCATGGCAATAGGCAAAATAAAAATGCCTAAATGAAATACAGGTTTCATTATTTGCAGAAGTTAATTAAAACCTTGGCAAGATTTTTTTCTTTGATATTCTATACCTAATTGTTTTAAAAAATGAATACTTTTGATAAACTTCCTAGAATTGTGTCTGGCATCTTTAAAGACACAGTTAGTTTAGTCTGTACCTTGTTCTCTGTTCTAAAAGTGAACATTGCTTTTGTTGTTTAAACACAAAGCATGTCCCTATTGTCACTTCCAATTTCAATTTTAGCTGGTCTGAGAATTAAAATATTTTGAATTCTAGGACAAGTAGGACTTTCATGTCTGACTTCATCAAAGGTTATAATCTTTACCTTATATTTTATCCACCTATATGCACCTCTGTTCATATATCATTATTAGACTGCAAAGGAATGCTCTTAAAATTTAGGAAATATCAGAAATAAACTTGCCTTTGCAATGTTATGCCAGCCCCCTTGTGTGCTTTTCAGTTCTTGGTTACATTTTTAACTTTTAATCCAAAGAAGTACTTACAATTAACTTCACAAATATTTCTTTACACTTTCCATAATCATTCACTCAGGCAAAAAAAAGATGGAGCTAAAACAGAAGGTGTAGTAGAAGGTGTAATTGACTGAGTTAGAATTTGTCTGGAATGTTCACGTTAACTCACACACTTATTTCATACTTTAACCATATACTTTAACTATTCCTCTAGAACATTATTCCATTTCTAAAGACCTTGAGGCTAAAAAAGGACTAATTCAAGAAAGAAAGCCTATATAATTCTCTTGAGTATATATAATTCTCTGAGTAAAAGCTTTTCCCCTAGTGAAGCATAATCCAGTTATATATAAATATGTATGTGTGCATATTTATGTGTGTGTGTCTATGTGTGTGTTTGTGAACTGCAAAAATAGATACAGAAACTTTTTTAAGAACAAAGAGGGGAGTAGTTTATATGAATCATGGCACACTAAGACCTGACTTAAACATCGGCACTGGTTTTATTGGAAGTTTTAAGAGATGGCCAACAGATCATGGCTGGCCAATTAAGGGGAAAAAGGAAGCTTTATTTTTGACTGACATGTATCTTGAAACACTTACTGAGTTCACGATGTTTCACTTAACTCAGGCAGAAAAGACTAATGTGTTTGAATATGATAGGTTTGGCAAACACAAGGAGTAATGACCAAGGCTTACAGAAGAAAAAATTGTTACTTGGATCTGACCAAGTACAGACATTTTCAAAGTAGAACCCTCTATTTGTGAATTAACAGGGCACATGCTAGCTGAAGTCTGAAGTGACTGTCTAGACATGTAGGTGTTGGATTGTGCAGAAATCTGTTGAGTTTACATGGCAAGGTTGTGGTAACCAGGGGGGCTGCAAGCGTGGCTTCTGTGAGAAGACAGTAGGAGCTGCTCCCATGTCGGACGGAGAAAATGCCAGCCGGCTCCAAGACAGACCCACTGCTGGCCAAGGCCAAGCCCATCAGCAACAGTGGTAGTGCCTCAGTGATAACATATTTAAGAAGGGGAAAAAAAAAACCCTGCACAACTGCAGCCGGAGAGAGGAGTGAGAATATGTGAGAGGAACAGCTCTGCAGACATCAAGGTCAGTGAAGAAGGAGGGGGAGGACGTGCTCCAGGCACTGGAGCAGAGATTTCCCTGCAGCCCATTGAGAAGACCATGGTGATGCAAGTTGTCCCTCTGCAGCCCATGGAGGTCCGCGGTGGAGCAGATATCAACCCACCACACCTTTATATACACAGTCTCTCTCAGAGAGGCTTCCTTTCTTCTGGTTTTGTTATTCTTGACACCTGGCACTGTAGACAAGTTTAAAGAGGGGTGGATTACTGGAAAATTCAGAATTAATCCCTAAAATAAAAAAAAAAAATTAGAAGTTTTCAAACTATGGAAAGCATAATGAGTGAATGAATACAGGAGAGACAGCAGCTTGATCTCTTGATATATTCAAAAATTAAAACAAAAGAAGCTGGAGGATGCACATTCCTCCTAAAGGACCATGTGAAAGACGTACATTGGTGAATAACAAATTTAACGTGCTATATTTTAATGCAAAGGAAAAGAGCTGCTGTTACTGGACTGGCCATGCACCAAGGTTTGTGCTATTGTCAGGAGGATATCCTCATTAAGGGTTCAGAGGTCCAAAACAATTAAGCAGTTTAAAAATGTCTTCCAGAGAACAGAGAAACCCTTAATAGAGAACAAAAGGGAGCCAGAAGAAATTAACACAGGATACGTATACGTAGATCACAGCTCAGCTGACATCACCACCAAGGTGTCTGCCCTAACTGGCAAGGAGAGTGTCCATGGGAATGACGGATTATACTTGGAAATTTTTATTCAGTTTTGTTCCTTAACCCAGCATTTTGTGAATGCTGTTGAGCAGTGTTTCTCTATGGACGTGCAATGCAGATAAAGACTCTGAGAAAATGAGAACTTACAAAAGTTCAAATTCTCAGTCAGACTGAAGTACAAAATTTAATTCTCCACAGGTACGTCCAGGGAGGGTTACAGTTCTATTCTAAAGAAGTAAGATCAAATTTAGAGATTTAGGTATTTTGAGCAATAATGAAAATTGGAAGTATAATTCATCCCAAGATATTTATTTTTGTACTTTGACATTTACACTGAAAATGGCTGTATCTATGTTGGACAATCTGGCCTGTGAGAAAATGGAGAACAGGCCTGATTCATCTGCTTTACTTTTTGCTTGTTAGGATACCTCTATTTGATTTGGTGATATTACTCCTATACTGTTTCAGTACCTCCAAATACACCAAGATGTATATAATCAATTTGAACAAATAACTTGATGCATATAAGAAAGTTTCATGTCTTTAACTAAGGCTGGATGAAACAGGTTATAAACCACTTGCTGCTGTTGTTTAAAATGGCCTAGAAATCTCTCCATTTACAAGCGTTGCTTTTTTTTGTCCGTTATGAATGTAGGTTGCAGACACAATCTTTAGAAAATTTACAAGTGGAATTAAGCAAAATACAAAGTTAATTTTTACAGCAGCATGTTTTAACCCAAACCAAACAAAACATATAGCCAGTATCAGATGAAATAGGACATTAACTGCCTGATCTGCTGCTCAATTTAAGATACTCTGGGGAATGACCAAAACTACCAGAACAGTTTGAATAGGATGGCATGCTTCCAGTGCCTAACACCAAATAATCACAAAATAACAGAATGGTTGAAGTTGGAAAAGACCTCTTGAGATCATCCAGTACACCCACACTGGTTCAAAGAAAGGTCAGCTAAAGCAGGCTGCTCAGGGTTGTGTCCAGTTGGGTTTTGAACATCTCCAACGATGGACTCCACAACCTGCCTGGGTAACCTGGTCCAGTGTTTGGCCACCCTCACAGTGGACAAATTTCTCCTTCTGTTGAAGTGGAAATTCCAGCATCTCACTTTGTGCCCTTTAACTGAGCACCATGGCTAAAAGTATGACTTCATTGTCTACTCCCTGCCATCAGACATTTGTACACATTGGTAAGATCCACCTGAGCCTTCTCTTCCCCAGGCTGAACAGTCACAGCTTTCTCAGACTCTCTTCATATGTCAGATGCTCCAATCCCTTAACTACCTTCATGGCCCTGCACAAGACACTCCAACAAGTCCAAGTCTCTTATACTGGGGAACCCAGAACTGGACACAACACTCCAGGTATGGCCTCACCAGTGTTGAGTAGAGGGGAAGGATCACCTCCCTTGACCCTCTGTCAATGCTTTGCTTAATGCAGCACAGGAGGCTTTTGGCATCTTTTCCTGCAAAGGTGCATTGCTGGGTCATGTTCAATTTCTTGTCCATCAGGACACCCTTAGTCTTCTCTGCAAAGCTACTTTCTAGCTAGCTGGCCCCTGGCTTGTACTGGTGTCTGGCATTATTCCTCCCGAGGTGCAGGATTTGGTATTTGCTTTTGTTGAACTTCACAAGGTTCCTGTGGGCCCATTTCTCCAGCCTGTCCAGGTCCCTCTGGATGACAGCACAACATTCTGGTGTATCAGCCACTGCTTTCAGATTTGTATCATCAGCAAACTTGCTGAGGGTACACTCTGTCCCATTGTCCAGGACATTAATGAAGATGTTAACAAAATTTGTCCCAGTATTGGCCCCTGGGGTGAACCACTAGTGACTTACCTCCAACTGCACTTCATGTTGCTGATCCCAAAGCTGTGAGCCCAGCAGTTCAGCTAGTTTTCAGACCACTTCACTGTACATTTAGCTAGCCCATACTTTAGCTAGCCCATCAGTTTGTCATTAATGATACTATAGGAGAGTGTCGGAAGCCTTACTGAAGTCATGATAAACAATGATGTCAGCTGCTCTCTCCACATCTACCAAGTCAGTCATCTCATTGTAGAAGGCTATCAGGTAGGTAAGGCATGGTTTCTGGTTCATAAATCTGTACTGAATACTCCCCATCCTCTTGTCCTTCATGTGCCTGGAAATGGTTTCCAGGATGATTTACCTCCATCATGCTCCTAGGCATTGAGGTAGGCTGACCAGCCTACAGATCCCTGAGTCTCCCTTCTTGCCCTTCCTGAAGTAACATTTATTTTTTTGCAGTCTTCAGGAACCTCTCTCAGTTGCCATGACTTTTTGAAGATAATGGAGAGTGACATCTGCCTGCTCCTACAGGACTCGTGGGTGCATCCCATCAGGCCCCATTGACTTAAGTATGTGCAGTTTGTTTAAGTGCTCCCTAAACTGCTGTTCCTCCACCAAGGGGAAGTCGTCTTTGCTCCTGATTTTCTCACTTGTCTCAGGGAGCTGGGATTACTGAAGGCTGCTCTAAGCAGTAAAGACTGAGCTGAAGAAGACTTTGCATAACTTAGAATGATAGAATCATAGAATCGTCAAGGTTGGACAAGACCCTTAAGATCATCGAGTCCAACCGTCAACCTATCACTGCCAAGTCCATCTATACCATGTCTTCAAGCACCGTATCTATCCATTTTTTAAATACCTCCAGGGATGGAGACTCAACCACTTCCCTGGGCAGCCTGTTCCAATGCTTGACCACCCTCTCGGTGAAGAAGTTTTTGCTAATATCCAACCTTAACCTCCCCTGGAGCAGCTTGAGGCCGTTGCCTCTTGTCCTATCACTTGTTACTAGGGAGAAGAGGCGGACCCCCACCTCGCTACAACCTCCTTTCAGGTAGATGTAGAGAGCAATAAGGTCTCCCCTCAGCCTCCTCTTCTCCAGGCTAAACAACCCCAGTTCCCTCAGCCGCTCCCCATAAGGCTTGTGCTCTAGAACCTTCACCAACTTCGTTGCCCTCCTCTGGACGCACTCCAGCACCTCGATGTCCTTCTTGTAGTGAGGGGCCCAAAACTGAACACAGTACTCGAGGTGCGGCCTCACCAGTGCTGAGTACAGGGGCACTATCACCTCTCTGGTCCTGCTGGCCACACTAGTCTTGATACAGGCCAGGATGCCATTGGCCCTCTTGGCCACCTGAGCATACTGCTGGCTCATGTTCAGGCAGCTGTCAACCAACAGCCCCAGGTCCTTTTCTGCCAGGCAGCTCTCCAGCCACTCCTCCCCCAGCCTTTTCTATGTCCTCTGTCACTGGGTCTCCCACTCCTTTCAGCAGTGGACCTGTGTTTCCCCTTACTTTTGCTGTTTATCTGTCTGTAGAAGCCTTTCATGTTGTTCTTCATGCCCCTTATCAGATTCAACTCCTGGTGGGCATTTTCTAACAATGTACGTGCACCATTGGACAGTGTCTTTATATTCCTTCTGTGTGACCTGACCTTGCTTCCACTTCTTGTGTGTTTCCTTTTTAAGTTTGGATTTTTTCAGGACCTCCTTGCTTATCTATGAGGCCCTCCTGCCACCCTTGCTTGATTTTTTTATTCATCAGGATGAACCATTCTGGAGCTTGTAGGAGGTGAACTTTGAAAATCACCTCCCTCTTCTGGAATCCTCTTCTCTGCAAGACCAAATCCCATAGGAGTCTTCCAAGCAGATGCCTGTGCAGGCCAGAAGAATGCAAAAGTTCTCTGGAGTGGTTCGTTTGACTGCATCCAGATAGCAATCCCTAAATTATTTGAGAAAAACTGGCTTTCCCTGCATCCCAATTGATACCATACAGCACTAAGCCTTCTTCGTTGGTGGTAGAGAGAGGCTGCAAGCTTGTACAGTCTCTCTGCATGCCATGTTCATATTTCTATCCCACCCACCCCCCAGTACTATATTCATCCCTAAAACCAGCAATGTTGAGGAAACTTTGTGCTTTATGTATACACCAAACTGTGAGTAAATAAAGCAAATATATATAAACAGGTTTGTGTTCACCAGACAAATTACTCATTTACATTAGGTGATTTTCCTTCTATTGGATAAACAGCAGATAACGTGTTTCAGTTCTGTTTTTTTTTTCAGCCACGGTATATCCACAGGGGTCTATTTGTTGAGAGATCTGGACATGATTTAGGCAGTTTACAGTGAAATATGGATTTAGATATGTAACTGTTAGTCTTTATAACCCTGTGACATTGGCTGGTGGGAAAAAAAAATAACCAGCCTGATAAAATGCACACTGAAAAAGAGTGCAGTCAGACACTGATCCATATTTAGCATGGTTGCTATGGAATAGCACAGATTAACATGCTATCAACTGCTGACATGTTATTCAAGAAGAAGTGGGAATTCAAAAAAATAGAAATGGACAGATAAAAATTCAAAAAAACCTATGTAAGTATTGTATTTCAGAAGAATGGTGCAGGTGATACATATGGTACGACTCAGTGATTGCCAGACACTGTGAAACGTTAAGGGAGCTTGTCCACCCTAGTTGGACACATAATGAAAAGGAGTCATTGACATGTTTTGTGTGTTTGGTTGGTGAGGATAAGGAACATTTATTCTGCACTTTTTCCTGGGAAGAAACATCAATTTAAGACATGTAAGGCCCAGGACATGGTACTGTTAGAATGAATGACCTTGCCATCTCTCAGCAATACTTATAACCGAGGGAGTTTTTCAAGTCCAAATGGCAGGATAAGGTATCTCAGAGGCTAACCGAAGAGTTTTAGAAGTATTTAAAGCTCTGTATTACTGAAGCGCTCACTGTTATTGGTGCTATGCTAGCCTGGCAAGCAAAGATATACTATTGGAATCTATCTTTAAAGCAACTTAGCTTTGGAGACAGGATGTCTGGGACAGGGTTGCAGACATTGGTGTTTTGTTAAAAAGTTGCAATTGTCGGAGAGTAAATGAAGCAGAACTTTGTCAAATTTAACTCAGCCAGTCTTTGGGCTTGGTTGCAGGTGTCTTACAGTGGGCCAGCCCTGCCATTCAAAGAATTGCTGGTACAAGCACTGTGAGACCTCAGCAATGTGTTTTTGTGGATAAATATGTGCTTCCATATTGTCTGTGTTAAAATTGAATTCCTGCTATGAAAAATTAATGGTGTATGTTGTATTATTCATTAGGAAGAAGATTTGCCTGACAATTGTTTCTTCTAAGTAGGTAATCCATAATGTAAAGAAAATGTCATAAGAATATAGTGACTGCACAATCTGAGCATAGCTTGTTTCCTCTCGGTCATATGTTGCTTTTTGGTCATACATTGCCTATTACCTGAAAAATTCAAATAAGCAGTGTTTTACGTGGTTACTTGGAGGGAAGAGGCCAACTTTTATACTGTTATATCTTTATATAATATTCTTTTGTCTTTTGGCTTAAATTATTTATGTACTTAATGCATAAACCAGAAACATTTAAACTCCTTGGACATTTCAGGCACATCACTAGGGCTTACACATTAGAAGTACCATGTCCCCTGTCCCCACCCCCGCTAAAACTACTTACACAGTCACCTGAATTTGTCTCTCATTAATCTGTAGAAAAAAAACATTATAGGAAAAAGATTGTAATTATGTCATTTTGCAAAGGAGAACAAAGAAGAATGCTTTTATAAATGTTCATTGCAAACCGGTTTTGGTATGATGCTGCTTCTCTTATCGCTTCATTTGCACAGAAGCAGGAAAAAGCTTCTGGTGCATTCACATCAGGAAACTATGGATAAAGGAAGTGTTCATTAACAGGTTTATTTTAGGGCAGAAAAGTCAACCATGACAGTAAGATATGCATGTATATGACACTCCAGAAAGTATTTCTAACTACATAATATTTTTCTTTCTGTGTATACCCTCAGGGATCATCTGTCAGAGTGACTACTCACTCTGGCTTACTTTTTAGGCAGAACTAACTATTTTCATTTCCCATAATAATATTTTCTGTCCACATAAGCGCTTCTCCTTCTGTGTTAGAGAACATGTGGATAAATTGTAGACTGGGAATCTGAAATGTCAAAATGACCGAGTAGCTACTTTGAAATAATGGATGCTAAAATTTAGTTAGCAAAACTTGTGACAAATATTTTTAAGTAATAAACAGAAAAACTCTTCCAAAGATAGAGGATATACGAATTCTGATAGTGGAATATTATTTCATTGCTTGTCTTAAATTTATACTTTTGGTATTCACTTTGAATTTGTTTCGTTTCTTTGAAATATTTGTAAATTTTGTTGAATAAACACTCTTGTTTGACAGGGTATGTAAGTGTAAATGTTATATTGACAACACAGTTTTCAGTCAATCTAGATTGTCTACATGTACCTAGGCAACATCTTGTCAAATTCAGCAGCTCATAGCAGTTTCAAAAGACTTTAATAGTGTGCGGTTTAGAAAACATTAGCAGTAATGAGCTTTTCCATACTAATTCTAGCTTATGAAAGGAGTTCACTGCCCCCCATCCCCCCTGAGCTGTTTCAGAATTAAACTGATAAATCTGAAAGTTATAACGATTTATTTCTGGCAGGAAAAAAAAGCAGTGCTAAATAAGTGCTACTAGTTTTCTATTTAGCTTGAAAGTTTGCAGACTACCTAGTCCTTCAGCTAGAAATTCTAGTACTTTTCAATAAATCAAGGGAACCTGTGGCAGAAAGGGTAGATTATTTTATTTGCAAGATTCCTGGCAAAGTGAAAAAGGGAAAAGACAATGCACTATAGACATTACGTATCTATATATATATTAAAAAATATATAACATTTTTATATATGTATATATTATGTATATGTGTGCATTTATAGTATTCCTACACACACACACAAAAATATATATGCAACACCCATAATGCATTGACTGTATATTGACTATATAAATATATAAAAATGTATACATACATGCATACATACATACATATAAATAAATATATAAAAAATTGATTCTTTTGAAATAAGTAAACCCAAAAGCATTTCCACTTTTGGCTAGAAATGAAGATGTTATTTGAAAATAATTGGATGCGTGCAGAGCCACAGAAACTCAGTAAGTTGTAGATCACTTGGGAGGTGTGGAAGGTAAGGGAAATGAAAGCAACAGGGTGCTTCCCCAGTACACCAGTGCCAATAGTAACTCCAGGTTATGGAGTTCCTTCCTCTCCCTTTCTTAGGCTATTTATTTCTGCTCCTGCAGCACAGTTCAATTCCTCTTCTACCTCCTAAGCCTCCAATCTGCTTTGTACTTAGCTGAGGAAAAGCCATTGTCCAAGAAATGAGGTAGATCATGAATATCAATGTGCTACTCATACCTGGCTGCCTTTTCATACATGTTAAGGAGATCTACTGTCTCCAGAAATCCCAGAGTTTCATATCACCATAGATTCCTGACCATGTAAGCAAGAATGAAGACTAACGAAAACACAGCTATTACCCGTGTTTCAGACTCCTGGAAAAGTCCACTGATATTCATGATAATATCTTTTGCAGTCTGCAGTTCAATACTTCGTATTTCAGCATATCTCTCTGAGTGTAAATGGTAGGAGCTTGGTGCCTTATGCAGCTTGTGGCAGTGTGTTTGGTTCTATACTGTGTACTGGTTTGGTTCTATACTGTGTACTTTACCTGACAGCGTACTCCACTTGTTTTTTCTGTAAATCTTTTATCTTCTGTCCATACTCTGTGCTGTTATCTTTGGAAAGGAGTAACTGAGGCATGTCTGACTATGGCCAACATACTGAATGCTTCTTTAGTCTAGAGAACGCACATAATAGAAAGGCAAGAGAACATATTTAGAGGGATACCAGATTAGCTAATAGACCTGACTGAATAGCAGAGAAAACAGACTGACAAACTGTTTTAACTGCCAGGGTTTACAAACACAGTAAGTCAGCTGTGGATATTTAACTACATGGGCATTTAAACCTTGCCTAAAAAATGGAAGAGTCACAGACTACATTTGCAACAACAGCTATATGTGTCTGAGAGCTGTTTTAGTTCATAACAAATGATTATAGCACTTCTGTGTTCAGAATTCAAGGCCAGGTTGGATGGGGCTTTGAGCAACCCTGTCTAGCGGAAGGTGTCCCTGCCCATGGTAGCAGGGTTGGAACTAGATGAATATGACATTACTTTTTATATTCACATGGGTCTTTTATAAACATCTATAACTGCCATCTTTATTTTGTCTATTATAAAAACAAACCAAAAATCCCAAAATTACTTTCTAGTGTCACGGGATAAATAATTAAGAAAACTGTCTTGTTGTGAGGCAAGAGCCTGCCACATGCTCAACAAAGGTGCTGAGAGACTATAGAGTTTTTTCTAGCGCAGAAGTCATACTAACCTTACTGCTTCCTTAACAAGCCTAATTTAAGCTCTAAATAGTGTTCTAGATGTGTGAACTGGTGATAGAGCCTGAAAGGAAGAAGCCAGATCCCTTGGAGATTCCAAAACAATAAATAAAGGCGAGGCTCTGCTTCAGAAGACTATTTTTTTTAATGTGTGCATGTAATTAGTGGTTATAGGTTTTCATTATTTTGTTTCATCAAAGCCCTGAGGTGTGCCAGCACAGCAGATGTAGAAAGAAGAACCTAAATCCAGAATTCTCATTAGGCAGGTGCAATATCTGTGATCCGACCAAATGCCATTGATGCTGTGCTGGCAATTTCATCACCAAGGAGGAGAGATGAGGTACAACATGTGAAGTGGAAAGGCTGGTGTGCTAGAGTGCTTTACAGTAGGTCATGGAGAGGCAGGTTTGAAGCTAAGCATTAGTGGCTTTGAAGCCACTAATAGATTTTAAGGGAGAGGAACTGAGAGGTAGAACTTGCAGCGCATCTTTTTTCAGTAGTTATGATACTTTTTCTGTTATTTGAGAAACTCTCTGATTATGAGACACTTTGCATTCACATTCAAGACTTGGACACATCAAGCTATCATAATTCAATTGAACATAAAAAGGTCTCATTCGAGCACTACATATGATAACTAATCTTTATTGTTTTCTGATCTGTTTGATTTTAGGTGTAGTCAAGGTTTCTTCCACTGAATTTTTATGTTTTTCTGGGTTGTCTACCTGATGAATCAGGTAAACTGACAGGAGATAAAACTTTTAGATATAATAATCATAGGCCTACAACATTTGTTAAGGAATTAAAAATTTGCACAATGGCAGATGTAAATGTTGTTCACAATTGCAGAAAATGACTTGAATGCATGTATTGTACCATACTTTAGGAAAGCAAAAGTTCAGTGAGGGTAAAATATGATAAAGCACTGGAAAATAACAACGGTTTACCTCTCTCTGCCCTTGGCTGCATGCTCCCTTTTCCCCTCTTGTGTTGGCTCAAGCTGCTATGCACATAGTATTCCCCTTTCCTGGTGATTGGTGGTGGGGCTCTGCTGGTGTGGAGGTTTTCTAAATTCTGAGTGAATAGAAAGGAGATAGCTATTAGTAATGCATGAACTTGGAAACTGCATGCACAGTGTAACACTCCAAATCTTATTTTTGCCAGAAGGAAACTCATTCTATCTATGTGAAGCTATGATTTTTTTCTAAGTCTTATTTGATAGTCTAATCAAAATAAATCAAAGAGTTATAATAATACTAACATGATACTACCATTTAATAATAATACTACCATTCACAGTCCAAATTAATATGGGAAAGTCTCTGTAATACAGGTAATTACACAGAAAAAATTTCTAAGTCTCTACTTATTTCCTCTGGTGTTATGCTCACTTTCCAGTGTCCCTCCAGGTTCTTAAGGTTGTTCACCAGTCTTTTTCAAGCAGAAGAGACAGGAAAGGGTGCCAGTGAGTTGTCTATGTCCCCACTTCTATACCAGCTGGAGTCTGATGCTTCAGGGGAAAAGCAAAAGGGTTCCTTCCTCTTTGTCTTGGGGTCCACTTATGTTTATGTTTATCCATTTTCTTAATGTGTATATGAACATTCTCTTAATTTGTTCTCAGTTATTTTCATATTATTTCAGTTTCTTAGTTTTCTGTTCTCTTTGTACATCTAAACTTGTTTAACAAGATTGTATTCCTGTAGTGATCACTGACTGATCATTGTGATTTTTGTTTAGTTCAGGATCTCTGGTACCACTCTGTGTTTACGCTCTTGCAAGCCATATTTTATTTTATGATCATAAATAGTTCAATCTACAAGAAATAAATAATTACTTTTTCTCACTATAAACTAAAGCTAACTTAAACCAAACCTGACTGCTAGGTAATAGCTATTGTAGCTAAAACAAGCTAAAATCAGCTTAGGCCATAGGCTAGGCCAGGAAAGTCTGGAGCTCCTACACTGCCAGGTTAACACCAAGCCTGTGGACTTTTAGTCCTAATGGTAAAAAAAAACCATGCTTACTGGACTAAAAGAGCTCTACCTCGCTCATAGCTTCTCCCCCCAGGTCTCTCCAGCTCAGGAAGCTCCTGATCATTCTGGGCTCCACACAGCATGCAGTGCACGTCTTCAGATGCTCATCCCTGGGAAAACGTTGTTCATGACCTCATAGGGACTAGAAGATTGGTTACCACCTTGGGACTTATCTCCTGAAGCTCCTGTAGCACTTGTCTGTCCCAGTGCTCAGAGAGCACCAACAGAAGCCGTGTCAGGACTCTGATGAGTATGGCGGGGCTGAAGAGACCATGAGCAAGCACCTTGCCTACAATTTACTTTCTGCCTGAAACCTCCTGAGCTTTCTCTGCCAGTGCAATTCTACCTGGCAGGTGCTTTTGGAATTAGAGATGGCCATCTCCTCCCACAGCAGTGGCTGTTATCAATCCTGTTAAGCAGATGTCGGAACACAGCATAAAATTCTTGGTTCATGAGGATAAATAGAGCTATGAATTCTGCTGTGGATACAGAAAACAAGAATTAATTTCTAATTCATGCTTTTTATTTCCCAAGCTACTTTTTTTCTGTGAAAGGTTAAGCATCTCACCTCTTGGCCCAGTGGCAGTTTCTTGCTTCTTTCCACTTTGTAGATACAGCATATTGGCACAGTCACATCCAGCCATACCTTATGGCCACAGCAGTCACCTTCCTTTGATTCTATGGCTTTTTTTTTTTTTTTTTTTTTTGAAAGAACACGTGGCTGGGACTTCTACTCAAGTTAGGAAAATTAAGAGGAAAAACAGAGGAAATCCTACTGAGTTTTGAGGACACACCGAGTTCACATAAAGCTCAGAACTTGCAACGGCTCAGAACTTGCAACAGCTTCTGTATTTCATCTTGGGCAGTTAATTATTCATTTTAGGAGGAAAATAATTGACTAATAGTGGAAGCATCACTTTGAGTGCTGAGTGGAAAACGATTATTTACTACTCAGTAATTTGACATACCTTGTTCAGGTTATAGGTGAAAAGTATTTTAATGTGAGAAAGGTAAGCTAGTATTTGCCAGCAGTTACTCATATGACTCCCTTTACTGAAAGAGAAACAAAGTGCAAGCTATAATGAATCTTCTCTATACTTTCATTCTTGGTGGATCTGCGAAGAAAACCTGTGAAAATCAATACAATGCATGACTTGTAGACATGGCCCATGCCATTTAAGATAGTAATTTAATTTTGAGAAGGATGTCAAGAAGTAAAATACAAAGAAAGTTTTGACTTTTCTGTCTGTAAGACCATCGGTATCCCGCTCTG
Organism: Nipponia nippon; assembly: GCF_047370975.1. NCBI lineage: Eukaryota > Metazoa > Chordata > Aves > Pelecaniformes > Threskiornithidae > Nipponia > Nipponia nippon. The sequence goes on from NW_028262347.1 coordinate 48,561,774, forward strand.
ATGGATTTCTAAGAGAAATTCAGATAGTCAGAGAGCAGAAAAGGATACTATTGTTTGTATTAGGGTGGCATCCTGGGGACATCCAAGAACAGAGCTTCATTGTGCTAAGCAGTATAGAAAGGGAGTAACTGACATCATCTGCACTGACAGGGATGCCAGGAATTCCTCAAAGATGGGAATTCAGAGGGGATAGCTAAAACTGTACAGGGCTGAATGGAGCACCAGATCAGACCTTAGAGCTGCACAAAGCTGTAGGATATGTCCTCCTGATAAAGGGAGGCACTATGCAGAACTACTAGCTCAAGCCTCAACAGTGATAGAGCTGCATCTATGGATAGCAGGATTACCTACGGCAAAAATCTGAATCTTGATCTATGGCTCAGTAGATGTTTCAACCTGTTGTTGGAGCAGGGTTCAGGGTCAAAAATGATACCAAGTTGAATGGTTTGACAGCAGAACATGAAATAGAGATTCTTGGTTTATGAAATAACATTAAGATTAAATATTTAAAAGAAGATGCAGGAAAAATTACTATAAATACCACTAAAATGCTTTTTCACACGAGAGCAAGAGAACAAAGTCAGTCCATGACAATAGACTTCCCTGAGCTAAAGAGAAAATCCCATTTTCTTGGGAGTCTTTATATGAAGCCCAATTTTTATGAATCACAATACCTTGTTCTTGCCAAGTTCTGCCCCTTGTGTTCTTCAGTTCTAGGATATAGTTAAAAGAGCCATTTCAACTATCTTAAACTAAGAAACATCTGCTGTAACAGTGTGCCAGCATTGCCAGGGATTGGCTCTCAAACTGAATTTCTATTAGGCACTACCTTAGCAAACATACTGTGCTTGTCAGCATTATGTAAAAAGGGAATCGTGTCAGTCTTTCTGTAATAGATATGTCTTTTATTTTGGGAAAAATTGAAAAAACTTTCTCCTAAGTAGATATTCCTGCAAAAACAATCATATGCTTTTTACAAACATTTCTAATAGTAGGTAGTAAATATTAAAAAGATATGCTGCCTGTTACTTATTCTATGAGAAGCCTGCTTGGTCTTTCATCTCTCTTTTTTAATCTTGCTATTATTGATTAAACAGTTATGTTTCCTAGTACAAATTTTTAAAAACTGAAAAATGATTCAATGATTTTTTCCTCCCAATACAGCCTATTTTTTCCCCAATACATTCAATTTGGCCAACATAATTTCAATTAATATTCATGAAATCAAAGTAATTTAAAAAAGCCAAAAAAAGCCCTCAGAACATTGGCCTAAAAATTATGGAAATGGCACGTTTTTCTCTTACTAATACTTTCTCTGTAGTTCTTGAACTTGCTGTCTAATTGCAACTAAATTTGTCAAAGGGGCAGAGGTATCAAAATTATACCAGGTTCCTATAAGCTTTGTAAAAATTTAAAGCTGGGTAGATGAGAGATTTATTTTTCTGTCCTTTTTAGGAAAGGTTTCTGAAGGAGAGCCAAGGAAGACTTTTACTGTGCTCTGATGTGCTCTGGCACATGAGACAAGAGATCACTGCAGCACACCGGCGTTCATACAGCAACCAGCCTAACTGGATATGTGTCACCAATAATAGCATGCGGTGATTCAAAGCATAAGAGGGAAACACAGCCAAGGAGCTGTCCTGCAGAATGGCTCATGAGCAGAGCTGGTTACTTCTTGTAGTGGGGGGAACATCGACGTATATATCATAAATCATATAGGAATAAGGCTTTGCAGGTCATTAATAGACCCACTGGAGCAGAGTTCAGTTTACAAATTCTTGTTTCCTACTTCAGTTCCTATATTTCTATATTTGTTAATGTAAGATAACCGCAAAAGGGAGAATTTACTACTACTGCTAATTCTACTACTGCTACTACAGAAATAAGTGAGTAAATAAATAAAAACTGTAGACTTCCCACAGAAAGCAACATAACAAATCTAATGATACTTTATTTCTGAAGTAGTAATACTAATTAACTGCAATATGATCTAAAGCTCTGCTATTACTGTAACAAGTGGATCCTACTCTTTGAATTGCCTGTATTCGCTATGCTGCCTGTCATTAAAACTGCAGGATCAATCCATATTGGAAGTAACTGTTAGTTACCATCTATAACTGTCAGTTACCATCTATAACTGTCAAATCCTAACATTTAAAATGGAAATCTTACGTTTCAATGATATCCACTTTACTTTTTAAATTTAAGTCAAAGCCAGTAACTTGTAACAATGAGAGCAAGAGAAAAAAAAAAATCTAGTAACCTTCTTGAGTCCAGGATAAGGATGGACCCTTGACTTTTATATTTTAATTGGCTTTGGTTTTTGGCTGTGTTGAACTGAATCAGAAATGTTGTGATCTCAGTTGTTTTTAGCCAAGGGGTCTTATGCAGAAGTTGGTTTGCTTTATTTATTTATTTTTACTAGCAAACAATTTAGAGTAAATTTCCTCTAAACTTTTCTCCTAGAATTTCTCATGATGCATTTCATAGTGTATCTGTCTTTCTCTCTAGTTAACTTCCATTTTTCCTTCTGACTTGGAATTCTTTTGAATAAATAGTTTATACAGAGATGTACCACTTAGTTCTGTGATTTTTGGATGCATTCTTTTCATTAAAGGTTCTGCATATTGTTCCTATACCTTTTTCTTGTGCAGTAAAAAATACATTCAGCTGTACTTTAGAAACATTTGCTGCAAGTTAAATATGCAGACTGTTCACAGATGATCATGTTCGTTTTCATGGGGTTTTAAAATCAACTCACCCCATGAAAGACCAGAAAGTTAAAATCAAACAAACACCTTTTTATTTAGATAAATAAGATAAAAACATCCTTGAAGCCCCTGAGAAAATGACTGAATTTACAGCAGAGTCAGAAGTCAGTACTTCAATTTTTTTTTTTTTTCAGGATAAGGTAGGAGAAATCCTATTCTTTAATTTAAAGGCAATGTCTGAAAAGATTGTTAACCATATTTTCAAAGATCTTTTCTTTGCAGAGCCCATTTTTGAAAAAAATCTCTGCTGATCTCAGTCACAATAGGACTGCACAAAGAAAATGGAAATCGTATCCCAGATTTTTTTGTTAAAATGACTAGTTTTTGTCTTTCTACATTTTCGGTTGCCAGTTTATATGGCATTTTGCTTATGATATGGTAGGGTTTGCATTATCAGTTACAGTTGGTGTTTCTCAACTGTAGCTTTTTGCAAACAGGCTTATAAATATCACAAGCAGTTCTCTCTCATCAAACTGTCTTCTAGTTCTCCGAACTGAAAGATAACATTTAGACTTAATTTCTATTATGTAATGATCTATTGTATCCATCTGGGTGATAATGAAGAAGTGATGATTTTCATAAATGTTGTACTTGAGACAGAACAATTTAACTACGTGGAGTCTCCTACGACATTTGCATAAGATGATGGCATTAAGCTCCCAGTGGTGCTCTTCCCATCATACACAAGATCAAAGAGCTATTATGCTCTGAGCCTGTCTGCAGCTGTTAAATGCTTTCAAGGACTGTTTTCTCTCTCTCAATTTTTCAAGAGTATTTACCATAGGGGAGTATCAGGGTTCCCACTGTACTTGAGCTGTAATTTCCCAAAACCAATGTTGTGTTCAGTCAACTGCCATGTTGTTTAATTTCTTTGGGTTCAGCAGCTGAATAGCACACACATAGCATACCATGGCCATGAAAAATGCGGTGTCTTGTTCTCAGGCACTGAAGCTCTCCAAGGACCTGCCAGCTGTCTCCTGCCGACTCACTAGGGGAGAAGTGGCTGCTACCACCTTCTTCAATGCACTGCATGTGGGAATAATGACCTTGGCAGATGCAACAGGGAGGAAACAGGACACAAAGACATGCATGTGTGTGTGTGAATTTAAGGGAGAGGTACAAAGATGAGGAAAAGGCACAAGGATGAGACTTAAATTTAAGTTTTCTTCAGTCTTATTGTTATGGTTCCAGAAGCTAAACTCTCAGTGCAAGGGTAGTTATGCATTGAAACACCATGCTGCAGTTAGAGTTCTACTAGAGTATGGTGAGGACTTTGGTGGCTTAAAGCAGACCCTGGTGGGAACTGGTCCTACAAAACACTAGTAGGACATTACTTAGGTACTCACCTTTGCTCATCCTCATACATTGTTTAGCTTTGGAAATCACAGAATGGTTGAGGTTGGAAAGGACCTCTGGAGATCATCTAGTCCAATCCCCCTGCTTAAGCAGCGTCAGATAGAGCAGGTTGCCCAGGACCATGCCTAGTCCAGTTTTGAGTATCTCCAAGGATGGAGAGTTTATAACCTCTGGGACACCTGGTCCAACATTAGACCACCTGCACAGTAAAAAAGCATTTTCCTGTCTTTGGAGGGAATTTTGTGTATTTTAATCTGGGACCATTGCCTCTTGCCCTGTCCGTGGGCACCACAGAGAAGTCAGTGGCTCCCTCTTCTTCATTCCCTCCTCTCATATTTGTACACACGGATAAGACCCCCCCCTGAGCCTTCTCTTCCCTAGGCTGACTACTCCTAGCAATCTCAGCCTTTCCTCATGTGTCAGATGCTCCAATTCCTTGGTCATCTTCCAGGCCCTGCATCAGCCTCACTCTAGTAAGTCCATATCTTTCTTGTACTGGGGAACCCCGAACTGGACCCAGCACTTAGTGTGTATGTTTCATTAACGCATTCTAACAGGGTTTTGCAACAGTATTTTATGACCCCATGTACAATAGTGGCTAAATACCCTGGGAGTAATGGGATCAAAAAGAAGAAGAGATTGGATGCTCACATGCTGTAACTACTATTTATGTTGTAATAAACAGTATTTTTTTTCTTGTTTCTCAGTATTTACAATATTGGAATTTATCTAAGGTGTCCCTCTCTATTTTGCATAATTACATCTCATCACATGAAGACTCATTTCTTTTATTTTCCAAGTGATAAACACTATTTTTTGCCTCCACAAGAGAAATACTAAAAAAGAAAATGAAAATATGCTTGTCAGAATTTTTTGTAACATTCTCTAGAAATTAAACTCACACAATCTACTTAAACAGATGAAGATCATTTTGTTATTACTTAGTTACAAAACAATAGCCCTCTTTTTTTACCATGGCTTTCTGCAGGTGTCTCTTAGCACTAGTTTCCAACTTTTTCAAAACATCTTAGTGTTTAGATATATTATTGGGCTGTAGGAGGTATGCAAACAAAGTAACCCATAATCCTTGCTTTGAAGAATTTGCAACCTAAGGCTATGTCTACAATATCTTTTTATTTGTTGGCAAGAAAAACTGCTATGGAGAGTATTTTCTTGTATTTTTATATTGACCAAAGCTCAAAACAGACATTTATATGGCTGGTCAGTGATTCAAATGGAACTACGCATTGACTAGTAAATAACATAAGTTATTGTTACATACTAAAACCCTAGGCGAAAAATGGTCTCAATAAACCTAGTGTGGAAAAAGCAGAGGTAAAAAAAAAAAGGACACAAAGCTCCAGGTGATTCCATTTACCATCTGCAGCAAGAGACTGAGGCTTAATACTTGAATCTTATTAAATTTTTTTTAACATCTTCCTTGCCCAGTACACAGTTGACCTCCTAAAATACCCCTGAAGCACTTATACTATGCATATTTACAGTGGGTTTCATTAAGATTCTCAAACTGGGAACAAAAGCTAATAATTTAGAAGATATTTCTCTAAAATCACTGCTGTTAAGACAATACCATCACAACTGTGTTTTCATTTATAAATATCTTAAAAAAAATTTAAACTCACTCCTTGACCTCAAAAATGTGAGCACTATGGAAAAAAATCCATTTTCACACTACAGAGCAAGTCTAGTAAGGAATGCCACCTTCTTTCTGCATTCTTAATTAAGAGAGTAACGTGAAGATAATTAAGTACCCAAAGGGCAGAGGTGTCCAGACCTACCAAATAAAAGCCCTTGGTGACAAAAGATTACTTTTTTTTAATGTACGACTGTTTTGAAGTAGTAAAGAGCTTCCTAGTCATATTAATACTTTGGCTTTTACTTTGTCATGGAAGACCTGCTGCTAGGCTTTGTTTCATAGGAACAAGGACTGAGTTCAAATTTTAGGGTCACTAATAAACAATCTCAAGTCCTATCTAATCATCAGGGAAAAAGAAAGGAGGTAGCCTAACACCCATTGAATTAACACATCCCGCTCAGGAATACAAATTGGCTTAAAAGACAGCACTTTGTTTAAGGGGAAAAGGACAACCGAACATAAATAGGTTAACCCATGCTGGCTTCCCCACAGCATGAGGATTTGCAGTTCTCTGGTTTCCTGGAGAGACAATAGTTCATCTTACAGGCACCAGACTAAGTTTGCAATTTTCATAATTTGGCACACGAAGTCAGGCTGCTTAACTCCACGAATTACAGCCTCCAGTAAAATCCATCACTTTTCAAATAGCCAGTTACACTAAAGGTTTACAGATGAATTATCAAAGAAGTTATTTGCTTATGAATTGCAAAAGTAGTTACTAGAAGAGAGTACCTTAAATGATACAAAATGTTGCTTGGCATTTTAGGATATGTTTAATGCTGAAGCCTTTAGTGTAATTACCAAGTAATCCCAGAGGGCTTGTCATGGGCCACTTTTGAAGCAGATTCCTATTATACAAAGAAAAGTTTTGTCTGGGCACATCTGCAAGTTATATATGGTAGGGTTATATAATAGAGATAATTAGCACTGCATATTCATGCCAACACTTGCATTTGTAAGCTTATTTTTTAATGCAACTGTCAGGCAAACAAACTTGCACTGTTTTACAGAAATGTAATAGGAAATCACCTGTTAAAGTTTTAGTCAAACATAGTGGCAGTGGCTGAGAACATATGTTCATATCTACTGCAAGCTCCAGCTGATGCCTCTATACTGTAGTGTACCTTTTTTTACCCATGTTTCTGCTTATGCCACAGAAGTATTTTCTTAAACGTGACTGCAGGAATAAGGTATACTAAACCCTTGTAGCACTGAGTCAAAAACAGTCTGCTCAAGGGAAGACTGCATATCCAACCTTGACATTGACCAAATCCATCAGAAGTGTCATGAGCTCTTTTTTTAAATTTAGTTTTGACCCAGAACAGGTTGACAAAAGTCCTCACAAGTGCTCAGTGTCAAAAAAAACTAATCTGTTAAGCTATTTCTGAAAACACTTTTCCCAAATCATTGTTGGCCCAGAATCAGAACTGCTGATGTCCCCACATGGTTTAATGGCATTCCACAGGAACTGCCCAAGGATCCCTCCTCAGGGAACACTCCCCTGAGGAACCGCTCTGAACACCAGTGCTAGAGCTGGGCATCTGACACCCTGGCAGCACAGGCACTGCAGACCTACTAGCAGTACTGGTAAGTAACACACTAGCAAATAAAATATGCCTGGGCTGTCAGGAAGCAGCACAGGCCAGCTGCTCCCTCTGAGATGAGGGCTGGGAACAGCAGGGGCTCCTGTGGGGCAGACAAGGAGCAGGTCAAACTCATAGGTGGCAGCCAGGTCCAACCATCAGTCCAGATCTACAGCACAGCAATGAGGTAGTGCCAAAGTCAGACCTGGGAGCCAACTTGCAGGTCAGGATCAGGTCCAGCAATCACTTGGCAGACCCATGGTGATGAGGCAGGGCCAAGGTAAAACCACGAAGTCAGCCTGCAGGTTGGTGTCTGGATCAACAAGGTCCACCACCAGCCATAACTGTGACTGAACTAGAGACCACCATTCCTCTAACTCAGTCCCAGGTCTGAGCTTAAATAGAATTTCTGGGCCCATGACTGTGGGTGGAGGCCCCAGGTGAGGTTGGTCAGAGCCATTAGCACCCTCAGGGCCCTGACAGGGTGTTTTCTTTTTCCTGGAGAATAAGTATCATGAAAGGGTTCATATCCATCTCCTCCTGCAAAATAGTTTGCCCTCATATGTGCTGCCAGCTGAGAACAGTACGTGAACTATGGAGTACTAGTTAGCATGGGGAAAAGTATGCCAGGGATGTGCTGCATGGGTGATTTCCACCTGGGCTAAAGCCCATGGCTTGGTGCTATTTGATGTTGTGATACAGATGTAACCTAGAGCCTCTGCTGGAACCCAGGAATCGATGACTCGGTTAGAGCTGACATATAGATTCTGGGCTTGCTGATAGCAACTTTGAACTGAATCATCTGGAAGTAATAACAGCAAGTTAGTCTCAAGTTTTTCTTCCCTGATGACAGCTCTTTTAATTATAAGCATACTAGAATTGTTTGTCCTGATAAGCATAGTCTCAAACCTGCTACTTCTGATAGCATCATGGGTGATGATGACATATGGAGTGCCAGAGAATTTAGATAACCCCCTTATGATCTTCCTCAAGGAAGATTTCTACATTGATGTAGTTATTTTCATAGTGGAATCATCTCCAACAATTATACAGAGATCTCGAAATTATCAAGTCATTGTGAGATTGTGAGATCTCTTTTTCTGTTTAAAAGAGGATTGCTTCCTCTCTGCCTTGTATTAGATCTGGAGAAAAATTATGAAAGCCCCTACATATTGAACCTGACCATAGTTCTTTGACGTTTACTATAAAAAAGAAACAAACACATTTTAAAAATAGTAGACGCAGTGAATAGGAAACGACTTATTGTTTACCTACCTGTCATAGACTTTCCTTGTTGGCCACTATTGTGCTAGTTTTTTGATCCTTTTCCCTTAGAGACGTTCTAACCTACCTCACATGAAAAAACATGGAGCTCTGGTCCATTCAGAGCAACAGCAGCTTCAACAGGGATGGATTGTAACAGCAACTTTTCTGTACAGAAAGTATGTCATTAAAATACCACCAGAAGAGCAGTACTTCCAATTTCTGTTCTGTGTATAAATCTTCATACTAGATGAATCTATTTTATGATTGCCGTCTAATGAACAAAGAAACCTACCAGGCCATCTTGTAGGATGTTGTGCAGGATAGTTCAATAGTTTGTTGGGCTTGCGTGATTTCTTTAGAAAATGTCCTTTATACCTCTAACAGCTTTGGAAGAAAAGCTCATCTGCAAGAACTGAGTATGGGATTCTGTCCAGATTTAAGACACCTACATTTACACATCCAGATGTGCACTCTCTTCTAAATTCCAATTACAGTGACTGGAGATCTTGGCATACAGCCACTGAAGCTTAGACAGTGAAACAGCTGATAGTTGCTTCGTATTTCCTTTGGGGTGAGTAGCTCTGCACTGGCAAGAAGAGCTCAGATCAGTAGAATCCTACGTCACGTACATATACACATAAATGTAGATGTCTTAACCTCTACGCTGAATCCTTCCCTGCACATCTACCTCCAGCGAATGAGAGTGTCAAATATAACCCCTGGATCCAGCGGATACAGCGATGCCTGAGATCTAGGTTCTGCACTGAAGCTTTTACTCCACCTGACTTTTCCCAGTGGGGGAGCAGTACACTTCGCACAGATCCAGTATCTCCAAAGGCAGCAGTAGGGAAGCACAGTCTAGCCCAGTTCATATACAACTCATTCAATGACTTAGGAAAAGAGGTCCACTCATAGCTTTCTCTTGTTGGAGTACTAGCATCAGGAATGTTTTTAGAGCAGCCTCTGCATTCTGGCTTGTCTGAGCAGAACAGAGGCCAGTCCTGCACCAGAAAGAGAAAGCCAGCTTGCTGGTGAAAGAGAGGGGAAGAACCAGGGGACGAGCATCAGTTTCCCTAAAACCACATAAATTCAGGCCCACTCTACTGAGAAGCTAGTTAGTTTTCTAACCAGCCACACCCTCACAGGATGTTTTATTCTGTCATTCTTGCTGCAGACTGATATGTTTCGTCCTGCCTTGGTACCAGTTGAATTCACAGCAAGTCTATAGAGACATGCAGGTTGAGGTGTAGAACCTGGTAGTTCTAGTGCCCCTGTATCTGGCAGGGGAGGAGTCACAGTGTACTCCAAGAGGACCCCCTCACATCAGCACTGAGGGTGCAGCACGAGGCACAGCAGCCCACAGTGCAGGCAGTCATCATAAATCCACAGACTGAGAACACCCTTTATACTCTCTGGAAATGACCTACTTCCATAGAACAATCATTGACTTGTTGGTGTATAGCATTCCCTAAGACAAAAGAAGAGTTTAAAATACCACCTGTCCTTCATGAATGTACAGTTGGGGTGATCAAGTGCAAATGGATCAGTTCACCTGCACACTGTAGTCAGTGTCTTTGGCCCATCTTATAATTTCTCTCAGAGTGATTGTAGGCAATTATGTTCATAGCATCCATTACCTTACCAGCTGTTGCCCCTCAAAGATCATTATGGGCTTTAAGAGAAGCAAGACTTCTCATTTAAATCATTCCTATATGGGGTGTTTGTGTTAAGCTGTCTGCTTTCTTTTAAAGGATACCAGAAATACACTTTTTGCACCTACACATTTAGAATACATCTGTTGCATGAAGCAGTTTGTAGGGACTTTGGCTGTTGAAAGCTTTATCCCTTGTTTCCAGCTCCATCTCAGCTAACCAACTTTCAGGAGAAGAATTAGTAGTTTATTTAGTTGTGTTATACTGAAATGTTCAAGCCTATTGTACCTGCACGTAGCCTACCTGTGGGCACTGCCCAGAAAAATTATTATATTTGCCAAACTCAGAGTAATGGGATTCATTTGGTATAATCTGGACATTCTCTTCTTTTTCTTTTTGTCTTTATTTTTTGTGTGGAGGCACTTCTGAAAGTTACTGTTAGATGCTAATGTTAGATGTATCTGCTGGCAGCTAAGTACAACAAGCAGGTACCCACAGCTGGAGTTTGCAATGAACATTAGGTGCCTGAGGACTCCTATAAAATCTACTAGATAGTTATCTGCATTGGCCACATGACATTGCTTCCATAAAATAGATCCTAAATTACTACTGTCGTTAAAAGTATCATTTTTTAACTCAGCAGAACAATTTTAGTTCTACATTAGGTACTCAGAAGTTAACCAATTTTAGGATTACAAAGACAATTCGCCTCAAGCTAGCCAAAGATAATGATCACTGCCTTATTCCTCTTTATTTCATAGTTAAACTACGAAAATGAAACAGATTAACATTGTGAATGCTTGGTTTTTATTTCCTTTTTTTCCTGTCTTAATTAGAAACAAAAACCTTGGATAAGTCCAATTTACTTTTCACATGAACTGAAGTAATTTCCTCCTAAAGCCCTAGTCTAGTCTTCTCATATTCCAGTAAGTTTTAACAGACTCCATCATTATTTGAGAAATTCAGTCTCTAGAGAGAACTTTTGGTCACATAGTGAATACAAAACTAATGTTTGATTCCCTGACACTACAAAGTCTTTTGAACTACAATCCACCCTAAGTCCTAGGTCTTCAGTGCCAGTTATATAAATGTTCTATTTTATTCTCAGGTAGATAACAGCTTTGGGCAATTTAAAGGTAGAGCTGGTAGATGAAGGCAGAACTGTTACAAATTATGGCATATGTAGTGCTCTGCAGTTTCACTCTCTGAAGAACTGCCACAAATGTATTTTTATCCCCTTCCCTTTAGATTACACAATAATGCAATATGTTTTGGAATTTCAGTAGTGCTTTTCTACCACTGCTGCTATTAAAAATGTTATTCAAGAAAAACAAAATTTCCTCTCCCTTCTCTGTTATTCCACTGTGTCTACATATCAGTCTTGTTTCTGGAAACATCTCAAGTCACGTGGATGGTGTTTTGTAGTCATGGCTGCTCTTACACTTTGATCTTGTCTTTCTGTGATTAATGTATCTTCTTAGTACGTTGAATTGCTAACTATGATAAAGAGAATAACAAGTAATTGTTCCTTTGGATTAGCATTGGAAAATCCATAAATTTGTAGACTGAAACTAGATTATCAGTAAAACTCTGGTATTTCAGTGTGTTTCCTCATCATATCTCAAGCAATTTAGGTTTTACTGGTGTATTTATTGCCAAAGTTCAAGAACTACAAATTTGGAGGGAAAGTAATCCCAACTTTTTATTTGAATTTTTAAATTTCTTCTGATATTAAATCTAAAAAATAGGACTTTGATAATTAAAATTATAGAAATGTTCATTGGATGTGCCATATTAACTAATATCTAATTAAGATGATGTGCAGTTAACTTACAACTTCCATGGAACAAAAATAATACATCAGTTCTTCTAAATCAGGACCAAAATAGTTGTTACAGAATCATAGGAAAATTCAGGTTGGAAGGGACCTCAAGAGGTCCTTCTCAAAGCAGGGTCATACCACATTGTTCATGTCTTTATCCAGTCTAGGTTGAAAATCTCCAATAACGAGACTGCACGAACTTCTCTGGGAAACCTGTTACAATGCTTGACTGTCTTTATGGTGAAAAGATTTGTCCTTATACCCATTTGGAGCCTTTTATGTTTCAAGATTTGATAGAAAACTGATTTTGGCCTTTGGATAGGTGGCAGTATTACACATAACCTATCACACAGTTATTTATTCATACTACGGGACTTAAGGTACTATCTTGACATAAGCTGTGACAGATGTCATCAAGTTTTATTATAAAATGTGGGTTTCCAGTTCTAAACTGAATAACTTAGCAGAAACAGCAGCTTCCAAAAATCTGCAAGTAGCTATAAGCATACCCTACAGTTCTACTGAGCACATCTGCCATAACAAACCTGCCAAAAATTCAGGAAATCAATGGATCTGTCAAGAATGGAGAACTGCTTTTTGAATCCTTTATTTATAACCAAATCAAGCATTTGACTATAGCCTCCTCCCTGCTGGGATCTTCTTCTGTCAGTAGAAAAAGATATGCAGCAGACCTTTAATAAGCCTCTGTCTGATGAGAAGACTATATTATGGCTTAGTGATGTACTAACAGAGCAGCCCAGTGAAAAATGCTTGAACTGAAGGAAGTCGGTTTTTTGAGAGCTATCATAGAACAAAATGAAGAATTTTATCCGAGATACAGACTTGTTATGCTATTCAATCAAACATTTCTTTCCCACTTAACAATATGGAGAGATACTGTCAAATACAGAATATTTTGGAGAACTATTGAACATGACTTCCTTAAATCATTATGCAGCCAGGCTGAAACACAAAAATGGAAACTTGAAGACTGAGACGTTTTCCCATATTCTGAAATACAGCATTTTTGGATATGTACAACTAAAGGGTAAATTGTTGTATTTGATCTGAGTACAAATGTTACTTGCAGCAAAGATCAGCATTGCTAATTCCTACTTATTTTTGTCAATTCATTTAGCCTGAGAGAAACTGTGGGAACATCTGTGAAAACATGCTCTTTTTCATTCTATCAAAGTAAGGATAAAAGGATATTGCACAGAATTTACACTTAGAACATCCTTCAACTATCCATAAAGAAAGGTGAAACCTGGCTGTGTTCCAGTAATTGCAAAATTTTTTATGGGAAATAAGGAAAGCATAAGAGATCTAGCTGAAGATAAAGTGAGGAGATAGTTAAATCGTAAGTCTAAATGAATAACATATAAATAAAATAAAATTAAAGGGCAGTCATCCAGATATTTCAGAAGTTTCTAATGTGACTAGGAAGTCTGGAAAATGGCCAAAGACAAGATACACGTCCATGGTCCCTGGTGATTACTTTGTTCCCTGTAAAAATTACTGTGTAAACACATTATCGACACCCTTGCAAAATATTTGTATGGATTGTCTTTTTGAGGATTGTATCCAAGGCAGAAAACCTCTGGCTGATGAAGCAGCTCTATTTAGTTCCAGAAAAGTTTATAAAAACAAGTATTTACTATTCATGCCTTATGTAAGAGTTGGTCAAAATCATATAAGGCTAAAATAAGATTAATTGGTTTGACCTGAAGATAGGGATTAGACAGAGTCCTGTAGTATTACCAAATCCTTTTTATTTGTAGCCTAGAAGACCTCACAAGAACCAGCACTAATAGAAACCTATGGGATGGAATTTGCATAGGGAGAGCCAAAAAAAATAGAGATATATACTTTGAGGTATTGAATGTTTTGGGTTATTGCAACAAGATGTGGAGAACTTGAGGAAGAACAGCAGGAAAAACAAACAAGTTAGGTCTAAAGCCACACAACATCAAAAGTTGTTTCTGACATCTAAAATACCAGAACATTTTCTTGCCATTTCTGTCCTAGCCCAAAGAGACAACTGAGAATTCAAGTCAGTGGGTAAAATATTACACAGAATAATTTAACTTACATTCAACTTAGCAATTTAATCAGCAATTAGACTTCTGAATAGTGTAAACAATGACTGTTTTACTTCCATGTGAAATGTTTTACTGTTTGCTTGTGAAACTTGCATATAGAAAAAGCTGAGATATTAAGAAGCCATTGTTTTCACACTGGAATATTGTGAGAGACTACCACATGTTACCCGTGTTTTAGATATGACTAATGAGAAGAAAATTGCCCACATTTGCCATAACAGCAGTTAAGCCTGATAAAATTAGAGCAGACAAAGAAAACCTGAGTTTGTGGAACTTGTGGGTCAGAAGGGACAGACTGTGAAGGAAAGATGTGCAGGGAATGATGCTCACTGCCAGAGGTTAGGGAACATGTGGTGGCTGTGGTTTGATAATGGCTGATGGATGTGGTAGCATGCATTTTAACAGGCTGTGCAACAACTGTAAAAAATGCAGGAAGGTTTGCACTGTGCGGTTTCCTTGAGTTGTATTCACCATCCTTTGTCATGTCATTCCAGAGTACTTTTGCAATCCGATGCAAATGTTTAGTAGTTTAAGATAGTTTAAGTAATGCAATATAAGTTTTGTTTCATATTTATATATGTACATTAGTTTGTAATGAGACACTCTTTGTGTTCATCAACATTTTCATTTGTTTTCTATGGCAGGATATGTGACTCTTCCAGAAGCCTGAATTCTGATCTATATTTTAAGGATTTCATCATAAATCTGCCTTTAGTGTTTGTTCAGGCAGATTAATATTTCCTACAACCATATTAGAAAAAGGTACATTAGTTATCCTGTTGCCTGTGTAACTAGTCCATCTTTGGGATGATAAGCTTTTGTGGATATACCCATACTTGTTTAATAGCTTGTCTACGTGGATAATATGCAGTTAAACACCATAGACATGGCATGCATTAAATTACACGGGCTTTATATACTAATAGGCTCCCCATAAGTATTCACAGTTTGAAAAACTTGAGAATTTATTTTACTGGGATTTCCAGCAAGAAAGGACACATGCATTTTATCCCCAGCCCTTTTAAGAATTATGGAAGAGATTAATGCACTGTTCTCCTCTAGTCCTCCAAAAGGATGACGATTTCAGACCCTGGTTTCAGCTGTCAGGACTGAAGAAATGCACTTCTGTTGGGGATTATAGGGCCCTCTTGAGGGCTGTATGTGTATTTGGGAATAGCAGCTGCCACAGATTCATCAGCAGATTTATCAAACCATTTTGCATCTGAGAAAATTTTGATGTCTCTTAGCCTTAAAAAAATGAAGAAATAAAAAGTGAATAGCTGAAATAGTAGCTGAAATTAAAAATTTATCTAATCTGGAGAAGAAGGAACTGGCATTTTTCTTGAGGTGATATTATACTTCATTTTTCATTCTGTGCACTTGAACATGGTTGCACATATATGTGTTGGTTCTCATGCATGGAAATTAACTTTTACAACCCTTTAAAGAAATCAGAGATCTGTTGCAAAGCACAGCAAATTTGAACCATGTCAGATTTGGTTTTACATTTGGACAAGCAACACTCAAATAAATACTTTTCAGAGCTAGGACCATCTCCCACCCCCCCAGAACACAGTGGTATGTTGCTTCCTTCACTTTTAAGGATTTATGGCTAAGATAGTCTTCTGGAAGTAAATTTTGAACACCCTTCAAATTATGCACGGGTGTACTACTGGTTCTGGTTGGGACAGAGTTAACTTTCCCCATAACAGCCCTCATAGTGCTGTGGTTTGTATTGGTATTATCAATTTGTATTGTGTTGATAATACACCAGTGTTTCGGTTACTGCTGAGCAGTGCTCGCACAGCATCAAGGCTGTCTCTCCAAACCACGCCCCCTCCAAAGGCCAGTAGGCTGGGGATGAGCAAGAGGTTCAGAGGGGGACATAGCCAGAACAGCTCACTCAAACTGACCAAAGGGATATTCCATACCATATGACTACATGTTCAACAATAAAAACTGCCCTACTTCCTAGGAAGTGGCTGGACATCGCCTGCTAATGGGAAGTAGAGAATAAAATCTTTTTGTTTTCCTTTGCTTCCATGCATGGCCTTTGCTTTTTCTTTATTAAACTGCCTTTGTCTCAACCCACAAGTTCTTTTTCATCTTACTTTCTCTCCCCCTGTCCTGCTGAGGAGAGGGAGTTACAGAGCGTCTTGGTGATCACCTGGTGGCCAGCCAAGGTCAACCCATCACAAGGGTTAAAGGAGGATCTAGTGCAGTCTGAAAAGACAGAAAATTATGTCCTCAACATCATATCTCATCCTAATCAGGATATTAGAGAAAGTGAACTGAAAAGAGGACACTCTTTTCCTTTCTTGGCCCTCCAAAACTCCTTATTTCCTTTTGGGAATCACAGAAGCAGAACCTTATATTTTTCAAGTTACCTCCTAGCCAAAACTATTTCCTAAAACATAACTTCTCCTCCCCACCCCCAAGGCAGAATCTCAGGCCAAAACACATTTTCTCTTTTAGCAGCTTGGTTAGATAGGATAAATTAACTTCTCCCCAGTCCTAGATTTTCTTGTGGGATCCTCTTTATCCACACCTCAATCTTTGCAGTTCTTTAGGGTGTCTACACATCTTGTGCATTTTTAAGTCCTTTAAATCACTGCTAAGAGGAAATGGGTCTAAACCATATCCCTACATAAACTTTGGGTTTAAAAGCTGTTAGAAATGATCTCTCTCATTTGGTTTTGCATTCATATACTTTTAGTAAAGAAAGAAAACTGCAGTGACTCTTAAAACATACCACAAGCCTCATGTAAAAATTGACCCTTGTAGTCATTCTAGGACAATTTTCACCCTCCCTAGATATCTGAGTAGTTCACTAAGTATCCTTTACAGGGAGGAGAGCCCTTATGTAAAACAAATCCATGACAGATCAACTGTTTGGTAAGGATTAGCATTTGTCATCCACCTTTGAATTGCGTAAGCGCCTAATTTCTCCTCTGTTCAAATGCAGCTAAACCAATTAAAGGAAATAAAACTTTCACTCAGCTTTTCAGCTTGCCATATGAATCATCTCTTAATCCCATGATAGAGGCTCTCAAATTAATCTGCATGGTTCTGTTTAGTTCCTCAGAAATACATAAATTTAGTATTCATCATATACTCAGGGCGGTTCAGAAAGGATCTGAAAAATGTTACCACAAAACCCCTCTGGCATTCTCATCCTCTTTGTGACCTTAGGGCTGTCAAGTTCTTAATTTTCAGAGGTGCATAATTAGAGTCCTTGCTAGTTCATGTAAGAGCTGTGAATTGTCATGTCCTATGAAAAGTCGAACACTGGACCAAACCTTCAAAATTCGTCTTGTGTGTCAGTCTACACAGCAAAGCAGAACATCACAGAGATATCCAAACTAGTGCAGAGCAGTGTCATTCAGTCAGTGCTAGAGAGTTGTGCACATCTGTATGGAATTGCATCCAAGGATATTAGTTTGGCTGAGAAATAACGTGCCACGGCCAAGGCAGAGTATCACATTAGAATGACTATGCCATTTCCTCTTAATGGCAATGTGTTTTTAGAGTTAGCTTAGATACCTTCATAAAGTTCCATCTTGCAGTACTTAAACAAATCCTCTAATAAACAACTTCACAAATAGTATATTTGCTTTGTGTAACTATTTTTCAGGTGTCATCTTTGGCTATCCTACATTTTAGCAGTAGCAGCTACAAAGCCCTGAAGGCAAACGAGACTGTGAATGTGAACATTAATGATTGAGATGTTAGATTTCTTAAAGGTTTCATGCAAGTGGTAGCCTGTGTCGAGCTACCGTGCAGTAAGGCACGGATGATGGATTGGCTAAAAATATCTCTATATTATTGTATTGGGCTTGTATGACAAGGTTTTGGTAGAGGGTGAGCTATAGGTGTGGTTTCTGTGAGAAGCTGCCGGAAGCTTCCCCCATGTCCCATAGAGCCAACGCCAGCCAGCTCCTAGACGGACCCGCCGCTGGGCAAGGCCGAGCCCATCAGCGACGGTGGTAGTGCCTCTGTGATAACGTATGTAAGAAGGGGAAAAGACTGCTGGGCAACAGGAGCCGGAGAGAGGAGTGAGAATATGTGAGAGGAACAGCTCTGCAGACACCAAGGTCAGTGAAGAAGGAGGGGGAGGAGGTGCTGCAGGCACCGGAGCAGAGATTGCCCCGCAGCCCGTGGTGAAGACGATGGTGAGGCAGGCTGTCCCCCTGCAGCCCATGGAGGTCCATGGTGGAGCAGCTGTCCACCTGCAGCCTGTGGAGGACACCACGCCGCAGCAGGTGGATGCCCGAAGGAGGCTGTGACCCTGTGGAAAGCCTGTGCTGGAGCAGGCTTCTGACAGGACCTGTGGACCCATGAAGAGAGGAGCCCACACTGGAGCAGGTTTTCTGGCAGGATTTGTGACCCCGTGGGGGACCCACGCTAGAGCAGTCTGTTCCTGAGGAACTGCACCCTGTGGAAGGGACCCATGCTGGAGCAGTTTGTGAAGAATTGTAGCTTGTGGGAAGGACTCACATTGGAGAAGTTGGTGGAGAGCTGTCTCCTGTGGGAGGGACCCACAGGAGTGCAGGGGAAGAGTGTGAGGAGTCCTCCCCCTGAGGAGGAAGGAGTGGCATAGACCACGTGTGATGAACTGACTGCAACCCCCATTCCCTGTCCCCCGTGCCACTCAGGGGGAGGAGGCAGAGAAACAGGGAGCAAAGTTAAGCCCAGAAAGAAGGGAGGGATGGGGGGAAGGTGTTTTAAGATTTAGTTTTTGTTTTCTTGTTACCTTACTCTGATTTTATTGGTAATAAATTAAGCTAATTTCCCCAAGTTGAGTCTGTTTTGCCCATGACAGTAAACAATGAATGATCTCTCCCTGTCCTTATCTCGACCCACAAGATTTTTGTTGTATTTTCTCTCCCCTGTCCAGCTGAGGAGGGGAGTGATAGAGCAGCTTTGGTGGGCACCTAGTATCCAGCCTGGGTCAACCCACCATAATTATAAAATGTAGACATCTGTGGGGGTTGCATAAGTATACAGGGAACATGCTGTAGTAAGGTTTTCATGAGGAGAAAAAACTTGCAACTCTTTTCTTGATATTCTTGTGATTTTCAGTTATTCCTTTGAAAATACCTTTAGTACTATTAGTAGTAATAATACCTTGAAAAGTAGAGCCCTGAATTCTCCTGTCACTTTGAAAAGATAGGGGTAGATTTTAAAGAAAATCCCACCAAAATTAGTCCTCTAGGCAAGGGTGACAGTGTCACATTTAGACACTGTATTTACATGTTGCACAACAGCTGCATATTCATGGTATTTTAGAGTCCACTAGCTATTTTGCAGTGAGTTGCACTGCATACCAAAAAAAGTAGAAACAGATATTAAAGAACTAATTTCACTGAGGTCCAGGTACAAATCCCATTGAAATAAATGAAACCTCAATACCTGCTGTATGTATTATTTTATTGTACTCATATGTGTGTCTTGAGCAAAATCTAATACAGAAATATCTCACCTTTAATTTATTTTGGATATCATAGACCTCTTGGCAACATGGACCGTATATTCAGGAAACAAGAAAACAAGTACAGCTGTCAGTATGAAAATGCTATAAAAGAAAACAGAATCTCTTCTAATTCATTGTAGTCTATACTTAAAAATTTAAATCACCTTATTGGTTTTTATGTCTGCCATGTCCTTTTTCATCACCTCTGAACACTACTCCAGCTTTAAATCTTTACAGGGCTTGCTCTGCAGATACAATTTTGTCACTAGCAGTGGTCTTTGTGCACATCCTACTAACAAAGAAATGTTTTGATCCACAGAGATGACAACAGGCTTTATTCTTCTCTTCTGTAAATCCAATAAATTCCAAGTCTGCAAGTAGTCATAAATTAAATGTACATTTTAGTGTTTATATAGGGAAGCTGTTGTGTTTAGAGAATGGGATTAACCAGAGTGGTCACAGAAAACTCTGAATAACAAATCCCATGCTCCCAGTAAAGGCCTAGATCTTTACAACATGAAAATAGTGGTCTGCCCAAAGCAGGGCTGTGTTTCTCAGAAGGTAAGGAATAATATTGCACTTTATTGTAAAATATCAGACATCTGTCAACTGCAAATTACCCTAGTGAGCTATTCAGTAGATTCTCCTTCTAAAAGTTCACATGTTCCTTTGCAGAGTACTCAAAATTTATAAATGTAAAGAGGTAATCCAAAATATTTTATTGTAAAAAATAAAAGAAAGAACATGTCAATGCAGGGTTCTACTAAATGGACGTATTTAGTAAAATAGACCTGTATTTATACACAAAGGCAACATTTAAAAAGATGACACTTCCCTGTAAAAGTGAGAATACATTAAAAGGGAACTTATGGTTTATATTGCCAAGATTTTATTCTTAAGAATTAGATGTGAAATAAGATTTACAGGATCCCTACTCTACTGAAAGAAAGAAAAATTATTGCAAAAACATTTATGTAATAGATTTCAGGAGCACAGAAGATTTAAGATTTAAAATCACACTGATTTAAGAACAATTTTTGGAGGATATTAAATTAAAACCAATATCTAACATCCTGTCTCTGGAAGCAGAGGACACAGGATCTGGATCTGAAAGGGAGCAAAGCTTTACTCGTTGTGTAAACTCTTCTGTGTTGAAGCAAGCTAATTCAATGCTTCCAATGGCATGGATTTCACACCCTTAGGTTACTGAATCATTGCAGAGACCTCTCAGATCTCACTGCAAGAAGTGATGGTGCAACACAAGCAAGTTACAATAGTGTTTGTGTATTTCCCATAATGGGTTCTTACTTGGTATGCCTTGAACGTGGCATACAAGCATGACTGCTTGTTGCAGCACCAAGATGAATGTTCAGAGCAGATATGTGTACATACTTAAAGGCCCACTCTTCCTCTTCTGTCCTTTTTAAAGGATATATAACAAGTTCCGTTAAATGAATTTGGAATGCCTTATGGTATTTAAGAAGTCTTCTGATTATCGCTCCCTCACTTCTTGTGGTAAGGAAATTCTCATTTTTTAAATATAACAATATCAACAAAACTGGATTATTTTCTCTTCTTTAGCAGATGACCCTGATTCATTAGTTACAGTTAGTTGCCAGCTGGGATATTATGGCCAGAAATTCCGTATAATACATCCAAAATAATATTTGTATGAGTAGACCCCGGTTAAACGATTGTTCCTAGTTTTGAATATGCGCACTTCACCTGCTGATCATGTAGAAAATTTGAGTACAAAAGCACAGACAGATTAATTTGAATTGCTGAACTTAATTATAACTAAATTATTTGATTAATGAAAAGGAATAATTCTATCGTCTTTTTCAGAAGTAATGGTAAAAAGTTAAATGATAAACAGTCAATATGCTAATTAAATATCTCCTATTCCTAGGAAGAAATTTTTTTATTTTTACTTTTTGCCTGCCTAAAATTGTTTATCTGTCAGGATATGATCATGTTCTGTCTCGGAGTGTAGTGGACAGCAATATATCTTGGTAACAATGGTGGATAATCATCTGTGCTACTGATATCAAGCCTAGAGGGAGGATTTTTTTCAATAGGAAGGGAATTAATTAGGAAAAAAATGTTTCAGTGCTGGGTTAACATGGTCGCAGACAAATAACACTTGAAAGACATGTAAAATTGTATAGTGCTGAGCCATAGGAGAACCAAGTGAAGGTGGTATTAATCTGAGATTGTTTTCAGTTTTTCAAATAAATATGAATCCCCTCAAAAGATGTAAGTTTGGGTTATTTCTAGCATATGAATTTTACACTTAGCAATTAGAAAAAATCTACTGCTTACAGCATCTTAAAGTTCTGGTTCCTGGTTCCACATTTAGCTTGATTGCACTTCTGGCAACCTGACATGGTCAAATGCAAACAGATGTTCCATGGCAGTGGGATGAAGTTCAAAACTGCTTGGACACATCAGTGCAAGGTTCTGCCAACCTAATTAGCTGTGATAAGAAAAATTCAGTATTTTATTAAAGTCACATGTTGTTCATTAGTATATCAAGACTTTGTCTTTGAAAGAATAAATTGATTGTCATCAAAAGTGAACAAGGTATTTAAAATAGCTTTATGAGAATCTGGTCCATAAAATTTCATTGCCTGGAATGGCAAATGCTGTGGGTCAGATACACAACGACAGCTAAATATTCTTCGTGTTAAGTGTACTTTTCTGTGTTTAGCTTCTGAGCTCTCACTTAAGACAAAACCCATCTGGAGCATAACATGAGGACGTGCCCAGCAATCATTAGATGATAAATCAACCTGTAAGTAAGTTGCTGTCATTTCTTTCTATTTACTTTTGTTTTCTAATAACTGAGAAATAAAACAATTCTAAGTGCATATGAAAGGGACATTTTGATTGCATGAACATAATTGTTTTCCTTTTTTGGTGTACTTTAACTATAAGTAACTAAGATATTTGATGTTGTTGGGACTGCTTGTATGCAACTCTACTTTGGCAGGCTCTGCCCCTTACTGTCTTAGATAATGGCACTCATAAATAACAGAAATAATAAGCTAGAAGGCAATAGCTCTCTTCTAGCAATTTCTGATTGTCACCAACCTCTTCAGCCATATTTGCTGTTCCCTCTGCTGGATATTATGACACATCAAGTTTAGGTGGTCTTCTCTCAGCTGTGCATCATCAGCCTTCTCAAATCCTCAAATCCTGTCAAATGCTGACCCTTCTCCAAACTTCTGGAACTAGACTAAGATATTTATTACTGATTACTTTCATATAGCATACGGCTGAGGAACACTAGTAACTCATCAGTACTGACTGTTTAAATACTGTATAAATAGAGAAAAAAATATTGGCAACTTCTGAAGGCAGTGCCTCTAAACACAGAAGTAGAGACGTGAGATCAACATTTACAAATGAGTGGTGATGTAGGCATCAATGCAAAGGAGAGTTTTAAAGAGAAATTTAAAGGGGAACAAGAAAGTAGTTTTGTGCATGTTTACAGAGATCCCAAGCTGGCCTTACTGTGCTGAATGAAGATAAGAATTATCTTCTAAGATTAAAGGAGACGAAGATCCAAACCATGACGATAAAGCCGATGAAGCAATATTCGGGACACTAAGGCAAGCATCTGGTCAACAGAACCTGGTTCTCATGGGTGACTTCAACTACCCAGACATTTGCTGGAAGAACAATACAGCAGCTCGCATGTCATCCATCAAATCCCTGGAATGCGTAGAGGACTGCTTCCTCTTACAAATGTTAGATGTGCCAACCAGGAAGGAGGCACTGCTGGACCTGCTATTCACAAACCAAGAAAACCTGCTTTGTAATATCTCTGTCAGTAACAACCTTGGCTGCAGTGATTACAGTATTGTGGAGTTCAGGATCTGGCTGAGCATGCTGAAGGTTAGCACCAAGACAAGGGTTCTAGATTTTAGAAGAGCAAACTTCAGCTCACTCAGAGCTCAGTTGGGAGGGATTCTGTGGGAAGCTTCCATGGAGGATAAAGGAGCCAGTGAGTGCTGAGAGTTCTTCAAGAATGCTCTCTTGGAAGCACAAAACCAGTTTATCCCCTATAAAAGAAAGGGAACTAAGCGGAGCAAGAGGCCCCCTTGGCTCAACCACGAGCTCCTGGGTCTGCTTAAAATAAAAAGAGATGCGTACCAGAGGTGGAGAAGTGGAAGATTATCCACTGAGAACTACAAGGGCATTGCCAGAGTGTGCAGAGATGCAGTTAGAAAAGCAAAAGCTCAGCTTGAATTGGAACTGGCCAGAGATGTTAAAAATAACAAGAAAGGGTTCTTCAGGTATGTAAATTGCAAGCGGAAACAGAAGGAAAACATAGGCCCACTGTTAAACAGTAGAGGTGAATCAGTCACCAACAATGCTGAAAAGGCAGAAGTTCTCAACACTTTCTTCACCTCTGTCTTTACCAACATTGTTGGATCCCAGGCATTGAGAACAAAAATCCAGGATGATCCAAACATAGACCCACCATCAGTGAAGAAGGAGTTAGTAGGTGAATTATTACAGCAGCTTGACCCCTACAAATCGATGGGCCCTGACGCCATCCACCCAAGGGTGTTGAGAGAGCTGGCTGATGTCATTCTGGGGCCACTCTCCATAATCTTTGAGAAGTCGTGGAGATCGGGAGGATGTCCCAGATGACTGGAGGAAGGCAAATGTTACCCCTATCTACAAGAAGGGCTCAAGGAAGGATCCGAGTAATTATAGGCCCATCAGTCTTACTTCAGTCCCTGGGAAAGTCATGGAACGGATCCTCCTGGGTGCCATCACAAGTCAGATGAAGCACGTGATTGGGAAAAGCCAACACGGCTTCACAAAAGGCAGATCGTGCCTGACAAATCTGGTGGCCTTCTATGATAAAGTGACCTGCTCAGTTGACATGGGGTGAGCGGTGGACGTTGCCTACTTGGACTTCTCTGAGGCCTTCGATACGGTTCCCCATGGCCTCCTCCTGGGGAAATTGATGTGTTATGGCTTAGACAAGTGGTCTGTGCAGTGGGTGAGGAATTGGCTGGCAGCTGCACCCAGAGGCTGGTGGTAAATAGCTCTTTTTCAAACTGGCAACCTGTCACAAGTGGGGTCCCCCAGGCATCAATATTGGGCCCAGTGCTATTCAATATCTTCATAAGTGATGTGGATAACAGGATCAAGTGTAGCCTGATGAAGTTTGCAGATGACACCAAATTGAGTGGAGAAGTAGACACTCTGGAAGGGAGAGACACCCTACAGGAAGATCTGGATAGGCTGGAAGAGTGGGCTAACAGGAACCTTATGAAGTTTAACAAAGTGTAAGGTCTTGCACCTGGGAAATCACAATCCAGGAGTGCAGCTCAGACTGGATCCACCTGGCCAGAAAGCAGCTCCATGGCAAGGGACCTGGGGGTCCTAGTGGACAGGAAGCTCAGTATGAGTGAACAGTGTGCTGCTGCGGCCAAGAAGGCCAATAGGATGCTGGGTTCCATCAAAAAGGGCATCACCAGCAGAGATAAAGAAGTCATTATCTCTCTCTACTCGGCGCTTGTCAGGCCACACCTGGAATACTGTGTACAGTTCTGGTCCCTGTTACACAAAAAAGATGTGGACAGGCTGGAGAGGGTCCAGAGAAGGGCCACCAAGATGATCAAGGGTCTGGGAAGCCTGCCGTATGGGGATAGGCTGAGAGAACTGGGCTTGTTCAGCCTTGGGAAAAGGAGGCTTAGAGGTGATCTCATCACCATGTACCAATACTTAAAGGGGAGCTACAAAGAAGATGGAGACTCCCTTTTTACAAGGAGTCACATGGTGAGGACTAGGGGTAGTAGGCAGAAGTTACTCCCAGGGAGATTCTGATCGGACATGAGAGGAAAATTTTTCACAATGAGAAGAGTCAATCATTGGAATGATCTCCCCAGGGAAGTGGTTGACTCTGCTACGCTGAACATGTTTAAGACTCAGCTGGACATGGTGCTGGGCCATCTCGTCTAGATTGTGCTAGAAAGGTTGGACCAGATGATCCTTGAGGTCCCTTCCAACCTGGTATTCTATGATTCTATGAGACAAGATAAGAGGAAGGGTATAGGCAATCATGGTTTTGACATAAGCTTTTATGTTATATAAATAGCTACCTTTCATGAGAAAAAGGAGAGGGAGCAGGTAGAAGGATACAAACAGATATGAAAAGAACAGAGAAACAGACTAAGGAAATTATCTTTGAATCAGCATTTTGCTTCTTTCCTTTTGAACAACACAAGACTGTGCTTGTCATGGACAAAGAACAGGCCATTGAGATGACTAAAAATGGCATTCTTCACCCAAGTGTATCCTTAGGGTATGTCCCTGAATTCCTTTGGGTCATTTGCTAAGTTCCTACTAACATCTCTGGAAATACTCTGTCCGATACTCCTTCTCAAAAAAGGGGTCTCTCTAGGACAGTGTTAGCTTAATCACACTTCTTCTAGACATCCTGTTAAGTAAACCATCTGATCACAGGATTAACCCTACAAAGGCATATGAATGTAAAATGAAATTGATGATAGTTTTAAAAGATTTTAAATATAACTTCTTACTTTAGGCAGCATATAAAAGTATTTCTCTCTCTCCCTATCTCTGTCTTAGTAGATATAAAAATATAGGAAAGATGAAAAGCACTTTCATACCTCAGTTTTCTAAACAATAATGACCATGCTTTCATCAAGCTATCCTGAAAACAGAATGTCATACAAAATATGAGACTTCTTAAGTAGAAACTTCTGCTTCTACCTGCAAGCTTGCATGCCAGTGGCTTTAACAACAGGATCTTTGTAGCAGTATTCTTAGTTTCCCAGTCTCATTTGAGATATGCAATACATTTTGTATACTAAACATTTTATTTTGTATATCAAATATTTTGTTTTGTCATCAAATATTATAGAGACATCTCCTCAGATTAGTCACTAATTTCACTTTTTCCATAATTCAGTCAGTTAGCCTTCCTGTCTTCCTAACAGCTTCAGGTTGTTGGTGGGAGCAGTCAATGTTTTTTGAGTTTTATTTTGTTCTCTGGGGAAGACTTCCTAAGTAAACAGGATGTCATGTGGGGCACCTTCTGCAAACCATTTTCTGAACCATATTTTTTCAGTATGAATGTTAAGAACACTACGTCTCTCAAATATAGTAAAAGTCAATTCATCCACCTGCTAAAAGTATCATAATTCACAATAGTCTGTATCTCACTGGGTAATTTTCCAGCCAGCAGCAGGATCTTACATGTTGAAACAATATTTTGTCTTTCCTCTGGAGATACGTTGTGTGTGACTTGAAGTAATCCATTGAATTTACTCAAACAGTAGGCATGTGTTTCAAATGCTGACACTGGGAAAGAGAAATTTCAGTTTCCATTTGACCGGTGCTTCTGAAAATCCACCTTCCCACAGTCAATGAAGAATGAAGAACAGTTATTTTTCCATACCTAGCTGAATGAATTGAGGTGCATCCTGTAACTTACTTCCAGCTCTACTTTGGAAAAGGACTAAGGGAAAACTCAGCATCACCCCATAATTTTTACTACAGGATAGGAGTGACTAATGGCATAAACATAGTAATGATGGGCATTGCTATTAAAAAAAACTTTATCATATACATCAGCTCATCTGAAGAGTGGTTTGTATTGACATATACTACCAGTATTGATGATTGCTTTAAATAATAAATCTCATATTTAGCCAAATCAGTTCTGTTTTCTATATTGTAACTAACTAGTTTTGTTAACAAGAGAATTTACATTACATTTTCTTGATGTTAGGAAGTCCACCTTTTAGTCTGATCAACAGGTGTCTGGATTTCCCCCAGACTTGGTTTGCATCCTTATAAATATTTGTAGCCTATTCTGACATCAATGGAGTTGCAGGTTGTAAAATAGCTTTAATATATTTTCCATTCATTGTCTATTTGCTTCTTTCATTTTTTGAAAGGCACAGCTGGCACAATTTTTCTGGCACAACTTACGTGGACCTACTGCAACAAGTGTATGCACATGACAAGGACATGATCAAAGGCATTCTATTATCAGATGTCACCGCAGGGATATTGCAAGAGATATCCATCAGTCTAGTCCACATAATTATAATTCTTCAAGGCATTTCGAAAGGACAAAATCTAGCAATCAGGTGATTGCAGAACCTTCTGCAGAGAAAGACAATTAAATGCTAGAAATCCCATTTGTTAATTTTGTATTTCCACTATTTTCTTGTTGATCTTTATTCTATACTGTGTTCTACTTCTACTATTTCTACCTTGTCAGAAATAAATATGGAGATAAAAATGATACTCAAAGACACTTATGCAACATCAACTTGAATACAGTGAACTCTTTTAAAGCTGTTAAATGTTCTTATGCCTGGTTCTAAGGCAATTATTATGATGAGACTCTGCGTTAATGAGACTCATTTGACAGATTAATTTAAAAAAAATTATTTCTTTGTTATATAATCCCCATTTCATCAGAGCTTGAATGCTGACAGAAATTTAACCCTACAAAGTACTATGAAGACTCAATATGAAAAAGAATTACTGGTAAATATTAAATTCTGGTAAGGATAATAATTTGGTTGAAATCTGTGTGCAAATTTCAGTTAGCACATCTTTTCTTGTATATTGTTATGAAATTGAAAGCCTTCTTGCACTTTTTTCCACACACCCTTAAAGCAAAAAAGGGAAACTCCCAGAAGACAGTAGTTTAACTCTGAGCTTCATTTAGTACTGCTAGCTGCCACAGTGGCCAAATTTAAGTACTTTTTCCCTGATACTTCATTTTTCCCTGATGTTTCTTTTCAGCTCAAAACAATAGCTAGATTGCTTTAAGAATCAATTAATCATATAAAATGTCATTTCAACTTTTGGCTAAATTGAACAGAATGAAAGTGTGATTTTGTAGAATTCAGGATACAACCAGCCCAATTCAACCAAATTCTAAGGCTTTGAGAGTGGTTGGATACTAGATCTTGGTATAATAAGTCAAGTTTCATTGTTCTAAGTTGTTCTAAACAAATAATAGCTTTAATGTCTCCATTAGGAAGAGGATAGGAGTTACATGTACTTAAAGTATACGGAAGACAAAAAGAATTAAAAGTAAGGAGAATATGCACCCACTGCTACATGGGGGTAGGGGACCTGGTGGCAAAAGACATGGAAAAAGCTGATGTACACAATGTCTTCTTCGCCTAAGTCTTCACTGGTTAGACTTGTCTTCAGCAATCCTGGGTCTCTGAGACTGATAGGAAAACCTGGAGCAAGGAAGACATACTCTTCCTAGAGGAGGTTTGGATTAGGGAACATAAAACAAACTAGACATACACAAGCCTGTGGCCCCTGATGAGATGTTCCCATAAGTTCTAAGGGATATGGCCATCATCACTGTGATGTTGCTCTTGATCATTTTAGATCACTTTGATCTTTAGAAAGGGCAAGAAGGAAGATTCAGGGAACCATAAGCTGTTCAGCCTCACCTCAATACCTACCTAGGAAGGTAATGGAGTTAAATCCTCCTGGAAACCATTTCCAGACCTGAAGGACAGAAAGGTAATAGGGACTAGCCATCATACAATTATGAAGGGGAAATCATGCCTGACCAATCTGATGACAGACTTTTGTGATGAGATGACTGGCTTGGTGGATGAGGCAAAGGAAGTGGATGTTGTTTATCTCAACTTTAGCAAGGCTTTTGACACTATTTCCATTAGCATCCTTATAGAAAAACTGATAAAATACAGGCTAGAGAAATAGTCAGTGAGGTGGGCTGAAAACTGGCTGAACTGCTGGGATTATAGGATTTTTATCAGCAGCACAAAGTCCAGCTGGAAGACAGTCATTTAGGGTGTAACCCAGGGATTAATACTGGGACAAATTGTGTTTAACACCTTCATTCATGATGACCTGGATGATGGAATAGAGTGTACCCTCAGCAGATTTGCAGATGGCACAGAACTGGGAGCAGTGGCTAATACACCAGCGGGTCATGCTGCCATGCAGCAGGACCTGGACAGGCTGGAGAAATGGGCCAACAGGAAACCCATGCAGTTCAATAAGGGCAAGTGCAAAGTCCTGCACCTTGGGAGGAATAACCCCAGCCACCAGTACAAACTGGGACTGATGAGCCAGAAGGCAGCTCTACAGAGAAGGAATTTTGTGTTCTTGTGAAAAACAAGCAAACCATAAGCCAGCAATGCACGCTTGCAGGAAAGAATGCCAAAAGCCTCCTGGGCTGCATTAGGATGAGTGTTGCCAGCAGGTCAAGGGAGGTGATCCTTCCCCTCTACTCAGCACTGGCAAGGCCACATCTGGAGACCTGGGTCCAGTGCTGGGTTCCCCAGTACAAGAAAGATATGGACTAATTAGAGTATGGCTGGTGCAGGGCCAGGAAGATGACCAAGGGATTGGAGCATCTGACAGGCTAAAATACATGAAATTCCATCTGAACACAAGAAAACACTTTTTTACTGTGCAGGTGGTCTAATGTTGGACCAGGTGTCCCAGAGAGGTTATAGAGTCTCCATCCTTGGAGATACTCAAAATTGGACTGGGCACGGTCCTGGGCAACCTGCTTTAGCTGACCCTGCTTGAGCAGGCGGATTGGACTAGATGATCTCCAGAGGTCCTTTCCAACCTCAGCCATTCTGTGATTCTGTGATTCTCTGATCCTACATGTCAAAACTATCTTAATCTTTGAGTTTTTTTCAACAGTGTTTAAAATTCTTTGTAAAATGCCTTCTGGCATTATGACTAGTGTGGTAGGAAGTTTAAAACAAGAAAAATGTTCTGGCAGCAGCTTTCATTTGTTTGTTTATACTAGCTAGTATTTTGTTTATTTTCTCCCTTTCTTTATAATTTCTAGCTTGGGAGACAAAAAAAAAATTACAATTTGGTGTATTTAGATTGCAAATGTTTACTAAGTTTTCCTTTGACGCCGG
Organism: Nipponia nippon; assembly: GCF_047370975.1. Classification (NCBI taxonomy): domain Eukaryota; kingdom Metazoa; phylum Chordata; class Aves; order Pelecaniformes; family Threskiornithidae; genus Nipponia; species Nipponia nippon. The sequence goes on from NW_028262347.1 coordinate 48,592,399, forward strand.
TATGCCTATAGGAATATTGGAAAAAAGTGGTTAAAATACATCTATGAGGACTACATGAATAGGTTTTAAATGCTAAATATATAGGCATATCTTTATCTAAAGTTGCTTACAATTTCTAGTTTTCCAGGGGGGATTTGTTCGATTTATGCTAGAAAGATTTTGGATATGCATAACATTTATTCAAACCATGTATCAGCATGTTTTCTGGATTTATGGTGAATTCAAGTATAGAGAGTTGAAAAATGAATCATAGAATCATAGAATCATAGAATGCGTTGGGATGGAGGGGACCTTTAAAGGTCATCTAGTCCATCCTCCCTGCAATTGGCAGGGACATCTACAACTAGATCAGGTTGTTCAGAGCCCCATCCATCCAGTCCTTGAATGTTTCCAAGGATGGGGCATCTACCACCTTTCTGGGCAACCCGTTCCAGTGTTTCACCACCCTCAGCGTGAAAAATTTCTTCCTTATATCTAGTCTGAATCTACCCTCTTTTAGTTTAAAACCATTACCCCGTGTCCTATTGCTACTGGCCCTGCTAAAAAGTCTGTCCCCATCCTTCTTATAAGCCCCCTTTAAGTACTGAAAGGCCAAAAATGAACTCTATTTACATATCTGTATATATCTATCTGTGTGTGCATGTGTATGCTTCATAACAAAAAATGAGAAACTGAATATCATGTGTATTTTAATGCCTATAAATATTTATAAATAGTTAAGGTTACATTTTGCAACACAACAGGAAGTTGCATCTAGGCCAGTGATGAGGAGAGGTTTATCTTTTTGTTTAAAAGAAGCAGTGAGAAAGTTGAAATATGACTCTTTTCAGACAATACAAAATAAAACTAAGATACAGGGGAAAATATGATGATAGCAGTACTTGAAAAGTTAGTTTATGGTTTGAGCAACCTACAGATATCTGCATGATACCAACAAGCTGATAACTCATTACTACGGGAATTGTGTAACATAACTATAAAAACAAATAGCATGATTAGCGATTTTTGCTGTTTGGTGCACAGGAAGAAAAAAAATCATTAAATAATCTTGTAATCAATGGCAACAAACCTACAGTAATACCACTGCCAAATAATTAAAGTAGGTTTTTGCTGGAGAGCAAAAAGGTCCTATTCCTTATATACATTAAATTGGCAATTTCTTCAAAGGAGCAATCGCATATGTGCTCTACCAATAATTTTAGTCTACTAACACCATTCTAAGCTTCTCCCTTGGTAGAATCCTGTGGAATGGGAGAGTCTAGGCTGTTACCACAGAAAAGATGCAAAGCCATTCATAAGTGGGAGATATTTTTTGATGCTTTAATTAAGTTTATTTTTGTAAAATGTGATAATATGAATCATTGGCTTGTAAGACACTTTACCTTGATGGGTAAACTGTAGCTGAAGTCCCAACTGCTTCCAAAGTTGATCGACCTTTGGGTACAGATTTTCCAATGGGTCTTTCTTTCTATTATCATCTATTTTCACACATTTCTGTAAGAACATGCAAATAGTAGAGAAGATGCTCAACTACATAGCTTTCAACAAATAACCCCTTTATAGGTCACTGAATTAAAGGCTAAAAGGAAAACATTCGTAACCTAACTTGAATGTCATATGAAGTTACATTTTACTTAAGGCTAAAAGGAAAACATTCGTAACCTAACTTGAATGTCATATGAAGTTACATTTTACTTAGTTATCCCCCTTTTGATGCAGTAAATTGTATTTCACTAAGACATACCAGTGTACAGTAAAAGTGATTTTTCAGAAAGTCATGCAATGCTGACTTATACAAGACACCTCTTGTATAAGTTTTACTGAAACTGCTGAAAATATGTCCTGTTTCTCATTCGGATTTCTGACCTGGGCTTTCAAACACTGTCTTTTGTTATGTCTTCTTCATTAAAATACAAAACACTTCAGCAGTTGTTTGTTTCCCTCTCTCTAAAGGTATTTGTACACAGTTACCTCTTAACCTTCTTTTGAAAAACTGGACAGACTGAGCTTTTTATTACCCTTCCCATTATACTTTTTTCAGTACTTGTATTGTTTTTATGTCTGCATCTTCCCTAAAATAGGTGTTTTAACAACTCTTAAAAAAGTACAGACTAAAACTAGAAAGAGTATCTCAGCACCTCAATAAGGATATATACAGATGTAAAATGTACTTTATTTATGCTATGGTGGAATGCATGATAAAGACATATTTTCTGTGAAAGCGTACTGAGTGACTTTCAGGAATTAGAGGGCAGAATATAATTGCTATAATCCCAAATCTGCTCTGGTATATCTCGTTTCATTACTGCTATCACATGAACTCTGGGTTTGTCTACTACCAAAGTACCTCTAAAGAATTCACAACTTGTTGTTTAATTTTTCTTCAAGACAATTTAATCTGCAAATTCTCTTACCTTTGGGCAATTAACCTTTTTGAAGAACTAAGTGTATGCATTACTTGTTGAGATGCTTCTGTTTTGCTATATTGAAGGCAAATCAATTCATGATGACTTTTTTCTTACAGCACAAGCCGCAGTTCAAGAATTAGTCTTTAACCATCCCAAGGAGTTCATAACAGTGTGAAGGATGTAACAGTGTCTTTCAGAGATGAGCAGCAATAATCAGGCAAAGCCTGTCTGTCACACAGAAAGACTTGGCAGAATAATCACTTCTGTTACATAGTCTCCACCTTTTTTCCAAAATTCAATGTTAATAAACCTATAAGTAGGTAACCTAAATGCTGTACAGTATGAAAAATGACAATTGGAGAAAAAAGTGAGGACAAGAAAAGATAACTGTTGGGACTGAGACAGGAGGTGTAACAGTACAGTTCTTACAGAGCTAAAGCTCACGGGGAATGCTGCAGAACCCTGAGGCTTTGATATCTGGATGGAATTGGCTGGGGAAGGGGGACTCTCAACAGAAAGAGATTTTCTTGACCATCAACAGACCTGAAACCACCAGTGAAAACAAAAAATCTTGAAAATGAGATTCACAAGTTTTCAGGAAGCTATGTTTCCAAGAGGAACAGATACAATTGAGACTAGCAAGTGCATCACCTACAACAGCTCTGATTAATCTTAAGCTTATAGTTGGAAAAGTAACTGTGATACTTTGGCTGATTTTTTTTTAGAAAAGATCCAATAGTTATTTGAATCTGTTTTTCCAGGCAACAGAAAAGATTACTGTACTATGTAGCTTTTCCTAAGTCTAAACCTGTCACAGGTGTATCAACTGGCAAGAACTCACCCATCACCCCATCCCCAAACATTGCTTCTCAGAACCTACAAATGCAGGCAAAGCTGTTTATGTAGCATCCCAACCCATCCCATAAGGTTTATCTGGACAGGCTGCATTAATGGGCTGAGGCCAGCTGTATGAGGTTCAACAAGGCTAAGTGCTAGGTCCTGCACTTGGGTCACAGCAACCCCATGCAACACTACAGGCTTGGGGAAGAGTGGCTGGAAAACTCCCTGGCAGAAAAGGACCTGGAGCTGTTGGTCGACAGCCAGCTGAATATGAGTCAGCAGTGTGCCCAGGTGGCCAAGAAGGCCAATGGCATCCTGGCCTGTATCAAGACTAGTGTGGCCAGCAGGACCAGAGAGGTGATAGTGCCCCTGTACTCAGCACTGGTGAGGCCACACCTCGAATACTGTGTTCAGTTTTGGGCCCCTCATTACAAGAAGGACATTGAGGTGCTGGAGCATGTCCAAAGAAGGGCAACGAAGCTGGTGAAGGGTCTAGAGCACAAGCCTTATGAGGAGCGGCTGAGGGAACTGGGGTTGTTTAGCCTGGAGAAGAGGAGGCTGAGGGGAGACCTTATTGCTCTCTACAACTGCCTGAAAGGAGGTTGTAGTGAGGTGGGGGTTGGTCCCAAGTAACAAGCAATAGGACAAGAGGAAATGGCCTCAAGTTGTGCCAGGGAAGATTTAGGTTGGATATTAGGAAAAACTTCTTCACTGAAAGGGTAGTCAGGCACTGGAACAGGCTTCCCAGGGAAGTGGTTGAGTCTCCATCCCTGGAGATATTTAAAAGATGGGTACATGTAGTGCTTAGGGACATGGTTTAGTGGTGGACTTGGCAGTGCTAGGCTAACGGTTGGACTTGATGATCTTAAGGGTCTTTTCCAACCTAAACAATTCTATGATTCTGTAGACATATGGCTCAGTGTTCCACCTAACAGGAAAATTCTTTCTCACCAATGATGGAACTGCTGGCTCATCTCCAGCGCTTTCTGCTTTTTACGTTTCATCTGGTGGAGAGAGTAGGGGGAAGTCCAGAAAAATTGTATTGACTTTTCCTTTCAAGTTGACCTTTAGACTGAGATAATTTCATATAGTATTTGTTCTAATGTATGGCATCATTAATGGAGACAAGCCAAAGGATTTCATAATGATGCCCAATCTAGCCTTCCCCTCTTTGTTCCAGAGAAACACCACTTAATGCAGAGTCACAGACAATAAATGAAGGAACTTGCTTGATAGCCAGTTCTTCTCCCTGAAGTTCTTTGTTTCGTTGTTCAAGAGATTATTTGCTTGGCAGGTCATTGGTTTAGAGACAGTTATGATTGTACTTCATCTGTGGGAACTAAGGGACTGACTCAGCAGCACTTTGACTCTAATGTTGTTTTGTAGCTGTCTGACTCCTAAGTTGTACCTGGAGGTTTTCTATTTTCCTTTTGGTGCAAATAGGGCACCAAAACATGTCTCAAGTCTTTGATGATTCCTCCCTTTCCTTCCCTCTTGCAGTAAAGAGAACTTGTTTAAGAGAACTTACTGTCTTGTGGTTTTAATCAGCTCTAGGATTCTGCAAGAATTCAGATGATGAATCCTTATGCTTTTCTTTTTTGGACTTGGTACCCACATATGGTATGAGAAAATCCTAAATTTGACAAAACTTTGAGGTAGAGTTGTCTAGCCCTTTTCCTTACACAAGAACAGAAAAAAAAAAAAAATATAAGCAGTGTCTTAAGTTTGGTTTTATTATAACACAAAATATGAAACCTCCACAAGGTAGTTATTTACAAAGAAGAACCTCAAATCTCCTGGGCAAAGGAGACTGAAATTAAAAGTTTGAAACAAACCAGTACCCTGCCAGTCGTGCCCTTGTAAGGACACAACCTTTTCTTCAGCCTTGCTGTCCATTCCAGCAACTTTCAGTAGCTTCCTGGGTTCCCACAAACTCCACACAGTTTCTTCTGGGTCCCCTGCTTTCTTTGCTTCTGAGTCTTAGCTTTGGACTTACTTCTTGCTTCAGAAAGGCCTCTTGCTCCTTTCAGGAGCAAAACTGTTTATCTCAATGCTTCATGTTCCCATTCTACTCTCTGTCCTTGGCTGCTTGCCCTATGCTTCTCTGCACTTGCATATACTCAGCTGCTCTCAGGGGAAGAACAAACTCCTTTTCCCTCTTCCTTTCTAGAGGAGGTGGCACCAAAAGCATGGCAGCCAGGTCAGGGAGTCTCTCTCTCTGTTGCCCAGCCACAGTCTTGTTACAAAACACACAATTTGCATGTGTGTGGTACAGGGTTGCATCAGTTGTCACACACAGGCTGAAAGATCATCGTGGTTGGATCAGGTTTCAGTTACCCTGAAAACAAGAAGGGAGAGCACAGAAAGTAAATTCTAACTGATATTGCTAAAGATTAATATAAAATGGGAGCACAGACAAAAAGGGACATGGTCAAAAAGTCCAAGGTGCAAAATGAACAAGAGACGTAAGGGTTAATATTGACTTAGAGAAGAAACTTTGTTCCTGAGGCAGGACAGAGAGCTGTTATCTTGATTTGACCATGTGCTTCATGTTCTCTTTTTTTCACTTAAAAAGTCAACTGTAGTCAGCCAATTGGTACAGGTGCAGCAGAGAAAAAAGTGTTTATACTGCTTCAGTAAGAGAAGAATGGGTTAGCTGGATGAATTGCAAATACTTTGAAGGCCTAACAGAGTCATCCAAAATGTATCTAATAAAAGCAAGGAACTAGTGATCTCTAGGCCAGTCCATTTAATTTCAGTTCCAAAACAAACAAACAAACCTGCTGAAACAAAAAACCGCAAATATTTTCTAACCAAATAGAACATAACAAGGAGATAAGTAACAATCAAGATGGACTTCTCCAAATATGCTACTTTTTAAAAAAAAATTACTCCTATACTTTGACTAGGTAGCAAACTTTTTCGGAAGGGGGGAATTGGCAGATATTATCTGTCTTGTCCAGTACTACTTAAAAGGCATTCTCATGAGGAAGCTAGGGAAATAATGACTGGATGAAGCAGTTGCACAACTGATTGGAAACATATATCCAGAGGAACAGTCATTCATATTTTGCTGTCAGACTAGCAGCTAAATAAAGTAGGTTTCTATGGGAATCTCTCCTGCATCTATGACTGTTCAACACTTCTGTTAGTGCCTTGGATGAATGGCTGCCATGCATTTTTTGAGGAAAATTTAGTATTCAAGATCATCTTGACAAATCAAAGAAATGGTCTGATAAAAACATGCTGCAATTCAGTAGGATAAATGCAAAAATATATCTTTACATAGAAATATTTGGCTGTACAAATATAGCTTGAGGGAGGATGCACAAATACTTCAGAGCAGCATGTACAGTTAAAGTAAATCACATGCTGAAAATGAGGTAAATCTCTCATGTTGTTATAAAAAAGACAAAAGTCATATATTAATAAATAAACCAAAGTATTTTCTGTGAAATGCATGAAGCAGGTCTGTGCTATCTGGTGCTGTATGATTGAAATTTTGAAATAATCTGCAGTAAATTCTTGAAAGAAAATGGTATATTTAATCCAGAGAAAAATATGTAGAAGGAAGCAGTAAAAAATAAATAAAATAAAAAGAATTGTTCTTTTAATGTAAACTACAATAAGAGTAGACACCAAGAAAAAGTCTCCAATTAAAAAAAAATAGAGTGAGGTGCTGGAAAGTTCATCTCAGGCTGTTAGTTTTCCATGGCTGAAAGATATTAAAGAAAGGTTGGACAAGTGTTTGACATAGCTGATTTTACCTTTGGCTGGGGAAGACGACTTACATGAAGGTGAGGAATAATTGGAGAACTGCATTTTTTTCTTTTCACACCTACTCCGTCAATAAAAAGTTGGGTTGGAAGAATGTTTGTAAATATCATGGCTTCTCATTAATTGAATCATTTTCTGCAATAATATTTCAGATCTCCCTCTGCCCCCGAGAATTTATTTTGAAATACTCTGCAAATGATTTGAAGATTGAAAGAGGAAGCAGTTCTCTAAGTACAAAGTATCACCTACTATCTGGAAGGATTTATATACAGAATAGACTATAATGTCTAATTACAAATTTGTGATAATTGATACTTGATCTCAGAGCTCTGATTAGACTACTTAAAGGATGTTTCTAGGTAAAAATGGAATAAATGGGAAGTCAGTCTCAAAGAAGACTTTCTGAAGTCGCTGGGCTCCAGGCTAACTACTTTTGGCTGTTATAACCCCAGTTGCCTTTAACATAAATTAGATGCAGTTAATTAAATTAACTTGATAAGCAGATTTCCAAACAGCTAGATCAGCTGGAACTGGTCAACCAAAAAATGCAAGTTACTATTTTTGATTTTATTAAAAATCTCATGTGCTGTAAGCCAGCTAAAGCTGAACAAAAAGATATCTAGCAATGAAAAGAGTTGTTGTGGTTTAACCAAGCAGGCAACTAAACACTACACGGCCGTTTGCTCACTCCCCCTGACAGTTGGATGAGGGAGAGAATTGGGGAAAAAAAAAAGTAAAATTCGTGGGTTGAGATAAAGACTGTTTAATAGGACAGAAATGGAAGGGAAAATAATAATAATAATAATAATAATAATAATAATAATAATAATAATAATAATAATAATAATAATAATAATGATGAAAGAATAGACAAAGTAAGTGATGCACAATGCAATTGCTCACCACCTGCCGACCGATGCCCAACCAGTTTGCGAGCAGTGGTTGCCACCCCCCAGCAAACTCCTCCTAGTTTATATAGTGAGCATGACATCATATGGTATGGAATATCCCTTTGGCCAATTCAGGTCAGCTGCCTTGGCTGTGCCCCCTCCCAGCTTCTCAATGGTAGGGCATGAGGAGCTGAAAAATCCTTGACTAGTGTAGGCACTGATTAGCAACAATTAAAACATCAGTGTGTTAACAACATTATTCTCATACTAAATCCAAACTGCAGCACTATATCAGCTACTAGGAAGAAAATTAACTCTATCCTAGCTGCAAACAGGACAAGGATATAATAATTTTATAGGGGGAAAATATTGAACATATATGGAGAAGACTGGATTTTAGAAAACAAGGCTTTTAACATAACAGGGGGAATCAAGGATGTATTGTTATTGGTCATACATTCAGGCCGGGTTCTGCTGTCTTCCATTTATGAGTTTTGGCCATGTTAATAAATACCTTTGTAATAAAAAATATTTTCTGTTGAACAGCGACTCATATTCCAGAAAGTTTCCCACTTTATAATATCACATTGAAGCCCTTCACAGCCTAGTAATTTGCTATTAATATTTATTTTTGTAAATAATTTTACTGGAGAATATAATTAATTAAGCCAATATGACACAAGCATCATTTTTTTATTGCTAATTATATCATACATGTCTCTAGTGAATATCTTTTGATCTCATCTTTCCCTAAAAACAAGATTCAGTTTCATTCTAAAAATTCCCTTGTGTATTAATGATTAAACTTTAACTTCTCTAAGGTGCAATAAGAACTGAAAAAGTGATATTTAGCATAAATTTTATAGAACAGCTTCTTGTAACATCAAGGAAGCAATAAAAGAACACTGCTTACGAAGCAATCTATGTACCATTCTTCTACTTAAAAGCACACTTGGGGGTTGTTAAATAATAATATATTACTAGGCATTCATCATACTGGATTCCCAGTAGAGACAATTATCCTTTTGTTTCCATTGGAAAGCAAATTATTCTTTGTGGAGACAAGTCTTAGGCCTTAGTTATGTTCCCATGTCTGATACAATTTTGAAATAATTCATTTTGCAGCAGAAGTTAGGAAGAGTATGAGTGGCTTTAGCATGACACTACAGTCACAGATTGGGAAGCAAAGACTTCCTGACCTGTTTCACTGAGAGTAGTCAAAATCACTAACACAAACAGCTTTATAACATCTCATGCCTTACTTTTGTGTTCTGTTCTATCTCTTCATCTTGTTTTTCATGCTAATATTTTTGATCAATCCCTATGTTCTGTTTCTTGAAAATAAAAATAGTTGGGGATTTTATTTGACAGTATCATCAAAAACGAGGATATCCTGCAATCAGGATACCTTGGAAACCAAAGGTGAGAGACAAATTCTTTTGACCTACTGTCTATTCCCTCTGTATAGTCTCTTTTACTGTTATGTGGGTTTTGGCCTTGTGGCATGTGCACTCACAGTCACAAAAGGGAAGAGGGGTAGGGCAACAGAAACAGCTGTTCATTTCCTACATAAGAAATGACATGGCACACCTTGGCTGAATGGTTTCTCATCTTTGCTAGGAAGTACTCTTGGCTGTGATTTTCTCAAACACATTTGAGGGAACTGTTCAGCTTTGCAGGGAAATATTCATTGAACCAGAGAAAATTTAAGAAAAAAAAATTAAAATATTAATTGGAGCAGATTTTGGAGTCCAGTTCTTCTCCTTCCCAGATGAAGGCCCTCAGGATCTCACTCTTTCTTACATTCTCTTGTCTCATGAATATTTAATTCTGCTATGTAAAGTGGAGCAGCTTAAATGGATGATAATGAGAAATCTAATTCCTGAACATATAATAACCACGATTTTCACCCAAGATGGTAGACACAATTCAAGCAAATGAGTTGTCTCAGAAATGAGTGTTCTGAAAGTGCAGAAGATGAAAATGTAAATTTTAATAGTTAAATCTACAGAGCAGTGAGGGAAAGGAGCAGGATGCAGCCCTGGGCAGGGTACAAGAAAGTAAGGAAGCAGAGATAGTCACTCTGGGATGATAGTGCACGGAACATAGAGCAACACCAGTTTTCTCATGTGATGCTTGGCTATAAAAGGCTTGAGAATTGCATGTTTGGTGATGTCTCTGGGAGATAGTGATTGACATGTAACAGAGAAAGGAGCAGACTTTTAATCTCTCGCATCCCAAGCAATACTGAAGCTACTGGATGTACTTTCTCCCATTGGAACTCTTGGGGTGTGGTGAGACTGCCCATAGGATGCACAAGGGAGAAGACAAATGTCCAGTCTCTGAATTCTGACTAGGTTTAGACATGAGACAGATGTCTAGCAGAAGGTAAGACACGTCACTCCTGATCATATCCAGAGGCTGAACTTCAGGTTTCTTGTTTGCAAAAACTAAGTGTCCTCCATATTTTAGTGCCTTGAGAACTGGGCAATAACTGAAAAGTGATTTAGAGGGTTTGATCTGAGTGTTTACTTCCAACTTTTGCCATTTACATCTTTTGTGGATATAATCCTGGGGCTATGCTGTAAGTGTGTTTTCCTTTGCTTCAGCTTATGAGAACCAACAACTCTGTCTGTAACATATTTTCAGGAGGAGCACCAAATGTGAACTGCTTTGAAACACCCTGTTTGTGAAGGCTTTTGATAAATGGCATTTAATTAAACCATTTGTAAGGCAAAAATACAATGAAAACAAGAAACATATCCAGCTTGTTACATAATTATTTTGTTGTTATAATTACAGGGTAGAAAATTCAGAAACTTTAAAATCTTTCAAAAAAAAATGATTGTTATACCAAAAAGGGACACATCACTTGCTTTGACACAGTTGCGTTCTGACATGTGCTGATCATACTGAATATCATTAGGAACCATAATATTTTGCATAGCTTTGATAAGACACACACTATTACTCCATAAAGAAACTTCTTTTTTGTCTCCAAAACACTTCTGTTATAAAGTGAAAGTCCATGTAAAAAAATAAAGGTGCAAAAGTTTCTTATTAACTTGAGGGCCAGCTGGCAACAATTTTTGCTTATAACAATTTAGAAGTAGGAGTAATGTGAAATAATTTGCTGCAATCTCTCTTTCCTTCTAGGCCTGCCTCTCATCACCTACTTTGGGAAAAGGGCCAGTAAGGACTGGAAGCACATATGATCCTTGTTTTGCATAAGAGAAAATGCAGTAGGGGTTTTGGAGCATCGGAACCTACAATTTTAAGTCGCTTGGTGAAAGTCAGGCTGTGTCATATTTAAATGTGGCTTAAGGGCATTTGGTTGTATTCTGTATAACTGAGACAGGTGTTTCTGAAATTTCTCACACCTCTGCAAGAAGGGAAAAAACTAGGTAGCCAGATCATTCATATAAACTCTGTTATGGCCAAGTTTAATTCCTGTCTCTGTCTGATTTAGAGGTAGAACTTGAAGCTGGGTCTCCCGCTGACTGAAGTCTCCCACAGACTCCCACTAGCCTTGCCACTAGCTAATGAAACTTTTTATTTTATGTATATGAAACAACCAGTCATGAAAGTGGAGCAGATCTAATTATCAGTTTTAATTGGTAGAAAATGCAGATAGAACAAATGACTAAATGTAGGAGCTGCTAGAGACTATACAGTTTCATAGATATATGCTGAGCTGCTATAGTCCCTATAGGGCTGCTACAGGCCTGATCCATCCTTGTTGGACTAGTTGTTATCAGCTATCTCATCCCAGAACTGAGTAACTTTATAAAAATTTTGGCTTCAGTTGATCAGCTTCTTTCAACAAAAGTTATTTCACAGGAAAATTCCTGTATCAATTTTATTTATGACAGATTAAGTCTGCTAAGATATGATACTTGTTTGGTTGACTAAGTGAAATAAGTCAATATGTTTGGTAGAGTGTCAAATTCTGCCCCTGGTTATCTGTAGGATAATAAGCTACAAGATGTTTATGCAAGTTTGGGCAAAGTTACGTGACAGTCTAAGGGAAGGAAGGAAGGAAGGAAGGAAGGAAGGAAGGAAGGAAGGAAGGAAGGAAGGAAAGAAAGAAGAAAGGAAGAAAGGAAGAAAGGAAGAAAGGAAGAAAGGAAGAAAGGAAGGAAGGAAGAAAGGAAGAAAGAAGGAGTTGTGGTTTAGCTCCAGTCAGCAACCAAGCAGCACACAGCTGCTTGCTCATGCTCCCCCCCCGGTGGGATGGGGAAGAGAATCAGAAGAGCAAAAGTAAGAAAACTCATGCGTTGAGATAAGAAGAATTTAATAATTGAAATAAAATAATAGGAGTAGCAGTAGCAATAGCAGAAGCAGTAGTAGTAGTAGTAATAATAATAATAGTAATAATAATAATAATAGTAATAATAATAGTAATGAAAAGGAAAAGCAACAAGAGAGAGAGAAACAAAACCCAGGAAAAACAAGTGATGCAACCTCTCACCACCTGACGACTGATGCCCAACCAGTCCCCAAGCAGTGATCACTGCCCCCTGGCCAATTCCCCCCAGGTAATATATTCTGAGCAAGATGTCATATGGTATAGAATATCCCTTTGGCCAGTTTGGGTCAGCTGTCTTGGCTGTGCTCCCTCCCAGCTTCTTGTGCACCTGGCAGAGCACGGGGAGCTGAAAGATCCTTGACTAGTGTACGCACTGCTTAGCAACAACAAAAACATCAGCGTGTTATCAACATTATTCTCATACTAAATCCAAAACACAGCATTATGCCAGCTACTAGGAAGAAAATTAACTTTATCCCAGCAAAACCAGGAGAGAAAGAGAGAAAGAAAGAAAGAGAGAAGGAGAGAGAGAAAGGAAGGAAGGAAGGAAGGAAGGAAGGAAGGAAGGAAGGAAGGAAGGAAGGAAGGAAGGAAGGAAGGAAGGAAGGAAAGGGAGATAGAAGAAAGAAAGAAAGAAAGAAAGAAAGAAAGAAAGAAAGAAAGAAAGAAAGAAAGAAAGAAAGAAAGAAAGAAAGAAAGAAAGAAAGAAAGAAAAAAGAAAGAAAGAAAGAAAGAAAGAAAAAAGAAAGAAAGAAAGAAAGAAAGAAAAAGAAAGAAAGAAAGAAAGAAAGAAAGAAAGAAAGAAAGAAAGAAAGAAAGAAAGAAAGAAAGAAAGAAAGAAAGGAAAGAAAGAAAGAAAGGAAAGAAAGAAAGAAAAGGAAGAGAAGAAAGAAAGAGTGAGAGAAATATGATGCAAAAGTTTGTATCACTGGCACCAGTTCTAGAAGAAGTATGGATTGGTAGGTAAAGCTGAAATTTAGTTTCCTAAGTGGGGTGACTAGGGAAGAATCTACATGTGGATGGGGTCTTTTTGAGGGAGAAAGGAAACAGACCCAAAGACTAATGATATTTTTGTGGTTTCTCCCTACAGCATATAGGAGGTTCTTAGAAACAAGAATAGAAAGAGGTTAATAGGAAGAGGTTATTTCAGATGACAGTTCAGAAACTCTAAGATGATTTGAATTGCCCCCTGGAGTAGCTCATCTCTTTCCATTAACTAGAGAAAAAACGTAGTGAGACTTCTCTGAAACTAACCTCTGCGTACAGTCACTCAGCACTGCTGTGCGGTGCAGTAATGAACACATTTGTACACAGTCTCTCTCGCTTCTGGAACCCATCACACATTCAAAATGATCCAAGTTTTTATAGGAAGAAGATGGGATTTACTTTATATTCACTTTCTAGGCCAAAAAAATCAGAAAAAAAAAGTATTTTACAGAAATATTCAGACTCTCCTTCAAACAATACTGTCCTTCCAAAATATAATCAGAGTTGCTTACAGATTGCCAAAATTGCAAGTGCACTTTCAGCTTGCTATAGGATCCCATGTGGGAAACATGCACAGTTTTGCAGCCTTTCTCTTGGAGCTCTGTAGGGAGCAACTGAGCAGAAACTAGTGGGCTGACGTGGGAAGCTGGCAGGTAAATGTCTCCCTCTGGCAATACTCTTCCTTCTGGGCTTAGCTCATGGCTGCTGAAGTGAAGGTATGGTTCCTTGGTTTAATGTTTTCACCTATTGAGCCAGCAAAAACAAACTTAGTTTTATCAATGAAGTGCTAGTGGAAATATAGCATCCTTGGTAGCATAGCATAACATAACATCTATTCTTTGTCACATTATGGGGATGAATGGGGTTATCATTGATGCACTGCTATTATCTCCTCCTCTTAATTTAGGAAGAATATCCATTTGGAAGCCTGGCATGTCAAGGTAGCAGTGTCTGAGAAGACAAAGTTGTATTCCTACAGAATACAACCCCGCAGACAAATCTCATCCAGTTGCTTAAGGCTGAAGCCCAGCACCACATCCCTTCTCCAAATACAGCATCTAGGTAGTCTCAGCCATAAGTAGGATGCTATGACTTGAGACTGGTTGACCTGTTACATCAGTTGGACACAGCCTCCCCTCATCTGCGCTAACCTTCAGTGCTGGGCTAAGCCTAAAATACAGTCTCTCCCAATTTCAACAGTTTTGGCTTCAGTAGTTGTCTTCTTTTTGAGCTCCTGGGAGGTATCCTTCTCAGGACTCAAAATAGCAGGAAGGCTTCAGGCACTCTGAGGTCTTTCAAAATATTATGGAAGCCCTGAGTGCAGGTGTGTCAAAGAAATAATGAGGATAATGGCTGTCCTAGTTGTGGACTCAAGCCTGGTTTTTTTTAAGATGGTCTCATATTTGTGGCATTGTTCATTGGTCCACACTCTCATCTGGTGTAAATCAGCTATACTCTTTTGAAATCAGTAGAACTGTGCCAAGTTATAGCAACAAAGAATCAGGCCCTTCACTTCATAAAGACACTTACAACACTCACTTGTTAAAAACAAGGCACCTTAGGATTCTGAGAATTCCCCACTGGATTTGGCAGAAATGTAACAATTTGGCTTGTCTGGTGTTAATCTGATTCACAGTCCGGTTAAGAGAGTGTGCCAAAGGAATCCCCAAGCATAAAGGCCGTTTGGCTTTTCTCTCACAGCTAAAGGTGTGTTCCTCCCGCTTGCTGCTTTTCAATGGATGGGACATTCATGCCTGTCCCATCAAGTTTATTCCCCATGTACATTTACTGTTATATTTTAAAATTACCCAGAGTATTGACACATCATTTCAGTACTGTAGCATTTCAGGAAGTAGCAAAATCTTGAGGCAAATCAACTAAAGGCCATAGGTGCCAAAGTCCCAAATTATCATCTGAAATGCTCAGCAACAACCCAACCATGAAAGTAGCTAAATAGGTGCTCTCTCTCCCATTTTGACCTGACAATTCCCTAGGCATATTTAACAGAATTGTGTTGTGAACATATTGTATGGTCCTTACTAAAGCACCTGAGCAGATGCCTTCTAGAATGGCTTTCCAAAAACTGGTTAGAAGGAATACAGTGATGGGCCAGAGTAGTAGGTGTGTGTGACTAATGTGCTTTGCTAATCTTGGATTCTTCTCAAAATGAGTTTATTGATTTTTTTTTTTCCCCTGTAGAAATACAATTGTAGGAAAGAGTTTGTTTCTGATGTGATTAAAATACTTGCAGAGGAAGTGAGAAGTCAAGGTTTAATTCTTTCTTCCACTTGATGGAGGTCACTTCTCTCAGTTTCCAGGAGAAGCATCTTCCTCCACTCTCTGAGCATAACTTCATTGTTCGATCTAGTCACAGGTCTGTGCCTAAAAAGATAGCACATGTTTGCCAGGGAATTTAGGTGAATATTTCCGGTTTTCCACAAAGAGTTTTCTTTCTAGGTGAATCATAAGCACTACAAGGAGATAATCTTATCAACGTTTCTAGTAGAAGCTTTAACTCTTACATTTCTAACTAACTAAAGAGTAATCAGACAAGATTATTAGCAAGATACTCTAATCAGATTAAAAGTCCTACTGTTATCTTCTTTACTCTAAGCAGCCCATTAAAAAAAATAATTACTATCATTATCATTCTCAGTTAAACACCTTTTACCCAAAATTTCACTCACTTTTATCTTCAGTTTCAATTTAAGTCACTGGAAATTCTTTCTAACTCTTCTGATCAATCTAACTACTGTGAATGTCACATGTTGGCTGATATATTCTCCATAATTACCATTGACAACTCTTTGGTTGGTACCTAACATCACCAGAAATGTAAGCAAGTGTTTTGTCTTCTAGCCCAGATAATCAGGTACCAGAAAGTCTCGAAATACATTTAGATGACATTTTACCATATACTGTAAGTGTGTATTTTATTATTTTGGATAGCTTTTGTAAATATTAGCTACATAACAGTTACTTCCCCTTATAACCAGTCTTTCTCAACAGGACATCTGATAGTTGTATTATGTATTGTTCTGGATATGACCTGACGCACTCAAGCTGTCAGTTATCCATAAGATTATTTGCATACCCAGTCTATTGTGGAATAAAGTACTATATGATATTTTAATGAGTTGGCTGCTCTACACAGAAGCAAAGTAGATGATTTTTTTCTCTAACACATTTTGGAAAGGAACATACTTTAATGGTGTTTTAGAAGATTATCTATATTCATTTGGAGTTAAGCTTATTACTAAGTCAGTCTTTTAAATTCTCGCTTCTATGCATCTGATAACATCATAGACATAACCCTTCAGTATAAACAGTGCTCCTGTTTAGACATACTGATGCACTGAAAGACATACAGGTCTTTCAACTTCTCTTCACAATGTCTTACCCTATTAAAAGTATATGGATTGACCTTATTTATAAACAATATCTTTAATCTTCAAATTAAAACAACACAGTCATCTTATTTACCTCCCTTGATTTCAATAGTTAGACATAAAGCACTGGATTGCATCCAGAATCTATATGCAGCTTTTTGTAATGTATTATTCAAGAAGTCTGCCATTACCTACAGTATATATTGCAGTACCAGCTGCTGTTGCAACATAAATAGGGAACTGCCACTTCTCCACTCTGTCAGGAGTATGTGCTGGATTAGTTTATGTAATGAAGGAAGGATCTGGCACTGAGCTTTGCTCAGGTCTCTTCTAGCAGGGCTGTTATAAGCTCAGAAATTCACTATGTGATATGCTCCTCAGCTGAAGTGCAAGGCCTTGATTTCTCCTGTGTATCACAGTCCTGCAGATCAAACTGTCTGGCTCACGAAAGTGTCAGAGTAGCTGCAAATGTGAAAGAGAGGGAGGTACATGGTACCAGACTGAGAATGGTGCCACAGCATGAATGTTGTCAGATTAATAAGTAGCACAAACAGGAAGGCTGCAGACTTCTAAACCCTTGACATTTGCATCATATTTATATACTTCATTTTACAAAATCAGCCAGACACAAGTGGCTTGTGCTACACTGTTTTATATAATGGCAGCGTGGTCATCCTAAAGGCTAAACTCCTTGACCATTCCCACTTCCTAGCTCTTGGAACACCTTTTGTAAAATGTTGAGGGCTAAAATATCACTAAGGGTAAAATATTAAGACCACTTAGTTATTGCACTCTCCACAGTATTTTTAGAAACAGTTTGGATGGGGAATACACAGTTTTGAATGACCCCACTTAAATCTAATATCACTTGTCTCAAATGGACACATTATGTGTTCTGCATCTTCAAGGAGGCACATATGTTTCTTTCCATGGAAGAGGAAGGACATAAATGGCTGAAAGGCTCTTTACAGCTATTTATATCTCTGATCAGATGGTGAGCTGTGTCATATGAGGGTAGGAGATCAGTGGTGGATGAAGGTGAAAGCACTTTTGCAGCAAGATCGAAGATGGGAACAACTGTTTGGAGGTGAGAGAGAGCAGAGGCAGAGGAAGAACAGAGAAGAAACTCTTCTGTCTCAAGGACAAGGTCAGGTAGACCTATAGCAGGAGTCCTGAGGGTAAAAGGTCCGTAGAAGTTAGATCTCTGGCAATGCATTTATGCTCCTCAGAAGTTTAGAAAGATAAAAGAAAGTCTGTCCTATTGCAAAGAAAGGATGAAGCAAGAGGAGAACACTTAAGGTTCTGACTCTGATGTGGAAAAGGACAATAGGCATAGGCTTCATATTTTTGTGACACCAAACCAACTGGAATATCCACTAGTCTGAGTAGGAGCATCATCTTATAACAGCAAGATGCCTCCTTCCAAAGGCATGTAACTTGGCATTGTCCCAGCAGCATTTCTTATGACTAGGGCACGGAAAAAATCATGCCAGAGGACTTGGTGAAAGAATGACAACCTTGTCTCACATTGTTAAAGGGCACTAAGGCTGGGATTTAGAGGGCTTCAGGACTGCATAGGTTCCAAATATTTGGCAATCTAGCCAGACCAGAGCAGTTCTTCTCCCTAGTTCTAATCTACAGGAGGCATTCTCACAGATCCACTAAATGGGCAACTCTATAGATGCCCATGCCCATGCCTGTGTGGGCCTTGGTTTACAGTCAGAATGGCAGTGATGCTGGCAGAGGATTCCTGACCTAAAGAAATGGCTCTTATAACAGGCAGGAAGAGACAAGGGTGTGTTTGGGAATGGTGCCTGGCAGGATGAGTCTACATGACAGTAAAGGTCCATTAGGTTTTTCTGTCTTCTCCCAATGGACAATCTTTCTTGATGGTTTTCATAGAGACTCTACTTCCCACTTATTAAAACTCATAATTATAATTCATTGTTATGAAGGCAGAAAACAAATAACCCTTATTTTTATTAACTGCTCTTTGGCCACATGCTACTGTTGTAGGTGAAACTTTATTCCTTAGCTGCCTTGAAAGGCCAAGCAGGAGCATTGCCTCTATGTGTATACCATGACTTCTCTGAACAATCTCCCCAGCCCATAGCCTGAAGAGGGCCTCTGGGCACGAAAATCTCAAAGGCTTTGAGAGAGTCCAGATGGCCTCAATAGGAAAGGGTGGCTTTTCTTGATGTATTGTCATTGCATTTTGACTAATGTGTGCTGGCCAGCAAGAAGGCCTGGCCTAGATGTAAATATTCTCTCTGTTGTTTTCTGTTAGTTTTCCAAGAGGGCAGTCAGTCCTTGAAGTTCTCTTAAGTATGGACCGGTTTTCAGGGCCAACACAGTTCGTACTTGCCAAAAGAAAAATATTTTCGTATTTGGCAATAAGAAAATATTTCTGCACTTTAAAACATTGTGACTGTTCTCTTGAATTCAGAGAGCTTTTAGCTCCATACTTTCCACCTCTCCTTCCCACTCTTGATGGATTGCAAGAGCCACTGACTTGTGCCTTGATCTGGGCAAGGAGGAGCTCTGCTGCATCTGGGGAGCATTTCATATGACCCTCAAGTCATGTACTTAGGAGAACAAGGATATTGCAGAGATATGTGAGCCTGGGCAGTGAGCACCAAGGGACAGAAGGCTAGCCAGCCCCCACAAGCCTTCAGTACCATGGCAACCAAATAGTAAAAAATTCAGAAGAAAGTAGGTGGGATGCTGTATTTTAGTCGCTTACTTACAAACAAGAGATGTTTTTTGATAAAACAGAACAGGGGAGACCTGCGTAGGCTGAGCAGCCTTAAAAATTTGCAATGGCAACAGAGGGAAAGCCTCTGTAAGCAAACAAGGCAGAGAAGGGAAAGGAAAAACTGTCAGAACGAGAAAACAGAGCTGTTTTGGGAGGGGTGTGGAGGATTATGGGGTATGCATGGTGCACACACATGTGGGAGGGTCTGGGATGACTGCTGGATGCTACCATACTCATAGAAGCCCCAAGGAAAGCATGGGGAGAGCAAGGCCATAGCAAGCCAGAGGGAGCTTGCAGGTCTGCTGCATTGCAGGGAAGGAGCAGCAGCTCATGGTCAAGCAGAGCAGCTCAGGTGTGGACATGCTGGGGGAGGGACATGTAATTCTGCACATTGGGTAAAGTGCAAAACCTTCGTTCAAATTTCTTTTTTTTGGTATACTTTTGGTTGCTCACTTGAGAAAGTAACTAAATATGTCACATGAAAGCTATGTTATTTCACGATTACAAACACTCATTGGAAGCACTTTAATGTGAAGGAGGGTGGATATTTGCTTCACAGCTATCTAGTTATCTGTATCTAGGATGTTTTTACATTGTCTAGGATTAATAGCAAGGATGATATAAAAATTTTACATTAAACTTTTTTAACCACGTTTTAAATTTAAGGATGTTCTTTTTGCATGTATTTATTTAAATTTATTTATTGCATTGACTCTTAAAATATGTAGTTCTTTTTTGCGACACCTGTGGCATCTGTTTTTTCAGCCACAGTACTTTGTGAGTCCTTTTAAAAAGTTACGTTTGGGACAAATTTCTTCAGATTAGGGATGGAGGTCTTTGGTGTGTGATTATTTCATTGCTGGATAGGTGTTCCAAGCCAGTCTTTGCTTGTCTTTCCTGTTTGATCTAAGCCAAAATTATTTTGTTTTTTTTTTAAAAAACATACATGCAGGTGTCATGTGTGTCCTAATCTTACAAGCTCTTTAACCAACTTTCTAAAGCACTGTTTTTATCTCATATCAAAGTACACTATGTCTGTTGGGAAGCAGGGATGATAACTTGAAGCCCTTTCACAGGACCATTGTCACTGAAGAACATTCCCAGAGTGGTTGTGCAATAACTTATTTAAATTCAGAAAGCAACTTCCTAAACTTACTATATTGTCTTGACCATATAGCTACAAAATGAGAAGTAATAGGTTGTTTCTGATTATGACAGTGCCAGTAATACCAGCTGGGGCTTTCTTCAGCCATGTATAATGGAAGTAAAATGTATGGTTTTTTTTATTAATTCTATTTATAGTAATAAAAATATGGCATAGTAAAGTATGCAAGTGGTAAAAGGAAATTGAAATTAAATATAATGCAAGTACCATCGATGACACTTTTATTATATTGCATTGATGGACTAGCTTGCATTGATAGATTAACACTGCACTCAATAATATTTGCCTTCATTACAATAAAGCTGAGGTGTAATTCATGAAAGATATTATCTTTCGGTAGAAATCAAATTATATTAGCACCTCACCAGAAGAGTTTCTTTTTTTCTCAGACATCTGCATTAATGTCTTTAAAATCAGCTTGTTCAGCTTAAAAGGAAGCATGGTCTTACTACTCTTGGATCTTTTAATGAGATGCACTGAGGAACTGAACATTGTCAGCACACACTTAAATCAGCTTTTATCTCAAACCAGGCTACATAAGAACAAACAAAAGAAGTATTTATTTACCAAATATAAATATATGACACTGTTTGCAAACGTTCAGAAATAAAAAGAAGTAACATATATCTACCTAGCATTTTAGCATTCAAGGTCCATTCCACCCTGCAGAGGTCAGCTAGGAAGCTGATAGATGCTTCACAGCCTTCCTGTCTGAAGCCTGTCTTGTAAGCAACCCAACTTTGTCCAACTGCATTCATGGAAGTAGATCCTGGATTTGCAGTTCCTACTTAACAAATATCATAATTCTCCTGCTGAGGTTTAACAGAATAAAGTTCCCTCTGCAAGACTCAGGATTTTGGGCAAAGTTTCAACTTTCCTGCCACCAGAAAAGTGTCTGCTTTATCTAACCTGGAAAAGTTAATGTCTCTCGGGTATGATCCAGGGTTAACCTTATTTTTCCATACAGTGAATGAAGGATTATTTTCAAGGTGAGCTGAGTGAGTAGCTAAGTCATTCACTGTAGGGCAAAATCATTTCCTACTTCCTAAGTCAATGAATGGTATTTTTTCACATTGACCCTGACATTTTCTAGAAGCATGTAACTGGACAACCACACATTATACTGACAAATACATTGTATTAATACTACAGCTTTTTTCTGACTTTTGATTGAAAGGCAGTTTCAATGGACATGATCATTAATGGATCACTTTGAATTTTTATGGATTTCAAATGTGTTTCTTTGAGCAATAGTGTAACACCAGAATAAACTACACACGGTGACAAGTTATGTTAATAAAGTGAGTTTCTGCTGAGAAATAATTTGTGCCTCATTCTTCGTTTCTGGTTATCTGTACGGAACTTTTTAAAGTTATGGCTCAATTGTCCTTGCAGCCTATGGGAGACACTTTCTGTAACATTGTCAGTGAATTTTTGAAAGAGGTGCCAATAAAGTATGAGGATTACAGCCCTGGATTTCTGTAGCAAACAACATTAGCCTAATTTAGACTATGCCTCTGTGAAAAAGAAAGGACCATAACATATGAGCAGGTAATATTTGTAAACATTTTGGTTATGCAAAAAGAGGTGACACAGTTTATTTAACTTAAAAGTATCAGTTTGGGTTAGAACCCTTTCTGCCTTCACAAACACTTGATCTCCACATCCATCACAGTGTGCCTGAATACTTGGCTACAACCCTGGGCTTAGCAGCTTATGCATAAATATGTTGCATAGAAATGAGAAGTGGCAACCTATGCAAAACTTGCATCTACTTTTCCATCTGCTTTTCTTCTATTTTGTGTCTTTTTCCTTCCTTACAAGGTCCTAGCAGATTCTAAAGAACTTCAGGCAGAAAGTAATTTGCATACGCAAATGCAAACAGAATGACATTGGAGAGAGAGAGCTGCAATTCGATTATCTCTCTTAGTTAAATGCTGAGAAAATCTGTGATCTGTGGGGATTACTCAGAATGTCTTAGGAGGCTGTAAAAACCTTACCCTGATAAAAGTCACTTTGAAAATTTCATCTAACCTTCCTGTGTGAAAAGATGTTTTTCTCTCCCATCCCCCTGCTAAATTCTGGCAAGCTCTTTATATTATCTAAAGCCACTAGCATTTCTGCAGCTTCAGAAGACGATCTACAGAATCCCAAGGAATCTACATTAGTATCTCTAGGGCATGGCTAGGTTTTGTGTTCCTTGCAGACTGCTCTGAGGATTGTATACACTTTGTGCCAGTGTGTTGATGGATGTTTTGTGACGCTATATAAATATTTTCTTGCTTTTTGCATTATATTAAACATTACAGGTGGGGAATAGGTATTCCATGTCTCAGCTAGGGTGATTGTGACAGACCATATCAGAAAGGCCAAGTCAAAATGACTGCTTACATTTTAAAATTCACTTCCATTTGGGAGACTAAAAAAATGCTGAGAATGCCACATCTACTTATTCTTTGTTTATACACTTCGAGGCTGTGCCACTTTCCCTAAATATTCCATTATGAAAGAGTATGGATGTATTCAGAGAAATTAGTATCACACCACAGGACATAGCTTTGTTCTAGCTCATTTGCAGTAGGGTTCCTGGTGTAATAATTTTCAAGTTAAAAAAGGCACTATGTTCTATTTCTGTAGGGCCACAAGAACGGGATTTTATAGAGAGCTATTCCCAAGGGCAGGCCTGTGGGAAAAGTTGTAATAAACTGGCTCCCACCATTGTATTGTCCAGCAGACCAAAAAAAGCAAACAAATAAGTCCCTTCCTTTCTTTTTAAAGAAACATGTATCATTGTAGTTCTGTTGTTTAATCTCTATGTATTACTAGTAATGTACATGAATAAAAAAAATCCAAATCTTATCGCAGGCTGTTGCAGCATGGCCAAAAATGAGATTGCTTTCTCCAAAGAGAAATGATACAACACTGTCCCAATTCATTGTGAAGAGACCAACAACCTTTAAAAAATCTTTCTGAGTGGCATTCTAGTATTTCTTTTAGTATCAGTCTTATTTAATAAAGCAGTTCTATCTCAAGATGCCCACTTAATAACACATTGTTCAAAGCTAATGACATTTTGTATTGCAGTAGAATTTTTCATGTCAGGATTTTGAATAAGCTTACAACTACTTGCTAAAGCAGACTGAGAGATTGTGTATTAAATAGGTGTGGATGGAAGAAAAAGGAACATTGAAAGAGATCCTCCACCTCATGTCTTTCCCTAACTTCTGGTTGTGATTTTCAGGGCTGGTGAGAAGAAATTTTTTTTCTAAAGGTTTTAGATTATTTTAGGATACATACACAAGGTCTTTCAAAATGCAAATTGTCTCATTTACTAGAAAATCATGCAGAAGAAGAAAGACAAAGAAAAAAATATTGCATTTTCTTCACAGATCACATTCTTTATATCTTTTTCTGTATTCACCCTTTAAAATAAATGCATAAAACTATCAGTACCAGAGCCCATACAGCTGTCAGACCAAGAAAGCCTTAAAGCTGCTTCTTGAGAAGGATTTCCTGCACTAGGAGAAATGCCCACTTATTAAAAAGGCATCAAACCCACCGTCTATGCTGGGGAAAACAATGACAGAAAACATGGCTCAAAGAGAGGCAAGGCTGATCCTCTAAGCACAAATGCCAGATCATTCTTGTGGAGCAGGCACAGACCTCGGCAGAGGTGGGGTGTGAGTCAGAGGGACATGATTTACCCAGCCAAGAGCTCTGGAGACTGAGCAGGAGCTGGTGTTGTATGCCTTTTACTGCATAGTCTAAGGCCTTGTGCAAATAGGAAAGATTCTGCCTGGCCTCAAATGCTGACAATCTAAGCATTTACAAGAAGAACTAAGATGAGATCAAAGGAAATTTAGAGGATTTCAAGGGCCTGGGTGCAGCACCACCCCTGCTTTATGCAAGAATTGAGATAAGAAGTCTAGGTCCAGGAATATGAGTTAGGGACACAAGCTATAAACACCACCAGTGCTCTCCTGAAAGCCAGTTGGCTTGGGAGCCCTTGGATCACCCACAGAAGCCTTCTGAAGGTATGGAGCCAGGCTGTGGTGTGGATGATGGTGGCTTTTTTCATCCCCTTTTTGCCCAGATGCTCTTGGATAGTTTTTACTCCCTTGCTAGGGAGTAAAAACCATAGCTAAATAAGACTAAACTGAGTTGAAAAAAACACCTTTTTCATTATCCAAGCCTGCCCAATAAATATTAATTAAAAACAGTTTTCCTATTTAAAAGGAAAAATGTTTTTTGCATTGTTTTTGGGCAATCTCAGAAGACTACTCAAGCAAAGCAAAACAGTAGACAACAGAAGCCTTACTGCAAAATTTGCTTTTTATATATTAATATAATGTTGAAAGTGGAAACATAAACAGGAATTGTGACAGATGATGCAGACTGGCTTACACAATGACAGTTTTTGGCAAGGTGAGAGACAGGTTCACAAATCCTCTTTGGAATTTAGACATGTTGCCTCCAGCTCAGAACAAGCAGACAGACATCAGGGAAGACAAGCTCACAGTAATTTCACTCTCTGGTTTCTTCTCAGGTCCCTTCTTCTTTAGCACATAATAAATATGTTTGTTCTCTCCTAAGCTCTTGTTTGGAACAAACACATCAGTTCTCCCTCTGTGATGTAGCTCGGGAAGTGTTTTGCTTCAGTAATGATTTCTTAAAGTCACTCTGGACAAGATCTGATTCTCCCTGCTCTGCACTGCCTTCAACACTGCCGCAGCATGTTTGGAGTCCTCAGCTAAGTATCCTTCCCTTTACTCCACACCTTAATGTATGCAATGTCTACCATCAACATCCTACTGTAGAAACACCACCCTGCTGGGTCTGCAGCATTCTCTGAGTTATTTTAGGTACTTTCAATAGAAAGATCATACAAAATGATAAATCTTTCATGGTTCAAACAGGTACCACATGAGATTCAGAGGGCATTCAGAGAAGGGCTTTGGGCCAAGTGTTATTCAATGTGCACACAGCTTGTGTGCTTCAAAGAGCATCACCATCTGCAGTGAGAACGTGACCCATGCTGCGCAACTTGGCCTGGACTTCAGGGAATGCTCCCAGGGGACAATGTCACTGGCTGTGCAGATGTAGTTACAATCTAGTAGAGTAATACATGCTCTCAGTGAACACTATTCCTTAAAAAGTTGGATGCTGTTTCATGTGCAGTTTCAGAGTTTGTGTTGATATGGGTTGGGGCTACATGCACACTATAGCACAGCTCAAAATGTCAAAGTCACAGGTTACAGAAGCCAGTTGCTGCAATGGAGAACAACCCCTATGCCTCAAACACAAACATAGATCTTTGAAGACTGAGTCTAGGATAGCTAATTTTTATGATCACCTAACCCTGTATTAAGTGTGGCTGGATCAATTGAGGCGAACCAGAAAATTCTCCAAAAAAGCCCATGCTTTTCTACAAATTTGATTAATCTCTTGCTCCCACACAAAGAAGAGAGAGACAGACAGACAGAGGAAATGTTAAAGCTGATTGAACTAAATAAAGGCATCAGAGAGACAATTTTGTTCTGTGAAACACATCCCATAGGCTAAGGTGAAAAATTTTTTTTAATACTCCTTTCCCCAGGCATTTATGAAATTAATTTGGGCCAGCCTATTCTTTCTCTCTTTCGCTCTCATTTTTTGTACCACTGATGTGAAATTTAATCTTATAAAACTTCTAAGGATGTCTGTTTCTTAGATTTAACTCAATGTGCATGTGAATACCTGATGGGAGTTCTGAGTTTTCCTAAGATTATGAGGAAATTATTTCCATCTGGCATCCTCAAAATAATAGCCAGCATACGTTAACAGGAAGCACATTTCACATTTCAAATGCAGAATTACTCAAGCAATGAGTGAAATGCTGCTAACTTCATATGCTGAGTTGATATCAAATGGTACTTGTGTATGTTTCAATGCTAAGTTTCATTTAGTGAAAGACGGTGTCATCTTTGATTAGTATGATGTGGAGAATTTTTTTTAATCAGATAAGACACTTTGAAAATTAAGAGCTTCAACACAACTCTTGTAATCCTTCTGATAAAAATGATCTGATCTAGCTTGTTAGCAAGTAATGCTTGAATAAAAAAAGTTACTCTATTTGAGAACTATCTAGTTATTTTTAGTCTGCCTGCACTCTAGTCTAAGTTTATACAGCTTCATTCACTCAAGAAAAATTCTTAAAGTTTTTTCTGAGGGCGATGGGAATGGGAGGGTGGGAACAGTGTAGTAGTAATTCCTTAGTCATTTGTGGGCTTCCTTTCCTACAGAGTAAGATATTTATACACTCTATCTGTAGTTGTCAGTTTAACACATTATGGATTCATAGAACAATTTTGTTCCTTTAAAAAAGGATCTGATTATGAAAACTGGCAAAAATGCAGTTTTATAAATAAAAATACTTTTATTGTGTTGACATACCTAATCCTTGACTTGAGCAAGGGAAAAAAGAGTTAACAAGCTAAATATATCTGAAGTGGCTACTGTTGGCTGTTCCTCACAGTATTACAGAAATGTTCCATATGGAAGGAAGCAGATCTGATATGTTTTTTCAAGAGGGAACCAAAAAATAAGAGGATGAAAATAGACAGAGAATCTTCTGTCATAATTAGAAGCATTTGGTCCCTCAGGTCTGGGAACTAAGTTTTGCCAAGAGAAAAAGAGTGTTTCCTACAGAGGGACAGTAGGGAGGAAATACAGATGACAGTAATACTATCAGTCTCAGATATGAGAAAAGGTTGTCAGTCAGAATAATAAAAAATGTGAAATCAGTCTTTGACACTAAGTTTTGTGAAGAATAAATAGGATTTTTTTTTATTTGCCTTCATCATGGTTTTTTTTTAATTTATTTTGTAGTATTTCTCCACTGGGAGCACAGAGATTTAGCATTTATATACAGAGATTATAAATAACTGAGTAATTCCATACATGAATAGTCTCCTACAAATAATTGTCATCATTTGCATTAATACCATATCTTAATCCAATTTCAATTCCATTGCAAAAAATTTTGGTTTAGATTTTGAACAGAAGGTTGTGTGTCATGGTCTCAGTTAATGGACCTGGGTATTCCTCTTCCACCTAGCCTATCATGACTCTTTTTCTCTATTTTTTTCCCTGCTGATCTGTTGATGTCACACACCTCTTGCAGTCTATAGGAAGTCTTGTAAAAGCCTACACTCAGACCTTATACCTGCATCCCCCTAGGCTGAAGCTGTATGTCTGCAAGCAGCTGAGTGGACCTAGCAGCCTCCCAGGGCAGATGGAGGTTGGCTCCTACCTCACCCAGCCCTCCTCCTTCCCAGCTCCTCACACCCAGTCCTGACTGGGAAGGGCCCTTGTGCTGGTGCCTCTGGGGCTTGCTGGGTCCTCCTGGTACTCTTCTGCTTACTGACCTGGGTGCTCCTCCACTGTGGAGAGGAGAAGCTTTCTGGGGGCTAGAAAGAGGTAAGTGGAAGGACATAATGGAGGTATTGAATGTTGAACAGCTTGGTGTGGATAAGCAAAGCAGAGGAGGGCAAGGGAATGAGTGGCGACATGCAGGACCATGTGGTTAGGGGCAGTAGGAGATAGGGTTGAGGGCTGGGCATACCATCATCGAGGATGGGGCAGAGGATAGTCACTGAAAGCCTGCCAGAATCTTTCTGAGACTCTTTCAGTATCACTTGTGGAAGGAGCAATGATGGGAGCCTGGGTCACACAGTGATGTTGCCAGGTGTCCCCACCAGCTGAGAGCTGTCCCAGCTCTCTTCTATCCACTCCTATGACCTTGTTGCTATTGAAAGGTTTCATTTTCTCCCAGCTTTCACTGAGATCCATGAGAGCCTGAGCATCAACTGAGGGGATGTTTCTCTCTTTCTGTTTGAAGTCTGCTGTTAGCTGCCCTGAAATGTACTTTTGATCCTGTAAGCTTAGTAAAGGCAGGAGATAGGCCAGGATTACAGAAAGCCTAATCAGAGAAATGAAAAAGCAAGCAAGTATTTTTCTTGCTCAGAAATACTCAGGTATGCCACCTGAGTAAGCTTCTTGCTGAAAAATCTTTGGCTTCTTTCGTTCTTCCTAGAGTCATGCTTTAACTCCATCTGCCACTTTGCCTTCTCAGAAACCCACAGCTGGTGCTGATATCATCACCCCTACACTGGCTTCTAGATTAGATTTGGAGAAAGCTCATGATTAGTTGCTTGAACAGTAGCCCTTTTTATCTGTGGCTTATTTTATTCTGGGCTTGTTGTGCAGTCATGATGGAACACCAAACTAAATGGAGACTTACGAAAAACCTTATCTGAATGTTAGTGTCTAACATCTCAGCACTCTGGCATTTCCTTCTAAATTAGTTGTTGTTTTAATATCCAAAAGAGCTTAGTTGGTCTTTTGTTCGAGCCTGATGATGTGTGGCTGGGAAGCTCACGGTCTGTATGAGGTCTTCCTTTTAGTTCAAGACTCGTATCATACTGCAGCCGTTTGCTCCCTTCTGCAGAACAAGATGTTGTAAGTAAACACAAACTTAGAAATACTACTCTGAATCTTGTGTAACATAGGAAAATTGATCAGAATATAAACTTTGGTATGAGCTCTTCCATGGTAGCTGTCCTAAAGTGGCTTTCTATAGAGATAGATACTCTCTTCAAATATTGGAAACTCTGATAGTTTCCACTGAGGAGGCAGGATATTCACTTTTATGTAGAATATATAGAATTGCTGGTAGAGAAAAGATAAAAGTTTTCAGTGATTATTCTAGGAAAATTCCACATCACATAAGCTATACATTTTCTCATTTTTTTCTTCATTAGGGATCACTCAGCCCAGGCAATTTTAGTCTTTCTTGCTACTTGGAAACCAGTAAATGATTTCACTTAGCTCCTCCTTTTCCTTCCACATCACCTATCATAGTATTTGTTTTCAATTTTCATGTGGTTTTGTGTTAGGTTTTTTTCATTGTCCAGTAACTAATAAAGAATGGAAAACAAGTTCTACAGAGATCAAACTGAAACATTGAAAGCATAGTATATGAGTAGTTTTGGAGTAAGGCAGAACATATATTTTTGTTTTAAGGATACAGAGTTAAACTTTTCTATTCTTTCTACACTATGATGGGTCAGAAAGGAATGTTTGTTCCTTGAGACATTTAAGACAACATCTGGAAAAAAAAGCAGGCTCTGCAGGCTCCGGTTTCTGATTCATTGCATGTCCACTCACTGGTCATACACACAGCATAACGCTTTGCCACAATGCCACATTAACTCACTCTCTTAAAAGACTGAGAGCCATTCCTTTTCTCAGTCTCTTTAGTAAATTACAGAAAATTATTTTATGTCTCGGTGCCTATGCAAAAGCAAAAACCCAAACCCAACAGAAAACTGACTTCACGGTAAACCAGATTGTGCATTGGCTCTGAGCCTCCCAGCCATTCTTCTGAAGGGTGAAGCAAAAGTATTTATTTAGTGCATCATATTCCAACAAATTTCCTATTAAACTGGAGGAATGTAATTACTGAGTTACCCCACATTTAATGAAGGGCACAGGGTCACACGGTATGAGGCAGAGAGCAACAGGTCCTAAAGAAAAGATATAGTGTGGGTATGGTACCCTTCAGAAAGTGTGACTATTGTTCTGTATTTTTTCCTACATCTCATTCTATTTCCAACTTCCTTTTTCCACTGTGTTTTTCATTTGTTCTTCTTCACATCATTTAGGTGTGCCTTCTCCTGGTAGTTATCCTGTCTATATGACTCAGATGCTACTTAAAACTCCCGCTTCCCACACCAAAAAGTGCTCTTACCTCCTCTGAAAGGCTGGAATACCTTCTACCACTTTGGTGACAGAGCTGCTAAATGTTGGTGGGGGTTGGACCGGGCAATCTCCAGGTATCCCTTCCAACCTACATTCTTATCCTATGGTTTTGATTTTGTTCTGTGTTTTAATCATGGACAAGGGAGCATGTACCTGCCAATTCTCCCACTCTGGGGACTGAACTGCACCTTTTATGGGTCAGCTACTGGCTCTGGGTTTATTTCTGGTAACACATGGCTGAGAAAATAGATGTTCACTTGCTTCCCTGATAAGCTTTCAGCTTTCCTAATATGCTATAGGAAAAAAATCAAAAGCAAAATAATCCACATCCCCCAAGCATTCTACAGTGTCTCTTCCAACAATGGAGAGCTTGTTCTGTCATCCTTCCCTAAAACCCTTTACACGAGACACTTAGCTCTGCTTTTTCTTGCCTTCAGTTGAGACCAGTTCGTTGTGCCCAGCCATTGCAAACTGGCATCTGCACAAGAATGTGTTATGGGGCTGTGCATGTTCAGATGAAATATGCTCCAGTGTGCTCTGCTGTGCTTGTGTGTCTGGGTGAGTGGGTGCTGGGGCAGAAGGAAAGGAGCAGGCCACACACAAAGGGAAAGCTGGCACTTACCTAACGCTATCTGAATTTTGAACGCTGGGAGGTATGCACATGTGGCTGTGGATACAGCCTTAAGCTTGAGTTTGACTTTGCATAGACTGGCAACCTACAGACTAAAGATTAATAATGGATACTGAACACCTCCCTCCTTCCTGTGTTGTCATTCAGTCCTGCACTTGCTTGCTCCATATCTCCTGGAGCTAACAACAGCTTCCCAAATAATCTCTGCTGCAATACGAGAAAGTGCTATGGTTTGGGGGATTATATTGCTGGAAAAAAAGCGAAAAATAAGGAAGTCAGAAAGGTGTGTTCTGAATCAGACTACAGACCTAAGAGACAGTCTCATTAATGGTGCTTGCTGCCAAATGCTGTTTCACTTGCCTTCAGAACTGTCTGCATTAATGACTACCTCCACTTGGAAGTTATTTACATAAAGTATTGTTCTCATGTCACTGCTACAGATAGCAGCTCCTCGCTAGGTGAGATGAAAAAGAAACAGATAGAGTAGGTTGCAAATGAATTCAGAAAAAACTGTGTTTAACGCGGTGGTGGAGGATGAAGTATTCCTCCCGTAATGTCCCCACTATGCACAAGGGCAAATACATGACATATCCTACCACTGGGGATGCCCTTACAGGAGACCCTCACAGGTAGGTCTTCACAGTGAAGGTGCTGATCTGTGCTAAGGTAGTCTGTGCTTCACTAGTTCCCATCATTTGATGTGTTTACTTGTTTCCCAACCTTTCCTGACAAACATGGGTCTATGGAGAAAAAAAAGAGGAGATCCGGATTCTTGAGGAGAAGTCATAAGAAAGAGGAAATTGCAGACCTGCTCAGTGTCTGGGCTGCACAGCACTTTTCCATACCCTCTGAGGGAAAAGTGTGGTGTCTAGCCCTTGCGACGGGCAGTGAAGAACTTCATACATCTAAAGAGGTCACCTGCCTGTTTGCCAAGTCTGCTGTTGCCTCACCACTCCCACCCCTGTCTTGAATCAGCTTCAGGTGCCTGGTGGCAGATAAGCAAATAAAAAATAGTCAGTCTGGAACATTGCATGCCCCCTTTGAACTTCAGTGGCTTCCCAGAGAAAAGTAGACCATTCAAATATGTAATGATACTTAGGTGTGATTTAATTTCTGCTCAAAAGGCGCTTCTTTTGTGCTTTTGGCCTGTGACACAGAATTGGCTAGAGAGATTTTATCTGAAAAGCAAACCTCATTGTATGCAGGTCCATTGGTAATACAAGCCATGCTTTTACAGACAGTTCTGGTATACTTTGAATAGGCTAGTGCTCCAAAGGGTGCTAGACTCTGATGCTAGCATTTGATAGCAAGTGACTCTTCATCTAAGAAAGAGAGAAACCTAGTGTAAAGCCTATGTCTAAAACCATAGGTTTCACTGCAGTTATCTGCTGCTGAAATGCCAGCACTTACTGATCTCATCCCACTATGACTCAGAGAGCTTTTTATTGTTTTGATTTTTTTCCCTAAAATATAAAACCTGATGACTTAGAACGGTTGTAATGACTGGAGCCCAAAAGTTAATAGCATTTTTACTTAAATGAACATATATTTAGAGACATAATAGCTATATAACTTATATAATGTGCATTTATTGAAGGTAGTGGAGTAATATATACTAATATTTTGAGAAAGTCCTGTAATAATCATATATAGTCAAAAGCTGGATGAAT
The DNA here is from genome assembly GCF_047370975.1 of Nipponia nippon. Taxonomy (NCBI): domain Eukaryota; kingdom Metazoa; phylum Chordata; class Aves; order Pelecaniformes; family Threskiornithidae; genus Nipponia; species Nipponia nippon. Next base: position 48,625,021 of record NW_028262347.1, read on the forward strand.
AATTAGTTCTCAGATAATGTACATTTTCAAGATTTTTACAACCCATTTTTCTAACAGATTTTGACACTCTTCCACTGCTGAAATTTATACTGTACCAGAAATATGGTTGGGCTGGTGACTTGTTTATCAGCAAAATTAATTTCTATTAAAGCAACTTTTAAATTAAAGCAAAAACCCCTTTTCCTCTTTATCTACATTATGCAGTTAATTTGTACATGGTATTGGACATCCTGACTGAAAATGAGACTGTACCAAATGAACTTAATCCTTTTTCAAAATGGGTTAACTTATTTGGAAGCAGACGGTATTAGCTCAGATTTAGAAGGCTCATTCCTGTATTTAATCAGAAGTAGCTATTCTGGAACAACTCCCATGTAGGCAAACTTTTATCTTCCTTCAGCGATGGAGCTGGAATTTCTTTCTTTAGGGAAATGCTGTACTATCTGAAAAATGCTTGTGTTTTAAAGTCACATACAATTACCATTTTTCAGAAAGTCTAAGGAAAACATCTCGTGAACATTTCTATTCAATATGTATGATGGGTTCTTAACAGAAAACTTCAGTAGCACATCAACTATTCAATGTTTGGAGAAGCTGCAGTATGGCTGCTGAGGCTCACAGTGACTTCCTAGCTAAAAAACAAATCTGAAATGGCTATGTCTAATTTCATCATAACACACTTGAAAAAGAGAGCCTCTCAATATACAACATAATTTTGTTGATCGAAGCCACTATATGGTTAAACTCACTTGTTGACTGTTGATTTAATTTTAGTATTTTCTCATTTGCAAAGATCCCAACTTGTTTTGTTCTGGACCACTGCTAGTTGTAAGACAAAAATGTTTCAATATTTTGGATAACAGTACTTTAAATAATAAAAATAAACAGGCACACCTACTGCTGTGTTCTTCAAAATGTGATAGAGTTCACAGAAAGTACTCTGACCCAGAAAATATATAAGAACAGGAGCTAACTCATATCTATGTTGTATCAGAGAACAGTAAGGTCTTTGAGGGATTCTGTTCTAGTGTTTCAGCATTTACTGATCAAGTCCAGAGAAGTAAGTAAATAGTTTCATCCTATTTCAAACAGCAGCCACTTCAAGAATGTACTGCTAATCACCTTCTGGATATATTTTAATAAGTTGCAGAGTCCAGAAGACAGGAGCAAGTGGAGCTTGCTGGAAACATGCCCTGTGAAGAAGGACTGAAGTAAGCGAGGTTGTTTAATCTGGAAAAGGCCGAAAAGACCCAAGTTTATAGACTTCAAAGGTATAGAAGGCTTCTGAAGAGAGAAAGGGAATAGTCTGTTCTCCATTCTGTAGGAAAGTAGGTAACACAGTACAGCAAGGGAGCTATAAGTGAGACACTAAAGGACATTATTTTAAGAGTGAAGATTGATGTTCAGTTGAGTAGACAGAGGGAGACCATGGGCTCTTTATTACTGGTGGGTAAAAATGACTCGTTTCAGGACTGACAAAGATACCACTGACTCTGTACTGGATAGGAGGATGGGCTATTATTCTAGCCTATTTTCCTAAAATAGCAAAGTAAGAAACTGATCAATTTTAAAGCTTTACAGCCTAGTGGGAACTTCTGATAAAACATTTCAGATCATATTTCTAGAAACGTGGGAGAGGAGAACTTACAGATAGTTGTAAGTAGGGGGAAGAAAACAAGTGATCTCTCACAAGCTGAAACACCTGTCTTTTATTACTATGAGGCTTATTCATCTTTTGTATCTTTGTTATGCTATCTACTTAATATAATGAGGTTTATCTAGACCCACCTTAACATGCTAAACCTGAGTTACATCCACATGAGATTAAATATGAGGTCTTTCAAAAACAGCCGTTTTGCTGAAAATGCTTTAGTATTTTTGTAAAGTTTCCACTTGACAAAATGTTCTAGTTTGCTATTCCTAGAGGTAGGCAGAAAAGGTCAAACAAGGGTTGAAGAGAGAAACAACCAGAAGTGGCTTAAGTTTAAGAGAAAAAGATTGCAAAAGATTGTGAAGAAAAAAGAAAAAGGAAAAGTACAGTAGTTCTCGGAAAAAAAATGCAGATACTATGCTTGGCTGAACTCTAAATGGAAAATTTTTGTAGACACTAATCAATTTTGTACACAATAAAGTAAATATTCCCAATAGATGGATAAAATGTAACTGGTGTTATTTTTCTATGGCAAAAACTTGAATCTTTGTTTTCAAGCTTCCACCGGGAAGTAAATTCTGCACATCAGTATTTGCAGCACACAAACCGGCTAACTCAAAAGATTTTTGAACCCAGAGAGGTAATGTTTCAGAAAAAGCACTTTAAAGATTTTTTCTCTTCCGTATCTGTTTCCAGCTGTAACAGCTGGTGGATTTGGTTATTTTTGCCCTACTGGTGTTCTGAGGTCCTTGCTGTCATCGAGAAACATTGCCTGGAAAGAAAGAAGTGTGCCTCATATTACTGGAAATTAAGCAAGAAGGGAGTGTTTCATCTTCCTGATTATTGTAAATCTAGTTTCTAGGAAATAACTTCAAAACTGGAGCTTGCGCTTTGATATTTCTGAAGATCATATGGTACGACCAAGTACAAGTTTTCATGTTGTTATGCCTAGTCAACATGCTTGTTCTTTGGATGGGTGATTTGCCAGCTCGCTCTGTTGACATGGTTTTTTTTTTGTTTATTCTTAGTAGCAGACTGCAATCAGATGATTGCCACAGGCTATGATGTGATTTTTCACGTATTCAGGTGTCCATTAGCAGTCCTTTGCTGGACATTGTCTCTCCCTCCAGAGCTGGCAGAATGTATGATGAGAGGGGTCCTCAATCCTTGCAGTGCTCTATCACCTACCTCAGCTTCATTTATTAAATATCAGTTATTTTTAAAGCGTTTCAAGTTGGCCTGGTTGACTTTGTATCAAAACGGGCAAGAAATGCTAACCTGAGCTGTTCTGCCAGCTTTGCTCTGAAAGCAGTAATCTCAGGCAGAGGAGCTGTGATAAATAGTGAAAAACTGTAACACACACAGCCTCTGTAGACTTCTCTGCAAAAGTCTATAGAAGTTTTTACCAGAGCTGTAGCTTTGGTTGATTTCCAGAAGTCCTAAGCTTTAATACATGTGTTGAAACAGAAAGAAATTTGTGATGAGACTGGAAACAATTCATGAAGAATCAGTCACGAATTAAGCTCAGTTCAGAAATTTATTTGGTGGCTTTGAAGGTAAGTTAACTACCTTACTGAGACAGCAGAGAAGTATTTAAGGACAGAAAAATGGTTGTGAACAGAAAGGATATCTTACACTCTTCAAAGAAAAAAACTTGTGTTTTCTTGTTTTGCTGCTTCCTCCTTGAACAGATTTTTACATTTCCAAGAAGAATAACATCTTACCAAGTAGCTGACATGTTTTGATATTTCAGATGCTTTATTTATGGCTGCCTCTGTCTCCTGCAGTTGAACTCTTCCCTTATTAGAGCACTGTTATCACTTTATAGAACCACACAGAAAAGTTGGAAGTGGAAATGAAATTAATTTTTTACATAATGACAGTTAATAATTTTCTGCATTGTAAATTTGCTTTCATATCTCTTTCAGTTCAGATTAAATGGATATTTGCAATGTACAAGGTCCATTATAAATTGGCAGATTAAATTCAGGAACCCTGTGTGAAATTCTGTGGTTTATATGCAAGAGTTTCATATAATTAACCAGTTAATATGAATTAATGATTTTCTACTGTCTCCTCTTCTTTTATGCTTATTCTGTCCTTCCAAAGAAGTTACAGAATTCCAGAACCTGTAAGTAAGTATTAATTACATCATTCACAAGACTGCATGCATCTGAAAAATAAATGACCTGCAAACCTCCAAAACCTGATCTCTTGAGTGTAGAGCTGCTGTACAACATGATTTGTTTCTTTGATGTTCCTTTCTTAATTTTTTGGGTTGTTCGCTGTCACTATATACACAGCTAGGCAGATTTAGTAGAATTTAAAACATTACCATTTTTGTGAAGGCTATAACTTTTTTTGCTACTGTACAGTTTCTCAGAGTTATTACATTTTTCTAATCTTAAAAATGTAGAAAAGTAAAATTTTGCCGTTTATTTTTAAGTCACTGTCATGATATTTAGACATGGTATTTACAAAACCACCAGGAAATTTGACAACAATCTTTGGCTGCATTCAGTTGGGCTGACTTCCTGCATTGTTACTTATCCTTACATTTTCTTTAGAAATGTTGAGGGTTTTTTTGCTTCTTTTTTTTTAATATCAGGCACCCAGCTCCCCATCACTGGACACAAGGAGACTGATGTCCTGTTACTCAATAGCTTAATAGTTAAAGTGCTTTCCCAGGAAGGAGGAAAAATTAAAGGGCTTCTTAACCTCCTGCTTACCAGGCTGGGAGCAAGGCTGTGCTCCTCTCTCCCTCTAAATCAGGGTTGCTGTGCAAAATATAGTGCAAGCCTTCTGAGACCAGGGCAGAGGGAAGCAAAAGACAGGCACAGCATGGCTTTCCACAGCCTGTGGACCTGCACTGCTGGTGCAGGGTAAAGAGGCAGCGGACGCTGTTTGCCCTCCGAGGCCATATGCTTCCCTCTTGTTGTCTGACTGGTCAGAACATGCAAGCCTGGCTACTGGACGGCCACAAGAAGGTGCAGGTGGTGGTGGGCCAGGTGCGCTGCATGTCTCAGGTCAGGAAAGACACACAACTCCTCAGCCTTGGTCAACACAGCAAGGTTTGGTAATGGACACGGAGTAAGGGGTGGGAAGAGCGCGGGGGTTGAGTCTACTCACGGTTGGAGAGGCGAGGGTTGCAGGAAGTGGCGGGGATGCAGCAAAAAGAAAACCAGCAAAATGAGTTCAGGCTATAAGCGGTCTGAGCAAGACCAAGAAGAAAAGGTTGGACTTCAGTCAGTCTGTTCAGGCAGCTTTATCAACAGGAACCCTATGAGAACTGATCACACAAACAAGCAGCTGATTAACTTCACCAGCTATTTCTATCTTAAATCTGATGGGCAGATATTTTTAGGGGAAAACAGCGTTAACACAGCTATGCAGCATAACCTTTTCTTTTTTTCTCTGAGGAAATTCTTGCAAGCAGTTTCACTGCTTGCAGCCTGCATGTGTACAGCTGTGCAGTACACTTTGCAGTCAGACTAGCAGTACCCCAGTTATAGCTGTATCATGTCCACATCTGGTGGTAATGGTGACCTCACGTTTCATCCAAGTTACAAATATAGCAACTTTTGAGATTAAGCCATCTGGGACAACTTCAGAAGTCCAACTTTTTGCTAAACAATTTGAAGTGTTTTCTTCCTAAATACTAATTCAAATGTTTACTGTCTGTACAAAAACTGCTAACGGTAGGGCTACTAATCACAACTGGGATACATGAGGCTTTAATTGCAGAGTATGACGCAACAGGAGAGCATGGGGAGTCAGGGTGGGGGTTGAAGGAGGGACTGGATAGTGATAGGACACAAAGGTTTATGTGTGCAAGAGAGAAAACCTGGGGCTTTGGGGAGATTCCATTTATGGTCCAGGTTAAAATGCAGAAGACCTGTTTGAGTCATGCAACCCGGAGCCAGATTTTGACTCAGTAAAATAACCTTGGTGGCCTATATGGAAATATAGATGGACTTGTTAGAGGTGCCCCCAGGGACGTGGTAGGTGTGTGTGGTTCTGGCACGTGCAGCCACAGAGCAGGAAGGGTGACGGTGCTGAGCTGCCAATGGCTGGGGAGTGCAGCATAGGGTAGAGCTCCCAGCGAGCCTTTTGATCAGCGTGTGGGACTTGGTAATCCTGAGGCTCACTCTTGCCAAGGGTTGGATGTGTGAAGAGATTCTGTAACATGCAACCATTCCTTCAGGGTGTATGATTGAAGTTCACTGTAGTTACCTGTAAAGTTTGCTAAATTCAGACACGACATCCTCCTCCACACCCCCTCCTTCCCTCCCAGCACCCTCCATCCCCCACACATGCACACACTACATTACAGGTACATTAGTATGCCTGCTTAAAACTTTGCTGTATATCAGTGATTCTATTTGAAACATAGTGAGTACTCAATCATAGCATGTAACAGCATCGTTCATTTGCACAACTCTTTGTTTGATACAAAGGTTAAAGCATTTAAAACAAAATCAAGAGAACAGAGTGCTTACTGACTGAGGCAATTGGATTCCTCTGGAACAGTATGAAACAAGACTTAACAACAAACTGCCAAGTGGTACCACCATGTTGATGGGATACTTTCTTCTCAACTTCTGGCAAAGGAGTAACTGCCTCAAAGAACTCATTGCATTATTCTTGGGGATGCGATTCAAAAGATTTAGATGCTATGTCTCTGCCTTCACTGATGCTATTAATTGGTTTTGAGACACATCCCCATTTTGTCATTTCTAAAGGTGAAGCCTGTTCTATGTTTTGTTAATGATGACAGCATTGCCGAGAAAAAGGAAGGTCTAAAATATTTAACTTTAAGAACATGACAGATTAAATAACCTGTGGGGTCCTAATAATCATCAATCACAATGTAGGAGATGACAAGGTGAAATTTCTAAGATGACATTTTGTCACTTGGGGTAGTCACTTAAACTGACAAAAGCTATATATTCTGCTCTGCAGCTTCTTTACTCTAATTGGACCAATTTTACTATCATGCTATTATTCTGCACAGCAGAACTGGTGACAAACAAAGAGCCTTTTGTGATCTCAGTCGAATATTTTTCCATGAGCTCAAGAAAATATCTTCTTTGCCAAAAAAGAATGAAAATTGTCCCTGTATATTGTGACGGGCCAGAAGCCCAAGGCTCATGTCGGGAAAAAGTCTAATCTGTATTTTTAGTTCCTGCTTGCTTATCATGGGATCTTGCAGAAAGGGCCACAATTCAGGGGAACTGTAATCGCGCTTGGGATTTTTCCTGTTACATGTTGAAATAACTTTCCTCAGGATATGGTGGAGGAAAAAGAGGGCTAAACTTCCATTCCCTCACTCTTCACATTTTTGGCAGTCTGCTTTAATTTAGCCTTATTTTCTACTACGCACCAGCACATAATAATTCCCTTTAAGCACATAACAACACGAAACTTGATTGCATTAGCACATGCTTCAGTGTAGTTATTCTTAATCCCTTTTAGAGAAGTTTGAACTTTGGAGGAAAATTTATCATCAACGGCTACATGAAGAGTAGTAAGGAAATGGTTCTATAAGTTGTTAATGTAGTGTGAAATCCTGAAACAACCCATCTCATTAAAACTACAACAACAAAAAACTTTACATATTACCATTTAGAAACTTTGGGCAAAAATACGGTTAGTAACACATATTTGTTAACATGGAATAAAAATTACACTAGAGTGTAATGTGGTGTGTATGTGGAGTGGGCACATATCCAGCTGATCTAAAATACTGTCATTTCACGGAAGTGTTAGGCTGTTCAAATGTATTGCTATCAAGAAAAAGTAAGTTATAACATGCCTTGGACAAAGACTGCTTTTGGTTTTGTCCACTGAACAAGATGTTTATATTAATTATTTTGGAGACGCTGATACTGGAAAACTGAAGGTAAATATTACTCTTGATCCTTTAGCACATTTAAATCTCCAAGGTTCAGATTAAGTGCTGGTGGTGGTGGGGGAGTAGTTAGTCAGCATTGTGTAAGGCACCAAAAATTGTAAGTCAGACTACCAAAAACATTATGTTGGTGTCTCTTTGGGTGCAGAGTTACATCTGTTTTCCCACACTTTCACTCTTACTTACACTTTACTCTATCTGTGTATGTTACAATTACCAGCTCCTGACTTCAGCGAGAGCCGTTTTGTTAGCCGAGAGCTCTCACATCTCATTCTGAGGTACTCTGCTGTTAATTCTGCCTTTCTGAACTTCCAGGTCAAGTCTGCCTCCTTTTTGTTACATTAATGCTGGTTTCCACATGAAATATGTTGATCTCCAGCCGCTGCAGCTATGTGGTGCTCACCTAGCCCTAGCAGGACTGAGTGGCCATCGTACCTCAGACCCACCTGAGCCACCAGTGTTGCTCCTCAGGCCATGACTTCTGCTACACCATCAGTGCAGAGCCCTGCTGCTCCATGGCCTTCTTCAAGCCCATCAGCTCTGCACTTCTTGCTGTATCCAGACCAATAGCCACAGCTCTCATTCTTGTCCATGTCCTAAATTCTGCCATCCCCAAATCCTGTTCCCCTGTCTCCCAGCCCATTAACCCTGCTCTCTGCTCCTTCTCATCAGTTCTGTCTGTACCTCACTCCCATTTGTAAACCCCCTATATCTGCCTACTGCAGCTTCACTTCTTGTCCAAGGCTCCTTACATGTCTCTGAGGTAGGTTGACAGCCTCAGCACATTTATCTCTTCCTCTTATGCTGGAGTCCTTTCACTGGCTCTCAGGAGGGGAGAGGTGCCAGAGCTCCCTGAGCAGATCAGTTTTTCCTCCCGATCTCATCCCCAATCCTGGGCTTCTTACTGAAAAGCCACAATAAACTGCTGAAATCTGAAAGGCAGGATGCCATCCTTACAGGATAAGCTCTGGTCTCAGCTGGAAAACTGTTATTTGTAATAAATTTTTGAATTGGTAAATGCCACTTAGTGCAAAAGAAGTGCGTCAACAACATTCAGACTTTTTAGTGGTAAATTAAATTAAAATCACAATATGTGGCTAATAGCAAGAATGGGATGTGAAAAACTGCCTAAAGCAGGGCACAAAAAAAATTCAAGCTCATTAAGGAGCTACAAGGAATTTTTAATTCTGAAGTTGGAATGATTTTCATAATCACAGATACACTATGGATCAGCACCAGAGGCTGATAACAAGGACATATCAAAATGCATGATTAAGAAATGAAATATATTATGAAGGAGTCTGCATCTAGTAGCATGCATTCTGGCAGAAAATTCTTCCAGGATTTGACAGGACTTAAAAAAAGGTCTTAAATGGGACTGACACAAAGCAATATATTAATTATTTGGCAGTGCATAATATCTTTATTTAGAACAATAAAGTATATGTATATAATGTAAATTCCAAATTTTAACTGGTATAAAAAAGGATCAGGGAAAAAACTATCTTTAAGAGGACACATATATACATACACATCACATTTTATAAACTTTGTTGATTACCTTCAGTCAGAATGTAACTATGCAAGACTGTGCTGACATTTACATTGAAATAAATGAATTTGCCCATGATACAACCAGCAAACATCTGTGTCTCTATCACTAAAGAGTCTGAAGTTTCCGCGTTCCATCATTTTGATAACATAATAGCAACATGCCACCATTACTGTAGATCTGCATTTAACAGACAGTTGAATCAAATTCCTGAATTGAAGAATGTTGGATAACTCTTAAATGTAAATCTAACTCAAAATATCTGTGTTTTATATATACAGTTAGCTTTTCAATTTAATAGTTGTATTGTGGGTACTGAACAGTTTCAGTGTATTACAACGAGAGAGCAACAGAGAAAGCAGCTGGTGAAGATCAGAATCTAAAAAATGTGCAGGTTGTACACATACTCCATAGTATAGCACATTTTATAAGCTTACTTATAAAATGACCCTCTGATGAAATACGTACCATTAATTTATTCAAGTAAACACACATCTAAAGTAATACATTGAGTTACTCAGTATATCACTATCTGCTTTTTATTCTCACAAGGCCACTATTAATTGCATGCAAAATTCTACTAGTCCAAAGGAAACCTAAAAATGTTACTTTCTCACAAAGCCACAGATATCTGAAAACCAAATTTGGTTGACTTTTGTATAAAAAAATACACCACTTGCTTTTCCCCAATTTCGTTTTAAGAGAAAGGGCGTTCATCTTCTAACTGCGTTAATGCATGGGCTGTGTCTACCCCAAAAGAAGACTGGAAAACTGATCACTCCTCAGAAGTTAAATAGCTTACAACTGGATAAAGAAGCAATTAAAGGACTAGTTCTGCCATCACTGCTCCCACTGAACAGTAAGTTATTCTGTTTCCATAGATTTCAAAGATGTCTCACAAGCCAATAGGCTTTCAAAATTTCACTACATCTGAAGTAAGGGCCTCCTCAATGGGTAGACAAACTGGGCACAGAAATTTTCAAATAATTTCACGATCACATTTCCAAGTGTCATGCCATCCACTGTATCCATGAATGTCTAAAAGTGTCCTTCTGCTTTGAAAACTGATTGAGAACACCCAATGTTTTGTTCAGATTTCTCAAAAGGGGGCAGGAAGAACAGGAAAGCCATGAGCTCCAACAACAGTTCTGGTACTCCATGCGTCATACTACTTCGATGCATATTCAAAGAACACTGTGCGTGATGTGAACTTGGAAGGTTTATACATGTATTTTCTTTCTGTTCTCATGTAGCCTTAAATTTGCCTTGCTCCCCAGAAGAGACTAAAGTATCTGACATTACTTGAAAGTGACTTAGCTACTATTTTAAGATGTTACTCTTGGAAGGTGAACATTTTGCAGCAGTCTATCTGGGTTTAATGTATGTTTCAATTTACAACTGATATTTTCTTTAGTATTGAACAGTAGACTAAGGACCCTAAAACATTGTGCATTTTGAATATCAAAGTATAATTTGGGGCACACCAATGTGCAACATTATTGATTTTCTGGAAAAAACTCATTTAGGAAAACTAACATTCTTATGAACAAAGAACATTAATAAATACAAGATTTTTGTTTAACTGAATCTAAGAAAAATACTGTAAAACTTCAAATGCACAAGCTTGCTTTGAGAATGTATTGTATAGCAACATGAAGTATTTAAGGTTTTTGTAAAATGTGTAAGGATAATTGCTTCCATTTACTGTGGATACTTTTCCACTCTGTCAAAATCAATATGCAGTTATTCTCCGCATTACCAATAAGGTGCAAATTTCCCATCAATTAGGTCATGCTGACATTTCTTTCAGGATAACTCTTAAATAAGTTTGAAACACAAAGTGTGAGGGCCTTGTGAGTAAAGAGCTACACAATGATGTCAAATGAGACTGAGCTGTGGATGGGGAATTCTGTTTGATTTTTCTAGAGCTAAAATTTGCAATGCACTTGCTTTTTAGAAGTGATGAGCAACCTTGATTACTTATAAGTAGTGGTGAGTACTCCAGCATCTTCTGAATAAAAACGAAGCCTAATTCTCACATTAAGCTTCTTTTGATCTAGTCGAAGAGAAGTTCCTCAGATGATGCAAACTCCAAAGCTCTGTTAATGTTAATGGACCTATGCTAATTTATACCAGCTGAGAAGCACCTGAGGACCCTTTTCTGACCCCCAGGAAGTGCAAAAAGGCCTCAGTACAAATAAAAAATAGTTCCCCATGATCAAATCCTTGTATCAGTAAATTCACAAGAAGCTTTTACATTGATTTCAGTAGGGTCAAAATTCCATGCAATGTAGCTACATGCACACATAAACTCTGTCATCAAACATAGTAAGGTTTTGAGGTTTTTTTCTTTTGGGAAGTATGAAAGATGAATCAGTTTTACCAATAATAAACACACACACGCGTGCACGTATATCTTATATGTATGTCATAATCTTTTTATGCATGGTTCTCAGAGAATTCAGCAGATGATTAAAATTTCCATAAGAATTCTTAAAAAATTAAGTAACGATATACTTTAAAGAGAACTCCAACTTTATGTGAAACATAAAAAGGGTGCTGGTTTTTTGTTTTTTTAAGTTTTCAAGTTACTTGAACTAAAACTCTTGCTGACCTGGTCAGTTTGATGACAGATGACAGTTTGTCATCTGAAGTGAGCCACCTTTACCTTCTTGAAGTACAAACCCCTAATACAGATAAATAATTCATACCCATTATCTGGAAAGAGCCAGGATGAAAAGATGCACAACTACACTTGTAACTTTTACCACGGTATTTTTAGGATTTACTTGAAAATGCATGTCTGTACATCAGTCCTGTACAGATTCCACAGATGCTATAACAGCAATAGATGCAGAAGACAAGTGGGAAATAAAGCCTTTCTCTTTTGTTTTGAGAGAATTAACTTTAAGGGTGGAGAATGACAGGATATTAAAGCTTATTAATCATTTAAAACACAACACAAACATTAATTACAGCTGATGTAAGTAAAAGCTAAATACACTCTCAGGATCTTTCATATTTTCTATGCTATACATTTAAAGACAAGGTATCAACGGCATGCATCTTCAGCATTTAAAATGCATTTCATGGGTTTGTCTTTATTCTGATGTTTGAACGCAATTCAGACTCTTTACTTTTCCTTCCCTTGGCATGTCTGGAAATTTCACCAGTGTTCACATACCCAGCATACTCTTAATGCTTCGAAACTCCATGAGGTACATTCACCTCCTGTTTACTTTGTCTTCATCCAGTATTTGCTTCTCCTGAACAGAGACCACCAATGCTGATGAATTCTTGAGGCTTTCTGGGATGGGCAACCAGCCACCTGGCACCCGACTGAGACCACATGTTGCTGTACACACAACCTTTCCCAGGCATAAACACAGCTCCTTATAAGTAAAAGGCGAGAATAAGGATCTGTAGCATGACTTTGCTTTCAAGCTTTATATACAATATTGAAGAGTATGTTATCTGTATCCATTTCTGCATTTTCTGTCAGTTCAGAGAACTCCATCTGAAGGTAAGGTAGAGGACACAGAACTTAAATTAAGGATGCAAAGGTATTTATGACTTTGAATGATTACACATAGTTGGAGGCATTTGAAAGATGCTTTTTGTTCAGGACATGTATTTTGTTTGCCAAAGTCAGCTGCAAGTATTAATGCAATTAAAAATCCCCAAATGCCAAACAAGGTAGATATTCACATGAGATACAGTCCTGCTAAGTGCACACTCTTCTTGTCGTTGTTCAATTCAGTGTTGGTTTCACAGTAACAAACACAAATTGTCCTCATTTCTATATCATGTCTATGGAGTCATGGGCAGCAACAACAGATGCAGACTCAGTCTGTCACTCCAGAAGGAATACGAATGTGCTTAAAGCTGCTTCATTTATGAAGCGAACATGGAACTGTTACCTGCCTGAAGAGAAAAACAGAAATTATAATTTTGCTGTTTAGTTTTCCTCTCTGTATTACTAAACAGTAGAGCTTTTCACAGACATATAACATAGACATTTTTTCTTATAATTTTGGAAATAGGTAAATTCAATGACACTTGCATAGACATTCCTTTATTCTGAAACAATTACTGTTATAAGATGTACTTTCCTGGTCCAAGAACACACTTGCCTGCAAAAGCTCATTGATGTCCTCAATAGTGATGAAACAACTCTCATGGTTTTACAGAACTGTTATGTTTGTGCATTTTGGTATCTGGTAATCTCTGGCAGCAAACTTCCCTTTGAAGTCATCTGGACAAGCCAATATCAAACTGAGTTTACATCTTTTGAAAAATCAAATGACTTGTCCAATGCAGTGATGATTTCCCTTTTCAGTGAGCAGATGTTAAAACAAAGCAGTTAAGGAGACTGAAAATCTCTCAAGTTGTAGCTAACTAGATCACAACGAACACTCTGGAATGCACTTGAAAGTGACTGCTACAGGATAAACTGTAAAACCTGGATTCCCTGTTATACTCTTACACTGCTTTTTCCACCCACACGATAAAATGAAGCACTTAGCGCTGCCTGAGTCTTCCAGACCCTTGCCAGAGACGCTGTGGGTTAAGTACACCACAAGTCCTGTGGTAAGAAGCCCCTTGCCAGAAACATGCACTGTTCTGCATAGGACAGCTGGGACTGAGGAAGCTTACTTGCCTTTGCTGCTCACTCTTACATACTAAACCAAGAATGATGCTGATAAGGCTACAGAGACTGCAAACTGTGCTGAGTAAACAATTAATAGAAGCTCAGCTCTACTTGGCCTGTTCTCCTACACTAACCTGCTAGTTTAAGAATTGTGTTTTTTGGGTCACGCTGCTTTGAAACAGATGTAGGACAACAGCTGAAGACTTCTCCATATCGGGTCTCATGCCAAAAAGGAGAAGCAGTAGCTGTCCTTCATTTTGGAATTCCGGCATATTTCATTTTGTAACATTCAGGTTAAAAGTCAAATGCCTAAACTAATGATACAGGATTAATTACATTAGCAGCTAAATATCTTAGGTACAAATGAAGCCTACTGATAACAAGTTTTATTTTATTTTATTTTTTTCCTAAAATGGACTCTGAATCACTTTATATTTCAGCAGCCAAAAGTTATTAAGCCTATGGTAAGACTCTCAACTGTAGCAACTTACCAATACACGAAACAGTAACAGTGTTGAGGGAGAAAAAGCAACAGCTACACTTGTAGATGTTCTTTTTCTTTTTGCTGCAACATACTGAAAAAATAAGGTAATTTATTACTACAGTGCTAGTGTTTCAAGGGAATAGAATGGAAGGTTTTATCAGTTAGTTACAATAAAAACATTTACATGTAATAAAAAGAGAACACAAAGTATTAGAATTCATGTTTGCTAATAGGTCTTCCTAGTTGTAGAGGAATATTACAAATTTCTCAGGAAAGAGGGAGAAAAAAAACATGTGCCATGTATTTAAGAAGACGTCTGATGGAGAATGTAACCTGTTTAAATTTCCTAAGGCCATCTCTTGCATTTAATTGTTCTGTTTCCCCTTTCCTCTTTTCCTCCTATAAAACAATGTTTTATATTTCCTGTGAAGTTAAAAGGAAGATGCACGTTTCATTTCACAAGTTTTAATATGTGTGAGGATGAGGTGCAGGATGAGTTATATGTAGCAGTTAAGATACTTGGTGAATACAGTCTTCCATTCTATGTACTGTACATGAAGAAAATTTGTTATAAGAATGTATTATTCTAGAAAGTTTAAACACTGAAAATTTCAACTCCTGTGACCAAAATTGCGAGGTCAGAACCTCGCTTATTTCTGCCTTCAACAGCAGGCAGCACCAGGCATTTCACACAGTGTGAGAAGCCTACAGGAGAAGATGTGTCCTGCTGCCATCTGTGTTAGATCTTTCCCTTAATCCCTCATAGTTAAAATTTGACCAAACACCCTGAAATACAAGGTTAAATAATACTCTCAAAATAGAATCATAGAATCATAGAATTGTTTAGGTTGGAAAAGACCTTTAAGGTCATCAAGTCCAACTGTTAACCCATCACTGCCAAGTCCACCACTGAACCATGCTAAATGCTTTAGCATGAACTATTCTAACTTAAAATATACCTAAGTCCTTTTCTGAATTTCACAGATTTCTTTGCCCAAGTCATGTGCAAGCAACTTTGAATGTCTTCAACTGTTATTTCCAAGGTATATTTGATTAACTGAGTTACACAGAATTTTTTATTTTTAAAAATTAGATAAGGCAGTTTTTAAGTATGAATAGGGCCATGAATAATTTCTGGATGACCTTATGAAGTTATTATGATTTGAATGAGTTCTCATTAGCTTTCTATGAAAATTAAAAAAAAACACAGAAAACATAGATGCTTATATACACATACCCTGGAGAATGTAAAAAAGTGACAGCTCATAAAAAATGTTAATGTAAAAAATATTTAAAAGGATTTAGAAGCACAGCCAGGAAGGCACTGTTTTCTATTTATTTACATAATATCAAGCTAGCTTTACACCACACAGCAAATGACAAAATTCACTTTTTTTTGTTGCTTGCCCTATAGGTCTCAGCAATCGTTTCTCACGGTGGGAGTAAGGACAGATAAAGTCAAGGTAATGTCCTGTTAATAAAATTTTATATACAGAAACCTCCTCCATATCAATTTTTATACTTAAATTAAAGGACACACCCTAAGCACACATTTTGCCTCTACAGAAAGACCCTGTGTTTGGGGTTTTTTGTGTTTGTCTTAGAGCTAGAGAGAAACCTTCAGGAAGTAGCTCTCAAAGACAAACTTACATTTGTATATATGTATATAAAGTAAAACAATATACCTTATCTCATTTTCCTCTTGACAGTCATGACACTGTGTAGTTTCACCACTTTCTGGTCTGGATTTGGGATGTGTTTTCTAGGAAGAAAATGCATTAAATATAAATATTTTACAGCTTTCTTTAACAACTCCCTAAACAATTGCTGTATGCTTCAGTTTGCTTCAGATTTTCAATATCAAAGTCATCTTGTAAAATGTAGGCCTAATCTTTTCCTCTAACATACATCTACTAGTGGTAGAATTTTACTGTCAAAGCCTTTGTATTGTAGGTAGGGGCACAAGGAGCAAAAGCAAAAGAATCCTCTTCTCAAGATATAATAGAACTGGGAATTTGAGAGAATCCCATGTTTTTAATTTCCAATTAGACTGCTATCATGCTGATAAGACAGGATTTGCACTTTGGTGGTGGAATTCAAGAATTTGACAACACAGATTTACATTTGCATGTCACACAGTTCAGTGAAGATCAAAAGAGATGTCTCTTGCTTTCAAACGCAGAATGGTTCTGTTCTTCCTGCCTCCCCTTAGCTAAGAAATGTAGTATTACTATGTAAAAAACTAAACATAATATTTCTTACCTTCCAGTATATAGCTCCCAAAATAAAGCCAATAAGAAGAGACAGCAATGATGTCAGTGCTATGCTGATCCCTTGCAGGCTGGAGCTGCTAATGAAGCCAAGTACCTCTTCTGTAATTACAGATGTTCTTGTTAGTGAAGACAGATTTAAAGCAGAAAACTATCTTCCAGGCAACACTATTATCAAGAGCACTTTTAGGCACAACCTACATAGCATCTTAAATAGTAGAACAGATACTTCGAAGTGCTGTGTACATGAGGTGCACTTCACACAAAATCTCACAGGAAATTTTTGACCACAAGGATGCTCCTCCCATTTCTGAAACAGCTTTATTGAATGCTTCCGACACTAGTTCTCTTTTTGTCATTTGTAGAGAATTTTCTCTTTCCTGCACTTCATAGTTCTGGGTTTATCAATTTTTAAAGGTCTTATTTTGTAACACAAAGTGAATATATCTGTCACTTTGTGCATTTGCTTAAGTTCCATAAGACATATCCCATTGCCTGCAGACAGACACTTTGCCTTGCCACTAATGAATGACCAACATGAGGCCTCTCGAGGGAGGTTAATTTAACAAAATAAGCCTGACTTCATTTCTAATGTCTGTCTGGAAAGGTCCCGCTGACTTCAGTAAGATCAAACCCTTGCACCCTGAAGTCTAGCTGTGTGTTATTTTGTTGCTACCATTTCTTGACAGCTCTTTACATTTTATACAGAAGAGCCCCAATCCTAGTCTTTTATGTACACAAGCAATTCCATTCCCCTCACAGGGAGCTGTACGCATGCTGAGACTAAAATGTGGCCCTCCAGTTATTTAATCAAGAGCAGGATGTGAAAAGTCCTACAGAGTCACCCTAGGATCCACCTTCTGAAATGCAAAGCGAGCCACAGGAGACTGCTAGTTTAGACACCATCCACCCAGTTTTGGTTCATTTCCAGATTTGGTGTCTGCAGCTCAAATGGTGAGTATCTTGTCAGATTACAGGAAAAGAACCAAACGGTAAGCACTTGGAAAGTGTAGGTGATTAGATACAGAAAATGGACTGATAGCACCAGAAATTTGTGTGACTCATGCAAACGGCAAATGTCTAAGCACGTATGGTATGATATGCTGGATCAAGCAATGTGCATTTAGTACATTATTAAACAGCCCCTAAAAAAACACTTTAGCTTAGAAAGGAGCATTCTCATAATCAACTAGCAACTCATTTTCAAATCTCTGAGATTTTCTGGTTGACATTTTGCAAGTTTTTACACAAATGTTCTTTTTATCTCTGAAATTCAGCTGTGTTTTCTAGAGTCATGGTAGACAGAACTAAAAAGTAAGAAAACAAAAAGTCTGTATCTTATATGGTCATATACTACATATATCTCTGTATCTCATACACTGTTTACAAATTCTAGGTTCTGACTACAGAGGCTTGAATTTTACTTCTGGTAGACTTGGCACACTAAAAGGAAACATTGGTCAAGCAGAACTGATGATAGCTTACTGTGAAAGAAATCTGTCTACAGAGGAGAAGGGAAAGATAGCAGACAAAGTTCTACAGAGCTGAACATCAGCTGAAAAAGAGAGGCTATCGATTAGTCTGCCTCTGTCTGCTCAGACATTAAAACCAAGAGCAGAAATTAAATGGAGGGGCACATCTTTTCCCAAACTGTCCATCCCAGATTAGGCGTAGAGGAGGTCTGCTTGCAGAACTGACCTTCAAGAGCCTGAACATCTCATAAAAAAAATTCCTGTCATTACTTATCTGAATTGTATTCTCAGCATATTCTCAGAAGAAAATTCCTATATTGCTCTTGTGCTCTAGTCAAGAAAAATGCAACAGATTTGCCTAATGCCATTAGCCATTCTTCCCAGTGAGAGACTGCTGAGTTATACAACTGAATTATGTAAATCCTATGGGGCTGGTCATGTTTTCTGGATTCTGCCCTGCAAACTTCAGAAAAAATGGAAAAGTGAAATAAAAATCAAAGGAAATCAGGTCATATAGAGCATAATTTATTTGATAACATGTTATGGTAGAGTGTATAACCTCAGAAATCCTCTGCCTACTCTGCAATGCTGGGCAGCACGTCATGGCAAGCATGCTGATTTTTACATGAACCTCTGGAGAAATGTTCTGTATGCAGGGTGATCAGTGATAGCCTAGCACCCTCATTGCTACCACTATTTTTCACAAACTTTAGAGCCTTAGACAACAGAAGAGGTCCCTTGACAATAAGGTATCTAGAAGTGGAAAAATCTGGTTTCTGTGAAGATACCTCCAGTGCAAATTCTGTCTTCAGCATCTATGGAAAACTGAATTAATAATTAGCTGTCCATGGGGGGACCTGCAACCCAAGGACAGAGCCTAAATACAGTAAAATTGTGACAGCCTACCTTTTAAAAACGACAACAGGGTTTTTTTCATAGCTTGATAGTATATGAATTAATTCGAAAGTTAAGTAACCCATAACTACCTTAAAAAGCAAACAACAACAGATTATTTAATTTCACTTTCAAGTACAGAAGAAAGTCTCTTGAAAGGTCTGAAGAGAATGAAATGAGTTATGGCACGTTTCTTCATGTGCCTTTTATTTATACTAACATCTAAAACACAACAGGTTGGAGAATTTTCAGTCTGGAGAACCTCCTGGGGACCTGTGTCCTAATGAAGAAATGGGAGATAAGGAAAGCAAGCTGGCTGCCAATAGGTTTTTATTCCTGCCATAGGGACCTTTTCCTCTATTAGAAACTTTAGAGCTCTATACCGAAAGATTCCCACTCCCAGCAGTTGTAAAGGCAGAGTAGGAGAAGGAATAGGAGGAACCAGGTGTATCAGTAACTTTGTGAACTCCTTGGGCAACGCCAGAGGAACTACTGGCTTTGCAGTTAGTATATTATTCACTTAAAATAGACTGTATCCAGCAAGGTGCAAAAGCGGAGTGGAAGCAGGCCAGCACCTCTCAGAGCTCTCACTCTGCACCTTATGGAAGAAACCCTTAGGAAGTGAGCTCATCTGATGTAGATTTATGTATAGTTTTCATGTGCATTGGGATATTAAAATGTGAACAAAATATATTTATATTAAAAGCCACTCAGCTGCACAATGAAGCTATTGAGCTGCTCTCCCACCTTGAGCCATGTGTGTAGGTTTAGCAACTGATTACGATTCAAAGCACTGGCTCGATTTTTTTGCCATATATATCTCAAAGGAATTTTCAGTTTATCTCTGCTCAGCTCCAACACAATTACCACAAGATCTTATCTATAAAAATGCAGAGCAGCTCTCACCTGTTCATTAGGGTTTTCCATGAACTACAAAGTTGGAACAAAGGAACAAAGGCACAGAAGGCAACACCAACTGCACTAAAACATGGGTGAACATTTTCAAACTGTTGGGCAATTACTGAATTAAACTATGGTATTCTTTGCTTAATTATAAAAGTAGACCTTCTTCCTAAAAACAGTTATAGAGATCTCTGTGTTTACACATTCTTTGAGCTGTTCAGTACTGAATAATAAAGCTAAATTATTGTGGGGAAATTATAGGCAAAAATGGAAGAAAGCAACACAGAACTTTCCATGAAAATATAAATAATACCATGGCACTAAATTGAGTGAGAAGTATTAGTAACAGCTAGTAAATTCAAGCTTTAATCAGAGCAACATGAGATTAATCTGATGGGAAACAAAAAGACTACTATTTATTGTTTGGTTCAACCACTGAAAGAAGAGACCAGGACTCAAGACTTCTTATCCTGACACTTGCTCTTTACAAAGGAACCACCTCATCTGAATTCTCTAGACTATGCATGGTATAATGATCCAGAGAAATACCAATTAGACTTGGATTTAAACAGTTAATTGGAATTTAAATTGGACTACAGTCATGTAACACAAACAGAAGAAAACAAACCAGCCTACATAAATTGTGGGTGGTGGTGTTTTGAGAATTTTATGGAGGAAAAGATGGAGTGGGAATATGCCACAGACCTACAGTCAATATTACAAGGATGAAAATAGCACTATTGCCATTCAAAAAAAAATTAGAATGGGATAATTGTTCCATTTTACACTTAGTTGGGTTAAGGCTTTTGGTTTAGATTTAGTCAAGATTCTACTCTATTATAGTAGTTTAATTTTATTGTTGTGTAATAACAATGAAGTCATGAAATATGACTCAACAAATGTAGCAACAACATTAAAAAAACATAATTTAGCTAATTTATATTATATACAATTTCTTTGATAATTATTTCACTAATGATTTTATTAGATGATGCACTTCAGGTTTTTCTAAGTTGAATTTAGAATTAAGAGCAGTTCAAGTCATCTGACTACACAGGCTTTATTAATAGATTCAAAATTTATTATTAATCTGGAGGGGTTCTTTTGCAAACAGTGAATGCTTCTAAATGGTGTAGAAACCACTAATTTTAAATTGCTCAATTTAAAACCGTTTAAAATTAAAGAAGGTAATTTAAAAGAAAAATATTGCAGTAGTTTGTGTCGAGATGCTTTTTTCAGGTTTCCCCTCTTCTCCAGATATTTTCCTTTTTGAAATGTGAATCTAGTGGTGCTGTTCTGAGAACAGTACTGCAGCAGACAGGGTCCCCTGTGCTGGGGAGCCTTCACATGGGAAGTAATAAGGTTTATTCATTGTTGTTCCTTCCAAGAAGGTAGGGATTAAGTAAAAAAGAAAACTTACTCAGCAATAAAGCCAAGACAAAACTAAAATCAGTACTGAAGACCATTTTCAGGGAGTAAGACAGAGATGTCAATAAAGATGCCACAGGTCCCTCCCTGCAAAAAACTCCAAACAAATAACTAAAGTGTAACCAGTCAGCATCCAGTGTCCCAGTTAATGTAATTTAATCTGATTATAAATTCAAACTGTCCCCAGCCCCAGACATGCAGTCCTCATGTCATTTCTACATAAGGCTGTTAACTGATATCCAATTTTCCAATAAATTGCTTAAGAGAATGATAATCAGTTAAAACACACCTGTACAGCATATGGCCAGCCAAGCAATTTCTTCGACTTACTGCATTATTTTAATTAGACTTTTTTCCTACTTGATTATCAGTTCCAGTTATAAAACAAGATTAATAAACCTGCTTCTGTACTCCCCTCCACAGTACAGACACAATTGCTGCGCTGCCAGGCTTCCCTCCTGTTACTGTACTGGGGCAAACTCCTTTCATTTGAACTGCTCCTGTAATCTATCTGTCTTTATTTTGGCTCCTTGATCCATTCCCATTGCTTCAGGCTGCAGCTGAATATTCTTCCTCTAACAGCGACAGCAAAAATTATCACATGTTCAGACCTGAGAGAGACAGGTATGCGCTCTTTAGCCCTGTCCTGGTGCCTCATAATTGGCCCTGGGCTCATCAGGTTATTTGCAGCCAGCTCTGTGACCTCTTGGCAAGGAATTTATGGCAGTGAGACTTCTGTTTTCCAGAGAGGCAGGCTGGCACCAGGAGTCGAAGGTGGGTTTTGTTCAAACCTTCTACTCAGAGGGTTCTGGGGAACGACAACTTAAGACCTTCTCTTCATTAGAAAGCAATCAGGAAGGGTTTCAAATCTGACAGCAGCTGTGAGCCAATGAAGAGGTAGCATGCATGGTGATAAAACCCCAGAGAATAACTAGATTACACATTCCCAAGAGAAGGAGCATGAGAAGAACTCGATCTTAGTAGCATCTTTCCCACCATCAGGAGCTACCATTGTGCCCACCAGGCTACATCAGGCTGCTTCCTTGCCCATGTTTCCTTAAGCACAAGGAGTACCAGCCACACACTTCATCATCATACATTTAGATAACATAGATGCTTGTGAAGTAAAAGGGGGAAATTGTAAAAGATTCACATTGTTATCCTGATGTGTCCGGGAAAGAGGAACAAGGGAAACAACAACATGGTTAAGCTTTAGTCACCATTTCAGGAACCTCTAAGGAAAATTTGCTTCTTTTGTTCACATGGAAAGCTCCAGAGAGTATTCACCTTGTTGTACATGATGTAACTAAAAGCCCCTGAAACTTCGCTGTTTCTCTTCACCTCAGATTCCTATACCCCTTCTGACCTCACGATGGGTAATGTTGAGGCTCTTACAGCAACAATTCCGGGATGTCTTATCTATCAGTGACCAGTCATGTAATCCACTGGCCAAGACAGATGACAAACACTGAGATGGCCATGCCAGAGAGAAGATTACAGCCTGCCAAAAGTGAGGTGACTTTGTCCTTGACCTCAACCAAATGCATGCTGACAGTGGAGCTGGTCCTACTGCAACTACAGCAAGCAAACATGGGGACTGTCTTCAGGTTTGGTGTCAAGCTTGGAATTGACAGTACTCTCCAAATGCAATGTACAGGCAACCTCTTTGTCCACATGGGTACACTGGGCCCAATTTAGGACAACTATTCTGTTTGTTTGGAGCAACTCCTTTTTCTGAGAGTTAAAAATGAGGTGTCTGGGACAGCCAAGTTTGCTGAGGCCATATGACTAGTGAGACCTCACGACAGCCAAAACGAAGAGACCTGCCCTCTCCAAGTTGTAGAGAGCTGTCACATCATTGTAACTTGATATCTAATCAAAATTTAGAGATGCTAAGTTCATTGCATTTCGGTATGACAGCTGAGAAACACATGGTACACCATCAGGCACAAGTAACTTCCCATTAATTTGCACAATTAATGACATTCTTTTCCTCTGAGCTCTCGTAACAACCAGCTACCAGAACAAAATGGAGACACATATATTAATTCAATCACTTGTACTTACTGTTACTGCTAGTGTTACTGCCAATGCTGTCATTCCTAAGGGAGCTGGCAGCAACAGGAGGAAACAAAAATGTTTTTGTGACAGCGACTCTGGAATCTAAATAGAAAATGAGTGTGTCAGCATTATGTAACTTAAAATACAGTTCCCTCTATGTAAGATGATGGGCTATAGGGCTACTCTGATGTGGCTATAGGGCTGTTTTAAAAATCTGGCTACAGGGCTGTTTATAAAGTGGCTTAAGCCAAAAAAGGCAGTCTTATTAAGAGGCAGATGTGTCTACACACTGAGCTGCTGCTGAATAGCTATTCTGGAAAAGCAATTGCTTTAAACAAGTTCTTAGGTTATGGCACTGATCTGCTTCTAGTTACTACTGGTGTAACTGTGCAACTGGATATGTTGCCCTAATTAAAAAGCTAATAGCTGTCACTAGAGAGAGTAAAACAAAAGAGAATACAAAACCTCCATTTACTGGAAGGATGAGAATGAACTGCAGGAGCCTGACTTGAGCTTGTTAAAATTTTTAAATTAAGTAAACATGGCCCTTTTCAGGAGGGGTGGGATCAATATGGTGACTTGAGGCTGCTGCAATTTACAACTTGTCCTAGCTTCCTATCCTTTCAGTAGTGTAATCTTAGGCTCCTTTACTGCCTTATAAAAATTAAATAGAGCATTAATAGAAGATAAGAAGAACAATGTAAAAAGATGATCCAGGGTATATTTGGGGTGAAAAGAAACAGAGCAGAGTATTGCAAGGTTATTTGGATTATATTAAGGAATGATGTAGTAGGAACGATGGCACTAGTTTTACTGCCAGATAGAACTCGACCTAGAACAGAAATACAAGCTTTGGTGTTGGTAGTAATTTTAACTGTCAGTAAAAAGGAGACATGGAGGTATAGCATCAGATCCTTAGCATCTCTGAAATCAAAGGAAAATCACCCAGTTATATCTACCTAGAATCTGTTCCCCAAAATGAGAGCCATCTTACCATTCTCTGGTGTTTCTACTGTTGAAGGCAGAATGCAGTCATTCTTATCCAATGTGTCTGCAAACTCCTTGTAGACCTCAATGGTACTATTAAAGTGCCTAAAAAAAACCTCAGGAATGAAGCGACCTTCTTCATAAAGGTGACCATTTTCTTTTACAAAATCCTAGGGTAGAATATAGAATTCAGCTTGAAAGTAGGTCAAGAGAGATGCTCATTTCAGCACCTCAACAGATGATAAACGTATCCAAAGATGACACAAAATAGTTTAAATTTTTAACCTGCAGAAGACCAAATTTGCTGTATACAATCTTCATAAAACATACAAGCCCTCTAATCTGAGGATTTCAAATTAGCTTTGCAAATAGAAATAAATTATTAATCCAGTGTTGTAAAATTGCCAAGGAATGAAAGGCAGTCTCCCATCCTATGCTGAAAATTAAGAGACTTTTTTTTTTATTTCCCTCATTAAAAAAATTACCTTGACTTCACATTACTTTGCCATGTTCCACATGATCCTTTTAATCTGAACACAGGAACACAACACAATCATAGCTATTGTCATAAGAGTACAGGGAACAGAGTACAATAGCTGGGATACACTACTGCACAGAAGCAGGCTGAGATCCCTGATAGTGTACCTAAAAATAAGAGCAGGACTATAAACAAGGAAGCCCAATTACTTTGAGTTCTAACAGACAAGTATGTTATGCCAGACTAAACAACAAGATTGAGGTCTTGTTAAGATCATTGATGGTTATCTTCTTTTTGCCTTTTTACCTGACTCTGGCTTTCGTAACAACTGTTTCTTATGCCAGCAAGGCGAATTTGTCCTGGGGTTACACTGTACTCCCAAGAAGGAGGACAGTGGTAAGAACATGGGTTAAGTATGTACTAGGGAAAACTTCCTAGTTTTGGCTCCAAAATTATTTTATGTTTAATGCTGAAAGTACTAGACCTAAGATCATTCTTCTCTGAGGAAATCAATAGCTAGTAGTTTCTCTGAATTACAGGATATTTACTTCTTCATTCTAGAAAATAAAATTCCTCTTCCCCAACCACATCCCATCTGAGTGCTTTGAATCATCAGGACAAGAATAGGAGAAAAAAAAAAGAAAAAAGAGATACATTGAAGATGATTGGACAGAATTCAGTTTGAAATGGAAAGGTAGGGAATGTCTAAACACTTTCAGCAATATAATGCCAATATATGACAAGGTTACAAAGTTATGCCACTCTAAATAAGATTGAGTGTTTTAGTCCGCTTGATTCATTCTGGATGTTAAAAAGGTGCAATTAGAACAGCTAAGGACTTACTTGACAAAAATAAATGTATATGGAAGATGAAATCCTTGCCCTACAGAACATGACAGATTTTGCCCATTCTGTTCAGTGGGACACAACCTTCGACTACAGAACTTATTTTTAATTATGGATAGACTGGTTAGAGCTGGGTAAGGGATTAGAAAGTTAGGGGTGTTTTTCTCCATCATTTTCACACAAGAGAATCAGACGTTTCTTGAGTGGGACTCCTGGAATCCTTCCAGCTGCTGTGGGAATCCAGAAACACATGGAAATGGGCCGATATCCTCTAGTCTGCTGTGTCTTTGTATAAAAAAGTTCATTAAACCATGGTGAAGCTTTCAGAACTTCACACACTGTGATACATATTAAGAGTATATTAATAGCTTCAACCACGTCATCTTTAAATTTACATTAGGATCACTAACAAAATGAATAATTTAAACTGGATGCACAAGGAAGATTTCTGCCAGCTTCAAACAGACCAGAATGAATTAACTATCTTAAAGATGATGGTTACATTTTTGACTACTTAAGTAACTGTACACAGGTCATTGTATATACTGTAATTCCTTGTAAGCCATTTTACTTTGAAACAGGAGATAACGACTAGCCAACGTTAGCACAGTGTACTCAGTGCATTTCTAAACAAAGTAGGATTTCAGATGTACAGGAATAGAAATGAGAACAAATCTAATGAAGCTTTGGACATTTTTAAACTATTACTGAGTACTGTGCAACAGAAAGTTCAAATAAAAATATCCAGCATAAAAGTAGAAACTCTGTATAAGATTACCTTATTTTTATCAAAAGCTAGGCATGCCATAAGATCATTAATTATCCTTGTGAGATTATTGATGATTGAATAGTTGCTTAAAACATCAGACATATCTGAAATATCTGAAAATTTCTGGAGAAGATTATGCAGACTCCTTGAAAATTCAGGCACCATCAAATGCAACCAACAGTGATTAGGCTGTCAGGGGATAAAAAGAGAAACAGAGAGGTAGATTAAATATCAGAGTTTTGCAAAAACTGGCTAAGTAGCTCAGTGTGCAAAAGTAGATTAGACTGTTCTTCCCAATTTAAATTATCTTGAAAGTCTAAATTAAAATTTGTCTTCTTTAGCGTGGCCAACTTTCTCTCCAGTCCTTTTGGTAAAATTTCTGTTCTCACTGATACTGATGTATTTATGGTTGTCTGTTAAATGTCATCCCTTCACTAAATTCTTAATGAATGCTAAGCATCAGTCTGTTGAGAATTTGAGCCTTGGGACATCCTACTATGAACCCTCTTCCATGCTTTCATTAACCTATTTACTTTTTTTAAATAACTACTGCTTTAACAATTTTCTCCAGACTTTCTTTAAACCAATCTCAGTTTTCATTTTATTATTGTTACCCTACATGACTTAGTTAACCCCAAAGATTCTTGATTTAAATGTCTTCTGAGGAAGGTTTCCATAAATGTTTTGCGTGAAATCCATGTATGCTTTTATCCACCTTTGAACAAGTTAGCTTAGTTAACTCCTTCTCTTCAGCTTTTTCACTAAATGCCATTACTGAGAACAGTTTCTAGATCTAAGTGTCTTTCTTTTCCTGAGTTTTTGCCAACAAGAGGGTTCTGCACAGCCTGTCGTTGTATTTGCCACATCTGTGCCACTGGAATAGAGCTCAAATCCTTTCACTGAAACCTATGCAATTAGTTTGCAGATAAAGTTTGTACAGCTGTTCATTTGATTGAAACCTGGTCATTCATCTTGCTGCCTTAGAGGGAGTCATTAACTTCTTTTGCTTAGATTTACATAACAGTAGTCAAGTAAATAAAAAAGCCACCCAGCCTAGGAAAAACCCTAACTCAATATGGTCAGCAAAAATACAGGTAATGCATTAGCCACACTGCAACATGTACCTGGAAATCCTTTCCCAATAAATGCTGAATTTTTAATCGTAAATGTTATGGGAATTTATTCCATATGTGAAGCTATTTTTTCAATGGTTGAAAATGTCTCAGGATCATTAAAGCCTGCCAGGTATGAAGATCTTAGCGAAGCAACCCCTAAGTATTCTCAGTGTCACTAAACCAGTTTCCTGGGCAGCATTCACTGAATCCATCCATTCCACCTTCTGCAACACACAGTAAGTGTTTGGCGATGTATCCACTTCTAGACTTAATCTCATTTTACTCAATTTCTTCAATAAACCTGCATACAGATTCTTTATGCAAAAAAATGTATCCACTACTAGCAGTATCATCACCCGGCGACAAATTACTTTCTCAGTGACACAAGTGTTGTTCTGCCTTGATGCATAAATGTTTTTGGTGAGGAAAAACACATTTCACACTTTCGAAGACTAACCCGACTATTGGGCTTCCAGGCTTAGAGAATGAAATGTAAACACATTGTTCAGCTCCACCTGACTTTTCACTTTTCTGTGCAACTCTCTCCTACACAGATAATAAGTGGCAAGTCAGTATTATGACCTGGAATTATCTCAACAATGACTTAAAAAAGAATGAAACAAAATGTGAAATGCATGGCGTTTGGCTTGATTCTGCTTCCCTTTTTTCCTTCAAGCACAACAACAGGAGGGGAGAGACAAAAGCAAATAAATCAGAGAAAGCTTGTTGAAATGTACTCCGTTCAAGCAGCACGCATTGTGCCATGTCCCATTGCTCTCACAAGACAGACAATGCATTTGCCTCTGCTTTGGTGTAGGAACACGGACATAGAACAACTGTGCTTCCCTGAACTGCAAACCTGGAAACTCTTTTCCTCTGAGGTTTTGTGGGTGTGCATTCTCCTCTGGCAGGGACTAGCAAAAGCTTGCCGCTTCTCCTAGTGAGCATTTGGTGATTCCAGCAGGGAATCTATTTTGTTGCTCCCATGGTTTAGCATGTGCGTGGGAGTCTCCTCTGACTGAACCGTTCTGACCTACAAAGCTGTATTTCACGAGAGCTTTAAGCTTTCTTTTCAGTAATATCAAGCTGTGCAATCACTTGCTATCTCAATACCTACCAAACACAGGGATGAAACTGCTGAAATTGAGAAATGTGACATTGTTTGCAGGGAGAAATAGAGGTTTAACTCTGCTTTTTTTGTGTAAACTTTGACCAAGATTTACATTTTAGGGCAACTGCAAATATGACTTCCCTTGTACTTCCAGGTAGTCCTCATTTAGCTTTTTCTTTCTACACCTATCTAAAAGTTTGAAGTTTATCTCTTCTTCTGAGTTCAGTCCCTGCTGCTGTCATCTTTGCCTTTTAACCTTCAGGTTAGACTACACAGTTCACTCTATGCGAGACTACTTTTAAAGCCACTCAGATGCTTTGAGCTAGTGCATAATGCAACAACCCTTCTGTTTAATGGATCAGGTCAGTCTGTTCCTGTTACATGCACTACACTGGCTTCCCATCTGCTTTGCATTCACCCTGCCTTCCTACCTTTAGTCATCTACATTTGAGACTTGCTACCTTGGGTACATTTCCCACTTCATGCACACACTGAAATCTATTAAAAAAATGGCAGAGCGCCATTTCAGTCCTTTCTGAGATGAACAAAGGGCATTCACCTTAAGCAAAGCTGTGTGTTTCCCAGCTTGCAGGGACCTTGCAGAACCCGGAGTAAAACCTACTTATTCAGCCAGCCTTTGCTATGGTATGTGTAACACAACTGGAAATCCCCAGAGAGGAATCTGGCAAAGTGAGATGTGAATACCGCTGAATACTTCCTCCTGTGAAGGCACGTGGCCAAGAGCTGCACCTTCCATCACCGTGACTGAAAGTGGCGTACGAGCAAAGGGAATATGGAAATCCCATCTCTGAACTTCTCTTCTTCCTATTTATTTCTTGGCCACTCATTGTAAATGTAAACTGGATCTACATTTCTGGATATGATGCAGCAAGATGACATGGCATTTAAACTATAGAAAAGAAACTGCTTACTGGCAGCCAAAACTGAACCATGGAGTGAGGTAAGAGTTAAGCAGTGAGAACGACCAGGACTCATTGCTCAAGCAGGCTCCCTGGCCTTCTTCATCCGCAGTGCCAGCCCCCCCAGGAGCGCAGCAGAGGGAGCAGCCCCGATCCAGCCTGGCTCATCAACTGCCATGCTCATCCTGGAGGCTAGGGAGCAGCGCTCAGGCTACAGCTGTCCTCCACAGACGTGAATCTCATCACATCGGGCACCAAAATCGCTGAATTTCAAAAAGCACCACAGCCAGGGGATGGTGGCAGCCAGTCTTACTTCCTTTTTCTCTGGATATTAGCTATTTTCAGAAATGGAAATTTTTCCATTAGTTTTAATTATATTATATAGGATCTAGTATCCGACTTCCATAGTATTTGTTCTGCAGAGTTTTTCTGTCTAAGGAATCAAGTTTAAACTGGGTTTTCTAAAGTACTCTAAGTTTTAGCAAAAGCCTCAAGCTTCCAACAAAACCCATAAGCACACTGATAGATCTGCCACAATACCTCATAACCTCACAGCTCAGGGCCCTTCACTATCCCATAGCCTCCATTTCCTCCAGCCATCTTCTTGTTATTCAGGACTGAGAGAATGTGGCTTCTGGCATTGTTCTCCGATATCAACAGAGAATATTGCTAGATTTGCTACAATGCTGTAGAATAGGATGCTTTTTTATGTGTATCACACATAAACTGTTTTTTCATAATGAAAACTTTGTACAGACACAAAAACAGCTTCTTATATCTACCAGATGATTTCCAACTACTGATGTATGTGTACAATGATTCATTCTGAAGACAAGTACAATGTTGTTCAGTTTAACTGACAAACTAGTCTTTTTCTTACTTTTTTTCTTTCCTTAAAACAATATAGTACAGTATAGCATTCAGCATAATTTCTACCTTCACCTTGTTTCCTTCTCTCCTTTTTCTTGCAGTGGATGCCACAACCAAAAGACCATTTTCAATGCATCCTTCTAAAAATTTTTTTTAAATTTAAGGAAAAACATCAAAAATATTTAGTAAAATAGGAAATAAGATAATATGAAGAAGTTTTTAACACATAATGTTATAAAATTTTAAAGAAGGTAGATAATGCTTATTTGAAAATATCACTATGTATTAACTATGGGATTATATAGAAAGAATAACCCAAAGCCTGTTTGAATGAAATAATGTCCTCACTTTCTACCAGTTTGTTTAGTTACTGACACTACCATTTGCTGAACTTAGGGTTCTCTTTATTGGCTACTCAGTATTTGTTGTGCTTTAATGGCATTTCCACTGGCTGAAATGAGAAGGACATTCTCCAGTATATTCCAAAGTACAATTAGAAAGAAACTACTTCTTTGAGAAAGCAACAATTTTCAATTGACATGATGAAATAATAACGCAGTTTGACTTTTTCCAGAGTAAATGTTAAAAAATTTAATACGAAGAAATATTTTTCTAAGATTCCTGTATTTAAAAAGGTTATAAGTGACTGCAGGAATCTCTCCACATTTCTTTTAAATGAATACTTGTGAAGCATATGGAAGTGAAATAACTATTATTTAACTGTAACTTTCTAAGCCATAGGACTAGGTACAAAATGTTAGGCCTTCACTGGTTCCAGTGGGCTATTTTATTGGGATTAACTTGAAGTGGTTGTACATACCAGACTATCCATCTTCGGGACATATTTAAGGGTTATCATATAATCATTTGGGAGATTTCCAACCTACAATAAACAGATAATAAAAATGTTATTACTGACTACACAAAGTAAGACTTAATTTCCATCACTGTATTCTACAAAATCTGTCAAATATTCAACACAAATTTTCAGTAACCTACCAGGTGCAAAAGCTTACATACTTAGTTTCCTGTGGAACTGCTACTGACTTATTTGCTTACAAGTGAAGCCTCCTTTCACACCTCTGTAATGTGGTGAGGAGAAGTGATCTGAGGTTATTCATTACTTTAAAAACTCCACCGCATTTTCATCTTTTAATGGCATGTCTTGAAGTGTTTATGTGACAATTTCTGTGTAAACCCAACCACTCCAACCAGTAGAGGACTCAGTAGTCTCTAAGCCTTTTTCTTTCAAATAATTTCCAACTTCAGCAAGCATCCGAACCTAAAGAAATTCTCGCCTGCCTTGTGCTTAGTTATGTACCAGGTCAGAAAAATGCTTGAGCACAACTTTAACTTTGAAGCTGTGCCTCTTACTAACAATGAGCAATATAATTATATCATAGCAATATCCTGGGGCAAAGGAGAGCTTCCGCACATGTAAGCTGAGCACCGCTTTGCAGATGTGGGTGAGTACAGGGTGTGTTGAAACAAGGTCAAGGAGTGGAAGAAGGGTTCTCACTGAATTATACAATGCAATCTGCCACAGCTGGGATCCAGCACTACTGTGAGATGTGATTAATCATCTGGGCAATGTGCTGAGTGGGGAGATGATGAGGGAGACACTGCCATGATCCACAATCTCTTGAATTACTGTTTTCAAAAGGTTTACCAATACTATGATGCTTAGTGATACAGCAAATCTATTTTCTTTTGTATCAGTGAAAGATTCAATTGATATTTCTCATCCTTGTTTGAAATCCATTTAGTCAAAAGACAATAAGCACATACATTATTCCTTTGGTGAACCAGAATCTATACTTTGTTCAGCAAACCATTTCTACTTCTTCAGGTTAAAGATCATTCTGTTATGGCTGCTTTTGATTCTGCTTCTATAGCAACCAGCACAGGGATTATTTTTTTTCCTGTGGAGTTTTTAGGTACTATTTTGTTTGACACAACAGAATGTTTTATTTGTTAATTAAAATTTAGTTTTAATTAAAAATTGAAACAGCAATTTCAAAATGTTATGGTTCTCAAAATGATCATGGACAATACTTATGCACAGTCGGTCACTAGTGAATTCCAAACATTTTTTTATTTACAACATGGGCTGAGCCACAATCTCTCAGTTTAATGACATCTAGCTTACTCCTATAGTTTTAAAAAACAAGTTTTATACAAATGATCCTGGTAAATTCCTTTCCGTAGATCAATGTTATTTTTTATTTTTTTATTTTTATACCTACACATTCCCAAAACAGCAGTTGCAGAAGTGCCACTAAAATTCTCTATATCAATTTCTATTTACTTGGCACTTTGGAGAGTTGATTCAAGACACTATAAATACTGAAAAATATTGCAATACATTTGTTCTTTCTTTAGAGCATCTGATTTATTCTAAATCCTCATCCACAATTTTTTGTATATTTTCCTTCCTTTAAAACCATTCTGACATCATGACACATTAATAGGTAATCCAGTTTCTTTTCCAGCTTCTTTGTGTGCCTAGAGAGGTAGGATTAGCAGCACTTCAAGCAGCAAAGATAGTGAAGATGCTACTGTATGTGCAGAGTTTGCCATACTCACTCTAGAGGGATTCAACACTTAGCAATGTCAGCAAAAGGACCGTTCTTTAAGAAAGGTCACTGGAAGATTACATTTGTTCCAAATCAATGAACACTACAAGAATTGATATGCATTATGTATACAATCTACTTTACTGGCATCAGAGCCTGTCAAGCACTTTTCATGCACAGTTAAAAAAATGTAACTGCCCGAGAGCTCTTACAGCTTCTCAAACAAAGCCGGAGAATACAGCTCAGCCTCAGATATTTGTCTCCTTGACATACTGTGAATCAGAAAAGATATTTTTGAATTTACTACTAAAAATGAAGATCATTGGGGGGGAGGGTGTCAAACACAAAATATATGCCCTGCCTCGAGACGAAACAACTTGTTAAAGTTTTATTGATTAAACTCCACATGCCAGATGCTCTGCTGATGGTAAATGATGGAGCTCAGTCAAAGCGAAGGAGTTATATTTGTGTCCCAGTTGGACTTCCCAGCTCATGCACAGAAAATAGGGTAGAGCCCCTGATGTAAGAGTGAAGGATATGTTTGTACTAAACCTGTGCATTTTGTACTCTCTTGCTTTCCTGAAATGAATTTTGAAATTTTGTTGAAGACTAACCACCAAGACTATGATCCAAAACCAACACTTGATTTTCAACTGCTGAAACGATCCTGAAAGGAATGAAAGGACTCTGCATACCTACTCTGTGTGGGGTGCCTGACTGCTGCGGCTCCCAATAGGGAGCAGAGGACGAGGGCTCAGAGCTGCCTGAGCAAAGAGGGATGGAAAGGGACTGTCCCTTGAACCTCCCTGAGTTCTGGAATGGCTTTTTTGGTTCCTGTACTCAAGTCCTTAAGTACCATGACAAACTTGGAGGCAACAAAACACCTGCCTGCATGACTTACCTCGGTTTAGACAAAAGTAACAGTTTTGATGATTATAGAGAACATCAACTGACAATCTTGGAAAGTAATGCATAGAACTAAAAGAACCCTGCATTGCAATTAAAATGCCACAAAAAGTTTGTCTGATTTAGTGGGTGTGTGTGGTTGTAGAAATCCTGTCAGGCTCTGAGGAGAGGTGAAGAACAGGGAGCTTAGACTTATGCCTTTAAATCCATATAAACCCAACATTAAGTGCTATATTCCCAGTTGTAACAAAATCTCAAACTGGGGAATGTAAGATTGCTTTTGACATACAGAGGCCTGAATATTTAATACAGCATTTTTAACGTTGCATAACCCAAATACACTTTTAAAATATGCTCATGGTCACATAGACGGGGAGATGAAAAAGGGATGTTGTAAAAGCGATTTGGGTTCCATAAACTACTCTTTCATCGCAACAGCAGAACATAAGAGACATTACCTATCTCTGCAGTCAAGTGATTTGAAATGAGGTCTACTGCTCTTGGAAATTCTCTTTATTGTGACTGTTCTGAAAATTTTAAGGAGACAAGCATGGATTTCTTTTTTACTCTGAGGCATATGATGGGAAAATCATACTCTCCTTTTGGCTACCATTTCCACCTCCCATTTCTCTCTTCATCATTCCCCTTTTCCTACTCTTTAATAACTCTGCATCTCCCTTCTTTGCATCCTTGGCTTTTCTTTTCCTGCAGGAGCTTCCATTTTCTGTCCATCATATCTATAATCTACTCTATGTCATCTGCTAATGAAGCAGTTAATAAAATCCTCATCATTTGGCATAAGACAACATGCTAACGATTTCCATTCACACTTCTTACAGCCATAGTGGCAGATTATTTGCAGAATAACAAGACTGGATCATTTTTTATAACCCCTTCACTCAGGAGAGTTAGATCCATTTAAAAATAAATATCAAATGTTGCAGAGAGTGTAAAGTACACATTTACAGCAAAGATGCAATGTGAAGGCAAAGTGTTTGAAACAGCATGTCTCGAACAAGCAACCTGGTCAGTAAATGCTGACTACTGTTTGGGCTTCCAATGTTCAAAAGAAAAAAAATTGCTTTAGAGAAGTAGATCATGGAAGAAGAGCTGAATATCATAGATTTTGTTAATGGATGAAACCAAAATATGTAGGTACATTCTATACATACTGCACAGCTCAGTGAAAATTCTACTTATATGTAGGTTTGATGTTCATATTTAACAAACATATATACAACAGATTCCTAATTCTTATGCAAAATCAGTGCCACAATTACAGCAATGCAGCTTCCTGCTGACTTACTGTGCTGAAAAGAACAATGGGGACAGGCTTTATTGACAGGTGCTGCAATTACAGTTTCATAATACGGAACATTTGTTCATCAAGTACTGTGTTTCCCTCCAGACATCTTCATTAAAAAAGAAGCAGGAGTTCAAGTGATTAGTAATGCAGAATGAATACTCTCTAAATACTTTCGTTCTCTATATGTATGAAATTATGCTCTTTTAAAGTTCTCACTAT
The DNA here is from genome assembly GCF_047370975.1 of Nipponia nippon. Classification (NCBI taxonomy): domain Eukaryota; kingdom Metazoa; phylum Chordata; class Aves; order Pelecaniformes; family Threskiornithidae; genus Nipponia; species Nipponia nippon. The sequence continues at coordinate 48,660,401 of NW_028262347.1, forward strand.
TAAAAAATAAACAAAAATGATTGTTCAATTGTTCTTTGCTTCTTAAAATCATTTTACTTAGGACACATTCTTCACAGGACAAAATTATATTGTAAAGATTTGAATAAATTTAGTCTTTACAGAAAATACAAGTAATTTTTGTATGAATAGGTACCAGTCCGGTTTGGTCTTAGGTTGATTAATGCTCAGAAACCTTATTGTTATTGAATCTGCTCTTTCATTCCGATTCTAGCTCCTGGTATGAGTCTAGTATGAAGCTAGTGAAAATCCAGATTAACACCACTGAAAATGAGTTACACCATACATCTGTCCTCAATTTATCACTCAACACAAATTTGATTAGGCAAATGACCCACATTTTCAGGCACTGCACAGTGTGCCTTATTTATTCTCCAGTAGCTTAGGCTTAGTAGACATTCATGGTCTATAGTCACAGAAAGTGTTGACTGAGGCATGTTCTTCTCATACTCCTGGAATACAATACAGTCGAGCAGAACACATCCGCAGCCATGCCCAGGGGTTTTCTATTAGTGATATAGGGGGCTTACAGTACTTGGAACAAGAAGCCCAGAACCAAATAAATGAAGACTAGGTTGTATCAAGCTACAGGCAAAAGAGTTTGGTAGGGAATTGTGGCACAGAGTCCTTCCTGCGGCCATGAACAGCATAACAGATACCATGGAAATAATGAGGAGAAGCTAGGACAAGGGGGCAAACTCAGCATGTGTTAAGACATCACAGGCAGTGTTAATAGTTAGTGCCTTTGAAGACAAAACCAAGACGCTTGCTGTTGATAACAAAAAAAAGGAGGAACAGCTTGAAGGAAATAAGTAGAAGATACAGGGTCAGAGCAGCAAATTAATACACAGAAGGGCAAAATTATAGAAGTTGAAACAAGAAAAAGACTTTTCAGTAGACTGGATTTTTATCCACCAAGAATTTGGAAGAAAAGTGACTTTGTATGGACAGAGAGCTACAAAACATTTTTTCCTGTTATGACAGGAAAAACAACGGAGGTTTTAAAAGTGAACTTACAAGGGTCTGTGAAGTGTCAAGAGCCAAAATGGACACCTTTGTTATAGACCTGAATGGCTGGAGAGAGATGGTGATGCACCTTTACAGTGAGGAGAAAAGGCCCAGGGAAGATTAACATTTTGGGGAGAGGAAGAGACCATAATCTGCATCAGTGGAGGATTCAGGCCATACTGAATCTAAGCTGATGTCTGAGCATTTGTGATGAGACAGGAGGAAGAGAGGTTAATATCCTAAGCTAAATGATGGGACTTGTGTACTACTGCTGAATGGCTAGTTTATTGCACACAGATATGGGACTATACTAATGATTGTGGAGAGTTTAAAGAACATGACAGTGTGGCCGAGAATAAGGCCTTTAGAAACAACTGTCATACCACTCTCAGCAAGTGTGATAGAGCTTGTGGATAACATAACAATAACTATAGGCAATAACTGTACATATAATATTGGCTCCTGTGAAATCCTCAGCACTACAATTTGCTCTCAGTCTGAAAGGGGAGGACATTTATTAAAGACATTATGTCCTACTGGCACAAACTCTTTGGATCAGCGGAGAAATAAGACTTTTGAAGGCCAATAGGATCAATAAAGAACCCAATCACCTATGGGTGCTATGGCTAATTTTGAAGATGTAAGTCATCAGAATATCATTCCTTAATTCAATGAGTATATTTTATTTCAAAAAAACACAACAGCAGAAGTGGTACAAAAACACCTATAGTAATTTACAAGAGTTGTAGGGTCTTCTGAACTATATTTATAAGCAATATCATGTTGGAGTCCATATTATATGGACTAAGGATATATTCCATATAGCATAAAAAATAGTACTTTTTAGCAAAGTAATGTAATCAGTCAGTATTCGCTGTGAATTTCTCCCCTCTTGTATTCACACTCTCAGCTAATGATACTTTGTTTTAAAAATACTTTAAACCTTATTATACATATATTTTTTTATATTTTCCTCAATGTCAAGTTGTCATGGTGTAGCATTTCAAAAGAGAATGACCAACTTGCAATATAGTCAGTTTAATTGAAACCAAGAGTTCTTATACTAAATTTAAGATACTAAGCTTATTTCCATGTTATCCTTTCAATTCCAAGTGGCTTTATAGAAATTTCTGCAAGAAAAATCTATGCAAATAATAACGCAGACAGACAAAACGGGGATACAGACTTTCCTCAAAACATTCTCAGATGCACAACTCAAAACAGAGAGAATCCCGGTGCCTGGGCTTTGTATTTTCTGCATCTCTCTGTTATTTCTCCAACCCAAAATACTTTTGAACTTGTTAGTTAACTTCACCCAAATTTTGCATTTTATAGAGAGATCTGAAAGGTATGGGTGTAAGTCAGGAGAAGGACCATACAGCATTCTCACCGAGGAGTGGCTGGAGGAGCTCAGCCCTACCCCACTCTGCTCCGGCTTGGCAGCAGCAGAAGCACAGTGCACCCTGGACAGTTGGCAGAGGTTTTCTTCCATGACAAGCAGAACATACACCAGAACAACACAAAGTCCTTCCTGCCCAGGCAGCAGCCCAAGCAAAAGGGGATATAAATCGGGCAAGCGCTCAAAACATTGCTCAGGTAGGCATCATGCCTATGGGGCATGGGAGGGACCAAGCAACCACGCTGCATGTGGAGAACTAAGAGGGGATGTGGAGGAGGGTGGGGGTATGGAAACATAGTGCTGCAGGGATATCTGCAAGAACGGCAGTTGCTGGACAAGTCTGGAGCAAGATGTAGGAACATGACACAGAAAGTCACAGTCAAATTAAAGACTAACCTAACTTTTATGAAATTAGGTTTCTTTATCTCAAAAGCAAAGTGTGATTACTCAAGCTGCATGCAAATTTTTGTAACCTGTATTTATACATTCTTGAAGTTTAAATTGTACTAAAGGGAAAGTTAAAGCATTTATTCTGAGGATACATAATTGACAAAAAGTTATTGCTAAACCTGTACTAAACAATTTCACCAGCCCTCACAGGAGTTCTGTTATTCTGTGGTGCTTTCAACAGATTTAAATCAAAGCTTAATATTCTTTCAAGAGATTAAATATTATCAGAATTCTGCCTGAAGGGCGTAATGTGAAGAACTAAGCATTTGAGTAGGACTATAGAGCACCCCCAGAGATCTACACTATGTGCCAATATATATAACAATGCCCAAAGAAAACAAGTTAAGAACACTGCACTGGCAGCAAATGCAAGGGATTTCAAATTAAGTATTTGATAATATTAATGCTGGTATTGCAGCCATTTTTCCATAATGAAGCCATAATTCAATTAATATGTAGATGAAGGTATGCTTGTTAAGTGTTCATTATATATTATTTCTTAAAAATTGTGGTGTTAGATCCTGCACTACTGCAAGTTAGCATAATCACTGACTTCAGTGGAGTTAAATACCAACTGACTTCACACAAGCAGATGCAGTTTTTCAGGTTAATGCAGTGTTCAATTAAGTAACAGTTAAAATGTACTTAAATGAATTCAGGTCTTACACAAAGCCATGAGTCCTTCAGACTTAAACTTCTAGGTACAGCAAGGAGAGAGAGAAACATATAATGAGTGTAGCCCACTCACACCTAATGACTGTAAGAGCTGTTTGATCATTATTGCCTTGATTGCTACAACGATGCCTAATACCATACTATTTTTATATATGGCACAAGTTTCCTATACACCTAGGTAAAGACTTCTGGTTCATTTCAGTTGTGTTTGCTGCCAGTCTGCTCCACACAAATCAGTAACACAAAGACAATAATCTTTCATTAGCCACTGATTATTGTTTAACATAAAGAATAATTTAAAATGAAAGCTACTTACCAATTTTGCAATGTCATTCACATCATCTGTCACTGGATTCCCGCAGGAACTCTGGGCTTTGACAAGAGGATTAAGTAGGAGTAGTTGAAGACAAAAGCAAGTGATAATCCAAGTCTATTTAGTAAAAAAAAAAGAAACAAGAAACCCTAAATAAGCAATCTCCAAACATGAAGTAACAAGAGATTGTACTAATATTTTTCATGCACAAAGTCTAGATGCAACAATACTCTTCAACTTTCATGAGGACATACTCATACCAATACTTGTGCCAATCTTCATGGCAGGGATACACAGAAATGCACTTAATTGATCTTTTCTGGAAGGAAGTACCTTTAGAGTAATAATGGAAAACCTGGTATTGAGCCATCAGGTTACTTGCACAGGACCCTGCTTAGGTGAGTTTCTGCAAAGTTTACAGATACCAAAGAAGAGAAAGAGACAAACTTTACGATATTCTTCATCATCAACATAAAGCTAACTAAATACTTGTCATTCACCCGATAAGGTATTTGATAAACCCGTGCCTCTAAAGTGATAATGGTTGACAAGGAACAAAACGATACCAGACCACAGCAAGATAAATGGAGAAAGTTCATCATCACAGCCATTACATTTGGGTAGTTAAACTGCAAGCAAAACCACAACTGGACTCTGCCTGAATACTGAGATTTCAAGCAGCAATACAATACATTTTCTCTAAGTGACATGCTCTGGCCTCTCAGGAGTGGCAGCCTGGCTTTGGCACTAGATTCCCTTCCTAAATCCTATTAGGAACAGCAATGCAATGTACTCACACAGGCTTGTGTGACTCGGCCAGAAAAGCACCAGATAACTAGCAGCGATGCACCTGGGTGTCTCCTTCGCTACACTGCCTGAACTTCCTCACCTTTTGGTGTTCCTTGTGCTTTGCTGGTTTCTCACAGAGCCCCGTGCCAAGTTTAAGCTGCAGATCTTTATTTCCAAAATGTTAAAGCATTTAAGTTATGGATAATCAAAAGTTGCCTTGGGTTATGAAGCTTCTTGTGCCAGCTGACCGAAGCTGTCAGCAAGAGCCCATGATGATGTACATTTACTGCAAGTATGGAATTTGCCTGTCCAGGCTCCTGAGCCTCCACGAGAGCAGGACTGAGAAAAAAATTTGCTTTTGCACGAACTAAGATGCATCTCAGGCCTGTCTGTTCCCTGTGACAGGTAGACAGCTCCCATGTCCAGCCTTGCCTTCAAATGCTATCCAACCTTTCAATTTAAGACCAAAACAAATCAAACAACATAGATGAAGCTCTCCAGGAAAGCAGAGTGAGAAAATAACAGATTTAAAAGATTAAGTGTCATTACAGTAAACCCAGAGGGGCTAAGAAAGCATGATGATAAAGATTGCTTGGGAGTTACATAAACATGACAGAACAGTGCTAAGCACTTTCCCTAGAGCTGTTAAATGACAAGTAAAACTCTCTCTTGTATCTTATATCTCTTAAATCTTCTATGTATCTTACATCTCAAGGAAAACTGGTCATTTGCTTGCTTAGAATACAGCTTCCTGACTCATTTAGGCAAAACCAGTGTGGGCTGCTGCTGGAAAAGACAATCTAGCCTCCTCCCCCTGCCTCTTGCACTGGTACCGATGAGATGGATTAGCCAGCTGTACCAGGCAGATAACTTCCATGTTTGTTTTCCTGTGCTACTTTACAGGCAGGCCAGCTTTCTGATCCAGGTAACTGAGACAGCAGAAATGCTCCGTTACAGATGGGACAAGCCAGGACTGCCCGTTTTGCTGGAGCCTGCCCTTGGCTTTCCCTAAACTATACCTTCAGACACTACAGGACCATGACGGTGGGTAGACTTACAGAAAAAGAAATCGAAAATATTCTAAGCAAAGCACACATTCAATATGCAGCATGTCTTTTGAGAATGCCTCTTGCTTCAATGTAACTAGCATTTAGAAATAGTTTTAATTTAATATTTGTACAAATATTTATTGAGAATAATTACCTATGTGAAGAATTGAGAATAAGTCTTAACAGTCTTACAAAACCTCTGTATCTTATGCTATACAAAGCCTTGCAGTTACACATTTATGAACCAGCCAAGCTCTCCAGAGATGCAATGAAGCTGTCATTGTGTCAGAGCCACACTTGAGACACAAGAGACAACAACCCTGTTTCTATTCTCTACTTTCCAGTGAAAGGGTAGTGAGACCTGGAACGCGGGAACCTGGTTCTTCTGACATTCCTCCTCTTGACTAATTTGGCCAACCTCGGTGTGTTTGTACCTCTGCTTCTGTTTGCATATTGCAGTGACAGCGATGCTGCTAGTCTCTGAAAGGACCATTGAGAGCTCCTTGCAGTCTATAAGAGCTCAAAGTTGTTTAAGAGCTAGCTTTAGATGGTCGGAGAAACATCGACCTCTCCTCACATAAGCTCCAGAATCACAGAGGAAACCAAAGGGGACCTCAATTTAACAGACTACTTCCCCACTATGATTTTTGAAACAAAATTGTTATAAAAAAGGCAAGAAATTAATGACAGCCAGCTCCAAAGTAGACTAACTATACTGCTTTCAAGAATTAAAAAAAAAGTAGTTCTACCTTCAGAGTTAAACAGTACACTAGCAGTTACACTCACTGGGGTTCAGGGATGTTTCCCTGATGTTTTCTTTGGAGATGGAGTACACGCCAGAAATCACCTATTTCTTTACTGGGTTCCTCAATATTGAGTAGTATGTAAAGGAAGATGAGATCTGTTCACTGACTTGTCTCACCGTCATAGGGCAATGTTTAACCTAACAGTCTGATAATCAAAAAAGTAACAAAACTCTTTAACTGGAAATACTTTTTTGCCAGATCAGCTGAGTAATGTTAATAAAAGCAGCAGCACACTCCAAATAAAAGCAGAACTCTGATGCATCTTGTCAATTTTCATACTTCTGGATCTAACGACAACCCATACATGAACCTTAAAATCACTACACATTTTATAATTATGCAAATCAATAAGAACACACTTTTTTTTCCCTATGTAAATAATGGGATTTAAAAGCATAGTAATTTTTATAACTGCTATTAGAAACAAATGCTTTGTAAATTTTGAGATGATTTGAGGTTTTTCTTGCTTATTTGTTCCCTGTGTCATCCAACAGGAAATGAAAATCTGCAAAATACTGCTAGTTTCAACATGCCTATTATCCAAAATCTTTTAATTATTTGCACTTACAAAATATTTATATTACACATGCCTACAGGCACATTGTATGTAAGGACTGTATAGATCAAAGAGCTAAGCTATTTTTGTGTTACTTACTAATGACCAAACCTGCTGTTTGAGCAAAACTTGAATAGACTGAATTAAATCAAGGACAGAACAAAAGAGAAGCTTAAACAACAGCTTTACAAATAGAGATTCCAGTTTTACACTTTACTAAGCACAAATGAAAGTTACCCACACAGTACTCATAACAGATTTCCATATATAATTACTTCTAAGCTAAAATGGGATTTTCAAAGCTGGCCACAGGATTTAATCACACATCATCTACCAGCATTAAATTGAAGATATATGGCAGACAGGAGGCAGACCTGTATACCAAAGGGCCTCTTCCTATTTTTGGCTCAAAAATTATTCAATTGTTTTTATATTCTGAAATCTCTTAAATACTGAATATTTAAGTTGCTTTTGTGAAAGGGAAAAATGCTGATTAGACTGGAGAGGATACTTCAAATTAAAGATTTCAAGTATACAGTTTTGATCATTCTGCAAATGATTTTCATTATTGCTTATAAACCACAATCTATAATTTCAGTTAACAGCATTTTAGAGGCTTAGCTAGTGATCCATATGTGTTGAAGGCTATCCTTTCAGTTGTAAATCAACAACTTTTTCATTTATGATGTTCTTCATTTATGATCTGGAGTGTTGACAAAGGCTGCTGAATGAGTGCTTTAGCATCTTTTTCACAGTATGCCATCAAAGATACTCAATCCACACTGGTTAACATTCAGCTAATACCTTAAGTGGAAAGCAGCAAGGGGAATACCACATTGCTAAATAAGCCAAACATTGGAAAGTCTGGACATTTCCAAATATCTAGTTTGGACTGACAACAATTCTAATCATAAGCAGGGAGAAATCATAAAAAAAAAAAAAAGGCAAATAATAAAATGCAAAAAACCATTAAGCACAGGGAGAGACAGTAACTACACAGATGAATGGGTTCTTCATTATAAAATTTCTTGCATTCAAATCATGTTAGCCATGGAATTTTTCAGCCCAGTTTCTTGAGCAAATCATCCAATTAACCACAACTAAGCCATGGCTGCAGTAGGGTTAGCTGGCAATGTGGAACAATATTCACCCTGGGCCAGGCTTCTCAAATTTATTTTTCACTTCTGCTAATGCTGGGGTAGGAACACCTCTCCATACCGGCTCCTCAGGCAGTGTTTGCATGCTGCTTCGCAGGGGCACAGCTTGTGAACTTGTTGCCATAGACAACATTGGTTGGTCAGTCACAGATAGCTAACTTAATGTTCATACTTATGCCTTAAAAAGCCTTTTGTAAGAAGATTCAGAGAAAATGAAAATAGCAAGAAAAGATCTTTCTTGCCTTTATTTTTTTTTAACCACAAAGCATCCAGGAGCACAATAATTATTTCATATGTCTACTAATCTATTTAGTTATTTAGCTGTGACAGAGATAATTAAAGTCATGGAATAATTGTCTTTAACCAATTAAGAAATTTACTGTTAGCGTAGAAAAATCTTAAAGTGAAAGAAGAGCATTTATATGGAATGTAATCCATTTTCATGTTATTCAGCAATACCTTCACCCATGCAAATGACAGCGCTAACTTTAGTACTCTAAATAGCTGTGCCTAAGTACTGCTTAAATGTTAAATATTGCTCAAGCCCCAGACAAGCGAGTTAGGTGTGGAAAAAAAAGTCACCCACCCATGACCACCTCGTTCTGGAAGCAGTGAAGTATTTTGGCAAGCACATTTGGAACTGGAAAGGTCTCTACATGCTCTCAGGTACCCTGGAGATTAGTTCAGTGTAGCTGGAGAAAACACTGCATGATCCCTGAATAACACATAGTTGAAGCATTAAGTCCAGCATACACCCATCATTGTCCTTCAAAAGACTGGCACTAGTCTAACCGAATATCATAGCCTATCAACTAGGGTGCTCACTAACGAGTGATGGACCTGGGTTAAACTTCCTTTAACCAAGGTAATTCCAACTCACAGATATCTATATTCCTCTGATATCTACCTCGCAATTACCACTGGAGACACTTTCCTACCTATGACGGCTTCCTAGCCAGAAGGGGCAAAATGGGGGTACATTGGTATTCCTGACCCTTATTTTTCAGAACATTTATGCATTTTACACTGGCAAGCCATTATGTAGAAAAAAAAAGACATGTTCGCTGCACAGGCATCAGAACGTTTATGTGTATCCTCGTCTCGCACATGCTCCTCCATCTGGGCACCCTAACTTCTGGGAAGCTCCCCAGTCAACATGCAAGTTTTCTTGAACAACCTTTTGGCAGTCCATTGAACAAAATGGAGGCTAACTCCAGCTCAGTGAGTCACCCTGCTGGGGTGAGACACCTAAAACTCTCTGGATCACACCCTACATACTTTGTTATGAATACAAAAAGCAGATGCATACTTTTCTAGTGACCGATACTATTCTTCATTTTTTTAACAATGATGTGTAGTAGGGAGAATGATGATAAAAGTAAACAAAATTCACCAGGGAGTATCAGAGTGATTTATTTGGATTCTGATTTAAACACGGATTACAGAAATGCTGGTCACTCTTTTTCAAAGTAAGTTTTGGAGTGCTTTAGACATGAAATATTTGAACACGTATTCAGTTATTTACAGAATGCAGACTACTCTTCTACCCAGTTCTGCATATAATATCTAAAATATGTAATACAAGGGTACTTCATGGGGTAAAGGGAAAGGAAATTAATGAGTTACTGTTAAAAACATAAGCAGGGAAAGGTGCCACTGCCCCCTACATTCAAATGAGTTAAGTGGGCAACCTGCTTTCACAGCTGTTTAATCTTTTTGTGACATTCTGTATTTGCCTTTCCATGATGTTCCCAACCATAAAACTTATTCCCCCTAACCTTTGCACACTCATCCTATGAGGGACTTCTGGAATGCCTAATAACAACTGACAAGAGCAGGATTTTTCAGCTAAATGTCCATTTGGTGGCAGAATGCTAAAGTGGCACTTGCTGGACTCCACCAGCCACACGTGCAAAGGAAAAGGCAACTGCTGTATCCAGATGCTTACAGACCTTGTTCACTTCTAAGGTATACTGTTAATGAATCAAAAATAGCTCTATTCAGGTCAATGAATAAAAATAGTTCCAAACCTGTTAAATGCTAATGCAGAACTACTTTTTCTTCACTACTTTTTCTTCAGCTGGAAGGAGAAACCATTCTCTAGTTCTGCCAAGTTATGCACATCTTTTTCCTAAGACAGACACATTTAAGATACATGGTCTTACTGTGCTGAGACAACGATGAATCACACTATTCTTTCCCACTATCCAGATCTTGGGAAAACTAGGAAGCTGCTTAGACTATATGCCAACTTAATTTCATGCAGCCTCAGGCCAATTGCTATCATCCTCTACCCTTTCCAGCTCTCCCTGACAGATGCAGAAGCAGCAGGCTGGTCCAGCCAATGTGCTACTGTTGCACTTAGTAAGGTGCAACCAAACTCCTGCTGTGTTTGGTTTGTGTGTTTCACCTGGAACCAACATGAACATGATAAGCAAGAGGAAGTGTAAATTGATATAGAGTTTGCCTTGCAAATCTGTGTAATCCAGGTATTTTGTAATTACAACTACAAAACAGTGTTTTTAATGTGTAAATTAATGTATTTATTTTCCACCCCATAAGGATACCCATGTAAAATATTTGGCTGTCCTAAAAATGTTGGCTTTGGTCTTTAAAAATATTATTTGGTCCATAATAAATTTTGTCCACTTTTTGATCTCACTTGACAATCAGGGATTCAGGCGGCTTTCATGCATCCTAAATCTCTCCTGGATGACAGACAGTTTATTTAGTTCCCAAACACCGGGAAGTGAAGTTACCAAGAGACAGGTAATTATATATGGATGCTCCCTCTGGAGCTTATGTTAATGGTGTCCAAATAAATATTTACTGATAATCATCCATCAGGTGGCATTCTAGTTCTGCAAAGAACCAGGAGTTTTATGGATAAAAACATTGCAATTGGAAGAAAGGTTAAAAATAAAAAAAACCCACATATTTTGAAAGAAGTCTTCCTGTTAAGTCATAATCAGAGATTATGAGGACCTTCAGAGGTCCTTCACTTAGTACAGTCTTTTTAGCACATATGTACTGGCAAAAGATATTTTTTTCCCCTTCCTTGTAAAGTTCCATTACAATCATCCAGGACTGGTACTGAAATTTTACACTTTTCTATCCCACTTTAGACTGATAGAGACCAATATTTACTTGTTCTGTTAATGGAGACACTGAGATTCAAAATACCTACACATTGACTCAACAAAACCTCCCACAAACTCCAAAGAGGAAGTTGTCTTTTTTTTTCCCTCCTGGGAACTTACAAAAGAGTTTTCTAGCATAAATCCAAAGGCATTTTTAAGTAATTTTAAGGGGAAGGCAAAGTAAGATACAAGATTATCTTGGCAGCAAGGACAAGGTTCTCACAATATATATGGAGGTGGATGATCTGACTTCCTCAGGGAATGAAAAGACATTCTCTTAAGTAAAATACTTAACTAAAGATTCTTTTAAAGATCTATTTCAGATGTCCTGCTTGTTTGCCAAGTTTGTGTGAAAAAATCCACTATCTTGAATATTCTTTTGAATTATAATGAAAATGTATACAGAGCCACCCTTTTTAATCTTAGACCTTCGAGTATCAGTAAATGAAATGGGATAAGAGTTGTTATAGAAAATTCTGTACTGGATCTTTAATTCTTACCATCTGCTATAAAGTACATGGAATTTGGGTTGGGAGAACTATTACACTACAAAATTAAAAAAAAAAAAATCAAGAACAGTGAAAACATCAGCTATTTTGATACTTGGCATACGATGAAACTCACGTACATGATGAAAATATCTCTGTTCTTCCTAGTATTTCATTTGTAGTATGAAGTAAAACAGGTTAAGTGTATTACTCTTTCATGTACATAAACTTTGCTAGAAACGAAACTGTATTATAAATCTGAAGAGTTTTCAGTTCATGCTTGAGCCAGTGGAAAGAGAACATCAGGAAAAAAATATTCTTACACAAAATTAAAAGGTTTTTAGGCATTTTTTCTTTTTCTTTTTTTCGTGTTTTCTTTTCAATCCTTTTATACTTCCTTGTATAAGCAGAGGATGATTTTTGAAATGTAAATCACAGACTGGTCAACGTGGTCTTAAACCAAAGACATGTCCTCAGAAAGACATTGTTCTGTTTCTCAACTCTGAATTTCTTTGATAACATCCCTGATATGCCCTGTATCTTTATAAGGATATAAATTCAGAACTGATTTCTCTGACCTGCTTGATATGAGAGACCTCATTACAAAAAGATAATTGCTGAACACAGACTAAAACTAGATGCCAGTACAGTTAAGTGTGTTTCATCCACCTACCTTAATTGTATTACATCCTTACAATTGCAAGCTTAGACGTGATTAAAGAACACTGGATCTCTCTGATACGCCAACACCAGTATAAGCTTTGGCAGTGAAGGATGACATTTTTTCACATCAGTATTGTACTATATATCATGAGACTATTCATCTTCTGACTTTTTAAAGCTGCTGTCTACATGGGTGGTTTACAAGAGCACTCAGGGTAAGGTGAGAAACAGAGGTTACATAAATGACACGGTTTGCATCATGATAAAGATCATGGGGTTGAACTCCAGAAGCTTTCCTCAGTCCCTCTGCCATTGTGAAAATCTCATGACCAACATCAGGCAAATGTGGTACTCTGCAGTCCATCCAGAAAAGCTCTGGCATCATCTGCTACTAAGGCAAATGACATTAGTAACCTGAATTCCAACATACAGGGATAGGTCTAGGCAGTCCTTCTCAACAGGCAATCAAAAAACTGGTATTCCTGGAGCATAAATCTCTTGACTGACTTTATTTGCCCCATTCAACAGCAGGTATCAGTTTTCAAAGTCACTGTGGCCTTCAGGTAACTCCTGGGATAGGTAGGCTCCAGATAACAGTTCTGTTATATCCCACTCCTTTGATGCCAGCGACAGCTTACATTTGTAATAGGACTGGATAAAACCAAATAGAAAGAGTGAGGAGGAAAGTGGGAGTGGAGGCAATAATCATAGAATCATAGAATTACTTAGGTTGGAAAAGACCCTTAAGATCATCGAGTCCAACTGTAAACCTAGCACTGCCAAGTCCACCACTAAACCATGTCCCTAAGCACCACATCTATCTTTTAAATACCTCCAGGGATGGGGACTCAACCACTTTCCTGGGCAGCCTGTTCCAGTGCTTGACAACCCTTTCGGTGAAGACATTTTTCCTAATATCCAATCTAAATCTCCTCTGGCACAACTTGAGGCTATTTCGTCTTGTCCCATCGCTTGTTACTTGGGAGAACAGACCGATCCCCACCCGGCTACAGCCTCCTTTCAGGTAGTTCTAGAGCGCAATAAGGTCTCCCCTCAGCCTCCTTTTCTCAGTGTTTTTTAATTTTTTCTCATGATAACACTGCTCCTTTGCTTGTGTAGTTATACTCCCATCTTTCCAGTTTGTTCTCTTGATATATTTATGGAGATCAACCCTACTATCCAAGTCTTTGTTATGTCTAATTAAAAAGCCCATCTGACTTCCAGTGGTCCGTGACACAGAAGCAACATAAAAACCCCAAAACCTCATGGAAAATAAACAAAGCATTCCCTCTCTCTTACCTCCTCTCAGATTACAAATTGTATTTATTTACTCTCTATAATACCTTAGGTTCACAGGCTCTCCTCTCCAGTAAATGTAAATAGAGGATTACCCTACCTCTTACTGAACATTGTTGCAGCCGATACAATGGATGCAGTATCCAGCCAGGTGGTTGCTTCTGAAGTGAAGAGGAGCGAACAACTTAAAGTCAACACTTTAAGTCATGCAGCTTTTGAAAGGGATAGCTCCTCATTAGTCAGAGCAGTTTTTCCCATTTATAAATAACAGCTGAAATAAAAGGCATTCCCAATTTATGCACACAAAAGCTGACTTCTCTGGATATATTCCAGACAGCAGCACCTGCATCAACTGAAAAAGGCTTGGAACAGGAAATCTCAATGCCCCAAAACGGAGAAGTTTTCACTTTGATCCCCCAAAACCTCAGTTGATAACTTTTCTAGTTATTATGTAACATGTATTTTTCTCTTGTAAACTGTTGGTGAGGAAAATTATTTTGTATTTTGAAGAGATTAAAAACAACCAGGTATTTAGCCAAACCTCTTGCCAAAGTTTTCAACACCAACTATAACATTGACGAAAGAAGGTCATTCTGCTTTTCAGCTACTTTAAATCTTGGATCTTTTGAGAAATTCTTAATGGATATTTGAGGTTTCCTTCCATCATCAACAGTGACACCTAAAATTTTGAGCATAAGTAATAAAAGCTGTTACTCATTCTTTCAGAATTCAAAAGATACTTTTATATGCACTATTGTAAACCTACATGATTACCTTGGAGCATGTAACAGGGATGAAAATTATTCTTCACACACTGCTCTAATGTAGGATGAAAGAGTGCCATTACACAACTCATTGTTGAACTTATTTGTCACAATAAAAATCCTATTGCTCTTTGCTCATTTACGTAGTGTTTCTTGATACAGTAGTTAGCTAACTAGAAGGTCTGTCAAGATATTACCCTGGGAAATGCATAAATTTAAACCCTACCATTCAAAAACTTGGAGCATATGACTACACATTTGTCAATAATCAAATGAAGTTTCAATGAGCCCCTCAGAAGCAACATTGTTAGGCTTACACTCTTCCTAGACCTATTTAAAACTATTCACTTTCAAGATTTCAGTAGATCTTGATTTTGTACTTCTTATCACTGTACCTGACAAGCTGAGCTGTATGTATTAGTAGTGCACCAAGAAATGTTTGTGAGAATCATGCAAATTTATCTCAGCTGTTTCCAAATAACACAGAGTAAAACAAAGCCAGATTTAAATTGTTTTCTTACTGGAAAAAAACCTCAACTTTTTCAAGATCCTGATTTCAACTCAATTCTCTCATATTTATTTACGAAAGCTACCCAGTAAATAATCTGACTTCCAAAAAATGCTCTAAGCTCTTAGATGGCATTTTATTTCCTATGTAATTTGAATCGGATTCTTTCCTATACATACTCAAAACCCAAATGAACAATTTAGCTTTAAGGTAATGACCTGTGAAAGAATAACACAATCTTACATTGACACTGCTATTAGAATATAAGGACATTAAGAAAGAATCTATATTATTTTGTGAAAAGAATATTTATCCAAAGCAATAGACTGATGGATGAGATTAATCTCAAATGCCTTGAAGTTACAGCTTGTGGGACTGTAGACAAATCAGGTAACTGACACATCAAATTAGAAACTAATCTTCAAAACATTTAAGTATGCTTGCAAGACAACGTAAGCACTGGGCAGGCAATAAGCCATTTACCTCAGCAAGCTGGAATTACAAATACATTATGCCTTGTCTTAAAGCAATTAAGTTGGTATATTAGTAAGAACAAATCAACTATGTCTTTTAAGTTTTTGATCTACATTAAAAACATTTCCGTATGTCAAAAATACCTAAGTGATTATTATTCCAACTGCACATCTCTCCACCACAGAAAATTAACATCAATTGCTTTTTCACAATTTACTAAAATGCATCGTGCCATTGTTAATTTTAAAAGTTCTTTCTGAAATTATTTTCAAGAGACTTATGCATTTACTTTTTTTAAAGACAGCAAATTGCCAAAACGGCCATTTTAGGAATTCGAAGCAATGTATAAGGTTGTTCTAGGACAATGTAAGTTGAAGATGGCAAAAATGGGATGGCATGGGAATGATCAAATTGCTTCCTATAACATAAAAAGCCAGTGACTGCATTACTGCATCAGAAACTCGAGTATAATTTGAATTCCTATGCACCCCTAAAAGAGAGGACATACTTTTAAGTGCATTTTCCTGTTGATACTGAAGTACTGGACAAGGGTATCTTTCAGGGGTGGTCCATGGAAACTCCAATGTCTTTCAATGGCTAGAGCTATACAACATGTCAGCACTGCATACAATTTTGAGTTCTAAGCATTCATACTCGCATGCTAAAAGAAAGATCTTTCAGTATAAATGTCTCAGCTGTCATTACTTTCACATGTAATTGGAGTTCAGCTACAATATATTTCAAAGGGTTTTCCTTTTCTCAAAACTAAAGGCTGAATTGTTACAGATGGTAATTTTGGCAGATGGTTGTATATGAAACTGAGTTTATAATTAGGCCAAATCTGACTTGTGCAATTAAGGCAGTGAAGATTTGGAAAATAAGAAGTGTCAGATCGATATATGATCAGTCTGGTAGCCACAGAAAACTGAAGAAATCTGATCATTCACATTTACAGAATATACAGCCTATTTGAAAATTTCTTCTTAATTGCATGAATTGGAAGATAAGCAACCTTTCATGATCAGTGTAAACTAAAGTAACCATGGCTTTTTACTTACTTAAGTGTATAATCCTTTTTGAATCAGTCGAGGTTAATGAGATGGTCTGAAGCAATCTAACAACTTGCCACTGCTGAGAGAGGACTCTCACAGTCCCCTTCTCTGTGGCTTCCCTCCCTCTGACATTCACCCGACCCCTCTGAAAGTCAGTAAATTCACAGACAGTGACTAGCCAATTTAACTTATAGACAGAAAACAAATCCCTGAGGAATGAGTGGAGGAGGAGAAGAGACAGGCAAGGATGAGGAGACTAGAACTACCCCTTTCAGTGAGAAATGACCTCTTGGGCTCACTCTGACATTTATCAAGCTGCATTTCAAGCCATATTATATCTAGTGTCAAGAAGCTTTCCAGACTGGTAATTGTGTGTGAAGGTAGCATTGCTTGTTTTAGCATCTTCTGACTTTCAGTTGTGTTAAATATTTCTTTGCTCTTGTACCAAGAAGAGATCAGTAATGTCAGTAGTTTCTTGCCCTCAGGTTTCAGTCCCCCTTCATATGCACACTGTTTCCATATAATGCTTTTGCCTATTTTAGGACCACTATTTCTGTAATATTCTTTTTTCTAATGGGGCACACAGAACTTTTTTCAAGATGGCTGACTATCACCATCATAAAAGCATTACAGCTTTTATGTTTCTCTTTCTGCTTCTGCTGCATCCCAATATGTTAGTTGATTTGTTCTACCACAGGTACAATACAGGGATTTTTGATCCATTTTTCCTGACCAAGTATTGCTACAAGAATATTAAAAAAGAGCTTGTAAGTAGTTTTTATAACTAATGAAACCTGCTATTATTAACATAGCTACAATTAGTTCAAAATATTCCTTCCAAAATGCATCCCCCTTGCTCTTCGACACCATGAACTCCACTTGCCATCATGCCATCTGTTCTCCTATCTTCTCTAAACCTTTATAAAGTTCCTCAGAATCTCTTTTAATTTCAATTAACCTGAGTAATTTATGTAGCTTGCACATGTTGTCATCAATCTGTGAACCCTCTTACCAGATTGAACTATATGAGGTTGCTGACAATTAGAGAACATTACCTCTTAAGTTTTTGTCATGTTACAAATTAATGACTTATTTCTACACTTTGCTTTCTGTACCTAAATCGTTTTTTCCTCAAACTGTTACAATAAGGGAGATAAAATATGAAGCTACTTAGTTTTCTTCTTAGACTTTTTTTTTTAATCTAAATAAGTCATTTCAATGTTTTCTCTTTATTCACCCATTTTGAGACACAAAGAATTTTAGTACATTGAAAGCATTTCTTTTACAGGAGCTGGGCTTTTCTATTCCTTTCATTGAACTCTATTAATATAGAGTTCCCACCTTCCTTCTACTGACTGATTTAAATACAGTAAGATCTGCTGACAACAAAACAATAGAGGCAAGCTGTTAAGAAAAATTCTTTTTTAAACTCTGGACATATTCATTAACTCTAAAGACAAGAATTAAGAGTTAATGTGCTAAGAGTTACTCTGTATTTAAGAAAATGAAGGGAACACCATGATCACCTATTTTTACCAAGTTATCAACACCTTGACTTTACTGTAAATTAAACACGAGTTATAATTTATATCCTGCCCTGAACTTTAGACATGTCCACACAAACTGTAATTCTAATATCCTGGTGGTTTGTGGGTGAGTTTAGTTTTTTTGGTTTGATTTTTTTTTTGTTTTGGTTTTGATTGGGATTTGTATAGGCTAACGACTACAAACCCCATCAAAGTGTTTCTACTACTTCAGTGTTTCCCCACAATTCCCCTACATTTCCAGGAAGAAAAGGCACATTCCGATGATACATATCAATGTGCAAGTGCTCTCAGCTTAGGGCAAAGAAACACAGCTAACTTCATTGTCACAGAATTGTGACCGCAGAATTAATACGAATGTCATTCAAATGCTGCCTCAATGTTTTTGCTTGAGTTATGCTAACTAGAGAGAACTGTAAATATCTAAACTTAAACCTGAAGCTCCACTTGCGGCTTTCCTTAAAAATTGCAGAAAGTGTGTGGTAAACACACTGAAAGAAGAAGTTGAGTCAGTCAGTTTGCAGCTTGGTATAACTATGGAGATGCAGACACAACTGGAAGGAAAATAATCTGAGAAAAAAAGCTCCCCAAGTCCGTACAATTTTGGAGAAATATAAATGCCTATTAAATACAAATGCTTATAAAATATAATTCTAAAGACGCCAGTAATACAGTACTCTGAATTCAGTAAATAACTGATAAGAAATGTTAGGTATCCTCACAACATTTGCAATGATGCAACAGAATGCAACCCTTTGGAAAAACAACTATTTTACCTTAATTTTACTGATGATTTTCACAGGGGTTACTTATAAAAAATGCAGTTATAAATTGTGTGCAGTGCATTTACTTCCTATAGAGCTTTAAATCTGGTCAAAAGTATTCATGTGAATTAGAAAGAACCACAGTTGTCAGTAGTGAAACTATTCTGATATATGTTCAACAGCATCCTTGTTACAGATGTGCTGATAGAGAAACTAATGCAAATATTGACACAATATAATGTGATTTCTTAGATGATTTATACACCTAGTTCTCACACGTTTCCTAGGATTGCTCCTCCTAAAGAGGCCACATTAAGCTGCCTGGCCTATCATGAAATTTCTTTGGCTTCCATAATTAATCTCACAGAAAATATATCCCATCATTGAGAAGATTAGTGCAAATCTCCTCAGAGTATATACTTTTCAATGTCTACACTCTAAAATTCCAGTAAGACGTTAGGTATTGTTGTTAGTGATGCAGTTTCTTAGCAAGTTTACTTAAGTGATACTTGTCATCTTGTACAGGAAAAAATTCTTCCCAGTTTTGTAGGAATTATGCCATTTGCTCTAAAATAAGTAATGGAGTGTGTACGCTAAGAGGAATCTATCATAGTGAATAAAGCCAAAAAGCACATCATAATTTGACAATTAGCACTTTAAACAGGTACAAATTCAACAGTAACTGAAATAATGTTCTTGGACGCAAAGCAAGAGGGACTTGTTCCAATAGAAATAAACCAGTGGGCTAAAAATCACATTTTTAAATGTCAGCAACATTCTGTTACAATGGGGAATGACCAACGACACTGTAGACTATCTATTACTGGCAAATGTCTAGTTGATTCCTAAAACCTGTGTGTGAGAAGAGATTTTTTTAAAATGTGCTGAGGAGAAAGAGAAGAAAGACAGGAAATTCACTCCAGTTGATTTAAAGAACATTACAGGCCAGAATTCTTTAAAGGCCAAATGAAAACACCAAATTAAATATTTCTAACATGGTTAGGTAACAAAGTTGAGAGATAAAGGAGAAAGCAATAACAATGACTTGTAAAAGGATTTCCTTTTGTCTCAATAAGTATCTGACTCTTCAAAAAAAAGCAAGGATTTTCTTAATATATTAAGAAAATTACTGAAGTTATGGAGGAAGAGGTATTGTCACTTCTAGAAATGGCAGACCAATATTTCAGAGGGCTCTTCATAACGGTATTAATAGCTTATGAACGTCATCATATAAATAAACCACATATTCCACAGAACAGTAGATTCACTCTAATCCTGAGATGCTTACTTTCTGCAGACAAAATGAAATACAGTAAAACAAGGTTATTCAGAAAATTAATATTTGAAGTGAGCCTCAAAAAGATTGTGGGAAATAAAAATGGCCACTGGACAGACTACTACAAAAATTGTAGAAAACATTCAACAGAGATGAAGCTTAGATCACATGGAAGGAAACAGGATCGTGACAGAGACACCTTCAGTATTTTGGATGCCAGAAATGCTGAAGTTTTCTTGTCAGAGGTGAGGATGCAGACTTAAACACAGCAGAGGCCAGGAAAGGTGCACAAAAAAATTAGGGTAGCACTGTTAGTTTTCTGTCTGAATAGGGAGAGAGAGAAACTTGAAGGACGAAAAAAATCATTTTTACATGTGGGCTTGAGATGTGGTGATAGAAAAAAAAATCCAGAAATTTTGTTCACAGACATGGGGGGAGGAACAAAATCTTCTTGCATCTGTGGCAGAAGAAAATTGATGGAGGATTATGAACACCACCCTGCTTGGGAATGGAGTCTAATTTTAAAAAATAGCAAGATTTTCACTGGATTTAGTAGCCTGAAAAGAGGGCTTTCACTGCCCAGCTTTACACTATTAAAGGAATAAATACTGAAGAAATTTATCAAAACAGTTTGGAACAGACTATGATTATGGCCAGAAGGACATGGATTTAGAGAATGCATGGTAAATCTAGGGCACATTCTTTGCCAGGAATTATAATACAGAAGATCAAAGCAGCTTCAATGACAGTATTTAAACTTATGGTTTATAAATAAGATTTGTATTTCCTTGAAAATAAAAAAAGCAATACCCATCAGAACCATTTAAACTGGCGTCAAATACAGCGTTGATAGTTTTTGCTATTAGAACAGAAACGCAATCCACATGTTGCAGAACCACAGTAATATGAAAAAGACAGCAATTACAAATATTAGAGACTTTTTTTTCTTCTTTTTAAAATAACCACCAAAAAGCTCTGTTTATTCGGGAACATATTTTTTAATCCAAACGAAAGAGGATGCCAAGCAGTGTTATACAAGCTTCCTAAATTCATTTGGCTGACTAATGTTCCTATTCCTGCATGCTTCAAAGTAGTAAAAGAGAAACAAATCTCAAGAAGAACTGGCATTCAGATCTGTATCAGTTTAAAGACATAATGCATAATATTGTCTGCTTGCCATTTAGTGCAAAAGACAAATTTTGCTGAGTTCACTTAATAACGAGCAAACGGAGGCTGGAAATTAGAGGGAACTTAGGACTTCTTTACAATAAAGCATTAGCATGTTTAAATTTCAACCTCCCTAAATTTCTAAGCACTTCTTTTCATTTAGTGAATTATTCGGCATATATGCAGCATATTACAAGTTTAAATGTGTCGTGCCTGACTCCTTACTGCCTTGCTTCAGGCCATTACTTCAGTTAGACCACAAGTCAGTACCTTGATATCCTACTCCCATTTTATACAATTATGAAATCTCCATAAACAGAGAGGAAATTTTTGGATCAACATGAAATGGAGGAACAAACTTCCCTACACACATTAAAATCTCCACGTTTACAGGCACTGTTCAAAAAATAATGAACCTTGCACATCAGTGTATTAGTCCGAGTTTTCAGTATGCGTTGTAGACATTGTTAAGTTCATTCTTTTGTCCAGGAGCAGCTCTTACAAAAACAGTTGCTGTATGATTTGCAGAGTTCATTTTCTGTTCTAAATGGAGACAAATTGTCAGGACATGCACAACTTAAGTTTTACAGTCTGACTTATATTGCCAGAATAACTTTTTTCAAAAGGTAATTAGAGGTCATGTGTTACTAAACAGATCGAAGAATCCATCCAGTGATGTATCATACTGCAAACACAACTGGAAGACATATATTGGTCTGCTGCTACCAAGCAAGCACAAGGTAGCAACGAAAATTTTATTTTTTCCTGATACTTACAAATTAAAATAAATATATATATACCTATCACCTGTCATCATAAAACTCCTTTAAAAAAAAAATAATTGAGCATTATTAAGTTCTTCCTCAAAAAATGAGGAATTAACTTTACCTGTCATGGAATTCTGAGTTTCACAATAAAGAACAAAAACACACAAAGAAAAAGCTATAGATCCAGATGACAAGAAGGATTTAAGATTATCCTGTACAGGACTCAGATAAACCTTTATTCCAAGGAGGTTCTCTTGTACTATCCTCTGCCTTACTTCTTTCATGATGAAGCATGGTGTGAATTGACAGACAGATTATGTCTCTACTGTAAAGGAAATACACACCGTTGGCAGGTACTTCTGCACACGTGTTATTCTAGGTTGAGAGTTGACATTCCAAGGGCTCAGCTGTGCCCACATGACATACAGATTTTCAAATCTCTCAGGCAGAAGGCTTGCACGCCATGCTTAGGACTTCACTGTATGCAAGTTTCTGCACAAACAGAGGCTGGCATCCAAATAAAGAATACTGGATATGAACAGCTGGTTTTGCATGGTGTGTGTTCCTCTGTATCTATGTGGACACTGGTTCAGTGGGGTGAGGTATTTGGATTTCTTTCCAACTTTCATTACTTGCAAGGAAAAAAAAAAGTGTTGTTCATTGAGGAGGAAAGACACTGGAAGGCTATCAGTACAAGTGATCCTGCCTACATCAAGTTGAGAGATTCCAGCCAAAGCAAATGCAGAATGTAGGTGCTATCATACTGCATAGACTGCATATACTTAATGTATTCCTAAAGCTATATTTAGGGTGTTTCTAAAAACTTCTTAAGGTACTTCTAAAGAAGAGATGGTAGAGCAAACTGGACTACACTTATCCTTGGCCTTAACTGTCAGTGAACTGATGTCCTGGAGCTGATGGCAGCAGAACAAACGAAAAGCAGAAGACCAGCTGAATAAGACACTGGATGAAGAGTTTATTGTCAGTGAGACAGTTAATGTGATTGTGTTGAAGCCAGGTGCAGTCATGTAGGATGGCCATGCTTGGAAATACCAAGCTACACAAACAGATAAGACTGGCAGACTGATGTTTTCAGACTCTCATTTGCAGACGCCTAAATCTTTCTGAATGAAGGTTCAGAGGCTGGCATAATTCGCAATCTGTGAATCTGGACTTGTGGCCTGAAACACAGTCCCCCCTACATTCCTAGTTCATATGTCAGCCACCCTCAAGATTGAACAAATAAGCCTAGCAGGTCAGTTAATTTGGTCTTAAAGTATGACTTAAGTCAGGGGCGTTAAAATCTTAATCTGCGTAGGACCAATTCACATTTGGAGCAACACTGAAGTTACACTTCAGATTCAGAGTCTGGACTTGATTTTTTATTTTCTTCCCTCTGGCACAATGCATAATTACTTATACAAAGTAGAACAGTTTCAACAAGACAGGCTGGATGGTTAGAGCCTTCTTGGAGACCTAAGTTCCGACCCAAGATGTGAACCTGTGTCTCTCTCACTCCAATGAGTATGCTCAAGTAAATTCTTTTAGATCAGCCTTTCTCTGTCTGGATTGAATCAAGGTTGTTTGCAAACCCAGAGGTAATCTCTGTAGACCATACACTCATCCTCTTGTGACAGACCAGTCTAAACCTGCAGGTTTTGCAGAACATCAGTCTGAGCTGAACCCACCTCTGCCCCAGCCCAAAGGCTGCCAGCACACACCCCTCTCTGATTTCCCAGCTCCGCTGCCCAAAATCAGAGAGAAGCCAGTGAAGGTGGAGAAGTACCAAGATACCCAGCCTGACTCCTAGAAACTCTTCACTGGAACATTAAGAAATACCATGCAAATGGCTGTTATAAACAGGCACCAAATCACAGATGGGAGAAGAGGTAGCTCTTGAGGCTTGGGCTAAATACGACCTCGAGGGTCATTCCTGAATCTGATCTTCTCCATCCAGTAGGTTTTGCAGCAAAAATGAAGAAAAAGAAAAATAACCAAATGCTGCAGTCCCTTCATACTTACAAGTGCTCTTTAACAGCAGTGAAGGTTTGGGGCTAGGAGGTATCTGAAAGGTGGGTCTACAGCAGACCTGCTTGAGAGAGCCTTCCAGGAGCCCTGACCACTGCCAATGAACACTGTTAATCCTTCAGGTGGAAGCCTGCACTCACCTCCTGCAGCCTGCACCACCTGGTCTCACTTCTAGCATTGGTTCAAGTGGTAATGGAATAGCTGGAGGCTCAGGACTTACCCACTTTGCAAAACAGTGTGCTCCAAAGCATGGCTCCAAAGCAGTGAGTAGCACAAGGGCCTCCTTCAGGCAATACCTGCAGCGACATCTTAGACCTGATGCTATTTTCACCTTGCACCTAAACTTAAGTCTGCTCCACGCAGCAACAATAACGCAATAATATGTATAAAGCAGAAAATTCCTAATCAGGTTTAAAATGGTTATCACATCCATCTACCTCGTATAATTTAAACATTGTTTAAACAGAAACAACAACCAATCATTCACCCAGTGGTTATTAGATAATAATGGGAAATTAGAGGATGATTTATTTGCTACGTTACTGTGATCCAAAGTGTTCATTAATTGAACTCCTAAACTGGCTTTTATTTAGATATACAGTAGAAATAACGTCTTCATTAGTGTATCTACTTTCATTGACTTCAGATATTATGCATGCTACCAGCTTTAATCAAATAAAATACTTAACACTATTTCTATTTTCTCTGTTTGTAACTGTAACGTATTTCCAGTTTTCATTCTCATACTAATATATGTCTGATACTATTTACATTTGTCAATAACTAAAACCATCCAGCAAAGAAATCTATATTTTATGTGCTCCCCGCAGTCAGTTATTTCAGCATCAGTAATATTTACGAACATCAGTTTTGCAGGTTTACATATGACTCAGTACGCAATGCAAACATGGGCCAATCGATAAAAATAAAGAGGAGCCCTACCCCTCTTCACTCACCTTACATTCGTCCATCTCCTTTTTCCACAAGTGCACAGGGAAAAAAAACCAAAACCAAAAAACAAGCAGATTTGCAGTATGTTTAAAAGGCTGACTAACCTCAGGTTTGGCATACCAAAGACCAGGGTGAGAACAAACGCTTTCGTTTTCATCTGTCAGCTCCCACACCACTCAAATGGAATTGCGTAGGGAGATTTTTCCTGCCTTGCTTCAAACAAATGGGTGTTGTGTTTACATACTGCATACTGAGCATTGCCCACCCGAAGCCAAGGGCTGCATCTTGCCAACTCTTAACTTTCGTACAATATGGCAATTACATGAGCCAGCATACCATTAAGTCACATAACAAAACTTGGAGAATGGCACTGTCAGCTTGCAGAACTGTACCTGAACAACTGACATGCAGTGCACAAAAGGAGAAACTAGATTTCAGTGCGACAGCAGAACTGGGTCAGAAGCAGACAGCGTTAGCGGCCTCAGTTTAAACTATAAAGCCAAGTGCCACATAGTTCATGGAGATAAAAACTTACAGGCACATGATACAAGCAGGCGAAGGAAAGAAAAATAATAAAAAGATCACTAAACACGACTTACAAAATGCTACCCCACCCTAGAGTCTTCCAGGTCATCTGCTGTTTATTCTCCATACGACACTTTATTCCAGGATGTGCTTTCCAGCTGCAGTACTTGCAAACTGGCCACCCCTAAGCAGAGTCAAAACCAGGGTAAAAGAGAAAGAGACCTTAGTCCATTACTCGCTGTGAATAGCACAACAACTTTCTGGCTCCAGCAAGTTCTCTTTTTCTACCTGATGAGCAGCAGATCTATACCTACCGTGAGCTCCAAACGTCTTCAAGTGCCTAGTGTTCACTTTTTTGCAGAATGAGCAAGAAAGATTGGAGATCAGAGCTCACTGTTTCCCCTAAAATAATGACTCTGAAAGCTCACACCAAGGTATCAGATACCTCCTTCGCGTTTCTGATTTAGCCTGCCGATATGAGACCGGAGCAGGCAATTTGTGTACTAATTTTTTTCCAGGTACTGTTCCATAATAATTTCTACAGAGGCTCCCACTTGAGTGACACAAATGTACTACAGATAGGACAACTGAAGAAGGTCATTTAACTACCAGCAGTAATGCACACATTCAGAGGTAAAAAGCCAAGCTCGGATCCAAGACCTTTCTAATACTGAGGTTTCTAAGTGGTTGTGCATTTAACCCACTGCTGAAGATCAAGTGCTTGAACCAAGTATCTGTGGTACCTTAACATCAGCAGCCTTCTGAGCTAGCCCCATGGGTGACCCCTCCTTGCAGCATATTTCTTAGTAACTTAATCCTATTTAGACTGTCTTCAAACCAAACAAAGAACAAGCAAATCAAAAATCTGCTACATGTTTTTGCAAGATTGTATCACATTAGCATCACTCATCCTGTTTTGTTCAAAATGTAAAAGGCTGTCCAGACATCAGTGATATTTTATTTGTTGTAATATTAACACGCAGAATGACATAAACACACTTCTGATAATGGTTTTAATTACTAAGTATATAAATCCTCTCATACAAGTAGTCCTTCAGTAAGATCAATCCATGGAAATAGTCCCATTAAAAAAGGATTTGTATAACTGGATTCTAAATGTTTAATCACATTTCTAAAGGCATTATTACTTTAAAAAAAAAATAAATATCCAGGAGGTGTGGGTACATTATACATTTATCATACTGTATAGTTTCAGAAACAATCCTTCTAGGACTTACATGTTTGGGGAACATGCTTCTGCAGTTCCTGTGGTTTCTCAGGTTAAGACTGATTTAAATAAACTGACCAACCTCCTCACTTCTAGTCTAGCATTCAGCACGACTCTTCTCTTTCAGCACTTTTTGTTGCACTGATGTATGACTCAGCTACTCCTTCAGCTACACTAGTTATATATTATCCCTGTGTAACATTACCTCAAACATCAAAATCCCTGATTTATTTTAACCACTATCCAGGTATTACTAAGTGTTTTCAAGGCTCAGTGATGTAGTGGTTCTCACTTTCTGTACTATGTCTATTGCAGAATATTTTATCATAAGAAATGTTAACTTCTTTCCTGGTCCTGGCTTCCCAATCCTGTTTTTTCACTACACCAGTTACCAGTCTAGACAATGGCAAAAGTAGCCACAGGAGAGCATAAAGACTAAAATTTACTTTAATGTGCCAGCTGCCCCAATGCGCTTAAGTCCTCCTCGTATCCACTTCACTTGCTCTCTCTTTACACAAGGGTCTTCACAGTTTTAGTGGAAAGTCTTTCTCAAAGTATCTCCTGCTCTGATCCCCTCAGATTAATAAATGGTTTGGTATCACATTTGTTCGCTAATCCTTAAAATGAAGAAAACAATCCTTTGGAGAGCTAGGAGCCTGTCACTGTCTCCAAAAAGCAGGAAGCATAACTGCTTGAAGGCTGACAGATGCTTCACCACCACAACAAGAAGCTGTTCCACAGGCTACAGCTCATGAGCCCCTGAGTCAAGCCATATGGTCCTGAATGCCAAGACTGCCTGTCTTTCCCAGTTTATTGGGAGAGAAGGATTATTCCTGCTTTGCTCTGAATTTGCAAAAGTACTGTGTTGGTTTTAGAAGTTTACAGTTCATATGAAATAAAATGCTTGACCGCTTGCACTCATAAATCCTCATTTGTTTGCTCAACATTTTTTTCTTCTCTGAAGAAATAGCCCTAGATGTATGTTTCTGTGGGCTAGGATAATATCTTGTGACTTCACTGCTATTCACTCCAATATTAAATGAATGCATATAATGAAGCACACATAAATATGGCTCTTGCACTTTAAGAGACCCTTCCCAACTAATAATCTATTCAGCGTATTTGACCAAGTAAGTGTATAAGGTCTGAAACAACAGCTTTGAGGTGCAAGGCATCTTTAGTCATCCAAAGGGAGTAACAGCAATGGATATATGCTGTTAGAAATCAGAACTGATAATTTAAGATAATACCTCACTGTACTTCAGCATCACAAAAATTAAGTCTCTAAGTTATAACTCGTTAAGCATGGGTACATTCTCCAGTGCTTGGGCCAGATGAGATTTAAATATTTCAGAAAGCGAGTACTTCTAATTCCCGTCGTCTCTTAAAAAACTATGCCCAAAAGACTTCAGTAAGGTCCTTCCTTTTTTTAAAAAATATATTTTATGTCTTTTCCAATGACTGTATGCTGAAGTGTCTTCAGGCTACTGGTGCATGGGCGACCCAGCAATCACCAAGAAATAGGGGAAGGCAAAAAAGTATCTTGCTTCTACGCAAGAAGTGGAGGGGAAAGCAAAACCCCCAGCGCAGGAGCAGCGGTGTGCGTGTCTATGCATTGTTCTCCCTCAGAGCTCAGTCTCGGTACTGAGTAGCCCTGGCTCTCACTGAGGTCACCCAGGATGGAGGGTACAGGCACCTTGCAAAATCAAGCCTTAAACTTTTACTCTTCAGAGTTTCCCTGAGCTGCTTCTTGTTACGAGACGATTTTTCCACTCGTGTCTGTTCCCATCCTTCCTTTTAAAAAACGCACAGCACAGCGATGGCAATCGCTACCAAACTCGGAGAAATAAAGGCAGGGACCCCCACAACGGTACGGAGCGGCTCTTCACGGCGGGGCGAGGGAGGGCGAGGGGCGGAATGCCGGGGGCTCCCCGCAACCCCGACCCGGCGCAGCACGCTGGAGCGGCTTGAATGGGGCTACTGAGCACAGCAGCCACGGCACTGCTGCCTCCGATTACTTCGTGTTTTCGCACTCAGCTCGTCAGTGTAACACAGGCAACTGATTTATTACGGCAATTTTTCCGAGTGCATTCTGAGATCTCCCACGGCTCAGCTGCCGATCCGGCCACTTGCTCCAACTTTTCCACGGGCTGCGGGCGTCGAGGGCAAGACCGGGCGGTAATTTTTTTCTCTCCCGACCCCGCTCCCCCAAATCGCTCGTCAACGGCAGCAGTTCCCATCCCCGGCGCCCCTCACCTCTCGGGTCGCCGGGGAGCCGCCGCCCCTCCCCCCCCCCCCCGCCCCGGACGCGGGTGCGCGCTCCCCGCACGGCGGCTGCCGTGACCCGCGCACCCCTCTCCGCTCCAGCAGCGCCCCCGGGCCGCAGCGGACCTTCTCCGCCGGGGAGCCGCGGTCCAGCCCGTGCCCGGCAGGTAGGTCCGGCCGCCCCCGGCCGCCCCTCGCCCCCGCCGCCCGGCCTCACTCACTTGTGCCTTCTTCATAAGGAACGGCAGCGCTGCAGTCCAGCCCAGCCGGCCGTGTGCAAACTCCCTTCAGCGGAACTGTAGCTCCAGCATAATGCAGCAGCGGATAGTCCACGCATTGGGGTTGCCCACGGCGAGCCCCGCGCTGCCTCTGCCTGCCCCGCTTCCCCCGCCGCCGCTCTGCGCGCCCCGCTGCGCCCCTCTCCCGCGGCGTGAGCGCCCGCACCGACTGGAGCCACAGCCGGCGCCCGGCCAGGTCTTTTATATCTCCAATCTGCCTCCGGCAGCAGCGGCGGCAGCGGCGGCAGCGGCAGCCCAGGCAAGACACGCCTTTCCCCTCCCTCCCGCCCTCCTTCCCTCCCTCCCTCCTGGAGGACCGGGAGCCCTGGCAGACCCCGCGGGGAGGGGGAAACCCGAGTAAACTTAGGGGAAGTTGGAGGCAGGAACAAGCCGAGCCTGCCCTTTCGCAGCGCAGGAGGGAAGCGCGCCCGCCGCGGGGCCGGCAGGGCCGTGGGCTGGCCCCCGCGGGAGAGCGGCGGGCGGGGATGGGACGGGATGCGGGGGGGATGATGCGGGGGGGATGATGCGAGGGATGCGGGTCAGGGGGCGCTCGGTACCGGCCCCCGGGGTGGGGAGGCTGGCAGAGGGCTTCTCCCGCCCGATGCCTGCGGACTCGGCGGTGACCGAGCGAGGCGACCCCAGCCGCCCGGGGCGGGGCGGGGCGGAGCGGGGCCGGGGTCTCTGGCAACTTGCGGGGAAGCCTCCGGCCGCCGCGGCACTTGAGGTCAATTAGGCTGCCGGCGTCGAGCCAAGCCCTTGGGTTGGGTCCCCCCAGCCACGCCGGTGAGAACCGGGAGGGGGTCCCTCCGGCCCGGGGCCCGCCGCCGGGGCGCCGCCTCGGCCTGCGGCGGGGAAGGCAGCGGGCTGGGAGGGCTGGCAGAGCTCCCAGCAAGTGTCCGGTATTTTCAGAGCAGCACCTAGCTGCGGCAGCGGCGTGCACGCCCGGGAGGCAGCTCCGGATTTGCGATTTCCATTTCAGTGTTGCCTTTCCATAATCGGCGAATACAAGTTAGGCACTGGAACAAGCATTTCAACTAGAGCTTGAAAACTCCTTTTACCTGCTCCAGCCACAGAAAAGTTGTTGAGCAGTGCCTCCTAATGCTTGTGTAAAGGTGATCCTGCAGGTCTTTTAACATACTATTCAATTTGCATACCATGTAAATAGTGTATTAGGGTTGGGTGTGGAAAAACGACACTTGATTTTTACTGCGTGGAGTCCTGCTGGCAAATCCATCCCAGCAGTAGCGACAGAATTTGAGTCCTCTTCAGAGAAGACAGCTGTCAGGTTAGCACAGACTAAATCTTGATCATGCATTGAATGGAAAGAAGAAATGGTTTACGGAACTAGCATTTCCTGAGACAGCAGTCTTTGGTGATGATTAAAAAGCATGTTAACATGGAGTGAATAAAGGATAGTCAGCCCAAGTCAGTGGTCATTTCCTAAGCAAGATTAGGTATGCTCAGAGTACACAGTAAGATATTTCATTAGAAAAGTTTGTCTAGTTTTAACGTAGAATTAATGATAAGTTTTCAAAAGACTGGGTTTCTGCCAAAGTAAAGATGAGCTGTTCAGGTACAGAAAGATTTTGAACCCATCCCCAACTCCACTATATATTTGAGTTTCAGTATAGGGCAGTTAAACATCTAATCTCTTTGTGCCTCTGCATCCAATCCAGAAAAATTGGCTGATAATTTTCTTTTACAGCATGACACTGCTGACAAATTCATTACAGTTTTTTTTTTCAATTCTTGATTATTACCATGCTGAATTACCTTGGCGTTCTTGTGTTACCCTCTGAGCTTTGTCAGACTGTTTTATATGCATATTGTAATAGTCTCTTCCTCTAAAAGGTTATGATTCAAGCAATAGACAAGCAGTGAAAGGGAGGAAGCCTGTAACAACAAAAAAATCAAGGACCACACTCACTGAAAGGATATTTTGTATATCACCTAGCGGTGATCAACCAATACTGCTTCCACAGTCTACACATTTAGCAAATAGGGCCAGGAAATTAAAATGTTATGGCATATTTCCTCCTTAGAACAGATGACAAGTTTAGTCTCCTGGGGAGAAGCCCTGGAAAGTGTGAAAGAGCAGTCTGTCATAGCAGTTACCTACCTTATGGAAAACACTTCTGTCCTTTCTCTGCCTTGAGCTCTGTCACAGTCCACCGTTAGTCATGACAGGAAAGCTTTAGTGGATGCCCTGCGTCCAGTTACCTTACTGATAGTCATGTAGAGACGATAAGACTCTTGGGCCTGATTAAGTTTCTTTACCACCCTAGCATTGCGCACCTTTTCTCTCCATCCCTGATCTGAGTTCTTGAACCTGCCCCTGTGTTTAACCAAGCCCAGCTATAGTGGAATAATGCCCTTTTCATCTCTTCCTTTACACTGGCAATTTGCAAGTGTATTGTTGCTGACATTGACCTCAGTACGGTTTGGGAATTCTTTTCTATGAAGTTCAGAGTTTAATAGTTTAAAATCTTTGATAAGTTATGTCCATAACTCATAAAAAAGCATGTTTTTATTAGTCTTGCCCATTTCCAACATAGTACCAACTTTTGATTTACCAAGTGAGAACTGGTTAGCCATGGACCGTTAGTGCATTGAGTGGTAGGTTTCCAAAGCACAACTGCAAACCGCAGTCTTTTATGGCATACCTCATCTGCATTTCTAAATGCTTGAGGGTGAACACAGGCACCAGTCATAGTTCTGTGAAAACCTGTTTCTTCACAGGGAAGCTGTGGAAAATAGTGTTGGTCATCCCAGCTCTTCGCAGGATTTGGTTCCACCCACTCAGCAGGATTGACCTTCACCAGGAATACTGTTCTGCATATATAGAAATAGCAACAATTGAAGCAGAAATCATGCCTTTCCAGTCTAGTGTGAATGGAAGAGTCTCACCATCTTCTGCAGGTGAGAAATGGCTGTTAAGTGCTGTTTATTTTGGAATTCTATGGAATATCTGCTGTACTTTCTATGGCTCCAGCCATGAGAAGGATGACCCTACTCCGCATGTCAATAGCTTGGCTGCCAGCTGGAACAGCCAGAATTCAGGAATATGCAGAATCAGATTCAGCCTCAGCCATTGAGGTTGCTGGGTTAAAAAGTGCTCTGCACAAGCTTGGAAAATAGAAAAATTTCTCCTATGAAACCACCTAAACTGTGAAGGTAAACACCAGTGTGTATGTATTAGAAACAAAACACACTAATCCCATCTAATCTGTTACAGACTCTGAGCGTGTGGAGGCGTTTGCTGGCACCAGAGGCCCAGTCTGTAGTGTTAGCTCAGTTAACTCCTCTCCCCCTGTTCTTTTTTAAGGACATACAGTAATAGGTACAAGCTTTCTTAACCTACTTCAGGCACATAGAAATAAAAAATAAGAGTTAAAATTGAGGTATATAGAGCCAAGAAACTCAAAAGGTGCCCTCAAGCTTCTTCAGGTTTTATTTACAGAAGTACTTAATTGTAGGGGAATCACTTCTCTACAGAAAAGAAAAACCTTGCAAACGTGCAAGATCTACAGAAAATTATATGAATTACTTTGATATTGAGGAAGTACATTGAGATAACTGTCTCCGTAAGAGACCTTCCCTATCTTGGATACCACAAAATGTACTAGGTGTTATTCTGTGATTGAGAACTCATATATTCTAATCTCAGAGCACAACCACAACTGAGTATTAGTACTTTGATATTGGATCAAAGTACATATTTTGAATTTCTAATTGAGCCACCTTATGCTTAACAGTTACCAAAGTGACTGTTGGTTTCTTTTAAGCACCATAGATCCTTTGTGCTTTATACAAATGATAGGGAGAACTTTTGTGGTTATTCAATATTACTAATCAGCAAGTAAGTGAACAACTCAATGAAGACTTAGGTCCAAGGGGACACCTACACCACTATGGAGCCACTTTTATTTCATTGAGCACCATGAGAGCACAGGATTCAGGTGCATTTTTTTCATTCACATGATCTGGCTCTAAAGATTAATTTGCAAAAAGTAGTTTCCGTGTAACTGTTTGATTCTCCATAATACATTAATACAGACTGGGATTTTAGGGATAATGATGTTGTTATATGGTAAAATCACTAACTGGCCGGTTCATTTGGCAGACTGATTGGCAGACCAGCTGAGGGTAAATGTAATATTCTGGA
This sequence comes from Nipponia nippon, assembly GCF_047370975.1. Lineage (NCBI taxonomy): Eukaryota > Metazoa > Chordata > Aves > Pelecaniformes > Threskiornithidae > Nipponia > Nipponia nippon. The sequence goes on from NW_028262347.1 coordinate 48,693,964, forward strand.
TGAATAGAGATGTCTCCAAATTAGAAAGAAAAATATTTATGAATTGAAATTCAATTATTTCTTGAAATTACATTATGAGTAGCTCAGTACCTCATTATGATGATTCTTTAAAAAAAAGTGCACTCTGAAAGCCATCTAGATAGAGGAAAAAGAAGCAGCAAGCAGTGCAGCATAGGAGTGGAGCATAGGTGCTTCAGACTATTGGAAATCTGTTCAAGAAGTGCAAGTGAAGGAGGATGGAGTTATATGGTTGTGTGTGAGATTTGTTTGCCCAGAAGGAGCTATGGAGACAAGCGGTAGACAAAGCTAGAGTGTAGTCTTTGTTTTCACTGGAAGGAAAGTGGGCTTTGTTCATCTGACTACCATCCTCGTCTGAACTACTGATGGAGGTAAGGAATGATGAATTTTTACTGAAAGTCTAAAACTGCTTCTGTCTGCTAGTGTCTTCGCTGCTTTACTTTGCAGTAAAATGACAGGTTTGTTTCCAGTAGGATTTTACAGAAGGATAATTAGCATGCAAAAGATACTCTGATAATATTAATATTAAAAAAAACTAAGAAAAGTTTTTGGCAAGGAAGACAAGCCCAAAATAGGAAGTTGCACTGATGCTGTTAAAACTCGATCAGAGCCTGTAAAAATATAGTTGTAGCTGCTAAAAAGTAAATGTCCATTTCTTGACTTACATGAAAGCTTCTTTCTACTATTCTTTCAATATACTACAGTTTTAAAGCAGTCTAAAATGAGCATCTGAAGATCTCGCTGTCATGAGGGAATTCTCAGCTAGAAAAAAACTGGTACATGGAGAGCATAACTTGGGAAAAACTGATGCTGCTGGAGTTCTGTGATCCTTGGCAATCCCCCTTTGGCTTCTGATGACCCTCTGGATGTTAAAAGACATTACTAGAAATGTGGGGCTCCTTGAAACTCTAAAAGTTTTACAGCCACTAAGGTTCCAAGAAGATCAGAGGACAGCAGCAGTTCAAAGGTTTTCTTTGGTCTTAACTCACGGGGTTTTTTCACATACGTGCTAAGAGGGGTCTGATTCATCTGGGATTGCACTCAAAAACACTACATCTGCTTTTGAGGAATTACTTACATGTGTGATCTTGAAAGTTATTCAGTTGTCCAGATCAGGGAGACCTGCTGGAGTGCACTGTGATTACTTTGATGGAGTAATTTGTTTCCTTCTATGGTGAGGGAGGTTGCAGGGATGAATGGTGCCTATCCAACTCTGGTCTTGGCATTCAGTCAGAAAGAGACCAGAGTATATATTGGGACAGACAAATCGGCTGTTTTCCAACCCTTGAGTTTGCATGTAACCAGAGTATACTGTGTTGTGGTAGTTGCTAGTGATTATGTTCAGCAGTGTTCAGCATGGCTCAATTTACCAGAGTCCAAACAACACCTTTGTCCTGTTTTTGAAATGATGGAATACCCAGCCCACGAGGACAATTTATTCTTATTTGCAGAGGTTTCTGTACTGGCTTTGGTCGGAGGGTTGGAGAGCAGTGCTCAACTCTCTGTTCAGCAGATGCAGTTAGTAGTCCTCACTGAAGAATACTCACTTCCTGAAGTCCACCAGCCATCTACTGTGGAGTGCCTCCTGACATGCTGGATGAAAAAAGAGCACTTGCTTATCCTACAGATACTGATTTCTTCAAGATGCTATAGTTGATATCTATCCCCACATTCATACTAGGGGATATTTCAGTATCCACAGGCTTCCAGTCATGAAGGAACAGGGAGATTCGTCATTGCTTCTTAAACAGGAATACCAGAGGCACTGGCATGACTATTCAAAAGTACTGGAGCTCATGCTTCCAAGAAGCATGTTCACAGACAGTGTAAAACACACTGCCTACAGCATTACAAGGAATTATAGTTACTGTATTAAATAATCATTATTTCCCTGATGTTCATATGATTTTTAACTTTCCTCACATTTTGCCCTGTTTTCCACTTTGGGAGAAAAAGACGACAATTACACACTACAGTCACCAAGCCAGGCAGTGTTGGGAGTAGGCAAACTCAAGCTGATACATCATCTTGGACATCTATAGTGCAACTAGATGTTTATTACAGGACAAGACAACCACTGCTTATTATGTCTAAAATTCAGTTGTTTGCCTGTCATGAGATCAGTTTGTGTAGCCTAATGCAGTAATTACAGTTATACAAGCTCAAAAAAACTCCATGTTATTTTGCTTCTACAATTCTATTTACAAAGAAAATAACATAGTTTATCATTTTTACCATACTTAAGTAGCTCCTCATTATATTCATATTTTGATTCCAGTAATTTAGAGGTGATAAACATATGAGAAATAAATATCTCTGTTCCCAGATTTGTTTCCTACATCTCTTGATTTGCATTAGTCTATGTCATCCTATTCACAGTAATTACAACCCTAGGGAATTTCATGATAAAACGGGTTCATCTGAAAACAAAACACTGTGTAAATGGGATTGGATATAAATATTCACTATTTACAGGGAAAACTGAGACTATTCCTGTTCAATGAAAAATTGTGATTTTTTTTTTTTTTGTATAGTGCATTTAATTTGAAGAAAGGGAGAGATACACTATCAGGTGCAGTGACTTCAGAGCCATATTATGTCATCACTTTTCTCTTTGTTTGATGACATCTGATTGCATTAGGAGTCTAGGAAGGACTAAAACGTAGGTAGGAGTGAAAGGACTTCCCAGGCTGAGCCCCCTGCCATCAAGAGAAATTGTATCATTCAGTCCTTTTGAAGGTTTGTCCATTTCTAGGATAAAATGAGTTAAGTTTCTTGCCCCTGCTCTTCTATGGGAATGTTGTTTTAGAATTTGACTCACCTCATGGTTGGAAACCTTCTTTTAATTTGAAGCCTAATATATTAATTGTTAATTTATACATGTTTGTTCTTGGGCCAAAGTTATCCTTTACCATAAATAGCTCTTTCCTTTCCTGACTGCTTTTTGATCCTCCTGCCCAACCTACTGGCAATATGTACACTAATAAACAAAACAGAGACAAAGCATGGGCTCAAGTACTGGCATGCAATGGTCTTTGGAGTTTAATTTTTAGCACTCGCTTTGGCACAGTTTTGGTCCAGCCAGCTGGTGTTCTCCAGATCTGAGCTCAGCCAGAGGAAGCGTACAAGCCAGGATCCGTTTCCAGTAGGCAGTTACCCCCTGTTCTGGGGAAGGAAGAGAGTTGAGCTGCTTGGATGCAAGCCATCCTCTGCCACTTACCTTGGAGCCAGAGAATGGGTCCAGGCCTAAAGCTGTGGTTTGGGTTGCCTCTTTTAATGCACGCACTAAAAATAGTATTTGCAAGTTATATTGGGGAAAAAAAAAAGTTTGTTAAAACAGGTGTTCAGGAAATGCCCAACCACAGCACCTGTGCAGTAAAAGTCAACCTTAATTCTGGAATATCCTCCCTTTTGACATTTGGAAATGCAATCAAAGCATTCTATTAACATGAAAAAAAGTGAGAATGCAGAAATGACCTTATGCAAAAGTATTCTCCCCTTGACTAGAAGGTCATCTGCTGTTGGAGCTCATCGAGGGAGTGAGATCTCACTGTGCCAACAAGAGGTTATGGTGCACTGAGAAACTGTCTGTTCTTGTTGTCCCTATGTATTAGTGCAGGGAAACACTCAGCTAAAGCTTTTAAACTGATGAAGAACGGAGGATGGGAAGATCAGGCAGTGAGTCCAGACCTTTTGCAGGAGACCATGAATTTGCTATAGATATCCCTTTAAAGATAAACAGAGAGGAAAGGTAGAAAGTTAATGATTTTTCCCCATCTAAAAGGACTCGGTGTAACTAGGGTGGTTTTGGTCCAGCTGTAGAGAGAGGCCCTGTTCAGAACTGGAGTCCCCGTTAGAATGCTGAGAAATGTTTGAAATTAGTTTTGTGCAATAGTTTAGAACCCCCAAACTGAAAGTTCAGTTTACTTTACTATGTGTTTACTTGCATAAGAAAATAGAGAATTAAACTATTTTGCTTTGATTTTAAGTTTCATTAAGATGGCAGTACTAATCCTCACACAAGTCCTGAGCTCTGATAGGACAGACAATCAAGAAATGTGAAGATGAGATTTTCCCCTGCCTCCCAGTTTTGGAAATAATCCAAAATTGAGAGCTGTGACACATACATAAGCCTGAGTCATTCCTCAGACCGGTTTCATGTGGAATTAACCACTACATTGCTCTTCTATTGGACGTGAAAAAAGTGCCACCTGTATGGTGAAAGGATGATGTATTTTTCTGTTCTTTTTTCTTAAGATTTTGTAAACAGTAGCAATTTTCATTTAATATATACAATCTATTAAGTCATTCACTAATTTTAAAGAGTGGTTATAAAAAGAAAATGTAGTTCAGTCTGCTTTCATTTATGAAGTAATATGAATTCAAAGTATTGTTTTTAGAAGGACAGATTCATGTGACAGCTCTTTCCCCAGAGTTTCCAGCTCTGGAGGACTGTGCTTAATGACTTTCATTTTCTTTCTTTTTCTCTGCATCATGCAATACTGTGTAACAGTCATCATCCTCAGCTGTTTCAGAAGGATGATTTGCCATATTTTCTCCCTTAGTCCTAGGTTTAGTGAATGGTTATTTCAGAAAGCATTAGGAGAGCGAGTGAGAGAGAGAAAGAGAGAGAAACGCAGATATTTTTGTTTAATTTTAGTCTTTTTAAATTTTTCTGAAGTTATTCCTCAGTTATTGTATTGCTATCAATTTCGCAAGCTAACTAAGCATCTTGTAAAATATAAGTACTTCTTTATTTTAAACAAACTGCCTTTCAATATCATTTAGTTACCTTGTGTTCTTTAACTGTTGTAGAATTTACAAAGGAGCACTTAATATATATTTGGTGCTTCGTTATTTGTTACATATCTAACACATATCTGCTTATCTTTTCTCTAGACTAATAATTAAACCTTACTAGTGCCTTTTTTATAGGAAAATCATACCATGACTTAGATAAATTCCATTCTCTATCTTTTATCATAGCTTACCCTGTTAAAAAGATGCTGAAAGAAGGCATGTTTGTTCCAACAGACAGGAGCCAAGCTTATGTAGTGATGCAGACAGCACACTTCAGGCTAGTACTGGAAATGATATGGTTAAATCTGACAGGAGCCAGCTGCTAAAAATTGCCATCAACAAATTTTGCTGCCCCTAATGGCAGCCTTTCCCAGGAGCTCCGGCTCTCTGTGCTCGAATGGCCCTTCCTCCTCCTCTCTTAAACTGAGCCCTAGCCATCCCCCCTTCCCTGTACGTCCATTTGTCTGTATAGGAGAAGGAGGAGTGTATCCTTGCCAACTTCTTGCCTCCTGGCCCTGGCCCTGAAATTGGTTGCTGTACCCTGGCAGCGCATGATCCTGGAGCTCTACATCTGTACACTGCAGCTAGTGACAAATAGACAGCTTCGAGCTGCCTGCTTCATCTTCTCTAACACATTTACTTTCTCAACACATTCATTTTCTTTGTTAGATGAAATATTAAATCCAGTTCTAAAAGGCAGAAATCACAAATGTGGAAAACAGTGGTTTTCTTTAGTGATTGAAATAACACTTTTTCAGTGAAAAGAGGCTTTGTAAATGAAATAAAGCAAGATCAGCTGTGCTTTTTAATATTTCAGAGACACTTGTAGCTGTGGAAAAGGTAGATATGATAGCTGGTCCACCATACACTCTGCAGCAACAGAGAAGTGTCAAGGCATGAGGCCCTCCTAAGTTCTCAGCTTTAATAATGGATGAAGAGTTCTGTTAACCCTGGATTAAGAAAAGGTTATTAATTTTGAACACCACTAAAGAAGCCTTATTTTGGAGAATGGAGAGTCTGTTTTGTGGAAAAGGATAAGATCTTGGTTTGCTTGGTCTGGTAGGCCAAAAGCTAAGACATGCTTTTCTGTGGAGGTCAAGGAAATAAAGAGGTAAAGCAGGAACAATAAGGTAGTAATATTCACACAAGAATGTGTAGATATAAACTGGCCAATAGCCAGCTTAACCTGGAAACCAGCAAACCACACAGGACTGATATTCTTGATTGGCCTTCTGAAAGGAACAGGGGGAAGAAATCATACCCACATGGAGTTCAGTCAGTGTATGAAGGGGATATGTTGTGCTTGTAGGAGAGAATAGCAGGTGACAAGAGCTGCAGACCAAGGCCGTCTCCTGCTGTCCTGTCAGAGGTGGGATAGTAATCCTAACTGTCTGGTGAATGTTAGTGCATGAAATTCTTTAATCTCTGGTTTTCCCAACAAATGAATATCCAACTATGCCCCTATAGAGAGGTATGTGGTGCCTCTCTGCTATGATGAGAAACATTTCCCTCTCAAGCATTGTCACCGATGTCCTTTATAATCTCCTGTTTGTTCTTTCAGCAATAGAACCCCCTGACATGATTTTTATGTGGGATGTAGTGGGTGATACAAAGGAGATAAGGACAAGGAGAGTTTTCCCTAGCCTGCACAAGGTAGTAGCACATCTCTTCATTACTGTAAGGACCAGTAGGTGTTGTAAGTTCTTCCTATGTCATATGTTACCATGCTGTGAATCAGGAAAAAGTCCTCAGTACATAGTAAAGGTAAGCTACAAATGGAATATATTATGTTGGAAGCAGTTGGGAATATCTTAAACTTGTCTTTTTACAAGCCAATAATGCCAACAAGAAGTGATCTTTCAAAACATGTATGAATGTGTCCATGCATTCATAATAAGAGAGACTGATCCTATGCTGGTGCTGTGATGTAAGCTAGATCTTCAGCAGTCTAAACCCCTTCTTTCTGTGCTTTCTTTTTGTCTAGGGGAGATATGACATGTGTCAGGCTTTGGATGTTTCAGACATGTTCAGCTATCCTCAAGCAGGCCTGCCTATTTCAATGCCCTGAAAAGGTGGAAGGATACTAGAAACAGAAGAACTAAGAATGGTCTTGGAAACTAATCCTATCTCTGATCCAGAGGGGCAATATTATGGGACAGATGTAGTGACGGGTCCCACCTCTGTTCATTTTACAAAACCTGAACTAACTGTTGGCCAAAGCATGGGATTAAAAAGGACTGCACTCAATTTTAAGAAACCTGTTTTCACAATTGCCAGCTTTCCTGGGGTAAGTGAAGTAGTGAAAAAAGGCTGCAAAACTCAGTGGCTTAAAGCAAAATATATTTATCCTATTGAAAAATTCCTTTAGCTAACTGAAGTTCTTATTTCAATCCTGAAATAAGGATTTTCTTGTATGGTAAACTAATGGAAAATCCCTTTGCATTCTTGATCTTTTCCCATTTGCTTTTTAAGAGAAATCTAAATGTACAGAGATATAATATTATATATTCTATTCACTGTATGTGTGTCTATGTATTTATTTCTAATTGCTATTTCTGTGGGTGCCACAATAATAAATTAGGTCTTTGGCCAGCTATTCCAACAATTACATTTTACTCAGTGGAAATATTCTTGATTTATATACATAGTCACATGATCAGAATTTGACCTTCTGTTTAGTTTTTTGTTATGCTGTATGTACAATAACAATATAATGAACTTGTGCCATTTCAATGGCTGTGCTGACATTAACAAATGATCCTGGAACACAGCTAAGATTCCTCAGCAAGATAAGATACTATAAATTTAGCTACTAGCACTGCAAGTGACGATGCTGAGGTTTGATTTTTAAACAGAATAGCTGTGTTAATCCAATCTCCATTGAATGCACAAAGGAAGAATTCATGGTAATTAGGAAGAGACAAATGACAGCATTCACTTCTGGAATTCTGGGCCCACATAAGCGTCCAGTAACCACTTTAGGTCTTTAGGTTTCTTACTTGGCAGAAAAGGAATTATATACAAGGGGAACTTGCGTACTGGAAGGAGGCTCCGCTCTGTCTCCAGACATACAGACCATCTACAGGATGAGTGGAAACAGGTTTATAATAATTATACAGGGAGTTGGAAAGAGCCTGGTTGCCTAATATGTTCCATTTTTATTTTACGTTTTTCTTGTAGCTGTGTTAAATGTTCTGATACCTCCTCTAAGACTGCTACAAATCAACAATTTAGCCTAGAAAAAAGTGCTTGCCTTTGTCTCATGAAACTGTCTTTCAATTTGTCTAAATTAGAAACTGCAAAAATGCAGTTTCTTTTCTGGGACTTGTATTCCCCAGGAAAACTTTAGCAATCTGCTAAAATACTAGCTGAACATGAACAACCTGAGAGTTAATCTGTTCTGCTCTGTAGGGGTACATGCAGAACTGCAAATGCCCTAAAGCTTTTGGAGCCATGATAGTGGAAGTGGAAGGTGAAGGGGAAAGATGGGTATGTTGTCTCTGCTCTCCAGACTCAGCAAAGCACAAGCTTCTAATGATGGGAAAGAAAAAGAAACAGGATAGACTTGGCTTTCTGGAATGGTGGTGGCAGTGGCGGCTCATTTTCTGTTGTGGAATAGGAGCCAGCCTTAGCTGCTAGCTATTCAAATGAGACTGGCAGCTTAAGCTCAGGTCTGCTTGTATGCTGAAGAATTGAGTTTAGGGGTTTTCCCTGGACATGTCACTTAATTTACAAATCAGAAAATTCCCCACCCCCTACCTCTTTTTAAAAAAAGATAGGAAATTCTCTACAGAAAGTGTGACCATTAGACCATATTGTATGGATGTTCCAGAATTTAATAAGTGGTACATATACTGTGTGTGTTGAAACCACACTTACATGTCTTTGATGAATTAATTGTATTGAACGTCTAATTGTATGTCCATCTACTGTTTGTCCTTTCATTCAACATGTGGGACAGATGTATAAAGAGACAAAATGTCCCGACTAACCAATGCACAACTGAACATTAATTTGGCATTTCTTCAGATTCTTAGTCCTTGCTTTTGCGTCCTAAAAATATTTTAATAAAAGCAGGATAGCATTGGTTTTAGTATTTCATAGGCTGGAAAATGCATGCCAGAACAGCTGTAATGTCTGCATATGGTTTAAAAAGATAACTCAAGCTTTGTAATTCTGGAGGTTCCTTATATAGTGACACTTTGTATTAGTGTTTTTTGAGGGAGCAGAGATAATAAAGATGCTTCACCCACAACATAGTTTCCCTCCCTGTGTGGGTATTTATAATATTTAATCCAGTCTCTAAGTATGTATCACTCACTACAAACAAAAAAGTTAAAGTATGTTAATTATGACACAGATTTATTAGTGTTTTTGAACAGAGTAAAAACAGAAGAGAAGAGGAAAATAGTCACCTTAGAATAGGAATCCCCAGGAAGCAAAGTTAACCCCATCATTTTATAAGTTTTGAAACCAGCAGCGTTTTTACCACATTGGGTGTCAAAGAGCAGAATATGATAACATAAATGTACCAAAAGGAATGAATTGCCTCGTGTGTCAAACAGTTTGAAATGCCTCCTGAGCACAAAAAGAGTGCTCTTTTGCAAAAGATTATTAAGCCAATGCATATTAAGTCTTGCTTGTATGTTGATATTCGTGTCTGTCTTTGTTTTTGAATCCTATCCTTTGATCCTGGTATAGAAATTATTTGAATTTTTTAAATGCAAAATAATAAAAACTGACATTTTAAAGAATTCTATTGAGGGCTTATATTGAGGTGGCTCAAATTTCAGTACTCAGCCTCATGCGTATCTCAGAGTGCTTATCTACTAGGAAAGACTCATTATATGTGGAGTATAGACCAGCTTAATGTTTGGCCCTGCTTGCTCTGAAATTTGAAATTAGAAACCTCTCAGACAGCCAGGAATGGAGTATGGGTATTTGTCCCTATACTTTTCAACTTTTATTCATTGGGAGTAATCCTTATGTAACTAACTATTCTGTTACTATTCAGCTTCTGTTAAGAGTAATCACATAAGTGTTTATTGTGTTAGATCCTTGAATTGTGATTACAAGTCAGTTCTAGTATAGAAGTAAGTTAAAAACTTACTACAACCTGGCTGTTATGTACATGCACTGAAACAGGAAAGAAAACATGTTTCTTTTCACTTAAGCTTGTAATACCAGACCTTCTGAGAAGGATCATGTCTTTTCAGAAATTCACTCAGAAAAATAATCACCCAAACATACCAGGTGTCCATATTTAGAATATAAAGTGTTCTCACATGAATGTGCTCTTTAAACTCTGCAGTGATTACAGCACAGGAACGGAAAAGAAAAGGCAGATTCAGAAATCCTTCTCCCAGATCTGCAAATGTCTTCTTGTGAAGCACTGGGAAAATTATTAAAACCCTGATTTTAATAGCAAAATTTTATAACAAGGAGCTACTAATTTTGTTCATACTGTCTTCCAAGATGCTTTATTCATGAGGAATTTTAAACTAAATAGTACCTACTGAAATGACTTTAAAAGATACTCAGTCAAGGACTAAAAAGAAGCCTAAGTATTTGATGCTGTTCCCATTGAAAATGTACTTCCTTGACTTCCATGGAAGCAGGATTAGGGTAATAATATTGATTTTGTTTGCTCTGGTGATCAGATATATCATTGATTTGATTGGCCTTTGGTTCAGGTCTTAAGCACCTTTCAGATCTGCACTAGCTCTGAAAGGAAAGCTCTGGAATACCACTCTGCTCTTTTTCATCGTCATGTCAAGAATCAGCAAAAAGACACTTCAGAGGTAAATTATAATTTTTTTTAAAAACTGACAAACCTCCTCTCTGATATCCCAGAAGAAACACTTTGTACACGTTATGATGAAAACAGTGTAATTAGTGTCATATTCTGAAGTCAGCTTTAGGAAATTCCTGATTTAGTTCTTGGGAACTCCATGCTACTGACTTTGTTGCTTCTGTCCAAGGGACACCAACAGGGCTTCTAAAATCTTTTGAGAAAACTGTTGTGTCAGAACCATGTGTGATTCTTTTCTAATGACTGTTAAGTTAGGACGCTTATTGGAATTAATGGAATGGAATCCTCAAACTATGGTGCTCTTTGTGCCTCAGTAGAAGGCTCCTGCATGCACAGCCTGGCTTCATATTGCAAACCTAAAGAAACAGCATACCTGTCATCACAAGAACTGGACTTTAATTGCCTGTTTTCATTGTCTTGATTTATGGTACTTATGAGTTCATTCCCTCTGGCAGAGACTCAAACAGGGAAATCTGCATCTCCTCATTCAGGATATATTTCTTTAAAAACACTGTAATCTTTTTCTCCTGGAATTTTACAAAACAGCAGCCAGAACCTCAGCCAGTGTAAATTGGCCTCCTGTACTGATTATGATAGAGCTCTGCTAATTTACATCTGCTGATTATCTGGCCTATGTTTTTTAACTTTCAAAAATGCAGAGGGCTTTTTCAGGGACCAAAAAAGCCTTGCTTGACCTTTAAAATTACTTACACACAAGGGAGACGAGAAATGCCTGTGTTTGTTCTTAGTCCCTTACCGCTTTAAAATTTAAACAAGTGCTTTAAAAATAGTTTAAGCCAATATTAAGCACTTTGATGGGACTAACAACATTCTCACTTTTTTTCTTTTTTTCTGAGACCTTCTCCAATTTCATTTTAGCCCAGGTGAGACCTGTAAGTGCTAAGCTAACTCTGCACTGGGGAATAGAGGAAGACATATACTGAGAAAGACATTTTGGTGTTTGTCTTATCACTGTCTAAATAAGTCTGTGAGTGGAAAAAAACAGTAGGGCAGTTGGCCTGGAAAAAGATTCACAGATAAATTGTAAGTTTATCTAATCATTTTACTCAACCTGAGAAACAAAACTGCTCTACAGCCATGCTGTCTTTCCCTCCCCTAGCATTCATTCCATCAAGTCTTCCAGTTACAATCATTTTATCACAGAGCTGGCCTTTAGCACCTGCCTGTCTTCCTTGACAGCAGCAGTGATATGTGTCCAAGAATTTTTATTGCCCGTTAACACAAATTGAGTTGCCTGACTTGGAGATTTAGGGTTTTCACTTCATTACCTTGTACAACATTTAAATTGTCCTCCTGATTTCCAAGTCAACTCAGCTTGGCCAGGATCAGTTGTACCCCAGATTAATTCTGCCTGTGCCTTGTTTCCACAGCACAGGCAGCTCTCTGCAGGGTGACTTCTGCAGTTCAAGAAGCACAGAATTATATCACACAGTAAGTTAAGGGGAACAGGCAACACCCTTCCAGTTGTTTTAGAGCTAGGGGCCTGCAGCTAACAGGAGTCAAAGTATCATGGCTTGCTACAGTGGAGTGATTCTTCAGACATTGTCCTCCTTAGACAGGACCAAGTGACTTTTCTTGTTCCAGTAACAGGCAGCCATAGCCCTGCTGCTTGCAGGGGTGATCCTGCACTTGTCTGATCACTCACTTCTACCCTGTCCCCTCTGTGCCGGAGGGGAGGCCGTGCAAATAGTGGGGAGCTCCAGCAGTGGGAGGAGGAACATGAGGCATGGAAGGCCAGGTGATTCCTGGCCATAAGCCCTCTCCCCTTCTCCGCTGCAGATGACTGCATTGCAGCCACACCAGCCTTTTCAGCAGGGTTTTGCTTCCACCCTCCAGAAGGGCAGTGTCAATGGAGTATGTCCATTTCTCATATGAAGGTAAATTTTGCTGCTCTGGAGATGAAGGTAGAATTTGGTTTCGCTTGCACAGCTAAAGTTTTGAGTTGTTTTTTTACCAACAGAAATTTTGCTTTATGTACAGTCATATGAAAAGACCATTGACACTCCTGTATCGGATGTAGGCTTCATGTGCCTGAATGAGTTGATTCAGTGCAGTAGTGTAGTTTTGAAAGTAACTCTCAGTCATCCCCACTTAATGCACATTGACTTGGTTTCTAGAGCAGCTTTTGTGCATGTGTACTAGTTTCCAACTGTGTGAAATTAAACTAGAAGCTTTTCTCCAGGAACTTACAGATGTACTCTAACCCTTAGCGGGGGTCCAAACCACTGACCAGTCCTTGGAGCAGCTATGAATCACGTGGATGATGGGGATGTTCAGTTCAAGGCATCAGACTAGATCTAGTCTCAAGGACAAGCCCTGAAACATACATTATGGCTTCAGTCTGCCAATCTGCTCTTGTTTGCTGAATTACGTGTTAATGCAGATGTAGCCTTAGCTGCCTGAAAAGAGATTTATGGGCTCTTAAGACTTTTCATGGAACTAGCCCAGAGCTAGAAGGAGGAAAGGCTAAATAGTCTGTGGTAGATGATGTCTAAGGGAACACCTAGAGGCTTATATTTTACAGAGTTGTTTGGTAGGAATGTAAGCTTCATGCTATCAGTTCCTGGGAAGCAAAAAGCACTCCACAAAACATGCATTTTTAGACACTCTTCCTTCATTGCTCAATTGGAGCTCTAACTTTGATCAGTTCTTGAACTTGCCAGTGGGCATAAAAAGCACAGAGGGATAGACTTTATGTACGTTTTGAATCTTGTTTATTGGTTGAGCTCAAAGTGATGAAAGTGAAGAAATCCATGTCACAGAGTATAAAAGACAGTAAGTTCTAAAACAGCATTTTTATTGACTGGATAATTAAGCTCTGCTGCTTGGTTCCGGAATAGCTCTGTTGCTTCACTCCTGAAGTTATATGAATAATGCCATTTTTCTATTCTTATCTAGAAAGTAATGATATTTAATGTTATACAAATGTATTAACCATATGCAGAACAAACAAATGGAATTTTCACTTACATTATTTAAATAAATGTTATTACATAACATTTTATAAAATTCTGATTGCATAGCCCATATAAGACCAAAAAAAAAAAAAAAGAGGAAACCCAGATGGAGAAAGAATAAACTTATTCTTAACTTTTTAACTTTCTTTTTTTTTCTTGTTTGTTTTGATTTTCTGTTGTATCCAGTGAATGAATTCCAGATGTTTTCACGTCTTCCCACTTATTTCTCATACTATGCTATGTATTTAATTAGGCAATGCTTGCTGTGTTTGGAAGTTTTTCTCCTGTTGGATCTCTTTTATATACTTCATATGACTATATAAATACACATCACATTACATATTAAATATTACATATTGTATGTTATTGGTTGTATATGTTATACATTATACATTATATATTTTGTATGTGTTTTATATATATAATGTTTTATATAATTTTCATCATTACTGTCTACACACAGATGAGAAGAGAATCACATACTGTAAAGTCATGTGATATGTAAAGTCACATATGGCATAAAATTTCAACCGGTGACATGAGTATAGGCCACCAAATTGTGTTTCCTCCAAATGGATCTTTTCGATAACAACTTCATCGTGATTTGAAAATCAGAGAATCACAAGCCTTCTGTAATCTATTTCAATTGAAAAATCACACCATGTCCCTAGAACAGTCAATCATCTGGGGAGAAGAGATATTGCTCTTGTATGTTCTTCATAGTGTTTGACTTAGCATCCTGCATTTTTTTTTTAAATGAACAAGAGAATATGAATGCTATCTATGAACACCTAACTCACTGGAAGTAAGAGAGATGTATTGCAATGCATTATTGCTCTGTCTCTTTGAAACTTAACTGTGAGGATTTATCTGAAGTAATGTAATTTTTTTGTTCATGAAGAAGCTGATGAATTTCCTGGTAACATTCTTCATCACTTGACCACTCAGTGCAAGTATGAAGCTCAATATAAACTCCTTATGGATAAGGCTTTGTTTTTAGGTCATGGTGAATACTTTCCCTTCCTTTTGAAGGGAAGCACTCTTTGATGTTGGTGACATGCATACATTAGTAAGAGTGGTACCAGTATCTCCCAGAACTGGATACACAGTCATGAGGGCCACATTAAGAAGGCAGATGAAACTGCTGGAGTCCTCTTGTTGCATATTTTCATTCTCAACAGAGTTCTAGCTAAGACAACTCTTTAAATTTTTAAATTATCACTAGACTAATAGAAAGACTGCAGAGAAATTACATTATAGAAAAAGAACTACACAGATTTACATCTAAATTCTAAATAGAATACCTTAATATTTTCATGCTCTTTTATATAGAATTGGTTTTTACACAAACGCAGATTTGATAGATTTTTTAAAGGCTTCATGTTTTTAAAAAAGCATTTAAGGAAGATAAGTGCTCATAATTAGCATAGAGAAAACGGAGAAATAGCTACAAAGTTCGGACATAAATGTTGATGTAAGTTTTTGACAAGGCAATGATTCCTGCATTTTTAAATGTCATTAGAGAGCTTAGAAAGGGCAAGGAGTAAGAGTGCTGCAGCATCAGTACCTGATGCTGACAAGACCAGAAGCCTTTCTTTTCCTAAACAAGTGTATTCAGTGCTGCTGTTTACAGTACTGCATATTTTATATTTAAGTGAGACCTGTAAGGCAGAATAATGACTTGGCAGAATATGTTAAGATTTTGCACTTTGAAACATTTTAATTGCTAGTTTCATACATATCAAGGAGGTATTAAAGATTTCAGAAAATACTCAACTTCCATAAAACAAGTCTGAACGAAAGACTTGTATGTGCCCATGAAGTAAGCCACATATCAGTGAATCATATTAATGACTATGACTATCAGTCTACAAAAAAAGTCCCATAATTAATAGTACTGCATGTACAAACAGAATAAAGACTGTTAGATTTTGATTGAGTCATTCCTGTATTGGGCTGGAGTAGCTCTGAATGCAATACTGCTGTGTAACTCTGTTGTGTGGCCTTCCTGTAGATGCCATATGTGTGTACAGAAATGTTTACTTTCTGCTGTGATGTGACAGTGCATATGTTCTTCAAGGTGTGAGTGCAAATCACATCATCGCCCCTACCACAGAGTACCCAGGCTATGCTGCTGTCATTCCTAGGGGCTCCAGCCTTCAGCCAGGAAAGGCCCAAAAGGCTCATCATTCAGTGCAATAATTTCTGTGACAAACATAGCCTTCTAGGCACTCACCAGCCCAGGCTACTTTGAGCAGGCAACTATTCAAGAGAACCCGAGCCAGATTATTTAATTTACTGTGCCTTACAGGTGTCAAGTCTGACTGGATTCTCTTTCTGCACAAAATGGCAGAAATCCTGAAATGGCAGAAAATGACATATCCTTAATATGGCCCAAGTCTGCAGTTTCTACACAGCTCCTGACTGTTTGCCCATCCCAGCTCTTATTCTGCACAGCCAATTTTATGTAGGATTGGGAGTTATGGGATTCAAACTTGGGCGGTCCTCTTTTGGCCTTCCTTTAACGCCACGCTGCTGTGTCTTTTAGCAGTCCTGCTAACTCCTTTCTGCTCTCATCCAGCTCTCTTCACCTGCTGCTTCTCAATGTCTTAACAATAGCATTTGATTTACCCTGTGCACTTCTGCTGTTCCTTTATACCGATTCTTTCTGATGTGCCTTTTGTCGTGTTCCACCTCTTGTATGATTCGTTTCTGCTTCAGTTGTGCCTAATGAAGCAAAAGCCATTCCTCCTCTCTTTTTTGTGTCTCAGTCTGATTGCGTATTTGATAAGGTTTCTTTCAGTAAGTACTTGCTTTCCTACTTTACTTTCCCCTTCCTGTACCTTCCCAGGAGATCAAAACCACACATTCCTGAGTTAGATTTTATAACATCTGTTTTATCCTCATTATTTTGTTGCTTTCACTCCTTCCCTTCCTTTGTTTTTTTAGAGTGGTACTGCAGTATTTTCTGATCGGTTGCATAAAAATGATTGTCTGTTTTCATATTCTCAACCACTTTGTCTATCTGTTAGGCTCCTCTAAAGCAGTAGCCCCCTAATAATTCCCTCTACCTCCAAGACAAAAAAGTGAGCCTGAGTGCATTGCAATATCTTATTGGAGAATCTGGAGAAAAAAAACTTATTTCAGATGAAAGTAGCTACAGTAGTCTCATGTCCTGGCAATACACATATTCTTTTTTCTGTTTTACTTTCATTTGTGGACATTCTTCCATTCAGCATCTCAGGTCTTCCTGTATATCAGATAATATATTTTACACACCTAACATTTTGTATATGTATATAACATATAGCAGTCTTAATTTACAGTATAGTGCCTTCTCCCATTTTTCCTTGCTTGTTCTTCTTGAACATGTCACATTTTTGGCAGCAATATGTCAGTCCTGTGACTGGCTCAAGTTGTCAATTAAACTGCTGTCTTCATATTTGCCAAAAAAAGATAAACATTCAGTTTATGAATGAGTTTCTCTCTGATCCTGATTTTCTCTTAAAGGACTCAAATATGATATTTGAATCTATATTATTTGTGAGGACTTCAATATTTTTTCTTTTGGAAAGCATGAAGGTAAAACCCAGAAAGCCAGTTTTATTTTTTGAAGCTGCAAATATAAGTGACACTTGGCGTCATTCAGCTTGCAGAGATGATGAGTTGCTACTGAACTTGAGATTGACCTTGCGTTTCTAACAGTGTGTTCTAATGCATATGTGTGTGTAAGATGAGAGCTGGTATACTGGATTGGACCAAAGCCCAGCTAGCCTAGTAGCCTGTCTCCAGCAGTGCTGAAAAATAATGAATCATAGAATTACAAAATAATTCAGGTTCGAAGAGACATCAGAAGGTCTCTAGTCCAACCTCCATCTTCTCAGTAGCCTCTTCTTAGGTGTTGGAAGACTGCTATTATGTCTGTGCTAAGTTTTCTCTTCTCAGGACAACAAATACAGAAGTAGAGAGACCCTGCAGTATTACTTCCCCAGAATACTCTCCTGACTTGCAAGAATTTGTGGCTCAGTGCCTAAGTTTCTGTGTCAGGGATAATAATTTTTTTAATAGCCCTTTATAATTTTGTCTTTCATTAACTCTTTGAAAATTTTGTGGCAAAAAACTTCATAGTTCAGCTGTATTACCTTGTTTGTTTTGACCCAGCCAATCACTAGTTTTATTTGATGACTCCTACTTCTTCCATTGGAAGAAAGGGTACAGTCTATCCAGTGGCATAATGATGCTCTGTTTTCTTCTTAATACGTCTAAACATTGTTTGTTTTTCTGATAGTTACTAAGTACTGAGCATAGAAACATCTACTATAATCCTTGAACTCATTCCTGTGGGGTACTGGTCCATTAACATTTTCGTTTTCTCTTGTGCAGCACTTTACATTTGTCTTCACTGAATCCAGTCACTATGTCTCATGCTTTCCTTCTACACTTCATAGCTGATGCTTATATTTACTATCCTTGAATAATGTAATAGTCCCAGGAAACACTGTCACCTTGCTATTTTCTAAAATTTTGGGCAGCACAGTCCCAGCATGCATACATGTAGACCTTCTTCCAGGGATCAGATTAATCCTACCCAGTGTATCCTATCTTTATCCTGTCTTTAATCCAGGAGTAAATGTTCTCTCTTACTCTAAGTCCCCACAAGAGCTTTTGATGGAGCATCTTGTTGGATGCTTTTTGGAAATCTCGGTAGACTGCAGCAGTTCTGTCATGGTTTAACCCCAGCCAGCAACTAAGCACCACAAAACCACTTGGTCACTCCCACTCCCAGCAGGATGAGGGGGAAGAGAATTGGAAGAGTAAAAGTGAAAAAAACCATGGGTTGAGATAAGAACAGTTTAATGATTGAAATATGATCATAATAATAATAATAAATAATAAGTTGTACTGAAAAAGAAAATAACAAAGAGAGAGAAATAAAACCCAAGAAATACAAGTGATGCAAATGAAAATAATTGCTCACCACCAACCGACCCACGCCCAGCCAGTCCCCGAGTAGCGGCCTCCCAGCCAACCTTCCCTCTAGTTTTATTGCTGAGCATGATGCCATACGGTATGGAATATCTCTTTGGTCAGTTGGAGTCAGCTGTCCCAGCTATGTCTCCTCCCAACTTTTTGTGCAACCCCAGCCAACTCACTGGCAGGGCGGTATGAGGAGCAGAAAAGGCCTTGACGCTGTGTGAGCTCTGCTCAGCAGTAACTAAAACAGCCCTGTGTTATCAACACGGTTTCCAGCGCTAATCTGAAACATAGCCCCATACTAGCTACTATGAAGAAAATTAACTCTACCCCAGACAAAACCAGCACAAGCTGTATGTCCCCTATGAACAAGCTTGTTGCCTCCTTCAAAGAATGCCAGGAGGCTTGTAAGGCAAAGCCTCCTTTCCCAATAATGCCTTGAGCTCTTCTGTAGTATATTGTATTTGTTCATGTATCTGCTGATTCTGTTCGTGGCTGTAATTACCACCAATCTGTCCAGTGCAGATGATAAGTCTACTAGTCCCTAGCTCATTGGGTCTGTCCTGGAACCCATTTTAAAAACTGGCATCACATCTCCCTTCCAGTCCATAGGCACGCAGGCACTTCTAATTCAAAGGTTGCACATCACACTTACTAGCTAAGCTATTTTATCCTTGAGTTTCTTGGTGAAAGACATCTGGTCCTGGCTGTTATCATTCATTTTACCTATTTCTTCCATAGCTGCTTCTACCAACACTTAAATTTGAGTCAGGTCCTGTAATGAGTTCCAGGTCAAGAAGGTTTCTGGCCTGAGAGCCTTTTGATATGCATCCACACAGTGAACACAAAAATAGAGGATTAATTTTGTTTCTTTTTTATGGCCCTGTCTTCCCTGAGTGCTCCTTTTATCCTCTGAATATCTGCTGGCTCTTTGGACTCCCTGACAGACTTCCTGTTCCTGATATCTTTGAAAAAATATTTATTGTTTTTTGCAAACTTTCTTCAAGTGGTCTTCTGGTTTACCTTGCTGTGTTTTTATATTTAACCTGCCAAAGTTTCATCCTCTCTAGTTTCCATCTTTGGATACCACTTCAATGTTTTCAAACTTGTTTTCTTGCATTTACTCATCTTTCTTGCACTGTTGTTTAGCCATGCTGTCTTCCTGTTGCTTTTCTCAAATCTTTCATGACAGGAAGTATGCATATCCTTTTTACCTTCAGTATAGTCTCTAAATTGTGCTCATGCTGCTGGCAGAGATTTAACTGGTTTAGTCAGCTTTTTATCATCTTTTAGCTACCCTTATTAGCATATTTTTAACAGGCTTCATTATTCTTAGGTAATTCTTCTTTTTGGAGTTGACCACAATCATAATTACTTTTTCACATTTTTTTTGTTGCTGCTGCCAATGTTTTAAAGCATATTGTGGTCACTTTCACAGAGTTGTTCTTTGTCAGCAAGTCACAATGAAGACAGCTGAGTTGAACTGAAATAAAACATCTCCAAACAGTAAAAATGCACGAAACTTTTGTCCAATTTCTTAAGTACCATTATTTCCCCTAAAAGCTTTCCTAGAACTGTTCGTTTTGTAATTGAGCTTCCCTCTAAGCTCCAGGCTGGAGATATGCTAAATTATTCTGTGTAGTGCACTCTACTGCATCAATGTCTATCTGTTTAAGAGTGTGAGTGAAGCATACAGGCAATTATTTTAAAAATGCTTTAGTATATCTGGTTAGACTCTGTTGCAGAAGCATCCTGCCTATGTCTTGGCACAGTCATATGCTAATAAATGTCAGAAGAGCAGAATAAAACAGGCTGCTTGGACCCTAGGGATTCACCTAACCTGGAGGAATCTTCATGAGACTTTAAAACACAATTATAGCCCTTTTGTCTCACTGCATTCAATCTGACTAATTTTATTTTAATATAATTAGTAACATATGTTCAAAATACATAAAATAGACTGTACATTTTTCAAATGGATTGATTATACTTACCTCTAGCCTCTCTTTATAAATCTTCTCTTATCTCCCATAATTGACTTGGTGAAATAACCTGCTGAATTTACTCTAGGAAGCAGTGTGATATCCACCAAAACAGCAATTTTCACCGTTGTCTCTAATTAACCAGAGAACAGTGTGTTAGTAGTGCTGGCCACCTCTGACTATTTTTATTAATATGGCATGTGATTCACTGGTGACTTAACATACGGTACAGAGTACATCAGCTTACTTTGCTTAATGTTTCTTACAGAATTAATAACCTCTGTTATTTTTCTTTAAAAGGTAAACTGCACAGCTTCATCTTTTTCCCAAATACGTTCCAAGTGCATAACACAGCAAAATAAATCCATGTAGGTATGTTAATGCTCTCCTAGTCCTATTGCTCTAAAAAATGTCTTCTTCAGCTAATCAAAATATGACTACACATTTTTAACAAGTCTTCTTCAGCCCAGCTGGAGCCCTTGCTTAGATAACACTGTATAGGGCCAGAAAGGCAAAAAGATAGAGTGTTTAGTCTAAGTTAAACAGGTTTAGACATTTCATTCAGATGACTTCAAACAGGAGCATAAGGCTGCAACATAACTTTTAAGCTAATCTGTACTGGCATTGCCAGGATCCTACTATTAGTCCTCTCCAGCTCTATACTCCACACCCCTCATGTCAGCACTTGCAGACATCTGACTCTGCAAAAAAAGTCAGACGTTTAACTTTTTTTTTTTTTTAAAAGAAATTAATTTTCTGCTGGGCTGGCTCTCAGATCACCATGGAGTTAGGAAAGAATGGGAACTGGTGGTAAGGTCAGAGGAGGAAACAGCAAAAGCAGAAGTTTCTGAAGCTATATCCGACATATATAGACTTTGACTTCACTGTTAGCTAGATCTTTGCGACAATGGACATTAGTAAAACCTTTGAAATTACTTACTGCCATCTTCCAAGGCACCATTTATGCATCCTTAATGGCAGTCCCTACAAAGGAAGAGAACCTGAAACAACAAAATATAGCTGAGATGAACATGAAAAATATTTGTTGTAGGACTGTGGTAGAAAATTGTGTTTGGAAGGGTGGAGAAAGAGCTTTTTTTGCAAAAAGAGGAGAGGAGTAAGAGTTTTCAAAAGTACCTTGCCTTCAGTTACAGTTTTTCCTACCTGCTTAATAAAACTGGAATTTTCCACAATTTCCACAATCTCTCACAACCTTGCTAGGACTAATATATTCACTGAGACACCACAGTTATTTTCCCTGTATCTGCAGTTGGCAGAAGGCATTTTTAAATAAATCTGGGTGAAGGGATTGGCACTACAGTGGTTTACACTGCATATTGTATTTTTAGGAAAGAAAAAATAAAAACATTTTCTTTCAATGAAAGGGCAAGCTATGAGAAAACCACTAGAAGTTGTGCAATTCAGATGATTATGAAATCTTCGCTTTTTTGCCCAGGATGTGATGTATCTAGCTGCCAAGTCTGGAACTCATGTCTTTTTGTGTCACAGTAGGCTAACTCCCTATTTACCACAAAGAATATCTCACGACTTCAGAAAATGGAGCCAAAGCAGGACTGTATGGTCTACAAATGCTGTTAGCCAAGATGGGAAGCTCAGCGAGTAAATATCAAATCTCTCTTATTTCCCGTCATGTACTATCTTCGTAATTGCGTATGACAGTACTCCAAGTTTTCCTTCAACTTATTGCCTATTGAATCTGTCTCTTCTCTTTTTAGAAAAAAAACAAAACAAACTGGTTAATTTTTTTACGTTCCCAGTTTCAGTGGCTGGACCACATTGGATCAGAGACTACTGCAGCTGCCGCTACTTACCCACAACAGCACAGTGTTTGAGAGAAGAGTTTACCAAAACTTCCTTCTTCCCACTGTTCCCTCATGAGGGTCAACATTTAAGGAGTAATAGTGCATGTTGCCCCTTCTCTTAGTGGATGATTCCTTTGTTTTTCTTGATGAATGGGGCTTCAGCTGAAGAACACTCTAGTGACTGAAGAAAAGGACATAACCTGGTTGCGTTCAAAACACTGTTGGCTGTACAGTGTCCTTGGTTGAAGTATGGAGCCATTAAATAATAAGCCTATGTACAAGCTCATTAACTGCTGGTTTGTAGCATGTGTACCTGGATAACTGGTCCTTGATTTTGGCTGCTCCCACTCCCAAACATTTTGGGTTGGATGTTCGTGTGTGGTGAAAAGAGAATATAGATCTTTGACTCCACTGGTTATCTTCCTTCCTTCTTTCTTTCTGTATAATAAAACAGCTTGCTTTAGCCTCTTGTTTTTAGGATTTGAAGTTCACATAAGAGACCAGTTTGCTGTCAAGATGTCTATGAGAAATGTTTGAAACATTTTAGTTTGATTAGCTTGATTGCTTACCCCAAATATATTGTAATGTTCTATAACTTTAGATTGCTGCGTGGTGCCAGAAATGAAAGCTTTTTAGTTTTCAGCTAAGCTACCTTCCTGATACTTCTTTAATGACTGCAATGGAAGGAGTCTGAAGGTGTTAAATAAAGGAAGATAATGGGGAGGTGCATTAAAAAACTTCACATCTCTTAACATGATTAGATGTAGTTTCATTTTGGAAGTGGAGCAAAACTGACAGAAAGAGGAACAATATTTTAAAAAACACACAAAGGAATTCTAAATTCTATCAAACATTAAGTTTTATTACATTTCAATCAGTTAAAAAAGGACTATTTTTTTTTTTCTCACATGAGGTACTAGGTAGTGATCACATTTCTCTCATGTTGTTGTGTTAATACCGGTAACCTCACAATGAATTTCTTTGTTTAATTGCTCTGAGAAGAAAGAATTGTTTCAGCATCCTGCAATTCCCTGGCCTGGCCAGGCATCCTGCAGGAGGGAGCAGGCTGTCCCACAGCAACCCCACCTGTCAGCAGATGGTGGAGGTGGCTGTTGTCCTCAGTGGTCTCCTAATAAGCCCTTGTCTTCTGCTGCTGGGAGCTGCACACTTGGTTTCAGAGGTTTCATTGGACAGATCTCTGCTGGAGGTGAGGACAAGTAGAGACCTTCCCAGGCAAGGGCATGGTAAGTGGGATTTATGTGGCAGGTAGGAGAAATCTGGGAAGCGGCATGGTGATTTTGAGGAAACAGCTTCAAAGGGAGCTGCAGTGCTAATAGAGCATAGAGCTTGGGGCAGACCTGAGGGGTAGGAGCCTGGCAGTTTAGAATTGTGACTCCTGACATTGTGGGGAGTGAAAAAGGGGTGAAAGAGGAGAGCTTGGTTCTTGCGAGAAGAAATTTCATAGCCAGCTAATTGCATGACCAATCTTGCTAGTGAGATGGATTTGGTTTTGAGTTTGATGATGTCACAGCTAGAGATCCATGTCTATCTGTGATGTCTATCATCATAGACAGAGAGGAATAGAGAGCACTGAAAATTTAATTAATAATGAATGGTGCTGTGAACATAACTAATGAGATGTGGCATTATAAACGGATCATTGTGGGTTTTTTTCTGGTTAAGCTTAAAAGCTTGTTCTTAAATTTCATTTCTGGATTTCCTAATGTTACTGTGGAATTACACTGACATTACTTATGCTGTTTTACATAACTATGTTTAATATATTTGTAATCATATATTTTATTATTTTGTATAACTCACAGAAATACAGAGTTCTGGAGACTGGTGTTGGAGAGATTTGTAATTAAAATTAGACTAAAACCAGCACACTTACTCCATGCATCTGACCTCTACATATTAGGTAACTAATGTTTATTTTAATGTCAATGCCAATTTTCTACATATTTTTATAACTGTTGCTGTGCAAATTAAGTATCTGGTTTGTAAATTCAGTGATGGAAATTTGAAGATAAAATTATATAATAGATTAATATTTTATCATTTCCTCTGCCCTTCATATGTTGTTTTCCTATGATTGTAAGCAGTTCTACACAGGGGCTATGGATTGGATTGCACCCCAGGCTGCAGTGGTGTGTGAGGACAGCCAAGTCAGCTCCAAAGTATACCAGCAGCAATCTGGCATGGCACTCAGCATGGTTACATCTCTTGACATACAAAGTACAGTGGTTTGCGCTGGATTTTGTGACTGTGGCTAGGTATGTTCTGATTCTTGTTTACAGCTAGCTCATGTATCACATCAATACACTGCCATCTGTGTTGTATGTCAGACTATATTTCTGTGTTTATTCCGGACACTTGGACAGCTCGTTGAGATCTAATTGGGTCCTAAGGGGATACACACATACACACACACACACACACACACACACACACACACATATTTAACATTTATCTTGTGCATCATGTAAAAAGAAAAAAGAAAATCATGTTCCACTGTGAAATTCTGCGATTATTTAAACCTATCTACTCCACTGAAAACACTGGGATTTAGATGTAAATTTTATCATTGGAATCTCTAGGTCTAGTCTTAAGCCTGTTCAATATTTTTCAGCGGATATATTTCTACTAACTTCAAGTTGTGTTTGCGCCAGTTCTTTGACATACACATGAGAAAGCCCACAGTGTGACATTTCAGAATGAGTATGCAAGGCTGGCACAATTACAAGAACATTTATTATTTGTAAACTGAACAGATACAACACAAAAAATTAGAAGCCTAATGCCAGTTCCACAATTTATTTTTTAAGAACAGAATCATGCTTTTAAGACCAAAGATCCACTTTTATAAATTGATTTTGATAGGAATAAAATAGGTCTTTCCTTTCAGATATGTGCAGATGTCTGAGGTGAATTTTAAAGGCTTCTGTCCTTAACTTTCTTTTGGGGAGAGTAGACTAAGATTCCTGATGTTGTCAGTGTAGGGAATTGCTTCAGTTCCTTCCTCCTAAGACAGGAATGACAAAAATATTATATATAGCCTCCAGATATCGGAGAAGGAGGAAGTTACACCTATTAGTAGTGTGAAGAATAATATAATCATCCTTTCCTCCCTGGAAATGACTTCAGGGACAGAAAACTGTAAAAGTACTTATGACTCTGTGGATCTCTCCTTTGGCCATCAGGGAGATTAAAGTAGTGTTTAGTTCTACCTCTGTTACCATGCTGCTCACATAGAGCCATGCGTTTTGTAGCAAAACTAAAGGAAACCTTTAAGATGCATACTAGCATTTATTGTATAGCCACCAGAGATATGTTGCTAGAACTGAACCACTTCATTATGGGATTTTATTTAATTCTGGCCAAGAGTATAGCAAAGCAGATTGTGCAACATTCTGTTTTTATGGTTTCTGTATAAACATATTGAATAGATTTTTAACAAGAACTTCACGATACAGTCATTTATTAATAACAAACAGAGAGTTTATACATCTGTTTTGTTAGTAACTTTTAGAAATTCTGATTATGGGAAACTTGTAAGATTAAACCTAAACATTCTAATTCTAAACATTACCAGGATTAAGTTGAGTAAGACTCAGGCTGCGCCAGCTCCACTGCAGGCTTTCAGAAAAATGTCTCTTGTGAATACATGTGTTTCTGCCCATTCATTCACTACATGGTCTCTTTTCTTTTTTGTATGTTCTCTAACTTGAAGCCAGGACCATTCCTGTCACTTTCCCACCCTTGATTTCTCTTCCCAGTCCCATTTTTCTGGCACAGACAACTCTATTTCCTTCTTTCTGGCTTTCTTCTCATCTACATATCTCTTCCTTACAATTGCCTTCCACTTACAGTCTTTCTCTCTGGACTCTACATTCCTCCTCATCAGCCCTTCTTCAATTCCTCCGATGACCTTCCTAGTCACCACCATATCTTGCCTTGTCCCCACTGCTTTGAGAGAGCCGTCTCTCTCTTATTTCCAGGCTCGCAAACATTCTCATCTCTCTGTGCCACACTCCCCCAATTGCAGCTGTAGATCTCAATCTGTCCCAGTGCCAGACTTCCAACAGTCCATAGGTCCTGCTTCCAGTTTTCCTTTTTTTACTCACCTAGAGGTTCACAAAAATGTGAGTACTTGTCCAAGTACTCTCCCAGTAGGCACATAACCAGCATGACCTGCTGATTAAAAATTTGGATATTTATAAACTATATGTGCTTACATTTCCCTTTGTCTCTGGAATGAGGTTCCTGGGTACCAGTCCTTTAGAACTGCCACAGTCTTGGCAGGACTGAGTAGCTGGTTGCTGTGCTCAACTGAGATCATCTGTCAAAGTGTCCCTCTGCACTTCTTCCCTGCAGAGTCAAGCCCATTGTGGGTTCCCATACTGGACTTCTTGAATTTAGCCCTGCACACAATGGCACCTCCCCCATCTTCTTGCTCAAGCGCAGAGTAGTCCAAATTCTCTTTCAGGATGTGGGACACCCAGATTCGATTCCCACCTCTTCCTATGGCCCAGTCTCTGTAGAGTACCCTGGAGTAAGGTTCTCGTTACTGCTGAGCCAGTTGGCTAATGCTAGCCTTGAGCCCCTGGTCTGATTCACTGCGTAAACAGTGTGCACAATGGGAGAATTTGAACTCAAATGTGAGCTGGAAGTCTGTTCTAACATGGCAGCATAAGAGGTACCCTCTCAGTCTCTCCTGTTGCGTCTGTTCCATTTTGTAGGGAACAGTTATATTTTACAAGGGCAGAGAGGGAAGAAAGTGAGTGAGTGAAAGAGAGAATGTCTTCCAAACTTGTGACTCTGCCAGCTGGAATGGCAGCATATCAAAAAGAACATAATACATATGCAATACAGTATAAATGACTAAATGACATGACTGTCACAAGGGGAGAGTCCCCTCCTTTTAGTACGTGCCAGAATTCAGATTGTTGCAAATGACAGTGCTGCTGCAGAACACATCTTACAGCTATCAGACAATGCTGTCTAGTGAGGTTTTAAAATATTTTCATTGTGGTTTTCTAAAGCATGATCATCTGTTATTGTTTGTATAAATATCAGAATAATAATTCCAGAGACTACAAATCTGTGGTGTTTATTGCCATCTAAAAATGTGTATAAAAGTAAGAACACATCACAGCATTAAAATCTTCTAATTCAGTCTTTTTGTTTGATCCCACAAATTTGAAATAGGAAAAGAAAAAGCCACAGTCACATTGATGATGGTCTTCATCTGTGCCATTAAGAATTACAATTTATAACACTTTTCACTTTCTTAGTCATAGTAGTCTCTATTCCAGTACTTTTGGGAGTCTGCTCTAAAATGTAATGGTTCTTTACAGTTTTGTTTTTTTCTCATTATACTCTACTAAAATTCTCTTACTACATCCTCGTACCAACTTAAATTTTGCTTCTGTTCTTAGTGCCTTGTCTTCCACTAATATAAATCAGCATAGCTACTCTGTTCTCAAATAAACTGCACAGATATATACTAGCTGAGGTTTTGTTTCCAAGCATTTGGACATAAGTAATAGCTGTGAATAATAGTCATTTTCTCTAACCATACCTTATTAAATAAATAAAAAAAAAAGCTTCATTAATTTCTTCTTGTAAGTCCTCTTCCTTTAAACACTTTAAAAAATTGTGGTTCTCTGAACGCTTTCCTGTTTGTCCATGTTTCTATTTTTCTGACATACATTTTATTCCACATGTAGTGTCACCACAGTAATGGAGAAAGTAACTTTTACTTCCCTGTAGTGTGACTTGATTCTTCTCTGTGTGAAACCTAAACTGTGCTAGCATTTTCGCTGCCAAATGTCTCACATTTAATTTGTTGAAAATGGTGTCTTTCAGACATACAGCACATCTCGACAAGTATCTTGTCTCTGTATTTTCTTCTCCAAACTTTATTGTAGTTATTTTCATTTGGATTGGATTCTGATAGTTCTAATAAAGCTGGAACAAATGGCATTTTATTTCAGCAAGCTTGATAGTAATATAAGATATTCAATGTCAGAAAGTCTGTTTCTTGATATACTCTGTCCATGTTTCTACCCTTACTCAGGTCTTTATAGTAATCTATTGTTCTCAAATGTGTTGGAATTCCTAAGTGAGTATAACATGGGCTTCTGTATTTTAGCTTTTATATATTGATGATATTCCAGTAAATGGTATTTGCAGAAAGCTCAAAAGACTGAGAAGGATGTAATACACAAAAGCTAGAGAATACAGATAAATTAATAAATGTATGATTATATATTTTTATATGTTGTCATTACATGTACATGACAATATAATGATATGACTGCCCTTTAACCACTTCTGAGTTGTCTGCTTTCTTAAAGATATCATAAGAAGTCTTAAGGAAAATGTTGATGGATTCTTTAAAGAATATTGGGTGTTGTAATGAGTTAAATTAATTTAAAAGAGTTCAAATTTTTTTAAGTGGAACTGTAGAAAACAGAAAGACATCTATAATCAAATGTTGCATTTCTGGAAGAGCAGGAAGTGTCTTAAGGTATCGCTGAATAACTTTCAGGACACTAGATTAGTGGAGAGGAGTAAAACGTCTGATGCTAAGAAGCAGCAGCTTGAATTTTATTCAATGGAGAATTCAGAGTAGGCATAGAAAGGTCAGAATGGTAGACAAAATATGTGTCTTTTTAGAGGAGATTGAGCAAGGTAGCTGTCAGAAAATTCAAAAGGAAAGGATGCTAGTTTGAGTAAACAAGTTCAGACGAGAATATTTGAACAAATCTCTTTGCGTTCAAGAAGAAATAAAAACTGTCTTCTCTAAGGTAATTGAAGCCACTGTGCAGTAAAAGAGCAAGACTTCTTTAATAGACAGCAGTGGTTTCAGCTGGACTAACAAATTTTAAAAATTTTGTTTTAAGAATAGCTAAGGTGACAAAGTCAGTGCTCAAAAGTTTTGAAATTATAGATGCAAGCATTTTTGTGAAATTTAATTCACCCTTCACTCCCCTTATGACTGCACGGTATGACATAATATTCATTTATAGAACAGTATGCCTTTTTTTTCATCTGCTGCTTGTCAGCTAGAGGTAAGGATTTCTGGAATTTTGGCGAAGCAGAAAACAATCCTTTACTGAGGGAATGAAAAACTAAAGTAGTATTAGCATTCCTAAAATTTCCTGGAATAGAGTAAGAAATTGTAATTTGTGCTGCAAAAGTAGTTGAGGACAAAATGATATTGAAGAGTGTGGGTGATTGGCAGTGTCAGGCCTGCTGCTTGAGTGGGTGTCACAGGGAGACTGAGAATGAAAAGGTGTAACTGGCTGTCCTGTCATCACTGGTGATACCTAACAAAAGGACAGGGCTTGATGTAAGCAAAAAAGAGTTTAAAAATTAACAGATTAGCAGAGAGAGATAAACTATAAGCAACAAGGGAGCTTTGGAAAGAGTGTAAAGAAAAGCCTGCAGAGATGAAAAACAGCCAAACCACATGTTTAGCATCCCAGCCAATGATGACAAGGATTTTCTTAGCATGAATACTGCATCCGCACAAAGACCCTGATTGCTTCCTGCTCTTTTCTCCCTACTCATTCCCAGTCGTGGTCTTCTGTCTGTTTTTGGACACTACAACCAGAGGTTTCTATCAATGAAAGCTGAGAATAGAAAACTGTCTAGCATGCCTCCTACTCAAATCTTTCAGGAAGCAGGGGTAAAAATACCAATAGCATAAGTTAGATTGGAAAGCATTCAAAAGTATGTGACATAGTCTTGAATGCAACAACAAAGTGTAAATGATGGCAAAGCAGTAATGAGGATAAATGGCTAGAATGACCATTGCTGCACAACCTCAGAAGGTGAACCAGCTTCTTGACAGGGAGGGACTGGTTACTAGTCACCATTTACTAGTCACTGTCCCTGGTGACAGATGAAAAAGGCCCAGGAGCAGACAAGCACAACCAAAAGTGTGAATGTATGACTTCTTAAATTATGGTACTGGGAAAGGTTTTGGTTTCCTCAATCAAGAGTGAAATTCTAGGAAAAAGCAGAGACAGAGGTCATGCCATGAGGAAGAACACCTTTGAACACAGATTAGCTAAACTTGTGAGGATGGCTTTAAACTAAGATTAGTGGTTTCCAATAACACCACATCCATCAATATTAACCATCAAATGTGTAAAAAGGACTAAGAAGTAGGGGAGCTGTGGATACTCATAATAAGGTCATAGAAGACACAAATTGGAAAACAGTATGAGAATCTGAAATACCCTCAGTGTTCAAGCAGCACAGGCAGTAAACAAGAGGATTTGGAGATCTTGATACATTAGTCTTTTTATTATTTAATTGACCAAGAAAAAAGACACTTGGAATGTCTCACATGACTACAATAACATAAATGAGTACAGCTTGTTTAAGGACAAGATAAGATTATAAGGAAACCTTGTTATATCCTTGTTATAAGGAAAGATATGTTGCTTCTGAACCATTTTCTCTGAGGTGTAGAATCTAGAATCACAGAATCATAGAATCATAGAATAGTTTGGGTTGGGAGGAACCTGTAAAGGTCATCTTGTCTAACCCCGCTGCAATGAGCTGGGACATCTTCAACTAGATCAGGTTGCTCAGAGCCTCGTCCAACCTGACCTTGAATATTTCCAGGGATGGGGCATCTACCACCTCTCTGGGCAACCTGTTCCAGTGTTTCACCACCCTCATAATGAAAAATTTCTTCCTTATATCTAGTCTGAACCTACCCTCTTTTAGTTTAAAACCATTACCCCTTGTCCTATCGCTACTGGCCCTGCTAAAAAGTCTGTGCCCATCTTTCTTATAAGCCCCATTTAAGTATTGAAAGGACTCAGTAATGTCTCCCCGGAGCCTTCTCTTCTCCAGGCTGAACAACCCCAACTCTCTCAGCCTTTCCTCATAGGAGAGGTGTTCCATCCCTCTGATCATCTTTGTGGCCCTCCTCTGGACCTGCTCCAACAGGTCCATGTCTTTCCTGTACTGACTACTCCAGAGCTGGATGCAATATTCCAGGTCAGGTCTCACCAGAGCAGAGTAGAGGGGGAGAATCATCTCCCTCGACCTGCTGGCCACGCTTCTTTTGATGCAGCCTGGGATGCAGTTGGCTTTCTGGGCTGCATGCACACATTGCTGCTCACATCCAGCTTTTCATCCACCAGTATTCCTAAGTCCTTCTCAGCAGGGCTGCTCTCAATCCCTTCATCCCCCAGCCTGTGTTGATACTGGGGGTTGCCCCAACCCAGGTACAGGACTTTGCACTTGGCCTTTTTGAACCTCATGAGGTTCATATGGGCCCACTTCTCTAGCTTGTATATACTGAGAAATAGATCATTGAAAATCTCTGGATATTGATAAAGGGAGAGAAAAATGAGCATACTCATGCTCAGAACTTCTACTACACATCTCCAAATTAAGAAGGTCTTTATTTTTATGTCTGTGCGTAGCAAACATAACACTTGGTGTTAATGTATAACTTGAAGACGTTTGCTGTGGAAGGGGCACTTCCTGGAAAATCAGTCTATGCCAGTGTTAGTAAACTAAACAGGCCCAGGAGCACTCTGGGACACAGGGACGCAGCCACCTCCTCTGCGAAATTAGAAAGGTCCTTGGCATGGTTTTGGTCCAGAGCATGGCTGGAAGTGCTCTTGATACCCATTGGAGTGGCAGCCATTTGGTGACACAAGTCACTCCTGTCCTGAATCCTGTACCAGACTGCCGTGGAGTTGGAAAACCCCCAGAGTGTGGCCAGGACTATGGGCAAATATGTCCTCATGAGGGAAGGGAGGTAAAGGAGGAGGTCACATGCTTCAGTCAGCCACTCGCTTTTGTGAGAAGAGGGGGAGACAGACATGCATGAGGACCATGCTAGGAAGAACTTTGGTTACAATCATCAGGGTGTAGCATCATCATAGTAAATAGCAATTCTGTCAAGACTGCTGTTTTGGAGAACACACAGTAAGGTTACATCCAGTGCCATCGGAAACCGCCACTGGGTGTGGGTGGCCACTGACAGGATGAATCGTCGACACCTGCCCAAGCACACTTTGACAGCAGCCCTCATGTCTGGGCAGTGTGGCCTGTGATTGACGGGCAGTGGCTGGGGATGTGGCATGTTTAGTTACCAGGAGGAAGAGCCAGATGGTCCCTGTGCATCAGCCCCTCTCGGGCCAGGCCTTGATTTTCCCTTTGGAGACAGCCGTGAGAAGGGAGTGATGGGGAGAGGTGGAGGGGAGTGAGGTGTACCTGAAGCTTTCTGCCTCTGCAAGGATGTTGCTGCTTTTTCATGCCCTGGCTGCCAGACCTGTTCAATGACTCATTAGTGGGTGTCCCTGAAGCAAAGCCTTCATGCCATCAGCTTTTTCATCTTCTAATATCTCTTTGCCCCAGTACAAGAGTAGTTACTGCAATGCACTCACCAAAACTCGTTCTGCAAGAGTCCCATGTATCTGCACCGTCCTACTTAACCTGAAGATATTCTTGAGAAGAACGGAGTAAGGGAAGAGCCCCGACTGAGCCTCCAGTCATCCCAGTCTGCAGGTGGTGAGGAAGGCCCATCCTGGTGTCCTCAGTTCTTTCTCATGTCATGTCCACTGGTCTTACTGTGAGTGAATGGAGAGAGGACAAATTAGGATTTTAGAAAATTGTCAGTAAAGAGGGCAGGTGTGGTGTTGTAGGCTGCCCCAGTGCAAGTGGTGTTGCACATGCAGCTGTTTGAGGTTTACATCTTTTGTTTTCTAAAAAAGCAGTGATGTTCCCTACTTCATCTGTACTTCCACTACAAACAGGTCATAGTCCTTACTCGATCCCAGAGACCAGCTGGTAGTACACAAGAATTAAAAAGCAGCAAGTCAGGAAGCAGGAAGATTTGTTAATTGTTAGAAATACCTAAACAATGGGATTGTTTACTAGCAAGGGTAAAATTTATGTCATTGACAATTCCCCAAAATAGGTTAGAAGAATATACATCAAGAATGTTTTTAAGCATGGTTGGTTTGGCCTTGGGACAGTGGACTGAATTAGATGATACTTCAGGGCTCCTTGCTCTTGTTTCTTTGGTATCTGTTGTCGTATTCTAAATACAATGTATGCAAGAAAAAACATAGTTTTGGTCTTTATTTTAACATTATTTTATTTACACAGCACCAAAATGTACTAGCAGGGAGCAGCTAAGAACATTGATTCCTTCCAGAAAGACCAAGTCCTTGTGTGACAGCAACATGAAAAGAGGCAAAAAGTAACAGAATCATTTAGTATCGAAATGCGTAGCAAAATAAAGAGTAGAAAAATTATTTGAGAAGCAGTTACTATTTGCTATCAATAATAACCAAAGGAAAATATTATGAAACAAAGCTCTGAGGTTTTTTTGCATAACCAAAGCTGGCTGCCATGTTCAGGGTTATTAAATGAGAAAAATCATTAAAGTATATAATACCTACTTAATAACTAAAGAAGTAGAAAACTTGTAATATAAGTTTCATGGAACTATGATATGAATAGGCACAGCTAAAGCTTCATCTCCATTGTTTAATACAACAGTCTCTATCCTGATCCACAGCAACACTGCTTTCATTTTTAACTAATTCTAGCTCATTTGAAGAGAAAAAGCCCATCATTAAAATCAGGAATATAGTTTTGTGAATTGGACAAAGATGATGTAAAGCAAGATCAGGGCCTCATTCATGGTACTGAGTAAAGGCAGAGCTAGCTTTCAGCTGGGAAGTTCAGTCATGAACAATGTGAGCCTCAGGTCTACAGCCTGCAAGGTTCTACCTTAAATAATTTTTTTTAAATATGTCTGTGTGGGACATGAGGGCATTTCTCAGTCTATAGCAAGGAGCTAGCATATGGTAAGCCATATTTAATTTTCTTCATAACGATGAGAAATATATTAAAAGAAGAAATGTCAGAGGTGAAAAAGTTCTTGTATGTATCTTGTCCTTAAGCAAGGAATTTCTGAAGTGCAAAGTCCTGGCCTATGCTTTAAAGCTAAATCCAACCCAAATTTTGTACAAGGCTGAGCCCAGCACATAATCTGCTCTCCCACTGAAGGTGACAAACAGAGGAGAATAAGGCAAGAAATGCTGCCCATCTTGAAATATATTTTTCCTGAAAAGCCATTCCTGCTGGTCAGCACCTGCTCCCCCTGCTTTGCCTCATACGGAATCACTTTATTTAAACAATTTGATCTAAGAGAAGAACAGCAGATGTTCAGTGAATTACGTTTTCTGTCTATTGATAATTTGATTTTAAAAAGGAAACAGGAAATATACTTTTTTAAAACAAAAACTCTGGTTCAGCCCCCCTCCCCATCTTTTTATTCAAATGCCACAGGTTAGAACTCTTCCCCCACAGAAAAAAACCTAAAAATATTTGATGCATGGTTTCATTGATTTTTTTTTCTCTCCTATTATACTAGGACAGTTTAAAGACTTAAAAAAAAAAAAAAAAAAAAAGAAAATGCTAAGATTAATAGTTAAATAATTTATTAAAGTTTTTTTCTTAGAATGAAATGAAAGGAATTGCAGTAGGAATCTGGAAAGCATCTCCTTATTGTTTTTATAAAATAAGATTTCCCATTCATTTTAATGGTTTCCTCTTACTAATGCTTAGGCCTGTATTCCAATGCTTTTAGATAGAGAGAACAAATGACCTTGTCAATTTTGAAACATATTAGTGACTGCCAGACTCTTATCCCTGTACAAAATGATATTTCTGTATAGGTATAATGGAAATCTAAGTACATTGTCAAGTATATATCTGAGATCATCTCATACCTACAGAGGCTCTAGACTAGCCTGAATTCATGAAGAGAACATAATTAAATGTAAGCTTAAAAAGTAAATAGGTTACAGAAATCACTGCACAAGTAAATGTAGAACAGTGTTAAGCAATGACTTTTAGAAGATTGTCAACATGATGTTTTAAAAAAATCTACCTGTGCTACTAACTAACACATTATAAAAAGGTAATTAATTTGTTTTATAGCAAGTATAATACTGGCAAATCTACTATGGTGGATATCTGTTAAATTAAAGCTAGAGGCTTTGCTGCAGACTTACCTACATGAAGTCTGCAGTATGTCTCAACTTGCTATGTTTAGTGTGATTTTAATGCAGCAGATCAAAAGTATTTTCACAGAAAAATAAAATGAAAATATCTTCGGTATTTGAAGACTATAATTTGCATAGTTGTCTTACCTATTTCAACTTAATCAAAAGTGTAAGTCTTAAGTACATAACAATCTAAGCAATAAAGGGTCTGCCATCAGTCTTCCTTGTAAAAATAATGAGTTCAACACACGAATCCACCTTCTGGGCAATAACATGCTCTCTGTGAGGTGGGAGGCCAAATGGGAAGGTGTTAACTACTTTGCAGGATGTGTAATTTTATTTTTATTATTCAGGATAAAACTTCTTTTTCATCTTTGACTGGATATTAAGTGTGTTAGAAAGCTTAATAACCTCGTAGATGAAAGGCTTAACTTTGGAGAGAAGATAACAGGTATGATGATACAAGTACCTTGAACTTGTTATTAATGTTCCACAACTTTGTCTAATCCTTCATCCTTATCAGAGAGTCATAGTGCCTTCTCCACATCTGCACAGCTGACCTTTTCCTGTGAAACTGTGAAAGTGTTGCCTAAGGAAGGTTGAGGTTCAGACATTTTTCAGCTGTGGAATGGGAAACTGGACAAAGGCCAACAACTCACTTTCACACAGCCCATTGATGCTACTTTTGTATTCCCCCCCAAATGTCTTTCTGTCCTCCCATCTTCTCCCAGCTTAGTCTTTGTGGAATCCCTTTTTTTGCTCCAAGCACATGTAAAGAATATTTTCCTAGCCACTTTGATCATATTTATATTTCCTCTCTGTACATTTTATAGCTTTCTTCTCCTACATCGTATTCATAGATGGTTATCAATATGATGTAGAAGAAAGCCTAAATGCTAGCCAAAGCTCTGCATGGGCTACCCTCACTTTGTCAGTCATGTCTCATTTAGTCCTGAAAAGCTGGTTCTTCATTATGCTGCAAGCCTCCATTGCACAGTTGCTCAATTTTTTAAGTAGTTCTATTTTTCTTGTCCAGTCACACACACATGGATTGCTTCTCCAAACTTTCTGAATATCCAACTAATTCTCCTCCAAATTCTCTTCTGCTGTATGCAAAAAAGGCTAGACAGACATTCTGGAATGGGTTGCCAGCATGAATGTTAGTGGAAAAAAATCTATATCTAGATGTAGAGACTACATAAATAAA
This sequence comes from Nipponia nippon, assembly GCF_047370975.1. Taxonomy (NCBI): domain Eukaryota; kingdom Metazoa; phylum Chordata; class Aves; order Pelecaniformes; family Threskiornithidae; genus Nipponia; species Nipponia nippon. Next base: position 48,730,622 of record NW_028262347.1, read on the forward strand.
GCAGTAATGACTTGAAGATGAAATTATGTTTACAGCATAGTTGTGCCCTATAATGGAGTACCATATTTGGTCTTGTTATACATTTAAAAAATAATTTTAAAATACTGTAAAAATTAGAGAAAAGTATAGCAGCAAAACACAACAATTATTCCAATATCAGAAAACTGCCCTATACCGAGAAGGTCAGTCTGTTCACATTATTAGAAATGAGATCAAGCAATGACTTGACAAGACTTCCCTCACATGGAAGAGACTAGTTCATGCTATGCCTATGACTGAAACTTGAAGTGATATATTTTCTAAGTAAGAATAAGGCTCATGTTTTTAAAAGATAGTATAATGAACTACTTAAAATCATTCCAGCTTTTAGAGCTTTTATTGCCAAAAGTGAATGCTTTATCAATTATACTCTGGAAAAATGCCAGTTATGACACCTGTAATGGAGTGACTAGTTCTGCAGTCTGTAGGAGTCATTGATTGTATCTTTTAGTTATTTTTTGTAACTGAAGTAAATATTTCTGTAGGAAATGTATCATGATCACAAGTATTTATTGCTGATCATTGCAGTTTTCTTTGTGTCCCAATCATTTTCATATGACACAATGGTCAAGGTATCGTTCTCTTAGAATACAGACATTAATTCACCTGCAATTTTGTTTTTCTACATTAGCTTTCTTCTCTGCTGTGAAAAGTGTATTTGATACTTTAATTCTAAGAATATGGGTGGGCTTTTTTTTTTTTTTTTCAAGTGAAGCTATGTACTAATTCACAACAGGGCCTTTCCACAGAAACCGTCTGCATATTCTCACTCTGTGGAAACATGAGAGAGCATATCGTTTGGAGACAGAGGAATAACCTCCCTAGCATTTATCAGCATGTGCCTCGGGGTAAGAACATTGCATATGGGTAGTTCCTGAAGAGAAATGGATGTGGCAAAGATTCAAACATTGGTGGACCTTGGAATAACTTGTTTGTCTGCTCATGTCTTTAATTTTCTAATTTCAGGAATGTTTTCAAATGCATTTGCTCACAAGCAATATGATGGCTACTACACTTATGTGAATTTGAAGAGCATATATAGTATCAAAAATATTTTTGATAAAATGAGAGAACAATTGGTACGTTTTCATGCATCTTGTATCAACTAACCCAACTTAAGACCGCAACTTTTTCGTAAAACAGAAAAGAAAAAGAAAGCAATTTTCTCCTTATTCCCATGAAACCTCATAAAATCAATGCAAAAGTAGGTGTGAGAGCAAGATTTGCTCTTCAACCTCCTGTTGCTTCTACGGTGCTTCTGGTAAACAGAAGCATCTTCATTCCTATTTATGAATTTAAAATATGTGCTGTTATCTTGCAGTGTTTCATTGTGGTGGAACTAATAATCAGCTATTCACCTTGAAATCAGAGTTGTGTAAATTTCATTGATTTTTTTTTTGTTTTGTTTTTGAAAAATACATCCTGTTTGGGCACCTGGAGTACTCAATTAATATAATTCATCTATCAGCCTAATGAACTCCTTTTGATTTGTGATTTTTCAAGCTAAAGTGTCTTACATCCTTCTGTTATTGCTAAGCAATTTCCTTCAGGCTTTTTTTCCTTTTAATGGACTTAAGTATTACAGATTGAGGATGTTAAATGAATCTTTATTTTTAAAGGGTGGTTGGTATTTGCTCACGATTGTGCTTTTAGGTAGCATTAAGGTCTTCACTGAAGTTTCTTATGTCGTTCATTTCAATGTTTTTATTTACTAGTGTCCAGCAGATGTTCTTTCCAGTCTTGTCTACTGTAGAATTTTTATCTCTAAAATTATGACTTCTAATGTAGATTCACTTGCACAGAAGACTTATAGCTTAGGGGTTTTAGGCATTTAATTAGATAATTTAGAAAACATAATTTTCTAAACCTGATTTTAGAATACCACACTGATCGCACAGTTTTCAGCATAATACAATAATACTGTTGGAACCTCAATAGTGTTAAGAAGTACAGAAAAGGTCTAAGTTGGAAAAGCATATTTCTGTGACCTTGCTTCAGATTATTTTTTGGTGTAATAATGGCCTTTCAAACATAAGAAAGTTCCTGGGGAAATTTTACAAATGTTGCAAGAGTTGAGAGCTCATGGGTTTCTTTGGTTTAATGGACCTAGTTTTAAAGAGGTAGGGGAAAAAGTTTACTAGTTTGGTTGTTCAAGGGAAGCAGTACTATAAGGAATATCTCTCACAGGCCACAGGTTTTGTCAAGGCTCCACTGAACAGATTTGGAAATGCATTTTATAATGATGTTTTGCTTTAATAACCTGTGTAAATGTATACTGTGTAAGAAATATCTATTTGTTACTTTTTTAACAATTTGGTGTTTGATAAAGTGCTTTGTTGGTGTTTGAATTGTTATTTATAGGTAAGGAATGAAAGTAAATTGTGATTTTAGCAGTCGTTTCTAATCAGCAGGAGGGCTTGTTAAAAGCCACTGAGAATATATTCATGTCATCTGAAAGAGAATACCTGGTTAGTCAAGGCCATCCAAGCCTAGCTTCTCTCATTAAGAAGAAAAAGAAAGTCTTTTTTAAGTTCTTATGGACTATTTTAGAAGTATTGTTGTTGAAAATGATTTCTAGTAATGTAGTCTAAAACATTACTTGCCAAAATGCATATTGTCTAATTTTCCTTTATTTTTTAATTTACTTCTTCTTGCATTTAGTTAACAATTCTCTTGTCAAATGTAAGCCTTTTAGTGTTAATTATTTAAATATCTAAAAGGATATAAGCTTCTTTTATGATGTCAGTTTTCAAGTGGTTCATATGCAAATAGTCTAACACTTACTGTTGGCACTGCTGTGTAAGCAGCATTTTTTCTAATATAGCAATGGGAAATCAACTGACCTTTAGATAACTGTACAGGGAATTATAGTGGCTGAACAGATAAGGTGTCCTGTTTAAGAGCCCCACCTGTGAATCTCAGCTGCCAAATCTGTCTCCCATGATTAAGATGACTCACTAAAGCAACTTCCATACAATTTCATTTTCTTGTCAGTAGAGAAGAAATGGCTGGATTGGAGAGACTTGAGGAAAGACTTGAGAAATGACTGTTGCATTTGGGGACATTCACTCCACTCTAAAGGAGGCATGGTAGTTCTGGCCTGGATGTGAAGTCAGAAAGGGAGTTGAAAGCTTTTCCAAAAAGATTGAGCTGCTGAGATCTAATGAGATGGCTGTGGGAAAGGCACTGATACCATAGCATGGTTCATCTTCCTGTCCCATCCAGGAAAACAACTAGCTTTCAGCCCAGTCAGTCTTCAAGGGAACAGCAAATAGGTCCTCTTATCAGTCCTCATCAACTCATTCATTTCCTGGAGGGGCAGGAAAAGCACTAACAACTGCCAAAACTTTTGGGGTATCCTGGAGAGAAAATTAGCTCTCCAGGGTATAAATGCAAAATCTCAGACTGTTTCAACCAAATTAAGAGTTCAGACTGGCAAAGTAATGAACAGTTGCCTATGATTATGGATAACAAGGTAATCCATTTTGTAGCACAGGGAATTCTCACCCCACATCTTCGTTACACTTTGGCTTTATTAGTATTTTAAATTCAAAATTTATTTAACTGTTTTTCTTTTTCATTTTGATTAAAGGACATTAAAATATTTCTCTTAGGCAATAGTCCTTTGTCTGCATTCCCACACATACTAGAAACACCATCATTACATTCCCATCCAGCAATTCCCATCCTCTTCTATTTTGTTATTTATCTTAGATACCATTAGATCCAAGTCTGCCAATGCATTTTGCAAATTGCTTTGGAAAGCATTTTTCAGACTTCTGCCTTTAAATTATTTTCTGCTGTGCCAGTAACAATTCTTATCCCATCTACTCCAATCGGTAACCCATCCTCAGCCCTAGTATGGGAATGCCTGCTGCTAACAACTGCAGCCATCAGCTGGTACAAATATGAGTTTACACATCTGTGAAGTGAATATAAACAAAAACCTAAAGAGGTAGTGAATACATTTTGAAAATTTAATAAAGAAGTTATTGCACCTATCTAGGCAATATCTTTAATTGGCTTTTTGAAATGTATTTATGTAGACAAATGGAAGGATAAAATTCTTGCATAACCTTAAAAACAAGGTATTTTATAAGTATAGTGTAACATGCCAAAGGTAACTTGGAAGGAAATTCTTTCTACTCCAGTATCAAGAACTTCATCAAACATTTTCTTGATTATCGTGGCAGTTATACCAGTTTACATGTAACTAGTTCTAGCTCACCAAAGAAAGGGTGTATCGTACCCATTTTGACCTGATAAGGAAACCTAAGTCTAATGGCACCTAAGTCTAATGCATAGCAAGAGAAAACAGAAATGTGACAGGAAATCTACAGGTGGAGAACTTATATATCTGTACTAAATAGTGTTTTTCATTTCAAAACTGACTTCATCTAAGGAAGAATCACTAAAAACATCACTAAAGTGTTTTAAGGGTTGGAGGGAAAGAAAAAATGTTTTAAAAACAAAGCAGTTTATGTTGGATTAAAAAAAAATCCAGTCAACCAGAAATGAAATGTTTCAGTATTTTTAATTTGCCAAATTTCCTCTCTTCATTTTTCCTTCCTAGTTCACTACAACCACACCCTTGAATTCCTCTTTATTGTTCTGTGATCTCTGTTCTATCATGATAATGCTGATTTCTTCTCTTGTTTAATGTCTGCATGCTCAATTTTAAAGTAAGATAGCCAAAGCTAGATGTTTGTGTTTCTTTCTAAGCCCTTTTTCACTTATTTTTCTCTGTAGACATTGGCAATACTACTGTTCTTGAATTCACACATATCTTTAGTTAAAGTATTTTTTCTTTACTATAGAACTAGTTGCACAAACTTTATAGAAAACTTCATGACTTTTTCAACAATTTATTTCCAGTATCTAAATTTACCTGTCTAACTGCCTGACTTTTATTCTGATCCTTATGCACTGTTATCACTGCAGTTGCCTCTTGGCCTTATATAAATCCATACAAAATACTATTAATGTTATTTTCAAAACTTACTATTTTCACCTTTTAAATTCTTCAATAAGTGGCATTATCAACTCACCATATTTTACAGCATCAGAAATAAGCTTACCATTCTTATTTTGAATACTCTTCAAAATTTTGATCCTAATTATTAGATAATAAACCTTACATCCTATCAGGTTTCACTACTCTGCAAGTGGTATTACTCTCATTCTTTGTTACTCAGTTTTCCCCAGTTTCCTTATAGTTGCTCCACAAGCTTTCTCAAAAAGTTATATTGCCCTGCTTCACACCAAAGATTATCCAGTTGCTTAATATTATATGCTTGCCTATATCTTAAAATATGTGTTTACAACTCAGTCAGACAAAGTGTATGTAACTAATCCTTCCATTATTAGGGCATTTCATTGAAAGCGGTTATTGGTAGAAATCTTCTTTTCTCTAAAAAAAAACCCATAAAACATCTTTTGCTTTTCCTAGAAATTTGCAGCTTTTCATCAAGAAACTGAACTCTTCCGTATCACCCAAATTTAAGATGAGTATTTCAGAATTTGAATGTCTGCCCATGACTGTCTAAGTAATCACTCTATACATTGAATAAGATATAGAAGGCTCCCAAGTTGGATGCAAAATGAAATTGTTTTGACTGGGGTCTATTTGTGTTCTCTTTTCCTCTTCACTGTTGGGCAGTGGGCAACTGTCTTCGGAAAAAGGCCCCTGCCTGCATAACCCTCTTGACTTTTGGAGATGGTTGCCGGTTTTTAAGATCAAGCTACAGAGGAAGATAACTAAGAAACAGCTATCAGTTTTGGAAGTTGATTAAGACAGCGTGAAGTAGTCTTTCACTGACCAAGGTATGTTTAAGAGAAAGAAGGGGAAAGTACCAGAAGCAGAAAACTGGATACACAAGTGAGACGGGATCAGATCAGGAATCATGAGCTACAGGGGCAGAGATCAAAAACACCCTAAGGGACTCTAATCTGAGATCAAAGAAGTGTTTCAAGCTGCTGAGGAAACTGAGACAAGGGAAAACATGTAGGTGTTTTATCTAGATTTGTATACTTACCCTAATGTAGAAGGTGTAGAGATTTCGTATTCTTACAGAGCCTGTAAGGCTGTTTGCTGTAGTTGTCATTTGCCCTGAAGAAGTGAACTATCCCTCTTGGGTTTTCTTTTCTTTCTTTTTTTTCTATGGGTAGTCAATCCTAGCCTAATGATTGCAGTGCTGTGACACTGTGTGATCTTTGCTCTGTGAAGAGTAATGATGAAGACTGCATTTCACAATATCCCATGGTGGTGGATGGAAACAAGGAGTCATCAGATCTACCACTGTGGAAGGGACTTTAAACTTTAGTGTGGCAGGACCTAAACAGAGCAGTCCAATGAATATCTTTTTGAGAAAGCAGTGTCAAAGCTCATTTGCCTCTGTATGTTTGTGGTAGTCCTTTACACATGGGTCCCAATCTACATGGCTGCCACCCTGAGTGTTATTGCTATACTTTTTCTGGGGAGGTAAAAATAAAAAATAAAAAAATCGCTAACCACCAAACCTGGGCATTTTGCTGGACAACTTTAATTTTTCTGACACATATCTTAAACAATATCCCAGAAAGCTCCAGGGGTGATACAATGCTTTAATTTCCTCTTTTCAAACAGAATTGAATGAGATATTGTTCATTCAGCATGTCCTCCATCTTATTTGAAAACACATATTTAAAAACAAAAGTAATCAGATATAGTTTGTAACCGTTCTTTCTATTTGCAGGAGAGATTTACTAACCCCCAGGAATTTCAACACTCATTTTAGCAGCTGGTAGATATGAAAGAGTAAGAAACTTGTCAGAACAGGTGACATGAGGATGAAATTCCCTAAATCTGTTTTAACCCGTGGAATCACCTTTTGCTTGATAGCAATCTCTCTGTGATTTAGAGAAAGGTTAACAGTTTGTAATATTTTGAGCCCCTATCCAGCAGCCATGATCTCCTGAGTTCTACCTAGTCTGTAAAACTGACTTGTCGTTAAGTCCTCTTTAAGCCATTTCTATGTATGTTTTCAGATATCAAGTCCTATACAACTGGAATATTATGAGACACAGATAATGTGTGTTTGCAAACTATCCTGAAACTGCAGAGGGGCATGTATATAATCTCTGTGCCTTATGGTACATGTTAGTTAGGAGGACCAGCTTAAATAAATGTTTCACAAATATTTTGTAAGTTTTGGAACATGTAACAAGAAAAAAATGAGCCCCTTTATTCACTGAAATAGCAGCATGACTTTCTGGGAAAGAGATTAATTTTCTTCACTATTGATCTAATGGACAAGACATTTCTGCCTTGGAAAAAACCTATCTAAAACCAACAGCATTATTCTGTATTCTGTCTACTAATAATTTGGATAGCCTTTTGTAAGTGATTTCATTGAGAAGTATTTATTTGAATAAAAAAACCCCATACATAATCCACTTATACCAGTCCAATTACATTAAAGAACTTAATTAATGTCACAGTTTAATATTTTATATGCAACCACTAACACTCTGCAGCATTTCATTTTGGTGTGACATAACACCATTGCACTTTTAACAGAACTCTTTTAGTAATGTCCTAGAAAAGGTTGGAAAATCTTCAAATATTTAAGAAGGCCACATCATGATGCTTTGAAAATGTTTTGTTAACTTCTAAGTTTGTCACCATGCAGATAAGCTTGCACATTTTTATAAAAGTTTTGTCTTCTTTTTTGTTTCATTTATGAGCTCGTAATAATATGAAAATTTATAATAGCAATTATAACACCTTTCTGTTATGACTTCTTTCTGTTTCTTTATATCCCATGTTACACGGCAACTGGGTGGAGCAAGGCTCTTTATTAGAAATTCCAAACCAACAGAAATGCATATCCTTAATATTTATGTTTATTGTATCAACACTAAAAAAAGAAACCATATTGGAACTCTTTCCAAAACAGTTCTCTAACTACAGCCAGAAATATATCCAGTATCCAAAAATTACAGCTACATGTCTGAAAGAATGCAAAAACATTTAGAAGCATATAAGTATCCTGGTTTCAACTAGGATAGAGTTAATTTTCTTCCTAGTAGCTGGCATAGTGCTGCGTTTTCGATTTAGTATGAGAATAATATTGATAACACAGTGATGTTTCAGTTGTTGCTAAGTAGCGCTTACACTAGTCAAGGACTTTTCATCTTCCCATGCTCTTCCAGGTGCACAAGAAGCTGGGAGGGAGCATAGCTAGGACAGCTGACCCAGACTGGCCAAAGGGATGTTCCATACCATATGACGTCATGCTCAGTATCTAAACTGTGGGGGCTGGCTGGCGGGCAGTGATTACTGCTCAGGGACTGGATGGGCATCAGTCAGCAGGTCGTGAGCAGTTGCATCACTTATTTTTCCTGGATTTTGTTTCTCTTTCTCTATCTTGTTGTTTTTCCTTTTCATTGCAATTTATTCTTACTCTTCTTCTTCTTCTTCTTCTTCTTCTTCTTCTTCTTCTTCTTCTTCTTCTTCTTCTTCTTCTTCTTCATTATTATTTTATTTCTATTATTAAACTGTTCTTATCTCAGCCCATGAGTTTTCTTACTTTTGCTCTTCAGATTCTCTCCCCCATCCCACCAGGTGAGCAAGAGTGAGCAAGCAGCTGTGTGGTGCTTAGTTGCTGGCTGGGGCTAAACTACAACAATATGAAAGAGTTTGTTATGATTATCAAATTATTAAATTATCATCATTAAATATATTAAGTGCTTTGAGTAAATCCTTTTTCAAAATTATATTGAATAGATGATGGCATGATGTTTCAAAGATATTCCAGGAGAAAGGAACTGCTTCACACATTTAAAGCAAGCTTCTGGACTAAGATCAGAAGTGAAATAAAGAAGATCAGAGGTTTCCACAGTTCAGTTCTGTTAAGGTATTTATCTTCTAGCAATAGATTCAGATCTCTCATGGCATTTTGTAAAAAGTTCTCTGCAAGTGTATCATTCTCATATTTAAAGTATTACTGGGTGTACTTATACATGAATTTGACAGTCTTAATGTATTGCAGGTAAGTCAAATGGTTGTTGAACAGGATGATATTGGAATTATTGATTGTCTAAATTACCCAAAAGTTTAACCACCATCACTGCTCCTTATTCAGGAGAATGTATTAATACAGAAGCACCCTGCAGATTTGGGCTTTCCTAAATACCTTTACCCCATTCTACGAAAAGAGTAAGCAGTAGAAATCAACTCTTTAATGATTAAATCCTTTGTCTGATTTGACAGGCTGTTCTTGCAAAATCTTTGTGATGTGTGAATGGGTGGCTGTCCAGAATGAGATGCCGTTAATGTTTTACAAAACAGAGATTATTACTGTGCTAATATCTCTTCCCTTTACAGATAACATAAAATATACTGAGGAACGCTGCTGATTACTGAGTTTTCAGTTTGGTATCTCTGGAAGTACATCATGTGTTAGTAGAGGGAACCTGCATAATTGTTTGGATGCCTAAATTTGAGTCAGCAAAAAATTGCTGAGAAATTACATGTAAAGCTGTTCATTAAATATCTTTTTAATGTTAATTTTTATTAGTTTTAGATGACAATGTTAGGTTTGTATTATATACATGTGTTTAAAAATATAGACTTACCCTTTGATATCATAGTGATTCTCTTGCTGTGAAAACATATTTGTAGAGTGCTGTCACCATTATTATTTTATTCAGATAGCTATTGAAATAATAAAACATGTAAGCCCAAAATATAGTATAAGTTTACATATATAACATGTGGTTTCATTAATTAGCTATCAACTGAAATGGAGAACAGTAAGAAGATATACCTTTCTTCTTTAATCAGTTGTTGGCGCTTTCCTCTCTTTTAACATTTTCTGCTTTAAACTTGTCTGTTGCTTATTCCTTCTGTGTCGTACTTTTTTTGTATTTTATTGAAGTGTCTTCCCTTGCACAGTGCAGCTTCTCAGCTACAAGTTCTCCTATTCTTACAAAGTCTTCTAAAATCCCACTTGTTCTTTATTATACTAAGGAATCAGGAAACATCAGATCAAGATAGCTAGTCCAAATTTAATATATCCTCTCTTCCTCCTCTATGAGTATATATTAGGTGATATAGTCTTTATTTAGACGTTTAAATAGCTTTTTTCCACATATTCCATCTTCCTTCAGTGTGTAGGATAGCTGATAGTTCTAAAAGCAGCCACCCAGTATTTTATTCAGTATATGCTTTATTAGAGTAAACAGGACTACTTCTAGGATCACTTCGAGAAAAGATCTCAAGGTCCTAAAACTTGATTTATGTATGTACCTAGGCCTGACATCCTAGAAATCTCCCTCAGGTGCTAAAAAACATCCTGGAGCACCAAAAACCTACCTCAGGGAACTCTCTACAGAGCACAGTGGTTTTCAGGGCTCCTGAAGGAAGTAATCTTTTGCTTTTATTCTGTAGGGCATATTTACTACAGCTGCTTCAAGAGACACAAGCTCACCTTGCTCCTGTTCCAAAGGAAGCAAAGCCAGGAGACTGTATAACTAACTGTACCACCAAACCCAATCAGCCCTGCTGCAAGGTAGAGTTTGTTACCCAAGGTCTCTGCTTGTTTCAGAGGTCACATGGCTCTTGGATAGCTCAAGGCAGTTCATGTTCTGTTTGCATTTGCTGAGTAACAAGATAGCTTTTGAATCCCAGCACTATATTGTGCAAATGTAAACTTTGAGAGCTGACTCTGCTGTGCGGGTCTGGCAATTCTAATTAGCCTGGTTTGGTGTCCAAGTGCTCAGTTCCTTCTGATTTGAAAATGTAACTCTTTTTCTCCCTCCTGATTGGAGATGCAGATGTGATCCCTTCCGTCATGAATTATCCTATGATCCTTTGACTTCTATTCGTACTAATTCTGGAGAAAGGGAAAGATTTGGAATACACCCTTTAGCTTCAGGTTTTCTGAAAACTCCTTGCTGAGTGTACTGTTTTTATAGGCAACAGTCTAGAACACCTAATTTTGCCTGTGCATAATTTGGGAATACTGAACACAAATTTACTTGCATCACAGAAGCTGCAAGTAAAGCATCACACACAGTAAGTAGAAATTAGCAGAGAAACATGTATTTCCTAAAACTCCCTTCTAACAATACACAGATAAACTATGCTTTTTTGGTCTGTCCAGCTATTTCTTAGAGTGTGTATATTTTTCTGATATTTCTATCCAGTATCTTTCTGAAACTGATCCATGTACTGTAAAAGAAATGCAATAATATTTTGTGACCCAGCAGAAGAAATGCATAATTTTCAATGAAAATAGGTCTAACATGTTTTGCACATTTAATTAATGCAAATATTTTAGTCTATCATGCCTTCATATTGTGTTTGTGAAAAACACTGGTCAGATGCATCATGAAATCCAAATTCTAAAGCGGTATCTAGAGAAAAAAAATCTTTTTGTTGATTGAGGGAAAATATAGAAAGTAAGATATTGTCATTTTACTGGAACATGTTATGCTCGGCTTTTGCTGGAGAACACTGGATTCTCATTTCAAGAGCCACTCTAAAGGTGTCTTTTAAAGCATTTTAGAAGAAAAAGCATAGAAATCCTCTCAGAAAGTTTCTGCAAGATGAACTTTCAGAACACAAAAAGGCCAAACATCTTAAGTAATGTTGTGGACCCACCCTCTGTTTCCACAGGACATGTTCTCATTCAGGAAGTCTTGTGCTAATTACTTTGAATCAAAGAGCCGGACAAGCATATCCTTCCAGTTTGGAAGATATGCATCTGGTGGGGTTAAGAAGGGATTCTGCTAATGCTCAGGTAGCTGCTACATGGGAAAATATTACCACTCATTCTTCTGTTTAGCAAAAGTTATTACTCATGCGTGAGTCACAAAGAAATGGAGAATAAATGGATGAGACAGAATGACCTTTTAACTCTTCATCTTCTTTTTCCACATATTTGTCTACAAAAATTTTCTGGGGTGCTGGATGCTGAAGCATAGGAAGAAAAAAAAAACAACGACAGAAAAAGGAAAAAAATTGCTTTTGTTAGGTATGTTTGCTGGTGATTTGAATGAAATTGTGTTACTCTGCCAAATCAAAAAAATGTGGTCAGGATCTTGCAGCTAGTCTTTAGGAATTCCACTGCGAGAGGTTGAAAGATGAGTCCTATATTATTTTTAGGTTGTCTCTGTGTTTTTTTTTTTTTGTTGATAAGTCTTCAAATGAATAAAAGAACATTTCATTCTCCGATACTATCAAATGGTTGAATTTTTTCCTGTAAGACCTTTCCTACATAGCCACACAGTCAAAAATGGTATAATTTCACATCAGATTTATTATAACATCTTTTTTTCTGACATTGACTAATAGAAATCTGTGTGTTTGTATAAGTATTGCTTGCATCTGTTGGGTGCTGCTGTAAAGATTATACCCCTGCCCATGTCACACATTGCTTTGCAGCCTGAAACCCGCTCTACTCTCCTTCACCAAAACAAGACATTTGTTTTTACTTTGAAAAACCTGCCATTGATTTTGTCCCATTCTTCAGCTTTTATTAATAGAAAACATCATTTGCCACTTTCAGTCAGCCAATACTGCAGCTTTTTCTCCCATTTAGAATCATAGAACCATAGAATCTCAAGTTGGAAGGGACCCTTAAGGATCACCAAGTCCAGCTCCCTGTTCCTTGCAGGACTACCTAAAACTAAACCATAGGACTGAGTATCATCCAGATGCTCCTTGAACTCTGACAGGCTTGGTGCTGTGACCGCTTCCATGGGGAGCCTGTTCCAGTGACTGACCACCCTCTCAGTGGGTGAGATTTTCCTAATGGCCAATCTGAACTTCCCCTGACAACAGCTTCATTCTGTTTCATCCTGTCTTATCACTGGTCACCAGAGAGAGGAGATCAGCACCTCCTCCTCCACTGCCCCCCTTGAGGAAGCTGTAGATTGTGATGAGGTCACCCCTCAGCCTTCTCTTCTCCAAGCTGAGCAAGCCAAGTGACCTCAGACGCTCTTCGTAAGTCTTGCCCTTGAGACCTTTCACCATCTTGGTCACCCTCCTCTGGACACACTCTAATAGTTTGATGTCCTTATATTGAGGCACCCAAAATTGCACACAGTACTTTAGGTGGGGCCGCACCAGTGCAATGTAAGTGGGACAATCACCTCCCTCCACTGGCTAGCTATGCTGTGCTTGATGCACCCTGGGACACTGTTGGCCCTTTTTGCTGCCAGAGGACACTGTTGAGTCATTCAATTTGCCATCAAACCCCTGGATCCCTCTCCACGGGGCTGCTCAGTCTGTATGTAAATCCAGGGTTGCCATGTCCCAGGTGCAGAATCCTGCACTTGCTCTTGTGAAATTTAATACAGTTGGTGATTGCCCAGCTCTCTAGTTTATCCAGATCTCTCTGTAAGGCCTCTCTGCCCTCAAGGGATTCCACAGCTCCTCCTAGTTTAGAATCATTGGCAAACTTACTTAATGTACATTCAAATCCTGCATTCAGATCATTTATAAAAACATTAAAGAGAACAGGTTTTTTATGACGTTTTAAACAAGAATACTTCTGGTTTCTCCCATGTGTAGTTCCCCGAAAAATCCCCCAAGTCATTTAATTGTTTTCTTTAATGTTTTTTCTTCAAATTCTCATTTGCCATGATGGCTTCAAAACTTGGCAGCAGTGGAGACACTATTATACTTACTAATATTATATGACCTTCTACTCCTACACTTGTATCCATTTGTTGTATTTTATGTTTATATCACAAACTCCCTTGAAACAGGGGCCATTGTATGTCTGTGAAGCCCCTAGTGAACCGAAATGTATTCCTATGTCACCATAGGTCCTAGAAGTTACCGTATTATAGTAGTAGTATAGCAATAGTAACTTGAACCTTTGTGCTTAAGAAAATGTGCAGTAACTCATGTGCAATGTACAGTTTTACCAAGAGCAGGGCTTTCACAACTTGCTGAGTATCACTTAAATGCAAAATGTCTGCAGAAAAAGAGAACAATCCATTCTCTGTATCCACAGTGAATAGAAGAAAAAATGATGGATGTAAGAAGCAAGAAAAGGTCTGGTTTGCGTTTAGGGAAAAATTTTTATCACTAAGGAGAGTGAAATGTTGGAGGAGCATAAAATCTGCATTCTCAAAACTATGTAAAGAGAGGTTAGACAAAGATCAGTTAGAGGTGACAGAAAATGGGCTTTGGCCTCTCAGGAGCCCTTCCTATTCTTACTGTAAATTTCAGAGATAGGTATATACGTGATATTGTTAGTGTGAAATGGTTCCAGATTTCAAAACACCAGGAAAACCCCCATGATTTAAAAAAAGGGGTATTTAAGAAGTGAAATAATGATGAATCAAGCCCACTTCAGAGTCAACAAATGTTGTGTAAATGATTATTAATTTGATGTATAATATTTTTGTGGTCTTTATTATGTTTTAATTAAGGGGTGTTGTTATTTTTAACATTATTTTTATGTTTAGTCATATAGAGAGGTCGGAAAAAATCTATTTGAACAAAGTCCTTCTTTTTCTTCCTCTATGTCTATCTATTTTCAAGTCAAATTCCCTGGTTTTTATTAGATATTTGTCAGTCTCAGAAAAGGTAACTGGGAGTTTTGCAAGCTTTAACTAACGGAGCAGGAGCATAGAAAACTTTTACATAGATACCTTAGTTTCTGAGAGTTTTGTTTAAATAGGCTGTAAGCAAAACAAAAATGAAAGACTTGGGTTTATAGACTCATCTCTGCTTTGAACATCTGAAGCTTCACAGAACAGATAGAAAAATGCCTAAAAGGATGAAATTAGTTTGATGAGAGTCATGTCAAAAGATGAAGAAACCACTTCCATTTGTGAAGATCAGTGTAAAAGCTAGCATTAAATTCTTGGAACTTTGGCTATATCAGCTGTCTGCAATAGTCAAAGCAATGTGGATGGAATTAGGTAATGCAATTAAATGTAATTCCTAGGCTGCTTTACTGTAGGCACTGAGCTGTTGTACTTTTGGGCAGCAGTGATTCAGTGGAACGGAAATGTGGTCTTGATAACCGACCTTTCTCTATATTTTTTTAGCTAAACTAAGGACAAACTTGGCATAGCTGATTTTCTGAAACAAACAATTTCATTGAACTGAATAAAAATCTCTTCTGCTTTCTGCTAACCAAATTTCAGTCAGCAGTTATTTTAATTTCTTAAACATAGCCTTTTGCTTATCTTCTGGAAGTTCCTGAATCCGTAATACCTTCATTTTTTTTGTGAAAAGGCAACATGTAGATAAAATAAGTTTTTTTGTAAATCAAAAAGAAGAAATTTATTACCCTTCTATTTGTGTCATGTTCATACAACACTTTCTGTGATCCACATTAAACTACTATAAGCTGGCACTGAGACCGTGGGAGAAGAAAATAAAAAATGAGAGTATGTATGTTAATGATTTTTGTTTGATCTTGAAAGCTTTTACAATTACAGGATTCCTATCGTCACCTTCTTAATGAAGGGTAAGTCACAGTGTCAGCATTGCTATTGTGATATTTTTAGGGGGTTTATGTTTTTAAAAAAACTACCAAAGAGATAATTCTAATAGGTTTTTCTACAGTTTGTAGTATGTTCTTTATATGTTGTATGCCGATTCTGAACACAGGTTTATACAATACCAATGTCCTTATATTAGCTATTTAGCTGTTCTATTTCCAACACCAATGACAACTAAGAGCTTAGACATTATTTACCTTTCACCAGCCTCCACTGGCTCCCTGGTCCATTTGGAGAAATAAATTAAAAAAAATAATCACTTTAATACAGCTCTCTTTCATTTAACTGTTGGCACACCTCACCAAGGCAGTGTGGGCAGAGTCCTTCTGGTGTAGGTTAAGTAACAGTAAGAACCTTTAGAAGATGACATTATCCTTTTTTTATTTCTATAAAGGCAGAAACGTTGAAAAAACCAAAGTTATTAAATACTTAGCAAAATGCTAGTTTAAAGCTCATACCTGGTATTGGTTTTTATTTATTCCATAATATCCATTGTAATTATTTGGGGAATAATATATATGTAATTTAAATAAATTAATCCAGAAATTTGGCTTATGATGCAGTATTACTAAGCAGGTGTTACTACAAAATTTGTAGTTTCTACTAGGAAAGTGCCAAACCCAGTAGCCCAACAGAGGTAAGGCTGCCACAGCTCCATGCCTCCAGGTCCCACCAGTTAGCGAGGTTGAGCATGTATTCCCAGTAGGCACACACATAAACAAAAATGTACAAAACCACAAATACACATGTACACACAGCCAGCCACACACGTAACACAGAAAGACATGCTCAACCCTCACACAAACAGGACCAATGGCCTTATCCAGCTCCCCTCTCTGGCAGAACAGGATAGAGGTCTGACAGTGGGAATATACATACAAGGCGAATCCGCCTAGCATCTGGATTCAGACATTCAATCAGCCCAGTAGTGGCCCCTGGGTCCCAGTCCCCCCAGCTGCTGGCACCTGGACATACTAACCCCCAATTCTGCAACCCCACTCCAGTTGCTGCTACAGATACACACAGACAAGCATGCACACCCTCCAGCTGATCTTGCCCTCAGAGCCCATCAGAGCCTATGGTCCCTCTGACAGCAGATACTCCCCTGGTCCCTTCTGTAAGCAGGTCCTCCTGTGGTCTCACCCTTGGAGACACACACACACCTGCCTTGCTCCCAGGCCACTTCACCTACTTGCCAGCAAGTCCAGCTTGATCCCTGCTAGCGCCCACACACCCACTTGCACAGCCGCACTCACTGCAGGTGCTGCACGATGGGCACATGGGCCTCTGACCCCTGGTCCAGCTCCAGAGGCTGGCACTTGCTTTCACTCAGGTCTCTCCAGATGCTGTCACCCAGGCATATGAACCCTTTGTGCAGAGCGTGGCCAGGCAAGACCACTGACCACCCACTGTTTATGCTCTGCCAGCCCAGTTACCACTTTATCCTTTTATTTTCCCATGCTTGTTCCTCCCCAAACTACGTTGATCCCTCCCTTTTGCTACCTTAGATTCCACCCCTAAACACCCCATAATATGTCTTGTGCAATCTCAAAATGCTCTTTCCCTCCATCCCGTAGTGTGCCCCATACTCCTAAGCAGTAACCTTCCTGAAAGATGTTCCAGAGATTTGCTTCTGTTGACTCATTTTGATGGGTTTCATACCTGGACACTGGGACTGACGGTCTCCTGGAACAGCCCTGGGAGGGGTCCAGACAGGGTGTCCATTCACCTGAGTCTGTAATTTGGGATCCTCTTCCTGCCGTCGTATCTCTGTGCTCCTCTGTGCTTGTGTACATGAGCCTTTGATGGGCTGAGCTCTCCTGCAATGGGCCTGTGAGTGGCCAGGTCTGGGTAGGATTTGGGTTCCCCTACCTGCCATTCTTCCTCTGTGCTTCTTGGTGTCTGTGGAGAACAGCATTCTATCACATAACCTCACAGCTTTGTCGCTGTTTTTCCATTAGTGGGTATAGCTAGAAGTGGAGAAGTACAATGGAGTTCAACTATCTTTAATATTCATTGACCCACAGTGGTTTTGTTAAGAACAGAATTGGGAAAACTGGATTTTTCCACCTCAAATATAGGGATTTAGGAAAGTAGATTGTTGGCCCTGGCTGAAAAAAGTCACTTGGTCTAGGCAAATTCTTGCCAACACATGTAAGAAACTGAGGACAAAGTGCTGAAAGGCATCAAACTTCAACAGTAGTGAGTGGCAAGCTATGGGAGAAGGCTATCAAGACAGTGGATACTCTTGTTACTGAGTCTCCAAAAGGTGACTCTCTATCATGTAATATATGATTTAATGGTGTAATTTTAAATGTGATATTCTAAGTGTAAATAAACTCTAGGTGTAGAGGAAGTCAATAGAAAAGGATATGAAAACCCTTTAGTGAAAAAAGAAGGTAATCTAACTGAGCAATCATGATAATTTGTTTGAAATTAGTTAATTTTAATCCATTGCCTTTAGTATTTCATTATCTTAATATTTTTATAGGATCTTAGGATTTTTCAAATATTAAGCATTAGTCTACTAGAATGAGTTCAGAAAATGAATCAGACATGAATCTTTGTGTTAATAGGTGGCTCATTTTGACTGTGATGAGCCATTTGTTCCAAGCAAATAAGTGTTATTAATTCTAGCTGAGCAAATCTGGCATATTTCAGAATAGATTAGCATATCATTATGGTATCAGGATTACATGTAATGGAGCTTCTCCTGCCTATTTCTCTACTTTTTAATGAATTTCACAGTGAAAAAACCCTAATCTGCATGAGTGATACTTGCTACGCTACTTCAAATTTTTTGGTTATTTTTGGTTTGTTTAATTCATTAATACTTTGGAGGTAGGAATAAGACAATTTTGTGCAATTAGTGAGCAACAGAGCTGACCTCATCGTAAACTTAAACTCAGATATACAGCCTAGAATAGTGGATGCTGGAGTGTTTGGTTACTACTACACTACGTTTATCTTGTATGAGGGAGTGAGGTCCCTGCTGGTATGTATCCTATGTAAGGGTATGTATCCTATGTAAGGGTATCCTATGTAATGGGTATGAGCCCTGCCCAGAATATGGCAGTATGGTTAAAATTCTGAACTTTGTATTTTATTTAAAAGAAAGTGAGCCTGCATAGCACAATGTTAAATCAGAATGGCTCCTGAACCAGGCTCTTTTTTTCCAACACTTGTGGCTCAATTGGGTGGGATACCTCTGGGTTGCTCAAATAGAGGCAACAATTTAGTGCAAAGCTCTAGTGCCGGTGTCAATGAACAGAGTTGTCATCGTGACTAAATGCAGCAGTTGCATAAGGTGACACTGCTAGGATGCTATGTCTGGTAGTCAGCATTTTCCCAAGAGAATGAACATGGCCAGTCACACAGTGCATCTCTGGGACATTAAGCATGATTAATGTGCCCTGAATGTGATACGTTAGCAAAGTGAGGAATGTTCAAGGAAACAGCTGTCTACTGGACTTGGGGTCTGGAAGGCAGGATACCAGATATAGTGGATTTTAACCCAAGACATCACCAGAGTGATTATTTTGTTTGTAAGAGACACATAGCAGATCTGTTCTTTTGTCTTCCAACATTAATGCTCTTGTATTCTCCTGTTTCAGTAAAGTTGGTTTTATTTATCTGCAGATGCAATGCCTTTAAGAGAGGATTCATGTCTTTCTTAGTGATTCAAGGAAGAGGTGTGTGTTTTCCCAGATTTCTGGGTAGGGCTTTAGCCACTGGTTCTGTTAATTTTAGTCCGATCCTAGATATTTAAACCCAGACTTTGTTACCACCATCAGCGCCTGGCAAGAAAAGCATAGTTATACACTTGTGAAAATGAATGAAGAAATGAATATTGAAACTCCAAAGGCAATTATTACATGTCCTCAAGGAGTATGGCAAGAATAGTAACAAGTCCAGTGATGCCATGTTGTATTAATAGTCTTACATTTATTTCATGATACTTCAGAAATTAAATGTGTTGGCACTTCACCTCTTATTCAGCTCATACTCTGTAAAAAATCCATTTTGTTATCCAGCCAGACTGCTGAGCAATCATTCATCAGAGCTTCACTCACAAACAATCTATTATTTTACCTGTGGCAGTATTGTAAAATAACAAATTATTTTAAAAAGAGCCTTGATCTTTAAGACTGTGTTAGCCCCCATTATTAGCTTGTCAACTATAAACAGAAACTGTGGCTGCTCAGTGTATGGCCATAGCTCTCGAGCTAGCATTGACTCAACATCAGTCAGACAGAGCTATGGTTTGGTTTGTATTTAGAAGAGTTGTTTGCTTGTTCAGAAATTATAAAACTGTTTTCCATATAAAACATCTATGTCAGACAGACATACAGGGACAATGGAGGTTTTCCCCTGGGAAACAGATAATGATCGTATACCCACACTGATGTTTTATGAAATCTGCTGGTCTGTTCATGAACTTTATGATGCACCTGAAGACCTTGACAAAAGCAAACAATAATTCTTCATTCTTGTTCTTACATGAAATTTCAGCTAATAATCTCTCCTAAGAGAGGTCTCAAGCATAGATTCTAGTTTTCCTCTTCAGTGTGTATTCCCCATTGTTAGGGGAGTTGTTAGGAGGCAAAGGAAATTATATATTACCAGTAAGCTGCTTGTAAGCAGTCCTGTGCCTTGGGCTTGGACATTGCAACAAAAGACTGCAGCCATTACCTACATGAGCCAGAGGCATGGAAGGGAGTGACTTGTCTGAAACTTAGACCAAGACTGAGATTGTGATAATGAGTTAAGGAAACAGATGCAGAAAAAGGAAACAGAAGATGACTGAGAATAGAAGTCTGCCATTGCTTGCTAAAATTCATGAAAATGGGAATTTAAGACAATTTTAGGCTTCCTAACTTCTGTTTGATAATCTTATTATATGAGTTACCCAGAAAGCTTATTATGATCTGTGTTTGGTTAGTAAGCTGCCATCTTTTGAAAGCAGCTCTTTTTGCTACTGTTTTCTATTCTTTTACTACTTTGAAATTAGACTATTGCGCCAAGCTGATATAGGCAGTCAGGGACTGAAACTGATCACAAATGCAGCAGTCAATTTAGTGAGCTATCAAACTGTGAGAGGCAGGCAGCATCCCATCTTCTAAGGTATGCACTGGTTGCTTAATTGCTTCCAGAAGCTGTTTAGGATGTTATAAATCTTGTAAGCCTACAAAATATGGTATTATCCAATGTCGTATTACCACTGCTGCTGCTAGCAGAGAACTCAATATTGATTTCTTTGAACTCTCCCCTCCCTTTCTCCTTCTCTTTTCCCTTCTCCCTGTACACATATGTGCAATCAGATGTGTTCTCTATAAATGCTCTAGGACTGTAAACATTACCTGTAGCACCACCTGAGTCTGAAACTGCCTTAGTACAATAATCTTCATTTCAGGTTGCAAAAGACACCATTCTGAGAGGGCAGAAAAAAGGTGTTGGAAACTTTATATCCCACAAAGATGAGAGGTTGGAAAGGAGTGTCTGTATATATCCTGTTTGCTGAGTTTCCAATTAAGTTAATGTTGATGTTATTTTATGTATTATGTTATTAATAGTTAGGTTACTTAGAGCTTTGGATAAATGCATATTATTATTTATATTAAGTAAACATATCTGAAATTTTAGTTAAAATAGCAATGTATAATGCCATTCATCCCTAAGTATTTACCTTGAGCTCTAGACCCAGTGGAATGAATTCTAATAGGTGAAGAATAAATAATGTTAAACGCAAGTTTCGTAGCTTGTACTAAATTATAATTGCCAGTCATGTACTACTGCTGGAAAAAAAGTACAGAGTATTTTGTATTTTAATTTCCCTAGTTGAATTTATTAGGCACAAGAACTACGTGGATATCATTGCATATGAAACAAATGGCATATGCAATGAGAATCATTCACTGTTTTCCTTTAACAGAAGATGTTTTTACAGACCATGGAAATATTTAATAGTAGAATACATTATATTTAAAAACCAGAAAGCTATTATGATAATTACAACATAAGACATATATCCAAAAGGAGATCCATGACACTAGGCAGAATTTTTATTCTCATTTCTTCTACACATTAACATTCTTTTAGTGTTGTTTGATGGTATATATTATAATTTTATATTTTATAACAATATTACATTACCTGAGCAATGAAAATTACAAATACAAAAAGTTAATGTTGCTTCTTACGAGTTAACTTATTTCCTATGTCAAGGTTTTTGTAGAATAAAGATGGCAAATTTTACAGTGGAATACATCTCACCTAACATTAGTGCTTAAAAATTAGTGACCTACTCTAAGTAAGACGTCTAGGCTTCCTCTACAGTTAATGGAAAGAGATGAGGAATTTCAGCACACTCGAGACATACTTTAACACCTAAAATTAAGTAGGATGAATTTATATTTCTGCATTGATATTTATGGCTATAAAGACCTTTACATGTGTTAATATATGTTGCTGTTGCAGCATGTCAGCAGTTTTATGAGTATACAGCTACCTAACTGAGGAAATAGGTTTGGATTAAGTTGCGTTTGGGTTGGATTAAAATCTGTCAAAAACATATGAATTCCTTTGGTGAGGTCTTGTTTTTGTATTTTGTTTGTTTCGATGTCCTTATGAGATTTCCTCTAGTGTTCTCAATGTCATTTGAAGGGTAAGGATTAAAAGCCAATTCGAAAGCCCATATTTATTCTTTGTTTTTTCTTTTTTTAACAAACAATGACCAGTGAAAGATACTATTTTTGTTTACATAATTTATAGGAAAGATTACAAAAATGAACAATTCTACAATTTCTACTTGCCTGTAAAATGTTTTTTAAAAGTATCATAGTGGAAAGGAATATCATAATAGTTTCAGCTGCAGTTGGATACAGCACAAGGGAAATGTATTTATATAGGAAAATTGGGTATGATGGTTTGTCTTTAGTGTGTTGAAATTATTTTGTTCCAGTTCTTATTTAGATATGCTTTAAAACTACCAATCTCAGTGCTGTAGCTCAGGTGTAATCAAAAATGCATAGTAATGGTAAGGCACAAATATTTTTTTAGGAGTTACAGATGGCTGATCATAAGAAAATATTGCAAACACATTGGAGTTATTAAACTTTCTAAGGCTTAGATATTTTAAAAACAGAAGAATGAAGTTATGATAGTGAGCAATAAGCATGTGTCATTTTCTGTGTCTCATGTTGTTTGAACAAAGAAAAAGGTAGCAGAATATTGGAGGTATCATATTATACTAATTTTTTACAGCTGACAGCTGCTCTCCAAATGATGGTGTGTGCACATTCTGTTGTAACAGTAATGGAAACATGGTATAATGATCCAAAAACATTTTACATGATATCAGAGTTTTGAAGAAAATATACATAAAAAATGGAATACTTACCTTCAGTTAATAATACACCTTTCTATAACATGCTTCACTAGCATACAAAACATATAAGTATGAAATGCTATAGCAGACAGAGCACAGGAAGTGTCCAAATAATGGTTAATGGTAATTAACTACAGGACAGTGTGTTCTGCTCCTGAATCTGCCACTTAACATTCTCTTTTGTAGGCTTGTTTAAAAAATTATGGCATAGAAAGAATTTTATTCCAAATTGGACATTAGAAACATCATCGACCCAGACTAAATTCTTAGTTTTATACACCATCAAATATGCTGACCCGGCTGCTAAATTTCAAATATGGTTATAAATTATGCAGCTATGCTCTGGTTTCTACTGTTTAGCTATATAACAAAATTCTTATGGAAAGAAATAAAATTATTTGAATTACACCATTAGAACAGCTTCCAAATATATCTCCATCTATAGGGTTCTTTGTTATGGAAACACACATTTTGTTATGTGTATTGCTGACTATACTTTAAAAGCAAAATGTAATGGCTGAATTCCTATTTGAGCATAAAACTTATTTTGAACTCTTAAAAGATACAGCTATGTGTTGGGTAAGTAGTTATGGTTAAAACTCAAATTGTGGCATGGGAAAATACTTTTTTCAATATAGCAGATGCCTTTCAATGTCTTCAGGGGAAGCTAAATGATTTTACTGACATCAAAAGACTGTAATTGAACACCTGTGATGACTAAACAAAATAATAACAAGTAGAGGCTTCTTCACACTATATTAGGTAGCTATACTCTCACAAATGAGTTGGGCATTTCCTCTGACAGTTCATATATGAAATTTGATTTGGATTAATTAAAATTTGTGATGAAAATAGCATGTACATTTATTCCACATCAGAAAAATGAAAATAATTAACAATTTATCTCTAAGTGTGGGCTTGCTACTTTGAACAGCTTTCTAGTATAAAAGGTGTTGCCTGCCTACTAAGAAGTGTACTGTAATTGAAAACACAAATAAAAATACAGAAGAGAACATCATATGGCTAACTACTACAAAAGCCTGATAGACAAGAATTATAGAATTTAAGTAGAAAGGAACTTTAAGAGTCAAAATTTGTTTGCCTAAAATTTTGGGGCCTGAAATTCTGATTCCTCAGCTAATAGTAGGTGTATATTTCATCTTTACCTCATTTGATCCTCTAATAACCATATTCTATATGTCTTTCTATATGTTATTTCTAGTTCGTCTCTAAATGTAACCTCATGCAGAGATCCACTCTGTGGGTACCTAACATGGGATGTGAGATGCATCAGCTTCTCCTTACCACTCCTGACTTTTTATAGAGAAGGACTAGGTGTAAGAAAAATTGTTTAGATGCCTAGCTTTTAGGTGGCTGAAGTTACATAAGACTGGCATTGTTTTAATGATTGGAAAATGTACATCTTGTCTACAACAATTACTTGATCAGCTAGCAACTGCTACAGGTTAACAGAGACCCTTCTTTTTCTGTGTTAGCATGGTATCTTCATTAGAGAGATAATAAAATTTCATCTGATACATGAAGTCATTTTCCCAATTAACTTTTTTTGATTTTGCAGTCTTTAAACCTCGGATATTATTCCCTTATTAAGTCCCCAAGACACCATAAGAATGTAAGACTTTCACAATTTTCTGCCTCTGACAATGGTCAGAAGGTATTTAGAGAAAAGCTATATAGGGAGTAGTTGGATGCAAATTCTTTCTCCCTGTCTTCCTCCCCTCCTCCCCCTCCAAGGCATCTACCAGTAAGTAGATTAGGGATTTACCATTTAGCTGAATCAGAGGGTTCTGATGATGTAAAAATTATTTTGTCTTGCATAGCAAATCATGTTACCTAGTACTGTTTGATGAGATTCAGAATGAAACCAGTTCCTTGGTTTTGAATGCTTTGAGAACAATGCAGATACGTAGATCTGTATCTACGCTATAGTAAAGACAATGCACTCCCTGTTTCCCAAAAGTGAGAGCAGTGGTTTATATGTTTTTCCATGAAGTAGAGGCAAAGATATAAAAGGGTGTCTGAAAAGTAGATCCATGTCATGAAACAGAGGGAGATAACATTAACCAAGATATTCATGTGCATTTAGAAAGTGCTGAGGGTGTGCTTTTGTGCATGCTGTGACAAAGACATACCTTCTTGTGTCTTTCTTATGTTGCAACATAAGATTTCAGCTATACGTTATACCAATGTCCCCCTTCAGTTTACTCCCAGGGTACACACAGAAAATATATACTGAGTGTAGACTTTGAATAGCAAAGCCAAAGCCTGGGGAATAAATGACCACTATAGTAATGTAGTGTGGACAAAATCCCGCAAAATCGCAGGCCAAGTCCTGCCAAACTGTAGGAGGGGCCAACTGTATGCGGTTCAACAAGGCTAAGTGCCGAGTCCTGCACTTGGGTCACAACAACCCCACGCGACACTACAGGCTGGGGAGGAGTGGCTGGAGAGCTGCCTGGCAGAAAAGGACCTGGCGGTGCTGGTTGACAGCTGCCTGAACATGAGCCAGCAGTGTGCTCAGGTGGCCAAGAGGGCCAATGGCATCCTGGCTTGTATCAGGAATAGTGTGGCCAGCAGGACCAGGGAGGTGATAGTGCCCCTGTACTCGGCACTGGTGAGGCCGCACCTCGAGTACTGTGTTCAGTTTTGGGCCCCTCACTACAAGAAGGACATCGAGGTGCTGGAGCGCGTCCAGAGGAGGGCAACAAAGTTGGTGAAGGGTCTAGAGCACAAGTCTTATGAGGAGCGGCTGAGGGAACTGGGGCTGTTTAGCCTGGAGAAGAGGAGGCTGAGGGGAGACCTTATTGCTCTCTACATCTACCTGAAAGGAGGTTGTAGCGAGGTGGGGGTCGGCCTCTTCTCCCTAGTAACGAGTGATAGGACAAGAGGCAACGGCCTCAAGCTGCGCCAGGGAAGGTTTAGGTTAGACATTAGGAAAAACTTCTTCACCGAGAGGGTGGTCAAGCATTGGAACAGGCTGCCCAGGGAAGTGGTTGAGTCTCCATCCCTGGAGGTATTAAAGAACGGATAGATGTGGTGCTCAAGGACATGGTATAGATGGACTTGGCAGTGCTAGGTTAATGGTTGGACTCGATGATCTTAAGGGTCTTTTCCAACCTTGACGATTCTATGATTCTGTGAAATGTCTCCGTTTCCACTGGCAGACCACATAAAGGGAAAAGTTTTATGTTTCAATTGTATGCAGCAAGTTCTGTCTGGATTATGTTATAGGGGAACACTAGCCTATACCACTTTTAATGCCAACTTCAAAATGAGATTACTAGTGTGATTGGTTTTATGGGAAGAGTCACAAGCCTACAGGCATATTACTGAGGTTGTTTATGGCAACGAGTCATGAATTCTGACATGAAAGCAAAGGAATCCTCGTTGGCGTGAATATTTAAAGTCGCTGTAACATGTCAACATTAAGACCACATTGAAAAGGTCAGTATTACGGAAATCATCATCTTTAGCTTTGGATGTTATCAAAAGCTGTGCATGCTCAGGCATTTTTCTGATCAATAAAAAGAAGACTGAGTAGAAAGCCTGTAGCCAAGCAAAACTGACCGTTTGGAGAAGAGGCAGTTGTTTTGTCATTTTTAATCATTATTTACTCTCTAAATCCTGAAAACAAAATTCTTCAGTAGCTCAGAGAAGTGAATCTGGATCATCTGGGCCCTCATCAAGTCAGCAGAAAAGTTTCATACATATAACATTCAGTGCAAGAGAATATTGCATGTGCTATGTTCAATATCAGCCAGCCTGTGGCTTACAGGACACAGAAAATAGACTTCAGCCAAGCGACATAAGTATTAAAGAACTGTCCTAGGACTGGGAAGCGAAGCAGTTTGTGTCAACAGAGTATTCCTCATTCTACGTTACTCTATCACAACGATAAATGTTACTTTGTGACTCTACCACAGCTTGCTATTGGCAATTTACACAGTTTTTAAGTTTTTAAATGATTGTTTGACAGAGGTCTACTGCACATGCAATGGTGATTTTATAATATAGTCTATCTGCTATACAAACCAAACAACAAAGAGGAAGGCTGGAAAAGTCATTTACATGTTTAACGAACTTGTGTTATCATAGGTAATCTACTCATAATGACAAGAACTCGAGGTCTCACATGGCTAATTCTAAAAAATCCTCAAAATTTCTAAACACCTTTGTTTTCTAAAAATTTAAACCTATAGCATGATCATAACCAACCCAGTGGAATTCTAACATAAGCCTCATTCTGACAGAGGGAATTGCAAACAGAATTAAAAATAAATACTGGCAGCATTATGAGTGATCTTATCACAGAACTGGAATAATTCAGGCTGGATGGGACCTCAGGGGGTCTTTAGTCCAACCTCCTGCTTAAAGCAGGATCAGCTCGGTGATTAGACCAGGCTGCTCAGGTCTTCATCCAGTCAGACAAACCTCCAAGGACAGCGATTACCCAACCTCTCTGGGCACCCTGTTCCAATCCTTGGTTAGGGTCATAGTGATTTTTTTTTTCCTTATGTAAAGTTGGCATCTTATTTTTCCTTGTTCTCCTGTCATGCACCTCAGTGGAGAGTCTGGCTTCATCTGGTTGATAACCTTCCCTTAGGTATTGGAAAGCTGCTATTAAGTCCGCACAAAGCCTTCTTGTCTTCATGCCAAGCAAGCTCTTCCCTCAGTCTCTTCCCTCATCTGTCATTATGTTCCAGTGCATCACATTCATAATGTGCATATAGAATAGAATATATAAAAGTAAAATATACATGTAATGATTTAAAGGGATCCTATCATAAAGCCAAAAAACACTTAGAGCTAAATCAGATAGTAGAAAGAATTTAGCAAGATATGAATGGCATTTGGACACTACTTAAAAACATTTTACTAGGTGCTGTCAAGCTTGCTATCACACCATTAGGAAGACTATTCTTATCAAAAACAAACAAAGAAATGAAACTAAATATAAACCCTCAACATTTAGAGAGAAAATGAAGAAATGAACAAAAATACTCCTAAGAAGTGGAAGAAAAGAGGGGTTAATTCTACTGAACATCAACCAGAAACTAGGAAGCATGGGAAACTGATAAAGATAAAAGGTACGAAGAGAAAGTTATGGCAGAAAGTACAAAGGAAAATACATTTCTAATGTATGATAGGAAAGAAAGGATTCATAATAAGTTATAATTTGTTTTCTCAGTAAATAGATGCTGGAAAAAGTTGTCAGTAAAACATTCAAGGGATTGGTCTGTTCAATAACTGTTGAATAGCTAAACCAAATGATCTGGGTATTTACAGGCCTGCCCATCCAACTCTGATTAAAGGAAAAACACAAAGTGCTTAATACTGGACATTATTAATAAAATAGTGAAAGGGTGTAACCTGTTTAATACCAGTCAGAATTGGCTTATAAAGAATGACAGTCATGTATCTACCTTGATATATTTTTCTTATAGGGTTACAAGCATAGTTTGTAAAGGTGTTGATGTGTTTTTTGTAGGGATTTATGAAGAGTTGTGGTACTGCACTAAATTTTCATTAGGTGGATTAATGTTAGAGCAACACCAAGAGTTCAGTGGCAAACTACAGACTTGCAATTGCAGGCATTTCTAATGAGGTCTTACATGAGCTGATTCTTAGTTCAACACTTTCAACATATTTTATCAATGATATAGTATGAAATTACCACTGACAAAGTTGCAACTGTGACAATAATAAACACTTAGGAAGACAAATCAATGATACATAACAATTTAGACCACTTAACAAGCTAGTTACTATCAAAACACGTGTATGAAATACAACCAAGTGTAAGGTTGCACTTCTGGATAAAAACCACCATGTGCTAGAGGTACCAGGTGAGAGTATATTCACCCAATAGAGAGCGCAGATACTTAAACTGATTCAAGGTCACGGTGAAAGCACATGCTCAGAGTACTGAAAAGAGCTCAGGCAGCTGCTGGATATAAAAATAGTGGGGTATCTTGTAAAGAGAAACAAGACCACTTTATATCACTCCTTTTGGCATTGCTTTACTGGGATACTGCAGCCATTTAGGTAATTAATAGTTCAAAAAGGAAGCTGAAAACTGAGAAAAAGCCATGATAAGTCTAAACTAATACGTGCTTTATCTCCTATTAGAGAAGACAGATGATGTGATAGTATAGTCTTTCGTGAATATAATCTCTTCATGATAAATAATAAATCTGCTCATGCTCTTCAATCGTACAGACAAAACAATATCTAAAAGCAAGAATAGAATAAAAATAATAGACAAATATCAGTAATAAAGGTAATTTGTCCATGGAGAAATTTACAAAGATATTTCATGGTATTTTCTTCACTGAAAACTTTTAAATTGAGGTTGCATGTGATTGAAAGAGAGATGCTGTAGCTCATCCAGAGCTTTTGGACTGGATGCAGTAACTGACTCAGGTAAGTCTCACAACTTTTCGTGTGGGACATGTTAAAGATGAACATAAGAGTCTTTCATAGCCTTAACATCAATTAAGTATGGTAATGCAAGGTGACAGTTCCATATGGTCAATTCATTAAGATGAAGATGTCGATCGGTGTTGTTTGTGGAAGGAGCGCTCTTTACTGTTCCACTGGCAATTAAAGTAGCTTTCTAGCATAAGTTTTGGTATTGGTTGTTAAGCGCTAGGGTAAGTTTAGCAAATAGCAAGGCTGTGAATGCTGTGCCTATGTTGCCTATCACTAAACTCAGGGTGTGCCTTCTCTGTTACTGATACCTACTTGCTATATCAAGCAGGCTGATATATGAATAGCTGACTGTTTTTTTTGTGTTTTTTTGAGGGTTAAATTTGGCACATACTGATTTGATTACACAAAACAGACTTGTGGACAAGTTAAGCACCATGATTTTGCTGTGAATAATAGGAAGAATGAATAATACAGATTTTGAGACTTCCTATAAAATAAGAATATTTTTAAATGAAGAATGTTTGAGTTTTCTGCCTTGTTTGATTTTGAAAGATTCCATTATCTTTTCTTGTAATTATTCTTTGTAACTGAAATTTCTTATTCACCAAGGACTAATTAATTATATTTTGCAAAGTGAATTCCTTAAAGTATTTGCTTTGAAGGTGGCTGCTGCCTCCCATTGTTTTGGAATGAAGTTAAGCTTCTCTTCAAGTAAGATGATGCGTCTAAAAACATAAAAGTAGTCTTTTGTGTTTTAGTTTAAGTGAATGTAAAAAGATGTGTGAATGAACATGCAACATAACATATGAAAGAGAGTAACAGGAGATAAGGGTGAGAGTGCAAAAAACACTTTCCACAGTGGTAAAGCGGAATTATACTAGTTACATTTTCCAGCAAAATTAAATAAGTTAGAAAGGTAAAAGGGAACACTGTTTAAGACCAGTTACAGTCACCAGTACACTCCATAGATTAAAATGCCTGTTACAATGTGGAATCTTTAAAATAAACTGAATGAGCAAGGAATATGCTTGTTCAATATGAATTTGTTTAAGAAGAATGAAATATTAACCTTTGGTTATAATCAAATAATACCTTGCTGTGCTACAAACATTTTTGCTTCCTATCAAATCAGGTCAGAGTTGTGCTTATCTTTTCTAAGGCAGACTTGTATTTCATTAAATATAGTGTATCAAGCATGCTGGGCAACAGATAACAAATGTACTTTATAGCCTCAAACCACTTTGCTTTTTCTTAGAGTCTCTTTGTGTCTGTATTACCCTACTTTGTAAAAATTAAGCTTCTGCTACAGAATTATGTATGATTTTGGACTATTGCCAATGAATTGAAAAATGACGGAATCTGATTATAGGAAAGTGAAATAAAATTCAGGGCATCAAGAGAACTGGTATGTTAAAAGCAGAAAGCAATATAGGGCATAAGGATTTAAATTACATGAATAATATCATTAAATGAAAGCTAGTTTAGTGAAATATGTGTTACCTGGAAAATTATTTGATTTGTATATATGGTTAAGTGCTCCCAGGTGAGTGTCCAGGTAGTTCAGGGAATGACATGCAATATTTGTGACCTGACTTATATCACCCTTCGAAAGAATGTTGCACAATGGATATATGTATACAAAGAAATTTAATAATTGGTTATTTGCTGCCTCGTGGCTAGCGCATGAACTAAATGTACGATGATAAGAATTGCTGGCATTTGACTCTATGTTTAATGTATGGATAATAGCCAGTTAAGAAAGGCATGATAAAAATGTGAAAGAAGGTGGTAACCACTAGAAAAATGTGCGGCACAGCATAATGGGAATCACAAAGTACTTGCCTGGGGAAGCAGGATGTTTTAATCTTTGTATTCCAGTCACTGCATGAGTCAGACACCAGAGCTTACTGTTTGATAACCAACACCAGTGTTATTCTTGCTACCTCTCATACACTCTAGTTAAGAACCTCAGTATGATTAAGTCTTGTGGCTAGGCAAGTCTTAACATGTATGAGCCACTGAAGCACAATTAGAAGCAGACTCATTGGCGGTAAATTACTAACTGTACCTTGCAATGCCTAAAGGACAGTGGAACTCCTTGAGTGCCCAGACTGCTCAGTGTACAAAGTATACCTGCTGTATATAAATAAAAACTACCAGCCCTTTTCTGGGACTTCTCAACAGGCAAGTCTTCCATTCTCAGGGAAGTGTTTTATTAGAAGAGTATTTTAAAAGCTACTCTTGGTCTAGTTGCCTGAAACACATTCAATGTTGGTCTAAAATGTATGGATGATTATGCATCTTCATATGATGATTTTGAAGGGGTCTAAAACTTACTACTCCATTTCAACACCAACCAATCAATGCATTTCAAGCTGATGTTGTGTTTAACCCCACTCCAGTTATTCCTTCTATGTGTCATATCCTTTGCACATTGGAGTTGGGCCAGGAGAATTTTTGTGTTTACTTTCTAAAATGTCAGTGGCTGTTTTGTAGCTATAGTCCTCTTTTAGTTGTACAAACACTCCTCTTGAAGATAAAAGTTTCTTGGAGACTATAAATATTTACTTTTACAGCATAACTTCCTCCCTATCAAATAAGCTCCAAATCAAAATGACTATCAAATATAAGGTTTTTTTTAAGCCAGTATAACTTACCTAAGCTCGATGCGTGAAAGTGCCTGTGTCCAATTGAAAATTATTATCCTGTGAGTTGCTGCCTACATTGTATATGACTTGACAACAGACATTTTCTTTATAAATGCTTCATCAGAACAGTGCTCAATGTATCAAAAGATATATCAGACATTGATTTTTGCCAAGGAATTTTCATATTCTTTACCAAAAATCTGCCTGAAGAAAAGCATTGGCATTCTTTTACCAAAGCACTCCCTCCATTTTTCAGTTCTTAGATATTCACAACTAAGGAGACCTCTGATTTATGCATTCCCATTCAGCAAATTGACAACATAGTTTCCCAAAAGCATCATTTAGATGCCTGTTTAGATTATCTTTTCATGATTTTGTTTCTAAATTCCTATGCACTTGAACAACAGTAATCCAAACAGTTGTAAATCTTCTAGACCATTAATAACCAAAACCTTAAGAACCTTACCAGTAATTCAGCTTAATAAAGTGTGTTGAAAAGATGCTCTTCTTCTTACAAGAGCATCACGGCTGCAGCTGATATATATTCTTGTTAAACCACACTTTTTTCCTCCAACTTAGGTAATTTGTCACAGTTGCTGAAACAGCTATAAACAGCATCTGACAAGCTAAGCAAACTAGTTAAGGTACTATATAATTTATTTTTGACTCAACAAACTTCAT
Source organism: Nipponia nippon (assembly GCF_047370975.1). Taxonomy (NCBI): domain Eukaryota; kingdom Metazoa; phylum Chordata; class Aves; order Pelecaniformes; family Threskiornithidae; genus Nipponia; species Nipponia nippon. The sequence goes on from NW_028262347.1 coordinate 48,763,343, forward strand.
TTGTCTAAATTATTAACTTCACTCTATTGTTTATAACATCAGTTGTTGTCTTTTACAAGCTGTCTGTACTGTGGTTGCATGCAGAGAGATTTCACTACATCAGAAAAATTCTGAAAATTCATTAAGCAGTAACAAGCCATTCATTTATGTGTTTGCATACAAAATAGGAATGTAAGGACCCACCCTCTTATAGGCATGCATTTTCATGAACCTTTAAATTCAATTTTGTATTGATGTGTATGTGAACTAGTGCAATGCATATGCAGTAATGACTAGAAACTGCCTATTTGTACGTATTACTACTACACCTATTTAATTGCAATAAATGGTGCACTTTTGTGACACTTTGGTTTTACTAGTTGAGTTCTGAAAAAGCAATCTTAAGTACCTTCCAAAAGAAATATGAAAAATTAAAACCATGGAACTTCATTTCATCATCTGAAACCCAGACTCTAAAATGGATGAATGTGCCTTCTTCCCCACTTTCTTTCTGCCTTCTGATTTCAGTGCATGCCATGAGTATTTATTTCAATGGGATTTTCACACTGAAAAGTTCTTTAGCAATTGTAGCTAGAGCCCTACAAATCAAAACCATTGTACCTGGAAAATAACATACAACAGTGTGGTGGGTTGACCTTGGCTGGCTGCCAGACCCCACCCAGCCACTCGGTCCCTCACTGTACTCAACAGGACGGGGAAGAAAATAAGATGGAAAAGCTTGTGGGTCAAGATAAAGACAGGGAGATCACTTGCCAGTTATTGCCATGGACATAACAGACTCTACTTGGGGAAAATTAATTTAGTTTATTGCTGATTAAAAATAGAGTATGAAGGTGAGAAACAAAGACAAAAAACTAAAACACATTCCCCCACCCCTGTTTTTTGGCTTCATTTTTGACTCCTCTACCCAGCCCACCCCACTGAGCAGTGCAAGGGGATAGGGAATGAGAGGTTGCAGTCAGCCCGTAACAGCTCCTCTCTGCAGCTCCTTCCTCCTCACACTTTTTCCCTGCTCTAGCGTGGCTTCTCCACAGGCTGCAGTCCTTCAGGATAAACCTTCCCCAGTGTGGGTTCCTCTCCACAGGCCACGGTTCCTTCAGGGCATATTCACCTGCTCTGATGTGGAGTCCTCCACAGGCAGCAGGCAAATCTCTGCTCTAGCACTTGGGACATGTCCTTCCTCTCCTTCTTCTCAGACCTTGGTGTTTGCAGGGTTGCTTCTCACACATTTTTTCCTCAATCCTCACTGCCTATGTAGTATTTTGTTCTTTGTTAAATATGTTTTCTCAGAGGTTCCACCAGCTTGGCTGATGGGCTCAGCAGTCTCCTGTGGAGGGTCCATTTTGGACCTGGCTGGAGCCAGCTGTGTCTGGCATGGGGCAGCCACTGGCTCTTCACACAGAGGCCCTTGCTGCCAACACTTTCACACCTACACCCAATGCAAACAGTACATTAAAAATATTCAATCAGCACAAATCATAAATAGGGTCACTTAGCAACTTGCAAAAAAATATAATTTATATGTTCAATCAGAAGAACTGTCACTCTAGTATTTAATCTTTGATTACTTTCAGAACATAATCTGCACTCTATTTTCATAGATTTTAATTATATGTTAAATGTTATTGAAATAAGGTTTCATTTGTTGATAATAATGCAAATGGAGTAGTGTTCTCTATGGGAAATACTAAATTGCCTCAGTTAAACATGTCTGTGATAACATTACACAGCATCCCAAAGGAGCCAGAAGCAATGTAAGAAGTGATGGCTAGAAACTCGATGTGGTTGGCTTAATCTGTTTTCAATGAGACTGTTATTAATTAAATGTTACTAATACTTTTGTGAGTTACAGAAATGACCTTAGGAAATGTCTGTTAATCCTCCTAGATGCCATAATCTCAGTAAGAACAGTTCTATTTTTCCCTTTTAAGAGAATAAAATGGAGGACAGAATGGAAAAAAAGTCTTAAGCATTTTGCCTTACAAATAATTTTTATATTCATATCCAGAGTCAATGTTTCCATTTTTGTTTGTATGTATATATCTCATTTAAATTATTCTTTTTTTTATCTGATCAGAATAATGGATGCTTGAAAAGGTACGATTTGTCCTCATTGCCTCTAAATGAAATATGTAGTTCACTGGAGCTGCTTTTCTTGTAGTATTATTAGGACTTGGTTTCTGGAAACAAAAGTAGCTGCCCTGCCTATGTATATAAATACACAATGCATTATAAAATAAATCTCTGTATTTGTTTTCTCATTGGAAATACTTTCCAGAAGAATTAATGGTTTATTTATTAATTAAATGTTTTAAATACCTTTTTCTCTCTTTTTTTTAGTAGTTAGCTTTTGAGCATGTTCTTCTTAATGTCCTGAAGGGTCTGTTACAGAACCAAAGTAGATGTTACCTGCCTTTTCCCTTGTTACCTGAAGAAACTCAGAAGTTTTTGCTGTACAGCCGTATTAACTATTAACTATATTAACTATTTCATTGACACAGAGAGTGATAAATAAGAAGTATAAAATATCACTGCAACTGCTATATGACTTCTCAAAAGAAATTGGAAGCACTTCCCTGAAATTAGAATTGTTTTCAATTTGCATATATGAGTGCAAAAATTCAAAAATTTCTGAGGAGAATGCATATATTATCATATCCAAAACATAGTTTAGATGCATATATAAGTGGGGTCCCTGAATGATGTTCCAAAGAATAAAGGAGCCAAAGGATATGATGCTGGCATTTCATTCTAGGGAGACTTTGACTAGAAAAATGCACCAGGTCTTGTACTTTCAATGTTAGAGGGTGTAGATGAATTAGAAGTTTCCAAGAACGTCCACACAAAATATCCAAAGGATGAGAAAGCATTCCAGATGTGTAAATCCAAGCTGAATTTAGTTGGTTTATTGCAAAGAATGTTAAAGTTTGATCACGAATTCAGTAACAGGACTTTTCAATTTAAGTGAAGTTACAACTGTGATTATAGTTTAACACTAGGTAGAAAGATTCTAGAAATAACATATGCACCTTTCACCACCACTGTGATCAACTGATGAAGGGTTCAAGTGATAAAGCTTCTTCATCACTAAATATTTTTTAATTAATGTAAAAAATTTTTAGATTTTTTTCTAAATTCATGTGATCTAGTTCAGCACTAAATTACTCTGAAATGTCATATGGCCATGCCATGCAAGTTAGACCATGAAGCCCTTTTTCTGGTTTTACAGTCAATAGATCTATAGAGTTCACCTTTGAAATGTCATTTCAAACAAGATTCTTCATAAAATCAGTTGGTACCATATGCGTGGACAGACTGAATACAATAAGTGTCTTGCAACTAGTTTAGTACCTATAGATAACTGCCTTCTCCTAAGTAAGGGGCACTGAGAATAATGGGGACTCAGATTTCTTCAGAGAAATATGCAGTAGTTTTAATATGAGGCAGAAATCATTATAAATTAGAAAATATACAATGAAACACTTGTGTTATTAAAAGATAGTGAGCATTTATTTGCAATGGTGGTAAAAACGCCACACTGGTATTTCTGGGAGTCCTGTAGTTTTCATAGGTAAGAAAAAGGTGGTAAGTTTTAAGGTCTTCTGAGGCATGGAGATAACACATTCAGCATTATATCACAATAAAAGTGTCAATTGTTATCTGTTTCCTGGTTTTATCTTTGTAGAGGCAACGGTGTGACTGTATGGCTTTATTGCAAAGGAATTCAAAGCTTTTCTGTTCAGAAGACGGTAAGCTGGCCTTCTGTATGAATAGAGGTAATAGAGATAATTGAGATAAACTTCAATTTTTGCATCAGATTGTTTATGTTATGATGAGAAACTTATTTGAAAATTGAGAAGAAAAAGATCAGACTTTGCTTGAAAATAAATCTGATGCACTTCAAATGCCAAAGAATGATGCGTAAGTCTTGGATATTTATAAGGAGAAAAAAACATTGAAATGAAGCCGAAAGGGATAAATAATTTTTGAGGAAAAATTCTACCTAGTGTAATCATAGTAGTATCCAGACTACTTGTTTACATTCACAATTCTCATGCAGAGCATGGTTTCCAGAAACTAATGGAACCATCATTTACGTTTGATGATTGACTAAATTCTTTTTTTTTGTGGTTTATAGGAACACAAGTCTATGTATGTAACCTAATATTTGGATTGCTGTATACTTCCACTAATCAATTTTATATAGTTAGTGGGAAAGTAGGTAACTTCCTTTCATATGCTTCTCTCATTTATGAAAATTCATTTGACCTGTGCATTTTTACAAAATGAAAGATATGTAGATACCTGGCAATTCTTGTCATTGGCAACTATTGTGTCTTCCTCGTTTTTTCTGAATCAAGGCACAAACTTACTGTTTGGTTTTATCTTTCACCTGTTGTGCTAAATTTCTGCTTATTTTCTTTATTGCTAACTGTGAATAGTAAAATTACAGAAAATCAGACAAGTGAAAAGACTGACACTTTTGTAATGATAAATCTGGATTTAAACCTGTAGCTAGGTCAATAGCAACACAGTTTGCAGGGAACTTCATAAGGATGGTTGCACCTGAAAGATGAGCCTTAGTTTGGCCTTTCCTACCTAACAGCTCAGTTAACCCAAGTTTATCAGGGAGGACTATAACTACCTGGTTCCCAGAAGTTCAGGTATGCAGAACTAGCAGCCACAAAGAGCTGATAGTTCTGCACGGATTTAAAATGTGTTAAATAGGTGTTCCTGGACTCAGTATATCCAAGTTAATATCTCCGGAAAGAAGGCCATGCATCACCACAAACTAGGCCGCATGAAATAAATTAGTGTAGCTGTGCTTCTCTTCAAAGCAAAATCTATAGCTGGCTTTGCTGTATCCAGTATCAGCATCCCTACAGAAAGCACACTGTGGCTGAACCACTTTGAAACTGTTTTCTGCATAATAAGAATAATCTTCTAAAAAACATCTGAAATATTTTTTGGACAGAATTATTAGCCATCTAAATATTTCCATCTGATCAGTGTTTTAAGTTATTTTTATGTCTGGAACACGTACTGAAGAGATGCAGATGCAGAAATGGGCAGGGGGCTATACGTGTCACCACAGCACATCTCCAGAGGAGAAATTTATACTGCACTGGCTGGTGAGAATCTGATAAGAATAAAAGTATAGACTAAAATGCTGAAAGCTTCTTCCTTCTCCCCATCACCAGAAAATCTTTACCTGCTGTCACATTCTGGAAACTGTTCCCGCTGTTTGCTGTGCCTCTTTGGTGCAGCTGAAGTTCCCCATCTTCTTTTTCTAAAAGTTTCAAAGATTTTATTTCCTCTGTGATATTTTGCCTGAAGGTAGTGCATTAGATTTGTGGTATGCTGAGGTTTCCTTCATATGTTTCATTATGGCTGTTGCCTTTCTCTGCAGCAGCAGCCTATGTTTATAACTTAGCAGTTCAGTTTGTTTGCCCAACTCCCTTTGCATTCCTGGGACTTACAACTCACTGCAATATTAGTTCTTGTTGCCAGGGCACTTTGTGTAACACTTGACTCTATTTTAATGTACAACTATTTTTGGAGCAGTGCAATGAACAGAGCTTTGCCTTAGCCATTTATTTTACTCAGACGTTTATTTGGAAGATATTAGTTCTGTGAGGGTATCCACAGATGACAGATTTCTCCATTCATCAGTAGTAGACCAAATATGGCCAAGACCAGATGCTCACAGCTTAAATGTGAGCACAGAAAGCCTTATACTCTGTGTGTTAGATTAGTCCCAGTTAATGTGCATTGATAATACATGTTCTCAGTTTCCTTTTTTTTACACTATGTTCAGTTGCTTGTCTGTGAGAGCAAGTTGGACGTAAGGTGCTACTACTAGTGAGTGGAGTACTCTAGTTGGGTGCCATACCTTACCAACTTTGAACTAATATGGCTAATATAGCTAATATTCACCAATATAAAATGGTGTTGCTCTGAGGGGCTAGCACAAAGCTGCTAAGCCTATAACGTGCACTTGTGTAACCAGTATATTAATGTTTGCCTTTGGCCGAACTGTCTGATCTCTTCTGCACATACTATGCAGTCTCAAGTGAGGCTGCCCCAGGCTCTTTTGAGCAGAAAGTTGTGAAATCTCTGGCTTCTTTAGCATGTATTGCATTAGCTGCTAAATACAGTGTCTGTGTGCAGGCAGCCTGGACTGGAGGCTAAGAGGTTGGCTCTCCCAGCTCTGCTGTTTAAATCTGAGACAGGCATTCCCACCAGGGGAAAAAGCAACCAAACACCATCACCAGTTAAATGAAGGACTGTTTTCTCCTAGGAATCTTTTGTGTTGCCTGTATTTGAACAAGGCTTGGCTTTAAGTCTCAACTGAAGGGAGGTACCTGATCACAGACGGCAATGCAGTGCATAAAAAAGGGAACTGTGAGTCTTAAATGCGCTGAGTGACAACACAACGGTTACGATGGGTGAACGATGCCTTTATGGAAAGACTGTAATTCATGTTCAGTAAAAGACAAAGTAAAATTACAGGTGGGTGTGGTAGGATTGGGAAGCTAATCTGTATTTTCATTTCATTTCATTATAAAATGCCTAGATTTGCTTCTTCAGATTTTATACAAATAACACAACAAAACTTTTCAAGCATTCACCACTGTTAAGTTTAACTTAATCATACAGTCAGTAATTCCTGCTTCACTTTCTTTCACCTACTTCTTCCTTGTCTAGTGTTTTCTCCTTATTATCTCAGTTGATGCAAACCAGTATGTTAAAATATTTTACTAAAAATGGAATACTTCTTATCAACAGCAGTCATTTACTGTGCAATTATATCCAGCTTTTCCTGTTGTTCCGCCCATAGACCCCTGTCTCTGGCAGACTTAATTCAGTGCATTTCTGCAGCTGCATAGATTGGTATTAAAAGGAAATGCAAAAATCAAAGAAACTGTTTCAATACAATAAGGAACCTCTGAGGCCAATTTTTCCCTAGGAGATTGGGAGTGTGGGGATGGAAAAAGTGTTGGTTCATGTAGAAGAGGTGTATCCTTCTGGATTTTGCTGTACAGCAATCTGTCTTATGTTATTTAACCAGAAAAATAAATTTTCATATTTAAATAATAACTTCTGGTGTCCATATCATAAATGTGAATGAGAACATAATATCTGAACAGTAGCTCAGGAAGGCATTATCCTCAAAATGTGACAGAGGCAAAAATATTTCTAGGCACGTGAACAGGATCAGAGTTATCAAATTGTTCCCCCAACAGCCATGCCAAGCAAAGAACAGGATTTTGTCTACTCAAACCCACTGTTTCGTCTTGTGCAACAGTGCCGGTAGCGTTCACTGTTCCTCTTTTTCAGTGGGTGCATCTGATAATGGATTTCCATGCAGATGTGTTGAAAGGCATCCCTAAATCTAGGGAAGGGCAATGTTGTTTTGCACAGTTATTTTCTTAAATGAAACATAATTGTTAGCACAAAGCCTTCCAACAGTTTTGGAATGTATATTGTCACTACATATCTCTCTAGGGAGAGATGGGAAGATGTGCAATACCACAAAAAGAATAACCATGAAAACAAAGACGACAGTTAACCAATGTAACTTTCAAATACATTTATGTTCTTCTGAACAAATTTTATTTGGGTATCTGAGTCAATTATCCTAAACGTAGACCAAACAGTGGCATATTCCACTATTATACTCAATATGCCAATGGCACAAAGTTTTTGGCAGCAGATAACTCATATTTTATCCATCTTTGCATGTGGTAATACACCCAGAGGATGTAATTTGTCAGAATAATGACAATTCCTGTGTTCCCTGACTGCCTAGAGAAAAAGGTTTAAATACAACATTGTTTCTGGCTAAGGGACAGTCATCTACAAAGCTTGAAACTTAAGCCTCTCATTAGTTTCACAAGATCCGGGAGATCTGGTACAGTATGTTCCTGCAAAAGCCCTGTTTAAATCTGTGGCCGCTTTCTCCCAAGCTGTGATCAAGACAGAGAATATGCATAAGTTGTTATATTTAGGTTCTACAGCAAGATATTGAAGGACTGAGGCAACCTGACAACTGATCATTTTGAGAAAAGATAGTTAAAATAAAATGTGTGAAATCAGCTGGGCTCTGCAAACTCTCAGGACTTCATTCCTTTGTTAGCACCACAGCACTGGAGACCAGTTGGTCAGAGGAGGATACTGTGAAATGTAGAAAGGAACAGACTGCCACAGTTTACTTTCCTCCTTTCTAATGTTATTGGTATGGAAAGTCCAGAAACTTCAGACAGAGGTGTGATTATGAAGTTAAAAAAGCAACGTGCAATGAGCTACCTAGCCTTTTGTCTGTCCTTGGTGGAGCAGTTTGAAATCTAAAGTAGGTCACAAGTCAATTCATTTTGTAGACTTGACCTTGTACTCAGTGGACATTTAATCCCATCACAAAACCACTGGATAATCTTATAAATACCAATTTTGAAACAGCCCTTTTGGGACAGTATCTTGGCAACTGGTTTCTGCTGAAAAGGGACAAAATGAGTTCAGGATAAAACCTCTTCTAAAATACTATTCTTCTCTTACATCACGTGCACTTGTATATTGATAGCTTGACAGCTGGATATTCCAATTACATTAATTTCTTAGATATCTGAAGACATATACAGAAAATGTGACTAGATATACAAACAGGAGATGAAGACTACCCTCTTGGCTCTACAGCTTGTTCTTGGTTTAGTCAGTCATTGTTTTATTTGCTTTGTTTCTCCTATCTTTTTTCCTTTTTCCTTCCTCTGTTATCTTCACTGCTCTATCTATCCTGCTACTGAGGCTTAGCAGCAGCCAGTGAATAGCCCTTCTATGTGAATAGCATTAGAAAGGAGTCCACTATGAAGACTTCACACCAAGTGGAAGAAGGACCTGGACTGAAGGAGAGGATCTGGCCATTAAACTTTCTATTTATGATCAAATCCAGAACATTGAGACCTGAGTTTATTCCAAGGATGAACTTGTTTCTTTTCCTTAACTTGTGTTGTTCTTACTGGGAAAAAAAATGTAAACCATGTGCTTTGAGCTGAATTAACTGTAACTGAAATTCTTGGCAGCTTTAAAGACAAATAGAGTCATAGCCAGCACTTCATACCAACAAAGCATTTCATATTGAACTTCCTTGTTTTCTTTTACATTTATTTGCTTTCCTTTCTATTTTCAAAAATAAAATCTTGTAGGGTGGCATTTTGGGGTTTGGGGGGCTAGTGTTCTTTTTTTTCCTCTACAGATGGATCTGGATTGGAAATTAAGTGTGAAGTTAGCCCCTTTAATGGGATCCATAGAAAAGTCAATCCCCAAATTTTAAAGCTCTTCAGAGTTCTGTTAAGACAGTGCACATGAGATGCCTGGAGTGAGAAACAAGTGAATTTATTTTTTCAAGCTTTCTATTGAAGCTATAGAATTGATTTTATTTTATTCAAGACCAAGGAAGCCCTCAATGCTAGGGGCTGTTGAGAAGCAACCTGGGCCTATGGGAAGACTGGCAACTCCAGCAACTCAGGAGCGTGTGGACCATGAGGAGCCATGATTTCAGCACTTCTGCGTGGGAACTCGGGGCCCCACCAAACCTGCGGTTCGAATGCCCGAGTAAGTTTCACCTAGAATCCAAATAGGGGAGGAGAGGACATCCGCACATACCAGGAACTTCTGTGCGAAGGAAAGAAGTTATAAGGAAAGTAAGTTTAAAAAAAAAAAAAAGTTAGATAAGTTAAAATAGATATTTGACTACCCAAAGCAGTTGGGTACTTTCCATCAGATGCAGGAAATCAATTCATGCATTTTAATGAAGAAAAAGAAGCCTTCAGTAGACAACATTGTTCGTGTATTAATAATATACCTTATGCTTTAGCTTCCGGCCTGTAAATATTTTGCTTGACTGCTGATCCTGTTGGTTTCCACTTTTCTCACCATCTTTTTTTACCATCTATTTGTTTTAATAAAAAGATAGAATACAGATTGTAATTTAGCAAGTAATTTATCTATGATAATTTAGATATTTAAAAGTTAAGTATAAAATTAGATTTATGTAGTTGTTCAGGCTTTCCCTATAACTGACAGGGAAAAATAGACACCTCCAAGTAGTGACTCAACCCCTTCATAACATACGTATGAGACAGGTGGAATTAATTAAAGCTGATTTTTCTTTTTCTTTCTCTTTTCACTGCAGAGAGAGTCTGGATAACTAGTGTAGACCACTTGTCCATCTTGTAGACAGTGGAAATGAGGTAAAGTGAATCCCAGTTCTGCTGCATGGCTTGAGTAATCCCCCATGCAGTACAGTCCTGAGCTGGTTGATGTCTCCAGTAGTTACTGCAACCTAAATAAAAGCAATATATTTAGCAATATTTTAACTGGAACAGAGTAAGAAATGTCTGTATTTTGTCTGCTGCTGTGTAAGTATTTCACATCAGACCACATATTAACACTGAGAGAACTAATAAAATAATAACTCACATTCCAATATGTTAAATTATGTTTAATATTACCCCCCCCCAAGAAAAAAATGGTGACAGCTGTGATCCTAAACTGTTAATTTTTTATATATTTAGCCAATACCCACCATTTTTATCAGAATTATCTTTTACGGTGTGTTTTAATATTAAATATGGAAATGGAAAGGGATTACCTCATGAAGCTAAATACCCTTGCAGTTAAACCCTACTTCATCCTTTAGGAGGCTCTACTGCCTGTTCTTAAGATAAAAATGTGTATTGTGAAAAAGCAACTGCAGAACAGAGCTGTGGAAAAATGAATTAGATCACAAAAATACTTATCCACCAGGTAAATGAGCTGAAAAACTGGTTTTGGATCCCTGTCTTGGTAAAGAGAAGACAAAATCTGTTATGACATCACTGTCTGCATTTACTACCTTTTTCTTCAAAGTGGCACTAAATATTTCAGATAATAATTGACCTAATTCTCTTTAAGATAGTTAAGAATACCAATGTCAAATTGGTAAAAAGAAATGAGGACAAATGCTAGACAACATGCAAATACAGTAGCTGCACTGGTGGTGTTCCCTTTTACATCAGTAGATGTAACCTCAGCAGCAGTCAAAGGTAGTCTTACTGGTCTAACATGGTGGTTGCTGGTTGCCTTTAGGGTAAGCTCCATTAGAGTAACTTCTTCTGCAACGCATTGCACAAGACTTGGAACATGTTTTATTAAAACATATGATATAGCTAAAAAAACAGGAAAGGTTGAGAGTGCATGATGAATGAAATAAAAGCTTCTGTTTTTTCTGTCTAATAAGAGATATTACTCCTGCATACCTATCAAATAGGATTTCCTTGGCTCCTTTGCTTATTTCTAATCTCAGACCTTAAGAATATGTATCATTGGTCTCTGAACTTAATAGAAAATTCGTGTTTACCTAAGACCTAACATAACGTGCAACACAACACTTTAACTGCAGCCATTGCCAAGGAATAACCAGAGAACACTTGGTTGCCCTTCTAGATACTCCATTAGCATTTCCACAATTACTAGTATTGACAGAAACATTGCAAACTTCATTGAGTTCTTTTAAAGCATCAGCAAGTTATGGGCTAAAGATGGGTTTATTAAAAGATATACAGGAAAATGTAATAATACACAGAACAATAATAAGCTGCTACACTTCAAGGACCATTTCAGGATTTTCTCTCAAACACCAGGAGAGCCACAACTATAGCTAGATTCTTTCTGTGAAACTCCTTGGTAAACCCCACTGGATATATTTTGTTATATAACAACATGATTATTTTGCTTTCTGTGGCTAAAGATAATTGTAATTTTCACCAGTATTGACCAAGTTAAAGAAAATCCACAGCTCTGGCAATGAATTTCTAGATTACCTCTATGCATGAGGTTTACTGCAGTGCCAGTACTAAAAGAAGAATCATAGAATCACCCAATGGTTTGGGTTGGAAGGGACCTTAAAGATCATCTAGTTCCAACCTCCCCTGCCATGGGAAGGGACATATTCCACTAGATCAGGTTGCTCAAAACCCCATCCAGCCTGACCTTGAACACTTCCAAACACAAGGCATCCACAATTTCTCTAGGCAACCTGTTACAGTGTCTCACCACCCTCATAGCAAAAAAATTCTTCCTTATATCCAGTCTAAATCTACCCTCTTTCAGTTTAAATCCATTGCCCCTTGTCCTGTCACTACAGGCCTTGGTAAAAAGTGTCTCTCCATCTTTCTTATAAGCCCCCTTTTTATATTGAAAGAACGTAACAAGGTCTCCCCAGAGCCTTTTCTTCTCCAGGCTGAACAACTCCAACTCTCTCAACCTTTCTTCATAGAAGATGTGTTCCAGCCCTCTCATCATTCTCATGGCCCTCTTCTGGACCTGCTCCAACAGGTCCATGTCTTTCCTGTACTGACTACTCCAGAGATGGATACAATATGCCGGATGGGGTCTCACGAGAGCAGAATAGAGGAGAAGAATCACCTCCCTCGGCCTGCTGGCCATGCTTCTTTTTATGCAGCCCAGGACATGATTTGCTTTCTAGGCTGCAAGCACACATTGCTGGCTCATGTCCAATTTTTCAATCAACCAGTATCCCCAAGTCCTTTTCTGCAGGGCTGCTCTCAATCATTTCGTCATCCAGTCTCTACTGATATTGGGGATTGCTCTGACCCAGGTGCAGGACCTTGCACTTGGCCTTGTGGAACCTCATAAGGTATGCACAGGCCCACTCATCAAGCCTGTCGAGGTCCTCCTGGGTGGCATCTCTTCCCTCAAGCATATGAACTGCACCACTCAGCTTGATGTCATCTGCAAATTGGCTGAGAATGCACTCAATCCCACCATCTATGTCATTAATAAAGACCTATAGTCTTTATTAGTAAAGATCTGCAGTGTCTTGGTGAATGCAGTTCTGGAGTCCTGTGAGTGGGGTGCAGAGTAGGGTTATTCCCCTCTCTGAAAGGATAAGAAAAAATGTGCCGACACATAGTGCCTGAGCTAGCTATCTAGATATTTGGAGAGCATCTGTGGAAAGTAGCAAGTATAATCACAATGTCTGTACACCAAGGCAGATAAATAAATCAGGATAAATAAATAAATCAGGATTTTTAATGCTTATTTTGGCAGCAATTTTAAAGCTAAAAGCCTATTGTTAAAGGAGACAGGAGACATTTGAAAAAGACAGGAAACAGCCAAAGGAAGTCTGCGGAAACTATACTAAAAGCTACTGGGGTATTTTTTTCTCCACACACATACCTGCCAAAACTTTTATTAGGCAATTTAATTATTACTCAAGCAGTTTAGCTTAACTCACCTAGTTGTAGTCCTAGTTTCACTTTCTCTAGCCCAAAAGAAGCAATAAAGCATGAGAGTTGAACCCGTTTTCTTGGTTCCTCTCAAATGATCATATGCTTCTTTTTGGTGAAACTATTTTTAAAACATGGTCAGTCTTGACATATATGAATGCTGTGAATAGAGGTGCTTTAATCTGGAAAGGAGAGGGCAAGTCTAATACTTTGTAAGGTTAACTGTTACAGGATAAATTCTATAATGATTATAGGCTCTGCTGTCTCGTTTACTCACCCCATTAACCTGCATTCCCCAGCCTCCACCAAATGCCTCTGTGAAAGCTCTGCCTTTTTGACCACAATTGCTACCTGCAGCAGATGAGAATAATCCCTGGAGCTCCTTCTCCTCATCTCTCCCCCAAAACAGTTTATCAAGAAGTCCAGCTTCTCCAGAAAAACAGTGAAAGGTGAATCCGTCCCACCCTTGTAGTCCTCCTCTCCTTTTCAAGGAGACATAACCAGTCTATAAGGAAACTATGCCTTTGTGATTTAACCTAGTTATCACTTTTAGCAGAGTTGTTTAAACACTAGATTTTAAACTTTAATCATTGAACACCAGAATTTAAAGTCTTAGTATTGATTGTTGCCCAATTTGAGATAACTCAAAGAGTTTTTTGCATTTCAGAAAGTGCTGGATGTTCCATCTTAGGTCAAACCAGCTCCTCTAAGGTAGCAGAAGTTGCAAAGTGCTCACACCTAGGCAGTTGTGAATACTTTGGCATGAGTGGGTTCGTGCATTATACAAGCAGCCAGGGGTAAGTAAGCTTTAAATCAACTATGCTAAATGAAGGGAGGAATACCAAGAGGGTTTTCAAATCCGCTTTTCATATAGGCATCCAACATATGCTTGAGTCTAACCACCCAATGGAATTCTAGTTCTTAGTCTAATAGGATTGTGGCAGTTTTCTGTTGGTATTTCCACTGTGATTCAGTTATTTGATTAACTTTTGCTGAAAATAAAAAAGAAAAAAAAGGTTCCTGATAAAAAAATAAAAAATAAAGACTGCAGCTCTGAAAGCTGTTAGATTTTTGTGAGTTGAAATTAAAATTAAGTTAATATCCTTTTTGCATCTGAAATGAAAGTTCAAGTTTACATTTACAAAGAAAAGAGCACAGATGCTTCAGTCATGAGTTGCAAATGGCAACCAAGTAATATAAACTCAAACTAAGAGAAAAATTAAAAAGTGGAAATATTACAAACTTAGTTATTAATTAAAGAATCTTATTTATCATTTCATCAGTTTAGTTCATTTCCTTAGTACTTTGGATTCAAGATATATATTACTACCTCCTAAGATAAGTATGTTTTACCAGCATCTCTCAAACTGTGATCTCTGCAGAACCAGTATTCTGCAAAGCCAAGGCAATTACTCAGTTGTACCATTTGTTTTAGTATACTTAATCTTAGTCATTTAAGATATGTCTAAAATGAAATAAGTCTGGTCTCCTTACTCCAGAAATAGTCTAGCATAAAGCAAGATTAATCCCCTTGCTCTATTGTACAATATGCTACTGACCTTGGCTTCCTCTGATGAGCTGAAAACATGCAAAAAAAACCCAGTAAGTACTCAGAACTCAGCAATATGAGGATCTTTATTTCTTGCAAATCATACATGATTTAGAACAGTTGTTCCCAGACATATGGTGTGACTTCCTTTCCTTCTAACCATTAAATCACATTAAATGACAGTAAGGAATAGAGAAAATACTTTCCCAATATTATTTTTCCATATAAACACATGCTGCCATTGTCATGGGGTTGTTGTTTAACTGGAGAAGGATGTGGTCTGCAAGTCACATTCCCTTTTAAGAATAATCTATTATGCAGAAGTACTGTCAAACTCTGATGCATGTTATGCAGTGTAGCATGATAGAAAAGCAATAAGGGTATTCTTATATCAATGAGATCAGCTGAGCACTGTTTGTGTATTGTAGCTCCCACTGATTTCACATAGACTTTGACATTCACAAGAAATGCGAAGTGGATAGCTAGCATGCAGGAGGATCTCTTCGAGTATCCTCGATAAGGAAGTAATGCATCACAGTAACATTGCTTGACCCTACTGCATTTTGTTTTGTGGATATCTCAATAGAGAGCCTCATTTCTTTCTTCATCCTCCTACCTTTTCTAAGCTCAAAAATGTTTGAGTTTGAAAGGAGAAGCACAAGTGCTGTCTATATTAGAACAATAGGTGGCTAGAATATTTTGTAAAGTAGAATTAAAAATGACACCACTTTCTCTGGAACCATTTAATGGACCTAACTTAATTATAAAAAAAGTGTAGCTTTATAAGAAAACAACCCATACACTTTACTAAGTGGATTATTAAACTGAAGATTATTATTACTCACTGTTTATTAGTACTGTGTGCAACACAATGAGTGTGACTGTGGCACAGGGAGGTTTTCTGTCAGCAAATTTGGTATAATTCATGTGTTACAGCTACCATTTGACTGAGCAACCACAGTTTTTATTATAATCAACTTGTGATTGAGACTATGTAGTCAGAAGCTTCTTTGAAATTGAATTTATGTTACAATCACCTTGAGATTTAGAGTGTTACCTAGAACAAGAACCACTTAGGCTTAGGAACATGGTACCAGGCTTAGTCTTCTTGTCAGAGTCTGCTTAAGCAGCATGTGACTGGAAACTTTATTGAAACTGTCTGTCCAAAGAAAGTTTTCATGGGCATCCATGAGTAATCAGTACTAGAAATGCTGACTGACTTAGTTTCCCCTTGCTTTAAGATGATCATACTGGCACCTATTATGTATACCCTGGTTTAAAACTATACAAAGAGGGACAACACAACATGGCATAATTAAGTCAAGAATGTCTGGAAAATAAATAAAGCAGTTCTGGAGAAAGTTATTTACTGGCAACATCTTTGCACAACATTTCTCCTAACTTTCATTTCCATAGAAAGCATCCTTATTTAAGTAAAGGCACTATGGTGACACATATTCAACATGTTACAAAAGTCTGAATTTTTCTGTGCATAGACAGATATTAATGGAAAAAATAACCTATACTGCCTAATAGGCAATTTACTGAGAGTGAGAGTGGTGCAGTGATATAGTTTTCAGAAGGTTAGAAGTATCTATTTGTATATTAGTGGCAGGATTATTAAATTCGACCACTTTCTGGGCAAGTTTTGGGAAACATTTCAACTGGTCAGTTTTGTTGGCTAGATACTATCATAATGAGTTCCCTATTTGACACTTAGCACATAAATTAATTAGATCAGGGGTTTGATTGCTTCATGTAAATACATGAATGCCACAGGCCTACTTTTATGTGCCAAAATCCTATTTTTATGCTGATCTATTATTCAGTCCTTGATACATCACCTTCTAAACTCTTCAGTGGCCTCAACTGCCCAACACATGCAGTTCACATATCTCCCTCTTCAGCTGGGGCCCTATGCAGCAACTCCCTGTCGACTTGTCTAAACTCATCTCCTATTGCTTCTTCCCACAGCTTTGCCTTTGTGGTCAGTCTCTTTTCCTCTATGAGTTGGATTGCCTTGACTCAGAATATACCTCACCCAGCCCTTATCACCACACCATTTCCTTCTTTCTGCTTAGACACTAACTTAAAACATTAGCTTCCGTTTTGCCCATAGGAACTGGGTTAAATAATAGACCAACTCAGGGCATTTCTGTCTTATACAATTGCAGTGTTGATTTTGGAATGAGTTGAATTCGCCAGAATAATTAGCCCGAAGGCGGCCTCATATTAGTGCTGCTGTACTGTCTGTATAGAAAAATGATCCCCATGTTGATAAATGCCGCACTCTGATTTATATGATATTTCATTCTTTTAGAATTTTTCTTTTCTTTTTTTTTTTTTCCCAAGAGCTGGTGTCATTATAACACAAATATCAATGAATGAGATCATTGTTACCATACATTTTGTTTGTAAGCTGAAGAACTGAGCTCTAGGAGCCTCGCTTTTCAAATGCCTCATTCATAGTAGTTTTCTACACTCACAGATAAATGTTGCAGTGTTTTATAACTATTAATCCAAATACAACTTTTTTCTGGGAAGTGATCTGAAGAAATTTTTTTTAGGTGGTCATAGGTATTTTAGTGCATTTAAGTGTTAATATGCACTTAAGAGAACCTTAAAAATACAAGCTAACTTTAAGTGGACTGTAAGCATGCTGAATAACTTTGAAAGTGCATGATGCATTCTCCAACCATTAATCACCTTATCCTTCTGTAGCCTTTAGGAAAATAATAATACTCAGAATAATCCATTATGTCAAACTATTAAATTCCATTTCCTTAAAAAGTTTTTTTTTGATCTCTCATGCCAGATTCTGACTCTATTTGCACTAGTATCTCCCTGAAGAACTTCACTTGAGTCAGGAGATTTACTTTGGATTTACACCACTTGAAATTCGAACAAATGGTTACAAATGGATTGGAGACATCATATATTTTTCCTGGTTTTGGGATATAATTTAACCTATTCAGCAGTAAGCTTTTATTTTTTTGTAGTTTTGTAGTTGGGTTTTTATTCAAACTCCAAATGATCAAATCTTAAAAAGACCTTTTTGGAGAGCATGTTTGAAACAGGCAATTTTTCTGTCTCTAAGCTTTGTGGAAGCAAAAAAAAAAAAAAAGTTCTTTTTTGTTGTTATTGTGGATAACTGAGATGGACTGCAAATTGCACTATTCGGTAAAATGGTTCAATGACCTTGATTTTTTTCATGTATTTTCCACATGCAGTTTCAATAATACTAACGTTAAACAGAGCTAAAGTTTTTAAATTTGGCACACGTTATTTTTCTATTTATGTCAACTGGACACTTTACATTACAGTATATAGGAATACTTACAAACACTGGTAACAGTACAGAGCACTTTCACATCACCGCCTGTCGCATCTCATTCAAATGATTTCTGCAGCAGAAATATGAGGGTAAGAAGGGAGAACAGTGGAGACCACCTTTTTCTGAATGTTATTCCTTGCAATCTTGGCAGCTGGTTTCTGTCCTCCCTGTGGTAACAACCAGCATTTTGGAAGCTGCTTATTCACGGGTATAATTGTCTTGGGACTGTTTTAAAACCAGGAGAAAAAAAAAAAGTGCTCACAGATGCAAAACACTTTGTGCAACATACCCTGGAGTAATTAGTCACTCAGTGAAACAGTCTGCAATGCAGAGAAACATTTTGTCTTGAATGAATTTAAGGAGTGGAAAATATAACTTGCTTAAGAGACCACTGCTGAATTTAATATTCTCAAAATTAAAAATCTGCATCTGCCAATGAAGATGCATGAGTGCTCTGGCAAGACATAACCTCAGGCAAACCTACATGGCCAGCTGCAGATAGCCCTGCATACCACACTTGCATTGCCCTGGCCAGAAGCAAGCCAGATGCGGTAGGGAAGCCACACAGCTTTCTTGCAGGAGGCATATTAAATAAAATGCAGTACTTTGCTAACATGACTGTACAGCTTCTGGACCAGAGGTTTTTTACTGTTGCTAGGTTTGGGGTTTTTTTACACTTGATCTGCTGGGTGCGTAGGCAGATAAACTTGACTCTGCCTGGACAAGTCCCTGTACCATGACTGAAATGAAGCAGAAGTCCTGTGGGAAAAAAGGATGTGATCATTTAACTTAAGCCTGTATTATAATCATATGCATAAAAGGCTGAATTAATGTTGTGCAGGCAACTTTAATATTGGCATGCTCCAACTTTTTTTGAAAGGATGATGTCGCAATTTTAATAAAGTTCTTTTAATATCGTGTGTGTGTATAATCTCACACACCTATATCTCTTTAATTGTTTATTGCCTTAACAATTCCTATTACATTTTTGGCTTTGCTATGAATTTGAAGCAACGGTCCGAAGAATACCATTAATTATGTGTTATGTAAAAAAAAAAGTACTTCCAGCTGTCAGCTTTAAATGAGATGCCTGACAATATCAGTGATTGTCCTTTGATTCTTGATTTTGGAGAAAAGATGAAAGAGGAAGGCCTGCCTTCACAACTGACTGCTAGTCATTGATTTGTAGAATTCTAACAGTCCTGTTCCTTCCTAAGAAAATATAATATTTTTTTCTTACTGCTCCCAGTAATTATCATCACCTAGTCCAAACTCTGCTGTGTCGGTTACTGCTCCAAGATAATGGTATGGCTAAAATTGAACTTGCTACTCTGGATGATGTCGTACTGTTGTTATATGTTATGCATCAACAATATTTGCATTATTATTTTCTACTAATTTTAATGTAGCCAGGCTGTTTACTTTCAGAACACATAGTTTAAACAGCTGCAGGCAGAATTTTTTCTTGACGTTTCAAAACATTTTTCTAAGCAGTTACGATTTTTAGAGTCCCATAATGCCTATCAGTACTTCAGTACTTCAATTCTCTTTGTTGTACTTTCTTTTGAACTAGCAACATGGAATTTCAAATCCCCTTTAGTTTCAAATTCAATTAAAATTCAGAATTTCAAATCTTGTTTGTTAAATCCTTTCAGAAGCCCTAGTAAGCTTCTCTGTGCTATGCAGTGCAACAGATTATGGATCACTTGCAAATTTGTCTATTCTCTTTGTTCAATTCTGTTTTGCACTGTTATTAAATTTGTGAAGTATCAGTCACAGCACACAACGCCAGAATATTTATTTTGGATAAAAAATTAATAATATTAATTCCTAACATATGCTAGACATTCATGAAACTTTCATGAAAAGGTCCTAGTGAGGTTATTCTTTATGAAAGGTACCATACGAAAAAAAGCAGGAACATCTGTCCCAGAACGTGAAATAAACACAGAGGTGAAAAATAACAGTGGAACAGAATGAAGGCAAAACGCTGCTTGACAATGATAGGCATGCAAGTGACAATGGAGCCCTGCAGAGCTTTTAAAATGACGGTAAGAAGTGTAAAGCTGAGGGTACAACAGTAATATTAAAATGAGGTGAATAACAGACAAGAAAGAGGAATTCAATACCTTCAGCAGTTCTCAGTATTAGCTACCTTTGTGTAGCATTACATATGTTTACTAACAACGGGAAGATGAGCTAAACTGAATGCAGCTTTACCTTTCATTATTTGATCATTATAAATGCAATAGTCTCCCATTACAGCCCAACCTTTCTGCGTCTTTATTTTTCTTCTTGAACAGACCCATTATCAGTGCCAGATTTGCAGTAGCAGAGAGGGGTGGAAGGAGGAGCTGGGCTTGTAACCTTTCATTAGCACCATGAGGAACATCCATCTTAATAGATACCTTTTATAATATCCATTAGCATTATTTTTAAAATGGTTATTTGGGAATAAATGCAGTATATTCCATATAGTCTTCTACACATCAATGCTCTGCACATGGAGATTTTTACTTAAATTATATGATTTCTGAAAGAAATGCGGCATATTTTACTCTTTTTTTTAATTTAACCCAGAATGTTTGCTATTAGTATTTTTAACTGATTGCTTCAACACTAACATTAGTTTGCTTAACACATATCATAAATATACAGGGAACGTAACAGGAACAGTACAGAATCCAATCCTAGGACAGAAAATGCTATGGGTTAAGCCATCAAACTGTGAAAAAAAGTAATGAAAAAAGGCTCTGCACTTTCAACTAAGTAAATATGTCTTCTGTGCTTTAAGGATTGTCAAACTGGACCTTACTGACCTGTCAAAATGTATTAGTTTCAGCAAGAAAATATACTATTTGAAAGGTCAGGTCACAGACAATTCAACTCAAGAATCAGTAACAAGTGAACCTAAACAGTCTTCAGATCCCAGCAAGTTGTCAGGGGAAAGGTTATCAGTCAAAGCACAGGAGTACACCATTGGTTTAGAGTGAAACTCTTTAACAAATGACTTTTCCATTCTCAATGTTTTCTTAATTGCGTGGCAATAATTACTCAAGGGGATGTTAAGACTGGAAAATATGACAACAGCAATTGAAATGTACAAGCAAGAATGAGAGAAGGGCATGAAAAACTTTTTCAAAGAGACATTCTTTCCTTCCCAACTAGTAAAGTAGAACAAAATCTTATATTTAACTCCTTAAATGAATACACCAGATTTGGCAAGGGAAATAGCTGTAAGTGAACTCATTTCTAAGTCTGAGAGGTGGTGGGCATATTCTAATTAATTTCGGTGATGATATGTTTCCTTCTACGGGTTTTTTTAGCCGTACCTATTTTAGATTATATGGGGTACTTATGCGATCTCAATAATACCCTCCATTGGCTCAATGTAGAACTAAAATCCAGATCCAGCTCAGCTAAGTTCAGGCATCGAATTACCTATAGTAGGAGTGCAATCACTCTACGCTTCCTGGAGTCAATGGAGAATGAGGGGTCCTGCAAGGTACATCTCCCACTACACCACCATAAATGCCTCAATATATGTCTCTCTCTGTGAACTCTAAGCACTCTAGGCAAACTGGACTCCTAATTTAGGCATCTGAGTTAGGTGAGACAAATCTTGCCTTAGGCCCCCAGTTTTGGTGCCTGAATTGAACTGGAGTTAGATGTTTCAAGTAGCCTAAATTAGTTTACGTATTTTGCACTGAAGAAACTTGTCTAAGTTATGTAGGATATTTACCCTTTTGGTAGCTAAAAACTTAGACAAAAGAGTAATGGTATCCCTATACTAGAGGTGCGGAACTCAGTCAAAAATACTGAAGGACTGATGATACTCAGGAGAACTTCTCCCCTCTTCTGAGGATTTCAGTTCTTTGCGCAATATGTCAGTCAAAACTGTAGATCAGAGGGAAAAGTCTGAAGCGTGAACTTGTTACTCTCCCACCTTGTTCTTTAAGCACAACATCAGCCTTTAAGCTGTGGAGGGCAAAGCAGAAATTCTGCAATATCAGCTTTTTTACAGTGCTGGCAACCTTACTTTACATTTTCTGTTTGCAGTGAAGTATTTTAATCATAGTGCAAGGGCTATGGCCATAATTCTTCCTATTAAGTTCTACTGTTAAATAAAAGATACAGTTGTTGCTGATGTGAATGAAAAGCAGTTACTACGAAAAGCAATTACTTCACCAGTGGTAATGTAAAAATAATTCTATTTCAATATTTATATGAACATTGTTGAAGCAGATTACTGATCATCCTTTATTGAAAATTACTTGACTTATAATTTTCATTTATATTTATACAAATGTAAAAGGAACTAAATTTCTAGCTATCTACCATGCACAGCATTGTTAGGGCTAATTTGTATATCCTGGGAACTGGGCTGTGTTAGCTGTTGCTTCAAAGCTCACTGTGCTAGACTTACGTGAACTGGAAGTCTTGTTTCCTCATCTCTGGTGCGGCAGCTTCTGCGCCTGGTTGTGGTAGTAATACCTGCTGTGATCACACTAACAGCAGCTCTGTTGTGCCTGACTTTGGCTGGAACAAACCATATCATATCTTTCCAAAATAATAAGAAGGTTATTTACAGAATCCTTGGTTAATGGAGTATATAACAAGCAAGTTCCACTTCAGATTTCCAAAGGAAGAGAGGCTTAAAATGTAGTTCTGGTAAAAACTTTCAGTCTCCTTTTATTTTGATGGTTATTTTTTTTGAGCAATCATTGATTGTTTGGTATGTGGATGAGAAAATTCTGCCTCCCCTCTAGGTAAAATAAGTAATTTAATGCAGTTTGCTCAATGAACTTCTAAGAACAAACTAAAATGAAATCTTCGTCCAGTGAAAAAATACCTGTGTATTCTTGATAGTTTGGGTTTATTCCTCTTGTCAGATGTACTGCAAATTTCTGGACTAGAGTATCTGAAATATTAAAAGCTGTTTTATTTGTTGTTCCTTGAACACAACCTGTCTACTCTCAATGTCTGTAGAATCAATTTCCTTTTTAAGAATATATAACCGCTGAGTCCAAAAGTCCAGATACCCTTCCAGCTAAGCAGAACTTTGAATAAGAGGAAGTCCTAATTCCCAAGGAGAATAAAGCGTTCACTAAATGATCATTGCATAATATCATTGTGTGTTAACCCTAAAGTATAAAATTAGAGATAGACCTATTGCTGCAAAAGTACCTGGGTATTACAATGTCTCTCTGTGCTTTTAAGTGCAGGATATTAATCCACAAAACCCCAGCTTGGCTGCTGACTGAACCACAGGAGCACTGGTGTTCTGCAAGCACTCATGTTTCTACCACTGCTTGTCTGGAGTGCTTAGGTTCACAAAGAATCTTCGGATATCACTGCACGGACTGGTTCTATGCTTTAATAATTCATTATCTGATAGACTTACAACATCCAAGTTAGGCACCTCCTTCCTTTGCACATCATGTCACATCACTCATTTTGCAAAGCAGGGGATGTCTAAAATACCCACAGACAAAAGATTCTTTGCTCACCTATGGGATTTAGGTGCCTCATGTAAGTAAGACTTAGTGGTTAAATAGCATTTATCAATAATGGATACAGACACATAGGATTCAGAGTTTTACACAAACTATTGCCCAGAATAGGGTCTAGAAATTAGGTTTTACTTTTTGTGAGTGTGCAAACCCATAGGAGTTTGCCTTTATTCTTGCATCTGATGAAAACTTCATTGTTTCCTCCAAAATAGAGTACCGTCAAAAGAAGGAATGCACTCCATCACACTGCATAGCCTGTTGTTTGGACTGTATCCTAAGCTAAAAAAATGTTCAAATCACTGCAAGAAATATATTTGAACTGGTTCTTCCCCTGGGGAAGGTATGATGATTAGCAAGCAGTTGGCTAAAAGAAGGAGCTTTTTCTACATTTTAAGCCATTTATTGAGAGAAAAGACAGGAGAGGATTTAGGGCTATGAATCCTTATTAGGGAGGGACATATTCCTTGAGTCAGCCATACAGACAGAGGAAAACAGTTTTATTGCTGTTCTTTGTGTTTGCTATTGGACAGCTGTGGTAACCCACCATTTGCTCTATTGCATTCTCAGATATCACTCTCAGACAATTAATGTCTTCTGTTTGTTTTAGGGGCAGTCCAGGGGCACACTGAATACTGTGGGAACTAGTGGGGTGCAGATGCTGTGGGTGATTGAGGGGTGCTGCAGTGCTCTCCCTGAGGACACTCTTGATCTTTTGCAGCTTCCTCCAACCTAGATGGGGTTCACTCTGCTTGGAAAGAAATGCTATGGCTGTGTGAGGGGATACAACTGTCCCCTGAAAATAACAATACCCAACAGCATGTCCCTCCCCCTCCCGCTTCTTCCTTTACCCAACTCCAAATAAAATATCTCTGTGCAACATGCCTTTCCTGAGTTCACAAATTTCTTACACTCCCGCCACTTTCTGATGGGCAAAGGGAACAGGGACCTCTCCATCGAGCTCTCTAACCCTGGCATAGCCCTCTGAACTGTGTCACAATTGGGGTACGCCTGAGGCTTTCTCTTTTGCCTCCTGAATAGTACCAGTCTTTGTTGCCCTATTGGCCTGTGCTTGAATGAATCTTTTGGGTGAATGACGTATTCCTTGACATTATCCATGTTGGTTTCACAGAGAAGGATATTAAAATGACCTAGCCTTATTATTCATGTGATAGTCACTGATAAAACCCCTGTATTTACTAAATTCTATCACACTATGATACATGACAGCCCACATTTATTATAAGCAATATGTTGGCTTTTAGAAAATGCTTTCTCTTTTCAAACAACAGAGCTTTACAGGGAATGCATGAATCTCTGCTTTTGCAGTTCTAACAGCCAAAACTGGATAGAGCAATAAAGCCAAAGATAATGAACACAGAACTGGGGTATTGTTGGAAAGACAAGGTCTAGCTAGAAAGAAGCATGAATAAACTACCTTTTACATATCTTAATGTTTAAAATCAAATTACTGTGCATTGTATATCACCAAACACAAAAAAATCCTACCTTCCTTCAAAAAGTAATAGCTTGCATCATATAGCATATACTCTAGGTTGCTTAAAACTGGCATGGTACAGATACATCTGGCATTTCTTACTTAATCTTAATACTCAATAAAAGTATTATTTTAATGTAAAAGACATGGAAGTTGTGTAATTTCCTATTTTTAAAAAAGGTAAAACTGAAAAAGCCACAAACATTACCGAACTGACACTAGGATGGTTAAGCAGGAGACTTGAAAACTTTACATTCTACATAAACACCTGGCCATGTGGGCTAAGCAGGTAACTTACAACAATTTACTCATGATTATACCATGAACATTAAAAAAGGGAAAATGCACCTAAACATATAACACTGAGTTTAATGAAGAGATATATAGTTCTTTTGGACAGATCTGTGACTAGTGGAATATATTCATATAGATGATACAGAAAATTAGGTGCCCATGACTGACATGACCTTTTTCATACATCAAAAGAAAGAAGTGCACAGTTTTCAGTATGAATAGGATATGGGTGGTTAGTTCTCTTACCTGCCTTTGAGAAATACCAGACTATGTGGCTTCCTTGTGAGAGGGAGAAGATAAGAACATTCTGAGGTGAATTATTTCTTATAATGAACTGAGAGTCTGGGTCCATATCATGATTGTAGTCATTACTGACAATGAATTTATCTATAAAGTGCACGCTGTAACTGTAGATTAACTGCATATTTATGTAACCATAAAGAGTACTAGAATATAATGACACGCACTTATATTATGAAATTTAAAACAGAAGTAAGTCCTGACAAACCTCTCCTAAGAATTTTTCCTCCTACTTTCAGAGAAAATGAACCAAACTGCTACTAAACATTTGGGTATGTAAATGTGTTATGCTAGGAGATATTACTGAAGCAGTGTGACTCCTAGGAATGGCTGTACACTTAAAGCCTAATGTTTATTTTAGGGTCAAATAAAAGGATCAACATCATGCTTGGTGACATCAGCAGAAGTATAGAGCCATGAGCTCAGTTAGAAACTGATATGCAGGCCTGGTATTTCCTTATCACCTCTTTGTTTCTATTTACAATGGTAAATTATTAGGGACGTACCAGTGAAGCCCACTGGTGTTATCTGAACAATCTCCTAAGTATTTTAAATAATTAGTTAATACAGGTGTGAATTTATCCAGGACGTCAGTTTCTTAACTAACCCAATAATTGGGTTAGTTCAGTAAAGCAGCACTGAAATGACAGGAGATTCCAACTGCTATTACCAGAAAGGGAAAGGCTTTGTGAAAATGATAGCAACCAAAATGACTTACCATCTGAAAACTGTGAGAAACCTAAATGGCTCAATCTGTTTAGCTTTTAAATACTATCAAACAGTGCTTTGTTTTTAGAATTTAAATACACTAGCTGTGAGAAACAATAGAATGGAAAAGTTTTCTTTTCTATCCTAACAGAGAGATAACAAGCACTTGTGACTGCAAGTTAAAAACAGTGAATTTGTAATGGAAGACATGAGCTGACTTTTGTTTCAACAGTGATTAGACATTTTCTGTCTTTTCCTGTCTTCAAGTCAAGAGTGGATTCCTTTTTGAGCATTTGGAAATCAATGGTATCTTCAGTCTTAATTCCTATGAATTTATACATGAGTCCCCATGCAGGCATCGCTAATGATGGTACGAGGCTGACATTTTGCTTGTGTGTCTCATAGATATTTTCTGACAGCAGGGCTGACAGAAGTAAGGCTCCATTAAAGATTATGGAACAGGGTGATTTTTAATTAGCACTGACTCTCATGCCTGTTTTCCCACTTTAATTCTCTTTCCCTCTTTAATCCATCCCTTTCCCCACCCTTTTCCTTACACCATGTTTTGTCTCAGTCTCTGTTCTTCAGCTATTTCACTTCTGTCACAGCAATCTTCTGAGCTGGGCTTCATCTCACTGCCCAGAATCTGTTCCACTTTTCTACTTTCCTCCTCCTCATCTCAGATTTCTAGACCAGCTTGTCCCAGTGGCACTCCCACATGCCAGCTCTTTGATGAACTTGTCTCTCCATCTCTTACTCCACCTATTTTCCATGCAGAGTTTTCTAATTTTATGTTAATAAACAACTAAGTGCTTCTATTCCTATCTCTCCTTCTTGTTCAGCCACAGTCATTCCCTTTCATTTCCCCTATTGCCTTCCAGGCCCAATGCAGTTCTCAATCTCTACACCTTTTGTAACATATTTCTTCTCCCTGTGAAAAATATTTTTCAGTCCTGATAGGGTAGTTTCTGTCTGCTTGCCAGGGTACCAGGGGCTTGGGCTTCCTGATTTGTTTGCTTGCGTCCATCCTGCACACCTCTCAGCCCTGGACTGTGTACAGTCAGTCACTCTGTAGAGGTAGAGCAAATGCAGACCTGTCACATGTGCAAGCCCCGAGGTGGCAGAATATGACAAATCCTTCTTTGATGATGGAACATGAACTTTCTGACCAGCATTACCATCAGCAGGGGGGTGGGAATATGCCTCATGACATGAAGATTTTATCTTTTAAAATGAAGGTCTCTACTGAGAGTATGTATATTCAAGGTCTTTTAACTCAACAAAATTTGGGAGACCAAGGAAAAGAATCATAGCTTTAGAAAGCTGTTGAAGGTGAGGAATTAAGCCACATGTGCCTCTCCATTTCTCAGACCAGTGCAGGTTACGGGTAAGAATTTCAGGCAGCACGAAATTATGCCAGATGCTAAAAGCTCCTAATGGGGCACTTGGATAGAGTCTGAATACAATGCAGTTCAGTCACATTCATTTTCATAGTTAAGCCATATGCAGATCGGTACAAGGTTTTGACAGCTCTTCTCCTGCTGGGAGTATCCCCAGTTTTGAGGGAATCCCTCTCTGGAAAGATGTGACCTCTGTTTACCTCCTTTACAGCAGGTGAATAGGCAACAGATTGTCTCAAAGTTGCAAGACTGTTTTCAGCTAAATACTGACACAACCATTTTTGCGCTTTTTTATGTTTATTTTTTGAAATCTATCCCTGCGTATAAGCCATTTCCTTCTCTAACTTGGCACCATACCAAAACCACTTTCTTTTCAGTTGATTCTTCTAAACATCTTAATGGCTGTGTCAGCTTCCTGTAATTGTTCCTCCAGTATAGGATTTCCTCCATCCCCTCCTACTAGCTCAGGCAATGTCCTTCTGGTTTATACTTTAAAATGCTTGGACATGAGACACAGACAAAAAGAAGAGACCAGTATTTATTGAATGCAGATAGTCTTAAAAACAAATGGGAAAAACAGACACCTGAACTATTCTTGCACTTGCTAGGTTTTTTCAGGATCGGTGAGCATTCTGTTGCCTTTAAAGAGTTGCTTTATAATGACGTCTCAGGAAAAGGAAAAGGAAGCATGAGAACATTGATGAGTAACCAAAAATAAGACAATGATGTAAACAATAAAGAGACTAGTCGGACTATGGTAACTTCCATTATTATTCAGCATTTAGGCAGCACTTTGCAAACATCAGTTAACTCTCACAACCTTCAAACCAGCTCTTACAGTGAGAACTGAGTATCATCTTCACTCTGTAGTGGAGGTAATATAAGAACAAAGTTTCCAAAGGCATGAATGTCAGTAGTCTTAGTTCCAGTTGTTATGTCGGTAGCAAATTTGACTCGAAAGCTAAAGGTATTTGGTTAAAGCCATACAAACTGTCTACAGCAGAAATTCTGCAGATCCCAACTTCCGTTCTGATCTCTCGATGTGTACCACTTTCTTGAGGATTTCACAGGTTTACAGAAATACATTGTATTTTGTATAAGAAACTGGTCCTCACAGGGAAATAGATCACAAAAATATTACATCACCCTGGAAAAGTGATGACTCCGCTGAACATCAGTATATCTGAAAAATATCTAAGACAATTACATTGCCTCAGCATACAGCCCTTCGAGACAGTTACACAAATGATTAGTTCAACAGGAAAGAGCTAGCAACCAACACAGTGGCCTTCCTGTGCTAAGTGGGGTCCCACCTTTTGTAGACTGATCCCATCTCTTTGCCTGAGATTACTGACTACTTTGCACTTGCTGACTACTTTCCTTTGCTGTCGATGACAAGTGTTGCTCATAATGGGGGGAAAAGCCAGCCTACCTTCTAGCACCTCCACATCTCTATCAATTAGCTAGTGGTTTGGACTCACACAGAAGTCGCTTTGCCATGTGTGCAGGTTCTTAAGCTTAGCGCTTTCATTTCCAAAACCTCTACTTAAATGCCATCTGGTTCTAAAGACTCCCAAAGCATAAAGTGCTTAAAGTTTCCTCAGTAGTATCCATGCACACTAAAAGTATTTTTGTGAGAATGATTTTGTTGGCCATACTGACACCGTAGGCACCTGAGCCTTGCTGAGACACATCATAGACTGCATGTTCTTCGATCTATCCACCTACATGGCCAAATTGTGTGGGTATTTTCTGAAGAGGCCTCTCTGGTCAGGTCTTGCACAATCATTGGAAGGGGCAGTGATGTTCCTTGCATCCCCATCCAGTAGCCAGGTGATTAGAAAACTCAAGTGGGTTGTGGAAGACTTGAATTCACAACCTTCTTCTGCCTGAGGGGATGTAAATGTACATGTTCAATAAGACAAGTGTTCCAGCCACCTGGTCAGGACGTCCTAGAAAGCAGGATGCTTCTGCAGTGTCCCTTGCTAAAGGTCTCCTATTTCACAGTGAATAACTGAAAAAAAGGTAGAGAGTCCAGTATCCCACCAATCAAATAAGCAGTTGTCAACAGTATCTGTGACTCCTAACTGGCTTATCCAAGCTCTTTCTTTCTGTATTTTTTCCTACCATTGCTTTTCTTCTATGAATTTAAGTATCTCGTCATATAAATAAATTGCAATATTAGGTGAGTCAGGTCTCACGTGTATGCATGGTAACAGGACAAAATGAATGCCAGTTGTGTGAATTTGTCTAACTACAGAGTATGGCAAAAAATTAAGAAATTAAAAAGACAAACCGGTTGCTTTCACTTTTAAATGCACATGGTAAGATAATATGTGAAGCTGTTGAATGATAACTCCTGAATTTTCATGATAGCAAAAAACAGACTATGCAACCTGAGCTTTAGATCAAACACTGTATTCTTATGATTTTAACTCTGAATGGAAGAGAGAAGGAGATGATGGTTCATGATCTGATGATCCTCCATTGACCACACAAATGCAATTTTTTTAAAGGAGAAGGAAACAGCATGGTTAAGAGCCTAAACAGTGAAACAAACTCTTACACTGTGCATTTTACTTGAAAATGTGTAAGTGAAATCTGCCTGAAGGATGAGAAACTCAGGTGTGAAATGGGTGCGGCTACAGTTGCAAATTTAATAAGACATGAATTTGTTTTTTCCTTCAGTGTGAAGTATTGACATGTCTGGCTGCAGGCACATAAGAGACTGAATATAATTGAGGTGCTGGCAGCAGACAGAAAATTGTAGTATATTAAACATTTCTTTGTAATAAATACAGTCTTGATTACACCTTTTTTAAAAAAGTACTGGTGAATCTCAGGTTTCTGGGAGAGAGAATAAATGTCTTATTTAATTGTATTTTGTTCCATTACAAATACTTCCCATACCATCAGCAAACTCAGCACCTTCAGTAGTGTAACAAACATTGTGACACACTCTGTCAGATACGGTTTGTTTTCTCTCTCCTGACTAGGGGAGCAATTCTGTTCTCAGTACAGTGGTTAGTTTTCTTCATCTGTTTTTAAAAATCCGTGATGCTCTGAAATGCCTCTGTGGGTATGACCCACTGTCATGAATCACACTCAGCGGGTCAGCTGGAATTGTAGATGACAGTCCTTAATCCAGACCATGACTAAGCCTTTTAGCTTGTACTAGCACCAAATGGCTGAGTGCTTTGCATAGAGGGAATTAAGGCTAGGTATACAAAAGGACGGAGATATCTAAAGTTGAAATCTGAATTTCCTACTCTGCTGTCAGCTGATATAGGAGACAGAAATATACTGTCATGGTGAGAAATTACAACTGTGTTGAAAGGGCAGGGTACTTAGCTTTCCTTCTCTACAATCAGGTATTTCCTGCTGTATTTCTGTGAATTTTTGTCAAATATCCATCTGAATTAAAATCTCAGTTCCTGAATTGTCTAGGTAAAAATGAACAATATAGTCAGCCTCAGCCATTAGTTATCAATTGGGTGAGCCTTTCCTTTAATCTCTGATTTTTGCATTCTTACCTTATTGTTGGTCAAGCTCAGGAATCCACACTTTCTGTGTAAGTTCCCTTATTACCATGTAAAAAGATCTGTCACTCTATCACTCAAAGAATAATCAAGGATTCTACACAAAATTGAATAAGTTGAAGAACAAAATATACTAAGTTGAACAAAAAAGCATTAGTCAAAGATACCCTATAACCTTGAGAACAGAACATTCATTAGTGGGTCAGAAGAGCAGGGTTCGAATTCATGTTCATGCACATGAATATAGAGGGAAACTTATTTTCAGCAGAGTGCTGGGGACAGGCAAACCCCTGGCAGGGCTTTGGCAGGGCATTTTAGGAGTCACAGCTATGAATTTTAAAAGACAAAAAATTATCATTCTCCTTGTGTCTTGGTGAGGGTGAGTGCAGCAGTGTCTCTTATGCTTTTGCCACTAGCTCATTTAGACAACTCCTTGCTCAGTATGCTGGTTTCTCTGATCCTCATCAGACTGGAAGAGGAGTCAGGGTGCATGACCTGCGGCTGCTAGTTCTACACCATAGAGAAAGTCAACAAGGTAGGTATTGCAACGAGGAGTGGGGCCCTTTTCTGCAGAGAGCCTAAACATTGAACTTCAACTTGACTTAATACTTTGAGGAGGTTAGCGCAGAGAGTCGGACATCTTGTTTCTGTGGCTTGTGTTTATATTCCTGCTGTATACCTGGGCTTTATAAAGTGTTCATTTCTGGCAACGTTCAGTGTCAGGTTTTTTAGGCTTGGTAACGGTAATCAAAGATGCATTGTGACCAACTCTATTATCAGGTAACTGCTGCAACTGTAAAATCAGATAAGCATACTGAAGGAAACCACTATGTACAGTGCTGCCTTGGACACTCACATATCTTAAGCATGTGAGATTCAGTAAAAGTCCTCCAAAAAGTCTTTTAAAAAAGACGAATAAAGTTTAGTTATCCTCCAGAAAGAGGAAATTCACAGCCTTCCAGCATGGTCCATCTAACTTTCTTTTTACTCCCTTTGTGGCTGAATACCTTCACAGTTTTTCTGAGGAAACGAGCTTTAAAAGCAGGTTTAGCAGTTGCTTGAAGCTTGCAACTGCGGGTTCTTCAAGGCAAGAACTGCTTTTTACTATATATTTATGCAGTAGATGTATTTATGACATAATGGGCCCCAGTTTCTTTTGGCACCTCTAACTGCCTTTATAATATAAATCTTGATTATAATAATAAGCTTTTGGGACAGGAGCCAAAGAATTTCTCTGTGTGTGAGGATTTCTGTGTATGCCCCAGTGTACTGGTCCTCAATTCTAATTGTGGTCTTTGAACTCATTTGTACTGAGATGCAGTTGAAAGTCAGAATAACAAAACCATTAATAATAATAGCAGTGCGAGGACATAGCACTGTATGGTAGAGAACACACAATAGGGCTGCATGGGTTTAGATCTGTGTTATGATAATGAAGCCTGGGTGCCGAGAGCTATGATTTCTACTCACATACCCTGAGTTTCAGCCAAGTCAGAGTTCTAGGGAAAATTACCTCTTGCTGGAAATTTCTTGAAGTATTTTTGGTACCAGTCCATATACAAGGAAAGTTTAAAAAAGTAATTAAAATCTGTGTGTCCATGACAGAAGCCTGAGGTCTTGGGGAAAATGAAATACAGGGCAGTACAGGGGAGAAGTCTGGGGATGCACTGGCTTTGGAGATTGGGGCATGTAGGAGCAGCACATGGGATTTATGTTTTTAATATACGTGTTGCGAGTATTTACTTTTCTTCTTCACAAAGTCACACTTCAGTCTAAGTTAAGGCTATCTCCATTTTAAGCAACTAAGGCAGGTCTATAGAAACCATAGTGCTGGCAGGATTACTAGAGAAACGTGTTCATCTCTGTTGCTTACTCCATCTGTTCAAACAGAAGTAAGTGAGCTGTCAGTGCACGGACCTGCACACGCTGCCTGCAGGTGGTTATGGAGCAATGATAGACAGCACTGGCTTATTTCCTTCCCTTGAGCTCCCCAGGATTTTGTAGACAAAATCATGGTGCTGCTGCTGTAGCATAATGGAAAAGAAGAGGATCCCT
This sequence comes from Nipponia nippon, assembly GCF_047370975.1. NCBI lineage: Eukaryota > Metazoa > Chordata > Aves > Pelecaniformes > Threskiornithidae > Nipponia > Nipponia nippon. Next base: position 48,796,816 of record NW_028262347.1, read on the forward strand.
TTCCCATGTTTTCCTTTATGTCAAAATTTAGCTGTGGTTTAGCCTTTTTATTGCAATAATGCTCTGTGGAACCACTAAGCTTTCTGCAGAGATGCAAACCTTACATCTGTGTTACTATATGAGACAGGAGCAATTTTCTGACCCTGAGAGCAGGTGGCCCAGCATAGCCACTTTTATGTTACATAGTGTTTGGCCTCCAATGAACCTTGAGAGGTACCCTTCTAGGGCTAAAACATAACTATTTTCTGTGATTTTTTTTTTTCCCCAGTACAAAGCATCTGAAAAAAACTGGGTATTATGCTGGGGTCTCATCAGAATGATGTTTTCATATGTGAAATGTATGATGTTTTCATACATGTTTTCATACATTGCTTCCTCTAGGGTACAGCATGACCAGTCTTTGGAGATGCAAAGCTGGGATGATGTTGGAAGACTGTTGAGGCCGGAGGAAACAAAACCTGGTGCCATGGTGCCCATACTGCCTATTGGAATTGATCCTTGCATGGGCTATCCCTCCAGAAAGAACTGGCATATACTTCCTAAAGAACTGGCATAAGCCAAAGCAGCCTGGAAGCATGTTAGCAATTAAACAGCATGGGTGATCACCAGACCAGTGCTCAAGCTTGTTCCTTGCCCTTGTTTTATTTAGCAGTATGGAAAGAGCTGAAATATCCACACACCCCAGGATTAGGTTGCCAGGGGAACTGCAAACATTGGGCTTGATTGACTGGGACACTTGAAAGTGCATTGCTTTAATACTGTTATGCAATATTGTTTTTCACTAAATCTAGGGGTCAGTCTTCATATGTGTGGGTGGGTTAAGATGAAGAGCTTGAGAGGCACATTGTAGCCATAAATATCAAGGGTTCTGGCAAAGCCTGAATAGACTTCCCTGTCACTCCTTTGCTCGGACAGATGCCTTGCTCTTCTCAAGCAAGGTCACCTTATCTCTCTCTACTCCCTCAATTCAGGAGCCAGCCTGTCTTTGGTGAAGCTTTACTGCTCTTTCTGTTACTTTTTTCAAATTGAAAAGCTCTTCTTAAAGCAGTCAGAAGGAAGAAAGAGAAGATCTTGGCTTACTGCCATACACCTTGTTTATGGAGGCTGATGTGATATAGAGCACAGGAACTGTGGGACAAAGATCTGTGATCTTGCACTTCTCAAGTCTTTCCCTTGGTGTTCTGTGCTGAACCTGCGGGATAACCAGTGTGGTCTTTTTTCAGCTGTTCAATACATGAGGTACTTCTGCACCCCATATGGTCCTTTCCCCTCCTTTTTCACTATCTCTGTCCTAAGGGGTAACTGAGTGCAAGGGCATGAAAGGATTCTGACCTCAACTGATGCTTAAAAGCTGTGCATACTCTGAGGGACTGTGTTCATGCCTTTCTCCCTACATGAGTCAAGTTGGTCTTTTCTTTCTGCTTCTGCCCATATTTTCAGCATTCCTGTCTAACTAAATTTAATTTTAAAATCTCTTTAGCTGAGATCACATGATCCTGCTGTACTTTTCTGTGATTATCAGTTTGTGATCCTCTCCGTACCTAAACTTTTATCCTGGTTTGGGGCAGAGGGAGTGGCTCAAATTATTCATATGGCCTGAAGCACCTTTTCTCAGGCACATCCCTTCACACCCTATGCCTCCAAATATATTACAAAGTCAAATAAATTAAAAAAAAAAAAAAAACACCAAAAATTAGGCTTGACTAGAAATTAACTTTCCCAAGTCACTTTTACGATTTAAATCATGAACCAAAGCCATTTGTGGAACACACAAAAAAATGCTGTGCTTCTGTGCTATTTATGACTAGTACAACCAATTTCAATGGAAGTGCCTCTTTTTAGGAGGTGAATGAGACAGATTTAAGAGATGGATGGAGAAGACAACGATTGCTCATGCTTCTCAATCTTTACAATTGAAGGAAGGATGGGAACATTTGGTATATATGCCCTTCCATGCCTACATACTAGCAATGCAGCGTGGGAAGGCTGGCACCAGATATCTTTTCTGCTGTTTTTAATGAACTTTAACCTATCTGGCACACTCCAAAGCACAACCAGGAACTTTGAACTAAAGAATGGCAGAGGGAGAAATCGTCAAGTAAAGCTCGATCCTTCCTCTGGATGCATCAGTAACAAAACTTCAAAATCTCTGACAAGACCTACAATTTAGCTGCAGGATTTAATACTGGAAGATTGATGTGTTTACTCTAATGGCAGTAAATTGACTATCCAGAAAGAGCTGTATATCTTTGCAGTGCAGGAAGTGACTGTGTCTGAGGGAGATAGAGGCAAGTTATATCTAAAGGCAGATAATCAAAACAAAATGGTCACACTAAAACCATAAGAAATAATTAGAGAAATAAATTGGGAAGAAAGAGAGAAGGAAGTATAGAGGTTACTTTAAGCCTCGCCCTTTTTGTTTATATTGACCTGAAATTGTGGTCTAATTTTAGAAAATGACATGGTCTTCTTCAGCCAAGAGAAAACTCTGAAAGAACTATTTTTCTTGCTATAGGCTTTTACTGAATGCAAAAACTCTGTTAGCAAGAAGTAATGTGGTTTAAACAAAAAAAAAAAAAAAAAAGGCAAGAGAGCATTTCAGAAGCCTCTGCTATAAATTGCGTTTAATTTGAACTAGAAAATCTTGACAACTGAAGGAGTAAAAATTCACACTAATCACTGAGATTCTTTTCCATCTGCATCTGTAGACATCATGCAAGATGAGATAGTTGCTGACTTCTACATGCAATTATTTACGGATTTGTATACACATTGCACACAGTGGCATTAGGAGAAATTTAAAAAACTTAGATAGCCAGATGGAAAAAAAATCTTTTCTACTCCCCCTCTTCCTCTTTTCCCTAGATTATATGCAATACAGAAGCCTAGAGGAAGAGAATGGTGCATGAAGTACATGGTACTCAGTACTCTTCTAAGGCATCTGTTATGTGCATTCCTTGCTGTGTGATATTTTCAAAGCTGCTATGAAGAAAGCTGCTTGCCAAAGGGAGAATACCAGAAAGTGAAATATTTCTGCCTCTTGTGCAATCACAAGGAAATGACCTTGGGCAGGACCTTGGAATGAACTTTCTGTGGGCAGCACATATGTGTGGTCATAGCAAGCCATTGTGAACGCAGAAGTTGTGCCTTATCTGCTGGGCCAGCCCTTCTGTTATTTCATTTCTATATCTCCTTTTCTCACTTGTCTAGTACTTTTAGCTCTTTGGCAATTATGTCTTTGGACACCAGTCTTCCTCCATTTCTCTGGTCTACACTCTTCTCCCTCTACCTTCCTCTCAGAGATTTTTTTTAACTTTTATAGGTATTGTTCAGTATCTTTGGTAGCTGTGTTCTAACTGATATAACTTTATGAGCATTATAGAAGAAGATTCCTTTTCTGCTGTTCAGGTTGAGTTCTGTGTGGTATATACAGGATTTTACTACACAGTTTTCAGCCTCTAATAATGAAGAAAAAGTCTAGGTTTTTCTACAGTGCCTTCACCATTTTGCTCATGTCTTTTCAGTCATTTTTACACCATAAGATGAGGAAGGATGTAGAGGGTCTATTGTAAAGCTACACTCTCAAAGACAGGTCATTTCATTCTCTGTATTGTGTCTATCAATTATTTTCTCACGTTTCTACAAGAATATTTCAGCAAAACCAAGATGATGGGAGTGTAATAATAATCATTGCCCTATCTGATAATAGGCTTCTCAGAGACTCAACTGGCAGTTTGACAGTCCTCTGCCATAGTTACCACACCCTGCTGATAAAACTGCTGTTGCCACAAATTGATCCTGACAAAGACAAGTTCAGCTCTGTTCTGAATTTCAGACTTGACCTTGGTGGGTTTACAAGTTTAACCACCATACTGGGCACAAAATATGTAGCACAAAAGCCATATACTTTAAAAAAAAAAAAAAACGGCTTTCTCTTTTACTATCTGTTTATTCTCTCTATTGCATGATTGTTTTAAATTGTTCTGTGGTATGGCTAAAAGTCAAATTCAACATTTTTTAAAGCATATGAACATTACTCACTACTGGTTATAAAACTTATTTACCTGGGCACAGAATTTCTGTCCTTAACTAATTTGTGATTGAGATATCCTTGCCCCTACCAATGGTAGTCTGGGGAGCAGGGTCATAACGCAAAGGTTGGAACGATGAGGCGGAAAGCAGAGGAAAAAGCAACAGATAAGTTGGGCTCACTGTAAAATCCTGCCAAAACAGAGGGATCTTTTGTTTTATACATACACTGTAAATACAGTAAATGCTGTGTAAATACACTGTATAAATACAACTGTGAGCATAAGGCTGCACTGGGATCCTTGTATGAAAACCATCAGTCTTGATAAATTTTTCAGCATATCTGTAAGACTTCTGGACTTGAGTAGAACAATAATGGAAGACATCTCCAAAAAGCCATTTTTGGTGGCACCAACCTATTCTTGAAATTACATGCTTTTAACTACGTAGATTCAAAATAGTATTGCAGAGAGGAAAAAACAACTGGGAAAACTACTTTGAATTCCCATCTCTGGGAAACCTCACGGCTACCTAAATTTTATAGCCATAAAGTTATTCAATGTGCAGATGTAAGGATGGAAGGGTCCATGTCTGTTACTCTTTCTGAAGCTCCTACAATTCTAACACTAGGTCTGAAGTACAGACTATCACCTTCTACTGGCTCAGACCAGCATGATCTATATCATCTGCTTTTAGGACTCATTTCTGAGAAATAGGAAACATTGGCTTGAATTCCTCAAAAGATGATAGAATTAAACCCAGGCCTCCCACATTGTGGTTAGTCTTATTTTATGCTTGAATTCTGGGAACACCTTGAGCATTTCAAAAGAAAGGGTCAGATACCTCTGTATTTTGTGAGACCTGGAGTGCTAAGCTTGTGTTGATAAGTGTATTGCATTGCTCAGAACTCAAAATCGGGTTTAAATACTAGCAAGGCACTGATATGCAGAGCTTCAAATCTGGAAAACCTGAAAGAGTAATCAGTTTAGAGGTCCTCAGGATTATGTATCAGCTGAGAAGTTTTCAACAATATAATTTTGGGCATAGGCACTTAAATTTCATTCCATTAGCTGTTGTCTGGTATAAAAAATCCTGTCTACTAATTCAGTCCTGATGCCAGGGCTGTGATCACATACATATGTGGGACTTTTAGTTCACATAAAATGCCTGCTGGAGAGCTATCAGCTTTGTCTGCCCAGCCCCCACTATCCAGGCAGGAGAGCCGTGGGAGAGCTGGGGGGCAGAGGCAGTACCCACCAGCAGATGTATGAACAGAATCTTCTTCCTGGGGGCACTGGGAGAAGAAATGGTGTGGTGATGGGAAAGAAAGTACAATTTCTAGCTAGAGACAGGAAATGAGTGTGTTATATAGCTTGAGCGGGCATGTTTCACTGGGTAAAAAACGGGGTGGATGGCCCGGCCCAAAGAGTTGTGGTGAATGGAGTTAAATCCAGTTGGTGGCCAATCACAAGTGGTGTTCCCCAGGACTCAGTATTGGGGCCAGTCCTGTTTGATATCTTTATCAATGATGTGGATGAGGGGATTGAGTGCACCCTCGGTAAGTTTGCAGACAACACCAAGTTAGGTAGGAGTGTTGATCTGCTGGAGGCTAGGAAGGCTCTACAGAGGGATCTGTACAGGCTGGATTGATGGGCTGAGGCCAACTGTATGAGGTTCAACAAGGCTAAGTGCCAGGTGCTGCACTTGGGTCACAACAACCCCAGGCAACACTACAGGCTTGGGGAAGAGTGGATGGAAAGCTCCCTGGTGGAAAAGGACCTCGGGCTGTTTGTCGACAGCCAGCTGAATATGAACCAGTAATGTTCCCAGGTGGCCAAGAGGGCCAATAGCATCCTGGCTTGTATCAGGAATAGTGTGGCCAGCAGGACCAGGGAAGTGACTGTCCCCCTGTACTCGGCACTGGTGAGGCTACACCTCGAGAACTGTGTTCAGTTTTGGGCCCCTCACTACAAGAAGGACATCGAGGTGCTAGAGAGTGTCCAAAGAAGGGCAATGAAGTTGGTGAAGGGTCTAGAGCACAAGTCTTATGAGGAGCGGCTGAGTAAGTTGGGTTTGTTTAGTCTGGAGAAGAGGAGGCTGAGGGGTGACCTTATCACTCTCTACGACTGCCTGAAAGGACGTTGTAGTGAGGTGGCGGTCGGTCTCTTCTCCCTAGTAACAAGTGATAGGACGAGAGGAAATGGCCTCAAGCTGCGCCAGGGAAGGTTTAGGTTGGATATTAGGAAAAACTTCTTCACCGAAAGGGTAGTTAGGCACTGGAACAGGATTCCCAGGGAAGTGGTTGAGTCCCCATCCCTGGAGGTATTTAAAAGATGGGTAGATGTGGTGCTTAGGGACATGGTTTAGTGGTGGACTTGGCAGTGCTAGGTTAACGGTTGGAGTTGATGATTTTAAATGTCTTTTCCAACCTAAACGATTTTATGATTCTATTCTCTTCTATGACTTTATATCAAACAGGAGAGAATATGAACATTAACACAGGCAGAATACAGAAGAAAAGCAAGCACTGATGGAAAGGCGTCCAGGAGAGAGTGACAAGCAGAGATTAACAAGAAAGAAGTGGAAAGGAAGGGCGTGTATTCCCAGTGGATATACAGCTGACTAAATTAACCTGTAGCTGATACAAACAGAAGAAAAAGAAGGGAGACCAACATTCCTAGTGAACTGAAAAGAGAAGTAATAGGAGAAGCATGGAATAGGGACCCAGAATGCTGTGGACTTCTCAAAAGAAACTGCACTTCAGGAAGAGTCTCTCCAACTGCTCAGAGGGTGTTTCCATGTCATCTGAGCATTTGTTGCTTCCCTTAGCACTGCTAGAAATGTCCCAAGCTTAACATCATGACTTCAAAAGGAAGATCCCTAATTTACTTTGCAAAAACAACACCCTGTCCATCTCTCAACGACAAGTATTAATGAACAATTCTAGAGTATCTGAGCTGCAGCAATATGACAACATTCTCATTTATAGACCTTCTGCTCTCAAACAAGATCCATCAGAATGACCTCGGTTTTGTCAATTCTCAAGGCACGCTGTCTGGTGTGTATATTGCCTAGGCAGCTGCAGACGGCAAAATGCAGAGTGGGGGCAGGTGGGGAGCCAAGCTCATTGTGGGTAAGTTTGTGTGCAAGAATATCTGTGAGTTCTGAGGGCTAGTCCACAGCATTTCTGTTTGTTGATTTATAGCTGAGGAGGCGCTTAGGGCTTTGGAACAGCTTTTTAATGTTTAGTCCAACAAAAAAAAAACAAATTAAAAAAAAAAAGAAAGAAAGAAAGGAACCCCACATAATTAGGGTAATTCTGCTGCATGCAGAAATAAAGGTGTTTGATGGCAAAGCTGAGATTAAAATCATTATGGTTGGATACATCCAGGCTAAGTCGGAATCTTGCCTTAGTGTCCACATTAATCCGTTACTTTGATCACTGCTATTTCTTACAGTTCAGTCTGTGGATAAAGAACATGTGAGGGTACATCATTGCAATTTTGTTACAACCTTAAAGAAGAATGACATAATGAGAAGCTTTAAATACCTGAGGTTTTCAGGCCAACACTATTACTTGAGAAGAACAGAGTCACTCTCAGTTTAGGTTTCCTTTTAAACAATGGCTTATGTCACAGGACAAAAGATTTGTCATTTGCTGTGGGAAAGCTAAAAATAACAGTTTGCTAAGCCTCAGGTCAGAAAAGGACTTTATTCTGTTAACCATCCTGACTGTTTCTTCCTCTCTTCTCCCTTGCGAGGGAAGAAATCATGGGCTGTATGCCTGAAAAGGGTAAAGGAAAAGCAGAATTTTCTGGTGATTTTTTTTAAAGAATGTTTCCTTATATATCCATTTGCATAAGATCATGAAGGAGAAGATTGTATTGTTATACCTGTATTTAGTCTAGGCATGTTTGTGATGCTCTTCATAATATTATTTATCTCATTCCATAAATTACCAACTACCTCAAAAAAATGATTTCATCATCCACTCTTCCTTTCAACTAGTTTCTTACAGATAAAAGGTCTTCTGGTTCATTCCTTCTGTATCAGGGATCTTTTTGTGCTAATGCTTTGTTTAAACAGATGCTAAATAAAATTACAAGCACATTGTATGTCTACAAACCAGTCCTGCCAAGTCATAAACACTGATAATTCCCACTAAAGTGAGAGGATACCTGAGGAGACTTTGAAGACACCCGTCAGATCCTCAAGAGCTTGCCCATGTCCTTGGGCATCCTTCACAACCTCCACTCATACAGATAAATTTCACTGAGGTTACACTAATGGTGTACTTAAGGCTATAGCTTGAGCTGCGGTGTTCTCCTTTTTATCAGTATTGGTGCACAGTTCTCTTTGATCTGCATTTATGCATCGCCTTCCATCTCAAGATCTCAGATGACTTTTCAAATGTTAATGAATTCTACCCATTCTACCCTAGGGAAACTGAGGTGATGAGAAATTACAGTAGATACTTAGGTTCACAAATACAACCTACAACTAAGTTGAGAACAGCCCAGTGAGATCACTTACTCCCCTACCGTACAGGTAGTACAGGTATCTGTTGCATAGTCTGCACTTAGAACATCCCTTGCCATCAAAACGCTTCCCTGGTGAACAGATGTCTGGTGCTGATGGGAGTGGAAATTTTGTTCTCTGTGATGCTTTCCCTGGAATATGGAGCCCGTAATTACTGCAGAGGGGGGGCTGGTAATCTTTCAAGAGTGATGAGCCAGACCATATTTTTCATTCTCTGATTAGTGGTTCAGTATGATAACTGAAACCCAGCAGGAGCTGGGAGGGGATGATGCTCATAGAGGCAAGAAGAGACCAGTTGGCTGTGTGAGGTAAGAGAGTAAGCTTCCAGAGACTTTGAAATTCAGGAAAACTGGAAGTACCTACCTCACACTGACACTGATTTGGAGGTGCCTTGCCTCCCAGGGCCCAAATCTGCTCAAAAACCTGCTGAATCTCTGTTGTCCACACTGTAAGTATCCAACCCTGGTATGGATAGCTTGAAAAGCGGCCTCCAGCTGTGGAAGTACTGGGTGCACATTTGGTTGAACAAAAACCTGACAACTAGAATGCATTCATCATGCTTCATCTCGATAGTTTCACGAAAGAATAAGTAAAGAGCATGCTTATTATTTGGTAAAATATTCTGAAAGTAAAATATCTACTTTTCAGCCTTTTGCTGTCTGAGTTTCAATGTTGTCCTTTAGATGTGTGATATCTAAAGAGTGCTTATACTGTAAAATAGGTGATGAATGAATATGGAACATTTGGTTTATGTAGATTTCTATGTGGGAGAAAACCATTTTAATTTACAGTTTCACTTGGTTGAATCATTGGTGCTAGCTGCTTTCATATACATGAGAAGGAACTGGGCAGTTCTTTTATCACTGGCTTTAGGTTGAAGTGGCAAAATCAAACTCACGTAAACTACTTTCACATAATTATCTGGCTTAGCTTCAATGGTCATTAAAAAGTTACTTAAAGTTCACAGTCTACATTCTCAAGCAGTTGTTCATTTAAAAAAGAAAAATCCATTTTTACACTTAAAATCTCTGAATGAGAGGAAAAGAGCGTGTGACTGAATGTGCTGCAAACAAACAAATCTCCCAAATATTATTTTAAGCAATCTTAATGAGCTAAAAATTGAACCAATAGTTCTATATTTTTCCTTAGGAACAAGTCATAAAAAGAAAAAATAAATAATTTTGGAACTTACTGCTACAATAGTCTATGTTGTAATTATTATTTACGTATCTTGTATCTCCCATCATAACACAACGTTGTCATGAAACCATACCATGGAATATAACACACTCTGGCTTATCTGTCCTTTTCACCAGTACAAGTTGTAGTAAATAAGACAACAGCATCTTTGAAAAATAATAAGAATATGTATTGTTACTCTCAGCTGCAAGTCTTAAATCAATTACATTTAGTTTAGAGCAGGACTAAATGAAGTACAATAGTACAGTTCCAAGTTTTAGAAAGTCCACTGATTTTAAAGATCTTATTTTAAAGTATCAAACCTAATCCATGTTTTAGGAAATCTGAAAATGAAGGCAATCCAAATCAGTGTATACTTTTCAAATTTTTGGTCTGTGTCATTTGCAACAATGCCTTAGTTTTGCAACTACACATTTTTGTCTGACGATGACTGAGTAGGAAAATTCAAAGTCAGTCAGAATATCTAAGAACTACAGAATTAGATAGTACTTAATTTGGTTATGTCCAGCACCAACACAGATGTACAATGGAAAACAGTCACATATGATATGCAACACATTTTAAAAGTTTTGAAATTTGAAAATGTTTGTGTCTAGACAGCTTAGAAGTGCCAATTCACCAACTCTTAGAAACACAGAAACATTTTTTTTTTACCAATATGTTTGAGTATCTGCTTAACATGATGCAAAAAGATATTTTTATGAATAAGTAAACAACAGAAAAACAGAAATAAAACATATTTGATATATATTGGCAGTGGTGTTTAAAATATTATAAAATTGGCCATACTTTGTGATGCTTAAAATACATTGATTGTAAAATACAAGTGTATTAAAGTATGAGAAAATATGTTGTCAGGGGAAAATACTCAGATTTCTTTCTTGCTTTTTAACTAGTCTTACTGTAGGTCAATTTTGAAATCACAGGAAATCTATATGCATGAGACTGCAAGATTCTTGCTTTTTTAATAGTACTTTAGTCATCTGAAACAGTAACTCTGAGAGTGAGGTGAAAGCATCTTATCTACCTAAATGCTAAACCTTACCAACTTTTTAATTATAAAGCCTCTTTCCACACAAAAATGATGAAAGGAAAATGTGTTTCAGTATAAATTCAGAATTCTAGATTTGTTCCATAAAAAGAAACTATCTGACAAAGAAATGGTCCCATCTCCAATATACTGCTTCAGTCAATTATCTGAAAGTTTGCATTCATATGTGTTATTAAACAGATGCTATGAACTACAGGCTACAATATGAGAGGACTCTAGCCTTTTCTCACCTTAAATATGGCACAAGTGACTCAGCTGTGCCTGTTAGGGAACACCAGGGGTGCAAGAGATGGATATCTGAAGAAAACTCCCAACACTGAGCATACAAAACAATAATAAAAGTGTTCAGTGGAGAGGGGAGGACTATGAGAAAAAGAAATGCGTTACTCAAAATATTTCTCAAATGTAACCCTTAATAAAACATTCTAAATCTAAAATCAAAATTTGATGTAGTTGGAAACAAAAACATTTTAAAAATTTGATCACTTAACTTTTTTTCTTTAACCCAATGGTTTGCAAACTAAGCAGAGGAAAAGCATAAGCTTTGCCACAGCAGCTTTCCCAGTGTAAGGAGGCCTTCTGGTGGTCAAAACAATGAACATTTCTTCCGGACATAACCATCAGTTATCCAAATGCGTGTGAAACTCTACTCAAATTTACATGCATAGAAGTTAAAATTCACCTGTTGTATAGAAGGCTGCTTTAAGGACTTAAGCAGTGATAGTTTATGCCTTCACCTTTTGCTTTTACTGCATAAATTTTGTACTTATTCAGTCAGTATATGAAGAACTACGGAATTTAGCATGAATAAATATTGACAAAACTTTGCATAAGCGAGACTATATCATATGCTGATATCAGTCATTGACCCTCTGCATTTTATTTGAACAACTAAAAGTTAAAAGAATTGTAATAAAACACTTTGCAACGAAATAATTCTTAATAACATATTTAATCTGAATATCGATTATGTGAACATTTTGATTCAGATTTGGTTCTGAAATTGTTTTTTTTTTTTCCCCCAGCATGGTAGATTTTCCTTCTGAGCAGTACAGCCAGGTACTCAGCACAATATCTATTTTCTTATATTTTATTTTAAATGAAGATATTTTATGGTATACAAATCAAAAAGTATTTAATCCTAAAATATTCATGTTCTCCTTAAATTCTGAGATTATATTATGATGAGGTATTTCTTCAGTGCTGGTGCTTCAGTTAGAATAAACATTCCCAGCTCACATACTCCTTGACATGTAGAGAAAGGGGAAGTTTTTGAGTTCATTGATACAGAGAATGTCTTCCAACATGCAGCAAGCATAGGTGCTGCTGGGCGATGTAGTTGAATGAACAAAGATATTCTTCGTACTCTTCAGTCTGGTTTGTACTGCACCCTGAACTGTGAAGAAAGAGTTCCATTGACACTGGCTATTTGTTGCTAATTTCTCAGCTGGTTTGCTAAACAAAGAGCGTTAGATTTTAGCCATAACTGGCAAGGTTACCAACACTTTGTATCAGTTTCTTCAGCACTGAACTACTTCACTTTCTTCACTACTACACCTGGGAAGGAGAAGACACTTGTCTACTTCTCAAAGAGCCCTAACCTCTGCTAACAGGTCACCTCACCATTAGCTGAGGCCTCATGCTCTCCCCATTGTGAGAGACCTTCTTTGACACACCAATGATACGTCATTAAACCCTGGTAGCAAGAGGAAATTGTGCTCCTTTCCAGAAAAATTCAACTTAAAGTCACAGCTGTTCTGTAAATCAACACTGGAATTTTCTAGACATTCTTTGCTGCAGAGAAAAACCTTTCAGAGTGATGCTATTGTAAATCTGAAATAGCATGTCCAGAATTTAACTTCAACTGTAAATCACCAGTCAGCTGAAATCCATCCAGCAGTGTTATATGAGGCCCTACGTGCGTTTTCTTTTGAGCTAGATTTTTTAAAAAGTAGATTCAACATGTTCTTCAGCATTATTAATGATAACCATCAGATGGCAGTCCATAGTCAAGTAAAAAATATATTCCCAGTGTCTAGGTGGAGTTATGTGGAGAGCAACTTGCTCTCAATCTTTTTCTAAAATAAAAAAAAAAAAAAGAAATAGATTTCAAGATTCTCCTTCATTTTCTCAGTTTTTGCAATCCTTTCTGGTCAATGAGATCTGTTCTTTCTTTTTCTTCCAAACTTGAATTGCAAACTCACTGTAACTGCACAAACATATCCCAAGAGTGAATGGCTTTTCCCTCCAACTTCTAGCTCTCTGACTTGTAATTCTATTGATAACATGCTTAGAAATCTAAAAATCTCCTTTAGTCCTTTAATAGGGACTCATATAATGAAAACAACAAAAAAAGGGGTTAGTGTAGAGAAATCAGAGGCATCAATATAGGAGAATGGCAATTTTATGCTATGCTTGCATGGAAAAGCATCAGTGTTGTCTGCTGGTGTGCAATTGTAGTGATCATCCTCCTTGTTCTTTGGAAACTCCTTTTAAAGAAAAGGAGATTATTTTTTTTTTAAAGCTACTAGAAGACTGGTGTCAAATCTGCATACAAGCTTTCTCCTAGATTTCTTTCCAGTTCTGGAACCTTTCTCTGGGACCTCTTCAGGGCTGGAGCTCTTCAGGGCCAGAGCTCTTAAGAACAACTCTAAAGCTTCAGCTTAGCCTGCCACTACTACTGCTCAGTACCTTTTATGAAAACTAATAATGATTTGGGGAAAACTAGTGGTAGATCTTACTTTTAAAACTCTGTTAAAAATAGGTTCCTGGAACTTTGTGTTTCTTGTTCATGTTCCAAGGACACTCTTTGTCCCTGTTTGTGTCCTACACAAGAACTGGGACAGGGATTAACTTTCCAAACAAGCTTTGGTGAGAAGAAACCACTGATTTGGGGTCATTTCTGCTGTATCTGCAAAACCCAGTGGAGAGACTGAGCAGACATTTCTTGTCAAGCCATGAGATGGAGTTAAAAGATGGATTGACTCACAGTATGTCCCAAAGATGCTATCAGTCAGTGATAGATAGGACTGTAAAAACTGAGAATGGGAAATGTTTTCCCTTTGATCCAGGACAAAAGACATCTGAGATCCATTCCAGCCCCTTTTTTTTACAATGGGGTCTGTAACATTTTGCACATATTTGTCTTCTAGCCTTCCTGATTCCCTGGCTACAATGGCAGATCAGAAAAAGATTATTAGAGTCATGAATATTTTGTTAGTTCCAGTGTTCAGAGTTTGCCTTGTCTTTAGTTTATCCTCCAATGCATCTTCCTTTCCAGCCAAAATCCCATAACTTAGTACAAAATGTCTGTTGCAAACCCAAAAGGAGCCTTCTTCGATGTTATGACTTGGCTTCTGGCTGAAAGCCAAGTTGAGAAGGATCATGTTTCTCAGAAACACAAATTATCTTAACACACTCTAGAAAAGACCCAGGCTGGCCATCTCTCTGAACTGGGAGATTTACCAGCTGGTGCAAACAGAGAGTGGGAATTTATTGATACCCAGCTGCCTAACATACTGGCCTACTTATTCTCTCTAAAGCATGATGATTATTCATGAATTTGATTAGCATGTATTTGGCAGTTCTTTCTCCATAATCACCCCAGGACTGTGCAACCCTACTTTATTGAAGGGTCTTACCAGGATCTTTCTATCAGTCAGAAAACTTTTCTGCCCATAAAACCTTAATGTAATTCTCTTTGATCAGGATGGACGTGGAAGCACAACAACAAGTTTCTTGCCAGGTTTAATTCTAAAAGCCTCCTTAACAGTAGTTACATAAAACAGGAAGGCTGTGGAGACACTGGCTTTGATGCTGGATTTATTCAAACAAAATACCACTTTTATCCAATCACAGTCTTTCCTCGAAGTACTTACAGATTTGTAGACCCAGGTATGTGTTAGACTCAGTTTAAGCTTATTACAATGCAGTCATCTCTCAGGTCAGTGTAAGCCCTATATTAGCAGTCCCTGGAGACCATCTGCAGAGTTTTCATGTCCCATTTCTTTCTCTGATATTCCTAGAACAGTCACATAAAAGTAAGTATACTTTTGACAAAACACTGCTATTTTAGGAGGTAGAGGTCTTTTGGTAATGCTGCGTGACAGTGTGTGTGTGTGTGTGTGTGTGTGTGTGTGTGTGTGTGTGTGTGTGTGTGTTTGTGTGTGTGTGTGTCTGTGTGTCTGTGAATAAATTTTCAAAATAAGAAAAAAAACTAATTGTAGAGTAGATGAATACCTTCAGGGTCTGTTGTTCATATGTGTATAATGACCAGTTCACTCTATTTCATTGCTATCATGGTATTCTGGGCTTAGATACTTCTGTAGGCTTGTCCTCTCCATGAGGACATCTGTGGACACATGTACAGCTCCAGTGAGCAGATGGCAGACCAAGAGACTCTGCAAAAACATGAGACACACACAAACCAAGAACAGGATTTGCAGAAGACATCCTGAAGAACTTGGATTATTGTATGGATGAGATATTTCTCTTCATAATCATTTGTGTATGAGTAAAAAGACTCCATTCAGGTGTAAGTGTTTTTGTTAGAGAGTTTGATTTGACAATGTCTCTGTAAGTAAAATAATGTAACTTGTAATTACACCAAAGGGAAGCTTGTATTTTGTTAATCTGACTAGTTAACTATGAACAAGTAGTTCAGTTTTCGAACAGGACACTTCCACAATGAAATAATGAAAAAATGATACTGTATTAATGCTGTTATTTGAACTTGACACGTAAAATCATATGAAATTACAATCCGATCATTCATGCAGATGAGTCAAACTGTTATTTTCAGTTTCTTAAGAGTTTTTAAGATGGCTTATACCATCTTAACTTGTAATTCTCTTCATTTAATTGCCTTTCCCTACTTGAAAGAATCTTGGTTTTAGTGCATTAAGACAGTTGCATTTCCAAGAAACGATTTTCCTTAGTCTGATGTCCAGCCAGAAGCCAGCAATATAGCTGGGTTCATGTCCAGAAATTACTCTGTATAGGTTATTGTCAGTTACACCTATCAGTTAGTAGGTCATAAGGACTCTTCAGAGAATAAACAGGCAGTACTTGCTTTTTGGAGACATATTTAAAGAGTCTATTTTCCTCCTTTGGAGTTTAATTTCTCTTTTGACCTTTACTATTCAAACCCATTTAGTTTCTGGACTTATTGAAAAACATTTCGTTTCCAAAGTTATCTGAGGTAGAAATAGATTTAGAAGGTAAAGTTGTTCTGTGTTTCTCATAGTAATTTTGCTAGAGGGTATTTTTCAAGAGCAAAACAAACACTACACTGAATTGGTGTTCAGATATTGTTGCAAAATGGAATAATGACTCATTTATAAACTGAAATATGTTGAGTAATTGAACATCCTTACGTTGTCTTACTTCAACTAGGGAAAGTATTCCTGTTGCATGTTGCTGCTGCCACATCTCACACAAGAGACAGCTGCAGGTCACTTGCAAATTTTTGTCTTAGCGCAGCTATGTGGGGCTTCTGTGTAGAAAATGAACACTAAAGGCTTGGATGTGTATCTCATCTAAACAGTATCCATCATAAATATATGGAAAGTTTTTCAATATTGAAAAAAAAAAAAAGAGAACTCTCTTGATCTGTGAAATTAGACTACTTAATTATTAATACAAATTGATACAGGAAGAATCCAATTCTCCATGTTCTTCTCCTGTCTTCTCCCAGTGCAGAATGTATGTATTTTTGGCAGCCAGAATTATGTGCCAGAAATTCTGTATTCTTGACAGTTCTGATGCACTTTTAGTAACATACAAATGATGAGAAGAAACAGGCATGTGCTACCGATCCTGTCACATGCAGGACCACTGAAGAGCTGGCATTCACAGTGTTATTCCTTGTATGGCTCTAAACCTGTCCTTGCTTTTACAAACACCCAAAGTCAGCTGTCTGACCACGTTGCAAAAGGGCACTAGGCCATCCGAACAGGTGGCCATGAGCATTGACACAGAAAGATGCTCCTCACGTGTGCTTGCCAAGGGCACGATTTCCTGCTGGACCATACTGAGCTCATGCACAGTTAGAGGGATGTGCGCTCATTAATCCAGCTCTGAGCTGTATTAACTTTAAAAATAGCTTTTGTGACAGCATGGTGAGAGTTTCTGACCCATTTAAATTTAGCAGAACAGCATATAAGCAACAGAGATTTCTGGTAAGCCTTCAGTATTCAGCAGAACGGATCAGAAGAGCGCAGACTAATTTAGTCCAGCTAGCACAGAGACAGTCACTAGTGCTCCAGAGTGGAGAGGAGAAAGACCAGCAAGATTTGAAAGCAGCCTTGATACCCCAGCAGACAAAGGTCATCTCTGAACAAGTTTATGCAGCTCAGTAAGGAACAGAGTATCATTAACATAAAAACCCATCCTGTAAATCTAAATATAGTTTAGATGGTAAAGGAGTAAAAAAGTGCCAACCAAGAAGGTATTTCAGAAAAAATACATTCACACTAATACAGCAGTTTTCATTCAATAAGAGGAGTAGTTTTGTACACATTAAGATATCACATCATAAAAGGTTCAGGTGGGTAAGTTCGTATGTTACTGCTTCATATATCACTGTAATCTAGCCCTGAGCAGTAACATAAATCAATGTAGCTTCATGAAAGGGAACAGAGGCACATGAGTTTACATCCTCAGTAGCAGCAGGAGCAGGATTGTCTGTATTGCAGTCTGTCTGTATTGCAGCAACTTTGGTGCCAGTCCTTGCCTATATCCTTAGTCTCAAATATTCCAGGAGGGAATGAGAGGAGTCTGTGAAGGTCATTTCAAATTATGTTATGACATGTAAAGCACACTCAGTGTTTTTTGCTATATTCAGTAGGCCCAGTTATGCCCAGGGGGACCCATCCCACACTAAGTGGAGCAGCTCCAGAGAGACCGCTGTTTCAGAGACACAGCTGTGCTAAAGATTTCAAAAAATATTAATGTAGTTGCTTGAATGGTATAGTGGTAACATGGTATAGTGGTGACATGGTATAGTGATGGACTTGGCAGTGATAGGTTAACGGTTGGACTTGATGATCTTAAGGGTCTTTTCCAACCTTGATGATTCTATGATTCTATGATTCTATGAATGAAAAGTCACTGGTATCAGAGAAGCCAAATCTATTCTGAAAACATTTTTTCTTTTGAAATCATGATTTTCTAGATCTGCTTCATGCACATGTACTTCTGATCTAGTCCTTACACATTCTTACCACAGTATGTGGCATTTCACAGATGTTTCCCACCAAAGGCATCTTGACATTTCAGAACTTGTTATAATAATAGTAAGTGTCTGTGAGCTAATAACTTCTCGGTTTCACTTAGCTCTTTTGCAAGACTTATTCTTGGCTGAAGCTATTCTAAAGTCAAGCCACTAGAAGGCAAACAAGCAACATCTGGTTTTCCAGGGTAGGGGATGAAATTGCTGCAGCAGAGGTGTGTGATTATTCACTCCTGCTAGCATTGTTCCCATGTGTTCTCTGCTCTCCCTCTCTCTCTCTCCGCTCACTAACATTCAGGTACAGAAAAACTTCTAAATGAATGCTATATTTTAAAGTGCATGCATTTTCAAAGTGTTCTATTTCATGTAAGAACAGACAATGCTTAACAGCCTAGTGTAAAACAGTTCAACAGGGTCCAACTCATCTCTGCACAGGAATCCTAATGAAGAGACTGTCGATGAGAATTAAACATCCCTTGCAACTGGGACCATATGCACTTGCACTTATATTGTGTCAGTAACTCTAGAAATAACAGCAGAAAATACACCAATGTTAAGATTATAAGGGATTTTTGTGGTCAGGCCTGCAATATAGGATATCAGAAATGTCTCACTTCAGTAGCTGATTTCAATAGCTGTAGTTAAAATAGAGAAATATATTTTATAAATAGGCCCGATTGTGGTTTAAGAATGTGAGAAATGAGAATCCACTCTAAAGTCTAAAAATTGTTCCACTGCTTAACTACCTTCACTTTTAAAAATTGCATCTTATTTCTAGACTGGATTTCTCTAACCTTACCTTCCATTAGAGGCTGTTACACATTTGTAGGATAGATTGAAGAGCTGTCTTTTCTAATGTTTCTCTTACAGATATTTATAGGCTATGTTCCTGTACCTTCCTCCTTTCTTTCAGTAAGTTAAATGGACCAAGCTTCTTGAGCCTTTTATTATATGAATGTTTTCTAATTCTTTATCATTCTCATGGCTCTTTACAAAATTTTTGTTGTCCTTCTGGAATGCAGATACTGGAACAAGAGTAATTGTAGGAATGCTATCACGGGGGAGAGGAGGAGGGAAGAAGAGGGTGGCCATGTGTGTCTTTTTTCTTTATCCCTAAGTCTGTGCATATACTTCATCATATAAGTCCTTCTGATCACATTTTTTCACTATGAGCTGAGCATTTACTGATTTCCTGGTATGATCCCAATTCTTTTCCAAACTCAGAAAGGTGGAGTTTCCAAAACTTGAAGTGTGTTTGGTAGAGTTAACTCTTACTTTAAGTGCAAGCTGAGCATTAACAGCAACTCTCCACTCATCTTCATCCCCTGTGGGCAGAGCTAAATCTGGACAGAAATGGTAATGATCAATGTTAAGGAGAAAGTCAATGATGTAGGCCTGCAGAAGAAAGGCAGTGAGAAAACTGCTGTTATTGTTGTATATTAAATGAAAACATAGCCAGTGGTCTGTATTTGGAAAGTCATGACTTCTTGTTGGCCTCAGTACACCTACTGTTTGGCTGCTGCCAAGTTAACAAGAAATTCAAATTAGAATCATATCATAGAATCATAGAATCATCAAGGTTGGAAAAGACCCTTAAGATCATCGAGTCCAACCGTTAACCTAGCACTGCCAAGTCCATCTATACCATGTCCTCGAGCACCACATCTATCCGTTCTTTAAATACCTCCAGGGATGGAGACTCAACCACTTCCCTGGGCAGCCTGTTCCAATGCTTGACCACCCTTTCGGTGAAGAAGTTTTTCCTAATGTCTAACCTAAACCTCTCCTGGCGCAGCTTGAGGCCATTTCCTCTCATCCTAAATTACTCAGTGCCCACTAGTCCAACATCTCCATTATATACCATCTCAGCATTCTTTGTATGGCTGAAAATATTTAGTGATGATTTTATGTTTTCCAAGTCAATAAGAAAAATGTAAATGGAAGAGGGCTAAAATTCCTGTATGTAGTTATACTTGGAGATTATCCAATACCCAGTCTAAACCAAAGACTGTGTGCAATACTCATTTGGTATGGTTCTACTTTTTAAATCAAAACAGAATGTAATAACAGGTACTGACCAAGGTATTTCGTTATTACTAAGACTATCAAATTGCATATATTTTAGTGTAATGCAAAGGACTCATTTCAAATGGGAGAAACTTGTCAAACCTGTCAACAGTGGAAAAGTTCTCCAATAGAGTTCTGACAGACTCGTGTGGAGTAGCCTCTGATGGCACATACTGCAGATAAGATTACATGTTCTTGTGAAAATGAATGAAAAGAATAGCATGTTTTAATGTGCATTACATACATGCACCTTTTTGTAAGCTTACTTCTGAATAGGCATGGCTTTTGTTGCCTACAAAAATAATTATTGGGATACTTCTGAAGGATACTGCTTCTTTTACCTGTTACAGAAACATCATTTTCACTTTCTTTGCTACAGACAAATGATTTCTCCAGACTTCTCCTGGTTAGGTGCAATTTTAGAAACGATGTTAGGTGCTGTATATGCCCTATCACAGCCATGACTATTCTTGCAAGACAGTACTCAGCACAGTGTGAACTGAATGGGCACAGTTTGAGTGGTATCATACTGTGATTTCCAAAAGTACATTTCATACACCAGGTCTGCTAGTGTGTGATCCCAGGGATGAAGTGTTGTGACTAGTTCCAAGGCACACAAACTGCATCACAGAAGAGTCATTACATGGACCAGTTATGTTTTGCTCTGCTGTGGCACTGAACACCTGAAAGCTGAGATACCTTGGTGACTAGCAGTTGGCTATGCAGTGCATCAGCTCAGGACCTCATGGGTAATAATAGAACCATCATGGGATTAATTAACAAGCCTTGTGATTCAATACATATCACTGGCTATGCTTTGGATCTAGTGTTTGTACTGACACTAGAGAAAAAAGGTTATGGAAAAATTAACTCTGTCTTGAGTTTGCTAATGGAGGCTAATGGACCTGTTTGTCTTTATACACAGGTTGACCATCCCTGGTGAAGAGATGGGTCTGATGATACGTAAGGAAAGTGTGAATTTGAGTTCCAAACTACCCAGAAACGCTTGGTTGGCCATTCAGAAGCACAATACCCCTCTGGGATAAACTGCTTTATTCTTGATCAGGTTTAGGAGACTCTGCTGAATAATAGCAATTGTAACATTGGCTTGGATGTGCTGACCTAAGGAAATCTGCAAGGCATTTTGCATAGAGAAGTTATATCTTTTATCAGAGCAAATGAGAGTTGGAAAAAACAGACTAACTTTTGGTTAGAAGGGCTGTTGAGCTGAAAGTTTGCTCATTTTTTCCCACTGTATCGATGAGTTGATCTAATAAAAGATATTACTCTCCCCACAATATTCTAATTGGCACTTATGACATAGGTCCTCACAGGAAATTTTTAAAGGTCAGTGGGAGGAGAGCATAAAAAGTCCTCAGAGAGGAATAAGGAGAATCTCACATTGTGATCTCATTATTTAAGCAGGAAAAAGTGAGTCAGAAATAAGTAATACCCCTCAGATGTTCTGAAGTTAAAATTATGATGTAGCAGGCCCATGGCTGGATAAATTTAATCTACCACTAAATGCAACAATCACACTGAAATGCATTAGTGAAAGAGTCAAATGTGCTAACTGAAGAGTCAAATGCATAAGCCAAAATTATGAGATATGGCCCCAGATTTAGAGACTCATAATCTCTTTTGAAGAGCTTCAGTAGGAACAAAGCCCTCCAACTGAAGTGTTATGCTGAATTTGCATTTGATTGAGAGTAAGAAACCTGTCAAAGCTCAATGAACTTGAGACCTGAGTTGCAGTGCAGGTCCACAGCTGAGCACATCTAAATTTGCATTTAGGAACATTCCTCTGAAAAAGCTAACTTTTAGTACAAGATGGGCTATGCATATAGCAGACACGGAGAGCAGAGTATCCTGTGTTTCAGTAATGGACTAATGGCTTGTTTTGTGAAAAGGGGCAGAGCTGCTCTCCCCTCATTTTCTGTTCCTGCCACCCATACCCCTTTCCACCGTTCTCCGCTCCTGGTCTCAGGAGCCCAAGCATGTCCCTTCCTTCCACTGGCTTTAGCGTTCAACCCTCTGTAAGCCAATCCAACTCATTACTGAGGCAGAAAAATAGCCCATGTCTTTTTCTGTGTTAATTTTCTACCATATTGGTGAGTTAAAACAGCTCATGGAAGGGACCAATGTGCTGTGCTCACACAACATAAGCACTGGAGCAGAGAAGGATAAGGAGGTTGGGACAAGGAGGGGAACAAGACTGCCTCTTTTTGGCTATAGTAAGTTGTTGATTCATGTCATTTTATTTCACGAAATCTTAGCCCAAGAAGAATCATAAGACAATTATCCAAACTGCTCTGAGATCTAATGAAGACTTAATCCTTTTCTATTTCAAGCTCACCCATTACATTTAGTGAGAATTACAGCAGAATTGCAGTAGTGAGATGTAAATTCATGACTAATTCTCTGTGCAGAAGGTGCTTATGGATGGGCTATGCAGAAATCGTCAACCTGTCTGTTAAATCATTTGCTATTCAGTGGGAAACACTGAGGACAAAGAGAAATTTACACCACACCTTCTGCTTGACATGTGTGCCTTCTTTCCAAACTGGAAGGTTATTTCTTGTTCTTTCATGGGTGCAGTCCTTCCTGAGTGAGATGTTGAAACCCTTGTTTTTCTAAACCGAGTAGCACATTATCTTCTTTTTCCTCGGGAGACCATAGGTTTTTTACCATTTACCATTTTACCATTTACCAAAATAATATGAGTGATCATTTGTTAGAGCACTTATTTTTTTGGCACGTGTGTGTTCATTTTCTTCTTCTGATTAATGTGATGTGAAGTCGTACCTCCCACGTGTTTAAGCTGTTTAGGTCAGAATACATACTGAACTGTACGTGTGTGTATGCATACAAGTAATCACAGTCCTTTCTGCAGAAATTGTTCTGGATCTCACAGATGAACAAAGTATTCAATGGACCATATACTATGAGCAAGAGTCACCTGACACTTTAGTCTTTGTCTTGGGTACTTACCTACAATAAAAAAAGGTCTGGGTGCCCATCCTTGCCCCAGGACAACATTCAGGATACAAAACCATACAAGTTTAATTTCCTACTGCATTTCCAACAAGCATTATGCTTCCTACTCATGTAGGAACTGGAATCCAGGTCTTCTCTCCTTGAGAGAATCTAGCTGCTAACACAGTGTGGATGTCAGGCACTGCATAGCATGTTCAGAAGCAGAACTCCAGCTTCTGGGGAACTTGGCTGATAAAAAGTAAGCTCCTTTGAGACAGATAGATAACAGCTGAAAAAGGATTTTCAGTATGTGCATTTTGGACTCCGAAACATAAAATGGCGATTAATCACCTCAGTTTTAAATGTAGATCTAGTCTCAAGGCATACATAAACTGCAGAGCTTTTCATACTATGATGTTGCACATTTTCTTCCAAAAATGGATTTCTCTTCCGTTTCAGCACCAGCACTGGGAAAGACTGCTTACTTTGACTTCTTCAGCTTTATCTGAATCTCTACTTGCCAATGAGTAATTCAGAGGCATGGAGGTTTAGCAGAGAAACTAATAGCACTGTTGGACTCTGCAGTCCTTTCAAGGGTGAGGAAGTGAGTAGCATACACTGGAGAAGGAGTTTAGACTTGACACACTAAATGTTCCCATGAAGGAGGAATGCCTGGCTGGATATGTTGCATGGTCCCAGTGAGGCATGGCATGGAGGTCATGCTAGATGAAGCTCCCGAGAGTGAGTGACAGCTGGGTTGTTCCACCCAGACACAGCAATAGTTTGTGCCATTCAAGGCCCAGGGACTTTGTGCTAACATCCACACTACTCTGCCCACTCTGACCTTTACAGACACTGTCTACATTTCTTAGGCTTGTTTGTCTAGTTTCTTGTCAGAAAATATAAGGAGCAGAAGGAAAGGAGGGAAAAGGAGATATTCTAGTGAGTATCACCAAAGTAAAATGACAAGGCGAGGAAAAAGCTGGATAAGAATATTTGCTTTGTTTCAGGGTCTGAGACAGCTTTTGAAAGCCCTGATACTGGGAATAATATTTCCTACATACTACCAAATTTCAGAGGTTTTGACTGGTTTATCTTCACAGAATCACAGAAGCTTTTAGGTTGGCAGGGACCCCTGGAGACTATCTAGTCCACCCCCACTTCACTCAAGCAGAGTAAGTTGCCCAGGACCATGTCCAGTCAGGTTTTGAGTATGTCCAGGGGTGGAGACTCCAAAGCCTCTCTTTGGCAACCTCGTTCAGCATTTGATCACGTGCACAGTAAAAAAGTGTTTTCTTGTGTTCACATGGAATTTCATATGTCTTAATTGGTGCCTCTTGCCTTGTCAATGGACACTACTGACAAAACTATTCCTGCCCTCCCATTACATGGATGGCACATGGATGGCACATGGATGAGATACACACATGGATAAGAACTCCCCTGAGCCTTCTCTTCTCCAGGCTTAAGAATCCCAGCCCTCTCAGCCTCTCCTCATATGAAAGATGCTATAGTTTGCTTAAGTGCTCCCTAACCTGGTCCCCCTCCACTGACGGTAAGTCTTCCTTGCTCCAGACTTTCCCTCTTGCATCATCCAAGAAAATACTGTCAAATATTCACAACTTAATTCATGCTGTAAAAGCTTTGTGTGTACATGTACATATATGAGATAAATAGCATTCTGAAAGTTTATCACAGGAGATATTAGAAACAATTGCATGAAAGCTAAAGAATTAGGCACTACGTAGACCTGATAATAGTGTATAAGCAGAGGAAAGGAGCAAAGAGCTAAACAGAGAATTATTTTATGATTTTGTGGAACATTCACACCACTATTGCACAAACATCCTCACATGGCACGTTTTCTTCTCTTAAGTGTGGTTAAGGAAAGCTGTTAGCAAATAGTTTCAACCTTTGGATTTTGAGAAAAACTCAGGTTACATATGCCCTCATATGCTCTCTAGGAATAGCTGTGCTGAAGCCAATGAGACCACAGCAATTTTTAGAACAGTTCATGTCAGGAACTCAGGTTGGCACAGCAAAATGATTCTGCACTCCATTTTCTTGTTCAAATTGCACCAAAACTCTCTTCTGTTGTCGTAAGATATACCATCAGGTTCTGCACCAACTAAATTGAACAACTAAAACAAACGAGTCTCTTCTAAAGCATTTAACCTATCCTTTATTTTGTAGGTATGCTATTAATTTTAAGCACCTCAGTTGTGCCTGACCACTATTCATGACAGCTTTTAATGAATGAAGACTGAGCAGCAAAGATTTCTAGCCAGCCAACAGTCAGCTTCATTCACGTTAATTGTAGGAAGAATTTGAAAACGACTTAGCAATTTGAGTAAATGACAGGGAAGACACAACACAGGCTTCATAACTATAATAAGGCAAACATCATAAAAAGCTTTGTCTTGATCATACTTCCTGGTTTCGTTTGAGTTCTCCAAACAAATAGTCCACACGTTGCATTACTGACGCACCCATCCCAGCCCTCTGGCTACTCCTGTGCTGGGCAGGGAGCTGGCAGACACTGCTGGCTCCACTGCAACAAACTGGCATTCCTTGGGGAAAAAAAGCAATGTGGTATCAATCATTTACTGTTTGCAACTGAAACCAGAAAATATTGCATTAAATAAGGCAGTAGAGTTATCTTCGAGACTTTTTTTAAATAATAAAGTTAAGTAATAGAGACCAGTTGTCAAAACACACACAGTAATACAACACTATTGAAAAAAAGAGTTTATATAAATAGCGCTAGTTGGTTGTCTCTCGCCATGGACATCCTTTAGTATAAGAAGATAGTCTCTCAAAAAATCTGAAACTTGTTTGTAGATGTGCTGTGGAAATGTTTTCCAGAATAATTTTTCATCTGCTTTTTTATAAACGGTTAAAAACTTCAGACTTAAATCATGCTTGTTAATCAAATCACATGCTTGTCATGAGAGTACAGCATTGCTGGCTGCTTCTGAATGTATGCAAGTAAAATCTGAGGTGTTTGGCTGAAAAGCAGTTTCTAAAGGTACCTCGTTAAAGAATTTCCTGAATTTATTTTAAAGCTGACACAGAGAACAAATCAACCCTGAATTCAACTGAAGACTGTTACTGAATTTTTACAGGCTACTTTTTAAGCTTGGAAAAGTCAAATATCAAACGCATTAATCACATTATCACATACATTAAATCTCTGCCACAGAATGCAGGTGTGTGTGTCAATGCTCTAAGTATGTTGGCAGACAAGTTACAGTTCTGTGGTGAAAAAAAAAGATATATATTACTTGCATACTGTATTTTATTATTGTCTTACATATATACACAATGTATACAAAACATCAATATTTTAGGAACCGCCAAGGTTAGTTTTTACATGTTTGGAATCATTATATGTAGAGTGTAAGGTCACAGTACGTATGTCAAGTATTTTAATAGACTAAGTATTGTAACACTTGAGTGGCTTTTTTGGGGGGATAGGTACTTGTCATGTATTTTGGGTTCAATAGTCCTTGCAGCAAACAAGTAAATCAACAAAAAATTGTGTGGATATGTGACTCCTAATGCAATGCATTAGTTTTAAGATGAATTATTTTATTCAGGAATGTGAGCAATGCATTTTCTGAACAGTTTAATTCCAAAGAAGTCATTCCATCTCTGTAAAAATCAGTGGCCTACAGTAGAAATAGAAGTACCAGAAGTTTGTTGTACTTCTGTGTCCAGAAGCGTACTTCTGTGTGCAGGCACATAGTACTAACACAACAAACAGCACCCAGTTTGGCTGACATGGATGTGAAGGCACCTGCCCTTCTGAAAGGTCCCTCTCCATTTGTAGCCATGGTACTGACAGGAAAGTTACTAGTTTGTGTGTTTCATACCTGGGCTGGAGAGAGAGCAGACTGCTTTTAAGCAGAAAGAGTCAGCAGTGACCAAGCTAGGAAGTGAGATGTTCTGGGTATCTGGAAATCCATTCATCTGTAGCTCAACAATACATGTATAATTCCAGCCTTTTAATATATATGCTACACCTCCCTCCACTAGAAATAGCACTGGGGTAAGCACTGTGCCCCTCTCTTTGTCACCTGTAAGACATAGTCGGAGGCTGCGCTGGTGATGCCCCATCAGACCCCAGGCACAACCAGCAGCCCTGGAGCTCTGGGGTGCCCCAGGAGGAGCAGGGACCGGGATGGCAGCAGAGAAAATGCTCCTCAGCAAGTCTGCCACCAGCTGTCACCTACCAGAAGGTAAAAGTGCCAGGATAAACTTTAACCTGTCAAGGACAGTACTGTGGCTGTGCCCACCACAGATGGAAGAACCAACATAAACCAGTCCCCACCCCAAAAATGGTGCTTTGCAAGTGGGGGAAAAAATAAGTTCTCACTGCTGCAGCCAGGTTTGCTCTGGTAAGTGATGTTGCTCTGCTCTGGCAGAAAAATGGCATCTTTCAATGATGTCTGGGAGACCCAGCTGTCAAGGTGAGAAAATCAAATTTTTTAGTCTTTAATGCATTTCCCTCTGTATTTACAACCTAAAGGAGATGCTGTTTTACCACATGTGCATTGGTGGGTTTTCTTTTGACACCAGCTATTATCTCTTGAGATTTCATTTGAAATTAACCAGTTATCTGGTAGAATTCCCTTTTATTCACTACTGACACAAGGTGGATTTGAATCAAGATTTAAAAGCATAAACATCTCATTACTAAGCTTCTGAGATTTTTTACATTATTTCTTATTTTTATTAAAAAAAAAAAACATAAAATATTAACGTCGCCTTCTAGCTTCTGTTTGAGATGAATTCCAGTAATCTGGGCATTTCAGCATATAACATTGCCAGAGGTATTAAAATGAAAGTCTTTCTAAAGGTGTTTGGTGACTCATCTCCCAGTGGTGTTGTAAGAATTAATTAGCTAATGCCAGTACAGCATGATATAAATGCCGGGTATTATTTTTGACAGACTAGGGTTGTCCATGCTGAGTGGCAACATGAGCTTTTTTACTGCCAGTTGGCTCCATCTCCAAGCAGAAGAGACCCGCTCTCAGGACTGACATGGTAAATCAGTCTTCCTCACTTTTCATTCTTTCTCACAGAATTACTGAAGATGGCACGAGTCATACTGGTGTGTTTTTGTCACACCAGTCCAAGAAGTATTCGGAATAAACTAAAAATCAATTAAGTAGAAGTTTCCTCTACCGTTAACTGAATTACAGAGCAATATCCCACAGAGAGAAGTGTCAAGTCCCATTTGTCTGCTGTTCTGCAGCCACACGCTATGCAATCTAGAATCAATAAGCTAAAACCTGGAAGGGGCACAAGGCACAACACTCATTTTTGCTGTACCGGGCATTTAGAAACTGATGCATTTATGGTTCTGGTTCCCAGAAGGAGTCAATGCAAGCAGTGGTAAATGTATATTCAGCTCATATTCCAGTTGCACAAAC
This sequence comes from Nipponia nippon, assembly GCF_047370975.1. Taxonomy (NCBI): domain Eukaryota; kingdom Metazoa; phylum Chordata; class Aves; order Pelecaniformes; family Threskiornithidae; genus Nipponia; species Nipponia nippon. Next base: position 48,825,347 of record NW_028262347.1, read on the forward strand.
AGCAATCATCAATCTTAAATGACAAGTTTTAGCCATGACTGCTTAACTACTCTGATTCAAGTAGCTACTCTCCAGTGTGTTTATATCTTTATATTCTAGAATGTACTGTGCCAGAGCTGATTTTCTTCAGTTTATATTATTTTAGCAAATATAATCAGCAGAAGTGATGGATTGGTTACAGAGGCAATTAAAGAGGTTAGAATCTGCAAAAAATTATAAACAGTCATGTGCACATGAGTTATGGGCAGTCTCTCTCATTTTCTCTTGTTACAGCATACACAATGTGCTAAAACATAATTATTTGAAAACTTTCTGACCTCCACTGGAGAAAAATAATGAGACTGAGCATCACATAGAATTCAAACATGGCAAACTGCATTCCCCTTCATTATAGGTTCATCCCTTTCTAAATGTCTTAATTTTAAATATTTTCCATGTCTTCCTCTATCTAAAGTTGCCTCTTTGCCAAGCACCAAAAAATGATAGCATATGAGACATGCCAGCATATCTCATAGCAAAATAGCAATCACGTTTTCATTTTTCACCTGAGAAGACTCTTGGGAAAAAATAATACATTAGCAAACCCATTGCTTAAAATTTCATTTTACAAAAATGCCTACCATGTTTTACCTTCTGCTAGTTCCCTGTCACAACAAAAAAAGTGAAAATAAATCTTGTCAGTCTAAGTGAAAGAAAACACAGATCAGACTAAAATTTGCCTGTTGAATTATAAGTACAGATCAGGCCCTACCCTTACGGTTACAACCTAATGAACTGTTCAAAAAGGGGAACTCAGACAGGCAAACTGCATTATAAATACACACGCAATAAATGCTTGCACAGATACAAGATGTTAAGGCATCACCTGCAATGAATGCAAAAGTTCTGAGGGCTAGAAAGTCACTCCTTGCACAAATCAACATTTTTCCAATTGTTTCAGCATCAGGCCCAATTCAAATGTTAATCTAAAGATATTAAAAATAGATAAATTGGTGTTTCCTTTGAAGTATTTTCCAGGAGGTGATCACCTTCAGTGTTTTTTCAGTGAAAAAATTCTCTGTATTTCCAATTTAACATTACATGGGTTTAGCTTGCATTCCTGGTTTCTCATTATGCTGTTCTCTGCTAGAATAAAAAAACCTCCGGTAACCACTATTTTATTCCTACTTGTGGTACTTACACTCTGTAATTAAATACTCTGTCATCTTGTTTTAATAAGCTAAACTCTGAATCTTTACAGTCTTTCTATTTGCTTCAGTCCTTGAATTATTTCTGAGTCTCTTCTCTATGCCCTATCCTGTACAGCACTACCCATAAAATACAAAGGAGGAAAAGTCACCTGCTTTCTACTATTTGCTGTTTCCCTGTTTCTACTTCCAGTGTTAGCCTCCATATCCTCACAGCTAAAATTCACTGATTATTTTCTATGATCCCAACATTCTCTGTAGAGAACAGAATCCTGTTTCCGAATAGCGTCCAAATGTCTGGGAAATAAAGCTTTTCATTTGTATTTCCTACTTCTGCACAGGCCGTTTAGCTTTGACTGTACTAATAGATATTTTATCAGGGACCTATTTTACTACACAATCCAGGTTGTTTTGTATGACTGTCCTGTCCTCTTCCTTAATTACCATTCTGCCCATCTTTTCTCATCCACAATTTTTTCAGCAGAAGAAAACAGCGCAAACTGCTATGGCTTACCACCAGTTCCTGCAATGCTCCAGTAGAAGCATCTCCATCTGGGAGCAGTTCCCTTTAGTGATTGTTTTTGTGAGCCTGCCAGTTAGGCAGTTCTTAATCCATGTAATGAGTATGCTTGAATTACTCTGTATAGCGTTATGTTTTTAATCAGAAAGCCATGTAGTACTAACTCAAGTGTCCAGAATATGTCCAAGCAGAGTATGAGTTTGGTAAATAAAGGAATTTGGATGGAAATAATCTCCTCAGAGAATGAAAACATATTTGTTTGACCATTTTCTATATAATAACATAGAGTTGTAGTGATTACACGTATATTTCTTAATCAGTGGAATACCAGCTTTCTTATATTGCCTGGGAATGAGGACATGCATAATTCTTCACAGATATCTGGGTCGTCCTACCTGACATTTGGAAAACTTACAATATTCGCACTTAGAATTCTTTAATGTTCCTATTATGCCACAATTTAGTAATCACACTTATATCAGGGATTACCTCCACTGGTTTCTTCAGGCTAGTGAATGCAAGTTGACTGGCCCTATTCATTCGAACTACCAACCTAACAGCAAATTTGAAGAAACATTGCTAACACACCAAGTTGCTGTGCCCTAGTCCTCTTCCCTTTGCTGATCTTGCAACTTCCAATGTATTTCTGCAGAAGGTAACCCAGAGAGCTGTGCTGAAGTAGTGTGATAAAAAAATATTCATAATGAAAGATGTGGTTCCCCAAACCCAAAAATGTACAAGCACTGTTAGTCCACTGATTAATTTGTTACCTGTGCATATGAATGACAGACTGAACATGAAAATACTCAGATTTACAAGTTCCAAACTTTGTGAGTTTTTTCCAAGAAATTCATAAGAACTTTTCCTGTCACTATGACATCTACTTTTGGAAAACAGTGCCTATTTCCTAACCTCTTTTTAATCCCTGTGATCCCCATAATCCTGTGTGGTATTGCCTTGGAGCCAGATTAGTTGAGACACTCTCCACCTTCTTGATGTCATTCAAAAATTCTCTTTGGGCAAGATCTCTTGTCCAAATTTCTACTTTAAATCTTATATTCCTGGATTACTGCATAGTCTAATAATTATGTATCATGATTCTTATCTGCACATGATTCACCTTAATTCATTCAAACAAAGCCTTTTTGTGCCATTTTTTCCTGCAATTTATATGGCACACTGAACATGCTAGAATTAATTCAATTTTATGCACTATTTTGTGGAAAGCTGGAGTGAGTGTTTCTATACAGAAGACTGCTTTATGGTTGTGTACAACACAGTAAATGCCCACCACCTTTTACTTGGGTACAAGAAGTGTGTGGGCCTCAGTGATACATTGCTAGGGGATGCAGGGTGAATGTTTTCAAGATGAGACGAGGGAAACAATTTGTGGAATACTTCTGTATCACTCACAGTTAGCGTGTAGGCTGCTGCCAAATGCTGGTTATTGTCTTCCTTCCTGAAGCAGTACCGCTTGAACACTGCAGCACAATGCTATTTTCAGCTCCTTGACAAGATGATTACAATGTAAAGTCATGCTGCGTGACCAACATGCCAGGTGTTTGCTGTTCTAACTCCACTTTTATTACTTTGGGGATGAGAGAATGATGAAGGGAGGGATCGGAGTTACTTAGGAGATTTTCCAACAGCAGGTCAGCTTAGATAGCTGGGCTATTTTTGCTTAAGGCATTGGTATACTCTATATGTCCTTTTTTCTGTTTTCTGTTTTACAAGCAAACTGTAGCAACAAAATTAGCCAAAATAAAATGCAGTCTCTTACGAATTTCCAAAGCAAAGTTCACACTTCTGAAAGGTTAAGATAGTGCCAAATAGGCAGGTTTTTCCTCCACACTAATAGGTATTTAGAAGGGTGCAGTGGAGCAAAGTCCCCAAACTACACAGCATATGTGCTTACTGGCACACTGTGGGATGGAAGGGAGAGGAAAGATGTAGTACAGATACCTTTTCCTTTCAGGCCTTAAGTCCCCTGCCAAGTCTATAAAAAGTGGAAAAAGTAAAGACAGCCCTTGTGATTCTGTTTTTTAATATGCTTTCTTTTGATTAGGAATTCAAAAGAGATCAGATACATTACTTCAAAATCAAATAGCTGTAACAATTGATAACTAATATTTTTTTTTCTGAATGCATGTTTCATATACTACAACCAAAAAACATAATTCCCATTCTGATATCATAGCAGCAAAATTTTCCAAAGGGTGTCTCATAACTAACTTATAAATACAAATATGTTTCAAGATATTTATTTTAAATCCAAAAAGACTCAAGTCTGACTGTGTTGCTGGATCCAGATACATTTCAAGATATCTGGCCTATATTAGCAATTTCTCTCTCTGATGGAAATGGGCCAAAGTCCAGTATGAATGGGGCAACAGTGTCTCCTTACACTGACTTTTTTTTTCAGGCTTAGGAGGTTAAACACATGTAAGTAGTCTCAAAGGAAAGGAAGCACAGGTGATATTAGCTAACAAAAACTTCAGATATTCTTTCATAAACTAATCAGTCTAAGGCCAAACTGGTAAATGGAAAAATAAATACACGAATATACAGACAATAAAGATATCTATAGAAAAAAATTAGTCCCAAAGCCATTTGTGATATAGTGAAATAATATCAATAGTTTATTAAATCTGAGTCACAAATTCTGATTGCCTTTGAAAGAAATTCCAGGAAAGTTTCATTACAATTCTGAACTTGAAAATTCCTGCAGGTCACAAATTTATCACACAATTTAGGAAAAAGCCATGTGTTGGTAGAGGCATCAGAGTAGAAATAAGCTTTTTAAAGCTCTATCATTAAACTCTGACCTAATAAAACAACATCTGTGACCTACCTCCCACTGACACAAAAAGCTTCTTTAGAACAATTATATGCATTCAAAAGAGCTCTGACAGTGACCAAACCAGCTCAGCAGCCTGAAATACCTCTATCTAGTTTTAGGCTCAACTCAGTGCAAATTTATGGTCTTCTAATCTTACTTAACCGTATGTGGCAATAAAAGTGGGAACTATCTTTGCAAGCGTTGTGAGAGCCAAAGAGAAATTCACCAAACCTAGTAGAATTTGGCTATTCACCTGTACAGTCACGAGGATCACTCAGCTGCCGGATCTATGCTGCAGTTGGTTCTGGTGAAAAAGGAAAAACAATCTGAGCTGCATGATGCCTCAACTCCCTGAGCCTCACTGAGCTGGTCACATATATGAACTGGGCTTCTCAAGTCTGAAAAAGTCTACAACCTCAGCAAACAAGCAAACTTTATAAAATACCTCCCATTTTTAATCAACTATTGTCCTGTCCAAAACTTTAGCCACCAGTTACGATCTTGACATGTTGTTTCTTTCAGCAGGAGAAACTGTTGATTTGGGCCTGATTATGTTTCTCTGATGAAATCCTCTGTATTTGCAAAGAGTGTACACCAAGTCCGCTATCCCTGAATGCGGTAGGAACAAACAGCAGAAGGTTATTTCCTTGCTGAGAAATCCAACTCTCCTTTTTCAGTAGGTACTCTGCTCAACAGAAGCTTTTTCTCTTGGCTTTCTCCCTGGGCCACCCACATTGCCTATTTGTTTTTTCCCAGCTTTCTGATTACTTTTAAACACATAGCTCCTATCAGTTGATGTCTCAGCCAGTGAATATATAATAATTTCCCAGGAAACTTCTTTGTTCTCCACAAATTAGTTCATGCTTCAGCTTTTCTTTGTAGGATAACTGCCTGGGTGGTGTCTTCTGCCGTTTTCAGGAATTTTACTTCGTACAGGAGCTTAGCTGCTGCTTCCTGTTTAGACTGAATGGAGGGTGCCCACCATAACCAGGGGATTAATGAGGTCTGGAGTTTTCTGCAGATCAAAGACAAACTTTATGGCAGCCATTAACATCTTCCAGCACAGCAACAGCATTCCTGAGAAAAGTCAAAGAAAAACTGATAACAATCAAGCCACAACATCACCTAATCATCTGTTTCTCCTAGTTGTAGTATTTCCCTCAGGTTATCACGCAAAGTTACACTTAAGATAGAAAATTAAGTGAAAAAGGGGAAAAAAAAAAGGCTTTTTAAAGGTAACAGGAAAAGAAAACTGAAGGACATATAACATAAACAAAAAAATAGACCTGTGAGGAAAGGGAGAAAAATAATAGGATTGTAGATTTCCATAGATAAACTTCAGCATGTATGGGCTCTGATTTATATGTGGTGATAAATGAAAAATGGCCAGCTGCAGCATGTATTGTTATTCAGTCTTTTCTCCAGCATCTCTTTGAACATGATTGCCTCTTAACAGCTCCTAAACTATAGTAGTTTTGGGCCTGGTTTCGTACAGTCAGCAGGACTTGGCATTGGTTTATCATTTTATGAAACATTCCAGCAGTTCAGGAGCTGCTTATAAAGAAGTCTTCCCCTTTTCAAGGAAAATGACCTGCATCAGAGAGACAGAGATCATAATCAATCCATTATTCAATTTTAACCCACTGGAGTATCTATCAGAGTCTTAAGACAGATGCATATTTCCTGGTAAAGGAATTGTGAATAGAATGATCTCTGTCATGGGAAAGGAATTAATGATCTCTGCTGTTCCCCCTGTCTCTGAGTAATGAAAATAAATAACCTATCCCTCTTTCACCTTTCTTTCCCCAAAGAAAAACGTGGGGAAACAGAAACCTAACAAGAAGAAATGTCTGTTCTCTAGAAGACAGTAATAGTGCAGTGCACAAGGAGAAGCGCAGAAGTTTCCTTAGGTAGAAACCCAAATGATATTCCCCAAATGCTTCTTATTTGCACAAATATAACACCAGCAAAGACGGCAATTATGCTGCTGGAAGCAGTGGGTTTCCCAGACCATGAGCACAACAAGCACATATCTGCAGTCTGTACTCCACACGCGTGCACAACACATTTGATAGGCTGGGCTTGCCGTGCTTGCTCAGAAACTCTGTGCCCTGGCAGCTGCCTATCAAGTTAGGCCCAGGACCTGAAAGCCCTAAATCCATGCATTATTAACAGCAGTGAGTGTGGCCACAAAACTGTAAGGTATTTTGAGGAATATGCATGTACAAGCTGTCTCTGAGTACTTCCAGAAAGAACCTTACAGGAGCAGAAATACCTATTGGTTTCCCTGTGATGCAATACCAATAACCTTTATCTTTTTGCAGTGGAGATAATACAAAAGAAATAATAACAAACAGGATCACTTATCCACCATTACACTGGCTACCTTACTCCTTAGTGAATTAGTCTGGGCAAAGCAGTAATAACTGTACAGCACTGTGTTTCTAGCAGCACTAGTTCATAAGACAAGTTAATTTTTCTTATACCTAGCATTGCATTCATGCAGTGACAAGGCTTTCAGTGAGCTTGACGTCCAAAATGACAGGGACAGTCTAGACAAGCCTATGAATGAAAATGAAAAGCAGGTAAATAACAGAATAAAGTAGTAGCATGCCTTACCCAGGCACTTTTGCTCAATTTTGTAATGCTATTTTCATTTCACTTAGACAAGTCATTTTTTCAGTTAATTACCTAATGAAATGTCTATTCATATTTGCAAAGAATGCAAATAAATAAGGGTAAAGTAACAGAAATAAATTTGTTTGTTTGTTTTAAATAATCATCATTTTGCAGGTTCTTTCAGTTTCAGATCTGAAGACTGAATAGATAGGCAGATTCACAGATTCAAACTATCCACAGCAGGATCAGTCTAAAAGGGCTTATCTGACACTCACAGTTTGGTGTTAATTGTTTTGAAAACTGAAACTGGGAATTAAAACCATCTTCAAATACTAATAAATAAAACAATGAAAGTAAAGAATAAAAATAACTCTTTAGTGGAATAATTTTTGTTTTCCTATAACAGTTTAAAGAATGTTTTCAATAAGAGTGCTTAATGTTTTGTTATGAATAAAAAAAATCTATGATGTCCTGCATTTTAGAAGTTCAGTGACAAATTTCAGAAAGCAACTGGGTCTGGTTTCAACTCTGTTAAATAGAAAAAACTTTGATATTTTTCATAATTTAAACTTTTTTATCATCTCAGCTTTGAAGTACGCCAGTTTGTATGCCTGTTGGTACTTTTTTACGAGCTCTCCAAAATGACTGAGACTCAGGAACCGTGAACCATCTGGGAAAAGCAAGGGTAAGAGCATCTAAGGTTGCCACCAGGTGGATCCTTAAGTTTGCTGAGCCTCAGGGTATCTTTTAAAGTTGATAAGGCAGTGGTTTGGCTGACCTGACAATACATACTGCTTAAGCAGTAGGTAAGGTATAGCCGTAAGCATGCCAGAAATGCATAATTGAGGCAGGAGTCATTTGCTGGCCAGGTATATTAGTGTCGATTCGTTGACAGATTTAGTCATTCGTTCAGAATGACAGTTTTATAGTCTCCTATGGGTGGGTAAGAAGCAGTGAGAAATAATGCTAAACCTTGGGATGAAGGAAAGACATGACAAAACAAGCCCAGGTTGTTATTTCTCTTAGACAACAGAACAGCAGCTCTGTGCTCCCAGGTTTATTCACAGGTCTATGTGAAAACCACTCTTCTCGTAAGCCTGCAGTTCCCACTGGAGGTACAAGTGGGGAAAAGCAACACAGAGGAGAAGCAACACACTGAAGACTAGGCCTGCATGGCAACAACTGAAAGGAAAATGCAATTTTACTTCTGCAAAGTGTCCAAAAATCAGCAACACACCTAGGGTTGGGGTAGTGAGAGAAATGGAATAAGTTTTAGGGAAGCTACAGAGAGCTGGTGGGATTCCTTTTTACTGGTTGAACTGCTGAGTAGCCTGCCAGAAAGCAGTAAATCCAAATTCATTTCCTTCTTCTGCCAGAGGGGAATTCAACTCCCTCATAACATCTCCAGGAACAGCTATAATCACTTGGCTACATTTGATGGCTGATAATTCTAAATATTTCTCATTGTAGGTGTTTCACTTTGCCTGAATTGCTTAAATTGACTCAGAGAGGATACGAATGAAACACATGTCATGGTCAGACACTTAGGACATTTACGGGAGGTAGGCACTTACTTGAGTCAACCCTCACTGGCCCAGTTGAATAGTTTAACTCAATCCCTGGATCCAAAGAACCAATAAAAAATATTACATGCCTCCATCTAATAGATTCTGTCCACCCAGGTGGCCTCTAAAGCTGGCTGCTGGATGGCTTGGGTTGTAACCTTAATGGCCTAATGCTAAGAGCATTTTTGTTCATAGCCATGAAGCACTGAGAAGAGCCTAGCTACATCTGCTCAGCAACCTCCTCATGCATTTTTCTTGGCTGTTGTTGGGGGTCCCTTGAAGCCTTCTCTTCCCCAGCTGTTTTGTGAATCTTTGAGAATTATTTTTCAAATTAAAACCTATTCTTCAAATTCATACCAAGCTGACTAACTGTTTGGGACAGAGAAGTCTGTTGTTTTTAAGTCCCACAATCAATGAAAACAGCAATTACCAAACTTCAGTAATCCCCCATTTTGCAGGTACAGTCTGCACAGAAAACTCTTCTGCTGAGTGTGCAATCTGGTCCAGGGCCATGCACAGTCATGGGGAAAGGATGTAAAGGTCTTGCCTCCCATTGTTCACACTGAATACCTGGAAGAAGGATGTTTTCCAGGCCCAAGGACAATATTCTAGTTCTTACTGTAACCTACAAATAGGACCCTAGGCTGTCCACCATCTGAGCTCTCTTCTGCCAGACTTCCATCAACCGTCTGAGAAGATGGTGTGGGAATCAGGCATAATAACTGTATTTCTTAAATTTATGCATGAAGTGGATCTCTGACACAGAGGTTCAGGCCAGTTTCTATCTCTTTTGACCTTGGGAGGACTTGAAGAAATGTGACCCATATACATCATGTATGCAAAATATCATCCAATTCTCTTTGACAGTGTGTGCTTTATATGTGAGTGGAATATGAGAAATTAGGAACCATGTTGTTCAGTAAGAGTATGTTCTAATGAAAGTCCAAGATATGACACACATGTAGCACTTGTGTAAAACCTGTGGAACCGAAGTAAATTCATGGGAAGTGCACTTACAGAAATCATAGCAAAGAAGTCTATGAGAATAACTACTATAATAATTTTTATTTCTACCATCTATTTCTATGGAAAGCAATTCTTGTAAGGACAGGCACTTACCAGAAATTTTTAAACTTCTGAGGAGAAAATAGTATAGACAAGTACACATAAACATCTCTGAAAATGAATTGCTAGTAAAATGATCTGACCCGTTTCATGTGAATTTTGATTATTCAAAATTATTTTTGAACACAGAACAGAATATACTTCTTCTCATTTCCACCCCCACTGTTTTTATGGACTTAGTGGTGTGTACCACAACTACACATTCCTACTATTGCTCCACAGTAGGCTTTTCCTATAGGTCTTTGCACTCTTGTCCATGGCAGGTACACACTTCGGTGGGTAATCAGGCACTATCTGAGCAAAGCAGGGAGTACCCTGTGTGACACACTGTACTCCATAGCAGTGAGGTGCCCAGCTTCAGCCTGGTGGAAAATTAAACAATGAAACCATAGCTGTGGGAGAGACCTGACAGCAGTTTTGGTTTAATGATCCATTTCAGGCCAACCACCCCATTACCCCTCAGAATATTCAAACTGGATTGTCATTTTCAAGACTGTATGAAGGGCATAAGTCCCGTTTTTCCAAAGGACTTTGGGCCACATGCAGCTTACCTATTTTTATCACCTCATTCAGGCATTAAGTTAATTGATATAAACATATAGGCCCCAGGGATTCAGCTAGCAGGTGAGTGAAGGTTCCCAGCACATAGTTTTTTGAATTTACTGTTTTCTTATTGCTGTATTCTGGTAGTCTAGGCACCAAACTTACTTTGCAAAAGAAGCATAGTCTGTATAAAAGTGTTTTTCTATCTGTTTACACTATGTATTCTCTTTCATATGGTCTTCAGTCAAACAGAATCTGAAATTCATGTGATTATTGAATTATTTAATAACATACTTCTATTAAGACTAATCTGACACTTAGAAGTAGTGCAATATCAAGCCCATCATGCATTTAAAAATTTCTTCCGAAATTCTTTATTGCGGTTGTTTTTTTCCTGGAAGCTTCAGGTGTGGGTTTACCTCCTGTGTTTAGAGGACATAGATTGTCTTGCTCCAGAGTATGTCCCCATGGCTCTGGAGCAATATTTTGTTCTCGGAAGAGTCTGAAAGTCTTGACAGAACCAGCATTAATTGGATGATGTGGCTGTCTGAGAGGAGGATTAGGTAACAAGAGAGCTTGAAATCCCTGTGGCTTGAAATCCCTCCTTATGCATATTTAGACAATACAATAATCCCAGTCACTGCTTACGAGCAAATTGAATAGGACGGCACATTACAAACACCTGCATAAATCCATTTTTTACTAGTTTTGGAGCATTTTTAAGGGAATTGACTGAAAGACAAAAACCTACTGGGAAAGAAATCTATTTCTGTGAGAGTTGGGCCAAATCAAGTAGTTTATGATTGTTTATTACTTATCTTCTCTCATTATAGTTTCATGAGAGGTGTTTGAAGACGAGAAAGCTATGTCTCCTACTGTATGGCAGGGAACAGATTGTTGGCACTCAATAACTAGTAGCTAATAATAGTGACAGACAATTAAGTCTTCCACAAGGCACACCTGCTAGCCAGTAAACATTTAGCTGCCAGGTAGCTGACAGATGGCCTCGCACATAGCAAGTTAAGATACCTGCTTTCTGGGTCATTTCTCTCTGTTTGTTTGCTAGCAGGTGTCACGGCACACTGGCTTTGTTGGGAGGAACCAGACACTGCAGGGCAGGGTATGGGCTCACCATTGGCATCAGTGGGCAATGAATACCGCCAACAGGAAGTTCAGGGACTCTGAGAACCTATTGCGGCTGAAATCAATACCAGTGTGAGGTTAAAAATGCCTGGAATGAGAAGGTTATCCTTTGACAAAATATTTTGATGTCATTCTTTTTTTTAAGCCATTGCAAAAGCACAGGCTGGTACGTTTAATCAACAACTCACAAAGAGCTGGTGGGGGAGAAGGTTACAACTCCCAGTGTGATCTTTTAAGCAATCTGATGTTTCCTAACAATGGAGAGGAAAAATCAATTGCAAAGCTGTTTGCTGTATTTCAGTCACATAGCTCCAGACTTTCTCACTGGCTATAACATAGCCAGCTGACTTGTGAACAGAGAGATCTGAGGTGCAGGAAGCAGCTGAGAGTGGCCAGTTGAAAAAATCTGGCATGCATGAACAACTGTACTTCACATAGGCTGAGTAAAAGCAGGAGGACTTCAACAGAAAATTACGTACTAATTGCTTTCCCTTTTAATTTGCACAATCTTCAATGCTTATTTACACCTGGATGGCCAACTTTGTTGACTGGATGTGTAATATGATGGGGCAGGGTGTCCTGCATGAACCCTGTGGTGTTTCCAGTCTTCCCCTGAAGCACCAGAGCCTGCCACCCACGTACCTTAGCTATTTTGCTTCATGGGATTTAATGCACATGGATGTATTTCCTACCCATATTCCTCTATCTGCATCCGAGAAGTACTCAGGAAAGAGAATAGCCAAGAACCGGCTGCTGTAGTCGTCGAAGCAATTTGTGCATGATAAGAGCACCTGCTTTACAGGGTAATACTGCCAAGGGATCCCATCAGAGACTGAGTTCCCTTGAACTAGGCACCATACAAGTCTGTGAGGAGAAGGAGCCCCTGTATTCAAGAATTATAAATTGAATTGGAAATAATAAAAAGTGACTGGAAGAAGAAAAAAAAGCTTGACTTTTTGCAGGTCATTTAGACAAGCTGCTCCTCATAACATATTGCTGTATTGCATTAAAGCTTCATTTTAAAATTTCCACAAGTTAGGCAGAATATCCCACTCCGTAGCTCTGTTGCATCACACAGAGCAGGGCTTTGCTCTAGAGTGCAAATTAATTTTGCTGTGAATTCCAGGCCTTAACTACAGCACAAAACATGTCAGCAACCTAATCACAAATCTGGTTTCCAAAATTGAGGAAGACTTAAAATTCTTCAGTCAAAAGGCACAAAAGCATAAGATCTAAGTTTATCACTCATTTCCTTCTTCAGCTAAGCATAAAGACTCATTGTGCTCTCTTCTGTTCCAGGGTAAATCCAAAGTGTCTTTACTGAGATCATTACTGTTCCTCTGCTGCCCTCCTGATATGCAGGAACAAAATAATTCATTTTTCTTTTTTTTTATTTCAAGCATATTTTTACTCAGCCTAGAACATGGTGACAATCATAACAAGAATCATTGAGCTACCTCAGAAGGATGTATATACAATTACATCCTAACAAAAGCCTCTCTGGAACAAAGTGACATTGACAGCAAAAGACAAAAGAAACAAGAGAAAGTAAGATCCTCTAGAGAGTCTTGCAGGGAGAGAATAAGCTTCTGGCAGTGTCAGATCTTCCCTTTCTCAAGCCCGTAGGAAGCATTTAAACAGGAGGAGGGAGAGGCTGCATGTTCAAGAAATGTGCAGATGGCCTCTGTATGTGTTTCTTAAAGAAGTCACCTTGTGACTCTGTCCTACCAATACCCCCCACGAAAAAAGCAACTGAAAACAAAGATCATGTTAGAAGTGTTTGAACATCACAGACTTCTCAGTATTAAAATCACATCATAAAAAAATTACATTCATTCTGGTGTCTCCTACTCTGCATCGTTGGACCTATCTGGCACATCTGTAGTGTGGAATGCTGTCCAGGAGAAATGATTTCCAGGGAGCCTTTGTGTCTAAATCTAAACCAGGATTTCCTCACTGAGCAGAGGCAGCTCAATCCCTAATACCACCCCCGCCAGTATGCCTTTCGGCAGTGATGCAACCACCAGATGGTGGCATTTCCACTACATAAGGTACTATTACAGCATTTGAATTGGCATGTAATTAACGTGATTCACACCACTGGTAGCATGTGTGTAATTTTCTCTATAAAAGGCAGCGGTGTTTTAAAAGGATCTATGACTATAAACTAAAGGACAACAGTTTTTCAGGACAGGCTTAAACTGTTCACCCTCAGTTTCCACAATACTTAGCAATATGAAGAAGGCAGCAACTGGGAATTAGAGAAAACTGGCTCTGAGAACTAGCAATGACAGGCAAAGAGGAGCATTTTTCTTCTGGGTTACCTGATGACATCTGGGTCATGTACTTACTCCTGTGGACATCTCCTTCTTCCTTAGTAACTGGAATTTACATCCGGCTGAGGATAAAGTGTTGCTTGGGATACAAGAACTACAGCTCAGCAGTGGGGACAAGAAAGAACCTCTATATCTATACATCTACACTCGTTTTCATTTCTTCTCCCTGAGAAGTCCATCAGTGGATGTACCCTACAAAGGGACTTGATGTAGACAGAGGTGAACAATTGGATACAGCTCCCTCTGCAGCCTTCTGCAAACTGCCACAGGCTCCCCCTTAAAAAATAACTTTATCCACTTAGTTTCAAGCTAATTTCTTGTATCGGTCTTATACATCAGCAGGGGCTCAAATAGCCGTAGCCAGGAGTAACAATGTGGAGTTGCGTTTTTCAGCCAGACATTTTTTGGAGCTGAGACTCCTTTCCATTTGGCATTCAGGAAACAGTACTGTTGTCTTCCTAAATTTTTACTGTCTTCTATTGTAACTCCTAAAACATTTATTTGGAACATAAGGCTGGGAGGGTCCTCCTGGGTCATCAGGTGCATTGGTGACCAGTCTCCTGCTGTCAGTCAGTCCCTGAATAATTAACTACTAATTGCCTCTACTATTTCTCTACTGGGAAGCCATTACAGGATGCTAGTCCTCTAATGATTAGGTATTTTCTTCTGTTTTCCAGACTAAATTTGTTCGTGTCCAATTTGTACCCATTTAGTTCTTGTGCTTATGTTGATGTTTGGGGTATAAAAGTTTCAATGCTCCTTCCTGATCTTTCCCTCCTGGATTATTCCATAGGATGATGCAATTTTGTCTCAATACAAAAGGTAAATTGGCACTTGTCTACATGAAATGAATCTCAGATTTCTAAGAACTCTTAGAGGATAACTTTTATCGCTCTCTATCATTGTTCCCGGTCTTCCACCTCTTTTCCTCACACATGCATTTACTCAGAAACATACACTCTATGCACAGTAATATGGAAGGACTATTTTATGGCTTTTAACTCCTTACACATTTAACCCAACATTTCTGCACTATCAGAACTCTCCAATTCAAAAAGGGTTATGCCAGGAAAAAAAAAGCTGTTTTACTGCCACCGTTGTCTCACTTGTGAGGGGTGCCTTTCCACAGTTCTGCTATTGTAGCCTGGAATTGCATGAGAAGCCTTTTGCCAGCAGAGTACACCAGTATTCTCATATCAGCAAAGAACTCCTTGCGTAAATAGAACCTTGTTCAACATCCTGGCAACCCTGGCACAGAATGAATAGAGCAAACAACCTGCTTCCTCACCCCTGAAAATGGATCTGAGCACATTAGCTGGTGCTGTTGAGCAGCTGGAACAGACATTTCTTGCCTGGTACTTCCTGTGTCATTACTAGGTGATTTCAAACTCCAGGGTCATAAGCTGGAACACTGAAAGAATACACAATTAACAATGAATATTTCAGTGAAATTTAACCAAGAACCCATCGATACTGTTTCTTCTAATTAGCTGGATTTGTTGTGCTGTTTCTCCAGTGCTCACTTCTCTGTGTTAATGCCTGCACACTAGGAGACACTGTGAACAAGGGTATGGAGTTTACCTGAAGCTTACCCACCTGGCACCGGAACGGTGTGTACAAGGAGGGAGACATACAAAACTTTCCTGAAAAACTCTGTTGAATAAGAAAAGCTGTGGAAATCTAGGGAGAATAGGGACAAACAGCATCCAGTGTCTTTTATTAGAATACAATGGAAATTTGGATAGAGAAAAAAGACTCCCATAAGAGTGGAAATCACAAAAGCAGGTATTATTTATCCAGTTTAGCAAAACTATTCCTTCTCTTCGAGAGCTTTTACTGACTCACAGGAAATGACTCTGCAAAGTGCAGTTGCCAAACTGTGCGGGAGCTTTTATGTGGAACAAGGGCAAGTCTGGTCTCTGCTTCTCCATCTCAAGTGAACTAACTGTGGATACAAGAAACAAATATGCCCAGGGGGACTAAAAGCAGATTTTCCTCTGTAGATTTTATTTTACTTTGTATTTTGTACTGCAACAAATGAAAGCACATCCCTTGGAACGTGAAGAATGCTATTGTATGTTCACATATAAGAGCAGAACTCGGGTAAAAGCAAAACAATTCCTCCAGGCATGTTACCGTGCGCTCTGACAGCAGAGTGCATTGGACACTTAGAACAAGATAAAACTTTGTTCCCTTCCTTCAGCTAACGTAGAACAGAAAAGTGTTCTTAAAACACTCAAGAGAATTAAAACTTAACCCTTCTGGAGTTAATATTAAAATCCCACGTTACTGCAGCACCCTTATTTTACTTTACAACGGGCAAAATGTCACAACAGCATGGTAGATCATTACTCTCGAGTACTATTCCAGTTGCACTGGGCTTAAGTCTGCACTTCAGATTATCGCTTAAGCTTCCTCTGCCTGTTCTCACAGACACACGATATGCCTTCCCTACCTCAAATGATAATGGGCATCCAAGCTTTATATCAAGTGTTGAAGCCACCTGTCCTTATCTTTTATATTTTGCCACTTGACCCAGAAAACCAGTGTAGACAAAAAAGGGCCTGTTTTGCATCACTTACCCCACTGAACCAGTGAAATGATACATTAGCACTATTCAAAGCACTGGAAATTGTGCCATTGTCTTTAGTGGGCCAGGATTTCTCTTTAAAAGGTTTGGCTTTGGCAGTTATCTAATCTTCTCCATTTTATTATAATGAAATTAGAAATAAGATGCCCATTAATTCCCTCTCTTCAAACAGATTATAGTAAGAACTGTCTCCTTCATTTTGCTGCAGCCTGAGAAGTAAACTATTTAGGAAATAAGTTCTCCAAAGCAGTCAGTAGATTCAGGTTCCGGGTCTGATCGCAGGTTGTCCTTTGCTTTTTAACTTTCAGAAAAATATAATCTGTACCTACCTTTAAAAATTATCTTTAAACTCATTAAACAATAAAAATACCCTCAGGTCTTAACAAGATAATCAACCTGTGACTGTGGAGTGGCAACTAGATAAAGCTCACGAAAAATACAGAAATTATTAAATCATTAATATGGAAGTACCAATATTATAGAATATAATTTCTATAAACACATTTACTGACAAAAGCTAAGTAACATCTCTGAAAGACAAAAAACTGCAATCTGTAGTCAAACCTAAAAGGCCATCTTTTCAGGTGAAAATGCACTGAGCCATTGGTTAGCTAAAGCTGGAAAAAAATAGGGCTTTCTTTACTGCTGAATGTGAAAGTAGAAAATCCTAGGTAATTGCATTATTTAAGAGCACAGAGGTGGTACAGATCAAGAAACATCACAGAGTTACTCAGTAGGCAGCTGGGTGGGGAGAGAGGAGCATACTTTTACAGCAGCTGGAGGATTGTGTTCAATTTGGCTATCAGAAGTAGACAAACTAGCCAGCAGGCAGCAGAGACGGAGAGATGGTCCATGACTTGATGGAAAGATAAGGAACTTGGACACAGAGGCCTAAAACCCAAACAAAATTTTGCGAACAGAAAACAGAAAAAAAAAATGCATCTGGGATTTAGCACATTATTTCCCCTCCCCGCCCCCCCGATCTGCATGTTTTCCATGTTAGTAAAATAAAAACTAACATACTGTTTAATCTCGTGTAAAATATGTGTGTGTGTGTATGTGTCTGTACATACACACACATCCTTGAGAAGCGAGACCACAGATTCTGAGCCCCCAGTGGGTAGTGGCTCAGGGAAAGGTACGCCTGAGCCCCAGGGCAGATGTCACTGCTTGTGGGACTGCAAAGCAGCAGAGCTTTCCTCCCATGAAGGCCTATCCCCAGATCCAGGTTACAGGAAGGAGCAATGTTGCTGTCTACCTAAGCAAGGGAAAGCTGAAGATCACGCAGGTTGAGTGGAGTGACACCTACGTGGCAGCCTGGCAAGGGTCCAGCTGGGAAGAACGCTGAGAAGATGAAATCCTTACCTAAGGTGATTAAGCAGAGTCCCATTTACTTCAGCAGAGCTATGACATTTTACACTAAGGGAGGATGTAGCCACGTTTTCTTCCTTTGTTTCGTGTTCTTATTCACAGTCCACAGGAAGGCTGAGATTGCGATCACGTTACACCTTGTTCAAGACACACAGACCTGTACACCTGCTGTACACCTTCCTTTCTAGTTCACTGGGTTTTTAATTGTGTGCTTTCATTTTATGCTTATGCAGGGACAAACACGTCTCTTTAATTCTACCTATTAGCATTGTCCTCTAATCCTACCCTTAAAATAGCAGAACAAAGGCAGTAAGTAAAATTTGTTGTGCTTGAATGAATTCAGAATGTATTTTTTTAAAGGCAAAACACCAGGCTTTCATCAGCAGAGCAGTGAGTCACCCTATCAACTGTACCCAGAATAAATAAGAACTGCATCCATTGAAATTAAAACTGTGTGCTTTCCCTTAATGGGCAAATGTATCTGAGGAGAAACTGTTAGGAGAGAGTGATCCAGCTTTTTGGGATGTCATTCCTTTCTCCTCAGCCATACCATTGTAAAACTTTCTGAAATAATTTTTTTGTGTTCCTAGAAACACAAAAGGCACATAAGATGCAAAACAATACTCTGTGTTCTTAGTTGCTAGCAAAAACATTCTCTATCACAAAAATTTTCATACTAAGGGTATTCTTACAGTCATTCCTGATATCACATCATTTATTATCTTATTATCTTTCTTGTTATTGACAGTATTTTTTTTTACTGCAGCAGCTTCACTGCAACACCATGCATGGACACATAGGATGAGAATCCCTGTGCCCTAGGGTACACAATATAAGGACAACAAAAACATGAAAGCAAAAAAGGAAAACAGCTTACTAGGAAAAGGGCCAGAGTCTCACACACTTGATTACCTTAATGAAAAGTCTCTTATTCCTACAGTATTCCCATTGACCTTATAGGTATTTGAGGACTTAAGTCTTACAAGCGTATCAGAATTTGGCCTAAACTCTGGATTAAAGTAGGATGATGGCAGACCGCTCTGTATCACTTGCCTGTCAGGGATCAAGGCTACCAAGCAATCACACCAATTTTCCAGAACCAGACTTTGGCTGTCCTTTGCTGAAATTTTCACCGGTACACAGCTGTGTATCTTAAGGATTTGAGATGTGATAGAACTGACAAAATTACAGGTTTGTGTCATTATCTACAGGCCCTTTCAATACCTGCTTGCTTGCTTCAGAAAGCAAAACCCAGTGAAGTTACTTATATATTCCATTTAATGCAAAAATTCAGTCAAAACCAAGTACTTGATAATGTATTCGTAAAATGCTTTTTTTTTTCAGTTCATTATAACTATTTCAAAATTAGATCCAAATTTACCTAGAATGTTAAGGAGTTTACTTACATTCATAGTTGGTATTACACCTAAATAATGTTACCTTCAGTAATTGAAATTCAGTGGCATGCCCAAAGCAAAATGCAAAAAACCCTCTTCTCTAGCACGGTAACTATGAGCTCTTCAAAGAGTACCATTTTATTTAGTCATTTTACCTTTGTAAGGCTTACAATTTTTGCACGTGAAAATGTCAGGTTTATCTGTTTGTTGGCCAGTCCGAATGATTTACCTAAGATCTTGTGAGGTTATTTAAAATTTCCTTCTAGGAAGCTCAGTAGCTTCTGACTTGTACTATTTGTGTATGCACTTGCTGTCATAATAAACCTTTCTGGCTGCCAGCTGCTGTATCAATTCCTTGAAACAGCAAACAGGCAGGACAAGCTAGAGCAGACGGAAGGTTGCTCTAATTGAAGATGGGACAGTTATTTGGCAAATGGCTCCCTTACTTAGCGCTAACTATTCTTTGCTCTCTCTGAGTTTGTCACTGCAAAGGAACATCACCATAGTTGTTAGAGATGGAGAGTCACATTAGAACCTTATTTCAGCACAGAATTAATCTTACCTGTACATTTCCAGTGGTTTAGTCAGTCTTGTGAACATCTTGAGTGACAGCACCTGCTCGTTTTCTGTAGGAAAGTACTCCACCGTTTGATATATTTCCTTTGCTCATTTTATCCATGTAAAATCTAATCCTCCTCTCTATATAACAAGACTGCTTAGGTGGGCTCTAAAAGTTTAGGACTCTCTTTGTGGCCTGAACTATATGGGTAACCAGATACTTCTACGGCTTTTCTCAAAAGAGCCCCTCAGCACTGAAATTTCCTTCATTTATAGATAGCTAACACTCCGCTTATAATCACACACAAATCCAGATTAGGTATACTAAAGCCTAATCATCCAGCTACTTTTAATGCATGCATCCAATAAATGAATGCCTGGGTTGAGAAATCACAGATTTCATTTTCAGAACTGCAAACTATCAACTCTACAACTGAAAAGGTAAGTAAATGCTCAACATCTGTGTAAGCCAGACCCTTGTAGTACCTCAGGCTGCGTGTTCATAACCTGGGGCAGGGAATACGTATGGATGTACTTGGAAATGTAGACTTTCTTCTGTTGTGCTAGCAACAAAATTGCTCTGGCAGCCATTTCTACCTCCATCATCTGTTATGTTTCCCTCAGCATTCCTTCTAATCCCATTAGGGTTTGTGGCACAGACGACTGGGAATTCAGTGCAACAGTCAACTCTCAATAGCAACCGGGAAAGAATCCCTTCAGGCCAAATGTTCCCACAGGTATGTATACTCAGATCCCTCTAATAGCCCCCTAAGCCTAAAGGACATATTTCAAGTGACAGAAGGAGGGAAACATTCATGTTCTGTCCCTTCGAGCATGATTACAGTCATCATTTGAGGCCTGGAAATTGCAGGGTATATTTCTCCATTTCAGAATAATTTCGGATGTTTCATCATAATCTAAATTTCATCAAAAGCAGACTATAGCAGAAGAACTTGATGATGAGATTTGCTTTGGGATCTCCATGTTTTATTTCTAGTTCGCTCTCTCTTAACATATTTATTAGTAACATTTTGCAACATCTTACATCACTTGTGACTGCAAACCAAGATGTGATGTGACTAACAGAGAAGGGAAATCACGCATAATGAGATACAGCTAAGTATAAATACCCGCCTTACTTCAAACAAAAAAAAGGAGTGGAAAGGAGGGGAAAGAATTTCTCTGTGACGTATATTTTTAGACAGATTCATGAAAAAGTCATTTCTGGAATGGTTTTGATTACTCATTTTAGTCTTTCAGAGCTTCAAGTACATTGTTACAAGCTGTCTCCATCTGTCAAATCTCTCTTAAGTGATGCAGAGATCTACATAGAGAGAAGAAAGAAATACCAGATTTTCCTTAAAAAGCTCTAGGCTGAAAGCTAACTATTTTAAAAATTAAGGTTGTTTTTTTCTGTTGTCTTTTTTTTTTCCTATTTTCTTTTTTTGGATAGTTGCTGGTAGTACAGTGAAATTTTCCTATATCCAGACCACAAAAAGAGAAATGTCCCTAAAGAAGCTTTACATTATGAACAAACCACCTCTTCTGTATTTGTGTGCCCTGCTTACCTAGCTCATGTTTGCTAAAAGCCAGTAGTCTTGGATTTGTTGCTAAAAGAAAAACTGCTTTAAAGATGAAGGCAGAGGTATTTACTGGGTCATTCCAGGTTGGAGAAGATGAATGCGTGAAATGTTTCCATATATAGTTCCTGTGTCTTTGAGTGTCTTTTTTTAAAAAAAAGATCAATAAAGTAGAAAATTAGAAGTAGAAATATTTTTCTAAGCTTTATTGAATTTTCTGGTCATATCTGCTTTCAAGCCTTCTACCCTTGTATTGATTTCTGACAGTGTGCATATGTAGGAGGGATGTGCACATCTCTTCGTGAGTCAGTTGACAAGAGAAAGGAATGCCAGCAACGGTGGGAACCCTGCCTCCCATCCCCGTGCCTATGCACTAGCTGCTGAATGCATTTGCAGATTGCTGTTATGTCTCATAGTATAACAAAATAAGCTCCAAAAGCAAAACCAATCAAACACCCCTCAGCAAGCCACTGCTAAGAAGTGTTTTTGCATTCTTTGATTAGCATCCACAATATTAGTAGAAAAACAGCCTCTAAAAATAAGTGGATGAGGTCATGCTACAGAGGTGTTTAACTTGAATCTGAAAATGCGAAACATCCCATGCCATGCACTGATACTCTTCCCTTACCGTTTAACAACCCAAGGTTGTCACCGCTGCGTACTACTGGTTAGCTACTTCCTTTTCCATTTCTTTTTTGCTTTGAGGTCACTTATGAGTCTTATACTCTGCATTGCCCTGCCTGAACAATGGCTGTAAGAAATGTAAGCAGTTGTTCCTGATCCATTCAGCAACTCTCTAATAACTTCACTGCTCCAGCATTGACTATGTAAACAATTTTTCTGACCACATAAAATTCAGTGGATTTCTTACTGAGAGCATCTATTCATTCAAAGAAAATAGTATGGATATCAATGGAGAAAACAGTGTGCATATCAATGGATGAAGTCTAGGTAATTCTAGCAGGAAATAATGTCAAATCCTTTCTACTGAGACCAGGTCCTCTAAGTGATTTAGTGCCCCTCTACATCCACTGAAATCTGATATTCAGCTAACGGAAAGAGAAGGTTTCCAAATGATAGATTACAGGGACAATAACAGACAGGATGTCAAATCCTGAAAGACAAATGATTTCTATTTATTTGTTATCAAGGTTTTTTGCATGAAAGTCTCTTTCATATACCAAAATTAATATCAATTTGCTGTGACTTCCTCCATCTCAATAAATAGCTTTGGAACTGCTGCAATTCCTCAGCTGCATTTTAACCATTTGATAAGCAGCCTTTTGTCATATACCAATATACAATTTATATGGCTGAAATGTGCCTTTAACACAAATCAGAAGTGAAGCGATCAAATAAATCTCTGGTATAATTACAGGGCTTCCAAGTAAGCGACAGTAAGATGAATTTGACTCGAGGCTGTATATTTAGCCTAAAAACAACCAGCCTGGGCATCTCAAATCGGACAGACTCGGCACACGTGCAAACGCTACAGCTGCCACCGTGATGCAGATGCTAATAATTCAGCAGCTTTGTACCCTGTGATTATGCACGTGCTGTGTAGTGGCTCAGATTAAAGAGTTAAACAAAGTGCTTCTCCCTCCCCTCTTGGCGGAAAGATAATTCAAACCCATCTGATATTCACAAACAGTTGGACGGCAGCTGAAGTTTCATTAGGAATCCCACGTATGGCCAGAAGCAACATACACCTCGGTGTTTCCGGGAGCCGCAGGCAGCCAGAACAGATGGTAGAAATCATCATCCCCAGACAGTCATCAGGGGAACCTCAGGCCACATGCTTGAATTTTTCTCAATGAACTGCATACAAGGCAGGCATTCGATCCATGTGACGGCAGCTGCCGGGTCCTGGGGGAGCGGGAGGTGGTGGAGTGGAGGAAGGCTCTTGCAGGTTATTAATAGGTCACGCTGTGACATTAGCAGTCCGGAAACATCGCCTCTCCCGGGGGGCTAAAACAAAAGCAAGGGAGAGGTTCCTCATAATTCAAACACAGTTCAGTGCTTACAGATTACAGCACATAATCTGCTTGGCAACAGCACAGCACGCAGAGACACTCTGCTATCTGATTTCCCTCTTTCTTCTAGCTGTTTCCATTAGAAATGTCAAAAGGAATCCTTGATGCAGTAAATGTCCTATGCAAAGCTTGAGGGAGGAAGAGCACAGCTTCCCTGAGATTTTCAGAATGAGACCCGGAGGCAAGGCTGATGGTGATGGCTGAGCTCCCTCGTTCAGATGTCCGCAACCTTTTTGTTCCGTTTGTGACATGCCAGACGCTGCTTTACTCATTGATCATCGCCGCCTGTCTGAATCACCGAGCCTCTTCTGTGAGCAGAGAGACTTGCTGCAACTGTCTGCCTCATTAGAGGGAAACTTTCCTTGGTGATACTTTGGAGGTAACAAGGCATTTGGAGGAAGAATCTTAAAATATTTCATTTGACAAGGAGGATAGTTTTAAAAATCATTACCCCAGCCCTACAACTGCCCACCTTTTTGCTCTCATCCCAGCCCTCCCGTGCATAGCCAGCCATGCACGCCAGTCTGCAGATGGAAAGTCTCCAAACCTCAGGCCTGCTTTAAATGTTCTCTGTCCAGCGCTGGCAGGTCGGGGAGATGGTACTCGGCCAAGCACTCCAGAATTACATCCCAGAGAGCACAGTAATATAAATATATATACATGTGGGTTTGTGTGTACAGAAATAAGTGGGTGAGGGTGTGTGTGCGTGTGTATTTGTAAATACAAATAAAATTACTTCATACCTGGAAGCTACTTCCTTTTTGATTGCTTATACATTCTAAGTATAAAATGGAGTTTATCAGGATCTGAAGCAGACAGATTTTGCAGTTAAATATGCCTTAAGATTTTTGTTATGCTAAGTGAAGTTCTTCAGCAGCCACCTTTCTCTATAGAAAAACTTGATTATTTACCTCCTTTGCAGGAATTTTTGTTTTGTTTTGTTTTGTTTTTGTTTGGTTCCTGCCTTGCACAGCAGACAGCCCTCATTCACACTCCTGGTGGTCTTTCTCTTCTGCTGTGCCAGATACTGAATTTCCCACTCTCTTGCTTGCCTATCCAACTCAGGTAGCTCCTGGGTAGGTAGACCTCAGCTGATGCGTCTCAGCTTCTCCAACAAATTCCAGTGCTCACCAGATCATTACTTAGGACAACAAATCCTAAGTCCTGTCCTAAACATTCTTTCCACCACATCCGTTCTTTGTGTTGTACAGGGAAACCATGAGTGTGGACTGTGCAGCGTCTGATACACCAGGGTTTTCCAGGATTGATTGCATGTGAACTTCACAAATTGCCTGGCCAAACAGCAGAAACCTGGATTTCCCATGCAAACACTGACCATTTGTCTGGAACTTCCAGGAGACAGGAAGACTGGCTAGGGAGGGAGAGAAGTGAAGCTATACTTGGTACTGTAAATTGATTACGGCACTCAGCAGTAAAATTTGCCTATTAAACCACTTTTTGGAAACATTTACTCATGCCTGCAATATGGGGTGAAAACCTGGAACCTGAAATTACTTTGCCACTCTGTTAAAGATTAGCTAGCCCAAATGAGCAAGGCTGCAGATCTGCTCGTGTTGTCAGTCCTGAGAAATGAGACACAGTCTGTTCAGCAGTTCTGTGAATTCAACAGACATCCCGGGAGGTCCCTCTTGCGCTGTTATCCTGCATCCCTGACATCTTTTGGAAACTGGCAGTGTCCCAAAATATTTTCTAGAAGTAACTGAGGGCGATTTAAAAATGGGCATGTGCAGCATCAAGTTTGGGATACTGGACACTCCTACACTGAGCTGGTGTCTAAAGAATGACTCTAGGCAGGAGCCTATGCTGCCAGTGCAGCTGCAGTAAGGCTTCCCTGGCCATAACAAAAGAGGCAAGGTTTGCAGGGAGAGGTAATGTCTTTTATAGAGCAACTGTCAGAACTGGAAAAAATGAGCAATGTTTCATGCTTATAGGACCCTCTTCAGGCCTGAAGCTGAAGCAGGAACTTTATGTGTGGGAACATAGCTGTTAACAGCGATTCTTAATTGTCACAACCACTAAGGGTTGTGAGATTGGAAATGATGATACATTACATCCTCGTGCCAAAGTCTGACACTTGACACCCTTTCAAATCCTCCTATTGTCTGTTCATATGTAAAAGACCTCAACTCTTACAGACTGGAGCTTGTGCTGACTTGTCATAGTTTATGTACTACTCTCCCACTGGCCTTTTTTTTAGAAGAATATGTGGTAGCAACAGTAAGGACTCTTGTCAGGACAGCAGATTAATAGGAATGCAAATAGAGGTGTTTTTTCATCTGGGGCTGCAAGAAGTGTGAAAAGTTCAGCCACCACAAAACATTACTGAAGAAAACATTCCTTTTTTAAAAGACAGTTCTATTAAAAATAATTTTTCCCTTTAACATAGAAATTACTTTTATCCTAGCAAGAATTATCTACAGTACTAAGTCTAGACACGTTCTTCTTTATTACAGAATATTTTTGTATGAGCCGCTTTCAAAAAGAGCCTTTTATGTTCCACCAACTGATGAGTGTTAATGTCAGTGCAAAGAACAGGAATTTAAAAGAAAAAAGTTAATGATGTTGGATGAAATTAGAATTTGTGAAAGAAGTCAAGCTGACAGTTCCCCATGAACTCCATATTCATGCACAGATGGATGCAGACCTACTGGGAGTAAGGACCTAATGGGATGCTACCTTCCACCCTTCTCCCATCTCTAAGTGCCGTTCGGTGTTGCACATGTTCTCTAGCCCAAAGTCCCCAGTGACCGTCTCACACTGCATTTCCCCTAGGCCAGTCCCATCAGTGCTGCAGCTGCATCTGCTCTGGCCCAGGTAAGTTCTTCCACACTGTCCCACCAACACAACAACTACTTGGTTACATCAGATGTGGCACATTAATTCTGATAGCCTATCCAACAGTAATCGGTGCTAAAGGTCTCAGAGGTGAGTGCAAACCAACAAATACACAACATCAAGCATTTAAGCATGTCTTTAATAATTCTAACACAGGGAGGATGTTTTTAATTTATCTCTAAATTTGTATTGACCACGTTCCCTGAAAGCCTTTTTTTTTAAGCTAGGGTAGCTAAGGTTATACTGGCCATTTTCAACTTCCTGTTTTAAGTTTCCAGTGGAGTGAAGTTTCACAGGTTAATTTTTTTCTGCTGTATCTCTATACCAGTTATAAACTTCTTACCTTTAATGTTACTGTTCTTGTACTCCTGTGAATAGGAAAGCTAACTGATTTTTATTCCATCACCGTGTATCCATTACCTACCTAAAATAATTTTGGATTTTATATGGAAGGCCTTTAAATGGAATCTTCCTTTTATGAAAGGATTTCCAGAGCCATAAATATTTTGTATTGTTCCTTTTCAGACTTGAAGTTTTGCTTTAGAAATAAGAAAAAAAAATTAACACTCTTTTCAAGGAGAGATCTCACCACTTTTATTTTTTCAAGGTGTGAAGATGTGCACTTATAACATGTCTATTTTCATTCTCTGATTCAAGATGACAGCTCAGTTACATGTCCATTTGCTTCCTGCAGGTGATAGAGGCAGTACTGCTGAACAATGTATCAATGGGAATTGGACAAGGCTGTTTAGCTCATTTTATCACATGCCACAGCCTCCCAGACATCATAGCACAACATCATGTCTTTCCTACTAATATCAGCTGAATGTCCAAGTTTTATCCTGAGAAGAGCTCATACAAAATCAATAAATGCATGGGTAAAAATCTTAGCTTTGTAAATAATACCTGCATGAGGTACTGAGCCACACAAAATGGCAAGGAAAATCTAGTACCAAGGCTGAGATGCTGGATCACAAGAAAAGTATGTGGTCACATATTAAGGGAATGGTCTGTGCCAGTCCTGTGGCATTAGCACAGTACGAACATCCTGAAGCAGAGTCATGATCAGCACATTCTCTTTGGCTCACTATAGTGGAGTAAAAGGACAAGGCTTCACCAAAAATGTACGGGCTTATTTGCAGACATAGCAGGGAGGATATTACAGCTTCTGGCAAGGCAATGAACTATGCAAGGCCAAGAAGGAGCAAACTAGACCACAGTGGGAAAAGAAACTATCTCAGAGCAAGCTTATGCTATTTTCCTAACCTGACACAGTAGTTCAACAAATCCTTGGAGTGTCAGAAAGAAGCAGGCTGAGAAAGGTGATGGGAGGATAGCAGAGAAGCAGCATTAATTCAGTGTGATCGGTGACTCAGTCACTGAGTTACTGATTGCCAAACATAACCCTGCACCTTCAGAGAATATGAGCACACAGAAAGCTTTAAGAAAAGCAAAGGTACATTAAAAACACGCATGAGAAAGGCAAACACTGAGAAAATAGGAAGGACAGAGAATGGCAAACACAGAAAAGGAAGCAACAGAAATAAAGGCAAATATGCACAGAACAACCAATGGACAGAGAGAAAGGTAAACACATAAGCAAAAAGTAGTGATTAAAAGAAAGGTTATCCCATAAATCTTTCTGGATTTTTTTCTGAGCCTCTGATGAAAGGATTCAGTTGTAACAATGATCTTACAACATAAAGACAGTATGGAAATTAAAATCTGCCTTAATTAATAGCTATAAAAAATTTGTAATTGTAAATAATAGACTTCTCTTTTTATATTGTTTGTCTTTCACAGTTGCAGAAAAAATTCTGGTGATGCAAATGACAAAAGGTCAAAATCTATGAAGCAAATAAAAAAACAGGAAAAGATACTTTTTTTTTTTTAGTGAGCCTTGGATGGTGGCAATAGTGAAAATACTATAACTTTGCTTTTTTATCACTCTATCAACTGTACCAGCTTTTCACATATGCAAATACTTACGCATTACTGGTTGACTGATGTGGGAGCAGGAAGAAAACTCACTCTTTTGAAGTATTCTCTCAGCTCAGGATTACTGAATTATGGTCAAGATTTAGTACAGCATGATTTCCCTTTACAAAATTTTGCAGTTTGCACCAACACATCTTGTAGCCACGGAATAAATTTCAGATAGCATAATCCAAAAGACAAGAAAAAATGAGCTTCTGTATTTTTCTAACACAGTGTCAACCTGAAATATTAACAGTGCCTAAAGAAAAATCACGTTGTGTTTCTGAAGGAACTCCCACACACAGATGTAGGTATTTTCTGGTATGAAAAATTGGCCATCTGAAGTGGCCTAGCAAACTTCTAAGTCAGAATTCAATGTCTTAAAAATATTCTCAACAATAACAAATACATCCAGTTGTTTTGTTGCTTCTTTAAAAAGCATAACAAAGCATCAGGTGACTAGCTGTCCCGCTGACAGTTAGCTTTGACAGGAGGTTATTTTCCAGGGTCAGTGTTAAGTAATTAAAGATCTCTCTCAAAATTCCCCTGGGATTATTTCTATTGACTTAGAAAGCTATAAATGGGACCCCTGATTCTCCACCTCCTCACTCAGTGGTTCACATGAGGCTGCAATGTCAATAGAACTGGAAAGGACTTCCCCTGAAACAGATGAGGACATGTGCCGGTTATTAAAGAACTGCATTAGGTAAATCTTTATAGACGAGCATTGGGAGACTTCATGAGTTCTAGCAAACAACAAAGTACTATAAAGTACTATATGTCTTTTTCTAATAACTAAACTAGGAACCTACCATAAATTACAGAACTGCTTCAAAATACAAGCAAGCAAGCTGCCTTTCTCCTTCCCAATATTAAAGCCTTTGAGATAATGAACTATAATCAAATCTGGCTTATGTGTTATATTGCAGACTTTGATTAAGTCAGGATACAGTCACTTCCTACTACACAATGCCTTGTGCTGCTAGTTCTCCTGTCAAAACCACAGTCTATGACACCACCGAGGTCATCACAGTTGTTCTGAGTCTACTCTGGTGCAAACTGGAATGTCTCAGAAAAAAAAGAGGGACTTAAAAAAATTTTGCTCTGAACTTGGAAGAACTCCACTGCAGCAACAAAATCTGCTCTCAGCTGGAACAAAAATGTACCTTTAGCCACAAACGGCAGTCTTCCAGCAGCCTGAACAACACATAGAAAGGTAAGGAACATAATTTCAATAAGGTAGAAGTGAAACAAAGGTGAAGTTAATCTCCAACAGAGGTGATTAAGAAAGAAATATCTTAAGCTCTTGCAGACAGCAGCGGAACTCCACTCCTTCAGGAGGTGCCATTGGCAAAATGTCCTTCCTTCCATCTTTCCTTCCATAAACAGGTGATGTAGACTATTTTAATTCAAAAATTCTAATTAGCATATGCCGTACAGCAGGTGCTCTAGCAAAATCATAGGCATCTGAATAAAAGCTTAAAGGCCTTGGATTATCTTCTAACACCAGGACAGGAGACTTTAATCAGGTCTGATAAGTCTGGCACATACTGAGAGTTAATTAGGTTTAGCAGTAGCAATCATAATGGAAATGCTTGGGTTTGTGGGGTTTGTTGTTTTCTTTTTTACGTCAGTAGCAAGACCTGAGGAGAACTCAGCTTACACTTTCAAGGTGATTTCTTTGCTACCTTGGGGGTCTGAGGTTTTGTCTTCTTCTGGTCTCTTCTGGTGGCCAAATTCCAGCTGTAGGTGTTATTGTCCTTTTGGATAATTACTTAAATGCATGGGTGTATCATAGCTGGAACATATTACCAGGACAAAACAGAAACATAACACATGTACTGCTGTAAATTTGCATGCAGAGCACGCAATTCGCTTCAGGGAAAGCAAATATCTAAGAAATGGCACCTAAGAAAGGACATGCCTGAATCAGGCCTTCCATCATGAACTCTTAGGTAACCCAAAAAAAAATCTTCCCTGAGAAGCATGTTTTACGTTTCTTTATTTATTGCCAGTTGATATATGACCAGTCCCAGAGACTTAAATCCTCTTGGTTTGGGCAAGGATTGCAGAATTTCTCCCTTAGGGTGTGTATTGTTGTCCTGAAAAATCATTAAAGCTGTTCATGACCCGAGGTGCTAATGTAGTGTCTTCACATTTCCAGTAAACCAGTTTGCAATGTATTAATATAGGAAGCATTTGATCTCAAGTCAAATAACTTCATTTTCCTTCTTAGCCAAAAAAACTCGTATTACCCTTCTCCACTGGAAAGTCACAACTTACCAACTTCCTTATTAAAAATAAATTTGTGCTTCAGCACAGTAGCACCAAAACCAACCAGCCAAACAAAAGGACAAAAAACAAGCATAAAGGCCAGAAAATATGAATGCAGGGGGCTTGAGCAGAAGGAGCTAAGCTACTTCCACACTAAGAACTGGCCTCCCAGAAGAGACATTGAGTACTTGCATGATTAGACCAATGAAAATGATTTCACTTTGGAATGAATTTATGACCCACTTTCAAATCCCTGAAGAAAACAGGGATTTAAAATGGGAAAGCTGAAAAGCCACAACAGCAGCAATGCAAACGTCTGCTCTTTTTCTTGGTCTTATAATAGTGTCATGGCCCTGATGTTAAAAAAAAACAAACCCACAGTATGTCAGCGACGTGCTGGAGGCAATGGAAGTTATCAATCAGTAATGTGAAGTGGATTTAAGCAGGTTATTAGAGGGCAAAATTCAATTGATTGATGGTTAGGGAAGTACTCACTGACGCGGAGGTTTCAAGGAATTACAATCTGATTAAAATTCCATTTTAGAAATGAAGGATATAGGATGCTAATCAGTCTAAACCACAGATTATTAGTGCCAGCTATTTGTAACAGCTGGGACTATTGTGATAAAAACAAAACGTGACTCAGTTTTGGTGAGAGGGGGATCATTTATTTATTTTGAGAAATAGAGCACATCAGAGTAAAAAACACCCATGCACCAAGCTTGCTGGTCTCTGATTGTCATTTAACACCAGAAAACCCAGTTGTCTTTTGGTCAGCTTAGGTGGGAAAGAGAAAACCTGGATCTCTTCAGTAATCTACAGTGCAATAAGGTTCTGCATGTTCAGCAGAGCCACCTCAGGAAGCTCCAGAGTCCTCTATAGCACTTCAGACTAGGGTGCTTAGGGAACAAATGTGGATTTAGACTCCTACCAGCAAGACAGGCTGTAAGAATGTTTCTTTTACAGATCTTATGGTAAGATAAAATCAGTGTCTGTAGTCCTAAAAGACTTCTCCTTTTTTTTCTCCTTATTTTAGGATGAATATCTATTTGGGCTAGGAATTTGAAAACTCAAAGAAACCTTTCAGTAACAGTAGCTGAGATCTGCCTCATTGAACTTATGTCCCTATAAAGTGGCAATCTCATGGGCTTGCTTGAGAAAGAAGAAGATTTAAGGCAGTATTTCTCATCAGCTCCTAAATTAAGCAGACCATTACTGCACTGCAGTATTTATATCATGGTTTTAGTAGCCTCAAATTTGAGCTTTTCCAAACCACATTTGGAATGCAGTGTCTTGTGCTTTGTGTGTTTTCTTTCAGCTCTGCTATTGACAGTATTGGTTTGCTCTGGCATGGCTTCTACTTATGAGTACAAAGAGCTGTGACATTTCAGAAGAAGATGGGTAAAGTCATACTTAAGATTTAAATCCTTTAACTGGAGCCAAACATCTGTTATCCATTGAAGTTGTGAGCACTGATCCAAATTTGGAGTTATTCTGGCAAATTAGGTCAATTTCTAAAAATTTATCAGGACAGCCTCTAAATAAGGAGATTTGGTTTGGTAAGAATACAGGCAGAATACGTTAATAACTCCTAATTTCCACGTATTTGATTCCCCTGGCAAGGAGGGTGTTTGGCCCTGAAAAAAAAGGATTTCTAAATTATTTCTAAGCACCTACATATGGCATTAAAATACACAAAGATATTTATCACTTATTTATTATTAACTTGTTTAAAAAACAAACAGTTCCCTGAACTTGATGAATGTAAATTCATTTGGGGAGATATCAAACATAAAATAAAATTAATTAAAAACAAACAAACAAATTCCAGTCTGTTCCCTTCATCCAGCAAAGACCACTGGCATTTAGACCTCTATGGCCTAATTTAGGCAATGTTTCACTTCTGGAGCTGACCTCATACTATGAAGCAGAAAATACCTGGGGCAAAAAGAACATCTGGTAGACTTGAAAAGATTGAATTTTCCTGACAGGCTTGTCGCATTCCTGCCTCAAATAAAGAATCTGTTATGTGGCCTCCATAGAGCTAACGAATCACTGGGAGAAGGTCAGCAGTTCTTCAGATGTGCCTAGCTTTGCAGCTCACATTTCCAGGTAAGGAACAGCCCTTTTATGTAAGGAAGGGACAACTTATAGTCACTTTATTGCCATGGGAGAGCTTCTGAATAGAGTCTACTCCTGGCTTATATCCCTCTCTCTGTCACCCACTGATACAGGCACATGCCAGACCTTAAAGACCTACTAGAAAGAAAAGTACATGGTAGAGGTGTTTCAGCAGTTAGGGTGAAAGCTGGGTTTTTGCATACGTTATTCAATGACACTAGATGGCAGAGCAGCTGTTTTGAATTAGTTAAAATGTCATCTTTCAGAGTGGTTTGTTGTTATTTTATTTTATGACATTACAGTTTGAAACGGTGTTGACATATATCTATGCAGGCTTTTGATTTTAATGAATTTCTTGGCTGAAGGCTGAAGTCAAAAGTATAAGAGGATCAAAATGAATTTTTTCATCTAGTCTAAGGGTGACAACAGACTAAAACAGAGGAACAGAAAGGACCGTCCAGCAGCCATTTGGCGACATCAGCTGAATCTCTGTTCCTTTGATAAAGGAGGATACAAAAGTCTGGGGTCTACGTGAAGTTGTTGAATTGGGGAACTGGAAGATTTTGGACAGGACTCTGAAAGAAAAGTTCAGAGCACTACAGAAGGATGTCAGTAGTTTGGGATTAGAAATGAAGAGCGCTGGGTCTGGGCTTCAAGACATAGAGACTGGTTCCTCCTGCTCCCAGGGCCCAGCTGAGGCCATGTGCTCTGGCTGCAGGAGCCCCCCGAGCCCCATGAGGCCCTCGTCTCAGAGTTACGCGCATGAACTTCTGTGGGGCTTTCCCTAGCAGCACCTTCCCACCATCACCCCTGCCAGCAGGCTGATTTTCACCTCATAGGTATCATCCTGCAGAATAACTTCTCCTTGGACAAATCCATATGAAGCCTAAGGCACTTGTCCATCATGGCCTGTAGAAGGGTGGGCATGCTGCGGCTGTTTTCACCCTCCATATCCCAGAGAAGCATGATATGTGCTAACATGACCAATTGCTCACCCAACATTGCTTAAAACTGTTCACCTGTAAACACAGGAGTTTTAAAGGGGTCCTCATAGGGATGAGATCAGTATTAACCCTTGCTGAATTTCCAGGAAGACCCACACAATCTCTAAAATAATATAATTTTTCTGAAAAAAAAAATTCTGGAAAGCAATAAAACCTTTCCTGTTACAGCACTTTTCACTCAAGGCTCTGCTTATGGCTTATAAAGAAGGAGATGTACTGCATCCTTGCTGCCATCAGATACAAGGCAGAAAGACGCAACTGCAAGGAACCAGTGACATGACGAGGAGCAGAGACTCCCAGATCCCTGCCCCACCCACTGGACCATGCTGTTGAGTCGTCATGCTGCAAACCCCACTCAAAAGTGGAGCCGTTGGGTCTAACATGTGTTCTTTACAGCCACAAGGTAGAAGGCACCCTTCTACAGCAAAATGCACTTCATTCCCATCTCTCTGTCAAATTCAGCCGACCTGGAAATGTTCAACAAAGCCATGTAAATAGCTCAAACAATCTCCCTTCAGGACCAAAAAAAACCAGTTCAGACAGCTTTGCACCCCGTTTCTGTCTCCTTCCCTCACAGAGCCAAGTGAGGGTATTTTACTGAAATGAGTGTTTGCAAGTATAAATTTCAGGACTGCACCATTATGTCACAGAAGAGATAGAGATAAAAATGTGAGCAAGACTGCTTTTACAAGACTGTACCATGAAATGAGAGTTTCCAGGGCCTGCCTTCTGATGTTTTGGGGTCTGGCATGAGCCAGAGCGCAGAGGTGAGAGCAGTTTGCAGAGGGTAATTGCTGTCCTTTGGCTCCGCGCATGGGGTTAGGGCCATCACCCTTTCCCCTAGCAAGTGCTGCTGCCAGCAGAGAGGAGGATGTAGTCTGCTGCCAGAACAGACTGCAGACACACATCTGTAAACACAAGCTGTAAACATCACTTTGCACCTCTGCAAACTGGACAAAGTCTGCAAAGAGGGCTGAAAGAATGAATTAACGAATTCAAAGAGATGTTGGCATGGGAGTTGCTATGGAAGCAAAAAGAAATATTTTTAGATTGTTCTTGCATCACATATTCTCCCACACAGAAACTCCCATTCCCTCAAATTACCTTTAGCGAGGAGTGAAAGAGTAGCATCTCTTCACTTCATCATCCATTCTGCCTGTTTTCTGAGCTGGTAGCGAGCCCATGTTGGACTTACATTGCGGTCCCCTGAGAACCTGAAAGTTATTAAAAGACAGAAAGATATATGTGGCTGCTATACGGAGAAGGCATGAAATTTTTTTGTAATTTGAAATCCATGGCTGACTTCTGTGCATTCATGTAACGAACATTCATTTCTTTCTTTCTTCTGCAACTTCTGGAAGTGCAGCTGACATAATATTAACTCAGATATACAGACCTCCTGTGCAAGAAAAAAAAAAGTGCATTAGTTAAATTGCATGCATTATGCAGAAGACATAAACAGCCACATGTTTGTGCATAACTGGATGATTCCCTAGGGAGTAATTAGCATTTTGGCAGAGCAGCTTGCAACTATTTCTGCTCTTCTGCCAGAGAAATTTGATGGGGAGGAGCCTGTTTTAGTTACTAAAAAACAATTCATTGTATAATATTTTAGTATAGCTACAAGATACATTTCAAGGTAGATAAGCTAGCCAACTTTGATATTATCTATCTACCAGTGACCTCTTCCCTCATATTCTCTTGCCAGTTTTAACGACAGTTTTAAGATAAAATGTGAACCGGAAAGAAAGAGTACTGCTAATGGATGGTCTTTCTGAAGTATTGCTGCATTCTTGAAAATCTACATTTTTAAGCAAACATATTATTTTCCCCTTAATGTTGTCATGCAATAAAATTGATTCAAAGTAGCATTAGGGAAAATACTCTTTCAGGACTGGCAAGTATCTTACTCAGAGGAAAAGACTCCTACAATGTCTATAAGCCAGTGGGCTGTGGGGCTGTACAAAGACCTACATACAGTTGCCAGGCTGCAGATAAGGATCACTTTCACAGAGCAAGTCACAGGATGGTGGGGAGAGAGCCTGAGACATCCGGTTTGCACAAGTTCCTCTTTATAGTCATGCTAAGAAATGCTACCCCTCAGATAAGACTTCCCACAGCAGACATTTCTTCCTAGATCCAGTACAGTGTGTTAAGAGGGTGCCACCAAGCACCCCAATGCAGCTGGGGGTAGGTGTTCTCAAAGCGTTAATGTTTGGTTTTACAATGCATTTCTTTAGCCAAAGAAGGGAGTAATGAAATAGAAGTCATATGCCATGAAACGAATGGGGGATCCCACACTTGTTCCCTTCATCCTGCAGCTGTACGTCATAACCAGCCCTTTTTCCCCATCCCACAGAAGAAAGAGAAGATGCAGAAGCAGAACACAGGCGCCTGCAATTTCTGTGTTCCCTAGGAGCTTGGGAAGACTCCCAGCCACCCTTCCATAATGACAGAAGTACCACCGCCCACCCCGCCAATGGCAGTGAGAAACACCAGAGCAGCAGGCTGGAAACAGGGGATTTGCTCCAGCAGCAAACAGGCTGTACTGGAAGGAAACCCCCTGGGAGGAAGCAGCCCTGTGATGAGGAGCAAGCAAGGTTCAGGAAGAGAGCTGCTGATAGATGTCCAGTGAGACCGGTCTCATCCATTCATCTGTCAGAAGACTTCAGTTGTTTACCATAGCCTCATCCTCATCGTGTCAACCAGTGTGCTTTATTAATAGGGTGAATTAGCTTGCAGCTCTCAATAAATTACTGGCTAACATTATGTTTTGGCTGCTTTTGATTTGATATAAGGAGAGAGATGCAACAGTAATCACCAAAAGGAGTGGATATCGCCATCCATCACATGACAGGGTGATTAATGGTACTGCTTTGACCTCTGCCCGTTAGGCCCTAGCCAGGAAATAGAAAAGCAGCTTCTCTCTGCGGCCCTCCATGGGACACACCTTCTCCTCTGTGGATGAGGGGAAGGAGGTCTGACGTGGCCTCCATCACTGGGAGGAGGGAGAAATAATGGGCTTCACCTCAAGATCAAAGATGCCCAAGGGAGCAGAAGTCCTTAAGTCTTTCCTCTACCTTGGTAGGAATGAAGAATGTTTAGAGAGGAGTGGTTTGTACTCGGCGCCCCTCATACTTTACAACTTTGAAGCATGGTGTGCAAATCTGGGGCTAAACTTTTTGAATGCAAATGACTTTCAGTTTGAAAGCAGGGTTTAGGGTTGCCCATACAGTACACGCTGCCTCTCCAGGGATGATTTGCTAAAACGCATGAGAATCGAAACAGGTGGAAAGCTTTGTACAGCCTCTCCCTGCAGACTACTGAAAAGGTGTTCCTTTGCTCAAGCCCCCTTTTTCAGTGAGCTGTTTGCTGCCTCAAGTTCTAATGGTTATACCTTCCCACACTGTTTTATGAATCTTAAACAATATTTCCTCTTCCGATCACACTTTAAAAGCAGAGCTAGATCCCCTTTATGCAGTGGAGGAAAAGCGCGTTGTCGGGGTGTCACTGGCTTGGGACAGGCAGAGTTCCCACCAGGCTGAGCCACGTCTGAAGAAAATACCCAACAGACCATCTCCACTCACTGAAGGTGGAAAGCATGAAACCCAGATGGACAAAAACAATTTGTTTGTAGCAACTTAAGTGTCACCTGAGACAGCAATTGTCAGTCCAAAACCAAGCAGGGTAATGGGGAAGGTAATTCTAGACTAGTTGGTAGGCCAGTGGGAGGGGGACAAGAAACAAAAGAAAACTAGAGGAGATGTTTCTGCAGCGTGACAAGCTTGGCTTGGATGCTGAGAACAGCTGAGATCTGCAGCAGTGAGACCGATCTGGAGAACAAATAGATTCAAATGAGAGGTTTAGCAGTGACTGGGAAGGGAGCACCCAGCAAAAAAGGATTTTATCAAAACTCTCAAAAAGTTTGCAGCAGCAAAGAACATCAGTGACTGCAGCAAGTGATGATGTTTTATTCTACGGAGGCACCTGGGTTGGGCAAGGGCCACTAGGGTGATTAATCAGGTGAGAAATTTAATCTACCTACTTAGGCCATGGAAGCTGGGAACACTGTAGTACTGCCAAGGATAGTATTGCTGGGTAAAGCATTTGTTCAACTCAGAAAAAGGCTGCATTGTTCTAGAAATAAAGAGCATGTTGTCCAGCTCTCTACTGTAGTACTCTGCTATACCTTTCTCACTGCCACATCACAGAAGTAAAAATGGATCCTGCCTGGGAGATATTTGTCCTCTAAACACCCTAGGAAGAAAGGGAGGAGCCCCTTCAGACACAGGGTGTGTGAGAGAGCAGAAAATAGTGCAGCAGTATCCATTCCTGGGGCTGAGTCCTTGCCTCCCTGGGAAGGTGTTTGTGCTGGCAAGAGGCAAGAAGATCACCGCAGGTAAGTTAAATAGGACATGGCTTTGCATGCGCTAATTCAGTTCCTTCCTCACCTAATACAGGCAGGACAGAGCCCCAACAAAACTGCCCTGAATGAAGGAGCATAGCCTGGAGGAAGCCATAGTGTGCATAGATCACCATCTGCTATCCATGTTTCCAGTGCAAGCCCTGCAGCTCTGGAGTTGAAGGACAAGACCGTGGTGATGTGGGAGGCACACTGCGCACTCCCTGTGCTCAACTGGCCAATGGCTACCCAGGGACAGCATGCATTGCAGCAGTAACAGCAAAGAGGTAGGGCAGCAAACCAAGGACTCATCTTCCTCATTGTAACATGGTCCAAATGATTCTACTTTTGGTATATTTTTTAAACAACATTGTGCTTCAGTGGGGCTTTTAGAGACAGCTGAAGAATGCTGGTAGAACAAATAGGGCTGGGATATGCATTGTACAAAGCATTTAGCAGAGCAGGATCAGCTGTACCAGTGCAGGCAGAAAAGAAAGGAGTAAGGTAGTAGGACATAAGAAATGTGAATTTTCTGGCTTAAAATGATGACCATTGTTTTTCTTTCCTTGCTTACTGATAGCTGTCTTCCCAGTTGGCTCTGTGACAATTGCTTTCTCTATTCATCTCATCAGTCACTGTGTAGTAGGTATTATATCAAATAAAACTGTCCACAGTGGAAGACCCAGACTCTTCTGTTTTTATTGTTGTGAGGAAGTTAGTGTCAGTAATGGTTCATTACCCAGTTTATCTGCCTCAGTGATTTTTCCTTGACTGAAGTGAAAACTTTTGTTATAAACTTTCAATTCTATTCCTTCACCTTAGTATTGTGTGATAAAAAGGACTCCATGGCTGTTACAGACATTCAAAGGTAGATCTCATTAAAGATATTGTTAACCATTCTTAAGAATAGGACAGTGATTAAGAAACTTTGCTTCACCTTACAGGCTTTAAAAAATCTCTTTTCTTCATTAATGATAGAAATGGATTTCTCCCCATCATAGATGACAGTCTTAACATTGGTTTGTGGCCTATTGTACATATATTCCTAGTTAAGCCAAAGCATATATTGTTATGTAACATCAAAGTGATAAATAAGGCATTTAGGACAAGATTCAGACCATCCAAACTGGGATTACAGCAGAGTTTAGGCATATTTATCCTAAACAGCAGATCTGGAAAGCCTTCCTGCTGGCACTGCTTTACATCAGTCATGTTTACAACTCACAGGGGAACTCCAGGCTGAGCCTTAGAGCTCTCAGGACCACAAGGTTTAGCCACTTGGGTGCAATTACCCACACGTGATGAGCCTGGCACTTAGTCTAGCATTTAGGCAAAACTTGTGATCACTGACTGCACAGACTTAAGCTGGTGACCACAACACAGAGCACCAGAACTACAGTTTATCTAGGTAGGATTCAGCTTCAGATTAAGACCCCTAAATACAGGTGCCTACTTGTGTGCGAGGTGTCAAAACTCCCATCGTACTCAGCAGACATCTAGTCACACAGGGAATAGAGGCAGGAGAGTGAATTAGCTAACCGAAATCTGACACCCAGGGATGGACTGAGCTACTCAGACGTGGATGTCTAGTGCTATTCTGGTTGCTGTGGGATATCCTCCCTGGCCTCTAGCTGCCACTCCAGGAGATGAGGATCTCCTGTAAGTCATAAGACATTTCTGCCAGCACTCTGCAGATGTTTCAGATGCTCTGAGGATCCCAGATGGCTTTGTGTGGGCAACTGAATTGCAACTCTAATGGCTGGTTAACTGAATATCTCTCTCAGCTCCAGTGAGACTGCACTGATTAGATCTACCCTGACTGTAATGGGACTGTAGATGCTGGTACTTTAATCTGAAACTGGAACCCACCACTTCATTAACAAAAACAACTGCTGATGGCAATATTCACTTATACATAATTACTTATTGGTCAGTACAGTCATTCTGGGAACCAGAGACTTGATGGGAAGCTTTGTCTACACCCAGGAGTCAGACTCATAGCCTCTGTATCTTAAGAGTGTATCTAGACTACTATGTTGTGTACTACCCTGAGGGCAGGGATGACATCTCCCTCCCTTTAGGCTGAAGAGCCCTGTATGGCTAGGAAAGCAAGACTTGGGGAAATAGTAGGAAAGTGTGTAAAAAGGAAACTCTGTGAGGCCTAGCAGCCACGGCCTACATCTGGGTAGGAACTGCCTCCTGGATTTCTTTCTCCCCAGGACTTTCTAATGTAAAAGGCACAGAGAGGAATGGGACCAGGTCCCTCTCTCAAAGCTGGCTAGAGGTCCCAACCAGCAGGTTACACAGCCAAGTTCCTGTCTCAGTTATTCACTTGTTGGTCCCATGAATCCACCACACAATCACAGACTTATACAATGTCTTTATTCATGTATTTTACTGCTAGGCAGAACTTCAGGCCTGTGTATATCACAGGCCATTACATTTTTCCTGTACCAAGGCCAATAATTTGGGCTGGATTAAAACTTAACCTTCCAGAAAGACATCCAGAGGAGATAACTTATTGCTTCTTCTGGAAGCCTCTTTCTAAGGTTAACATCATATACATTGTTAAGAAATATGTGTTCTCTTTTCTATTTGAATTTGTCCAGCTTGAGCTTCAAAACATCAGTTCTTTGTCCAGTAGATTCAATAATCTTTTAGCAATCAATTTTTCCATCTCTTAATCTGCTTTTTGGTAAACTGATTTTTCCTTTCTCAATACTCACTGCAACTCAGCCTTCCTACCTCTGAATGGTTCCTGCACCCTCTTGCAATGTTGTTAATTTATTTTTAAACTGTCATCATCAGACCTGCATCTGTTCTCACCAAGGGTGTATGAGATGGTTAAACCACGACAGGTCATTTATACATCAGACATTAGCCAGATCATTGCACAGACAGCTAATCTGGAGTAGTTTGTT
The DNA here is from genome assembly GCF_047370975.1 of Nipponia nippon. Lineage (NCBI taxonomy): Eukaryota > Metazoa > Chordata > Aves > Pelecaniformes > Threskiornithidae > Nipponia > Nipponia nippon. The sequence continues at coordinate 48,866,308 of NW_028262347.1, forward strand.
GGTCTCTTTTTCCCTCTCTGGCGCCCGTTTCCTTGCCCAGGAGTGGAGACTTCTGAGCCTGTGCCTAAGACAGGAGAGAGGAGAAAGGAAAGGAAAGAGAAACCCTCTGCTATGTGAGGCTGGTCGATATGGCTCTTAGGAAAAGGTGTAGCAAGGGCTGGCAGTGGTGGGCACTGAGGGGTTGGAGTCCAGAAGAGCATGCAGCAAAAACAAGCAAATAGCTTGTTCCGGAGATGACTATAATTTTAAGAGCTGGTTGAACTGAATGGTTTCTGATACAGCTCTGCCCCCTTGTTCCTCTGGTTTTAAAATAAAGAACAAGGAAGATTACAGAGTGGAATTGCCTTTATCAGCACTCATGCTATGGCTACTAACAGGGAGCTAGCTGATGAAGTGTATTTGATGTACTTGATGAAGTGGCAGCACAGGCTAATGAAATTGTTGTTCACTCAGGCATGTGAAGATTTTGACTATAAACCCAGCTCTGACTGTTCTGCTTCAAAAAGTAACTTAATCACAATGTATTTCAGTTTTCCCAATATCCTCCCCCCCCCCCCTTTTTATCTAACTCTGTAAAACCAGGACTTAGAGTTATCACATCTTTTAATAAAGAACCCTGAACCCACTTGTAATCTCTAGGCGTTCCTTTCACCTCTTTCCTGTTCTCTCAGCTCCACAGTGACAATGGAATTAGATGCAACATTTCTCCCTAATTCCTGTGGGTAAATGTTCATCCGATATCCAGATTTCCTCATGGTCTCCCATCCGAGTATAGGACAGACCCATAATTCCCTACCCTCTGGCTACATGTCTCTAGGAATAGCTCTAGTTAGTAAATATTGTATTCACCCTGACATCCAAAATGCCACCAACTTCTTTGATGTGCTACTGTGGGGACAAAAATGGCAGGAATGTAAGAATCATTAGTGTGTAAGTTAAATGTCGTGCTTTCTAGAACAGGCACTTCATGCAGCTGCTGAAATAGCTCTGCTGAAAAGCAAACTAGCATACCAATTTTCAGATTTTCAGATCTTACACTATGCATACCAATGCATTTGTAAATTCTTTCTCACTTATGCAACTGTATTATTATACATGCAAAATTTGAATTTATTTCAAAAAGGACACTTAAAACTACTTTTTAAATAATCCAACCATGTACCTTTATAGGAAGGTCACAAAGGTCATAAAGGTTACCAATTTTAACTTTTGAACTTCTGTATGAGACAGAATAAAAGTTTGCTATTTTACACCATACACTATGAACAAAGTTAAATTTCCTCAAGGGTTTCATATATCAGACTTGAGTTTCATGTCTTACTATGTCATCAGGCTCCCAGAACACTTTTATTTTCTTTAAGTTATAGCAGTGCCTCAATTATTCTGATGACTATACTTATAGAGGGCGAAAAAAGAGAGAACAAGGTTAGTTTTACTGGACTCAAGTCACTCACTTGGTCTCGTGCCAGCATCCACAATAACACTTTGGGTAGGAATGGGTCTTAAAGCATTACACTTGCCAATTTTTCATCATAAAAATACAGACAGTATTAATAGCTACTAGCATTTCCGGCATCACACTTGACTTCTGGAAGGGGATCCCCGCCACATTCCAGAATTGACGTCTGCTGGGGACAGCCGTCTTTGCAAGTGCCAACTGAGTTCCTGCAGGGAAGGGCCCGCATCCAACATCCCATCTATCAAGCAGAAGGCAGACAGAATTAGCAATAGGGTAGAGAATAGATGTCAGAAAATCTTGAAATCAGCATGGCATTCTATTGATGAAAGAGACATGAAAAGAAGAAAAAAAAAGCAACAAAGTTCTTGGTTTGTATGTAAACAATAATTTTGTAGTTTTATACATTTTTATTAAAAAATCTAATGAAGATTCAAAATGAAAGGGGAAAAAAGAAAAAAATATATATTTTAAATATGTTCTGTCTCTGGCCGACAAAATAATTCTCCTTGTTCCTTCCCAACTCTTGCATGTTTGTGTTTTTACACATCTATTTATGGTTAGAGCAGTCTAATGTAACATTAAAAGAATTAATCTTATCACCACTGAGGAAGTACTGGAAGATAAAATCAGGATTGCTCTTTGATCATTAAATGGGTTTAGAATTCTGCACACAAACAGATCTCTCTCTCCCTTATCAAATGTCAGAGACACAGTTATGGCTGCTTGTGAAGGATATCTTTTTTCCTGCTCATAGATACACAGATCTTCACATGAGACACATGCCCTTTTATTTTCAAGTCTTTACTCAGCTAGATAAATTGGTTCTATTTGTAGGGAGTGGGAGGGAAAGTTGGGGGTTTGTTTTCTGTAGGGGAGGGAAGAAAGAAGAGTCATATAGGGGCAAATTAAAAGAAGGATCTGTGTGTCATATGAAGGTGCTTGTAATCTTGGAGCACAACTACATAGCTCCAGGAAAGTACTCTCACATCCACAGTATACGCTATGTTCAAAATATGTGGAAAAAAAAAAGTAACACATCACCATAATGATTTGCAAGTAAATCCATAAACAAACATGGAAATGTTTTGGGTGATGTTGATATGCATTAAGAATATGCTAGTTAGGATGCATTTTAGGACATAATACACATGTTCACTATATATGTGTACTCATACTTCAGTGAGGCATCTTTATGATTTACTACAACCAGCCCCAAGTTGGGGCTGGGCCATGGTGCATGCAAGACCAACGTGGACAGTGGTAGGTTGGCTGGGAGAGCAGGGGCACAGCAGCATTGGGAGCTGTGGAGGACAGAAATAGGGGTGGAAGCCAGAAGCCAGGGACGGGAGTCTCAGAGTATGTGGTTAAAACGTCAACAAAACCAATGCTTTTTTTTTCCCTTATTGAATTATCAGCAGTGATTACAAACTGATATTAATAACCCCACTAGAAATCTGGAAAATTGGCTTGGATTGAATGGTGGAAGGCCAAGTAGAAAAGGGGGCAGAAGGACTCGCAGCTCATCTCTTCTGCATCTGATTCAGGCTTACTGCTCACTACTGCTCACTGCCCAGGCATGGTAACTAAGAGAAAAGCTTATTTCAGTGAATGAGAAAAACGTTTAGGCTGAAATGTAGTCATAAAAAAAGATGATGATTTACTGCTTTTCTATAAATTTGTGCTTTTCCCATAGCCCAGCATTTCCCCCACCCCCTCTCAGGCTCTCAACAGACACGTTTCCTGTGTCTGTTTTGCAATGGAGTATTTCAGAGCTTGATCACAAACTCCCTGGTGTGCTGAGCAACACCCAGTCCTAACATGCCCTAACAGAATGATGCAAAAAAGCAAATTGCTAGTCTTTCCTCAAGGCAGATTAAACAAATTATTAACTTAAAGTTTTAGATTTTTTTTAAAAATGCAACTCTTTTTTTTTCCCCATAGGAAAATGCTTTCTTTCCATTCAGTGCATTTGAAGCAGATACATACAGTTGAATAGACCACTAGAGTCGATAAATTAATCAATGGGAGGAAGTACTTTCACAGCTGGTGTCTGTATATACCTTCATATGCACATACAGACATAAGCATGCACTGCTATTGCTTAGTACAGGCTCCTAGAAACCCAAAGAGGCTGCATAACACCCTAGAAAAACTTCCTCCATTTTCTGACAACAGGACAATAACATCTTTTTGTTCCTGGGGAAGGCACACACACCTGCAATGCCACTAATCTGAATAAACCTGGCAGATGACAACAGGATCTAGCTCAGCACAGAGCCCAGGAGTGGGGCATGGCATAACAGGTCAGCTTAAAAGTGACACTTTCCAGCACATGTACCGTGTGCTGAGGTGCTTATTCTAAATCTACGTACAGAATGAAGTCAGTGGAATTACACCGGGGATTAATTTAGCCTCATAACTTTACTGATCTATTTCCTACAATTCTCTTAAGTATTCAGTTGCTTCCTGCTAATTATTTTTGCATTATTTTATAGAAGGCTAGTGTGTGCCACATGGAGCTTTTGTAAAATGTTCTTTAATCATTGTCACTCAAAGTAATTTAAGTTTCTGAATGAGTTTATACAGTAGTAAAGAAGCTGTTAGAGAAAAGGCTATGGTTCTTGTCTTATGGGTTATTACGGTGAAGCAAGTACTTTCCATACAAATCCCCTTAATATTTTGTTAAAGCTCATGCCAAGCTGAATTTGTGCTTTGGTGAAGTTAATGAAACTCCACAGGCATCCATAAGAGTCTGGCCTGGATGGATCCAAGTACACATCTGAGGAAAAAAAAATGTCCACCCCATGAACTAAGCTTGCAAAAGACAGCTTTCATTTTTAAGTCTGACCTCCAAAGCTCTGTTTCTGTATCTCCTATTACAGGATTTCCTATTAGTAGGCAGAATTAAGCATGCATCTTGTCTCCAGGACCCTTCTATTTTTTATTAGTTTCATACCAATGAGGAGTAGGACTGGGGTACTGTGAAAATATGTAAAAGTATAAAGATGGTTGCAAAGATCAAACACATCAGCCTCCATTGGGGCAAAACAGTTTATTGCAGTTGCACCTGGTACATGAAGCAGTTTCTGTAAAGTTAGTACTATGTAAGATATGAGAACAGTGACTCAGACATTAAGTGCAAGATCTATTTACTTTAAGTATCCTGTATCAGGTATAACACAGTTCAGCAAACACGTGAAAAAATATGAACAATTTCAAGTTCTCTGCTTTCAACTGCATGCAGTCTTCTCAGAGCAACTCGCTCTTTTCTGAGTCATCTCCTGTATGGATTAATACTAGAATTTTCCAGATTCCTTGCAAACTGCTCCAAATATTGCATTTACTTAAACAAGCAAACACATAAACAAAAAACAAATAGCAGCTTCAGTGTCATTTCCAAGCACGGCCAGACCAGGCCGAGGATACCATGAAGTCAGACTAATCCAATTCCTATTCCAGTGCTTTTTCAGCATTTCTATCTTTCTGAAAGATGTTAAGACATGTTCCTGCAATTGCTCCCAGTGTTGGGTAGGTGGTTTTGCCAGTAGATTCAACCAAGTTGTCAAACACTAGCTCTGAAACAAATAAAATGAGAGAGTGGGAAAAAGAAATGGATGGTCTTTACCTTGCTAATGCCATCCTTGTAAATCACCCAAAAGATACCTTAATTCTATATGGCTACTTCTCTGCTTAAAGTTAAGTATTTGCTTATGTAAATTCTGTGTTTAGTTGGAGGCCTACTATGTTTTCCATGACCAGTCCAACCACCCCTTGCCATTATAATTCAGGGTTCTTTTTTATATCTGTCCCAGCAAAAGTCTCACAGCCACAGTGACAGCTGTAGCCTGAATAGAGGCCAGCTGATCTCCTAGCTTCTGTTCCAAAGGCTGCATTGCTTTTATTCAAACAGCCTCTCTCCACAGGTTATCTGGTGTCGATTTATAATTTACCCCACTAGACACCAGTCCCTTGAGCATTGTTTCCCAATTGGATAATTATTCCATTCAGCTCCTGTAAAATATTCTCTGCTGCTTTGAAATAGGAGAGGCTGGGGTGCCTAACACATAGTCTTTAAGCTCTGTTCATGCAGATGAGAGAAACGACTCATATTGCCAATGTGGATTTACTCATTAGGTCTGTTGTGCTAGTAGATGCTCTGGGGAAGCTGACGGTGAGCAAATATTTCCTTTTTATCAGTGCAGTTATTTCTCTCTCATCTTGATACAGAGCAGCTCTGGTTGTCACTGGTATGTGCTGCAATCAGATCTGCCTTCTCTTTCTTTCCTCCTTTGCTCATGAAGTTACTCTACTGACTTTCTCAAAGTACTTTATCAGTGCTATTTCACAACCCCATCACTTTAATTGCCAAATGCATACAAAACATTTTGGTCTCAAAGGAGATAAATATTCAGAGGTGAAATGAATAACACCCATGTGTTCTAAAAGACATTCCTGTATAGAGAGTCTTCATTTTGTCCATTGATATGGCTTTCAAAATTAATTCCAGTTCTGATCTCTCGAATCATTTGCTGACTAGGATCCACAAAACCTCATAATAATTGGCAAATTGAACTTTTCAAATCATACCTTTATGCATGTGTGGAGCTGAAAAAGCTTTACCATATCTTTCACCCCTTTTTGTCTTCATCTCACAGCAATAAGGAGAAAAACTTCCCAGTGAGGAAGTCAAGGACTGATTTTGTGATAGGCTCCATATTCACCAAAATAATCTGCTGTCACTGGGGATCCAAAGCAAGCATGGTCCAGCACTAGGGGCTTGACTTTGTGCTCTACATGGAGAGTCTGTGTGTCCCAGACACAGTGTTGCAAACATTAAGCTGTTCTTATGCTGCTTCCCTCAGAACCTGCAAGTGTCTGTATTCAGTTCATCAAATTATAAGACATGATTAAGTCAAATGAGTTCACTCACGAGTAATTACTCATGAGTTAATAGTCAATGAGTAACAACTGATGATCAGTGCAGTTGTTTTTTCCAGGTTAGGTGGGGAACAATTTTGAAGAGCAAAGTAACACCGCTCTGGAAGTAAAGATACAAGAAGCTCAATAGCAGCATGTCCCCTTTACATAGTGAGTTTAAATAGTACGGTTGTATGTGGGTAAGGAGAGAACTGACAAAGTGATAAAGTACTATCTAATTACTTCAGAAAGCTGCCTGGTATTAACATTTCAGTATATCATATAAGTAAGAAGACAATTTATATCAAACTGAAGGGTTTTTAGCATGAGGAAGGATTGAATTTTCCATTTCATAAAAGTGTATCTATACCTTTGTACAAAAATTAAAAATATCTAGTCTTATGGCAAGTAATATGCTCTACAACAAGCCTTCCAAAAGTTAAGCAGCAGCCTGGTTGATTTTTTTTCCTCTGGAGCAGGAGAAAAATGTTACATAAAATAATTTATTTTTAATGAGCAGTTTTTAATTTTCTTTCCTTGTCTTTTCACCAGCATAGATCTGGTATAAGTATAGGGGAGCTCTTTCATATTCTTTATTTCTTTCAAATGATCCCAGTGTTCCACAGTGCTTAATTTAGAGAAGCCTCCAGCGTTTATGCAACTAGACCGTGTTTCCTCCCTCCATGGCTCAGTCATTACACACTGCTTGTAATTTGTAGAGGAAAGTCTGTCTGTGCAAAGGACATGTGCGCAGTGTTTATATGTCTGTTTTTCTTCTCCACTCTGTCCCTATGACAATATTAAGAAGAATGTGAGTGACAATTTTCAATTTAACTACCTGGCTTCATACTCATCGTCAGATATAGAACATAGCTCTTGTGATATGCACTATGGAGACACATAGACATCAGCATTACAATTGCTCGATTATCATTCTTCACAAAACACTTTTTAGGGTCCTTGGTCTACAAATCCATTTGGGCTTTGGAACCTTCCCATGTAAGCAAAGCTGTAGTTGTGATTTTCTGTGATTGTACTTCTGGACTCTGTGGTATGGGCACCAGTCCATAATAAAGACAACAGCACTATTGCACATGGACTATCTTAAAACTTTCATTCATAGGTGACAAGGGCTTGGACTGAGCCAGTAGAACAGAGGAGCTGGAAGACCTTAAAATTTTGTTAACCAAAAGTTTGGAATTATTTTTCTCTCAGTGGAAATCCCTTAATAACAAAGTGCTTGACCCCCCCTTACCACATATTTATTGAAAGAGATTTACTCTAATAAGCTTGTCCAGTTTCTTTTAGCAACTTATTATAACAAACGATCACTTTCATAGAATCACAGAAAAGAGATCTGCAATGGACTTTGAGGATATGTCTTCAGTGCTAAGTAAGAGAGAGCCAGAGAGGAAGCTTGAACACTGGAGCTCTGTCCACGCTGTTTTATTGTTCTCTCTCTGCAGCTAGTTCAAAGACAAATCTGCTATAGAAGGGGCAGGACATGAGCCAGTTCATGTGACTTCGTCTCAGGACCAGGAATCAGCCCTGAGGCCAATTAGACGTAGCCTGAAAGGTTATAGAGCCATCTTTTCTTCTTAAAATAGAAAATATCATCGTGCAGTAATTTGTTCTGTTTCTATATGAACCAAATCTAATCAATGAGCTTTGTGGGCTGAACACTCCAGGGTTATGCTCTGCCCAACAACTTTCACTATTTCTGAATTTTGCTCTGCTCCCACTGACATCAACAATTCCTCATTGTCACGAACCAGCATAAATAACTTGCTGCCACCGCTCCCAAGTCTCAAGTTATAGTATTCCAGTAAATCCAGGGTAAAATATTCATTTGTGCCAGTTACAAGATTCTAGTGAATATACTAGTGTTAGCTTGTATAGAGTTTTTATCTGCTGAGAATAACAGATGCACCTTCTCAAGCTTTAGGATAGAAAACCAGTACTTCCCTATCACGATAGCCCTAATTGTAAGGTGCTATAACACCAGCTCCCTGCATAGGCAGCAACCCATGTATCTCCACTGAAACGATTAGGAAAATTCAATAAAGTCATCTCAAAATTCTTCCTGGGCTGTGATCCTTGGAAACCCCTTGGGAATGCAGGAGGTAATCCGTAGCAGGAATCCTTGCAACATGTTTGTAGCCTATGAAGTATAGCAGAATAAGCCTGTCTTAGATGATGATATGTGGAATCAGTACTTCAAGGCATCAGTGACACTGATTTCTCAGTTAGACCACAGTACCACTCAACATCTTCAGTCAGGCTTTATGAAATTAAATGAGGGCAGAACTTGGTCTTGTAATTCTATCCCCTAAGGTGAAGGAGAAGGTCCAATTACAACCAGTACTATTAATATTGCTACCCTCATTCAAGCCATCCATCCACTAAGGGACAAAGCAATTACAATTCATTGCTAAGGTAATATAGATGCCATCCTATAACAGCTCGGAAAAGCAAATATTTTGAACTTTGCAATGGTGCATTTTTTACTTTTCTCACTTCTTGACTGCTACCCAGGCAGAGGAAAACTCTGGGAAAGTCCAAAGCCTGATAGTCACTGTTTTTATTTTCCTGAAAGTAATGGGTGGTTTTACAGTACTTTGTGGGTTCTGGGCCTGACTTTCAGAAGTGTTAGGTGATTGTAGCTCCTGTTCTACTCAGTGTAAGCCCTTGCTGCTCAGCTTACACTGGAAGTATGTCTTTAGTCAAATTTGTGCTGTATCAGGCTTCTGAAAACTTGGGCAGCCATTTTCTAACAAAGAAAAGAACATAGGAAAATCTGTGTGTGTATGTATGGACATGGATTTTTCATTTCAGATTTGCTGGCTTTTATTCTTTCCTATTTTATTTTATTTTTCCTAATGCAAATAACTTACAGGAACAAAACAAGAGGATGAAGTACATGGAACAGGATGACTTTTCAACTAAAATAAATGTGCCCAGTGAAATGAGGGGAAGTTTGACTTCTGTCTTCACGGTAGACAGAAGTTCACAGAGCAAGGAAGATCCCTACACAGGAATTGTACCCACAGATCCAGCCCCAAGTCCCTTCTCTTTCCCAGGCCTGTGAGGCAATGGGAGGAAGAGCAGATGTTGACAGGGTAAAACCCAGGAGCAGAGAGAGACTTAGTCCCCTGTCCCCAGCACTATCATAGCATCAGTTCCCAGACTCCAGAAAATATTATTTTCACCAGGTTAGTAGCCTGAGCACCAAAAGCTACCTTTGCGTTCTGTCTGTAAGCCATGAGACAGTGTTCAACAGCTGCCTCCTCCTCCTCTATATTTATCCACAGAAGTCTCGTGGACGTCCCAGGATGCTTCTCAGCTGGTTGTGCAACACTCAAAGCCCCCATTATTACAAAAGAGACTCTTTCAGTTCCTCTCAGCAGGCTGCTATGCTATGGGCCTTCAAATTAAGAACAGGCTAGTCTTGGGTTCCTCTTATTCTTTTTAATGTGTCTTTTCCCTAGAGATGCCTCCCCTCCCCACATTTACATTTCCTTTCCTCTTTTGCCAGCGTTAATGTTATGCATTAGATATTTGGCACAGCTGCAATACATATTTCCTCCCTCCTAACTTCAGCCTGTCTTTTGTTCCTAAATGAAAGCAGACTTCAGAGCACCCGCCCCATGTGGCCAATCTCTCTGTGCTACACCTGCTTTCACCTCACCCAGAACTCAGGGAACCATGAACAAAACATCTCCAAAAATGCTGGTGTGTAACTTAGAATACCATTCATAAATTACGCAAGAAAGTATGGCACTGCTAGAGGGTGCCTGCTCATGTAACAGCAAAAAGTGTGCCTGCCGTGCGAGTATATAGGAATGGAGTGCTGGCACTCATAACGGATTTTTCTGGATCATATCTTTCTGTTTTCCAAACTATTTTTTAGACTATTCTGACACTGTAATTCTTTTTTTCTTTTTAGATTGCAGAACATGGACAACATGATGTCCTAATAGTTTTTTTCAAGTCTCCTGCCTCTAACAAGAGGCACTCAAAACACTTTGTTTACAAAACACTTTGTTTAAGAAGTTATTCCCCTCTTCTTTCTCCACCTGTGGGAGGCTGAAGGAAAAAGAGAGTAGGAGTTGTTGGAGGCAAAGTAAGGTTCAGACAAGAAGAGCCTGAGGCAACAGTGGCAGCCACTGTATTGTATCTCACCATTATGTTATTGCTGGTCTGACACATATGACACCTCCACCACATTTACCATAACTGAACACGTCAGCATCATTAAGACAGCTGCTGAAAATACATTGTCAATACCTAAATTTCAAGATTTCTTACCTATAGCACATTGTTTTTTCTTATCCCCTGCCTTCATCAGCTGGCAAAATACCAAACATATAATATTTGGTTTTGGTAGACTCTGCAAATGTGTTTACATCTTTGCTGTGGTTATTATGGTGTTTTGCTTTGAAAATGTGATCTGCATTGTTATTGACACTTACTCTTCGCTTTTGAGGAGGTTCCCACTGTCCTCACTTGTGTGGAGTGGGGCACCACCATGTTGTCTGCTGGCAGTACATAAAAATTAAGCATTTATAACACGAATTGACAGAGCTGTCAATGTGTAAAAGGAAGAGAGCAGGCCCCATTTTCCAGCTGGGGAGTTGAGGTGTGAGAAAATTGACTTAGCCAAAGTGGAATTGAAGCCTGACCATATTTTCCTTAAACAGTAAGATGAACACAGTGGTTTAATTACAGCTGCATAGATAGGGTATATTAGTTTGGCATGTGCCCTGTGCTTTATTGAGAAGGTAGAAGGCATAAAGGTGCCTTGGGGACTCTACCACCAAAATCTCAACTTCTGGAGGTTAATGCTGCAGCACATCGATTACACTAAAATTACGGGGCCCCAGTGAGGGCACGTGTCCACTCGTGCTGCTAGAGCCAGGGCTCAGGGGGACAGCTTAGTCACGCTCAATAGGAAACCAGGGTCAGCGGGCAACGAGTCTACAGCACTGCACAGGGATGTGGTAAATGATCTGCAGCAGCTGCAAACTGGAAACTAGAGAAAAACAGTGTAAATACTAGCTTTTCAGAGAAGAAGTACTTTAAGGTGGAATTTTTCAAGAGGAGAAAATTCAGATTTTGGTTTCCAACTTCTCATGTACCTAAAAGCAGATGAGCAGCGCAGCTGGCTAGACAGCTTTTCTTGATGTTTATAAGGTAATAAAAATTCATTGGGTGTGTTTGGTCTTTCCTGTTAGTGTCTTGGTGTTTGTATTGGAGATATCCAAATCTTGCAAATCTGGAGCCAAATATTATCTGTATGAAATCTTTGTCTCAGTACAACATCCTCCCTTGCAATATCATTCACATGTAGTTGTTCTGTTGCCAAATTCTTCAAAACTCTAAGTAACATCCCTTTCACTGACTCCCTGCCAAATCAAGTAACTGAATGCTTGCTGTGTTTCTTGGATTCAGGTTATAAACTGCCATACAATGCTACTGATTACACTTATTTCAGTTCTCCCACTTCCCCTTACCCTCCCATATGAGCCAAACTTCCCCTCCTTCTCTACTGCCTTCCTTTTCTCCTCGGGGTGAATAACAGCATATGTCTCAGCAAAACACAAAACCACCTGTTTTTAAGCACTGTTTGTCACACCTCCTCCCCCAAACTCAATGTCCCAAAGTCCACATGCTCTATGTAAGAGTTGTAAGGTAAAATCTGGTACCGATTTTGAATGGCTAGTCAAGGATCTAGGCTGCCTTTTTCCCAAAGGGGGAATGGAGATTCGTTATGGGTGAGGTGACTGGCAGAAAAACAAATTCTTATCCTCCAAAAAAAGGCTGAAATTGACCAGTTCGAATAGTAGAGGAGTTGAAGGGAAATGGAGAATAAATCAAAGGCCACTGCAGTAAATGACAAGTTTTTCATTGACTAAAAAGCACTTGATCAAGCCTTAAAAGTACAGAACAAGCTCCATTTTTAGAAAAGAAAAAGTAAGGCTGGTTTAATGAGACTTGAGATGTAGAAAGTCTCCAGAGGTAAAAGAGAAATCAGTCAGTCTGATCTTTTCCTGGGATGGACATTAGAGCAGTGACAGTCTGGCAGAGCAGGGTTAGTTCAGGAGACAAGCTCACCAGTGACAACTACCATTTACTCAGGTGGCTGGGTCTTGTGCTGTCACTATGTTAAAACTGACTCCAAAATATTATGAATCCCAGTGATAGTAGTGTGTTCTAAAAAAGGTTCATTTCTAGGACCTTTTTATAGGAAACTATCAGTGATAGGGACCTCTACAAAAAGATCCAGTTAAGGAGAAACCTCTTTCTGCTAATTGTTTAAGGGACAAGCAAGTACCAAAGCTGCAGATGAGGAGGTAAAGAGAGGAAGGAACCAGTCTTGGAGCATTACAGCAAAAATCTCTGTTGTAGAAAGGAATGTATGGGTCCAGTTGGGCAATTTGTCTCTGCAGATATGCCTGAAATAACCACCAGTGCTAGCACCATCACAGCTCCCTTCGGTTTTAAATAGTGTGAAATAAAGCAGTTGGTTTTTTTTTCTCTGGATGTACTGCTACTATAGATTTGCAAACCAATATGGGAACTATACTGTTGACAAAGTCAAAAAAATTTTGTTTGTCAAATATTGGCTCCAGAAAAAGGAAAACATTTTTAGAAATCTCTTCAATTAGAAGGTAGAATTTTGGATTAGATATGTTAAGGCACAGACTGAATCTGCTAGGATTGTAAATGCCTCTGCACCTCAAGTTCCTAAAGACCCATGCATGCTTTACATGCAGAACACATCACTGGCCTATGAGACCTTATTTTTGGAGCAGAGATAATATATAGAACTGTTAGGATATGATGAGATGATATTTCAATCATACTTTGCAGTGGTGTAAATGATTGTAAGAGGACTAAAGTGGTGGCAAGCATGGCTGAGGTAAGATAAGCCTGAACAGATATATGAAAAAGTCACATGTACAGGGAATTCATACTGAGCTTAGTGAACTGAATGCGTCAGCATCCAATCTCTAACCTTCATAAGTATGCATATATAGAACACAGCCTACAAATACACAGATTTTAATGGTGTCTATGGCTTTCTAGATAACTTTAAATGCACCTTGAAAGGTTCCACTTCAAACATGGTAAATCCAAACTCTTTTAAAATTCTGTTTGATCCAACCATACCCATAGACTGCTATGGAGCTGTTAGACCCGTATTAGCCTGATGACTTTCATGCTTCAAAAATGTAACTATTTTATGAGGAATGTGGGCTAAGTTTGCTTACATCTAGAAAAAAACCATGCAGATGAAAGAGCAAGTAATATCACCTAATGTATCACGAATCATTCCGTCAGTGACTCTCGGTTGTTTTTTTCCTGTTTGCCAGTCATTCAGGAACACTCCCTGTCTGTCTGCAATTCTGGGGGTTTACCACATGATTTAGATGGACACATCCCGCTCTGCAGACAGTCTGCCAGGAGAGCACTTCAGCATTATTCACTGTGTACTATTAGTGGTAAGCAACGTGTCATTTAGCCTATACAGTTTTGTTTGTATTATCTGGTTGTGCAACAGCAATGTTGAAGTAATGAATGATGAACATACTTCCCAGATGAAGTTTCATATGAATGACTATTCCTGGTAACTACCATAAGACTTTCATGATTTACTTATGTTTTCCATGAATATGCTTATATTCAGCCAAACAATAAATTTAATAACCAGAAGAACAAACTTGTTCTGCAGATTCCTAGAAACAAATTCATGTCAAGAGTTCCCTGAGCTCTAAGCCCTTTTCAATATGCTGAAGTGAATTTCAGCATTTTCAAAGCCTGCTAAATGCATTCCTCCCTTTTTTTTTTTGTCCCTGGCAAAAAGAAAAAAAAAAAAGTTGATTAAAACTATTGTTTGTTTTCATACAGTCCACACAGGAAAGGAAGTTTGTGAACAAAGGACTGGAGGACAGGAGCTCCTGAGTTTTAAAGCCAGCTCCAACAACAACGGTTTCTGTGACTGTTGGTCAATTATGTGTTGTGACTCAGTTTCCCTGTCAATGTACTGAGAGTGTTTGTTTGCTTCAAGCAAATAATGGGCAAAAATAACTCTTCTGATAAAGCTGGCCTTTTGCTTGTGAAATATCTGTCATCTGTTTGCAGTTTACTCACACTATTAAACTTATGCCTCACTTTTGTCTGGAATTTTTTTTTTGTAACTGTGGAAGGAACACAACACAGCCTTTAGAAGGCTTTGTGGTCAAAGGTGTTGTATAACCACCAGTTATTTATTGTGAAATGAATGCACTCTTGTTCAAGTTAATTCTGGCATGAATATCATATGACAGGACTGAGAGGAAACTTGTTTATTCTATAGACCAAAGAAGTGTTTGTCTTAATAAAATTATAACATTGTTCATTTATCTTTAGAGAACTGATCTGATATATCTCTTGGTTAAGCTTTAGGGCCAGATTTTTCAACCCTGATTCACCTTGCCAACTATTTATTCATGTAACAGTCCTACATAAAGTTCAGATCATACTGTGTGTGAAAGAAAAGAAGGAACAGCTTACGTCTTAACCTCTATTCTGGGCAGCCCTGAGTCTAGCAACGACATTGACTGCAAATATAACTGAAATAATCTAGGCAGTAATGTTCTTACATTGGAAATATGGTAACATTAGCCAAAAGAAAAAAAAACAATTAGATTTAATTAAACTAAGATATGAGAAAGAGTAAAGACAATGGGGGTTCTGCCTGTTGAAAATAAAATGTTTCAAGGTGATCCTAGCAGAACTTTACATAGAAATAGCTTGAAGCAAAGGATGGATAAATTATTAAAATAATCTTCTAAATATTTAGAAAACTACAGTAAATAAGAAAGTAGTAACATTGGAGTTGGTCTGCAGTGAGAGTGAGCTATAGCACCTTCCTCATTGCTCAAGTGTCTTTTCTCTGTGGGACAAGAAAAGATGAGAAAGAAACACACTAGCATGTGTATGGTAAAACGTACTTTTCTTTAATGAAAGTGTTTTCTGATCTGCCAATATTGCTTGTGCAAGAAGATCTTTGTGGAATACTGTACCCATAGTGCTTAAACAAACAAGTTTCATTCAGCAAATATTGAACATGATATGGGTCCAAAGGCCATGACAATCACAACAGTTAAGAAATGACATTTCTCACAAAGTCATGGCAAACACGTCACAAAGACGTGACATATATGATATTCAAAATGTGTGTTACCACCTTCTTCTGAGACACAATGTCCAGGCCAATGCTTGGGCCAAGACACGAGACTAGCTAGACCAGCAAGGTCTAGCTCATGTAGCAGATCCACATTAGATCTAGATCCTAAGTGTCTTTTCCATGTACAACCTGCAAACAAACTCATCACCCTCAGCACTGTTTGTACTCAATTCGCAATAATAACCACAGTTGCCAGGTGCTCTTACCCTCAAAGTATCAAATTCAAATAAGACAGACAAGAAATATATCAAATCAGAAAGCAAAGCAATCAGGAAGAAAGCTTGCATGATCTTCAGTAGGGCCATGTTTATTTTTGGATTTTAAATTTTGGTACATGAAAGCCTCAACTCCTTCTGCCTCCTACACACACATGCAACATATAGCTCCATTTTCATGTTATGATAACACCAAAGAACCCAATTATTTTGCTTTGCAATTATTTTTCTTTGAAATTATTTTGCAATTATTTGCCCCCCACAGGAGCACCACCAGAGCAGCCCTATTTTATTTAGCATTACAGATGTAGCCCAAATTTCTCTCCCCCCTATTTTGACATGAAGAGCTTACCAAAGAGTGACTACCACAGTAATAAACATTAAATCTGCATGATTTATATCATCATTGCAACTTGCTCTTTGAGGAACATCTGCATGCTACTGCAACTCCCTGCATGAAGTGCTTAGCCTAAAGAGGCAAAATTCACTCCGAGTATTTACAGCACTGCAACTCAAACCGTGGCTTACGATTTTGGTTCTGGAGGCCCCAGCTTTGGTTCTCTGCATTTTGGCTACCAGGCGACTGCTGTGTTGTAAATCCACCTGGAAAGTTATGACCATGCAGTGACACGGTCATGACTGCGACTATAATTCTAAACCTGAATGCTGTCAGCAAGCTTCCCTTCCTTCACTGCTGCATTTTTAATGCCTGAGCTAACTAAGATTATTCGAATTGCTTCAACCATTTAAAATATTTATGCTGCTACGGAAGTCTTAAGGTCATAAAGAAATTGCTACTAATAGAAGCAATGTATTACCGGAGCAGTGTTTGTGATTCTTAACTTTTTCCTGCTATATGACTCACCCCACTCAGTTATTTTAGAAGTTAATATTTTTTAAAAGGACTGACTTCCTCCCTGAAAGGACTCTTTTCTTAGGTACAATCACAGTAAAACAGATCCAAGAAATTGAATGGAGGGAATGAAACAAAAAGGAAAGTATGAAAACTGATTTCTGTATTATTATTTTAGGCATTCAGTATTGCACTATATGATCTGCCAGCGAAAGCTGGGGGAAAGACAGCAAATGCAAGAATGTACATTCAAAATACATTTAAGACCTGACCCGGAAGCTCGGTTTCTAAAATAGCTGAGGCCAGAAACATCTCCACACTTATAACTGGGAGCATCTGTGCGGAAGCTGCCATTTAGAGGGGAAAGAATGGGAGGTCTGCCTCCTGGTGCAGACCTGCATTTCCTAGTGCTCCCCTAGCTTTTGAACTGGATCAAACCTAAATCCCAGATCCTAACAGGCAAGCAGAAACCTGGAGGTGTAAAGGCTCCAGATCTGGATCTCTTATTTGTATTTTGTACGGGTTTCTAACCCCAGGGAAGAACAGGAGAGTGAGAGTAGCTTTAGATCTGAATAACACTGTGGGTTAAATTATCATAACAAATCTTTCTGATGCATTTCAGGGTACTTAATCCCAGTTCCCTACCTGAGCTCTCTTTCTCCAGCCGCCCAGCTCAGCAAGCAGGGAACGGCACTGTCACCCTGCTCCGCACCCCACTAGCAGACACCATGGTGCCAAGCAAACAGGAGGAGGAAATATATCTTGCGATCAGAGGAGACACGGTTCAGTAGCGTCCTAAAAGCTGTGTGTGAGCAGAAGCAGCTGCTGTGCAGGGAAGACCAGGCAGTGAACTGCTGGGAAGCAGGAGCTGCTGGCAGGTCAGATGTTGTCCCAACAAGAGGTTTCGAAAGCGCAGCCAGCCATCAAGTCATAGCTCTGCTGGCATGTTTGCAAGGTGGAGGGGTTCATGTGTTCGAGTATCCATTTACAAAGATATTTTCATGTGCCTACACTAGGTATTGTGTCTGGCAAAGACATTACTTTTTATGCTTGCATCTCCACAGATCATTTACAGTAGTTTTGTGTTCATGAGCTAGAGGGTATTCTGAAACCCTGTGGAGGCCTCTGGACTCATGCCTAGAGGAAGGTGGAGTGTGCACCTTGTTGGGCAATCAGTTGCAGTAGGAAGGGTTGTAATAAAGTGAGATTTCTAGATGTAGAGCTAACAGAAAAGCAGAAAACACACAGAATTAACAGGGATCTCTACAGCTTGTAAGCTGCATCTAACTCTTGAATTGTTGCACCATGGCCCGTATGGTGGGGCTGCACTGCATGACTAGCAGTGACACTGTATTGGTGCTGTTGGCACCATGATTCGCCATCTGCAGGATAAATTAATTAGCAAGAGCTACTGAGCCCGGCATATTCAATGCAATGCATCCACAAAGGCACGGTGGGAAGCCACTGTCACCTCCCATCTGTAAGCACTTCCCTGTCCTTTGGGTCTCTGAAATAAGCAGCATGTGGCTTGCAGCCCCCATGTTCTGCAAGAGCAGTCCCTCCTGATGACAAGAAGCAAATGTTAGATGTTATGTCCTGGGAAATGCCAATCTGTATTACCAACAAGATACTCAAAATCCATGACAGATGTTGACAGATGTTAACAGCTGTATGCCCAGAGGAGCAGTGAGGAGCTATGGCCATGACTGTGGTCACAGAAAATCATGTTGTTAGCATCTGTGTGTTTAGCAATTGACCTTTCTGTCCCACATGTAACCAGGATCATGAAGAAGAGGGTGTCCTAGTATGTGAGTATCTTACCTCTGGAGCACAGGCCCTGACTGGTTGACAGAAAGAAGCTGTGCTGGTAGCCAGGGTCAGTTAACGGCAGAGCTGACACTAAAGGAGAGGGACTCCTTTGCCATGAATGCTCCCTCTGACCTGGCCTGGGGCATGTTCCCAGCAACACTGGAGATTTTCTGCAAGTACCTGCAAGGCTGTAACCAAGTTGGTGTCCATCTGAGCATCACTGGTGCATGACAACGCTGCTCATGGTCTCAGCAGTGATCTCCTGCCAAGCTTTTCCACATATGTTTAAATGTCCCTGGGCTTGATATGTACAGCTGCATGTGAGCTACTGCTGATCCCGCTACAAAGCTCTTCAATGGCCGTTTATTCAGAGCAGGTAAAGTATTGGCACAATAGGATACACAGTCTAACTGCCTTGCTACCCATACATTTTTTTCATCTCACCTTAAGCCTCTGTTCATTTCATTTGGAGCAGCCTACTTCCATCTTATACACTTTTTGAAAGACCAAACAGAACCCCCCCTTCATGTTAGCTGTATTGTTTCTATAAATGTAACTTTTGATATTAGCCTTAAAATTTTACTCTGAATTTGTTTGTCACCATCTGCACGCTGTCTTTTCTGCAAATTATGTTATATGCTCTACTCGGTCCTATCATTTAATTTCAGGATGCATTCTTTGTATGACACGTTCACAAAACACAGCTATATTATATCTAAATCTGCCTAGGCTCGAAGCCTAAAGAAACACAGTGCCTTTTAGTTAAAAATCATCTGGCTTGCCCGGCAAAGATATTTTTGTAGTCTCTTTTTAAAAATTTGCTCTTTATGTTTGTTTTTTTAAGTGGCATCTTGAAATAAAATGTCATCATTTGTCTGTACATCATAGCTCATCAGTACAAATTGATTTCTAGTCATAAAGCTTGAAATCGGACGCAAAGTCCTAAAAGATTTTCGAGCACTTAAAATATTCAAAGCATTTGAGTGGATTTCCAGCATCACTTGTTATTAATGAAGGTTTATTTTACTGGAGAAATAGAGTGACTTCTGATCATCATGGTATAGTAAACTTTGCTAATTACAAAAAGCAGCAAAACTATTTTTCAAGCAGAAGCTGAAGAGTGCAAAATATGGTGCTGTTTTGTTCATTCTTTTTCAAAATGAAAACAAAATTGTGAAAATTTTGATTCTACAATACGTAACTTCCACTTATGGAGTTAAACTAGTCATAGCACAGTTTGTCCTTCAGTGCAGACAATATTTCATCATTTGAAATCTGTTTCCTATGAAAGCTTCCAAGGCTCCAAAACATGGTACATCAGCTGAAACTGTCAATGTTGGTGACATTTTAGATAGTCTGACATGAGGCATTTGCCACACTATAAACACCTTATAAATGTTGGCCTGTTAGGCTCTGCCTAGTTTTATTTAATAATGGAAGCCAGCATGGAAATATTTAAGTTATTAGAAAATATCCCTGGATTCTAGAAGTCTGTAGTATAAGAGAGAGTTCATAGTATAATTTTTCCCTGATGGCACTGTTATTTTTAATGAATGTGTATGTGATGAAACCCGTCAAGTCAGTGAACCCCAGCTTGGCTTGAAATGTTTACGCTGCTGGAACCAAAAGGACTGTATGCCCACAGGTGATCTCAGAGGGGTGAGCGCTGCAGCAATCCAACATACCCAGCCTGGAAATAAAACACATTAACCAGGTCTGACTGTGCTTCCTTCCTTGCCTTGTAGGATATACAATATTTATGATTAAGCTTTGTAAATGAAAATCAGAGCAGTTTCTGTGCTCATTCGAGCTGCACAGTCTTATTCTGGGTGATTCATTCATTGAGTGAGGCAGCCATGCATGCAGTCATTCATAAGTAATGCCACGCTTCCCTTCAGCATGCAACAATGATTTACCTCCCTGCTGCCTTTCAGTGTTTGTTCAGCAAACACACTAAGCTAGAGGGTTCTTATTTCAAGCTTTACCCTTATTTTTAAAGAAACAGTGTTATCGAAATGCATGCATACAGGGTGCTGTACAGAGAACCAAGCACAAATGTTGGTAAGAAATGGCTGCAACCCATAGTATCCCTCCAAAAATTTTCTGTCTTTACCCAGCATCCATGAGAAGAGGCTTGTAGTTACAAGCAAGATTTCAGCTCCTTTTACGCTCATGCCTTGCCACAAGTGGGTCTATAAAAACAGACCCGTTTTAAACATTCACCAGGACTCCTAGAAGAGGACTGATAACTCACCCTAGCCTCATGCAATAAAACATGGAGCACCAGGATCTGATTTTCTGTTATCAGTAATTTTTTGCTAATTTCAGCAACTAACAGGAAATAAAAATATACAGAAAATCACAGACCATGGAAGAGCTTTTGACCTGTGTATTTTTAAGGAGCTACGAAGATCTGGCCAGAGCTGCAGATTGGGCTATAATATGTGCTTGATTCTTGTAAAATCATAGCATAGGGGATTGGCCTCATTCAACTTTACACAAATGAAAGTGAAGCCCTAGTCTAAGTTAATCATTTCATTATCCTCCCCACTTTGAGAGGGGGAGTGAGAGTAAGTTTACATGGAATGAAAGCACTATGATGTGACACTGTCTATATGATCCCTGAGTCTTCTGGCACCAACTAATTTCTGTTTATAGTGAAATTACAAAGTCAATGCAAGTAAATATCAACAAATACACAGCTCATGGCAACCGTCACAACTAACAAAATCCAGAGTGCAGACCCACTTTGGGTGAAGCAAAAGGGTTATGCAGCACAGGTGCCTCCTCCCATTTTTGGGAGGGGAAGAGATTTTTTCCCTCATTTCTAAATAGACTTCTGAGCTGAACATGTTCCAGTTGAGACAGCTGCCCTTAAACAATGTTTTATTTCATGTAAATCCACAGGAAAAAAGTAACTGAAAGTTAAAAAGATTTCTGGGTGTGACATGTTCATACATCCCAAACATCTGGGGTATCACAATTAGAAACCCTTTGTGGACATATTTTCATTAGTCACAAAAAAAAAGATAACTCATTTTTTCCTGTTTTCTCAAGATTTCAAAGTGGTACACTGTAACCTTAAACATAAGTCATTAAATTATGTTTCAAGCTTAAGGAGTTTCATGCTTTGAAATTCTTTTGAAGTTGGCAGATGATTTTATTTTTCTGTTTTGCTTTTTTAATTTTGGTTCTTAAAAAAGGATCTTCAGTTTATCTTCCATTGTTGTTCTCTTTTATAGTGCATCAAGGGACACCCTTCTGAAAAGGTACATATTCATGTTAAACAATAATGTTTTGAAACTCTCTGCTGTATTTTGAACTCCTTGGTAACAGTAGGACTTTAAAAATACCTGTTTAAATTATTTACCTTTCTTCTTTTTAATCGGATTGTCAAGGAAGCTAAAATTGTTTTCTCTGAATTTTTGTTTCTTTACTTTTTGATATATCTAACATATTGCAACAGAAAAGCAGTAATATTTCTCCACATTTTTCTGCTGTCCTTTAAGTTCTGAAGCACTTCAATTTTAAGAATTTACTGTATTCAGGAAATATGTGGCAATTATTCCAAGTAGCAATCTATTGCTGATCTTAACAGTTTATAAGAAAGAAAAATGTATTTGCAGAGAATACAGGCATTGCTAGGTTATGGATTTACTGAAGCATCTGTCTGAGAATAATTTTTACAGGAAAAGTGAATTTTCCACTAAGCAATAAATTCTACAGAGTGGCTGGCTAATGCAGAAAATGTTGATTGCTTGTCAAAAGAATCAAACACCCCAAAATCTGAAATACTCTGTTTCATTGTGGTACTTTGTTTCTCTGTACTTACGAGTTTTGAGACAAATTTCATCCAAGCATTTAAATGAAATATGCATGCTAGAGCTGTGAATGTTTCATTTTTATTTTAAAGGATTTCAGCCTGACTTTGTGTCAGAGAAACAGCCCTCCATTGCAATGAATATATGGCACCCAGCTCTCTAAAAGAGATACCAAACTGATACACAATGAAACAAATCAAGGGACATAGCAAAACCAGAAGGCTGTGGGTGGGGTAGGAGAAAGATGAGCCTTGTAGTGTAGCTATGAACATGGAATTCTGCTAGACTCATTTGGACTCAAGATTTACAACCCCACATACTTTCTATAAACTTCTGTCTGGACTCTGCTTATATGCACAAGCATTAAAATCCATTATACTTGACCGTAACCACTTGTCCAGGACACAGGGGAAAACCTTGGTGCACAGCAGTTATATTTTTAATTCAGTAATACTATTATTTTATGTAAAGTGGTAAATGTTATAGTAAATGCGGTAGCTCCTTTTCTGGCCAATATTTTGCACCCAACCTGGCCACTTCTCTATATACCTGGGTACAGACCTACATTTAGAGCATGGAATGTAACCTCTTCTTGATTAAACAACATTTGTAAAAAAAATATTAACCTGATGGAGTTTTGGTGTACTGATTTTACATACCTACCTGATCAAAGAAGCTAATGTTCCCTCTGTGCTTGAGGCAGAACAGTGGAAAGAGCAGTGGAAGTACAATCAACTCCCAGTGTCTTTCCTGATGTTATTTAACAGTAACACAACTGTTATTGTTAGTATAAAGCAGCAATAATCTGCTCTGTGGTTCAGGGTGGAACATTATGTGAGGCTGGATTGTCCTGGCATAGGAACGACTGGGCAAGATTTGGGTCCTCCTAAAAAACCTCAGAACTATACATGATAAAGAATCAGAAATTTTATAATTATCTGAATTTTTCAGATGAGGAAATGAGGCAAACGAACCTAAAGTCTGCATCAGAACTAGGAACTGAAGCCAGAGCCTGTGATTTCACTAAATCGTTGTTTGGCAGGTAGTCTCCTGCCAGACAGTTACTTATGCAGGCCAGTGCAGTAACCCCTGCCATTACCATTTTCATTTCTGCTTCATTTTTAATTGCCTTTGTTCACCTTTCTGAACCCTCAGCAGTGCCCCACTCCTTGTGTTCTGACCTTTTGCTCTTTGTAGTGTGTGGATAGTTGAGGAGAAGTTGTGGCTGAGTTAGCTGAATGCAAATCTGCTGCTGTTTTACACAAGAGGGAAGGAGCCTGACATGACTGAAGCGTACAAACAGCCAATATTTCCTTCTTCACAAAGGACCTGCTCTTGTTCTTTCTGGGGCAAATTAGACTGTCTACATTAATCTCATATCTGAAAGAAAATCTCTGCTTTCCATATACTGCATGAAGGTGAGTCCTGGAAACACCAAACTCACCTACAAGATAAGTCTTTAGCAGGATTATGCTGGTGAGGACCACTGACTATTAAAACTACTTTAACTTGTTAGTTTGTCTTTGCAGTGCAATGAGCGTCCCTTTATTAATTTGCTGCATGCTATCTAAATCCCAGGTTGCAAGTCTTGTGGAGCAGATGTTGTTTTAGGATTATGACTCCAGACAGCACAGGGGGCGTCATATCCTCTTTGGAATCCTGACCACAGCAAAGAGAATGAATAATCACCACTATGAGTCTACAGAATGAGCACGTTTCATATGCCAGCCCCCCTTGAAGCACAAACAGCTCAGTCATCAACGCGCTGTTCATCAAGGCATTTCCAAATAACAACTCCTCTAAGAGCCAGGATATTATGGGTCGAATGGCATTTCTGCTCTACTTTTCTCTTTCGCTATGAATCCATTCAGGCACCTTGAAGCCACATGTAGAAGCTGCAGTGACACTTGCTGGAGAAGGCTGAGCTTATTACTTTCTGCTTCATGGACTGCTGAGTCTCCAGGCACCAGGTTCTTGATGGTACTGATTACCCTTGCATTTTAGCCCATTAAGCATTGCATATCTGCTGAGCTATCCAACTTTTATTCAGAAAGCTTAAAACCTGTGCCATCATCCAGCACTCTGCAGATGTCCCAGATATTACAGCAGCACAATCACTCTACTGTTTAGAGTACTTTGTTCCTATCTCTGTGAATTATGGGGTGTCACATCATGGCATGTGTTGCTAGAGTAGCAGGTAACCCAACATGACATGACATAATGGGATACAGCCTGTGGGTGCAGGGAGAGGAGTGGGAAGGGAAATACAACTAGACCCATATCTGATGAAAAATCAGTGACCAAAAATTTAGCCAAGCAGTATACTTGTATTTTACCAGATTATTCAAAGAAAAAAATCAAATTTCTGTTGCACAGTGACCTAAAAGCAAAGTAATTTGACTACATAGCTGTAAAAACTTAGACTCAAAATCTTTATTTGTATTTTAAATAGCTCATGACTTCTGCTGATCTGAAAGATGCCTCACTTCTTGTCAGCATTAGCAGCCTCTGTAAGTTAAAATGTTCTGCAGAAGCCCTTCAGTTTCATCAGAGTTTGGAACAGAGCAGGGATGGGTTTCAAAACCCATAGGTTTCTGTCAAAAACATGTGTATGATTTTCTGTCAAGCTCATGGCTTCCTACTCCTCCCAGCCTTGCAGCTCCTTGGTAGCAAAAGACTCCCGAGATCCACCAGTCTGCCCTGGGTTCAGAGCTCCTCTTGCCTTCAGAGATAATTTTGGCACTTGTCGTTCTCATTCCACGGCAGATCAGAACCAAACTCTACTCAAATGTTATAGGAAGAACCAAATTAACTGCAGAACCGCTGTTGCAATGACACATAAAATCAATTCCTTGGGAGACATTTAGGGTTTAGTCACACACCAGGTTTCTGTCCCTCTGTTTCCTCTCTTCACCTACACCTAAGTACTCTCAGTAGCAGGAAGCGAGGAGTCTCTCAGGAGAGGCATACATTATCCTGCAGCCTTACTGTTCTTGAGGGAGAAGTACTTTCCCTGTCCTAGAATAATTGTTTTTAATTGCAAAACATCCTCTGCCTAAATAAAAAAAAGACTCCCCTTGGCAGACTCAGACAGGCCAATGATTATTTATTATTTGCAATACCATTACACATAGGAACTCAGTCACAAATCAGAATCCCAAGGGCCATCTTGCTACATATAGATGAATCTAAATGTACTGCTTTGTATCCTTCCATTTCTGACTAAGTTTTTCAGTAAGTGGGTCACTGAATTAGAGAAATGGGCGCAGAAGCAAAGAGCACTGGAAAGCCATTCCCTGCAAAGTGCTTGTCTTCTATTAATGTGGTATTTGTGCCATTGAGTGTTTTTGAGCAATATGTACAGGGTTGGTTCCTGAGAGCAGAAAAAGGGAATTGAAGAAACATTTGAAATGGCTGAGAAACTCTCAGAGAACAAACAAGAATCTTTCACCTGCTAATTAAGAAAATGTATTATATCCTGTAACCTTACTGAATGCAAAAGTTTATGTTCTTATTAGGTGCAACCCTTATTTCAGCTCTGTTTTTAGTATTTTCTGATAAAGTTTCAGAACAAAAATCAGGATTCTCTTCCATGATTTAGCAGATCACTGGTACCCAACCTTTTCTTGCAGTTGTTCACTTCTTTCTGAAAGGTAACTCAGAACAGAAGAGCTATGTGGTGGTGCGTCCCTACGCATTTAACTAAGACCTCTTCTCCTCCACTCCAAACCTGCCAGCTCCATCAGGTGCACACCAAAAGGATTGGTTCTAGTTCGCTGTCTAACTGTATCTCTACAGCAACAGACAAATCTCTTCCCAAACACTGATTGCCTCCAGAAAAAGAATTTGGTCACCGTATGCTTTCCCTGCAATTTAAATGTTTATAAAATCAGTCCAATAAGCCTCCAAAGTCTGTCTGTAAGGGCACTGTCTGATGACTCACACTCATGTTACAGATGAGAACCAAGATGGAACAGAAACAGCAACTCATTGCATCTTTGCTGAGTTGGTAGAAAACTTGGAAATCGTAGTTCTGGATATGAGAAAACATAAGCAAAAAAGCAAAGTAAATCTCCCTACTCCCTGCAGACAACCAGCTCCACTCAACTTTGAGAAGTTATTAATGGATGTCTTCCTAGACGGAAGTTAAAAATGCCTTTTAAAGAATAATGGATGTCTTGCTAGACGGAAGTTAAAAATGCATTTTAAAGAATAAGGGATAAACTCTTATGCTTCCTGGGCTAACCTCACCCCCCTTGACTTTGCTGTTGTGTGAATGTTTATAGTAGACATCAGCTCTGTTTTTCTATATTTTCCAATCTATTTGCCAGTTGCTATGTGAAACATTGCTGTGTTTTGAAAAGATGATTAGCAGGATCAACCAGATGTTCCGTCTGGATTGATTTTTCAGCCTGGGCAACTAGAGGATGAATTTTGGTCCTGTGGCTCTGAATACATTTCCATCCTTCCTTTCATGCAGTCCCTCCAATGGTAGGGAGGGATTCTCCCCTCTCAACAAGCATCTGAGACTGGACATAGAAAGGGGAGGGGAAAGAATGAAATTTCTCAGATGCCCCCACTCCATGTATTGCTCACAGGCCCAGGGACATACATCTCCCCACATTTGGAGTCAAGGAAGGAATTTCATCTTGTTTCAGGTTCTTTGGGATTTTGAGAGGTTGAGGGGAGTAAATTAATTTGCCTTTTTATGTAGCATGGTTCACCAGCTTCTGTGATCTGGCCATTTTTAAAATTATGCTTTTTTTTCAGCAGTAGTGACATTTTGACCTCTTGCATCTTCAGACAATGGCAAATTTGGTGGGTTGGTTTGTTCAGTTGAGCTTTGAGAATTAACGCATTTGATCTGACTGATGCTTTCATAGGAATGGAGAGTGCTGTGTTAGATCAGGTGAAAGCGGTACTGGATGAAAGCCCAGTAGCCAGTTCCCAGCAATGGCCCATCATGGATGCATAGGTGAGGATATAAGAACAAGATAAGTGTGTGTAGAGATATTACCCCACAATACTTTCCCAGTCTGCAGAAATCTACCATGCAGGGACTTCTTGAACCAAAAACACTGTCTTCATATTTAGTAACAACCCAGTGTCACTGGATTTTTATTTAATGAACTGGATGTATCCAATCCCTTCTTAAACATCCCCAACACATCCATAAGTGGCAAGGAAGTCTGACAGTGCCTATGGGGGTAACATCCAACAAATTAGATAGTCTTTAGTGGTTTCTTGAATTTAAAAGTTGGAAGACTTTTCCATATCACTATTAATTGGCATCTTATGTCACCCTCCAAATCAAAGGCAAAAATTTAGTGCCAGCAAAATTCATTACATTCAATTTTTTGCTTTAATAAATAAAGAATTTTTCTGTATCTGTGTTTTCTCTGTAAAGCTGTATAGAGAAGCAAAGACTACAAGCCTTCTAAGCTTACACACATACTGTATTTGTTGCTTTTCACATTCTCATTACAGCATAATATAATCAAATCATTCCCCCACTCTTTTGTTTTGGTCACATGCAGATTCTGAATGGACTTTTCTTGGAACGCTTGGAGGAAATTCTTATTAAACAGGATGTGCCTCTTCCTCAGGGTGACAGGTTATATACAGAGATTTTTCATCAAAATGAAAACTGCTTCATTTGCTGCCAACCATATGTAAAGCAAGAAGAAAAGTCTGGCCTTAGTGACTCCTAGGAGATTGAAAATGGAGACTAAATGGAAAACAGAGACATTATAAATGTTCTTTTTAAAACATAGTTTTACAAGACTCTAAAAATGTAAGGAATTGAAAAATATATTCAAACAACTAGGTAGTCAGGGATGCAAGCATATACAGTTTTGAAGATGATACTTTGAAGATAGATTGGTGGATTTTAAGTCTAGAAGAGGCAGTAGTGATAATTTGTCTAATATCCTGCGTACTACAGATGGACAGCTGAGTGGGAGGAATCCACTCCTGCTTTAAGTCCAAATTTATTCAGAGTGACAACAATTGGTCCCATGCACCTGATGATCTGAAACGTTGGCTGGTTTGGAAAAAGAAGTGTGTGAAATTTTTACAGCTGTTTTTAAACAGGCTTTTCCAGTATCCAGAGTACCTAAAATAGCTTTTTTTTTTTTTTTTTCCAAAAAGACCAACTCAATCTCAAAAGTTGATGATAATGCTGGATCTCTGAAGCCTTCGTTTGATATATTTATGCCCTGTCATTGTTAGTGATGTGGCCATTAGTAGGTTGAGGCTTTCATTTCTGAGTATATCCTCTTTGTTGTGGTAGATCAGTATTAATTTTATTATATACTACCACTGATGGAAAAGACCTCTAATTATCTATCTTGGGATTCTTTATCTGGGGTTTAAAGGCTTGCTATAAACTTATCCTACAGAGTGTGCAAGAAGCACATGGCAAAAGATAGAAAGCAGATCATGTTAGTGGGTTTGAGAGTGTTCTGTGATCTTCCCTCTTCTTATATTTTGACCGGATATTTTTTGTTTGGTTTGATGTGAAGTGTGGCAAACTTGAAAAAAAATAAATCTTGCCTTGAAATAGGAAGAATACTAAAAAGGCTTCTAGATCAAACCATCAATTATACAGCAAGACTTTTTGTATATTTGTATATTCACTGGCCTGGCTGAGCAGAGAGCTTCGGCTGGAACTCAGGAATAAAAAGAGAGTTTATGACCTTTGGAAGAAGGGGCAGGCAACTCAGGAGGACTACAAGGATGTTGTCAGGTTATGCAGGGAGAAGATTAGAAAGGCCAAAGCCCAGCTGGAACTTAATCCGGCTATTGCTGTAAAAGACAATAAAAAATGTTTCAACCAATACATTAGCAACAAAAGGAGGGCTAAGGAGAATCTTCACCCTTTATTGGATGCAGGGGGAAACATAGTGACGGAGGACAAGGAAAAGGCTGAGGTACTTAATGCGTTCTTTGCTTCAGTCTTTAATACTCAGACCAGTTGTTCTCTGGGTACCCAGCCCCCGTGAGCTGGAAGACAGGGAGCAGAATGAAGCCCCCATAATCCAAGGGGAAATGGTTAGCGACCTGCTACACCACTTAGACACGCACAAGTCTCATAGGGCGGGATGGGATCCACCCAAGGGTACTGGGGGAGCTGGCAGAAGTGCTCACCAAGCCACTTTCCATCATTTATCACCAGTCGTAGCTAACTGGGGAGGTCCCTGCTGACTGGAGGTTAGCAAATGTGACACCCATCTACAAGAAGGGTTGGAAGGAGGGTCTGGGGAACCACAGGCCTGTCAGCCTGACCTCGGTGCTGGGGAAGGTTATGGAGCAGATCATCGTGAGTGCTACCATGCAGCACGTACAGGACAACCAGGGGATCAGGCCCAGCCAGCATGCATTTATGAAAGGCAGGTCCTGCTTAAAGAACCTGATGTCCTTCTGTGACAAGGTGACCCACTTAGTAGATGAGGGAAAGGCTGTGGATGTTGTCTGCCTGGACTTTAGTAAGGCCTTTGACACCATTTCCCACAGGATTCTCCTGAAGAAACTGGCTGCTCACGGCTTGGACGAGTATACTCTTCGCTGGGTAAAAAACTGGCTGGATGGCTGGGCTCAAAGAGTTGTGGTGAATGGAGTTAAATCCAGTTGGTGGCTGATCACAAGCAATGTTCCCCAGGGCTCAGTATTGGGGCCAGTCCTGTTTGATATCTTTATCAATGATGTGGACGAGGGGATCAAGTGCACCCTCAGTAAGTTTGCAGATGACACCAAGTTGGGTGGGAGCGTTGATTTGCTGGAGGGTAGGAAGGCTCTACAGAGGGATCTGGACAGCCTGGGTCACTGGGCCGGGGCCAACTGTATGAGATTCAACAAGGCCAAATGCCAGGTCCTGCACTTGGGTCACAACAACCCCATGCAACGCTACAGGCTTTGGGGAGGAGTGGCTGGAGAGCTGCCTGGCGGAAAAGGACCTGGGGCTGTTGGTCAACAGCCAGCTGAATATGAGCCAGCAGTGTGCCCAGATGGCCAAGAAGGCCAATGGCGTCCTGGCTGATATCAGGAATAGTGTGGCCAGCAGGGCCAGGGGGGTGATAGTGCCCCTGTACTCAGCACTGGTGAGGCCACACCTTGAATACTGTGTTCAGTTTTGGGCCTCTCACTATGAGAAGGACACTGAGGTGCTGGAGTGTGTCCAGAGAAGGGCAACGAGGCTGGTGAAGGGTCTATAGCACAAGTCTTATGAGGAGTGGCTGAGGGAACTGGGGTTGTTTAGCCTGGAGAAGAGGAGGCTGAGGGGTGACCTTATCACTCTCTACAACTACCTGAAAGGAGGTTGTAGCGAGGTGGGGGTCAGCCTCTTCTCCCAAGTAACAAGCTAGAGGACTAGACGAAATGGCCTCAAGTTGCACCAGGGGAGGTTTAGGTTAGATATTAGGAAAAATGTCTTCACTGAAAGGGTTGTCAACCAGGCTACCCAGGGAAGTGGTTGAGTCTCCATCCCTGGAGGTATTTAAAAGATGGGTAGATGTGGTGCTTAGGGACATGGTTTAGTGGTGGACTTGGCAGTGCTAGGTTAATGGTTGGACTCGATGATCTTAAGGGTCTTTTCCAACCTTATCGATTCTATGATATTGTCTGGAATATTCCTGTGTTTTCTGCTATTACTTTTTTAATAAAGAATGAAAATACACATAAACTTTTGCAGATTCTGATGCAAAATCAACAAGTGTCCTCGCTTTAAGACTTTCCCTTTGGGAAAGGAAGTACGCTGAGCAAGCCTCATACAAACGTTAAAGATCTAATGCTGACCACTACAGAAGCTGGCTTGATGCAGCTTGGTTTTTCAGACTCTGTAGTATTTTTGTCCTTTTGCCATACTACTGATGTTGTGCAGTATTATTTAAGCTGTGCTGTTTCAGTCTTTCATGACACTGATGATGCCAAAGAACTATTGCAATAACCCTGACTCTTGCAGTAACAGTACACCTCAGAAAAGTGTCAGCAGGACTTGGGTTATGGAGGCAGGAGGTAAGGATCTCTGTCTCCTGAGTAGTCATCTATGGCTTAGCCTATGTGATCCTTCTGTGTGTGAAGTCCTGGTCCCATATGCCAAGAGGGATACTTCACGCTACAAGGAAGGCTGCTCCAAGATGACACCAGCGGTGACACCACCCTTTCATGTTGCTCATGATCCCTGTGCTGCCTCATCTTTGACCCTCCGAAGCCCCACAGATTCCCACACACATCAGGTATGCAACAACTTTGCTCTGCTCAGGCACTTTGCTTGACAAAAAGTGAAAACTGGTTGAGTAAGGTGGTATTGTGGATGGCAGGATGCCACCTCCCCACCATTAAGGCAGGTTCTGTGTAGAAGCAGGGACACAGTGGGATTACTGGTGCTGCTCAGGATCAGGCTGGGCAATTCAGCACTGAGCAGAAGACACTATCACAATGCCAGCCTTATAACACTGGTATTTTGGGTAACACGTGTTGTAACTCATGGGAGGGCTGGGCTAACAAACACTTGCTTTATTTCTTTTCTCTACAACACCCAGTTCTGTCCAGCAAAATCCCCCATGCTCCCTATACAAGAGGTTCCACAAATATGTTACAAGTTACCTGCAATCCAAATATGTTTCCTTCTTGGCCCTAATTTGGTACTTCTGACATCGTTCAGGTCAAAATCTGTCCTTCTTTCTCACAGGATCAATACAAGTCACCAGGAGAAAGGTCCTACACAGAAAAGAAGATAGATCCTGCGCCCGACTCAGCTTAGGGAAAAGTACTGGTGAATACAATGAGCTTGTATACAAGGGTATGTTCACTAGCAAGTGGACAAAGATCTCACTTTGCAGAGCAGCCCAGCAATCAAGAGGAAAGACCTTTCAGAGACAAGGCACTAACTTGTTTCACTAACTTCACTGAGATGCACTTGCCTGCATCTCAAAAAAAGTGGGGGTGGATTGGAACCTGAGATAGCAAGTGGTTTAAGTTACCTCTGTTTATTTCACACTTACAGCACTATCTTCCTACGATCTGTACCTAAGATAAATTGTTCTTCTGTGGGCACACTACTTATCTTAACAGACTGCTCAAAACAACTAAAGGTCGAGTTAGGAGACAATAATAAATTCAAATCACTTTAGCACTTCAGAAAGTCAAAGATATGGACATCTGTGGGGTTTTTGTGGGGGGAACACAACATTTGAGGATAACAACTGAACACCCAGCCTTTGGCAGAATTGTATTCAAAATTCCTCTGTTGGTTTGTGCAGTGGAACAGCAATCACAATTTAGGAAAAACAAAATAAAAGGTCAAAATGCTAAAAGTTATAGTGACAATAACTCATGCTCAATGGGAAGCTAACTAGCTATTTTAAAACCACCTTTTTTTCTGTTCCCTATCAATATGCAAATGTTAGTCTTACAGTGCTGGAGAGCCATAATTCTTAAGAGAGAGAAATTTTCTCAACGTGAGAAATTGCCTAAATTATATTCCAAGTGCCTTATGAATAAGAACCATGATAATTTTGCTATTGTAATCTACAGGCAGTCAAACCACATTAATTTATTTTTATTTCTTTAATGTAAGGCTCAAGCCCAAAGTATTTTATATTACTTTTCTTTGGGAGGGGGAGTCAGTGCCATTGTGTCTGTATGTGCTAGAAGGGCAAAAGCTACAGAGAGCCATCACCCTACTGAAAGGCATAAGAATACCTGTTATAAAGTGCTTTGAACATTTTTTAAAGCCAACACCCAGATCAATCCTCGGGGTGAGAGCCTAATGCAATGAGTTGTCATTCCACATCACAGCAGTGGGAAGAATGATTCCTGTAGCAGTCAGCCCAAAAAGTGGGACGCATAGACTTTTGGAAAGCCTTTCCCCTGGGATGCCATGGTAGTACATCTTCATAGCGCAGCTTTGCTCCGTATCAGAGACGGCCCAGCTGAATAAGTGAAGCGACAGTAGCATAGCCTATGCACAAAATCCAGCTCACTTGCCTGAATACCCAGGAATCAGGCTAGGATAGGGGCAGGATTTGTGATTTTCTCCTGAGGGAAGACATGGGAGAAATTCCAGGCAAGATTCCTGAGGAACAGCCTCCTTACTGAAACCTGTTCCTGCTCCAGGCTTTCCTGTTGCAGAGGGGATAAAAGCATGGGCCCAGAGCTGCGTCACCCATGTGCTGTGACTTGGCTTTTTGTCCAGCCCCTCTGTGATAAGTGTGACAAATGTCACCAGGGCAGACAAGCTGAGACCCAGCAGGTATCACCCTACCCGAGGAGCTCAGTGTGGAAGGAGGCAATGATGTCAGAGGGACACAGATGAAGAAATATTTCTCAGCGGCACCCCTGCATTGCCTGAGCAGCATTTGGCAAGCAGAAAGGCACTCATTGCACGTGCCGGAAGGGGAAGATCAGCTTCAGACAACATGGTACACAGTAGGGCAATTGTGCTTTTGAAGTTCAACACATACTGTGGTAGTGGCAGCTGTTTGCATCTCCTCTCGGGACTCAGCTTGACCTGGTTTCAGGTCTGGATGCGAAACCTCAGTCTTTGCCTTCAGTGCTAAGAAAATCCATGCTTGTAGGTGGCTACCACACGGTAACAAATGCTTAGCTATCTTGCAGCATGATCTGCATGAAAACAAATTATTGTAGTTTTCTACCCTGAAGTAGACTGGGCCCTGCCAACCACAGACCCACTGTTAACAACCCCGTGGTGAAAAAAGGTTTCTGTTATCATCACTGACGAAGTTTGAGGCTTTTGGTATTTGTGGAGCCGGAGCAACCAAACGTTGTTTTGGGTAGACAGACACAGATGCACTGGTACATTCAGGCTCTTATTTTATTTTCAAGTCTTCAGGAAGAAAATTATTAGGAAATAGCTGCAATTTCAATACCACAATTTTCCAGAATGCTTTCTCCTAACTCATTCCTATGCCAGAGTTACTCTGGCTGCTGCTAGTGGAAATTGTATTGACAGTCTCAGGAGCAAATTAGCAGCCTGTTTCTCACCTCCAGCAGTTGATTTCTGTGTCTTTTAGCAAGCTGTGCTCTGTTACAAATATAAGAGGAGTTTTTCCCAACTAAAACTTCATTGTACCCTCTTCTGCCATGTACCTCTGCAGTGCAGCATCCTGCTGTCTGGACTGCACCTTCAGCAGGGAGAAAAAGCAATAGTGCTGGCAGCAACAGCAAAGCACATGGGAATGCTGGAACAGGGACAATACACTAAAGATAAACAAATTTATACAAAACTAATGTTTTCATAAAATGTACTGTAACAAGGATGTTCAAGCCAAACAGGACAAAGACATTCTGGCCTAAAAATATGTTTTACCTCATAATCACAGTACTTGAATATTTCCTACAGTTTTCTATGATAAATACTGGTGCTTAAGCATGAGGGCAGATAGCAATGGGTAAAATACCCTATCTGTGAATAGAAGGAATATTTACATTACAATACAGTGGCAACGTTATTTCAGGGACTGGATAAATAACCCAAGGCATTTCCAGAATAACACCTCTTCAGTCATCTAGATTCGTCTTAAATTGGATGAGCACCATGCTGACAAAAGCTCACTATGTCCCTTTGAAAATCACCCTCGAGTCAATGGGCTCCAATGAGTTGCAGACCACACTACTGCAGTAGCAACTCCCTGTACAACACTCTCTGCAAGATAGAATTTTACAGGTATTTTGCTTTTCTGGCTGCAAGTATGTTTCATTAAAATTTACTCAGGGTCTTTTGGTCACTTGGACAAGGCATTGGATTTATAAATTATATAGCACTCTCCCTACCACACAAGCTGATGTTTGATCATTGGCCCGTGCCTAAACAGCGATGTTAACCTAAAGCCCCTGTGTTCTTTTCTCTTCATGCATGATTCTTGCTCACAGAGCTTCATGCAGCTGAAAAGAGGATTTCCAGTGAAAAAAAATTTCCAGAGGCAAATAAACCCACAGACTTTAATACCGGAGCTGTCATTATAAAAGAATAAAACAAATGAGCCTAGGAATATTTTACACAATTTACAGTCCTAATGCTTCCAGTGAGGCCAAACGAATAGTCTTAAGAGATATGGTCCACGCATTCAGTGTTTCAGTTAACCTCCTATGAATGATTAGCTCACTGTTGCATATAATGGTGATACCCAACTGGTCTTAATTTACATTAATTAGTTGTATCCTAAGCCATGGCTAAATGCACATTGAATATCAGATTAAACTCTTAAGAGGCCGTGTGATCTACCAGATAAGGCAGAGGCCAGGATCCAGAAGAACTGGATTCTGCTTCTGGCTGACTCCAAGGTATCTAACTCCCCCATCTGTGCCTCAGATACTCAATTAGTAATGCAAGAGAACAACATTCTCTGAACAATGCTCTTTAATGCATACCAAATCTCAGTGTTGCAACTTGCAAAAGGTTTAGGGCATACCTGCCTTTGCACATCAGAGAATGGCAATGGGTGTCTTTTTGTTTCAGGAGTGATTAGCGTTAAGTGCAAGTGCCTCTTTACTGGTCCCCTGGGCATGAATGACTAAGCCACTGAGGTACCAAGAGGTGTATATTGCAGTCTAATTAGCCTCTTCTGCTCTCTATCAGCAATGCAACCCTTTCCTTGTATGTCAATGAATTGCGTTCTTGTTTCAGGAAACCCCTCTCTTTCTGCAGTGGCTGTAAAGATCTCCTGCAGAAGTGGTGATTGTCTCAGTGTTCAAGGCATGGGGAGCTCAGAGAGGGAGAAAAATAATTAGATACATTCACCTAGATGAAAATACAGGTGCTGAGCCAAATGGGCAAATATTCCTTAACTATTTTTACCCAAATCTCAAAAGCTAATGGCTGGGAACAGCTTGTTGCATTACGGTTCTGCTACCAAACAAACACTATGAACAAGGATTACTGGAGATCATTTTGTCACAACCTAAAGGGTTGAAGTGAAGACCCACTTCTACATCTCCTTCAACTAGTGATAATAGTCACAGAGTGTACCTGCATCGCTCCATTGCAGGATGTCTGCAGATTACTTTAGCCTGGCTCTCCTCTGTACGGAGAAAAAGTGGAGCACTTTCAGCTTTGAAGGAAGTTGAGATTCAGTGCTCTGTTTTAAGCATAGTGAAGGTTTGCTTCCAAAGCTGTTGTTTCAACTGTATCACTCCTGTTGGTCCATCCCTCTATTTATTCTTCTCATTTTGCTCATTTTTTCGGCCCTGCATGGCCAATATGTCTCATTCATTTTAAAGAAGACTCCTGCCTTTTGTCAAACCATGATATCAGGGAATATCATCAACTTCTTACATTTTTTAATAAATACTCATGGTTTTTCCCTCTGTCCACTGTGTTCCACAGGGTGGAGCTCCTTTAAAGCATCCTACAAGCAAATTCATTATACACCCTCGAGCTTCCCTTTTCTGCCTATAAAAAATGTTACAACACTTACTGTGCCATTCATTTCACCATCAGCTGGAGCCTGCAATAGAGAACACCACCACTAAAAAAAGGTACTTCCCTCCCACCCATACAGATCACTCCTTTTTGCCCCTTTCTGGTCCCCTGACATGTACCAGCAGAAACAGTTGTGTGGCAGCACAGTGAAGAGTCGGGCAGTTGACATGGGTAAAAATAACTATATTTTGCTCAGTTAGCTTTTTTCTGCATCAATGCTTGTGCTGGGCTAGAGTAGCTGGTGAAGGGAGGGGGCACAGGGGATGCGGAAGCCGGAATAATCAGCTAGAGAAAAAGACAGGGCAGGACTACCTCTTTTGGCAGTGCTACTGGCTCCTGCTGGCTTAAACTGCTTGTAAAGCCATGGTACCAGGCCACTGGCCCCGCTGCCTGTCATGCAAAGATGTATCACCTCGCTGTTTCCTTGTACCTCTCTGTCTCTGTCCTTCTGACTGTCTTTTGTTCTGCCCTTTGGCACAGTGGAATTTTAGAATGTGTTGGATTATGTATGGTGATTAAAAAAGGTAATAATAGTTACAGTAACAGCAGCAAATACCTGTAGTAAGAGAAATGTTTCAACTAACCTACAATGATTTTTTACTCTTTTTTAAAAATCACAGTATTTCCTCACAAAGCAAGAATTCTGGTTCATGTACTTCTTTTGGGCATAGATATACCTTGCTGCAAACTGAAAAAAAAATCTCAAGAAGTCAGATGTGCCTGCACCAAAAAAGTTCCTGATATCTCTCTGCTTGGGGCTGTTGTCCGTATCTCTCTTGCAGAACTTTTTTCTAAATTTTTTTAACAGCTACCAGCAGTTATTATTTTGAGACAAAATGTTATCCTTCTGAGAGAGATAGGCAAGTCTTGCTGCCTTGGATAGTCGTTTCCCACAGCCACAGAATCCACTGATCTGAAATGTTCCTGAAAGGTCCTGAGCAAAGCGACTTCTTTTCTTGCTTCTCCTCAGCTGTTGTCTCTCAGTTGCCTGTGGCTTTAAAGACCCAGAAGTTGAAACAGGATCTAGAAGCACTTCCATGTGGCAGTGACAGGAGCAAAGGGACCTTTCCAGGCTGAAATAGCAGCAGAGGAAGCACACAGATCTGATGGAAATCCTGGGGAACTCGAGGCATCTCCAGTATCTTCAGTACTCTTTACTCCCTTCCTTCCTGATGACGGGAACAGTCTCCTCAGGTCCTGCAGTCCCCTGGGAGGATTCCCAGGGCTGGAAAGTGACCTGTAAAATCAGCACAGACAGGCTTATCAGCAGGACTTCCTCGTTCCTTGGGAACAACGCTTGGAGAGCCACCCTCTCCTTGGCTTGTCTCCTCTCTTCTCTCACCTACCTACGGCCTTGCTTATGCAATCTCACCTCATTGCCAAATAACCACATAAATGGTGACTATGCATGATGCCAAGAGAAGATCACTGTGAAGCTCGTAGAGGTGTACAGGAATCTCTTTACTCTCTGTCTGCAGGGGAGAGGTGAGCACAGGCCAGTGTTTGTGGGTTTGTGAAGAGCCTGTGGCATTGCTGCCAGGTTTAGCAAGTACTGAGGCAAGGCTGGGCTCATATTAGCGCATGTCACTGTGCCTATACTAGCACTTTGGTTTGGATTGTTAGCACAGTGTTGAAGCGATTTCCCTGAGGGTCTGCACTTACCACATACTGATTTGGCCCCGGAGCATTTCTGGTGCACCTTGTCCAGATTCCTCCTGGGGAAGGCTAAATACATGCCCTTCCATGTGCTGCAAGCCCTAAATCAGGCAAACAGGTCCAAGCCAAAACCTACTTCTTTGGGCAGCTTTAAATCATGTGTTCTGGGGATGTTTGATCCGGGAGACAAGACAAAATCCAGTCCCAGTTAAATCCCCTGAGCCACATAACATGAAGGTGTAAGGGCCTCAGTGCCACCTGTTTCTCCATAATAACCCACTTCTCTCATGCCAAATCACTTGCTAATGAAGACATAGCCACTGTTGTAAGATTATATCCTCACTAATTTTCATCATCCAGGCACGAGTTTCTTACATTTCCTTCTGTTCCCCTTACCAAAAGCCTTGGTTGCAGAAAAACAGCATAAAGAAACCTGCTGTAATACTGCCAATTTGATGTGTCCTTTGAACTGAATTTTGAACTACATTTGAAAACTTACCATTAAAATGTTTAATGTTCTCATTTCTATCTTGCACTGATTGCTGACACTCAGCAGAAATAAACCCTCCTCACTTTTACATGTATTTTGATTATTTTAATAGCATTTTCTTGCTTCGTTAACAACCACATGAAAACTTCACAAGGCAGATTTGATCATGGGCTATGCACATCTGGCTCTGTAAACAGGCTCGCTAGGACCTTAATGATAACTTCCCCTGGGGTTTTCCCCTTCTTTTTCACAAAACAACCAACTAATTTCTTACTCTGCTAGGTTTTATATCAATATCTGATCTATGTTAGAAAAATCTCACATTTCTGCTGTTGCCTGAATGTCAGATCACTTTCTCTCCCCTCCAAGAACTTATCAGAAGAAACAGGCAGAGTACCAGAAGTGCTAATAATATTTGTCTAATGACTCTGTCTCAGTTGCACCAAAGTGATAAACCAGCAAACAGAGTAAGCACTCTGGCAAAAAGCTTGTCTTTGAAGGTGTATGATATCACGTCAAAACCAGCTACAGAATATTTACTGATGGCTCAGAAATATTTCTAACCTCTGTCTAAAGGTGGCACATTTGAAGCAAGAGAAGAGGGACTACATCACAGGCAGGAGACATTAAATATTTAATTACTTCTTTTTGGCACAAGTTGTACAGCCCCAAGCTTCTTATAATGTATAAAATAGAGTTCACCTGTCATGTCTTGAATGAGCATGAAACCGGGACCAGCAAAATTAAATACATCTGCAACAAATTGTCTCAGTTGCAAATTGGAAGTTATATTTGTAGTATAGTCACGTAGTAGGTTAACTAGTTTATGCATGTGTGTTTCTTAGTAGGTGGATTTCAGTTTCCATCTTCTGTCTCAGAAGCAGCAATAGTATTTTGGCATAAGGGCTTATACTGGGAGTAGTGGAATCAATATTTTTTAATTTAAAACACGCCAGCAGTCCTAGTAGATTGATACATAGGAATATTATTTATATGACAGACAGAAACTACTTTTGTCCTAAAGGTCACAGGAGTGAGGACCAGTGATGCTGGGCTCCAATCCTAGCTTGCATCCACTGTAAAATCTTGGTCAAGACAAAGTCAATACTTTTACAGTGTCTGAGTCTGTTTTTACTTCCCACTCCGAACAAGGTACACTTTGAGTCACCTAAGCTCAGGTACTAGAAATTTAACTGGTATAAGATGGGCCTTTCTCTAGACTCATTTGCTGAGCTGAGAAGCCATGTGTGGGCATTGCTGCCAACACCCTT
Source organism: Nipponia nippon (assembly GCF_047370975.1). NCBI lineage: Eukaryota > Metazoa > Chordata > Aves > Pelecaniformes > Threskiornithidae > Nipponia > Nipponia nippon. The sequence continues at coordinate 48,906,471 of NW_028262347.1, forward strand.
GTTAGGTTAACTAGAACTTGCTTTGGTATCTTGGCGCTACAGTGGACTGCACCATGCACACAGAGCAGTTCTGCCATGCACATGCCATAGAGCTGATCTGTACATGCCTTAAGGTAATTTGTTAGGGATTTCCTGATTTCCCACAGCCTAGTCAAAGCTGTAGCTTTGTCTGGGCTAGCAGACATCTAAAGAAGCATCAGCACTGTAGCTGATAACATGTGAAAGCAGAGAAAGGAGATGCAGAGATAGTATAGAACAGATTTGGTGACTCGTGCTAGAGAAAACCTGGAGATGCTGGTTAAGAGAATGCTTGGAAAACCAACATAACCTAAAAATCCTTTACTGCCAACAAGCACTGGTCTTGTTTTCATGGAAATCAAGAAGCAGGGTTCTTTTCTATCTTACTCTATTTTCTGATGTATTATAAAGTGTTATAAAAACAAGAAAAAAAAGAAGAAGAATCTAAGCTGGAAGGGACTTCCGGAAACCTTCCAATCCAACCTTTTGTTGAAAATGGGGCCTTAGACTAGGTTATCTAGGGCTCTGCCCAGCCGGATCTTGAGCATTTTCACCCCTTCTTATGGCAACCTATTCCAATGTTTGGTTTTTCTCTTGGTGAAGAATATTTTCTTAACATCAGATGGAATTTCCCCTGAAGCAACTCACTCCCATTTCCCCCTGTCCTGTCACCATGCATCTGTGTGGTGAGAATACCTCTGTCTTCTCTGTAACTACCTTTTAGATTTTGGAAGACTGTGACTATGTCCCCCCTAAGCCCTCTCTTCTCTAGTCTGAGCAATCCCCATTTGTTTAATTTTTCTTCATATGACCATTTCTCCAGCTCCTTAATCATCTTCGTGGCCCTTTGCTGGACCATGTACATTTTTTTAATCTGTCTCTTGAACTGGAGAGGCCAAAAGTAGACATACTCTTCCAGGTAAGGCTTAGGAAATGCTGAGTAGAGTGAAATAATTGGAATGTTTGACCCTAAAGACATTGGTGTTGAAAGTACGAGACATTTTCAGCTCTGCTCTAACATCTTCTAGTTTTGTCTTTCATTTTTCCACGTCACTCTCCTGGCTTCTCTATACTTCCATTCTGTTATATTTTCTTTTAATCCCAAGGCTAATTCAGGCTGACAACACTCATTGTGAAATATGAATCCTTCCCAGGGAACACAATGAGATTCAGAGTGAAATAGCATAGAAAGTTTTCAGTACATTCTCTTGGCAAAATGGAAGGCAGCTTTATAGCTTTTTAAATAATACAATGGAGAAACCATTTCTTCTTCTCCCAACCAGTAGGGTCTTGCTAGAAGAAACTCATGTGTCATCAACTACAGAAATTAAATTTAACCAATTAGCCTCCCCAGGCCTCCCTCAAAAATCAGTGGAAAGAAATGGGCTCCTCCAGACTTTGGAAAAATAAGAAGAAAAAAAATAGAAATATTGATAAACTGTTAATCTCTCTATGGCAGACTTCACACAGAAGCGAGCAGTGTTTATGATGGAAAGGGCATCACCCTTTTGTAGGGTTTCTTAATGCCAGCAAGCCCAGGGGGTTTGTCCATTCTATTGCTGAAAGCTCTGGAATGGCTGCTTTGGCAGAGTTGTGGCTCCCTGGGTCCACGACCGTCTTGCAATTTGGTAGCAGTGTAAATTAAATAGGGAGAAGAGTCACCAGAAACCTGGGCACCTGTGGCAAGGCAGCAAGCCAGGGTGACTTGTGCGATCATCCAGTTTTGAAAGAGAACAAATGCATCAGGAAATGGGAAGGCTGTGGTCCAAGAGATGTCTATGGGGTGTTTTTTTTCTTAATTGTTATTATTATAGCTCAAGAAGTAAAGGATCACCAGTCTCTTAATTTATCAAATATGTCGATTACTCTGTTTTGGCAGAAATGCTTATAGTTCAGACATTGCTCAGCATTTGCTGCCCTTTTCCTCTATTGTATCTCTCAAGTATGTTTTTATTCTTTGAAGGATAATGAGCGGTCTCTCCTGGGGAAAGGGAAGTCATGAGTGACAGAGCCACTAAAATGATACCTGAGGTCAGCTTGGCAGCAAGCACAGCTGGTGAGGTAATGAAGCCAAAATTTCTTACAGATTCTTTTCGTTGTGGCCATGTGATGAATGTCTTCCTATACCATCTCCAGTTCTTCACAGGGGAAATAAAAGGTTGGAGTACTTTTGGCATATGCCTCTGTCAGAACATGCTCACTCTCTACCTCTAAAACACCTTAACTGAATGCTAATTTCAAAGCCTGTAACATATGACAAAGTGCATCTTGGTTATTTGGCAAGAAGAGATGATTATAGGAGGCAAAAAAAAAGGTGCTGATCCATTAGATCAACACAGAGGTGGAACACTGGTACGGAGTATGTGGTATTTTATTACTGAGATTTCATTAGGAAGGGTATTACGTCTTTGAAACTTTGGTTTTGTTCAGAATAATGGCAGAGTGTTGATTCAGTTTCTGTGACATTGCTAACATTGATTAGAGAGGGGCCTTGAGTTTTAAATAAACTGAAGAGTCTTTCAGATTCTCCTAGAAGTAGATCAAATAAGAATGGCTTGAAAGAACAGGCTGCAACATCACAGGGCTTTGCATCAGCGTGTTTCCATGGTCACAATCAGGTAGTGAGGAATGCTTTTGTAAGCGCATCTCAATGTTCTTTGTCGACATCTCCCTTCTGGTGTTGTATGGCTTTCTTAAACACTATTTGTGTTTCATTCTGATTTGCTTTCCATCACACAAGTCAGGTTACAGATAGGGAAAAAAAATGAATGCATCTTGCCCAAGAGTTAACAGGACTTATATTTGGACAATGCTTGGCAACCTTGGAGAAGGCAGTGACTGTCTTTGGCAAGGGCTTGGGCTGCATAAAGTTGCTGGAATTGAGGGGTTTTCAGGTAATGATGCTGAGTATAGACACTTTGTTTCCACCTAAGTCCTAGTTAAGATGTCTAAACCCTCATCTGATTTAGCTCCCACACCCTCACACCCCTTGTAATGTGAGGAACCTAAAAAACAAAAGGACAAGGCTTGCCATGCAGTGTTACACAAACATCAATATTTATTCGAGTCTCTCAACAGCTGTCGACAAAACTCATCCAAAACTGTCCCAGCTGAAGCCTGAGCTCTGGACCAGAAGACAATTGCTGAGATAAAACTATTTTTTGGGAAGAACCAGCCACTGAATATCTAATGTAAAGACACTTTTCCCTCCCCTGGGAATATGATAGTGGTCCTTAGTGAAGAACAGGACACCAATGCCTGTCTGGATGGTAAGGTCACAGGGCTCTGGACAAGGACACCAGAGCTAGCACAAATCCAGCCCAACACATCAGCACAGCCCAGCGCAAGCCAGTTGAAAAGGGCATAGCACTTTTCACATACACCTGCACTGCTACGGGTCAGAAACTAGATCTGGTGAGTCTCTGCTCTGCTCTATTTATATGATGAAAACAAGCCTCCAGTGATTTCACATGAGTGAGGAATGACCAGTTCAGAGTTTTCAGCAGTGTAGGAAAAATAATTTCTGCTGCCCAATGACACTGGGTCAAGTCCCACTGATGAAATAGGCTGCCAAGAAAGTGGAGCTGGGGGAAAACCATGGAAAATCAGCCTTGCTGATTCTTTTGGAAGAATAGGAGCAGTGATTGCTGCCTCTGGGAATAGCTGTGCCCCTAGTGATACCTGCTCTCACGTATTCCTATGTCACAGCAGCACTCCTGGCTTTCCAGTGCTCTGGCATTCGCAGAACATGGAGTAGTTCAAAGCACTATGGCAAATTTGCTGGCCCCAGAGGTCTGTTGCTCTAAACAACTGCCTATGCCCAGAGGCAATCCAGTGGCGACCAGTCTGACACTGGTTAAGTTCTTCATTATGATGGACAGTATAATTTAAAACTGTGCTGGAGGGATCTTTCAGGTCATTTGCATTCTCTGTATATGTGAACAATTAGCAAAATTTCTGCAAGTTGAAAGAAACAATCTGTAGTTGTTTGAAGAACATCTGTGTGATGTTCTTCAAACCACTTTAAGCAGAGAAAATCAGGGAAAATATCCCACCATTCTAATTCTTGAGTTTGGGTATTTTCAGAATGAAACTTTGGAAATTTGTTTCAAACTGTGATTAATTTTGATTAAATTTGATTAATAAAATGAGAAGGGCTGACAACAAAACCTTTTGCTTGATGGGATTTGCAGGGATTTTGACATTGGGCTGTAAACCAGAGAACCAGCTCTCTGTACACATCTAGCAGGCACAGCTTCCATTCTCCTCAGATCAGAGATTCCTAAAAATTCATTGTGCTCAGAGCAGCTATGAAAGCTCAATTCAGGAACTGTGTAACACCTGACTGGGCTCAAGCATGGCTGTGGAAAGCAGCTGAAAACAGGTTTTCAAGAAATGCTGGCCATGAGGGTTGAATGCAGATGTGGTCTGGACACTGAGTAGCCTGGAGGTGACTGGCAGCGCAGAGAGCCAGAATGTGCTCATGGTAGCAGAAAGGGCTGTGAGATGAGGCTACTCATTTCTGATGTCCCCCAACCTATGAAAATTAATGCTTTTTAGATTTACATTCAAGCTTTCTTTAAGCTTCCCTTAAGGTATTTCAGTGAAGTAGCTAAACTTTCAAGATTGCCCAAATTGAAGCAATTCCTCCTGTTTTCAGTGTCCTCAGTGGGTTGGTTAGGTTGAAAAATGAGGTTTTCCCTACAGATGTGGAGTAGCTCTTGGGAGCATTGAAACAATTTTGGTGTTTTAAACTTCAGATTCAGACTTCATGATTTACCTGAAAGGCCTAAAGTGCTTCCACTAAATGCAACGGGCTATAGGATAGTCCATAGACCTATTAGATTCCATTACTGTTCTCAAAAATACCTTGATATACTAAGAATGCTTAGAAATAAAGCAAGTGTACAATCTCTTGTTTCTCAGATGATTTTTTTCCCAAAAATGTTTTTTATTTTCCATAAACCTTTCAAATTTTTTTGGAAAAAAAGTAAAAATGGATATAAGACATTTGTTGTTGTTGAACTAAACACATTAGGAGTGAAACATAAACTGGCTGTTTCAGGGGAGCAGAGGGCAATGGAAAAAATAGGGGTTTTTTCCTAAAGTAATAAAGCACACTCAACCCAAAGTCTATTGTGAACACTCCAGGTGGACAAATTTCTTTTTGCTATCCTGCATACAAACCCTATGATAATGATTGTTAACTTTGTTATAGCACACTTTAAATCACTAACACACTATAATTCTCTAATAAACTAAGAAAACAGCATATGTTCTCCATCACCTGCTAAACAGATGGCAAGGAGTGTAAATTCATTTATTTGACTTTCTTTTTTTTATTGCTTTGGGCATCTTAAATTTAAATAATCAGATTCAAACCACTAGCTTCAATCTAAAACAGGCATGCTTTGGAAAAAAGGAAGGATCCTTTTTCAAAGGAAAAAAAAGGCTCTGGTAAACAGTAAGCAATTAGCCACAACATGCTACCAGGGATTGTTTAATTGAGGCTGCCATACTAAATTAACCAGATACACACTCTTGGAAGGACTAGTAAAGCAGAATTACTTACAGATGTTTTCAATTATTCTGTATGAAACCATGTGCTGCTTCTTTGATTTTTTTATTTGTTTTTCCGCTCCAAGGAAAATTAAAATGGAAAACAAACTAACCCGGTCCTTCTTTCTCCCTAAATGGTAAGACTTGAATGATTGCATATTAGCTGCCAAAATGTCTCTGGGCTTCTCAGCGAAACTCTCTGTGGATGCATTCACAAGACACAAGTAACTTACAGTTCTCATCTGACCTTAATGCCCATCCTATCAAGTTAATCTGCCCTAGTTTCAGGCTTTAAAGAGCAATTATGACTTCTTAGCTTTACATGTTCCGTAGACCATTTGCTGTGGGAAGCATCTGGAGAACTGTAAACCAGTTCATAAAGTAGTTGGGAAAATGTCCTTTCTGCCACATCCAGATTGAGTGCTTCAAGTATAGAGCTCTCTCCCAGCACTTAGCCAAAGAATTTTTGATTCCTAGTTAGAACTGCTCTTTGAATGGTCTTGAAATCTTGTCTCTGAATTTCCTCAGTTTGTTTTTTTTGGGTTTTTTTTGTTTGTTTGTTTGTTTTTTTTTGTTTTTTGTTTTTTGGTTTTTTTTTTTTGATCTGTAGATACCATTTTCCAGAATTTATCATTTTATGAGTTCCCATACATTTGTGGGCCAACAACAAATTCTCCGTCCCTGAGGACAGTTTGTAATTAGACAGTATATGTCTGCACTAAGGGTAGATTAAGTGCACAAAAGCAGACAGAGTAAACAAAGAAAAGGATCTTACTTGAATAAGTCATCACTGAGATGAGCTCATATCTCATTATCATTTCTTTGGAAACAAAAAAACCTTAGTCTTTAAACTCATTAACATTGGTTTAGCTGGTACCTAGAAAGGCTCCTGCAGCCTTATTTGAAGTACCAAAGTCCCTGAACTTATGTCCCAAACTCTAGGCAGCCCAGTAGATAGATATGCTAGGTCATCCTCTGGGGTACCAAACTATCCCCGTGCACCACCGTAATTTAAGGCTAGGCACCTGAAATCCAGATATGCCAACACTGAAATTTTCTTTTTAGTACACGTCATTCCCAGCATAGTCCTTGAACACAGGACTAGAGGGTCACTGTCTGAGAGCGCTCTGTGTACCACAGAATCTGAGGCATATGGGGCCAGCATGTGAGAGAAGCCAGATGTGACATGACTCTGTAACTCTGTGATATGAGCACTCTGCAGGTGGATCCTGGATTCTTAGTCCATTCTCAGCCCAGTTCTGTACATTGTCTAATGGGTAGTAAATATAAAACAGCCAGGGTAAACAAAGTCTAAAACTTTATATAAAAATAAGTGAAATCTTGCACTATGTTAGCTCAAATCAAGAAGAGATCATATAAACCTGGTACCATAAACAAGATACAGACTATTTAACTACAGGCACTTAACAGGAGTACCAAATTAGGAGTTTATTGGCTTCTCTTCTAGTCAGTGGTGAAAGATTGGTACTTCCAGCATAGAGCAGGAATTCACCCAGAGCAGAGATCTGTGTAAACACAGGAGAGGCATGAGACAAGTCTGGGATGGGGCATAAGTTTGACCTTATAGAGCCTATATTCAGATCGCTGTGTAGATTCACCCAGTATGACTCAGAGTATCAGACTGTCGCAAGCTGTTAAATTTATTGTTTAAAAACATTAATGAAGTCAGGTAGTTATAAAGTATCTGTAAGAATGTTGTACATAAGGAAAAAAACCATGCTTTAATTATCTATTTAATATCTTGGTTCCTATGACTCAAGAAATACATAGGCCCTATATGTAGAATGATAGTATATATAGTACCCATTTTTAATTTAGCCTTGCTCCAGAATCATGTGTCTTATACAGGTAAAGGATGGTAAACAGTGATGGTCAGTGATTTTTAATGTTAAGAATAATGACCGGTGTATGTACTGTCCTACAACCAACATGTAAGTATGAAGAGATCAGATGACTTGCTGTAGAGTTATAAAGGTAGTTTGTCCCGTTACTTAGCAATATCTCAACACTCTAACTATGTATTGTCAACCTAGGTTTTCAGACGGTTTACCACACAATTTCTTAGCTTCTGTGGGTTTAAATTTATCCTTCATGTTATTTTAATATAGCTCTGTGGACTTTAATTTCCTTTGAGGATTTTATAGAAGTAAAAGTATTATACAAATGCATTAAAAATATTAGTATTTGCAGACTGTGGTTTTTTTTCCTGCAGTCTGGAAGCAACTCCCACAAAACAGGAAGCCATTAACTGCCATGAACATATATAACTGTGGAGATATTGCATGGGATACTTACAAGACATTTACAGGTAGAGATAAGGGGTTTGGAAGCTGGTTTTGGTTATGGAAATACTGACAGCAGCAGTATTCTTTTCATTAACATCACAAGACCTTATAAAAAAGAGAGAGAGAGAGAGAGAGAGAGAAATCTACACTTTTTAAATCTTCACAATTGTGAAGATTTTTAGACCTTGCAGTTATAGGGAAGCCCACAGAAAAAGGGTGCCTCATACAAGTTATAAATGTGGGTAAGCTTAATTGTTTTTCCAATTCTGAAGATTCACAGCTAAGGCATGGCCTGTCCCTGGTTCCCCTGACCTTCACTTTTAGGAAAAATAGGCAAATGGATGTCAGCAAATGAAACAGTAGAGATGGAACTCAAGCAGACATTGATGAGACCTGGGAGATTTATGACTTGAAGGTGGTTGGAATTTAACCTGAAGGTGAGCTATTCACTGCAGTGCAACAGTGTTGAAGACTTACTAATCTGCCCTGCTCAAAACATTGGCATCTGCATCCACTACACTAACAACCTTCTGAGTGGCTGGAAGGTTTATTCCCTTATTTAGGACTTTCCACAGAGCTGTAACAGAAGCTTTCAGATTGCTATCCACAACCATTATCATACCACGAAAGATTACATTTGGAGCAGTAACTATGATCGACAAGCTTGAATCTGTGATCTGTTCCCTCACAAGGGATCCCTGAGTAAAGCCAGAAAGAAATAGAAAGGCAAAGCCGGACCCAATTTCAAAGAGGAACAGAATGTCAAGCTTACCGCAAAAGAGAATTTAAAAAAATATGTCTGAAGTCAAATAAAATCCAGAAGGAAAAGGAAAGCCTAAAGTCAAGCCAAAGAAATGACCATGTAGATCAATTAAAAGAAATATAAGACATTTGTACACAGCCAGATGATCATGGGGCAGCACAGTCCTCCTGGCAGATTCTGAGGTTGAGATAGCTTGCCCTTCCATTTGTTAAATTTCCACCAAGGCACTGTCAGGCTCCAGAATATTATTAAGCATTTCTGAAGTTAAGAGAGCAAACAGACTAAAAAACACACAAAGAAATAACAGTCTCATGACCCCTGGAAATTTACGGCTTGTGACCTGAGCCTGCGAGTATCCAGTGTGCTCCTATTTCGAAGGATGTTTGCGCTACTTGTTTGCACCAGATTTCTGTTGCATTTAATGTCATGTTTCAGAGGTCCTCCAGTAGTTTGGAAGGGCCAGAAAAGAAACCCCAGTCTTGCTCATATTTGGTGCCCATCTTGGCAAGGTGAAGGAGAAAACAGCCTTCCTCCGAGCATTCTAGGTTTGCCACAGCTTCACATAGGATACAGGCAAGGAGTGCTGAGGCACACAGTGGCATTCAGTTCCTGTACTACTCATAAGACTATCATGTTCAGGATTTAACCTGTAAACCTGTCTGGAGTCAGAAGGTAATTTTTTCCAGGTCAGGCAGGAATTGCTCTTCTTTGTAGCAAGTCTGCCTCATAAATAATCTAATAGCATTATTTAACAGATTTGCAGTTATTGCAAAAATGCAGGACATTGGATTCTTCTTATTCCAGGAACTAGACACAATGAACTGAGAGGAAGCATCTTTCCTGATCACTTATATGTTTCTAAATGGCTGAAGATGAAGTGCTGACCTTTGAGGCACCAAGTGCCTTTTCTTGTCTCTGCCCCTTCTCCTTACCTACCCCTTAACAGTGGCTCTGAGTTCCCAGTGGTTTGCAAAAGGGATTTAAAATAATGTGGGGCAGATCCACCCCTGTAACACCTTCTCTTCCCAAATTTAGCTGGATTTTAAGACTGACAAAATCCATTTTGGGTATTGTCAGTTGACTTGCTTAGCAGTTTCAGAAACAAATTTAGCAAAAACTCTCTCTTCTGATGAACAAACTCCAGGTCTGCATACGCAAGCTGTGTGTAATTCATCCCCTACAAAGCCAATAAAGGCAAAAAATAACATTTCTGTAGTGACTGCTCCCAAGAAGGAAGGAGGAGCCGAGAGTAGGTAGCTGCTGCTCCTACTGACCCCCATTTTTGGCACATCAGAAGCACGCATCAGGAAGCCTCCTCAATAGGGTGTAAAAGAAACAAGAGTTTTCAGACTCAGCCTTCCTGTCCTGCCAAATATTCGCAGAAGCTGCTGGCAAAAAAAATGTGCCTCCTCCCATTTCACTGATGGTCCACAGAGAGAAAGGCAATCTTCTCCAAGAGTTCAAGTGCTGTACACTTTTCTACAGCACAGGGCAAAATTCACTTCCCACAATCACCCAGAACAAAGCCTTACATTGTATGAGACAGAAGGGTAACTGAAAATAGGAAAGAGACTGGAAGAGGCAAGCCATGAGATCCCTTCCAGTTCTGTGCTCCCCAAAGGAAAAAACGACAGCATCTAGAGAGAATTTCCCACATTAATTTCTGTAGAATTTGTTGGCACAACCTCAGTGAAGAAAAGCAAAGCCTTAGATTTGCCCTCCTTTCAGTAAAAGCAAGGTTGTCTCCACTGCAAGTATATATATATGCTAAGATGGGGCATGGAGACAACTCAGGGTCCCAGTTAAATCCCCAGCAAGTAGCTAATGTGTTTTGGATTTGATTGACATTGTTCACCAAGGAATGTATCACCACCAAAGAACCTAGCTATTAAAATGTGAAGTGTTCCAGCTTCTTGCAAATTCCACAATTACTTAATAGTCCCAAGAATTTAGGGCATTTTTTCAGGTTATGTTAAGTCAACTAAAGTGTCACATGCTGTTAGCTCACTTTAGATCTGGTCTTATATAATGCTACTGTAAAGCATACCCTGGTAGGACACCTCAGAACTAAGAACTAAAAGCACATGGCTCTGTGTCCATAACTCAATGAAAATTTGCCTATAGGCCAGTGACAATGGGCATTTTCAGTCATACCTATGCTGAGTGGCTGCCAAATCCAATTGCCTGGCGGTGGCTTAGCAATTCAGGTTTTGTAGGGTTATACATGCACTATTAGAAAGTATGAATGAGTCCATAAAAGCAGGGCTCAGTATGCCTTATTCTTAACTTTTCATTACTGTCCAAAACGTGACCTTTTTTTAATAGCATAACTGGATATTCTGGTTGTGAGAAGGTACACCCAGAGCTATTGTTCCTAGAGAGCATATTACTGCTGCCAATGTTCATGCTTATATGATTTCTCAATGGTCAAAATTTTAAAGCATGAATCTTGGCACCAAATAGCCTGTGTAAGCATCCAACTCTGACTTTAAACATTCTTAACCTTCACCGTCATTTCAACTTAATTTGCCCTGTTATAGCTGGGAAGAGCATGTAGACAACCTCACCATACCTGTGTACTTCATGTCAGACAGAGATCCCTGAGGTGGTTCTGGTGAAGCCAGTGAGTGCACATCATACAGCATGGCACAGAGTAGGCCGATGTACCCATTTTCATATGGTGAGACAGCTGGTGGATTCAAGCTGCCTTGGTTGGACAGGCAAACAAATTCTGCCATCCTCCATGTTCTGCTTTTGTACTTCACACAGTCAGTTCAGGTATCTGCTATTAGACACTATCACTTAGACACCTCCAAAATTTTATGCAGGGATATTTGCATGACTCTACATGTAATGTAACAGTGGAGGCATCAAATTGTCATCTATTTTAAAAAAACTTCAAATCAGTTCAAAAAACAGAAGACAAAATGCTATGCCTGCTACTTGGACATGCAAAAGCAGATGATGAAACAGTAAGAAGATATGCGAATGATCAACCAGCAGTATCTATTGAGGAATATGACAAAAACCTTCACATTTTCCAATCTGATCTCCTCAGAGAGCTCAGCTGAAATTTTTTCATATACCCCTATTTAACTAGTCACTAACACACTGGCCAGCTAGACATGATGAAGTACAGATTTCAGTGTCTTCTACAATGACCAACATCTTCCTTATCCTGTCCTCCTCTGCCACACCTTATATTCAAGGTGAAAAAATGATCCTTGTGGAAATCAGCATGAGAATGGGTGTCCTCCCTGTGGAAAGCCATGCGGTGTTACTTTTTTGGGTATTAAAGAGACTGGAAATTAACCGTTCACCTGCATATGTGTCTGTTCCAAGGTGAACGCTTCTCCATGTCTTCTCCAAAGAATGTTGTTATCCAATCTGTTATGTCATATATTGGCCTGAGTACTGTTTGGGAAAAGCCAGAGACATAACCCTGCAATAGCCTGGGTATCACTGGAGATAGACCACTGCTGATCTGAAGTGACATTGCTCAGAAAGGGAAGGTTAGGGAAAAAAAATAAACTGTGGTGTCTTAGAATGAAATAAGGTTTCGTAACACTGATAGGACTGTGATGTATTTCAGTTTGATTAAGAGCTCTCTCTCCTTGAGAACACTATCAGTGGTCTCAGTGTTGTGTCCATAGTCACTGGCTAATATTGAAGGGTACGGGATTCGTTTTTTATGAGTGATTCAGATTTACCCCTGCGCTTACAGAGCAACTGATTGCATAGTTAGGTTAGGCTCTGTCCAGTTCGTCATCCTTTGTTTCTGTTTCTGTTGTTCCAGAGAAAGCATCACAGATGTGGGCGAGCTTTTCCGTGCAGTGGGATGAGAACTCTCTTCAAAAAAAGGAACTTGGTTATGAGACAGATTTGAGGTGGTGTGGGGAGATTAGTCACTCTGCTGTCTGGAACACTTCTGTTAACAGAGATTTTGCAAATCTTGCTGTAGAGGGGATGGAGAACTTCTTGGTCTCTCCCAAGGGGTGACATAGCAGGAAAATAATGATGTTTGAGATAGTGCTCATGCAAACACCAAGAATGGGCCCATTCCTCTTACTCACCTGCATATTGCCCAACTTACCATGCTTCTCCCCATTCTATTCATTCCTCTACAAGTCTACCCTTATGCCCTCTTCCAAACAGTCTTGCCTGTGGTGATCTGTTCTTATCCCTATGTCTCTAGTTCTGCTTCTGTATTTCTCTTTCCAGTGCCTTCAGATTTTTCCTTCCAGCAGAGATGTTCCCCAAGTGGGCTGTCAGATTGCTCAGAACCCACAGGGCTGGAGCATTGGGTAGGGCTAAGTACAGAGAGTACCAGGACCAAGCCTGAACATCAGAGGAAGAAGAAAGAGCTGTCCCCAAGCCACGAAAGTTCCCCCTTCAAGGAAGGTCTGCAGTGATGGGCAGGGAGGGTTGCTAAAGGTGTTTTTTCAGTCAATTCAGAAAAAGCAATGCTTTGAATATCCAGTTCTACAGAGACAGATTGAAAAGCAGAGCCTTGGTCTCCATTTTTTCCATGTCAAAGTAGGTCCTCACCATGCCTTTGGCATCCAACTCCCTCTTTTTCCTTGAACGTGCAGTTGCATTATTCAGGTTAGTACAGTATTACATGTGTAATGTGCTATGTGTGGTTGAGCTAGTTAAGCAACTGGAAGCCCCCAGCTGTGTAATACAAGGCTCTACCCAGGGAACATCGTACAGCATCACATAGACACACCGTTACTGCGAAACCCCTAAGTTTCCCTCATGCTGGCTTGCTCTTGCCTACTGTTTGTCCCATCCTTAAGCAGACTTTTATACTGTATACTGTACTATCACATCTGAGCACCATCTCTCTTTTGGAAAGAGGGGAGGTAACAGGAGGTTTCTTTTTTGAAGGCAGCCATTCTTGTCTCTTCTAATAATGCCCTTCAGATCATTTCTCTGGCCTAAGGAAGCTCACAAATGCTGTAAGAAAAAATCATCTGTCTATTTCGCTTCAGGCACTTTCACCTGCTGCTGCACCCTGATTTTATTTGATTTCGGTAATTGCTCTCTCTCCCTGCCAACATTGTTCACACATGTAGTCTTTTTCTTGCTTTTACTGTTGATTGACAAGCTTACCAGAAAAGGTCATCACAAGAAGAGAAATGAATATCAGGCATTGGCATTCCAGTCCCCACATTTTCCCTTTTGGCTTTTTTCTTTTTTTCTGTTTGTTTGTACATTTCATGCAGTGCTTAGGTTACAAGTGTGAGGAATGAGTGCTTTAAAGAGCAGCAATAGATTGATGACACTCCGTGTTCCTGTATGTTTTTATCCTCTTGCATTCTCTGTGGGGATTGCTTTTTTGCTCTTTTTGTCAGCTTTGATCCCTGAGACCTTAACATGATTTGGACAAAACCTGTTGGTTTAGGTATCATCCAATTACAGAAGCACTGGTAAGAATACAGCAGAGCTTATGTTCAGTTCCTTTAAGTTCCTCATAGATTTGTTTTTTCTAGATCACCACCCAGTGTATTACCCAGATTGCCACTTGGCAATTTCTTTTTGTGGTCACTTGTGTTTGGTTTTGGCTAAATCAAACCCATTTTTCATCCAGAAGTTAACAGTTTCAGTTGCTCACCTTAAACAACACTTCTAGTTTGCCAAGGTACTTGATTGCTGTACTTAGATATGATTTCAGTATAACTCAGCTGTTCATTACAGCCAAGTGAGATGATTCAATTTTCTTGCTGATATGCTGAATTCTTGGTATAGCAGGAAACAAACATTTTCTTGGTAAGCTAAACTCATTTTTTACGGTGATGAATGACTCACTGAGAAATCATTCCTGACAGTGGCTGCAGCCATTTTTAAACACCATTTTTCTAAGGGAGGACGACTGTGTTTAGTTGTTTTATTTTATGATACAGGCTAGCACATCTATGAGTATTATTAACATGTTACATCCTCTAGAAGAGAACTGTGGCATCCATACTAATATCACAGGATGTCATTTTATTTCCCATGACAGCTAGCAGGACATTTTGATCTCTTACTAGGTAGAGAAAGCACATTTCTTCCAAGGTGAATTTACCAGTTCACAAAAGAAAGAGTAATACCCACACTTCATTAAGTCAGTCTTAATTACCTTGCACATGCAACAGGCCCTTTCCCTCTAAGGGGATGTAGGTAAATCCTTACTGCTAACAACTGTGGGGTGAATGACAAGAATTGTCTGATACTGAAACTTCTCTACAGTGTCTGCAATATCAATATTTCTCTTCAGAGGCTAAAAATTTCGAGGAGTGTTTAAATATGCATCTTTCATACAGCAGTGGTTTCCACTCTGACGTTTTATGTGCCAAGTCTTGGCTCTCAGATGAGTAGTCTGTGCCCCTAAAATGTAAAGCTAATAGCAAAGTTGTTGATGGATCTTGATTTGTCCTACTACTCTCCTTACACTGTTTCGTATGCATGTGCCAATGTGTGCTAGGCCTGCACAGAGAAAAAAAAAAGATTCTGCAGCCCTAAGAAGATTATGTTTTAGAGGTCCTTTTCATGCAAACATATGCATCGCTGTGTAATCTACACCATGAGTATTTCCATACCTGTTTGTAGGATCAGGGCTGTAAAGTCTGGCCATGATGTTTCAGGAGTATCTGTCAGTCTGAAATTACTCAGTTTTTTATTGTCCCCTCCAGGCCTCTTGAATAGAGCTGAGAAGACCACAATCAGACATGACTTCAAGTGGCCAGGCTGAAATAACTCAGAGGTGAGAATCTGAGGCTCTCCAGTTGCCACTGTGCATCTAACACAAGTGTGGCACAGGTGAAACTTGCCAAATTCGAAGAATGCCAAACACTTTCTATTTTAATAGACAGTTTTCAAACACTCCAGCAAATGAGTCACTGAAGGAAGTGGCAAGAGGAGGGTGGCCATGAGATCAGGACAGGGAGAGAAAAAAGGGAAATTTGGACTGTTTGAGCACAGGACAGAAGAAGAATGGAGTTTGAGACTGGATGAGAAGAAGGAAGTTAAAAAAAGGATCTAGAAGTAAGAAGATGGAGTTACACATGTCATATACAGAGAAAGAGCAGAAAGGGGCAACAGGACTGGGATTTAGACTGGAAACCAGAGGACAGGAGGGGTTTTTCCAACAGGCTCATCCTTTGCTCCAAAGCCTAAAAGGGCACCTTTCCCCTGTTGTCAACAGAAAAATGATTTTAAAGCACAGGTTTCAACCTTCCCAGAGCTAACTTGCAGAGAAACTACCTATTTCATACCCTAACTGCCTGGTACCATTTATTCTATTAGTTTCAGAGGCTCCATAAACATCTGCCACTGGAACTAATTTGTCTACCTTCCTGTTGTAGCAGCCTGTATAATACTAGATAATGGAATTTCACCTTGTCATTTTCTCAAAAACTATGAAATAAAAAAAGCGATATTCCAAGAACACAAAGAAAGCAGAACAGCATACTCAGAGAGTTAAGAAGGTCCAGATGATTTCCTGGAGCAACCGTACACATTATGATAGCCAGGAATTAGATGATTATGCATATCTGCGTAAGATGCCTCCTCTGTCCTTGACTAAACTACCATTTCAACAGCACGTCTTCAATATTTTGGTTTTCCTATAGTTATTTCCCCAAGCCTTATTTAATGCTTACTACTCAACATCTCTGAAGGCAGAATAATTTATTGCCTCACAGTTTTTTTATGGCTGTCATCACTGTAAAAACAAGGCATTACCTTTCCCTCCACTGATATGTGGGGGGAGGTGGGGAGAAGGTTCATTTCCCCCTATTTGCTTCAGAATTGTGGCTCAAACTAAGGTTAATAACTATCTACCAGTAAGGACCATTTGTCTGAGACACTTGCAGCCTGACTTTTTAACCTACTTAACAACTCCAGATGTGAAGCCCAGCTTCCCTTGACTGTATCTAGGAGTGCTCAGCAGGCTCACATGGGTGCATAGAAGATGAGGAATGCAAGTTTGGAGGCATCTTGTCAAAGTTTGGCCTATCACCATGTGTACAGTCTCTGGTAGAGGCAGGAGTAGAGTTCCATTCTGCAAGGAAAAGTTCAAATATCTCAGCCATGGCCATGTTGTAGGTACCTCAACTATGAGATTATCCTTGTTGTTTCTGATGTTCTCAGCTTCATTCACTGCACACCTAAATTTCTACACAGCTGAGGCAGGGATCTGGGAGAGGAAATTACTCACTTTACACTCCTGATCTGTTCCTAGAGAAGAGCCTAGTAGTATACACTGTTTGGAGTAGGGCTTCTGAAAAAAATAAATGATTATGTAATTAAATATCATATTGATCCATATACAACTTTAATTCTATTGTGTCTACTCTTACAAATACTCAACTTTGCCCTCCAGCTGATACTTTATTTTGTTTTCCATAGAACCAAATGCAGAAGAATGCAAAACTATTTCTGAGTGTTTACATAAATTATGCACATCTATTTCTTTTTTAATTAAGCACAATTTCAATGAATCTTCAAGACTTTCAAATGTAATATTGGACTAATATATACCTTATCAGTGTCACTACACCATATGTACCTCCTACTATGCCTGAAACCTGTGTTTTCTTTCTCTTGCCCTTATGCTTTGTATTTTTTTCTGTTCTCATTTAAAATACCAAAACATCTACAGCAGCTCCTCTTACTCCAGGGCATCCTAGCTCTCACTTTGGGTGGTCCACCCCATTTTATCTGTCTCACATAGTTTATATGTTCATGCATCTTTGGTGGCACAGTTTTCTCTTGACCACACTCAGTGCATGGCAGTGCTGAGCATATATTTCTCAAGTCACATAAATAATCAACCTTCATTTACATCAAGCACTATGGGATAATGGCATCTGAAGGGATGCTGAGCAGGTTTGCAATGGGCATTACAGATGCTTTATCTCATCACAGCCCAGTAGACCTCCACATCATTGACTCCTACTGTAACCACTTCTGTGTAGACGTGACTCTAGCCTCTGCGATGGCAGTGCTTGTGGAGCTTAGGGGAGGTGTCTTCACCATTTTTCCAGTTTGCTCAAGCCTTCTTGCTTGTATTCTGCTCAAGCCTGTCTCTGTCTATGTCACAGTTTCCAAATCTGAGAACAGGAAAAGTTCTCATTGTCAAGCTAGAGGAAAGACACAGACAGGCTGCAGGAGAAAGCCAACATGCGACTGTTGTAGCAATTTCAGACTTCTCCAAAGTAGCCAACAAGTCCATTCTAACAACAGTATGCAAGTTGTTGCCTTATTCAGAATTTTCTCCTGTGTGATTGTACGTCAAAATTGGCAAGGACAATCTTTGTGTGGGAGTATTGTGGGGGTTTTGAATTAAATCGTTTGAATTCCTTTTTTTTTTCACATTATTTTTATTTTCCAGAAGAGTAGGTGGGGAGACAGTCAAGCTGGATGGAAAAGGTGCTACTGACTCATAAGGATGAGAAATAGCCAGCCTTAAGAAGGCATTCTGGATTTATGCTTGCTGATTCATAACTTCCTACATACATGTGGGGAAAAAAGTGTGGATTCTGCCCTGAGCTATAATCTGCAGGAAACCCGCCCTCCCTTCACAAAGTGAGACAGTAGTTTCAAAACTGTAGGAGGACTTAACTTCAACTCCTAGAAGATGCTCCCATGAAAAATGTTTAGAATAATGGCCTGAAAACACTATCCCCAACCACCATATCCTACTTTCTCTGCTTTCACAGAGAAGTCCAAAACTAATTAAAGCTCAAATTTCCCAGTTAAATCATCAGGTAAAACAAATGTACTAATCAAAAAAATAACAGAAGACAGATGAATAGCAAAGCCACTAAGGGTTTTGTAGAGAACTACTTTTCCTTTTCCATGGAAGTGCTACTAGATCAGTTCTTTCCCTTATGTCCCAAGTAATTAAATAAGACAATATAAGAAGAACATGAGCAAAACCAAGAAGAACAACAAGAATAAGACAATTAAATAAGCACAACAAGTGTTTCCTTTCAAAGGGACTTAAATCTCTATTTATATCCAAACAGTTTATTGATTAACTGCATCTTCATATGGCTGCATGAAGCCTGAAGAGGGAAGATTCAGTCGGGGAAAAAAAGTGATTTTGGAGAAAATTGAAAAGACTCCCATTCTCACTGCTTAAAACTAAATGTGTATTGCAGATCATCTGAAACATGAGTAGCTGCAGATCTCATCTTCCCTTACTTTTTATTCCCTGAATATGGCTGCACAATGGACATATCCAACCTAAGACACTGTCTCAGTAGTGTGCAAGATATCCCCAAGCTGGAAAGAAAAACAAGATATTCTCAATTTCTAACACCATGGACAAAAAGTCAGATACTGTGCCTAACGTTACAGGCATGGCCACTCAAACTGAAGTCCTTTGTTAAAGTCGACTTGTTCCTGAAAATATGTGTTCAGGAAAAGATAATGATCAGACAGTTTGGTGTTCTGAAATCAGTTTCAACTGTATAATATATGCCCATGGGAACAGGGAAACTTAAATCTAGACAGGCTTAAGTAAGTGCTATGAAATTATATCCTTTTCCAGGACTCTTACATACACAGGTTTGAGCTTTCTTGTATTTCTGATTCAGGCCAGAATGAGGATCAGAAAAGGAAAATAGTAATAGCAATGAGAGAAAGAGTTGTATTTAAGAAGTTGAGATGCTGAAGAGATTTTATGTAGCTTATGCTGGCAAATTCAAGGCAATTATTACATAATTTAACCAGAATCATCCTCGACTAGGGAAAACTCTATGAAGCAATAAGCAACGTGAGCAACGGAAAACATTTGACATTGGTGGAATTACAGGAATGAATGAAGCAGAATTTGGCTCAAACTGTTTAAACACAGCACTGCCATGGCAAATGATTACACAGGGCACAGTGGGGTCTACAGTCAAATTCAGTCTTCTCTTATATCAGTTTATTTTACTCAGAAAATACTGTTTTTCCAACTCTCCTTCTTGGCAAGCTTTGCTGGTACTTAGAGAGTAAACAGATGAATGTAATGGCTATAATGGCCTCCAGCCAGCAGAAGAGGTTGTAGTCAGTGGAGGTGCCCTCATTCCAGGAGCCTTCGGTGGGTTGAGGCATGTCCTGATGCACCAGCTGGCTGTCACCCTGAAGAGAATTCACTGTTAACTGGATGAAAATACTACAGTTGGAATTGTTATCCACCCACTTCCTAACACCTGCCCCTCTTCCTGGTGTGATGCTTGTCCTTGCACCAGCCTTGGAGGTCCTAAGGCCTAAGGAACCCAATGGGTCATGGGCAGGCACTGGCCACTGCCTCCTTACAGGGACATGGGAATCAACCACCACACACCTCACCGGGACATGGGCACGCACCAGGCACTTCAACGGGACATGGACACCCACCGGGAACCTCACGGGGACATGGGCACCCTGTCAGGATGTGAGCCCTTCCTCTTGGGATATGGGCACCCATGGTGCACCTCACAGCCACGCATGCTTGTTCTCTCCTGCCTCATGTCCCACCACACATGGACAGCAGCACTCACTTGCACTGCTGCCTTTCATGTTGCCAATCCGCCGGGCACATGCTCTAGCTGGAGTTGCACAGTGAGCTAGAGAAGGCTCTCCT
The DNA here is from genome assembly GCF_047370975.1 of Nipponia nippon. Taxonomy (NCBI): domain Eukaryota; kingdom Metazoa; phylum Chordata; class Aves; order Pelecaniformes; family Threskiornithidae; genus Nipponia; species Nipponia nippon. Next base: position 48,926,719 of record NW_028262347.1, read on the forward strand.
CTTCTTACCTTTTTCTCATGTCTTCTTCTTGGAGTGCTGGTGCTGGAGCTCTTTCAGGAGGAGGCAGTGGACATGCCTCAGGCACCTGAGCAGCAGGATGGTGTTGGCTTCCAGCTGGCAGAGCAAGTCGTAACAGCTTATGGTGCCCTCTTCCCAGCAGTCTGTCCCCATGGAAGATGAGGCTGTCTGCCCCCTTCCCTGGAAATGACAGGGCCAGGGGCACAATGAAGCGGGCAGGGGCTTTGGGGACCAAGAAGTGTCCTGCTGGGCTTGGCTTCCTCTGGAAGAACTCCAGCCTCACATGACTGCTCCAAGCACCACGTTGGGCTGAGGAAACCTCCAGCAGGCCCATGTCATGCTGGGGACTCCCTGACGGTTTCAGCCCTGCAGCTTGGCGTGTCCCTGGGGAAGAGGCAGAGGACCTCTCTGGATCTGCTGAGGCTTTCTTGCCCACACTGGACTCTGTCTATTAGATGGGCAAGAGGGGTCCATTATCAAGACTGAGGTGAGGAATCCATGTTCTCTTGTCAGGGCCCAGATGAATTGCAGGGAGCATTGTTACAGGCGGCTTTTGTAACATTGCATTGAGCCTAAGCCCAAGACAGTGAACCTAGTCCTTGGGACATTCCTGATACACCCCCTGATTTGAGATCTGTTGGGAAGGGGGCTGTGGGGACAGGAAAATTAGGTTTTATGCAGATACATCAGGGACTACCTGAGGAAATCTCCTTTCCAGAAGTGCTCCAACAGACCATTTTGCAAATGCAAAAACTAAGTCCTGACAATTAGGACCCTGAATAGCGTCAGGTCTTAATCATCTTGGCCTGACCTGGAAGTTGAATGAGTGCTCCACAAGACCAATGGACGAATCCAATCAAACAAAACAAGATTGTTAGCGGATTTACCAACCAAACTGAGAGCAAGTGAGCCACACGAAATGAGTGGTGGCATGCCTGTCTAGATCAGGGGTACACTTATAACTTACTTCATGTTTATAAATGACAGGATGAGAGCAAAAGGCCTCAAGTTGCACCAGAGGAGGTTTAGATTGGATATTAGGAAAGATTTCTTCACTGAAAGCATTGTCAAGTATTGGAACAGGCTGCCCAGGGAAGTGGTTGAATCACCATCCCTGGAGGTATTACGTGTGGACGTAGTGCTTAGGGACATGGTTTAGTGGTGGACTTGGTAGTGTTAGGTTAATGGTTGGACTCGATGATCTTAAGGGTCTTTTCCAACCTAAATGATTCTATGATTCTATGAATACAAGTACAGAAGAGATTTTGGGTCAAATTCTGGTTTTAATTGCATCTGTGTAAAACTGTTGCTCACAAGCTTTGCCTGCAAGCTAACCAAATCAGAACGTCATGTTTGGCCTGTAGGAACAGGAATTTAGAGCCATTATCGTCCCTCTGGAAGATTACTGTGAAGCCTCCTACAAGTTCTGCTGGTGCTTTTGCAGTCCCCAAGGAACTGCATTTTTTCTGGAGTCTGATAGAGACTTGGCTTCTATCACCATTTTAATGAGCAGTCCTTTCCCGCATGTAATGACTGTTGGAGCAGCTACAATAGAAACTTTGTTTGTTAACCATGCTGAATAGCTTTATGAATGACCACAGCAAGAAGGATCTGTGGTACCACTTCTATTCTGCAGTTTCTCAAAACAGCGTTGCCCTTTACAAAGGGGGAAGGTCAGAGGCAAAATGTGAGGTACAGATCAGGTTTGCAAGTTGTCACAATATCTGGGATTGTTCAAAGATGAGGTTTTCTTTCAGATGCCTCTAGATAAGGAATTATCTTGTTTATTTTCATCACGCCAGATGTCACCAAAGTAATTTTGATGTTCAGTGGCTAACATGAAAGATTTACGGTGTAAAGCTATGCCAACAAAACATTTTAAGATCACAAGGGCAGCTTCAAAAAAAGACATGGATCAATAGCGGCAGAGTTCATTAAGATGGTAATTTCTTTATTATGTTAGGAAAAGGCGTGATAGTTTCATTAGTAATAAAAGGATGACTGCCTAAAAGTTTAAAGCTTACTGTATTAGTGTTTATATTACTCGTAACGAATTGATATTTAGGCCTTTTTTTTTTGCTTTATCCTAGTTGCTAGGTAACAGAGATGCCTGTGACATGCTAATCTTTAAGGATCGAGATGTAAGAAAATTATATCCAACAAAGTGTGAATGATTGCTCTTTTTTCAACCCTACTCTAGGAAAAAGAGATGCTGGGAGAACACACTTTTAACAGTTCTTGGAAGAACTCTCGAAGTTATGGAAACCTCTGCCTGCTCCCCTCCGATGAGGTTTTAACATCATGTGACTAGAATAATAAAGTTCTTTTCTCATATTTGCTGAAAATGACTGAAACCAGCACAAAGGCAAATGACCACCCCATTTGCTCCTCTGCGGTGGGCGCTGGGCTCCTGGTGCCCTGCCATTCTCCCAGGCGCCTTTCCAACCCCAAGCACCTTGTCCCGCCTGCCCTCAGCGGTTCCTGCAGGCTCAGTCCTGCCACCCCCTTGACCCGGGGAGCAGAAGGGATCACCAAGGTCAGGCAGCACGGCTGCAATTTTGCTCCCCGGTATCCAGCTGCCAGAGTTCAGCTTTGAGATTTATGGGTGAGGCAGTCTGCAGTGGGTTTTTCTTTTTCCCCCATGCTCTGGTGAGCTGTCAGTCACTCATCAAAGCAGACGAAACAGTGGCAGAAGCAGCTTTTAATGTCATCAAGCACAAGTCATTAACCTTAACTAGACAAGAGGAACAGCCTTCAGGGATCCATTGTTATCTCTAAAGGAGACGGAGGAAATGAAAATGTGACGTGTCTCTGTGGGGTCTGTAGATCTCCAAGTTCATTTCTTTTAGTGCCTTAGGAAAGGAAAACAAAGATGGATTTCAGCTTTTAGTGCCTTGCTACTAAGATTAATGGTTTGTAGTGCTCATAGCAACTATATTATTCTTGTAACAATAAGAATTATTATCTAATGGTTTTCGCATTGTGCTCCCCTTGTGCTCACAGCTTTGGTGTATCTGTCACGGACCTGCTTGGTTGGAACAAGGATAATGAATGGTTTACTTGACAAATTCCAACTTTCTGCTGGCAAAAAGCAAATGCCTTTCTCAGGTAAAGGGATCAGCACAGTATTTTGAGGGCTAGCTCTTCTTCTGTTGATTGCTGGGACCTCATTCTGCCCCTGTTTCATGTTGTTTACAAAGGTTTCCACAAAGAAAGGCAAACTGACTTCAGCAGACATTTCACCACTTAAACTGCAAAGAGACATCAGCAAAGGCACCAGACTAAGGCCATCTCTGAACAGTTTCTTGAAAATACTGAAATGTGAACTCTGTTGTGTCCTTGTAATTGGTTACAGAAGTCATGTATATAATTTTTGTTCCACAGGCATAGCAGTGTAACTCTAAGAATTATACTACAGTTACAAAGATTTTTCTAATTCAGATAAAGAGAATTTGATCATTATTTTTTAGAACATCCTGTATGTGAGGATCCATACCCATTTACAAGTAAACAAAAGAAATGGGGCAGGAGGGACTGAAGCCAGAGCTTTTATATTTAATTTATATAATATTTGCAGAGGTCCTTAGCTAAATACCTAGAGGATGTAACCCATAAAGTGCCAAGCACATTAAGGTGGATATTGCAATGCCTGTGCTGTGTTTTACATGGCTGGTTCCCAGAGGGAAATCCCAAACCCAGAGCCAGGCATTTACCTCTCCTAAGCAGCTGACATTCATTAAGATGAATCCCAGCTCTGATTAGGCAGTTACATAAAGACAACCAATTAGAAACCGCACAGAAAAGTGTCTCAGCTCACTCTCTTCTCAAAAGTTGGGTTCCCACTTCAGAGCTAACAGCAAGCACCTCCAGCCCCTTGGGATCTGGAGCCCACATCTTTTCTCCTACAGCTCCCTTTTAAAAAGCTGGGTTAAAAATTACTCTTTTTGTCTGTCTCCCTGCAGGAATGCGAGATGAAGATCCTTCATCCCACAGGCTCTCACCTAGGAAGTGGGAAGCTGGGACATGGGTCTCTCCTACTCTGCCACAGCTGAAACATCACCACTCTCGTCGGCTACTTTTTCTCCTCTACACCCCTAAAAGGTTCATTTAAAACATGAAAACAGCTGTGATACTTGTGCTCTCAGGGAGGTGCAGTCAGGGCATTGCTGGGGCTGTATCTCTAAGGCTGGATGGTCCAGGTACCCAGAGAAGAAAGTGTGTGTAGGGCTGCTCCTGCCAAGGCTGCTGGAGGCAGCCCTGTGGGGACCAAAGGACCTTCAAAGTCGCAAAATGCAAGGGCTTTGCCCTGTAACTTTAAATGTTAAAGCAGGTCACTTGACCTCCCAACAGCAGGATGGCAATCTGGTGTTTTAATTAACATCCTTCTACACTCTAACCAGTCAGAGGGTAACCACTGAATTTGACTCTTTGTTTTGCATCTAATAGGTACTACTGGCAGGTTTGGGAGGATTTATTCAGGTTGTCATAAAATCTAAGTGCTGCGAGACATTAGGAATACACCTTTATTGCTTCCAGATCAGGCTAAAAATACAAAAAATCTTACCAGTTTATAAAAAATTATTGCAGGTTTTTCATTTCTTCCTAGCTTAACATAAAAGGAAACTCAGTATAAAATGTCTTATGCGCATCATTTTATACTGCATCATTAAAAAAGACTGAGCAGATTCTACTCTATTTGAATTATACTACAATTTTATGCATATATTGTCCAAGCAGATAGATGAATAAATATACACAAAATGAATTACACATGCACAAGCTACTACTTTTCTCTAGTCATAAATATACCTTCTTTGGGGGACTATTATTTTCTTTTATATAAAGCTAGTCCCAAGAAATATATGTATTTTCTTTAGGTAATCAGAATGACATGGAATGAAATCCTGAATGATTTAACAAACTGCATAGAGCCATTCAGTCTGATTCTCCATTGTACGCTGCAAATGATGGAAAATGAAGGTGAGTGAAATCATAGCCTGAGTTCTTCACACTTGGCTTGCGGAGAATGATTGTTCAAAGTGAAAAGTCAAAGAAAGACATTGGGCTTTTGGCAGAATGAGGAACATGGAAAGAATTTGCCCATTATGCCCATTATGATATTGGTAAACATATACAGTCTCTATGACTGCAGCTGCTGATTGGACAAGAGTTGCAGTGAACAATAAAGATGTCATTTTGCATTACCTGGATCTGTAAGAAATTGCCCATTTAAGGGTCTGGGTTTTTTTAAATATAGAATAGGAGAAGGTACACTCCTGTTATATGTTTCAAGATATGACTTATGCACTACATTTCTCTTGCTTGAATGATGATTTCCCATTTAGATCTGCAATATATTTGAGTAATACAGCCACTGTAATCCTTTAAATTTATAAATATGTACACTTACCTATGTATCTGCCCAGATATATAACTATGTCTGTCTATCTATCTAGAAGTATCTACCTGTGCATAGATAGATAGCCACAGCATTTACAGGATGGCATGTACATGTGTATCTATCACCAGGCAGGCCTGAACCACACACATCTTCTCAAACGTTCAGAGTAAACATCAGAAACCTTGTAGCCTGAAATCTATGGGAACACTCATCATTTCAAGCTTACCATGTCAGCAAAACTTACTTTTCATTTGTAATTATTTCTTTTTATCACAAAATATTTGCCACTTTTTAACAATAGATGTGACACAGTTGCTTCGTTATTATTAATTTTTTATACTACCTGGTGCAAATACACACAGTGATACTAACCACAGATTGGCCTGATTACATCTTACCTTCATCTTGCAAGAGACTGGCCACTTCTTACCCTAATCAAGCTGTGATACAATTCTGTGTTTATTTCTCACAGAGGTATAGGAGCCCAGTAGTACTAGCTAATGGCATCATTCTAAGGGCCTGCTGAACCAACTTATTCGAACCCCCATTCACAGTAGTTACTACTAAAAATGCAGTAATTCAGCTTCTTTTTTTAATAATTAGGAAACTTTCTGCACTCTTTTTCCTGGGTCTAAATTTTGTTTTCCAGTTTTGCACTTTCATGGGCATTCAATATTTGTCCTCATTTTTCCTCTGGACCAAAGAAAACAACAATGATAAATTGACTTTAAGGTTGGCTCTTAAAATCTTACACCTCCTTTCCTGGGCCTAGGAGGGTCTCAGTGTACCTTAGGCTGTCACAGTGGAGTTACAATGGGGACCCGAGGGAAATAAAGTCATTTTATAGAAGGCAGTGTTTTTTGAAGCAGCACAGGAGGCGGTTGGTGAGCATCATGCTGACCAACGTGCTGAGTGATGTTCATCCTAGAGGAGCTCCCTTAGGCCCTGTTAGTTCCTGCATTGTAGATTAGTGGATCATAGCAGAAATGGTGATGCACTCTAATCGGTGCCAATAATTTACCACAACTTGAAAGGACTAGATTATTTCCTGAATGAATTGGGAAAGGCTTTTGCTGTGACCTGAAATGCTTTCGCGCAACCATAAGCCACCTTCTTTGTGACCTGGAAACAGCCTCTATCACAGAGGCTTTTCAGAAGATGGGGTCATTCACGATGCACTCTGTACTGTCAAAGGCACCAAATCAGTCCTGAGTGGCCAGCTGCATGGTAAAACATGAGCTGCACAGTGCCTTGATTGTAACCTACAAATTTATGTCAATCACCATGGAGGTTTTTGTTGATTACCACTGAAGAAACCTCAGTCACCTACTACGCCACACTCAGTCAAGCTGTTCTGTCAGCTCTCAGGTTGTTAGTTCAATTGGGAAAGAAAGGAGGGCAAAAGAAATTAAACTTTATTCATGTGGCTGAAGCCAGAAGGACTGAAAATATTTTTATTTTGCAGGCACCACTTGTAAGTGCATGCTTTGGCAGCCCTTTGGTTCAGAAGACAGGGCTGTAGCAGAGAGACATCAGATGACTGTGTAGTGTTACACCAGGGGCTCAGAGGAAACACACAATTGCTATGTATCCCCCAAAAATAAAACTCTCCCCAAAAGCTCTTTGCAAGCACAGAACTTAGAGCTACAATAGAGACCATCACAAGGAAAATCAAACCCACTGTTTCGTACCACTAGAGCAAAGCCAGGTCTGTGCCTACCGGACCTCATCTTTACAGACCTCCATTCTCCTTGTATAACTCTTCTATCCATTGTGTCCCCTCCCTGTGCCTACCCACTGTCCTCTTTTCCCAGTCTGATTCTTGAGGGTTTTCCACCAATCTCTCTCCTCAATTTCAATTTTCTGTAATACTTCAGTTCCTCTCTTGGGTCACCCAACAATAGCAAACACAGAGACACCAGACTTGTGAATCATTGTGGAGACATGCAGAGTGCTATACACCTGCTTTGCTAATCTACTTCTTTCTAAAAGCAGACTGAGATATGATACTAATAAGGATTCGAACATCTGAATCATTTGAAGATTAGAAGCTGTGCATAATTCAGTGTTCAGCTCTGAAGAAAGATGAAGGGAATTGCAGGGTTATGTCCTCACATGCACATTCACACCCACACATCACACATCTCATCAGTTTAACTTCAGATTTAAGAGATTAAAGGGGCAGTCTTTAGCCTGGGAGATGCAAAATTGGCCTCTATTTCTAGTACCTGCATAAGGTGTTGCAAAAATGAATGAGTGTAATTGGGATGGAGGAGCTTTTCCTCTAAGAGAATGTGCTTGTGTTATTGTTTTTCTGATTAATGACAAATCTGTTGACTTCCTAAGCACCTAGTAATAACAAGTCAGCATTCATATGTGATACTGGACAAAATAAAATTCTGCAAGGAACCAGAAGGTTTTTCATGTTCTTAAAGGGAAAATTATTTTAAACATTCTGGAAAGTACTTTAACCTTTTCATTTTCATTTCCTTTGACTGATTTCAAGGCTTTCATTCTCCTAATGATGACCAAAGACAAAAGCAGATGACAGAAGATTCTCATGTCAGGCAGAACAGGTTCTGCTGATCACAGAAGAGAGACTTAATTAAAGTCCTGCCACCAGAATGGTGTGGTTATTTGTCACACAGGAGAGATTCTTCGACACAGAAATATTTGTATGGTCTGCTGGTGGAAGTTCAAGGACAAACACCCAGGTCCGTATCTGCAGGTAGTTTTCACAGCAAGTGTTGATGTCAGTTCATTGTGAAATTTGAATGCACCAATCCAATCAATGAGGTAACAAATTTAAGTCAAACTATTTTTCCCAGAGGAGAGAAATTTCTGGCTTGAAGGAAAACAAATAGTATAAATCCAAGATAATCTGATTCTGGAAATATTTTTATAACATGCCTGAGAGGCTTTTAACCCACTCTCTGAAGTGTGAATTTTAAATTCATTCTTGAACTTAAGTAATTCTCCAACTAATTTTAACCCTTCTTTGAATTTTTAATTTTATTCCCAGTAATGTATTTGATACCAATTTTGAATAGCCAGTTCAGAACCTGGAATAGTCAAAAGTTTCTGCCTTTGGAGTGGTGGAATACGACATTTATAAGAATTTCATATTAAGTCTGTGTAATACATTGTTCTAGTTACCATGACTACCTCTAATAAATGTTTGTATACCTCAGCAGTGTCTACATCCAGTTAAAAACCCTTTATTAACATTCGCTTCCTGCTGCATTTGGCACAATAAACTGAAGCCAGGAACAATTATGATTTTAAAGGAAACAGATATCGCATGTTCACACTTTCAAACCTGTTTTTTTCAAAATCCCAGGTGGTTAGAGTAGCACATACACAACTAGAGCATACACAATGATTTCAGTCATTTATGGAGCAGCCAGTAGGAGGGCTGATGCCTGATTTGGGCATACAAACACACATGCTCAGACGAGCTTTAGTAGCCAGCTCGGTAGTGTTAGTTGTGTTAAAGCGCAGATTCCTATGCAACTTGGAGCATGAAAGGTTTTATAAGTCCTACTTCGTGTCTAATTATTTTGCCTTAAAATATCACAGGCAATGGATACAAGTTGACACTGGACTTTAGGAAAAACTTCTTCATAAGAAGGGCAGTGCAGCACTGGAGCAAGGCTGCCCAGAAGAATGTGGGATCTTCATCTCTGGAGGTTTTCAGGACTTGGCTAGACAAAGACATGGCTGATGCGATCTGGCGGTGTCAACAGACAACCATTTTGTACTGGAGGCAGTACACATTGACCACCAAAGTCTCTTCTAAGCAACATTTTAATGCCTTCTGTCTGTTTTTTAAAGTTAAGAGACCCCATTATATGAACTGGATGCTGTAAGTTTAATATTCCCATACATTCACATAGGTGTATACATGCACACATATGCTTACACATACAGAAATTGCAAGTAGGTATACAATCTGTACTTCTAAGAACACTAAATATGCATGCATTTTCATTCATACTTCTGCAGACTAGTAAATTCCAAAACAGGATTTCAAAATATCTCTTGACATATGTATGTGTATTATTTTTCCTCAATTCTGCTTGTGGCCTCCGTTGGGGTTTGCAAGATGATTCAGAGAAGGGAGGGTTGCAAAACGTAGAGTGCAGCTGTCAGCAGCAGCTCAGGTCCTCCAGGGTGGAGGCATGAGTGTGAACAGCTGCTGCAGACATTTTAGCTGGTTCTTACTCTCCTACCCAGGAGGAACTGAAGTCTGCTGGCTCAGGAGATGGCACAAAGATAGAAGTGTGTCACATTTTCTAGGGGTTTGAGAGGTACTGATGTTATCTGCCTCTTGCAGTGCAAAACTTCTGAGTTTTAAGGTTAGATGCATTGGATAGGTTTATTAGCATTGGACTCCAAGCCTCTGTAAGGGTAGGCTGGTTTTGACAACTAGACCAGGCTGTGAGTAGGGTGTATTCAAAGAGGAGTAGCTCTTTTGAGCAACCGCAATAAATCTTTGGGTATCTGGAATGCAATGAGAAGGGGAGTACACCTCTGTGGAGCAAGGCCAATCTTCCATTAAGTGAATTTTGCTGTGCTGGACTGATGTTAATTTGCAGTGTACATTTTGATGGGAAGAAACCATCATTTTAATTGAAGAGTTGGTTTCGCTCTAAGTCTCTCAGGCACTGCAATGCCACTTGCCGAAAAATTAACCTTTGGGCCACAATTTCTTTTTCTTTAGTTAAAAGCAAATACTTCCAGATGTTTGATAAAGTCTACTTTAAGAAGTACATACAACAGGCATTTTATCTGCTTTCAGAAATATTTGCTAGCCTCAAAAGACACTTAAATTGTAGATTTAATCACCTGTGTATAAAGTTTACGGAAAAAGGAACAAATCCTGAAGACCTGATATGTTTAGCGTACTCACTACCCACAAGACTGGTGGCCAGTGTCTCTCTTTAAGGGTCTGGTTTAGGGTTTCCTTATGTAGAAATCTTCCAGCAGCCAAGTAAGCAGCAGTAGCAATGCAGCATAAAAATTGTTTAAACACTGACTAGCATTTACTCTTATGACTGAACTGCAGCACTGGATAGAAATGTATTGTTAATATATTTGTAAAATTCAAAATGTACTTAATATTAGTGGTGGGGTTCTAAGTACTATTTGCTCCCATCTCTAAATCCATCTTCATAAATCCTTGTTTCCTGTCCTCTATTCTCAGCCAAGATACCCCTTGCAAAAGTGAGCTTCCACTCTCTGGTGCACACCAAATCACACACCTTTTCATTCACCTTTCCCTGATCCCTGATATTTCTGGCTCAGCGCAGTTCTTCCTCTTTCCCAGACCTCAGTTTTCCAATACATCCCACCTACCTCAGCTGGTTCTTGGCAGAAGGGGGACAGTGGGAACTGGCAGCTGGCAAGCAGCAGATCCTAGCAGATGTGCAGCACAGGGAAGGAAGGAAATTCTCCAGCAAATGGTGCAGATGGAGCCTGACCCTATTGTGTTCATTTGGCCCTGCCATTCATTGAAGAAATCCTTTCCTTAGCTCTGAGCAGCTCTTTCTGTGGCTGCTGCAAACCCAAGGCTAGTCAACAACTCATTACACAACTGGACACTAAGAGTTTGCTTTCTTAAATGTCAGACTTGCCACGGGTTTAGTGTGTCATGAGGAACAATAGCTTCTGCACGTATGAAGAAGTAACCCTTAGAAACAGTAAAATAATGGGAAATTACTAAGAGCTACTTTAACAAGGTGTTAGGTAGGAGGCATTCCAGATGAAAATGCCTGAACATCTTTTTTTTTTTTTTCCTTGATAAACACAGCTATCTTATTGCCACAAATTGTGGGCAAGTAAGGCGCACAAGCGTATACTACACATAATATGCAACAAGCTGTGCTAGCAAGCAAAAACCAAAGCAAAAAGTCTAAAATCTATCTTCAAAAAACATCAGAAGAGAGCTTTTATATTAAATCATAGTTACATCCTCATAAAATTCCCTCTAAGACAATTTATTAAATGGTGTTTTCTATTCAGCCTTAACCTACAACTTCCTGTTTACTTGGAATTGTAGTATGTGGCTTATTTTCAGTCTTCTGTTTGTTTTCTTTTCTTTTCTTTTTCCAAATTATTTCAATGACTTGTCAAAGCTGATAGGGAAGTTTGTTCCAAGAATGAAGTTAATGAAGGCAGCAGATCTTGATTCCTTACAGAATTAGAAAACTGTGTCCATGGAAACAAAAAGAGAAGTAAAACCTGAGATTCCCCTTTTCTTCTCTGCTGTATGACGTGACGAGAAATAATCAGTGCAGTGATATCTGAGGACAAATATTTTGTTGTAGCAACTCCAAGGTATGAGGTGCCAGGAAACTAGCATCAGACAAGCTCCAAATGATGACACACACTAAAAGGTAACACCTGCCATTTCCCCAACTACTGTGTCTTGGCATGCAGCTTTCCAATGAGTATCCCTAAGCTATTGTTCTGGGGGTTTGTATTGGTTTTGTAGCTATTGGTTCTGTATAAAAACAGAAACTAGTTTTGGTACCAGCTTGTGGAAATATGTCACAATAGCTCTTTAAACCATGAATTAATGCATTACCATAACTTTAATGTTGCTAATGCCCCAAACACGGTTTGGGAGGTTATCTTCCTTCCACAGCTACTTACATTTTATTTATTATTGTAATCTAGAAGTTTACAGCACATTTTGTGATGATATGTCAGCAAGCCTGATCTGGGGTGGTTTTTTTCTCCAGTTCTGTTTTTTATCTTCTCAGATTTCTTCATTTTCTATTGAGAACTGTGTGCACATATTAGTTCTCTCTCTCAGAAGAATTCTGTATTTATAGTACATATTTTTAAAATCTTTTTTTAAAGAAACGCCGTCTTAGCAAGATAACTCCCCTCTCTTGTTGCCCTCTGACATGACTCCCAATAACCTTTTAACATCTTCCTTACTCTTCATTTAGAAACATTGGCCTCCCATCTTTTTACTTTCCCAGAGAATACAGACCTGCTTTCCCTAGTCTTTTTTAATAGGTTGTTTTTTCTGTATCACTCTTGGAGCAGTCTACTGAATCTTCTTTGTTGCCACAGATATAAGTTAACCACCTCCACCGTGTCAGCCCTTTCATTTTAAGCCTATGAAGGTTTATATCCATTTGGGAAATTTAGAAGAATGATTTAGCAAACATAGTCACTGCTATGAAATATGAGTCAAACTGAGGTAAATATACACACACACATATGCATACTGGTCATGCAGAGAGCAGTTTGATTTAATTTTAGTAACCAAAAGCTAAGCCTCATGACCTGCTCCAGGTGGGGTTTTGCTCTCAAAATTTTCAGTTCTTCCAAACTGGGACCACAGGGACCCAAACTTCATTTGACCAGTAGCAAGAAAATAAATGCTCAGACTCCACAAGACTACCACACAGCTACTGTTTTTCTCTTTACTTTTTCAGCTGGTCAACCCAGTCCAGCCGTTCCTTCCTTCCTTCAACTGTCTCGGTACCTCCTATAACAGGAACCCTGCTCATTTAAAATCCAAAGCCCATTTATCCAGCTGCACTCCCTGATTGTCGCACCGGTAGTGATCTGAAGCCTGACTCTATCTCACAGTAATCTGAATAACTAGATGAAGTACAAGTCCAGCAAATTGTCAGCACAGGAACATCAGTAAGCTCTTCTCTGATTTAAAAGTCAGTCTTTTCTAATTCATCTGCCCAACTGATGAGAACTGAGCAGGAGATACTGAGCTATAGCAAAAGTGATGGTAATTTTCCATTAAATTATGCTGGGTAGCTTGAGCTAACTTAGTTGGAAAGATGCCCTGTTACTTTTTCCTAGTCTGAAAAAATCCCTAAAGCTGAGTCTAGAATTGGCAAGGCTTCAGAAGTATCTTCTAAGTGCACCAAAAAAACCTGTCTACCCCATGACAGTGATTAATTTCCTTTGCATAGACTTCAACATACATCTTCTTCTGAAAGAAACAAATGAGACAGATACTTATGCTGTAGCAAGAGCATACCTGGCTAAAAATGTTCCATAATCATAACTTTTTCAACTCTGAGTGACTTCATCAAAAATTAGATATCTTTGGGATATCTTCTGCGGGAAGGTTGATATCTGTCCTTTAATGGAGATTACCCAGATTACCCAAACACTGCTTCACACTATTTGAAAATATTTCATTTCTAACCTCAGAGGGCCATTGATTTCATTGCAGTATCAGAGATGCGCGGAGTGGGTGCTAAACAACATATCTCCCAAATTGGAATCAGCATTATTTATGCTACTGCAATGCTCTCCGGGGGTTAATTAGCCCTGATTCAGGGGCACAACGCTGTGCTAACAGCTGTGCTGCTGCTAAGGTCCCCAGATAACTCACGTGCAGAGCTAGCTCATGTACCTGTGCTGTCCAGACAAACCTATAGTGTAGTTTTTTCACTTGCACTCCATAGAAAACTTTGTAGAAGTCCAGGATTATGAAGTCCTCGGCTTTCCTTTAAAATTCTTTCTGGCAATTCCTCCAATTAGTCATGCGTGACTTCATATTTAATAGCTATAATTAAATCATAATTTATCCTGTGCTTTAACTGTGATCTACATGAACAGCTTTTCTTTCCCTAATAGGATAGTTACTCAAGTCAATAGTTTCCTGGCTATTCCATAGAAGCGACTCACATGGTAAAAGCAAGAATAACTTCTGGGGAGTGCTGAAACATCCCTCTTTCCAAATGACGGTTAAAGTATTTGAACTCCTTTCTTTGCCTGGGGACGACAACAAGTCTTCCTGGCACAAGAGCTTTATTATTTCTCCTAGTTTTTGCTTTTTTCAGCTTGTTTGTGGTGACATTTCAATTTGTTTGAGTAATTCTTCCTATGGAGGAAAAATAATTTTTCCTGTATCTACCCCTTTTCTTTACCTTATATAGTGAAAGTGACTGTAATGTTTTAGCAATGTCTTTACAAACAAATTGCAACCTTTTGGAAGTCTGATAGCCTCTCTCAGATGTTTCCTGTTTTTCCTATAATAAAAATGACTGATGTGTTATTGATTTCTCTGCAGTCTTGCTTTCTGTTAGTACCACCTGCTTTACAGCTATGCCACCATGTCACTGCCAAAGTGGCACTCTGCTTAGGCTGACTGGTGGAAGGAGACACTGGTCCTGCCTCAAGAAGTGCAAATAGACCACACACAGGGTACTGAAGACCAAACACACTACGTACTTGACTGTGACCACTCAAGAAAGTCCACTCAGAGCAAAGGGAGTGGAGCCATGTCTCAAAGCATACGCAATAGCTTGATGCATAGATCATTCTTTCATTGGGTTATTGCTTTTTTTTTTTCCATTTTTCTATCTTTAAGGTCATTCCAGACAAGTTCCGATGTTTCCCTTTATCCTTTGACATTTGGGCCCTGAATCATGATTACAGCCTGAAAATCAGCTTTCAAATCTATCATTAATAATAATTTTCAGCAAAGGTACGAAGCACATAGAACACAGAGTAAGAACAAGAAAAGATGAGTATTCTTGGGTTTTATTCATTACTTTTTTTTTTTTTTAATCTTGCTAGCTTTTAAAAATTCTCCTCTAATTGCTCATCCTTCTCTCCCTCGTCTGCTGGAAATGGGTCCACTCCTAATTTTTTTCCCTCCCTGGCCAGTTCTTCTGCTTTTAGAATTCTCTTTCATCTTTTTTTCCCCATCACTGACAAAAATAGTTAACACTATTAAGTTAGAGATTTGCATGATTATCCACTGTAATCTTGGTTTACTGGGATACTCTTGATCAAAGTCCATATTTTAGCTTTCCTGCTAACTTCCCTAATATTGCTTTATCTATCTAACCATTTAGCAACAATTCATCACAATGAAAAATTTATCGATTCAAATGACACTTATTTCCTAGATTGTCATAAGTTATTTCTTTATTTTGAGACTGTGCATCTTTCACTTTTCAGTCTGCCATTTTTGTATATTTTCTTTGCTAGCTATAAAAACATTATCTGGTTGATGTTGTTTCTTTGGCAGTCAAGGAACAGAACATTAAAGTATAAGAACTGATGTACTTTGGTTGATCAAAAGTCTATCTAGCCCAATCTACCAGTCTTGATAATGGCTAGCAAAAGTTGTTTAAGGAATAGCAGAAGCATATGCAATTAGTTCAGTGATCTTTCCCTGAGGTATCCAGCCTGCTTCTGCCAGTCAGCTTACAGACTTCCTGGGCCAGAGGTTCCATCCAAAATAGCTGGGAAGGGCTGTTCTTGCAAGAATTTGTCTGATCCCTTTTTGAACACATGTAAAATTTTGGCTTCCAGAATATCCTGTGGCAATGAGTTCCACTTTGTATGCATGTGCTGCATGAAAACAGTTCCTTTTGTGTGTGTGTTTTAAACCCAGTCACTTCATTGGGTATGCTCTTGTTTCCAAATTATTACAAATAGTGAATCGTGGTTCCAAATTTTTCTTCCCTTCACCATATATGATACTAGAACCTCTTCCATAGGCCCCAGCTCCTTTTTAAGCTCATATCCTCAACTATTTAATCTTTCTTTATCTGGAAGGAGGGGAATAATAATTTCCAAAAGGCACCCAAGAACATCTCAAGTAGACCCACAGGGTATTTGATTTGAGGACCAATGCTCAGGTTCCAGACACAGCCTCTCAGCTGTAAGACAGGTGGTGGTGCTCTGCATCACTCTCCAGCCATCTGTGTGGCTCACTTTTGGACTTAATAAAACATCTTTAAAGTCTGAAAAGTGTGGGGTCGCTTTGCAGCTTACCCTGTCAGAGGAGACTGTAAGCTGTGCATCAGAGTCATTTTGCGGAAATTCGTAAAGGGAGAGCACAGCACAGCACAGCAAGATCCTTCAGATCCAGCACATCTGGAGTTGAACTGAGCTTTTGGGACACGCAGGTAAGCAGCCAGGCAAGCACCTACTTAGTACTCAGCCACCTCTCTGTTACCGCATTGCTTAAGAAAAATGTGTAATTACTCCAGCAAGCAGTTTTACATGATATGTAGGCAGACTGTCTGTGCTACACTTTAACAGCTTCTAGCTATAAATAAAATTATTAGGAAAGCACATTGCCTTAGATGGAGAGAACAGAGATAATCACCTTTCTGACTGTCTAGAAATATATTTAGATTTCATGTTTAAAGATTAAAAATAGACTCAACAAATGCATTCAGTTTTAGACATTGGTTAAGCTTCTCACCCAAATGATACAATTGACACAATAATGCCAACAGTTTATTACAAGTTTTAAAACTCATTAAAATGCTGGTCAAAAATCTGAGACCTTAAAAGGCTTTTTAATTAAAAGGTGAAAATTGGGGCTGTGACACATTCATTCCAGGAGGTAAAACACAGGTGGCTGAGAGAGCTACTCCCCAGCTGTGTATATGTACCTCCCTCCTGATGGACACCACTGCCCCGAACCTGGGACAGCTGAACCACCACAGATTTCAGCCTGGGTTTCCACCCAGTATTGGGGCTAGTTTACGTAAAAGGCCAACCTGCAAATTCTGGCTGATTTTGAGGGGGACATTCTGCATGACTCCCTGCCATGTCAGGGATGTTACGAGTTAAAGCCGTGTCCCTGCTGTCCCTGTCCCAGGATCATCTGAGGTGGGGCTACTTGGTGTGTCCTGCACTGTCCTCTTCCTGAAGCAAAACAGAAAAGCAGTGGCTGCAGCCTATTGCTCACATCTTTCTTGCTCTCGTACCTTCAATTTCTTCTTCTTTACATGGTGGGAAGAAAGACCCTGAGCCCCGTGCCTCTGTTTCTGCTTTTGCGCCACTGTGCCCATTCCCCACTTGGAGCACCATTGGCCCATGGACATGCTGGCCTGCTGAAAAGGCCAAGTGTCCCACCTGGCAGAACCTAACCTGGAAAGCCTGAGAGCCATTTGCCTAGCGAGCATCTCCCCAGGAAGCTGGGTAACCACACAGCATGCAGCAACCTATGGGTAACCACTTTAGCATACTTTCTGACCCAAGAAAGTGGATATAGCTTTGTGGTAAGCTAAATGAGCAAACTTTCACTGAAGTCAGGTTAACCCAGCCATGCTGCCCTCTTGTAGTGTGTGGATGTTGATGCCACAGCTTTCACAAGCATTGGTTAGGATGCACAGAAAAGTCTGCGCTGTGTGTCTGTGGTGGACACCATCGGGACCATTAAAGCCCTTTACATTGTTTCTTTCAGTTTGGTCCATTGAAGGTCCAAGCAGCCTCAGAAACAGCAGCATTGCTCCGAAGCCTGCCAGCCTGACCTGTGACCAGCTATAACCAATAGCAGGCGGTCAGATGGAATTTCACCAAGCGGATATGCATATCTCTGTGGAAAAAATTAATTGGCCAGACTTATCAAACTAGTGAACTACCTATTAAATTAGGCCAACTAGGTTGGACTTCCACTTTCTGTTTGTAGACATGCAAAATAAATACATGTATACACTGAATCACAGTACCTTAGCAAACAACGAGCAGAGGACATAATTGGACTGCAGCCTGTACAAGATATTCATTCACACAGGATACCTGCTCCGAACACTCCTTGCTATAAATTTTGTTTTGGTTGTTTTCTTGACAGAAGGGCAATCCCACACCCAGACACTCCCCATACGTTCTCAGCAAAGTTGTAAAACGAGCCCTCTGAGTCAGGAGTTACACACTGTGGGTAAATACACCTGATAAGGACCCACAGCCTCCCCAGAGGCCTATGTTCTACAAGAGTATCAGGTGTGGGACTTCATTGGCATTCATTGTCCTGTGTGAGTGCCAAATCCAGATGAGATCCCCAGTGTGGGATAAATTATTTTTATAGTTTATGAAGAGTATAAATAAGGTAAAAAAAAAATCTGTATATTTGTCTTCATCATTTGGTTCACCTGAAATCAAATATTTGCACTTTCAGTTGATTATCATATACTTGCCTCTGCTCATCATCTCTTCATCCAGCCAGAACAACTGGTCCTTGATCTTCATGCCTTTCCAACCTTCATAGTAGCTGGGTCTTATTATGGTAGTTCATCTCAATTATTTCTCTAGAAGGGCAGAATGACCACAAATAGAGATGTATCTAAACACAAAAACACTGAAGACATAAAAAAACACCTGTATGCTAATGGTTATATCACATGCATACAATATTAATGGAGTAGCTGAGAATACAAGTGACATCCAAGTTAAAAACAAACAGCTTCATTATAAGCTGGGCAGTAAACAGACAGCTGGCTTCTAAAGGACGTTTTACTTCCTGCTGCTTTCCACATACGTAATGTTTATTTTAAATTTCATCGGGTTTATGCAAACTGGACAGCTCTACAAACTTCTGATTAGATTGTTTAACTTTCTGGTAAATGTGTCGTACAAATTCCTCTTTGTGACAAAACCCAGAAGTCAAACGTATTGCAGACTCTTGCCATAGAGATTTGGCTCCTTAATTCGAACTGTAACAGCTCAAAGTCCTGGTGTGATGGTGAAGAAAGAACCGTCACCCTTGCTTACAGACAACATTCAGCCAGTGGATAATATTTGATATGTGCAATTTTAGTTTGTTTGATTCTCAAAACATCCACTTTGTGATTGCTAAACAGGGAAATTAGAAGCTTCATAATAAGATCTTTCTTTAGTTAAACCAGTTTCTCCCCAGATGATGTGGCTGTTACCACACACTTTGACCAAACACAGTGCCTCTAAAGCAAGGTGAGTTACACAGTCTTTCTGCATAAGCATTTCTTATAGGAGTTTTTTAGATTAGTTTTAGTTGCTATTAATTCCCATGAATATTCCTGGTCTAATCTCCTCTCTCACTAGGGGCATGACCCAGCTCTCAGCAAAATAGATGGGAACCTTTCCATTAATTTCAGTGGGAACTAAAGTGATCCCTAAAGATCAATTAGCAGATCATTGTTTAGTTATGTGTAAAGTTCTGCTAGGGATGGATTTTACAACTATTTTGTAAAGGAGCCATCTAGAAACTGGAAGTTTCTTTCCTGTAATTCATGGCCCCATCGGGTAATGCAGTAGAATGCATTATGAGTGCTAATGTGAGCACCAATATCTAGACAAATATCTCATTTATTCACTGCCATCAGGGCTCTTGAAAAGAACACCCCATAAATTCTTAATGATAAGTACCTAAAATAAGTGTCACTGAGACACACTGGATCAGAGCAGAATACAAGCAAGGTATCATATTCTGAGATCTTTTTAGTAGTGTTTAATTATTACATCTGAAGACAGTACTGTCCTTCTGTTTGAGAGAAGTATTTTTCTAAAGGTGACATTTACATAGATCAGAAAATAAAATCTCCCAATTAGAATAGATGTGGGGAAATCAATGCAGGAAAAAGGTTGCCTCAGTGCTTTGTACTGCCTCCCAGCTTAGAGAGTTAAAAACAGATTCCAATTTCCAGATAATCCACCTTTGTCCAGAACCAAATAACAATACTTCTTGTGTTTTTTGTTAAATCAGTAACAGTATCTAAATAGCATTTTGAAGAAATACTAGTTAGAGATGCGGAAAAAAATGAAGAAATCAAATAAAGTGTAACATGTGTTTACCATGCAAGTCTATCCAGATATCGTTCCATGATAACTGTCTTTCAGGATGAATAAAAGGTGGGTAAATCATTTGAGGGGTGTCACTGGGAAATTATTAATTCAACAAAGAGGTTTACTGCAAATATAGGTGAATATTGAAGAGAAGACAATGGGTGGTGTTGAAAGGGGAATTTCTAGCTAGAGGAAGACTAGCAAAGGAGTATCTGAAAGATCAGTCAGGGCCCATCTTGTTCAATACTGTCATCAGATAATTTGGCACAGAAACAGAAATGAGCTAATGAAAGACAGTGACAATTCTTACTTGAAAGTATTTGTCATCACAGTGAGGGAACAGGCTATTTTAAAGGAAGAACTGGATGACTTTGAGGTCTAGAGTAACAGAAACAGCATAAAATGCAACATTATGATTGCAAAGTCTTTCAATTACTAATAAGAAGATTTTTTTTCTAGAATACATTGGTTGGTAATAATTGAGAGGTAGAAATAACTGAGGGCATCAGTTGCTCACAGGATGATTTTGATCCATCAATGTGATCTGACTGTGAAGAAGGCAAGTGCAATCCCCATAAATCCTTTCTCTAAGAGAGATAAGAAACTATTAATGTCATTGTACTTGTGAAACCTCCTCCATATATAGTCCTGATTGCTTGTGTTCAAGAAAGACGAATGCAAGCTGAAAGAAATATAGTGAACAAAGTAATGACTAGCAACTGAAAGCGCTTGACTTGTCTAGCAAAACAAGAACAGTAAGGTGATATGTTTGCTGCACTTCAGGGGTAAAACAGAGGAGAGAGAGGAAAAATAGTAGAGCTAGAGGACAATGTCAGCATGATTAAGGCCGAGTATAAACTGGCCATGGGTGAACATAGCCTAGAAATTAGGAAAAAATTTGCAACCATCAGAAGGTTATAACTTGGAACAGCTTTTCTCCTACAAGTGCGGGGCCATACTTCTGCAGTGGAGCTTCATGAGTTTGTAAAGAAGAGAATATAATGTGGCCACCTGAGATAGCAAAGGTTTGCACTTCCATACTAAAGTTTTATATACATTGATTTCAGTCTTCACTTCACTTAAAATCTCCTCGGGTGTTTTTGATGAGTAGATAGGTGAATCTGTGTCATTCAGGGGTTGAACTGTAGATTTGCCACCAGCCCTTGAGGCCGATGACTGGTTGCAGCAAGTTCAAGAACAGATTAGCAATCAGACTGTGAGACAGAGGTAGGATGGATGTAATCTTTGCCAGAATATTTTCCCTTGCTGTGGCACCACACAGTATGAAGTGCATTGAAGAGGTGGAACAAATTCTTTTTTGATTCCCTTCGCCTTCACCCCATATTTACCTTCATAAGTGTAGCCCATTACATTTACTGATGCATAAGTATTCCCAAAGCAGGGTAATTCATATTCTTGACTTATTCCTGCTAACAGTTGAACCTAGGATTATTTTCTGTGAACATTAAAAAAAGCTTTCCACAGGTAGAAACTATAGTCATAACAGTGTTTCTTCAATAAACACTTCTTGGTGTCACCAAGATTTCTGTTCAGATCTATAGCTCTGCTAGGCATCTGTGTGGCTTAATTGTAAGAGCAAGAACTGTTGCAGGTTGTTGAGAGGATTCAGATACCGGCATTAATTTTTGTACGGTCTACTTTCATTATCAGTCTTCCCTTTTGCTGAAGGAATATCATGTGCTAATCTTCACGGTGTTCTGTGAAGTGCTGTTACCTTTCTTTTACACATGGGAACCTGAGAGACTATATGACTCACTGAAAAAAAAGTATAGAAATACTGTGAAGAGATCACAAGCAAGATCTCCCAAGGCCTGGACTAGCATTCCAGCCATTGAATAACCCTTCTCTTTCACCCTAGAAAAGTTCAGCTGAGGTTATTAGGGATTCCTGCATGTGAAAAGCCAATGGGATTCATGCCTGGAATAGAAAGTACACAGTGAAACCACATATATTTCTAGTCTGTGCAGCTGAAATGACAAACAAAAAGCCATCAATACTTCCTACGACATAGAAGAGATGTGGCTACAGAAGGACTCTTGGCACTCAAGCCCGTTAATTTTGGCTCTCTGAATAAAGAGTTGTGCTGTCCTGCAAAAAAAGGCATTCTGTTTCTGTTGTAAAAGGGGCCGTGTAAGAACGGAGACAGGCAAATATACAAGAGAGCTTAAAGAAGGAAACCTCTGACGCACTATGTGTTTCAGATCTTTATCATTGATTTAACTTGTCTGTGGCAAGAAGCTGTTGTTTATAGACCTCATGTTCCTCTCTGATGAGTGATTTGGGCTGCGTTGATTTATAGAGTGAATGGTCTGACTATGTTTTTCAGTTATCTGCTTTGCCTACTTGCCCTGTAGAAGCCACCAAGAAGTTTTTCCAGTGAGATACTTTCTGTGGCTTCTCAAATTTTGGCTTATGTCCTCTGTTCAGGCTTAAGCACCTATTAGAAATACAAGATGAAGTCATACTCACACTGCTTTACTTTTAGGGACATGAGTCTGTCAGACACCTGAACATCCAGTACCAGCTGCTAGAGTTACACACCTCAGACGGGTAATCTAACAGTCCACTTACGGAGGCAGTCATTTAGGGTTAGTCAATAAGAAACACCAAGATTAGGATCGTGTTTGAAATCACTTTTTCTTTGAGAGTTAAGGTCTCTGAGAGATACCTGCAAGGAAGGATCTTGCAATATCCTTGAGGTCCAAATCCCCAGATTCTCACC
Organism: Nipponia nippon; assembly: GCF_047370975.1. Taxonomy (NCBI): domain Eukaryota; kingdom Metazoa; phylum Chordata; class Aves; order Pelecaniformes; family Threskiornithidae; genus Nipponia; species Nipponia nippon. Next base: position 48,949,440 of record NW_028262347.1, read on the forward strand.
TCTGGACAGGGTGAATCTGCACTTTTTCCTTACGTGGTATCCCTAGAGAAGGAACCTACTTATTTTATTATGTCCCAGTGGTTGTAGTTTCTTTCTCATGCCTGCAGAGGATTAAAGCCATATCTCCCCTGTAAAGTGGGATTACATGGATAGGCAGGTTATTGACTAGCCTGGAACTGAGGAGACTCTTCTATCCATCTGCTAAAGCCAGGCCAGTATGAAGCAAAGAGGTAAAGACTGGTGAGAAAGAGAAGGAATGACTCCATGGTCCTACTAGTCAGCCTGTTCCTTATAGGAGAGCTCTGCAAAATGACTGCTACTAAGGCATTGTAGTCCTGGCCCCTTGCTTAACAGTGGTGTAACTGACAAAACAGCTGGGTCTTCCTGTGAGTTGGGTTTGAAATGTCTCATGATGAGAAGGGCTCCAGATCTTCTAGAGCAGAAATATAAGCCATTACACAAAAGCCAGATTCCTAAATCCCTAGCTTTTCAAAAGAAAGTGGCCAGCAATGCTTTGCTGAGAGGCTTTATGCTACCAGCGTATATTAAGAATGCTCTGAGCAAGAGGTATCTCCCAAGGGATTTAGATGATGGAACAGCCACTGCTGGTCTCAGATGAGACCTGCACGTCCATCTGCTCAAAAGAGAGCTCTGTGACAAAGCACAGACATATAACTCTAAGCATCAGGAAAATTTTACGTTAAAGGCATAAGCACATACTAAGGTTAGCAGCTTCTTCTACCAACAGGGTTTTCTGTCATGATTTTAGGCTTAGGCTCCTCAGAAGCACTTTGCTCCTGCTTTAGGATTAAAATTCTCTGCGGTATATATCCCTTGGTCCAGTCACATGCATTAGCTATAAGGTCCAAAAGCAAAAATAAGCATGAATTGTCAGCTTTGTCCACACAAAAATACTTGTCAAAAGTACCAACACAAAAGGTCTCTGGATTCTGTTATTCTGGATATGCACTGTGTCCAATTTTGGACTCTGCTGACTTCAGAGGCATGTAACTGAGAATAGATCTTCACCGTGTGTATCTAAATGGCTTTCCTTTATATGCATTATCATCACTTAACTCATTGTAGGTGACTTAAGTATTGAAGATGTAAGTGAAGCTAAAATGGTAAACAATGTGTAAGACTGCATTGTTACATACCCAGAAAGCCTCTTGGCTTAATTGTTTGAACTCTGCCCATTGGTGCTGGTGATATTGTGGCATCGGTGTCTCCCAGACACTGCAGTGACATTCCTAGTGAATACACCAACCTGGCAAGAAGGCATAATGCAATCACATTTAGAAGAACTTCCTTTTCACCCTGGTCACATTACGTTTTGAGAAAAACTGGCAGAAACCAGCTCTGAGGAACAGCTTTGCCCTGCTTGGCAACTGTGTTCTCTGTGCCAGCTGCCGGCGAAGCTCCAAGGTGATCTCACTATCACCTTCTCTTTAGCCTCATTTCCTGAGGAACTTAAGCTTCTTTATTCATGCTATCTTTCCATTTGTATCTATCTCAGTTTGTCTGTCATTCGCCTCCTACCCTGGTATCTTTTAAATCTGACAGCTGCTGACAATCACATCTGACAAAATGGGAGAATTTCCGATGGGAGATGAGTTCCTACAAGCCTTGTGAAAATCAACAGGTGGGTAGAGGAAAACAACTAACGCAAATTAAAGAAAAGAGAAATAGAAAAGTTTCAATATGAGCTCCACAAGACCTTCTGGCTGGACAGTCACCATGCATGTGTCTGCTTTCTGATCAGCATGCATATGGGCCACAGCATCTGCAGCACTGTGCTCAGCCCATAGTTAAGGGACATGGGGTGAAATGAGGTGATGAAAAAATAGGGAAATAGAGGAAATAAATAGGAGTAAGTTAGGATTAATGTGAGGATGTGTAGCAGACATGAGGGGACTGGGGAAGTCTTACGGACTTTTGAGAGAAACTGTGATTATCATGGGAAGGTCAGATGAAAATCCATAGGAAGTTGGGCTTCCTTGTTCTGCTTCTCATGAAACAGGATATGTGACATATTTAGAACTGAACCAGCTCAAAATATAGGGGCAAAAATGCAGACCTTCAGAGTATAGCCAAGGTACAATATCATTAGATAATGTCTTCATTCCAGATTAGGCCAAATTTGAAAACAGATGTAGCTGCGCCTATGCAGTAACGATATTCAGAGTGGAAAGGGACTTGCAGCTAAGCTTTCAATAAAAGCCCTGCTGAGTAGCTCCACTGCTGAAAACTGAGTATCTGAGTTTAAACTAAGGAAACGTTGGCTGCGTCAAGTACTGAATGTGGGTTATTTTCAAGCATAAACGATACCCTTGCCGTGGATGAAACAGGCCTCCGTCAAAGATCAACAGACGTCTCCACTGTCACATACTTCAGCTTCCTGTTTGCTGCCAGCATCTGATCCTCTCATCATTCATGCTGCATATATGCTCGCTCACTCCCAGGCTCCCTTCTGAAGCAAAATGACTAGTTTCCTTGGAGAGGAGGCCTGGATGCAGTTGACAGAATAGTTTGCTCCAGGCTCTGCTCCAGACAAACAAAATGGACTTGGACTGCAGCAAGTTTAACTCCCTCAGCCTGTGACAGTTGTCTGATGTTATTCCAATAGGCCTTGTGTCCTCAAATCCCCTACATGCTGTCATGGCACGCCACAAGCAGGCAATATATACTTTGAATTAGTAAATCACAAATGCTTAATAATAAGCTCTCAGGGCCATATGGGGCCAGAGGAGACCTGGGCCAAGGACTATCCCAAATTGGGCCACGCTGCCCTAAAGAGAGTAGTTACTCCTGAGCAATGTGGACGGGAGTCATCTTGCACCATTTGGCCTGGGGTCAGAGACTATCCTTGGGGCAGCTGCCCTGGTAGCATAGACATGGCCCCAGAGAAGCCAGGGCAGACGCCGGAGCTCCCAACAGAAGGTCTTTGCTTCCAGGCTTACAGCTGGAATTTGAACTATTCACACCGATAGGTGCCACCCCTCGCCATCAGCTTTCACTCGGGAGACTCGGGTGGCCCCTCCAGCCCTTCCCCTCAAAGGCCGGTTAAAGTATTCTCTCAAAATAGATAATGAGGTAATAATTTTATTTTCCTAGTTGCTTAAGGAGAGTGTTAGAAGAGTTAATCCAGGGATCAAAGGTCTTTGTTAGCAGAGAGTCTTTTGAATCCCATGTGTGCTGGTAACAAAAATAACACAGAAAGTATACAGATCTGAAAATGACAGCCAGGATGGAAACCAAATCAGTCACTACCTTCTAATGGCATTTAGTGTCTTTCAAATGTTTGGGTCAAGTTTGATTTCACTGGTTTGTGTAATTTGTTGTGGTATTTAGCCAGCTGCTGAGTCTTTTCATGTAAGTAAAACTTTCCAAAAGGGCCTTAAACTCCAGTGACGAGTACAGTTATTTGTATGTCAACTGCAGCTTCTATTTATAGGATGATGAAAATATCCCCCAATCAGTAACTCTCTAAGAGACAGGCATTTCATAAAAATAGATTACAAAAAACAAACAAAGAAGCAGGAATGTTTTAGGTTAACAAAAACATTGATATTCCAAACTGTCCTCATAACCCTTATATTTAAGACATTGGTAAATTCAAGATAGTAAACCCATTCAGACACAAACACACCAACTTTACATAGGACAAAGAATTAGGGTATTCAGGGAAAAGGAATATTAATATATCCTATGGTGAATGAACACAAAAATAAGTGAAGGTTTTTAATGACTCACATAAAATTAAATTAACTGCTTTCTGTGATACCCAGTAGAGCTTGCATGAAGGCACTTACCAGAGGTGTATGTACTTTTAAAGGGTGTTGATTTAAGACCTGATTTGTTTGAAGGTTGACTTGAAAGAATTTCAAAGGATGTAGCTTAATTAAAAATATTCCAAACTTTGCATTCCTTGCAAAACCTTTTGACCTCTCACGACATTTAATGCTTGAAGGTGAGGAGTTGACTGACTGCTTCTCACTTCACCAAAGGCACTCCTGATCCTTTCCCCCATGCAATAACTGTCATTAATTGCTGATAGGTGCTCATTACACCAAACTAAAACAAGTGTCTAGAGAAGTGGCAGGTTAGCATGTTGCAGGCACCTACTGCACCAGGGGGACTTTTTCCAGCTGTGCGTCAAACATGGCTCATCCTTTCAAAGATCCCAAGAAAACAGCGTGCGCACGAAGGTCTGTGCGTTGCAGCCATCGCAAAGTCTGGCATTCCCACCGACAGAGGAATCAAATGGAGCTATCCATTAACAGGCCAGTGAGGAGTCATTAGAGGGACTCTTCCGACCTCCGCTGCCTCCCGTGACGGATGGCCTGCTGTCACCCCCTCCAAGGGGGCCTCTCACCATGCAAGCTGTTTGCATTCAGTCAACACTTTGCTTTTATAGGCCTGTGGAGCCAAAGATTGCTAGACTTTTGAACCCCAGGCTAACTTCTGTCTGGCTACAGCCTCATTTTCTGGAGCCAAAATCTTTTTTAACAACTACACAATAACAAGTAATTAGGGTAAAGTCTGCTAATCTTCTCCTTTGGGCCTGGAGGGTGTGTATTTAGAATCCGTTGGGGTGAAGGTAGAATTACTGCCATCAAAGCCTGAGGTTACTTTGTAAAAGAGGTTGAACTCTAGGTCAAGGAAATGTTAACTGGACAAAGAGAGATCAGGGCAGATAGTGTTAAAATTAAAACTGTCCTACTGAGATAATGCAGAATTGACTGCTTTTGCTCTGGAAACTAGCTGAATGCAAGACATGAAGGGAAGGCTAGAGCATTTCTTTCAAAAGGTGAAAACATAGTTAGCAATAAAGGATCTATTGACTTACTTTCATTTGGGAATTTATTTTTAGTCTCTTTATTCAGTAAGACAAAGTAAAAGATCTTTTTTTTTATGTCACCTTGTATTTGGGCCACCCTGTTTCCTAAAGCTGTTTGATTTACTAAATTAAATAAGCTGTTTCTTAAACGTTTTCTCTCTCCCAAAAGCCCCAGCACAAAATTCATTAGAAATGAAGAGGTTTCTGCTCTTGACTTAAGAGTCCTGAGGACAAATGGGACTTGCTGGGTGGCCGGAAGGATAAACAAGCCCAGACTCACATGTACAGTGGAGGAAACGTGCTCCAGAAGAGAGTGGTGTCCGTGCAGTGTCCTGGATATAGCACGAGGCTGGTTTTTGTGCCTCCACTACTTGCACATAGCATAGGTCAAGAAGAGATTCCAGTTTTTCAAGGGGCTAGAGCCCAACCACTGAAAATCTTTAAACATTCAAAATAAGATCACAGATTTTGCCTGGAAATCCGTCACAGAGCAGGGCAGACCTCATTCCACAGTGTGGAGTCACTCCAAAATTAATTCTGCTCGCTGCCGTCAAGGATAACAAATACACTGCTACCCCCTCACCGGTATCAAAGCTGACAGCTCCAACAGGATCGGCGGCACTTTGTTCTCCCCTGTCACTGCAAGCAGGCCTTTGCCTGCTGCTGCTGGTGGATTTTGAGTCCCTATATGGGAGCGGAAGAGCGGAAATGTTGAGACCAGCTATTTCCCATGCCAGGTCCCACTGGGCTCTGCCACGGCACCCTGGCTGCCTCTCTCGCTTTTGGGAAATGAACGGAAATGCTTCCAAGCTGACACAGGCAAGGGGTATCTTTGGAAATCCTCGGTACATAATGGCAATTAGCACAGCAGTGGAATTACCTCGCAGTTCAATTCTCAGGGCAAAGATGTATTTAATGGTGCTGCAATTGCCAGCTGGATTAAGCCAAGCACAGTAAAGCAGATAGGGCTTTCTGCTTCCAAGCTGAGCTATCAAAAGGATCCTCTTGTGGGTCCTCTGCAAAGTTGAAGGCTCCCAGAGTAGTTGGTACAGGTACCATCATGGCAGAAAAAGTGTTTTGTACAAGACCAATGGTAGCGAAAACAACTCTCAGCTTTCTGGTGGGACACTTGCGTGCACAAAGAAAGATATCTCCATGCTCTGCCAGGTGCACAAGAAGAAAGGGGGGCAGGGAATCCACCACCACAATCCCACATCTTCTTCCCAAGAAGGTGGCATCCTAGAGCTCTCCCCTGGGCTGTGAACAGAAGGAGACTTTCCAATCCCTCCCCCAAAAAAGGCAATAGCCAGTCTTCTTTAGTTCCCTGTCATTTTGTTGGCATTTCCCTGGGGTTTTAGGAACCCCAGGCTGGCATTACCTTCATGAAAATGTAAACTCTCTCCATACATGAGCTAAATGAAACAGGTCTCATCATTAATAGCTTTCTTTTGTGATGAGTAGGTTTTGCATATATTTTCTCTTAATTATATCAGAGTAAAATAAATTAGTGGTGATGACTAATCATGGACACAAAGAATTTTTTTTTTCTTTTGAAGCATTCTTCTGACATGGAGATAGAAAATGACAAGTGCATTTTTATGTTAATTATGGCCATGTGAATTACCCCAGACAGATGGCACAACAACAACACTAAAATCCATGAAAGTTCAGGGTGCCTTTTTTTCTGAAACCTAGCACAGGAGTAGTGTCCATGGTACAACAGACATTGGGATATGTTTCTTCAAGGTTCAGATTAGAAGTAACTGCTCTCTGCTGCACCAGCAGCAACACCAAAACTAGTAAACTTTTGCCTGGTTTAAATGCCTCACAGATTAAACTAACCAGTGTAATTGTACCATGAAACAATTCTGTATTTGTGTGAATATAACAAATTGGTCTTTCGTCAGATAGCTATCAGACCGAAATGCAAACCTGTCTCCTAATCCAAATGCCTCCACCCATATTCTTTTCTGTTTTAACTCTGCAAAATGGCATTTTGCGGCTACCAGTGAAAACTGCCCATCAAAACACCACAAAATACTTCTTCAATTAGGACAGCTTTTGGTTTTAGAATACAATTTATAAACACATTGTGGCTGTTACACAAAGGTCTGTTCAAAATGGGAAGAAAAATTAAACAGAAAATGATGCTGCAGAATAAAAAACTGGCTGCCTTCTGTGAGGAGCTTGTAGTTTTGCACATGAGTGTTACCCTATCAGGCAGCTAGTGAGCCAGTTTGGGGGTCTTGCAGGCTTGTTTCCTTTAGGAAAGAAATCAAGTGTGTGAGTCTGGTGTGCCCTCTGGTACTGTCTCATTGTAATTCTTGAAGATTTTTTCTGTGAACCCAGCAGAAGCAGATATCAGGAAGCACTTTCCTTGCCCAGAAACCCCCCAGCCTGTCTTTCCAATTAATTCTGTGCCCAAACACTGGGGCCATAGTTGGATTTTATAGCTAAGCCAATCTCAACTCAAGCTAATGCCAAAAGATTCAGTTCTGTCCATCCCTCTATTGCCACTAATTGCATCCTCCTGTTCCCAGCATTGCACTGTCTGATGCTTTTCTGACCTCATGGTGTGTTACATCAGGGCTAGATCACCAGAAAAAATATTGGTAAGTTTTGCAGAGCTTTGCAGACAGGCAAGTGCTTATGACAACAAAGGAAGAAACAAGAGGACACAACTGAAAACCGAGGAGAAGAAGAAAGGGAATAGACTGCTTTTTCAGAGGCATCTGATCATCTGATTGCCTGGCCTGGCATCAGACTGTACCCTGCACCCTGACTGTCTGCTGCATCTCAATGTGACGACCATGACTGTTTCCCTTATAGTCTGGTGACTTTTTCTTTTCTGTACAAACAGCTTGCCCATCATATTCTTGTTCTTGCATGCACAGACCAAGTATTTTACTACTGCTCAAGCTTAGTCACGCACTCCTTGCCTAGGGCCATAACCCATGTCTGCTTCCTAGCATCTTTGTATAAAAGAGCATTTATTGAACTCTCTGGTACTGAGTCTGAAAGAAGCAAACCCACTGTCTTTAGCCAGGTCTGTGATTACCAACAGATCAAAGACCTGCCTAACAAAAATTGTGACTTCTAGGCAGACACCCAAGATGATACGAAAGCAGCTAGAAACTTCTACAGGGAATGAATCAATCCTCGTCATCACCGTAGGTAGAAGACGAAAGGAACAGAATCATTTGACATTCACTTTGGAACAATACAGGTTCCTTTCCATGTTTCTTGAATATCAGTAACTCACATTTACAAGAATACATTAGAAAGTCTGTTTTTCCTTTTTTTCCCCCAAGTAATGGCACTCACACATGCGGCTCCTGGGCCTGATTCATCACTGTATTACTTCAGCTTTATTTCAGGGACTCCATTTATACTGCTGCAACATGAACTATGAGTCCTGTCTGTGATGCTTTCAAAAGCAAAAGGGTAGGATGGACTTTTAAGTGGCTCGTGACTTAGGACTGAGTTGCCTGTTTGATGTTCCTCTTTGAGACCAGCTCCCCAGGGTGTGACAGCTCTGCACTTCTGAAACAAACTGCTTCTTCCTCCCTTATGTTGAGCAGCCAAAACACAAGGACATTTAGCTCATTAGATAATTCAGAAAATTCTAGTAATGTGAGAAATTGCCCTGCCCAAGAATTTCTAGCTTCTTCAATCGTTAGTCGATATTATCAATTATTATGCAGCCTGCAGTGTGCAATGTGTTTTCACAGCCAAAAGAATGCCCCAGTGTCTGATTTTGCCAACAGTTAAGCATGTGAATAACTTTACTGACAGGAATAAGCTCATTGAACTCTGTAATAAGACTCAGCAATCCAAGTACGTAGATAAGAACTGTCGTTCTAGAATATAGCAACATGCACATTATTTAAGTCAAGCTACACATGGTACCTGGCTGTGCAGGACTCAGGAAAAAGGGAAATTTTCTTTTGACCTCAGATAATTATCGTATTTATTATTAACATCACAATAACGTCCCATAGTTCTAACCAGCTCTCATTAGCCAAGGTACTGTATAAGCATACCAGATGATTAAATCCTTGCCAAAGGAAGCTTATATACACTTTGAAGCATAAAAAATGAGAATCCTGTTAATTTTATTCCACCATAATCGACAGGGTCTTTTAAAACCTTAATACTGTAATAACAAACTGAGAGCTTGAGTGTGATCTCTGCTACTCTTGTGTAAAGCCATAGGAATGCCATTCATTTAGAACTCAACAGAGAGGTTGAAATATGTTTTGCTGGCATGAAGTAAAAACACTGTTAGAAGAATAATATTAAGGCTGCAATGCCAAGCACTTTGAAGCTTACAGAAGAACTTGTGTACCTAGCTGCCACCTGAGACACCTCAAAGTGTACAAAGTTTAACCGCCAATGAACCCCAGAAACAGCTACATTTTCTTGTCTCTTGCCTTTCCAGCAACATCACCAAGGTACCCTGCTTTCTGTCAGCTGACATGCATTTTCTCCTCTGCCTAACACAATAACTGTTCTTAGATGACTGATCTCATCCATATTTTACCCGAGGAAAACAGGGATGTAAAGAGTATTTATATTGTACAGTGCAGAGACACTCGAGACAGGTGGGATCGGTACTGCTCAGGTATAGAAACAGTATAGCTGTGCAAACTTACCAATTCTGGGGCAGACTTACTGCACAATCCTCTACCTCACTGACACAACATCACACATCCCCTCCCTCCTCCCAGGGTGCTGTGCCCTTGCTGCTCAGTGGGGCTGGCACCTCAACACCAGGAGCCAGTTCAGCTAAATTTTATTGCTGCTAACTTATAAAGAAAGTTCAAGATGCAGTTACTTGGTATGTGCAAATCACCGTCTTCCAACCGCTCAAATCTTGGGCAAAAGGAGCTTTTCAGGGAAACAGAGCCAGGCACATTCCCGACACACCCTGCCAGATTTCGTGTCCTTTCCTCCAGGCACAGAGTGCCGAAGATGTTCGAGGAAACAGTAACAGATTTTGTTACACAGACAAAAAACAAGGCATTTTCTTCAGAAAAAGGGGCCAAGTCTTTTAGGATGACATTTTCAGAGGAATATTCGTTTCTTTTCATCTTTATAGATCAGCCTGAGGCATTTATATTCAAGTCCAAACAAAGTCTAGCAAAGCTGTAAACATCTGAAAAGAAAAGTCCTCTTTTAAGAGGAAGCATTGGTCCACCTTAATAATAAACATTGTCTACTGTCTGCTCTGACAGTAATTTGCAAATATAAAAAAGCTTTTTTTCACATACAGTAGCCTACAAAATTTCACTTAAAACAAAAAACCTGGGTTAGGGATTGTAAAGGTGTGTGTGGAAGGCTAATTTGTTGTTCCTGTTCTGTATTCCCAGAAATCAGACACATTTTGTCTTTATTTATAACAAAAACATCCTGCACAGAGTCCAAGTATTACTCGATTCCTAATGCTTAAATTGAATATCAGCTCAGTGCTGGGCTTCAGTATGGGCTGAATTTCAGCCCAGATGAGAGGTGCTGCGCTACATTTCTTCACAGAGAGCAGGGTTGGCCTAGAAACCCCTCGAACAAATGAATGTGATAGAAATACTGACACAGAAGATGCAATTTAGATCACTGATAGCACAGGAAATCCTAATCAATTGAGCAATAGATAAAGTCTCACTGATCCTGAATTTTTTTGTATGTGTTAGTAGGTCCCTAGGTCACTAAAATTATTTTAAAATAAGGAGAAAAGTTGTCTCTCACAGCATTGAGACATTTTGACTTTCTAGCTCTATGTTTAGTTCAGAATCCTATAATATTACTGTATACAGGGAAAAAGGATCTACAGAAATCACTAATGTCCCTAATGGTCTCTATATAGAGGCAGATAATGTCTTCAAGGGGTTCAAGCGCGTTACAACCACCAGTCTGTGGCATAGTCTCCACTGGTAGTCTCTGCTGCTGTGCCAATTTACATCATTTGAGTGCCCAGCCTACCAACTGAACAGCTAGCATGTTTTCACAAATACTAAATACTAGTGCTTCCAGTCTGTTTTTGTAAGGACATCATTTCCCAGCAAAGGGAAAAAAATGTCACCTTTAAACTATAAAGAACTTCTGCCCTGAGTAAACCAAGTGTCAGCTATCAATACGTTTTTCAGATGGCTTCACTTGCAGATGGGAATTTATTTCCTACAGAGTTGAGGTCAGCAGGAAAAAAAAGACAAAAAATAGAGACTTCCGTAATGCCCCAAAACCTGGCTTTAACAGAAAAACAGAGAAGTTCATTAAAATAAAAGTCTTGGAGTTAAGCAAGGACATTGCCCATTTGGAAAGGTGGAAGATCTCGGTAGCAGGACTTTCCAAAACACTTGTGCCTCTGGCGAAATGAGCAAAGTGCTTCACCATGGTCTCCCCATTATGGTAAACAGACCTCCCACGTAGTATCATTTTATGTCGCTGGTGTCTGCAGTGCTGGAACAGCCTAGGGATGGGAGAGCGCCAGCATTTCTGTGCGCTTCCTGCGTCCTGGGGATCGCAGCTGTGAAGTAGAGCACGGTGCACTTTCTCTTGCATCTCTCAAATATAGTCCTGAATACAACTCCTGTCATCAAGAAATATTTCCTAAACAGACTCCATACCCCCACTTTCCATCTGATAATCATCTCCTTGTGTTTGTGGTAAGTCAACATCCTTCATCTTTGCCTTATGAGGAAAAGCTATGGCTGCGAGCACTCCAAAATTCCCTTAGCACTTGCAGATCCCCACGATAACAAACAAGCGAAAGCATCTAACATGCTTTTTTCCTTTCCTTACAGAGACAAGCACTTTACTCAAAAGAGAGCAGCTCCCATACCAGCTTTCTGCCTGTGCTATCTACTAAGTTACAGCACATGCTTATATCTCTCAAATTTGGCAATGAAGAAAGGAGACGCATGATGCAGCACCATCCATTTCTGGCTGTTGGGAGGGAGGAGGAAAGGGCAAAGTTTTTATACCCCAATGTCACCACATGCCATGAGAAAACACCAGGGGATAGCTTTTATTTCCCTTTGGCTATGAGGTGGCTGGAGCAAACTCAGCCACCTTCCTTGAATGCAGCATCTTGCTGGAGTCCCAGGAGTCACTCATATGCACTGCTGCGTGATGGAGGGGTCTGGCCCCATACTTGTGTTCCTGGGGTAACTGAGCAATGCTGAACACGTACACTCAAGGTCTAGGGGGGCACTGAACTGAGCTTAGCAATTTGTTCCACCATCTTCACTCAGGCAAAACTTTCGGTGATTTATAGCGGTGCAGAGAGAGGGCCTAAGCTCTAGCCTCGTTTAAATGTTCACAGGCAATTGTTTTTCCTGGAGCTCTGAACGAAGCGTCATCACGCTTCTCAACAGGGAAAAATTTTTCGATAACGTTTTCAGAGAAGCGGAAGAAATGCTCTCAGATACATGATTCCTAAGCCCAGCTTCAGTTTTGCTAGCAGTTTTGCTCTGTGATGCTGGATGGGCCCCAAGGAAAGGCTGCCTCCTGATGCCCATCTTCCCTGTTAGCAGCAGCAGAGTGCTGCATGCTATATAGACAGGACCCAGGGAAGCCATGAGGAGCCAAATCTACACAGTGTCAGGGAATGGAGGTGGGGAATAAGGTCATCTGCTGGGAAGTAGCAAGAGGACAGCAGTGGTATTTCCTTACTTCCTTCTCTCATATGCACCTTCCCTATAGCTTGCTACAACTGATCGAGTCCATGAGATTCATCCTGTTATTTGAGCAGGGAGGCTTAAGGCTAGGAGAAAGTGGAGTTTGATTTAGGAAACATAAGACAAACAGCAGGAGAGTAACGGGGAAAAGAGAAAGGGTGAGAAAATGAAAGAGAAGTAAGAAAGGACCATGGAGCTTAGGAAAAGGTCTGTGGAAGAACAGAAGACATAGGGGGAAGAGCAGCATTAAAAAAGGACAAGAAAGAGAATGGGGAAAGAGAAGACTATGGCTACAACAGTAAAAAAATAAGAGTTGAAAGACATTTTGAAGGTGGCCATAGAGTGGTTTGAAAGGGTGTGAGCGGGAAAGATGAAAACCAAGAAGGGGAACAGCATGATGAGTTACATGATGTTATTTCACAGAAAATGGAAAGCGAAGTGCTAATCTGCAGCCAAACACTGAGGGGAACCTTGGCCTTACCAGAGCAAAGGGGACATGGATGCCATGGGACACAATTTCACCCTTTGTGTTAAAGGCACAGACGGGTCATGTGAGAAAGCTCTGATCACTCCTGAGGGTACAGTTTTCCTTCCTAATATCTCCATAGCTTCTGAAGGAATTCAGTACCTCACACTCCTACATTATAATATGAAGCAGGTTGTGATTTTTTTAGCTGCAAAGGGGGGATATTCCCCCCCTTTCCCCTGTACACATCAGGCCTGTCCCTACAGGCACAAAGGATTTATTCTTCCCTTTGCAAATTACTTTACCAGCTGAGGAACTGTAATAGCTGCCAAACCCCCCAGAAGCCCAAGACCTCTGCCCCATCCCAGCAAGGACTGAAACGAGGGAGGAGAGAGAGGAAGCAAGTTATTTTGAAACAAGTGCTGGGGAGGGACTGCAGGAGCAAGCAGAGCCTGGCCTCAGAAAAGCTGGCAAGCGCTTGTGTAGCATGAGCCATTCCCTTCACCGTGCCGAGGCACAGTTACCTGGGAGCCTGTGTGGGGAGGCTGAGCGTTGCTGGTGAGAGCCCTCACTGCTTTTCCCTCCAGACCATTTGTAATTAAGAGCCAGCACATGAGAGAGTGTGAACACCCCCAGTAAAACCAGAGGTTGAACCAGGTTTTGGTCTGGCTCCAGTTCTGGCTGGGGTTTGCCTGTGACCAAAGTTGTTCTCACCCAGTCCTGGTTCAAGTTCAGCCAAGGTTTCTGACTAACAGCCCTGGTTCAGGCCTTGCTCGAGGAAAAATCTGGAACAAGTTTTCTGCCCGACTCTGCTGTATGTGTGTGTGTGTGTGTGAGAGAGAGAGAGAGAGCGCAAAGCTGGTCTTCTTTGCTTGCTTGTCCTAAAAAATGATGAATTGCAGAAGTACCCATTTGGTGTTAGCCATTCGGTGAAGCAGGAAGGAAGCAGGAAGGCCTTGTGAGCACTAACTTTTCAAAGCAGCTTGCAAAGAAAGCCAAGGCCCTCCTCCCCAGGCTATATCGCCGCACGCTGCTCTTTACCTCCTCACCTTAACGGGCACCTAGTCACAATTAACATTTGCAACTTGTTCAGCCAGAAATATTTGCCCGGCGCAAACAGCTGAGGCATTCGGCGCCAGCCCTTTCTCTGTGCAAGGCATATGAAAAAGGGGGAGGGAAGAGGAGCCCTACACTTGCTGAACGGGAGAGGCCCGATTGCGCTCAACAGGTTCAGTTCACGCTGTGACCCTGCCCGGCTTCCTGCTATTCAGATGTGTTACTTCCCCTTTGTGGTAATGGCCTGTGGCAGCCGGCCAGAAAACACTATTAATTTCAGAAGTGGCCTGACAACAAACCCACAGCGAAAGGAGAGGAAGTGGCAGGGAGGCCATCTGTTGACTTCAGCAGAACAGTAGGGACGCAGCTATGTAGGTTCTACAAGGAAAGCAGATTAATAATCCACAAAGAGGAAACTGGCTAAAATTATCCGCAGACTGTATTAAAAAAAAAAAAAAAAAAAAAAGGAGAGAGAAAAAAAAACAAGGGAGTCACTTGAGCTGCAGCTGGACAGGAAATTGCTAGAGCTGCTTGCAAATCTCCACTTTGAACGGAGCAGCATAGGGAATGCCAAGAGCGGAAACCATTCAAAACTGGATTAGCACACGCCAAGTTTAACTGCAACCCACTTCTACTTTCACAGTTTATGCACTCAATCTAGGCCACTACTGCATGAGACACTGACTCACTTTTTTTTCCATGTTTTGTTTGCTTTTCATTTCACACACTTGCAGTTTCTAAAATTACTTGAAATGTGCTCCGGCTGCCAGGAGTTCTGCAGAACCCCAGCCGACAGCCCCAGCTGCAGCATCGGCCCATCACTGTAGTACTGCACGCAGATATTGGCACCAACACACCTTGGGCCACTTCTCATGTGGAAGGATGTTAATGAAAATAAGTTGCAGCAGGAAGTTTTGCAATGGCTATAATCCCCCTTTTTCCTTCTGCAGAGACAGGACTACTTGAAGGGTCCAAAGAGAAAATGAGGTGACTAAGGGTATATAGAGACTTTTCCTCCTTGCCTTCACCTGCTAAGTTGCAACATGGCTGAACAGCAATAGGCTGCAGACTGTTGATGGATCTCTGTGAAATGAGCTCCTGCCAGACAGATAAAGAACACATGAACCCACCTCCTGGCATCTGTGAAAGAGTGGCCAAGACTTGTAAACAAATCCAGAAAACAGCATCTCCTTACTCTTAAAAAAAAAATCATCCTTATGGCCCAGGGTCAGGTGCATCCCTGGGGTAGTAAAGGGATACTGGAATATTTTGCAATTAACCTAAAGGCCTTCAAAAGCATTCCCTTCACCAAAGCAAGACAAGAATCCAGCACATGCACGGTTTATTCATTTAGGCACCAGTGGACCAAAGGGGAAATCAAGGCTTTATTGTCTTAGGGGCTATACAAAAGCTATTGAAAGCAATCATTACCTTTAAATGTAACCATATGTGTATGTGCAATTAACCACACCCACACAGAGGGGAAAGGGGGAATAAGCCAGCCAGGTTCTCAATAGCCAAAAATAGTTATTTGTTTATTAATAATTTAAGGTTTTACATTCTTATAATAAATTCCATCTTAAAACTTATACACCGTGAATTAGACTCTCCCTTATTGGCAACCGTGTGCAGGTTCACTGTGCGTACACACAGGTACAAATGCTCGCACATACTTCCAGTTTTATACAAAAAAAAAAAAGAAAAAGACGCAAAATATTGCATTTGAGGTGAAGCTCCCTGAAGAATTTGTACAGAGGTAATGCACTGTTTAGCACATCTGAAAGTTTTAAAAAGTGATCAAAAATCTTTCGCATTCAAAGACAAACCTCTTCCCAGATGATCTATTTACAAAAGGTAAGGCAAAAAATTAATTTAATTTAAAAAATATATATATATATCATGTGGAAACTACATCGGGGGGGGGGGGGGGAAAATCACCACAAGGAAAAGAAAGATATATGAAAGAAGAGACTGTACTTGCTCACAGAACATGATTTGCTAACTTCTCACCATTGCCATTTCTCCCTCATGGAAAGCTTGCTTCAGTTGAACAATAAAATTAAGCATGCTGCAAATATATTCTTTGCAATAAAAAAAAAAAAAGAACAAACAAATAAAGCAGAATTCATGAAGAGAACAAAAACACAGATGTCCCTTGGATTGATTTCTTGACTACATGTGAATTCAAAAAAAATTGCAAATCGATTTAAGATTAAATATTTACATTGATCAAGTAGAATACTACCGAGCTCCCGGCAAACAAGTACTCCAAATACACTAAACTGAAATCTCTTTCTTTGGCTCCTCTAAATTAAAACAAACAAACAAACAAAAATAACCAGTCTTCACTGAAGACAAAGATGTGTGTCACAGATCCGAAAGCAGAGAGGGAAGCAGGACAGTTCCAGTCTCTAGAGAACATGTCCTCAGCCTGTTCAGCCTTACCCTACCCCCCCGAAGTCCTCAGACCCAAGCCACTGCGCAAGCAGGGATGAGCGCGCTGCCCACCTGCCGCCTGGTCACCGCGGTCCTTCCCAGAGAGCTCACCACATTCCCTCCCTTCACAATAGCCGATTCCATACTGTGTAACCTTTCCTAGCCTGCGCTGGCAGCTGCTTTTTTGATAGCAGAGGCCAGAAAAAGAGAAAGCTGCGTTTTCTTTATCGCTGCCAAAGAGAAACCATTGAGGAGTGATCCCATGAAACGGACAGGAGAAGGGAGGCAGTGGGAGCTCACGTGGACTGCAGGGAATCCACCTGGAAGACGTTCTGGTTGGAAGGGGTGGTGAAGTACAGCTGCTGGTTCGGCACTCGATTGTCACAGGGGCTGCTCAGCCCCAGAGTCCGCTCAAAGTCCAGCAGCTGACCCATAAAGTTGAAGTTGGGCGAAATGTTGGACTTCTTCATCTTGACGATATCATAGGCATCGTTCATGGACAAGTTGAGCTTCTGCATGAGGTAGGCCACCGTCACTGTGACCGAGCGGCTGATCCCTGCTAAGCAATGCACCAGGACGCCGCAGTTCTTCCCCCGTGCTTCATCTGTACAGAGACAAAGAGGCAGAGAAGGATACATAAGACACGGGGTTGGTAACTGATCTCTCAACCCAAGTGAGGTTAGTACCAAGTAGGAAGAAAGGGCGCCAGCAGTGCAACGCAAGAGTTAACTTCACCGGCTTAAAACCAGGACAAGAGGAGAATCCACCCCCCTACGTACATGTACCCGAGTCCAAGAGCTGAGAAAACTAAGAATGAGACAAAGGGAGCAGGATACGCTGCATGACACTATTTTAAAAGTCAGTTTTAAAAGACACGCTTTCGCCTGGAGATTTGCCTTAAATTCTTACAGTCCCCTTGCCCCAGCATGGAAATCCTACAATATGTCACTGAATGCCTTTTATACAGACCAGCAGACTGCAAAGGTCTATTAAATTATTCTCCAACTGTTGTGCAGCTAACAATGGAGGTATTCAGGCATTTTAAAAGAATGAGGGAAGTCACAGGGGACAGCCCATTAGGAGGAACAGGATGTCAACATTGGTTGAAAATGGGTTCCTTTGTAATAGGAAATGCATTACAATGCCTGGAGATTAGTTTCTTTGTGGCTTCCAGCCCACATTTCTTCCTGCTGGGCTCAGATTACCTACATTCTCCACTATTACCGGTATCATTCAACCGGATTACAGCACAGCTTCCCAACAGATAATGCGATGCCCACCCCACCGCACCCCGATGGGGCGATTTTAGTCCTCCCCAAAACGAAGGAGAGTGCAAATTTTAACCAGAACTCCTCGAGCCCAAGGGGACGCGTTTCTAAAGCTGACGAATAATGTCTTAAGGGCTGGCTAACCGAGGCACCGAGCCCGAGAGGTATATCATTATTACCACGAGATTTAATTAAAGCTCTGACTATACATTTGCCAGGGATAGCTCTTATAAATAACTTGTATTTAAAAGCTAAAGTTAGCTACCCAGACAGTTTCTTTTTATTATACTGCTTTTCAGTAACCTCCAGAAGAAAAAAAAAAGGGACGAATAAGCCATCAACCCCGGGCTCATTTATCCCCCTCCCTGCCAGGAAGCGATTTAAAAAGATCCCCCATCCCGCGCATTGCTCAGCCCCCAGCTCCGACAGAAACGGCTCAGGGAGGAATCCCACAGCCAGCCAAACCAGGCATGGGTTTGCAGCCTGCAAATGTCGCTTCCAATTCACCGGGGCTCCTCAATAACCCCCCGAACAGTTCCCACCCACCCCTCAACTTAAGCCGGCTTTAAAACCAGAAAGCAGGGCACCCCCCAGAGACTGCCAGAAACGCAGCTACCGCTTGTCGCCCGAAATCTCCTAAATTCTGCAAATGAAATTGAATTCTGCCGCTTGACATATAGCTGTTAGCAAATAACCGGGTCTCACCTATAAACGAGATGGCCTCAGGAAAGAACTGAGACAGATTTTGGCTCCAGTGGTCAGAGATCGGGATCTGTTTGTACTTGAATTCGCCGGCGTTTTCAAAGAGATTAGGCAGGTTGGGGGTAACATTCAAGATGTATTTAATGCCAAACTCTTCTAAAACATCCAGGTTAGTGGAGTCCTTGGCACAGCCTAAGTAGAGGTAGGGTAAAATCTCCACCGGGAAGGAAGGCTGGTTGTTGGAGAGAGGGCTGCCATCGGAGTCGGTGGCACTATTGGGGTCTCTGTCAATGTCAGATTCAATGTCTGATGAGGAATCGGAGCTGATTCGGAGGCCTCCCAAGCCCAGGACTGGCAAAGGAGGAGAGCTGCTGCTACACGAACTGTCTAGGTTAGTTTCGCAGTGCAGGGCGAACTCGGCCTGGAACTTGCTGAAACCACCTGGGGAGAAAAGCAACGGGAAAAAAAAAAAAAATGCAACCTGATATAAGATGGCAAGCCGATTTACTTCCCTGGTACAGCCCTGTCTGCAAAGGGGCATCTGTTTCCCACCCTCTCGAGCCCCGGGAAAAAGCAAAAAAAAAAAAAAAAAAAAAGTCACTCTCACGCAGGCGGACTAACCTAAAAGAAGGTTTAAGAAAATCGCCTGCTGCGGCGGAGGGCTCAGCACATTCAAGATTAAAGCTCTGTGCCGCTTCGCCCTGCGGGGACCTCTGGAGAGATGTCTCGGCGGCAATTCCTTCTGCCCTCCGCGGCTCATGCCGGGATCCCCGTTAGCCCTGTCCTCCCCTCCCCACGCTGCTACAGCGACTCCAGTCCGCGAGGTCTCTCGAAACAAAGCGCGGACAGGGATGCTGGGGGGGAGAGCCCCCTGCCCAGGCTGGTGTCCTCCCGGAGCGCCAGCGAGCAATGCCCGGGGGACCCTGCGGCCGCTCCCCGCCTTCCCCGGGCCGAGAGCCGCACCGCCGAACCGCGGGGCTCGCCTCCCCGTCACCCACAGCCCCGGGCCCCCCGGCAGGCAGCGATCTCTCCCCCCACCCCGGGCGGCCCTTCTCACCTTCCAGATAAAACGCCTTGCAGCCTTCGTCTTTGAGGCGCTTGAGGAGCAGCCCCAGCACGGACTCGCCGCCCGTGTTCTCGTTCCAGTCGCGGCTGTGCTCGTCGTACAGCACCACCGTGTCGGTGCCGCACCGGCGGGCGAAGCGCTCCCGGTCCTCCTCGCTGCTGGCGACGAGGGAGCGCAGGGGCAGGTTGCCCTTCTGCAGCCGCCGCAGCATGATGCCGGGGATGGCCACGTTGATGGCCGACTCGATGTGGGACGACTCGTACAACTCCTGCGGCCGACAGTCCATCAGCAGCAGCCGGTCGTTGCCCATCTCCAGCTGCTCGTTCAGCCACGCCACGGATTTACTAATCGCCATTTCCGACGCGAAAGGGACGGGTCTGAACGTATCTAGCATGAGGAAAGACGGGGGGAGCGGAGCGTGCTCTGGAAGCGCCCCTCTCTCTCACAGAGGCATGCGGCTGGCTCGGCGGGCGGGCTGCACCCCTCCAACTCCGCACAACTTATCTCCCTCCGCCCCAGGAAAATGAATCACGCAGCCCCCCCGCGCCGCCTCCCCCGCGCCGGGCGGCGGCGGAGTCACGGGGAGGGAGAAGCAGCCGCGGCCCCGGCGTGTGTGTGTAAGTGTGAGCGTGCGTGTGTGTGAGTGTGCCTGCGTGCGCGCAGCCAGCCTGCCCGGTCTCCTCTTTTTTTTTTTTTTTTTTTTTTTTTGTCAATGAATCCCTGAATGAACCTGCCTAATCGCCGCTGCAGCCCGAGCCCTTGGGCTTTTCCTCCGCCCCGAGTGAATGAAATCCAATTAACGTGCCGCCGAGCGGGGCTCCCCCGCTCAGCGCGGAAACACCGCGCCGGTGCCGGTGCCGGTGCCGGTGCCGCCGCTGCTGCTGCTGCTGCTGCTGCTGCTGCTGCTGCTGCTGCTGCCCCTTCCCCGCCCGCAGCGCCCCTCGGCCGCGGCCCCGGCGGCTCCTCAATGGGTACAACCGCGGGACGCCTCAATGGATACATTCTCCGGCGCAGCCAATGGGGGCGCGCGGAAGGGGCTGTTGCCGCGGCGACGGGCCGGCTGGAACAGGTTGTGTTGATGAATCGTTAATGAGTTTGTCATTCACAAAAACGGAAAGGAATTTCCGCTCCGGATAAGCCGAGTGCAAACAAGCGGCAGCCGCGGCGCGGCGGGCGGGGGCGGCGGGGGCAGGTGAGGGGGCGCGGCCCGGCCCTCCCCTCCCTCCCTCCCCTCCCCGCCGCGGGCACCGGCACCCGGCGCCGCCGGCGGAACAAAAGGCACGCGTTCTCTCGCTCCATGTTTTCTCTCCCTAAATCCCACGCCCGCGGGGGGCTGGCCGCGTCCCCCCCTAATTCCCCAGCGCTGATGCCGGCCCGGCTTTTCATTCGGGCGTTCCGGGAATCCCATTTTTAGGGAGGCGGGTAGCCTCTGTCCTCAGCTGATCTCTCCACGGGTGAAGGGTAAACCCCGAGCTAATCTCTTCCTACTCGGCCCGGCTTTATTCGCTGCACGAAGCGCCGCCGGGGAGCCGGCACCGCCTCAGGAGCAGCCTGCGGGCACCGCTAAAGCGCGGGCGGGCCAGCCCAAAAACGTGACCGGGGAAAGCGGCCCGCCTGGGCGCGGCCGGCCGCTCCAGGTAGCCGGTAATGGAACCGCGCTCGCCCGGCTGCGGCGTGGGGCCGCCGCCAGCGCGGAGCCCGCAGCCGCCCCCGGCGGCGCGGGGAGCGCCCTGCCCGCCGGCGGCACGGCGGGGTCCGGCCCGGCACGGCGGGGTCCGGCCCGGCACGGCGGGGCCCCTCGCACCTGGCGGCCGCCGCACCGGCTCCTCCCGCGGGGCGGCCTGCGGGTGCGGCCCCGCCGCCGCCGCCCAGCGCTTCTCCCCGGCCCCGGCCGGGCGGAAGGGCACTGCGGTCTCCGCCGTACCGGGAGGCGGGGAGGGGAGGGGAGCTGCGGAGCCCGGCGGAGCGGCGCCGGGGTAGCTGGGGCCGGGGGGGACCGGGCGGAGCGGCGCCGGAGGCTGAGGCGGGCGGGGGGGTTGTTCCAAGGTGCGGGTTAGCAAATGGGTAAGTGAAAAGCGAGGAGCGAAAATAAATCGAGAGAAGCCTGGCCTAAGTGCTAATCCCGTCGCCAACATCTGCTTGGGAGTAAAATCGTTCTGAAGAGGCTAATCTCGTTTACACCGCTGCTGTGCTTCAGGGCTGGTTATTTTTAACCCCAGCTGAAGGAGGTTCCTTAGGTAGCGAGCGGCTGGAGAGCGTTGACCCTGGGAACAGATAGTGGCATGGACAGTCCTGCGTGTTCTGCGCAGAAAACATCCGTGATGTTAATTAAAGTTGGCACATCGGTCGCTGCAGTTTCAAGCAAGGCTGACACCCAGATGGCGTTAACGACATCCTCCCCAACAGGGATTTTGAGAGGATCTCTGCTTGCTACCTTTTTCAAAGGCTTGAAAGTGGAACTGAAGTGTTGCACAAACCTTGACCTGCCCCTAAGCAGGAGGATTTGGCCAGGCTGATGTGCGACTCGCTGGACACACACCACATACCTTGTCCCACCGCTCAGTGGGGGCAAATTCTCCAGTCCACCTTGCCCACCATGGTCCTGCCCTCTCTTATCAAAGAGTTTCCAGGCTGTTCTTAACCAGGTGCTTCACTTGCTGTTCAGCTCTGTGTATTCAGGGTATGGTGTTTAAATGTTCAGCGCAGTGACGGATCAGAGCAGGAGCTTTTGATTTTTATTGATTTAGTTGTTGATATCCCCCACACACACACTATATTTAAGTCTTTTTCACCCATGTCGGGGCTCAGGCAGGACAGCAAATTGTTTGGGGCTGGCACTGTTGGGTCACTCTGGACTAATATGACAAATCGCACAGTCCTGGTAAAATGAATAATCAGGTCATAATTTAAGAACTACTTTTTTTTTTTTTCCCCCTCCTTAAAATTGGCACCATGTTTATTCTTTATCCTTCTTCTTGAGTGTATCAGATAAACTTCTGTTCAAATTTTACAAACTAATATAACCCAATAATTACTAACCATGGATTTCAGGCTTAAGAAATGAAAGTTCTGGAAACGGAAGTTCTGCAAAACAAGAGCAACTGAAATCGAAATTCTCAAACCACCTCAGCTGCAATTACCTCTTAAGGTGCAGTATCATGCGATGCTTGTCTTACAACCATCTCAAACATTTCTTACTACTCATTTATTCTAATAATACGCTGTATTTTCTCTGTTAATATTCATTCTAACAGGAGCCACAGCCAGAAGAATCCTCAGATGATCAATTGACACCTAAGGACTCAACTTAGAAAACAAGGAGGAGTCATATTAAACTATAGTGAATGTGACCTGGAAGTTAAAGACAGGGACAATTTCAGTATAACATTGTGACAATTCCCAGCAAGCTTGACACAATGATAAATACAATTTGTTCCTTGTAATCTGTGTTACTGTTAATTAACATGGTTCTTTGGGGTTACATTGTACTTTGATTACGTTTTTTATAATGAAGATGCACAGAAAAACATCAGCACATTGCAGGATTAGGATTCGAAGAAAACAGAACAAGCCCCAAATTACTTCCATCAAATGCTTCCATATTCATATAAGGTAAACTTGCCTCTCTGATGAGTAAAATATTTTAGGAAGAAAATATGTTCTGATTATCATCTTCAGGGCATTTTCAGTGACGTTTTATGGCAGTGGTTTAAAATAAAAATCTTAGTCATTCAGCATTTTAACTGAAAGCTACATATTATGCAAGTAGTTTATCAAACCCATTGAGATACCTGCCTAGTAGTAATGCAACAATAAATAATGATAGCATTTAAAGGCATTTTTATCATTACTACTGTCAGATCTGATTGGAATGTTATGAGCATTAAGGTTAAGTATATGAAGGCAATAAAATGTTAGATGAAGCACGCTCAAGAGATTTGTATTTCCCAAGTGGAGCTGGGGGCAGAGACTTGTAATCATGATGGCTAAGCCAGCTCACTGCATGGCAGCAGTCTGAGGGTGGCATTTGGTGAGTTGGGAGCCAGGCAGGAGATTTTGCACTGCAGCAGAGTTAAACAAGTAAAATACAAATGACACCATCTGAATTTGTAGCAGTACGTCTCTCAGCACACACCAGCTGAAGAACTCTAAAGGAGAATGAAAACTACGTGGCACGTTCTTATCCTTGTGTTCGCATGCATGTATGGGCTCACTTTTCCTCTCTCTGACTGAACCACGCTGTCCTGTCAGTCACTGAGGGGTGCAGGGGCAGATTCAGTTAACCATGCTACCATTTGATGCTTTGTGAGAGACCAGATCTACAACCCAAGCCTCACTTGAACCCTAAAGTGTCTATTTCTGGGTGGGGTTTGTTTTATTTTGGTTTTGGTTGTGTACCTCCCTGGCTGCGAGTGAAACCTCTTCAGCCCAGCTCAAAGCTTACTCATCACAAAAAGTCTATTTTGCTGGCTTTTGGACCATAAACCTTTTGCTCATTCTTAGCATGTGTAGAGGCCCAAATAGATCTCCATGAGTGTTTGTAACCCGAGCTTGTCTTGACCAGAGGTGCAGACGCAGAGGACAAGAGCCTCGCATGGGTGATGGAGATTAAAGTTCAGTGTTGCTTTGCCCAATTCCTTCATGTCTCTCCTTGTAATAGAAACCCTAGCCCTGAATTAGGCAGACAGGCTATCTACATAGTGTAATGGGAGAGAGAAGTACCAAAAAGGCAGGTATCTATGACATTTTGAAACCAGGCCAACTGGGCCACTGTGAGACACTTCACAGCCTGGGATACTGAGGCAGCAATCCAGACGCATCCTCAGGAGGCTAAGTACTGATGAAGTTTCTTCTTGCATTAGGTATCAGGATGGGAAAGTTTTTTCCTCATATAAGGGCTTTCTTCCTCTAAAGGTGCAGGTTCACACCTCTCTTCTACTTGATTTGGAGCAGAATTTGATGGGACTCTGTCTTTCTATGAGAAGATGGGGCCTAAAATAGGAAAGGCTCCTCTGCTTCTTCGGTCAGGCCTTTCCCATGTTGCATCAATGAATATTTACGAAAGCAGGGACTCCAGCCTTGGTTTTCCACATCCCGCTGCTGACCTGAATCAAAGTGGCAGAGACACATTCTGTCTCTGCAGTGTTTAATGTCAGCCGAGCGACGTACGCTCTGGGATTGCCTGCTGGAGAAGGCCAAGGAGCATGAAACATGCTGGCATCAGGATTTTGGTTGAGACGCCAACTCAACTCAACTCTGGAAATGCAAGAGCTTGGAAAATGTAGTGGAGACAGGTTTCTCCACTGACAGGTCACACTGAGGCATGAATTTTGAGGATCTTGACTGTCAGCTTTGACTGAACCAGCAGATGTCTGTGATTCAGCTAGGTAGTCATTCAGCTTTAGATGTCAGAAGTTAGATGTTCACGTTTTAGCTAGTTATTTCTCTTAATAATCACTTTCAGGGGGTCTTCAGCGAGGATAAACTGCACTCTGGAGCCTCTCAGTTCCCTTCACTGTCTCTACATGGTGCCTAGCATAACCGGCCCTTACTTTTAGGTGCTTACCTTACAGTCTGTGATTCTCACCTCTAGGTTTACCTGTAAGTCCCTCTCACAGTTCCTTTAATTTCAGTAAAAGTGAGAACTAATGGTCTGTCTGTGTTGGTTTGTGTGAATGATCTCTTTGAAAATAGAAATACAGAAATCGTCCTAGACCAAACTGGCCATAAAGTACAGTGCCTTTGGTGCAAAACCAGTTAATGCAGGGTGCCTCAAAGGGAGAACAAAAGTGCCTTATAAAGCATTTTACTTGTTTTATGTAAAGCACAAACAATTTATGGAAATGGCATTTAACTGATTATTCAATGTCCAATTATTCACATCTAAAATAATTCCTGAAGTTAGAGAAATAAAACACTGAATGACTCCATTTAGGAAATCCTTTTGACTCAAGTGCTTTCCTTGAAACAGCAAATAGCTGGGTGACCTCAAGCACATATTTAATTGTGCCTTGTAATAAAGTAATGTAATTAGCAATTACTTAGGAATGATGCTTTAAAATACTTAACAGCTACTACAGGCATTCGTCTATTCAAGAGGTCTTGTTTTCTTTTGACTTCTTGTCGTGTAAACTAAATTCCCTTCTGAATGTATCTCATGTGAGTTCTCCAAATGGTTCCTCAGGGTGTGCAAAGGTGAGCAGTTTTGTTTGACGACAGATCGCTAATGGCTGGAGGGTTCTCCTTTCTTAGAGGATAAAACTAAGCTTGCAGGAGGGTAGTGCAAGGCATACATTTAGGCAGGCTCACAGTGTACTTGCCAAGCACACAGGCCAGCACTCTAATCTTTTTTTTCTTCCTTTTTTTTTTTTCCTTTTTTTTTCTTTTTTTTTTCCACCAGGTACTGCCATCGGTAGCGGCAGTTTTGGTGGCACTGAGCTGTGTATCACTTCGCAGTGGTTTACATTCTGCTGGCGACAGAAACATAGCACGGGTGGGCAGCTCTGTCTTAAAAATAATAAACATGAAGAGAACAGAAGGCTATGTGTGTGCATACTTTTCTTATAATTAATTACATGTTAATTTGAAAGCTTTCAAATAAAAAATAGACTGTATAATAAACGCAAAAAAGAGGAGCAGACTAAATTTTAAAAGTTGTACTGAGACTGTGATTGCCTAAAAATACTGATACACTCTTAAATTTGGTGGCAGTGATTAAATTAATAAATTAGCTTACCAGTTGGAATCCAGATTCATATGGGTCTGTTACCTTAGCTGAGGAAAATAGCAACTCCTATTCAAAAGTCCTGATCCATGGTGCAGGAATATCATGCTATTTGTATAGGGACAGCACTGTGCTTATATTATTTCTTTGCCAATACCAAAGACTTCAGTAGGGCCCAAAGTGTGTTCTCACGTTTGGTGTGCCGGTGTGTTTCTCTCTGCTGTTGCCTGCTATTCAGGGACAGCCTGTATCACGCTATACTGGGCACATGCCTCACACCAGATGAGGCTGCTGAGAAAGTGCTATAATCTCTTTAGTGCTGCCCATTTTGATGTGCTTGGAAGGGCTTACTAGGCACTAACATGTGTGCTTACCTGGGGAGGTATTAGTGCTATCGCTAAAAGTATGTTCCTTCAATAGCACTGTCCCATTTTCATCCCGTTCACTCATCCTGCAAGGAAGCAAACCTGATAGCACCAAGCAAGTGTAGAAAGCAGCCTTCTGTTCCCAATGCTAAAGATTTATTTTCCTCTGCGTTTATGAGGTCCCCTGATCCCAAATCTCTCTCTTGTACTGACCATGGGAACAAAGGCTGCCCCTGGGATGAGTGAAGACTTGTTCTAGACTGTGAAAAGAGTAAACAAAGACTGCGTTTGCACAGTGCAGGGTAAATCAGCTATGCAGAGAGCAGAGCAGGGACAGCAAATTACGTAAGAAAACGATCTTCGTCCTGGGACAGGCATATTCAGGAAAAGAAATGCTGCACAGCTATCTTATGGTCTGGTTCCAAAGAGAGGCAATTAGGAGTCCAACCCAGGCATGAACAATTCAATTTCCGCTGTCTGTTTTTTATGTGGCCACTGGAGTGTGTCCTGGGGACCTGATGGAGCAGAGCACACAGTTTGGCTCCAGGATGTCGCAGGGGGAGAGACGTGGACAGATCTAAGTCCTGGCACCTGCAACTCCCATTTAGCATATCTGATATACTTTTCACAGATGTCACCCACCTGGGGACCTCTCCTGGGCCAGGCAGGACCTGCACCAAATGGGGTAAATGGATTGACAGAGGCAAGAGTTTCCTTATTACTGGGGCTGGGGGTTTCCCTGGTGACCTGCTGCTGTCAAACACAGTTTGGTAAAAGCTTATCGAGGGGGAAGAACCAAACTGATGGGCCAAACTAGGTGCTAAAATGTCCTACTCTGTTAAAAAACAGAGCTCAAATCACATGCTGAATTTGAAGCACCAGCAGCGTTGCTGGCTTCCAGGGGACAGCATGTGACGTAAGTCTTTGTGTCCTGCCATGCAAGGGCCTAGCTTTCTGGCTTAGTTTGCTACCTTTTGCACTCCCCCCCTCCCCCCCCCCCAAAAAAAAAAAAAAAAGAGGAACAGGAGATGAGATAAAAAGAAAACTACCAAACTACAGTGGTCTCAAGGGATCAGTCACCACAACTCCTAAGTCTCACAGATCGAGCTAGTAATTTCTTTTCATCTGGAAGCTCAAGAGACATTGGTCAGTAGGAGAGGGAGAAGAGACAAGAGTTGACAAGAGAATTACTGCTGTTAAGTTTATCCTGGCTTTAGTATGCTTAGATATTTATGAGGACTTAATGGTAGAACTGTCCCATCCAAATACCAGGTCGTCACTTAGTATGTCAGAGCACAATGGCATCATGATTACAGTACCGTTCATGGTCACAGCTTATGTTACTTATTTGGTACATTGGTACCGCCAGCGTACTGCAAAAGTAAATTATACTAAATTATTGCTTTCTCTGAGCAGTTTTGTAGTATAGCTGTAGAGTATAAACAATTTTCACAAAGTCTCCTGTTCTGGCTAAACTGTGCAGGTAAATCTCTGTTCAGGTGTTCACAAGAGGTTGTTGTAGAGATGCCTACACCCCTATGCTTTCCAGTGATGCATTGGAACCTCCCCACTCTTTCTTAGAGGTTTTCTCCAGTACCTTATAAATGTTGGTTTGTTATTTTGTTTTTGCTTCCAGTTCCATTTTGTACCAATCTGCTTCCTTTCATGTGACAGTCCCATCAGATCAGAGAAGTTAAGCATTTCTGGATCACATTGGAATTTGAATGGGAATAAGACAAAAGTGTGCAGGAAGCAAGAACCAGTATCCAGCAGTGCCCTGCTCCCTTTCCAGTCTGCATCAGGTCAGTGCCTCAGCACAGGGTTAGGATGAGCTGCATGGAGGGGAGTGCTGTCCTGCAGATAAGAAGGTTTGTGGCCAGCTGTAATAACTGAATTCGGAAAGGTGAGCATTACATGGCACGGAGGTCAGCACTGAGTAGGTTGTAGGTACAGTTGCTTCTGTACCTTGTTTCAGCAAGGAGAATCCAGAAGACCACAGCCAACCACATCTAATCCCAGCCCTGCCCTTATATGGGGCTCAGGCAGGTTTTCAGAGAGCAGATACCCTCCGCAGCGCTGCCATTCTTGGCTGCTTCCTCCGTGATGGGTGGGCAGGATCCCGAAGATATAGATTATCCTTTTTTTTTTTTTTTCTCAGTGAAGTGTAACTTTACTGAATCAGGGAAATCACATTAGAATTACGCTCTAGATGATGTACCCTAGATGGTTAGGTCTTCAGATACGTAGAGGAACGCTCAGTGAGTCAGCCCTGCAATTTTTGGTGGAGTAGGTCTATTCCGGCGTGTGGGTGTTTGCAGAACAATTACGTAAGTGTCAGGGTAGCTAGGAACTTTTGACATTTCTGGCAGCTTAACTGAGTTCTTTTCAGTCAAAAATATACTAATTGTTGTTCTCTTGCATTAAATACACATCATTGCCTTAGCTGGATTTGGGGGGCATTTTTTTAAGCATCAGTTGTCAGGGCAAGATATTGGAGCGGTTTTATTCTTGAGAAAACAGGCGATTTTTCACAGTTACAGTGAGACGAACATTTGTGAGAACTGTTTTAAATCATTTAAGAGGGTGCGAAAGTTGCTATGCCATATGCCTGGAATTTACTATGGTAAAGCTAATTACTGCCACTGAATGCAAGGGCCTGTCAGCATTTTCATCATCACACCCACCCTCAACACCTTTTCTCTTTTTTTTTTTTTTTGAGTTTTAGTTTGACTGACTTTTTTTGCTTATATATTTTTTGGGCTAAAGAATGATAATGCAACCTCCAAACTAACCTTTGAAATGCCTTATGGCCTGTATTCAAGGTGAGTAGGTTCAGTACCCCACTGAAGTATGGTGGATTAAATGACGAGACTTTTCTACATGTATTACACAGGGAAAGAAGGAGAACTGGTTTGTTTCCCAAGAGCAAGATACCAAAATTAGTCAGACTAGGTCAGTGTCCAAATGACATTTTCAGATAAGATTTGTCTCTAAAGATTAAATATGAAAGAAACAAAACATGATAATTGTTTTCTTTCTTATTTGATCCAAGTTGTGCCTTTGGTACCAAAAACCTCCAGTCAAACTAGCCAATGGATTTTTTTTTTTTTGATCTGGATAAATATGAAATCTTTCAAATGATCATGACCTTGTTATACTGTCTCCTCTTCTACATGGTACAATTAACGAGCCAGGTGACAACTCTGAATGGTGCTGGGCATCCAGCTGACATGCCTGAGTGATCGTATGGCAAAACAGCATTTGTCCATGGCTCTTGGAGAGTCAACAAAAGGCTGTAGGATGTTTTTCACCTAAAAAAATCATATTTTCTGAAGTCAGTCAGAGAGAAGGGCTCTGTTATGTGCTCTGTGGGTTCAGAGGGAGAACTGAACCTACCAGCTGTGTGGGTGCTTGTCCACACACAGCATGGTGGCTGTGTTATCAAGTCCTTACCAAGACTGGAAGTATGTAAGATGAGGACTCTACCTGCAACAGTATGTGGTGAGGAATCACTGGAATAACCTGCGTTCTTTGGGCTCCAACCAATATATTTTTTGCCCAGGAATTTTCCTAATTAGTGAGGACAACTTCAGGCTGGATGTACTGGCTTAATGATATGTACATTATGCCAGCTCAGACTCTTAGCATAAAGGGGTACATTTTATCACTTGTCTCTGAAAATAGCAGACTCAAAGTTTGAATCTGAAGTCACTGCAATCATCCAATTGCTTCTCCAAAACTTAGACAATTCTGGAAATCTGCAGTGTGAATCTATGGCCTTATATCACTCGCAGCCTGGTGGACTGAAGGGATTCATTGTTCTGATGTGTGCAGGAGGAATTGCTTAAATCCAATGAGCAAAAACAAAGGGACTCTCAGTGCCTCATATTTCCTCCCCAGGATTTATGCAAAGTAAATAAAGGAACTAAGTCTTCTGCATTAGTGCTTGGGATAAGAGCACTCTTCACTCTAGCCCAGTGCTTTCAACTGCCCGTGTCGATTCATGTAGTTAGTCAGAGAGAACTGGAATAAGCATGAGTTCTTGCATACCAAGAGCTCTCTATGCTCACTGATAAAATTAATTTCTCTTAGATTCAGACACAGACTAATTATTTAAAAACAATTGCTCCCATTCCTTTGAGACTCATTAACAACACACATGATGCCTCTGCTATGTCAGGTGGACAAGAACGGTTACATACAGGTAGGGAAAGGTCGCCTACCTGCATCATTCAGCTTCAGGGCAACTCAGAAACCTACAACAGGATATTTCCTTTGAAGGGTTTTGTTAGCTGGACTTTTTTTTTTTTCTGAAAACCTACAAAAGTAAATGCATGAATGCTGCATTATTAATTGGTAAAGATAAGAGATATATTGCTATGGGAAAATACTGATTACTATCTGCTAATTGTCAGATGCACACCTGTCTGTCTCTATTGAAGAAGTATTCCTTGATTCAATCACTTTGATGCTATTTGTCTCATCTAAGTAAGATGATCAGTATTCACAAGCTAGCCACTGGACTTGAAACAAATAGAGCAGTAGGCATTCTGGTTTTAGTGGCGAGGCAACCGTAGGTTAGATGACCCAATTCTCTTCATTGATATGTTCCACAACAGATAACAACTGTAACATTAAAATAGTAGCAAGAAACAATAGGAAAATTCATAGCCATTAGAATTACAGCAGTCTGTGCTGTGAAAACCATTTTAGGTGTAGTGTCTCACCTCCCTGTGTGTGGTGTTACAGCAGTTTTTCAAGCTAGGTTAGCTGACATAGTAAGGCAAAAGCAGTGCCTGGAATAGGACACGTGATGTTGATTGTCTTTTTGCTCTTATAAGCATAGCCCATATTGATTTTGCAACTGATTCCCTGCAAAAATATATTGTGTATTACTTTAGAAGGCAAATAAGGCCAAAATGGCAGAGAAATCAACCCAGGGTTTTTTATTCTCAGGGCTTGGAATTGATCAGTTGCTCTGACCATCCATTAAGCTGGATTCAGCACATCATTGCCTTTAGAAAGAAGGGGAAAATGAACTTCTGATCACAGAGACAGTAGACGTGAAATGGGAAAAATATGCCAGAGGGATCAGGTCCAGCTGTGGCAAGGCAAGCTGCAAGCAGGGGTTACAAGTAAGGTGAAGGTGACTCCAAAACCTCCCCTATGCCAACAGCTGCCCTGTGGATTTGTGCAGCTCCAGCCCTGTGCCCCTTGTCTCTTTTCTTCCCAAATTCCCACCTGAGCTTCATACTCAGGCCTCCAAAAATGTGTGAGCTGCCTCCATTCACTATGGGTTGAAGAGTTTACCTGCGAGCAATTCCTGAGCATCTGCTGTGTGTCCTACAGGGACTGTTGCGAGGCCCACTGATGAAAGGGTTACGTGGGCCAGCGAGGAGGGAACTGAGCATTTGCTGAGGTTGTTTTTGCCTAAGGCCACCCCTTAGAGCAAGAGCCTGTTTGGGAGCAGCCAGGAGACATTTTTCTTGCTCGGGGTGGGGTTATGAACTGTGGCTGAGGGGAGGGAGGAAGGAGCAAGGTCTAGTCAAAATAAGGCCACTGAACCAGAGATAACAGCCCTCCATGAAACATGGTGTCTCTGAGAACAGGCTGCCCACCTAGTCCAGTCTCTGTCTTAGCTCTTCTTACCGGCATGAGGAGAAAATGCCTCAGCCGACGTATTCTTAGATAGACACTCTTTTCTTTACCTCTTCATAATCTGCCCAGCAAGGTGATATGTTGAAACTCAAGGTGTCTGTTTGTGTTTCTGCTGCTGGGTGAGAGGACACCTCACACTTCTCCATGGGCATGGTCTAGTTCACTTTCGGAGGAAGTACAAAGTGCTTCTTGAGAGTGGCAGGGAGGACTTGGTTCTCTGACTCCTTTCCTTCCCTCAGATCTAGAGAAGGGTTTCTAGGAAGCAATTTGTTTGGGTTTGGTTTTTTTTAGAAGACATAGCATTTCTAGGAACCTACAGTCAGTATATACTTGGAAAAGAGAAGATGGGTGTATCATTTCAGATGAATCAAAATGAATTCCTGAGATCTGTATGTCAAAGACTTCCTCCACGGTTTTCTTAGCACAAGGTCCATGTTCTTCTGAAATTTCACATGTGTTTTCAGGGCTTTCATAAGAATATGTGGGCTATATTTGCTATGGAGTGGCCCTTGGACCAGGGTGTATTTTACCTTCCAAAAATCAACTTCAGCGGAAGCAACCCAAAGTTCACGTCAAAAAATTTTTTTTTTGCCCTGCTGTCAGTGACATTTGTGAATGATGGAAAAACATCCATATGGCTAAACAGACTATCTCCACTCCCCCACAAGTAGTGACTTAGACGATGAAAGTAATATTCATCCTGATCATCTGTTTTGTAACAGGATATTTATCTCAAGCTTTCAAGAATGTCATTATTATTGGGGGAGGAGGGGAATGGGCAGTAAGACAGGATCTGTAACAGATTATTGATGCTGGGAAGTGGGTAAGCCAGAGGGAAGGAAACCTGCCTGAAATCCACCAGCCCTGCTATTGCCCAGGAAGAGGGGCTGTGGGCCCATGATTATACGAGGAGGAGGAGGAAACATTCTCACCGTGGTCAATTAGGAGTCCAAGGAGACTAAGTGGAGTTTGAAAAATGGTAGGACCTTGAAAAGGGGGATGATGATGACACATCTAATGTGTTCGAAGAGAGGACTGGTTAGGACAGGGACTAGGGACAAGGCTGTAAATCTGTTTCTGCGGGCACATCCTTGAAAGCTAATCCCGTTACGCTGCAGGGAGACTGGCAGTGGAGGAGGCTGAATCTCAGCTCTGGGACTCTGGTCCGGTTAAGCAAATGGCATGGTTCTGATTGGCCCTGGCCCAGAGTATGGCTCAGTGTTTGTGGCTGCCTAAAAATGACCTAATTTAAACTCCCTTTCTGAACTAAGGAGCATGAAAATTTCAAAGCTTTTTCCTTCCAGTCAGGACTTCCAGGGGTGGTATTAATAGCTTTGGTGGACTGTATTCCATTGATTTAAAGCACCTGTGCTTCTGAAACAGGATTTTATCAATTTTTTATCACTTACACAGGAAGCAGTGCTGGGCTTAATGCTATTTATCCAGCTGGACATATTGACTTTGACTTAGGAGATCAAAGCATTTGGGTTAGGGATTGTGTAACATCTTCCTATAAGAACTGTCAGAGGTAAATTTACCAAACTTTGATTGATGATCATTTTGCATGAGTGTTCAACATCAGGAAGCACACAATAGACCCTTTCTCTTAATGGAGCTGCAGGCCATGCCACCTTTAAACATACACATTTTGAAACACATTTCATCACCTCCTGGAACATAACAGTACACAAAACCCTGGAGGTACACTTGAAAGTGAGCTTTCCCTGGGCTCCGAGGAGGTGACACAAGACCCTTTAAGGTGCAGCTTGCTGTAGTCCAAACTGGGAGCCAGTAAGGAGAATAAGTTATTTGTCTTTAGGTTTTTGGTTTGGTTTGGTTTTTTTTCCATTGTAATAACAGCATTTCCCAATAGGTAAGAGGCTGCAAAGTGCTAGCTCAGGAGCTCAGATTCAGTCCTCTGCTCCAGTGAGTCCTCCTTGCAGCACAAGACCTTCCTCTGAGGCTAGACAAAAGAGACTTGACTTCTTGTCCCAGCTTATGGAGAGACTTATCACCTTCTGTGAACTGAGTTCCCCCATCTATTTGTATGTGCAGGGTACTAAATACACTTGTTAAACCCTTTGTCATCTTATATCACTGATTATTGAGGGCTTCTTCAAATCCTCTAACTTTTAAAAGGTAGGACTCTGCCCCCCTTCACTAGGGTAATGAGGAGAGACTCCACAGAGCACAGCTCAGCAGGGGATCCTAATTCAGGGGCACTAGCTGCCCCCTAACAAAGAATACCTTCTAATACTGGCTATAAAGGGAGACACAGAGAGTAATCTCCTGCCGCTGTCTCAAATGAAACCATGTAAAGTGTCTGTCCCAGCCTCAAGTGGAATTAAAGTCATAATGGTCCCCTCATCACAGGAGGTGTTGTCAGCATGGATGTACTTTTTGGATAGTTGCCCTTGCTGCGGTAGTAAGGGGCATGTACAGAATTAAAATAGACGAAATATAACAGACGGTTGTCTGAGTTTTTCTCTCAACATAAAATGAAAACCCAACAAATTATATGGCATTATACTGGCCCTATTACTGTCCATCCATGGGTTTGAAAGTCATGCAGAGCTTTGATCTGCTCTGAAAATGATTGCCATTTTACAAGATAGTGTAACTCTTTTTTTTTTTGCTAGGTGCTGAGAGTGCAGACTATACCCAAAAGATGGGCCAGCCCTACTTTGGCCCATCCCATCTTTGTAGCGGTGCCCTGCGGGTCTGCCCCCAGGACTGAGCATGGCTGCAGGGAACTATGCTGGCCAGCACTTACCCAAGACTCAGGCGTCTGCAGCCAGCTTGCTTCTACCCAGAGCAGCAAGGGCATTTGAGTGGTGGTGAAGGGGCTTGTCGCTGCTGTCGACGTTTTGTCTGCTAGTCGTAGCCTTTGTCCTGAGTGTGCCACTGCCTGTGCACAGCTGGCCTCTGTTACTGCAGCGTGCAGAGGTCTCCTGTCCTGCAGAAGGGCGGTAGATTGAAAATGTTCTGTGGGGTTTTCCTTTCTTTTCCTTTTCTTTTTTTTTTTTTTTTTAGCTACAAACAAACAAAACCTAAATATTTGGAGTGCGGATTGCATGGCTCAAGGACTCAGGATGATTAAAAGCAGGAGCCATACAGAGACATCCAGAAATGATTGTTTTTAACAAGACAGGAACTTTGTCTGAAAACAGGATGACCTGCTGCAAAAGACGCCAACAAATCCCCGTAGAGCTTTAGAAAAACAAGCAGGCGCCTGAGTGTGCTTTAAAAAAAAAAATCCCGCCTAGTAATAAAAAGGGATGTAAGGGTAAACAGGAAAAGAGCACTCCACACTGCGAGCAGCCGGAGGAGGAGAGGCTGGGAAGAGCGCTGATCTGAAAACCTGATATGGAAACTGAAGGGGAAGATTTCTTCATATTCCCTGGGACAAATTCCCTGTGAAAACACAGCCTCAATGCAGCTTTGAGCAGCAGTTGCCTACTAATTCCTGTGTGCCTTTGTACGAGTAGTATGGAGGCTTTGGGAGAGTAGCATGGGTTCTGCAGGTTTTGTTGGCTGGCTTGAGTGGCTGTAAAGAAGTGTCGTTTCAGACTTGCATGAAATATAGGCTTAAGAGACATTTCTACTGCGTAACTGTGTTTCCTCACGATGTAGTTACTGCAGTTCTGCACACCTGTGCTGGGGTTATACTGCAGTATGGCTCACTCTCCCAATTTTAGTGTGAATCTCATGACATATGTTGTGTTTTCCACTAAGCCCTAGCTCCTCAAGTCTTGTAATTTCATGACGATCTTGGTTTTCATGTATCTGAAACAATTATTTCTATCCTTCATGCCTGAGAAAGAAAATCTTGAAATCATAAAGGCAGCTTACCGTAATACATAGAGTGAAAACCCAATTATTGCTATTTTCTGATGGTGAATTTTAAAATCAAATACTATTTTGAAGAATTAGGATATTGATATTTAGGCCTGATCACGTTGACAACTTCTGCTTGTTGGCAGAATTTGCAGACTCAAATACTAAGCAGGTTTCCCACTGCAACCTGCGCATGGTCAGTGAGATACCCGGAGCGATAAACGTGATGGGATGTGTATGCAGCATCAGGGACATCAAATTCCTTTACAGCAGGTTTCTCCTTGGTGCTGCTCCCAAGTCAAACACTTCCTCAGAACTGAAATAACAACTTACTGCAGCTTGTGTTCGTATGTGGCCAGAAAGATTCAACAGACTGTAAAATCCACTGACAGTAAAAGATTCATCCTGTCATGTATAGGGCCTGGCCCCTAGCAAAAGGCAGATGAGTGGCCTGGATTGGTGTCAGTGGTTTGGCTTCGCGTTGGGGCTTTAGGCACAGAGGTTGCTCCCCCCTGGGCACCAGACAGCTCTGTGCAGTCAGCTTGCCATGGCAGCGATGCTCCTGCACTCGCTGAAAGAGCACAGCTTTTCTGTTCTGGTGGGTCCTGCGGAAAATGCCGTGGTTCAGGCAAACATCTATGGCCTTACAGGCACTGATGGGAGTTACAGAGAGGCTTTTGGATTTCTCCTGGATGCAGCCCTAAATCCCTGATGATGCACATTCTGTGCCCCGGTGCTCCTTTGGCTCCCTGTGGGTGTTGTTTACCAGCTGTGGCCTGGGCGTGCCTCCGTGTCCCTCCATACCAGGCTGCCTTC
The DNA here is from genome assembly GCF_047370975.1 of Nipponia nippon. NCBI lineage: Eukaryota > Metazoa > Chordata > Aves > Pelecaniformes > Threskiornithidae > Nipponia > Nipponia nippon. The sequence goes on from NW_028262347.1 coordinate 48,986,350, forward strand.
CAGAGAGGTTCCAGCCTTTTTGGGTGGGGTAGCAGGGGAGAAAGACTTAGAAGCATAGAATCATAGAATCATTTAGGTTGGAAAATACCCTTAAGATTGAGTCCAACCATAAACCTGGCACTGCCAAGTCCCCCACTAAACCATGTCCCTAAGCACCACATCTACATGTCTTTTAGATGCCTCCAGGGATGGGGACTCAACCCCTTCCATGGGCAGCCTGTTCCAATGCTTGACAACCCTTTCGGTGAAGACATTTTTCCTAATATCCAATCTAAATCTCCCCTGGCACAGCTTGAGGTCGTTTCCTCTTGTCCTATCATTTGTTACTTGGCAGAAGAGACCGACCCCCACCTTGCTACAACCTCCTTGCAGGCAGTTGTAGAGAGCAATAAGGTCTCCCCTGAGTCTCCTTTTCTCCAAGCCAAACAACCCCAGCCACTCCTCATAAGACTTGTTCTCTAGACCCTTCACCAGCTTCGTTGCCCTTCTTTGGACACGTTCCAGCACCTCAATGTCTTTCTTGCAGTGAGGGGCCCAATACTGAACACAATATTCAAGGAGAGAAGAGCTCACACTTGTTTGTGAGCTCTTCAGATAATGGAAAAGACATTAGTCTCCACCCTCTTCTGGTATTGCTTTAAGGTTGACAAAGAACAGCTTCTCCTCACCCAGGAGGAGGACAGGCACTGGGAGTGCTATGGGCGCAGGGCTGCTCTGAAGCTGAGCATCTCAGATTGGGGGCCCAGCTCTGCAGCTGGTCACAGGGGCGATGGCTACCCCTGCACTCCTTTTCAGCCCCTGCATCTGATGCAAAACGCGTCCCACTGAGGAGCTGTTTGATTTCGATTTACAATCAGTTCACTTGCACTGCTCAGTTTTGCACCTGTTTTCTCAGGTAGCCCAGTCCCTTGGGCAAAGATTTTTATTAATTTACTTTTTTATTAGATAACAGACATGGGGTTTTTTTCTTTGCTTTAGTATAAATGAAAGGTGATTTGCTACTACTAATGCATGTGACTGACCATAGCTCAAATACTTATCCGTGGCCTGCAGCATCCTTCAGCACTGCACTACTCGAGATGGAGCATTACATAGTAGACACTATGACCAGAGAGATTCCCAGTTTCTGAGAAATGAAATTAAATCTGAATTATTTTTTTATCTCATCAAGATGGATAGAAATACCAGCTGCTTAGTCCACTGGTTACCTAATTATCTGATCCTCATACGCAGGCTTACAGGGACACAAACAGCTATAGCAGCATGCTTTGGTTTGCCTCTGTAACTTCCAAACTCGCTATGAACACGAAACACAAGACCTACTTGCAGGGTGTAGATAAGCATGTCTGTGAAAGGATCTTGAGAATTTTATTCTTACAAGTTGTTTTTGTCCTCCTCAGACAAGCAAAGACATGATATCAATTACATTGGTCTAAGAAAAATTAATTCTAAGTAGACATGTCAAGGCAGTGACAGCTTGATTTAAAAAAGATTGTAAAATAAGTGTGCAAGATAGTTAAATACATCACTGGGGGGAAAAAAAGTTAATTCTTTCTCCATAATCAAGAGATGCTTTAAACTCTGCCATAAAATGAGTACAAATTGGGTGAGATGTCCCAGGTCCCAGATTCATCTCACAAATTGTCAAAGGAGCACAGCATAAGCAGCATCACTGGAGATCTAACATGGAAAAAAATATTTTGTTTATGTTAAAAAATGGTGAGTTCAGGGCGGCTGCTTAGATTTCTGCAATTATTTTTTTTTCCCTATAGCTCTGTCTGTAGTGGCTTCTGTTTGCCACTTTTTATTTGAACGGTGGATCTTATTAGACTTTATTTTTTTTCATTTGAGGACATTTTAACTCTTGCAAATGAATTGTTCACCTCAGCCTCTTGGAAGGGAGTCATGGAGGACTGATGCCATTAGTGCAGGATAACTTTTAGGCCATTCACTCTTTAATGGGCTATGAAGTAATTGGCTATTTTGGTTCTGCCCGGCGGGGTCTCCGGCTTGGCCAAGTATTGCTCCCTCAGTGGCTGCCCTGCAAACGCCTGGAAGCACAGATCATCTTCAGTGACAAAAAAGACCATTCAAATCAGCTCTTTTGCTGCAAAAAGCTCACTGTTTTGGGCAGTGAAAACACTGCCTCTTCACAATACTGCCCTCTTTCCAGGGGGATGCTGCCATTTGCAAGGGCCGGCCAGGTAGCAGGAGGCTGGTGCTGGGCACAGAGACGTGCAGCCCAATGGTGGCATCCCCAGTGGGGGACAGTCATGGCCACCACCGACTCCCCAGCTGGCTACAGGGAGGTGGTTCCTGGAAAGATGACAGCAGGGAAAAGAGCAAAGGGGAGGCAGGCTGCAATTAAGGTTTGGGGAAAGTGGCTATTTAAGCAACAGGCCAAGGCTGACAGGGGCCTCTGGAGACCATCCAGTCCAAGCCCCCTGCTCAGAGCAGGGTCAGCCAGAGCACGTTGCCCAGGGCCAGGTTCTGCACCTCTAGCTGTCAGCGGTGCAGAAGCAAGCCTGAAGTTTGAAGCCTTGAAGCCAGAAGTTGGGCATAGCACAGCGTGTGCCAAACTTGTGTTGAGACGTTCTGAGTTACAAGGGATGATGCTCTGAAAAGATCATTTCAATGAAGCTCTTTTTCTTTGTATTCTAACTAGTCACAGATTATTTTTTTCTCGCTTCAGATATTATTTTGCATCATCCTTGCCATATGGAAGAAAGGAATGATGCCATTCCGATCTACTGCCATAAAAATATGAAATGTTTTTTGTGTGATCTTCAGAGTAGATTAGAACTGGGAATTTCCACTTTGGGGGGATTTTCAACACATTGAAATTAATTTTCCTTTCAATCTAGAAAAACTACAGTAGTGTCAAGTTTTCCTAGAAATTAGAAATCCCCTCCTCAAATGGATTTGTAAAAATGTAGATGTTTTATTAATCCTTATAAACAGTGCTGCAAAACAAGATGTTCATGGATAATTTGATTTTAAAATTATTCCATGTCTATTCTGGGGCTCAGCTCATAGTTTGGCCATCTAGATTCTCAAAATATTCCTTGAAGAAGGACTCTCAGAGATGGCCAGCACTGGCATCGCTGCCCCCTCTGGAGTGATCATTGACTTCTGGGAACAGAACATGACAAAAATGTGAGCACTTTTGGCAAGCCCAATATTAAAACATGCTATTTAGCACAAGGAGTTAAAAAAGAAATACTGTGAAGATATAAGCTACAGGGAACGGGTAAGCATCTCTCCAGTGATACATGTCATCTATGATCAGTTATACCTGAGGAGCGAGGCATGATGATGGAGCAGTCAGTGCAGGGGTTACTATGGTAAGTCTCTGTTTTCCTAACATTATAAAATGACATATGGATTTCCTTTACAGGAGGTTGGCTACTCCTGCTAATGGAAATAATACAGACAACACAGGCACAACTGCTCCTAATTCTCACAGAGGATTCAGATATCGCCACGCTACCTTCCCAGCACTCTGGCTTCTGAAGAGATGTGTTGGCTGCGGTGGCAGCAAGCCAGCGCTCCCCAGGCAGGTTCTCCGCTCCAGCTAATGGATCCTCTGGGAGCTGGGCTGGTAGCGCAGAGTGTGGTGCACTGGCACTTCTGTGGCTTGAAGAACAGCTGGCCCAGGTGTAGGGTTCATGCTCAACAGACCCACACTGGAGATAGCCTGGGTGTCTCTGCCCTGTGTCCCAGCCACTTTTCCATGTCGGGAGGTGGTGTGCTCGCATCCCAACCAGCTCTGCGTAGAGCTGATGGGTTTGGGCTTAGCCCTGCGGGGACACAGCCATCCTACTTCTTGCCTCATCTGACTCTGGAAGCAGTACAGGCATGTCTGCGTGGTGCTTCCCCTGAGCCAGCAATCCTGGCTGGCTTTAGCCATCATCCCGATGGCACTGTTTGTCCCCCAGCAGCCCAAACATTGGGATAGAAACAGGCTCAGGGAGACCAGCTGGCATCATTACACCTCTGTAAGGATTAGACAAGTCTGTTACTCTTACAAGTGCACTTACAGTACAGGGGAGATTCGACTCTGCATCACTGAGTTTACATGCTGTGGCCTGGGCTGTGCCAGGGGATGGCTTCTTACCCCTTCCAATCTTCATCTCTTAATATCAGACATAAGCAGTGCAATGCTGAAAGATGCAAAGCAAAATGTAAAATGATTTATTAGAGTACATTATACCAGTGTTCAAAAACAACACAGCAGAAAAAAAACCAACAAACAATTAATATAGGACTATATCCACATGTAATCTGGATAAGTGCTTACAATAGCACAGAACCAGTTTCTGAGGCATTTGACTTACAAAGTGCACCTTGTGGCCTTTCCTGGTATGAAATTCAGAACATTTTCAAAGTTTCTTGGCACTGCAGATGGCAAGTTACTGTTGACTAGACGAAGTGATGCCACAAATGGGAAATGATAGATGAGAAGACAGCGACAGCTCTTGGGGCGCAGATGGATGCATCTCCACTGCAGCACAGGGACAGATGTATCTTGTTCAGTCCAAAATTGCTTGCAAGTTGTTATTGTCCAGTGTCACCGCTGAGTGAAATAAAGCTGAACTGATTACTAATACAGAGTCTTCAGTCCTTTTCCCATAGCCTGAATCTATACATCATAGCTCCAGGTTAAATCTTATATATTAGGAAAGAACATAAAATAGCTACAGAGCTCAGAAGTGCAGATGACTGGGGAATCATATGTTAATGAGATAAAAATTGTATTTTCCCTCCCAAATGCAAAGGGACTATTTAAAGAGGAGAATTTTCCCTGGGAGAAAGACCTTTTCTGAGGGCTTTTTTCCATTGTTTTTCAGCATCATTCCAGCCCAGCCAAATAAGCCAATCTACCAGGAACAGGGTAGTATCACCCTGAGTGATGCAAGAGTAGCTGGGGAAGGGAAGGAAATCCATCAGGGTCGAGGTGCTGGGGGAGATACCTGGGAGCTTGGGTAGGGTGTTGAGCTAACTCCTGAAGAAAACCAGGCAAAGTCCAACTGAAGTCGAGAGCTGCTGCATGCGAAGGAGGAGGAGGTGGGGTGGATTCTCTTTTCCAGAAATGATCCCATGGTAAAAGAGGACCAATAGATATAAGGAGAAAAGAAATAATGTAAGGGACCAGTGGAGAAAATGCTTAGTAAGGGACAGAGAAATGCTTAGTAAGGGACAGGCCATAGTCCACTGACTCCCTTGCCAAGCAGCTGTGTCCTACAGCTGATGGATAATCCTGGACAGGGAACAGCCAGCCAGGGAAGGCATTTCATGAGTGGGACGTATACAAGGTAATACTTCATCTCCAGACTTCGGTGGAGGAAAGGGAGCAGAGATAATGTCCTGATGGGTAGTAGCAGGCGTAGATGTGATGTTCTTTCATCATGCTTGTTTACGGTGTGGCAACTGGGCTGAACACATTCATTTATATTGCATTGCACAGTGTGTGAGTGCTCAGCAAACAAACAGAGGCAGGTATCTGAAAACAAGGTATTAGTAAAGGCTGCAGATCAAGAGCACAGTGAACTAAACCTGATCACAAACAAGCTTTAACATCACACTGCAGGACAGTAATTCCCGCACTAAAGCAAAGAAGGGGTTTGAATGTGTGGGCTGCTGACTTCAGGCACTGTGGCAAAGACCACCATGTTGATGTTTCTAAGCCATCCCAGAGGGTGTCTGAGAATAGCACAGGGGCTCAGGAAGGGCAGACCTGTTCTCCAGCAACATATTGCAGTTGAATTTAGGGGGTCAGGTAACTGAGCTGGGCTTGGGCCACCCAGCAGCAGTCCAAACCCAGCCGGCTGTGCTGGGCTACACACCTGTGTGGACCTTTCTTGAGCAAAGTACTTCACTGAGGCTGTCACAGCTTGGGCAGCCTTTGCTGGTGGGACTTTCACTTTCTGAAGAGAGTAAAAGAAAAATGAACTGGACAAGCAGGGCAAGCAAGGAGGAGAGACTTCAGGCTCCTCTGTAAAGTACCCAAACTATGGCAAAGCATCTGGAAATGTGCTTCCTGAGAGCAAACTGTTGCATGTGAAGTGCTATGCTGTGATAGGGAGTTGAAGAAAAAAAGATCAGTGACTTTGCAGATGAATGACCAAAGTGCCAATGTGAGAAAATCAGCTTTTGGTTTGCCATAAAGGCGTTTGTTAAGCTTTCAAGTATTGAGCAACAGGAATGTAAAACCTCTTTTGGTTTGGTGGCAAGAGGCAGCTGAGAAGGAGGGGTACTTGTCTGAATTAAAAATCAACTTTTGCTAGACTGGTGTTCCTGGCAGGTTACACCTGCTTCCCACCCTGTGCCTTGCTGCCACTCTGTCTGGAGCAACTTGCTCTTAACAATAGCTGGTGGCTGGAAGGTACAGTGTGTGCTACACTGCTCATTTCCCCTTCCTCCCAGCCTGATTGTTATTGCAGCGGTCCGGAGCAAGAAAGGCTCTTTAACACCATTAAGCTGTGAGAAACTGCAGCAGTGACAGTGAAGGTCTGACTTCATGCAATACAAAGTTGAAGAAAAATATTTAAAGAGAGAAGATGCCTTCCTGTAAGTACTTTGTACTGTAAAGCATATGTATATACACAAACATTCGCATGCACATGCATCCGGGAGGAGGTGTGTGTCCATGGGGGGAAATCCTGCCTGCACCAAAGTCAATGACAAAAATTCCCACTGATGTTGGCAGGGCAGGGCTTCAGCAACTGTCTGTGCACGTGGTGGGACGTTGTGCAAGTGTTCAGGCACACCGTGAGCGCATTTTCACACTCCAGGGCAAGGAGCTAGCAGCCGGAGCCGTGTAGCAATGCACTGAAATACAGCTGGGGAGTGAGGGCTCATCCTCAAGCCAAGCCGCACATGCCAGCAGCGGTACCTCGCCGTTTTGTCATGTCTTTCTGCGTCATGTCTGAGCTGGAGCAGCTTTGTCTGCCTGTGAGTCACGAGAGCATTCCCAGGCAGTGACCTTGCTTAGCTCAAGGGACTGGCAGGGGTCTTTGGTTGCTTGTTTGGTTTTGGCTTGGGGACTTTGTTTGTTTGCTTCCTTGTTTGTTTATCTTTTTAACATTTGTTTGGGTTAGTCTAAAAATTGGTGAACTGCCTTCATTTACTCTGCTCCCAAAATAGGTAGGATAGTTTTCAAGGATCAATTAGAAGGGCCAACAGGCCCTTGGATAACCCTAATCCTACATTCAGTGATTTCATCCAGGTTATTTTACCCTCGGCTCTGCATTTGGTGAGGCAGAAGCTCAAGAAACCTACTTCTACAACTGAGTTTAGTGGTTACTGTCTTGAAAAACTACTATTTTAGGGTTGATTATAATTCTACTCCAGTGATTCTTTTCAACTGTTTTGAATTTCTGCAGCTCTAAGCATCTTTCAGTAATAATATAGATGGAAATTTAAGATCCTAGCATAGTGAATATAAATCTTGGTTTCCTTAGGTACCTTTTGGAGATCCATTTAAAGAAATTTAGGGGCCCAAGGTTTAAAGACCTGCTCTAGTATGTTTAGCTATAATGTGCCAACACTTAAGTGGCTATTTTCACATCAATCCCTGCATGCAGTGGGCCAGCCACCTGATTTTATTAATGTAAAATGCATATTGTATTTATGGATTCCTCCTGTTCATAACTATCTTTTTGTAATAACTGGATTCTCATTTTTTCTGTTCTTCTCTGGCAAGCAAGCATCACAAACCAGCATCACCATGTGTGACGGGCACTTACCTGCCACCTTCATCCTGACCGTACACATCCCAGCTGGGACTCCTCTGTGGGGCACAGAATTAGGTGACTCCCAAAATCGGAGCTGTGATTCCTGCAGGAAAGCACTGTGTCTCCATGCCTGGGACCAGATTTGGGGCAGTATGCCAAGTCCTTTTGAGAACTTGGCCCTAACTGTAATTACCATGGCTGATGGCTGCCCACTTCTGAAAATCTGCTGCAATGTTACGGGTGCTGAACATTCAGAAAATCTGGTGATAAAGACCAGCCAGTCAGTGGAGTGCTGTCTCAGTTCAAGGGTGACATGAAGGACAGCAGAACAAGGGCCAGAGCTGCTAGTAAAGGAAAGCAGAAATGCGTTCAGAGTAATAGACAGTGTCTGTTCAAGATTCCAAATACCTGGCGAAACCAAACCAAAACAAGAGTATTACTAACAAATGTCAAGCATACTTATTTCTGTGCAACAAGTATAAAACGCTAAATCCCTTCCAGAACACACAGTCTGAATTACCTTTGCAAAAGACTAGCATGTCCTCAGCTCCTGCAGAAGAGCTCTGAACTAAGATCCTGAATCCAGAGCCTTCCAGTTGCTCTGGGCAAATGCATCCTCACTTCCATACAGAGCCGTGGCCTCTTGGCCATGCTCTGTGTTTCACTGGAAGAGCTGGTAATATTGCAAGCTGCTGAAGAAGAAAAACTGCTGAACTGCTTTGGAGCTCTGAGATCTGGGTGGGTGAAATTCATTACGATTTAATGAATATTTTTTTTCCCTTTCATTTTAAAGATGTATATGAACTACTTTCAGAATGTTATTATCATCTGTAATTTTTTTTTCAGTGAATCTTTACACTGACTATTTACATATTCTTTACACTCTCACTTTGGCACACCCCGTACATGGAAATCTGTACAGGATAACTCATAAATGATTGTGGTAACCGCTCTATAAAGGTGTAAAGTGCAGTCATTGCCACGGTACTTACAAACCAGATTCTATATCAAATTTACCTTCAAACAGGGATTTCAGCTGCCCCTGAATGTATCCGGACGACCCCTACATGTGTTAGCAATATGCTGCAATGACATACATGTGTTCCCACGCGGCCTGTCCACGCACGGACGGCACAGGTTTCTTTGTTCAGAATCACATCATGCATGTGTTTGTTATTCATGTTTCTGCTTCTCCAGCTTTCCTTTGATGTAAATTTAATACAACTTTTTTCATCATTATTTGAAACAGAAACTCTGGGACAAAGAGAGCATCAAATATAGGATATTCTGAATAACATTAGGCAATGTTTTATACTTTTTCTGCAAGTCTAAGCCATAATAAAAAATACATATTTCTCCAAAGAAAAATAAAAGTCTCGACTTTTATTCAGGAGCTACAGACTTAGAGTTAGGGTCAGGCTGGGATGCCATGGCACTGAGCTGACCAAAGTCTACTGCAGAGGGTTTGTGTCAGGGGAGGCAGGAGGAAATTCAGATCGACTTCAACTGTGCTAGAGACATTTTATTTTAAGTGGGCATTAGCTTCTAAGTCCCCTGCAAGTCCTATATTGTGTCATATACAATTTTGGAAAAAGATGCTTATGTGAAGGCTGGGAAAGATGCTTAATCTTAAGCTTTACATTCCTCTTTAAATCTTTCTGAGCCACACCTTCACCTGTTATTAGCTTGCACAGTGTATGAAGATAACACTACTCTGTGCTTAACCTTTAGACAAAATTTCTGTGATTACTGGCCCTGGTTCCCAAAGTGACTGTGAGAAATGAACAGGGCAGATGGGAGCAGGCTTTCCCAGTGGATGCTACAGAACGTTTCTGTAATGATTTAAAGCCATGTTAAACAATAGCTTGTTCACATTCAAATGCAGAGCATCCCAAGATGCTGCATGAGGCAGGGGAGAGAACTGAAATTGCTTTTGCGGAGGTGCTAGGCATAATTAAAGGCTTATGTCTGAATCTTACAGCTAACAAACTGCTGTACAACAAGGGAAACAGCTCCCTAAGTAGCTTTTTACAAAACACTAAATATACTATCATAACAATAAAACCTAACTATCCAGCTGCCAGTGAATTATGTGCATGTGGTACTGTGGACATCACGTCCCCTCTCTCCCCTTGAATCCATCCCTTTCTGCTGCTGGCAAATAGCAAAGGTCCTCCAAGGAGCAGCTGAAAAGTTCGACAAAAATAAATCGGAGCTGCTTAATCTGCTTTTGCAATCTGGCTGCACTTTTTCTGAAAATCATGATTGTCCCTTTGGCAAAGTTCAGGGTGAAGTGAGAGCTGTTAGCATGGCCCCGAAGAGGGGGGAGAAAAAAGGCGCTTGCTGTCTCCCCTTTTGACATGACAAATAAAGGCAAATGTGTGAAGGTATTAGAGCCCCACTGCAGAGCAGGAAGAGGAAAACAAATGGCACCACACCATATGTCCATAATCCCAATTAAAATGCATTCAAATTCATTTCTCTTCTCCTCAGCTTCCCTTTTCCACACCAGTGAATAAGCATGTTTGACAACAGAGTGTGGGAATTTCTAGTTCACTGAGCAGGTTTCCTTTCTCTTTGCCCCTGCATCTACCTGAGGTTGCTGCTCCAAACCCTCTCCGTGCACTCCAAAGCAAGCCCTGTCTCTCCTCGCCATACAGCCAGGCGTTGCGCACCATGCCAGGGACTTCGGGAGAAGGCAAACTGGGAAGCAGCAGACATGGCTTGAGATAAAGCATTCTTAGTGGCAGTGCTGGGCTTTGTAGGAAATCAAACCTTTTAGGCTTCCCATTTATGCTGTGCTTAGCTCGCCACTTTTCCCAGGCATGAAGTTTCCTGTGCTTGAGGAATACACACAGGGAAGCATCTAGCAGGCAAGCGGGACCTCCCGCCTCCAACAGGCACTGAGCAGCAGGCACAGCAGCCAAGGTGATACCTGCTCAGTGCCACCGGCAAGAAGGGGGAAGGCGAAAAATGCCGCAGGGTACTTAGGAGGCTGGAAAAAAGCCTTGGAGTCAGTGGGGTTGTGAACACATGAGAGGAAGGCAGCATGGGCTGTTCATTAGAGGCTGAATGGATCGAGAGAGAGAGGATGTTAGTGTGGCAAATCAATCTGCAAGCATCAAATTGATTTAAAAAATGCAAAAGGATGCGTTCACCATTATAAAATCGAATAGGAAGAGCAACAAATAAACATGGTCTACAGTTCATAAAACCATGGTTAGATAGACAGCAAAACCCTTTTCTTAGGCAGGATAGAAGGCAACCTCATCTGCAGCTTTTCAAATTTCTACTTTTCACAGTTCTAATGCAGAACTAATTATTTCCCTCTAAGAGCCCTTCCCTCTCCTCTTCATCTTCCTATTGACATAAGAGCTATTGACTGGACCTATAATCACAGCATTGCTTTTCACTATTTGTCTCTTGCTTCAAACTCTGTTTCTTTCTCCCTTGTAGCATCTCTCAGATCTCAACCAAGAATTCAAAACACTTGCTTATAACTTTGCAGTCTCCAGGTTTTGGGATTTACATCCCCCTCCTTGCCAGCCTTTTCACATCTCCATCCCACTGCTTCCTACACAGAGTACAGCTGCCAGGTTGATGATACAGATGCAAAGATAAAATTCAATTTTCCAGAGCTGACTTAGTAAAATGATTTTAACATACAGTTCCAGACAGTTTTCTCTGTATGTATTTTCTTTATGTTTTTAGGTTCACCACATCAACCATTGCCTCTTGAGCAGCTGGTGAAGCAACTCAGCTAGTCTCTGTCCCACTGTATCTGCTTTTTGTCTGGCCTGGGTCATTCTGTCTGATGGCTTTCAGTGCACTGCCTGCCTGTGGCCTCAGAAGAAATGTCTCCAACACCAGTTTGCTCCTATCAGCTGTCCATACATTTTCTGATGCCAGAAGGTCTCCAGGAAAGGTCCAAAGGAGGGTGGTGGTGTCACATATTATCTCATTCTTCAAAAAGGCTGAAAATTTCTAGAAAATTTCGTCCTGAAAAGGATACCTAGCACGGAAAATTTCATTCAAATGTTGGGAAATTTGTGGTAATGGCCTCTTACAAAAAGAAATGCAGGAAATTAGGGCTATTTGTGTCACTCCTAGTCTGTGGTTGAAATAATTATAGGAGCTCTTGCCCACCGCTTTCCTAACCAGGAGTAAGGGCTCCCAAATGAGCTAAGTGATTCTGTATGTCAAGCCATACTAGTGCTGTATGAACTGTAATATTTACTTAAAATCCTCTTGCAGACAATGTACTGATTCAAACTTGATCCCGTAGCTGCTACGAATAATGTCATTATTATACAGCTCGTTATCCCACGACAGCTGGAAGAAATGAGCTTGATAATTCACACACAACTTGGAAAATGTGCCTGCACTTCTAACTGTGTTACCCATCATGACTTCTTAATCGCCACTTGGACAGGCAGCTACCGAACAGTATCAGTATCGATGCTTCCAGGCCAATCAAAAGAAATGAGTGAACAACTCCAGGCAGATTCCTCCTGGCGTATGCTGAGGTTATGCCTGTGGTCTTTTTCTGCTGTGTGACTGTAGAGGCCACGGTGTATCTGTCATATGAGGTAACCCATGAGAGAAATCTGCAAGGAGGCACAACATTTTGAGGTTGCCTCACACTATTCAGGGTTTGGCAGACCCATTGTTTATACAACATTAATACCAAATTGATGCTTTTGGGAAACTCCACCCATGAGTGACCAGAAAACTTCCTGATATGCCCAACAAGACTTCAGCCAAGTGCACTGATTGTAGGCTGCAAAATATTTTTTCAGAGGAAAAGGATGGGAGAGAAGAGAGGGTGAAAGCAGAGAGAGGAAGAGATAAGCAAAGAACTGATGGCCTACAGCATAACGGATGATATAGGCAGAACAAAGTATTAGTGCAGAAGGAGGCAGAGATTGTGCACACGTTTGGGAAGACTGTTCAACCTAATTATCAGAGGCTGTATTTAAGCAGAATGGCGTTCACGTTTGTCCTCTGCCTATCTCTCTCTCTGCCTGCATTCAGCTTCTGCTGGCGTTGCCTCTTCCACTCACACCCCTAAAATTTAAAGCCTCTTTTCCTTGGAGGTTTCAGCATCTGGCAGGGCTTAAAGCATCACCTAGAAAATTAGACTGGGGTGCATCCCTTTCTTTCCCCATTATTTCTGTAGCCCCTGGCTGTGCTGTGACAACAATATAGCCTGATCCCGTTGGCTGCGCTAGCCTCTTGGACAATCCACTTTCGGATGTAATGGGTTTCCTGTTGGAGAAAATATCATTAAAACTGAGAGGTCTGGAAAAAATGAGATAGATATTCTAATGCTTAAAGAGAATATTAAAATGATGCTTATAGCTGGATCCCGCTGTTTGGTAACACCAAGACCAAATTAACTCCAGAGTTTAAACCACCAGATCTTGATGTTGGCTGAATGCTTATTCTCAGTCAGATGCTTTTTAAAGCCAAGTTAAGCCAAGTTAACCCAAGTACACAGACACAATTATCATATTATTGAAACTCATGGGTTGAAGGAAAAAATGTATAGGAGGTTGCTAGAGGTTGAGAGTCTGGAGTACAAAGGCAGATAAAGTTGTCTGCCTACAGATTGAACCCTGAAGTGAAAGCGAAGCGAGCCCCCAGGATCCTGGGCACATGCCTACACAAGGTCCTGCCCTCAGATAACCCCACATTAAAGAGAAAAAATGAACAACTAGCACCCGCTAGTGATTCAGACTGAAGTGCAGAGAAATACCTCTGTCTCCAGGTGAAGATGGAGCAGATAAACCAGGGAGCAGCAGCCAAAGCACAACCAGCTGTCCGCTGAGGCAGCTTTCTAGAGCATATCTCTGTGCTTGACATCCCAAGAAACCACCTCAGATCCACAATTCCAGCAGCCACGAGTGCCCAGAAGACACTGGAGAGGTTGATGCAGCCTTTGTACCAGAAACTGTCCTGGAAGAAGCGAGTGAAGGAGACAGTGCTGAAGGGCACTGCTACTTCAGAGAGACCACAATGCAATTAGGCATTTTTGAAAATAGAGAGGAAGAGACAACGTTGGCCCTGGGAGGTCTCCTGAAAATGCTCAGAAATGAAGCTCAATGTGGTATGAAAAATGCTTCACTTCCAGGGCAGTTTAACCTGAGCAGCTTCTGGAAGGGAGGAAGCTGCTCTGGGTCTCCCACATAACAAACCAAGAGACTGGGCTGTGCAATGTCCTCGTTATCAAAATACCTAATTCTGAACAATCAGAAAAAGCCAGGCAGAGCCAATGTGTATTTCTCCCAAGACCTTTTCACTCCAGTTTAAAAAAAAAAATCAAAAAAAGAAGTCAGGAAGAATCACAGGTTCAGTCCAGAGCCGTCCCAGAGCCGTGGAGCCTGGAGAACTGCCAGGCAAGCTGGCAGGAAATCAGGCAGGCTTGTGATGGAAACCTGCCTGTGTTTCATCGGAAGTTCATCCAAACAGAGACGCTTCAGCGAAACATTTTGCTTACGACAAATCGGCATTCTTGGACAAAAACCTGTGCTGTTGGAAACCTTCCAGCCAGTGTTTCTTGTGGTATAATCGTTCCTTCAATAAAAAAAAAAAAAAAGAAAGAAACTGGGTGTGTCATAGCGAACATTAATGGGCTACATTATATATAGCTTTGTAAGTGATTCCTCATATAAGGCAAATCTTAAAAATGAGACCTCAGGCATTTCAGTCCGGTTTTGTTTTCACAATGAGTGCTGAAGGCTCAGCTTTGTTACCCTACAATGTACACAAATGTAAAAGGAATGGTGAGATGCTGGGTGAGGATGGAGCGATTTTATTGTATCCATCATTTTTTCACTCTGAATAGCATTTTTCAAATATTAGATTGTTAGTTTTGTATTCCTCCCTGTTCCTCCCAAATCCATTACACAGAAAAATGCAGATAATTCCCTCCCAATACTCAGATTATGTAACGAGGGCATAACTCTCTCACTTTGAAATGACTAACTTGATCATTTAGAGAAAAGAGAGAAATGTGGAAAACACATACACAACTCGGAATAGCTGAGAGCATTTTTCTTTTAAAAGAAAAAAAGAGAAAATGAAGGATATTTCCTCTTTTATGGTTTTGAATGATTACTGGAAACCTATCATTCTCGCCTCTCTTCCAAAGGAGTACCCAAAAGGCCACAGGATAAGGTCTGCATACAAATTGGGGACTTAGTCCTGCATACTCTTCGTTTACCTGAGCTTCAGGGCCAGAAGTGGGAGGCTCTAATTCAGATAGCTGTGAAATAAATAGCAAAGTTCCCATTTAAACTAACCAGAAGCTCAAGTTATAATAGCCATATTTGTTTTCCATGTACCTTTGAAAGAAAACAGCCATCAGTTGCTATTCAAATGTTCTTTCTTTGCCCCCAGTTATGTGAATACAGTGCACAAGATTAAGACATTTTCAGCATGTAACTTCAATCGTGTGAGAAGTCCCACTGATTTCAGCCAGCGACTTCCTATTGAGTCAGCAAAGTACTTAAGCCTGCGTGTGATTTTGAGATGACTAATCTCCCTGGCTGCATCTGCGCTGGCGGGTAGGTACACTGGGCAGGATGTCCTGCGGCCCCAGCCCCCAGCATACGCCCTGGCTGCATCCTGGCTCTGGGCTGGGACAGGATCGGTGGGACCACAAGCTCCTGCATGCTCTGCTTTCGTTTGGAAAGAAATCCCCCTGCCCAGAGCCGGCAAGAAGTGCGGTGTACTTTGTGAGAGTCTGCAGCCGGGGTGATTGAGGGGATGACTGGAGGGGCATCTACTCTGCTGCATGGCCAAAAGCCCAGCTTCGTGCTTAGTGTTACCCACACGCTGAAACTCTTTGGTAACTTGGAGTGGTACTATATCAGTCCTGGCTCGAATGAGGCTGTCACAACTTCTCTAATGAACCTCTCAGTCTTTCAATAATGCGGCTATTTATAGGCTAGGTCTATACTGAATAGATTGCAGAAGCTGCACAAAAGCTCACAGTGTTTTAGCACTGAAGCTGTAGAGAGATGTCAGTGCAGACCGAAACCACTCAGGACTGTTACATACAATTAAATATTATAATCTACTATGCTTTGCCTGATTACACTCATTGCTTAACTGAAAAGTTAATGGCATATTATTACATTTATAAAATTTTCTTAGAAGTGAGAGCTGGTCTTGTGAAGTACAGGAATTTTCAAGTCTTACAGATTAAGAAATAAGTCCTACTTTTGCCTGCAACATCAATTTTTAGGTATAGCATCCTATATGAATACCCCCAGTAATCAGTGCAGAACTTGGACATAGTCAGAAACCATCAGCAACTGTCTCATCTTTCTCTTTCAAGTTGCTCTTTTTAGGCTCTAGCAAACATTCTGGGTCTTGTGCTCCCAGCATGTATCATAGGGTGAAAATAATAATAAAAAGAATGATTAAAAAATGTTTGATGAGTGCTCTCATGAGGAAGAATTGCTACTGGGAGCATTCTGTCCTTCTCACCACCCAAGTCCATTGCATCTTCAATGTTTCTTTTTGAGATGTGCAAGATGAAGGAAGCATGAAACAGCAGGACTCTTTCTTTGCCTATGGCTCACCTGAATCTTTCTTAGAAGAGATCAGAGAAAGGATTTTACTGCTTTGACCTTCCCAGACTTCCATCTCTATGACACTTGTTCATAAAGTCCCAATAAACAGCAGATCGCTGCAAACATGCTTTGCTTATGAATCTTATAAATCTTCTGAATCTTCTGAGAGAATTGACATTTGATACAGGTGTTGGAATAAGCACTGTAAGCCTTTGGCTTCCATCACTGTGGCCACAAAAGGCTTCAGTGACACCCTATAGCACAGAGACTGGCTCTTCGTGCTACTTTCTCTTTGTCCCAATGTATTATCCCTTTTAAAGGAGCAGGGATTTCCTCTGGGGATTAGGAAGAGGAAAAAAAACTTGAGACAGAGGTACTATTTCATTACAGTACGAAGCACAAAAGGGTGAAAAAGATAGCTAATGCTTGTCTTATCTTCTGGCAATTGCTTCCTCTTTAGCAGCTTTGAAGAGAAGTTAGGTCCCTCTGTTTTATCCTGATCTGTAAGGGCACTTACATAAAGGGACTTACTTACAAACCTAACTACTAGTTCGAGTCGCAGAATCCTTTATTTAGATGGCATTGAGACTCTCAGCATTTCTTCTCAGCCCACTCCTGCCTCTGCAAGTGCACTGAGTCCTCTGATGCCCAGGACCCTGCTATAGGTGTGGGAAAATGGTGTGACCCCAGTTGCCAGCAGGCTCAGTACCCCTGTTAATGCCAAAGCTCCCAGGGGATTCCTGAACTAGATGTTCCTACACCGGTCTAGACCGTCGCTGCTTCCCAGACAGTTGAATTTTACATTCAGCTGTCCTCAGGTGAGAGAGAGTGACTTTTGAAGGATGAGGTTAGATTAGGCACATGGATCCAAACTGAAGTCCCTGCTCCAGTGGACCTAGAAATTCCCAGAAACCCTTGGAATCAAACTATTAACCTATCACACAGCAGCTCTTCTGACCCTGACACACTCAATTTTTTTTTTTTTTCCCACTTGTTTTACTAATTTTTGCTTCTGAAGACAGGGAAAATGAAGCAAGGCAAGGTGAAGACCTTAATCTGATTGTGTAGCTTTGTGGCAGGAAACATGTTAGTGAAAATAAGCAATTTTTCTGCTTTAAGCTGCATTTACAAATACAGTGGTGGTACCTTGTCTGGAACTGCTGACTCTCTTACAAAAGAAATATTTTGGAAGGGATGACACATTTTGTCTCATACGGTTCCTCAGTGCTCACCAGTAAAATTCTTCAATACCAATACATAATCAAAGACCTTATTTTCCTATTATTAAGACGTTTAAGTGTAAGTACAATACTAAGTTATAAATATGTTCTGTAGCAAGTAATAAATGCAGCTTATCACTCACTGACTAGTTTAGAAACTCATTTTTTTCTGCTGGATTTAAAATTTCTAGTGAATTTGGTGAGGAGTGTACTCAGCATGTCCTGTTAGCTGAGTCAATTGAAATTGCACCTGTTCTTGGATGCAAGTCATAACAAATGCAACCCATATACATTGTAAAGAAAAGGACTTGTATGCACTTTTTCCAATTAACATCTGCCTTTTGGCAAGTCATTAACCTATTTTCTCACAAAGAAACGGCTTCAATTGTATTATGCATCCGAAGCGTGCAAAAGTCCCTGAGGGGGCACTCTGACAAAAACACACTGTTCCTGGATCCAATGTGAACATACATATTCATTAATTGTTTCGGGCAAAGAATACAGAATTTCTGATTTTTACAAGTCTTACAAGGTAAACAGGTTACATAAAGCTATGTCCTTGGAAATACATTCACATCCCAGCTACCATCACTCAGTAGAAAACTCAAGAGTGGTTTTGCGCTGTGATATGGCAAAGAAAATAATTCAGCAACCCTGTAATAAGACTTTTAGGAAGAAAAAAAAAACTGTTTACCCTAAAAATAGCACAGCATGTTTACTTGTTTAAATAAATAAATATAAATAAATAAATAAATAAATAAAAATAAATAAAGGTTGGAAGTTGTATTTCTCGACTCTCTCATGCTACAGGGATCTGTTCAGGCTGTCCTAAAATGGTGAGGAGAACCTATTCTACCACAATTTCTCCAGCCAGAAGATCAGTTTAACCAAAATTTAAAACTACGATTTAAGTCTCTTGACATAAAGATAATGATAATGAAACAATGAATTATTATCTTCCACATGTAAAAGCAAGAAACAACAATCCCCCACAGACAAGAGAGTTGTTCAGATACATTCGCCTCCAGGAACTGGTTTTCCAAAACCGTAAGTTTATAAAAAAATATGTCATCTGTAGTAAAAAGTAAATACTGAAGATTTTTTGAGAATGTAGTGGGGAGTTTAAAAAACAAAACAAAACAAACCACCAAACCAAACATGAAACAACCTCCCAAAAATAGAGAAAACCCAGAATACAGTTTGAGTTGTCAGGTTGGTCCATAAAGAACAATGGATTATTGGCATAAACTGATGTCTCAGTCTGATTTTGCTTTGGTATTTGAAAACCTGTATGTTCAGATCAAAAGAAAAAGTGAAGTGCCTTAAGGTCCAACGTTGCAACATTTAGCCATTCGCTGTCCGCCCCCTTGGTGATAATTAGGAACCTCTAAGTGTGCTCCCAAACGAAGTGCATATTGCCATCCAAAATGAAAGACTGAGAAAAACACCTTCATTGCCTCAACATTGTGCTTTATGTAATACCCAAGATAAAAATACCGTTAAAATTCCATTAAACTTTGATGGGAATTACAAATAAAATTTAAGACACAGTAGTAACTGACAGCATTTCTTTCAATTTGGAAGAGTGTTTTTGTTTTGAAATGTCTGCAGAAGCATGTACGATGAGTTGCTGAGCTACTGCATAACGCTTTGACGCTTCAGGAATTTGAAGTTGGGTTCCTCCAGAGACAGTCTCCCAGTGATGCCAGCAGGAGAGGTCGTTCATGCTGCCACCTTCTCTCTTTCCCCCACAAACCTTGGGAATCTACTGCATGTCATTCAGACATTGGTGTTATTTTTTTTTAATAAGTAATTGAGCCATTTTTGCAGTACCTGGCCTGGATGCTGCAAGCAGTCTTCCTCCAACAGGGTGGCCTAGTTACATTTACTATCAGAGTGATAACTTAGCTTGAGGAAAGCTGGACTGCATCAGGTACGTGGTTCAGCTGGTTTAGAACAAGTATGGATTTTCAGTACTTTGCTGCAGTCTGCAATACAGATATACTTTTCATAATCATTTAAAGAGGTGTGCAATTATTTTTTCACATGGTGCAGAAGCACAACTAAGGCTAAACAGCAGTCATTTTCCTCTAGCTCTATAAGATAATTCAAATTAGTCAAGTCACCAGTTATTTGCCAAAGCACAAACCCTAGAGTAAATGCTTCTGAGAGTTTAACCAGCCTCTTCAGATGCTTTTAAAGGAAGTTTTTCTATTCTATAGCTTTATTTGAAATTGTATGGATCAAGACAATGAGATAACTAGCCCACATCAATGTTCCTTTAAAAGAAACATCACTTTAGCTAGTTGTGGTTGTGTTTTAGGAGAGCCATCACAGTTTGAGGAAAATACCTCCATCCTATTCTCAACCAACCATCTCTAGTTACACAGACATCGCAAGTGTCATGCATGTTGAGTTTCACAATCAACACATGACCTGATAGAATGACAAGAACACATCTTAATTTGGAAATGTTATGTTAGTTCACCAGATTCACAAACAGCAGAGGAATAAACTGGATTAAGTAGTAAATGCTTCAGATAGATAGTAGGTACTGAAAAGGAAGGATTAGTGATAGGAGCTAAGACAGAAAGGAAAATTTCAGCAGAGATTTTATTAAAAATACAGAAGTAAAAGAAATTTCCAAATCTTGTTGATAAATAACCCTGAAAAGCTTAACAAAATAAAAATCTACAGATTTAAAACATTCATATATAGTCCATTCAGAGAAAACAACAAACAAGCAAAGGATTTTAATAGCTACATGGTTTTGTGTCTTCTAAAGGAGCCAAGAAAAGGCAAAGACCACAAGAGTATTTGCAAATGCATAAAGCAAAGTACATCTGACCCAAAAGACAGTATTTACATAAGTATGCCTTATATAGCATTATAAACAATTGCATAATCAAAGGTCTGGCTGTTTACATTGAAACATGTAAGACCATCCTTTCCAAAAAATCTGTGGCTAGGATGTTGCACAGAAATATTTGCATCTAATTTTTTTATAAGAAGAGATTGCTTCTTCACAATAAACAGTAATACTTAAGGTGGAGCTGAAAATACGTAGTACTTGTTGGCAAAATTCAGAGTTTACCAAGCAAGTGAGGTGATGTCTGGCTATCTGAAGGTGATTACTATGAGAGAAAATGAAAAATTATAAAACAAAAATTGATTGCTCATTGCTTTGGCTCAAACCGCAATAGTATTTACACAGCGAGCTTCTGCACTTAAGCTGAACTCTATTGATGTTAATGAAGTTCAGCCTGGGAAATGGGCTTTGTCTATATACAGTCAGTTGCAGAATTGGATTAAAATGCTCCCCCCATTTCAAGTGTCCTATTTTTCAACATAGAAAATGGGAAGTTGCAGAAATGGATGACTACTTAGTTTTGATTGTGGATTTAAAACAGGTGTTCTGCAATTGCCATTTAAAAAAATAATAGTTAGACATAAAGAAGCAGAGATGTTTTCTGTTAAAAAACAAGACCTACAATCGTCTTTCTAAAAATTGCATTTTTATTAAAAATAAAACCAAAATCATCATACATTTATGGCTTCATTCATAACGCATTAACTGATGAGGGATATTCATAGCATGCAAAGCTTGAGGACCTGTGGAAGTCCTTGGAGGATGAGAAACTTTTGTATTTATGATACAGATTTTGCATCATTTTGTGTTTGGTTCAAATATATTCTCCAGAAATATGAAGCTGATTTTTATTTTTCTAAATATGAAAAATGAATTTGATGGGGATGAGATAAGCAGAAGTGCTCAACTGCATCAGTCTTGTAGCTGAATTCATACACATGCAATTATAGTTTCAAAGTTTAAGTGATATCATTTTCATATTTGTAACTAAAAGGTGTTGTGGTTTTTTTTAAAAGAAAACCTCTGGCATTTTTGGAGTTAGGGCTAATTAGGTCTTATTTAATTTAGCTGCTTGAGTAATGCTGCCTTAGCACAAAGAGCATTATTTTCACAATCCTTACCTGAGTTAAAAAACCTGCATAGTGCACTTCCATAATAATTGCTATTCATCTAAAAATACGTAGTTTGTTGCTTAGTCATATTCAAGATATTAGGTTGAAATAAGAGTCCTGTAATGTTCAATGGGAGTGATTTTAGAAAATATTAGTTTTAGCTGGGCTACACTTTACTAAATATATAACCAGAATATCTGCTTGCTACCAATGTTTAAAATGTGGGGTTTTTTTTCTTCAGTTTTTATTACATTGACATGTTAGAAAAGGAGGATTTTTTTTTTGCTTATCACAAAATCCAATGAAGTAACATTTATAATTTCCTTGTGAATATATGAAACATTCATCAATGCAGTTTGTTTTCATCTTTTATTCTTCCTGTCTTCCCTGAAGTAACATTTTTTGCTGATTTTCTAAGCATTCTTTCAATTTATCTTCAGTCAAAGTCAGACGTTGTTCCAGGATTGAAATAGTCTGCATGAAGAGGACAGTAATTTCAATTTGTTTTTATATTACTCACACAGTATTATAGTGTGCAACATATTAACATAAGAAAAATAATTGTAACTCAACAGGAAAAAATATCCTAAGATGGCTTTTCCTTAGCTATTCCACTATTTACAACTATATTTACAAATAATGGTTTTGTATCTATGGAGATTGTCTAAAGGTTTAAAATTGTTTTCACAAAATATTTTCTCTGAGAGAGAAAGAGAAATATATACATGCATATACAAATTACTCTGAAATACTATGTGAAAGTTGGATCGATATTTCAACAGAAAAACAGCCATCACTGGTGACCCCAAATGATGTCCTCCAAAAACCTAGAAGAAACTTCTAAGGCATCTTCCAAGAAAGGAAGTGAGAAAAAATATACTATTAAAAGTCATTCTCCAAGAGGTTACCTTCTTCAGAAAAGGTAGGTTTCTGGACACAGGCTGGCAGTTTCTTTTTAATCCAGCTTACTACACAAATTATTTTGAACTGATGACTTGACTCCATACTTCCCAAAACCTATTTCTTGAGTTAACATATATATTGCAAAAGAACGCAGAAAAAAAAAAAAAGCCTTAGCTACTCCCTTTTGATTTGGTTTAATGTTAATGTATTACAGACTACAGAGTGGTATATTAAAACATAGATTGGCTAAATCTGGATTACTAAAAAGAAGTATTGAGCATTGGCAAACCAGTGACTCAGAGTCACTGACCGCAACTAGTATTTGTGCAGTTTCACTGACACTAGGAATTATTCCACTGCTTAGATTCCTACCTAAGCCAACACCTTGAACACTAAGTTTGAGAAGGGATTTAATAGTACATTGCCAATTTACTTTGTTCATCCCCTGGTAATGCATGACTGTTCAAGCTGGAATGTCTGCTAAACAACTGGCTTCTGGCAAATCTACGCTAGATCTCACTACTGAAAAATAGTGACTCTTTTCCTCCAGAGTTAAAAATACAACAATAATCTTTATGATTATGTAGCAGGAAGCTTTAACTTTAGCAAACACAATACATATGATCAATATTTGCTGAAAGGAAAAAAAAGACAAAACAGTCACTTGACTATACAACTATTCAAAATAAATAACCCCATAGACTTTAACATTCTGATTTATGAACATGGTTCCTGGGGTTTTTTTGCCCATTGACAGCATTGTCATTTTCCACTGCAAGTGTTATCTGTTATTGCATACTTACTAGTGTTAAAACATCCAGCTGGTCCACAATGTGCTCCAAAGCGTTACCCAGGGAGGGGGAGATGCCTGTTTGCTTATCCACATTATGCACAGCTGATTCGCTCTCATTCTCTGACTTCCTTTTTGAACTTGTTGCCAAGACTGAAGCAGGGGGATACTGCAGATCTTCACTGCTGACATCATCCTTGAATACAGAAACACCATTTGAAGATTCAGTTGCCTTTGTCTTCATTTAATTGGAAACATACAAAGATAGGCAGAAAAGTCTGGCTTTTAATTAAAAACAAACAAAAAAATCTATTTACGCATATATGCACACACACAAGGGCGTTCAGATTTGCTTCTTGTACTAGGTCCAATTCATAACACTTCAATTCATTCTGACCTAAGAGAGAATTTCAGCTGTGATAGATGAGGCAATAAGAGAAATCTCAACAGTCTTTAGGTACGTGTTTCAGGTACATATGATTGAGGAACTACATGCTGTACTACTAGAGCTTGAATTAAAGCTCGAATAAATACTATTGCTGACTGGAGTTTTCTTCAAAAAGATAGCTCTAGTTCACAAAGGAATTCATTCACAGTAGTCATATGGATGAAAAATTCATATGTGACTAGATGATCACAAGTTCCTTCCAACTTCATAGCATGAAACCTTTGTTTCGTATGAATTAACCTCTTCTTTCAGAACAAAAAGAAATTAAGTAGTTTTTAGTTGTTTATTCAGTGGCATCACTTTTTGAGAAACTGATTCTTTCAGAAAATGGGAGGAGGAAACACACAATGCAAAGTTAAGAGAGAAATAACTTTGATGTATAAACATTGCTCCAGGGTAAGTGAGAGAGCATGATCTTTCCAGTCACTTCTGGTTTTGTTTGTGCCTTGAAGTTCTTAATGGCGCTTTTGAGTCATGAAAGTTTAAATCATCACTAATTCATTAGAAAGTCCTTGATAACAACTTTACCTTATTTATTAATGACTGTTTGAGATTTCTTTGAAAACTTTATACCTTCAGATAATTTTAGTTTATTTTTACACTAAAATAAACTGAGGTAGTCAAGTTTTATTATCTCTAATTACATTTCCAATATCCACAACATTTACAAAATAAAACTTTTAAATGTTTACAATTTAACTGTTTCTCTGAAATTTATTGACAGCTGATGAAAATATCCGTTAGCTATGCAAAGGGGAAATTTTAGTCTTACTTGATGTATTTAAAATATGCAATATTTACAATGTACCCCAAATATATTTATGTTGTAAAGCTAAACAGTTTTTCAAAAGAAAGAGTCTTAAAATCATTGTCAGCCATTAAAAAAAAAATCTCCTAAGTCTATGAAATAATCTTGCAGAATGTAAATTGCTAGGCAGAATTAGTGGCAAACCTTTACAAGATTACCTGGGCATGCTGATGAGCTTCTGCCAAGAATGATTTATAGGTAGTTGACCCTGCCTTTGAATCAGGTAGGATCGGAGAGCGATGGATGAAATACTACTACTATGATAATGTCATGATTTTAAATGTAAGTAATACTAAATCATATCAATATGGATCCTTATACTGCTGTATTCTCCACAACACTATTCCTGTGTCTTCAGTGCCATCCTGCACAGTCCTGACCAACTAACATGCTCTGTTCTCTGGACTCACTGTTGCTGATTCTCCAAAATCTTTTCTTCCCTAAGTGCTGGGGTCGTGCTATCTACATCAATGAGACAGAACTAAGCAAGAGATGAGTTGTGTCCACCATCCACCAGGGCTTTTCTTTTTACTAGCAAAGCACAAGAGCAAACCAAAAATGCCACACACGTAGAGTCAGTAGAAGACTGTGGGTCTAGGGAGGGAAATGGCTGAAAGCAGAGATAGTGGTGGGGTAAGAGGTTTTCATATCTTAGGAAGAGGAGGGCAAAAAAGAAAGTCTTACCACCCTCTTTGGGTTAAAAGCTCCATTGTGCAGTTAAGTTCTACAAGGACAGGTCTCGACCCTCAAGCAAGAACCCATGAAAGGCAGAACACGGGGTTGATAGGAATAGAGGGAGATACCCATGCATATACTTCAGACCTTAACCTACAGTGCTACAAAACCACATGAAACCCTTCTCAAGGTTTGATAGTACCATGGTATTTGGTGATATGTCACTTTCATTGATTTCATTATGATGAAAGAAACAGATAAATTAACTAGAAGATACCTCCAGTTCCTTTTCAGCCCTCTTTTTTGTGCTTGATGACTGATTTAAGCAAATGAACTAAGCATGTCAAGTAATAAAGGTCTGATGCAACTAATACTGAAATCCATCAGTGATTTGTATTGATACGGGGTTGTGTCAAAAAATAGAAGTGTACTAGACATCAAACTACAGATTTCAAACACTAAACATCCGAGGCTGTTCTACAGAATGTCCTAATGATTACAACATTTGCATTGGACTACAGAAAACTGGCCTTGCCTTCTCAGTCTAAAGCTATTTAAAGTCACGGCTCATAGCACAATGGTTTGTCAGCCAGGCTGTTGCCTTTTAAAGGCATGAAACAGTGGAAGAAAAGCTACTCCCTCCAGCCATGCTGTTTTGCCACTGGTCAATAGAAAGCAGCTTTAGTTCAATGGTTAGGATGCCCAGTCAAGGAGCAGGTAAGTCCTGTTCCCATGAGAGGCTTTATATTGTATAAATAAGGTGATAAAATGAATAAATCTCCACAGGAGAAATGATTTGAACCCAGAACTTCCCCACTCCTAACTAGATGGTTTAATTACATCTTTCTCTCCAGTACCATGAATTCCAGTTTCTTCTCAATATGAAAAATCTTGTGATGTCAACTTCAGATTATTCCAAAGAATTGTACATTGTGAAGGAGTCACTTGTTAGCACAAAATGAAATAGAACACAAATGATTTGACTTTTGGACAAGGTAGGCAGAAAACAAACTTCCCATTTAATTTTACTTTGCTTTAGCTCCTTGCTTTAAAGTGTTAGAAGTCCTCAAAAGAAAGTGTTCCGAATATCTCAGAATATTCTGGCTCACAATGTATCCCATGTACTTTTAGATGAGCGTGAAGTATATAGGATTATTGCATCTTAAGACTGTCCATATCTTCCCTTTGCAGATTGCTTTATATGAGATACCATTAATTCAATCCTAGAAGAGCTCAGATTCACTGTGTTATTTCTGACTTACGAAGTTGTATCTGAGGTCCTTGGGAAACAGGATTAATGGAAGCTTTTTGGCATGCTTACTAAATCACAAGATGGAGATAGTTTCAAATGCTGATTAACACAGAAAATATTAAGCTCAATTTGGCATTCAAATGTTACAGAAAAAATATTGCCATACATTAAAGAATTCCTGTCTTACAACCAATCGTACTATGAAGAACATCCTTGTATTTAACTACAACAGAAGAGTCTGTTAGAATAGACGACTTAGTGAGATTCCTATAGAAAGACAGTGAGATTACAGAAACCTTGGTTCTACCTGTAAATCTTGACTGCTTGCCCAGAAGCCTCCAAACCTTAACTAGGATTAGGTAAATTTGACACAGAGGTAGAGGGCTCACTGATTAAGTTGCTACAAATTTCAGGAAAATTGGAGGCAGGGCAGATGGGACACATTGCAGGAAAGGCAGGTAGAACTCAAGCATTATATATTCTGCATGGCAGCAGTAAACCTGCCTGGTTATCCCATGCCTTATGAAACATAAGCAGTTGATGAAGGACGTTAAAAGCGTCAGTGAAAAACAGCCAGTTGGTGCAGGAACAGTTTGTAAAGCTTTTGAGATTATTCTTTGTAGACATTTGTATGCGTCCTCTGAAAATTTTGGCACCTTTTACTGATTTTAATCAAACCTAATAAAGAGGTAGGGGTCTCAGAAGTAATGAAGTTCCTGAAAGCTTCAGGAAACCATTTTCCAGAGTCTCCCACCTGAGGTTAACACAGCTCTACAAGTTCACACTCCTTAGCTCTGAAGGGGAATAATGATGTGAGTTCCGTAAGTGCAAGAAAGACCCAGGCTGGAAGCCACGTCTTCCCAGACACCAATATCAATAAACTCATTGGAAATAAACCTAGTGCAGTTTGTCTAATCTTAACAAAGCTACTTGTACTAATGTTTTGAGAAGTATATTCATTTTCTTGCCTTAGATAATGCAGCAAAACCAGATGTAATTGTAAACTTCAACTGATACTCTCTGATTTTGCTTAAAGGCATACTGATTTGCAAGTTCAGTGTCCTACAAATAATCTATTAATTCTCAAGTACTCAAGAATAATAAAAAAAATAGATTTAACATTCAATGGCACTCAAATTAAAAATTTGCTGTCCATGATTTGAAGTATTAGGATTTAAAATTAATGGACAACTTCTACTAAAAACAGTTCTACTCTGAGGTTAGTGTTTCTCAAGTTCTTGTCAAACAAGCCTGCTGTACTTCAAACTGAAAATAAAGTAGAGATTTCAGTTTAAGCTCCCACAAAGTGATTACAAATTTTGCTATTAAAGCCAACCTAAACAGATTCTTCCAACCCAAGGAGGAAAGCTGTCAATTCAGGTAAACTGAGCAAATGCTAAGCTACTAAAAATCTCACCAAACAATTTTTTCTTACAATACAATTTATCCAAAATACAATGTAGCAGAAAAATAGGCTGTGAAAAATGCTTTGTAACTCTGTAAATTGCCACCAACATTGACAAGTCAGAGTACTGGAAAAGTCTTCTTGTAATTTAGTGGGTTAAGCAGGAAATTGAGATTCTTCTGTTATATACTCAAAGACATATAGGGACAATGTGACACGAAAGTACTTATATAAATAAGGCAAAGGCCTCGATGTTTGTCAAATCTGAAAGGATCAAATACAGATAAGCAAATAATTGAACTTTCAAAATTAGTAAGAGAAATGAAATGAGAAAGTTTCAAATTTTCAACTTATCTAAGTTGTGCCAAAATAGTTATTTTTATCATATTCTGAAAATTTGTAGAGATTTTTAAATGCTGTCAGACATCAAGTATGCTGCTATATCCTTTAGGTGCCTGCTTTATATTTTAACCTTTCCTAGTATCTAAATTTACAATCTCCTCCAGCTCTGTGAAGGGTCCAAAACTGCTGAAATCTAATGAAGCACTCAAATGGCAAAACTTTGTTATAAACGAGTGATGCTAGTCTCAGTAGATTTCCTTTACTTTTGGATACCAATCAGTTCATGTCCACTACTTTCATTCAGCATAATCTTTTATAAAAGAAGTTCTTTTTAAAGAAACTCTTTCTACCCAACAGTCTATTTTACATAAAGTGTTTCAAGAACTAGATGTTCCCTTTCCTTCAAATAAGCCCCTTTCTAAAGCATTTTAAATATTACCAATTAATAAACAACAATTCTACATGTTGCCAGCAATGTAGTAAAAATGTCTCATAATTCAAAAAACTAAACTATTCTGAAAGACTTCAGAGCTATAGCTTATTCTGAGAGAATAAATTTGAATAAGGCAATCAATTTTAAATTGTTACTTCTGAGCAAAGCTAAAAAGAAAATTAAATGTGTACAGTGTTTCCATTCACAGCCCGTTAGTAATAAAATGGACTCACATTTGGGCAACTTCATGTGAGTTACAAATAAGGAGGAGAAGGAACAGATTTAATTAATCAATAGGAAGTTATTACCATGACATTACCAAGCAGATGTTCAGTAGAAAATTAAATTTAGCTTATAAATGATGTCACAAACAGCAAACCATAATTGCTCATCTTTGTTTTCTGTCAAGCAAAATAGCCAAAACTCTGTGGGTGGTACTTAATCAATTTGTGAAAAATCCTTATACATAACCTTATCACCTCTGCCTATTCCCAAATGTTTTCCCATGAAACATTCACAGATCAGACAGAAACAAACACTGCATCCCAGTCTCCCTTCGCTTCATTATGTATAAGAATAGAATCTGAGTAAAATGCATCCATATATAAAGATGCCTGAGCAGTTTCATTTATAGAGAAAAAAAAATTCCCTCAAGGAAAAAAATATGAAAAAATACAAGTCTCTGTCACTCAGTTGAAAATTATTAGTCTTCAATCTTCTAAGAGCTTCAAATTCAGAAAATATAGGCAACAGCTTCCAAGTTAATATCTTAATGATCTTATAATTAAGATGGGCTTATATGAAAAAGTGACATTGGTAAGCTTCCTAATGAATCACAAAAATTGGCATGGTCTGCTTTTTAAAAATAATCCTTTAAATTTTGAACACATGGTACATTTGCCTACTAATACTAAAACATTTCTGATACTGTGATTAAAACAACTACAAACAATTAGTCATAAGTAGGGCATTAAGCTCAAACAGACCAAAGAGCAAAGGCATAACAGAGCAGTCTTCCACCTTACCAGATCTTGATTTCCTGTGTTTTTTGGTTATTTGAAATCATGGGAAGTTTCTCAGGAGATGTAACAGTACTATCATTATCATTGCTTTTTCCTCCATCTTGTGAACCTACCCTTGAACGAAAATGGTTCACTATGGATATGCTAAACTGAACTGTTCAGGAGATGTTTTTTTCTCCCTTTCTTTTGTAGGCCATACTTCTTCACAGATCGCTTCTATTGCTTTGAAATTTTTTTTTTTCAGTCAATAAGCGATCCACATAAAACGGAGCTCTCTGATCTATTAGGCTAACACTGAGTATGTTAAATCACAATCTGTTTTATCAGTTTCTACTGCAGAAAACTTCCCTGTAGTTTCAGCTGATTACAGCACTCTTCATTTCCTCTCCTCTTGCACGCACATGAATCAGCACAGCAAAAACCTGCCATGTGCCAAACTGCAGCTTTCTGCCCCTTGCTATCTGATGAGGTAGTTCTGGTATAATTTATTTGCAAACTTTAATCGAAGTTTTGCATTCAACCAGTAAAATACAGATAAACTATGCAGCGCATCTGAAACAAAGTTCTACCAAAGTATTTCTAGCTTGAGCAGACCTCTTTCAGAACAACTCATAACGCAGAATTTCACACTTAATTCAAAGTCTGTCATGGCTTCTTACGCATCTCAGTCTTCTCTAGCTCTTAAAAGAATGTCCGAGATAAAACCAAAAATTGAAAGCACTTAATGTAAGTGCACCTCATCCAATCCGACAAGGAAATACTCGGTCTCCTCCTCTCTGGTGCAGGTATGATCACTGAAGGTAGCAGATCCTTCAGTTTAGAACCTTACCATGAGTAGTAGTATCAGGATACAAACTCACAGCCAACAAACCAAGCCAGACGATCAGACTGTATTCCTTAGCAACACAGGCATTTTCACCTAAAGTGGAATAGCACTGTCTTAAGTCTTGAAAACAACAGATTCAGCCTGAAGCTAACTGAGTTTATAGAGGTCACAACGCCAGCACAGTACAATGAAAACTAGTTGCTAACTTGTTTGGTTTTTGTTTTGTTGGGGTTTTTTTTCTTTTTTTTTTAAATATCAATACAAAATTAACTGAAATCCTGATGCACTTACAGCTGTGGTCTGATTAATCAGATTTATTTATTTCTATCAGGATTACAACTATGTTAAATTTAGCATTGCGATGACATGAAATAATAAATTCTTCTGTTCACAGGCACATCTCAAGATATCCTGAATAGATAGTTTTATGTAAAGAAATTGTATCATACTTTACAAGTGTTCTTTCACACACATAATGAGAAACTGGCTATGTGGTTTTGTTATGTCAGCTTTTTCTGAGATTGCTGCTGATGGTCTGAGGAAACACTGTAAAATAGTGCACATTCAATGCACTGAGTATTTTGCAATGCCGTGTGTACAGAATCTAGTACAGAACAAAAATTTTTCTCCATATTCCATTCATGTCAAGAGACAGAAAAGGAACTAAAAATAAGCCTTGTTTTCTCCAATAAATATAAAAATTAATTATACTTCCTCAATAAAAAACCCATAGAAGTCCACAAATATTTGAATGCATCCAGATAGAAACAAATAATATTTCTGAAATATTTTTCTAAACTCTGAGATCGTCAGTAATACCTAAGCTTTACTTAAAAACAGATTATTTTTTTTTAGTTTGCTCATTGATATTAATTTCTAACGTTAATAGTTCCCTGCTCAGACAGAGTCTGATTCAATAAAGGGATCCACAAAAACTGAATAGCTGTGCTCCGTTTCCACTGGATTTAGATAAACCTAAGCCTTAAAATGAAATACAGTACCTAAATACAGTAGCTATACAGCTTATAAAGGAAGGAAAAAACCACAGCCCCCTCAAACATGTTCTAATCAAACCACTATGTATTAAGCATTCAGAGAACACTGAGGATTTCCCCCCACAAAACAAGCAATACTGCTGAAAAGTTAATAAAAAAAAAAGTCATGAGCATCCCACATAAACTAGACAGAAATCATTACAGGTTCAATTTCCAAAGGTGAGAGTTTCCCTGCCAGGAAGTAAATTCTAAATATGACAGTTCAAGAAGACCATATTCAAACACTTTCATAAATTATAAAAATATTTGCACCACAGGCACTAAAAATAACAATATGTACCCTATGGAATAAAGGTAAAGGAAGGTAATAAATGATCTTCAATATATCTTCAGCTTAAGCAAGAAGCTTTGTAAAGCTGAGGACAGATAACATGAAACTATAGAAACATTCCCACTATTCACAATCGCAAAATAAAGTAGCCAATTTTGATTTAGGCAAATTACTTTGGACTGCATGTGTGCACATCTGAGGGAACATCTTAATAGCTAAAATCAATGCTAAAGTTTCCAGTGATGACTTTTTTTTACCCTTACAGAGTCCTAATAAAAGTTATATTGCATACTCTGCTTGAACTTCTTATCCATGCTAGGCAGAGAAAAGCTGAAGGAGGACAGGAGGAATACTTATAACAGAAACTGGAAACACAACTAAATAGATACTAGAAATGAAATAATGACAGTAAATTAATAACCCTATATGGACAAGGCCTCCTTTCTAGTACTATAAATAGAATATTCTGCTGTATTTCACACTACAAATGTTAATGAATAAAAACAGAAGTAAAAAACCCTCGGACTTTTGTAGCATGTGGGCAAACTCCCTATACTCCAAGTGGCCGATTGTGGAGGTTCACAGAGGGCATCAAATGCATGAAGGCAGGGTTACCTCAGAGTGTGAGTGAGCACAGCATCCTCACCAGGAACACATCTACTCTGAGAAATAACAGCTGTTCTGCTGGATTGCCTGCTCATGACTTCTTTCTCTCCTCTTCCTCCTACTTAAGAAACGGACTTAAAGTCTCTGCTTTAGACCAATAGCTAGCTAAATAAGTCTAACTGAACTTCACAAAGAAACAGTAGCTGGTAACAGTATGATTTATTGTGCAGAGTCTTCAAATATATATAAGGGCTACCACTTCATCTATCTCATTCAAATAGTTGGCAAAGTCACCTAGTATATTCATTGGTATTGTTCAAAACAAATTTACAATGAAAAGAGATCGTCCAACAAACCCAGAGGAATTTCTCGTTCTTGAAGGCATGTTTACTCCTAGGAAAACCAAACCAAAACCATTTTTCTTAAGTTTAATTTTTCAAACTAAATCATATACTTTACAATATGTAATTGATTTCTCTTAGATTAGTGACTCATACTTAACCTGTTGGGGCAAAACTAATCTTGATCAAGTTACACTGTATATAAATGAGAAGAGCTAGAGGAACACACTTCTGTCTTAAACCCCACCTCTCAATAAGAATGAACAAAAAGTTACTGAAGACAAAATCCTGAAAAGACAGACTCTGCCAGGACAAGGGGGAGGATTGAAGGATGTGAGTAACCTCCTCCTAAACCCTGAAGAAAGCTGAGAAGAGCTGCAGTCCCTGTGCTCCAGTCTCCACAGACCCGCGGCCTGGTGCTTCACCAGGGTGGGAGGCTGCTGCACAGGAGAACCAGTGTAGAGCTGTCTGTGCTGCAGAGCCTCCCTTCGTCCACATCCACATACTACATCAGCAGAGCCCCCTGCTGTAGAAGCAGCACATAAGATCTTTCTGCCAGCCCATACATAACTATATATTCATTCATATCTACACACAACCTTCTTTCAAAGTTATAGGCAAAGCCAACAGAAGCTCTCTTCTGTTGGCACAGCTGCAGCTGTACCAATGGTTTTTGTCACGATAACAGTGTCAATGCTATGGGATGAATTTTTTTTTTTTTTTTGGTACTTCATACCAACATAACTTGTGTCTACAAAACTTTGTTACATAGACAAACCTAGCTTGCCTCCCATTAGGGGATGCTAGGAGGTGCACGGTGTCCACACAAAGATTTCAGAGAGAAATCTTCTCTTGTTAGCTGAGATCTGGCAGCTTTGACTTCTCTTCAGAGCAGGGGTAACAACAGGAGGGTATACCACTTGACCAGGAGGCTACTGACAATACCATTGGGTTTTTACTCCTACTTCTATGGAGCAAACAATCTCCTTCAATTCAAATTATTTACAAGAAAATATCAAGGATTAAAAAGCATTAGAAACTAAGTTAGCAATGCAGCATAGTAGAGTCCAAAGTTAAATCCAACAGTTCCAGCACAATTGCTAAAAGACTTTGCTAAAGAGTCAGATGCTACTATTAGGGATGGGGAAAAAAAAAAAAAATGCCCAGTATTTCACAGCTTGGAACTGAAATCTCCTGACTATAGCCAGGAAAAAATATTTTACTATGTAATAGATCAACACTGCTCCTCAGCAGTTGACCAAGGCTTTTGTTAATAAATTGTTACACCTATAATGGATGATGAAGAAAGGTTTGACAAGGACCATCAAATACTTTAACAATAGTGTCACAGAAAACTCCTATAAGGATAAAATGAAGCTTCAAAATTTTCCTTGAAAAGTCAAATTTATGTGCTTTTGTTAGGTTTCATTTAATACCTGGAGAAAGAAGCAAAAGTTTACACCAAGCTATTTCAGTGCTCAGCATTAGTAATACACCGAAGGTTTGGACAAGCTGTCCAATTTGTCCAGGTGAAAACAATACTCAGTGCTGCTGAGCTTAGTTCAAAGGTGGGATTTTCAAAAATTGCTTTAGCAGCACTAGCATAACTTTGAACTTGTCAGTTGAGTTCTACAGTTTACTGTGATAAGAATCAAATTAGGGAACTGGAGAAACTGAGAAATTTCAGAATTGCATACAAATACCCAAGAAATGTTAACTCGGAGTGGTCTGACATGCCTGTTCTACTCTTGAAAAATCATTTATTTTAATTAGTGTTCTATTACAAACTTCTGTCAAAATACACACATTGTTCAGCACCAATTAAAATGCTAAATCTGTTGGCACATAAGATTGGTAGGTAGATAGGTTCTGCTTGGCTGTATTAAAAAAGGAATTCAACAATGATAAAAATTACAGTTAAAGCATTAAGGTGGCCAATAATAGCTTTGTTTTGAAATGCTTCATAATTTTCTCCCACTGTTAGGCTGTGACAGTTGGAACTTTGAGGAAACCAAAATAAACACCTTACTGATTTAAGAATATGTTCTGCAGTTCTGCCAGTTCATTAAAATCAGAATTCAATTAAAAAAAAAAAAAATCTCTGTGATAAGCCGAGAGAGTGGGTTTCATTGCTGAAGCAAGTCGTTAGTTACCAGGCTCTAAAGATTAATCTTCTCCCTATTTGACACAGTATTTGTATTTTAGCCAATTTCTTCCTACCTAAAGTGGCAAAATTTAACAAACCATTGGAGGTGACTGTCAGCATGGGATAAATGGCAACACCAGTCTGAACTTGGGTGGTCAGGGCAGGGGGAAGGGTAGGGATGGTGGTCGACTCAGTGACTTACAATTCCAAGAACATTTATTATTCTTAAATTTCACAGGAACATACTACTAGAAGAGGTCTTGATCACTGAATCCGGTCCTCAGGTACGAGAAGGAGTTTGCATCTATACCATTCTCATTGAACAATCTCTTATTTTGGAACTGACAGCATCTCCCATGGTGAATTTCTTTTATGACTATTTATTTTAATTTGAAAAAGCATAAATATGGACAAAACTTAGTTTATACAGATCATGTTCAAAACTTAGTTTATACAGATTGTATTCTAGCCCAGTAAAAGTGTAAAACCTTCCCACTTCTGCTTCAACAGATGCTTTTAATATCACAACGGTCACATCCACAATCCTGTTGACTTTTGTTAAAATAAATATGGATAAATAAACAACAAAAGTAGTCAGCTAAAATTTAGGGGTTTGTTCTCCACTTCTGCAAATGATGCTGAGAGAAAGCCCCCTTTTTCCTTAGTTTTTTGTGTGAGAATGTCTTATGGATTAAGATCCTGATTCATATTATTAGTGACATGACACGGCTGACTACTTTGCAGTTAGCTTTTCCTCCCTGCCAACCCAAAAGAAGAAGGGGAAAAAAAATAATCTAGTACAAACTCCTGCCTCTCTCAGCAGCAAAATGCTTCGAGGCCAACAATTTGAGGAAGCTCTGCCTCATGATTCTTACAGGATTCCTTTGTCACCAAGCTGCAGAGAGGCAGTTGGCAAACACAGCAGAAGAGAAGCAACCTGGTCTAGTGTCCATGACAATTCACAACTTTGTGTTCCAGATCCAATCGCTGTCACACCTTATTACTCTTTCTTGATACAAGAGAAAACTCCACTTACAGTTGCTGTTCTCTGTAGTGATGCTTATGTGACCAGAAAAGCTGAGGTACTACAAGTAGCTACACAACTCACAAGAAACAAGATCAGTGCTTACTCCTTCATTCAGCAAGGTGTAGCACTTTTTGCACAGAAGAGGTTCTGAAGAACAGGCTCTCTGTGGATTGGCACATCTCTCCATTTAATGTATATAAGTAGAAATTAATAATGTAATTTATGATTTTTCAAAAAATAGCATAACATCACACACGGCAGTAAAAAAATACATACACAAAGAAATATCTCCTTAGAATATAAGGATATATATAAAAGGTGCTATATATATACTTTTATATATGTATTTTATATAAATAACATTTTTCTATGTGTATATATATACATGGAGAGATATATATACACACATACACACACTTATATAAAACACCTTACAAACTCTTATTACCTTAGAATAAACTACAGCTCTGTCCCCTATAACATTCAAAGCTTTAAAACTGTGTGTGTATATATATATATTAGGAAAATGGAAAATACTAAATAAAGGGTTTACCATTTGAAGATAAATATTAAATTCCACTGGTCACAGTGTATTATTTCATTCATACATCCACCCAAGTTTAATTTGTTAAACACCCACATCCACCCAGGTTTAAATTAATTTGTTAAACACCCATGCAATTCTTCTGCACACATTCCATATTTAATTATGTTTGCTGCTACATTACTAGCGCTTGTGGTGTGTTTGGGGTTTTTGTTTGTTTTAAACAGCCAAACTTGAAACATTGATTAACATTAGTATTCTCTATGTGTTCAAAATGGGAAAAAATATGACAACACAATTATATATACTAAGTCATTGTTTAACTTGCTCACCTTCCTATTGCTCTAGTGTACAAATATAATTCCAAGACACTTTTTGTATTAGTGACATCCAGATCAGAACCATCACAGTCTAAAACAGCATTCAATATCAATTGTCTTTTTATGCTGTATGAAAGTCCAGAGAAAAAAAGAAAAAAAAAAAAAAAAGAATCCTCATTGTCAACTGTTTCTTTTTGTTGTAAAGGAACATGCTTTTAATGCGACTAATCACACTGGCAGCCAAAACAGGAGCATCAGTATGTTCCACAAGTAGGACTGAAAGCCACAGTACCTGTACACATTGGAGCTGAAGCACAAAGGTAGAACTTGCTCGTGTCACTACATCTCAATAAACTACCGCATGGCTGTTCTGGCAATCTGGTCCTCTGTTTAGACCAGGACAAAGAGAAACAGGAAACTTTTATTCTATTCCTGCTTGTCATTTCTTTGGCATTGAGGTCTGATGCTTTACCAAGCAACAGAACAGAAATTTTGTCAAGAATCACCATGGATTCAAATTAAAGGCCCCCTTATTTGTAATCATGACTAACTTGCAAGTCTCTCCACAACTTCTCTGTTTTTAGAAAAAACTCCCTTATTTGTACTAATACTATGATCTTTTAAAACTTCTGAAAGGAAAATTACTTTGGTATTTTATTGTTACCAGCAGCAGCCTGATGATAGCAAGAATTTATGGAACTGTAGGTCCATACAAGGTACACTGGCACTCCCTGTCATCTATGTCCCTGCATCTTAAAGAAAATAATTTCTAACAATAATAATGGACAACATTAATACAAATCTTTTCTAGAGATCAATCAAGTTAAGCGTGTAACACTTACATATAAGATACTCCTGCTAAGACCAGCAGCTCAGATTCTGAAATGTGCTTGTGCTCCCTTGTGCTCACAGCCACATGGCACTTTCTTTGAAAGTAAAGCACATTTCTCTAAATAGTTTGGCTGTACAGGTTAGAGTTGGATTAGGGATATAACTGAATTGAAAGAAAGATATATAAAGATATAAATAATATTTAAATACTCACTAAGTTAGCATTAATGAAAAACTGCATTAAATACTATCCACTGTATAGATAAGAAATATAAACACAACTTTGCCAAAAAGGCATGTAAAACAGAATATCATACTGTTACATCCCCTTTATTAATTTCATTTGATTACGGCTGACTGCGTGCTTGCAACTGCATGGAAGAGCTAAACAATGCGTAATCAATTGTACAGGATCAGTTATGACAGGTAGCGGTCTAGTCAAGATGTGGAGATGACACACTCAGTGAGACAGGGAAGAAGGCATATCCCTACTGTGTGCCGCACTCCATACTTGATGTTAAAATGACAATAAAAACGAAAGCAGTTGGCACTATAATCCTAGATCAACAGCTGGCATTCCAGTCCTAAATGCCAAATTCCTGTTAGGGATTTAGAGCCTTCACAGATAACATGTACTGTTGCTTTTTACAACTGTGAAAGGCAGAATAATACAAATGGACATAAATTAGAAGTGATGAAACACAGCTGATCAGGATAATTGAAAGCCTCAGCAAAAACTCTATAGCCATTAGAACTAGGAGCAATAAAAAGGATATTTTAGCCCCATCTGCTTGTCCCCACAGCTCACTTTTAAGTTTTGAACTTGTTGCAGATTTAAGAGGCTCTGATGGAGGAAGAGATATCCTAGAGGGAGCTGATTTCTTATAAGTTTCCTGAGAATAGATTGCCAGCTAAAGGAGAGAAATCAGTAAGTACTGCCACTGGGAGAAAGGCTCTGGCATAAGTTTACACATTACTGGAGACCAGAGAATGCATATGAGAGAAACAGAACTTATAATTACCTGAAAGCAAGGGAAAAGCTTCAAATAAAACCTTACAGTCAGCTATGAAACACAGATTTGTAGGAAGCTAGGCTACATAATTTCTGTGACTCAAGGTTTATTTGTACTTTACAAATATCAGAAACAAAATAAGTCCTAGCAATGGCATACTTATTAGCTAGAGGTGTTAAAGAGTGATGCAGAAATTTTTTACAGTGGCTGATGAAGTATTTTTATCTTCCATTTTGGAAGATAATAAATGCTATAATTGTATTTCTGGCAAAATACTTTCTATCCCAACTGTAGCAAAAAAGACTGTTAAACAATTTACACTGTATGTAAATATTTTTAAATCCTGGGTTACATAGTTTGAACTCAATGGTTCTGAAATCACTTAACAAGTAAGGTAATGATGTTGATTTTTAATATATCCTGGAATAATGGAGAAATAACAGGGGAGTGGGGAAGCTGACATTCCATCAGTAGTTAGAAAGGATAAACAGGATAACTGTGTGGTCATAGGTCACAGTCAGCTTGAGAACTGAGTCAGGGAAAAACACTGAAAAGTTGATTTAGGACATATACAGCAAAGATTTGAGACATAACGTCAAGTAAATCAATATGGTTTGAGAAAGAAAAGAAATGGTCTGTCAAACTGAAGACCTCTCTAGTGAAATATTTAGTCAAACTGTTCCTGATAAAAGTACTTTTTTTTTTAAATCCATAATACGCACACTACAATTTTAATTAACACATTTTAGATTGTAAGACAGTAAAAACTCAATTATCTAGCTAGTGTTTCTTCAAAAACAGTTAAACCAGAAGGTTACTACAGAATTATGCTGGTTTTAGTGATTTCACTGAAATCTGTTCTTGTTTCAGTCCCACACAAAACATACCAGCGATCTGGAAGGTGAAGTTTACAGACGACACAAAAAGGCATACTGGAAGCCACTAAAATAGTCAGGGTTACTTGGCAATCTGACTTCATTCAGCTGTCCAAATGCAACATTATGTACACATGTAAGATCTCAGAGATGAAGACACTCTAGAGTAATACACTATAGAAAGCAGAGGTGTTGAAAAGAATTACAATGACATAATATATAACTGAGTGAAATGATAAAACTTTGATGTGATAAAGCTATTGAGTGAAGAATTACAGTAACTTCTTACATGTTGTCATAACTAGCTGAAAGTACTAAGCAAGAGGTAGTATTGTACTGTTACACTACACTGGCAAAAATTGGAAGTATGGAGACAGAATTCCTGTCCTAAGAGATGTGCAAGAAATGAAGAAACACCTGTAAGAATGAATCATGGCTTGGAAGAGTAATCTTTTCAGTGAGGAACATTTGATACTGGTTTATCTGAGAATAGGTTAAGGATAAAGTAATTAATTCTTTTAAGTCTCTATGTCAAGAAAGCCATCCTCCTCTACAATAAAAATACTGCAATAGTCAACTCAGTTGCATTGCAATGCCCATGCTTCAGGAATCTGATGTGCAGTGTGGAACTGGCATCTCGGCATTCAGAAAGTACAATCCCCACACAGTTAGAACTTGCCAGACAACAGCATCTATCTATCACTCCCTCTCTCTCTAGCACCAACCCAAGCTGGTACAACCAGAGTATCATCCTGTGATGGGATTTAAAAAAAAAAAAAAAAAAGAAAGAAAAAAAGAAAGAAAAAAAAGTAGAGCTTTTCAGAACCATGATGCCATGTATCTTCACTTACGGTGTTAGTCACACAGTTCCTACTTTTTTTTTTTTTTTCACCCCCCCCCCCCCCAATACTATTTATTGCAAAATGCATAAGGGCAATGCCATCCAGCGTTTCTTCTGGAGAACACCCTAATCACTAACCATGGACAGCTTCTCACTTGCTTTCCTCTGATGCCATATACTTTCAGCTTTTAC
Organism: Nipponia nippon; assembly: GCF_047370975.1. Taxonomy (NCBI): domain Eukaryota; kingdom Metazoa; phylum Chordata; class Aves; order Pelecaniformes; family Threskiornithidae; genus Nipponia; species Nipponia nippon. The sequence continues at coordinate 49,026,835 of NW_028262347.1, forward strand.
TTTACAGTGCTTCAAATTCAAGCATGAAGGATGGGGCTGCCTCCATTCAGACCCTGTCTTGGTTACACGCTGTCTAGGTTGCAGCCATGCAGACAGAAGATAGCAAGCTGAATCCTCCAGAAAAAATAACTGAATCCAACATACCCACTGCCTGAACAAAAGGAAGCCATTACTACCACCTCCTTTGCTCGTATTTTTCCATTGCATCTTAAGAAAGATGGTGTTCAGGTGTGTTATGCATGTAACACACCTGTATACATTATAGCACAATCACATTGGATACATGGCTCCAGGGACATTGGTCAACCTCAGTTAGGTTGCAGCCAGCACTAATCTCCAAATAAATTTTTCTCATTATTTCCTTTGTGCTGGTATTAGTGTTTGGATAGCTGAGCAGATCAAGGAATTCACTTGGATGAAATTAACCAGATAAAAACAGTCGTTAAGTTAAAATGACTGTGAAATTGTCCTATCTTATTTCTGACCCTAAAACTACTTTGGTGGAAGATACAAGCAAAGATGCTTTCAGAGTTTTCCTATATCAAACATCTATCTGACAAAGGAACATTTTTGCCCTTGGTGCTGCATTTTATTTGAAAAGTCTCAGTTTCATTTTAAGCAACCTATGTAATTTTTGGATCTGACTCAGTATTTCCCTTATCTCACATGAAGCAAGTAACTACATCTCTTACAGCAAACTAGATAGTAATGCAGCAAGGTCTGCAAGGAGAGATGTGTTGTAGCAGAACAATTGATATGTTTGGAAAACACTCAAACAAGCTTTTAGGCAGAAAGCACCCTCTGGGTTTAGATATCGCTGTAATTTAAGTGATAAATAGAATTTACTAGCACTTGTTCAAGCACTGTCATTTAGGAAAAATAAGAAAAGAGTTAAAGTGTTTGCTTTTGTAACAAACTTGCATTAACCATTTTGAATAACATATTGGTATTTTATATATATATATATTTCATTTTATATTCAAAGCTTTACCACACAGTTGCAAGCATGCTGTTCTAAACTTAGACTCCAGTAGTATTTAAGAACAAAGGGTAATTCAAGGGCAGTATTTTAGCTTTAGCATCTTGTTTTCTGACATGCTTGATCTGTAGCTCAGCTTTATTACCCAACTTAAGATAAGATAAACAAAAATAAAACCTTGCAACCTTATCTAAGAGAATCACTCACTAAGAACTAAACTAAACATTCCTTTGTTTCTCAGTCCTACAAAACGTGCGATCTCAGAATTATTAAAGTCCCGTGAATACTAAGACGTTCAAAACTCAACTTGTGCTATTGCATGAAAAAATTAAAACAGGTGTTTACAGAGTAACAGAGCGACTGAACGCTAACTTCATTAACTTCCATTAAGCTAAATGACTCACAAATGGCATTTAGATCAGTAGTAAATCATCATCTAGGTCAGCAGGAAGCTCATTACAGACTGACAATCCAAGTGACAGAAACACTTTTCCACAAGTGCTATAGCAGTAATTTCCTGTGTGAAAGGCTTGCTGCTGTTCCTGCATTCCTCAGGGGACGCTTCTTCTCAGAGGATGTTACTCTTCCCCAGGAAGAGGAAGGAACCAGTTGTTATTGGATGTGTGGGCTGATAGCTGTCGGGCATTTTCTGCATGCCGCAGAATCAGCTGTGAGAACCGTGAATATGTCTTAGATTCCCAGCCGAAGCGGGGGGGAAAACACTGCTTCGGGCAGACAAGGTCAGAGCGTACATGTACAGTATCTCAGGAAGTTGAAACAGAAATAATACCTGGAACTTCCATCCCTCTCATTCCCAGAAATGTGCTGATTTGCTAAAGGAACAATATACAGACGCAGATCAACTTGAAAAGCATTCCTGAAGTATTGCACTGTTGCCATGAGTAAGACCCTATACAAAGTAAAATATCGTCAGTTCTAAAAGTCATCTACAGCAAGCCAGTTATCTTGCAAAACAGCACCAATAGTCCAGCAATAGCATCTGTTAATGTGTCACTATGGGCACAGGCAACATAATCAAACAAACTGCCTTGTGAGGAAACTAAATATTGAAGCTTAATCTTTTATATGGCAGGGGGGTGTGTCTGTAAATTTTTTTCCTGTTAGGTCCCTCTCCTGAGCTTCCTGTCCTACAGTAACTCAAGCTCCCTCCCTATGTGCTGTGACACTCTTACAGGGCCAGTGACCAGTAGGTAGTCCGTCCCTAGCCTAGTATCAGTGATTTCAGTGTCACATCCCACTGGCTTTTTCTTCAGTGGCAGCACTAATGTTTCCTTATTCTACTAATTGCCTATTTCCAAACTTGGTTAAAAAAAAAAAACAAACTACCAACTATTTGATTCAAAAATTATTAGAGAGATAGGACAGAGACAGACAAATAAACAGTACAATCTCATAAGGCACATTTCCTCAGGAAAGCAGGCTAAAAATAGTATAGGAAATATTATATTCTTGCACTCTCTAGTGCCCAAATTCAGAATTCTGTCTCCAATGAAAATTTGACTTTCTCTCAAGCTCCAGTTCACTCAAAGAATATAATGAAGCCTATTAAGGAACATCAAGACATGTATTATTACCTAATTATGTAGCAGCACAACACACTTCCTGTTATCTCCTTGCAAACCAGCAGTTACACGCTGTGTTAGAATAGCATCACTGCAAAACACAAGGGCCATTTGGATCATATTCTTCTTTTATTACAAATGTTGAGTTCACCTTCATGTATCTGATCTTTAAGCGTTATTTGATGCTAGCGGTATCAAAGCATATTGCTTTTAAGATTAAGTACACAAATCTTTTTAAACATGCCTGTGCCTCTACAGAGGCTCAAAATGCAAGTTTAGAAATTCACTGTTCAATATGCCAAACGCTTCATCCTTTTGGCACTTGTGACAGAAGATGAGCCATTTTGTTCGTATACACCATACCTTCTTTGGAAGGCCCCTAGCTGGGCAAGAGAAAAGGCTGTCTCTACGGCCTCATGGTTGTTCCAGATGGATTAGGTGTAGCCTTTGGGAGGGATGTGAGACTTTTTTTCCCTGAGAGCAACTGAACATGTTTAGCTGCAGAGCTGTGGGGAGAAGGCAGCCTATCTTCTTTCCCCGGCCCCACACGCTGTACCTGCATAGCATGCAAAGAATAGAAATGTCTGTCTGGAGCATGCTGTAAGCCAAGATGACCCTAAAAATTGCTTTCTGCAATTTTTTTTTCTGCAAAATTGCACTTCTGAGTTCTTCTATTTACAGCATTTATTCTATGTTTTTATAAAACCTAGCATCAGAGATTCAGAGCCTGTTCGAGAGTTTTTGGTATGCTTATCTATGGAAAACGTGCAGACAGTTTTACCTCAAAACTTTGGAGAAACAGGGCCTCGTCACATTATTCCATAATTTCATTCCATGTTTGTGACTTATAGTTCAGATCATGGAGCTGGCAGTTCATTCAAATATGCATTTACTGGTAATTGGAAGAATGACAGTATATGAAAAAATCCATAGCTATTCAGGGAGCGCCTGCCTTATTTCTCTGTCTGGGAGGAAGGAAGGTCAGGTGATGGGAGAGGCTGGGAACCGTCAATTTTTAATCAAAGCCCTTCTACTGGTGGGATCACTCCTCAATGCAGAGCTCAGTCTAGTTCGCAACTGAGTTTTGGACAAGGAACACAAACAGGACATTTTTCTCTTTTTCTTAGAGGACAATGATTCCAGTCTTCCTTTCAAAGGGATAGTGCCAGAGCTTTCCTTTGGTAGAGAAAAATGTATGAATATCATGCAATGATCAGAGTTTAAGTGAGAGGCTAAATGTCTGAGGTCTCAGGAAAACTTGATATCCATGAACTACAGAAAGCTGTTGTGCTTTTGGGTGAACTACAACAAGCAGTAAGGGCAACCACTGTGCACAGTGAAGTGCCATATGAGTTTTGCTCTACTGGCTGTTCCCTTCCAAATGGGAGCTGGGCCCCAGAGGAGATTATGTATGTATAAAATTCCTATTCTTTCCTTTCTTCCTTTTCCCCTCCCCTTAACCTCACTGAAAACAGTTGGTATTTATTTCCATGTAAGGCTGGAGCCAGGAAAGGATGTAAATCAAAATAAATTTGAATTTGCATGGTAAGGAAAATATGCAATGTTTTTAGCTTTTAAGATAAAATTTCTTTTGTCTTCCTCTTCTACAGGATTCTGGAGTTGTGTTAAGCCATGTAAGGAAGAGACATTACTCTAGGATCTTTTCAAAATAAGTTCCCATGAGGAAGAATAGTTGTGTAAGCCTTCACGTACACAGAGATGGAAGAACAGATGCAAATTTTGCATTCATAATGGCTGTCTTTGTAAAATATATGGGGTATTTTTTAGGTTGGGTTTTGGGTTTTTTTTTTGGTTGTACTCAAAATAAAGGCAGAAAACATTGTGTCAAAGATACCTAAACCCTGAAATACATACTGGGGAACCAATGTGTATAGGATAAATTGAGAGTACAGATACTTCTGCTTTTTGCATCAAGACACCTACTACAAATGCAGTACAGATAAACTAACAATGTCTTACCCTGAGGAATAAAAGTTGCACATGCTCTTATTTGCTTTCACATATTTTACAAGGTGTGGGGGGGTGGAAGTTATTTGGTCACTTTCTATTTTAAAACATAGTACATTCCTTTTGCTCTAAACAGGAACAATCCTTATCTTTCCCCTTCCAATAATTAATCCAGTCTTAATTTTGTAGAAATTGTACTGTAAATGAACAATAAACGTGTCTTGTTTTCAGTGTTAACTAGCACTGGGAGAGAAAGAACAGCAAACATCTCTCAGCCAGCGCAGACATTCTGACTTCCAGATTACAGTACATTGCTTTACTTCCTCCAAATCCTGTTTACATGAGCAAGGTCAGGGGATGGAACATTAGAGAGCCTCTACAGTGATTTCCTGCTGCTGTCAGTAAAAACTACCGAGACATCATCAACTTTCCCTTGTTCCGAACAGCTTATCAGGGACGGGAGGTTACCGATGTATTGCCTTACAGACTTGAAAAAACCCAACCTCCCTCAAAACTAAAAGTAAAATCAGAGGATGAAACAGGAAGAAATAGTCTCAAAGGGAAACAAGACTTCCAATTTTTCCTGTTCAATAGTTCAGAAAACAAAGGCAATATTAAGCTGCTTGACACATGGAGAAGAAGGGGTGGGAGAGAGGCAGTAATGCTTTCAGAGTCTTCAATGAGATAGAAAGTAGGAAGAAATACCACCCCCAGCCCCCAAAACTTGACCCTAATTCAGTGAACATTTTCAGAGTGTAAAAGGCTAAAACACACCTCATTTTTAATAACTGCAACATATGAAGGCTCTTACCATTGGAAAAGTCAGGGCATTAGCAAATACCAGTTAGTTAAGCACATATAGCTTGTTTTTATACTTGATTCAGTAACACACAGGAGAACTGAATAAATGACTCATCAAATTCAAAGCTATTTTCCTGACAATAATAATACACAGACAGGAATTCTTAGTGTTTTTGTAATTATAGTCCAAAAGAAAGCAGCGCCATACTGAAGATTACACTGAAGTTTTTCTGCCAACACAATGACGACGTTCCCTTCACTAAGTTTACAAAGGAAGTTGCATCAGAGTGAATCTTAGACGAAAACAGGTTTTTCACCGTGTTCAAAAAGAACTGGCCTTACAGCTTTAAGTCAGAACACAAGCTGAAAAGATAAGGTGTTTAGAGTTCAGAGACTTTTAATTTTTAATTTAAGTGTTTTCTAGCAAAATCCTTACAAGAACATTCATACCTGCATATCTTGGCTTAATCTTTGATGGAAGAAAATACAAGTAAATTTTAAAAACCCACATAAGTAGGCATTTTCAGTGTAGAAGTTGTTATGGATTGTTGGCTTTGATGAAGCAACAAATTAAAATTCCTTGAAAAGAAGAGGAGGAGTGGGAGGAAGAGATAATGCCAGTATTTCCTCATAGAGATAAAGCTCAAAATATAAATTAATTGCTAAGAAAATATCTAAACACGTATTTTAAATTCACAATAAAGAATCAAGAGGTTTAAATTTTTAAATATTTGTTTTTCAAATCTTCTCCAGGCAGTCTGTTGTCAAGAATAGATAACAGTGATACTTAGCTGCACCTTAATTAGCTGGAGTTTTGTGTCCTGTTTTGGGCTTCTCAATACAAGACAGACATTGACATCCTGGAGCAAGTCCAGCGGAGGGCGAGCAAGATGGTGAGGGGGCTGGAATACATGATATACAAGAAAAGGCAGAGAACCGGGTTTGTTCAGCCTTAAGAAGGAAGGATAAAGGGGAAATCTTACTGCCGTGTCAAATATCTAATGAGTGGACAGAGAGAAGACAGAGCCAGACACTTTATTAGAGGACGACTATGATAGAATTAGAGGCAACAGACATGTTGGAACATAGGAAAGTCTAGCTACATATTATGAAAAAAAAAAAAAAAATTCACTAGTCAAACACTAGAGCAAGCTGCCCAGAGAGGTCGTGGAATCTACATCCTTATATGTATTAACAAATGAACTGGACAAGGCTTTTAGGAACCTCATCCAAGTTGGTCTTACTTTAAGGGGGAGGTTAGATGAAATGACTCCAGACATTCCTCTCAACCTATACTGCTCTATGGTTTTTATTAACAAATCTTTACAGAAAGCAAGAAAAGGAATACCTTTTTGCTCTTCCACAAGTCACCTTAGGGGCAGTAATAGCATATTTCCTATGACCAGTAGGACAGGACACAGTTCCAATAACTGAAGAAGAGATTCTTTCTACTTTTCACTTTCTACTGTTTCCTGGAGTAGCTTGAGATCTATGGGAGTTTGCCCGCTTACTGTTAGGAATTTTGATAGCCATTCAACAAAACATGAGGTTTTATATAGACAACTGAAGATATTTCAGGGAGCTTTAGAGAACTCATCACAGATCCTACAAAAGTTTCAATGTTGTTGCTTGTCCCAGAGAAGCCGGTCTTTAAATACTTGAGATGGTGATCCAAGAAAGGCTGCATCTCTCTTCTTCAGAAGAAAAAATAAAGTAAATATGTTGATTAGCTACTTCCAGTGGTCCAGGAACTTGCCAACATGTTTTGTAAATAAACCCTAGGGACCTGCTGTGTTACATGCATGATAAAGAAACTGAACAAGAACTCTTAAAGATAGGCAAGCACAGAGTGCATTTTTCTCTGTACACATATCAGAAGGGCAGAAGAACTGCTTAAGCTGGAGCAAAACACTTCAAAAAGAATAAGTAGGTATAGACAGGACATTTATAAATTAACCTGGCAACCTGATCAAAGATTTTACTCATTTGAACAGCATTCTTCCAGTAGAAGTAGGACCAAAAAGCCATAAGCAGCTTTAAGATGGGTCTTGACAAGTTTGCAGGGAAAGAAAAAAAAAGCGTACAGTGATATTGTCTTTGATAACTGGTAGAAAAAGAGCAACCCAGGGGGACTGGAATCAGGGAAAGGGGTGGGGGAAGAGAATGATTTAGACTAGAGGCTGGTAATCTCAAGTTAGAGGAGGATTTAAAAAAAAAATACACAAATAATGCACAAACACAGTATCATTCAAGTGAGGACAAACAGTATCAAGAGGAAATCTGGCAGAAGGTGGAATGGAAAGAAATCAAGCATCTGCCCTTCCCCCTTTGATTTTTATGAAGAACACATGAAGCTTCTCTATACAGGGCCTCTAATACATTAGGGAAATTGAGCCAGCTTCAGGTGAAAAGGTCCAGGTCACTGAGATCCAGAACCCTTTGGAAACAAGACACAAAGAGACTGGATGGCTGGCCTGATTAAGAAGCAGGTGATAATTCCACAAACAACAGAAGCTGGTAATGCAGCAGACAGACACTAGACAGGATGAAGCCACTAAAAGATGAGTTGACATTAGAAAGTAGGGAGGACCAGAGAGGTTGGCAAAGTTGGGGAAAGTGTTACTTACTATAGGTGAGGAAGGATGCTAGTGGCAGAGAAAACATGCAAAGGGTTTCTGGATTTGTGTCAACAGTGGTGTGTTGGACAGAGCAGTTGTCCTTAAGGCTGTAGTCCGAGTAACAAGGATACAGAAATGTTGCTAGATCAAAAAAAGGTGCACATGGTGAATGCCGAGATGCAGAAAAGTGAGAATCAATGGTGAACAGGAGATCAAGGTGATGAAAAAAAAAGTAGTGATTACTGACACAGTCAAAAGGCATGAATTTTGAAGCAACATTTTTGTAATGAAGACTGTGAAGCCAGCCAGCAATCAAAAGAATGCTGTCTCTAGGGGGTCAACTTATTCCTATTATGAGTTCTGGGTGTAAAGTGTTATAAACTGATCTCATACCAGAAGAATTAATGAAGGAGATGAAATGATTAGCAGATTTATAGGTATGTAAAAAGAATTACAGTGTAACCATACATTTGAATTCTGTGATTGCTATTAAGATCAGAAAGTAATGAACACAGAGTAAAGTGATACGTAGCCAATAAATTATATCCACCACAATCCACTATCTGTCAAGCCTACTATAAAGAGATTTCCATAAGTCTGCAAATTACTTTTGACAGAAGTTATCTTAAAGAATCATATTTCCATTGTGAAAACACAACTGCTAAACCTTAAAATATATGAAATTATTGTCTCTCAAACAAAAGTTATTATATGATTATTTGTTTTGAAGAAAAGGTTTCTCTTAGACATCAACCTCTGTATCATGACCTTCAATAAATGATCTTAAAGAATTTTACAAAGGACCTTCACAACATACCTTTTCATAAAGCATTCATGACAAAATAGAACAGCAGAAACCACACTGGCTGTCTATTCATATGTATAAACACTTCAGCCACAGAAACTCTTGTTATGGTAACTAAAATTGCTCAAGATACAATTTCTGCCTTCACAGGAACAGATTCAGAGCTAAAAGAGAAATTCTCTTTTTAACCTAATTCTAGAACAGTATGTCTTTTAGATTTCATACCAGGAGAGCATATTTCTCCTCCTACGAAACTACCGTTAAAACATTGCCTTTCTCTCCTCCCACATGCCATACCAATGTCATATGAAAAGCTAACACTAGAAGGATCTAATCCTATGATTCTGTCTTAAAATGTGTTACATTTTTTTTTTCTCCTAGAGGACTACTAGATGCCTTAAAAGGAGAAAAACTAAAACATCACTTTTGGAATTTTATCAATGAGGCAACTATTCTTTAGGTTACCCGTTATTTGCAGATAAAGACAGAGTTACAAAAAGTGTTTGAGAATAAGCCACAAATTTTAACAGTAATATTTAGATATAATTAGCATGGGCTTATAATTAGAATTTCTGCCTAATATATGGGTAAAATTACTAGTATAACGTGAAAGCTTTGCTATTACACCATCTTCTGGTTAGCCTTGGGAACTGTGAAAGAAAGCTTAAGTAGAGAAGTTAGGATATTGAGCTCTGAGCAGTCAACAATTGTTAAAAAAAATATATTTCATTGATACAGACAGAAAAAGTACATTTCTGATAACCTATCAGGGTTAGCTATACCCTATCTTCCCCCCCGCCCCATTCTCCCCTGCCCCCCTCAGAAGGCAACTTACTGGAGTACTGAAAGATGAAGAGGAACTAATCTCTATGACAGGTGGGTCAAGCGTTTGTGTATTAGTCACATCAAAGGTAGGGTTGACCTGTTGAAAATGAATTATAATATTATTATTTCAGCACCAGTAGAGAAAGGGAAATAAGACTGAAATAAAAAGGACCATTTGCTACATTAAGGCATCACTATTCACTAAGGACTGGAAATAGGCTTTAAAATTTGTAAATATGAAGGAAGGATGTTACCCTCCAACCATGAAAAATGCAATCGCATAATACAGAAAGAGAATCCAGATAGGCATTTATTACGGAAATATAATTTATAATTCATAAACATCCATAACACAAAACTAACTCAAGGGATTCCTACCACAAGAGGTACAAGTATTAAGAAGTTCAATTAAATGACATATCAATAAAAATGAAGTTACAAATGCTAGTTTGAAATGGATTTACTAAAACAGCTAACTCAAAACCTGCCCAAGGCTGAAGCCATGCAATTAACAGAGTGGCCAATGATGCTGCTGAAATACTGAACAGGAGGAAGTATTCAAACAACTTCCCAACTCTGCAACTGTCACTTACAGGTGCTTTTGAAAGTTTTTGCATGTGCACAACTATAAGGGCTTCTGAAAGTCACCTTTGAGTTTTACTTTCCAGCGTCAATCACTTGCGGGTGCATTTGTAGGCAATCCTTCCTATTCCTCCTTCCACCAGGAGAACTGTCTCCAGCAGAAGTGATGTACAACCCTGGACAACTCTGGACTTGAGAGCTGCCTTCTAGCAATGATGCTCAATTTGCTTGTTACAGTCCAAGGACAGCAGTAGCCCTCCACTTGTGAAGGTTTCCATACACAACTATGCAGCACTCCGTTTTTGATGTTACACTGGTCCCCTGCCTGTTGTAGTTTACTTAGGGGACATCCTCACTCACAGTCTCATACTGCAGCTTGTAAGTCCCACTACCATTCAGCTTGAGCTAGGATCAATGTGGTTAAGCCACTCTGGCTCAGCAATGCATAGGAAGGTGTGCGCCAAGCCAGTCGCTAAGCCCAAGCTGCCTTACTGATGTGGGCACATCACTAGCACCAAAGCTGAAAGTGAGCACACACTTAGCAGCCCAGATCAATCAGTTCCCAGCTCACACTCAAGTTCCTCAAATCATCTGTCGCAACCAACCAGACAGACTGTCGACATGCTTGCTTCTTACATGCCAACTCTGATTGTCAAAATAACTTGAAAAACACTGCTGTGGAAAACAGGTAGGAGGTAACACTGAAATCTGTGATAAGTTAACCAGCCAAACACAAACCATGCTGTTCCTAAAACCACAGGAAAAACTGCTTTATACTGGGATAATGTCAGAGGCTGACTGATTGGATATGTCATCACAACATCCATGATTTTGATGTCTTAATATCACAGTTGGACTACTCGTTTATTGTTGGTTATAGGAGTTAATCTATAACTTCAGCAATATTTTGCTAATGTCCTTTCCTGAAAGTGAAGCATTAACAAAATATAACAGAAAATAAAGTTTGAGAAAGCTGCTGCTTATCGTTTCACCTATGGATCAGAATATCCTGCCTATAAAAACTATGTGTGTATTTTCCCTACCATTGTATTATCTAGGTGTATCACAGCCTAATACGTTTGCCCTCTCAGTGTGATGTATGGAAATGCTATTCTTATTTTGTGAACTGACAAAATCCACAGAAAGACTAGATGACTTTCAAATCACCAAGAAGTCTGGTGTAGGAAAAAGAAATTAACTTTCCTCTTCTCAACTTATCAGTAATCCAACAGCGGCCTTGTCAGAGACAGCATTAATTCTAACAATCTTACTTGAAAGTAGAAAAAAACAAAGAAAACCCCCAAAACTCACACTTGCCTACTAACAGAGTTATATTTTAGTTGCTGAAAGTTTATTAGATACAGGGGTCATTTTATTTTGCTGTTTCAAGGAGAAAGAGCCTACCATTTCACCTGAAGACTGTCAAAACTCTGGCTTAGTCAGAGCTGCTCACTCAGTAACAGCTTCAGTGCTATTTTCACAAGGAAAAATCCCTCATGCTAGGGTCCATACATTAGCATATAGACTTTTAGGTCAGAGATCCATTTGTCAAGTAGCTAGAATGAGATCTTAAAACTGGAATTAGTAGCCAGGGAAGGCAGGCAATAGCATCTTGTACTGCTTGAAGCCTTTTCATTCAGTTCATTTGGATTTCCATAACTTACATGCAGAAATTCAGGTTAAAACTAATAAAAGTAAGAACTTCCTTCGTAAACGTGGGTGGAGGGGGGGAGGAAGAAGATGAACAAAGTTTACTAGCAAGCTAGGAGGTAAAAAGACATTTAAATACAGATGCTACCTGATTATTCAAGCTGAAAGTGATCCTCACACTTTGCTGCACTTACAAATCAGAGATGACAAGCTTTCCTTAAGGGGAGATCTTAATTCTGTTTTTAAGCTAGTTCACCTTTCTGACTAGCAGTGCTTAGCTCTTTCTTGGATTCAGTTTCAAGAAGCCATTCTCCATCCATGAGCTCTTTTTTGTAGGTATTCTCTCTTTTAATTCATATTATAGTTGCATCAATCGAGAATGAGCTACTCGGAGACAATCAGGAAAACCCATCCTGCTACAGGGGCCATCAGAGCTGATAACTTAAAATTCTCCCTCAATTTGTTGATATTAGGATCAAGTCTTGCTTTCTTCCAATTTTGTCAAATGGACTTGGAGGAAAGAGAGGGAAAAAGGAGAACCAAAGCCAGGTGACATGGTCTAAGTAAAAACTTCCCATTTATCTGAAAGTTCTACCATCTTAATTGGACTTCTCCTTTACTTTCCTTTCTACAGAAACATGACTAACGAAAGTCTCCTCTGCATATAGTATTGCTTACCACTTTATCAGAGGTAAGTTGAGGAAGAGGGGAACTCCAAATTTTATTTTTTCCCCCCTCTGTACATACCCTGTCTATTTAGATGAAACAGACAACTGTCCTAAAGAGTTTACATTTGTTTAGTGCCCAACATAACCAGGGTCATTTGACCTTTGACCTTCAGTCAGTCCTGTAATAAATATAATTAACATATTATCTGAGTGCCAATCATACTATGGGCAGCTAAGCCTAAAGTCTTTCTGACATGCATCATCTGAGCACTGAAAAGAGAGGACAATGCACCTGCAGGACTCTACAGAAGAGGGACAGCAGGTGCCTATCACCTATCAATAATATAGAGGAGCTACCGTAGTATTATTACTAATAATTCTTCAAACATCTTCTTTCAGATAATATGTCCTTGCTATATACATCAGAGATACTGTACAAGGAGTTAAATGCTTTTCTTGATACAGGGTTGCTAAATAAATACATGGTATGATTAAGTTAAGAAAACGTGCTCTTTACGTGGAAGTGTCATGTCCTGGAGCTGGAACGAGTCTCCTCTGCACATAATTCTGTTTACTGCTTTATCAGAGATAAGGGGAGGATGAGGGGCATTGCAAACACTGACTAGGGGTGCAGGAACTGTCATAGGCCATATTAAAATATATATCTAATATAGATATGTAAAATTGTTAAGCAACAAGTCAGAAATAGCAAAGTGTCTAAAGAAAAGAGCACAAAAACATGAAGGCTGTAGCTAAACCCTTCTTGCAAATATTCATGTTTAATATTATACTAAAAAATAATGAGCTAATGGAATGAAGCTAAGTCTAAAAGTTTCAAATGACATTTTCTGACAAGGTGATATCGTTAGCTGTCAAATAACATCAACAAACATATTTGGAAAAACTTAACTTTAAAAAACAAGAAAGAACAGAACAATAAAAAGCAAGGTAGAGAGAACAGTCATGTATGAAAGGTTTTCAAAAACACTATTCCAAAGCTTTCCTTTAATTACCTGGTAAACTGATATGTAAGCATTTTCATTATCTTCTTCCAATACGATGATACAATTATCACATTTTGATCCATAGCACAAGAAAATATAGTTGAAGGAGGGTTTCTAGAAAACCTTTCATGTAAGGAATTACAGATTTCTAAAGACTGAAGTGGAGTGAAACCAAAATGTATTACGTAAAGAAAGTAAGAGGCAGGAATTAGGATCACTGCTTAGGACAGAAAACTAGGGGAGGAACAACAGAAGCAGGCTGAACTAAGTATGCAATTCTCAGCCATATGCTTTAAGTAAAAGATTAAGCCCCTGCAGATATCCCTCTGTTGATTTTAATGAAATATAACCAATCTCAAAAAAATCCACCTTTCACTTTATTTTTATAATGCATTTCATAAGACATTGGTGCTACATCAAAAAACTAAAAATTAATAAAAAAAGGAAGTTTTAAACGACTCACACAACACTATTTCCTAGGGAACTGATGTAGCTAGCTGTGAAATAGTCTCTCCAAACATACCAAAAGAAATTCAGCTTTCAATTTGATTAAACACTGTTCTTTGTGCTAGACTGGAACCCTCAAGCCAAACAAGCCATATATTCTTATTTCTACTGCCACCTAGTGTATTTTTGGATTTCCTTCACCCAAGAAAATATTTACAACTGAACTTACACTGAAACTTTTAAGATGAAACTAAATAAACAGTAGCTTTTCACACTCAAGATATAAACTCTATACATCTTAATATGGTCAAACCTGAATGGTATGTTTTTAAAGGAAACTTATTTCTACCTTCCATCTGCTTTGAAGAGGTCTCTAGTATATCAAAGATTAATTAGGTACAAACACAGGAAATTCAGAAATACAACTGTCACCAAGTGGAATGCATTTCTTTTAGTGTATTGCACTAAAACTGCATTACTGATTAAACATACTATTTTCAAATATCTTCAAAAGCTCCTTATTTCAAAGACATGACTGGGATTTTTCTCAGCTAAATTTACATATACTGCTGCACACCTGTATTTGACCTGGTCACTCAAGATTACCTCTATGGTCAATGGAAAAAAGTAGGTGCCTTCAGACAACAAGTCATTTACTTATATTTTCAAATTGTCTGCATAACCGTAATGAATATAGGCTTTAAACCTCTACGTACTTGAATATTCAAGAATCACATTGATTAGTGCAGTTGGAGAACCATTGTAAAGATTTATAAGTCAAGAACATGAAATCCAACACTGCGTTAAAATTCAGGCTACTGCTGGGCTGAAGAGGAGGAGATACAAATAAGGAATTTCTTGTAAAAGTTAATTATGCTTCAGAAAGTAGGCAGGGAGAGAGAAAAAACTAGAGAAGGTATCTTAAATATTACTGGCTCTGTGTATGGCTTCAAAGAGTCAATAAGGAAAAGTTCTGAGAAAAGGTGAAAGTACACTCAAGCTCCATGTTACAGTCACTATCCTGAAGGCGAAATACCAGGTGATACCTGCAATTCTTAATGCCCTTGTGCAAGCCGTTTTGTTCAAAAGAGCATTTCCAAATAGTGAAAACACTACAACTGTCTCTCTGAACCCAGCTGAATAAATTCTGAGCAAAGCCAGCTCCATTTTGTGTGTACTATTTTCCCAGAATCAAGTTCTGGAATAGCAGGGACCTTGCCACATTGAGGCAAGCAGGGACAGAGAAGCAACAACTATCCAAAAGCAGTAAGAAACCTGGAGAGGCATGAAACATTAGAAATTAAAAAAACATGGACAGAATTACTTCTCTTTTGAGTTCTACCTGTACATCTGTTGAACTTTTTGTGTTCTAACACTTTGAATTTTATCCTAAGGTAATCTCATTCCTCCTATAGAGCTGACTAAACTTAACCAGCCCAGCATAACTCAGGGCAATGTATTATAACACATCTCAAGTGTCCAGATGACATTGTAGTAGCTTGTAGCAAACCTTAAAAGGTCATCTATACTTTTAAATATCCCATATTTGAACTGCCTCCTCGGCCTGCCTGTAACTCTTGTGTATGTTACCAAGTCTCTTAAAATACTGTTACTTCAGTTTAGTTAAAATCAATCACCTTCCCCTGTTCCTCATGAAAAAGAAAACAAACAGAAAGCAAGCAGTTCTGCATTTTATCTGAGGTGCAGATGAGACACTAGGAAAAACTGTGTCCTTACAACTGCCGCGTTGTAGTGGAATAGGTCACCCAGAGACACAAGGGAATCTCCATCCCTCTTCAAGGCCTCCTAACTAGACACAGCCATGGCTGACTTTATGTACCATTGGCAACAAGACTAGATGACCTCCAAAAGCTCCCTCTGACATGTCTGTGATTCAACTCCTCCTTTCCCTGGTATATTAAAACATGATGAGCCAGAGGAAGATGAGGGTGGTGTTGCAGTGGAACTGCTTAGTGCTAAAATTCTCTCTATTGCCTGTTGCTTAGAAAGGGGTTGGGATGTTAAAAAAAAGTATGTTTGTTTTAACTGAAAAGGGACAAAAAATCTTTTTCTTCTTTATTCCTTCTCCAGGGTACAGCATAGCACAAGTGGGGCTAGAAATGCTGCTTTTTTTGAGTTACAGGAGGAAATAGTTAAGAAGATGGAACACTTAAACATTTCAGGCATCCTTAGTGCCATTAAAGCACGTTACTTCTGGTAGTAACCTGATACTAGTTTTGTCTGGATAAATTATGTCTCTGTACAGATGGTGAGGTCCATTCTTCCTCGCCACAACAAAAAACCCCATAATTTTTGTTGAGACAGACAGGAAGGGCAGTAAAAAAAAGGAAAAGACGTGTGGAGTAACAAATCTTGATAACTTCACTTTAACACTGTCTAAACTATTATATTATTACATTAATTCTGAAAATAAGCTGCAAAAGAGATCCTAATCATTATTATTACATTATTTAATTTACAAATATAAAAATATAGTACATTACAGTAATATTGGTTCTGTTGAAACTATCAGACACTGTTCTGTCTCAAAGAATATAAAATACTTCATGTTTGTTTGAGAGCAAGATATCCTACAGATAATGTGATGTTAATAGAAAAGTAAACACAGCAACCTTATTCTTAAAATCCTGAAATCAGGCCAGAAAATACATCACAAGAGTCCAAAATTTTGCTACGACAAATGACAAAGCCACAGAGCCCTTTCACTACTACAGAGTAGCTAACCTAGAAGCCTATAAGCCGCTACAAATGTTACAGCCATGAAGAAATACAGACATTAGGTTAAGTGAAATCTGTCAAAGCTAACTGATAAATAATTTCTTGACATTCAACTATCAAATTTCCTTTATGTGACCTTTCAGTATTGGTAATGAGGTGCTTCCTAGCCTTAGTTTAACTTTAGCCTGAACTCATTAATGCCTTTCAAGAGCTTCTCAATTATCTTGGATCAGGGATGAAAAAAAAAAAAAAAAATCTGGAAAGTTGCTTTAGAGAATATTCATACCTTTGCCAGGCATCTGAGCAGCAGAGGTCTGGAAAAGTTGACCTGAAAAGAAAGCAACTGAACTCTCCAGCTATAAGCTTCTGTGTTTGTTTATCACGTGTTATAACTGCAATTCGAATAGGTCTTGAAGCAAACTGTTGATGCAGCAAGGGTGGTTTAAATCTGCTGGCAAATGCTGTGATTGAGTTTGTTCTAGCACTGACCACCTATACTGAAGGCTGCTACCAGTAAACTTAACTTCATTCATTGATCTTACAATGAATACGACAGTCTGGCACAGAAGTTTATTTATGAAGCTTGTCATACATGCAGTTGTCCTGCTCTTGTTCTGACCAAAATGCTAAGCATCAGAAAGCTTCACAGCCAACTTGACAACAGAACCAGACAGATGAGAATACTTAGTGATGGATTCAGGGTTCCCCTCCTCCACCAAAATATTTTCAATCTTTATACTATTCATATAGCATATATTCATATTGCATACACACATACACATACACACACAAAAAAAGCTCAATATCATCAAATCTCAATGTTTTAAAAGTCTGAGCAGGTAACAAATGTCATGGCAGCAGTATCTGCATTTTATATGAACAAAAACAGGCAATGGTGAATTTCTATAGTACTCTCTTAGTATATCACAGCAGCCAAAAAGTTCCAGATTTATATCAGATACAGCTCTTGGACACTAGAGGCACCTGGAGGAAGAGATAAAAGTACAGGTAATCACCATGCAGATGCTAGCCAGATCTACCAAGGACAATCACAAATATGTCCCTGGGGTTTTAGCACAAACAATGGTCTTGTCTAATGCATAGTACTGTTTACCTATTTAGCATAGCTATCAGACAACCTGACAAACACAAGATTTTCCAAATACTGACATAGTATTGGTGACTTTGGTTGCCTAATTCCCAGTACTTCCAAGGGTTGCTGGTAGAAGGTTGGACAGTAAAGTAGCTGAAGAATGAAATTATCAGGAAATTAGACTACATAGTGACATAAAACACACTACTAGCCTAGAAAGGCTTTCTAAACTTTTAGATAGATATCAAGATCTTCTCACAATACCTAAAGGTCTTGGAAAGAGGGACAACTTGTGACAATCAAGTATTTGACTTTCAGTAATAATACCATCTTGTCCTCCTTATAATGATGTATTTTGAGTAGTATCCTAAAGCTCACTGAAGATTCAGATATCTTCTGCAACAGTTGCCATCTTACTTCAGAAACCAGACTATCACCTATATTTTGTTTAAATCAGGTGTAGAGTACAGAGTTACACAAGAAACATTAAAGTAATTCACCAGGATAAATTTGACAGCATCAGCTAGCCTAGTGACCTTAATGTGGATTCATAAGTTATGGTTGCTTCCAAAGTATTATACATAACAACAAAGAGTTCTCTGGTATACATAGAACAGAACATTTAGCTATAAATGCTAGATGGATAGTATTTACAAAAGCTTCTAGTTTCTTATATTAGAATACTTATTGTACTCACCTCAACTGACTGAAGTTTTTCATCATGGAGATGAGGTGACCTCGGGTAAATATCAAGAAGATGAGGAGGATCATCAATACGTGTTCTTCTAATATGGTGTTTAAGAACTTCTTTATAATCAAATGAATCAAAGTTGGTTTTCCACAGTAATACCTGTAAGAATATCAGAATATCAGTAACTACTTGAAGCCTATTCTGTGCCCAAAACATAACTATTCAGTGAAGTCTGTTATTACTAAAAGATCATGACATCAGAATGAGCCTGCTGTCATCACTTAGTCTGATCTCTACTATAACACAGGCACTTCTCCAGAGTATCTTGTACTTCAATTCTAATAGATGTGGTTCAATCTATTAAAAAAAAAAAAAAAAATCTCTAAAAGATGTCTCAATAATCATAAACCAAAGCAAACTTCTGTCCCACTGGACTGTACTAAGTTATTTTTCTGCCACATCAAGGGGTCATATACTATCAAATTTCTGTCCCCTATAATGGCTTGCAGGTCAAACAAGAAAGTTTGAGGGGATGAGAGAAATGACAGAGTTCCCCAGAACTCTGAAGCATCTGGTTCCAGTGTTTTAGCAACAGGAATCTGTTTTCTGAACCTTGTCCAATCACATTCAAGGTAGAAACAATATACAACAGTTACACCATGGCCAAATGCAGAAATAAGGTAGTAGAATGCAGAGGTAAGATAGCAGAAGGTAGTCTATCCAGCCTTATGGATAGACCAGGAAACCAAATCATAACGCACAATGTTGCTCTCTCGTGTCACAAAACAATTGTATATGTAAGCAATTTAATTAAGTTTACCATAAGTTTACATGATTTGTGTCATCTTTGTTACTTTAAGTGCTAAGGGAAAAAAGAAAACAAAAAAGAAAGTTCATAACAGTTAGAAGATTGCAGTTTCCAAAAGTCCGATGTTGATTTTTTTTATAGCTGCTCCCTAGATCAGAGGAAACAAAGATGGGACCGTGATCTGACTTAAAATTATTTGCCTGTCCAGCCAAAAAATATTTTTAACAACTATTAAAAGTATTTTTCAGAAATTAATAAACTATACATAAGCAGCACAAATCACAGATTTGTTCAGAGAAATTCCAAGCAGACTAAATCATATTTTTACTATATTCCTAAGTAGCTGCATTGTTACAAGTTCATTTCAGGTTCAACATCTTTCATGACTCTGTGGAGTGGAAGACCCTAAATATGCACTGGGAAACAATAAAGATGGACCCAAACTAACTCAGACATTAGAAACAGTGAAAGTGGGATGCATTGATCTTGGTACAAACTACATAAACCTTCCTCAGAACCTGGCACTTGCAGGACATCTAGGTGTTAGATTAGTTGATTCACAGCAGCTCACTGTGCCGTAAGAGGGAGGGCCTGCTTTCTCTCCCTCCTCTTCTCAGTTGTGTAGTTCCACTACCTCCGTCACCCAATCCAGCACAAAGTTATTCACATTTTTTATGTGGCTTTTCCCCGTTTTTTCAGCCTAATTTTCTGCTGGTTTAGCAATTTGAACTGTCTCAGCACGGAGTGTAAATGAGGGTATAGGCAGGAGGCAGCAGAAGCAGGACCTTTCATCAGTGGTAAACATTTGAGCTGCTCAAGCTCTAAATATGTTTCATTTTGCTCTGAAGTGGAAGGCCATGCCACTGCAGCTTTACCATTACAGATAACAAAGCTAGTAAAACCAGCGTCGAAACATCCATATATGCTTTGAGTATCTCAACTGCAATGCAAACAGTGTAAAAGCAACTATGCACAACCCTAGAAAAATAGTTATTCCATAAGTAAGTATTTCCCTTTACATCCAGGCAGTCACTAGACCCAATGAGTTGTCTCTTCTATATGGTAAGAACTGAATTAAAAACACAGGCTACTACCATCTAAAGAAATAGGTATAACTTTGCTCTTTCATTTAAAATTAAACTAAAAGGTCTTGTATCTTCCATGGAAGCAGGTAAATGAAATAATTTGTCACGTGACCATATAGCCAAGAAGTGTGAAGAACATGAACTTCAGAACTCTACATGTTCGGGTTTTTTTGATTGAGGAAAGAAAACAAGAAGAAACAAAAGAAGTATCCAGTGTTTGTTTCAAATATTTAATGTGCTTCTGAGCAAAGCTTTCAGCTGGCTCTGCACCAAACAGAAAGAAACTTGAAACTAGAAGCAAAGATACTGGTTTTCCTTCTTTGATAGAAGAAAACCAGATTTTATCTCTTGCTTGAAAATGTAATAGTCTTGAAATAGTATGTATAGAGCAAATAATCCGTGGTAAATTTACAACAGATCAGCTGGCTCCAGCTCATGCTGTGGACAGACAGTATCTTTTTGATACTGCACAAGGGATAGAAGATGATACTTTTATGGCCAACCTCTGCTCATCAGCTTGACATTCCCGATCTGCCAGCAGAACTTTTCATATTAATACACCCCACATTTACAGTAAACCAACGTAATTCTATCATAGTGAGTTGAGAAGAGGTCCCACAACTATTCTCCTGGCAGACCTGGAAAAGGGCTGTGGACAGGTCAGCAGAAAAGGATGTTTGTGGAGTACACATGTGTATCCACCAACAGAAAACGGACACTGAGGAATAAGTTCTTATGTTTACTATAGATAAAGATATATACATAGGCAGGTACCACACAATGGTTAGCACTGCACATTTTGAAACTTACAATACAAAAGTGAAAGTTACAGCAAAGTAGCCCTCTCCCACAGGAACATTGACAAGAAAAAGGGAAAAGCTTCAACAGATAGATGCCTTTCTGTAAGTAAATAAAACCAGGATTCATTACTAGACCTACTATGACTACATTTTTAATTCAACATTTACCTAAGAAAGCACTTCCTGATGACACTGGATCTTCCCTCTCATGCATTCAGCATGAAACCACTATACCCAACTGCGGAGAAACATGAGTCATCTTATAGATTGTGCACTATAATACCTACTTACTCCATGATCCCGTGCACCACCAGCTCTACAGCATAGAGTCAGAGCAGGAGAAAGGCAATGACATGACTGTACTGAACATGCATGTCATTCAGAGGTCCCCAAATTCAAAGGAACCTTGCAATAAGACAGGCATTCCCAGGGTATGCTGGCATTTATTTGGGAGGCTGAGTTAGGCTTAATACTGTAGGTCCTTCCCATCATCACAGTTTCTCTGATGAATCTTCTGTCATGTGACCCAGTTTAATACATGCATTTCACTTCCTCTCAAGTCAAGTATAATATATCAATCATCATAAAACTGAAAAGAAAGTATTCATGAAAAGTAAGATCAACAATTCAGGATTACCTGGGAATCAAAGTTTCATTTTGGAACTGAAAAATGCTCATAAAAAACCCTTTAGTATGGAAAATAAAATGTTAGACTAGTGGCTCAAGGAATAAATATATTTTCCCCATTCCTGTTTTTTTTTTATTCTGCTTGTAAAATTAGTATTAGAAGTTTGCTAACATTTTCACTTTTCCAATAACTGCAAGTCTCGGCACTGTTTCTTACTAACACCTTGATAAAAGCAATTTTAATTTTTTTCGAGTGCTTTCAAGTCATTCTAGAAAGTGTGCTACCTGAAGCATCAAGTAAAAACCAGAAACAGACTGTATTCTTGCTAATGATACTGAAGTTTTCAATTGAAAAGTATTTATTATTTTCCAAGACTGTCTCTGTTACTGGCTGAAACATATTTCAAAATCCACAAAACATATAAACATGATTTATGGTAAATTCAAAAAAGATTTTAATTTCTATACCATGGCTTTCTGTGTCTACATTGAGCTTTTAGCTTTTTATAACAGGAAACAATGAAAAAGACAACTAATATTAAGGAACATTTCAGACTGTGAAACTTTA
The DNA here is from genome assembly GCF_047370975.1 of Nipponia nippon. Taxonomy (NCBI): domain Eukaryota; kingdom Metazoa; phylum Chordata; class Aves; order Pelecaniformes; family Threskiornithidae; genus Nipponia; species Nipponia nippon. The sequence goes on from NW_028262347.1 coordinate 49,049,176, forward strand.
AGCCTTGGGCTAAAGAAGTTCTTACTTTTTGGAGAATGTAACAACCTGATAGAGAAGATTCCAAGCTTGGTAGTATTTTTGTAATTGTGAGATTTATCACAGCAGATAAAGATTAATTGTATGATTTACTGTTTAATTTAAAATAACATTTTTGGTTTTAATGCTCAAACAACTCTTCCCTGTACAAAATCCAGTACTGTGCTGTTTCACCAGCGTAAATTAGCAAAGCTAACACAAGAATTTTTTTCCCAATTCTAGCCAAAGTTTTCCTAGTAGTACAACTTAATTCTTGCACTTACAGAGTAGTGACTTTAAAAGAAGTAAAAACATAATGGAGCATGTAGGCGTTAATACTAGTTGCAACACAACTACTTTGTTGACACTGAACTGCAACACTTAAAATATTTCTATTTAAAAATCATTCCTTTATTTTAATGTGTAAAACAGAAGTGGCTAGTACTATGGTCTTCTCCTCATTGTAACATCTGATTGAAAATAGTTAAGATCAAGTTTTTAAATGACGTATTTATCATTTTTCTCCTCAAATTTAACTTTAGACTAAACAAAGTCTATATAACACACTACTAGACAGAATGTATGTCAGCATACTGTAATTAGCGTGTTACTGTGATGTACTATATTTAACTCCCATCTACTGTAACAAACATTAAGACGTTTAATTTAAAGAGACAATATCACAAACCTGAGCATCAGTTCCACCTGAGGCAAATTTTTCACCACCTTTTGAAAAAGCCACAGAAAGTACAGGTCCCTGAAAGAAAAAAATAATTAGCATACAGTAAAATTACACTATTACTGTAATCATGGTATTTTAATGCAAAGAGAAAAACACTTATGCCGTTATCTAATATAAATAGACTTTTTCAATTTTAATAAAATAAGGAACAATTGAACTGTAGTGAAATTTTGCAAAACAGCTTGATTGAAAAGCTAGTATTGCACACCTTTAAGATGCTGCATTACAATTACTACAATCAATACTATGAAAATAGTGGCATTTTCCTTAGATTTTATGCTTTAACTCTGCAGTGAAAAAATATCAAATATATATTACATTACTCAAGACAATGTGTTCGAGTGATTCATTATGAAAAGTAGGGTTTCTTTTGCATTAAGAGGAAAGGGAGAAAATGTCTGCCATTCTTCACAAAAGTTATCTTCCATAAGCTTCCCCCTCCTTAGACAGCACTGTTTTTCAATAGACAAAAAGACTAATGTGACAAATAATTGATTTTGACAATCAAGAGAGTGAATTATTAATTACTTAACATTAAGCATGCATACAATATTGACAGATTAACCGCATAGTCGCAAGTAAAATTGGTGCATTTCCTTATGCACTTGTGACAAGGTGTATTAATACAACACTTTGCCGTCCACTAAGGTTTATCTGCAAGTTGCAAGGTACAAGACACAATGGCATAAATGTTACTTTCCCTTTGAAAAGATAAGATCTCCATTTAAACAGGATTGTGTATACCTTGTGTCCATGAAGAGTGTAAATAAGTCTTCCTTCTAAGAGGTCCAAAATCTTAAGGGTACCATCAGTAGAAGCAGTGATGAGATAGTTACCAGAAGGATGGAATGATACACAATTAACCCCTGCTCTGTGAACTAATTTACAGAAGACAATATTCAAAGATTGTAGGTATCTACTAACAGAAAATGTACACTTTATTTCTTCGCTCCTTTCTACTTCCCAAAGAACAACCTACTTCATTTGAGGGAGAAGCAACCAAAATGCTGGGGCATAGCAGACTCTCCAGAGAATTTGCTTAGTTCTGTTCTAAAAATTAAGGGAAGCATTGCAAAGGAATAATCAGGATTCAGACTGGATTTTTAGGATTGCTAGACTACAAAAAGACTACTTACAAAATGCCAATATGACCTGTTTGTTCACTTTCCCCGGTAAGGAATAAAATCATATAATCTAAATAAATCACATTTCATTGCAAAGAGATCAGTTCTAAAGAAAATACAACTAAGTACATTGTTTTTACCTTTGTAATGCTGCAGTAGCTTGTTCATTCGAATATCCCACAGTTTCACTGTATGATTGGAACCTGCAGAAGCTATACACGTACCACTTGGGTTGAAATCCACAAAATTTGCAAATCTAAGTATAATTAATGAAAATAGATTGATTACATGTTTCCACAGAAATATTTGGATAGATATATATATATATAAAACCCACAATATTAACACTGAGCTGCCACAAACTTGTGTGGAATCCACATGTATGGAAACTCAAATAAGGTATTTCAAGCAACTGAAATAAGCATAAGAAAATAAGATGTGCATGATAAATCAGACTGTATAATCTGTTTTTTGTTAAAAAGATAGTATAATTGTCCTGACTCAAACCTTCACAGTTTGTGTAAGAGTACAAAGTTCCTAGAAGAAAGCGCTGCAAAGAGTTTGTAAGCAGCAAGTGAAATATTTTTGCCTAAGAACAGAATATTTAGCTATAACAACCTTTTACCTTGGAAAAAGGATAGAGATGGCAGCCATGAAATTAGCAAAGCACATATACAAGATTAATATTCCATTGCATTTGTTAATTAAAACTCTGGTTCCAAGATGTCCAAGAAAACTGCAGATAAATAAAAGCAAGTATTTTCTAAACCTAAATAAGGCAGGTCACTGAAGTTAACAGAATACTGTTTTCATCAACAAGCAGAGAATTCTTAAACTTCTCTTCTTGTTGAAGCATACAATATCAAATAGCATTATCAAAACGGAAGAAAAACATGAAAACGTTCAAAAATCCAAGAGCAATCTGACTTCTCTCTGGCTTATTTCTTGACTGTTGGAAAACAGCTGGATAAGTGTAGCCAGTTAACCTCTTTAGAAAAACGTGAAATGAATTATTTTAGTTTACATGGGTGGTAGAAGTTTGATTTATTTTCAGATATAACAAATATAGATGTTAATACCACAAAACATGAATTTAATCTCATTAAAATTACACATTTACATTTCTCCTTTTTTCTAGTAACACTTACCCTCCATAATCTAAGAAGCTATCAATACAAGTTTTATTTCTCATATCCCAGATCTTAACAGATTTATCCTCACTGCAAGATGCTATTAGTCTTCCATCAGGTGAAAATCTGGAACATGCAAGTGTATACATTACTAAAAAACTGATATTACCTAAATCAGCATTAGACACGTAAGTAGCAAAACACCAAAATGAAAAAAGCCTGTTTGGAATTAAGATGTGTAACATTCAACAGACATTTTAATTTTTCATATTTCTCATGGAGTAATAAAAACGAAAAGAAAAGCTTCTCGCGCCACTCCTCCCCTCTCCATTTCACAATCAACTGCAACTAAAAAGAGCCATAAGCGAGAGAAAGAGACAGAGGGGAGAGGGGAGGTAACAGCAGCCTAAGGTTGTCACTTCAGATGCCAAAGGGATTATTATAGAAAACTATAGGCAAAAAGACAAAAAGGACACAGTAGAACCTTGCATTCAATTTTAACCTACATATATATTCTCCTGTGAGTTCTCTCTAGCCTTACAAACTGTCAAGCAAAACATTCATGATTATTCCTAGACTAGCAGACTAGGTTTTTAAACAGGAAAATTGATTTGTCTATAATTTCACCAATCATTATTATTTCTCACATTGAACAACTATGCAAGGACATTAGAACACTGTTCAAGAACTTCCACATATGATTTCCTATAGCTTTTATTTTTCTTTTCAATGATTAGATACTTTGGAACTTTGTAGGGCTTTGCATTTCACCAGTATTAAATTTCTTTCTCAAGAGGTTTAAATCAGGCCTCTCTTAGCTGCAGATTTTCCATTAATATGGAGGAAAGAAAAAAAAAAATAAATCAAAGAACAATCTTTTCTTGCCTTTGAAAAGCTGCCCTGCCTTTAAATAGAGTGCGAATCTTAACTTGCAGTACAAAGGCCATTTCTTTTACCTTTTCCAGTTACATAAGCTTAACTCATTTTGACTCATGACAATTCTTTTATGCCACTACTGTTCCAAGAATAATTGAGAAAACCCCTACTGTGCATAATAAATCTAGAAACAAGTGAATGCTGTGAAATAAGTTAATGCAGCACAAAAACATACAGTACTGGAGAAACAGACAGGATACTGACTGAAAATAAATACAGAAGACATTATTTGTCCTTTAAAGCAAAAGAATTAACACCCAGCAACAGATTTAATATGTACATATATTAACACAGAACAAGCTTTCAGACTTCAACTAGGAGATACACATAAAACGTGCCTGTGTGTATGACTTATTTATTAAAATTTTATTATCAGTGATAGATTATCTTTTATCATTCACAGATTTTTCTCCTCTTAGTTTTGCCCTGAGAAATAAAAACCCTTTGTTAGGAGTTCTGATTCTTTACAAAGACAATAAAAACAACGCTTACTTGGCACAGCGAACCCAATGAGTGTGTTGAAATAGGGAAAACAAAAGGCGCTGATGGCGAACACTCCATATTTTTATTGATTTATCATTGGATGCTGAAACTAGAAAGTAGCCATCATGCGAGAAGCTCACGCTACGAACAGATGCTGTATGACCTTTTAATACTGACGATTCTCCATGACTGGGGAAAAAAAACCAACCATACCAAAACACAATTATATTAAACTGAAAAAGTTTAAAATTCCATAAAACTCAAAAGTTAACATTTTTGGAATCTTATCCAAATGAAAAAGCAACATATACAGGCTAAATCTTAGTATTGCCAATATTTTTTGCCTTATTTGTATATTAAATTCTAAAATAACAGACTTTAAAGTAATTGTATTTAATATGACCAATTTTAGAAAACAGTGCAATTAACCAGCAGCATTAGCCTTCATACAGTATTTGAAAGAGAATTTACTATATTTTTTGATACAGTAATCTACTAAATGCTTAAGAGTTAAAGTAACATCACTCTCTAGCTCATAATCACTACTACTTGAGAACAGTCTAACAAAAGCCAGTTCAAAATACTTCTTTTTCCAAAAATGCTAATATTTTTGTTTCCTTCATCACTTGTCTCCTGAAAATTAAGTGCAACCATGCAATCCTTATTAAAATAAATGTATCCTTTAAGCCAGAGGAATACTACCAAGCATAGTCCTACACACATGAAATTATGACCTCTGAATTGCTGTATTTTTCTTTGGAAACTACAGAATATTCAGTAAAGAACAAAGTAACACAGTAAAGAATTGTGTTTCTTGTGCTCCCAATCTGTTTCTGTCAAAGCCCAGTCAAGCACGTGGGAAAGAAAGATAAACTTTTCTTGCGTAAAGACTCCAATATTCACATTGCACATTAATGAAAGGCATAGCCAACATCACCCAGTTATACTCACATGCAAGGAATCCATAGCCTGACAGTACGATCTTGAGAACCTGAAGCAAGTAGCTGCCCATCTGGTGAGAACTGTACGCTGGTCACTGCTTCCACGTGGCCTACAAATTTGTAAGCTCTGCATTGCGTCTTCAGCTTCCACACCATAAGAAACCTATCCAAAGAGGAGGTAGCTGACAAGAAATAAAAGATATTATGAGTCTGCTCGCTGTTATTAGAAAAATCAGAGCTAATGACTATGGATTTGGATTCACCAGTGAACTTACTGAGTATTGGGGGGAGGGAGCAGTTATTGGGTTTTAATGGATACTTGGCCTGAGCAGAAGCCTGGCAGCCAGCAGTGCCAACACCAGGCTTTAGGAAAGACATCGGAAGGCTGGGAGGAGTAAAGGATAATTCTTAACAGGTAGCTCTCCCACATATTAAGCAAACTGGCTTACAAGTACTTTAAAGATATAGAACAAAAAATCCAAAGTTGAACATCGTGCACATGTCATTAAGTATGAATCCAGATTTGGCATTACCAAATACTAAGAACAAGAGACAAATTCTTCAGTCATCAAGTGTTTAACTCTGAAAAGACAGGCCAACTTTAACACAAGATATCATTCCTAACAGCAGTGACCTGACACAAGCAGTGACCTGAAGTTCTCCTTTCCCTGGGACATCCACAAGCATTTTCCTTGCTCTCCCTCTGGACTCCCTATTGCCTACTCTCACACAGCATCCTCTCTCCATCCTGAGGCAGGTTTCTCTCTTGAAGCCACCCACTCATTACCATGACACTCAAAGGCTATTATTATCTCTGATACTGCAGTTCCAGCCCAGCTGACACCACCCCAGGGGTGGTAGAGGGCAGATGTTCAGGACCTGCACAGGAAAGAGGGAGTAACTGAGAAATCCATTGCAGAATTATTTTCGTGAGGCACACAGGCTGATGTGAGTCTATATCCGAACAGTATGCGAGAGGCGTAAACCCAGAAAAGGAAACTCTAAGCCAAAACACTCAATCTACATTCAACTTTAGCCCCTGTCCTGCCAAGGAAACCAGGTTCCTTTACCATTAACAAGGCTCAACCAAGCCAGGCTACTCCCCATTGATTCAGCCTGCTTGCTGAAATCAACTTTGGTTCATATGGCTGTACAGTAAACATTTTATCTTAGCTAACCACAAGCACAAAATACAAGAGTCTATAGGGTAACAGTGTTGCCAGCAATCATTTCCATTATCAATACTAACCTTAAAAATAGTTTTATACATGAAAAATCTACTGTATAATTTACTATTATCGAATAAACTCCTCTGTTTTTCTTTTTATTCCATTTTAAGGGATTTTGCCTAATTTATAAAAATGCTTTTCCAATTTACTCAAGCATAGTATCTTAATAATTGCTTCTTTATCCTTTTATGCATTTTTCTCCCCTCAAGTTCATGTCATCTATGCATTTAAGTGTTCAAAAGGAGAGGAGCAAGGACCTTCCAGGACAGATTATACATGGAGTCCTACAGCAATGCAGACCAGCCCCAGTTGTTACGTTCTGTCAGCGCTTGCTAAGTACACCAGTATGACAGTCTGACTTTCAATTACTAGACCACCAGTAAATGGTCCACAACAGATCTCCAAGGCTAATTTAAAGTATTGGAACTGAAACAAAAGAAACACAGAAGGTCCAGAACAGTTTTTTAAGATGGGCTGTACAACAAACAGGTCTGTTGCACATGCTCCACAGAGGAAACGCAACAACTACAGGCCTGTCAGCGTGACCTCAGTGCCGGGAAAGGTGATGGAGCAGATCATCTTGAGTGCCATTATGCGTTGCATGCGGGACAACCGAGGGTTCAGGCTCAGCCAGCATGGGTTCATGAAAGGGAGGTCCTGCTTCACTAACCTGGTCTCCTTCTATGACAAGGAAACCTGCTTAGTGGATAAGAAGGCTGTGGATGTTGTCTACTTGGACTTTAGTAAGGCCTTTGACACTGTCTCCCACAGCATTCTCCTGGAGAAGCTGGCTGCTCACGGCTTGGATAAGCGCACTCTGCGCTGGGTTAAAAATTGGCTGGACAGACGAGCCCAGAGAGTGGTGGTTAACGGAGTCAAATCCAGTTGGTGACCAGTCACAAGTGGTGTTCCCCAGGGCTCAGTATTGGGGCCAGTCCTGTTCAATATCTTCATTGATGATCTGGATGAGGGGACTGAATGCACCCTCAGTAAGTTTGCAGATGACACCAAGTTGGGTGGAAGTGTTGATCTGCTGGAGGGTAGGAAGGCCCTACAGAGGGATCTGGACAGCCTGGATCACTGGGCCAGGGCCAACTGTATGAGATTCAATAAGGCTCAGTGCCGAGTCCTGCACTTGCGTCCCCACAACCCCATGCAACACTACAGGCTTGGGGAGGAGTGGCTGGAGAACTGCCTGGCAGAAAAGGACCTGGCGGTGCTGGTTGACAGCCAGCTGAACATGAGCCAGCAGTGTGCCCAGGTGGCCAAGAGGGCCAGTGGCATCCTGGATTGTATCAGGAAGAGTGTGGCCAGCAGGACCAGGGAGGCAATAGTGCCCCTGTACTCAGCACTGGTGAGGCCGCACCTCGAGTACTGTGTTCAGTTTTGGGCCCCTCACTACAAGAAGGACATCTAGGTGCTGGAGTGCGTCCAGAGGAGGGCAACGAAGTTGGTGAAGGGTCTAGAGCACAAGTCTTATGAGGAGCGGCTGCAGGAGCTGGGGTTGTTTAGCCTGGAGAAGAGGAGGCTGAGGGGAGATCTTATCGTTCTCTACAAATACCTGAAAGGAGGTTGTAGCGAGGCGGGGGTCGGCCTCTTCTCCCTAGTAACGAGTGATAGGACGAGAGGAAACGGCCTCAAGCTGCACCAGGGGAAGTTTAGGTTGGATATTAGCAAAAACTTCTTCACCGAAAAGGTAGTCAGGCATTGGAACAGGCTGCCCAGGGAAGTGGTTGAATGTCCATCCCTGGAGGTATTTAAAAGACAGGTAGACGTGGTGCTTGAGGACGTGGTTTAGTGGTGGACTTGGCAGTGATAGGTTAACGGTTGGACTCGATGATCTTAAGGGTCTTTTCTAACCTTAACAATTCTGTGATTCTATATACCAGAACCACGTTTAGAGGTGAAAGACAGAATTTGTCCTTGCTGTAGTAATGAAAATATTTGATCAAGTGCAAAATATAACTAGAAAAAAGAAAGAAAATTCACACTGATCTGACTCCAATAAGCAACTTAATCCAGTTTAAAAAAAAAAAAAAGGCACTGAGGTTATAAACACCAGTGCTTTCTGTACATGCCCAAGTATGGCTGACATATCTCTAGGTAATTTGCTTTTCTGGTGATGAGTCATAACAGAATTTAACACCAAAGAATAAAGACTTGGCCTTATGCAAAGGCCAAGTTTATACACTGCCTTGCTGCAGTTCTCTAAACAGATATGTGAAGCCCAGACTACCACAAAAATTTTTCATGGCATTTCATAATGAAACCAAGTTCAGTTTATAAGTTGTAAATATTGATGGTATACTTTTTCATATATACACATGCGTATATGCAGACATAAGTTGCCGCAAGATGGAATTACTATTACACTCCCATTTCCCACAATACCACAGTAGTGGCTACAAGGAAGTTGTGCAAAAGATCAGAAAAGACATACTCAGCCAGGCTGTAACAGCTCAATGTACCCCTTGGTCACCCTTTTTTCCCCCCAAATACCGAAGCATCCTCAATACAGTTAACTCACCCAGTGCAAGAATTACAGGTCAGATGGAGTACAGGGCTGTGCACGTGACATATGTAAATATTCAAACACCACCAACCACCAAAAACCCACACACTTTACAGGAACCCTGCAAATCTCAGTGTGAGAAAGTGCAATGTCACAATACAAACATATTTAACAGTGATTTGCAAGATTTCCTACTTGAAGGAAAACAGTTATTAATTAAACCTCTGTCAAGGGAGCTGATCTGGAAGTCTAAGTGCAGTGGATAAGTTATGATGAACTTTTAATAGCTCCCATGAAGTTCAAGTTCATCATGGTTTTTACTGTACACTGTATGTACTTACACAAGTGGAACAGAACAGAAAAGAGTCAGCACACTAGCCAACATTTAATTATCATTCTGGATTTTATTTTCTCAAAAGAAACCCCAAGGCCCTCCCACATTTATTCAGTGTTAAGTTTACATTCAATTTCTTTTAAGTCACTCAAAATCAGTAGTTTAAAATATATGCAACTGTTCCCCAAACTTTCAAAGTCTGACAGAATAGAAAATCTTTCAGAGTTTCAGATTTTCCAGAAATCTGTACACACTGAAAAACAACTGGATTGGAGTATTTCTGTAGAATTGCTGCAACTCGGTTCAAAACTAGTGGAACTTGAAATGGCAAGTTTTTTTTTTTTCTTCTCTCCTTCTCTAGCTGCCACTCCCCCCCAACCTTTTTTATTCCCATTTGGAACAAATTTAGTTTTATTTATTTATTTATTTATTTTAGGGCCAGGTTATTTACTTTCGCTTTTTTTTTTTCCTTTTAGTTTTTAAATAACCACAAAAATAGAATGGGAGGTGGTGGGGAGAAGGAAGAAGAGTTCAGATACATAAAGAAAATAAGTTTTCAAACTTTAAGAGGCAGACTCACTTAGACTTATTGCTTAAATAGATAAGGAACACTTTGAATGTCAGTTTTAACATGAAGGTAGTTCTTTATATGAAATCTAGTTTTTGTCAAGTCCTAAAAAAGTTAATTGTATAAAAGTTGCATAGTCCATATTCACACCATTTAATTACTTTCATCTGAGGAAACATGCATTGCACAGACAACTTATGCTCTGCCATGTAGAACTCAGGCTTTTTTCCTGTCATTTCTATTGAATGTAACTGTTTAAATCAAGCTTTTCACAAAAGCACATACTTTGTATAATTTATTGCCCCAGTACATAATGACTGCTGCTTTTAAAAATTTGATAAATGGCTTATAACTTGTGGGTCCACAAAAGAATTCCTTGCTGCAGAGTGGAATGGAATTTTTCAGGAATGTCTCCCTTATATAGTAAAGAAGTTCCCTTTTTTTTAAAAAAAAAAAAAAAAGCAAAACCAACACAGCTTGGGGGCGGGGGGGGGGGGGGGGTGGAAAAAAAAAAATCAAATTCCAAGTAACCTCCTAAAAATAAGTTCAAGACTTAAATCAACCCATGCCACATAGTGGCAAGCATTTTTAGCATGATTCAACACTACATCCACAGCTCCAAATTTTCTTCTTCTGTTCCCCTTCTATCTTAGCCTGCTTCCACCCAAGCCTCTCAACTCTTTAGACCCACTAAGATTCAAGAATACATCTTAATTTACTCTTGCTTAATTTTTGGCAAGTCTTCACTTATTTCACGTCTCACTTGCTCCCTCTTAAACCTTCTACCTACTAACACCTGCAGCAAATGCACACCTACTACATTCCTCAAGTATCCAGATTTTTATTGCTCATTAGCTCATGTTCCTACCTACCAGCCCCATGTCAAGCATTACTACATTGTGGCTACTGAAGAACATTTATCGCTTCAGTGAAAGCAATCAGAAAAGCTGGAATGGCTGAAACATTAAGATAAGCATTCAACTTAAATCATATAAAGCTAAAAACACAGATACCAACACAAGATTTTTTCTTCAAGTGCACAATATATCTATCACATCTACTGTCCATAATCACACTCAAAACAGATTTATGACATGATTCAAGAATCAATATTCTTCAAAACTCAGCATAACAGGATACAGAAGACATTCTAAATAAGTTGTTCTGTGAACCACCTAACCAACAAGTCTTGGCTTCCTCCAACCTGCCCTTTGCCTTTTCAACTCCCTTCACTTCAGGACCTCCTGCTTTCCAGCCTTACCTGAGGTCTCCCATACTACTACTGTGACTAGAAAGAGGCTGCATATGCTGCATTATTTCAAAACTCTACCTAGGGCTGATGTATGCCAGCTGTTGTCAAAATATGACACAAAATAAAACAGCCCAAGTTTTCCTTTGCACCTCCTTCCTCTACCCCGCTGACAGACAAAAAAAAAAAAAAATGGATACATGGTATAGTCATATAAGCTATGCATCCCTAGGATCCCAGACTTAAACATACAAAAGCTTACACAGAGGCAACGTAAATATTAAATATATAGCTAAGAAACAGCAGTAGCTAATGCAATTCTGTGCTTTCTTTCCTCCTCCGTTACCTTTAAACGGAATTCTTACTGGTAGCCATCCCTATTTGTTCCCATTTGTGGTACCACCAGCATGTCCTTGGTTCCACTGCTACCACACTCTTCTCTAAAGGCATGAGAGCTCCTGACTCACCCTCATGAGGTAAACTTTCCAGAATAGGCACAAGACTGCAAAACAGTGCCAAAGCCCACCTACTAAAAACCCCTTCCTTTTCTTCAATGTAATATAGCTAGTTGTCACCCTGAAACCCTTAAAAGCATGTAAATTCCCAGAGAACTGCAGAATACTACAAGGCTTAAGATTCAACTTTTCACATCAATGTCAATTCAATTACGTGCTACTGTAGCATTACTTAGGGTGTTAGATACATATGTCATAATGTATCTGCAACATAGGTCAGTTAATACCACTGCAAGAACCTTAACTTCTATAAGTAAAGATTCTTTACTTTTATGTAACATTATCTTGCAGGTTTAATGTGTATAATTAAAAAAAAAAAAAAAATCCCTCCTCAGTCAACTCAAAAGCCTTTGTTTTACCATAATCAAGACAGACCAAAGTAAGAAAATAATGGAGCAAAATTTTACAAAAATAAAAGGCATTAGATCTGTAATCAATATTTTAGAAACTAAACCTCAGCATTTACTTTTGCCTTCCATATAGTTCACCACAGCAGATATATTTTCTACACCACTACAGATGCATCTGAAGATATTCCAAGGTATACAATCAAACGCCACTATCTGCTCACACATGTAAAAACCTTGGAGATCAGAGTCCATTCGATTTGTACTACCAGCAGCAATTATTTCTCAAATTTCCAAATCTGATTTTTATCTGCAGCATTACAAGTTCTCATTTGCACATCAGCACGCCCCTCAGTTGTACGATAAGCAGTAAGGCACTTTGCTGAATGAGGGTGATAAATAGTCCCATCTTCTTTGAAATGCCATATAATAATTTCTGGGATAGGAGATCCATCTTTTGGGCAGCTCCTCATACCTATGAAGTCTTCATGCTCAGGGACTTCAGCACATAGCTCAGATACAGAGTTAAATCTAATCTCCTTATTTGATGTGTACTCAAAAAACTGATTGCCTCCCTGACCATGACATCCGAAGAGAGAAAGGTGAGCCCCAGTAGGATGATGTTCTGGTAAGGCATAGTCGAGGCATTCTGAAGCTATTCCTGCACTGCGGATAGCACCATGCCAGCCAGGACGATCTTCGGGTACATGCAACTCAGCAAAAATGTTTTTTAAATACCAGCTAAAACTCTTGCATTTCAAACGCTCTCTTAATATCTTCCTTTCAGAAATATCTCCATAGTTTTCTTTTCTCGCTGAAGGATTTCTGTTGTAAAAGTGCTCTTTGTACTCATCCATCCACACTTCAGCAGCACGTGCTGTGTTCTGAAGGAAATTCGGTCTAGCATAGGGCGCACGCTTTGGAAACACATGGCCTACATGGGAACACGGATGAATTTCCAACATGCCCCCACACTGCCAAACCCTAAACGATAATTCTAAGTTCTCCCCTCCCCAAACATCCATTCCTGTATCGTAGGTACCCAGGTACTCAAAATACTTCTTGCTGACAGCAAACAAGCCACCAGCCATCGTTGGGGATCTGATTGGGTCAGTTTCAGATTTGCGTCTGAGACGTTCATGTTTAGGCACCGAGTGCCACTGGAACGTCAGCCGCCAGTCAAACCCTCCAATCATGGGCTCTGCCGTTTGCATGTAGTATTCAAATGTTTTCCAGTCAATGGTGTCAATGACGGGACAAACAATAACAGTCTCATTCTCAGCAATCCTCTCAAGCAGTGGTTCCAGCCAGCCGGAAACACATTCACAGTGACAGTCTAGAAATGTGAGGACATCACCAGTGGCAAAGGTAGCGCCAATTAAGCGTGCACGAACCAATCCTTCTCGTTTGTTGGTTCTTATCAAACGAACTCTTTTGAGACTGCTTATGTATTTTTCAAGTTCAGTCTTCAAATACACTTTATCACTCAAGTCATCCACCAGTATGATTTCTTTTAAAAGCACTGAAGGTGAGGTTTCAAGAACACTATGTATTGTCCGCAGCAACGTTGACCAGGCTTCATTGTAAAAAGCAATTATAACAGATGTTGTGGGCAGTTTTCTGTAGTCGTAAGATTTAGCTTTACAGCCACTCAGTCGATTATCTTCAATGTGCCGGTGGAGAGAGATTTTATCACTCAAATAAATATTAATTGCATACTTCTCAATCAGCTCTTCTTCCTGTTTCTTCTCCTCAGGACTCAGCTGCAGGCGAGAGGGCTTACCCCATTCTCCCAGAGCATAAGAATCAGGCGGGGATTTGTCATAAACTGGACGAGCCAAATCCACAGCTGCTTCTGCTCTGTCAGAAAAGCGCCTCTCCCATCTCCCTTTGGTGATGCTCTCCCCAGCGAGGGAGGCACCGAAGGAAGAAATCGACAGCTCGACCACAAAGTAAGCGATCATCAAGAAGCCGAGAAGCACGCAGCTTTTGCGGACCCACGTCCATCTTCTCGCCAGACGGATCCTCATCGTAGGCGATTAAAAGCAGCCCCTAGCAGAGAGGAGCTCCGTGACCTACTGCTGGCTACCCCCCACGCCCCCAGGACGGAGGGGGCTGCGGGAACCCCCAGCTTCGGGGCCGGGCCGCCGGCCGAGTTTGCAGCCAGCCCCTCCGTGCCGGGCCCAGAGGTTTTCAGGGGGGTCGCGGGGGGAGCGGGGCAGCACTGGAGGCGCCGAGCAGCCCCCCCGCCCCTCCGGCCTCGGCGCTCCCCTCACTTACTTCCTCCTCCTCCTCTCTCGCCGCGGGACAAACCCCTCCTCCCGCCTTGTGGTTTGCTCAAAAAGTTGTCGCTTAAGGAAGGGGCAGAGACTCCTCGGCCCGCCCGGCCGGCGCGGGAGCCCGCCCCGCCTCCGCACCCGGACCTGCGCCCGGAACCGCCCGGCGGCTCCGCCAGCTGACGGGGAGGGCAGAAGCGAAGGAGCCGCCCCGCCCGGAAAGCAAACAGCGCCCGGTCCCGCCGCCGGTCCCCCGCACTCACCCAGCCCCGCGGCGTCCGCGTTGAAGGCGACGCCCGTCACCGCCGCTCTGTGGCCTCGGAAAGGCCGGATCAAGACGGGGTCCTCCTGGGGAGAGGGTGCGCACCGTCAGGCTCCGGGGGGGTGCGGAGCCCCCCGCCCCCCCCCCCAGGAACCGTTAACGTCCCGCGCGCGGCGGAAGCACGGCGGCGAGCCGTCCCCGCACCCTGAGCCCTCCCGCTGGCGGGTGCAGCGGCCGCGCCGGCTGTAGCCGCGCAGCCCTGGGCGCCGGACGATACCCGCCGGCCGCGGTGCCCGCTCGCAGGCCGGCAGCCGCCGCTCGCCTGCCCGCCGGAGCGTCGCCCTGGCTGCCCGGGGCCGGGGCCGAGCCCTTACCAGCGCGGAGGCCATGGGCGGAGCGGAGCGCCGCGGCAACGGCAGCTGCCGGAGCGGCTCGGCGGCCCCTCAAACCCCCCGCGCTCCAGGCGCGGCCGGCCGAGCCCCGAATTCATCCGCGGCGCCAAGAGCGCGTCTTTCGATCGGCCCATTCGCCGGCCGCCCTGCAAGGGGGCGGGGCCGCAGAGCCGCCTATCGGTCGTGTAGGTGCTCGACTCCCTCTTAAAGGCATAGATCCGAGCGCCCCTCGCGTTGCCGGGATACCGCGCGAGCAGGCGGCGCCTCCTCGGCCTGAGGCGCAGCCCCCGGCCTGGCTGCAGGCGGGGCTCCCTGTCCCTTGCCTGAGCCCCAGGGCCTTTTCTTTCAGGTTAGCTGAAAGGAAACCTGAAGAAGCAAAATCTTCAAAGCTAGTGGAAGGTTACCTCGATTTTGGGACTTCCAAATTGATGCAGGATAGCTCTGCTTAACACCTCAGACTGATTTTGCATTAAGCCACCTTAGGTAGTTTGGCCTCTTTGTCTTTTTGTCCAGTTGTTTCTTAGCCTGTTAATACTTTCTAGATTTCCAAGTCAGCGGTCCTGTTTAGAATCATAGAATCATTAATCTTGGAAAAGACCCTTAAGATCATCAAGTCCAACCATTAACCTATCACTGCCAAGTCCACCACTAAACCATGTCCTCAAGCACCACGTCTACCCGTCTTTTAAATACCTCCAGGGGTGGACATTCAACCACTTCCCTGGGCAAGCCTGTTCCAGTGCCTTACTACCCTTTCGGTGAAGTTTTTCCTAATATCCAACCTAAACCTCCCCTGGCGCAGCTTGAGGCCGTTTCCTCTCGTCCTATCACTCGTTACTAGGGAGAAGAGGCCGACCCCCACCTCACTACAACCTCCTTTCAGGTAGTTGTAGAGAGTAATAAGGTCTCCCCTCAGCCTCCTCTTCTCCAGTCCTTTAATGCTCTAAAAAAGTACAACTACCTTTTTTTTTTTTAAAAAAAAAAAAAAAACAACACCACAGAAGTGTTGATGTTAGTAGTGCTGTGAATGTTTATGCAGCTTCATGGTAAGCTAGATAAGGGAACCAATATCACTGGAAAAATACTGGTCCAATAGCTATGCTAGCAAAAAGAGGGTTGACATCAATTAGCAAAAGGGAGGGCTGTGATAGCAAAACTGTCATTCGATATGCAAGTGTTCATGAAGAAGTAACTTATATTGCAATTACCCCTTTTTTTTAAATCCAGTCTGCATTTTGCAGAGTTTCATCTGACATTAAACTCTTACATCTATAGAATCAGGTCAGTAATTAGGCCAACATGTAAGATCTGTCAGTTATAGGACAGTTCCAAATCAATTGTGTTTAACCATGAACTGCACATTTAAAATAATAATTCTAAAAGTGATGAAAAAAGCAGGATTACCACAACAAGTATATAAGAAGGTTTTTACAAAAATCTGCTAGCCACTTCTTACATTGATGTTATGCAGGCTGATAATATGCCTTTACAGCTTCAGAACATAAAAGAAGTTTTTTTAAAAAGTGGTGGGACAGGACACGTTGACTTTAACTCGGATCTAACTAAAGCTACAGTTTTATGCTATTATTTGTTCTTGGTTTGGTTTGGTTTGGTTTAGTTTGGTTTTTTTTTCTGCACAGCTCATTCACCCATCCCTTTGTTTTAGCTCCCATGATTTAGTTATCACAGAGTAAAACGTAGCATTAAAAAAAGTTGGTAATGATAAGACTTAAATGTCCCACATTCTACCCCGTTGCAGGAGCAGTGAGTTAACTAGTTAAATTCACTTGTCCTCTTCACCACTACTGAAGTCTTCCAGCCATTTCTCAACTCTTTTTCCAATTATCCTCTTTCTCCTAGGGTTTGTCAGCTGTGAATGATGCCTCTCAGCAGGGAGACAGCAAAGCTACATTTAGATCCTGTCCCTCTGGGAAGCAGGTTTAGTACCAAACTTTGAGTGATCTTAAGTTATTCTGTCTTCTCTTCTCTTCTCTTCTCTTCTCTTCTCTTCTCTTCTCTTCTCTTCTCTTCTCTTCTCTTCTCTTCTCTTCTCTTCTCTTCTCTTCTCTTCTCTTCTCTTGAATGAGACAAACTACACTCTGTGCTGCAGTAATTGTATATTATGGTATCTCAGTATTTCTGGTACCTTATGTTTTCAGGTTCAGATGTGTTCTGGAAGCTCCTTAAAACCCAGTGGAAAGAAGCACATGTTATTTTATTTACAAGCTGAGATAAATGACAATTCCCAATCATACTGAATCTTTTTCCTTTTGCCTTCTTCACAGCTGCTACACATCCAGCAGCTCAGTATCCTTTACTCATTTTAGGGTGCCAGCAATAAACTGGAATCTGTACCTGCCCACAAAATTCCTGAATTATAAACTGGCAGGTGAAAGCAAAGGAAGGACTGTGATTACTGAGAGAAAGAGGGCGGCATGCCTCTTTCTACAAATTGCTGGAAGAGTGTTTCTCAACTTGTAGGGCTTGCAAAGTTGCAAGTCCCTTGCTTCTTTTCCTCACCTGAGAGTGCTTTGAAGATTCCCAAATACTTGTAGGAAGCAAAGTATTCCCTTGCTGCAGACTTATAATTAACTATAATGACTGTAGTTATAAAGCTGGCAGGTAACAGTTTTTATGCTGATTATTTTTTCTCATTAGCATGCATAGATTTTATTTTTAGAAGAGTATTTTAAGAGTATTGTAACTCCTAATAATTTAATACAATTATGAGTTGGCATTGTCTTTTTAAGTTTGAGAGTAACTGCTCTGCGATATACAAGTACTGCTATCTACTGTATTAAGTTGTTGTGCCCTGTGATAACAATGCTAAATAGTGCATCAGAACATATCTTCCAAGCATCATGTCTCAGTAGGCTGTTGTTTCAGCAGCTGTGAATTTTTTTTTTCTCAGGCACTGAGTTATGGTAGTATATGTCCAAACTGAAATCATGTTTACAGAGGAACACTTTAAGATTGTAACTCAAGGTTCATGCAGCCTGCATGGTCACTGTAGGAAAGGACCTAGTAAAAGTATGTGTAGAATTCAAGGACGCATAGACAAATTTGGTACCCTTTGTGCATGTATGTTGCAATGCACACATAAATTACACTGATCACATATGATTTCATAATAATTGAGGTAATACAATGCATGTGCACAAGGGGCAAATGTAACATAGTAGCCCACCTAAAATTCTGACATATCTAAAATTAGGACTTTTAACTTAATGTTAATCCTACTTCAAAATAAAACTGAGAACCCCAACTTTACTTACGTGGGATCGTACTGGGAGCAGCTGTGTTAGCAGCAGAGCTGCCCAGACCCCTGGAGAGGCCTTTGGCCCTCAGGCTGTTGGCAGACAGGGGACGAGCAGGCGGTGGTGTGCCGTGGGTGCTAGAGGGGAGTGTGAGGTACGCTTTGTCAGCCCGGTGTCAGTTATTCATCCACCTACATGCAGGAGAAATATGTAGTCTCAGGGCACAAGGATTTAATTATAGGCTGTCTTGCAGTTGTAGAACCATTATACCTTATGCCCCCAGCATCTTTCTAACCTCTGATCCTACCTTTTTTTATCCTACATCAAAATGGTTATGAAAATAAATATTAAGACTGTAAAGTAACTTGTGGAGTACTGTTGTTTTTTTGGTTTTGTTGAAATTTTCGTATCAAAATCCCATTAAAGTATGTTTGTGAACAGCAGCAAGAAAATGGAAAAGGATATCAAGTAGGTACACATAGATTTGAAACACAAGGATGATTTGTAATATATACGATGTTACTTCTAGTCTAAGAAACACGTAGTCTAAGATTACACCCTGAGGTCCTGAGGGAATTGGCAGGTGTAGTTGCTAAGCCATTCTCCATCATATTTGAAAAGTCATGGCAGTCAGGCAAAGACCCCAGTGACTGGAGAAAAGGGAATATCACACACAGACCCTAGGAACTACTGACCAGTCAGCCTCACCTCTGTGCCCAGTAAGATCATGGAGCAGATCCTCCTGGAAGCATATGGAAGCATATGGAAGCATATGGAAGATGAGGAGGTGATTAGAGACAGCCAACATGGCTTCACCAAGAGCAAATCATTCCTGACTAATCTAGTGGCCTTCTATGATGGAGTGACTGCATCAGTGGACAAGGGAAGAGTAACCGATGTCATCAACCTGAACTCCTGTAAAGCCTTTAGTACAGTCCTCCACAACATTCTTGCCTTTGAACTGGAGTGATATGGATTTGATGGATAGACTATTAGATGGATAAGGAATTGGCTGGATGGTTGCATCCAGAGTTACAGTCAATGGCTCCAGTGTCCAAAGATGATCAGAGGGCTGGAGCACCTCTCCTATGAAGACAGGCTGAGAGAGTTGGAGTTGTTCAGCCTGGAGAAGAGAAGGCTCCAGAGAGACCTTATTGCAGCCTTCCAGTACATGAAGGAGGCCTACAAGAAAGCTGGAGAGGGACTTTTTACAAGGGCATGTAGAGATAGCACAAGGGGTAATGGCTTTAAACTGAAAGAGGGTAGATTTAGATGAGATATAAGGAAGAAATTCTTCACTATGATGAGGCACTCGAACAGGTTGCCCAGAGAAGCTGTGGATGCCCCATCCCTGGAAGTGTTCAAGACCAGGATGCATGGGGCTTTGAGCAACCTGGTGTAGTGGAAGGTGTTCCTGCCTATGGCAGGGGGGTTGGAAATAGGTGATCTTTAAGGTCCCTTCCAACCCAAACTGTTCTATGATTCTATGATTATATGATTGCTGTTCCTTGTTTCCTGGGAAAACTGTTAAATAAAAGTTGAAAACTTGGCACTGTCATCCAGCAGCATTACCAAGACCGATGGAGCTGATGCAATCGGTTCTGGTTTGATTAGCAGATGGGTGTTTTTGACTAGACATTCTTTCTTCCAGGAGTAAAGCTCATAATAATACAGTGGTAACATTTCTGAGATCAAACCAATGTCCAATGGAAAGCAGTAACGAGTGGTGTCCCTCAAGGGTCTGTTTTGGGACCAATACTATTTAATATCTTCATTAATGACATAGACAGTGGGACTGAGTGCACCTTCAGCAAGTTTGTGGATGACACCAAGCTGAGCGGTGTGGTTGACACGCCTGAGGGATGGGATGCCATCCAGGGGACCTTGCCAGGCTTGAGGAGTGGGCCCATGAAATTCAACATGGGCAAGTTGTATGGGCAAGTTGTACTTGTATTCAACAAGTCCTCATGAAGATCAACAAGGGCAAGTGCAAGGTCCTGTACCTGGCTTGGGGCAATCCCCAACACCAACACAGGCTGGGGGATGAATGAATTGAGGGCAGCCCTGTGGAGAAGGACTTGGGAATATTGGTGGATGAAAAACTGGACATGAGCCAGCAATGTGCGCTTGCAGCCCAGAAGGCCAACCGTATCCTGGGCTGCATAAAAAGTAACATGGCCAGCAGGTCAAGGGAGGTGATTCTGCCCCTCTACTCTGTTCTCGTGAGACCCCACCTGGAGTACTTCATCCAGCTCTGGGGCCCCCAGTACAAGAAAGATGGACCTGTTCAAGCAGGTCCAGAGGAGGGCCACAAAAATTATCAGAGGGCTGTTGTAGCTGATAGATATTTGAGATTTTTCCTTGTTCAGCATATAGATTGCATTAGTACTGAAGGATAAATAAGAGAACTTAAAGTGCCTGAAGGGAAACATGTGTAAAGGAAAGCTGCATAATTTAAAACCAGCACTTTAAACCATCTGGATTAGAAGCCAAGAGTGACAATTACTCTGCCAAATAATTTGTCTTATAGTCATTAGAATTTGTATAAAAGTGGGTATGTTATCCAAAGGGTTTTTTCTGTTTGTTCCTTTTAATTAGATGCTTTTGTATAAAAGATACATATCTTTCTAATGACTACAGGGATTAAATTCCTTAATGTTTCTCCCTAAGTACCCAAACAGCACAGTAAAAATCCTGACATAGTAATATGCAGCTGAAGTATGCACTGAGCTGCATGTAAACCTCTCAGTGTTACCTTCAGTGTCAGATTATAACTCATACTCTTTATAATGTATATGTGCATTATTTGAATCTGAGAATGTTTGCAGCCAGTGATTGTTTTCTGATAACGGGACTGGTTTGACTATGGAATTTTCTGGGATAATCCTATTATGGTGTTTTATAGTAGTGGCATCACTAGCTGGCTTGATACCCACATGCAATTCCAAAGTTAAAGAACATCTTTCTCCTTTTTTTGGGGGTAATGTTTTAATGGATGATCAATACCAGTAGTGTTTGCTCTGTTGCCAGTAACATGGGTATGTTGGTAAATATATTTTTATTTCAATGCACTTGCATTAGCTTTTATTCTGGGAGTTATTGAAAAGCTTGATTTCCTTCTATGACAAGACTACCCACCTAGTTGACCAAGGGAAGCCAGTCGATGTAATCTTTTTGGACTTCAGTAAAGCCTTCGATACTGTCTCTCACAGTATCCTCCTGGACAAAATGTCCAGCATACAGCTGGCTAAATACATAATGCAATGGGTGAGCAATTGGCTGATGTGTTGGGCTTAAAGGGTTATAGTAAATGGGGTTACATCGGGCTGGCAGCCGGGATCCGCAGGGATCCATCTTAGGGCCAGTGCTCTTCAATATCTTCATAAATTACTTGGATGCAGGACTTGAAGGTTTGTTATCAAAGTTTGCCGATGACACAAAACTGGGAGGAGCTGTTGACACTCTTGAGGGCAGAGAGGCCCTGCAGAGAGATCTGGGCAATCACCAACCATATGAAGTTACCAAGGGCAAGTGCCAGATTTTGCACCTGGGTCATGGCAACCCTGGATGTACATACAGACTGGGGAACGGGAGGCTGGAGAGCAGCCGTGCGGAGAGCGATCTGGGGCTTCTGGTCAATGGCAAGTTGAAGATGAGCCAACAGTGTGCCCTGGCAGCCAGGAGGGCCAACCGTGTCCTGGGGTGCATCAAGCCCTGTATTGCTAGTTGGTCGAGGGAGGTGATTGTCCTGCTCTACTCTGCACTGGTGCGGCCTCAAGTACTGTGTGCGCTTTTGGGCACCACAGTACAAAAAGGATACGAAGCTACTAGAGAGTGTCCAGAGGAGAGCCACAAAGACGGTGAAGGGTTTAGAGGGGAAGCCGTACGAGGAGCGGCTGTAGTCACTTGAGCTGTTCAGCCTCGAGGAGACTGAGGGGAGACCTCATTGCAGTCTACAGCTCCCTCACAAGGGAAGGAGGAGGGGCAGGCGCGGATCTCTTCTCCCTGATGACCAATGATAGGACCCGAGAGAACGGCAGGAAGATATGCCAGGGGAGGTTTAGGTTGGACGTTAGGAAAAAGTTCTTCATCCAGAGGGTGGTGGAGCACCGGAACAGGCTCCCCCGGGAGGTAGTCATGGCGCCAAGTCTGACAACATTCAAGAAGCAATTGTACAACACCCTCAGACATATGGTATGATTTTTGGGGCTGTCCTATGCAGGGACAGGAGGTGGACTTGATGATCCTTGTGGGTCCCTTCCAACTCAGGACATTCTATGATTCTATGATTCCTAAAAATAAGTAAAGCAGTTGTTTTCTAAATAGATATGTGGTATGATGACTCTTTCTTTGCCATTGTATACAATACCTGAGAAACTGTCATGCTGCAAAATTCAATGTGTTGGAATCAAGTTACTTTAGCAAACTGGTAATGTGTGTTTAAAATCAAGAACTGTTCCTGTGTCTTACCAGGTTCATGAGGGTTAGAATAAGTTTAGAAGAATTTAGTACAATGTAGCAAAGGTTAGAACAAATCTATTAATGCTTCATCAGATGCCATATAGAATGGCGTTTATAGAATATCTTCCACTTAGTACTGTATAACAACAGCATCATCTAGTATAATGTGGATATTAACAGCAAGAGTGAGTCGATGAAAATTGATGAACAGTGAACTGTTGTATGGAGATACCTAGCTTGGTGAAGTACCTGTTTAGGTATGTATCACAAGGCAACACTTCACCTAGAGAATCTGGTAAGGAGAATGAACTAGGGAATGGAATAAACAGGACCAAGAGAAATTAAAATAAGAAATCTAACTAGAAAAATCAGCTCTTGATATCAGAACTTTTTAGAAAAAAAATGTAGCTTTTATTGAAGTCCAGACTCTGTGACACCAAATTCTGGCTTAGCTGACAAATTTATGAATAAAAGGTGGCAGTAAATCTATTTGCTGGGTGTTAAAGAGAAACTTGGTATTTGCACATAGCAGATTCATATTAGTAGGTATTTTACAAGTTCATGTGGTTTGTTTTAAACCAGACTACATTAAAACTGTATGGATGAGGTTTTCAACCATTAAACTGAAGATACGGAGAATATAAGGCATGATAAAACCTTAATACATCATGCTTGACTCAGATTTTCAAAAGGAAAACCACTATATGGATTAGCTTTAATCAGAAAATGTAGAGAAGCATCTGTTTTTACCACCTCCAATTACAACTGATCAGTATATTTCAGGAAACCAAAAAGCTATTAGAAACACTCTGAAAAATGCACATATTTTCCTTTGTACATAGGTAAACAAACAGGGTATGAGACAGAAACATGAACTGAAGGCTGTGTAATAATCCCGAGTATATCAGTGAGGTTGGGTAGTTGATGATACACCAGTGAAGACCAAAGACAAGAATGTGGTTTTTTTCTGTACTTGAAGGAACAAAGCAGAAAGGGATGCATAGGTGTTACGATGAGGCTTTGGGGAACTAGTAGGATTGAATGAAAAAATTACAAGATGTGTATATTATAGCAAAAATAATCAGATACATTAATATGGTGCTTTTTATTCAGAGACTGTGAAGTACTTTTCTAGTTCTATTAGTTGTTCTACAGGTAGGAAGTTGCTTGCTTTCACATTTCTGTAGAAGCATACACGGTGGTGAAGTCTATTGGAAGACTGCTGTTGAAAATGTGCATTCCAAAGAAACTAATTTTATGGGGGATTATAGCAAAATCAGAAACAGAATTAATGTCTGATTCTCAGTTCTGATTTCAGGGCTCCAAGAAATTACTAGTGTGCCTCCAGGAAATACTTACCCCCCAAAAATTATGTAGAAATAAAATTTAGAGTTCTAAGAGTTGTTTTTTAAGTAAGGCCACTTGCTAAAATTACCTATAAATGAGCACAACACAGTCCTACTTGGCTAATGACACTTTCTGTTCAATAGTCCTGATATTATTCCAGATTCGACCAATGTTTTGTGTCATGCCTTGTTCAGGTCCCATTTCTTATTGTACTTTTTCTTCATGTTATGTTAAGTTTAAGACAGAAGTAGTCACTTTTGTCAGCTGGTTAAATTCACACCAGTAGTATTGTATTTGAGTACGTCTGTAGCTTTTGTTTTCCACTAGCTATTTGTTGGGGATTTTTTTTTTTGTGGTATCAGAGTCATATGGAAGAACAAGGGAATGGCTGTTTCTGTGTTTCTTGCATTACCTTGGATATGGCGGTTTATAGCAAGATGTATATAGGTATGTAGGCAGTACCTGGATTCACAGTGTGGTTTAGGCTTGAGTCAGAACTCAAGGGGTTTTTTTAAATATCTCTTGCTTATGTTGATAAATTCTAAATTTGGTTTAAGTGTCTCCTAGCTCAGGCTGAAGCTTAATGGGCAGTCCAGTATCAGTAAGCTGTGTCAGTTTGCGCATTGACAGTAAGTCTAAGTATGCTAGTTTAAGACTAGCTCATTTCAGGTGCTTTTAAAATTAAATTTCTGTGTTAATTTTGAATTCTCTTGCATCCCTGTACCATATTTATACTTAGTTGTAGTACCAAAACAGACATAAATAAATGTAGTGGTTAGCTGCTGCCAAAAGGGGCATCATCACTCCTTCTTTTTATGTTGGCATTAGTGGTCACCTGACCTAGGAGTGAAGTGGTTTAGAAAGCTAAACCAACATGAACAGTAGTGTGGTGGTTGCTTATTTATTGTTGGTTTAGTGTTCTGCCAGTTTAGTGCATTGAATTGGTTCTTCTCAGGATCGGATCTATGGTAACAGGCACACATTAAGTGGTTGGAGCTTGCTGCTGAGTGCGGGACTGCTCCTTTTGGCAATATTTAGCCAATACATTGTCTTAGAGAAGCTGTCAAACTACACCCTTAGACAATTAATTTTCCTAGTTTCATCAGCATACAGCTACTACCTCATGCTCAACCAGTAACTACAACCATCATGATTCTTATGCTAATTTATTTTTTCTGCTGCTGATGGGAGGGGAAAATGGAAATTACCCTACTTTCTGTCTTTCATAAGCTTGCTTGTCTGCACTTACCCAAGGAGGACTAGGGGAAAACACACATAAACATATGAAATATGAGTGAGCAGTGAAGGTACAACAGAAAAATTAAAGCAAGTGCTTGAAACCAATGACCAGAACTGCCAGGTACAAAGTATGAGAAATGATAACAAATGTTATTACGGAAACAAGTAAGGAAAAACAATATGCCTCTGTTATTGGAAAACAAGAAACCTAATGGTGCCTGCAGCTACAAGTGGAGGAAAGGAGTATGTAGCTGTGAAAAAGTCACAAGGGGAGGTCAGCGGGCCAATTGATCTTCTGGGTCCTCCAATATGACTTCCAGTTTAACAAGTCTGTTTATAGTGGCAAAGAAGGGGGAACATGGTATCCAGAGAGACGGAGAAGGAAGCAGAAGAGTGCACTCAGTAGAGCAGGGATAGTCTTCAACTGCACAGGCTGGTGCTTGCTGAAGGCCAGGGTCTGACCCATCAGAGACTTCAGGTGCTTAGCACAGGGCTGTGCTATTGCATTTGTTTAGCAATGTCATAATGCTAGTCTCCCGGCTCCACACCATCCATGCATCCTCTAAAAAGGATCTTTGACTCGGTATCTCATGACTGGTCCAGAGATGACTTGAGCACTGAATTAGAAATATCATTGCTCTCTCCTCTGCTGCCCTGTGTGGCATGTATCTAAGGACTGAACCACCGGTTTATTTTACCAGGCCTGAACTAGATTTTTGTTAGTACACTTAAAATAACTAGGAGAACTTGATGCCACTCTTCCCTTAGGTTAATTTCCAGAGGGACAAGAGTAAGGCAAAGTGTTTCTGGCCAGCAGTGGCAGCTGCTTCAGATTCAGGATTGTTACAGAGAAAACTGGGTCACATGAAAGAGAGAAAACCTTACAGATTACGTTTTCGCCACTTCATAGGCAACCCTAAATGCTGATTGATCTGTGTTCATCATCGCTATACCAGAGCAGGGTAGGGACTTCTTTGTCCGCAGAAGGAAAGCCTGCATCTGTACTTTTTTTTTTTTTTTTCTCTTGCAGCACTGGTTGTTTGGGCAGGAAGAACTTTCCAGCATGACAGTTGGCAAACCCACAACATGACAGAGTACCACAGATGTTTCCTGCTGCTACCATTTATATTTTCCCTTGAATATTACTCGTATGGCTGATGCACACGGAATGATGAAGGGGGTACTAGTAGTTTTAGACTCTCAGAAGTTTTACTATTAAATACACCGTTCTGTTTGCATGCCTGCATCGAGTATAAAAGCTGCCACCATAAATGAGACAGCTACACACTGGTCTGATACGAAGAGTAAGTGGTGTAGTTACATGTTGTCAAATGCTGCTTATGAAATGATAAAAATCTAACCAATAGGCCCTCTTCCACTGATGAGGCATGCAAGTATAGTGGGTCATTTTGGGAGTAGAAAGTCCAAACTGCAAATACCTTACCCACTCCACACCTTCTTTCTTTAAAGTCCCTTTCCTCTCCTGCAGGAAGGCTGTATACACGCCTAGCTGGATGTGTGTCAGCTTGCTTGAAGACTTCTTGCAGGGGCACTAATATTATGAACTTCTATGCTGATCTCAACATAATTGGTTTTGTTTCAGAGAGTGGCAATTTCTGAATGGCTGAACAACCCATATACTGTACAGTGGAGAGAAGCAGAAGGTGGCATCTGCTTAATATCACAAAATGGAGAAGGAAAGAATGCCCCTAATTTTCTTGTTAAAACAAGTTTGTGAGAACACTGCTCAGGCTCCCTGTAGCATTCTGTCGCACCAAAATCATTACTTGTTTTTATCATTTTGCACACTTCTAATCACAAGGCTGCTGCATATGAACACATTATACCCAGAATCTCCATCACAATCCAGTTGGGATTCTGCAGGGTGTTTTACAGTGGCAGTTAGCATACAGGTGCTATGGAGACTCGTCCCAGCTGTGGGGAGGGTCAATAGGGCCACATAGCAGACAAGATATGCAGCATATCAGTATCACTGTAATCCCTGAGCACTACAGAAAACAGAAGTCAAAGTACCTCCCCTTTCAAAGTTAGAAGGGATATCTGGGCGCTGCAGCTTTTGCAGATGCAGCAGCAGGAATCGCACAGGAAGCGTGCTCTGATGGCTTCTGCCCATCCACAACTAGCACAGGCAGCTTTCCTTCAGTATGCTGTGAGGCTGCAACCTAACAAGTATTTTCACACCACACAATATCTCTGATGGAGACAAAATATTAAATTCATGCTAAAATGATCACAAGGCAGCCTGTTAGATGTAGAATCACAGAATCGTTAAGATTGGAAAACACCCTTAAGATCATCGAGTCCAACCGTTAACCTATCACTGCCAAGTCCACCACTATACCATGTCCCCAAGCACCATGTCTACCTGTCTTTTAAATACCTCCAGGGATGGAGACTCAACCACTTCCCTGGGCAGCCTGTTCCAATGCCTGACTACCTTTTCGGTGAAGAAGTTTTTGCTAATATCCAACCTAAACTTCCCCTGGCGCAGCTTGAGGCCATTTCCTCTCGTTCTATCACTCGTTACTAGGGAGAAGAGGCCGACCCCCACTTCACTACAACCTCCTTTCAGGTAGTTGTAGAGAGCAATAAGGTCTCCCCTCAGCCTTCTCTTCTCCAGGTTAAACAACCCCAGCTCACTCAGCCGCTCCTCATAAGACATGTGCTCCAGACCCTTCACCAGCTTCGTTGCTCTTCTTTGGACACGCTCCAGCACCTCGATGTCCTTCTTGTAGTGAGGGGCCCAAAACTGAACACAGTACTCGAGGTGCGGCCTCACCAGTGCCGAGTACAGGGGCACTATCACCTCCCTGGTCCTGCTGGCCACACTCTTCCTGATACAAGCCAGGATGCCATTGGCCCTCTTGGCCACCTGAGGAGCAGGTCGGTGACTGCTACCTCTTCGATAACTGGGGCTTCATTCTGCTTCCTATAGCACCTAGCCTACTCTGTGCACTGCTTGCATGTTTTTGCAGTAATTTTCACTTAGAAATTGTTTGCCGGCTACTTTCACTCTAGTTTAAGAGAATTCATCCTTAACTAGACTTTTGTTTTGAAGAACAGAGCCTGCTGTTAGCACAAACAGCTTGTTTTTGCACCCATAGAACAGATAGGGTGTGTTTTGAATTTCCCAGTTGTTGTCAGAAAAGGGTCCTACATGCTTGCTACAAGCGTTGCCTTCAAGATCATTCCTGCTGCAAGGAAGTTATCCTGTCGTAGTATTGAATATGATCGTGCAACTTATGTCTTCACCAAAATCATACGGACACTTGCAGACAGGCACATTTTACTGTGACACATCACTTAATTATGTTAGCTGCATTTAACTTTGGTATTTTAAATAAAAAGCACTAGATTAAGTTTCTTACATTAGTTTACTTAGAGTATTTGGTATTCTAGTTTTGTAACACTCCCTCTAACCTATCATCACTTATGTGAAATCATACAATGATCCATAGTGGTTGTCAAATTTCAGTATTCGGATTCACAGTACAGATCGTAGTAAGTTCTCCTCCAAACCAAAACAAGAAGTAAAGATGACTGAAATGCTCAAGCAAAAGTATGAACTGATAGAAGACATAGTTTGCAGCACTCCTAACATCAGTGCCTGAAGCTGGCGGAGCCTGCTTTAAGATACACGCTTTTCAACTTGTATATTCATTCTTGCTCCTCTCACTCCTATCCTGTGATCCTGCTTTGCTTCCCTTGAAGCTTTCAGCAACCTCCTCGCTGCTCATGCTTTTCTTTCCACTCTCCCCTTTAAACTCCCACTTAACTTCCTTCCTCCACCTCTAGTTACTGGGGCACTAGGAGCCACAGAGGGGAGCACCTTGCTGCTTGAGTTTTGCTGTCCAGAGAACAGCCCATGCAGCCGATAGCATCCAACAAGCATCAGCTTACAGCAGCCGTTCACCCGGAAGCGGTTCCGGTGTGGTTCACCACGTTGTCACAGAAGCTGTTGAAATGGCACAACTGAGGGGACACCGCAGGAAGAGAGGAGCGGAGCAGAGGAGGTAACCTGAGCCAGCATCACGGACTACAGTCCTGCTGTGTGAAAGGCTCATTTGCAACCCGATTGCATCCCCCTGCAACCAGGCAAAGCAGTTTGCTCAGAACAGGTATAATTTTCAGAGAATTTTGCTGAACAATGCACAAAGCTGACTATACAGATATGTAACAGGTTGCAACTTGTCCGTGCTTTCCACTGGGATAGCAAAAGAGATACCCAGTACCATGAGATCCTCCTTGACAAGTGTCAAAGCTTGTTCAAAAGCTTGGAGGTGGTAGAGTATCAGCAGCAACAAGGATTAACAAAAAAATAACACTTCCCCCTCGAATTCCATTCTTTGAAATGGCTAAGCCCTTTTATTTCATAACATTATTCTCCCCCCCACCCCCCCCCCCAAAGCAAACCTCTTGAGCTGTATAATTTTATTGGGGTGGTTAGTGGTTAAATGTATTTCTCCATGAAGTTTCCTCAAAGGCCTGATTTCTAAGTTACAGTACAACCATAAAGCCTTGCAAGACTGAAACAAGGCAAGAAAGCCACAGGAGCACTTGTCTCGTATTTGGCAATATCCCAAATGTAGTCAGTTTGGAAATAACCGTCTACGGCTCAACTGTTGAACTTGGATTGATTCTAAGAAGTGCAATGTTTCAAACTGGGTTTATGATAGCATGCAGGAGTAAAGTTTCAGCATTTCAGTCTTTTTGAGAATGATTGTCAGAGATCAAGCATGACATCGGAAAACAAACACTGAAAGGTCTATTGGTTGAGCTAATTGTCTTCAGGGACAGTAATAAAGAAAGCTGATGTAAAGTAGTATTCTCAAGTGGTATTTTATCAGCTCACACTCCTCATCCAGTGATCAAAAAGCCTGTAGCACTTCTTCATTCAAATATATGAAATGCTGATCATGTTGATTGGTATCAAGCTGACACATGATCATTTAGTTGATATTCAGACTTGGACTGTTTCTGGCCCTTTTGAAAAACAATGAAGTCAGCGAGATTTAAAGCTGTAATAATTGTATTCAAGTATCGACATGCCTGCAGAATGGCTGGGGACCCCTGCTATCCCAAGCTCTTTAAAAATGGCAGTTCAGAATACTTCTAACCTCCCGCTGTAGAGTTTAGTTCATCTTCTGTTGAAACATTAATACCTTTGAAATGAAACATGCTGCAATATACTGGCCCTACAGAAGAAAATTCAAAGGATTTCTGCACCTTTGAGGCAGCAAGCCAGAACGCAGCATATTAAGATTTAGTGGTGTAGGCACTCCCCCACATCTTCTACACATACTTATTTTAAATCTGTTTTAGTTTTAAAAGCAATGTGTTATTTATAACAAAAAAAGGCTATGGCAACTGTTTTGCAGAAACCCAGCTATTTTTTCAGTAGTTAGAATGTCAAATTTCTATTTGAATCATCTCACATTACTTTAACATTTGGTCAGCCAGCCAGCTAGTTTTACTATACAGCTTATACGTGAAATATTTGACAGAAGCTTTTTCCTATTACATCCTTTTTAAGACCAGAATGGTAGTTTGTAATGTCAGGCTTCCCACATTAGCATTTAAAGTTTTATATGCAATTATCTGAGAACCAGTAAAAAGAGACTCCAAATCTGATATAAGTTCTCCAAGTGTAACAAAGTATTTCTGTAACTCAAGGCAAAAGTGGGAGCATTTGAATGTAACAGCAGAACTGATATTGCATTTAATTTAATTTCACTGATACTTTGCTCAATTAGATAAAAGCCTGTAACACCACCACTCTATGACTGAGAAAAGTCAGCTTCTCAATTCCGTTTAAATTATAGGCTTCTATAATTGAAAATATATTTTTCAGTGCTCTTTATTCTTGATCAGTTAGAACAATAATAGAGATTTCATTAACTTCATATGCCTGCAAGAGAACTTTCTTTTTCAGAAACTGACCTTCAACACATAAAATCAGAAAAAACCCACAGTAGCTTTGAGAAAAAGGAGCAGGTTCTTGCAAGAGAGTCCTACGTAGAGAGCAGGGCAGTGAAAACACAAATCTACAAATAAGTCAGCTTTTCATTTTCCTTAGAAATAGCTACAATTTTTATTCTTTATACACCTGAAAAGATTTGAAAGAGCCAAATAACAGAGTGAGAAATCCTCTTCTTCCTTGAGAAGCAGCTGCTTTCCACAGGTCTGCAGCAGAGCTTTCTGGAGATCACGTTAAAATCTGTGGGCTTTCTTATGAATTACAGCCTGTTACTTTGAAGTGGCCAAGCATGTCTGGCTTGTACTATAAAAACAAATATTAGAAGGCATAAGCAAAGTTTAACAGATACCCATTGAAGACAGTTTAAAAATAGGATCACAGAATAGTTCAGGTTGGAAGGGGCCTCAGGAAGTCATCTAATGCAAACTCCTGCTCAAAGCAGTAGAACTTCATGAAGTTTCATTCAGATTATTTCATAAAGCATCATTCCTTTAATGCCCGGAAAGAAAAAAAGGCTGTGAATTTTCCTCACTGAAGAGTTATTTTCTGCTGAATAGTCTTCCATCTCCACAAAAGAATAACTGAATAAGCTGTTATTTTGAAGATTTGAATACTGATTTAACCCAGTATCCCTCTTCACAGCTCAGAATATCTTCCTAGACAGCTGTCTGCGGAACTGCATTGCACTGTGATGGGATAAGCTTAGGAAGGAGGAGAAGGGGCGGGGATTAGAAGCCACACAAAATCTATGCGGTTCAGCACTGAACAGTAAAAACTAAGCTCTGTGTTATTTCTCCTGCAGGTTTCTCTCCTAACAGGAGATGAGAAAAGCTCAAGTCCAGTTTAAGCTTCACCAATCTTTACTAAGATTCACTAGGAGGGAAAAAAAAAAAAAAAAAAAAAAAAGCCAAGGTATCTGAAGCTTCCTGCAAGGAGGTTTTCATTCATGACCAGTTCATAACTTAATGCCTGACCATCTCTGAAATTTAAAAATGTAACCACTGAAGACTTCAAGATTAGATTTTAGCTTAAGTTCAGCTCACTAGAGAACAACTCTTAAGAACTGTAAAAACACTTAAGTAACATTATTTGCACCAAGCTTCATGTTACTTACATTAGCCATAGGACAAACTTTTAATTCTTCTTATTCCATTTTCAACTTGTAGGATGATATGAGAAAGAGCTGCTAAAAGATGAGAGAAATGAATGCTTCTATCTTATTTTAAGATGCTTTTACAAAGGAATAGGAACTGCAAGTTTTCTTCAATGCACATATGCTCTCCCCTTTCTTCTGCGCCTAATTGCCCCATCTTTCCAAAAAAGATCAAAGCCACTGACATTTTAGACAACCTGAGACCCTCCCTTGTAAGAAATCCTCTGGGATACCTAACAGGCCAGGAAGCATAGGATATCATCTTGCATGCAGTAACTTAAAGCCTGAAAGTTGTAGCATTTTAGATAAAAAACAAGCAAGGTAGAGTTGCTTATGCTTAATCATATCATTTTGGGAGTACTTTTTAAATGGTAGCATCTTTTAGCGCTGTCATCTAGAGCAACTCATAGGAGAGAGCTCTTTTGACAAGATGTATGGAAAGAACTAGCTTTGAAAAATATATATTTTTGAGATAGAGGGACAGCTTTTTCCCCCATTAGAAAAACAACAGTATGAGTTTCATTTCAAAGTTTCATAGCCCAAAAGAGCTATCACCAGAATTGCTTAGCTGGTTACTTAGCGCATCAGGATTCCAGAAGGCCCATTGTGTCTTTACAGAACATAGTTAAAGTTGGTACCATTTTAAGACATTAATTTTTTACTTTCCCAGTCAGTCATCATTTGAAAAGGTTTACTATAGCAAAAGTGTTCCAAGCTCTGATATCACAGTAAGTGTGACAGCAGGCAAATATCAACAAGCCCATTGGTCAGGTCAGTTTAAGATAAGAGAAAGACAAGTGTCAGTTCCTTTCTTGCTTTGGCTTAGGTTTGATCTTTCCAGTGATTGATTTCTTTGCTGAATTCCATCTATGTGTACAAATAATATCCATGAGGCTAATGGGGAAACCTTATAGAATTACACCTCCTGCTCAAGAATTTCGGGATCACAGAATGGCTGAGATTGGCAGGGACCTCTGCAGATCATTTAGTCCAACCCCCTGCTCAAAGCAGGGTGAGCTACAGCACATTGCTCAGGGCTGTGTCTAGTTGGGTTTTGAGTGTCTCCAAGGACGGAGACTCCATAACCTCTCTGGGCAACCTGGTCCAGCATTTGACCACCAGCACAGTAAAAAAAAGTGTTTTCTTGTGTTCAGGCAGAATTTCACATGTTGTAACTTGTGCCCATTGTCTCTTGTCCTGTCAGTGGGCACCACTGAGAAGAATCTGACTCCCTCCTTTGATTCCACCCATCACACATGCACAATTATGGCAAATTTAGACCCCTATACAGCTGAAGAGCTTAATGCTTGTTTTTGGGGTTGGGGTGGTGGGGAGGAGGAGGGGCTCTTAAGCAGGTGTTTGCTACCTGCGGCCAAGGGATCTGTGCAGCACAGCACAGCCTGTACCTGCTCATGTTAACTGTACCGAGGATTAATCATTCCTCCGTGTACAGGGGTCTGGAGGTCAGGATCACTATGCTTATTCAAATAAGTAGATGCTTTATTATATAGCTACCTTACATTGCGTTCACATGTATTTTCCCTATTAAGTCCTCATAGGCCTTTTATGCATATTTTCAGAGCCGTGCCCTTAGGACTTTTTACTAGATGTGGGTCTTCAAGATATACCTGACAGAAGTCTACTGTAAGGCATATGCTTTTGAATTTCCCTGCCCAAGGCTTAAATTTAAAAGTGTTATCCTAATTCTCAGCACCTGTACATCTGCAAGCATGACCAACGTCCCACTATGTGTAGAGCTGGAACCTTCTCTATATACCAAGGTGCTTTCATATAAGCAGGCACAGAGGTATGAACGAACATCAAGGGATCAGCTAGGTAAGGGTTTCTTATGAACTACCTGGGAGAAATGTTTGGTCTCAAATGTTCCTTCTCTACTGCTCATTCTTATGTTCATTCACTGTTCATTCTTAGTCTAAAACCTAATTCTTCAAGCCGCCACACCAATTAAAAAGTGGAAGAAGCACATTAAGGACCCTTCACTGGAAACACCAAAAGCCACATTGCACAGCAGTTTTCCAGTGTGTTTATTGATAGTGGGTGACGTCTTGAAGTAGAAGGCAGAAGAGAAGATCATAAGGCAGGGTATAAAGGAGACAAATCCACAATTGCACCTCTAAATCCATCTGTCCTTCACTAATTCCCTACAATAGTCCTTGGCAGACTGGAAGGGGGAAGAGGAGAAAGGGAGAAGATACCAAGTTTTAGGTCATGTCCATACTACTGCTAGATTTGTTAGAACAGAGCCTAGTTGATTTGGTAAAAGGAAAAAAGCTAGGAATGACTCATCTTTTTGGAAATTAAAATATGACAGAAAGTACCTTTTCCAGAGTATTTTTTTATTTAAAAACACTAGTTTAATAGAGTGCTTTTTGGATGATGGTCCTCAATGAATTAGACTGTTACACTGATCAGAATATTAATGACCAATACATGGCAAGCGAGTAAAGATATATCTTCCCATCTTTAAAAGCAGCGTTGTCAGAAAGCAAATCATATCGCTTCCTAACAAAATATCAATTCCAAGAGCTCCTTATTTCATGAAATCTATGCTGACCCCTGTATCCTTTTACAGGTCCTACGACAAGGATCTGAATGTTCTAAACTGATAGCTTTGCAGGTTCTCTCCTACAATACATAGCACAAAACACTACGCAGTAGCAGCCAGCACAGTATTCAAAATAAGCACTGTATTTGCCCACAAACATCAGCCAAATAGTGGCTTACCTTCAGGAGATCTTGAGACTAGCTTAGGTCATAACTGAAAATACTTTGTACCTACAGCCACCAGAGCAACCAACTTGTGGAACAGGGAAAATATCAGGTTAAATTCTGTATTTGTAAAATTGAAATTGTGAAAGATAACAGATGTATCTTCTAAGGTTTATTTGTAGAGTGGTTTTGTGGTTTTTTGTGGGGTTTTTTGTTTGTTTTTTTTTTATTGTAGTACCTTAAATCAGAAGTTTTGGGAGGCTATTCACACAACGTTTGGAAGCCTTTGAACTGTACGCTCTGATTCTCTACAGGAGACTCTGAAAGCTTTTAAACAGGAAAAGCTGGTATTTACTTTGTGCCTTAGCAATTGTCATAGAGCAATGCCCAGATTGTGCCTATGGAGGAAGCCATAGAAAGTTTTCTGTGTGATCATACTTACGGTCTTCCAGCATACTTCAGCTTCCTGCCCTGTAAGAGAGGCAGCCTAGGAAAGCAGATGAAGATGTTCAAAATACTGTTAGATACTGCTAGCTTTGCAATGAATCAAAGGGATACAGAACACATACTTGCATTTCAGTGAGCAACTGCTGCTTCATAGATGGATTGACACTTGTCACTACACCAGGATTTGAGATGCCAGGTGATGTTCCAGTATTCCAGAATGTACACTTCCATCAACCAAAAGCTGTTAATTCCCAGAAATCCCCTTGCTAGTCATTTTTCCAAGCTTGAATTCCCACCGTCTTCCAGTAGGGGCAAGCCAAGGAGCCCTTTCCAGCTTAACAATTTTATAGACTTTTAGAAAAGTAGGACATGTCAGGTGCACATAACAGTAGTAAAGAGTTACATAGGAATTCACTGAATCTTGAAGATCAAATATGGCTGAAGCAAGCTACTGCCCATCTTCTGCAATGCTAGGCATCCTTATCTGTCTTTTAAAGGAATACACCCAGAACACTAACAAGATCTGAAGTGGTCATAAAGTTGTATGTGGACACAGAACAAAGTCCTCTGCGTGCTCCATACAGGGCAGGAGAAACCTGATTGCTTCCTTGCAGCTGTTCATGTTTTGACATAAACTATGTCAATCTGTTCTCCTTTTACATATAATCTCCTGTTAATGCTGCTGAGTTACTATGAAAGCATAAGAGCCACATCCAATTTGTTTCCCCTACTGGGGAATATTCCCAGCTTTGTCAGATTTGCAGTGTAACCACCAGCTCTAGCTTTATGCTTTGCAACTAGAATGGTACTGCCTCTGTCTAGCGAGCTACCTTTTTCATGCTGTCTTCTTTCAGGTGTTTAAGCCCATCCCATAGTTTTCTAAGTAAATCCTCGTGCTAGACCTGACTTTGAACGAAAAGGACAAGTAGTACCTGTATGAGGCTTTTGGTTCAGACACCGTGTAAGCCACATCTCCTTGATGGATGCTGCAGTCTCTTGAAGAAGGTGGTTAGGTAGTTCTCTATACAGTCCAAGGGAGAAGGTAAGCAGGAACAGCTCTAAGGCTCTTGATTCTGGCCCAGAATTTCTTATGATACGGCCCTGAATAATAAGGCCAGTTCAGTCTGGAGATAAGCTGGAGCTGGACCCTCCATGCTGGCCAGGCTCATCCAACAAAGTTAAGGTATTTCAGTGAGGGCTTGAAATCTGTAAGATCAGAAGATATGCACTGCTTGGGGAGAGGGTGGAAGTGGAAAAAAACAGGAGCTCTTTAGAACCAAGTATTTACATCAGAAAAGCAGTATGGACATTAAGACATTCTACTTTAATTTATGCAAGGCTTAATTATGATCTGGATTCTTCTAGGGCTCTGCAGAGGCTGGCACTACTGGCAGTAGAAACTGAACTTATCAGGCCTTTGGAATAAATTCCCAATATAGTCAGCCATACAAGAGTTATCCTTCCATGAATATTACATTTGCTTTCTTACTTCGAAACACATTGGAAAACTTCTTGTTATTCTAAGAAAGTCTCCGAGAGTGTTAGTTCATATTTTTGACTGCTTACACTTGCTACAGACCCCTGCATTTACCCATTGGTTTGGCATTAAGGCATTTGTTTCCATTATTCTCTCCAGACTACTCCGTGATGCAGCATTTTCCTCTTCCTGTTAAGACCAATACAGAAAAAATGAGTCCTCTTATATAACAATTTTCACCCCTCCCTCAAAGCCAAGATAGGTGTCCTAACATTTGTCTTATACACAAGTATAGCAGACATCCTACCCAGGATACTGAATTTTAAGCCACTTCAAACAGTAGTCAGTCTACAACTGCATTTATGTTAAAAGTTACTATTGCCTGATCATAACTCCATGTACACCATGACCTCTTGCAAGGGAATGAGCTTAAAGTTGTAGCAAGAACTATTTTATAGAATTGGCATGCATTTCACGTTTAAATCAGTACTGTACTGACATTCAAGAATTTCAGTCCCCATACAGACTGAGATGAACAGCACTTTTATTTATTTCAGTTACAAGAAGAAAGACAAGTAAACCTTACAACCAGAAAGGCAATGAAGGCCTCACGAGCTTAGTGATAACCATTTCATAATCTAGGCAACATGTTATGATTTCTTGAGATCACAAAGA
Organism: Nipponia nippon; assembly: GCF_047370975.1. NCBI lineage: Eukaryota > Metazoa > Chordata > Aves > Pelecaniformes > Threskiornithidae > Nipponia > Nipponia nippon. The sequence continues at coordinate 49,087,015 of NW_028262347.1, forward strand.
AAGCATACCCCCCTCTTAAACAACTTTTCCTTATTTATTAAGGAAATTTCCTGTGAAAACAGCACGCTGATGTTAACAGGATCAAGAGGGACCACCGATGTACAAAGCCTACATTCACCCTCCCACCCCACCCCCCAAAGGCTTAAGTGTAGACTTTATTCCAAAAAAGAGAACACGCAGTCATGATCACAGCTAGAAGAGAGGGAAAAATTAAAATCTGTTTTCAAATGAGGTCAAATTATGATGGGTTAATGAAGTTAAATGAAGATAGTTTCTCACATGGCAGTGTACTTCATGGGTAAAAAAACTCTCCTTATTTTAAGCCAACGCTTATCTGACTTTTGTAGCAGGGACAAAACAGCTTACATAAAAACTGATACCCCTACCAAGCACTCTAGGTAAGAACTATGACGTAAGGGAAATGCTAGAAACGTGTGGGAGAAATTACTACACAAAGTGTCAAGTGCAAACCCCCCTTGCCTAGAATTCAGTGTATTTACTTAAGTACAATAGAAAAGACTGAATTCAGGAATGGTTGACAGTGGGATACAGTGCTACAGGTTGAACATTAGCCACTAAAGGACACACCCAAGCATGCATGTATCCCACCACAAGCAAAAGATACGCTTGAGCTTCCTAACCTGCTCATTTCTGTAGTTTGCTCTAGTATTATCTCCTCCCTCATTACCAGCTTAATTCCTGCACTCCTTTGAAAGGACCCCTTTAAAAATCTCCAAAATTCTGGATTACTTGGCAAAAAAAATTCACTTGCTATTTTAAAGAACACAGAGCTAGAAAAAGAAAAGGAAAAAGAAAAGAGTTTACAACTCATCTCTCCAGTTGCTCTTCTAAGCAGTACTAGACCTAGAAAACATGAGGAAGTACCAGATCAAGCACTGTTCCATCATCCTTCGCTGTTTAAACGATACACTTGAGGCAGACCATAACTGCTTCAGTCAATTGCTAGCAGGTCAGTTTTGGTGCGTAAGATATTAATCAACTGAAAAATTTTTTCACCCATGCTATGTCAGTTCTCAGTTTCCCATCACTTAAGTGGCCAGGGATACATATATTACACAGTACTCACAGTAAGTCTCGGAATTTCAGGCAGACCTATTCATTCCCAAGGAGTATCCTTTTGGCTCAGTGAAGACTTTTGAGAACTTTAGCTTACATTCATTCTGGAGGCAGCCACCATGATTTCCATTTACCCAAAGTACTATTTTTAGTGGGGCTGTTACCATCTTGAAATTGCAGTTTAAAGTTAACCAGTAATACAAAAGAGTACTTTTCAGTGTTTCCAGTGAAGGAGCTGAGAAAAAAACTCTGTAAGAAACCATTGCTGCAATTTTATTTTAACAAAAGGGCAGATTTATTCATGTTTACAAACAAGTTTCAAAAACAAAAAGGAGAACATGTATGCTACCCACTAACAACCTTTCAAAATGCCAACAGCCCTCATGCTGCATGAAGGATTCTATAGATTAGAAAAAAATCACAGTTCCACTCACAGTTCACCAAGACAGCACTAAACTAACATGTTTAGACAAAAACAAAGGACTAAGATTCTGATGTATTTTGATTTAATCCATTTTGCCCGAGATAACAGAAATATTTCAAGCAAGTTCCATCACATATTGATGTCCTGCATTAAACAATCCTACTAAGTTCGGAACAAAAGTTATTCAGTAAGTTTCTCAAAATTTTTAAAAATTAAACAGTTGTTTCAAAACCATTAAGTAGTAAATGTATTTAAGAAACTAATTAGGACAGAGGCCATAACTTCATTAGAACACCACTGCTCATGTTTTTACAAAGCATTAGTGTTATCTATTTGGCTATTAGTATTAGCAATTTATCTACAATATTTAACAAGGTAAATTGCAGGCAAAATTTAGTACAGTTTCAATAGAAACACCCTTTTCCTGAAAATACAGCAGTATTTGAAGGACTAGTTTTTTTTCTTTTTTTTTCTTTTTTTCTCCTCCTCTGCATCATTTATAAGGAAGCTTCCCATCTATGAACAGGAACAAAAAAAGTATCTACAAACCTTGTAAACAGATCTGTATCATTTATAAACATAAATAATCCAAATTATTAACAGCCAACAGCAGAAATTAAAGTATCAATTCAATGATCCAGGGCCTCCTTGCCCTTCCCAGCCTTCCCCTCAGAAAAGGATCATGATAAACTAAAGCTCTTCTAACACACTGTTCAGGACCATTCTTAAGTACAACAGATGATCCACAGGTCACTTATGCTGAGTTACTGTTTATCTGTCAGAGTTCATTATTACTCCCACCCCCAGAAAAGCACCCTCCAGTCTGGCAGAAAGCTTTTTTTTAAAAAAATAAATCTACATTCGTACAAGTGTGTCTTCTGTTGAAGTCCAAGACAAGAATATCATCTTGTCCATCATAATGTGTGAAGAGACCCAGTTTCAATTTCTTTACAATGCAGCTAGTGTGTTAACATTCAGCTTACAATCAGAGTGATGTTTCCAAACTATGTAGCGGGCTCCCTGGGGATGAAGAGGTAGCAGACTTATTCATGTCTGTTGTAAGGTGAATTCCACTGTCAACCGCATTGTTATTTTTATTGGGAGAGGGTGGGGGAGTAGAGTTGCGTTTTGTTGGAGCATCATCTTCAGCATCAGTATCATCAATAAGGGGAATATGAGGCTCGGAGTCTTCTATTCTAAACTCAGGATGCGTCATAAAATTGTGAATTGAACTTCGTGTCTCAGGTTTCTCTAGCCCCTCGTACAAGGAGCTACGAAATGCATTCACCACTCGGATCTGTAAACAAAGAAGAAAGGTTGTTAAAATGCTGCAGATTTACTGGTAATGGCATGGTTCTTATGAGTTTGAATCCACAAACAGCTAGACATGAGTGAATCAAATTTGTATGTGATGCAGTGGAACTTGCAATAAACTGTAAAAAATGAAGAGCATTTCAGTAGAGCACTGCCAGTCTGCACAGTAGGAATAAAGATTGTAAGAGTACTGCAAAAAGCTGAAGGGCCTAAAAATTCAGACATGGCACTAGAATTGTTCAATTATTTAACATGGGCTAAGCATTTTTCAGAAGTGAGGCCAACAATTATTTACTTATTCACAAATTAAATAAATCTCAATAAGTGTTTTATTGAATACTTGGGGAGGTGAGAGTGGGGGGAAGGAGGGGAGAGGCTGAAAATAAGTTAGAGGATAAAAGGGTTACTAATTCTCATGCTAGGAATTAGGATGTCAACTGACTATGAAAAAGCCAAGCAAGTGTAAGCCAATGTCACAATGACTGGACATTTACGGAGAGTCATGCAAAAAAGGATATCACTGTAACAGCTGTAAATATTCGAGTATATACCCATTTACCACACTAGAGAAAGTTCCTTACTGAATAGTGCTTGGAAACTTAAGACCAGAACTAGGAAATTGAATACTGTATTGTACAATTAAGTAGCCACGACAGGTTGTAACTTTGAAGAGACTATTCCAAGTAAAGTATGAGAAAAGCAGGTGATCAGCCTTTGCTTGAGTCTTCAGTTTACATTGAATTCATGGACAAAATTCCCAGGCTGAATATTATTTCAGGTGCTTTCATTGTTTAACTAACATTTTTCAAATTAGAAAGCTAAGGTTACAAAATTCATAAATAAACATTTCAGAGTGAAATTAGATAAAGTACAGCTTCATTTTGCAAACTGTGCATGTCCACATTGACTTGAATTTAAGGTTTCCAAATTGTAATTTGAATGATGAAACCACCTGCACACACCTCCCCTTCTCCTCCCATGCCCCACACATTTCCCTGACCAACTACAGGAATTCAGGATTCATTCTTGAATTGATAAAACAAATAAGGTTAGGCAGAAGTCAGTGACCCCTTTGTCCAACACTTTCGTGAAGATATAGCTTCCACGTTTGGTTAGCTCCCAATTCAATTCCCAACATCACTACTCTGATTAAGTCTCCAGCAAAGCACAGTTTCAATCCCAAAGCTCCTCTGTTGTATAGTAAGCAGCAGAGCAACTGTTACAAACAGTAAGTCCAATTTAAAGATTTTTTTTTTTTTTTAGCACATCCAAGATGACTTGTTTTAAGCTGAGAAATACGTCATGTCTAGTGCTTCCGTAGAGTTCCTTGATCATAAAAATAAAGTGACTTCCAGGTGAAGGAATGAAACTGGAAGGTCAAGCAGATCAAGAGCACAGACTTCAAAACAGCTAAGATACACCGAACAACCTCAGTGTAACCACAGAGAAGGGTTCCCCAAAAGCAATGCATTATCATTGAATCACAGAATCGTTTAGGTTGGAAAAGACCCTTAAGATCATCAAGTCCATCTGTTAACGTAGCATTGCCAAGTCCACCACTAAACCATGTCCTTAAGCACGACATCTACCCATCTTTTAATTACCTCCAGGGATGGGGACTCAACCACTTCCCTGGGCAGCCTGTTCCAGTGCCTGACTACCCTTTCAGTGAAGCAGTTTTTCCTAATATCCAATATAAACCTCCCCTGTCGTAACTTGAGGCCATTTCCTCTCATCCTATCACTTGTTACTTGGCCTAGGAGCAGCTCTCCAGCCACTCTTCCCCAAGCCTGTAGTGTTACATGGGGTTGTTGTGACCCAAGTGCAGGGCCCAGCACTTAGCCTTGTTGAATCTCATGCAAGTTGGCCCTGGCCCATCGATCCAGCCTGTCCAGGTCCCTCTGTAGGGCCTTCCTACCCTCCAGCAGATCAACACTCCTGCCCAGCTTGGTGTCATCTGCAAACTTACTGAGGGTGCACTTGATCCCCTCGTCTAAATCACTGATAAAAATATCAAACAGGACTGGCCCCAATACTGAGCCCTGGGGAACACCACTTGTGACCAGACACCAACTGCATTTAACTCCATTCACCACAACCCTTTGGGCCCAGCCATCCAGCCAGTTTTTTACCGAGCGAAGCATATGCCCGGCCAAGCCGTGAGCAGCCAGTTTCTCCAGGAGAATGCTGTGGGAAATGGTGTCAAAGGCCTTACTAAAGTCCAGGTAGACAACATCCACAGCCTTTCCCTCATCTACTAAGTGGGTCACCTTGTCACAGAAGGATATCAGGTTCTTTAAGCGGGACTTGCCTTTCATAAACAGATGCAGACTGGGCCTGATCCCCTGGTTGTCCTGTACATGCCATGTGATGGCACTCACGATGCTCTGCTCCATAACCTTCCCTGGCACCAAGGTCAGACTGACATTATCAAATTTGTTACCACAGAATCACTGCACATGATAAAGTCTTCGGTCCTGACTGTGTTCTTTGACCTCTAGAAATAGCATTGTTCCCCTACCCCCTCAGAGCACTTGCACAAAGAATTTTACTCAAAAGCTATCATGTCCCCATTTTTATACTACAGGTACATGGCTGAGCCCCATTAACCATGGAAACCATGGTGCGGGGCAGGGGGAGCGGGCACACAAGGGGGAGGACATCACCACCAATAAAGGGAGGACAGGGAATAGTGTGAATGTGCTTGAGAAGTAAAAGATTACAACAGCAGCTAGTACTTTACTGTTCAGCACATGAAAAAATTGAGCGCTCTGTTAAGGAGTTGGCATGTTACATGAACTTTAAACAAATCCAGCAAGCTGCATAAACTGTCTTGGCACTTACCAAGAAAATCAGTGGTGACAATGCAGACTGAAAGTTTGCAATGCCTTTATTTGGCATGTTGCATCACAATGTGCCACTGATTTATGTGGCAAAATGAAATATGACTGCCTCGTGGGACTGGTTTTTCATTACTTACAGATGGTAAGTTAGAACATAAGCAGTAATGGAAAACAATTTTTGGCTTAACTGGACAGCTGTAATTATCATAGGAATATAAGCATACCCACAATAAAGGCTTGATTCCCATGCAGAATGCATACTAATCAAGTGGTCTAGACACTCCACTGAACCCAGGACCCTCAAAGAGTCCAGCCATGAAGGGAGAAATCAGACTATCAGCATTTTCAGTTATACTTAAAAAGGGAAAATCTAGTGTTTTGAAGGCTTTCTTTTCAATTACTATCGGTAACTATAAATAAATTGCATAAGTGAGGAGCAAACAAGACAATTTGTTATGTGTAATTTATACTGTCATCAGGCCTTCCTCATATTAGTACCAGAATAGCAAGGAATGCAGTAAGCACTCCAAATCCTCCTAGCCAGATGGCTGCTTAAGAGTTGCAACCTCACTTCATAGGAACAGCTGAACTATTTTCCAACAAACAGCTCTGAAAGAGAGACATGATAAAATAACACATCTACTTCCTATTAATACATATTAGTTATCAAAAGTTGTTATCCTGGAGGGTGTAGCAGAGGGCTGTACTACTTAGTGAGGATTAAAAACTAGTTCTCTGCTATTGTAGCTCCGTATCTGCATTGGTCACTTGATGTAATGAGATGCTGCAGTGTCCATTAGATTCTGCTCAAATGGCAGCATGGGATGAAGTTGCTCTCTAGAGAATTCTGAATGCCTAATTAATGTTCTTGAGTATAGTTAGGGATACAGGTTACTAATTAGCATTTTAACTAGGAGATGCAATCCTGTGCATCCTTACTGTTAAATCTACTTTTTATTTTGTGTTCTTGAGGCATGCTAATTTGTGAGCTGAGCTTCTCAATGCTACTGCAAGGTAGGGAAATACCTGTCTCGCCAATGGAGAACAAGTACAGAGGTAAATATTTGTGCAAGCTCACACAGGAATTATGGCCAAGCCAAAAAAAGAAAAAAAAATCAGAAGAGAACATTTCATTTAAGACAGCTCCTGAAATTAAGGGTCTTCATCCATCTGGTAATCTGAAAGTTTAAAAAACAGGGGGAGGGGGAAGAAGCCCTCTCAGAGTTACTTTAAAAAACAATTATTTAACCAGTTTCTAGGAAGTTAGAGAAGGAAATTAAACATGTAATATGTAATTAAGATGGAAAACTCTTTCAACAATAGATATTAGCTATCAGTATTCAACTACATCTGTTAGGCATCTTCAGGCTCCAGAGTTTAAGCCTACATTCACGAGTAATTAAATCTCTAGCCTCTACAGAGAGGAAGGCTGAAATTGAAATGCCACTTAGAGCACAATATCAAGAGGGTGGAATTAAGGTGAGACAAACTTTACTTTCACTGACGGCTTATGAACTGCGGCTGGAAGAACCTAGAGAGGAAAAAAACCCTTCAGATTTGAAAGAAAGTTTCACCATGCAATGCTTAAACCTTTTTTTCCTTTTTATATTAGCTAATTAAATGTTTCTTCTGACTTGTACGCATTTTAGAAGCCTTTGTTTCGCCACCTGAATCCTGATGTTGAGAAAGTTGTGTTATTCAGTAAAAAAGGTCCAACAAAAGCAGAGATTCAGAAGTTCCTTACAGGCTACAAAGAAAATGCATTTAGTGCTCCATGTTCTAACTGCGTTCATATTTTTAACATACCATTTGCTTTCCCATCAGCTTGTTTACCTTAAGTATCATTCGTGCTGCAGTGTAAGACATCTGTTTTTGTTGACCTGGGTCCATGATTATACAGTTAATTCACTTATTCAATGTAAGTCACCCTAAGAGGCATATACTCGAAAATTTACAACAGTCTTCCCACTTTATCTTAAACATCCCTCTGTACACGAATGGATGAAGGCACAGGATGTGCAGGCTCACAGCTTTCACATTAAAGTCTTTTGTTGAAACTGTTCCACCTGTTCTCAGCCCTCTAAGAAAAAAAAGTCTTGAGGACTCCACTTTGTGGAAGAGCTCTATAAAAGCCTGAACGATGGTTTTAAGTACTAAGGAGAAAATGAGAAACGTTAGGTACGTGAATTAGGAAATGTTAATTTCATGCACTTTAGGAACACACACTCACACCCCACAGTAGTAGAAGCAGTAGTAGAGGAAAACACTACATGTGTAGGGGTAGAAATATTTGTTACATCATGGTGCTGGCTGGCGATGGAGGGTTGCCGCCTTAGAGCCCCCTGAATGGTACTTCCACTCTGGAAAGCATTCACTACATCCATCTGCAAGGAATCAGAGATTGTGACAGCTTGCTCAGCAAGAGAGAGAGAGAACAAGAGAAAGGACCATCCCATCTATAACACACAAAAAGTAAAGAAAAAAGGCACTTTTTTTTTTATAGAGCAGATACACAGCCAAGAGTTGCATTTAGAGCTGAAGAAAACAGAGGACCCTGAGGGATTACACATCCATCCATACCCCCTTTTGACAGTATCAGTCACACCAGTTAGAACTGCCACCTTAGTCAAAGGACTGGAGATGGAGAGGAGAGATTTCCCTCATAACATCCACTGCATCCTACCTTTTTCAATACCATACCTGAGTTTGTATCCTGTTTAGGCCCCTAAACCACAAGATCTGACCACGACGTAATTCTCTCTCAGCATGATCGATTTCCTCTACATCTTCTGCTAGTTCTTCTTCAGGAATCTCTTCCTTCTGTGTTCCATGACCAGCTTCTTTAAGGAATTTCAGACGGCTGGTCGGAATTGTTGAAATCAACTAACAGTAAATGAAGAATATAAATCAGGATTATTCTTTAAAAAAAAAAAATAAATGTAATACCAGACTTAATGCTTAACATAATATCCTGCGTACAATCAGCAAATTTGAAAAAACAAATTATGTAAATGGGATGAGTGCATCAACGTAGAGCAATCACTCCAGCTGAATAGCTGCAAAGCTGTGAATATCCTTACCACCTCAACTGAGGTGTTAAATTAAACTTGGGCTACAACCCTAGAAAACAAAACATCCTTGCTAGGGACAAAGAATTCCACTTTAACGTGACTTGACTGTGCCAGGAAGGAGCAGTACTGAAGCTAGAAAAGCCATTAATTCTGTAGATTGTGCTTGTATCTAGAGCTTTCAGAGCTCCACCAGTTTGATGAGCATGATGTGTTACCTCAAGTGAGAGCTACATCATTTAATTAAAGCAGCCACAGTTAATTCAGAAACACGCAACAGACATGCTTTCTTTTGTGACCAGGAAGGTATTAATCCATTTGCAAGGCGAGCGATGTTTCCAAAACCTTTATCCCAAACTGTTGCTTTGCTACTTGGTGTACACTAGTTGATCTAGCTTAAACTAAACAAAAGCTACATATGGCTGTTCCAGCTTTCCTTTTCATCCCCACCTTCAGGGCTATTCTGGTGAACTATGTGGTTAAGGGGAGTCATCTTTTGATACGTCCCATCTAGCAGATCCAGATCAGTTCCAAGACTGCTTTCCTTGATCATCACAAACCTAGAAGACCATTTCAACAGCTGCAGAGGAAAAAGACTGCTCCAAAAGCAAGATAAACAGCCCTTTATGCTGAAATTGCTACTATGAATGCTCCCAGATCACATTTCAGTTTCTACTATTCTCAGAAAGTCAAAAGCTCTTTCACTTTAATGAGATGCTAGAGCAGCATGAACTGCAGCACGGAAGCTTTGCCCTTGCAAGACACTTTGGGTCAAAGGTATTTCAAGCCATGTCGATTCTCTTTAGGCTACTTTTAAACCTCAGAGTGACTCTATTTGATTTTTTTTTTTTAAATAATTCATTTTCCAGAGAACCTCATTAAAAAGCTTATACCCACTTTTAGAATATGCATCTATGATGTATTCACAGCTAAAATTCACCTTACCAATTTTATACTGAAACCTGAAGTATCTGTTACAAAATGGAAGGAAAGAAACTGTAATGGAAAACTCTTCATGTGGTATGAAAAGTTTAGACAACTATGTCATTAAATAATGGAAAACTCCATAGCTCTAAAGTTTCATGTAAATAAGCTTGCTGCTTACAAGCACTGTTGTGCATGGAATAATAATGAAACCCTGGGGCAGAGCAAATAAAAAAATCAAAATGCAATAGCTTAATAGGTGGGAGAACTTTCCAATTATTTCATAATTATGCAAATTAAGATTAAAGAGAAAGTTGTTTTGAGTTTTGCTGCATTTCTTGCTACTCCAGGAAGTTTTTAAATCAAGAAAATACTAGCAAGTTTAAACAATTCTGATTTTTAAAGAAAACCGTTCAACACTAAGTTAAATATATTTCAACATTAACATGTTCATTGCATCTGTATTCTTACAGAACTTCTTCTAATAATTATCTGGCTAAAGATGTAATTTCATATTTAAAAGGTAACTACAGCTGCTTCTAGTTAAAAGTTACTAAACATAAATCAGCCATAGCACCTAGTTATAAAATGTAACTAATTGACCAAGTCAGAGTAAGGAATATCTAACTAAGGACTTTCTAGCTATTGAACTAGTCGATTATAATCTGTATTGACTGTTAAATCTCCATATATTCATATAGTCCACTTGAAAGATCTGAATGCTAAAGATAGTGTATTTGTATCTTCCATGTAAAGAATTCTAATGTGAGTAGATATTTGGCATTTTGAAAAAGCTAGTTTACCTGGCCCCAGAGTAGTGTTCCCATGCCCAGGAAAATGGACCACAGCCACTGTTCAATTGAGAGTTCTGAGCAACTGAAAGGCTTCCCACCAAACTGCACAATAATTATCTGTGAAGAGCAACATCATTAAACAACATGCATCAGTGATCCGTTACTAGAAAACTTCCTAATGCTTCAAGATCACTACAGACAACTCTGCATTAGAACATAGCATTTCCCATCTTACTAAGCATACACTTCCACTGTCTCAGCAGTTTGAGCAAGTTTCCAAACTTAAGCCATCTTCTTATGCTTTTCAGTATTTCAGTATTTATTCTTCAAATGTCACACTCACAAAAACCTGTTCACTACTTCATTTTGCTTGCAGTTCTTTCCCTTCATTTCACAATTACAGCATGTATTTGATGCTACAAATTTACAGTGATTATTTCTCATATGAACACCCATCTCAGAACCAAGCTGATTAATAAACTTATATTAATAGAAGTCATAGATCCACAAGACACAAAACATTTCAGAAATAATTCAACAGAATATTACTATGTATCCCATCAGTGTTAAATGTCAAACTTTAAATCATCACAGTATGACATATATGTACTAAGTCTTGGGGGGAGGGGGCAGAGATCTCAAAAGCTAAATTAAATTAGCTCCTACCGACTTACCTATTACAACAAGCTGTACAGGCCCTAATTAGCAAGGTATCCCTCTGCATAGGAATTATATGCATGAAAGTCTGCCCTGGAGAATCAACAATTCAAGTAGCAGGGCAGGCGTGAAAAGGAGACAGTATTGACCATTAAGTAGGACACCTGACAGCTGAAAAGCCCAAGAGTATCTTCTTTTATTAACACAGAATAAAACACTGAGACGACAACTCAGGAGTTACTTATTTGGGAAGGCATTCAGTCTGCCAAGCTTATAAAGGGAACACAGTTGCAGTCAGGAGTAATTTCTACATATTTGACTTTGTTGCACAACAACAGTCAGCCTGCTGCATATGCAACCCTAAAAATAAGAGTAGCTTCTGAAAAGCGTCCTCTAAAAAACATCTAAACCTGGGAGAATAAGTGAACTAACTTTACGTGAAGCAGAGGTGCATACATTTGCATTGCTTGAACCACTATGAATTTGGTAAACTTCATGTAATGCCAAGTCTAAAGAAAAGCTTAAGGCGTAGGTTATATCTTAAATAATTATTTCAGACTTAAGTCAAAATGAAAAAGAGTTCTGAAAAAAAAGTAGTATACTGATTTGTTGGTTATTTCTTCTGACGAACTAAAAAAGTTAAGGACATTTAGAAGGTGAAACTATTTCTTGTAAACTATTTTCTTTAGATTCAATTTTGACTTGGTGTTTCTCCACACCAGCGTGTTAACCCAATCAATTTCAGATAATTTCATTTCATTTGTTAGCACATACTGAGTTAACTAGCTTTTACAATTCTGCCTAGATGCACCAACAGAAGGTCCCTAGGCATCAGTGTTTTTCACCTAAACCAGCAGCATCTATACAGATAACTGTAAAATATGTACCAATACAGATAACTGATTTCTGACTCAGGGAGATAAAAACCGATACTTAAGTTTCTAAAGCTTATTCTTGTCTTAATCTCATTAAGAAGATATGAGAAGTTGTAACTTTTCTGTAATTGTTTAAATGGGCTTTTGTTCAGATGCACAGGCAGATACTATGAGGAAGAGTTCTGACTGGGGCAGGGAGCAGGGGTAACATATCTTCTTCACATTTTGTCAAGAGACTGGAACACTAAGATCAAATTGAAGGACTAGAAAATCCAACAGGTAAATACAAGTACTTCTACATTCCAATTTTACCAATTTCAAAGAGGTCTTACCTGAAAACCCTGTTAAGCAGCACTTCCAAGTGATTTATAGCGTGTTTCACACTGAAGGTTTTTCACATTGCAGAAATGAAATGCCTGGCACTGGTTGATTAACATTTCCAAGGTAAGCAAGTACATCAGCGTACTAAGTGCATTTCTCCCCTGCCCTGCAAGAATTTACTTACCTGCACAACAAATGTCCCCAGAACAATAGAACAGAAGATAGCGTTGTTAAAGATTCCTTCAAAAACGTTTCTTTCACCATGAATTTTTCGGGCATTAATTTCATTAAAAAGCTGCATCATCACAAATGTATTAAATACAATAGTATAGTGCTCTGAAGGAGGAGCATGCAGAGGTGCATTTCTTCCACTATCGATATCAAAAATTTTCTCACCTGTGTATAAAAGGCATTTATCAGTAGCTTAATTGGTGTATTTACACACACACTACAACAAAAAATTAGTTTTAAGATCACATCTCTGTACAACTTTTAAAATAAATTTGTAAAGCCTCGGTATTCTTACCAGCAAACAGGAGTGTGAAGACCACTACAAGTTGGTAGAATGCATGACCCAAGATGTTCTTCATCATTGTACGAGAAATCAAAGGTTTGTTTCTACCATAAGGCTTTCGCAACAGAAGAGCTTCAGTGGGTGGTTCTGTTGCCAGGGCAAGAGAAGCTAATGTGTCCATTATGAGATTTACCCACAGCATCTGCACAGCTTTAAGCGGAGAATCCTATAAAGACAGACACATAAACCCTCCACTATAAGTGAAGAAATTGCATCCATTAAAGGGATTTATTATACAACATGGGCATGTTTCGAAGACCATTATGTTCTTTGGACTAGTATTTAACTGAAAGTTTGAATTCAAGAGTTAATCCGTCATTATATTTTCAACCTTTATTAGCCGAAACAATCCACCACCAGTACGTACTTGTGTTATGCATGCTCCTGTAAAAGCAACAATTACTGCTACTACATTGACAGTAAGCTGGAACTGAAGAAATTTGGAGATGCTGTCATATACATTTCGTCCCCACATAACTGCTTTAACAATACTTGTGAAGTTGTCGTCTGTAAGGATAATATCAGAAGCTTCTTTAGCTACGTCTGTTCCAGCAATACCCTGGTAGAAAAAGAAAAACACTATGAAATAGAACAGGATGCACTGATTTATGTAATAGAAGCTATTATTACATTCTTTGTTAGCATTCACTTTGATAACACCATGTCTGAAGGACTATTCCGTTCTACTGAATCAAATTCTGCTTGCAAGTTCTACTCAAGCATGGGAAAATGTAAACAAAAAAAGGGTAATCTTGTCTTTATTTTAAAGACCTTAATAAAAATCCTCAAGTTGACAATAAAGACACTGTGTAAGTTCTCCTGAAGAGATATTACTGATCCCTGTTCAAGTTAAAGGCCACCAGATGGTGCAATACTACAGTTTAGTCTATGTCCTAACAAGTTTGCTATATGGATTCCAGCAGTAGGGCAATGCATGTGTTCATAACACAGTAGAATGATACACATTATCAAAAACCTTTTCCAGAAGAGCATTGGCAAACAGTAGAATATGCAATATCACTGCATATCACATTGCAATGCAATATGACATTCTGAAGTTTTAAGCACCTGTAGTCTCCTACAGTATCGAAACAGTTAAGCTAAGTTCTATGTAATACCTACTTCAAGGATATTTATTTTGCTTTCAGCATTTCAAAAACACTAATTCAATAGCAAATTTAATGATCCTTATTCTTGATACATTATTTGGCCAAGGACATGAGTCACCTGCACAGCTATGTGTATACCTTAAAAGGTACTGTTAAACATCATATAGTAGATGGTATATTTTAAGTGCTATTTAGATAAGAAGTTAGAGAAATTTGTTCCTTACACAGATGAACATAGACAGCAACTGCAGGAAACATTTAAGTTCTGGAAGATGAAAATAAATCTGCCCCTGACAGTGCCAACTATAGCAGCTATACAACAGCAGAAAACAGATACCCGTTAAAACAATACTGTTACAGTCTAGTGAACATTTCATGTGTAGCTGTCAAATTTGTAAGTTATGCTTTTGAAAAATGCTCCTTGAAAATGACACAAAAGCTCTTCCTCTTCCCATTTTTTCCTTCAAGATTAGCATCTAAGTCAGTGTATCTGCATGTTGTGTAGGAGGAGTGTGGTGGTCTTTTTTTTTCCTTCAAATGCTTAATAATGACTTTTTAAAGACTAAAGTGATCTACTAGCACCAAACTGTACCTTTAAGACTGAGGAGGAATATTGAGGCAAGAGGAAGCTTGAGGAATCTATCGTACAATGTTTTGAAAGAGATGGAAGAAAGCTGAAGCCTACATACATAAGGCATGAGTCTATCTAGTATTAGCACTTAAAGCCAAGATTTGGTTTGGCTACCATTTGAAAGGATAATTGAGAATTTAAATTGAGAAAGCCAAGTTATCTAAGGAATCATCCAAACAAATGCAGATCCTAGATTGTCATAAAATGCTGTTACTTCAGTTGTACTAGAGACGTCTCTTAGTACAGCCTTCAAAACCATTTTAAACATCAACTGGCAGTCTCTCTCATTATAGTCTCCCTGTTCCTATGCATCATTTCATGGAAAACAGATGAATAAGCTCATACTATATTGTGTATAAGCTTTACTCAAAGTCAACATAGTATGCTATTTACCACCTAAAGTCATTTTGCCTTATGTTGAACAGATTTCATTTCAGAAATCTTTAGTATCTGTAATTCTATTCCTACATTTTTGCAACAAGTCTTTGTGTAAAAAGGTTTTGATTTGCAAGTGACTGGGGATCTGTATTATTTAAGTTTTATTCCATGGTAAATGCCACGAGGACATTTTCCATCAAATAAAAACATGGTTAAGTTGGAAGACTGAGGGAGGAAGAAAAAGTAATTAGTATGAAGTGTGAGAGATGTTGACTCCGTTAACTTAGTTGTATATTAGGCTCATGAAACAAGCAAGGTTGTTTAATCTTCAAGTGATTTGATAAGTCATTTTATCAAAATAGGTCTCCAAAATACTGAAGATTAAAAAAAAAAAATTCATACCATAGCAAATCCAACATCTGCCTTCTTCAAAGCTGGGCCATCGTTGGTACCATCGCCAGTTACTGCTACAACTTGCCTCTGTTCAAAGACAGTGCTGTCAATTATACCTAAAATAAAATTATATCTCAGTGTTACAGTTCAAAGTTGACAACACAGCACAGATTAAACCTGAAAGAGAAACCCATTTTTTGCCTTTCTCAGAGTCATTAAAAAAAAAAAAAAAATCACAGAGTTCTAGTTGGCTCCATTTCTCAAGGAGGAAAGAAAAAAAAAAATCAGTTGGCAAATGAAGACACCCTGGATAGGCATTTCCCCACTGCTCAGTCCTAGATTTTTTTCTAGAAGCAGGAAAAAAAAAAAATCTAGCTTTACTTAGAAGCTCAGATAGTTTTTACTTACCTTTTACTAGAGTGTGTTTGTCAGTGGGAGAAGATCTTGCAAGAACTCGAAGCTTTGGCCAAATTTTATCTATTCGCTCTTGCTCTATCTGCAAAAGAGCATTGGTTATATTTTACAGTTAGGAGACTTAGAATATCTGCTGATCTGCTTTACATAATCAGTATGCTTACCTCTCCTTTTTCATTGCGTATTCTCCTGTTAAAGTCTTTGCCCTCTAAACACAGGAAGTCTTCACCAGGATTCAGAATACCACATTTTAATGCAATAGCACGAGCAGTGTTAATGTTATCGCCAGTGACCATACGTACAGTTATGCCTGCACGTTGACACTTTTTTATTGCATCAGGTACCTGTAAGCAATAAAAAAACCCAACCACAGGCTCAGAGACTGTACGTTAGTTGAATAAATCTAGACATGCAAATGAAAGGAATGTTTTTGGCTCAATCCAGGATAACTCTTATTTTAAAATCAAGACTGCTGTTATGGAACATTTAAAAAAATTAAGTAGCTTACCACAAAACTTTTCCTGAAAAACACAGGCAATTCTGCGAAAGGGGCTTTGTTATTATGTCATGTCCCCTCCCCCCTCCCTTCATTTTTCAAATACTGCAGTATTCAAAAAACCCACAAAAATCCTCATGACATATTAGGCTGTAGTAGTCAAAGGCACTAAGTACTGGCTTTTCATTTATGATTATGTGAAATAAACTACAGCTCACACTCCACTACTTCATCCATGACTTTTAGTGTGGATAGTGCAGCTCAGACTGGAGTTCTACTTACATGTGGCATAAAAGCTTTCACTATTGAAAAATACTGCCCTCCTCAGACCTCAACCACAAGCCAGACTCCTTACCTCAGTTCTCAGGTGACAAACCCTCCTCTCCATCATTCCCCAAGAGAAGCTGGCAACAAGCACAATGGCTAATATTATCCTAAACAATACTCCTAATACTCCAAGTGGTAAAAAAAAAAATGGCAAGTTGTTCCATCTACTGAGACCCTGCACAGTAAGCGCCTTAAGTCATTAGTTTGTACAGAGCTTCAGTAACACAGCATAAGTGACATTAAGAAGTTTTAATCTGCTTTTATAGCTCCATTAACTTTCCCCCCCCCAAGAAATTAGGTTTTCATTTATCAGCTGTGCTTAAGGCACACAACAGCAATTCAGTTCCTTGTACTCGCTGCATGACCAACAACAACATGAATCAAGATCCGTTGTAACAGAATCACTGCAGTTTAGTCAGTGACCCTACCTCAGGTCTCACAGGATCTTCAATCCCAACAACAGCAATGCACGTCAGACCGGTAACAATATCATTTTCATTGTCCCATTCTGGCTCAGGTTCCCCTGCTGGGAAGTCTCTGAATGCCAGGCAGATGGTTCTGAGCCCTTCAGAAGCCATTGGCTCAATTACGGTTTTCACAATATCATCACGGTCCCTAGGTCTAAATACCTTTGGTTCTCCGTTAGCACTCAGTATTTTGAAGCACCTGAAAAGGAAGGTTTAAAGAGTTATCAAATTTTAACCAGAAGTTCAGCCCATTTAATGGCTTACTAGTCAACTCCACTAAGTTTCCACAAGCTTTGTTTTCGCTAGACTCACACACACACAAAAAGCCAGTAGCAGCATCCCTAAGGTAATCATCTCCATATGCACTTAATCTTTTTCCAGCTGCAAAAAACATACTAGGTCTAGAAAGTTAACTGAGCCAGTTATCTTAGGATGAAAATAGTGTCCAATGAGTTTAGGACGTAAACATTAGTTACATCCCAGAAGTATCCATTTCTCCATCGTACATAAACAGACTAGTGTCTGTGCTGGTTGAGTCAGTCAATCCAGTTTCAAGTTCAACAAAATAATCCCACCTTGTTAAGAGTTATACAAGTCTCAGAAGTACGATATGTTTCAGAACATGCATGTGGTGCTTAAACAGCTGTAAGCACTAAACTTACAGCACTAAAAGCAAACTCTGGTACTACGATGAAACTAATGCTATCCTTCAGAGTAGTAAGGTTTGCTCCCCTACCTCCCCGTCCCCCAGCTAAGTACAAACCATTCAGAGAGCATCTAGCACAGAGTTCTTAATGTGAAGTATTAAATGAAAACCACTTAAATCTGATTTAAATGTTTGTAAAAGAGACTAGATCAACACTACGTACTCTTAACACATGCTCTTTTAGTTATGTTTCTTCATGCCAAAGATGCCACTGCTTTCATAGACAGCATACATACATTACCAATATTGATGCCATGAATACAACACTATCAAATATTTTGAACAATAAATTTAGCCTTGTTCATCTGCATCCTTAGCAAAGTTTTGTCATAAAGCAACGCCATAAGCATTTGTTTTCCAGATTAGTACTAATGTGGCAATGAAAAAAGATAATAATTTATGATTTTTTTAAAACACCACGTTCAGACCTGGCAGATCTGCTAAAATGCCTACTGTTATATTTAAGTATTTAGTGCAAGGGTTGAGGGAATTCTCAGGTGCAATATATATAAAAAAGTTTCCACCTCAGCCAAGAAATGAAAATGAAGCAGTCCCTTAAAGCTTCATAGTATTCATCATAACTGAAATTTGAAGTCTATTTGAATTTCCTGATTTTGGCTCAAATGTCAGAAACCACTAAGGATATCTTGTGTTACCTGCAATCATAGGGCTTGTGATAAATTCAAAGCATTCCAAGATGACTAAATGGAAGCCAATAAACTTTATGCAAAGATTTCATTGAAACTCACTTCAAATATTTGACTTGATGGTAAGGAAAGAAGAATAAAACTGCTCTGCTTGAAAAAGTTTGCTGCATTTCTTCTACACTTATTAGCGACCCATTTGTGTCTTATAAATATTCATGTTTAAGCTTTCAGGGCTCGAGAATAGTCATATATGTGATAAAGCATGAGCAGCACAACTGACAAACCGGGTTACAAGCTCTGAGATTAATTTCTGGCACTGCATAGGTAGTGGGTAAAGAAAGTGGCTTATGATACTAAGGCTTTTTCCTAGCCCGTGCATACTCTGAAATAGTTTTGGAATTCCAACTACCCCAATAGTATCCAAATCAGTCTAGGTTTTCTTGTTCTTTGCCAAATGTCCTTATTATTTATTTTCTTATCTCAGTTATGAAGCTAAGTGGACCACATGAGCCTGGATGGAATGAGCTTCAGCAGCTTCTACAGTTCAACTGCTCGAGATAATAAAGTACAAAATACTTCTGAAGGTAGAAGTAATGCAAATATAGCATACTTATTCACTGATGAGACAGCTTAAAATCTAGCTATGAAAGAAATCACATCTAAATCTAAGTTCCATATCAAAAGGAATAAGAGTCCTTTAAAGATTGACCATTTGTTGTCAGCACTAAGTTGAGGAGAAGGAAGATTTCATTTTTTTTCTTTAGTGCATTAGTACTTTTCCAGATAATGATTTGAGGGGCTAGTAGCAAGCAAAAAGGTAAACTGAACTGATGAACATAATCTATGCACTACTCAGATTAGAAATAATTTGACATTAGAACCAAAACCAGACTGGTTACAACTGCTATTCCTAGAGAACATGACGCATGCATGCTTGACTTCTCTCCTCACCTAGTTACCACAGCCTTCTTAACATCTGAAGGTTTGTCCCAGTGGTGACTAATCTCTCACTAATAGCCTAATCTCATTCTAATAAATCCTCTATAGATGGGCAGATGCATAAGGAAGCAGTTTGCTTTCTCACATTAAAAACCCTCAAGTTTCTCCAATGGCCAAGTTCAACCTCCTGTTAAAATTATCAACTTGGACACTGACTTGCAGTGTCTTTTGAAGCTGAAAGTAATCTTAAAAGTAATCACTTTTCAAAGACATAAGTCCTTCCTGGAATTTAGGCATATCAGCTGTTGCGACTTTACTGGAAGATAGGCGAGTATTTTGGCCAACCACACCTAAAACTATAATAGTTTAACTCGATAATAGATCAATTCATAGACACTTTCCTGTATCAGAGCAGAGTTCACAAGTTAAAATTAATCGTGACCCACTCTTTCTTTTGGGAGTGGGATGTGAGAATTGAAGTAACAGAAATGCTAATTGCCCATCTTACTGTATAAAGTCAAACAATTGAGGCAGACAAGCTAGGAAGCTGGCTGCAATCACAAGGGTATAGGACTGCTGCACTTGTTTGTGAATAGGGCGACAGAAATATTTCGCGGGCTGTGGCACAATGTTGTTTAGCACTTCTGTCTCCTCACCTATCACAACATTTAGCCAAATTTAGGTGCTGAAGTACAATAGTAGTTGTTCTTACTTTTTAAGAACTATCTCAGAGGCACCTTTACTGAATATCCGGAAACTGCCATCAGAGTTTTTTAACACAGTACTCATAGATTTTCTAACAGAGTTGAAGGTGTACACTTTGTACAAATCCTCTTCTGGTATCTCATTTCTTACGTCCTGATAATCACGTTTTAAATCCAAGAGCAATCCTAGCAAGGCACATTCAGTTTTATTTCCAACATGACGTGGTAGGCCACCTTCTTTTTCAGGAGGCTGCAAAAAGAACAAGAACCTTTGCTGATTAGGAGGTTAACTTATGAACCACAGCATTCAGAAAACAAGGAAGCTAGGGCCAACCTTAGCTCTGGGATGGGGAAGTTTCACTTTCACAATGTTTACTCTATGAAGTCCTGTAAGTCATGAGCTGAATCATACCGCTGGCTTTTATAAGTTACTTCTGTACCTGTTTAGTATCTTTCACTCCCTTTCTCAGACTCAAAAAAATCACCCATTAAGTTTGTATCAAATCCCAACATGAGCCTTCTAGAAGGCATTTTCCTTTGCTTGAAATATCTATCTGATCAATTGAGTGTAGGCCCTGAATAATTATTTCACATTTTGAAAGTACACATAAGTTTAATTAAACCGATTTAAGCAAGCTAAATGGCATTATTTCTGCTAAATTAAAGTATCCTTTCCTGTAATAACTCTTCCTCAATGACTTAGACTACGATCAAATCACCTGTTAGCCTTCTACTGAATAAACTTAGTCTTTAAGCTTCTTAAGTCTCACTACAAGTTCTGTTTTCCAGGTCATGGCCCATTTAACTGGAAAGAGTTCAGAAACAAGTTTCCAACCCTTTAATACCAGAACAAGCTTCTTATCTCAGCAATGTGAAATATGCAGGTACTAGTGCTATAAGTAAAGCAGTATTTCTCTCAAGATATTTCTGAGCTTATACAGCTAAAACATTGCAGTGTAGTTTGTAGCAAAACCAGCAGCAGTACTTACTCTGCCTAACATTCCTCAAACAGCTAGAGCTAAACTATACTAATCATAAGTCAGTGATCGTTCAGAGCTGCAAGATCTTAGATTTGGCTGTACTGAATACTCACACTTTCAAAATGTTTATTTTAATGTGCAGTTTAAGAAGTCCAGTTCTGGTCTCCCCAGTAGAAGAGACATGGACATCCAACCATGGGCCACAAAGATGATAAAGGGACTGGAGCACCTGACATATGAGGAAAGGCTGAGAGAGCTGGACTGTTCAGCCTGGAGAAGAGAAGGCTCTGGGGAAGAAACTTACCAGTGTGTATTAAATGACTGAACGGGGCAGGTGGGTGAAGTGACAGTAAAGACTGCCAAGCCAGACTTAGTGGTACCCAGCAAGAGGACACCAGGCAATGGGTACAAACTGAAACTCTGAAATTCCATTTGAACATAAGGAAACACCTTTTTACTCTAAGGGTGGTCAAATACTTGACCAGGTTGCCCAGAGGTTGCAGTCTCCGTCCTTTGAGATTCTTAAAACCTGACATAAATAGCCCTGAGCAACGTGCTCTGGCTGACCCTGCTTTGAGCAGGGGAGTGGGTCCAGAGAAACTCAAGAGGTCCCTTTCAGCCCTCTGTGATTCTGTAAAACAGACTAACTCTGACTGCATTGTATACAATTTGATTAAAATTGTAGTAATAAGGGACCTGCTCAGTTTACATGCAGCTACTTTTTTTTCTTTCTATAACAAGATCTTTAGAAAATAGACTGTGAAACTCCTCACATGCTATAACTCATTAGTAGTATTTCAGTTTTGTTTCAGAGAAATTGATGCTGGTGATCTTGATATGCCACCTCAAGTACTGCTGCAATTGAGGAAATTCTTGCAGAGGTACCATTGGCTGAATGGTACCATACATCTTTATTGGCTGAAAACTAGCTTTTAGACTAGGGTTTTACTGCTATTCCTGTACAAAGCATTCATAGTGGAGGCTTCTACTAAATCTTGAAGTGCTAATTTACTTATTTTTTTTAAAGCTAAATCCTAATTATTATTTTTGCTGCCTTAAAGAATATAAGTTATGCAACACGTTGGAATAACTACAGCAAGGAAGCTATGTTTGGAGTTGCAGAAAATGATGCACACAAGAGTGCTAAATAGTCCAGTATTTATAATGTGTAATAGTCCATTATTCTTTTTATTTAAAAATATTTTGGAAGTCCCAAGCGAGGTATGAGCAAAGGTGTTACAATTCTAAAGCCTACAAACTCATACAACAGTATCTGGAATAAAAGTCCATGAAAATCGTCATCTGTACTTGCATTTTCTTATTACTCTAGCTAATGTTATGCTTCTCTTACATGTTTACTTTGAAGTAGCACTCAAATCGAGCCAAGGTGCTCTTCAAGTAAGGTAAACAGCCCCACTTATAAAAACAAATTTAGAAACAACTGTGAACTTAAAGGAAGTTATCTTTCTGAGACTGTCTTTGAATTATCAGTTCTAACTGAAATAAGCTATTTTTGGAGTTTAGTCTGAAATTAACAGTTGACTAATTCACAGCACGTACAAAATACCTTACACTGCATTTTGCCACACACTTACACTTAACTGCCTACCATGTGGCCACCAGAGAATTTGCATCTTTTGAGGAAGTTGTTTAGTTACCTTGATTAGAATGAAGAAATCCACTTACCAGTATTTTGGAAGTGTAAGCACAATTAACAGAAATTCCTGTCACAAGGTAAGCCATAGTTTTCTCTGGAATAGCTTCTGGTTCTGGAATTTTTTTATAATGTTTTTCATTGATGTAGGCTTGGACCACTGTCATTCTGTTCATGGTCAATGTTCCCGTTTTATCTGAGCAAATAGCTGTTGCATTGCCCATTGTTTCACATGCATCCAGATGTCTCACCAAGTTATTGTCTTTCATCATTTTCTAAGGAAATAAAAGCAGTCAACAGCTAGCCATGACCATTACTTCACATTTCAGAAACTCTCATTTAGGGTGGCCAGTCTTACACAGCAGTTTCAGAAGACTCTCAGCCTTTAAGTTATCTGGCATCTTACAGAGGAAGAACTGTAGCTGCCACATTCTGTAAGGATTCCTTTAAGTCTATCATGTCACAGTAAACTTCATTTTGAACAAGGTTCATAAATACGGTCTTCATCTCCTGTATCTGCATGTCACGCTGACTACTAGTCTGACTGTTATGAACAAATAGTTTATGATGATATTTAGAAACAGAAAGGTACAGACTGAGCTTTACCAGATACAACATTAAAAAAAAAAAAGTCCTTCTGCTTACAAGCAAGATCAAGTAAACTGTTACAGACTTATCCGAACATCAGATGATATGTATTTCAAAGACGCTAGAGTCAGACTTAAAAATCAAATACAAACTGGGAGACTAATGTTTCAGCTATGATAGTGAGGACTACACAAATTCCATAGGTCAAACATCACTTTAAATTCTTTACTCAACAGGTTTGGATAGTATTTTAACCTTGAAGGGGTAACATAACTTCAAATGACACAATCCTAAGGTTACTTCTAGTTAGTACTGTAAGTTATTAAGTTTCAGAACACAGCCTGAACAGTCATTGTCTTTTACAATTAGATTTTCAGATCGATAACCAGTCCCAGCATGCTGAAGCAATAAGAAAATTAAGAGGACAAAGAGCATGAGTTAAAAACCATGCTGTGTAAGAAATAGAAATCTATATGTTCTACAATTTTCAGTCCTCAAGCAGAATAAATCTGGAAACTTTTGTAGTAGTTGCTTAACACATCAGTTAGATAGAAGTTCAGGTCTACAGAAGAGTTAACACATGTATTTATTTTAAGCAAATGCTACAATGTTATGAGCTAAACCCATTAATCTTTAGTTGGTGACAACAGGCTGTCACTTCTCATTGTTCATGTTAGTGTGTATTCAGAGATTAAGAAAAATACTGGGGTGGATTTCTTACACAGTTCAGGGAAACAACAACAGTTTCTCCCCAATCTGTTACGTATATGTGATGCAGCGTATCTCAACTGAGATTTTACAGCTGATGAATACACCCACCTACCTTTAAGATCTGTTCCCCATCTATCCACTTACCTTAACAGAGTAAGCCAGAGATATAGTGACTGCAAGTGGAAGACCTTCTGGTACTGCCACCACCAAGACTGTAACTCCAATAATGAAGAACTTCACAAAATACTGAATATAAATTGGTGTACATTCAGCAAGCCAAGGTCTCTTCTGAACCCAGAAGGTATCAATTACAAAATATAACACGAGGATAATGACTGTGATTGCAGACATCAATAAACCTTGTTAAAAACAGAAAAAACAGTTTTCAGAAGTTATCCACAGACTGTGGATAAGTCAAGTGCAAACACTTTTGCCTTTATAGAAGTTAGTTTATAGCTAAGATATCAAACAGGCAAGCCAGGAAACATTGAGGTAGTTCTCAAAGGTGTTCCAACTTCCAATGCAAGTATTTCCTCATGCACTTCACCTAGGAGCTTCTAAAATCTTTTCTTTTTTCTTCCCATTTAATTGAAAAGTGTAGATCTAATTATGAACAGGAGAGACCAATATGTAAAGTCAACTGACTAAGCAGAATAAGAACTGAAATAATTCAGCAGGCCTTCAACGATTGTACTGCTGACTTATTCAGTAGAGAAAGCTGCTGACAGTCTGTACCATGCTTCCTGCTGAAGGTGGGATTAAATATGGCAGGTAAGCACAGTGTTCAATGAACTGGGAGTAACTGGGAAGAGAAATCAGAACTGCTGTTAGCAAGCTGAGCAGCACACTTAAGACATCACAAGAAAACAGTGAAGGGGGAAAAAAAAAAGTCTTACACAAGGAGTGGCTGAGGGAACTGGGGTGGTTTAGTCTGGAGAAAAGGAGGCTGAGGGGAGATCTTATTGCTCTCTACAACTACCTGAAAGGAGGTTGTAGCCAGGTGGGGGTTGGTCTCTTCTGCCAAGTAACAAGCAATAGGACAAGAGGAAACTGCCTCAAGTTGTCAGGCACTGGAACAGGCTGCCCAGGGAAGTGGTTGAGTCCCCATCCCTGGAGGTATTTAAAGGACGTGTAGTCGTGGCGCTTAGGGACATGGTTTAGCGGTGGACTTGGCAGTGCTAGGTTAACGGTTGGACTTGATGATCTTAAGGGTCTTTTCCAACCTAAACGATTCTATGATTCTATGAAAATGGACCTGGCTGGAATAAAGGAACAGAAGTCACTGAAGTGTCAGCTCTTTATACAAGAATGCTTCTGTGTGTGGACCATCCGAAAGCAGCGGGATGGAAAAATGCATGCATGAAGTAGATGAGCGTTAAGGGTGTGTGGGGAATTACAATGGGTCAAAAGGTGCACAAAGGAAAATAAGAGCTCTTATGAAAGATATGAAAAAAATTGCTTGATAAAAACAGTATTTTACACTAAGCATACCATGGAAGCTTTATTCAATGTCTGTTAGTACAAGTTCCTCTGAAAAATTAACATTGCTATACATAACTATGGAGCGCTAAAGCTAAAAGTTTAATTGCTTTGTCCTCACATTGTAACTGTCTTATGACAGAGATGCTGAAGTCAGTCCTTTTTGAGCTGTGGGCTGAGCTACAAGACTTCTAGAAGTTCCTTCTAGCCTAAATCTTTCAAGAATTCTACATGCACTAAAATAAATCCTGAAATATTTGAATTGAACCTCTACATACTAGATAACATAGCCTAAAATTTACACTGAACTTCATTGGTGTTTTAGTCTACTTTCAAGAAGCAACAGTTTGTCAAATGTTTTGACAAGACAGCTGAATATTAGGCGATAGAAGAGTTACAAAAGCTACAGGACAGTAGAAAGCCAATAAGAATGTTACATATCACCGAGGCATATGTTAAGTGGAAATTCTTAAGCCTCTGGAAGTACCAGAGATAACCTGGTTGACCCTACCATGTTTTCCAGACTTCAGTCAATTTATAGTTCTCCAGGTACATCACTAAATGCTGCATCTTATCTGAAAACATCTTTTGTAACAGTTGTCCAATGTTATGAAGCTGAAATTTTCTCTCCCAGAAGCTGACATTCTAAAGCCTGAATCTATTTAGCTCAAGAAAAAATAAAAGCCATCCACGCGACACAGTCTGGAAAGCCATCAGCACACTCAGGCACAATCGCATACTTGCATGCATTGGAATTCTGCACTTAAAATAATCAAACTGGTCAAGGGTAGCTACTTAAGTTATCCCCTCACAAACCATGCACGTTCCAACTTTATTCAAATGCATGACATCAACATAAGGAGAGTACTGATACATCATACCTGCTTTGCCAATCTGAACTGCGAGCTTTGTCAGTTTGCCTTGGAGAACCGACTTCTCTTTCTTTGGCAAATTTGCTCTCTTCTTGTCTTTCTCATCTCCATCCCCAGCATCCTCACTCTTCAGTGGTTGCATTTCCATGGCTGCACCATCCTGAGCTTTAGCTAGAAGTTAAGACCAAATAAAGTTTAGCCACTCCGGAGTCCCCAGTGTCAATGATACATAAAAAGCTCAATAACACCAGGTTCCACTAAACACCAGTGCTGCATAGTACCTTGTATCCAGAGATGCCATACTGCACATGAATATTTAAAGAAGCATATTGGTTGTAGATGCCCGGGTGCTGGCAGCAGGGGAGCTGCAGCCTGTGGAGAAGACCACGGTGGGGCAGGTTGTCCCCCTGCAACCCATGAAGGTCCACAGTGGAGCAGATATCCACACTGTATTCCATGGAGGGCCCCATACCGCAACAGGCAGATGTGCCCTGAAGGCAGCTGCAGCCTGTGAAGGGCCCCTGCCGGAGCAGGCTCCTGGCAGGAGCTGTGGCCCATGGGAGACCCATGCTTGTGCAGTCTGTTCCTGAAGGACTGTACCCTGGGGGAAGGACCTACATTGGAGAGGTTCATGAAGGACTGTATCCCATGGGAGGGCCCCCAAGATGGAGCAGGGCAAAAACGTGAGGAGGAAGGAACAGAGACAAGCATTATGAACTGACCAAAAAACCCCATTCCCCATCCTCCTGCGCTCCTCAGAGGCAGGAGGTAGAGGAGTTGAGAGTGAAGTTGAACCTGGAAAGAAGGGGGGTTGGGGGGAAGGTGGTTTCAGTTGGTTTTGTTTCTCACCATCCTACTCTATTTTTAATTGGCACTAAACTAATATTCCCCAAGTTAAGTCTGTTTTGCCCATGAAGATAATTGGTCAGTGATCGCCCCGTTCTTATCTCACACCACATTCTATTTTCTGCCCCATCCTGCTGAGGAGGGGGAGTGAGAGAGCAGCTAGTTGGGCATCTGGCCACCGGCCAAGGTTAAGTCATCTCAACAAGATAGCTTGAACAACCTTGGTAAAGTTTACTTTTGTACTATCTAGCTATGTTGAGACTACCAAGTTCATTTAAGCATTTGTTTTGCACAGATTCACTTATGCCATCTTTAGCATAAGCACTTTGGATCTAATTATTCAATATGCATTTTCATAGGAAAGTATGTATTCATTACATACACTCTCAGAAAATAAAGACTTGCAAGAAAGGATCAGAGAACCTGCATTTACCTTTGTTACGGTTTTCAACAGCTCCATCTTGCTTTTTACCTGTTGGAGAGGGGAACAAGTTGTGTTTTAAATTGGCTGTGCAGAGTTTATTTCAGTGTTTACATTTATATATAATACATCCATTACCATATGCTGAAACAAGCAACTGCATTTTTAAAAAGAGTGTAGAACAAACTGGAAACAGAGGGATGACATAACTAAGGCTTTAAAAGTGTAAGTCAACTCACAGAAACAGCTCACATCAGTTTTTTGGACTTCACTTTTCCCATACAAGACTCCTGTAGTGTTATGCTACCATAATTAAGTTCACACAAATTACTGACACAGACATTTATTACTTGTGAGGAAAGCTTTCAAAAGGCTTGCCTAAACATTTTTTCTAGGGAAGAAATTTGTGACATTAAAGTGATTCTGGTGGCCTCAGTCTGCTCTCTGTTCTTCCAACACTTGACAACTGTATCTGACTACTACTGTAAATGAACTGTAGGCTCTCAAGTCCAGAATCAGTGCTTTTGTACAACATTGCAGAAGCTACTGTAGTATAAAATACTTATAAATCCACACCAAAGCTTAATGGAGGTACAGCACTGGATTACTGGATCTATGCTAACCCTGTTTACGCAAGCATGACTATAATCTGTTGGCAACAGACCAGTATTACACCACTAAGAGAATAGTTCAAGTTCATAATAAAATATTGCTCCTACCTCTGTTCAGAAATGGAGCTCAACAAGATATAAAGAACAGTGAAATCATGAAAGAAATTAATGAGTGAAACATTAAAGGTAACTAGAAGACCAACACATCGTGTAGCTTATTGGGGCTGGGGGGCACACTACCTTTTTTTGTTTGGGTTTTCAGATAAAAAGGTTTAGATAATACCTTGGCAAGTGACAAACTTTTCTAAGTAGAGAAAGCAGGGGTTATATTACTATTTACAATAACCTGAAATGAAAGCACAAAATTGAGGAATTTAGAATTAAATCCAGAATTTTTCAGTCTCACTGGTAATTCATTAAGTCTTTGGACTTAGGTTATGTAGACCAAAATGTAGCACTCAGGTAGAAGAAAATCAAATTGTCAAGCAGCCTGTCTGGCATGACATTTAATACTGCCACTACATTATTATTGTAGACATAGTCTGATTTCTGTACATAAGATTTCACCCCAAGCATCCTCAGAACAGCGGGGGCGGGGGGGAAGGAAGGAGGAAGAAAAAAAAAAAAAAAAAAAAAAAGAAAAGAAGAAAAGCATGTTCACCTTCTCCAGAAGATGCCACTTCAGACTTAAGAATTCAACATTGTCTCCTAATTTAGTATTTGTTCTTTCCAAGTTCTAAACTTGAGTTACTTCTAACTCCTTGCACATATATTTGCTTTCACTCTGAACCAAGCCATACACAGACAACTAAAAATAGCCACTTTAATCTCCTTAACATTCACAGAGAAGCTAATTTAGTTTAACCTGAGTTTTACCAAGGAGAATCTTATCAGGCATCTAACTTAAGGGAAAGAGGAAGTTGTCTATCTTGGCAGACAAAAAAATCCCACAAGTGTCCAGGCCCTAGGATACACCAAAACACTACTTGTCAAAAAGACTTCTGCTTATAGAATAATATACACTGGCAGACTATTAATAAAAGCTATAATCTTCTCCATATCTCCTGTAGCAGCTGGTACTGTTGCTTCCTTCCTCCTCCTTCCTCTGTAAGGGAAAGAGCAAAGGATGAAAACTGCTCCACACTAATCCCTGGAAGCGCTGCAGGTCACCTTTTACTCTTCACTACAACGCTTGAGCTTGAAACTAATTTTGAACTTACAATTCTTCTTGTAACGATTCTTGTAACTTATTTCTGAAGAAACTTACTACTTTACATTTCAAGAAGAGTCAGAACTGTAATATATTTGTGGATTAGGACAAGACGACAAAAAGCACAGTTCAATCCTAATTCCTGCACAGAGCACACATTTCAACAATTGCCACTTCAGTTTGAAGGCACTGAGATTCCTAAGCACGTTTCTGTATAGCTTTCCATTTATGGCTTTCCATTACTGTTTCATATTCCTCTAATGAAAAAGCATATTTTTCTGCCAAGAATCCTCAGACTCAGTCCCATCCAGGAGACCTCACAACAGTTTCTACAAAAATTTTTGCTGTGGTAAAGCTCAGTCCTGAACACACCTTGTGAGAGCTAGTATCAAAACATTACTGGTTAACATTTCTAAGCTTTGATTCTCAGGATAAAGGCTATGGCTTAGATAAGCGACCTTATAATTCCAGCTACTGAGCAAGTCTTTCAGAATAAGGAAGACAGCCCATTTCACACTTCACAGAAGGGCTCCAAAATGCTCTGGGTTACAAATCCCTCATCCCTCCAAAAATAAGTTTACAGAAAAGTGCCACTAGGGATTTGCCTTGTGTATATATCTGAACATTCAAAATTTCGGCTCTGGAAGCAAAGGAGTGGCAGAAGCAGCTGTCTGCTCACCTTTATCGAAATCAGTCTTCTATATGTTTAAGATATCCACAAACTCAGCAGTATCAATGATACAAGCTTTTCCCTTTCAAGTGTCATAGAAGAACTCCTTATATAGGACATTTTCTATCTGTCAAAAGCAGAACTAGATACTTATTAAGTTATTGGTAATAACCTGTTTGCCATAAACAAATATTTGCCATTAGACATGAATGTAGTGTGAAGTTACACAAGATGGCAGTTTAACAATTTATACATGGTATGGCTGGTTAGGAGTTGTAAACTTTCCAACCTCTAATTGATCAATGAGATCTGAAGTTTAATTAAAAATCCATGTGACAAAAGTTATTAGTGGTGGTGTACTCCCAGGTCACTGGACCTGAGGGTTTTTTTCCTGTGAAACCTACTGAAAGTATGAGATTTAAAAAAAGATTTCTGGCTCCAGATGACTAGAACATGTTTTTATCCAGTAACATTCAGGAGTTCACCCCTCCCTCCCCAGGGATTTAAGATTATTATGCCTACTTTTCTTGTCCTTCTTCTCTTTTTCCTTTTCCTTCTCCTCTTCATCTCCTCCAGCCCCAAGTAAGGTAAAGATGATTCCAGTCTGGGAGTTCACACCTACAGCAGTAACTACCATTCTTCCAGAGCCTTCCATCACATGTGTACCTGAAAGATTGAATGAGGTTTTCCACTGAGTCTTGAGCAGTTATATGGCAAAGCACAAAGGAAATGAGTTCTCAGACTTCATGTTGATGAAACCATTAAGATGTGCGTATAGATACCGCTGTGTTCCCCTAGAGCTGTAATTGCCAAAACTATCTGGAAAAGAAAACCATAAGCAACTACACAAAATGTTTGTCAGTTTTAAGAGTCTGCTCACTTTGACAAAGTTTTGTACTAGTTGCACTGTTTTTTAGATACTTTAGGAGTTAGCCTAGATAAGGTCCACTTTGCCAGATTTTAACCTCGAAATTTTAAATAACCAGTTCACCTCCAGAAACAAACCACTTTCTTCAAGAATTGTCAAATATCACACACCTGACAGCAGCATAGGATCTCTGTCCAGAGATTTCTTAACATGATCAGATTCTCCAGTCAGTGAGCTTTCATCAATTTTGAGGTCATTTCCTTGAATGAGTACACCATCAGCCGGTAAAAGATCACCTACGAGAGATCACTGGGTATGTTGACTGCAGTTCCTTTTTTAAAAATAAAAGAAAGTTCAACTTTAAAAATATGTTTACCATATTTCACTTGTGCAATATCTCCAACAATTATGTCAGCTACTGGTATTTGGATGACTTGGCCACCTCTGATGACTGTGAATTTCTGTTCTTGTTCAATACGGCTCTGCAATCCCCGAAATTGTTTCTCTTTACTCCAGTCATTGAAAGCTGTTACTAATACCACACAAACTACAGATAGGAGGATTGCTGCTCCTTCAATCCAACCTGCTTCAGATTCCTCCTCTTCTTCACCAATATTTACTGATCCACATACTGTAGAAAACAGGTTTTAGATTTAAGAAAGTTCACGTAGACAGTTATTTCAACAAGGTTTTGCCAAACAGAAGGAACTACTAATAGTTGCTAAACATTTTCCATGCTAGCCTTCTTTACAATTTTACATTTATTTTCAGTAAGGGTAACATACAAAGAAGCTAAAGAACCTGAAAGCTAGAGCAGCTCAAGGAAGTTAAACACCTAGAATTTACACCCCTGGTTATCTGAACATAAGTGGATATAGAAAGTTACCTGTCCTTATTATCTTGTTAAATGATAGCATAAGCATGCCAGACTAGACAATTAGTTAACCACCTTCTGCTTTGTCAACATTTCCCACTTTACCTTTATCTTAACAAGCCAGATACATTGGAAAAATTCAGTTCAATGAAGGCCAGATCCCTTCATCTTCCGTTTAGAAGTATAAATATAGCTTCATTTCTTAAATTAGAAAGTTACCAGTGTCATATTGCAAATTAAGGAAAATTTAAGACTTGCTGACTCCCCAAAGAAAGCACATGACCGCAAATTATATATTGCTTAAATATTTGAGGCGTAGCTAAAAAAAAAAAAAAAAAAAATCACTTGCACAGAAACATGACTGGATCTAAGACAACTCCTTGTTCCCGCTGCTTGCACTTTACCCTTGGCATTATTTTGGTCAGAATGATACCAGATCATGACCAGGGAAATCTCATGTTGCCCTTTTAAGGCAAGCTAGAGTTCTAGTAGTGTTCTCTCAATAAGGAACAATAAACTGCTCTTCCACTGACTGAAATCCCATCAAATTTACAGTATAGGCATGTTGGACCAGGAAAGTCAGGAATATAATACAGGTAGATACCTACTTTTTAAAAAGTTTACTTACATGATTCATTTCCTCCCGGAGGCTGGTAAAAAGAAAGGCCCAAGGATACTACAGCTGCAATTTCTAATATAATTAGTGTAACGTCCTGTAGTGCTTCCCATACTAACTGAAGAAATGTTTTTGGCTTTTTAGGAGGTATAAAGTTCTTCCCAAAAACTGCTTCTCTCCTTTCTATATCTGCTGGATTTCCACTTAAACCTATTTAATAACAAGACAAAGTTAGTGATGCTTATTTACATTTCACCCTCACATTAGAAGTGATTGACTGTTTCCCATTCATGGAGTCAAGTCCCACTCCATATTTCAGTAACAATACTGAAAAGCCATATCTCAAATACAATTACATAAATATTATCCCTAAATCAGAGTCACTACAGAAAACCAGTAATATTTTATAATTCACAGTTTGCCAATACAAAGTAAGCTGATGGTCTACCTACTTACACTTAATATGACATAGCAACAGAGTAATAGCAACAGACATACCTTCATACAAAGTAAGCAAGTTTGCAAGACAAGATCATTAGTAGAGTTACTACTATCGAGACTGAGTAGCACCATGCAGCTTTAGCATGACCACAGACTGTGAAGCCAGCTCTGGTTCCCACTGTAGGGATTCTGTATTCAGAGATAACATCCTAGGATCCTACAATTAATGTAACATTTATAATGAAATATTTAATATAATTAATAATATAAAAATACTATATTATATTTTTGTATTATTTATGATATAAAATACTATAAAAAGCTGGTGAAGCTCTCCAGGCATCATGTGGAGAGAGGCAGCCACTTAATGATGCTGCTTCCACCTGGACAGCAGCAGTTTGCTCTTCTGAAGCTTCACTTTCATTCTCTCTCCTCTTACATAGACAAAGCCCATATTTAGCACTGTGCAGGGTCTGTCACCTCAGTTTTGTACCTATCATCTTCTTTCTTATATGCCATATTTCTTTCATATCTCTTCTCTCTCTCAACTCTTGTACCACCCTTAAGGGACACTAGCAGGCAAGAGTGAGGGGCCTTCACTAAAAGGCAATGCATGCTTCAAGAGTTAGCGAAGTCCTTAAAAATAAAGGAATACCGAGTATATTCAGTGCAAGGTCACGCACTCAAGGTTTTCTGTAAGTACACCTCCCGTTTACTCCTTCGACACTTTCCAGCTGCCTAACCCACCATTCAGAATTTAAGCCACTAGCTCATTTTTCAAAGCAAAATAGCCAAACGTCCAGCCACGTT
This sequence comes from Nipponia nippon, assembly GCF_047370975.1. Lineage (NCBI taxonomy): Eukaryota > Metazoa > Chordata > Aves > Pelecaniformes > Threskiornithidae > Nipponia > Nipponia nippon. The sequence continues at coordinate 49,120,748 of NW_028262347.1, forward strand.
CAGAGCAATGATCTGGATACTTCAACCATATGGGCCCCACGGTTATGATCAGCACCTACTTAAAGACAACAATTTTCCTACTAGCAGTTTTTTTAGTCATTAACCCAACTGCTTAGTGATAAAGGCATTACAAACACTCTCGGTAATCAATAAGAACAGTGACTACTGCAACTGGCTTTTATAAAAAGTCGGGTATTCAACACCTCTAACAGACATTTCCTAGAACTACCACATGATGTTTCAAGACACTTTGCAAAGACTACTGAACTGCAAAGCTCAGTTTTAAATGCTAACAACTGCTATGTAATCACTTAACTGAAAAGCAAAATATTATGTGCAGATCTTTTGAAAAGTGGAACAAATTAAACATACTCTTAGTGTTAATTAATAAATTAGATTTATTCTAACTCTCTTAGATTCACCTTGAATTCACAGCTTTGGAGGTTTAATACAAAGGAGCAATTTTACTGGTTAGCCATAACACTACACTTCTTGAAGTTCAAGCTTTGAGGTGCTTACTTTCACTCTCAACTCAAAGAGCACTGCAAGACCATTTTGAAAATCAAGCTATACAAGAGGATCTAGAGAAACTCAGGACAGCTTGGCCATTCCAAAAGGCTGGACCATATTGCTATTTTGCAACAGATATCATTTCTCTCTTCCTTTTAGCATGGCAGAGTTTGGAAAATTATTTACATTATGTCAGCTGCACCACTTTCCTCCTCCCTTCACAGGGTACCAGGATGCAGAACATCAGAAGTATACAGCAACCGTCTTTGAAGAATGAAAAGCATTTTCCAACAAGGCTATATAAAGTCAAGCTACTATCAGAACCACTTAGTGAAGATTAGTAAATAAGCCTAGCAAAGACAAAAAGCATTTGTATTTTCAGTATTGACCACAATACACCATGCACCAACTTGCTACATTTACCACACAGCTGGCAATTTCATAGTTCACAATCCACAGTCCTGAGGTCAAACCTACAGCCATTATATTGTTCATTATGTACCTTAACTAGGGTAATTTATGTTATTGGGGTTATGTTTGAAAAATACTAGGCAAGGGACTAGTTAAAGCTTCATATACAAATTTTATTAGAAATCTAGAAGTTACTAGATAATCAAAATTATGTAGACCTGTGGAAATACTGATGGTGGTCCATCTCTCCAGAATATAGGAAGGACTTTTACTACTACAGATATGTCAAACATTCATTTATTCACATTTGTATACATCAGTACACACGTAAAGGACATAATAAACATTAAATACTAAGCAGTAAAGTCTGCTGAGTGTCTTATTTTAGTAATACTGGTAAAGGACAGTTCCCATTTCTCATTTCAAATCAGGTAGGTCTGATTCACATTTTGCCTGAGAACAGACATTGCCTTACATTGTCAACAACTTCAGAGCAAGAAATTACACAAACTGAATTCATCCACTCTGTAGCATTTCGGAACTACTTGTACTGCTGCTGTGAAGCCACTGGTAATTACACAAGTCAGCATTTCATATCATAAAGCTTCTGAATAGGAAGAAGTGTCATAGGGCCTTGCAGGTGTACACACGAGATTTGAGAGAGCTACAACTAGTGTAACACATAGCAGTTTTCTGCATGGATCTTGCCTAGATTTTCTCCATTAGAAATGTCTCCATTTCTATACGTACAACTTGAATTTGACAAAAGAAGAAACCTAGTTCTACTTTTACAAGAGCTCTCCAGTACTACCTCTGAGAAATTTATAGCAGCTTACCTGACAGAGAGGCTGGTTCTCTAAAGGTTCATGTAGTGCTTCAGAGCCAAAATGACACCTTTGCAGAGGACACTGCTCTAACTCATCCTACTTAATGTTTTCTGAGCCAATTATCATGTTCAACTGTTGAGGCCTTGCTGCGTTTATGAGCTTCTCTCACACTTCAGAAAAAAGATGGCGCCCTTTTATCAAGTTAGTGATTGTATTTAACTGATTGCAGAACAGTACCTCTAAATGTCAAATCCTTTTGAAAGGGAAAGGCCTCGATCACACAGTCCTCAGTACAGCAGAATCAATCCACAGGAAAGGGCATCTAACCTTTTCTAGTTTTAGTATGCTGACACTCATCATTCCCGTGTGTTAACCTGCTTGTTACATTAAGGGACATGAAGTGAATCCTGCAGTATACTAGGTATTTGGTGCTTAGTGCATCATGGCCATCTACAATCATACGCCCACTTAGCTTGCGGTAATAACGGCCCTTAATCCTTGCAGATTACTGTAAAACAGGATTCAACTCTCAGTTCAGTTCCTGATAGTAGAAAACTACAGCCCTTTTCACTGAGAAAGGAGACTGCCTTTCAATACTATGCAACAGATCAACAGGATAATGAGAGACTGCTGCTCCTATCTAAGGGGTGTTACATTGCCTGTACACAGTAGTGCTTCACACGCATGCACTAGACTTTATAATTCTGTTGATGCAGAGGAACATAAGTTTGCACTCCTCATGTTTTAGAAATTTCTTCTTCAGCCTAAAACTAGTCTACTCCCATTCACTGGCAGGTCAGGCATGAGAGCTGGCTGTTTTCAGTTTGGTAAGAGGAACCCAATTCATGTACTGAAGTAATTTCAAGAGTCTGGAAATCAGGAGTCTGGCTTCAAAAGCAGATCAAGCCAAAACATGCTAAATGCAGATGTACCCAGAGATACCTTATGGCATTAGTAGGCTGTTCTTGATCCATGGAGACAAATTTCCACAGCATTTCTGAAGAACAGAAAGCAACAGCTCTCCAGGATTAAGACAGCAGGTACTTTACTGCCACCAACATGACACCACGTTGTTTAAAAGCTATGTGAGTGCTTAAATGCTGAGACACCACAATTTGCCAAAATCTTGGTTTTAGTACTTCTCAATCACTACCAACAGTAGGACTTCACATTAAGTTTGAGTTAATGTTAGATAAAAATACGTAAACACATTTGTACAGGATACTACGGTTTAGATATCTTAAGCAATATGACTTGCATCTTTCTTTCACAAATTAAAGCTTATAGCTTTCATTTACACTGGAACAGGGTAGTAAGAGAGGGCCAGATCTTAAGGAAAACTTCTGGAAAGCTCTCAGGAAGGAGACGATATATTTATTTCCTTCTTCCCTTTGTACATCCATCTTGGAGTAATAACTCTAGAGAGCAAAAGCATCAGGTAGCCACACTTCACAGAATGCCATCAAGTCCAACATGGCAAAGACTTCTTTAGAGATGCTTATTTCTAGAGAATAAGATTGCATGATCACTTTGCAAACCTTCTACTAATAGTGACAGTACCTCTTAGTGCCTAAAGCTGTATTGATAGTTACTTTGTATAGATCAAATGAAATCTACAGAAATACTATAGATTTAAAAACTAGATCTTGCTATTAAGAATTCAACATAGTACAAATATAAAACAGATGTCACCAGTTTTAAAAATTGTTGCATTAGGGAATATAAGACCTAGGTAGCAACACAGAAGCATTGATAAGCCCTACATTATACTATTAAAACTGTGTTTTATGACAGCATGATCTGAATTGTGAACTATAACTCATATGAGCTATTCACAAAACTTGCACTTTCACAGTAAGTTAAACATTGCTACATTGCATTGCTACTTCATATGGGGATGCCTATGTCAATGAACTTTATTCCGAAGTGCAACTTCACCACTAATCCAACATCTCACATGCAGTTAGACCAATTCAAAAGACTCTTGCTTACTTATTACCATTGAATACCTCTGCCTTAGAGAAGTAAGAAACAGTATTTTATCATGGTAACTGAAATAGCTTTATAAACTTTGTTATATTAAAAAAAGAAGTAGTTTGCTTGACTAAGGTTTTTCCTAAATAGAGTTTCCTCAATACCAGTGTTATAATTGACTTACCTTCATTCGGTGAAGTTTTCAATTTTGTACAGATGCCATGTACATCTCCATAGCATTCCTGTATTTTATGCAGTGCATCTGTAGCTCGAAGTTCCATAAGAGAACGGAGCTCTGCAAGAGTAACTCCAAAATCTCCATGATTAGCTTCTTTTACAGCATTTTTTACGCCACTATATGCAACCGAGTTGTTTGCCATATCACCCATGATGTGTGCAGTCTTTAGTGTAGACAGTTTCCAGGAAGGAACAAGATTTCAACTTAAAATATTTCCAAAAGGAAAATAAATCCTTTGGGTATGAAGACAGTCAGGAGAGCAGACACATCACCCAAGTAAGAGACCCCGTCTGGAGAGATATCTTTGAGGTTGTCCCATGGCGTGTTCTGTTCCCCAAGCCAAATGGCATGTACAGTCTAGGGAAAGAATAAATATACATTCAGTCACATAACAGCTATACTGAAATACATTGTAAGACAACCCTACTCTTTGTATTGAGGTTACAGAACAAATTTCTGCTTAAGGACAATTTCTTCATATTTCCTATAATATTTTTAGGTTGCATTCAGGGGGCAAGAGCAACGAGTCATAAAATGGATGCTTCCCATCCCCAAACAACCTTGCATTAGTATACTTTCTTAAATCATTAATTCTTCGTATAGCTGTTGCCTTTAAGTCTTGCATTTTGCTTGGTATATCCATATGGTTCTTTATGAAAAGGAAACCTTTAAAAACACCTGGAAGTAAATCTGTTTCCAGGGAAATGGAGTTTGGAGCATCCACCACACAGGATAAGAACATGCTCAGTTAAAAATCCCGACTTTTCACTAAAGTTTTCACCTCAGAGTTTGGGATGAGCAAGCTTTTGTGTGTTCCCATGAACTCATTTGTGCAAACCTCAAGGAATATAGTTTCAACACTAAGTTAGCCCATGCATGAAGTACTTTTGTAGTGTAAGTAGGAGTATATCTTCAGGCAGACCTAGGTCTCAATGCATTTTCATGTCCAAACAGTTTTAGCCCCGCTCCAGCCCATTTCATCACAACTCAAGTCTCCCACAGTATCTGCATTTAATTCTTTAAACAGAGGGGAAAATTGCACAATACCACCTTCCTACAGAAGGGACAGAGAGACTAAGAGCAGCTCTTCCATCTGATTATCAGAGCACTGCAGCTGAGAAATTAACATCTACCCACAGGATTCTTAACCTGCACAGGCGCTCTGTATTTAATTCCCGCTCAGCTGACACATCTTGCATGTACACATGTATCTACACAACAGTATAGCGAACGCACAAACACTTCATGCCTACATAAAGATTTGCTGTGTGCAGAAGAACAAAGTCTGATCATGTAAGTCAGCTTTATCGATGTAACAGGGTGCGGCGAGCACAAGTAACAACATATCCCCCCATGAAAAATTATGACTGCCAGGCTCAGATTAACAATAACTTAGACACTTCCAGGTCAACAAGAACCTCAGGTGCCATATGCCTAGCAAAGGCAAACAGTTACCACTGACTGCATTGCTTTATGAAGGCAAAGAGTCAAATAGCAAAGATTTCTGGCTATTGCCCTGCTGGCTTAGAGGACTATTTGGCTGAACCCCTGTGTCTATGTTGAGGTCCAAAGCACTGTCTATGGCTGTTTTCTGGAGAGTGACAAAAATCATAAAGCAATTAATATTCATATGCATAAAACTTCAACATCCAATAACATCAACAAGGTACCTAATTTAAAAATTCATTTTAAATCTTCATTTTTTTATCAGTTACTTGCAAAAAATATTACAACAGTTGAAGAGTCCATGACAATGGTGTTAACCTGCATGCTAGGATGCAGTTTTGATTAACACACATTCTTCAGCTGACTATTACATGTTCTGCTAGAGTACCCTGTAAGTGAAGAAATTCATGTAATCATGTACTAAAGAGTGCTCTTTAAAGCCACACCACATCTTTATCTAATGCCCAAAAGCTGGATGATGTTGGCCAACTAGTAGCCTAGAAGGATTTATCAATTGGCATCTGATCACAAGCTATGACAGTATAACAAGAAGCAGATCAGACCAATGAGTTTGTATAGCTATGGAGAGGATGCTGCAGTTGGTAATTAGGCAAAAATAAACCAAGCAGAATGCCCCACAACTAATTATATCAAACTTGATTCAATTTTAATTAAGAAAAGCTCTGTTCAAGCGTCTAGCAGGAGCCCTGCACTTGAGGCCAAAATACACTCAAATCCAAGTACAGACAGGAGGTCAGGAAAAGTTACAGCTCTAGTCACTGCTCACTTGGCATTGAAAAGCTTTGAGACTGAATACCGGGCCAGGGCAAGACTTGCTTTCATGTGCAAGTAATCTTAAGAGCAGTAACACTGCTTAATCACAGCTCACACTGTGCTTTGCACTCTGGCTCTATCAGCTCCATGCATCTAGATTCCTTTTTGTTAAGACATAATAGTCCAGTGATTAGCTATTACTAACAGTTTATACTGAAAGAGGTTCTCAGATGTTCTGAAGTACCTCAATGGTGTCCTTATGCACCAACAGACCCTTCGGGTTCACAGACAAGTTCAATAAGCTTACATTAACACTACAAAAGCAGTGTGGTTCTGCAGATCAGCTCTAGTAGTGTTACAGAGGATTGGGCACATCCATGTTAGGAAACAGCTCTGGAAAATTGAGAGGAACAGTGTGAAGAATCTTCAAATTCTGAATACTGAGCAAGAGCGGTTTTGCTCCAAATCATAAGAACTTGGTTAAACATTAGCAATAGTTACATCAAATCAGACCAGAAAGAATCTGCTCCAGTAGTCCTTTTTGACCAGGCATTTCAATGGACAGTACAAAAGCCTCTCGGCACATGGGTACAGAATGGACTTAACATAGTTTCTTTGCCGATTCCTACAGAAAAATCTAGCTACAAATTTCTTTAAGAAATATCCTTAATGCAGTTTGACACCAAACCTTGCAACATTCAATAGCTTCCTGTTACAGCAAGTTCCAACAGTCCACTTTTGTAACAAAGTGGCGAGATGCATAATGCAACTATAAACAGTGAAATTCAAGTATCATAAAAGAAAGCATACTTTTAAGCTACATAGATAATTTAATAATATTTATCTCTAACTAGTGGAATATCTTATTTTTGTCCAGTGTTCCAGTTCTCAACTCAATTCTTGCAGCAGCCATTTGAGTAGCATGAGCTCTGAAGCATTAATCATTAAAAGCAACTCATGTCAAACTTCCAATCTGCTAATATCTCAAATTTAAAATTCAAGAAACAGTTATCATAACTAAAAGTCACTTATACACATTACTGAAGTTCCAGCTTATTTAAAGTTTAATTCAGCTGAAGTTATGTTAATGTCCAGCTTACACAAACTGCACACAAGATGATTAAGAGAAGTCTGTCTTTCATTAGGCACATCAACTTTTGGATAATCTTTTGTTTACATATCACTGAGACTAGGAGCAACTTTAAAGCTATTGTCTGTCACCCTCAAGTGACTAAAAGTCCTGTACTGCAGAGGCACCTTACAGTAGCAGGCCATACTCTCATAGGCAGGATTCAGATACTTGTGCAAATCTCTCTGAAAAGACCCTGCTTCTCTATAACTGTAATAGCATCACTGACGTATCATGTTCTTACAGCTGCCTATGAGGAGTACTGCATCTTAAATTCCTTACCCAAATCAGATTGGTATTTATTGCTAAGTGAGTATGCATTGTTACCAGACAAAGACAATAATTCAAAACCCATGAAACAAAGGTTAGATAATTTCATCAGTGTTAAAAGTCTGACAACCTCACAAGCCTCTGTAGTTGGACTGGAAAAAGGATAAGCTCTAAATAGAAGTCTACATGTAGAGATGTTTACCAAAGCACGAAGAGACTATAGATTACAACTCTATTTAGTGCCACCAGAACATACCGTGTTGACCAAGCTAGAAGAAGTTGGAACATGTTTCTTAAAGTGTTCTTGTAACAACACTTTAAATATAAACCCATGTTAATCTCCCCCCCTTCCCCGCGTCTAAAAGCAGCTACTACTGAGGGAGCCCCGAACATTAAGCATGCTTCAAAAAGGACTCCAGAAATAGTCCTCCATAGATGAAAGTATTTAGCAATTAGTAATTTAGTATTTAGTAATTCCCTCTATTTGGAAGAAAGCTATAATCTGTGTTCCACATTCATTAAAATTAAGGCTGCCTTGAAGTGATAGTTTGCAGTGGCCACACACTGGCAATCAAACGTGAACAGCAGAGTTCAACAGTGGCATAATTACTATTGCCCAGATGCACAGGACCTAGCATACTTCAGACCCCACCCAAGGCTTTCCTATTATTGAATTTGCATTTAATACTTGCTTCACCAACCTACAGGAAATACATTTTAATATTAAGAAAATTAAATCTTAAAACACTTAAGCAAACTCACACCTCAAGAGTCAAAGCTCTAGCAATTATATATCCTGTGTCATTCAATTTAATTTATACATCTGCTTGAACACTATACATTCAGATATTAAGCATTAGCTGGTACTAGCATTTGACCTTCAACAACACACTAAAGCTGGTTGCTGTAATATAGGAAAAGGCTTGCAAAGTGATTATCTCAGGAAAGCTTTTGTTTAATCTAATTACTTCAATGAAGACTGGACAGATCTACATACCAAGAGGTTGCAGTGATAAAAACTGTCCCCATATGTTTCAGTTGTCATGCCATTTTAATCTGTTTCAAAAAAAACCAGCTTTTAAAGATACTGAAAAATATAATATGCCTTTGCATACTTTAGTTTGAAATGCACAGCACTGAGTATGTTCCACAGCTTCAAGCCATCACATGACATCTTTCCTTAGGGGGGAAAAAAATGTTGTCCGTAATATTATTATAATGGAGCAATTGTAACTGAGAAACTGATCCGGAAATCACATTGTAGAAGTCTGAGGTATTCTGCTCTGGAAGGTCAGTTTTCTTACTTTAAAAGACAGACCCTCATACCTACTTGAAAGGCTACAGAAACTCGCCATTTCTTGTTTCACAAGAAATACAAATGAATGCAAATAAAACAGAAAGTTCATACAGAACAGTATGCATTTATAGACCCCTATTCCGTATGTTTAAACGTGCCTAACTGAAAAACTAGGAGTTAAATCATTTCAGTGGCATGTTGTTGTTTTAGTGCAAGCATCTCAGATAGCCTGGCTTACAAAGAGACAATTACAAGTAGATTGAACAACTAAGAGGGAGAGGGCACAACCATGGAAGACACTCCGCAACACAGCTTTTAGTACATCACCTTCAGCCTTAAATGTGCCCAACAGTGTTGTAATGACAAGTTTCCCTTATTGAAATGCCTGTGTGAGTTTTCAAAGAGAAATTTAACTTCATTCTGAAGCTTAATCTCTTGGGAGGCAGATGTACTCACCTAACTGAAATAACAACTGGCTGCTGTTCCTAGACTCTGGATGTAAACACTGGTATTTACCAGTGGATGTAAACACTGGTATTTACCACACTTACTCTAAAGGACTGCTGGTGCCTACCATGATTGCCACTTTTGCAGTAGCAGCTTCATCCAATGGTAGTTTCTTTAAGACCCCAAACTATTTCTTCTTGAAGTGATGGCTAAAAAATTAGGACTTCAGTAGTCTGAAGTCAATTCAGTAGTACAAGTTAGCAATGTTCATGCAAAGGATTCCCTCACCAATTCCTTCCTATTTTGGTAGCAGCAAGGGAAAATTTTAACAGTCTTGAAGGTGAGTTAATAGGCAATTAATAACAACAAATTTGGATCGGTTTACTATATACATCAAGCAGCTGAGAAGCTTTCCTTTGAATTAATGGTTATGCATGGCATGAAGAACATGACCTTCTTTTACAAAGCAGCTCGCTCCACCGCTTCTGCAAGGAGCCTGGGAAACGATCAGACATTGTCTCGTACCATGAACCAACCACGCAGGCCTGTACTGCTCTGCCTTTCCCAAGCCATGGCCTTTACACACGAAGCAAGTCAACTCTGACTGAAATGACAGCTGGATTAAGAAACAGGATTAGAAAGTCCTGTATAGAATAGTCTGAGTAGAAAAACTTTTATCAGGAGCTTAAACTCATTATTAGCTTTCTGAATTTAAGGTATTTTAACCTGAAGATGAGAGAACTAAATAGATACAGGAGACTGATCCAACATGTAGGGCTTCAGAAGAACCTACAAACACTTTAAAGGAACATTAGACTTTGAGACATACTGGAAAGCCCTAGAGAGTAAAACCAATGCGGTCCTTATTACAAAAAGCATCAAGCGTCCCATATATTTAAACTACTAGGCTTTCATACTCTCCTATTTCATATTACAATGCTGAGCTGCCCACAAGAAGCCAAACACTTCAAGACACAAACCCATGCAGAAGAGTTGAGTTTTTAACTACTTTAAAGCAGGAGTTACTCATTCCAGATATCCATTAACAGAGCACTGTCCTGAAGGGTCTCCTACAGTCCACAGACCAGCGCTCAGACAGCTTCTCCCTTCTTCACCCACAGGCTCCGAAGCTTCCTTCTCAGTACTTCCTTTTACTAGTCTCATCTACTTTTTCACTCTGCAATAACATCGTAAACTAAAACAAAAAGGCTAAATTTGACAGGGCTGTTTATAATACCAGCTAATTCCAAGTTAAGACTATAATCCCAGAGAAAAAAGTTTTAACCTCTAGATATGGCTCTGTCCCATTTGGCATTATTTCTAGCATGTTCAAGTACCTAAGATGCTTCAAGTACCTAAGATGCATTTACTGTGTGCATCAGCTTCCTCAGATAACTTGAGATGAGTGGAGCTGCCATAATTTGGACTAAGGTAGCTGATGGCTGAAGGCAAACCTGAGATATCACAAGGCTCCACCTACTCGTGTTTAAAAATGCAAGCAAAAAAAATGCCTAATACCCATCAATCTTTTCCTTCACTTCAGATCCATTGACTCCTAAATAGATGACTGAAGATTTAAAGTCTCTTAATCCTGCACAGTTCAGGCTTTTATCCTGTTTATTCAGGATAATTATGTTGTAAAGTAAGTTCTGTTAACAGGTCTGTCATATTAATAACTTCACATATAAACCTAAAAGTAGATTATTTTTTTTTTGGGTGCAGTAAAGTCATCCACTGCCAAATATTCGCATTAATAGGTTGAGGAACAACTTACTACACTTTTCTTATCAATATTTGGTATTGGCAAAAGTTGCAATACAAAAAGCTGAACTTTTTCAAAAAGAGATGGTAGCATGACATCCTCCTTGTTGACATTATTCATTATTAGACTACAACAGTTTGCTTGCATTCCCAAATTACAAGATGTATTGCAGTCACAAAACCTGTCAGGCATGTGTTAAATGAGGCATATGACATCATTATATGCAGCCAAGTTTCAAGTAAAGGGAAAGTGAGATGGAACCAAATTTCATCCAACAGAGCTGGAATTGGATTCCTGGATTTTAGTCACTTGTTGCATTTAAAGTTTAGTGCATGCCTGTAAGCAATGCATCCAGCTGGTCAGTTCTGACAATAATTATGACTCAGAGCAAAACAGCAGCTGACTTCCTCGTAACAGTTATTCCCACAGGTATATTACTTGTCTTAATTTTTTTTTTACCTTTTTTCACAAAGCCTCTAACTTTTGCTGCTTCTCCTTAACCCTGTTTCCGATACTTCTTCAGCTAAACACACATTTCAGATGTTACCTCTATTTTTACTTCCATCTTTCAAGTCCCACAATACTATACATTCATACCATTGAAATTCCCATAGTCAGTCTGAGCAATGATTTTCTTCCCTTCCCATGTCATTAGACAGTAAGTAGCACTAGTGGAAATGCTCCAAGTCAACTTCAGGATATCTTACCACCAGAAACCTTGTTTCAGAACATGTTGCACCCATTTAAATTAAGAGATGTTAAACTTAAATTGTATGTAACACTTGAACCACACACTTACCATCTCATCCTGATTTGAACACTCCCTCTTTTTTCTTCTAGAAAGTATTCTTTCATATTAATATCCATTTAAGCAGAGTGGTATGCTTGTGACTGTAAGCATGCTTCCTGGTATCAAAGAGGTATCAAAAATTCATTAGAGCTAGGAGCCTTCAGGCAAAGGGCAAAAGTCCATCCCTACCTGATTCTTTTTGTATTCAGGAAACCTCAAGATAAATTTAAAATTAGTCTTGAAAGTACTAGGAAATATTTATGCCTAATAAGATTAAGCCTAATTACTTCCGTAAAGTCACTCTGCATCATGACTGACTCCTTTCTATTATGGCAGTAACATTAGCTTAGTAGAGTAAGTTTTAAGGGTTTTTTTTTTGCTACCTTGGACTAGCTTACTGCTATGTAGAAACAGTACTATGAAATGTTCTACATGCTCATTGAACTGTAAACACGTAATATATAAATAGTAATATTTATGTGGTAAATCATCCATATATGATTTTCCAAATCATCCCTGCCAAGCAATGGTTGGGAACATAAAAAAATAAAACAAAAACCCCAGCTCTGGTCACCCATCTCAATGAGCACACACTACGATGCTAAGTGGATATCTGTTTTGTTCTCCTGTGGCCAAACTTTAAGAAGCTTCCCTCTCGTCCCATAACATGCCAGTTTAAGTGTTTCATCTTCAGATTTTTCAAAAGCCTTTTTGAAATACAAGAACACAGTTTATACTTATCCTCAAACCCTTAAAAAGCCTTACTTCTTGAAAAATATGTAACTCGAAAGCTATGCTAGCTTCCCCTGCATGCCATATGAATCCCTACCTCCCAGAAAATACACCAGGTAAACTGGCTAAACAGTCATTCTGAGAGAATCCCTTTCATAAACTGCAATTGTTTGCCATCCATTCTTAAGGAGCCAAAGTTTTTTTTTTTTTTAATGCAAATACATAACTAGTCTACACTTGAGTAGCTCTTTCAGAATTACTGCACGTTTGCTGTTCCTACTGGTGGTGGGGAAGAGGAGGTTCAGGGGTTTTTTTTGTTGTTTTTTGTGTTGTTTTTTTTTTTAACGTCGATACTTGAATTTGAAAATCCACTGTATGACTTTGCAAGAAACATAGGTGTGGAGTCTCTTGCAAACTTCTTAATTATGAGTATACCAAGTGTCCCTTTAGCTCTTTTTGACACATTTTTGAGAGCTTAGCGCACTAATCCATTCTAGTGGGCTTCCTCTTTCTGGTACAATATAAGAATTATCTTCAGTAAACTGAGCCTCATAGTACTATCTGATATGTTTTACTATTTAGTGAGGCTATATACTGCTTTATCCTTCAGGCAAACCTCCAGTTTCAAAACTGCTCCTTCCTCATGATTATACTTTTTGGTCTTTCTCAAGCCTGACACCCACTTAAAGGCTAAGTTCTCATGCTGCCTGCACTGTCCTGCTCTTTTAGCTCTTCTTCCTTTTAAAGAACTTTCTCATTTATGCAGGGCTGGTTGCTGGCTTGGGGTTTTTTTTGCATACATTTAAATGTTACTGCAATATAGCTATTGGTACCTGTCCATAGAATGATGTTGAATTAAATGCTGTGTGATCAGTATGAGTTACATGACAATCCCTGGTCCACCATTCGATATAAAGTAATAAATTCTTCTCTTGGCAGTTTGTTTCTTTGACATAGACAGGCAGTGTGTAAGCACTGCCAGCAAACAGGATGCACAAAGCTGAGATTCCCATTGTCCCAATTTATAAGGTCTAACAATGCAAGCAGCAAGTCTGTCACGTTCCCAGGTGACCAAAGGTATGGCTGTGCTACAGTGTCAAGGCATAAGACTTCCACCCACAGAGGTCCTGAAGCAGCTCTCGTTATTTGACACTAAAAACACCGCAACTTACACCTGCCACCCTTATCCCTTTTGCATTGGGAAAAGCCACCTACATTAATTGGCAGCTGCGTTAATGAAGTAATAGACTCTGTGAAAGCCTGCTGTCACAACAGTCACACAGGCAACCCAGGGCTCAGAACAGCAACTTCTTCTGTGCCTTTTTACTCTTCTTTCACAGCACCTCAGCCACTGAGAGACAGCACTTCGTTTTGGGTCCTGCTCTAAGTCCATCCCTTACGGGACACACAGCACTCCAACCAGTTTTAGCACCTTCCTTTACTAATCCTTTTTCCACTGCTCTTGCCTTCTCCCTGCACTTCCATGATCTTTAAGAACAGAATTTTTTTGACAGCAATGCAATCTGCCCCTCCGGATCCAAGGAGATAGAAAGCACCATGCATACTCCCAAGCCTCCACCCTTCCACTAGCTGTGACCATAGCCATGCATTTCACTTCTCTACAGTCTAAGAGTGGGCTACTTGCAGCAGCCTGGTACAGAAAGCAGTCATCCAAAAAGCATTCCCCCCGCCCCCAGCCACAAAATAAAGTCAAAAGAGTTAAATACCAAGGTTTCTACTGACTGAACAAGTTACCACAACAGATTCCCCAGAAGTCTTTCCACAAGATGCCAGAATAGCTCATTTATTTGTAGAAGTCATAAAGGCAATGTGGGTATGCCAACTTAAGGGATACACCTTCAGCTAATACTGGCAGCATCTTCATCATGGAACTCTGTTGCTGCCACCTTTAAGATAATGTTAATCTCCATTCAAGGAAAGGTTCATCTTCCCGCTGTTATTTCAGGTAAAGTGACATGCTACTAAACAAATCGCATGATACATCACTTCACTGCCAACGCCAGACACAGTTTGAGCTGAAGAGCAAATTCACCAGACCGTCAAATGGCAGCTCAAGCAGATTTGGAAACATAATTCATTTCTCAGTTTTGGTAGGCTATTTAGTAATTGCTGTACAAACTGGCTATGCGCAATTAACAATTGCGGCTTCATTTCTAAAGTCTTCAGGTGTGAAGATCTGCACTGTGCATAACTTCTTAGCTGTCTGAGAGCACAAAAGACATCAGTTGCACGATTAATTCATTAGAAACAAAGTGACTGGGGAAAAGAATGCAAATGGAGCCATGCTCCATGATAATATTTAAAAGTCCTATTCCACCCAGTAAAGGAAATCCCTCCCCTAGTTTCATGTAAACCAAAGGTCTTAACTCTTCACTAGTATCAGTGGATCCTAATGCAATTTGTAGATGGTTGTGCTTCCAGTCTAAACAGCAAGCATTCAAATTAAGAGGTGAACTAGGTGTCTATTTAGCTCCAGCACAATGCTTATTCCTCTAGGCAGGGAAAGGCCATGCCTTGAAAAACTTCATAGCAACCGGCTGGACCTATTCAGTGCTGAGGGTTGGACCCCTGACCATCAGAAGCAGA
Organism: Nipponia nippon; assembly: GCF_047370975.1. Classification (NCBI taxonomy): domain Eukaryota; kingdom Metazoa; phylum Chordata; class Aves; order Pelecaniformes; family Threskiornithidae; genus Nipponia; species Nipponia nippon. The sequence continues at coordinate 49,135,962 of NW_028262347.1, forward strand.
AGGCTATCAGAAATCACGTGGTAAACCAGTAGGCACTCAGGTGCCTAGAGTATAATAACTACCATAGGCATACGTAGCAATGTGTCAGTCTCCTGTTAAGGCAGCTCTGAATTCTCAGCCATAATTCCTAGTGGCTAGTTCAATAATGGTAATATTCCTTCTTCCAAAAGACAGCATCTGAATTGGCAGCGTACTGCCATTGGTTCAGCTGCAGCTGACCCTCAGGGCAAAGAGTCTATCCATCCATGAAGACTACAGATAGTCATTCTGACTTAGCTAAGTCAGACCTATTTTGTTCCTTCTAAATAAAGCTGCTTCCCACAAGTGTTCCTTTATTTTACAGTGGTGCATGGTAACATTCTGCAACTTCTGCAATCAGGTTCTTCTTAGCAGTAGCATACAGTATCTCTGAAGAAAGGGAACTGGGAAGAGAAGTATCAGCTCCTCCACTCAAGTGACAAACTTCAAGTAACCTGCTAAACTGTTGAATTTGTGCACATGAGACTAATTCCAACTGGCCACTGCTGAAGGCACAAATTGGCTTAAGAACCAAGATTTGTATGCCCAGCTCATGGTTTCCAACAAAATTCCTCAAAGGGCTACTGCAATTACACGTCTGACTGTAGTGTACCTCAGCTCAGCATGAGTTCCTTTCCCCATACAGCCAAGTAGGGGCTCACAGACCAGCCCTGTTAAGTCAGAAGCTAACTACATTTTTAATCTGACCCCTGCAGCTCACAAGTTTCCCTTACTGCAGCAAACAGGTAAAATAGAGAAGCTGAGCGCTTCTTCTAGCCCGAGGTTAGCAAGACTCAGGGAAATGACTATTTCCCCATTGGAGGGAAGTGACTGAGAAGAGCATTAGAGTATCACGAAATGAGAGTGACACAGCACTGTGAAACAAAAGATAACATGAATTACCAAAACTCCCACAGTTAGGGACTCAGTCTTTCTAGAGGTAATTTTGGAAGACGCATAGAAGTTCCTCCCCCCCCCACCCCCCACCTCCTAGTGCTCCACCAAGTTTCCTAAGCAGCCTCCTGTATCCCTATCTTCCTCCCAGGATACCATCACCTGGTTTCTCAGCACCTTCAACAGACTCTTTAGCTTGAAGGACACATAGCAGTCTGCCTCCATTTCTAACAGAGAAGAGAAAATAGACTGCTAGGAAGCAGCTATGCTAGGACTGTTCTCCAAAAACCTATTATTTCAGTCCTATTAAGAATGACTTATTAAATTAGTTTGTCAAGGGAAGTACAGAAGAAGCCATCTGAAAACCTTTATAGTTAAGTAGCATTTTAGTAGTGTTTCCAAAAACCTACCTGAGGTAGACGAGATTTAGAAAAAAACTGTGCAAGTATGAAGTCTGCTAGCCTTCACACTAACAAGTTTCAGACTTTGTAAGTTCTCTCTAGGCAGGCTAGCAAACACTGGTTAGGAAGAACTGAAACTTCTTACTGAGGAGTCCTATGCACTGACAACCAACCATATGCCTCATTTTAAAGTTATGTTATGAATTTGGCTCATTTAAGTTACATGCATATTTCAAGTCATTGTGTCAAGCAGGTTGAAATCCAAGTTTTATCGTGGTCTCTAATCTATGTTTACTTAAATTCTTAGTTTGATTCTACTTCCAATATTTTACAACACTGCTTTCTGTTTCTTCCTTTTCTGGAGGAAAGGGATGCTTTAAAAGAGACATAAATTTATGCCAACAGAATCCTAAATATCCTTCATACGTTTAACATTCACAGGTATAGCAGCGCAGCTTATAAACAGTGCTTCCACTTCACCTTCAGAACAAACATGCGTTTACACTGAACATTTATGTGTAGTTTTGTATTTTACACTTGCAGACTCAATATCAAAAGCTAGTAGCTTTCTCTAGACTATTAATAGCAAGTTGATTCTTGGTGTGCTACACTCCTGCTACAGGAGCCGGATTTTTGCACATATATCCATTCCTACTGAAATCTTTCCCACTAACCAAAACAGCATGAAACTGAGGTCATGGTTGTGGGTTTTGGGTTTGTTGGGTTGTTTGTTTGTTTGTTTTTTGGGGGGTGTGTGGAATCTTATTTTGTTGGTATTTGAGCACAGTTTAGAGCAGTTATCTAATTAAAGGAACTCAGCAATGTGATCAAACAGTGTACACTCAGAGTCCAGAATCAAACCAAGTGTAAAGGAACAAATTTAGGCAGTTACATAGCTGTCTGTCAAAACCACAATCTAGTTTGAGGCATGACGCTTTATGCACATAATTAAGAATAAACAGCTTTTAAGACAGCTTTCTTCCTTAAAACTCAAAAAGTAAGTCCTTACTAAAGCATTACCTTGTTGTTGAGCAATTATTATTAAAATAAGCCATTAGCTGTCAAAAAGTATTTTTCACTGAGCAAATATTTTCAAGTATTTAAACAATTGCCTCACAGAAAAATTGCTCAAAGAAAGCCTAAACCAAGCTATTTTAAGCTACTTTATTATTTTAAGCTACTTTAAGATTAGGAATCTCTGACTCCTTAGCTTGGAGGTTTCTAAAATACACTAGGGTTTCCTAGAAAAATGGAAGCATTTCCCTGTGCACTAAGAATCCTCAGCTGTTCTTGCTTGACAAGATCAGGGTTCAAGGCAGGCATTGCTAAGCTAAATTTTATGGCCTATATTATGCAGGTCCGAAAGTTTTGGTTTACTTGTCAACTAACATTAACATTATTAAAATACAACTTCGGACATTAAAAAAAAGATTATTGAGCATGGTAGTAATAACTCTAAATTCTTATCATAAGTAGAGGATATGCAAGTCATAGGGCTAAGCTTCAAGACCTTAATCCACACTAGCATGCTCAAAGGGAAAAACTAGAAGAGCAGGATATTTGGTAGGGGAAACACACTCGCTGTGAGAGGAAGACTTGTTCTAACCTTTGTGTGAACGCCTGGGCAACTGCCTGTTTTCATACAGCCAAGCAGTCCCTTTTCAGTACAGCAATGCCTAAAGACATCTGCAGACAGCCACAGGTATACCCAAAGAGAAATCTAACAGGAGGAACCACGGAGTGTTTGGCTGCACTAAATTCTTAAATCAGGTTTGCACAGTAGTCTTACCGTTCGAAAATATTTGACGGTCATGAATTATACAAGCAAATGTCTGGACAAAAGACTGCGCTTTCCAGGAAATGCACCTTGAGGGCATGAAAAGCCAGTAAACATCCTCAGACTTAGCAACCAGAAGTCAGGCTCTCCACCTCACAAGGCTCAGGGGTTCTTGTTCAGAGATATCCTGAACTTTTGAGCAAATGCTAAAAAGGCGGTTTGGCTTGTTATTCCATTTATCTAGCTTCAGACCAGTTACTGACCAGTATAGCAAGGTAGGCTACTCTTTCAGTCCTCCGAAACTGTTAAACCATCCCTAAATTCCAGAGAGCAAAAATAGAATACTAGTATAATAGAGTAATAGTATCAGGAAACAAGAAAACAGAACGAACTGCATCGGCATGTAAAGATGTCCATTGACTTCCAAGAGCAATTTTTTGATTATGTACACAACACTTATCTATAGCAAGACCTCATTCAAGGCCTTAACTTCTTCCATTCTGGCTGAGAATTTTTAAATCAGATAGCTCTTCACATAGGAAGAAACTAGTAATCTCAGAATAAGCAAATAAATGTACAAAGCACTGTATTTTATGGAAGGATATACGTTCTCTTCCCTGTGGAAGGCTTCCAGATATCATACCTCTTTATGTATATATAGCACACAATACCTATAAAAATAGGACTCAGATGTACGACTAGATGCACAAGTATTTGGTATCTTAATTTGGATAGCCCCATCCAATCGTTGATACACAAAAACAGACCAGACTACAATTACAAAGGTATATACAACACCAGTGTTTACCATTATAGCGGGAGATAGCATCTGAGACACCTGATTAGCTTTCAGTAAGTATTTGTTGACCCATTTTTCAGGAAAATCCCTCTTCCATTCATTAAACTGTTCTTAACTCAGAATTTCACACAGGCATATTTGTAAGAGGTGCTACTTGACTATTTAAACTCATGAAAGCTATTTTTGCAGAGCCAGCAGAGGGAGTACAGACATCATTTTACTTATCAGCTGTGGAAAAGATACTCACCTTGTAAGAAAGCACTAAAAGAGCTGCGGCTGCAAACCTAATGCGGTTAGTTTAAAGCATGCCAAGAACTTCCTCAGGCTTTCACAGACATGTACGTCAATGGCCAGTAGAGTTGGTGTTTTATTTCTGGTCTCCAACCAGCAGTCACATCTCAAAGTCTCATATCTGACAAAAATGGCAGGATCAACTCTAACAGTACTAACAAGTACCATAAGCCTGATGCTTCATATGTCAAAAAAAAAAATTCTATAGCTAGGCTTCAAGCTAGTCAACAGTTTTTATTCCTATGGATTCTGCTGTTTCTCAGTTTCAGAAAAGCTAAATGCTTTTGGTTGTTCATTTCTTAAAAAGCAGCTTCACCTGGATTTCAAAAAGTTGAAAAACTCAGAGTTTAAGACAACCCACTAGCAAAGGAGCTGGGAAGGTACAGCACAGCGTTGGACTAAAAGGTAACTAACAGCTAACCTTTCTGCTGGCGTTCGCAGAGGCACGCACCTACTGGCAAATCTGGTTTTACACATCCTCTGAGGCAAGAGCTCTGCTGCTTAATTTAGCATTTCCATTGATCAGTCTGCTTCGGAGTTGGCAATTACAACTGAACAGTGTTGACACAGCGGACACTGTGGAAACAGTTTGAAAGAGGAACAAGCTTTAAGCAGACAGACTGATAGCTTTTTGCCACCTCATGGAGGTGAACACTAAGCTCTAGGCCAACATGAGACAACATACCTTTCAGGCAAAAAAACTCCAGAGACATGCCTTGCTTGTTTACACTGCAAAATTTTGACAAGATTTTTTTTTTTTAATAAAGTTGTTGGTAAGAGGCTAAGCTAAGACAAAATACTGTTCTTGCCAATCTTAAGCATTTATCATATTATTTTATTGGGTGGCTATTTCTAACTTTCACTATTTAAAAGTTTGTATTATGAAAAGCTCACACAAACGTGATGAGCTCCTTAGTCTCAGAGCAGCAAAACACTCTCCACCCCCCAAAGAAGATAAATTTCAGTCCTCTTAAACTTCACATGAACTTTAAAAAGCTTTGACAGCTTGAATCATTAGATTTTGATTACTACCTACTCAAGAAGAAGAATGTGCCTGTAGCTATGGAATTTAGCATTCGCTTGTTTCAAGTTTTGAAAATAGAAGAACCACCCTTTGGCAAGTTAGATGGCTGCTTCTGCTCCCCATTTCCTACAGGAAAGCGATGTTCACTTCCCAGCTTCATTTTCCCATAGTAGGTTCACTAAATGAATAAGTCAAAGTGGGTGAAACTGGTTCCCATCTTACAGAGCTTACAGTTAAATACTGTATAGCTTCACCCCAGCACAGGCAAAGACCACCTCACGGTTTTTCTTTCCAGCACCCTTTCCTTTTTGCGTGCTGTACTCGTCTGGTTCCCAGGACTCCGGCCAGGCTGCTAAATACGCTTTATGTAGGGCAACCACAGCAGGAAAAGCCCTGCCTTTTCCATCACAAACACAGTGATGCCCAAGTATCAGGATCCGTCCCAAGCACTCTGATCATCCTGCCCTTCCCTGAATAATTGCTGTCTCTTCTGACAACAGTGAAGTTTCTGCAGATACGTAAGAAGCTGATCCAGAGAGGAAAAATGTTGTTTTCAGGCAGACTGGTTACCTACCCAGACTCACCACACAGCTAATCCAACACCAGTGCCAACTCAAAATAGGACACAGAACCTGCCTGAGTCAATGTGAAACCATACTTGCAGGAAAGGTGCATTTTTCAAAAGACATGACTGAATTTATGACTATCAAGTCACAAAAAGCTGGTATAAGCAAGGTGAATGCCAAAAGTTCACATTGCAATTCATTGGTTGGGTATGATACCACAAATCTAATTTATCCTGCAACTGGAATCTCATTAAGTTCCCAAATAATTTAGTATCTTTCATAATAATAACAATTTGGTATCTTAGCTTTTTGTTCCTTTCAAGTCCTCCCTTTTTTAGTTTAAAAAGTGGTATCTCACTGACAGCTGAGTATACTTCACCTCAAGCTTCTGTATTAGTCCTAAAAGAATGGGAACTTATTAATAGCATATATTTATGTTTATAATACCCTTTACATTTGAAAGACTGACATTAGGCTTCCAATCAGCAAGTTAAAACATGTGATCCATTTATATGGAATAGGTAGGGTGGTGAAAGCACTGAAAGGACCCTTGAAACATGAGTATGTTTGGAGCACTTGGATAAGTTTCTACAACAAATTCCACAGAATTTTACACTTTTAAAATTACTACAGCTGCCTTTAAGGATCTATGGAGGTTTGTTATCTCAGTTTTTAACCTGAAAAGCTTAAGACCTTACATTCAGTATACAGCTGAACAATTAACGGTTGCAGTATTAATCACTCCTCAAGTTTTAGTACTTCAATAATTAGTGATAGACAGCATGCAGCAGATGCAAGAACTTTTTTAGAAGGCAATGCTGAAGTTGTGCTCTTCCCCATCCCCTTCTCCTCTCACTACCTGGAGGTCCTGTCTGAAGTTTTGAAGCCTGTTTGCATTCCACAGGTTAAAACTTGACATTCCTCCCATCACACACGAGATTTACCTGACCAAAAGGTAACACCTATGTCTAACGAGGGCACTTCAGGCTTTTTTTTTTTTTTTAATAGGAAATGGATAAATTATAACTTCTCTGCCAACAGATTAAATTTAGCCACCTAGGACCCGATGTAAAACAGTCACATGAATCTCATCTTAGATATGCTTGTGTCTCTTCAAGAACAGAAGAGGTCCACAGTGACGAGTTTCAGTTTTTAAGATGCTTATGTAAGCGGCCAGGATTGCACTGCTGAAGTTAAGCACAGCCGGCTGGGCTGAACTTGCATATCAAGCAGCTGCACCACCATGTCAGAGCAGGCACACGCAAGGAGGAGGATGTGGTTTCACAGTTAGTTTAGGAATATCCGAGCCTACGCTACTGCCAGAAGGTGCAGTCCTGTGCCCTGGCTTGCTCCAGCACTGACGCTCACCTGACCACAAGGTCAGGGGATAGCCCTAGATGAGAACCGGTGACAAGGAAGACAGCAGCAATGCTGGCGGTAACTCCTGAAGGTCACATGGGTGACTGGGACTGTCCCCCTCCAGCTCAGCACAGGCTTCACCAGCTCAAGTCAATCATGAAAGCTCTTCTGCTCACCCCCATGTTCATCCTGGGAAAAAGAGGAGCCTGGCTGCATCGTCTCTGTGAGGTCTTACTGAAGACTGTCACCAAGGTCCCTTCCTTATCCTTCTCCTTTCCAGGTCAAGCAAAGCCACCTCACTCAATCTCTCCCCACACACCACAGGACGGCCCCTAACCAGCTTAGTGACCCTCTGCCGGCCTCCTTCTGTCAGCAGAGTGCAGAACAGGACATTATTTTGGATGCAGCCTCATGAGCACGATGGAGGGCAATAACCCACGGGCCACGCTCTTGCTAATGCAGCCCAGCATGAGCTAGTCCTCGCCAGCACAGGAGCACCCCGCTGCTGACTCAGGCTCCCCCATCCAGCAGGGTGGCTGAGACCTTTCCTACAGACCTCCTCCTCCAGCCCCACCGCGGGGGGACAGGCGCCAGGCAGCAGGGACAGCCCCAGCTTTCCTGTTCACCCTCACCCCCAGGGATCCAGACCACCCGGCAGCCCTACCACCACAATCCAGAACCACACACACATCGCCATTTCCAGCTACTGCCAACCGTCACAGTGAAGAGGAAAGCCCTTCAGTAGTGTTTTCACTTTGACGGCTCAGTAATGCTCAGGAGTGGCCTTTGGCAACTCCCATCAGCAGCTTGAAACAGGCCTGTTTTATCATCACTGCCTCAAAGTAACATGTATTTACTTTGTCCAGTTCAAAGTATTTTGCCTATGGTTACATATATAGCTTTATTCTCCATATTCATTTCTCTAGCTTTCGATTTGACAGTAGAGTGAGAACATAAAACTTTGAGCCTATGCAAATTCAGCGTTTCAGTTTTGGAGTAAGTAGTCCGCTTATCAAAACGTTACCAGAGTATCTTCCCAGAAAATACAAAGTAAGCCCCTCAAGTATCCACCCCCTGTATTTTTCCATCTGGTAAACTGATTTCCTGTGCTTTGAGGTAAGTTCAAACCGCAGCTTTAGGGTGTCACACCTTGCATAACCAAGACAACCTTTTCTGAGTGGTTTTGGTAAGATGGTTTGAGATGCTGCCGTCCAGTGCCCAGCAACGCCAGGATCAACAAGGAAAAAAACAAAGCCACATGTGAATTGTTCACTCAAAAGCAGACAATATCCTTAGTATGTACCACTGCTTTATACGCTGTTATTTCATTTTTGAAAGTGCATGTTCGTACTAAAGCTCTTTCAGAAGGTTCCTGTAACCTGGCATGCACCGTGAGCAGCTGTCTCCATCTGAGGGATAGCTCCACTACTAGTGCCTCCACTAACAGAAACCAACTAACATGCCAAAAAAACAAACAAACAAAAAAAACCCCGAAAGGCAAGAGACCATGCTTTTCTCAAATCCTAGATAATTTAGTGGTTTATTAGCAAATCCCTTTCAACTTGCTTTAGAAATACAGATCCAGTTTAGAAACAAGCCCCTAGATCTGCAGTCACCACAGCAAGATCCACCTAATACCAAAACACACATCTGAAATCAGACTTTGTGAAGACATTAAGACATTTCACTATGCAAAGCAAGCTCTTTGCAGAATGTGAAAATCACTGTCGCTGTTAGCTACATGGATTTCAGAGCTGAAGTAGGTGAACACAAGCTGAAGTGATTTGAGTTGTTAATAAAGCAGAAGTAAAGCAGTTGCGCTAGCAGTGGTAGAGCACCTTACCTTCCCTACCCTCCCCAGCTGTCAGTCTCCAGCTTCTCAGCTATGTGCATTTGAAAGCCGTCTGGCACAGATCCTGCCAGCCAGTTTAAATCATTTCATGTTTCACACAACCTCACCAGAGTGAGGCTGCTAGACACTGCTCTAATTTAAGTATTGATTTGCATTGTATTCCATAGGCTTCATGAAGTTTTGCACCAGCTTCACTTCTGAGTGAAAAAAAAATTGGCAGACCCAAGAGATGTGAAGCAATTTCAAGTGCAGTATCAACAGTGAAAGCAGTAGCACCTAGATGGAAATGAAAAAAACTCCTGCTCAATATGCATATTAAGATCCTGCTTTAGTCTCTACTATATCTAAATAGCCAGGAGAGGTTCAAAAATACCACACTTTCTCAGATAATTTAAGGGCTAACCATACTTGTCATCTTTTCTACCCATTTCTTATTACTATCTCCTCAGTCTTCTCTAAGTAAAAACCTCAGAAAGCAAGTCTGGACGCACAACACAACAAGCAATTTTTCATTTACTCCACTGCAGTATCAGAAACCACCTAGGCATATAGCTAACATGTGATAATATTCTTTAATATTGTACTTAGTGCAAAGATCTTTACGGAGAGATCCAAATAACCTTTTCTGGAAAGCCATTAGTTGAAGGCTGGCACTCAAACTACTTTCTAATCTACTGTCAGCAGAGTAACTTCAAGTTCTTCTACTCAAAAAGGTTAATGCTCTATAGGAAACGGTTTCACCTGACAACCGCACAAGGAGGAACGTTCCCACAGCACCGATCCGAAGACTTGTGTTGCTTCCCTTACGTGAGCCTCACCTCTCACCTTGGAGAGCCCAGTCTGTGCACAGGGACTGTGTAACACAAATCACCTACTGGGGCAGCGAGTCAAAGGAGCAGAGGTGGCACAAAGGATGGGGGAGTATTGAGCAGCCCAGGACAGGGTGGAAATGAACGTAGCTGTCTGGCCTTCTCAGCCACCCCATGAAACTTCCCAGTCACAGAGACAAGCCAAAGAGGCCAGTACAAATGAGGCTGTCTCACTGTCCTCGCAGTCTCTTGGATTATGCTGATCAACACAGAATTTTCAGAAGGCCATGATAAAAGTGTGCCATAACTCTGGAATATTAAAAAAGCAATCAAACATCTTATATTAACAGAAGTGACTAGCAAGTCTTTTGATCAGGACTTAAAAGACTCCCACCTCTTGAAACACCTACCATAAAAAAAAAACCAATGTTTTCCAAGCTTTTGGAGAGTCCCTGTGGCCATCCTCTTAACTCTTTATAATATTCTACATGTATTCCTAAAAAAAGTTTACAGTAGCTACAAAACTTCTGTATTGCTAGTGGCCAAGCTCCGTATTTCACTGAAGAGCACAGCACTACAGCTATTTCTTTCTATAGTGGAAGAACTCTATCAAACACAGCTAATGTCTCTTCTTCCTCCCTTCCCCATACAGAGCTATCAATTGGTTTTGACTTGTTTTAAATCCAGATAGGTATTCTGATCTGATTTGCAGATGAAGGTTTTTTTGTTTGGTTCATTGTTTTTTTTGGGTTTTTTTTTTTTGTGTGTGTGGTTTTTTAGGGTTTTTTTGTTGGTGTTTTTTTTGTGGTTTTTTTTTTTTTTTTTTTTTTTTTTGAAGAGATCTGTTATGCAAGACCAAAGACGTCTTGATTTCATTAGAAATGCAGTAGTTCAGGAAGCCAAAGTACACACCGCAAGGAACACATCCTTGTATTTGTGTAGACACAGAAGCAATCCTGGAAGAGCCACGTGGACAAGCTGCCAGTCACTTGTCAAATAGCAAGTGCAAAACAGGTTGTGTGATCTCTGTGTAAGGGCACATCTGTAAGACTCCAGCGAAAAGAGCACTTGATTTTTCTTCCACTGGTGCATGTATTGTGAAGGTGATTAAGATCATCTTGGTTTCAAAATCTTAAAATGAATACAAAACCTTGAGTTTCAATGAAGACACAAGACTAGCAGAAAACAAGCACACCGCTGTGAACCTTGGGTCGAGTCTGAGGAAGTTAAGATACCTGCTTAAACCAAGAACGCCTGAATCATCTTTTCTGCCTTGAGAAGGGGTTTGTCACTATCACCTATGCAGAGTACAGTACATCCCGGGCCTCCTCTTTGTAGACCAGACACTGTACACCAAGTGGTCAGAACCCAACAGTGTTGTATTCCCTGCTGCCACCTTATCTTTCTGTGAATATAAGGGCACAAGTAAGGGTAGCAGATTACAAGTGATAGACTCCGCAGAAGTGTGTTTCAAGAACACGGTGTTTCCTGTGCTCACTGGGAATTAAGGCAGCATCCAGCTTGTAAGCAATATTAAAAAAAACCTGAGACATGGTGAACTTCAGTGATCTGCATAAGTGGGAAGCCATGCAGGAACTTGCCTAGCTCTCTTCCTTCTCCAAAGCAGTACCAGAAATAGCCAGCAGTAAGACAACACTACCCCTAGTGTAAGACACCAGTCATGTTCTAAGTGGCAAAACCAGCCAGACATAGTGGCCAGCACCAAAGCTCATCAACTCTGTCATCCTCAAAATGTATCCATGCACTCCGTAACTGCACAGTATGGTTGCCAACAGCAGTAAGGGCAGGGTATACCCTGTTCTTCAGTCCATTTCCCTCCAAAGGCAGTGCAGATGTTCTTTGTCTTGTAACATGCTGTTACATCTTACCTCTTACTGGACAAAAAGAATTTGGATTTATTTTCAGAGCTGTTTCTGGCTTTTTTTTTTAAACGCCTCCTACATTTTCTTTACATTTCTTCTCCCACCAGACCTTTGAAATACCAACTGAGAAAGCCTCATGCCTACTTTGCAATTCACCAAAATTAAACTAATAACACCTCCTGCTGTCATCTGTCAGTTAGAATAAGATTTATAAGTGGCAGCAGAAACCACTTTCATAATGTTTACTGGAATATGAATAGCCTGAACAGGCAGATCTCTCAAATTTACTGTTCATATCAAGTGAAACCTGTCATGAAAACTAGTAACTCATTTTATGAACTGTATTTGAGAACCTGATAATTTAGAAATAAAAGACGAACTGGACAATACCATGTACTTGTGTTAAAATTACATTTGGTGTGAAAAGATGCAACTGTTCCAAGACGGGTTAGTCTAATTTTTTGCCTGTTGATTTCATTGCACATGGTATCACCCAGAAATCCTCCTTCTGTACTGCTTATTATCATTGCTTCCATCTTCTGTATGCAGCTGCCCTGTTTCAGATGCTGAACACATTTTTAGTTTTTACATGCGGATACTAATGTTTGGTGGGCTTCACGAACAAAAAAAAAAAAAAATCATTCTTTCCTTATTTTTTTATCACTGTTGTGCAATTAGTGAATACAGTCTTTTACGCTGTTTGAAGCCAAAGCCAAGGGAAAAATAACATTAGTGACAGTTATTTAAAGTGAAGAAATCCAAATCTAAAGACAAGCCATTTTGAGTTAGATTAGTAATTCTTAATGCTTGTGAGAAATACCCATCCTCTACATAAATCATCATAGGTTCACTTTTCTTTTTCAAACAAGCAACAGTATCACCTCATGTCCGCTGCCCTCCTTGTTCTTCAATCAGTTAACTTTGTAAGGAGAAATAAAAATGAGGCCTTCAAGAGAAAATTCAACAGGTTTGAATAAAAAAAAAAATAAACCTACTTGACACTGTTGCACACACTATAGCAAGCCAGTAGGCAGAGCTAATCTTAGCTTTTTAGACACAATACTGCAACCCCTAGATTTTATCTAATTTTTAATTAAAATACTCTACTGAGAAAGATCATTATCTCCTGAACAGCAACTTCTAACAAGTTTTGCTATTATTATTCATTTTAAGACAAGTTGAGAATACCGAAGAGTACAAATTTAAAAATATTATTGCAATTTTATTGATCCTTTCCGAGAAAAGTAAGCATGCGTTTTGGTAACAAAATCTCCTATAAATTCAAGTAGTCTTCCTTATTTCTCAAAAGATATTTACATTTAAATGCCCTGGGCTAATCATGGCTGTTCATTATTCTGCAATAGATTAAATTCTGCTAACTGAAAGCTGACTTCAACTCTGAGCAAAATACACATACTCATTGCACTAGTGTTATTTTCCCTTTAAAAACAGAAGAGAACGTATATTAAAATAAAAAGTTCAAACACTGAAAAACATCACTGAGGTCACATTTCAGCCGTAAAGAATGCTCGGTGCCATTAATATTTAGTCTACCTTAATGGAAGAAATTTGAGTTAGAAGATACTTCAGGTTATCTTGTCCACCCTTATGTCAAGGGAGACTTGCTTGCTATGGCAAGTCCATTTTGAACTTGTCAGTTGATATTGAGTTCCCAGCTCTAAAATCTTAAATGTTGAGAAAGTTAATTCTTCCGAAGCATCCATTTTTGAGGTGGCTTCAGCAGATCCAACCTACGTTTCTTCCTTCTTAATATCTTCATCTTACGACTGTCTCCAGTTTATCATATTATTCTTTTCCAAATAAACTCAAACGGGGAAAAAAAAAAAAAAAAGTAATTACTGGACCTTCATGACTGTGAGCTGCAGGACATTTACATGCCTCTCAGCTTCCTGTTAAGCTCCCACAACATAGGGTGTAGAGGTTCTCAATTTTAACAGCTGACCGAAGTTCTCTATAGTGTGGTCCCTGAAAGAGCCACTTTCTAAATGAGATTCTAATGTTAGGCTGCAGAGCATTTTAATTGGCAGGATCACTCACAGATTGTGTATTACACGAATGGGGATCCTTTGCTTATATCATTATCTGTATGTAATGCAACTTTGTAAGAAACCAATACACATTTTACCCAATGCTAATGTAACGCTAGTCTGCTTTCTGCTTTAAGTTCCCAAACACATCTGCTTAATATGCAATAGTGAGTCACTGTATGTGCGCATACAGAGCACAGTCACAATTCCCTTTAAAATTAGTTTTGAGTTGTATCATTTTAGTTATCTACATCACAAGTATCATTTTGCTTTGAATGAAGTACTAATGTTGCAATTCAGCACCGAGATAGCAACACTGACTGGGAAAACCTGCAAGTATTTGTACACAACAGAGGACCCCTTTTTTTCTTCAGATAACCCAACCTGGGTGGGTTACCATAATGAACAGAAAGAGCAGCAATACACCAAACAATCCAACAGTGCTGTTCCAGACTGAAAATTTCACATTAAAGTGTACGAGTTTTTTTTTCCTCGCTGAATTCAGTGACCACTTTTTCCACTGACACCGAGAGAGTTTCCATTCATTATGCCATAAGTATTAAAGTCCTAGTACATTGGAAGCTATTCCTGCGAAAAGAGCCAATAGTTTAAAGATACACAAGTTTACTTCTGTTGGAATTCACAATCTGTGGTGGTTGGAACAAATCCTTGAAAAGCTCCAACAAACAGGCAAAAAAAAAGGGCACTGGCTATAGTTACTACCTTCTGAATACACTGTATGATGAACCAAGGAGTTGGCAAGTTATTTAGCCAAGATATTTTTGAGCACCTAAAAACACTATTTCAACTCAAATTCATTAGGACCTGTGAGTGTTTTAAAGATGCAGCAGCTTTTGGACAGGCGGTGGTTTTCCAAAGGCATGCTCTACTTCTCCCCCAGCAAGTCAACACTGCCAGTTGCTAATGATGCAAGACATGTTTCACAGGTACATTTGGCTTGGGACTTCACTTCCAAGAAGGGACATGTTAAGGGTCACGATTTGAATATTCACCTAGCTAGTCACCCCTCAGACACTGTTAAGCCAGATACCAATGCAAACACATGCTCAGAAGGACAGTTTAAGACAAGGCACAAGGTATTATCACCAGTTCCTTTTGAACAGACCTTGAGAAGAAAGCCTCAGTACCTGAAGTTACAAATTTAAGAATGCCGTATGTAATAGATATTTAAGGATTTCTGTAATGGGGACCTGAAAATGACAATAAAAAAGCCCACGAAATATTGTTACGGTGCATGTTTCTTCCCCCCCCCCATACAGTTTAAAAAGTAAAACGTAAAAATACATTTAAATATTCTTAAGGATTTATGTCGAGTGTGGAACACGCATAGCACTGCATAGACTCCTATGACAGCTGTGCAAATAGGTTGCCCCTCAGGTTGAAAAACCTGGGACAGACTCACCCACAGCTCCCGATTTCCAAACGCTTCTCGGGGCTCAGGCCGACACCCCCACCCCTCCGGCAGCCACCACTCGCTCCGCCGGACGCCGCGCTGGAAGAAACGCTGCCGAAGACCAGGCTACCACCTCTACCCGTCAGCTTTCCAGGAGACCTTCCTCCCGAAATCCTTCCGACCTCAGCCCTCTTCCGACAGCCCGAGGGGCTCGGCGGGAAGCCGGGCAGACGGCGGCGCGGCCACCCGCCCTCCCGCTCCGCTCCACCGTGAGCGGCGAGCGCTCCCTCCCGCGCCCGGCAGCGGCCAGCCATCCCCCGGCGGAGGCTCCGGCCCGCTCCCAAACTCACGTGGTGCCACATCCAAAGGTTACACGCACCGCCGGGACGAGGATGACACCGCCGCCGTTAGAGGCGCTTCCCACCGCCGAACGGCCCCGCGCGGGTCCGCCCTCACCCGCGGCGCGACCCCCCCAAGAGCTTCCCGCTCCCGGCCCCCGAAGGGGCGCCGCATCCCTTCCCGGCCCGCACCGGTCGATGAGCAGCCCGGCCAGGCATCGATAAATCAAAACAGCCCGCCCGCTCCGACGGAGAGCGGCGTACGACCCAGCCGCGGCCAAAAACACCGCCCCGGGGGCGCGGCGGGCGAGGGAGGGAGGGAGGGGGGAGGAGGAGGAGGAGGCGGCGGCGGCGGGGGAGGCTGCGCGGGTGCGGGTGCCGGGCTCCCGGCCCCCGCGGGGCGGCGGAGAGGCGCCCGGGATGTCGGTGTCGTGCAGCCGCAGCGGGCTAATCCCGGCTACTTAACCCGGCGGGCGGCGGGGGCTGAGCACCACCTTAATCCGCGGCGTGTGCGCGCCCGCCCGCCCGCCCGCCGGGGGCTGCGGGGCCGCGGCGTGCCGGCCCTGCCCGGCCGCGGGCTCGGCGGCGGGGTGGCGGCGCCGCGCCCGGCGGCTGCGCTCCCGCGGAGGCTCAGCCCCGCATCCGCTGCCCTCAAGGTCACGCCGCGCCCCGGCTGCACGGCGGCGGCCAGGTGCGCGCCCCGGTTACCTGCGGCGAAAACCGGCGAAAGCCTGGGAGCGCGGCACCCGGCCCCGCCGGCGGCCCCGCCGCCGCGGCCGCACCGCTGCACCAGCCGCGCCGCCCGCCGCCTCCCCGGGCGAGCCCGGCCACGGCCCGCAGCCCCGCGGCGGGAGCGGAGCAACGCTGCACCTGCCGCCACGCCGCTGCCCGCCCCGGCCAGCCGGGGGGGAGATCCGCCCCAAGCCGCCGCCGTGCTTACCTCGGCGCCGCGGGGCCGACCCCACCGCCGCCCAGCCGCCAGCCGGGGGCCGGGACGAGGCGCCCGTGAACCTGCCGCCGCCCGCTCGCCGAGCGCACAAGGTCCCCGCGCTCCCCGCCCTGCCCACGGCCGGACGGCCCCGCCGCGCCGCCCCCGCCCTGCGGCCGCGGGAGGAGGGAGGAGGGCGGGAGAGGGGGCGGGGGGGAAGCGGCGACCGAATTGGGGAGGGACGGAAGGAGGGAGGGGGCACCGGCGCGGGGAGAGCCGGGGGAGGAGGAGGAGGAGGAGGAGGAGGAGGAAGGAGGGGGGGCGCGGACCGCCCGCCCCGCCCCCGTCGCCGTCGCCTCACCGGCAGGAACCAGCGATTCGCCCTCCTCGCGGGCGCTCCCGCCGCCGCTGCCGCCGCCGTTCCCCGGGGGCCGCCCGCCTCCTTCCCCCCGCACGCACCGGGCAGCGCCGAGCGCGCCGCCGAGCCCCAGCGCCGCAGAGCAACCGCTACAGGAGCCGGGCGCCACCGGGCAGGGCGGGGCGGGGCGGGGCGGAGCGCAGCGATCCGCCCGCCTCCCGCCGCCTCCTCCTCCGCCCGCCCGCCGCGGTCACTCACTTGTTCGCTCCCACCGCCCCCGCCCCCGCCCCTGCCGGCGCCGCGGCGGCCGGTCCCCGCCGCCCCCCTCACCGCCTGCGGGGCGCCGGTCACGTGACGGGGGCCCCTCGCGCGGCCGGGGAAGGGGGGTCCCGACGTGCGGCGTCTTCAATGGGGGAGGAGGAGGCGGGGCTGCGATAGGCACGGCGCCTGCAGGGGCGGGGCCCCGCGCCTCTCCCCGCCCCCCGCCGCCGCCACTGGCGGGCAGGAGGCTGACGCGCTTGTTTCCATGACGTCGGTGGGCGGGGCCGCGGCGTTTGATGGAGCCCGGCGGGCTTCGGGGGTCGGTGACTTTGCCACGAGCGGCTCCCGCGGGGCGGGGCGGGGCGGGGCGTGGCGTGTCCTGTCCCGTCCCGTCCCGTCCCGTCCCGTCCCGTCCCGTCCCGTCCCCCCGCCCGTGGGTCGCGGGCCGCCGCCGGGGCCGGGGGCTGCCTCGGGGGGCGGGGATCCCCCGGCGGCGGGAGAGGCCGCGGTCCCGCGAGGGAGGGGCTGGCGGGCGGGAGCCGCTCCGCGGGGCTGGTGGCCCCGGTAGGCGGGGGCCGTCCCGGGGACGGTGGCGACGCCGTGAGGGGAGGCGTGACCGCGCGGGGACGCCCTAACGGTCCGCCCGCGCGCCCAGGGCGCGGTCCTCCCCTGCCCCAGGGGGCGCGGGGACGCCGTGCCGTGCTGTGCCGTGCCCGCCGGGGCCCGGGGCGGCGTCGCCTCCCGGCCTCGCCTCTCCCGAGGGCAGCCGGGCGGCCATGAGCGCCGGGTCGGTGCCTGTGAGGGCCTCACCGGCGCCTTCGCGGCCCCTCAGCAGCGGGCGCGGGGAGCACGGCGGAGCCGGGGCGAGGCTCTGCTGCGGTGGCAGGGATGAAGCGGGCGCCCCGAGGCGCGCCGCGGCGCGGCGGGAGGTGTCGCGTCCCCCGTTGCGCGGGGCCGCGGAGGTCTGGAGCGGCAGGAACGAGCGTGTCGCTCGCTGCCGGTGCTGGGGACCGGGGAGCACCGGGTCCAGCCTGCCATCAGGCGTGCCCGCCGCTCCGGGAGCCCTGGCAGCTCCCGCGGGAGGGCGGGGAAGGTGCGGGGGCCGCAGGTGTTGAGCACCTCCCTGTCTGCAGCCGAAGGCTCTTCGGTTGGAGAAAGGAAAATAAATGGGGTTATGAACGTTTGAGCCCAAGTGAGTTGTCCGGGGAGACGCTGGAAGTGAGTAACAGGGCTGGGAATGGAACTGGAAATAAAAGACCCTGATTTCAGTTCTCTTCTCCCGATGCAGTAGATCACCCCCCACCCCCAGTGAAAAATCCCCATCCATAAACCATACGTAATTCTGTAACCCGTTTGTGTGGTTTTTCGAGCCTTGTTTTGACATCCTACCCGCCCCTCTGTTGGGCATCTCGCTGGAATGACTGGCCAGCTGTGCCACAGGCTGTCAGGTTCTTTGAGCCTGCCATAAATACCCTGCTTCTCCTTTGTTACCGCTCAAATCCCACTGCTGGATTTGCAGCCAGTGCTGCAAAAGAAATGAAACAGAGAAGCTCATGTATCACTACTGTTGCAGACCCGAGATGGTGCAGAGCCTAGAGGGTTAAAGCAACAGGATGAAGTCAGCACAAAACAGCCCACAAGGACTGGCAAATAAATAAATAAATCATCCTAACTACGTTATTATCATGGCTTGCCTGAGCTTCATTGTCTCTTTCTTTCTTACCTGAATGCCTGTTACATTTTTCTCCTTGTTCAAGAGAGGCAATCAAAAGAGACTGTGAGCAGTAAATGGCTCCTGCCCATTTCGGATGTTGCTAAAAATACTACCTTACCTCTCCATATCTAGAGGTCAACTGAAAAATCAAAATACTGAGGTAAGCAATCCTGCAGACTGTTCTGTTGAGGAGATTTCTTGCATTTCTTCCCAGAAGGAGAATATGAAACTATCTGAACACGTATAAAACAAATTCTCTTACATTCTGTCTGCAGTTCAGCAGCCTCCTCTGCACTGATCGCTGTAGCTCAGCGAGGCTTCCCCAGGCACTTGGAAATTGCATTTCTCGATACAGCTTTATAAGACTGGCAGATGTGTTCTGCACAGTTCTGTCATATTCCTTAGCTCTCAGGCAGACAAAATTAGCTTTGGTACAGCTAAGAAGGAGATGATGTGTTTAACGCATTGCAGTTTGGGTACATGTCTGTACCTGCTTCCTTTTGTCTTGAGGGAAGGTAGGTAGATTGTGCTTCAGTTCTTTGTCTATGAAATGGGAATAATATCCTATTTTCTTCGCAGGAAGGAAGCAAAGGTGGGAGGGGTACATATCAACATTAATTTTTTGAGATACTGTTATGGTAGAATTCTCTAAGTGGATACATTTTTCAAGGCAGAAAATAGTTATCATTTAATGTTCCTCTTGCACTGATACACGAGGATAGCATAAAAACGTGCACCACATTGACTGAAAGTAAGAAGAAATTCCTTCTAGCTCTACAGAGTCTTCTCCCTGAGGATTTAAAAATGTTTTCCAAATTAATCCTCCAGCTACAACACTCTTCATTATTTTTGTGAGAAAATAGGCACTCCTTCTATTTCTAAAGGTTAGGACATGTAATTGACTAACAGAAAACATTCCATGTAATGTAGGTCACCAATCATACAAAGCAAGCAAAACCAAGATACACAAAGGAATATTTCTGGAGATCTTTCATTTAACTTTTGAGGAAACATTACCATTTCAGGAAAATTCAGCGTGGTTTGCAGACAATTTGGAAAGGCCAGACTTGACAAATCAGTGACAACAGCTCAACTCATTCCGTGACCAACACTCTAATGACAGAAGTATCATGCATTTTAACAGAGGCAGAAAATGTGTCACAGAGAATTTAAGTGGGTTGCCTGAATCTGATCTACTTACTATGAGACTTTTAACATAAAGAGTATGAATTGGAGTATAGGGATCATTACAGTATTTGGTCAAAAATGAGTAAGGCGGCCAAGGTCCAAGTGACCACCTCACCATCCCATATGAACTAGGGGCCTTTTGGCAAAATCACATTATGGGCTTGACCTGAGAAGAACAAGTAGAAAACAGACTTTTCCTAGTTTGTGCATAGATCTAAACTTTATTTCCTTTTGAAACCGGTTTCTTGACTATCCTGTTAGTGCTGATCCTATTCAAACGCAGTCAATGAATTAAATTTGATGAAACTGGAGAGCATAGGGAAAGCGTGAGAAGTTGGGAAAATATTTGTGTGTGAGCATGGAGAGATGAATGTCCAAAGCTTCCACGGGGCTTGCAGAGACAAACATTTTCCATACCAGCTACACTTCTCCCAGTCAGTTTTGTTAGCCCAGTACTACTGTTTGACCACTCTCCACAGACCATCCTGGAGAAGATCCCTGTTCTCTGTGCTCCTGGCTGGGGCCCTGCCCCGATTACTGCTGGGTGGTGGAGGCTGCTGCATCTTGTGATGGTTTCAGTATCCTGCATCCTAACAGATCAGTCTGTTGCCTAAAAGATGAGACAACCATCTAGATAAGCAAACAATTGACCGCTCGCTCATCTTGTAGGCGTCACAATGACCAAACTGCTCTATAATCTACCCATGCAGCCTAGCAATGACCTTGTGAAACAAAACAGTATCACGCAATTCATCCTGAAATAGTCCACCCCTCCCTTAGGAAAGAGGCCTATCTGTAAACATTTGCATTTTTATCAGCTCAAAATTCTTTCCCTTGACTGTTCAGGAGCTCAGGATTCCTGTTGTGAATGCATATGATAATTTAAAATACTTGTTTTGCTCTATTCCATTTCCCTCGCAACATTTTTGGTTTAATTTTTTTTCTTTAAGATTTATGTACTTTTACTGTGATACTGCAGGATCAGGGGGGTGAAAGATAAGAAAGAAAGAAACAAAGGAATGCGAGAAGCAACAGTTATTGAACAAATCACTTTTTCATACATGTTATAGTTGAACTATATCAGAAAAGATACACTGGACTTCATACGTTAACTGTTTCTTCTTTGTATGTTCTTTTCAGGTGCCACCACAGCATAGCAGCGTTATAGCCTCAGACCAGATGAAAGATTAGAAAGATATTTCATGAACAAAGGCACAATGTCTACATGCAAAGAAAAAAAAAAAATAACAAAACATAAAATCCTGAAATTGATGGAGAATCTGACCAATTAAAAGACTTGGATTGGGCATGAGAGAGGAGAAGAAAAAAAGAGTGCAGGGTAGGATAACCATACTTTACACTGCTGTAAAGAGCAGGAAAAAAACATGTTTGGGAAGCTTTTCATGATAAACCATAAAAAATAAAAAACAAGTATGGATGTGATGAGACAGTATGACCATGGCTGCCTCTTAGAAAGGGAGAAATGGCTGATGAATGAATGCGTGCTATTATTCTGCAAACAGCATACCAGTAGATCTCAAAAATACATACAGCGAGCACCCAGCTACCTCCACTGCAGTGGCTTTTCCTACAGAGCATTTCCCCAATTTGGAGCCGATACGTTCTCCCCCATGGCTCAACCCTTGCCACTTCATTGTTGAATTCCTTTTAAAGGATGGCCAAAGTCTCAAGCAAGGCTGTCCCAGAAGCAATTTGTTCCAGTTCACTAGGAGGGTTTGTTAAAAATAACACTGCTGTTGCCCATCTCCCTGAAGCTACTAGTAGCCATCGTCTCTCCATGTCTGTCCATGGTATGGATATGTATTGGTCAGGCTGCTTACCTTCACCCCAAGACTCAAAATGTGGGAATATCTGTTATAATTACCAAGGTACAAATGTGCTTTTGGAGGGTTCATGGTATGTACAATTCCGCATTGAAATACAAAGTGTTAGTTCATTTGATTTATGCTACCGTGGGTACTTTTAGATGTGCTGCTTTTTAAAGCTTCTCTGCTGAACTTGTCTGATGAAGTTGCGGTCTTTGAGAGCCTCTCATCAGCTGATGTTAGTTTCTGAAGCTTCATTGATTTCACTGTTTTTGTGGGCCTGTTCCAATTCCTGCTGACTGAATATCTGGTTCAGAAATTGTAATGTTGTGATCCACTCTTCTGTGATCAAGTGATAAGGGTTTTGTTTATTTTTCCTCCCCTCCCCAAGATAAGAAGCAACACAGGTAACCAAGCTATCTCTCTCTGAGGCTAACATCAACATCACTGACCAGTCTGAGTCATGCTCCCGACTCAGAAAAAATTAGTTTTAGGAAGAGTAAATGTAGCCCCTCCTCTGTCTCATCAGTGCTGGGTAATTGTCTTGAGGAGAACAATAAATTGTCTCTCAGCAATGCTACTTCAAAGTCCTTTGGATAAGAAAATAGATAATTCAGTTAAGTCTTAGGTTCCTTCAGCAAACATTAGCATTTCTGCCCCTTGGCGATTGTTCAAGATGGTTTTGAAACATTTAAGAGTCATTAGAGCTAATAGCTCTGATTCTGCATTTCCTTCAAGGAGGAGTATCAGAAAAAATGCACTACCTTATTCCCACCACCTTAATCAAGAATTAATCATTCAAATGATAAACAATGACTGGAACATACTTGAATAAATTATTTGTTTTCTTTGTTGGTCAGATACAGCTCTAGATCATCTTGCCTGTTTTTAAGATACTAACAAAAATATTCCACCTACTTAAAATTGCATTTAAAAATATTAATAATGACCTATTTTACATGTATAGTTTAAAACTCTGGGCTCAGCCTTGCAAGCCTTATTCAGGAATAATCATTTCCAAATGACAAATAACAGATCTGAAAATTATCAAGATAAAAATTTGGATATCTATGAAAAGGTGTAGATATAAAATAGCTAGGATCAAAGCCTTAAAATAAAACACTCTTCATAGTAGTATAAATTATAGCAAAAGTATTACATAAAATGTTTATACTTGTGTATATATAAAATCAAGTATGCTTAGAGTGCTTAAGCATAGATTATGGGTAGTCAAAAGAGGAAAGTCTTGAGTAGGGCATTGTCTCTATTACCAGCTAATAATACAACTATAAATATTAAGGTAAGTAGGAACAAACTTTTAAAAATAATTTAGAATGTTGCTTGTTAGCTCATAAAAACAAGGAAAATTGAGTTCTTGTGACATCAACTATATTTCTATTTTGTACTAGTAGGAAAAGATCAATAGGATTTTCCTCTCCGTACGTTCCCTTTTGTCAATTGGATAACATGGCAGCCTTGTATTGAACCACTAGAGTTAAATATATCATGTTATGGGCATATCTAGCAATAGGACTGCTGTAGGTTATTTTCAGGCTACAACATGTTATGCAGCAATAAAGACAGTTTGTTTTAGGGCAGAAGTGGATTAAAAGATATAAAAATATTTTGTACATGAGAGCAGTCCAAACATTGACAGTTTTGTTACCTTCAGTTCTGACTGGATTTAGTGAGAGCTGCACGTGCTTAGCAATTACTAAAACTGACACCTATGTTACTAAAAATACCTTGGATTACTAAAAGGGATTTAAAAATGAATCCTCATATAAGGCTTTTAGATCTATTCAATTTTAGATTTACAGTAAATCTTAATTTTTTTTATCTTTTGTGTTTCACTCAGCTTGATGTTAAAAACAACCAGGCCCGTTTCACTGTTCCAGCCAGTTCTCAGTGCCTTTCACGTTCAAGCCCCCAAGCCCCAGCAGTGGCTTTTGAGCTGCAAGCCATACACTGAGAACGGTTCACCAGGATATCAGAAAGGGCCCACAGCTGGTCTGTGGGACTATAGTTAGGAGTAAGTGTATGAGATGTCCTTGACAGCATATGTAATGGTTTTTAAAAACGTTAAGGGCTGGTGATAATCCACTGTTCCAAAGCATCTGAGAACCACTATTCTAGCACATTTGTGCAGTTTTTGGCTGTATACATTGAAAACACATATTTACTTACTGTTAATTAATCAGTCTCTACAGGAATACTTGCTGTACAGGTTGCTGCAGAAGGACTTGTAATGGCACTGGAGTGTGGGAGGTTTAAATCAAGCTCAGCTAGAATCACCTCTTCGCATTGTCTGCGGATGATGACTAAAAATACTAGATGAGAGACTTTTGTTTTATAATGAAGATGACCCAAGCATTCATATTTCTCTGCTGTACATAGGGAAAATGCAGAGGCGAACCAATCAAGGATTTAGTCACATGATAGTGCAGTTTCAGAAACAGACGAGGTAGGCATTTGGGATCTTCTAGAGATCTTTTTTTAGGACTTAGGCAGCTCTGCGCCAAAGTCCTGAACCACACTCTTCCACTCCCTTTGTTCCTTTGCATAACTCCCTTTGCCTCTTTTCCCTTTATGTACTCTCTCCTTCACTTTTCCTTCAGTTTAGCTTTTTTTCCCAAGTAACACCTTTCCCACACTTCCTGCCAAATGAACCAAACCAAAACAAACCCAAGAACACCCCATGGAACTAATGCATCAGATGATGAATTTGCAGTTTGTGCTATTGGTGTGTGGTATTCTCCTCTTGTCAGTAGGATGGGATTCTTTTGTCCTCATATGTCCATCTAAAAGGGACACATCTAGACCTGTACTAGTAACCCCAGGCTCCTTTTATAGTAAATGGTGGGAAGCTGCGGCCTCCAGAAGGCAATACATGTCATTCTAAGTTTAACGTTTAGGATAATTCTGCCGTTGTCTATATATCGCCTTCAATTCTGGAGGCAAACAAGGGTGAGCAGTTTAAATTTAAATGTCTAACTCTTAGAAGGTTAACAGTGGGTATGTGAGATTCTCTTTCAGACTGCATGATTTTCTGGACTCCCTTAATCTATCAGCCATTACTTTTAAGTGGCCACTGAACTGGAGAATGTATGCCAAGAAGCCAAAAGTAGAAAAATACACTAGGAGAACCAGGTTTTAAAACTATACATTGTCAGTGATTTTTAATGAATGCAACTTGTTTAATTAGTGCAACTTTTGCTAACAACTTTTAGTAATTAATGCACAGAAACTTGAATTGTGGTGAATAACCTCTATGAAGTAAATGACATGATCTTAAGTAAGAACATGAGTGAAGTATGTCTGAGTCCAATGGAGCTATCTGTGAGGAAAGTGAAATTGGCATGCAGAAGGCTTGTAGGACATGGCTCCTGGCTTGAATTCCCCTGAGCTGGTGGGTCGTGGTCCTGATTGATTAGACTTTTAGTTTAGACTAAAATCCCCTGAGACTGTATCCTTTGTTGTTAGACCAGCCAGTCATGGGTAGAAAATGAGTGCGGGTCCCATACTGGAATTTCTTAAGAATAAGATTTGAGATGCAGTATCAAATTGCCAGCACTATCACAGCCTATTTTGAAAATGTCACTGAGACTTGAGTGACACTGAGACTTAAGGTTTGATCTTTCTAATCACTATATGTTTGCCTGCCTCCCACCTTTACGTGGTTCTGTGGGAGTCCATGATGCTCTGCCAAGTGCAGGGAAAAGTCAGCACTCGGAAAAGTGTCGAGAATCCCCCTCAAAAATATAGTCTTGTTGTGTACAAATAAATAGAAAAATATACGTATACATAAAGAGAACTTGCTTTAGAAGGAAACTGTAATCTAAAAATACGTCCAGCTTAAACTCTAAACCAGTATTACATTTAGCAAAAATAATAAAAATTTAAAAATTATAAACCAAGAGTAAAATGTCCATACGTTCTGTTGGCATTAGAAAATCCAGCTTGTTACCTAAAACAAAATTGTTCCTTTCCTTGTAACTGATCTTTTCCTCATGCATATCCCCATCCATTTTAATTTTGCTGAGAAGACAAGCAAAACTATCCATTTTTGAAAAAAGTTGGTTTTATATGGGAACCATACAAAATTTTGTTCTTTTTTTAAAAAGGAAGCAGAACTCTTGGGGTAAACAATGGATGTTAACCATGAGAAATGAAACCAGAAAGAGATAATTAAGACCTCTAAAGCAAAAAAACAGGTAATGTTGTACAGATAAGTTTTTTTTTTTTTTCCCCTCATCTTTTCCTCTTTTCTAAATTAGATAAAAAACTACATGAAACATTAAATTGGCAGACAAGTAAAGCTAAGATAAAGTACCTCTCTTAAACCCATAATGCCAGGAAATTCAGAGATGAAGCGACATCACTCTTATCCCATACTGCAGTACTTTCGGTGTGGGGGGTTTCTCATTGTTGACATAATACTGAGATAGGTAAGAACACAGATAATTTTTTGCCTTCCCTCAAAATTTTTTGTTTTGAGGTTGAGGGGTAGGGTTTTTTAATAGCTTACTACAACATTTCTATTTTCTCCTTCAATGTGTTCTGCACATTGGAATGTATTCTTATTTTATTTTTGGTTTTATGGTTGACAAAGGTAAATAAAATTATGTGAGAGAAAGCAATGAATATAATACATCTCATACCTGTATTAGATGACTTTTTTTTTATTGTTCTGTTGCAAGCTCCAAACAGAAACATGTATGTAGATTAAGCTAAACTTGTGCATGCCTTTGCAGGTTTAGGACATAAACTGCCTAAAGGAACTCATGAAAATATATTGCTTGTGTTGTATCAGGGAGTTTCTGTATCTCTCTCAGTATAGTCATTGTTTTCCATCTGCAATATTAAAAAAGCATTTGCCAGAACTCCAGTCTGTTCCTTTGAAAATTTAAACATGTGCACTTATTTTCCATTGTTATGAGAATAAGGAATGTTTTTTTTTTTTCTTAATATATTTCAACTTTATTGCAGTCCTGAAATACAGCAAAGAAGTATCTGATCTGAAGCCTCATAGTGTGTGTCGTTTTCAGCAGAGTTACAAGGATCAGCAAGTATTTTTAAAATAGAAATCACTGGGCAGGTCCAATTTATTTCATTGTTCAACTTTTCCCAGTTTTTACCTGTGACCCATTCTGTGAAAAGGATGAATGACTTTGCTGAGTGTTCACCGCTTTCAAGACGTGGTAGGAGGGAGGGAGGGGGAAGGAAGAAAATTAATCAACGAAGTCCTGGTTCCACACAACCCTACTCAGCTACCACTTTGTATATGTTGACCTATTATAGTAGAAAGACATTTATTCTTCAGAGTAAGGAGAAATCAGAGGGGTAATGGATCTCAAGCAGGAGCCTCTGAGTCGTTGCATCTTCGATATTCATTCACAGACTGGTGCAATCTAGCCATCTCCTATTTTTCAGGGCTATCTTTAGAGGTACTCTATCAGTCTACAGGAATTAAAAACCAACTGAGCACAAAAATACAAATAATTAATCATGTAGAATGCATTCACCTGTGTTGCAATTCCTTTAATCTGTATTTTGAGCCATCAGTGAAATAAGAGTTGTAATAAATGCAAATTTATCTAAATTATGATTCAAAGATTTTTTTTTAGTGTTTAAGACAGATATTGCCTTTTTATACCATAATCTATATAAACATCAATGGCATGGTCTGTTTCACCTTGGCTTTAGTCACACGAGTTATTTTTTGTTTTATTTTGTTTTTAAACGTGACTCATGAGGTTTCGCTATGCTTCTTATACAATACTTCCTTCCTGATAATGCCTTTTTGTTCTCTATTTTTGGCTTGCTTTTCCATTGTTATCTCTAAATTATGTACATTTAGCTGATGATTGGAGGATCTGTTTAATTAATACAACCATTGCAGAATAATTACCATATTTTCCTATATATTAAATGTCTTTGGAGAAATAATTTTTGGTATTTGGTGCTTTCTTTTTATTCTTCTACAGCGTTCCTATACTGTAATACATTCTATGCATTAATTATGATTTATCTGATTACAAAGCCAAAAATAAGTTTAAAATATAGTCAGGTTTCCCTGAAGAAGCAGACATTTCACATTATCAAAATCAAATGCAAGAAGGAGTAAAAGGTGATATTTGTGTAAACTGTGGAAGACATATGAAAGGTTCATGAGGATTCAGATGAGCTAAAATAATGTTCGTGTACATTGATAAGACAAGGTGCTAACTTTTTATTGTAGTCAAAAAGGGAACAGCCTTCTAATGGACTATCAATGCAACCGCTTTTAGAAAAACTAATTCACTAAATGCCACATAGTACCAGTTTAGTAGGTAAATAAATAAAGCAATATTCACCCAGAATGAGCATGGCAGAGTCAAGCTTCTAACAGTCTAAAGAACAGCTGGGATAAAGGTATCCATATTTTATTCTTGTCTTCCCTGATATGTGCTTTCCTCCATACTTAATATTTATCCTAACAATGGGGTTAATATTGCTTTGAGAAACATGATAGGGTGAAAGAAAATATGTATCAACAGTGTATAAGACCAGTTTGTTCTCTAAATTTTAAAATTCTAATTTCCTTAATAAAGTTTACAATCCTTATTTTTAAAGATAAAATCTAATCTACAAAGAGATATTTGTTATCCTTTGGTACACTTTAAGTTTTATGTATTGTTCACTCATTAAATTTCATTTTACAAGATAATAACAGGGATACATTTTTACAAATATAGTTTGATATAATTGCTACTCCCTATTTAATGATAGTATTACCTTGCAATTAAACAATTTGCTTTACCCATACAAAAGGTTTCTATGATATATCCTTTTCTTTTTGTCCACTGAATTGCTGCCAATTCTTAGGTGAAACTATTTGCCTTTTCATCACACTCTTTTATCCTCTTATTTAATGCACACTTCAGTGTTCTCCTGAACTCTGGATGTTTGATGTCAGGCTTGCAAGGTTCAAAACATTTGATTTATTGGGCGATGTCATTTGGAAATGGGAAACACAGAAGAAAAAATAGTGTTGCCTCTGAAGACTTGAATGGGATATAAATTGTCTTTCATAGCCAGTATAAACCTATGAGAAGTATGCCTCTGTAGGATAACGATGAGACACTTTAAAGAAGAATTCAAGTTTCTGGTTTTGATGGATGGTTGTCTTCCTTTAATCGTACCCGACTTATTTTATAAGTTATGTGGTCTTTTACTACTAAGTTGTGTAGTGTCTCACTACTAAGTTATGTAGTTGTTCAAGAGTTCTGTCTGTAGTACAGTGTCTACTCATCAAATCTGTAATCAGGCACCACTTGTATAATGGTCTGAAGTGCTGTGGCGCAACCGAGTTTTTACATCAGCATTGCAGTCTATCTGACAGAGATCACTGCATATTTTGGATATGTTTTTCAGAGACACTCTCTCCAGGTTTATTGTTGCTGGAGCTGCTTTATCCATGAAACACCTTTCTCTCATGTAACAGCTTGAAAATCCTTTGAGCGTATTCCCCTTAGAAGAGGGGATTTGCACGCAGTGTGATGACAACATCCATTAGCTCTTCTTCAGAAAAAAAACCTGTAGCATAAGAAACATGGCCCTGAAGTGCTTTCAGGAAATTCTTTACTAGAAGTTATCCACCAGATATTGTTTATGCTATGGAGAAACTGGTCGTAGGGGAAAATAAGGCCAGAATTAACAAAGCATAAAGCCCAAAATCTTAGAAATATAAATCCGGTATCTATCTATCTGACACATAGAAGGGGAACAGACCATGTTCTGCTTCAGCAGAATTCTGCTAAAGATGAGAAGGAAAACTCACCTGTATGTCTATTTGATCATACCATTCAGTTTATTTGTAAATTCATCACTCGTTTACTTGTACCTGTTCATATTTGTAGTTCTTCAATAGCAGACAAGCAGTAACCAACACACATACATGACAGCACAACTTGCCTGCTCCAACTTGAAATTCTGGCTAATGGCTAAGCCAAGTTCTTAACTAAGTTTTTCTGCCTTTTGTTCACTTTTTACATGAAATACTGCATATTACATCCAGATTTTGATAATGCAAGGCACCACTTCAGCCAAATGGCCTCTATGACTAAGGCAGAAACATTTTTTATTTTCTAGGGCAATTAATTAGACATCCACACTGTCACTCCCACACTTAAATTAATCTCCATATGTTCAGTTATCATAGGAAAAAAAATAAATGAAAGAAGAAGCTGAAGAGAAAACTCATAGCCACATCTCTGCAATGTTTTTTCAGACACCTAAATTTCTGTCAGCATGTTGGGAATTCATAACCTCATTATTACATGCTTAACTAATCAGCACACTTCATAATTTCCGCACAAAAAAAGTCCCTGTCACTTTTCATCATATATTTAAAATAGAGAAGAAAAAAAAGAAGTCTCATTCATGAGACTTTAGTACTTTTATTACGTGCAGTTTAGGACGGTTACTATTTACCTGTAAAATACTACTTCCGATTTAAATAGCACTTCTCAAGTTACTTGTTTTGTGATATATTGTCTTCGGTTCATTTAATTTCTTGTTTCATTTCCTTGATAATTTAAAAAAAAATCCATACTTTCTTGGTCATTTTTCTGAATTGCCAAACTTCTAATAGGTTTTGTCAGAAACCCTTTTAGATCACTTTTTAAATTAAGTGCCTTGTGTGATGGGTGGTCTCAGGTAAAAAAAAGAAATATGGAAAGCACATCTGAACTAGTGAAGCACTTTAACACAGAAAATGTTAAGAATTTGCAGCTAGTGAAATATAGAAATATTATGTATCCCTGGCCTGATACAGTTGTTTTCTCTATGTAACATTCCTGTGTTTGAAGGCATTAAAAATGTTCCCAGCCAAAAGTTTCCACCCTTGCCCCAGCATTTCAGTTGCACAAGACGCAGTCTGACTGATCAGCACATACGAGGGAACAGACTTTACCATAGAGGCATCAATCTTTCATGCAGGGTTGCACAGCTAGCAAGAGACGGACTCATCCATTCTTTTAGGCTGGTGCACACCAGTGTTTAGGGTGCTTACAACATGCTTCTGGCCGTGATAAGGAGTTTTCTTTTCCCAGCTTTTGGAAAGGAATATGACAAATGAATCCTAATCCTCTGCTGAGGCTGTTGAACCACACCAGTATTATCATTCTTTGCTCTACAGCGCTTCAAGGCATAGCAGGTACTTGAAACCCAGTCTTAGGAAGTTGTCAACCTGCAGGATTTTATAGTCTCAGTAAGTAAAACCAGATTAAGGAGGAAAGGGTTCCAGCCTTTATGCAAAGATCTGCTTGATATGCCTTATATTAGTTCTGTGACCTTCTTGTCTTTAAGGCTTCACTGTTAATTTCTGCATTTTCTTGAATCTCAGGATCTCATCGCTTACTTGGTTCGATGCTTTCATCCAGGCACTGCCTACTTGCTTGCTTTTTTAATTCCAACTGCATTATTCTCCATGTGTAGCTTTAGGACAGAGAAGACTGCTTTGTTATGGCTATAACAGTGCTTTTTTTTTCCTCTTTTTCGTTTGAGGAGATTGAAGAAGGGTGTTGGAGCTTCATCAGTTGTATTCAGAAGCAGAAGACCTCTCTCCCTCCCTTTCTTCTTCATCTTTTCCTGCCTTTATCCCTTCCCTCCCATCCTTCCTCCCCTCCTCTCTTCTTTTCTTCCTTCTCTCCTTCCCTGTCCATGGAACCACTAAGGAATTCAGTGAGATTTCTGAATTGATTGTAACTATATAACTAGACATTAAAAGAATTGTTCTTCTGTGTAAGGGCAAATAAAACAGGAGTTTAGTGAGAAAATTTCCATGGAAACAATAGTTCAGTGACAATGAAAAATATTTCTCACCACAATGTGCTATAGATAACTTCAAAAATAACTTTATAAAATTGGACATTTTTTTATTGACAGCGTGGCAGGCAAAACCATTATATTTTTCATCTGGAGGATAATATGGCTCATTCTGAGTTCTGCATCCCTAATTCTTGAATAGGATATCTTCTCATTTGCCAACCTGCTTTTTTAAGCCTATTTTGAAGTTATTTGTTCTTATTCATCTAGATATGGGGATTACAAAGCAAAGTGGGCTACGTTGTGTGCTCGGTTGCTTGCCGAGAATTTGCTTCCCAAATTCTTCTGCAGTGTTGCTGTTTCACAGCAATACTAAAATCAGTTCCCCGGGAAAAGAGCAAGCAGCTTGGATCTGCACAGTCTTCACTATTGCAAGAAAGCTGTGTCTTCTTTTACCTTTCCTACAATTTTTAAAGAAAGAAAGGTTGATTGGCAGTTCCTCTACAAGGTACAACAGAGCAGCTAAATTGGATAAGCAGTCCTCCTTTGTGAGAACTGTCACTGTACCATGTATGCTGCTCCTTCTCTCATTGCGCTTATGAAATTCCCTTTGGGATCTCAGTTTTATGTTAGTATCTCCAGTAGTCATGCATGTCCTTGAGGTTTTTTCTGCATTTAGTTTTCAATACAAATATATAAGCACATATCTGTGATGATTTCTGTATTTAGCTATATATAGTTGATTGATACTGGTTAATGTTATAAGATATACACAAGTCAGCTGCTGACTGCAACTCTTTTTTCTGTAATGGTTGTATGGTCAGGCTTTGTTATCCCAAAGTGTTCCACTTTTTTAGTGAACTAAAATTTCAGTGGAATTACCTGTATAGCTTGGTTTGTTCAGCTAACTGAAACATCATAGTCATAGAGGAAGGAGTTAGTTTCTATGAAATGAAGTACAACTGTACAGATCACTCTGTCAACAGATTTGTCCAGAAGGATTTTGTGGTCATCTGATGGGTCTTGTCTGACAGACAGACTGGAAGGTTTAGAACAGAAGGAGCTAAAATAAATACATATACTTTTTCATTTTTGACAGCCTACTTAAGGAGAAATTGTCTGCAAGACCAGTCTGAAGGAAGAGGAAATATTCCGGTCTTCTTGCTGACTGCTGGGCCCTCAGGGCTTTCAAGACGAATGGGCTTAGAAGTCCTGTATTTAGATCTGCTACTTATAAAGCAACCTCTGACTATCTTTGTTTTCTCCTTTGAGTACATGAAACTGTATGCTTGAAAAGGTCATGCAGAAGTGCAGTTGCTCATAATTATTGTGTGTTTTTTTCTGAGAAAAGGTATGTCTAAATTATGGTGGTAGTTGGAGCTGCATCCTACATACACATAGCCTGATTGTGGGTTTGGCTCTTAGGAGAAACGTTAGATAGTTAGTCTATATTCTCAAATTGAAAGGCAGCACTTGGATTCTGTCCAGATGGTGGAGGTCTCAACATGGGAGTCAGTAACTGAATCTCCTTAGTTACATGAGAGTGTCCAGAACTGGGTGCTTTATTAGGTGTTACAATGGTGAACAATAGAGGTTATGTTCTTGGGATATCTTCTCTACAAAGGACCTGCTCTTCTATGTCTGTTTGTGAACCACTCCCAAGAAGTATGTCAGCAGCTTAAGTGCCTTAAGTTAGGGAAACTATCACAATTCAAATATGTAAACATTTAAACATGAACAAAGCCTTTAGGGGGTCAAGGCCAATACACCAACACTGCATAGCCTCCTCCAGTCATACGTTGGTAAAGCACATATAATGCTCTCCTGAACATGAAATACTGTAAAAAAAAGTGTGATATGTAAAATGGGACAGACAATGACAAAATAATGACAGCTTTGTCATGTTGATAAAATGAATGCTAATGATATAATGATTTCTCAAATGTTTTGTCCATCTATGTAGTAAGACTTCATTACTTTTAGATCAGTGCAGCTTAAAGTGGAATACCTGTGACATATTTATGTACTGGTGGGAAAGAAAAAGCCTAAAATTTGGATCCCAAAGAAGACAGTTGAGACAGAACTCCCAGATGAAGGTTTGACTGAAAGAACAGAGTGGAGGAGGAGAATATACTCCTTATTTACAACTTTAAGGCAGAATGAACACAATAGCTGAGGTCACAGAATAGGGGCAGTACAGAAGTGCAAAGAAAATGAGACCTGACTTAAATGGAATTTCTAGGTTAGGTAAGGACAGCATGAAGCCTTGTTGGCCATTCTGCACAGGGTTTTATGGCTGACAAAATGGATGGGTCAGCACCCATCCACCTTGACTATCAAAAATGCCTTTAGTGTACTAGTGGCCTTTGCTGGAAGAGCAAATTGCTTTTAAAACTAGTCTTAATATGCAGGTTTTATTATGTAAACATGTTTTAATTAGGCACTGCTGCACTGATTGAGAGACTATTTAATTTCTTTGTGCTTAGAAATTTTGTGGCAATCTCATTAATGATCATGCTTAAAAATGCTTGCTTTGAGTAGACAGTCCTCTCTGCACAGGGGATTTAATAAATACCCTGAGCTTCAGCATTTGCAGTCAGAACTCCTTTTAAGTGGATTTTGGAATGTCAAATTGAACATACTCTCCTGCCTGTGATCCAGAGCAGCCACCCATGTGAAAGGTTTTCAGCCTTTTTCAGCCTCTATTTGTTTGTGCCCTTGGCTCCACTGGCAGTGTAGGTCTCACACAGTCAATTTAAGCTGACTGTCAATAAGCAGTTTTCTTTGCTACCTGTTACAGATACTGGTAACAGCTTATGCAGAATATGTACACCTTCAACTTAAGAAACTGTTATGCTGCCATATATGACATATTAAACAGTATGTAGTGTGGCAGACTTGAAATGGGCTTGTAGTAATGAGCATCTTATGCAATAATTCTTTTAACTAGATCCCTTTCTTTGCATTACCTGAGCCTAGATCCAGAAAAGTGTTTATCTATATGTGCCTTCACTGACAGTTCATTTGACCCTGATATTCACCTTGAGCCAAGACCTAGTAGCCGTTTACATTGCATATACCTAAGCTTTAGTCTAGCAGAGTTTAGCTTGATCCTTGAAGATCTGAATGTCCTCCCCTGTTGAACAGGTGAACAGTGGCTCACCCTGTTCCTGTCAAGTTTGGAAAGTGAATGCACGCTGAAGTGTTATTTATAGGCTGCAAATGTAGATAATTAATTCCAAAATATAGAACTTCAAACTTGGCATTGCCTGATGTCTATGTTGAGATGGGTCAATTTCTACCAGGAGAGTTCCCCAAGTGGGTGTAGGTCTGACCTGAGGGTGCTCAGAGGCACTGATGAACTCACAGGGCTGAAAGAGTCATTGAAATGCACAAATTAGGCATCAGCTTCCAAAGTGTGGATATTCAGCTAACCCACTGTGTGTATTCAGAGAACACTAGCTGGAGAAAACCTACCCCAAACCCCAACTGTGATGCTTAAAGAACCCCCTTTAACTGCTAACCTGATGGCTAAATCTCTCACCTGGTAGATGGGGCACATGAGTCTGGTTTCCTTCTGTAGGGGATTTCAATCTTCCACTTCCTGGTGAAAGTCTGAAGATCAACCGGTAGGATATTCTGGGCTGGGCTCTTGCAGCCTCTTCTGATGAAAGATGAGAAAGAAAAGTCATTGTGTGGAAACACAGTGTTCACCTAAGTGAGGCCACGTCCAGGGTGCCAGCAGCTCCGGTGGGTATTTGAACATCTGTTGTGACCCTCCTTCCAGGCTGATAAGGAGAGCTCCTTCTGCTTGGGCTGCTTCTTCAACTCATCTATTCTCACAAATGGTGTGAAGCTTTCCTCATCCTATGTTTCCCAGAAGTGACTTTCTTTTGTTCTTGTAATGAGGAGAGGAAAATGTTTCTTTTTTTTTTTTTTTTTTTTTTTTAAGTATTCTAGTCTATAACTACTATTTGGGATAGGTTGGTTGTTTCCATGCTGTTGATATAAATAGGTTGTCAGTTGTTTCATTCAAAACCAAAATAAAGCTGAGAAAAGGCACAGTCTAATCTAAAGGAAAGGACTGCAGGCTCTGTTAACTCTTCTCCAACTTGGCAGACGTTGCTTGAGGGAAATGGGTCAAACATTTCTAGAGATCTAACTCTCATCGGCACAGGAAAATGCTGCAAACCTGTCCCAGTGCTGCTAACGGTTGGTTTGCTCCTCAGGTGCTGGCAGTGTTTAGAGCCTTGGGGTAAACAAAGCTGCCAGCATTTTCAACATAGTTATCTATTTAGAGCAGGCCTAATCAACACTGCTTAAAATGTTACAGGCTGTCTGTGCTGTGTTTATGCTATGGCTCCCAACTTTACTGATAGTAGGGGAGATGAACCAGTCAAGATTTCAGGTGTTGCCATGGTTTAGAGGCTTATCATTCATTTTTTACTGAAGTTTGCTCCCAGAGTGTAGAGTGTCCGCCCTGCTTCCACTGGGCTGGCCACGGTCTGCAAGCTGCCTTTGCAGCCTGGAGGTGTAGTAACACATTTTAGCTACTCCCTAAAAGCTGGGACGATGGTAAGAAGTACAGGATGTTCTGTAGGAATGCAAGAGGTGTCGTGGTGGGCCCTGAAGGAAACCTGCTCGTAATCTTGGTCAAGGCAGGAGGCTGCTATTTGAGAAGAATTGCCATCAGTTGTCATCAATGATGTAATACAAATCTTCTGTTACATCAGAACAAAAAAGAATTATATTTGAATTTCTTTTTTTCAGTTAAAAGCTGGTAAATGAACTTTTCTTCCTAACCTTAAGCTAGATAATGAACTAGACTACATCAATATAGTCCTTTGGACTTCAGTTAGATCAGAACACACTTTCACAATATTAAACTGTACATGACTATTAAAACTTTTTACTTGTGTTCAGTGGGTCAAAGTCTTAGCTTCTGTGACATAAATCAGATTCTGATCTTGTGAATGCTCACATATGTTGCTTTGCACTGTAAATCATATATGTTTTTCAATATACATTGTACTGCAAAGTAGAAAACATCTTTTTGAGAGTCAGAGATTGGAAAAAAAGGCTGATATAAAGCACAACTGGAAAACTTCACAGTGCCTTTTATTGTGCCTTATATGACACAAAAATATATCTGAACATAGGGTGATAAGGACAGAAAGCTTGATGAAGGCCCTTGGCTATTTTGCTGACACCTCGACTGTCTGCTTTGCTATGTTTGCTTTGGTTTTGTCTTGCCTTTACTGAATATTTCATATTTTTTTAATGTTCATGTATTTATCAATGTTATGCTAAGCTTTAGTTTCCTTTAAGTTATTTCAATGTATTTCAAACTGTATTTTGTCATACAGTTATCAGAGTGTAAACTTTAAAGGCTTGATTGGACTTCATTCTTGCTTCTTAAGTGAGATTCTTGGGGAGACTCTCAGTTCATTTCAACTGGCATTTCTCTTTCAAGTTTTAGGATAACATTCCTAAAAATGGAGATTTAGTCTACACAGAAATTATTTGCCACTGACCTTTTATGTTGCTACTCTGCCAAGTTCAAAGTACTGTAGATTTGCCTTTTTTTCTTTTTTTTTCTTCAAGTTTTATTTGTTGCTAAGTTCCCACCACCATATATGGTGTCATTGTTTCACTTATTCTATGTATTTTTGTGTTCTGACTAGATTTAGTGGAATGATCGAAAACAGAAAAGTTCTAAGCATGCTTTGTGGGATACTAAAGCAGTATTTCATTTCTGGCAACATATTGTAGGTTTATCTCAGTTGTGTTGTAAAAATACTTAATATGGGTAAGAGGAAGGAAGAGGAGAAAGAGGCAAATCTTGCTCTCCCTTACATGGTTGCAGAAGACAGACAAGGGTGTGGAAGGAGCAAATAACATCTCTTGTATAGCCTGTGTAAAGGTTTTGGTAAGACCACAGGGTAGCTGCTGTCAGTTTGCCCATCCTGAAATAGACCCGTCAGAAAACAATGGAGAAGGAGTGGGAAAAAAGGTCACTAGCTGATCTGGATGAATGAATATTGTACCTGTCAAAAACGTGCACCAGTTGACTTCTCTTCTTCCCTTATTGACACAGCAGCACATCTCAGGCAGACGCTGTGAGTAGCAGAATGCTCTACAAGAAACCCCAAAGCACCCCAGAAGGTTGAATAACTGTTTTGTTCTTACGTGCTTTTCAAAAACAAACAAACAAACAAACAAAAAATTAAGCATGGTTCCAAGCATGAAGATCTTCCAAAGGTCAGCTTTGGACAACACAGAACATGAAAAAGGTTCAGGAAGAGGAAGGCATGAACAAAAACTGGGTAGGTTAGTAAAGGTGCAGTGAGGTCGTGGGTTTTAAATAGGGCTTGAAAGCAAAGAAAGATGCTTGGCTGACAATGAGTGGGAGGCTTCCAAACATAGCAAGCAACATTAAAGAATGTAAAAGTTGAAAGAGGCAGAAGGATAAAAGAAATGAAGAAAGAAGCCAAAGCCAAATGTAGGGACACAAAGGGTCACTTGAAGTTTTCCAGTTCTATTAGACTTTTTATTCATTTTCCCCCCCAACAGAATCTCCATCTCTTCAGTTATCTAACTTTTTAGTGGCTTTCTCTTCTTTCCTTTTGGAATGAGTTATGTACTAAACATTAGTTTC
Organism: Nipponia nippon; assembly: GCF_047370975.1. Lineage (NCBI taxonomy): Eukaryota > Metazoa > Chordata > Aves > Pelecaniformes > Threskiornithidae > Nipponia > Nipponia nippon. The sequence continues at coordinate 49,174,178 of NW_028262347.1, forward strand.
AACGTATTTGTGTTTAAAGTTACTGGGCAGTAGCAATTCTACTCCCTCTTTTCTCTATTCTGATAGTGGAAGAGAACTTAAAACCACTTTTTTCCATCTGTTTGTGAAGCCAAAATGAACAAGATTGAGATCTGAGACTTGCTGCTCAGCACCTGAATAGCAACTCCTTTTTAGCTGGAAAAAAATATGTTGATCTGAGACTTAGCTTGGCAGGTTTTACATTTTCATTAAATATTGATATTCAAACATCATCTTTGTTTACACTGCATGCTGCTTCCTCTAGGTTTTAAACAAGGTGGATTTTTTGCAGATAGTGTTGAAGTCAGGAGTTCATAACAACTTTACTTACTGATGTGTGATAAGAGTTTATCTGTGTGTATTGAACAATATGGATATACTCAGGTATTGTGAATGATGCTTAAAAGCCGTGTTTTCTGTGATACCAGGTTTCTGACTCCAGTCACCTTAGACGATACTTTCCATTAAATCAGTCATAGTCTGATAAATAATCTGCATAAATGTCATGCTAGTTTTGGTCAATGCACTAAAGTGTCAACAGTAAACTTTAAGGACATCAACATTTGAAATTGATTTAATCTGCCATCTTGTTTCAGTTGTTTGTATTGTATTTGCTTTCTAGTGAAACATATTCTGGTGATTTAAGTGAAAAAAAATTGCTTGTGTGTATAGTCCTTTAGTTTGATTTTCCTGCTTTCAATAAATTATTATCTTTTATTTTGTATTTGTCTCAGGGTTTAGGGAGAGGCAGAAGGAAGGCTGAGAAGAAACAATTTAGAACTGTTTAGAAGTAAAATTTTGAGATACTGTGAAGATAAGCAAGGCCCTGCTTGCGTGTTTAGGTTCCCAAATCAGGGTCAGATCCTTCCTTGAGGTCATTAACAGAGTAAATTGGCTGCTGTTGGCTATTGCTGCCTTGTGGATGGATGTGCAGGGATTGCACAACTGCACAACCGACAAGTCACTTGTAACATGACTGGAAGCAGATTTTGCTCGGGGTACAGTGGAAAGGGGAAGAGCTGCCTCCATCTTACTTCCTCATGTCTCTTCTAATAAAATCACAAGAGAGAAAATTAAATCAGCACTTTTTCACTTGTCAGTGATATCAGTACCCTGCGAGTTCATGGGAACGGAAAGTTCAGGATATCTGCAAAGTCAGCGATTCAAGAGGCGGTGGATGTGGCATGGTGATAAAGTTTGCATGTTGCTACATCAGCCTAGATTTAAAATGGTCCTGACTGCCACACAGAGCAGATGAGAGCATGGAGCTGTACCACGAATACCTACTACAAGGGTAATGTAAGATGACACCAAAAAGCATGTTAGAAGGCATAAACATAGTGTAACTCCATCTTACATCTTCCCTTAGCCACCCACTCAGAGCTCTTCTTGCTTCCACTCCTTACATACAGTAATTTTGGCTTACCCTAGTGTCATCTGCAGTGCCAGAGACACCTGTGCTACATTACTGTCATATCACATATAACCACCTCTTATCTATGAAAGATCCTGGCAGATATCATCTGCGTGCTAAAAGGAAGCTGGTTGAATCTACTGCAGTCTTGAGTTACTGAGAAACATCCAGATTATACAACCACGGCCTCCCTGCCATCCTCCTTTTGAACGGCACTCGGGTTGCTGAGGCCATCGTCCCCCTTCTTCACTCTGCTGGACTGGATCCGCTGGTCTTCCCCCTTACACTGGTGTTGATGACCCTCAAAACAAATGTAAAATAAACTAACTCAAGAGGGCAAAATCAAGTGTGTCCAAGATAGAGAGCTCTGAGACGCACATATACATTAAGCAAGCCTGATGGACTATTAGAATAATTTATCAAAGGAGACAGCGGACTCTCTGTTCAACCCTTATAGACTGATTTTCTTTTTCATAGAGATACTGTAGTTCAATCAGAAGTTACGGGCTTCATGCAGAAATTAGTTGGATTAAAATTGATGACATAGATTATCACTGTGAATATATTTGTTTTGCAAGCAGAGTCCATGCAATAATCTGCTTATATCTAACTGCAAAGAATAGGTAGGCATGAACATAATTTAAAGAAAATAAATTTAAGCATAATGCAAACTGGAAAAACATCCCTGAACTCAGTAGAGCTGCTCTGATGTAAACTGGCACAGGTTCACAGTGAATCACAAGCAAGTCATAAATACTGTTTCGAAAGGAAAGAAGGCATATGGAATATTAATATCTTAAACAAAGGGTAAAGGTGAGTTACTATCACCAGCTCATTTTGTTTATCATAGTAATGACTGGCTATGGAGGGAGGCAATTATTTCATAATTTTCCATGAGTAAGTTTTTCCATTGTATCTTTTATGCCCACACATAACAATAGAAGACGCAATGAGGAGTTGTAAAATGGTTTCTGAAATTGCACGTCACTGGCAGGTTAAGGTTGGAGGTAAATGGGTGTGCCTGGTGCTACGTGGGGCTGAGCTGTGCCAGTCACCATGCCAGGAGGCGTGCTGGGATGCCCTGCTGTCAGGGGGTTCCTCCTGCCCCGAGCTCCAAATTGTGCCTTAGGATGCATCACCAGCACCAAATCTGTTAATCAGTGCTAACAGGAGCCTAACGTTTGAATGCCAATCGTGTCAGTCAGCAGATCTGAGACAAGCAAGTGAAAGGAAGAAGACGGGCTGAGGGAAGCTTAGATCTTCTGTGCCAGGAAAAAAGAGCAATAAATGAATTAACCTTCACAAGAGGGACAGAAATCTGGGTATCCAAACAAAGAGGGAATTGATTCTTGAGTCAGTCTTTTGACTGGACTAAATAACCGATACAGCTAATGCTCTGAAGACCACCACCATCCCTTCCACTCGTTGGTGTGTGCCTGAGAGGGGGAGAGGGAAAGGCAGGGCGAGAGCTGGCATATCATGAACAGAGCCGACAGATCTAGCTTGTCTGTCATCCATTTGTGCCTGGTTTGTTTGCATGTTAGCCTTTGGCTCTGGGTTTACTAATTAGGTCTTTTTTTTTGTCTTTTTTTTTTTGTTCATTTTGTGTAACACTTTGGGGAGATATCTTGAATCTGTTTCTTAAGTTAAATGTTTCATGGTGAGCTAATCCTCTCTGAATGTGTGTAACGTGCAGACTCAGCAGCTCAGCTTTTCTTCTTCTCATGCTTTCCTGAAATGTCAGACAGCAGCATTCATATCTGTGCAATGACAGGGCAGGAATCAGCCTGAAAAGGGAGTTTCAGTATTAATGCAGTTCTAGTTTCTTTTCAGCTGAGTGGAAAAAAAAAAACTGACTATTTTTTATTGGTCAGTTTTAATAGTGAACTAAACCATTTTTCTATATGTGCATGTGAATTGTGCCACCCTGACAGCAGCAAGATATGGAAATTAATGCAGAAAGCCAGCTTGACCACTATGCTTCAACAATACAAAACTGGTTGATTAAGCTGGATTTACACTGCTTCATATTGCCAAATAAAATAAAGATAGGTTTGGTAAAAACAAATACAGCAGAGAATCATTCAAAAGTTGTAGCCAGGACATGTTTTCCTGTATTACCTTATTAATTATTTGCATATTTCCCTAGTCTCAGAAATGCATCTTAAGCCATGTATTGTGATGGCAATGGGAATTTTGATTACTCTGTGCACTGCTGAAGAGATCATATAATTTTGTTTAGACTTGAGAGAAAAGAGTGGTCAGATAGAAGTGCCAGAGTCAAGAGATTATGAAAAATATATTTATAGCAGTTACATTTGACTGGCATAAACTCTGTCTCATTGATCTATACTTGGGGGGAGAACTCCTCTTTTCTGGCATGATTTACATGTCATAATAAAAGCTATGAAGACAGAAATGAGACTTGATCTAATACAGAGCTGTGGGTTTGAGTGGCCTCTTAAAGTTCAGTATGGCTTTGTCTACAACAGTATATAATAAGTCATATTTAAGCCAGTATAATTTCTTGATTGTAATGAGATCTGCGATCTCTACCATCAGACATAAAGTCCACGGGTTATGGCCTCTCAAGGACAGAGTGGAAGAGGGGAGAGGGAGTGGAGTATATACATGTGAGGAACACAATGAAAATAAGACCACACTGCATGCTCATATGCAAAACAAAAAATCAAGTTACTGAGAATCCAAGAGCTTTAATGGTTTCTTTAGTCTTGAGCACTGGTGCTAAAGAAAACAGAGAAAACATGCATTGACTGAGAATTCATTTTGCAGATGTGTGAACTCTTTTCTGCAAAATACTGTTTGATCAGTTTTGACCACACCTTTCCTGTCTTCTAAAAAAAGCTGAAAATATAAACGAGGACTTGTGGTTAGAAACTGACAACACTTATTTGGTTGCATGGTTACAGGCTGTAAGCATATAATATCTGTTAGAGTGAATGGATTTATGTTATTGTCACCTCCGAATGTTTAGTGAGATTGTTTCTAGATACAGTCCCAGAAGCTGTTGTGTAGATCAACAGAGACTTAAACAACAATCAGTGTTTTGATGAACTGCTGAGTTTGGTCTAGAAGGAAAAGGAACTACTGAAAGAATAACAAGTAAGATTCTATATGCTGAAAATGAGAATAATGTTTACTTGTCACTGTAATTTCATTGGGGGGTTAATGGGATTTGGCTCTGCATTTTTGAGGGGGAAAAGGGGATAGAAGATGTCTTACAATAGCAGTCGCAGAACAAACTGTGCAGAACTGTCCCTGAATATTGTAAGTATCTTGGAGCTTCTTTACAGGGAAGAGTTACCACTTCTTTGGAGCATACCTGCACTTTTGGCTAACCTGGTTTGGATGTGCTTAACATTGCAGTATGCATGATACAGCTGCTTTCACTTACAAGCATTTCACAACCTGAAAATAAAGTAAGTACCTTCAAAAAATGGGCACAAAGAGCAATATCAGAAGTAGAAGCTTGGCTCTTGAAATGCAGTGTAGGCTTGGGTCCCTATACTAAAGCATGCAATCTTTAAAACAGAATAAAATAAAATAAAATAAAATAAAATAAAATAAAATAAAATAAAATAAAATAAAATAAAATAAAATAAAATAAAATAAAATAAAATAAAATAAAATAAAATCAATAGAAATAGACCTGAATAACCTGAACAGGGCCCTCAAGCTATTAAGGAACCTAAGTTTTCTGGCAAAAGTCTCTTGCAGGGAGTTTGGTGGTTAAGACAATATCCTGTGAGGGGGCAGGGGCTACTCAGCTTCAGCTCCCTGCTCCGTATATTGCAGGAGTAGAAAGTAATGTAAAATTCAGAAATTCCTGGAAACAGATGATATAGTAATCCTTCAAACAATGTGCTGTTGATTTAGAAACAAATGGGGCAGGAGCTGAAATGGAAGTGAGGCAACAGGACAAAATGTCACAGACACTGTTGTGGAAATCCTAATAGTATTCACAGATTGTTCTTACCCCCATTGCAGTCACTGATAATTTTGTTAGTTGTTCTCAGAAGGCTGAGTAGAAGCAATCTGGGTGTGTAAGTACTGAGCCTGCCTAGCAGAACTTTACTTCTACACTGGCTTTGATTTAGGGGGGTTTGGGCTGCACAAAGCCTCACTAGATCCTCAAAACTTGCTTGCTAGCAGGGAAAATGCTGACTTGTTACAGAGTTGTCATGACATCTTCAGCTGTACAGCTACCAGACTTGGGATGAAGGCATCTCTTCAACCTGTCTGTAGAGAGACAGTAATAACATGTCACTCTGCTAGAACTATCCTCTCATTCTCACTAGTGACAAGCACAGTAAATGGAGGATAAGACCTCTCTTGGACCGTCCAAAAGGGCATTTTTGCAGCAGGGCATTATACCATGCAAATGAGCATAATACTCATTGAGTGAAATAGATGTGAGCTTATTTATACTGGAGGTGTCATTTGAAAAGGAAAATCTTCTTGCAGGAGTCTGTACTGCTCCTAAAACTCTTGGGAAAAAAATGCAAGCAGGCCAATGGAAAAAAAAACCAACCCACAACATTTTAAGATTATTACATTAATTTTACAAAGTATCAATACACATACTGCTAAAATGAGTTGTAAAAGATGGGCTAATGACAAAATGGTATATTAGATGATGGAATTAAAACCAGGTGCTTGCTACATTAAGGATACTTGATATTTCATCATCATCTATACATTTATCAGCATTGTGACTGAGATGGCATGTAATTTGCTCCTGAAAGTATTCTCCTGCAGTCCTTGGGTCTTCAGAAGCCATTAAAGCAAATTAGCAACAAAAGTCTAGAGATCAAAGATAGGCTGCCAAATAACTGAGCATGGATTTTCAAACCCATATGTATAGTAATACCAGATAAAAATCTTAATGTGTCCCTGCAGTTGTAGTCCATGGCAAGCATCAGGTCTGGCAATGATTATATAGTAATTGCAATTTTTTTTGCCTGAAAAATCTATGCCTTTAATAGACATTACACATTAAAGTTCAATAAAAGTATATATTTTCTTTTTTTAAAAACAGTGGCAAAAGAGTTTTTTGGGGCTGTAAAAATTTTTTTAAATGCAATCCAGCTATTACTGATACTCAGCAGAAAATGGACATAGTTTAGGAAAGCTTGTCTACTGAATCTCGCTCTGGTATATATAAGCATGCAGCCTTCATGTCTGTAGAATATGCAATATTAAAGACAGGAAAAACATTTGGCAGACAGGAATTATCTGAAATGGAGGTTACAGACTGCATAATGCTGGTAAAGTAAGCTCACACTGTTTATGTCCGCACCATATGGCCTATGTATAAACACAGTAGTTCAATACTTGTCTCATTCTTACCCAACATTCTCGTCCTCTTATTCTCATCTTCACTTCCTTGTTTATTTTTGCTGTTAACATCAACAGCATTGTCTATGGACTAGACAGGCATGAGCACTAGAGTTTCATATAAAGTTGTAATTCCCGTTACTGGCTTTTATTTTTTTCCCCAGTGCTCAGCATCTTGAACTATTCAGAAGTGTCCACAGCCCTTAAACATGTGAACATATAGTCCTCAAGCCTGATTAGTAGCTGATTTCATTGAAACTATGCTAAAGGGGAATCTGACCACCCATGCCTAAAGAATGAGTCCAGAGGAACAACGAAATATTGTGACAGGTTATCACTGGACTGGGTTGACAGGGAGTGATTGGATGTTAAGTGGTCAACAGTGAAGGCTGACAAAACCATTTTCCAACTGAAACTGTAACCACAGTGGGAAGATGGATGCTGGTTTGAGCAAATCATGTTCATTTTAGTTGCTTCTAGCTTGGCTGATGATACCTGCCAATGGAATAGTGAAATCGTGTTGCTGCTGCAGTTACCATCTTCTTCCTTTCCCATGCCTACGAACAGTTGGTTATATTTACTAGCTCCACCCTGTCTTATATCAGCTAGTTAAGATATGCAAGCAGAAACTGTTTCCTATTATCTTTGTGTAATCCCATGGACCTCAAATGGCACTACTATTGCTGATGAAAGAGACAATACTGGAAGTACCGGAAATATGGAAACCTGTGCCTTTAAACCCATACATGCATGCTTGTTTTCATATTTGCATATACATTCTGGCATATATGAGAAGATGTATCAGGCTGACAGATGAAAAAGTATGTAGCAACATCAAACCATTAAGGGTTGAACATGAGCCATCAGTATGCCCTGGCTGCAAGGAAGGCCAGCAGCATCCTGGGTGGTGCTAACAGGAGCACAGGCAGTAGATCAATGGAACTGATTATCCCCCTTTACTTATGAGACCACATCTAGATATTGCATCCAGTTTTGGCCTCCCAATACAGGAAAGACACCAGTGAATTGAGCACGCGCAGCAGAGGGCCACCGAGTTGGTTGGGGCTGGAGCACCTGTTGTGTGAAGAGCAACTGAGGGACCAAGGTTGATTCAACCTAGAGAAGAGAAGGTTTCAGGGACACCTAATAGTTGCCCTCCATCCCCACAGTGCCAAGTACCTACAAGATATGAAGAAGAGAGAGCCAGGTCGTGCATGGTGGGTGGACAAGAAACAGTGGGGATAAATTGAAACAAGAAGGTTTCCTACCTGATAAATATTTTTTTACCATGATGACAGTCAAGCAGTGGATGCTCTAAACAGTTTTTCACTGTGAGGACAGTTAAGCAGTGGCTGCCCAGAGGTTGTGCAGTCTCCATCCTTAGTGGCTCTGAGTAACTTAGTCTGATCTCAAAGCTGAATCTGCTTTGAGTGAGAATTTGGAATACAGACTTCCTGAGATACCTTCCAACTGGAATTATTCTGTGTTTTTGTGATTCTACAATTCTACATGGATTAACATTATTTACTATCTTGAACTTTAAATTCGGCCCTATTTAAACAAAAGAAAAAGGGAAGGCTATTCTGCTATGTGTGCTATGGTTGTGATTGTGAAGCTAAGATGTCAAGATATGAAATGAAAAAAAAGTGCATTTCAATTAAATTTAATTTTGGAGAACCTCTTCCTTACAAACCAGATCTCAATTTCTCGAGAACTTCTTGAGAGTCGAGCAAATGTGATATGGCAGACTGGCAGACTTACCTCGTGTACATAGAATCATAGAACCATAGAATGCTTTGGGATGGAAGGGACCTTTAAAGGTCATCTATTCCACCCCCCCTGCAATTGGCAGGGACACCTTCAACTAGATCAGGTTGCTCAGAGCTCCATCCAGCCTGTCCTTGAATGTTTCCAAGGATGGGGCATCTACCACCTCTCTGGGCAACCCATTCCAGTGTTCCACTACCCTCATTGTAAAAAATTTCTTCCTTATATCCAGTGTGAATCTACCCTCTTTTAGTTTAAAACGATTACCCCTTGTCTTATCACTACTGGCCCTGCTAAAAGAGAGCTTCTGTGTTGCCCCTTCTACATAGAAGACTTTATACCAGACCAGACTTATTACACAAGCATGCACAGAGAATTTTACATATTACAGTCCCAGTTGACTGGAGGTTAGCAAATGTGACACTCATCTACAAGAACGGCTGGAAGGAGGATCCAGAAAACTACAGGCCTGTCAGCCTGACCTCGATGCTGGGGAGGGTCACAGAGCAGATCATCCTGAGTGCCATCACACGGCATGTACAGGACAACCAGGGGATCAGGCCCAGTCCGCATGCATTTGTGAAAGGAAGGTCCTGCTTAAAGAACCTGATGTCCTTCTGTGACAAGGTGACCCACTTAGTGGATGAGGGAAAGGCTGTGGATGTTGTCTACCTGGACTTTAGTAAGGCCTTTGACACCATTTCCCACAGCATTCTCCTGGAGAAACTGGCTGCTCATGGCTTGGCCGGGCATACGCTCTTCGCTGGGTAAAAAACTGGCTGGATGGCTGGGCCCAAAGAGTTGTGGTGAATGGAGTTAAATGCAGTTGGTGTCTGGTCACAAGTGGTGTTCCCCAGGGCTCAGTATTGGGGCCAGTCCTGTTTAATATCTTTATCAATGATGTGGACAAGGGGATTGAGTGCACCCTCAGTAAGTTTGCAGATGACACCAAGTTGGGTGGGAGCGTTGATTTGCTGGAGGGTAGGAAGGCTCTACAAAGGGATCTGGACAGGCTGGAGCAATGGGCCGAGGCCAACTTGCATGAGGTTCAACAAGGCTAAGTGCTGGGTCTTGCACTTGGGGCCCAACAACCCCATGCAACGCTACAGGCTTGGGGAAAAGTGGATGGAAAGCTGCCTGGTGGAAAAGGACCTGGGGGTGTTGGACGACAGCTGGCTGAATATGAGCCAGCAGTGTGCCCAGGTGGCCAAGAGGGCCAATGGCATCCTGGCTTGTATCAGGAATAGTGTGGCCAGCAGGACCAGGGAAGTGATTGTCCCCCTGTACTCAGCACTGGTGAGGCCACACCTCAAATACTGTGTTCAGTTTTGGGCCCCTCGCTACAAGAAGGACATTGAGGTGCTGGAGTGTGTCCAAATAAGAGCAACGAGGCTGGTGAAGGATCTGGAGCACAAGTCTTATGAGGAGTGGCTGAGGGAACTGGGGTTGTTTAGCCTGGAGAAGAGGAGGCTGAGGGGTGACCTTATCGCTTTCTGCAACTACCTGAAAGGAGGTTGTAGCGAGGTGGGGGTCAGCCTCTTCTCCCAAGTAACAAGTGATAGGACAAGAGGAAATGGCCTCAAGCTGTGCCAGGAGAGGTTTAGATTGGATATTAGGAAAAACTTCTTCACCGAGAGGGTGGTCAAGCATTGGAACAGGCTGCCCAGGGAAGTGGTTGAGTCCCCATCCCTGGAGGTATTTAAAAGATGGGTAGATGTGGTGCTTAGGGACATGATTTAGTGGTGGACTTGGCAGTGCTAGATTAATGGTTGGACCTGATGATCTTAAGCGTCTTTTCCAACCTAAACGATTCTATGATTCTATGATTCTATACATGTGATGCATTGAATTTCCTGATGTTGTTGTTTGGGAACCATGTAAAACTAGAGAGCCAAAGGCTGGTATCCGGTACAATGGCTTTGCCTTGTCTAGTTTTTCTCCTTGAGGAATGAAAAAAATGGTCACATGTCATGTTTTGCCTCACTCCGGGTACATTAAGTGGTCTTCAAGACCTATCTCTTTAATATTTTATAAACATTTCATGTTACTTATATTTTAAAATAGAACTGTGTCAATAAACAATAGGATAATATAAATAAGGGTGACAGAGGGAAAGCAGCAAAGTTACTGTTCTCTTTACCAGACATGAACATTTGAGGGATTTTTTTAAATTTCTCTGGAGATGCTCTGGAATTCCCTGTTCATAACAGCAGAATCAGACACATTGGTACATGTCATTTTTGAATAAAGCAAGATGCCATGACAAGTGCTATTCTGGAATTAAGGAATGCTCAGAAGATATTAAATTTTGCTTCATTTTCATTTGTTCAAGGTAAAATCTCTCTTCTGTGCCAAGGGGGGAAACTGATTCAAACACCATTTACATCAGATCCTTCCAAACAAGTGAAAATATAAGAACTCTTAACAGCAGTGAATGAGTTGGATCAGATGAGAGAAAACCTGCTTCTAGCCATGCAACATTTTGCACTCCAAAATGACAGAGTGATGGAGTCTAGTGTTTTCCAAGGACAAACACAAGCTTTAGTACTGGCCGTAATTTAGCAAGTGATTTCAGAAGAGCAATAATGTGTTTAACAGTGCTACACTTCATAGCGGTTATTGAAGTAAAGGTGGCAGAACAGTCTCCTGATCAAAACATGCCCATGGAAGCGTTTAGCCCCATTACAGAGTTTGGTATGTTATCTAACACAGGTTAATGAGCACTTTTTTATTTTCTGGAATCCTGACGTGCCTGGGTATCCTAGGTCTGTCTGGACTGTGCAGGACCTGGACATGAAATGAGGATGATAGATGCAGTTTGTACACCTCCATCATGGCTCCCAGCTTCCACAGGTACCTGGGAACCATTCTGACTGCTGTATGTGACCACTTCAATCAAAGGTCACTCTGGCGACAGAATATGTAAGGTGTACAAGCATTCTGGATGCACTAATTTTCTCAGAGAAAAATCTAGGCCTACCAACTTGTACTTATAGATTTTTTCTTGGAGGAAATTTCTCTCTGATCAAACATCTATATTTGTGTGCTACTTGCACCACTACACAAGTAAAAGTGACGTTGAGTGCTCAAGGTTGCAGAATGAATCTCTGACAGAGGAAGTTAGCTCAGATCTCTTGGGCCCCAGTCTATTCTGAATTTAGATGTGAAGACATTGGACTCACAGGTTGTGAATTCTCTTATTCTATAATATAAACACTTGTGCTCAAAATGCCCCACTGAAAAAAAACATGTTTAACTAAATTTGTTGTTTTAATAGAAAAGGCTCTCATTCCTTTTTTTTTTTTTTTTAAAATACATAGACTGACTCTGCAATAGAAACTTCCCTGCTGATCAAACCATATTCTGTTATAGAGAAGGGCTAACTTGTTGTGATAATCATTCATGTAGTCTCATTTGTGATAGCCCTGTCATCAAAACATTGCTTGCAATTTATTCTGTCTCTAGGTGAGAAACATATTTATTTATGATTAGTATTACAATAGTACGTGCACTCCAAACAGAGTTGGTATCTCATTCCATGTAGGTACAAACACATAGAAAAGATTGTTCTGTCTGTGAAGAGTTTTCATGAATAACTAGATGTCTGGTTATTAGAGACACACAATATCTATATTTCAACTAAGACAGGGCTTTAAATTCATTAGCTGACATTCCTTAGATGTGGCTCTACATAGAGGACTTTGGGTTGATACCTACTAACCTCTGTTCAGTTTCAAAACTCACTGAAAACCCCCTCTCTTCACCTCACACCCTCTGAAAGCTATATGTAAAAGAATGCAACAAAACAGAAGTGCAATTGTTTCTTGTTTATTAACTGAGTCCTCTCCTATGGTGTGAACAACCTGTCTCTTCTCTGGAGCCCCAGTAATACTCAAAGTGTCCTCAGGAGCTTTGAATTAACTAGCGGGGGTCCTACTTAGTCTTGTAATTTACTCATTGTAGTATGGAGTTGTTAATTTCCTCTTTCAGCTGTCCTCATGTCAGGGGCTGATTACCTGACAACTATTCCTATGCATTTTACTTTCATCAGGGAAACAGCAGATAGTATTGATAGGATGTTGACCATTTCTATTCTGCCTTGAACCTGTAGGTCCTCTTCCTCCCAAATGGTTGGCCTGCTGAGATTAAGTAAACCCTAGTTTGTAGTTATTTCTTCTTCTCATTGCAGCTGATCCCTAACACCTTCAATTTTTTGTCCTATACATTGTCAAAGAATGAGTTTTCTTTTATTTGACTCATCAGGTATTTGCTCCTATTCTTTTAAAACCTATCAAGAAGCACAGAGCTCAGAATAATCTAATTACCTTATCAAGAGGCCCATGTTGAGCTTCATGCTACTCTACTGAAGTGACTACTGGCATCGAAGCTAGGTAGTAGGTTAATTCTGGCTTAAATATACCTTTTTACAGTGCAGTAGAGGTGCTCTGCTAATATATGTCATGTCATGTCATTCAACACCCAAGATACCTGCTGTGATCTTTCTTTTCTTTCCCATTTTGAAGAATGGTTGCAACCCAAACTGAACAGAATTGTAATACAATTACATTTGTTACAACACTTCATGGCTTCTGTCTTAGAAATGAGTAAAGTAATTATGGAGAACTATGCAAAAGAATTTCACCATGTCTTTTTAAATGTGCTTTTGGTGCAAAATAAGTTCAAAGTTACAATTTCATGTGCAAACTGGTTGATTAGATTAACCACTCATACAAACAACGCTTTGGACAAAATAAAATTTGCAATTTAGAGTCTTTTTTGTGTATATGGACTTTTTCACAACAGGAGAGCTATTGTCTTGATTTTGTTGCTGAAAACTTCCTCTGAAATGAAAATTAAAGATAACATGTAACAGAATCATATTGTGTTTAAAGACCACTGAAAGTAGGAGAAATCATTAGAATGATCCTGGAGATTACTTTGACATCTGGGGGCGGGGCAGACACACAGGTTTTGTTTACATGGAATTATACACATTGAAGATGAACTCCCAATGTGACAATGTAGCTAAAAGCATTGGTGTAGCTCTTAACTGTAGAAACAAAACCTATGAGCATGGAGGCTCTATCACCTGTGTGCTTGTGAAAGCAACCTCTACTGGAATAGCGTGTTCATTTCATGTGTCCAGATCTCAAGAGAAGTATTGAAAACTGAGAATGGATGAAAGGAAGAGTTATTAGGAGTAAAAGAAATGTGATAACAAAGCAATCTTCAGCAGACACATTGTCTGCATTTGAAGTAAAACACATTCAATCTCCAATTAAGGAACAGGTTTTTTTTTTCAGAAAAGACAATTAGATATTAGAATCATTTACCAAGGTAAATTAAGCACCTCATCAGAGGTGCTTAAATATAACATAGTGTTTTGGGTGCGTTGTTTAGTCTGTTGTTTTTGGTTTTGTTTTTGTTTTTGTTTTTTAACACATGCTGTAGTTCGAACAGGAACAATTTGGGAAAAGTACTGTAGTTTAGTGGAGATCAGAAATATCAGTCATTACACTTAGCTGACTGATGTGCTATTGCTAGTCTGCATACCTTCTAATTATACTAAGGACAAATGTGGGGGCAGAGAGGGATGTTAATCCTATTCCTAACTCTATCTCATCTCACAGGGGTGATGAAACTAAAGAATAATTGAGAAGAGACATCAGACACTGATTACTATTACTATAAAAGCAATGGCAAACATAAATATATCATCATGGGTCTGAGTGACATTGGGTGTTTTTTCTTAGAAGTGTAATTCTTGAAAACCAGTGACTTGGATTTTCAACTTTTATTAAAACAGAAAAAATGTCTTCCTAACCTTCTCCTTTCAAACAGAAACTTGAAAACAAGGCACAGTTTCACCTTGAAGGCTCAGAAAGTGAGAGATAAAAGCATGCAAATATACAATTAAAAAATAAAACTTCGTGACTTTTGGAGAGAGAAGTGATTCATAAATTTTACATGTTTGAGGTCGGCAGTACTGTCACTAACGCGCTTGAGTAATACACTGATCTGGGTACTCTAGGCACTACGTACTGTGCTTCACCTTTGGAGAATGTGGAAAAGAGGAGAAGCGATCCAGTTCAGATCACATGAGAAGGACGTTGCTGTGGCTCAACAAAGTAGAGTTTAATCCTGAAATCACTTAAGATTCCTATTTTCTTTTTAATGCCTGTGAAAGGCATTCAGTTGCCAACTACAGAAAAAGGCAAGAGGTTCTAAACCATGTTGAGGCTATGAGTAGCTGATAACAGCAGGAGGCAAATGGTGGATGCTAGCAGAAGCGATAGATTCCTTCAAGCACTGCCTACTTTCTTCCACCACCTCCTGCCCTTCTTAATATTGTTGATTTCACCTAGAGCGTGCAAAAAACTCGCATACACAATTCATTAAGTCTGACTGGGTCCAAAATTTTTCATTGCCTGTTTGCTTCTTGTGCTTCAACCTGGACTCATAAACTAATGCAATGGCTTCCTAAGGATATTTAGTAACTTAGCAAGAAGCCAGTTGTTAGGAATGTGGGCTCCTCAGATGAGTTAGAGACCTAAGGGGTCTATGAGTGCTTAATTAATAATCAAGATGAACTAATGATGAGACCTGAACTACAAGTATCTTATTCGGTCCTTTGCTATTGTTGTTAGAAAAAATATTCCTTATCTTAATTCATTGAGGTGACAATACACTGAATTTTGATGCTGTATAACTCTTAGTAATAAACTTAGATAATGTTGTTTCTTTTTTTCTTTCTCTTTATTATCTTTGGATATTAAACAAGACATTTAAAAATTAAAAAAAAAATATTTCAAATAATTTTTTTTAGGAAGAGATACAGATTTAATTTAATTTTAGTTTTTTGAGTTGTTAATTTCCAAATGTTTTTCTGAACGTTTTGGAGTATTCACATGCTTGCTTTTTGGAGTAGACTTTTTTTTGGATTCTTGTCTGTTGGGGTTAAGCTCTGTCTTGGTATATTCAGTTAGCTGCTCAGAGCTAACAAAGTCTGAGCAATTTAAAAATTTATTTTGGACCATTATTTACATAAATATTTTTATTATAAAAATAATCTTTCTTTAGTAATTGCAAACTAGTTTATACTCCAACTGCAAATGTGTGATCCCTAAAAAGAAGAATGGTTGGCAGATAGGTGATAGCTTGGAACCTGCAAATTGACAGTATAAACATGAGTCAGTCAAAGTGAGTTCATCAACTTCTGTGTAAGGTACAGTACAATATTTTAAAAATATGTTAAATCTCAAAGTAGCTCCTTAGTCAGCCAAGCTTGTGAAACAGCTGGGAGGAGAGAAGCAGTGGACTTACACAGAGCAGTAATTATATGATATTCCAGCTTGCTCAAAGGTCAGGTCCCTGGCCTCATGTCCAATCACACTAAGGTTCTCAAGCAGTGCAAGGCAATGACGAATCTGGTCTTAATACAATCAAATCCCTGTTATTAGAGACTCCTAGTCCCTTCCTCTTACAGCCACGAAATGTTAAATCAGGAATAGACAGCTTTTACAGCACTCATTCCCATGATTCTGCCTAAGAGAACTATATTAATGGGAGATTTTTGTTGTGAGGAAAGCTTAGCCACAGCCTTATGGACTCATCTTGTTCTGGACTGGCAGAGTGGTCCTCCTGGATCTGCTGTAGCCAAAAGCCTATGGAGCTTTGGCCAACCTGAATTATTCCAGGGATGTTAATCCCAAGGTTGTCCCAGATTAAGGAAGACCAAAAAAGAGATTTAAGAATCCATTCCTGTGTAAACCACGATCACAGATAGCTCAAAGTTCTTCAGCAATGTGCAAAAATCCGAGTTGTGTCCTCTGGGAACACCCAAACTTGGACAGTTCTTCCATGTGAAGGCAAGATGTTGGAGGAGAGCTTTGGAGATGTCAGTGTACCTTTTTGTAACACAAGGAGTATTAAAAAGTGTCAGTTCTGCCAGTGTCTGGTTCTGCCTGGAAAAGATACCAGTAATCCTCCTTCTCCTAATCACTGGTTCTCCCACTCGTTCATGATTTCAGCCACAGCTGACCAGCAGCTCTGACTCTCGCTTCTCAACAGCAGCTTCAGACCTGTCTTTCTAGGTCTTGAACAGCCATTTGCTATCCCTGGCTCTACGCCTGTGGACAAATTACTCCTTTACCTGTACCTATAACTTGCCGTGACTGTAGTGCCATTGAATGTCCAGTCTGGACTCTTCTAATTCTCGAAGTATATTCTAGGCCAGTTGAGAAGCAGTCAGCATCCCCTCAGTACACCTTAATCCATTGCTATTGTTTTTCCAGCCTTTTCCTGGTGAGGTTCTTAATTTTATGAAAGCAGAAATTGAATGCTAACTGACCTTGATACCATCTAGACTAATGTCGCTTCATGCCTCCATTTCTATGGAGGCACACATAATTGAAATTAAAGGTCTGTGCTTATTACTGCTGTCAAACAAAGATCACCCCTTCCTCTATTCATGTTGTAAAGGTTAGTCTAATGACTTCACAGGAGAGAGAGAATTTAGGTAGCTGTGTAGGAAGAATTGGTTCAGAGTGAGAAATCTCAGTATGTTGGAGACAAAAAGAATTCCTCATATCCTATCCTGCACAGGATTCTTGTTTTAAGATGTCTCCCAAGGCAGGACCTCACTTCATCACACATATTGTTCCCAGGAATATATGATTGACTTACCCATACAATTATGCTCTGACTGCAAGAAATGTGTTAAAGGGCTGTGAGAAATGCTCTTGTTTAACTTTGTCTGTTTAACACAAAATATGGCATAAAGGCACTTGAGCTTCTATCCAGGAATGTCAGAGTTTGGTTTTGAAATATGTATTTCTTTCCTGTACTGGTGTCACAAGTGCTGGATTTGCAACTCACACTGTCAGAATTGTTTGTAAATGTGTGTATGTGCAAATGAAGATATTCATA
The DNA here is from genome assembly GCF_047370975.1 of Nipponia nippon. Classification (NCBI taxonomy): domain Eukaryota; kingdom Metazoa; phylum Chordata; class Aves; order Pelecaniformes; family Threskiornithidae; genus Nipponia; species Nipponia nippon. The sequence goes on from NW_028262347.1 coordinate 49,191,663, forward strand.
TGCTTCTATGTAGTGGTGGAATTATAAACCTTGATAGAAAGGAGGCTAATGGATTTCAGTGTACCTAAGTAATTATTGGAATGTTTAATTCAGAATTTAAAATTTCCAATACTAGCCTATTTTTTAAAATTAAAAGTCCTTTGTGCCATTATTGGTCAGTCAACTATATGGAGCTGAAGTATTGAAAAAGCAACAAGGCTTTAAAAATGGAAGAATGATGCTGTTTATAGTTTTGAGGTGACTAATTTCAGATCCTTAAATAGACCTGTTTTTTTGAGAGTAGATCTTCATCACTTTATGGAAAACTAACATCTGTAAAACTTCTCAGTGTGGACATCAAAACACCGAGTTATCCCAAAGCATCAGTTTCTGCTTGTTTAGAATAAGTGTCCAGAAAATTACTGTGAATAAGACTGTATAACAATCTTGTTCATGTAGCATTGTATGTTGTAGTAACAACAAACATTTCTAAAGTGTGTTATTTACATTCTGCTTTTTTACAGTCTTTTTACTTGATGTTTTGGTAAAATTTTGTGTTGATTCTAATCTGCCAACTAGATTTAAATCACTTTTTTCTTATACCTTTGTGAGAAAGTATATTAACATTCACAAAGAGGTAAAGGTATATCTAGACTGAAATATTTGCAAAACACTTGAGGGGATTAATTATCCCACCACATTGAACTCAGTTGACTGAGGTGAAGTAAATGGAAAACTTTTACATCTGGAATGTTTAAAGAAGCAGAAATTTAAACTCCTGGGTTTATTTGCATTTGACCCATGCTTAGAGTTTGCCACTGTAATTGAACATGTGGTAGCCATGAAGTGTGCTAACTGACTTCTGTGCATTGGTGCTATAATAAGCACTGTTCTGTTTCATGGCCAAATTCTCTTCATCAACAGAACATTTTAAAAGTTTCAACTGCAAAATTATAACAACTTCCATGTTGGAAAAATTTTAGTAAGATGCTGGTTATAGACAGCTTCATCTTTCCTGGCAAGTAAGTAAAGCAGGTTGAAATATTTTTACATGAAAAATTTTCCTCTTGGAAGATGTGGTTTTGCTGAAATAAGAACTTTCTGTGGGAAAATGTCAATTTCAATGCATATTTTTTATTTTACAATTGGAATAATCAAAACAAAGCCCCCCACATTTCAAGGTGATGGTTTGAAACAAAGATGCTTTTCAGTTTCAAATAATTATTTGGAAAAAAAAAAAAAAAGAGAAAGAAACAGATCAAGTTACGCAGGAACTTTTGTTTCAATTACAGGTGTAGTAATTTTTCACTTTGACAATTTTATTTTGAAACTTCTCATAGTTTTTTTTGTCCTACTTTTTTGATACTCCAATTTCTCATTCTGCTTTGAAGTAGAGATGAATTTCCCATGGAACAAAATTTTGTTTCCCAACCAGGTCTACAAGACACCAATCAGTGAAGATTTTCAATAGGAATAAGGGAGAAATACTTTATGAATACATGTATATCAGTTACAGTTACCTGCCTGATCTCCCAAGCTGTTTTCAAACAGCACAGGAGAAAACGATGTCAATATCAGATGCAAAGCTCCTCAGAGTACCTTTATAAGCAACATTTTGCATGTGAAGCTGTTTTAGATTTTTTCTTTGACTGGGTTACACACACAAGTACTTCAGAAACCATCTTTTTTTGAATCACTTCAGAAACCATCTTCAGATCTGTCACTAAAGTCCATGAGAACTGGAGACAGTTTTTCCAGGATGTAAAGACCTCACCAACACTTTCCCAAAAGGACATCATCCTGCATGATCAGTGCCCTTCTGTCTAGCTGCTTTTTTTTATCTCATGAAATTATGTGTTAGCATGTGTAGTCAAAGATGTAACAATATGAAAAATCATATCTGAAGAATCAGGTCTCTTTGATTTCCACTCCACTCAGTAAATAGCTTCTTTTGTTCACCACAAGACCTTCACAACTACCCTGTCTGTCATCTTCTATGAACAATGATCTACTCAACAAATACTATGTAAACCATGCCTGAAGAACATTGCAGGTGACCAGTTAAATTATTATTATAACTAGAGGTGATCAAGTGTTCTGTAAGAAATAAAGTATTCTTTAAACATAGCTTTTACTTTGCCTGATTGCTCCTACCTAGACTTCACCATCTGGCTCCCAGAAATATGGCGTTATTTTTCACTCGAGTTTTAGTCTCTGATGTTTTGAGAATCTCGATATGCTGAAAAACATATCTCTCAAAAAATACATCCATCTCACATATTTTGGGAATATCAGCCAGAAAAACTTGAGAATTCCACTACTTACATTATTGTTTATGATTTTGACTGTGGTGGTAGCAGATCAGCATGATTATGTCTAGGAAATAACATCTAACAAATATCTCTTCCAGCACAAAAGTGATGCTAGGAACAGTATCAGTAAGCCTGGAATATACCCAGTGAGGTGGAGTGCTGGGTGTTCTCGAAGAAGAAAATAAACTGTCTTTGTTTCTGGAGGCCATATAGTTAAAAAGAAGTATAGCACTATAAACAGCTTGTCTCAGAACAAGAATTTTCATTGAGAAGATATGTGGTATTTTCCTCATTCGTTCCTGATTCATTCTGAGGGTAGACTTTACAGTATCATCTAAAAAGACTGCTATTAGGCATAAATAACAAGGAACTGCTTCCTTAATCATATCATAAAAGTCAACAGTTTGATTAGCCAACATGTGTTTAACAGAATGAATCAGAGAGCAAGATGGTTCCTTGCAGATAGAACATGCTCTTAAGAAAGGACTTTGGGAACAGCTTGTAGGACTAAGATTAAATGTCTTATACACACATACGTGCCCATGCATCTTGGATATATCTCAAGATTCAGGATGTAATCACTGGAAAACAGTCAGCTTTCCCAAAGTGTTATAAGATGGAAGTAGATAAACCCTGTTCCCTGATGGGCAAGGGAAGGAAGCCGTTCATAAGCTTCACAGTTTACAGCACTGTGGCTATCAGTGTACGGCTGGGCAATGATTAGTGTAGTTGGCTCTCAGTGATAGCATTTATACCTGGACTCAGCCCTCCACAGAGTTCATGGATGTTTTGTTTCAGTCCCATCACAGTTGACGACAGTCATGTGTTTCAATTCGTTGTCTCAGACTGGGATGGTCAAAAGACTGCTTGAGCAAAGATCTTTAAGAAACATGGGGTCTGCAGGAAACAAGATACACAGCACACTTCTTTCTGAGAACTTACTACTAAGCCATGTATCTGCTATGATTCTTTGAGGATTTTTATGTTACTGCTGGCCTACAAAAAGTGCTCAGCCTCTCATACAATTGGAATTCTTGGATCTGCCCCGATTCATCAGCACTGCCTGAGGAGGGGAGAAAATTGAAGCTCAGGTTTTACTTTACTTTGATGCTGTCTTCCATGGGTTCCAAGAAGTGCCAAAGTTCAAAGGGGAGAAGTTACCTAATTTTCTTTTTCTGTAAATCTTAGAAAGAAACTATCTATATGAAGTAAACCTCATCTATCAAATAGGAGTTCTAAAGACAGTACATAGTTGACATTTATTTTTCTATCACAGGGGTGACACTATTCAACAAGCAGTTAAACCCATTTGGGAAGAAAAAAATTAGTTTTCTGCCATAATGCAGTAGGCTATTATCCAATTAAAAATGGTCTGATAAAAACACTTTTTAACATTTGTCACATTTTTTGCCTGTTTGTGATCCAGCCAAAGAATTTCTATCATTTTCTGAATGCAACCAAGATGTAACTAGCTGTTGCCATACCAATAACTAGGAAGAAAAAGAACCTCCTCCACATGCACTACCCACACAGATCTGATGGGCACAGTTTGTGAAATGCCTTGGGAATAAAATGGTGTGGTGACTGATGGCATGCACATGGCTGCTGCAGTTGGATCTGGCCTTAGACTTACATGCTCTGTGTGTGTGTATGTACATATGGTATAAGTGTGAATCACTGAGGCATTGTATCTGCTAGTGTTCCCAATCACATCTCCCATTTAAGTCACTGGCTACTCTTTTTTTCGTTGGTCTGTCAAACTGTACTGTTTCAGAGGAGCTGTGGGCCTCAGTCTGGTTGTAGCTTTCTAACAGCACAACTCACATAATCCTCACAGCAGAAAAATAATTGAGATTTTTTCTTATTTTTTTTCTCTAACTTGAGGACAGTTTTGCTTATGTATCATCTTGAGTTCTTTGATGTCTGTGTGTTCAGTCATACCTGTTCACTGACACTAGATGTTGAGACATTCATATGTAAAGTGAAAAAGACTTTATTCACTGCAACTTGCACATATTTTCACTTTTAATATGTCCACTAAATTTCTTTTTAAAGCAGCATTTCTTTTCCCCTTCCTTCTCTCTGTCTTCTTGGCTGTTAGATTGTGAGTATCTTGGAATAGCATTCAACTATTTCTGGATGATTGCAGTGGGCTTAGCACATCATGAAAACTAATACATATATATTTTGAAAAGGATAAGAGTATAAAGAAGTGTCTAAGCTACTTATTTCTCATTTATGTTATAAAACAGTTAATAAAACAATAAATAAATCTCTGTAGTCCATGGAAAACATTCAGTAAAGAAGAGAGAGCAGAATATATAGTTCCTTAAATCTTTAGACTCTCAAAGATAATGAATTTACTACTCAGTTACATTGTCTTGTAGTTCCAGTGTTGTGATATGACTTACTGTCATGCATAAATATAGTTGTTGAACCCCCAACACCAAAAAAATCAGGCCAGTTCAAGTCAAAACAAATTTTACATGAGAATAGAGGATTTCTGCAAAATGAAAAAAGAAATCCCATGCTGCTTCATTTTCACATCAGTCAAAAAAAAGCTTAATCTGAAAATATCATTTGGTTGTGGGATATTTAGGACTTTTAACCCTTCCTATTTTAATCTACTATGGACAATTTTTTTATTTTGAAAGCATAGAAAGCAAAGATTTTGGCCTTTCCAAAATGAAAATTGTAAAAATGTTTTGACATTTAAAAAATTCCCTTGATTTTTTCAGCTAACATTTTTCACCAGATCCTACCCACACTTGTAGATAGCTTCTGCTGTGTGTGCCCCTTCCCCTCACTGAAAATGCAATTAGAAATAATAGCAACTTCACTGATCATCAAAAGCATGTACCCCCATTTTAACAATGGAGTTATACTTTTATATACACTTAAGTGTCTGCAAGGTTTCATAAATCATGCTCCAGTCCAATATGTGCAGTCATTTTAAATGTATCTAATGCACTCTTTATTGAATTCAAGCTTTTATCACCCACAAATCTGTCTTGTCACTTCAGACTATAAGGATTTTTATGCAGTGCTTTGTTAATAATAGGACTATTTTCACTTATGTTTGCTAATGAAAATATCTTTTAAGATATTTGATAGGAAAAATTCTGAAGTTCAGGCTGGATCTGCCTCTTTACATTCCTGTCTCTTGGCTCCTCATTTCCTATTTGCTGTGTTTCCCTCTGTGAGAATACAAACTTATTTGCTGCTCAAATAGCTTTAACGTGGGACAGATTCTGGTCTATCTTTGCAAGCTGTACACCATCTCCTATATTTGTCCGATGTCTTCTTTAGCATTTCTTGCAAAAGGATAGACAGGTACCTTATTAGAGATTTACATGTGAATGTCCGAAGAATACAGGATATAACTTATGGCAGTACAGGCAGTTCATGGTTTCCAAGTCATAGAATCATAGAATCATAGAATAGTTTGGGTTGGAAGGGACCTTTAAAGGTCATGTAGCCCAGCCTCCCTGCAATGAGCAGGGACATCACTAGATCAGGTTGCTCAGAGCCCTGTCCAGCCTGACCTTGAATGTTTCCAGGGATGGGGCATCTACCACCTCTCTGGGCAACACGTTCCAGTGTTTTACGACCATCATCATAAAAAATTTCTTCCTTATGTCTAGTCTGAATCTACCCTCTTTTAGTTTAAAACCATTAGCCCTCATCCTATCACTACAGGCCCTACTAAAAAGTCTGTCCCCATCTTTCTTATAAGCCTCCTTTAAGTACTGAAAGGCTGCAATAAGATGTCCCTGGAGCCTTCTCTTCTCCAGGCTGAACAACCCCAGCTCTTTCAGCCTTTCCTCATAGGAGAGGTGTTCCATCCCTCTGATCATTTTTGTGGCCCTCCTCTGGACCTGCTCTAACAGGTCCATGTCTTTCCTGTGCTGAGGACCCCAGAGCTGGATGCAGTACTCCAGGTGAGGTCTCACCAGAGCAGCGTAGAGGAGCAGAATCACCTCCCTCGACCTGCTGGCCACGCTCCTTTTTATGCAGCCCAGGATATGGAAGCAATCTTGTAGTATGACTAGACATCGTAGGTTACAGCCACTTAGATCCACAGTGGCTCTAGCAACTCACAATGAAGAAAGCTGCACAGGGCATCATATGTCAGATTTGATAAAACTTCAGCTAAAGTATCCATTCAAATTGGTCAGAAATTTTAATGGTAAATCTATCAGACTAGAGCATTTTTATGAGGTTATGAACTCTGAAGGATTTGTTCCTTGTCGCTGTCAGTAGGTCTGCTCTTCTGGAGAATAAAAGCAGTATTTAGCTAAGGACCCAGCTCTCCTCTGGGACACACACATACCACTTCGTCCGATTTCAGTGGGGTTTATGAAGTTGTACCTGAGGATTAAATGAGCCCTCTAATAATTAATTGTAAGGATTTTCAGGTTAACTTTAACCTGTGTTGTTCCAGTTAAAAGTCCCAATGCAGAACCTTTGATAGTAGCAGATCAAGCAGTAGAAAGGATTAGTCTCTTTTGTCATCTGCTATAGTGGTCACAGATACATGCATAGCAACTCTCTGCTGAGGTTAAAGGGGAAAAATATTAAATGTAATTTCTCTGTCTCCTCACTGCTGTGCTTGTAGGAAGGTTGGCTTTGGTTTTCCATAGGAAATTTCAGCTCCGGTGGAGCCAGCATCTTCTTGCATCTCTCCAAGGCCTGCTAAGTTATGCAGACATGGATAGTAGGGGAAAAGAGCTAAGGGAAAACCCTTCCCACTCTTTACTGGAGTGAATCAGGATCACTGAATGAACAACCTGTTCTGCTATTTCCTGCACCACAGATGGCTACATAACATCTGTGTGTCTGTTCTAATGGTGCACACAACTACATAGGTTGGACTACAATCTAATCTTAAACTAACCTTGCACAGTTAATAAAAAATTCATGTCTTTCCAGTTATGATAACAGGACTTTATTGTCAATGTACAAATATTTCCCTTCAAAAAAGTGAACTTCATAATGGGTTCAGGGTTTCGCAAATGATCCCTCAAGTTCCAGTCTTGGTGTTGTATAATGTACTTTAATACTCCTCCATAGTCACTTTCTGTTTACTTAATAGAAAGCTATTTAGCTTTTGGAACTTTACAGATTTTGGCACACTGAAAGAAACCACCCTGCTTTATTAAATTCACGATTGAAGGAAATCACTGTAAGCCTAATAAGATTTACATGTTTCCATTCAATGTCAGCAGGGAGTCAGATTAAATCAAGGCTGAAGGTCTCAGCTGCATTTGAACCCTTGATCAAGATACTAATGCTTCAGTTTGAAAAGTATGACAAGATGATTAGATGATTTAAATAGCCCTGTGCTTTTTGAGATGGCTGATACCACTACAGCAATTATTTTTGCAGTCAAATTATGGATTTCTTATAGTCATATTAATAAAATATGGTTTGCCAAGTTTTTCAGTAAGGTGGTTTAATGAAAAGAATAATTTATTTTGGTTTTTTTTTTGTTTGTTTAACACAGTTACCTATTATACAAGTTATTTATTACTAAAACCATAATACCTGATACTTATATAAAGTTGTCCTCAAAATATTTTACAAAAGAGGTTTGTGTGATTATCCTTTCCTATAGATATAGAATGCAATATCTTTAATGTTACAATTATTGGATGACATCCCAGGTTTTAAACATCTGTGCTGATCCAGAGCAACTAGGGATCTGTTACCTTTCAAAGTCTTGTCCCATAAATAAAGCTAAAATACATCTAAAAAGAAGGAGTCATTTAACCTGCATTGAAAGTTTGGAAGAATTTTCTTATCCCATCTGAAGATTAAGCAGCGTTAGTTGGTATGTGTTCATGAGGGATGGTCCAAAGGCTGTCCATGAAGGTCTACAACTCGTCCTCTTCACTTCTCCTTCCAAGATGAGACCAATGCTGTACCAATGCTCTTAGTACCTATTTCTACCCATAGCATTCATGAGACTTGTAGTCAAGGATGGATGTCTGAAATTTTCCAGACCATCTGCTGGATTTAGAAACGTCTTCTATCATTTTAATGAAATGAAAAGTGTCTTCAATATCTACTCCAATTTATGCAAAATAGGCATGGATTTTGGGCCACTAGCAGCCTGCTGAAGAAATTCAGGGACATGAAGTGAACTCTTGGGAACCTTATTTTCGTGAGCTGCATGTGATGAAAATATTGAAATCAGTCAATCAAACTATGGTTCTGATAAAGCACACACTTTGAAAGCCAAGATGATTAATATACCTTTTGCCTCAATGTCTGCAAACCAAGACTGTAATCCCTGACAGTCGGTCTGGGAGCTAAAACTGTAGATAATGGATCCATTTGTAATTGAGTCAAAAGATAAATCAAACATTAAGGAAGATGGTGGATATGGAGGGTTACAAACTCACCTAGACTTTATCAAGACTAAGTTCCTTTCTAAACCATGATTTTCTTCCTGCATGAGCTGAGGGATCTTTGCTGGCTTTGTAGGTTTGCAATGCTGTGCAGCTTGTTCCAAAAACTTATTGGCATAGCTATAAAATGGATAGACAAATCAAACTTGGCTTTGGCAACAAGGTATTTCCTAGTCCTTACTGGGACTAAATGACAACCTGGGACACTGAAAGCTGGCAGTAAAGCAGTTTTTAGATATTTTATTATAGTCTTTCTGAAATTTTAGCCTGTATCCTATACTGGACTTCACATACAGGCATTGAGCACTTGTACTAGCAAATGGTCAAGGTCTAACCATGTAGTGCTAGAATTTTTCTGTGGTGAAAGAGGTAATGCGAAACTGCTTCCCAGCTTCTCATCTGGAGTGCCAGGCGAGGTGGATGTGGTGGGTAGGGAAGATCATGGATTGACACTCCACATGGGAAAGACTTAGGCCTACTAGATTAAGAGGCATCATTGTTGATAATGTCATGGAATTGTCTGAACTGTAATCACACTGCACCTCAATAGCCTGGGAGATAAGTACTTTTCCTTTGCTCTTAGCAAAGTGATAGCTGAGAACTCTCCTTATAATGTTTCAGGTCACTGAAAGCTATTTTGCCCTTCATGAACACCTAAAAAAAAAGCGATGAGCAGATGGACAAGCTGATTCTTCAACATATATCACTCAGGACTGTCTAGACAAGGATCCTCTAATGAAGCAAAATGTTGTGGGCTGATGTAAACTGTCAGTCTCATCCTCTATTGGTACTTGCCAGTTTGCTGTGGCTGTATGTTATCAGACATATCATTTGAGAACACTGATATATAGAGATAAGAAGTTTCCGTTGTTTATCCCAATCAGATAAAAGTAATGGCAGTCCTAAATACAAGTCCTCCCTCTAATTTCAAACTCTACGGGTACACAGTTTTGTTTGACTTATGTGGGCTGTAAAAATTTCAAATAATGCAATGACTGAAGCAAGAAAACGTAAACACATTGCATACTAGATGCAGCTGAGTGAGTGCTGACTGACCAATTGCAGTTCCCTGGCAATAAATTCTGTATGGTTCAGGAGTCTTAATTGCAGAAGTGTCGTAAAATATGCAAAAATGCCCTCTATGAAATGCAAGCATACATGAATGATTTATTATAAAAGTAGGAAGCAAGAAATTATATATATATATATATTTTATATATATATATAAAATGCTCAGCATGACTGAAAAAGTGGCAAGGGTAAAGGGACATGTGTTGAAAGGAAACTCTCTCTTTTTTGCGAGTAAATCAATAGCAGAGTATTTTGCAAAGCCATCCAGTGAACTGATTGAGCTTTCCAACATTGCTGTAGGCTACTGACCCCAAAACAAAATGCTTATGCATCTGTTTTGTTACAGGCCGTGAAATGTGTTTGAATCTGTTTAATGATGAAGGCCTGGTAGAGGAATCTCAGTTCTTCCTGCGTGAATTTCCTATTAACATGAATGCCTCTTCTCAAGCAGTACTCTTGGCTAAGACTCTGCAATGACTGGCCAAGCTCACACAAGTGAGATAAGACAACTTCTGAATGACAGGTGTCAGTAGCGTAGGCAGCTGCGTGACTTGTGACTGACATGGAAGGAGCAGGCTGGCTGCCAAGACCTTTAAGCAGCGATGTGCTTGAGGTATGTGTGAAACACTGAATTCGGTGCTTCAGTTGTGGGGCTGCTCTGACCCGTTTTATTCTTACATATGGAATGTGTCTGCAAGTACCAGAGATAAAGGTGGAGCAATGTGAGACCAAGAGGCACATGTGCATCTGTAGCACTGAGCACCCTTAGATAACTTGAATGGACTCCAAAGTGAGAGGAACTCATGTCTGCTGTGATAAAAGTGCCAAATGACTAAGGGCTAGACTGATAACTGGCAGTGCAGAGGTGCGATGTGGGCTCTGACATACTCAGTGGCCACCATAACCTTAATGCTAACCTCTCTTTTTTATAACCATGGGAACCCCATGTGACTCCCATGAATAAATAAAGAGGAATCACAGTCTGTCAATGACAATCCTGTTTCTGTCTCTTCAGAGTCATACAGACACTGAGGCTCAGTAGTCAAGAGTTTTTCAGAGGCTAACTGCTAATTTACAGAGAGATAGGAAACTGCTGTGACTGTCAAATAAATAGCAATGACACAGATTCTAATGCTGCCAGGCCTTAGCTTATCTCTGGGACTTGCAAACTACTGAGTGGCACACAGACTCCCAGGGCTTGTAGGAAAACACATGCTGTGTGCTCCCCTAACCTCTCTCATCTCTGCTATCTGCTCTCAGGGATCATTATTTTGCCTTCTGATTCCTTGAGTGTTTGAGGTTTTAATCTTTAATGTCTCTACAAGTTGCTTTTTTGTGCATAGTCCCAACAGTAATAGATGAAGTGTCTTTTTTTAGTAAGTTACTGTGTTTGTTTATGCAATGTAATGTCTGTATGGGACTGCTCTGAATATTTGTTTTTTCTGCTGTGGAAGAACAAAGATCACTATTTACTGGCACATGTTGTCCACCAGTGTTAGTGGAATCCATGAATTAATAGTCCTATTCCTAAATCCAGAAAGCCTTATTCTTCCTTTGTTTTTATCCTAATGCAGAGTTAAGACACCTTCATACCTATGCAAAAACCAAGAAGGGAATCCTTGTCTGATAGTGTTCACCTCTTTCCAGAGACATTGCTGCATGGTCCATGTAGGGCAGCTATTGCAGGTCAGCACGGGGGTGATTGTACAAGCTCCACTCATATTGTACTTACAGGTGGCTAGCTGCTCTTTGAGGCTTGCCATCCAAAATTTCTGAAAGCATTGCATTTATTCTAGAAATAGTAATTTTGCTGTGCAATAGGCCTGTTATTACACTTCACCTGTTGGAATAAAAATGCAGGCGGAGAGATGCTGTAGTTCTTCTCTGTGCTAAAAGTAGGGTGACAGGGTAAGTGGAGGGAGAGAAATTGCTATTGTTTGTAGAGTGTTTCCAAAAATTAGGAAAAAAGAGCCATATGCTCAGATAAAAGTTGAAATCTCATTAATTCAAACCAGCATGACAATAAGGACATTGTAACCCCATCACCTACATCTTTCATACAAAGTGAATCAATAAAACATCAAGGATAGAAAAAGTGCTATACATCTGCTTGCTTAATCACTCCTTCCTGCAGCTCTGAGTGCAAACTAGACCTATTAACATTCCAAGCAATTCTTTCCAGTCAAATTCTGTCCAAAGGAGTTCCTGCAGAGGAGCTTTCTTTTTCTATGGAAAGGTTCTGGAGTGTTACTGGCTACTTGGATACAAAGCTGAGGCTCCTTAGTGACTGTAAATCAGTCCCATCTTGTTAACATCAGTAAGGCTATGCTAATTTATGCTTGCTAAAGTACTCAAACCTGCCAACAGGCACCTGGTTAAATACCTATGTTTAACCTGCTGGGGTTGCTCAGAAGCAATTAAAGCAGCAACCACTCCATTAGATGTGGAAGGGTTAAAGTGTTGGCCAGTTTAAGTCCATCTCTCACTTCAACATCATGGGCATTAGGGTCCCAGGGAATGCCTTCATAACGTCCCCCTCCTGCTAAAGCCTCTGATGGAAAATGAAGGCAAAGGAATATAGATGCCAACAACATGCTCTAGGAGCAATTGAAGAAGGAAGCTAAAGACTTGCTGAGACCTCATCCTGTGGTGCCCTGTGCTGAATGATGGTATGATCCAAACTTCCCCTGCTATAGCCTTTGCAGTCCTTGCCTCACTTTTCTCTTCTTGAACTGCATATCTCCTTGGTTTTTTTTTCTTCAGTTCTTGAACAGTTTTTTTTTTTGTTTATCATTACCACAAAAAAAAAAAAAAAGAAAAACTACCTGATGTTTGTTATTGCTGCTAATTCTGTTTACATACTGCACGCTTTTCCTCTCCTTTATATTGTCTACTTGGGCTGTAAACTCTGAGCACTGTTTTTAGCTAAGCACTGTACAAATAATGGAGACCCAATCTTGGTTTGTCCTCAGGCATTACTATAATAAGAAAAGCATTTCAATTTAGTGCAGTATCGTAAAGATGTGCCTGTTGTTAATGAGAGATTTTCTTTCCTAGCTCCTATCAATACAAACAAAGAGAGATCAGAATACTCATTATAAATAATACTTCAGCACAACCCTGCTATTTCATTGCCTTCTGCAGTCTACCAGCCACTTCTTTTCCTTATAAAATGTACCTGTTTAACAACAGCTAAAATACTATCATGAAACTGAGTAAAAAGAGTTATTCTAATGTGCCAAGTTGTGCCCTTGCAGGAACAATGACACAAATGATAAAAGAAACATATCAAGCAATTAGATTAATGTTTAAAATAACATATCACATTAAGGAATAGTTAAAAAACATTATCCTGCAAACTTACAAAGTAACTTTCTGGAGACAAGGCAGTGCATTTTTCTGTTTTTTGTTTTGATTTGTTTCTTTCTTGTTAGCATCCACTTTCTGTCTTTATATGGGACACTACTTCCATTCAGTAACATTAAATTTTGTTGGGGTTTTATATGGGTGGTGAGATGTCGGAGGAAGATTTTGATTGCTTGATGGCAAAGCTTCTTGTCTATGCCAGCAGTTGCACTGCTGTTCTCCTGCCTGCAAAATATTTGTGGAAAGCTTTAGCCTGGGCAATATAACGAAAAGAAAAACATTTAGAAACGCTAGTGTAGTCACATGGAGAGGGAATGTAAGTGTGGATGATTTTTACAACTGAGATCAGTGTAACTCTGCTATCTTCCTTTATTAGATGGAGATATGAGAGATGTCACCTAACTGTAAACACCCATGGTGTAGATATCTCCTTTGAGCAAGTCATACTACTCCTTTTATAGTCAATGGAAAGAACTGCCCTATTTTAACCATTTCCTTTCAGATGAGAGAGATTACACCCTGTAAGTGCCTGCTTCTCCCTCTTGACTCTAAAGGCCCTCTAGACTACAAGCTCAGATGGGGATATTTACAGTACAGATATTGTCATTTGGTCAGCTGAGTCTTTTTCTTGGTATGGAGTCTGTGAGGAGTAAAGAAAAGGCGTCTTCTGAAAGGCTTCACTCAACATGCACCTATTGCTCCTTCTGTGCATCCTAGGCTTGGACCGGAGCTGGGTCATGGCTTCTGAGTTTGAGGCAAAATTGAAAATTGCTGTGAATGGGAAGGATAGTCAGACCGGGGTCTGCAGCACAAGAAGGAACAGGGCAAGGATGGAAAATCTAGAGGACTGGGCTTAATGGTCCCGCCATCTCCTTTCAGCTGTTGTTGCTGCACCACATGCTCTGACACCTTCCTTGGCTGCAGCAGGCAGCCTGGTCTCCAGGCCTCTGGCATAGGGAAGTGATGCTCTGAGCTCGTGGCCTTTCTGACACCTCTGCTGATTGCTCCTTCTGGTGTCTCTGACGTAAGCTAGCTTTGGCCTGAGAAGAAAAAGAGGTATGCTTCCAGACCAGGTGTTCTCAGGGATAAGTCCTCTTTCCTCATTCATCTGTCCAGCTGCAGTTTTTATTTGCCGCTTATTTGAAAGACTGTGATAAGTGGTAATTGGTACAAGCTAGTACAGGCAGGCATCTCCCTTACTAACGAAGGGGATGAAATATTGTAAAGGAATTTGCTTCCCTTCAGAAACTTAATTCTATTTACAGGCCCTCCTGTCACTTAAACTAATCTCAGGAGGTGCGACATGGCTCGGGGGTTATGGGAACAGTTAATTCCTGACTGCTGCTTGCTCCTTGCGAAGAGCAAATCCTTCATAGTTCTCTCTCTCTCTCAAAGATGCCTGAACCTAATATAATGATGAACATTAAGGATTATATCCTTTTTTTTTTTGAGGTAGTGGTAAAAAAATGCGAAACCAATGCAGGAGAGGAATTATTACTATTTTGTATTTCTGTGACACAAAAAGCACTATGGTAATTTTGGTGGGAATTAAATGATGGGTTAAATTCACAGAATAGTCTCAGAGCAGATGGAAAGGTCCAAAATATTTGTTTCAATATTCAGAGAATTATATATACCACCTTTCTAGTCTGAAGAGGTTTTTTGTTTTGCAATTAATTTATTTTAAAGATTTTTTTTCAAAGAGAAAAGATTCCCCAAACAAAAATAAAAACAATGTGTTTGGTTTCTGAACCAGTCTGAACCAATCTTTTTCACCAAACTTAAAAGGCCATTATTCATAAAATTGTACTTAGAAAAACTGGAGACAGATGAAAGAAACACTTTTTCTCCAGGCTCCTTGGAGACCAGTGAAGCTGCTAGTAGCTTGCTTTAATGCAGAGCTGGAAAAGGGCTCTTCCTACCCACACAGTATAGCTGTATTTATCTGAATGTATTCCTACTACTTTGCATTGGATACAATTAATTATTTTGCACCTACGGTGTTCTGTGGCCTACCATTACATCACATTAGCCTTGTGTTTGACATCAAACTGATGCAATGTGATGCATTAGGAGTTTTATCAGAGCTGTTTTAATTAGGCAAGTTGTTTTATTCAGTCAGTGAATATTTGCTTTGGGTTGCCTGTAAAAGACCATAAAGTGCAAGCACCTCAATGCTCCCAACTAAATGTCAGATGGGGTATCCTGCACTCTGCTGATTAATTACATAATATTTAGATCATTTAGCTAATCTGTTGAATGCATATTGCATAGTTAATGAAATATTTCAAAGCTGTGGGCAGACTTAAGGAATGAATCATCGTGTACAGTACACAGTCTTCATTACTCACTGCAGAAATGCAGCATCCATAGGTACTGAGCTTGAACTGGGTGAGGTGCAAATGACAAGGTTACCCTGCCAAACTCTGCTTCACACAGCAGGGTGAATAGATATTCTTCTCAGTGGGGCAGAGACTGATCCCTGAAGTACTGATGAGGAAGGGGACTCATCAGTATTGTTTTCTTCTCTAGAGTGCTGCAGCCCCTATGAACCCAGCTCTCCCCTTGCATTGCTGCTCTGGGCAAAATTTTAAGGAGGTGAAGAAATGGTAATGCTTGCCCAAGCAGAAAAAGTTCTGGGAGGTGCTAGAGATTGTGCACACTTGTCTTTTTGGTTTTTTTTCTTCCCACATGCAGTGATGTACAATGATTAGCTAACAAAGGTTGAAAAGTCAACATTATCATCACCACCTATTGTCATGGCTTGAGTAACTCATTCCATTTTCAGGGTGGTTTTTATTAGCCCGTTAGCAGCAATTAAAGGTATCAGTTGACTTCTAAAATGACCATGAGGTGTGGGTTTTTTTGGTTTTTTTTTTTTTTTTCCACAACTCTGAGGCCCAGGGGTTTGAGTTTCTCTGGGATGGTGGAGGAGAAAAGGTTGCTTGTTGTTTGTTGTTTGGGTTTTTTTGTTGTTTTTTTTTTTTTTTCCCCTAAGGAAAAGATCTGGGAACATGAAATGGAAGCTTCACTGAACTCCAGGTCATTGATATTCTGTGATCTGGCTCATTAGGTTTGGGCTGGAAGCCTTAGGCTTGTAGCAAAACACTTTATCAGGGCTTAGTAGATGAAAAGGTGAAAAGCAAATTAGAAATGGTAAGGAAGAAAGGCAGATGGGCTGAGAAGGCAAAAATTAGATCTATTTACTTATTGTGATTTAGCTGATCGGGCAACTCCTCACTCACAGATTGCCTGTGGAAAGAAATTACATGAACAGTGTGACATACTACTGCAAACAAATAAAACCAGTAGAAACTATCCTCTGGGATGCAGCCAGGAGACCAGAGTGACATTCCTCTCCACATCTCTCTCATGTCAGTGCTCAGGAGCATTGGGGGTCATCCTGCCCTCAGCTCCCTTGGTGGGAGGAATTGTGAGTGCTCTCCCTATCTGACTGAGTCAGCCAAAGTCAGCTGGGATAGCTAATATCCATCTACTCCTGTTTTTTAAAACTGGCTCTGGCTGAAGCAGATTAAGGACCATTTGTGCTCTTCCTCTGTCTGTTAACCCTCAGACAGGGGTGGGAACAAACATCTGAGGTGGGAGCGATAGTGTCTTATCTGCTCCAGCCACTTTCTGAGTGAATATCCATTCGGGGCCTGGAGGATATATACCAAAAAGCAGCATAGATCTCCTCCCCTTGTTTAAAAGGTTTGTGTATGTGGTCAGGACCTGAGTTTTATATCTCATCTGAAAGATAACACCTCCAGGAGAGCATCTTGGGAGAGCAATTTAGTACTGAGTCAGAGGGAAGAGAATGAGTCACTGCAGCTCTTAGATTTTTCTTGGAAGTTTCTCACTAAAGCATTGACCCAGCCCGACACTGTTTAGTAGATGACATCAGAGAGACTAGAGTTTATGCTAAATTCAGAGTGGATAAAGGCTAGGATCCCAGGAAACTGGTTTGAAAAGAGAGGTTAATTTTTTGTGGGGCAGTTAAAAAGTACTTAATTGGGGTACATTCATCATGCTTTTACTTTAAAGGCAAAGTAAACAACAACAACAAATCAGAAGGGAAGACTGTCTAACCAGAAATCTTGAGCTATTAAGTGGTGGATACAGCATGTGTCACATCACAGACTGTTCCTTTAGCAATGGCACACACAAAGTGAACTCATTATAACTGAATTGTATTTGGCTAGAAAAAAACGCAGGTGTCTCTTTCCTTTTTTTTTTTTTTTTAAAAAAAATCTTACTATGCAGCTACCTGAGTTTTGCAGTAAAGCTGCCTGCAATCTTGTGAAGGATTGCCTCATCAACAGCAAGACATCAATGGCAGTGCCAGGTTGTCATTGTGGAGTGGCGCTCTGGTGATTATCAGTGAATTGACAATGATTAGTGACTCACTGTTGCTCATTCTTAATCCAGCCCACTCCACCACTGCTTGTACTGCCTTGTGGGAAGCAAATCTAAGCACATGCACAGGAAGAAGCCTCAGTGTTATTTTGCTGGCAGCCTTCCAGAAGCCTCCTTTGCACTGTAACTGCTTGTCTGCTACCCACGGAGTTTGCCATCCAGCTAAAGATTTTCTGCCAGCCCTATGGGGACTTCAGAGGGCATACATTCTACATTAATGCCTAATGCTGAAAAAGACAAAAATTATTTAAGCCAGTGAGATGTGGATGTAAGTGATAAAATGTTAGTGCATATGTGAATGAAAAAAGGACCTGTTGGCAAGAATCACTGCAGTCAGTCTCCTGAGGAATCTCCCTGTGCTGAAGAGATCACCTCCTGTGGAACGCAGTGGCACCTACATCAGCATCCTTAAGAAGGGACCCAAAACCAGAAAGGTTTCTTGAAGCTTCTTTTCTGCTGCTGCAGACTTGAAGCCACACGACATGCAGACAACTGTAGATGTACAAAAGCTGCCTATGCTGTGCCTTGCCCTCAATAGGCTACTCCAAGACTGTTCAGAATGCAGACCAGGTTGAAGAGTGGTGTGATTCCTCCCTGGCCCATGTGTCTTGGCTTACCCCAGTTAGATATAGCAGAACTTAAACAGCCTGTAGGTCAGAAGTTCCCTCACCAGGTATCAGGATCATATGAGACTGAGATAGGGGGAGAGTAGAACAGCAGGTCAGAAAACTGAGGGGAGCTCAGCTGCAGAAGTAGAACTTCTAACAACCTGAGCTGTGAAGCTGGAAATGAACCTGCCAGTGGAAGTATATGAGAATCACTGTGGCTGTCTCAGGACAGATTTTACAGCATTTTTAAGAGAACCTTTTCTACTAACCCTTCTGCCTCTGTTGTACCAACATATTTCCTCCATGAAGCTGGCCAATAAAAACTGAGCTTCCTCTATGATTAAGGACTCAAGGTGCAAGGCAAAAGAAAGCCCAATATATTTTCAACAGGGTGTTCTTTAAAAGCTAGAAGGAAGTTATAGGTTCCTATACAAATGACAGTCTTTCTAGTCTAGCCCACATATTTGGAGCAATAATTCTCAGAAACCAAACAAAAGGCAAAAACATGCTCAACAGTTATATATGCTCAACAGCGTTATTCCTGGAAAGGAATAAAATTTCTGATACTTGAATGAATTTATAAAATAAGGCAAAGTGTTCTATGATCACTTTGAGAAAAAGGGGTAGGTCTGTTAGGGTCTCTAGTCTTTGACTTTGCTCTTCATGCCAAACATATTTTGTCACATTTGCTCTCATTGCTTTGAGCTGTTTCTGGCAAACCAAGCAAGTTCTGCTTACTGCAGTGCTACATCTTGAACAAACATGAAGTTGTTTATATGTAATGTTTTGATGGATGGAATGAAAGCTGGCATTTCAAGGAACGTTTCAAGTGTTTTCATCCAGGGTTCTTGGCACACTGGCGCATCCTGCAGAAAAAATGGTTCTGCCTCAATAATATGGAAAACCTTGGCTGTGTTTAATGGGTGGCTGCAGGTAAGGTGGCATCCACACAGCTATCTGCCAGGCACTCTGTCCAGGTATTCAGGTGTGTACTAAACTGGGCAGCATTACAGTGCAAGGCATTTATAGTTTATGCTTGAGGGAGGCCACACTTGCTAGGCTGAGAAACAAATCTGTTATTCTAAAGATGAAGAGATACCACCCAAAAGACTTTTGGACATTTCTCTGGTGTCTTTACTTAGGTATTGACTTTCTGTGGTTTCCATTAGAGTTAAAAAGGATTCCCTTACCCTCTTCCCTTTCTCTCACTGAAGTCCTTGCCCACGTCTTGTAGGCAAAAGACATGTGGACGCTAAGTTCTCAAGCTTTCATACTTCTGTGTCAGGAGAGAACTAGACTTTTTGAATTTCATACCAAATGAGGCATGAGGTAACATGGGACTGGGTTGTGTGACTTGTACTGTACCTGGCCTCTTTAGGCTGCATGGCATGGAATGTGGCTTTGGGGACTGTACCCTGTGTCTAGGCACCTTTCTGTTTAACACATCCTTGGGCTATTGCACAGTTCTATGGCTTTCTGCTCTGTGACACCAGCAGCTGGTCAGCAAGCCACAGATCAGGGTGATCAGCCGTGGCACAGAGTGTTGGAGTGGGTGGAGACCTTGACTTTGTGCTGCATAAATGGGGCAGAGCAGATCATGTTGCTAGGCAAGAGTCAGCTGTGAATTTTATATGGTGTGTGAGACATGACAGGTCTGCCAAAGGCTAAGCAGTGTTACTGCTTACCTTCAGTATCTGCTCCATGGTTCTTCATTAGCAGCTACAGTGACCGAGAAACCTCAGGCTCCTTCTTTTTACATCACTTTCAGGTCACTGTTTCCTAGCACCAGGCTACACCAAGAACTGCCCCAAGGACATGTGCGGTGCCTGTGCTCCTCGTGCTTGTTAGGGCAGGCTCTCCTCCTGCTGCACTGGAAACCAAGGGACAAAACACCCATTGAAGCTAGTGAGAACATGGGTGAGCCCACTTCCCATGTGGTGCCTGTCAACCACGTGCTTAAGAAACATCTGATGTATTTTTATTCTGATCATGTGTTTGGTATAAAGATTGAGATTTGCTAAAGCTTGTAAGTCCTGAGAATGTAGACTGTAAAAAATTCCCAAGTTTTGTATAAATATCCAGCTTTGTTCTTTTGCGAGAGAACCACATGCCAGCATGAGAGCTCATATGATTTTTGTGCGACTTAGAGAAGCCATCTGCTTTAAGGTACACTTATAGCACTCTGTGGCAAACCCTGTGCCTCCTGTCAGTGCAGTATTTGTTTATATAAACCTAAAGTGGCAGGTAATTTTGAATTTCTGATGAATAATTGAGAAATATTAAGGCTAACACTTATCATTTTTGTATTTCTCTGGCTTTTATAAGGTTATAGGATATATGCCACCATGGCAGCTTAGTCATTGTGAAGCTGTAATGCTCTAACCTTTGTTGTAAAATAAATTTACACTTCTTGTTTGAAACATAAACAGAAAAACTTTTATACAAGACTTTAGCTGAGAGCGTCACCTTTACAGTTAAAATACCTTCTGTAATAAAGCTGCTATAAAATCACTGGAATGATATTAGATCCTGATATCTGTTCTCCGCTGATTAATATCTTCTTAGGTGGTTCATTTCAATTTAAATAGGTCCCTGAACTTCAGGTAGATGACCAAACTTTTAATATGACGTTATAGTGGACAGGATTTATCTGTTATGAAACAAGCTTACTGTTTTATGTCACCTTGACTTTGAGCAAATGTATCATATAACTGAAATTGTTCAGAGTACAATGGAGCATAAAAGAAAAATGATTCTGAACAAGGCACAGGCACAAGTTGACTTTCATGCTTCCTAAGGACAGAGGCTCAAGGAAAGTATGGAACATCATCTTTGTTGGTTTGCTTTTACTCTCCAGAGTTGTTTGGGGGGGTCATCTAAGACTCACGGATTGTGCTTGAGTGGACTGGACGTAAATAGCATATGGCATAGGAAAGATGATACAAACACCAGACACCTTCCCAAAACTTATTTCTATTGTGGTAACTTGCTGACAGTGTCACCAAAGCAGAGACCATCTTGTGTTTTCTTATGCTAACAGTAACAGCCAGGAAAATTTTTTTTTTACTCTTTCATAATTGCTATACTTCCTGTGTCAATCCTGTTTTGCATGTTAGTTTGAGCAATAAAGGGCTGATAAAGGAAAGGAATAGAACTGCACAACAACTATGTTATTTATAGGAAACCAGAGTGGATTTAATATAATTTATTCTATTCAGGATAAAAATCAATATCTATCTTGAATGGGTAAGAACCTATTTCGAGTGGACAAAAATCTTCATTTACTTCTACTGCACCCACAGTGATTTCCCACTCTGCTGCCTAAAGCTCATTCTTCACAGTTAATAATAAACATCATTGACTAAATGATGACTGCAGTTCCTCTGCTAGAATCACAAGTGATTGCTTATGTTCCAGCCAGTGCCATTCTTCCTTCAGTGCATTCATTCACAACACACTCTGCATTACCAAAGCCTCTGCTTGATCACCAGCTTCAGCCACAGTCAAACTCAGTTAAGGTCAAGCTGTAAACATTTTCCAAATAGTTGTGAAACACCTACTAAACCTGTGCACTCTCCTTGTGCTCCAGTTAGTTACTGCCTGTTTACCATACAGAAAAAAAAGAAGGACTTTGACCTCTAGAATAGAATTTCAGGGGCGATCTCATCCAGAACATCTGAAAAATGTGTCACCTCAAGCCACTAACCAATTTAACCTTTACTGTGTTTCATACTTAACAGGGAAAACAATTCCCTCTAACTGCATCCTAAGGGTACTGGAGAGATACTGATATCACTTACAGTGTATTCTGGCAGATAAGGTTTCATTTTCATCTTTGGCACTCGAAGATGTTAAGTCTAATAACACTGTATAAAAGTGGTGATCTCTTCTGCATTAATTTCCAAAATGTTAATTTGGTAATGCAAAATATGAGTGGTGGTAAGCTTCTGGAAGTGGTTCATTTGTCTACTGTTAGTTTAAAAAATGTTGGCTTGGCTTCTTAATAAATAGGTGTCTGAGTTAACTCCTGAAGTGTTAACCAAAATAGTTGTTAGTAATCTGAGAAAGTCTAAAGGTTGTTTGAAAGACTTGTGTATTATTTTTTCAAAACAGATTGGAACAAACTTATGTGCTGTATGTTAGTCCTTCAAATAGTATAAAATGTCTGCAAATCCTGAAATACTGTTTGAAGTGTTTCTCAGGGCTATGATTACAAAGCATGTGTTTTAAACGTTAATGTTAATCAAGGCTTATCTATGAGTGAGAGAAAAATGTGCTTGAATGACTACTCAGTATAACTCCTTAAGCTAGATAGCTTGTGTCTTGCTTCTATTCAATTGAAAATATATCTCCTCCTGGATTACTTTCTACTTTCTTGTAATCTAAGAAATAGTTTACCATAGAGACAATAAAATTTTCATAATAAATGCAATAAGAAAATGTTTTGGTTTCAAATTTATTTATTTTCCTGGCAGTGCCAGGCACACACCATCCATGTAACATAATACAATGGCACGTGGAGCAGCAGCAGAATGGGAGTCACTCAAGGAAGCCACACAATGGTTGTGTAACGCCTTGAGCGCAGTCCTATGGGGCCATGCCTACCTATTTGTATTGAGTCTGTGCACCCGAAATACTGTACATTATGTTTCTATCTCGAGTAACTAATTAATGAAGGCTGAAATAATTAATGATGAATGTAACAGAAGCACAGTGTAGGTACTAAGGTTAACAAGTTTATCTTATTTCTCACCATCCATTATCTGTGATATTAGTTGAGTAAACGGCCAAATCAAGAATTGGGTAACTATAACCTAAAAACCTATGAGTCCTGCAATACTCCAATTACATTTTTGGCAATGTGAAAGGTGTATGGTAAATCATCAATCTGATTACTGAAGTGAGAGTGTTGCAGGTAACACTAGAAGATCCATTCCCTGGGAATGATGGTATCTTAATGACTCCCTATTATTAAGTAGTGATACTGTCTGAAAGACAGCAAAATAATTATGTTTGTTTTTTTTTTAGTTCAGTCTGGATGATGATGTCATTCTTGTCAAAGTGAATGTGAAAAAATCCAATTGGGAGGCAAACTTCAGCATGACTGCAGCTCCTGCTAACGTCATGGTGGAAGGTGCTTAGATAGCCCAGGAAACATTTAGCAACTCAGTGAACCAGGGTTGGAACTTGGAGGAAAGGGACTCATTCTCATCTCCACTTCTAAAAAATGTAAAGAAAAACAAATCTTTCTTGTTATTAAAAACAAATTTCCCAAGAGCATCTGGACTTTCCAAATGTTTAGCATGTGGATGACTCACCAGCTTTATGCTAAGATACCATGCTGTTCTTTCAAAACCAAAATATCAGCTTTGACATTTTTATATGTTGCACAGAGATCCATAGTCTTTCTCATTATTATGTATCATTTCAGCTTTTAAAAGTCTAAAAAGAAGCTTGGATTAAGCATGATGCTGATTTTGAATCTAGGAAGGTCTTTTACAAAAAGATTTTTCTCTGACAAACTATTTGGCAGAGGAATTGTATTTTAAAAAGCCTTTATTTTTCTTGTTTGGCCAGACTCTCATATTAGCTGAATTGTACTTGTTGCGAAATTTGAAATAGGAAGGAAAAAGTTGTCCTTTTTTCCAGCTAGCTCAGGACTTAGAATGTGGTCATGCAAGTTATTACTTGGAATAAAATGAACTATGAATCTTCTTGAATGGCCAGTACTATGAAGGAGAAAGTAATCTAAGCCAAGGAAGGACAAGTGCATTCCCTAGACATATCTATTACTTCTGAAAAACAAATAAAGAATGAACTTGTTATTTTTGTTATAATGAAGCATAGAGTTTCAGATAAAGAAAAAAGTAGTCCCCAGAGATTTCCAGATCTTCAGCACCGGATGATCTTTTTGTTGGAGTAATAACAAGAGCAGGGCTGAAGTATCTTTTGTAACAGCATCTGGGGATCTTTTGGTTAACTCATACTAGACTGACATCTAGATGATCTCAGGATCAAGAAGGAAATAAGGCTTCCCTATCTCCATGAGTTAGTACTAAGGTTGTGTTATAAAATGTGTGTGTATATATACCAAGTCCAGAGAGAATGATTTTCAGTGTACGAAGACCTACATTACCAATTCAGGTCTCTGTGTATGTGCTACATGAAATAAGAAGCTCTGGACTTGCTATGCACTATTTTTCATGATAAACTGGACTCTTTCTTTAGCCACATAGGCTTGTTAATTTTACATTTCCTTGGGTTCTCTCAAAAAAGAAGGAAGGCTACTTTTTACTGTAGCTGTATTTGTATCTAGTACAGATATCAAATGGTTTCTATTTGTTTTATTAAGAACCGTGATTATAGTGGCATGACCCAAGATTATGGAGCCTGTCAAGCAGCTGCTAAATTATATTTCTTGTCCCATTCCCAAAAGGCCTTGCTCTTACACACCTGAACACAGGTGTCTACAGGCCTGAATAAAACAGGTACAGGTAGAAGAATCATAGAATCATTAAGGTTGGAAAGACGCTTAAGATCATTGAGCCCAACCCTTAACCTATCATCACTGCCAAGACCACCACTAAACCATGTCCTCAAGCACCACGTCTACCCGTCTTTTAAATACCTCCAGGGATGGGGACTCAACCACTTCCCTGGGCAGCCTGTTCCAATGCCTGACTACCCTTTCGGTGAAGAAGTTTTTCCTAATATCCAACCTAAATTTCCCCTGGTGCAGCTTGAGGCCGTTTCCTCTTGTCCTATCACTTGTTACTTGGGAGAAGAGACAGACCCCCACCTCGCTACAACCTCCTTTCAGGTATTTGTAGAGAATGATAAGATCTCCCCTCAGCCTCCTCTTCTCCAGGCTAAACAACCCCAGCTCCTGCAGCCTCTTCTCGTAAGACTTGTGCTGTAGACCCTTCACCAGCTTCCTTGCCCTTCTTTGGACGCGCTCCAGCACCTCGATGTCCTTCTTGTAGTGAGGGGCCCAAAACCAAACACAGTACTCGAGGTGCGGCCTCACCAGTGCCAAATACAGGGGCACTATCACCTCCCTGGTCCTGCTGGCCACACTATTCCTGATACAAGCCAGGATGCCATTGGCCTTCTTGGCCACCTGAGCACACTGCTGGCTCATGTTCAGCTGGCTGTCAACCAACACCCCCAGGTCCTTTTCTGCCAGGCAGTTCTCCAGCCACTCCTCCCCAAGCCTGTACCTTTGCATGGGGTTGTTGGGACTGAAGTGCAGGATCCAGCACTTAGCCTTGTTGAATCTCATACAGTTGGCCCTGGCCCAACAGTCCAGGCTGTCCAGATCCCTCTGTAGGGCCTTCCTACCCTCCAGCAGATTGACACTTCCACCCAACTTGGTGTCATCTACAAACTTACTGAGGGTGCACTCAATCCCCTCATCCAGATCATCAATGAAGATATTGAACAGGACTGGCCCTGGGGAACAGATACTGAGCCCTGGGGAACACCACTCGTGACCAGCCACCAACTGGATTTGACTCCGTTAACCACCACTCTCTGGGCTTGTCAGTCCAGACAGTTTTCAACCCAGCGCAGAATGCACTTATCCAAGCTGTGCGCAGCCAGCTTCTCCAGGGGAACACTGTGGGAGACAGTGTCAAAGGCCTTACTAAAGTCCAAGTAGACAACATCCACAGCCTTTCCCTCATCACTAAGTGGGTCACCTTGTCATAGAAGGAGATCAGGTTAGTGAAGCAGGACCTCCCTTTCATGAACCATGCTGGCTGAGCCTGATCCCCCAATTGTCCTGCACGTGCAGTGTAATGGCACTCAAGATGACCTGCTCCATGGCCTTTCCTGGCACCGAGGTCAGGCTGACAGGCCATTAGTTCCCCGGATCCTCCTTCTGACCCTTCTTGTAGATGGGTGTCACATTTGCTAACTTCCAGTCATCTGGGACCTCCCCGGTTGACCAGGACTGCTGATAAATGATGGAGAGTGGCTTGGCAAGCTCCTCTGCCAGCTCCCTTAGTATCCTCGGGTAGATCCCATCTGACCCCATAGACTTGTGAGCATTCAGGTGGAGGAGCAGGTTGGTGACTGCCATCTCTTCGAAAACTGGGGCTTCATTCTGCATCCTATCTCCATCTCCCAGCTCAGGGGCCTGAAAACCCTGAGGATGACCAGTCTCCTCTCAAAAGGCTACAACATTCACTGGCAGTGGCCTATCAAAGCAAACCAGAACTTTTTAGCTACACTTTAATGTGATAGATCGCCTATATATGCAGATATAATCATTGTAACTTCATAATCCCCCTGTGGTCATGGCTATTTTTCTATGGCTCTGTAAATAAGATAATTGAATAAGAGAGGGACAACAGTCCCTCTCCTGTGGAACAGACTGCATTTCTTGAGCCCTGAAAATCCCTTTGCCTTCCCTGCTCCTATGCCTGCTATCCATTGCAGGCCATTAGGTATACAGTTCCCTCTCAGTAGTTAATGAGACTTAAATAAACATACTGAGAGACAAACACGGCCTCTACAGTTTAATAAATGATGCTGATTCTGGTCTCAATTACGCTGGTGTAAATCTGGAACACCACCACTGCTTACAGTTGAATTACTCTAGATTTATATCAGAGCTGAATTTAGCCCACAGATTTCAGATTTTTAACCCACTGGAATTTTATCACTGTGATTTAAGCCATTTTTAAAACCCAAATATAGAGATAGTTTAGCAGATCAAGTTGCGTACCTAATTTTTTCTGTATCTCTTTGCATACTGCAACTCTAGCTTTATTTTTATCTGTTTTTAAACCTTACTCTTGCAATAGTCAAGGAACTGATAATGCTGTACTGATAACTGATAAGATAACATTACATATTATAATTAGAAGATCAATGCTTCTTTTCTTAGAGGAAGCCCTTTAACTCTGCCCTTGAATTTTTGTACTTGTGGCTGCAAGTAACGTGCAGCCCAAGTTTTTAAACATAGTTTGACATCTGGTTCATGATTAAAATGAAGTAATTTGATGGATGGAAGAAACACAATGCATCTTAAACTAGTCAGAGGAACAAAGTACTGTTTTGTTCTATAAAAGTAGTGCCAGACATACTATGATCACATCACCAGTGTTATAATGAACAGGTTGTTCAGAATCTGCCAAAAATCAAAGGTGAGTCAATGGAAAAAAGACATTAAGAGGAGAGACACAGCCAGTCAGCTCACAGGCAACATAAATCTTTGAGTCAAGCAGCTTTCCACCACAGTCTTCCTTTTAGGTCAAAATACTAATAAATGACAACACACTCTGCAGAAATTGAGTAGCTTTCCTTTAGATTATTAGCTCAGAGTATGAGTACAAATAACTATATACAGTATAAAGAAGGGAATTTCCATGTGTTTTAATTCTAAGATGGAGATGCCAAACATGCATGAAATGTCATGTTTTTAACCTTGTTTGAAGCTGTTTCAGCTCAGTAATGCTTCTGGAAACTGTTAGAATTTGGTGAAAAAGGGAAATATGAATTGATGTAGTAAAGCTATGAGGGAGCAGGAATCTCTGATTGTACAAGTCTTGAGAACGTAAAATATGAAGGTATACCAAGCTGACTTTGGATTAAATGCAATTGCCAATCTCGATGAAGCGATGATCTTCAGTAGCATTGAGGACAGGAACCCATACATCTCATAATAGTTATCCATATCTTCTTGTTATAATAAGAAGAAAATGTGTGTGGGAAGGGGGAGGGGAAAGAAGATATAAAAACCTGTGCAACAGAAGCCATTTAAAAGACAAGATTTGCCAACTATCGTTACCATAGTTACCTTGCATTATAATTATAGAAGAAAGATCTGTGGTGGTCTTATTTAACCATGTGTGCGACTTATCAGTGATTGGATGATGACCCCTGTTCTATGAGATAGAGACGAGACATACCCTCTCTCAGCACATCAGACTCATGGAAATGAATTAACAAACTCATTAAAAAAGTCAACCTGTCAGTGTAATAATGATGAATTATGTTTATTTCAAGACATCTGGTCACATTTCCTGGAGATGTATAACGGAAAATTTAAGAACAGGAAAAAAAGTTAGCTGAGTGCTTTAGTGTTAATTTTCAAACGCACTAAGTCAGGTCATGTATTCCAAGAGAGCTGATACACACTCCTGCTGAAGAATTAAAGTACACTGACAAGTCTAGATTAACTTTGAGGATTGAATAGGAGTCTGTTTGTTAAAGTTATATATGTAAGCCTCTGTGGTTCTTTGCTCTTCCTATTTGTAAGCTGGTCATTCCTGAGACATGCATGCTCTCTTCTTATAGCTCATCACTTTGGAGATTTTTTTTATTTTTTCATCTTGGGAAAAAAAGAATTGAGGATTTTCAGAATAATCTTAATGGTATAGGAGAGCACACGTTCTTCAGCTGTTTTTCCTTGCAAATCATACTAGCCCAGACCTGCTGTGGGGCTTGGAAGACACAGAAGTTCCTGCATTGCAATAACCTGTTGCATCCAAATTATCCTTTGGATTCTCGTGCCTGGTACGACCCATGGACTACTTGTAGATCATTTGTTTTGCCATTGTTCTACCATTTGTCTTGGGGACACTGATATACAGGACCACACAAAGTGAAGATATACGCAAATCAGCCTAGGAACTGTTACTCATAGAAACCTCTTGAACTGCCCCTTGTATGCCCTGAGAAGAATTTGCAGTATCAAGTCTTTAATCCTTCCCAATCGGTTAGTTCCCCAAATTGATCTTTTTTTCCCTTTTGGAAGCTTCCTCCTGCATACCATTATGAAAAACCTACAGCTGAGTAAAATAAAAAACTGTACTTACACAAGAGAGGGACTGTTTTGTAGCCTGGTGGCTTTTGAGTCATAGCTGCATTGGCCTTTTCAGATGCTGTAGATGTATTTACATTGTGGTCAAACAACTCACTTTGCTATAAGATAGCTAATTTTGGACCTGCTAGCATCATCATCATGGCAGCTTGAGCTAGCTGCCCTTGTGTTTATCTACTTCTGGGGCAGATTTTGCAGCCTCCTTTGAGCTTGTGGCTGCTTCTTCTACCACTGAGATCAGGACCTGAAATAAAGTTTAAAATTACACTAGGTGTGTCTGCAAGGGTTGGAATGCATCATTTCAACTATAAACATAAAATGCTCTGTGCCATGTTGTGACTCATGCTTAACTTTCTGTCAGTTTGGCATTTTCTATGGCAACACCATTACCTTTTTATTAGATCTCCTTGTTTCCCACAACTTCTTCCTGAGAAAAATCAACCTGACTGTTCTCCTGTTTTTCTACCCAGACTAGTCATGCTTCAGTCACCCAAATCACAGCATACCTGTGTAGCAAGGAAACATTATAGTCCTGTTTATTATAAAGAGAAGAGCTCCTTGGTTTACATAGGGCTATCTAGGACATTTAATGCTAGCCACTTCCTGCTTGATTGGTTTTTAGGCTCTCATCATGGCTGCAGAGGAGGAGTTATCACAACATCAACAGTTCTGCCACCTTGCTGTTCTGAGTTTCTGGTTTATTCTGTTGTAATTCTATGATTTCCAAATTTCATTTAGTTCTACATTAAAGATGCCCTGAAATATAATTAAAAAAAAAAAAATCCCTATCCTGAAACTTTTTTTAATTCATTAAATTTTTATATGCCAGAAAAAATCTGAAAAACACTTAATCTATTTTGCATGTGTTCTTTATTTTCTGCTCTGTTGCCAGAGTTATCAATCGTTTAGATAGTCCTACTTGTAGGACAGATTTTTTTAGTTAGTGTAAACTGGAGTAACTCCTGATTCTGCTGGGCTATGCCAGCCTATGTATATTGATAATCTGACCTGTAATTTGCTTGTTCTCTATATACTGAACGTTCATTCATCCTACACCTAGAATGAAGGACTGGAAGTGGGAAGAAAATAAAAAAAGTCTGGCATTTTTCTTACTGTGCGAAACAATTCTTATTCTACTCACATACTGATATGTCAAAGAAACCAGTAAATCTTAAGAGTATGTTTCAGGTCAGCATTTTAATCTTTCTTCTCTGTGATGAAGGGATTAATCATAAAGGTGCAATACTTTATGGCAGTGAAAAAATATATCAATGGAAATTATTTTTATGGTGCTCACATTGCCTTATCAGTCTCCGTAACATGATTAAAACAATTCAGAGAAGCAAACCATGGCAACCTCGCTATACTTCCTGAATCCTATCCTTTCTTTACAGAGTGGCATTTATTGCCTGGAGAGGAGATTAACTAAGGACTAGAAAGACCCAAATATTCCATACTTGCTGCATGACCATAGAGTTTGCAGAATCTCTAAAGGCACTTAATACTATTTCTGCAGTCTTCTGAGAAGCCTGACAGCCTGAATATGTGAAAAAGATCTGTTAGTTAATTTTCAGTGGGGGAGGCTGTAGCTTTTGACTGATGCCCCACATGCATGAATGACTAAATTTAAGCCTGTTAAGCCTTCTCTCCAGGTATCAGCCTTGATTGGATATAGAGTGTAGGAGAGCGTTTCTCATTTTGAGTAGCCTCCATTTTACACAACAGAAGTGGTAAGTATCACAGGTTCTTCTGTGCTAAGAAAACAGCGTAAGGCTGTTAAAATGTAACTATGAATTGTCTTTATTTTGAAGTGAGTTTTCCTTTTTTATCCATAGCAGTAATGCAGTAATGAACATGAATAATTAATTCTCGCTGTAAAGCCAGATGCTAAATTGTTTCACAAGCAAATTGTTTGTTTATGCAAGTGAGATAATAGGCCTTTAAACTCATTTTGCACATATATACAGTGCCTAATATTAACATACTAACATGGCCTAAATGTTGTGGTTGCAGCCATTTGGATGTGTGGAGGCATATGCACAAAGTAGCGTGCTGATACAGTTCTGGTCCAAAAGCTCACACTGAAGAAACCAACCTCACTGAGCTGTCTGATTTTAAGAATCAGAACTTTTATTTTTATAAGAATCTTTTCAAAATGCATGTTCAGGATTTAAACCAGCAATGCTGAAATGAGTAAGAAAAGCTTAGTAGTTCATTGGTCCACTCTATGGGAGTTACTATTAAACAAGAATTTGCAAGACTAGAATCTTGAATTTGAAACTTTTCTGTGGGGATGATAACAGTGTCCAATTATCTAAGGAAAGAGTGTTCATTGAGGTGAGCCAGTGTCAAACATCCGACACCTGGAATTTCAGTGAGATTTAAATTTTTTTTTCCATTTCTCTGTCTTCTATTTTACTCCTACATCTGCAGATTTGAATATTCAAGCACAAGCTGAGAGTGGGAGTACATTATTTTGGGCTACTGGTATTTAGTTTGAAATTGTCAATCAGCCTACAGTCAGTGTACAGTGAAGAACAAATACTGCCACAATCTGAAAAAAAAGCACTCATTACTGTTGATATAAAATGAATTTATACTGAATAATCCTAAATTAAATGTTAATAGTTCACAGATTGTGTATTAAATGTTGGTGCATGTTGACTTACTCACAGGGTTCTGCAGTAGTGTAAGCAGAAGTACACATGGTGTGTCAGTAAAAATGACTTCCCATGAACTCATTTTTTTTATGATTTTCTCAAGGTCAGTAGCAATTTTCCTGCAGTGAATTTAAAAATATGCAATTTTCTTTTGTCTTCTCTGTATCCTTCACACAACTGGATTTAGACTTAACACTCCAAAACTGCCACTCATATAAGGCAGGAACATCTTCACATGCTCAGTCTGCTATCAACTAAATAAACTCAACCTTCAGAAACTGCTCAAAGAGAACAGAACAAATTCATACATATCCACTAGCTCTATGTCAGTGTCACCTCTGGAAGAAATACAAATGATATAAGAAAATTAATAGGATACCTGTAAATAAATTAAAATTTCCCAAAGCATTGGTGATATGAAGGTGCTTATACAAAAACTTGGGAATTAAAAATTGAAGAGCAATGTCATTGTCAAGTTGTTGAGAATTGGGTAGAATATTACCTTCTGTATTTTTCCAATTAAAGGTGATTTCTCAGAAGAAAGATTAGATGTCACAGTGACTTCAGCTAAGCTGCTGGCTGAAGTTTGGCCTGAGGAATGTCTGTCTGCTGCCATGTTGACGTGGTGGCCACCTGCTTTGCTGGTTTCATGCCGCTGTGGTGGAATGGCTTATAAGAAACCTTGCTGAACTACTGAGAGGTAAGTGGAATGCTTTTATACTGGAAAATACTAATTTATCAATACAGAAAAATTACCATAAAAAGCATTTATTTTGAGAAAACGTTTGCTAAGAGGGCAACTCATACCCAGTGTGAAATTTCTATTTGGAAAGAGAGAAAGGGTCAATACAGACCTTGTCATCTCAGGATGCTGTAACACCTTGTTTGGCTGGGCACTGTTCTGAGGAACCCTGGATCTTGAAAAACACAGTACACTGCATTTTTTCTGGCCTGTTTTTTAAAACCAGGTTTTATTTTTTTCATTCTAACTTAGGATAAAACAATCCTGAATTTTTTTTTTTTCCAATTCTTGTTGATGTTGCTGTTCAGTAATTTTCTGTTAGGTATTTGCATAAGATTATGATTCAAGCGTCTTCAAAAAATAATTAACGTATATTCCTTTGGTACACTTGTTAGTGATATGTGAAATAGAACATTCCCATGCATGTGTTTGAATATGCAATATTTGTCCCTTCCAAAATAAGCTTAATTTTGACTTCTATTCAGGATGGTAACCTTAACCTGTTTTATTTGCATATTAAAAATAATAAAATATCTTAATATCTAATGATCCCCAAAGTACTCTGTTCAGAAAATACAATTTGCTAGAAATTACTGAATTACTCCTTGCAGTGTTAGTAAAGAGAATTATTCCATTGTAATTAGCAGAATTCAGACAATGCTGTAACATCAATCTGAAAAGTTTGAGCCGGTCTTCTGGGGGCAGAGTAGTTAATAATGCACAGTCTGATATACACCATCCCTGTTATGGAAGATAATACTGCTAATTATGCAGTGAAGTCTGCCAGAAGCAACCACTCAGAAAACCTAACAGAAGCCCTTTGCAGAAGAGAAGTCATTGCTACTGATTAAGGTAGAGCAGAACTGTAAATACAGGTATAACTGAGGGGTGGTCTCTGGATTTATGAGCCACAGTGTGAAGCTGTGGAAGTTCTGCTTTCAGAGGTTGTTTCTTATGCAGATCCTTTTCTTGTTCAATTATTATTGGACATGTGCCCAAGTCAAGAATGTATCCAGGCAGGTTGAGCTCCTTGCAGAACTATCTCTGTGAATATATTTCAATAAGAAGAAATCTACATATTTCTAGCTACTCAGATTCATGTTCTTGTCCTAGCATCTGTAACAAAACCAGCTGAATGGTGAAATAGCTATATACTTATGTCAAGGTTTTATTTTGACTTCTTTGTAGGATTTTAATTTTTAAGCTTTTCAAGTGTAATTTTAAATGGCGACAGACAACCTTTGCATGGGCTTGATATTAAGGTAGATACATGCTGTTTCTAGTTGTGTAAGGTCAACTTTGGAAAGTAGTCATCATATTTTCACCAAATGTCTATATGGGTATCCAAACCGAACAAATATAACTTGATCTTTCAGAACTGCTTGGTATCTGAATCTTCTGTTGGCCTTACTTCAGTACTCTGATATGCATTGAAATCACAAGGCACTTTTAGCTCCAAGCTACCATCAACTAAATTATGCATCAGCATAATCATGCTAAATCAACAGTACTCTGTTGATACAAATACAAGATCACCTTAAGTACTGAGCAGAAGCACTTCATTTTCACTTATAGTTCATCTTGGAAATTTTTTTTCTTTTGTCTTCTGCACAGTCTGGGGACTCTAAGGCACTCTTTTGGTTGTGAAACCATTTTGAGCATTGCACTGCTCCTCAGTGCTGAGTCATGCGAAAGAGTGTGATACAATCTGACTCTTGACAGTCTTCAGGGGAAGATGTAGGTTGTCCACATTTTTTGAAGTCAATCATTTTTAAGCAGCTTTCTGTACTTTGAAGGAAAGGGTCATTCCCGTTTCCACTTGCATTTTAACATGATCTTCACACTAAGTTAACAGTACTTTACTGTTAAGCTTTGACCTGGAACTGTGCTAAACAACCATAAGCTTTGGTACTATATCTGGGAAATACAGGGAATATTGTTCCATTGCAAACAAACCCTAACAATGTGGCTTCGACAACACTGATACTGAAGAGATGGAAAATACCAGTGACCAAACACTGCCTTCCACATTTGCAAATATTATAATCTTTTATAAAGCAATGGGAACTGCCTGTACATATGGGGAGCAGAAATTTGCCCTGAATTGAAATGAATGTATTAAAAAATCAGAGAACACAGGATTTACAGAAAATGTTTCTTTGCCTGCTGGCTCCAAAGCACTAGTTCAGATAGAGGCCAGGAATGCAGTGACTGTTTGCTGTCACCATTTGGTAGTCTCTGTGAAATGAGATAGTAAGTGCTGCCAGTTACGTTTTCTGACTAATCCAATGCCTGTTCAGCTACAGGAGTTGAGAATGTGCCTGAATAATGAAATATTCCCCCTGCTCGAAATCAAGCAGGTGGTTTAGTACCTTGATGAGTCAGGTGTCATAACAGAAAGCACTGTAACTCTTAATGCTTGTTGGCATATCTATAGGTAAGCTCAGCCAAGAGGACAAGAAAGGAACGGACTTCTCGGCCCAGGAAGCTTGTTGGCAGCATAATGTGGGAGCTTACCCTGTCACTGCCTAGGCTGTGCTGGAAGATTAACGATTATTTTATTATGACTGCATTCAACTAGGAAACTGTGATATTGCCTCTTTAAGAATGGCTAGAAGTTTGTGTGTGCATCTCTGTATAAATGCAAAATTATATGTAACACAGATATACATACATGTGCATAACGTATATACAGCCTCTCATAAGGTAAATGACTCTGCTACTACAGGGATTCACATAAAAAAACCCAGAGTTTCACCAACCTTTCTCTGCACCTTACAGCTATCACCCCTCAATCAACTTTTTCACTTTTTTGGGGGTGACATTTTTTCATTGCAAAGTGAATAATAATAAGAAAAACCAGCTAACAACACGGTAGGAACATTAAGAATTTTAAATCTTGTGTCTAATCAGATGTTTTTCTAGAGTTTTATCATTTTGAATTTTCTGCATGAGAAGGTGGTGCGCAAAGAACATCTGAGGAATTACCATAGTTAAAAGGAAGTGGAAAATATTTATTTTGTGATTTCCAAGAACTGGGTTTACTGTGGCTGTTTTGTTTATATGTCTCAAAGTATGCGCATAGACAAACAAGAATTTAAAGTTCTTTCCCAAGGTCTTCAAACCCAGCAGTTTATTCCTCCTTTTGAAAGCAGAGGCCTAACTCACAGCTCAGAGAAAGGGTGTAAACCTTAGTACTCTCTAGGAGAAATCAGTTATCGTGATTTTGTAGTCAAGCTGGCCAATAACACACATGAGCAGAGAGAGAGGCTCATTGTAACACTTACATGTTGTCCGAAAGTTGTACCCTAGCCAATGCTTCAGGGGCATTGGGGCACTGGATCAGCCACAGTGTATATGCAAATGCCTGCAGCCAAACAAGTGGGCCAGAATGATCCTTTTGTGGTTTTCTTCACTCTCAACACATTTGAGGACTCCCGTGATAGATTTTCATATGAGACCGCAGTGCTCACTCTATTTGCAGCATGACTTTCTCCTAGCACCCCACCACCTGTCACTGGCTGGTTGGTTAGCTGCCAAAAGCTGCTTACCACAGCCTGGAGAGGTATATTAAAAAACTAGGGCTTCACATTTGTAAGTGTGACTTGGCAGTAAGTATTGTCTCAAAAAATCCCATTGCTTAGGGAGGGGCAACCACTGGGTTGTGCTATGGAAATCCTTACCTATTGTCTAATGGCCATAGCAATTGGAAGTTCATAAGGGTAGTGAACTGTCTTAATGTATTTAATGTATACCTAAATCATACATAACAAGTCAAATGTCCTAGTGCGTGTTTTATATTAAAAAAAAAAAGAAACAACTTGGTCACTACAATGAATAAGTTTAAAAATGCATCCCTTATGTAGTAAGCTAATATTTACAACCATGGTTAGCATGTTGGGTGTTCAGCTGAGACAGTTCACTGAAACCATGAACACAAAGAGCCTCCTCTCTGAAAATGGGGCAGCTTTGAGATGCTCCACGTTAGGCAGCCAGAAATTTAGATGGCTCAAGTAATTAGATGTTTGGTGGTTTTAAGTTTTTTTTCAGATGAGGCAATGGGAGAAACCAATTTTCAAAACAAACTATTGTTCTTCCAATAGTTCATAAACCAACACCAGATCTCCCTCTTGTTTCTGCTGTACCTGGAATCACCATACAGAACCACTAAGTGCATGCCCAGAGTGTAACAGAGGAAGACAGTGAGTTCACTCCAAACTCTCAAGAATCTGAATCTGTCAAACTAATTTACCTTCGTCTGTTCTTTTATCTCCTCAACTGACCTTTTATATTATTTTAAATTATTTAATAGCGATCTAAATTTAATTTCACAAACCTACAACAAATAAGACTGTAAGCAAAGAGAAACTCATATTTGTACTATTACACTAATAGGCTTAATAACAATAATTCACCAACATCTGCAATCATAACATAAAAACTTCATTATCATTTCAATACAGTTAATACAAATCCTCAGGTTAGTCAGTACACCAGCTGTGTCCTGGTGCTCAACAACACAAAACAGCAATTCATGCAAAATTACCAATCTTTGTTGCTGACTCTTTTCCCTGGCTCCAGTCCCAAAATATTCCTGCTGTTCAGGTCTTTTGTTTCCTCTCACTGGAAGTCTTTTATTTTCCAGGAGAATACAAAAGATGATCTGCAAGGATGCTTTCAGTAGCCTTCTCACCTCCAGTATCATGACTCCAGCTCTTTACTCCTTACAGTTAAGAGCCTCAAGTGTTAATGGTTAATAGTCTCTACTGATTTGGATGATGTACTTCTCTCTCTAGTGCTGCTGCCATTGCTCTAGACTTGCCCACAATGTTCTCTAGCATTTCTAATGACCTTGGAAGCTTAGAGCATTAGGAAAAATAGTCCTATAACAATAATATTTTCTGACATCTTTCCTTAAGGATTGTAAAATGCTCGGAAAAGCAAACCAACAAACATTTAATGCTTCTCTTTGAATTAAGATGATAGTCATAGTGTTGGATACTCTGTTGAGCTAGAAACTTGAGGTCTTAACCAGGAGCAAGGCCTGAATGTGTTGGGCAGTGTGCATGCTTTTTCTAGGAAAAGTTCCTCAGAAGGAGTTTACAACTTAAAGGCATAAGAGAGGCAAGAGGTTAAGAAGAGGAGATAGGTTCAGGATGAAATATTTCTCTCCTGGATTTGTCCCTCCCAGGCAGCTTCTCGTCTCTGCCAAGTAGCCAGCCAGCAAAAGGACAGTTTATGTTTCAGATTCTTGGGTTGCCCTTTCATTTCCTCTCCATCTCACTCAGTTGACCATCTTGTCATTCCTGGTGTGGGTACAGAAGAGCTTGTGTGTTTGCTGATTGAGATAATGGATATCTTCCCAGCAGTTCTTTTGGGAGGGGAGGGAGGGGAAAGGAGGTAAAAAGTTTGTCTGTCAGTTGGCTGCATCTGTTATTCCCCAAAGCCTATTCAGAATACAGAAAGAGGAATGAACATCTCAGATAATGCCCTATTATGTAGCAGACCACAGATCTTTCAAGCTGCCATTAGGATGAGATTCAGCACTGGTAGACAACAGAATAGTCTAAAATAATTATCCATTATGACAGGGTTGGCACCTTTCCTGAAAGCATCCTGCACTGCACCTTGGTAGAAAGAGGGCACAAGCTGTCTTAGCTCAATGTGCTAGCTACACACACTCTCTCTCCTTTTATATTGGGAAGCTCCAGTGTTTCCATGTCTCCTGGTACTCTGGCAAATAGAATAGTGTCCAAATGAACAAGCGGCACACTTCTTTTAAGAACACAGATTTCCAAGGTGACAGGATGCATGCCTCTTTATATTGATCATTTGGTCACTCGCTAGTAGAGAGAATAAAGAGAGTCCAATGGTGTCTGGAGCACAAGAGTCTGTAAACAGTGTGGTTTGCTCACTGGGCAGGTGAAAAGGTTTGAGATGTAAACCATTTAAAGGTGTTTTAACCTCATTGGGAAACTAGCATCATCATGTCTTGGTATTGCTTTTAAAATGAGTACCAGAATTCTGTTTTGGCAAGTAACGTACCTGTAAAATGGGCAAAACACTTGTGACTTGAACTTATGAAGTGAGGGGAGCCAGATGCTATACTGCAGTCAGCCATTGTCCTTTTAGACAAATCACCTCCTCAATGCTATCTCCTCCTGTCATTCCCTATCTTGTTTATTTGCATTGCAGACTCCTTACAGCAAGACATGTTTCCTAGTAAGAGTCTGTGCAATACCTAAAATTTTCAGACCTTACTCCTTGGTCATTTTAATGCTGTTTTCAGATCTCAAGTGACTTGTATGGAGCAGGTTTAAGGGCAGACTCTGCACAATGCTTTTAGTGCTGTGGAACTAACTCAGGTGTATCTCCACTGAAAATGTACTCCAGTCTATATATCACTGATACTTTGTAAAAACCAAAAGAGTTATAAATTTGGCTTTTAAGGTCCAGCTTTGCAGCTACTGAGGTATTTTTGTTGCTGCGTATAGAGAATTTTTCATTTTAACTTAAAGTTCACATTTTCAAGCCTGTAATCATTTATCACAATGCCCAGGATTATGAAACTTTAATTCTGAGACTTACTGTTAATATTTATATTAAAAAAATAAAGTCCAGGAGATCACCAACCCCAAACCTGCTCTGGACTTGTGTGACAAATGTGGGATTTTTCATATTGTGAAAACTAAACTAAAACTTGTCCACATAAGCCAATTTTATTTCAGCAACAATGAATTTCAAAAATGAAAGATAAAAAAAGTTTATTTCATTTTGATTCGAGATTGTCAGACCAAATCATTTGGTTAACAGCTTTATGACTGTTCCATTCTGCTATCGTTGCTATGTCTAAAGGTCAATCTCTTTACCCCATAATACAGATTTTTTTTGTTTGCATAGCTGATTCAGTCTTTCCTCCCTGAGACAGATGTAACAATCTCCCTTTGACCTTCTCTGTAGGTGTTGTAGACAAAATTCTGCACAAGATGTTAAGAGGGAATATGCACAGACTTTCAACTTTGACTATGGGTTCAATAGAAGTAAGAGAAAAACAGTCCAGCATCAGCATAAGAATATGAAAACATCCGACAGGAGTGTGATACTTTCTTGAGCTCTTTGAGAATAAGGACTCTTCTCTTAGGAATACAGTACAGCTACTAACTCATTACTTAGGCAGAGATTAGCACTTTGAAATACCATGTATTTGATAACCTTTATATAGACGAAAGACACAGCTTGATGGATAACTTTTCTGATGTCAGCCTGTCACAATGACTCTCAACAAACTTGATATTTATCCCCTTTTTTCACAATTTCTGTTGTATAATAGTAACAAGACAGTAAGCAGAGTGTTTCATAGAATCTAGAATCATAGAATGCTGTCAGATGGAAGGGACCTTTAAAGGTCATCTAGTCCATCCCCCCTGCAATGGGCAGGGACATCTACAACTAGATCAGGTTGCTCAGAGCCCCATCCAGCCTGTCCTTGAATGTTTCCAAGGATGGGACATCTACCACCTCTCTGTGCAACCCGTTCCAGTGTTTCACCACCCTCATCATGAAAAATTTTTTTCTTGTGTTTGGTCTAAATCTACCCTCCTTTAGTTTAAAACCATCACCCCTTGTCCTGTCGCAGCCAGCCTTGCTAAAAAGACTATCTATCTCCATCTTTCTTGTAGGCCCCCTTTAAGTACTGAAAGGCTGCAATAAGGTCTTCCCTCAGCCTTCTCTTCTCCAGGCTGAACAACCCCAACTCTCTCAACCTTTGCTTATAAGAGAGGTGTTCCATCCCTCTGATCACTTTTGTGTCCATCCTCTGGACCCTCTCCATCAGGTCCATGTCCTTCCTGTGCTGAGAACTCCAGAACTGGATGCAGTACTCCAGGTGAGGTCTCACCAGAGCAGTGTAAAGGGGCAGAATCACCTCCCTCGACCTGCTGGCCACAATTGTGTCCAATCAATGGTGCATTTCTTGCCCAGTGGAAATCACTTAGCCTTCATTTGTGTTTCCAGACTGCTTCACTCAAAGATCAAAACAATTCCTTAGATATACCATGGACATTCGCTGTCCTGGTACTTCAGCAAATCACAGGCAGTCTCCAGTTTTTGACTGAATGAAATAGTTTTCTGAAAAATGGTGCCCATAATTCAGATGATGACCTCAAAATATGAACCTAAGCCTGCTGTTCAAGGAGGGTGGGTAATGCAGTGTAACCCTTCCAACAACAGATAGCCTGTCTGTTCCTTTTCTGTATGGTTGCCACTGTAGTTCTGTTATGAGAAATAGGATTTTAAGGTATTATTAGCTTAGGACTCAGGGCATCTGAATTCAATTCCTTGTGATACCACTCATGTCCTCTGGGATACCAGGTAAATTGAGATCCAACAAAGGACTTCAGTGCCCTGCAAGGCAATGCCCAGGCGTACAGAGTGCAGAGCTTTGTGTCTGGTAGTAGTTTGGCTTCCTATGTAGTGACTTGTTATAAATGAGATAAAAAAGAGCTTTGCTATTAAGCACAAACACTTAGATGCCTGAGTGCACTTTAGACCTTCGACACCTGAGTCAGGGTGGCAGGTAAAAGCTTCCATTCATTCAACTAGTGCCCAGAGTCTACCTCACAGAGTTAGGTGCCTACATTTCTTTAAAGGAAAAGGGCCGAGTTCTTTATGTTTGTTGTTTCTGTCTCTCCTACACAATACAAATGATGAATAAACCCATAATCTCCTCAGTGGCTATCATCCTCTCCGAGTTCAGATTTTAGGACAGTATGACTGCAATTACTTAACTCCTAGAGAAGGTCTACCTTTTAACAGTGAAAACCTATCATAAAGTTTCTAGTAGACACTTTTATGCATCTCTTAAATTTTACTCAGCTCTGTAGGTGAAATATCTGGGTGAATGTTGTCAGGTATTGTATATTATTGTGGTTCCACTGTGTTCTCTACACCGATGGACGTGTACTGAGAATCTGGATATGTACATCTATTCCTTCCCTTTGTTTCAGCAAGGCAAGCCTTTTCTTTGAGGTCATGAGTACTGCAGAATGAAGCAAAAGGTTGAACCATCTCTGTCATAGCTCACTGTGTGCTTGCCAAAGCCTCCTGAGACCATCCTAGTATGATTCCAGAAGAAAATCAGTGGGTAGTTCCAACTTAACTACTTCATGGGGCTGTTGCAGGTTGTTCAGTTTGCAAATGAATTTCAAAGGAGACAGTAAATTCAGATTGTTATTGCAGCAGAGCAGCCCAAAAGGTTTTCCACAGCATTTTCCTGCTGCAGCAATCCTCCTTCCTCTAAGTACTGCTGGAGCTTCCTTGTCTTCTGTCACCTCTCACAGTGTCCTTCCCATTCTTCTACGTAAGGGAAAAAGTGCCTCCTGTGGGGAGGATAAACAGAGAAAGTTTATCCCATGTCTGAACAATGTATAGTTTATCTACTTCTCTACACTGACATCTTTTTTATTTATCACTTACACCTTGACAAGGAGCTTTCAGCATTCAGAGGCATGGACAAATCACCGTTCCACAATGCATATAAGCCCCAGCCCAGATGAACACACAGTCTTCAATTTCCACATTTCTGTAAGTGGCCAGTTCCTGGAACCACCTAATGGAGAGAACATCTTTGTCCCAGGAGCATTCTTGCAAGTAAAACCTGATGATAGTGGCTTCCCAGGCTAAATAAATGCAAAAGTGATGGGTACTGAATAGAAAAGCCATCCAGGGATTTGATCCAATAGAATCAGTGGACGTGAGAGTCACTGACTTCTGATCAGTAACCCTACACTCTGCTGTCTTGCACGTTGGTCATAAAGATCATCTAGAAAGGATATTGATTTTGTAAGCAATATGTGATATGTTGGAAAAAAGCAAGCTAACATCAATATGTGAGGAAACTGGCTTACATCTGCAGTACATTCAACATTCCTTATTTTGAAATTGTCCTACATGAATTAACAAGTGCATTTTCATGCACATTTACACACAATTATCTGTACTTTAAAAGCTGCATATAATACATTATTATTTTATCTCACTAGCTATGAGCAAGCTCTTGTCTTGCACATTTTTTATTTAAGTCTTGCTTGCTTAGAGATGTAGCTTGATTTTTAATAGGTTTATCTATTCTATTTACTGTTCCAATGGACATATGTGAATACATACAAAGTCCAAAAAAAGGTTTCTCCATGGCTGAATAAAGGATTTTCAAACTATGGATCTGCAAACTGTGAAAACTGATACAATATGAAAAAAAAGGCCTTTTTTAAAGGCAGCTTGGGAGGCCTTGCATACCTAACACCGACAAAAGTAGCTATATGCTCTATACGCATTAGCTCCTGTTCCCATTCTAGGTGGGCTATGACATTTTCTGAATAGTGGCTGTTCTGCAAAAATAGGTTACCTTTTTTCTCAAATCCTGCAAGGATATCAGAATTTTCCACAGCATTTCTGTGACTGAACTGTACATCAAAGGTACTGACAAAAAGCAAATGTTAAGCTGACAGTCCATTGGTATTTGTGTTAGAACTGGTTTGTGTTACATTGGACGAGGTATTGCTAGACTCGGAAGAAAGAGAGAAACCCCTCTCAAAAGAGCTCTGTCACAGAGAAAGAAAATTAGCCTGCCTGTGACATGATTATCCCTGTTCTAAGCAACATTTAGCAGGTACTTTGTGCACATAAGAATAATAAAAAAATAGAAATAAAGAGATTATATTAGACATTCCATAGAACAGAGACTCATTTTTGGTCTCTCTTTGCTACCTTTAAGGAGTCCTTGTCCATGAATGTGGTTTGTGGGCAATAGGAAGTTTAATAAAAAAATACTTAACCATATTATATCTTGTTGCTGTTACCTTTTGTTCAGTCAGGTAGGACTTGAAAGACATAGAGAGGAAAGATTCAGATTTTCCCCAGGTACTTTAGTCAAGTTTATTGTCAGCTTCCCTCTTGGCTTTTCCCCAAGAGACAGTCCAAGGTCTGGTGATTTCTTCAGACCCCTCCCTTTGTAAAAGTTCTGCCCACCAGAAGGAGTAGAAACACGTTACTGTACTCAGTAACTACTTGCAGGGAATGAACGCGGGTCAATTTTTTGTCAATATTTGTGGTAACTGTTTGTAACAAACCTTGTCACCTAAAGAGCTTATATAATGAATTAATTAAAGAAGAGAACCGCATTCTCAGGAAGTATTCCCAACCAGAAAAAAAAATCCAACTTTCTCACATTAATGCCTCAGGTCTATTCTGTAGTTTTCACAACACAGTATCTACAAATTTGAGTTATGTGCCCTTAGTCTTTCTAGCCACAACACTCAGACTTATGACAGCATAGATTTCCCATTGCAACAGATGGCATACTGCAGCAGAATTTATTAGAGTTGCATTTCCCAGACCCTTTTCTGTAGCACTTTTGCTCCTTCCTCTCCCTTTCCTAACGTGACAGAGCATCATATGAGTCTGACACTGAAATTAGCACGAAGGCATGTGTGGTTCCTTGCAAATCTGCCCTGCATAAATAATCATTCAGATTACTGACCTGCTAAGGCTCCTAGCTGGCAATCGCACAGCAAAGTCTGTAATTTCTCCTGTTTGGTGCTTGCTCCACCATTCCCTTATCCTGACTTCTAAGCTGCTATATGTCTCTCATGTCTGACATCAGAGAAGATCATCAGCGGTGGCTTAGGAACATTATCATTCTAGGTCTTACGTGTAAGTATCTTGGGTTAGCAAGAAGACAGATAGATATCAAAAAAGGAATGTGACTGAGCAAAATAAGGCCAAGTTACGAGTGTTTAGATTTCCAGGAAGTGTTATAATTTCAGTTTTTCCATAAGTCAGGTTTGTAACAGATGGGTGAAATGTAGGTCAGATGCAGCAGGCATCTTAGTAAGCACTTGCTTTATGGTTCCTTTGATCATTTCTGTGTCTCTTGTCACATGTTAAAAAAAGGTTTAAATCAGTCCATGCAGCCCACTTCCAATATGACAAGGGGTAATGAGAGGGCAAACCTGCAACATGAAGGGCAGGATTCTGGCATTCACTTGTGCCTTGGCCAGATTAATCCTGGATGCACACCGGATAAAGCAGTAGCGTTGCAGGCAGGCAGAATTTGCACCCCTGTTGATAAGTACTGTGACACATATGATACACAAGACCACACACTGAGCTGAAGCTCTTGCAATCCCAGGGCATCAAAGGGTCAACTAAG
This sequence comes from Nipponia nippon, assembly GCF_047370975.1. Taxonomy (NCBI): domain Eukaryota; kingdom Metazoa; phylum Chordata; class Aves; order Pelecaniformes; family Threskiornithidae; genus Nipponia; species Nipponia nippon. The sequence continues at coordinate 49,236,269 of NW_028262347.1, forward strand.
GACATAGTGGCAGCCTTGACTTTGAATTTCCTAGCTGTTGTTGACCAGCACAATACTTGAGGTTTATGTGTCTGCCTTCATATTTAGAAAAGAACTGTTTGAGAAACAGAGCCCCTTCCTCCAAAACAATAAGCAATTCCCAGTCTTTTCCTTTTAATGGCTCGCAGCCCCTTCAGTAAACATATGAATTGAAGAGTTTAAATGATGGGGCTTTACATGGGATACCCTTTGGAGGTGTGAGGGCCTGCCATATCAATACATCATAGCTTACAGGCGCGAGGGATGTAGCTGCTCCTTTGAAGCTGTAATAGCCTCTGATGTTGATGCGCCTGCTGCACATGCTGCAGGCTCTCATCTCGTGACGCACGCAGAGCTCAGTGTGCGCTGCTCTGCCCCTGCAGCTGCTTCGTGCATTGTTGGGTGGAGAGCTAATAGAGATCACTGCTACTTATTTGATTTAACTTTAAATGTAAAAAATAAACATGCACAAAAAAGATTCAAAATCATCTGTCATATTACCCTTTCTTCCTGAACACCTTTCCCTCCAACTGTTTTCCTCACATCTGGTATCTTTTCCTAAATTAGAAACCATGTTTCTTGTTTTCCATCACTGACTGGGTGTTACTAGGATTTTAATTCCCAGTAAGAGGTGAGTCAAACCCAGGAATTATTTTTCTCATACAGTTCTAAGTTTGCTTAGTTCTGAGCCTGAGAGTAAATTATTTTGGATATTGTCATTAATTCTTTATATACTTTATATATATTATTTGTTTATGTACTCTGTCTAGTACATAAACAAATGTAACCCAGTAAAATCACTTGCATATGTGCTTAATTCAATGGAATTACCATTCAGCTTAAAGATATAAGTACTTAACTTTATGATATCTCTGGGTGGAGCTGTAAATAGGAAATTATAGTTACTGATACAGAAAGATGTACTGATTTCAAAGTCTCTGTCTTTGAATACTTTACAGCCTGCATAGAAAATAATTCTTGAACTAGATTCATCTCTGTGGGCAAAAGGTGGGTAAGAAATGATGTTTTTGTACTATACCTCTGGGAGCCACTGGTGTTAAGTGTGGCTCAGACCTGCAGTGGGGCAGATGAAGGCCAGGCTGCGCCTTCCTCTGCAAGTGTTGTATTAAGAGAGGTACAATGGCAAGCCTCTGGCTGGGGCCTAAGGACAACATCCACTGGAACTGAAATCAATGGTAATCTTTCCATGGCATGAAATAGCTTTTGGATAGGACCCAACAGGAAAATAAATTCTGGCTCACTGTGGAACTGAGTATCTTTGTTGCCATCCTGTTTATTTAAAAGGAATATGCAAAGTCCTGTTTCCTCTCACGCAGCAGAAACTTGTTAGAAACCACTTTTTTTGGTGACACTTCTAAGCTCTCCTCTGGGAGCACTCATCCTGTAAAGTCTTTTAAGGCATTTCTGAAGAATACCTACCTGTACTTGTTCTGGCTCTGTTTCTGATTCTTTCTTGCTTTCTTCTCCCTTGTCTCCCTAATGAGTTAATTTGCTGGCTCTTCTATAATACCCACAATAATAATCAGAGCCAGAGACATTTTGCCATGTACAAATGAGCTGGATATGGTCATAAAAGCCCTTGGTGGGGACATTACTCTGGTTTCACCAAATAGTTAGACAGAGATGCTTGTAGCTTACTTATCATTACCCTAAAAAAAACTTGCAACTTCTCTTATCTTTGGAGAGATTTAATCAAACCCATCACAGCTACGTTTTATGTTGTCTTCCTTCTAGGTTGCACAAAATCAGAGAATTATGCTTTGTCTCCCTTCAGCTTTTGGCAGTTGATTATCTCAGAAAATAGAGATGTACTGGTGAACTGTTCTTGACCGAAAGGGCCGTGCAAAAAGCAACACACTTCTCTTCATTGCAACTCCAGGCTGCATGTTCATTTGATGTTATAAGTAGAATGGGATCTGTACTGGTCAAATATCAAAATATCTTTGATAGAAAATTGCCTGTATAGAATAAATTTGTCACAGGACAGTTACTCCACTTTTATGAGAAGTGGAAGAGGAATTCTGTGACTTGTGACTGTGCCTAAGCCCTTAACAATGGGCCATTTGATCTGGTTAAATATGATATAAAAACTCTGCAATAACGTATCTTCATGTTTAACGACTCGCCTGTTGTGGATGGAAAGCAACTGCCATTTTGGCTTTCTCCACCTCCAGGAGAATTGTTAGAAATTAAGACCTTCTCCTTTTTACATTCTCACTGTTGTAACACACAGCAAAAACCAAACGTGCTTCCTTTCTTGATGTTGCCCTGAAACTATGCATAGTAACGGGCTATCAAAGCAGTGCAGCTCTGCTTGGCAGGGACATTTTCCAAAGTGGAGCTTTGACATACCATGGCATAGAAATTGTGCTCTGGCTTCTAATTAGTGCTGACGTGGATTTGATAAGGCACAGAGGCAGGGTTGCGACTGCAGTTGCCAGAGTGGTGCCTCTCTCCCAGCATGAGCAGTTCCAGTACACCCACACCACCAGGGAGGGTAGTGAGCTGCCCCGTGATACAGCTTCACAGCCACACGGCATTTTATATGTGTTTCCACCATTAAAAATAAACCACCCAAACTCAAAAACCCCTCAAGGAGAGAATGGAAATTATAGCCTGACAAAGATGACATTTCTCAGGATTGGCTATCTCCAAAATGCAGCCTGTTGGTCACAATTGTTGAGTCATTAATTTCCTTTCTGGGCAAGCAATTAGTGCGCTATTTCCTGGGAAGAAAATTTCCCTTTGGATGGCAGTAACAGAGGCTGGGCAAATGATGACAGATTTGCAGAGGTTGGGCAGCTGCCTAATTCTTAGGAAAGATTCTGGCCAGATGTGTTTTACAGAGGAACACTTGCTTGTCCGTAAACATCCATACACATGTTCATTCACACACCACACAGAAATGCCAGCCGTGATCCAGGCCTCACTGTTCCCTGTGCTGTAAAGATAGAGTTCATGCCTAAAAACCCAATAAACTCCACAGCTGATGCCACCTGAAAAGTGTTACATCTATATAAATCAATGATATTTGATTTATACCAACTGAGAAAAACTTAATTTCTCTGCCTTTATTGGATCTTTGATTGAATAAAGATCATTAAAAAAACTATGACAATGTATACCTAAATATATCTTATTTGAACAAGGATAGAAAAGGAGAGAAATAAACAGACAGACTTTATTTTTCTTCACTGTTTGTTGTACAGTTCATCTCTCTGTTATTATAAGTGAAAACTAATAGACATTAATAAACTAAATATTTCTCACAGTGCATTTTATTTCTGTTGTTAGTGAGTGCTACTCACTTCAATTTCAAATCCAGTTTGGACTTCAGAGCATTAATAAAGTCAACTGATGAAACAAATTCCACCCTTTATGATCTTAAGCTCTAAAAGATTTACTAAATTCTCATGTCCTTCGATCTCATGTGACCAGCGCAGTCAGAGGAAAATATAAAAGCTGCAGCTGGGCAGATAAGATTTAGATTAAGACAACCATTACATCATAACAACACTAGGAAGAGGATCACAAGTGTTGAATTCAGTTTGGATGTTGCTCAAAGCAGAATGTAAAGCGGTGGGCAGAGCCTGTGAACCCCCTGCTGCTGTGCAAATCTCTGTTCTTAATGCAGCTGCAGCACTTAGGTAATCAAAATATGACACTATACATTTCTTTTTCAGTTAAACAGGGATAATTGTGAATAAACTTTCCATGAAAATCTTTCCACGAAAATCTTTCCACCACTGAACATGGCATTTCTTATTGAAAATTGATGCCCCACGGTCTTCAAAGGCCTTCAGGCACATGAACATTTTCTGTAAGGGCTTGGGTCTGAAGGGTAAGTGTGGTTCCTGGACATGTGGCCTGTAGGATGTGTAACAGGAGCCTGCCCTCAGTATCACATGGCCAAGGGTAGATGATGCTGTGCCCTTGCCAGTGGATTCCACTGCTCTTTGTGGAGCAATGTGCTGGACCAGGTCCTCAGCCCGTGCAGGTTTCTAGGGCATCAGTAGAACCTCAGGCTCCACCTGCAAAGCTGGCCACATGATTTAACACTTCTAGATATCAGCCCCAGGTTTTACTTGAGTGGTGGACCTGTGGCCTTAATCTACTGGGGGATTTCTCTGGGTAAGCAATGAAGTGCTCTTCCTTTCGCACCTCCCTCTCCACCTCCTCTTTTTCCCCCCACTTATCAAGTGAAGAGGGAAGGTTTGTTGGCTGGAGAAGAGGTGAGGAGGGGAGGAATAACACACATCTCTCTACTTCTCTGATCCTGGAGCTGCTGGCATGGGAGGCAGAGCCACGTTGTCTCTGTTCTCATTGGAATCTGTAGTTAACGTTCCCCAGGGGACAATTATTCAGTTGGGAGCTTTGCAAAGCAGTAGTGGTCTCCCAGGGGTCAGTCCCTTGAGGTAGGTGAGAGGAGTAAGAAAATGGGGACAATATTCTGGCTCTGTTTGCTAGGGTATTTCCTCTGTGTTGGTTGTTTTCGCCTGTTCCTGGAAATGCAAAGGGCCCAGAAGCAATTGTGGACCTGTCTGTACATGCTGATGTCAGCTCTCCTTTCAAGTTCATCCAAAGCTAGAAAGAAGAGTAATCTGAGAATTGATTTTTGCTTCTATTGAGTTCTGAAATATGTGTCAGATTCGAGCTTCAGAGAAACTGCTTATTCACCCACACAGGACTGCATTTTTTTAATATTTTCCTTTGCATTTTAACTGCACCCAGTGGACCATTCTTCCAAACAGAGAAATCAGATGCTCAGCTGAGTACCAGCAGCTTTTGTGATGTGTGTGATGTGTGTGCTGTGGTAAACAGCCCTTGCTTCTTCTGCTGCTGCATATAACCTGGACTGAGCACTTTTCTCCCCCAAAAATTAGTGTTTTGCTTTCTCAAACTATTTTTTTTTATTAAAAAATTAATATATATGTGTTTGTGGATAACTATTGATGAGGCCCTTACAAAAAGATTTTCCAGTCACAGTGAAAAATCCCAGTGATGTGGTTGGTCATGTTACACAGTACTAATCATTAAAGGGTAATAAATGAGCACCATTAAGCTCAGTTGATCTGTGGTTCACATTTCTTGAAGACGAACTGAACACCTAAATTCAATGGCCACTTTTTCCAAAATTAAGTATAGTCTTCACATGTTTATATTATTCTGAACCTTTCAGAAAAACATCTGTGGGGCCAGGTTCCAGCCAGAGTCCTGTCTGGAGCAGCACAAAACCAGGGAGTTTGGCTGCAGTAAAATTTGCTCCTTAATCTGAAGAGAAGAGTTAATTCTTGAGCAGCGAGGCAAGGTAACAGAGTGGTGATTGTCCAATACTTTGTGATTATCATAGCACTCATCTGCCACTGCAATATTGTCAGCGAGAACAGGATCCACTTACCATGCTGCCTTACAACCATCAGCACAGAGCACAGTAGATCCCAACTAGGACACATATCAGCATGTATTATGGCTGAGGGACAAAATAATTCTATCTGCAGGAATTTATACCTATAAACCAGAGCGTGTAACCTGCCTGGAGTGGTAAATCCTTGCTCTAGCAGATTTCTTCCCTGTAGTCAGGCTCTGTAGCAATGCAGCAAAGCCGGGGACCTCGTGGGCAGCCTAGACCTGCTAATGCACAGAGTTATCTCATATTAAGCTTATAGCCAGGAGCTGTTGAAACAAGATGGGCTTATATTTGTTTCCTTCAAGTGCTGATGTGAACAATACTTCACTCACGAGACTGTTTGCACAAAGTAATTAGGAAGGGTGTGAGCTTGCCTGACTGAGTTATGTTTCACAACTCAGTTGTGTGCTCAAGACTGCCTCTGCTACTCGGGCAGCACAGGTGGGCAGTCAAGATGAGTGCATAGGCTCGGTCTCAGGAGCAGGCTTGTGGCTGTGGCCATAGATATTCTCCTTTCTGTGCCTTTGTTCTCCATGTACTCTTTGTCTGTCTTGCCTATTCAGGCTATAAGAAATTTTGGGGCAGGACTTGTTTCTGTTGATATGCAGAGTGCTATGGTGCACTAGTCTGAAGTCCTCACCAGCTCTGTACATGCCCCAAAACCAGAATCAGTATAGTAAAACCAGCATGGTGTTTGACCATTAAAATTGTTGTGGAAGCTAATTAATCCAGGCAAATAGCACATTGACAAAGCTATATTGTCTCCTAGTTCCTTGCACTCTGCTGTTGCAAATAGCTACAGCCTATTTAGTTGAACAGCATTTAAGCTAAAGTGACCTTGGTGTTGAACAGGACTACTATATACTACGGTAAGAGAAACTAAGGACATTATCAAGTGGTGCCCAAATTACTTACAGCAGGGATAAGGAATAAGGTGAACAGCAGTTATTGTTCAGCAGTGCCCTGGATGCCAGATGTGACACCTTCATGGTCCAGGGTTTAAGCCTGGGGGAGTAGCTAAACAGATAGGGGAAAAAGAAAAAGAAAAAAAAAAGTAAAGCAAGAGCAGCACATATATAACTGTAAACCTGTAGTGCAATAAATTGGAAATTTAGGGGTGGCGGGCTGAAGAGAGAGAGAGAGGGGGGAAGAGAGAGACAGAGAGAAAAATTCAATGTTTTCCCCACTGATAACACGTAGAACTGTAAGTCAGTGCAAAAGCCAGAGCTCTGTCCATCTTTGATGGCATGGAAAGGGGCTAAATTTTCAAAAGTTGCCTTTTCTTGTTAGGCTTGTAGAAAGGCAGAGACAAATGATTCATAAGCAAGAACTACTTTTTATAAGAGGTTTTTTTTTTTTACATCTAGAAGATAAAGAACTCAACACAAAAATTTTCTGTCTCAATACAGCTGTTTCACAAACTATGAACTGAATGAAAGTAGATTTAAACTAGTTCCAGGTTATAGCCTGTAAAATAAGGCCAGGATAGCTGTTGAGCTCCTGTCTTACTGAGGTAATAGGAAAATAACTTGATTTATGCTGAGTCCCTTTGACTGTGTTTATATCTGGACTTGTGGCAAAAACTTCCGGAGTGAGGCATTCCTACTCTTATTTCTGTAACTTACACCACTTTGTTTTGTAATTTTTATTTTTGGTAATCTCTTTTGTAAACAGAATGTCCTGCAGAGACCTACAGTAGTGAGTCCAATGCAAACAGGACATCAAAATGCATTACATTTAAAAACACATGCTGGTGTATGGTTAAGATTACGACATTCAGGACTACAGTCTGTAACATTATATAGGGCTACACTATACAAACACTTGAAATGAAGAATTTCTCACACAGTTACTATTATTTTTGAGGGAGTTTGGGTTTCTTAGCACCTTATCACAGACTTTAGTAATCTTTCCTTGAAAAATCCTTCCCCTTCCTTTCTATGTGACAGAAATCGGTATGTAACCAGACGGCGGGGATATCTTTACACGGGTATTCTGCTCAGGCAAACTATAACAGACCTCGAAGGCAGCTGGGATTTGCAGGTAGCCTCAGCTCTGGGCAGTGAATGCCGCTGAGCCTGGGAAGCAGCCTGGCATGCAGAGCCCACCGGGCAGCAATGAGACCGCTCAGACCCATCTCTCACCTGGACCCCCTCCTCTCTCCCACTGGTAGCTCAGCTGCCACCACCCAGGTACTGCCCTGAGCACCTGGCAACAGTTTTCTGGTCCCCAGTGTCTGTCCCCTTGCTTGTGTCCCCTTGCTGTCCCTGCTGCTGTCAGATGCGGGTGGCTAGATGTTGCAAGAGGCAGATGGGGCAGAGCAGGGTGCAGGAGCCTGGACGACTGCCCATACTTCAGTCTCAAGTTCAGTGGCTCCTACTAAAAATGTATAGAAAATGCAGAAATAGGTAACATCCCCATATTTCAACTTATGTCCTTGTATTGAAAGGAAGTCCGATATTAAATCAGAAATCTAGCAACCTATTTGGGGCTTACTCCAGCCTTGCTGAACAGCTTAAAGTGGGGGGTCAGGGCTTAGCTCTGTCTGGTAGAGTAGAAATATGTGAGAAGGTTTGGCCCCTGTAGAAGATAGTTTCCAGTCTAATTCACTTCAGTGATTTCTGTGTTTGTCTTGCAGCTCGTTCTGCAATGAGATGGAATGCTTCCTTGTGTGGGAACTTACTGTTTTGTAACCAGCTTGTGCAAAAAAAATATTACTTTGATAGAGAGATCATTCAGTTTAGGCAGCCTCCAAGTTTTACCCAGGCCTTACAGACTGCTTAATTCGCTCATATACCACAGGAGTGTGTCCCAAGTTTCTCAGATAACTTTGACTACTCCCTCACGCATAATTAATTTAAGGCAACCCTGAAAGCAGCACAGTTTACTCTCTGTGGAAAGCCCTGTAGCTCCAGCACAACTTAGTCCTTCCCAGCTCCTTTTTATCCATCGACTTTCTTGCAGTGAAAGAAATGGCAGTGCAGGAGCTGCTGAGAGACAGCATCCCTACAGCCATAATGCTGCCACATTAAGACAAGTGACAAGGTAGCTTTTAAAAATCTCCTGACACAGCTGAAAAATAATGTTTGCTCTAAAAACTTGTCTAACCATATTAGTCAAAAAGAGCGACTTGACGAAGAAGAACAAATTCCAGTCTCCGTGAAGGCAGCAGAAATCTGGAATTACTTTCTAATGACTGAAGTGCAGTTACAAAAGATTTCCACTTGCAGAGGCAAGATCAGTTTTGGGCCCATATCACAAGCCACGTTTTAATGACGTTTTAATGACAATTTGCCCCAGGTGTGGCTAAAGTGTGTATATGGATTTTAGTCAGGAGGAATAAATACCTGGGGACATTCAAGACTTTTTTTACACGCTGGTAAGATAGAGGCAGCACTTGTGAATTAAAAACAGTCCTAGAGACAGCCTTTGGACATTGCTTTCAGAAAGATTGATTCTTATCATCTTATCAGCCGACGCATATGACTGCAGAACGCACTGAGAGCTGTTTCCACAGCTATGACACAGAAATGACCGGCAGATTATCTGCTCAAGTACAGAAGGTCAGCAGTCTTGCTGGGATCTCGGAATACAAGGAGGACAAATTCCTCTCTGTTACCAGGTACAAGTTAAAAGAGAAAAAAAAAAAAAAAGCAATCTATTTTAATGGAGTAACTCTGGATTTACACTGTTACAGCTGAGACCAGAATTTGGCTCATTGTGTCTAGATATATCTATGAATAACCCTCTTAACCTGTTGGAAGGTTAATGATGGAAAATGTTCCCCATAAAAGTATATATATTACAGCTGTGTAAATATATTAAAAAACCCCAAACTGTCAGCAAACTTGCTGGCAGACATATGAATGTTTCAACAAGTTCTCTGTACTCCACATAGCTTCATTTTTATTCTCTACATAGATGCACACACACACACATATATAGACTTAATAATATTTAAAGGGTACAAGACTCTTAAGAGAGCTAATTTTGATCAGTAAGCTCTCCCAAACAAACAGGATCCCGTTGCAGATACATGCTATGGGGTGTGCTGCTTATGAACCACATTTGATAAGCCCTACCTGGTTGCCAACTGTAAAATTCAGCTAGCAATCTATGTAATAACCCTGAGACATAAGAAAAAGAAGGCCTTTTTCTCTACCTTCATATCTTCCAGGGGAGAACAAAAGACGCCCTAATGATGGCACTAGAGTCTCCCCAAAAATTCCTCAGCAAGAGCAGCTGGGCTCCTCGTGTTATAGTTGCTATAAATTACTTTTATTATAGGCTAGCGGCAATTTTTTAAGAAGCAAGGAAGAAACATGGAGTAGGTGTCTTTAAGTACCGCTGCCCCTTGGAATTCCTTCTGGAGAGACACAAATGACAAATTCAGGGCTAAATCTAGAGACACAATCGGTCCTTCATTTTTATAACTGTGTTTAATCAACAAAGTGACTCCTGACCCAAACTTGTATGTCCACTATTTCAGTGGAAAAAAAGGGGGGTAAGGGAGGATTTGACACATACTTCTGGTATTTTTAAAAGCTAATAAACTGGTTAAATCTCTATAACTGAGTAGTTATAGTGAACAGTTAGTGTTTTTGGCAAGACTGTTAAGACATATTTACAGCATGCAATTGGAAAATAAGCTTGTTATAAATAAACTATTCTCAGTGACAGATTAAGAAAATATTGGGTATGTACAAAATGACAGCATTAAACAATGAAAGTATTTCCTGAGGAGCTGAGCCTTAGCAAAAGCCACAGACAAAATATTTTTAGTGGCATTCCAACACTCTGTGTTTCAGAGCCATTTATAACAGAGCTCATTATGAGATATTCCTTTCTGCTACAGGCCACAGCTGGATATACCAAAAAATAACCCTCAGAAAAAAAAAAGATTAAAGAAATATTTACCTACGAGAAAGAGTCACAGTACCTGGCTTTATTTCATACAGCTAATTTCTTCTCTTCAATCCACCACGTGGGTTCAAGAGAAGAATTTGCCCTTATGTCTCCAAATCCTCAAGATCCCTCCTCTCCTGAGGACTGCTATAAATCCTCAGTCATTCCCATCTGCAGGAACACAGAAATTCCAGAAAAAGGCTTCTGCAGAAGCCTGGCAGGGCATAAGGATACCTGTACGTGTGGGCTGCAATTACCTGTTCCCCTACCATCCTCCTACAGCACAGTAGCTGTGAACCCTCTTAAGGCACATGCAAAATGTATCCTGACTTCAGCTATTGTGTTGGGCATGAAAACTAGCTTTCAAGTGAGTCATGCTGCTAAAAGCTCAGGTATACTTTCTTGTTTGTTTAGAACAGCTAAACCAAACCACTAAACAAATATTGGTATTATAGCTCTTTAAGGCCTAAGATGGGATTGGGAGGTGGAAAGTGAAAAGAAGAGAGCACAAGTGTAAAAATGTATAGCTTCTGAACAGCAGTGGCCTGAATGCCTTCAGGGCACTGGGAGGACAATGCTCAGAGGAGGCACTTTGCAGGCTTTGTAAAGCATGAAGGCATCATCACCAGTGAAGCTAGCCTGCAGGTACTGGCCAGCTGTGTAAGTGTGCAGTGGCACCAAGAAGGGCATTTTGGCTGCTTCCCCTTGGGCATGTATCCACCTTAATAACCTTCGCGGTGGTCTGCCTTGTCCTTCTTCTGCTCATGACTCAAACCACAGCTCACCACAAGCACTTTTGCTTTTACATAACAGTTTTGTCTTCTTCCAGGCTGTGGCCTGCTCCCCTGGGGTTTTCACCTTGTTCCTCCCAGGCAGGGCGATGGCATAGTCTGTTACTGACCCGGGAAAGATGCTCCAGGGAGAAGTAGGGTGGAAGGAGGCAGAGAGGTATCATCCCTTTGCTCAGGGGACAACTCTATGGAGAGAGCTACATCCAATTTTCCTTCCTTTCCTCTCCTTTCCTGTGTGAATGGTGTTGATAGGGTGTGTGTAGGGAAGGCTGCCAGGCTCTTTCAGCTGCCTAGCTGGTATGTTCTCCCAGGGAGCAGACATGTAGGTAGAGCTGCCAGTTGGCTTCCCTAGCTGCACTTGCTGTATAAATATGTACACTCTTCATATGTTTGCCTTTCTTTTGAAGAATACTAGTTCTCGGGTCTCTAGATAACTGCAGCCCAGCACACATCAAGTGCCACCTTGTCTTCTCACCCTTTGTATGCCCTCTGGTGTGCTGACTAAATGTATCTGATGCCAGTTGTAATAGAGATGCACTGTATGACAACAGCCCTGTCCTAGAAATGAGAGGTGAAGTGGACAGTTTTTTTGTCCCTCTGATCACTGGGGATGCCACACATTCTGAAATAGCAAGCTGTAGCTGACTAATAAGAAGTCCAGGTATTCCCTGTTATTTTACAGACAGCTGTCTACTGCATCAAGAGTTTATTTAAGATCTTATACTTCCTCCATAAAAGACCATGGAGGTACACTGACGAGCTTCAATGGGAGCTGAATCTCATTCCAGATTTTTAATAAGTAAAGAAATGTTAGTTCTTCTAATCAGGGTGATCCAGCTTTTTCGATGGCAAATTTTAGATCCTTTTTGGGCAACGTGGAATTGGCTCTAGGAAGGTACAAGGGTATTCATACCTCCAACTCCTCCTTCCAAGACACAGAACAGCAGTGACGGCACATCTTCTGAGCTCATAGAAAGATTTCACAGGCCTGTCCTAACCTGTGATCCTGCTGCTGTTTTGAATGATACATGCTACGTGGTGGGAAATGAGTTTGAGAGCCCAAATTCTATTGTTCCAAAGGAAGTCTAATGTAACTGAGATGAGATTTTTGGCATTTCTACTGGCCTGATTTTGTTTTACTGTCTGGATTGCTTCGTGCTATGAAGGGCTACACAGTAAGCAAAACTGTTGCAATGGCCAGAATTTCCTTATGGGATTGTTCCAGTGACTTGAAAACTTAACCAGGAAATCAGATGGTTCCTTACAGAAATGCATTAATTATATACTTCTTTTTTTCCAGACTGACCTCAGGAGGATCGGTAATGTACTGTAGCCAGGTATATTTGCTAGTTGTTGCATATTTTTTTCCATTAATCATATCACATTTTGAAGCTAAGAATTTGATAGTACTTGAGAGATGTTTTAGATCAGATAGGAGTGGACAAATTCTATTCGTAGGTAGTGTAAAAACAGAATAGTCCCTGTAGGATTTCTTTCCCTGGTACAAAATCTCATTCCCATTGAATAAAATGCAAGAGTGTCTCAATTTAGACAGGGTTAACTGGATCCACTGGGGGGTACAGATGAGAGTAACAACAGAAGACTAATGGTTGAGTCCATAAGGCATGTAGAAGTAAAAATGAAATCCGATAGAAAGATTACTGTATTAAACAACAGTTAGGATACTACATGTTTTAATGAATCTGTATTTACTGTGGGTAGCTATATGCATAAGAAAAAACATTTTTACTGTGAAGGTGGTTCAACAGCAACTGGAAGAAGTTGTCCAAAGAACTTGTGGAGTCTCCATCCTTATAGATATTCAGAACTGGACTGGTCACAGTCCTGAGCAAACTGCTTTAGCTGGGGGGGTGGACTGGATGATCTCCAGAGGTCCCTGCCAACCTCAGCCATTTTGAGATTTTGTGATTCTGTAGTTTCAGGGTCCAAAGGAAAGTTTAAGAAAAGCTAAAATATACCCTTTTCTAAAACTTTGTGCTTTAAAGCCTCCAGCTTCTTCCAGGAACAAATAAAAGCTTTTGCTTTGTAGACTTTTTGCATGGAAAGTTGTTGTAAATATGAAGTGCAGCAATAACACAACATACAAAAATAGTGGAAGGTAAATAAGAAATTTGGGTACATATTTTCCTTTCTTCCTGGATCTCCTAGTCAAAGGCACAACATCACAAGGACTGAGTGCTGGAGGATGGGACTACATCCAGAAAGCACTAATTCTTGTAAGCTGGAAGCATAATCAATAATCATATAGCAGAATGGAGAGTCACCAGTATTGTACTGCCCTTCAGAAATCTGCTGTTGCAAAAATAGGTATGGTGACTGTCATGTTCAAGACAACTAGCTAATGGGCAATTATAGTCAAATTCCTTCAATTTTCCCTGTAATTAGAGTAATTATATACCCAACTTGCCTATATCCCAAGCTGTGAGCATGCTAGAAAAAGTAATTTGTTTTCATGAAAATCTTATTAAGCTGCACCATCGGTATTAATCTTTCCCTGTTAAAAACTTTGTTATTTCCAATAATTGAAGTCCGATGTATTGTGCGTTTTGTATTGCAAAATCCATCTGTATTTTCCCTCAGGGCAAAAGGTCTGAAGCAGCTGTTAATGGAGAAAGGTCTAACAGTATAAATCATTTGAATTTCTCTTCAGTTTGCTTCTAAGTAACAGCTGCTTTAGTCTACTTCACAGCACATTATGTTTGTAAAACAATGCAAATTGGGCTGTGTTTCAGTGGTTGTCCTGTCTGTCTGGTGAGTGTTAATTCAACATAGTGCTGCATTTTGCTGTCATATTTATAAAGAACAATTGACTCCTATCCTGGGAATTTTCTGTTTGGATGCTCTCCACCTTTTGAAGTATAGTAAGAGATTGACTTCAGTTGGAGTAGGAGATATTTTTTTCCCACAGAAACATACATATCTGAGCAAATTCTTTGCTGCTGTATTCCTTGTGCAATCCAGTTAAGGGAACAGAGTGATATGTGTTGTGTATGACCTTCCCCTGTGCACAGGTAGTTACAGGTCAAACCTGAATGGAACCTCTCTGAAATATTTACTGTACCTAATAGTCATCTAAGTTGGAGCAGCTATTTTTGCACAAGCATCCTTTATGTGTTTCACTGACACTGAAAGGATAACAATGCCAAATTTTTTTTTTCCTGTCTGCTTTATTATTTTATATTCATAAACCTGATATTAAGATACACAGTTTCACTTTACTCTTAGTGTATAGCTAGGATCTGCGCCCTTTCTGTTTCCACAGTATTTTTTTAATTTGCTAGTGTTCCCCCAGACAGTTTTAAACAGTTTATATTTCAACTAAGCTTGAGGTAGATGTGGTAACTATTTGAGAATAGTTTTGCACATTCTGATTCACTTTCCCTCTCTTATGTTTATAAGTTCATGCATCTTTGCTTCTCAATGAATTTTGGGTCTTTATTTCTTTGAGGAGTAGAGAATTCCTACTCTTTAAGCAAATATACTCATATATGTAGCACCCATGCAGATGACAAAAGTTGTCAAATGCTGTAGTGACGTCACTGTAGTTGGTGTTACTACATGCATCAAAAGTTCTTAACTTTGTTTATAATGCTTTTAGGTGGTGCAGTGGCCAATACATGGTCAGGGGAACACTGATAGACAAGCTCCGGTAGGTCTTGCTAGTTAAATCAGCACTTCTTTCAAGAAGATATGGCCCCCAATTGCAGAGCTGTCAGAATAGAACATTTTACTGCACCTCAGCTGTTCCATTTTACAGTCCTGTACATGAGCTTAACTTAGCAATAGAAGTTGTTTTGCATTAAGACACCAGATTATGAACTGGAGCAGCTGAGGTGCAGCAGGTTTTGCTGTATCTGGAACAGGAGCAAGAATTTCTGGCAAAGGGTCAGTAACAAACAGCTGGGATGGGGGAGAAGAGGCAGTAAGGTCTTAGCCACCACAGCTGTTTGCTTAGTGAATGTAAGTCAGAGCCTTGAGATAAGCATATAGTCAAAAATAGTTGAATAGTTCATGAACCACCTGTAGTCTGAAATACATTCACAGGCAATATTTGTTGGACAGCTGTAAATGATGACTGAAAGTACCCATATCTGCTCTTGGATCATTTGCACAGAGAAAAGAAAGCTATGTCTGTAGTATAAAATATTCATCATAAAGCTCAAGGCCTTGTACATGGACTTTGAAGGTAAAACATTTTGAATGGAGGTGACTTCTTTTGGGTGTGTCCTTGTAACCAATGTGTCCATATAACTTTGCAAAATGCAATCTATTTGAAGTTCTTCTGCAAATGGCACCATGGCACCTGCCCTTTACAGTACTGACATAGTTTATTAGGAAACACAACAATACAAGTCAGAGGATATTGAGGGAAAAAAAAGCTATGTCACCAGCCAAAAAAGGCTTTTGGTGTCAAAATACTCCTTCTGTTTTTTACCCTTGTTGTTCTGATCATTTTCTGACTCTCCTCTACAGAGAAGCACCCACAGCTATTTATTTATTGATCGACATTCATATCTATAAAACATGTGCCCACTGCCCAAGCATCTGGGTGGATTTACATTCACAAAAAGCCTAATAAATAATTCACAACATATTACCAACAACTGCTAGAGAAAAGAGAATCCTGAAGCTAATTAATATCTGAGAGCACAAAAACCCTCTAGAAACATCAGGTCTAACCAATTTCCTCGCTAAGTCTGCTAAGATAACAGGCTCCATGGATTTTCTTAGGAAGCACAGGGAAACAGGTAAGTTTTACTCTGTGCCCTAAAGGCTAGCAGGACTAGCAGTCCAGCTGGAAAACAAATTCTAGAGCTGAGCATTCTTCACAGCAAATATTTTCCCATATATTACTGAAACTGGAACTGACAACAGAAATGCTCCAGGTGAACTCAATGGCTTAAAAGATAAAGGAAAGAAAAAAAACAGATCCCAGACCATTTAGGGCTTTGTAGCTTATGCCAACATGTTCAATATTATCGCTCCACAAACAAAACTTTATAGAGTGCTTTCATAAAAAATGCACTCGGAACTAAGAGTAAAATGTCCATGGAGTTCATTTATGAAGCGATAAAAGTAAATTAGTCATGGAGCAATAGAATAAGGTAAAATCAAATCAGATTTGCTTATTTGAACACTTTACAACATGGAAAATAAAAGACAATAATTTGGAAAAAGTTTTCTGTCTTAACAATAAAACCTTTAAGCTGTCAGATACATTATCTTGCATTTAATGTGAGGGCAGGCAAGTTGAAAGCTGTTTAGAAACCTGCAGAACTCATTGACTTATACAATAAGAATCTGGCAGATAAGTAAAATTTACAGAGTTCTGCTGATGTAGGCTGTATGTTTATGACCTTGTGGCACATGCCTCCAAGGATTTAAGCGCAAGAAGCTGACACTAGTCAGAGATTTGAAGGGTTGCTTGGTGGATTGCATTGCACAAGTGCTGGGGTTCCCTATGTAGTTCAAACCTGTTGGGTACGATATTATTCTGGCAGCTGCTTTGCTCACTGATATGATTAGGAAGGGGAATCTTTCTTTGTCCTGGGGTGAGCCGAACAGCTTTATCACTTCACCAAAGATGGTGGGAGCTCTTGTCCTTAGTTCTAAATTAGGGCAATTGTGTTGAAGAAACATTTTTCAACATGTCTAAGGAGAGTTTAGAGGAGACTGTTGAATCTTGGGAGGAAGTATGGAGAATCATCATGGAGAGAACATGATGGAAGACAAGAAGAGGAAAAGTAAACTACTTCTACTCAAGCCTGAGAACATTCAAAATGTGTAACTAATCAGGACTCATAAAATTATAATCCATGTAGAACTTTTTACTTGCTGTATATCCCATTTAAGAAAATCTCAGAACTCCTGCTGTCCAATGGCCTGTAAATTCAAAAATATGGGAAAATCCAAGAATCCCCCCCCCCCCCCCCCAGTGACATAAACCTCATTATTTCCTCTATTAAACACAAGGCAAATTCTGTTATTTGTCTTCTCCCATGTCTGCTGACTAAAATCAACACCACAGTGTAGCTGGGGCCAAGCTAAGGAGGGACCACTGAGAGAGGTTCTGTGGTGAAATTCAGCTCTACTTGCTTCCCAGCTTTGTCACTCTCTGTTAGGTTTCTACTCAGCCAGCAATTGTCTTTTGGACAGTACTGAAGAGCTTGGAGTTATGCATTTATATTCAGTGTAGGACCATTGATTAAAAATGGCGGTACAAACTTACTCAGACCATGGTCAGAACACTTTTTGTATCCAAGCTTGTGCCTTACCTCAAAAAGAAGTTGACATGATGGTTTTTATTGTTTGTTTCCTAGAAATAGAGCTCATTCTTCCAAGATCACACCTTCAGAAGCACAGATTTTGACCACATAGTTTCTGTTGACTCCAACCTGAGATTTCCTGATTACCAGACTGATAGTATCAACACACTATCTTCAGCGCAGGCATTTCTATTTTATTCGCTTCTTTTTACAGCCAAGTTATCATTCTTACACAAACAGTAATAGCAGGTAATCAGAGACATGTTCCCTAGCAGTGTGAATAGCACAGGTGTCTTTTTTTGTTTCTTTCTGCTGGAGGTTGGTTCAAGTTGGCACTAGTGCCACCTGAAGTGCAGAGCAGAGTCTGTCACCTGTGCAACCACCATCTGTCCTACCTACAAATTCAGCAGGAAAGGACATAGACAAAAAGAGAGGAGCCTCTTGGTGATGTTCTTCCTGCTGAATTGCTCCATCAATATTTCAGGATAGGGAAGGACCTGCTGCGGGCCCCGGTGAATGGCGTCACAGACCCTGTGGACCTCACAGGTCCAGATGGGCTCCCAGGAGGGCACCAGCTGCCAGCCCCCCATGAGGAGGCCCTGAGGCACTGGGAACCCCCTTGTGCTTCCCAGCATGCTCCTAAAGCAGCCATGCTGCCCGAGACTTCACAGAGAAAACTCCCCAGAGTCGTGAATACAGCTCCAGGGTCTAGTCCAGTAGTTTCTGTGTTGGTGAATAAGAAATGATGTGCTGACTGAAGGTATACAATTTTAAGGAATATTCACTCCTGATCTCTCTTCTTCTTATTTCTTTCTGTGCGGATCGTAACTCCACAGACAGCATATGAGGGGTCTATGTGGAAGATTTCTGCTACCACAGAAATCATCAACAAATCTTTGTTGTGCAACTCTTTTCTGATCCTCCATAAAATCTCCTGCTCTTTGTGCTTCAGAATGTGGCACAGACATTCACGGAGATCAGTGACTTTTCAAATCCCATCCCAGAGTTTTTGCAAAGGACAGATAAATCAGTCTACCAACACTGTGACAGTCAGAAAAGTAAGCTTTACATTGGTAAATGACATGGACTGTGTTTCTTCCAACAGGATGCTTGTACAGGACATTGAATGTCTGGTCCAGTGTGTTGTGCATAATCATCACTAAGACCAAACAGAATATTCCAGTATTTGAGAATGTCAAGCCATTTATGTTTTTACAATGTCACAGACAAGTTAAACTATGATTAAGATCTTTGCTCTTTGCAGAGTAATTTCCAAAGCTGTAGCAAAAACTTTGTAAAAGATACAGATGCATACTTTTTTATCAGCCTTCTGGGATAAAATTAGATGTCGTATAGGTCTGTGCATATCTTGAATTTTCTGAATTCAGACATTTTTTCACAAAAGACAAGATTGATCTTAACTAACTTCACCCTATATAAAGTTAAGTGTATATAAAGTTAAGTGCAATGCCAAAAAGTGGGCAGATGGGCTCCCTGTCAAAAGAAAGGAGGCAAGTCTAGTTGGCAGTTTGTCTTATTCTAAACTGGGTGTTTAAGTTATCCTGGCAGATTACCACTCTGGAAGTGCCTCTCTTTACTGAGTATAGAGGGGTTCCAGAAAAGATAAGACCTCCTGCTATTTGACAGATGCAATCCGTCCTAGCTCCAATAAATGCAATCCCTGTTTTACACACTTAGAATGTCCCAAGTATAGTTTCCAATACTGTATCTCTGTTTTACTGGGCCAGATTTAATAGACCTGTAACTGAGTGCAAAGACATTAGTCATGAGAGGTTACTGACAACAGGTGGTAAGCAGTTGGCAAGAATGACCAGGGTTTTTTTTCAGTATTTTGTAAGGTTAAGAAATTCATTGCAGCAGGATGCAAGGAGCGAACTTGGCTAAAGCCAGTGCCACTGCAAATACCATCATGGCTAGAGCCATGTATATGGAAAACATAACCCCAAGTTCACCAATCTTAAGAAAACCTCCCATGAACTTTCCTAGGCCACATTTAAGATTTTAAGTCTACAGTTGTGTATCTTACCATTTTCTGCAGGAGGTTTCAAATGACTTCTGTGTAAGCATCAAGGTTCATGAATTCATCCACCTGCATAAAGATGGAAGAACACATTCATATGAACACAGTGCATTGAATGCATGAAGTACATCACAGAAGCAGCAGATCACACTTCAATTTATTTACTAGTGAGTTAACAAAACATTATAACAGAGACTTTATTATAACGTAGAATGTGAAAATGGGTAAGGGTCTGATTCTGAAAATCACTGAGTGCCTGAAAGGCCGTGTGGAATTGATAGATTCCATGGGAAACACAAAATGCTGTGCAAAATCTGCACTACAAGAGTGTCTGTCATCATGGCACTGCCCATCAGACTAAATAAATACAACAGCTGCACTTACTTCCCTTGCCTCTGATTTTCTTTCTTTGGTTTCTAAGACCAAAGAGAATGATGAAGGTTTATGCAAACACATTTTCCTTCCTTCAGATGCATTCTGATATATCTACCAGTGTTTATCACTCTAACAACAAAGAAAAAGGAGGTGTAGTATTTTAGTCCTTTCTGCAATATTTCTTTAATCAAGTTCTGTGCTATAGGAAGTTCAGTCAAAAGTTAACTACTATGAACTACTGAAGTGATAACAAACAAATACTGCAGAAAAGCTTCCCAGCTTCGGGACCAAGTCTATGACGTTTCTCTTTTGTGACAAGTCTGGTTCAAAGCTTGTAAACAGCCGTGTTAGTAAAATGAGGTAACAAGTTAGAAAGAAAAAAAGTCTCATGAATATTTCATACTCTTTCATGTCATGTCTGCAATATTTTTCTTTTTCTTTCCTGCTCTAGATTAGCATATACTGTGGTTACAGAGCTGGCAGGGCACAGTGCAGATACCTGAGCAGAAGCATATTGCTGCAAACCGGAGTTGTGCAATCCTGAATACTGTTGGAGGCAAAAGCAATAGATCTAGTGTCCCACAGCAATGGCTGTGACACAGCTGCTTCTGTCTTACATAGGTTGTGTTGTTGGGATGAAGCTTAAGCAATTGTGTGTCTTCCACCTCTCCTGATTATATTTTGCAGAATCTCTCTTCTGCATGATAAGTTTTTTATCTGCACCAAGTGAATATTGTTCTAGCTTGTCTTTTGTTATTGCTGTGATTGAAACTACGTATGAAATTTCAACCAGATCTCCAGAGACTGGAGACTGTATTTCTGTAACATCACACAGACCATTTTGTATTGTTCAGAAGCACAGACTAACTTAAGACAAATTCTTAGAACAAGCCAACCTTTGCAGTTAAAGTTCTTCACTTGTAAAGCTGCAGAATTATTACACCTGTATTTACACATACAATGTATTATTTTAAAGATAAGTTAATTGTAGCATCCAAAGTAACACCATCTTTCCTAAACAAAAAAACAAGATCTACTGGCACGGTCTCAAATACTTATTCTTTACTGCTGGCGAAATGTGTATTGTTTAAATGGTGACAAATATATTCAGTTTACTCTCAGCTTTCTCCTGGTGATTAGATCTATCTACAGTAGCAATTAACCACTTAACTTGTTTTATCACTGTTTGTATTAGGAAATTAGTGAGTCTGTTTCCACTTGGATGGCAACAAGAGACCATCTAAGTTGGGAGAGCTTCTAATTCTTTCATTCAACATGACTCGTGTAGTAAACTTGAAAAAAAAAAATCCTGAAGCCATTTACTCATCCATGCCGAGGAGTAAAATTTCATTTCTGTTTTCATGTGATTTGCTGTTTGAAGAGAAGTGGCATCATTTTTAGACTGCCTCACTGACTTGGGAATCATGAAACTTATTTTTAAAGGGAGTTGGGGCATGCGTACTCCATGCTGTGGCACCCTGTGCAGGGACACCCCAAGTCTGGGTTTTGGGACCTAAGACAGTATCCTCACGTAGCAATGTGCCATTCTGTGAAGATGTAGCAACCTGTATGGAGCTACTCCAGGAATCTCCCAGCTGAGTTCCTGGGATGATATAGACATGATGTCAAGCACTTGCATGACTAAGTATCATTAAAAATCAATGGGATACTCATTTCTGTTTCCAGTAAGGATTTATTCCTGTAGAGTATAGATGCTTCTATTCTTTCACCCTTTCATGGGAAAAAGTTGGCAAGGACTTCAAGAGAAGCTTGTTAGTATCTTTTATACTGTCCCAAGGTTATATGCCCAAAGTTAGTAGCGACTATACAGTTGTGTAGGGTAAATATTTTTCCATGGGTATAATTATGTTCCTGTTTATTTTAATTCCTTTTTTCTGCTTAGTGTCCTTGTACCTATATCTTTATTTTCTTTTCTGATGCTCTGTATTACCTAACTCCGTAGAACTTTACTTGTGGACCAATATATATTTTGACCAAAACCATTACATTTTGGCGACCTGCCCCTTGATGTACAGGATGGAATTTCCCCGCTTCCCAAGTGCTGGAGGCCACACATCAGGTAGTAACTAGATTCACTTTATAGTCAATAGAGCAACATAGGCAGTTTTAGAGTTCACTTCATCTCCTCCCAGAGCAGAAATCTGAAAGAGGCTTGATGAATGAATTTGCCTTTGGCTCTTTGTTGACAAGCAAGAATACAAATGCCCACTTTTCTCAGCTCACATGTGCATGTGTAACCTTAAATGTTATGACTTCTCTTCATTGAGGCTTATTCTCCATAGCAAAATTTTTTGGTAAGTCACTGGCTTTAAAATGTTCCCAATGAGGACAACAATTGCTGATGTGACTATGAGCCAATGCAAGGTCAGGATGACTGTGTCTGGTCTGGGCTAGATACTTATTCAGTCTTCCGGTTTCTTCTATGTGGTTCATAAGATCAGACTTTAAACAGCAGCTTCTTTGTCTTGTTCCAGAGCCATGCCTATTAAAAATGGTTGTATTCCTGGTTCAGTTAACATTCCATTTACTAGTGAGCTGAACATCTTTTTGTTCCTCTTATCATAAAGAGAAGATTGCTGGTAAGCCTAAAATTAGATCCATCAGTTGTGTTGTTTAGTTTGTGAACATATATGTGCTTGTCACACCACCCCTCTGTTCTGCCTGTCCACTCCATTCTCCTAAGTAGGCAGACACTGAAACACATGTTATAGAGTTGTGCTCCCTGAGAGCACTGAGGAGGGAGAGTCTTGCATGCTTCACTACCTTACCTGCACACGGGAACAAGGGAGAGAAGAGGAGTGGTAGGGTGGTGTGACCTGCATGTATCTACACAGAGATTATGAACAGTCCACTTATTCCTCTGGGTTTGCTGTGGCCACAATGCCATGAGGAAAGTTGAATTTTAGCAGTACTGTGCTTTGTCACAGGGAGGAATCTTGGTTCTATAGGGCAGTGGACAAAAATAGCATTCTCAAATGAACGGATGGTTAAAAATGGGACCTGTCAGTCTTAATAATGTCAGTTTAAACTTGAACTCAGTATTTCTTTTGAATGTGCAGAGCTATGAATGACACAACAGATTCACATTTAGCTGGTGGCTGGCACCCACAGCATACAGAGGCAGAGTGCAGCTACTGTTTTTTAGTGGTGCAACTGTATTATAGAGCTGCTTAATGTTATACAGGGAACCTGGAGGGGAAAAAAAAATAATCACAAAGGGTGTTAAAATCAAGTCTGCTGGGAAGCTCTAATTATAGCTGTTGCACAAAATGTTAAGGCCCATATCTAAGTCAGCTTCTGCATGTTCGTACCTTTTGCCAGCACAAAATGCAAGAACTTTCTCTCTTCCTTCCTCCATTTCATAGTGGTCTATAGAAAGGTGGAGAGTATTGTTTGTAGAGAGGCAGGATATCAAAATTTTGCTCTGTGCTGCCTATGGTTGTAGAGATTGAAGCAATTATGGGCAGTGTTCAGCTTTGTACAGGCATGAGGCTACGTATTAAAGAAAACACTTAGAAATCTGTGAATCATCCCCCAAGCTCCAGCATATTTTCTAAAAGCACTCCAAGAAGATCTGTAGAGACTTAGAAAAATTGCTAGTACATTTCCAGCACTCTAAAGGCATTCTGAGACTACCATGTTTCCATGGTAGGGGATGCTGTGGGATACTGATGAAGATTAAGTAAAATGAAATAAATCTCTTTCCTGTACAGACCAGGTAGACCTTAGAAAGTTTAGGTTTCTGTTTTTTAGCTGTTTGTTTGTTTATTTGCTTGTTTGTTTGCTTGCTTTTGTTAAATATCTATTAACCCACCACCATCTGTTAATAGATCAAAAGAAAACAGCTGGGATTATAGAGGGGTGAGAGACAGGTTTTTTTGTTTGCTTGTTTTCAGCACTGGACAGCAGAGTGAATGATTAAAGCTTGTTTCATGAAATTAAAATGGTTTGGGGTTTAAAATAGTGTAATCCTTTCCTTAAACATGAATCTTTCTTGTGATAGAATGAGAATAATTTGCAATTTCTCTAAGAGTAGTCTTCCAATAGCAGTTATCCACTCGTTGATAACACTGATAGGCAAAGCCAACCTTGTATCATGGCATAGTTATAGCACATATGGCAAAATTAATGAGTTTAAAACCATGTCTTGTGTATACTCCCATGTGATGACAGAAGGTATGTGAGGTGCCCATATATGGGCAGAGGCTGAAAAGGCCAAAGACTTGGGGAAACGCTGATGTTTTGTTCAACAGGAAAGACCAAATCACAGCTTAGCTCTGAAGAATATATTGCAAAACTAGACTCCATGTTCGAGACTGTAACTGATTCACTGGACATGGGGAAGAGCAGACAGCCCATGATACCACTGACCAGAATGGTGAATGTTGCACAAAATCTCAAAACAGGTGAATCTAAGGGCCTAAAATACTTACAGAATAAAAAAAACCAAGCAATCTTCTGCAAAATACTAACAAAACCAGAGTTTTTACAGGTACCTTCTCAATTAGGTGACCATCAGCATATTTGGATGTTACTTATGCCAAGGCCTACAATGTATTGGTAATTCTAGCTTAAACTAACAATAATGGAAGAGTGACCGATGCTTTGTCTACCTGCTGAGGAGTACAATGGTATGGAAATCTCTGGACCGTTTGAAATATGTGTTATCCAGAAACTATGCTGTTCTCAGTTAAATACTCCTCTCCATTTGCTAGGGAAAGGGAGAAAACATGCTTCATTTTGAAGTGAAAGCAGGCTTTGCTATACCACACCAGGAAACCAAAACTGTATTCTTGATGAGAAGGACTCCCTGTTGGGAACTTTAACAGCTCAAAGTCAACCACCATCTGCAGGTCTCTGAGGCAGTTTTCCATCAGATGAAGACAAACAAAAATCCTACAATCATTCAACCTCATTCTAAGTGATGTTGCTGCTAACAAATTGGAAGCAATATTAAAAGAAAGGGTCTCCTACCCCATTGGTATTAAATGTTGAGTGGAAAAGGATACAAAAATAGTGGAGTATATACAAAGAACTGCCTGGGATCCTGAGACGTCACCTGTATAACGCTATTCCACTACTCCAATGGAAGAAGACATCTACTGACCCATTAAAGACAGGCAAAATCATGTAGGGTAGGTTTCTAGCTAGTCACACAATCTCATCCTGGGGGACTAGTTGAGGGTTATGCCCAGGAAGGTTCCCTTGTCTTCAAGGAGCTCCTGATAGGGAAAGGAAAGATGAAGACATAATTCCTGAAGTCATGCCTAGCATCCACCTTGAGAAAAACCCTTCCAGAATGAGAGACAGACAGCAATCTTAATGAGAGGAGAAGCTTCACTACGTCTACGTTAACTTGATTGGGTGACACTTAATGACTTTAATTGTCTATTTAAATTGTCTTACAAAATCATCCAGAAGCTTTATACTGGCAAGTGGAAGAGCAAGGCCCTGTTGCTAGTCACATGGGCTCTTATTGGTGATAGCACATTTTGTGACACTCTCCAAATATACTCTTCCCTTAACATTGAGGAATGGTTGTCATGATCATGAGCTATCTAAAATCAAGACTAAGTCAGACAAAATGAAAACTAGATTGATGCTTTGTTCAGAGATTTCTAGCATGATCCCTCCTTCCTCCCACCTGCAGGGAGGTAAGATAAGGTGCAAGTACAGTAGAGCACATCTCCTTCTTGCTGACCTCTGACTTCTACAGGCAGTTTGTAGGTGGGAGCATTCATCACTTCCCTTCTCATCCCTACTTGTCAGTTCAGACATGGGAGACACTGGGCATACGGCATCCTTCTCCCCACTCTTCTTGGATCCAAAATGCAGACAACCCTGATGTGGGTGTATTGGTTTAATAATGGCTACAGGAGACGGGACTTCAGCCCTCTAAGAGACAAGTGTCTTCTCAAAGCACCCTATATGTTCCCTCTGTAGTTGGTCGAGAGGTACAGGCATTTCCAAAGGATAATTCATATAATCAAAAATTAAGTGTGTAGAATAGATAGGATGAACCCTCTAGAGGAACAATTTTCTCTGCACTGTCTTTTCAAGTAACCTAGATGACAATCTCAGTCTAGATGCTTGAATTTTACAGGGCCGCAGTTAGGTGAGGTGAACGCTATCTAAACTTAAATTCCAATCACACAGTGTCTAGAAGAGAACTTTAAACCACAAATGTGACTGAGTTAAACCTGCATGCCTATTGAAATAAAATAGGATTTGGGTGTGGAGATCCATAAAGTAATTTTGGAAATACCAGTTTACCTAGTAGAAGCTGGCAAAAATCAAACATTTACAAGCTGTTTTTTCTTCCCCTGCAGATGAGTCATTTACATGAATAGTCCAAGAACTATAGTCCTGTTTTTCCTGTTCAAACATGATCTCTGTAATCCTCTCAATTTCTTTTGAGGAACAACTTCAGTGCTTTCTATTTTCTCTAACACAGTTGTTGCTTTGATTAATGATTTTGTTGTTTAAACAGTTTGAAAATGTAAAGACTTGCCTCTAAGCTGGGCCCTATTTAATGAACAGCAAGAACAAAGAAGCTGCAGTATATGTTACAGAATTAGTTTCATTTTGGTGGCTCTGGTGATATCACCAATTCCCTTGTCCACCTCTGCAGTCTAGCCATTATTTTCCATGGAACAAACCCTGCCATCTATACTCAAAATTTAATCAGGAGAAAAGACACAATAATGGCACTGAGAACAACTTCTGGCTCAGCCCTTCATAACCTGAAGCTATTTTGCCTTCCCTGCAGTAACGTGCTCCATTTTGCTTGACATGATGATAAAGCTCAGCAAAAGGCAGCACTGTCGATCCTGTGGAAAGCCAACCCACATCCCTGTCTACCCACTCTTAGAAGTGTGATGAGAAGGCTTCACTCATTACCTTTACCTCTTTCTTTTAAGAAGGATAGCAACATGAGAGAGGTTTTTTGAAAGAAATATTATACATTATCTCTGTGCTTTTAAGTCATATCTTCTTAAAACCCCTGCCCATTTCTTTTCAGGTGACATTGGCCTCCTTCTTTCACAAAGCCTCACCCTGTTTTATCTCCCCTCCCCTCGCATATTTCTGCTTCTCTGCATTGACCTCTTGCCACAGTGACGATCCTCTTGGTTCCATTAATTGAACTTTGATGGTGTCAAAATACAGAAAGCATCACTGTGCTGGTGTACTGCTGTGCACCACTTTCCATAAAAATACACTTTTCTCTTTCTTTTATTCAATGCTTCTGTTATTTGAGTGCTCAGTACTGTCATCGCTTTACTTGCTTCCTCCAACTCGCAGCGCAGCAGAAAGTGGGAAAGGCAGTCAGCTTTCAGCTCAGGATGACCACAGAAATATATGGAAAGAGTGAAAGCTTAGTTTCATAATATGGGAACTGTTTTGTTCTTTTTCTCAGAATCAGAAGTTCTGAGAAATGCAGAGCAGGTGCCGTTCTGGTCTCTGGCTCACTGTGAGCTAGTTTGTTGGGCTGATAAGTGGCTCGGTGCTTTCACTTGAGCAGCTCATGATAAGGGAAGTGATTCAGTGCCCAAATGTCCTATTATCAAGAATCTGCAACATGTAAAGTAAGTGCCTGCTCCTGGATAAAGATAATGAAGGTGTTAAAAAAAAAAACCAAACAAAATAAACCTGCCTATGTTGTAATTAAAACCACAGGAGATGATAATGTGAGTGCTATGCATTCTTTGGGCTGACAACTGTAAAACAGACACTATCTTCTGCTTTGTTGCATGATTTATTTAATTTTTATCTGCTTAAAAAATACTCATTAAGTATGAGCTGCAGGAGAATGATTTTTGGATAGAGATGGGTCGAAACGAATACACAATGAAGGGTGACCTTTCAAAAGGGGATTACCTATAAATAGCAATGGTTATCCCTCACAGCCTTCTGACATAAGCCTGCCGGGAGTATGAAAAGAAGGAGACCCTTTCCACCAGTTCCTCCAATGTGATCTCAGACTGGCACATGACACATTTTGGCCATGAATAGCTGAAGAGAATTTGCAAGGGATCAAGCAAAAAGCCTTAGCAGCTGGCTGGCTGTTGATATTCCCCTGGGTTTAAAAATTAGCTCAGAGCTTCCTTCTCTTTCCCCATGAACAATGGCACACACATCACTAGAAAGGAATATTAAGATTTTATGTTTGAAATATGTCACTTTGGGAGCTCATTTATTTAAAAAATTAATTGTATCAATTTTTAAAATTAGCCAAGCACTGTCAGCAGAGTTTGTTCAAACCCCAGAGGGCTTTGAACTAATGCTTCAGCTTCTGCTCTGCACCATGGAACTACAAATCCTTTATTTGGAATGAGGAAGAATTGGTATTCCTTGTCACTTACTATTGTTAAAGTGAAAGAGGTGAGTGAATTAATCAGGAAATATACGGTCTGTTCTGTTTGTAATGCATGTTCTTTGCTTATTTGTCCTGTGAGATTGTCATAAAATAATATTTCAGAGTTCCTATTTGGCAGAGCTTCATATGGAATAAATTCCCTGGTCACTCTGCAAACAGACAGTGCACAGATGATAGTTTTGAATAGTCAGACGCGGTCAGTATTTGAACGCTCACATATTTGTTGCACGCGTATGTATCTGTACTGCGTTCTCAGGTGCATCCTGTGTGCAGCCAGAGATGGCCAGTAGCTCCCCCGCAAAAGGCAAAACTGCTCTGTGTTTCTGGCTCCTGTGGCCTCATGTACTTAGGATAACAATTCTGGTAAAAATAAAACAAAAGCAGCTTGACTGTTGTTGTTAGATTCATATTGGATAATTACTATGTTTATCATCACTATTAAAATAATGATTATTAGTGACCAGGATCTATATAGAAGACCGAGCCCATGTACTACATACTGTTGGTAAACAAAATAAGAGATGGTTTTGTTGGAAGGCATTTAAAACCTAAATAGACATGCAGACAAGAGGTGTTATTATCTCCACTTCACAGATGGTGACCAAGATACGCTGATATGATGTGCCAAGGGATACACACAAACGTGAGGGGGCAGGGAGGGAGCAAGCCAAGCGCTGAAGCTGGGTTACCAGGCTGCCCTGACCGTGACCACTTTTCCTCACTGCGCTTGCTGCAAACCTAACAGCCACCGGGTTTCCCTCCGCTCGCAGACGGGAGTGCATGACAAGCAGCTTCCTCTTGAGCTGCTCCAGCTCCGGTTTTGCCCTCACACTTGATTTCTGCCAAGCGGTGCCAGGTTCCTGTTTATCCAGGAAGTATTTGTTACTGGTTTGCTCCACAAAAGATTTTTCGATTCTGTCTTGCAGACGTTGTTTTAATGCACATTTGACAGTTGTTTCTCTGCTTTAACATCATGATCTGGAAGATGTTCACTTTGGATGTTTACAGCTGTTGTTGGGCTTAACAGCAGTGCTTCATTCAAACCTTTCCTGAATTCCTCCATGATTTTATTGTGGGGAAATGTTGCCTTTAAAAAAAATTAGGGTTCTTAAAGATGAGTTAGTGAAAGAGGTTATATAATATCATGCTGGCACTAGAAACAGACTCTGTGACCCAGAAGATAGCTTGCAGTCCTGTGTTGCTGCTGCCTATGATACAATGACTTATTTTCAGTGCAACACCACTGAGCATAGCAAGTTCTTCTCTGACGTGAAAATCCCCTGAATGGTGACAGGGAGCAGATCTCTCTTTTACCATTGCTGTCCTGTATTTATACTCACATGCAACCCCAGTCCAGGACTGGTGTCCTGTTGTGACCTCTCCTACAAAGACAGGTATAGAAAATGATCCCTGTCCTGAATGACCAGGAGAATAGGAAATGTCAGCAGATGCTAACTTCCAATTTACATCTTCTGGTTTTCCTTCCAGCATAAAATTGAGGGTAGCTTTATCATGCAGTTGCCTTGCTGCTCCTCTGTAACTGGCAGGTTAGTTTTTAAATGTGATTTATAATGTGGGTCTTGTTTCCGTGTTGGAGTGCTTTTGGATTACAGCATGAAATTTGAACGTGTCTAAATAAAGGGAATGCAGTGGTGGCGGTGGCTGGGAGGCAGGGATTATATGAAAGCTTTCAGGGCGCTCTGAGCAGTGTGCTGCAGTAGCCAAGGGATTTTTATGGGCACGGAGGCACAAAGTAACCCCTCTAATCCCTTTCTCACTGGCTTACAGACTCTGAAGAAGCTTAATAATTACAGGGGAATGCAGTCAAAGTGTTTTTAAGGACATATGTGCAGAGGCTTATTTTAGTCATTTCCTAACAGCAAATGCACTGGCAGATTCTCAAGGAGAAATCTGAGTGCAAGTTCTCCCTTCTCCCCTTCCCCCAACAAAAAGATGATGATTTACACATATCAAAAAGAGACTTAACCAGTGAGGAGCTGGGGGAATATTTCCCAGCCTGTAGGATTATGATTTTTCCACAACCACACCACTCACCCCTCTTTTTCTGGTGAAATACAAAGCGTATTCCTGTTCTGTTGAGCTCCCCAGATGGGCATCTTTCAAATGAAAAGGCCAACAGAAAGCCTGCGTGTTTTCTTTAAAAGATTATCCTTCTGGAGAAGTATTTCACCTTCTCTGAAATTACTGGTTCAGCTGATGGTGGCTCTGCTGCTTATGTATTGCTACCCATAAGTATGTCCCTAACTACGTGTGTACTATATATATGCATACGCAGGAGGTGTCCAGGAACTGTTTCTGTGCTGAGCTTTTAGTTTCACAGCTAAGTAATTTTTTGAGGAATCTGTGCCTCAAAGGAGAAAGATATGACATTACTCTCTCACCCTGGAGAGTTTTCGTGATTTTTTTTCTTTGAGAGTCTTGCCCAATTCAAAAAAATTATGGCATGGATTTTCCCTCATTCTTCCTCAAATTTCACCTCCTAAGAAAACTGGGCACAAAAAAATTACAGCAACATGAAAAGTTTTTTGAGTATTAACAGTAGAGGAGGATAGGAAATGTATACTTGTTTTATGGTGCATGCTAATGCAGTGCTTGGCATCCCACTGTTGTTTGGGATATAAACTGCAATAGAAATGAAAACACTTATGTCTCATTATTGCATTACTAACTAAAAATGGCCTATTTTCTCAGCTTCATAGCAAAGATGAAAGTTTTGTCCGTATACTTGCCATTTCTGTAAGACACTCCTGAGACCTGTAAATTCATATAAAAAATATATGAGGTAAGAATTAACCTCAGCTGTCTGGAATTTCTCTTTTCAAATTGCAATATTCTGCCTGCATCATCAAAATGACCCTAACTAAAGTCTTGATTCTTTTCTGCTGGGGAACAGATTGCTCATGTTAGGATTGCAAATTCACTCTAGTTTGAACCCTGAGCATTTGCTATACTAGGTCCAGTTTACTGTATGAGAAGCTTTAAGATGAAACAGTATTAATTAATCCAATATCTGCCTTTCCTCTTTTGATATTAAAAACCTGTAGCACTTTTTGAAGAGACAGCATTTGCCGATGTGATATGAACCTGAATCTTCTTTCTTGTGACCCCAAAATATTTTTTTCTGGGGGAAAAAACTCTCCTTATACTTAGTGCTCTCCCACCAAAATGAGAACAGCCTGGTTTGTGTCTTTATGCAGTTTAGATTTAGGCTGATTCAGCAAATCTCTGGTTTCAAGGTTGGAAGCTAGATGCCAGGATGAAGCAATGGGCACGTGGCTCCCAGTGCATGCTTAGACCCTGGTTGGCTCCGCGTGAACACGGGTGCCATCACACCCGTGTCAACCTCCTGCAGCCCTCTCATACTGCTTTGTCTTGCTTTGCACAAGGGATGCCAGAGATCTTCTTGACAGCAATGGGAAAGAGAGAACTTTCACCCTATAAATGGGAAGGTCCCCTTCCCTGTCTGGTGACTATACATCTGTCCCTCAAACAGAGCTTTAAAGCTGTCTGAGAGCCTTGAGAGAGCCACAGCACCTTCGCTGATTTTTTGCAGATGGTGTAGAGTAACCTCACAGTATTTGAGATGGGCAGGTCTATGCCAGTCTAATGTCCTATTAATACATCCCATCTCATGATAATACTGTGTGCTACAAATTCTTAGACTGCGCTACCTAAAAATTACTCATGCTGAACAATATTTCTCTCATAACTAGCTCTGTAGACTTCTGTGGAATGACTTAGTGGCATAATCTGGCCTTTCACATTTATAATTGGAGTTATATCAGCTTAAAAAAAAAAGTGTGGGATTTGGATCTTAGATGCCATTACCCCAAGGTGCCAGCTGTAATCAGGTTTTATTCTCTTTGAGTGTTTCCAGGAAAAGCTGCTTCCTGAGCAGAAGAAACATGAAAGATCAGGAAAGTGACTAACAACATGGAAACCTTAATGACGCCTATCAAGTGCAATAACTTAGAACACTGCAGATTGTGGCAAGGATAACAAAATGTTTAGCACAATGACTGCCAGCTATTGTTTTTCAAGCAAATGACTGAGACTTGGCAATGATTAGTCTATGACCAGAGGAGAGGAAAAACACAAAATAAAATGAGAAAAAGATTGTAAAAAAACAGGAAATAAAACCCCCAGACAAACTTCATATAGACGTGAATTTCACTCCAGAAATAGTCAATGATCCAAATTTACTCCTCATATATGCCAATAAAGTCAGCACATTTGCCCTGGGTTAAGTTTAATCTAATGAGCTTGATCACAAGTTAGCTCTCTTTGGCAATAAATAATTATCTTTCACCGCTTGAATATGTTCAGCCCTACTTTGTACACCTTCATGCTGCCCTGTTGGCTTTATTGGTAGAAGGGAACAGAGATGGTATTTCCTGATGAAATAACTGTAAGCATTTGCAGCAGAAAATCACCACTGATGACAACTCTTCATACTGAAACAAATGTCATCCATAAACACATCCACTTCTGTGGTGTCCATCTGCCCCAGCAGGGACCTCATGTTACAGGAGGAACACAATCTAGAAGGCAACATGACATTAAAATATTGATGGAACGATGTTAGTAGGAAAGGGAATGCATATTTAATAAGTGCCTAGATGCTTTTCATGTACACATGTGACACCAGATCTCTCAGGCTAATCAGAGTGAGGTTGGGTCAGTCCTTGTGAAGGGACGGTTCCAGACAATACATGGGATATCCTGTTGTAGCTGGCTTGAACGTGTCTTTCAGTGCCTTGACAGGAGGCAAGGAGCAGAGTAAGTGATGTCTTGAATCTAGCTTCCTGTTAGGGACACTGTGCAGGTACCTCCCCTCAGGTGGTGTCTCAAAAGGCTCATTTCCTCCATGACTACCTCCTTTGTAAGGAAGCACATGCTTTGAGATGCTGCTGTTGTAGCCTTCTGTGGGCTGATAGGAAGGCTGGAAGACATAACACTCATTGTGGTTCTCCACCTGGAAGCTAGGAGGTGGCAGAAATCCTGATCCACCGACGCAAGGAAGTCCCAGTCTGCCCAATGAAAGTGTCTGAGGGGGTAAGACAAAAAGTTCACTGTGTCCTGAACACCCCCTCACAGAGAAAGGTCAAAACCAACATAACCCAGGCTATTAATGGCAATGAGCTGTAAAAACTGTGGCTTCTGCATCGTGAAACTGTGGTGGTGACTACGATGCACATTACAACCTGCGATTCCACTTTGGTCTGTGCTGGGCTGCCACAAGAGGTACTGTAAAACTGCATGTAAACGGATGTGCACACCTCCATGCTCTGGCTTGGCAAAGGTGTGAACTGCAAACAGCTGTTAAGTTTTACAGACATGACACACAGCTTTCAAATAGTTGCTTGTAGATGCATAAACATTAGCCTTTCAATTGCAAAATTGTCCTTTGTGTTAAAATACTAAGTAGCCCTATGTGTGCTGGTGTGTGTGTGTGCGTATGTGTTTAGGTGCTTTCTCCTTTATTTGGCTAAAAATGATTTATAACACTTACCAACAATCCCCTGTATGTTTTTATTATTACCAGCTCTTCTTTAGCTCTTGCACACGATGCATTTGGTATGAGTAATAAAACTTACTTAATTGCTCCAATAAAGGCAACTTTGTATGCTTGAACTTCGATTTTGAAGGATTTTCCATTATATAACTATATACTTTTAAACATAGACAATGAAGTAATGGCTTAATAGAAAAGTACTTGGAAACAGTGGTAAACCTTATTATGAATGTCATCTATTGGTGACTAGAGTGAGTTGTAGATTGCTTTTTAGTCCTAATCACAGCCACTGTGTTTTTCCATCTGAGAGTGTATGTTTCCTTTCAATCAGTTAGGCAGTGGTGAGAAAAAAAATCTATAGTAATGAGAAAAAATCAGCTCAGTTAAAGGAAGACAGTGTTTTCACAGAACCTGGACAAAGCTAAAGCACACTACAGGCAATTATTTGTAGTCCATTACATCCCAGGCAAAGCATACTTGCAAAGCATTAACAGTTACGTGCGCCAAGCCAGAATGATGCTTTCATTGTAAATGTACTCCATGTTCTGGCACATCAGCACAGCCACAAGTCTCTGAGGATCATTATGTTATCGCAGAGTTCCCTTAAGATGTATTCAGTGATAGTATTGGTTATAAAGAACTTTAGAAAAAGATGGAAATATCACTATTAGGCCAACTTTTACATATATTGCCAATTTACAATTTATAGACTCACTAAACTTGGGTTTGATTTGTTTTACAGCTGTTTGTTGGTTTATAAAATATTAATGGGAGCAGTAGAGTTTATTTGTCATAGAAATGTCAGACAGCAAAATTAAATAAAAACAAACTGGAATATAAATCTGAAGACTGGGAAACTTCTCTAGCTCCACCTTTTACCAGGATATTCAGGAAGAATTGAGTAAAATCTATTAGAAATACATGAAAGTGCAGGACTTTTGAGGAGTTAAGTTACTCAAGCCAGTAATGCCTGATTTAGAGCCTTCCCTGAAGTGAAGGCAAAACAGTGAAGATATTTAGCGTGTGCATGGAACCAGACAGGCAGATACTAAAAACGGGCCCACAGCAGCATCTCAGCTATTTATTTGGCATATTGAGATCTACAGAAGTAACAGAGCAGCTTATACAAAACACTTCCAAATGAGCTGGAACAATAAATATACATATAGTTGGGAGTATTCAATGCAAAATACACACGGACATTCGAAGAACTGAGCAACCACACTGTTATTACATGAAAAATGCCTGTTTGGATCTCTCTCTGTTGAGTAAACACCCATAATGGAGAAAAATGCATCTGTATTCCTCTCCTGGGCTTCTCTGGTTTTATATCCTGGGGCAGGCTGCCTCCAGTGGAAGGGGCAAGGGTGACAACGCCTATAGGGTGGGCCAGGATGACTCCGCTGGTGACCCTTTGCCCCCAGCATTACACCTGTGGCCTATTGCCCCCAGTCTTTCCCCTGGGAGGCAGACATTGAACGGAGCTGTGGTTGCAAGGACCTGGCAGATATCTGTGCAGTTCACTTATATTGACATGCCCAGAAAGGAGCTGGGATGCCTTTTGCATGGATTTCCTTTGCAAGGCAGGGTCAAAAGGGAAAAGGCATACCTTCATATTCCTTTTTCCCTCTTCTCCTCTAGTCTTATCCCAAAGACCTGGTGCCTCACAAGGGCACAGGGGCAGAAGGATCTCTGGCAGGACGGAGGACTGGGTCTGTACACAGAAGCTCCTCTCTCTGTGTCAATCATGAGGAAGACTGGCTCAAGGAGGGCTAGGCTGGCTGGATCTAGATGAAGGGCTGCATGCACTAGTCTTCCTGAATTGAAAGGACTGGACAGTATTTTACTCACTGCAGCTCCAGATCAGAATAATTAGTGAATTAAAATGGATTTTTCCACTAGACAACGTGTTGCTGAGGCTGGTTTTAGAAGTTTTTTTTTCCTCCTTGTTAATAAAAAAATAAAAATCCAAGACAGCTGTCTTGTGAGGGATCTGTATTCAATATTAGAAAGCTATACAGCTGTGGAGTCTGGATGCTATCACACAAATTGAATAGCAGAGACATGGCATTGCTGGAATACAACCCACTGTGTAAGTGTGCTGGGTGCTTGGAATGTGCATATCACACAATAAAAGTGCTGCTCTTGTCTGTGTTCAAAGCAAGTGCACCAATAAGCCTGCGGAGTTGATGTAATGAGATTCAGGCTGCCCTCAACAGCTGAAATATTCAGTTCAGCAAATGGATATTTCAAATGTAAATATTTATATGGGCCAAAGGCTCTTTGTTGCTCTGCTGTTTTGACATTTTCAAATCCCTCAGCTTTACTTTTATTACAAAGATGGTCTATTTGCTGATGAGAAGAACAAAGGTCAGTGGCTAGTTATGCAGAAATGGTGTTATTATCATAGCAAAATACCATTTCTCCCAACCCACAAAGCTGTGATTCCATATGCTTCAACATCATAACCTACACATTGATGGAAATAATGCATCCCCCTGGTTGTTATGAGGAAATAAAATAATAATAAAAAAAAAATAGTTATTTGAGGTCCTGATTGGATAGAATTAATGGTTCATCAGGAAGAAATGTTAAATGCATTTACCTTTCATTTCAGAAACATTTCCCAGCTGCTCTTAACAGCCACTTGTTACATTTTACAGGACTGGTATTCACCTTCAATACCATTGCTATTGCAATTCTTCATTCATTTAACAATGTGCTCACCTTTTGGGCTTCACCCAATTTAGGGATTTAGGAGAGGTTTAGAAGAGCTATATTTTAGCTAAAATTACTATTATTTTCTAATCTCTAAAGCTTTAAAATCAATATTACATTCTTCTTTGTCCCTTCCCTACTCTTTTCCCTTCTTGTGCTTTTTGCTTTCCTCTCCTTTTCCTTCCAGTTCTTGGGTATCCTACTACCTCCAAGCAATGTGCTTCTGCCTCATTGCCTCCCACCTTCTTGCTGTCTTCTGCCATTCTCCTGGGCTGCTGTTAGCTCCTTCTCAGCCCACTTCCACCAACTCAGATCCTCAAGCATAGTTCTTTTAGTTTGGGCTTCTCCCCACTCAGTGCTAAGTCTGATTTTTCTTATTGCCGTGTCTCTTTAGTGGGAACTGTTGAATTATATATAACAGCTTCTTGGAAACTTGAAACAAAGATTGAATGTTTACCAAACCACTCTTTGGCAGATACCCAGATTCATATTCATATTTTTGGACTTCTGCCATAAATTGTTTTCTATAAAAATAGAATACTAATAGTTTTCCTGAGGCATATATACATCTGGAGAATAAATTCTTCCAAGACGATCAAAGAAAATATAGTGATATGGCCTTGCTGCTACCTGCTGTGGTGGGATAGGTCAAGTTCTGAGGATACTTATTTTAGCCCACTTAAATATTTGGGTCCTCAATATTGCTGGCTACTCCGTGCTGCTTTTGATGAGGGATGTGTTAAGGCATCATTACTCATATTTGGTTGTGTTCACTGCCTAATTCAGAAACCAAGAGTTAAACTTTCAGCAGGAGCCTAATTATGATTCAGATCTGGAGCTGTATTTGACTTGCAAACCAAAGTGGGGTGAAACTGTTCCCTGCAGGATTCCTTCCTCCAGCCTCCAGCATCCTGTGTGCACAGACCTCTGCTCGTTTCCTCCACTCATCACCAAATTCTCATTCCTGGCAAGTGGTTTAGATTCTCCGGGCATTTCTTTGTTTAAAAAAAAAACTATTGAAACATTCTTTTTCAAGGCAAAAACTGAGCTACATTAATTGCCAGGGAAAAGAAGTTTCTAAGAAATAGCTGTAGAGTCAGGCTACTGTGAAAGTACATGGGAGGACAGGAGCACACAAATGTCCTAGGAACATATGGCAAAGGTTGGGACTGTGGATATATGTATTATAGGATAATGAGTGTAATAGAGAACTTCAGTGTAATTGCAGAACTCCAGCTAACCTCTTAAAAGAGGAGGCCTGAGGTAAATGACCTCAGTTCTCCTCTAGTCAAAGATGAAGTAAGCATTGACAACATTTCTTTCATCAGGCAAAATGTTTCTCAAGAACATTCTTTCTAGGTGACTGAGAAGCTCATGCAGAGATACTTAATTTCATTTCATATATTTTCCTATGTATGCATACACATGTACATTCTGGCCTGCAACTTGCAAGAGTTGCTCATGACAATGTTTACCTGATTAGAAGCAGAAAAATCTTGACTTTGAATAATTTCATGCTCCTTTACCACTTTTTTGAGCCAACCACATTCACAAAGTTCAGAAGCTGTTAATTTTTTGTTGAGTTCCTGAAGTACAACCACAAAGATCTTGAGTTCTTCTATTGGTCTCATTGATGTACTGTTGGAATCCTTTAGGCACCACCCAGATTCAGTGTCTTTGGGGAAATCTGTGAACCTCAGCTCCTTCTCTGAAGGAGTGAGGGGGTAACCAGCTGAAAGGAAGGAAGGAAGGAAGGAAGGAAGGAAGGAAGGAGGGAAGGAAGGAAGGAAGGAAGGAAGGGAAAGAAAGAAAGAAAGAAAGAAAGAAAGAAAGAAAGAAAGAAAGAAAGAAAGAAAGAAAGAAAGAAAGAAAGAAAGAAAGAAAGAAAGAAAGAAAGAAGGAAAGAAAAAAGAAAGAGAAAGAAAGAAAGAAAGAAAGAAAGAAAGAAAGAAAAGAAAGGAAGGAAAGAAAGAAAGAAAGAGGAAGGAAGGGGAAGGGAAAGAAAGAAAGAAAGAAAGAAAGAAAGAAAGAAAGAAAGAAAGAAAGAAAGAAAGAAAGAAAGAAAGAAAGAAAGAAAGAAAGAAAGAAAAGAAAGAAAGAAAAAGAGAGAAAGAAAGAAAGAGAAAGAAGGAAAGAAAGAAAGAAAGAAAGAAAGAAAGAAAGAAAGAAAGAAAGAAAGAAAGAAA
The DNA here is from genome assembly GCF_047370975.1 of Nipponia nippon. NCBI lineage: Eukaryota > Metazoa > Chordata > Aves > Pelecaniformes > Threskiornithidae > Nipponia > Nipponia nippon. The sequence goes on from NW_028262347.1 coordinate 49,274,952, forward strand.
GAAAGAAAGAAAGAAAGAAAGAAAGAAAGAAAGAAAAGAAAGAAAGAAAGAAAGAACGAGGAAGGAAGGAAGGAAGGAAGGGAAAGAAAGAAAGAAAGAAAGAAAGAAAGAAAGAAAGAAAGAAAGAAAGAAAAAGAAAGAGGAAGGAAGGAAGGAAGGAAGGAAGGAAGGAAGGAAGGAAGGAAGGAAGGAAGAGAAAGAAGGAAGGAAGGAAGGAAGGAAGGAAGGAAGGAAGGAAGGAAGGAAGGAAGGAAGGAAGGAAGGAAGGGAAAGGAAGGAAGGAAGGAAGGAAGGAAGGAAGGAAGGAAGGAAGGAAGGAAGGCAGGAAGGAAGGAAGGAAGGAAGGAAGGAAGTCAGTCTTAACAAAACCAGTGGAAACACAGATGTCCTAAAGAGCAAGATAAAATCTTGGTGAAGTGAACAGCAAAATTTCCAAAGCCTTCTGGGGGTCCACAGTTTTATATCACTCTGCCTCACTTTATAAAATCATAGAATCATAGAATAGTTTGGGTTGGAAGGGATCTTTAAAGGTCATCTAGTCCAACCCTCCTGAAATGAGCAGGGGCATCTTCAAGTAGATCAGGTTGTTCAGATCCCTGTCCAACCTGATCTTGAACGTTTCTACACACGGGGCATCTACCACCTCTCTGGGCAACCTGTCCCAGTGTTTCACCACCCTCATTGTAAAAAATTTCTTTCTTACATCTAGTCTGAACCTACCTTCTTTTAGTTTAAAGCCATTACCCCTTGTTCTATTGCAACAGGCCCTGCTAAAAAGTTTGTCCACATCTTATAAGCCCCTTTTAAGTACTGAAAGGCTCCAATAAGGTCTCCCAGAGCCTTCTTTTCTCCAGGCTGAACAACCCCAACTCTCTCAGTCTTTCTTCCCATCAGTTTCATTCTCCTCTAGGCTGTCCACCAGCCCCTGCCTTTCAGTACTGGGAAAATTTTTCTCAAAACACTTGAAGTTACTCAGTGTTATTGATCACTTATGAAGTCATTTCCACAATGCAGTCCTTTAGAAATGGGACTGAGAGCTAGGCTTAGCTCATCCTTGCAAAAACATGTTTCACAAAGGTCACCAGAGTAACATCATTGCATCTTCTGATCCCCCTCTCTCCCCGACTTTTTTGGGGGCTGGGGAGGGGGGGCAGGAAGGGGATACCTATGTATTGAGCAAGTTTTTTTCCTGCTGCAGACAATTCCGAAAAGGCAGCTTTTTACATTTTCTTCCTGACTATAAGCTGACAACTGAGCAAAACGGAGAGGGGAATGGAGCCCCTCTGAGCTGTGGCAGCTGATAATTACCTTGCTCTGTGCAGGACTCTCCATAACCCCAGCATTGTGAGAAGTGTACTTGATTACAGTGTGTAAGCCCAGCTCGGTGTGACAGTTCTGCTTCATTAGGGAAATAGAGATGCAATACTTTCGCTGATCTCATTTCCATCTCCATTTTTGCCCTTGCGTGTAGAGCTAAACTATCTTTATGCCTAAGTAACTGCCATCCTTTTGTCCTCGGAGAGCCTTACAGGTAAATGTATGGAGGAAAAACAATTGGCAAAATATTTGTAAATGAGGGTAGGGTGAGAAGACGATAACCTGGAGGACCACTGGGTGCTCTCCAGAAAAGAAAGAATAAAGTTGTGGTAAGCTTTCTCTGGGGAGATAATAGTGCCTATCATTTGAGTGGGTTTGTTTGTTCCTTCCCTAGTGGAAAAAAAAAGACAACCAATCTCTATCCCACAGGGAAAGAGGAATGAACTCCTTGTGGAATAGGCAGAGACTAAGTACAGTGATGATGATGATTAGAGGGCTTTTAATTTAGAAGAATGGGTACATTGAACATTGTGGCTCAGCAGCCTAACTCCAGCTAGGTTCAGGGAGAGCCCATGGCACTCCAAAACACTCTATTAAAGTAAGTAGGACCTTGGGGCGTGAAGGGGGCTTACCTGAAGGGATTGTTTTTACAACAGACTGATGCTTGCCAGGATGCATGTTTTCTTCTGCCAGTGATCAAATATTTAAATTATAATTGTGTGGATTTCTAATTTGTCAGCATTTCAGGACACTTACAATGACATTTGAAAGGCATCTCCTCTCAGCCCTGGCGCTGTTCCTCAGCACTCACCGGTGAGTGCACAACCCTGAGAGCAAAGCAGAGACTTAATCTTGGACAAGGAAAAGTATTTAAGCATCTTTAGACCTAACTGCAGGTTTGGGATTATTTATTCTTTCATGGCCACTGTTCAGCCCTTAATGAGGTTGTGAGTGTAGCTCCATTGACATTAAAGGGATGGTGCAAGCTAAAGGATAATTAGGGTGTATCTTTGCCTTGTAATAGAGCAAGGAGATCCCTCAGCTAGGGCAGACTGGGGCTAGTGCACACACAGTACAGTGTAGTCAGAACCAACTAGCTTGGGGCTAAAAGCAGATAATATCCTCCCTAGACCATCTTGCTTCCAGATAATTCAAGCACAGATGGCAAGTGAAGGTGGGAAGTAGGAGGACTGAGTATCCCCCTCCAGGTAATGTTGCTCTCATGCTCTGCTATATGATAAGTTGTTGCCACATTTTTTGTGGCTGTGGAGTCCCCGTGGGGTCAGGGCTGGGTACCACCATGGCTGTCGCAGATCCAGCTTGGCTGTAACCCTACTGCTAGCATAGTCATGCTGTTAGCTTTTAAAATCTCATGCCTATATTACACAGACTATGAAGCAAGCTACTCAATCTGCTTTCCTCAGTCATGTGTATCTTCAGCTGATATTCCAAATGCTGCGGTTCAGCTCACAGTGATTTTCTGCATGGTTTTGAAATCTGTAGCTACAAAAAGCTGTTTTTTTGAGCCTAATTTTTTCCTCATTTACGCCATTAACTTTAAAAGAGCTCCTCACAGTTATCTGTACAAAGGGAAAAAAGACTCTGATCTGACTGTCAGAAAATATGGGCCTTAGCCCTCATTTACATGACCATTTATAACCACTCATAAGACCCATTTATAGTGATGGGCCTGCTGTGAATTTGGTTAGTGCTGTGCTGCAGCACATTAGGCATGATAGGAGCAATGAAATGGGGCTTGCTGCTCTGCCAGCCACCCATGTTCCTTCTGGTTCCCTGCACCTTCATGGAGCAATGCTGTTCCTCCCCAGCCTGGTACAATTCCCATGCCTGTATAGTCAGTAGCTTCCTCTTCTTTAATGCATAGAAGAAGAAGATCCATGACATCAAACCTATTCATAAAGCTACTCTGAACTGAATAATGCTGCTTATATGGTCACCACAGAAAGAAAGAATGGTCCGTGCTATTACAACACAGAGTGAGGCAGCATTACTGGAAATCAGGTAAAACAAACAAAAAGCTCTCATTGCAAACAAAACTCTAACCTACTTTTTAACATTCCTCCAAAGAAGAATGAGTTTTATTTCCACCAGTGGCTGAGGTTGAAAATAAGATCTTTCCTATTATGCTGCTCATGACCTCCTTAGATCTTGTCTCTGTAATAGTGTGTGGAATGAAATGGAGTATTACAGTGTTGGCTCCCAAGGGACACTTGAGTCTTAGTTACCTTTTTAATTAACTAAACCTTTTAGAAAGATTAAGCCATTCCCATGCTATTGTGTTTTATCTGGTCATTTTATGGTTTTAGTTAGCATTTTATGTTTTACCAACATTGGTCAATATTGTCAGGTCTCTCCTTAGATCAGAACAATCATGAAGACAGTTCACCTGATCAAATTCTTCTCAGCTTTCTCACCTCAGTACAGTCATTGGCCATGTCATGAGCAGCACATGTGGCTCCTGTCTCTTCTGCCTTATTGTTGAATGTGCTGTTTTTCTAGGACTGAGGATATTTATAATGTAAGGGCTGCTAAAGCTGTCTCAATCAAATCCTTGCAATATTTTAATCTCTTTCTATACAGTAAATGTGGTGGAGCCCTTGACTGCATACTATATTGTATCTGCATTACAGTACTGGCCCCATTCTCTGGTTCTCAGGCCAGATTCTCTGCTTTGAATCAAGTATGAGCAGGGAAGAGGTATAGGTTAAACTGGGTTTGTAAGGCTATTTTGAGGCCTTTTTGAAGCAGTGCCAAGGCCTGCTTGCCTCATTTATACCTATAGCATTCTGAGATTTCCCATGCTAAAGAACAGTCTGCTTTCACTGCCCCCGTCACACCTGAGGAGCAGAGAGTCACCAACAGAGCAGACTCTTCCTGCCCCTTGCCTGCATCCTCTTTCCAGCTCCCCCTTGGACCTTTCAGATTCCTCTACACAGGGGACTAAACTTATCCAAGGCTCTTGTGTAGAATCTAGGATGGCTGAAACTGCTTTCATAGAAATCGTATGTCCTGTTTTTTGCTCTCTTAAAAGGCCCCTTTTGAAGCCAGAGTTCAACAGCAAGACCCTTGTGTGATTGTAAATCAGCTTCAGTACATGCTTTTCTGTATGCCCTTGGGATGGCAGATGTGGAAGGAAATATCAAACTGTGAGAGAAAACCTTCTAAGACCAGGGTAGGTGTTGCTCTAGTTCCCGCTGATGATATTAGGGGGAGGCTAAATTTGTTGCCTTAAGACTATTTTCCTAGTGTAGTAAGGAGTTAAAATCTAGTGAACAATTAAAGCATCTGATCATTCAGCAATTACCTTCATTTGATAGGTAAATCATTAACAGTGCTTAGGTAGGCAGCTGTGTGAGACCCATGGCAACTGGATGGTACATTTAATAGTGGTTGTGCCCCTCACACAGGTATGTCTACATTGCAAGGTAGAGAGATCCAGGATATCTTTAAATCAGCTAGCTTGAGTCTGGGAAAAGGTCTGGTTGTGGTTAGAGAAGGCAATTTATTCTGCCAAGAAACAGGCAAAGAATCACAATAAGGTTTAGGGGGTGCAGGGTAGTGCTATGCAGGTAAAAATCAAGGTGTTTCAGTCATGTAAAAATGAAATAAGAGAGTGTTGAATCAGGCTTTTTTATTTTTAACCATGGGAAACAGACACTGAAATGTGTATGGGAAATGCAGCAGAATGTGCGATAGCCCAAGAATCTGCAGAAAACCTGCTTTCACATTTTGGATAGACTGTTAAGGTAGGAGAATTAATAGCATTAGCAGCCTTTGAGGAGATATACAGCTTTCAGATTTCCTAAGTGGGTGGGTGTTAAAGCAAGGTGGATGATGACAGGATGATTTTCAGTTTTAAAGAGAACGCCCAGAGCTCCAGCGAACAGCTTTAACAGCTCAAACAGCTTGCTACCAAGCTGAACAGCAGTGCCGGGTCTGGGGAGGAGGAAAGGGGAAGGGAAGGGAGGAAGAGGAGACAGGTGGAAGAAATAGCCTGCAGATTACCATCAGTCCTTGGCTGAGTTTACTGAAATACAAAAGGATGACTCTGTTGATTCAGCTTCACCTGCTGCTGGGAACCTTCTCCCTGCCCTCCCTCACATCTGATCTCAGCTCTACGTTTAAGAGCATGTATCAAGCACAAGGGGGAAAAGCTGCTGAATATTTTGGGCACAGACGGTTTCTTTGTGAAAAGTATGAGATATTTTGAAACTGAAACATGTCTCCTGGAAAGACCTTTTCCCTTCCCCTTCCAAACCACACTTACTTTTTTTTCCGACATTTATAATCTTAACTCAGGTCAATCTAATTTTAACCATAAAACCTACCTTGCTTTATCTTCTTTCCTGGCTGCTGTTTGGTAAACTCTTTCCTTCACAAACACAGTTCACAATACCACAGCAATTATGGTCTTTTCATCCTCAGCATTGAAACCATGTAGTCAAATATCCTTTTTGTAAAGCTGCCATATGGGTACAATATTGTGAACAACAAGGTACCTCACATTTAGTTACAGTCCTCGCTCTCCAAAAACAGCAGACACTGGTGGGTAAACATTTAAGGTATCAGAATAAAGAAAACAGCCCCCTTCAAGAGCCCCCTTCCCTGCTGAGAGGGAGCCCTGACTCCCCAGATGCTCCAGCCCATACTCCTGGCTGGCTCAGGGCACCGCTGCAGGTTGCATCCCCATGTGCCCTCTGCTGAGAACAGGCATGGAAGGAACACCTAGTAAATGCAAACAGATTTGATTTGGGATATCTTTTTTAATAATTCTTTTTTTTTTTTTTTTGCTTAGCCTGGCAACAGCACACATGATGAATCTGTGCTAGCACGTTCCTCTTGTTGCCACCCCCTCTTAGTCTGTTCAATGTCCTTGTCAATTCCTGCCCTAAATAGGGCTGCAGCATCCCATTCCTCAGTTTTTGTGTGTTTGAAGCCACCAGGAATATGGGACTTTTGTCCTGTCTAGGACTGGATTCAGTATTACTGTAAAAGCAGGTCTTCCCCCTCCTCCGGCTCTGGGCTGCAGACTTTTGTCAGGCCTGCTCCACAGTTACAGCATGAAAGTAGGAAAGTGTCATTTTTCATGTGTTCTTCCCTGATTGTACTAGTTCATCTATACTTTAATCACCTTTACAGTGCCTTTTCCCCCCTAGGAGGCTGCTTTGGAAGATCACTCTGTGGTGGCTGGGGCCTCTGGACATGCTGCACAGAAATGTGCTTATGCCGTGGGGCACCGTCCTTTCTGCCACTGGGAGCCTGGTGGCAACAGGCTGCTCCATAGACACTACAGATATGTGAGACAAACATGAAATCTTAGTGACTGTGGGCACTACATGTGTGCCAGGTCTCAATTAGGCAGCAAACCAAGTTCTGGTCAAGTGCCTTGGGTTGGGTGGTGCTCCTCACCCTTCCTTGTTCATGTCAAAACCAGCAAAAAAACAGAAGGTGGCAGGTGCATTACCATGGGCCTGGATCTGGGTGAAAATGTGCTGTGTCTGGTTCTGGGTGGGCTCCCCACACTGTCAGGGACCACCAGGCACCCCAAAAGGGCCACATGACAGGGGCAGCCTGTGGGGCCATGCTGCAGCAGGATGGGTGATGGCACTGTGCCACTGGGAAGGTCACTACATGCCACCATGGTGGTCACTCCATGCCAGGCAGGGCAGTCTCCCCACGCCATGCCCCATGCGACCCGAGGTGTCTGCAGAACTCCATGCTGCTCTCATGCAGCTCGCTGCCCGGAGAAGGCGACGCAGGGAGGCCCTTCCTCCCCTGGGCTGCACTGAGTATAAATAGCTCTAGCTGAGGGGAGTGGAAGGGGCCGTTGTCTTGCCAAGGGGACAGAGCCGTCACAGAGAGGGCTGGCGGCAGCAGCCTCCCTGCCGGGCTGTGCCTCTCAAAGCCTCCTCTGTCTCAGCTGGCTCCCTCTGAGCAGTTGCTAGGTAAAGGCAGGTGTGTCAGCTGAAGTAGTGGAAATTTCTATTCATCTTATAAATAGTTGAACAGCCCGACTTGGTGAAATGTGAAACGAGCAAACATCCCATCTTCTCCTCAGAGGGCAGATCGGGATTCAGTCTATAGTGCTGTCATGTCAACTGTGTCAGCGCTGCTGTTCATGATGCCAAGGCCCTATAAGTTATTCATGCGAACATAGAAAACAAAGGTTTAGCTTAACTGAGGGATGAACATTCCTCCACCTGCAGCTTTCTCCACAGCTAGACGCAAAAAGCGCAGAGGTTACTTAATCTGTGACAGAAATAGATTGCACTGTCTTTGGGGTCAGTATGCTTTGCAAGTATAGTAATATGACTGCAAGCAGGCCTGAGGGTTTCTGGCACAGCGTCCTTGGTAGTAAGAGAAAATGTCATTAAAATCCTAATGAAGCTTGGCTGGTTTGCTTGAAATTTGCTGGGCAAAATTATAAATTTCCCTTATAATTGTGTTTATACACCAGGCTATTAGAAAGTTTTTTCCTTCTGCTAATCTCCCATGCTTCTTGTCAGATTACATTGACCCTTGTTCTCTGGTGTATTAAGGCAGATCCCCACCAGACGTTAATACTCCCTATGAGACTGCAGGAGCTTTTCAGGTCTTAGTGACTGAAGAGTTTCTGCTCTTAAAAAGATGAGACTTCACAGACTGAATTTGAAACTATACATCAACGTGGCAATATATTAAATGGAGTCTATTGTAGTATTTCAATCGCAGTCAGTTTTAAAGAAAGCAGGTGTCTCCGTGATATTGCCTGGAAACGGATGTGTCTGAGCAAGCTTTCATAAAACCTCAAAGAATCTAGTCATCAACATCATCTAGTGGTCAAAGCAGAGGGCTGGGAATAAAGATATGTAGGTCTTAGTTCTGCCATGAACCCTTTAGCTGGACTGACCAAGCCAATTCCTCCTGCGTCTTAGATGATCAGATTGCCATGGGGACACTAAGAATAACATGCACAGAAAAGCATGGTGTGCTCATTAGATCAAAGGGAGTCTGTAAGTACAAGTGCTTTCTTTATTTCCCATTTATTCCTGTTAACCAGGCAGTAGGATTATGCTGATACATAGCTGATCAGCGCTCACACCTCCACGTGGAGGCGAGGACACTGCAATGGCCCTGGGTAGCAGTTACTGCCAGTTACTGGAGTGACAGTGACTGAGTGATATTGTCTGAAACCTGACCAGCATTACATTTCTGTGCAAAACCGAACACATCCTTTCAGCTGACTGGTTTACTAGTCAATGATAAAGCCATGCTCTCATTTGCCCTCACTCTGTGTAGCTGCTTCTGGAAAGGGGTGGCTTGTGGCAAGCCAAAGGAGGCTGCTGTGATAAGGAGCCAAAGCGTGTATGTGAATGAAACCCAAGCCATTTAATACCAACTTATGCCTCTCCTCCACTCTCTTTTTTGTTAAACTCACATCCACAGAGAAGGAAAAATTCAGCCTTGTCACATTAGCTGTTACTCTTAACCCATGTTTGCCTGTAATCTGATCAAATACAGGCAAAAGGAAATCAATCAAAATTTAGACATGACAATGCTCAGCACAAAGCTTATGCTTTACCCCTTAGCATGTGATACAAGCTGTAAGTGACTCTCGCTACCTTTCTGGGAGATAGGTAAGTAAGCGGAGCAGTCATATTTAGCAGATGTAGGAACATGAAAGCCTATAGCTACAGCATGAAGGGGGAGGATAAACAATTTATAAGTACTTGTAAGTGATGATGGCACAGCTCTGAGTTGCAGTTCTAATTTACTGCTCTCTGCTTGTCTCCCCCGCAAGCTCCAGCCAGCAGATTGCAGGGCCATCGCTTTTTGAACTCTGTGCAGTCTCAGACACATGCCGAGGTCTACGCTGTATGAACCGCTCTTGCATTTTTGAGAGTGTACATGAATAGCCTCACTGAAGTCAGTGGGATGCTTTGCATAAATATTCACTATGTGTACGACTTACATAGCATAGTGCTTACGAGGTGAGCCACTTAACCACAAAACTTAGCAAAGGGATAAAAATACAACCATTTTTTATGTACAGCTACTGTAGCCCATTGGCCTCAAAAGTCCTTGTTTTTAACATGATAAATGGCTAGCTCCCAAGAGTAGTCACTGCTGTTGTGGAGTACAATCTGACACAGAATGACAAACAAGGGTTTATTTGATGCACAGTGTTGTAAGTGAATTCATGATTTTAAAACTGCCTTCTCTACTGGTCTAACCAAGTGCAGGGTTCTACATTGTGCAAATAAATTGCCAATGTGTACTTGTTATATGCATGTTAATATGGTATTGCTTGAAGTATTATGTGGTCTCATTTAGTTAGATGCAAGAAACCATTTCTTGGTAGGATTCCTCATCACCTGAAGGGAAGGATGAAGATTTTTTGAGGAACTGTGTAGAGATCAAAGGTGCTGTTTGAACTGCACCTAAGTATTGGTGAGGCCTGGGAAATGAATTGTTATGGGAGATGTATTTAACTGTGAGTGAATACAGAAGGAGAAAGGAAATTGTAGTTTCCCTAGAACTGCAAAGGGAGGAAACTTTATAATGAAAAACTAATATACATCTTCACATAACACTTCAGATTTTGTGTCTCCTGCCATTATGTAACTTTGCATCAAAGAATACCTGGGTTATTACTTGAGGGAAGCCATTGGCAAGGACAGTAGCACAAGCTATGGAGGGAGTGAGAAAAAGAGATCTATCAAAGGATCTAGGATTGAATAAAATGAGCAAAGGATTCAATAAATTATGTTTCCCCATATTAAACCTTTACAGATGAAGAACAGCTTTAAGAAGCTGTTTAGACATGTCGTGTGACATAGTTACTGTAAAAAAGTCCATAAATATTCATATATTATCAAAGTGATAGTTTCCACTGTTTTATTGTGCTTGCACATTGTGTGGGATTTGCTTCCCACCAATATATTCACAAAAGTTCCTAGATTCAGATACTTTCAAGCAAATGTTGAGAGATACTTTTGCTCATTAAATTTTAAATTTAAAATATCTTTGATCTAGTAAAATTCTTTAAAATCTTAACATTTCCTAAGAAATGCATATATCTACTCAGCAGGTATGGTAGTGATGATTGCAATGAGATCATTCTCAAGGGAGGACAACAGGGTAGCCAAGGATGTGGCTCATTTTTGCAATAGAACTACAAGTAAAGTTTAAGTAAGTAAGTTTTGAATATTCAATACCCACAAGAAACCACTGTACACCACAGATTATTCAAAAAAGACAATTAAAATAATTTTGAATACTGAATGAATTCAGTGTGCCCATGGGTGGTCTGAGGACAGAAAGAAGAGGTAATATTCATTTAAGGAATAATTTGGTAAGGATTGTTTGCCAGGTTTAATTGGTTGCCATCTTTTATTTTGCATTTTGCTCCAGCTCTTCCACTGGGTGTATATTTTGTTGTTGACAGTCCAGAACAGCAACTTAAGATACATACAGGTACTCAGAAATCACCTAGCTGATATGTTACTAAAGTGATTTTAGAGCTGCTTGAAATTTTCTTAATGAAAGCCAGTCATGCAGAAGCTACATAACACAACCCACTTTGTATTCTGCTGTTCAGTTAATTCAAACAAACACAAAAAGCTTATGCAGAGCTATGTGAGACAATCCACCCCTTTCTACAGATGTTATCTTGTACGTAAAGATACAGATTTCTCTTATACCTTTGAGGTTAAGTTGGTGGGCAGCAGTACTACTTGAACCTGGTATGCTATGGATTTGTGTGTTAAAGTTGAGCTCATAGATAGTATCTGTGATGACAAATGAAGTATGAACTCTCATTTTAGCCTTTTCCTCAGTGAGGTTGTCATTGAGTTTCTCAGCCTTCAGTTGCTTTCTGAGAATTTAATAAATTTGGGATATTTTGCGATCCACCAAAGATGGTAGAAAATCAGCAGGGGATTCAGAAGTTATTAAAGGAACTAATAGATAGACATTGGCATCACATAATCCTTGTTTCTTTCAGCAACCAGACAGCAACAGACAACAAACAAAATATACTTTAGAAGTATTCCCCTCCTAGGTTTCGTTCTGGTGTATGCAACAAAATCATGCTCCCTAAAACTTCAGACACCACTTCTAAAACTTGACTGACAAGTTCTTACGTGCGTTTAGTAAAAGTGTAACAGGTACCGGAATGCAAATGCTGCTTTCAAGAAAACTAAAAATATGCTTGATGCTCTTTACCTGAGAGAGAACAGAAGGAAGCCAGGCCAGCCCACCAAAGAAGGCTGCTAGGCTGAAGGTACTGACAGTATGATTGTTCAGCTCTAACTTAACAGTAGTGTACTGCTTATCTGTTGTGCTGTGTCTTCTGCATATTCCCCTTATCGACAGTAAATGGGAAATTTTAACTTAGAGAGACTAAAGTTAATGCTGTTGTCTTGTTAACAAACAAGGGAGAGAGGTACATGCCTGTCATTATCAGTAACTCATTATTCACCATTGGGAATGTGATGTCGTGCCCACCAAGTCCTTCTGGAGTGCAATGAATGTTTTGGCACCATTCATGTTAATCAGGTTCCTACAAAGAACTTCTTAAAAAAAGATGGGATGGATTACTGAAAATGTGTACATGCCATTCAGCTATTTGGCTGTAAAGAAGGCTCAATGGCTCATGAGAGAAGATTTTGCTATCCAAAGGCTTTTTTTGCTCTCCCCTTCTCCTTCCATGGTGGTAGCAATAAACAAATATGGCCCGAGGCCACAGAAGAGGAGAAGAAATGGGACTCTATTTGCAGTATGCAGCAAACTGTGTATCTGTAAGAAGTGAGTGTTGTAAAAGCCTAGCTGGCACTCAATAATGTGTAGTTAGTTCCCTACCTGCAAATCTATATTTTAAAATATCCTAACTATAACACTGCAAAACTTTAGAGCACGTCAGATGCCAGGCAGTTTGATTTTGCCTTCCTTGGCTCCATGGGAATCTGTGTGAAGCATCTGTTTAGTACACTGTTCTCCTGAGTGTTTTTTTTGTGTACAACCCCACCTGCTTGCAGAAGAGGCTGTGATGTTTCCTCAACACCATTTTGTGTTTCTTTCTGGACTGTAAGAAATTCCTCTTCGGAGGATCTCAGCTGAGTCAGAGCTCCATTGAGATTTACGGCTTAGCATGGACACACAAAGGACAGAGAAAGGGGATATTGTGCTCTGCTGCACTGTTGCTTTCAGACTAGCCAGATCATTTCTGGAAACTGGGACAAGTCAGGCCAGGCACTAATACAGCTCAGAGCTGTATCACATCCTTATGGAGCTCCTAGATCTGCTGCTGAGCAGCTGCAAGGGGAGCCAGATCAAAGGCAATGAGCATTTGTGTGCTGCAAGGAGGATGGGAAGCCATGCTCCGCTGAGAGGCAGCTGCCCACGATAAAGAGGATTCCAGTTTTGAGGAAGCTATTTCCTTTGAATTGCTTAGGTTCTGACATTATTTTTCCAAAGGTTTAGAGGATGCCATGCATGGTTTTAAATGTGAAAGCCCTTCTCTGTGGTGCTCTGAAGGAGAAGGAAGTGAAGCACCAGATTCTTTTCACTGAGAAATTTTTCAGTGCTTACGGATGATATTAAAGGGTCATGGAAATAGCTACTTACTCAGGTGCTGAATTTTATTAATGTAAAGAGAACAGAGCTTTCCCCAATTTTTCTTTTTCTCTGATAGCATGGAAATTACATAGCTGAAGGCTATACATTAAAAACACTTAATGTGTACTTTAAAAAAAGAACCCAGTCCTACAGGAGTTACTTATGTTTGAGGAAAGATATAACTCAACATGAATCATATCAAAGGGCATCCAAAGATGTCACTAAGTGAACTGAGTATGTTGCTTTTGGCAAGTATACATTCAAATCAGCTAGTCATAAGTGGCAATCTAGTTCTCAAGATGTCCTTGGGGAATGGCTCAGATATACTATAAATGGTATTCTTATTGGTGGTCAAATCTGAGGTTTAAATCTGTGTATTCAACATTCAGAGTAGCAGCCATCCTCTTACCATCATATCTCTTGCAACATGGAGCTGGGTTGATGATTGCCCAGGCAATGTAAAGATCGCAGTTTGGGAATAACATTGAGGACGTATACAGAGAGTTCTGGCACTTGGTGAAAACAGAATTACTCCAGTTAGTTTTATCTCATCTTCTATACTGAGTCATAAGGAATGAAAAAATAGTGCCACAAGGTCAGTTCCTCCTGTAATCATTTAAAAGTATGTCATCTCAGGAGTTATATTTTTTCCATTGTATCAGATCTTGTTTTTAAGCCGTTACACCCTGAACACTCTGATGCCTGGTGAACTGTATGCCTGGTCTATCTTTCTGGCAAGGGTTCAAAGCATAAGAAATTATCAGTGCTTCTGGTAAGCTAATGAAATTAATGCTGATGCTTGACATCTTTATTGTTTTTGACTTGCCACCACTTCACAAATCATTTTACGGAAGAGTGCAAACAACAAAAAATAACACATACATTTACTAAAATATCCTGTTATATACAATAGATATTGAATGTTACAGGAAAAAATAAGCTAAGCTAGGATTGTATGTTCACCCACCATTTACAAGGGTAGAATAAAACTCAACACTAAACAGACAGGTAAAGACCTATCAAGCACATGACAAAACTGGTTACTCCTATTAACAGTGATTCATGGTTTTTTTCTTTGCTGGAATTGACCCAATTGATAAAAACTTTTGGTTTTTACAGTGCAAGCACTTGCAGTAGGAAAAATTCCTAAATAAACAGCTGACTAGAAATAGCATTTTCTTCATTCCTGCTCCATGCATTTCTGCATGTGACGTTAGCAAGCTCTAGCTCTTATGCTGATGATAACAAAACAATGCTGTAAGAGAATCAAATAATAGTAATAAAAAAGTATATATCCTGGCCTTAGATTTCCTTCCTGCTATTTTCCTAAATGTTTCTCCCCCCTCCTTTTTAGAAACACACAATGAACCTTTAAAAAAGTGGAGTTGCTTTCAGAATTGCTATCGTCATCCAGATCAATTTGGAACAAAGTCCTGCCTCCCAATCTATTCTAATTTCAATGTACACACTCTGCTGGCTGGCTGCCAGCACGGAGCTCAGGAAATGATAAATAACCATTTAGTCACAGACGCACAGATTTCCCTGGGATGGTAGGTTGGGGCTGCTTTAATATCCCCAAACTTACTGCACATTTACACATTCACTAACGTCACTCAGAGCGATATTTATATGCTGGGTGTAGGAATGACACAAGGGAGGGAAAGGGCATAACTTACACTTGCTCTTCAAGAGCACTGAAGCTCTGAGTCTTGTTTGCCTGCCCTGAGTTGATAGCCTTCCACCTCAAATAACTGTACATAACATGAATAGAAAATTAGCTTGGACTAATCTAATTTGAAACAAGCTGGCCACAGCCAGGTACTGTAAATCTCCAATGTCCTATGAACTGGTTATGATAACTATTTGACATGCCTACAGGGTACTAAACATATTTCTCTGTCATTATAAAATGCAGCACACTGTGCAAGGAAAATAGGCTGTATGTATTGACTTTGCTTATAGGCTTGTCTTTTTTTTTTTTTTCTCTTCCTGAATCACTGGGGAGATTTGGTTTTCTATGTTCCTCTGGGATATTTCCAGAAAAGGGGTGAATTAATAGCTTTGAATGATTTTTCCGTATAATTAAATCTTATATCCTTCTCTCCAATTATTTGAGGACTGGGTGTTTTGCAAAGGCTGAATCTAAAGTCAGGGTAAATATTTTTTAATGTGGTTTGAATTTTTTTGGTGCTTCTCTTCCTGGCATGTTAGGTAGTTGTGTGCTGTTAAAAACATCAACTTTAGCAAACCTTTGAACAAAAGCTGGCAGCTTACAATGCAGGCAACCCCAATAACTGGAATAAGGTTAACAAAAAAGCTCAAATTTTTCATTTATGTTAACAAGTCACTGAAAGACCAAATACTTGCTTAAAGAGCAATTATGGATATTTAACTACCACCGTAGGCAAGAAAAGTCTCCGCAATTAACTCAGAGCCTTGTAAAGTATCTGATGTACAATGACAATGTTAAAAACACGTTCCTGTTTTCACCAGCATTAAATCCCCATTATATGGGGATTATGGGAGTTTTGCTTCTTTTCCCCAATCCAGTACAGTCCTTTCTCACACCCATGGTGTGGCAGCCATAAAGATCCTCCTTTTAAAGCCTCCCCTTGACAGAGATTCTCCTGAGAGAAAGCTGTGTGGCATTTTTACACCATTTGCAATTCAGGAGTGTCTCACTGAGGGCAGAGTAAAACAGAAAGGTGGAGCTCGCTTTCTCCAATGCTGTACCAAGGGGTGCTCAGTGAAATTCCTCCCTGTTATCTACAGACATGGTTACAAAAGTTAAAAAAAAAAATCACCAAACAGACCATCTAAATGAAGTACACATCCATTTCTGCCTTTCTTTTTACCAAGCTTTCAAATGGCTGCTGTCTTTTAAAATAAAAACATGCAAGGACTGCTCATAGCAACAGCCTCCCCTGGCCACCACCATTAAGCCAGGCTAGTAGAGCAATGATGACATCATTGCCTCCTACCCCTCTGGGTGGGGGCTTAAGTGCTGTGCTTGCCTCGCGAGAAGGAAGAAACATGCAGAACAGTGGCATCTGCGTTGTCTCAAAGACATAAGGTCACAATTAAAATAAGGGACACAAGTACACAACTTGCTCTGGCTCAATGCTGGCTGTATGAAGAGACTTGTATTGGGGTCATTTAACTTACAGATCTATGGTGCAATGTCTACAGGTGAGCTGGTTCCTCTCTGCTTTCTGTATTTTCATTGGGAGAAACAGGCATTTCTAGAGCACAATTCTTAAGATTTATTTTAGACGATATGGCCTGAATCACTCTAAAAGTGCCTTTATCTATTTTGGGGAGCCCAGAGACACTTATTCAGACATACGCATCTTCATGATAGATATGTAAAGTCAGTGAAATGAATCCTATGCCTGATTCCTGTTCAAGGAATAATAAAGGCAACTACCTTAAAAAGTGTTGATTTGTTACTTAAAATGTTTAACTAGTTGTTTATACTAGATGGTAGGGAAGTTTTAGTTTCAAATCTCCTAACAAGACATTATTAAAATGAGTCTGCTTTTTGCAAAGTTAGTATTTAATACCACCGTGACTCTGATAATGTGTCAGTAGAACAGTTTAGTCTCAAAATAAATTCCTAAAATTTTAACCAATGGATATAGGTTTCATAAGCATTCATAAATTAAATGACTTGGGAATACAGACAAAATATGTGGAGACCAAAAGCAAAGAAGAAATCCCTCCTAAGTGTCTTTTTTCATATTTTTATCAAGGCAAGAAATGTTTTCAAATGTAAAATTGCTAAGGATGTTACTTTGTTAGGAAACTTACTTGATAATTAGTATTAATGAGTTTTAAATGTACATCTCGCTTTCTTCTGTGCAGGCATACAATATTCTTTCAGTATTTCATAGACCAATTTAGAAGAACAAACCTAATTAGAAACAGGTGTTTAGCTAGGCCATCCTTATCTCCAGCTCCATCTTATTCTAACAATCTACCAGAGTTACTAGTTTCAGGTGTCAAAATTCACCTGCCAAACATGAAATCTGTTTTATATGACACATTTTCACTTTTGTGCAAATCAAAGTGTGTGAATGGACGTGAGCCTGAAGAGGGCTGGGTAGCTGTGTGACCACAGCCATGCCACAGGATGTGGGATGGTAGGCTTGTCAAATCTGACAGTGACACCTGGGGGCTACTGCAACCTGGACCTCACCTTATGCCTAAATATGTTGTGTGTGAATAATTGCTAATTAAGTTGTACTGTAAAAATTAATTTGCAATCATAATGACAGAAACAAATGGAGATTTGCTTTGCAGAGTGTCTGTATTCTGTAATAAATTAATCTCTAAAATGTTGCACTAAGCTATATTTTCTGGTTCTATCACATGTCAATTTCTTTGTCTTCTTATAATGAATAATCACTGGGCATAGTGTATTGACAAACATTACCATTAGAGAATAAGAGAGGAAAGTAAAGTTCTTATCTCAGAGAAAAGTAAATGTATTTTGGGAATGAAGTAGCTAAGATACAATAAATTAAGTTTAGCACTCACTCATATCTATACAGGGATGTTTGTGCTTTCCTAGTATTGGTCTGTGAGTCATTGCATCCTTTATCTAGTAATATGGTTAAATTCCAGGGTTATCTTGGGTTTTTTTCTTCCTCTTCAACAGAGACATGAAGATTTCCTTGAATGTTATATTCTCCAAGGTCAGCAAAACATTGTTTTCTTTCAGTGATCTGGGAAGGAAAAACATTCCTGGCCTTTAAAAATATGTATTGTCTACTACTTAATTTGTAAAAGAGGCCTAATGAAATCTGTGTGAACTAGAAAAGTTGTTTTAGATCAAAGCTATTTAAAACACAATACAAGTTAATAACAACAACATTTTTTAAATGCACAGGAGTGCATGTGAAATAGAAAGCACTATTCAATACAGGCACTTACAGGAAGATTACTTCAAATTATACATTGATCACATAGCATAGCTGTCCAGGCCTAATGTCTTTTAGTGTAAATCTCCATCCTGTCATGAATAAAACCACACCATGTTTTGCTGTTTCCTGTTCATTCTGCTGTGAGGGAGCCTGGAGAACTTCTGGCTGGATTGCACAAACGAATAAAACTCAGTAGTACTTATTCCAATTTAAAATGGGACTGGCAGTCCATTTGCTTACTAAATTTCAGCATAAGTTTTCCATGGACATTTCATTTGCTGAGGGTAAATTCCAAATGTGCTTGCAGGAGGGGAATTGTAACCTTGTGTACTAATGTGCTTCTAGACTGTTCACTTAAAAATTACACACATCTGGTGTTTTGGTGATGTGAGCAAAACTCTGCTAACACTTAGTACCAATAATAAATAACTTTTCTGAGGTGTCTGGTTGTTTCCCAGATATGAGTTAAAGAAACGAGGTCTGACACTTTCCCCCAATTGCTTTTGAGTTTGTAATTAAATCCGTATGAGAAGAACTGCTTGGTGGATTGGGGTGAATAAAGTGCTAATAAAAACAACTCTAATTTCCTGGCCAGTCACTGTTTTCCTTCCCTTGTGCACCAGTGGCCATTCCAGGGATCACTGCCAGATCTGCAGCCATGTCCCCTGGGGCTTTGGTCTTGACACATCTTTCAAAATAAACAGGACAGAGGATGTGGACAAGCAAATCAGTTACACAGAACCAAGTCAAGCTTCAGAAGCACCAAAAACACCCTGTGGGTCTTCTTGCACCTTGGAACCTTGTTTTTACCATATATCATGGAATAAAGATATGGATACGGAGATGGATATTTCCAGTGAGTTAGTGCTTAATTCCCACCCTTACTTATTTTGGGATGTTTCTGACTAAACCCTGAGCTTGATTAAAATGCAAGTCCTGCTGTATCCCCCTTTAAAGTTATCTTAAACATTTCCATCGCCTTAATGAAGTTGAAATCAAGCCTGTAGATTGGCATCTCAAAGGAAAATGTGGGCACTACAATAAAATGATGTGGGTGAATCAGTAGGTGTCAGATTGCTGAGTCCATAATGAATAATTATCTCAGCATAATTATGTGTGGTGTTTTTCAGGCAAGATGTAAAACTGAGGTCCTTTTGTCTCCTGGTAATTAAAAACACATCTCTTGTGCGATTGCACATTACAAAAGAGTCTCTCTTTTGGAGAATATGGTCTGCTAGTAGTATCCAAGGTTGGATAAGGAACGATTATACTGATAATTAGAATTGGCTGTCCTGTATAATTTTCTCTTCCAACATCTCTGATACTCATTTTTGCATTTTAATTTCAGTTTATGCACATATTTTGTAGAAGCAGCTCATATATTTTACTTTCTTTGATACTTATTTTAGTTGCATGTATATGAACAGGGTTTTGATACTCCCTCTGGGTCAGCTTTGGTGCAATTTTGGTTCAAAAATCAACTGCTGGATTTCAAAAGCAACTGGATGCATTCATGGGATAAAAATACCTGTAGGAGTGTTAAACACAAAGACACAACTTCTGGTTCAGGAGATCCTTGAGTTACAAACTGGTAAATTCTTAAGATATAGTCCTGAATGTTCCTTCTGTTCTTGAACTTTTCCCTCAATATCTGCTGTTGACCACTGTCAGAACAAGATCTGGGGCTATACATGTCTTTGATTTTATCCAGAATGACCATGCTTAGGTTTCTATGTAATATAACTTAACTGCTGAAAATAAATATCCCACCATTAGGACTTCTTACTAAGGCAAGGAAACAAACCTGGTTTTCAAAAAAATATTGAAAGTTTAAGTAAGTAGATAATTTTCTCTTGAAGAAATGTTACATGGAAATATTTTTCTATAGAAATATTCCTGATCTATTTTATTACCAAAATGGGCATCTCTTATCAAGATGTCTTGCACTTTCTGTAAGGCATGGTTGTTTTTTGGACATTGTTCCTTGGCCTGCCCTTGGAGCTATTATGAGAAATTGGATGCAGCATAATAATTTCTCATGCTCCATCCAAATTCTTCAGTATATCCTCTCTTGGATTTGCTAGGTGCCAATACAATTATTTTGAGTGGAAGAGTCACCAGAGAACAAATGTAGATGAAGCACAGCTAAAACCACTTTCATGCATCTATCCCGGAGGTAACCATTAAAGGATACTTCTGTGAAGAACAGTAAGTCTGTCTAATTAAAACTGGATTTCTGACCTGCTGCTCAGAGTCAGATGAAAGAATTGCCTTAGTGTACAGCGACAAACCAGGCATTTGGGATTTTTCTAAAACCTTTTCTGTGATTATTTAGTGACCATAACCAGTAAGGGCTGCTTTCAGCTTTACCCTTGACTGCCCATAGACTATGACTGTGCTGCCTGTCAAAGTGTGAATTTGAGATGAATATTTTTTTTTCTTCTGGTAAAACTGGGGGGAAAAGGGATAGAAGACATGAAACCTCCAACTCTGAAGCCAGGCTCAAAAAATGGGAAGCTGGAGATGAAATCTACCTGGCATTTTTATATCATCGTAACTGGGACATAAAGAAGAGGAGAGGGTCCTTTTTACCAGTGAGCAGCAGGAGAAGGAAGACAGCAAATAAAGATTGAAGATGATGGCTTGACCATTGTAATGGCAACTAGGAGATGAGAAGAAAACCACTAATTACTCTGTGATTGATATCCTGGAGAAAGAATAGCCTCATGCTTTAGCAATTCAGACATCAGAATCTCATGTGAGACTATGTTAACATGGTGCGTTTGCTTTGTGACATTACATGATGATATGGCTTTAAACAAAACAACAGTTATTTACCCTGGCTGAAGTTTGACTGATCAGTGGTGAATGCAATTTTGAGCTTATCAAGAAATCATCAAGATAGCCATGTCTTTGGTTAGGTTTTGATTAAGAAGGAAACCTGAGGCACTGGAACTAATATTTCAGACTGGAAAATAACATAGTATGTATATCCAGGTCCTGATCCTGCTACCACATTGTAAGTACTGAATAATGAAATAAGAAATTATGACTTTGTTATATTTCAATATGTCTCCTGGGCTGGTAGAAGTGTGGAAACAGATCTGGCAGTCAGGTGCGGTCTGCAGTGAGCTACCCCTGGGGCTCAGGTGTACCCTGTGCTGATCAAATTGCGAGACCTGGGCTTGCCATGAGACATTATCAAAATAAAGAGACATGTCATGTGCTCAGAGAGGTATGGAATAAGGCAGTTCTCAAGCAGGAGGCCGAGGTGTTTTTTTCTCTTGTGTTTGCCAAGTGCATTTACACATGGAGTTCTTGGCTGCCACTTGTGCAGACTTCCCTCGGAAACATTTTCCATCTGTCATGCTCACATGCAAAAAAAACCCTGGAGATTCCACCCCCACCCCTGAAACGGAGCCTCCCTTTGTCTCTTACAGCTTTCAGCAAGACTTTTATTAAGGAGACAGGGAGGGGGGGCAAAAAATGCAGACAAGGTGCTTTCTAGCATTTCATACCAAAAGCTGCAGCCAGCAGGACCACAAATGCCTGGGATGGCAAGGAGAAAGGGATTCAGTTTCACCTTGACTCCTTGTTTCATCTGCTAGCAATCCTCCCTTTATCTGCAGCACTCTAAGCTCCATCAGCTGCTCCATCCGGGCCTACTAAGAATTAAGAGTCTCCTTATCTGTGGAGGACAGTCAAATAAAGCACAGCCAGAAATTCTTGACACTGCCTTCTCCTGTACTTAGAACTGCATGTAAAATGCCAGCCATCTTCTTCACAAAAGTAGTACAAAATTCTTTTTAAATATGTTTCCTAACAATATTCCCTCTTCTAATACTTTACTGACATCAACAGTAAAATGACCAAAAAAAAAAGAAATCACTGAAAAAATACACTGGGAGGATGAGCATCCTAAGCCTGATCAGTGATGACCCAGGGGAAATACACGGGTCTGTTATGTCTCCTTTCTTCAAAACTGTAATTATTTTGTAAATAAACCACTGTCTTCTCTAATGATTGTAATTTGCAGAAGGCAAACTTTGTGACAGAACTTTATAATCTGTACAAGACATATACTGAATAAATTGATATTTAGGGCATTAGATGGCAAGAAAGCCAATTGGCATCAGGGTAACTAGATCTTTTGAACAAATGGGGTCTTTCTTTAATAGAATATTCTTGATTTAAATTTCTGCTTCACATACCAAGTGAAAGGAAGCTGTATATTCCGAAAAATTGAATGGCAAGGCCTGCTTAAAAGACTGGCTGCTGTGCCTATCATTGACAGTGGAAGTCTGAAATGTCTGTTGTATTTTAGTTATATTTTCGTGATAGGGATATTTAAAATTATCTTTATGTATAAGAATATTAGAAATAAGTCTAGCTCTTATTTTTCAGAAGGATTTTTTGGCTTTCACTGTCTGCTCTCCCCTCCTAACTCTACACAAGCCATCCCCCTTTAAGGCACTGGAAACAACAGGTTAACACATTTTCCATGCAGACGTATTGGACCACCACACATTAACTGGGCTTCTTCAGCTCTCCTGCACGACACCACACAGTATGCCAGGCTGTGGCTGGGCTGACACGGCTTTGCTGTGACTCATTATAACAGGAGGCACAATCAGCTGGCGCAGTGAAAAAAAATACAGGTTTATCAAGGATAAAGAAAACAAGTTATTCAGGGGGAAATGATCCATAACTGCTTGTTATTAAAGCCTTTAAGAATTACTCGTATAAGAAGAAAGGAATTGCATAATAAATTTAACTCCCCGGTTTGTTCTCAGAACATGAGTGAGTCAGGGCAAAACTATCCTGGGAGCCAAAACACACAAGTGCTGAACATGCTCTTTGGCAGGCCTCTTAAAGGTGTTTTTACTGAATTTAATGTTATTACTGATTCATTCTGTATTGGAAGAAAAAGAAGGTGGCAACCATGTGAATGTTTCATTTCTTTTGAGAAGACAGAAGACAGAATATGAATTGGAAAAGTTCCTTTGAGACGTTCCCCCTTACAAGTCCAAAAAATGAATACAAATCTAATGATATCATTGTTAATGAAAAACATATAGGCATGAGAAAGTACTCTTAGCTTACCAGAACCATCCCTGTTGCAGAGATTGTCATTGTATTCTTCTCCGTATCCCTTTTCAGTTTTTTTCAATAGTTGCTGTACACTGTTATCCAGCATCCATGTTTCACCACAGAGGAGGCTGCAGTTCAGTTTTGGCTGAAGAATTCATGGTTTGCAGGGACAAGAGGGGAAAGGGTAGCACAACATGACAAAAAGTCAGCAAGATAAATCTTACAGTGCCCTCTGATCTCCATGGTCTGCTGCCTGCCAGCAGTGACCCCAAGCAGAGTGCAGATGCACACACATGGATATATACTGCCAGTCTCTCTCTTCTTCCCTGCAGTTGGCTTTGCCTTGCCAGCTGTCCTCATGCTGCAGGAAGATATTCCTTATCCCTAGGCCTGCAGGAAGGAGGGGGATGAGGGAAGGAAGAAGAGGCTGCTGCCAGGATGTGGGGGCAGAGGGGCTCTGCCAGATGCTTCTCCAACTTCCCCACAATGACTGTCTCACTGTGCCCACCCCATCTCGGGGGATACTGTTGGTCACAGACTCAAATGGGCAATTACATGGGATGTGTCACACTACGTGTGTCAGATGGACAAATTGCCATGGTACTTGCCTATCCATATATTATATACACAGCAACTGATAGATTCCTGTTCAGCAATCAAGAGTCTGGACAGAGAAGGACGAGACACAGAAACTCATACATATGTGCACATGCAGTTAAAGATGTGAAAGGTTGATGCCATCTTATTCTGGGTGCCAGAATAGCTTATTATGGTCACGGTGCTGAGGTTAGATCATGTTTATATTCTAATATCCTGCTTTTAATGGCTAATAACATTCAGAAACTTTTCTCCATTCCAGATGTAGTTTCCGTCCAAATGTAATTTTATTTGGAAATTTGAACAAGAATGGTTCTGGTTTTTTTTTTTTTTTTATTTACTTTGAGTTTGAGGAGGATGGGAAAATAAAATTGCTTTTAAGTCCAAAAAATTATTCAGTTCTGTACTTTGGTCATGGGCTGCTGAAAAAAAGATTTGAGTCAGACTAAATCCACCTGTTTTCTGTGGGGGTGTGCCTAGGGAGATGCATCAGGAAGTCTTCCGTTATAACAGCCTCTGACCTATGTACATTCGGGCTTCATTTGTGCACATTAACTGAGTGCAGGACAAAAAATATCTCTGCTAGAGAAAATGAAAGATGTGAGGTCAGTATGATAAAAAGCAAGGGCTGTGGGTGAAGAAGGAAAGAGTGTTGTGCTGTAGCTGGGGACATTCTCTCAAAAAGGTAGGGAGGGAGGACAGAAGGGTGAATTACTCATATCTGATCAAAAAGGCATTACTATGTTTTAGTTGTTTCTCAGTCTTCTCACCATTTTTTGGCAGTTGCATTGCCTCTGGGAAGGCCCTTGGCATAATTTCTTATTTTGTTCCTGAGACTGTCTTTCTGTCAGCTTGTGGTGAATTCTTCTTGCACTCCTTGACTGAGTTCCTTGCAGTGCTTCTCCAAGGGCCACAGGGGTGTCACATAGTCATGCATTTTCTTTAGGTTGCCAACATCACCTGCGCTGACTCATCCATCAGGGAAAAGAGAACGGGCTTTTGTTTAAGTGCTGTCTCTCTCATGCAGTGCTACTTGGAATGTGAATGCATTTTTTTTTTTACCTCCAAGGGGGCAGATAACTGTTCCTGATGCTGCACAATCTTCAGTAAGTATGGAAAAGGCTGTGTGAGCCATTTCAGTACTTTTCTGCAAGTACTCTGTGCATGCCATTTCCTGTTGGTGTGCTTGTTCTTAACAAAACATTGCAGGCACTGTTTGGCAATGTGACCGATTTCACTCCTGCACTACCCAGGGCATTCCTTCCGCAGCTAACTCAAATTTACTTATGGTGTTAATGGCTCAGATTAAACCCTTTCTGAACATTTTCTCACTTGTATGCATGGGTTTCACACTGCGTATGAGTACTGTGTTGTTTCTCAAATGGCATAATTTGTTTCTAAAATGTGTTTCTTTCTTATCAACTCTGTGTGACCAACAACAACCATGGACTTTCTGTGCTTACTTATCTGACTAATCTTAACCTCTACCAATTCACTCTAGTCCAAATGTTATACAAACCCTTCAGCTGACCTTTGCAGCCTCATATTTGGAGTCAGGACCATGAGAATGTCTTTGCTTGTGCTTGTAATCGCCACCGGCAGATATCTTCTCTAGTTCCCTAGCAAATTACTTATGCATTACAATTAGTTTGGAACCTATGAAGAAGTCACACCTTTGTGAAATGTGATATTACAGATTGTATACTTATCTAATTGTTAAGTCCTACATTACATTATTGTCTTTGATGCAGGGAGAAGAAAGTTAAGTTGTTTCTGACTTTGGAAGTTGTTATTTCCAGAGTCTTAATAAGTTACTTGATTTTCTTTTTGTTAGCCAATATTGCACAGTTTGAGGATGTGAAATCACTTTTTTTTCCTGAAGAGAAATTTAGTGATCAAGCAGTGGAAACTGGGACCTATGGATACTCCAAATATTTGCAAATAAGCACATGGGAAGAAAGAAGCAGCATCACCTAACAGTCTTTTTAGATGGCTTTTAATCAGTGTATTTTCAGAGTACCATTTGTCTCTGGTGCATAGTTACACAACCAGTTATATGGTTTACTGTAAAAAGGAACTTGCTGTTTTGAAATCCCCAAGTGACAGGTGAGGCAAGAGATAGCTGTAGTGATCCTGACTGGGAGACCATTGTGCATCGAGGAGAGTGATCCACATAACAGTTATCCTAAGTAGGCACAGACCTGTGCTGTGCTGCGCTAAGCTGCCTGTGTTGTGCCACGCAAACCCTTTGGCTGCAGGACAGACCCCACCAGCCCACTGCAATAGAGGACCCTGCAGGCAGCTCCCCCTCAGTACCAGTGATTACGCCTCCTGCACGGCCTCACCTTTATCTAACTGTGCAGTGAGAAGTTCTCATGGGACCATCATTTCTGTTTGACTGTAGAAATGATGAATACAGCTGTTTTCTTGTAAGAAAAGTCTGTAATAGCTGAAATGGCTGAAATGGTGGAATCTCTTCTATGGATGGGGTCTGCCCAGCATTGCTGCACATGGATTGGAGCCCATTCGATGCTGCACCACCTGGGGTCCCCACCATCTAAAGGGATGCAAGATTGTCTATGCTATTCTCTCCTTATAGTGTTAGATCTAATAATTAGCATTTTAAATGATACCTTCCAGATTCTGAGTGCCTTTCTTACTGGGATCATAACGGGCCAGTACATTCTGTTGCAAAACATTAGTACAAAGCGGAATTGCTGTACGGACCTTTATATGCATCAGGATAACTTTTGATAAGACTGTTTGTTAATAGACCCCAAATATGTCTCAATTTTAACAGACCCTGCTGTGCTGAATCTAAAAACAACAGATTTAGCAGAGGTGACTGCCATAGGAAAACAGGAGTGAATTGATAAGTAGTTTAATGTAGGAGATTCAAAACCTACAGATGAAGGAAAAGGTCAGACTGGATCAGATCAGCTTTTATGTAGGGTTAAGAGGGGGAAATAAATAGAAATGTGGTGTTCCTTCAAAGATATCAGCGCTTACTGTCCAGTGTGGTACATGCAACACTTCAAGAAAGAGTTATTAATGAAGTGGCTAACAGCTTCATGCTAGTGTTACACAGTTCATGACCAAAAGTGAAGAAATGGTCCTTACAAACATCAGACCATTTTCAGACCCAACGGCAGAGAAATGGGAAGTTTTTGATGCAATGGAGACACTTTCAACCTCTGTTGGAATAATGCAAAGAGCTCCAGAGAGATCCCTTCTCAATATCTGAAGATATTGAGGGCTGTAAAAATCACAATGCAGTTCACTTCACAACCTGGAATAAATTTAATTTATAGCAAACAACAGTGCTGAGGGGTGAACAATGCAAAAAATTGTCATTCAGTAATCTCCAATCACCATAAATAACATGGGAAACCGAGTTTGTACTGAACTTGGGGTCTGTGCACACTAAGGCTCTGGAATGACTCATGGGATGAATTCATCCCATCTGCTTGCAGCACTCTGAAAAACTGAAGAGATTGGTTGGCAAAGATCAAGGATTTTGAAGATGGCAAATTTGGCTGAAACCAAGTATGTGATAAAAGAGCTGGAGATCCAGCTACAGAGCCTATTGCCTGTGTTTACTTGCTATAAACACGTGTATGTACACAACAGGGCCTGGCTATGCTTATTAGCTTGGAGCTGCACCTGTGGAACACCAAAATAGACATGCTTAGCATGAAAAGCAAGGTATGCAGGTGAGAGATGTGAAAATCAATTGTGGTGTGTGGCTTGTCACAGCATCAGGAATGGGCACCAATCTCAGTTACGAGAGTAGCTGTGCTGACAGAGAGATGACTCATGTGGTTCAGTGCAGCTCAGGAATGATTATCAGTGATCTGACTAACAATTCGTCATAGGAGAGGATCAGAATTGTTTGCCAATGAGCTTACGGGCAGCAGTAGTGGATCATCTTCATTGTTACACCTCCTTGTGTTTCAAGAGACCTTTTCAGTTCAGTGTGGCTGCAGGTGTGAAGTATGGGATACCAATTTTGACTTGTTTTACCTGTCCAGAAAGGAACATATGACAAAGGAGAATGCAACTCCATTAGGGAAAATGTCTCTGCCTCTGAATTCATTGGGAATGACTTGAAAGGGCTGCTCTCGGAAACACCAACTGGAGATCAGCCGGTGCTGACAGCATGTGACAACTTCTCCAAGTATGAGATAGAGCAGCCACACAAGTATAAAAAACCCCTGACAGTTAAAGATACATTACATAGTCCTTGTTGGCCTTCAGCCATCCTTTTTTTTTTTTCTTCACTGGATTATTTTAGGACTACAAGAGCCTATGTTTCCCTCTAACTAGAACTGTGTAGCTAGGTGCTCTAGCAGTCCTAGGACTTCAGAAGATGGGAGAGCAGAGGAAGCGCAGTTAGGGAGCCTCTGACAGAAAGACTGTGTATTGACGCTAAAAAGACAATAATGGTGTGAACATCCAGGACACGGAACAGATGTGGCTAAGCAGCCAGAGAAAAACAGAGGGAAAAAATCCTAGAATACTCCTTTTACCACTCTTTTACATATCTGGCATAGTTGTTATGAAACCTTGGATTCAGAAAAACAGAGCCTGCTCTTTACAGCATATTGAAAACTAGCATGTAAATTACTTAGAAGTGAGAAAGGCCAGTAAAAAGAAAACTCAGTGGTTGGAGGGACATGAAAGAAAATCTGGAAATATTCTGGTAAGTTCTACATATCTTAATAAGTCTTGTTGCATTGGTTTTAATGAAGCAATTTGCAGCAAAGCAGGAATTACTGCTTTGCCACCTGAACTTCAAATCGCTGCAATCTATATCTGCCCAGAGGATAGGCCTGACTCTGCAAACAGGAGACCCGTGAGCACTGATAATACAGGTGCACATCTGAACAGTGACTCTGAGGCTGAAGTTGAGGCATGAGCATGTATGCTACTTAGGAATACCATAAAAACAGACGAACATGTGGATTCCTAGGGGTTAAAGGAGTGATAAATGCTTATTAAAGCTCTCTGGGTTGGAAGGAATTTCAATGTTCAATGCAGACGGCACAAACAAGTGCTAATAGTTTTAAGCTCTAGGTGTTTTTACATTGACTTACTGTCATTTAAGTTACAACCTGCCTGAATGTGC
This sequence comes from Nipponia nippon, assembly GCF_047370975.1. Classification (NCBI taxonomy): domain Eukaryota; kingdom Metazoa; phylum Chordata; class Aves; order Pelecaniformes; family Threskiornithidae; genus Nipponia; species Nipponia nippon. The sequence continues at coordinate 49,303,629 of NW_028262347.1, forward strand.
TGGCGTTGGTACTTGTGTTGTCACTTTAAATCAAATTGTTCCTGTTTATGAGTATTAGAGTATCCTTACAGGAGGTTAACTGCTGGTTTTCCTCCACAATATAGTGCCATACTTCACGTGGCTACAAGACTCTGTTGGATCCAGTAATTGTGTATTTATGCATGTGCATAAGTATTTCTTCACTTAAATTTACTTTGATGACTGCTTGATGCTCTGTTGGGAAAATAAAATAAATGGTGCAGTGTATTCAGATGTTGTCTCCTAATTTTGTATGAGGATACAGCTTCCAGAACTCCTATCAGCATGTTTGATATTAAGATAGACTTTACAAACAAGAGCTCCATCAATTCAGCTTAAATTGCCTTGACTGGTATGCCCCGCCTCTTTGTGATCTTTGCAGAAATATGAATTAAATGTCATTTGGAAATGGTTGCAGAACCATAGCCATGCACATTTTAATATTTATTCAAATAACTGTGATTTTTTAAAAATTTATTGTTGAACTTCTTAGAGTGGAAATGTCCAACCAGACATCCCAGGAGGATTATCTCTCAGTGGGCAGGCTAGGCTCGCAGAGTAAGCAGAAGTTGTTCCTGTCTTGTAGTATTGTTTCTACCCATTTTTTTCTAGCCAGGATATTGCTGCTTTTTCATTCCTTTTGTTGAGACTTTCACTGATAGACAAGAGCAATTCCTGGTAAACAGGAGGGTGCAGCAGCTGGCTACAGCAGAGGCTTCAAAGTGGGCAAAAAATCAAGCCCCTTTTTTGTAAAAGCAACATTGGCTGGCAGGACAAACACAAACTCTGGGGAATCAACAGTGCTCAAGGAATTGTGGCACCTTGTGCACAGAAAGATGGAGCCAGGCAAAGCTTTTCCGATGGCACCAGAGCCAGCAACAGCTTGCAGGTCTGTGGAACGAGCTCCGGAGATGGATGCCAGTGACAACTAATTGCCTTCTGGAAATAAAAAGGGACAGCAAAAGGGGCATAGGATCTTAGAAAACCACCTGAAGTCTTTAAAATGATTGGCTTCAGTATGAGAATCTGGCTAGGTTATTTCCTTGAATTATTTCTTTTGCTATCACTTTGAGAAAAACAAGAAGAATGACTCAATCCCCTAGCATCTTACATGTGTCTTAGTCATTGTCAATCACAAAAAAGTTACAGTCTGGTTCTCATGTTGAATTGAAACACTTCCTGAGAGAATGGGCATACTTGATGCAATGCTGAGTCACTCTCAGCTGCTCACCATTATTAGGTATTCAGCATTGCTAAATTGATACAATTAATTTTCCTGAAGTCCCATAAAAGTCTCTTTATGCTCCTGACAGTATTATTCCTTTTCTTTTTATTATGGTAGTCAATGTGCTGCTAAAACAAAGACAAGCCAGCTTTTTCTCTCGCTTTTATATTTGAATCGCAGAGAACAATTTTTTACTCTCATTTTTGTTCATTTATTTGTGAATCACTGCATCTTTCAGAACATGAATCTGTAGAACATCATGCTCTTAGGTATAAACTGAAAGGAAAAAAACCCCTCAGCCATCTCCCGAGAAAGTCACAGAAAAAGAATCACTGGAGAGGCTGACCTACATACCACACAGTGTCCCTTAAACAAAACAAGGCTTGAATACTTTCCGTGAGTTACCAAGGCAGATATTACCATTGAAGATAAAACACACAGAAATAGTCCAGAATGCTTTTCATTTAGCATTTTGTTCTTCAGTTCACTTGACCAATACCAAGTGTTCAAAAGTTGTTACTTACCCTCCCTGTTTGCACACAACTTTTTTTTTTTTTTAAATACCCCCTCCACATGATTTTTGGATATGGGTGATTTCAAGTTATAAAAGAACAGTTCGACAAAAGCTGGATCTGAAAACAGCTCCTAACCCATCCCTCTGGAGAAAAGTATGGTCACTGTGGGTGTTCTTTTCTCCAGCCAGAGGAACTGGATGAGGCATGCACCTTGATCCTGGAGTTCAAGACACCATGACTCTGCCTGATAAAAGCAGAAAGCAGGTTTCAGAAAGGAACGCTGGGGCTGGCTTGTTAGATCTGCCTTAGCTTATCTCAGCTGCCAGCCTGATTTACTGGGAGAGACTGATTTCAGGGGAGGCAGATCCCAAAATGTGGCTGGCCTTGTTGGCTAATCAGCAGACAATGAGCTCTGTGTCTAGGTCTGTGTCATTGTGGCTAGCATAATGTAGGGATCCCAGCTGTTAAAAGTCCACTGGAGGAAGTTTCTTGAGGGAGCAGGTATTGTATTTACATTCCCTGAACAATCTTTCCAGGCCTCTTTCTTGTAAAGTACAATACTGTATTTTAAGCCGAAGGCAAACAACTCCCCTTCTTCTCCCTCTGAAAAACAATTCCTGTTAAACCGTGGAAAACTATTGTGAAGTCCTTACCAGGGTGGAAAATTTGCACTCCCTCCTAGTGCATTTAACATGAATGAAAAAAACATTCCTGTACTTTGGGAGCTGCTAATGGCAAAAAAATGAAGAGGCTTTCCAGATTTTAAACCCCCTAAAAAAGAACAGTAATAAACTTTCCAAAAGAGAAAGGAACGTTACCTCTGCTAACTGCAAAAGCATCTCTTCTCCAGAAATGTCACCTTCCTTTCCTCTCTCAGCTCATTCACTTTCCTCAGTGCGCTTCCTTGACCTCCACTTCTGTGGCTTGAACCCTGCAAATTTCCAGGTCCAGGCTAAAATAAAGATTGGAGCTATGACACTATGACTGATGAACTAGAAACCACATTTTTCTTGTGAATGATGCAGAATTTGTTTTTAAGAGTCATCGCCTGTGTAGAAGCTTGAGTCAACACAGACAGTGAGCGTCAGTGGTTCCAAGAAACAGAGTAATGTGTATTGCATAAGGGATCCCAGAAAGAATGGTGGTTTTCTTGTCTGTAGACTGTCACAGTCTGTTCAGACCAACAAAGAAGCAAATGTCATGACAGCACCAATCTTTTAGACTAGAGCTTCTCCCCGACACCTTTCATGTGTCTAATTCTGTGCCAAGAACCTATTGTCAAACATAGTTTAAATATTGTCACAGCCCTTGTTTTTGTGGGACTTTTCCCATGTCAGGTCATAGATTGCAGGGCCCTTGATAGCTTCTTTTTATTCTCTTTGGAAGATAAGCAGGAGTGGGCTTTGATACAAGTAATCTGAATTGAAAAGAGCCCCAGACTCATCACTTCCCCCAGTGTAAGATTCTGGACAGTTATTACTATGTTTTCTTATTTATTTTATTAGAAAAAGTACTAAAAATATGGGTAATTTAGAAAGTTTTTTATAACAAATTTTGGACAGCAGAGGCATCTAGATACTTTTAATGAGAGATTTGCCTTGAGCATATAAAATTAACTGAATCACACTTAATCAGGTCATCGAAACTTTCTAATCTTTTTGTACTTTAGAGATGGATTTAAAACTCAGTAAATATGAGGTTGCAGCTCTCTTAGGAAAATGAGTGAGGCCTGTAAACTTTTAGACATATCTGCACTGCACAAAATATGAACCTGATCTCTTCATTTTCTTGTTCTCAGTTGTCTGTGGGACTTTTGGTGATTTTTCCCTCCTAAGGAAGGCTGCTGCTTTTGTAGAAGACTGCAACAGATTTGTGATATGGATTAACACTCAGTAGTAACAAAAGGGAGAATTTTAGTAGTTATGTTTGTGGCCTAGGTTTGCTTTAGGCAGAAGGGATTTTTATAGCTCAAACCCTCTTACAGCACTATGATTTGTCTGCATGAGGTAGTAGATGTCCACATAAAAACCCAGTAAACCCCATTGTGATTCCAAGCTTCATGTGAGTTGGATCCTCTATTGATGTAAATGTGCACACCCTCATTTACGGCAAGAGACCTTTAATATGTGTTGATTTTTACAAAATTAATTAAAACTATTGCAGTTCAAACTTCTACTTTCCAGGCCCTCATTTTATTATGTTAAATAACACTTGGAAGTTCAACTAGACCAACATTAGATCCCAAACGAGCTCTTTGGTGCCATTGTGTAGAAGGCAATGTTCCCCTGGTTTCTTTGCTGGAAGTTTTGCCTGCATGAAGTATTAACTTGCATAATTAGAGACATCCTGAGCAAAGCTCAATAAATCTTCCTCTTTTTGCTAGTTCTACTGTTGGTGTTTTGCTGCCAGAACTTCACATTAAGAAGAGGAAAAAAATAATCAATTTCCACAACTAATTGATGGACTGCTGAAGGACTTTGTTTCATATCTGTGCTGACACCTTGAGGGTAACCAAAGCCACTTGCTCTATGTTTGAAAACCTAGAGAACTAACTCATATTCATGTTCTGTCCATTTATCGAAAGAAAGAGAAAAAAAATCAGCAGCAGAAGCAGGAAATGCTAGATGGAGGCTCAAATTGCCCTCTATGCCCAGGTGCTGATTTTTAGTCATACCAAACAAGACTTGGAAAGCTCGTTGTGTTCTTCTAAAAGCAGGCAAAGGTGGGAGGAGGGCCACTGATTATGTTCCTCATCTGACACAGAAAGTCTGGATTCAGTTTCTTGCTCTGTCATGACCCCAAAATCTCCAGTGATCCTAGAATTATTTTTTCTGACAAATAAGAAACATCCAAACCATTTGCTTCTGCAAATATAAATGTCTTCTCTTGATCTCACCTGTTCTAACATAAATTCACTGTAAAGCTGTATTCTGCTATGCATTTTAGAAGCTTTTTCATGTAAGCACTGTAGATAGGCAAAATGAAATTGCTTTGTGGATTGAGTCTTTCTAGCAACTAGACAAGAACACGGGGTCCTATATGCTTTATCATTTTGCCAAGTCTGTGTGAAGGACAGCCAGAATTGCAGTCTCTGTGCTAAATGTGGAACAGGAATTGTTCTCCATCTATTACCTCAAAAGGGGCAGAGTAGAATGGAGAGCAGCAGGATGAGGCCTCAGCACCAGTCTTCCTTGGCTGCCTGTAGGAAGGGAAATGTGCTGCAGCATGTCTATACAGGACTTGTACTCCTCCTCTCCTAAACAGAAATTGTAGGTTTCTCCTGGGTTGGAAAGGTGCCTGTTGCCCCATTGAAGGTCTATGCCTATGAGATACAATTTAATCCTCCAGTTACCTTTGAAAAGGAACCTCATATGTGAATATCTAGATAGAATGAGCTCTTTTTTGCATGTATATGAATTGCATTTATATTAAATATATATTGGGTATACTTACCAATATGTATTTATACCTCTGTGGGTTGTAACCCCAAAAGGCTGGGATTTATTTTCACTATATCTGGACATGTTGATTTGCAATGAGGTACATTTGAAATCTCATTTTGATAATCATTTACAGGTATCCACAGTCTGTCTCGCTGATTGATTAGAGCGAATTTCTTAGGCAGTTTAGACCCTCAGGAGTCTGGAGGTGCCAAACTCTTACACTGACTCTGGGGAGTGCTGTTGGCTCTCGAGCACTGTACAAACCAGGGCTAGCCAGCCCAGCTGGGACATGCAAAGGGGTGTGGTAATTTTATTTGTTGAGGTAACCAGTGATGGCCATTTAAGTAACGGTGAAGATTGCCCTTTTTTTCTCCATGCTACCACTCTGAGTGCTATACCTTCCCATGATAACATTGCCACACTGTGCTGGGGATAGACAAGCTCACGTTGGAGTGACTGCCTGGAGACTGTAACAAGAGAAACATGACTGGAGACCCATGTCACCCTCTCCACCCGTTTGAAAGTATAACTCTACCCCTGGTTTACAACACTGTTGTATCCCTCACTTTTCTTCAGGCTCATGCATCAACCAGCCCTGCACTGCAGTGCATTTTTTTGGTTTTGCTTTTGCTAAAAAGAACATAATGATCAGAATGAAAGCAATACATCAAAACTCACTCAAAATTAAATATTGTTCTGCTTTATCACATTCAGATGTTTCAGTAAAACAATGTCTTTGTGGTATTTTTTGAAATAATTGTCTGGAGCCATCACTAGAATAACATATCATTTGCTGTTGTCTCAGACCTGCAAGCTGTTGCAGAAGTTAAATTCTTTTTTGGCCCTTAGGGAGCTGTAACATATCTGCATTAGAGAGGAAGACACTGTGACAGAGGTTCAGTTTGTTTGCCCACTGACATGTTTTCAGGGACTAAATGATAAGTGAAAAGACCATCTAGTTTTGGGGCTGTTTCTCCTGTTCTGTGTATCCTGTATATCAGAGTGCCTCTGCAGACTCAGTAAAACTCTGTCTAGCATGCCATTCGTCAGCAATTAATGCTCATTCCTAACACAACTGCTTGGATTTGGCTTTAATCCTTCTCTGCTTCATCCGTATTTATCAATATTTCAGAAATTTAAGTGTCAGCTAGTCTCATATTCTAGCATGTCTGCAGTATTGACTTGATAATCTGAAACTTCTAAGAAAAATCAACAGCCAAATAAAATAACATAGATATATTTAGATCTGACAAATACACTGTGACTAACTGTCAATAACTAAAATGTCGTGGCATAGCCATGTCATTTTATACCTTAGGTTTCTTAGTGTCCATTTAAAAAACCAACCATATTTTAATGAAGGAAAACTTCCTAAGAAGAATAGTAAAAAATATTAAATTGCAGCAGCATGTATTTTTAAATCTATATTTGTAACATTACAACGATACACTACAGCAGTTATTGTCTACGGAAGGTTAAGAAGAATAAGCATTCTGTAATGATGTAAATATATGTCTATTAACTGAAATTTAGAATGATATTTGGCTTTTTAGTCTGAAAACTTTGATTTATCTGGTGTTGGAAAATCCAGTAAATTCTAGTAATGAAGAAATTGGTAATAAATATTATAACTCACTAAATTATGATGATGGTGAATTTAAAAAGTGTACAGTGTCACAGTAGTTCTTGTCCAAAGTGAGATATCTTTTGGTTTTGAAGGTGACAACCAGTCCATGAAGCAAATGAATCACAGGGAAGGACACATTTTCTGAGATGACTGATATAATCTCAGTCTAAATCTTGAGGATAAAGTAGTTCAAATGCAAAATGCACACCACCCTTCAGATTTTATAATAGTTCTGTGATTTTTTTTCTAATCAGCATAATCCGAGAGGCTGGTCTTCCAAAGCTTAGCTATCTCGAAAGAGTTCACGATCATTATTAAAGCAGCAATTAAAACAATTTATAATCACTGATGACTTAGGGTGGATTCTCACTTGTGTTCCAGAGATAAAATGATCTCTGCACCATTCACAGTGCTTTGAACCAGCCCATCTCTAATGAGAACGAGCTGAAAGAGTGGACAAATATGTACCTGTCAGAGGAAATAAATGCTGCAGCATCTGGCATGTTTCTGAGGTTATGTGAAGACCATACAGGATTAGCAGTTTTATCAGAGCTACAATCTACTTGTTAAAAGGATATAGACTTGTTGAATTGCTATTAGTACTCGGGACAGATGGAGGTCCTGCAATTCAAAGTGTTGCAAACCTTTAGAACCAATTTCTGTGCTCACAGGATTTGCAGAGATAATGCAAGTCTATGAACTTTTCCCTCTCTAGTACATAAAGACTTTTTTTTTTCATTTTCCACTGAATACTTTTTAAATTTTCCTAAAGTGCAGCCTGTGTTTTATATCAGGACATGGTGATCCCTCCAAATGCTGTCCTGGCAAAGCAGATGTGCTGTTACCTCTAGAACATATATCTGATTATTCACTACTTCCCGTTTCTCTTTTAAGATTGTGCAAGGGAATTTCTTAGGAACTTTAAGAGTCATCTACTTCCCCATTCACTCAATATGAAACACTAGCTCTGAATATTTCTCCAGTGAAGGTCTAAAGTCATGAACTATGGTCTTCTTTTCTGCAGATGAACTAGGACGTCACAGAAAGAGCAAGAGGCATTATCCCGGAATATGCACAGATTATTTTAACCATTTCTGTGGGATTCTTCTCCTTTCTATTTCTCATTCTCTTTCAAGGTTCAGCTGAAGTTGGCATGATTAAAACATTAATGTTTCAGATCCCCAAAAACATGGAAGACTCAATGTTAAACAGTAAAGTCCTTAAAAGTTATTTATTAGATAGGGTTTTAAGGCTAAATTAAAGTTTCTATATACATAACAATGCTAAACACTTTAATAAAATAAATCAGCTAGAGGATTTACACCAGTAAGAGATATAGTTGGAAGTGGCAGTCAGCTTCAAGACATAATCTCTTTTTGCATTATTTCAGTCTTTGTATTGATACTGTTATACCTGTTTGTACCATCACAATAAACTTACCTCTGTTAATTTCTGATAACAAAGGGAGGAATAGAAGCTAAGAAATAAGATATTTTTGCTTTTTGTTGTTGTTGGTTTTGATTTCATTCCCATAAAGTTTTCCTAAATTTTTTGCTTGTCTGAAAATTACCACTCCCAAATCCTTAACCCACCACAAATTTTGCTTTTGAAAGGTCCTGTTAAATATTTCTTAGGCCTCCCATTCACATGAAGCCAGAAGAATGGGAAGGGCTGGCATCTTGGCATAGCACAGTCTCTCACTCCTGTGATGGGACCCTGATGTACTGCCCCAACTCAGAACACCTGCTGGGTGTGACTGAGCCCTTCTTTTTCATGATGGAGATACATAGTCATCTGAAATGATGTTTGGTCATCCCTGGAGCTGCAGGAAATGTTCATTTCCAAGTAAGTTTCTCTGCTCCATCAACAACACAGAGTGACTGTTCACAACAATGGGAAGTAATTAGGATTTGAAATTAATGGATTTCCTTGTTACCTCAAAGTGGACTTTTGCTTCTAGCCTTTAATAGAACTGCTTTATTATCAAGCTCCTGACCGCTCAATATAGCTGGTGTCTCAGACTGGATGCTGGCAGAGACCTATGAATTTTATTAGTGATGGAATAACTAATGAGAAAACGCTGTAGACCTTGCAGATTTTTAAATGAATCACACTTACCTTAGAAGACTTCTGCCCTCTTTTTTTGATTGCAGATAGAATATACTTCAGCTGAGACGTTTTCTTACTGATATGATTTCTATGCGATAGTTTTTCTGCTGCTCTGGAAATCAATTACTTGGATGACATAATAGGCCCCCATTAATCTGTATGGAGCACAGTACAATCTGTTTCATTTCAAGCCAAGGAGGCCCAATTGATGTAAATTATAGAGTCACTCAGTTTGTTGCTATTTATAAAATTAGTCACCTGCAGCATCATCCTGGATGAAGTCCAGTGGATGAAACAATGTTGGAACAGTCCTATCAGCACTTAAAATATATAGGACATGGTGTTTCCCATTTACGTCTGGAAATTGCACATCTCGTACTTTGAGGATGTCCCTTTCCATTCATTCTGAACCAAATATAAAAAGACAATAAAAGCATTTTAAAAATGAGATATTTTGTTTCCCTAGGAATATTTCATATGTCTCTGTTCTCCTCAGTTATTGAAAATGACAAAATTGCAATTAGAAACTTGAAAGATGAATATCAAAATTTTGCAGGCCTTAAGGATCAGAAGAAAAGCAATTCTACTTTTTCTTTTATTGTCCAAAATCTGTCTAGCATATCATCCAAGTTACACAAACCAAGAAAAAACATCTTCAGAAAGTGGTGGGATTAATCTAGTATATGACTTCTGTTTACCCAGAGTAATCATGACTTACATTTCTATGTTGTTTTGTAAACAAAAAAAGTTATGACTTTCTCCCACCTAATTTTCTGTAGACAAGATGAAAGAGAGAAAGATTTTGCTGTTTTCTATTACTTATGATGACTAGTGCACTAGTAGTTTTGTTTTTCTAAAGAGACTATACACAGTGTTATCACGACGAGATCTGCTGTAGCATTAATAGTAACAAGCCAATGTAAAGCTAGATTAATTCTCATTCGGTGATGTTAAATTTGTATTCACATCTGTGAAAACAGAATTTGTCCAACATGTCCATTTGTCTACCTAGACTTCAGTGAGGCCTTTGACATGGTTTCCCACAGCAGTCTCCTGGAGAAACTAGCTGCTCACGGCTTGGACGAGTATACTCTTTGCTGGGTAAAAAACTGGCTGTATGGCAGGGCCCAAAGCGTTGCAGTGAATGGAGTTAAATGCAGTTGGTGGCCGGTCATGAGTGGTGTTCCCCAGGGCTCAGTATTGGGGCCAGTCCTGTTTGATATCTTTACCAATGATGTGGACGAGGGGATCAAGTGCACCCTCAGTAAGTTTGCAGATGACACCAAGTTGGGTGGGAGTGTTGATCTGCTGGAGGGTAGGAAGGCCCTACAGAGGGACCTGGACAGCCTGGATCACTGGGCCAGGGCCAACTGTATGAGATTCAACAAGGCCAAGTGCTGGGTCCTGCACTTGGGTCACAACAACCCCATGTAACGCTACAGGCTTGGGGAAGAGTGGCTGGAGAGCTGCTTGGTGGAAAAGGACCTGGGGGTGCTGGGCAACAGCTGGCTGAATATGAGCCAGCAGTGTGCTCAGGTGGCCAAGAAGGCCAATAGCATCCTGGCTTGGATCAGGAATAGTGCGTCCAGCAGGACCAGGGAAGTGATCGTCCCCTTGTACTTGGCACTGGTGAGGCTGCACCTTGAATGCTGTGTTCAGTTTTGGGCCCCTCACTACAAGGACAATGAGGTGCTGGAGTGTGTCCAAAGAAGGGCAAGGAAGCTGGTGAAGGGTCTAGAGCACAGGTCTTATGAGGAGCGGCTGAGGGAGCTGGGGTTGTTTAGTCTGGAGAAGAGGAGGCTGAGGGGAGACCTTATCGCTCTCTACAACTACCTGAAAGGAGGTTGTAGCGAGGTGGGGGTCTGTCTCTTCTCCCAAGTAACAAGCAATAGAACAAGAGGAAATGGCCTCAAGTTTCACCAGGGCAGGTTTAGGTTGGATATTAGGAAAAATTTCTTCACTGAATGGGTAGTCAGGCATTGGAACAGGCTGCCCAGGGAAGTGGTTGAGTCTCCATCCCTGGAGGTATTTAAAAGACATGTAGATGTGGCGCTTAGGGACATGGTTTAGTGGTGGGCTTGGCAATGCTAGGTTAATAGTTGGACTTGATGATCTCAAAAGGTCTTTTCCAACCTAAATGGTTCTATGGTTCCATGCTTCTCAGATAACACAGAATTTCTTTTCCTCTTAGTAGCTATTTGACCTTATAAGGCAGAAGATGCTTTGTGCCACTAACAGGTGCCATTTTTACTGGGCATGAATCATTTAAGCAGTGCCATGCTAAAGCTATTAGCATTAAGAAGGTTTGTCAGGTGTTTTAGTTCAAAGCAATCCAGTTTAAATGTCAAATGTGTATGCGTATATATATATAATATATATATTTATACATATACATTTACATCTATAATTTAAAAACAAGTATTTAGAAGCAGCTTACTGTAGCCTTGCACAACAGAGCTGAAAAGTGAGCTGATGATACAGACATCACTGGACTTGTTTTAATGAACTTATTTAATGCATGGGTGATTCTCAGTGTCAGAATGTGATTGTAAGGGTCTGGGATGTGTTCAGCTGATTCCTGGCACAAAAACATTAATTCTCATTTGACTTAGTTTTACTATTCACTGTGAACAAGCAATAACTCCTGTCAAGAAAAAGAGGGTTCTGCTGGAGAAAGCTACTTTATCATTAATTTCGATTAAGTGACTTATCTTCTAAAAATCCTGGATCTGGTAATGGAATGCCAACATCCAACAAGTGTTCATAGAAGTCTGAAGTATGATGATGAGCTGACACCATTTTCATTGGCACTCTAATTTATGCACTATCTCATTGCTGATCTAGTTCAAGAGCCTTTCTCCAACTGTGGCTGGTGCCAGTAGTTGGAGTTGACTAATCGATGGAGTTTTGGTTCATGATTGAGCCACAAAAGCTAAAGCGGTTAATAATTAGGCCAGATCAAGTCAAAGCAATATTCTCAGTGGAACAAAGAAGGAACAAAGAAGAACAAACAAGTGTAATTAATTTTTATTTTGCATTTGCTTGAAATAGTTCAGGGAAGCCAAAATGAAATGCTGTACTTTGTTTTCAGGTTATTTAGCCTATTCAGATAAAAAATAGACAGCATTTTAAAAATAAGATTTTAAAATAAAATGCTGAAATTGTTCTTTGGCAAATAACTGAACTAAAGGAATTTCTGAAACAATTCATTGCATTAAAAATTCAGACCAGTTAAATAATGTTGTGTTCTAATAAACATGCATCCAATTGTGTACAACATCTGCAAATCATTCCAAAGTAATTTTCTGTGTGCAAATTATGCAGATTTTTTGTTTGTTTGTTTGTTTTTACCCATCTTTATTAATATTCCCAAAAAGGCAGGTACAGAATTATCTGACCATGGAGAGAGCTTTTTCTTAGCTCACATTTTCCAGATATTGGTTTATCTCCTGAAATATTAAAAATTGTCCCTTTCTTTGTGTCTTTCTCTTTTAAACCTTCAGGTTTTTAGCTACTTGTAGACCCCTCCTGCTCTGAGCAGATTGGACTAGAGACCTCCTGAGGTGCCTTCTGACCTGAACAATGTTATGATTCTATCTGTATAATCAATGCTTGTAAATACCTTTTTAAAGTTCCCTTTTTCTGAAGTATACTCTCTTATTCACTACGGAGGGAATAAGACAGATATATTTCACCCATCCCAATAAATGATCTTCACAATTCAAATTCTTTACTTATATACAGAACTAACATATCATATAGCAACAGAAATTCATCTATCAGTGTGCCTGAACTCAGACAGGTCAGGCTACCACAAGGAGCAAGAAAATTGTTCTTCTTACTGCCTGTTCTCTCAAGTTTAGGCATATCCATCAGGGACATCAGTGTAGTTTGAAGATTCACACACTTGAGATACAGCAGCAATTCCAGTAAAGATCCACCAACTTTTTCTGTGGTTGCCATCACCTGCGTCCCTCAACATCTCTCTAAAGTAGTTAGCAAAACCATTCTGCTCTACTCATGTTAGTATGAGTGAGAGAGAGAGTGAAAGGGACATCTCATCTATTTTGTATCACTTTTAGGAAGGAGGTGTCAGTCTGCCTCCATTGCCCAGAAAGAGCCTGCATAGTTACTGTAGCCCAGGCAACTAACTCTTACTTGCCAAACTTAGGCTGTGTGGGTCTCTTTCTCCGTTACTATTGTGAAGATAAAATTGGAAATCCGGAGTTTAAAGCTTTTTATTGAACATGACCAAAATCTTGAACCCTAAACACCCATAAAATATTTTTGTAAAATCTCCCTGATTAAGGCATCCTAAGGCACCTAATCCAAGACAACAATTAAAATCTCTACTCTAGAATGGCCATAAACAGTGACCTCCAAAGCTTTCCAGATATCTTTAAAGAGTTTATTTCTAATAGAGTTTTCAAGGTGTAACTGAGGTGAAATTATAAAATTGTAAATCTTCCTTAACCAAAGGAAATAAAATGCTTTCAGGTTATCACAATTTAAATAATGGTATGATAGGCACCTAGTTTTACTGCTAAGTGCATGTTTCTTTGCCTGTGAAGACATTAAAGTGCATCTATTGGTACTTCTATTAAGAAGGGGGAAGTTAGCACCTATTCATCAGAAGAGTGAAAAAAAAAAGAAAGGATGAGGGAATTAGATCAATTGGTTTAACTTCAATTCACAGAATAAATCTGGAACAGTCTGCAGCGCCTAGAAAAAACAGGGAGAGGAGCAGAAGCCAACATAGATTTGCCAAGAACAAATCAGAGCAAATGAAACTCACTCTTTCAGTGACCAGGTAACAGGTTTTGTGGATAAATGAGAAGCAGAAGAACACATGTACCTTTACTCAAGCAAAGTTTTTGACACAATCTCAGTTGGTATTCTCAAATCCAAGCTAGGAAAAACATGGCCTTTATTCTGTGGGCACAAAACTGATTAGATAACCACACCATAGAGAAGTTAATAAAGTCTAATTATGCTCAGGGTTCTGTGGGGGGTCTGTCTTAGATCTGCTTCTGTTCAAGGTTTTCATTAGCAAAACAGATGGTGGAATAGTCAGAATGCTCATTAGTTTTGCATATGACACAGTGCTAGGGAGGACCCCAAATGTGTTGGAGGATAACAGTAAAAATAAAAATCTGGAGAAATGGACTGGAAACATAGGATATAAATCATCCTAGACAAGGGATGAGGGCAAGGGTAAGAGACAAGAGCAAGATATTGCAGGAAAAAATCAATGATACAAATTCATGATGGTTAACATAGGAAGCAAGTTCTTCAAAAAGCTCTTAAGATTATAGTGGAACACAAATTGAGTCTGAATCAACAATGTTAGCTTCTTCTGAAAAGACAAATATTCTGCTCATGGTATGCAAACAGAAATATAGTCTACACGATACACATTATGATCAGAGGTTGTAGAAGCCATGAGCTAGGAGGTAAGACTGGAAGAATGGATGCTATCAAGCCTAAAATAAAAAAGACAGAGAAGGATGTTGGTGGCAAGAAAGTTTAATAATCTCAAGCCATTCCTGTTGTTGCAAAAGGGAAACAACACTGGTCTCTATATCCACAATGAATGGGACAAGAAGTAAGGCAGTTACATTAACACAAGAAAGATTAAAGTAATTAGAAATGTTTTCTAATAGTAAAACTAATTGAGCATGGGAACACATAGATTGGGAAGACTAGATATGCTGTCACTGGAAGTTTTTAATGAAAGTTTAGTTATACATCTTTCAGAAACAACATCAAAATCGCTAATCCTCTTTAGAACATTGTGATGGATCAAATTGCTTTGTGTTTTTGAGTCTGCTGGGAGACCACAGCACAGTAAAATAAGGACTGTTTTTTTCTCATGTGCATTACTGTAAATCTGAATTTTACTTAAGAAAGTCAGTATTGGACATTAGTGCATCATTTCAGTAAGGCTAGACACTTACATTTTAGTGTATTTGCTTTCAGAAATTCTGCTTTTGCTTAATTGAGATAGAACTGAAGTTGGATATTATAATTTACCTCAGTAGCAGCAGCTGCCCATTGCTGCTAGTTCTTGACTCTTCTCTTAGAAGTGTTTTTCCATAAGTTATTATTAGCACTATTAGTTACTGGTGTATACTGCTGTGTGTGGTCTATTGGTTTTTATATTTATTCTAATTGTTTGTGCAGCATCCAAATATGGTGGCCAAAGAACAGAAGTAATTAAAAAAATGTAATTGTATAAAGACCAGTGTTTATAGCTATATGCAACTGCAAAGATATAGGCTAAAAATTGGTAAGAATTTTATCTCTGTTAGACTGGAATGTGCATAAGTGACTTTGATGACTTTAGAGACATTTAGAGGCATTATAATCCCACTCTGTTCTGTAACTACAGCGTATCTCTCCCTGTAAGAACCTTGTTCCATGGGGTCCAGGACTAATGAAACTATGGGCTAGTGTCTTGTAGTTGGTCACTTTTTTAAACAAATTAATACTAAGGTTGCAGTGGAAGCTCATGCTCTTTCACTTGGGTGTGGACCCTGACCGAAAAAGCAGGTTCTCAAGAGCCCCATAGGGCACTCAGCCTGACTGAGGCTTTCCCAAAGTTGGGGCATCCAGAAAGTTTTCCTATGTTTGGGTGCCCTTGTGTCTAACACAAGGGAAACTCATGCTGTAGCCTTTCCCTCAGCAGGGAGAATCTAAACTCCTCACTCAGTCAGGCCCCTTTTTTTTTTCTGTCTTGAAACTGACAGGACAGGGTGTACAAGTCAAGTATATACCAGAATGCATTAAGGACTTCCCTGTATTGTTATTGGACTGCAAACTTCCCAGCACTACAATAGCCTTAGTTTCCCCCAAACTGTCTATACCACCCTGTCAAAATATATTCAACACCTCACTTCTGTTCCTATACAGATTAACCTCAGTTCTCTCTCTTTTCCTCTATTCCCCATCATAATATTCCTTGTTCCTTCCTGTATTCCCTACCTACATTTGTTTAGCCTGGAGTCTGGCCAAGAGAAGATATCTGCTCTGGCTAGTCCAGACCCATGTGCTTGTGAAATGGTCAGGCTGGTGCTTCCCTTGCCTGGGTAAATGCCTGGTACCTTTTCCCTAAGGGTCTGCGACACAGATTTAGCTCCGGAGCTGGCCCATGAGCTGTGTGCGCTGTCATAGCCACGTCTGTGGGTAAGCCTTCCTTTGCCAAGCTGGAAGAAGTTGGTCAGGGCCTGAGAAGTTTTTTGGATGAGACTGGCAGATAGACATCCCCCTCCCTCAGACTGATTGCAAAAGAAATCTTTCATTGGGGAAAACAGGACAAGTTTCTCCACCACCACCTCCCCAGCTTCTTACATAAAATCTATGTTCTATTTAATCTGCTAGCTGTAGATCACACAAAGAACCTAGTAGCAACCCTTCCTATTCTCACACATATCTGTATTTGCCATGTCTGTATTGCTGCACATCTTCATAAACAGGCAGTACCTCTGCTGGGTAGGACAATGAGAAATCTCCTTCTACCTACCACAAGCAGCAGAAAAGGAAATGTAGAAACAAAATCTGGGATTAAAGGAGACATCGAAAATCACCTCCAAAATTTGATTAAATGGAGAGCATATGAAAGCTCATTAGCAGTTTTACTGAATTTAAGACTGGTATTTTTCTACCAATGAGAACAAATTGGAGACCAAATTTCTTTGGTCAAGTTTCAATTAAAAAAAAAGAAAAGAAAACAAAAAATGTGTTTTATACATTGTTCACCTGATGTCTATTATTTAGTGAGTCATAAGCCTTTCATTTATAAACAGAAATGTTCTTAGAATTTGAGAGACAGAAAAATATTTTGTGCATAACTACTTTTGAAAGAAAAGCACTCTTGACTAAAAATATATCCCAAGCATTGTCTGAAAAATAAACTAACCCAAGGCAGTATAATTTTCTTTAACGCTAGCTACAGAACTCTTTTAGGTTACCTCTCTTGGCCCATAAACTAGGAAGCATTGTGCTATAGGGAAGGGGCTAGAGTGCCTCTTCTTTTATTTGTAAAGTTATGCCGTCCTATTTGTGAGTGTTTCCTGGTCCTTTTCCCCCACCTGGATCCAATGAGCTTCTTTTAATCAATGGGTGTGTGAGAAGCTGTGGTGCTGTGCTACATGTATTTTATTAGGTTCTTGCAAGGAGTCAGTCAGGTGTGTGGACCTCACAGTCACAGAGCACTAGTTCAGCATAAAATTTTCTGATGGACTTTGGTGTAATCTGAAGTCAAAAGAAATTTCTTGTAAATCCCTTAATCCCTGTAGCACAAACTGTCTCTAAATATCGCTCGGCCTTCACCTAAGAAGGTGAAAACAAATTCCCATGATGTGTCATTTTTACATACAGAAAGCAATAATCTCAGCCCCAGCATTCAAGCAAAGTAGTTCCAATGAAATGCAGATTGGATCAACTGCTATTCAATATGCATGTTAGGATCAAAAAAGGATCTTTGCCCAAGCAAGCAAAAAGTTGCCCAGTTTTAACTTTTTTCCCCCAGAAATTTATTGATGGAAACTATTCTAGATATCATTAATATTAATTGTATCTGATTAATAATTTAATACTTGGGCCTGAAATATTTGCATCATTTGCCCTGATGAGAAGAAGGATTTTGTTATTTCCTGTCAGGAGCTCTGTATGTGAATTCAAGAGCAAGCAGTTCATCCCATGACATTTCCTTGCACTCAGACAGACAAGGTGACACATAAAGCCCAGGGGCAAAGGGAAACCTGATAGCTATATAGCTGAGCTGCAGTCGGAAGTGGTGAATTCCCTGGACCACAGGGAAAGCTTCCTGTTCTTTGTAGATGAGCCTATTATTGGAATACACTTGCCTGCAGTTAATCCTCAAAGTAATTAAATGGAAAGGAAGCAATTAAATCACTGAAAAAGAATTGCATCTGGTTCAGAGGGAAAAATCCCGGCCTAGGAAGTATTTCAGTGATAGCTGGATGTACTCAGTGTAAACAGGTATCTTCCTGTTTGCACAGATAATTAACATTTATGTACTAAGAATATCTTGTGGTAAGCAAATGAGGTTGAAAAGCAGAAGTTCTCATTATTGTGGCCTATGAAGTATCAAGGAGAGAAATGTTGATGTATGTTTTTCCTATGATGGGATAAAATTAAAACCTGTGCCCCATGTCCTCATCTTGCATAAATTAGCCTACTACCTTGAAAGTTAGTAAAGCAATGTACATTTACATCTGTTGAGAACCTAGCTCAGCATTTCAGTAAGCACATCCCAGAGAAGGAAGACTGCAAAAATGAAAACAAGGGGCATGATTCATACAAGTCTCGAAAGAGAAAGATTAGCCAAGTTCAGAAGGAGCTTGGAGTGAGTCCTTAAAATCAAGTGTCAGGGCTATGTAAAGCAAGACAGTATGTTTTAAAGATTGACAGATATCTTTAAATAAATACAATTTTAAATGTGTTTAAAGCATCAGTTGCTTTAGAATTCTCTTTCATGCTTGTTGGTTAAGTTTACTAATTACTGCAAGACAGCAAATACCACTGTATTTTTAAGGTGCACCTTTTACTCAGACAGTAACAAGGAATCCCATATATTACTCCAGTCTATAGGATAATTGCTGGAAAGCCATCAGGAGGATCTTGGAGAGATGTACTCATCAAAGCTCTGACTGACACTTTTGTATTTTCAGTGCTAGAAAACAGGTAGTTAAAAAGCAACTATATTAATTAAAAATCTATAGTGGAAAATAGGGATTCTGTTGTAAGAGCAGAAGGAACCATAAGAGCTTCTCTTCTCCTTTTCTTTGTCTTGTTTATGTCTTTTATTTTCCTTTGCCCTGTTCCCTGGCACACTCAGGTGTTATACGGGATCTCACTGTTTTCACTGTTGCTGTAACCTAAGACGCTGGAAGCTGGGCTGGCTGAAGGCAAAAGGTGATGTCCCTATAATGAGTGAACGACTATAGGTAAGGTAGGATAAGCAGCCTGGAACACTAGCAGTGAATACTGGTAAGTGATGTTTGCTATGGTTGAGCAAAAGGGAGTGATGCAGAAAAGAGAGCTGGCATGGTTAAAACTACATACTCAAAACTATACTTGTGGAAAGAGACTAGCAAGAAAGATGTTGGTGGTAGGAACTAAGACCCGAGAGGATAAGGGTATAGATGAGAGTTGTAGATGTTTAACTGGACAAAAAAGGTCATATCTGACAGGTGATTCAGTGGCAAAGATGCAACCTTTTTGCTCAGATAAAGATAAATCTGAGCTGAAAAGCGTGCCTGGATTATTGATCTGAGACACAAGCATTTGCTGCTGGTGCAGGGAGATAGGAGTGAGGGACTGGGGAGAGAACAGCAATACTGACTGACCTTTGACAGCAAATGTTACATATGATCCTCTTCATTACTTAAAGTATTTCACTAGCTGGCAAGAAAAAAAGTATCATTATGTGTTACATATGAAGGACCAAACTTTACTTTCGAGTATACATTGGTGTGCTCCTATTGTATTAGCCCAGATCCAAACCAGGCCCTTGCTGTAGCTAGATCTAGAACCTTCCTTTTTATCTTCTATCATTCTTTACCTTGCTTCAGTCTCTCTCCTGCTCTCAGAGAATCAAATGCAAGATGTCAGTCAGCTACATTATCATTTCCTTCAAGACGAGCCCCCATAGCTATACATCTTCATTGCTATAATACAGATAGTGCAGCACTTGGATGTTTAGTTCCCCATAAACTACTGTCTACCTGTGTCACACCTTAATAGAAAGGAATTTTAATATTCAGATTGCATGATGTGGAATTTATTCAAATTAGAATATTAGATAATTTAGTTGTGTGATTCTCACTGTAAAATATTCACTTGAGCTCTTAGAGACTTGTCTGGTAGGACAAGTACAATTGAAGTTTGTGTGATACTTCCAGAAAGGTCCAATTTTTGGTACTCACCTAAGAGCAGTCACTGGGATTGACATTTTTGGTGTTCAACACTGCCATGGGCTGTTTTATTTTGTTTTCTATTCAGATGTTTGCAAAAGGAGGTATGTCTGCAGGAAATCAAGTTCTTCAGCCCATGCTGGAAAGATTCTTTCTCAGCAGCATTATGCTTCTTATATTTGAGGCAAGGACTAGCTATGGTGTAGCAGGCAACCTTTGTATCAAGAATCTACTTTCAGCTGTCTGTGGTCTTTGCCAAGTTGGAAGGTTTTAGAAAAATTTCTGTTTGTTCAGTAGAGACTACTGAGACTTTAATGAACAAGCCCCGTTCCTCCCCCATGCCATCTGCAGCAACATGCTAGAAATCCACTGAACTGCCAGAAAATTACGCTCCCTGTGTAAATGCAGGTACTGCAGCTGCCTACCATGGCTCAGTGGGATGCTGGGCATAAGGAAGAAGAAAGAGAGGGGGGGAGAGGAAACTGCGGGACTTGGCAGTTAGAAATTAATTGGGAGCATGGAGGAGGAATGGGACCAGAAATAGGCAATATAATTTAAGACTACATGTCCGTATATATACACGAAGAACTGAATTAAAGTTGATCAGGCAGCCTTAATAGTGTAATTTCTCAATTCTGGTGTCCCTTTCTATACAAGCTTGATGACCTTTTAGGCTTAGTTCTGCTGCCCATGCTTCAGCACTTATTACTATTTGCAGTGCCCTGGACTATCAGTAGGGAGCTGACAGATATAACACAGGCCCTGCAGATTTGTGGACTGCTAGAGCCAGGCAGAATACCCTGGAGTGTTTCATATGGTACTAAATACCTTTGTAAGGGTGCATGAATTGGTCCCTTGGTGCATTTTTTGGGGAGGTAATACACATTCTCAGGGTGCTAAGTGCCATTTGTGTTACTCAGAATCAACAAGCAAGGTACCCCCTTGCACTGACCTCCACGTCTGGCTCTGCTGCTCCAACTCAGCATTTCTAAGCCATGCTGGCATGGCTGAAGGAGGGCTGCAAACACCCTCTATGGTTAGTTCTTGCTGCTGCAACGAATTCAAGGGAACTGTTGTCAAGTTGACACAACTGAATACTACCTTAAGGTTATCTGAGTTTATGGTGGGAATTCTGGCTATTTAGTTTCCTCTCTTCCCTAGACTTGTTCAGAAATAAGCCTTTGATATCTTACTGAGAAAGGGAACAGACCGAGATTGTGCCATAGTGTAAGATGCTTTATGAATATGTATGAAGGGCAAAATTTGGCAATCAAAAATTTTTCTATGTAGATTCTTGCAGGTAAACCCCTTATAAATACCATCTGAATTTACCAGTCCCAAAGTTGTGTCAAACTTAGATGTTGATCATATTCTAGCTGTTTATTCATGCAATATTTTCTTTCCTTTTCAACTCTCTTGGACTCCTGCATCACCTTGAGTAGGTTCGCTTCTACTGCAGCTGGACTGTTGCAAACAAACATCACCAAAACAATTTTGAAGTGAGCATGCAGCTGTTCTGCTAGGAATATTATACACTGTCCACAGGAACAAAACCCACAAGGTTTTATCTGGAACACTAAGGGGCCAGCTAAAAGGCTTGTGCTGGGGGAGAATATGGGACTCATGGAAGATTTAGGTCAATTATTTCCCTGTTCCAGTAGTGCTAGTCTTAGGGCTGAAATTGCGGATAACAGCGGGTAGTCCTCAGTGCTGTTAAACTTCATTTAGTTTGGAGTGCTGGCAATAAAAGGACAATTTCATTTACATTTTTGGCCATTTTTAACTTACTATACCTGAAGAATGACTTCCCAAAGGTGTGTAATGAGCAGTTATCTCTGTAGTATGCTATTCTGGATACTGTGAAGAGGGAACGGGAATACATAAACTGCCAATTGGCTTGCTGTGATTTTGATAAGCATAGAGTTTGTCTTGCTTTATGGCAGGAGATGCTGTGGCCATGCTGCCACTGTGTTGTGTGGAGAAGGCAGAACTTTGGAAATGTTGAAGGTTGGTTGCTTAGTCTCTTTGAGAGCAAATAAATAAAATAAAAATGTATTTAAAACTGCCT
The DNA here is from genome assembly GCF_047370975.1 of Nipponia nippon. Taxonomy (NCBI): domain Eukaryota; kingdom Metazoa; phylum Chordata; class Aves; order Pelecaniformes; family Threskiornithidae; genus Nipponia; species Nipponia nippon. The sequence continues at coordinate 49,325,574 of NW_028262347.1, forward strand.
CAGAACTGTGGCAACATTTAAGTAATAGAAGCTGAATCAATATATCAGTGACACTGCAAAATCGTCCCCTCTTCTCTCTGCATCCTGTAATGAATGAAATTCTTGCAGCCTCAAAGCATGGAAAACTCATGATTCAAGCTTGTTTTTTTCCACAAGTGACACTTTGAAGAACATGGTGCAGCTGCTAGGCAAGTAGGCTAAAGCTACAGGACTAGTGAGTAGAAGAGTGAGTGCATCAAGCAAGCAAAACCAGGCAAGCTGCAGTATTTCATGCCCTTATAAATCAGAATGCCTGCTCAGCCTTTGCTTTGTGCTATAGGGGAGGATATGATGCATAGCAATGAACAGATTACCTAATGATGCTACAATATTTTTTAATTAAGTAAGTTCTTTCCCTATTTATCTATCAACCATATTTTATTTCCATTTACAAGAATTTAAAATTAACAAAAATGAGCTGTTTGGTGATGTCATTTGTATAAAAATTCAACAGATTTGCCACAGATAAAACTAGACAAGAATAAAGAGAGGTCCTGGTACACTAGCTGCACTGTAACCCTACATGGAAAGAAGAGCAAGGCACAGCAAGGGTATGTTCTGCTTATTGGAGAAGGATCCCAGGGAAAGATACGATTGAAAAAAAAAATAAAATCATTCATACACATTTGTAGATTGAAAAGCTTGCTAACCAAATACAGGAAAAAAATCTTTCGTTCCCAGACTGTCTGGTAAAATGAGATGCCCCTTGTAGGGGTCCTTTAAGTCCAGGGCTGGTATGACTGCACAAGTCACACCGTGCAAAGTCAGGCCTGGTGATGACATAACCTACCAGCTGGAGGGGACTTCCCCGAAGGAGCCCATGTCATCACTCACTTCTCAAAACACTTCAGAGACTTTCAAGGACTTCTGGAAACTGGATATAGCCAAGAGCAGCTGTTGTAACAGGTGTGCTGTTCAGCGATCCCTCAGGGTTAGATCCAGAAAGGAGTGAAACCTCCACTAACTCTGACTTTTAGGGGCCAGCTTGTGAATCTATGATCCTCACATCCTTTTTTTTTTTTCAGCTGTCACCTGTCTTTGGAGGTGTTTAAAACCCATTTGAGCCTCAGACTTGGGTACGTAGAGGAGGCTGGCTTGTCCCACCAACACAAGGCCTGAACCAGGATTTCCTTCTCCCTGGTGAAGGCTCCAAACAGCTGGGGGATGGCTCCTGCTTCAGTCCTTGCCTGATCGGACATTTCACTGCACTGTGCAGACTGGAACAGCCTCAAGATGGGAGGTGTCCAGTGCAGCTTCTTCGCTTAGGTGGCCTGGAGCAAGGTGGACAGCCTCCTCCACCATGAGGCAGCAACTCGGTGGCTCTCAGATGAGAGGAGCGGGTCAGTTCCAGTGTGAGCATAGGAATCACAGAGTGCCATCGTAGATGCAGAGCTACTGATGGAGGAAGGCACGAGGCACACCTCCAGTGCAGTGGATCACACAGTGGAAGTATGATGCATTAACTGTTAAATATGTCTTTTGGTGATTCATACTATAAATTAAAGGTTATCCTAATTCTTTTCAGTACAAAATGTACTTTAAAGAGTTAGTCTCCTAGTATGAATCACTAAACCAGTCCTCCCTCTAGATTAGCAACAGAGACTAAACTACAACTGGTCAGGAAAAAGAATATATCTTAACTTCTCTGCTCATTTTGAATTACGGAATATATTCTGTTTAAGATAATACTTTCAAGGGAACCAAGGCTCCAGAACTTGAATTCAGGCACCCCTAAATGCAAACATTCAGGCTTGCTGTCCAGCATGGATAGCTCATTTGGCCAGGCAGTTCTTGGTGTTGCCCCAGCCTGTGCTGGGGTGGTGGGGGACTGGTTGCGTGAGGAGCAGCTAACTAGAGGACCCAGGGGCCCAGCCTCCTTTCAGAGCCATTCTTGGGGAGAGTGGGGAGCCAGAAGCCTTGAAGTGCCACTGTTGCAGGAAGAAGTCAGATGGGCAGTGCGGGAGAAAAAATGGCAGGGCATCCAGGGCCTAGAAGTCTCTGGCATCCAGCTGGGCCACTCAGGGAAGCAGGCAGAGAGAGGCAGAAGATGGGTGAGTAGGACAGATCTTCTCCTAGGCTGCCTTGTTTTGGTCAAAAGATTTGACAGAACTGCATACTCCTGCAGAAAACTGAACACATAGCTTTTTCCAAGGGAAATGTTTCAACTAGTCTTCTTTAATTTCTTGATTTTTGGATCCTGGAGGCTTAGAGCCTTAAATGCAATGGTAGAAGCTTTTGCTTACAGATATGATTTTCAGCCCATTCACAGCTCTAGCAGCGTGTTGTCCCTGAATGTTCAGTTTAAGTTTGAGGTTTAGAGCATGGGGACAGAGGAAGATCTCTTGATTTGAACTTGAAAGCAAAGGATGAGAGGAATGATGGGAGGAAGAATGACCCACACACCAAACTGAGCGTGAATGGTGTGGTTATGCACTCGAGGTGCTTCTAACTGCAAGGTCTACTAACCTACCAAACTATCTGCAGCCTATCCCTGCACAGTTCAACTGCTGGAGAAGGATTTGAGTCTCACTGCTGCAGTGTGTTACACAACTGCATACTTATCAACCGTTTGAGCAGTGGTGAGCCCTGGAGTCTATTCCTGGCTCAAGGTTAGGGGCTGGATATGAGGAAGAGAATAGTTTAAAAATATAAGGGTATCTAGAATAGTTTAGTCACCCCATAAGACACTGTCAGGTACTAGGTAAGATTACAAAGAGTTAAATGTGATCTGGAGATGGTATGCAGTAACAGGGAGGCCATGGACAGGATCTTCTCTATGTTAATTTAAAAAGTTCTGATTTTCTCCAGCCTTTCTTTGTTGAGGTGCATGAGTTCAGTCAGTGCTATGGAAAATTAATTCTAAAAGTTTTCAGGAGAAATGAGAGGAATAGGCACAAGTTTTGGCCTGGGCAATGTTTTCTAAAAATGTATACAGATTGAAACAGCCAAGCTTTACCACTGTATAAGCACAAGAGGAAAAACAATGTGGTTCAAGAACAGTAAGCAGATACTTTTAGCATGTTCTGGAGAAGAAAAAAGAAGACAGACAAAATTTATTAAAAATTTACCAAAAGTACCAAATTTCAACATTTTTCCTTTCTGCAGTGTCCAAAATATTCAAGTTTTTACCAGACCACCAGAATAATTTGACAATGATGTTCAGGATTTATAAACTGAGTTTTAAAGTTTGCAATAGCAACAAGATTTTTACTCAGGGAAAGTTTAAAGAGCTGATGAAAACTAAATTACTGCCACTGAACCATAACTTAAAGCAAGAGGAAAGGAACTAAACTATTAAATGCACCAGAAATAAATGACAAGTTTTTCTTCAGTGAGTTTATTGTTCCTTGTATTTGGGATACCACATACAAAGTAGTGGTTATTACAAGCAGCTGCTATCTCTAACTGCCCTATTATTAGCACTTACTGCTCTCAAAAGTCTTAACTAATTTACATTTTTATCATAAAAGAACACTGTACTTTTCTTTCTAAAAGTGCATCTACTCCACTCTTTCTTTATCAATCTCACTCTGCAGCTTTCTAAGCGTATTTCTTAAATCAATGTAGTATTTTTATTGCTTTCTACTAAATTCCTTCTGCCCACAAAAGTATTCTAAAAATGTTTTTCAAATTCAAAAACAATCTTCTAGATGAGTTTTACACAGAATGGCTATTTCAGAACATATGTACACTTTTCGGAGTACTGCGTTAAGTCAATCTCACCTAAAGATGTGAGAAGGCAGATAGCTCTTACTATAAAAAAGTGCCTAATTGGGCAAATACTATCTGCAGTTTTATGACTTCAGATTTGAAGACATCTTATTATATTTCAAATGAAATGCAGATAATTAGAGAAGAAAAACAATTAAAAACCTTCTGAACAAAGTAAAAGAATAAGAAATAAGAGAAGAAACTTACTTACTGTACGTTAAATTTTCAAATGACTAGAAAAAGCTTTTCTGCATAAACATTTATTCTTGAATTGTTTATATTCGTAAGTCATTCACTTTTATTTTTGCAGCCTTACTGACATATGCTTGTTAGGCTTGACATCAGTATGCAAACCGTAAAACTTGAAATGCCAAATTACATTGCTCTTCAAAGCATGTTAAGCCTCTACTGCACAGTATTGTGACTGTGAGGACATGTTGAGATGCTCATATCAACACATATTGTAATATATGGGTATCCTGAGGATAGGAGATGTAAATGAAAAATTGATTGACCCTCAGAGAAGAATTTATACTCCCTGGTCTTTTTTAATGTGTGTGATTATGAGAATTTTCCCCATCTGTCCTTCTGTTCTAAAAATAGATGTTCATGGAACTGACCAGCAGATGCTTCATTATTGTTAAACCACTGCCAGAATAGTAATGATACCATGTGACTGCTACCTCTCTGTGTGATTTCTTGCTTTGCTTGATTTCTTCTTCTTTCAGGTTTAAAGCTGCTTTAGGCACAGCAAAATAATAGAGTTGGCATGTTCCATACATGTAAGATGCTTTTATTATACTGTTGATTCAATGAGGTTTATTTATTATTTATATTTTTATTTATTATTATTTTTTTTTATTATTTTAATTTTATTTTGATATTTGTTATTATTTAATATTTGTTATAGTATTATTTTAATATTATTTTATTGTTTATATTTATTATTTTATTTATTATATATTTTATGTTTATTATTTATTTATTATTTATAATTATTATTATTATCTCCATCATTTATCAGCAGTCCTAGTCAATCGAGGAGGTCCCAGATGACTGGAAGTTAGCAAATGTGACACCCATCTACAAGAAGGGTCAGAAGGAGGATCCAGGGAACTACAGGCCTGTCAGCCTGACCTCGGTGCCAGGAAAGGTCATGGAGCAGATCATCTTAAATGCCATTACGCAGCACATGTGGGACAACCTGGGGATCAGGCTCAGCCAGCATGGTTCATGAAAGGGAGGTCCTGCTTCACTAACCTGATCTCCTTCTATGACAAGGTGACCCACTTAGTAGATGAGGGAAAGGCTGTGGATGTTGTCTACTTGGACTTTAGTAAGGCCTTTGACACTGTCTCCCACAGCATTCTCCTGGAGAAGCTGGCTGCTCACGGCTTGGATAAGTGGACTCTGCGCTGGGTTGAAAACTGGCTGGACTGACAAGCCCAGAGAGTGGTGGTTAACGGAGTCAAATCCAGTTGGTGGCTGGTCACGAGTGGTGTTCCCCAGGGCTCAGTGTTGGGGCCAGTCCTGTTCAATATCTTCACTGATGATCTGGATGAGGGGATTGAGTGCACCCTCGGTAAGTTTGCAGATGACACCAAGCTGGGTGGGAGTGTTGATCTTCTGGAGGGTAGGAAGGCCCTACAGAGGGATCTGGACAGCCTGGATCACTGGGCTGGGGCCAACCGTATGAGGTTCAACAAGGCTAAGTGCCGAGTCCTGCACTTGGGTCACAACAACCCCATGCAATGGTACAGGCTTGGGGAGGAGTGGCTGGAGAACTGCCTGGCAGAAAAGGACCTGGGGGTGTTGGTTGACAGCCAGCTGAACATGAGCCAGCAGTGTGCTCAGGTGGCCAAGAAGGCCAATGGCATCCTGGCTTGTATCAGGAATAGTGTGGCCAGCAGGACCAGGGAGGTGATAGTGCCCCTGTATTCGGCACTGGTGAGGCCGCACCTCGAGTACTGTGTTCAGTTTTGGGCCCCTCACTACAAGAAGGACATCGAGGTGCTGGAGCGCGTCCAAAGAAGGGCAAGGAAGCTGGTGAAGGGTCTGGAGCACAGGTCTTATGAGGAGCGGCTGAGGGAGCTGGGGTTGTTTAGTCTGGAGAAGAGGAGGCTGAGGGGAGACCTTATCGCTCTCTACAACTACCTGAAAGGAGGTTGTAGCGAGGTGGGGGTCTGTCTCTTCTCCCAAGTAACAAGTGATAGGACGAGAGGAAACGGCCTCAAGCTGTGCCAGGGGAAGTTTAGGTTGGATATTAGGAAAAACTTCTTCACCAAAAGGGTAGTCAGGCATTGGAACAGGCTGCCCAGGGAAGTGGTTGAGTCTCCATCCCTGAAGGTATTTAAAAGACGTGTAGATGTGGCGCTTGGGGACATGGTTTAGTGGTGGACTTGGCAGTGATGATAGGTTAACGGTTGGACTCTATGATCTTAAGGGTCTTTTACAACCTTAATGATTCTATGATTCTATGATTCTATGATTCTATGATTCTACAATTCTATTAAAAATTCATGTAGTGATAAACGTTGTTTTTCACTGCTGTTTCATTGTCATAACCTGATCTGTCCTCCATGAATAGCATGAAAGCTGTACTACATCCAGTTATGTATTTTCTTATATTTATTTCATGTAAAAACATCATTATATTGCTGCACGTTGTCTTTAGCTCAGATAGATAAACAGATATTTTGGTATTGTGAAAAAACACAAAAGGATAAATTTCTACCTTTTTTTCTTTGCACAGCTGTTATAGGTCCAAAGGATGATCTATATCTCATCAGCTTGATGAGTATTTTAGTGTTGCTTCTAGATTTCTCTCAAATGCACAAGCATGGCCTCTGTATCTTCAGTGTTATTGCACTGTGGGTTTGCACACCCGCTGTGAAACACAAGCACATTTTCATGCTTTCAGAGAGGACTGGAATTTATATACAACCATCTCACAACCTAATCAGTCTCTTAGAAATCATTGGGTTAGAGCTTTGCTTTACATTTTTCATTAGTATCCATTAAAACAGCAGGATAGATTTCTTGGCAAGACTGTAGCACCTCCATCATTGGAGATCTCTTAGAACTTGCTAGACAAATATCTATTTTGAGCATCATAAAACAAATTAATCCTACTTTTGGAAGGAGTGATGAATTAGATAGCCCCTAGCACCACTTGCAATTCCATGATTAGATCATGTTTCCTGAAAAAGAGCATATAATATGATTTCTGGCACATGGAGATTCTGAATCAGGCTGTAGATTGACCCTATTGACCAGATGGTCACTTCTCAGCAGAATGGCAGGGGGTATGGAAGAAAAAAAAAAAGGTAAGGGTATTTATAGGTGGATGCTGAATAAAACCTTATGGGGAATATGATGAATAGGTGGAGAACGTAAGACATTCTATCATCTGAGAATCCAAGAAAGAACTCTATCCCATCACGTAGCCTGAGATGCCTCACAGAGATTAAAAAATGGTGAAAGAACACATTTTAGCTGCTCATTTGGGGTGAGATGAAAGAAATTTTAAGTGTGCAGAAACATCATTTTTGCCATTCTTGTCGATAGTTTGAAGAGGAAAAGAGCCACATGGTATTTACCATGGTGCTAAGGTCTTAGAAGTGAAAAATAACAATAATCAGAAAAGGCTGGAAAATTTGTTAGAACATTTGTTTTTCACCCCTCCTCTATCAGCCTTTGAACACTGAGAATTCTATAACATTTTAGAAGTTCAAAATCCTTTATATGCATTAGAAATTACTGTCTGTGCTACAGCAGCACCTGGAGACTCTAACGTAGTTTTGGCCTTTTGAATGTAAACGCATACCTGCAACACTCAGAAGCAATGCATTTCCCACAGAGTTCAAATTCCAATCAGAAAAGCCAGGAAAGACATTCCTAGTTTGTGAGTGGTTTTTGTGTTTTTTTTGTTTTGGTTTGGTTTTATATTTGTAGAAACTAACGCAGAGAAAGAGCGCACACATTGCTTAAAAATCACGCATGAAACCTATGGTACATGTGAGAACTGAGTCCATTGCTGCCAAAGATCCTTCTGTATGTGTATAATTATTTTAATTGTAAGCAGACAGTAATTCTACAACCAGATCTACAAGTTGCAAGAGATCTCTTGAAGGGATCCAATGGCAGGCCCATGACTTCTGCTTATAAACCATTTAGGAATCATCAAGAGTGATTGTACATTTGTATGTTTGTTTGCATACTCTGTTATATGCATCTGAAGCTGAGTTACTCCTTATGCAATGCATGGTTATCTAGTACATTTTTCAGAATAGTATCAACAACGCCGTTTGTTGCTTTATCTCTGGTAATTTATATTTGAGTTTGCTCTATAGGCAGTTACCAGGCACAGAAAGTTGTGGAAACCAAAGTTATGTTCTTCTTCACTGTTCAAGTATTGGGTTCCAGAAGCAGATCTGACCTGGACGGGAGCATGGGGCTATTTATATCTTGATGCCTACTGGCTTCCCAGTTGAGAATTCCTGCCTGGCTGCCAATCCAGGCATTTTCCAACCAGTCTCCACTGTGACTGAGACCTTCCCAATTGCTCTGTCAGTTATGGTAGGAATCAAATTACACAAACATGGCAGAAAGATTGAAAGCAGTGGAGAGGAAGGTGGAAACATTGGCTGTGGAAGGGACTGTCCAGCTGGAGGGACTCCAGGGGAGTCAACCTCAAAGGGAGCTCAGGTTTAGCAATGACTTTGGTTGATGGGGTACATTTGCAAAGAACAATAAAATTCCATATCATGGTTAGAGCACAGTGCCTTCACTCTTCTTGGCCAGTGGGAAAAAATCTCCTGAACAAACCTACTTGCAACTCTTCACTTAGCAGAAGTATCCCTACCCACTACTGCTTGCCATCAAAGGCTTCTCTTGGATAAAATCTACATTGGTGTTTGACGAAGGCAAAAAAAAAGGAGACTCAGAAGTCCTACTCATTCCTGCCTCTGACCCTCCCTCTTGAGGCCCTCCAGAACCCTGAACCGACTGCCAAACATAAAAAAAAAAAAAAGTCAAATTATTATACATTGGAATATTTTTCAGGTACTGTTACCTGTGCTGAGGGTTAAAAAGAGGGCATGTGACAGAACTTCAAATCAACAATTTTTGCTGCAGGAAGAGTGCCTTTGCCACAAGGCTAGAGACAGGGAATGGCATTTTATGTCACTGCTACTGATGTGCAATTATGTAATAAATATCTGAAAGGGGACAGAAAAGAAAAAGAGAAGGAAAGTAGAGAAGTGAGTAGGCTCACCAGCTGAGCGGAAGACACTGGCCATGCCAGCACATCCTCTCAGGGCAGCTGGGACATCTGGGGAGGAGAAAGCACGTCTCTGTCCTGTTTTCAGGTCCTAACTGCACTAAACTGTGGAGGGAGCATGAGGTTGCACACATGGGTTTCCTGACTCTGCCCCAAGGGGCTGGAAGTTGGGTGCTACCCTTGTCCCCATCCACATCCAAAGCCAAGAAGATTTGGCAGAACCTGTCTTTCATGTAAGAACTTCACAGTCAGGGCACTCACTAAGGAAAGAGAAGTTTTCATTACATCTTCTTTGATTCAGAATCATATTTCCCATCTCATAGGTAAGTTTCCTGAACACTGAGGTGTGAAGGGGAAGAGACACCCTTCACATCCTTAGCTGAAACATACTGGTAAGTGAAACCAAACTCAAGGTTTACTGTGGGAAAAGAGGGATGAAGAGGATCATGTAGAGAATGATTTGAGCACCCAGGTTCAGGTCTCAGTTTAGAAAGGTGATGTCCTGGGCTACAATCTTCTGTGCCAAAGAACAATTTCTGGTTTTTATATTAAAGAAAAACTGTATCAGCATCAGAGACAGAAAACCTCTAGATTTCCTCATCCTAAGCAACTGTCTTAACATTAGACTAGAACATTTTCTTTCTCCTCTTGTTTTCTCTTCTTCTTCTGACTCAGCAAACCCATTCTATACAGTAGCCCACCTTGGATGGAGAGAAATGGGAGAGAAAAGATGGAGAGAAGGGTCAGAGCCAAAGATTATAATTTTCTTTCTGCAGCAGACCGTGCTCCCACAGTTGATGCATTATTCTCAGATACAGCTTCCTGGATCTGAAGACTGAATTGAACCACAGGTCCTTCTGCCTGGGTGAAAATTTCCTGGTGTGAGGCTATTAAACAAAGGGACATTTGTTCTCATAGTATCTTGTGCAAGAAAGAGTGGCTCCCACTATTTCTTGGAAGGAGATTTTTCCCATTAGATTGTTTTATGAACACTCCAATCGAGCCTCTCAGAATAGACCTCATGTTAAATAGTGAATATTAAGTAGAGGAAGCACACTAAGTAGAGGAAGGCCCAGATTTTGAACCTAAACAGGGCTTAGGCATGAGCTGCAGAGACCTGCTAAGCTTGAGAGTGTTTTAGACTTGCACAAGTTTTATTCTCTTCCTCCTTCAGTTCTCAAAGTAGTGTTATGCCCAGTAACATCTTTTAACTGCTTAAAAATTTCCAAATGCTAGGAACCACTGCCTGGGCTGCTTTGCTCTGTTTTCATACCCAGATACCTTCTATTGAACCTTTGGTCTCAATTCTGCCTCTGGTTTGTTCTTTATTATTTGCCCCTTGAATTCAGTGAGACCCAGATTCCTGACTGCCTGCTCAGAAGGAAGGTGAGCCTTCAGCTTTGGCTGCACTTAAGCTCACTGTGGCCCGATTTTCCCCAAAACGCCCTGGATTAGACCATACATGAGTAGGGATTGTCAGGATTGCAATTACGGCTGCAAGTGCCTAAGTCCTCCTTAAAGCTTCTACTCAGCTACTGTAAGGTTGAAATCAATAAACTAAAGCCAGGAGGTTCTGAGGCAGATATGCAAAGTGTGAGGTAAGGAGTTAAAAAAAGTGCCTTATTGGTGGTTCATTTTCATAAGGGGGTAGGCATTCATGCTGGAAGCCTTTGTACTGGGAATGTATGAAGTCTTTAATTAAAGTTGATTAAAATGGTAATTTTGAGCTCTGATAGTTTAGAATAACAATTTTTTTCTCTCCTCACTCCGCATCTGAAAACCTTTAAACTACTTCAGTGGACTGCAACCCAAGTAATCCTGCTCCTATTTTTAGGGACATAAGCCATGGCTTCAGCAGGGCTGTGGCAGTTAGAATAAGAAGATTTTGCAAGTGTGGAGGATTAGCCTTTGCAGCAGTTGTATGACAAAGCAATATAGTCACCACTGATAACACAGGAGGAGGAAAGAATTTATCATTTATTACATATTCATATTTGCCTTTTTTTTTAATGCAGCAACCTGCCAAAATCTATCCAAAATGACTCTTTTTTTGGATTAACTCAGAGCTTTCAGTCCCACGAATATTTCACCTCACTGCAGAGCAGAATAGATGAGTGCTGGATGCTAGCACTGTCCTGGAAATGAGAACACTAAGCATCACAGTTTGGGTCCTGTCTAATCCTCTGGTGTGGGGTTAACCTGCTGAGACCTAAAAGCTCCTCTCTTCCTGGGTACTGATCTTTGTAATCATGAGGAAAGCAGCTAATTAACTACACAGATGAAGGGACATTTTATCATTCGGCTCTTAGATATCTGTACTAGCTTTACTCTTCCTCTAAAATCCACACTCCAGCTGAGCAAGTGAACTAGTGCCCTTAAATTTTATGACATCAATCCTGCACTGGCGAACCTGTAAAATGACAGAGGAGAGAAATTACTGAAACAGCAAACCCACAGAGGATAGCAGAGAAGGCTAAGAGGCAGAACTTGTCATTAAAACAAAACAACCCAACCCACAAACTTCCCTCTTGCTCCCTCCAAAAAACCCAAACAAAAACCCCAAGCAGCCAAACTCAAAACTCTGTTATAGCCCAGATGAGTGAAACACACAGGATTTCAATATTAGCATGGATAAAACAAGGTCAGAGACATGTAGCTCTGTATTTTCACTGAGTTAGGATAAATCTCCCCTTTCAGTTGCAGAATTTTTTGAAGTAAAGAGATGACAACAGAAGCATCAGATATTCTTGGTTACCTTCATTTAAATGTTTATCTGGTCCTGCTTACATCATCTTGAAGTTCAGTCTCTGTAGATTTTTCAGAGATCTCCTTTATTGACACAAACATTCACAGACAGGACACTTCAGACTCATGCATACGTGGTTACAGCTCCTACGGGACACATAGCTCTTCCTATTTATGCCACCTTATGGCACAAAGCAGCCATCAATTCAGGCCATAGATATCCTGAGAGAATAACCTATTGCCCACATACTGCAAGCTGCTGGAGTGATTTTATGTCATTTGCCCCTCTTGTGGTGCCTTAGGTCTTCTCTCAGGAAGCTGTTGTGTTTCATGGGAAAATAGGGCAGTCTCAAAACCTTGAAGGCTTCTCTAAATTAAGGTAACTGCTAGTGGGAAGATGCAACAGCCAAGCAGAGATTTCTGGAACGGAAGTCCCAGGTATCCTTCCTTTTCCAGGCCAATGCTAGCTGCAGGATGGTATAAAAGCACGGCAGAAAGTCAGCGTCACCAGATGCTATGTTTATTTCTATGGAGATTCTTATGCATTTTTCTGGAAGAAGAGATACTTTGTGTTTTCAGCACAATAAAAATAACAAACACAGGTGAACCTTCCTTAGTGAATCTAACTGGGACTTAGTATGAGCAATTTTGATTTTCAAGCTATTTCACTTGGTCTGGACATTAACAAAGATTTCATCCTCCGATACAGATCCACAATCAGAGTTGCAAAGGCATCTTTGGTGCTGATAGATATGCCTAGCAGGATTTGCAAAGCACCTGAGGAATGTAGGCACCGAATTTCAATTACTTTAGCAGAAATCCTAAAAGAGAGAGATCCACTAGATGATACAAATGTCTAAATATGAGTTAGGATATTGCCTAGGTTTCAAGTGTCAGCCCTACCATCCCCTTAAAAGGACCCTGAACCTTGATGGAGGAGACTAAGGTCTCTACAGACTTCATGGGAGACTCAGGTGCTTCTGTTTGCTTTGCAGCAAGCAACCTGTGAATGCCTAGAATTAACTCATCAAAGTTTTAAGGGAAATGTCTAAAATACTGATCATCCTTGTGGTTCAGGCCTCAGATTCAGACCTTCAGGATGTTTTGATCAATTCTGAATCCACAGACAAGTTTTTGTTTTCCTGAGAATATATTTATCCAGCCTTTCTTTTAAAAGAAGCAGAGCTTGCTGTCAGAACCGTACCTGGTAGCAGCCTCCTTGTATTAGCTTGGTTAAAAAACCCAGGAACTCAGAGCCTTCTTTGGCTTCAGCTTCCCCCTCCCTAGACAATGCCTTGAGCATCAGCCTACTGCTCGGGCAAGGCCAGACTTTAAGCTACAGTGAAGCTAAGCCATTCTGTACCAATAAATACAAGATGACACAAACCAGAGAGAAAGAGTATATAAGGAAATGGTTTTGGGTGCTGAAAATAAGGTATTCAACTTGAAAAGCACATTTCTGGTGCCAGCTCCTGCAGTGAAGTCTTTTCTAGGGTTTTTAGTCCATTGGCTAATAAGAGTGTGAGAAAATGAGAATTTCTGTCCAGGATTCCCAAAAGACACCACCCCCTGAGTCCCTGCTGGATATTCTTTTCTATGTCACTTGAGTTTTTTGCTATGCAGTGCAGGAAAGACAGCATGTCCCAAGGCTGTTCGTCCCATCAGTTATGCTACTCCTTTGCATATGTGAGTTGGACTCTGCTGAAGTTGCAGAGTCAGCAGAATTTCAGGCTACGTTTCCCAGCTGTTCTGCCACTGAAAAACATCTACTTCTGCTGCCTCAACTGTAGAGAAATGGATCCCTTCATTACTTTGGAAGTGTGTTGAATACCTCTGCTGGAGTAGGATCTTGAGCAAGTGTGGGGTGTGTGCTAGCCATCTGCATACACACAATGGGCTTATGCAGAAGGCACAGGTAGCTAAAAGAAATCTTAATTAAGAAGTATCCAATGAAGTTCAGATGCCTCGAAGTTTAGGTGACAGGAGGAGGGGGGAGGATGCTGCCTTCTAATTTGGGATTGGAAGTTTCAATTCCTGTAGTTACTAAAGCCTTACTGAAGAAGCACGTATGTGATTCTTTGAAGCCTGGCAAATTTAACTTTGGAGGTCTTCTGCCCTCTGAACCCTAAATAAACAAGTAGAAGCTTTTCCTTTACTTCTGTCTTCACTAGCAGCACTCTGGATGGTTCAGTTTGTCCCCTGTGGAGCCCCAAGGCTTCACTTACTGTCATGGCAGTCCAGTCTGACATGTTTGTAAACCTGAACATCGGCATTACACTACAACAGAACACTGGTGACTTAGGTGTAGGGTAATTTCAGTTTGGTTTAGTTCTTATAAAAAATAAAATTAAGGAAAAATATTGCAGGGAAATTTCACATAATGTCACAGACCCTATTCTGGCATAATTCCATGCCCTCCAGAATATCCTTCCATTAAACCGATTGAAAAGCTTATATGGACTAGAAATTGAAAGGCAATGTGGGTTTATCACTTAATCTTCAATATTAGTTTTTCTTTTTTTTTTTTTTTATTGCATGGGACAATTTAGTCGAATCTCTTCAGAGATGATATAATTTCTTTTCTGGTTTTCCATTTAAGATTTGTCAGTGGAACAAGTATTAGTCATAGATCATTTTGATCGAGGTCTCCTCATCAACAATGTACACATCAACCACACTCTGAAATACATTCAGCTTTCTTTTGAATCTGTCATGAATTTGCTAATCTTCAGCTCACCCTCTATGTCACTCAGATAAATTATAAGCCTAGAGATTCTGCAAATGCTGAGCAACATCTCTCTTTTTTATAACTTTTTCCTTGCAGCAGAGATTTGTTTCATGCATGATGATTTTAATTTGTTTATGAGGATATGAATGAGGCATTTTGAATAAGATAAACACTGAGCTGAACTTTCACCCAAACAGGAACCAAATTAATCTCGATATTAAGAAAATAGTCTTTAGAAATACTAAATCTCTGTTTTGCAGAAATGTGGCAATTTCTTAAGAAAACCAGAATGAGATATTTACAAAATCATTTATATGACACACTCAGCTGATCTGTGGATTAGAATAGGCTTCTAATTTTTGAAGTTTACCCATCACTGATTGTATTGGTTCTGGCTTTTTAACAATGTATGTAAAAATAAATTTCTATAAATTTGGTTCATTAGTTTTGCTACTTTTTTCACACTACAGTTTATTATATTGCTACCTCTTAGCTAGCCCTTGTTCTAGTGAGGTAAATCCCACGGGACCTGCATTTAGATCAAACTATGCATACATAATACGCATCTGACATTTTATATGAAATGCTAACGGAAGTGTCTGATGTTGCTTCTAGTGAAGTCAGTAGATGCAGAATAAGTCCTGAAATGAGTATTTATTAATGAGTATTAGTTGCTGCACACACATACCTGGCAGAAGTGCTAGGGACAGGAAAAACTGCTACAAAGTATGAATATGAAAAGACAGCATAAATTTTAGGAAGAATTACAGTTCCTGAACTGTAAGAAGAAGTAATGGTTCCAGCTTCTCAGATTACTTCCGCTGGGATAAATCTGAAGTGCTATGGTTAATAGTATAAGTGTTTGCTCCTAGGGATATCCTCCTATTGGAAAATACAATTTTAATGAAAGCAAAAATAGTTAGATGAATGTACCAATTTCACTGAAACCTGAGGGGTGGGGGGAAGGAGGAAGGCTTTTGTATTAAAAAAAAATTCATACATTCAAAATATTCTCTTTCCAGGTCTGTAACATTTTGATTTTTCATTATGAAATAGCTTTTGAATTTTAAAAATGCATCAAATCAAAGAATCACAGAAAAATTCAAGTTGGAAGGAACTTAATCCAGTCTTCTCCTCATAATAGGGTCACCATTACACTCAGACCAAATTACAGTATAAAAACTGTAGAAAAAAATCAAATGTGAGACAAAATATTGTGATTAATCATAAACTAAGGAAAAAGAATAAATGGTGCTTTCAAGACAGTTTGAAATTGTCTGCTTTCTTTCTGGTAGGTTATGATCCAATACTGAAAAGATGAGTTTCCCAGGAAGCAGAAACTCTTTTATAACTCATTTATAACTTCAGCTGGCAGCATCACGATGTACCAAAGCCAACACAATAATACAAGAATCAGATTCAGTAACTGAAAACCTCATGTGTCTAAATTAGAGCTGGTCAAAGGGCTACACTGTTGTAAATATTGTGGTTGATTTACTCAGAGTGAATATTGACTTCCCGTATACACAAGAATAAGTTTATATCCTAGAGGAATAGCAATCCGACCTGCATGCTAAGCTCAAGCACAAATCATATGTCATTTCAACATCAAATGGAAAAGTTTATTCCAAACAGTGAGGTTACCTGACCTCTTGTCTTTGGATTTCTCTGCGACTGTAGCAGTATTTTAAGACAGAGCTGAAATTCCAGAATCAGTGTTCCTGGTTCCCCAAACGTGCTAAATCCCCTTCATTCATCCAGTTCTCATACTCCTGGCAAACTCCACCTCTCTCCTGTATCAGCTTCTTGCAAGAAACAAAAATTAAAAATGAACCAAGGATTGACTGCTGTCCTGAAACATATAAAATAAAACCAAACAAGCTTTTCCAAGTCATTCTTCCCCACATAGTTGATACTGTAAGTTAGGAAAGGAATGTTTTGTTTTTAAAAAATCAACCTTCAGCTATAAAAGGAGTGGATCTTACTTAAGCACCTAATACAATCCAGAGTGCTTCTTTTTAATGTTTTGACACTTTGATCAGACAAAATACTGCAGGTGACTTACTTTCTACAGCATTTTAATGGAAGTATGCTATGAATAAACAATTCCTGTTGCCAGCATGAAAAAAAGACAGGAAAGGCAAGAAAATGGAAAACAAACACATACATAAAGATACAGAATAAAGCGGAATAATAATAAAAGAAGTAATAACAGTGAAAGTGAATGGAGAAATACAGAAAACAAAAATAAATGGGAGTGGAAGGAAATTAGAAGACTCAAAGATGAAAAATGCAGTGAAGCAGCAAAATGAGGAATCCAAAAAAAAGAAAAGGAAAACAAATAAAAATGAATTAAAGAAATCTCCATGCAACCACACTGCATGGAAATAAACAAAGTAGAACATCTAGGGAGATAAGGAAATAATCCAAGAATAAAAATGTGAATGTAGATTGAAATGTGTGGTTTTGGAAGATGGGAACATCCAACAAATTCTGTAATGTAAATGAATAACGAAAAGCAAGGGGGAGGCCAAGAATTTTGGAAGAAAGTTCTTGACCAGTTTGAAAACATTTCAGGATCACTGATTTTTAGTACTTTAGATTACAACTGACCATTCTATGGTGGTTTAAGACCTCACCTACCTCAGATGCTCTCCCTCCTTTTTTTTTTTTTTTTCACTCTAGTGCTGGAGAGAATCGTTGGAAAGTGTCTCCTGCCTGTCCTTCAGCTGCAGTAAATGCACAGCCTGCAGCACTGGGTCCAAAGTGCCTGAGCTGAGGTCAGGGCATAGGCTCTGTATGGCCTTTTGAAGGTTTGGGTTAGTTCATGCACCAAAGCCCTGGTACCGACAGCTCTGTGGAGGAACCAATGTAAAAAAGTCACTGAAGGAAACACACCCTTGCAAAGAGCCTGAACAGTGCAAGGTCTGCCACGTGAGGGAAGAGCAATGGAAACCTTCATTACAGTAATTTGGTGGGTGCAGGGGGCGCATCCTTGAGATTGATGCTATATTGCCTCAGACACTCTGAAACTCAACCTATGTTAGATATCTGAAGGATCCAGAGTCTTCTTGCTCCTGTCCACCTCTGCTAAGAGCTTATGTATTTTTTGCTGTTGAAAAATGGTGTTTCCTGGTTTAGAAGCAACTCTACAGGTTTGATTGCTAGGCATGGTACTTTTCCAAGTTTGGAAGATCATTAGAGCAGAGCATGAACAATAACAAGGTGAGGGGCAATATGTGTGACTCTGTAACCGGGAGAGAAGGATCCATGCAATGGAGGAGTGTGTGTATATCTCGGGAAACCAGGTCAGAAGGCAGATGTACTGGTCTTCGAGGACTGGCAGGGGAATCTAAGCAGCTGAAAAAAAAAGAAGACTTGGACAACAGCAAAAAGCATGTTTTCAACAATATAAGGGGATACGGGGCAGAGGGAAGGGGATCAGACCCTTGCAGAGGAGGATCTGGGACATTTCTGTTAGATGTTCATCCTTCTTAAACACCCACAGTAATCTCTTAGGCGGGTCCTATCACTGTACTATTTATCTGAGCATGTCAGGGTCTTTAATACAATTATCTTTTCAAAACTCTTGTAAAATAGAGAATAATTATGATGCCCCAAGAGGCTGAAGAATTTGTTCAAGATCACTCAAAAACTCTGTAGCTGAGCAGAAAGCTAACACAGAGGTGTCCTAATCCCGCATCACAGACCACCAGGTTTTTTCATGATTCCCCGTGCTTACTCCTCTTATTCCCTTCACCCTCAGGAAAGGTTTCCACTAACTTCACCTACCCGCTGTTTTGGTCTTCCTTCCTCTGCCCCTGCTCTTTCATTTGTAGGTGCCACATTGGTACTTGCTCCTCAGGAAAGGAGTCAGCTGGGGAAGGGAGCTTAGGAAAAGCAGCTGGGAGCTGCACAGAGGTGGTCAGTGGGGAGGGCTGGGCTAATACGCAGCCAGGGTATTGTACAACTGTGGCAGGTGCTAGTAGGGAACCAGAAGCAGTGAACGTGGATAACCAGTATGTGTCAAAAATGCTTTGTTTATAAATAAGAGGAAATTCAGTGCCCCAAGGCTGCATTGGCACTGACTTGCTGTTACAGAGAAGGGATTGCTCATACCCTTCCAGAAAGTGCACACTGAAACCCTGAGGCACTTAGGAGCGCTACAGTCTGCATGCTAACACAGCTGTGGCACTGTGAGCCGTGGCACCCGTAAAATACGTACTAGCACTTGCTATGGTAGGAAGCAAAGTGCGTGTCCACAGCAAAGTAAGGTCACAGCATTCATCTTGCTGAGGCACAACCTGTATTTATGTGAGTTATCTTGAACAACAAAGCCTCCACTCTCCCTGCATGCAGGTCACTCAGCTACTCCACAAGAACAAGTCAAGGACCACTTTTCCCAACCAGTTCACAGGTCACCATTTAACTTGCCACAAGCTGCACACCCCTGCCTTCCTACCGACTGGCTTCCACAGCCAGGGAGTCTCGCTCTCCACTTGCAACATAGCCTGCAGAGCACAGCACATACCACAACAAACCTGGTCATTCACCTGGCTCATATTTTTAGCCAGCCCTAAAGTAAAGCCCACGTGGTGCGTAGTAGCATCCATAGCATCCTGTACCTGTACTAAGATCCCACAAAGCTGTTGGTCTCCTTGGCTCCAGTAGCTACAGCAGCAACCACGGACGTGTGGCTTTTGGAAAACAGCTGGTACCCAGCCAGCCAGCCAGCACAAGGGTAGTAAGCTTCAGCCTGCAAAAGGTCCTGTAGACATACTCCCATTTCCTCTTATCATAGTTATAGCCCTGCAAAATTGCTTCTGTGACTCCTTCTGTCATATAGCTACGTTTATCGAAATGTATGCACCTCAAATTGCAGTTTTCAGCTGGGGTCCACAGACCCAAAGGTTGTTGAGAGGTAACAGATGGAGGTAGCCTGAACCAACTCCCCAAGAAAGGGTCTGCAACTCCAGCAGAGCACTGTTAGAGGTTTTACAACTCCAAATCTACAAATTTTGGTGACAAATTCCATCTTCAGGGAAGCATTAGTATGCAAAGATTTCAAAAATGCAAGCTAACACTAGCTTCACTTTTTATTGCATGGTTTATGGACGTTTAATCTGATTCATACACTATATCTTTGGAGACTCCAATTCTATGTGAATAGTATTTTTGGTCAAAGACTAGCAGGGTTTATTGAGTGAGTATACATGTGCATGTATGCGTATGTTCGCTAATCTTAGGTTGAAAATTATTGAAAAACTATCCCTAAAGAAATTATGACGTACTGACATCTCCTTTTCTTATTCTACCTCTAAAAAATCTGAATAAAATAGTCTATCAATTTCACAGCAGTGAAAGAGTTTCCTTTTGCTCAATGGCAATTTTGTCCTATCAGTTACTAGGATGGGAAGGCTAGCTACAGCACATATTACTTTTCTGCATTGTTCTTTAGGTATGTAAAAATGTTAGCTTGTGGGGTTTCCTGAAATCTGGGAGCAACAGAAAAGGAGCAATATAATTATCTCTAACCATATTAAAAGCTAAGGAAAAGAGTGTGAATTTGTTTTAATTAAGCCAAACCACTCTACCAGCTTATGCCCTAAACAAGGCCATTTCAGCAAATTCTGTCAAATGAAGCCCAAGTGGGATGAAGTGCCAAGTATTTTACTGCCAACTCTGTAAATGCTGGCGACATTATCCTTTTATTTTGCCAGTGTAACAGAGGATCAGTTGTAAGATGCTACAGAGGCTGAGCTACATAATCATTAATTATGGTTTCTGTATTAACTACAAAGAAAAAAATTTGGTAAAACCTTTCCTAGTTTCAAATGTCAAGTTAAGCCTGCACGAGGCTGATAAATGTACTGAAGATTCATTGCTGTTGGCATGATTACCCATACAGTCATCGTTGTTGGTTACAATAAGTACAGTGTTGTTACAACTGGGAAAAAGTAAGGCAAAAGATTGTGGAATATAGTAGCATGAAATGCTGTATTAAACTTTACAGCAGTGTTCAAAGACATAGTTGTTCAGGAAACCAGAATTGTACACTGTGCAGATAACATGAAAACATCATGACTGTAAAACCTTAAAAAAAATAATCTTCCAAAACTAGAGTAATGTTCTGATCCAAGGTTTGATTATTGAACATAACAGACCACTTGATCTGAATCAATTTGGAGATGTGAACCTATGATAACCTATATGTAAGCAACTGCAACAAGCATTACTTTATTTGCTAAAAATCCAAGGGAGTCCCCTCTGCTACACAAAATATCCTTTTTGTTAAATTGAAGAAAGCAGCTTGAAAAGAAAAATCCTCAGATCCCTTGAGAGCAATGAAGAAGAAATTACACCTTTTTATTAAGAAATCTTGTGTGCAAAAATGAGATTGGGGCTCTGAAATAGAGGTAGCGCAGCAGTGGGGAACTGGTGTTATTCAGCAAGGTGGCAGTTGTCCAGCTACATTTTTGCTAAGATAAGGCTTGCTTTTCGGCCAGCAGGGAGGTTCAGACAAAGCCACAAGTGACCACGGCTTTGTGATTTTTATTGCTATGCTTGGGGTGAAAAGAAGTTAGTGGTCTAGCCTCTGGGGGATATACCAAGTTCTTTGTAAATATTAGGTCACCCATTGATTTACAGCTTTACTTCTGCAGTTTTCTGGACAAAGAAAAGTAAACCCAGTATCCCTTCTTTTGAAAATGTACTTTGCATGTACCTTTCATTACACAGCATTTCAATAAAAGAAATAGAGCTCGTTGACTTGAGGCAATATGCTATTTACAGATAGTTTATTTTTAATTATCTTCTGCCTGTAATGCTTACTGTCAGACTACATCCTCCATACATTTATACAGATTGGTAGTGGCTGAAACAGAAATAAAATGTTTTGAGCTTTTTCTTAAAACCTTGGCTTTTTTAAGGCTTCACACTGCAAATGGAGAACATGACATTACAACTAAAAGGTTTTGCTATGGAAGGCTGTCATGGAATCACAACAAGTTTATCGGTGTTTGGAAACGAGTGTTTTCCACTGATGGCAATGGCTGCTTGTCTGGATTTCTCAGCTGAGCAGTCTCTGTGGTTATTTTTCCACCATAGCTAGTAGAGGATGATAGCACTGTCTAAGCTATATGTCTCAGTGAAGCCTGATTGCCTTTTCAGGGCTGGCTAGTTTTGCTTTCTTAACATCTGGAGGGAGTGTTATATGATTCCGGCTTCAGCATAAATCAGATTTATTGCAATGTGCATGCAGTAATTTGTATTTAGGTACCAAAGTTTAGATTTTAGGATATTGCACAAAATCCCAGACTGCACAATTAAACAGTTACACTATAGTATTTATTAACCGTTTTTCTACTGACAGCAATTTTGTCATACATTCATAAGGAGGAGTTGTACTTCTGGCATATATATGTTTTTGTTATAATAATCACAGAATGTTCCAGAAGGACTATTAAACTTGCATGTTTCCACAATCTGTTTATGTAATGCTTATTATACGCACAGCATATATCTGCTTTTCAAGGAAATTTGCAATAAAATGTGCAAATTGTAATCGCTTTAAGGCAAGGACTTTTTATTCCAAGTGCATTGCCAGCAGTCAGCAATGAAAAAACAGAGTAAGATACATATAGTGTGTTGTCACAAGATGCATCAGATGTGATCACTGCTACAAGTCTCCTTTCCCTAAAGGTATTTCTTCTTAGGCTGTCCTGAAGAAAGAAAACCTTTTGAATTGGCTTGGTAATTTTCTCTGCAGGGTCAGAAGATGTGCAAATTAGAGGTTGCCAAAAATAGTTCACAGGCACACACAGACTAAGACCTTGTACGTGTCTTTAAACAGCCAAAGAATCTCAAGTCTAGCAAGTAGACTAGAGACATGTCAAGTGATGAAATTGAATGTGAATGTAAAAGCTTTTCTCTGCTAAAAAAGAACACAGCCTTTAGATTAATATTAGCAGACCTTACTATGTTGCATTGCTACAATCAGCATCTCTCTGGGAAATAAGAATACATTAGTTCAGGTCAATATCTGCACTCCCATCAGACAAAATTACCTAACTGTCTTTGTCTGGTAATGATAATGACATTGTTAGCCTCCAGGGAGTTGACGTCACACAACTAAGCAACTCAGGAAGAGGAGTGTGTATAAGTGAACCAGCAAAGACCTCCACGGGTATGGACTGATTCAGCTGATGCATGCTATACCCATGCTGCTGTGCAAAAATCCAAATATGCCCCAAGTGCACTTGATAAGAAAACAAGCAAATTGCAAGAGTGTTTTAGGCATATAAACAGTTGCAAGTGACCCATTGGAAAGGAAACATTTAAAGAATAGGACAGCACCTGAATCAAATCTACTATGCTCAACTCATGCTCAGGTGTATACATGTGTATTTGCTTTTATAATGGCTAATATTCCTTTCCACTGTAAAAAATTGCTATCTTTTGCCTAATCTCTTCTGCTGTTGGTAGCTATCTACTTACCTATATGCACCTGTCTACCTACCTATGAGTACATCCCGGTCTTCTAAATACAGCTAGGAAAAGGTAACTAAATATCAAAGCCAGTGAATAAGATTGACTGTACTGTATTATCGGCATTAAGGTAAAGGTGGCACGTGAAATCTTTTGCCACTAAATAAAGAATGACTGTTCACTGTTTGCACACTTTGTCTATTTTATAAGAAAGGAACAGCTAGTTTATCAGAGTGATTATGGGAGCTAGGGTAGGAGGATTTTTTTTTGGTGTTTCTTCAAGGGTTTTACACAAAGTTGATTCTCTCTGTATATTGCATGTATTCAATTAAAGGAAAGGCTCAGTCAATATTGCTGTAGCAAAGCCAAGACATGTCTGAACTCATTAAAGTAGGGTTTGTACACTGACACTGATGAAAGACCTGCTGCTGGTGCTGCTGCAAGTCCATTTAGGTTTTATTTGACATCAAGTTGCTTTGCCTGCACTGTCAGAGCTTGTATATGAAGTTGCAGTACCACGAAAAAAGAGCATATCTGACAAAGAGCCAGGGATTTCTCAGATGATACCTGGATATTGCCTCACTTGCCTGGTGTGTGATATAACAGGTTTGGGCAATCTGCTTTTCGCTCTCTTTCTTCCCCATCTCAAAATGGTGTCTGTGCTCTCTCCACGGTCTCCTCCAAATAGCTGCATGTGGGAGGAGATACCTGCAATACAGCTTCTCCTACCCGCAATGCACCTCACATATGTTTGAGATGGGAAAAAGAAATGGGGCAGTCACAGGCATCCAAACTCAACACTTGTGAAAGGAAGTAGCTCTGCTAGAGCTAAATCTTCTGCTGCCGATGGTTTTCAGCCCACTGGGCTGCCAGGAAAACCTGCCGTTAGTGGATGCAGCTTACCTAACATCATAACTGTGTAGACAGGATTTTGTAGGACATTCACGATGGCTGACTTAGCCCATTCAGGCTCATGTCACTGGACTGCCTCTATAGGCAGGACAAAAGCAGTGGCGCATGCAGGACCATTATGGGATCCTGTTTCTCTCCAGTGACTGCAGAGGTGATTAGCCTCACTAGGCTAAAGTTAGCTTCCGTGAAAACTCTTTCAGTTGGGCTTTTATAAAAATTACTGCTTCAGGGTCGAGCAGATTATATTCCCATAGCTGCATTTTGACATGCTGTTTTGCTTTATTTCTCTCTGCACAGTGCTGCTTAAGCACTGCCCAGAATTTTTAGAACCTTCAGATCTGATCTGATTCATCCATTTTGAATAGCTTTGCAATGATAGCCAGAGAAGATCCTTTTTATTCCCTCTTTTAGCCTTAAAGCTAGGTTTCTAAAAGGATCTGTCCCACTCTGTTCATCTGAAGGTTTGTTCATCAGTTCCCTTTAATGATTTCTGAGCACATTGGTCAATTCCAACCCCATTTGCCAGGGCACAGAAGTCTCAGAAATATTAGCTTATTTAAAAAAATACCCCAAAACCCAGAGGAGAGGCTGAGGGATTGGGGCTTGGTTAGCCTGGAGAAGAGTATCTCCCCAGTGTCTATGAGGAGGTCATCAAAAAGATAAAGCCAAGCTCTTCACGGTGTAGCAAAGCAGGAGGAGAAGAGGCATAAACTGAAACAGAAGAGTTTCAGGCTGGATATAAGGGGAAGCTGTTTCCCCAGGAGGACAGTCAAGCAGTGGGACAAGGGCCCAGAGAGGCTTCGCACTGGCACTGGAGGTTTCAAGACCCAGATGAATGAAGGCCTGAGCAACCTGTTGTGATCTCAGAGCTGACCCTGCTCTGAGTAGGGCATTGGACTAGAGATCTCCAGTGGTCCCCTCTAGCATGAATTATTTTGTGATTCTGAATTTGATCCATAGAGGGCATGAAGCACTGCTGGTCTTAGGCCAGAGTACCTAACCAAACCCAAGATGAAAAGTTGTATTTTTTTTCATTATACTTAGGAGAAAATATTTAAAGATTTATATTTTTTTTTAGCAAATAAACTACTTCAAACTCTATACATTTATATACATTAACCTGGAAAAGCTGAGAGATCATATTTTGAGTTTTATGCCTTTATGAATCTCAGAACTACATGTGACAATATTAGTTTGAGATCCATTCTTGCAATGGTGTTCCAGGACTCAGGGTCCTTGCCTTCTCCTTCAGCATTGTCTCCATATGATTAGTTTCCTCTGACCCTAGCAACAGAAGATTTATAGTCCCTCATCAGGAAGCTGCTAAGCCCCGCTCACTTTAATGACAAAAATCCCTACCAGCTTCACCCTGTGTGCCCAATCTGCAAAAGCCCAAATCCCGCTGCAGGCACTAAGCCACAATATCATCCAAATGCCAAAAGAAAACCTTTACCAAAAGAAACAGTAGCAACACTATCCCGCAACCAGTATTGGAGCCTGCTGTGGTCTCAGCTCGTTCTCACCTGCCAGTTCTTTCAGCGGAGGGCACATTTGGATTAGAGAGGAATCAATCCTCCTGATTAAAACCTGTAAAAGCTTCTCTCCCACAGTCCACTCCTACAAGGCACAGTGGCATCCAGATGAGCCTGACCTACTCACTCTCATGCCCTTCATTTTAGTGTGCCTCTAGCACACCTGCTATCATCAAAATGAAGGTTGCCAGGGCAGTTCCAGAATTCTTGTCTTGGCAGTATAATCCAGCAGAGATGCTGGGCTTGCCCATAGTGCTGCTCTGATGGAGCCACACTACATGCAGGACATAAAGCCTCTCTGCCCTGTGAGGTTGCTCCCGTGCCTTGTGGATATAAGACCACATGGAGTGAAATGAAAAGAGATGGTCACACAGAGACGCTTGCTCAACCTCTACTACAAGCACCTGCTGTGGGCATCCTGAGCAAGAGGACCATCTGCTTATCCTGTCTTTTTTCACCAAGCAAGCTTTTTCCTTCAACCTTCACCAGATTTTTTGTCTTGTTTTTTGTTGACCACCAGCTCCCATGGTCCTTTCCTTGGAGGCTCATTGCTTTGTCACACCCTGGCAGAATTTGCTGTTCGTATTCCACCTGAAGAAGATTTGGCCAGGAGCTAAATTTGGCAAGCAGAAAGCAGAAGCCCAGCTTTGCCCTTTTTAATGACATTTTTAACTTCTGTGAAAGAAATCCAGCTAGGCAATCTACCCAGGAGTTTCTGTTTACCCCTGTGCAAGATAATGCTACTGCAAACATAGTAAGCAATTTATGTTATTTAGCTGAAAATTACATTTTGAGGGCAAGAGAATAAAATTAGCATGTTGAAAGATTGATTCTGCAATCTTCTCTGCACTAGTGAATGGTAGCTGTGCCCTGGCATAAAGATATGACAGGCAGACTGCTTTGCAGGTCCTGAGCGTGGATTGCAGTAAGGACAGTAGATGTGCACACAGATAAAGAATGAATAGGGTTTATAAATATATTCTGCCAGTCAAATAATATTAACTTTAATTCAATCTGTAAACAGGGTTTGTGTGCCTCATATGTCTGTTTATATGTGTAAGTGCTAAAACAGTTTTAGTAGAATGGACAGGCAAGCATTTTGTAGTTTGGTAATAAATTAAGAAAAATCCAATTTTGATTTCCCAAGTACTCATCCAAAAAGATTATTAGGAAACATAGATCCATATTACTTTCTAACTGCATTCACATCACAAAGTTATTCTTACTTGAAATCCACATGTTCCTTTGTTATTTTTGAGTGTTAAATATTGTTTGGTTTTTTTTTTTCACCTCAAAAATATTTTTTAGGATGAAGAAAAGGAAATTCATATTTTAAGAAACTGTATTCTTCTAAAATAACTAAATTTTCTTTTTTAGAGATTCTGCTCAGAGTTCTTTTGGCAAATATTTGTGCAAACTTACAATGAAAATACTATTCAATATTTGTTTTAATGGAACATCATTTTGGAATGATAATTTGAATGGCTTTCCTGTATAAGAGATACCCCAAATAGCAAGCACAGTCATGACAAATATATTCATTACAATCCGTCTTGAGAGAAATTCAGTGCCCCTCAGGCAAAAATTAAAAAACAAAAAAAGTTTAAACAAGCAATCTGCTTGTTTTTTATCTACACATGGGCACACATGTCTAACATTCCTACTAACAACCATTTATCTTTTTCCTTCTGATTCCTTTCTGGTGCTTCTATTGGTTTTATTATAATTTTTCCATTTGTATCCAAAATTTACTAAGTGATTTATAACAAAAAGCATGACCTCTGGCCTAAATAATTTGCATGCTGAAAGCAACATTAGACTAATATGCCACAGGATACTGAAGCACTTCACTGATTTCTACAATAAAACTCAAAAGGATTAATTCCGTAACAATTCCTTCAGGTCATTAGATTACTGTGGCAGGTGCTGTTTTATCTGTAAACTCCAACCAAAAAGCTGGTTTCCTGCAATATGAGATTGTGAGGATGGGAAAATTACAATGCCTGGAATATTTCTGCAACATATGTCAGCTTCTTCATTTCCACGGGTTGGACAAGAAAGTGAAGAACCTATAGCAGACTGTACTGTACTGTTTTGGGGAACAGAGAGGAGAAAGTGCTTTCAAATGCTTCTGAAGAGTTTGGTATAGAGTTGATTTTACACATATTCAAATCTAAATACAGTGCTACCTTAATGTAATTCTGGAAGTTAATAAGATCATTGGTATTGAAGTTAAACTCAGAATGCTGAAGATGAGAGGGAAAGAAGAGATGCTTTCACCAAATTTCTCTTTTTTAATATCTGTCTGTATGTGTACATGTATGTACTATGCACATCTATATATTCATGTCGGCAAATTCCACCTGGTTTCTACTGTCTTTGGTACAAAGACATACATGGTGGGATAGATCTATTAATGGAAAATGCAGTAGATATTTGCCAATATCATATGCCTAAGACTCAGAAGAAATAACAGAAAGGAAAATATCCGTTGACCTCTTGTGCTCATAACCATGGTATCTCAATATGTTCTTAAGAACACTGATTGCGGTGTCTGTTCTCTCTCACACGTGGTTCTTTTTTCCTCTCCTCCCTTCTCTCCTCATGCAAGAGTTAGGGGGTGGAACTGGATTAATTTCTAAATGTTATTACTCTATAATATGCAATGCAGTTTTCTTAGCGAGTCATATCAAGAAAAGACACCTTTTATTTTGAATGTAGAGTAGCTTAGTTCTTGTGAGAACAGGCCCCATAGTCTTTCGCAGACATATAAGGAAACATGAAATTGGGCAAAAATAAGTTTTTAAGAAAAGTTTCATCACTGAAGCACTGAGAATGACACGATCAGCATCTCTTCTCCGTGTCACACCTTTAAAATCCAAATGAGACTAGTATGTGTACAAAGTGACACAGCAGATGAGTAAATTACAGTGACTTCAGGGTCTGAGCATCATTGCCCAGTGCCGTTAGAGAGTAAAATCCATTTGGGGGAGACAGATTTGCCAGCGTTGACTCTGTTATAACCATAATGTCATGGCAGCATTAGAGTATGCTCAGCTCTGAAAACAAACTGGGAAGACTGGTAATGCCTCCTTAACCCATTATTAGCCACACAGGTCTCTCTCCAAAGTGTAGCAAGCTGAAGTGCATCTGTTTCCAATGTCCCAGATGGTTCCTTTACAATCCCTATAACTTCTTTCAGTCTCCTATTCCTTTCCCGCTTTTCCTTCCAAAATGCCACTGACTATGAATAATTTAATTCGCCTGCCAGAGTTCTCCATCACTTTCTCCAGCCTTAAGAGAGTAACTTTCTAACACTGTATTTCAATGTCTTCTGGCAGAATATTTTCCATCTGCTTTTTCGATGTGTGAGTGTGGGAGGGGCAGAGGAGGCTGGGATAGCGGGGGTGGTGTCAAGGAACGACGCCAAGACATGCTGCTCTTGCCGAAATGATCTACTGCTTCCTTTCTGTTTCCACAGGGCTCGGTACACTGCTCTCACTTCCCTTCGGTGTGGCTGCTGTTCCTCACTTCTCCCTGAGGTAAGGATAAAAAGGAAAGAGAAAAAGAAAGTCAACTCCTCTACGGATAACTTTCAGAATGTGTTGGGATTGGAAAGGTCTGTGAAATAAATCATTTATCCCGTCATTCTAGGCTTTTCATGTAGTTAGCAATGTAGCTAGCATGAAAAGTGTATTTGTGGTATGAGCACTGATCTGAGTGGACAGAGGGAGCTGGGCAAGAACACAGGCACCCAGAAGGAAAGGGAACTGGACGCCATCCCTGTCAGATATCTCTCCAGGCATCGCTCTGTGAACTGGGAGGACAAGGAGTCTTCTGGTTATCACAAAAGGAAAATAACATAAAGCAGTAACTGTTTTCCATACTAACAGGAATAACACAAGTTTATTTGCCATGTGGATTTTAGAGATTCACCTTTACGGTGAAGATATACCTACTACGAGCAGTTTTCCTCTATTTGGGCTGGGAGAAGCTGATAAATCTTAGGTCTTCCCTACCTCTAGACATGTCTTTGGAGTGGTTTTCTGGGATGTTACATAAGTAATGGGAAGCTGTAAGAGACATCATGAAACAGCCTCTAAGATTGCATTGCAGTACAGTTATGTAATAAGAAGCAGCAATTTGGGTTAACTTGTGACAGTCAAGAAACATGACAGCAGGAATTATGCTTAACGTGGAACATATTAATGGGAGCCTAAATAATACAGTATCCTGTTCTACTAAAAGACTAGTCAGGCAGTTTGATGCCTGTGGCTGTGCCCGATGTGGTGCACCCCATCACATTCAATCACGGATACCCAGTTCGGCTGTGCAGGGCCTTCATGTAAATGGAGACCTCTTGGAAATCCCACCCACCTTTGCCATGAGCCAAGGAACTGCAGTCGTTCCGTGAAGCAGTATTAGATCATGGAAACGGAATGCAAAAAGCTTTGTGCAGCTCTGCTGTTGCTGATGCATAGCGTGGAAAATGCCTGCTGATTGATCTGTTTCCTTTGAGATCTTGTACATTTCTTTTTTCTGAGTTCTGCCAAATACAGTAGCATTTATTCCAAGTTATACAGCTTCTCAGTGGATAATTGATTATTAAATATAGTAGTGTTTTATCCAGATTATGTATTTTCTTTAGTAGAGAATAGCTTTAGCGTATCTGTATGACTGACAAGGAATTGGATGAGGATTTCCCATTCTTGAACATTGTAATGTAAAATTATCTCACTGAGATGTTCATGGGATAAAGACATGACTTTTTCTTTTCTTTCTAAGAATCATTAAAGCTGAATTAGTGTGTTTTGCTATTGCAAAGTAGCAAATTTCATTGATGATATCTATTTGTTAATGTTATACTGTGGATATTTTAACAGTTTTTTTCTCTATAGTTTTAACTCAGCTTGACAGGTGAAAATCTACATGCAGATGAGTAATTAATTTATACTTTGTCAAAGTTAGGAAACAATTTGAATGGCAATTCAGAAGAACCTCATGCAATGCTTAAGTTAGATCATTGCTCCACGTACCTTACAGTGTGTACAAGACAAAGGCTGAAATCTACAGCTTTGTTCTATTTTGCATTAAATTGCAGGGTTCTTTTTTTTTCCTCTTTTTGAGCATATGCCACCAAGCATGCTAATGAACCAGTCAAAGAATCAGCTGTACTAACAGTTAATGAGAATTCAAAGAGATTTATTTAGCCTAGCATCATCGTTTCAGTGAAGATTCAAAGAGGATTAATTTGATTTATGTCAAAATGGAGGAATCTTTATATAATCTGCAGTCAAACTTTCATGAATATATTTATGCAGACTTGCAGAGTTCTTCAAATTCATGTGTAAAAGGCTATGGGAGGAGAAGAAAATATTTATTTATATGTAAATTATTCTTTTTGTGCAGCAAATCTATTTCAGGTTTCAAACGTGTTTATAACGCCTCTTTGCAATGCTTGGGAACTTACAGGATAAAATTTAGAGCTGCTGAAATCAATGAGGTTTACAGGTGATTTTAATGGACTCCAGAATTCATCTACAAAAAACTGATGGGCACACACAGATAAGAAAAAAACTGTACAACATAATTGTTAAGGGCTCTCTACCATACCTGAAAGCAACATATTTTCTGGAATACTTATCAAACATACAGAATACACATGAGTGTGCTATCAACATTTCATCTGCTCTCTTTTGGAGAAGCTGCATGACTCACATCTTTCTCATACCCAAGTAAAAAACTCGTGCTAATAACGTCATTACAATGCACCAAAACCTCATGTATAACTATATTAAGTAACAAAAAGACAGCTGATTTCAGCACCAGCAGGATTTGTAAGCACATCACTGTTCCTCAAACCCCATATCATTACCATTTCCAGGAACAGTGCATGGCATCCTGAAGTGGCTTTTCATACACCATTTCCATGGCCCTTCATGCACTATTGCTTTCACACAATGACCCCATATCATGCATGATGATACTGTGAGTCACAGATGGCTTTAATACAAAAAGCCTTGTGTTGAGCCATTTTCTTCCCATACACATTGAAATCCAAATTATTCATGAGTAACTGTACTTTTGTTAGACAACTTGTGCTATCTAAACTCCAAATTCACAAGATTATTCATGCATGGTTAGAAAAGAAAGAAACTGTAGCATGCATTATCAAATGACCTGACCAGCTTTTACAATGTCCTTGGTTTTTTTTTTTTTTTTCAATTTGTTGTCTAGTAGGGCTTTTTAAGCAATGGGGAGAAGTACTTCTGATGCACATGAATGCAACCGTTTGTCTGACCTGCTCTTTCCAAGGCTTTAGGTGAGGTTATTATTGGCAGTGGACGTTAATCCAAGACCAACTATGAGAAGCAAAAGAATTTTACTCAGTCCAAGTGGCTATTGGTAACTGATGTTAACATTCAGAATAAGCAAAACTTCCAGCTGATATGTGTTTAGGCATGTAATGTGAGGAAAACAGTAGATCTAGTCTTGTTTTGCACCAAAATGCCCCTTTCCCACTGACTCCACAGCACAGACTTTATTTCACTTCAGTATTCTTTCATGTTCAGTAAGGTCATTTGCTAAAATGTTTTCTCTCTGGAAGGACTCTCATGCTCTCTGGCTGTGGCCAGTGTTCCCTGTCAGACATCATGTTCAGCACATATTAATAATGTTATGCTTCGGTGATAAGGACTTAATGTCATATACTGTCCAACATACTGTATGGATCATGCACATAACTGTTTAGATATTCAGAATGAAATCTGAGCCTTGGCATTGCTTAGGAAAAGGTAGGGGAAATCCCTTTTGTACTTACCTTAATTTTAAATAGTCACATGTATTTACTTACTATACTAACAGAATAAAAATGTGCAGAGTGATGCAGTATTTTTGGCCCAGGAAACTTGAAAAACAGTAAGCAAGTGGAAAGGATACAAGGCTGGTCTAGTGCAGCTCCCATGGGCATCAAGAGACATTCTGTGACTGACATCAGTTGGAGCAGAGTCCACGGAGCTCTGCCCATTTCAAAATCGAATGAGAAATTTCTGAAAAAAAAAAAAATTAGAGGCTTTTTTGACAAAAGCAGTAAAACCTATTCCTCCCTAAACCAAACCTTAATATGAAAAACCATGCTAGAAGATTCAGTTAGTCCAGCAGGATGGAAGAAGTCTGGCTTCCCATGGACCTGTGTTCTCTGATCTTCATCTCTTACTCACCTACTTTTGTATTTTTGTCCTCTATATTCTGTGTACTACAGTTTCTTTGGGGCTTTCTCCACATCTGCAAGCCTCTTTTCTGATAACTCCCCTTCCACGTCCCAGAGCTCCTGAACCAGTGTTTTGCAACTAGTGATCCTTGGGCCACTAGTAATCCACAGAAATCCAGATGACTGCCAATAAAAAAACCTGAAAAAATACCCAAAGACTCTTACATGTGCAAGCAAACTGTCACATAAAATTGGGGAAACAGAAACAGTTCATTAAAATTCAGAGCTGACACTAGTTTTAATTTAGTGATAAATGAAAAGCAGTAAAAAAATGCTCTTTGGTAGTCCTGAACAAAAGGAAGATATTTTTTGAAATGGCTAAGCAATCTTTGAAACAAAACAAGTTGAGAAATATATCCTAACCATAACAATTTCTTGCCATGTCCTTTACCTGTTACATTAGGCCAGAACACCACTTGCCACGGCAGGTTTAGACCTACCTATGAACTGGGTGACTTATCTAGTGATGGAAAGCTGACAGGTGCTTCATCAGGGCAAGTCAATCCCTAAGCCTCGCTGGTACAGAATTTCATCCCTCTCTCCTTTCTAGCCACCAGTCTTTACAAAATATAAAGGAACATGATATCTTTGAGACCTCTACTTTTCGTCATATCTTGTTGTAACTGGCTAACTAATTAGACATTTATTAGGTCGTATTGACAGATGAATTCAAAGATGTTATTTACTAAAAAACCCAGCTGAAAATAGAAGGATAATAACAATGTTCTAGGTGACAGTTTCAGCATGATCTTAATTAAGGGGTCACTTTGGTGCATAGCATATACAAACTAAGCAATCAGATCCTTTTAATGTGATTTGAAAGAAAAGAAGAATACATTTAATTTCACTGAAACAGGGAAACTTAAAATCTGCACAAAGTAGTTAATAGTGAGTTGGTCTAAACATTGTACTGCAAAATGCAGGTTCTGTGTAGTGGTATGATAACTGTTACGTAAAGTCAGGTCATGTGAATATAATGCCATTTAATGGGATAGGTTATAAAATCAGCTCTGAACAAAAATCCATTAAAATTTCCCATTCTTGCCCTGACAAGGGATAAAAACTTTGTAGTGGCCTGCATCATCTTAGCTCTGAAAATATGGTGATATTGTATTCCCTGTTAAAAGAATGAATTTACTTTTCCTTGACCCAGAATGTAATTCTAAACAGCAGTCACCTATACTCTCTTATGCTGTGACGTGTGTATACTATAGATCCAGCAAAGTTAATGGCCTGCAATCATTGGGATGGCAGCAGTATGGGGCTCGGCACAAACTAACCTCTCAGTTATTTACTTTGCTTTTTTGGCTCTTAATCTCTCATTAAACCTAACCTTTCCTCTGTCATCTCTACCTGAATCAGCTAGCGTAACGCTAACTCAGGATAGTTCCTGTTCCATGCAATGCAACAGCATTGTAATCAGTAAAATAAAGGAGTGAAAAGGCCCAAAAGTTTGTGCCTTATCCCGCTGGAGAACAGTTAAACATGGAAAATAATATCTTCACAAATCACACCATTTAACAAAAGGAATTTCCTTTTATTCCTTTTTGTCTTACTACTGTGTGAGAGAAGTGGCAGGTTCCTCTCATACATGCCATCTATGCTTCCAAATCTGAGCTTCTGTCCTACAAGACAAAGAACAAACCTTACATAACTGAGATCATACCCTCCATAGAGTAGCCTAGAAGAATCACTTCAGTTTTCAGAAGCCTAATTGAAAAGCTTTCTTTCTCTTCATGGGGGAAAGAGAGTAAGAACAATCATTGCACAGAAAAAGAAACATTAGACTGTATTAGAGACCTTGGAGTTTTTTGAGGCAATTTACCCAGAAACATAGTTTCCCAAACATCAAACGTAGAATGTTTCTTGAGGTTTTTTGGAAAACAGGTGACCCAAAAATAAATAAGTCTTCATATTGAAAGCAGCACTCTTAAATCAACCATGAGCTCGAGCTTTTTCAGTGGCTATTCACAACAGAACTTTGAATATTTTTTCAATGATGTGCAATGAAAGGAGTTATATCTTTCTTTAAGATTGTACTCTATTTTATAAAATATTTAATATGATCCTATGCTATATAAGTAAACTGTAGAAAGAATAATATATTAATTACTAGGAGAGGGCATCATCCACTTATCTCTTGAACTTCCTTTTAACATGTACTGTGGATGGTATCAAGTTCTAATGTGTTATATTCATAATCTGTTCATTTTTCTAGAAGCAAAAATGAGACTTGAGTAGCATTTTGGATATGGAGATTTGCTAAACAAATTAGTTGTAAGGCTTCCCACGTAATAATATTCCTTTGAATTTTAGACTGTGGCCTCACTTTTAAAAAGCATATGCTGCACATGGAAATACTTCATAACTCTTTGGAAGTGAAATGAAAGTATATTTTAAGATTTAAGAATGTCAGGATATTCTTTCCTGATTTTTCTGGTTCCTAAATTAATGTGAAGGGAAAGATTCACAGCTGCAACTGTCATAGGGCTAGGACAGTGACTGAGAGTGTGTAGTTTTTTCCTTTTGTTCCCCTTTCTTCCTTTTGCTGAATTTAATGGAAAGCATTTTATGATTAAATAATTCCTGGGAACAGGAAATTAAATTTGTAATATCAGCCTTTAGATACTGGCCCACTTCTCTAAGGGGACTAGAAAACAACTTAAATCTCAGTTTACCAGTACTGCGTTTACAATGAATGCATTACCCAGGACTCCAGGACTTCTGGTGTTGCCTGTGGGGTTCAGGAAACCACTTACACTCCACTCCCACCTCACTCCATTTATGGTTGGGAAATCTCATCCAGAGAAAGAGTGTAATTCACCTGTTCCGAGTGGTATTACATTCCCTCATGTCTGATTAGTATGCCTTGCTCAAAAGCACAAAGATAACCCCACTAATTTAAAGTTACAAAATACTTCCCCTGTCCCTATCCCTACAGCCAGACCAGACCAGGAAGGCAGACATTTATTTGTTTTGCTCTCATCTTAAATCTGCTTTATAGGATCATCTGGAGCCCTATTTAACAAAATCTGGGTTATTTTTAGGGCATTAGGTGACTGGTAGTGGTCTCACTTTCTTGAACTCTGTTAGAGGGGTAGGGCAAGTTAAGCATTTGGTCTTCTGCTACAGGCTTTAACTTTGGCAAGGAGGATGGGTAGTAGCTCCTTGGATCTGATATCTGTGCTGCAGTTGCCAGCAATTATGGGGAGCCAGTCCGACAATCTTAGTATTCCCATATAGTCTTATGTTTTTGTGTACCCCTGATTCAGAAATATGCGGTGTTACAAATGCAGGCAACAGGAAGAAATCTCTAACATTTAGAAGCCAAACTTCTCTGTCCTCTTCTTTCCATTTGCCCTGAAGGCCACACCCAGCTGTGGTTTCTATAGAAGTGGTGAAGAAATTGCATGGTAATTTCTCAACATTTCCTGGAGCAAGAGAATGAACAAGATACAGATATGAATTGCAAAGCCAGTACATATGAGTTTATAAAGTGAAAAAAACGAAAATAACACTGGTAAACATTATTAAATTTCAGTTTAAGTTCCCCTCCCCCCCCCCCCCCGTTCTTCACCAGAGGCTGTAGAAATCACCTTTTCTACAAGATCCCACTCAGTCAGTCCCAGATAGCAACTTTGGTTTCATCACCACCAATGACAGCATCTTCACCATGCTTACACAAAAAATGAATTGGAGTCTTTCAAATTAATAAATGCCAAGCAGACAGCTCAGGATTACTCTAATTAAGTAGAAGTGTCACCCATGAAAAAGATTCAGGGCTATTATTTGACCCTATTCTAGAAAACAGAAAGGGTAGTGCTCAGGGTCAGCCTAAAGGATGTCTCCAGGTTGGTGAACTTTTAAGATATCTGCTCTTGTCTATGCATCTGTTTTTCCTTTAGGATAATCTGGACTGGATTATCTGAAACAATTATTGTATTTGAAAGCAATTCACTATATTTTGACTAAAAAAACGGAAAAAAAATATTCTGCCCATGTCTTTTCTTAGCTCTGTTGATGTGCAGGAGTGAGGTCTTTCTTAAAGTCCTATTCTGTTACTGCTGGGTTCTACTGTGACATTAATCATTTAAGATTGCTTTCATCTCCCCTTCTTTTCTTGATTTATAATACATACAAAGGTCCTGACACAGGTTATCATATACATTTCCTACTACTGATTTTTGTGTTTCGGTAACATGCAAATGAACAGTAATACAGCATAAAGTTTAGCTCCAATCTCCTAACATTTGGTTGCTCCTAGTTTCCCATCTCCAGACAGGGAAAAATTGCATAATATATCTTCTCTTTGTGGGGAATAACACTCAACTGTCAGAACAGTCCATTTTTTCTTAAAGCAACTCCTGGGAAATTTCCTACTATTTATTTTCACCAATTTTGGCAATATTAAGAACATTAGTGCATGTGAGATACTAGCTGTACTAGTGTGTTCAAAAGGTGGTGAGGTCTGCTCTGAGTCAGACGGAAAAAGGAAGACATCCTTTGTCAGAAGCATCAATATGGGCCAGAGAATTATTCCTCAAACCAGACCTTCAGTTTTCACCAAGTCAAGTTAGCTATAAATTTTCTTGTTTAGCTTGTAAGCAGATATATTTACAAACACAGAAAACAATCATTCACTTTCATTCTTTCTGTATTTTGTTTATTATTTGAAACAGTTTCTAAAAATTTCTATGAGAAGTACATCCCTCCTTGGTCTCATCCTTCAGCCAAATGACAAATTTCTTAAAGAGCGTTTGTCTGATGATATTCTTCCTAATAGAAAGTACATCATGAACATTCTATAAAAAGGAAGGTGTTAATGTTCACATTTGATTATCTGGTGGCTTAGTACTCTTTGTTTCTGAGATGCTTCTTTTAATTTTCTTTATTCTTTGCTTTTCAGTGAATGTTTTATTCTGCCTCCTGGTTGTTTTGGTTTTTTTTCCCCTGAAATATAAAATTGATCACACTGCATAGTCTATACTTACATTGTTTAGCTGGTCTTCCATCTCATACTCTGTTGTTTCTGTTGCTTTCTAAAGGGTCACGAATAAGGAATTTGTAGGGCGTGTACTTTTTGATTCACTTTAGTGGGGATACACACTTTTACGGATTTAGCTTAGATGACCAAAATATTTTTATTCACTTACAAATACTGTGGTGTGTATATATACTTATTTCAGTGCAAATAGCAACCATTACTCAAACCTAGTGAGTAAACAAAAATTACAAAGCAAAAACTTTTTCAAATAATAAACAAAACGTGGAAAGAATGAAAGTGAATGATTGGTTTCTATGTTTGTAAATATGGTTTGAAACATTCAACTACAGTAGTTATGGTTACCATAAGGGAACTCCATAGCAAAGAAACAAAAGCACTGGCAATGTTGTTAGGCAATTTAAATACAATTCCAGCAAAATAAAATATTTTTTTTATTTTAAGTGTTTTTATAGTTTTAAGTATTGAGATTTTTTTTTATTTTGAGGCAAACTTCTTTGAGGCCTAACCTTGAAGATTATTGTATTATATTGTTACAATGTATAAAATTATGTAAGCTTTATTACAATTCCAAAAAAGCAGGATGCCACATAATACACGTTAAGATATTTTGCTTAAACCTTTTGCTAAATAATCTTTTAATTTTTATCACCCATTTGTTCCTTTTTGTCTACACTACTCACTTATATAAATACAGCCATTGATGCCAACTGTACAATTCCAAGCCTGTTGTTATATCCAACTAGTCCCTTGTGTAGCTTCTGTAGCTGAAGTCTACATTTAAAACATTAACCTAGAAAGACAAAATTAATTTTATTTTCAGAAATCAAAAAATTCTATATGTGTTTACAAAATGGGGATACCTATCAGACTTTGCAGCCCTGCTAAATAGAGACAATGCACATTGTCACCACAGACTACAAATACAAATATAGGAAGTGCTACTTAGCCACATTGTGACAGTGAAAACTTGGAGAGCTACTGTGGCCCACTTAGGAAGGCCACTTAAATCACTAATGTCCAGAACTCTAATGAGCAATAAATGTGCTTCAGATATAGGCCATTAAAATTTTATGACTACCACATACTAGTGTGCCATCTCAAAAATATTCCTCTCTATATAGAAACAGAGAGAGCTCCTTATAGTGACAAACGTATCTAATAGCTGTCTATATATAAACTTATCTGGTTATTTATAAAACTATATAAGGTTTCTAAACTATATTTGTATCTCTTTCTCTCAGCAACCATGCCTTCTACTATTTTGAGGTGATAGTTGATACCCAAATAAATCCTATTTTCTATATTCAGCTCATCTTTATTTTTGGTCTCTTATAACTAATGGCTGTGGGTCTCATCACTTTGACCTTGAAAAGACCTTCTAGTTGCCACATAGGACAATACAGATCTACACCATCAGTTATGGTAGACATGATATACTTATGAAAGGGTAACAGAAGTCAGCAATCATGGACAAGAGCTGAATTCAAATTGTCAAATTGAAGTCTTCATATTATAAATGAGGTGGAAGAATGGACAATGTGTTCCCTGTGATCAGACAAAAAAATCAGGAGAGTTGTGTTCTAACTATTCCACCAGCTTCCTGCAACCTGCAGCTCTGGAAATGTGCTGTAGATTTTCATTTTTCAGTGCTAAATTGGAACAGAGAATGAAATTAATCTCATCTAACTTTAGACCACTCCAGTGGAGATGCCAGTATCCGAGCTGGTCACTCTGGACCCTCTTTACAGTCACATAAACACAGAGTTACAGTAGGGCGAGACTTGCATGCTTTGGTGTTCACTGATCATCCAACTTACAGGTATCTACATGGGATCGGTGGAATTCTAGTCTTAAAACCCAATGTTCAGGTGAAAATCATCCTCACCATCAGCTGAAGCTAATGCAAGCTGCAGACATTCAGCACTACTGAAAAACAGAGTCCTTTTCCGACATACAAAACTTGTAGTGATTCTTCTGTGCTTATGCTGTGAAAAGCACTCTCATCTCTTATCAGAAATATGTTACAGAAGGTAGTGATAAAAATGCATCTTTAGGTCTGAACTCAGCTACAAAACAGTTTTAATAGTTGATAAATTCTGCAACCATTTCATCACCTCAAGTGTATTCATTACTCCTGAGAGGTGGTCAGATTCCATACAGTGATATGATCCATAGAAGAGTCTGAAAATAAACAAAATTGATAATGAGCTAACTCTTACAACCTTCTGCAATTTTAAATGTGAAGACTAAATTATGTGCACAAATACAGGACTGCATTCAAGTTTACTTTAAATACTGGCCTTCTTTAGTTGCTGAAGTTGATTCAGAAAAGTATTCTATCTGAAAAACAAATGCAGTATATAATACAGAGTATTTTACCAGGAGGTTTTACAAATCTACCCATTTTAAAAGTTCCTGTTTCTCTAGTAGAGTAGTTTGTTAAGACCTAAAATGATATACCAGACATAGTCTTTTCAAATGTAAGACTTCTGTTTCCTCTTGTCAAAGCAGTAGATGTCAATTCTATGTGTGGTAGAAAGTACTCTACATGTATGCACAGGATGAAAAAAAGGGATGGAAAGAGTTTTGACTCCATGTTTCAGAGAGGTCTATTTAATCTGATAAAGGTTTTACAAGAAGCTTAAGAAAGGGTTAAGAAAAATCATAGACTGCTTTGAGGGAAGGGGACAAGGAAGAAGTGGAGCCAAGGCAAGACCCAACGTGTCTCAGCTGTGACATGACATGATGGAGTGTGGCATAAATTGAAGCAAAGCATAACTTCTTCTCCTGAACCTCTGGAAAATGATAGTTTTCCTGGATGATGAGATTATGTCTTCAGTGTAACAAGGGCTTCCCAATAGCAGGAGGAAACAGATGAGACCTCACTGCCCTTGTGAAGGATGGTTTACAATGGTGATCTGTGGTTAAATTCCACATCAAATGAAACAAAAAGACTGAGGAGATTGGAACAAATCTTAAGGTTTGAGGTACTAAGATGGCTAGAGGGCAAGAAACCTAAATACCTCAGCTCTTTGTGGACTGACTGCATGATGATACTGTTCTTTAGCATAACCCCTGGAAATAAGAAATGAAAACTCATTCTTTTTGCTCTGCAAAGCTATGTATTTACTCAGCTTACTCTGTTGCTGCTACAGATGTATGACTGAAACAGGCTATCCTGGACTAATTCCAATAGACTAGATTGTGACGCTAATATCTGTGTGAATGTGTGGATGCCTGAATGTTAAAAGAGTCAATTCTTTCCATCATAACAAAAAGTAGCTAGTTTGATTTCACAAGACAGAAAAACTGCTTAAGGCAGTTGCAGAATCTCTTTGTATTGGACTGGGAAAAGCACACATGTATTGAAATAGCTGCTTCAATGGAGTAGATGCTAGTGAGCTATACAATCTTTTCCTTTATCAGTTTTGCCAGGCAAACTGTGTAGCAAAGAAAGAAACTACAATATAAGTGAAAATCAGGATTTTCTGTTCAGCTGCTGCAGTATATATATTTGACCATGAATTACACACAAGGAAAAACTTTTTCACTGTGAGCATGGTAAAATATTGGAAGAAGTAGCCCAGAGAATCTCCATCCATGGGAATGTTCAAAACTCAGCAAGTCTCTGACCAGCCTGGTTTAACTCAACTGCTTCAAGCTTGGGTTGGACTAGATGCCCCCTAGATGTCGCTTCCAACCTCATTTATTCTATGATTAGAATGGTTGGGGATTTATTGTACACCTAAGGCAAAAACATCAACTTCAGGGTGAAAATCAGAGTGCAGATCAAGAGAGACACCTACACTCAGAATATATCACGGAACAAGGAAGCCAATTTTCTAAAAGATTTTCCAAACAGCTGTGCAAAATATAGTTAAAAATACTTGCCTTTAGGTCAAAGTTCATTTTTCCACTTTAAGTTTCCGATGTATTCGCTATTCAGTTAAAGTTAAAGTTAAAATTATACTAATAATTAAATAAAAGACACCTAAGTAGATTTGATGCTCAACTTTTAAGCTAAAGTTAGGTGAGAAAGTGCAAGTCTTTACAGTTGCTTCTGTTTTTTTCCATGCAGGACAGAAAGATGAAAATGAAAAATGTTGAAGAGCTGCATCATTTCTGGGATGTCGTAACTTTTGAGTGCTCACTAAGGCAGAGGTACAATAAAGACTGGACTTCAGCAAAGCATTTGACACTGTTTCCTGCGTCTTCTCCTGGACAAACTGTCAAGATACAAATTGGATGGGTGGTCTGTGAGATGTGTAGGAAATTGGCTCACAGGCTGCACTCATAGGTTGATGGTCAATGGTTTTTACTCAGGCTGGCACCTGTCACAAGTGGAGTCCCCAAGGGATCAATACTGGGCCCCATGCTGTTCAACATCTTCATAAATAGTCTGGATGATGGGACTGAAAACACCCCTACCGAGTTTGCTGGTGACATTAAACTGGGTGGTAAGGTGGACACATCAGAAGGGAGAGCCATCTTATAGAGCAACCTGGACGGGCTGAAAGAATGGGCTAGTAAGAACTGTATGAAGTTTAACAAAGACAAGTGCAAAGTCCTGCGTGTGGGACGAAATAACCAAAGAGCACAGTACAGGCCAGGATCTGTGTGGTGGGAGAGCAGCCTTGCTGAAAGGGACCTGGGGGTCCTGATGGACAGCAAGCTGAACAGAAGTCAACAGTGAACCGCTGCAGTAATGAAGGCAAATAGGATCCTGGGCTGCACCTTCAGGGGCATTACTAGCAGAGTCAGAGATGTGATCATCCCACTCCACTTAGTGCTTGTCAGGCCACACCTGGAGTACTGTGCGCAGCTGTGGTCCCCACAATTCGAAAAAAGACGTGGACAGACTGGATAGGGTCCAAAGGAGAGCCACGAAGTTCATCAAAGGGCTGAAGAACCTGTCCTGTGAGGAAAGACTGAAGGAGTTAGGTCTTTTCTGCCTGGAGAAGAGAAGGGTCAGGGGGGACCTCATCACAGTATTCCAGTACTTAAAGGGCAGCTACAAAGAGGATGGAGGCTCTCTCTTCACAAGTATCCACATGGAGAAGACAAGGGGGAACGGGTACAAGTTGCATGGGGACAAGTTTCATCTCAATACAAGAAAGAAATTTTTTACAGTGAGAACAGCTGATCACTGGAACCTCCCCAAGGATGTGGTAGACCCTTATTGTTGGAGGTTTTCAAGACACAATTGGCCAGGGTGCTACATAACCTCATCTTCCCGTGAAAGACTGGACCACATGATCTTTTAAGGTCCCTTCCAACCTGGGCTATTCTATGATTCTATGAAAGAGAAAGAGGTAAAGCATATTTAACATCATGTGGAATACACCTGTGTAGTAAGGTAGTGCTTCATTGGGGAGCATGTGGTCAGCAGCTGATTTCAGCAAAGACTTGTTAAGATTTGACATCTGTGCCCTCTGGTTATTGCCTATATTGACTGTTCTCTACCAGCTCCCAAAGTCACTGAACAGCTCTCACACAGCAACAAGCACACGCTCTTTCTTGAAACAACTTTCCCTGCCATTGCTTCCCTGGCACTAAAACTACAAAGAGACTTTCTTTCCAATGCTCCTCTCGCTGCCAATCCTCCTACATAGGTTACAGGAGGAAAGTTTCCCTGGGACAAGTATGAAGAGGAGAAGAATTAAAGAGCATGGAGGTGGACTGGAAGAACTGACAATTTGGAAGGAAGGAAGGAAAGGAAAATTAACAAATAGTGGTCCATGTTCTTCTCTGTCTGTTGGGACTGAACCTGGTAATCCCAAATGTCTGTTTCTCTTATTGTCTAGAAAGAAACTGTACTGCCCATGTGTCCCCAGCTCACGGCAGAAGCAGAGCTGAACAGGAGATACTTTTTCCTTGCTATGAGTTTCTCTCTCAGTTCATGCTGCCATGACTGTTAAAAATATTTAAACACCCTGTTGCTGCTGAGAATGTGATCATTAGGATCTTTGCAGTTCCATGGGGTGGGACCTTGAATCATGTTCCTTGTTAAACAGTTCAGGAATTTCATCTCAGCTGCCTTGATTTCAAAGATTATGTTTGTGAACTTGGCTCAACATTTGCTGGCCTATAGTATGTCAGTCCCTGCTCTGACATGTATGCCATTACAATTGGAAAAGTTAATGACGTTTCAACTGTTCCCTAGTAAGAAAAGCCCACCGGAGTTCAACGTTAAGAGCCTGTGGATCACTGAAGCGCAGACCACCTTCCCATATGTGACTAATAGAGTTGCATTTTGCTGTGAACTTATGTTTTGCTTCAGCTATCTTTATTTTTCTGTAGGGGAGAGATAGGCTTGAATGTCTAGGAGTCTCAAGGAATGATTCGAAATGATTGTTGACAGAATCACAGTGTGATATATTGCAATTTACTAGAGAAACCAGGAAAGGATGCACTTTGTGTCTGTGGTGGCAACTTTCTGGTAACCTTCTCATGTTGCCTGTAGTTAAAAAAAACAAAAAGCTTCTGGGATTATTTATTTATTATTCTAACTGAGGACTGAACCACCCTGGAGGGATCCTGCCACCTCCTGAATGAATTACTTCTGACATTTCACTTGTAATCTGAAACATGGAACCAAATCTCGTTTCAGGCAAGTTTTACTAGCTGGTTTCCTGCACTAAATACACATTGTGTAGAAAAAGCAAAGGTTGGGAAGGGAAAAACAAGCCCTACTAGTGGCATGGATGCCTAGCCTTCTGCTGTTCTTTCTTGTTCTCATAGATTGGTAATTACACAAAGGAGGCTGGGTGTTTTTGTGGGTGACTTTGTTTTCAGTTTCATGGACATTTAAACTCTTGTTTGAGTGAAGTTGGTCTAGTGAGTTAAAGCAGGTCAGAGCTTAGTCCATTTGAACATGCGGGTGTAACACAGCCCCACCTTCATGTGCCTTTATGTAAGAGCTGAGGAACACCTCCCAAGACCTGAAGGTACTCAGAGTCCTCAGGCCTTACAAAGGGAAGGCGAGTCTC
Source organism: Nipponia nippon (assembly GCF_047370975.1). Classification (NCBI taxonomy): domain Eukaryota; kingdom Metazoa; phylum Chordata; class Aves; order Pelecaniformes; family Threskiornithidae; genus Nipponia; species Nipponia nippon. The sequence continues at coordinate 49,370,273 of NW_028262347.1, forward strand.
TGATACTGAACTCACTGCACCTCCTGTTTAAATTATGTCATGGCTCCACAGTTACTTTGAGGTATCTAAGTGTGTAGCTTTTTCTTAATCTTTTAAATGTTATTAATCATTATTTTTTTAGATAAAGACTGGATATTTGAGGTCTAACTCAACCACTGTAAGCCAGGAACAATCAAAAACATATAATGTGGTGTTTTTCAAGTTTCCTTCCTAATTTATGAAGACTGTGTGGGAGAAGACAACAATCTGCACTCAGGAGAAATGCAGTGAATCAGCCTGTTCTTTATGGTGAAATGTTCTTTTACGCAGCTGCTGTACCTTGGAGAAAAAAACAAATAAACTCCATATTCTACTTTAATCAATCTCATTTTTTTAAAAAAAAGAAAGCTAATCTGTTGTTCTTAAAACAAAAATACTGTTCAACAATGGAATCTACAGTCTACAGTCTCAACGCAATATTTGGTATTGTTTGGAAACACTGTAAAATGCCCCCCTCCCTTTCTCTTTGGCTGCAGGAGCAATACTGGTTAATCACACTAGATTATTATGGAAATTAAGCAAAGGCACAGAGGGGGGATATTGCAGAGACCTATTGTCCCGGGAAAGGATCTGGGAAGAGCTCTTCCCTAAGTGTCCCCACATGCAAACAGTGCTGGTTGAGATGCCTTTTTAGGAAATTCAGAGTGTTATCTACATACACAGCTGGCCAGCTAGGGCCAGAGAGAAGCAAGCACAGCCCTCACTGCTTTTCTATCCTCTGCTGTGCAGAATGCCTGTCAACAATAACCACATCTTGCCTTGCTCTGTTACTGTGCAGGGACAAGAGGTGACAGAACAGGTACTTATGCACACAGACTCATTACAAAGAGGCACCTGGAGAAGTCAGGGTCAGTTTGATTTGACCTGAGTTGAATTATCACCCTTTGTCCCAACTCTAGGAAGTAAAGGACAATATGGAAATGGGCTGGTAAGCTTAGTGACAGCACAGAGCAGTGGCTGTTCCTCTACACTTTTTCTGGAACAGAAACTAGCTGAGGAATTAACACAGATGTCCTCAACATGACTGAGGACTGACAGTTTTCAGTTTCAGCCTGTAGTTACTCCCTTACTAGTGTTACTGTGCTATGAGCATAACAACTTGGATTTTAAAGATCTGAGAACTTGATGTAAAACCTTGGGATTACATGATTCAGGAGACTACTTGAGTGGTCATGTACTCTGACATCTCTTTTACTCGTTGTCCCAGTGTGAGAAAGTCCAGGAGTAAGGCTAGAAGCTCTCCATTCCTAGAAACTCTCACCAATGATGTCTTTGCTGGTCACAGTGCTCTGTGGTTCAGATCTCTCTGAAGGCACAGTAGGATAACGTTCCCTTGCGCTTTCCCGCTTCACCTTCTGGTCTGACCAGATACAGCAATGGCCCAGCAAAGCTGATGACCTCAATAACAACTGGTCTTTTTCACTGTGGACATCTGGTGCAAGTCTCAAGGGACTTCTGAGGCTTTTGGCAGAGCCTCCCTTCCAGATTGCTGTTATGACTACGCATATTTGCATTCTAATTTATATGAGGAGAAAGGGTTTCAAGCTTTTGTCTTAGTGGCAGACCTAGCCTTGGTCACTGTGCCTTGCATGGCTATTGCAGCCACAAGGGGATCCTGCAGTCAAAAAAGGCCAGCTCCTATCATCCACATGCTAGAGGCCACCAAGAACTTCATGTTCATGCTCAGGACCCTTTCCTGGCTTCCTGGCAACTGCTGCATGAGTTATAAACCACTAACAGCACTAAATAGAAAATGGCTACTCACCATTTCTGACCTTACTCTCCCACAGGCAAAACTCTTTGCAGCTGAAAGCAGGACCTTCACATTTGCAATACATTCCTCCCACTCCCAGCCTCCTCCAAACACACCTTAGAGCAAACCTAGCATCAGGCAACATGAGCTACAAAATGCTTTCCTCAGAGCAGGCTCTGCCTTGCAGAAAAGTATGAAATCTTAGTTCACAGAACAGATTTGTAAAGGCACTCTGTGAAAAGTCGGTAAGAATTAGGCACCAAGGCAAATCTACAAATCCTGTTTGGTGAGCATTTGGATCTGGGCATCTGAAATCTTTCTCAGGTCCTGAACTTCACTCAGTGGATTTGCTCTGTTTCTTTTCCATCTGCAAGGTGTGGAAGAAAGGCAACACTTTTCTTTTGTCTGATTTTGCAGGCATTGTAAGTGCTCCAGTTTGCTTCAGTTACATACATGCTTTTACCATCAGAGCAAAATAGTTTATGAATTCAGATTCATGCAGTTGTCTCTACTGCCTGGGTTAAAATGTTTCAGAAGCTTGATCTGAAATGCAACAGGGACAAAGTGATGATTCACCTACTTGTGTTCACAGCTTATTTTACTGAGCATTGCAATAATTTAACTTCTCCCAGCAACACCCAAATATATTCAGATGCATCTCATACTGTGCCATTGTGAGCTTTTGTTATTTTGTTTAAGTTCTTATGGGGGGGTCCAGTAGCAAAGTGAAGATCCAGATAAACCTGCATGCCAAGGTCAGAGGTATGACCTACATCCCTAGGTTCAGTCTGGGAAACTAAAAACATGGGATGGAATTTTTTTCCAACCTTTTCCTTCTCTGACATTCAGAGTGGCAGCAGCTGTTAGTGTTGGTATTAAAGACTTTGTGCCCAAAAAGACTCAGCAAGTGACAGGTTGTTAATGATTATGTAGGGTGATCATCTTTCAAATGCTTCTAAAGTATCTTTTTATTATTATTGGTATCACTCATTGTCATGTGTGATAGCACTGACCAGATTTCAACCCCATCATTCACAAACAGCCCTTCATCTGAGAAGAAATTGGACTGCTTACTTTAAGTAGAGCAGCAAATCCCTCACTGGGGGGAAAAAATTAATTCTACAATTTATGTTAGACATGGGAATATTTTCCTTCAGTCACAGAATACAAGGACTAGCATATCATTGCAAACTTTAATTTCTTCATATTTGCTGATATTCCAGCATGAATAAGACATGACAAACAATCGCCAGAGTGTCGCAAATACTTATCCAGATGATGAATTTTAGATATGCAGGTAGTTCGGTGAAATCCAACAAGGATAGTCACATGCAAGCAAAAAGCGATCCTGATATTTAGAGAGAAAAAAGCCAAACAAACACTACTCTCTGAGTTGCTACTCAGGGATGTGGGTTAGTAATGACATTGTCGATGTAAGAACATGTTTCCTAGGCATACTTCAGAAGCTGGCCATCTTTCATTCAGTTTTCTGAAAGAAATCCTACAACAGAGGTATAATACGTGTTTCTGTGGGATATGTAGGCCTCCCTTTTCTCTACACTCTCACTTCCATTTTTCATTTGTGCATTGTAGATGTGTTTGGAGTGAATTGGGGTCCTGTTAGTAGCAGTGGGTTCTCAAACAAACAGAAAGTTCTGCTCAAGCCTGCGGCAGAGAGAGGCTGGGGGTGAGTACCGAAGCTGAGTCAATGTGCTCTGACTGAGAGATTTAGTGGGAATACATCAGCATCAGAAAAGTGATGGTCGGAAATGCATCTGAGCTCTAGGATGGGCTGTTTTAAGTCCAAAGAATGAATTGCATCTGACCTCAGAATTAGCCTGCAGGTTGGACACTCTTCTGCAATGCATGATGGGATTGTCAGGTACTGAGAATAGGCATGTGAATGCATCAGGCTAGCAGAGCTGGGCTTCAGATCCAGTTTCTTTTCCTTGGAGGCTGGCGCCCTAATTGCTTGGCTCTTTTGGAGGACATGAAGGGGAGCAGCAGAACGAGGTGGGAGGGGAGAACTAAACTTGCTTGCTCTTGCACTTGCTTTTTTTTTTCTTGAAAAAGTTGAAAGGTCTCAATTTCATCCCAATATGGAATGGAAAACTGTTTCTCAACTTAGACATATTCCTGGAATGGGAATAAACGGTTTCCTACGCATTTCTATTCATGGTTCTTCATTCTTTCTATTTACAGCCGTGGATTTCAGATTATGAAATCTGAAGTCCAAACACCTTTGAATGGTGGTCCTCCCAAGAGATGCTTAGTGTGATTGCTAATGGGTGAGTGAAGATGGAGGGCAGTTGCCTTATAAAAAGCATCCCACTGCTTTTCTTCCTTCATTTTCACAGTATTCCTTTGGCCTTCAACTAACACCAACCATTTAGGAGAAGGAAAAAAAGCTGAAAGCCTGTCATAAATAATTATATAGTCCTGCAGTCCTCTTAGCAATGTTCAGCAGTTATTTTTGAAGCATGCCAGCACTAATACACAATCGTTAAAGTGCTTCAAGTTATTTGCTTTTTGTGTAGTGCTGAATTTTTCCACTGATGTTTTTTATTAGATGAAAACAATGCAACTGACTGGGAGCCAAGAAGATTCTGTATTCTAATTCATGTGAGACAAGGATTTGACTGAGAGCTCGTTGTTGTAAGTGTGGTTGCCCAGGCCAAAAGAGAAAAAATAAAAGAAACAATGTTAGTAGATAGGGAAAAAAAATGCACAAGTGTCCACTGATTGTATAATTGACACCTCTGTTGAATGAACTGGGGCAAGATGATTAATAGTATGATGATTTTATTAGATCAGGGATATTGCTAATTAAGTGAGTAGCCATTGCAGCCAAGTGCTTCATCTTCTGACCATTTTTCTCTTTACTGTCCTCTGGAATCTTGTGTCTCTTATTACATTGTTGGATGAAGATCTTGTTATAGTTGTCCATGCCTTTTCTACCTTTAAATTAATCTAACATAATATGCTGCATGGGAACCGTCTGCCAAGATGTTCTGGGAAACGTGCTAGTGCAGCGTATATCTGGCCACTTATTGAGCAGCAGAGAGCTTTACCTCGGTGCTCCGTGATCGGCACTGTCACTTCTTCATTTCCATGTAGCGTTTAAATAGTTGTTTTTAACTGGTGAAACTGAAATAGGCCTCTTTTACTTGGTTAACTTAAGAACCTGTCTCTGCTGTGTAATGCTATCTCTAGAAAAGATGAAAGCTAAAATACCTAAGTCTCTTATAATTACCATCAAAATTTGACATCTGGTAAGTTTGACTTGACTGCTCTCAGCAACTTTTAATGTCAAGATACAGAAGTTGCAAGGAATACTGAACTCAAAAAAGAGGAGAAACAAAAAAAAAGAAGAGAAAATCTTTATTAGAATGCATTATTTTTACACTTAGATAACTTCTAGCATTATGGGGAGCCAACAGAGCTGTTGAAGTTTGGCCAGTTTATCTATCTGATCAAAAAAATACTAAGAAGTACTTATTACCAGTCTTTTATTACAGTTCTTTGTGAGACTGAGCAAACCTGTGTAAAATTGTCTTCTCCATCACCTGCTTGGGAATCACTTGCATTGTTATAGGTTACCTCTGCAAGAAAACGAAATGCTGCAGTTAGACTGGTGGAGTGCTCAGTTCAAGCCTCACAAGCCTTGAACTTCCTCAGAGAGGAAAAATTCACTTCAGATGACTTCAGCACGTGCAAAATGAGTCAGAGGACCAGAAAAAAAATTCCTGTATTTCTTGAAAAGTACTCTGGGTCGGCAAATATCATACACTAAATATTTGTGAATGCTTCTGCATAAACTGCAGTTCACTTATGATTTTGGCCATGCAAATAATGTGATCAGGTGAATGAGTTCAAATAGTTGCACCTTCACTCCACTCCCAGAGTCTAAGATGCAATAAACATTTTAATCTTAGCAGGACAAGCCAGTTTGAACTACATGGTATTCAGCCAGATTGAAGTTCAGGCAGAATGGATATGTAACTATCTGTACCTATCTGTGTAGATGTGTCCCAGATTTTTCTACTTGCAAACACAAGGGCAAGTGAAATGCAAGTAACAGGGGAGTTTCAAGGCTCAGGTAAATGTCTTTGTACAGGAAGTGCCAATTTGAGAAAAGGAAAGATCACCATACAAAGGACACATAAGGATTTATAGAACAATAATGAATATTTAAAGGTAATTTGCGAACAGGAAGAGAAATATTTGCTGTAAAAAATGAACACATCTAAATAGACAGAAGAGAAATAATATCACATAAGCCTGAGGGCTATCATACAGTTTGTACACAAAATTAGGAATGAACTGGAAGCTAATTTCATGGGTGAAGAACAGACGAGTTCTAGTTAAAGATATTGTGAAAGGAAAAATTAGATTGTTGAGGATGATGTGTGGCATTTGGAGCAGGTATAGGAGGGGATAATAAAGACTGGAAGATGAAAATACCAGAGGTCTTACTGAGAACATCAGAAGAATAGAAATTAGCAGGTAGTTAGGGTCAAGCCAGGGTGCTTCTCCCAGGTGCTTCAAACATTGTAAATAATTTCAATTTTTAAAATTATTTTATTTTATGAGATTGTATTAAAATTCTGGCTAGAGTTTATTTTTTTTGTCCCAAATGATTGTTGATCATTACATATGAGCAATAAAAAATGTGACTGTGTGGGCTGGCTATAATGAAGCTGGGATTTTGTGTTCATTCATCACAAGATGTAACTCTCAAGTGCATCTGTTATCTATTTCAAGATCTTTTTTCTTATGGGTAGCTTTAAGGATAACTGAGCTAATGAGGATCTTTGCAGAAAATCATCAGGAAAGAAGGTACATAGAGGCTTCAACATGGTGTCTCTGTGGTGGGCTCAGTCATGACAGAAGAATGACAGAAAAATAGGGTTTACCTCATACAGATTTAGTCACACAAGCTTTAGCATACAATTTCAGACAGTTGTCAGGGCCCTCTCTATTAAAGCTGCTTGGATATTCATCTGTTAATCTTATACACCTGTCTTATGATGTAGAGAACTGGCATATGAAGGTGCTTATGCTTCTCCAAGTCATGTAGAGAACCTAAATAGCAGCTTAGATGAGCTACTTCCAAATGGCTGATAACATAAACCTCACCTGAGGAATAAAACAAAAATCTCTCTGCTTAGGTTAAAGCCTCTGAGAAGCCCTCCAAGGAGAGAGAAACATTCAGGTCCTGCAAACAGCTAGTGGAAGTTGGGTAGAGACCTCAGCAGGTACCTGTAAAACTCCAGTCTCAGGCATTAGGCTGCTCCTCTTCCCTAGAAAAGGAGGCATATGGTAACAAAAACCTGTGGGCTAAAAAGCCTGTGTGCGGAAAAGCCTGACCTCATCTAAAGCTCTCTACTCATGTATTGCTTATATATAATTACTGTGAACTTCAGAACCAACTTAAGCAGTGAGCTGCTGACACAAGGGGAGGGAATGGAGGTAGGCATAAGCTTGAATGTGGTCACATGCATGAATTAGTGTGGAGTATAGAGACTTATATTCATATTCTCTGTGCAAACAGCAGAAGCTGTTTAAGGAAATACCTTCTCAGCTGTTTGCTTACTGGAGGTTACTGTTCCTGTAACTGTGCTGGTAGAAAGGAACATGGATGCGTCAGCAGCTCCCACTCACAGACCTGCATCTTCATGCAAGACCACTTTTATTACTGGCATCAGCTAAGATTCTGGACCTGATGTTCTCATCAGGGAGATGTGGGCATGAACTGAATTATTCTGATTCTGTCATGAGGAGGCAGAAGGAAATGGTGGGCAGTGGAAGGCTGTAAGTTAATAGCCCAACATCCACCAGAGATGCTTTGTCAAAGCCCTAAATTGGTGCAGAATTTGATTGTTTATCTCTTCCAAAAGCCTCTGTCATTCATTCACAAGTGCTGTAATCAGAGGTTTGCTCATGGTAGGGAACACGCTTCCTGCTAGAGCAAGCTGTTGAGGACAACAGAGGTCTAAAGGCATAAACAAAGATTAAATACCTGACCCCTACTGGCTTTTAGTGTAACCTAGTGTTTGGCGTAACCAACTGTTGCATTCTGCACCTTTCAAATGTTTCCCTGTGGACCTCAATGTGCTGTTTTTCAATACATTTCTGAGACGTATTTAGTCTTCTAGAAATTGGTGTGCTATTTTTGCATATTCAGATCTCTGTATCTGTATCATTCCAGTTTGGAGAGGCCAACTGTTCCCTCTGTTTTCATATGAAGATAGAATGAATCAGTGTTGCTTCCACCCATATTGCTGTTCCCCCAAATGCTTTCACAGATGTACTAGGAACATGGAGTTCTGCCGTCTATAACGGTAATACTCCAGACTGGGCTGCTTTCAAAAACCGTTGTGTAGGAACCATGCAATTATAAGTAACTCAAGGCTGGTAGGAGTTATCACATGTTGCATGAGGAAAGATCCCATGAGGGTGCTCAGGTGATAGCAAATCTCTAACAAGAAAAAAATTTCACAGAAGCAAATAGGCTTCCAGCAATCTGATTTGCATCCCTAGGGGAAGAAAGTTACTTTGTCTCCAAGACTGGCCAACCCAGTACTTACTAGATGACTATAAGGAAACTCTACTTTTTGGTATATTATCTCTTTTCAATTTGTTGTCTACATTTTAACTTGCTACCAGGAAGGCTGGTACCACTCCATATATTCTTTTCTCTTCAGAAATATGCTAGAAATCTAGCATATACTCCTAAGTATAAGGAGACTGCTGATTTTATATCCAGCCTGCTGTGAGAATGAGTTCACATCACAGCATCACTGTGCATCACTTGTAGTAGCTCAGCACAGGTATCAGTGTGAGCTCAGAATGAAACAACTAATTAAATCTATATTCCTGATGAGAGACAAGATGAGGGAAGTCCTGAAGATAACAAAGTACAGTGGACTGGTGATGAAGACAGGAGGGATACAAAGGTCTTCAGCTGGTAGACCTTTAACCTCTGCAAGCCTGGGCATTTTTTTCTTGACACTCCAATAGCAATAACATCAATAACAGGTAAGAATAAAGTGAATAATAATGGTTAAGAATAAAATGAAGGTCATGTAAGCCTTCCCTATCTGTGAGACACTTAGGATCCACCAGCTGTGCTGGCTTGCTTCCTACATCTGGGCTCCAAAATGGGTAACAAGAAAACTCTGAGAGAACTATTTTAAGAACTCTGGCACCAAGTGGAGTGGGGAAAGGAAAAAAAAAAAAAAAGAAAAAGAAAAAATATCCCAACCCTCCACTGCTTTACTGAAATCAGTCTGTTGAAAGCATTTCTGTTTGGCTGCAACAGTTCGCCAAGCAGCCTAACGTGCCAGCTATTAGTACCCAGCAGAGAGCATGTTTGCAGCTATTCAGCAAAACTATCACACGTCCTTAGCCAAGGAAAGAGGGATCAGCTGCTGAACACTGGAGCTGATGAAGAGCAGAGCTATTAAAACAAGCAATAAAAAAACCCACAACCCAGAATGGACACTGATTTTTATTATTATTTTTTTAACCTAATGGATGACATTTATAACTGGAAAGTATGAGTCAGAGTGTGCTGTGCCAGCATGGGGTCTTTATGATGTTTTCATCTTGCTTGTTCTTCTTCCTTGGCCAGGACCATTCTGTCTTGTTGATCTGTAAGTTTTAGGTTGTTTGCAGTGCTTAGGAGATGGACGCACATGTGTGTTTGTGTGTGCATGTACGTAGTGACCATAGCTCAGTGAACTGGAAGTAAAGAGCTAAACTACTCATCTCAGAAAATTTTTAGGGAGTAGTGAGACTACTTTACAGTGCTGGGAGCTCTTAGATAAATTATTGCTGCCAAAGTGTTATTGCTGCCAAATATGGCAGTGACATGAGTGTGGGAGGCAACCACCCACTTGCCAGTGAAGACAGAATGGACACAGCTCCGTCTCCGCAACCACTAATCTCATCCAAAAAGCTTTAAAAACAGAGAACTGTTTGTCCTTTTGTAGCACATGAGCAAATAGAATCCATTTGCCACAGAGCTTCTCTGTAATACCGTATCTCTAGCATGTAACCAAGAAACAAAATTATACTACTTGTTGCAATGACATTAGAGTCTGGTTACCTCAGAAACAACACGCCTGGTTCCAGATTCTGGTTCCAGAAAGTCCTCTTTATATTGCAAGATGAGCCCTGCAGCACTTCCCAGGAAGGATACATTGAGGAACCTCTGGTATGGGAGAGTCCTGTCCTGACATAGAGCCAGCATTGTTTTACAGCAGTTTCTCCTACCCTGCAACACCCTGTTGCAGGATTCACATTGGGACAAGCAAACTCTTGCTAGCAGAGTAATCCCCAAGACCCATGAAAGGCAATGTCACATCGCCATGGTCGCTTGGGCTGGCGCGGCGGCTGGGTCCCCCCCCAGCTTCCCGAGGACACGGGGAGGCGTGAGGAGCCCGCAGAGCCTTTGCCTCCCTTTTCCCACAGCTGATATGGGTCATGCTCAGTGCAGCTGAAAATTGAGCCCTCAGGCAGGGAGCTATAATGAATTCACTAGATTAGGCAATGAAAGCCAGTGTGAACAAAACAACCAGCTGGCTCAAGAATGTTTTGCGCTAGCGTAAAAATGCTACAGGAGAGGGGGAAATAAGCTTCAAAACTGTTCCCTTTCATTCCTCTGAAGATCATGCCCATCTTTTCTTTTATACACATTGTTATAGCCTATATATAGCTGTGAAACTGAAAAGAAAGGTATTTTCATCCTCTATGTGCTGTTATATGTTATAGTAATTAAAAATAGTAGACCGTGTTCTCATGAAAGAATGTGATGCACCTTGGTAAAAGACTGTTCATGAAGGAATTCTGTCTGAAGCGCTGGGATGTCACTTTTTTTCTTTTTTTATTTCATAATGAGTATTGGAATCCAACCCAGCTGTTCAGGTCTTTGTCATTATTTTTTAATTTTGGACAATTAAAAGCCTTTACAAGTACTTATAATCACTATTTCTAAAGAATCTGAAAAACATACACAGGGTAGCAGAATTTCGGAATCAGAAATTGAAAAGGTGTTTTACCTTTGTTACTGGAAGTGGAACAATAATTTCAGCATAGACTAGTGTGAGAGTAGACTCCAGTTTATTTCTTTGCTTTTGCCCTACGTCTAGGGTTGTGTTGAAACCCTATGCTTTAAAATGTTGTTTTTCCTTTAGCTGAGAGATGTCTTTTCATATGTGAGCCAATCCACCCACACTCTTCCTGTGATTATCCTCAAGAAATGGGAAGAAAATTCCATACAGTGTGCATACCCGATAGCATTGCATTTACACTTCAAGCCTAGTTTCACTTGATTAATAGTTTCTCTTCCTTTCCAGTTCCCAAGAAATATGTATTCCCATCTGGCATTTTTGGAAAATGCATGGCAATTACTGTACTGGAGGAATCTCTCCTATGGATGCCACTCTTACCACAGAAAAGACATAGGTAAAAACAGCCTCACATTTGGCATTTGAAGGAGTGAAAGGCAACACTTAGGAATTCCGGTACAGCATCACCCTTACAATCTCCTAAGGAAATCTACCGTAAAATACAGTATGTGCTGAGAACAGCCTGGACCACCTAAATATGGATTGCTTTTGGCTTCAGCTATTCAGAATTCCCCAGAACAGGTGCCAAATTAAGTCACCCTACTAGCTGCTTTCCATGGCTGAAGGTCAGTAATAGTTAACATGGAGAGAAATTTGGATAGCACATCTCACAATTCAAGAGCACTGCTACTGCTCTAAGACACCAATTCATTCTTACCTCAGAAAACCTCAAGTGTAGAGCAGTTTAGCTTTCCTTTGACATGGAAGTGGTTTGCAGCTTATAAGAAAAACATATTAGTCTTCCGTATCAATGTTAATTTGTGCCACATTTACCACGTATTTATAATTCAAGCATTCTAAATTAGAAGTATTAGATGCAAATATGTTATAATCTGACAGAAGGCAAAATATTCCATAAATCTGATTTGGAAAAGGGAAATATCATTTATATATAGCTGACTAATGGTTCTACAGTTGCAATTTCAGGAACATGATTTTCTGAAAGAACTGCTAACAACCCATGTTAAACTTTGAAGATTAGTATGTTTAGCCATAGTTTTGCTCCCATTTGAATGCTACTTTGTTGTCTGCTCATTTCTTATTGCCTTCTTTATTTCTTAGAACATTTGCATAAATGGAGAATTTTTGTTACTTGAAAGCTTTTTGATCTCCTTTTCATTTCCCACCTGCAATTATAACTCTTTCTTGGTGACATCACCCATTGGATGCAGTGAAAAAAAATCTGAAAGATGGCTGAATAAAGAATTATTGACATCAAGTGGAAATTAGCCAGCTGGAACTGATGAACTCTCAAAAAGCCTGTTTACATGCAAGAAACAAATAAGAAAGAATACAATTGGTGAAATATAGAAAATACTCTATGCAAACTATGCAGTACAAAGTTAATGCACAGAACTGAAAATTTCATGAAGGTGGTTGGTAATACAAAGTTAAATATGTAACCTGGCTAGCTAGAGAATACTCACAAGCGTGAATACAACAATAGAGATATATTATTATACTTTATTTCAGTAAACAGTGAACTAGAAGAGCCCTTGTCATTTCCTTTTCTTCCACATCTACTTAAATTCAGGCTGGGTGCACTTTTAAGAATATCTTTCTGCATAGATGAATTTTATTCTCCAGTGAAACACACAATAAGTGTATGGTAGGCCCATATTCCTATTGGTTTGCTATTATTTTGCCTTTTTTCTTATTCCTCAGACTATTAGTTGCATTATATTTAAGTCCAGACTCTGAGCAAGCATAAAACATTATAACGCTCTGAATGTGAGTGGAGCTGCCTTTAAACTGTGCCAGTCAAGAATCTAGTACTTTTCTAAAACAAGTGCTGGTATATACTACTGGGTTTTTTTTTGTGTGTAAACTGGGGTCATATTGACCTTAAGCACAGACCTTAATCATATTTACTACTTGGACTTAGAAGTATGGATTGCAACCCACTTCCCTCTTTTAGGCGTAAAATATTCTTTAAAAAGAATTGAAAAGTGGTTGTTGCTCCTGGGCTCTGTCCACTCTGTTGCTGTGCTTCACAATATTCACAGCATAAAACTGAAGGCAGGAAATATAGCATGCACCAGTAATCCTAGTTTTGTCCTCTTCTTTTGAAGGATTTGGAACAGAAGAAATTGCAGAGAGGAGTTTCTGTCAGTTTACACTTTTGCCAGAGTGGACAGTAGAGCTACCTATCTTAGTTTTGGTACTCTTGGCTTGCTGTCTAGACAGAATGTGATAGCTAACGCATATTCTGGAAAATTGTCAGGCTAACATGGAGTGCAGTTTAACTCACAGTTATAGATTATTATAATTATTGAGACTTTTTAGAGAAACCTGCCATGTCTTTGTTCACTGGATAATAAGACATAAAAATTACAGGACTTCAGAGCAGGCTGAAAGAATGTGGCATATCATAGAGAATCAGTAGTAACCTCTAAACGAACAACAACAGGCATATACAGTCTTGCAGTCAGAGTTGGTTTGTGTCCACAATCACAACGATATTTCCCATAGCGCTTGTACAAATGCTGTGTACTAATAAGCATGGATAATGTTAAGGCTTTCCACCGTACTTTGAACTTACACAGCTTATCACTTCATAGTAGAGGTGATCCAAAAGCATTCTCTGATTCAGAAGTAGTTACCCTCTGGAATAACTTAATAGGTGCTTCTACTTCAAACCTAGTTATTGAAGTCTAGAAATCTCTTTCAAACACAGTTTATATCTGCTGTAAGTCCACCAAAGCTACTGTGGGTTTACACCATCGCAAAAGCAAAAGAGAAGCAGGCACTGCATATCCTCTCATCCCCAAGGGTCTCTGTCTCTATCTGTTTGGAATGGCACTTTTGGGAAACCCATGAGCTCTGCAGTATGAACCAATTGTCCTGGTTTCAGCTGGGATGGAGTTGATTTTCTTCTTAGTGGCTGGTGTAGTGCTGTGTTTTGGATTTAGGATGAGAATAATGTTGATAGCACATTGATGTTTTGGTTCTTGCTGACTAGAGTTTACACTAGTCAAGGACTTTTCAGCTTCCCATGCTCTGCCAGGTGCACAAGAAGCTGGCAGGGGGCACAGACAAGACAGCTGACCCAAACTGGCCAAAGGGTTGTTCCATACCATATGACATCATGCTCAGCATATAAGCTGGGGGAAGAAGAAGGAAGGGGGGGACATTCGGAGTGATGGCATTTGTCTTCCCAAGTAACCGTTATGCATGATGGAGCCCTGCTTTCCTGGGGATGGCTGAACACCTGCCTGCCCATGGGAAGTAGTGAATGAATTCCTTGCTTTGCTTTGCTTTGCTTGTGCACGTGGCTTTTGCTTTACCTATTAAACTGTCTTTATCTCAACCTATGAGTTTTCTCACTTTTACTCTTCGGATTCTCTTCCTCATCCCACTGGGGAGGGGCGCGAGTGAGCAGCTGTGTGGTGCTTAGTTGTGGGCTGGGGTTAAACCACAACACCAATGAAAACAGATTTGGTTTAAAGCAGGCTTTTTGAGAATTCAGGTAGACAGTGTATGTAAACGAGGTGATAGAAACCACTGCTAGGCTATCCCCAGTCTTCTGATAGTTTCACACACAAAGGGAGATGGAAATCAGAAAATGATTTTAGAAACTCTCTCTGATTCCGAGGGACACATTTTGCATATGACCCTTTAAAAAATGTCAGCAACACTGTATTTGCTTTTCTTGATCTTTGAATCAATACCTTCTGGCTGCGTAAGATACTGGCAAATATATTTTGCGTCCAAGCAGATTCTTTCAGAACTGTCAGAAGTGACTTTTCACATGGAGCATCATTTATGTGACATTTACAGTTCCTGGCAAAAACAAGTACAGACATGCCTGAGAGTGCCACTCTTTTCCCTCTGAGAGGACCAACCTCAGAAGGTCTTCTTACCAAAGAAGACAGTTTATTGCATGGTAGCCTTTTATGTCATACATCTTATTTAAAATCATATATGTAGTCACTAAAGGGAACATTGTGACCTCTCTGACTGCAACCATCAATACAGCGACGTCACTTATCTCCATTTTGCTTCATATTGTTCAGATGACACAGTTCCTCAGTGTGCTGGTTTTGGCTGGGATAGAGTTAATTTCCTTCATAGTAGCTGGTATGGGGCTATGTTTTGGATTTGTGCTGAAAACAGTGTTGATAACACAGGGATGTTTTAGTTACGGCTGAGCAGTGCTTACACAGAGTCAAGGCCTTTTCTGCTTCTCACCCCACCCCTGGCTGGGGGTGCACAAGAAGCTGGAAGGGGACACAGCCAGGACAGCTGACTCCAGCTGACCAAAGGGATGTTCCACACCATAGGACATCATGCTCAGCATATAAAGCTGAGGGAAGAAGAAGGAAGGGGAGAGCAATGGCGTTTGTCTTCCCAAGTAACGGTTATGCATGATGGAGCCCTGCTTTCCTGGAGATGGCTGAACACCTGCCTGCCGATGGGAAGTAGTGAATGAATTTCTTGTTTTGCTTTGCTTGCATGCACGGCTTTTGCTTTGCCTATTAAACTACCTTTATCTTAACCCCCGAGGGTTTTTTTTCACTTTTACTCTTCCAATTCTCTTCGTCTTCCCCACCGGGGGGAGTGAGCAAGCAGCTGGGTGGTGCTTAGTTACCAGCCAGGGTTAAGCCACAACACTCAGTTTTCTTCATCCTGGGTTGAGATCATTGCTTCGGTGAGAGGTAATTACCTGAAGCACATCTGAGATAAGCTAGCAGGATGTCCAAGAGAGGTACTGAGACTGAAGGAGCAATTTTCTCCCTTTTAGCCAAGCTTGTGAACTCAGAGTATCTTCTGGGATCTTTAGGTGCATCTTGATACCTTGGCAACAATAGTAGCCAGGGAATTTTATTCTGTTTTGTTTTCTTATTTACAAACATATGTCCAAATGCAGACTTCCCACTGTTTTTCTTATCCAGAGTAAGCAGTTGTAGAGTCCAGGTTTTAAAATAATTTGAAACCTCAGCAAGCGTAAAATATGATTTGCTTTCTACTCCATGTCTTTTACTGCTTTGCTGTTTAATAGCTATCCTGACTTCCACTTCCATTCTGGATGCACATTAATTACTGGCTTTTTAGTTCACCGTATCTGAAAGGGATGTGTGGAACATCCCTTTGGTCAGTCTCTTACAAGGCAACAGGTAAGATCACAAGAAGAATACATGCTCATGGTCCTTACATTTGGAGTTCTGGATAGATGAACTTCTACCCTGTTGTGATCTTTAGTTCTTGGTCTAGTGTGCTGATTGTCAGCGAATACTACTGATATAAGCTGTAATAGCTTAGGATTTTATTTAGAGGAAAATTGTCTAGTTTTTGCTGGTTGGGAGGTATTTATTTGAAATTGTGTCAGTTTGGTTTTATCAATAAAGTGAGTTTTTGTATAACATATATGCTCATCCAGAACATTTGGGACAGGTGCATCATATAAATTGATCAAATAATTGCATAAATTGCATAACTGTTGTAGATATTAAAAGCAAGGGTTTACTGGAAAATGCCCATATAATGTCTGGTGCAGACACTAAGGCATGATTGTGATTTATCAGGCACAGTCACCTGAAGGTCTCACTTTAGTCATTTGTGCTATTAGAGAAGAGAATATTACTTCATTCCCCAGCACAGGGGAATGAAGCTATTTCACAAGTTGATGCAAACACAAGCAGTTAGCTGTAATAATTTATTGGGTTCAGTCCTTCACTGTTACACAATGATACACAGCTGTTTTACCAGGTCAGAGAGTGCTTTTGTTTTTAGTTCACTGTTAAGGGTACATTATAATCTCTGTATTAGTTTTCCTGAATGGAACGCATATCCATCATAAATGTTTTAGCAATGCATTCAGAAAACAGGCAGCACAGCTTGTCAGTTTTTACAGACTATCATCATTTGGTGCTGCTAGGGCAGGATGAGGACTGAATAGGTGCTCTTCCTTTGAGAAACTGTTCAAGATCTCATTTCCCATAACAATTTCAGTTAAAGTACCTCTTAAGAGCTTAACACAGTGGATAGCAGTATAAATTTAGCCAAGTTCTACAGTAGAGGCCTGTTCCAAAGGTGAACCCATTCAATAACAGACTTCTCAGTGATTCCACAGTGATTTCTGGGATTTTACACCAGGCCTTCAATGTAAAAATTTTTCTCACTGTAATTTAAGAGAGTGAGGAGGCAAGACAGACATTTCCAATATATTTCTTTTGATTGGAAGGTCTTGTATCCAGTGACTGTATTTTTAGCATCTGCTAGTCAGGTAACATCTTTCACCGTTGTATTAACTTGTACTACTAATACTTTCATTGTTTTGATTTCTGTGAAAAGCCGGAAGTTTTCTATTAAAACAACAAATGTGTGCTAGAGTATAAATAATGAAGACTGTTCTTCTAACTCACTTGAGTGTCAGTTTGTAAAGATAGCCAAATATCCAAAATTTTACAGTCTGGGTCGACTTTGGGTAAACATCTATGAGAGCAAGCTTTCTTATCAGATTCTAGCACTTCCACTTGGCATCTCAGCTGGAAATACCAGAAGAAAAGCCTTTCTGTTAGAGCACGGTCATTTCCAGCTCTAGTCCCATGTGGAAATCAGAGGTGCCAAAGTACTTTTGCTCATGAAGGGTTCAGAGTAAGTTCAGTTCCAAACATGAGCTAAGGTTTCTTTTGTGTTTCATCCTTGAAGCCTGTGGGAAGGGCTTGATTTGTAAGTACTGCATTTTTATTTTAAACCCTAATTGTAAACCAGGAGGGCCTTTGCTTCTAATTGCTATCTGAGAATGTGACTCAAGCCAATAGTTTTGAAAAGGACTGCTGATCTTGCATATATTAATTGTCAGGTTTTCTGTAAAAGAGAAAGGAAGTGGCTAAGGTATTGCATAGAACTTTCCTTAAGTTAGTTATTAAGTCTAACCCTTTTCCACAAAATCCATAACTATCTTCTTCTGCCTGAGGAGACTTGAGCAGCAATCGTTTATATCCCCAAAGACTACTCTAATCACTGCATTTCAGCACAGTCTGGGAGTGGGAAGGAGAGTCTTCTTGGCAACTTTTGATGAAGCTATTTCACTTTGAATAAAATAATATGAATTAGATGAAGAGGTTTAATACCCATCTCTTTATATTCAGACAAGTGCGTAAGCTAAAAGACAGTTTTATTCTCAGTGTTTACCTCAATTAATATTTAAATAAGTGCATATGAAGTAGAGCAGTTTCAGTCAGAGAGGTAGAGCAGAGTCTCTGGTCCAAAATGTGCCACATCCAGATATTAGACCATGCTTGCAGAAAGTGTGAGTTCAAGACCTGTGAAGCAGATGAGGAATGTGAGTTCAAGCCTTTCAAGACCCTCCTGCGTGCTCTAATGGGCAACAGTGAACAAGGCACCAGCACCTCTTCCAGCAATTTTTCTCTGTATGATGACTGGTCCAGTAGCCATGTTCTGAGAATTCCCAAATCCTCAGTGGATGTTTAGTTCATACAGACATGGTTTGTGTGGTCCTGCACATGCTGATAAACAGATATTTGAGGTCAAATTGAGGCTGATCTTGGTTAATTCTCCTCTTCAGTCAATGAAGGCACTGTCAGAGGGTCATTCATCCTACATACCTTAGGCTCACACCTTATGATGAGTGGTCCTTTGAAGTTTTCTGTTTCTCTTCACAGTAGGAACCTAGACATACAGCTTTGATTATATTCACTTTTAGGGTAACTGGAGCAATTCCACTATTAAATACTCAGGAAGCCTATCTTGTAAAAGTGGATACATTTACAAAATTCAGACATCTATACTGTTTGATAAGAGTTTGTGGGGTCTTTGAAAATTAAAAATTTGAATGTCAGCAACGAAAGTGGGAAGCAGATACTGCAATCTTTTTGTTGATGTAGCTCTGTGTGCCAGTTTGGTACCTACTTTCCCCAGGCCTGAGGCCAGCTCTTTAGGTGCTGTTTTAAGACAAATAAATAACAATCCTTCTTTTTCTTTGTAAAGTGGTTTCACATAAAAATGCTATGTAACAGTAAATATTATTCAGGATACTGCCTTTAAAACCTTCAATAAAGTTCATAAATATATTTTTTTATGTCTTGGCTTCTTTCTTGCCCAAATATCCAAAACAGTATGCTTTGCCAATTTGATATAGGTGTGCAGGTGGATTGGCTGGGAAAGATAACATGATTCTATGAATAACATTTTCAGTTGTGCCTCCAAATTAAAAATGTTGATTACCTTTGAAAATACTGTGAAAGTTGCAACATCTGTAATTCTTTTAATCAGTTTTTCTTTTTAAAGTTTAAATTAAAGAATCAGTAAATCTCTCCATTCTTCATTTTGATTAATTCCCATTCATTCTTAGTTCAGGACTTCATCTGAAAAACGAAACACAGAAGTTTGTATTCTCATATATAGGTGATAGACTATAGCTCTGCGTTATGGCTGATCTGTGGAAAGTGTGCTCCTGTTGCCAGATTCCTAAGACCATAGCGGAATACTGTATTATCAATACTGTAGTATATAACCATAGGCAGTCATATGCCAGCACAAGGCAGGGACAGAAATATCCATAGGACAGCTTGCAACTTGAGTTTCAAAGCTGAATATTGTCTTAAATCTATTCTGGTTTAATTCTGATGTTTATGTCTGAAAAAAAGGGGTTATATCATTCTACAGAAAAGTACTACAGCCCTGAGTAAAGTGAGCCAAGATTTTCCTGCTGCTTGAAACAGGGTGCTGATGATGAATGTTACCAGAAAGTCACCTAAGGTAACACAGCTGCTTTAGCTCCCTGTAGCATCTTTGCCTAGAAAGCAGGAGTCCTGGCTTACCTTCTGGCTGAAATTACTTTTTTTGCTCTGTGTATTTTCTTGAATTCAGAAAAATGCGTGGATCGTACCTGTGAGTTGTCTGTACTGTGGAACAGTGTGGAAATAGGCAATGATCCAGCAACAAAAGTCACTAAGCCAGTTATCATGGCATTTCTCATTTCTTCCTGTGGATTTCAGCTTCTTGAATAAGGAAGACAACAGTCTTTGAATATCAACATCATCAGGACATGTGTTCAATATGGGTTGTACACTGCTGTGCTTATAATCCTTGACCTAAACTGTGAGCTGGGAAAGGGACAGACTGTTTCCAGTCCCTAACCATCCATTTGGCTCACTCAAGGGCAAATTTATTTTAGCAGCAGTTGATTACCTGTCTGGAATAAGTGAACTTCAGAGAAGGCCAAGGAAACAGAGCTGAAACACACATCTGTTCAGACCACAGCGCCAATGAAATTTGTGAAATGATGCATTTTCCCTGTAGAATATACCAATTGCTCCTTTCTTTCTGCATAAAGTATATTTTTTCTCCAGAAGTTAATTAATTAATATTTATGTTTCATAATATGTTCCTTCTATTACTAACATTATAGCCTACTGCACAATATGCACCTCAGGTGTTTCTTCTTTTTGCAGGCTTTTAAACAACTGTAGCATGGCACTAGCTGTTTAACAAGACAGAGCACATACTACCCATTGCTAATTCTTCTTCAAAGCAGCAGTTGAATTAACATAAGCTTTAAGTGGGCGTTATGTATTCATTTGCACATTTTCTGCTGCTGCTTATGACTGGTTTAGCTGCAATCTGTTACACATGAAAGGACTGCTGCACTTACAGAGAGCCTTATAGAAGTGGCAGATGCTTTGGGTATCTGCATAAACTCATGCAACACACTGCAGGTCATTAGTTTTAGATGTTTGGGGCCAGAGAGATACAAATCTCTCTCTCTTTCTCTACCCACAGTTTCACCCACCACCATCTCTAGACAGACACATTAAATGGGCACTCTCTAAAACCTACCTCATTATCATGAGTCATGTTTCAGCTTATTGTCCTTTTTCACTGCTGTTTATTATTCAGGTGAGATAGTTGTTTAAGATATACCCAGGATACACTGGTCATAAAAGAGATATTTTTTTTGCATTTACCTCAGAAGACTAAACCTGGTAAAATGCAAACTATTGCAGCGCTTGCTTGTCCACACACCCCTGCTGCAGTATCTCCAGCCTGAAGGACTCTACACATAACCCCTCTGCTCAGCGTGCTGAAATGACTTTGTGAAACTGTTTTCTTAGAAAGAATAAGATGAAACCAACAGTATCATTCTCTGCTATTACCTAGACAAGATTCGAATTCACATTTTTTTGCAGAAGTTCTTGTGATAGCTCATAAGTACTGCGTATTTCCTTTTTTTCTGGATAAACATCATTTGCAGAAAAAATCAGTACTGTGGCTCCCTGAATTCAGATTAAATCAGGCAATATATGCTATTTCTAGTTCTGGAAAATATGATCTTCTCTTGCCTTCTGCTTGGAAATTATTTTGCGTGGCTTTTTTTTCCCCAGAGTATATTAGCGCATTACATTTTTTTGTTGATCTATGCAGTGGTAATTTCCAAAACCACATAGGAACACAAGCAAAGCATGTACTGTTTGCTTTGATGGCTTATCCAGTCATTGCACAGCAAGGATAGAACTCATTCATGAATTGCTCTTCATTTTGTATCAGTTACTACTGTGACCACTCTGTGCAGGTTGCTTCGCACACAGAACTGTAGAGGCATGTTTAATCTCTTACCTCACTGAAATCACTTCATAAAGCAATGCATGAAGGGGATTACATAAAAATGTGGTTAGTTTTTTTCTGGCCTACATTTTATACATTATATGTCACAATAACTTAGGCATTTTATAATAACAATTCTGTATACACTTTCACTTTGAAACATCTTTTCCTACAGCCTGTGGTTGGTATGTATGAAAACCTGTGGACTGTATCACTGAAGACATGTCAAATATTGAATGTCATGCAAGGCAGCAGAGCTATTCCAAGGGCAGATGGCTAAAAGTTAGACTGTGACCAAGAGTGTATTAAGCTCTACTGTAAGGTAATGAATCTTTCCAATATCTCCAGATAATGACATAGAACAAACTGCCTTACTTCCTCCACTCTTTTTGGTAGCACTGATTTACTGAGTCAGGCTGTAGTTGTGAGAGAAGATAAGAAGGGTGATTGACAAACTGCAGAAATGACTGTAAGAACTGAGACAAGAGGGCTGATGCCCATGTTTTGAAGACAGCAATTATCTGCATGAAATCTATCTCTGGACATGCTCACTTTCCATTGCAAATCATGCCTTATAAATTGTTCCTTTTGCTTCTTGGCTAGTGTAACATGCAGTGTACAGTTTCCCACCACTAACAGATTGCTATTTATGAACCCTACTTGATAAAGAAAACTACTAACATTTGAGCCTCGTTTTTAAATGTTAAACATGCATCCTTTAGAGATAAGTAACTTGTTTATATTCCCACACAATTCTTTTTTTTCATGTTATTGACTACTTAGTTTAATGACATATTTTTCCGTGAATATTATTTTAAATAATCCCAGCAGAAATGGCTTGGATGCAGTAACTGAATGATAAATTGACAGGTTGCTTTTCAGCTGTAGGTGAAATGTTCCTGTTGTCGCATATGCTGTTAGACATTCTGAAAGCTGTCTTTTGAAACAAATATTTCCCAGTGGGGAAAGGCAAAAAATAATATCATATACTAAAACTTTTGCTTGAACCAGAACAAAGGGGTGCCACACTAAAAATATTATTAAGAGATTTTTTTCTTTCTTGTTTTTATTTTTTTTTCACATTAGACTGTGCATTTTTTGAGTTCCTAATATGTGATACGCTGCATCAATTCTCATAAAGGAAAACCTCAAGCCTTTGACATGGGATGGTATTCATCTCACCAGGTTTTATCTATAAAATATGCAAACATTTAATCTAAGATAATCAAGCAGGCTCCATTTGCAGCTGAAATACCTCCATACCATCTTAAAACAAGTGTCTTGGGCTGCTGAGATGAATGGCCCTCTTGAGATGCCTACCTCTCAATTAAATGCAGATGGAGCCTAGATGACCATCCTAGATTTGATGTCATGTCTAACTTTTAGATGAATGAAGTTTGATGAGATGAATTGCATGTAAATTCACATAGAGATTGATTCAACACAGTATGAACTTAAGATGTTTTTATTTAGAAGAAATTCCAACATTAATTGCAATATACAATAAAATAAATTAGATAACAAAATCTTTTGCTATTATATTGCACTTCAATATGACTTCATGTGAAATAAGGCAACAATGAAGGAAAGAGGGCTGAATAACCAAACAAATTATCAGTCTCCTCAAGAGAGCAAAAGGGCTCTCATACCTTGCACTGTTCCCTAGGCAGACTAATGATCCACATTTCACTCCCATCCTCCCCTCTGGGGGTTTGGGCAGTAGAAGCAATGAAAGAAGAAAGTTGTCCTTTAGGAAGACAGGATATTCCAGGACAATGGGACAAATTAGGAGGGCAATAAAGGTGAGAAATAATGGGAAATTGGTCTTTGTTTGAGTTCAATTAAGAAAAAAAAAAGTCCACCCTGGTACAATTTTTTTGAAATGTCTCTGAACTGGATCATCCTTATCTACTGAATATTGTCAAAATGGTGCTTCCTGATGAAAATTATTTCAGCATCAATTTGCTGTGGTTTTTTTTCGTAGCGTATTTGGTAAACTCATCTACAAAAGCATTCTTATTCAAGAACACCACTGCATGTAAAATACACTGTCATGTTATGAAGTAAGAGGAAAATATGAAAAACAAAACACTGTGGTGTTATTAACAAATCCACATTTAAATAGCTACATCCCACTCACTTACTTTCACTGTAATTTCAGCCATGTGATTCCTGTGTTTACTAATTATTCCTATAGAAATTCTATGTATCTTTAAGCATCTGTAATGACTGGAGACAGTGGCATTTCAGTGACAGACCATGATCATGCATTTGTATATAAGAGAGGTGTTTTAGCAATAATTTTGCATCAGATATAAATATCAGACAAAATTATTTCACTTCAGGGACTTTGTGTTACTTTTTTTCTGCAGAAAACTAAGAAAATTCTTTTGAAAAACTATCAGCTAGCTGTGGGATGCACACCTGTGTGTGCATCAGATTATGTTGATGGAAAGTGCTAAGCAAAAGAAATTCTTAACTATTATTGTAATGAGTTATCTGTGTTCACTAATAACCAGAAGAATTTTTTATGAGAAATCACTTTCTGATGTTGGAATCCTAGGCCATAATGTTCAGATACAAACAACAGAACTTAAACGTATAAAAACTTATTTAGTTACTCACATGGTCAGATCTTTACTGGTGTCATGTACTCAGAGCATTCACTGGCCTCTGGAGGAACCATATTATGGCTCAGCACCTCTAAAAATGAGACTATAGAAAACTGGATTGAAAAATCTAATGTAAGTAATACTGACTGAAAAGCAAAGACGTTTCAAAGCCAAACATTTTGTTTAATATATCAGACATTGTAAATAACAATATCCTCTGTATTTAGCTTTTGGAGGCATTGGCACTTTACACAAAACCAGTGCCATTATTAAATTAGCTAGTTTGAACAGTCACACTTGTTAAAAGAGTTAACGCTGTGAGTGCTTGCTGAAAAGCCAGCCTGAAGCTTTCCCAACACATTCCTTGGGTTTAATGAACTATGGCTACACAGGGACTTACTGTCATTTAGATATGTGGTTCCACCAGGATCAGTGAACAACCCAGAGAATCACTATTCAGTAATATGGGCATGGGTTTAGTGTTTGCTCGTAAACAATGATGCTTCAGAAATGTAATGGGGGGGGGGGGGGGGGGGAAAGGACCCTGTAGATACATAAAGCAATAATGCACTCATTAAAACTAAAAGTGTTCTAAATAGAAGCAATTCTATTGAATTCAGCAGAACTGCTATCCCAGAATGCCCATCTTCAAAGCCCCATGGGGATTTTGTCTGTAAACTTCCCATTACTTTGATGTAAAAATTTCTGATGATGATTATTACTGTTTTCCTTTTGTTCAAATGATTCACCTGATTTTTTCAATGGAAGAGTTACTTTCTCTTAAATGTATTTCTCTGGCAAGCTCATAACATTAGCCCTCCTTCAGCAAATGTTTAAGATAATTACAGACAAGACAGAGCATTAGAAGCAATGATAGACAGAGAACTACAGCTTCTTAGCTCTAGCTGATTTGACATTTGAGAGATCTGAAAGGGTGGCAGTGATGTGGGAAGGTAGCTCCAAGACAACAGGTTTTCACCCAAGGCTATAGTTCAGACTATGGCATAAGGAGCAGCTGTTACACCAGCTTTCTTGAAGTCTCATCATGTCATTCTTGTACCTGCTAAACTGCAGAGGCCCATCAGCTATATCTCCTTTATTCTAGCAAGATCCCATAGTAAAGAATGGTCAAAGGGCTAAAAAATGGGGGAATTACAGACTATTGTTGCAGTTAAGGTCCAAATAAAGTTCCTGTTCTTTTACTTCTAACTGAACAAATTTGAATGTAAGGTTAAATATTATTTTAAAATGCTACCTCTGTCTTGCTATTTAGAAGCAGACTTGTACCCTCATGTATATATTTGCATGTGTATGGATATATGCCCTTTTAAAAGGAAACAAATTCAGTCACATGGCTGTGCAGTTCCTACATTATGTAGTTAGCCCCAGGCTGTGAGGGTGATCTTGCCCTTTATTAATCTGAAAGTTAAAAGCCCACCCTAAGCTAATGATGTGGGCTGGGATTCTTCTTACCCTTACTTCATTTATTTCTAGATTCAGACTCATAATTTGCCTCCATGGCCACTGGTCATTTCTGGAGGACAGCCGATGCCTCCTGTCTTACATCTCTCTCCAAGGCCAGAATAGTCCCTCAAAACAGGTGCCCAAACCTCTGTATAAAATACAGAGGCAAATACATGACTAACTTAGACTGGACTCACATTTTAGATGACTAAAATTAGTGAGGTGAATCCTGCCTATCTAGGTTTGCTATCTCTACATAGACACTTTGTGTTGTGTGGAAAATGGATGCTACAAAAAACATCTCCCTTGTAAGATCCCAGAACTTCAAAACACAGCCACATGAAGGTCCTTTCCTGAGTTTTTTGTCTAAACTGGGCATGAAGTTTAAATATTTGACTGAAGTTTGAATAATGTTTTCAGCATTGGGCAGGCATTTTCAATAAGCATATACAAGTAAATTTTTAGAGGCTCCGCTCTTCTGCTAAAAATATTGATTAAGTCTTCAACACCTTCTTGTGAAGCAAAGATTATTGTAACAAATGCATTCAGCTGAGAGCAAAGACAGTGAGACTAGATATAATTATCTTGGCTGAGAGTCTAAACCCTTGATTTTAAATTGGTAATTAGCTTTTTTTGTCCTCAAGAATGTTATATTTCTGAAAAAAAGAAAACAACAGCATGGTTTTCTTTATTTAAAAGTTTCAGTCTCTGTTTGATGTGATTATATTAATGCACAGTCTATAGCAAAATTCTCACCTGTGCAGAAAAAACTCATTATGAAAGGCATGTGAAAAAAAGAAATATATCATTATTAATTTGATTATGTCTCCACCAGTGCTTCTTGGATATTAGGGTATAAATAAGTTAGGTATGGTCATTCACTTCACATATTCACGCTTTTGAAGATAGCCAAGATATTTAAAAGCTCAGTACTGTCTATTCAGCAACTGATGCCAAGGTTTTTTTAAATTAAAGTCTTCTGTTGATATACAATATTTTGTCCTCATTTTATTCCTCCACAAAAGAGAGAGTAGCATATGAACCTTACACTGATGATCTTTTGCATGACTAAAAAAGTCTCAGCTTGGACACTTGGGGAAATAATGTGTGATATTTACGTAAAGTCTGCCTCTATCACAAAACAGTAAAAACTTTTCTGGCTTTTCACCTCCAAACTGTATTAAAGTCAGAGTAGTGACAAGTTTGGGTAGATGGCATCTTTCATATTTCTTCTTCCCTAGAAGAAGCTGACTAAGTTAGCATCTTTATTCTTCCCACATGAATCTTTCTCTTTTTTTAATTTACCAGAAAAAAATCATGGCTTGGTGTTCCTCTTAACATGGGAATGTTTTTGAAAATACATATTAAAATGTAAATTTTAGTGTTTTCAATAAATGTTGAAATATAGGCAGAAGTATTTTCTGTTGATACATACTGAGAACCCCCCCATCCACAACCTTGCTAGATAGTAACACTGCTGGAAGATTTTTAATATGTGTTTGACTTTATTTATTTTGCTGCAAAAATAATGACAATGTTCATTTACCATTTTTTGTTTATGGGCTGTTTTTTGTAACCCTGGCTCAGGAATTAGTATTTCAATTCACAAGCAATTCCTTTTGTTACTGCATACTGGGTGCTTCATAGGTAAGTAATATTTGGTTTATTCTGCATTTCTCTAACAGTCCAACTGATGCTCTAGAAACAGTCACTGTCCTGTATATACTGGTCAATGGGCAGCAAAACTCAGCAGACCACCCACTCACCTAGTGGCCATCAGTCTGTGAACTCTTCCTAGTTTTCACTGCCTTAATTTTAATTTTTGCTTCATTTTCAGTTCCACCATAAACACTAGTGGAAATTTCACTGCCTATGTACATATTTTATATTAGGTTATCATCTAATAAACTCAAAAACATCAGGATTCTGAACCTGAAGTGAAAACCACATTAAAGAGCCATTTTTTCCTTAAACTAAATGTGAACTGCTTGTATGCCCAAAGATTATAGAAGAGTGTTAAACCTGAACTGTATGATCTGCTTACTGGCAGGAGCCAGAGTCTGAACTTGTGGAAAGACCTGACTCCTTGGGACTCTAAGTCCTGTGAATATTCAGGGGCAATTAACACATGTTGGTTTCTGTTAGGGTCTGGCTTTAGTATAGGGCATCTATCAGAGTAGGGTCATATAGCGGGCAGATCACAAACAGCACACAGTTTAACTGTCCTTCAGTACAGCCCTATTCAGGTGAAACCACCTTGAGACATTGGCTTGACTAAAATGAAGAGAAGTTGTTTTCTTTTGTTTTCCCTTTTCCTCAAATTTTCTGGAAAAGAAAAAAAAAAAAAGAAAAAAAGACATGGATTATGGAAAGGCTTGAGCAGGAAAGGAAAAAAAATCAAATTAGATCAAATTGCTTTAGAAGGACTGAGCTAAAGAAGATCAGTACAACAGAAGGATAGATCAGGCAATGGTGTTTTAGAAGTGGGTATTTAGTCCTAGAAGTACCCAAGTCAAAACCAGAGGACCAAGGAGAATGAACAACAAATGGTAAGAGAGAGATCCCAAACACCTTGTAGGATATACTCAGAAAAAGTGATGAGGAAACTGAGACAGGAAAATGTATGTGAGAGTGTTCGCTGCCATCTGCCTAAACTTTCCCCTTTGCCTAAGGCTCTGTGGATCCCGTGGAAGAGTACCTAGCAGAGCACCATGGGAGACTGCCCTGTTGCAGGGATCTCAAACAATACTCTGCTGGTGGACAGAAATGGTGTAACAGGGCATAACGGTGGAGATAAGCGGTGTAACAGGGCGTAGCAGTGACTCAGACAAGCAAACCATGTAGAGGCAGCAACGTAGCTCTGCCTCTTGGTCGAGAGAACTGCCAGCTGTGCAGGTGAACGCCTTCTTGCCTCTCTGCTTCACCAAAACAATGCGAGTGGGTCCAAGCTCCTGATTCAATGACTTGAAGAGAGCAGTTCTCATCTTGCACAGGCTTAAATCACTGCAAGACTACCGGCTTAAAAGAAAATGTTCCTAAGTGAATGCAACACAGGTGAAAAAAGGATTAGTTCATGATCTTGTCCATAGTAAGTCATGGCAGCAGAGCTGAAGAGAGGGACTTTTCATTCACTTTCACTTTAACAAACTTCTCAATTCTTCTTTCTATTGTTACATTGTCTTCGTCTGCAGCCAGTGGATAAGATGGCAGAATTCCCACTCATTTAAGTATTGTGTATAAGTATTGTGTAAAATAATTTTTTCTTGAGGTCCAGAAGGCTTTTTCTCCTGCTGTACTATCCCTGTCTGCAAGCAACTCGTCTCTGGTTTCTAATTTTGAGTATTTGTTAGAAATGCTTTTACATCAGCTGGCAAGGTTACAACAGAACAATCCTATCTACAGTAGAAGGAAATGTTGTCTTCAAAAGCATTATGCAAAACCAAAAGGGAAATAAACATTAAAATAAAACACTTAAAAATATGCTACAGAGTCCTTGATGTGTCTTTCCATCATCTGAAGATGATGTGAGATAATTATTAAAAAAACCCAAATAATATAGTCATAGGCAGATCACTACAACCTCTTGGGACTTGTCTGATGTATTTACATATGTATCATAATAGTTATCCTGCCTTTTCCTGTCTGTTGTTGTATGAATTTGTCTACATTGGTTTTAATACTGATACTCAAAATAGCTGCCTCGGTTATTCTCATTACGCTTCCCTGCCTTAACTGGTGGGCACCAGTACATGAACCAAGTACAAAAGGACATGTTAATTCTCTTGTTTGCATCTTATATTGATTTTTATAAAAAGATAAAAATGATTTTCAGAGGCAACATGCTGTTACAGTAAAACTTCATCTCAAAGAATTGCAGTATAGTTGAATGGAGCAACCAAAGTTATTGGTTGGGATAGGAGCTCTGATAGGTTGCTCCCTTCTGACAGGGACAGGTAATACTATGGTTTTCCCAACTCCAGACATTCAAAAATCATGGATTAAGTCTATCCTCAACACATCCAAAATAATAATTAAAAAATGCCAACATCATTATTTTTTTTTTTTTTCCTCTTGGGTTTTGAAGCTGTATGTGTGCTCATAACACACTTTCAAACTATTCTTTTCAGCCAAGAGATCTTTTTTTTTAGTTTTTAACTAAAAACTGGAATGATGTTTTTGGTCCTCATCTCCAAGACCTGAGATTTAAGAAAATGCATTAAAGAGAGGAAGGCCCCAGATAAATTGCAGGAGCTTGGAACCCACATATAAGAAAACTATGGAAATTGTAACATGTATTTCTGTACTATAAAATAAAACTGTGGCACCAAGAAAATTATGGAAAATTTAAAGAATGAAAGTTAGATACTGCTAGCTGATCTTTAAAAGGAATTGTACAAACATTCAAAGTGCCAGTGTTTGACTGTTCAATTTAATAAAAGCAGTAAGAAACATGTTTCTCATTTTGCTCCCTCTTGCTATTCATACAGGCTAATTCTCACTCTGCCAGTGGCTCATTTCTTCAATTACAGGATGTACCTTCATTATTGTTATGTATTATATTAAACATTAAGTGTCTTATGCTAATACTCAGAAACTTGTGATTGCCAGGCATCCTCCTTAAAGAAAAAACCTAGAATTTTCTTTTTAATTAAACAGTTGTCTTCCATATGAATAGTTGTCATAAGCTACTGGCATTACCCAAGGGGTAATGTTTCCAAAGAATTCCAAAGGGTTATTCAATAAGAAATCCCACACCTGTATTTATTGAGTTGTATATGGAATACATAAAACCAGTCAAATTGCCAAGTAGACAGTTCTCTAGTGTGGCCCCCAAAGAGAGGAACTGCATAACAGTACTGAAGAAACTTCGGGGAGTTTCGACAGTTTCCCATTGTATTCCGTGAAGAAATGAGACAACCATATTTATCATTTGTATCATCTGCTCTTATTACAGTAATACTCATCTTTTGCCCACAGTTTTTCCATGGTGTCTGTTGCAGACATTTGACTCATCTCATTAACTGGTCTATAATAGTTTGATGAGGAAATGATGTTACTGGAGAAATCTCTCAGTGAGAAGCAGTGCCAGAAGCAGAGTGAGTTCTGCTTCTTGCTATGAATCCAGAAGCTCGGGTTTGAGCCGTGTGTCCTGTAGTGAGGGCATCAGTGAGGGCTGTCCTCAAGTGACCCAGTGTAGAAAGGGGATAATCTGGATTAGGTAACTCAGGGTAGCTGGAAAGGCGACTGCCCTGTCACTCCCTTGTGCATCGTTGACTACACAGCAGATAGTGGCTCACCTTAACCCCACTGGATCACTTGCAAAGTCTGGTGCGAAGTGGACAGATCTCAGTGTAATGATCTTGTCATTGGTCTTGATCAGTGTCTTTGGGCCATTTCTTAAAAATCTGAAATATGAAACTTGATTGTGAACTTTGCAGTGTGTAGAAATTTTCCCTGTGTGATTGACTAAAACAGAGAGCTCATAAAAAATACGCCCACTTTTACATGTTTAAGCCTAGGAAAACAGTGAGAAGGTATTTCACTGTGTTTTCCTCTCTCTTTCCCAGTTTCTTCTTTGGCTACTGCAGTAATATGCAATGAAATAATGATCTTACAGAAATATTGTGTCTTGGGAAAAAAACAAAAAACAAAGAATGTTTTTTAACAGTGGGTTTCATTATTTAATCAAAGCAAAACTAATGTGACAGTATCCTCAAAGGTGATTCAGTTCATCCTAAGATAAATACTTAAGACAAGTGGGGTAAATTGCCCTCTAGAAATGTCATTCTTTTTCTATTGCCTCCTGAGGGAGCCCAGATGACTAGGTTAGGTATGTGCCTAATTTTTAACACACGAAAATTAAGTCAGCAGAATACTGCCCTAGATGGTTGTGTTATAAAGGTCATCTCTTTGACGTCTCACTGTATTCAGTACAACATTGGCACCAGAAGGAGCCTTGAATTCAGTTTGATGATGCAAAACCAGTCCTACTGTAAACCTAAAAAAGATCTCTAAATTATGCAAAATGCTGTAAGACAAACAAACAAACAAAAGCTCCCACCATTTCTTTTGTTTTCAGAAGAGTAAAAGGGCTTCTGATTGCCTGTTTTATAAAGCTTTAATAATTGATGCGAGTACATTTAATTGTCCTTGTTCTTCTGTTTATGTGTCTTTCTCAGCATTTTACCTGAAAATCACCCTAATGGAGAGCTGGGAGAAAAATATACTTGTCAGGAAACTGTGGATTGTCAGAGAGCTGTTATCTTTACAAAGAAAACCAAACAAAAATGGAGGAAAATATGAGATGGGAATGTCAACTCCTGCTGCTCCCTCACCAAGATTATTACCATTAGAAAGACCACTTTCCAACACAGCAATGAGGGAAATAGAGCTGAAATTTATAATTCTTCATCTAAAAGGAACAAAAGACTTCAGATGCTGTTAAGAAACATATGTGATAACTTAAGAAAGACAAAAAAAACTACTTTCATGATATAAAGAGTTTTCATTATGTAAAGATCTAAAGTCATCACGAGGCACTTCCTACCTTAACTCTACGTGAAGAAGAAATAAAGAGAATTTAAACTGAGCCTTAAAAGTGTCTTGGACTGCCTGAAAAAAATATAATGGATTAAATTGCTATTGAATTTCTTACCCTTTCAGATGCCTGTTTAGCCACTGAAGAAATCCCTAATGTGGGAAAGTATGTGTAGCTCTTCTGTAAGACAGAAGATAAGATATGTCCACTAACTTTAAAATTTTCTGGTTTTAATAGATATGCTTCTTCCACCACTTAAACTAAGAAAGAATATTGACCAGCATCTGAATAGATATGAGCAATGTAGGACAGAAAGAGTAGTTCTCTGCAAACTCCATTTCCTACATTACATTATGTATCCTTTTTTCTTGGTCTCTGTTCCTTAATGTTTGCCGCAGGAGCGTTAGAGTAATTGAAGGAATTAATTTGCACTTAAAAAATCTGAATTTACTTCCCAGATCTGCCAGCAATTTCTCTGTGTGAACATGAGTAAAACACCTAAGAGCTGAAGTTCAGATACGTTAAACTTGCATAAGCCTTCAGAGCTCAGTTCTGAAGATGTTGGGACAGTTTGGCTGCATAGGACATGCGCTGGACAATCATTCTTTCCCCACATTCATGTTGATAGATAAATATTTGCATGGTTCCTTAAAGCTTTAGGAAGTGTCCAACAGTAAATAAAAGCCATGCATCTATCTGGTGATAATGTGGGTCATGCACTCTGGCTCTTTTTCAAGGCAAATAAACTCTAATAAACACAAGAGTGATTGACAAAAGAATGTTTCTTTATTACATATGCTAAAATTATCAGAGTTTTGTTCTTGTTTTGATATCAGTAAGATAGTACATATCTCTGTAGCTGACAATAAACATAATAAATGGCCAAAATGATACCTTGTTTAAGTTTTCCTGCATTTTCTTTTTCTTTTAGGATTGATTCAAAATTAATGTTTTTTCCCACATCAGCCTAGGAATCCGTTGTAACATTTAGCTAAACAAAGTCAAAAAGGAAGTTTAAAAGTATTAGTTCTTGGCACTAAATTTCATTAAGTTTTTAGAAGACATCAAGAATGCATCCAATCAAACCTCAAAATGCATTCTAATTAAATATTTTTCTGTACAGAATATGACATATCACCACATACTTATCCTAGTAATAGACCTTCCTTAGAATCACAACTACTTCTCGTTATGACTAATGTTATAAGATTATTTTTGGATTACAGCAACAAGAAAGATAATTATTTGATATTGATAAGGAAAATTTACTGATTTATGAATCATAAATCAAAATAAAACATTACCCAGAAAATTTAATAATGAATAAATGTCCTTTATTATGTTTTAAACTTGTGTTTCTTTAAGAAGACTTTCATCTTTGTCCTGTCTCATCATAATAGGTTTGTCTGCCACATCTGTCCCCAAACTTCTAATAACTTTTGAACCTGTTAACTGATTTCAGACTAATTGGACACAGAGGTGGAAATTTCATAAAGAAATTCTTAAGTACCTCATTAAAATCTGGCTGGGTAGAGGAGTATGTGTCCTAATGAAAGGAAAATTACCATGTGAACTTATACCTGATACCAAAGAATTAAACCAGGAAAGAGCCCTCAGAAATCCCCTGATGCATGGAAGGATTCAGTCAAATTTGGCCCCTTCTTGATATTGAATTAAATTAATGATGATAATGATGAGCTCTGAGAATAGAAACACTTGATTAGCCCCAGTGCTTATGGAACAATGTCTTTGTTTACTCAAAGTCTGTATGTGCTTACACCCTGATAAGAGGACAGTAAAGTCAAGGCAAACTCATTTCAATTACCCTAGTTGAGGACCCTATATGGTCGCCAACTTTAAACTGTCACTGACTTCATGCAGTTTCAGACTGAAACACCTCTCTTGATCAAAGTCAGGTTTTTTTAATGAATTCTTCTTGCTTGAACAAAGTTTTCATTTTTCTTAACCTAGATTGTGTTAGAAATGCTGAAATTAAATGAGATGAGCTTTGAAGGCTCTTAAAGCTTCATCAGATTCCACTGGATTCTACACATGCATCAAATGTAACAGCCCAAGATATGCAGCAAGTCTGACTTGATTATTTAGAGACCTCTTCTTGCTTTAAGCTTTACAAATTTAGGAGCTAAAAGTGGCCTTGACTGTGTCTTGCAAGTCATTAGTACAGAATATGCAAAAGAGCTCCATTCTTTTCTGATCATAGAAGACTACAGATGTCACGTCCTCCTAGATCCCTAACTTTTTATCTGCTAAGCAAAGACCAACTATCCACCTGGTTATAAGCAAATATAGGAAGATAATTTAAATAACCTTGGCACCCATGGTGTGAGCCAGCTAGCACTTGTATGCATTGGCAATGGAGATTAATGCCTGTTTAACGTACACAAAAAAAAGCGCAGAACACTGTAGTTGAAGTGCCAGGGGTTAAAACACCCAAAATTGGGGCTGAAGTGTATTGTTCTTTAATAGTGCAACAGACAAAATCTTGTTAAATTAATTCAACCTGAATGAATACAGTCATTTGTCGGTAAGGTATGCCAACTCCAATATTTGAATTAATTTTTACTTCTTGATTCATCTCTGCTTCAACTAATAAGGAAAACGTAAAAATGTTTCTGAAAGTATAAGAACATTTTGCCTAATTTTACTTACTATAGTGAAAAGCTGACAAAAGTTATATTAAAAATCTGAAACGCTTGGCCATACATTCTGTAAAACCTCCATTTTCTGTGAATAAGAATAAAAAGGGGTCAGATGTGTACATCTGAGCTGAGAAGAACAGGAAGGAAATGGATAAAAGTGGTTTAGCGTTCTTTAATTAGATGGCTACACATACTTATATTTCATGGATTTTGCTTATTAATATTAAAAAAATCAGATTTTGGTAGTATATATACACATACGTTTTATAGATAATAACTTCTTATTTTAAAAATATTTGTATGTAATTTTTATTTTATATATTATTTAAGTGTTTATATATATACTTAAATAATATTACAAGATTATTTAATATAATAATAATTTATAATGTATAACTATAATATATACATACCTCAAGAACTTTTGGCAGTCTTTAACTGGAGCACAGATGGTGAAGTACCTTACTATGTATTCCTTGACTTTATGATACAGTTAGTAGGTGTTGTCTGTTTCCTTCTCAGACTACACCACTTCTGCAGAGGAAACAATATTGCTTATCTCATAATAACCTTTGGTGGAGCCAAGCATGTACAGCAAACTCTGAAGGACCACTTTCGGTTAGTGGAGACAGTTTGTAACAGTTTGTAAGGAGCCTGTGCAAAAAAAGCTTGGATGAAGTACCTGCAGGAAGCCTCAATCTTTTTGCTCAGAGCTCCACTAACAGTAGTCAGAACATCCTTGTAAATAAGTAATAAAGAGACTAGCTTTTTTAGAAGCACATAGCCCTTTCATGTCACTACCCAGCATACATGAAACATGGCAGCAAGGAGGAAGCTAGTGAGAATGACAGCAAAACAAGTGAGTGTGGTTAGCAGCAAAACAAACCAGCACTTAAAATCTAAGTAGGTGACTCATATGATAGGAAATGAGATAATTAACAGAAATAGAGCCCCAAACTGAGGACAGTGGAGAAACTATTTGAACCCTCTCATCTCAAACTGAAAGAGCGTCTGTGGTGATAGTTTGTTTATCAGAAAACAAAGAGCAATACAAGAGAGAATGTTGGGAAACTTGTTATTACATGTAATTTTGCAAGCATTAAAAATTTCCTAATTTTTGGCAGGGCTATATCATGGAACTTGTGCCTCCAGGCTTTGGGGGAGATTGGTCAGAGAAACAAATTTAAACCTCAAGAATAATCTGGAAATAACTAATGTAAGTAGTGAAAGGGGCAGCATAAATGTGGATGCTCAAAATGAAGGAATTCACAGGGCAGGACAAAGGCTGAAAGCTGAGGAAAGCAGGCAATATAGAGCAAAATATATTCTGCAGAAAGTAATATGGAAGTCTGAAGGAAGAAAAATCAGCTTCTGGGCAAAAGACAAGAGACAAAAAAACCCCATCCTCTTTCTACCCAATTAATTGCACAGCTTTTTCAGGAGGAAGAAAGTAACTGAGGAGGTCAAAACTGCACCTAGAGAGAAGGCTACTTGTGATGTGATGTGCACAGCCCGTGCCAGACCACTGCTGTGCTCGCTGTGGTGCAAAAGGAAGAAAAGAAGAACTGTCTTAGGTGTTGCCTGACAACGACTTTATGTTAAATTTTTTTTCCATTCAGGAAAAAGATGAAAAGAGTGAAAAATTTTTAAATAGTTCTTTTTCTGATGAATGCAATGAAAGAACAATGGAAAAAATGTGAAAAGGTGGTTTTGAAGAAAAAGCAGTTTTGAGAGAAGAACAAGTCATGCTGTAGCAAGCATGAACAAATATCAATTAGCACAGCTATATCTGAAGTTTTAGGATAAGTTCAGGAACTACTGACCTGAAAAATAACTTCAGCTAACTGTTGCAGGCATGATAAAATTTGAGTAAGTACAAATGGAATTATAAGGAGGAAAAAAATTAGGTTAAGATCCCATGTATTTCACAGAAATTATGATTAGACTACAAATTCATTAGCAGTAGTGCTTGTGTCTCCTTATTCTGTACAGAGCCAAGCACGGTCTTTTGTGCTTAATAAACAGTTTGCAACAATAGTAATATGGTAGGTTCTAAAAGGATTTTTGCTTTCAATGGCATTTTTTTACAAGACCCAAACAACCAAAGTGATAGTTTGATGATTGAAAGATTTAAACCACTTACTAAATAGCAGAACTGAAACTTCAACTGAAAAGTAATGCAAGGAAATCAGCAAGAGGGATGAGAACGAGTTCTTATCTTGGAATCACACCTCTAGCTAAGCATATACTTTTGTATATATCATGCACACATAGATACACATTTTAAGAGTTCAATTAGCTTTCTGTTTCAAACACCAACTGAAAAAGTTACTTCACATTCTTACTTTTGGAGCATGAGGTTGTAAAGTAGCCCTTGAGTTTGTTTTTTTTGTAAAGCAGAAGGATGCTCTCACAAATTCCACAGCTCTGAAGTTTATGGGTTTGTTTTAAAATAGCAATTGCCAGCAGCCTTGTTCATCCCACTTTGTTCATCCCTTAATATATGTTTTTGTTTCTCCGCAAATTAAATTATAATTCATAACTCTATCTCTGAATTAGCTTCCCACAGAGATCCTTGTTATAACAAATGCAGTTGTTATAACTCATTTTAACAATTTAGTCTATAAATTGGTAGAAAGTACTTTACATTTTTCTGTTAGTGAATAGAACTTATTTTTAAAGGGAATTTAAATGTATTATATGTACTGCATGCTGACTGGCTGATAAATTTTTGCGTATCTGCCATTACAGTACATTAAGCATGTAATAATGCAGCAAATAGGAAAGTTAACAGCAGACCTGAATGTGAATTTGAAAGAACTAAGACTGAAGAGAAAGAAATAATACTTTTGTGAAAAAACTAGAATTATGCCGATGTTTTAGTGTATGTGGAAATGTATTCTAATAAATACTGAGATTTCAAAGAAAAAACGCTGCCAGAATTGTTGAAAAACTGTCTTATTACGGCATACAGTGCTTACCCTGCAGGCAATTCTGAGCGGTATGGCAGATATTAGGCTTTACTTATAGATAGATAGATAGACAGAGTAATATATCTGTATTTTAAGCTATTCTTTAAGACTGGAAATTATTAAAATGGATATTGTTTGTTTTCTCTCTCTTAACGTATCCCTAAGGTGTCAGGGCTGGCAGGGCAGGCAATGCCACACTGTCACCAGCAAGGGTGCAGCCCTGCAGCACCTGCGCAAGGTGAGGAGGGCAGGGATGGTGGCAGTGTCTGGGGACAGCCACGGCCCGGCTGTCATCCTCATGCTGCTCTTTCCCAGGAGATGGTGCAGGGCTGCTCGGAGGCACCATCTCAGGGCATGGGCAGCCAGGCCCTTTGGAGTGGGAGGAGACTGCAGAGCCTGTTGGGGTGCTTGGAGTCCTGACACAGGCAATCTCTTTCTCTTGTCTTTCCCCAGTTGTCTCTCTTCTAGTTTTCACAATGCAGTGTTTTCTTTCGCTTATGTATAACTCTCACACACCACACTTTTTTCTTGCTGAACCTCTGTTTTGGCTTAAAGAAAAGTAGGTATTGTATGACTTTGTTTTTTCATTCATCAATAGGATATTTCTCAGGAATTTCCATCATCTATACTGGCACCCTTGGTTTAATAAAATGGTATGGAATATTCTTTTTTAGGAGGTAAAATGCCTTGTAAAGATGACCGTCAGGCATTTATATGTTGCTACCCTTTTGTGAACAAACAAAAAAAGCTCATGACTGTGCCTGGGATCTGGGCACTCCAAAGTCAGAAGAATTTCCAATCCTAACAATCCCTTTTTTGCATTGTCTAATTTTTTGCTCGTGTAATTGGTTGGAATAGATTGTTAAGGATGAAGCAAATTCATGGCTTTTAGATCCTCAAATGTCCAAATTGCTCTCTTCAGAACAGAAACCTTGATACTACTTGTTAGTTCACAAATCTGTCAATGCTAAGAGATTATTTTTAAAGCAGGGATAACACAATGCCACCTTGATCATACCAAGCTTCTGTTTTTCTGAACAGAAGTATTGGCAGTCTTCATCAGGAGGATACCCATATATCTCGATGTCTTTACCCAAAATTGTTCATGCCATTTGGACAGGAATATTCCAAACAACTAAAAAATTCATTAAGTAATACCTTTTGGCATTCTTGTGAAAAGTACATTTTCATTACCTCAGTAATTTTTTCTCTGACACCAGCACAGAAGATCACTTGAAGGACAATTTATTAATGTCTGAGTACATTTCATCAAAGGTTTATTTAACACAATGTAAGCAGTCTAGATAGATCTCTCTCGCCAATGAAGGAAACAAAATTCTCAAGGCTTTCTGGAATACAATGTGTAACAGAGTCCAAAGAGAGCAGCACAAAAATGTGTCAGTCAAAACACATAGAAATGCCATAAAAATATCATTCTTTCAGTGTAAATAACTCACTGAGTTCACCCAGTTTGAATCTGTTCTTTCTTATGTAAGTCGCAGCAATAAAAGCTAGGAAATAGCTAGTTTTTCAGGAACTTGAAGTCATCACTCATCTGTAAATCTGACAATCCACAGGAGGGGACATTGGGTGTGGAACATTTAATTGCAACCATATCACTACTCATGACATTAAAAGTTATTTTAAAGCCATTACAATCGTCGCCTGATGGCAATCTAGTATGCTTCCTCTCTACTCTCTAGGAATAGTTGGCTTCCATTTTAGACTATTTTGTTCAATTAGACTGTGTAAAAAGTAGGACACCAGACAATAGAAACATTTTTCCTTTCAGGAATGAGCTTTTGGTACATTTTGAAGAGATCAATGGCCAAGGGACGTAAAGTTACTTATGTTACACAGTCTGAACCTCTGCTTCCCAATTCCAGCATCCAGTGTTTTTTATTTGCTCTTTATTTATTACTCAAAATTAGACTGAATATTATGTGTTTGTGTAAAAGGTTCATACACTTATTTAAATGGATTGCTTCTTAAAGTGCACTAATTGTGAAATCCCATCAGTGTACCCCCAAATAGCTAAAATAGAAGCCACAAGCTAGGCAGAAAAAGATATGTTATTTTAGACAAGACAGAAATGTTAATTAAGAACTCTTACATGCTGAAGTTGAGAGGAAATACCCTCATGTCCTATCCCCCTGAACAGGAACAATTGCCCTGACAGATTTTTGAAAACTTTGCCCAGAAACAGCATTGTACTAGCTATAAAAATTTTAATCTCTCACTCTATTTCCTTTCCAGGTATTAAGGGTTATTATATAGAGAATTAAATGGCATATTGCCTAGAAGTACTGAAAATCCAGTCTCAATATATACAAAATTACAAAAACAACGCATGCCAAATAAGTTATACAAGTAGTTGTCTGGCTAAATTTCTCATAACCTAAACTGATTCTGTCCCAAGTTGCTTTCCAAATGGATATGATCTGGGGAGCAAACTAGATCTTCTGCTCATGATAGATGGCAGTCATTTACCTATTACATTTATTATTATTAATTAAATCTTTTGAAGTTTATGGCTCAAAATGTCCTTGTTCTTGCTTTTAGATCCATATTACTTCAACTCAAGGTCAAAAAAATATTATGATTCTTTTATTCTACTTCAATTAGAACAATAATTTTCCTGATTGACTAAGATATTCATTTTCCCATACCTATTTGAAGGTAGCACATATATGTATATATTTGCACACACACATATACACACATGTATATATATATATGTATTTGTATATACACATACATACACAGGGATGCAGAAACTGGCAAGATTTTTAAAAGTAAAGAGGCTGGTTTTGTACTCAGTTTCTACTAAAGAGCAATAAAACTTGAGCATCTGAAATCAAATCTGTACCTTTAAAAAATCTTCTCCGCAAAGATCATCTTCAGAATTAATACTCAACAGAATAATCCTGTAGCCTTGTTGATAGAAAGAAAAAGACCTTAGATTCTGCTTCAGCACTTATGCTGCAAAACTCCTACATCTTATTGAAAAAGAAAAATGAATCAAATAGTGTTCCACCTGCTGTATTTTCTCTTTTCTACCTATAACAATAATATCTTTATCGCTGATGTCCATGTCTTTTAGGTTACCATAATTTTGTCTTAATTACAGTAATACATCTTAAAACATTTAATACAAGAGAAATCAGGGCATAAACATGACTATTAGGTCATGGTTGTCTTATCATTTTTTAGAAGAGGAGAGGAGGGGGAGGGATTTAATGTTAAGTTAATTAATTAATATTGTACTCTAGGAATAAAAAGTAAAATTATGGGAATAGATAAGGAGTCAACCTGTTTGCTATTATTTTTCAATAGTAAATCACTATGAATTGCATTTTATAATGAAAATATAATACAATTTGTAGTCATTTTGTGAGAACTGATAAAGTATTTAAAAACAAAACATCTTTGTTAAAATATCTTGGTTCTCAGCTGAAAAATAAGCAATTGTACTTTTCTGAAGATGGAGGCAGTTCTTTCCTGATGACTTCAACTACTAATTTCCTCTTGATACTGAAGTCTGGACATCTTTTCTTCCTTAGGACAATGTTCCTCAGTTGCCCAAGGTCAAAATGGCTCCTGTCTATGCCACAGACAGTTCTCACAGCATTTTTCAATCCTTCTGTATACACATGGCATTGTCCATCTGTCCAAATCATCTAACTACTTCATGCCACCTTGCCACCTCCTCTCTTTCAACGTGATCTTTTCTACCCTCAGTCCTCCTTTAGGTTTCATTTTTCCAAGCTTTTAAAATTCTTCCTTCTGCACTTCCTCACTACTCTTTTCCTATCACTCCTTCCTACTTCTTCTCCCATCTTTTCTATCCTTCCTTTAAAACCAAAGTTCTGGTCCCCTCGCAGATGGACTCCTGTCCCCATACACAGAGTCTTCCTGTCCCTGCTTTCCACTTTTGCACAGAAAATTCTGTTATTGGCTCCAACCTGCCACTATTGTGCTTCAATCCACGTTTATGACTCAACCTTTCTTGCTGTGTCCTTACTTCATTTCAAGCATGTACAAGCTGTCTTGGTCTCTCCACTTCCTGGATGTTGAATTTCCACTTCGGTTTTCTCATCTGACACTGAATCTGCACTTGTTTTCCCTTATGGAAAGCAGTATTTTTATCACGCTGCTTTGTTTATCACACTGTCTTCTTATAGCCGCCAATTTCTTTCCCTACTTATCATTTCTCCTGTTGCAGAACACCTGAGTCTTCTCTTCTGTTTTCCTTTGCTCCAAGCTGCTGTTAACTAGGCCAGACTAATCCCACCTAATTTTAGCTGTCTAGAAGCTAGCATGTAGCCTGAGCTGTTCATCCTATTTTTTTTTTTTATTCTGAAGTTGAGAAAGAAAGAAAGATAGGTGGTTTCAGAGATTGATTCATGATGCTTACATATCTCAGGTTGGGAGGACATCTGTAGAGGTGCTTCCTCTTCTATATTAACTATCAGAGGAGTTTACACAGCTGGATTAGATTGCACAATTATTTTTAAATGGTTTAAATGGTTAAAATTAACTGTAGTTTCATCCCCTGACTTTCCCCCTTATGATCTCCCACACTTATTCCATATAGTTCTGTATAAAATAATATTTTCAATTTCTAAATTAATAATTTTAAAGAAATTAATGACTAATTTCTCATGAGTCAAATTCTGTTTCTGATAATGTAGTGGATTATCTTTTTCCATTTTACCATTATTGAAAACACCTTTTTACTGTATTACCTTTGGCTTCACACTGTTGTTATTGGGCTGGTGATCAGGAGAGTTGAAAAGTTTAGCTGTCCCATAATGAGGATGGTTTTAATTCAGCTTTAAATACACAGTTGCCAACCAGGAATAAAAAATGTCCACTATTAATAGAAGAGGCTGAAAAAATAAGACTAGTCATTAGTATAAATTTACTGTGGTTCAGACTTCAGTAAAAAAAAAAAAAAAAAAAAGAAGGGAATATATCTGTCCTTGACATGACAAAAAAAACCCAAAACAAAACAAAAACCCAAACAACAGAAAACTCAGTTTGCTGATTATGTTAGATGTCTAAAGACAAAAGATATGTGATATAAATAATAAGATCTGGAAGCTTTACTATTTCTTCAACAGTATGACTTATTTGGCATAATACACAGTTCATGATATAATACATAAACATAGATCATAATACACAATTCATATGATATTAATGTTAAAAATTTAATAAAATACAATAAAATTTTAATATATTAATTAAAATTTGTGGATTAATTTAATATTTTAATTAATATTTCTGGATTAATTTAATATATTAATATTTCTGGAATTATTAATTAATTTAATATAAAATATTTAAACACTCAAAATTTAAAAACAACACAATCAATATTAAATATCAATAAAAATATAAAAAATATCAAAAATATTAAAAATATCAAAATATCAATAAAAACAATACAATCAATTCCCCAGGGCTCAGTGTTGGGGCCAGTCCTGTTCAATATCTTCATTGATGATCTGGATGAGGGGATTGAGTGCACCCTCAGTATGTTTACAGATGACACCAAGTTGGGTGGAAGTGTTGATCTGCTGGAGGGTAGGAAGGCCCTACAGAGGGACCTGGACAGCCTGGATCATTGGGCCAGGGCCAACTGTATGAGATTCAACAAGGCTAAGTGCCGGGTCCTGCACTTCAGTCCCAACAACCCAATGCAACGCTACAGGCTTGGGGAAGAGTGGCTGGAGAACTGCCTGGCAGAAAAGGACCTGGAGGTGTTGGTTGACAGCCGCCTGAACGTGAGCCAGCAGTGTGCTCAGGTGGCCAAGAAGGCCAATGGCATCCTGGCTTGTATCAGGAATAGTGTGGCCAGCAGGACCAGGGAGGTGATAGTGCCCCTGTACTCGGCACTGGTGAGGCCACACCTCGAGTACTGTGTTCAGTTTTGGGCCCCTCACTACAAGAAGGACATCAAGGTGCTGGAGTGTGCCCAAAGAAGGGCAAGGAAGCTGGTGAAGGGTCTAGAGCACATGTCTTATGAGGAGCGGCTGAGGGAGCTGGGGTTGTTTAGTCTGGAGAAGAGTAGGCTGAGGGGAGACCTTATCGCTCTCTCCAGCTACCTGAAAGGAGGTTGTAGCGAGGTGGGGGTTGGTCTCTCATCCCAAGTAACAAGCGTCAGGACGGGAGGAAACGGCCTCAAGCTGCGCCAGGGCAAGTTTACGTTGAATATTAGAAAAAACTTATTCACCAAAAGGGTAGTCAGGCATTGGAACAGGCTGCCCAGGGAAGTGGTTGAGTCTCCATCCCTGGAGGTATTTAAAAGACAGGTAGACGTGGTGCTTGAGGACAGAGTTTAGTGGTGGACTTGGCAGTGATAGGTTAACGGTTGGACTCGATGATCTTAAGGGTCT
This sequence comes from Nipponia nippon, assembly GCF_047370975.1. Taxonomy (NCBI): domain Eukaryota; kingdom Metazoa; phylum Chordata; class Aves; order Pelecaniformes; family Threskiornithidae; genus Nipponia; species Nipponia nippon. Next base: position 49,414,418 of record NW_028262347.1, read on the forward strand.
TTTCTAACCTCAAGGATTCTATGATTCTATTATTCTAGTATTTATATTAATATAGAAGGTCAGAAACTGAAACGGGAAGATGTATTGCCATCTAGCTTAAAGACATATATCTGCTCTGAAGTCCAGAATGTAGATGGATCGATCCAAACACAGCTGGTACATAACAGCAAGAGACAAAAAGTGTATCATACTAAGATTATGGTGAACCATTGAGCTAAGCGAGCCAAAGTAGATATAACTTTTTGTAAAGAAGGAAAAAATTCTCTGAATCAGAGAACTGAGTGGTTTTACAGGGATGTTAAATGGGCCTGTATTGGGAGAGGAATTTTGAAACTATTTAGCAGGTTCATGGAATGAGCTCGAGATTTGATAGAGAAAGTAAAGGATGCAACCAAAAAATGTTTTCTTCTCCTCACTACAGAGTAACTGACAAAGAGTGAATGCAGCTTGGGCGATGGTGATCCTGAATCAGTGAGGTAGGAAGAAAAATAAGGAAAAAGTCTAGTAAATCCAGCAGACTTAAGAAGACAGTTTTCAATAAACTCTGGGGAATTGGAAAGTAATATCCCTCTTAGAGAAAGTCCGAGGCAAAAACAAGTGGAGTTGACAGTTTCTTAAGGAAATAATATTAAGTATAATTCCCAGCTATATTTTAGGAACTGGATGGAGCAGTCCCAGGATTAAAGATGGGTATTTTTTAGATCTTGTAGAGCGTGACTGAGGGTTCAGAAAACTGGGAAAGGGCAAACAGATCCACCTTTTTCTTTTTAAAGGGGAGCTCAGAAAATTTGACAAAGTCTGCTAAAAAGTAATTAATTGAAACATTGAAAAATACTGCTGCAAATAATTAAGCAAACTATGTATAAACTAATAGAATGTATAGGCAGATAGAATTTGACAGAAGATGAGTAACGTGCAATATGCTTTTGTCAAAAAATTTGACTCATACTATTTTAATTAGAAGCACAACTAGTTTTGAATTTCTGCAATCTGTTACTGCATAGATACAATATGTAGTGTCCAGAAAGAAAACTACATCTGCCATTGGACAATATGGCATATTAACATGAATCGCATTAAAACTGACAATGTATTTATGTATGTGAATTAATGGTTTTGTTCATTTCCTAATATTTACTGATCTACTCCCCAATGCTATCAGCAGAACTGACACTATAGAACATCTTTTAGACTATCTAAATAAATTGCCCATCAATAGACGAGAGGAAATCAGACCTTTTTTTCCGCCAATAATATACATTCCCAGAAAAGGATTGAGTATGTTGGCAAAGGCAGAGAGAGAGAGTTTATTGGGCTAATTTAGTTGAGAAAGAAATGACTGTTCTCAGGGTTGTCTTACACTTTATGAGCAAAAGCACTTGGAGTAGACAAATGTGTATGTCTTTGAATGCAAGGAAAATATGTGCATGGGAATTCCTTGCCTGTTAATGCATGAAGTTAAGCATTTTGATTTAATCCACTGAAAAACAACTGGGAGAGACACACACATTTATACAGTAAACCAGAACAATTGAAAAGAAATAATATATATAGTCTAATAAAAGTTTGTATTACTGCCAAGAAGTAAGTGTTCATGCCAAAAATGTTCTGGAGCACAGCTGCCAAAAGAAAGCTGAGAGCATTATGAAACACACTAAATCTATACATAGAGGGGGCTTAGAGAAGAAAAAAAAAGTATATTTATTCTTATGATTCATGTATATCAAATCATTTCGGTTATTTTATGCACAATAAGCAAGGGTCTGAGCATGTTGGCAAGCACCCAACAAAGCATGCGTGTTGCTTAAGGAGCATGTTGGTCCTTAAATTCAGGAGAAAGGCTAAAAAAGCCATATTTAAACTTGAGTGTTTGAGACAAGCTAAACATCTGAAATGACACTAAAACTTCCATGTGTTATTGTACAAGGCTTAATAACACCCCTGTCATTGCCAAGCCAGCTCAGCTTCTGATGAAGGTGATTCAAGATGCACAGAGCAGGCATCCTGGAATCTGTCTTGAAAAAGATGAAAAGTGGGTTGCCATTGCTGCCATGTGGCTTTCAAATGAGAACCTCCATGAGGAAGCTGGAGGCCCTTAGGAAGCCTTCCTAGCCTACAATTTCCATAACAGTACTCTAACCACCAGGTTCTGGGGGCTGGATCATGAATTTTTAGCTTTCCTCTTGAAGTTAGTCCATTGAATGGTCAAAAATATCAAGATTCAGGGATCAAGGAGGGGACCTGGAAACCAAAGGCCAGTGAGAAGGCATGGTGATTGGCAGATGGAGCTGCCATTTTCTGAGAAGAGACTAAAGGGCTGGGGCTCTCCTTCAGAGCAGAAAAGGCTGAGGGATGACAGACTGAGGTTGAAAATTCATGAAGGCAGAGGGTAAGGTGAAGGCAGAACTGTTGTTTACCAAATCCCACAATACTGTAACTAGAGGGTGCTCAATGACACTAGTAGGAGGTGAGCTTAAAATATCTAGAAGAAAGTACTTCTTTACACAGCAGGTATCGAACTTTTGGAACTTGCTGCCACAGAAGGTTTTTTTAGGTTTATCTATGAAAAAGGATTTCAGACACGTTCTTCTCCTTGTTCCTTCTTGTGGGCTGGTTAAAGTGTCTCAGTGCTCAGACCCCTGTGACACCTGATGCCATAGTCTAACCTTCCTCTGTCTGATTGCTTCACGGCTTCTTCAGCTCTTACCTTGACATTATGAATTCAGCAACTAGGAATGTGCTCTTAACTTTGAAGCATTACAGCACTGTCTGCTACACTGTGTGACAGTTTTTGTTCAGTATCTGCCTTTTTGTCTATGAAGATACACAAGCAGGCACATTAATTTCTTTTCTAGGAAAGCCGTTTAGTTTATGTAGTGTTCTCAAGCTTCCCTGTGAAATAGGATGCAGCAAATATGCTCACAACATTTGGGAAACAGAGGTAAATCACAAATATGTGTGATAAGTGGCTTAATACAGGTGGCAGGAGAGAGAAATAGCTAAAAATTGTGATTTGCAAGCTGTTTATTTTAGTAATGGTACTCTCTGATTACGGCAAGACTAAATGGGAATTCCTCTTCTACCATTAATAAAGCATGAACTTCTGACTTCAAAAGCCTTCTGCTTTTGATGGGGTGTGAAGTTTATGGTTAACTTTCTTCATTATTTCTCCCTTTATCACAATATACATTGAAGAGAGAATATAGCTTCAAATGTTTTTGGCCTGCAAGCAGGAGAGGAAAAGTGACATCTGAACTGATTTCTTTTCTTCATTATTGCTGATCCTAAACATACAAACCTGTGAGACAGACCCAAGCTGAAGAAATTTATATTTGTTTTCACAAAACAAGCAATTTTCCTTAATCTGATATCTTTTTCACAATTAATCATTGTTATCACAATTTCAGTTATGATTTTCAATTGTTGTTATGATCAAACATCTTGGAATCAAGGTCAATAATAAACACCAAATAAAAATAATTATGATGGTGGTGTCATGACATCTTAAATTCCAATTTCAATTTTAATCAGCCCTTTGATAAAATCTACATTGATTTTAATGGCTGAAGAAGGGCAGAGAGGGGACTCAAGTATTCTGCACAGTAAAGAAATAATTAAGTAATAATGAAACTAGTATGACTGAAACCAGTAGTTCTTTCTTCTACAAAGCCCTGGCTAGTAACATGGTGCTGGCTCACTTCACTTCCAGCTGCTAGATTTCACTAAAAGAAGCTAAAAATAAATTCAATACTTTCCTAAAATGACTTTCCCATGTAAGCAAGTGCTGCAGTTGCCATAGGGATGTTATAACATCACAAATGGGAAGCAGTTCACATAGTGGTAAATAAGCACACAGGTGGGCAAGTTGTCCATTTGAGCGTGTCTGAAAGAAGAAATCTCTAAGATTATATTTTTTTTGGGGGAGGGTGGGGCGTGTAAAAAAAAGAGAACCATTGATCTAGTCTCCAATAGTGCAAATCACTGAATGTAGGTTTTCACAGGTGTGGGCATCTGTGCAGATGCAAGACATATACTGCCTATGCTGAGTGCTGTAGCATCTAACCTGTAGGAGCTACATCTTCCACTGAAAAGCAATAAAAATGCTGAAAATATCTGTAAATTCTGTGGAAAAGAAATCATCACTGTGTTCTTGCAATTACTATTTATTCAGTGAGCCTGGAGCTGTCCAGCCCATCCTTATTTTCCCTTCTCCCTTGTAATGCATTAAGTGACTAAATTCTGGTAGTACATTTTTTGCCCTATACTATCCATTTATTTTGAAAGTCAATACAAATAAACACAAAGTTGCCTAACAAACCAATGGACTTCCTTTCCAAGGTTTCTTCATAATGTTCTACATCATAAAACTTCAAAGGTCAGATGATATAAATAAACAGTGACTTCACTGAAGTTGATACTACTGTCCTGATTTACAGCAAGTAGTAATCTAGCCCCAGCACTCAAGCTTTTCATTCTGTGCTCAACCCAGAATAGAAAGTAAATGGCTGGATAATAAATACCATGGAAACAAGAAAAAAACCCACCCAAATCCTATAAAGAATCAATTTGGGAAAAAAGAAGAAAAGCCAGATTGTCTGTAGTTAAAATAGAATTCACCGTGATTCTGCAACAAGATTGTTTAAATAAAAAATATTATGATAGTTTCTACATTTTTTTTTGTACATGCCTTCGATACATGTCTGAGGGCTTTTTCTTTTAAGGTTGACAGTTTTACCAGTCTTACCAAGTCATTACCAGCTTCCTGTTCTGAACCCAGTTTCAAAGTGGTCTCTTTCCCAGTCAGCTCTTTCACATTTGCTGAATCAAGCCCTCTGAATTAGCCTCTCACAACACTGTTATGCCTCTGCTTTGAACCCATACTCGTTTCCTCAGATAAATAGTTAAAGTGTAGTTTTCCCCCTGAGGTGTGCCCCATCCGCTTTGCAGTATATGTATAGCTACAGAGCAAGTAGTAGAGCTCAGGCTGGTCAAGGATGCTGACAAATAAACATTCCCTCTGTTTACTCATTCCTGTCTGGGATTTAACCTACACTACATTTATGGCTCCATTTTGCAATATTAGGCCCTTAGCAAACATCTACATCCCAAAGTAGTGCTCTATGAGGAGCTCATATCATGTTTCATGTTAACACCAGTGTCAGGACAGAATTAAGTTAGAAGCATCATCCACCATTTTCCCTGATATCTCTCAGTTAAACTAATATTATTTGGGACTGTGTGGTTGGCCAAGTGTAGCAGATGCAAACAAGACCTCTAGAGTTTGAATCACAGTGCAAAAAGTAGCCATACTAACTTGAAAATTTGAGATTTTTCCCCAGCCTTTCTGTGTCCAATGTTCAGAGCCTGGCGGTTAGGAGAAAGTGAGTCTTAACAAGTGGGTATCTAAATGGTACTTGGTCAGATTATTACCAGGGTTGCTAGAAACCCACAGACAAGTCCAGATTTGGAATGAGATGCGAGTCATCTCTCCAGGTTTTAACAAAAAAGATTTTGTATTTCACTAGCCACCTAGATTCCCTTTATGGTCAACAGGGAGAAATGACATTAGATAGGCTGAAATAATCTGATTATTTCAGGCATGTGCTCAAGCATGAGATAAAAAACATGAACTGTGCTCTGGATATGCTTATTTATCTCCTTTGGTTATAAAGGAAGCCTAGAATGAACAACTCAGATGTGTACATTTACATGACAGATGTCTACATTTGGGCAGACAAAAATCACCTTGGCTGCTCCTACTGTCCTTGCAAGCTGTCAGCATTCACTCTGAGCTTAGCTTGCCTGCAGATACCATGCTCCTTTGTAGAAGACAATGCCAGAAACTGCCTTAGAAGGATCTCAGAAGCCTTGCAAGCAACCACTAGTAGCAAGGGCACATGCGGCAGCTGGAGACTACAAAGTATGGTAGTGTCCACTCACACACCATGTGTGCTGGACACACAGAGAGTGCTGTCAGTCAGCTCTCGGAATACCACCAGGGTTGCCTCTCACCCTACTCCAAGTGCCTCTGGCAGGCAGGTAGCATTAATGGACAGCCATTGCAGTGTACATGTCAGGAGAGAGGCAGTCTCAAAGGTCTGTATGGGTATCCTTTTCATCATGGTCTAGCGCCCTGTGTGTCACCTCTTGCTCTCTTTCTCATTCCCCTGTTCATGTCCTTCTGCTTAAATAGCCAGTCAGTCATGCAGCAGAGACATCGTGCCTGTTGCTGATATAGTGACTCTCTTGAGAGGTGCCAGTATGTTTCTCCATGAATACTTTGCTATTTTATATATGCCAGAATAGCATCAACAGAAGAGCTGGAGAACACTTTCCTCTAGAACAGCCTATGATGTAGCCTTATCAGGCATGGAAAAGCATGATTTAAAGCAAAAAGGGAATTGAATACTTGTCTCCCACCCTCTCTATTCTAAGCAGTGAGCTATTGCTCAAAAGCAATAGTCCTCCTTTCTGTCCATACTTTATTAAGATTGTGCTTTGTGTCTGTCACTTTATCACAAGTGGCTGGAAATGAAATATGCTGGAAATGGCAGGAACAGTTGGTTTCAATATTTCTGAACTATTTCATTCAACCCAACGTGAACTGTATTCAAAAAGGATTTTGTAAATTTTCCTTTTGGCTAAAATTATAAGAAGATACTGACCTAAATGTACAGTGATTATGGGTTGTCCCAGAAGTTCACTTTTCAATGAAAAAGGTACTTGAAAAAAATATGATGCATCTGTCCTGTCCCTCTAATTGTCTAGTATGACGGCCCAATGAACAATGTGATCCAATATTTAGATTGAAGGTAGAGCTGATTTTTATAGCATGGGAGAAGATCCCAAAGTGGACAGAAAAGCAGAACAGACCCTTGTATAGATTTTAGTGTTTTGAAAAGCCAGGAAGCATACTGCAGTGAGTGGTCCAAAAAGTCTCATGAAATTATGTGAAGCTCTTTCTGAGGCTGGATCCACTGAACAATTTTTGGAAGTAACACTAATGTGGAAGAAAAATAATGTTCAGACAGGTGTCAGCTTCCATATTTTATTACATTTATGTGTGTATATATATAAAATTTATATATGTATAACTGTATATATAGATATATGTACAGTTTTACATTAATCATGACTAGAAAATTTTGCCTTATGTTGTGCATGCTCTCTGTTTATATGTATACATATGCGTATATATAAATCTGGAAACACACACATATATAAATATATATAACATAAGAAAGCTGGATTTTCCAGTTTTGACCAAATACACCAAATACATATGAAAGTACAGCACTGTACTGATTGTATATACGTTAGAGTGACCTTTGTAATGCTTTTTTTTTGTGGTGTTTAAAGGGCACTCTGATTTGAAGGTTATGACTCAGGTGAGGCTTTTATATAACAAAATAGAGAAGGGAGAAGCCAGGAGAGACCTCTGTCAGATGCTTTCCCAAATGTCTCTAACAGCAGCTGCTGAATCTTTTCCCCTCTGGGGAGCACTGGTGCTGTTACACCTCCAGCTTTTGCTGACACAGACTTCTGTTTCCACTTCGTTGGCATGAAATGCAAGATGGTGATCAGGCGGGGATAAAAATTTAGATGTTAAATTAATGTTTTATTTTTATTGTGTTTGTGTTAGTTGTCTACAAATAAATAGATAACTGAGTAGAAACACAGTTAATCACTTGAATATGCATGAGCGCATATCTCAATTTACAGTACTGTCTGTATCAAGATATGAGAATGATACTGTTAGTGTCAAAAAGGCGATTGCCCACTGAGGCTGGGTTACACACCCCAGTAGCAGAACTAAAAGAAAAAGCTCCTTTGAAATGGCAGAAGTGTGTCTCTTGGGATATTGTAGTCACAGCAGTCTGTCCAAGCTGTGCAAGATGTGGAGGGATGAACCAGTTCTGCTGACAGCAAGCCCCTGCATCCTAATTCAACCTCTAGCTCAAGTTCAGTTAAGTTCCTCCCCGTTCCCGACATGGGAGGTATGAAAGTTTCTCATCCTGAAGGTGGTCACTGAGGAGGCTGCTGGACAGGACAAACTGCCAGCAGCTACCCTATATTAACCCTTTCCACTACTGGATTCACTGACAAGCCAGCAAACAGTGGAAATTTTTCTGTACTCAGATAGACAGGAATAAACTCCTCAGCTGGAAAACCCAATCCCTTCTCCTGTCAGAGAATCGACTGTCAAAGTTTCCCCAAACTGAAATAACGTTAGCAGGACCCCATGTTTTCATGAAGACCTTTGCCTGTCCTCTTAGAGTTTATTTCTTCTCTCTCTCTGCCTCTTGTACAATGTTTTTGCAAATGAATTAAATATTAAATTCTTGCCATAGTATATATGGGAGCTGACAGATACACTGAGCCAGCAGTACTCGCCAGATATATTATATGCCAGCTATCCTACATCGGGTACACTGTGCTGGCAGGCATACCATGCCAGCTTCTGACAGCATACGCGACATCAGCTTCTGCAGCTTCTGACCAGGCCAACTGTGGAATTATAGAAATACGGCTAGACATGACATTGCAAGTCATGTAGTTTATCCCTCTACCCAAAGACAAGATCAGCTGCTTCTGAACCATTCCTGAAAGATGACCATCTTACGGGTTCCTAAAACGAAGCAGTGATAGTAATTCCACAATCCCACAGTAAATTATTCCAGTAAATAACCATCAGACAGTTGGTATTGCTTTTTTATAATGTCTAATATAAATCTTCCTTGCTACAATTTATGCTTATTACCTCTAGTTCTGTTCTGAGAGGAGTGTAGCTAATGTTTTTCTTCTTTGGCAGTTACCTTTAAAACATGTGAAGACTGTTAACCCATCTTTCCTCCCACACCTCAGTAATCTCTGTTATAGACAAAACGAACATAAGTCCTCTGGTCCTTCTGTATAGGTCTTATTCTTTAGATTGCACTTCATTCTCGTTGCACACCCCTGGACTCTTTATGAGAGTTAAAGTAAAGGACAACCGTTATACAATATCAACTCATGACTTTGCTATAATCACAGAAACTAAAATAAAAATGTGAGGGTGAATTGTTATTTCTTTCCAGAGATGTAAAATAATCTATTCTTTCATTTTTCCAATGAGATCTTTTACCTCTGCTAACCTAAGGCCATTGTTGAGGTGCTTTGAAGGCAGTACCACCTTAGGCTCTATTTTGCTTGTAATTGTCATAGATGCAATTGTATAGATATCTGCCAAACTCTCTGCAAGGAAGGTATGACCTCATTACACTGGGAAGAAAAGAGCACACATGGTTCCTTAATCTAGTAATAGATATTGGTATCTCATTGATGCTATTTTATACGGACTAAATGTATTTCTTTGTGTTTGAAAAGACCACTGTGAGAAACAGCTGTATAATTCAGAGGTTGTTTGAGAATCCTTATTTGCCTGATCTGGTGCTGGAGGGCTGTGGTAAGTTCTTTACAGGTCTCACGCTTCCTTAAGTTGACACTCTTTGAGCTACTTTCAGTTGACTGAGTGGTGACGTCAGCCCTTCAGACTGAGATAATTGTCATGCACCAAGAGAGGCAATCTGCAGAGACTGCAACATGGAAGAGATTTTTGCACTCTGCTATTCAGGGTGCTAGCATACACTGTGACATTCCTGGTATCCAACTCTGACTTAAGGGAGCAAGCACACAGCTTGAAATGTGGCCCCAAATCCCTGCCTGCAATCTGCTGCAATAATAATGCAGATACAAACAAGAACAGAGCATCTACCTGATACGGCTCTGTGATATGTCAGCAACTGGAGCAGTGGTTGAAAAAACACAAAACAGCACAAGCCCCTCAGCTGAAGAAATCCTAATAGTGACCTCACATGACTCTGGCGGCATGTGACTGGAAGTGGCACAGATACAGACAGTGTATGTGTCTGCAGTGACAGGCTTTGAAGGTAGGTTTAGTAAAACTGATTAGACATGGCAGGAGCCCTTATTCCACTGTAGATTGCCATGCCGATATCTCCTAACAAGTGGGCCATGATGAGAAGCAACAGCAGTATATACCCTTTTCCCCTCACAAAGACGAAAAAGACACCTTTTAGGTGCTGAATATGAAACTTGTTTAGCTGTGTTTACTCTTCTCTTTGCTAAAGGCAAGTAATTTGTTGAACAGACATAAACAACAGGTGTGTTCTTGATATCTCTGCTACATGCAACAAGGTCAAATGCCGTAAAAGCTCCAAATAATCCATATTACATATAATGTCCTGTGCCAAAGCACTGTAATAAAAGACTGATTTGTGCATGGAGACAATTTGTATCTTTAGTCCCACTTGGACAGAAGAAAAAGATCTTTTGTCTCCTTCTTTTTCCCCAAACTAAAATGTTTTTTGAGAGATTGGTGTATTTTTCAAACTTTCCCATCTTTGAAAACAAAATCTTAAAAACAAGAAAAGAAACAACACAATATAGTCCTCAATCAAAGGACGTAAATCTTGATTACTTTCTACTTTTTAGTTTTATTTTCCCAGAGCATTTCCCTCACCAGTTCCCTACAACACTGCTGGGTGAAATGATTTTTCAGCAAATAAATACAATTCACTTCTGGATTAACAGTGTCTCTTACCTTATATAACAGTAAGGAGGGTAGCTTCTCATTGAAACACTTGTTCCTTGCAGATGTTCCCTGCCACAGCTCACTTTCCAATTCTGGATGTGCTGAATCTCTGTTTCCTCCTCTTTGGTCTGTGTGATTGGTACCATTATTCAGATATCTTTTGTACCCGTTTCCTCTCCTTTCTACATGTGCGGTCAGGTGAGTGATGATTTTGGGTGCCTCCATGAGAAGTTTATTCCCGTCTCTTCATTTTAAGTCACAACCACTGGTCTTGTCAGACCACAAAGCAAAGTTTTTCTGGGCTCTGCATGACCAGCAGTTCCAGGATGTAATTTCATCACCTAAAGGGCAGGGAGGCAAAACGGTCTGCATGAATCAACTTGCAGACAGGAAGTTTACATGAGTGCAGTGGATTGCCATAGTGCTGGAGATTATGCTAGCCTACAAAAGAAAAATCTTAACTGTCACCACTGCAAACTATAGACACATTCGTATTTGATCAGTTGCTCTTTTGACTTATACTGAGAGTTTATTCCAGTGTGTCCTAAAATTACTTCACATTTACAGAGGAAACTGAGGAAATAACCTGCATACTTGTCTCTGACACAAATAACACAAAGTATATCCCTATGAATCCCTTTTTCCACATTGCTAAAATTAATTGGCTCGTTTACTCCATATTTAAATTATTTGCCAAGCCAACACCCACAAGGCATGACAACTGACACCAATCACAGTATTTTTTACGATGGTAAATCTTTTTCGCTGAAATGGAAGCCAATCAATAAAGTAGTAGCTAATAATACTGAATACTGCTTTGTGGTGCTTTACTGTCCATAAAAAGAATCATTAGCAAACACAGAGTTTTATACTTCATAAATAATATATCCTAAAAAAGGATTTGCTGTATTTAAGCCAGCTTAGTTGAGAAGAATTCATGGATACAGAATTTCTTAGGTTTGTTCAAAATGGTGGTACACTCAAACATTTGATAAACATTTGTGAGACTTCCAGTCTCTGCCTACTGCCTTTGCATGTAAACATTCCCAAATTATTTACAAGTTTGAACATATAAAACATCATTGTTGTCATCAACACTAAATGTCTTAGCCTTTGAGGTAGATTAGACTACAAAATCAATGTCCTAAATCCCAGATTCCAGCAAAAAAAAATTATTTCCCACAAAAGTACCCCGTGCATGGGTCAAAGAAAACTGAAGGCTTAGGCACACAGAAAAAAACATCGGGCACAGATTCCTTTCACTGAGGGTGGCTCTAACCATTGCTGGGGAGCAGCAAGATGCCTATACCCAGCCAAAGCTCTTCTTGGTGCATCAGACGTACCAGAAACAACAAACCATGTGTTTCTGAAGAACATCAAGGCTTAATCAAAGGAAGTTTCACTGATGGGATTGTACCTCCCAAAGATAGGGGCCCTCTAAGCTCTCCTCGGACAATGTAGTTTGATATCACCCTCTGCATGAGGGTTAAGGGTGCTAAGTACAATCCAATTTTAAGACAGTATAAATGGTTCCCATTAAAATAAAGAGTGAGAAAGCAGGAGCTTTGGGGGACAAAGAAAACCCAAAATATAGAGTAGCTCCATTCTTCTCTCCTGTCAATTCTCCCTCACCTCAAAGCCAGCAGAAGTTTTTCCCAGCAGACCTGCAGACCCATATCAGGAGTTTAAAGCATGTCCTTAAAACTGTCCTTGATCTTACTATGCTGGGAATTTTTACATACCCATCTTTTACATATATTTTTACCCCTTCGTGGCCTAAAACAGGCTACAGAGGAGTTAGCTGCTGTCTCTGTTATACCTCTCTTGTGCTTCCTGCACAAGCTGTGGTCCTGCAAGAATTCCCTGATATGTTTCCCTTAATTCATTTTTGTACAGCTTAGAGGAATTAGATAATTCACTAAATCAAGTCCAGATACTGTGGCATTTCTTATTAAGCATCTGATGATGTAGTCAGCTCCATCCTTTTCATAGCCAAGTACAACAGAAGTGTGACTTCTGCTCGCCTCCCCTCCGCTTCGGAGACATGCATCTTCTGGACATCAAAGAAAGAGATTGTTAGTACAACACCGTCAATGGGTGGCTCTCAGCCTCCTGTGCAGCCTGTTTGACCTTTAGTGGCATCTAGTGGCAAATGAGTTTGTAGGGAAAATCTTCACAATTAAATGTCAATTAAACCACCAAAAACTGATTTCATCTTCATATGTGAAAGCAGGAAGAATGGACCTTGCAATGCATCAGGATAGTGAGGAGAGATTGCTGGTTGCCAGGATGCTTTACTGGTCTAAACCAGTCTCCAGGCATTATTAGGCCATGTGACCAAATTAGTTTCAGTGCTAATTTACAGAGCTTCTGATGAGACTCTCTAATTATGGTTCGGAACAAGGACTGTAGGTAGTTAACATTAGACACCTTTTGCAGATCAAAGTGTTATTTTTGTTACTTTGTTGATTATCATTTCTTTGTTCCATAAAGCCATGTGAGATGCTCTTTTCTATCACAATGATGTGAGTGACTATTACCCTTAGAAATGTCGCAACAGATTTTGATATTGCCTTGGCAGAAGAACTGCACCTCTCTTCCTAGATGAGATTCATTGGTATTTTGATTTTATCAGATGTCAGAATACTTTCTTCTCCTGTCTAGTATTAAAATATATACGGAGCAGTATGCTCAATAGTGACAACCCACAGTTCAGAGTCAAAAGATGTTTGTCTCATAAATATATGTTTCCATATTCAGTCACCATATTGAAAAAAGTTGATAGAGACCTCTAGCTCTGCTTGAATAACAATCTGCAATTTTTAAACTGCCGTGTTTTTAATGTATTAGTTTTACACGAAAGTCAGCTGCACGCAAACAGAAGCAATTTAATAAGCACTGTAAATGAAGTAGTTTGCCCAAATGATTTTTTAAAAATAATTCCAAATGTTAAAAATTCCAGCCAAAATATATATATGAAAAATTTCCATAGGAAGTATCTCCACAAATGAAAAATGTCATGCATGAATTAATGTATGCATATCTGTTGTTATTCTGTAGCTTTACAGGGGGTGAGAAAATGGCTGTGAGTATACCATTTACAATCCTTGAAATCTTCTGAAGGCAATTAGTATTTACATTATGTACTTCCTTATATTCATGTAACAAAAAAGAAGGTCTGATGCAAAGTTTAGTATTGCTTATCATTTGGGCTGACTGAAAAGGTATTGTTTGAGGATGTTTTTCAGTTAAATGTTTTCAAGCAAATTCTTTCCTTTTTTGAGATATTGTCAGTTTAGCCCACCTTTGCATGGAAGCTTGATGGAAATGCAGAAGGAGATATTTTGGCCATTGTATGGCTGCAAAATACTATATGTGCTCCAATATCTTAGCACAACTAAGATGACAAAAATACTGTAATATGCCATTTTGGGAGTCATTGATAAAGTCCTTGCTTCTGTATTCTAGAAATGCCTTCTTTTTCCTGGGAGCTGCCACTTCCTAAATGTGCCATAAAGCAGCATGCCGTAATCTCTTAAGTCAGCTTTTTAAGAGAAGAAATGAGTGTTATTTTAGGACATGGAACATCTCAATGAGTCACAAGTCACTATTTAAGAAAGAAATAAGAAAACTTTCCTCAGCAGATTAATGAATGAGATACATTAATACAACAAGTCCTTCTTATTTCCTTTGGTGAGGGATATACTCACATTCTGGCAGCCAATAAAGCTTGGGAGGCCAGAAAACGTATTTGGGCCAGTTGAGTGTGTTTGTCTGCCAAATTAAATAATAGACCAGAGACACTGGAACAGGACTAGAGGATGTAGAAGATAAGTGAAAGCAGTGCCAGCTGAGAGGTCTAATGGTCTTACTGGAAAGTGGCTTGAACAGCTTGCAGCTGAGATGAGACAAAAAGTCCATGTGGACAGAGAAGCCCATCTGTCTCTGAATGCATTTTTCCACTTAGTGTTTAGGAAAGATGCAGAAATTATTTGGGTTCCTTGATTTGCATAGTGAAAGGAACATGGGAAAAGATGGTTATGTTCTTCTGACACTGCCCCATGATTTCACATCAGCTTTTGCCTTTGTTCAAGAGAAAATCTTCTGCTCGAAGAAGCATTAAAGCATGTGCCCAGCTTCAAACAGCTCCCTATTAATAAAACTGAATGAATAGTCAGAAAATTATCTACAACACATAACTGATTCTAGCAGCAAAGAAACTCTATCCAGATGAAACTGTCTGGATATATAAAAGAAATGTTTTCTATGGTTCAAGACATATTGACTGTATACCCTGGAAAAAGTGTCTCCTCCAGAGGAGATGAGTTTAGATGAAGAAACCCTACTAGAATTACCCAGCATCATGGAGGCATGAAACTGCCTAAACCAAAAGACAGAGTCTATAGTCATCTTCTACTGTGCAATGAGCTGATGGCTGACAGCTGACTGCTGACTGGAGAGTTTATTATTTTCAGTGAGAAGGTGGGCTTTAGAGAACTAATTGTTTCTAGCTAAAAGACGACTGGTTGAAAAATTTGGGTGTGATTTAAACAATCAGTAAACAGTTGGCAGATTTAAGAATGTTGCTTAAACTGAGGTGGATTTTGTTCTTAAAGGCTTGTATTTTTCAAGCATGGTGCCCCAGCAGTCTAAGTGTACTGTATGCTTCTCTCCCTCCAAATCCAAGAATAGACAAGATTGAAGGACAGGTGCTAACAAAGCTGAAATAATTTTTAAAATTTGTATAGTATCACCAGTGTAAGCCATGTTTGTCTAAAAGATGTGGCAATACAATGCGTTTGCCAAAATGCTTAAAATCTGAAACAAACAATTACATTTATATCCAACATGTTAGATTAAAGTAAAATATCCAAATAGTACAGATTTTTTTTTAATATGACATTCAGGTCTAAACATAGTGGACTAAATTATTGTTAAGGCAAACATAAAAGTCATGGCCAGATTTACATAAAAATGTTTTAGAGGAGATATTTGGAACATGAGTATAGGGAAAAGTTCTAGCTAGTGGCGGTCAACGGATTATGTTTCAGTGTGAACAGCAGACGAAGGAGGATTCTAATGATTATTGCTGGCCTTATAGGCTCTACTGTGCTAACCCTAAGTCACAAACAGGAAAAAACCCAAACATTTTTTCAAAGTAATTCCTTCCCTGAAGAATTTACCTACATAGTGAGAAAAAAAAAATATAGAGATGAAACAAATATGCAGTAGGAAAGAAGGCAAAAGCATAAAACAAATAATGAACATTCTTGCTTATTTTTAACTGATGGGAACGGCAGGAGGGAGAGAAAGAAATGCCTTTGGAATAGTAAGGAATATTTAAGAGAAGAGGAGGAAATAAGAGATCAGTACGGATAGCATAGTATAGGTAAGGGCGAGTATAAGCAGCTTGAATGTGATGTCAAAGGATAAGTGGAGCTGATCAAAGGATTCAAAGAGGAAATGATACTGTACTGCATGCAAAAGATCAGTTAAGATGGAGAATCTACAAAAAACAGTCAAAGAGAGGATAAGATTATTAACAGAATCAAAACATCACAGATAGGGAGACAAGATACTTTTTGGTTTTCAAAACTCAATTTGATAGCCTCTACAGGCTGTACTCTGTGTGCTGAGCATTCTTACCATGGACAGCCAAGAACATTAGGAAACTGTTGCTTCTACTCACTTGCAGAGAAATCAGCCCTCATTAGGCATTTATTTGTTGAGACTTATTCCAGGCATATATCCCATGCTCCAGGGTCTCTGAAAAAATGCTTAAAGCAAATATTACATTTATTAGCTATTCAGATATTAAAGTCTTCAGATAAAGTAAGTCACAACTGCCTAATCACAGCAGGGCTATTGTCAAAACTAGATCAGAGCAGCCTTGACTTTGTCTAGGTGAATCTTGGACATCCCCCAAAATTTTCAGGAAACCTCCAGGGATGGAGATCCCACAACCTCTATGATTGCCAGTGTTACACTGTCCTCCCAGGACAGGTTTTTCCTAATGTCCAGTTTGAGCCTCAGTTATTTTCCTTCAGAAATGCCTATCAATTCTCATCATTTATAACAGAAGTTAGAAAGTCCCTTTATTAAAGACAGTTTCAATGCCAGAAGACAAGTCCCATGCATTCAGCTACACTTCTCATAGACTCTACTGTTAGAGAAGCAGTAACAGCACTAAACTGGTCGACATCTTAAAGGGGAGAATCACACAAACATGCCTAACTATTTACACTGCTAATTTTATGTTCAATGTGTGCCTCCAATTTGCCATCAACTATGTTATGACAAAGATGGCACATAGTTCTTGCAATCATGCTTTCCCCCATGATGCTAAACAGAGCTTTCGCCTAACAGCAGAGTGGTGAAAAGCTTCTTGCTGCATGCAAAAGTAGAGGTCTGAGATTACACCTTACCCTGGATTCATGCTATAGGCTACCCCTGTTATGAATGAGGTTTTGGTCATTTGAGCTGGGGAATTGAAAACAGCTGGATATAATGCTTGCCTTATGTGCTGTTGGCTACAGACATAGGCATTCCTTAGCCACGCAAGTTTTCTCTGTCCTTGGAGGAGCGCTTTTTGAGTGCTATAATGCTAGTAATAGGTGTATCCTCCTACTGTCACACTCCAAGTTGTTCTTAAACCCATTCTTTCTTCTCCCCTCCAAATTAAACAGATTTCCCAGTTTGGGAGAGTCTGGTATAGGCACATATATTAGATGCCTGTGCTGCCTCTCACTTGCAATAAGAGCACATTTGTCAATGATACCATTTTGTTCCTCTCTGCTGGTTCAAACAGGAATGCAATTTTCTCCATATATCTGAGCAAGGAATCAGTCAGTACCAGCAACAGAGGGGTACTTAATCAGCTGTCAGTCGTTTAGCATTAGTTTTAGATCTTGCAATTTTAAAAAGCTGATCCCTTAATTAGTAGTCTTCATGTTTTTGGTTTTGTCTTTAATGAAATGAACACACTAATTCTGTTGCGGAATCATTCATGCAAGTCTGAATAAGCCTTTATATTTCCCTCACAAATTGGATGACCACAGCACTGGAACTACATTTGTGGTTTATTTCTAATTTGTATTCTCTTGTCAATGTATATTTTCAAGTATAGAAGTAACTTTAAAAAGAGTAACTCTGCCCTAACATAACCATCTGCAGCAAAAGAGTAAGTGCTTGGCAACACTAACTAGTTCATAGAAGTCCTTACTAGATATAAATAATCCCATTTTCTGGCAGAGAAATTCCTCACAGTGTGATCTTTAGTTAGAGGAAAGAAAACTTATGTGAGTTGGCACATCTAGCAGCATAATGTAGTTATTATTAAAAAAGTGACCATGTAAAAATGGAACCTTGTTAAATAGTGTAACAACTCTCTGTGTGTATTCTGGGGCAGATTGGCTTACACTGTTTAAAACAAAAACAAACTTTTATTGCTTTCTACTCCTGTTAACACTGCTGAGCCAACACATCCACACGGAGCAGCAAGAAGCCAGAGCCAAATACTGACTGAAGTGTTTTAGCAGGACCAAGGTGGACTTTAAATATGTAAGTAAGTAATTAATACATATTAAAAAAATGGGGCTACTGTAGACCTAAATTTCTAACAGAATCCTCTTTCTAACAGAAACTTTGATCACAGGGATTTTGAAGAACACACCTGGAATTTCAAGACCTCTTGTGGTACTGGCAGTCTTGATGCTTCCCACCCATCAGCTGCATGACCAGAGGTCTCAGACATGCTCTCCTGTTGTGGGTTCGGCTGAGATTTCTGGATGTGCAGCCCTCTGGTCAGATCCACTCTGCATTTCTTCTCCACGCTGAGCCCTGTGCTTCAGGGAAGCTTCAGGTGGATTAGTGACACATGCTGCACAGTGGCTACTTCTAGACCAGTGAATTAGATGTGCTTAGGATTGCTCTCTAACATGGAGGCCATCAGAGAGAAATGTGCCTTATCCCTGCTATTAACTCTATCCTTCTCCAGCTCAGAGTGCCTGTTTTTCTCTGCAAGAAGATTCAAACTCCAAGCCATGGAAACATACCCAAGACACAGACTGGATGGTGGGTAGTGTTCTCCACTCATTTTCTTGAAGCTGGGTTGTTGTATCCCAGCAGATGTAAAGAACATCATGGCAGCAATATTACAGCTTTGTGACAAGGTCTTTCTTTCATAGTCAGAAGTCTCCATTTCTTGATTTCAGGGTTGCCCATGCATTTTACATTAAGTAGTCCCTACACTAGGAAGAAAGAAACTGGCTCTATCCATAGTCTAGGACTGATTCCTAAATCTTTCTACTACAGCTAAACCCATAGGCTATTGAGCAGGTTTTTTTCTCTTATCAGGCAGATGGTGTAAAGAAAGCTTACAATACCCCTATCGTTGTGCAGAGCATATAACTGTAGATGTGCTTGGAAAGAACCGCTGGGTTAGGGACTGATGGAGAAGGATGGCCCACATTTATGTGCTTAGGTGGTCAGCTGTGTAATGGCTGTGGTGTTTCTGTTGGTGCCCACAATGACGGATTTAATCACCCGGGGAACATTGACATTGAAAACTGAAGTGCCTACACCCTACAGCCACCCTGTAGGCCAGGTGAGAGGAAGGGGAGCTGAAAATGCATGTTCTGAAGACAGATGTCTAATCATATTTGAGTTTAATGCATCTGGGTTTTATCCATATTCGGTTTTAGCTCATTCATGCACAAAATTGTTATCTCACCAAAATCAATTGTTCACTTTTGTCATGGAAGATAATAATAAGTACAATGGAAAGAACCTCACTGGATTTAGGTTTGTCCTTCTGCATAGCGGTTAGTAAAACTATTCTTTTTATTTAAAAATTGCATTTGAATGAAAACATACCTGATCTACAGCTACTGACCGTCTGTTGTCTCCAAGACATAGAATTTGTACTTCTTCAGTACAATAAAAATACAGCCAAACTTATTGTTTCGTTTCCCTACCTTTTTCAAGTTTTCCACTACATTGCATCACAAACTGTTTATATCACAGAATTTTCAGTAGCTGATATCTTTGAGACTTTTAATCCTGCTTTACCTGAAATCTTAAATCCCTGGATTTTTCAGTTATTATTGGTCCTGAATTACTTAGGTGATTAATATTAACAAATAAATAGAATGAAAAGTAAATTAGATGTTTTGATTTGTTACAGAATTGTAATGTTTGTGCGGTCTTATTTGTTCATATCATGTCTCTTCTACCATTAAATTATATTCTTAATTATACTATTTGTATGCATCGTGAAATCAATGTTTAAATGGAGATAGTATTGATATGGCAAAACCTAATTTTATTTAACACTGCAACTAAAAAGGTACAGATAAAGCTGCAAAATTCATGTATTTCTCTAACCCAAAAATGACAAATTGTTACTGTAGCAATAACCAATGGCACCCACCTTCTAGGGGATTTACTGTAAACCCTCTATGATACACTTTTAGGATGTTTTCTAACATTTTCAAAGGAGCCTTTACAATAGATTTTTCACCATTTAAGATTTAATACCTGTTTCCAACTTCAAAAAGCTTTGGATTTTTTATTTTTCTAGAAGAAACCCACTATCCTGTGATTCACTGAAATCATCGCCACAGGTAATTTTCGTTATAAAAAATGTATGCTATGTAATTTATTTTTAAGCACTTTTAAAGGTCTGCAGTGCTGACTCAGAGATAATGGTCAGTTGTATGAAATGACATTTAAAGCAGCTTTTAGAGGACTAGTATGTCAACCTTAAATGTTACTATTACAAGTTATATTCCGGAAGGTTATTCTTACTTAAATTATTAGAATAAGCAACTACTTTGAGATAGCTAGAGTTAGATATGAAAAATCCTACCCATGATGTCCAGGGGAGTGTCTACTGTCATAGACTAGAAGAGTGCTACACGCATATACATGAAAAGTCATATGTGGAAATATATTCTCTTTCCCCAAACGTCGATTAGTCCTTTAATACACCAGGGAGATGACCAGTGAGCCACTCTGTAGTTATTTAACTTCAGTTTATCTGACTCAGTATGATCAAATTTTAAAACTGTGCCTCTTGCCTTTAAATAGGTGAGAATGAACATGTGAATGAAAGGTTTAAATAGTGCCAGCTGAAAAATAAACTGCCTGGGGACTGAAGGAGTTTTTCTCTCTCTGAAGAATGCTGGTCCCACTGAGACAAAAGTGACATTTGTCCCTGATTTAACTGGAACCAGATTTCATCAGAGGCACAAAAATGACAACTCTAAGGCAGGTAAGTGTAAATCTGGTTCTCACAGGTGTCCAGCTTCCATTGACAGATGGGGAAGTTCAGCATTTCTAAAAGTCAGTCCTGAGTGATAACCCCATTTAAATCAGTAAAGTTCAACTGGAAAGTTGAGTATGTCTACAATAACAAAAATAAAAGTTGTTCGTTTTTCAAATGAGAACTTGCAGACCATTTCTGCCTGGTTTTCCAATGCAGTACTGCTTTTGCAGCCACAGCTGAAATTCTGTGCTGCAGTGTTTGCAGAGCTCAGAGGAGCTGAGGGAATCTGTCTGGTAAAGGCTGCAGCTATTGACATACCGTCTGCCTTGTATCTTGGTCTTGTTGTACACTGATTTTTTTTTTCTAACTCCCTATTATTCTGATGTGATTTTTTGACTATGGTACAAAACCTATCAGATGAGGTCAGGTAAAATTCCCCAAATCTTCGAAGATACTGCCTTGCACTTTATATATTTATGTGTTCTAAGACAAATCAGCAAAATTCCTAGCAAAGTTTTGTTAAAGACCCAATTCTGTCATAATTCTGTCTTCAGAACTCCTACTTCTTGATAATGAGAGTTTTGAAATGTGGATTAATGGCTAGAGCTGACCCCTATCCCTTGACAATGACATCCTCCTTACAATAGCAGAGAACAGTCTTTCTTTTCAACAAATGCTTGAATTCAAGATAGTTACTTAAAAAATAAGATTAGGAAGAACTATATATAGTGTTACCCACACAGGTCTCTAAAGACATTTCTGAAGTCAAATAAATTGCCAGTAAACCCAGACTTGATCTTAAATTAGCTATTGGCATAACCTTCTGAAAGGCTGAGAACTTTCTGCAAGGTGTTCTTGTGAATATTTATGTATCTGCTCTGTAGTTCACTAGTCATAAAGGTAAGACCTGTGGCACCAAGCATATTGCCAGATGCTCTTGACTTCTAATACAGCGATTTTATTCCCGTTAAATCCTATTGGGAAGAATTTAGAGGTTTGGACTGACCTTGAATGTAGCATGGGTTACAAGGGGAAATTCAAGCAGCTTTCTTTCACCATGCTTATTACAAAGCAGGGAGAGTCTCTCTGTTCTTATGTATGACCTAAGGGCACTGATGGCTCCAGAGGAGCCAGGATAGAGAAATTAACACACTGTTCCTTCTCTGTAAAAATGAGCACACTGGTACCAAACAAAGGGTTTCTACAGCCTTGCATCCATTCTCTAACATCCACTATCGTGTCTAGTTTAGGAAAGAGGATAAGGAAAGGAAAATTCAGAGTGATATTTTCCTCATGGTGCAAGCTGTGCCACGAGTCTTGCGGAGGCTGCCTATTCACCACTGTGTTTATTAGCCATCAGTGGACCTTTCTTATACATATTTGTTTCATCTTGTTCAATCCCATTTGTACTGATGACAAAACATCCAGAGGCAGCAAGTTCCCCAGCTCCTTTACACAAAGTGTGAAAAAAAGTACTTCCAGTCTTTGCTTTTAACTTGATGCCTTGTGATTTCATTTAGTTGCCCCCAGTTCTGGTATTATGAGAAACAATGAAAAATTCTTCATCCTTTACCTTGTTTGCCATGCTTCTGTCATGTGTTTCTTTCACTTTCTTTTTTCTAGGCTAAGTTTTAGTGAGTTTAGGCTCTGCTTGTGTAGAAAGAAGCCTCTCCATTTTCTTTGATCCCTCCTATTGCCTTTTCTATCATTTCTTTTCTTATTCTACTGTATCTTTTTTGAGGTGGAATGACCAGAACAAGGCATGATAATTAAAAGCAGTTTGCATCAGGAATTTGTACAGCAATATAGCAGTGTCCTGTTTCATTTTCTGTTCTCTTCCTACTAATTCCTAGCATTCAATTTTACTTTTGAGTAAGCACTGAGATGGAGATTTCAAAAACCTGTGACCTATAGATCTCTTCCTTCAGTGGTAGAAGTTCATTCAGAGTTCATCATTTGTATGTATAGTTGGGGTTGTTTTTACCATATGCATTATGCAAATTACTGACAATGAATTTTATTTTCCATTTTATCACTCTGCCACTCAGTATCACAAAACGTTTTTGCAGAACACTATGGCCAATTTTAATTTTGGCCACTGAGGCTATTCTTGTATTATTTGCATATTTTTTCATGTAATTGTTCAGTCTCTTTTTCAGACTGTATAAGAATATGCTCGGTGCCTAAGACAGTTCCATATGGGACTCCCCTGACAATCCTCTCCCTTTTTTTGAGAATGAGCATTTATTGCTGTAATTTGTTACTTATTTTTCAATCGAGTATTGGTCCACAAGACAACTTCCCACTTTTCCACATGACAGCTTAGTTTCTTTAAAAAACATTGTACCAGTTTTTGGAAATCCAAGATGGGTTAGATAGGAAACCTTCTCCACGTGATTATTGGCTTCTTGGAAGAACTCATACCTCTCAAATTTAGGAGGCATAAATTTGCTCTTCAGATGTTAAATCTTCTCAATTATATTATGTTTATTTATTTGATTACTAATATAATTTCTGCTAATAGGCCTGGACTGAAAGCCATATTCACTGGTTTGTGATCCTCTTTATTCCTCTTTGAAGTCGTCTTTTTTTTTTTTTAATTTGTGTTATCTTTGTTCCCTTCCCTCTGCAGTAGATGGCATAAGACTAGATAATGGTAAAAGAAACTGTGAAACATATAATTCAGCAATTTTATACTGGGCTTCTTTGGACCCCTTAGGGGAACGTCATTTGGTCCTGCTGATTTGTTTTTATACATATTATGAACTTATTCCAAAATTCTTTTACCAACACCAATCTTGCAGAGCAGGTGAGGTAAACCAGGTGGACTGATTCAAGACGGTTCCCTTTATGACTGTACTTGTCTCCCAGGGAAGATCTGTCTCCCCTCTAGATACACATGGGATAGTGAACCTCATGTTGCCTGTTGCTGCCTCTCATACCTAAGAGATGCAATGTAGCCTATGGTAGTGAAAATCAGGTTACCATTTCACATACACCGTAAAACCATCATCCACACCATGTGTCTGAAACAAATAATAAGTGAAAAAGGGCAATCCGTATTTCCCATTTTTTTTGAAATTATTAAGAAAGTGGACCACTATGATAAAATACTGTAGAACCACAGGGTAAAAAGTTTAATTTACCATACATTTGTAAAGGCAATCTGCAAAGACACTGAAAATAAGGGGTCTAAGCTTTTTTGCTTTCTTTATAATACATGGAAGTGGTCTGAACAATGATACAGAAAAAAGGGGCTCATTCTCTTGTTACATATTAACAAAACATGTTTAGGGAAGGCAAGGGGCAATGAGAAGTGTTTGGCTTTTCTATAATGGAAAATTCAGAGTTTGTTTCTGCATATGTCTTTTTCCAGAGTTTCCAAAAATTCAATTCATCTAAGACAGGCATGTGTGATTTTTCTTTGGATTGATGAAAACAATCTTGTGTGATTATTTCCTTTTAGCACCTATGTACACATAAATACTTGGAAAAAAGGGTGTCTGAACATCTCTAATGACATCCCTTGTTCTCTCTCTTTCAGCTTTAATCAGCAAAGAGATGTGAATGTAGGAAAAAAAATTGCTAATGAATCTTTCCACAAAACTGACATGACATTACTGATATTTTTATGGTTTAACAATAGCAGAGAATGAAAGCCTTTAGAAGGGAAAAGCAAAAGCTCTTTCACAGTGTCTTTATCATAAAGAAACAAAGGTTACCTGTTAAAAGAAAAGAAAATTGGGTTATGTGCTCTTTAAGTATATATATGTGACAAGTTCAAATAGCCATTTGAAAATAGTCTTCAAACAAATTTCCTGGTACTGTGCTATAACTTTTTTTTTTTCCTAGCTAACAAAGCCTCTCAGTAAGAATTTGTAGAAAATCTGAACAAAGCCACAAGCTATTAACTACTGTTAAAAATAACCACTGTCTTCAGAAAGTTCTTTGCTAATTCAGCTACAGATGGAACTTGCTGTTCCTTAAGGAACGTAAGTAGTGTCAACTTAGAAACAAATCAAAATTACTCTTAACCACAACATTTATCTGGGCCTAGTATCTCCATTATACAAGAGGAGCTGTATTGTTTTCTCTTTGTTTTCCTGTTCATGCTTTACACTTTTTGTCCTCAGGATTAGGTTTATGGTCACAATTGAGAAAATATCCTGGAGACTTAAGACATCTTCCACGTTTCCCTTAGAGTAATTCCTGTTGTTGGAGACACAAATAGTTACAGAGACACTCTGCTGTTTTGGATGGAAATTTGCTATAATTTGAAATGTAAATAAGTAAATACAGTGTTAGGCATAATGTCTGATTGCTGAAATTACATAGTGCCAGGTTCTTCAAGAAGGTAAGCAGAATTCCAGAATATTTCAAAAGCAGGCATTTAAAGTGAATGCAGAGTTATGACCTTTTGCTAATGACTTTTGCAGTAGGTACTGTCTCTTGGCTGCCATAAAATCGTACCTGTATTTTCCCCTTCAGAGTAAGCTCATCATGTACAGCAGAAGTATTTCTAAGAAAACAGTGGCTGGTAAAACTATGAATGTACTCATAGATAACACCATTTTCCCATTGCCACTTCCATAAGAAATTGCAGTAGTAAATATATGAGTGTAGTTTAAGATTAGTATAAGTATAGCTACATTTATAATCCACTAATCTGAATAGCTATATCTCTCCAATATCTCTTTAACAGAGCTTTAATAAGACTTTGCATGAGTTAACAACCTTCATTCATGTATCCCATTAAAGGGCAGAGATCATGAGTTGAGTAGTTTTCATTCAACAGGTACTGTGTTTTCTTACATGTTTATTAGTGTATAAATAAACCCTTTAAAATAAGTATGAATCACGTGGGCCACCTGTTGCCACATCACTATTGAGTTGAGCTGATCGACCAGGAGTGCTTACAGTCAATGCAGAATGCATCACAAATGAACTCTCAGCTTGATCCCAGAAGATGTGGCCACTTGGCTAATCTTTTCACTTCCTTTCTTCGAAGAACCCAAGGCACTAGCCTGTAAGCCAGTCTGTGAAATCCTCCCCTTCATATAAAGTGGTATAGTTGCATGTATCAAAGTCAATATGCTGTTTGGGGGAATAATGATTCTTAAAAGCCTACTGATAAGAATGCCATGTGTTTCTTCTCATGCTGTTCTGTCATCTACACATGCCTACATTACAGTTGTGTCCGTTCATCTTTATTGTGTCTCGGGAATCCTTCTACAGGGACCTTTTTGTAGGCTTCTTGTGGTTTCTATTTCTTGGTCCTCTGTCAGAGACTTGTCAGGATAAGAATATGTCATGCAGGTTTAAGGCTATGATTTTTGAAGACATTGTAGGGGAAATCAGTACTTAGCTGTCATTCTTTCCTGAAGTCACTTGTGTCCTCTAAGTGGCACATGTCAGCCTTATAGATGAGCAGCTGCTGAGCAGATGTACTTTGACCATCCAGCCCACCTTCCATGCCCAAGGTACATGTGCAATGCTCGAAGCCATCCTGAGGAAGTACATTATTTCAGGGCCAAAAGAAGGAGGAAAACTGCTGATAGGAAATCCAGGGCCAGGACCAATCCCAGGAAAACACTATTTCAGTTGCCTCTCCTTCGGTAACCAGAGGGTCAGAAATGTGCTCTACATCCCAGTTAAGGGACTCACCTTGCTTTCCTCCTTCCCCTTATAATCAGGCTGTCCCAAAATAGATTCGCAAGTGCTCTTCTTCTTACCTGATATAAATACAGCTCCTTTGAAGAGGACAGGGACACACCCTTAGATCCACAAGCATATTGCTGGATGAATACACATGAAGGATGGCAGTTTTCTACAGAATTTCTAGGTAGACAAATGGGTTGCTTATTGCAGGTAGATGCCTCTGTCAGGTGATCAATCCTGCCAAGGCAAGTGAAGAGTCTTGATATGGCAGAAGGTGCCTCAGTGGCAATATTCTGTTCTATAGAAATAAAAAAAAGATTGTGGTTATGAGTCATCTTTCCAAAATTTTGGTGTAGAGTACACTCCTTCCTACCTGGATAGAAAAGGAGTGTGCTGCTGCTACTGAGATGTGCCCAGGCAGGCTGCACACTCCTGAGGCTGCCAGCTTAGCTGAGCTGGTGGAGGGAATCTTGTAAAAGCCTGTGCGTGTTAGCTAACTGTCGTGGTTTAACCTCAGCTGGCAACTAAGCACCACACAGCTGCTCGCTCGCTCTCCCCCGGTGGGATGGGGGAGAGAATCGGAAGAGTAAAAGTGAGAAAACTCCTGGGTTGAGCTAAAGACAGTTTAATAGGTAAAGCAAAAGCTGCGTGCGCAAACAAAGCAAAGTAAGGAATTCATTCACTACTTCCCATCAGCAGGCAGGTGTTCAGCCATCCTCAGGAAAGCAGGGCTCCATCACGTGTAATGGTTACTTGGGAAGACAAACGCCATCACTCCGAATGTCCCCCCCCTTCCTTCTTCTTCCCCCAGCTTATATACTGAGCATGATGTCATATGGTATGGAATAGCCCTTTGGCCAGCCTGGGTCAGCTATCCTAGCTATGCTCCCTCCCAGCTTCTTATGCACCTGGCAGAACACGAGAAGCTGAAAAGTCCTTGACTGGTGTAAACTCTAGTCAGCAAGAACCAAAACATCAGTGTGCTATCAGCATTATTCTCACCCTAAATCCAAAACACAGCACTATACCAGCTACTAAGAAGAAAATTAACTCTTTCACAGCTGAAACCAGGGCACCAACCCACAGAGCAATACTGTGCAGTGTGGCTTGAGGGTGTGGTGGTAAGATGCAAGGGTGTTGTGCTTCAGGTTGTAGTGGCAGATGCAAAGATGTTCTCACCAAAGGCGGGAGTTTGTATCCTGTAGACCACTCACATAAGCAGAAAATCCTGTGCCTCTTCTTAGATTTATCAGGTAGCATACTCTGTGACATTCCCTCCCGTGGTTAGATAGCACAGGCTCTTCAGGAAATTGGCTTTGAGGGGTGAGTTGAAGGCACTCTGGCAGGACAGTGTGAATACAGCTACTGATTCCTTTTCACTTATTCAGCATATCCACTGATCTCAAACAGTTCTATAACTGTGCATAGCTCAAACTGGTTATGGCATCCATTAATAATTTACAATGTAATAACTCATATCCCATAGTCAGTGACCTGTCTGCCATAGCTTCCAGTAGAGCTTAATGTACACTCATTCTGGGTGAACTGCTTCTTAGGGAAAGAAAAAAGTAGACTCTTAAATTAATTTTCTTCCTTTGTTTTAGAATTTCTTAGCTGTTTCCTTTTCTTGTGTCTGCTGATCGTCTTCCTCAGATTTACTAGACTTTCTTTTTACATTCTCAAACAGGTCTTGTTTTTCCAACATTGCAGCAACATTTATTCAATCACGACTATTTAAGTATTGGAGAATGGAATATGCATATTCCATATGGGCAGATTCCTGGACCAAAATATCAACTGCATTGCACCAGTGTAAATCAGAAGTATCTTCACTGAAGTTGATGCAGTTACTACAATATAAAAATAATGCAAATGAGATGGCTTCAAGACCTAGTACTGTAATTCCTTGAGTAATTAGTTTCTCAGTGTAAGCTTGTACCAATCAATCTCAGTCAGAAGTGGGAGGAAGAGAGAGAAAAAGAGAAGTTAAATAGAATCATTATACACACCTTAGTTTAGTAAGCATGTGATTCTATTACTGTAAATCATATCTATGTTTTACTCTGTTTTTTGTTTATTTTCTTGTGTTTCTTTGGACAAAGAAATTACTTGCTTTCATCAGGTAAGTGCTAAGCACATGTCTGAATAATAATTAACGAAAAGGATATACTACTTCTTATTTTCAGGCCCACCAAATATTATAATTCATGTTCCTCCTTTTCTCTGCAACACACAGCTATACACATTTCATATCATGATCTTATAAACCTGCCATCTTTTGTTTTCATTATATGATGTTAATTTTTTTTTCATCAAATATAAATCATAAAAAATTTCAATTTCCAGTTGACTTTTTCATGCCACAAGCTTGCTAGCTTCCTCTTAATCTGTCAGCTGAATAATGCTGCTTTTTCTCCTTGGAACAGAGAAAATTGTTAGTTTACTATAATCTAATCTGCCTACCTATTCTCTGTCTGGATAAAGGTTTAAATGTATAGATAAATACTTAGTGTATCTAAAAAAAGAGAAGCAACATAACAGTAATCCCTAAATCAGCTTTACATGTTGCCTTAAAACAGTGGAATACTTTGCATCATTTAAATAGTAAACTCCAAAACATATTACAAATTCATTGCTGTACTCCCAGGGGAGGAGAAGACCTGCTGAATTATATTCTGAGAGGTGGGCTAGTACAGACATGTGTTGGTCTGGACAAGTAAAAATAATCAGGGATACCAGTCTTTTAGAGTATGACTAACCCACTTTCTAAGTCAGTGACACCAAAGCAGTTTATCTGTTTTCTTGGAAACATGCCTGTGCTTCTGTCCCCTTGCTTCTTGAAATGTACTGCACACAGAGCAGCTGCCAAGCCAGATGAATCGCACACTAGGGGGAATTGCTGAAAATAAGCAGAATGCAGATTGAAAATAGGACTTGGAAATAATTGCAGGAGAGGAAAACAAACATGGTTTTCTCCATTGTGGTTTCCTCTTAACCAGCTTTCTAAATGCTTCACGTACTATGAAAATATTCTAAAGAGGTGTAGTGGCTTGAGCTGAATCAAAAGCTCATTGCTGTCAATGACTTTTGTCCACCAAAGGTTTGGATCAGGCCCTCAGACTCCCAGCATACTGCATTTAAGGCCTCATATTTAGTGAAAGATGTAAAAGAGTGCACTCAACTGCAACATGAAGTTTGGTGCCTATGTCCCAAACTGAAATCAAGTCTTGCCCAGCTCAGAGGCTGCCAGACAGTAGTAGCACATCCCTGACTGCCCAGGCAGTCCTCCTCCTGCCTCCCTGGGTAGCTCTGTCTTCTCGGGGCTGAACAGTTCAGTGGCTATTTCACAAGCCATCATACAGAGCATCCAACATGCAACTGGAACAGATTCCTGAAAAAAATTATGAAGCTGACTTTCCTAAAAGACAGCTAGATAAGCAATTTCTCCTGGGGATACAATTTGAGCACTCACCTTAGAAGCAGGGAAAGGCTTATTTCATGCTCTCATCTACCCAACAGGATGCACACCTGTATTTTCTGCTGCTTCCTAACCATTATAGACGCTTTAATGCACTATGGGAGAAAGGGGGGATGTTTCCAGCTCTTCCTGTTGAAGCAATGTTACTGTGCAAAAGAATGCAAGATTTATTGTTCTATAAAGTAAGCAAGACACAACACAAAGCAAGACTGCTTTTGCTGTATTCTAGCTTAGAGGCAGCCATCTAGGCTTCTTGTCCTGATCAGAGGCTTTATAAGGATTTAAGGAACATTCACTGTGCGAAAAATGTGTAAAGGCTGTTTGGAAAAGGATTAGAATCCAGATATCCTATTGCCAGTGCCTTAACCATTAAACTATGAACCAAGTTCATATATTCTGCTTCATTTTTTGTTCATTTTTCAATCCAATCGATCCTGATTTTTTTTACTCTATAGCTTAGTTTCATCAGAACAGGGTCCAGAATTTCTCTGTTTCTTCCTGAATATCTTTCCAGCTGCACAAAGACCTTTTTATAGGAAGCTACATGTAGTATGATGGTTAAAATCTTTTCCTAGTGTGTTTTTTTTTTGCTCAAAAAAAAAGTCTCCTATTTTGTTATGAATATTCTAGCAATTGCACAGTCATAAAATGAGAACAGGAGCTACATTTTAGAAGACAGTAGCAATAATTACACTTGTCTTGTTGTCCCTATTGGGGTGTGCTTGGGTGTGCTTAGGTGTGCTGGGAGAATGCTTGCCAAGCCATATCCTTCTAGATAGGGAGATGGAGGAGTGCCAGGCCCAGCCATGCCCTATGCATCAAGCTTCTCACCTAAGTCAGCACTGAGGAAGAGCTACACCTCTATCAATTGGGCACCACTGGGATTAGAAAGAAACTAAATTGGCATATCCAGAGTCATCGTTTGGGACTACAGAAGAATTTAAGCTCCCAGCTCACATTTTAAATGCTTAAACCCTTTATTAGGTCTGGTCCTAAATTAACTAAATATGTGTATGCCTCCATCAGAGCATCAGGTCAGGAAGCAGAGTAAAGTCTAGTGTGTTCTCAACTACCATGTGTATCTTATTCCTAGGATTACTTAGCAGTGTGGAGTGAGACAGAGATCTGACTGCAGATAGTTCCCAACCTAACAGGTAATATCGGGATCCATCTCGTGTGCACAGAGCCTTTAGTCACTGCTGGTTCTGCAATATCACCCCAAAAGGAGCTGATGTATATATAATGGTCTGATCTAGCCTGTCCATGGGGTCACACTTGAGTCTTTAGTAAGAGGTAGCACAGTCTCAAGTGTTCTCCCCTAACTATGGATCAAACAAAACCTGTACCTAAATGCAAGCATGCGTCCTTACACCTCTAGATGTGAGTCC
Source organism: Nipponia nippon (assembly GCF_047370975.1). Taxonomy (NCBI): domain Eukaryota; kingdom Metazoa; phylum Chordata; class Aves; order Pelecaniformes; family Threskiornithidae; genus Nipponia; species Nipponia nippon. Next base: position 49,445,803 of record NW_028262347.1, read on the forward strand.
AAACTGGTCTGAGTCCCATTGTTGAATATAATCTTGATTAATTTGGTCTTCAGTACTTCAGGACAGGATGCTCTGGCTTCTTTGGTTAGTGGGAGATTCCTGAAAACAGGAATAACCAGAAAAATTTTTCTCCTAGTCACCACTGATGTTACTTTATTTTTTGGCATTGACACAGCTACTATAAGAACTGGGATGTTCTCTTGGCTGGTAGAAATGCAGGACTATTTACATTACAAAGAAAGCTAGGCCTGATCCTCAAATTACAGACCATGTTCCAAACTCTCAAGTGTTTTCCTTGCTCAAACATATGTATTGTATGCATATTTGGTTTTAGCACTATAGTCCTTATTCAAGCAAAACCACCCACTACGGTCAAAAATAATAGTGTAATTTGGCATGCAATAACAATCTATTCTCAGCTGACATTATTCTCCTACCACCACTGTTGCTTCTTTCTTGGATAATTATTCTTCTCAGCTTTCTCCAGCTTTATTCTTTGATTTTATTTCTCCATCTAATAAGAGAATAAAACTGAAGATGAGAACATAACATTCATATAATGTTATTATCATATTTCTTGCATATGCTAATAAAACTGCAATGGATAAGGTCATATTTCCTCTCTTTCCTCTCTTTCCTCTTCTTAACACAGTCTTAACATGTTAAGTACTTTTTGGGATCTCTGGTAAATATTGAGCAGATACTCCAGTGTGGTGTTCGCAAAAAAACCATCCCTATGTGCATCCTCTTTTCATCTATAAAGAGCAATACACATATTTTGAAGGAAGGTGACTTTTATGACATGGAAAGGCAGCAAGAGACAAAGAAAATATAATAGAGAGACTTTATTTCTCTTCTGTATAAGATCTTCCATTGTGAAAACCTTTTTAAAATCTTGCATAGAGACATTTTGTATTTCAAATGTATTTTGAGAGAAAACAGCATCATAGATTTAGACCCTAGACTTTTCTGAGGTCTCATTATTTGGAAAGCAATATGTTTTTTTGATTGTGTGTGTACGTATACATGTGCAGTCATACGTGTACATGCCAATACTTATAGAGTGCCATCTGCTGTCATATGAAACTAAATAGTGTTGTTTCTGTTAATTTTTTAGGATCAATAAAGTTGTTGTGCCCTTCAAAGACTTTCTGATTAAGTTGCACTAACAGACAAAGCACATTTTTAAAATGTAGGAAGAGCAGAGGTGTTTTTTCCTATCTTTGAACACATTGACCCCTCTATACTGTGCTCTGCTTTAATTCATATCATTGCTTAATCTTCCTGGCTGACCTCTCTGTGCAATCTCTTTATTTTTTTGGTCATAAATGAAAAAATAGTTTTTTAACAGGCTTCTGTAAAATATTGTTGATTTTCTTAAAAAAAAGCCTATTTAGACCAGCAGGTTATTTTCTTGTTGATCTAGAAATACACAGAGTCCAGGCACAATGAGCAGAGGTGTTCACAAGCAGCATTCAATCTCCTTTTTGGCAATGAAAATCTAAACTTGTTCTTCAGGAGAAAAGTCTGCCTTAAGAATTGGAGCCATAGAAAGATTAAGATGAAAAATAAACTTTGCCACTTGTCACAGCTTCCTCAGAGAGGCAAATCCAAAACCCCCAGCCATATGGCATTTCATTCAAGACTGAAAACTTGCTCAAATGCTGTGTCTCTTAAGACTGTTCAGTACTTCCCTCTGGTGGCCTGTCCCATAAAATATTTCTCACAAAAGTTAAATTGCTTAAATCACTCTCTCTTTGAACTTAGGAAATTTTGTGAAGATGTAGACACATAGAAGTTTGTGCTAGTTTTCAGATGGGCTCTGAAGTGGCTTTAACTAGAAGGTTGTCAAAAATGTTCTAATATTATAGCATGTTTTGTAACATGATCTCTGTTTCCAGTTTGGGTTAGGTGGGTTGTATTGGTGAAATTTAGCTAATCTTGAAAGCTCAGGAAAATCACAAGAGCACATTTACCTCAGTTTTTAAGAAAGTAAGAAGAATGAAAGCCAGCCATGTACTATTCTGGGCAAGCTGGCTTCTTAGTCCCTTTAGGAAAGGTAGCCAGGGAGTCGGCACATTTTCTTGTATCTGACATGATTGTACAACTAAATCTTCCACTCTGCCATGGCATCTTTATGTGCTGCCCTGATTATTTTGTGTTTCCTGTGAAATGTATTCCTGGAGAAATATCCCAATCTTGACACTCTAATAGGACAACACTCTGTGCTTTTGCTGCTTATGTATCTTCAAAAACAATCCCAACTTTTGCTATTTCCTTCTTTTGGCATTCAAATGTAGTTACCTGTAACCTCATTTTCAGAGTTACTATCATCAGTATTTTCAATATTTTTTGGCAATGAGCACCTAAAACACACTCTTAATATAGGCATCCACATAAAAAAGGGGAGGTAAAAGGAGCTAATAACTACGGGTAGGATTTGAAAAGTGGTGTCACCTTCTCATTCACTCTCCTTTTCCTGAGTCACTCCTTGTTGTCTTTTACTGTGCTTTTCAATGCAAGTTACCTACCATTCATATTGCTGTGCAAGACATTCTTCTGTGAAATACTTAACTTTCCACTCTTCTCTTGTAATACATTTGATTAGGTAGTCTTCGTTATATACTTTTATAGACTACTATGATTACATGAAATGTTTAGTCTGTGAAAGATATCAATTTCTTTAAAAGTTGCTGCCCTTTCCACTTTTTCACTTCCTTCTACAAGACCATATTTTAAAATCTTTTTTTCATAGAATACTGCTGTAGTGACTTAAACAGCAGTCGAGGTAAAATATGGGAACAACTGAACTTAAATTGGAAAACTCATTCTGTTAGGTCTCATGCTGAGTTATTGCTGCTTTTCACAGTTCCCTGGTGCTTTCAAATTCTGGAGGATGCAGGAAAGACAAGGATACCCAGTCCATAGACCTATATTACCTGTATGGGAATCTAAACAGAGCTAAATGTGGACCTGCATTGAAAAGTGAGATTGCTGCTGGAAGGATGGTTTTAAAAATATTAGCTGGTGGGAACTTAACCCATTTGTGTCAGCCTTCAATGTTTTCTTACACAAAACCCATTTCTAAGTAGAATATAAACGAGACTCATGTTGTCATGTAAACCTGACAAAAATAGGTACTTTGAAAGTAGTACCGTCGAAGACCAACACTGAGGTGGATATCTGGAATAGATTTCAAATTCCTATGTTTCGGTTGGTTTAAATTTTGGCAGAAAAATATAGAACAAGATACTCAAATAACTTACCTAAGATTTTGTATTAAGTGATTGACTGTTCTATTGGCCTCCAGATATTCTCCCCCATGATCAGGGACCAAGAAAGAAAAAAGATACTGTTTTACCTAGAGCTTACCAGAAATCTGGCAAGAAATTTAACTTTAAGTAATAATATTCTTGAATGGAGATGAAAAGTTAAAAGTTTGGATTTATTTTTTGTGTGAGAGAGGAATTGTGATTAAAAAAATCCATTTAAAAAGAAAAGGAACAACAAACAGAAAATCATTGCATTTTCAGCTTTGTCTTTAGCTAGATGCATCCCATCTTCCTAAGTCCCTGAGGAGTCAGCAGCGTAACTCCACAGGCAAGTGGAAATTCAGTAGCTGAAAGACTATGGCAGGCTAGCACACCGTTCAGGCAGTCTGGCAAGCAGGCAGATAAGAAACCAGGCAGAGAAGGAAACAGCTTGTCTTAATCACTTAATTCCTTCGATAAATTTGACAGAATCAATATAGTATCATGTAGTATTTTAGTCTGGTGTAATTGGCTTATTGTGCCAAGGAATAGTTCCAGTGGTAGATTTTCAATGTATCCTAAGAGTAGTTTACACTGCCAGAATGGCATTCACCAGTGATCTCAAAGCACTTCCCAAATGCTCCCAAAGGAAGCCTTGTAACACATCCTTCACTTTGGGCAAGAAAAAACACAGGAATGAGTGGAAACTTTTCCTTTCATTGGAGATGATCCAAATTAGCATCACTGAGCACTCCCTTTACTTGAAGTGGAAATATCAACATAAATTTAACACGTGTCCTCTAAGAGATAGGACCTGTTCTTAACCTTGTTTTTTCACAAATGCAGATATGTTCTGGCAAGAAAGATAGGAGCAAAGGACAAGAGGTAGATCCTGGTATTATAAGCAATTCTTATTTTTGCTTAAAAATTGCTTAAGCAAGGGCCAGATTCAACTTCCACAATAATTAACTGGAACAGTTTTCTTTTCAGAGTTGTGTTTTACCTGTAGGCCTGCAAATTTGGCAAGAGTTTTACATGCCCAGTTTTATTCATACACTTTTTAAAACATATGAGTGATTATTATAAGAGTAAGTGATTATTATAAGAGTAAGTAACTCTCACTTTAAAAATGTGCTTCTGTAAGTAAAAAAGTTGAGGACAAAAGCAGCTCATATCCCCAGTTGCCACTGAAACCAGGAAAGTAAAAAAATAATGGAATCTAAAGCCTTCAAATACCTTTCAGCTTCCAAGTATTATTACAGATATTCTGTCTGTGAACATATATCACGACTTAATAGGTATTCACTAAGTGCTGTTTCTCTTGACTTTTTTTAAAAAAAGTAAATCGCTATGTGTCCTCTTTTTACATACAATATTTACTGTTTTTTTCTTTTCACTGTATATGTATTCATTTACTAGGTGCCCTTACCAAGTAACTGCAGTCAAGCAATTAGAGTTTTTCTTGTAACTGAAATATAAGCATCTAATGTAATTTTTAAGATCTACAAAGTGCCAGTGAGGTGTCAAACTTAAATTAATATCTGTGCAAGAGCATTCCATAATTTTCTTACAGTGTCAAGTATCAAGGTCAGATCTGATTATATCAATAGTATAATGAGAGGTAAAGAAACCCTTGCGTACTCTTTACTCGGCTCCATGGGACCAGGCCTTTCACGACAGATCATAAATCACAAGAAAAATGACAATGTTTCACTCTCCAATGTGAAAGCATTTATTTTCTTTTTGAGCCTTTATTATTATACTATTATTATAGACCTTATCATCATACACTTACTTACTGTAGTGCATTAGTACCATCAAAACAAAGGGATTCACTTTGAATACAACAGATCATTATGCCTTCTATAATTAAGAGAGTTTTGAAGAAAGCTTGCAATGGTATCCTTAAGTTTTTGGAAAGCTCTTGTTTAGCTCTTGGAGATCAATGCTGTTCTTTAGAATTTTACTGCTCTTCTTTCGTTACGACTAAAAAAGCTCCTAACAATGAATTGTCATTGACTCCAGAGGAGAATTCAATTTAATAGTATTCCCAGCCATAATATTCAAAATGCAAGCATTAAGCTACATAGCATATTGTTGCCTTGCAACAACAAATATCTTAATGCATTTCGGATTCTTATTTATCTCCTGGTTTTTATACACTTGACATATATTTAGGTAATTTTTTCTGGCTCTTCATTGAAAAAATGAGTTGGGAAAAGACAACAGTTGTTGCAGTTGTTGTTTTAATTGTTGCTGTTGTTTAATGAAAGCCACCTTTCAGTTACAAGAAGAGAAATCTAAGAAATCTGCTAGGCAGTAGACAAACAACAAAACTGTGAGAACTGCCAATCCTAGCACAGCTTCACAAAGCTGAGATCCACCCAAGGATATTGAGGGAGCTGGCAGAAGTGCTCACCAAGCCACTTCCCATCATCTATCAGCAGTCCTGGCTAACCGGGGAGGTCCCAGCTGACTGGAGGTTAGCAAATGTGACACCCATCTACAAGAAGGGTCGGAAGGAGGATCTGGAGAACTACAGGCCAGTCAGTCTGACCTCAATGCCGGGGAAGTTTATAGAGCAGATCATCCTGAGTGCCATCACACGGCACGTACGGGACAACCAGGGGATCAGGCCCCGTCAGCATACATTTGTGAAAAGCAGGTCCTACTTGACTGACCTGATCTCCATCTATGACAAGGTGACCCACTTAGTGGATGAGGCAAAGGCTGTGGGTGTTGTCTGCCTGGACTTTAGTAAAGCCTTTGACACTGTTTCCCACATCATTCTCCTGGAGAAACTGCCTGCTCATGGCTTGGCCTGGCATATGCTTCGCTCGGTAAAAAACTGGCTGGATGGCAGGGCCCAAAGCGTTGCAGTGAACGGAGTTAAATGCTGCTGGCAGCCAGTCACAAGTGGTGTTCCCCAGGGCTCGGTACTGGAGCCAGTTCTGTTTAATATCTTTATCAATGATGTGGACGAGGGGATCGAGTGTACCCTCAGTAAGTTTGCAGATGACACCGAGCTGGGTGGGAGTGTTGATCTGCTGGAGGGTAGGAAGGCTCTACAAAGGGATCTGGACAGGCTGGATTGATGGGCCGAGGCCAACTTGCATGAGGTTCAACAAGGCTAAGCGCTGAGTCCTGCACGTGGGTCGCAACAACCCCATGTAACGCTACAGGCTGGGGGAGGAGTGGCTGGAGAGCTGCCTGGTGGAAAAGGACCTGGGGGTGCTGGTCGATGGCCGGCTGAATATGAGCCAGCAGTGTGCTCAGGTGGCCAAGAGGGCCAATAGCATCCTGGCTTGTATCAGGAATAGTGTGACCAGCAGGACTAGGGGAGTGATCGTCCCCCTTTACTTGGCACTGGTGAGGCTGCACCTCGAGTACTGTGTTCAGTTTTGGGCCCCTCACTACAAGACATTGAGATGCTGGAGAGTGTCCAACAAAGGGCAGTGAAGGTGGTGAAGGGTCTAGAGAGCCTTATGAGGAGCAGCTGTGGGAGCTGGGGTTGTTTAGTCTGGAGAAGAGGAGGCTGAGGGGAGACCTTATTGCTCTCTACAACTACCTGAAAGGAGGTTGTAGCCAGGTGGGGGTCGGTCTCTTATCCCAAGTAACAAGCAATAGGACTAGAGGAAATGGCCTCAAGTTGCACCAGGGGAGGTACAGATTGGATATTAGGAAAAACTTCTTCACTGAAATGGTAATCAGGCACTGGAACAGGCTGCCCAGGGAAGTGGTTGAATCCCCATCCCTGGAGGTATTTAAAAGATATGTAGGCGTGACGCTTAGGGACATGGTTTAGTGGTGGACTTGGCAGTGCTAGGCTTATAGTTGGACTTGATGATCTTAAGGGTCTTTTCCAACCTAAATGAATCTATGATAGAATCATAGATTTTGGGCTTTGGGCCTGGCCATCCAGCCAGTTTTTAACACAGCGAAGAGTATACTCGTCCAAGCCATGAGCAGCCAGTTTGTCCAGGAGAATTCTGTGGGAAACGGTGTCAAAGGCCTTACTAAAGTCCAGGTAGACAACATCGACAGCCTTTCCTTCATCCATAATATATTTAACTTTCATAATAACTAGCTGAAACTAAACCCTAGCTTTAGATTTCAGGAGACAATTACTAATAAAGCTCTTTCATGTTTGGAAGAGCCCATTTTAAACATTATGAACATGGGCACATGGAGAAGGTTTCTAAATTAAAAATTCCTATTCAGCTATTCCAGGGATGGAGAACAGAATTGGAGTTATATTATCAAATGCAAAAGCCATATAAAGGGAAAAAGAAATCTGTTTTAAGAAACTTAATTTATTTCTAAACCTAATAGATATGGAAGATAAAGATACAGGAACACAGTTCCTTTATCATTTTAGAAGTTTTAAAAATAGAGTTTTAGGGGAATACTTATATTTTATAGCAGTCACTTTGAACTTAGGCATTTGGTATCCTGTTTCAAGGGAGGGAAAGAGAGATGGAAATTGCCAGAGCATGGCAGTTCACTTGGATTGCTACAGCAGGGTGGGAGGAATTGCTGTTTGGAGAAGCCTGTCTTTCTCCTCTGACTACAGGCTGTCTTGAGCAATCAGCTTATACTTGATTCCTAACATTTAGATAGCTAAAATTAGGCAAGACAAATTCCACCTTATGTTAAATACTTCTCCATGAAGACAGAAACATGAAAAAGACTGTGAGGTGGAAGATAATGGGATTATCTGCATGGCTTGTGCCAGGGGTGCACTGAAGAACCTTGGGTCTTCAGCCGAGTTCCTAGTATGCGATGCACAACACAAACACAGAACAAGGGAACATGCCATGCCCTAGGGAGCTTATTCATTCCCCACTGTCAAAGATACTAATAGTTCTACCAGAGCAGGAGTATCTTCCCACGCTGGTCTGCTACAAAACTATGATCTCAGTCATAATTCAGTAATGAGCTTTCTAACACAAGTAGAGAATACATTAGAAATGAAAAAAATGTTAATGCATTGTATTGGTATCTTCTCTGATTCTTAAGGATGCCTTATTCATCAAGCTTCCCCACAATAAAATGTCTAATTTCTACCACAAGCTGAAAATATTTAACTAACTGAATGTTTTAAGAATTCAAAAGCATTTGTAAGCATACTCCTATCTTACATGTATCAAGTGGTAAGATAAAGGTTTCTGTGTTCTGTGTCCCACTTTAATTACAGTATGTGGAAGCATCATTTTCTAAGAGATTTAGTTTAAAGATCCAAGGCTAAAACCAGATAAAATCTTATGAATTTCAGGGTACATATCCCAGCTCCACTATCCATCCAGTATGACTTGTCTTCTTTTTCCTTCAAGTTGTACTCGTGTAATCACTGTGCAAGCTATCACAGAAGATGCAGAAGTTCATGACAATGGACAAAATCTCTGCAATCTTGGGTGTTTTTTCTTATAAGACAGGTCATATCATTTGTCTCTGGCCAACTTTGCTTCCTCCTTTCTGTGTGACACACAAAAAATACAGATGCATCAAATCCTGTTTAATATCCCATACAAAACAGTGGCCATGGTAGATACACAGTCGATGTATGCAGGGCATGCCAGACTTTGATGGGAAAATGTTACAAATTCTTCCATATCAGGTACTGAGTTATAATAACTGCACTGTATTAACTAGTCTTTAAAATTCCAATGACACCTATAGGAACTAAAAACATTAAAGCTGCAGCATTATAAAACAAGCAGCAGGTCATCCAGAACACATAATAGGTTGCAATACAAAATTTACTTAATACTAGTTTACTTTTTAACAAGCTTTAGCACAGTGTCAAATTTTCAAACATATCTGAGTGTTGGGATTGGTGACTATTAATTAATTTATTTATTTTCAACTAGAAAAATGCTGTAAATTACTTGTTTGTGTGAGGCATACACTGTTAAATCCAGTAGCTGAAATATAGTTGGACATGGAGTAACATCTAAGATGAAACTTCAGGGAGTAATATAACAATACTGTAATGAATTAAGAGATAATTGAATATGAAAGCAATTAATCTGGTGCAATTTTTTTAGCTGATACATTACTGACATAACTCTAAAATTCAAGAACTTCCATCAGACATTGCTAGACACCTCAAGAGACAGACAAACCTCTTATTAAAAAGGTTTAGATAGTTATGGCAGAAAATTAAAAGCTGATGATTCATTTTGCTGTTACAGAAGAAATAACATTACTTGGAATTTATAAATTATTCTTTTTGTTATAGAATGCATAATGAATCACAATTTTTGTTCATCACTTGCTTATTATTAATTTAACAGGCATAGAGATGGTGTAATATATTTTCTCCATTTCCATTTTTTATTAATAGAAGTCTTCCTTTTCAGGTTTAGCACAGTGACCAAGAGGAATATAGTGTTGGGGTAACAAAGAGGCAAAGAAAACAAGTCTCCTTGAATTTAAGTTCTCTTGATTTACATAACAGTCTGCTCAACAGAGAAAATTATTCTATTACTCACAACAGAACACACACCTCATTATGGAAGAGTGGTGGACACTGCTTTAATGAAGCCACAGACTACAATGCAGGAATTGTGGAAGGCTCGTTTGGGATGCAGCTGCTTATCCAGTTGCAGAAACATGCAGAGAATGTATATATTTTATCCCTTCTCCAGCTAACATGCAAACAGTTGTAAGGGTAATGAAATTAATGTTATTACATCAACATTTACATAGAAAATATTTATTTATATGTGTTTGAATAGAAAATATCATCCCTCTTTCCATCCAATAACTGCCCTCATTCCAGGACCTACTTTCAACATTTCCCTTTCTCTGAAGAAAACAGTACAAAAGTTATTAAACACAGAAAGGAAGTTTGCTATATGTTCCTTTTTGAAGATATCAGTGACATTTTAATATATATTAAGGCTCACTTGAAATATATTCCCTTGTTTTCAAGATGAGGCATCCATTATTTATGCTGCATTTCTCAAATTGAAAGCAGTGCAAGTCTCAGGAGTTTTAAAGGATTTCTGCATGGCACAGATACAGCAGACACAGTGGGTCTGTGTTGAACTCGTGTTTGGATATAACAGCAACAGAGGAGCTTCTGTTTTTGTCCATGTTGCACAGCTATAGTACTTCTGACGTTTTCATGTGGCTTTCAAAGCAAATCCTCTGAGTGTCCACAGTGTCTGACTCCAAGAATGCCCTCCAGGACATCCTGAGCACAATCTGGCTGGAGGAAACTGGCAGGGAGAAGCTGCCCTTTCAGTGCCTGCCAGAACATCCTTAGGCACACCGTGAATCACCCTGACGTGGAGCATGCCAAATGCCCAGCAACCCCCAGCAGACGTCCCACCTGAGAAAGGGAAAAGGGAGGAGCTGCACATACAGCATCCCATTGGATGGATCTCCATAAGGAACACCCATGAGCCATTCAGCAAATCCATATACTTTCAGGCTCTTCTTGTCACAGATTAATCTCTATGAGCCATTCAGCAAATCCATATACTTTCAGGCTCTTCTTGTCACAGATTAATCTCTAGTATCATGTGGCAGTCTTGTATCATAAGGACATACCTGCATGCCATGTAGCCCAGGTCAGCCCTCTATTAGGAGTAAAAGACACATAAAAGACCACCGCCCTGATGTGGCAAAGGCACTACAAATGTGGTCTCTCTGTAAACAGTGCAAGCACAAGCTTCTCATCCAGTATCCAGGCCTCCCCTCAACCATTCGCCCATCCCCAGGGCTGAAAAACAGCCACTTAGCTTGGAAACAGGTCGCAAGTCTCCATCTGGGTCCAGCCACAACTAGCACATCCAGTAAGGAAAAGACGAACTGCCCTTTTTGGGCAACCTCTTTCTGGGGTGGGTCCCAGAATCCTTAGATTCATCTGCTGTTGCTCTTGACACACCACCAGGTCATGTTCCCGGAGATATGCACTGTAGAGTGCAGCCGCTCACAACAATATGCCTTGTTCTCTTGTTGCATGGTGCCCTCTAGGACTTTTACTTTTCCACTGTTCCAACCTCATTTATGATAGCTTGTGACACATACTAATGCAGTGAGACCATTACAGAAACTGATGATGGGACATTGTAGAGTAAGATGGTATTTCATGACACAGACAAGTTAGAGTGGATGAACAGTAAAAGTGTCTTGCTAGACATGCTGTGAGGACCTGTGGGATGTCTTGATGAGAAAACCTTATGCAGTTAGGATATGTCTGAGCTACCCCAAAAATATCCTGGGAATTTGGTGTGTTGACAGCAAGTATGAGTCTGAGGCGCTCTTGCTGGCATGGTCTTTAGAGTGGCTGAAAAGAGCAGTGGAGACAGAACCAGTGAAAATGAGAACAGCCAAGTTAAAACTCCAGCTTGCCAAAAGGAAATCTTCTATGGGGTAACTGTGTAAGGAAGGGGGTAGATGTGAAGCAAAGACGTTTTCATTTCCAAATTACCTTCAGATCTGACATTATAGTTAATGGTCACAAAGTTTAGCCCTTATTTTCAAGCTGCCTATATTTCTGAAAGCAAAAGTGAAGGTAAATTGCAGATCTGGGGAAAGTGGAAGGTCTGTACAGTCTTGCTCTAATTTTCTTGCCACCAAACGAGAGTTCAGGTACCTGGATGAGGGAGAGCCCTGTGGCAATTTCTCGGTGCTTGTTGCCCTGAGCCCCATGACCCTTGCTAATGCAGAGGCCTTCCATCTTTCCCTCAGTTGCCTCAGGACTCCCGTCCCTCATCTTTCCTGTCTCAGAACTGCTCTGAGACCTTTTAGCCCATCCCCTTGCCTCCCATCACTCAAGTCTTCCCATCTTGAAGCCTTCCCTGCCCTCTGCCCAACTATTCCCAAATCCCTTCCTGACTTAACAGCCCAGGTTCATGTTTCCTGACACTTCCCCACCACCTCTTCCTACCCATATTTGTCTCCAGGAGGCACAGCTTTTGGCACAGAGGCTGCTGTGCTCCCCTACCTCTGCAGTGCCTGCACCCTGTGGGGGTAGCTGCTGCCACATCAAGCCACCACTGCTGCAGGCATCTGCTTGTACCCTTCAGCTAGTCTCCACTCACGTCCTCCCAGCAGCAGTTGTGGCTCTCATTCTGGCAGGTATTTCAACATCCCACAGAGAGTTTGCATTTATAAAATATTGCCCTAGATGCATTTCAGAGGAAAAGTTCAGGAAAAAGAGGAGAAAAGAAAGCCATCCCTGTAGGACCCCTCTCTACCAGCCATGGAGATGTTCTGGGGGGATCTTTGAGGGTTTATTTAGCTTTCTCTCTTAAAAGGGTTGGCAAATGTTTTTAGGAGACTTTGGCTTTGCCTCAAAATCTTAATACAGTGTTAAGGAGAATTACATAATTTAAAGACAGCAAAAGCCAAGTAGGTCATCCAGTGCAACCTCTCAGCAGTGCAATCTTGCACTGTTTAGCATATTTTGTGGTGCCTTCGTCCAGTCTAAATCTGATTTACAAGGGATGAGGCTTCCTGTACTCCTCAGCATTTTTTCTGACAGTTTACATGATTTTAAGCTTTAGAAGCTTGCAACATAAGAAGTTTGATACCTGTGACTTTCATTCAGACTACAGAAATTTCCATTTTGCACCATACTAATTTAACATATGTACAAAAGCTGAACCATACTGTTATAGCTCAGAAGCAACATAAATAAAAGTGAAGATTGGCTACTCAGTCATTTTCTCTTTACTGCTCATTCACAGGCAAAAAGAGCTCTGACTAAGCAAGGTCTCTCTCTTCCTATAATCGTCAGTGCACCTCACCTGTTTTCAACCCTTACATCTGCTCTTCTGGCTGAGCTTGTCTTTTTTTCCCCTTCTCTCATTTCTCTTGTTACTTTTGACCTTTTCAGTCATTTCTCAATACCTTTTCTCAGGTGCTTTGGGGGATTTTATGAAAGACTTCAGAGTGTTCTGCAAAGCTGTAGGATACCTGAAGTTCACAGTAAGTCTTACTGATTTGCTATAGTGCATGAAGGAACTGCTGTTCCACTGAAACCAACAAGGATTTTGACACAGATTTCTCTGGGGTTCAAATGCCACCTTGGTTGTGCTGTTTTTCAGCTTCACTTTTCATTTCCAACAATTTTGAAATCACTAATTCTGATAAGAGTGATTTGATACCAATTTTATAGCAGCAAATAGGATGTGTCAGCTTGACTTTTAACACTTGTGTCAAGCAGGATTTTGTTCTAGCAGGCCACAGTACTACAAATTTGCATGCTTAATTGTGCAGATAAGAAAAATCACATTGACTTGAGCAGGACAACATGGAGGCACAAATTCATCATGGATAATTGTGTGATGAAGGGTGTCATTGTCCACATGACACAATGGGAACAGCTAGGCTTGTGTTAGTGATGAATAAGAAACTTTAGAAATTCAGGATTTGAATTTTGTGCATGAACTGTAATAAGGCCATTCCACCTGTTAAGTTTCTGTGTGCAATGAAGAAAGGTAAGAACTGTACTAGAATTGTCATTGAAATAAAGAGATAGCATAAGTGTTTATGCTCTCAAGTGTCTGGGGTGCCATTTGAGGTGTCAAGTCTTGTTATACTGAGTATCATCCACACCTGTCACATAAGACACTTCTAATTCTTTGCCAATATATTTTTGGACACAGAAAAGCATTTCTTGTTATGATAGTGAATGACAAGCTTTACAGTTTCATTTGTGGGGAAGTATCTGCAGAGAATTTAAGTTGAAATGAGCAAGATGTGGGCTCTGCTTGCATGTGCATGTGCAATAGATATGGCACCACCCGTCATACAACAGGCTGGGACTAGTCTTCAGAATTCTTTTTAACTATGTGCCCTAGATGTATTCGAAATAAATCCAGGTAAAATATTTGCTATTATGTAATGGGTATTCTGGCTGGGATACTCAGACAAAACACATACAAGTTTTGCCTCATTGTAATTTGATGTGCTCAGTTTTGAAAAGGCACTGTTTTTCCCCATTGGGCTGAAATATTCATAAGGAAAAAAATTTGCAAAAACTGCATTTTTCCATGAACCAAACAAAGTGAAAACCTAGTAAATGGCTCAAGTCATAAACTATTAATCAAGTTGACAATTGGACATTATATCGCTATGAAAAGAATGTTTTTGAGTCACCTTAAGTGACTCAGTCCTTCTGGAATAAACCATTGAATTTCCAAGTGATTATATTCTTTCTAGTGATCTGAATGCTGAACAAGATCATTGTGATTAATGGCTATCATAATTAATATAGAATGAATTAATAATGACTTTCAATTTTGCAGTAAAATGCTGAAGATTCTGCATCACATCTTCTGTGATGTTCTTACTCTATATCTACAAGAGATTAATGTTTTAATGCATACCATTAAACGATGTGAAACCGCTACTCTTCATTCACTTTGGAAACAAATATTTTGTAGCTTACTATTGATTAGGTAGTAAAAGCTCATTAGATTAGATATATTTACAGGGGAATTGCATAGGATATGTCCTTAAAGAGAAATTAAATTTTTGGACATGGAACACTTAAAATGAGGTGTAATTGGTAGTTATCAGACTCAGTCCAAATTGCAAGAACAAACCTGCATGAATAATAATTAATTTCATATTTACTTTTGAAAACAGGGCTTTCATAAACTAAATAAGGATTTGTATGCTGAAAAAATATAGTAAATAATTATCTAGTATCACCAGATACATATTGACTGTTACAGGCAAACTATCTTCTTGGTGCAATATGTGAATGCATGTACGAAAAGACAGTTACCTTTACTCCTGAGAATATAAATGTTTGAGACAGAGTAAGGGTGACAGAAAACAACAATGGGGGATTGAGGCTTTATAGTATTAAATGATTTATAGTCTTGATCACATAATCATCCCTCCTGTTTTTCATTTTGTTGTGATACCAAAAGTTAAATATTACTAGTTTTATCTTTGTGATCATGTTCTAATAGCTCAGGAAAGATCTTACTTGAAGTTAGTGGCACTTCAGAGATTTGACTTTCACACACAGTAGGTAATCTGGGGAGATTAGTAAAATATGTAATAATGGTCATATCATTTCTGTGGATAAACTGAGACTGCAAACACCTACCCCAAAGCTTTGCTTCAGGTTTAAATCAGTATTTTCCTGCTCCATTTTTATTGGATTTTGAGGGTTTCTTTCTTCTAGACTTTTTGTGTAGCTCCATATCAGTTGGTTTTGAAATGGATGATTTCCAAGTTGTTCCCAAACCGTATATTCCCTGACAGAATCATGGGGAAATGACATTATAATTTTTTATGTATATTTCTCTAAATTCCCCAAATGTTAATCCTACCATGAAATGGACACTGTAGGTGTTTTTCTGTTTTATCAAAAGTGCCAAGTCTATAATGAATTCTGAATTCAGTACATTTCTGAATTTAAATCATGCGTGAATTTTCTCTCTGAAATACAACAGAAGTTTCCTGTACAGCAGGCAGCACCTTTGGGGCTCCCCAGCTGTGCTCCCCTCTCACTCCCCAGCAGTTTCACCCCAAAATTCTATTGCCATAAACTGCCAAATTCTAAGTCTGCTTTAACACAATAGCTTTTAGACAGCTTTACAAATGAAAGCTACCATATTGGGACACAGAATCTGACACAGATCTTTTGCTGTTGTTAAAGTGTGAGAAAATATATACATCAATAAAAAAAAGTGGAGTTAGGCAGCTGAAACTCAAGATTCAGACTCTTATTACCGTTTGTCTATGTACCTTGAGAAGTGAGGAGGAAAACAGCTGTTTAGACTGTCGCTGAGTTTATGGGAAATGTCAATATTCAGGCTGAACATCTTGTAGTCAAATCCTAGTGTGCTTGTTCCCATGCCTGTTTGATATAGATCCTCCATGTCCCAACACCTGAAAATAGAAACAACTTTAAATGTCACATCCTTTCACTGTTTGCTGCTAAGAGAATAGAGATAGGTGAAAGATACCCAGCAGCATTGTACAAATCAACAGCAGATAGCGAGGACATCCATAAGGCGAAAAGGCTCACACATCTGCCTTCAGTCTCAAAGATCATGCGTGGTAGTGCTTATTTGCAAGGCTGTGGAAAAATACCATCCACAGAAATCCATCCACTGTGAAGGATGTGTATTTTTTACATTTACTCCATCTCCTTTCTGATGTTTATTTTAGCATGAAGGGCCTGCTAGGCTGACTTTAGCTGAGCAGCTCTCAGGTTGTCTGGCTGGATGAGGAAGAAGAGGAGGCTCTGTGTGGGAGCTGTGGGCAGACAGTCACAGTTCCCGGCTTTGGTGTGCCTCTGGGACTGCCATGCTCAGCTCTTCACAGTTAATTCCTACTGAAACTTTGCTGAATTAGATGCCTTAATACTTAATACTTTGAAGCTGTGGGACAAGTTCAACTTTGAAAAGGTCTTTAATTTTGATTAGTTGAAAAAATTACTGGGTGACCAAACTTCCTGCGCCATTTTCTGAACAGAAAAGTCTGCTGAAGCCAAATACTGGAGCTCCACTCAGAAGCACTGGGGCACGAGGTTAGTTCCTCCTTCTAGAGTTATCATAGACAAATGGAGGTTTTATTTTCACAGGTCCCTCTTGCTACGCTGGGAAAAGCTGTCAATCTCTTAGGCAATAACACTTATCACCTTTCCCTTTGTTACCTATAAAAGAGCTGCTGTGCATTAATTTTAAAAAGTAGATGTAATTTATCCACCTCAGCCAACTCTTGTTTTTTCACCAACTAAACAGGGCAGTCTACTTCATCCTGATTCAATTGATTTTTTTGCCTACTGGGAACGCAAGTAATAAATAGCAACCTTATTTAAAGATCACTGCAGTAGGCTTGCAATAGCTGTTCAATAGTTTCAGTGCCACAGTAGTCTTTGTTTGATGGCTATGTGGGTTCCCACTAGGTCTAAAAACATTAAAGATCTGAGGAAAGCTATTTTCCTTTTTAATAGGAGAATCAATTGAAATGAACACATAGGTTCAGCCTGATACGATTAAATGACGTGTGCTAAGGAGATGGACTTCTTGCTGTATGTTTTAGCCTCTAAAGAAGCAAATGCTAACCAGTGCTGATCTTCATAACAGATTGACTAAGAGCATTTGGTGTGCAAAAGAACAATATTACAAGCTACTTTCTTTGATTTATTGTCTTTTGAGGCAAAAGAAATCTGAAATGTTAAATAGGCTTAAGAGATTAGAACTCAGGCTGCAAAGGACAATTTCTTTGTTTTGTACTCCTACAAGGTCCATTGGCAGGTGGAGCAGGATCTAATTTCATCAGTCTTCATTTCCATAGACATGTGATCAAGAAACGCTGCACGTAGCGCAAGATGCCATTGACTTTATTGACCTCAGAAGTGTAATATCCAAAGTCTGGTTCCTTGTGACAAAAGAAATTCTTGGTGCCATACACATTTGTCCCCTTTGGCCTTTCCCCTAATGAGTACTTTCCAGTACTCATTACAATTTTGTGTTGTTACATGTATTATGAAATTTGGAGGCATTTAACTGCTCATTTTACAAATAAATCTAAAATAAACATTTTGTTTTCAACGTTAAATACTTAGAATTCTTACAAACAACAGATGGAGGATGTGTTTATTTAAGTATTTATTTTATACCCGATTTCTCATCTGTACATATATAGAATAACAAGTACAACTTTACAACATTGTTCTACCACTATAAGCTATTGTCAATGTCAGACTGTTTGTTCTTCCACTAACAGGCACGAATCTCTTCAAAGTTTAATTTTAGATAAGAGTAGTAATAATAATACAGCCTCTGTTTACTGAAATGTTGCAAAGTTATTTCCATTAATGGTAAAAAATGTTGATTATCCCACACTTTATCTGCAGTGACCGTGTGTTTTTGATCATTTGTATCACTTTACAGAAACTGGATTTTCTTTTCCAGGAATCCTGCTCTTTAGTCTTTGAAGACAGTGACAGCACTGTCATTGACTTTACAGAAATTAGAATGTAAACCTTCAGCCTCCATGTAATCTATCTTAAATATACAGAGTTCTTCTTGTTTGTCTTCTATTGCAATTGCTTTGTAATGATTGTTTTCTGAATAATGAAGATTAGTCTTTCAGTAAGTTATTTAGTAGCCCACCGGATTTTCTTAATCTTCCAGATTCCTTTCATTGTCTCTTGTTTTCTGTAGAAGGAGCTTTTCAGTCATATTCTATTGAAAAATGTCATAGGTGACATAATAATAGTCATAAAAGTAAAGATTCAGCTAATGCTATCTATATGCGGGGCGGGATATGCTGCAATCCAATTAGAAAGTGGAGTGGATTGAACTACACCATTCTGAACTGTTCTCACGTAAACCTTAAGTGGTGGTTGCTATCCAGATTGCGTGCAACAATCTTGTCTTTGGAGGAAATTAATTCAATTTATAGATTTGCCCTCTTAAAGGTAGAATATTGAAACATTAACCTCATCCATCCTCTCCCTAGAAAAGAAATAGCTGTATTCAGTTAGGTTCTCCTCATTTCTGTTAGCTTTACATGTGAAAGTCATTTCTTCATCAAGAAACAAAAATGGTCCTGATTTCATCATTGTTAACCATATATCAGTGTAAAATCACATAATGACTGAGACAAAATAGCAAGGCTCCTAGGTTCAAAAAATCCCAAAGTCCCTTACCTGAATCATGTTAGCCTATTTTGGGAATTCTTGAGAGAAATAAGCTCGCAAGTCTGAGTTCCTCATGGACTCAGTAATGTCTGCTGATTTCCATGGAGCGTCTCAACATGTGCTGTGTGCACCATTGAAACTGCCCACACAAGCATGCAGAGAACTTCCCAGGATCTTCAGGTCAAGATCAATCCACCTCCGTGGAGCATTATGGAAGTTTTTCTTTCCTGAGGGGAAGTAACATTACATTTGAGAAGTGTTGGACTACAAAGACTCTGAGAATGAGGATCCCACAGTTACATCAGTGGCAGAAAAAGCAAGCTACAAGACTTGGTACATATTTTAAGCACTGCAGTGATTATGCAGTTTGACTTTGAGAAACTGAAGGCCCAGCACCTCAGGGAAGGATTTGCTCGCTGTGCAGCAGCATGTTTTTGAGTACAATGTGACATTAACAAGTTTGTCTAAAAAACATCAAAATTTAGTACTAAAAAGAACCAATTTTTCTTTCATAAGTCAAAAGACAGAGGAAACAACATGGAAAATAGTAAATAACATGCTTATTAATCCCAAATTAAGCTGCAGTTGATTATTTTCTTTAGATTTGCTGGGCTTTATGTCTTCGTTTCTATGGCAAACTGTCAGGGTAAATGGAAGAAAATTACTAAGCAATGCCTTGCATGATGATCATCTTTCATACATTAACTCCCCCACAACATGCATATAACTCACTAACTGCTTGGTGTGTGCAGAGGAGAATAAAAGCACAATGCTCTTACTCTTCATCATAGACTACACTGTCAGGAAGGGACATTGGGCTCACTGACTTATAATTCCCAGGATGCCTTCTACATCCCTTTCTATAGATAGGAGTTAAATTTGCCATCCAGCTCCAATCCAGGGGCTCCTTGTAATAGCAAGTTAAACAGCTTGGCTAGCAGTCCTGTGGTTCACATGCAAATAACATTCGGTCCTGGTAGTTTATAAACATTTAATTTATTTATTTGGTCTAATACTTCCTGTATATTTGCTTCAAACTCACCTCACACTTCTGACCTATCTGCTACAAAGGGTGCATCAGCTATGGGAATCTCCTGAGCTCCTTCAGCAGTAAAGACCAATGGAGAGAAGCCATTGGGCATTCCTGCTATGGCCTTGTCAACCCCCAGTGCCGCTCCTACATTTCTGTCATCAAGCTGTCCTGTCACTTCTAGTAGGTGGCTTTCTGCTTTTGATGTACTTAACGAATTTTCTGTCATCAATTTTCATCCTTTGCTAAGTGACCTTCAAAACACTTTTTAACCCTCTTAATTCTTGGTTTATGTTTCATAGAATCACAGAATGACAGAATGATTTAGGTTGGAAAAGACCCTTAAGATCATCAAGTCCAACTGTAAGCCTAGCACTGCCAAGTCCACCACTAAACCATGTCCCTAAGCATCACGCCTACATATCTTTTAAATACCTCCAGGGATGGGGATTCAACCACTTCCCTGGGCAGCCTGTTCCAGTGCCTGATTACCATTTCAGTGAAGAAGTTTTTCCTAATATCCAATCTGTACCTCCCCTGGTGCAACTTGAGGCCATTTCCTCTAGTCCTATTGCTTGTTACTTGGGATAAGAGACCGACCCCCACCTCGCTACAACCTCCTTTCAGGTAGTTGTAGAGAGCAATAAGGTCTCCCCTCAGCCTCCTCTTCTCCAGACTAAACAACCCCAGCTCCCACAGCTGCTCCTCATAAGGCTCTCTAGACCCTTCACCACCTTCACTGCCCTTTGTTGGACACTCTCCAGCATCTCAATGTCTTGTAGTGAGGGGCCCAAAACTGAACACAGTACTCGAGGTGCAGCCTCACCAGTGCCAAGTAAAGGGGGACGATCACTCCCCTAGTCCTGCTGGTCACACTATTCCTGATACAAGCCAGGATGCTATTGGCCCTCTTGGCCACCTGAGCACACTGCTGGCTCATATTCAGCCGGCCATCGACCAGCACCCCCAGGTCCTTTTCCACCAGGCAGTTCTCCAGCCACTCCTCCCCCAGCCTGTAGCGTTACATGGGGTTGTTGCGACCCACGTGCAGGACTCAGCGCTTAGCCTTGTTGAACCTCATGCAAGTTGGCCTCGGCCCATCAATCCAGCCTGTCCAGATCCCTTTGTAGAGCCTTCCTACCCTCCAGCAGATCAACACTCCCACCCAGCTCGGTGTCATCTGCAAACTTACTGAGGGTACACTCGATCCCCTCGTCCACATCATTGATAAAGATATTAAACAGAACTGGCTCCAGTACCGAGCCCTGGGGAACACCACTTGTGACTGGCTGCCAGCAGCATTTAACTCCGTTCACTGCAACGCTTTGGGCCCTGCCATCCAGCCAGTTTTTTACCGAGCGAAGCATATGCCAGGCCAAGCCATGAGCAGGCAGTTTCTCCAGGAGAATGATGTGGGAAACAGTGTCAAAGGCTTTACTAAAGTCCAGGCAGACAACACCCACAGCCTTTGCCTCATCCACTAAGTGGGTCACCTTGTCATAGATGGAGATCAGGTCAGTCAAGTAGGACCTGCTTTTCACAAATGCATGCTGACGGGGCCTGATCCCCTGGTTGTCCCGTACGTGCCGTGTGATGGCACTCAGGATGATCTGCTCTATAAACTTCCCCGGCATTGAGGTCAGACTGACTGCCCTGTAGTTCTCCAGATCCTCCTTCCGACCCTTCTTGTAGATGGGTGTCACATTTGCTAACCTCCAGTCAGCTGGGACCTCCCCGGTTAGCCAGGACTGCTGATAGATGATGGGAAGTGGCTTGGTGAGCACTTCTGCCAGCTCCCTCAATATCCTTGGGTGCAACCCATCCAGCCCCACAGACTCATGCATGTCCAAGTGGTGTAGCAGACTGGTAACCATTTCTCCTTGGATTATGGAGGTTTCATTCTGCTCCCTGTCTCTGTCTTCCAGCTCAGGGGGCTGGGTACCTGGAGAACAACTGGTCTTACTATTAAAGACTGAGGCAAAGAAGGCATTAAGTACCTCAGCTTTTTCCTCATCTTTTGTCACTGTGTTTCCCCTCACATCCAATAAAGGATGAAGATTCTCCTTAGCCCTCCTTTTGTTCTCTACTGTATTTATAGAAACATTTTTTATTGTCTTTTACGGCAGTAGCCAGATTAAGTTCTAGTTGGGCTTTTCCCCTTCTAATTTTCTCCCTGCATAACCTCGTGACATCCTTGTAGTCCTCCTGAGTTGCCTGCCCCTTCTTCCAAAGGTCATAAACCCTCCTTTTATTCCTGAGCTGCACCCAAAGCTCTCTGTTCAGCCAGGCCAGCCTTCTGCCTCGACGGCCTGTCTTTTGGCACATAGGGACAGCCTGCTCCTGTGCCTTTATGATTTCCTTCTTGAAGAATGTCCAGCCGTCCTGGACTCCTTTGCCCTTCAGGACTGTCTCCCAAGGGACTTAGTCAACGAGGCTCCTCTGAACAGGCCAAAGTCTGCCCTCCAGAGGTCCAAGGTAGCAGTTCTGCTGATCCACCTCCTTGCTTCTCCAAGAATCAAAAACTCTCTCATTTTGTGATTGCTGTAGCCAAGATGGCCTCCAGCCATCACATCACCCACAAGTCTTTCTCTGTTTGCAAACAGGTCCAGTGGGGCACCTTCCTTAGTTGGCTCCCTCACCAGCTGGGTCAGGAAGTTCTCTTCCACACACTCCAGGAACCTTCTAGACTGCTTCCTCTCTGCTGTATTGTATTTCCAGCAGACATCTGGCAAGTTGAAGTCCCTCATGAGAACAAGGGCTAGCGATTGTGAGACTTCTCCCAGCTGCTTATAGAATGTTTCGTCTGCCTCTGCACCCTGTTGGGTGGTCTGTAACAGACTCCCACCATGATATCTGCCTTGTTGCCCTTCCCCCTGATTCTTACCCATAAATGCTCGACACTATCGTCACCATCATTAAGCTCTAGACAATCAAAACATTCCGTAACATACAGAGCTACCCCACTGCCTCTCCTTCCTTGCCTATCCCTTCTGAAGAGTTTGTAGCCATCTATTACAGCACTCCAGTTTTGTGAGTCATCCCACCATGCTTCCGTGATTGCAACTATATCGTAATTTTCCAGCTGCACAACGGCTTCCAACTGCCCATGCTGTGTGCATCTACACCAATGCACTTCACCTGGGATACTGATCCTGCCACCTTTTGTTTGGGGAGAAGCCCTGATTCCTATGTGACTGTTCTCAGAGGCTTCCGTGGTTTCTAACATCAACAACCCTTGTGTCTTTGCTGCTGCGTGGATCTTCATCCCCTACCTCCGCTGAGATGGATGATTTGACCTGTTGTGTTTCATGGATTTTTCTGTTGTCTTCGTTTGTACAGGTATTTTGTTTTTTAAGCATCTAATTTTTTTCTTATATCAAACTTTTCCACTGAGCCATGCAAATTTTTGCTTTTCTTTTTTAATTTTAAATTTTGGCACTGTTTTTTCCTGAGATTCTAAGAAATATTTTTTTAAACAGATTCCAGGTTGCTTAGAAGCTTCTTGTTTTTTGCAGTGCTTTTTTATTTTCTTTTCTTTTTTTTCTTCTTTCTTTTTTGGCAATTTGCCTTATTTACACAGTAGCCTTTCTTAAAAGGAATATCCATGCAATGGTTTTATTTAAATTGCTCTCTCAATGAAATGGTGGTTGGTACCACAAAGTGGATCTTCCACACATATTTGTTGAACTAGGTCCTATGCTCCACTCAAAATCAAGTCTAGAATAACATTTTTCCTGTAGATTCTAAACCAAGATGTTCTATTAGCAGTCATTTATATTCTTTGCATGCAAACACTGTGTTTCTACACCTTTTCCTTAACAGGCATTTATCCAGTTTGTATGTGGGCAGTTGAGATCTTCTTACTCTTCTTCCCTGTCATAAATTTGCAGTTTCTCTTGTCTTGCTTAACATTTCCTGATCATCATCGTTGCCCCATTTCCCCAGTGAAGTGTTCAGAAGTGCAATCCTAATACAATGATCTTTACCATCAGGGGTAATCCCATCTGGGATTTCCACCCAGAAGGATTCTACAATACTTTATATTCTGTAATGGAATCATAGAATCATAGACTCATTAAGGTTGGGAAAGACCCTTAAGATCATCGAGTCCAACCGTTAACCTATCACTGCCAAGTCCATCACTAAACCATGTCCTCAAGCACCACGTCTACCCGTCTTTTAAACACCTCCAGGGATGGGGATTCAACCACTTCCCTGGGCAGCCTGTTCCAATGCCTGACTACCCTTTCGGTGAAGAAGTTTTTCCTAATATCCAATCTGTACCTCCCCTGGTGCAACTTGAGGCCATTTCCTCTAGTCCTATTGCTTGTTACTAGGGAGAAGAGACCAACCCCCACCTGGCTACAACCTCCTTTCAGGTAGTTGTAGAGAGCAATAAGGTCTCCCCTCAGCCTCCTCTTCTCCAGACTAAACAACCCGAGCTCCCTCAGCTGCTCCTCGTAAGACTTGTTCTCTAGACCCTTCACCAACTTCATTGCCCTTCTTTGGGCACACTCTTCTATGCCATTACATTAAACTAGTAGGATGCCCATTGTCTTATCATCAAGCATAACTTCTTATTGGTTTTGCTTTTGTGGCTCAGAGTTGTTATGCCACAGATTGAACAACAGAGAGGACTGAACAGTCCTGACAAGCTAACTACATCAGATGAGACTGAAATAGAGAGATTATGGTTCAGTAAACAGAAGGTCGAATGGCAGCCCAAAGAGAAAGTTTGAAAAGCTTTTAAGATTTCTTTCCTGCAACAATTAATCCTTATCACTTCAGAAACAAAAAAGCTTTATGATAAACCACTGGTTCAAGTAGTCAACTGGGCAACAGTAACACAATTTGCCCTGTAGTATTTGGAAGAGCATAAATTACTGGCTGGGATTTGTGCATGTGTGTTTGTGAAAATACTCCTGAAGATTATTTTCTTGCCAAGAGGCTGACTTATTTGGAATTTCTTGAGTTGGTGAAAGAGGTATTGGAACTAATGCTTAACTAATTAAGTAACCACAAGACTACAATAATGAAATAAAGTCCTGTATTTTACCACAGCTTTCTGTATTGTCCTTTTATTCAGCTGGGAAAAGAATACTGAAATATGCCCATGGATGTGTGTTTAGTTATTACACTGGCATCTCCGTGTCTCTGCTCACTTTTCAGGCTAATCTCAAAGAACTTATTTCCTTATTAAAGCTTTATAGAAAGTCATATGTGTGATTTTTCATGGAAAATAAATTTAAATTCATGCACACTTATATTAAGACAAAAGAACAAACTCCCCTTGTCTGCCAGGGCATGCCTGCTTTGTCTTTAGGAGCTGTATCTAGAGAAGATGCTGAAGCCTGGGGTGATCCCTGACTTAACCCTGTGCATCTATATCCACATGTGATGTCCATGGCAGATCTGTCTATACGGTCAGAAATCCCAGTGCTTTGGGGACAGATGAGGACTATCTTTTCATGAGGCATGTTTCAATTGCCTAAACATCAGGCAATGACAATGTCCTGTGCCATTAGTGCTCTCCTAATGTTTCAAACATTTCTGCATGAGGTTAAGACATATGACAGAGGGCTTGAAGGACACCTCTGTCCTTCTGGAGCGATAGCAGGAGGCCACAGTATCTAAAATGGCATAAGAAAGCTATATTTAGACAACTAAATTTTGCCTCCATGATGACATCAGATGGGATACCTGGTGTTGTCAGGTCACGGACACTGTGACTGCCCATCTGCACTATGGATAAATGACCACTACAATTCACATGAAAGGGTTATCACATGATCAGGCTTTCCTCTCTTCCTCCCTGTCCCAACTATCCCTCTGCCATCAGCCTCTGAATGTACTGCAGATAAGAATACGTGGCTTTGAACATGGGTTCAGAGGCCCATGACTAGTTCACACAACAAGTAAATTAAAGACCAGCAGTCAGAATGTATGATCTCTGTGACTAGGCAAATAAATTTAAGCCACAGAATGTAATATTAACAACTTTCAGAGAAAAGCAAGTTTGGCTGGTTTTTATTTGGCAGTCTAAGAGATGAAAGGTTGTAGATAAACCATTGCTAATTCCCTGAATCAATGCCCTAAAAGAAGATACAATTGTTTCTTTAAAGGATGTCAAAGACTGTTTATAGACAATGAGATTAACTTGATTAAACATCAATTTCTTCAGTGAATACAAATGATTAGCATGCACTAATCATAGTTTACTATATTTGATAAGCTCTCAAAAGAAAATGGGTGTTCTTGGGATTCAGTCATTTAAAATAAGTTGCTGTCAGTCTTAGAAATAATGGCAAGACAAAGGAAATAATGAATTCTCTCATATCTGTGCATGACTTTGCAACAGATTAGAAAATAAAACTAGCTGTAGTAGCAGCAACAATAAGGGCAATAATAATAATGACAAAACCAGCAAGATGAGGCTTGGAGATTATATGACAGAGCTTTTGGATTACTTTAGTACCTTTAAAGTGGAAAGGAACTCTTCTAGTATATACACCTGTCACATCTAATAGAGGTTATCAGTGCCTGCTAGTGGTTAGTAGCTGGATGCCAAAGACTTTAGCAGGAAAGCATCATACTCAATAATTGATGTTAATTCACCTCTTTCCATCAATGTCAGCAGAGCTGGAATCCACTTCACCACATTCAAGTATGGACCTTACTATTTCCAAATGGCATATGGGAAATATTTGATCAATTGTAATTACTCATAGCTGACTGCAGGGCTATGGGTGGTGGCAGGCTAGGAATTGTGCTGAGTCTGAATTTCCAAGCACAGGTGGATAAAGCTACACATGAATCAGTATGCTCACCCTATGGAAAATTTGGGATTTATTTTTTTTTGTAAGAAAAAACCCAAGCAAACACAATACTGGAAACTCACAATATAGCATGTGTTTATTTGAAGAAAATCTCAAGCCAGTGAGATGACAAGGGATTTAGGCCATTCTGCTAAAACAGAGAGCCCAAGAAGCGTGTATTACAGTGTTCAGCCATGTGGGTCTGGAGGTAGCTTAGAACCTACCTACCTTCCTCCCAGGTTTCCACTGTTGTCATGCAATCATCATGATCCCACAGAAATCTTCAGTTCTGTTGAATCACCATTTACCAGTTGAGATTTCATTCACTGGAAATCTTCCAACCAGTTCTAAAAAGACAAGCTAGTTTTTCCCCATGCTGGAGTAAGATGCTTTCTAATTCACATTTTAATCAACATTCCTGCCTTTGTAAACCAATGGGAAACAGCTGAATATATTTAAAATCAAATCACAAAGTAGCTCAAAATAGTAGCTGTGTTTGAATAGCTACACAACAAAATGGGGAGAAAAGGTATTCCTGAATAGTACTAGCAGCTGAGAAGACAATACAGGGCTATGATAAGAACATAACTACTTATTATTATTCTTGCCTTGAAATAGCATTTGCATGGAGACAATTTATGTATTATTTTAATAACATGCTAAGGGTAAACAACATAAAATATATGTTGGGATGACTTGTCTGATTCTGAGGAAATTACTCCCAAGAGTTATCTAATATTTTGTCTCAGATTTTCTGTTGCTATTTCCTGCTAGTCTTATCTGATCTACATGTTGTTATCAGAAGCTCTATAATACATTCAAAATATATATTAAAAAAATCCTGAGGGTATTGACAGATCATTTCTTCTTTCTGTTTCCTTCCCTTTCAACTAAAGGCTGAGGAATGCTAATAAATTCCCTTCTTTACCTCTCCCACCCTGAGACCATCTACCCTGTACAAAAATGGAAGTTAGACCTGATCAGTCTAGAAACATTGTTTTTCAGTTCATTTCACTCTCATTCAATAATCATCAGTAATAAACAGCAGAGGGCTGTTAATGACCTTTAATTTGTTTTAGAAACTTAAAATACAAGTAATTTTATTCTCCCTGGGTATATATAAATGAGGGAAAGCAAAGAGCACACACATTTGACTGGTCACAGAACAGTCATTATATTTATTCATCAGTATCTAGCAAATTCATTATTCAACTCAGAGGTTCAGAGGATTCAAAGCAGCCAAGATAAGAACAGTGAAAAGTGCAGGAAAATGTGGTCTTCTGGCTCAGAGGTTAGAAGCAGGTTGTCTCCATTCTGCTGCTGGCTTTCATGGCAACTGAAACAAACCACTGAATGTTTCTGGTCCTCACACGAGAAATGTTTTACCAGATCTAGAAAGGTATGTACATCAAAGGAGGACAATTGTTTCACATAAATTCTGGGAATATTGATTAAGAAGGATGATTAAGAGGAAGAATATTAAAAGAAAGAATTAAAAGAAATTAAAATGTAAGAAAAAGAATAAAAAATGTGCTATCTATTGTGATGCATGCAACAGCCTCACAAGACAAATGATAAAACCCCTCTTCTTTGCAAAATAAGATTATAAATAGAAGTACAGTAAATAACCAAGCATTTGTAAATGTACTTGCAAACATACAGTAAAAGCAATGCAGTGTAAATTAAGGACAACTCCTTAGCAGTCAGAGTTATATAAGTGTAAAATCAGCACAAGTAAGGTCAGACCAGGATCTAGGAATGTTAATGTATTTGAACTGGAATGTTAATGCATCTGCACAGGAATGCCAGGTACAACTTTACAATGCAGTGTCTGGAATTAATATTCAGTACTCTTCCCCTCTAATAGACTTTGGTACTGTGGAAAATACAAGAAGCACAAAAGAGGAAATCTCATTCGTCTGCCAAAACCACAATCAGCAAGGCAAACTATGAGCTGATAAACAGCTGTTTTTCGTTCTGATATAATAGGAACAGAAAGAGAAATATGGAAATTGGAAGGCTGCAAATGAGGTTGTTTCACTTCCCATTCAACTCTCGAAGGTTGCTAGGAGCAAACAGCACGTGAATTTTGGGTGTTCTTCTCTGGTGTTGACTTATTTTTACTATTTCAAAGCTCTCCAGTGCTCACAAGTGAATGCTGACAAGTTCCATATATGTCACAAGAAATCAGTCATTCAACAAAGGAGAACAACTATTTTGTGTCATTTCAAAGAAAGATCTCTGCTGAAGCCACACAGCCAGAAGAAAAAAAAAATTGAGACCTGCCCCACCCCAAAGACAGCAGCCAAACAACAGAGTGCTGAAAGAACAGTAATTCAAGAGGAGCACAAAATAAGGAGAATGAGAAAGAAAATGGGTTAGCCTGAGTGATTTTGGACGGGGATGATTCAGTGTTGAGGGCCAGGCTATGGTAAGCTGAAGTCAGATCACAGTGGACTTGGCTGGTTGTCTTGTTTGATTATTTTTTAGGCTGCAAGATTTTCAGGGGAAATACTATGAATTATAATAACAGATGTTCATTTCACAGCATCTTAACTTTTGACATTTCATGGTTCTCTGCAAAGATACCATTCTGAAGAAATTTATATTGTGCCACTAACTTAGCAAACACTAAGACTATAAAAAGCCTGAAAGGTAAAACATACAAACACACAAAAATAAGCGAGCTTCTTTACCATTCCTTTAAAAAAATGCAGCTGAAGTGATTGTGAGTAGTTGCTGAGTCCTCTTTTTGGTTAGATCCATTTCTCATAAAGCAGCAAGAAGCGCAAGATCAAAGAAAAGCAAACACTGAAGGGTTAAAATGTCCTCAAGCCTGCCATGCATTCAAATCTACCTTTGACCTTTCCTTTTGCTAATATGAGACAAACCATTCCTCTAACCAGCAGGACCTTAGAGGCCTTGAAATTAAATCAGGTCCCTGCCTCAAGGTATTTAAATTAAGTAGCTCTCTTAGTTGGCGCAATGTAAGTCAGCTGCCCGTTTGACTGGGCTGGGGAGGGAGGACTGGCTTTTCTGGCACAGCTCCAGGTGGGCATTTGCCTTCAAGACCCTTCCAGCACAGAACAGAGAGAAAGATGTAAAACATTTCTTCTCAAGCCATAATCAACATCTTCTCATTTCTGCTCCTTAATGAATCCCAGCTGAAGGGCTATTTAGCAGATGAAGACTGTTTCTTTTGGGCTGAAGGAGCTTGACCGCTGCTGTTGCAGAGAAGGGCATTTATCTCTTTCCATAGCTGGCCAGCTGTGAGGCATACAGTTGCTCTGCCCACACACTGCTGTGTGCATCCCTAGCTGGGAGCAACGGTGGTCGTGCTTGCATGCTGTTTTCTGGAGATGGTACCTGTGAGTCTCTGGGCTCCATCCTAAAAAGAAGCTCAAAAAGGGGTGACTAAACACTGCAGGTCCCCACTTTGATGAATTCTATTGCTGGGCTGTGGGGTGGCTATTCCCAGTTGGGGATGCCTCTACTGGTGATGGGGGTTGTCTGGGATGCCAAATCTGTACTTTTCTGAAGGAGTTGTTCCTCTCCTAACTAAAAGCCCCACTTCTGTTGTTTTTTGTTTTGGTGGTTTTTTTGTTGTTGGTGGTGTTTGTGTTTTTTTTTTTTCTGAGCACTGTACCCTCACATGCATGTCTCATGAGAGGGCAATCCTGGTTAAGCTCCTGCTGCTGGAAAGGAGTTTTCTGAGCAGCTAATGAATCGGCTCATTCCTCAGTGCCTATTAATTATATCCATATTTAGGCAATAAAGCATGTTAACTTCTAAAGTTTCAGAACTACAGAGAACAAAAGCAACACAATAGTGGTACATTATCATTTGAAAAAGACAAAATGAGGCATAAAGATAGCAGCGGGGAGAGTTGTAACCTTCATTTAAGAAATCCAGGACTTTGCTTGTGGAAGGGCAGTAGAAATCATCCTGTAAAGAAGCAATACAAAATGGTGTAGAAATGATCACCAGACTCTGGGATTTTCTGAATATGGTACTTTGGAGCAGACAGGGCTAAGGAAATCTCTTCAGAAGATAGAGGGGAAGTGGGTAGATGAGGGAGAGAGAGAACTTGGTATCATAACTGGGGAATTCTAAATTTTTTAGGATTTGAAAAGCCAGATTAGAGCATTTTTTCTGGTTCCACATGCCACATAAATGTCCTGCTGGAGAGGAATACATGCACAGATCCTCTGATAGGTGGAGACAGTTAATTGATTCTGATCTGACAGCTTTACGGTGGGGCTGCACCTTGGGAAAACAGAAGCAAAAGTTCATTTTCTGTCTGAAAGGAGGACACTAATAGTCCTATGCCATTTAGTATGATTTGCTCCTTTGATCTGTGTATGGCTTTGTCTATCCTGTGCTAATTTACTTAAGTGTTTGCAAGGAGGGGCCAAGGGGAAAAAGCTTTCATTAGAGCTACAGAACTGCTGAGTTGTTTGACAGTAATTCTATTTGGAATTCATTTATTTAAGTACAGACAAGGTGGGGTTGAGGAGTGATTTTTTTTCTTGCTACGGATAGGATACATAGTTGAATGGAAATGTGTGCGTTGATGATTGAAATTGCTAAAAGCTTATCCCTGAACAAAGTTCACCTAATGCAATGCTGCATGGGTTACTGATTGGGCCTCCTTGCTGTGCCTGGCACACTCATTCCTGGTCTAGACCAAAACCAGGCAAATACATGTGTGTACATGCAAGTGCATATACAGGAAAAGCCACAGTGAAAGCTTTACCTGCATTTTTCTCTTAGTGTCCCAGGACTCCCAAGGGAATGATTTGTTAGAGACAGTATTTCATTCCCCAGGACTACTTTCTAGCTTCCTTGCAGAGGCTGCAGAGATGACAGTTGTGATGCTGGTTACTAAGATGCACTTACGCAGTGCACTGAGATTGTACCGAAACAACCAACAGGCTTTTCACTTGAGCAGCAGTCTCTTGGGAGCAGATTTCAGTCACTATTAACCTAAGCTGTGTTTAAATCATTGACATGGAGATAAAAGGCTTCATATCTTGTTACCAATTCTTCAAGCCATCTGCCTCTCCATTTTGTTGAATAAAGTAGAACTGACTGGATATGAATTGTGGTGTTGTTTTGTTTTATTTTTTTCTCTTCAAAGGGGAAAAGTGAAGATGAAATGGTAAAAGTTTGATGTCAACAGCTTCTCTGTACAGACAGGTTGTGATGTGCATCTGCACTTTTCCACACTATTCCTTACACCAAGGAATTCTGTATGGTCATTTCTGTCTGGGATTACTCTACTTAGTAAAAGAAGCAGAGATGGGAGACCCTAAATATGAAATCTGAAGGAAAAGACAGTATTGTATAAAATATAGGGTTATATAATAACATGGTGAATATCTGAATAAATGCCAGCATTTTTAATCAAATAATAGCTAAAAAATGAAAAAGAATTAATATTAAGAAATTCTACTAACTTTAATTTTTCTATCAGTAAGTAATATAAAGTAAGTTGCAAAATATAGTTTTTTCAAAAGATATTCTTCTTTAAATGGTAGCCTGGCTTGATCAAAAAGTCTTAATGTGTATTAGTAGTTAAAACTTGAATATTGATTCATTGCAGCTGGATAAATAAGCATTATGGATTATTTTTCTCTGATTGGAAAGAAAATTATTTTATTGTCTAATTAGTACACAAGCAAATTGAAATGAAAGTTCCCATGCATTAACTTGAAATAATGGAAATTGTCAAAATATTTCAACTTATACCTTTTAAAAACACTTATTTATAGTTAGTTTATTTTTGTAAAACTTAAACACATAATGATCTCGGTAAAAGATACAGCTGGTGTTAAAGCATTGTAAAATTAAATAAACGAAAACACTAACTGAACAGGTAATACCTTCTCTTAAAGCGTTTGCCCAGCTGCAGATAAGAAATATAATATCTTCCAGATTATTTAGAAAATATCACTTTGTACTTTACATATATGCCATATATGCCTTGTTTTTGTGGATTCCAAGATTACAAGGCCCCTGATTTCCTTCAGGAACAGCATTCATTAATCTTCTATGCCATTAGTTCTGTCTTAAAGACTTTGAAGTACATTTTCCACATCTGGCTGTACGGAAGGTCAGGATGTTCCCAGCTTTATTTAACTACAACCAGATTCTGATCACTGATTTCCAAACCATTCAATTTTCATGTTGTCTGTCATTTTGCATCACTCCCAAGACAATATTAAAACTGAAATTACTATGCTGTTAGTGATTTGATTTACATATTAAATTAAAATACAACAGTAACACCATTCATTTCCATATTGTTCCTCACAATAGCCTCAGACTACTTTTCTGATTCAATCAATATTGCTATGTGTATTAAGTGGAAATCTCTTCAAATTTTAACACAAAGATGCACTGCTTTAGCAAATTTACATGATTAATGGCAATCTTTGCCTCAAATACCTTTTAATTAGATTAAAGATAAGGTATATCAATTATGGATAAATCTGCAGTAGTTTAAGACAAGTATAAATTTTACAGCAGAGGTTGAAGAAAGGGTACATAAGTGCTGGATCCATATTAGCCCTTGCAGTTCAGCAATATTTGCAGAATGTGCAGTTCAGCCCTCAATCCTCACCCATGACATCCCACCTCTAAATGGGGAATGTCTCTCTAACTCAAATCATGATGCCATTGGAGTCAATGGAAAAATTTCCAACATTCCATCTGCAATGGCTTTTCACCTCTGTTCTTATATAATACTCTGTAACAAGCAGGTTTTATATTTGGCTATATTAAAATTCATATATGAGGTACTAATGAAAGCTAAATGTCAGATTGTGAAAAGTGGCTCACGTTGTTCCTTTGGTTCACATTTGATTTGTCTCTCCATGTCTCTCCAGCTCCTTTCTTTCTCCCCCTCTACCTTAATAAAATACATAGATACTATTTGTAATTTTGGGAAACTCAGGATATTAATCACTTCCCATACAAAACCATCACAGGCACTTCAAGTCTTGCAGGGAGGTTATGTGGACGTTTACAATCAGCCATTTATTTGCTCCAGCTCTTTTACATCGTTCTTTAAGAATGTGCTTTTTCATTTCACAGCTCACTTCTCTGACTGTTTAGATGGACTGTTTTGCTAAAGCAAGTTTGTCTCTCCACCATCTCCAATATCTGCTGCAGTTATCCCTAATGACTTTACATGACTTAGAATTTCTCTCAAATTTCTTTTTCCATGGGCTAATAAATCTTTCCTCACAACTCAAGGCTTCCACTATCTTTTCCAAATGTAATATTTTATCCTGAAGTTTTTGTTTGTTCTATTTTTCTCCTTTATATCTTTATATTTCAGCTTATTCACAAATTAATTTTGTACGAATTGTTACTATAAATATCCAAAGCCTTTACATGCTACCTTTACATCTCAGTGTCTCACAAAATATATTACGGCTTACCCAACCCATATACAAATTATTTGCAGGAGCTATTTCATTCATTCACTGCAGAAAAGTAGGGTGAAATAAAGAAGTCTTTAACAGAACATTTCAGCATTATGCAATGATTTAAGACAAGAAATAGGGAATGTCATATCAATTGACTCCATGGAGGAATATGGAAAGGCAAAATGCTGTTAACCTAGTTACTGTTTGGGGTAGAGACTTACATGTATTATAATATTTTCTCATAGGGATATAAAATAACTATGACTCATAACGCTCCCAAAGCTACATAAGATCTTGTCCTTCCAGACTTACTGCATCAGCTGTATGCTAATAATGTTTACTGGGGAAAATTTCTAGATAATATATTGTGCATAAAGATAAAGAAATTCAGTGGATTTAAAGTATCATATACTCTGTGTATTACAATGCTCTGTCATGCAGAAAACAATATTTTTAACAAATTCCTCACCAATATCTAGGAACAAGTGAAGTAACTTTGGCAGGGACATCCTTAGCCCCTTAGCAGAATGGAAAAAGGTTGAATCTCTGAAAAAAACCCCATGCATTGGAAATTGACTTGTGCTTTCTGGAAAATCTGTTCAACATAGAGAGCAGAGAAGATCAATGCACAGACAGTCCTCAGAGAAGGTTAGAAACAGCTTTGGGAAAAGTCCTGACTCTTGGACCCAGTGACTGAGCTGCAGGTCTTGTAGAAAAGTGGGAGAATAAATGAAAGAGAGCAGGAAGGCACCAACAAGATGCGCCCTTTAACCCACACCAACAAGCCCTTGTTCATGGGCAGTGGACACTGGCTGGAGTAACACCCAGGGTCTCCTTCTGCCTGTCCTGTGGCCATGGTCCTTCATTTAGCCATGTGAGCAATACATATGTGAAACCCACCCTGTCAAATCCACCTTATGGCCAGTCTTTACAGCATTTTAGCACCAGGCTCGACACACTACCTACTGCAGCACTTCCAGCAGCTTTGACACATGCAGCCTGTCTGTTAGCACAGTTTGAACTGAAGCTTGCTGGGATGACAAACTAAAGCAGCCCGTGAGTGTTCAGGAAATGCTTCACTTTGGTGCATGAAGATGAAAGCCCTCGGTCTCCCGTTTCTAACAGCACCATCTGTTGGCAGATCATTCACACAGGGGCTCGGAGCGGCACCATGGCAGAAGAGATGATGTCTTGCAGTTTTATGCATTAACTTTTCCATGAGTCATCTACTGAGCTGTGCAAAATATTGTACTCAAAGCTACTGAACTCAGGTTTCGATTTTTTATGTTCATTAAACTCTGCTCATGTTACTGAAACTCCTACAAGCTTGGCTGAACTGGAAAGCCAGTGAATCACATTCACCTGGAGACAAACCAGAGGCAAGTGGTGGATAACTGCTGTGTTCCAGTGGAGCTTCACTGGAGACTACAAGGATTCAGCTTGTTCCTCATTATTTAAGACATGTTAAGCTACAGAGGAAAAAGATCATCCCTCAAAATATACTGGCTCCCAAAGCTTCAGAAGTGTGTGCAACTACATCTTTCACATGCTTTTCCATTTATCTCACACCCATGTCTGTCTGCATCGTGTGCCTGGTAACCCTTCTGGCCCAAGATCCACTGTACGACACCATCTCCCTGAGCAGTTTCAGACAACTGCCATTCCTTTAAATCAACCTGGCAGAGAAACATTTGATCATTTTCTCTCCAAATGCAGACTCCCTTCCTCCCCAATAAATCATCCTGGCTTAAGGCCCAGAATGGGCAACATTCAGTTCTGGACCAATGACAATTTTTCTTTACAGATGAAAATGTGGCTGTGTTTAGCATTTTCTTTCCCTACCACACAAAGTTAGGAACAAGAGTTTTATACACTGGTAGAAGTTGTTCCTGCTTCCCAATATTCCCAAGTCCTAGAGGGTCTCTGGGTATCAGATTTCAAATTTTTGCCAGTTTTCTGGACAGAAAAGTAAATTAAGTTATTTTATAACTTGGTTTGTATTTATTGAATTTAATTTGCCTCTCTTTCTGAGGTATGTGATGTCAGGGAGAGGAAATGAGAGCGAATAAGAGCAGAGTAGGAGGAAGATAGATAGGAACCTTCTGAGACAAATTTTCAGTAAGATGAGACTAGAGGCATGGGAAATGTGGCTTGGAAAAGAGCAAAAGTGGAGAGAGCTAGAAACCAGTGTGCATTGTGGCTAGGAGAAGACGAAGATGGAAGTTGCTGTGTGTACTTGTTATAAACAGAGAGAGTGAAGCCCAAAGTCTATAGTGCAATTAAAAAAAAAAAAAAAAAGGTTCTTAGTTGTGTTATTATTAACTTTGTGCCTATGGGTCTGTCCTGAGGTTCAGAATAAAAACCAATTTGTCAGTGATTGTCTTAGCGACTTCATTGACAATCACTTCTTAAAATCATACCCCTGGTATGAAGGAGTATGGGAATTACCACCCGATACATTCAAGAAAGCCCCAGATTTTACTCCCATGCTCATGCTTCTAATCATAGGCTGTTTTGATGATGTGTCCAGCATATTCTCTTCACTTCCCTGGAAAACTGCCTATAAAGTGACTTTTTGTCAGTGCTCTCTCTGGACTGCCCTTCGGTGTTGCCTCCCTCTCAACAGCACCAGTTTCAGTCAAACATGGGGCCTGCTATATTTAAGCCTCCTTCTGGCCAGAGTTCATCAGGGAAAACCCCTGTCTATTATCTTCTCAATGTACATAAGGAATATACAGTGACACATTTGATGACATCTCCCTCTTATCATCCTCCTGCGGTTTCAGAAGGGCTGGTCTTCACACAGAAAAGTGTTTGGGTAACTGCCTAGAAGAGCCACTACGTGTCTGGGGCATTTGCTGATAAAAGGTCATCAGAAAAGACTTCTAGGCATCACTGCTTCCTCCTCCATTCACCCATTCATATACAGCAAAACCTCACAGCCTGCCAAGCCCTCGCAGAGTCCAGGCTCTCTCACATGACTAGTAAATTCTCTCTCTGGGAAAAGTCCTTCTGCTGTTTAGGAGCTCCTTTCACTGGCTGCAACACATGCTTACAATAATCAAGTGATCATTGGGGCACTGCAAATAACAACATTGGCAAAAAGATGTCTTTACTTCCACTTTCTTCTGGGTGTTCTTCATGATAACTAGCACACAAATAGCATGCACAACTCTCACTTTCCTCTAAGTCTTTGATTTAATTACAGACTATACAAAAACATTATATAAAGCAGTATAAAAACTTAATGTGAAGATGCAGCACTGCCTGCTGGTGACAGTGCTCTCTCTTTGTCCATGATGATGCATTTGTATGGGTACTTACTGAATTAGATCAAATCAACTAAAGATTGCCAAAAGAAACATTAAAGGAATAACACTGCAATGTACTTTTGCCACCTAGGCTTATTAGAGTTAATCAATTTTGCATGTAGGTAACAAACTGTTTAGAAGACCTATACTGTAATTGTGTCAGCAGCAAAAGTCTTGGAATTTTCTTGTAATCTACAATAAGAAAAGCCACCTGGAAAATGTAATGTTAGTTTCCAAAATACAGAAGTGAATGCAATGTAAACAAATCTGATTTTAAAGTCTTGTAATATCCTCTCCACATTTATATCTGTTGTAAAATAAATCATGGCAACAGTGTTTATGTGACCATCCTTATAGAAGCAATAGGAATCAGTCTGGTGAATAAGATGATACAGAGAGAGCTAGCCAGCACTGGTGGGTTTTCCACATCTTTTGTATTAAAATTAAAATCTTCATTTTGCACCTCGCATGCAGATCATATTTTCTCAACAAAAAGGAAGGTGCTTCATTTGCTCATTTTGTACTGGTGAATTTCACTTGCTACTTCTACCTATTAAGTACATCTATTCCCAGATCATGTAATATTCAAAAAAAGGAAACAGTTTTAATGAAAGTTTTCAAGGACTTGGAATGAAAGTGTGCAGTATGAGGCTTTCAAAAATGATGAGAATAAGAAAGGTGAGTTCTCAAACTCTCTGTCTCTGTGCTCTTGGCAGCACCAGGCTTGCAAAATTAACTCTTAATAGTTCAGTCAAAAACATACATGAATATATTTGAGAAAACTGGACTGGTGAAGAATAGATGAAATATTATCTGCTTACTGTTAAAGTCTGTATTTCACATTTCTCAGTCACTGAGGTTTTACTACAGGCTATATAATTAGTTTTGATCTAAACTTGATCCCAACACACTAATCTAGAATGTGAGTTTTTATAATCAAGGTAACTTCTATTTCAGCTCAAGGAAAAGCATCATACAAGTCAACAGATAAACCCTAGTTTTATTGAAGTGAACAGCAAAACTTGAATTGATTTTCACGGCACTGTGTTTCACTTTTTGTGACTTTACCAAAAAACAGAAAAAGACAGAGGGAGCGAGAGAGAAGGAGGTGAAGAGAAGGAGGTGGCTACTTTATGGAGGAAAAAAAAAATTAAATGATATTTCTTTCACGCTATTTCATTTTGGTGGGAGAAGGGGCAGGAAAGCAATAAAGAAGAAACATATATGTCTTCTACCGCCCAGCAAAATTTTTCTTTGAACAGACAGTATTAAAGAAATAGGAGGTTAGAGAAAGAAATTGAATATAGATCAGAGGCAATCGTGTAGACATCATGTTCATTGAAATAGTTGCTGAAGAGCAACAGGGGCACAGCACCATGTCCTTCAAGAGCTGGACATCAATATGTAAAGCCACTGTCAAAGCAACAGCAGGGAAGCAAGCTCATCCAAAGAGCCTATTTTGACAAGTAAGGCTAACTACTTTTCCCGTGTTTATTAGACTATGGCTGCTGGGAAATTGACTGTGCTAGTCTTTGCTGAGAGTTAAAAAAAAATCCATATAGACCATTCTGGCTTGAACACGATGATGTTACAGGGTCTGTCTTTCATCTGTGAATGAGTTAATGCATAAAGAACATCATTTCCCAGGAAAGTATAAAGGCCACCACTAAACCATATGTACAAGATTTTATTCTCAGAAAACCTTCAAGATATTATGTAATACCATACTGCAAGATAAGCCACAGTATGCTTTTGTGTAAAACACTGTCATGACTGTTTCTTGATGTTTAGGCTGCATTCATTGCTTGTTTGGATTTCTAGTTCCAAGGGCCAAACACTTTTAACATTTGTGCTTGGTTTTTTTATGTTGCTTTCTGTACCACGATCCAAATTTATTTTGCAGTCACCTACCCCTAAATAGTTTACTAGAAAACAGTTAAGGGATAATGCTTTATACAAGCCTTATGAACAGAGTAGAAAAGATGATGCAACCTTATTCCAATGAGGCAGTGAGGTGGAAGAAGAAGCTTAAGCTTCCTACCATGTTTTTCTTGAATCAATATTAAACTAATGAACTATTATTGTTATGTTATGTTATTATGTTATTCATTCATTATTAATAAATATCAGAAAATATTAGAAATATCAGAAAAGGATGTTATATATAAGATATAACAAATATAAGATATGGTTTGGGTGCATTTGCTCCTCAGTCACAAAAAGAACTGTAGACATATAGAAATTATAGTCCAAATGCAAAACCAAGGTAACACACCTGATAACATATTTGCAATATTTGTGTGCTTGAATATTTGCTGTAAATTTTGCTTGAGTCAGAAACTGCTATTTCCTCATGTACCCACCATTTTGCATTTCATACTTACTAGGAAAAACACATGCAGAAAAAGGCAGCTTTTAAAAACATTCCCAGGAAGGCAATGGCCCTGCAATCCCAGCCCTCATTCTCTGCTTTTATCCTTTGTTAGACAAAAGCTAGATAGGGGACAAACATCTCACAAGGGAAAGAAATGCATTGGGGTTTTCCATAGCAATTTGCTCTCATGAGACTGCAGGCATAGGAAGCTGCACATACAGTCTGGTTGCCCAGAAGGTCTGACAACACTAGAAGTACAGACCTCTAAGATGACTGAATTACAGTGTAGTAAAGATGGCCTTGATCATGGGTGCAAACTGCTCCACAGATGATGAAGTGTCAAACTCATAAACATGAATTTCAGCCTCTAATACCTGTACATCATCATGAGCCTTAAGTATATACAGTCAAGAGAGGCCAGGATATGCATCCCTCCTCACATAAAGAAGGTTTCATTGGAACTGATTCTAAATATCATAGAAATATGAACATTTCAACACACTTATTATTTCATTAATATTCACAACAACTAGGAGGAGAGAAAACAACATCACATACCCTGTTATTTGACTGAAAGAAGAGTCTTCAGTTGATGTCTGAGATTTAGGAACTCTGATTAATATCACCCTAAAAGGTAAGGGGATTATTAGCTCTTAAAAGTAATGACACAAGAGATTTTTCAATCCACAATTTCACATTAGTGAATTTTGCTACATTAAAATTGCTGTATAAAACATTCCAAAGGCATAGACAAAGTTTGAAAATAACACAGTTGTCTAAACTTTGCTTTTCTGCTCAAATTAAACACCTCTGGCATTCAAGGTTCAAGTGAAAATTAAGAAGGTAAAAGCCCTAAGTCATAGATTAAAATTGACATTCTGTGGCAAGAGTGAAATATTAACCCTCACAGTGGCTCTATTGCCACTTTAACATTAACCCTATCAGGAAAGTTATGCCTTTTATACGATGGGTTTTTTTGACCTGAGCAGCTCACCATGTTTCAGGGCTTCCAAATGAAAAGAGAAGTTGACTATGTCTCAGGCAGCTTAGGAGCAATCACAGCTATTGACAAACAGCAAACAAAGTCTCGAGTTTCTGAATGCAACAAGAATCAAACAATAGCACAGAGCTTCTTTGCTTCAACTTTAAGTCACTTTCATTCAAAAGCTCTTTATGCTTCCTCAGTAAGTGACTGCTTCAGTGCTTGTTCAATCATGGGCTACATTTCTGCTTCTTCTCTGTGCTTTATTCCATGGTGCTTCTTACACATGCAGGCTTCTAACTAAAATTATAGTCAATCAAGCCCTGCTCCCAGCTAGTTTAAACTCTAGTCCTTCCTCACATCTGTTTTTGGTTGGGAC
This sequence comes from Nipponia nippon, assembly GCF_047370975.1. Lineage (NCBI taxonomy): Eukaryota > Metazoa > Chordata > Aves > Pelecaniformes > Threskiornithidae > Nipponia > Nipponia nippon. The sequence goes on from NW_028262347.1 coordinate 49,487,015, forward strand.
AGTGATATATGCTTGCATTTTAATCTGGAGACTGTTCTCACCTCAGCAACCTCTTTATCTCTTATGGACAGCTTAGAAGAAGGACAGGATTTATTCATCAGTCTCAGTGTACACATCAGTCCATCTCCTAATTGCATGCTTTTGTAGGACCCAGCACAGGACTGTGGGTCTAACTGGGGCCTTTGGAGCTTAACATAATATAGCATTAAATTATGAAGATTTATAATTGGTGCAATATATCTCGGGTTGCAGCTGTGCAGGCTGTGAGCCCCACAGACAGCTTGCAATGTTTCATGCTCAAAAGAATCATAGAATCATAGAATCATTTAGGTTGGAAAAGACCTTTAAGATCATCAAGTCCAACCGTTACCCTAGCACTGCCAAGCCCATCACCATGTCCCTAAGCACTACATCTACCCATCTTTTAAATACCGCCAGAAATGGAGACTCAACCACTTCCCTGGGCAACCTGCTCCCGTGCCTGACTACCATTTCAGTGAAGAAGTTTTTCCTAATATCCAACCTAAATCTCCCCTGGTGCAACTTGAGGCCGTTTCCTCTCATCCTATCACTTGTTACCTGGGAGAAGAGACTGAGCCCCACCTCGTTGCAACCTCCTTTCAGGTAGTTATAGAGAACGATAAGGTCTCCCCTCAGCCTTCTCTTCTCCAGGCTAAACAGCCCCAGTTCCCACAGCTGCTCCTCATAAGACTTGTTCTCTAGACCAGCTTTGTTGCCCTCCTTTGGACACTCTCCAGCACCTCAATCTCTTTCTTGTAGTGAGGGGCCCAAAACTGAACACAGTATTCATGGTGTGGCCTCACCAGTGCTGAGTACAGGGGGACGATCACTCCCCGAGTCCTGCTGGCCACACTATTTCTGATGCAAGCCAGGATGCTATTGGCCCTCTTGGCCACCTGGACACACTGCTGGCTCATAGTCTATGTGATCTCACCTGTGTTTCAGCTCCAGCTATGAAGCCCCGGAGCTGCATCCACATGGAGATGAGCCAGCATGAATCCTCTGCTCATCCCAGCAGGGCCTGTTTGCTTGGGCTCGGCATCTCAACAGCACAGCTTTAGAACATCTACGCCAGCATCTGGCCAGGCTTGCAGTGCTCGTTCGTCCAAACATGCAATCACTTGCACGCAGCCGAGCAATGAGATAACCCAGTGCAGACCTAGCAGTGATCCACTTAATGGCTTTTCATGTCATAGAGTTGCAGTGGACAGGCTAGTCTCAGAAACAGCAGGAGAACACCAAATCTGTTTTTATATCAGCAAAGAAGATGACAATGAAATGCAAACCCCTTCTGAAAAGTCAATCTGATTGTTTGCTTTTTGGAGTGGAAGGTTTTGTTTTGCATAATCTTTGGCAGGAAGGAGAGGGAACAAGGAAAAAAAAAGGCAGCAAGTTTCTTCAGCTGCAATTTGTGACTCACTGAAAAGTGATTGGTTTGGGTTTGCTGACAGCAGCTGCCTGCTAGCAGTTGTGGCCTTACACAGGTTTAACTTCTATGCTTCACTTTTTTTGCGAAACAAATATAAATCAGCTGGAGAGCTTGACATGAGAGAACTCAACATGTGTGTTTTCTCCTGTTGGGATACTGAATTTTCTTTGACTTTGGAATGGGGGAAGAAGGAACTGGACATAATAGATGAAGAACAGTGAGGAGACACAAAGCTATTTGCCTGAAGAATTAGGGAAAGATAAAAACCTAAAAAGACTTCCATCTACCTGTCACACATGAGGGTTACTGCTGACAAATTGGAGTAAAAAGAAGCACACTAATTGTAGCATTAAACCTATCATTTATTTTACCGTATTGGTCAATGTGACAAAACCAAAAAGACAGGGAGAATAATGAAGCATAATAATGAGGACTATAGTATGTTATTCTTATTATTACTTTTGGAAAATATCGGGTTGGCTCCTCCAATTCTCTGAGTTCACTTTGCTCTCTTTTAGCACATGGTTATCTATTATGTATTGCATTTTGAGTATAGAGCAGCTGGATGTTGTCCCACAGGATTTCTCCCTGTGTATTGGGAAGCTCTGCTGTTGTAAAGACTCTTACAGCCAATGCTTCCTCTCTTGGACCTGCATTGCTTGGCCTAAGGTCAGACATGGGGTGAAAAGACAAGAAGATGAGGAAGTGCATGTTGGACCCAGGCTTTTCTGTGAGCAATTTCCCAGGGGAATCCTGTGGCTGAGGGAGTTTGTCGAGGCAGGAACCAGCACTGATCCTCTGCATCTGCAGCCAGACAGCGGATATCACAGAAGCAAACTGAAACACAGGTTTGGAAAATTCTTTGGAAATTAGCCATGTGCGGGGAATAAAGGGTGATTTATAGCTGAGATTTTATATGTTGAAAAAAAATCCACCAGTCAACTCTCAGGTTAGGTTTGTCTTCCCAGAAAAGCAGGGTTTATCACACTAAAGGAGTACAGATCTCCCACAGAAAAGGAACACTACACTATACTGGAGTGTGTTACATTTTTATTTTAGGTGTTGGTCAGCTTTATTATCCATGTCCTTGAAATTTACAATAAAACTGGTAATTCTAAACAGGTGTGGCTTACAGTACTGTTGTGCCTCATGAACATTTTCATTCCCTTACTAAAGCAATATTAAAATCGTGTCTTCTAATCCACTGCACTTGGAGTTGCTTTCCCACACTTAAAGGGTCATCTGTACATGTTCTCTCAGGCTTCTTTTTGGTCTTCATCTTTCTCTGCCTCTTTTAACTATTTTTCCCTCCCCCGTAACTTGGAAATTTTCAACCTTTTAGGCAGACTATATTTTTTTTTTTTTAAAATCCCACATTTTATTTCCTGAAAAAACCTGCAGTTATTTATTTCTGAAAAAAAGACCCATAGAGACATAAAAAAAAATTATGAGGATTTACATTACTGGAATGCAACTTACACATTAGACATGGCAGATTTGATTCCCCAAAGGTTGCACAGGGTGTATGTATGAAGTTATTTTTAAGTACCGCCAACTCTGAACATGAAAAGTCAATAAATTTGATTGTGTTACAGACAAAGATTATCTTTAAAATTTCTGTCCTTCCAGGTGAAGATAGCAGAAGACTCTAATTTCTTCCTGAAGGTATATCTAAATGCTTGGGTTCTGCTAGCTTTGTTTGCACACAGTCTAAATTACAATGGCTGTTCATTAGTTGCATTTAAGCACAAAGATCATGATTACCACAACTTAACAGGAGGGAAAAAAAGCTTTCTGGGAAGAAAAAAAAAGAACCCGGTGTTTCAACTCTTTCTAAATCTCCTGCCACTATGAAAAGGTAATCTCTGCTTATTTTTTCAGCAAATGTCAACAATGTTATCTCTGCCTATAAATGAATGGATTTCAGTCTTGAAATGCTTATTTTAAGCCTCTGTTAGTGGATGAATTTTTCTTTGGGTAGTCTGGTGCAAAGAAATATTGTCCCCATTACTATTCTGAATGAAGGGAAGAGGAAAAAATTGTAAAGGATTGTGACTGGATTGCAGCTTTGGGCTCTATCCAAATTGGCTTTTGTGGATTTGTAAGATTGCATTATACCCCATTGTGGGAAAGGTAATGTGCATGAGGTAAAATATAAATATGAGTTCTTTCAACTCTAAACAGTTGAAAGAAGCGAAGAGTGCAACTGAAGAGTGGGGCAGTGCAATACAGATATATTTGGTGAATACTTTCCAAAAAATGTACTTAGGGATAATTTTTTAAACACTGTAAAAAGTGCAAATTAATAGAAATTGCTTCATATAGGCAAGTATAAATACATGTCTCTAGAGAAAATGTGTTCAGTGAAGAAGAACTAATGAAAATGAACAGAATATGAAGGTAAAAATAACGTGTTCAAATCAGATTAATGAGGATCACTTCAATATATCCACATACAAAGAAATATTATACAAATTAGAATGAGTAATATTAAAATAAGGAGGAAAAGTGACCTAACACTAAAGGAGGGGTGTCACTCAAAGATTCCTTCATTTTAATCTTTATTCTCTCTGTTAACTGTTATGGATCAAAGAACAGACTCCTTTAACTGCTCCCTGCATCAGTTTTCCAAAGTGATATAAAACAGTAAAAGTGAAGGCTTGTTCACATATTCTTTTGCTCACTGCTCTACCGAAACACGGACTGAAGTGTGTTGTTGCATGTGTGTACCCTCACAGGTGAAATTTTTTCTCCATTTGAGGTCACTGCCAAAACTCTCACTGATTTTTCAATTGGTTCTGTCTTCTACAGTCCACAAGCAGAATGACAGTTAGCACCACCATCTGCATCTCTTACTCTTTTTGTTTTCTCTCTTTCTTTTACATCGTTCAATACTTTATACCATTCTAAGCTTTACGGTTAGGTGAAGCTGGAAGTTAAAGCCCTTCAGGGACTGCCTACTGCCTGTCTTGGCTGTGCCAGATCTCTGGAGAACGTTTTTTTCTTGTTACCACCAATGATGGTCAGGTCCCTCTGCAAGGACATGGTGATTGCTAGGCAAGGCAGGGGACTTCACAGAAACAGCAGCTTCTGCTATGAAAACAAACCATGCATCCTCTTGTGAAAACAAACCCAGAAAGCTTGTCTCCCCAGGGCTGACTAATTTTATCCATATCCTTGGGACAGTAGGATTCAGTTTTGCCTACCCTCCTGCTAAGAAGCCTTGTGTAGGCTTTACCTCTGGCTGTTGTTCAGTGCCCAGAGTCACTGGGGAGACATTTAGACAGCAGTTACTGTTCTGCTTAAAGCCTGCTGAAGTCAATAGAAATGAAAACTTTTCCTAAACTGAGGTTTGGTTTTAGCTTGTTACGCTGAATATGTTACATCATTCAATATTATATTGTTAAAGACTAAACTGTAAAATAATAGATTTTAAAATAATTACGTGGCTTAGCAATTTCTCATTGAGAATTAGTGTCACACTATCGCCAGTACTTGCAAATTATCCAAAATTTCAAGACAGTTTGTGTTCTTCCCCAAGAAGATGTGGAACAGCATAATTAATCATAACAAAGATTTAAATGCATTTAGAGATATACATGTTTTCATAAAATCTCTTTAACAAGTAAATTTAATTCAACATATTATTTCAAGAAATGCATTCTCTTTCTTTTTTAAAGACATAATTAGTAACACTCGCATAATTTTTCTTTGACCAAATCTATTTCAAAATAAATATTGATTTAGAGAAAGTGAAACCTTTCATAACACAGGCTTAAATCTGAGAATATCTTTCTTTTTTATTTTCCATTAAAAATTTTGCATCTTAAAATTTAAGACACTTTAAAAATATAAATAAATGATAATATTTAGAACTTTTATGTTTTGCGAAGAAAAAAACTCATTCCTTCTGAGACAAGACTAAATGACAGAAGTGGAAATTTTAGGCTTGGTTCAAGGTGGGAACTTAGAACCTTTGCTTCAGCCTTATTCAGTTATAATGTTTGTAAATCTATGGGAGAAATCAAAAGGAAATGTGGGATACTCTAGCTGGTCCAGTCAAAGCTGAAAGAAAATGCTAAATAAGCCATAGAGCTTCTAGAGTTATTTCCGTGAAACATGATGGAGGTTTTTACACAGGTAAAAGGTGTGGTAGTATTGCTGACAGGTAATACAGTAGAGGAGAATGAGTTATTTTATCAGGAAGATTTCTATGCAAAAATATCTCTCTCCTTCCTTCTTTATGAACCCCCATCAACCAGAGGAATCAAACTAATGAGTCTATGCTGAGAAGTTATTGAGAAAGCAGCATAACATATTATTATCCTCAGTAATTTTTGCTGATGCAGTGTTTCCATGCAAACTCTTTGTGGAGTCCAATTTGCCAATGTGTTATATTTTAAAAACTTTCATTAGATTATGAAGTAGTGTGGGAACTGCAGAATACCAGATTTCTAGATTTATGAAAAGAAATTAAATGGGCCAAGTTACATGAATAGAATGAAAAGGTAAATGACATTGTTTCAGGCATTCTGCCCAGTGAGGTTCATAATTTCTTGAACATTAATGTACTTGGAAAGGCAGCGATAGCTGAACTTCAACTTGTCTAAGTAAATTTCTTATAATAGCAATAACAGATTTGGTATGAACTAGATGATCTCTTGAGGTTCTCTAATCCTGATTTAAACCTAGGTGCTTATAGGAGATTAAGTTTATTCAGCCATGTTGGCTGGCTGGGTGCCAGTCTCAGCCTATAATTTCTGAACAACTGGCTTATTTCACGTGGGAAGATGTGGAAATCTCAAATGTGTTAAGTTCCTGAAAATGCTGTGAAAATTCACAGCGGCGTGAAGGAGAGAAATGCAAATCAGTGCCAGAGTGCAGGTAAAACTGAGACATCAGCTATAGTCAAGTACTTCTGCAGTGGTTGGGGACTCAGACTTGGTGGCTGAGCTGGAAAGGGGACCCAGACCACCAAATGGTGGCCAGGGATCAAGGAGAGAAGACCTGGAGAGTGCTTGTGGAGTTAGGGTGTTCGAAAGGGGCTGCAGGGTGAACAGTCAGTAGTTCCCAGGAGCCGCACACAGAGACCAGGACCAGAGAAAAAGTGAGGCCAGAGAGATGCTGAAAAGGTCCTTCAAAGCAGGCAAGTATCTCAGGGTCCCAAGAGGAGGAGCTGTGTCTCCAGGGCAGATGCTGAAATTGTCCCTGGAGGGAAAAGCATCTGGAAGGAGATGGACTGTGTGGGATATTCCCCTATGTTTTGAAGCATCTCCCTCAGAGCTTCCCAAAAAGAGTATTTGAACCTGAATATTCCAAAACAAGGAAAGCACTACAGAAAGACAATGAATGGAAACAGCCCAGTAAAAATGGCTAAAAATGACAGGGAGAGGTACAAAATCAGGAATGAGAGAAATTATTGCAATTTGCTAGCTGGTGCCAGTGGTTCTGTCCTTACACATTAGTCAAGACCTGCCAAACCTTGCATCAGATGGCAGAGCTTTGATGTTTATTTAGTATGTTGGCACTGTTAATGTAAAATTAACACACATGTGCAAAACCACTGTTCTGACTCCCTTTATTTGTACAAAAAGTGACTTTCATAAGGTGGTCTGAAGAATCCATATCTTAATGATTTAACATAGAAAAATTACTGGTCTAAGTCATGATATGAACTGCCTATGTGTCCTGTGGCAGGAGTGCTTCTGATGAAGCAGTTTTTTTCCTGTTGAAACTTGCTTTGTTGTATTTTTCATTAAAAGATTATTCCCCAAATTCTTCAGAGAAAAACAAATAACAAGCTTGACTTTCCTGTCAAAAAATATTTTTTATTTCAATGCTTAATTTAGATGACATTTTAAAAATGCATTTTTTTTCAAACTCCCCCAGAAAATCAGCATGCTTTGTTTGACCAAAAGTGAGGTTTTGGTTTACTTAGCATGCTTCTTAAAAACTGGGGAAAATGCACTTTGGTTCATATCGAAACATTTTTTCCAAGTTCATTTGATCAAAGGTGCACTATTTAAATCATAGGTTTGTTCAGTGTTAGACCAAAACTCATCACAGGGCACTTCATCCCCCAAACACATTAACATCTTAAATGTGAAAGGGCTTACGGATCATTATAATCTTTTTCTCTAACCTGCATGACACCAACTTGCCTCTTCAAGTGCTGTTAGTCAGGACTGGGTTGGGGGATGCCAATGCTGCTGCCTGGGAATGAGTCTGGCTCACTGCAGAGCTGCCACAGTGGCACAGCAGAATGACCTCCAAATGAGCACAATTTAATGCTTGTTTCTCTATTTCAAGCGCAAAGAATAATAATTTCTATATATTCCAATGCTTATCCATAATTGTTGGTTTCATAAAAGAGATTTTTTCTCCCCTAAAACCATTTTTGCTTATTTTACCATTATAGTTAAAACAGCATAAACACTAAGAATCAGGCCTATCTGGGATGTATGTGCTTTCCTAGCCTGGCAGGTCCATCAAGATATGAGCCTACAGACCTGCCTCTCTGCTTTAGACCTCAATTATTTTGCAATCTGTACAGCATTTTACCTGTGACTGTTTGTGCTAGACTAGCCCTAAAGGAACAAAAACGTTTCACTTTGTCCCTATTATGAAGCATAGTAGTATCATCCCATTCTCAGCATTAAGAGGTTATTGAGTACTGGAGAGGCCATCAGACACTTCAGATGATCTGGACGGAATGGCATTTTAATGCAAGCATCAGTGATCTGTTTGTCTGCCTGTGACAAGAACTAGAGTGAACAAGTGAGTTACGTGACTCATTTTGAACAGTCACTCTAAGGGAAACATGAGAAGCAATCAACCTAATATCAGGCATTTCTACTCAAGAACTCTACAGGTTTTTTTTTCAATCAATCAAAATAAATACAATAAATGAATATTATGTATTCTACCTTGAAATATATCAGTAAAAATGCAGCCCACATGCAAGAAATCCTGAATCTGTACTGAAAAAAACCCAGGGATCTGAAGTGCGAAGCCAAAAAACAGAGAGAAGAGGCACTGCATAAGGTATAAAGTTGAAAATCAGCCTATTTGAGACTGAGAGAACTCAAACCCACCTGAACTCAGGTCTGCCTACCCCTGCTTGTGTGCCCTAAGCACTCATTTCTCTCTCCCTCTCTCCTACTGGTCTCATGTATCTCTTGTTGCTTGCAGCAATAAAACCATTTAACCTTGCCTTTCGTCTCATGGCTAGAGCACTCCCCAGGGAAGGCGCTGAATTGATGACAGATGCCCTCCAGTGTGTTTTCTGACCGCCAGCACACAGGACTTCGGGGTTTCCCCTCTGTGACCCCTCACTCTTCCCAGGACCAGTGTAGAGCCCTGCACATGTGTTCAAGCTTTACACCAGAAAGCCTAAAAATATGACATATTGAATTGCTTAATTTATAGGTGCATATGTCCATTATTGACTCTAGGCATAGCTGCTTGAAAAAAGTCATAATAGTTAACCTTAATAAATGCTTGAGCCATGCAGTGAAACCACACAGTTTATTGCAATAAAATAAAAATTGTAAAAGCCTTATTCCCCTTTGCAAGCATACCCAGAGGGTCAGTGAATATTTATAACTAAGGAGCAAATATTCTTCTTGTCACCCTTCACATCTGCCATTTACAAGGAAGGATTGCCTAGGAGATTCTTTAATTAACCTAAACATTTCAGTCAATGGCCAACAAAATCACCTTGTGCATTATAGTTTTCTCTAGGCATCAAATATATGAAGAGTAGTGGTAGCTGTTACAATTCAGGAAAAAGATGAGATTATAGAAACTAAAACCTGCAATATGAAATTAATGATATTCATAATCTTTCTTTTTATTAATATTAATGTGCACCCTCCTGGATACACAATAGAGATTTCTAAATCAGGACACATTTGGCTTCATATGTAATTTTTAATATTTTTATGAATTTCTAAATCTAATGACACCTTTTGCTTTTTACTTTTGAATGATGTACTTTCAAATGATGTATTTATATGGGTAAACTCAGATAAATGGCTTTGCATTTTCTATACTTGCATGTACTTTACGTCTGATGGATATTCTGAGGTAGCTTTCCACTATGCCTGTATTAAATGGCCTATTGATCCCTCCAGTTGTAAATACCCACAGCACGCTCATTTAGCAGGAATGCAGTTCAGCTAAAAAAATTTAAATGGTATAAATGATCCATCTGGAAATGACTGTCTTCTTGCCAGAACACCATTTGGGATCCATTCTATCCAGCCTGGCCCAAGTCACTGACACTATAAAAAAAGTCTACGGAGTGTATTCATTTTAATATGTTATATATTATGCCACCAAATTAGTCACAGTATCATTCATCTACAAACACATAATTGGGAGCCATGAAATGTAACTGTACCATGGACCAGCTGGGTAGCTGAGGAATCTTTCCACAGAGTAAGAATGGCTATAATCCAGCATTCAAAGCAGTCTGCCTGACTCTGATAGAGGACTCACACCTGGGTTTTCCAAACCTCAAGTGTGCCAGCTGCCCCTGATAATCTCTGTCTGTTCTTGTGCAGAAGTGTTTGTATATGTTTAATGCTTATAAAATGTTTGCAGGATCCTACAATAAGGGGTACTGAGAGACATAATCTGGCACTGCTATAATATATATTGCTGTTATGAGTATCTGTGAAGTCTAATTCTGTTTTCTCCTTCAGTCAGGTTTTGATTTTGTTGCAATGTATCATGAGGTACATTAAAATTTAGACCCAACCCCAGTGTACCCCTTTGAAGTTAACTTTGAAACGTTTAATTAATGAAAGCTGAATGATTTGCTGCATGAGAGTCACAGCTGCAAAGCTAAGGCATTTTGTTAGGTCACTTTATAAGGGCTTGATGGCTAACTAGAAATATGGGAGCTTCCAGTCAGTCCTTCATGAAGCCTTTTAAACAGTCTCTCACATCTGCTCAGAAGCTGCCTGAAATGAGAACTTGCTCTCATTAACATGCCCATCATCAAAGACGAAGTTTTTTGTTAAAACTCTGCGCTGATGGAAGAACAGGGATTTTTGGAATAGTGCTAGCCCTGTTTTCCAAACCTCACTCTGGGAACACAATTGGCTGGAGGCAATCTTTCTTCTGCATGGAATGAGAAAGTTTCTGTGGGGCAGCAATTTTGAGAGGTGTTAGAGGTATTCCTTCCAAGTGACATTAAAGATTCCTTAGAAACAACGTAGGTGAAAAGTGTAGGTTCTGGGCAAAAAGATTCAGGGACAGATTCAAGGAGCCAGTGGTCACATGCAGAAGCCCCTAACCTGGAGCCATAACCTTTTTGCAGCGATGGTGCTGAATGCAACAGTCGATATGTGGGTGATTCCTGTTTGCCTGTGACCACCCGGCAACTCTTATTGAGGCCCACATATCAAGAGTGCAAACAGCTTTCCCTGAGAGCTGGGGAATGAACTTATTGTCCTCCAGTGAGCTCTTGCTCACTGACTCCATTTCAGTCCGACAGCCAGGAATATGCGAGGGGGCGTGAATTAAGCAATAGATGTCTCTTTTACTTGAAGACAGAACTAACATTGTAGTCAAAAATTTTGCAAAGCTTTAGGGTTAGAAAGAGAGCTGGAGTGACTTTTTAAGGTTGCTAAGACATTACAGTCCTCACTTCACTTTCTGATCAGACACGGGTTTGGGCTATCTCATGAGCTGTAATAATGTCTTGCAATGCAATCAAGCAGAGGAAAAAACCAGTGTGCTCCTAACTACCTACAGGAACTCTTTATGCTTATTCTATTTTAACACAGCGGGTTGCTGCTTCACTGTTTCATTTGTGTGCTAAGCTGTTGACAAACCGAAAATATGAGATGTGTTTGAGAGGAAAGTTCATGTGATGAAAATACTGTTTGTTTTATTTAAAAGATAAAATTGAAACCAAAGTTAGAAACATTCTGGGAGTTTTAAGTAGTACTGCAAAGGTACTGCAGAATTACCGTAACTTCTCTTCCCAGGTATTTTCTTTTTCATGTAAAACACATAGCTGTAAGGCATCTATAACTGTAAAAGGTAAATCTTTTTCGCATATTCTGAAGAGATCAAAGTTATAGAGAAAGGTTCAGTACTTTGCAATGACTTTATGCCCATGAGACTAAATAAACTTAAAGCAATTTCTCTGGAAAACCATGTGCATAGTTAATCTCGGTTCAGGATAGTTCACAGTCCATAGAAATAACAACACAGTTACCTTAATCTGACAAAACATATAAATTCTTTTGTGCAAGCTCAGGAACATGTTTTATGGTGAAATCTGTGTGTAGATTTAACACAGAAAGGAAAATTAAGCTAGTTAGTAGGCAGAAAAGTGTTGGGGAGGACTGGAGTGATGACAAAGAGATTTCCTCTCTTGCTTGAAAGTAGAGAAAGAAAGGATCAAGAGATTGGCAGGAAGTGGGCAAGTATTTGGGCTATGATTATGAATGTAATCATTACAAAATACCTTCACCATTTTTGACAGGATGAAACCTCTCCTTTCCCTTACAATGACCTACTGCAATTCTTTGAGTTAGGTTTTGAATATGAACTTGCCCAGCAAGAGGTGGTCTTGTGTCACTGAAGTGAATGGCAAAGCTCCAGAAATTACTTGAAAAGGAGCAAGAGTAAACCCAGAAAAATAAAAACTTAATGTGAAATTTAGTTCCAGTAAGAAGTTTCTATAGTATTTAAGCATGATTCACCTGCTTTGAATTAATACCTGTTTATTCACCTGTTTATTTTGATTAGTTATACATTCCATATTCCTGTGTCATCACATTATACATTATGGAAGCTACTTGGAGATAGCTGTTCTTGAAATTGGACTGTCATATGAATTACAAGTACAAGCTTTCTCAACTACTTGGGGTTTATCTCAACTTTCCAGAAAACAGGGGTATTCACAATACTTTCTTTTTTAAAAAATATGAAGAAAAAGTGCATGAGTGAGAGCACAAAATTAATGTTTTCTATGCATTAAGGAACATGATCTAGCCATTCATCATGCTTCCATTTGGTTTTCAGGTCACTTCCTGACCCTATTTGCAGAAATTAACACTGCGATTTTTGCTAGGCATCCAAAGTGTTCAGGTGAGAACAGTCCAACGAAAAGAAGCAAAGTACACATTTACCTTTGAGCAAGGAAATGATACCAAATGTCAAATCCGTTTAGAACCATTATGGCCAGTAGTTAGTAAGATAAGAAAAATGCTAGTGGATGAAATAATGTTTTCTAAACAATTCTTAATAAAGCCTCCAAATCTCCATATACATTGAGAATCACAAATAAAGATTATTTGGGAAAATTGCACATTTTTATTCAGCAAATTTATTTAATATGCTTTAAATCTAATTTAAACCAATGGAGCTACTGTTTCTTAGTAGATGCATGCCGCGCTGAATTGGGACTTCCAACTGTTCTGCACTTGAAGGGTCTGGCTGAATCCCTTTCTGAAGTGAAATGCCTTACCCAAACACCCTTTTCAAGAAAGTGAGATTAAATGAAAAAACACTATGATCATCAAACAACTTCTATCAAGTATTTAGCTACATAAAACAGAACTGAGAGAGGAGTTAGATTCAGATTTAAGACATTGATTCAGCAATACAAATATGTAGCTTTCATGCCCTTTGCTGCTGAACAGACTTTGCAATGTGGAATTACCGGCTGAGGTTTCTAATGCAAAGCATAGGTATGATTATTGTCTAAACAGGGAGCTGCTAGTGGGAAAATTAAAAAAAAAAAAATCCAAAGAAAGGAGCAGCTCAGGTGTGAGTAGACTGAAGACAATGAGAAGGGAATTCTCTCTCTCTCCTTGGCTGTGGGTTTGGATGCTCACTGTCTGCATGGGACACTCACATTCAATATATGTCCTATTCCTCAAGTTCATGAAGGCACCACAGGGCTCTGAGACCTGTACAGAAAAGTCTCAGACTACACTATTGAAGATGTCTTACTTGGCACAACAGAGTTGAATTCCACTGAAAGCAGCAAGAACTAAAGCCAAGTTTCTTTAGGGAAAGAGATTTTGGTGTTCAACCATTCAGACTTCTCCCTAGCACAAGGAATGTTTAAGGGTTCCTGCAGACAGGAGCTAAAAGGACTTCAACACCAAAAATGACATTCTGGGATATACTGTTCCTCAGCGAATTAGTGCACTCCTGACAGGTGATCAGTTTCCTTTAGGAAAGATATATGTTAGTAGGCAGATGAGTAAAGGAAGGAGAAAGCCCTAGTACCTTTTTTTCTCTCTTTTTGTAAGGAGTGCTTTAGATACCTTGTATTATGTCTCTGGATGTGAGTGGGGAATGCCACATGCATTAATCCTCTTGCAGAGGTGTGGGCTAAGAGCTGAGTTTCTCTGCACTGCTGAAGCTAAGGATGTCCTTCCTATTGCTGTGGTGAGGTGCTGTCCTGGGGAAGGCTCCTGCCTCCTGGACATAGCACCCCTTGGGTGTGTGTACCTGGGGAGGAGATGGATGCCTATACCGTTTGGCAAATGGTGCCTGGCATAAGTGATGAATGGCTGTGGGTGGATTTTCTCTTTCTCTTAATCTGATTTTAAATATTTAATATTTATTAGGAAGAAACCAGTTTTAAGGATGTTCTTCAGCAAACCAGCTATGTTTTGATTCAAGACTGGGAGTGATTTCTCTCTAACTCTGATGACTGATCCCACATATAAACATTTCCTCAGTGGCAAGGAAGAAATGTTTTAAATGGACACGTGGTCGCAGGGAAATGTTACATGTCAAGTCAATTTATTTTGGGAACCAATAGTTTGAAAGGAAGCATGATGCTGTTGCACAGTTTGTTCTTTCTTTATGAAACTTTGCTTTAAATTTATTAGGCAAAGGAGACCAGATGTCTTGGCTTTACCAAGGCAACCGTTTTTTTAAGAGCCTATTTTAGTGTTTCAACAATTTTTACTGCAATGCTAAAATGGCTTTTTTTTTTTTTTTCTGCTATTAAGCAACTCCCACCCTGAAGTACCATCTGCTGAGAAATGTTGAATGTCTTTTCCATTTCTCAGTACTTAAATGTATTTATATAAAGGAAAAGAAATCATGGTGTGTATATGTCTGTGTGTGAGAAAGTATGTGGAAAACTGCATGAGAGAAAAGAGATATTATGCTGTGGTATGCCCATAGGAAGTAATTAATGGTAAATGCTCCATGACGAACTCTAGCCTTGACTGGAGCAGTCTGAACAGTAAAATATATCAACACAGAATAATTTATTTGACTTCTGATTAATTTCTATATCACTTGATAAATATCTCTTAACTATTTAAGAGTTTAAGAGACACTGAACTACTTGGAAAGACAGGAAAAATATTAGAAAGTACATTATTGGTAAATGTTATTCTGTCTATCAATTATATTTGTGAATGCATGTGCTGGTTTTGACTGGGATAGAGTTAATTTTTTTCTTAGTAGCTGGTATGGGGCTGTGTTTTGGATTTGTGCTGGAAACAGGGTTGATAACACAGGGATGCTTTCGTTACTGCTGAGCAGTGCTCACACAGAGTCAAGGCGTTTTCTGCTTCTCACACCACCCCACCAGCGAGGAGGCTGGGTGTACGCAAGAAGCTGGGAGGGGACACAGCTGGGACAGCTGACCCCAACTGACCAAAGGGCTATTCCATACCATATAATCTCATGCTCAGCACAGAAAGGCAGGGGAAGAAGAAGGAAGGGGGGAACGTTCAGAGTGATGGTGTTTGTCTTCCCAAGTAACCGTTACACGTGATGGAGCCCTGCTTTCCTGGACGTGGCTGAACATCTGCCTGCCGATGGGAAATAGTGAATGAATTCCTTGTTTTGCTTTTCTTCCTTGCGTGGCTTTTGCTTTACCTATTAACTTGTCTTTATCTCAACCCACAAGTTTTCTCACTTTTTTACCCTTCCAATTCTCTCCCCCATCCCACCCATGAGGAGTGAGTGAGCAGCTGTGTGGTGCTTAGTTGCTGGCTGGGGTTAAACCACGACAATGCATTACTGGTGCTAACTAATGAATACAATCAATAAATTAAATTTCAAGACAGGAAGATGACTCTTTCTCAGCTAAGGCACAATTTCATATATTCTTTGAGGAATTTTTCCATGTTTTCTCACTTTTTCAAAACTCCAAAGTTCTTAAATTTTATTATTTGCATTATTACTTGCCAACATTTGTGATACCACAAATGTTCAAAATCAACTTCAAAATATTTTTTTTTCTAAATTTCAGCAGCCCCAAACAAGTAATAACAGCATATCTATCCATCTGGCCCAGTAAGGAATTTAAAGTTGTACTGTATTGTGCAGAGATAAAATATTACTCATAGAGTCTGAGGATCTGTTCGCACAAAGAATCAGTGAAGATTATCACTACTATCAATTTATTTCATGGCACTTGGCAAATCCTTTAGTTCAAAATTTTCAATTTTGATGATTAAACATGTAAATTAAGAGCATTAAAATATTAAAAGGACACTTATTGAGCACACATAACTTTTGCTGAATTCTCAGAAATTGCTATTTGCTTATCTGCTTTGATTCTGCTGCTTAAATTAATCTGCTCCATGTATAATGAAGTCCAAAAATATTGCCTCAATACTTTTACCACTCCTTTTCCATATAAGTGTATCTCTGCACCAGCACACTGTACCTTTCTAATTTTAATGAATTTGTCTTCTAGGTACTAATAAAAGTTAACAAAAATAAACATTTTTAAAATATATATATATATATATATATATACTCAAAAATATGTCTGTACCAATGATGTTTTTATAAGAAATGGTACATATTCAGATACAGTTTTGCTGGAGACTTCCCAAATGAAAAACAACAATCAAAATATGAATTTTATATAGAAATTAAAAAGGAAATATCCACCTAGTGCAAGTGTTGATGTACTTAGAGTCACAGCTTGATACATTAGCCAGGAAAGTTTTCCACCATAGGTTAGGTAACGTTTTTATGTGAGAACACAATAGATATCTGACAGTTTATTCTGAATAGTGTCCTTACAATGATGAATATCAAATGAATTAATATTAAAATGCAAAATAAAGTGAACACTTTTTCATGTGAAGTGGAAAGTACGTCTGTTAGTATGATATTATTCTTGCTGATTTCTTTCAGTTTATAATAGGGCTCTAACTAGTGGTTACAAAATGGCTCTAAAGGGATAAAGGTTATTGTCACAAGTGCCAGTTGAGCTGGTTTAATGGGGTTTTTTTGCAATGCATTTGTGAAACACACAGAGGCAATTTCCTCATTCCCTGATAAGCAGGACTGCTGGGAAGTAGTTGGTTTTGATTAAGTGCAGGTGTAGGTTTGTATGTATTACCCTTTGAATGCTTTCTAAATAACCAATGGAGTGGAAGTGTTCTGTTACTAGAGTGATTTGAAATGTCTTTGATAACATTTAATATTTCTGAAAATTGCAGTTGAACTTACTGTCTTCATTGCTAAGTGAAAACTGGAACATTTTAATCAAGGTTTAAGTTCAACTTCTTTCTGTGCCATTTGCTTTCCAGTAATACAGGGCTAGATGGACTTTTTAGTCCCTTTTGGATTTAATTAGTCCCCAGTTTCTTTGCTTGGGAAGAGCCAGACACTGCTCACCTCTCACACTGTGCCATCTGCAGGGTGGTGGACACCTGTATGGAACTGAAAGCAATTGCCAAGGCCTAAAAAATACTGTTAGGTAAAAGGGCTGCTGTGGAGAGCAAGGGATGTCACAAGTGACAGAGACACATTTCAGAGATGATCAGCAGCGCAACCAGGTCCACAGCTTCCCGGTCTCCTGCAGTCTTCTCTAAACAAATGCTATATTCAAAATCAAGTACACAGTGGTTCCTTCACCACACCTCCCACTACATACCCAAATCTGAAATCAAACACAAGCTGACTCAAGCTGTGTTTTGCTATCCCCGAATAACGTATTTATTTACCAGCTGCTAATCTTGAGACAGGTGAAGGTCAAAGACTGGTACAGCTTTCTTTCCAGAACAGTTTCTTTGTCTTTTGCTTTTAGCAATCTTCAGCAGGAGCTTTGTTTTCAGTGAGTGGCTGTTGACTTCAACAGGTACATACAGAAAAGCTCATTTTTCAAAACAGAATCCTTAATATCATGCACCAGGATCAATTTATCTTAAAATGCATGAATGTAATCTGTATAATGTTTATTCTAACCTTACTCACAAATCATCATTTTTTTTTTTCCTTTCAAAAGAATCAAGAGGGTCTGGGGGCTGGGTTTTTTGTTGGTTTTGTGGTTTTGGAACTGAACTGTTTCATTATCCCTAATTATATGATGAGCTACTCAGAAAATAAAAGGCACATTGAAAAATAGCTTGAAAAGAACAAAAATAGCCCTACAGTTAATTATGTTAAAAATACCAAACACTTGTCAGTATCTCATTAACATCTTAATGAGGGGAAATAACCCTCATCTGTCTTTAAAAAAAAAAAAAAAAAAGTTGCTTTAAAAAAAAATCCCAACCTAGTTTGTAAATTTTGCACCCTGCAAGAGATGGATTATTTCTCCTCATTAAAATCCTATTAACAAGGTATCTAAGAGTTGCAAAGTGTGAAGAGAACAGTGAGGCTTCTACTCGGGCTGTTATTCTGCTTGTGTCCTGGAGGAAGATTAATTAGACTGCAAGACCTTATATTAATAGGACTCATTAGAGCAATAGATCTGTAAAGGAAGGGAATGGAGCCTGGAAAGCTATGATTTGTGGGGTGACAAGCGACACATAAATTGCTCTCAGCCTGCATTTATTTTCTCAGTATAGTCTCTTCTTTTTGCTGTGATGAGGTTATGTCCTGGGCTAGGCAGGTAAGAAGGATGAGTCCCAAACAGATTCCTCCTTTGATTTTGGAAGGTTGGTAAGCCACACTCTTGGCAGCAGTGATAAAATGTTTCCCATGGGCTCTTGCAGGGACTGACAGCAGGATGAGAATAGCAATGTAGCTGCACTGGTCTAGGAAATGGTAATACCCACACTGAGGATGTAACAAGATCATAAAATATCTTTATTCAAATATTGCAGTGCTGGCATATCAGTCTTTTCTTTCATGCTCTTTCAAAAGGTTAACATTCCTCCTAATTCTTAAAATAGTATTTAAAAACTACAATTCTTCCACTTTCAATGCTATTTAGCTAAGAAAAAGATTTTGGAAGTTCAGATGGTTAAAGTAGAAAAAGTTCCATTTTAAAAAGTTTAATGTTGATGAGTTTTGATTTACATAATTTCTCTATGACATTAGTTGAGACTTTTTCTTGTGTGTCTTTATGTCTGAGTTTGTTCAGCCTCCTCATCCACCTAGTGGGAGCAATTAAGGACTGTAAAAGAATACATGGGAATTAAACAATCATTGCCATGAAACTTCAAAGTATTCAAAGATTCTATCATCAAACAACTCTTAAAATAAGAGTGGATGTGAAGGGAGAGGACGCAGGATATTTATGTCCCTAGAAAGGTTAAATATGATATTGCTCCTTCTTCATATAACCAAAAATAAGAGTATTGGTCAATACAATACTCCAGGCTGTTTCTTTTTTAAGTTCACTGGGGAATCCAAGGATTTTGTAGGATTTTAACTACAACTTTAATACAAATGCTGCTTAATTTGGAAGAAGTTATGACAAGCTTTTAAAACGTGTTGCTAATTGTTTTTTCATCATATGCTGATAATATGTAGTGCACTTTGAGACATTTGCAGGACTGGTCATCACAGTCTTTGTCCCCTCCCTACATAGAAAGATAAATTTTAAGCACAACAAATAACTTCCATATTGACCATTATATGCTAATGATAGCTCATTAACAGTTCTAAATATTCTTATGTGTCAAGAAGAAAAGTCACTAGAATAACTTCATTCTTCCACCAATATAATCTGTCTGAGGAACAGGTTTCCCATAGTTTCAATCTGTAGCTCCCCCTCCCATACTTTGGATTAGAAAAAAAAAATCTTGCTTCCAGAGCATATTATTTATGAACACCTAACAGTGAAAACTTTTCTTCTGAACTGTAATCTTTGTTCCTTTAGGAAGTTAAACGATCTCTCGGCAGTCTAAGCATGTCACTGAGCAAGACTGCTAGAGGGAAACTACTTCACCCTAGACCTTAGCTATGCTTTCAGATACCAGTAGCCTTTCTTAGGGATTTAATGCTGTTAACTACAAAAAACCATCTGAAACCCCCTTTATCAACACTTTTCTGTTTTAATTCTTGAAAAGTATGCTATCCTGCTGCAAACATATTTGACTACAGTATTACAAGTTAGACATCACAGTAGCTGAGTCTACAGACTTTTTCAATAAAGCCGGTATGACATTGCCTCTAATTTATAAATTAGCACTTGATAAGTTATCATTTTTAGTGTACAGGGAAGAAAAACAGGTGATGACAAGACTTGATTTTACTACAATAAAATTGGGATAAACTGATGGAGGAAAATGAATGTAAAAACAAAACACATTCATGTTCAGGTTTACACGCTAGAGTCCTCTGCTTAGAGTGCATGTTTTTTACATAAATATTTTTAGATTTAGTATGATCTTACACTCCTTGAAGTTTTTTGCGTAGGTAACTCAGGCCTGGTTACTTGGAAGTTTTATTTTTTTTTTAATTGAGTGGCTGCAGACAGCTTATCTATACAAAGCATTCCACCGTTAAAAACACAAACAAACAACCAGCAAACCAGCTCACAGTTTTCTTTTCTCTATCATATTCTAAAGTGACACTGATAAAACAACTTACACCTACTGATTACAAAACAGCACAATTTCACATCATGAGATGCTGTGACTGGGGTACTTGTGCATTCTGTGTCAGGGTCAGGCAGATGTTCTGCAACATGCTGATGGAGCAAGTAGAGAGGTGTGCTCTACTGGACAGTTACCATGACTATTGATTACCAAATGAAATAAGCTTCAGATCTATTTGTGGAAGGTATCTGCAGCCTAGAGGAACATCTGCTGATGATCCATATTTTTATTATGCTTTGAACTCCTAAAAACATACAGTGGCATTTCTGAAAGGTTTGGGTTTGTGATATACTAAGTCTGCATCCTGTAGCTTTGCGTTCTTCAGAGAGATGTTGGAGGCTCACATTCAAAATGGTGCATCTTATAGATAATGGAGACAGCTGTGACCGTATGCTGCCAGCCACTAAAATTCAGCAGTTAACGCGTCACTGTGTGCAAGATGCCACAATTATTCTCTATATTATGTAATTGAAAATGGCATCTACTAGCTTTTTAGTTTTGACCATTGTAGCCATAAAGAGACCGTTCTTTTCATATAAAAAAACAGTCTAAAAATACATTATGCATAATACTCATCCATTAGTGTCCAATAATTAACACTTTGCTCTATCTGCATATCTGTACAAGGACTTTTTCCCCTCCCCCAGCTTTTGCAACACCCTACTGAAACAATCATAGCTACCATTTAGACAAGCAACAAACTAAGGTTTTATTACTTTAATTTTCCAGACAAATTACATGATGGTAAATTGCAGCACATGGAAATACCTTTTGAAAGATGCAGAGGGAGGCAGACATTATGTTTTGATGAAATAAGCTACCTAGATTTCCAAATGAAAGGCTTGTTTTATGCTCCAGCCTGTTGCTTGCTTTAACTGCTTATATATGTCTCCGGTATTTTAAATAATACAAATGTACAGCTATATTCAAACCATAAGATGCACAAATTAAACTGTTAAATATCATAATGAATTTAGAATGCCAGTCATAGCCATTTATAATCTCCAGCAGCAAGTTTCCCAGCCTGCCAAACCCTTTTGCTTTAAACTGAATGTCAAAGCTTTATCTATATTTGTTCTTGAACGCACTGCAGGAGTGCAATGCATTCTTTATTTGCAAACTGTAGGAAATTTTCTGAGTAAATACATAAATTGGCAAAATCTATCTTAATGGAAAACCTATTATTTTAATTACTAGGTAGTGGTGTACACTTTTGCTTTAGACTTTTTTGAATTAGTAATTAATGGCTTCATCATGAAAAGCATTTATTGTTTTCATTTCAGGGAATTCAAATGAAGATAACTCATTTTAGAGAATGTTCAATACTACCCCAGCCTTATCAAAAGGACAAACAGGACCATATGGGAGTGAGGGAGCAGGATGCAGGTTTAGGAACAATTGAAGCCAGAGAAACCTTAACTGTGAAATAAGATACACAACCATTTCTGATTATTGGTATTAACGACTGTTTATCTTGCAAACTCTGTGTTGCTAAGACGTAGATGTCATCTTCATCAGTAAACTGGATGTAAAACTTGTTTACTGGAGAAAAAAAAGGAAAGAAACACAGCACAAGAGTATGAGAAACCTGATTAGGAGACATGTTAAGCCCTGGATATTGTCATAAAGACATAATCCAGTTTTCCTTCACAGATACCAGCAAATTTTCAGCAGGCTTAGTTTAGTGCCCTTCCTTTTCCACTGCATGCCCCTACTCCAAATAGCATCAGAGCATACTCCAAAAAGAAAATTTTTTCCTTTACTTGATGTTGATGTAACTAGTCTTTGGACTGACTCAAATCCTCACAGCTCTTTGGACTCTTGAAATTGTTTTGGGTAGCTGGCACTTATTTGGATTTGCTTTCTCTAGAGAGAAGGAAAAAACAAATCCAGTTTATCAAATTCATTGAGTTCACTTTAAATACTAGCCAAGCTTTAAATGTGAACAGCAAGTTTTATCCTTATCAAGCAAAGGGATACAACTGGCTTACAAAACAGAAAGCATCTATACAAAAGAGTAGCATTTAAGAAAAAGAGAAAGAAAAAAAAAAAAGAGTGAGAAAACAAAATCTCAAAATCTACCTGCAATCAGGCTATTCCTCCAACTGGTGTTCAGGGTTTTGCTGAGGTCTTTCTCAGAAAAGTACTGAAGGAACGAACCCAAAAATATTGTGCCTTTACAACAGCTGGTGTTAAGATTTTATAATGTATGGACCACTATGAATTTTTTGGCAGGTAAGCAGCTTTTTTGAAAAAAAAAATCGAATAGGGCTGTGTTTTTAGTTACTTTTGTAGGCCCTTTAGGAATAGTTCATGCAAATTATTCACCAAAGTGTTGTCTTTTAAAGTGGACTTATGCCTTAGGGTTTCAGTTCCTTATTTAAACCTGAGGGTTTTCATGTCGCTACTGAACTGCAGTCAGTTCTTAGTGTTTTAAAACCTTTCTGTTGTGGGTGGTTTGGGGTTTTTTCTTTTGTTTTGTTTTGGTTGTTTTATTTTTTTTATATACTTATGTCAATTTAGGGCCTCTTCTTGTGCTTCACCACTGCTTGGTTTGGGTTTGACATTTATAAGAATCACCTGAAAATAAGTATACTCTGAGGATCTTTGAAGTACTGACCCTGTTACACATTTTTACCTTTTTTCTCTTCAAAAGTCAGTTGAATTTCAGCTCTTCATTAAATATTATGGATATTTTTTTCAAACCACAATCCATTTTTTTTTTTTAAAGTTTGGGAGGCTGTTGGTTTTTTTTTCTTTTTTGATTTTTGGGGTTTTTTTAAGTGTTCATTTTTAGAAAACCACATAGAACTCATTCCTATATGCTGCTAGATTTAGGACACCCCAAGTGACAGGCTTAACTGTAATGGCTGCCCAAACAAAGACTTCATTCTTATCCCTTGTAGTGAAGGTGGTCATTTTCCACCAGCAGAGTGCAATGGTAGAAATGCATTTTACAAGATTTTTTTTCCCTCTTCTTGATTCATACAATGATTTGAAACTTTATTCTGCTATTTCCTCAACAGTGATGTTGAAACAGAAGAAAAACCCAAACTGCAGATTGCAGTTGCATGGTTGTTTTTTTAATCTGTAAGATGACAGAGAGCACTAAATGTATTGAACTTTTTAAGCATAAAGAGAAGGAATAACAGCCTGATGTTTTAAGCAGAAATCACCATGTATAAAGATATGCCTGGAGGCAGAGATAGAATCTGGAAAATTAGGCGAACTTTTGTGCACAGAGAACCTGAGGAAGGGCTTCTGCTCCTGAAAGCCTAATTTTCCAAGTTAGTATAGCAGAAGCTATGACTGTATTTATGTATCTTGTCTTGTCTATGTCCTTAATTTGTCATGACTCCAGCACTAAATTATGGAAGACAAGTATCTTCTGTAAAGGCAAGAAATGTAGATGTGATACAGAAAGGAATGGATGTGGCTGAGATGTGATAGAGTAACGAGTCACTGAGCTCACTTATTACTGTTCTATACCAGAAAATGAGAAATCTTTGTACTACCCTAATTAGATGCAAGTGTAGTGGGTGGATCTTATTTTATAAGACTGTCACGTTATTGTACTGTCTGTGGAATATTTTGCTTTCACTGCTGATTTGTCTCAGCTACAATGTCCAAAAGACTGATTTTGCCACATGGATCCCAAAATCTGAGCTTTACGATTCTGCAATGTGAATTTTGTGGTAAAATCATAATTTGGTAAAATCATAATTCAGTAAAATCAACCAGTTAGGCCATCTTCACACACCATCACAGTACTGCAATAATTTTTGCGTGGTTCAGAGATGGATTTTTTTCTAATGGGTTTTTGGAAAATGTGTCCTACACATTGCATTGATCCACATCTCCCTTGCAATGATGCATTAGTTCCTGAAATAATTTGTAAGGATGGACAGCATTGAATGTATTAGTTGGTCATCCTCTATCTGCATTTTTTTGCGTGGCCTCCAAACTCAGGTGCTCCAAATTTTGGGGCTGTTAGTCTGCATCGATGACCTGGCTTGAGCCATCAAGGAGCACGGGGTAAGGCAAACTATAATTGTACATACACCAGTAATATGACATATCC
Source organism: Nipponia nippon (assembly GCF_047370975.1). Taxonomy (NCBI): domain Eukaryota; kingdom Metazoa; phylum Chordata; class Aves; order Pelecaniformes; family Threskiornithidae; genus Nipponia; species Nipponia nippon. Next base: position 49,511,340 of record NW_028262347.1, read on the forward strand.
TGCCAGTCATATTTGCTTTAATTTGGGAGGGGAAAAAAAACCAAACAACAAATTGTTAAATCAACTGGAATATCCTCTAATTACCAGTAGTGCTAATTTGATCAGGACCTGCTATAATTTAAACATATGCCTAGTATTTAGGAAATGTGATCATTTGATATTTTTACACAAAACTTTCTTGATACCATATTTCCGTGCCATATTTTTTTATGGTTTGCAAAGAATATGCAAGAAAAAATTGTATTAGAGTTACGCAATAATTAAGTTAGATACTTCATGTGGTTGAAAATATCTGGATACAAAAAAAAGTGTGGATTTTTTCCATGTGCATATTCATAGGATTTTTTTTAATTGAGTACATACTTAATCAAAGACAAATTAGACCCTGTATGATCCTAATTACAGGGCTACTACATCTAACTGAGTGCCTAAATTCAAACATCTTGAATTAATCAGCCTTCATACACTGCATATTTGAACAGATTTTCTTAACATGACTGTATTTTTAAATGAAATTAATCAGCTGCCACATCACATTGCTCAGGTTCAGTCTAGAGAACAAAAGCTGTTTAAGGGTAGAATGACACTTCCCAGACACTGAGCCATGCTAATTCTTGAGTGGTTTGCTACATGGTGGTTTCTAAATGAATCCTAGCACAACCTGGGAACATTATCATTGTCCCAGTTACTCCTATGTGTGAACCAAAAAAGGCATCTGGAATCCATGCAATTACTAGCGCATTCAGCAAGGCAGCTCCTGGCCTTGGGATACATGGATGGCTTGCAACGCACTGCATCAGGTGCTGCTGCTTTTTCTAATGTCCTCATGGACTATTTTGCATTTAGGAACTAAGATAAGAAGGCAAACTGACCGTGATTTTTTTGTTTGTTTGTTTGTTTTTCTTCCTCCTCCCTCCCCCCCCCCCCCAGTACAAAAGAATTTAGGCATTTTTTCAGTAAAAATGACACACTTAATTAGAATCTAATCTACATTCAGAATCTAATTCTTCTTCCAAGTAAATGAAGAACTGAGTTCAGACAATGAAAACTACATCCAATTAATATCAAATAGAGTTGAAACATTTTTAGTAATCAGAAATATCATCAAATATGTACCGCTGTACCTCCAACTGGTAACAACATGACTTTTCTAAAATATGCTCTTTTAGTACAAGTATCTTAAATAGTCACGTATTATATATACAGTATTTGTGATGAAAACAAAAATATATTTTCTGTGTATTTGAAATTGAAATGCATGTCTTTGCAATAGGATTTTGCTGACTGAACTGAATCAGAGAGACAAAGCTTCAGGACCTTCCCCCACCCCAGTAACTCACTTACAGTGATAACACATATGTATTGTGAAGTTGGGGGGGGGGACGTTTGGGGCTTGTGCCATCCATGGGGGCCATCCGCACTGGAAATGCCTGTCTGGTCTCAGGATGCTGTCGAGCTCTGTGCACTGTGCTGGAGTATTGGCTTCTGCTCAGACCTGCACCAATGTGTCTATGTGGCCTCTGGCTCCTGGGGCACCACACGTACTGCTTTTTGTAAGAGATTACATAGAAAGAAGTAAGTAGGATCTACTTACAACATTCTTGCAGTGTAAATAAATAGTATAATCTTATGCATACTTTTTATATATACTTGTATATAATTTTTTTTTTGCAAGTATACCGTGCAGTAATTCAAAGGAGATATCCTGTGCTTACTGTCAGTTGTGAAAGACCAGCTAGATCAGAAGTACAGCTGTCTGTTCATTTAAGCCTATGGTAATGTTACAACTGTCTCAAAAGGAAAGAGAAAGGTTTCTCCTCTTTCATCCCATTGACATGATGAGGAAAATACAGATCACTGCCAGTAATTCAATTTTGGAACTCATCTAATTAATTAAAAATGAGTATCTGCATGTAGTTAACCAAGCTTCAAGGATCCTTTAGGAGGGAATGCATTTTCATTTTTTGTCTTGCACTAAAGCATGATTTTTCAATCACCTTTTCTCAAATACCATACATCAGATCCTGGAATGGAAGTTGTCAGCCCCTTCCACGCATGTGGGCTCCCCAAGGATACCAGGTATTGATTCTGTTAAAGACATTAGTACAAGAAAGAAAAAATCCTGTTATTTCTCTTTCTGGTCTTCATTCCATCCGCTGAGATAAGATGCACACACAATCTGTTTCTATCTGCTTATAGCTGCCAACCCAGTAGCAGATATCTGGGTTGATGACAGAGTACTGGGCTACTTGGATCACTAATGTAGCTGGTAAGGTGTTTCTTATTTTCTCATGTTTAAAGACTCCGTGGCAATCCATCCTGTTTTTCCCAGATGCCAGTAACCCATTCGTTCTTCACTTTTGGGAGCAGAATCCACAGTGCCAGGGGGCTGTTAGAGGGACTGCAGCAGGGCTGATGAGCAAAATCAGACAGTCAAGGTATGGACTGGAAAATCTCCATAACAGCATAGCCTGCAGTGGTCCTGTGAATTCATTACCTGCCAGATATATTTAATTTTTTTTTTTGAAAGAATTTCTTGGAGCATTTCTTAATGCTACAGAATACCTTCACTGTAGTTCCATTAATACGACTGCAAAGACCAATAATGAGCGATTAAGTTTTATTCTGTTTCCATGGTGGAAATGCTCAGTCACACTCCCTTAAACAACAATTTGAGAAGCTGTGTTAAATAAAGGATCTGTCATTATTCACAAAATTACTGCTGCAGTAAGAGGGGCAGCCTGATCAAAGGAGCACAGAGAAAGAATATCAGGTAATGAAGAAAGCGTCAGCTGAGGAAGGTTCACTTCTGTGATGAATTTCACAATAGTTAATCCTCAGGCTGTTTATAGAATAGCTATTTCACAGTGAGATTTATATTTGTGACTATTGTGCTGTGAGAATTTAGCTGGGGAAGCTGACAGAAAGTACCAAATATCAGTAAAGAGGTGCAGGGGAGAAAACCAGGGAATTTGAAGGGACTCATGGTGCAGACATAGGTGTCAGGCAAGACAGTGCCCTGGCATAGCTGGCATTGGCCCAGTACAAGGAGTTACATCAATGCTTACTTGCTCAGGGAAATACCTTAGCCCTGACTACCGAAAGGTATCTCTGTTGCTGTCGAAAACTGAAGTCAGCATTAACGATTTTTGTGTAGATGAAAAGCAGAGAAGAACATGTTACTCCAGAGGTAGACATTTTAATTCACATTTCTTTAAAAGGCTGGGAGATAGCAGGCCTACTAAAAGGCAGGCAAAGTGCAAGAAGACTAGCATAAACTGCTCTAAATTACACCTCCCTTTCCCAGCTAAACTGCATGGGTAGAGACTATTTTGCTCTCCGAGCTGCTTTCAGCCCAAAGCCAGGTTTAGCCCCTATCAGAGCACTACTGGAGGTCTGCCATAAAGAAGACCTAGAAGAGACTCTGAATATGTGTTTTCTCTGTCTGCTTTTGCTCCTGTAGCTTTTGCAGACTCAGGTTTTGTTCCCAAGCTTGCGCTGATCACCAGTGCACCCAGCTGTCAGCACACGCAGGTTTAAGGCTGCTCTGCGCAGCTGCAAGCACATTTCCCTGGGAGATCACCAGTGGCCAGAAACTCCTGTCAGTACTGTGCTAGCATTACACCTGGATCAATCCTTTCTTGCCTGTGTAGGGGTGAAAATGCCAGCATAAAAATTGGTGAATATACCTGCACTTTCCTCTAGACAAATGAAGAAGCTAAAGGCAACACATGATCCTGAGTGGCAGGACTTGGTATGTGCAGCCTAAGTTGAATTGCGTATGACAAGTGAATTATCAAAAGGCCTGATTGTGTGTGACATCGGCAAGGGGAAGGACAAATAAGTTTGCTCATCTGTGTCCAAATTCATGGCAAGACTTATATGGACTGCTGAAAACTCAGCTAACTGAGACTGTCGGAAGAGCATAGTAGTGTTATTTCTGGTGTTCTCAGATCAGAAACTGATGCAAACTGACAAGAACTGTGTTTGCCTGTAAGGGCTGATATCTCCAGTGATTTTAGTCAGCTTAAGTGAGCTCTTCTTCACATATTTGCATCACTGTCCTACATCTTACTTAGGGAGCATTGGGACACAAATTGAAGAGGTGGGTTTATTAATGAGTTATCTCTAATGCTTCTGTAGGAAACTTACACTAGCACAACATTAAAAGTGAAGTGTTGCTCTCAGAATATCACATGATGCATCCATTACTTGGCTTCTTGATGAAGGTGACTGATGTGCTCATAATTATGGGAACCAGAATAGATGTCTCTGGCAGTAACACTGTGGTGCAGATGTGCTGTACAGTGGTCCCCACAGCCCTGACCCAACACACATTCCAGCCAAACACTGATTTCCTGTGAAGGTAAAACCTGTGTGTGCACTATCCACTGGCACAGATTAGTTTCCACTGAAAAAAAGGCAGAGGATGGAGGAAAGAATGCAGTAGCGTTATCTGGGCTGGATGAGCAGAGACATCTGGACTACAGGGGAAAGTATGGCAATGCACACCTACCCCAAAATGTAGTCAGAGCCTTAGGTCACGTGTCAACAAGCTCTGATGCACGTCTCAGTCACTTCAGCAGAAAAGCAGGGAAGGCAGCACCTTGCAGTGACTGCAGTAAGAAAATTGAACTACAGAGATGTTGAGAAATCTCGTTCATCAATCAGCAGAGGTGGTGAAGATAAAGGTAACGGAATATATCAGTTTTTCTGGGAGCAGCTGTTTCTGCTGTATTATCAGACCTTCCACTGTCTGTGAAATATTTTATTACAGTGACCAAGAATACTAAATAACAAATCCTGTCCTTAACCAGGTGAAACTACTTTAAGGAGTCATTCACTGTTGTGTGGATCTGGGGATCACCACATCATCTGATACCTCTGAAGATAAAAATGGTGGGGGGTTAATACATGGTGACTGCACAGGGGACTTTTGGGTCAATCTGTCTGGAGCAGGTGGAGAGGATCCCATGGAGACTGCTGTCACAGGAAGACATTGTATTTTTTGCAGTGCTGACTTACTACTGCAAAGCTCTTTCTACAGAGGGCCTTGGTGTAGTCCAGTGTCCTGTCTATGGTCCACACTCAGGTGCTCTTTCTTCATGGTTCACAGACAATGACACACTATTTCACAGTTGCCATCCTCAATTCAGTCAGTGCTGCTTGTCTAGGGAAGAGATTTTTGTGGCCAAAACAGTGGCTGCATGGAGCCTGCAGATCAGGTGGTTCAAAAAGGAATCAAGAATAACCCATTAAAATGCAAGACTCAAATCTGCATTTTTCTCAGAAAAGATGAGAAGAGAGTTGCCCAAAACTCTTGTACAGAACTTGGTAGAGTAAAAAGTCCTTGAGTTGTCAAATAGGTACAAAATTCAGCTTCACAAGATTGAGAGAAAATTTTCATTTGTTGTCTTCTTTTCTCTTCAGCACTTTTATAGCAAATTATACGTAAAGAAAATGTGAATTCAGCTCCTTACCTAGGAAGCATAATGTATTTTGAAGAGTGATGCTGTAAAAGGTAATGAGCATAGACGAGAAAACCAAGTTCAGAGACATCTCTAAGCCTAATACAACAATGTGTTTCAAGTTTTGTTGACCGTGATCAAATGCAGCCTTTCTAATTATCTCAGATTTTATTGGCTGGCTGAGCTTCACAAAACTTCACATTGGAAACTTCCACATGCAAAACCAGAGTGGTAGTTTAAAATGTAATTGCATCCTTGCCCATGCTTATCTGGGATTTGGCATTGTACAAAGAAATGCACTCACAGATTTCACAGCACAGTGGTTAGAAGAGCCTTCTCAAAATGCTGTCCTACTTTTGGTTGCTGTGAAAAATAAGAGAAAACAACAGCAAAAACATCCCTGCAGTGGGAGGAGAAAGTTTAAAGGTTTGCTTAGCCACTACATGACTCCAGTTTTACACTTGTTCAACCATAATGATGGCAATGATGGCAGCAGTCAAATATTAGACTGATGAAAGGGGCCACAAATAAAATATTGTCCACATTCAAGTGAATAGTAAAACTGCAGTTCATCTCCTGCCTTCTGAGGAGAAAAGCATTTTCAGTCACCCAGTAAAATGTTCATGGTTTGCTTTGACTGCCATTTTGTCTCTAACTGTTAGACATTTCTAATGCCCTTACTTGATATCTAACCATTTTGAGGATTCACATCCAGATCCAATCCTGACCAACTTCAGCTAGAGTTGGCCCAGGCTCCAGACTGTCTGGGATTCAAAGTAAATTGGTTACTATTCATTCCTCAAATTGAAATAGTTTTTACAAATATTGCCTTTTGTGATTGGATTATTTGTCACTGTTGAAATTGCTGTTATTTGAAATTAAATGGTTATTTATTCCCCTCATTCATGTATCATGAAATAATTCAATTTGGGTGCTCAGACTTCATCTAAAGTTGATGTTAGCCCAATGACATTTTGATGATCATGATGTTTAAAATTTGCTTTTTCCTTGTGATATACTAGAAGTATTCATTAGTGTTCACACAGAAAGGTAGGCATATATTTCACATTGGAATAAAAAAATCCTTTTTTTTATATATCAATTGCTGTTAAACAAAGATAGAATGTCACACATGAGATGATAAAATTAATTTATATATTTAGATATCAATACAAAGCATTATCAGAAAAGCTGAGTTATTAATTAAAAAGTCAGAAAAAAATTAACACAATCCTTCTTTTCCCTTGTGACAGAAATACATCAAGTTCACCACAGGAATGAAATAGGATGCCCTTTCTTGGGGAATTCACACTAATTTCCAGTGACATGATCAATGGAAACAAGATTTTATGTAGTTCCTTAAATACTTTCAGGTTGTTTTAAGTCCTTCTAGCAATGTTATCTAAAAGCAAAACAAAACATTAAGACTATTAATAAGTTTTCATTCTCCTTGTTTTATCTACCCCATACAGGGGAAACAGACTTTTTAACTAGAAAGGGGAAAACAGTGAAACTAATGATGCATAACATGCCAAACAAACCAAACATTACAGGAACTACTTTTTTAGTAAACTCAGCTTCCAGTAATTGTAGGTATTATTGGTAACAGTAAGTACTATTTTTAATCGGACGTAAGAGCTGACATTGCTATTTTAAGCAGTCCTTAAAATTGCTCCCTTATTCCATTTTTTTTTTTAGGATAGGCAAATAAACAACTTTGGGAGGTAATAATTTACTAGCAGCTCCTGCAGCCATAGGATATCATGGGTGCCTTCAGGTCATCGAGGATCTCCTGCCCCGCTTCTGATCACTGTTGACGTGCCACGTGTCCAGACTGCTTATCAGATCTCACGTGTGACTGCTCTCCGTCTCTGGGGAATCTTTTACTGAATTGTCTTAAAATCTTATCCTTAAAGTCTACAGCATTACTTTTACTGCCCACATTCCTTTTTCTTCTGTTGTCCTCTTTCATATGACCTGTTTGTCCTAATTCTGCATACTTCCTTACGTCTACCTCATTTGCCATCTGTTTTCTTTTTCGCGGACAGGATAAACTGAGCATTCTGCAGTGCTGGCGTGTCTGGTGAGATTCAGGTTCAACGCATGGGCCTCCCATTGCCACAGCTGCTTGACTCAAGTCCTCTCAAGAGATGAAATTTTAGGCACGCAGACCTTGTTGGAATGATTCCTCCTGATTTTAAAGGGACTAAGAGTTCCTCCATAAACTGTGGGAATAAAGCACCAGACACCTACAGTTTGGTTAAAATAACTCTCTTCAAGCTGTTGTGGTCCTATGAAAAGGATTAAAGGAACAGAGAAGCAAAAGGAGTAAGTGACATTCAAAATTAAAAAAGTATTGTTCTAAGAGGTATTTCTAACATTTGCAGAAACACCCTCTACTCTCAGAGGTAAAAAAAAATAATCCTTTAGAAGGTGACTTGTGTATTACAAAAAGCACAGACATGCATGGACAATTGAATAGATGTTGGTTTTGTTAAATCTTTACTATTTTACTATGGAAATGTAACTACCAGAACAGCTAAGAAACTTTACTTGCTGAAGTTATTGATTATTAACGAGATCACTTTCCTGATTCTATGCAGCAGATACCAGAAGAAAAATCACCTGAAAATGTATGTCCCAACAAAATCTGTAATCACTGAAGCTACAAGTAAAACTCTTCCAATGTTTTTCCCTCCTCTGTTGTCCCCATGTGATGTCTGCCCAGAGTGAAATCTTCTCAGGAAAGCGATACAGTCCCCATGCTGATGCCTTTGGTGAAATCATTTCTTGCTCTGACACCATAATAGGGCCTAAAATATCGAGCCCTGTTTAGATTAGGGTGACAAGGGACAAGGCTCGCAGTGAATTGCTGTGCTACAAGGTTAAGGCAAATGACATATTTTGACCAGGCATCGTGGTGACTGCATATCACTAAAAACCTGAAATAAAATACATGAACCACAAAAATAATGGAAGCTCTTCATTTTCCTTCTTTGACCTTTTCCTGGTGTGCCAGTGGCATGGTCGGTTGGAAGTACGGTATTCACAGTGCTGAACAAAAGCCATGCATGGATAGGTGTTCTGCCTTGCAGCATAGTCCTGCCTGTATAGATGCCTGTATCCAGCACGAGTCTGTCAAGGATTATGTTGATTAGTTTATAGGGCTGTCCTTCCTCCTAGTATGTGTTCTGGACATTCAGGGATGCAAATTTCTCTCTGTACCAAGGACTAATGCAAGACTTACCAAACAATGAAGTCTCATTTAAGATCTATTTAGAGGTGTGAGTGAGACTTAAATGTTTTGCAAATCTTTTACTGGCCTTGCACAGAGGCATGAACCTCACCCTGAGGCTGTGGTTTGGCAATACATTAAATCTGACTTTAGAGCTCCTGGCACCAGATCAAAAAAGCTGAGTTGAAGTATTCATCCATCATGTTACTGTGACTGTTCAAATGCAATAAAAAATGCTAAGGTTTTGGCAGGCTTCCTGTGAGATCAGTGACATCAGTCCATACCATCCTAACTTGAGTTTGGTCAGCCCTAAGCAGATCTAACTACCTATCCCAAGCAGGTAGCAAACCCCGATGCTGTGTGAGCATGACATTATGAGTCCTCACCATGGCTTGTGGATAAGTAGGCAAAACCACAGTGCTGTGCTAGACCTGATTCAGGTCAGGTGGGGACAAGACCTGGTTTCAGTTTTAATGGCTGTGGAAATGTTGCCTAAGTAAAAGATTTGAAGGAGCCGTGCACTTGTAAGACTGAACACCTCCTCCAACAACTGAAAAAAAAGAAGAAAATATAACTCATTTATGGGTACTGAAAGACAGAATGATCTAATTTATAAGCTATGAACAGATCAGATTGTTCTACCTCTTCCCCTGACTTTTTATGAAAAAGTATGGTCAAGCTGAAAAGAGGTTTTTGTTAGGAACGCTTTTTCTGTTTTGAATTGAAAAGAGAGAATCCTGGGTTGTGCTCAGCTATAATTTTTCACAGAATAAAATGAACCACAGAGCTCTTCCTTTTGGTTTTCTCCAAGGCAGAAATGAAGTCTGCTACTAAATTCTGTGGCAGCTGATGCTGGAGGCAGAGTGGGAAAATCCTTTTTCATTCATTCTCCAGTCATTTTCAACCACTTCTGCTCAGAAACAGAGAAGAAAATTGGCCACAAATAAGGGTAAACCATTTGTGCAGGATTTCTAGTGATCGGTGTATTACTGTTTAGATAGCAAAACATCTTCAATGATGGTTAAGGCATATCACTTATTTGGAAATGCATAAGAATGATTGAATGATAGATCAATATAGAGTATTTTAGCTATTTACAGGAGACGCCCTAATAATGCCCATTCCAGCTCCACCGAATGATTTTCAGTATGTAGTAGTATTCCCCATTTTTTGTAGAGAGAATTTATCTAAAACTTGAAAGTTAAGCAAATTTTAAGTTCCACCACTCTGTAGAACCTTCATCTGCAATTTTTTCTGAGCTTTTGAAGTTTCCTGCAGATGATATTCCAAAATTCAGATTTAAACCCAAACTTTGCCAGGGTTCATTCACAGCTGAGGTACAGGTTACAACCCATCTCTCGTCTCTCACATTTCTACACATTTCTTTCACTGTACTATTAGCAAAACATTAATAAAGCACTCTGCAATGAATCAAGTGATGTTATTTCATTGACCTAAATATTTGTTGGAATGATGAGGTGGTCTTTGCAGTCCTAAATGTGACAACGGTTTTACTGGCACACGTAGGAGCCATTAGACAGTGTCCTCACAGTGTGAGATTTCCAGCTCGTGCCACCTTCCCCAAGTCATATTTTGTCAGAAAATCCCCTGTTGGTAGCTGAGCTGTTTAAGCAGAACCCTTTGCCTCAAACAGCATGAGTGAAATACCGCTTGACATACTGAGAGCTGAACAGTGTCTGCAGGCCTTGGTCCACTGACAGGGACCCCTCTCCTGGCAGGGCTCTGCAGGACATTGCTGCCTGCCTGGCAGAAGGGAAGAGTGACCTGTACTCACGCTGAGCTGGGCCACCTTGCTGGTTTCTGACTGGCCTTGCTGGTCATATATAGGCATATTACCTTCATTTTCAGGTATCATGGAGCAGGTGTATTAACTCTATGCCTGAAGTAATCATATTTATATTTTGTTTTAAAGGCGGTAGCCCACTGCTGGGCTACTTAATCCCAAATCCTACATTAACAAAGTTGTGTCTGTAATCAGGTCCAAATATGTTCCTTTAGCCTTCCTGTGTCCAGACTGCTGAATAAGATACCCTCAGTCAGTTTTCAACACACACCCCTTAGTATTATGCTAAAGCAATAGAAACTAATAGAGATTTCCCTTTCTGCTCTAACAGTATGTACACCTAACATTAGGTGAATACAAAAGAAACTTAAAGTCAACTGGAAATGTTTAGCCATTGGCTTCAACAGCTTTGGTGACATGGAAATTTGATGCCACTTTTTACCCCATCTCAGTCGAGATGTGAGCTGGGAAGAGACCTGTTTATTCGGATCACCACCAACTGTTTTACCTTGTCATAGTTAGGTGAAATAAATCTCATGACATGTGTGTACATTCTTAATTAAAAAACTGGATTAGATCCAGCTCTTTTTTTTGTTCTTTGCACAAAGGATTTGGGACGTGTGGAAGCTTCCTGAAAAAAATTACATTTTAAAGTAACTAGAATTTATTTTTTTCTAATTCAGCCTTTAGCTTTTGCTGTCAATTCTTACATTACCACTAAAATGAGTGTGTAAATTTTTGAAACTTCAAATGTTCACCAAAAATCATCACAACCTCATTCTTGTTTCATGACGTCAATTTTTATTTTTTTAAGTAACTACAATTTCTGCCAAGGTTTGAGATTAATGTGATATCCCCCCTTCAACAACGGACAATATGAAACATTGTAAAATTTCCTAGCTTCAGGATCTTCTCTTAAATTAGGTGAACCTGATCCAGACCTCATTTCTTGTCTGTGAAAATAACAAATGACTGAGATATAGATACAACTTTAAATGTCTCTTGTTTATTGTTCACTGGTTGGGATTATTCAGGTAGAAACACAATTTCCATGATAGCCTACCTTCTCAGCTGTTCATTACTTTGGCAGTCACATTCCTCTTCATTTAAGATTTTCCTTGTTTAGTTTAGTTGAGAGGCATTTTTTTTTTTTTTTTTAAAAAGCCATTTTACTTAATTTTTTTCTGCCTTAATAAGGAAAAAAAAAAGTCTATTTCTTCAATATATTTATACGTGTTCTAATTGCAAACTAAATACCTGGTATCTGAAACAAAGATTTTCCTTGTGTAAGTTATGTTGTAATTTTTCCATGTCATAACAGATTAGCAAAAAGAGAATTGAGGGAAGATGATTCACTAAAATTCAGAACCTCAGATCACTTTCGTCTGCTCTCTGCAAATCACAGTTTTTATAGTCAGCTGCAAACCCAGCCATATTCTTTTCTGAAGGAACAGAGTCTTTCTGTCAGTATCACTCTCTTTCTGAGAGCAGACAAACTACAGTGCTGCATAGAGATGCGTGGGGATGCATAGAGAGGGCCTGGGGAGGAGTCACCTGAAAGCCAGCTAAATGTATCATCATGTCTAGCAGAAAGGGCAGGGATTCATCGTTCTCCTTGTCACTGTATAACTGGCAGACATATACCTACACTGTTATGTGCTCTGGTCAATGGAAGGAGAATCTGTCTTACTGTGCATACCTCTCTCAAAATGGGGTATATGTCCCTCTGGTCTCTCCCTGACTAAAGGACTTGAGAATATTAGTTTTGACTGTGTGACCAACTCTGTAACAGCTGAAGTTGAATATGGAAATGGTATAAAACAGGGAATGACTGATACACCACATTCCAATCTCAGCAGCTCTGTGAAGTCAGCTAGAAGTATTGTTCCTAACAGCTCCTAGCCTCTTATAGAAAGATTAGGTGAGGAAACTAAGAAAATTAGCAGGGTATATTAATTTTGAAGGCCAGTATTGTTGATTCCTGTAGACAACAATTATTTTTTTTGATGTTATCACTTAGAAAAAAAGAAGGTCTAATAAATAAGTAGAAAATACGTGGGCATAAAAGAAGAGAACAGAGGCACTTGAGAAGCTGAAAATTAACAGAAGTCACATTGATTTACTTTTTGGTTGCTTACTAGACAAAATTCTCTTGCCGATGTTCACCTGTCTCCTGTGCTAAACCTGAAAAGTACAGATCTCTTGCGTCTATTGGTCTTGTTACGAAGTCATGCTCGTTTTCCTACTTCAATGAAAAATGACATACCATAGCCATTATCCACACAGCTATTTGAGTTTAAAAGCTACTGCCACTTGAGATTTAGTTATGTTGAAGTTTAGCCAACACATGTGAATCCAATCTAAAATATTTTGTACATCTCCAAGCTCTAGTTTTCATCCACACATCACACAAAGATACTTTAGTAGTATTTTTCTAAGTAAGCATCTTAGAATCATAGAATCATAGAATCGTTAAGGTTGGAAAAGACCCTTAAGATCATCAAGTCCAACCGTTAACCTATCACTGCCAAGTTCACCACTAAACCATGTCCTCGAGCACCACGTCTACCCGTCTTTTAAATACCTCCAGGGATGGAGACTCAACCACTCTCCTGGGCAGCCTGTTCCAATGCCTGACTACCCTTTCGGTGAAGAAGTTTTTTCTAATATCCAACCTAAACTTCCCCTGGTGCAGCTTGAGGCCATTTCCTCTCATCCTGTTGCTTGTTACTAGGGAGAAGAGACCAACCCCCACCTGGCTACAACCTCCTTTCAGGTAGTTGGAGAGAGTGATAAGGTCTCCCCTCAGCCTCCTCTTCTCCAGGCTAAACAACCCCAGGCCCTCAGCCGCTCCTCGTAAGACTTGTTCTCTAGACCCTTCACCAACTTCATTGCCCTTCTTTGGACACACTCCAGCACCTCGATGTCCTTCCTGTAGTGAGGGGCTCAAAATTGAACACAATACTTGAGGTGTGACCTCACCAGTGCCGAATACAGGGGCACTATCACCTCCCTGGTCTTTGACAAGTTACTTTATTACTGTGAAAGTTACTCAGTTCGCCCTTAGATTTCACTTAAAAACCAGGAAGAGTTAATTGACTCTTGCTCCCAATGCACAAGTACCCTTTTGAACACCATTAAGACTACCAATATTCAAAAAAAATTGCAGACTATCACACTAAAGTAGACATTCTGTAGTCCAGTTGTGGAACTCAGTGACAATACAAGGAATTCTTGGGTTATAGTCCCAGTGGTGTAAAAAGTTTTGCTACAGTTGACCTCAATGTATATATTTTATAAATGTTATACAAACACTTCATAACATTTAGGTAGTATCCCTTTTTACTAGTAATGCAAAGGAATTAAATATGAGCAGAAAAGCAAATAGAATTTCTATTTCCTGGTAAAATATTAGCATAAAGATTCACCCTTAAAGTAGTAGTATTGTTAATGTGGACCTAACAGGACCACTTCCATTCCAACAGTAACGTTCCTCATTTTCATCGTAATTTAAAATGTCCTACCTCATTACTAGTGTATTTTTTAAATCCTTTTTACTGTATGATGGGAGGAAAGCAGTCTTTCCTCTGTTTGGTTTCTTTTATTTTTTTGAGTGGGAAGACAAATAGCTGTGTGCTTTGGAAAAGATGACACTATGATCTTGGCTGAGCTTCTACACAGAAGTGTCACGGTCTCTTGAATTATCTTCCTCTTCATAACAATGAAAACATTACCAGTTTCTGCTGACAATGCCCATTCTGTCAGAGGCCTGATTATTATGACATTACTTCTTGAAAAAAAGGAATAGGCATCAAGCCTTCGTGTACATATCAAATACACACTTTTACGCTCATATTGCCCTTAGATAGCAACCAATGCTTTCCCTTAGATCACTGTTTCTTTTACAACAACCTAATAGTGGTTGCATTTGGTGGCCTTTTTGGTAAAGAACTCAAACGGAAGGGAAAGTCCTTGATTTTCTGTCTCATTCCTATTCTTTATTTCTGCATAGTGGATGTGTGTTTACATGCATGGTGTGCAATGGATTGGTTCGTTTCTGAACACTGTTAAGGTTTCTGAATGCTGGGAACACTCTCTCTTGCCTGAATGGATTGCACAGAATGCCTGCACTTGCCAACATTTTTGTACTGATTGCTTCTAGGGTGCTTTAACTGTGCCAGTACACAGCCATGTCAGGGAATAAGTCTTCTACTTTCAGATCTATCCCCAAGCCTCAAATCCACAAAACAGTGCATGTAACTTCCATTCCAGTCTCAACATTCTGGATTAAAACCAACACTGCTCCAACTTGTCAGCAGATTCACACGGACTTTTTCAGTCCATTATTCATTGTTTGAAACCAAAGCAAAATTAAGATATTTCTAAGAGTTAAATAACAAAAACCCTTAAAAGTGGCAAAGAAGAAATTGTGAAAACGTCAAACTTTGAGAGTGCCCTGCTTTTTAAATTTCATATCATCAACTTAATGGACGTGACTTATGCAGGTAAGCTTTTCTAAGGTAATAATTACTATCTTTTGCTCAAAGGTTTGCTTATTTAAAGGTGATCACCACATACTTTTCTCCTTCTCAAAAGGTACAGAGTTTTCTCATTATCCACTCAGTTGCTTATTTTTCTTGTTTTCAGAAACCCCTATACCTGTATATTTTTGTGTAGAAATGTGGGCTCTTGTAGGAGAGAAGAAACATTCATGTACCAGTATCCGCTTCAGGAATGTGTTTGGCTTTCAAATTTCAGCATATAGCTAGGTGCAGAAAGATAGATGTTAAAAAGCATACCAGATCCTTGATCAACATCCCATCAAAATCAGTCAAAAGCTTCCTTGAGGCTCTGATATGCTTTCAGATCAACTCCCACTAATATAAAAAAACAAAAGCAATAGCGATTCTATGGATTACTTAGGAGCAAATCATGCTTTCTTGTATTAGAAATCAAGCTCAATAAGGAGAACTCATTTAGACAACTACTTTATTGCCCAATTGGCATTTTTAAAATTTTACACTATTTGGTTTGCAGAAGTACCCATTCTATGTTCAGGACAGGTCATAGAGTGGTTTAATCCATTAGGATGTCATAGATTAAAATGAATTTAATCATCTTATTCCAGAATATACTGCACATTTATTTTAATCTGATGACTGTCCACTGTTCCGTTCAGCATGACTGATTGGCATTTCATCAGGAAAGGTTAAAGACTTCACTGGGGTTATTAGATGTAGACTTGAGTTCCGTTGCCAAAAATGTGGACAGTTGCACAAACACTAATATGATTCATGGTTGCTGAAATCTAATTTATACAAATCTTTCATTTACTCTTACTCAACAGCACCACTCACATTCAAGAAACTGTCATCACATGAATGTTCAGGAGTAAAGATTTTCCAAAACTGCTGCTTAAACTTTCACTTTGTGATCAAAGAGCAAAGTTGGGTGGAAACTATAATGATAAAAGAGGAGAAAAAGTCCTGAAACAGAACTTCAAGTGAAAATCTTAGTAGTTTTCTCAAATCAGAAGTGTAAACCATGCATTTCAAGTCAAAGAACTGCTTTAGTAGTGTCAAAGCATTGTGTTTTGATTTAAACTTTTAACTCTCAGTATAAAGTAAGTTATATTTTTTAAAATGTTTTTTCTCATGAAAAAATGAACTCTTCATTTTGAGAGATCAAGATATGCTACTCTGAACTGCTCTCAAATCTTTATTTTAAAATTTAAAACTGACATAAATTGTCCCTTTTCTGCAACAATCTTTTGGTTGTTTTATGAAGAAAGCTTGTTTTCTGTGGACAAAAAGTCTGAATCTCTACCTGTAGGAACATCAGATCAAATGCTGGGGTATCCAACACCTGTCAAAACCAGCCCATGCATTGTGAATCTGAATGACAAACAAGTGAATTTTGAGTACCTTCTGTCTAAACCTCAGGTTAAAAGGACAGAGCAACAGGAGAGTACTGATAGAGTGGGGAGCTACCTAGAAAACAGTTGGTGTGTTTCCAGGTCTGTTACAATGCGCATCTGGAGCAAAGCTCTTTTTTTTCCGCCACTTCCCCCTCCTTCCCAGGGAGTTTCTTCACTGTAATATGAATGATGACGCTTTAAATGTCTTGTCATTCTTGACAGAAAGGCCCTCTGGCTGCACCTGTGTTATCTTCCCAGAGTAGTCCTGAGGCTGAGATGATGGACAGCCATTAGTGATGGATGACTTGATGATTAATGATTGTCCCCATTGACATTAAAGAGCACCACTGAAGGTGGATTTACCATTGATCAGCTTTTACACATAGGGTTGAAGCTGAGGCAGTATGTAGTCTCTAGGTGGCATTGTGGGGGAGGTGTTCATTGCATTTCACACCGATTCCTGGTCTAGAGAGATTCCAGCATTTTTTTATTTGGCGTCACCCCATGTAGATACATGTAAATACAGGTGATCTGCCAGCTCAGTCTCAGCTCATCATAAGTCAAAATGGTGGGATGCATAAGCCCACACAGATCTTGGTTTATAATATGAATGCCCATTGAACCCTAACCACAGTCACATGAGAAAATCCTGTAGAAATTTGTATTCTCCAATAATGATGAATTATGTTAAAGTTAGTTGTCTTGGTTATGAAAGACTTTTACTATTGCACGAAATGAATATACTCTTTTTGGCACCGAATTTCTAAATGCAGACACATGACATTGACACTGATGAATTCTTATTTTAATAACCATGGAAAGAATTGTTGATAGAAACTAAAAATATCACATATGCCAGTAAAAGCAAAACGACAGGACATTCCTAATTTTCTAGCGTTGAACTTTAAGCCAAGAAATTAGCTATCTCTCTGAAACAGTTTATTGTACACATGGCAGATGTAATGCATCTCCCATTCTAACTGGAGTCTCAAAAATTTGAGAGCATTGGTGTATTTATAGAACTAATTGACAGGAGATTAATTGCTACTGTTAACAACATGACTGACTGAAACTAGTAGACTGCCTGACAAAAATCATTCTCATCCTTCCTTTTCAATCTAAAACTTATTCTTTTCTCTTGAGTAGAGCTGGATTCACTATATTTGACCAAATATTAAATAAGTGACAGAAATTAAGCTGCATATAGCCTTTAGGCCTTATGTTTATTCAAACTAAATAATGAAAAGTATATATCCTTTGCAGTGAAGACATTCTCCTGTCAATTCTAGGCTTCTCATATAGAAAAAAAAGAAAAAAAAAAATCCAGAAACTGGCTTCTAAAAACATTGGGGTAAACTGTATTCTGAATATATGACACTCATCAACATTAGTATACATGAAATAATGTGGTGTGTGGATGTCTGAAATATATAAAATACTTTTAAAGTATATCTGTAGAGAAAGTACCTGATATAACCAACATGTAGGTGATAATTACTTGACCTTTTCAAAGTAGCTTTTCCTTTCAGAAGGCAAAAGTAACTTATTTAGTAGAACTTGTATTATCTGATGAAGAGTAACTTTAACAGGATGATTATGAACACTGATACACCTTGATTTACAGATGAACCCAAAATATTCTGCAGTCAGTCACTATCTGAAAATTAGCATCTGAACATCCAAAAAACAACACATAACATGCCTGCAGCGAGTCTCTAAACTCTCCTCAGGAGATGCTGGATACCACAAAACTAATGGAAATGCTCACTGTTAATAGGCTTTAGAACTGCAGTCCTTTCTGACTGCTATTGACTATTAATGATCTCACTGCACTTTTTGCAGGAGTTGCAATACTGATCCTTGTGTTTGAATCAGACTTTACATTGCCAACTCCAATTCACTCACCCCATTTTCCAGTGTGGGTTAACTGCTTGTGATATACTTTGTTTTTTATTTTTTTTCCCTTAACCATGTCAGAGATAATCTAAGTAGTAAAAGAGGTGCCTCTTTTTATTCCAGAAGTAGAGCCTTTTTGGTAATGGATGAGGCTGTCTCCTCAGTACTTGTTTAGTGCATATCACAGCCCTGCAGGTTCCTCCTTGGAACTGTAAATACACTGGTCTGAAACAGTCAAATCTTGTTTTTGTGTTTCCTTTACTCTACTTTGCTCTAGTTCCTTCCAGAATGGACAACATAAATAAATTGAGGAAGCTGCAGTAGAATTTGAGTGGAGTACAAGAGCCTCCAATTTAGAATAAGAGCTGTAGTACCCCTGGGTGGTCTTTCAGCTCCTTAAGGTACATTTCAGTCATGCCTCAAAACAGCTGCAAGACTAGACACACTGATGCAAAACTGGCAACCTTTAAGCATGGCTATAAAATGTTTACAGACTTTCCAGATCCCATTATTATTCAAAATGTCCATAATACAGGCAATGTTGGCTCTGCCTTCCACATACTCAGCACATCTGTAGCCCAGGAGAGACAGCAGGCTTTGATACTGTATTCTTGGTGATCACTCTGGCTATTTTCCATAGACTCTGCTCTGCAGAAATCATCTCCATTGCTCACAGACAGCTTAGAGCAGTTTCCCCCCCTTATTCTCCTTTTAGCTTTTGTCAGAATAGTGTTTTACCCTAGACTTACTACAGCTCAGTCCTGACCTTTCTAACCAAGTGACACATCTCTAAGAGCAAAATAATGTTCCCTAACCCTGAAACCAAATGGTGGAGCATAGCTCAAATCTAGCTGGTTAGACTTCCTTCTTCCAACAAACAGGCTGGCTTCACTCATACTCTTTACTGACCCCCACATTGTCCCTCTGATCATGCCCCTAAACTGTTTGGGAGTATGCTATTTGGTTCAGGCCAAGTCTGTTCCAGTGAACGTGTAAATAATTAAATTATACAGATGATCATGGGGGAGTGTTTGAGCCTGGCTCCACTTAGTTTCTTTGTGAAGATATAGTCAGTAATTGCAGAAGTAGCAAACTCAGTTTACTAGTAAAAAAAGAAATCAGAACAACTGAATCCCCCTCGCAAACACCCATGATACCTTACTCATGAAAAAAAGATCAGCTACTGCAGTCATGTTTGCTTTCTGAGCATCATTGTTTTAGAATTTAGGAGGAACTGCAGTGCTGTTATTACTGATACATTAAACAAAGCAGAAACACAAAGGAGCAAAGAATCACTCGCGCTCATGGTACATAGATATCTAACCTTGCAGAAACTGCACATGAAATTATTCCAGTTAACACGTTAATGTGAGACAGATAGCAAAGACCCTCAATTATTTACTCATTTCATAATTCAAATAGCTATTAACATGGTTAAAAATGGTTGATTTAAAAGACAGCTCTTACTGAAGAAGATTACTTTCTAAAATTATTTGCCATGTCTGGTCTTAATATAATAACCTTGATGCATTTTAGAAAGAAAATGCTCTACGTATATTGGCAAATATCTTTTTTTTTTTCCCCCCAGTTATTTTACTTGCAAATTTAATGGAAAATCCATATTTTAAATTTGAGAACCCCCAATTTGCCAGCAGGGTGCTCCCTCCAGAAAGAACAGCATATAGGTCTCTGATGAATACAGTTCACACTAGTGGGGCTTCTAGCGTAACATTATTTTGGTGGTGCCAAATGTATCAACCACTCATGACACTCCATTAGAACAGAATAAACTTTCAGTATCAGTACTAAGCTCTGCAAATATGTGCTGTTTGTAATTGCTCATCAGTTGCTAATTAATGGATAGGAATGTCAAGCTGCTTGTTTTAACTAACAGTATTGTTAGTCATAATTTGTTATTCTGGGAGAACATTTAGTAACAGTCACCTCCTGTTGTCTGCCCAACCTATGCTCCGTCCTGCAGCATGGTGAACATGTTGGTTCTGATCCAATAGCTATAAACACATAGGTACTCACATCAAGGTTAGTTATGATAATTCAAACATATTACTAGAAGGGCAATGAATTTTCAAGACATGCATTCAGACAGCCTTAGTGCAATGAGACCTTGCATGAGACCTTTCAGGAATCCCTTCACTAAACTAGTTTTAATGGAAAATGCATAAAAATATATTAAGCTTTCCAGTGCAGAGAATTAGTGATCTTTATGACTGCATAATTTCTACTTTAGGTCACAGTAAAATTGCCTTGTCATTTACTTTCAGCTCATGAGAAGAAGAAAAGTACTTGTCTGTCATTCTCTTGCCCATCTGAATGTCACGGTCCCCAAGATCTTCATGAAGTCAACTCAGTTTTCCCTGTTAGTTAATATGACATTATGGACCCTGAATTAAAACCCTTGCTGAAAGCTTACTTGAAGTCTCTAGTTACGTAGTTCTGCATGTGTGCGTATGCATGATACAAGTATCTCCATAAATGAGGTAGGTTTTCTTCTTTCTCAATATTGTAAAGAACATGGTTAGAGGTAAGCATTTCCAAACCAAGAAGCAAATCCCACACAATTTTTCCAAGAGTTTATAATATAGCCTGCCCCTTCCCTTCATATCTCATTACAAAATCAAGGAGACAGCGTAAGTTTTGGGAAATCAGCTGGAGACTTTGGTCTTATTCTTTATTATGATATTGTCTAGCTAGATAAACTTAGCCACTTCACTTTGTCATTCTGTAATTTTGTTTCATCTCCTGTCTCATCTGTGTAGATTGTCCTGTCAGTCAAATGGAGTTCCCCAGCTACCAGTCTTTCTAGGTAGGATAATGCAAGACATATTACATTTCATTCTAGTGTATTAAGGATGTTTATAGCTCCTGAACTAGCTCAGTGACTGTATTTTCCATTGCTCTTCAAAATGCATACATAATTTGATATTGTCTCTGCAGTTCTGAGCATAGGTTGGCACAGAAGCCAAGCTTCTTGGGTGAAGTACTCCTGCAAAATGAATAATCTGGGAGAAACAAAGATCCTCCAAATGCAATACATTCAATTATTTCAGTATCATGTGGTATTATCTAGCAGATGCAGTATGATCTTCATCCATCCTGGAAACAGATTTTATCTCCTTTTTCCCCTGCATTATTTATTTAAAAGAGATTTCTATGGTGCTCATTGTTAAAGTACTAAACACTTATAACTTCTTTCTATTATAAATATCTGATTTAGTCTAGATCTTGTTTTCAGTTCAACTAGAGGATATGTCACTTGTATTTTAGTGAGTTATGGGTTATGCAACTTCTCTGAATTATAGATCTCTTTCAATGCTTTTGGTGAGTAGAATATTCTCTATAGCACACAATGAAGTACTGAAAGAGGAGGAACATCGTGAGAATCATTTGCTGAGGTTAAATATACTTGATCAAGTTTCTCAGACTTCCACAAGCACATTATTGCTTCTCATATGACTTTAATCAAACCAAGTATTTATTCTTGACTTCATAGAAATTAAATTAATAGGGCAAAAATATGTTTAGATAAATATTTCAATAAAATACTGACTGGTTCACAGATTTTCTGATTTAGCCCAATAATTAAACCATAAACTGAAGTATGATAATTTATATAGCAAATTTTGCCTTATCAATATGGAGGAAGTTTATCACAAGAACAAATATCTTTATTTGTGGGCTTGTGGGCTTGAACTGGCTTCAACGCTTATTAATGATGTCTGAATTAGCATGCCAAAGAAGCAGAAGTGTGAAAGTAAAAGCAAAGTAATTGCTTTCAATATTGCATGACATTTTTCTTATAGTAGATTAATATTAGTATGGATCTGGAAAGTAGATACTGGCTTTAACCATGTACTGTTACAGCTGCAGAAATCAGCTATTTGTATTCAGAGCAGTATTATGTGTGTGTTTAACTTTCTTCTAAAAACAGTGAGGTTTTAATATGACCTTAATTTTAAACATATGCCAAAGCTATCTAGTGAATGAAGATGAACTTGAGTAAAAGTTGAAGATTGGGCATACGTTAACTGCTTTACAGAACTGAAGCTCCTGATTTCCCAGCAAAAAATGATCTAAGCCCTGATTGTCACAAGAAAATGAACCACATTCATGGTTACACTGAAGAATATCCATACTTGTTTCATAATTCAGTTGGACAGTTAGGTGGTTAGGCCAGTATAAATGTGGCTTTAATTAATGTAATTACATAAACTAAAGTAAAAAGGTACATTAATACTCCATGGATTAGCAAGCTAATTAAAACTTTTAACCTCACCAGTGAAGTTTTCTGACAACTGCAGGAAAAGACATGCCTTGCAATGAAATTACAGTAGTGTCCTAGACACAGCCGAGTGCCCTAATCACTGGGCTACAGAGTCAGGCCTCAGCTTTCTCATTTTTTTTCCCAAAATAGTGAATTTTGCTGAGCTAATGTGGAGAAATGAATGTTTCAGTAAAAGTAATGAAGGATGTCCCAATCTACCCAGTCTCCTTTGAACCAACCCTCCCTTTTTTCCTGTGCCTGGGTGGCTAGTGCACACTTCCCAAATGGGTGAGTTCTAGATTTAAATTTCTACATTTAGTAAAGTGGATGGAATTCAGGTTTAGTATTTCCTAAGTGACTGATCTACCCAGATATGATACTAAAAGTATATAATACTACCCACATCCTCTTTGAAGCCAGGCCTTTGAATGAAAAAGACTGGGATTGTCCATTTCTGTGCAGAAATGAGGTGGATGAGGTGGGTCTTAGAATGCCTACTAAATCAGGGGCTGCTTTCATTTTAGGTGATGTCTTGTTGCAATTCTGCATATAGTTAGTCAGCAACAGAATTTGGGTAGGAAATCAGTTATCAGACCTCTCAAAATGGACTGTCTGTCTAGATTTAGACTTCTATATTTGTGTATATCTAGAGAATACCATGACCCAAAATGTTGGTGCCAGCAGAGCACAAAGCTCTCAAGCATTTGGTAGTGATAATGAAGGGCTTTTCATGATTGCAGTGGTTTTTTTCATTGCCTAAAATGTTTTCAGTGCTTACTGAATATTCTTTGAATCTACACTTTCTCTGTTTAAATGAATTGGAGGTGAGGTTGCCCAACTTCAAAGAGCTGCTGTGAGACTGAGTGCATTAGCAAGACCTTTGAGATCTATGAAGAAGGAACTGTATGAAGCAATATTGCTATGGAGCTTGACAGAAAAGGTTTGCTTCTGCCTATTAAGTAAAACCAATGACAAAACAGGTTTATCCTTCAAAGGTACCCAAAAGTTTTGTGGTGGGTTGACCCTGGCTAGATGCCAGGTGTCCGTCAAAGCTGTTCTATCACTCCCCCTCCTCAGCTGGACAGGGGAGAGAAAATATAACAAAAGGCTCATAAGTTAAGATAAGGACAGGGAGAGATCATTCACCAATTACTGTCACGGGCAAAACAGACTCAACTTGGGGAAATTAGTTTAATTTATTACTAATCAAATAAGAGTAGGGTAATGGGAAAATAAAAACTAAATCTTAAAACACCTTACCCCCACCCCTGCCTTCTTCCCGGGCTTAACTTTATTCCTGATTTCTCTACTTCCTCCTCCCCAGCGGCACAGGGGGACAGGGAATGGGGGTTGAAGTCAGTTCATCACATGTTGTCTCTGCTGCTCCTTCCTACTCAGGGGGAGGAATCCTCACACTCTTCCCCTGCTCCAGCATGGGGTCCCTCCCACAGGAGACAGTCCTCCATGAACTTCTCCAACATAAGTCCTTCCCACGGGCTACAGTCCTTTGTGAACTGCTCCAGCGTGGGTCCCTTTCACAGGGTGCAGTCCTTCAGGAACAGACTGCTCTAGCATGGGTCTCCCACGGGGTCGCAAGTCCTGCCAGCAAACCTGCTCCAGTGTGGCCTCCTCTTCCCATGGGTCCACAGGTCCTGCCAGAAGTCTGCTCCTGTGTGGGCTCTCCACGGGGTCACAGCCTGCTTCGGATATCCACCTGCTCCGGTGTGGGGTCCTCCACAGGCTGCAGGTGGATATCTGCTCCACCATGGACCTCCATGGGCTGCAGGGGATAGCCTGCCTCACCATGGTCTTCACGACAGGCTGCGGGAGAATCTCTGCTCTGGCGCCTGGAGCACCTCCTTCCCCTCCTTCTTCACTGACCTTGGTGTCTGCAGACTTGTTTCTCTCACATATTCTCACTCCTCTCTCTGGCTGCAGTTGCACAGGGGTTTTTTTGCCCTTCTTAAATATGTTATCACAGAGGCGCTACCACCGTCGCTGATGGGCTCGGCCTTGCCCAGCAGCGGGTCCATCTTGGAGCCGGCTGGCGTTGGCTCTATTGGACATGGGGGAAGCTTCTAGCAGCTTCTCACAGAAGCCACCCCTGTAGCCCCTGCCACTACCAAAACCTTGCCATACAAACCCAGTACAAGGTTTAAGACAAGTAACTTTGTATATTGGCCAAAAAATTGATAACATTTTTGTTTGCAAAGCAAAAGTTAAGTACTCCATAAAAAATAAGTTTGTTTTTTTTTTTAATTCTTTTAACCCTTATAAATATTTTCTTTTTTTTTTTTTTTTTAATCAGACTAATGTAATTATTCTGGATTAATACAGCCATGGATAGTAACTAGAATGTAGGCAAACCATCTTCTTACCATATACAGTGAGCTGAATTCTACTAGGAAATATTTCATAAGTTATTTAAATCATGGGGGTTATTGGTTTATGTTTTAAGCATTTGTGATTAAGCAGAAGTTCAAGACTTGCCTAATGCTGAAACAAAATTATTTAAATCAACGTTTTTAATTTTCCTGGACATGATTTCCCAGTTACTGCATTCACAAGCAATGCAACAGAGACATGTTGAATATACTTAATACAGCGAAAACCTCAAGTATTAATAAGCAAAGTGCAGTGGCCAGAGGGAGTCAAACCATGCATTCTAAACAGGTAATCTATGAAAGTGTGGGCAAGGTATGCCCTTTGTATTATTAACAGCAAGCTACCATGTATGTCCTGTATACTCAAAGGCTATTATTACAATTCACAGATAATAACTTTCCGTTGATGACTTAATGTTCACAAGCCATGACAATTCACATTTTTGAATGAAATAGGCACATTTAGAAACATATTTATTTGTTATTAATAAGTCATTATAAAGTTCTGTCTTCTTGATATCCTTATTGTATAATGAATATTAAAAATATTTTTCTAGTGATTGAATTTTTTGTATACTGTAAGTTTTATTCATTTTTGCAATTAATTTTATGAAATTACGTAAATGTCCCTTGCATTTTAGTCTGCTTAGTGTAGATTTTGTACTGAACTTCAGGCTGGTAATACAGCTAAAAAATACTCCCTTGCTGCCAGAATTCATTAATTCTGTGTCTTAACCTTTTATCTCCCATCCACCCAAATGCAAAACTCCTTAGGTTTCAGTTTGAAGGAGCAGCTACCATTTGCATTTGTTCCCTCAGAGAAGCTGTACTAAGCTAATTGTCTTGATGGGTTCTTCCTATTTTTAATTTCTAGGTATGTTTTCACTTATAGCCTATTTTCTTAAACTTGGTTTCCCATCTGTTTTCACTGTCCATATGCGTAGGTGTGTCAGTGCCACTACCTAGCAATTTTTGAAGCAGATGATTAATTCCATCTTAATTTCATATAAAGGGAAAGAGTAGAAGATCCTAACTGTTCTGCAGAACTGACCAAGTAGATTGAGGAAATCTACCTGATTAGCGTTCTTACAGAGGGAAAGACAGGAGGAGAGTCAGTCTGTACCTGTTCTATCTGGCAATACATGCCTGGCCTTCAGAATATATGCTTTGACTGGATAAACAGCACAGTCGTAGCCCACAGCTACTTATGGTATCCATTACCTTTTATCCAGTCAACAGTATTGATGAGGGCTATTGAGTGCACCCCCAGTAAGTTTGCAGGCAACACCAAGTTGGGTGGAAGTGTCAATCTGCCTGAAGTCAGGAAGGCTCTACAGAGGGACCTGGACAGGCTGGAGCAATGGGCTGAGGTCAACTGTACAAGGTTCAACAAAGCCAAGTGCTGAGTCTTGCACTTGGGTCACAACAACCCCATACAACGCTACAGGCTTGGGGAAGAGTGGCTGGAGAGCTGCTTGGTGGAAAAGGACCTGGGGGTGCTGGTTGACAGCCGGATGAACATGAGCCAGCAGTGTGCTCAGGTGGCCAAGAGGGCCAAAGGCATCCTGGCTTGGATCAGGAATAGTGTGGCCAGCAGGACCAGGGAGGTGATAGTGCCCCTGTACTCGGCGCTGGTGAGGCTGCATCTCGAATACTGTGTTCAGTTTTGGGTCCCTCACTACAAGAAGGACATTGAGGTGCTGGAGAGTGTCCAAAGGGTCTAGAGCACAAGTCTTATGAGGAGTGACTGAGGGAGCTGGGGTTGTATAGTTTGGAGAAGAGGAGGCTGAGGGGAGACCTTATTGCTCTATATAACCACCTGAAAGGAGCGAGGTGGGGGGTTGGTCTCTTCTCCCAGGTAGCAAGCAACAGGATGAGAGGAAATGGCCTCAAGATGTGCCAGGGGAGATTTAGATTAGATACTAGGAAGAATTTTTTCATGGAGAGAGTGGTTAGGCATTGGAACAGGCTGCCCAGGGAAGTGGTGCAATCACAGTCCCTGGAAGTGTTCAAAAGCCGTGTGGATGTGGTGCTTAGGGACATGGTTTAGAGGTGGGCCTGGCAGTTAGGTTAATAGTTGGACTTGATGATCACAGAGGTCTTTTCCAACCTTAATGATTCTATGATTCTATGATTCTATGATTAATTGAAGCGGGAATACTGTAGAGGACATGGGTGGAGCTGGAGGCCAGATTTGGCTCTAGGCATAGGGAAAGCTATTAAAGATAGCAAAATGGCCCTCGTCTAACTTCTCAGTTTCCCTGTGTTGATATTGTAGAAATGAAGGATAAATGTTGTTGATAAAGGAGGACCAATTTAAGGAGTGACAGCTACTACCAGTGAGGAGACAGCCTTTCATTTGATTGCACCAAGAATAAGAAACATGAGTATCTAGGACTGTCTCCCTCCTTTCGTGTTGCAGCTCCACAACTTTCCTTTTCTTCTTTCCTTCCTATTGTTAGAGTGTGCCAAGGGCCCATCAAAACCACAGCAAAATCCAGCATGGACTACTCTGCTGGAAAGCTTTGAGCTAACACAGCTCGGGGGTATGGCATTGTGAAGGACTGAGAAAGAAGGAATGGATGTAAATGTAGTGAAAGTGTTAGGATGCATGAGTAGAACCTCAAGAATTATATATTCAGGCAGCTGGGGGTGTGGTTATCTTTGCACTCTGATAGAATTCTTCAGGAATAAATCAGAGATACAACTTGTAACTGTTAAAAGAGAGTAGCAAGAGACGATGTTCATATTGCTCTTGTTTTAGTGGTCACCATGAAATCTTGATAGCCTTCATTTCCAAATGGTAAGGGACTATTATTTTTAAAGTTCTGTGCAGGATAAAAACTTTAAAATTTTAGCCTACTAAAGCTATATTAAGATCTATCATAGGAAAATCATTTAACTCATTTTGTAAATGTCCCAGAGGTTTAGATTATTATCCATTTCATTACTTACTACCCTTTTAAACTAAGCTTTAACATATTTGTCTTGATTTCAGGAACCAAGTGAGGTTGAGGCTTTGTCGTGATTCATTTTTCCATGTCTGTTCCTGCTGAGGCTTACCTAAGCATGAATGAGTTTTCTTGGTTTTACCGTCACTTCCCATTACTTTTGATATTGTATCCCAGATCCCTAGCTTTGTAATAAGTGTATTTCCTCCATATATTGCTATTCTTGACGTCTCTATCTGAGCAATCTGAAAGCTTGACTTGTTGGCCAAATGAAAATGAATAAAACAATGCCAATGATTCCCATGTGTAGGGATGCTGTACATCTTAGAAGGTTACTTGTCAGTCTCAAAAGTATAGATCTCAATATAATGCAAGATATTATGAATCAGATAGTTCTTTCTGGTTTCTTTAACTGAACAACCCATTTATAATTAAATCATTGAATAATTTATATTGGAAAGGACTGCAGGAGATTATCTAGACCAACCTCCTGCTCAGAACAGGTTCAGCTTCAAAGTTCGACAAAGTTTCTTGGGACCTAGTTCAGTCAAGTTTTTAATTTCTCCAGAGACAAGCTTTCTGGGAAATCTGTTCCTGGGCTTAACTACCGCATTTGTGATTTTTCTTTTTGTGTATGTCCCTCTGAAAACTCCTATGCAGTACCCTATGATCATTGCATTCTGTTCTTTTGCTGTGCATATTAGAGAAGAGTCTGTCTTCCCTATCACAACCTATTAGGCTTTTGAATATCTCCTCAAGATTTCTCCAGGCTAACAAATCCAACTCTTTCAGTTCTTTCCATGTACATCATGTGCTTCCATCTCCTAACTGTATTTGTGGCCTTCCAGCAAACTCATTTGAGTTTGTAAATGTCATTCTTGTACCAGGGGGCCCACCACAGTACATGGTACTTCACATGCAGCCTCATGAGTGCTGAAGAGTGGGGAATAATCACTTACCTTGGTCTGCTGGCTATGCTCTTGCTAATGCAACCCAATACGTGTTTTGCATAAATTACTTCAAAGATATTCCTGACTCATGTTCATTGTGTTGTCCACCAAAAGAAGTTTATTGATGGTAATATCTGGAGGGTGAAAAAAAATTGCAGAGTAATTATATTGCAATTGAAACAGGTTAATGTTTCAATTATTAATTGCTGTCACTATGATCAGGGTTACATGGCAGAGTAAGTTCATTTTATCCCAGGCATTAGAAATGCAATGTCAAAACTAAAGGACTAAATTGTGAATCATACTTCTAGGAGAACTGGAATATTGGCTGATCCTACAAAAAGCTCAAAATTAATGGTAGCTAAACATTTGAACTCTCAGTGCATTTCTTCAGATAAGAAGATTAACATGAGGTTCAGATGCACGTTCTAGGTGATATCAAGCTTTTACAAGATGGTATTTTTCCTGTAAATAGCAACAGTGAAATTACTATCCTGTTTATGTGGCAGAAAAATGATAAAAGTTGGAAGCGGCCAGAAAAGAACTGTAACAATGCTGAATTTTGCTTTCAGTGCAAGTCAATACTTTATCCAAGATGAGGTGAAGAAGTGACAAGTTCATGATCTATAAGTATTTATAGAGAGAACATACCTTTGAAAGCAGAAAAAAAAAATAGAATTGTTCTAGGTCTGAAAAGTGAAGCTGAAGCTGAACAAACTCAAGCGAAAAATACAGTGCACCATTTTGGCACTAAGTGTGAAAGATAACTGGAAATTTGATAGGGTGTTCAGTAATAGAAATCTAAAATTCAAAAGCTGTTCTCCTTCAAAGGATTAATTGTCATTGTGAATGAAGTTATGAACTTGACACAAGTAACCTGGTGAAATTCTGCAAATGTTAGAGAAGATGTCTGTATAGAAGAAATTCAGCTCCCTGTGCAGATTTAGAGAGACTCATCTTTTCTACCTGCAGTTCCCTCAGAATATTTTGCATTTTTAGCATAACCTTCTGCATTGCCTTATCTAAAATAAACTGTTTAGATAATATGTATTTAAACCACAGAATTATGAATTATTCAGAGTGTGTTCAAAAGGTGTGTCAGTTTTAGTAGTTTTCCTGGCTTAACGCATTTTTATGCATAATAATTCACCCACTTGTAATCTTACTTACACCTTTATTTCATTAAAATTCAGAGTTGACTCTTTGTACTAGCTGGATACAAATATCCCAATGATGAAGCTTTGCAAGAGTGAGTTCTATTTTTTCATTTAAAGTAAACTTTTGTGCTAAACAATACCTCTGTCATCTCAGCCAAAGGGATATTTCAGCCAATTATTAAAAATGGACTCTAAGAAAAAATTCTTTGGCAGATTAATGGAAAACAAACAACAATCTCTGGAAAAGAAGAAAAAGTGCAATCATATACATGTTTAATCTTTCTTTTTTCCTTTTTTTTCTTCTCTGACACCAGTAAATTTGTGTTATTTTTATATGAGTAGATGTAGCTAAATGCTGGTTGGACTTTTGTAAGAGTTTTTAATTTAGGTGGTGTGTGTATATACATATATATGATTAAATTTATGTATGTGAAAGATTGTACACTTCATTGTTACTCTTTCAAGATTGCTTAAGGCTAGATCAAAGGAAAAAAAATGAAACATTTGTGTTACAGGATTGGTAGGAGGTCAAAGCATTACAGTTTCATTTATTTATTCTTACTGTATTGCTTTGCTTTTAAGATTATTCACTAGCAATGCATGGAGTTGTATTATGCTGTGTGATGAGATCCTTGCTGGACCAACCCATTTTGTGACTGTACACCGAAATACAGGAATATTTTCATCCCTGTCTGTGGCTCATTGGTGATCTACCAGATTGATTTTGAATTATTTTTGGACCTTTAAGAGATGCTTTAAGAGATGCTTTAAGAGATGCTTTAAGAGATGCTATTGATAATTTGCTTTAAATCAAATCAGAGCTGTCTTTGAAGATGTCAGAGGACATCTTCAGATAGAATATGAAAATAAAATATTTTTTTCATAATCTTTAAAGACTTTTAGTATCTTTGTCCCATCTCATTTTACTCCTGTATTGAAATTGGTCTCAATCAATGCTTAGCATTGTTTGAATGACAGGGAAATGGAATGGAGGGTCCTGCCTCACAGGTGTAATAATAATACTGGTTATGAGACTGTCAGAAATACGAACACCCAGAAAGTTAGAAAGAGACCAAGCTGTTGTAGATATGAATGAAGGTCAGCTATGGAGCATTGGTAGCATTGGCTTAAATGCATATATTTTGTGATTTGAGAAAATACTGTACATCTGCTGTTGAAATTGGCCTTTTGGCATGTTCCATTAACAAGTATCAATAAATCAAAAGGTACAACTACACTAAAAGTATGTTACAAGGAACTTTCATTATTAATCTTTTTGTCAGAAGTGCTTCAAAAGCAAAAGATTTACCTCCAGCTAAAAGTAAGGTTTATTTACTTGCTTTTTATTGCAGAACATTATTAAATGTCTCAGAGTTGTAGCTTGTAGATAGCATTACAACTACTATTGTAAATAGTAACTAAGAAGTGTCATCTCCTATGATTTTTCTTGGATTTCTCCTTTTGCTGTGAGCTAGAAACTTTCAAACACCAATAATGGCTGCTACTGAGGTTTGCTAGAAATACTTGTATGCAAACTTATTTGCTGAGAAATCTGATTTGGAAACAGTTTAGTTTTCAACATGAGTGCTGAATCACAACACAATTATTGGCAGTGATGAGGAACCTTCTTGGAGTCTTATGTCAAGTTTATTTTAAAATCACTGTAGTTCATTCTTGTTGGTGCCAGTCTACATCTCTTGTCATTGCCAACAGTTTGAATCAGTGCCATTGATTTACCATCATTGGCCTTTACAAAGGTAACTGTATAGAAATTAAAAAAACTTAATTTCTGTACAGTTTTAATTAAAATATATATATGTGTGTTTTTTTGAGAAATACATCTCATAAGATGAAGGATTTCTCTCAGGGATCCAACTCAAATAGCTAGAAGTACTTTCCATGATGTTCTGTAGAATCAATTCTTAATGTTAGAAGTGTTCAGTTTATAAATTATAGCTAATTACCTATTAGATACTGCTTAGTTGTACTGACTATACAAGATTGAGAGAAAGTATTATTTTTCACCTCCATATCTCTTTAATGCTTACAGTACAGCTTTCCCATTTCCTCTTGCTTTAGAGTCAATGATCAGCTGACTTTGATCTTTTGCTTCATAATTAGAAAAGACTTCGCTTAAAAGTATTCATCCTGTTACATTTGGATGGTAACATGGGGGAATGATGTATATAAACTGTACAATTGAAGACCAATTCAAATTAATTTAGATGATTATTCATGCTGAAGATGAAAGATGTCTTTTCTGATGAAGATGTCTTTTCTGTTTCCATAGGAATTTGATTTCTGGCAAGGTTTCATTTATGGGGTAAATCATTCCAGAAGTTTCTCTGTAAGTGAGTAAAAATACTGCATAATGAGTCAAATTCATTAATAACACCATCAGTAAAGGTAGAGTGAGTTTCTCAATCTTTATTTTAATTTTAGAGGCATAAAGGAATTTTGCTTCTCACATTTCTATTTTTGAATTGCTAGAAAATATCCTGTATTAGTAATTTAAAGTAAATAAAATTCAGGAATTTTTCACTGATAAAAAGCCCATTAAGATTTACTTTATACAAATGATCATTCTCCATATTTTAATTTAACCCACTATCCTTAGCTCATATCCAGTTCATCTATTTGATCTTTTAAATCAAGTATCAGAATGTATGATTAAGTGAAATCAATCCTTGACCTCCTATATGCATCTCCTAAAATGGAAGTCTAAGCCTGTATATTACCTTTAAACTTTTATGAAGCCACCTAGCTTATTTCAGGATTGAAATTATAGAGCTTAATAGATTCAAAGTTAATTATAAAGTCATTCTGAGGCAGAACAGAGACAACCAAACCAGATGGAATCCATTACCAATCATACTCCTGAGACTGTCTGGCATTATTAAAATGAATAATATTTCCATGTAGCAGTGTCTGTTTTAATCAGTTTCTGTCTGGGTACCAACACTAGAGCTACTTCTATAAGCTTTATGTAGAGGTCACCTCCACTCATCGCAGCAATAGGTGCTGTCATACTTGACTCTTTCATCTTAATTAAACAGGCAAGTCCAAAAGGAATTTGGAGATTGTAAGATGCTTAAAGAGGGACAAAACCCCAGAAAATTAGTACTGTAGGTATTAAAATTAAAAGAAATATAAAAAGCCTGTTAACAGCTGATGAGCAAGACAGTGTCACTTTGGATGAACCGAGAAAGAAATTGTTTTCTGTTTGGAAGCCCCAAGGAAAACTTTGGAATAAAAGACCATTTCTTGTTAATACTGCTGCCCCCCCCAAACTAGTCCATAGACATTATCATGTGAGTCCAACCTAATACATCTTGCCTTCCATCATGGCTGGTTAGTCGAATACCGCCCTAACCACTGCTATATCACTTTCAGGGCAGAGCTGGTTTGGGTCCACAAGTCCTAGAGCTCATCGAGGGGGTCTGTTTATCTGCAACACTCTGCAGGGACATAATAGCACAGGAACAGGTCTAGATCACTGTGCAAAAGGGAAATTTCATCAGTATGAAATAACTTCTATTATTTTGAAAAATTATCAACATCCGATATGAAACTAGGCATAAAATTACAAGTGTAATCATCTTGGTAGGAAACATAGCCAACATGTTTACAGAGCTATTGATTATTCACATTTATTGTTTTAAGTTTCACAGCTGAAGGACAGGCTTACGGGGCTGGAGATGTGGAAAATGAGATTTATAATTTATAAATTAAGATAATAATGTCTTAAGTTTCCTGTCTCAACATTGTGTCACTCTTTATTGTACAACACTGACTCTCTGTCTTACACACACATGCAAACACAACATGGGCTCGAACCTGCGAGTTTCACACAATTGTTCTCATTCATTAAAAATCATAAATCAAAACAGAAATTGGTGGCTTTGACTCTTCTGCATTACAGTCAGTAAAGTTACAATATATATGTAGGGATTTAAAACTAAAAAAACCCAACACGTTCTATGTGCAGATGACCCTGTTTAAGTTTAGGGACACATAGTAAGATACTGCCTTGAAATACTTCCTAAGTCAATGTACACATTTGCTCAAATTTAAAGTAGATATCAATGTAAAAAAAAAAAAGAAATTCAATATTATCTTCTGCTCGTCATGCTTAGTTTGAATAATGCGTGCTTTGAGCAAGTATCCGGGTGCCTGCTGTCATCTTCTTGGAGAAAGTCAGAAGAACCTTGAGTTGCTCATTTTGATATATAGTCCATTTCATCCAAAATTCAGACTATATGTATGCCAGTTATACTTTCCAAATTAGATCATTAGTTAAACAAATTGAGAAGTAATATATCAAATGCTGTAAAATAACACAGTAAATTCATAGTGATTATCTGTTAAAAAATCACTGGTAAAAGTGCATAAATGGCACTAGGAGTTGATCCCATTTAAGCAGAGAGTTGGAGATTAGACCCTTTTCTTGAAGAGTAGGAACAGTGGACTTGAGACTCCTG
The DNA here is from genome assembly GCF_047370975.1 of Nipponia nippon. Lineage (NCBI taxonomy): Eukaryota > Metazoa > Chordata > Aves > Pelecaniformes > Threskiornithidae > Nipponia > Nipponia nippon. The sequence continues at coordinate 49,545,865 of NW_028262347.1, forward strand.
AGGCTCAGATAGGATTCCAAGGTGAAGTTCTCTATTTCTGGGCAAGTCTTCTCACCATGTGGATCTTGTATAGAAAAATCTGCCTCTTGCTCTGGTGTGCAGCGCCTGCCTTCAGGGAAGGATTCAGAGTTCTGAACAAGTGGGTGGAGATGCTCGCTGTGATGTTCTATGTTGAACATTTAGATGCCATCTGCTATTTTGTGCAAACTAGCCTGAAGAAACACTCTCTCCAGCTGTTGAGCTGCAGTGCAATGGCTTCTAGCCTTTGTGTTGGAAGAAAACATACTTCATTTAGGAGTCCTAAGCCAAGATGAACCTTTAAACCTGGCTGAACCCCACTCCTTTGGGATCACTTCAGCACAAAAAAAACCTACCTGAAATAGAGGGAAACCAGCCCCCATCCTAAAATTTGTCTTTAAGGAGGAAATTTTCTAACAGGGTAGGTTTTCCCAAATTACATCTAGGAAAGTATGTTATAGCTGCCCCTAGAAAGACTGCAACATGAGTTGTATAGCTTCGTGTTATCACTTTTCCAATGTCTTGGCCCTTCATTCATCCAAGCTGGGGACTGGCCAGAGTGTAATACTACCCAGGAATCCCATAATCCTGGGTTTCCATTTACTTTAAAGTACTGCAGGTGAGATGAATCACCAGTTCGAGGTGCCTCTCTCCCCAGTGACCATAGCAGGGATCTAGATGACTAGCTCAGACTAGAAGCCTAAATCTTACATAGTAAAGTTAGGCAAGATGAATCCCAACTTGACTGCACTGAGGCATATATAGAAATTTCTCATGGATCTAGCAGCCATTGGATGCACTAACACAGAGAGTGAGGAAAAAATGTTTTAGCAATGAGTATGAATCAAGCTATGTTCCATAAGTCCTAAAATTATTCTTAAAAATAAGAACACTTTCTGAGTTTTATCAAGACAAAAATAATTATTTAGCTGAAATGGCATGAAAACCAGCTGGTTTCTCTAGTTGCATATTATTGGATTTCTCATTTATGAACTTTAAAATGAATGTATGCAATAAAGCAGACGAACTGAGCAAAGTTCAATGTGAAACGTATGACAAGTAGATCCCTTGCCCTCCTCATCAAGCAGATTGAAGACAGGTAGGACTAAAAAAATACTAATAGGGGAATCAAACTGATTAATGTGGCAAAGATTCCTGCACTTGCAGCACTGATGTGTTTATTGGCAGAGATGCAAATATGCATGTAGCCTACTTTAATTTTCCCAGAGCACAATTGAATTAACGCTGTCATGTTGCTCAGGGTAACAGACTCCCACCCAAGAGTCCTCCCACACCACAAGATCAATGGGACCCTGGAAACTGCAGCAGAAAGAAATTAGAACATGCACCAAATTGTTGAGGCTGATAAAGAAAACACATTTGCCCTTCATGTATTTTTAAAGAGGTTCTTTTTCATTATGACTTGTAAATGGCTCCTCTGTGAACTGCACAGATAAAATTAAAATAGGCTTTCTTTTTCCCCTGCTCTTGGAAGTCTGCATGGCTCCTGTCCTGAGGATGCTAATATTTAAGGATCATAGATTAAGCTAGTCCACTTCCCCACTTTGAGTCAAGGTCAAGTATAAGTGAACAGCCCCTGACAGATGTTTGTCTTGTATGTTAATCATAAAAACACTCAGCACACAGATTCAACAGCTTTCCAAACTAGCCTGTTCCCCTGTTTGATGATCTTTACAATTAGCAATGTTTTCTAATATGTCATCTTATTAACTGTTGAAGTAAATTTAAATTAAACTATTTTTTTTTTCTAGTCCTGTGCTCTACAACTGTGGAATGTTACTCATTACTGTCTTTTTTGTTATAACATTTCATATACTTGAAACCTTTTGCGTTCCTTGCTCTGATTTCCTCCCTGACACTGTTATCCTACCTTTTCCTCTCCAGCTTTAACAATCCCAGTCCTCTCAGGCTATACAGATTTTTTTCAAATTTCCTTTCTCACTGATCTTCTCTGAGTTCCCCCTAATTAATTTAAAAATGCTTGAAACTGATCTTTATATACCAGAAAGATCTTGGAATAGAATAATTACTGTCTTAACAATAATGCGTCTTACAATGACATCTGTCTTTAATGGAAATGCAACTAAATTTAAAATATATTTCCAGACTTTGTATTTCACCACTTTAAGCTTTACTTCTGTAGCATTATGCTCAGCTAGTTAATTCTCAATTTGTAGTTATGCATTTGATTTTCATTCCTAAATGTGATATCCCCACTTGATATTAAGAAAAATCATCTTACTTGTATCACCATTACTGCAGTTTACCCACATAATTTTATATTCAAATCTGATCCTTCAGAGCATTTTAAACCTTTCCCTGGTCAATATCATACAGAGATTTTATAAGCACGTACCCTAATTTATCATCCAAACATCCCACCAGGTATGTCCTTCTCATTTGACAATAAACTATTGATATGCAGGTTTTCAACCATTTGTACACTGAATTAATAACACTTTCATCTTTTCTGTCTTTCCCTGACCTCCCCACTGCAACTTTGGATAGAATCATGTCTAGAGGGATGGTGGGATCAAGATGCTGCAACCACCCCTCTGGTATTCACAGACCAGTAACCCCATCAAAGGATTAGACTGATCTGACATTTTCTGCTCTTGACAAATTCATGTTGGTGGATTGTTATTAACTCTCAGGGGTATAAACATGTTTCTGTATTGTTTCAAGCACCAGAGTTAAATGAATTGTTCTGTAAATCCATCACTCTTGTTTTTCTCCATCACAAGTTTTATCTAACCTGAGCAAATATGTTATCCCTCCATCAGAGAGATGTACAGATGTACTATGTACCAGATGTACCAGATATACTGGTATTAACAGTAGTAACAGTATCAGGTCACCATTTTTTTTTGTGAAGACACTTGAACTTCCCATGGCAAGCAAAGGCCTAAAAGGGAGACACCGGGAGTGGGCAGGAACATCTTGAAGAAATTGATATCTTCACATTAATGCTGGTGGCCCCTCATCCAGAATAAAAAATGAAATTACTCAAATAAAGTACATGTGGTAGAAAAGCCTCTATGTTATTACTGTCAGTTGAAAATACCTGTCCTTCCCTCCCCTGGCCTGAAGACAAGATTTTTGTTATTGATGTGACAAACCAACAGACTTGCAATCTGTCAAGAGACCCTTAAACATGATATGAGTTCTCAGGTTCCAGATAATGAGAGCTGCACACACTAGTCACAAAAAATGAGGAAAAGGAAGAAGTTAGAACTGCTCATTGGATGAAATGGAGGTTTCTAGATTAGAGTGAGATAAATCACTCTCCAGACTCCATTTACGCTGTTGACTAGATCTCCACTGACTAAAAGGAGATATCAGGCACTTGGTTTATATGTAGAAATCTTTGTTTAGGTGTCTTAATCCACTAACAGAATTCCACTCGATCTCTGAATGTAGATAAATTAAGCAACATTTCTTTCCTTGTAAGATGACTGTCTACTAAGGATCTTCAAAGTAAACTGAAGTTCTTAATTGACCCATTATTTATTTTCCTTTTCATTTATTATCCATACACCTATGTCACTTCACTGTTGTAAATGCGTTTTTCATGTGTTATATGTTCTTCATTGGTTTTTATTAATTTTGCTGAAATAATAAGAGTCAATTCTTATTATCTACCACTGTGAGAACATAAGTACCTTTGGCAAAATTCCTGAAACTGTATTGATTCCTCTCTCAACTTTGGGGATCAAAACCTAACTCCCCCTTAAAAAGACCCAACAGAACACAAAAACACTTAAGACTGAAACCACATGATGCTGGCATGACAAACAGTTCCAAGGTGGCCAGTAATCTGTTTTCCTCATTCTCTGAGCCTGGCTTGAGACCCTGACAATAGCCATACAAACACGGGACCATATAGTAATAAACTGAGATATATGATCTGATTTCTGTTAACTGTTTACAGAAACAGTCCTCTAACGCATTTACTGTGAAGCAGTTCAAATTAGTGTCACTTACTTTAACTTCCTAATGCAGTGTTTGTTCTTGCAATCTTAATAATTCAGCAGTCTTATGTATATACGTATGTGTGTGCATAACTGTATGCAATGATACTGCATCTAGAACCAGGCTCTTGCCACCAGTTAAAATGTGATGCCTCACATCATAAAATTCTATTTTTAGTTTCTTAAAATTTTGCTCAAGTTTAATTTTTCAGGCTGAAGTTTTCCAAGACAACAATTGGAAACAGGCTCAATTTTATTAGAAATTTTCCTCTTGAACATTTCAATTATGTTAATATCAGACAATATGTACCCCTCTTAAAGAAAATGTCATTACACACTCTGGTACCTACACACTTTGAAATGTAGAAATGAGGCACTCTAGAGTTACAGATACACTTTGCTAATAGTATGAAAATGTATCCAAATATATAATTTATTCCAAAAAAGGTCTCTGTTCATGGTCAGCCACCTCTATGCACCAGCTGCTTATTCACTATGTTGAATTGGTACTGCTGAAGGTCTTTAATGGATGGAAAGAGTAAATTTGACTTTCTTCAGTCACTCCTTTTAGCTGGTAGAGACTATTTTAGGAGGGGCTTGTTTTGTGTCCTGCTCTTGAAGTGAGAGCAGAAAAGCTTCTCCCTGTCCTTCCACTATGGTGTAGGGAGCAGGAGGAGGAATGTAGTGTAGAGTAAGCGTGAAAAAAAAATTTCTTTGAATGCCAAAGAAGGCTAAAGGAGACCTAAGGCAAGCTAATATGGCACAGAAGACAGAACTTTGAAAACACACAAGTTTCCCAGCTACTTTTCTTCTTCCCATTCCAAAGGTCCTGTGACCATGATTCTGCTTGTAAGTATAGTGCAAGTGATTCATAAGGGCTTTGCACCAATTGGTTTTCATTCCCATGACAGTGTCTTACCTCTATTCTGCTAACCCTTTCTATGACCATTACTCCATTAATGATTTCTACCTGCTCTCTCTTGGAAGATTTCCATTTCAGTAACCATAAAGTGTACCACAATGCTACCTTGCTTTATATGTGTCTCCTGGCAGATATATATGTCAGAATAAGGCAGTATTTCATCTGTGCCTTACATTTATTCAAGTTTTAATTAACTTTCTTCTCAATTGGGGTATTATTTTCCCAAATGGAAAGGAACAATATCACAGTCTCCCAGTACATGGTGTATTTCCTTGTACATATTACTCCGTAATACTCCAATTCAATTTCTGGAAAATGTTAAACATTTTTTCAAACAAAACATTCAAAGGAGTTATTGGGTTTTTTCTCTTTACTTTTTAATTATTATTTATATTTTTTAGGGCTTTTGCTCTGGATGTTCTATTCTGTAATCCAGGCAACTGGAGTAGGGAAAGAAAAGAGGTTTTTAGGCTTCTTTATGGGTGAGAAACCATTAAATCTTAGTTGGCTACTGGGTGTGAGAAGCGTGTACCTGGATGAACTTTATGAAAGTTAAGATAGTTGCGATCTCTCTCTCACACACACATGGACATGCACATGTGCACACACGCGCTTTCCCAGTTTGGTCCTGTCAGGCTGCCCTGAGTTCTCCTGGTTTGTCAGATTAGATAAAGTTTCCAGAATGTTGTGTCCTAGCAAAGAAAGTTAATGTCCTTTGTGACTGCCTGTCAGGTTCATGCTGTGAAAAGATACCTTTTATTTCAATAAACATCTGTAATATTTTCCTACATCACAGATTGTCTCCTTGAAACAATGTGTGATAACCCCTTGATGTCTTAAGTTTTATAAACTTTGAATTTAATATTAGGCTATAAGATATACTCTAAATTGGCTTCCTATCTTCTGCTTCCAAAATTCTGGTTTGTTTTTTTGTTGTTTTTTTATAAACACCTTACTAGAAGGGCACTCTGCTATCATAAAATTAGATCTAGTTTCTAGTTTGTGACTGGTGGTTGTATATAAAAATAAAGTATGTTAGCATTCAGTTCCCCAAGATGGATGCCAGAAGTGTACTGTGAAGTAGGACATATATATATTCATATACTGTGAAGTAGGACACATCACACAATCAAACTGCTAACCTTTCTCCTTTGTTCTCATCTTTAAAAAAGAAAGAGGAGGGGATGGCATCTTGGTATGTGGATTTTGCCCCGTGATTGTTTGATAACCACAGACAAATACCATGCTTTTGCTGTTCATGCACATACAAATGTCCTATGAGAGGATGAAAGGATAAACCCTGCAGGAAAGGGAACGCAAGTGAGGAAGTCCCACAGGACCTTAAAGAATCACAGGTAAGTTAATATAACAAAAGTGTGCAGTCTCATAAATGGAATATTTTAACACTTTTAGTTTCTCTTGATCTATGCTATGGTTTTACATTTGGTCGTTATGTTCATTTGGCTAACAACTTTTTAGACAACGTGACAAGCAAGTAAATTACGTTTACTAAACACTTGCATTCTGGCACAGAAAGGGAGCACCAGCAAGCTTTGTTATATTTAGTAAAAAGAGAAGAGTAGTATCTAGCAAAAACTCAATGATCTCGTGACAATTGTATACATCTTGTTGAATATAACTGGAGTTTCACATTTTTTTTGCCAGCATCAATTTTCGTAGACTAAAGAGAAAGCAAACATGTAAGGAACAATTAAACTGCTGCATTCATATGTTAAAAGAAGCCATGTAAGAGTGATTGTCCCAGTGAAGATCATCATGTTGGCCTCTAAAGGTTACTGTAGGTCATGTGTTAATCATAAGTCTGAATTTTACAGGAAATTCAGTTAATTAAATTTTTAGTCTTTGTACAAGGTGGATCTTTGTCCCTGTAAAACTGGAAGGTATGTATTTTCTTTCTCATTAACTCAGTTGAAAAAATATGTAACAAATGATTCTTTTCATTCCTCCCCTCCACATATATATGTATCTTCACCTTGTGTACAAAGACACACTCTCTTGCACATGTGCACATACCTATACATTTCTGAGTTGAGAGTAAATCTGGAGCACATCTGTCTTCAAAACATTGGTTTTATTTATTTTTAAAGCCTAAAGAGTGAATTTAAAAATGTAACTTCATTTCTCATCTAAATTATTTTGTTTACTACCATGGACTGTTTCAAAGTATATCCATCCACAAGAGATTCTAAATAACTGTTCATTCAGACAAAATGTTTCATGTGTGTGGCTGTTTTTGTATTGTACTCCGCTCTTCTGAATAATTAAAGTAGTAAGACAGAATGGCACTCAGCAATAGCCAAGGGAGGAAAGGTTAGGGGGGCAGCTTGGAAAAAAAAAAAATTTACTAGAGATTTGGGCAGATTTGATATAAAAGCGAGCTTGGTAGGAGAAACAGAAAACGGAAAATTACTCCTGCAGAAGTAACCTAGCCACAAGGAAAGACAGTGGTCCAGCTGCCTGTTTTTGCTATAACCAAAGAGAATTATAAATTGATCACGCTTTTAGATGTATTCAAGTAAAGGCCATTGCTAATTCTGTGATAATATCTTTTCAGTTGTAATGTTCTACTGTGACATGCAGTGTTAATTATTTCTTGAAGTGTGAAGTTTTACTGATAATAAGGTTTATGTGGACCAGAAAAAATGGCACCTGCTGCTCCCATCAAATCCTGCAGTTATTTGTCAACTGTTTCTGCAAATCCATCACATATGCAACAGAAAGCACAACTGGCAGCACAAAATGGCAGTCTAAAAAGAGAAACAAAGGTACCATTTTGGCAGTCCAACGGCATTCATTTATTTCCCATTTATGGTCACACAGCTTGACTCCAAGTGTTTGGCAAAAGAAGCAAACCCAAATTGAGTCACAATTTAAAATCCTATTCCCTGTACAGCAGGAAACTATGACACAGTTGCCATCATGGAAACATGGTGGGATGAGTTGCACAACTGGAGTGCTGCAACGGATGGCTACAAACTCTTCAGAAGGGATAGGCAAGGAAGGAGAGGCAGTGGGGTAGCCCTGTATGTTACGGAATGTTTTGATTGTCTAGAGCTTAATGATGGTGACGATAGGGTTGAGTGTTTATGGGTAAGAATCAGGGGGAAGAGCAACAAGGCAGATATCATGGTGGGAGTCTGTAATACACCACCCAACCAGGATGCACAGGCAGACGAAGTATTCTATAAGCAGCTGGGAGAAGTCTCACAATCGCTAGCCCTTGTTCTCATGAGGGACTTCAACTTGCCAGATGTCTGCTGGAAATACAATACAGCAGAGAGGAAGCAGTCTAGAAGGTTCCTGGAGTGTGTGGAAGAGAACTTCCTGACCCAGTTGGTGAGGGAGCCAACTAGGGAAGGCACCCTGCTGGACCTGTTTTTTGTGAAAAGAGAAAGACTTGTGGGTGATGTGATGGTTGGAGGCCATCTTGGACACAGTGATCATTAAATGAGAGTTTTTTGATTCTTGGAGAAGCAAGGAGGGGGGTCAGCAGAACTGCTACCGTGGACCTCTGGAGGGCAGACTTGGGCCTGTTCAGGAGCCTGGCTGACAGAGTCCCTTGGGAGTCCAGGAAGGCTGGACATTCTTCAAGAAGGAAATCTCAAAGGCACAGGAGCAGGCCTTCCCCAGGTGCCAAAAGACGAGCCGGCGGGGGAGAAGAGTGGCCTGGTTGAACAGAGAGCCTTGGCTGCAGCTCAGGAAAAAAAGGAGAGTTTATGACCTTTGGAAGAAGGGGCAGACAACTCAGGAGGACTACAAGGATGTTGTGAGATTATGCAAGGAGAAAATTAGAAGGGGAAAAGCCCATCTAAGACTTAATCTGGCTACGGCCATAAAAGACTATAAAAAATGTTTTTATAAATACATTAGCAACAGAAGGAGGGCTAAGGAGAATCCCCATCCTTTCTGGATGTGGGGGGAAACACAGTGACAGAGGACGAGGAAAAGGCTAAGGTATTTAATGCTTTCTTTGCCTCAGTCTTTAATAATCAGACCATTTGTTCTCCGGGTACCCAGCCCCCTGAGCTGGGAGATGGAGATAGGAAGCAGATTAGAGCCCCAATAATCCAAGAGATAACAGTTAGCGACCTGCTACTGCACCTAGATACACACAAGTCTGTGGGGCCAGATGAGATCCACCTGAGGATATTGAGGGAGCTGGCTGAGGAGCTCATCAAGCCACTTTCCATCATCTATCAGCAGTCCTGGTCAACCAGGGAGGTCCCAGCTGACTGGAAGTTAGCTAATGTGACAAGCATCTATAAGAAAGGTCGTAAGGAGGATCCGGGGAACTAATGGCCTGTCAGCCTGACCTCAGTGCTGGGGAAGGCCATGTAGCAAATCATCTTGAGTGCCATCACATGGCGCGTGCGGGACAATCAGGGGATCAGTCCCAGACAGCATGGGTTCATGAAGGGAAGATCCTGCTTGACCAACCTGATCTCCTTCTGTGACAAGGTGACCCACTTAGTGGATGAGGGAAAGAGTGTGGATGTTGTCTACAACTTTACTTTAGTAAGGTGTTTGACACTGTCTCCCACAGCATTCTGCTGGAGAAACTGACTGCTCATGGCTGGGACAAGTGCACTCTCCACTGGGTAAAAAATTGGCTGACTGGCGGGACCCAGAGACTGGCGGTGAATGGAGTCAAATCCAGTTGGCGACTGGTCATGAGTGGTGTTCCCCAGGGCTCAGTACTGGGGCCAGTACTGTTCAATATCTTTATCAATGATCTGGATGAGGGGATTTGGTGCACCCTCAGTAAGTTTGCAGATGACACCAAGCTGGGTGGGAGTGCTGATCTGCTGGGGGGGAGGAACGCCCTACAGAGGGACCTGGACAGGCTGGAGCAATGGGCTGAGGTCAACTGTATAAGGTTCAACAAGGCCAAGTGCTGGATCCTGCACTTGGGTCACAACAACCCCATGCAACGCTACAGGCTTGGGGAAGAGTGGCTGGAGAGCTGCTTGGTGGAAAAGGACCTGGGGGTGCTGGTTGACAGCCGGATGAACATGAGCCAGCAGTGTGCTCAGGTGGCCAAGCGGGCCAAAGGCATCCTGGCTTGGATCAGGAATAGTGTGGCCAGCAGGACCAGGGAGGTGACAGTGCCCCTGTACTCGGCGCTGGTGAGGCTGCACCTCGAATACTGTGTTCAGTTTTGGGTCCCTCACTACAAGAAGGATATTGAGGTGCTGGAGAGTGTCCAAAGGGCAACAAAGCTGGTGAAGGGTCTGGAGAACAAGTCTTATGAGGAGCAGCTGAGGGAGCTGGGGTTGTTTAGCCTGGAAAAGAGGAGGCTGAGGGGAGACCTTATTGCTCTATATAACCACCTGAAAGGAGGTTGTAGTGAGGTGGGGGATTGGTCTGTTCTTCCAGGTAACAAGCAACAGGATGAGAGGAAACGGCCTCAAGATGTGCCAGGGGAGATTTAGATTAGATATTAGGAAGAATTTCTTCATGGAGAGAGTGGATAGGCATTGGAACAGGCTGCCCAGGGAAGTGGTGCAATCACAGTCCCTGGAAGTGTTCAAAAGCCGTGTGGATGTGGTGCTTAGGGACATGGTTTAGAGGTGGACCTGGCAGTTAGGTTAATAGTTGGACTTGATGATCACAGAGGTCTTTTCCAACCTTAATGATTCTATGATTCTACTATAAGTCTCTGATGATAGAGCTGTCCTTTCTCTGGACCCAGCAATGCCTTGTTCCCCTTCTTGTCTTGTTTTCATGTTCAGAACAGATTGACACTCCATACTGGGTAAGAATAGAGATTTTCTATTAAAGAACAGATTTTATTGGCAAAACCACAAGCAACTATGAATTTGAATGTAAGATTTGGACACCTAGCAGTTATCCAGCTGATTATTTTGTTTGACTGTGTGTGACTTGGTCAGGTAGGCAATTCAATATCAAGCAACTGGGAAAAAGTATATATCAGGGTTAGTATACTAATGAAATATGTGGTGGTCACTAAACAGTGGTAGTCTAAACTTTAGTCCCAGGAAGCCTTTGTGAGTCTGATTATCAGCTGAGTTTCTACTAGCCTTTTAGTTTCTGCTACCACTAATCTTGTGGCCTACATGGTGGCCTGGCCAAACAGGAGCAACACTCTAGAGACAAATTCTCAGAACAAAAGGGTTTGGTGTTTTATCTTTTTTTTTAATCCCTAGAGAAAATTCGAAATGAAATGTCCTTTAGAAGAACATATTTCAGCCAGTTTCTTCTTCTGATAATTAAAGAGCAAAATTGCTTTTATCTATGCTCCAGTGTGTTGCTATCATGTTGTTGGACTTCAAACATCATTCCAGCTATAAGATTCATTATTTTCTTTTCTGTTCATCTTTAAAACTCTTATTTTCTGTGATTCATTCCACCAACTTCAAAAACAAAACAAAGCAGCAGAACTGTTAGGTCATTGAAGTGGGATTTGTCTCATCTAACTGTAAATATGTACAATGCAGACAAGTATACATGAGCTATAATGGCACTGTTTTTGTCAACAAAGAAATATATACACTTTTAAGCATGATTCATCTGAATTACTTTATTGACCTACTTTATATTCAATAAATTGTAACGTGGACAGTGAAGGCAGTCTTTGGTACTGTCTCAGACAAAGGGCTCCTTTGCAGATGTCTATAACAGGTCAAATGAATCCCAGCCTTGGTGCCCAGCACTAAAATCGGAGCATATCATGTTAGTCATTGTTCTCCTGGATGCCCGTAAGCTATTTGTTGTTATTTGTTACCTTTGTATTATGAATTATTAGCTTGTTTCGTATGGTGCAGTTCATTGCATCATGGGTCCTGCTTCCCACCTTGGGCTATTTGTAATATTATGATAACTGTGCACTGTGGCACAATAATCAGTAAGCAGACAACAGGTTGAAGAGAATTTAAGATTTGTAGAGCGTTTTCTCAGGTTTTTCAAGTCTTGAGGAAAACACAAAGAGCACTGATTCTTATATCTGTGGAGTCTGAGCATTTCTGTTCTTAACTTCCAGTATTTCAGGTTCCCTGACAGAGGGCTTGCCCCAAGGTTGTTCTAGTTCATTCACAGAGGCTGTGCATGTGCAGTTTAATTGTTGGGAGCATTATAAATTCATAAGTCACACTGTTAAATTCTCTTGCTCTGTGTTTGCCATGAAATCTGTTACAGACAACTGTTTAGTGTTGGACGTGAGCATGAGCTTTATGAGAACCACGTCATGCTAAACCACACTAGTCCTTTTACAAATGGAGCTCCAGAACTATTATAAACGGACAATCCTTTTATGTTGAGATTACCTTCTGCTGAATATCTTATAATGATGCTGTAGTTAATTCTCAGATAAACTAGCCAATTTTTAAGGAGTCCTTTGTGTTTGGAATATCATGACTGATAAAGAAAACATAGTTTTTAAAGTTCTCCCTCTTTTCACTCTTTTTTCACACTTACTAATGTGTCTGTTAGCAAACTGACATCACTAGCACAGGTAGTGTAAAGTTAGCTACTAGGCTCAGTGAGCAACGCACCTGTCCTAGGACAGAAGTAATTTGCCTTGAAACAGCAGTCAGATAATATGACTGAGATTCCTGGATGTCAAATGGTATGACCTCTTTGACATACCTGTCTAAAGGCTCTGACATATTTTTTTAAGCAAGTCTACAAGATAAGAGATTATAGAAAGAATTTGTTTTTGATTTATCAAGACTTGAGTAGAAACCATCATACCATATTTTAGTCTAGTACTCTGGACTAATACTAGAGTATTAGTCATTATTCTTGAAAAAAGTTTTCTTATGTGCCTTTTAATGCAGTAAACATAAAAGCCAGTATTATGGCAAAAAGCATGTGGTTATTAAAATGCTGATACCCAATGTAAATGAACATGAAATTTTATCTAAGATAAGGGTCTTGATTTATCCAGCTAAAGAAGGTTTGTGTATCTAGACTCATGTTTACCTACTTGGAAAACTTGGACTGAATGTTTCAGTAGAACTAGGAGATTAACTGGAATGATATCAGGTAAATGTTTTCTTCTTTGAGACTCATGAGGCTGACCGAAATAAAATAATGATAGGAATGGATTTTCTGAAATAATTTTGTATGTTTTCAATCATATTACAGTCAACCCCATCTGTGACTAATACTGCTTGTATGATTGTCTCAGTCCTCCCCGCCAATATACACGCCTTCTTCACTCTCAGTTTTGTTTTCTAATAGACTGATGATCTTCATCTGGAGCCAAAGAAACTGGGCAAGGCTTTCTTTTCCTGGGAGCCATTAAACTGCCTTTAATTAGTATCTGCCAAGGCCATTAATGAGTTTTCACCATACAGTGACTCATGCTAAAAAAAAAATAAACCCAGAAAAAAGGCTAAAATAGGCCAAGGTAAAACAAACCTAGCAAGCAAACAACCTGCAGTGCATGAGAGATGTTGAAAGCCTGCTGTCACAGGAAAACATCACAGAACTCTTAACCCAAGTCATTTGATAAAGTTGTAGCAATAAAAAACAGAACAAAAGCAAAAAATCAACTTGACATACTGCTTCAAGTTATAGCTGTCTTTTCAATATTCTAGAGCATAAGCTTTTCTGTACCTTTACGAAGATAAAAATACTCATAAGTGTAGGAAAAAAATACTTGCTTTTAAGTTGATGCTTAATTACTTTGCTCAATATTTATTCAACTGAAGCTCAAAACACCCATAGTTATTACTATTACCTCAACAGGCTACTTCTGCTGAATAGCCTGTACTTATAGCACGACAGGAGCCAGCTCCTTGTGGGGTCTATGTGAGATCCAGTCTTTTGTTCCATGTTGTCAGTACAGCCCTGGAGAAGCACTCCAGTGTGTCAGCTTAGGAAGTGTTTCCATGATACATATTGTTCAGCAGCAATACTGAGACTGGACTGGGGAACTAAACCACCATTAGAAGAATGCTGCAGATTTTTTCCCTGCTTTCCAGCCAGCTAAGCCCCACAGAGGTGAGTTCTCACACCCAGCACTGAATTCTGCTGCCCCAATCACACAAAATGGTACCATGTGTGTCAAAACAAATGGCAGGAACCCAAAACCTGTGGAGGATTTTTATTATGAAGGCTTGGCATTTTTTCAATGTAACTTTTTAAAATTTCTTTAATGGTACTGATTGTAGTAGGATCTTGAATTAGGTGTTGAAATTGTGTTTCTTGTTCAGATAGCATAGGAGCAGTGCCTGATTCCTTAACCATAAATAGTCTTATTGTATCTTAAGTAACTTGACAAACTGGAACTTATATGCCTAGCTTGTAGTCATCTTCCTGCAGGAATTTGGGAGCAGGTCCCTGAATATTTACTCCCCTTTCCATGAATACATGGGCCGTACTGCACATATTTTCCCCTTTTCTACTTATGGGAAATCTCAGTAAGGCAAATCTTGAAGACCTCACGTGGGACCATGCAGACTGCTCATGAGACACACTTTTTTAATGTGCTGATGTGGCATACTTTTTACCTTGGTCCTCCAGTAGGCTCAGCAGTGGAGAATCCTACAATATAGTGACCTCAGAAGTCCCTACACCAAGCTGACTGTCACCTATCTATTCTGTGAGTTATAAAACAAAATCCTGACATGCGTCTGATTCCTTTTTTCATTTGCTAAAAAATATTCTTCGGTAAAAGACTTTGCAAATCAGTAACCTCTATGATAAACTGTTGTCACTGTACATTCAAATGTAATTCCTCTCATGCTCTTATATTTCAAGAAAAGTCACAACAAATGGCTGTAGTTGGTTTTATTTTCCCTTGTTGTCCTTTATATTTACTCAGTGAAACCCTACGCAGAATTTAAATTTCTTCAAAGACCTTTGAAGGCAATGTTCCTGCCCTAGCTAACAGATAATACCAGAAACACAAATGAAAATGACAATGTTCCTTCTTTCACCCAGGACCCCCCTGGTCTGTTCCATTAAAAAGCAAGAACTGGCAAGAGAGACGTGTTTTCTGGTGCAATGCTATTAGCCAGAAAAGAGTGGTTAATTAAGTGACTCAGTCCAATTATTTGTCACGTGAATGAAGGGAAGACTGACTCAGTCATTTTGTCAATACTTTGTGGATGAACACTAAGCAATGTAATTGCTGAATGAACCTTGTTTTCAGCATAGAATTCACCTTGAAGAAACCTTAGTCTTTACACAAAACAGATTACAAGATTCTCCCTTTGCACCATCTTACGAGTACACTAAGCAGCATGCTGAAAACCAAAGCTAAGAATACAGTTTTCTGTTTGAGATTTTGTTTGCTGAAATGGGATATTCCCTCAGGCATCTAACTTGGACCTTATAATCCAGGTAAGGAAGTGGTATCTTAAGAGAAAAAGAAAAAGAACTTATGCTGAACTTCATCTGTAGCTATGTAAAGCACAAACGCTTACTAAATATGAATTCTCTTGGTTTTCCTACAAAAGTTCAGTGATTCCTTTCTACTTGTAAAGGCTTCAAAATATGGCCTCAGAGCAGCTTATGCTAGGAGGCCATGGATAGCCATGACCGACTTCTGCAATTTTTCATCCAGGCTCTGTAGTCCATAAAGGAAACAGGCTTCATGCCCTTACAGGCCATCACTGAATGTATTTCTAGTTTCTCATCAGAAGAAGATTTCAGAGCCCTATGACAGACACTGAAGCAAACTCTGAAATTAGAACAAGGAATGGATTAGAATCTCTTTGAGGAAGAAGTCATCAGTCCCTCAAGGTGACCACTGCTTGAAGAATGAAGAACCGGGCCAGAGTTTAGGCAAAGTGAGAATGATGAGGAAAACTCCTGTGAATACTCCCTTCCCCCAGCTTCTGAGCAACAGACTCTGAGCTACCTTTACTGATGGTTGTCTCACTCCTGTATGCAACTATGAAGCACCTTTAAAACTATAATGTCTATTTTTTCCTACAGACTTTATAAAGAAAAGTCTCGTTACCTTCAGCAACCACTTAAGCACTAGTGATACTTCAGATATACTTCCAGAATAGCTCTAGTTTGCCTAAAATAATTGCAAATAGACTTAGCCTATATAGTCAATATTTTAGAATGTAGGAGATGATTTTATCCCATATGCTTCTTGTGGGATAGATACTGATTACAAGGAGCTCATAATGGACCAGCAGGCAGGATGTGTGGGGTCCATAGAAAACATACTGTAAGGTACTGATATTTCCCAGTCTGTAAGGACTGTTCCAGTGACAGTGACTACAACTGGGGCATTCTACCCTAAAATGTGTTTCTAGACAGAAAAGTCTTTGTACATTCTAGAAGTTTTGAAGAGGTTATTGATCCTGGTTCAAGCAGGAAGATGACTTTTGGATGTCCTTTCAACTGGAATTATTCTACAATTCCAATTCTAATTTTTGCATGAAGGAGGATAGTAATAACTAATGTTCCCTGAAGCTTAAGCAGAAAGGGATTTCTCAGGTTTTTTCTGTTCATGTTATAAAAGAGCATGTTATGAAAATATTTCTAACTGAAATTCTACCAGTGATATTGTCATGGTTTAACCCCAGCCGGCAATTAAGCACCACACAGCTGCTCTCTCATTCCCCCCAGTGGGATGGGGGAAAGAATTGGAAGAGTAAAAGTGAGAAAACTCATAGGTTGAGATAAAGACAATTAATAGGCAAAGTGAAAGTCACACACACAAGCAAAGTAAAACAAGGAATTCACTCACTGCTTCCCATCGGCAGGCAGGTGTTCAGCCACGTCCAGGAAAGCAGGGCTCCATCACGTGTAACCTGGGAAGACAAACGCCATCACTCTGAACGTCCCCCCTTTCCTTCTTCTTCCCCCAGCTTTACATGTTGAGCATGACGTCATATGGTATGGAATAGCCCTTTGGTCAGTTGGGGACAGCTGTCCCAGCTGTGTCCCCTCCCAACTTCTTGCGTACGCCCAGCTTACTTGCTGGTGGGGTGGTGTGAGGAGCAGAAAAGGCCTTGACTCTGTGTGAGCACTGCTCAGCAGTAACGAAAGCATCCCTGTGTTATCAACCCTGTTTCCAGCACAAATCCAAAACATAGCCCCATACTAGCTATAATGAAGAAAATTAACTCTATCCCAGCCAAAACCAGCATAGAGATTTTTTAAAAATATTTCTATTATTAAAAAAAAGTCCAGATATAGAAAACAATTGTTGTTAACTGTTTCATTGACTTTTATGTCTATCCCTTGACTGTGACAGCAAATTAGTTTTGTTTCCCAAGACTCTTTAGTAGTTCAGATTGCATACTTAGTAAAAAAAAAACTTTATATATTGTCTATATAAGCTCCTTTCAAAATTGAGCCAGCAACTGAAAACTTTGTTTTTAGAGAACAGCTCTTCTTATTCCCCACTACATGTGGTGTATCAGTCCTTGAGAAACTCCTCAGCCACCATAGCACAAAGTTCTGATCTCTCTTTACTTCTGGTCTGACACAGAACTTTATGATTTTCATTTATTATTAAGGGGTGTTTACATACTCCACCTTTCAGTCTCAGGTAAAGGTAATTCTTGTTCTCATTTCAGCTATATTTAATGCAACTCACAAGATAAATTTTTACTAGCTGTTGAAATTATAATGCGCCTGTGTAAAATCAATTATAGCCCATGTGATTTCAAAGTTCTGGATTTGTAACGTTTTAGTATGCCTTATTTAGCGTATTTCAGGACCAGGTGGATCAAGGGCATATCATTGTTCTGTGGTGTGGGCGACATTGCTTATCTCAGCATTGCCGCATGGGACAGCCAGGTGCCTTTCCCTGTGCACTCACAGTGTGTGAGCTGCCAGTGTGGAAGGTGACAGGAGTCAGAGAACAACAGAGCAATGGTGGCATTTCAGGTCAAATGCACAAACCCAGGGGCGACATATGTTAGAGGCTTTCCACCTCAAGGTAGAAGGTACATGCAAGACAAGCTTTAGTGGCCAGAAAGTGTGGCTACACTTGCAATAAGGAGCCCCTAAGTACAGAAAAGAGTGATTTGGTACTAAGCTATGTTAGAAACTAAGATGAGAAATATGTGGGTCCTTCTAATGAGAAAATTAAGGCACTATCCTGGAAGTTAACTGAGGCTTTAACTATTTTATACGTAAAGACTGATAATGTAACCTGCCATGAGAGACATTTTCCTGAAGCGTCCTTCACCATAACCTGACCTGACCTGAAAGTCCTGTAACTTTTGTTGCACCCTGGTGTCTGAGAGCAAACCGCTTGCTCCATCACTGTTTTGGTGGGACAGAGAAACTACAAACTTTACACTGGGCAAACTTCCTTTTTAAATTAAATATATCTTTATAGGTTTCATATTTATGTGTTATACATTATACAAAAGTATATATTTCATTTCAATATTTGCCTAAATCTATACCTATTTAGAATTCCCCCCTCCCAAAGGAGAAGGCAACATAACAAAAATAGAAGGGAGTTAGAATCTGATAAACAGATTCTTGTACAAACTAATAAGAAAAAGCTCCATGATCACATCATCCTCTAACTCAAGGCCACACAATTGGAGAGATCTGCCTCAAAGTCTTAGTTTAAGACGCTCAATGAAAAGAAACTTACAAATGCAGCTCAACAATCTGGAATGGTTTACAAGAAAGGCCAAAAAGGAAACATTTTCTTCAAGGTTATTAAAAATAAATGAATGTTGCATATGGCCATTAGGATTTATTTAAAATTAGCACAGAATTTAATGAGACACACAGGAAAAGTATTAAGTAAATAATCGCATTTTTAGCATTTTAACATTCAGCAGCATCTAAAATGATTCCCTCTGACTTTTCCCAGGTATGTAATATCAGAAAACTCAAGCCCCTCAGGAAACACTTCACATTTGCATTTATTCCATAAATAAATATACCATTGTTTTTCTTTTCCTTTGTGCCCAGAAGACTGTATCATTCAGTAGTTTACTTTAGCCACTTAGGACACCTACTCATCTGGAAGCTTAAAACTTTGAACTGTATTGTGAAGATAAATTTTTCAAAGCAGAAAAATTACAGTTTCAACCTGCATGAAGATACAGAGCCTAGACCATAGGGCCTGTCTCCTGATAGATATCTTATAGAGAAATTCTCTGAATATTCCTCATTACAAATCTGTGCTTCCTAGCTCAAAGTGTCACTAATGGATTGCACAATGAGGCAAATTATTGCCTCTCATGTAAAGAAATTAAATAGCTGTCAGAGATGGTATTCAAATGTGTTTTAACCCAGATGTCTCTGTAAGAACAAACAACATTTTCTTTTCTTATACTACTTTTTTCTCTAACGTTAAGTAAGTCTCCCTAAGAATGACATATATATTTTTCAAAAACTCGAAAGCATTTGTTTCTCTTTCTTCATCTCTCTTTTTTTTTTTTTGAGTGATGCTTACACTGTTGTCCCTATGTAACAGGAAGTATCACATCCTTTTTGCAAAGGAGCACACAAAAGGATACAATAATGGAGATATAGGTTGTTTACAGTTTGCCAAGCATCAAATGGTGTGGGGACAGAGCTGTTGTCCTGACAGTCAGCAGTCAAGCAGGACTCTGAAGATCAAAGTCTCTGTCTTTCCAGCTGCACTGTTTAGTGAATAGTGGCACAAAGACCCCTAAATTCAATGACTTATTTTTAAATACAATTCACTTCAGCTGCAAGAAGATTTTACAATCTAATATTATCTGCATATTTTTGTAGCTTCCTTGTGAACTTCAGGTCTTTAGGTCTATTTCTAGAAAATTCCCATTGTTGTTTTTTATTCTGTTTTTCTTTTCTCAAAGATTTGGTAGATTAGTGCTTGTATTAAAATGTAAGCATTGGTAGAAGCATACAATTAGTGGAATCTCTCCCATTCACAGAGGCACAAGTTCTGTCTGGCTGACTGAACTCTGCCCCAGAACTACGGAAGAAAGTATAGTAGGGGTGATACCATTATACAACTTACTTTAGAAGCTTTAAGGAAGCATTGTGACTTAGTCCTGTGTAGATATCGGGGAAAGTAAAATTTTCTAATATCAGCATTTAAAATGTAGAAAATGTTTTAAGGAGAAGAGAAAAAAAAAATTTCCCCTTGATTGTGGAGGTTCTACTACACAGAATGTTCTCATACCAGCAGAAATTTTTCCAGTCTTCAACAGGTGATTAAAAATATCAGATAAAAATGCTCTAGGCTCTTCAAAGAAAAACATACAAGAATCCCACATCCTGAAGCCAATTGTGTTGAATGAAAATTAAATTTTTAAACATTAATAGAATTTTTTTGGTGTTTGGCATATATGGTAACTGTCTTTTCTGACTACATTTAAATCAGGTCATGTGGAGCACCATCTTGGGTCACAGCCACAGCTTCAGTATGTTCTGTGTGTAAATGAGGTGAACCATGAAGTATTTTGCTGCTCCAGAATTTCCTTGCTTTAGAAAAATCTCAGCTCCCCATTAAACTTCTCTGCCTTTTGCATTATTTCCAAATTACAAAAGAAACACAGATGGGGGTGGGGTAACCAGTAAGGGATATGGGGTATCCAATAAGGGATAAAAAAAATATGGTTTAAAAAGGTCTACAATTTCTTCAACTTTGTGTTAGACTTGTGTTAGTAGATGTTGAACTGCAGGTAAGAGCTGCTCAGCCTATGCAGGGTATGCAGAGTTGGCCCATTACTTTGCTTCAGTTAAGAGAAGAACATGCCAACTTTTATAGCTCTTCTCCTTTCTGTTTCTGTGCATTTCTAAAACTGCCTTATGTTTGTTTCTGTTCTTGTTCTCCTCCTCCCTGCTCACAGCAGCTTTTTCAGCCTGTCAGCCTTTTGATATTTCTTTTTAACCTTGCCAATAAGGTACAGATTTCAGCCTGTGAAGTCCAAAGCTCCTTCAGTCTCTCCTGCTGTGAGCATGGGCTTAGACCTCGCACCTTGGAGGTTGCATGTACCTACTCATCAACATTTGACATGTAAAACGACGTAGCCTCCATGTTTCTGACTGGTCAACAAGATGTTTGTGCACAATGTTTGAAGCCAACAAAGATGCTATGCAGCCACTTTGCACCTCCGAGTCCAATGGATATGGGATCTATCATGTCTGAATCACTTCTCTGATGCCCATAATGTGGAACAAGTCTGATCTCTTTGATGAGATTAGACTTGCTACCCAAGTACATCCAGCCCAGATTGTCACACAAGCACGTCCATCACTTCACCTTGCACACAGTGGAGTGTAATTCTGTGCATGCACAACTGGTACGGTCTGGGATTCCCAGATTTCTCTAGCCCCTAATGGGACTATTGGGACTACTGCCATTATCGCTCACTAAGCTGCCCGGACTCTGTAAATCCCATATTGATGGTCAAAGAAGCTTTACAGTGGTAAATGATATCTTAGAAAATGTGCAGGTAGGGAGACTGCCTTGGAAATATGTTCATGGCAGCCTTCCAATCTGGATGGTAAGCATTTTCAGCTATGGATTTACCATGCATTTTTGATCTACAGCCAATTTTCTTCAGCTCTTTATTCATCTCCTGTAGCGTACACTGCTGCGTATATATTTTTACAAAGCCATGTCTTGACTAGAGTTACTGCCATTAAACAGTAGAACTCCTTCCAAATCACGGATGAAACTACAAACAGCCTTGAGGAACAGTCAATTGTATCTCAAGGGAAATTAAAAAATCCCCCTGCCTTTTACTACCTACATTTAACCTATTTTGTATGGGGGTTTTATGCCATTAAGCACGGGGGAAATAGTGCTGCCAATATTTCAGACCCTCAGGCTTCCATCAGAAATGGGCTGTTTTGAAAATTGTATTCAACAGTAAGTATTTAAACTGTACTCAGATCATTATATCAGTATCACAAAATTGGCTCCCAGTGGAAGTCTGAGATTTTTCTCCTGAAGAGGGAACCCCTCCACAGTTCATTAGCTTCTTTTCTATATCGTATTGCAATAGACCAAACAAAATAAGCAAAAAAGCACTTAATTAATTTTAAGTTTCCTGAAATGGGTTACATAATATAAGGCTGCTAGTGCACAAAAGTTGTAAAATATATACATTTAATAAGCATTGAAAAGAAATTCTAATTATTTTGCTCAGCAAGCAGAAAGTCTTATATTTCAGAAGTGTTTTTCACCTGTGGATAGCCTAGTTTATGAATTGGGAGAAACAAGTTTCTGAGCATTACCTGACCTTTTTGAATCCCATGTTTGCAAAAAACATTATGCTGAAACCTTATGTATCAGGCAAATTGACCCAAAAAGCATACCCACCATAGCTGTTGCCAGCAGAAAACAGCTGGAAGTTTGAAATCCATCCTGTTCTCTTCTGCCACCCCTGAAAACCCACTCTCTTCAAAAGCCTTCATGCTGGGAGGTGTGCAGATGAGTTTCCATGACCGATTAGCTGGCTGCAAAGCATTATCTGTTTGTTTATGAACTCACAAAGCAATGAGGACACAGCAAAAATGCTCACGTCCAATGCCTTGTGCATGCTATTGCTGGCCCATTAGTGAGGGACGGAGAGATGTATATAACATCATGCAGATTATAAAAGGTGCATGCTGACTTCACTTTTGTAGTACTCCCTAAAACATGGACCTGTTTCCTGCTAGCAATGATAATTTGGTGCCAATTTTGGTAATTAGATCATTTTTACATGCCTTAATAACAGCATTCAGTACTGTACATTAAGCTCCTGCATGGACAACGTCATTAATGCTTTGACTTTTTCCTCTTGAGGAAGCAGTAGGCTGGGTAGTAAAATTAGGAATTAGTCATGTTGCCAGGAAGTAAGAGTTTTATATATGCAGCATAATCTGTTCTGAATATGGACTGTGGTATTTAATTGCAAGGGTTGCAAAAACAAAAGTTCTGAATGAAGAGTAAAAAGAATTTCCAAGAAAAACAATAACATTTTGCACTTTGTTTTAAATTTCTAAATTATTTAATTGATGAAGAAATGGTATCTATCTGCCAAAGTAAGTACAATATTTTCTTGAAATTAAAAATGAATTTTACATAAAATTACATCATATTACATGCCACTAGTCTTTCTTACAACCGTGTACTTTTGTTTTGTCTCCTTCAGCAAAGTTTCACATGTAAACATGTAAGAAAAGGGTAAGCCCCTGTCATTTAGACAAATAGCAATCAGTTGCCTAAAGAGCTATCACCTGAATGATATTTTAGCTATATTACATTATGTATCTCCAATAAGTAGGCTTGAATATAAACCTTAAATCTGAATCCTGGATTCAGGACCTTCACATCATCTTCCTTTTAGTTGGCAGAACCCAAATCCTCCATTCTAAACACTTAAGCCTATAGGTTTGGAGACTGAACTCACTGCAGTGTTTGGCTCAGAAACATTTTTAAACAGGTTCAGCCTGCAAACTGGGGCCCTGGTCAGGACTGGTTCTTCAAGAATTACCCAGTCTTCTTTTCCACTGCTTTCAAAGTGTTTGTGCCATTTGTTGTGTATGGCTGTAAGATGGAGCAACTTGGCTTGAGCAGAAAGATCAGACAACCTGGTCATTTCTCCTGTGTTGGAGGAAACTATCTAAATGCACTACACAGCAAAGGAAGAACAGATTTGTTTTGAACATTGGTCTCATACTGAACCTTCATCCAGCAGAGAATTCAAGCACTAAGCAACTAGAAAAAAACCTCCTCATGAAATCCTTATTGATTATAAAATATAGAGTTGTAGACACTGCAAAAATTCATCTAAACCTCCTAAAATCCCATTAGAGACATTTTTCAGACCATCCTTCTTCTGGGCCCCTAGCTCACAGTAATTTTTTGGCCAGTTTATCCTTTTGCTGCCAATTTATCTTTTTGCTGCTCCTATTGAATTCTCTCTGAAATGTTCAGCAGGTGGAAAATATTCCTATGCCTGTTGTTAAAGGTGTGATAATTTTTCAGCATTTGGCTCTAGTTGTATCCATATCTCCATAGTCTTTATTATGAATGACAGATTTCAGTTTAAGGAATCACATCTTTGTTTTAATGCATAATTGACGTTCAAGGGTACTGTAAGCTTCAAGGTTTTGTGGCAGCCAGTTAAAAAATTATTTCATATGAACAGGAAGGAAGCTGGCTTCCCTTTGGTTTATATCACTTGTATGGATATCAAATAGACAGGAATGTAAAAGCCAGCCTCTAATTTGTCTCTGTGTACTAAACATGAAAAGAAGAAAGCTTTTGCAGTTCAGAGCAATTCTGTCAAAAGATTGCTATATACAGATACTTATTCTGCTTCACTTCTCATTTGCATATGAAATCCTGCTTGACAGATCTCTGAGTGCAGAGTAAATTAGAAAAGTTAACCACTCTTTATCAATTATTTATGTGCTGCATAGTCTAAAACTACCAAGTTTTCTTCATATACATTGTGTTAAAGTACAAAATTAGTATAAAAACTAGATCCAGACCATATTTTTTGTATTTGCTTGAAATAAGAGCATGGAAGCATTAGTAATGGTTTTCTTTTTAATTAACCAGTGGCATTTTAAAGTGGCAAGATGTATGCTGCAATGGAGAGCTTTTGAACCTACCTTGACGAGAAAAGACAAATGATTATCTAAGAGTTAATGAACTGGGTTCTGTAATGGAATGTGTAGAGGTAATTGATATGAAGCAATAAGAAAGCCTGGCAAAAGCTGAAAGGGAAAAATCTTCGAGTTGATGTGCAGTGACCCAGGAGAACTGACGACAGAGAATAAGTCAGACAGTAAGTAAGCAGCAGGGTCTGGTAAAGTTGTCACTAGAGTACCTGTTGAAAAAAGTTGTACTGAAGGATTGTTGTATGACTTCCACAGTATAAAGGGGGATTCCTGATAGGATAAGGCATCATCTTATCTCAGTCCATAGAAAAATCAAAGAAGGAAGAGCGAAATACATATATTTCCATTTCAGACACTGTTTTTCTGTTTGGACATTTAATATGTTAACTTTGAAAAGAAGGCCCAGTAGACTATATTTTGGGCTCAGCTTCAACAGTATACCCTCTCTCTAACACTTTATTAGGCTGAAGTAGGTAGAACTTTCACATAGTCAGAACTGCCATCATCTAGATAGACATAGATATCATTGTGTCTATACTTTTTTTTGAAGACTCTCTATTACCTTCTCAGCTGCATTTCCACATTGTAAATCTTTCACCTGAAGAGATTTTTTAATAAACCCCCACTCCCTCCAGCCCAGAGCCATTTGTTAATGATGTCCTCTCACTCGTTATTCATAGAATCATAGAATAGTTTGGGTTGGAAGGGACCTTTAAAGGTCATCTAGTCCAACCCCCCTGCAAGGAGCAGGGACATCTTCAATCAGATCAGGGTGCTCAGAGCCCCGTCCAGCCTGACCCTGAATGTTTCCGGCAATAGGGCATCTACCACCTCTCTGGGCAACCCATTCCAGTGTTTCACCACCCTCATTGTAAAAAGTTTCTTCCTTATATCTAATCTAAATCTACCCTCTTTTAGTTTAAAACTATTACCCATTGTCCTATTGCTACAAGCCCTATTAAAAAATCTATCCCCATCTTTCTTATAAGTCTCCTTTAAGTACAATAAGGCTGCAATAAGATGTCCCCACAGCCTTCTCTTCTCCAGGCTGAACAACCCCAACTCTCTCAGCCTTTCCTCATAGGAGAGGTGTTCCAGCCCTCTGATCATCTTTGTGGCTCTCTTCTGGAGCCACTCCAACAGGTCCATGTCTTGCTTGCACTGAGGACCCCAGAGCTGGATGCAGTACTCCAGGTGGGGTCTCACCAGAGTGGAGCAAAGGGGCAGAATCACCTCTCTTGACCTGCTGGCCATGCTTCTTTTTATGCAGCCTAGGATCCTCAGCTGTGCCAGTGCAACTCCTTGCATGGCCATACACCAAAATGGATCAGACAAATGGTCCAATTTAAAATAAAGCTGGTTCTTATATATTACATGTATATTATATAAACATTTATATTTAACATGGATTATTAAACAGAACTGTCAGATGAACAACTGGACTAGCAGAGTAAGGAAGAGAGTAACCTCCAGTGAGGTGAAGGATAAAAGTGCTCTCCCAGAGAGTGAGATGAGTTATTTAGCCTGAAAAGATCTAAACTACACCTCTTACTTCCCATATTAGCATCCTAATTACCGGCATATAAACTATTCTGGCAGACTGGGGTATATAAATCACTGCTTACCCTGCTGAAGACATCCTATAGTTCAGAAGTTTGCAGGGCCATTGAGCAAGCAAGAGGAGGCAAAGCTCTGTAGCTCAGTGATTCAAGCACTTGTCTGGAAGAAGGACACCCACCTTTCAAGGATTTCAAATGCATTTCACACTAAGTTTTACTGGATTAAATTAATTACTGGCCTTAAATAGCTAAAAGGGGCTGGATCTGTGAATTTCAATATGACGTATTTGTCTTATTGCAGTCTAAAGATAAATATTTAGGCATCCAGTAAAGGTAGGATTTAAAGCTCACCCTTATGTTCAGCATTTCCTCTTGGCCAAGTTTGGTAGCTCCTAATCTGACACACTGGCTGTTGTGATCCTGTGTGAAGTCCCCTGTGTTTCCCCAGTTTAGGAGGAGATTTGATATTTAGCACAGACTGCAGATTCCAGTCTCAGAGTATATGCTTCAAAGTTAGGCATTGTAATTCTGAGAAACACAGTGTATAAATCACTTTGTGAAAGTACTCCTAAACACTCAGGGCTTTTAGTAGTAGCAAAAATGAGAGACTGGATAATCAGATTTCTACTCTTTATTGCTTTTAATATGTTGCCCAAATTCTGACTTCAGATATGAGTAACTGATCCCAATAAAGTTTTTAAAAAAAAATCTGTATATGTTCTGTTTTAAGTGAAGCATCTAAAAAGCATCTTTTGCTGAGGTGAGGATAAATATTTGATTTTCTGGGGCTGGAAAAGTCCCCTATGTCTGAGTCATGTTTCTGGTACAAACTCATAACAATCTGGGAAATCTGCAAGAGTGCAAACAGAGTGGAATTTTCCATAAACTGGTGCCACCATAATGTGCACTGTGTAAAGTTCCATTTACAAACATTTAGAAAAAAATATAAGAAGTCTGTAACTGGATGAGATCTTTGAAATGTTTCTAAAGAAGTTTTTGGCAAAGTAGAAAAGTAGATATTCAGTCATGGATTATCTCCTGCACAATCTCTTGGTTAAATAATGTCATTTTGATTTCTAGCAATAAAGACCTTACAAAAGAAAGAACTTGCCGGTTTCTCTCAAAAAAACCTATTTGGTAATGTAAGATTATCCTGTACATTGAATATTATTAATGTTTATTATTAATTTTATTTCAGGATATTTAATTCATGGAAATTAATAGAAGTTGAAATAAGTTTTGTGAAATTGTTTACAGAGCTAAACATGGAAGACTTTTGGATAACAATATGGTGACAAACTCACTAAGGTGCTGTAGAAAAACTAGATGGTTTCCTCTGATCACAAGGTAAAATGAACTTTATAAAGTAAGGGCTTGACGATGGAAGGTATTTTGGTGCTGAAACAAGTAAATAGGTGCATAGTGGGATTTTCCAAACACTAAATACAAAAAAAAACACCTAAGGAGTTTACCTGACTCACATTTATTTCAAAGAGGGTAGAACTTTATTATCATCAGTGACATAGGAAGAATATCAAACAAGTAATGGAAATTCCACAAGAGGTGTGTATATATGCATACAGTATGCATCACAGCATGTACATGTACCACAGTGATGACAAACAACAGGGTACCAATTTTTTTTTCCTTGATTATTTAGGTCTCTGAAATTCAGGTATGTATTTCCAGAGTGGGGATAGACCCAAAATGGGTCATTTATCATAGGGACACTTGTACATAAGCAAGTTTTAGCACTAGAGGAAAGAGCTGCAAAGAGCCTACTCCTTCCCCAACCTGCTCCTCCAAGGCAGTGAGACCTGTCCCACCATCAGTTAGTTGCCTGTGGGTGTTTGAACTCTAGAAGGAAACAAAGCTTTTTACCTCTGATGAACCTTTTCCAGCAGCCAACTGCTCCTGCATGCTGAGAGCTGAGCATGGGACTGTGGCTTTGTGAGCAGCAGTCTAGTTCACAAAACACAAATGACATGTTTAGGCTTGGGCCTAGAGCAGTAACCTATGCATGTATCTAATGCAGCCTCAAGTTATCCAGCACAAGGGTATATGTCAACATGGAGCGTCAGGAGTTTAAACTTAATCATTAGTTTGGTAGGCCAACACAACCCACTGGTGAAGGTAGAGAGCATTATAGACCTTTCAGTATACAATTCTAACAGTTTGAACTGAAAAAATGAGACTGCATTTAATTTATAGTTGAGCAGGGCATGGTACTAGTCTGATATCAGATGATAGAACCATAACTAAGCTAGCAGCAGTTTAAAACCAGACCCTGAATAAAGACGAACTGTCCCAAACTTAGCAAGTGTTTGAGATGCTGCCTTAATTGTATTGGGGTCCTTATTTTGACTTTCAACGCAATTCATAAACAAAACAGATATATGAGCTCAGTGTACTCAGATGAGGGCATCTGTTACCCTAGGACAAAACTATTCTCTGCTGCCTTTGAATTAGAATGAACAGGAGCTTAAAGTCACGCATATGTATGAGCAGTATGATGATTTGAAGTCATAATCAGAATTCCATCATTTAACTAGAAACCCTGCATGTTTTTAAATATAACTTTAAATATAACTTAAAGTAGAAAATTACTTCTCAATGTTCAGTGACACACAGAAGAGCAGCCAAAAATAAAATAAATGTACTTGTGATTTGCATAAAAATCATACTAAGAAAGAATGTGCTATGGTCAGAAAGATAAAAACGATAAGCCAATGAAAGCAGCGGGAAATAATATAATCCTTGTGTAAAGTATTTCTGTTTTGAGACACTGGATATTTTAAAGAAAAGTTAAATGTGTTTCTGAACAATTTTAAATCTGTAGAGCTCAAAAACTGGTGAAATATTGCTGTTTAAAATCTGACTGTAAAAAGCAACATAAAGAAGCCTTTGCCAAAGTGGGTATTGACAAAGAGCAGCCACGGGATTACTTAAAAGATGGGAACAGAAGCAAATCAGTCATTCCAAACAATCTGCATCTTAAGGGAAATAGCAAATAAACTCATAGAAACCTCTGGTACTGTAGTTTTTACAAATCATGAAAATTGAAGAGATACAGGAATATGGCAGAAATAAAAATGTGGTATTAACTCTGTTCCCAAGACTTTAGGCAAAAATTTCAGTCTATTGTTCTCCTAGATTAATCCCTAGTTCCTCCATTAATGGCTACAATGTTCTCAGCTGTATTCTTATATAGCATATTACAAAGCATCATCTATCCACAAACAGCCGGTCACTCCCATTATGAGATATTTTATAATAAGGGTAAATTTGATGGTTCAATCTATTATTTATCTTTTCAGATAATTTTAATATTGATTTTTGCTGTTGTGTATTGTGTTATAAACACTTTGTCCTGTTTCTTTGACAACTTAACAGCTTACCATGCAAACAGCTACCACGCAAACAGCATGTAGTGCTCATTACTACATGTAGCTCATTCAGTAACGTGATAATTCATAATACAGGGGAAACTCAAAGCAGTAGGTACCCAGGGCTTGATCCTGAAAGAAGCAGCATAGTCTGGCTCTCACCCAGCAAAGCACTTGTGCATATATTTACAGTTTGAGTAATTGAATTTTTGTCAAGAGATATATTGAAATAAAGCACATGATTAAAGTCTTTGCTGAAGCAACCCCAGAGTGCTCAGGACACCCTATGTCTGATAAAGCCATATGTTTGCTGGCAAAGGTGTTTGCAGGATCAGGCCCGCTTCTAATACCACTTTCTACTTTAATTTTATCCTATCATAAGTGGATAACTTCTTTACAGTTGTTTTGGAGCATATCTGTGGTTGACAGAGCATCAGTGTTCTCTTTCCTTACTCTCAAGATGTTGATATTGATGTGAAGCCACATGTAGCTATGCCCTCTATCATTATCCCATGTCTTTTTCCATACTCTCCTCCACTTTTCTTCCAGAGTTATTACTGATGTGAAAACCCCTTTCTAGTCCAGAGAAGCTACTATTCACTGGGCAAAGAAAAAGATTTGCTACCCTAACTGGAAGTCCTGTGTCTGAATGTTTTCACAGGTGAGAAACTAGAATGATGTTGCATATACCTAAAAAAGTCTCTTTAAACTGAGAATCACAAAAAGATTTAAAGAAAACAAACTCCACACCCACAACTCTAATTAATAGAGTTTTGAGTTTTGACAACTTAATGGACTTATTTTTGAAGAT
This sequence comes from Nipponia nippon, assembly GCF_047370975.1. NCBI lineage: Eukaryota > Metazoa > Chordata > Aves > Pelecaniformes > Threskiornithidae > Nipponia > Nipponia nippon. Next base: position 49,576,095 of record NW_028262347.1, read on the forward strand.
CAATTTGCATTGGTGATAGACAAAATGTAAAAATATGTATCCCATGCAGGTTGGACATATTTGTAGAACAGCTTATATTACAAAAGCATGTTACATTCACCTCTTCTTAGATAACTAAAACCAACAAGAGAAATAAATATTGTTTCAATTAAGAAACATCACCTCTATTCTCTTCTCTTCTGATGCAGATTTACTCCCTCATATCCCTAGCCTGTCCTGATCTAGATGACATCAACAGAAGCTGTTAGATATCCAAAATATCTTGGTAAGAAGTTTCTGTCTTCCCTCACATTGCTTGGAATGTCTTCTTTTTATCGCCTTCAGTAAGAAAAACAACATGAAGAGGATTTAAAAATTATGAGGTGCAAGGGTGAAGAAGTACAAGAGCACTTATCAAAACATTCTTGCTGTCCATCTTGGTCCCTGCCACAGAAGACTCCACTCAGCCCAGTGACTTGTGAAAGAGGATGCTCCAACTGGCCACAGAGAAAGCCTTCTGAGAAGGGGTTTGTGTTTGTCATACTGCTGTCAGGTGTATGTGGGCCAGGAAAGACAGCCACCACATCTCCATGGGGACTTCACAATATTAAAGAGCCTGGAGGGCTGAGAGAAGCTATTTAGCTCAAGCAAACTTTTTGATGTGCCATTTGCCTTTTCTCCTTATGTCTCACCCCAAAATTTCCACCTCTGTGAAGGATAACGGGAAGATTTTTCACAGGGCAGAATGGGGAACAAATGGGTAGTGGTAAGGATGGCAGAGAAAGAATGTGCATATTTTGCCCTGGAGACTGAAACAGCTTCCAGTCATTCTGAAGTATGTGCCAGAAGACCTTAGGGAGGATCCAGAATTTCTTCTCTGAGCTCAAAATGCAATGAGGAGGCATCCTGTCTAAATTTGCTGGTCCTCATTCTCACAAAGGATTAACCTATCATGATGCCATGTGAGTGTTTATTGGTGAAAGGACCTCAAACTTGTTTTCATGGGCATAAGGCATAATAATAATAATAATAATAGTAACAGTAATAATGCATAAGGTATAGTGCTAAGTAAAAACTGGTTGGATGCTTTGTCCATTAGTAGTAGTGGCAAAATTAATCAGTGGATAATTAAGGACAGAAAAGAATGGGTTCAATGATGTGATTGTCAGTGCAAATCTCTACATGTTTTTAGTTTGAATTATTTTCATAGGAAAACATGTGTATTCATAGGAAACGTGTATTCCAGATGTCAAATTTTGTAAGGGAATAGACATTCCTACAGGTATTTGGTAAGAATTCACAATATGGAATAATTCACTTTGAGGTCATAAAAGTGTGGAAAACTGAAAAATAGACATATTCATTGTCCTCCTGTCTGCTGTCTTTTTTAGTTTATTTGGATTATTTCTGATTTCAAACCAATGAATCACTTAACTTTTAGAGGAAACTCTGCAGTTTTGACATGAATTCTGCAAAGCCCCAATCAGATTTTGTTGCTCACTGGATTTGACAAGTAAGTTCTAAGATCACAGAACAGTTTTTAATAACCAGTCAAAATCACTTACAGAAGCTATAAGGAAAAATAAATAAATAAATACCGATGCTGCTTAGAATAGTTGTGCTTTTTTTCACAGCGCTGTATGTAAGTAGCATTGTTGTCATTAAATCTGACAATATTGAAGAAAACAGCCCTCTAAATGGATATATTTCAGTGCTTTTTGGACATGAAGAAATAGGGTTAGTGAAGTTATTGCATGGATGAGTGAGAAAAATCTGTAACAAAGAGCTGGTTCAGCTGATTTTTATTAAAAAGTTTCCATTATAAGGCTTAGCTGACAGAAAAGGAACAACTAAATCCATATATTTTTCTATAATTAAGACTAAGTACGAGACATGAATGTTGAAAAGGTCATGAGGCATTATAAACTAAAATAACACCTGAGTAGTTCCTCTGGATTCAGATAATGAATTCTCTTTGCTGAGGGAACATTTATCACATGGGCTTCTGTGCTTGTGTGTACATCAATGTTTCATGCTTTCAGTCTGTTATGCATTGGATGCATAAATACTAGTACATTAATTAATTTTTTTAAATAAAAAGTTAACATTTCTGTGACTTAAAATATGAAAAACTGTTATTACAATTTGCCTGGCTACGTCATGTTCGGCAATATATATTTTAAAGACATTTTCTGTCAGGAACAACTGAACAAAAAGAAGAGGACAAAAATGTGCTTTGCTTGCTATGGAATATCTTCTGGCCCATGAAAGAATCATAGCATAAAATCAGAGAAAAAATAATCTGACAAACAAGTAAGAATTTTATTATATTGCCAGGATGACAGCACATCTACCATGGGTTGACACAGTAAGAGTTAGTTTATGAATTTCAGGTGGGGAGGTTTTGTCCCCAAGGGAATGCTTCATCAACAGTGGCATTCCGCTTGAGACTGAAAAACTTAAACATAGGTGTACATGTAAGTGTCTAAGCTATGTGAGCTAGCTAAATGAGCCACTATAAGTCTATGGATGTCTAGAAAATACATCCAGGGGAACCCAGAGGGCAATTCACCTGAGCAGCCAGGGATGCCTTACTCAGGGAGAACTAAATTACGGTGCATTGTCTTGGAGCAGGATTCAACTGCCTAAATAGATTCAGCTGGTGGCACAACAGGTGCTGTGGGAAATACCATGTCGCCTCCAGGCTGTTTCACAGATGTGCAGATTTCCTGTAAGCCCTGCATTTTATCAGGTAGCTCTGTTGCTTGGATTCTCCTGCCATCTCAACCAGCATTAACATCAGTGTTTAGGCAACTGAAGCCTTCCCCAAATCTGCCTTGACTGAAGCTTGGACACATAGCTCACTGGATTTATCACTAGCACATATGTACACGCATTCAGGTAACTTGCTCTGGAGCCAAAGTCATCACAAGTGCCCACAAGTTTCTAGCTATGTCACGGGACAGGTGGAAAAGGCAGAAATAGGACTAGGAAATTGTTTGTGTTGTCTTCCTTTCCCAAGCATCCTGAGCACAGAGAGTTGTGCAAAGGAGGTGACAGTCAGATCTAGCTAGTTTCATAGCACTGTTCAAGGAAAAAAATTAAGTCCAGATATAAAATAAGGATAGGCTGAATAAACCCCAAAATTTGGCAGAAAGCAAAATCCTGGTTTCACTATCAGAATTATCCAGAGAATCAACTAATAACAATTATCAAAAAGTAAAAATGAAAGAATACTCATACAACTCTAAGAAGGCCCAAATAGTCTGCCTGCTTGTGGCAGTCTAGTCTTGATGCTGTGCAATATCCTTAAGGTGATTTACAGCTATTTAGTTGTCAAAGTTGGATTCCAGTATGTGGTTGAAGAAGTAAGACTGAGATTGATTTTTCATACTTCCTTCAGTTGTAGAGCCATATAGCACAAAAATATGCCTGCTTATTTGTTTCCAGTGTTTCACGTTCAGGTGATAGTGACTTTAGCCAATACTTCAGTATAAGAAATAGAAATTATATCACCAAACTTTTGGCCATGTAAGTACTCATTCCTTCCCCTAAACTAGTTTCTAGATTCCTGAAGTTGTCAGTGCAAACAGTGATTCATCCCATTCTAAGGCAGGTATCAAACACATTACAATTAAGGGAAAAGCCTCTTCCTTTAAGTCCCATTGAGGAGGTCCTCATAATTTCATCACTCCCCAAATTCACTTTTCAATGCTGTGGAGAACATCTTTAAATTTTCAGGAACCTTGACGACAATGTGCTCAGGGCTTGACTCTATGCATGGCATGCAGATTTCCCTTGCACGTATCAGCCAGGGGATTTGTGTGCATTGTGTCAGCTGCTGAGCCCTGGGAGCCAGCTGTGGTAATCTCTTTAGCAGGACCCGACATGCAACCTAGGCTTGCTGTGAAGGTTTCATCTACTGGTGCGTGGTTCCAGATTTGCACTTCATAGTCATTCTGGTAGAAAGGAAACCAATGTTTATTATCTCAAGATGCAGTTACAAATCTTTCTACACTAATCTTTTGCACAGTATATGAATAAATTTAGTGCTCAATAAACATAACAACATCATATAAACAGCCCCTGCTAGGCTGAGTGATACTGAGCACATTAGATACAGTCTGTCTGTCTAGACATTTTATAGAAGGCTGACTTAACAGGTCAATGGTAAATGTAATGGAAATATTTTTAGCAGAAATTACTTCTATTTCTTTCCTTCATCAAAAAAAAAAAAAAAAGAAGCCTATTTTGGCAATGAATACACAGTAATTTCAGTCTTATAGCTATTTTGTTGCCTACAAAAGATCTTTGACTTTGAGAAAATGTAAAGAAATGTGCAGTGAGCCTGAACTTAGAGACGCAGTTACCGCCAGCCAGGAAGTCCTGAGGACTCTTAAGTTGGGAACATCAAAATTCAGGTTCTAAAAATTAACTGTGACTGTTCAAAACTGCTCTACCGATCAGTCTGTTCTGCTGCATGGCACATGTCCTAGTAATAGAAAAAACATAATCCTGGCTATTAAGAGAACAAGGAGAAAGATAACTGTCTAAAAGATGTGAGGGACAGGGCTAAAATTTGAGGTCATGAGAAGACAGTTCTCCTAAGCTGCATATAAAGTGCTTCCCAAAATGGCTACATTTGGGAGGCAGACTCTTGTCCTTTCCTTTTTAGGACATATGCTTACAGTGCCAGAAATCAGATATTGCCAAGTACTACAGAAACCATGCACTCATTCTTTTTCTTTTTCTTTTTTTATTTTCTTCTTGCACTCTTACCTCTTTCTTGAAAGGAGTACCACATTCTGGCACCAGCCAAATGAGGAATTCAGTATGTGTGTGGGTCTGCCTTCAGTGGGACTACACATTACTAGGTCAAACATTGGAGCTGAAGTGTTGTGGTAGATTTTGTCTAAAGCATTCACCATCTTTGATGCTGACCCCGCAAAGCATTTAAACATGTGCCTGATCCTAAGCTTTTACTTCTGCCCATCTGAGTGAGACATTAATCGCAGAAAGGTACGAATGTGGTAAAAAGCATTCACAATTAAGCATGTACATCACTGTTTTGCTGGGCGAAGGCCCAAATGGCTTCTCTTAAACTATTTATAATAGTCCCTAACCCTGTATGCTTCCAGCCCATGAGGGCTCTGGCTTTCAGTTGTGTTCCTGTCCATATCCAAATGCCTTTCAAAATTCAGTTCTACTAGCTGGGCTAAAATGAACGCTTGTAAGAATACAGTAATTAAACACAGTTACAAAGATGTGCACATCCCATGCTGAACCACAGGCCCCTTTCCAACAACCTTTTTGTTTTGTGCTCATCTTCTGTATTTTCCTGGCTTCTTATTTATGCTCTTCAGTTATCAAACCGGTTTTGAGTGACCCTGGTAAACTCTTCATAATTTTGTTGCTGTTGCAGACGTACACTACACTTCTCTGACATGCAAAAAAATACAAACCCAGCAAGGTGAGAGAAGATTCAGTAATCTGCAGAATCACAGCTCTGAATCACAGTTTCCATTGGCTTTGCCAGCTTTTACTCAGGGCAGTGTTTATAAAATAGCCTAAACAGCCACAAAAAAAAATGTGACTTGACCTAACTGCTCCCAGTCCATAATGAAATTGGTAATGAATTTATGGGGATAATCTTATGAAATAAAGGCCACATTTGGCCTGTTAATATTGGGAGATGTTGGCCTCTAGAGCAGCTGTGCTTCAAAGATCATAAACGTTGATATTTCTAAAAGGTTTTGTGATACATGTCTGTGTTCTTTTTAAAGAACTTCATTGTCAAACCTGCAAGTCAGTTGACTAGATACAGGTTTTTTTACAAAAATATAGTATTTTCATGTCAAATCTTTTAATGGTGTCTAGCAGAATTATTTTCAAAATGTACGTTGTTTGTGATCTTACATTATGTTTTATTGTATGTAGCTCTTTTCACCTGTTGTCAAGCAGCACCATGTTCTAGATGTCTCAGTAGCCATCCAAACAGAAGATAGATGTAATGAACACTATATGGTATGTACCAAATGTGAGTGTATAACAGTCCCAACCTTGTTAATCACTTCAAAACCCTCAAATATTTATTGGAAACAGCAGTCATGGTGAAAAAGTTCCACTGTTATTAGTTAAATTAGCAGGTTAATTAGTGGCTAGAAAGGGACAAAAATACTTTGCCGAATCCTTTGTAGCAACACTGTACTGCAGCTCTTCAACTGCTATTAAGTTTGGCTTTTTATCCCAGGTAAGAATCAACCTCTGATGCATGTGTCTAGGTCTTCAAATGAGGCTTCTCATGTTCCAGGGAGTATTCATATTATAGAATAATATGAATATATAGAAAAATATATTATAATAATATATATACTGTATATAGTATTGAAGCCCCAATAATTGAAGAGGTAACAGTTAGTGTCATGCTACTCCACCTAGATGCACACAAGTCTATGGGGCCAGATGGGATCCACCCAAGGATATTGAGGGAGCTGGCGGAAGTGCTCACCAAGCCACTTTCCATCATCTATCAGCAGTCCTGGTCAACCAGGGAGGTCCCAGCTGACTGGAAGTTAGCAAATGTGACACCCATCTACAAGAAGGGTCAGAAGGAGGATCCGGGGAACTACAGGCCTGTCAGCCTGACCTTGGTGCCAGGGAAGGTCATGGAGAAGATCTTCTTGAGTGTCATCACACGGCATGTGCGGGACAACCAGGGGATCAGTCCCAGTCAGCATGCATTTGTGAAAAGCAGGTCCTACTTGACTGACCTGATCTCCATCTATGACAAGGTGACCCACTTAGTGGATGAGGGAAAGAGTGTGGATGTTGTCTACCTAGACTTTGTTCAGGCCTTTGACACTGTCTCCCACAGCATTCTGCTGGAGAAACTGACTGCTCATGGCTTGGACAAGTGCACTCTCCACTGGGTAAAAAACTGGCTGACTGGCAGGACCCAGAGACTGGTGGTGAATGGAGTCAAATCCAGTTGGCGACCGGTCATGAGTGGTGTTCCCCAGGGCTCAGTACTGGGGCCAGTCCTGTTTGATATCTTTACCAATGATGTGGACGAGGGGATCAAGTGCACCCTCAGTAAGTTTGCAGATGACACCAAGCTGGGTGGGAGTGCTGATCTGCTGGGGGGGAGGAACGCCCTACAGAGGGACCTGGACAGGCTGGAGCAATGGGCTGAGGTCAACTGTATAAGGTTCAACAAGGCCAAGTGCTGGATCCTGCACTTGGGTCACAACAACCCCATGCAACGCTACAGGCTTGGGGAAGAGTGGCTGGAGAGCTGCTTGGTGGAAAAGGACCTGGGGGTGCTGGTTGACAGCCAGCTGAACATGAGCCAGCAGTGTGCTCAGGTGGCCAAGAGGGCCAAAGGCATCCTGGCTTGGATCAGGAATAGTGTGGCCAGCAGGACCAGGGAGGTGACAGTGCCCCTGTACTCGGCACTGGTGAGGCTGCACCTCGAGTACTGTGTTCAGTTTTGGGCCCCTCACTACGAGAAGGACATTGAGGTGCTGGAGCGTGTCCAAAGAAGGGCCAGGAAGCTGGTGAAGGGTCTAGAGCACAAGTCTTACGAGGAGCGGCTGAGGGAACTGGGGTTGTTTAGTCTGGAGAAGAGGAGGCTGAGGGGAGACCTTATTGCTCTCTACAACTGCCTGAAAGGAGGTTGTAGCGAGGTGGGGGTTGGTCTCTTCTTTCAGGTAGCAAGCAACAGGACGAGAGGAAACGGCTTCAAGTTGTGCCAGAACAGGTTGCCCAGGGAAGTGGTGCAATCACAGTCCCTGGAAGTGTTCAAAAGACGTATGGATGTGGTGCTTAGGGACATGGTTTAGAGGTGGACCAGGCAGTTAAGTTAATAGTTGGACTCGATGACCTCAAAGGTTCTTTCCAACCTTAATGATTCTACGATTCTACAGAATAATATATTGTTCATATTATATATTCAAGATAAGACAGCAGCGTGTTATTTGAGAAGGAATTTAGTTTTCTCAGGCTCCAAAAATAGACAATGGGTAGACAGCCTTCTCCAAAGAGAGATTCAGAGCATTCAGATGGGTTTCTGCACTAAAGCATCCTGTCAAGGAGCTCTTTTCCCTCCATTGGTTATACAGGCAGCCCAGAGAGACAGAAGAAGATGCAAAATAAGATGCGTGAAATTATGTGATGAAACCATCCTGTGCCAGTCCTAATTTTAACCTACCAGGGCTCAGGAGAATATTGTCTATCACAGTGGCATGAGGGAGAAAATAGGAATAAATGCTCACAGGCTTCTATGAAACTGCTTGTCAAGCAAAAAGGAGGGATGGAAAAGGGAAGAAAAGCACCAATTCTTTCTTCCATTAATGGGAGATTTGTGAAATATATTGTTTGGCAAAGATTCAATAATATTATTTCTTTGGTTTTGCTTCTCATGGACTCATTGTCAACTGTGGTGGGCTTTTGTGCTCTTTATTTAGTTTTCGTTTTGTTTTGGCTTTTTTTAATAATGTCATCCTAATTCAACTACATAAATCCCACTATTAACTAGATGTCAGGACCTCACACTCAGATTTGCTCAAGAGAGGCCCAAAATAATTGGAGAAGTAAGTAATAACAGATCACAACTGTGGTGCATAGTACTGTTTGGGACAGGCTGCCACCCACTGATCACTGACTAGTGTCCAAGTTTAGAAGTACAGATGTGCATACCAAGCATGGTTAGAGAAATCAGAACCAGAAGAGAAAGGAAAAAGGAAATACAAATGAAACTCATCAACAACAAAGAGAAGGAAAGCATACTACATACCCTCATGGGGAATCAGAAATTCCTAAACTTTTAAGATTACATTAGATTTGAATATATTACTCCTCTTTCTGCATTCCAGAAGTTTTAGGGCTTGCCCTCTCTTTTTCATCCTGTATAAGAGAATGCATGGCTGCATATTTTGCATACTTCTGCCCAGCTTTGTACTGGAGTGCACTGTAACTACTTTTCATAAGCCAAGCAACCTGTGAAATGGCAACAGATTTTAAAAACTGAATTAATGATAATGCCCAGTTGCCTCTTGTCATCTATCAAGTTGTTGGTAGGTACTGTGTACTCACAGATACGCAAAAATTGCTAAAGCATTTCTGGAAAACAAAAATTGATCTGGAACTATAGGAAAAGGAACTAAACCTATTTACTTATAGGTCTCACTTGATTTTTGCCTCTGCTCACATCACGTGCCAGCAAAAGCTCTTACTGAAACCAGCAGGGTCACTCATGAATTAAGGACTTTCTCAGTATGAGTAAAAGTAGCTCTTGGTCTTTACTTCAGCTGTTTTTGTGGATACCCAGATGGACCATTATTTCCTTAGTCCTCAGTTAGCATTGATTAGACGATCAAAACTTCTGTCTGTGAATGACTTAAGTGAAAATCATCTCTAATACATGATCTTGTACATACTTTCATTTAATTTAAATATACAAGTAGTCCTGCTTCAGTGGAATTACTCACACAAGGTTGTGAGCATATGTATGTCCCTAGAATGAGGGTCTAATTGTAGGAGATTTAAAAGAGAAAATTCTAAAAATTCAGTGTGAATGAAATTATACCTAAACTTTTTTCTATCTGGTCAGAACCATTGGAATTAAAAGAAAGAAAGAGAAAAGTGTTTTCTGTAGAAATTCTTAGCGTAAACATAGTGATCCTCCAGAAATGCAGCGACAGTTACAGTCAAACTTCCAAAAATCAAAATGTCAACAATAATTGACTTGCTAAATTCATTGTACCGCATTTCTTCATCAAGAAGAGACTCTTCTCTAAGGCCTGCTCTCTACCTAGAGAAGGTAGTAACAAGCAGTAAGACCTTAAAGCCCATTATAGACAGTCATATTGATAAACACACCTGACTTCACAATGTATTTATATTTGACTTGAAATGACCTTGTTTTGCTAAAAGATATTACATACACTATTTGAAGTAAAATTATTTTTATCTTTGTTCTCACAGGCTTTTCAAAATAATTTTTTTCCCCCTAAGGTTTTTGTTGTTTTTTTTCTCTTGAAGTTAAATTAATAAAATCCAAAAGCACAAGTTTCTTGGAATACTCAGCACTGAAAATCAGTTGTAGAACATGCTGGTGTCAGCAGTTCCCATTTCCTTAACATGAGCCCTGATCCAGATCCCATTAAATGCAATGAGAACATTTCAGTCACTTAAGCAGCCTTTGAAGTACACAATGATGTCAGAACAATGTAAAGGCAAATAGATATTTATACATTGTTTGGAGACAGCTCAACATTATAGTGTTTCCCAACTGCATACAGTTGCTCTCAGGTAATAAATCACAGTACAGAAAATGAAATTTAATGTTGAGTTGACCTGAGCCAATTTTTTTTTTGTGTCTGTTCAACAAACTGAAATACAGCAATTTGGAAATCAAATTATTTTTTGTCAAGAATACCATTGTGAATGCCATCATGATTTTTCAAAAGCTTCTCAAAAACTATTCCAGCTTTTTTTTCTAACTTTGAATGAAAACACATAATAAGATTTAATTCATTGCAGGAACAATAAAGTTCACTGAATCCTAGTAAAAATGATAACACACTGTGCTATGATGACAGTACATGATAACATAGCTAAATAGATAAAAGGTATCATAGCTAAATGATAATACCCCTTTGGAATTTGAAATCAGAGTATCAAATAAGAAGCCTACCTCCTTTGTTCACTCTTCAGTCACCTTTTCACAAGCTATGAGTTGTCTAAACACAGAACATCCTTGAGAATTTAGAATATTTCACGTTTTCATTGTACTGAAATGATTACAATCTATTTATGTATTTATTTGGAAAAATATAATAAAAATTAGAATTTAGGATGTCAAAATGATAAATAATGAATAATAATGAAAAATAGTTGTAATGAAAGGTAGAGTCTGAAGACAGATGAGTGAACTATGTTATTTATGCCTAATACAATAAGTAGGAAGAAAAGATCCAATAGACCAGATCTTTTTTTATTTTTTTTTAAATAACAGTATTCTTACCAAAAGTGATTGCTTTGATTGGGGGACCTTTATTCTGTGATGCTTCTAAAGTACTTTGTTCATAGCTCTTGCCTTACAATCATCATCATCATTATTACTTTATCAGCATGGTATACAATACCTAATTCAAGATCAGGATTGGGTTTGCATCTATTTTATAACTTTAATGGAATCCTGATTTCCTTCTTCTTCTAAAATCTCATCCTTTATTTTTAAAATCCCACATTTTTTTTCACAGGATACCATAACTAAATCCACCCATATTATACACATATGCATTACAATTATCCCACTCAAATATATAGAATTACAAGGGTGAAGAAGAGTGGCCAGAAAAACATAGGAAAAAAAAAGTAGTTTTTCTTGTTATGCCAATCCTGAGCTGGCCATATGAAGATATTATTTCATTTTCTGTTCCCGTCAAATACCACTTTATGCATTTTAAAAAAACATAAAATAAGGATAATATTTTCTTTCTTCTGTTTTGCCTAATTTTCTTTCTCCTGTTTTACTTTATTTCAGTAGGGATTTTCTGTGCATGGTGGCCCATTCCAAGGCCTTGTAAACCTTTAAAAGTGGAATATCACACTGTAATATTCTCTTTTAAATAAGAGTTTATGTGCACTTGTGTTTGCATGGGAACCACTTATAGTGACAAGATGTTGCCATTCTGCTGCTGTGTGGTATCTTCCCTTAGTATGAGGCTGAAGCCCCTCCATTTTGCAATTCTCTGCTAGACCTGATACATGCCTGTCGTCTGTACTAGTGTTTAAAATATCTGTTCTCCAAGCAGTAAATTAGTAAAGCCTTGTTTCACATGCAGCAATTCTTGCTTCAGGGCACATGCATTCTATCTCAAAGCAAATACATAATCTTGTAGCATAATAAGGTGAAAAAGGTATGAGTAGATTTCAGTCTTCCCTATTTAAAATATGATATGATATATAATAGATTAAATAAACCTTTTGATTATGCTCTATTATCTGCCAATTTTAATGCTTTACAATGCTTTATAAATTATTACTCCAATGTAATAGAACCTTGAAACCATTATTCCCAATATTCCTCTATGCTTTCTGGGCCAATAACCAGTATAACAGAATGGTGCAGAATCATCCAAGTCCTATATAGGTATTGTCAGAAGCTTTTGTGATAGGACTTCAAGTCAGCCAAAGCTTTGAGATGAAACTCTTCAAATCTTGTTTTTAAAGCGAGTGCTTTAAAGAATTGAAACTAATACCATTGTCACCAATCTTGCTTTCCTCCAGTCTCGCTTTCCAAGCCATTGACTTTCCAGCAGCTTTCAGCTGAAGCAAACTGTACACAATCCTTTTTGGTTCCTTTGAAATAATTCCTTCTTTCCGCTCAAGATTTAAGTCTCTGCCCTTGTTCCTCTTTCCTTTCCTGCCATGCTTGTTTGATGTTATCTGCCCCACTCAGACAAGGTAAACCATCTGCCCTCTGGTCTGCTGCCAGCCACTGTGCTTAAAAACTTATATACTGTATACAGGATATAGGCCTTTAGCGAACAAATAAAAGTTACACCATCCATTGCAGTCTAGACTGAGGTAAATTTTACCTTTTTCTAGGCAAATCTGATACAGACAAATTTTCAGAGAGAAAATTCAGCCTTCTGCTAAAGTCCAGTCTCAAAAATCTGGTCTGTTCTTTCATAGTCCTTGGCCAAGTTTTTGAACTCATATACAGTCCAGCCTCTTAGGAAAATAGCTAACTAGTCTGAGAAAACAAAAAAAATGAGGAACAAAAAAGAAAATTTGAAGTCACCCAATTATGCAATAATAAGGCTTTCAATACCCAGTGAAACTTCTTTGCAAAATATTATTGTAGTGATGCAAACATTACTCACGTGAGCTTGTCTCTTGAAAAGATAACTCTACCTCCTTACCCAAATTACATTACTTTTCAGATCACTATGAGCTCGTCCTATTGCAATGCAGTACTTACCAGTGTAATTACATGTTGCTTGTGTGTTTCTGCTTTTTTTCACAGTGAGCATTTTAGCGTAAGATAAAGCAAAAGCAGGAACTTTTAACTAGTTGCATTTGAGACAAAAAATATTTTGTTGGCCCCACCAGCAGTAGGAGTAAAGGTGGCAGTAATATAGCTTATTGCTAACCAACCTGTTTAAACTAGTGAGTTCCAGGATATGCTGAAGGAAATTACTCTTAATATGCCAGTTATCTGGCGTTCCACTGTACTTGCAAAATGGAAGTTAAGGACTTGCATCAGTATTTATATTTTTAAACAACTTTTGCATGAAAATATACAAGAACAATATTTTAAATTTCTAGCAACCATGTGTCTCAGTGACACTCAGTGACTTTCTTCTTGTCCTCGTTTCAGCAGGGATAGAGTTAATTTTCTTCTTAGTAGCTGGTATAGTGCTGTGTTTTGGATTTAGGATGAGAATAATGTTGATAACACACTGATATTTTGGTTCTTGCTGACTAGAGTTTACACTAGTCAAGGACTTTTCAGCTTCTCATGCTCTGCCAGATGCATAAGAAGCTGGGAGGGAGCAGAGCAAGGACAGCTGACCCAGACTGGCCAAAGGGTTATTCCATACCATATGACATCATGCTCAGTATATGAGCTGCAGGAAGAAGAAGGAAGAGGGGGACGTTTGGAGTGATGGCGTTTGTCTTCCCAAGTAACCGTTATGCGTGATGGAGCCCTGCTTTCCTGAGGATGGCTGAACACCTGCCTGCCCATGGGAAGTAGTGAATGAATTCCTTGCTTTGCTTTGCTTGTGCACGTGGCTTTTGCTTTACCTATTAAACTGTCTTTATCTCAACCCATGAGTTTTCTCATTTTTACTCTTCCGATTCTCCCCCCCATCCCACCAAGGGGGAGTGAGCAAGCAGCTACGTAGTGCATAGTTGCTCACTGGGGTTAAACCACAACACTTCTCCGCTGTGTTTATGAGAAACCAGAGGTGCATTTTATGCATAGCAGAAAGGATGAAAACACTCTATCATTTAAAATAGTATCAAGATATTCTTGGCCGAGCTGGTGATTCTGAGAACAAAAGACCAATGCCTATTATTCTGTTAAATGCAAACTGTGCTCTGCATTGTAAATCAAGAAAGATGAAGCAACAGGTTCAACCATTAAAGGTTTACTGCCATGAAAAGCTGTATAGTATACTGTTCTCTTTGTGATAGAAAACAAGCACCAGTATATAAGACCATAATGCATTAGTTGGTTGAGTCACAGCACAAGGGTTTTATCAGACCAGAATAATCACACAAATAAATAGCTCAAGCACAATAAAATAGTTCAAGTAGTCAACAAGTACTTAGAAACCTGCATATTTTTCATAAGAATAAACATTACAGAATCCTCAGTCAAGATATGCAAATAGTGAAAATGTTTCTGGCAGTATTCAAATGAAATTTTTAATGAATATTCTGGTTATATTACACTGGTTGGTTTTTTTTCTTTCTGTCAGTGAACTTTCTGTCACAAACATTCAATGCAAGTGAAGTTCAAATCACAGCGATGATTCCTATGTGAACAAAAGTGTTTAGCACATATGAATATTGAGCTAAGACATTGTTTGCACTGTTATCCAATGCTGTAGACATTCTCTAAGCAACCAACACTCCCTCAATTGTAAATAAGCACAATAAATGAGCAGTGTAAAGGATCTGCAAATGTATTTATCAATAATTTTAAATATTACTAATCTGAATAAGCAAACAGTTAATCTGAAAGCATTATCTATAAGCATATCAAGGGGCTAAACTGATCAAACCGCTCCTTTGGTAGGCGTCATTTGTTTATTGGTATTCCAAAGCTAAAATTGTGATTGAGTTCTCAAGTAGTTAAACCACTGAATGATATTTAGCATGTGAGTGCTTGCATTGCTGGATTCAGTAACTGTTTTCCAGCTTCCCGCTGATTTAAGTCTCTCCCTCTCTCTCTGGCTGTTAAAGGAGGGTCTCTTGAGAGGGCAATGCCTAACTTTGACATGCCTGTCTCCATTGATTGTAGAGGAACCCAAAGGACAGCAGACTCCTATCTCAAATATGTATAGTTATTAAATAACAGACGATGCACTGATGCTAGTCTACTGCAGCAAGGAAGGACTTTTCCTTTGATTTGGGCAGATGCTGGATTTGTCCCATTACACTGAGAATACGAGAGTTCTCAGGATATACTCAAGCAGGAAAACATTATATCCTAAACCAACATTACTGGGAGGGTTTCATCAGCCAAATCTGACAAAATCTCAGCAACTCAAAGACATTCCTGCCAGACACAGAATGTAATACCACTGATTAGATTTTGACGAAATGCTCCATGTCCTGGTCTGCTGAGGAATGTCCTCGTGCTCATGTTCTAAAGATACAAACAACATAGCTGCTATCAGTGATGAAATGTAGCAGACATTTGCCTTAAGCCTTTGTTGTTTAGCTTTATAAAAGATCTATATTCTAATTTCCATTAATGGTATCTATCTTCATAACATTATATTTGTTCCAATTTTCTATCAGAACCTACAGCATGGATTTAGGAAATTTTAATGAGTTCCATAGCAAAGTGAACACACCTGTTCTGTAAGTGATGGCCTGTCTTGGCATCAAATCATGGCTGTTCAAAGGTTTTATTTCAAGCAGACACTGAACTAGATGTCTGTACAAATTGCTAAAATTTGTGCTTCATTTAAATACACAAAAATCTAAATACCTGGCTGAAATAGTAAAGTTTTACTACAGAATGGAAAATATGTATACTGTGTTTATTTCAAAGTGATTTAATTATTCATGCTTAATTTAAAAAAAGAACATGTGGATAAGTGGATCTCTGAAGGGGATCAAACTGATGTGATTCTGGGCTAGGTTCCTCAGCTCCTCTGTATCACCCCATTCTTTATTGAAGTCCATCCTCGAGCAGGACTCAAGTCCTTAGCATATACATCATTGACTTCATTGAATATTCCTAAATCCAAGGTTTTGAGTTTTCAGAGTAACATAGCAACAGAGGTCTCCTACCTCCTCTTTCCTGCTCATCTACTGGGATATAGCTTCTCTTCCTATGGAAATCCTCTTTAACCAGTTCTTACAAGACTAAAATATAAAGGCTTTTTCCTACATCCATTCTAACAGGTGGATATAGAAAAAGTGCAGTAATTTTTCCTGGGTTATTGCTGAAATACTTGTTTCTAAAGAAAATTTTGGACATCAGGAAGAATTTTTGGTGGTAAGAACAGTGGTGTGACATTAAACAATAAGACAGGAAAAAGACGAATAGGATAGCCCCACGATAATATTCTGATTTATCTGACCAGCAAAATAACTCTAGGTCTTTACATTTTTATTTGTTGACTTGTAGGCGTGTTCTAAAAGAATAAATAAGAGAAGCCAGAATTAAATTGACATGTAGCCATCATCATTCTGAATCTTTACCTGTCTGCCCCTTTCTCTCTTTAAGCCATTTATAGATTTTAAGCATTTGAGGAGAAGATTTATGTCTTATCAAGCTTTTGCAGCAAACAGGAGACAGATACATAAATCTTTGTATGGTTCTGTGCATACTATCTCCATAGAATCAATAATGCAGCCATGTTATTTGAAGACTTCAACAAATAACAATTGGGTTTCCTGTAATACTGTCTTACCTTGATTATTATGTAGATTGCTTTCTTCCACAAATCATTTCTTATCACAGGAATGGAACATGATCCATGATTAGAAAAAATAATAAGCTAAAACTGTGAAAACCTAATAGAAATCTCTTTTCTCAGTCCAAAAATCATCCAATGCATGTCACAATTTAAAAATGGATAAATATAAAGCTGAAGCCTCATGAACAACAGAGTAGACAACCTTAATGCCAAACCTAACCTGTCTTTATCTCTATCTTGCTTAAAAATATATATACAGAGAGAGAAATGGACCAGAAATAATTTTTTCTTCGGAGTTTTCTTTTCATGAAAATTACAGGGAAAAATCTTTAGATGTTGAGTCCTTCTAATAATGGCCAAATAAACAAGAGGCTAAATTCACAGAATAGAGGCAGAGTTGATCAGTCCTTAAGGACATTCACAGTTGTGAAATCTCAACCCTACATGTGGACATTGGAGCCCAAGCACAATATTTCTTAACCAATGGATGAATGCATTTCTGGATGGGTCTTTCTCTGTCTTGCTTAACATTCAGAGGTTTATGGGAGAACAGACTGGAGCACACATTGCCTTACCTTCCTTACAATGGTTCTGAAAAGTAAGGTAGAGAAATATTCTCTGTGGATCCATTCAAAAAGGAAAAGATCTGGCAGAAGACAGTGAGAACGAATAATTTTTTTTCCAAAAGGTGGGAGGCTGAGCTGTGTCTCCTGGTGGTGAATGAGGTCCCTTGGAATGGACCTACTAGTTAAATCAAGACCGCCTCCTCCTGTAGGAGTTTTGTGGATATTGAAACATTTTCTTACTTGTGTGCGGGGGGTGGGATGGGGAGCCCATAAGTGAACAACTACATTCTACTTAATTTTGCTACAAGTTTCAGAACTACTTGCTGAGAGGAAAAAAAGTACCCCACCACAATTTCACAATTCCAACCACAGCCAGATTCTGGGCCACATACGTGTTGTGTTTGCAATATCTCGTATACAATATTTATTACATACCATCTCTCATTTTCAAAAGGTAACATATCATAATGCTTTATTAAATGAGGTACAGTCTCTCTCAATATAAGCTTTTAACCATTGAAAATCAGTGCCTTTGGGTAAGGAATAATGCAGCTGACTGTATATGCCAATACTGACTTTAGAAAGAAATGTGAATAATATTTGATTTAAAATACAGAGAAATATTTAAGCCAGCAAGAATGCAGTTCTGACAACTTGCAATTTGTTATGGTTAACAATGTTCCTGCTCATTTGAAAATGGGTGTGGACTTCTTAATGATTACAAATAACCAGGGCTATGGCTTTATATTTCAGCTGAAAGATGGCATTTCAAACAGGGAATGTTGTCTCCTGCCATGCTGGAATAGTCTTCTATTAGCAGTTTCATAGAGATAAGAGTGACACCTAGTGAATCATTAACACTTCCAACATTTTTTCTGAGGATGAAAATGGTGGGGAAGGACTCCTTATTAATATTCCAACCAATACTTAGATAATCCTGTCAAAGATCTCATGAAATTTCAGCCTTAAATAGTTTAAAAGTATTACATGACAAGATTAAATATTATGTGTGTCTGGTGTGACTAACTTTTTGATTTTGATAATGCATCTGGTATAAGAATACAATAAAACACAAGGCTCCTCCAACAAAATACAAACTATTCATTCTTTTTCAATAACAGCATGATATAAAGAAAGCACAAGACCTGAATTCTCTTCTTCCTTCACATTATCTTCACCTTATTAAACAATTAAAAACAAATCGTTTGGGTCTTATTAAACATTTAGGCTCTTTTTATTTTCATGAAGCAATAATCAACACATTCTCACTGTGGAAGAGAATGAAGGGGATATTTCTGATCATCATACTTAGGGCAATTTAAAAAGTATTCTTTTGTAAGACTGACTGAAAAATGACAGCAGTTCTTCCTCCATTTTAATAGGCTTTACACACTGTTTCATGAGTTTAGTATTGTTTTAAGGTTTAAATGAACATAACTTTCCTTTGCTATCTGTTACTTTAACATCATCAAAAAATGTTGGCACTGAAATACTTTTTGCTGTAAAATAGGTTCTTTTACTTCTTTGCTGTTCAGAGAAAATGAGGCACCCAAAATCCATATGCAGTCCAGGATGGCAACCTGTATTTCCATATCTACTGATTTTTAGTACTCAAAGACAGATGGATTTTATTGTAAAGATCTATCTATTTTTCAAAGGAACAAGTCACAACAGAGCACCGCACAACCTTATTAATTCATGTTGTAAGGAAAGTAAATCTTCCAGTTTTTTAAATCAAAGGCATATTTTAGTTGTGGTCCTGTGGAGACTGCCACTTAGAATATATTACAGTTATCAGAATAAAGTACTACAGTCTTTCAGGAGTCTACATTTTCAGCTTATGAGGTTGATGTGATTGCATGTCAAATTCAGCAAAAACACTGGATTGCGACAGCGTGCCACATACCAGCAGGGCAGAAAACTACACCTATTGTAAAACAGAACTTGTAATCAGGAGATAGCTTTGTGACACAAATTAAAAATTATCTATCAGTAAAAGTAAGATTTATCCTTATTTATATCAGCTATGATCTGCCATTCAGTTTTATTACAATTTATTATATAATGACTGGGATAATCTCTGGGTGGAATTTTCAAGATCCACTAGGACCAAAATGATGGCTAGATTTGTATGCAATTTACTAAAAGCAAAGTGGGAAACTGAATGCCTTTTAGGATGCTGAATTCCACCTAGTTGCATGCCCAGACAATCGTAGGTATCAGCGATACGTCTCTTTTTAAACACTGTTGGAAAAGTGTGGGTGGGTGTGTGGGGATAGCGGAGCATCACTGCCTTTATTCCACCTCAAATACTGCTGATATTCCGTCATCAGAGTAACAAAGTAAGACCCTCTTGCCCAAAAAGTAGTGAAGGCCTTAATATCCTTCAGAGGGCAAAAAGATGTTCTTACCGCCCTTCTTGCCTGTCGGTTCCAGAGATAGATGTGTTCAGCTGTAGAGCAACAGATAGCTGAACTGATTCTGTCCAACATCAGTAAGGACTTCGTAATGACACGAGTTTAAAACTCTAATTAGTTTTCCAAAAGACACTATCTTGTACATGCAGGCTTGCCCAGATCTGGAGCTGGTCTTGAACGTTTCCATGTGTATGCTGATTTATATAAAAGCTATAGCATAGCATAGCCTCCAAGCACATTACAACACTCATTGCTTACAAAAGAGAGAAAACTATAACCAGAGTCACAAAAAGAGAGAAAAGAGGTTAATAGGAAGCCTATTTATAAGTAAGAGCATTGCTCAAAGGTATCACAGTAAGAACATCAGTTCAACTCCTTCAGTAACAAAAAAAAAAAGACCCAGAAGAAATTTCTTAATAGGGTCTTAATGTTGAAACCTTCAGAAACTTGACATTTGTCAAATATTATCATGCAACTGATACATCTTCTTTTCAAAAGAGCAGATACCCTACACCCCAAAAAATCCCAAATACAATTGTGTTTCAACCAGTAGTAATTGCTGACTTTTTAATACTGGTCAAGAATTCTTCAGTTTTTGTTTTCATGAAGATACATTTACTTAAGTGTCCAGGGGCTAGGCCTAATGAAAAACTTTGACATGTACTTTTTGGACACCACTGTGCCTAGCTTTAAAGAGCATGGCCCACAGCAGGATCAAAAACCCACATGGTAATTGTGTATGGGTGTATCTGCCTCAGACAGGCAGCTATTCCCTTCAGCCAAGCTCTGAGCACTGCAGAGCATATAATCTCTGACACAGCATCGCGCAAACCCTGCTAACTAGCTTCTTCAACAGTTCTGCTTTCTGTCTCACCAACATAACTAGAAAGCATGGGCTACTGCTTGCACTCGTCTATGAGGAGACCTCTCACATGTCACATGTCACATGTCTGGGAAGTGTTTGGCCCCTCAGGTTGGAACAGTCCCAGTCATCATGATGATTAAGATACAATAGAAGCTATGCCTGAAATCTTGCACAATTCCAGTACTTAGGTAAGACAGAGGTAGACACTTCCATGCTACACAGTATTAGAATCCAAAATCTGTTCCTGAAGGTAGAGACAACTGTCATGTGAAATACCTAAGCAGTATTCACCATTTTCTTTTTAAAAAGTTAGTTCTATATTCATAAATTCCAGAGCATCCCTTATTTTTTGGACTTCTAACTATTCTCTCTACATAATAATCTGACAGAAGCCGTTCTTCTCTTTGAAATTCTTGTCATCTGAAGTATCTGATTTCTTCTAACATTTCTGCAGATAGAAATTTCCCTATTCAAATTTGCCTAAATACATACGAGGAAAGATAAATATAAAATTTAAATTTTGATTTTGTGTGGGCTTACTATGTCTCTCATTAAAGTCATTTCAACATTAATTTATTCATCTTCCCAGAATCCTTATAGAGTAGACAAGTATTATAATCCTTTTTATAGTTGAAAAACTTTGCTGCTGTCAAACAAGTTAGTCACTCACCCAAAAAGTTTTACAGGCTTGTGAATAGAATCTGGACATCCTGCCTTGCAGCCAGAGCTTTCACTTAAATATTATCTTCCTTTTCCTAGTGTCAAAAAAAGAGAAATCTAGAAAGAGTATATTGGCCTGGCAGTATTTTCTCAGCTGTATTGCATATTGCTGAATAAGAAAGTAAATCAGAGGGTAAAGTAAAAACAAGTCTTTCTATCGAGCTACAGGGAAGGTCCAGATGATCTGTCATTGTTTCTGTCTTAATGTATTGGGAACATATCTGCAGAAATCACCAGATGGTGCTGAGGACCTTATATCCATGCTGTATGTGTTTCAGGATGCTTTGCTTTGAACTGTCTCCAGTCTTGTCCCATGCACTGAGTGTCCTCAGCAGCTGGAATGCTTTAGATGTAATTTGGGAATGCATTTTCTGGCTTGTTTTACCTAAATGAAATCCAGTTTGTCTGCTCTGAGTCCTCCATGCAATAAGAACCAAAGCCCAGCAAATGGGGACAGCCAGGATATTTGCTTTAGTGTGCTCCAGATTCAAGTAAAAACACTAAGTGGACATATCCTTTTTATTTTACCAGTTTTAGGCACTAAATCTAGTATGCTTTGTAGTAGCCCAACTTTGGAATTGGAAGAGATTTTGGGAATTCCCTCTCTCCTCTCCGCTAGCCATGAGAATGGCAGCTCTGGGATTCTGAGCAGCAATTGGTACGCCTCTCTCCCCACTCTGCACTGGTATCTCTGAGCTTGACAGGACCTGCATCCTAATTCCTCTTCTCCAGGGGGAAGAGAAGCAGCAACTTGGCCTTGAGCTGACTGTATCTGGAAGGAGCTATATAGGCAGCTACCATTTTTTAAACATTTACATCTTTTTTCATTAAGGAAAAAGTTGATGGGATCAAGGAATAATCCCACAGTCCTGAAGTCTGTATTGTTTGACAACATAAGAGTCACTGAACAAAGAAAATAAGAAGAATTACCACAACAAAGTGTTGAAATGGATGAGTGTCAGGATGTCCAAAAGGGGACAGTGATGTGAAGGATTCCTGCTCTGAACATCCTCTGCAGCAGCCTGCAGAGATGCACCCACACACAGAGTGGTGGTTGCTGCAGCCCATAGATGAAAGCCATCACTGCTTTCTTTCACTTCACACCAAGTTGTTGCTGGAAGTCTTTCTATGACACCCATTATGAAGAGCTGTGCCTTTATAGGACAATAAAAAACTTAGTGGCACAACTAAACCATTGAAATCATGGCTCGAAAGAATTTTAACCAAGCAAGATTTTACTTTAAGACTCAAAACCCATGGCAATATAATTTTTATGTTCTTCTTTCCCTATACATACAAAATCAGAAGGAATAGAATTGTGTGTGGCAGGACTCTGCTATACCTGGTGAATTCCACAGGTGGGCTAAAAAAGAATAATAACACACCTGGAATTTGTGTCCTTTTGAGTGGCATTCTCTCCAGTATTCCTTGGTTATGTCCAAAATTAATAATGGATGCAACAGGGAAAAGAATGGAATTACAGGCTGCTATTTGTAAATCATTTCTGTTCAGTAAATGGCATTTTAAAAAATTGTGGCATATGAAAAAAGCTTAAGGAATGAGATGCAATTGCCACATTCTGTGTGGAACATTAATTAGATAGAGATGGAAGAACATTTTTGTTCCTGTTGTCTGGAAT
This sequence comes from Nipponia nippon, assembly GCF_047370975.1. NCBI lineage: Eukaryota > Metazoa > Chordata > Aves > Pelecaniformes > Threskiornithidae > Nipponia > Nipponia nippon. The sequence continues at coordinate 49,598,957 of NW_028262347.1, forward strand.
ATGCAATTGTATTATACCACCCTGTAGCTGCCTCATTTACAGAGAAAATAAGTATGGAGGATAATTTAATTCCACTTGAATGATTTCTCCTGGGAAAGAAACTTTCCTTCTTCACTATCTTCAAGTCTTGCAGAAGTTTACACACTAAAACCATGTGAAGCAAGTTCTGCTGAAATCTATAAAACTACTCATATATTACATGTTAAATGTATACATTCTTATAGTACTAGGATTTGTGGTGTTAATATGGAGTTTTGGGCTGATGTAGAAAAAATATTTTGGCCAAAACAACTGTTGCAAAAAAAAAGCAACTGAACCAAACCAAATATTTAATTAATATCTCGTGTATTTGCCAAACTTGTTGGATTAAAAGAATTTGCTACCCTAACAAAAAAAAAACCACACCAAAATCAACAAAACAAAACAAAAAAAACCCAAACATCACCCCCACCCTCCCCAAGTCAGCATTTTTATCTCTGGTGATTTGTGGGGTGGTTATTTTTTTTAAATTATTGTAAATTTTATCATAATTTACACAATACCCCAATTTTAAAAAGTTCAGGACAACTTTGTTTTGAAACTTATTTCAGTTTTATTTTACATGTATTTGTAAATCATTTTGTATTGCTCTGATTTTTCTTATCTTGCCATTACCTGAAAATAAATATTTAAAATACATATGTAGATATAAATACACATTACACTACATATTAACAGCTTTAGTTTTAAATACCGTAACACTGTAGATATCAAATACTGCAGTATTATAAATAGTATTACACTGTCTTACATAATATTAACAGAATAAATTTGATTTCTGCAAAATATTTAGATGGGAAACAGTAGCATTTTTACTTTATATAGATCTTGTTATTTCTCTTCATATCACATTCATGTCTAGATGTTCTATATTTCTTCTGTGCCTTAGATATGAAAGGTACTTTTGAAACTTCTAGGAAAACAGATTGAGGAGAAATTTGCTGATTCTTGTGACTCTGTCTTATCAGTCTGATTGACACTGTGCAGTGTGAAATTACTTTTGATAGGACATCTTATGTTGTCACAGACATTACGGAGGAAAGAATGCAAGAATTCAGGGTTCAGGATGCCTCACAGGAAGCCACACAAAAAAAATAGCTTTTAATCAATAGAAGCAACGTAAAAAAAACCAGACTGTTTACATAAGCTGTATTCAGAAAAAGAAAATATTTCTCTTAGGAAGGAACAAATGTGAAGTTTATGAAGACATTGTTAAACAGCAAAGCACTGTTCTGAGCAGAATATGCATAGTAACAGCTGAGTTGCAGCTTCATGAACACATTTAAAAGACAAACAAAATAACTCTACTCCTTCAGTCCAATGATTAGTGAATTGAGGGAACTGTGGGTTTTAATCCCTCATGTAGAGAACCATTTGGAGTCTGGCTGGCTACCTCCTAGGAATGCACATAGGCACACAGTATGAAGTAAGTATAAGGAGCATGAGGGTTCCTCCCACCATATTTGCCACTCCTGGTCCCAATCAGACACTCATACACATGATGAAGGGAGAAAGTGGGACATTTTTGGTTACTGTGTAAAAGAGGATAAGATAGTGGCATACTCATTCAGTACTTTCATTTCTCCTAGAACAGATAAGGGATAAACAATACAGGAATTTTCTGCAGTAAAAAGAAAAGAGATCTCCCAGATTTTATAAATTTTTCTCTTTGCATAAGTTAACAGTGCTGCTTTGTCCATGTTTAAGAAAGCTAAGAAACTATAAGCCAAGTAAGAACCTATAATCTAACTCTTCTTGATAATTTTTCCTTTTGTTCACCTGGTATGAAATAGCAGAAGGAATAGGATGTTCATCTTCTCTAGATCTAGGATGGGGACTGTTCACTCTCTCAGCTAATAGTAATCGGCTACATTCTTCTTTAATTTTGTACTTGGTAGTAAAATCTTTCTGAAGCCCTTTAGAAAAAGTAAAGATACTGAAGGTGACACAATCCAGTAAAAAATGATCTAACCAAGATGAATAGGAAAGATCAACAGCAAAGCACAAAGTATAACAAAATAAGTCAATGACCTTGATGCTGGTCTTACAGTATTAACTGTTGTCTATAGAGGTTAAGTTAGGCACTAAGTCTGAGAAAGCCTGTGCTATTAGTTTTTCCAGGAACTTGCCCAAAGTCTGTCCTAGCTAACTTCAGCTACAGAAAGCTCTGCTCTTTGGGGGTATGCTTAGAAAGTGGTAAAAGAAAATGGACAATATCACAATTATTATTTATATAGCTCTTTAAGTTTATTTGGGACTGTACAGTATGCTGTTATGAGAGCCTCTGGCCAGGAAATCTTACAGTTAAACAGTATGAGCCTGAAACAATATGTTCAATTATGCAAATAAACACAGAGTGGCTCAAAGGGCCAGATGGTGTGAATCAGCCAAATCATATACACTTAAGTGGTACTCAGGCAATTTACAGCAGTTGAGAATCTGCCCCGAGATCCCTACAGATGGGAGGCTTTGCAGAACATCTGCATTTGCAGCTGTTTTGTGAGAAAGGGATGAGAAGTCACTGGGAGAATGCTGTCCAGGCACACAAGGAAGAACGAAAGAAATCATGAAAAACAGAGGAAGCAAACAGAGTTCACATAGAGGAGAGGAGGAATTCATGTACTGTGATTAGGGACGCAGCTACAGTCACACTTAGTAACTTTAGATGAGTTCATATATCACTGCTTTCTTGCCAAGTCTATTTCAGGATCTTTTAGAAGCCTACCATTTGAAGGAAAAAAAAATGATAAATTGTCGTATTTTCTACAGTTAATTTTGTTTGGGTTTGCTTTCCTAGAATGTATACAAACTTGTAACTTTAATTGTTTGACAGCTGACACACTGCAGGGAAAATTTATGATAAAAAGGGCAAGTGACTGGACTTTTTGTAAAAAGAAAAAACAACACATCTTCTTGGACATGTGGATGCTCTGGCTTCTTCTGTATGGAGATGTTCCCTACTATCTACTAATGCACATGTCAGCCAGAAAGCACCCCATGAGTTCACATATGCACACCCCCGGTGTGGGTCCCTCGTTGTCTCATCCCGTACTGTTGGTCAGCTGGATGGAATGCTGCTCCTGGTGTCTGGCAGAGAGGAAGCCCTGTCTGGCCTAGACAGGTTGAAATGATGGTGGGGCAACTTCTGGCAGCACCAGGGTTTAACTACTGCTATTGCCACTGCAAGGTCTCTCTCCACTGTTAAAAATTTTTGGGCTTCCTTTATAGCTCCTTTTCAAGCTGACTTTTTTGTTTCAAAAGTCTCTTGGTAATTCCCTGGTTACTTTTTAATCTGGTTGATGGTTATCTTGCTCTTCCGTGTAATCTGATTTGGGCAAATGCCCCCTCAGACAGTTCTTGGTATTCCATTTACACGCACTCACATTCCTGTGTTAGCAGGTATTGTTATCCACATCACTTTTTCAAGCATGGACTATGCAAGCATCCCCTCAGCCTCTGTCCAGGAAAATATCTTGGGATGGTTCATAGTCATCTGAACATGAACTCCCAGTGCAAGGCAGGAGCAAAAGGGCTCAGCTAAACTTTGAATTTATAGGCAGTTACTAAGGAACAATGGAAAAGCTATTTTGCTTTTGGATTAGTCCTGAAATCTGTGTTCAGCTCTACACTGCATCCCAAATTCAAGAAAAGTGATGAAAAAACTATTTGGTTTTCAGACCTTAACCACAAGAATGGCAATTACATTGAAATGCATGACATGAAGGGAGAGATATCTGGAGTCAGTCTGCTTAGAGAAGGCTGATCTCAAAGTTTAAATACGTGTACAAAGGAAAATGAAAATCTAGGAAATAAAGACATAATTTCAGCAGCAGGAAGCTGAAGTCAGACAAGCTCAGATTAGAGAAAAGGCAAACATTTCAGGTGAGAGTCTCACAATCCTTTCTCTTTAAACAGCTTCCTTCTGAATAACTGGCTTTGTCTTTTATAATCCACATTTAAGCATCAAAGTAAAACAATATCCTGAGAAATAAGCATTTTTTTAAAAAACAGAACACTGTATATAAATTTTAATTCCACATTTTTTTCAAATCTTTATCATCAAACTTGGTAGTATATATCTAAGTTTTCCATGGTACAAATATATGCACATAATAGCTTAAGTCACAGAAATAAAATTATTATCTTGTGTAAGTGTATGCAAGTCCAGATGTTACAGTTACTAGAGCTGGATGGAAAATGGAAATAAAGTCTGCTCTGATGGCATATTACAAAAAAAAAAAAAAAACCAAACCACAAAAAAACCTGTTAAACTTTAGTGACTCCTTTTTCTTATTAAATGTGAAAGCTGTTGTACTCAGCAGCATGTCATCCACAGGCCTTAGAAAAGGAATCATTGCTAATTAGGAATACAGCTGGTGAATACAAGTGTAATTGTTTTAAGCCTCCTACAAAAAATTGTCTTAATTGAAAAAAAATTAAAAGTTAGAAGGAGCTCAGAAGAAAATTTAAAGAATTGATAAATAATTGACATATGGGCTGATTTGATTAAAAAGATATTAACATTAATGAACTGGAGTGACTAGATGAATGTCACTAAATAGACAGCAAATGGAGGAGGCACTAAATACCTGTAGGTAGTAAAAAAGTAGTGGGAGGAAGAAAAATGCTTGCTTTTTGTTCTGAAATCAGCTCACTGAAGAAGCTGGGTATAGGCATGGCTGCTATATAACCTACATACTTCTTCAAGATCAAGAAAGATTATTCACCTCTCTTTCTGAAAGGTAAAAATTTCAGAGTTGGGGAGGTGTTTTTTCTTTCATCTTGAATAGTACTTTGATGAGTTTTCCACTTATTTTTCTCAATTAACTCACAAATTTATCTTCATAAATTCTTTTCATATGTGAGCAACTGAGTTCTTTCTAACAGGTGAACGAAGTGAATAGGGAATGCTGAGGCTCCTTAAGTAAAGATCTATTATGGGAAGCAGGCTGTAAAAGGCAACAGCCATCTTTTTACTCTGCTAATTAAAGGACATGATGCTACTGAATGCAGCCACGGGAATTACACTTGTTCAAATCAATAACTGTATGTTTTCCAACACCCTTCACCCTTTGGACTTTTAAGTTCTTATTTTCACAACACAGGAGTTTAATCTTCTACTCCACCATTCCACATCAGGAAGACAAATAGTGAAACATCTGTTATTATAAAATCAGTCTTTTCTCAGCCCACTTTGTACTAGCGTTAACAAAAAACCTACCTTAGTCCTTAGCATGAGCAGGAAAGTAGATTAAAAATAATTTAAAAAAAAAACAAACCAAACTTGAAGTTTAAAAAGTAGATTTAAAAACAGCACTGTAATTTAATAATAGTTGTATTCACTTTTTAGTCAATAATTACGTCTCAAGAAAGGGAAATGATAGATTCTTAGTCTGTTCTTACAGATCAGCAACTCTTTGGCTATGGCGTGGAAGGAAGAGGAATAAGAAGGCATTGCGACTGCACAGAAGCATAAGTCCTCTGTGACAGCCATGTTGGTGGTCCTCTATGCCAGCCACCCTAGTAGTCAGCATATCTCAGAAGTCATAAGAACCTAGAGGAGAACCTACCTACAACTCCATTTTCTAATGAATATGTTCCCAGACAATTGTGATCTTCAGGTCATAAGAAGTCCTCTCCAATACATGGTTTGTTCTCACAGAATTTTCAGTCTGTGCACCAAGAAGTTGTACAGTGTGAGGAAACTATCATAAAATCATCTGGAGGCTGGGAACCATAACAAACACTATCAGCTTTAAAGTTATACTTTTAAGACTCACTTTTTGTGTGCAAACCCAGACCTTGTTTCAGAACATCACTATGTATCTGTTCTGTTCTATTCTTTCAGAAGAAATTATTTTCTGTTTTTTGGGCACAGGCACAAATTTGTTCACAAGTGGGCATAAAAATAAACCAGCGATCAGTTTGAAAATTTGTTCTGAAATAAGGATAAAAACTGGGACAGAGGGTAGGAGGGAGGAAGGTGTAGAAGAGGTACCTTTGGCCATGTGAGGAGAGGTAAAGACCAAAGGTCTTCTGCTCACTCTCTAATCTTGACAGCTGAAGTCTGTCCCTCTGCCTCTCTGTGTCTCTTTCTCTGTTCGTTTGTCTCTCTCTCCACAGTGGATGGTGTCTCACAGAGTGCCCAAGTTAAGACAGTCTGCTGCCAATAAGTCCCTGATAGATCATATTAGTGCAGACAAAGTGCCACGTGAGGGGCTGCTTAATTAGCCAGGTAAAAGAAAGAAATTCACAGCCACATGCCTGGAAAAGCAATGCTTGCTTACTTTGACAAAAATACTGCAGCAAGGTAAACACCAGGGAGAGAAAACTAACATGCCCTAAGAACAATATTGGCACAACAAATACCAATGAGCAGATTTGGAAAGAAGGATGAAGCTAAAGATGAGACAAGTTTTCCAATAACCTTCAAACAGAGAAGTATCCCTGCTCCAGAGGGTCTACACTTATCAAGGTGAAGCTTGCTAGATTTATGTGTGGGATAATACGAAGCCTGTGACAATGGCAAACCAGACAAGATGCTGAACTAGAGGACCCTGTGAGTCCTATACAGAACTCTTTTACAAAGGACTTTGATATTGAATATAAAGGGGGACTTGCTAGCATAAATTTTCATTAGACTGTATAATAGTACCAAATTTAAGCTGGGGAAATGCATTTATTTATTACATTAAAAATACAGCTGGATAAAGCGGCTGGGAAACTCTTGGAAACTGTTTTTCAGGATGTATTTCTGATCAGATAACATTTCTTCAGTTGGGAAAACTTGTTCCTTTTGAATTTCATATCAATCTCTATTTATAATGTATGTTTTTTCTGTCTTGCCTGTCCTTTGTGTCTTGATTACAACACAGTTCACTGGACCTTGCCAAAATGAACTGTTAACCAGTTTCTCTCTGTCTTTTTCATCATACTTCCCTTCAGGTCAGAGATTAAACTTACTGAGATCTTATTGAGGCATGAGTTGTTGGAAGAGAAGAATTGGATTTTCTTTGGAGCAAGGACCTTAAAATCTGACACAAATATGAGTCAGTATGTTTGTAAAAATGTAAACTGTATGCCATTTGATTCTAATTGTTCTTGATTGAAAATGAATGTAAAAAGGCTAGATTTAATATAGCATTTTGGTGACAATTACACAAATTATGCATAAGTAGGGCTGTGGGATTCTGTTATGAAAAAGAAGGGGTAACATCAGAGAAGAGTGATACAGCTTTAGGTGTTGCCTGTTAAAAAGAAAATAATAATGTGTTAAATAGGATTTATGAAAATCAGATTATAAGGCTTTCAAGTTAGGCAGCTTTCCAGAGGTGCAAAGAATAATGGCCCTCTTTATGTCAAAGTAATCAGCTTTTGCACTTACACAGAGTCCATTTAGTGACTCTTGTAGGAAACGTTCCATTTTGCTGCCCAACTCAGCTAATTACTTTAAAGTTAAAGGAATAGATTAGTGGAAAATAATCATTCTAATGCTTACTACCTTGCTTGAGCTTTGGTAAAAATGCAAACCATCCATCAATAGGGAATAAAATACATTGTCATAGCATTAAAACTTCTTTTAAAAATCTCTAAAATAATAAAACAATGGTAGCAATGTAAAGCTGTTTGAGATCCTAATAAAACTTAGGTATAATTACAAATAGATAGCTAAGAATTGAAGACTGTAATCTTTTATAGTCAAGGGTTAGATATAATAAGACGTCACCAACTCTGCAGATTAGTGCTGCAATGCCTCTGAAGAGAATCCTGATCCCTGAATTACGTGTCTAGGACTCTGTACATGAAGAGAAATTCTTGAAAATGGCAGTCCACAGTTCTCACACACTGAGAGGGAAGCCACCCAGAGCAAAGAACTGGGAAATGCTAATTGTGGCTGAAATCTTGCCTTTCACAACCGATGCAGAACTAAAGGAAAATGCTAACTCCTGATGGGGATCTTAAGCTTTGCTTTTCCAGGTCAGATTTTCATTCTTTACTCTTCAGAGGCACTGCCTCAGCCAGAAAGGGGGTTACAAGACAATAGCTGGAAACCTGGAATGAATTTTTTCTTCTCTCCTTTCAGCTATTTGCACATTAGCATACAGTCCGAGGCAGCTGTCTGGATCCCTCTAAACACAGGGCAGAGAATAGCACTTCCCTTCTACCTGGCTTAGACACCATCTAAGATACTCAAAATGCTGGACAAAGCCTACGGCAACTAAACTTCAATGCCAATCCTGCTTTGAGCTGGGGGTCCAACTAGATGACTTCCGCAGGTCCTTTTCAACATAAATTATGCTGTGATTCTATAACCCTGGGATAGGATAGCCCACAGAGTATCCCCAGGATGGGGCTCTGGATAGAAGCTCTGGAATGGCTTATTTCTGTTGTACTCAAAGTGAGCCAAGATAATGTCTTAGGCCAATCATTTATATGGCAAAAATAATGAATTCTGAGGTAGTCCAAGGCTTCTCAAAAGAGTATGCGGAGCTAAATATTGCCATCTGACAGAAGGTGGGCTCTGTATGCAGGAAGCAGAAGAGAATGGAGGAAGTAAATATGTTAGCAATCAGAGTCTGCGGATCGGGGCATGGAGAAGTTAACACAATGACTTCTGCTCCTGAAAGGGGCTCCTCTCTCCTCTCCCATAGCTGCTACCAGAGCACATGTGCTGACTGCTCCCTCACCTGCAGTGACAGTCAGCTTAGTTTTTCAGGACTCAAAAGCAGACAAAATATCTATGGTTGTTTGCCACCATGTATAGTTTACTATAGACATAACTGCCTTCTTTGTCTACTCAGAGCCAGCCACATGTTAAGTCCACCTTTAAAATCAACTTAAAATCTCTTTTCCTTTACTGAAGCTGGGTCAAGATAAAGGAAGTATATAAAATCACTCACCAAAACACAGAGGGAAGGGATGCCTACAAGCCCAGAATCTGAGTTGTCCTACGGAGGGAGTTAAATCCAGGAAAGGACAGAGGTACATGCTGGTCCTACTCTGTCCTAATACAAACAATTTAGTCCGAGCTCTGTAAGAATAATACAAAGTGAGACTTTTTCTCCAGGCCAGGTTGTGATGATGTCTTCCCTCCTGGCAGTCTGGGCTTGCTCTGAGACCCTTGTCTGAGAATAACTTCTGCGAGGATCGCAACACTGTTTTCTAAGTCTTAGCCCAGTTCCTTCAGCTGCAGCCTAAATCTTAAGCTCTGTCACCTTGGGCTGCTGGAGCAAGGGACCGAATCCAGTTTTTCAGTTCAAATGCAAAATCTTTCAGTACTGAGAGGAAGCAATGGGATGTCTGCTGTGACCACGAGCTCTACTGGCAGAGCCTGCATTGAGTGTGCATGCTGTGTACTGCTCTGTCTTATGACTCACGTGTGGATGCAAATACAGACACCTACTCAGCATTTACAAAATCCTGAATATACACCTACAGCATAAAATACAGCGTTATCTTAAGTGCAATCTCTAGGCCCTGAAATTGTCGTTTCAAGGGGACGCTGATGACAGCCTCCTGAAATCTTAAAATAGGCCTGGTCAAGTCACAAAAAGATTCTGTGGTTACGGTCCCTTCCGTGGCTGATCCAAAACCCAGCCTGTGAATGTCAAGGGGAATGTAAGGTATAATTATTCCAGAAAGACAATAACAACGATGACATAAAAGCTTTAAATACTCACAGTGCATTTCTTACTTATATGTCTGCAGCTGTTACCTACTTTTTCAAGATGAACACAACTTTGAAGTGCAGCTCTTAGTGGCTTAGTAAAAATGGAGATTTTGGTGAAGTCTGGGTCATGGGCACTCTATTAATAAGGTAGACTTTGAACTAGCACTTGGCATTATTTTTTTTTTTATCATTCTAATGACATTTTTAACTTTTTGTTCTTCTTTACAATAGCTTGATGACAGTTTCCTGAGTGTTTCTGAAAGACCCTAAGCTAATTAGGGTCCAACAAAAGTACATTAAAAGGATTTTTAGCTTTAACTAGCTTTTGTAGATTCTCCCTCATTACTCCCTCCAGATTTGTAATGGTTCATGATGTTAACTTTGATTCTCTTGGGTTTATTTCTTCTTATACATTCTAATATTTGCTTAGCTTGTACAAATAGCTCTGATACTTGCCTTGAAAATTCCTCATCCTAAATGAAAATGCTCTGTTGATTCTTTATTTCACATTAAAATCTTTTAAAGGAATTATCACCTGGGCCAGGAAAAAACACACAGTAAGAGTAACCCCAAACCTTTCCAGAGGTAGAGAAACTTGTGTATATATTTTGAGGTTTTATTTATTTTTCATTTGGATGTCTTTGCAGTGCTTTCTGCTTTTAGGAAAGAGCCACAGGAGAATCTGCTTGACGAAGTTATTTTTTATGTTTATTTTTATTTTTTAAGCACAAAAAATCAGACTATTAGGTACTTCTTTGAATCTCTTGGGCTTTTGAAGTTTAGCATCTATATATGATAACTTCACTTACTCTATTTATCCTTTTCAGGACACAAAAGTACACATTCCTTGCAGGCCCTAAGTGCTCAGAAATATCTTTCAACTGTGTATTTGTATGCAGTATATACACATGTATAAGCTGCAGCAACAGCAATAATTCAGAAGACAAATTTTAAAGTTGTATAAACAAAAGGACCAAGATTATGGGAACATAATCACTTAAAAAGTACCTCTTGTTTTGATTTTTTTTTTCTTTCTGTGTCAATTTAAATTTTAGCTGGATCTATAGTCTGATTTGGCTTACCTGCCAGGGCCCTGAGGGCAAGACCAGAACTGACTGACCCTGGCCAGCATCTCCCAGCACCCTAGCCCCAGGGAGCCTGCATCCCTTGTGGTCCCCACACATTACAATTCAACCAAGATACATCACACTGACACAAGGGAGAAATGTAACAAGTTACAAAGTTCATGCAACCAGTGCCTTACTGTAAACACTTTTTTTATCATTTACACTTATTTATGATCTTTCTCCTTGACTGCTTTCCATCACTTTATATTATCACCAAAACTGACCCTGATAAGTGACAGGTAGATAAAAGGGAAAAGTGTAATGTCATAAAAGAAGATATTACCTGATGCTGAAAACCTAAGTTTTTATTAACTGGTGATCAGAAAAATAAATATGTGGTTTTGTTTCTTTATTTTACATAATGAGTTGATCAAAGTGTTCTTTATGGTTCTGCATAAAGGGAAGGAGGGGAGCAAAAATAGACGCCAGGAAGAGATTTATGTGAGGCAATTATTTCTAAAATAGCTGCGGCTGAAATGGAGAAACAACAAGACAGGCTGATTTTACAGTAAAGAAAACGAAGACAACCCAAAAATGAAACAGGGGTCTTTGGTGCCTGCCCAAAGCTTAAGGGCTTTTTTATTTCATCCTGGGCTAAGCTGCTGCTTTTCACTCTAAAATAATGTTTCTGTTGTTGTGCTTTGCTTTAAAGGTATCTGACTGCATTGTTTTGTCCAAGCCCTCATTGAGCAGCCTTTGTTGATCATTGAGGAGGCTGCTGTTTGGCTCTCTCTCCCACTGCAGACATGAATTTTTAAGCTTTTTGAGTCTCAGTGAAGTCCAATCATTGAGTCTGTCTTTGGGCTTTTAAATATAGTCTCTTGAAGGTCCTCCATCTAACATCAGTCTTGAGAACTAGGATTTTCTAATCTGACTGCCAAGGTCCTAGGGCTAATGCTTCTCTTCCAGATGTATACCCCAAGGACACTAATTTTCCAGAAGTCCAGGCATGTGATTACTATGATTTACAATACACCTCTCCAAGGATACAGAGTAATTGAAGCTCATGAAAGCCAAGTGTCTCAACAATTTCTACTACTGTTTTCACAATTACAGCAGAACAAAAATACAGAGCAGGAAAATTACACACTCTCCTCTTTATTTTCCTCAGTATGAGTCTTGTATGGGGCTTTCTCAGGATGTCTTCCGAGATGTACAAGACCATCCTCCTTAGCTGTGTCTCGCTTTTCCCTTATTCCTCCTTCTTGTCATCAGTGACCTAGTGTCTCTGAAGTGGCTAGTGAAACCTCCTTCCTTTCATGTCAGTTTTTCAAATGAATCTTTCATCAATCTCAACAGCTGATCAAAATGTATAATTGCTTAATCTTGATTGGCTCCTTCTTTACCACATTGACTGTATAGCCTTGCAGACCTAAAAAATGCATGAATCTCAGCAGTTCACCCATCTGATCCTGATTTATCCATATGAAATAAACATGATAGCTTATTATTTATCTGTATGCCACTCCCAGGTGGAGTATCCTGGGAAAAGTGTTAAATCTTTGAGGACAGATAACAAACAGAGCAAGGCTGGGAAGAGAAATTTCAAGGTTATACTGAGAGGTAAATTCATTATACTGTATCACACTTTATATTGCATTAGAAAAAAACAAAAACCTCCCTTTCTCTCCATGCATTGTGAAAGTGAGCAGAAAAAAACTCTACAGTGGTCAATATTACTGCTTGTAGGCGGTGATTAATGAGACGGTGAGTTGAAGCTTATCACAATGACAAATATTTAATATAACATCAGGAAAGTTAACAAACATAAGAAGAAAGACCTTGGAAGGGTCCAAGAGAGACGCATTCTAATTCAGGCTGCTATCACACTTGAATTAACAACTGATGTTAACTGAAATACTCCAGTGCTGTTGTGTTGTAGCCCAAGTCTCTTAAGGGATCAGTTACCTACACAGTGATCGTGAGCCGAGGAAACTTCATTTCTCCCTACTGAACAAACCATTGATTTTCCAGGGTTTTTTTGATACAGGGTAATATCCTGGCTCCACTGAAGAAAATAAGATTTTTTCTATTATCTTTGCTGTGAATAGAACTTCTCACTGAAATTTCAGAAATTTAGTGGGACAAGAACTATTATTTTGGAATATGGGGAAAGGAACATTATACAGGGCACCAAGTAGGTCTCAGATGGCTCCCAGCTTGCAAGAGGGGTAAAAAGTGTTCCTCCCTCTTTGACGTGTAAGCAAGAGTAGCAACACAGGGTAATTTTTCAGCCTTAGTAGTTGCTATGAAAGAGAATTGGGGTACACAGTTCCCTAAGGGAGGCAGGGACCCCTCTCTCTGAGTCACCTAGGAATGTGTACAAGGTGGTATGGACACATGCTGTGATCACAAACTGGGTGAACTCCAGATGATGATGAGATGCTACAAGAGAAAGAGGAAAGGTGGACAAGAGAAGGAAGTTGTGAAGTTCCTTATATGTGGTTTTTGGTATAGCTTGTCAAAATAAAGCCCCAGCAGTGCTTCTTTGAAGAATCACTTTAAGGGGATCTCCATAGGATTATGATCTTTACAGTACTCTAAATCTGAATAGTAGTTTACTGAGAAATATGAGATATTAGGTACGTTGCTTCAAAGTGCTTGTAACCTCAACAAGAATAAATATAGAAAGGCAAGAGGAATTAATTTACTATCAATTCTCCAGCATTACATTTTGCCCAGTTGTCAACAGAAAATGTTTTACAGAGCTCCTGGACAAAAGCACTGAGACTGAAAAAAAAAATCTGTATGAGAATGACATGCTAGAATGAGATTCAGCATATTTTCACTTGTGACCTAAAAAGCAATTGCATATTAGTCCTTGTGCAGTTTTTAGTCCACTTTTAATTAACTAATTTTTGGCAGTGCTCTATTTCATCTTCTCCCAACATCCTGCTTCCCTAAGTAAAGCCCTAGCTAATAATCACAACGATAATTTTCTAAATTTAACTCTTGTTTTTTCAAGTAATTACTAGAGCATAGTGGATTGAGATGGATTTTTAGGACAAATATAGAGCAAAAGAGAAAGGCATGCCTAAACTTTTTGGAGGATAAAAGCTGCTTCAAGCTTGAGAGGGAGACAGTGATTAAAAGAACTGTCACAGTAGTGGGCAGAGTCAAGGGGCTTAGGAAAGCAGGTGTAGCTGATACAGCGTAGATCCTTTACAAAGACAGCAAGATGAAGATTTATCCAGCAGCAGCCTGGTACAAAGCTGCAAAGGAGAATGTTGGCAAGGACTACAGTAAACCAGAATGTATTTAGAGAATTTCTCCATTTCAGATTTTAATAGCAAAATTTGCATGCACCACATACATACACAGAAAAAAAAGCTCATCCTCTTTAAAATTTAAATTGGCCACTGGTTTGCATGAAAAGTTGCAGATCTTTGTGTGAGTTTTCAAATGAACTCCTAAAGTTTCTGCTTGGTTTTTTTTTTTTTTTTTTTTTATCATTAGTTTCTGAAAAAATACACTGAAAGAAGGGAGAGAAAAAAAGGGAATATTTGAATTTCATCTGCTGCTTTCATTCACCTTTTATCATCATATTTAGCAATTACATAGGACTGTAATTGAGCTATGCCAGCCACAAAAACAATGTAACAAATATCTGAAATGACAGGGACCCTCCTGGAAAAGGTCTTGTTGCTTTAGGGAACAATAGAGCTTACGTGTGACTTTAATTGAGGTTAATTGGAGTTGTTGGTGCTCAGCATTTTGAAATCCTAAAGAAGAACACAGAAGTCTAACAACTGGCATTTAATTTTGAAAACTTTTGCTTTTAGCTGTACAGTCTTCTCATGCCTTTTTGTAGGAAATTTTGTGAGAACAATGTCTTACTATGTCTTTGGCATAGGTTTGCTACTGTATAGTATGGCATCTATTTCAGGCACAGCTACATATGAAAGAATAGCAGGGAGTGCAAATTTATTAATGTATTTGTTTTGCAGAAAAATGTAGTTTGATGCAGAAAAGTAATGGAAATTAACAGCCTTATAAATCATATTTTCTGATGGAAGCCAATGTCTGGCAACTAATATTTTTTTTTTTTTTTTACTTCCCTATCAAGCAGTGACTCAGGAAAGGCATGCTCCTCAGAATATTTCTGTTTGGCTTTGATGGTCATAGCTTTAGCTCTCCAGTCTTGTAAAGCATCATCAAAGATAGTAGGAGGAATTATTTCCCATTGTATGTTGATAAACCAGTAGCCACTGGTGTGGTACAGTATGCATTCCACATTGTCCTGTATTTATTAAAAGTTAAAGATTCCATTATACTTCTTATCTGAAATGCCTACGGAGAAATGCAAGAATGTGGGTTATATAGGATAATGACAGTCAAAAAGCTAATTCCTCTACTATACAAAAATAGCTTCCAATAAAATGAAGAGCCTCTCACAGGTGACAAGGTGAGGACACTCAGAGGAAAGGTTGTGTTGTTGTTAGAAAACTTTAAGTGAAAAAATAAAAGGGACTAGAGATTGCATTTCTTCGGTAGAATTTGTTTGGAGTATTGACCTGAAGAGCTGCAGTGATAGCATACCATTGAATTCCAGAACAAAACACAGCCAATCCTTAAAGAACATCTGTATCTGCACAGCAGAATTTCAATATTCTAGAAACTGATGCTCTCAAAGTTGAATTTAAGAGAATTTCTCATTAGAAAAGCAAATAGTTCCACATGCCCACAAATGTGCTCTAATTTTCAGTGAATTTTTTATAAATTGGTTTATTTTTTATAATTAATCCAGCCAAGACTGCAGCTATGGTTTCAGTCTAATCATCCCTAACTAGGTATTAGAAAATGTACATGAGGGAGGTAGTACAATTATCTTCCCTATAAGCAAAAATGTGGTTGTATTTTGGATCTCTAAATTTTGAACACAATTACTTTACATAGAAACCATATGCTGCCCAGGTATCCTTATATCTATTTCCTTCAAGAGAGGGAGGCCCATCAACATTTATAATAAGCTAGTGCTGCCACCTATAGCAAAAGAGACCTTGTCTTTTAGCCTATGTCAAGCACAGTGCGAGTTGAGTTATATTAGGAAGAAAAGAATATATAGAATTACAAAGAGGAAGTAGAAAACAGATGATGGTTTACTGAAAATTGTAAATGAGATCTGTGTGCAACAAGAATAATTATTTTTATAGGTTCCTCTTCACCAATTCATTTCCTAGCTGTGTCACAAAAGTAATAATTGGCAAAGTCATATAAATCACATTCCTCAAAACAGTCTTTTTTCAGTCCTGTGAATCCCAATCTGATCATGATGATAATGTAAAAAATATCCTTAAAACTGAGCTAAAACTTACTTTTTTAACTACATATTTCAGATGTACTCTTGTAAGTTATCTGGATTGAGTTCAGAAAACTAATGTTTTCCAAGGTTCACATAATCTTATTTACACAAAAGTGACTTCTGTCATGGCCAGTTCTTCAAATTGACAGGCACCAGGCAGCTAGTAGATTTAAGGTGTTTATCTGGAAAACTGACCTTGCTTCCACACTCATTCTGTAGAGTGTCACCAATCCCTGGATATTCTAAGTTTCTGAGCTACAGGACAGTCCTGTTAATGACTGTTTGAACAACAAGCTCACAGGTAGCTAGTCATCAAAAACAATTGCCAACTAGTAAAACACACTGACATATTGAATTCTCCCATGCTTCTTGGAGCTTCAGAGATTTTAGTGATTCTTTAAAAGATATGTTAATATAGACAGTCCTTATTTCCTTAGTACTGGCAAGGATGATATGTACACTAGCAGGTCTGAATTGCACACTGGGAATGCCAAATCCCTAACAGAAAACAATTTTTTTTTTCAAAATCTGTATGCAAATGCACCACTAACATAGGATAGAAGTTTTCTTGGCATAAGCCTAACTACCATCCTTAGCAATGAGACACGGCAGAGTTTCTCACTTAGTTTTGTAGCTTATCACGATGCCACAATTTATTGGTTGGACATTTTCTCCAGATATGTGGCTTCTCTTCACACAAAGAAACACAAAGGAGGATGAAAGCTCCTATTGATGCCACAGTAGCTGTAGCCAATATCAGTGAGAAGATGAAGAAATAGCACTTACTACTGAAGAACTGTAATAGGGAACAGAGACTGGAGTTGAAAGGAAGCAGTCTCTAATGCAGTAAAAGTATATATATGATTTACAGGCAAGATGCAAATGAGTGATATGACATTATTCTAAAGCCCACAATACTTTTTATGAGGCTTTAGCTGAATTATATAATAATTTTTTTAGAACAAATAAGAGAAAAATATCTAGAAAATATACAGGTTATTAATGAGTTCTCACTAATTATTATATATGTATTTTGTAGGGCAAATATTTGTTTATACAGTTGGAATGGATCACTATAGTTTATATATAATTAATTATGTATCAAAAATTAGCAATGTTCCCTGTTTCAGTGCTCATGCTTACTTTAAAAATCAGAACTCTTGCAGTCACAAGGGAATAATGATTGTTATTAACAGTAGTAATCATAATAGTACTAGCATTTTATGAATATTAATTTTTCTTTATATTTACGTGAAGAGAAAGATAAACATAGGAACAGATTCCTTAGGCCAATCTTGAAACCTCTACCATTTCAAGTCTTTAAAAACAAGTTAGACAAACATCTGTCAACCATGATCCTATCTTGAAGAAAGGAATAGACTCAGTAACATTTCTAGGTTTTCTATAGCCTTAGTTTGTGATTTCACAAAGTTACCTGCAGCAATTTTACCTCAATGCCTTCCTGTTCTGCTTATCTGCCTTTGTCCTTTGTTTCTCCTTCCTGTTCCTTAGCCCTGGCTTAGCCTGCACAACTGTTTGTATGACCATACTCTGAACAAACACACAGAAACCTGAAACAAAAACAAATCTTCAAAAAATGTATTTTTTTTAAAGCAGATGCATTTTAAACTGCTACTGTTATTGAATACTTTGTCTTTCAAAAATCACAGCCTTAATTTCTGTGATACTGTGATTTTCTATAATAATTTCATAGGAGTAGAGGAATTCTGAATTTCTACAATGCATTCTGAGCCATCACATTTTCCTAGTACAAGGTTCACATAGAGCCATTACTCTGTAAACAGCACATTTAGTAACAAAAAAATCCAGCCTACATCCAGCCCATAAAACAAACTATAGCTTGAAAACTATTGGTGCAAAAAACATTTATTATATAGTTCTTGCAAACCGAAAAGATAAGCAAAATGAGACAGCAGGTCTTGTTCAACAAGGCCTTTCAGCAGATGTCTAATTTAAAGCATATGAGCAATTCCAAAATCAAAGCACCTGCTTGTATGCATAAGGATTTTGTTGAATCTCCTGCAGTAGTGGGAATGAAGTAAGTGAAGGATGCCATAGCAACAGTAACTCAGAAAGCTCTTTCTGAGGAAAGGGGAAATCACAGCACTTTTCCATATTTAATGCAGGTCTCTATGTTTATTTTGCAAATGCAATTTGCAAGAAATTGACTAAGTCTTTTAATTAGGCTATTCACGCATAGTGTTCCCCAACAGTCCTGAATTCTTCATGTGGAAACAGCAGGTCATAATCATTTCATTGACTTCATGCATTAGTTATAAAGCAAGAGAATAAATAATTAGTTATAAAGCAAGTTGTTTTTTCTGAGTAGAGTAAGCAAGGTACATCAGCTGACCGGTAACTGCCATATTAATAGATTTTTAAGCCTCAAGCTTGTCATCAGTTATAAGAAGTAATAGCACAGAATGTTCCTTGGAAATTTGCAAAATCTGGGAAGGAAAGATGCTCAGTGTATTTCTTAACAGTAGCTGAAAGAACACTATGCCTGTATATCATTACTATAATTTTGTGTATATTTATGGGGCAATAGAAAGATAATTAGCGTGTACGCTTGTTCACAAAAACATTCTTGTTACTCTTGATGTCAGTAACAGATACTTTTACTTTGCTGTCCTTTGGTAAAAGCACACAAGAATAAAAAGTTTATTTTTGATATGCATTGCTGGTGAACCATTGCACCTAAATCATCTAAATAGTTATCATACTCCCTCTGTAATAAGTGGAGAGGGATGGGAAACTTCAGTCCATACATATACAAGTGTCTCAGATGGGATGACATCATCTATCTCTTCCTGTACACTGATTGCTGAAGAAGACCAGATGACCACCTAAAAATAGATGCCTACATTTTAGTCCTAGGCAAAACATGCAGACATCATATTTGAACATTGCTTTGGTCATTGCTTAGACTTTACAATGGTATTGTCATACCTGTGCAGAGAAATCTTTTGACCTCATAGGGACTTTTGTGCACAAATGAAAGTTCACTAATAAGTGTAAGGTTCATACAGGCTATCTTTTTATTTGTGGCATTTTCTTAAATATCTTGCTCAGATGGGCTATTGGCTAGACAAATCTGATCAAAATTAACACGAATGCATTAATAAATAAGCAATAAGGACCATGAGGCATAACTTCGTCTTCACTAACAAAGAAACTAACAATACACCTGTGTGAAATGAGATGCTATTTATCTGTGAACGTCTGAATGGATCAAAGGAATGAATAACAGCACTACCACTTTTCAATACATTAACGGGAGAAAGCTGTCACACTGTCTTTATTTTTGTTTCTTTTTTCACTTCAGCCAATGTGTTATTGTCAAGATCTTTATATTTTCTCTTGAAGCAGTTGCACACACAATTAAATAAGAAATACAGATGAAAAGGTGTTAATTTACTAACAATGAGATATGAAGTTCAAATCAGAATTACATTCTGGTGAAGTTAACACTGAAATAATAGCCAATATGATAAAATGAACTTAATGGCATTATATTGCAGAGAAAAGGAGAAAAAAAAAAAAAAAAGCTACATTTAGCTGAATTAATTCCAGACCTGCAGAGATTTGTGCACCTGCTTCCCTTCTGACATGTGGGAGTCCTTTGACTATCCATGTGAGTTGAGTAAGCATATGAGTAGCTATTCATTGCTTCAGAGCCTTAAAGAGTGCCTTTGTTCAATATTTACAAGTGCTGTTCACTCCTCAGGGGGACTGGTACCACTTAAGTCTTCAAAATATGTCTCGAATGCTATGTAGAGCTAGGAAGGACTTTACTAGACAAGACCTGGAATTTAGCTTTTTTTCTGTGTTAGTATCAGAGAGAATAATTTATGCCACATTTCATAAAATGGGCATTGCCGTGCCATTTCCATTTCCACTGGGGCTGAATTTTCATCTGAAGCGCCCTCCACTAGCTCCTTGTACAAAAGCTAGTTTCACTACAGTTTTGAATCTGCACTAGATATATCTTGTTAAAATGAAATAGAAACTCCAAATTAGTCAAACTTAACACTAATTTGATGAGTGTTGCCCCTCACCATGAAACAGATGAGTGACTTGGAAAAATGCCTGCTTCTATGTATTACCATGGGTATTGTCTTGCAAAACATGGTTGTTTTGGGTTTGGGTTTGTTTGGTTTTTTTTTAATTTTAAGAACTATACCAGTGGTCAGCATTTCTCCTTTCATAAAGAGCTTTCACTCTGTACCAAGATGTGGGATGTCTGTCTCTCCTAGGCTCTTTTACCCTTGTCAAACAAGGTTTGACAGTGCTTATATGATGGTGTAACATGGAATGACATCAAATAGTCTGCATTCTAACACTGGAGACATGAATTGTGATTAATCTGTGTCAGGGATTAAGCTTACAAACACAGGTAGGTTGTTAATCACACTACTAGTTACTGTGTCCCTGTCTGACCTCAGTAACAGTATTGCTCACTTAACAGAGAAACAGAAGAGTATATAAGGCAAAATTGTCCCAAATTACAGGAGTAAAACACAGTGGTGTTCTGATCATAATACAAAAATAACTCTTTCTGGGAAATGTCTCCCCAAATGCATCTTCCTGAAACTTGATATGTGCAGATGTTCTCCCCAGATGTCACACTATCAAGTAATATCTGGGTCTGCTGGAACTTCTGGAGTCCAGTTAGACACTGCTCAAATCAGCGTTGCTGTTGCGTAAAGGACACATGATAGGTGTTTGCAGAATTGGCATCCCTGTGGGGACATCATTGTTCTTCTTAAATACAGTCCATTTTCTCAATGGAATCTTTATTTGGAAACACTCACTCAAGTTACAGCTCCTGTGTGCAACCCAGTAAACTATATTTAAGTCTTAAAACAACACAGACAATTGAGAATGTGCCTGATCCAGCAAAACCTATTTTTGACAATTGGATAATTGCAGTCTGTCTTCACTGAACAACACATACTTGAAAATTGAAAGGACAGCCACACATATATATATAAATCTCAAACATGAGTATTTAAGGAGGAAATTCTATTAAAAAGTAAGTGTAAAATTCCCAGTTTGAATTCCTCACCCTCATGCACAGGTGGCAAAAGTTTATTAAAATAATTAGGATTAAACATCTATTCACCAGTATTTTTTTTTTTTTTACCTAGTGCTGCTATTTCTGATTAGGCCTTCAAAAAAAGCAGTGAATTAAAATTTAACACATTTAAGGGGCCTCTCCACTAAATCTGATAGGAGTCTCTACTTAATTCGTTGCAGGTCTGACCTGCAGCATCTGCTTGACCCTACCTAGCTTCAGGTACCCAAATAAGGCACCTAAATTCAAAACATAGTGTCCATGACTCCTTATCTAGTCAAAGAAGATACCCATCCAATTTTATATATGCTGATATTCCCCTTCCATTCACTTCATAATGACTATGCCAGTATCTTAGGCACATCAATTAGATGTGTAAAGTTAGATGGGATGAAAAAGAGTGTATGTAAAGAATTTGAAGCAAAGCAGTCTTACACATTTGCTCTTCCTTTTCCTCTGATTCTCCCTGGTCCACCACATATTTAAAAATGCCAGAAATGTGCTTTAATGATGGATAAGTTAAACCTTAAGCCTGACAATAGAATTATCACACTAACAAAAAACAATGCTGGTGTTCCACAAGTTTTGTGATATTTATTCCACATGGTTAAGTGAACATATTCAAATCTTCTCTGTGTATCAAACCAGAGAGAACAAAATTTTTCTGCTGAAAAAGGAAAAATAATAGGAGAATGTCATGGTTTATTGTCTTAAAAATTCCTTTCTGCAAAAATGCTTTACATTTTCACATCATTACAAAGTGAAAACAAAATAAGAATCACATTATTCTTACCAGACATATCTTAAGATCACAAAATCACCATGTAAACCAGTTGTCAGGAAAGACCTGATAAAGCAGGGGGATCAGAAATACACAGAGGATTTTGCAGCATGCAGCACCACCCACCTCACATGTTAGTGTGAATTCTCTGTGTAATGAGAATTATTGTTTGTCTTGTTAATAAACTCTATGAATTCACCACAAAATAAAATTTTTAAAAAATTGGGGAGAAAACCCCACAGATTTTTGTTTCTTGCTCATAAAAAGGCAGAATGTTTTTCAAAATGTTCTGTTTAAAATGTTGACATTTGTAAGATCCTGTGCATTTGTTATAAATGTGATGATACCTTATTTTTATTTACATACTACTTCTTTAATCAGTTTCTATGTACTAGCTTGTGAATGCAGGCATCAATATCAAATCTGTTTCTTAGTTTTGGTGTGGATCAGCATTCATGTTAATAGGTAGGTTGATATAAGCAAATATATGACAATACATGAGAATTGCATATTCAACCTTTGTATGCTGCATACATGAAATATAGCATATATTTTAATGATACATTATTTTATCCTGCAGGTTAATTTATCTCCACAACAACAGCAAAATAAAATTAATAAGACATACATTTATTATCTAGATCCATCCAGATTCAATCCTGCAAAAAATTGTTTTCATGGCATTTAACTTAACTCTCAGATAATTTAATAAAGAATGAACTCAGAAGTACTCAACAAACAAGTGCAGTTACGAACAGGTGTAGGTAAGTTTGAAGACTGAAACACTGTGTGTTGGCAGGGTCAAGCATGGTACTTTCACTATGTAGATCTGTGAGTATATGCCATTGATTATGTCGCAAAAGCACATAGATTTTCCAGTCTGAGCACTATTAAAAACAACAAAAATATCCATGAGAGTTGATATATGATAGTTAATGAGCTCCATTCTAAAAGCACAAACAAGTATCAAAATAAAAAGCAATCAATCTTATAGACATCCAGCAAATGCAATTACTTTTAAACACATGCCATCATCCAGATTCTTCTTCAAATCTCATTGGTACACATGTGTGAGTTTAAATCAAACTAGAAAGGTAGTTTCCAAAATAATTGACATAAACCATGGTTCATTGTCTGGGGTAAAGATATATATATTCTCTAAGGAATATATTAAGGATCTGTGGGAACACTGAACTTTTGTTTAGTATTTCAGCATCGAAATACAGCTTAAGCACTCATGCAGCTATTTGTACCTAGTCACTTATTTTTACATATGGTTTAAGCTAAGTAGACATATTTTCAATGCATCAGCTCCAGAAAAGAACGAGTTCTACAGCTGATGTATTGATATCTTCTCTGTCAAGCAGATGTCATTCCATAAGCCTATCCTAATCCTCTAGTCAGACAAGGAATAGATTATTTTTTTTTTAAAGCAGCCTCAGACATTGTAGCTTAAGGGTAAAAGTGTCAGAATCATATTATCTTCAATATATGTTTCTCAAGTATTTCAGAATAGGTATGAAATATAAGTTACAATTCCCCAAAGGTAGGATATACATGAAGAATGTTTACTAAATGAGGGCCCAATAATATACTATGAAACATCCTAAAATACACTCAGCTGGTGCAAACTTTTGTAACTCATATTAAAAAAGGACTGATGTCTTCCTTGCTCAGAAAAAAAAGCTATAGTAAGTAACAGAATGGTGCATTCGTTGGTCATTGGTATTGTCCTTGGATGTGTCTTCAATAACTTGTGCACATCTGAGATGTTGCCATAAACACATCACAAAATGGCTCCAAATTCTTAGGCAATGTGTTTTCCTTCATTTTCTTAACATAAATTTCTGATAAGGTTATGGAAAAGAATTAAGTCATTCCCAATAGAAGTAAGGGAGAGAGGAAGAAAGATTGCTGTGGCGATTCAGCTCAGTATCGCATGGAAGGAACATGCCTAACTAACTGTAAGACAGTAAATTGGTCACTGGGAAGGTTTGAAATATGAAGATTAGTCTGAAAAAAACAATCCATTTCAGAAATGCAACTAGAAGCATTAAACATTAAACACTGACAAAATTATGGTCAGGAGTTACCCATACAAGATTTTGCCAAAGGCCTGTATATTCTTTTATCAGTCAATGGAATTGTATATCAGCTATGAAAGAATTCTTTCAGAAATTATTTAGAGCACAGAAGAGTACATCCAGTGACAGCAAACATTAGTGAAAACAGCACATATTAAGTTGTTCTAGGTTGATGCTCAGTAGCCACATTGTTAGTAAACAGGCTATTCAGATGAGGTCATTTTCTTTATTACTTGGCTTAGTCCCTGAAGTGCCACTAACTAGAAAGTAGTATTTAAAGCAGTCTGATCTAAAGCTGTATTTTTCTCCTGCAGATGTTTTTAGAACATTTCAGTGAAGTTGAGGTAATCGACTGTAGCCATGGTTTTTCGCCTGGAAAAAAGGGGAGGGGGAAAAGAAGCAATTTGTTTAATCAGAAAGGGAATGTTTTTCTACTAATACATTTTTCTTGAGTAAAAACTGATCTCACTGGTCTTGTTGCCAGACAAAAAGCTAATTTTTTGTCAGTCAAACTTTTTACTCTGCTGCTGCCTCCCTCTGCTATACAGTATATTCACCTTTTAGCACAGCATTGTATTCATCCCATCTGTACACCTCAGCAAAACCAGTTCCTGCAGAGAGGAATGCCTCCTCCATTTTCTGTCAGCAAGGCGAAGAAATGAGGTATGAAGATAGCCCCTACTTCCACTCAGTTTGTCAAGGTTTAAATGACTACACAAATGAAGATGTCGGAAAACCAGTCCCAATGTACTATCTTCTTTTGGAGAAAATGAAGAAAGTCTCCTGAAAATAATTTATTTAAAGGGCTTTTTTCGCTGAAACTCTGCATTTTCACGGATATTTGCTAAGCGAGATGTTAAAAGCTATGATTTGCAAATGACCTAGAGGTACCAGAAAATTGTATCCTGCATTTTTTTCACTATGACAGGAAATGACATTTTACTTCTGATTTGCAGTTGAGTGAAGTGACTAGATTCTTTATAACTAATATGCATAGAGGAAAAACTGCAAGTGGAATTTGTTCGAATATCTGAGAAAATCAGGCTACGTGTGACTGTGCCAAGGTGATACTGTAATGCATATATGCACAGGTTAAAAAATTGCTTCATCTAGATGACTGATAAATTCAAAGTAAAATGTAAGCTTATGCACAGTGGAGCATCTCCCATAGTTTGCACTAGACACAGACAGAGGAGATGGGCACTTTAGAAGCAAAAAGATGTTCCAGATACCAAGAGGAGAATGAAGGAAGGTGTTTACCATTAATGAATGAAGGCAAAAAGTTGTAAAAAAGAAGTACAAAAATAGACTGTGTTCACTGGAAGCAGAGATTTAGATAAGGATAGAACCATGCACTTAACTGAGAATGAGGTATTTGAACTGCATACGGAATGAAGGAAAAAAGAAAGAAGAAAGAGATTACAGGAGAGTGGGATGGAATTGTGATGGTAAGGATAAAAAGAAAGAGTAGATTCTGAGATAACTGAAGAAGGAAAAGTAAAAATATATGCAGAGAACCTAAACATGAAGAAAATAAGGCAGAGGTGCTAAGGAATTTGTTTTTGTTGTTATAATAAAAGGATGACTGACAGTATCTGATAGGCAGATCTTCCATGAGGAACAATTATTTCAGAAGACAAAACCAGGTTTAAAAAAATAACTTGTAAAGGTTTCTTATTATCTCATTTTTGAGTGCAAAAAATTACAAAATAGCTTTGATAAATAAGAGAGATTGATTTTTCTTTAGAAAAGTCAGAAATAACAACTTGATGCATCGTTATTACTATATCTTGTGCCATGACTAGGACAGTACATTTGCCACAGTACATTTTGTGAAA
Organism: Nipponia nippon; assembly: GCF_047370975.1. Classification (NCBI taxonomy): domain Eukaryota; kingdom Metazoa; phylum Chordata; class Aves; order Pelecaniformes; family Threskiornithidae; genus Nipponia; species Nipponia nippon. The sequence continues at coordinate 49,624,896 of NW_028262347.1, forward strand.
CAACTCCAAAACAATCAACCAACCAAAAATACCACAGATTGTTTAGAATATGCTGTGGAACTGACTGAAAATATGTTTGTGTCAAATTATGAAACCCATCTTTTGTGGGTTAGAACATCTGAGACACTGAGCCAAAGGCCATTGAGCATCTTGTGCCTTCCGCAACAAAATATTTTCTACTAGAAGAAACACTGAATTTTAGTGATTGCAAATGGAGAAGCTAACCACTGCTAAAAAATGAAGGGATGGAGCTGGGAGCTTTCTTCATAAACCTATGAGAAAAGAGTGACAGAAACTGCTTTAAAACATTATTTTTCTTAATATAGAAAACAAAGAGAACAGGAAATGGACCAGATTAAGAAGGCAGGAAATGCTTCCTGGCCTATGAATGCTGACCAAATCCAAAACTTGCAGGAGTTAAGTTGGCTAATGGTTTAACCTGAAACCCACAGGTAGATGAACACTAACAGCATTTGTACAAACTTATGTACAGCTTATGTCAAGTCTGAAGCTCTGATCTCAGGCAGCAAGACAGGAAGCATGGTGTGACAGACCTGATACCAGCATTCCTGAATTCTCCAAACCATAGCTCTTCTCTGTGCACTGTGTGACCTTGTGAACAGATAACCTTTCCACCCAGGTGAGCCTTTCTATCTAGACCATAAGAACCAGTTTCTTTGGCGTGTGTATGCACAGGATCCTCTGCATCCTTTTCTAGCAGATGAGGCATCTGGAGTAACACTTGTGCATAAGACATTGCCTGCTCCTTCACTGGTGAAGGCTGTGAACATGCTGAGCATCCAGGAATGGACACAGTGGAATGGGGGTGTGATTATTCAGAAAGTCTTTTTGTACTGCAATAAATTCAATGGTAAGATTAAAGAGGAATAGATTCCCAGTATCATCCCTGGTATCATCTATTTACCTCACTTCTCCGAAAGGATCTGGGGTGTCTTCATGCCTTCCTGAATCCTCTAATGCTTCCCTGCTTCACCCACTCACCGCCCAGTGACACACAATCCATGGTCCGTTGCTGCTCAAATTACATCTTCCCTGATCCTCTGTATCCTTTTAGGCTTTTGTTATGTGGGCTTGTTTGTTTGCTGCTTTGCTAGGAGATGACAGGAGACAAGGGGAAGGGGAGGAGGCAGGGCAGAAAGTTGCTGTATAAGCAGTTGCCATGGCTCAGGGCAGTGAAACTTGGTAAGGGCAGGGAAGACAGGGAGCAAAGTTGCCTGATCAGACCCTGCAGCAAGGATACCACTGCTGTGAAAACCTCCCTCCCTGCACTGAGCCAAGAGCTGCTGTTCTGGTCCCTTCCCACCTACCCATCAGGGGCCTTCTCCCCCATGCTTAGGCTTTTGGAAGAAATGCTTTATTCAGAAATGACCATGCCTTTTCTGCTTTCTGATGGACTGTCAAGATCCCAAGACCTACAGTCCCTGCCCCACAGGGTCCTCACAGCCAGATCTCTGGTCTCTCCAAGTAACACTGTCTGTGCTCATCCCAAGCACACAGACCCTACTCCTTGTATCCTTACCCTCTGTGCACCCCTTCCCTCCCCACTCTCCCCAGCTCGATGCTATACACTCAGTACCCCCAGATCCACTCTCCTTGTCCCAGTTCTCTGTCATCCCTTGCAAAAGATTTTCATATTAAGAAAGAAAGTAACTGTAAGCAAAAGTCAAAATGTAATGGGAGCACATCTGCTGCTGGACAGAAAAGGGTCATCAAAACTGTTCATACAAAAGCATGGCTGCTCCCTGAAAAAGCTAACATAGGCCATAACTTGTAAGGACATGAACAAGGCGAAGGCTGGGAGTGGGTGTACCATCATGGCTCAGAACTTTTAAAATCATGAGCTGGGAAAGACGTGGAAGGCCAACATGGGGTAAGGATGAGAGAACAGAGTAGTGCAGTGCAATTGTGGTAGATGCCTGTTACAGCCTGTCTGATCAAGAAAGGGAAGCAGATGCCTTCTTCAGGCAGCCTAAATACAGCGGCAGGCACAGTGACTGCTGTTGTGGAAAAAGCACAATAGGCCCAAATACTCATTGTTCAGTCCAGAGCCTGTGTCCCGCTAGCCCAATTTAGGCATCTGCATTAGAGCTCTTTTCCAGGTAAGGCTGACCTTCTTCCCTGCCCACTCACCCGTACTAGCACACCTGGAAGAAAGATCCCTTCCCAAAGTAAGAAGTCTTACTGCCCAATGGAGTGCACTTGATTCCTGCCAGCAAACCTGATCCAGCATGGGCTCCTCTCTCCACAGGGTCACAGGTCCTGCCAGGAGCCTGAGAAACCCCAAGCTAGGAAGAAGTATCTTGTTACTTTTGTCTAGGTGTCTTAGCAGTAAGTAACGTGTGTGAGGGAAAGCACCAAAAAGAGTTTGCTGTCATTTCAGAGAGAAAAGAGCTGTGCTAGCTTGCAAAATACTTATTTCCAAGTTTCTAAAGGCAACTTATTAGCTTGTATGTTCTTTCTGTTCCGGTCAGGGCTTTTACCTGATAGTTCCATTTCTGCAAGGCTCAATAGGATATCGAATCCATTTTTCTTCTCATGTTGTCCAAAAAAGGGGATTTGCACTAACTCATAAAACTAATCTCTCAGGATTATTTATTGATTGGGAGTTGGATCAGAACTGATTTGATTTTATAGTGAACCTGAACCCTGAGAACACACTCAGTGAATTATATTTTGACAGTGCTGGTGAAGTCTTTGTTCCATTTCTAAATCACTGGGATAGAATATCCATGTTAATACTAGTCAGATGTTTCACGAACTATTCACATCTGAAACACTTGTGGTGGATCATCAGCTAGTACTTTCATTTCTCATTTCTTTTGGCTTGTGGAGTTGATGCTGCTGATACTTTTGTCATTATCGTTATTATTATTAATAATAAAGCAAGCTTCTGCTACAGGAATGAAATTCTGTGATCAAAAAGTCTCTGCAAGAATATCTAATGAATTCAGCTGATGACTGAGAGTATGTGAGCCATAGATGTGTCAAAGGATTAAGAGGAAGGCAACTGTGCTTGACTTCCCTGATTCATTCAGTGACAGATGTTAGATTCAGGGAGGAGGGGGATGTTAGAAATAAGCATTTATTTATTCATTCCACAGTCTCCTGCAGCAAAAAACTACAGTAGTGACAGTGTTCACCCACACTGAACAGCTTAGAAATGCCAATTTATGCTTAAAAAAAGCTGATTGTTCTGTTAACATGGAAACCTTTCATAGCACAATAAAGGAAAAAATCATCTACCTCCAGGGGCTTACTGGCTACACGGTATGACACATACGATAGCACATTAATGCAAGTTTTATTTATTCCAACTTGAAGGTCGGGATGGCAGATATTTTTGCAGAACTGCAAGCCTAGGAGTCATGCTGACCCTTTTCAGAGAGCTGATTGTGGCCCAGTATATTAGAATTTTCTATAAATAAAACCAGCGTTTCTTGGCAAAGGGGTGCATTTTATCTTGAATGTAGATGTTACATCTAGATGAATGACCACCTCTCCAGTCTCTTCCTGGAATTAAAGCTGCCACAGGAGGTGTCACTAATAAAATTACATCAGTGCAAGGCCAATTATAATTCCCTCACTCTCTTCAGTCTCTGCAGAGCCAGGGAAGGATGGTCACACAGCTTTAACATTCAGTAGCTCCTTCCCTTTGTATATTTTGGGATATCAAAGTTCCACTGTGCCACTGTAAACTCTTATGATCTTGGGGGGTGAAAGGAGGGGAGAAAGGTGCATTCGAAAGAAAGGCTTTCCACCACGATCATTCATTTTTTTTTCCTAACATTTTTTTAAGAGATGAACAAATGTTTGCAGAGAGAAAGGTTTCAAATCTTACATCTCAGTGCTTGCAGGAACCTTTCCTTTGCTGGCCAGCTTTGCCTTCACCCTCATCTGAAGACTGCCCCAGAACAGTGACACCAGGGAGGCCTTGGGGGCGCCCACTGAGAGGCCTGGGATGAGAGGAGCTCCAGGGGGCAGCTGATGGTAACCACTGGGTACCGCTGGCCCCTGGCTCTAGGAATGGTGCTTGTGGTGGCATGGCTCATGAGCTGTGAGCTCCACATGGCCTCCACTATAGCTCTGAGCCATGAGCAGACAGCAATATCCAATCTGCTGCTTCCAGCGGTTTGGGGAAATTGTAATTATTGAGCTGTTTAGACCATTGCACTAGCTGTAAGCTATGATATAGGTGATAACGACAACTAACTGCAATCTTCTCCTTTGCTCTTCCTTCCCATCTCTTCTCTGTCTTCCTTCACCAGCCATGAATGTGTAGTGGTGCTCCAGTGGGGGTCTGCCTAATCAGGCAGGATTATCCCAAAAGCACAATCTGCTGGGGTGATGTGAATATGTTCCCAAAGCAATAGCTTCCTGTTTATATTTAAAAATTTTAAATCCTTTTTTTCCTGGGATCATCAAAACCAGGCACTTGATGACTCTCCATAGGAAAGTGCCCATCTTTAAATATGTCATTATGAGTGTGATTTCTTACAGAAAATAACTATTTTTAAAGCCAGGCAATATCCCTTTGTATACCTGATGATTTTTTTCCATTATTCTTGGAGGGCACATACAATGGCTGTCTCCTGTTAGCTATGTAGCTTTATTCTTCAACAAAATTCTGTCATTTTCTCTGTATTTTTATGTATTCATTATTCCACCATTTGCTTTGTAGCTTTATATATTCATTAAAGGTCTGTGAAACACACTATCAAAATGTCAAGCACCTTGCGGCTCTGATTCACGTCTGCTCAGCATTCAGGAATTAACTCTAGCAAACCTTCTGTGAACTTTTAATTGCAGCTGGTACAAACTTTGTGCTCTCCCTGCCTGTCTACAAACATCTTTTGATAGTGTTCTGTGATGCATTTGAAAGCTGAATCTTTTCTTTCTATAGCAAATCAACACTGTTCTTTCCATTTCCCTGACTGGCTGAAAGTGCTGCCAGTGCCCTGGAGGATCAATTAGAAACTATTTCATTTGTGTGACCAAAGAAAGATGATCTGAGCATTTTTTCCAATAGAAAAAAAAAATTTTAAAAAAATTTAAAACTAATTTATCTCAGTCCCCCTTTCTGCGTTAAGCAGCTACGAACTAGGAGAGTTTTATTTTCAATTTAATCTTTCAGCAAGCCCACATGCAGTCAGTGCGGTGTGACAGCATGGCCACGAATGGTCCGCCCCTTAGATCACCAGTCTAAACAATGCCCCAGGTTTGGTTTTCAATAGGCCTAACCCTGGACCACGTCTGACCTCAATACACCAGCAACAGAGTGTCACTGAGTGTGTGTAACTACATGACATACCAGCATTAGTGTATGTGTGCAAAATCCCATGTCTTTCATCCCTTAGCATGGCTTTTTCTTTTCAACCTCAGTATATCCCATCAGCTACCTCCATCTTTTCTGAGAAAAAAATATCTGATTTGGACTTGGTTAGCATGATCTTTGCTGACCAGCTCTGAACTCTATCCAGATCTCCTTGCTACAGCACTACTGCACAGCAGAAACTCAAAATGTGTGCTTGTCTCAGGTAGGTAACTATGTCACTGTACCCTCAAACTCCATCTTTGAACATCCCATTGTATACAAAGTATTCATGCTAGTGATGGGCTTCACATATCCCCAAGCATTTAACTCACTCTGGTCATGACTGCAGGAGCCCTGTGACTACAATATACTTGCAGACATGACTCCTCAGAGCTTTGACTCACAATCTCTAATGTTTCATCTGTGGAGACTTAACAGGTTACTGGGTCCATATGTCCTTCCATCCTTCTGCTACTGCTTAGCCACTGCATATCACAGGCTGACATGTTATCTTAAGTTACTAACAAGTTTATTGCATGTTGATACACCAGTCTACAAAGTATGGCAGCTAAAAGAGGACCATCTTCCATTTTCCTTCCAGGAAGAACAGAGCAGAAAGCTAGTGGGACAGGGAAGGCTGACGCTTTAAACTGACACAGCATTAATCTATGAAGGTGGTGACTCCGTCTTCAGTTTGAAACTTTATCTAGCGGGCTTGTTAGCAGGGTTACATCCTGTCAGCTTATACTGCCTCAACTCCTGCTTCTTCCTTCTTCACATTTCTCTGCTTTATAACATATATTTCTGTTCATTACTTTCATCAACAAAAAAATCTTCTGCAATGTGTCTAAAATCCTCCTTAGCATTTTTCCATTTGAGTTTCAGTGCTGTCTGTCACCTGGGTGGGCTTCTGAGCACAGGCTCAGACACGTCTGTGATTTGACAATGAAAGCTAATCTTTGGTGGTTCAGCATTTGCAAATGTGTGCATGCCTGCTTCAGACTGAATTTACTGCAGGGATAACGTGTAAAATTTGTCCTCAATGAAATTAACTAGAGGTTTGGCCATTGATTTCAGTGAACCAGAGTTTCACCCTTAACTTCTACATATAATTTCACTCAGAAATAAAAAGAGAACACTTACTAATGTGGTCTTTCTAGCCCCTTATCTATGGCCACTAAGTCTGTTTTCTAAATCAGTTTCATCCAGCTACCTAACACGTAGATACTTTCTCTAAGGGTTGAATGACTGATCCTTTTTATTGATGATCAAAGTCTTAATGACTCAGCTCTAATACTGCTTTCTGACCAATACTAGTTGTACTACTGCCCTTGAAAGAACTGGCTAAAGAAAGTAAGATACTGTACATCAACTGTTAGCTTTTCTAACTGTATCATGATGATTTTTAAACAACACAACTGATCAACAACAATGTCTTAAGGAATGAACAAGACATCTGTGGGCATGTCTATTTATGGGAAATTAGGAAACCACAGAGACTCATGAGGCACACATGGAACCTGTGATAGAGCATAAACATCCCTGAGTTAAGCAGCCACCCAGAAAGTATAAATGAAGGGTTTAATTATCCTCTGCTGTGAACAAGCAGATTATTAGAAATAGCTGCTCAAGAACCCTATTCTAGGCAAAAGGGAGCAGCTGGTTCCCCGGAGATGTCTGTGGTACACACTGAGGAAAGCTTTAGAAACAGAGACTGCTAGTCATGGAAAATAGAAAACAAACCAAGAAAAGCAAAGCTTCTTCAGACTTAACACAGGGTTTTCATGATGAAATCTGTAGCAGATAGTGCAGGGAGAATATTACAGTCTTTGAGAAAAGAAGTGGCCTCCATGTAGAGAAGAAGCTCAGAGCTATATATACAACTGCTTGCCAGGTATATTGATACTGTAAGTTCCTGAGTTACAACTAATGAGCAGAGATTACAGCAGGTGAGGTGCCTGCTCTGTCTGAAGTGGCTTACATGGATCCTAGCTGCGTCTGGTGGTTAAGACTCTTGTGTCAAACTGACAGGCTAGAACCTGCTCTCCTGTTGTGGAGTTGTTATCTTTCAGCAGAATAGCATTCCCTTTCTCCTCCACCTCTGTGATTTCTAGAATACTGATATCCTGAAGCACTTGCATGCTGGTTGAAAGGAAATGAGGACTGTGAGAAAGGAAGGTATACAAGGAGCTCTTCTCATGGAGGAACAGTAATGGAAGCATGTACAGGTCTCCCAGCTGGAAGATAAATAGAGCACCTTGAGTCCCTGAAATCAGGAGGAGAAGAGAAAACAGGACAAAACTTGTGTTTGTGAAGCTAATATCCAGCTCTGCTTTGAGAGGCTAAGAAGAGTAACCTCTAATAAATAATTTACTGGAAAATAACACATAGAACTGCTCTTGTACTGGAAAATATTCTTCCAAAAGGTAAGTCATTTTCCACTTCACAACAGTACTGAGTCAGCCTCTTGTTTTTGTTTCTCAAATGCAGTGGGAATATAGAGATTGAAGGTCTAATTACATAGTTACTCCTCCTATGAGTCTACCTTTCTTTTTGTTAGTATGCAAGCAGAAATTTAAATGTAAGTCTAAGGATCATCAGACCTAGTTAAAATAAAAATCTCTCTGCAGTCAAGACTGCTATTTTAAAAAGGTCTTCTCACATGTAAAGCATTTGGTGTGAAATTCAAGCCTTGGCAAGTCTCCTATTGGTCTCATTTATTTCAGACACATATAGTAAGCAGAAAAACACTTTTCAGTGAGGAAGTGAACTGGAAATGTAACTTTATGAAAAAAAGCCTTAAATATTCTTCCTGCAAGATTTTGCTTTTGTATTTCAGGTTTTAGACTGAACTGTTTTTTTCCTTCTCCAAAGAGTTTTATTTATTTTGTATGGCACGTTCTTCAAACCTAGCTTCTGATATTGGAAAGAATCTTCCTGCAGACATTTTGAATTCTAACCTGATTAACTTCATCCTTTTGATTTCTTTTTTGATTGCCTACAGGTACATGACCCATTCCAATTAACTACAACAGATGATAAAAATAATCATCTTATTAGTTAGAAGCCACAGCTACCATGGTGCCCTCATTTGGTACACTACAAGAAAGTCATGCAGAAATGAAAAATTTTAGAGACGTTTTAAACATACACAAATTATTGGAAATATGAGATTAACTCCCAGCTCTACAAAATCTCTTTTATAGCTAAATTTTATAATGCCTGAGCACCATGATCTCCTAGAGAGGAGACCAGAACATGGAAAGGAGGTGCTGCTGTATTTCATAGTTATCAGCAAAAAAGCCTAGAACAAAAAACCCCACAGCTAAAAGTAGACACAGTCAGCCAAGTGAGATTACTTTTGAACAACTATGTGCTATCTAAGTGTACTGAAAAGTCCCTGTGTTATTTCTGCTATAATTAGAAAAAATTAAAAGGCCAAGCACTCGTTTGTATGTGATAAATTTCTACAAAACACATTTTTTAATTAATTAATTAAATTTAAAAGTAAATTTGTCAGACATCAAGGTATAGTTCTTTACATATTCCCATTTAGTTTGGAGAATGGTTTGGAAAAGGAGGTATGTATATCCTCTCCATCAGACAGGGGGAAAACTACAAGGTCTATGTCAGGCAGTATGTTGCACTCAGACAGTGAAGATCACTCTATTTCAGGAGCATCTAAATAAAGAATTGGATTATGGAAAATTTTGGAAATGTCGTAGCCTTTTTGTTGTTGTTGTTATCTTTAGAATGAGTCAGTTCTGAAGGTTTTTTATTTACAAATTGAAAATGTGGGAGAAAAGGTGAAAAAAGGTTTAAAAGGTGTCAAGCACTTTGGAAGCTAAGAGAAATCAATTTAGTTTGACCACACAACATTTAAAAAAACCATTGCCACCAACTAGAAATATCAACTACTCTCAAAGCCTTTTGTGCAGCAGAAAAAAAAGATGGGTTAGAAAGCCAGGGTAATGCCCCTGAATTGGGAGACAGTGACTGTCAAAGAGCTCTCTCATTGCTGATGGAGAATTGCTGCCTGTTCACTGGAAGTAGGTGCCTGTCTAAAAATACAGCGGGTCATAAGAGATGTTTTTCAAAGTTCTTAAGATATTAATTTTTTCCCCCTCTAGATCTAAGTTGAAAATGCCTCCTCTGGCTTATGGGAAGTATAAGTTTATGTATTAAGTAAACTACCAGTTCTGCTTTAACTTAATTTCCTTTTTCTAATCACGATACATATCAAGATGACAAGAAGCATTCTCCAAAAAAGCAGGGACCAATTCCATCATTTTCTGAGGAAAACTGCTTGATATTTGTGGCGTTTAAACCCAATTCTTAAATGTAGTCAGACAATGTGGTGAGAAGTGATGGCTCTCAGTCAAAGAAAGTAAGACATCACAGAAACATTGGTTGTAAAGGATGGTGCAGGGATGCTCAATATCTCACACAATGTGTCCTAAATTGCTGACCACCACATATTGCACTGGTGAAAAATGACCTATTTTCCCTTTCCTCTTAATCATTAATAGCACAGAACATGCTCACTTAAGAGTGTTCCTCTTTTGCATAGGCTAATGTCAATGCTGTTTTTCACTTTTCACAGATCTTCTGGAGGAACCTGTAATGAAATAAATCAGAATTTAAATGTATATCTGTAGGTTTGGGACTGCAGTTGCTACAGCCTTACTTCACACCAACAGTGCAATACTTAAAATTATTTCATTTTTTTAGTAGTTTTCTGAAAAGTCTAATCTTAAGCCATATGAATACAACAGGAGTCTGTGGCAGATGTGTTTTGTGACTAAGTAGAGCTTTAGAGCAGCATATTCTGACTTGTGTGCAAAGAGACAGTGAAGGACGCAGTTCTGTGACTGAGGGCTGAAGGTGATTACACTGGTGTAATTTTGAAAATGGTACATGAAAACCTTCAAATCTCTTGCCCAAGAACATTTGCTATGACTGCTGAACCACCTTAGATAAATACCTCTCTTCCTTGACAGGCTTAAAAGATCAACTGATTCCTGCGAACTCTAAGAAGAAATGTCATGTAGATGCTTTACCTATTTAATTATATTGAAGTACTGCTGATGCTTGTCTTCTCTTCAGCTGTCTCCTGTTGATGACCACTTTAAACCCCTTTCCTTGGCATTCCTAAAAAATACACTTGTATTTATCAAGCTCTTCATATCAAATCTAAATGCATTTGTTTCTAAGGAAAAAGAATGGCATTAAAATAGTCCATTGTTCCGATTAGGTTTTATAACAGACATAATATCTATCACATTAAGCATTGTCAATAGCAATTATTTTGTTTTAGTAATAAAAGCAGTCTCCTGCCTTTTTCTGTGTTAACAATCTCTCTTCAGTCTCAGCACTACCAAAACATCAAGTCTGTATGTGGGATATTCCTCTTCTATAGCATTTCTTTTTTTATGGCAGCATTATAGAATTTCTGTCTTTAATAAACCCATATGAACCTTACTGCAGAAAAAGAGCTATTTAGATGGATGCTTTTACAGCCATTTCATTGTTCATTGTGCCTTCTTAGTAGACACATGTTTTATTTGGTATTTTGTCAGAATTTGAAGCCATCTTGCCAAAGAAAAATGGGTATTTTTGTGTCATTATATATGTACAGTTCAAGTCGCAGTCCTTGCTATTGTTTTGGTTGATGTTTCAAGCTGCACTGGGTCAAGTTCCAGTGGCAGTTGATATTTTATTCTTTAATGTAGGCAGGTGCAGTCAGAAAAAGCTATGGCACAATATCACATGAATTATCTGTAAAGATACTTCAGATCTCTCTGAAGACATAGTGGAACTAATGAGCTACTAATATTCACTGTTTTTCTAAGGCATGTGTTTAAAGCCATATCTATCTCATGGATCAATACTTTAGAGTAACAAGAAAAAGGAGGAAGGTATTTTAATGATGAGACCAAAAATCAATTGCTTTTCTGTCAGGCTTGATCTATACCAGGAAGATCGATTGAGATGCTCCAAAATGTTGACAGAATATCTTTGAACAGAAATCAAAGCCAAAATAAAACACTAAAGTAACTAGAGTTTGAAATGGGAAGATGACAAAGTCGTTACTGATTGTGATATTAAAGTAGAGGAAAGACCTTTATTTTTAGCTTTGTTTATGTTTGATCTTTCATTCATAAATGCACTTTTTAGTGGCTGCTCTGCTGGACTCATTTAGCTATGTTCTTCAGTAAATAAAAATGGTTGTATCTCACAGTATCAAAGAAAAAAATCCCTAAATTAGTTCTAGAATTTAGTTTGGATTTGTAGTGATATAGGAGGAAATGAGATTAAGTTTGTACATTATGGTACCTAATGCAGAAATCTTTAAGTAGACTTTCAGACCTACATTGAGCAAGGTGTGTAGGCTGTCATTGCACTAGGGAGATCAACGTTATGCTGAGTGTTCAGATGACAGTGTGCGAGTATAAAATTTAGGTGTCTTAATCTTTAAGCTAAATTCTAGCCATGCTGTTTTACTTAGGTTATTAATATTGAAGCTGAAAAGTGATCATTTGAGGCAGTCATGTAAAAACACTTTGGTTCATTTAAGGAGGGGTAAATAAAAGGTTTCATGAGATTCTTGTATTGATCTGTGTGAGCCTGAATTTAATAATCTTTGGCTGTCATGAGATTTGCCTACTTCATTTTTTTTCTGTGACAAAAAAAAAGAGAAAAATAATTGACAAAGGGCTTGAGTATTGATGGAAAGACTGGCTTTCAGGCTACAGCTGATTGAAAGACTATAGACATTAGTAACCATCTATACTAATGAGCTGCAGGTATTTGAGACCATTCTCCAACTACTAAACTCTCTTACCTTCTAAGCAGCTCATCCTTGTAACTGCCTAATGAGAATAGTATGCAGTCCGTGCTAACCCTGGAATAGCACCCAGGAGGTGTTTGGAGCAGTGCTAGCTGACTTGTGCCAAATCACCACAGGACCTATTCTAACAATTTAGCTTTATAAACTGATTGTTTCAGGGCCTGGGAATACCCCTTTGTACTCTTTAGCTTATTGCTATAAATACAGCTTATATGTTTCTCTAGCTACATATCACGAGTGTTCCAATGCTATGGTTGAAGATACGTATTTGCATACAACAAAATAAGCACACCAATAAATATTTCAGATACTCTTTAAAGAAAAAGAGCAAGATTGAGATCCAATCTAGATGTACAAGATTAAATATTGTAGAAGAATGCTGTAGTTGAGAATCAAAGCTACAGAGAGACTAGTACTGTCAGGAGAGTGGCAGGAAAGGGAGGGATCAGAGTTTTGAAGGAAAGATCTTGGAAAATATCGAATGTTCAGTTACTTCTGCAAAGTCAGGATAGCACTGCTATAATCCAGTTTTCTCCATAGTCCTAAATTGATGAGAAATAAAAGAGAAGATGCGTGAGATGTGGATAACTTTGAACTGAATTTTCCTTTTAAAATACCCGGTAATTTCAGGAATTTAATTTATAACATTTTTCACATTGATTATTTTTCTACCCTTGTATGTCTCCTCATTTGATTGTTTTGGATTATTTACTTTTTAAAGTCTTTAATACTTTATTTCCCAAGTTGTACTTAGCTGGAAGGACAACATCCTTACAGATGTCTCTGTCTGTTCTCCTGAACTGAAGTAATGAAAACTTGCTGCACTTCCAGTTTGTCTGTGTTGAGTAGACATCTGTCAACATTACCTACCTGGATTTTTTTTCCTTTCCTGCATGTTTTAAGTGTATTTTTCCTGTTTGCACCTCTGCAGGAATTTAAGCAAGGTCTGAATGCTAAGGGGAGAGAATGTCTTTCACAGAATCAGGATAACAGAATGGTTGAGGTTGAATGGGACCTCTGGACGTTATCTTGTCCATGCCCCCTGCTCAAGCAAGGCCATCTAGAGCCAGTTGCCAAGGATCACGTCTAGATGGCTTTTAAATATCTCCAAGGTGGGAGACTCCACAATCTCCCTGGGCAACCTGTGCCAGTGCTCTGTCACCCTCACAGTAAAAAAGTGTTTCCTGATGTTCTGAAGGAAACTCCTGTGTTTCAGTTCGTGCCTACTATATCTGGTCCTGTCACTGGGCACCGCTGAAAAGAGTTTGGCTGCATCCTCTTTGCACCTGCCCTTCAGTTTTTTATATACATACATAAGATCCCCCCAAGCCTTCTCCAGGCTGAACAGTCCCAGCTCTCTCAGCCTTTCCTCATATGTGAGGTGCTCTGTGCCCTTAATCATCCTTGTGGACCTTCACTGAACTCTCTCCAGTATGTCCATGTCTGCCTTGTACTGAGGAGCCCAGAACTGGACACAGTACTCCAGAGATGGCCTCACAGCACTGAAAAAAGGGGAAGGATCCCCTCCCTCGACCTGCTGGCAATACTTTGTCTAACGCAGCTGAGGATATCATTTGCTTGCTTTGCCACAAGGACACATTGCTGCCTCAAGTTCAACCTGGTGTCCAGCAGGACCCTCGGGTCCTTTCCTGCCAAGCTGCTTTCCTGCTGGGTGGCCTCCGGCACATATCAGTGCATGAGGTGGTTCTTCCCTAGGTGCAGGACTGCACTTCCCTTTGCTGAACTTCATGAGGTTCCTGGCAGCCCATTTCTCCAGCCTGTCAAGATCTCTCTGGATGGCAGCACAACCCTCTGGCATATCAGCCACTCCTTCCAATTTGGTGTTGTCTGCAAACTTGCTGAGGATTCACTTTGCCCCATCATTCAGATCATTAATGAAGATATTAAACAGGACTGGATCCAGTACTGATCCTTGGGGTACACCACTAGTCACTGGCCTCCAACTAGACTTTGTGCCTCTGTTCACCACTCTCTTGGGCCAGCCATTCAGCCAGTTTTCAATCCACCTCACAGTCTGCTCATCCATCCATGATTTCCCCTTGGTGAAGACACGCTGGCAACTTCTAATGATTTTCTCATTCTTAATGTGCCTGGAAGTAGTTTCCAGAACTACCTTCCCAGGGATCAAGGTGAGGCTGACCAACTTGTAGTTCCCTGGGTCCTACTTCTTGCTCTTCTTGAAGATGGGAGTGGCATTTGCTTTCCTCCAGTCTTCAGGTACTTCTCTCAGTCACCATGATCAATCAAAGGTTGTTGAGAGTGGCCTTGCAATCATCAGCCAGCTGTCTCAGTACTTGTGGGTGCATTCCATCAGGGCCCATGGACTTATGTATGCCCAGTTTGCTTAAGGATTCCCTGACCTGATCCTTTTCCATCAAGGGTACAGCTTTTTTCCTCTAACCTTTCCCCCTGGTCTCTGGAACCTGGGATTTCTGAAGGCCAGTCTTGCTAGTAAAGACTGAGGCAAAGAAGGCATTCAGTACTTCCATCTTTTCCATGTCCTGTGTAAGCAGGCCCCCATCTCATTGAGCAATGAGCCCACGTTTCCCCTAGTCTTCCTTTTGTCTCCTATGTTTTCTAGGTTTCTTAATTCCAAACACTGAAGGCTCCATCTATAGGGTCCTGTGGACTATCATAAATCTCATCTTAAGAAAGGGTTATAATGCAAGAATGTAGCTGGGGATAGTGCTATTGACAGCTGTCTCTGAATACGAAGCCCCAACAGGTAGCAAACTGCCAGCTATAGCACAACCCTGGAGTCTTGTTTCTTGCTTTGTGACTGCAAGTGCCAGGTCCTGCTACATCAGGGTCATGATATCCTGCAGGAGATATTTTCATGTTGCAAATGGTTGCATGTCTTGCTGTCTGAGTGCCAGGGCAACCTAACAGATCTGTGGAAGCTGTGGGAATTCTCTGGCAATGATAAATGGCGTCACCTCAACATACACAGGTCCCACTCTGACCTTCCTGATATTGCCCTACCATGAGACTCAGCACCATCGTGGATAATGGCAGGCTTGCAGGGCAGGTCTGCAGGTGCTGGGTGGCAGTTCCTGGACATGTCTGTCACAGAGATGTCTCCTTGGGCATCCCCTAGTTTAGGGAAGGCTGTTGGCTGAGGCCAGCCAAGACGTGTAGTTGGGAGGGATTACCCAAAACCTATTGCTTGTCTTGGATATCTCCTTTATTATAAACATGGTGGCTGATGAACAGTGCAGGATTCAAAGGAACAGAAGAAGAGATACTCTGTTCAGAAAAGGGAATGTTTCAAAGCATTTTGCTTTGGCAGGCCTGGCCTGCTCTGAGGCTGGTAATGTCAATACACAGGTTCCTATCAACTTGGTTTTGACCAGGATTGATTTTATTTATGTTCATGAAAAAAAAAGTAGACAAAAAAAGACAGCATGATTGTGGTAGTTCCGGTCAGTGCTGGTTTTTTTCAGTGATCTTGGTTTGGTAGTTAGAGAAATAGCAGTCTTAAAACTCTAATAACTAGTCAGTGTATTCAGTGTGACATTGGTTACTACTAACTTGAAAGCAGAAACCTCTGTGGAATCCAGGTCCTCAGGTGAAATAAATAAATCTGGCAACACTGACTTGATTGGATATGACAGTTTGTATTAGCTAAGAATATCCCTGATACGCGCATTGGTAATGTATACAGCACCACTTGCAAAAATCATTTGCTAGAGCAAGGTGTTATTTTTCACATAATGTATAACCCTGTTTTCTTTTTAAAGTAATGAAAAAGTAAATTAAAATCCATGGAGTGGAATGGAATACAGGCTTTACATTAGCAGGAAAATAATTCTTAATAGCTTTGTCAACTCAAACAGTAGTTCCAGTTCACAAAATCTCTATCATGCTAATGCTACCCATTAATTTGGCCAACACTTAAAAGGGAAAAACGTTGCCATATGGCCTATAGGTTCTTTATTTTTGTCTTTATATAAAAAAAATTTTAAAATCTGTGCATATGTTACAACTGATGGTATTTATTAGGTGAAGATTGCTTGACTGTTTTTTAAGCCCCTGAGTATCATTAAGATAGCAATGATGCAAACACTTTCAGTAACTTACTTGTATTTCTTTTAAAATAAGTTATTTAATGATGTGATCTTAAAATTTATAGTGAGATTGTTTTAATTTTCTGACACTTTTTACTGAAGAGCAAGTTACACGTAAATAACGTACATGTAAAAAAATTTTTTTTTTTTAAATACTTCACAAAGAAAGCAGAAAAAGTGTTCAGGGATTTTCTTTAGTAGTTTTCATTTGGTCTTGCCACTTGGTTCCAGAGTTTGATTTCAGAAAAAAAATATTACCTGGTTCAGCTACCACCTCTGAAAAAAATATTAATTTTTCTTGAAATTGTAAGTTTTTAGTGCCGGAACTTGATAAAAAAATGATTTATCTTGGGTTTAGGAGTATTGTGTACTGAGGCATTCATTAGAGAGTGAGGATGTGCTTCAGGAGTTTTGTATCAAGAATGATTTAATATTCTACCTCCAAATCATCCAGTTCTTAGTTCCTTAAAATTGTAGAATTTATATCCTGTTGTCCTTGTAAAGCGGTAGTGAAAAAATATTGTAAAAAAGAGTTGGGAGGATTGCAAAAACCTGTTAAATTATGGGTCTCTGAAGACTGAACTTCAAGTTAATTCTGTTTGTGAGTTTAAAGAGTTTATGAACTTATTTTAAAAAGTAAAATTATTGTTATTTAAATTGACTATTGAATTGCAGGTCATTCTCACTGAATTGTCTGAGAACTATGAAATTTCTTTTCCTTGAAAGAAAAGTATATGTGACAACAAAAATGCCTAAGAACTACCATTGTCTCTAAATTATGTGTAGTTTCTCCTTATTTCCATGGTGCAGTCCTTAGCCTTTCTGCCATAACATCCCAAAATTTACATTCCATGATCATATCCTGCTCTGATGCAATGTCGTCACAGTAGAAAAAGGATGAATAAAACTGATTTTGGAAAAAGTACCTCGTGACACAAGCAGATAGAAATCCCTTCTAATATGAAGTCTGACCATTTAACTCTTCAAATCTTGACTGCACAAAACATCTTGAAACAAAATGGGTTTTATTTCTATTTTTTTTTTTTTTTAGAAATAGTGATTTTTTTAAATATTACACACGAGGTGAAGATTTCATTTAGGTTTCAGAAAAATAAAGCCCAGTTTGGCCATTAGGATCTCAGCATTTTGTGAAATCTCTGGGGTAGTACCTTAGAATTCTTTCCAGAAAATCCTTATTTTCCACATTAATTATAGCTTACCAGTTTTGTGAACAAAGGATGAGTTATGTGCTAAGTTTTATTCACCGTTGCAGAGAAATGTGCCCACCAAGAAAACTTTGCTTGGTTTTTGTTTTTTGTTGTTTGTTGTTTTGTTTTGTTTTTTTTTTTTAAACAAGCAAACAAGTATTCTTGTTAAGACTGAAAGCACATTTTGAGAATACCTGATATTTTGGAACAGTTTCAACATTTGCCTCCAGTGCAGAATGGTTTTGAGGCATACTCTCAGAAGTATATGGAGGTGCGGGTATGAGAATACGTGGCACATCTACACAGAAGTCTCAGCTCTGTACGCATGGCAGCATGTGCCGTACAGATGGGCCCCAGCGTGCATTGGCCAGATCTCTAACCATCTGCCCTCAAAGTTATATCCCCAAAGCTGTGTCCAACAGGAAATTTGCAGAGGTGAAAGTAGGTAGTGTACTTCTTAGGCTCTTTTCATAAAACAGTTAGGATTTTGGAACAGCCTAACTTCAACAGCAGAGAACAATGAGATCAATATGGAGGTGGGGGCCTATGTTTAGGAGTGTACCATGTTTTGGTCTGCCTCTAGCTAGCTCAAGGACATTATAGATATTGCCTTAATTTCTGGTAGTTCAGAACATCTTTGAGTTTTAGCTTGAAGGCAAATGCTGTTTTCAGGACTCTCTTTAGAGGTAGGAATACAGATGACAAACTTGCCATATGTAGATTTGTGTTTACTTCACAAAAAATCTTGGTCTGTAGACAATGCTATACATCTATATAGTAAATACTCTTAGACTTGCAACAAATATTTTGACTTTTATTTTAAATGCACATTCGAATCATGGCCTGCTGCCTTAACATATTAAGAATGAAATTTTTGTGGCATAGCACTCCACTAACCTTTCTCTGAAACATAATGTGCTCATTTTCACGTTTTCCACAAAAATCTGTCAAAATAGAAATTTCAGCAGTGTTCCAGGAAGCCATCTTTCATCCTAGAACAAGCACATATGAACACCTGCTCCTCCATGTTGGAAAAGTCTCAGAGGCAAGTAAAGAGGCTCTCATGTGAATCCAAGGATTACTCAGCAATGCCTGCTGCTGTCTTGAGCAAACACATTAGTCTGTTGCTTAAAACAGATGCAGGTCACGTTCTCTGGGCCAACAAGCACAGACAAGACTGTTGAATTGCCATCTGTGCTTAATCTGTCACTAAAGAGCAAACAAGGGTGTTCCAGCCTTTCAAAGGAAATGCTGACTGGTAGGAACATGTGCCGCATTAGAAGGCCCTCCAGTCACAGGGCTTTCTTCAGTTGTGCCTTCTGTTTGATTGCTTTCTTAATTCCTTCTCCAAGGCACTTAGCTTTATTCTGACATGTTACAAGGCTGCTCATCTTATTTGGTATCTTTCTTTCTCTCTGTATTATTTTTTTTAAAGACTTTTTTTTAGTTATTATTTTTACTCTTGAGGTAAAAAGGAATCCATCACATAATCCTAATTTTAAAAAGAATTCTTCCCGGTAAAATGATCATCCAAACAGAAATGTACCCCAGTAAACCCTCACTCTGAGCACTGAATGAATGAATTTTAGCCATAAAATATTTTCAAATAATGAAGATATTTATGGCCAATTAATCTAAAAATTGGATGCTTATTTGGCCAAGATAGCTATCTTAATCAGTATAGGCATTTATTTAAAAGATTAAATGCTAAAAAAGAAAAAAAAAATTCCCCTTGAAGATTTTTTCAGTATATTACAGCAGTTACATAATTTCTGGACATGTCTGTTTTAATTAGCTATCTCCTTGTTAAAGAAATACTGTTTTTTTAAAACATGATTTAACAAAGTACGTGCTTAGGGATGTGAAAATGCACAAACAGTACTTTCAACTACTTTAATATATTATCTGAGGGTTTTTTTAGAGACAATTCACACCGGAGCATGTTTTCAGGAGAAATGTTCTGCCAAAACCATTAGTTTGCCAGTGGGTTTTTTAGTCCTCTTTTCTACAGTAGAGATACTTCTGTGGATTAAAAGTAGACTTTACCCTGCCAAAATCCATCTCTCCTCTGAATCTCTCCTACGTATACACTAATTCATGCAGCTCCCTCTATCTTATTGCCCACCACCAAAGAAAGGATGTAATTTCACAAGCCATGTATTATGACTCAGCTACTGTAGCAACTAGAAAAACATATTAAATTACTTTCTCTCTAGAGGCAAGACATCTCTTTGATAATTACGCAAGGCGGCAGAGAAAGTTGGTGAAAACAAGTTCAAGATAAATCTCCCTGGATTTTAAATAACGTGTATGAGATGTATATCTTGTATGAAGTGATAGAGTTCCACTGATTTAAATGGCATCCTTATTAATACAGCCTGAGAATTAAGCTTGACGTGTTTTGGGTTATTGTAATCTATCTAACAAACTTCTTAGCTACCTGCTGTCATGGGCTGGGCGGTGGGGGCAGGGAGACAAGATAAAATATAAATAGTCAGTCAGTTTAGTTCCCCAGGCAGCTGGAGGGCCTCCCAGGGGACTCACTGAAATAGGAGGAGGAGAATAATTTTGTTGCACCTTCCATTCTGCTGAACTGAAAATCTACAGCAAACTGGACAATTTCCTAGCCTTTAAAAAGTCTGCATGAGCTTCATTACCTACAGAAGAAGCAAAATTATGAACAAAAAATTATGAACAGAAAGACTTCTGAGGAGAACAGATAGGGTTGGGGGTTTTTCTGTTGGTTTTTTTGTTTGTTTGTTTGTTTTGGTTTTTTTTTTTACTCTGCCAGTGCATGAAGTCCTCGTGAATCTTCTGTAACCCTGCAAGTTTTCAATATCTCTCTGTCTCCTCAGACAGTTGATTATAAGTAGGTTCTCTTCTACATTTAAGAGCAGAGACATCCCTAGCCTGTATTTTGCTGAGCCTAAAAGGGAGAAGATTCAGCCCTAGAATGGTAACACTTTTGTGTGCAGCTTTGCCAAATTCAGTGGCATATTGCATCAGCTATAGGCACCTCTATAAATATAACTCTATGTTCTTTTTTCAGCCTATGGACATACAATCATCACTGTGCTTCATATTCAGGATGGTTTCCTGCTCCCAAGCTCTATTCTATAGAGGCAATGACATTAAAAAACCAGCGTGTGGATTTTTTTTTTTTTAGTCTTTAAAACATTTCTAAAGAATTTTTTATGCACTCTTCGTGATATATCCAGAACACATGGCAGTGGAACATAACGATCGTTTTGAGCAGTCTTTTGGGATGTATGATGTTAACTTGATCCCGGTCTTACCACATATAGATAATTCAGTTTCCCCAAACTCATGCTAACAGAAATGAAAAAATATTTAGAAACAAAACCAAAATATGTTCCCTTTTGCTTTTAGCAGAATTTCCCCTGTCGCCATTGTTATTTTTTAAACAATGACAGTTTGTCAGTGTGACCCTGAACTATGTTTCAATTTTGACAAACTGTGTTTTCAAGCAGGCAAATGCTCTGTCGGACTCTTTGACTAGCTCTGCATACCAGAGCTGAGCAGATGGAAAGCTACTTCTACTACTCCCACCAGCAGCAAAGCTCAGGGGGTTGATGCTTTTTACTTCCCAGGAATTTTTACTGGCTTAAAATTTTTCTCCTCCCACTCCCAACCCTCACTCCTCTTTGGGGATGGAACCAGCTTTTCTCTGTTTTTTCAGTTCTTGCATCTTAGTAACAGTTAAAAATACTCCCCACCCCAAATAAGAGCTGGGATGACCCCAAGATACACAAACATTTGTATTTCTTTTGCAGTATGCATCCAGAGCTTTCTGAACAGTTTATGAATGCATTACACACACTGACATATCTAGTATTATCAAGTAAAAGATCACTATTTTATCTGTAGAAAAATTGAAGTTCAAAGTAGTTTGGCAACTCGCTCATCATCGTTCAGCATGCCAGGACTGGAGTGGAGATGAAACCTCAGGTTTTACATGGCTGTGGGCACATTATTCATGCCTTCCTGAACTATTTGTCTCTTAAGTATCAAATTGTTAAGGCTATTAAACTATTTGGGACTTGTCCTAAGAGGACTGTCCCTTCGATGCCCAAATAATGTAGTGCCTTAGTGCCCCGGTGTCATTTGTTAGGGAAACTGAAAGGATAGTTTGGAGTTGTAATCTGGTCCTTTTTAGACTACTGTCACTTGGTGCAAAAAGCTCTGCTGAACAGAGATGGGTTCCAGTGCAAGGAATGAAAGCTTGGATCTGACAAAAAGCTATAATCAGAAATAAAACCTTTTTCTGCAAAAGGCCTGCCACTTTCTTCGTGAAAAGTACCCGTTAAACTAACAATGCAGAAGTGCCCCAACTCCCCTATTTTGCCGCTCTCCGAATGCGCTGGAATTGTGCCGCTGCTGGCAAAGACCTGCAGTCGAGCCGTAAGCAAGAGTCAGGCAGCGGCGGCGCTGCCGCAGCTGGGGGAAGAAGCAGGAGCAACCCCCTTCCCAGCGCCGCCTCCGCCTCCCCGCCGGCGGCCGCCCCCCGTCCCCGCCCGGCTCCCGCTGCCGCCGCCACCGCCTTCCCGCGCCCGCAGCGCCGCCGGCAGGAGCGGCCGGGAACCGACGCCGGCCCATCGCCGGGCTGGCAGTGGCAAAACGCAGGGGGCTGGAAAGGAGAATGTTTGTTCCTATATCGGAAAAGAATCCGTAATTACTTACGGATTTCCCTCCAGATTGTTCACATTCAAAAAGATTTTAAAAGGTAGGTAGATAATTTAAGCCACAGTTTTGATCCATCTTAGAAGAAATGGTACAGTACTGGGATCTCAAATTTGTCATAGCTAAGTATCACAACCTGACCAGTCATCTGACTGAAAACGTCATAACTCATGGGTCTGTACGGCTTGTAGATGACCAAAATTTTCCATGGGCATCTTAAGTAGTGGATACATAAATACTGTATCCTGCTAATATCTCCATAATGCATGCATCAGTCTGTGACAAGGTTGCACCAATTTGAACTGCATAATGCCTTGGAAATTACCTTTTGCACTCAGGGCTAGAACTAGCCATGCTGTGGGTGAGGTGCGTAGCTGAGCTCGGTGTGACTAGAGGACGTATCTTGCACTTGCAGGGCTGAAGCTCATTTTTCTTTCCTTTTGTGTCTGGACCTTGTTCTTAAAGCCCTGTAGGGGACAACTGACATTGTAGATGTCTAAAGTTAGGTGGGATGATTCCTATCTGAGGTTTAGGTATGAAAATTTTAGTGCAGACCAAAGCTTGTTTATTCCATCTGGTATACTGTTGTGTTCTTCAGAATATGTTTTTATTCAGGTGTAATTTTGTGAGGAAACAATTATTTCACGTGTTCAGTTTTTGTTTCTGGTTCACTAGTTTGTAATTTTAAGCGCTGCCTGTTAATTCTCATTATAATACCCAGTCTTCAGGTATTTGTAACTTTGCCAAATTAAACATGGGACTGAAATCTTCCATGTAGGATATCTTCTTCAGTTTCATTTTTGGGAAACTTTTAACCAAATTTATTTAGCAGTCTCTGAGAACAAGACTATGAAAAGGTGTCATGTCCCTGTTAAAAATACTTATGGTCCTTCTTTTTCAATCTCCTGTACTTCAGAGCAGGAACTTGATGTTGAAGTGAAGAATGGCTTTTTTTTAAGGGCATACGTCTTCTGTTGTACATGAAAAAAAAAAAAAAAATCGCTCATTTTTCTTCCGTTTATGAATCTTTAAAGAAAGTGCAGTTTAGTTACAACTATAGGAGACTTGCAAAGGTTTTGCAGTTTGACCGCGGGAGGATTCCACCTGCTCTGAGCACACGCGTGCTATCCACACAGGCACAGGCGTACCAGCAGGTATTCCACCACAGGGTTGGAAGGGGTTCAGAAGGATTTGGGCAGCTCTGATCTGTTGCAGGCTGAGTTGGGGCTGAGGCCTAAACTCAGAATAGGAAGCTTGCTTCTGTTCTGTTGACCTTGTGCTTCTACCAAGTAATGTAGAAGGAGAAAATATTTAATTTGAACCTAGATGGTAGAAAAGATGGATCAAACAAGGAAAGGAAGGATATACAGATAGGAACAAAGACTGAAGCTCCATCGATATTAGTAGATAAAATGGGCTTCTCTGGCCTTGAAACTAATCGACACAATACAGCTTATTTCTATGTAGCTCAGATCCCTTCCCACCCAAAATACAACAGCCATATCCAGACTGCTGGCTTTGAGTGGTCTCCAGCCCATGCTAAATCCAGGTATTGCCTAGAAGAGCACTAGTTGATTCAGGCCAAAAGGATGCCAGACTCCATGTTAATGGTATGGAGACCTGCACAACAGTCCCTGGAGCATTTTAGTTTTCTAGTGTAGATGAAGGCTTATGGTGGGAGTGGGGTGGAAACAGGGAAAACATTCAGCTGCTTCGTCTGGGAATATTAGAGGAGAAGACGGAGGAAGAGGTCTAAATAAGAAATGGGAGACTGGGAGAGAGATGGCTTTAGAGGAAGTGCTTACCATGAATGAAGAGTTCCTGGATGGGGAAGGCTGGGATCAGAAAGTAATTTAATTGCAGTCTTTGTAAACAACTATATCATTTTCAAATACTGTATACTCATCTCCTAAACATCTGTCAAAGCAAGGTGCCCATATCTCTGTTCTAGGGTAACAATAACAGCAGTCAGCACAGAATGATAATCAGTCTAGTGCTTTGCAGTCCCAGAGTAGATTTCATGGATTTTGAAGGATGTTACATTTTTGTATTTTCGTAATGATATCAGTACATATCTGTTCTTAAATTTACGTGGCTTAATTTGAAAACAATTACAAGTACTGTTTAATGTTTACATTTAAGATGTATATTCTAAGCCACACCTTCCATTTAAACTATAAATCCTGCAGGAATTTTATTGCTTTTCAAAAAGTTCATTCATGATCACTAGGAAGGTAAGTGCAAAGGAACACTATTATGCAATCATTAATGGTGTGAAGCTGTGTTCTCAGTAGCATTGCTGGTTTATTAGAGTAGTGCTTAATGACTGCTTTGTGTTGCCAAAGGAGAAAAACACAGCCAAGGTAACGTACTTACAGAATCACACAGTGGCTCAGGTTGGGAGGTCCCTTTGGAGGTTGCCGAGTCAAACCCTCCTGCTCAGAACAAGGTCTGCTAGAGAAGGTTGCCTAGGACCGTGCCCAGTCAGGTATTGAAGATCCAGAGATGGAGACTCCACAGCCCCTTTGGTCAATCTGTCTCAGTGTTTGACCACCCTCGCTGAGGTGGTCAGTATTTCTTGTATTTAAATGGAATTGCTTATATTTCAATTTGTGCCCATTGCTTCTTGTCTGTTCACTGGGCACCACTGAGAAGAGTCTGACTCTGTCTCCTTTACTGCCCTCATTAGGCATTCACACACATTCATAAGATCCCCCTCAGCCTTCTCTTCTCCAAGCAGAGCAGTCCCAGCTCTCTCAGCAACTGGTCATATGTCAGATGCTCCAATCCCTTAACCATCTTCCTGGCCCTTCATTGGACTCTCTCCGTTACATCCATGTCTCCAGACCTAGCTTTTTTTTATCAGAGTAATGTGAAAGTGGAATAAGGGTGTGTGCATCCCAGAGCTTCTCTTTAAAAGGCTCTCTCAATAGTCCTGTTCCATTTTCTTTAACAGTTTTCTCAAGGGACCTGAAGGGTCCTTCAGGCACCCATCCTCACACCCAACATAGAGTCATTCACTTGTCACAGTGGGGTATTCCAGAGATCAGGCCAACAGCAGCAACGAGACTTCAGGAGTCACTGTGACATCAGAGCTGTAGGATAAACTATCTGTGAAAGAGACATGGTGCATAGCTGAATTATCCCTGGTGATGTAGTAGCCTTACTCAAGGATTAGCTAACTATCGCGCTGAACCTGTCACTAACCTATGTGGTCGTAGCTATTTCATATCAATACATCTGTTACCAACACTGTCCTAAAGACAGTGTGCACTCAATTTTTAATATGGTTACACTACAAAGATTCAAAGAAGAGATTCTCAAAGTTTCTGAAAGTGGGGATGATAATGTTCGCTCACCATGTAATAGCTCAGTGATTTCAAAACTTACTTAGGATTCAGGAGACCTGGGTGTCCATTCTTCAGTGTGACCTTAATCTGTTCTCTTGACTCCACACAACTTTGTACCATAAATTGCACACTGGAGCACAGATAGAAATCCAGATATCTTATTTGTTGAGATACTATGCTAAACTAGTGGCTGCAAGGTTGTTCTCAGCTTATTTTTGGTCACTGTTTGCATGTAATATGAAAATGAAACACCGATCAGTCTGATCTCGTCTCTGACACATGAGACCACGCAAAGGAAGAGAGGCCCCATTGCAATGCTGCTTGTACGATACAGTCCCAGGAAGAAGCAGCAGAAGGCCATAACTAGTTCTGTCAATGTCACATTCAGTAAATGAAGAACAGGACTTTGTTTTCCAGCACCACTGTCAGGAAATAAGAAATAGTAAAAATAGCCTTGCTGCTTCATTAATGTGCAATAAAGAGATATTGGCAGGTCTGTGGAGTGCCATTAATGGCATTCATAGCAATACCCTGTTGGCCTCATTTACTAAACTGAGTATATATTTAATTACCTACAGTAAAAATATTAGTGATTTAGATTTTGATGTAATGAGCTTTTTAATGTAAATGTCAATGCCAAGCTGATCTTTATGTACCTTCAGATGACATTAGAAATACTTATTCAGATGCAGTTCACAATAAATTCATGTTTTAGGAAGTATGTATTTTGGGAGGCATTAAGAAATGTTATTTGGGAGGCTTAAGAAATGTTATTCTTATACATAAATAATTCATATTCTCATTCTGTTGATGTGCCACGTATTGGAAAGTATTTACACATCAGCTTGAAATTATTAGATACTAGTTGTCTGGAGAACTTATCTTAAATATAAAATGTAGTTTGATAAGATAAATTCAAAATGTTGCCATAAATTTAGTGTTGCTTCAGCCTTTTAATTGTGAGAGCACTTTAGAGCAATCTATTTGCTGTATTAGCCCACATTTAGAAAAAAAAAAAAAAAGGGAAAAAAGAAGCAGCTGATTTTTTCTCTCAGCTACTCTTTTTCACTGTGAGTTCCCTATGTCTGGCTCTTGGGATGCTATTATAGATAATCCCTTTAGCAGAATTTGCCCAGACTCTTTACTATTGTAAGAACATCTTCCACTTTCTAACTTTTTTCCTTTCTCCTATCCACACCACTAAATTAAAACCCAAAATTTTCCTTGTGCTCTTGAGATAAAACGGTATTCACGGACAGCACTCATCTAACAACTGTAGTTTCTTTTGCCAGAAGATGAAACTGTTAAAAATGCAATAAGCTTTTTTTCCCTAGAAGCATTTTAGACAGAAATTCAATATTTAAACCATGCTCTGCTATATTATTGAGCAGTACCACAAAGTTGCTTTTCCCAATTATATCACAAAAGCAGATGAAATAGATGAAACAATCAGATATTTAAAACTTAGACTTTAAAAAGTTGTTTTGCCAGATTACAAGCGCTTCTGAAAGATTAATTTTTTAATATAAATAATGGCAGAAATAATTCTGAAGAAAGGCATTTCAACTTTCAAGACCACCCTCTCGGTAAAGAAATGCTTCCTAATATCAAGTCTGAGCCTCCCATGGTGCAGCTTTGAACCATTCCCATGCGTCCCATCACTGGATACCAGGGAAATCAGCACCTCCCCCTCCACTTCCCCTCCTCAGGAAGCTCTACAGAGCAATGAGGTTGCCCCTCAGCCTCCTTTTCTCCAAACTAGACAAACCCACAGTCCTTAGCCGCTCCTCACAGGACTTGCCTACCAGCCCTTTCACCAGCTTTCTTGCCCTTCTCTGGATGCGTGCAAGGACCTTCACATCCTTCTTAAATTGTGGGGCCCAGAACTGCACACAGTACTCCAGGTGAGGCCACACCAGCACTGAGTACAGCGGGATGATCACCTCTTTTGACGGGCTGGTTATGCTGTGTTTGATGCACCCCAGGATGCGGTTTGCCATCTTGGCTGCCAGGGCACACTGCTGACTAAAATTGAGCCTGCTGTTGACCAACACCCCCAGATCCCTTTCTGCAGGGCTGCTCTCCAGCCGTTCCTCTCCCAGTTTCTGCTTGTGCCTGGAATTACTCTGTCCTGGGTACAGAATCTGGCACTTGGACTTGTTAAATTTCATGTCATTAATGATTTCCCAGTGCTCCAATCTGTGTAGATCCCTTTTGATAAGCCTAAATGGTTTATCAAGCTTTTATTGCCTTTCAAAGGCAGAAATATACCGAAAGGGGATACTATAATGAGGCTATAAATCTTATACTTATTCAAATTGTTTTCTTCATGATTAGCAAAGTTTCAAATCATTCTTACAGGCACTAAAAAGATTAAAAATTACACTGATTTAGGAATAAATTTAGTAACGTGGTTTTCAATTAAGTAAGAGTTTGAGAAGTCTAATATTAAGTAGCAGTTTCTGCTAGTTAGTTTATGGCATATCAAACCTTTCGTTCTTGCTTTACTGCTGCTCTCTCTACACCACCCTATCCCATTACAGTCCATGATATCGTCTCATGGGCTATGTCAAGATATGGGAGCTAAAAATGAGGATTTCTGCCAAGTAAGAGATTTGCATACTGCTAAATGTTCAAGTTCTAACATTTTGAGAGGGTTTCTATTAACTAGCAGTGAAGCAGAATGCAAAGGAGGAAGAGCAAAAAATATTAAAGTATTATGAGATTTAAAGGTGAACTTCAGTAAGAGCATTTGGGATTTTTAAACAATTAGTTGGAGAAAAGAACCCAAAGGGAAAAAATAGATCCACAGATCTACATGGCCACTTAATTCTACATAAGGTATTCAAGAAATTTAAATATGTTTATTTATATATAAAACTATATACTTATACATAATTGTTTAACACAGAAAGAATATTAACATCTATAGCAAAATTGTATTTAATACTGATTTTATTTCTCTTTTTGGTTCTTAATGGGTTGTTTCACTAGAAACATGACAATTAGAATACTTCTATAACTAGCTGAGTTTTAGACCTTGTCTCAACTTAGACCAAAGTTAGAAAAGGCTTATGTCACCTTATTCTGTCTTTGTCTACATATATAAAGGTCAGAGACACAGTCTTTCCCACTAACTCCGCTTTTCCTTCTCCCCCTTTTAAATCCCTAGCCCACATCAACATCATTCTCTCTTAAGCAGCCTTTTAAGCCAAGAGTTTTTGACTACTGCTTTGCTCTTATGATGGCTAGTAGACATATATGATTCTTTCACCTTGAGATGGAAATACTAGTATATTTGTGATGGTTCCCATGGCTATAGTTTCAGTCACCCTAAAAAGTGAAGCTAGGGCATATCACCAAGCCTCTTTCTCTTCTTGACCTTTGGTAAAAGGAAAATGATATGAGCATTTGTGAGAGATCAAGGTGCATGGTCTGTGACTGGGCTGCTGTGGCCCAAATGTGATTTTTTGTTCTTTTTCTCCTATTTTGGAGCTGCATTTATTTTGCTTATACTATGCAGTGTATACATGTATATATGCAAATACGCACTTTGGCCATGGATAAGCAGGTTTTAGTGTCTGTTTATATCACAAATTATATTTACCTAACAAATACTCTTTCGTTTTTCTGATGTCCAAAAAAAGCCTCCATTCTAATGTGTGCTTAAATATACGTTGGGTGTTTTGGTTTTAATCATCTAGTAAGGCCTTCTGTTTTCAGTGGAACATAGTAACATACTTAAAAGCTTTCCTGAATGGGACATACGTACCTGAGGGGAACACAGGGTCTCTTTGGGGTAGCGGTTTTGACCACTTTGGCAATATGCAATGCTAACCGTTTTTTTTTTTCTGGTTCTTATTCTGCCAGCCCTATCTCAGTGTATGTCAATCACTAGGCAGTAGGCAGCAGGGTTAGAAGTGCAGCTATTTATTTATTTAGGGAGCTGAATGTCAGGAGCTTGCCTGCTCTTAATAGCTGATGATTTTACAAGTCAGCTGTTTTCCTTGTCACTCCACTTTAGGTTTCACAGTAGATATCATCTTGGCACTTCTAGTCGTCGTGGGCAGGCTGTGTGCTCTCCTCCTCTCCCTCTTCTGTAGATGTGCCTTCATCCTCCTGGGATGCGGAGGGGAGACGAACCATGAGAGGGAAGTCCTCAGCTGCAGTTCTGTAGTTAATGCTTCCTCCAGACATTGCCGCTGCTGCTTCCTCTTCGTTTCTCCACGTGTACTCATGCTGGTCCATGATGTACTGGCTGGTGTTGTGGGGCGCGCACATTCCTGGTAGGCAGTACCCTGCCATGTTCATGGGGCGGAGGCGCATTCTTGCCTCTCGCAGTGTCGCCGCTGGCATGCGCAAGTTCGTGACCCAGCAGCCCTTCTTCACGTTCCAGAATAGCTCTTCCTCTGGGCCACTGCTGCTCTGCCCACCTGCCTGGTCTTGGTGGAGGGGCTCAGTGCATTGTTGTTGTTGTTGGTTTCTCCTCCAGTCGTGACCCCACCAGCGTGCCTCCCCAGGCTGCTCATGCTGTGGTCCATGCACAGGAGGCCTGCAGTGGCCACCCTGCCTCCCACAGCCATTGGAGGAAGATGCATGCGGGTGCTGCTCCATGAGGTCTTTCTCTCTCTCCTGTTGCCCGAGCTCGTCTCCTCTGGTAAAATACTGTTTTCTTCTGTACTGCCGTTGCTGCGGTCGTCTTCTGCTCCTGCCAGCTCTGTTGTGCAAGCGGAGCAAGTGGGGCACGTCATTCACCTGCACCTGCTGCTGCCGCCTTTGCCCATTGCCACTGCCCTCCCCTTGCCATGCCTCCTCGTGATGCCCAGGATTGACTGTGGCCAACAATGTGGCATAGCTGGGTGGGCTGTGCCAGGGGTGGTCTCCTCTCCTGCTGGGGTCTAGCTCTGCAGTGAGGGCAGCATCCCTGTCCCCATGGGGGATGTTTAGCTGGGAGGCCTGGGAGGGAGCCTTGTAACTTGCCCGCCCCATGCTGACACCCTGCTGTCCAGCAGAGGGTCTTCACCTGGGGTGGCTTGGGGGCAAAGTGACAGACTGCCTTGCCACCCCACCTGGTGGAACCAGCGGGGCATGTTTGTGACATGGGGATAATGGCTGTGACAAGGGCACCAGCCTTTGTGACCTCAGCCTCAGTCAGCACAGGGGACAGCCTGCATCTATGCCTCCCTCCTGCATAAACCCAGGCCCCAGACCAATCTAGCTTTAAGTAAGTCCTAATATTTGCTTACTACAAGACATCTTGTAAAAGTGAGTGAATGTTATTCTGGCAATGTGGTGAAGAAAGATGCAGAAGGACTAAGTGACTTTCACAAGCTCGCACAGAAAGTCAGTACTGCCAAAAAGCCTTTCTCGCTCTCCTGACTCAAAATCCTGCATTGAGTCCTTTACATCACCTGTTGAAATCAATTCCTGTCCTTTCATTGTGAATGGTAGCAAGAGTGATAGTAGGCCTATCTCAAGATTCATTTTCTGTACATACTGTATTTACATCACAGCAGGTGCTATTTGTAGATTCTCTTTTGTTGGTCCTGGGGTACAGAATAAATAAATAAATTTGCCTGCTGCAGTGAGACAAAAAGCTTTATAAAACACAGCTAGGTTGAAGACACATGTTATACAATACTCTTATTTATTGAAAAACAGGTGGTGTGTTCTCATTCTCACCACACAAAGATAAGGGTGGGGTTTTTTGTGGCTGTGTTTTGTCTCTGTGGAAGTTCACAAGGCTTGTGCAGCTAGGAAGAAGTGGGGATTTATTGTTTTAGCCCCCCTCTCCACCCACTGATACTGTCAGATCAGGCTTATGGTTTCATAGTAAGTGATGCAAATCCACATTTAGACCAGAATCTGTGTCCATCTTTTGCTGAGAGATGTCATCAAGGACTCTGAATTTTCGTACTTAATGATTAGAGCATCTGTAGAGTATTATGCCCTGAGACATAAATTGTTTTGATGGCATTTCTAGTCTACTTATTTAAGTACAAAATAAGAAAAATGGTAGAATATTTTAAAAAATATAAAATATTTGTTTGCAATATTCTATACCAAAAGGAATTTCTTTCCTTTTTTTTATTTTCTAGGCTGATTAAAAAAAAAAATAAACCAAAAACCACCAATCCACATAATGTTCCTTTGTTTTTCTCTTGAAAGAGTCTCCCATTCCTTCAGCCTTTGTTAACGATGAAAGGAAAAATTGTGCATAGGATTAAGCTTACCAAACATTAAACAAAGTCACATCTACCCTTAATGTTAGGCTTTGGTATGATATCAAGTGTTACTATTTGTCAACACACGATGGCAGTAGTAGTCCATGGAATTATTAACTGCTGATGCAAATTATTAAAACAAAATCTCTATTACATCTTTTTTTCTAGAGATAGCTACAGTTTTTGCTTATGAATCTTGACAGTTACTAAGCTCAGCTCCACAGAGGAATGAAAAAAAGAAAAAAAAAAAAAGAAAAAAGAGGAAGGTTCATAGTCTTTGCCTAATTAAGGTGGCCCTAACTGTTATTTCAGATACAGTTTGTAATCTCAAACTCGATGCATAAAGTGGCAGTCTGGTGATGTCATTAACCATAGTGACTTTTTGGAAAGCTTTCTCTGGCTTATTATGTTAACTATAGAAGGTTCTGTAGTCATTCTTTACCTCCTGGTCCAATTGTAGCACTTCAGGGATCTTCCCAAATAAAGAGAAATATGATTTCTTTAGCAGCCAGTTCAGCTACTAATGCTCCCATATCTGTGGTCAATTGTGATGTGAGGTATCAAAGGTGCTTGCTGGAGAGACATATTGACTAAGCAAATACAGCTTTTTCCAAACTGCATTGTCACTTCATCTTCAATATGTCAAGGAAGTCTTTTAGACATGTAAAAGTAGTTTAATACTCACAATGATCAGTTTGATTGTATTCAGTGTCATTACTTATGTTCCTGTTGAACACTGGCAGCTTCAGCCTTTCTCCAGAATGTGCCTGCATGGATTTCCTTTCAGATGAGCTCTTTGATAAAAACTAGACATTTAACATCAACTCCCTGTAACTTGATTATACAGTGTTGAACAGTTGAGATTCTCATGGGTCTCCCAAGCTGAATCAGATTGGTCCTGTGGCTGAAGGCACGTTTGCAGTGATCAATCGATTGTGCTACTGAGGCAGCCCCGTACCGTGCCAGCTGCAGAAGCTAGCAGCAGAAACAGCTACATCTCTGCAAAAAGCCTAGGTTAACAGGATTTACTGAGAGGAGCACAAGGGTAACATAGCTATACTGTTTCAGACACCTGATGTCCTCCCAGCAGTTTAGTCCCCCAGGCCAAGAAATGATTTACAAGTTATTCGCTCTTCCGGCAACAGAGCCAGCAGATGTTATCAAAAGATGTCAAATACATGACTGCTGCACTCAACTGTCTATAAAATGTAACAGCAATCATTTTCTTTTAAAACCAGCACTGGTTTTATTTTTGTGATTCACTATGCATGCTTTTCTAAGAGCCTGGACTTCCTAGCAGAGAGGGATTTGCAGAAATTACCGCTGAAGAGACAGGGCTCTATCCACTTCCAGGACTTTGCTACATGTCCAGACTGGAGTGGTGGAAAACAGCAGCAGATTGGCCCATACATGACTCAAACATGTACACTTGGCATTATTAGGGCTAACCTCTGAACTATTTTCTGAAGTGGGAAGGGCATCAACTGTATTACCTCTGATAACACTCTCATGCTTTAAGGGCAGTGTAAGGCATGGTCAATTAAGGAATTCAGAGCAGAACATAGGTTTTCAGATTGTGGATTTAGAATAAGTGGAAATACCATCCTTCAACCTGGAAAACAGGACGAGGCAAGTTTGAAGACTTGATAGCACACTAACTTGTGTTGTAGTAACCAGCTGACAGGAGCTACAGCCTTTTTGGTTATGTTCCATGGGACTAAGGTCGTGCAGCATGGAAGGCATCAGACACCTCACTTGGTGTCCCACTCTGGAGCCAGCAAGTGAAAAATTGTACGTGTTTTCTGCAGGCACACAAATTCTGTTATAAGCATAGAATAGTGCACAAAGGATCAAGGGCGAGAGATAAGGAACTGAATCCAGTGAAGCACAGCCAATTTCCTTAAATAGGACTTCACTACAGAAAAGCTGAGCATTACCACCCATTTGGTTTTGGGTTTTAAATTAGTTTTTTTTTCCAGTTCTTTATTCTTAATAGACTTTCCAGGTTCTTGCCCCAATATTGAATATTTGGTGAAGAGAACTATCTGCAAATCTCACACCTTTTGTTTGTCACTCAGGTCCTTAGACTCTGCATACCAAGGATATATATGCTTTTCAGTCTGGGGGGCAGAGAATTTAAAGTGGTACACCTGCCTTCCTGTGTTGAAAATGTACCCCTTTGCATCCCATGAATTAATTTTGAAGCAATTATTTGATGTTAAGGTGGTCTAGATCTGGGTTTGCTCCTAAAAATTCTGCCTGATTCAGTTGCTGAGAAAAGTGTTTGCATTTTCAACTTCAGAGAAATAAGATTCCCTCCCTTTATTGTGTCCTTCTGGCTTCCTTACTTTTTCAAACCTACCCACCTGAGCACACACCCTTTTACGTACTATGAGTTTTCTATTTTGTTGCCTGAAATTCGGGTTAACCTCCCTTCTTTTTAATAAATGAGAACCCCAAATCTCATGTGCATCGCTCTTGAAATAATTATGGAAACTCATGCAAACATCATTTTTAAATGCAACCAAATAAGGGTGAGGATACTGTTCTTGCAGATGTCAATAATATGAATGGTGAAAGGGAGTAGACTCAGTGGCAGAGAACAGAAGAGATTACTATTTTTGCATTAACACCCACCTACAATATAAAGGGGATCACAACTGATACTTTATATGTATAATGAATAAAATTGAGAATATAGTGAGTGTGCTTGGCCTTGTGAACTTGCACCAGAATATTGTCCTTATTAATGGTTTTGTTTGTTTGTTTGTTTTCCCTAGGAAGCAGAGACTTATCGTATGGGCACAGGAGTGGGCACAGTCTCTAATGCTTAGTTTTTTCCATTGCACAGTTTTTTCAAGGCTCTTAGTTGTTCTGGTTTTATCCATCTTTTGCTAAAATCAATCAGATTCATGCACATTCCCTTTGTGAAAGTAGTGTGAAGATAACTCAAGTAGAAAATTTCTAATGGCTTCTCTCTCACAAAAGTCAGTGGAAAATGACAGCTACACTACTGCTTATGGCCTTGATAATATTCCCTAGGAGTCTTCACAATCATTGGAAACAGAAGTCCATAAGAATAGAGTTATCTAGTTTCTACATCTCCAGCACTCTTTTTATTTCTGGTGTATGCCGGGCATGACATTTCTGACCAAAGGACACATTGTAGGAGTTTTTTGTCTGCTTCTCTTTTGGTGCAGTTTTGGTACAACTTCTTATTTTGGTGACATTTCACATTGACTTTTTGCCTGTATCACACATTCACAGTTGCAGAAGTCAGAACATTTCTTTTCCGTAACACAGGCATCGACTTGGCATGTACTTGAATGGGGAAGTTGCAAGACTGCTTGAAAGAAAAGCACAGGCTTAGACTTTGTGTTTGGCAGTGCTGTTGCAGGATACTGAACTGCAGAGGAAAAGAAGCTAAGACTCAGGGAGAGAAAAGTAGCAGAGCAGGTAGCACGTGCACTCTGCATGCTGACAACCTCTCCCAAACCTCTGAAGAATGGAATTTGGTAGCGAGCTTCAGGAAGTCTGTTCACATGAAGCAGGTCTGCACCTGAGCATCACAGCTGAGTTCCATGAGACTCGGTCTGATTTGTAATGTGGAATGACTGAAATTCAGAGAAACCACACAAAAAAGAAAAATATATACACAGAAACTGTGAACTCCCTGGCTATGTTTCCACAACTGGATAAGGTCTGCATTAGATTAGTATAGCTGACCACTATACAAGGGATGGAGCTCTGGTCTGTGGTTGTGGAGGTTTCTTCCAAGGCAGAATTTAGAGAGATTATATTCCATTCTGTATTTCTTGACTTCTGGAGTACAATCATTGGTTTTTATCTACCACAGAAATTTCTGCTTTTTGTTTGCAACATACTCTTTCCTCAATATCCTTGACCTGAGAGTAGCTTGCAAAACAGTCTTCAAATTGCAGGTACACACAACAGAATATGCTTGGGGGCCAGATATCTGAACACCCACATTCCTTTGCATAATTGGGGTGCACCAAACTCATCACGATTAGCAATGGTTGCCCTCTCCGACTGATTTGCATCTTCTGTGAAACAGATGTGGTACGGGCAGCAAATCCATCACCATGGCATGGTGCTTGACCTCTGCAGAAGAGCTCAGGGGCTGATTCAACCTACTGCAGCAACTGTGAAAGGGGCTTTAGTGCTCTCCCTCACTCTCCCTTGCTTCCCCCTCAACCCTTGAATTTTTATCTTTCCGAGAGCGCATGTGCTCCACTGGGAACATGAAGAGCTGGTGATGGCATGAGGGGTGAGGTGTGAATGGAAAGGAAAGGCTAGAATCTCTTGAGCATAAAAATAAATGCAGCTAGAGTCTAAGACTTCTGAGGTTTTGCTGCTCTCCCTCTGCCTTTCAGCAAGACACGAGAGAACAAGAATAATCTCTCTCTGCTCTCAACCCTGCTTTCTTCCTCTCTTGCTTCATCATGTCACTCCATATCCTGTCCCTGCCTCACCTCACCCCCTTCCTCCCAACTCCATCCTCTACCCAGTTCCCAGAAGTTCTTTGGCAGCACAGTTGCTTCTATTGCATTATATTCTGTGACCCTTTGAAAGCTATTTATCCATTTTCTTGCCCTTGGTAGGCAAGTCACTCATTCAAACCTATGAATTCTTTTGCTTACACCTCCATTTGCTGGAGGGGAAAGAGCTTCACAATCAGAGTGTGATGTAACTGGTGGAGGTTTACATTCATACATACATTATATAGATAATGAAACACATCTGGGTATGAAAATGTTCCTGTTCTGTAGGAATCTAATATTCACATTAATTAGATTACCATAAAAAGTTGCAATAGAGTGATTTTTTGGTTTGTGGTTTGGTTTTTTTTAATGTTTTCTTAGGATTGGTTGTTTTCTGATCATTTCCTTAATTTATGTGACACTGTTGGGTTAACCACATGTTTACAGCCAGTTCTGAGAACTTCTGATTACCCTGCTAGGCACTGGGAAAACGCTTGAGTTGAACTGGAGTGTAAGGCAATGTCCGCACCTATGTTAACCATGTGAATTTGACTAGCTAGTTCTCTTTGGAAGCCTTTGGAGATAAATTTACACTGTGATATTAGGACTCTTTTAGGAATAAGCTCGTATGCGTGGCACTGGCCACATTTGTGAGAGCTCCGAAAGATGTGTTAATATTGCAGGCTAAATGGCTGTAGATTAGTCAATGTTCAACCTGACTGTATATTGGGGATGTGAGTGTGTAGACATTTAAACACAACACAGAACCATGGTTGCTTTTCAAAGTCCCCCATAACCTGCCTAAAGCTTGTATCTGAACATAGGCATATGCCCAAGCAATGCAGATGCACAGAAAGTGATGGTGGCTGCAGGCTCTGGCTGGTGTTTAGAAGGCCATGCATACGTACCCTACGAGATCATAACCTTCTAGAGACAGTATCCGCTATCAGTGCAACACGTTGACAGAGACAGAGATTTCACAGAAAACAACAGCCCAATAGATCAAATAATGTTTTTCCTCCTCAATATTCCTTTTCATTTGATTGACAAAACAATATAAAGCTGGTTATTTACATATAGATTGACAAAACAGGGAAACTGAGTCCCAAAGGTAAAGACAAAATGGCTACAGAATAAAGCACTGTAGAGTCTGTGTATTTAAGGATGTATTGCACATCATCCTTTTGACCACTAAACACAGTCCTGTAGATTCAGATTTTAGGCCTGAAACAAAGTCTGTAGCTTGGAAGAGTTTTTTTAAAATCATTGACCTTTCAGTTACTATTAGAGAGAACTGGAGAGTGGAAAAGAAATTGTCTCAGCTCTGAGAGCATGTATGTAAGAGCAAATCATGTCTTCAGCAGGAAACGTTAAAATGAAGATAGCTGTTGTTCTACAGTTTGTTCTATATAAGTGTCTGAAAAGAAACAAAAATTATTTTAAATAGAAGTGAAGGGTCTAGCCATTATGTTTGGTTTGGGGTTTTTTTGCCTATCTAGATTTCAAGTAAGACTGCCAAATTGGTAAAGGTACAGTCATAAAGGCACAGTCATTGTAGCTTGCTGTATTTCTTCAACTCTGATTTTAGCCTGACTGAGGTTGTTGCGTACAAACCTGCTGTTCATGTTCCCCATGTGTTCTCTTCTAGAAAGTGGCAGTGAGGGTGAAGAATGTGGTCTCTGTGAACAGAGTTTCCGTCGCCTGGCCCGACAGAAATTTATCAAGTCAGCTGCACTTATGTTTTAAATGAGCATGTATGTTCAGTTAGATGAAAGGGAACTTTGATATTAAACAAATATCAACTTGTGTAAGTGGAAGGATTTTTTATGTTTTATGGGGATTTTTTTGGCTGAAGTCTTTCATCAAACCTTTATCACTGAAGACGTGTAGGTGTTATTTGCTGCTTGTCACTGTAGAACAGAATGAGCAAGTACCTACGTTGTACATAGTGGATCTTTCCTGGGGGCTTTCTCCCTAGAAAAATGTATTAAATCCCCCACAAAAGCAGGAGAGTTGTTCAAACTATCCAAAGGGAGGGAATTTCCTAATCTTTAGCTGGTAAGGCTCTTAAACAGTGAAGCAGAAAAGCTCAGTGAAATTGTATCAAATAACTGGAAACTGAACGATGGCTCCACAAAGATACTTGTGACTTGGGTCTCTGAATTCTGGTCCTTAGTATATTGAACTGCAATATTTTGTGTGACTGTTTAAATATCTCAAGGGGTGTTTTTTCCACTTCCTATGCAGAATAAAGTTCAGTATTTCTCAAATAGGCTATTTTACATGAGATTTGTATTAGCCAAATAATGTCAGGCAAGTTTATCAAAGATACAAAAGACAGCTTTGGGCCCCATCAGCATTACAAAGACCAATTTTTACTGCAAAGGTATAAATACATAGTTTATGTACTTTTTGGGGGTAATCTGCTACAAGTTTAAACTCTATATTTCATTATTGATTCAAGGAAAGACTGTTTGCTAAAGAAAATATGTTTTTCTGAAATATTGCTAGTACTTTTCCAAAATGAATGGACCTTTAAGGAAAGAAGTAGAAAAATGGATGTGCCTCTGAAATAAAAATATTTAATTAAATGAAAAGGGAATACCTATTCAATTGTGTACACACATTTTATTTTTATGTTTTTATTTACTATGTTATAGTTAGATGTTAACTTATAAAATTATTTAACTTGAGAATTCGTACATTAGATCTGAATAATTCAGCATAAAATTTTGCATTTACATTGATCTTTTATTGCCTTCAGTACAGTTTTTGTAGTAAAATATTTTTCTTGATATTGCTATACAACTTACAGATGGGTAGAAAATGGAGTTTTCTTTTAGCATTTCATAGTATTCTTTGTATCTCAGTAATCAATTTCATTATTAATAGAAATATTTCCCAAATTAACGAGATTTGAAAAAATGCATCTTGCTTAGTGTAACAGTGAGTTAATAATTTGTTTTTAAAGATTCTTATAGCGTATGACAGTATTGGCATCTGTCAAAGCTTAGATGAGGTTACCAACTGGCAAACGGGGTAGACACATGTATGCATAAGGTGTTTTACTCAGGTTGATGGGATTACCATCCAGTCTGATGTCTTCAAGAGCCCTACGCACATAAGTAAAATCTTTCATTTTGCAGAAGGTGTCTTCGTGTATCTCTTGAATATTGTTGTTCTAAAAAAAAAAAAAAGGGTATCAGAATAGTTGCCTGAAAGTAATTTTTTATTCTTTGAAGAACAATTTATGGATGTATTTTCAGTGCATAGAGATATACTTGATTGAACCCAAGGGACCAGATTGTGGCTGCAAGTCATCAACAGAGAAATCTTCCAATCGGGGGAAAATTTCTTGGCCAGTGCAAAGCTTCAAAACTGAGTAACTCAAACCATGTAGCAGAGACAGGCTTTGCAGGAGGGGGCTGGTAGAATTACAGAGAATTTTCATTTCCAGGATCGTATTGAAGAGCCTTATTAATGCAAATTGGAACCATCATAGGCCAGTCCAAAAATCATAGAACCGTAATTATCATCCTGACAGCTTGATAAGCCTCAACCTGCAAATCCACAAATCTGCAATTTGATCTGTGACAAATTTCTTTCCCCCAGGCCCTCTCATATTAGCTTAACCCACATCTGTATACATACAGGGAAAATTGAATTCTTTAGGCTTTATTCCTTTGATTTAAATTCCTCTTATATACCTTATCTTCACTGAGCTTTTGTTCTTGAAGTGAACCATTTTGAACAATGAATTGCTAGAATACAATATTGTCTGGAACATGAGACTAAAAAGGTCATCTCGTAAAATGAGAGCTGTCTGAAAATTCTTCCCTTCTCCATTCCTTTGCTAGTCAGAAATTGGTGTGGAAAAAGTCCAGCTCACTAGCTTTGGTCTGTAGCACATAGCACTGTATATTTAATTTACAGGCATGCGCAGGTGAAAAAAATAGTCAGCTAGCAGGCAGAGTATTTCTATAGATTTATTTATTGAAACATTATGTATGGTACATCAGGTTATTTATTCCAAGTTTTTTTGCTGCATTATGTAATAAATAAAAGCACCTTCTGATAATCAAAACTGGGCATTGGTACAGGAGGAGATAAAGGGAAAGAAGCAGAGATGGAAAAGGTTAAAAGGAAAAATTCAGAAACAAAGATTTAGGTAAAAGCAAATACAAAAAAAAGGATTACAGAAAGATGATGGATAGGATGTTCCAACAGAGTCAAATGGAAAAGTTTGGCTGAAAAAATGTTAGCAACTGGGAATTTGTTTTATTAAGAGAATGAAATGCTCTGAGTATAGATACATCCAATATGTAAAGCAACTCTGTTTGGGTACCTAAAAGTATTCCTGTTCGAAGATTTGTATGAGCAGTGTGAGGGATTTCTGTCTTTGAAGTCTCTCAGACTAACATTGCTCTTGACAGCTGTGAACGTAACTTTAATCTGTACTAACAATAAATCTAGAATTTTATGTTTGAAAAATACTGTATTACAAATTCCAATAATTAATGCTTAGCTGAGCTAAACTTCTTTCAAATATTGCATTCACTAGTTAATTGTATGTTTCCAATAGTTTGTTTAGTCAACTAAGTACACTTCTGCATAAACAGAAGAAACAAACCAAGACAATAGTTACCCTTTCCAGTTTTACTTGCTATTTCAACATGATATATAGAGCCATTACTTTTGTAGCCTACCTGGAGATGAAGAGCTTGGAGGTTTTCAGGAAGCGGCAATGGAATATGATCCAAGTTATTGTCAGTGATGTAAAGATGCTGCAGTTCATGCAGATCCTAGAGGATGAAGGAAAAAGGCAGGGGAAAATGATAGACATTTTTGAAAATCTCTAGCAAGTAAGTTTGAAAACTATCACTGCAATGAGCACCACTGGATACTAACACATTTTGTTTCAGCATGATATGGTTGAAAAGGCAGAAATTCAAAGACAGTCATGAACTTCCATTTGCACAGGCTGAGAATTGTTGCTTTTAAAGATTAGATGTTTGGATTAAAATGAAGGAAAAAACATCTTTGAAATGTCTAGATACTTAATAATTAGAGATTATTTCAATGATGTTGTTCTAAAGCAAAAATACTGCCACTCCCAGTCATTATGCAGAAAGGCTTCCTATTCTGTCTGTTTTCTTGCTTTTGTGACAAGCTTACTCAATTTTGTAGAAGTGTATTAGTGTTGAAGCAAATTATAACTGCATAAGAAATGCCTGAGCTAAAAATAAATTTCTCATTCCATTTGAAAAAGTAAATCATTTTCTCCCTTGACTTAGTGGAAGAAGCAGCTTCATCTGGTAATTATAACAATAATAAGATATAAACTTGGCTAGGTCTATAAGGCTCGGTAGAATACTCTCATTTTGCCCCCTTTTTACACACAAAAGTTATCATGGTACCTAACTACTTTGAGTGCAGTGTCCTAGTTTAATTCCTACTGACAGAACTCTGAGATATCAGGGTGAGGGTTCTTGGCAAATATGGGAGATAAAGGCTGACTCCTTCATGGCTAAAATCAGGAGAGTGCAGAAGAAAAGAGTGCTAGGCCAGAGTCTTGATTTGGGGGACTGATTTTTGCCCATCATTCCTATTGCCAACACCTGCCTTACGTTGGGCTAGGAGAAAATATCTGATTCAGTAACTGCTGTTGGTTGCTTCATTAAGAGCCTGTCTTCCAAAGGAAGAATTCAGAGATGGCTGGTTACAACTACCTTCTTCGATGCAATTGAATAGGTCACATGAACCAGGTCTAACATATGAAGCTAGCCTATATTCTATAATGACTTCAGATTTCACATGTAATTAGGAGCAGCACATGGCTGCTTCTCCCCACCAAAATTCTCGAGGAAGGATGATCACTCAGAGGTTCTGATTTCCCTGCTTTTGGAAAGGAAGAAGTATAGAAAGTATGGAAAGAAAGTATATACATTTAATGAATACTCTAGCATGTTCCCATGTAGATACATGGCAGAGTAAGTTTGAAGCAGTGGCATCCATAGCTTTGCCCTTCCCTCTTGCCTACTTGCAAGGGAACATCAAACAGCTTCCTGGAGTCTTGCTAGTCATGTGGGTAGTTGGTTCATAGATACAAACATAGTGTGGCATCGCATGTCTTGTGTGGATCTTTGTAAAGAATAAAAAGGGTTTTCATGTCCAGCTAATAGTGCTTATACATCTTGCTCCATCTTTATAGATTACCCAGCAGCCAGCCCAGTAGTGGTGCCTATAATCTGCACGGTTTTACTACTGTAGAAGGACATTTAGGCTGCTACCACATCCTTTGGAGAGAGGAAGAAAAGATTTTTCACATCAAACCCAGACTTACTTTAAATGCCTCGTTACGTATACCTCTGTGACCAAGCCTGTTCTTACTAACATCGATGAATGTTAAGGTAGATGGTAACTTGGGGAGTTGCCTTATCCTATTGTCACGCAGCACCAGCTCCTCAAGTTGGGGCAATCTCCGGAAGGCATCTTCATGGATCTCTGATATAAAGTTTGCAGTCAAATCAATCCTCTTTAAATTGTCTGGCAGAGAAATAAGATACAACAAGCATGTAAGAATGTATTTCCTGAAAGTTTTAAAAAAGAAAAAGGCAAATGGGTTATTTTAATTACAGGTGAAGTGTCTTAAATCAGGTCCATTCGAGACCCACTATGTGGCAGCTCTCTCTCTCTCTAATGCAATAATCTCTATTTGAACAGTTCTCCTAAGAAAGGGGACCAACATCTCCTTCTCATCCTGTTTAAAATTGCTTGTGTCATTCTTCATACATCTTTCAGTGAAAGATTTTTAAATTAATAGTTTTAAAATTTCTGTGTGTTCTGGGAATCTTTTAAAAGGTTATCTTTTGGAAAAATAACATTTAAAGGGAAATAAACATATTCTCTACCACCTTGTTCCACGTTTTTTTTATTTTCAACATTTTCCCATATGTAAGAAATTTGATATATTGACTTGTTTCTAAAATACACTCAAACACTTTTTCCAATCAAAAAAAAGAAAATTAAACTTATTTTTCGCAAAAGAGAACAATGTCTAAATATCAGTGCATTAATATGCATTAATTTTAAATGCATTATTCTGTAACTTACTTCTGTTTTCCACCCAGAATGTTTTTCATGGTTATTTTATTTTATTTTATTTTATTTATTATTTTTTTCTTATGTTAGAAGTATATTTTGGCCTCAATACATTTTTACTCTTCTTAGTATTTATTCCCCTTGGTTTTTTTATATACCAGTTGTGTTCCTTCCCAACCTTCATCTTGGTTTGAGCAAACCAAACTCTTATAGTTTTCTTTTGTAAAGGATCGTTGCATTCCCCTGAATTATTGTTGTAGCCTTTTTTGGTACTGAGTCCACACTTCTCATCATGAAATCAATTAGCATTAGTTACACAAAGTTAGGTCTAAACCAAAAAACAAAGAATGTGGCTTGATACTCAGGCTGGTGAGAGTATAGCAGTCCCTAAACAGGGTAGGCTTAATACTTCCTGAAAAATCAGGTATCTTTAAGAATCTCAAGTAGGAAATGTGAAAATATAAGCTCTATAAATCACCAGTTTTGGCCAGTTTTAGGCCACAAATGGTTTTGGATTAGGAGTTTTCATTTATTGAAGATTTTCCTAGATAATTCTGGAGTAAACCAATGAACATATACTTTAAAGGTAAAATTTAAAGGTAAAATTCCTTTCACACAGATACTTTGCAAATACTTGAAAGTATGTCTACCTGAGAACTTGTCTTGTTCAGGAAAACAGTACGTTCTAATATGCTACAAATGTTCCATGAGGTTTGGGTTTTTTTCTGCCTTTCTAAAGCTGATTACAAGTAACAGCAAAAAGATAGATGAACGTTGTTATTTCTAATAATTCAAAAATTTGACAGAGAATCTGCATTTGAAGTACTGACCTTTACATTCAAAAGTAGCAAACCACTTTTCCATAGGTGCATTTATGTGTATAATCCTACTGTCATCAAACATTACATAAAATGCATCACTACGTCTTAGATTAGTATGAGCCAGAAATAATAGAAATTAAAGATAATTGCAACAACAGTACTATCCATACTTAAGTTAGCAAAGTCATTTCTGTTGATCTTCCTGATTCTGTTGTAGCGTGAGTAGAAATATGTGGTTTTCTTAGGCAATGGTGGAACAGCATCAAGCTCATGATCATCACAGTAGACTGTGGTCCCTAGGCATGTACACAAAAGGCAAGTGGGAAGACCTATCAAACAATTTAAAAGAAAACAGTTTGTTACAAAAAAAAAAGTACAAAAATGATTTGTAAATTACTATAATAAAATGCTCACCT
Organism: Nipponia nippon; assembly: GCF_047370975.1. Classification (NCBI taxonomy): domain Eukaryota; kingdom Metazoa; phylum Chordata; class Aves; order Pelecaniformes; family Threskiornithidae; genus Nipponia; species Nipponia nippon. The sequence goes on from NW_028262347.1 coordinate 49,669,489, forward strand.
AAGCAGATAATAAGATTTTGCTGATGATAAAGTTCATTCCCGTTCTGTTTTGATCACCACATCATATAATTGCAACAAGAAAGTGATTAAATTCTGCTTGAAACTAATTTTTTTTCTGCCTATGCCTATTAGAAGGTCATTTAGCTTGTTCTGATACAATGTTTCTCAGACTATAACAATAGAATATTAGGTGACAGCAGCCAACCAAAGATCAATTTCCCCCTATGCTGGAAAATGTGCCCTTCCATCTAGATGGAGGAATAACAGCTGATGACTGAAACTTGTTGTGATTTCCCACGTTTGGTTCTGTAAACAGTACTTCTGAATAATTTGTAAGGAAATTAATATTTTTCTACAGATCTATGGAGAAGAACCTCAATTTTCTTTGCATGTTGTTTAATTATATTTTCTGATTCAGAAATTCAGCATCATGAAAAATTTCTATGTCAGTCTGAGTTAAGGTAACTTGTAAACTGTGTTAAGAAAACATTTGGTGATCACCAGAAGTTCATGAAAATGAACAATTAAGCTATTTCACCTCAGTCATAAAACTGCATGAATTCAGAAGTTTCTTTTAATGATACTGTTCAAATTTGGTTAGAATTGTGACACTGACCGGTTTGTCTGAATGTCATTTTTAGTAGGAAAAGTTGTTAGTTGCTATGTGTGTTGAATTTTTGATACATCTTTTCTTTGATTATGGGTATAAATCAGCATATCTGTTTCTCATCTTTTAATCCCATAGAAATACTTTTCTGTTTCATGTTTTCCTCCTCCTTGTAGCAGACGACTCATTGTTCTGGTTACTTTATAGAATAGTAGCATAATTAATGAGTATGAAAATGTTTTTCTTGCAAATGAGTTTTTTCTCCAGATCATGGAGAAGACGGAAGATTTGTTGTCTTAATCTGTGTCAGTTACAAACAGGCAGCAGTAACTAACTGAAGAGTGGACTATATATGTGGTGTCTTTTCAGGTAAGATTCAGTGATCAGAGTACTGTCTTATTTGAGAATCTCTACTTGGGCATCCAGGAATAACATTTCTGGAGAGATAAGACTGTTTTTATACTTTCCCTTCCTCCACAGGACAGTTTAAATTAGCTACAGGGAACAAGCCTGACACAGGGAAAAAATAAATTGTCACACCTTGAACCATTCCAGCAAATCTAGTCCTAAATGAATGTAGAGTTGAGATGGCTGATATTTTTTCAAAATATTGCAACATAGTGCAGGAAGAGAGTTTTCCCTTCTGTCCTGTTTTTCATCTTGGAGGAGTGGTATTTGTCACCTATGGCTGGTGTAGACTGAAAAAGGACAGAGGCATGGGAAGGATTCAAAAAGATATCAACAAGAAAAATGAACTTGGCTTGATGTTCCTGAGCCTTACAGTCTTCTATCCAGTACCAAGCCAAGAACAGCAGCAACATCTGACAGGAAAATATGTTGCTGAAATAAATAAAGACAGAAAAAAAGTCTGATTTGATATGTTACAGCTTTGAGCCTCCCATGCATATCTTTAGTTGATGCGCTAGTTGATTTGCATTCAGTGCTCAAAAATGTTGACAGATACAGAATTCATAATATATAATACTTACGTGAAATGTTTTGTAACATCCTGCAGCTTTCAAAATTGAAGAAAATTGTGGGTTTTTTTCAGGACTGTCCTGGGGAATTCTCATTTCCATTTTTGTTTGGTTTGACATCAGTGTATTTTTTTTGCCTGGCCAAAGCTCACTAGGAATATGTATAAAAACATGACTAGGAATGATTAATTTCTCTTCACTGAACACACAATTTTGGAAGCATGAACTCGTTTGGGGTTTTTTTTTTCCCCATTTCATTTGTCTTCTGTGGCACTCAGTTATAGTGTTAGGCATAGTAAAAAGTAGGATTTTCCTGTTGTTGTATGTTGATCACCATAAAACACAAAAACCCATCACAATAGTGGATAACTCTAGTGAGCTTCAACTACAAGAGTTTAGAGTAGCAGCTAACAAATGCCAGTTATTAGCATCACTGTTTGTGTGGGAGAGGGACAGATTGTGTTTTACAATTTTAATTCTCCTGTGAGATGTAGAAAGTTCTTATTTCACCATAGCTAGTCAGAAGAACAGAAAATCAGCTTCACCCAAAATTTCTAAATAGCTCCCTTTCCTTAAGTTTCACAGTTTCTAGTTTTCATGGTCAAGAATTCTTCAACATTTTAATTATATTTTGTATGAACACATTTACAAAAACTATGTAACAAATCATTATAAAATAAAGATAGTTGGTAATGATATTGAAATCTAAGCCAATAAAAAAGTACTGGTAATATTTGCCAGCCATTAGCAAATTTTTAAGTTGTGTTTAAGTGTTAAGTAACATTTTACTTGGAAAAAAAATCTTTGTTGGCACACAGTTATTTTCATAGTGAAATAGTATGGAAACATTTTGACTAGGCACCCGTCTGACTTCAGAGCATTCAAGATAGGCGTGTTATACCTCTCTTCAGTAAGAGAGGTACAGAAATTACATACCTCCTCTTCAGTAAGAGAGGTAAACATTTATAAGCAAGCAAAGTGGGCTCACTCAAAAGCAAAGCTACACATGCAAACCTCATTTCTTGTTCCTACTAACCGTCTTGAGTTTGGGGTCCAAGAACCCCAGACCCCTGTGCTGAAGACCCATCAATTAATTTTGGTGTTGATGCTTCCTCCTCAAGTTCTTCTGTCAATGGTGCAGAAGAATAACTCTCTTGAATTATAGAAGGTAGTGCTGTCCCAATCTCTGTCTAGGGAAAATTAAGAGGGAACAGGAAATGTTACTGTTTACTTCCACTGCCAGCTGTTTCTCTTCCAGTTATTCATATTCTCCCACTAGAGGTCGTATATGTTCTGAGGTTTAGTGCTTGAGCTGCATTTTATCTGGCAGCTATAATGAATTCTGGTGATGTGTAAGCAATTCATGAAACTCCAACTTATTCACTTTTTAGCTCAGTGTTTTAAATGTTTTGTTGTATGCACACATGCATATACTTCATTAGTGAGAACATGTACTAACAAAATGCTTTTTCCACATTTATTTAAAGTTAGATTTGTGACAAAAATTGATATATTCTGTGTTACAAATGAAAATTTGCTGTGAAGCATCAAAAGATGCAAGTCATTTGACCATAAAATTGTAAATTGTACCAGCATAAATCCAAATCCAATGTAGCCATGCAGGCTCTGTTTTAAGAACACTAACATGCTTTCAAAATCTTATTATCTATTATCTGAGAATTCTGAAGTCTAAATTCACATACATTGCTACTACGTTGACAGTATTTTTGTAAATTTTTTTTTTTTAATCTGAACACCAGAAGGGTCTGGTTAGCTTCATTCATCAGTGGCTGTATTATGTAGTATGAAAAATTAAGAATATAAATAAAAACTGTTAGATAAAATCTTGATTTAGGAAAATCCTATAGAATTTGGCAGACCCTTCATGGAACTAAAAACCTTATTTTTTCTTCTCTGCTTAACATGATTAGTCAAACGAGTAAAATTTATTGTATTAACTTTAATTCTAAAGATGCATTCTGTTGCGTTGCTATATGACAACTTCAGGATAAAAATGAAGATGTAGCAATTTTCTTGCATCGTATCACCCCTCATAAAAAGAGCATTGCAGACTTGCCAGGCTTGTTGCAGATGGGTCTATGTTTGCAAAAAGGCAGAGTGGTTTACTGTAATCACACAGACACTGAGAATCTACTCTAATTGTGTGACCTTTGGAAGCTACTTTACCACTGTATCTTGATTTCCCCATGTGTAATAATATTGTCTGACCAGGGCCTCCTTTGAAAATGTACTTTTTATTTTTTAAATCCCAGACAATGAATTAGTGTCCTTATAGGGCTTTGCACATCTGAGGTACTGTTTAAAAGTTAGGTAATACATCCACCCCTGTGGGTGCTGCACCCTTGTGCTGACGTTAACACTCCTTAGCATATATCTAAGCCATGACCAAAACCAGGAATTTTGTCACAGTACCTTTATCCCAAGTGTAAAGACACTGAAGCCTAAAATTGTGCTTTAATAAAGATTTTCCTTGACTGCAGCATTCTAGCACACCACCACCAAAAAAATATTGAATCCTGAGTTTTTCACCTGACCAAACATCTTTTTTGAGATCATCCCCCAGCTACTGGCTGGCTTTGCTGTCTCCATGGAGAACCGGTTGTTGAAATCACTCACACTAGTGCACATAAATTCTAATTGTAAAAGACAGGTAAAAGTAGATTGTGTCCAGACTGGACAAGTGGTTAGGATTTTTTAAATTAGGCTTTCTATGTAAACTATACAAGTTAAAGGAGCTAACACACCCGAGATCTGGGTCCAAGCATGAGCAAAGCTTTTGCTGTATTTGGATCCCAATTTGAATCTCTTAGCTTAACTATATAATATTCAGCAAGTAGAGTTATTTTTGTCTTAATATTCCTGGATAGGATAGATTTTAAATATATTTATGTGAAATATTCATGTACATTCATATGTGTATATATATTTGCCACAATTTTGTAAGAAAACACTTTACACTTCATAACACACTCTCTGGATCTTGCAGTGTAGCTATATAGCATTACTAGCAGTATTAAACACTGTGATCCTGGACTTCCTGAGAACATCTAATTAACCATCTAAAATCTGCTTTTTGCACAGAACTAATTTGGTTTAAATTGTATAGTGGCCATACGTTCAAACATTTTACATCAATTAGTTTCACTGAAGACAAAGAATATGGAAGCAATGAAAAACTGGGAAGCACTCTGAACCTCACAGACTGAGATTTGACTGAGCACACTTCAGGTTTTCTGTATATTCTTTAGCTGTATTCCAATACCCTATTACTAAGTAGGGTTTATGGATAAAAATGCTCAGTTACTAAGATCATAACTTTGCAGAAGGCAGGGTGATCAAGTGACCAAAATGAACTTCAGCTGAACTATGACTGAGTAACCTGTTGGTGTAAGTAGGAGTAAGGATGTACCTTGTTGCTTTGTGCAGACAAATACACAATGTTCCCATCTGCAGCACTGACAGTAAGACAGCTTAACCAGGAATGGACTTGGGGACAAATCAAAAGAAGACTTTGGGAACAAAGGAAATGGGACAGATGTTCTCCGAATGGAGGAAGCCTAGAGGGAGAGACGCATTCCAGACTTTTATTGACCTGCACTAAAGTGCTTGCACATGCTGTATGTTTCTTCACCAGTTTTGTGGAAATCAGATAAGAGTACCTGTCCTGAACTTTGGAACATAATTGGGAGATTTTGAGACCTATTAACGGCTTTGTATGCATCTTTTGTGGCAGTTCTACTGAAAATAATGTTCTGGAGAAGAGCATTTTCAAGATATGGTTTGTAAATAGGCTTCAAACCTAAGATAATGTTCCTTTCACTTGTCATGGGATTTGGGTCATTTACACTGACTGCTGCTTCTCTGAATATTTGAGGGCATACATTATGGAACTTACTAGCTTGAGTTTTGTGATTTGCTTTATGCTTTCTCAACTGTTCTTAGCTGATTAATCACTGTAGCTGTTGGATACCAAAGCAGAGGTATTAACTTCTAGGAATTCTGTTTCTAGACTGTCATCTCTCTTATTACAGGATGTTATCTAGTTTTGGAGATGGACAGCTGAAAGCCTCCACATAGTTCCCTTGCCAATGTGCTAAATCTGGGTTCTAAAGAAACTGTTCCAAGCAGTTAGCATTATCTATCCAGTCTGCTGCACCAGCTGTGACTGTCATAAAAAATACCAATTATTATAGTGAATTTAATGATGTTGCCATTTTTACACTGGTAACAGAGTAGGAGTTCACTGATACATGCGTATTACATACCAGACCCACAGCACGAGCACTATTTGCTTGCTGTACATAGGTTGGACTTGAACCAGTAACCTAAAGGTAAAAGTCTGTTTCCCATTATTGGTCATCTGATCCATGCAGCTTTCTATCTTTTACATGTTTGATAAATCACGCAAGCTTGTAACAAGACAAAGATGTTTCTTGGACTATATACTGTACAGAATGATCCTTCGTCTTCCAGATGTTTGTTTATTTTTGGCAACATGCACTTTACTAAAAAATTGAAACAGAAATGATTCTATATCACTTAATGATATTATTCTCCATAGGTTTTTTTGGGGGGGTGGGTTGTATTTCCTTTGCTACTCTAATTAAAATTCTTTATGAAAAATCACAAAGCAGGAAGAATATTGTAGAGAAATACAATAAAGCATGTTTAACTTTGCCAATAGTTGCAAGTCTTCAAATCATAATCAGCCTTCCAAGCCAGATTTAATACACGGCGTAAGAAAACACTGAAAGGGAATCACATCACCTATCTTTAGCTATCTGGCTATGTGGTTAATAGTTACCCTACCCTGTCTTTGCAATCAATCAAGAGATTCAGAGAATACCAGTGCAGAATATTAGCCACAGAACATGCCAAAGGAGAATGATATCTTTCCTAAGATTGCATGGAGTATCTATTTTTGCCCCTCCTATATTTATTCAGTGTGACTATATTTACAAATGAAACTGCTTAATGTGGATGACCAGTTGAGAGGCACTTTCAGGTACAAAAGTCAAGAGAACAGAAGTCTGAACATATCAATGAGCAACAAAACACAATTGGTAAAAGTCAACTTGCAACTTCAGTCATCCCTAGGCTAGGCATTCAGTCTGTGCTAGCATCCTTTCACAGTCACCAGAGAACAACACGAAACTTATGAAAAGCAGCTCTAGCCACTGACCACAGATGCTTCTTTTAGGATGGGCTCTTTAGGTATCTATCTCTCACCATTGGCTGAAAAGGAGGCGAGACAAATGAAAAGTTTTTTAGGATTAGAAACGGCTCAAGAGGCTGAGCTGTGAAAAAAAAAAAGATTAAAGAGTATCTGTGGGCTAGGAGTCAGTAGGGATGGAACAGAATAGAAACGTAGACAACAGTAACCTATATGAGGATTACGGACCCACATAATATATGCAAAGCAATAAAATACAGAAAATAAACAGATTTAAAGAGGTAAATTGCAAGGCTGAAAGTCATCAGTTGCCACATTTTTCTTCTAAGGTGGTGTAATTCCAGTGACAGATGTTTTGTTTGTTGTTTTATGTCTACGTCTTTTAGGATCAAAGTTGATATATTACATGTAATAAATTTAAATCTACAGGAGAATCTGAAGTGTGTCCTGTTTCAGTGCTTCTTTTACTGCAAAAAATATACTTAAACAAAAGTGCAGAACTTAAAAAGAAACATTATAAACTGTAAGGGACAGTTGTACCACACACTGACCCATCAAAAGGAACTAGTTTCCCCCACAGCTGTTCTGAAACTACCAAAGGCTTACAAGAAAATGTCTAATTATGGTAGAGGTTTTTGGTTTGTTTTTCTTTCCAAATGGGGCTCGTATTTGTTTGTTCTTTAATTTTGCATTTAAGGTCTTCTTTTCTTCTGTTGTTCTATCTCAAAACTAAATAGATCTGTGAGCTATTGCATGTTAATGCAATAACTACTTAGATTGCAAATTACACAGCTCAGATAAATTTTCATTTTCTTGTACAGAGCTACATAAATAAGTTGTGTGGAGAAATTAGTGTAATAAAACTCAATGAGATGATGGGGAAGGGGAAGGTGATATTTGTTTACAAAATTTCTCAGTAAACTGATTTTACCTACTCACACTCATTCTCTCAGATTTTAATCACTTGCCCATTTACACCCACATACTCCCACGTACCTAAAAGTGTATGCCTGAGTGGTCTGGCCAGGATCACCTGTATTCAACACAGAAGACAAGGGACAGAAGCTATTGACTCCTTATAGTGCCTCTGGGGTTCTTCTTGGCAAGCATTGAAAACTAATCTTTGAACAGGTTTTTATCTCCTTTAGGATTCACTGGCTGTTATGGGGCAGTCGTTTTCCCTCAGAGTCTTGGATACTCCAGCATCCATGAATCTTACACCAGGTTGCTCCCCATTGCCTCCTTTGCATCATTGGGAATGTAATTTCACAATGGCCAACACAGAAAGGAATGGTATATATTTTATTCTACAACCTTATTTCCTGTCTGCTGGTGGTAGGATGAAGGGTCTTCACCGAGAAGTCATCTGTGCTGTGATGTTATCAGGGTGCAGGACCTTTGATTTTGGCATAAACAAGACATTCCTCCATTTTGCTACTGGGAACAGTGTTCTGGAAGTGGTGCGGTTGGGTACAGTGTCCTTCATTATCAATACAGGCCATGCTTTTAACCCTTTAAGCCTTCTAGGTTTTTTAAGTTATTTTGTTGTTTCTGCTGTGTCTTACATACACATACACACATAAATTTCCTTTCATACTTCAGTCAGATCAACCTTAATATTTAAGTTACAGAGCTCTAGATTTGTTAATGCAGTTCTCTACAAATTAATATCTGTGGCTTCTGCCTTGGAAAATTTAGGTAGACTTTGAGGTTCTTATAATTAGTCTTAGAAAGAGAAGTAGTCTCTTTAGCATCGTGACCACAGAATATCTAAAAGCTTCTTGTCTCAAAAGCAAGTGTATTTGTGTCATGTCTGATTTTAGCTGAGTAAAAACATTTATGCTGCACAGCATTGCTACAGAGATTTTACTTACTAATTCTGTTGTCTGAGAATGAAGGAAGTCTATATAAATGGAGCTAATCTGGATTTCCATAAGTACAAATGAAGTCAAAGTCTCATTCCAGCACTGTATTTGAAATTACAGATTTTATTTCTAACATTCTGCATTGAGGGCTATGTAATATCTAAGTTAGCCTACAGCAGATGTTTCTTTGGAACAGTGCTGAAGTTTTGCAAGATATAAAATTTCAAAGAGAAACATGCCATTTTTAGAAACCAGAACAGGGCTCTTTGCACTATTATAAAGCACAAAAGGACTGAAAACTAGTCCCAGCTATTTAATGAAGATTTCCACAGGAGCTTCTGCTGATCCAAGCCACAAAGTAGACATACACAGCCAGACAAACCAAGTTGGAGATCACTCAGATGACCAGAGTATCTACCAGAAACTTTGTCAGCCCTCAGACCTGTGGTAAGGACCTGCATCAGCTGGACTTCCAGAGGTCACTGTAAAGGAGGGTTCAGGGTCACAAGCATATTTCCTCATGCAGTCCAGGCAGACCAGGCACTGCTGGAGCTGAACATGCTTTTGCCCAGTTCACCAGCCTGGCTTTTCCTAAATGCACTGTGATTTCTTTGAATCTGAACTACAACCAAAAAGTGTTAGAAACATGAACAAAAGGGACTAGACTCACTCCGCTTAACTTCAGACATGGAGTTTAAGTGTCCTATTTAGTAGCTTAGTCTCCTTACAATCCGGCTGGAGACAGTGGAGGAGGAGTCACTTCCTGAGGGTGTTTCAACACACATAGGTTGTGAATCAACTTCCTGAGGTGCCTGTCCATCTTCCTTTGACTGTAAAGGAGACCATACAGAGGCAACCTTATTTTTTACCAGACTGCAAGGCCAAAGTCTGGTGTCAGATCTGCTCTTCCTCTCATTTCTACAGCTTATAGCACAAAGACATTTCATCTGATTTGATACAATCCAGTACATGCATGTAGCCTGCAGTGAACAGACGTAGTGCTCTCAAGCTGCTATATCTCCAGAACTAGAGAAGTTTCTAATAGTTTAGGTTTGTCTTCTCAGTGTGGACTGTTGTGCTATATAGAAATGCCTTGTCAGTGTAAGATCAGTTAAGATTTAGTGACAGGTCCAGTATATGAATATGGTGCAAGGAAGAAAGTGCTGAGGACAGGGGCATGGGTGTGATGCATTTCCTGCCACTGGGAGGGACATTCTGCATCATAACAATAGGCATTGCTACACAACTCTAAAAATAAGGAACACCAATATCGAAAAAGGAATAATAATGATAGAACGTTTTTTATGCACATTGATTTTTTGTATTTCCTACTTTTTCTTGAGCATATGGTCTAAGCTCTACATCCAGGATCAATAGCTGCAGCTATTTTATCCACAGCTATTTCCCCTTCTATTAAAAAGAGCTAAATCAGGAGTGGAAGTTGAAAAGCAGAAATTGGAAGCTGATTCAAGCTTAAATCTCCTGTAAAGAAAATCAGAGCCAAAACCACTCTTGAGAAGTAACATTCAAAGTAAATTTTCAATCCCCAGAATTCTGTGATGTTACAATAGGGACTGTGCTGCTATGAAATATATATAATTACTGCAGTACCATTTCTATACTATTGTTTTACTTTAAACGAAACAAAAAAAAATGGTACAAGTCATTAAAAACAATAACTATGCTGATACTAGTGGACAGTCCACCAAGTCTTTAAGCATCTAACAAGATACTAGGTTGCATTGAGGAATCTAGGGAAAGAAATTCAGTGAAGTTTTACTTAGCTAACTCAGGTGCCTGATACATATTGTGCAGCTAAGGATTCTGGCAGAAATTGCAATAGGGCTTTACAGTTATGCATGTTCCAAAGAATTTATTGAGCTATCTATCTCACACTTAAAGCTATTTGTGTAGGGAATGAGGCATTCATGCACCTAAGTAATTCAAAGAACTCATCTGCTATATTCGCAAACCTGTTTTACTCTGTTTCAGTTCAGATGAAAACAAAGGTGCTGGTTCTCCATTCATCCAAGAAGCAAGAGATCTGAGATGTAAGTTACTAGCCTGAGGAGGCTGGCACTCCAAAAACCTCTGTTCCAGTAGACATCCTAACCACCAAACGGGGGCCAGAGGCAAGTTTGGATGAGATGTTGAAACAAAGCCAGAATACATCCAAAGAGGCAAAACTCATGGCAGGAGAAGGAGAACAAGCCAAAGGAAACATGATTATGTAGCCTGATATGAAAGGAACTGAGACCTGGGACCTTTTCAAAGGAATATTAATGTCCCATGCATTAGACAATCACTAAACAAGAACAAAGACAGAAATGACTCAGAGCAGACTTGGAGCAGAACCACAACACTCCCCCCTCTGAGCTGTGTACCAAACCGTGCTCTGGATTCTGTTTTGATTGGCTTTAAAATGATTCTTATCTTAAATGATTTTTAAATGGGATAGAAATGCACACGTTATTTAGCTTAACAGTGTTCAGAAAAAATATATAGCCATGGGTACAATTTAGGAATTTGGGGTAATTTTCTAAAATATCTGTATCCTTGTTTCATACCCCACGTCAGTAGGGATGATGCACACTACTTCTTTCTGGAAGAAACCACAAAACTGGAAGTCTGGGAAAAAGAAAGGTTTAAGTGACCAGGGGAATTGAGGTAGCAACCATCTACTGTAAAAAGTCTATGTAATCTCACTGTGGAGTTTCAGCTGCCACCTCTCTCATGGGAATTTCAAACATTGTGATAGTTACTTTTAAGCAATGAGCCCTTGCTGGGCCAATTTAGGTGTTTTCAGACCAGGACAACTACTTCGAGAATCTTACCTAGTCTGAGACAAGAAAAAGGATGTAGTTACTCTGTTCAGCTAAGGTAGTGGTAACTAATGGCACGCCCAGTATCAGAGTTTTAGGTGCCTAAGAATATCTTAGCCAGTACACTTAGTCTTTATAACATTTTATGTAGCTAAGTGGGTGAGACAAGCTCTTCTTGGATTGTTGTACTAGAACTTAGGCACTAACACGCTATTTCAAATCCTTCCTCTTCATCTTGTGGTATTTCTGCTATTTGCTTTTGCTATATGACAAAACAGTTGAAACATCACTCAGGTATTTCATGACTACTTTTACTCACAGAAATGTTCACCTTTTGTGAACACATCTGTATGGAAGCATATGGAATCAGTTATGAACAGTAACAGTTATGAATGTAAGAGCTGTAGTCAAAGCCTTTCTGAAAAAGTAGAAAATTTCCTATTTGGGGATAAAGCTTCAAATGGTAAATTTAATTATCTATCTTATCAACTATGTAGTTATCTGACTTCTATATTACTTGTACTGATTTATAAGTTTTTTAAAAGTGTATACGACATGTTCTGAAAAGTCATTGCATATCTGTCTTGAAATCTTTTTTAATCAGATACCTGCTACAAAGGTAGAAACAGCAGTGTAAGCTTCTCTTAACTGTGCAGAATGGTAAGAGGGAGTTCTTGCACAAGTAAGATCCATCTTCGTGTGTGTTAAGGTAGCAGCAGAGATGCTTTGTGTGTATGCACACGTACATATAAGTGAATGTGTGTGTATGACTCAAGTTCTGAGCTTTGTGTAGGCACCTGAATATTCTATTATCAGTTTGATTCAAATTCAACAAGCTAGTGTGGGATCAAATATTAGGCTTTCACAGTGCTTGTTTCTGATTATTTTGTGGATTGTACTTTCCAGCTCACCTCTTTTGTATACACAGACCCAGACCAACATATATTCAGCTCCCTTGTTTTGCTGTTTATTCAGTGCTAGGATAACTCCCTTGCTTCTCAGCCTCACTGATAGCCTATTTTATTGATGAAAATATTTTTCTGATACCCCTGTATTTTCACTTCTTATTTTTCTAACTTAGCTTTTCCTACTTGAAGGAAAATGGACTGGTTATGTTTAACAGGCATTGTAATCAAAAGTTTGCAATATGGTTTTATTAGAAATCAGTAGCTGATGTATATAGGAATCTTTCTCCACAATTTGTTTTTCTCACACACTATCCAAACAAAGTTTTAGTTTCAAAGGGGGAAAAACTCTGAGCCTTCTGTTTTACCAGGAAGAAGCTTACACAAGAATGCCTCTGACAGTCTGGTTTTATTGTATCCATTTTAAAGAAGGAAATCCGTCTTTGTATATGTTTGCAGAGCAGTTGGGACAATGTAGACCAAATCTTGACTGGGGCCTCTGGACCCTATTGTGATATAATTATTCATTGAAAATAGTAATGGAACTTACAGTGAAGAAAAGGGGTGATACAGCAGCTCATGTTTATAGTGTTGTAACTGTCAGTTTCAGAAGATAAATCCGACACAAATCTTGTACACTACCTTACAGTGACATTCCTTTGCAGTCTCTTTCTCCTTTAGGGCCTTGGAATTTCTTCCTTGATAATAGGTTTTTCTTTTACATTGCCTTTTTATACCATTATCTGTGAAAGAGTTGATATTGTTCTCTCTAAAGTCTCTATACACGTTTTATTTCTGAGTGATATATTGATTGAGTTTTTTCAGTAACAATTTCCCTTTGGATGAAAAGCTTGAGCTAGGTCTTCCATGTCTCACTAACCTGGGAACTTGGAAACCACAGATTTTATAGCACAAATTTGACCCATCTAATACATGACAATGCATAGCGTTGAGGATTCAATACAATTCTCCCAAGTAATTCACAGCTACAAGTATTTTCCGCATGCAAAAGCTTTGCATTAAAAAAAGTGTTCCATGTACACGTATTGAATACAATGAAAAGAGTGCAAGAAATGAAACAGATCTTCTGACGTTAGCAGGCAATGCTAGATAACCTCTGATTTCCATTGTTAAGTAATTTTTCCAAACCTTAAAGTTACTCTACAATCTAGGAGAAAAATAGACAGATTTCAAGTGGAAAAATATCAACAGCTCTTATCCAGATAAAATGTTCTCGGAAAGATTTTTGCAAGCCAGTGAAATGTGTGTGTATATACACGCATACACTTCATTTTTGGCATACATACTTCACAAGGAAAAATACTTCCAGAGTATGAGAACTAGAAAAGAAGTCATGAACTTGGACTCAGTCACTTTTTTTAACTTTATTAAGCTGAAATTTTGGTGCTAACCCTGAGACGGGTGCTTAGGGTCTATCTAAAGTTATTTGAGGAAGATAGGGGTACTGGGTCTGGCTGGGAGCAAGTTAGCTTTCCCCATAGCAGCCCTCATAGTGCTGTACTTTGTAGCTAGAACAGTGTTGATAACACGCCAATGTTTTGGCTACTGCTGAACAGTGCTCGCACAGCATCAAGGCTGTTTCTCCAATCCTCCTCCTCACCTCAAGCTGGTTAGCTGGGGGTGGGGAAGAGGGTGGGAGGGGACATAGCTAGGACAGCCGACCCAACCTGACCAAAGGGATATTTCATACCATATGGCATCATGCTCAGCCATAAAATCTAAGAGAAAGGAGGCTGGGGGAGGGCAGGCTTTGTTATTAAGGCGTTTGTCTTCCAAAGCAACTGCTACGTGTACTGGGGCCCTACTTCCCAGGAAGTGTTTGGACATCACCGGCTGATGGGAAGTAGAGAATAAATCTTTTCGTTTTGCTTTTATTCTGCGCACAATCGTTGCTTTCCTTCATTAAACTGCCTTTATCTCAACTCACGAGTTTTTAATCTTTATTTCCCCCTCTGTCCCTCTGAGTAGGTGGAGTGAGAAGGTGGCTTGATGGACACCTGGCAACCTGCCCAGGTCAGCCCACCACAATAGATATCCCAGGAGAATGATTCTTACTTGTCTTGGAGGATGGTCTTGGGATACAATGCCTAATTTTAGCCAGATAGAATGAGTAGAAGGAATCCCTCCATAATTACCTTTACCTCTAGGTCTTTCCTCATTTTGGTGGTTACACATTGAATGAGTGACTACAGTACACAATGGATAACATTCTGGAAAGGGCATACTGACATAGGCGCTTTAGTGTAATTCCTTAAGATGCACAGGTACCTAATTCCCAAAATCAACAGGAGCAACACACTGAATGCATCTGAAGTCCAAGTCAGTCTCTGGGACCTGCTCAAAACCAGTTGGGCACACAACCTTGGAAGTTTTCATTTCTCCAATGAGTCTACAAATGTGTTAAACAGAATGATTTATATTTGCAAATAACTGAATTCTAAAATCTTGAATTGAAGTCAGCAACAACAGAAAATACTATTTTGTTTTTTCTCCACTATTTCAGAAGGCTAAAGACATGATTCAGAGTTCTCTAAAAGGAAATCCAGGCCTTAAATCAGGCCCTAAAGAGTTACTGTACACATGCTAGATCTAATGAAGGCCTGCTGTTTGTCTGGGTCTCTGTGGTATTGCTCATCATTTAAGCTATGCATAATAAAAACTAACCCGTGACCTTGCAAAAATACTGGGTTTTACATATACAGCCACTTGTGTAGTTCACATCTTTACAATAAAAGGGAGCAAAGAAAGTCATAACCACGATCAAGAAATCAAATGTATTCTGTTTAAAACTTGAGTGACATCAATAATATTCAGTGTCTAAAAGATAATGTGCAAGACTGACATGCGTGTCTATAAAAGCTGCTTGATTTCTACAGCACTAATCACTCTGAGCTCTCCTGGGTTTAGGGGAATTGTGAATGCTTGGGTTTCTTTTGGGTGGTACATGGTAAGAGGAATGTAAGCAAAAAGATTTTGGCTAAACATCTAGAAAAAAAGGCTCTCTCAGGGAGGTTCATCCATATGCAAAGTAACATTCCTTCCAACTGCTATGATGGATGACCTTCGCTTGATGAATTTTAAGAAGGCTGTCTGAAGAGCTCAGTAATGGGAGACAATCCTCCTCTGGAAAAGAAGTTTACAAGACAAAATGAAAAGACTTTTTGGACTCTGCCTATTCCATGCTTCCCTAAAGAAAGCAACTTGTGAGAGGACCTGTTGTATCATTTCTTGTGGGGTGCAATATTGATCATCCTGCGTATCCTTTCAGCTGGAAAAGAACGACAGGAGCCTTGCCTTGTCTCTATCCTTTACTCAGAAACTTGGAAAGGGGCCGCTCCATGCTTCAGCATCATAGGACCTCACAGATTGAGCACAGCACAGGAGAGTCCCACCTACCATTCAATGAATTACTAAAAAATCTGTTGTTTAAATGAGAAAATCTCTGTGGTGAGGCATATACAAAATAGCCTCTTCCATTTCTGGGAAAGAAGCCATTTCTGTAGGACTGATAAAGGCTTAATTTTTAAAAGCAGAGACAGACAGGAACTGTGACTTATTAGTCAGTGTGAAATAGAGAGAGCACAAGTATTCAGTGGCTAAAAGTGGGGATGACTTTATCTGGGAAGAAAGCTCAAGTGCATGGGTATGTAAAGAGCTTTGATTCTGCATGGCACAGGGAAGCAGGCCAAAGGCAAAGTAATTTCATTAGAGCAAAGTTCTTCTCAGTCCTTCTTAGATGAGAAAATTTATTTCCTCCAAACTGTAAGGTTCTGATCTTAGTGCAAACTTTGAGATGATTTTTATTTCTTCAGTTCTCCAGTTTGGGGGTATATTTATTCTTAAATTGCCTCTGTCCTTTGATTTCAAGGCTGCTATCCAATTTTGATCTCACCTTGATGAAAGACTAGTTCCTATCCCTCCTTCTGCAATTGTGAATCACTCAAAGGAACATAATTTCATGAATTATGTACTGTTATACCAAAAAGTACTAAAATATCATTTAAAATATTATATATTTAAATTATTATTTAAATGTTATATTTTTCACTCAACTCCTATTGCACTTAATGCTGAATCCTACAGTGCATGTATCACCTTCAGGAAAGTTGTGGCCATGTCTAAGCAGCAGAGTGAGATTAAAATTAATGTAGAGAAATACAGGAACATAGAGGGGGAAGGAGGCATTTAAGTCAACAAAGAGTCCCTTGCTTGTACAGGCAACACATCTTGCTATTTCATACTATAACAGAATTTCAACGTTTTTATTCAGTAATCTTTCTTACTTTCCTGTTTTTCAATTCAAGTGCTTTCCCTTTTCTTTTTTACTTCCTTCTGCCCACTTTCCTAACAGAAATAGAAACCACTAGCATTTATAGCCTGAAATATTTATATTGAACATATCTATTACTATAAGAAATGACCTCAGGAAACAGCATTTTACAACCTCACTTAATGGGGAATGCTGGATGCCCTATCTCAGCTTCCTCTGTGCCTCATCCAGACAGATAAATCACAAGGACAATCTCCAACAGAATTTGTGGCAATGCAAGGAGAGCTGAGGGAAGCATGGTAGCTTTCACCTGCTCTCAAAGATTACCACAAAAAAAAAAAAAAATCAGGAAATATTTTGGCCGCATTGGTATATTGGGGAAAATGTGAATGAACTATGGTGTGTTATTAGTACAGAAAACTGTTGATCAACCAAAGGCAATAGCAACCACATGAGTAGATTTCTCTGCTAAATGTTTTCATGGCCAAGAAAAACTCATCGGTAGCCACTGCATTTGTGCACTTTGGAAAGATAAAATAAATGAAGTTCTGATTACCTCTAATTGATCAGACTGCTCATTTTCATCATAGACAAAGGGGTGAGGCAGTTCTCCAAGCGGTATGTCATAGAACTCAGAATCATAAATAACGGTATCAGTGATAGGCGCAGCTCCAACAGACTCGAAGATAAAAAATCCCAGAAAAATATTTATAAAGGTCTGCATTCTGCTTTCTTTTCTGAAAGAGAAGAAAATGGTCAAAATGGGGATAATCTGGTATTTGCAAGGAATCTATGAAAATTTAATCTCACAAATACAGTACTTATATGTAGGCAACAATATTTCTTATGGATAACTCATATTTATTCATGATGACTCAATGGTTTATTCAGTTTTGCTTCATGAAGAGTCCCTGGATCTGAGAATTTCTGCAGACTGCTTTGGTCATACTAATATTTAGATAATTTAGGAAAGACCTATTCAGTTTTATTGGTATAAAAATAATCTGACCTCAATGAGAAAGTACCTGAAAAGGTGAAAGGAAGATATATATTCATCTTTTTCCCATTTCATCTAACTTCACCTATTTCCACTGCAACATTAGAAAAGGGGTTTTGTGAAGCTAGCCAAAAGCTAAATTATTACATTATTTTTGTCCATCACAATAAAATAATCTTTTGAAATGTACAACAATGTAATTTTGTCTTTCTCCTCCACCATAAAAAAAAAAAAAATTAGAAAACATTAGGACCTCTTTCTTTGTTGTCTCTGCATGAGCAAATCAAAACACTTTTCACCCAGTAGTTGTTTTGCCAAAATATAATTTTAATTGTCTGAATGGTGTGTCATATTTGGACCATCACTTCTGCAATGATCTGGGGATCAATGTAAAAAATAGTCTGTGTCCTCCATATCCCTGTAAGGGACAGTACTCTGCATTCCTTCGTTATTCAATCAACATCATTTTTAAAGTAGTGAGAAATGGTAGCACAGTACAGTCACCTGTTCTCCTTGGAGAACAGAATTGTAAAATAGAATTATCATTCATTTAAAAGTTTCATATTTTAGTAAAATAAATAGAAAATTCATGCTAGGCTTGAATATTAGTGTTTATGCATTCCCTATTCCTTGTAAAACTGATGTATTCACTCTTATTGTATAAGATGCCTGACACAAGGCTCTATTCAGCATTCTTTACTTACATCTTGATTTAGCTACAGCTCTCACTAATTTCACCAAAAACACAGACAGTGATAATGAGTAGTGCATAAGTCTAATAAATTGTACTCCTGATGTGGTGCCATAATACACACACTTAAAAATTTCATTTTTAAACTGTAGCTACTTGAAATAGATTAAGTATAAGAAATGCATGAGACATCTTTTTGAATGTGTGTGCTGAGCAACAAGCTGAATTTTAGCTTCATGAAAAGAGGACTTTATGAAGCTGGTTTAGGCATGAGGATATGAAATTCCTCTGGGGATGGTCAGCAACACAAGGCGTTCATTTTTCCCTTATTTGCTTTATTCAAAAAGACTTTTCAGCTGCTGCTGGGAGAAGCTTGAGTCACTTGGGATTGTATTTGAGAAGACTTAGTTGAATTGCACCTTTCAGTATTCGCTTCCAATATTACTAAAGGTATTCTGCTTCGTTACAAAAAAATGAAATGAAATTAAAAAAAAATAAAAATGCAACCAACCTCTGAAATAAACTGAAGTATACTGGAGCTTGATTTTTTTTTTTCTTTATATTTTCTACCGCCTGCTTTTGACAGGACTAGTTTCAGTCTTATTTTTCTTTTGCATGTCATTTATCCCAAATGATTCAGCTATAAAGGATGTTATCTATTAACCCAAAATGTAATACTAACATATCTGGTGTAATTTTTCCTCTGAATAAACAATTCCTAAATAAAAAATTAATCATTATTCAAAATTGTTTTTGTTTCACATTGCCTAGAAATAAAAGGTTTTTAAGGAGTATAGGGCTTGATAAGTATTTCATTTTGTATATATATCGACAAAACAAGCAAATATAATGGTAATTTCTGTGAAAAAAAATTATTTACCTATGACTATAGTATCTGCACTAACTTGCAGAGTTTGCATGTCTCTGTACTTCCCTTATGTGTAATATATTGGAACACACTGTAATGATATTGGCATCTGCAGTAGCTGTAACATCAAATATTTTGATGAAGATTATGTACTCCTCTCACAGGAAGGAACTAAGACATATCCAGGGAAAAATAAAGTCTCCTCAATCTGCAGCCTTTGAATCAGTATTATGCATGATAAAATAAAACAAATACTATACAAATATTTCCAGCATTAAAAATCCAATTAACTGTTCTAAGAGAGAAGTACCAAAACTTACCTTTAGCTTCCAATCTCTAAAATGGCATGGAGTTACTCAGAATGCAGAGCCAGTGGTATTAGACCCTGACCAATGGCAGTGGCATTCTGGGGCTGTGGGAGGTGGTACAGCTTCTAGCCTCAACTGGAGACCTCAGCCCAGGGAGTTTCTCGGACTTCAAACACCTTTATGTTTGATTTTGCTGAATCAAATTTTAGCAAGGTCAAACAAAGTTTTATTGTAAGCAAATGGCATTTATTTCATGTCACAGCTTTTTACCCTTTCCCCTCAAATTTCTTATTGCTCCTACCAATATACCAATAACAGTTGCATTCTGGAAACAATCTTTTGGGTGTCCTGATAATCTACAAATTCATATTTTCCAACATCCAAAATCAAGGCTTAAGCAAATTGGATTACACATGAATATTTTTTTCCTGTATGTAACATTTCTATTTTGGGGCTCATTGTATGTGATAATGTTTAATGAATTTCCATCTGCTGTGGGTATTACCTGGTATGTATTTAGAGGTACTTTTTTTTTCCTTTACTTTTCTGCAAGTACTTATGAGGCAATACTCATAGGATCTACTCTTTCCAGTATGTTTTCCCTCTGAAGGGGAAATAGCACTTCCTTAGTAGATATGAACTGCTGTACTATGCTGGAAATGATAGGCATACACTGTAGTGTCATGTGCTTTATTATGCCAGAAATAGGTTTTACAATGTCAACAAAAGTCAAGCTATCTCTTTTCATTATTGATGGTATTTTTTTTATTATCACTTAATTCTGTGCTTGCTTTTACATTTACCAGTTTTTTACACAAGATGCAACCATTCCTCTGAACTTCTTCATCATTCCTCCAACTCTTCAATGAAATACACCTCCTAATATTGTCAATGTCCTATACTAACAGTTAGGAAAAGGCAGAATCCATTCCTTATCTATGGAGGAATATAAGGTTCATGTAGAAGATTCTAATGTGCTAAGCAAACCTCATTCCCTTTGCTTTATACAATTTTCACATCAAAATTTTTCCAATAAGAAGGCCATCCTAGAAGGCCAGATTTGTATGAGGCACTGAAAGCATGCTAAGAATTTTAAGCCAGCTCTCAATAATTTGAATGTCCAACATCAGTCTTCTAGTGCCAGCCTAGGGAATCCAAGACATTTGAAAGGGTTTGGCAGATAGATAGGTCAAAGGGTAGAAGAGCAGCAGCTCTGTTTGTTAGCAGATAAGTAGAGGGTATGATATTGTAGGACATATCAAATGGCATTAGGTATTATGTGTGGTTTTGGCCATTGAGTCAAGTCTGCAGTGCCTTACAGTACTACAGCCACTCCTGGATGACAGACTTCTTTCTAAGGAAGGTTCAGCATAATTTGCTTCTATGAAAATGGGAGCCTTGAATCATTAAATCAGATATTTTTAATTTCCTCATTCACAGACCCTTCCCATTGTAAAAGCAGCTTCTTCCATGAAGAATCAGGGCAATAAGTACAGTGCGAGCACCACACTACTGTGTCCTGTTGCTATTCTTTTTCTTCAGGTCAGTAGCTTTGGCCTTAGTTCACTCCTTAAGTTAGTGATCTACTTTCTTTCAATGTCTATGTATGCTCCTTCCTGGCAACAAAGCAAATAGCTATATTTTCTGCAATAAAATGCATTTCACTTTCTTACTGCTACTGGTAATTCTTATGCTGCTTCATGTGCTGAAGTAATTAACATTATTTCACATTTAAGTATTTTATTTGCTGCTGTCCTTGGTCATTTTAGATTTACTCTTCTAAGTCCTCACTCCCAATTTATCGTCTTCATTTACAAAATGTATTCTTTCTACACAGGCCCAGTGTTCATTGATTTCACTTGTACAAAGGACCCCAATCTTGTATTCTTTATCGAAGGAAAATTCTTATCTACAATAAATTCTTCATAACTATATTAATGTTTTTTCTTCATTCTTACACAGCTAAGTTGATTTAGATGTACTGTGACCTAGAGTCTGAAACTTTTGTGTCTTTTGCTCTGTAGGTTTGCTTTTTTTGTTTTATTAAGACCAATGAAGTTCAAACCAGTTTGGCTCTGTATCTTAACTTAATCTTGATTTTAGTGGCTTACTGTATTCCTGTCAGACTACAATATGCTTTGCTGGTCTTGTTTTCCAGAAAAAATAAGCAAGTAAAATTAATTGAAGGCAAATATTAACTTACAAACATCGATATTGCTTCTATTTTTTGTTAGAGCTATGGAAACTTATCTGAAAAAGGATATATTTTATACAAAACATTTTACAAGCTTATGAGCATGATGTTTCATACAGCACACAAACTTTGCCAATAGCTTTCAGACAAAGAAAACAATTTTGTTTGTCTCAATGCTTTAAGGAACCAGAACTTGGAGATTGAATGGTGTATCTGTAGAGGACACGCCTTAGTTGATGCTGGAATTAATGTTTGGTATTTTGTTCCAGCTTGGATGCTAGAAGTCCTGATGCTAGCAACCCTAAACTAGCTAGAAACCCAAGAGACCCAACATTTATGCAGTTCAAGAATATTATGCCATTAAAAGCAAAGGAGAAGAAAGACTACATATAGCCCTTGTGATGTTGCTGAGCAGAAAGACAAGCATTTAAAAAAG
Organism: Nipponia nippon; assembly: GCF_047370975.1. Taxonomy (NCBI): domain Eukaryota; kingdom Metazoa; phylum Chordata; class Aves; order Pelecaniformes; family Threskiornithidae; genus Nipponia; species Nipponia nippon. Next base: position 49,691,644 of record NW_028262347.1, read on the forward strand.
CTCACAGAAAATCTGTGCTTGAGCTAGGAACTGATTCAGATCACTGCCTTGTGCTTTCTGAATCCTGTTATCACAGAAGATAATGAAATTCCTGAGTCTGACTAAAGGACATTTGGAAGTGAGCTTTTCATGTCCTCTAATTAGTCCCTTCACTGACACTTGGTTTTTTTCCAGATCCTTTGGCCTTGTGCAGTTTAAGTAATGTCTTGCAAACTTCCCCAGTTGTCTCTAAATCTTGCTGTCTGACTTACTAACTTGGGCTTGATTAAAAGCTCACTAAAGTTAATGGAGAGTTCCATCACATTCAGTGGTTTTTGGAGCATGATTTCAGCTGGAAGCATATCCAGCTGTGGTCATTGCCTAACACATTCCTAGCTGAAATGCATTCCCATTGTATAATTGCTGGCAGTGCTAAATGAATTAATTTATTCCCTTGTTTTTTGAGAGGGCTTTGTTTCCATTTCAGTTCTCCCAGTTCTTGGAGGTGCAATGACTCCTAACTGTGTTCTTGAACTCAGTGCCAAAGCCTCAGGGTTGTCCTATTCTTGTTTTTCCAAAACCTTGATTATAAAGCACTGAGCCTTTGATTCAGACTGTCAGCATCCATTTGATATAAATATAATTTTTTCTTTATTTTGTTTTCTTTTGGGCCTCACAGATTCATCCCCAGGAACTTGTGATAAGAAAGAATGTGTGGGAAAAATACAAGCTTTGCCATAAAATGAAAAATCCTGTCTGACCTTCAGAAAGAATTTGTGTATGGTACTAAGTTTCCCTCTCGGCACCCTCTCAGTCTGTCAGCCTGAACAGAAGTACAGGTCTTTAGTCTGCGGCATCAGATCTGGAAAGTTCTAGTGCTGATTTTTAACAAGGAGGGCAAGATGATATCCAGTTTTGGAAGGAGTGATGGAAGAGTCCCAAAATGAGTCATTCATTTGGTTGTTTCTACTTGGCACCTGGCTAAAAGATGCTCCTGGTCTGAAACTATAGAGTAAGAGCAATAAATGAAGATGTTGATGTATTTTCATATAAAACAATAATAACAAAATGAAAAATCACCTTCTCCTGGGCCAAGGACCAGTCTACATAAGGGAGAGGAAATACATGAGTGTTCCAGTACTGGTGACAGTTAAGTTCAGCTGCTTAGGCTACACAGTCCCTTAAAAAGATGCACTGGGTTTCCTCCAACTCTTTTTCCACATTCTGTGACCAGAAGTGCATCTGCCATATGAACAAAATGGGATCACTTGCATTATGTGATGGGGACAATTGTGTTTTGGTCATATGTGGGAGATCTGTAAGTATTCATTTCTCAAGATATGCTATGTCTCATGACCAAAATGCAGGTAACATTAGCATGTTAATATTAGCATTAGCTTGTTAACATTAATGTTAGTGTGACAAAGCGAATGTGGGGCACTTACAAAAGAAGGTGGCAAAAAATAGTCAGGTTGTCTTAGTATAAAGCACTGAGTGTAAGCCAAAGGCTATAGGATAGGCTCACCAAGCAGAGGCAAGAGCCATCTATTCCAAATAAAGCTGTTATGACAATGTCACTTCAGTGGGTATAGAAAACATTGGTCTTACAGTTTAAATTTGATATTTTTGGCAGATTCCTTATATATTTAAACCTATGCAAGGGTCATTTCTAGAAAAAGAAGGCTTGTGGTTTTTCCCTAAAAGCCCTGTATAATATGTAGTTTATTTTTCATATACTGGGAGAGGATTCATAGTTGAAGTAATAAAATGTCATACATTGTGTCACTTTGGTTACTGATTTATATATACTATTTAATTTTTGAAATTTTTGCTCCTTTTTAAATGACTATAAACTGTTATCTATTTAAGTCAGGTTTCAGATTATTTGGTGGCACACATGTACCCTTTATTAATAAAATGCCCACAATGAATGCTTGTTTCCTTTGACTTTACTGTAGAGAAAAGACCGCAAAGTAGATGTAACTCCTTCTACAGACATTCTAAACTATTTGGAAAAACACCTATTACTGTGAACTTGTAAAAATTTTATTTTAGAATTTAAAATATGGTTTTTCAACCAATACCCTCTAACCTGCATATATGTACCTCAACCTAATCCAGTTGGATAGTTTTTAGTTTTCTAAATAAAAGTGGTATTTAGCACTCCAAACTATGTCCACTGAATGTTCATGAAGAACTTTACTAAGGCACATAGCAAAGAGCTTTCCCTTTTTGCACCTGGATCCATCTTCTTTGACAACCTATTTCCCTCAGGCCTTTAATGCTAGAATCCCCCAACATTTTCATGAATGTTATACACTGTACCAGAGAGTCTTCGTCATGTCCAAACAAATGTTTTTCTCAGCTTGTTCTGGGTGGGTGACGTTATTATTTACTGAATCGTTATTTATTATTTATTTTCCAATGTTAAATATGTGGTCAGAATTATATTGAACAAAGAGAAACCACTGTGTGAAATCCTGGATTCACTGAAGTTAGCTACAATCAATTTCAGGGCTAAAATTCAAGCAAGTATTTTAGAGTGTTTCCTTCTGAGTTGCTGAACGCCCCTACTTTTCTTTCTGTTTGTTTGTTTGTTCTAAAGGCATAGTGAGAGGATGAAGAGGTAGGAAGCTGCTTTGATACATCCCTTGCCTGCCTCAGTATCACTTGCATTTCATGAATTGCTGGATTGTGGAACCTCGTTCACCCTAGGACCCTGGGAAAAGGAGTGCATCATACGAACCTCGCTGGGACTAGGGAACAAAGGCCAGAGAACAAAAAACCAAATGTCTCAAAGAGGAGAAAGGAAGGAAATCATGTGTCTGCAGAAGGGATTAGCATTTCCATTTTGCTCATCAAAGTTAAACAAAGTACAAAAGAAGGATTTAGAGTGCTCCAACTGTTCCATCCCTTGTGCAAATCACCATAAACAGGAGGAAAAAGAGAGTTAAACAGAAAATGTGAGACAGCTACAATTGTTTTTACTAGTAAAGTCTTGTTTAGGTTTAATTATTTCTGCATAAACAGTGAATGCAAGGAAGGAAAAAAGCTCTTTAATGAGTCACAGAAATAACTAAAACTCCATTACATATGGATCAACTCAAGTGCCTTATTTCTCACCTCAGTTTGCCTGATTTTCAGTTCTTGATGGTGAATTCCCTTTCAATTCACATACCCTTAGAAGCTGTTACTCTTTTCCTTTAAAGTTACTTTTATTTTCACATCTTAATTCCATGGTTGATGTACGCAGATTAAAGTGTCTGGTCTTGTAGTATAAGACTTTTTTCCTGTCATTCAAATACTAATTTTTGCTCTTTTGTACTGCCTGTCCAGCCGCATTTTTTTTAAAAAAAAAAATCTTCTAGAAAAAAAATAACACTATTTAAAATTTGTCAGATGTATGCTGGATTATATATCCAGCATTAATATTATAATATTGGTTGCTAGCTGACATCTCAGAATATTTTCATGCAGTCTGGTCTACCAAACTATGATTCTTTTCTAAAAAAGAACACAGAACATTGTTTTCTTGCATATGTAACGTCCATATCTATTTAGACTCTGATTCATCATTGCATTCAATATACCTGGAATTTCTTAGCTGTCAAGAATAAAACATTAGCTTTAACAGGGGCCATGCACATTTACAAAATCAAACAACAAATCCATAGTTAAACCGACAGGAATGGATGGCTCCCACTTTTCTTTTAGAAAGGACGATTTAGAACCTGCAATATCTGCTTCTGAAATTATTAAACTTTGTTGCAAACTATGAGCGTGATCCAGAAGTTATTACTTTTAATCATCTTTAGCCAGACTTGCTGGCATGACTGTACTGTAAAAATCAAAGATCTTCCTTAAACACATTTCCAATTTTACCTCTCTAACATTTGTTTGTATAATCAGTCCATAAGTTAAATCTATCACAGCGTGCTGTTCACTCTTTCTGTATGTTATAAATTTTCAAGCAGATGAAAAGCTTGTCAGATTATTGCTATATATTACATACGAATAAACCATATGGTTAGCTTAGAAAAGCACTTAGAAAATCAGAGAACTCTGTTAATTCAAATTCTGCTAAACCAGGTCTGAAATAGCCTTTATAAAAAATCATATTCCTTGTACCACTTCTTTTTATTTGATTCAAAAGTCTCAAGAGAATATATTTTTCTCAGGATATTTAGTAATTTCAGTTTGGACACAACTGGTAGGTAATACTGAAATACAATCTAAGTTGAGGTTGGCGCTTAAGAGAACATTTTTCTTTGTTCCATGTAAAAGTGCAGAGGAGAGACAGAGAGATGTATTTTCTGAAGATTTGCTGGAGAAATCATAATGGGTCAGGTTTTTTCTACCTTGTTACTAATCCTTTCATACTTTTGAAATTAATTGGGTGAAAACAAATGTGCATTTTGCACTTCATTGGTCTATCAGTTATGTTATATATCCAGTTTATACTGTAGCTTGTTAATGAAGGCAGTGTCAGGAATTCCCACTGAGGCCAAAGACGGGAGTCAGAGCTTCAGACTCACATACTTGGGTTATATTCCACTCACATTAGACAGACTGCCATTCTTCTGAAACCAAATTTACAGTTTGCTGTTTAAGAGGTATAATTTGCATCAGTTTTGAGAAGGAGTTGGGAAAGGAATCTCTGTTCTTTCTTTAATCATAGTTGAACATAAGATAGCACTGCTGAGTATGCAAGCATGTGGTGTGGCAGAACGGTTTTTATTAACATCCAGAACTATTGTCTGCTGTTCCAGCCCAGCCTGTGGACTGGTTGGTGTTAGACCCTTTCAGGAAAACACAGTTCCTGGCCCCAGAGATGGAAAACTTCAGAGTGTTTTTGCTTAGCTAGACAAGTACAGTTCAGAGCTGGGTTATCACGTTTATCGCTAAAAGATGTATGATGTTTTCCTTGGGATGGAAAAATAAACCAGAAACAAGGTTCAATAAGACAAGGATTTGCAATTCACTGAGCACAGGCTTTGTATTATATATTGTATGTTGACATACCCATTTATTCAAAAGAAATGGTGAAGACTATTATCCTATACTTATTTCGTGGATAGAGACTGTAAAAAATTCTATGTAGCATAATGAGGGTCACAGTGTCCTCAATGTCCTGAGTAAATTTGAAATTGAGGACATGAATCAAAGTTGGTTTTCTCATTAGGGTAAATTTTATTCAGTTTCCTATGATGTTTGAATATGAAATTGTACATAGGTTCTTAGGTTTGCATTTTGTACTGTGTATATTGCAGTGTTTTATACCCTCTACATATGCTTCTAAAATGTTCAAAAGATGCTTGTAAAGAGGATAGCATGATTGTTTGTATTTGAATGCCTTCATGTAATCCTACAGTTGTAACATAAAAATGATCTCTGCTTTCAATGAATTTGTTACAAAATACATGAATATTAATTACTTGTAGTATCTTAAATTTTACAATGTTAATACAACTCACTAGCAAGTAATTCTCACCTACAGTGATCCAAAGAAGTCATAATTACTCTAACCTGCATAACATAATCTGGAAATTATTAATGCAGTGTATATAAACTGGTCATTATCATACTTTGCTCAAGCACCAATGTGTCAGACATGCAGTTGTCATTCACGTTATCATATCAGTTGCATCCTTCAATGGCATTTATGCCTTGTCTCTTTTTGATTGTTTCTTTTAGCAGTAGCTAAGTTAGTGGCTCTGAGAGTATTGATCTCAAGGGAAGCTTTACTGACATTAACCTACATTGCTCTGCTGTGATATTTGGGAAACATATTCATTCTCTTAATCTTTTGTGGAATCAAGGACTGAATATAACAGTGTCTAACCCTGGAAGAAGAAAACTGGAAAAATGCTTATTATAAAGCTGGGGTACAAACAGTAAAACAGCTCTCTTTTTCTTCCCCAACTATCTTTAGAGACATGTTTTCAAACAAAAAAAAAAAAGGATTTTCATCTTAAAAGTTATTTTAACTTTTTTTTAAATTATTGTTATTGCATTCCAAAAGCCAGGAATAAAATATATGTAGTATTGGAATATATTTCATGGGATTTTAAAAAATATTAAAATTGTAACCCTACTTGTAGGGTTTTTAAAATATGCTGGCCTGCAAGGCAGATTTTTTTTTCTAATTAATTTAATTGAAGTATATACATTGTAAAATAGAGCTGCAGGTGATATAGTTGAAAGTGATTGTAGCAAAATAGATCTGTCACTATATCCAGATCTGAGCTGAACTTCAGCAGGATTGCTATCACCAGTCCAACTGACTGTCTACAATTTGTTTTCTTCCCATTACTTTAATAACATGGAAATGATTTTTTGAAATTACATATGTTTTCATAGAGTAAGTTGTTGGGGTTTTTTAGCAAAAGTCATTTTTCTTTTTCATAACAGTCTCCATTCTATTTGAAGTTTTCTTTTCTGTTAACTAGCAGTTTCTGACTTTGAAATATTTGATTAAAAAAAAAAAAAACCAACCATGGTCCAGGCTTGCTCCGCAGTAGCAGGAAGAGCACAAAGAGTTTTAGACAAGTTGTAGAGGAGGGGAGCAGCTTCACCACCATGGCCCATGGGATGACTTATGGTGCCAGGAGTGGGAAGAGGGAGAAGGTACACCAGCTTTAGTAGCCCTCCTTACTGCTCCTCCTAGCAAAAGACAGCATTTGCAGGTTAGTTCATGTGACAGAGGAAAGACTATCCTGCTTCACAGATGCATGCAGGTGGCTTGAGTGATACAATAGCTGTACCCACACCAGCACTAGATCGTCTGATGGGGGACCAACCAGGCTAAAACCAAAGATGTATTTTCCAGTAGAGCTTCTGACAGAGTATGGGTCCTGTTAGATGATCCAATCCCAACTACAACACAGCATTACAGGCTCTCTTCAGCTTTTGGAAGCCTGGTTGCAGTTGACAGCAACCAGCCAGCTTCAACTGGCACAATTGAGAGGTACAGGAGGAACCGTGGCACTCAGTGGAGAGAGTGGGAGGTGGATGCTGCAGTCAGGAACATGGGGCAGAAGTGCCTGAGCTAGTCACACAGAGTGAGACAGACAGCTGGCCTGTGCCATAGCTAACGACAGCCTGACTCCAGGACCTATGGCACTGTAAATAAGAGACGCACCATTCTTCTGCCAATATTTCTGTTGTTTTTTTTTTTTTAATTTCTGCTTTAAACTGTTTCATTTCTGAGTAGACTTGGTAACATGTCCTTTGGGACACTAATGCACAAAGAATGTGCGAATCTAGATTTTTCTCATAGGCTTTAAGGAAAAATATTAATTTTCTTTAGCTGTTAGAATTACCATGGTGATTTATCAATTATCTATAAAATAATGTGGCTGTAAACAAGAATGAAATACAATGTTAGCCAGACTTCTATTTTTATCAATTAAATATTTGGAAAACATTTTTAAAAAACTTTTAGTTTGCAGAAAATATCAGCCCAGATAGCAGTTCAGGAAAAGTGCAGATTGCTATTAACATGACAATAAAGGAAACTATCCTTGGTTGAAGAGCGACATATGAATTTCTTTACCATTTTAAAGGCCAGACATTAGTTATATTTTTAAAGGCAAACATCCAAGAAAAATACTTAAATTAATACTTTATGATTAGTTTTGGTTGAACTGTAGTATTAAAACTTTTCTTTTCAGTTTCTATTTGAAATGTATGAGTTGTTTTCCAAAAGTATTTTTCTAATTTATGCACACACACGCATACACACACAGACTCACACAGACAGATCCTGGTAGCTTCACTAAACCTCAAGACAGTGTAATCAAATGGCCATAAAACTTCTGATTTGCAGGATTGTCTTTTAGAGGGTTTTGTTTGTTTGTTTTGCTTCACTGCCTGCACAACGTGTCATTGACTCTCGCTGCTTAAAGTTAAACTGCAATCAGCATTTGCTCAGCTCACCATCTGCAACAAGTTATCGTGTGGTCTCTATTCCATGAGCTCTGTCATCTCTGTGTTGCCATTAACAGAAACAGGATCAGAGTTGGCTGATGAAAGACCTTTTATCTAGCACAGCCAGTATAGCTAAAATACAGGTAAAATTCTTTGTTGAGTGGAATTTCCCCACTGTATATCATCCGGAAGAGATAAACCAAAACTTAAGCACCAGATCTAAGCAAGTGTTAGGAAAATACACAAGCACTGGATGAGACAGAGAAGGGAAAAGGAAAGTTTTAGGGTTCAAAGTAACTGCAGCTGTAGTGTGTCTCGGTGTGCTAATGTCCTGTTTTCACACAAAACTGTGCTGATGAATATGTGAAGGAATCATTCATGGGGAGGTTTCAACTTGTGCACGTTTCCTGAAGTCAGGAAACCCAGATTAATCCAGATTCATCCAGCTTTAGACTGAGGGAATTACTCCAGCTCTGGTGCAGAGGAAAATGCTCCATCCAAGCACATGGGAAACAGTGTTAAATTTCATTGTATAAATGATGCTTTCTTTCTGTTTCTGTCCTTTGATGAGCAACGTGGTGATTATAGTGCTGTTTGCCCAGATGTCCACAGTTATTTTGCTGATTCCTTTTGGTAGTCAGTTGGATCACTGTAAGTAACTGGGGAAAAAAAATCTGCTGGCACCATGGCAAAAAGGCCTACATCAGCCACATATAAATTCAGGTGGGAACTTAAAAGTTTTCTGACTGTAAGAGCAATAGATTCTGGAGCAACTGTTCAATGACAGTGAAAAGCCTTTGGTAATTTTAGTGTAAAATCACAGAAATATATGAATTGGATTATGTGATAGCAAGTAACTGAGATTTTTCCTCCAAATGAACAAGTCCTACACAAAGATCAGAAGCTTGAATTTCATCAGCTGGGAAAAGGGAATAAGTGGAAATGTTCAGATATAGCCTCATGTGGTCAAAATGATAGGCAAAGAAGATGATTTGAAACTGTACATTTTTAAGTAATGAAGTGTGTCTAAATGATCACGTGTGAGGATAGAGAAGGAAAAAAATAGGAATTGCTATACCAGAGACCAGAAGTAAGAGTTTCTAATAACTGAGTTTTATAACGATATTGACAAAAACCATGCATAGGAATAATTGTTCAGGCATAGGAAACAGTATAGCATATAGTCACAAAATTCAGACCACAGCAGGAAGCAGGAGGGGTCCAAAAGAAGAATGGGGGAGAATTTAATAGCAGTTAGGAAGGCATATAGATAGCATTGTGGAGAATTACAGAAGAAAAAGAGTAAGCTCTATGTTTTCCCATTCCAAATTCTACTTTCTTTAATATAGCCTTCAGCAGGAGACTGGGGAATCCTCACCACAGAGGCTAAAGATCAAGTAGTGTGAATAAATTGTTTTGTCTAAGGAAAATGAGTAATGGGAGATCAGCAGGGCATGGAAGAGAGTGAGGGACGGACTAAGACCTACTGAAGAATGACCTGAGACGTAAGAGGACACCCAAGAACGGATGTTGCTTCTAAAGCCATAAATAACATGCTGAACCACCAGTTGCTCACACGATCATCTTCTGGAAGGAAAACAGAAACTTCAGTTTATCTGTATTATGCAGACCTGTAAATGCGCATCTCATTTGTAATGTCTAGTATTCATAGATTATCTCTTCTCCTTAGTAAAGTCTGAGGGACACAGCCTCAGCTAGTGAAAATCACCAGATTTTCACGTCAGAGTGCGGACTAAATGAAAGTTGAGTCCTGAACATTTTATGGTTGTTTAATGATAGCTAATACGCAAGCATGATATGCCAAAACTAAATATAAATTAAAGAACAGTGCAGCCTGACTTGTAAAACTCCATTACTGAACTAAAGCCATCTCTGAGGTAAATCATTTGGAGCCCATGGTGAGCTTGATCTGCTGGAGAAAGTCCTTGCTTTCATTTACACCTCTGAAACACCATTAACAAAGGCTGATTTTGGCCCACATGCTACTTTAAACAGAACTCGAGGGCAGTAAAAAAGCCAGACATTTCTATCATTAAAAAGAATCCTGCTGAGGGAACCAGACTGTTTTGGTTGCTACTGTATAGTGCCAATGACTGTCACTGTATCAGCTGCTAGAGAGAAAAGTTTGTTCCTGTAGGACTTTCTGCGATAGAGTTTGAAATGTTTTAATTTAAATAACTCTGAGTATTATGTCTGCAACTTTAGATCATTGAATAAAGATAAGAAAAGGGAGCATAGGAGAGCTCCACAATATATTGTCTAAGAAGAAGAATAACCAAAGGCAACAAAAACTTTCCCTTTGGCAGTTATTTTTTTCCCTTTTACTCCATGAAACATGAGAACTTTTATTATATAAAACTGTGCTTTCTTGTGAATTTTTCCTTTAGGCTTGCCAATGAGAGATGATGATTTAATTCTTTCCAGATATTCAGTTGATTTAATATAATTTCTTTCATGTGGAACAGAATGGGATAAATGGGCACAGGTCCTAGAATATCCATTCTTTTTCACAAATCCTTAAGGGTACATTTCGTGGAATCACAACATATTTTTGGCATTCAGTTCTTGCACTAATTACATGGTGTTTGATTATAAGGCTGTTTATTGAAGATCATATGGTGTTTGTCCTGTGTGCTTAGCCCTGGATTTTTTCTTTGTTTTAATGGACAGAGATGTATGCTTGAATTGAAAATGCTATTTAAATCAGACATATTTGAATAACAAACCCCCTTGACCAGGTTCTCTAGACACAGCTGTTACTATTGCAAACCCAGAAGCTTTCATGTACCTCATCTCATTTCATTTCTCTTGGATTATTTCTGGAATAGCTTGAAGCATTGGTTATGGTTAAAAGCTTCATTTTTCTCTAACTAAAACCAGTTTCATGAAAGTCTTCATTTCATAATATCGTTTATTCACTTGTGTGTGTATGTGTATGCAGTATGTTTCTTTTGTGTGCTACACATATACTTAATTGGAAAACAACATACTGAAATAAGCATACGTATCACTCAATCATGTGCTATTGACACAAAGAACAACCCTACCACTGTGGGATTCTGGCAAGAAGATGTGTAGATATGGAGAGGGAATGACCCAGAGCAACTGTTTTTTACCTCAACTAGATTATTATTACCCTCACTGTCTGGGAATGACTCTTTCACTGACTTCACAGTTCAGGGTGAGAGAATAGCTGAATTTTGTTGCTATTGCTGTCATGGCTGTTTCAAAACAATGCTGCTGTTTTCACTGTCGATTTGTTGACCGGAATCCTTTTGGGATCAAAGTAACCCAATCTATCCATGCAATAAGTGATTCACTCTTAGATTCCTGGAACCCCAAAGGATGTAAAAACAGATGTCTATTTGCCATTAAAAAAAAAAAAAAAAAACACAAACAAAAAAAACCAAACAAACAAAAAAAACAAACAAAAAAACACCAACCAACTGAAAAATGTTTATCTGGAAAGGTAACCTGTTCTCCAATGAAAAATTTCCTGCAAGTTGGATTTCTGATATTCTGTGATGTCAATTGACATTTGAATTTAGTCCATATTAATCAAGATTAAGTATCCAGTTATCTACCTGTCATGAATAAGATGAATTTACAAAGCCACCCCATTTACAAGAGTAGAGATGTCAAAGATTTTATGATTAACCAGTGTTGGGACTGTACTTAGAACTTCTTTAAACATTGTTTCTATAACCATCCAATGTTGACTTTTCTCCTTCAGCATGGACACTCCTTTTTCTAGTGTTCCTAGAAAAAATGAAGACTTTTCCATTGCATGATGTTAAGTAGAGGCTAACAAGAAGCAAAAATTTGCTTTTGAGCTTGTAGTACATCTGAGCCATGATTCAGCACCTGAAAGTACTTAAGGGGCCATAGCACTTCTGAAAAACCCAACAAGTTAGAGGGCCACTGAAAATTAGTAGACCATGGATCTTATATCAGCCAGTGTCTGAAACATTAGCTGATAAAACTAAGCACATGGAGAAGCATATGGTTTACAGGATAAAGGTTAAGCCTGAGAACACTGCAGAGTTGATTTGCCAGCTGACATTGCCTCTTCATGTGATTTCCAACAAATCTTTAACGAAATTCATGGTCGTGGCATATTACCATATTCCTTCTGGAATTCATTCTAAAATGCAACTCCACATCAGCATGAAACAGTGCACAAAATATAGTAATGCATGATCTGAAGAAAGCTCATGGGTGTTATTTTCGCATCGCCACAGTTTATTTGTGTTTGGACAGGGCTCAAATGTTGGATTACATATTAATCACAACACTTCAGACAGCATTACAAATATTAAACACTTACTATTAGCTGTTGCTGTCCTGCCAGTTCCCAAAAGAAGTAACGCTAGACTAGGCTGAGGCGTTATATGTCTCAGGTTTTAGGAAAGACCGCAGCACTGCTACAAGAGGCATTGTGGACCAGTAGTTTCCAAGCTTCCAGGCTCTCAGTTTTCCTCCCAAAAAGCATCTGAGTTCTTTGTGTCTCCTTTCCCCTCCTTTTACTCTTATGCAAAGGGATGCCCAAAAAGGCATCTCTCAAGCTTCCTTCTTTTCCAAATTAGTCTTATTTTCCTTCTTCCTCTTTTATACCCCCCATCCCAAATTCCTTCTCTTCTTTTCCCTCCCTAGCCTTCTTTTTCACATCTCTCATCCTCTCTGTTCTAGTATTTGACCTCCTTTGTCTCCTTGATAGATGACAAATACAGTTGCTTTATTACTTGGCCAAATACTGGTCGCAACAAAAGCCTTTTCATATATCTGAGAGTAGTGAGTAAAACTGGTAACAGCTATGGCTGAAGCTCCTACACAGATTTTTGAGATCTCTAAGAGTTCTCCCTAAACAGGCAGTTTTTCCACAATTACAATACTGGGTTGTTTTTTTTTTTTTTTTTTATCCCAAGTGGAGAAGAGCATCAATGTGGCAAAGGCTAATATACCTTTGTAAGTAAAAAATACCATCCACAGCCACTTTGGCCACTTTGTAATCTATTAACTTGTGTCTCATTTGTTAGTAAGATAATATCACATATAAATGGGCTTTATCACATCACTTCCCGTTCCACACTGTTTGTCTCTGTTCACAGTTCAGCAGCAACTGACAACATAACTCCATGATCTTGTGATGTGGAGGGGAAAGAACCACCTGGTCAAGGGCTGTATGAGCTAGCTAATTTGCAATGCTTTCAGCTTTTTTTTCAGCTGTAGAAAGCACAGGGCTTCAGCAAGTCCCACTCATCTTTAGATAAGTTAAGATGTTTTGATCTGAGGGTTTACTCTCTTGAAAGAATAGGAATTTCCATTCCCAGCAAACAAATAGACTGCAGCCACCAGCTCATGATTCCCAGTTCTTCAGGCATTTTGTTGAATTTGAAAACAGTTTTAAAATTAAAATATGTGTCTCTACACACACACAGAGCAGGGACAATTTAGAATTATAAGTGTTTTCATTTTAATGGATGCAAATATTCAATATGAAGTGTGTCTTCTAGCAGATCAATCTGAAAAGATTTATCTAAAACATTTTGAATTGTCTGCTAATGATAAGATATACTTGTTCAAAGTTTATTTTCTTTTGAATTTTTTTTTTAGCCTTTTGTTTAGATATCCCGATCTAAGAGGCCTAGCTCATGTCTCCATTCATCACAGGCTGCCATGAAAATTTCCCCAGCCAAAGCAGGATCCTTCCTTCCCTTGCCCCTCATTCAGCCTCCAGACTCCCATGTGGGAATGGAAGTGCAAGAACTTGGGTGTCTTTTCTCCAGGTAGTTCATTCAGTAGACATTCAGATAGTTCAATCTGTGTGGATGGCTGCTTGAAGGAAACATTAAAAGTAGCAAGGCAATTACTTTAGAAGTATATTTGCCCTCCACAGTGCATGCAGCTCCCACCTAAAGGGGACTGTTTGCTGACATTGATATAGATGAGGCTGTGGACTTGTTTCTTAATTTCTTCTTCTTGACACATTTAAGGTTAAGGTCTGCTATAAAAGAAAATGTATTTCAGGGAGCAGTTCTATATAACTGCTGACAGAAAGCATGACTGATATACCAAAGATTCAGTTTGTTTGTTTGTTTGTTTTTCCTAAATTTGGTAGAAGTGTTATAGGGGTCTAATGTTTCAAGCAGAATTCATCAGGTGGGCTTTTGGACTTCAGTCAGTATTAGGATCCCTCCAGGCTGCTAGAGCTTGAAACAAATTCAAAAGTTATTGTTTAGGGTTTTTTTTCCATCGTTCTTGATCCTCAGCCAGACAAAGCTAATTCTTGCCTCCTTCTCTGTTTCTCATCTATGCAAGTAATTGCACGAACTTGTAAGTCTGAAAGTTTGCCCCAATTGCATCTTCATCTGTCTGTCTTGCGCTGGATGATTTTCTGCTCTGCATGTTTGTGATAAAACAGACTTAATTTAGCTGTTGAACTCTTCTTGCCTTGATTGCTACCACTCAATTCAAACTCTTCATAACCCTGAGCTACTAGTCACCTGCTTCAGCTCCTCAGACACAAGGCACACAGGCTGTCATTCCTCCATCAGCCCAGATGGCCCATGCTAGCAGCAGCCGAACAGCAATAGGACTTATCCTCCTCCATCCTTCACAGTACCAACATTGGGAAAAATCCCAGTATCAAGGTAGTATTAAACCACCAGGAATAAGCCGCATGAGAGCTTCAGGAGGTAGGCAGTGGATGTCTAAATATGTGGAAAGCAGGCACCATACAAAGCCTTGAATCCCTGGGAGCGCTGTATTTCCTGCACAGGCATCTTGCACAAACATTGACAATAACTGCAGTTGAAAGAGCACAAAAAAGAGGGCCTGTATGCAGAGCTCACACAAGTAGGAAAATACAGGCACAAGTCTTATTAATACTTTGAGGAGAATGAGAAGCATGAGTAATATTGCAGCTGAAATAATTCTCAATGTTCTTCAATACCTGATGTCTGTTATGTGATACCAGACAGAATGCAAATGTAAAAAAAGAACAATGGAGGAAAAAAGGAAAGCACAGAAATCTTGGCTCGAGAACAGAAAATCGGCTTTTCTGTTTGTTTCTTTGATGTTCAGACCAATATAAAAATATTTATGTTTATTTGACTAAGAATTAAGTATTTTCATATTCTTTCCTTATTGAAATGGAAAATAAACCTCACACCATGTTTTTATGTTGTATTTTAAATTGAATGTGAAAGAACTTACATCAAACCAAAACAAACACATAAATGACTTGCTTTTTAAATGATCCAAAACACCATGAGCTTCAGAGAAAATCTGCACAAACAGCTTTCAGTTCTTCATTTGGCCAGTAATTCAGAGGCAGGGAATTTGGGGACCCTATGCCTGGCAGCTTTCTCAGAGAAGACGTTTTAGGTGTCACTTCAGCAGAGTAGCTCCTGCCTATTCTGCTGCTAAGCAGTGTTTGGAAGGGTTGCTATCAGTCTTTTTTGTTTGAAGCAGTCCCAATAATTAAGAGAAACAAATCTTAGGATTCACAAAACAGAGTGAACCTCAAGTCTGGTCCTCAAAACAGCCTCCTCAGAGAAAAAAAATCTACACTCCAATTCACTCTGCTTCTGATTCAGACAAGGATTTGAGCCTAGAGCCTATAATATCCTATCCTCACTGCAGGGTAGAGAATCAGTGGATTATTTCAAGTCCTGAAACAAAGCAGAGCATCACAAGGAGATTACCCTCCTTGAAATAGGCTTCCTAGTAGTAGGAGTATGATTTCAGACAATTTCCAGGGTTTCATTGCCTGGAGAAGGGCATATCATGCTACATGGTTGTCTTAGCAACAGGATTATTAAATAAGAAGCATGAGAACTGTTTTATTTTTTTTTCTTTCCTGTGGCTGAAATTATTTGCATACTTTTTCTGAATTTACTAGTAATTCAGAAAAACTGTGGTAGAGCATTTTAATGAATAAATGATTTATTGAAAAAGCCTAGCTTCACTGAGAGCTGCTGATTCCACATGCAACTTTCATTGCCCCAGCCACTAATTAGGAAATCTTTTGTTTGTGGAAGATATGGTTCCAGTTTCTTCACTAATTTTCCTACAAAAAAGGCTGGGGGTGGGGAGGGGAAGCCTTGGAAAAGAGATTTCTAGATACACCCTATCTACATGACAGCATCAGCCTGGGTCCATGCACATGTGTAGGAGGAGGTGTGAATGCTGTGAGCAGCAGGGCACCCTGTTCTGCTGTGGTATGTGTGCGGCAGTCAGGATGGTGCTTCTCCTAGAGAAACCCAGATGCAGCTGAACTGCCGGGAAACAGATGAAATCAGAACAGCCATTAGCTGTTTTATTTATGCAGCATGCATAAACATGCTTAAGCTAAAAAACACTGAAGAAACAAAAGTAAATCAAGCTGATAGGTTGGTCAAATGCATATGCTACAGAAACCAAGACAAAAAACAGTAAGAAGGATACCCAGGATGTTGGCAACAGTGCAGGGGGTGTAAGAAACAACTGTATTGGGAAAGGTTTCAAATTCATTACAGTATAGATTTGTTTGAACTAGCACTGACAGAGCAAGCACAAGACTCAAAAGCAATATTACCTCTACTAATGGGAAAGAAGCTAAATTAGCTAAGGCAGAACATGATGCAAATGATGCATATTGCTTCATACACTTGACCTGAAGTAGGTAGTACTACTGAGTATCATTACACAGTGTGGTGCTTTGTAGAGCTACCCTTTATGTTTAAACGGGTAAGCAATTCTGGGGAAAAAAGTGCAATTATGGAGGAGACTTTCAGTCAAGAGGAGGATGTTTACTTGCTGACTTCAACAATGCCAAAGGTTCTCTGTCACACGTGGCAGAAGTGGGATATTTGCTGTTCAACAACCAATACAGCAGTTTAGGTGTTACAGTAACCTGATTCCAGATAGGTAACGAAACTAGCTGCAATATAGTATCAGGAAATAGTTTTTCTAGGCTGGAAAAATGACAGTAAGTATTTGTGGCAAACTTTAGAAACTATTTGAGTGCAGCAAGGGTGAATGAAAATCCTCTCAGTGACACAGGATATGTGTTGGAGTTAGTAATTACAAACATGCAAATTGGCTTTCTGGTTGTCTTCCAAATTTTTACCTGTTAGTGTTTGTGTTTCTTCCTTCAAGTGTCATACAAGCTGATGTGGTCACTGGCATCTCTGCAGATATTGCTGTGGTGGTGTGTTTCATTAAAAATGTTGAAGAAGGAAGTGGTAGCAAACTGTTTGGAATATTGAGGAAGAAACAGAAAATGCCAGAGAAGAGTATGGAGCAGGGAAATTCATGCATATGGCTGGATTTTTAACTGTGCTGGCAGAATCTATAAAGGACTTTTCGTCCTGCAGAGCCAGCTGCGTTATAAAACCACACGGTCTTTTGACAGATCCAGCATCCAGCCTCCAATCAAGCTGGCAGATGTGTCAGAAACATCTGGGTATTTCTCAGTTCTTGAGCCTCTCACTTTGCTTTAGTGCTTTTCTTTACAGAGCAACTGTCTGTGTCCTGGGCTGAGGTGATCACACATCTGTGTTAATGACCATAATTTCATAATTAACACATATGTAATATGCATTTCTGGCAAAGCATTAGGTGTTTGTGGTTTGATTAGCGATTGACCACAACTGCAGTGTGCTTAAGGTGACCTGCTTTGTTCTCAGCTTCTCATACTTGTAAATGTTTTGTTTCTGTACATGATATTCCATTCAAAACTGTTTGTGATGTGCTCTGACAATTAAGTGAAAAAAATGTCAGCTTTATGAAGGCAGCTGCACGTTCAGACAGGACAGCTGAGAGTTCTGTTCCTCCCTCCTTGCATTGGAAGAGACTGCAATTTTTTCTGAACCAGGAAATATCAGTAGGGAGTCTTAGATCAATCTTGGATTAGAAAGAATTAACATCAGACTGTCAAGTACAGTGATGCTTTCTTTTTACATTGTTTTAGGGACCTTCTTCACAGGGAAACAGACATTGTGTTTTAGATTTTCCTTTATAGTCTTTTGGCATAACGAATGGATTGAATGAGGTGTGGCTGAAAGCCTACATTGTTTAGTTCAACACAATAATGCAATTTAGGGCTGCTATTGTAATCTGAGGGGAAATTTCACCAGCTTTCCCAGAATGTTTAAGAACATTAAGACTGTTGCAAATAGAGACATGCAAGCAATAAAGTAGCTCAAACCCCAGCCAGGGTTGATTTATCTTGTGAAGGTCACTGCAGTAACATAATTATTTTTCATTCTGCTCCATACTGCTGGTTCTGGGAGAGGGAATCACAAATGGATGGGACAAATTAGCCTAGATAAGGATACTTAGGATTTTCTCTTTATTAAAGAGTCCCCAGATGTGGAGTCAACGGGTTGTATCAAAGGTGTAGAACACAGAGCACTTGGCAGCAGAAACTCTTCAGCCCAATAAAAGTTTATCCAAGGATTTATCATGAATTTTTGTCTTTAGTCAGATTAACTGGGATCTGACAGAGACAAGTCTTGAGCATCAATCTGCATGAGTCCAAAGATTGTTCCATAAGATAGTACTGACCTTTGAAGAATTAATTTATAAGGCTTTCCACCCTACAGTGGATTGGAAAAATCCATCAATATCAGGCCAGCTGGTGGAAAATAGGTGCTAAAAGTGATTTCATCAGATTATATGCCCCTGATTTCATCACATAGTGCCCCTATCAGGAAAACTGAGTACCTTGATGCTCCACTGTCCCTATATGATTTTACATATCATCCCTTCCCATATATAAGCTTAACATCTCTTTGGGGAAGAGTTAGTCTTTTCTGTTTTAATACTTATATAGTGCCTAAAAGGGTCATAATTTTTGGCTGGAATTTCAAGACGCTTTGCTGTATGATCAGGTAGAACTGTAAATAATGATAATAATATGCATATATGCCTGTGAATATTTGGTTTGAACTATGTATATTTGTTCTTTGTTTAAAGTAGAAATTAATTTCCACAAGCACATAATTATTGTTATAATTTAATTAGTATTGTCACATAATTTTTTTTTTCAAAAAAATAAATTACTATGCTATTATTGAGTAAAGAACATAGGCAAACATGCATACATATTGTAGAGACTTTTTAAATCTGTATTTTTTCATATAGGGTGAACACAGAGATGATACAGAAAAAATTTCGCTAGAAGGGAAGGAGTTTCTCAGCAATCGCATAAAAAGAACTGCAAAAATAAAAGTTTTTGTGATAGGATTTCTGAATGGGTTATTTCTATGCTGGGTTTCTATACTGGGTTATTTCCACAAGTGCACTGGAGCAGAATAAGGCCTGATTTTCAGATAAAGAGAGATTGAATGTTAGAAATTGCAGTTCTCAACCCTTTTAAAAATCTACTTCTAACAAAATTCTTCATCTTCAAAGAAAAAATTATACCACATGCAAAGTCTTTAAATGCTTGTTACTGAGGCCAGTCCTAAAATGTTAAAAATAGATGAAAACTATCAAAGAGCAACTAATTGCTTCTATCTACAAATACAAGACTAAAATAATATGACTGATGGATAGTCTGTTGTGCTGGCTATCAGAAATAAAAATGTCATACTCTCCCAGTGAATAGTTGACTCTAATATTCAAGTTGTGTATTGAAATCTCAATATTATCTTATACAAATAGAAAAAAAGCAGCCAGATTTCATAAAAAGATGCCCACTGATATCTTCCTTGTGTAGTGAATTGTGAATGTGCTGTATTCTAAACACCTGGACTTCTCTAAAATCCAATGTTATTATGTGCATGTATATGAGTCAGCAGATAGCTAAATACTGCTCCGAGTTAATTATAGTTGCTTAAACTGATACAATTCCTATGAAAATATTTGGCTAGTTCAGTAAATAATTGGGAGGGGATGTATGTCTTAATGTCTTAATTTTCTCTTTATCACCATTATGTTAACTAGCCATTCCAATTTTTGTGAAGTACCTAGTCAGTGAAATATGTAATCATTACTGTTCTTGGTTTTATCTCTACGGAAACTAAAATAAACCAAATATTCAATGACTATCCCAGAGCTACAGACAGAAATGTTGTCAAAACTAGAAAAGGAATACTGAAGAATGAAACAGCAGACAATTGTCACTTCGATAGACCAAGCTTTCATCTCATGCTCCCTTGTCCCTGGATTTGAGTTGGATCAGTGTATTCCAATTCTGAAATCATACTCTGAATGAATCCATACAACAATATATATTCAGTATATTGCTTTGTACTCTGAGCCTCATACTTCATGCCTTAAAACTATCAGCCTTCAAAGGATGACAGCAATTTATGAGTTATTTACATGTTAAGTGGTTGTTCACCATTAGTCACTATCTTAAAAAAGACAGTGACAGTTCTAATAACTACTAGTCATGCAACTCATGATTTTTCTAGCATATATATTTAGCCAAGTACACCCAAATTCATTCTGTTAGTTACTATGTAACAAAATAAGGAAGTATAATTTGTCCATAGCAATGATGTTAACAGGATAGATATTATAGCACTTGACAAGAAAGACGGAGTAGACAAGAATTTGATTTGGAATATTTGGGATCTTACACAGATGATTTTCAATATATTCGTGTTAGGAATTCTTAGATAGTGCTAAGCACGTATTTCATGTCCATCCAAAATCTCTTCTGAAAGAAGAACAATCTTTTCAGCTGTAGAAAAGATGCAAGCAAAGAAAAAACTAAAGTCAAAATGAAGATGTTACTTCTTGATTTATGAGTTAGAACAAGTTTCATTCCAGCAAAACTTGTATCTTAGCACTCTCACAGCACAAGAGTGACACTGTGATATCTTTATATGACAACAGCTTGAAGAAGTCGGAAACATATCATGATGTCCAATGGGATTGGAGGTTGAATTTCATTTCCATCCAGGCGAAGGTATCGGAGGCGAGGGGTGTTGCCATAAAAACCATAGTCTTCGGCTATGGCAATTGAGACTGGGCATATTTGAGTACCATTGACACCTGAGAATGTAGAACAACATGTTAGGTAATTTCCATGGGAAAGGTTCATGAAGGTAAAATTCATTTAGAAAACAAATAAAACAGGCTTCCACTGATATTTGTATGGGAGACACTTGCTCCTACCAGAGCTGGAAAATGCCAATTAACAATTAACTGCTTTTTTGATCAAGCAAAGAAGCATTTTAACATAATGTAATCTAGATCAATGAATCACATCTTTAATGTGCTGCAATTATGAATAAAGGCCACTAGATGCATAATTTTACCCTGGACAGAGAGGAAACTAATTTAGACAACTACTAGGTAACTGTTCATTGAGAAATAGCTCTCTGCCTTCAGAGAGAGCAGAACGAGGTTAATGCTGACAGATTATGAACATCTTACTGCAATGACAGTACATTAATTTTAGTTGATAATATTCCCCAATGAAGATCTTGCATTCAAAATGAAAACAGTATTGAGTCAGAGGAGCTTTTCGTATAGTGTCTGTAACTTTTAACATCTGTACTTTCCTGTTCTCTCAAATTCTTCAGTACAGTTGGTTTTAATTGGAAGAATATAACTTGTGCAACGACATATTTTTCTTCCTAATCTGAAAGCCAACAAGTCCTTAAAATTCTTTATTAATCACACATAGCTTGTTTCAGTTCAGATAAAATTTGAAACTACGGCTTAAATCATTACTCATTTTCATAAGAGTTGAATAGATTGGGTTCTTTACATTGTCTTCCCTAAGTTATCTCTGCACTGTCACTTGGCTAAAATGCTTTTCATATTTTATCTTCAGATGTTGAATAGTGAGGCTGCCACTGCCCTATTTCAGCCTCAAACTGTCCTTATTCTAGAAAACACTGAAGTGGTGTTTGTTTATCAAAGATATCAAACTCCTTTGACCAAATTATGGTATTTAGTGAGTGGTCTGACTGCTTGAGGATCTTGTTGGCCCCAGGTCACCTGCAAAAAGTGGTTGAATAGAGAATGTGTGCGTAACAGATTTTTTTGAGCACCATTTTTTTAGCAGCCCAGAAATAGGAAAAGCTTTCTACCAAAATTTTTCTCCCCTTATATTTAGCAATGATAATATGCACACATCTTTTGATTGCAATCCCCCAAATTGTTGAAACGTTATGATGGAAAAAAAAACAAACATGATTTTTTTTTCCCCAAACAAAAAAAACCCACCCTATTTTGAAAAACTGTGCAGATGTTTGCAACATCTTGGAAACAGACTTTATCTTTGTCACAGAAACTAGATAAATACATCCAGTTGGCCAAGACCTAAAACTTTTCTCATAACTATGATATCAAAATGTCTTTGCCTATGATGTGGAATTTGATTAATGTTTGTAAAGCATTTGATATTCTTGGAAGAAACAAGCTACATCATCTTTTTATGTGTGAAGCTACAAAGCAGGAAGCTTGAGAGTGAGGTTTCATTATGAAAGCAGTTATTGAAAGTTTTACAGGTGAATCAACACTATGTAGCAGAAAATATCTGCCTTTTCAGGTCAGCACTGCTGTCATTAGGAGACAAGACAGCTTCAAGTGTGTTCTAAATCTCTATGTTCTCTGACCTAGAAACTATCCCACTGCACTTGTTTTCACTGGGTTAATTACTCCAACTTTAAAGTGAGGCAGCAGGCCTCATCTAACCACAGGCCATCTATGAAGAAGTTATTTCCTGATGATGTGTGGTATGAAGTGGTTTGGTTTTTATTGTTCTCTTCCCATGAACAGTAAATCCTACACAAACTATCAGAGGAGTAAAAGCCTTTCTCTCTCCTCTTCTCTTGCAGTCCTGTTCAGGGGTATATTTCTGAATTTTGCTTAAGCAGGTGGGACAATGCAATCCATCTACAGAGGTGCAATTCACCCTACCTAAACTGATCTGTGTGGAGGGTAAGTGTCAGTCTAAGTTAACCATTTAGACTATGTTTATAAACTCTCTCCAGAGATGAACACTTCCAAAAGGTGATTCACAGCTCCTTAAGATGGGATGATTTTCCCTCTGCAGTTGTGTTGTCTTTCCATTAATTAAGTGGTCTGTATGACTAACCCAAACTAGACACAAACATCTAGGATGGTTAATTCAAATAAGATGAATTCCACCTGTTGTCAACAGTATGTTAAATGGTATAATATTTAAAAATGAGACTCTGGAGCTGCTGTAGGGGAAAACTGCAGAAGAGCTTCTCATTGATGGCTAATACTGTATGTCTGCTGAAGAACCGCAGAAGATCCTGTTTCTTTTCCAGTAAAACTCGTATTTAGAAACATTCAGAAAGTAAGTTAATCTAGAAGATAGATGTGTTCTGACATATGAGCATGAAGGCATTTCTGTTCTATTCTTGTAACCTCTAGCTGCATTCACTGTAGTCCAACTGGCATATTTGGACCCCCTTTCTCCTTTTCACATAATATTTAACTGCAGCAGCCATGGATCAGCCTGGAAATCTGTGCCTTTCTGGGCTCTTCTAGCAAAGAAGCCAGTACCAGCTATAGTGCAGGGGTCTGACAATAAGTCAGGATCTGTAACTTCAATCATTTCTTTCCTAATATCCTGTAACAGATTCTGATAGACTGGCATTGCTACTTGGCCCAAGGACTTCTTCCTTTCTCTACACATAGAATAATATTAGCTCAGAGGAGATATCCCGGTCTCCTGGTGTTCCTCTAGGGGAATTTGTTCACTCCCTTTTATCGCGCCTTTGATAGCACTGTAATACCACCTGCTTACCCTTGCTCGCTCACTACTTCATCATTTCATGGCTTCTCCTCTTTTTGCTTCCTCTAACACTCCCTTTTCCATCATTTGACATCTCCCCAGAGCCTCGCATGTGTATCTCGTAAATAAATATGTAAACGTGTGTTTTAAAATGCCATGGAACAAGTGTGGTGCATATCTGTTGTAGCTATAATTAGTTTTGGTTTTATGTTGATTTTGCTTCCAACTTTCAAGTACTTCTTTTCCTCTGCTCATTGAGAACCTTGGGGAAGGGACCACAGGCGAAATCCTGGTTCCACTGTTACAAAAGATGAGGCTATCATTGGCTCCACTGGGCTTCAGGATATTGCCTTATATCTTCATAAATGGTCTCTGGAGAAATAAGGCCTTGGACTTATATGAAGAACTGATGTTATACAATAACATGCAATAAAAAGTAGGCAAATAGTATTTACAAAAAAATTTTGATGTCTGAGCTCTTGCAATGCCAGCAGTGTGACTATGAACCGCCAAGAGAAAATAAAGAAGCAATTGGCAGGTGTGCATGGGTATCTGAGAATTAACACTATAAAAAGGGCTTGTACTGCACACATAAAAGTAAATTTTCAGGAGGACTCCTTTGTTGAGAAACCAGATTCAGGCTTTTACAGTTATTTTTCTTTCAAGTCTTTTACATGGGTTATCTTAAAGTAATGACTGATCATCAACTTCCTGGGTTTAAGAAGACAAAAACATTCTGCAGAATTAATGCCACATCTTATTACTCCTGCCTGATGGAATTACATTCCTTGTTTGTGATCCTAAAGGCTCTTTGAGATATCGTCTATTAGAGCAGTGTCTCATGAAGACTATGTCATTATCCCTTACCTCTTGAACAATTATGCTATGTGGTAGAATGTGCCTTACATAACACCTGCATTTCATTTAAGGTGTCAGGTTGCATTTGTTAATATTTTTTTGACTACTTCATATGTAGTTACTAAGAACATTTTTTTTTAAATTAAGAGCAGTGCTGTGCTTAAGTTAGTAATGAATTTTGAGAAGTGGTAAAGGCATTAAGAAATATAAGGCTTGTGGAAAACTATTGTGATTTAGTCTGTGGGTACCCATGTGTCATTGGAAAATGGGACTTGAGTTTGCACCTACTATACAAGCTGATTTTCTCTGTTTTAACCTTTTTTAAACTTATTAGGAGAGGAAGATCATTTGGCGGCTCTTTAAATACTACCTAGACACAGAAAACTTCTTAAACTGGACAGGTTACATTCCATCGATTTCAGTTTAGTGTCCACTTAAAGTGACAGGAGATAAAATCTACACCTGAGGTCCTGCAGTGAAGCAATTAAAATAAATCCCTTTGTAACCAGAAGGCAATGAAATATGTTCAGTAACAGTGTATGTCATAAGCCCTAACTCTAACTGTTAGACTTCTCGCAGGCCACTTAAATATGTGCTGGTTGTACAAAATTGTTTTTTCTTTACAAGGTTTCATACGTTTGTTTTGCAAAATGCAGTGAATTAACCTAAATTATTAATAAGTATCTTCCTTTGATATATCCTTGTTTCATACAGAAACCAAGGCATTATTTTTAGTATATTTGTGAACTACAGTGATATAAAACAGGAGTAAGGAACCATTTATTCAATTAAATCACCATGACAGGAAGACAAATGTAAAGACTTGGTTACCTTCCCTGCAGAGATAAATAGAAAGTCATCACTTTGATTTTGGCTTTTGGCATGAAAAAAAGGATTTAAGGTCTGTAGGACTTACTGAGCAGATACTTTACACAGTGTCCCTAACCACCACATCCCCACTGTACCTGGATGAATCTGGAAGCTGTGCTAGAAGCAGAACTATGACATGACAACAGGCTTCTGTTGCCTTGGGTACAAAACCTTGTCTCATTTATACAAAGTGGAAAATGTTAGAAGACATATGAGGAGATAAACCTTAGTAGCACAAAGCTTCTGTAAAGTCAGTGAAAAGATTTTTCATGAAGACTAAACTCAAGTGTCAGCATTTTGTGCAGAGTAAACAAAAGATAGGGAGGATATTCAAGCCTGAAATATTCAATATCCACATTCTAATTAGTCATATTCGAAAAAGATTGTGTTAACTACAGCCAACATTTTGTTCTGTTTTAAGGGTGGCTGACCTTAAGCTCCTACTACATAATTTAGGTGAGCAGAGAGATACTCAGAACAACTGACCAATTCTGTTAGTTTAGTGAAGTCCCTAAAGTGCTCAGGAACTTTGAAAATCTAACAGTCATACAGATGTGGATCGAATATCCTAACTTGTTGCACCCACTTTTTTATTGGTGTTTCTTGCTTATTTACTCCTAGCCTTTCTGTGGGAAACTTAATTTGTTCCCACAAAATAGTTACTGGCATGTGTATAGCAAAACGTGAATGCACAAATTCTCCTTAATCCACTCATATTTCTGATCTGCTTGCAAAGTGTTTTTTCTCTGTGCATTTGAATATTTTTCACGTGTGGTATTGCTTCCATGCACATATTTGGCTGTCATGCTTTAGACGTGACTTGAAAACTGGCCTGTGGAAGGTCCTCTTGCTCATCTCCCTATAATCTACAGCACATTTTTAATCTCTTTATTTCAAAGAGCATTTTTTGCAGTTAAGTAGACATTTAAAAATAATTATGTCTTGGTAGGATCCCACAATGACAATACACACTTACTTTTGATTCTGTTGTGATCAAGGTGAAGGTGCTCGAGATGAGCATTGATTGGTGGAATTTTAGTGAGCTGGTTGTGAGACAGCTGTAGATCTAAAATAGATGAAACATTAAACCCATTTGGGGGAATACCATCATCAGATAATTTATTGTAGTTCAGCCTAAGGAAAGTCACTTTGGGTATTGCACTGAAGTAGTTTTCTGGTATCACTTCAATGGAGTTGTTGTCCAAAAACAGCTGCAGTGTGTTAGCTGGAATGCTTAAAGGCATTTTCTTGAGTGAATTTTTTGCTATGTTGAGCTGCATAAGATTGTTGAGTCCTTGGAAGGTGTCACTTTGAAGAGCGCTGTCCAACAAACTGTTGTGGTGCAGATCTAACATAGTGAGGTTTTCCAAGTTGCTGAAGACTCCTTCTGGGATTCTGGAGATTTTGTTTCTAGCCAGTCTTAGCTGTTCCAGGCCCACTGGTAACGGAGCAGGCACTTCTTCTAATTCGTTATCTTCAAGGAATAAGTAAAGCAGCCTTTTCAGCTTGCTCAGCACACCACTCTCAATTCCATTGTTGGTGATCTTATTCTTGTTCAGATTTATCCATCTCAGATGAGTGGCATTCACAAAAGGCTTCTCCGAAACTGTTTCAATTAGATTGTTTTGAAGATAGAGGTACCAAATTCTTGCAGGGATTGCAGGTATTTCTTTAAGTCCTTTGTTATCACAGTATAATGCATTGGGGAAACTAGGAGGACAAAAGCACTCTCGTGGACACTCAAAAGTGTAGTGAGACCAATGGTCAGGATCCAGCTCATCATAAACTTGTCTCACAGTTCGAGTCCATGCAGAATTGACCAAGAATAAGAGCAAAAGGCTTGTACAGACTTTTAGAGTCATTGTTTGCCTTGGAAGGGGAGAAAAACAATTAGCTGTCTCTCCACAGAACTCTGTAACAGCATACTAGATTAACAAAGCAGTATTACATAGAAAACAATATTTCCTTTATAAACAACCAAATTCTGTCCTCTGTGGTATTACCTATGGCATGTTAAGGAAAAACTGAACAGTAATATAAGAGGTATAACCAATTCATTGCTATATATTGAAGAACATTTTCCTGATTCAACTTAGACTCCACATTGGCTACCAGTTTAACTGATGTTCATGTTAAGTGTCATTTCAAAGAACATGAAAACGTGGATCATTTTTCTGATATTAAATCAGTGCTTCTTATAAATTTGTTTAAGTTTTCTTGTACAGAGCTATAAACTACTTTATATAATGTACCATCTTCAGTAAAGCTATCAATACCAGGATGATATAAATACTATTGTACTCAGAGTTCCTCCTTTTAAAATTAATCGTACCCTCTTTTCTGTTTTTCCTCTCTCATAAATTATAATGGCATCTGGATCAGATTTTCCAGGGTCTTTTCTCATCACAGAAAAGTGAAAGATCAAAGAGTGTTTTAACAGCTGTTTTGTTGGGCATGTTCTTAAAAAGCTTGGAGGGAATATGTTTGAGTAATCCATTCCCCTCCCTCATTCACTCTTTCATATCCAAAGCTGTGAATTTCCTTCTCTAAAGCAAACAGCCAAAGCAAATGCTTGATCTAAACGACACAAAAAGTAAGTCCTAGCCAAATTATGTCATATACACTCATACATCTTGTATCTATTTTACCTACTTAATTATTTGCTTTGTTTAGCCTCTTCCACCATTAAATGGTGAATGAAATTATCAATGCTAATTTACTCCAAAAGGAAATATTTGTGCAGCACAAAAACAGTGGTTCACAAACTCTGTTATCTTGCTTGCTTTCTGATGAAGATTAGCAAGCATTTTGCAATGCAGAGGCAAGAGACTGATAGCTGAAATTGCTAGTCAAAATTAGAAGGTTAGTTTTGGCAAAAATAGTATTTAAATAAAAAGTATATTTTCTCATAGGGTTAATGGGCCAGTAAGGTTAAGAGCTCAGTTAAGTTGCTGCATATGATATGTAGTCATTTAATAGTTTTCAACATTGTTATTAGCAGTAACAAGTGCAGTATCCTACAGATCTTCCAGCCTCAGAAAATGCTATCTGGAAGCATTCCAAAAAAGGACAAATAAAATACTTCTAATAAATAACATCTCTAATTTACACAGTGAAATGGCACCTTCTCACTGGGTAAATATTCATAATCTCAATAACATTTTTAAAAAGAAATATAAAGTAATTTACCTTGTTAGTCAAGTTCCTGGAGCTATCTGAAGCCAGTTAGAAATCACTGTAAATTCACAGCCTTTGGCTGCTAACCACTGTGTTTGCTTCCTGTCCTAAGAATTAATAGCATATAAAACTTGAAGTACATGCTAGTATTCCCAGATGTATTGCCATACACACCTTATTAGCTATTGTTTCTAGTCTGACATTGCTTCAGAGTTTGGGCTTACCTCAGCTTTGTTGGATCTTCTTCTCTTTCTATTGGTCACTGTTGTTAGACTGTAATAGCTTGAGTCAGGCTACAAGCCGTGTTCTATGAATACAGCCTAATATATACGCACCAGTGGCTACAGCTTTTAACCCCTAAAATAACTAAGGCACCTAAGCACCTAGGCAGGAAAAGACAGGAAATCCTGACTTTAATATCAAGCAGGCACAGAGCTGAACGCATTTGATTTTTACCTTTTAGCAGGTGAGAGGAACTGGTCTAGAAGAAACAGGTAAAACAAAATGCACCTTTTTTCAAAATTTTTGTCAGAAGATTCTTTACACGCAAAGCTTGCTTACATCATAATTCATTCTCATAATACCTGAACTGGCCACAAGAATTAAAACCAGTGCCATCTGTTTCTACGGAAATATTTTATTTGGTTTTTATTAAATGCAGATGCTGCCATGCCATTTAAAGACATAATTCTTGATTAGGAGGAGAAGATAGCAAAAGTATTTGCTAAGAATTTTTTAATAACATATTTTCATTTTTTTAAAGATTGAACCATACCTTTTCCTTTTTGTTCAGAGAGATATTTACATATATTTCTACAAACTTGTCATACTCTTCAGTGCCTACTGCAGTGAGGTCTGGTTTTAATTATCAAGGCATAAATTAATTATCTTGTTTCATCATTGATCTAAAATAAACTCTTTCCAGCCAACTTGCTAGCCAAGGCATAGACACATATTTCTCACATTAAGTACTTTGGAGGATTTTTGTTTTCTTTTTTAGTCCAAACTTAAAGTAACAACTTAATACCAGGAAAACTAGCCACGTTCAAAGCCAGAACAATGGCATAATTGTTTTAAGGAAAAAGCTTATGAAAATACTGAAAACATAAAATATATCCTGGTACCTTTTATGAGTTTATATTAGGTTTAAAACTTATTTGTATAATCATTTTAATTCAGTTTCATCTTATTTATTTTAACAATAAAACCTTTAACAACTTATTTTTTAATGTTTAATACTTCGTTTCCTAAACTAAGAATGTCTCAAAAGAAGTTTGGGAGTAGCCAAAAAGATTGGTAATCAAAAAAAGGAAAGCAACCTTTAAGTACATGGGCAACTTCCACTGACTTCAGCAAGGCTAATGTTAAACACGTCATAAATTTTTTTTCATAAGTATATGTTTGTACTACCTTGGTTTTTGTTTAGCAAAAAATACATCCTTACTACCAGTAATTTTTCATGGCTTTAGTATGTGCTTAAAAATAAAACAAGTGCTTCAGTGTTTCTCTCTGCTAGAACTCCAGACCCTTCAACATCTCTTAGAGATTATTAGGGCTTTCTTATAAGCGAGGAATAAAATTGATTCCTTCATGCATACTAAGATGAATATTTCAAAAGTTTAAATTAGATGAAATTAATTTACATCTATACCTAAAAATAAAGGTTCTAGCTTTAAGCAGACGTACTAATTATAAGCACAAAAATTAGATGTAATGTATTAACCTTTTCATTATGAGTGTCACTTTAAACACCTAGGCCTTAAAATGTTTCCTTTGACCTTCCGCTGCAGATGTGGTACCACACATTAATGACCAGGAGGCTTGTCAGCTGAAGTCCACGGAGGAGAGGTGAGAAGAGGCAGAGGCATCCCTGTATGAAGGTTAAAATAGTTGTGTGTTCAGTTGTGAGAGATTTAAGGAGGCTTCACCATGAAAAGTGCATCTATGATTCTTGTAAAAGCCAGGCAGTGCAACGTAAAACTGGTTTGCATTTGTGCTAAATCTTCACAGAGTGTGTAGTGTGTGTATCCTCATATGGAGGCACTAAGGTCTGTTCAGCATTAAAGAATGAACCGAGACCTTCCCAAATGTTATACTGAAGAGTTTAAAATAGTGTGTCTTGGTGGCAGATACCTGTTGTGACACACTTAGATGCAAGTTGTCAGATGTTGCACATTTAACAAAAAAAGATTGATTTATCTTATGCTTCATGGAGGTCTGAATTTACCCTTTAACCTGTTAATCAAGTACAGATGTTCATTATGTTATCACAGAAATCACTGGCAGAGGGACTTGGTGATTACCTTGTGACAGGCAGTGGGACTATTTGTATGAACTACTGTTCAGCAAGGGAGAGACATGGCACAGTCTGCCCATTGTGGATTTGGAGGCCAAGTATTTGATGCTTATCAAACACATACTCTGTCATTCCATTCAAAGAAGCAGTTCTTCACTAGGAGAAGAAAAGAGCAAAAACATTTGCTAAGACTTTCTCAATAACGTGAATTTTCATTTCTGATGCAAACAAAGAGCAGAAAAACTGACAAGAAAAGTCCTCAAAATCAGGAAGAAAGGGTGTGATGGCTGAAATATGTATTCTCACATGCACTCAAAAATTTTGGAAAGACCTCTGCAGGAACAAGTGATTGCTTGGGTGCCCAAGCAGACATTGCAGAAAGGCCTGCTTTCCATGAAACCTTCAAGATTACACACATATTCTCCATCATACATTTGTTTTGTTCAGTCCCCCATCACCTGGTGTTACTATTTATTATTTAAAGGGTGCAATATATGGTGATAAAGTTTTACAGACTAATAAAAGACCACAGCCAAGATTTTAAAAAATGACTAATGGTTTGGGAGGCTTTTTGTTTTGAGTATCCAACCTGAGACACTTTCCAGGGCCTTATTTTCAGTAAGAAGGGGCTAAGAATTTTGTGTTAATGACATCATTTTTAACTTGTGAAGCTGAGCAATCAAAGGCAAATATCAGTGAAACACAAACAACATCCCAAAAAGTAACAGTATGCAAGTTATTTGCATGACAATAAAAGGAAGTGGAAAAATTATTACAGTAAAAATACTGTGAATGCCCACTCTGTGAATTTTGGAGACTTTTTAAAAGATACTGTTGGGAGTGTTCTAGTTTGAGGAAGATGTCTCAAGCTATTACATGATTTTTGCTCCATATGTCTCCTGGCAATCCACATTGTTAATCAATGTAATAAGAGAATCTGTATTAAAAAAAAATCAAAAAGTAAAGAGCACCAACAACCACAGAGGGTGGTAACATCTCCTTGAGCAGACTGATGTACATGCTTGAGACTAGAACAGTCCACAAGCTTGAGAAAGACTAGAAGAGCTAAAAAGATACACTAGAAAGACCCATTGCGAGGAGATATGGACAACTGGGAGTGCTGTAAGAACTGTTGTTCTGTTTCAGCATCGAAGTTGCTGACGGTGAAAAATTGCATTGCTTTCTTTCAGTAATGGCTGCCATATGTCTCAGATTTAATACAAAGCAAGGTCTGTTAAACATCAAGCACGTGTATAGTTCATCACCAGCAAACACGGGAGTATATTGCAAGCAGAGCTAATTCACCAGCCCTGTGGATTACTCCATTTAGCAAAGGCTGCAATCCGGTGTGCCTAATTTGGGTACTACTTTACTAAAATGCTAGGTGTTATGATCCAAAGGAAAATCAGTTTATCTGAAACATGTCCTTAAATTCCCTTCGTGATGAGTATAGAAAAGGTGATGCTTCAAAACCTGAAGAAACGAGTAAGTCCAGTTTATGTACCCTTCACCATATACTCTACCAGTAGCTCCAGACAGCCATGCAGACCACGTAAGGCAGGTGTTTACATTTACTCAGGGTTCAGTCTGCCTCTTTCACTTCTGAAGATTGTCATGTAGTGGTGATTTCTCTCTCTTTTTTGCATTGCTGCTTGAAATACAGAGTAGGAAGCTCTGAGTTTTACTCAGAGTCAGAAAGACAAAACTTCTATTTCCAAACAGTTCCCTGTTCACCAGACAGTGATATATCCCAATTAATAATATCCACTACTCCTTTTAAAAAGGAGCCACAAAACGTCGCCAAGATCAGAGTCTAAAACAAAGCAGATGAATGAGCCCTTCAGGCTAGCCCAAGGGACAGCGCAGACAGATCAAAGGGACCAGCACAGATGTTCCAGATCATGCTCCTACAGACACATTTTACTCTACATTATTCCTGGTGAAAAAACAAAAACAAAACAGACTTACGAGCAGGAACTCTGTACCTCTCCTAGAAGCCTAGAATTGCCTGCCTAGACCTCTCTAGTGGGAGAAATTGCATCACTTGTTTAAATAGGCATTTCTGTGCATATGCAGGCAGCTAAAGTATAGGGAGTTTACCTGGGGAGCTTTCAGGTTAGATTAGAAGAAATTGTTTAAAGGAACCCTGGAAAATAGTTGGGCTGGCTTAATTTGTGAAATGTAAATGTCACCTGACCCCTTGTTTATATAGGATTTAGGAAGATGAGATCCTATTCTAAAAGTCCAGAAACAAAATTCTAGCAGTTTACTATCCGCACATCTTCACTCACTTGTAAAAAACACAGTGAGAACTGAGTAGCTCAGCTTAAAGAGATCCTTGCAGAGCAACACATTTCAGAACAGAATAACTATGGAAAAGGGCTCAGCTTATATGGGAAACACATTGCTCTCCTGAATATGCTTCATTAAGGATTTTTTTGGCTGTCTGCTCCCTTTCTCTCTCTATTTTGAGCTCCTTACCACAGTGACACCATAAAGGTTCCACAACACAATGCCAAGATCTGGTGTTTATCTTGGCTAGCTAGGTTTAGTTTACCTACTATGTAAATGTGGCTGTCAATCTCTTACGCTAATTTGTTTTCATGCTTTCAACAATATCAGCACTGAAACAAATCTATCCTACGCAGGGACCCAATTTTTAAAATGCTAGATGTACAACCATATATGCTAAATGTATCTTAAATTAAATATCTAACATGCATTTATCAATTACACACATACATTGAGTTCTTAGGCCTGCATGTGGCTATTTAGATGATTAATATTTTATTAACTAATGGCAAATTAAAACATGAATTAGTCATCCAATGCCCATTCTGTAAATCTGCAGTTTTGAAAAATAAACCATCATGGATTAAATATTCTAAGATGGCATAAGGATAGTGAAAACAGGCTATGAGGTGTTAGCATTACTTTTGTTCTCTCATTTTCTTCTGTTGTCAAAAAAGTCCAAAAATATTTGAATTGTCTTCATTTTAGATTCCCACAATAGGATGATGAATTCCAAGAAGCTTAGACTTATAGAAAGATATGTCCTCTAAAATAAATGACAAGGGTTTCATAAAAGAGTACTCCCACAACTTAATGAAAAAAAAATTTATTCCCTGTATAATGAAGTTCTGCTATAGTGATTCTGCCAGATGAGAAATTCAAGGTTCAGGTGCTTTTTTATTATTTAAAAAGAGAAGCCAAATGGCATAAGCTATATGAAAACCCAGCCCTTATTTTATTTTCCATTAATTGTAATATTTTTTGGTCTAATTTTTAATGCAGATACTCTTGGGAAACACTGAAATGAAATATTAGAATATGTGATTTTTTTTTCTTAAACTGTCATATTGGTCATAGTTTTCAAGAGCTGGCATTTTCCAAAGCACTCAAGTTTTCTTCCAGAGTCCTGACTTGAAGCTAGAATCTCACTCACCGTGAATACTCCAGTCACTAATTATCGTTTCAGACAGAACGTGTTGAAACTAAGTCTTTATACTATAGATGAAAGTCCTCAACACCCAGCACTGTTGTGCCAACTGACACCACCTTTTTCTTTGAAGACAGCTCTGGAACCCAGCTCCAGGGAGAATTCATGCATCCATCCCTATCCAAGCACGGTGCAACACTCCAGAGGCCCTGAATAGTCAAGGCAATGCAATGCTCCAGCATTGCCTACTCTTATATTAGGTGATTCGCCGGTCATAATGGTGGCTGCTGTGAATCCCAGAGATAAATGCCTAGCTCCTTTCTGCATTCTGTGTATAAAACACACCTCATCTCAGGGCTGTGGTTTTCATTAGGAACAACATAGAATCATAGAATCATAGAATCATAGAATCGTTAAGGTTGGAAAAGACCCTTAAGATCATCAAGTCCAACCGTTAACCTATCACTGCCAAGTCCATCACTATACCATGTCCTCGAGCACCGCATCTATCCGTTCTTTAAATACCTCCAGGGATGGAGACTCAACCACTTCCCTGGGTAGCCTGTTCCAATGCTTGACCACCCTTTTGGTGAAGAAGTTTTTCCTAATATCTAACCTAAACCTCCCCTGGCGCAGCTTGAGGCCGTAAACATACCTGTCATCTTTTTGAATCTAGGGTGGGAATGAAAACACAGTGGAGGATGATTTTTCTTACCCAAACCTAGGAACCTGAATAAAAGCATCTCATTTTTAGACATGGAATCACAAGTTCTTCTTGAAATCAATGTGACATTGAACATAATTTTGAGAACTTATTAGTCTCACTGTTTATTTTTTTGGCAGAAACATGGTTGTGATGATGAAGTCTAATTGTGAAGTTCAGGAAACATTTGTTCATCTAGTTTGGAAACCAGTCTACAGAGTAAGATGGATGGCAGATGCACATGATGAGATACTGGAAAGCTGATAAAAACAGGAATTTTGAAAGACGGTACTTGACCTTGTTTATCTTGAGGACAGCTTATTATTAAATTGGTTTATAAGGTATGAAATTTCTAAAAATTTCCAGTGCTTCTGTCTGAGGTCTTATGCATGTTTCAATAAAAGCATTATCTTCAATGGAAATATATTTTTACAGATATTATTCAATATATTCCAAAGTGTCTCTGTAGTTTTTGGAATAAGTTCTCTAGTCAGGTTGACCAGATAATGCTGCTATCTTGCATGCTTTACCCCATGCTAGGAGACAAGGGATAAAGACAAAAATGCTCTTTTGCACAGCATAGCTGCCTGTATAGTTAAATCTAACAGCCCATGCTCTTTGCAGGCCAAAGGCTATATGTTAACTCAGTCACCTCTGTCGCCATAAACCCTTGTGCTAACTGAGCAATACAAGAACTGATCAAGCTGCAGCAGGAAAGATAACAGGGACAGCAACCTCCATACTAGCATGGAACTCCTGGCGTGGAAGCTCTCCAGGTCAGTGATACAGTAGTATCTTTCTCTGCTGAGTGCTGGTGCATCAACCCCAGCAAGGAGTCCATCTATCTATTAAGAAAATGCCTATACCTGCCTTGCGGGCAGTGCAGCTAATGCCCAGAGGTGGACCTAGCAAGCAGCTCCTCAAGGGATATGAAATGTGTGAGGCTTTGCATGTCTGATGAAGGATAGAAGCCTAAAGTCAGCAAATTCTGTATTGTTAAGCAGCTAGTTATGTTTCTGGCAAAGAAATGTGCTACAATTCACATTGGTATCCCAGACTTAGTTTGCTTTCTCTCACCAACATTCATGCCTTTCCCTTGGAGAACAACAAAAAAAACACTTGCAGGGTCTCATTCTGAGAAAATATTTGGGTGATTTTTCCTACCTCCGCTGCTGATTACTGTAGTAGAGATCTCTCTGCAACTATAAAAACACAGCCTATATGCTAATCGCAATGATCTTATGGTGGTTTAACTGTTACAACCAGATCTGACAGACAGTATAGTCAGTATTTATAAAATGTTTTAAACAATGTGGGATTTTTTCTGTAAACATTTAAAAATATTTTTAAACATCTCCTAACAATGGATTTAGACACTGTTGTTCAAAATGTCACTGAAGATTCCTTTCTTGGAGGGAATAAAAAACTCCATGATCCTTTATATCTTTCCTTGTGAAATGGGTTTGATTTGCCCTCTTTTACCAGAAGAGTAATACTTTTTCTAAAATAAAGCTTTCCTCTTGTTCAGAAGTCAGGTGCATTTGACTAAATCCCTGTGCTTCCACGTTGTATCTGGACTATAAATAACATTTCTCCCTTCATGTGTTTTCCTAATTTCTTCAATGCCTTCTAATTAAGACTTTTTTTCTGCTTTTCTTTAACAACTTCAGAATAAAAAGGTATGCTGTACCACAGAGGTACTGCATAAGGGAGATTATATTTAAGTAATAATTATTCAGGTAATCAAGACTTGTTATAAATGCTGTGTTTTCTGATCTGCAGATTAAGATTTCAAATTCAGAAAAGAAAGATGACTCCCCCCAAAAAACATGTAGATGGGGTTATACCCGCAAAGAATCATGGTTTATAACACCAAAGAGTAGCAATATGTAATTTTTCAGATATGCTGCTGCCCACTGAAGTCCTCAGCTCCTGATTATATGCCTATACCTTCATATACCTTGATGGAGGGATATAGATGCCAACAAAACAAAACAAAACAAAACAAAACAAAACAAAACAAAACAAAACAAAACAAAACAAAACAAAACAAAACAAAACAAAACAGCTAGAACCTTAAGGGTCCACAAAAGCTATCAGACTTAAGACAACTTAAAGAATCCAAACTGAAATCTTCAGGGCAAAGTGTTTATGTGATTCAGTGAGCACAGCCTTGAGCAATTCAATCTTCAATTTGACTTGGGCACTTCAGACAGGTCACCTCTCAGAGAAGACTGGTAGGATCCTTCTTGTTGTTCCAGCATGTGGAGATGTGGGCACAATTATTTCCTGTCTAGCCCACAACCACAATTTTATCTCAGAAGTTGCAGAGTATAGTGTGATTAAAAGTGCTTCAGCCTCTTTTAAGGCTGTTTGCTTTGCATAATGATCATTTGCCCAGACACTTGGACCTGACATTCCTACATTCAAAGTGAGTGTCCTGAAGTACAGAGTTAGCACTCTTTTTCTTTCTCTGTGCTAACTAATGATGTTGAATTGTTCACAGTAAGTAGAAAAGATTTAAGATATATTTATCCATGAAAGCTATATAGCCTACCGATTAAGTTATTTTCTTACAGCCTGAGAGTCTTTTATCTAATATCTAAACCTGCAAAAAAGTTCAGAACCAAAATGTCTTCCATGAGCACTCCGTCCACTGGAATGGTAGCTTATAGACTGTTTCCCTTATTTTGTCTGGACATCTAAGCATGCTTGCCAGTGCTGTCCCACATGGGAGAGGATCTCTGACTTCACTGTCAGCACTCAGTACCTCACAAGTGTCAAAATGAGAGCAGATTTGCACAAGCCAGCTACAGACATCTGGGCATTGAAGGATAGTTTCCACAGTTTTTACCTATGGAATCTATATCCAAATGTTAGCTGAGTTATGATTCTGTGAGTACCATGAGAGCCTGAATTATGTACTGGAACCTCTGAAACAATAAATTTTCCATGTGAATTTAATGCAAAACTCTTCAGCTGTAGAGCTGGTTATTAAAATTGATATTGTCCCCCATTGGTTACTAGTATTCTTAGAACCACAGATTCACAGAAATTATAAATAAGTTTGAAGAAACATCTGAAGGTAGTTTAGTTCTACCTCCTTCTAAAAATAAGGCTAACTTCACAGCCAGATCAGTTCCTCAGGGCACTACTGCCCATGCAAGTTCTGAAAATCTGCAAGGATGGAGAGCCCACAGCCTCCTTGGGCAACCTGTGTCAGTGCTTTACATGCTCATTGTGAAGAATTTCTTTGTATGTCCAGCCTGAATTTCTCATTTTGGAACTTTTCCTTTGCCTTCTTGTCCTTTCATTGTGCACCCCTGAATCTGGCCCCTTTTTCTATAGCGCTTTTTTAGGCAATGGAAGACCAATAAATCATGGGACTGAGGCATATGGAACATTCAGAGTGGCTAAGGGAAATGACTTGGCTTAGCCTAGAAAGGAGAAGGCTGAGGGAAGTTCTCATTGCAGCCTTCCATCTCAGTGGCCTTCCACTGAACTCCATTTTGCTTTATAACCTCACAGTCTCTACCGTCTTCAGTCTATGCTTGTTGCAGCTGTATGTATAAAGCTGTATGTATAACAACTCAGACTGCCTTTCTTAATGATGCTTTGCCTTCTTGTTCCTAGTTTTCAAAATAATTTGGTTTATGCTAAGCAACGACCTATTTATTCCCTTTCAGTAAAACTGAACGTTTGCAGGTAGGGATGGGACCCTGCCAGGTTCCTTGCACTAGAAGGACAGCTGTAATCAACCACTGCTCACTCCTATCTTCATCCGTTTGACTATGCTGGACTCTATAAAGCAGTAGGATTTATGCTTCCAGTGTATGTCCAGAAATTCATGAGTCACTGCCTGTTCCTTCTAGGGAACTTCTGTAATTTAATCTAATATGAAAAACATCTTTTAAATCAGACAATAGCTGTTTATTTGAAAGGTGACTCTATCTTTGTGAATGGCTGTGCAACATACTTGCAGACCAGTTCCTGAAATTTCATGGGTAAAGTTTTTCTCAGTTGCTTTTGTATATTGTCGTTGTAATACTGCTTTTCATGCCATTAAGAGCAAACTTTCCTTTTTATGTCTGCTTTCAAATTAATATCTTTCCAGAAGATCTTGATTTTTGTAAATTTTTCCATATGAAACTTCATGTGAAAATGTCATGATAAATTTAACCATTTTGACCTGAAAGAAGGAGAGACACATATTACAAGTAAATTGTATAGCTATACTATAGGCTGCATATTATGTAGCCCTAAACAGAGTTTAGTTCAGGCTAATTTACCCACTCTGTTGTCTCTGTGCTACTGCAGCTGTGTTATTATCTGTTCATGTCTGCCTACTTTTATGTAACGAGTTTGGATCTGTACACATAAGTGTTTATATAATATGATCAGGTTAGGTGGGAACAGGGATGTATGCATCATGTTTTTCAGTATCAAGAATGCTGAGGGCTTTATAACCAAGACCTTCCATTCCAGGAAGGGCAGAAACCTCAAGTTATGGTGAAACAGTTTGCAAGGCTCTAGCTCTGTTAAGTATTCCCAAAACACCTACCTTTCTGCCTAGTGCCTAGAAAACAGTTTATGTAACTTTCATAAACTGAGACCTAAGGTACATGTATATTGTTGCCTATACGTTTCTGCAAGATCTGTTGATATTGGGAGCTTAAACAGTCTTTATAGTGACTTAGACCATTCATTAATGCAGAAGCAGAAACCTGTGCTTCTGTGTATCACAATATGAAAGCAAAGAGGTACAGTGTCCAATTTCTCCTTTAGCAGAAGGATCTCATGTTCTAGTTATTTCACAGATAGTGTGAAGAGCAAGCTGTGTAATGTTATCTCTCCTCAACTAACTGGGAATTTCTGAACCACAGGAAAGAATTGTTCAAGATGAAAATGTACTACCAAATGACATTTTCTCTTGGTAGTCCAAGTGCTCATTGAAAAGTGAAGGTTCCTCAGTTTCTGAGGGAGGTCATTGGTACTGTTTGCTCTTTTGACAGGAGGCTTTATTCTACTGTATTGCTTCAAGAGAACTTCAAAATGCCTTGTGAACATCTGTGGATGCTTTATTTGCAACATATGGGTATGCAGAAAATACTCTCATCTACAGGTTTTGATCTATCCTGAGGTGAACTGCTCTCAGTCTCACTGTTCACACTGTTTCATTTTGCATAAAGATAACTGGTTTGCTGAAACAAACTGAAAAGAAGAATACATTTCTGTCCTGTTTGCTAGATCACGGCTATGTGGTGACACATCTTAGTATCAGTTTGTGCTCTAGAGGTCTTAGTGTTTAGTGTATTTACCTGTGAAGGGGACAGTTGGGTTAAAATCTCTCTGGAAATGGTTGAATGCTGTTTCCCATATCTTTTTGCATTCTTTGGGTTTTTTTCAATGCACTTCTTTCTTCTCCTCCTGTGTTATAATGCCTGAGTGCTATTCCATACTGATTCCCACTCTGATGTGTTCAGAAAGCCCTAGCTTTAGACTTTATTCCTCTCTGAAAATTCTAGCTTACTTGTAAAAAAGGTTACTTTCAAACCTTCCTGTATGTGGATAAAAAAAGCAATAACACTTATGAATTCCAAAATGACAAAAATGAGGAGGGAAATATTTCTATTGTCTCCTGCATCCCTCCTTTTGTTTTAGTCCCAGGTTTCTTTGTGAATTGTGTATTGATGCGGAACATCTGGAATTGGCAATGTGTCGACTAAATGGTATAGTGTGTTTTTTGGTTTTTGGTTTTTTTTTTTCCAGAGGTGATAGTTTCAGCTTTTGCTATAGAAACTAGAAGAGTTTCTGTTTGAGCATTTAACAGTCTAGTAGTTAAAAAGAAAATAGTACCCATGGGATGATCTGTGTTTGCAAGCAGGCCATTCATGGCTCTCAGTTACTGACACATTTATTTTAGTGTGTGTTCCAGGATGCTGACAATACTTGGACTATTCATTCCCAGACAGAATATGCTACCATCTCTCTGTCCTGAGTAGCTAGGGCTGCATTTTGATCATTGCCTGTGGCTTCTGAAGAGATTTCATTGTTCTTTCAACAATGCTCAGAAATTAATTTGCATTGTTTCATAGTGCTGTGACTCTCATACTGCAAACTCCATAAGGTATCAACTTAATGGCCAACACAAGTGCAGTGAAGTATGTTAAATTATACATTTACAAACATATTGAAACCTGAAAGTAGAGAAAACAGTTTATTTAACCTTAAAATAAATTTTAATAATAATAGAATAGCTTAGATTGTCTTGTCTTAACCTGAAGGTTTTTTTCAATTTATGAAAGACTGAAACATAGTTGACAATGATATGGACACAAAAATACTATATGCTATGTTTTATTTTCTACAATCTGGTTAAAAGTAGCATGCAAGTAATTGAATAAAAATACTTGTATATATGACTTATTTTGAAATAAAAATTATACCAGCAATGGATAAACATCTTACCATGACAGTTTAAATGAAAGTATGACAAAAAGAAGAGTAAACATTTTTTTAACCTGAAAAATATTTGTTTCTCTGTTATCTTTCAGATATTCCATTAATTTAATAATGTCATGGGCTCTGAAAACATATTTTCATACATTTTAAATTGTTCTTAGATTGTTAAATCATTTTTCCTTTGTAATTGATGACAATATGAAAAAAGCATTAGTAATTAAGGAAGAAAGATTGGTTTGAAAGGAATCTTGTATTTACACAGGCTAGCCTATACTGCTCAGCACTCTGATGAAACCCACTTGACTTCCATGTAAGTCTGGTACCAGCTGGCATGTACTGCATGCATGGACATAGATTTCTATGAAGCTGAATGCTTTTCATCAACTTACCTAGCCAGATGAAGGCATGTTTTG
This sequence comes from Nipponia nippon, assembly GCF_047370975.1. Classification (NCBI taxonomy): domain Eukaryota; kingdom Metazoa; phylum Chordata; class Aves; order Pelecaniformes; family Threskiornithidae; genus Nipponia; species Nipponia nippon. The sequence continues at coordinate 49,733,509 of NW_028262347.1, forward strand.
CACCATATTTGGTCATTCTTGTGCTTTCTAAATACAACCCTTTGTAAAAATATGCACACGTTTCCTTAAGGTTGCCAAGTGCATGCTAAATATTAACAAATAGAATGGATAATACGCAGATTGACACTTTTTTTAAGGCATATCCTAATTTTAAAGAGCTATCATGATGTAATTCCTGTAGTTACTGCCCCTAGACGGGAACTGGATGTTCCCAGGTATCTCATTCCAGTGAAATCTCAGCAGCCACCCGAAGGCAGTTGTACATCTCCTGTGGCAGGTCAGCCCGAGTGAGATTGTTTCCATCCAGGCGCAAATGTGTGATCCTGGAATAGGTCATTGGCCCAACAACTTTACAGAAGCTGCTCAATGGGAACTCTGAAACAAAGGGAACATGAATAAGAAAAAGCATGAATAATAAGGACAAATAGGAAAAACCTATTATTTTTCTGCTTTTTACATTTTATTTGGAAATTGTGACCTTAAATTTATTCTACTATTTTTCAATATTTTTCATGTCCACTACTGATGTAATTCCCCATGAGTTTACTGGAACTTGAGGGGCTTGTGTTAGGAGACGTTCTTTGCATTGGTTGTGAGAGGTTCAGAATTTCAAGACTGAGTTTTTCCAAGTGCTATGTGCTCCCAGTACCCATTTGATATTTAAGACTCCAGATTTTATATAGAGGTCTAATCTGGCATTTAGAAAAAAAAGGAAAAAAAAAGAATCTCCAGTAAAACTTGAGATGCAGAGGGACGAATCCATCGTACTGGGTACAATATCATGGAAATGTAAAACCATGCTACATAAGATATTGAAGGAAATAAAAAGCTTCTGGAGAAATTGAAACTATGATATGGCCTTAACCTTAAGAACAGGAAGTCCAATGGGTGTCTGTGTCAAATATTACTTTGGATGTGTCATTTTGATTTACTAGTTTCAAAATGAAATTTGGGATTAGGACTGGGGAGGAGATTCACATTCAAATGGTGTAGTTGAACCTTTCCAGAACATCAGGATTAGAAGGTGAGTATAAATGTAAAAAATATTTATAAAAATATTTATATTTATTGTAATTTATATATCATGATATATATAACCACTATTCAGTTGAAGTGTTATTTGGTTCACATAACACCAGACAGGTCTTGAATGTAAAACTATGTCTTGTATCTTGTAAGCATTATTTACTGTAAGCTAGAAATTATGTGAAGCAGAGAAATTCTGTGCTCAGTATACATAGGCACACACATACACATATTATACACCTCTGTTATGCAGAGAAGATCTATCCTCAAGAGGGAATGTATGTGAAAAAACCTGATGTCCTCTGCATACCACATTGTGTAATTCTGCAAAGATGGTCCTTCATTCTCACCTGTGTTTAACTTGAGTCAGACAGAGGATTAGTCTATTGAAAAGCTCCATCACTACTAAAGTAGCAGTCTGAGAGGCTTTTTCTTCTTCAGGCCATTGACATCAACTGAACTCACACAGAAAATATTTAAAGGGAGCTCTTCAAGGAACCCATTCACCAGTATGTGGACAAATTTCGTATCTTCAGTTGCTTTTATGTTGAAAGGGCTAGCTCTCATAATTTCTGAGAAATCAAGGCAGTGTTCTCAAAATCGGATGCCATTTTAACTACCAATCATAGGTGATTCATGGACTTTTGGAAACATCACCTTATATATCTTTTCTGCATGACCAAAATTTAACTCATCTAAGAAAATGTGATGACCTACATCGTGTTGTAGTACTAAAGGAAGTGGAGGAAGTATCTTTCATATCTCCACTTCAACTTCAATTGGATTCTTTCAGAACTGGCATTACAATAATCTGCTACCATTGATGAAACATGGCTTGTGTAAACTAAGTATAAATGTACACCCATCTGTACAGGCAGCTCTTTAAAGCATGAGAGCTTAAGCAAATTTTTGGACACAGAGATATGATGTTGAAGAACGTGTGAAGGTTTGTGTATCTATCGCAAAATAAGTTGTTTTGAGTAGGGATTAAGGAAATGTATTCAAATGTTAAATCTTGATCACCAATTTGATTAAAGCAAATCAAAACAATTTCCTAGACTTTGTATGTTATACAGCCTTCTTTTGGAAGGGTGAGAGACAAAATGCATCCTTAATGGCGCATTTATTGGGCAGTCCATATTGTAATATAGTATAATTTAAAGCTTGCTGATCAATTTTGATACTGTTCTGATTCAGAATGCAACAGCTGAAGTGAACTGATGATTCCTGTGAGTTAGGATCATATAATCTGAGAGATATTTATAGGATTAGAACTGTGTGGAATTTTGCTGAATGAAAACATGAGTTCCTGAGACTTTGAACTCATTTACTTGGCCTACAGGCTATACCATTAACTATTTAAGTCCAGTTTTCTTCAGATAGTTTGGGCGTAATTTGTAAAGATTAAAATAAACATGAATTCTAATACAGATTTTTTTTTTCCACTTTCTTGTCATTCAGGAACAACATTTTAAGTATATTTTTGTTGAAGGCAGACATTTTAAACCTTTCTGAATTGACTTATTCGGTTTTTTCTGTATTGTTACTTTTGAGCATAAATACTAACATTTGGTTGCAAAACAAGATATGCTTATGCAAGTTGGGTCGACGCTGAACTACTCAAAGGATGTAAACTTTATGCATGTAAACCACAACATTTATCTGTGTTACCCAAATACTCAGCTGTGCTGACTATGAGACTGAAATCACTCTGGAAGTAGATGCAGATCTAGTCCTCACAGAAGTCAAAGGAACTCTGTCATGGACTTCAGTGGGATTTGGCTCCAAAACTTGGTGCACACTGTTTGCATTTGGGTATTAATTTTTTATACAGTTCATATAATTGTCAGTTGTTAGAAGCACATTAAAAATGTTTGTTTGCTAATTGCAGTCTCCACTAGCAGAAAATAAGTGGGTCTTGTGAATGCACTTGATGTGCTGTTACCTATGTGATCTGTATGGGAACTGCACTCAGTGAGACTAGAGCACTGTTGTATAAAATGTCAGTAGCTTGCTTCCTCCTTTATTACACTTATTAGTGTTGCAGGTGTTAAAATGTATTCCTGAATTTATAATATTCAGGTTCAGAGGCAGTGTACCTGGAATTTTGCCACGAGTATGGCATTTATATTTTGCCAACACAGAATTCCTGCATGAACCAGACACTGAGAGAATAAGAAGCATAGGGTGAAAATTGGATTTTCATCTGAACAATTATTTTCTCACTAAAAGTGTCTGTCACCATAAGAAATTCTGATATTCTAACAAACTACCTGAATATTTGAAATATCTGGGGAAAAAAAAAAAAAACACAAAAAACAAAAAAACAAATCAAGAACAGGAATGTCCTCTCCTCTCTTCTCCTCTCTTCTTCATACCTATAGAGCAAAATGGGAGCACAGAAACACTTATTTTTTAGAGAGAATTTTTTTTACTATACGCTAGGTGAGAGTATATCCCTTGTACATAAGGAGTGTAAGCAGCCTTTTGCTGAGAGGAAGATTAACTGTGCAAAGATTCCTTGTTCAGTCATGCAATACAGTGGGCAATCCTAATGGGATCTGAAGTCCCATAGTCATCTTTGCTGGTCTGTGGTCCCAGAGTAATCATATCTGAGTCATTTCTACACAGGCCATTGTAAAAAAAAAAACATTTTTGGATTGGTGGAGTGAGCCAGATAAAAGACCATAAAGTACCTCCGCTAACTATGTTTAGAATAAGTACAACTATAGTACAGGTACTGATCCAGCCGATGGACTGGAGCACAGTATGTGGACCCTTAACTGTCCTCTGGAACATTTGCACATTTCCCCTTGTTATACTCCATTCATATGGTATCTTCTTGCTGGGGTTTCATGTGGAAACAACAATTCTCTCCTTAATCTTTTACAAGTACAAATGAAATATGGAGAAGTCTGCCTTTGGACCCTCTTCTATCACTGAACCTCTTTGATTCCTGTACTTTTTTCCATCCTGCAGAGTTTCTTTTTGCCTTGAGGAGTCTGTAAAACAAGTGTATGTATATATATAAAAATCCTAATGGCATCTTAAAGCATGGTAGCAAACCACTGTTGTTATTAAACAGAAAATTCTACCCTTAAATTACTACTAATAATAAATATTAAAAAAAAAATCCATTTAGAAGTTACAGTTTAGGTTTGAGGTATGGAGAAAGCAAAGGCTTTAATAAACCTTCCATGGTCCTATGCTAGCTTGGAGATCCAACTAGCATCAAGTACAGTAGATAGAGCATAGAGTTGATAGCTAACTTACATTCACTATAATAGATATGTTTCAATTTATTAGCAAGAGATCAGAGGAGTTACTCTGAATTTGTCTTCCTTCCAGTTGCTATCCACTTTGCCCACTGCTCCTCATATCACAGATGAAGGCAAAACATACTAAAGTGAGCCAATTCTGCTACAATTTTTTTTATGTATATATTCATCAACTCTTGTTCAAAAAACTCAGTCACTCAAATGAGGATTTTTCTCAAACAGGTAATTTTTTATGTATAGCAATGCATAATAGTAACAAGCCCAGGATGAAACTCACGGACAATAATTTAGAGAAATATTTCATTTCTTTCTGGTAATATCAAAAGGATTGGAACCAGATTACACTTCCTTAGACAAATATAAATGTTAACTGGTAGCCTAAAGGTACCTGAGAAAAAGGGAGACAGTAGCAAATGAAGAACTCTGGAGAAATTTATTTATGTTAGGTTTCAGTATAAGTGAAAACTTTAAGCTAAGTCTAAGCACTCACAGCTGTAGGTCAGGTGTAATGAATAGTGAACTGCAAAGGCTTTGATCACCCTGTATCTGGTACTTCATTAAATTGAAATGCTTATTGCTAACTAAATTTTGTCCCACGCTGTCAATTAACGTCTTAGAGAACACAATATTATGCCTGTGAAATTAGATGATCAAGAAAATTTGTTATTGAAGTCTGCTAGATTTTATGGTTAAGGAAAAACCAGTAAATGAGTTCTCTTACATCAGTCCATAGGGTAGCAATGACAGTGCAGCAGTAGCCAGTGCACACCCACTCCTCACACCATCCCCCTCTGTTGCTGACCAGTACTCTGGAAATACAGCTTTCATTGCAAAATTAAATTGTTATCAAAATTGCTCAGAAGTCCTTGGAAATGTGAATGGAAAGCAAACTTGGTACCTGGGTATCTTGCAGAAGCCTCAGGACAACCATTCTAAGCAGGGAAAATTGCCTCGTATACCTCATGAGAAATTAACCATCATCATTGTAAGCTCTTTTTGGAGAGGGAGAGTATCTGATAGATGTCTACAGGTCTCTGTATGAGGTACCTCAGGTAGGAAGCATTAACTCATTGTTTTCCCTCATCAAAACAAGGAACTGAGATGTAATAGGAAAAAAAAATCATAATGTTGAAGAAAATGTGAAGCACAGTAAATACAAAAAATTTCAAAAGGCCTTGCCCTGTGTCTGGTAAAATCAGCACTAAAATATTTGCCTTTAAAGGCTACGTCTGTATGGAGTTAGCTATGTATGGAATAGCTGACACTGATAACGCAAACCCCTCATGGATACAAGCAGGCAAACAGAAGAGAGGGTTTTATGGTTTACTTTATGCCAGCTATCAAGATGATGTAAGTCCTCCTGCAGAAACACTGTTATGTTTGACAGATCTGCCTCTCCATCAGGGACCACCACTGACAGAGGTGCAGCTGGAGAGCTTCGACATGTTGATGAGGCTTCTCCAGCTCTCCAGCACCTCCTTCCCACCCCAGGATTAAGACAGCCTTGTAAAAGCCCTGTCTCAGTAGAAACCTCCATGATCTCATGCAAGGTGTGACATTTATTGACTTCAGAAGGAACATTTTTTCAAATCATGCTTGAATGGAGACAAGCTTGCCACCTGATCATACAACCTGGGAAATGGGAATGAAAAGAAGAAACAACACAGGCAGATCTTCAGATTCCAAGATGGGTTTGGAGGGATACTGCATGAAAGAAGGGAGGAAAGAGAAAAAAGCAGCTACTTTGTTCTGTCTTTTTCACTGTGCCCTGTGCCTGATACCCTATGAATTTGTTGTCTTCTCCCTCTCTCTTCCCTCCAGCACTTTCACTACCAGCCTTCTGAAAAGTTACACATACAATAGTCAGATGCTCAGCTGATATCTGTCTCTTTTTGCTGACTTATGAATTCCAAACATCTTCCACACTGATTTAACTTTTCCCACTGTTGTTTTCTTCAATTGTATAAGTCAACTCCATTAGCTTCTATGGAGTTACTCCAATTTACGTAAGATGAGAATTTGGCCAATAATAGCCACATTAGTACGAAAACAGAAATTTCTGTGTTTAAGGTTAATTTGAGTACCTATCAGATAAATGTCTGTCTTTTAACATTAATGTGGACAACAGTCAGAGAAATGTCAGTGTGCTAACAGTCTAACCAGTACCATTTCTTCAGACTGGTTGATCTACCCTTTCAGATACTTGCGTTGACCATCAGTGTCATGACTGTGGTAAATAATATTGAAAATATGCAAATTTAACTCACTGTTAATTTTGTTGACTTGGAGGTAGAAGTTTTCAAGGTTCTCACTGACGGTTGGAATGCTCTTCAGCTGATTGAAGGAGAGATCTAACTCAACCAGTGATGTGATATTGAAGACGTTGCCTGGTATTCCGGAATCTGTTAATTTATTGTGGGACAAGCGTAAATATTGCAGGGTTTTAAAACCTTGGAAGTATTCATCAGGAATATTGGAGATTTGGTTATTATCAAAATACAGCATGAGTAAGGAGTGAGGGAGTCCTGTCGGTAGCTTTGTAAGTCGATTGAAGCTTAAGTCAAGATACAAAAGTGAATTCAGGCCTTTAAAAGCTCCAGAAATAGAATCTGCTTTCAGCTGGTTGTTCTGGAGGTGAATGACAGTCAGATTCACCAGTCCCTCAAGTGCACCAGGATTGACTTTTGTGATCTTGTTATGACTTAATTGCAGGTCATCCAGAGTCTTGGGGAGTGGTCCAACAGCTTCAGTCAAATTGTTGTAGTTAATGTGAAGTTTCTTCAGATGTTTTAGTTTAGAGAAGACTCTTCCCTTAATTTTTGAATTTTCCAAATGGTTGTGATCTAGGATCAGCCACTGTAGGTCTGTTACATTATCAAACGTGTTCTCTTCAATGCCCTCAATCATATTGTTTCGAAGATAAAGGTATTTTATTCCACTTGGTACAATCGGAATGGTTTTCAATTTAAGATTGTCACAATACATGGCAGTAGGGTAGCTTAAAGGACAATTACATTCTGGGGCACAGAATGCTGAGGATGGCCCAAAAGGATCATAACCGTAATCATCTGCAGGACCATACATATATTGGCAAAAAATGCCACTAATCAATAACAGAAAGACATGTAGGGAGTTTAAAGTCATCTTTGCAATGTGTCTTGTCCCTGTATGGTAAAAGGGAATAAAGAAGTTGTAACTTTAATTTTTTCTCTCTTTCAGCAATATTTGAAATTTTACCACATAAAGATTACAATTAAAAACTAATTAATTTAGACTTCCTGTTTAAAGCTATTTATTAAGAGAAAATGTATTAGTTTGTTAGTATTGCATTGCTACAGTCCTTGTCTTGTTATAATCTGCCTTTGTAATGCAAAATTGTAGGCCATTCTGCTGTTGTAAGTAAAACATTCTTTATATCTTCCTGCATTCATTCATTAAGTCACAAGAACGATGATAAAGTCCAAGTTTTTTGAACTTGGCAGAGAAGAGCTTTCAGTTTTGCTGAAGGCCATGTTCAGAGGCAGTTCTGCCATTTAAATTCTATCAAGCATTCCTAATATACTGAATTGCCTCCTATCAAAACAACATGTGGCAATTTGACTTAAGTTTGAAAGAGCCAGAGAAGTTACAAACTGAGGGTAACGATCTGCTGTATAGTGTGTTGTTAAGATGCCTATAGTTTGAAATATCTTCTTCTCATGGATCATATCCAGTAAAGCATGATCCACTAAGTTTTATATTCACCTAAATAACAAACTAATAGACATATATAGCATATTCTCTGGGACATGTCAAACAACCAGCACTGCATATGTGTGCACAAGTATACTCTATCTAATATGGTTCTACAGTGGATCTGAAAGGACTGAATTTCAGAAAGTGCAAATGTTCTTGCAAATTCTATATATAATAATAAATGTATTGATTACATTGTATGACCATTCTAAATCAATAGAATAATAAAGCACTGGCTTCACATAGTTGGTCTTCCAGCTCACATACAGTAAAAGGACTTTCAGTGTCCTTGGGGATGTTTTGCTGTGATCCAATATGAGTGGTCTCACCTTACTTTTTAAGGGCATTCCTTTCTCATCAGATACTCCATGAGATGCTAATCTGTGAAGATAAGTATCTTGCTTTTATTTCTTACTACCTAGATAGACATTGTATTGGAAAAGTGGGTCTAGCATCACTGAAGTCAGTGAGCTTACTTTGATTTTCAACAGTAAAAGACAAGGCTCAGTGTACTTAACTACTGTTCAGAGAGTGAGACAATTAAGAAAATCCTTAGAACCTTCTTATTCTCAAGTAATTTCAGAAAGTATGTGAAGCCTGTAAACAGACCACCAGACATTGATCTCAGATCTGGGCAATCGTCCAGCAGACTAAGTTAGTCTTGCTATTGGCATTGTTTAGTGTTACACAGAGTACCCAGTGTTAAAATGCAGGGCCATAGCTAGAAAGTCTTCCCTAATTTTAAATTTCTTTGCTTTTATTGACTTGATAAAAGCCACATCACATTCTAGTCAGCTAGTAATCTCAACTAAAGTACCTCTAGGCAGGGCCTATTGATCTCATGCTGTACAGCATGAAATTTTTTTTAAAAATGTGTTCATGTTATCTCCAATCACCCACAAAGTCCCTCTGCTAGATATTCAGCTGCTGTCCCCTGAATAAGGAGGACAATTGCATATCTTTTCCATGGTGTTGGTCCTATCACATTTATCTAAATACAAACCATAGTATAGAGCAATCATTGAAATATGAGTTATCAATGTAATTTCCTTTGTCTGTTCTTCATTACTGCATGAGAACATGCAAACTCAACCTTCAGTCCCCTGCTGGTATAAATCAGTACAGCTCCTCTGAAAGCCAAGACACTACAGTGACACAATTCAGCTCAAAATCTGGTCCTGTTCAGGTACTAAACATTAAGGATGGGGGACTAACTGCTTCTGTATTCAAAGTATAAGAGAGAGTGTAATGAACTTCTTGGACTACACTCTTTGGCCTTACAGTGACATTTTTACACACATTCATCATGTCTTACTGATAAAGTAGCATAAACATCCTATTTTAAATCCAAATTCTATTGTTGTTCTAGTTTCAAAATATATTTGTAATGCTAAATTTCATTATTGATAGCATAGGCTGACAGTCCTTTTAAATAGTACACAATGTTTAACTGCTCTGCAGAACCCTGGAAATAATTTTAAAAGTTAGATAGCAAGTGTTTTGAATTATTTTATCAACAACATTTTAAAACATAGGTGACAATTCTGTAGTGCAAGGGCATATGAGCATGTGTGTGACATAAAATAGCACAGTAAAGTATATATGTGGTGTAGTTAACTTATTCATGGATTTCTCATTCACGTATCTAGAAGCTTCTATGTCAGAAGTGTAAAAGGTAAATAGATTGTGTACACATGCTTGTTTGTTGCACCAAACTATACGAATCCAAAAGATAAAATCAGAATACATTCTTAGACGTTTATGTTATAACATAAGCATGCTTGAACTAATTGCCTGTGTTTGTTCTAACCAGTTATGTTGTAAAATACCTGTGAAAATATTTGTGAAGTTGCTCAGGCAGCTTGCCAAAACATACTAAATGGCAAATCCATGATTTTGGAAAAATGCTTACTACTATTTTGGAGCTAGTCTGTACTACCTTAATTCTAAAGTTGTTGTGAAACAAAATAAATATAAATTTAACATTCAATCAGCCTTAAACTAAATATACCTTAATTCTGCAGCATAAAATCTTACACTGTTTGCAAAAGATTTAATTTTAAGAAGTTTCAATAGTATATTTAAAATGTGCTTTAAAATTAACTAAAAATTTCAAAATACCTATAATTTTCCTCTCATTGTTTACTTGATTAATTATTTAAATATCAGGGTACCTTATCTTTTTGTAAAATGGAGAAAAACGATTTAACAAATGGAGTCTGTGCAGCTCTTACTAATAGATTATGAATGAATAAGTAAGCAGTGAGTAGTCTTACAAATTTATTTGTACTGTACATCAGCTCTTCTTTTGAAGTAGAACAAAACAGACTGTAAAAAAGTGCAACACTGATGCACAAAATATGTGAGGTTGTTTTAAGGAAACTGAGAAAGCAAATCCACTAAGCAACTGTTGATTTGTGTTCAATTTACAAATTGGCAAACTTATCCTTACATGTTTTCACATTCCCATTACAGCTACATTTAAATAGCTGAACATTACGGTTAAAACATGCAGCAAGCACTTACCTTATTGCCTTGAAGCTGCTTTCCTTAATTCCCAGAGCAGATGCAATAAGGGACTGTATCGACCAATATATGCTGTAAACAGTGTCAGGAGGTAAAAGCCTGCCAGATCCTCTGTGTTACAAGAGAAAAAAAAAAAAAAAAAAAAGCCCTAGTCACGCTGTTCTCTGAAGCTGCTATGTCATCATGGTGATCTTGTGGTGTGGCATGTACTAAAATGCAGATCTCTAATGAAGTGCAGGTGGATACCATATTTTGTACAAGGACAACCCATCTGTTATTCCTGTGGGACGAGAGAACGATCAGTGTTTCACAAACCTGAGAAAGTTTAGACCACTAGCCATAGCCTTATACAAGGAATTTTTGTGTTTTAGAGGGAAAACATTTTCGATTATAAAACAAATTACAAACAGACTTTTGTTTTCCAACTTATTTTATACTGCTAGACATGAGCTAACAAATAGTGCTCAGACCTCAATGCCGCTGTGCTTCTTCAGCCAAGTGACTCATTCATTTTTCTGCCTTTTTATTTAACTATCTTATGTCCACAGTAAAATATCCTTAATAAAAGTTTTAGCTTGAGGATCAGAACCAAAGATGCATGGTTATCTTTGAATTATAACCTTTTCCACAACATTAAATACTGAGTTCAAAGTTTCTTCTGCAAAGCATTGGAATTTACTTGGTCTGGAGATTTACTTTGGTGATTGAATGCATGTTTGTTTAATAAAAACACATCCCAGAAATGGTTTTTCAGCAGTTACTGTAAACTCACTTCATACATTTGTTCATTTTTGCACTTACAGCTTTCTCCTGCTTTTCAGAATCTGGAACTACTCAGCTTTACGTTGTCTGTTTCTTATTCCATGGATGTAGTTCAAGAATGCATCTTAAGGCTTGGATGAGATGTTATTTTCACCAGGCAATGCCAAAAAATAATGCACTAAGACAGTAACTGTTTAAAGTGGGTCTTAATATTTCCATAAGAACCTTCCTTTATCTCTAAATGGTTGATGTCTTCCCTTTTTATGAGGTGTAAGCTCTTTCTTATAAAGTTGGATGGAGGCAAATGTGAAATGTGCATATAGAAAGCATGCACAAGCTATTTTCAAATGTCTCATGTTTAATTGTTGTGGGTAAGGATCAAGTTTCTTGTCTGTTATCAACTGGCTATCTTTATGAAAAGTCATGGTACAGGATGTGGCTGGGCTGGTGAATCCCTGCAGCTTCCTGAAGAAGAGGAGCCTGGATGGGGGGCTTCTCCCAAATTCTGCTGCTGACGCATCTGGGCCTCCATGCCAGTGCAGGTTACTGGGAGTGGGGAAAGGCCTGGCATAATTCAGCGCCCTTCACCGAGAACAAGAAAGATGCCAAATGATTACAGACCTCTGTGCTTCTGCAATAACACACTTAGCAAACAAATTTGCTCAAGACAGAGGGCTAAGTGCCAGTGCAGCCCACAGGGAGTGAATGTTACTCTTTTGATGTTCTGACATCATGCCTGTCTCCCTGGCATGAGAGAACCATTTACACATTAGGAAACAGATGCTGATGACAGATCATAACTACATTACTATTTGCATGATGCAAATAAGTGAATGTGAAGCAATGGGATTATGATAGTGAATTAAGCTAAGTTAGGTGAAGAAGTGTGCATGGTATCAGAACTAGAAATGTAGAAGTGGACAAAGCTGCTGCTGTTCTGTTTGTGGACAGAGACCAGATGGAGTTTCTCATGCATAGTATGATACTTATCTGAAAATTACTTCATTAGTTTCAGCTGACCAAGGAAAACCCAAACTGTAGCCTTGACTGCAAATGGGGCGTCAAGCAGGAGCATTCAGCAAAAGATAATTGGAATAAAGAATAGACAAATACAGAAAGAGATGCCCTTGTAAGGCAATACTGAGGTTTGCTCTGTGGAAGAAGGTATAGCAAGCTGAGCAATGGAGCATAATGTTTGTAAAGAGAATTTTAAAACTCATGGGAAAGGCACTAGTTGTGTTTTCTCTGGTTAATGATTTGTTTTTAAGGACAAGCTCAACATTATAATAAATTAATACATATTTTGATCTCTCACTAATAGATGTAGTTTTACATTTGCCGTACAAATAGAATTATACATCGGCTGCAAATACAATATAGTGCAGGCTTAACATGTTTTTGGCACAGTTATATTTACGCACCAGTTGTTTATTACATTGATTTCTGTAGGTCCAGTATAAATCCCTTTTCTCATTCTATTAACAGAAATACAAAGCGTACATATCTTCATAACTTGTAGAAAAATCTTATTAAACAAATGTGATGATATTTTGCAATTAACATATGGTAAAAACTTGGGTCATACAAAGTTCAGCTGAGATTTTGTCATTCATATAGTTCTCATCTTATTGACTGTTTTAAATTAGCTATATAAATTGCACAGTCAAGATGAAGAATCACATGCCTTCCAAGGATAAGACATAAAACAATAGATTTTCTCTTTTCTTTAATAAGATTTTTGCCATCTCTCCACTCTGTTACTTAATACTGTCCCTTCAGCATAATTTTATATGCTTTCTTAATCTTACCATTCTGACTTATGAAGAACTCACCTGACAAACCTTTGTTTGGGAGAGCAGGTAGGGACTAAAGCCCAGCAAATGGAGGTAAATGGAGGTATGGCTTCTTCTGCAGCAAAGGGTGGGAAAATGGGTGGGTGATTTCTTCTTTCTGGCCCTATTTTGTGTTTTGGGGTTTTTTTTTGTTGGTAGCGCTCAGAAGTCATTAAATGGCATGTGAACACAGTCAAGCTAATTTCCAAAGAATACACAAAATAATGTGTAAATTCACCTATGACATCTAAGTTGAAAAACAGTTATGAATATGCTTCACACCTGATAATGTCAGGACATATTGATATTTCACCTTTACAGCAACTCTGCTCCTTTCTTGTTAATTCATATTTTCATGGCTGGAGATTGCCAAGAAGTCTGGTAGGTTTTAGTGAAAGAATCTGAAAGTAGAGCTTGCTGCAAGTGTATCACTTTGCAGTGGGTGAGATCTAGCCTTCAAATATTGTTGAGTTACAGTGTCACTATTTTCTCTCTTCACTCATCAGTGGTATCCTTTCTGCCTTTTCTCTCCTGTAAAACTATCTTCTTTATAACTTCTACACACTTCTGCATAAATGGAAACGCCTTCCAATCTGTTTGCTTTTAATCCCCTTTTTCCCAAAAGACTCAAGTTACTAAAACCTAATAGATGTTATCTAAACCAACTGCTTCCTTTTAGTCATAAACCTGTGTACACATCTGGTACACAGATGTGTACCCTAAGAACCAAGAGACTTGGGTGCCCAAAATTATAAGTAGGATATCTGGGTCATAGGAACATAGAGCCCCAGAAAAAGTGCTTGTCGAACTTTTCACATTGCCACATAAAATGAGTAGCGAGTTTTTGCACTGATCACTCATAATTTAAGTTAAATATTACTCTCAAGGTGAAATGAAGGCTAGTTCATTTTAGTTGGCTACCTGCAGCAGAAGGTAAAGAAATCTCTATTAAGGGAAAAGGCCATTCCATGGACACCATACAGCAAGCGACTCAATTATAAAGAGGTAGTGTACTGTTTATGCATGGTTTTCCATGTCTCTAAGTAGTGAATATATAGGCTGTTAGCCTATATATAGTGAATAAATAAAAATATGATATTGACTCAAATCGCCAGTAATAATTAGTTAAATGTTTTTGTGAAGTCTTGCAGCATTTTGAAAATATTACTTAAGGCTGACTCATATCAAATGAGTTCCACTAAAAACAATTCAGTTCCAGATTCTGAAGGTTGTAGGTGCTTATTATTTTTTCATCTGAAAACTTCCATTCCTCCAAATTGAATTTTTATTTGTTCAGCCTCTACACTGCACTTGCATGTTAAACGGAAAGTGTCAGAGTACATACTATAAGCATTACAAAATTTGTGGTGATCCAAATCCTTTTTTTCCTTTCTCCTAAAAAGGAAATAGCAGCTTTGGAAATTTACAAAAATGGTAATAGTGGTACAACCTATTAGCAGACCGCAACAGATATTTTAGTTGAGCATGAATCTTTGTTTTTGTCATTCTGAAAAATTGCTCACTGTTTTGCTTCAAACTTGACAATGTCCATATTCTAGTACTGTTAGCCTCCTCTCCATTGCTTTTCAGAGTGTTTTTGTACTAGACTGCACTTAATTTGATTCAAATTGTCAATGGCAAAATTCTTTTGACTTGATTCAAAGCTTGATTCTTTTATGATAAGAACTGCACAGATGAAGGCAAGATGCTGTTTTTAAAACAGATTCATATATATATATATATATATATATATATATATACACATTGTGTTATAGCATTTAAAATGTGCTTATCTATGTGTAAAAGAAAGTCACGTGGCCCTGGAACATGAACCAATTCAAATGATTCCTAATGTAAAGAATGTAAGAGGATCTCAAGGAGTTGTTGAATTTGTGGGAAAGTTGTGCTTACAGGTAAAAATTATAGTAGCAGCTCTGTATTTTAAGCAGCACAGATAATTTATAGGAAAAGAAAGAGGTGGACTTGGCAAACTTGGCTAGCTCACTGCTTACTGTTTGTATATACTAATGTTATATCAACATAGACCTCCTTTGAAAATCATTGGGTGCTAAACATCTTCCCGTAATCTAAGCATTAGCAATGTGTGTCTGCTTTCAGATCACTACTGTTTAAGGTTAGAAGGAATGTTGCATTATCTATGCTGACCTGCTGTATAACACAAACCATTAAACTTCATCCTGTTACAGCTGTACTCAGTTCAACAAAACACCTTTGCCTACTTATGCTCCAGACAACATATAAGCATGATCTAAGATATGAAAAGTTCGGGAGTTTTCTAGTTTGGTGCAAAAATCTGTCAATTTTTGTCCAGGCTGGTTTCAGGATCTGGCAGGTGATGATGGGCACTCAGCACTTTCCCATCTGTTGGCAGAGGGTTGCATCTTCAGGTAGCAGCCGACATGACTTAGACTGCCAGTTGAGTAAGACTTATTTACCACAGTTTTCATCCTTGTGTCTGCTAATGTGTACTTGCAGGCAGCACCCAGAAGTAGAGGGCTGGTTCCCGGGCTAGTTCCCAGGCTGGTAGGAGGGAGGGTTTGCTCAGTTATCTGAGACCCAGGGCATCCCCACTCAGTACATCAGTTGTCTTCTGTTTCTCCTTGAAGCAAAAACACGAGAAAACTTTAGGCTCATGAGCTCGACACGGTTGCCAGCTGGTACAGAAACAGTAGCTTCCAGCTCTCAGGGTGTATGGTGAGGTCTTTGGGAGGTCGCTGCTTCTGTTTGTGTGTGCAGCTGCAGTGGGCAGCAGCTGCTGGGACAGTCTGCTCTACAAGACCTCAGTGGGAGTAGGAACTGCTGCCTCCTGCAAGGCTAGTTTGCTGCTTCATGCATTCACTGTCTCCCAGTGAATTCCTATAACTGCAACCCTTTGCCTGAAGTAATACAGCAGTACAGTTCTATATGGTTTAGTTTTAGGTAGTCCTGCGAGGAGCAGGGAGTTGGACTCGATGATCCTTATGGGTCCCTTCTAACTCAAGATATTCTATGATTCTATGTAGAAAGCAGCAGTCTGGTGTGCAGCCCTATACCCCATAGCTTTGAACATTATGTCCAGACAACCAGCACATAGGAACATATCCACTTGATGATAAATTTGCCATGAAGATGGGACAGTTTGGGAGCCACTTAATGTGCAGTTTTTTAAAGTACCACTCATTGTCATTTTTAAAATGAAACACCTTGGAAAAATCTACTGCTACTACAGAAGACCCTGTTATCCACCAAATTTACAACCTCATGAGCAAGTAAAGGCTTGCTTAATAATATCTATTATATCATTAGTTATCTATTAGTATTTATTCTGACATTAGTTGTCACTTAATTCATTACCAACTGAATGCTGTGTCATATTTTTACATTATTTTTCCTGGGATTGATGGCAGGTTCATAGCCTTGAGGTATAGTATTGACCTATTTGTAGTCCACGAACAGTAACAATACACTGGTGTTCTGGTATTCCCAGGCTCATGAAAATGAACTGTAAATGAACCAAAGATCTCTTACATGACTTCCTAAGACATTTAAATACAAATTATTATGATAACCCAATTTAAAAGTATTTATCACTAACAAATATAATTTAGTTTTTTCCCTTTAGAAAGAACATTATAGTCTTCATATGAGAAAAGTACCTTGGTCTGATTAAAGTACGTCAGTCTACTCCTTTCCAAATGCAGACAAACAATGTTTACTGATTTTTTTTTTTACATATTTAATTTCTACCCATTGTTTTGTGTCTCTTTAGTTGTGGTTCTATAACATTACTAGAATTTATTTTCCTCATCATAAACTTCAGCTTCTTCCAACTGTCTTCAGCCATGCTATCTGTGGATTTGTCACTGATATCTTCAATGCAACCCAGTTTTATTTTTGCCTTATTACTAATATGTACAGAGACACTATTATATATACTTTATATTTCCTCATTCTTCATGTCTTATACTTTTAATTTTTTTTTTTCACTTCTGATTGCATTTCACTTTTCTACTGAAACAAGCAAGCTTATGGCTAAAATTGGCCTTTTTTGGTTGTAAAATCGGGGGGGGGGGGGAAGTATTTGAGGGCAATCTCTTAAATTCTTTTTGAGTATAAGTATTCTTATTTTTCTTCTAAGTTTTTCCTCCCAGAAAAATTTGCTCATCCTTTTCCTGTGTGGGGACATTGAGCTCCTCTGAAATACTGGCTGGAAATATGCTTTTGACCATATTAAATGGCCAGCTTTGTCAACCACCAGATTCCAATCCAGTGATTAACTTGTCTTTATTCATCATAAGGAGGTCCAGAGTGGATTTACCTCATGTTGTATGCAATACCTTTTGTCTTAGGAATTGTGCAGTGTTGAGAAACTCTACTAATGATTTATTATGGGCTGCATGGGACTGCTAGCAACATCTTACGAAATAAAATTTCCCATTAGAAAAGCTATTTATTTCATAAGTTACTCCATCTTATATCTCATTAAGATTACCTCCACTTCTCTGTGAAATGCAGACCACCTTTTTTAGAAATTATCTCAGATGTTGTATCTTATACTTTGGTCCTGGGAGACAGCAAACATAGGTGTCTATATGTATGCTAGGAGTCCAAGCATTCCTCATGGTCAATGGGGATCTACTAAACAGAGTTATGGAGCCTAGGGAGTGATTTAGCTCTAACACCGACAACATAATAGTATTCAGTTACCTAAATGTGGGCATCTAGTATCATTGGAGGTACTCTAAGGTATCCAGCTCATCTATTTAGGTTATGAGAAAGGACTTAAAGACCTGTCCACTTTTCAAGTGGCA
Organism: Nipponia nippon; assembly: GCF_047370975.1. Lineage (NCBI taxonomy): Eukaryota > Metazoa > Chordata > Aves > Pelecaniformes > Threskiornithidae > Nipponia > Nipponia nippon. The sequence continues at coordinate 49,751,479 of NW_028262347.1, forward strand.
GCTGATGACAAAGCACAGTACTCCATGGTGCCTAATAACAAGGTGTCTGCATTTAGGCAATTGCCTGTTGTCAAGGGGCTTCAGTCAGCTGGTGATGCAAAGGCATCTACTGCTATCTGACATGCCCTGGACTGTACAGCACATCCAAGTGGGACTGGCTGCTATGACTCAGGATCTTGAGGAGATCTGTCCTGTCCTGAAGTAGTGACAGGAGGCCAGGCACATCTAAGCAGTCTAGAATGACATTAGACACTTATGTTTTGGTACCTGAATTGTGCCCTTGGAGCTCCAATCCAGGAGATAGCCAGTCTCCTAAGTGAGGTAATATCCTCACTTTGTGTAAACTGTCTGAACAGTATTTTCTCCAACAATATTCTCTGTAGACTTCTCTTAGCTGAGTATTCAGCACGATGTCTGCAAAGAAATACCACAGAAATCGAGCCAAGCAAAATGAGATGTACAAGCCTGGAGACAGTCATGATCTATTCCCCCACAGGTATTTTCCATTTTCTTACCACCTCTAAAAAACATAATAATAAAAAAGCCAAAATAGGGAATTTTTTGAAAGGTCAAATAAACATTTAGAAGACAGTCCTCTTCTTTCATTAGATCGTCACCTGAGTCCTCACTGAACAGTTTTCTTTTGTTTTAGTCAAGCAAAGCTTTTCAATATATTTCATATATAATTGTGTAAGTTATAGACATTGGAAAGGACAGAAACAGTTTAAGAGATTTTGCGTCACAAGCTTTCATAGGCTTATTTTGAATTGACACAAGAGTGCTTAAGGTCTAATTTGCTCTCAATCCAACCCAAGAAGGGACAAGCTATACCAACATTTCCCTCATCCTGTGATGATTAGGGAGAATACACCACTTTCCAAGTATTCTTGTTCACCTCGCACAGATTTTAGACCTCCATCTAGTTAGCCTGACTCTTTTTTTCTTTACCTTTTTGTATTTTTTGGACTTCAGTAAGCACTTAGCAATTGTATTTGGATAATTAAGTATCTGTATATTTATACACATGTATGTCTGTTTGCTAAATAGCATATTGTTTTGGAACAAAAACTGGAATCAACATCTATCCCTTTAGCTTCCCAGTAGTCTTTTTCATGTTTTCTTAATATTTAAAATTACTTTTGCTTATACAGATATGTTATGCTACAAAACAGAATAGCATTTTCAAAGATGCTGCACCTTTTTGGAATAGTGTTATGAAGCTAACCTAGACGGAATTTCTTTCCTTCTCTCTTCAAATGCTGGGTTGTAATTTCTTTTGGATTGTAGGTATGGGAAGTAAAACATCGCAATCAAGTATTGTAACTCCTCCAAACTCTCAGTCAGATCAGAACTCCATGTTATCAGCTGTTCAAAGATATAAAAAGACAGAGATAAACTTCACCATGAAGGGCTGAACAAAGCATTACAACTGACTAAGAAGAAAAACTAGGAAAGCATTCAGATAGCAAGCAGGTAACAGCATTGTCAATATTTGGGTAGATCAATGCAAAATATTAACGTCACCACACTTAAAATTATTGTAGATAAGCAAATGGATGACTTACCTCCCCTTTAGGCTCTACCTACACTAGTAAATCACATAGCGCCCCTGGCACTGGCAAGTCATTTTTTATAGTATTAATTTATTAGAAGGGACTTTTCCATTATTCTAACCTGAACTGAACAATTCCTAGCCATGGCTTGGGATTTACTACTCTCAACAGAGACTTTAAATGAAGTCACTCTGTTTCGTGGGGTAAAATAGCCTTACAGTTGAGATGGGGCTAAGTCATGCTAGTTGGTCCAGAGCTGGAAAATGGCATGATTTCACTTAATAATAAAGATGCAGCTTTAGACTCTGGAATATAACCTGGACCATCACTAAGAAAATAGATATTCAGGTCCTAAGGTCTGCTGACATTAGCTGATCCATAATTTGAATTTTATCAAATTATAATTTCATTGTTTTCACCATTTTCTCAAAATTTATGTGTGTTTGCTTGTGTGTGTATGTCACTCTTGCTTTACACTGAAGTTTTGAAGAAGATACATGGATTATTTTTAATTTTCAAAAGAGAAACAAATATGTTCCAGAAATAAGATCTGATTCCAAGCTTTAGCAGAGTAATAATTTTTAAGTGGAAAAGCTGGTTTCACATAGAACTGCTGACACAAACTTAGCTACAGCAGTACCGGTGAGCAACACTATAATTTAGGTCATGTTCCTATCCCATAGATAACTTTGATAATATGGCTAGCCAGTTGTGGTATAGCAAAATCCATTGCTCCTATTCCAATCTCATGAAAGCAGAATGAGACCTTGTTTCCAGAGCTGAGCATCACACATTTGTAATAACTTTGCTTATGAACAGAAGGTTTTTATACTGTGTTTTAGCAGTTAAATCTTTGCATTTATTATTGAACTTTTAGCACAACAGTAATTGAATAACCCTGAGAGTACCTGGTGTCAGAAAACACTATAAACAGGTCAATCATATTACAAAGACCCTCAACTTCTGTAAAAGAGTTTTGATGAGGCTTTCCTGCTTTTCTCCTATCCTACTGAGGTTTACTCTTCCCCCTTTCTGGGACTTAGTAAGAGGGTTTTTTGAGGCATGCAAATGTTGATGAATGAACAAGGCTGGTTCTGAGCATGTGTGAGCCTGCATCCTCATGTCCCCTACGTCCAGACCCATCAGAGATTTGTGTTGTCTCAGGCTGGTGTCTTTTCTAGGGAACCCACATGAGGGTCGTTCTTTCAACCAAGTGGGCAACAGATGTGCAGGTGATAGCCTACAATGTTGTGACTCAAAGCATGGTGAAGGGTAGAAGGTGTTTGCTTTACCAATGAACATGATATCCTTCTCCTGAAAGCCACCACTAATGACTTGTCACATATTCACATGTCAAAACATTTTCAGAAATGTGCCTTCCAAGGTGTTCCAGCATTTAGGCTCCTAATTCACTCAGGCAATGTTGAACTTTTTACTCCATGCCTGTGTGCCTCTTACCCTAGTAAAGGTCATCTTATCTATGTCTGAACTGCCTGTTAAGCTTGGAGCTGAGAGTGTCCTCAGGAAAGAACTCATTTATTTCCCACATTTCAAGCCTGCAAAAAAGGCTGTTGGAGTGACTGGGGACTTCTGCAAGCTCTGTATGTGACAACACACCACGTTCCAGTCCCTGAGCACATCAGCAGGCTCTGATTGCCCTGACCAGCCTCATCCACGACCTCCAGCCATGCTGCCTCCACCCATTGGACCAGCAGCTGTATTTAAGCTGAACCCCCGCAGCCCTATCTGTATTGTGGGCATGCTGTGCCTGGTTCTGTACCTGGCATTATCTTATTGACTTCATATCTGAGCTTGACCTTGGACCTGCCTCCTCAGCAGACATCTGTCACTGGATGGTTGGCCAGCCCTGGTTACAGTCACCAAACCAGCTCTGCTCTTCATTAGGTGCTGTGGGACTGTGCACCTTGCTCATGAGGTTGCTGCCCTGCCTTGTGTAACTGCCGGCTCCCAAATTGCCTTCCCTTGCACAGCTGCCCTCTCTTGCTAAACCCCAACAGTAAGCTCAGGGAAAGGACAAGGACCTGCGCTTAAATGTAGCTCCTTGGACAATGAGTGGTAGATGTCTAGGTAGGCAGAGGCTCTGGAAGAGTATGGTCATGGCAGCAGGAGCCTCCTAGTGTACTCAGTGCCATGGTACAGCAGGTGGAATCACAGAATGATTTGAGTTGAAAGAGACTTTTGAAGGTCACCTAGTCCAATCCCCCTGCCATGAGCAGAATCATCTTTCACTAGATCAGGTTGCTTAAAGCCCTGCCCAACCTGCTCTTCAACACTTTCAGTGATGGGGCATCCACAATGTCTCTGGGCAACCTGTTCCAGTGTCTCACCACCCTTAATGTAAAGAATGTCTTCCTTATATCCAACCTAAATCTACCCTCTTTCAGTTTAAAACCATTGCCCCTCATCCTGTCACTACAGGCCCTGGTAAAAAGTCTCTCTCCATTTTTCTTATAAGCCTCCTCTATATGTTGAAAGGCTGCAATAAGGTCTCCCTAGAGCCTTCTCTTCTCCATGCTGAACAACCCCAATTCTCTCAGCCTTTCTTCGTAGGAGAGGTGTCCCAGCCCTCTGACCATTCTTGTGGCCCTCTTCTGGACCCACTCTAACAGGTCCATTTCTTTCTTGTGCTGGGGACCCCAGAACTAGACGCATAACTCCAGGTGGGGGTCTCATGAGAGCTGCATAGAGGGGCAGAATCACCTCCCTTGACCTGCTGGCCACGCTTCTTTTTATGCAGCCGAGGATGTGATTGACTTTCTGGGTTGCAAGTGCACATTGTCAGCTCATATCCAATTTTTCATCCACCAGCATCCCAAAGTCCTTCTCTGCAGGGCTGATCTCAATCCATTCATCACCCAGTCTATACTGATACTGGGATTGCTTCGACCTTCATGAGGTTTACATATGTTCATGTACTACCACACATGCCCTCATACCAGCCCAGTCTGTGAGGTAGCCAAGTGGCTAGAAAACTCTTTTATCTCCTCTCTCTCACTTGAACTGTGAGGGAGGATGGAGGGAGTTGGGAAGCATCCTCAGCTTCCTCCTCTGTAGGGCAAAGCTTTGGTAAATGTCTTCTCCAATTCCTATTCCTACTATCTTTCTTTTTCAGCTCTGCAGAATAATCTAAAATCATTGTGCAGCTGTATTTTTCCATAGTGTGAGCACATTCCCACTGCCTAAGATGTAGGGAAAACAACAGTCCTGTGCGTCAGAATTCTGACAAGGAAGTTCAAAGGAAATATTACCATTTCACAGTAATTTACTCCTGTGACATCAGTAAGAAGCCTAACTACTTAACCTTTTTCCAGAACAATCCAATTATCTGCATCTGTTCAACAGAAATTCACACAATCTTCTCTATCTCCCTGAAACCTTCACATGCAGTGGCTCCTACTATATATCAAAAATGATTGGCATGTCTTTAAAGAACTTGGTGCTGAAAATGAGCAGTAAGGGATAGAAGAGAAAAAAAATACCCAAAAGGTTAATCTTTTTGTTTAATTTTGGTGATGGCATGATGAAATATTAAATCGCCTGAGGTTTAGGATCTCTCAGTTGCTCTCTGTTAGCCAGCTCTTCAAAGACAGTGCTTTGTTTCAAGACTTCACTGCAATATATCCACTTTCTCTGTCCACATTAGAATGATGTGTATGGACAAACCTCCGAAGGATTATTCTCAGAAGTGAATAAACCTTTTGAAGCATTTCAGTTGTCTAGAGTTTCTAACATAGCCAAGCAATATTTAGAATTATTCTGTCTGTCATGTCAAGATTATTTTATGCATTTTGAAATTCCTTTTTTTTTTCTGCACTCTAGAATTTGGTTTATTCTTTATAAGCTTTTGATTCCTGCAAAGATTCAATATCTTGAAATTAAAAGATGAAAGGATTCATCAGCAGAATGCTACATGATTAGCTTAATTGGTTCTGAGTTTTCCTGTTGAAAGGGCTTTCTAACATGCATTTAGTAGCAGACACATGGTCCCTGTTTTCCATGCCTTTATATTGGGATTTGAACACTTTCAAAAAGTTACTGTGTGGAGAAGTACTAGCCTAATTAATCTCAATAAAAGTCTTCATCTGGAAGCAATAATATAACTTGTCCAAACCTGAAGGCTGCAAAAATAGTAGCAAAATCCTTAAGGCTTTTTCATTGAAATTTATTATGTTGTTTAATATATTAGTTGAAAATTAATAAAAGGTGTAAGTATGATTTATCATAAATTATATACTTCAATGCTGTTGAGTCAATAACATCAAGAGCTGGAAAAAACAACCCTGGAATTTTGCTTGATTTCATGTTAGGCATGAAATAGAAAGTTTTGTAAATCATAACCATTTATACAGAATAAAGCAGTACATATTCTACTGTCCATTCTGCCAAATGCTAGAAGCAATAAAAACTACTGATTAATATTTGTGCATATAATCAAACATCATGCCATTTATCACCAGAAATCATAATTTGCAAGTATTCATCTTCTCTCCATCTGGGTATGAGCCAAAGACTACCTGGGACAATTATTTGGATTAAACTTTTCTGGATGGAGGTGGTTTAGACAGTTTTTATTTGTTTGTTTTAAAACTGCCTTTTGTATTTAGACAGTGGATGGCATCATTTGTTTAATTTCCCTTCCAAATTGAGTGTCCATCTGTAGCTTTCAGTTCCTCTGACTTAAAACATTGGAGCTATTCATGTGGGTAAATGTTTGCAGATGCAAGGCCTACAATGTTTGTTGTTTTCCAAAACCTTCTTCACTGTGTTGCTTGCTGTAGCCGTACATGTAGATTCAGAGACTACTCTGAACATCACTGCTTCTCACCACACTGCAGATTCTCTGATTTTGTTATTAGTTCCCTTTATTTCTTTTTTTTAATATTAAGTTATAATTTAAAAAGATATAAGATCATATATATATATATATATGATGAAAACAATACCATTTTTCATAGTTTTGTACATTCTTTCTCCCACAGCTTTAAGTCCCAGTTTAAGCAGGCAGTAAAAGAGTATTAACATTCTTCTGGTCTGCTGACTTAAGACACCCACATAGAGGTAATCTCCCAAGCTTTCAAGTGGCTTAATGTACACACTGAGTAAGAGAACAGCCTGACAAAGCAGTTTTGAAGAAACCACATCTTTGTATCTCAGAAAGGAAAGCGTGGAGTTTAACAAGCAGGGTAAACAGCCCTCTGCAGTGCCTGCATCCAGACTGATCCTCAGGCACTTACGGTACACTAACAGCCCTGAACTTCCAGAGCAGGAAGCAGGGCAGGAGACCAAAGGCTGTTTTATGTCACCTTAAATGCATCCATTGATGAGTCTAGCTGTTTGAGTGTTTGTGTTGCGTTTAATTCAAACATTAGAACAGTTTTTGTGCCTTTTCAGGAGATGCACAGATACTTTGTTCTGTTGCAGCTGGAGCTGCTGGAGCACTGTTAGAGTAATGTTTTATGCTAAAATTTATCAACTATTTTTAGTTCCACTATTTCAGTTTGAAGATGATGCACTTAATATTGAACATCTCACAGCTCACGTTTCCCCTTCAGTGCTGTGCAAACTTGTCACTAACATGCTCCTTAATTTCTTTTCCTTTTTATTGAGTAAACTACTTCCAACTAAATTAGCACCAACTAAACCCCTTTGGTGGTTTAAAATTTGGAATGGAAAAAACCTCAACCACCTAGCAATAGCTTGGTAATGACCATGTAAAATAAGGCCACCCCTTTTGAAAAAAAAAATTAGAGATGTAGGCCAGTCCCTGTAACAATGTGTACATTCAGAGAGGATGAGCAAAACCACATCCATGTGTAAAGCAAGAATATTTGACTGTGGACATACAAAAGGGCTATTGATTTCACAGCTATGCACTCTGACTTAAAAAAAAAAAAAAAAAAAAAAAGAAAAAAGAAAAATAAAACAGCAGAGTAAGTATGTGAATTTGTGTGGCCTCTTTCCATAAAGCCTCATAAACTTTGCTCCTGGTTTTCACAATTACTGAACAGTAAGCTTGTTACTGTCCCTCAGTGACACTAGATGGCACTTCAGAGTAGCTGTGGGATCGAAAAGTCTTTTGTAATCTTTTCTGGTTATTTTGCATATGATATTGTAGATGCACGAAATTAATGCTTGCATCGAACAAAAGCAATTTCTCAGAGTTCTACTAATTTGTATGCATGACTGTGAGGTAGATAATACTATCTGTTTAAAAAAAGTAACAAACGTAAGCAGAAAGAGATTATAACAGAGTGGTTCACTAGTAGGTCAAAAAAAGAGGTTATGGGCCAAAGAACTGTTGCCAGACATTGTGTTTAGAGGATTTGAGAAGTAGTTTGTGGAGGGAACTGAAAAAAATCTATAGGCCTGGAAATCAGAGCAACACGTTAATGACAGGGATTTAAGAGTTGATCCATTCCTGGAAATGAAGTTAGATTTGATGTCATTTATACATCAGCAATCGTGTATATGATGACTGTCCATAACCTGGTGAACTTTAGGAGAAACCAGCCACCTCCTTTCTGGCATTAAAAGGTAAGCATATATGAAGAGGGTAATTGATTTGTAGACAAGTTTTGAAAAATAACATTCTTTAGCAATATATGGTTTTGCTAACAAAAAATGTGTATGTACTTTTGGAAAGCCTGAACCTGAGGAATATCATTAATTTAAAAAGAAAAAAAAAGTGGGAAGGATACTACAAAAGAATAAATTTGCAGTATTGTCATCAAACTGCAGTAAAAACTTAAAGAAGCATCGCTTCTTCGAGACATCATTTTCATTTCCAACTTATTTAGTCAATTCAGTAGAAAACAGAAGGGACTCTCTTCTTTAGTTAAAAAACCTTTTACAGGGATTTTAACACTTTAATAAGGTTCATGATGAGGGGAAAAATAATACATTTAGAGATCAAAAAGTAGCAGAAAACATTGGCCATAATTCTGGAAAGCTCTTTAAATAAGAAAAAGGGAAATCCAGACATTTACTCAGGCGTGTTCATAACTAGTGTGATGAATCGTAGGTGTTATTAATTTAAGATGGCAGAAAATATATTGTTGTCTCTCATTTTATTATTCTGTCTTCTTTATCACAAAAAGACAGAATTTTAAAAATGTTATTAAAAAATTGGTTTTAAAAGCAAAGGCAAAGAAGTGCTATTACTTTGGGTTGGATTTTTTTATAATTTTATATTCGGTGGAAGACATAAGAAGCCTCTGTATGTCAGTTAAATTCTTCCATCATTCTTGCAGCTGAGGGTCTGCCATTACACCTTTTTATTCTCATATCTCTTGTATTCACCAGATTGAATTTCCTGATTATTAGGATATGTTTTGTTTCAGGCTCCCTAGGAGGGTCTATTTTCGCACCTGAGAGATGGTCACACTCTTGCCTGCAGTGACCCCTCTGTGGCCCAGGGATGCAGGGAGGGATAAGATGCCTTAGGCTGCACCAGGGAACAAGTGATTTATTCCTTTATGTGTTTCAATCCTACAGTTGTGGCTGCTTACCATCTTCATACTTTATGGAGGGATTGGAGACACACTGTTGGGACGAAAGGCTTTCTACTTTAACTCTCTTATTTCTTTCCACCCAACTGTTTATAGCTTGTTTGGGTTTGGTTTTTTTTTTCTTTCTTTCTTTCCTTTCTTTTCTTTTTTTTTGTTTTGTTTTTAAGTGGAAGAGCCATCTGTTCTGTATTTATATGAAAAGCAGTTTTAAAAGTATTGGGCTTCCCGCTGCTTTGAAGTCTTTGCAGATGCTGTGTGTGGATAGGGTTCCATCAGTCAGACGTTGTAGGCATGGCTGCACATTTTATGGAAAACCAACAGCGTGTTTACTTTTTGAATTTGTCATGATCTTGCTGAGGTCTCATGTTATAGGATTTGCTTATTCTGTCTTATTGCACAGGACTGGGAATCAGGAAAGTCCTGTTATCTTTGCAGCCCTTGGTTATTAGTGGGGAATGTATTTTATGAGGAACAGCTTGTGCTTTAGCACAGAGGGCAGCAAGCTTGCTATGGGACATACCATGGGTATTAGACAGGAGGACCAGGCTCAGATATTTTCTTCTGGACTTAGTGTTGCATCTGGTTTGAAAGCAAAACCTTAGTATGGAGAGATGTTAAAGACATGGAGGGGAAAATGGAAAGTTTGTTTATATGTTTATATTAAGTTTAATGTAATAAGTAATTATTATTATTTATTGTATAAATCTCTTCCCATAAGTTGTATCTGTATCTGCTAATTTGAACCATGTACATACAAATCCTGTGGAGCTGTTCAAGCTAAGACAATGCCTTTGTTCTCTACTGAAATGCCAGTGCTTAGCTATCTGCATGAAGTCTCTCTCTGAATAATAGCAGATATCCAACCAAGAACCAAAAGGAAAAAAATCTAACTGCTGATTTTCTGGAGGGTTTTCCCTCCAGTGACAGAAGGATATCATGTACTGTTAGTTTTATTTAAAAATAACACTCAGAAAATGTGAAATCCAGAAGAAAAAACAGATGCAAATGGGGGAAATCATTGGCTACTATATGAAGAAGATAGCTAACAAAAGTGCAAACATGCTTTTTCTGTGTAATGGCTTTAGTAATTCATAATTGTTTCCAATTATTTACTACCTGAATAAATGACACCTATAAAGAGAATATATTCCTTTTCTAGAAAAAATACCTATGAGTGCTAGGCATGAAAAAGTTTCTTGAGGCAAGAGAATTTCACACAACTTGCTCTTACTTTAGCTATCACCATGCCAAAGATGTTCAGTTTTCAAGACGTAATCATAATTAAAGTTCTGACACACTGCGTTATGCTATCAAAACAGAAAATAAAGACAAACACTTTGGAGTTTGCCTGTGTAACATTATTCTTTAATATAAATGACATATAAGTTTTACAAATTAGAGAGATTGACCTTGGAGTATTAAGAGGCTGCAGAAGATTCGTTTAAGGTGACATTTTTATTGAGTATATGTTTAGCTTTGTAGATTGACAGTAGAAATGTGCAGCCTACCTTTGATGTGCTTGCTACCCACTGGTATGGGTTGAAGAATCCCAATTTGCAGAGGGCTTCAAATCACTCTAAGAAGATACTTCTATGAATGATGTCCCAGCAATGTCCAGCTAGGCCTTGCAGTTATTTCACTTCCTATTTTGCTATACTTATGTTTTTGCTTATAATCTAAATTTCACAAATTAATCAGATGGGGAGCTTGCATATCTCTACTTGACAATTAAAAACATGGTTTAAAAATCAAAAACAGTAAAGGATGCTGACAAATGTACAATGCAGAACAAGTGAACAGTGAACTGCTATTATTTTTGGCTTAGATATATACATGGATTGATACCAATGACTAAACCCTAATACTGTACTCCGCAAGGCAGTCTCACTGAAGTCATTAAAACTGCTCTTGTGACTAAGGTGAGAGGGATTTGCCCTAGAGAAATTTAGTCATTGAGCTCCAGATATAGGTTACAGGTTTTGTACTGCAGACTACTCATTATTTTGTTCAATAGGATTATGTTAGGCTAATCCTGAATAGCATTGCTCTAGAAGAATGGCAAACATTAAAGAACTATGTGTACAATATGAATTTATTTTATTTTTCCCAAAATAATGACATTAGCAACAACTTTATTTGCCTCTGCTAAATAGATACATTCAGAATTAACTTACTGTTATAGTGGATATTTTTAAACCTCCAGGGCTTGAAATAAATTTAAAGGAGGTAACTCTCACCTTCACAAGCCTCAAGATGATTTGAGAGTCTTTTTTTTCCCTTTACTATTTTTTTTGTGTGTGGCTATAAAAATAACCTCAATCAGTATCTTTTTTTTTTTTTTAATCATAGCTTGACAAATATTTACTCCGAATCTCATATACAATGGAATCTGAAAACCTGTAGCATTCAGCAGACTGAAAAATACCACAGAAAGCATGCTGGAAAAGAAGGCTGAAATAAGTCAGTTTAAAGCACAGTTGGCAATTCTTTTTGATGGTATGCTTGACCTTGTACATCTGTAATGATTCATTTATTCTACATCAATGGATCATCTCCACTTTAAAGTGAAGTTTCTGGTATTTGGCATTAATTGTTAGCAACAATCTTTTGAACAGGCCTATTACAACAGGTACTTTTGCTGAAACACAACCGAACCCCATCTTTAGACATCTATTTGTAATTTCCAATCTGTACTGCAGAACGTTCATGGATACATCGGAAAGCAGAGGGCTGGATTTCCCAGTACTGCACGGGGTTGCTGAAGAGACTCACACCGGAATAGCTAGCCTTTTTGGTGTTGTAGCCAAGAGGGCAAAAGTCGTTGATACCAACTGAAGCAATTTTGTTGTTATGAAGATAGACCACCTGAAAAGCATAGAAGTACAGAAGTGAGACATAGAGCTACTGTGGCAAATAGGATAAATTATTTGATGTCAAATACTTCGTATGTATTGTGCAAGGTTATACAGAGTAACAATATATTCTTTTTTCAAACAAATGCTTGATTCTGCTGACCTTTTGAAATACCTAGAGTATACCCAGTTAGAAATAATTTCTACAGAAAGAGCAGAAACTGTGGAAGGAAATCTAATAACATTATATCATTTAGTCATACTGTAACCAAAACAGGAGTCAAAGATGTGAAATTATTAGTACAGTGCTGTGGTTCAGGAGCATGGGCTGTATATAAAGAATGTATTTGGTGCTAATTGGTTTCTCTCCAGTTCTAATGCTTTCACTCTCATGAGTGCAACGGTACAGGACTCAGAGCCAAAGTAATCACTAATGATGATTTAAAATAGCTGATGAATATTACTTTGCTCCAGAGTCACTATTTCTGATTAATTTTCCCAAGCTACATGCAAGTGGTGATTTACATTCGGGAGTCTTCATTCTTTGGGAGCTTTCTTCCCTGTAAAATCTTAGTCCAAGTGAAGACAGATTTTAATCGGTTCCAAGAGGCCATATTTCTAGATATCCAGCCACACAGACCTCAAAAATACTGCTGATGTGAAATGCATATTGCATCTCTGTGCCCTCCTGAAGGCACAGCTTTGTGAGATACCAAAGGGAAGGTTCTTGGGAATGGTTGCAAAATGTCACTGAGTAGAACTGAAAAAAAATTCAACAGAAGAAATGCTCTTTGAAAGCATTTTTTGAGCTAAGAGGAAATCAAAGCACAGAAATAATCCCATATTTGTTGTGTCCTCTCAGACACACAGAGATAACAAATGCACACATCCAGACCTGTACACCTCCATAGCCACATCCACACAAAAATCAGAATAAGAGTCTTCCTGTTGTATGCAGCTTTTCCATGCTTATTTAATAGTTTACGAAACTTGCATCAAGTTGTCTTTTGCACACATACTGTATGTGTTTCTGTTCAAGACTGAATAACCACAAAAATACCATTTCGAATCTTTCAGCTATTGCTCTCTGAAGCAGTATGATAAACTTTACCTGGATATATTTGTGTTCACCCAGCCCACCAGGTACTCTGACAAGTTCATTGTTGTTCAAATGGAGCTCTCTCAGATGAGGTACATTGTTAAGAGAGCCATTTTCAACTGAAGAAATACTGTTGAAACTGAGACCCAATCTGAAAAAAAACAAACAAGAAAATATATTAAACTTGCCCATATAACCATCTTTCTTGTGTTGGTTATTTCTCTACATTACTCTTGAAGATCAGACTAGGCTAATTTTCAGAATTATGCATGAGGTACAGAGTGACCATGGAGAGCTAGTTTAGTTAAACATATTTGAATAAGTTCGACATCTGATGTGAACTATCATGATTATCATGATATCACTGAACTTGTGCTCATGGTACTGCATACTTTCATGAGCTATATGACTAATCCCACTGTAAATACGTACTGTGTACCTCCATAGGCACCAGTGCTTCTTTAAAAGCTGAATAAGAGTTTCTTGCATCACTTCAGGAGCACTGGCTGTAACTTTCTTTGTCAAACTACATAACCCAGGGTGACCAGAACTGTTAGGTTTAAATCTTCTCCACATCCTTCTAAGATACTCATGTAGTTAGATACATATTACAGACTGGAAACAGGAGCTGAATCACACATAATGATATGTTCAGCAGGACACAGAAGTAAAAATATAATATACATACTGGGTATTATATATATATATATAATATATATGCTGGGTGTATATATATATGCTAAGTTTACCAGCACAATTTATGTCCAATTTGGAAAATCTGGTTCTATCTGTGTATTTCTGTGTTAACGCTATTTTGGTTTGCAATTACCAAACTACAGAATTTTTTCAAGAGACTCTCATAAGTTACAATGCTCTGCGTTGCAGTAAGAAATTCAGTGCTAATTCTGCAGTTGTCATCATCAGGAGCATTGTCCTTTGAAAAAATTATTTCTGTGAAGGCTAAATTTACTTCATCTAGTTTGGTTTATCTTTTTTCTTTAAGCAATTTTTTTTTTTTAATTTTGAGGGAAAAAATGCTCTGAGATTTATTCATAACTGAATCAATTAAAGAATTTAATAGAGGTAATCAGAATCCTTGTGATAAAATAATTTGCTATGGATGAGTACTTTTAAAGAAAGTCTTATTCACAGTAATCTGTGAATAATTCACCTGTAATTCTTTGTGGCTTGTGCCAGCTTCAGTAGTCAGAATCTGGACCTAGTATAACATCACAGAACCAAAAATTCTTGTTTGATCTTTATGACAGAGATGTTTCCAGAAATAATGCTGTCCAAGAATGGAAGCGCATTTTATGATTTTCCATTTAAAAATAAACCATCAAAGAAAGATCTCGTTAACTAGTATTATATATAATACAAATAGTCACATCATACTCATTTAAGCATTACAATGTTGTCAAACTATTAAATGACAAAGGAGAGCTTAATGAGATCTCCCACTGACATCAACAGAGATTTATTTCACTTAGAAATCTGTTCATAGTATCCCATATCTTTGCTAGAATTTGGTCAGGAACAATTTTCATTTAAAAGTTAGTTATTAAAACAAAATTCCTTCTGAGTAGAGTACACCAAGATTTAGGAAACCTTGGGGGATTTGATCCTACAGAGCAATTTGGTCTGAAGATATACAGAATGTCTACAAAGGACTTCTGTGATGAGTGCTCATAGTGAATGTCTTTAAAAGGATTGGAGAAAAAAAACATTTTGGCAGAAGGCTATAAATCCTTGGTTGGCACATATCTAAATATATGCTCACTATGTACGCAGGTCTACAAGCAGATATGTCACACCTAGGGAGACCAGCATGAAAATAAGCAGGTCCAACTTTCATATTGGTCTGTTGAAACAAAAGTAACCCCTTTACACAGCATAGGGATGGACAAGATCCAACTCTGCATTAACTCACGCAGGGAAAGTCTTTTAGGGAAAGAGTAAAATTGGAATAGTCTGTAGAAAAGTGGATCCAACTCCCACAAGCAGTGAAATTATATGTAATTACATCTCATCTAAATGTGTTACAAACAAACTCTCAGTCACTCGGGGCTATGTTTACAAATGAAATAAGTCAATATTAGTGTGTAAAACACAGAGTGATTAAGAGTGTTAGGAAAGAATATGGTCTTCATTTCTCTTCTTTTTCCCATGGGAAAAAAAAGGGAAGAATTTGAAAAATCACTTTTGCTTAGTATATTGGCATATTGCTTCCTTTTATATTAGTGAATAGGTAACACTTTTCCAGTACTTCAGGTGATCTAGTCACAGTGATTTAAATCATTGAAGAGCATAATCAAAAGCATATCTGAAAATTAAAGAAAATCTCAAATATTTTTTCACCTTCTTTTGTCTCCCACATCTCTGATGGCCCATTTCCACTTTTTTTTAACAAACTCATGCTGCTCAACATCATTGTTATTCTGGGCTTGATGCAACTTCCACTGTATGAAGCTAGATCTTTTCGGTAAACTTTAATAGTATATAGACATTACTAACAACAGTTGTGTAATGTGTATATCCTCCTGTGTAGCTCATTCCTGCATATAACCAGCAAAGTCTTTGTTCGGTTTACATTCATGAGATTATTGTTTTTTTCACTGCAGCACTATATGAAGACTTTTGAAAGACTAAGGAGTAATTTTACAAGGAAAAAAACCAAACAAAAAGGACAAATATTGGTGTCTGCTGGAACTCAAGAATTCAAAAGAGAATGAGCAGTAGATCTACACCGAGCTCTTGTGTGGGACATTTTACAGTTCAAAACACCTTAACACAGTTAGAAAAATGACCTGTTTCTCAAAGTCTAGCTGTGCTTTAGGGCAGCTATTAGACTGTTGAGCATGAGTTGACATGATCCAGGAGGAGAGTGGTCTGACCCTCTACTGATATTCCTGAAGACTTAGATGTGTAAATGAAAGCTGGTTTTGGGTAGCTTGTTTCTGTGGCATGAGGGGCATCCTGCCCCTTAGATTTATTCAGTATGCTGTCCTGGAGCTCTCCCATAGCTCCCTCCTTCCTCATCTGTCTGCTCTGTTGTGTCCAATGCTCTCCTTTTTCACCAATCTGTATTCTGCCTTTCTTTTCAACTTTGCAAAACAGGATTTCTGGCTATGCTTATGTTGCCTGCTTAAGTACAGGCCAGAGAGCAGTTTACAACTTGGTGCCTGCTCTGAGCAGGTCCACATTTCCACACCACGATCAACAGAGCATCTTGTTTCTCTGTACAGTACAGCCACAATAGAAGCAGCCCAAGGTTAGATATTTTTAGTAGTCCATCAGCTCTTGCTGCATAAAACTTTACTTCTTAAGAAGGACTTCCAACAATATCGTCCATGTGATGTTGCCTGTAGTGTTTTCCAAGTGTGCATGTGAAAAAGCAGAAAAACTCCGTCATCTGCAGGACAGCTGACACACCCCACACCTCCCTCCTCTGGTAAAGTAAATTACTCTCTACCTGAGTAGTTATGATCTTGTTTTGGTTTTGGAAGTTTTCTTTATCATTTCTCTGGAGGATGTTACAATTTATACTAAGCCTCTGTCATAAACAATAACTGCTTCATAGTCCCCTAACCCATAATTATGGTATTTTTAAGTTTTCATTAAAATCCAGGAGCAGACTTTTTTTGAGCAGGGATGAATTTGTGATCAAATATGAACATGAATTGAAATGTCTTATTTTACAAGCCCTAGGAGGCTGTTCTAATATTTATCACTTGGAACTGCCAGATTCAAAATACATGTTAAGTTACTATATACTTCATTGCACTAAATTGCTGTCCAGGCTACTATAAACAAACAGTGGTAAACTTAATTCCTGTTGCTCAGTTATCTTTCTTTGATTTCTTTTTTCTGCCTTCATTATGATAAGCAGAATGAATAAGATGAAGATCCAGGAATTAGATCCAGTAATCTGATTAATGGTCTTTTAGATCAATTACACTTCTATTTTAATACAAAAGTTTTAAAGTATCGTAGTATTAAAATACCTTGTAGTAAAGGCCCATTTTACTATTTTAGCATGTTATCTAATGTGAACTAATTCACAAATAATTCTGTGTGTCTATAACTGCTCTTTGGGAATTCTCCTTGCATTTTCCTACAGTTAGAGAAATTCATTCAACAACATATTCACAGATTAGCAAGGTACAATTACTCTGAAAAAAATGACACTTTTTCATTTATATTGGATGATTATTTTTTTGTCATGTTCCTGGACTCATTGCAGACTTGCCTTTCTTGAAAAACAAAGGAAACACTGTTGCAAGCAGTTTTGGTTCCCATATGCTTTTTTCCTCAGTTTCCAGGGCAAATTGCATGAGCAATGCAGTGTCCCAAGAAAACTGCATAAACCAAAGATGGAAATACAATGAAAGAAGCATGACATAATTAAAAAATCTAATTGCTCTCTTTATCTTTTTCCTTTTTTTTTTTTTTTTAAATCAAAGAAACAGTTGTCCTGGGCATATATCACTCATAATTGAAAACAGCTGGAAAGTGTTAGAAAAAAAAAAAGTGGTTTGTTCTCTCAAGTCAGTACACAAGTCCTTCAAAGCTTTTCGTGGTAAGTTATGTACTACTTCAATAATGATAGTGCTCATGAAGCCCAAAATGATGTTTTCTAATTGTGTGTGTGGTGGTTACAATTTCAACTAATATTTTATGTGAAAAGAAGAAATGAATTCTTACTTTGCCAAGTTGGTGAGTCCAGACAGACCTTCAGCATCAATTTTGCTGATTTTGTTGCCATCAAGGTGAAGTTCAGTAAGGGATGGGGGAAGGCCTGAAAGAGAGAACACCATCAAATTACTTCTGATAAAACTGGATTATTATCCTTTTTTAAAGGACTTGTGTTATACTGAGGCTCTTTTACAGCAACAAAAAGATTTTTACGAGACATAGCCAAGAACAATTCACTGAATGAAACAAGGAACTTTCACAATCAGGGAACTAAAAACAGCTAGTAACAATTTATTCGGCATGAAATAAGACCAAGCTCCTAAGGTCATCATAGAACAGTTAATTCTTAAAAAATAGCTAAATGAAATTCTTCTCAGATATGAACTCTAGCCCTCATGATAATGTAAATGGGGCATACATAATAGCATAGTAGAAAGAGCCTTCATTTTAGCCAGACTATGCACATGCGTAAATCTACAAACATTTGGCACCTAGGTATTTAACAAGTAACAGCAGCAGAAAATGAGATTATAAAGATGAGGTAAAAGAATTTTAATGTTATTTTAGGTAGAGCACATACTAGTTTGCAAATTCTGTTTATCAGGAAAAAAAAAATTTGAACTAAATATTTTAACTATCTGAGGTCCCTCAAAGGAACATCCAAAACAGGAAATGTGGGAAGAAAGAAATAACAACTAGTATTAACTTTCAAAAAGTTTTCAGCTATTTCAAAACAATCTGCCTCTGAAGTATGAATAAATTGAGTATAATTTCCTCTGGATTGGAACCATTCTGTTTTGTTTTGGTTTGGTTTGGTTTTTTAATAGGTTATGTTGAAGTTATTCTTATTTTGTAGCAATTTGCAATGAACTTCTTTTAAAAATAGTAAATGTTTCTGTTTTGTATAGTAATAGTATTTTTTACATCAAACCCACAAACTTGTGGAGGGCTGATTTTATGCTTCTAGAACTGCAGTTAATTCTACATGAGTTTACATCTGTGTAATGTTGATCAGGCTCACCAACCAGAGTTAGAGCGTGAAACATTCTTCTACTTTATATTTCAGCTATGAGACAAGAAAAGCAAAATAACATAAAATGGCTTACTTTTGACAGTGCATCTCTTGTGAAGCTTCTCATAATAGAAAAACAAAATTTTCCAAACCAGTAAAAGTCAACTGACCAAAAATGAAGTAATCAAGTAATGGGTACTCTAAGGACTGACTCAAAAGGCTTCCATAATCTTTTTTTTTTTTTTCCCAGCTGACTAGAAGTCACTATATTATACCTGTGCAAATCTCTGAAATATTAATTCAATTTCTTACCTTTTGGGATGCTAGTAATGTTGGTGTCCGCGATACGGATGTAGGAGAGCCTCTTCATCCCCTGAAAAGCTCCGTTTTCAATGCCTGAACTCTTGATTGGATTGGTGCCTAGTTCTGCCAACAAAACATGGTCGTGAGCTGTGCTGCAGTGTAGGTACCTATATCCTTCAGGTCAAAGCTAATTTGGAGGTACAATTTATTGGAGCATTTCTTGGTTTTCTACATAAAATCACTGATTGAAATAAAAACATCTTGAAAAAACACTGAGTTGATTTTGTTATAATTTCTTATGCTCGTACCTAAGACAATCACTTGATTCAGTCCGTTAAAGACAGCTTTCCTCAACTTGGAGATCTCATTCTCATGAGCCCGTATCTCCTGAAGAGACTTCGGCATGTTTTCTGGGAGTTCCTTCAGGTTGTTCTTGGACAGGTAAAGTCTTTCCAGCTTCTTCAGAGGAGCAAAAGCTAATGGGCTTATTTTGCTGATTTTGTTGTTAACAAGGATCAATGCCTGTGGAATAATAATGAAGGAGATCTCATATGATCACTAGGGAAATTATTTTAGGAATGAAACATCTAAAAATAATTATTCCTTTCTAGTGTCTTTTGATGTCTTTTGATGGCCAATCTAGTAAGCTGAAGAAAATACAATGCAGTACTCAAACAAATGGATTAAGAACTTCTGAAACAGTGAAAGTTAAACAAGGCATACATAACAAATACAAGTGTTATTTCATTGCCAAGATATATATAGCTTCTGTTAACATCCATAATTCATACCTGAGAATAAGTACAACCCTTCCATTTGAAAGCTGTGAAGAACAAGACATTCACATAAAACTAACATTATCAGTTTTGTTTGCTTTTTTTTCCTGATTTTGTTTATTCTGAGGATACTTTTATACCTTACCCATCATCATACAACCATCCTAACCAGTTTTTCCTGAACAGAAATTTCTATGACTCAATACAGTGAAGGCAAGCCAGCTTAATGAAAATATGCATATCATCACCTCTTTCCTGTTAGTCTTACAGAGTGCACTTATTAGATTTCTGTCTGATAATAACCTCATTTTGGCAGACATATAAGCTATTTTTTTGGTAAGCATAACTTGGTATGGCAGGGGAGAAATTGGAAGCATCATACTCTTAAGTCCTGCAGTTAGGGATCATGGACCATATTCATTCTGCCTACTATGTAGGTGCTAATCTAGTTCTCAAAACAATTGTGATATCTAGACACAGGGTAACTCTAAGCATATTATCTCTCTACACAGTCAGGAGAGAAAGGCATCCATGAAAGCTCTGTTACCTGTAACAGGTGGTCTCTGTATGTCTCTGAAATTTTACATTACTGCTAACTCTCTTGTTGATTAACCTACCATGACATAAAAAGGGAGAAAAAAGTCCCATTACTGTCAGAAAAGTAATGCAGCTAATGGAAAGGATTTCAGATATGACAGATATCAGAATGAATCTTATCATTCCATCTGTTTGCTGTCTACTTATCAGACTTAAAGTGTTGCGTGTTTATGCAGTGAATTACGTAGAATGGGCTGTATAAATATAGATATAATATCTACTTATATTTATTACCAGAGAATCTTTGTTCACTAACTCCATTATGCTATTTTCAGAAACAGAAGACAACAGTTGCTGCTAAACCACGAGTTTTTATATTGCGTATCCTATAGTTAACATTCAGTGCATTTTAATGCACTTTTAATATTTCCAGAATTACACTTCAGTCTGTTTCTTGGAGGAAAATTGAGCATTCAACTCTTTGCACAATCAGTTAAGTATTAAAACAGTGCCAAGAAGCGTATCAGCATCTGTGATAGCACCTTTCCGTCATGAAAACTGAAAGAGAGGTGAGAAGATAGTTTAAAATGGTATTTCATGTGTGTTTTTTCCCTAATGGACGCCTCTTTCAGATCATCCTGAGAAAAGCAAGCAGTATGTTCTGTACGTGGTTTCACTGAGTACACATAAAGCTGAGCATATCTGGTTTTAATTTTGTATGCTAGCTAGTAATAACACATTTGCAAGAGGAGGTAGAAAAGGTCACTCACAGTTCAGAAGAGTATTTCCCTAACAATAAGCCTCTCCCAAATAAATATATTGGTCAGTGACAGACATGACCCCAGCTCTCTTTTATTTGAGCCTGAGCTATAAGAACTGCCATGAGAACACATGGGGTACACACAGGGTGTGGTTTCCTGAGTCATCACTGCCAGAATTGTGATACAGATGTAGATTCTGCCCGTAGTGTAACACAGATAGCTGCACAATATCACGACATGGGAAACAATCCAGTTATTATGAGGGGTACAGCTTGAATTACGTAAATGAGTCTCTTTCATTGTTTTAATCATAACTGAATAACAGAATGTGCTACTGCTAAATTACATTTATTTTTCTTAATTTTACCATGGATTTCTTTTCCACAGATCTCTAAGTCAACATTCAATGAGTTTAGACTCATCAGCACTTGAAATTTTTATCCTGCATCCTGCTTTGTACTGCTTGGTCATTTACTTCAGCTAAAAGTCTGCCTTATCTTTTTTTCTTTTTTATTTGATTTGTTTTAACTTTGTTGCTTTTTAGATAAAAAGTGTTTGGGCTATGATTATCACAGCTGATGATGTGATGTGAAATATTTCTTGCTGGAAATAGATAGGTATACATTGAACTAGTCACTGTAATGTAAATATTCTCTGAGTAGTTGATGTTAAGAGGATTGTTACAGCTCTTCAGAGCAGAACCAACAGTCCTGACCAAAACCAGAAATTATCTAGGTATCTAGGATTAATCTGTTCTGCTTTGCCAATGCTTTCTCCTGAATATCATCATGTTATCTTGGGGAAACACAGAGAACTGTTGTTTTATTCAAACATTCAGAAAGTCTCTCACTTTTAGAAATTATGGTATCTACCAAAGGTATGTTTAAAAATACTGATTTCACAGTGGGAATGGATGCATGGTGGCATAAGGTGGGAAGGCATCACAAGTCTGTAGTTTTTAACTTTTTTGTACCAGGATATCATTTCCCACTTACAGCCTGCTCTGCAAGTCCCTGCTCCCGGTATTTTAAACCTGCATTATTTTTCCACGCTGTTGTACAGCTGTAAAAAAGAAAAAATAAACCCACACATCAGAATTTGCAAGAGAAGTTTTACTGTCACCCAGAGCAACAGCAAATGATGAGGATAACACACCAGCATAGCACCTGGTAAGCCATACCCCTGGGTTCCTTTTCCACTTCACAATAACTCTATTATATGCAAGACTTAAAAAACTAAGTTATTAGCCTTGGAGCAGTGTTGTTTACTTTCCTCAGAATGTGCCCCTTATGGTTTGCATGTAACAAAAGTTAAAACAAAACAGAATAAAATAAAATTAAAAACTCAGGGGAATTTAGAGGTCAGTGAAAACAGGAACTAGAGGAGAAAAACCTAGGGAAAACATCTGCAGGCAGTGCTATTGAGGAAGGGATGTTAGGCAAAAACATGCCACATGGACTAGCTATCCTGAATAAAGCCCAGATGGCATGATGGAGCATTATATTCCTCTTGTTAAAGGACATATAAAAATTTTTTTATAGGGCAAGAAGTCCTTGGAGGAAAAATAAGGGTCAACATGAAAGTGCAAGGGCTGAAAGTGCTGGAGCCCTTGACCACAGGTACCATTTGCGATGCTGTTAGTAAGATATGATTTGGCAGAAATCTGACAGCCTAGAACAGAGCCCCAGGAGCTGATACTTTTATTCAAAAATCTATCTTCTTCCATGCTTCCATTTTTAGTGGAGGGGAGAAGATATTTCTTTTAAAATAAATGTATTCCTCCCCGCTGCCAAAAAAAAAAGAGTTGAAGCATATCACCAATTCACAATACAAAAGGCTGAGCACATGAATGTACAGCTTTCAGCATGACCTGGTATGGGTGCGAAGGTATTTAGCCATAGGTAAGAAAAGAGGCAAGAAAGAAAGAGAAAATACATCAAGTATTAAAAACATCACTTAGTCCTGCTTAGAAGGTTCATAGCAATTTCCTATGGATAAGACAAAAAATTAGCTTCCATCCTCATTTTCCTGAGACAAAGCCTTTTCCCTTGTCATATGTAGCATGTAAACATTGCACGGTAAACATTGACTCTGTTATAACATTGCACTGTGGTAATACCTACAGACCACCTTATCATGACCAGCAGTTTAAGTGGTGCTCAGAGAGGAAAAAAAAAAAACAAGCTTTGCTCCAAAGATGGCTTACTTTTTACGGAAACAACTTTGGTATTAGTGTAGTCAGAAAAAAAAAAAAAAATCACTGTATGACAGGAATAGGTGCTGGCTCTGTTGAAGTCGGTGTGAGTCTGGCCATTTAGCTCCCTCTGGCCTGGTTTCTACCTCAAATATTTATTCCCAAAACAAAAAGGAGAATTCACAATTCAGGAAAATTTTGGAACACTTGTTGGCAGGCTTTTGTCAAAAAACACCCTGACAAACTGCAGAGGGAGCATGTGGCAATCATGTAGGACCTCACATAGGGTTGTTCTTTTTGGGGTTACCAAAACTTACAATTTTTGCCCAGTCTGGGGGTGGGGAGCAGGGGATTGTATTTTTTGGTGTAATTTCATTATGTGAGAATCTCAGGGGATTGTTCTGAGGGGTTTTCAACCCTACTTCTGTTCTTCTTAGTTTAGAACAGTTTTGAAGTGAGAGCCTTGCCAAAATCAGAAGTGAACTGTAAAATGATCAGCAAATTGTCATCAGCCATAATACATGGTGATACATCTGTTTTGCCAGCTGGGGATGGTACTCTTACCTAACATCAAATCTTTAATGATGCATGCGTCCTTCAGGGTTTAAACTGAAAAGTCAATCTGCAGACCTGATGGAATTTCTTTCATTTCCTGGGTTATGTATTACATTATTACCTGTTTTTTATTACAGTTCTGCTAGCAACAGTAATGCCTTAAGAACCGTAAGCTCAGGAGTCAGGCATCCAAATAAAAATAATAATAAATTTCATCCTTTTTGTTTGCCTTATGTTTTCAGTTGTTAAGTCATACTCATAACCTAGACATATAGTCAAGATTTTCTGTCAAATTATTAGGAGTGGATGTATACTTAGGAAAAAAAAAAAACAAAGAACACAAAAAATATAAAATAGAATTTGACTTTCTTCTCTAATTGTATTATACCAGGAGACAAAATTCTACAAAATACCTATTCATTTTAAAATTCATTTGAAAAATCATAAACATTGGTAAAGTTAAAGGGACCAAGAGTCCCTAAATCCAAGGAGGTCTCTGAACAGAATTCCAGATGTTATGTCTCCTGAAGGGCCCATGATCTACAGTTAAAGCAGGAAAAGAATAAAGATATAAAAAAAAACATGATGTTGCAATTATTCTTTATTTGTTGTGACTTAAATTCTTTGGTAGGGTTTGGTAGTAACCCTACCAAACCTAGGATCAAGCAAACATAGATAAGAAAGGCAAGGGAAAAGGGATGACATAGAAACAATAGGGAAGAGATGAATGAACTGTGAGGGAAGGAGATGGCAAGGCACTGAAACAACAGCCTGTCAGTACAAAGGAAAGACGACTGTGGAAAGCAGTTTGTTCACATCCTCAGTACCATGCTGAATAATGTCACAAAGCCAAGGAGCCTGCTGCAGATCTAGTTTGCATGGTGTTTGTGCTCTCACTGATAAGTCTTGTGTAACATGCCTTGCACAGATGACCAGGGAGAAGCTGGCTCTACATTTTCCTGCTCCAACAAAAAAAAATCCTGGTGATCTGGAGTTCTAGAAAATCTTTCACCCCTGTCCTTGTCTACTGAGGCAAGCATTTTGGCCATTCATTGTATCACAGTTTACTTGTTTATTTTATTATTGTGTTCTATAAAATTTCCTTTTTCATTAGCTTAGTATGCTGACTATCTCCAGAATTTTAAGGACCTCAAAGTATTTTCTGTTGTTTTCCTTACATAAAAAGATCTTTACCCTCTGCACATTAAAAAAGCTTTGCATGCATGTGCTGTGTTGCACACTTGTTTCACTGGAAAATCTCCTTGTGTGTTAAGCACAATGCAAAGGGGAGTCTGAGGAAATGACAACTCTCTAAGGGACTGCTGCATTTCAGAAAGATTAACTTTTTTTTTTTTTTCTCTCAGAATATTTGTTAGAACCCTACAGCTGCACTAAGTGGAAAAAAAAATTTAAAAAGCTATCTCTCAGTCCTATTAAGAATGTCTGCCATTGATGATAGTGGGAATTGAGTTCAGAGGTAGAAACTGTACGGAGATATCTGCCTTTGTTTTTTTGCAGTATGCCAGTGGTTACTGATTCTTCATTCCGTGACTTGCAGAGCATTATGTTTACTTAACTGCTCTTTTAATTATGCCTGGGAAAAGGGAACTGAAGATGTAATGAGTCATCAGAAGACTGTGTTCTTTCATTAATACTTTTTTATCTGTTAGGAGCTTTTGTGTATCCTTGGAAGATGTTCTTAGACTTCTCTTCAGTTAGTCTGGGCTCTTGTCCTTTCATAGGGACCCTTCTTTTGATAAAAAAAAAAAATGGAGTGCATGAAACTTTTCTAATGTAATACATTATTTTTCCACTCGATATTACTACAAAGATTGTTTCAGTTTGTTTGTCCGTACGTTTAGTGTTGATAATCCCTTAGTGTGGATATAGTCATAACCTTAAGTTCCAAGTTTAAATCTTTTATTTCTTTCATGCAGGTCTTTTCTTTCAGTATAAATACAATTGGTTTTAGCACTGCTGTATGCCCAACCATGGCTTTGCATAGTACTGCCAGCTTAAATTAAGCAATGTTCCATTTGATTTCAGGCCAATAGCGCATTCGTCTTCTTTTGCTGTAATAACACTGTGCCATTGAAAAATTCCTGTTGGAAAAGCATGCAGTCACTGTTCTGTTGTTTGTGCTGTTCTTATAGTGATCTAATACACAGTAGTTTGTTTTACCTCTTTTTCCAAGTGCCAGGCTGGTTTGCTTTGGCTTTGCCACACAGCATGCAACTCCCTGTGCTGTTTTTGTAGACTCCTCCTTCACTCTGCATGAGGGCTTACTCATGTAGTATTTTGGATTCTTTACTGTGTCCATGGGGTCAAAGTACTGTACTCTATCCAGAAGTGTCAGTCTGCCTGGAAAATTCTGATAGTTTCATAGAAGATTTTTTTCCTGGCTTTTCCAATAGTGCCTGTCTGATTGTTTTGCCACAGGTCTAAATCATAAGCAAGTTTTTTACATAATATCAGATAGTTTTCTGACACCACAAAACTCAGTCCTTGGCCCTAAAAAAAGACTGTCTTCAGTTCCCTTAGTTGCATCCTTTTCTAATTGCTTGTCATATTTCCACAGCTGCAAATTTTAACTGCTCTTTTACCTACTCCGGGAAAGTTTCTGATACAAAGAATATTTTTATAGGTACTTATTTCTCTTTCATTTCTGTGTCCGTGTATTGTGCACTCAAGAGCATAAGCAGTTACATTTGTGCTGAAAGAGAAGCCACAGGCAAGTTATAGTTAGATCCCCTTCTTTTCTCCTTACTTCATCTGTTTTTTAGTACAAGTTGAACTTTATGTTCAATCCAACCTGCTCATGAAAATCTCTTCTAAAACTATTACATCTATGGTTGGTGATGTCTATAGGAATTAGGAAGGAATTTAAAAGGAATATTCAAAAGGAATAAACTAAATATACTGTTCATTTTTTTTAAGATCTAATAAAAGTGGGATTTAAGGAATTGTTCCCTTAAGTGATCACTTCATGCAAGAGGTTAACTGCAGCTGCCGATAATTTTAGATTTTGGAACAATAATACTGATAATTTATGTAAATCTTCTTGTTTTAGTAGAGTATAAGAAGGTTTAGTAGAGTCTAAGAAGTCTAGAAACTTTTGAACATCACACTGTCAAGTGTAACACTAACACAAGCCATGTTTATCAGGGAATATGATTAAAAAGCATATACATGATATATATATATACACACACATATACATGTATATCACACACACCCATATATCTCATTAAAACAAAAGTGACAATGGAACTCTGTCAACAACAAAGCTTTTGAGTTATATTTATCTAAAAACAATATTCCCCTTTCACTATGACTCTTAAGAATATTTAATTGCAAGGTGGGGAATGGGAATCATTCCCAGATACTACACAAGAAGAAGAATGATGCCTGCTGAGAGTAAAGATGGTACCTAGTTACATAAATGTACTGCATAACTAAATTATTATTTTGGGGACGAGATGAGAGGATCATTTTTTGTTCTTAAGTAAATCCAGGAAAACTGCATTCTTTTGGAGGTTATTTGTTAAGACTTATGTTACTGTTGTCACTCTTCTGTATGATTTCCACTGGTCCCTAAGCATGTACTGGGTACTTTTGGGAGTAAGACAAACAAATAATTTCTTCCCTGAAGAGTTACCTATTTAATTCACTATTAAATTATATCTCCTGTAATAAAAGAAAGAAAAAAAATATCCATAGAGTTAACCTCAATGAGATGACATAGTTCACAATAGCTTAACTCACAGCAGGATGTATAAGAGAGACCTGAGCTGAGTGCCAAGTAGGCAGAAGTCACTGGGGGCAGTGCTTTTCATCTGCAATACCATGCTTTGTCTCATTTCATGCAGTGTCATGAAGAAGGATGGCGAAAAGATTAATTTCACTGACAAGACTTTTCTCTTTTTTAGCACCTTGCAGACAATCTTCACTGAAAACACAGGACTTCTCTCCAAGGTGGAAGAAAACCAAAACAAGTGGGCAGTAGCCAAGCAGAGGAATTAAAAAAAAATTCTGGGGCACAAGTCATCTCATTCTAAAACCAAGTCAGATGAAATGTGATGTAGAAGCACCTGCTTCTCTTTGTTGACTGTAGAGGTTATCTGTGTAACTAGTTCAAGTATAGACACCTATGCTAAAATTAGATGACATGACCCTCATCATGATTTACACATGCAGGTCCCTCCACTATGGACAGAATGGCATTGTGCTTATTTCTAGAAATTTTTAAAACTTTTCTTATTGATGTTGCATTAAAACAAAAATTTAAGAGGTAATTTGGAAATAATTAAGGAGATAAATGTTTATAAGATTTTTTTTTTCCAAGTGTGAGTGGATGAATGCAGATTCTTGTTTGAAACAGTGTTTGTTTGGGTGATGGCATTGGCATCATAAACGGATAAAAAGTGGGAGTTGGCTTCTTGGTTGTGAATGAAAACAATAAAATAGAAAGAGGCTGTGAAGAGCCAGGAAAGCAAATCCAAGTAGTTTATATTGATAAAAATCAAAAAGGTTCAAATGGAACAGTACACAGAATAGAGTTGATGAGAGGCTAGAAATATATTATTTTCAGAAATATGCTTGAGTTGGGGTATTACTTTCAAAGGCAGAGAAGTAATAGCCTTTTTCTGGTCTGGAAAGAAAGAGATATTTTAACAAAGCTGAGGCAAGACGATGAGGTATGAATTTTAAGATGATAAAAAGTATAGAAAGAAGGGAGGAGCACCTCAGACAGAGAAACGAAAATTTGGAAACAGAGGAAGGTAGTTGTCTGATGGAAACTTGGAAAAGAAGAGATGAACCAGAAAAAAGGGCAGAAACCAGGGGAGGAAAATATTTCAGCAAAGAGGAAAACAGACAGCAGTGTTGGAAGAGACTGGCAGGTAAAGGAGGATGAGGACGGAGTTTTGCTAGGAGAAGGTTATTACAAAAACACAATTTCATTGTAGTGCAGGAGGCAGAAGATTAATTTGAAAAGATTCTTGAACTAAAATTAGTACATAAAAACTGCTGACAAACCTAGTATATACAAATCTCCATGAGCTCAGAGGTAGGAGGGGAAGGAATACAATAATGAGTGAGGTGGCAGTGTTGAGATGTATCTGCTTTTTAAAGAGAAATAACCAAGTTCTCTGTGCCAAAGGGACTGAAAACAAATAAATAGGTGAGAGAAGCTATGATGGAGATCAGGAGACTGAATGGATAGGAGACAGATATGAAGAACTGAAAAGAGATGAGAAACTTCTGTGGTATGAGAAGAGAGTTTGCTGGAGAGGAATGGGAAAGGAAATAAAGAGGCTGGACTGGTGGAGGAAGATCACAGAGTATTTCATCAGTTTTCCTTCAAAAAATGAGTACCAGGCCAAACCCACACTTTCTCCCCATTTTTTGGCAAATGCTAGTTCATTTATACACTTACATGAAGATTCTTCAAGTTCTTGAAATCTCCTTCTTTAATTTCAGTGATTTTGTTGTTCTGTAAGTCCAGCAGAGTTGTATCAGGAGGAAGGTCTCTTGGCACTTTTTCCAGACCTTGGGACAGTGAAAAGAATAAACAATTGACTTTTAAAGAAACTTTAAATAGGGGTCAGTACTTTTCTTTGCAGCGTTTACCTTTCAGTAAACACCATTTCTAGAACTCATTTCCTGAAGAAGCTTATGAAGACTTATCTGAAAATATTTCTGTCTCCAGCCAGTCAAAGAGAGTTTTATTTGGCTATGTCAAATGAAAATTTATTTATTCACATTTCCATTATGCCCTTTTCTGAGAATATATCTAAGTTATAGCTTGACGCAAAGGATTTAGTTTGGGAAAATTATTTCTAACACGTTTAATTCCACTTAATTGTGTGAATAAAAATTGCTTTCAGAAAGAGGTATGGTATTTATTAATTTCACTGTGTGTTAGCTTTTGTGGACAGAGAACATTTCCTGCTATTTAAAAGGTAGTAGGCTTTTTTTGAAAGAAGTACGATAGTTAATTATAATCATTTCCAGAAAAAAGACTGTTTGTTTGACAGTAACTGAGTAACTTGCACTAAAGTCCACCTTAAAAAAAAAAAACAGTCCACCTCCCCCCTTTTCTTTCATCTGAAACTATGTCCAAGTTTTCTGGAGAACAAATCTCTTGGTTTCATTACAACTGCCAAAAGAACATCAGACAGTTTAAATTAAAGACTCTCTTTGGGACTATTTTCTGAATAGCTGATATGTAAGTCCGATGAAGTCATGGAAATGAAATTATTTAGTGTTAAATAACACTTGCTTTACCCAGCTTTCCTTTCATACTGTGACTTGGAATAGAGCAAATCTTTTATAGTCATTCTGATTTACCACAAAATTAAAATGTTCTTTCCTAACTAGTCTTTTTTTTTTTTTTTTTAACAGAATGTGAAATGCTAAATGAATGGTTGGTAGGAAAAATTTATAGACACTAATAACGTCTCTATATGGGCATATAACAGAAGTGGACTTCTCTGGATAGAATAGTCTTTTTACAAGTAAAATTTTTAACAAATATTTATGAAGCTATATTTGAAGTCTCCTGGGAAAGATCTCTCTGCAATTATTGCCAGTGTCTCCCCAGTATGATTGTGGACTGCATGATATTGTTCTCAGGTGTATATATACCTATATATATTATCTTTTTAAACCTATATATTTTAATCTCAAGCATGGCATTGCAAACACAGTGAGATATGCTTGCCCAGAGATAAGATATGCTTTGCCCACAAAGGTTGTGGAGTCTCCATCCTTGGAGATAGTTAAAAGTTGACGGGACACAGCCCTAAGCAACCTGATCTAGCTGACCTTGCTTTAGCAGGGGGTTGGACTAGGCAATCTCAAGAGGTGACCTCCAAACTCAACAATTCTGTGATTCTGTGATGTTTAATGTTCATCACAAACATAAGTGTTTTCACACCTGGAATATAGGTTTCTCTGTCAAAATCCAATGTTAAGCAAAACCCTTTCGCTTTCATTCCCTTTTAGAATATATATATATATGTAGAGTAAAAAAAATGGTTGGGTCTTATTTGGAAGGATTATGGCAAACCACGAAAAGAAGTATATGTTTGGTACTATATTTAATCTTTTTAACCTACATAAAGAGCACTATTCTGTAGTTACTACTATAAAACTTTACCATAAAGTCTAGAGAGGCCACAGTGATGCGTACTGGAGCTTTTTACTACAATTAGTGACACGCTAAGAATTCATTATAGATTTGGCCATATTCTTAAAAATATCTGCATGCAGATGAGGCCTCCAGTTCATCTTTGGGTGCCTGGTCTGAATCCTCCAACTGTTGAGCATCTCACAGATCCCACTGGTGTCTGTTACTGCTGTTCAGTGTTTAGCAAATTCTGGAAACAAGATTGCTCTTTTGGTTATCCATATATGGGTGCAGAAGACATAAACTTTTGAAAAGTGTTTGCTTCTTTTAATCTTATTTTTTAATTGATAATATTAGTCTGTGTAGAACATATTTTGTTGTCCTACCATTACAAAATTTTGGTTTCTGAATTTAAAAAACATCCTAGCCACTTTCAAATTTATTTTCCCACCCATAAGTTCTTTAATATTAGCTAAAAAATTATTAAAATATTTGGATCTGATATTTATTAAAACTGAGTACAATATAGATTAACCTGGCTGAGTTTTAATCACACCACCATCCAAAAGTTTTAAAAAGCACAATCATCCAGCCTGGGATGAAGTAGTAAAAACTTCTACCGTACATAAAATGACAAGAGCCAAAGCTCACATCTCATCCTGTTTACCTTACTGATATTCAGTGCATGATTATATGATACAGATTAAGATTCTTCATATTACTAACATAACCTTTCCTCATTCAGTCGTGGACTTCATTTTTACTGAAGGCAATTGCAAAACCCTCATTACTTTCAGAAGTGTAGGACTAGAGTTCCAAATATATAAAAATGTGATACCATATAATTTGTATGTTGGTTGTCTTTGGACAGTTTCTGTCCTCAGTGGACAGGAATGATGTCAGCACTAAAAATTCTTTCCCAAAAAGCACTACTTTTTCAAGATCATAATTCTGTTATAAGAGGTTTTTACAGTCTAACAACTTTTATAGCATTTTTCACATATAAATAATAAAAAAAGCTTTAATTATTTGTATTCAAAGTAATATTACTATGTTCTCGTTGTCTATACATTTATATTGGCAGACTGGTATCTGTAAATAAGTGCTTATGGCAGAAACTAGGGCACATGAGAGCTATACAACTGTTCTTTATGTGATGCCCTTGGAACATACTTTGTAAGAACACTTGGATTGCCACTGAAGGAATAATTTGCCAGAGACTAAACTTCAAACTATATTTCCAACTGTACATTTCAAGCTTCACATGTCAGCTTCTAAAAGCTCAAGTGCTATCCCTGAATAAGGTAGAACTCAAAATTTCCCAGAGCAGTAAAGTTAAACTTTAGATGTTTCATATTATAACAATAAGACAAATTTAATAATCAGCTATCCATTTGTGAAAGGTGATCTATAAAAGCGTCCTATCTTGTACTAGAAACTAGAAGGATGTACAATACAATAACTAGCAATAACTAGCAATAACTAGCAATACAATAACTTTGCATGCAAAGAATTTAATTGCCATCCCATAAAGTGTTAAACTTGTTTTATTACCTATCTCATGTATATTCTATTAGGCATTTCCTGAAGCTGTTTTTAAAAATGTTTCAGAAAACAGCTATAGAAATTATATTTGACTTTTTTCTTGACTTGTCTGAGTTTTGAATAGCAAAGCATAGAGGAGCACAGGATGCACCCTGGCTGCTGGAGAGACATTGCGTTATCATTAAGCAGTTTAGTACATCCTCCAACGGAAAGCTACATCAACTGGAGCTCTCCAGTGGAGGAAGAGTTTATAAATGAGTGGATCTGGACACTGCCTTGTAAAATCAGCAGCTAAATAATTCAGGACTAAACTGTGTTTGAGGTGTGGACTGGATCCAAGTGTTCCACCACTTCTCACATCTACATTGCCTTCAAGAGCTGTGCTTCAGCTTGCAGGTCCAGGTCTCTGTATAGGTAGATGTATCTCCAGATAGATACATGTAGGAGGAGCATGTCAGAATTTGAACTAAATAGAGAAAATTGTAATCCCACTAGAAGCTGAAATGGCTTTTGGCTCCTGGGGTAGAATTACTATTTCCCAGGAGAATTTTTTGATTCCTCTGGCTGGGAGACTGAGAAGTTCAGAGCGGAACTGTGGACTGCCCTTACTACTGATTTCTGAGAAACTCAAGTGATGCCATATAATTCTGAAGCCATGTTGTACAGAATGACATGTCCACCTACAAATGCCTTCCAGTGAAATTTATGTAATACCAACTGAAAGGGGAACTGATGTTGGAAAATGTCAATTGAGTCACCTCTCAATCATTTTAAGAGCAGTTTACAGAAGTATTCCAGCTCTTGGCTGTGATTTTTTATACATTAAAGCTTGCTTCTTAAAAAGCCATAAGAAAATCTCTCATAGCAGTCTGTTTTTTATGTGAATAATCAGTGCTACACAGTTTGGTATTCAGTTCCCTGGAAGTGTTTCAGGCCTCTGGTTCCTAAGATTAACTTATAACTGATTAAAGATTTAGATTCTTCTGTCTTTCCCACTGTATGTTAAAATGAAAATACACATGTCGTTATTTATTTTGGTTGAATAAAACTAAGTCAGTTATTATTTAAGTTGGTAAATACATTTTAAAAAATTCTACTTATTCACAAATTAGTAGAAATGGTATAGCTCCACCCTTCCAAAATCCTTGCTTACACTGAAATTAAGAGCCTAAAGATTCTGAAAATATAAGGGATTTAATAAACCAGTTCATGTATTCTTAGTCATAAAGACTATTTGCACTAAAATATTTTTTTGGGAGAATTCATGACTTCCTTATAGAAGCTGAACAGCCATCAGTTCCTGCAGCACACACCAGATCTGTATTAGTCTCTGCAGAGTTCTATAAGAAATTTTCTTCTGTTCTACATTATCAACCTGTACCACTCAACTATTCCCACCAGTGTACACGTATGTGTGTAAAAATGAATGCATATGAAAACACATAAAGAACTGAATATGCCATAGAACTACAAAAGGGGGGGGGAAAGTGTGTAAGTAAGCTTGAAATATTTCCTTTTTTTAGACAGGATCAGCTGAACTTTTATTATCCCTGGCAGAATTTTTCCTAACTTTTTCTTACACTAGTTGCTACACCACAGATTTTTGGAATAAAAAACACAATCAAAATGTATTCATCAAAATCCAGCTGAGCTGGATCATTGACAGATTTCTTTCATGCAGAAAACAAGTGCCCATGCTCACTTTTGGAAGCACTGAAAGGCTCATCTACAGTCACCTAGAAGATGTTTGGTGGGGAGAGGTTAATAGGACCAGGAATCCCTCCTTAGTGGGAGGATGGAGAATAAGGTAACTTAGCAGAAATCAGGCTTGTCTCTGTGGGATCCTATCTATGTGGGGTATCGTTTTTCTCATAATTTCTTAAGCAAATTACAGTCTCTGGCTGTTTGGCTGTGATTGCCTCATCTCCTGGAGAGGACAGAAGTCTGATGGGTCTGCAGTTTTTATGAGACCAGATATTAGGGAGAGAAGAACCAAGGTTGGTATAATTCAGCCCTTATCCAGACCCTGAGAGAGCAGTAATCAGTGACTAGCCATCTCCTGTGTAGCACTGCACCAGCCGAACTAGCATATGCTGCCATTTAGCCAGCCAAACAGGTGTAGGAGATGTAGCAAGGATTTGGGAATAGTGTGAGGACTAAGGGAGGTTACGGGTTTTGGTATACAAGACAGGCTTTGTTACTTTTGCAGCTGAGGGAATAACCTGCTCAGCTACAGGAGATGTGATCAAGTGGCCATGGAATTGTTTAATCCACAAAAGAAGGGTGGCTTTTGAACCATCCTCGCTATGAAGGGATTTCAGTCCACTGCTCCAGTTTCTCAGAAGTGAGAGCCACAAGTTAGTTTGCAGCTTGGCATGGAGCCACATTTCTGCTGAAGCCATACGACTATGCAGAAAAGGAATGCAAGATTTATGGGGCCAGTGAGGGAGACTAAACAAATGGGAGTCTGAGTCTGTAGCCCAGAGATGAGGACACTTCCCTGAGAATTGCGTCCTTGCAACATTGAGACCACATAGTCAAAATAACAAATATGTGAACAGTGCCAGTGCCAATTATAAACAACTTTAACAATGCAACAGAGCTTGTGGTTTGATTTTTTTGTTTGTTTGTTTCGGGTATTTTGGGTTTTTTTTCCTCCCCCTATCCATTTTACAACAAGCAGGGATGAGGCTTATTCGTTTGGATAAACCTTCCCTTCCCCAGCTGGAGAGAAGGGGCCAAAAGGCAGAGAGACATCTGAACACTGTAGCTCAGATACATGTGTTATTACATTGCAACACTCACGATTATTATCACAGGGGCCATAAAATGGGGCTCTTTTCAAGACTTTTCACAAACAGCTGCTGCCAGCTGAGGAATTTGGGCTGAGCTACATGTAATTCCCAACCGTGATCATCAGCGGCTGTTCTCCCGGCGGAGGCAGCCTCTCCAGCAGCTGCCTGTGCTGCCTGTGCACGCTGCTGTGTGTTCTCCCTTGCTCCAAGCCCAGCTCTGCCACATCCCACTGACAGGCAGCAACCCTCTCGGGGGTGAATGTCCTTAGTAATGCCCTGAGTGGACTCCGGGGTGAATGAGGCGAATGGCAAGCTTATGGGGTCAGGATGCTTAGTCACGGAAAATAACAGGACTCAAAGACTGCTTTCTGCAAGAATGGCAAGGGGCTTAACACAGCTTTGAATGCTTTGACTTAGAAAAGTTCACTGATGCTTTCCCAGGCTATGTGCTATTTTACTGGAAATTTGTCCTCTATTGTGTGGGATTTGCAAATAGGAGTAATTTCATTATTTGCATCCTACCATCCATAAAATAAGAAACAATTGTCTTTCTCTACAGAGGAGTATCCACAGCCTCCTTCTCTCTCTCACTTTCAAAGTAAAAGCTTGTTCTTCACCTTCCCCTCGCTTGCTATGGAATCAGCAGTAACAGTTTTTTTCTAAGAGATATAAAAAAATGGTGTCCATTGGAATGCACGAGTCTTAAAATACATCTTCTTAAAAGTGACTCACAACCATTTTTCAGACATT
This sequence comes from Nipponia nippon, assembly GCF_047370975.1. Classification (NCBI taxonomy): domain Eukaryota; kingdom Metazoa; phylum Chordata; class Aves; order Pelecaniformes; family Threskiornithidae; genus Nipponia; species Nipponia nippon. Next base: position 49,787,567 of record NW_028262347.1, read on the forward strand.
TTTTCTGCTCTTCAGTCTATAAGACTCATCTTCCATTAAGATCCATTTTGGACTTGTTGTTATCACTAATTATTATTTTTGTATACCTCTGACCCTTCCCATAGGAAAGAACAAGAAAACAAACTCCATCCCCTGCTGAGGTGGCCTCTCACAAAGGTAGACCTACTGATATGTTACTACACTGGGTTTTTTTTCCAAACGTTTACAGCATTGCTTCCCAGAACAGAGTGAGGAATGTGGAAAAACAGAAAAAAATTCACACATTATGATAAAATTCAAAATTCCCCATTATGATAGTACTAATAATTATAAAGGCCCTAGCAAAGATTTAAAAATGAATTCATTGCTTTAACTGTTCTTTTCCATTTCCACCCACTCTGTGTAGTGAACACAGATTTCAAAGTATAATGGATATTGCAAGCTACAGATGTTATGAATTATTTTTCAGTGCTAGTCACATTTTTGGTACAGAGAGATTCAGCCTCCTGGCTCCAAAAGTTAATACCTAAGAGTAATGTTATATTCTTGAAACTAAAAATGAAGCAACTTCTATTTCTGTGTTCTTTCTAACTGACTTTTAATTTCAAAGGTCTGGAAGGTGTATGCCTTCTCAAGAAGCACTGAAGCATTTTAGAAAGGCAGAAAAATATTCTGAAATAATCATGAGACTTCAGGGATTAAGACATTAAGTAAAAAAAAAAATCAAATATTATGAATTTTCTGAACTCATTGAATTGCCAGCTTTACATTTCCCACTGTCATGGTTACAGACATAAAACATCCCATCAGAGAACAGCAACTGTCTTATGTGATTCATGCAATCTGCCAGCACCATGTGCATAATGGCTGTAGTCAAAGTGGATGCAATGCAGGTGTACTATCTATGAGTACTCATGCATTAAGGTGAAATATTTATTTCTTACGAGTATTTTACAGTAGTCAGAAGAGAGCATTTCAGTGACTCAGAAAAGTGAGCATTATCTAACAAATTACATTTTGAATGATCCTTTGGAGTAATATAATTTGCTGTTTACCTAGTTCACAGTTTAAGCAGCAGGCAAGAGATGACAATTTAAGGATAGCTCCGTCCATCTTTACTTTGGGATTTGCCAGAATTAGCACTAACATAATTTAGCAACCGTAAAGAGTCATTTGGGGGAGATCTTCTCTGGTTTCAAGTAAACTTAGCCCTTCCTGTTCTGACCACATGGTCATTGCACAGCCCTAGTTTTATTATGACCTGAGGGCAGAGATATGTTCCCGGTTATTTCCGGTACTTCTAAACATAACATGGACATTTCTCATGAATGTTGTAGGATTGTTTTCAACCTACTTTCATGCAAGCAAACAATGGAAGGAGCTGCTGTGACTATGTCTGGACATAGTGAATAACATTTAAATAAACGATGAGAGAGAATTTCCTGACTGAATGGGGGAGTCTACAGACCTGCTAGTTCCTTCTTTCTACTAGATGATGTTGTATATATCCTTGTAACTCTTACATTTTTTGCTTTGTTACTTATTTATTTTGTTAGTCACTTAGTGATAGACCTTCCCCAGGTCAGCTATCACCGAAACAGTCATCTCCAGCCCAGTAGGATGTAAACTCTCCACCACAGAATGAAAGAATAAAGGAGAGAAAATAAATTTCACCTCCTAATCCTGAAAACAGTAAGATTTTCATTCAATACTTATAAGTTCCTTCTTCCTTTTTCCTTTCCTGAAACTTTCTATACATCTCCTTTTTTAATCATTTCTGTTATAGCTTCCCTTGAAAAAGCAAGATTTTCCTTTCATGTTCATACTATCTCTTCTTTTCTTTTTCTTTTCTGGGCTGCTGCTGCTATACAAAGTTTATTAGCACTGTTCACCTCACCTTTCCCATTCTTACTTCCTAATGGTAAAGGATCAGTACAATCTTCCCAGTTTGAATGTGTGGAAATCAAAGCTGAAGACCTAATTGAACTTACGCAAAGAAATGGCATCAGAGCTGAATGATAACATAGCTTTTTAGACCTGTTTGGCTAACTCACTTGTGCCTTTGCTCCTACATCTCTTAGGTAGAGATATTCAGCAAAGAGTTTGGTTATTGCACGACTACAAACACTCTTCTTCAATGTCACCTTAAAATATGAATTCATTGAGACCCTGTTTAGTTTCTGAGGCCCACACTGGAGCAGTAGAAGGGAAAACATGCACTCCAGCATAGAAACTGTCATCCTAGGCTTTCACATTTTAGGTGGTGCAGGAGGTGCAGGCAGAAACTGGTTCTGAGATGACCTATTGCACATTTCTATTGTGCTGGTGATGTATTACAGAACCAGACTGTAGCCCCATTTACATAGAATCGTTTAGGTTGGAAAAGACCTTTAAGATCATCAAGTGCAACCGTTAACCTAGCACTGCCAATTCCACCACTAAACCTTGTCCCTAAGCACCACATCTACCCATCTTTTAAATACCTCCAGGGATGGGGACTACACCACTTCCCTGGGCAGCCTGTTCCAGTGCCTGACTACCCTTTCAGTGAAGAAGTTTTTCCTAATATCCAACCTAAACCTTTCCTGGTGCAACTTGAGGCCGTTTCCTCTAGTCCTATCGCTCGTTACTATTGGAGAAGAGACCGACCCTCACCTCACTACAACCTCCTTTCAGGTAGTTATAGAGAGTGATAAGGTTACACCTGCACATGTTTTAAATGCTATAGCATTTCTGTAAATAATCTGTTCATTTACTGTTTTGCCATTAAATCCCTAAGGTTGCCATGAAATTAGGTGGGCAGAAAAGGTTTCTTGTTTTCACTGCTTTTTAAAATATGAGTATTTACTGCATTCCTTTTCTTATTGAAATTAAAACTGCAAGCATCCTCTCCTTAACAGATTTTTGTAGCAACTCAAAGCACTCCAAATAGATCCCAGGAAACACAAACAAAGCTGGTATGGGATGCTCTCCTGGGTGCCCTCTCACTTAAGAGCATACATGCAGAGAGCACACAAATTCTTTAAGTACTGCTTTTCACCTTTTTCATTCCCTATTGACTGCCTAAAAAGTTTGCAGTACAGTTGCCTATATAGTAAGTGTAACCCTGCTAACAACAGGGTCATTTGTACAGAGCCGTTCAAGTCCCATAATTGGTCCCATAAGTTGAAAACTACAACTCAAACACCCACCCCTCAAAAAAAACCTGTGCAGGCATAGTCCTTGGTCTTAAGGTCCCTTTGTGTTTGTGTTCATTGTTTCCATCTCTTTCCTTGCAGAGAAGCCAATGAGCAAGTTCTACTCCCATCTATCTACTTTGCTTTCATAATGTAAAGGACAATAATGCTCTGTCTGAATAAGCCCTTAAATATGATACAACTGAAAAGACCTAGAATTCCAGCATTTGTCGATATTGTTTGTCAGGGCAGGCGTGTAAAGCGGGAGAAATAAGTTTTTAAAATTGCCATGTATTTTGAAAGATATATTCTTAGATTTGAACCTTAGGAAAAGATAAAATTATATTCAGAAAAACACTCTTTTTTTCTGTAACCAACCTGATTATCTTTTTTTGGCCCACTTCCTTTTAGTCACATGACAGATCCAGGACATAGGTAAAGCAAAATACAGACCAGTGAGTCCAAAGTTGATAAGGAGGAGACACTCTCAGATCTGGGTTAGAGAGAGGTGTTTTGAAAATCTGCTTAAAACTAGAATCTTTTCTAAATACCATGGTAACTGGATTCTGTGAGCACAGTTCTCCTGAATAGCTGGAGGCTAGTATTAGCAGTTCCTTGCTGTTATCATTGGTGGCTTCACATAGGACCCAAATTCCTAGGTCTCCTCCCTGTTGGCAGTGGGTTCTCAGTGGATAATGAGAAGGAGCCTTTGGACTATTTAGCTCCTCCTATGACTTGGCTGGGAACCTTTCACAGTTGAATAGCACAGGCTTTATGTTGTGAAAACACAGATAGTTTCCAAATAGTTATATGTCTTACGAAGTAATACACACTATAAAGGTGTTAAGGACATAATACACATACTATAGATATCCATAGCACTAGTAGGTGTCAGCAGTGATTATTTAGTATGCTTTAAGCACTGTAATCACCTGCTATGACTTATAATAATTGACTCACATTTTACTAGCTATCTATTAGCTATTTATTTGTGCCTTGCGAAATTTTAGAAATGAACCCTTGTCACAGTGCAAACCAGAAAACAGTCACTTCTTGTATCATTTGGACTTGGCAGTCAGGATTTCCATTCCTGCCACTAGGCTTTCTTAAATGGCATTTCCTAGTCTGAAGCAAGCAAACAAATCTAAAAAAAAAAAAAAAAAAGAAAACACACAGAGTTGGTAACTGTTACCTTGGAGTAAGCAGCTAATAAAGAAGGGATGTATTTAGAGTGGATTAATTTTCACCTAGAATCATGTTTATCAACTGGAACATCAGCAATTCAGGTTGAGATGCAACAAGGCCTGTCTTTTAGCATTACACTGGCAAAAGCTAATGACTTTTTGTTAATATAAAGCAGCCTACATCCAGGTCGATATATATTTTTTTTTCTTGACAACTTTTCAAGAGTGTTTTCTAATTATGGGGTTCTTGACTTAATTATTTTTCAGGATGTACTGAGTACAGGGCTTTAATTCATGCTTTCTTTAACTTCCAAGGCATCCCAAAAAATTGTATCTAAGCAGAATATATACAAAAATTTTAAGAATCCATGGTAAATTTATTACAAAATAATGCTGGTAACCCAAGTTTATTTTTTCCATGCTTTCATTTTATCACACATAATTTCATTAATCTGAAAGTAAGTTGCATAGCCTTGAGTGGTCATTGAAGCCCTGTGTTGGCAATTTAATTCTCCAAGAGTGTATCCTTTCTGTCACTGGCATCCACCTTAGATAGGATGAACTGCCCAGTGGGGCAGCTGCCTAACTCTCCCTATGACTCTGAAAGGAGCCCAGATGACTCTCAGATAGCTAACATCACCTGAGATCCTGCTATATTACAGATAATACCTGTAATACTTCATATAGATCCTCCAGTCTGATCTCCAGCATGTAACAATATTACAATTCATCCAGTTAGCATGTGGAAAGCCCAATGACTTGTGTCTGATGACAGTATAAGTTATGTTTGGCTAAAGAATGTTGTCCAAAAAGGCATTTAGTCTTCAGTTTTAAGGCCATGGTATTGTGATGCAGAGGCTACTCTCAGTATGAGTGACAATATAATTTCCCAGATTTCATGGTTCCATTTTTATTGATAACATTTTTGTTAAATGATCCAGTTCCATGAAGTCAAGGGATTTCATGAAAGTCTCAGCTTCTATTAAGCATAAAAGGAATAAGTCTCTAGTCCTTATTGTTAGAAGGAGAAAATGCATAAAACATGGAATGACTTGTCCTAAAGGCTCAGCAATTACAATGTAAATTAACATAACCTTTTTTTATTTAAAAATTATATTTGTTAATGTCTAGCCACTTAAGGATCCACGCTTTTTCTTATTATATCTTTATAAACTTGTAGGATTTTGAGCTAAACATTTAGCTTTAAAAATTATGTTTTTGAAAGGTTGGTAAACATTCAAATAATGGCAGGGATTCTAAAGCTAAGTACACAACAGTAAGTAACCCTATCTATCTGTTTTCTTGAACTCATAAAATGACTGAGACTGATCACCAATGAGGTACGTATTGTTTTTCTTTAAAAAGATTTTATGTTGACAACAGAAGTTAAAATCAAGGTATATCCCAAAGGAGATAATTTCCTTTATAATGAGAGATGAGGTTCCCAAATGGAGTCATGATCAGAAAATGGGAGTTCAGATGTTTCTGGAAGAATTTATACAATGAGATAAATCATCTTTTGTCAACACATAAATCAGCTGTTTTCAAGCTGCCATGGTTCAGTTGTTGAAGAGCCATCAGTTAATACAGTTTAGACACTGTATGTGTTCAGATAAACTGCCTCATGTTACCAGATCCCTGGAATAATGCTTTACATATCTGTGAGCTTTTCACCCACTGATCTCAAAGTGCTTTTCAAACACACACTCCAACATCCATGCTGAGCTTTGATATACCCTTCTTTACAGCTGGGAAAACTCTGCATTTCTTAACTGTGAGTAAAATTCCAATTTAAGCTGTAATACTGCTTGAACTTTGATTACTGACATCCATCTCTTGCACACCTTTTGGAGACCACAAAACCTCCATGGATGTTCACGGCAAGAGGGCTGGAGGGACCCCCCTACATCCTGTGAAGTCTCCAAGGAAGGCGATCTCATTGCATCCTGCAGAACACAGACACTGCTCACTTCGTAAGGGGCTGCCAGACTTATCTGAAGGTGAAATAAAGCTCTGACCACCACCTCCTAATGCGCCTATGGAGCATTCTGCATCCGCTGCAGGGCTGAGTAATCACACATGTGTCCTCCTGCCTACCAGGGCACTCTGGGAGGAACCTTCTCTTGAGACTCCCTTAGGGAGGATGAGACTTTAAACGGAACAGTTAATCCTTGCTAGGGCTTTTACGAGGCATGTTTGCCTGGCAAACTGACCGCACATCTTCCCTGTATTTATTATTTTAAAACATGAAGAGCTGCCTCTGACCAGCTATGTCAGCTACTCCCCACCTGTAGTGTGTACTAATAAGGAAGATGTTCGTGATTTCTATGGAACGCCTGGCTATAGCATACTAATGCCTTATACTGAGGCATGATTAAAAAGTGAACCTGTGATTCCCTTTTAGCAATAGGAGGCAGATTCAGAAAAGGCAGTGCTTTTATAAAGATACCACGGTGGCCTGCCTTGATGAGATCCTTGAGCCGGTTGCACAAAGGTAATACATCTCATATACGGTAGGCACATGGGGCTCTGCTCTCGATCTGTCAGTAACCGCAGCTCAGACAGAATTCTTCTTCAGGGTGTGAGAAGACGGAGTTCTCCTTCCTGCTAACTCAGCTCTTGGCGTGGAGGCAAAATAAATTAATTTGGAGGTATGTGCTTAGGAAGATGTGACTGAAGCTTAAAAGTACAGGAATGCAAAAATTCAGCTGACAAGAGTGTAATTGGACCACTGGCCATTTTTTTCACTGTTTTTATTGAATTTGGATTTTTTTTTATTATTATTATTCGCATTCAGTGCTCATGAGACAAGGGGCAAACCTGATCTCTGGACCCTGGATGGGATAGTTCTCCTGTGGTTTATTCACATAACTCTGTGTCAGATAGTTGGCTTTCCTTACAAAGCAAGAGTTTACAAACAGCAAATGCCCCTTTGGGCACAAAAAGAAGTATGCTGAGGAAGAGAAGACCTCTCCATTAGTAGCCCACGTTAGGGTCCTCCAGCTGCCTTGCTCAGACATCCCCTCTCACCCAGGAGCTCATGACTGCAAAGAGCCCTCCTTCCACGCCAGAGAGTGAATGGAAGAAAGGATCCTGATCCAAATTTCAACTTTCCTTTGTGGGACTTAATTTAGTAAGCTCTTAATATATCCCTGGGAGGAGTCTTGTTATTGCCTGCAGTTTTTCTTCAATTAGTGCCTATGGGACTAGATGACTAAATTTGATAATTTTGGGGGAGGGAGGTAGCTAATTTGTTTGGGTCAGAAACGCCCAGAGCCGAAGGGAGAGGCAGGCCAGGAGTGGTAGTTAGCAGGGAGGTGGAAATGTCATTGCTGGTTTCGTGGCTCATGTGCACGTTGCTTTCCTGATCGCTGCACCCCAAGTTCCCTTCATCCCACAGCCCAGGAGCACGCTAGGTTGTCCTGGCAGGACATCCACAGTTTGCAATGAAATTTTTAGCTTTTGGGGCCAGCTCCCAGCTTTCCTCAAGTCAGTAGGTAAATCTGACCTTGTCTGAGTCTGAGTCACACAGAAAAGGATTGAAGTCTGGAAGAGAGGAGAGCGGAGGGCAGATTTGCCTGTGAGCAGGCAGCACACACAGCTGTCCTGTCCCTGCTTGCAGGGGCGGCCATCAGACCTGTGCCCTGGTGAGCCTCCCACTTGGGCCACAACCCATCAGGGGCTGTCATAGCCACATGTGACAAGGGTGGATGAAACTTAATGCCAAGGCTGGGGAACTCTGAATGATTATTACTTCCTTGAGCTCTGCCAGGGAAATATTATTTATTTTCCAGGGCTGCATATTTTAAGCCCAAGGAGATCTCTCTTCCTTCGTGCCCAGAGGCTGGATGTTATCAGCCAAGCCACTTCAAAAGCACAATCTTTTCATTGCAGTATCTGCAGCATGTGGATTTAAACCAAGCTCAAAATTTATCTCTTCCTTATCACCCCTCTCAAAATTATCTCAGAAACACAGACCTAGGGCCTTAACTGCTCTATTTCTGAGTCTCCTTGTCAACAGGGGACTCTATTAGCCCAGAAGCATCTGTAGGCTGTGGACTGTAGTGCAACCCTTTGGAAACCATGTGTGTGTGAAGGAGAACTGAACGAATATGGGAGCAAGTACAGCAACAAAGGGTTCCTGTGTGAATATCTCTACTTTTTTACCAAGTGAAAGCTCCTTATGTTCTGCAGAATTGAAGCAGACTGGGGACAAGTTCCCCAAATAATTTAAATTCCATCAGCATTAGCCAGTGTAACAACAATAAAACCTAAGACCTTCATGGCATGTGGGGTAACCTCCTCCCCACTCCTCCCACCATGTTTGCTACTATCTGGCACCTAAATGGTAAAAAAAGACAATATCTTTCAACTGGGACAGTACTGTGAAAGCTTTATGAATGCATGGCTAGCTTAGTCCGTGCTCATTTGTGCAACTTCGCTTGCATTGTTCACTGGGTCTTTGCCAAACATATCTGTTGCGTAATTATGTGGCTATCTTTAATAAATTCGCAGAAGTTTCTAGGGATGTAAATAATGTTTCCCCTCCTTTCTGTAATTATATGATACCCACCACAATGAGACCCGGGTCCTAACTGGTGGATTTGTGCCATGATTTACAGTAACTATCAAAGCCAATGCTATAGCATAGGAAAATAGAAACACCCACCTATATGTTTAAGCAGCTGAAAGAAGACTTTTTAAAAAAATAAACTCTATAAAATCATAAGAGAAGTTATTTGTCTGTCCACTGAATAAACTGCCTAATTTCCTTGTGAGCAAAACCAACTTTAATTAATTTTCTGCACTGTACACTGACGTAGACTGAATAATACTGCCTTAAACCAAGAGCAGTCTCAGTGAAGCTGACTTCATCACTTGAGATTTCTGCATGGGAAAGTGAAATACAGTGATGGCAGGCATGGCTTCATATCCTGCTGGGCTGACTGCGCAGACAAGCCCTTGTACGTGAGGGAGTAAGGGGAGTTTGTGAAAAAGGTTCTCATGGTTTCAGCTTGAACAGTGTCTAAGAAAGATATTTAATAAGGAACTCCAAAATGTGTTCATTGTTTTGGAGTGTTTCCAAGCTCTTTCCTCCAGAGAGCTGGTTCCAGCATATATGATTCAGGTTTGGTTATTCCATACTCATGTATTCCAATGGAAACAGGATGATTTCTATGTTGAGGTACTAGACAGTATGATTAAGGGTGTTGGAGCTCAGACCATGCAATTTAGAACCTTTTAAAATGTTTCCATCCCCACATCGGACCTCACTGAATTTATTTAATATGCATTTGAAGGAATAGCCTTGCAAAGTTATTTTCTCTGCAACAGAAGTCTGTGGTCTTTCAAAGAACAAATGAAATGAACATACACAAAACATACATTAAAAAATCAAACATTGCTCGTGGTCACAACAAATGTCCATCTTGTCAGGGCTTTATGGCCTCCTTCACATAGTACATTCTAGTTAAGAGTAGCTCTTTCTTTGACAAAAACCCAGTTACAGAGTGGCAGTGAGTACCAGCCTCACTGTCTCAGCTGCAACCCGTGGCTAGAATGTAAGTATATACCCTATGAAGATACTCTTGGGCTTACCTAGGTCAGAGCACTGCACCACGCGAAGATGGCACTGGCAGCGGAAGGGGCACACTGGTCCAAATCCAGATATGACAGGATCATCCGTCGGAGGCATGTCGGCCGACCCTTCATCCTCCAGCATAAAGTCAAAGAGGCCCTGCTGGTGGAATGGCTTGGCCAAGCATGCTGGCAGCAGTAGGACAAAGAGAAGAGCCAGCCTCATGGCTTAGTTCATCGACTCCAGGCAGAACCTAGGGATCAAAGCAGAAGATTTACAACAAAAGTAGCAGTTTCCCATAGCTGCACAGTTCCTGCTGAAGGAGGTCCAGTATATCCACCAATTGCGTAACTGTTCCTTTCAATAAATGAAAACTGAATTGTGAAAATAGGACAGTTATGTGATAGGAGTCTGGTAACTGCTTGTCAATAGGCTTTTTGTTTACAGAGCAGTTTAAAGGCAACTGTAAACACATCTGTTTGCATATTTAGAGTAATATTTATTAGGAACAGGCAGCGCTGTCAACTTTGTTATGCAAAACAGTCAAAACAATAAGCCACATTTTCCATGTGTCTGTTTTCTGCCAACGTAACAGTCTATTTGATTTCATTAGCATTTGTTTCATAGCAATGAGTTTGTCCCCTGGGGACGAACCTGAGGTTCCCAAACTCACTGTAATGCAGTATTTCATGTCTTGAGAAATATTTTTTAAAGTGCCAGCTTGCTGTGTGTTTTAAATTATAGCCTAGTAAAACTGACTGAGAAAGAGTAGGATCTAGTGACGGGGTGGAGAGAAAGGGGAAGATCTTTAATTGTTTAAATGAGCTATACTTCTTTCCCAGTTTAAACAGCACAATAAAATGGAATACAATGTTGTGTTATATTTGATATTCTTGGCTTTCTTTCCAAATTTTTGGCTAGGGGATTTTATGATATAAACAATGCACCCTGAAAATCCTCTGCTTTGCACTGCATAAGCATTTGAATTGATGCTTGTAGTATTGTCAGCACACTTTCTAATGGGACTTTAGGGCCTCATTCTGCAGACTTTCATGCTCAGGAGCAACTTTACACAAGTATGTATTGCCATAGATATTAACAAGGAAAACTGCTTAAATACATGTTCTCAGGACCTAGGCCTAAATGCATTTCAACACACTGTACATTATGCTACCTGTGTTGTTGTGTGCTAAGGAGAAATTACAAAACAGCTGTTTGCAGGTTTTGTATCAAGGCTGTATAGATCAGCTAATTTCCTGAAAATTATTTTCTTTTACTATTTATTCTATATAAGGAAGCTTATCTTTTAAAAAACCTTCATGGGTCTAGAAACAACCCACAAAAAAAAATGAAGAAACCTGCCTTCAAGTTGCCAAGTGACAGAAAGGCAAATTTGTAATTTATTTAGGAGCCTTTTCTTAAAATGGATGGCATAGTCCTGAATACAGATGTTGCACTTTGTAATGAAAGCAAAAATGTCCACTTGCTTCTTCAAGTCAATAACTTCCAAAATGCCTTGTCTGGGCACTAGCTGGGATTAATTTTTTTTCTAGCAGAAGTTATCTAACAGTTTGGGGCGTGGTATAGGATTTCTCAGCTCCATATTGACTAATGGAAAGATAAAAAACTGGGGGAGAGGCAGAGGAGGACTGTCTCCCTCTCTATATTGACATATGGAACCTACCAGGTAGATGAATAACATGGGCAAATGCTGCTAGGTGAGAGTGGTATACCGAGGCCTCTCAGGAGTGGTTAGTATAAAAAAAGCTAAGTAAATAAAAAACACAGGCCTGGAATTAGATACAGTCTATATTGTGCCTGGGTTCAATTTTCTTTGTGAATTTCTGCCTACAGATGCCAATAGTTCAATCCTGCAGAAACCTTTAGGGCTCAGTCTTGAGAGGACGATAAGGTTACCTTATAAAATATGCTAGTGTTTTAAAATCATAGCTTACATTTCTGTCATCTACCTAACAGGAAGACAGGTATCTAACATCTTCAGATGACCCAAAGACTTCAAAGTGACTTTACATGGAGTAAAACACCATTTCTGTTGCCTCTTTAACAGACATAGCTGGTTTCTTAGTTGGACCTGAAAGTATTTTCTATTCCTGGAGCAGGCATATTACCTACTGCATGCACTGAAGGGTTTCGCAGACCCCAATGTCAACTAGAGGGTCGGAGCATTTTAGCATATCCTGTCAGCCCAACAGTGCTGTGCAAACTCAGGCCATGAAGCAGGGGCAGGCTGTGTCCCCATGTGGGCCATCCTCCTGTGCTCACTCCTGCCCTGGCCCCCCACCAACACTGGGGCTGTGTCCCTTCCCCAGCAACACCCCCATGATGCATGCAGAATACACACGGACAAGTAAGGATGTCACAGCAAAGTGGTGTTAGTACATGGTGGTGAGTTCATACCACAGTTTAATCTAAAACAAGATTTTTTAAATAATCATTATTATGTATGAATTATTGTAAAATAACAATGCAATTTATCAATAGCCTGAAACGGGAAGACAAATTTGCTAAATCATCACCATTCATCGTAATAAGCTGCCTTGTGAAAATGATCAATAAAACATTACCCCAGTAACAATTATTTTTCAGAATGTACATTAACGTTAATAAACATTGGGAATGCTGCACACCAACCCTGGCATGGCACTGGCAGTCAGTGCTTTTTAAAGAGCTTCCCCAGCTCTTTTTTACCTATTTATATATTTTTAAAATATTTTTAAATATTTAAAACTGCTTGTATTCCCCCCCAGGGTCACTGCTGAAGCACCGTCCATCCCAAGAATGCACAATCAGGATCTTATCCTGGAGTTAAATTACTACCCCTCAGAAAAAATCCCAAAACAATGCAAAGGCACTTTGGAAGTGTTTTCACACTTTACTTCTTGTTCACATTAATACTGATGACTTCACTTATCTCAGTTAAACCCTGTAGTAGGCCATTTCCTTTGGTCCCTGTTTTGTCAAAACTATAATAAAATCAGTAAGAGCTGTGTATAAAGGAAAACTGTAGGACAACAAAGGATATCAAGGATCTAATCTGAGGACACAGCAGAGAAAATAGCAGACACAAGCTACATATTAATCAGGAAACAGAAATGAATATGTGTCTGAATATCTTTATTCGTATATGTATTCATACTGCAGGCACACATATCTGTTCCTATTGTTTGCATGTGTAAATGAACATAAACAGTTAGAGAAAAAAAATACATACAAAACTGACCAAGTAAGAAATGTTTACATTTCACTTACAAAAAAAATAGAGAGGGGAAAAAAATCTGAATTTTTAAAGGTCTGTGACACAATATTTATGTCTGCAGGACATAACTGTTTAAATTTGCTTTAATTATGTGTTTACAATGAGGAAGACTTTTCCACAAACAGAGGAAACTATACCATAGACTTGGCCACATTTCAGTTTAAAATACCACTGGAAATATGCTTCATCAGTTCACGTCACCACTGTATTGGTGGTCTTCTTGTCAGTTTACCTTAATATTAAGTTTTAAATATTAGTTCACCTACTGTCAGAAATCTTGCAAAATGCCACAAAAGACAAGTTAAACAATATGTGCAGTTTCAAAAAAAAATCTCCTACATTATATGTTTTACCCATTTTGTGTAATAAAGTCTAGATGTGCAAACATAGGAGTTGGAAGTTTTAAAGAGATTAAAACTCTGTTAACAGGAGTTTCAACTCCAGGAATTTTCTTTTCTACTATTTCATTCATAGGAACCTTCTTTAAATGTGAGTCTGTTGTTTGTACACTGTAACATAGCACTTTCTAACATTACAAAAGCATACACTGAGCCCGTTTAACTAACTGCTACGTATTTTTTCCTCTGAAATTGAAACTGTATTCATTAATGTTTGGAATATATATGAAAAAATCCGAATGAAAGAGAAATCACAGAATGCAGTTTAAAACAGAAATGTAAGAACTCACGCATTTTTTACACTCACTACATCACCGATTCTAAACACTGGATTGCAAACAGAGAATATACTGCTGCAAAAGTTTACAGTAAGGAAAAAGGACTATAGCAGTGCTTATACAAAGCAAAACAAGAGACAGAACAGTCAAATAAACAGTAAGAAATCTGCACAGTCCTTGAGAATGCATTCTTATGTTCCCAAGAAACAGAAGTGCTGGATACAAAACTTAACATTGCTAAACATTTAGTAGGATTTTTTCCTTGCTTCTCTTAAAATTCAACTAGTTCGTGCCGTAGACTTGCCTGAAGTTTTATTAGTGCAGCATAGTTCAGGAGAATTACTGAAAACCGTACCTTTTAATCCAGGGATTTGCAACAGGAGCTCTCAAAGCTGAGATGTAATTAAACTAAATATTCAACCCAGGCAAAAGGCTTTGCAGGTGTGGAAAGGAGGAGGGGGTAAGTTCAGCTCAGTGACTGTCACTTGGTGGAAAACCCTCCTGCTTCTATTCCATAGCACAGTTAAAAAATAAGGTTTCTCTCAATGAACACAATCCAGGCTGACACCCACATTAGATCATATGGTAATGATATGTCTCCTGTATTGTAGCCAGAAACTTTATCAGCTCTTTTGCTTTCTTTTCCTCCTTTTTCTTTTTCCTTTGCTTTATTTCTTTTTCATCTGTTTAGAATCCCAAACTACTTGTACACTATAAGACAGATGCTTAGCTGTAATTCATCTTACTTATTTATGTCCCTACAACATATATTTAGGAAAGTTTTCTTGGTTTTAACTATGTATTTTTTTCTGACTCATTACTGAGAAAAATATTTGGCTGTTCCTCTTGTTTATAGTATTTGTAATTCAAGGAAATGATATAAAATTAATCTTGGAGTTAGTCAAAGTGGAGATTAATATCAGAAAAAAGGGGTAGCTTTAGGTAAAGCTATTTAAACAGATATCAACCTGCCTTTGCTTATGCTATAATCATTGTCAAACCAAGTAGTATATAGTGTAATATACTATTATCCTGTCTAATAATAGAATTTTTATGTATTTCTTCAAACTACAGTATGTTTTTGATATATATGAAAATCATGTTTTCATTAGTAGAACGATTCTAACATTTGTGGTTAGAACTGCTTTATATAAACTTTGCTTTTTTTTACTGCTTTCTCACCAGGACAGCAAAGCAGAGGGGAAATTAGCTTTAACTGTTTTTGGGGGGGAGGGTTTTTTGGGTTTTTTGATTTTTTTAAGACAGTGGAGATTTTTTTAAAGCATGAAAGGACAAATGTATCTGACTCATTGTTCAGATTTGTATTTTATTTTAGTAATTTCTGTTTTGATGCAAATATCAATGGAAGCTAAAATGCAGTTTCTCTATTCCTGCACAATTTTAAAACTCTAGCAAACTGAAAGGAGAGTAAATACAATAATTTCTACTTATTTAGTAATCCAAACACATTGTGAACATGTGTAGCTTCCCTGTGCTGTTAGCTGTCCTATCTAAATACTGGCTTGTGTCTCTGTGTTTTGACTTGTATCCTTTTATTTCTGCCCCTAGGCTAAGACCAGGTGCAAATCTGAAATTAAAGCCTGTAAAATGTGAAATGATGTTTAAAAGAAGACTGAATTTTTAGAAACACAATAAGCTCTTGAAATTTTAGCTAGTCTCTTCATGTAATTTCAAGAAGAACCATTAAATCAGCTCTTATAACTGTTTTCCTTTGGTGGAAGAAAACATGGTAGAATAATTGGTTGCTAGTTTTGGTCAGTGTAGCACAAAGGTGTAATCAGACATCTTACATTACAGCTTCTTTATATAGTTCACTCTAAAAGTTGATCATTTATTCACACCTAGTCCTTGAGCTAATTTCTTTCCCCTGCCTCTCCACTGGATTCAAGACTGCTAATGATTTTTTGTTGTGACATTTTTCTACACATGATCAGTGGTGTTCCAAGCTTTCATGCCTACAACAAAGCCTTATCTTTGTCCAGAAGTGTCGCCATGAGGCTTGCTGAAATCTTGGCTGCATCTTAGTAATGTCAGTTATTTGAACCTTGGTCACCAGCTGCATCTGGTGTTAAAAACATTTCAAAGCAAGATTTTGATGAGGAACAGGTCAGGGTAAACTTGTTGCTAGTTTGCTTCACAAAACCCATTCCTTTCCATATCCTTTCCCAGTAAAATGGCAATACATTTGTTCTAATATCTGTTATGGGGTTGAAAGGTCTTATAATTTAATAGTTAAGCATCTCTTTGGACGCACAGGATGGGATGGACAACCACCTCTCCTTTTTTGTCTTAGGCATTAGGGAGAGTCAAATAAAAACATGAAGATAAAGGTGGGAACAGGTGGAGCACAGGGTGCCTGCCAGGTGGACTGGGAGCTTCCAGTCTGCCTTCAGAGGAACTGCTGCGCATAAAGGGAGAATTTTCCTACTTTTTCTGTAAAGTCCATCCCAAGAAGCTCAGAGGGGAAAAGATGTTACCACCTTTAGGAATTATGAAAACGCTTATGCTGCCTGTCAATATCCAGAGGTAGAAGGGGTATGTGTTAGGCATCCAAGCCCTCCTGAAATGCAAGGTGGAGTATGTGGAGGACTGAGCAACTGAATGGGAGAGGTCTTACAACACTGAATATTGGTGCAGTACCCTATTAATTATTTTGAGTCATTTGTGTGCTTTTATGGGAACGTGGGATCCTTTCTGATACAAGTATTCCTTTAACTCCACTCTTTGCCCCCTGCTACATCACTCAGAAGATAAACAGCTTTAAAAAAAAACCAACCCAACAACAATATTAAGTCATGTAATTTTAAGGCCCATGACCACACACAGGGCCTAGCATCAATGAGCTCTCCTTCCTAGTCTGACCTACTTTGACTACAGCTTAGTCAATACAAAAAAATCATGATTAGAACAATCTTGGTTTCTATATGATTTTATTACTCCAATTTAACAAACTTGTAGGGCTACATGCTGCTCCAAATACTGATTCCCAGAAAGTTACAGGCAACTGCATGTTAATGTTATTTATATAACAGTCTTTTTATTAAATTTTGATGGATAGCATCTGCTTCATTTGCTCGCAGCTTATTTTGTGGACCTTTCAAAGGGCAGTGTAGGAGAGAAGACAGGAAGCCTGCCTGCTGTTGACTGCTCTGCCTGGGTCCAGCGGAAGTCTCTGCAGGAAGGAGATGAGCAGCTGTCCTGTAAGGAGCAAACATACCCTGGGGGAAGAGCTCCTGGAGTGTGGGGCTGGGCTTGAGAGAGGCATGTCCAGCAGGCGCCCAGTGCTGCCAGCACAGGTTGTAGACTCCTCAGAAGAATGGAGAGCTGACATAATCTGCCCCTGGGGGTGGAACGAAAGGGGTTTTTTTTTAGGGAGCCTGGGAAGAAAAAAAAAAAAAAGATAGCATTTATTGCAATCCAGAATGTTACTGGAATAAAACCAAAGCAGGAGGACAGAGTCTGTCCTGCAGGAACATTGCGGCCCAGAGATTCAGGTTCTTCCTCATTCTAAGTTTCCACTACAGAAAAAGGCACTTTCTTGAGCTGCCTTCTAATAGATCCCAGCTTTGATGATCAAAGACTGGTTAGCACTGTTGTGGTTGTTGTGGTAAGGAAGAGGGGCAGGCAAATCTGACTCAAAGTCCTCATGAACCAGCTAGGTAAGTGCCAATCCCCATCAGGAAGAGATGAAAACAGATCCCCTGTTTGGCTGCCTCTCAGGGGCCCTCTCCACCTCCTCTATCTTTATATATCACGCTGGGGCTTTACTAGCTCCATAGCACGGCGTCCTCCACATTCTCTAATATACTACTGCCTGTCTCTCCTCTCCTTTCTACACTATGCATAATAATTTCTTCCAATCACCTGTAGTAAACTGTTCTTTACCATAGCAATGGAGTTCCTCTACTAAAAATGCAAGTAAATATTGACCCAAGCTTAGTAAACATTGATCCAGGTAAATATTGACCCAGGCACAGCCTGACAAGGTAGCTAAAGAGACAGAAATGTAATTTCTGGATATTCTGAGTACCAAAGTTTCCTTCAGTGCTCTGTGACCTCAGAAATGGTAGTCCTGAACTTTTTGACATTTCTACAGATCAAAAGGACCAATGTATCAGATTTTGGATATGTGCTACCAGTAGCATTATTTTTCTGCGGCTGTGAAAGTGCTTCTTGTATAACTGTTTGAACAACATGCAACCAAACTTCAAAAGAGAGATCCCTCTCTTTAGAGGAATAGTGTCTTCCGTCACTGTCTCTCTTCCCTTCTCTCCTTTTCCCACTCTGCAAGAGCATGTACTGTGTACCCCTCATGGTCATCTCCCTGCTCTCTTCTGAAGAGAGTCTATGGGATCTACAGGTCACTCTAGGAAAAAAATTCAAATTGTTCTCAGCTGAGTATCCAACGGGAGATCATGTCCTTTACTTTGGACTCTTTTCTTTGGAAAGGCCAACCTGTTCCTGTACTTGACACTGACCTTCCTTTCTGCTGGCATTTCTATTCTCTCCTGAAAAAAATCGTTCTGTCCAGGTGTACCCAGCAGCTGCAGGAGCTAACCACATATCAGTGTAGCCTTACTACTCAGTATGATTTCAAATGCTCTGAGCTTAACTTCCACCCTTGAGGAGGAAGCCTGTCCTAACTATTCCTCACACTTTTGTAGTATAGATGTACATTTTGAGATCACTGTTACCTCTCTCCCTCAAAAATGCAGCAAATAGGTAAAACTAGACTTCGTATGAGTCCTCCCAGCTCCTAGCCATCCTAGAAACAAAGAGTGAGAGAAAAGTAAAAGTGATTGTGGACCAAAGACCCCTGAACCTCACTTTGATTTTAGCTCTTCACCTTTAATTAATGGTGAAGAAAACATACGCAAAAACTTTTGCTATCATATACACCAATATACCTCTGTATTAGTACTCAGGTGCTCCATTTGCTGAGTTTCAGTGACAGAAGACAGCATTACATTTTGTTCCTGCCTGGCTTCTGTGTGAGTGTCAGCAGTCTCCTGCCCTCTGGAAAATCTCTTACATGAAGGAAAGAGTGTGCTGGCAGATGCCCCTCACCAAAGGAACCAGGAAGCTACAACTCCATATGGAAGAGACCTTCCCAGGAAAGAGTGTCACTCTGGGAGTGCGGGCCATGAAAGAGGGAGTGATGACTGGAGAGGAGAGAGGATTAGTTTAGGTAAGAGGAGATGAAATTTCAAGTAAGCAGCTGTTTCATCAGACTTTGGCCTTTCTTTATATTTTCCAGTATCTTGAGTTGGAGTCCAAACATTTTCAAGGTTCAGACGAAAAATTCAAACATTAATTGTCATTTTGATGGCCCTTAGATCGTGCTCTGGACAAGCCTCATCATCCCAGCTGGATTACACAATGCCCTAGAAAAGGATGACAGTAATTCATGCAAATGTTGGAACTATACTCCTTACGTGTCCTCTGTTAGTCAGGGGTTACGAACCAGCATTCAAAATGAGACGCATCCTGTGCAGCTCTGAACAGCCTATTCCCAGATTATGAAAAACATGTAAATAGCCAGGTCATCCTTGATTTCCAATTTAGTCATCAGAGAGAGTACACTTTTTTTAGGGGGAGGTAGTGACTGTATTACTGAGGAAAGTCCTGAAAAAAGGAGTGGAATAGAAAAAAAGGACCTTCACTGTAGTGTTTGTGTCTGTGTCTCTGTATTAAAATGCTCATTTTTGTGTGTTGGCAATCTGCTGAGGAAATAAATAATTTCTAACTTCAGCTAAACATACAAAACAGTGACTTTGAACATATGAGCAATGACATCACAAAACTTACCAGTTATGTTTGGATCATGTGACCTCATACAGAGAGGAACTGTTGAGAATTTTAAGGTGGGTAGTGATGAGTTACATGAGAACTAACCCTGTCTAAACAGGGTGTGCCCTGTGGGGTTCAAATGAAAAGGATGTGCCCTTCATAACTCCTGAGCTTTTGAAGTAACTCACTGCATTTGAGTCAATTTAAAAACATAATAAAGAAAAGTAATGATGTGGGAGCAGAGTCCAAATAGCACAGACAATATCTAGCATTCAGGATGGAGAAGCGATCGTGAGAACACTATATACTGTAGTCAAATTTTACTTGATTTGAAGACATGGAAAAGTAGAATACAAGCCTCTTCAAGAAGGGTGAAATGAAAGTTCTTAAAAAAGGGCAGTAGAAAGTTTTAAATTCATTTTCACACTATTGTGGCTCAGAATTTAAAAAAAAAGTCTTGAATATTTTTTAAATCTTTTTCTATCAATGTAGAATCAGAGTTCTTCCACTTCCAAGATCACTTGGAATTAGGGTCATCAGCCATTAAGTACTTCCAGGTTACAGTATTGTTCAGAGAACAGTCTTCAAAACATCCATTGCATTTCATTAAGCATTTGAAGAGTCATTCACTTTAACTTGCCATTAACCTGATATGGGTTTTCTTCTGACTACTATTTAAAGCATATTTTACTTTTATTCTTACCAATAAGCTTTTCAAAGGATTGCTCTGACCAAGTAATTGCACTGATGTTCCTCAACAGTAATTTTCCACAGTCAACCTGGATAAAACATAGTGAGGTCTTCTAAACAACAGAGAGTTTAATTCTACATGTAAAAACTTTTAATGTGATGGCAATTCCTTCAGCTATTGAATTACAGTGAAATGTTTACTCTATTAGTAATCAGAAAAAAAAATGAAGGCTATCCTTTTTCTACGTTATTCATTCGTTTATTTCCTTCATTACATGTTTTTCAGTTACTTCTTTGTTTCATACTGTGTTCTCGGAGCAACCTTCTGTTCCAAAAAAGACCAGCTACATTTTAATTTAGAGGATAACACACATGCCCATTGTGTTTCAACTGAATAAAAGTTAAACTATACTTTGATTATGAATAGTCTTGGTTTGCATTTATTTGTCTCACTTTTGGTTTTTTGGTTGGGTTTTTTTTTAGATCTGCGTACGTAATAGATGAATTTATGAGCATGCTGGAACACACCCCCAGGAGATATAAATCACACCATCTTATTGAAATTGCAGCATCCTGTGATTTATGCCATTTCAAAATTTAGCCACTGAATTTCTTGACCCACCTTCATCTGTCATAATATACCAGGAACCCAAACCCTTGGAGGTCTAAGTCAAGATTTGGGAAAGTGATGAACAGTTTTCCAAAATATCTCTAATAGACAGGATGTTCAAAGAGACTTTCAAAGAGCAGTTTTTGAAAATCATGTATTGAATAACACACTGGAGGATGGACACAGAAAACAGCCAGACACCCACACCAACTAATCGTTTTTGAAAATTTCAGTATATTGAACTAGTTTGAATCTAACAACTAAATTTAAGGATGAAATTATTTTGCCTTACATGTAAAAATTAAATAGCATGTTTCAAAATGAATGTATCAGCTTTTTATAACAAGATGGAAAGCTTGCTTCTGAAGAAGCCACACATATGCTTGCAAGTAAAAATCTATTCAGAGACTATTCTTCATTTCTAAAACCAAAACCACTGCAAATTGGATCTTGAGACTTGGACAGGTTGGAACAGTCATTTTTTATGTTGTTAAAGGTCTTCCACTGTGTTCCTGCACCCTGTGTCTCCTCCAAAGTGTTTGAATTAGCTCCGCAAGAGGAATTACATATCTTTCAGTCACAATTAGAAAATTCAGCTCTCCAAGGAGGAGTTCAAACTGTATATAACCCATTCACAGCCTGCAATGCCATTTTTGTGTCAATTTAAAATGAGAAACATTTGGCAAAAGAAGAAATGGAATTAAGTCACAAAAATAAACAATTATTTTTCAAATTACAGGATAGAAGAGAGAAAAACAGGTTTTAAAAATACATCCAAGAAAATTCTAATAATTTAGAGGACTTTGTAGAATCTTTCAGGCCTCACAAATGCCTTCCTTTTGTGGCTTTATTGTTTGGTTTTGGTTTTTTTTTATACAACTATGGCTATAATTTAGGTTATATTTTAGCTTAAAGGACATCTGCTATTTAGTCTGAAGTGCCTATCTAATAATCACAATCTATTTGTCAAGTGCACATCCAGGACAGAAACCTATATGGTTTACAAAGAGTCCATTCTGCAACCTCACTTCTCCTTCCAGGTCCCAAAGACATTGCATTTCCCCAGCTCCAGGAGAATAAACCTCTGGATTATGGATTACAGCAGGCTTGCAGGGGCAAATTAGGGTTACTTAGGGTTAAGATTACTTTAATACATTTTTATTTTGTTCCTTGGCCTTGAAGCGCTAAACCTGAAGTCACTGGGATCTCTTATACCCTTCATTATAAGCATTACCAGGACACATGCAGGAGATGGCATGGCTGGGCTGACAGGCTCAATGGCCTAGATGAGCTCAAGTATTGAACTATAATGACAACAAAACATGTTGCTCTGGGGGTAGATCTCTATTTCATCCTTTGCCACCCTTTTACATAGCTTCATTTCTCAGTATGTTCTTACTCCTCTCCACAAATGTTACTGGCCAGCCATTTTAGATGAACTTAGTACAGTTATGGAGCTCCCACCATCTACTGAAATTCCCCCTCCTTTCTTGCAAGTCTCCCCACAGCTTCTCAGGTTTTGTATTCATTGAGACAGTTTGGTGCTATTTTCCAAAGCAAGCAGCTTCTTCATATCGTTTCTTTTTCAAACAGTGAACTGATAATTTATTACGGTATGTTTCAGATTAAAGGACAAGAAAATTGGTGGCACTAAAAAAGTACAAAATGTATGAAATGTAACTGCCAAACATGCTGGAGACAGCAAAATGGTTTTTGTAGTTTTTAAGTATTCTTTGAATCTTGAAAGAAGGTTCAGCCTGTCTGAGAGTATTTTTTTTAATGGCTTCTCTTATAAGATTATACCACAGGATATTTTATTTTTAAAAAATGAAATCATAATATGACCTTCTGTTTATAATAAAACATCAGTGGCTCTAGAAGATGAAAATTCACGTTCTTGTATTTCAGGTCTGAAGCTTTCAAAAATAATGTCAGATATCTTCCATCAAGGAAAAGCAGAGTCAAATTACTGCTTTATAATGAAAGTTTGTACAATATTTATTGTACCTTGAATTAGTTTCCTTACCAGTCCGAGAATTGCTTGGCCTGTTCTGAAAAAAATGTGAATTTTGCCTTTTACATATTCCTGTTTTTCACCAAAACAGATGTTTAAGTGTGTATTTTAATTTTGTCAAGTTAAAAAGTGATGTGCACTTAGGGATTTGCCATTTTCTACTCTAAAGGAGAAGGAATTGCTGTTTGATACTGAGGAGAGATAAGCCTTGTGCTGGGTGCTAAGTGGGACTATAAAAAATATTGTGATGACCCTATGATTCCTATGACTATAAACTCTTGAGTCAGGGCAGCTGGCAATTATACCGCAAATTAGTATAAAATGTGACTTAATTAAATATGACATTTCTAGACATCTGCAGTACTTCACCCTCTTTTTTTCCTAGTTTCATTTTGTTTGTATAAAGCTGGTGAACAGAAGTGACTGATGTAACATATGCAACAGCTTTACCAATCTCTGACCTACAGTTTGCCCTTTGCCCAGACTTCCCAGGCTTATCTTAAGTGTAAAATCTTGATTTTTGTTTAGATCTACTGCTTACTAAATTTTGGATTTCTTTGTTAGCTTTTCTGAAGTCCAAGACCCATCAACTCATGATTACATAAGGCACAGAAAACTGTGCATCAGTTTCTTAATTCTTCCAGTCTCTTTGCTTTTGGAGAACAGTGTATTCAAGACAGGCAGTAACTGGACAAAAGGATATTCTCTATCACCATGAGCAATGGCTTTATATCCACAAGTATTTTTATTTAGAAGCTTAAGAATTAAATTATTTTATCTGAATATCCTTTTGCTTGTCTTTATAATCATCCAGCTCTTTGAAGAGAAAAAGACCCAAAAGCTTCAGATAGGAAATCTGATTGTCTGAATTGTGTGTATGAAAAAGTCCAAAGGTATTTAACAGGAAACAAAATTGGTTTTGTACAGTATTTTTAAAACAGGCAACACAATCAAATGGAAAATTAATGGAAAATTATATTCTTACTACAGAGCTCTGTTCTACATCCTGTTCTATGTAAAAATTCTGTTGAAAGAATCTCATTCATTATTTGGTTCTCTTGGGTTTTGAGTAATTTCTATAAAAGCACATTTATTTTATTCCCATTTAACTCAATAAGATTTTTCAATAAGAGTGACTGTAAGCTGGGGTCCCACATCTCTTTTATTTAAATGTACATTAGTCATTAACCAGCTATATATTACACAGTAAATATGACATAGTGCTTACAGGGTTGCCAAGCATAATGTGTTGGTTTCCTTCAGTGCTCATTAGTTTCCAGAAAAAAAATATATACTATCTAAGGTAAGCTAACACAATTAATTTGACATGAGTGTCATGGGTTGCGGGTCTGTAAAAACTGTAAACACAAGTGTGACACTCTTTTGACTCTGATTGCTTTTGATCTGATAACCCAGCAACTCTTTATAGTATACAAACTACACCTGTGAAGCAGAAGCTCCAGCACACATTTTCTCAGTAGTGGTATTCCACTGCAAGCTTGTGACAAAGTGCAGCATGAAAATCACACTAATAATAGCAATGTAGGAGAGAGAGCAAAGGAGACCATTCAGTCCATCTTCCTGCTGTCAGGCAGCATCAAGTAAAACACCTCTCAGAGACACTGATTCTCTCCCTGTGGCTGTTTCTGTTTCCTGTGCCCAGGCAGATCCAGAAGGGCTCCACTCCCTGTTACTCAGCTCTACTGATTGTTATTAAAGCTTTCCCAATATCAAATATGAGTTTCTGCTGCAAATTAAGCCAATTACTCTTTGTTCTACTTCTTGTGGGACAACTCATCATGATCTTCTTCATAGCAACCTTTTACATACTTGAAGAATGTTATCATTTCCTTCCCAAGACTTTTCTAAACAACTGCTGATCCTCTAACCATTTCTCCTGTTACACTTTTTTTCCCAGTCCTCTGATGATTCACTTATTCTTCCACAGATTCTCTTAATTTAATCTTAAAATGGGGTACCTAACAATTCATATGAGTTTCACCAGAGCCTAAGAAAGTGGAGCAATCATCCTTTGTGCTTTGTCTGCTACACTAGAAAGTCTTGTGCTTTTACCTTTGTAGAGATATTTATTGACAGTAAAGAATTTTCAGAAGGATTGACTCTTGGTCTAGTTACCTTTTCCCTGAAAGTGACTAAATCTCTTCTTATTTTTAGCCTTAACAAATCGAAAGGAAAAGCTGGTTTTGGACAAACAGCCATTTTTTTGAACAAATCTTTGTCACTGTGTTATGTTCTCTTACATGTCTTCAAAATACATGAAAAAGAGCGACCCTCCACTTTCATATCCAATACAAAGGCACCATACCACCCACCATGTGAAAATTACAAATTATCTCAGATGACTTATCACATCTTGTAGCTTGCTTTCCCCTTTTGTGGAAGAATGATGACACTGATTTTCTATGAAAAGTATTCTTGAGCTTGCCAAGGGTTTCTACATCTTGGTAGCATTATAATCACATTTTAAAGAATTCTGAGGTGGATTATTTGAACGCCTGGCCTTCCCTCACAGTCTTTAACTACCTGACTTACAGTAATGAAACAAGATCTACATCCAGTGGATAATTCTCCTACTTCAGAATCTGACAAAATAGTTTACAAATCAAAAAGAACAGCTTCTCTAAAAACAAAGGTGACTACATACTCTGAAATGAGAAGGAAGAGTTGACACGTCATCTTCTGGTTAAAACAGTGTAAAAAGTGACCATCTTGAATTCCTGGCTTTTCTGTAGACTTCAGGATTGGCTGAATCAAGAAATGAGTTCAGCCGTTGAAAGGCTAATGCCTAAATACCCTCTTCAGGGTTGACAGTGAATATCAGTGCCAAAGCTCTGACAACCATCCTAAAACTAGGTTTAGTAACATTTTATTTCAGTTTCTTTTGTCTGTTTTTGTGTATTGATTGTGTGTGGGCACATCAATCAATGCAAGCAGAACCCAGCAAAAGCAGCTCTGATCAGACTGGAGCCAAACTCCATTGTGTCTTGGAGGCAGAGTAAGAGATCAGCAACACATATAATCTGGATGTTACTTCTGAACACTGATCTGCATTTAACAGAGAATGAATGAAACTGAACATTTACTTCAAATGTCTGGAGTAGCAGATCTTTCTGAGACTGTGCAAAAAAATGTCATGCACAAAAATCACTGTTTTCCTTGAGAGATTGCAGACTTGGATTTCTCCAGTTTGTCTGGTGTAAATATTGCAGATTAAAATTTAATATAAGGCTATGTTCAACCTACTATACCCAGGTTTACAGCAGTCATTTGAATTGGACTGATTTAGTTCTTTTTTACCCTTGCAGAAATCATTTGTTAGTATTTCTTTGGAAGTACATATTATGTCAGAGAAGTCTTGCAGTTTGTTTAATTTGGTCCAAAAAAAAGATTCCTATCTTTTCATATGTGACTGAAGTATGAAATTATGGAGTAAATTTGCAATGCCATTGAGCCTGAGTTTTCCTCTTCACTAGTACAATAAAAATGTGGATGCAAACTTTATAGCAACCCATTTCACATGAACCAGTTACTGAGGGAACATATTAACACTGGGACACACAATGATGTGATTTGTAGACATGAAAGTATAGCCAGGCAACTTTAAAATTGCAGTTCAGCAGGACTGTAGAGTCGTATAGAGACAGGAGAGTTTTTTCTGGCACTGAAGAGACTGTTTGCAATCCAGATATTCTTTTGTGAAAGCCATTCTTGGAGGCTGGATACGGAAAAGGCAAAGTAGTTATATTCATTATATTTTGTATTAAATGCCACTAAATGTAAGACATTCCAGTATGCAAAAATATGTATCCATTAAATATCTGAAAAGTTTATGCTCTAGCACATAGTGCTGTAAATAATGAGTAGTATCTGGGAATGAGCATCTCTTGTGAAAAAAATACATCACTCATATAAGATGGAATATGACTAAATAAAAGTACTAAATAAATTAAAGGGGAAAATCAAAAACATAAGACAGAAAAAGGGGGAAGGAGAGTGCTAGATGGAGAAAGATTAAAACTCAAGCTACGCCTATTCCTCGCCAGACTGAATCACTTAAAGTTTTCCTTCCCTAGCACATATATTTTTCTGACATCTTTTCCCATTATTCACCGACAAGACTTAAGAAATATGTATGCATGAACACTCCCACAGGGTTATACTTCTTTCTACTTTCTCTCATGCTGAGAAATTTCTTCAGTCACTTGTAGAAAAAGGAACCTGTATTGTTCCAAGACAACTTCTATGTTTAAAGTTTCTTAATTTAAAAAGTGGGCTTTTTTAAAATTTCTAATTGACAGGTAGAGTGGATTGAACATTGGTATAATATCATTAAGTACTAGACTCCTTTCAAGCTTGTATGTCACACAGAGGCCACCGAAAGCAATCTGGCGGCTCACTGACTGCTGCCAGACAGGGTTTTACCTGAATATTTCACCTGGGTGCCCTGGTGTAGTTCTAGGGCTACGCAGAGTATGATAAGAACAGAACAGTAAAGGCTGTCACAGGCATGTTGGAAAGCTTGTGTAGCTCATCCAGCATGGGCCCAGAGGGAAGAACAAGGCTCATGGGCAGTCATAAATTAGCAGGCAAATCTGTTTACTAGATATGCACTGCATGCTTTTTTTCATAAGGTTTGTTACTCAAATATTTATTTCCTTGATTTAACAAAATTTTATTTGCTTTATTTAACAAATAATGCTGCTCTTTGGAGCACATTATTCAATAAATAAGGTTTTTTCCTCCAAATTCATTCAGCTTTGCACACAATTTAAAAGAAAGCTGCTTTTTTTTCACAAGAAGCAGGAAGTTCTAAATGCTTATTTAAAAGAGGGCAATGAACGCTTCCCAGTATGATGTCAAAGTAAAATAAATACCATTCTCAGTCAAATATTGTTCAGACAGACACAGTATAAATAGATTATATGAGAGGCCGTGAGAAAACTGCCTGCTTTAATAGGCTGAGATACAGAAATAGCTGGAATAGTATTATTATAGCGCATTTAGTCAAGGATATTTTCATTATTCTCCGGATACACCTCTTTTGCCTTATGGTAGAACACTGAAAAATAAGAATTTTTATTTCTCCCAAATAGCTTGGAAAGAAAATTCCATGTGATATTCTGAATAAGAAATATTGTAATATATAGATTTTTTTGCCACTGTTCTTTATCAACAATCATTACAGTAGAAAAGACTTAGAAACATATTTTCCGAAATAAGTGTCAATGATCAGAAATAAACATTTTCCTTCAAAACCAAACATTTTACCAAATTCTTCTTTTTGCATTTTAAAGACTCTTTTGACACACTTTTGTTTGAGTGAGTGCCTAAAGTTAAAGGACTTAGCAAACTCCTTCATCTTACCCCACACAAGGGAATTAATTTTGTCCTTAATTTAAATTTTAAGTGGATGTTGTGTATGACCATAAATAAATACGTCAATTTTGTGCATCAACTCAGTTGTGTTTGCTCAGTGGGAGACGTGGGAATTCAGCACTTCTAAAATGAGACCACATATCTGGATACAAGTATGTATTTTGGGAATTGTATTAGAAAATTTAAGCTACTGTGAAATCATGTATGAATAAAACATTACGGGAAGAGTAACCAGATATTTCACATACTGAAAAAGAAAAGTGTTGGCTCACATATGCTTTAATAAAAATTTGTATTTTACTTCTGCAGAACACATTTAGAAGGACCACTAATTTCACTAATATGGACTTTGTCCAGACTGCATTTTTCTCCACTAATGGTAAGAAACCATTTAGCATTTCCCAGCTCCAGTGTCTAATACTTTATCTTTCCTTGGCATAGGATTGGTCTGACATTCTTCATGTAGAGAATATTTGGGAAATAGCATGTAATATACTGCTGTGCATTAGTTGCTGCTGAGTTTTATTTTATTACCATACATGCAGAGTATCAGACTAGGCAGAGTACCAGGCACTACTAGTGAATTAACGTTCAGTGTATTAGCCAGACAGAATGCACTGGCTTCTCGGCAGCTTTCCTCTTTGCTAATAATATCACTTATAGCTTTTTCATGTACTAGGAGTACTTCTAAATATCAAATAGAATAGGTTTATATGCCAGAAAACATATTTCTGCCATCTGAAAAACTGAAACAATAGAAAGTTTGAGGTTGTAAAGCTTTTGATTCTTTGACTAGAAGTGTTTCTTATCAGGTATTTATCTAGTAACAAGAAAATAAGGCTCATCTGTCATTTCAGGTCTCTAGGAACCATGGTATAAATCTTAATATTAAAATGATATGTATTTAAGTGACATTTGAAAGACCGATTTTTATGTTCCATCCATGTGATCTTTTTGAAATATGCCATTAGTTTGCACTTAGCAGCACTCACGGAAGTACAAGGATGTTGACAAAAGCAGCAATTAGAAAACAACAGAAATCATTGAACTTGAGTAACATTCTTGGCAAATAACTTGTCTTTCAAAAATGATCATTTCTGATGATCATTTACTTTGAATTGTTCACTGTCAGTGATTTTAAAATGTATTGATGTTTATTGTAATTTCTGCTGAGCAAAGGGCTGAGAAATTATTGGAGGTAACATACAGATATTCATTTGAACCAACTTCCAGATGTACATAAGTTCAGTAAAAACAAATACAGAAACCAAAAGGAAAATAATTTACAACTTGTTTGAATACTTGAAAATATTTTGCCCTCATACATACCCAAATGTAGTGATAACTCAGAAGTCAATCCAGTTTAAATACTTTTTACTCATAGTAGGTGTGTGAGATTTCCAACTCATACATTTTCATGCAGAGATTTCTATAGACAGGTGCTGACTCTGCTTAGAAACAACTTTACATTCTCTAAATATGCTTACAGCTGTTTGAGATTTTGGGTATGATTCATGGAGACAAGCAATATCTAAGATCCTACAGATAAATTATTGCTTGCATTATTCTGGGTTAAAATTATACCTTATAAGATGGTCATAAATATTAGTCAACCCACTAACTGTAAATATTAGGTAACCTACTGGTCTTGACATACACATTCATATTTCTTGATACACCTTGTAGATGCATCCAAGAAATGCAGATGTAATATGGAATTGAAATTGTTAGCAGGGAATAATCTTCTCCAATAAAAGACAGCTACAATGTAAATCACCTATTATTAGATATATTGTCTGAACTCTTAACTCATTATTGTTTTGCTCATTACTAAACAAACCTGCTGGACCAAACTCTTGAAGTCTGCTTCTTGAGCGCAATAGCCAACACTAAATAATGAGAAGGGTCCAAGAAGTTACGGGGCCTGTAACAGCCTCATAAAACCTTTCTGTTCCAGGCATCAAAACATATCCCAGATCTCCAAATTATGAAAAAAATAGGAAAATCTTCTTTATACTTGACTCTCTGATGTTATTTTCTGAACAAGCAAGTAGCATCATTTACTAACCATCCATGTCTTTTGTGCAATGATTCCTAGCTTATGGGTAAGAATTGCAGTTTCTTCTTTTATGAAGAAACCTGCAGCTAGAGGGATGCAAAGACACCCGTTCCCATCTGGAGCTGGAGGACAAGGTGAGCTGTAGCCATGTTCCATCTGAGATGCCCTCGTCCAGCCCAGGGCACTCAGTGATGGAGGTTCTACAGCTCTCCAGGCAGCCACCTCCAGCAGCAGTGATGTGACCTTTCCTAGCAATTGGAAAGGATTTTTTCCCAGTCAACCTCAAAGCTTTCTTGCTGCAGCAAAGCCCATCACTTCCTCTTCTACCACCACTGAAAAGGAGATGAGATAGTCCATTTGGTAATTTCAGTAGTTTGTAGGCCTTTATCTGTGCAGCTCTTTCTTTTCTAGCCCCCAGTTTCATCAGTGTTTCCTCACAGACCATTATTTCTTGTCCTCCAACCTTTCTCAGTGTTGTCTTCTGGATTTTTTCATGGGTCCACATCTTTACTAAAATGCAGTGCCCAAAACTGGACTCCAGCTGATGCTCTCCCAATGCTGAGTATATATCTGTAGGTTATAAAAAATATTTTGTATATCTCACAGGCAGTATTCCTGTATATGTATCACAGACTCCTTTTTCTTTTTTTTTTTTTTTTAACCTTTTCTCCTATAGCATGACATAGGTGACTCATGCCAAGATTATTTTCTGCAGAATTAGTACCAAACCATTTGCCCTCTATCCTCTGTTTGTCCTGTTGTTAGTCCTGTGTAAGTCTGGACTGTTTCACACAA
This sequence comes from Nipponia nippon, assembly GCF_047370975.1. NCBI lineage: Eukaryota > Metazoa > Chordata > Aves > Pelecaniformes > Threskiornithidae > Nipponia > Nipponia nippon. The sequence continues at coordinate 49,818,813 of NW_028262347.1, forward strand.
TGCAAAACTGTTTGAATCTGATAATTAGGGGATTTTCCTGATGATTTCCTAACAGCTGAGTAGACGATTGAATAGATGGTTTCTCTTTATTTTATCTAAGAGCTAGGGAATTGTTCTGCAGACTACTGTGAGCACATCACTGTTGGTTTAAAAAGGGTGCTCTGAGTAAAGAATTGAATTTACATCCAGGTATTTAACATACAAATATTCCAGCTTCGTACTACTGGTATGGATACAAACTGCCAAGGTATATCTGATTTTTGACAAAATTTGGCCAGTCACATTTTTTTTCCGCATTTTCTTTCAATGTCTTGGTAAAATGATGAAAGTTGAAAAGGTAAGAGCCAGGGGTCTCCCAAAAAAATGGATTTCCTGGCTGTGCAAAGAGTGAATGAAGAAGTCTGGCCCAAGGCTCACCTGGGGGCTGCTCCTGGGAGCAGTGCCGATGCCCTGTGCCAGGGCACCCCCTCAGCAGCATGTGCAAAGGATGCATTCACCTGCAGGGTGACCTTCTGCCCCATATGCAGAAGGTGGATGAAGTGAAGCTGCTGCACCTGCAGTTGCAATGGCCAGCAGCTGCTTGCGGCACAGGGCACAGCCAGGGGTCTGAGCCACCATCCTGCGATCTCCGGGGTCCCTTCACATGTGCAGTAAAGTGCAAGCTAAGTACCCAAAGGATTAGAGCCTAATTCACACTTGCTGGGCAATTAGGAACAGGCAATTTGGAAGTTTTTGTATTCATTTTTATTAGGTGCCAACTGCTTTTTTACAGCTATTTGGGAATGATAGCCTACTTTCATAGGCCATCCAAAAAATTAAAATCTGAAGAATGTGAAAAGACAGATGGAAGGCTGCAAACCATTCATTATTTCATGAAATATAACATATGCCTAGATAAATTCTGCTGATAAGACAATAAGATGCCTGGCTTAACACCTTTAGCACTGCAAATGTGCTGTTGCTATAATTCCTTTGGAAATATTTTGTTACTAATCCTGGTGAACCTGCATGAACATAACTTGCAAATAGAGACAAAAGGAGAGTGTTTGAGTTTACTAAACAGTGTTTGGGTTTACTAACTAAAATTACATTTGCATTCTGTATGCTCCCTTAAAACTAATTAGAGAACAGACAGCTGACAAGCTAAAAGTAAAGCTAAAAAATTGGGAACTATTAACAGAAGGCAAATGAAAGGCAGTTTTACTCCTCTTTACTATCGAGATTCATAAAATACAACCAGTACTATGATAGTTGCTTAAATATTTAGTAGAACAATGCAATTTATGCATGAAAGAGTATAAATATAAATATAACTGCAGTCAGGAGATTGTACAACAAGAAAAAAATCTGAATTTAAATTGAAGCCAGAAGTATGGAGATGTTCCATTGTCCTCTTTTCCAGTGGGGGTGTTGTTTTGCATATGCGGATATCAGCAGGGGACCTTGGCCTCTCCGTGGTTGTAGGGGTCTGACCCATTTTGTAATTTTTAGGCCTGGTGCCATAGGAAGTGAGCTATTTCATCATTTATGTCAAACACTTTCGATACTGATTAGTGATTCAGAGTTCTCTGTCACTAAATGCAAAATTTTATCATTTCACATTTTACAATGTATACACAGACAGCTTTCCATTGTTTTGTGTTGCTATGGGAAATGGGATAATTTAATTTTTCAACTATAGGAAAAGAGAAAGAAGAAATTAAAAATTGCAAAGCGATCAAAAATGGAAAGGGACTGAAACTTACTTTGACTTCTTGAATTTGAGTAGACTTCAAATGAATATTGCCTCTTTAAAGCCAACATTTTTTCCTTATTTCAGGTAACGAAGAGCATTAATAGTAGTTAACGTAGTAAAACAGTTCTTGGTTTTGTGCTGTGTTCCAAGTGAGTATAATGATACTCACGGCTTGGATAAGTGCACTCTGCACTGGGTTAAAAACTGGCTGGACAGCCGAGCCCAGAGAGTGGTGGTGAATGGAGTCAAATCCAGTTGGTCGCCGGTCACGAGTGGTGTTCCCCAGGGCTCAGTGTTGGGGCCGGTCCTGTTCAATATCTTCATTGATGATCTGGATGAGGGGATTGAGTGCACCCTCAGTAAGTTTGCAGAAGACACCAAGCTGGGTGGAAGTGTCGATCGGCTGGAGGGTAGGAAGGCCCTACAGAGGGACCTGGACAGGCTGGATCATTGGGCCAGGGCCAACTGTATGAGATTCAACAAGGCTAAGTGCCGGGTCCTGCACTTGGGTCACAACAACCCCATGCAATGCCACAGGCTTGGGAAGGAGTGGCTGGAAAGCTGCCTGGCTAAAAAGGATGTGAGGGTGTTGGTTGACAGCCAGCTGAATATGAGCCAGCGGTGTGCTCAGGTGGCCAAGAAGGCCAAAGGCATCCTGACTTGGATCAGGAATAGTGTGGCCAGCAGGACCAGGGCGGTGATAGTGCCCCTGTACTCGGCACTGGTGAGGCCGCACCTCGAGTACTGTGTTCAGTTTTGGGCCCCTCACTACAAGAAGGACATCGAGGTGCTGGAGCGTGTCCAAAGAAGGGCAATGAAGTTGGTGAAGGGTCTAGAGCACAAGTCTTACGAGGAGCGGCTGAGGGAACTGGGGTTGTTTAGTCTGGAGAAGAGGAGGCTGAGGGGAGACCTTCTTGCTCTCTATAACTGCCTGAAAGGAGGTTGTAGTGAGGTGGGGGTCAGTCTCTTCTCCCTAGTAACAAGTGATAGGACAAGAGGAAACGGCCTCAAGTTGTGCAAGGGGAAGTTTAGGTTGGATATTAGGAAAAACTTCTTCACCAAAAGCGTAGTCAGGCATTGGAACAGGCTGCCCAGGGAAGTGATTGAGTCTCCATCCCTGAAGGTATTTAAAAGACGGGTAGGCGTGGTGCTTGAGGACATGGTTTAGTGGTGGACTTGGCAGTGATAGGTTAACGGTTGGACTTGATGATCTTAAGGGTCTTTTCCAAGCTTAATTATTCTATGATTCTATGATTCCATGATCAGAGGTTCAATTTCTTCCTTACCGAGAAAGGAGTCAAGATAATAGCACTACTACCCAAACCTGAGAGACTGTTTGCTGCTCAAAAGGAAACTGAAGTTGCAGCCCTGTGGCAGGAAAAAAAAAAAAAAAAGTTTTTAAAAAAACTTTTGTCACAGGAAAAGTGCATCTTTCAGAGTAAGGCTAAGGGCATTTTTGAGTCTGTGGGAGGAGGGGAATGCCAGCAGCAGTGACAACCACTGTATAAACCCCCTAACCCGCTGTTCCAGAAAACTCAACTTCAGTTTCCTTTGCAGCTATCTCAGGCTTCGTATCTAATTGCACAACCTTTTCTTTTTCTTTTTGGAAAAACAGCATAGTATTTTGTTTAAAAAATATGTGAACTGAGGACAAATTGGCAGCCTTAATTAAGAATGTTCTGCCTGTCTGTTTATTGGTTTAAAATATTTCCTGATGAAGTATAAAGACATTTTGTGCCTCAATAGCATGAGTACAATATTCATTGTTTTGAATGACTTAGATGTTGGAGGATTGTCTGAGCAGCTGTAATTTGAAGAGCATATGAGAAAACACTCTCTAAGGAGTAACATGATATCTTTAGACAAAAAGGTTGTTTCAAATGAAATTTTCAGCTGATTCCTGCATATTACTAGTCAGATCTCAAGCCAGTCAGTAGACATGAAGGCAGAAAGTCCAGTAAAGACAGAAGCATAGGCACAAGTTCTTTGGAAACCCAGTATTGTCCAAAGCCAAAGGAAAAATGTACTGTTCTCACTACATGTACAGCATTTCAACTGTTAAAAAAGCTAAATAGTACTGTGATTCAGATGCTGCACTATCATCAAACAGCTGGGTCTGCAGAATTTTTTATTCTGAAGACAAAGAGGGAGGTGTCTGCTGCTGTTTTTAGGAACTCCCTCTCATCTACTGTTTGCTTATATACAGTTGCTGAACTGCGAGTTCTCAAAAGGAAGGAGTTTTTTGATGGAAAACCATTGAAAAATAAAGGTAAGGCTAACATATCAAAAGAGAATAAGAAAAAAAACTTGGTATAAATGCAGAAACTGATAACTGAGGAATTCCTATTTACTTGGTCTCAAACTAGCAAAATTTATTCTTCTCAAGCCTGAATTTTGACTCACTATATTAAAACCCTTGGTCTAAGTAAGAAGGGTTGCAGAAGGGAGCAAATCACTGACACAGAAACAGATTGTTGACCCTCGAGCCAATTCAGGAACCTGTTACTGTGACATGAAAAGGAGGAGGAGGAAGAAAAGGAGGAGGAGGAGGAGAAGGAGGAAGAGGAGGAGGAGGAGGAGCAAGAGGAAGTGGCTCCCATGTGGCAGAGTGCCACTCTCCAAAGGTGTGAAGAAATGAGGAGAGCTGTTAGTGGAGAAGTGGGTCCTCTAAAGGCACCAGAAGCCCTCTGTTGTGTTATGCTAAACCTCATAGCCTCATACTCAAAAATTGTATTAAATGTGGATAGTTGTTAGATACTCAAAGACAAGAATTTCCAAGGGGATAAGCTCTTGCTACCAGCTGACTTCACAAGACTTGTGGATGCTACATGGTTAAGTGAGAAGGAATATCAAATTAAGTACAAGCATCTATAAATAATAAAGCATAAATAACCCCCTCTGCAAATGCAGTCTTTACTTCTCTTGCCTCATTTCTCCAGGAGCATAAGAGGAATCATATCTACTGCCCTCTTTCACACATACCAGTAGGAAAATAATCACCAGAGGTGTGCTTGAAAAATATTTGTCATGTGAAGAATGTTGCATTTCGGTGTCAGAGAACTTTATTCTGTCTTCAAAATCCCATTAAAATGTTTCCAAACAATGGTGCTGAGGAGTGTACAGGAACCGGGAAAAACAGAGGAGAGAAAACCAGGAAAAGATTCATAAACAGGCAGACAACCACACATTCATTATTAATTTACTTCTTGTATTTTTAATTAATTTACAACTTATTATACCACCAAGTACCATTTCCTCCCCTGTCAGCTAGAAGTGCCATTCTTGCTAAATGGATTGAAGGAGTGGAGTATTAATTTGCTCAACAGTATTCAGTCTTCTTGCATTTACTAACCTTTTTGATTACTTTCTTAACATATTCTACCAAAAACAGTTCTCTAAATCACTAGTTTAGGTTTCAAATATTGCTTTAACAGGTCTGAAAAATGTCCAGTCTAGTTGTATTGCCTTTCTATCAGAAGAGTAATTTTGAAATTTTCAAGTATCCAAAAATGAACTTTTCTATAAGGATTAAGTAAAGGAAATATGAGGACATTATTCTTACTGTAATTAATAAAATACTAGAATTTTTATTTTCTTTTTTTAGTGACTCTTGTCAAAGAGTTTTGCTAGTCATAAAGATAGTAACCACACATATCTGCACAGATTTGGGCAAAGCTGCCTGCTGGCAGATAGTATACTAGCCTATCTATAATAAATTGCATAATTTCTGCAATATTCTTCCATCCTAAACTGATTATTCCAATCTGTGTTATTTCTGAGTAACATTGTTACCATGGTTTCTTTTTTTCTCCCTTGTGTAGCTGTGTGACTACATAGCCACAGATATCCAGGCACACTGCTTACACTATTGAATGACATTTAAATAATTACATTTTAAAATGTACTTCAAACTATCTTTGCAAGCAGTAGGGTGGAGGAAAAAATGCCAAGCCAAAAGCCTTCTCAAGTCTTTCAAAACTATATGCAGAAGTAAAATTTTTGTAAAAAAATTGCTGACATAGGAATTCCAACAAATAAGTTTGCCAAAGAATCCCTCTTATAAAACTCAAATATTTAAGCTGCTTAGTTCAGATAGAAGAAATTAATAGACATATAGAATTCTAATTATTCTATTATTGTAGCTTATAATATGCATCTTAAATAATAGTAGATTGATATTCCTGGGACGTTACCAGATTCCCCAACTCAGCCTAGCATGATGATCGACAGAAGTAATAATGTGGCCCCTACCAGTTTTTTAGGGTAGACAGTGAGGACACTAGCCTAGATGTGGAGCAGATACTGATTTCTATATAGCACCCAGGAGCTGACTGTACACTTTTAACATAGAGATGCAGAAAAGGGACCCCATCTACTTGCACTCACTGAGATCTCAGACCCTTCACAGCTTCCCCAACCCACTAAAAATGATTTACTGAAAAGTAGGAGTATCTCCAACTCAGTCTTCCTGGTTGAGCAAAGCTTCAAGCAATGTCCCGGAAATCAGGGTAGGTAATCTTGAATCCCATCAAACTGAAGAGCATAAATCTAAATCTTCCACTTCATGGTTGCCAAAAAAAAAAAAAAAAAAAAAAAACACAACAACGAAAAAAGGCCTAACTTCTTCTAACTTCTTGTTGGACTCAACAATATCTCTCAGGTTTGCTCAGAGCATACCTACCAGGCTGGGTTTCCCAGAGACACTGGAATACCTTTTTCTAAGTGATAGTTGAGTTTTGGCATGAGCTAAATTTTGAGAAGTCATTTCAGCCAAGGATGTCTCTGCAGACAAAGCACATTCTGAGGTACCTAAGCAACTTCTGTACGTTGCTTCGTGGACTTTTCATATCTATAGTCAGATAGGGCGCTGGCCATGACAGGAAAACCAGTCTGAATGTCCCCTGCATTCACTTCTCTGCACCCCCAAGACCACTGATGTAATCAGAGTGAAGAATAATAACTATCTCTTTTCTAAAAAGCTATTTGTGGTAGTTTCAGTGAGCTATTTGACAGCTTAACGCTATGACCAGTTGTAACTCTACACCTGAGGAGACAGCACAGGAGAGGAATTAATGACCAAAGGCAGTACACAAGGGGTGGAAACTTCCCATGGTGGTCTTGCAGCTGTAGCCACCATCTCATGAATCTATAGTCTTGTTCCCTTAATAAACTTTGCCCTTAATGCTATCCATTTCTGTTCAAATTCCTCAAAGTGCAGACCCTGCGTGCCCTATGAAGATTTCTGGCACAGAGCAAATCTCTTCAGTGCTCTCCACATGTTGTCACTGCTAATTAAAAGAAGAAGATAGCCCTCTTTTCCCAAAGCAAAACCAAGAATGTATCCTACAGCTGTTGATATTCCATTTTAATCAAAAAAGCATACATGCCACACAGTTTAGCCCATGTTCTTTGCATTAATGCACAAACCATCTGTCATTCAAACCTCGAATTTTGTTTTCAGAAATCTCTGGAATTCCCATCTGCCATGTCCACATGTATGAAAACCAACTTTCTCAGCCACAGCTGCAAGATAATTTTCAGCAGTTTTCTCACTAGTTTTTAGGTGTTAGGAACAATTCACACCCTGAAAGTGGACAAGTTTCTACAGGGAAAATTATTTTAAGGATATGTGAGATTTGAGAGATACTATGTTTATTTCCCAGGTGATGGTTGGAGTATGTAACTAAAAGTAATTATATGAATTACATTACCTTTAGGTTTAACATGCTTGAAGCAGAAGAACTTGGCCACAAATGCTGTATAGGGACAATCTGGTCACAGTTTGGCTTTTGGAAGAAAGTAACATGTTAAAGCTGATTACTGTAGTTTGGGATTTTCAGAAGTTTTGAGACTCTAAAAACAAGAAGATATGTGGGAAAATTAAGGAACTCAGATTCCATTATTTAAGATGCTAGCCATCCTTTAATGTGAAGAGGTAGTGATAAGTGAATAAAGCAATGTGGCACTACAGTTCTTGTGGTCTCGTTCCTTCTTTTTTCCCTCCTTCCCTCTTACCTTCCTTCCTTCCCTCTTTGTCTTACTTTCTTGTGTTGTCTCTTTTCTTACACTTTTACATTCCTAGGAGTAGAAATCATCATGCGACATTTGCACAGGGCCTATATTAATGTTTCAAGACCTGTGATCAAGGCACCAAGTACAATTGTGATACAACTTTGCCACGATACAAATAAGCAATACAATAATATCACCAGGTAGTCACATAGGATAATTTCATATTGCTAAGGATAAGAATATATGTTACTAAGGATAAGAATAAAAGAGCTGTAAGAGAGACACTGACAGAACGGGACAATGGAAACAAGGAAGTACTTCTGAAGGATAGCAACTGGGTCAGCAGATCAATAAGCGGGAGAACATAGGCAAGCAAGGGGCACGATAAAAGAAGAGGAGAGTCTGATTCAGAGAAAAAGAAAATGAAAAGCAGGAATGACAAGCACGATGTGATTGAGCAGAGGTCCAGTAAGAGAAAGATGCCAGAGACTTTGGTGAGGAAAATGACAGAGCAGACAAGGGAAGAAAGGAACCCTGAATGAATGCACATCACCTCCAGTTCCTCTTGCTACGGGGCAGTAGTGGTTTTGGTTGAGTTTGGCTAATTTTGTTTTCACATCAAATGCCTTGGAGTAATTAATACGTAGTGTCCTGGTTGTTGACAACTGCAGATTAATTAAAGTTTTGCCATAATTAGATACAATTTTAGTGCATCCACTTTTCCTACTGTATGCTTAGCAACTTTTGTGAAGTAAAGTGCCCACAAAAAAGTATAGAATACATGGTACTTGCAGGTACTGCATTGCAAAAGCCACATTAAGCACTCAACTTATAAGCATCTCGTAGTCCAGAAGTGGTATAGTTATATCATGTTCTGCATTTTTGCCCAGGTCTGGGTAGAGACTGTAAAATGCCAGAGGTCTCTGAAAGTTCCTACTTCTCAGAAAACCGCAGGTTTGAACCTAGGGTAGGGCAGTGTTGCAGACACCCACAATAGAGCAGGCTTGAGGCTCCTCTAATTCCTAAGATGCATAAAAGCATCTATCTTCCAAACATTCTCCACTTATGCTGAGTTGGGGGTCCTGCCTTTATTTGGAAAACAAAAATGTGCTATTTGTTGGGGTCTGGTAGAATGCCTAGAAATGTCCATTTTCTCCATTTCAATTTCTAGTTCTAATCTCAAATATACTAATGTATTGAATCAAACTGATAGTATCAAATATACCAGGCACTATAATTCTATGCTGTGTTAGCAGTGTAGCACTATACTGTTTTTCTCATGTAGCTTGGCAACAAAGGCACTGTGTGAGAGAGGTCTCAGTCAGTGAGCCCTATAAATCCCAGTAGCATTGCCTGGATTGTTTGGTTATTATATCCCTCCCTTGAAAACTGAGAAGGTAAGTAGATTGTTCTGTAGGAGTGAAGTCATCACCAAACCAAGATTTCCATGGTTAAAAAATATTTACAGTTCATTTGCCTATATTCAAATATACTACTTCTTCCCAACCAGTAAGAGATTCTGAACTAAATGATAACTTTTTGTACTAACTCCCAAAACGTGCAACAACAAATTTATTAAGAGAAAGGGAACAGCGGAAAGTGAACTTCCACATTAAGAAATATATTTGGAAAATTATCTTTTCTATTACTTTATCACACCTAACTGCACTAGCCATGCAATAAGACATCCAAGGGGACTCTGGAACTGAAAAAAAGATTGATTTCTTGTTTATTGATTCCTTGTTTATTTATGTGTTAGCAATGGAGAATGACTATACATTAGCATCAACCTAGAAGGCAGCCCTGGAAGAATCACAGTTGCAGTTTGCTGCAAAAGGCATCTACTCTAAACAGGCAAGATAGATAGGCTCCTGAATGGATTTGACACCACAAACATGACCCCTGGAATGGTGGCAGACCTCAGGCTGGTGGTAGCATCAGGGAGAGGGGCAATACTTTGGAGGAAAACACTAAGTAGAAGGAAAGAAAAGGAGAAAGGGGATATTGAAAGGAAGAGGGGATAATGAAACAGGGTAAGGGGAGAAGGCAGTAGGAGAGGCAGCTGTGGCTTAGATAGAGGTGAGTCAGTGCATGGTAATTACAGGTCCAAATCTCCCCTAAGTAGGACATTCTCCAAATGCTCAAAGAACCCTCCTTAGGCTACATCTGGAGCTGCCCTTGTAGCTGACGTCTCTGACTGGATCTTCCCTCTGAATTTCACCCTGGAGGATGGGTAGGAAAGGAAGAAGATGACCTGAATTTTAGTTTTCCCAAAACTCTCTCTTGCATGGTTCTGGGATCAGAGTGATAATTGGGAGAGTAAGAGTTACAGCTGGGCCCCATCATATCCCTTCTCCTCCAGGACAGCTGTCCATGCCATCTGGTAGAAATGTGGTTTCTACCTCACACAAAGTCTCTCTCACCACACAGTTGCTACAAGGCCTGTTTATTCCACTGTTGTAGCATATTCCCTCCATTGCATTTTTCTGTTCCCACCCATCATTTATTCATAACAGATGACATTGTTGCTGGACAAATATATGGTGAAGGTGTATTCAGCCTGTGTAAAAGCTCTAAAGCATGTGCAGAAAGTCCATTGACAGACTCTTCATATTTATTAGCCTAGGTTTGTAAAAAGTCCTCCCCCTCTGGCTTTTATTGTTTCCTTTTGCTTTCCTTCCAAATAACAAAGTCTACATAGATGTAACCCGAATATTTAGGACCCCAAGCTCTCAAATGCAATCCATGTCTGTTCATTTTCTTTATGAAAAGTAATGCTGTGATTAGACGTGAAATAACTGTAGCTAATAAATCTGCTCCCAAGGACTGAGTAATCTCATTACAAGTGGGAAATGATGGTTTATTCATCAACATATGGAGTACTTTAGAAGTGCTGGAATAGCCAAACTAACGTGGATAGGCAGGGAAAGTCGGCTTGAAGAAGGGAAAGAACCTCCGGTGATGTTTTACATATGTAGCGACTTATGTGGGAAAGAAGAATAATGTATCTCATGTCTATCCTGGAAAATAGTTCAGGCTAATTGTAAAAGTAAATATCTTTGGGGTGCAAGACCTGCATAAATACTTCCCATTAATATAATAGGTTAATTTGAATGTTCTTAATAAAGATGAGAACATATGCTATATGTGGTGGAAAGGAGGTATATGTCATTTGGAAGTGCATTTTCTTTCTGCTTGGAAGGGTCAACAGACCTCTTTTCTGGCATTGCAGACCTTGTGGAGAGGTGTCAGTCTGGTATTATGTGAAATGCAAGATTTACTTCCAAAAAATGGGATCTCTTTTGAGATAATTGTGGTTTTGCTTCTTTAATTCAGTTTGGGAGAAAAGGATAGCTCTGCAGTTTTCCAGAGTGAGAATCAATCTTTCTTCAGAGTTCATTTCTTCCTTTCATGATTCAATACAATGCCTATAATGACAGCTATTTCCACAGAGATGGAATCTGCAATATCAGTCCAAAAGAACTTGTAACTGTTGACACTCAGCATGGTTCTAAGAACCTTGATTGCCAAACTAGAATGTTTAATTATCACATTTTTTCTCTTTTCATCTGTGAAATGTGTGTGCAGTTTTTTAATTCACACAGTGAAATCTGAACAAAAATCAGGCCCTAGCTGTCTTTTGTGTATTTTTTTAATGACTGGCTGTGGAGGGGTGTTTGCTTTTAGGGGTCAGAGGTGGTATTCATTCATCAGCTGTGCATGAATTGAAATGTTTAACTCTTCCATTGGAAAACAAAGCGCTATGAACATCTCTCTTGGAGCTAAATTAAATGTCAGCTTTATACCTGTCAGCCTACATCTTTCATACACTAATAACAAAGATTTTCTGAAGAGCTGCCAGCAAAATGTATTTATAAGCTGTGAATATGTGAATTGTTCTTCATTCTGGCCAAATGGAAGAAGCTGTTGAGCTCCTACCCAGAATAAGACAACTGGCACCCTCAAAGCCAGAGCTCCAGATGTGAGCAATGTCTCAGCAGAGGTTGAGCAACATGGGTGGAGCTGTCTCCACAAACTGATGAGCATACAGAACTTTTTGGTTGCAACTGGCTGCTTTGTCAGAAGCAGATAGAAATTAAAGTCTTGAAACAGTAAGAGGAACAAGTGTGGCCCTGAGAAGGTGCTAAAAGAGAAAGACTGAAGACTTGGAAAAATTGAGCAAGGAAATAGTCTCCATCTACCTCTTCCTTTCCAAGCAAATGGGACTTGGTATTCATTGTAAACAGACTAGATTGTGTTAAAGAAATTTGTGTCTCTTGAAATCATGTTCTCTTTATTGGGGGGGGGGGGGGGGGGGGGGGGGGGGGACCCACCCAAAACTATGCAAAGCCCTGAATATTGGCTAACTGCTCGGTTTTCATGGGACAACAAACATTTTTACAGAAAGTAGTAGAGTAATGAAATGATGTCTAAATTTGTACATAACATTTCTTACACAGCTAGAATAGGGAAATAAATAGAATATCAAAGGCCAAATGAAATTTAGAGAACAACCATCAGAGAAGTTCCAGTGAGCACCCAACTGAATTCTAGGTGAGGGAAGGAACAGAAAACCTTGTCAGGAGAGAAAGGAAATTGTCCGTATTTTCACAGAATCACAGAATGGTTGAGGTTGACAGGGACCTATGGAGATCATGTAGTCCACCTCCACAAAAACCAGGCTGTTCAGGACTGTGTCCAGTGTTTTAGCAAGACAGACAGACTGAATGAAGCAGATATGTCAAAGTGAATATTAAAAAGGACCTATGACCCAGGACTAGGAAAGACAATTAAAGATGTAGGAAAAGTACTTAGACATATGTATACAAGGAGCTCAAAAGAAAGAAAAATTCAGAAAAAAGTTATTTGATGGCCTTACAGTAGAGGGATATAAATAAGGCCATAGGGAATAGGCTCTACCTTTTGCAAAATCAGTCTAATTTTATGAAGCTTCGAGGTAAATATGAAACCTTGGTTTCTCTGTAGCAAACAGCAAAATTCCCAATTACTTCCAGCACGGAAAGATATCACTCCAATGTTTGAGAAAAATATACATAAAAAGGTAAAAATAATGTAGCAGTGGTAAGGCAAATACCAAAGAAAAATAATCTCCAGAAAAAGGAGATCATTCATTAAAAAAAAATCAGCCAATTGAGATCAAATTAAGAATGGACCCAGGCAATATTTTAATAGCTTCCCATTAAGCAAAGAATTGGGGACGCTTTAAAGGAAGGAAGTAGACAACATGATGTCACCACCGTGGCAGTTCTGAAACTTGTCAATAAGAAGTTCCAGAGGAAGCAGAAAAAAGAATAACTCCAGGGACAGAAGGAAACCCTCTAAGTTGCATCTTAAGATGTAGACTAGCTGATTGAGCTAATACTGCAGTGAGGCTGCTTGCAGCACCCTGATGAGATTGTTTTGTCCATGCCATCTTCCACCCTGGATTAGGAGAGGGCAGAATTCAAGCACAGGGGAGAGAGCCATGGGGAACTGTGGCAAAGTGTGGATAGCTTGTGTTAAGCCACAGTAAGATGGGTTTGAAAGAGAAAAGGCTCATTAGTGCCATTACATAAGGAAGTTCTTGTCAGATCTAACCTCTGAGACACCTGAATACCTGACAGTGTGTTGTCTACCAGCCTTTTATGAGGGGTAGTCATCATGGTATGACAAGTTAAGATATCAAAATATTCCTGAAGGATTCAGCTGTGCTCAGTTGAGCTAAAGGTGAAGAGAAACCATAGCACATTCCAGGTGTCACTCCACTTTCCTTCAATGGTCCATCCTACTATTCTTATTCCTCACAGTGTTGAAAACTATTGTCAAACCTACCAGCAAATCCTCCTTTCCTCCCTGCTGCACATATTGGCAAGGTAGGGAACATTGGCCTGAGTGACCGAGTCATTTAATGCCATGGGAGCACAGTTAGTAGTAACATAAATCCAGAAGGGCATTAAAAAAACTGGATGGAACCAAGCATCTGGACTACCTGAAAGGCCTTGATAATAAATGTATTGCTACTGAGACTCCAACCCTGTTTCTAAACGTGAAATTGCCAGTGAATTGATAGATACTAAGGGTGAGAGGAATCCGAAGCTGGATCCACATTTAAATGTTTAAAGTCTCACAATTTTGTATGTGAGCATGGAACTAGCACCCACATGGCTTGTCAGTCCAATAGATGGTTAAATGTCCAAGCCTTAAAAGAGACACTGCTGTTTATTCATAATATATGTGAAACTGAATTTGGAAAGACCACCCAAAAAGCAAACATGTCCATAAATGCCTTGTAGAAACTGCACATTTCATTGTGGTGTGCTACTGATAAAATTTAAATTTCTTCTTGTTAACTTTTAAAGAAAAAAGTATCATTCCTATTCTCACGGACATGACTGTAAAATGGCTGATACCAGACATGAGCAAGGAAATTGCAGTGGAGACTCAGGGTTCACAGACATAATTTTTAAAAACAAGTACTAGCTCAAACTCTTTTGCATTCGTGCCATCCTTTCTTCCTCTCTACCTGACACTGCAGTGAGTGCAAAGCTCTGCTATAAGATGTCTTGAGCACAAATTCAACAGGGGGTAATATTTTATATAATTTATTTTTGTTTCCTTTTTTGGGATGTATCAGTAATCCTAAACAGTCTTTGGCAAACTAAAGAAGCTATAAAACCTTTTACTCCTCCCTAAATCTGAAGCACTGGGTCCTTTTTTACACCAACAGAAGTTTCACAAGTTTGAAGTTAGCCAAAGGCAGTTTGTGACAACAGAGTAGTGCTGAGGCCCAGACTCAAGCCCCCTGAACACAAGAACAATGAAAACTAAAAAAAAAAAAAAAAATCATAACCCACATACTATATGAACAATTTTTATTAGGGAAAAAATCCCCAAAAGAAAACAGGGCCTCTTCCACAAAAAATTTCTTAAAGCTTTTCATTTACAACAGGGTAGAAAGCAAAACTAGTTCAGAAATTTGGAAGGTGTTTTATTTAGTGATTTGTTAAGAGAATACCGAACCAGTACAGGATGCAGAAGGATATGCTTGCAATCACAAATACAAACTCTCTTGTTTATGAAATAGAAAAAGTGCTATAAATAAATGTCTGGGAAGTCCTGGTTCTTACCACTTAAATGCTTGAGCCAGTCTAGGCAATAAATAAATAAATATTGCTACTCTCTGCCAAGCTGACGGGTAAAATGCTCTCACAATGTTTCCAGTACTTTATGCCTATGACTTGGTCATAGACCACAAGTAAAACTTTTCCATGAGCATTTTGGAATTTCCACTTCTGTACAAGTTTGGGAAATGCAGAGCCACCATCAGCACAGGAAAAAAGGAGTTTCAAGAAACTTCTACAAAACTTCTGCACCACAAAATTGTTTGAGTCTTTGAGTCATTTTGTCTTCATACAGTGTGTCACCTATAGCACTCCATAACTCATTTTTGTGACAACACAGCCGCAGCACCATCCATAGCAGGGCAATCCTGAGGACTTCTACCCAGATAAGATCTAGAGCCTTCATGAAAAGAAAATGTCTGAGGCTGTTCCACAGAGGCCACACAGGATCTCAGAAAGTGAAGAAATGGTGGAATGATCAAAGTAGAGTCTGTGTGGGGAGCAGAGGGTGGCATGTAAGAAGGATGGGATAGCTATGGTGGCACAGCAAGAACAAGGAAGGGGTTTGTTTCCTCTGGCATCAGAGCTACTGGTGGGAGCTTTGGTCAGAATTCTTGGACAGCCAAGGCAAGGAGAGAGCGGTCTTTCTCCTCCTGAAGAGCTTTCTTTTCCCCATTTGACTGGCTCTGCCCAGCTCCTGCAGTGTGTGGGGGTGGCAGGGGAAGCCATGGCGCAGGTGGGCCCCACAGGACTGCAGGGCAAGAGCACCCTACTGCTTGGCATACCTTCAGCAACACCATGTACCATGCGCACAGCTGGGCTGCTGTGCTGCTGGCACTCCCTCTGATGACTGTCCTGACTGCTTTGGGTATCGTGGTCTCCAAACCCTCCACCCTTTCGGTGCTCAATCTCTGCTTAATATCAGGTAGAGCGACACCTTTAGAAATGTCCTTCTGGCAGCACTGGCAGGTTTCAGGTGCTGTCCAAGTAATGTTTTCTTACAGCAACATCATGGAAGCAGGTAGCTGGAAGGTGCCTCAAGAGGTCAGATGTTCAGCCCATCCCCATGTTCGGGGGCAGCTTCAAGCATCTCTACTCCATACAGACATCTGTGCGTTTGAAAGAACATATATTAGATGATTAGAGGGAGTCTTAAATTTCTCTCAGTAACTATACCAGTGCCCAGTTAATGTCTGATCTAAATCTGTCTTGCTGCAAAATAAGCCATTTTCTGTACGTCCTATTCCCCATGATCCAGGAATCCAATCAGTAAGTGTCTTCTGTGTAGCTGTCTTGGCATACCTGTTATCATTTGCCTTTTCAACTCTTCATTTCAAGACTGAAAAAACCCATCTCTCTCAGCTTTTCCACATAAGTCTTATTTTCCAAATGTCTGTTTAGGAGGAAACCACAGGCCAGCTTACAGGCTTAACTTTGAAATCCAGGACTAAGCTTCTATTTTTTATATACTACAAATAACAAGGCAATATCAAATATTGCAAGATAACTGTCAGGAAATTTCAGAAGGGGATTTCATAGCTTGATAGCACCTAAAAAGCTCTTAAGTGTAAAGTGTTTTACTGCTCTGGATAGTCTCAGGCTGGTAGATGGTGAACATAGAAGGGAACTCTGGAAATACCATGTTTACTACATTGAAAAATAATCTCTCCTTCCAGATTCCTGTCTCCCTCTACAATTCTGCAGACAATTTCAGTTGCACAAGGTAAATGAAACTTGCGTTTGAAAGCAGAAAACTGAAAAGCTGAAGGATCTCATACGTTCCTCCTCAATCTGCCCTGATGATTTGCATGCTACAAGTGTCTTGCTCAGCATTTGCAAGGGTCACTTCACACTTCATGGCACCATTGCACTTTTTCCTTCACAGAAGGTGGTGTTTGTCATTGATGCTGCAACTAATGTCAGCAGTTAGCTGTACTGACAGTGTAGAGCCCTTACTGTCCTAATCAGGATGTGTCATTTTTCCCATTTAAGCTCTCCTTTCACCAATTTTTTTGATCTTCCTCTTGTCTAGAAACCATGTGCAGCAAATGGCATGCATGCTCATATTGGCAAGAGCAGGCAGAAGCCCTCATACAGAGCCATCAGCGTACCGCTGCAGCCAGCTGCTCACAGATGCAGGGCTGCTTGCAGCCAAGCCTGCTATGTAAGTTTTGAAGACGGCTGCTTGCAATAAAACTGTGTCAGTCCACAACACAGCATGTGATGTCTCCAGAAGATTGCCGTGGACAGCCTGAGTTTTTCAGACATTGCTGGAGAGCTTCCCCCAGCATGAATGGTGCCTCGCACCGGATGGGGGCCGCTGTGCAGAGCCAAGTGGGGAGCCACAGCTGGCTCTCCTGTCCCTTCCTTGCACTGCGGGTTGCCTCCACTGATGGCTAGCATCAGTGCTGTGGTGACAGCAAGGTGAGAGGGTGTTTGCCTGTTGGTGCCAGATCAGCCCTGGGGAGGCAGGGAAAGGGATCCTCCGAGTGTGACGGAAAGGGATTTTCTAAATCCATTGGAGGCTGTGAACAGCAGGATAGTGAGGAGGTCCTACTGCCATCTTTTACCTACATATAGTCACGCTAAGTCCTGGAGGGAAGTGCCTAGGATAACATGCTAAGTGTCTTAAGAAATTTTCAAGGGAAAGAGGTGTCTGATCCAGAAAACTTTATGAACCTTCTTAACAAATCTTCCACCTTGTGCCTCATTAAAAAGAAAGTATGGAGGTCCACAGCACAGTGGGGCAAGCACTCTTCCCACCCCAGAGTGCTCAGTGAGCTGGAGGAGAAAACCCTGTTCTCACTGGAAGAAAATGACGTGTTTCTCCCAGTTTGTAAGTGCCTTCCATCACACTTAATTCCCTGTTTCTTCAGGGGTCAGGGTGCTAATCTAATGTTTCTCTTTCTAAGCCACATGGTTGCTATTGGGAGTCCTAATTACTTCTGCACCTTCCAGTACATCTTTTACTGTGGCAAGGGGGTAAGATAATAGGGAAGTGCCTACATTTTGTAGTTTCTAACAAGTTTTCTGAGATATATCATAAGCACGTATAGTAAATAGTAGCTATAGCAAATTAAAATGCTTGGAAGAGAACTGTTATGCGGAGCTGCCACACTTCTCTCCAGGATTTCTCCTATGAGGAAAGGCTGAAAGAGCTGCAATTGTTCAGCCTGGAGAAGAGAAGTCTGCAGGGAAACCTTATTGCAGCCTTTCAATACTTAAAGTGGGCCTACAAGAAAGACAGAGATAGTCTTTTTAGCAAGGTCTGCTGTGACAGGACAAGGGGTAATGGTTTTAAACTAAAGGAGGGTAGATTTAGACTGAACACAAGGAAAATATTTTTCACGCTGAGGGTGGTGAAACACTGGAACAGGTTGCCCAGAGAGGTGGTAGATGCCCCATCTTTGGAAACATTCAAGGACAGGCTGGATGGGGCTGTGAGCAACCTGATCTAGTTGAAGGTGTCCCTGCCCATTGCAGGGGGGTTGGACTAGATGACCTTTAAAGGTTCCTTCCATCCCAAAGCATTCGATGATTCTATGATCCTATGATTCTATGATTTCCTCTACTGAAGTACAGTTGTCTGTGCTGTGTGGTGCATCCAGGATGTGTTGGATCTACTTACTACACATATTTTACACTATTAGTCTATGCACAGTAAACGTAATGATTTCAGGACACTTACTTACAATAAGCATAGTTCCTCATCTATGAAGGAGATACAAACTAGGTCCAGAGCTTCACAGATCCATGTAGGTATATTGCACCATGCAGTTGCTTAGTGACATACCTGAGACTTTTGGATATATGGCAGCCTGGCTGGAGTTTCTGACTGAGAGCAATCACACCTCATCTGCCAGCACTATCAGATAGCTACTCATCTGATAGAAAATCGGCAAGATCCGTACAAGCATTTCCAGAAAATTTGCATTTTCCATTAAAAATAGACATGGTAGGGAGAGTAAAAATATATGGTCTCTCCTTCTTTGTCTTTTCTTCCCTCCCCACAAGTTACCTGCAATTTGCCTGTTTTTTCCAGTTCTTTCCTTTCCTCCATCTCCCCCTCTCCCCACCTTGGTCCCTCCCTCCTTTTTGAGCAATTAACTCTGCAGAAGCCAGCTAGCACATAACAGGGGCTTGTTCTTTTTAGCATCCTCTGTTGTGGAAGACGCTAGAAAGAACAGTAGTTTTGAGGTTTTCCTGGGTTATGGAGATGTCATTCAAGCAGGTCATGTCTAGGATATCACCGAAATGAAATACTGCACCTTTTTCAGTTTTCTTCTCTGCTTGGTCTATCTGATCCATGCACCTCCAAGGCCTTTCCCTGCTCATAATATGCCAGCCAGGTCACCAGCATACTTCAGGTTGTCCATGCCTTACATTTCAATGACTTCCTTTCCTAAAGATTAAATCCATATGAACTTTGTCTTTTTGCTTCTTCCCTAGCCCCAATTTCTGACTAAACTGGAGACAGGATGACGGCCCTGTTGACCCGTAACCAGGCTCTGTAACCCAGAACACATCTGGGAAGAAAGAGCAAAGCGATCTCTGGTCTCAGCCATGTCTGACATCCCCCTACCTTCCTCACACGCTTCCTTGCTCCTTCTGTTGCCCTGAACTCCCGGCCCCCCTTTGCCCTTTAACTGACTTCTTATTCCATTTATTCTCCTCTGTCTCTGCACAGTCTCTCCCTCTTTCCCAAAGCTGCTGCTGGGTATTCCTCCACTTCCCATCCAGCATGCACATGTTGCACTTTCTTTCCAGAACCAGCTTCTGGTTATCCAGTAGACTCTGATTACATTTCTTCCATATACACACACACACACTCCGCTTTAGCAGAGCTGGATTTCAGTGAAACGCCTGCAGATGTTTCTCAGATTTCAGCCAAGAGCAAGGTTCACATTTACATTGCTTGGGTGTGACATGGAATCAGCAACCAAAGTATGTTCCCTTGAGGAATTAAGTTCATATAACCCCCGGCTCATGGGCAGATACTTGTTAGGATATTCTGCCTGCCAGTGCTCACTCTAATTCATGTGGTGCCTGACAGCTAGGCATACCTCTCTGCAAAGACTAATCTCTTTCCCTTTTTTCTTCCTTTTTTTTTTTCTTAATTTAAAAAACCACATCTTTCTTAGTCTTGCTTCCCATGGAAGCGGCAGGTTTGCAGTGAACACCTGAGAGTACCTGGGGTAGGAGTGAAGCCAGGCTTTGTGACACACCATAGGGAGTTACATAGCTGTCCACAAGTACACATAGCAGCAAATTTCATTTAAGAAATGGTATTTTGCTCAGAAAGTTGTATCTTAAGAACCTCTTGCTCATTGAACTCGAGGTCTGGGCCACAAAACCAGTCCTGCATCATGAGCAGGCATGTGCAATTCTAGGCAAGATCAGCAAGTTTATGGTCTTACATGAAAAAAAGCTTGCAAACATAAGGAGTTCTCCACCTTAGCTAGAACAAAACTGGCAATGTACTATAATAAAGCACTTGAGGGCTCTGGCAGACACAAAGCAGAAACATAAATGCAGTTCAGCTTTTCTAACATAAGCACTTTAAAAACAGTTCTACTGTAACGGGTAAAAGAGCTGTTAGAAGAGAGTGTCTTTGATTAAGAAATCTTAGACCACATCAGACTACCCTATTGTCTCATAACAACTACCTTCAGAAAACTCACAACATGCCCTGCTTATGCCAAGTACCACGCTCAAGATGGCCAGCCACTATCACTGCCTTCCCTTTGTGATTTGGGACTGGGAAGATCAGCCTCAACAGAGGCCTCTCTCCTCTTAATGATTCACAGATGACTTTGCTGGCGTTTCTTGCAGTTCCTCCCAGAAGAAGTTTACGAAGTGTTTAGAGTTCAATTATTGCTGAATCAGTGCATCTTCATTCAACAGGAAAAGAGAAATGCACTTCCATCATCGTCTTGCACTGAGGTTGATTAAAAGCAGCTCTTCAGCTGGTTGTGGCCTGTTTGCCCATTGTATTTTAACACATATTGCCAGGGATATCTGAAAGCAGTGGTTCTGCTTGTTTATCGGGGCACACAAGTATATCTGGTAAAGGCAGCTCTGCATAGAACTGTTTAAAAAAAATATGCTTATGCTTATGTGTATGTGTATGCCTGTATTTGTACACATTGTATATTCTGGGGCCTCATTCCCTCATGTCCCGTAATTCACCCGATCATTCATATCAAGGACAATGTATCTAGCCACCTTTCCACAGTGGATGTGATCTCATTTCTGGAAGAGATCATGAAAACCTTGCCGAAAAGGAGCAGGCCCTGATATTCTGATTTCACAGTTGTGACACCTCAGTTACTTTCAGAAAGCCACCTCCAGTATTGCTCTCAAATGAGACAGACTGGTTTAGAACACTCGCAAATACTTACTGTTAAATGGCAAGCCAGAAAAAAAAAAAGAAAAAAAAAAGAAAAAGTATTCACCATGTATCTTTTTCAGGGCTACACTCAGAGGTTTTCTCAGTAACATCAAGCTGTGACAGTGCTGTGACAGCTTTTTTCAGATGTCCTGCATGGGAATCAAGACCTCTGCTTGTATAGTTCCTCCACTGCCTTCTATCTGGTTTCACATTTTCCTTGACTGCAGTTGGATATTTGAAAATGTCTGCTGAAACTCTAATTACAACTGCAGTAAACATGAAAGACTTGTGCAGTTAAATTGCTCACATAACACTGATTTTGGTTTGGTTTTGCTTTTGATATGAAAACAACAAATGTTCCACAGCCAATTATACATACCTTAAATAAAGTTGAGAGCAGAGAAAGACCCTGATCACCGATGCTATTTAACTTCCTTCAAGTAGCCAACTCACAGAACTACAGATGCAGATAAAGAAAGGCTACAGATATTCCACAAAAATGTTGAAAACAAACGCTTGGTCAGCCCACTGGTCTAGTTTCAGTAATTCATGTCATAGAGTTAAAGGCTGCTGTTCGTTGTTCCTCCAGAGTGCTGGTTTTACAAAGGGAAGAGTGGTGAAGGTTACTCAACATGCAGACCCTCCCTTCAAAGATATTGCTACTGATTTTGGCCCCGAGAGGGGTTGATCAGCCCCTGTTTGAAAGTGGGGAAAGTCTATTACCATCCAAGCTCATATGATAGAAGGTATGCAGAGCATCAAGGGAGTGGTTTCAAGAATGAAACAGAAAAAGATCAAAAGGACACCATTTGGATTTGTCTTTAGTTGCGGCTTGACTTGGAGATTGCTAACAAAGAACCTCTTTGATCTAGAATTTTTATTACTGCAGAGAATAAATGTCAGAAACAAAATATTCACCTTAATTATTTTTCTCTCTTCCTCTCCCCTGCCCCAGGGAAGTGAACAATTCAGAGCCTGATGTAGGTTTTGGAAATGTAACTGTGTACTGTTTTTCAAAGTTCCTTTTTACCCGCATTTCTAGCAACCAGCCACAAAAGCTAAAGATTGTCTAAAAAATAATGGGTTTGGGCTCATGCTAAAATGATAGACTGATTCTCTAGAAAGCTCTGAGGCCAAGTAAACTGTGCCAAGTGTAATTTCACATCCTTGCTGATTGTCCTTTTTCTCTGGTACAGTCATTCATTTGCTCTGTCACATGTCCCAAATTATAAGAACATTATAAAGAACATTTATCAGAAAGTTTTTGGCCCATGACTGTCAATGACTATGTGGGTTTCTCTGGAAGTTTCCAGACTTTTTTTCTTCTCTGTTCCCAAAGATGTATTGCCTATTTCTATTTTTAAAAAGGAACTGAAGTGTTATTCCTGTAATTGCAGAGATTATTACTGTGTCTTTCACACTTCCTTTTGCATCAGAGCAAATGAACATCGGTTTAGTCAGATAAGGCTAATGTGATCATTTAGTGAAAAAATAGCTTATGCAGAACTACCAGGAACTTATCTTTTTCTACTTGACAAAACCTTTGCCAAGGGTGGCTATAACTGGCTAGTAAATCTAAATAGGAGCCATCTGATTTTCCAGGGGCTTGAGCAATACAAACTTGCATTCGAGGCTTTGACTGGAATCGGGCTGAGGCAGATGCTCTACTCCACCCACTTTATAAGTTAGTATGATTTCTTAGTAATTTTTTCCAGTATAGCTTCAACTGCAGATCAGAATTTATCCTTTTCTAGTTTTAGAAATTACAAGAAATTGTATCTGGACCCTTTAGCCTCTCTGAGACAGAAGACAGCTTGCTCTGAAAACAGAGTAACAGCAGATGCCTGATGCTTCCACCAGGACCATGAAGTCATTATACTTTACATTGCATATGGGGAAAAAAAGCAGTTTTTAAAGTAGTGCTAGACAAGCTTTCTTCCAGTATTAGGAACGAGCTAGATTAAAAATCCAGAGATGAACTTGATTTTTCAGTTTGAATATTTTAAATAAGCCCCAGTTGTTCTCCAAAGTCATGACCTTTTGCAATCTTGTGTCCAAACTTTACTCCTTATTTACTCCCCTGCTGATGACTTTTTTCTATGCTAGATGTCCAGATGCCACCCTTCAATAAAGTCTCATCTTTTCAGGATAAAAACTGCTGGCCTGAAGACTGTCATAAACTGAGTCTTTTGAGGAATGATCCGTGGTATCGTGTAATCTCATATTCATATATAAGTGAAGTAGGAAATAGGCAAAGGAACCAGAACATTTTAGTTTCTTAGGTGTAACAGTGGAATCCATGACATGTAGATTTACTCTGTCTACTTTAGTCTTTGAATCAGCTGCTGCCATTGTAGGAGTACAACTGGCAAAGCAGCTCCATCCCAAAGCAGATAACAAGATGACAGAGCACACTGGAGAGCAGCCAGCCAGGAACTTCCTTTTTGACGGCCATGACTGAAAGGGGGAAGTCTTGACAAATATTTGGTTCTGATACACTCCATTTTGGTCCAGACACTGGTACTGTAGTACTCAAATGAAACCAAATTTTGTTCTTGTTCTCGTTCTGACCACCACAGGCTCCCTCTGTAAATGCCAAACAGTAACCGTGATGCAACTAATAAAGTTCGAGTCTTCATTCTTTCTGTGCTGTTTATATAGTGGCCTTCTGAATAAATTCAATTTAAAAGAAAGCCCCATGGATTGATCTTGGCAGTTAATCACCGGCTGTGAGCAAGAAGGGAGCTTCTACTTCACATTTCTTCAGATTAATTGCTGAATCCTATTTCCTAACAACTGTTCAGCTACTATTGTCAGTGCTATGAAGCAAATCTTTCTGAAGAAAATTGCTCTGTACGAATTTTGGGGAAAAAATGTGCTTCTTTTCCTCACCACGATTTTGTGAAGTTCACTGTACATAAGAGAAAACCTGAAGTCTCTCCAGAGTTGCTGTAAAGAACATCTATTTTCCTCCACCTGCCATATAATACACGATGATATTTGCACATGCAATTCTTTCTGGAATCAATTTCATGAAGGACTTTGAATAACGAGAAAGGAAACATAAGGAATTTGGAGCAAGTTTTACTCAGTCAGATTTGAGTTTAGGCTTGCAGATTTTTGTGCTTTTCCAAATAGAGTTTGATGGCATCACTAATATGCAGCATAACGGGAGACAGAGACCAGCTGTGCTTTGAGAGTTAATCTCATAAACTGCTTCCAGAGAAGGTCACATTCAGAACCCCGAGGGCTTCCAATCTGTTCAGACTTGAAAGGTATGTCAAGGAGGAATTGATTTTAAACCATCCAATTTTAACATGCAGTTGGGCCCCAGCACTGCACATCCCCTGTGCACACAGCAAGGCACCAGTACACAGAGCACGTTTAGAAGCAGGCTCCCTCTCTCTCAAATTTTGCATCTCCAGGAGAATACATGTAATAACCAGAGATCCACAAAACTTAGTGATTCATTTGACACAGAACCTCCTATATGACCTTTAAGATAAAAAGGTGCATTTCCTCTCACAAAAGCCCTAGTGCTTGCAGTGTGAGTACTGTTTACGGCATGTAGGACTCTGCTCTGATTTGTTAACTCCCTTTTTTTGAGCAAAAAGCCCCTAAAACTGACAGGCAAAAGTTCATTTATGCTCCAAATACTTGTCAAAAAAAAAAAAAAAAAAAGGGAGGGAAGGGAAGGGAAGGGAAGGGAAGGGAAGGGAAGGGAAGGGAAGGGAAGGGAAGGGAAGGGAAGGGAAGGGAAGGGAAGGGAAGGGAAGGGAAGGGAAGGGAAGGGAAGGGAAGGGAAGGGAAGGGAAGGGAAGGGAAGGGAAGGGAAGGGAAGGGAAGAGCACTACAACTTTTCAAGGAGACAGTAGATGTTTTTTTGCAGACTAAGATTGCAAGTGCAGATGAGAGGAATTAATCCTCATCCAAGGGATATTCAGCTGGCATCTTGATTCAGGTATTGCAGCAATTTAAAAAGAGAGTAACCTCATTTTCTTCCGGTCTTGAATATCATTGAAGATGCTTAAGATTGAATAACACCTACATGTTACATGTGGATGTTCCAGGTTTCGGCACTATTTAAGATTTATTGACCCTGCAGATATTCTCAGGGGATTTTACTTATTTGAAGGTTGTAGTGTGGTACAATCAATGAGTGCAAAATTCACCCTGTGCAAAGAAGTAAAAAAAAAAAAAATTCTGTTTGGTTTAAGTTAAACTTTTATTGTAGGTCAATTTTTAAATTATAGTTCCCAGCTGGCATCACTCTGAGTTTATAGCCACAAAGATCTTAATGTTTGCACAACATTTCAGGGAGTCTTCACTTCCACCCATTTACAGAACTTGTCTCTCTCCATATGTCAAAGCTATGTTAGAAAGATGAAACGGCAGATTCCTTTGTCTATGTCAGATAGGACAAAAAATCGAAGAACCACAATGAACCCAGAGGACTGATTCCCCTTTCCTGCCTGTGTTTTCCCCAGAACAGAACAAGAAACTGCATATGGGGAGTTTGAAAGTTTTGTCTTATGCATCATTGCTTTTCACAGAGACCAAGATACTTCACTCACAAGTTATACAACAGGAACTACATGGTTATTTACAGCGCTAAGGGGAGAGGACTTTCATTTCATCTAACTTCTGTTATCTGTAAGTTAAGCACTCAATGTAATCAGTTACGTGTGCAGCCTCTCTAGTGCATGGAGAGGAATAGGCAGTTATAGGAAGTAATTCATTTTGTTAATCATACAGATCTATATTAAGATTAATCCATTGCCACATGGCTATATAGTTTCTTTCCACAGACCACGGAAGAAGCCTAGATGGTTAGCTGAGGTTGGACCCCTAAGATCCATAAATCACATCCCTAAAGTACTGGAAACCCTTTAAAATCTGTCCTTTGCACCATCTTGCCATCCAAACCAGCACTGCAGTGTTAAGCTATGAGAAATATTTGCTTTGTCAACATCAATACCTTGCAGCCAGGTTCCCCTCCCATCCACATATTGTTTCTTCCACTTGCTGTACACACTCAGTGACAAGAACCACACTTTCACTGATTTACAAAAGGAAGGCAGTAATTATACAACTCACCTGTCCAGGATCTCCATCCTTTACAGAATAGCTAGGGTAAGAACAGTATCTGAATGAGTACTTTTTCTCAGGGGTAGTGTGAGGCTGCTACTTCAGAAACATTTTTCTCTGAGGTCAGGTTACACTTGGCTGTCATAGGGAAGTGAAAGTCTGTGGCACATCTCTTCTTGGGTCAGTTTTCTAGAATATGAGTATACTGTATTTAATCCCTATTTCAAAGCTGTGCTTTATGAAAGTCTCCATAGTGAAGACAGATTCATCTGTCAAACACTCTTCCAGAATCCAGAGACCTGCTCAAATACTGGGCTTGCCAGATGATGTTCTGCTTTGTCTTCAGACATTTCAAAAATATCCTAAACCATCTTAAACTTTATAGATATTGCAGTCTTTTACTGTTGTCCTTAATGGCAACACATAGGATTTTAACATTTCCTCTGTTTCCATAAAAATGGCATATTGAAAATGTTGCCAGTTCAATCGATCAATTTACTTTTTGTATTTTGATATTTGCAAGCTCAGAAATACAACTGAGTGGAACTGGGTTTCTTGAGATTTTACAATGGTCCTAAGACTTCATAAATTTTCTCCTTATGCCAAAGAACAATAGGATAAATCACTATGTCCCAAAATAGTCACTTTCTGAAGAGTAAAGGCAGTCACATCTCATTTGATAAACCCAAGATGAAGTATCACTTGGGACTAGCACGAAGCTCTTCCATTGCATTGTGTGCCCTAACCACCAGGCAACTGGGGGTGTGTGGGCTCTCCCTGCTTCTCTCTTTCACACTTGATCAGCAATTCTATCCTGAACCTAAAAAAGGCTTTCTTAATAAATTTTGTTTAAATAGTACATTCCTGTGGAAAGACTCAGTTTCAGCAAACAGATATTTTCTGAACAAAAAAAAATATCAAAACAACTGGTCTGTCAAAGAGGTTTTCTGACAGCTCTATTAGGGCAAGGCAACTTAATGCCACTTTCAGATTATCTGGGTATGCTATTAGGAGTTTTCACTTGCTATATCAGCTCACACTCCAATGGGTCCCCTCTTACCCTCCTTACAAATTTCCTTTTGGAATCCCTAAAAGTAGGATTTAAAATGAACATCACAGTTTTCAAGAACTGCCAGCTTTCATGATATTAATCTAAACATGCAATACTTGATGGTCTCTGGGAAGCCTTAGTCCTGTGAGTTTAATATGTAAGTTCTTTGAGGTATCATCTAAGAATTGCATCCCAGTTCTTAAGGTAATTTTTGAACATGTTGGTGAAGAAAAAAATGACATAAATTAACACTCATCATCACTCTGAAAGCATAGAAACCAGAAGCTAAACATGAACTTTACATCTATATCTTTCCATTTTTTTCTTCTTATTGCACTCTGTTATGGTTTTTGACCACAAAAATTGGCAATTCTGGTTTTTTTTTAAGCGGATTTTTAACAAGAGGCCTTTGGGTACATTTTGTTCATAACAGAGGCCACAGAGCATTTCACAATGTTTATGAAATCTAGACAAGAAAGTTTGAGGCAGATGTCATTCAATCCTCTGTGCTACTTTTCTTATTCAATCAGAAGTCTTTTCACCCTTCCACTACTTCTGTCATAACTCCTTGTGTATTTAATCCCATCTGTATCTAATCCAACAGTGGATGGGATGCCAAATCTAAGGAGGAGCAGATATATATAAGTACCTGTCTATATCTAGCCAGATTCAAATATGTCTGATAGTGTATTACCAACTTTCCCATCCCAGCTCCTATCAGCTTCTCTGAGACAGCAGAGAGTTACTGCTTAGGAGTGCATGGAAATACTTCTGCAACATAATTCCGTATCTATTTTTGCTATGGAAATTCCAACAGCATTGCTGTCATTGCTCTATACTGAGTCTGCTCATACAGTGCTGGTTTGACTTTTCTGTGAGAAGACCAGATTCCTAAATCTCAGACCCAACAAGTTATTTTTTTCCCCTTTTGATCTTCTTTCTTGTCCATAGCACACATCTACTATTTTCTTTTCCTGGGCACTTGTCTGACATTGTGATAAGCACAGAGCAGCATTTAAATAATTAGGGCATTAAATAACAAATGCTTCTTATTGTCTTGGTGTTACAAACTTCACAATAAGTGTGAGAAGGTTGCACTGGGCAGATGAAAGACAGTTTAGTGGAACAGCATACATTGCAATTTCCTTATGCAGTGACAGAAAATACTTATTATAAAGTATGTGGTCATTGTGGGCTTGGGACAGGCACACATGATATCTAACCAGAATTTCCTGGATGCTTGAGCCCTTTTTTTCTCCAGTCTACAGAGATGCTCTAGAAACCAGAGATATACTGTGCAGTCAGAGGGTTTATAGTTTATAATGCATGACTTGGTTTCTTAGGATCAAAAGGTAGAGAAAAGTAGCAGGAGAAAATAAGATTACTAACTTTAAATAAGCAGTTAGGGAAAACAGGGGCAAATAACACTTCATTGTCACTGCATTAAGCAGTTCAGTGTTTATCCAGATGCTTTGTGTTGGCTGTTCCTTATTGACTACTGTCAAACTGTTCTCAGAGCACTTTTCTCTTATGACTTTTTTTTCTTTCAAGCTAAAACAGGGATATATGGTGTCCGTTCTCTGTTGAGCTGGACTGAGATCAGATGGACCGAGATCAGTTGCCATGCACTAAAAGCAGTAGCAGTGAAGCAGCTGGAAGAAAGGTGCTATCCACTTTTAGCTTTGAAAACATATATTTGGAGCTAATGTTTTTGACACCAGGAATTCTCATATGAGCCTCCTAGGAAGCTCACAAAGTCCAGGATGGTCAAACTCCATTCAGAAACGGAAGCAAGTTACAGAACAGTGGAGTAGCACTGCCCCTGAATATGTCTCGGACCATGCTGTTCCCCTTCAACAGGTTTTCAAAGTGAAAGGACAGAAAAAATTAAACCAACTTTGTTCTTTTTATTATTATTATTTATAAAGTTTTTCCAAGCTTTTAGTATTGCTTTACCAAAATGCTTTTCATATCTGTTTTCCGTCTTCATCCTGTATGTCAGGAGTCCTTGCCAACTGCTTTACATAGTCCACAGGAAGACTCAAGTCAAAAAGCAGCTGTGGACATGGGTCCCCTTTCATCAGTTTTGGGGCCTTCCCCATCTCTTGCCAAGATCCTGACTGTCTTATTTCATTAATGAAAACTTAAAGTATCACACTGGGGACAAAATTCTGACATTTCTGCTCTCCCAAAGACCACACTGAAGTTAATGGGAAGAAGAAAATTATAGCCCTGGACAAAAAAAAACACAAAATGGGCTTCTTCCACCATCCCCAGAGCATCTGATGGAAAAAAAGAGCAAACGCTATCTTAGCAAGGCAAGTTGAGAGGAAAAGATGGGTCCAAGTGTAGTGAGCTGGGCTGTGGAAGTTATAACATGGCACTTCACAGGGTGAGCATCATGTAAAGGAATAACACGAAACAGATGAGAAGGATGAGCCAGGGAATATGCTCCTGCCATCTTACACAAGGCAATAGTCCAGCATTAGCCAGAGGATCCCCTGCGGTGTGCTGCTAAAGGCACTCTACAGCTTTGGGGAGACACCCTACACCCCACCCCTCCACCCCCCACTAACCCCCACAGACTGTTTGTAATGCAGCTGAGATACCCTGCAAACTGACTTGCAAAAAGCACTGGACTGCACTGTGCATGGGCTGTGAGGTCACGGCACACAGGCACGCACAGATCAGCTTTATGGCTCTGGACACTGCAGCTAGCCACCGTCACAGAGCATGCTGTAAGCGCAGGAGTTGGCCACTGAAATCCCCATCGCTGAACAGACAGAACTGAGAAACTCAGTAACCCAATCGCTTCTGAACTCGTCAGCAGGGTTTATATAACGATGAGCCATCAGCTCTTTCACTTCCAGTACTGCCTCAATTTACGTGGCATAGTAGCAATCTGGCTTTGATGGAGAAAAATGGGAAGGAATGTGTTCCCTGCAATATACAGACAATGTGAGTAAGAAGAGGCTGTGCTGTTAAATGATACACATCTCCATCCAGAACATTTTTATTACTCTTGGAACTAAATTGAAGTTTCCACTCTCATTTGCTGAACATTAATCCAGATTTCTGTGAGATGCGCCCAGATACAGATATAATGTCTTTAATGAACGGCTCTGCCCATTCATTTCTTTAGCTTTTCTGTTTTTTCCTGCATTGATGATACTACAGACATATGGAAAAGAATGAAAAACCATGTGGAATAAAAAAAACCTCAGACTAACAGATAAAAGACCTAGGATTGTCAGTTATAAATTCAATACAGGTCTGGCTAATGTTTATACACTAAGTATGAAATGCAAATGATAATTAAAAATTATATGACTGTATTACAGAAATATTTTAAATACCTATTTTTCAGTCTCTTTCAATCTCTTAATTAAGAAACATCTTTTGCCTTTTAAAATATTATCCTTTAGGACTTAAAAAAAATGTAAATAAAATATTTGCTACAATCCAGTTTCCTAGTGTAGCAGCTGATATTACACAGCTTGTATTGTTATTGTTTTGTCTGCAGCTCAGAAAATCCACTGTTCAGTCCTTTCAAAATTTCTAGGTGTATATCACTTTTTTTTCTTCTGAATTTGTTAATTTTTTTCCATCATTCTTCTTTTGCACCTCGTTGATCTTATGCTTATTCCCTTAAAACAGTATGTCTCAGGCAATGCCTCAACTGAATTATTACTGGTAAAAACAGATGTTTAAAAGCCACCTATCAACTCCATAAACTTGTTCCCCTCCTTAAATGCTTATTAAGATTCCTGAGGCTCCAATATACCCAACTATTCCCTCTGACTTCCTGATTCTGAGACTGAAATATTTTGGTTCAGTGTCTTCAATAATTTTCTTAAACCCTCTTTTCCATCAGACATTTTAAGTCTCATGACATACATTCCATTTCACTGACTTCATCTGATGGGATTTCCAATTTCTGGAATATTACTACTTTGCCTCATTGAACGTTTTCGATGTTCCCATTAGCTGTTCTGGATTTGGTGTGCTCCTTTTGTGTTATAATACTAAGCAGGCAAGCAGCATTTATTTTCCCCCCATCAGACAGAGCTGAGGACTAAACCAGCAGGGTCAATCCAGAGTTTAGCACCTCTGCTGGTAAGTGTACATCAGCACAAGAGGGAACATATTTGAAGAAAAGTCTGACTGACTAAAAAAAATTAGATTGCCGACCTTTGACAAGTCACTTGTCTGCATGCTATTTGCACAAACTACCACAAGCAATCTGACAAAAATACAACTACTGCATTTTGAGTTTACTGCCCCAAATCTAGAAAATAAGTAGCGTATGAAACACACTAGTGATATTATAGTTCTTAAACAATATTAGATCCCTGACTCTGGTTAGCTTTTGTTAAATCTGTTGTTATTAAAGATGTAACTGAGACTTCAGTTTACCTAAGCATAGGGCTGGTCAGATCACCAGACCACTGAGCGTCTGTGGATGAGTCTTCCCCACAGAAGTCAATGGTATCTTTGCCATTAACTGCAGGAGACAGAGAATCAGGTCCTGATAGCAGGGAAAGGTATTTTGCCTATCTGAAATGTATGTTCCATGTTTGAGGTGCCTTACATTTTCACAGGGACTGATATTTTCATTAAGAATAAGATGGGGGTGCCATTCAAATGCAGCTGTAGAAAAATCAGACATCTAGTCTAAGTTAGTCATCTAAGTTCTTCCTGTAACCAATGCAGACAGAGGGACAGAGATTCATCCCACCTGTCTTAGATGACTATCCTAGAATACAACAAATCTGGACCTGGTGTCTCCACTGACCTTGAAGAAAGCCCACATACCTATTTTTTAGATAGCTGAAAGAAATGAACCCACCTAACCAAAAGTGTCTAACAAGCACTGCTGCTGCTGCTATAAATCTAAGTGTAAAGAAACAGTTCAGACTTGGCTTCCTGTAAACCCAATGGAGAAAAAAAGAGTCCCACTGACTCAGCTGGACACTTGTATTAAATGGCTTAAATGCAGCTGTGAAATTTCATCTGATACAGATGAGAACAGCACTGACAGCTACACTGATTTCTGCCAGCTACAAACTGGGTCTGGGGGGTGAGCAGGGAAGATCACGTGGGCTCTATTCCTCACCAAACTCTCATGATCACTTCTGCAGTTGAACAGAAGGGCCTCTCGATGCTGTTAAAAAGCCCCTTTGCTATTTCCAGCTTATTTTTTCCCACATATTTTCCCTTTTCTCCTCACTCCTGTATTGCTAGTTTCCACAGGAGAGAATACAAGACCGCTAATGAACTACAGTGACACTCTTCTGCATTACAAATATCCCCCCAAAATCCCTACTGGTCTCCATTCCTTCTCCACATATTTTGTCTCTCAACTTGTAATTTCAGCTACTACAGAAAACATTCCAAGGCAGCACCGGCTTTAGAGGCTGCATCTGTTAAAATGGGCCATGGCCTGCTCTATGGGCCTACAGTCAACTGGCATAGCAGCTATAGAGTACGTTGTAGTCATCTGTACTGCTAAGGTCATGCAGCTAAACCCTCTCCGGCCCCACCATCCCAACACCATAGATTCATGCAGACTATTTACTGAGAACAGGATTTGGCCCATGCTGTCCTACAGGCTCTCGCATTGTTGGAGAGGTGCTGGTGAGCTCAGGTCAAAAGTGTGCCCTAGAGACTGCCAAACAAGCCGTGGAGATGAGCACTTCTTGCAGAGGTTTATCTGGGAGCCTGGCCCTATTTAGTTTACTAGTACAGATATAGCCAGAACATCTAGTAATGCCAGTAATGTGCACTAACCCAACTTCTGCTGCCAGATATATCCCTGAATCCACTGCGTAAATCTGTGAGTATCATGTCAGTGTGAACAAGAATACCAGCTGGCTTTAACACTTTAAACCCAATGTTTAATGCTTGTACTAAGGAGGGATAGTCATCCTTTATTCCAAATTATCAAGAAGAAGTAGTCCAATAAGTTCCTTGCCTTGATACGTGTATTTTTTCTTCATTGTGCCATTTTAGAAAGATGGATGATCAAAACATTTAAGCCAGAATTTTAACATTAGAGATACCTAATGGTTAGGTGGATCAGCTCTTTTAAAAAAGTACAGAAAAGCAGAGAGAAGGACCCTTTACTCAACAGGGCGGAAAAATGGCCCTAGCATTCTTGCATTGTAGAAAAATGTGGACAAAATGTGTTTATTGTGAAACTTTCCATCAACTTGAAATAAATGTCAGGTTGTATTATGACCAACAATTCCTGTTCCTATTGCATCATAATTTCCCTGTCCTAACTTGACAGACTACATTAAAAAAGCCAACCTATTTGTCAACATTACCAATTTTGCCTCATCCGTTCTCTTTTTTCCTGTTTGGATTTCTTCTCTTTCTGGAAGCTGATCAACCTCTGACTCAGAAGTTTCCCCAGATTTTCAAATAATTGACCTTAGGGTTTAATCAGGAGTGAAAGCAGAAGCAGGTGGGAAGAATCTTTGTAATTTGGTTTACAAGCACATATTTCCAGAAACCTCGCTGGCACTCAGTGGAAACATAGTTTTAATTTTCCTCCTATAAAGGATGGATTAAGTGAGGTTGCCGGAAAATGCTCCACTTCAAATATTTGACTGCATGCTCTTGCAGCCTGTTAGAAGTCTGTTAAGGTTATGACAGCAACATGACTTTGTGTTACAGTTTTTGCATTTTAATCTGTCGTGAACATAAGGAGCTGGAGTAAAAGTTGGGTCATCCTCAAACAGTGCTTTGCACCACGTAATTGTATCAGGGCCTGGAGAAGGTCACCCTGTTTGCCGTCATAAGTCTCATAATCAAACATTAGCAAGAATGGCTGATATGAAAACAACAGCAATTCTGATAATAGTGCCCCATTCAAAACTCAGTTTATGCAGAGCTTTTTCATAGGCTTTGGTATAAAAACAGGAAAGAGAACAATGTAAGAGTTTGTATCGCTTTAAAAGGAATACTCCTGTATTCCTAGCTAGGTGTTTTGTCTTTCCTGTTTCCACCATAAACACATGCTGGACAATAATTCTCACTGACTTCAGTAGGGTAAGCAAGTTTTCAAATTTTAAAGCAATGGATGATTAGGACTTACTGAAAAGGTGACTGTGGCTGAATCAGAATGAAAAAGTGCATTTACTTAGAAAATACAGAGGGTCTATCAAAAGAGTCAAGGATAAGCTTTGGGTAGTCAGGAGACTTTTAGATGCGTGTGTCAAGACTGGGTTTTTGAAGTTATCCAGCTGTTCTTCATGCATCTACTTAAAACACAAAAATACCCATGATTTAAGAAAATTAAAAAAAAAAAAAATGTTCATTCACTGCAATATCCCCACAAATGATTATTTAAAATAGTCCAAAGTATCTTCTTGTGTTAGTATATTTTGCTATGTTATGTCTCCTCTACAAAGTCATTCTCCTAGGGCTATTTACAGAATATCAGATTAAAATGTCATAAAAATAACTGAAATACGTTCCAAACAGTGGTAGAGATGCCAAAGCAGCACAGAGTTCTTCCAACACTCTTGTATTATGATTACTTAAATATCACTGGCTAGTCGCTAGTGTTGTGAGTCATTCCCATGTAGGTCAGTGGGATTATTTGTTGAATAAGGCATCATAAAGTACCCAAAGGGTGTTTTGAGCTAACAACAAAATGATCTGAGAACATCAGTAGTCTCAAATTAGAGAAAATGAAAAAAAAACCACCCACACTTTTATAGTGTTGCACATATCTTTTATTCCTAGCTATAATAAAAGCCTATACCCTTACAGACCAAAACATTTAGCTTTATAGGTGTTTTCCATTTGTCCAAAGAACTGCCAGAGGAATAGGTAATGAAGACCTAATTTATCACTTCATTAGACCAACTGGGATCAAAGATTCCCTTTGTGGTTTTCTGAGACATGAAAAAGAAGTAACTATGAAAACTAACTCTCAACTTTTCATTATTTTTACAGTTGCTTTTTCTTGTTTTCATTTCTCAAATATGCACAACTATGCAGGTGATGAAAATAAAATAACTTTGGTACTTTCATATTCAGAAAAAAGATCAGTATTTTCCTGTTTTCAAAGTAATTGAAAAGGTAGAGGAATATACTGAGCATATAACTGTCTCTTATATTTTTGTTGTTGTTGCTGCTGTTTTTGCTGTCACTGTTATTGTTAGCCAGTCAGTGAGGTAGGTCTATGTCATTTTCTTGAAATGACCTCAGGACTATCAGAAAGACGTTTAAACTCAGAAGACAGATTTTTTTTGGAACATAACAATGAACTTTTCCTGAAAAAACTCAGAAGAGAGAGAACAGAAATAGAATATAAATCTCTTCTCTTTCTCCATCCACTCTTTCCTTGCAGGGCAAGTCTTTTCCTCCAGACCTCAGTATAGCAACTCAGGGACCACCAGGATTACAATAAACTCTACAAAGTCCTTTTGAGTCCTTAGGAAAAGTCTAAGGAAAAGCCTAAGGATCTTCTGATCCCTCTTCATGTACCTGCTTCCAAAACTTTTGTAATTTAATGATTTTCGTCTGAATTTTTTCTGTCCTTATATACAGTTTCTTACTAATTTTTCTGTGTCCTCTTTCCATTTTGTCCTAGACCTTTAATTCAAGTCATGAAATACCCAAGAAAGAAACACTGAAATAGCTGCACAACAGCCTAGAGTTCCTTTTTTCTGGACACCTCATACAGCTAATAGTCCAGTCCCCTGTGCAAGGGAACTCTGTACTAAGATGGTTATCCAGGCATAGCCTGTGTGGTAGGAGAAAGTAGATGGAAGGACAGAGGTGATAAAGGAAAAACAAAATTAATGCTTCCCAGTTCATAAGTGCCTAACATTATATTTAGGCAAAATAACCCTAGAGAAGCTTACATCTCTTGTAAGAAATGCTGAAAGCCAGGAACATCACGCTGCAGAAGAACCAAAATTTAGCTTTTTCCTTAATTTCTCCTTTTTACCCCTGCACTGGGCAGAAGAGTATTGAGCACCAAAGAGGAGCTGGGACAGGGTGTGCAGCAGTGCCTCTGCACCTCAGCAGGAAAAATGAGCACAACTGCTCAGGTAATGTTGTCTGAAAGGCTTCTCTCCCTCTTTCACTGGTTGCCTAATTGCTTCCTCTCCCCTGAAGCACTAAGGAATGAGAATGAATGGAAGACATTTATGAATCTACCATCTTATCTTGGAATAAGATAAAGTAAGATGACTTATTTTCGAAACATAAATTGCAAGCATGTAAGACTGCTGTGTACGTAATTGCTGACATACCTGCTGTGACAGGGAGAAGTTCATGGAATAATGCATATTCTGTCTGGGTGAAGGACTTGCCCAGGATGCTGTCTAAAGTTCATGAAAGTGCTGAAATGCTCTCTTTTGAAAATTACATTTAAAACTTGCTTTTTATAATGAAGAAAAACTAATTCAGTGCACCTGGAACAGTAGAAGCACTACCGTTGTCTCCTTAACTCACTGGAAAATACTGACAAAAGAGGATAGAGAGCTTTACATTAACACTTCGTTATTTTACCTTGTCTATGCTTCGACCTGCTCTAGACGCAGTCAACAAAGTACTTCCTCTGCACGTTGCCCATCGGGATGAATAACTTATGCTCACAGTCTCACAGTATAAATTATCCTAAAGTTTCTCACTATTTGCCTTTTTTTTTAACCTCCTCACCACTAATGCATGCACCATCTCTTACTTTTTGGAAATTAAAAGAGAGGTTTTTTTGTAGGTACAGATACAAACTCATAGGAGTCGAGTGGTTCTCCTGCTCTGCTGTTGGATACGTTTGCTCTCCATGCACATTTTGGCTTGGAGAGCTGGACTCTTATTTAGGCTTTAGTTATGGTATTGGACTTCTGGTTTTCTATCTTTTTGGAGTAGATTTACCTTACATCAGCAACTAAACACTAATTGCATTAGACAACTAGAGAACAAGTCTGGATGGTGTAATTGGGTGTATAAAGCCATAGTTCAAGACCTTACTCTGCCTGATTGGACAAGCCCGTTTTACCACATACCTGCAGAATGCTATAATGCCCTCCACCCCACAACCCCAGGCAATTTTAGATAACTCTTTCTCTCTGCTTCATCTTGCTTTTACTAGAAATGCCACCCAGCTGAAATACATGGCATTATATTCCTTTTTTTCAGATACAAATCCACTTCCCAGGAGACTTTTTTAGCAACTTTACCAATGAAATATTTGTAGCAATAATAAAAGATAAAGACAAAGACAAGACAAAGATAAAGATGATAAAGATAAGAATAAAGATGATAAAGATAAAGATAAAGATAAAGATAAAGATAAAGATAAAGATAAAGATAAAGATGATAAAGATAAAGATAAAGATAAAGATAAAGATAAAGATAAAGATAAAGATAAAGATAAAGATAAAGATAAAGATAAAAAAATAAAGATAAAATAACCACACACACACAGTTAAGACAGTTTAGGAGCTTTTCAGTTGCCTTTAATGGTAAGAAAGTGAAGGTTTATTTTTGACTGAACCTTTTACTGAAGCAGCAATTCTTTTTATTTTCAACCAAGATGGGAGTGTCTGGAATGTTACTTTTTATTTTTAAAATAAGTCATCATTTTCACCGTCAGCACTCAGATAGGAGTCACATTGATCACAATACTAGTGGTTGAAAGGTCTGAGCATTTTTGTGGTTTCTTGAATAAACATCACTAATTCAATTTTGGTGTTCTCAAATTTGTGGAATGTGATATTTGGAAGGGTATAAGAACTGAAAATCATTCTACTCCAAGAAACAAACGCTTTCAATCTTATAACACTGGATGGAAAAAGGGCTTTTTGGTTTGCTTTGCTTTTTCCATAGAGGGACAAGAACAAATAAAGTCTCTGCAACACTTAACAGCAATTGATAAAAATGAACTTACTGATTAAAAGATTTTGTTTCTTTTAGATATTCTGATCATATTTAGCTCATCAATACTCTGTGTTTCTGTCCAAGGGTAGCATTCAGTCATGATATTGTAAAATGCTTTCTGTGAGTGATTCAAATGAAACAGGCTTACAAAGCTCCTAACGTTATTTGGACATGGTGGTTTCCGGACTCACAGTCTTGATTATCTGTTTCTGCTCAGTGTCTCCAGTTCATACTGCAAAAATCCAGTTCCAGGAACTAAGCCAATACTACAGCATTTATTTTCTCTGTGAAGTCTCTGAAGACAAAGAAGAGGTCTTTTCAAAATGCTGAAAAAAAAAAAAAAGAAAATATAAAAGGAAAAAAAAGACCACAGTTAGCCAGAATTGTCCTTACAGTTTATGCTGTGAGGAGTTCTGTATTTTCTGTTACTCAGCTGGCGTCACAAGAACTCACCTCTGCTGCTCTACCTGTTGCCAAATGGGACGCATTCATGAGGAAGCTACATTTGAAGAAAACAACATCTGGGAACACTACATACAGTAACTGTGCTGGTCAGAGGCAGAGTTTCTTCCCCTGGATGATGATTGTCATGTAAGTGCCAGGAATGCCTGTAGCTGCAAAAGTGTCATATTGCCACAAAACAGGGTGACTAACATTCTCTTTGGTACTGTTGAAAGGATCCAGGGCCCTTGACACCCTATAAACACTGAAAACTACTATTTCTGGAATACTGTCCATAGCATTTGACTCTTTAATTACATGTCGCTATTAGAAGACTTGCTTATGAGGTTTTAGTTTGGCCCTAAACTGTCTAGGACTGATGGTCCAAAGGAAAATGAATGAAGGCTGAAAGGATCTGCTATGGTCATTGACTTCGGTCCCTTGGTACCACTGGTTACTTGCCATGCAGTCACCTCCATAAGTGTCTCTAGCTACATTTAAAGAGTGATCAGGCTTTGCAGCCACTCCTACACCTCCAGAGCATTCGTTCTTTTAACTACTCACATGACTTATCTTCATGCCCTGTTTTTGCAACTTTTTTCTGGTGCCAAGAAACAAAGTGCTGAAGCAAGGGAAGAAGCAGAGGAGATTTTAACAGAGGAGACAGACTCACACATGCACACACAAAAACAAATAAAAAAAAGAAATGGGGAGAGGACAGAAGGAGAAAAGAAAACAAACAGTAGAGAGACAACAGGGAGACCATACTTTCTCACTGAATGAAACCAAGAGCTGCAGGAAAGAATTTAATAAATAGTAGCAGTTAAATGCTCAGTGGGGTTGACACCTACCCTCCCACCCGCCAGCCCTTACTGACGTGGCACTGGGCACCCTCTCCTGACCAGTGAGATTATCTGGATTAGAGAGTTGATCAGGACACTAGACCCATCAGTACAGTGGTAGCAAGAGTCAAGCTCTCATCTGTTCAGCCACAAACAAGCAGCCAGCACTCTCCTTCCCCTCCCTGTCACCACAGGAAGATCAAGGGTGAAATAACTGCTAAGAGAAGATTAGAGAGCTTTTAAATTGCATCTAACACCATGTCTTTCATCTCTAGCTGCAACTTTGCAGTGTAAATATCATGCTGTGAAGACTTAAACAGACAAAAATGTTGACCTGACTTTTTTTTTTTTTCTGCAAAAGATGTGAATTCCTTGCAAGAGGAGGGGTTCCCTACACAGCAACCCAAGTCAATGGCTTTCTCTTTCAGTACAAGAACTGATAATAAAATAAGTAGCTGCCTATATCCATTCCATCTAGGGGCTAATGGCAAATAAGCAAGTTAAAGGAAAACAAACTCAGAAAGGATTAAGGACAGTTATTAAAAAAACCTGAACATTCAGCTGGTGTGTTGATATTTATATAGAAATAATTCAAAACAAAATGAAACAAAGGCCTGT
Organism: Nipponia nippon; assembly: GCF_047370975.1. Classification (NCBI taxonomy): domain Eukaryota; kingdom Metazoa; phylum Chordata; class Aves; order Pelecaniformes; family Threskiornithidae; genus Nipponia; species Nipponia nippon. The sequence continues at coordinate 49,859,017 of NW_028262347.1, forward strand.
CTTTGAGTGTGGTAGAGCTGGAAGATTTGTGGCAGGACTGGTCTGCAGGAAACAAAGAGAAGTAACCCACCTAGCTGCATGCATTGCTGTAATTATGATCTTAAGCAGAATCTATATACAGTAATTCCCTCCTAGGTTTTTAGAGGAAAAATATTAATCTGGCAGAAGGTAAATTTGGCAGTTGGTCAATCAGTAATAGTGAGATGTGTGAGGAGAGAAAATTACAGGCAGAGAAAGACAAGACAGGAGAAGTCAAGGTATAGGAAGGGGTTTTGTGGTTTTTTGATTGTTAAACAAATTGGATTCCAGAAAAAGGGGACGACTGTGTGGATGGATGCTATCTGGAACTGATCTATTGATTACTGTGGCAAACACCAGAGGGGGAAAAAAAGGATATTTTTATAAATTCATCTCAGAATCATTTCTGGAACCACTATATGTTTCATTTTGATTACTGTCTTCCTTCTCAGTTTTGTAGTTGGTTCTCCTTCCTCATCTTTCATAATAGACAATGAGAACCAGGATAAGTAAGCGTGACCGAAGTAAAAACTTGACCTAAGAGTGGGCCTGGTATGTACCTAAACACATTTATGTGATGACTGAATAAATCCTGAGGAAAAGATTAGATTACAAGGCTGTGGGGAGGGAGAAAGGGAGGAGCATCCATTCATACATGGGAATTGTGGTGGAGGGGATACTCATGTTTTCAAATACAATCTTCGAAGTCAGGGCACACATTCAGATTACAGTCATTAGCACACTCGTTCACAAACAAAACAGATGTCAAGGTCCTCCCAGTCCCTTCAGTCCCCCAGACAAACAAACAAAATTTGCAGTATTTCACACACAGGTTACACAAAATTGCAAGTTGTCCTTTCCTCCAAAAGCTGCTTTATTTGCATGAGGCAGCAGCACCAGGCACGAGGTCTGTGCACACCACTGCAGTGAAGTATCAACCTGGCTTTTCACTTGCTTTGCACCACTGTGAGAACAGTGTGAGGGAGAACAACAGCCCGTAGTACACAGCTCCTGGGACGAAGCCTGCGCCACCTTCTGTGGCTGGTTTCACAGTGGCACTCTGGTAGAAAATAATGTGCTAGAGGTAGCCACTGCTATTATTATCATAGTAGAAGCAGTAAGCGTGACATGGTTTATTTTCATTCTCTTTAAATTTCAAGATTCAGAACTACCTGGCTCTGATGAATAAACGTTATCTGTGGCTATCATAGCCTTTACACAAGGGCTTCTTTTCTGCTTTTATTTTAACAAAAAACCTCTGAAAGCAATACTCCTCTGGCAGCCCAGTTATGTGTGTGTACGTGTGCGAGTGTGCATGGAACAAAAGGGTGGAGAGGAGCTCTGGGCTGTAGTTACTACTTGGAGTATATCTGTTTTGTACTTACTAACCCTCTGCTGCTTCCAAGAACAGCTCAGTAAATCATGCCTCTTCCACTGAAACTGCATATACACCACTGTATGTTTTCAGCAGGGATCCAGATGTGAGCAATTAGGCCACGCTGCACTATTATGCTGCCTCCCATATATGAGACATGGCTAAATAAGAATAAACCAGCTCCTTCTTAAAAATGTGCACTGTCCTTCACAGACAGGCAGTGGTTAGCCCTTGCTGGCAGCTCCAGCAAGCACTTTCCAAACTCATGATCTAAATGCATGCCTAGACTCATGTCCTGACTGCGTGTTGGGATAGGTCCTGTCGCCCACCAGCCCTCGCTTCCTTCTTGCTCTGCCAATGTGAAGAGCTCTGGCTCCGAGGCTGGCAGGCAGCTATGTCATGCAGCACCCCCCTTCTCCTCCCACCCCCCAGCCATCCCGTTTGGACAACCAGGAAAAAGGAACACTCTGAAGCATAATGTACCCTAGAGGACAAAGACAGCTATTTGGACTGAACCCACCAAGAAGAACATCCAGGATTGCTCTCAGTCCCTCTTGGATATGAGGTTTGTCCAGCACCTCGGAGGAAGTTATCATTTCCACTTGCTGTCAGTTCTGTGACGAAATCCCAGCAAAAAAAGCACAGCTAGGGAAAGCCGGTCTGCTGGAGAGAAAGGTTTAGGCCTTCAGTAATGTCTAAACAAATGGCAACAAGCCACTCAGGTTGAGTTTTGTTTCCTTGAGAGATTCCAGACTGCTCTGAATCCAGTAAACAAAAACTGCCACTGTGGAAGGCAGACATATTTTTCTTTTCTCTTGAGAAATTGTAGATGTTATTCTATGTTCTGTGGTGGAGAAAGTTTCTTGAAGCAACTGGAATGTCCCCACCAGTGAGATGGCGAGAGAAAGGCTCTAAGAAAGCCACCTGATTGCTCTTCAAAAAGACACTAGAGACGGATAGGCATTACAGAGAGACATTACAGACAGACTTTAAGACATTAAAACTGTAACACTGGATTAGCTACTAGTTGCTCACTATGATATCTAAAATGTTGTTCTAGTATTGAAATATTTGACGAGTCCACTGGACCAGGCTGAGCTGACACTAGCAGATGGCTGTGGTGAAGGTAATCAAGTCATCCTACTTTTCTGTCCCTAGATTTATTTTTGCAGCACGTAGACACATATTGAACTATAAAAGGAGCAAAGCTGTCTATGATAAAAGAGGGTATAGGGAGAGAGAGAGATAACTATTTACAAGGAAGTTTGACACTCTCCAACTCTCTTCAAGCTGTGAAAAAAATCCTTGGAAACCACTGAGAAGAAGGGAGCAGTCACAGGCTGGGTGGTGCAGCTCATGACTGCTGAGTATTTGGGGGATGGGGGGAAAACAGCAATCATTTAAATGGATGTAATAGTTTCAGTATTTTGGAAAAGCTGTATGTATTTACTAAAAATATCATATATACAAGGGGTATATTTTGCCTATCCAAAAAAAAAATGTTGGCCCTTTACTTCCCAATGTGTTTACATCACTTCTGTAAAGAGTCTGACACACACTAACATCCTAAACATTTCTGGAGTTCAGACATCTTATACCATAATCATACTTTTTTGCTAGATCTTCAAAAAATTGGCTGCAGGAATGCATTTCACTGTCTGGCTTGTGAAGGTTTTGGGCACCCTTGGCAACTACAGAACAGAGGTTTGGCTCTGCTTGCTGGCTAATCTGCCACCTGTCAGAAAGCCCTTTCCTTTTGGTGCAGATTCCTGGTCGACCCAGCCGAGCAGCAATGTTGAGTGCAGCAGGGAGAACTCCCTGCATTTCAGTTCCCCCACAGGAATGTCTGGGGCTGCTCCTCAGGAAACATCCTGCTCTAAGCCTGCAGGCAGCTGAGAAAGCAGGGAATGTGCTCTTGACGGCCAGCACACCCTCAAGAAACGTTTGTCTGCAGGTCCGGGTGTATTTGTTGACTACTTTGATCAGTCTGTGACAACAGCAGAGCCTTCTCAGTAGTGGTGGATTTCATTTACAGCACCCTTTCCCTCTCTAGACTCCTCTCAGCCTGTCTCAGCATGCCACCCCACCAGGCCACTTAGCACCTCCAGCAACATTTTTTCTTCTTGTGCTCTTTCCTGTGTTTTCTTCTTTTTGTCTTGTGTCTTATCTCCCAGATAAAGATGAGACTGTTATCCAGAGGAAGCATAAGCAAATAACATCTGCTTCATTTTGTTTTCTTGAGAAAGCACAGGTTACTGATGCTGGGCTTAGAGGGAAAGAAATGTAGGCAGCCTCTCACTTTGGCTACCATGAACAAACAGTGTTTGCATGTCTGCAGACAGTAGTAAGAGGTGACTTTTTAAACCTTCCCATGCTAAGATCATGGCCAAAGGCAGTATGAGAATATATTTTCTCCAACTATTTCAATGGACTTTGAATCAGACAGATGGACCATATGACCATGTCCATGGACATGGAGCACCTACAGCGTAAGACAGTAGTGTCCATCCCTACCCGTTCTGATCTTTGAACTTTCCCAACATTCATCAAGTGACCAGTAAAGAGACCTCTCCTTCCTGACTGCTGCACAAAACACCGTTCCAAAAGTCCTGTTCTTCACCAGCTACTTCCTGGGCTGGTCCTTTTGTCATTGGGTCTCTAATTTCAGTTAACTTCCCAGGTACCCAGAGTTTTACCTTGCAGTGGTCCCTGAAACAGGTTCACCAGTTTTTCATCACATTCACTCACTTCCATGCAGTCAGTTCTTCACCCCAACCAGATACCCTTTTTGAGACAGAGGAGTATTTGAACCCAAACTTCAGGAGCGAGCCCTGCCAAAAATTCTTCTTAAGATAAACATGACCGCCCCTCAGCTTCTGCTAACAGCTGTTGTAAGAGAACAGAGTTCCTCATGCAGGGTGAGAGGACAACCTTGTGTTTCAACTCCTCTGGCAGTATGATGAAAATAGGGGTTTGATATGTTGTGGAGGATTTGTAAAAATGAATGTTTAATTACAGAGTTTTTTCTTTTTTTCTTTTTCTTATAATTTTTATTTCAGCTGCAAACTAATGAAAAAAGTGGTAGTTTACAAGCTCTCCAAAGCTGAATGAATGGAACATTTCAAAGAAACAGTATATAAAAAAGCATCATATTTATCTCATGAAGTTATAACGTGGGCAGTAATTTATCAGAAACCTTCCTCTGTCATTTCATGCACAGTTCTTTCCAGTCCCTGCTACGTGGTATATTAACAACCCCTTTCTATCCAAAGCAGCGGTAAGACATGCTTCAAAACAGTGCACTTTTGTAAGACTTCGTGTGACCTTTCCATTCTGTAGGTCTTCCCAGAATAGGATGATGAATACAGTCTAGCTTGTTTGAATGTTGCAAGTGGTCAACAGTGTTTCTGTGGCATGTGGTGACTACAAAGCCTACTATAAAATGCATGGAAGGTTGTTGATATGACAAGTTATGGTGCTGGTAAAACTAGACAGCTGTAGCCCTGAAGAAGTCTTCTGCAAAGCCACAGCAGGGAAAAAAAACACACATCAAATCCAGTTAAAAGCTTTCTGAGACTGGCTTGAGAGCCCAACCTGCAAGAGTAAGTGTATAGCTTAGATAGATACCAACACTTTATTTTTGACCTGACTCCTAGACTGCCAACCTGGACACCAGGCAGCTGGGGAGGATGCTGGGGATGCGGTGATGGGGAGGACCACCATGGCTCCCTGCCCAGTGCCCCGCAGAACCAGCACACGGTGACCGCTTCCCAGTGCTCATGGTCCAGCAGCCTCTGAGCTAGACACAGGCTGCTCCTGTCCACCAGCCCCCCAGTCGCCTGTGCTCCCACATGTTCATTGAAATAGATGCAGTGACAGGCTGGGAAACCTTGCAATTCCTTGGGACACCATAGTTGTGTGGCCCTGGGTTTTAAGCAAGCGTTCTCTCCTCTTTTGAGCAACATCCATGTTGTCTCTTCCCCCTCTGCATTTCACTTCAAGATTTGGTTTTGTTTAACCCTGAAATGCAAAGGGAATAATCTAGGTTAAAAAAAAAAGAAAAAAAACAAAAAACAAAAAACAAAGGACCCCCTCCCCACTCCATATTCAGACACTTCAGCAGCAGCAAACCTGAGCATGGTTTTTCCATTCAAAGCCATTAACTGGCCTGAGTTTGCTAAAACCTGGGCTAGCGCACATGAAACATTCAGTGTGCCTGTGAACTGCCCTGCGGCTTGAGAAATTCAGAACCGGTCTGCCTATCTTCCCCCAGGAGTCCCCCAAATTTGCTGCCAGCACCGCCGGTGCCTTTGCGAGCCCCAACACCGCCCCTTCGTGGCTGGAGCCGTCCTGCGAGTGGCTGGGCCAGCGGCTCTGCAAGCTGCTGCCTCACGCACTAAAACTGGAAAGCACTGGTGTGTTTATGGAAAGGGGTGGGCTCCCCCTGCCATCCCGCCCTCTCCCCCTAAATTCCAGTCCGAGCAGGAGATCAGAATAAACGGGCTGTGTGTCCCCCTCCAAAACAGACTTTGCCTACACCACCCTGCATCCATGCCTCAGTCCTGAGCGGGCAGGAGCTCCAGCTGGTCACACAACTCTTTTATGACATTTTATCAGCTTTCATTTTGTTCTCTGAAAACCAAGGGTCCGCTTATGTGTGTGACTGCTTTCTCTTCCAGGCAACATGGTACAGCAGACTCAGTGCACATGTGTGCAGGGCAGGGGAAGAGGCAGCGATGGAGCAGGGCAAGAGTGCCTGTATCACACGTTTGCATCTCCTCACGTTCTTGGCAGGACCACTCTGTAAATTAGAGCACTTGCACAGTTGCTCTATTCTGCTTTTTTGCAGCAGCCAAGAATACTCAGTGCACAGCCCCCTCCCAGCCTGAGCGTGACTGTCACCCAATCCCTACCCAAAGGCTGTTAGAGATGTGGACAAGAGCCATTTTCCCCCCACATCCCTGCCTAGGATCCCACTCTTCCTTCATTGATCCAAGCGCGAATCACCAAGGGCCACCACCAGCTGTGCAGTCCCTTCACTTTGCCGGGGTGGCAGAAACACAGAGCACTTAATCACTTGTTCGGGATTTCATTTCTCCATTGAAACTTGAAACACTTTGCCATAAACAGTGTAACCAGATGTGGCAAGGCTCGGAGATCCTCGCATATCCCAGCACATCCCTTTTTAATGTAATGACAGGATGAATACCTGAGCAAACATGTAAAGCATCGGTCTTGCTCACCTAGGTGGGAACATCCCTTGCTCCTCGGTGCCGAAGTGAGGATGTGTTTCATGACTTCTCTTGCTTCCTGCAGCAGGCTTTTTGTTATCACATTTACTCTTTTCCAAGCCTTCCACCTTTTTTTCCCCCAAGAGGCTGATGGCTCCTTTATCAGAACCAGTCAGCACAAACTGCTGGATGACACAAACCAGATGGCCTGCATCCGCTTCAGACTGGGGCAAAAGATGGAAGCAAAAGATAATAATGAAGCACAGCTGGCTGATAAGCATGTTTAAATTTTGCAGAGATTAGCTGTGAGAACAGGAAGGAGTTCTTTCTCTCCCTTCTGTTTGTTTAGCATTCTTTAATTGTTTGTTTTTAGGATGGAAAGCATGCCCATTCAGACTTATCAAGCAAGTTAAAGCAAGGCACAGGGAGAAATTTGTCTCATTAGAAACATGAAAGCCCCATCGCAGCCAAAACTAAACAGGACTTTCCATTTCCCAGAGCCACGTAAGCTGGCGAAGGGCTGCTCGGCTCCTGGACGTCCTCGCTGGCGTTGGCCGGGAGTTGGGGCCGGTGGGGAGCAGCGAGCTCAGCCCGTGGGTCCGCCTGGCTCCCCTGGCTCCGCGACAGAGAGAGGGAGGGAGCGGGACTGCACAAGCGCCACCTCACTTACAGATGGGATACAGCAGCGCCGGCAGATTTCATAACTCCTCTCGCATGGCAAAATGCTCCGTTATTTATCTGGGCCGTTGCAGCGTGCACTGTAAGCACAGGTTATTCAGCAGCGAGCCTCTCCTGAAGTCAGCGACTGAGTGTCTGTGCCCGGTTTCCACAGATGTAAAAACAAGCTTTGGAAAATAAGTGTTTTTGTAAGAGGAACAAGCAAACAAAACACGTCTGAAGGAAACGTTGCAGTCTGAGGGACTGACGCTGCTGCCACAGGATGACAGGAAATTTTCCTGATGTGCTGCAAAGCAGGGAGACCCAGGCTGCCACCAGCAGCTAAACTGCCATTGCAAAATGGGGTGTTTCATTGCCCTTCTTCCTCTGTGTGCCCTGAATCTGAACCAGCCTCTGATCAGTTCCCACACCTGCAAGCCTGCAGTGCTTTCTGTGGATCCCTGCTGGTGCGAAAGCTGAGGGATCAGATCAGTGGTATACAACATCTCACTTCTCCCTCTTTTCTGACCGACAGCGCACACAGGAGGTCCTGCGTAACACGCTTGTACAAAGATTAAAGCAGAAACTCTATCCGCGCTCCCTGTTCACACCTGGTAATGGTACAAATGAAGAAAGAGGCAGCAGGGTCAGCTGTACTCTGAGTGCCTTATGCCACACCAGCGAGGCAAAGCTGTGGTGGAGCTGGGCTTCCACCGGCTGTGCATCCTGCCAGGCAGACAGAGGCATGCCATTGAATGTCATCACCCTTCACTGGCACCGCTAGAGCTCGGACACTCATAACACGTTGTGTTATAAAGCTTTGATTCAGGCCTTTAGGACTAGTCCTTCACTTGTCACAAGGGGCTTAGAAAACACCAGACCAGGAGGGTAATTCCGTGATGCTCCCCTCCTACTTTACCTTTAAAACAGTACCAGCATGAAATGGAGAACTAAACAGAGCTGTTGAAGCCAGATATGCTCTCAGCAGTCATCTCAGTGGAGAGAGGAGGGGAGAAAAGTTTTGTTCTGTGTTTCAGAATATATTAAGAGACTATTGCACTAATATGTGGACAAAGAAAGTACAACTGATAGAAACAATGTGCTTCTTGTGTTTTAAACGATGTGGTTTGTTCACATGAGCCACCCTTTTGGATAGCTACACAAACTTGTTTGCAAGACTCACAGTGCAAATGTACAGAAACCAGCTGTACTCATAAAGCTTGTTAGTTATGTTGGAGCCTGGCAATCCCCATGACTCAGCTGAACACCGACCTTCTGTTTCACCTATTGTCCCCCCTATTCTTGCAACTGCAAGAATTTTAGTTTCACGGACATTTATGAAAAAGTATCACTTTTTTTCTAAAACAAATCTCTAGGAGTTGAATAAGATCTCTGAAAAGCCTGTACTTGGCTCCAGAAGCCCCTTCAGCACAATGATGTGAACTCTTGTTAACATCCTAGTGGCGCTGCAGCCTCCCGAGGGCTGTGCTGCTCGGGCTCTGTGGGCCACGTTGCCGGGCGGGAAGGCACAGGGTGGCCGGGGGCCAGGGGAGGGCAGCTGGCTAAGGCCAGCACACCTCCCAGCTGTGCACAACTGCCTGGATGCTGCGAGCACTGCAGAAATGTAGCATGCTGTTTCTCTGACTTAGATTGCAGGAGGGTGATGAGAATGATGATTTATTTCACTAGGTATAGCAGATGAGGGCACCTTTTAAGACTGAAGCCTCCTAGGTAATTATAATCGGCAGTAAAACACAGAATTTGCCCTGAAAAGCTTCCTATCTAATTACACATATTACTCCAAAATTATTATGAAGCATTTTTTTACTGTCTGGGTTTATTTATATAAATGACGAGTATTTTAATAAGTACCTTAAGTACATATTAAAGTTTCAAAATGACACAAGGAACTGCAGGTGCTTTGTAGATGTCTGTTTTCTGTAAGATCATGTTTTTATGATAGCTTACATAAGATGAAGAAATAAATATACCTTATAAGTCATTTGAAGGCTTGCATACTCCCAGTATGTGTTTTCCCATTTCTACATTTAAAAATGTAAAACAAGCTGGATCAAATTCACACACTAGTGGTACTCGTGTGCTTTGCTGCAGTTGCTGTCTTAGAACCCAGAACATATCAATTCACTTGTACAACGTGATCTTTTTCTTTTCTAGGAGGGAGGATGGAAGGAGCAGATTTGAGGTGCCAAAATGTGAAGGATAGGCACTGATGCAGGAAAGCAAAGCTTCAACCAAGAAAAGTACCAGTGGGTCCATGTGGCTGCTGTGAGACCTGGTTTATTACCTTTGTACGACAAGGGCTTCCACATAGCAGAAACAGTAATAGGAGCACCGATACTCCACAGCCCAGAAAGTTGTAAATAAATATACTAATAATTGCTTTTTTTTTCACTGGTTTCAATAGGTCACATCTTTCCTCTCTGACTCTGAATTGAATTTTCCTCTGTGCTGAGGGCCAAGCATGTGACTCTTTGTAGCTGTAAAAAAGAAAGCAGCAGCAGACCCTTGGGGTATAGAGATATTACAGCAGCCACGCAACACATTTCTGCATTCAGAAAAGCTTTAGAGTTGGGTCAGGCAACAGCTACTAAGCAGGGACATATGATTTTTTTTTTTTCATGTTGTCAGAAGAAAATGTGGAACTGATAAGAAACACCTGTGGAAATGGAAAGCCATCTCAGAAACCAGGGTTTGTTTAGGTGATGAAGAGATAAAACCTAAAGGCATGTGTTGCAAGGCAAGATAATCTTGAACAGAATGTCTGTTTAAAAAAAAAAAAAGGACGAAGCAGTAGTATGTTACAGGTAATCGGCTTTCTGTGCAAAGAGAGGTCCTAGAGGATCATAAGGCAACATTGGTGCAGTATGTAAAACTGCATGAGCTGCATAGATGTTGTTCATTCATTTTTCTTCATGGAAAAATAATTCCATTTACATTTTTATTTGCATCTTGTAAATATTTTCTTGGAACCCCAGCAGGACACTGGAAAGCATAAAAGCACACATTACCAGCTGAACATATGTAACCAAGATTTTCTGTTCGCTTGCATGCAGCTCAGCCTATTCCATGTGCTCTGATTTAAAGCCCTGTAATACACTTACCACATAGGAATTCTGTTTAGCTGCATTTAACTTTTTGAGGGAAGATTTGTCAGGTCATTTGTTTTACTCAATCCATACATATTTTCATGCCTTTGTCCTGCTTGCTGTGAAATAAGCATTTTTAAAGGAAGTCAATCTCAATATTTCTTTTCATAGTCTGGAATGAATGCAGCAGTTAAATGATAAATACTGGGAAATGTGTAGTACAGTGTGGATTTAATGGAAACATTGCCGTGATTCTAGGCCTCGGTGTTGTGGCATTAAATCAGTCAGAAGACAGAGGCAGACTGCTGGTGTGTGTGATGCCCAGAGGAGGAGGCAGTTCCAGTAATAATTTTAGAGCCTGTAAAGTGACTCTAAAATGGAAATCTCAGCAGCAGTTCTAAGAGGGCCCAGCTGAAAAAGATACACAAGTGCATGCCCAGTTTTAAACACACAAGTAGTCCTGAAATCAATGAGACCACACACAGGCTTACAATGCCTTGAAGAATTGAGCCCTTAATTGCTTATTAACTGCTGCAAAAAGACATCAAGTTTCCTTTGTATTACTTAATATTAAAAAGGGCTTTGCCAACATAAAACATTGGAGGAGCCCAACCCAAACCAAATGCGTAAAGTGAGGAACCAAAGCAGCCTTGCAGGAGGGCTGTCTTTTGCTAAAATTCTCCCTTGTTTCAGTCATGTTGAGTTGCTCCTCCTGTTGAGATCCATGCTCAGCAGCACTCATTTTAGGCAGGACCACCAAATTACAGTTGCTTCCCCCTTTGAATGATGAGCAATTGACAAGTTCTGGAGGTTTGGGGAAATTTTTTTTTTTTTTTTTTTGGACACAAAGTTCTAATCAACCCCTTGTTAGCAAAAAAGTTATATCTGTAGAAAATCTTTTTAAGACCTGCTTGGGATGCCAAGCTTCTTTATCTGCAAGGGCATTTCTGCAGCTTCTCAAACTGTGTTAAATGAGTGGCAAATGAACTTTAACGAGCTGATCCTTTTGCACTGTATGAGGCAGGGAAGTGTTAATATCTCTACCTTACAGATGGGCAACTGATCTGCAAGGGGTCAGAAACCTCAGCTGCAGAAAATCTGGAAAGCTGAGCTGACTTTATTGGAGCTGCACTGATTTATACCAGCTGAACATATGGCCCCAGAAGATTAAGTAGTCCGTGTGAGAAATCTGTGGTACATCTGGGACACTCCAGGGCCTGAGTCACAAGATCATCCTTCCTGCCCATAATGCTCGCAAACTTGTCTCTACTATGCAGGAGCCTCTGCTAACTATTTCTCTAACCTCTTGGCAAAGCAATAATGAAATTGTTTAAATGACTGAGCCCAGGGAAAGTTGGGGTTAGCTTATGCTGTTGACAGAACTGCTTTCTCTGGTTACTTTGTGCATGACATTATTTTGTACAGGTAAGCCAAAACTATATAAAATATTGGATTATTGTATTTCCAGTCATATTCTAAACAGAAACATAGCAGAAGGAATTTGCAGTCCAACATGGGGAAAGAGTCTGTTAAAATCTTACAAAATGGCATCTGTGTTTCCTTTTTGCCTTAGTCCTGTGCCATACTGTATATGAGTAGCTGAGGGCCAATACGCCACTGCAGAGGTGTTTCCCTGCATACACTTTTTTTATCATCAAGGGTTTTATGTAAGCCCTGCACTGGCATATGCACATTTTCCTGGCTATCTTTTGCCCAGGCAAGAGGGAATTTTTGTAAATATAAAAGGTCTGAATAAAGTCAGGTATATACTTTAATAGGCTATTAAAGCACAATCATTTTGTAACTGGGACAGCTGTTGTAGCCACAGCAATATTTATTTAACTATTGCTCCAGGACAGAAAAACAAACAAACAAACAAAAAACCTAAACAAAAGCCCTTAAATCACAAACCCAGGCTAAGTCTTATTTAAGCAGGTTTCCAAAAAATATATATTGGGGCGAAGCCTGTACAGTTTATGGGGAAAGAAACAGTGAAGCTGTTCACTTTGGTTGATGTGTGGGTTACTGGGATACTCCAGACATGGCTTCAAAATGATACAATGTTAACTGGTTACAATGTTCCTGTTACAATGACAATTTCAGGTAGTGATAATGGTGAGAAAGGTAATGGCACCAATCAGTCGGAAGGAACAGAAAAATATAATGAAAACTCATTTAGAACTTCGGTTATTACTACTTTATATTTAATTAGCAAAAGGTTTCATATTGAGGGGATCAGTATTGCAAATGATGTGAAACAGTCATTGACCAATAAGCAATGCTGCACAGTGTTCCTAATTCCCAAGGTGAAAAGTAGAACTGTATTACAAAAAAAAAAAAAAAAGAACAGTCTTCTTGAACAAAGCAGAAGAATAAGCACATACCCCACAACACTGATCTAGAGAATGAATGAAAAATGTAATCAAGCTATTCCAGAAGTTCAGAAACACAAAACTTCTTTGTCAGTTTTCACAAAAATATGACAGACAACCTGCAAGATTTTTAGAGGATTAATATACTTACATACTTATAATATACTGTGAGCTATATTTATCTCAAATTCCAGTGTATTTATTTTAGTGGGATTTATTTTTAAAACTTTCAAACATTTGTTGAACTACCTCCTGAAAAGGGGTAAATATTAAGTGACCCTCCATTAAGGAGGAAAAAAAAGGAGAAAAGTTTGCTTAGCACCCATTTCCAGCCTATTATTCAACAACGAAGCAACATCTGTAAGCAGTTTCTCAAGCGCTCTGCGTAACCCAGCACCACCACCTGCTGTTTGGAAGGAAGATTCAATTTCCCTCGTCTTGCACATTAAATCTCCAGTACCATCCATGCAAAGAGAAACCACCCATTTCAAACACTCAAAGAAGAGGAGGATGACAAACAAACAACGAAACAAAAGAAAGAATTTCCCACCCCCAGTAATGTATGGGAGAGGCAGCTCTGCCCATTTTAACCATGGAGTGATCCTTCCTTGGATATGGGGTGAAGAAGCTGAACTGGTCATGCCAGCCATAACTGCACGCTGTTTCTGCTCTCTTGACTCTGGGTTCCCATGAAATCTTTATAGACTTTGGCAGTGCATATGACTTGCCTCCAGTGTGCTACCTGTCTTCCCCCAATTCCGGCAGCTTGCTAGCAAAATAGCTTATGTTGGCTGTATTTCGGCCCTTCTCTCTATGGGGGCTGCTGAAATTTCCTTGCATGATGCTTTCATGGGGAAGATCAAATGAATACTAGCCTCCCAGGTTTATAAACATGGAATACGATAAGGTCCAAAGCTTTTCCTTCAGAAAACCTGGTGAGGAAGCCCCTCATCCCTTTCCGTGGATGGGATGGAAAGGAGAATCTGTGCCATTTCCTTTTAATTAGTAATAGACCAAAAAGAAAGTAAGTTGTAGCTGAGTAGGCCCTAAGAAAGCCAAGGGAAGACATTCAATACCATTCTGCTGCCTGTATCCAAAGATGCAGCTAAAAGCTGTGTCAGCTGCACCTGAGAATCGGACCTGCCACTGGACTGTGAGAGAAACTGAATTACAACCAATGGGAACAACTGTGGGGGAGCCATGTTCCATATGGGCTATTAAATCACAGCCCAAAAGCTGCCTCTTTTTTTCCACCAGCTTTCCCTTTAGACAGGTAAATCTCCAGCTAGCCATTTAGGTCTATCTGCGTATCTAATTCTTTCCAGGACTGATGCTCTGTCCTATATCTTGTGCAGACATGCACAGAGCATGTTTAAAAGGGCATGTCACTGATTAATGGCAAACAGTGCAATTCTTAACAGATAGTAAAACATCCCCCTGCTGCTAATCAGTACTGTCAATGAACTGTGATGTTAAGCATGTGCATTTCTGTGTCACAAGTTCAGTGAAACTCCACGGTTTGGCTGTGGTGTCCACAATTCTCATTCACCCCAAAGAGGAAAGAGTTTGGGGTTTTGCGGGGCGAGGGGGCGTTGTTTTTTGTTGGGTTTTTTGTTGTTGTTGCTTCCCCCAGAAATGAGAAGTCTTTCGTGCTTTAAGGCTGCTATTTCTGCATTGTCTGTTTCCATTCAGCTCCTAAGTTGAGGTGATTAGGTTTTGTTTTATTTGCATGCCCAGCACGCACCTGGAAGTTGTACAACTAAGCTCATTATCAGGTTGATGTAGGTTACATTTTTCTCCTCTCCTGGTCTGCAATCCCAGAGCTGTTGCATGAAGCACAGCACAGCCTGATTACCTCTGAGCATCCAGACCTTAGAAGAGTTCCAGTTTGCAGTTTCTGCCCTCCCTGACTTTTGTCTTTGCTTAAAGCATTACAAGAGCTTAAGACAATTTTAAAACGAGAGGTGTTTGTGGTTTTTTGGTTGGTTGGTTGGTTTTGTTCGTGTGGTTTTTTTTTTTTTCCCAAAATGGAATAAATACATCCTCTGTACCACAGAACTGCAGGTACCTCAGTTAGCAGTTGGACCAGCCAGGTGGCACTAGAGCTGGTGGAGCAGGCACAGAGGAGCCTGCCTGCCTTACCGCTGCAGAGGACAGCCCTACAACAGGACATCTTGATGAGGCTGAGAAGTAAATATTGGACACATGGGTTGGAGGTCTCTTTCCAGCTCTTTTCTGTACCTACCACTGCAGCAGGGATGCACTGGGAATGTAGTTTGCAGCAACAGCCATTGGAGTGAATTAGCATACAGGGGACAAAAAAAAAAAAAGGCTTTATATCCACCTCATAGCTGAGATGTGGATCAAACAAGGATTGTTTCCCTCAAACACTGTTTCACAGACACCTGAGTGCATGTTCACCTTCACTAACTCCAGGGACTTCTGGAAGATGATCGGGTTTTAAGTACTAACCTCTTTCTGTTGGCTGCAGAAAGAGCTAAAGGCAATTATGTTTTAAATTTAGGTGCCCATATTCAGTGCCCCTGATCGAGTGCCCTGAGCTGGAGGCCACATCAGTACTGGCACCCCAAATGACTACAGGATCAGAGAGGACACAAATATGTTGAAATGGTTGTGTGTGTAAAATGAATATGAAACTAATACGTAAAATTTATCTAAATTTTTGTAAGCACTAAATGCATGCAGGAGAGGTCTGGAATATTTCCTACTATAACAAGCAGTGGATTTTTGTAGTGGAAAAGATGTAACATTACTTAGAAAATACATAGCAATAAAAAAAATCTGATAAATCCCTGCAATGACATACTACAGCACTGAACTTATCAGTGATTTTCAATCTGGGTATGCTGGGAATCCCCCTTTTGAAATGTTTAGTATTTTTTAAAAAAACAGGACACCTTCTAACTGCAAATATGCAAACTGTCAGTTGCATAACATGGACTGTAAACATGATGGAGCTCTTCACTGAGCAATAAAAGATGAAGGTATTTTCACTTTAGTTACCTGAAGGAGACTCTGAGTATATCTTTAAAAACACTATTGCTAAATAGTTTAAAATAAATGTGGTGTTCTCCAACTCTTGTGACTGTGATTATTTATTTAAACTGTTTATTATTGGATCAGCAGAGGTCAAAAGCTAACATCTATCCATCCTTTCCACCTAAAGGAAATTCCACTCTGATGTCTCTATGTGCTCTCCCTTGCCTTTTTAACACGTTTTTAATAAAACTGGACTTTCTGATAGCCTTATAGGCATCTAAGTGCACACACATCAACATTATCAAGGTTTACCTGGTTATTCGGTAACCATGCAAGAAGAAGATGGCTCTCAACCTTATGACTGCCAGAGAAAGAGTCCCTTGGTATAGACTAAATATGAGTATTGAAGAGAAAAATAGACTGTAATGTGATAGGAAGTTGGTGATGAATTTCTGATAACTTGTTATGACTTAAATCTAAGGGAAAGAGACCTTCCAGGCCCTTAAACGTTCCATGCTATATGGAATATTTTATTATTTTAGAGATCAATCTGAGTGAGATTTCCTAGTTTCAGAAATGCCTCTTGCCTCACTAAAAACATTACATTTTTGTCAAGCCTGAACTCTTTTGGAGATGAGGGCAAATGTTGAGGTTCTCCAGTAAGCAAATCCTCTGCCAAGTTCAGGTTTTCCAGTTTAATCATGTTACTAAAAGCCATCTTCTTAATGCCCTTCTCATGAATTTGATTGTGACTGAGATCACGCATTTCTAGGTCTGACAGGTCACTGAAGACATCAGTAGGAATTACTGATATTTTACTGGCTGCTAAATATAATTCCTTAAGGGCAAGGGGGAAAACTGTGGGAATGAATGCTCCTCAGTTGACTGAAGTTCATCTTCATCATGTGCAAAGATGTTAGGGAGTGAAACACCGCTTTGCGGAAGGATCGGTGGGTTTCCTGCACTGAGTCCAAGACTGCTCTGCAACACTGCAGGTGCTGCAACTGACTAGCCCCAGCTCCATGAGGGCAGCAGGCAGACCTGCCAGGATGCTCCTAAGATTACTGTCACTCACGTGAAAACACGCGAGCCTTTGCAAGCCTTCAGAGGCTTCTTTTATAGCTCCATCACTGATCTGCTTGTTCTTCAAGACCGAGAACTCTGGTGACAAATAGTTCTTCAGGAGACACAGCTGCATGAAATCTATCCTGTTATTCGTAAGCAGTAAATATCTGGCACTAAAGGGTATTCCTTCAGAGATATCTGATAGCCTTTTGTCTGAGAACTAAACCACTCTGAAAATAAGATAAGAAAAGTGAAACCATGACTGTTGTCAGCAAAAGAAGAGTTTCAAAACTATTTGTGTGTAAATTCCTTTCTACAATCCATTTAGCTGTAATAGATATATTGTCATTTACTTCTCTGTATCAGTAGTATGAACATAAAATCGTTACTATTTACAGTTGGAGCATTTGTCATCTGTCCTCAATATCTTTTATAAACTAGGTTCTCTAGGGTTACATCATTTGTTTTTATTTTGAGCTTATTTTCTCCTTTTTTTTAAGCATGTATGATGTATGTTCTGACACTAGTATCCCTCTCTAATGCTCTTTGAGCATCTGTTTTCTACATTTTTACAATTTTTTTCATGAAAGGGAAAATTATTAACTCATGCTTTGATGTGTGCTGATGTACGATTTGTTCATTTGGTAATCACATGCATGTGATGTATAACTACACAGGGGTTTTATACTAATGCGTCTCTAGTTATTTATGTCCTATGGTATGACCATTACTCGCCTGTGACTTTCCACCATATATCATCAACATGTATAGCTACATACCTTGTGTGTAATTATTTTTAAACAGCTTATGCTCAGAATGCAACTAGATGACTTTATCTGGAGGGCTCAACTGCCAGAGCAAGCACACTCTGGAGGGCAAGAGTCATCCTCAAAAAAGGCTGGTAATCTGATCGTCTCATCTTCTGCATCCCTATAGCATGATTGCTTTTCTTTACGTTATTCTTCTGCCTTTCACTCCCTTTGCTAGCTTACTGCTTGTTTCTGAGCTATTTGTCTTTGCTTTTGCTGTTTTAATAGTTCTTGGACCATACATCCTTTTCTTTTCTATTCTTTTTTTAACTCTTCCCTTTTCTTCCCTTTGGTAGGAGGAACGTTAGTGATCCTTCTCCTGACATTTCTCTCTGGACTAACAGCCTGACTCTCTGGCATGAGAAAACACACACCCTTGCTTGATTTGTGACTTACACTTCTGCCAGCTGGAAGGTGCCTTTGACTGTCTGTGGAGAGAGAGGGCCTGCTTGGCTGTACTTGGACGTTGGTAGTGATGCTCCTACCCAACGGACTAGCCTTGATCTCTTCAGGGGATGCTGCAGAGGCGCGTGAGGTGTAGCAACAAACAAGAAGATCACTCATTAATGCACAGGCTCTACCCTCACGTTCTTCTACAGGAGCAGTCTCACCCGTGCATTTTAAGACTGAGTTAGTGCTATTATGTTTCAAATGCAAAATTGCATTTTTAAACTCCTCATTGAACTTATGAACTGACTGGAATGTCTTCACTGGAATTTTTCCTGTTTTCAGGATTTTTTCTGTTCCTCCTCCATTTGTCTCTGTTAAGGAAAAGGCACAAACGCTACTGGAAGAAAGACAGGAATACATAAAACCATCAACAATAAATCATACAGTCTATTAACATAAAAGCCTGTGGATTAAATTTTTAGATGACATAAATTAAGAAAACTTTGCTTGATGCTTCTGCTTCTTTTGTGATTTATACCAGCCCTGGGGACCTGGATCTTCTGGTAACAGAGGATCTAATTTCTTCTTCCGTTACAAATGCTCGTGGATTTTGAAGCTATTAAATATATTTGTTGTATTTCAAGACGGGTCAGAATAACATTGCTCTTTAAACTGGAAATTGCATTTAACTCGCCTTTTAACATACTGTCAAGTCACCTCAGTATCTTTAGATACATGGCACATGAGACTTCCTGTGCTGAGGACACAGATTGCCAGGGAGGTGTAGAATTAGTAAAACCTTGTCAGACCAAAACAGTTTATCCACATCTGTTGGAACTGTGTTTTTTAAATACTGAATTTTTGTCTGTCTACTCCAGGGAAATAAAAAAGAATGGAATATTTATAACAGCTATTTATTTATGTCCATTCAATTATAATTAAGAAATTAATTTCTGAAATTGTTGCATTCTTCCCTATCTCTTTGTCCTCCATCCATCATTTGTCAACAGACAGTTAACTAGGCTATCGAGTGTCTCACAAGATTTGTTTTAACTCCTTGTCCTCTTTTAATTTCTGAAAGTACTCTCATCCCAAATATTCAGATAGAAAATCTAAGCTTACTTAAAACTCATGGTTTTGTTGTGCAGCTGAGAGGAACAGAAGTAATATAGCCATAATGATATCTTCATCCTCACCAGGTCAAGGAAAGTTTCTATCCTTTGCTGAAATGGATATTCAAAAAAAAAAAAAAAAAAGGAAAGAGTTAAAATATCTAAAAATTAAATTGCAATGAAAACATTTCTTGCAAAATTCCTTTAGTTTTACTCTTACTTATATCCTTTGAATATAATCCCCTGCAGCCTTTCATTTGAACACAGAAGTCAGCTAAATCCACTGTGAAGATCGCTGTCTGGCACTGCCCGCTGCCCTGCAGGCAGCAGCAAAGGGCATCCTGTGGAGCTATGTGCCTTGGGCTACCTTTCCCAACTGGAGTGTTTGCCTGGAAATGTCTCACATTAATGCTGACTTGCAAAAAAATTAAAAGTGACCTCAAGAAGGTTTAGAGACTTAATAAAGGGGCAGGGCTGATGATGTCACCACCTTTGTAAGGGATATGTTTGACAGTGGTTTGAGTCATTGCAAGATTCATTATTGCTTCATTATTGCAGTCTCAGAAGCGAATTTGGAAAGACACAACTGCTTGACAGGAATGAATCTCTAACGCAATATCCTAACTTTCCCTGTCATGCTCCCTGCAGCTCTCCAGGATAATACCCTTTGGTAATTGCCATAGCCCCTGCTGCCTGCAACCACAATACTCCCAAATGCCTTGCTACAGAATGTCCCATTTTTCTCTCTTTATGTGAGTTTAACTTCCTATAACATGCTCAGCTTCTTCCTATGCCACAGGTCTCCTCTGAAAACCCTGCTTTTTCCCCAACACTGCCCCAATAGAGCATTTGCAGCTCTCCTTTCTTTCTCCTGACTAACTCTGTTTAGCCCACAGGTGAGGACAAGATACAAGATGTGCTGGCAAAAGGAAGCTATAACTGTACTGCCTGGCAGACTGCTCCCCCGGTGGGAGCCCTGTCAGGGTTTCTTTTCCTCATCCAGCTGCTGATTTTTTTATGGAACTTGTAAGAGCTTAGTATTTAGTTCTCTATCAAATCTGATGGAACTTGGACAATGGGATTAGAAGGTATAGGGTTGGGAGACAGACAAACAGTATGATTGAGTAACGTCAGTTTCGTCTTTTGAAACAGGGTGAAAGTAGGATGAAAGTAACTTAAAAATAGTGTGTCTTATTATTAGTTTATGTAGCAGACCATAATTTTAGCAGAAGTTTTCATCCTTTAAGAATTATCTGAATTTTCCGAGGAAAGACCTCATGAATGAGATTAATGTAAAAGTCAGGATGTCTACAATAAGCCAGATATTTTTAATCTATCATTAATGGAGAAAATTAAATTGCTTTAAGTGTGTTATTTATCCCCTTAAAAAAAAAAAAAAAAAAAAAAGATGTCTAAAATAGATTAGGAGTTGGGATTTCCAAGCAAACACAGAATGAACTGCAAAACCTTCAATTTTTTCCCATCATAATTTTATTTTGCAAACTCTTTCCCCTAACTACAATGAAGGTATGGTTAGGCTTTCTTACACCCTGTAAGTTATGTTGCTTCCAAGAAAACAAAGACTATTAAAAGAACAGACTAGGAAAAAAAAAACCCTTTTGAATTAATAGAAATTGATATCTTTATTGATAAGTAAGAGGGAGAGTCATTTTGTTAGCCAGTATGAAAATTAGAAGGATTTTCACTGATTGTTTTTTTCATTCTTTTAATCTAAGATACACATTTCTGGTTGTACAGTAACTGCCTAATAATTATGTCAAATAGATTTCCTACCACTGTATTTTCATAGAGATCTTTCACGACCCTGAACTGCTGCACCTCAGACCCCTGTAGCATCCCACAGTACCGCTGCAGCCCACGCTCATGTGAGCCCACTGCACGCTCCAGCAGTACCCATCATCTGTGCTGCTGAGAGCAAGGAAGAGGAGCATGAAAATGCTCTTGGCAGGGACAAGAGCACTAAGCCTCATTCTCAGCTTGGGCCTGTACCTTCCCAGCCAAAGCCCCTCTCCATTGCGGGGTGCCCCATGAGAGCTTTGCGCCCGCAGCCCCATTGAGCTGTATTTACCCTTTGCCCTGACGGTCCACAGGGGTTCTCGTGCTGACAGCTCTCTACAGTCTTCAGAGGATTTCAGGAAGGGTGCTAAGCGCAGTGCTTTGCCAGGAAGGTTTCCACTTAGATTCAACAGCATCTAAATGTTTATATTAAGGGGGGGTCAGGATGGTTTTGCAGCAAAAGCAGAGGCCACAAGTCAGACCTGGATGCTGTTACAACTCTGACAGGGGCTTTCTGTGAAGCTGTAATGTGAGTGTCCTGCTCCTCATGGCTGAAGCAAGACCTCTACAAATGCATGCAGGCAGCACCGCAGACCCACAGGTACCAGTGGGGCTGGGTAGGGGAGACAGAGCCAGGCAGGTTCTAGCCAGGGCCAAACTGAAGGTCAAAAGCATCCCCTAAAACAGAGATATAATCATAATGCTTGCCATTTGTACAGTTTAATTCTTTAGTACTGCAAACTGTTCCGGGACTGATGACCAGAAGGTTTGTATAAGTGCTTCAATTTCTGCGCCACCTTTGCACAGATTGTCACTGAATTTTAAAAAAGGAAAGAACAATGTTTTTGTCAATTACAGATCTCCATTAAAAAACCCCAAACATTTTGCTGATTGACTGAAATAATTAGAAAGTAATTATATCACTGCCTAAACATTTTGATTTCAGACAGGTAAGATGAAAATCCAGCAGTCATTTTCCTCCTGAATGCTTGCAATAGGAAGGATTGCCTCAAGGCTTTACATTACAATTCTTCCACTGTGTATTATTTTTATAATCATTTCCACTCCAACTACGTGCTGACATTTACATATTATGTTACAGGTTTCAGCATGTTCCCAGCTCTGACTGTGTTTTGCACTGTAGGCTAAATTCTTCTGTTATTACTGCTGTTATTTTGCTAATGTGTATGCCTGAACTGTCCACAAGGAAGATGCTCTGGTCTGATTATATGCTTTGCTGGGATTAAAACTGGCTCAATTAATAATGGTCAGTGATCAGAAGCACCTCGCAGTTAGGTTACATAGCTTAACATGACAACATAATTCTTCTGTCTTCTTTAACAAGTCACCTGTTCCCAGAATGACATACTTCATGATATAAAATAGAGAAAAGAGATACATATTTTGATAATGGTATCATTAAGTAAACATACTTAAATCCCATGGAAGTCTTCTTTATTATCACACACAGCAGCACATTAGCACAGAAGTCCCAGCTGTGAAAAATAAAGTGGAAATTGAATGGTCACCCTTTAGCCTATTAAAGACAGAATATCCCACTTAGTATTCCCCTGTGGCTAGGGTAGGATAAAACCATGTGATGGTATGGTGGCATTTTCATGCAGGGCTCTGTGAAATGCCATTGACCCATGTGGAATGGGCTGCTCATGCAACACCTATTCTTCCTTCTTCCTCAGAGGGGTTTCTGCCAAGGTACAGATTCTCATGTCACCATGTCTACAAAAGTATGTATCAAGCTAGAATAGGAACAAATTTGGAAGCCTCTATAAGGCCTTCTGGTAGCTGGATAAAAATGCTGGTGCATTGTCAGGCTACATCAGAAGTCTGACTTCCTCTCCAGTAGTGCTGGAGGAGCTTCAATTTAAGTATTAATTATCATAAAACTCTTCCCTTCAAGTCTTGAAGTCTTTTCTTGTAAGATGTTTTTCTCTGTGATTGATATTATTTTAGCCTCTATTGCAGATCAGTTAAGTGACATAAAAAACAGGCAATATTACTGGGTTCTGGGGGGAGGCAGGGGACAGGGTTAGGTTTGCTGTGGGCAATAAGAATACCACAGAAATGTTACATCCAGGTCTCATTCACAAGTCATGGTGGACATGTGAAAGGCAGAGAAGTCCAAAAAAGTTCATGAGAATGACTGAAGGATTTGAGCATCTGTTTTCCAGGAACAGACTTAAAAGGATCAGTCTGGTGAGAAATACTTAGGTGACATGATCACAAATGAGTCATAGACATGGACTGAAAAAAGGTGAAAAAACATTTTCCCACCTAGCAAAAGAGGTCAGACAAGATTAAATGGCTGAAAGTTGCAACCAAGACAGTTTGTAGGAAAAATGCAATACCTGTTGATCGTAGAAGGTAATTAATTATTGCAACACCTCATCGAGCATTGCAGCTCATTCTACAGTAACAGTCTGATCATGGTTGGATGTTTTCCTAAAAGACATATTATGTTTCATACAGGATTTAATATGGAAGTCCCATTGCTTATGTAATACAGTAATTCAGAGAAGATGTTCACAATGTTTCTATCCTTAGAAACCTGATCATATGATCCTTGGCCTACCAGGCAGTTCCTTGGGAACCATTACTCATTGGTACAGAGGAGAGTTGTGCCCTATAACCCCACGTCTGACATGCTCTGTTTCTCTGAGACATTGAAATGCCACCATGTCCACTTTCAGTAGTTTTTAGATAATAATGTTTTTCTATTTTAATCAACAATCATTCTCATTTTCACTAACTCTTCATTTACTTAGTAATTATGCATAAAGGTATGTGTGTAATCCCCAAAGGATTTTTTTGCTACTTAAGGTGATATTCAGCTTCAGACAGAAATACTGAAATTTGAGCTGCACAGAGGGTCTTGAGTCACTGCTCCTTGCTAGTACAAAGTGGGAGTGGGTTTGGTACATGTGGGAGGTGGTGTGTCACCTGAGGAACACTCCGAACAAATATTGCCAAAGCAATACATTTTACTTTTTATTTGCAAATGTATCCTCTTATTGCATCTCCCCAGGCTCATGACCATGTTCTTTAATAAAGGTTTTCTTTATTACATCTTAGTCTACCTTTATACTGATAGAGTAGATGTGCCTGAGAGCCCATGATCATCAGGCCAACAGTCACAGAAATAGCCAGCACCATACTGTGTAAGTGTTCTTGTCTTTCAAAGCAGGTAAGACACCCTTCCACATCCAGACTGCCTGGAGGAACAGCTCCTGGCCCCTGCTATCACCAGGGCTAGGAATCATCTGAGACAGTGTGAGTTGGCCTTGGCCAAAATTGTGCCAGGAACTGCTCTAACTATTTATGAACATAGCCTACAGTCTACTTTCAGCTGAGAATTAAGAAAATAAACAAAAATGATTAGGCTGAAGATGGAAAAAATCATCTAGACAAGGTGAGGAAGCTGGGTAATTAATGCTTTGAGAGCTTTTGCTCAGCTTAGCAGGGGCCCTTCTATAGGCTGTGAATGGAGGAAGGAGGCCAAGGAGGAGGGCAGGGACCAGCGGCCACCAACCACCACAAATTCCATCTTGACAAAGGCTCTGTGTCAGACAGCTTTAGCAGAAGGCCTCCCACAAAGCATACGAGAAACTATACTGCTGAAAAGGGACTCACAGAAAAATTATTTGTGACCCAGACCTCCCTCCATCTGGAGCATTGTGTTTCCAGGGAGACAAGTGGCGTGGTAGACACAGGTTTTCTGCTGATTTTCCCTGAAACTTAATTTTTGGCTCAGGTCAAAATGCAGTTGAATGAATCAGAGATTAGTCAACATGTATATCTTGGTGTTGTCATTTCCACAGTATTCCTTCCAAAAGCAGCCCTTCAGAAACTTGTTTATTTGGATAGAGTGCTAAGGTAGCTCATATACTCAAATTTTAAGTAAGTCAAACATTTGAGGCTTGCTAGAATGAAAAGTTGGAAAAATAGCCTGAGCTAAAACATCTTACTTGATCAGTTTTCCTTGTGTCAGCCACCTGTTGCCTCCAGTATCTGAATCATTTGACCTGAATATTTAAAGTATGTATATATTAAATGCATAGCACATGAGCAGACCCTGAAGGGGGTAGCAGTACATACTGTACCTTGGCAGTCACTTGTGATACCTATGCATATTCAGCTGTTAGCAGTGCTGGTACCTGAGTCTCTACTTCAGGTCACCAAAGAGGTGTGAGAAGACATGAATGGTTACAGATGACACAAATCTCACCACCAAAGCACTCAAAGCATATCTGCTTGCCAAGCTAATAGTGTTTTCTGTTCCCATCTCACAATTTCCTGTTGTCTTACCATCTGGCCACACAGCTGAGGTACAGGGTTTTGTGGTGCTGCATCTCCAGTGAAAGGGAGCCAAAGGCAGGCCCAGGAGTCAGAGAGAGTCCTACACCAAAGCATGGGAGTATTGAGTAAAACTCATTTTACAGCCCATTTATCGGCTAGGGAAATATCTCAATGTTCTCAGACTTGATCCAAGTGCAGTAATACAGGCACAGTGAAAAGCAAAGCTTTCTGTTCAAAAGTGGTCGCAGAGTTTCCACCTTGCCTGCCAGTGAGATAGTACTGCACTGTAATTGGGGAGTGTTGTAAGATTTTCGAAGCTGTGAAAAAATTTCAAGTTTCCAAAAAAGACATGCCTTTCCTATTACTTGGGCAAACTTTCAAGCACAGCTATATACCTTCTTTAGGTTATATGCCAGTTTGAAGAAGCATAAGGGTCCCCCGAAGTCTTTTTTCCCCTGAGTTAAGGGGCAATACTCTTCCCACATGTCTTTTTATGAGCCTTGCCACAGTCACAGTAAGAAGTTCCACTTTCACCAATGTCTTTTTATCCTTCCAAGCTGTTTCCCCAAGGAAAGGAATGCTAACAAACACCATGGTTTCCATCCCCTTCATCATGTCAGTACATAGCTGTCTTCCTGACACACTGCGTTTAGACTGACTACTGCCAGCTGACATTCATCTTATTTGAACCTCTCTCCTCCCCTTACAAATCCTCCCTCCTTTTACTTTTCTTCACTGCTGTTGACAACTGCACCCTCTCCTCCCTCTCAGACTCTCAGATTTCTTGTAATCTTCAACCCTGCCTCCCCTACATACAAGTTCTGGCAAAATATTGTTCAGGTACTGTTCGGGTTTTGTTTTGCTGTGTTGTGTTCTGGGTCTTTTAACATTACAAAAAAGTGACTCTTCATTGAAGTCTTAGGATAACAAATTGCTTATGTTTTGACAACTCTGGCTCCACATGTTGTAACTTTGTCCAGTCTCATTTTGACTATACTGATGCCAATGCCCTCTAAACAGCTCAAGAGTTCAAACTTCAATCTTAGCCTGTCAAACAGGGCAAGTTACCCTCCCCATTGACTTGGTGGTCAATTCAGTCTCTTGTTACCCCATGCAATAAGTTTAAATTTCTTAAACCTGAAGGTCAGCATATTGCAGACCAGCTGCAGAGTTCATAACCGATTCCTTCAGTCCTCATGCTAGCTCCAAAACTTCTCTTAGTTTCTTATCACAGCACACTTTTTTACCTTGTTTTCTAGGATGTGCTAAATAATCACGGTAAAATCATGTCTTACCATTTAGTTACAATGCACAGACTTCTCCCTGGCTTTCAGAAGGGACCTCTCTGACAGATGCAAACGTTCTGCTTTTGCACATCGTGAATTGTCTCAGATTGCACAGAGAGGGTTTAAGACCAAGGCTGGGCTAGAAATCCAAGCCTGCCAGCCTAGAAGCTCCAAAACCCTAGTGGGATCTTCTAGCTGAAGTCATCAGCACTCAGACCCACCTCCCCCACTCATCAGTCCTCAGAGAATAAATTTTAGGCCTCTGCTTGCTCACTTTCCACTCAGCACTGACTACATCATCCCTGTGGGTCACTCAGGAAAAGTGAAAATAAATATAGTCCATGGCAACTCCTCCTAGATCATTCTGTGTCTGCTTTCTGCATCATAAATGGTGTGTTATATGGCTTTCTTGCCACAGCTGTCTTTTCCAGCTCTGAGTGCTTTATCACTGCACCTATTCTCTCCCATTAGACTGAAGTTTGCATCCAACTGATAAATCTCATAAAAGATTTTCTGGGATTTAGCACCTCCTCAAGAGCTAACTAAGAAATCTACTGCTGACAAAAAGAGAGAGATACCCAGTGCAACTATATGGGGATGTTTGAGCCCAAGACCACCTGTATTCCACTTTTGGTTATTCACTCTCCCCTTCTTTGAGCCGAAGAGTTGTGTGATCATGCACATCTGTGCAAATATAGCATGCAAAGAGCCCCTGGAAATCCGTGTCAGCTCACTCTCTCCTCCTTATGGTTTTGGCTGGAATGGAGTCTGATGAAGGACAGAGTCAGCTTCAGATAGAAGAGATTTATCAGCCAGCCTTGCATGGAAAGTATATGCTGTCTATGGGCTTTCAACCAGACAGCTGGACACACGTCTGATTTTGTTTTCACTTCCAAATCTAAAATAGCTTTAGAGGTCACACCAGTGTCTACCGTTCTTTTTTTCACAGCTGTGAAGAAGTCACTGACATAGTGGAGGAAAAATAATATTGAGGATGACCCAATGTTAATATGAAAAAGTACAGAAATGTATCTGAAAACTCAAGATTAATTTATTTTAGCTGTTTCCCTTCTGGGACCTGTGCATGTATATGCGGTTGGGTGTGATAGGGAGTGGGGAGGAGGACGAGGATGGTAACGTGTGAATGAGTGAGTCTATCAGGAGGTACCTGTGGAAAGTCAGCATTTTTCCCATATGGAAAGAAAAGTCCCCGAGAATTAGGTTCACAGTATGGGCTGGTGAGTATATTCTCATAGCTGTCTGGGCTGGTATTTGTGAGGGAAGATTGGCCTCAAGAAGATCAGTTTGTTTCCTGGGAACTGGAAATCTTGTTTCTTTCTTTTATAGAAAAGGATGTAGTCTGGAGGTCCAGGAAGATTTCTGGGGTGTTTGTGGAGGCAAGTATTATCCCTCAACCTCTGCAGTACTGTGGCAGGTGAGTCATAAACCACAAGTCTCCAAACTGCAACTGAAAGCATTGGTCTGTTAAGCTGGCAATAGTGAATGCCTCCATGTGTGAGATAGAGAGATTGACACAAGTTCATACAGCCACTCCATTGAAATGGTTCAAGTGAACTGCCTTCACTCTCAAGGCCCCTAATGGTTTATCTCCATTCAATCCATCATGTTCACCACTTCATCAGATGAGATGTCCTTCCATTGCAGTCAGTCACCACTGCCCAGCTGCAAGTTTTTCAAGCAAGCATCTTCAGTTTTCTCCTATCTGATCCACATCCTTGGGAAGAGCTTCCAGGAATCATACATAAATCTATGTCATTTCCCTTTCCCTTCCTCCTAAAAGCCTATTACCACTGCTTCAAAGCCAGTTGAAGCACTGGGAGTGCTTAGCTTGCTGTGTGCTGAGGCCACTACTTATCACATTAACATTAAGGTAAGGTCTCCTTATTCCTCTCCTATAAATCTGTTTATATTTTTCCCTTGACTAGAAATGCCTTTTTGCTTGGTGTATGCAGTTCCTAAAGTCGCAGACTCCTGGTCCAGGATTGGGCTTTCATGCAACATTGAAACAGAAATAACTATAAAGAAAAGTGTGAGTGTGTGTCGTGGTTTAACCCCAGCCAGCAACTAAGCACCACACAGCCGCTCGCTCACTCCCCCCACCCCAGTGGGATGGGGGAGAGAACTGGAAGGGTGAAAGTCAGAAAACTCGTGGGTTGAAATAAGAACAGTTTAATAATTGAAGTAAAATGAAATAGAATAGTAGTAATAGTAATAATAATTTAATAGTATAATAGTATAATAATATAATAATATAATAATAATATACAAAGCAAGTGATATACTATACAATTGCACACCACCCGCCGACCAATGCCCAGCATGTCCCCGAGCAGTGATCGCTGCTCCCTGGCCAACTCCCCCCAGTTTATATACTGAGCATGACATCATATGGTATGGAACAGCCCTTTGGCCAGTCTGGGTCATCTGTCCTGGCTGTGCCCGCTCCCAGCTTCTTGTACACCGGGCCGAGCATGGGAAGCTGAAAAGTCCTTGACTAGTGTAAGCACTACTTAGCAACAACTAAAACATCAGCGTGTTATCAACGTTATTCTCATACTAAATCCAAAACACAGCACTATACCAGCTACTAGGAAGAAAAATCAACGCTATCCCAGCTGAAACCAGGACAGTGTGCATGTGTGAGAGTGGGGGAGCATATTCCCCCACATTTCTTGAGTGCAGAGCAGTAAAATATATCAAGAGGGATAAAGATAGTAATTTAAATTTAGTTTAGTTTTGTTTGTCAGATAAAAAAACTCTCTGGAGTTCAGATTTGTTCCATTGTCCAGTGCTTGTCAATGCCTTGCCAACAAGAGAATACAGGATGAAAGATTTTATTTTTCCTCTTTCAGGTGTAACAAAATTGCTCTCCAACAAGTAAGAAACCAGAAATTTAATTCAGTTTCTTCCTGAGAAGGCAGCTCATTAACCTTCCTGATAGAAGAAAGCAGTCTGTTAAATGTTGCTCAGCAGCATGCCAGAGCTTCAAAGAGATAGTACTTTCCTTCCTAGTGGGGCCTTATTCCTAAAGTATGCACTCATAAAAAATGAGAATTTAACACAATGAACTCCTGTGGTTTAAGAGTTAGTTGGAGCTAAAAATGTAAATAAATTCTATCTACTAGACTTTGCTATCAGTTAGATCAGTATGCTCACCATTGAGAACATGTGTTTAAAGCTTCTTTATTTATCAGGCAAAAAACCAGAGAAACCTTCTACGCTGACGCTAGAAAACAATAATCTTACAATGGGCTTCCTTGCATCTATCAAGTTCAAAGAAGAAAAAAAAAAACAAACTCACATCATGAACAATAAACATAAATTCCAGTTTGACTAATGAATGGGTGCACAGAAACTCATCTGTTAACAATATCAGCTTACAAAATCAACTTGTTTAATGCATGTGAAAACATGTAGGAGAGATCACACACCAGCAGAGCTATTTAAATTAGAAAAACTTGTGCTTCAAGCAGAGAAGTTTTTGATCTATGATTAAAAAAAAGATTATATTGGCCATAGTATGACTTATTTTGTTATCAGACCTCAGCTCAGCTGACACATTAAATCATCTCTCTTGTACCTATTAGACATGGAAAAAAAACAGATCCAAGCCTTAGTCCAAACTTTAGGAAACTTAGTTTGAGATACAGATTTTGCAATTTCATCATTTCTAATTATTTGGTTTTCAGGTTTTGGCTTCAGTTTTTATTAACTGTAACAAGTAGTTCTGATTTCACCAAAGTCCCTGTCTAAGTCTATTAATCCTGTCCTTGAGTAGTGATTAAGGACTGCTAAGCTAATTCACGCTGTCTTCCCTTTCAACGTTCTGCTTGATCTCATGTACTCTTATTGCATTTTTTCTTCACTTACTTTATTCTCATCTTCTTTTTACCACAGATTTATGGATGTCTTACAGAGCTATATTTACCTGTTTGGTGTAACCTTTGTACTGACATCCTGAAGCTTCCCTCTAGGCATTGAATTCAAGTATGAATCATCATGAATGATCTGAGGAGCCATCCTAACTCAGCCCTCCCTTTCTCCTCTTTTTTTCCCCCTTTGTCAGCTGACCAGTACAAATGGCACATAGAGAAGTCTACCAAATCATTCCATTTTTTTTTTGTTTACTCTTTGCCAAATGTCAAGGCATAACATTGGATCATGCCTACCATAGCAAGGCTGTCCAAGCCATTTACCATGCAAGAAGTAGAGAAGATTCTGAAGGAAGCCTGCTTGAAAATTCTCAAAGGATAAACGCACAAAGTGTCTGTGAACTACTCACACAGCCATGGGTTTGCCAATCACCTTCTTTCTTTGGTCATACCTGTTCTGAAAGCTGAACGAAATACCACAAGTATGCAAACACGTGACTGCAATGGCACCTCCCTGAGACTGAAATGGCTGAAACGGCTTCTACAACTGGAAGCACCATATAACTCCACCAATGGGGCTGTGGTCAGTAAGTCATTTGACTTTCAGGAGCACCATCTGATATTTCAGCCAAGGTCAAACAGAAAAATTTATGTCATCTCTAGAGATATTGATCAAAATTCCATCTTACTAAGGAATACCATGAGATATTACGGTGAAGCTAGAAGAAAAGTTTTTTGTAATTATGCCTTTCCTTTAGATTAGACCTTTCATTCTCTTTTTCAACAACATTTTCTAAGAACTATAGTTGGATTTGTAAGGGTATACATAGTTATTATTTTCTTTGAAGTCTGGGTAAAAACTTTCAGCAGCTTTCATCCATAATGAAGAAAGTATTGCTGTACCAGATTTCTTCAACCCATATCTTCCAAGGTGGGAAGGATTTATTGATCCTTTCTTACTGTTTCAGTCTGTTTGTCTGTTTAGAATCCAGCTGATGAGAGCACGTGTGTTATTTTTCATAAAAAGTATCAGAGACACAACACTTCTCTGGACCACGGAAGTATCATGCACCTTTCTTCAGTGGTGTTCTGCCAAATCACTCCTTCACATTCTACCCATTTTGGAGACTGGTAAGTTCAGGACCCTCGGAGAGACACTGGACTACAGATCATGGCCAACTCTTTCAATGTGATCAACACCACCTCTTGCTTGTGCAGGCCATAACCAATCTCACTGTTTGTGACCCAGCTTTTAGGAGGTTATTTTTAATGAACCACGTAAGTGTAAGTTAAAGAACATGAAACTCATGCCAATGTTAAGAGAGCCAAGAGGTTATCTGTTTCCCTGGACTATTTTCATAGTCTCTGTCAGTTCAGATTGGGGTACATTTCTTCTCAACATCCTGACAAATTGGTTATCTCTGATCCAAGTTCTATTTTAAATGAAATATTCTTGTATATCTTGATGCTAATTGTTCAGGTGGGTAATCTGGGTGGCTGAACAATAACCTGACTCTTTAGGACAGAAACTTCAGAAAATGAACCAAATAAATGTATGAAATAACAGTGATACTGATTTTTTTGGTCTGGCAAATACATTTACAGGGTCTTTTTTCTCATATTTCATCTATATGCTTGTGTTCAATGAGACTATCTCAGTCCACAATAGCTTCCGCTTCTCCTGGGACAATTACTGTGGAAGCATTAATGCAGGTACAGTCATCTTTTAACAACACCTGCATAAATCTGCTTTGAGCAGCACACATTGTCTTACTGCTTAAAGGTAAAGCCATCAAGTAAGCAACTGGTTCCACTGTGTCTGGCTCATGCAGCGGGTTGTAAAGAAGAGGAGAGAGGGAGCTGGTGCTGGTGTCTCCTTGGATGGAGAACCCACTGGTTTCCTTGCCAATGCCTTGATCCTGTCAGTTGCACTAGACCACAGGTGCATAAAGTGATAGCCAATGTCTGCAGCCATTTTAGCATTGCTAGATCCATCACTACACCCTTGGAAATATGAAGATGTCATTAAAATACATAAATATATATCAATGGAAAATTATCTATAAAATCCATCTGACAAGAGAATTTGAAATCCTCTTTATATTAATGGTACATAATGAATTGAACATATTCAATATAGGCAGATGGAAAATTAATGAATAAGAACATGTACATATTTTTAAGGTGGTCTTGAAGTCTCTCCAACTTAAAAAGGAACTTCCCAGGAGTGAACTCTTTCTCATTTGTGAGTAGCATACCCAGACAATAAATCACGCACAAATTTCCAGCTTGTGATGGTCAGAATTTTAAACAATTCTGACTTCAGCTGATTTTATTCATTTATTTCTCTTCTAAGCTTGGGGACAACATTTCAGTGATTATGAATTTGGGCTTAGTTTCTACCTTGTTTTCTACATTGACTTCCAAGAAGTATACTATGGCTGCAGTCCAAAGGTATGGACTCCTGTGTGGGACAGGTGCTTGTAAAACCCTTGACCAAGAAAATCAAAGTCAGTGTGACTGATCCAGTAGGAAATTCTGTTTTGAATGGTTTTCTTTCTCCTAGCATTTTCCTATAAGAAGTCACTTTACAGAATACAAGCAAACCACAGTTAGTATACAAACCAAGTACTCTGTAGAACACTTTACACACAGAAAATTATTATCTATGTATAAGTTTAAAATATTCCTGAAAAGAGTAATTATTTTGTCTGTCATAAACATCATGTCTGCCACATCTCAAAAGGTGATTCTCATTTTTAGCTGAGTGACTGATTCACCTTTAACAGACTCTAAGAACCAGAAATGGAATTAAAAAATATATTGCCTGGATTCAAGTGCTCTTGGACTTCTCAGAATAACATTCTATATTTACTTTTCAGTTGGAGGATCATGTCTTCTCCTCTGGTTGAAAGAATATAATCTCTTACTATGCCACACAATCTGCTTCAATTTCTGTGCACAAGGCACAATCATCTTCTTCACATCATTCCAGGCCAAATGTAACAGTTGCTCAGTGGTAAAACTACACAAATTAAACAAACCACAAGAGATGGATTGTGTTGTGGGGAGCACAGCACAGGGGAAAGGAAAGCAGGAGCTCGAGGAAGTGTATGTTTGCTGAAGTGAATCATCTAGAGGAAGGTTATGTCATGGATCTAATTTCAGGAAGAACAGGGGATATAGAAGTCCAACAAAAGAATATCAACATTTGAGAGTTTCACATAAAGCAGCAATTTCTTAACTTTCTCCAAAGCCAATGGATTCATTTCACTGTGAAAACAATATGGATCAGCTCCGTGAATTGTTGGTAAGACTAAAGCACTACAGGATGGATATTTTGGAGGACACACAATTGGTGACTCTCTCTTTGCTTCCTGACTCTCTTGCTCCCTTTCCAATGCCACCGAATATTAATTCCACTGAGATATTAATTTCTGTCCTTTTCCTTTCTTTTCTTAATGTTTTTCCTTTAACAAACTGTGTTGATTTTTCCATTCACTGACATCTTATTTCCATAGCACCTTGCAGCAAGAACCCTTGCGAGCAGACAAACAAAAGCTTTGCTCAGAGAGCATATGGTCCATGATATTTCCCAGTGCATTGTATATGCAGAACCATGTTGCTGGTCACGCCGCATGGAAGTTCTTTCCAGTTGCAGATGTCATACCTCTTCCATTACCCCAAGGCAGTGACAATTCAGGAAGATTCATGTTGGCTTCTGAGTTGTACTTTTCCCCCGTCTCTCACTGCTGCTTAAAACCCCTCAGTTCCATGGCCTGAAATTCATGTACATCCATTATGATTAAGATTTACAGAAGCAGCTTTCATTCCTTCGATGAGTAACTTTTCTCTAACCAAGAACAGAGGGTAAGGTTTAGTAATGATGGCTTAGTCCTTCTTCTCCAGAGAGCAAATCTGGATATCTTTTCTGCTAATCTTTATAGGATATCCGCAGAAATGGACACATAGTCCGCAGGCATGGGTATGGCTGGTAAAACAGACAATATGTAAGACCGATATAGAAATCAGATCTTTTCTTACATTCTGAAAGTTTACCAATTAAACATGTTCAGGTATTCATATTAAATTTACACTACTTGAAATTTCTGACTACAAAACAGAACAGTTATACTGAAAGGGATAGTGAATCCAGATTATAAGTAGAATGTTCTTTCAGCTGTAAGAAACTTAAGGCATCTGCATCTTTTGTAGTCTATAGGTGAAAGTCAGTTTTGAGGAAGAAGTTGTTTGCAGCCAAAAAGGCTGAATATCTTTTAATTGTGATCCATTGTATGAGGTTCGTAACTACAAGATCTGTTTGTAAATACTTCTATTTGACTGAAATATTTCCATTTAATTTTAAGGTCTGGCACCAATGCCTGTTTGGCCATCCATGGATGTTCCTACAGAAACTGATGTAAAACTAGTGGAGTTAAAGTTAATCTGTTCTGGGGCAGCTGAAAAATATAATGTAGTCCTTTATGCCTATGATCTGGGATGAAATGATGAAACAAAGCCACCCTGTATTTCAGCCTTGTATGGTGGATTTAAAGCTGGTAGTACCATCTAGTGGGCAAAGAAAGAATTGAAGAGTATATATACAAGTAGGCAGAATCCTGAGTATCTAAGTATCATATTGAGATTTAGGAAATATAATGGCAATAGATACCACTTATAAGATTATACGATTTCACATTAACGTGACAAATAGATTTAATGGAAGACATTTAGGAAAAATGTAAAAGAACTTAGTACTAATTTTTCATTACCAGTGACACACTTCAGCTAAACATGATTGCTCTATTGCTTCTTTCTCATAGTTGTCAAGCCCTATGTTCTAGTCCTTTAACTCTGTTGGTTTTGGACTGTCCCATAAATCTGCATAGACTCGTTTAACTTTCCTTCTTCTCTGTCTTTTCCAACATCTACATCATAGTTCTTATTGTTTCATTCTTGTTTTAATGTAGCTCAAGAGGAAGCACAGAAGATTTGAGTTTTCTTTTTGAATTTATACAGGATATTTTGTCTTTTTATCATCTTCTGGCTTAGTTATTTTAGATTGCCTCACTTCTGGGAGGTTTCACAGCTCCTGGCTATGTATAATATGTTAGTCTTAAGAACTACCAAATTCTTACAGTATGGGCTGCTCAGTACACTTGGTACTGTAAAATGGAATGGTAAAATGCTATTTCCAATTCTTTGTCTCACTCTTTGTGTGACTTTAGGTAATCAAATTTATAGATTGTTCTTCCTTCTCCCTGTCCCTGAAAATTGATGAATCTTTTTGTCTCTTCTGAGAAATCAGAATTAAGTTTTGATAAAAATTCTTCACAAAATAGTTTCCATTTTCAATGACTTCTGCTTTTCTTCCTTTGTAAAAGACATTTATTGTTACACACACAAATCACTACGTAAAAATAACATTCTTCAACAACTAGAGTGCTAGTAACTGATAACTAGTTCTTCACTTGGGACAGTGTCTCACAAGCAAGGATAATTGCAGTATTCCATGAACATTTCTGTGTGCCAGCCAATATTCTTCTCTGATCTTTCATTTCTATCTTGCTGATGGTGAGTCACCAAATTACAGTTATCTCAAGAGGACCATGCTATTCTCACAGGATGATTTATGAGTGAAGAGTATGAACAAAACTCTCCTTGAGAGCCCATCTCTGTTTGCAGTCAGGATGAGGAACCTGAGAGGACTATGCATTCCTGGATATCTTCAACCAGCCAGCAGTGCCTGAGGATGTCTCAGAGAGGCAAAGTTTGCACAGGTTTACTTAAACTTCCTGGGGCAAGTTCTTATCTCAGCTTAATTGTCATCTGTTAATCTCAGATGGAGCTAGGTCAGTTTACAAGGGCTATGTATCTTCCTCTTCCTCTCTCTTCCCCTCTCTTCCCCCACACAGCTTATGCAGTGAGTTGCTAATAATGAATATGAAGCGTATGTTCCTGGGGTTTATGGGACTTTTCTTGACAGTCGTGAAACAGTAGTCAGTTATGAGCAAAAGTATAGAGGAGTGACAAGAGTAAAAATTACTTGGAAGGATGATACTGCTGAAGTTGCTGAAACAACTGTGAACATCTGGATTATTGCTATTAGACAGTATTTGAATTTGGTGGCAATGGCAAAAAGGTGGCAGACACAACTTGTCCTATAAAGAGCTTACAAGCTATTCACCTCCTTTTATGTAAATGAGACTCAAGTTAAATTTACACAAAATGCCCAAGTTTCATAAAATACAAAATTAGTAGGTGGCAACTCCCTATGTTGAATTGCAAATTATACTTGAGTTAGAGTAGGTTTTACAGGCTCCAACTTTACAGTGCCACTTTGGGAGGGACTAGAAATAATTCAGTAAATAGTAGTCTTGACCTCAAAGAGTTCTTCATGTAAAAGGTAAAATAAGTCCTTAGTAGCAGACTTTTTCATGTGCCACATATAAAATCCTACTATATCCATATTCTGGTCATAACCTGCAGTTTACCACCTCGTAGTGTATCCAGGACTTTAAAACTGCATTCTTCATCTTTTATTGCTGTGTGTTGGCTTCAGGGGAGAGCAATGGTGACATCCAGTGGTCTATTAAGTTATTTGTACAAATGGACTAAGTCTTCAGTGAAGTGAGATCTCACTGAGGCCTTAGAGACATAAAATTATACCTATTAAATCTTAGATCAAATTGAGACTGCATGATTTCCCACATGGGTCCCAGACTGCATCCTGTAATAAATCATTTCCATTTCTCCATACATTTTAATTCAGAATTAGGAAGCAGAGAGCATTAGTAAACAACTGGAGGCTAAAGGAATATTCTGAAAACTCGCTTTTGCTCAGATGAAATAAGGTTCCCCTTCAAATTCAGCAGCTTCCCTAGGGTGGATCTTTAAGCCAGAATTGTCACTGATCAATGGTATCTGTGGATGTGCCATTTACATTTGCAGGGCTTCCCCTTCCCAGGTTTGCAACAGAGAAACAGTGAGAAAAACTCACTATTTAATTTGTTTCCTTAATTTTCCTGCTGGTTTTGAGTATTTCAATATCAGGGCAGATATTATGTAGAAGTATGAAGAGGGCAGCGTTATTTCAACTTAAATCACTTAAATTCATTCTTCCAAACAATATCTTATAGAAGGCAACTTTCTCAGTCATTCCATATTCACACAGCTGCTAGAACTGGGGAGACTTTACTGGCCAGAGATATAGAGTGAATATATTTCTGAAACTCATGGCAGCATGTATTCAACATTTAATTTTGGGAACAGAAGTAAGCATAATGTTCCTCCTGATCTGCCTGCCTTCCAGCCCTGTACATACCTCAGGGATACCCTGCAGCATCCTTAAGGCTGTTCAGGCATATATTATGTCATAGACAAATGCCATACGTGTGAGGTCTTGTACACCCTGCAGGACTTTTCCCCACTGTATGTCAGGCTGTGTTTGGGATGTACTCGCCGTAGGTCTTGATGATCCACAGATGACAGACTAGATATCATACAGGGGAGGCAGGTTCCTCAGTATTAAGTAGCTTTCAAAAATGACAGGCCTAACATTTTGGGGTTACATGAGAGCCTACCTTTCACTGAAATATAATAGTCCCACCCAAATATTACAACTACTAAAAGTACTCCTGTTACCTTCCCTTTAGTGGAAAAAAAAATCTGGCTTTTATATCTCAAATAGCCTTTGAAAAATTTACAGTGATGCCATAATAGGAAGATTTAAAATAAAAATAAAAAAATCTTTCAAATAATAAATTACTGGAGAAAACTGGGAGTAAAAATTATTGAAGCATATCAGTTCATTCTAATATTTCTATTTATGTCCCCAGTTCTGTAGTTTCAGGATAAGGATTTCTATGACAAGTGGATTGACTCCATCTCTCCTCAATATACTTAGAGGTTAATTAATTCATGAAGATTTGACAGTTTCTATATTCATTCACTAATAATCTGAACTGCATTTGCCCTATCAAAAACGTCTTTTCTGGTCATATGACATCGTGATACAGCTTCTGATGTTAGGGTTAACAAAAAGCAATTTTAATAAGGTCTGTAAAACGAAACCTCCAATAAAAAAGTGATTTTGCACGCACCTTCGTGTACCATTTCTGTCTGATATTGGCAATGCCAAGAGTATTATGATCCAGATCAACAAAATTACCTCTGTGTCCAAACTGCCTGGTGGTATCCCTAGCCCTTATTTAGGCAGGTAGGACCCCAGTAAAGTGAGGAGGGCTCAGAGAGTGAAGCAGCATCTTTATTAGACCAGTTGATGCTGTTATAAGAAGTAGATGAGCCTCTGAACTCATGACTTCAGACTGAACTCAGTGTAAAGATTGTGGCATCCTATGAACAGAAGCAGAAAACCCCATGGGCTGAGTGGGGATAGGACTGCACTATAGAGGTTCAGGTGCATTATATGAGCTTCTCTGCAAGAAGGTGTTACTTGGGCCTGCCAGGAGGTGCCGGTCTCAAGATGATGATTTTGAGCACCAACCTTGATCTCTGCCTGTCACACAAAGCCAAGGGGGAGGAAGGAGTACACCTCCTCCTTTTGCACAGTGATTCACTGGTTAGCTCCCCTGTCCAGCATGAGGGAGACCTGGGCTACGTTCCTCTTTGGTGCCTGTGGAGACCTGATAGTCCATCTGAAAGGCCCCAGGTGGATGCTCCACCAAAAAAGGTATTCTGTGTTACAGAGGAGAGACAACGCTCCCACCTCTGCTCTTGCAAGTATCTGAATATTTTAATTTAGTGTTCAACAGAGCTTGTGCAGGAGTCAAGCCACCCCCATCCCTGTCCCCAGGCCATAGACTCATGCTTTCTCTGCCCTAATAATTACTCAATTATTGCCGCATGGAAAAGTTTCAACAGATGGTCTGGAGCTGAATAAATTCTATTCCTGCAGGCCAAGGATTCAACAAAATTTGGACTCCACACCCAAGCGAGCCCTCTAGCAGCTGAGCCTGTGGAGCTGGCAATGAGCCCTGAGCTTTCTACTGGATGATGTATTTTGTGGGTGTTTTCTGTGAGTGCCTATCAAGACCATAGATAAAGGGGGACAGGGATCTGGGCAGCAGCTGAGCAAGCATTTTAAGGATATAAGTTTTAAATCTACATACCAGTAAGGTAGTTCATAGGCACCTGTGTCCTTTATTGATCTAACTGGAAACAGCTAAGGTGTGGGCATATTTATAGCTTAAATCCAATTGATAATATTTAAGATAACTCCTTTTTACCAATGAATAAGAAAGCCTTGCCTCATATCTGATCCTATTATTACTTTGTTTCCCTCACGTTCCCCCTTGCACTCCCCACAGTTTTGCCCCTAGTTGCTCACAGTCTTGCTGCTCCTTCCCTGAGTCCTGGGTTTAGAATCATAGAATCGCTTAGGTTGGAAAAGACCTTTAAGATCATCAAGTCCAACCGTTGAATTTACAGCAATATTTTGCATTGTGGAATGATGCAGTCCATGGAAATAATTTTTCCTTTTTCTTTTCTTTTCTTTTTTTTAACATTAGTATCTGAACAAAGCAGGAAGTCGATGAATAGATTTTAAACTGAGAGGCCATTATGATCAGCTGCTTTGACCAGTTGCATAAAACATGCCGAGGAACCTCAATCAGTCCTTTCCACAAAGAAATACATGGGCCAGAGATGGGCATGTCACGTAGCACAGATCGGTCCTCAGCAGCAACACGGGAATACCTCAGGAGGATCTGACAGGGCAAACAAGGCTGTGGGAGGGCAGCCCAAGCTGCCAGAATAATACAGTGTGGCAGCTCAAACAGCAACATTTATTTCAGGACTGGCTTAAATATCATAAATATCCAAAAGCAATTTTCAGGGAAGAAAATGAAGTTTGTCTTACATGCAATGATAAGTAACCATATCAAAAAAGATTGAGGGCCCGTTTTACAGTTTAAATATGTTTAAATTGGGCTGTGATCTGGGGAACAACAAGAGAGAAGGATTTGATAAGAATTCTTGTTCAAAAACTCCATCAGCATATTCTGTCTCTGTTGGCATCATCAAGGTTACACAAGATATGAGTGAAATCAACTCGGCATCATCTGGAAAGCACTGTGTAACAGCTAAGGACTGAATTTATATCATACATCCAAGGGAAAAGCAGCTTATTTTTAGCTGACCATGTGTGGCAAACAGGCCTAGAAACTGAGACTGAAATATGACAAAACAGCATTATCCTGAAAAGAGAAATGCAGTAACTAAAAACAAACAAACAAACACACACACAGTAATGAGAAAAAAAATCAGGATTGACTACACAGAGTAAGAAGTCTTGATTCGTTCAAAGTAAGGAAGAGTTAAAAAGAAAATAATTTATTAACATGAGCTTTGCATGCTGTGCTTGTGTTTTTACAGATCATTAAAGAGGCACTTACAGTGGCTTCACGACACACCACCTTGAGATTTTCACCTCAAGTACGATTACTTTTTGTTTCTGCTCCAATCCATTTTATTTCTGACACCTTACACATGCTCTCAACACCCACCCAGGGATGAAGATCTGAGATACTGTGAAACAGGTTGCAAGCCTTACGCTTGGGCTGATCGGAGAACAATTCCATTTTGTGGCAACTTAGAAAGGTGTAGCGTGTGATTTTTGCCACTAGTTTGTTGAAAACAAAACCTTTCAGTCCACAACATGAAAACAGCGTTAAAGTAAGTGTCCCCTCTGCATCTGTGGCAGGCGTGCACCTGGATCCCCCAGCATACTCTGCTAAAGCCCTTCCCAGAGCTGAAACATGCAGGTGGAATGTTTGGCTCCATCAAAGAGACTTCTGCAAATGCCACTTCCACCAGGGGTGAGGAGTGTCACAGCCGGCAGAGGGCAAGAACTTTGCCGCAGTGGGCAAGAGGAGCAGCCCCAGGTTCTTTATCCCGACCTGTGCTGTTTCACAAGGTTTTGCCTGGTAGATGTTGCTCAACGTTTCACTGCTTAACATCATCTAAAGTGCAATGTTTGGGGCAGGTCTATGGGCTGAAGCAAGGACAGCTATCGGCGCCTGCTTTGTCATGTGGGGTCTAGTCAGACGGTGGGGACCAGAGGCAGCCTGTGCCACCTCCTCCCTGGTCCCCACCACCCCAGCCCTGCGCTCCCACAGAGACCCACTGGTGACGAGGCCATCCGCCACAGTGGGGCAGGAGGGACAGCACAAGACAAACATATCCACACTGAAAGGCTCACCTCTACCAAAAACCTCCTTCCACGGGAGGAAATTAATGAAGGAAAAAGAAATGAAGCTTTCAGGGCCTGTTATCAGTTCAAACACTTGTGTTGATAAGAATCTTAGTCTTAGTTGTTGGTTGCTGTTTCTGGGCAAAGTACCCTCTCCAAATAACCATGGTCTAATGAAAGATAAACAATCCAGATGTGCTTGTATAACAAAATAAAACATAAGAGACACTTTGGACTCAAAAAAACCTCTAACAATAACAACAATAGCAAAAAGTTGACAGAAGAACTTAAGAATCATTGAAAGTTTTCCAAAGGAAGAAAACAAATCCAGTAGGGTCAGCCCAAAATATTTAAAGTCTAAAGCAATCATCTGAAATGTGTTTTTCATACTATAGATTTCGCTGGTACATCTTTCTACATCCTGCTTAGAGCTACCTGCATAAGTAATGCATGCATTAATTAGCTAG
Source organism: Nipponia nippon (assembly GCF_047370975.1). Taxonomy (NCBI): domain Eukaryota; kingdom Metazoa; phylum Chordata; class Aves; order Pelecaniformes; family Threskiornithidae; genus Nipponia; species Nipponia nippon. The sequence continues at coordinate 49,901,122 of NW_028262347.1, forward strand.
AGATACACAGGCAGTGACATATATATATGAATTTTATGTAAATTGTCTATAGCATACAGCTTGACTCGTGTCTTTGATCTGCTGATAATCTCCAAGTGTGTGGATTTCAGCAGGCCAAATAATTTTTATCTCTGATGGGAGTACTTTTGGCAAGTTTTCCATCAGTAGGAAATGAGCTGGAAAACTCTGGTGAAACTTCAAAGCAACAGCTTAAGGTGATCTTTCATTTCATGAATTTCAGACTGTCTCTGCTGTTTAACAAATACTGAGTTCTTTCTCCCTAATACACTTTTAAAAACTGTGAACAAGATGAATTTATGAAAATCATACATGAGATATGTGAGAGATCCTGCCACTCTGGAATACAGGGCATTTTCCAAATTAGAAAGATACTAAGGGAAGCATTAAAGCCTCAAATGCTGTCTCTTACTAGTGTATTCATTTGTATAAATAAATGGACTTTAAATCCCATTACACCTCAGAGTCATATTTGCTGGGGTGGGAGGTGCGTTGTTCATTTGTTTGATTTCTGCTTTAATTTTTCTCCCCATTTTGTTATAAATATCCATTCTTCTCCATCCCACATCCTGTGATAGTGAATTTCTGAGTTCTAGTAATGCCCTTAGGCATGTCTCACATGGCTACAATAAATTAGGGACAACGTGAAGCCTGCTGTATCTCCTACTAGGAAGGGGGGCAATCTAGCTAAAAATCCAAAGGGCACAAAAGCAACCTCTTCCAGGGCTTAAATTCTAAGGTAAGGCAAGAGACAAGTAGATCTAATTAGAGGGAGAACGAAAAGAATTCTCAGTAGTCATCTCTTCAAAAATATCATAAAAGGTCACCTGGACTCAGAGGTGTAAGATGTGTGGAGAGCATTTAACTGTGCCTTCTCTTGGAGCAACTGATCCAGTTATTAATTGTCCAGTCATTAACTGGGGCTGTCCAAACAGCTTCACGTGCCAAGCAAGGTCAGGATATATTTGACTTCTTGAACATTATTTGCAACTGCATTTCTCTCACTTTTAATGTAATCATTACTCTTAAAACAGTCTGCCACCTTCTCAGAAGTAAGTGTCAGTTCACAGCAAAAATGCTACCAAAGTCACAGAAGTCACAGACTGCATTTATATAATTATTGTTCCAATTCTTGGCTAAACACCTACAAAGCAACCTAACAGGGTCTGAACTAATTGGTTGCCATAATGCATAATCCTATCCCAAGAGAAAGTAGAAACCAAAAAAAGCTTTAAAAGCAACCTGTTAAAAAAAGAAACTATATCAATATGAACAATTTCAATCTTTGTTCACTTGATTACGGTAATCTTGAAGGAAAAAAAAGAGACGATGCAGCTCTGAGAGACCATTTATTTTTTCAGAGCGCTGGAAGAATGTGGGATCTATTGACCTGGAACAGCAGCAAGAATGAAAAACAAGTCCAATGACAGTGCCCCTGGCAGCAGGTAAAAGCTGGTATTTTGGGGAAGGGCGAGGCCAGGAGCCAGCACACACCAGCGAGCTTGCCAGAGCCACAGCACCACTGGCAACAGGGATGGACTGGGCTTCATCTCAGATGTTACCTTGCTGTACAGCTTCTGCCGTATGGTACAGCACAATTTCTCTAACCCGCATCGGGCTGTGTGCCCTGCTTCTGCCTAAAGCCATCTGCAGACAGAGGAAGGATACGCCCAGAGATCTGATTACCTCCTCCTCAGTTCCTAAAAGGATGCATCAAAGCAATGAGGAAGCAGGGAGAGAGGCAAGGCAGGTTAACTATTCTCTGGTTAAAAGAAGCATTGGCAAGAAAGAAAGGGAGGAGTCAAATCAGACCCCCAAGGCAGAATCTGCTTCTGCACCCCCCAAGCGAAGAAGAATAGAGTGGGTACCCCACAGATACTGCATCTGTAGGTATCTTCTGTAACAGAAAAATTTTTCCAAATCACACAAAACAGGAATAGGCCCAAATGTTATTCCTCAGGTCTAAAGGACCAGAACAGGTGGCTCTATTGAACTGGAAGCAGCACCAAGGAAGCGAAGGACTCCAGATGCCGCTGGATGGAGAAATGGGCCTGGAACATGATCTCAAACCTGTGGCTGGGAGCGGTCAGTAACCCAGACTCTTTAACTTGGGTAAGAACTGACACCAAAGGCAGGTTAGTCAGCCCTTGGACATGAGCCGTGGCTGGAAAAGGATGGGATCAGGCCCCATCTCTACACTGTTCCACCACTGTCATTGTCTTGTAAATACTATCAAACTCATTCCCAGTCCTTAAGGCAGAGCACATTACCACACTCTCACAAACAGGGAGAATACTCAGCCGACCAGACTGGCTGATGTAGCCAGATCTCTTGGTGGTGTATCAGGGACAGGGGCTGAATGTGGATCTCTGGATCTCCACAGGGGATGCGCCTTCCCCATCAAAGAACTGCTTTTCCCAAGTGGTTCAGACGTAGCACAGAGCAGAGGAAATTAGCTTCTATTTCTAGTACCAAAATGAATGCTCCCAAAAGATCAACCTCTTCTTTTGATAAATGCTTATCAGTAATGCTTCCACCATTTGAGGTTGCACATAGGTAGGGACATCCTGCAAGACAATGCTGAAAATGAGTCCAGTTTGGTCAGAACCAAATTCAAATACTAATCCCCTCCTAAAGCTGCACTAACAACTGCAAAAATCCCACCCTGTATTCCCTCTCTTCTTTCAAGGCCTAGGATGTGGCCTTTAATAAGGTCTCATGGTGAGCTGCGGTGGCTCAGGACTACGACCATGAGCCATTGCCTTGTCACTTCACCAGGGACTCCATTACAGAGGCCACTTTCACTCCACTGACAATTTAAAGGCAAACCGTCGTAGGTTTGTACAACAAATGCTGTAATTAAGGGTAGGCCAGGTTTACTCATCTCTTATCACTCAAACAGGAACACCAAATAGGGGGGTTTGTCCTTAGATGACTGAAACAATGCATTTTTGCCTCTGAAAATAGTTGCTGTGCCTCATTGTAAAAATAAAACAATCACAGATTGTCACATTAGTTTAAAAATTTTATGACACATTAATGTTTCTCCAAACTTGAAGTCCTTTTAATAGTGGCTTGGAGAAAAAAGAAAAGCAGCTTCCACAGTGTTTCACTGGCACATTAAGTTATGCATTCTAAGTCCTGGAGGTGAAATGTTTTTAGCATTTATGGGAGCTCTGAGCTTCCAGTCCTCATGCTGAGCCAGCTATTAATACATGACAGAAAGCATCTGTGATCTACTGCTCGCAGGGTTCAAGCCCCAAAGCATCCAGAAAGCCTGTGCATAATCCTTCACTCACACGGCTGATTGACCGCACCACACATAAGTCAATGTGATGTATACGCTCTGATGTGACAGGTCCAAAATGTAATGTACTCTACAAATTATTTGATCTTAATTAGACGGACAAGGGTCTTTTACATGACAATTTTCTTTTAGAAAAAGGCATAGGGCATTGAGAGATATTAATGTCAGCATCAGTCATCATAAAACACAGAGAGATGTATTTTAAGGCTTGTGGATATGAAGTACACATTAAAAATGGGATTATGCTATTGCTAATGGGAAAGTGATTGCCATTCTAACTTCCCACTAAACCAGACCAGGACATCATTATGAACACAGCAGCTGTGTATGGAGAGAATAACAGCCCAGTCTTCTGTTAGAAAACGCCTGGCCTATGTCTTTGATGTCCAGGCTTCTGTTAGTCTCCGTGTGAGCGCACAGGCAAGTACATCGGTGCAGGACCAGGGCCAAGCAGCTGGCCCAAAGGCAAGCAGTAACAGACCTTTCTGAATCATACAGCCTTCATCACATGAACGTTTCTATCCTGCAGTGACTTTTTTGCTGAAGGACTGGATCAAAGCTGTCTAGCTGCAAAGAGATTTCATTCACTTCAGTCAGCATGGAAATATATCTGGTTTAAACTTGAATTTCAAGTAGAGTGTATTTCCACTACTTTGCTCTTCCTTGAGTAATATGATTACTCTTTTTTACCTGTTGTGGCATTGGCACCTGCTATCTAGCAGCTTTCCCCTGTTGGTGCAGTTTCTACAATTAAGATGTCAAGCTGATAAGCAGGGAAATTATCTAAGTGGCATCTACAGGAATTCTGACTGGATGAAAAAAAGGAAAAGAAAAAAGGTGTTATGGTAATACCTGGCAAAAGTAAACACAAATAGAAAAGCATGTCTCCCTGTGCCAGCTTGTCTCAGAGCACTGCATGGGAGAACAAGCCGTGCTCTCTGATGCTTTGCCCAAGGAAAGCTTCGGGAAGGTCTGCAGTGCAGCCTGTGAAGTAGCCCGTCACACTCCTGCCACGGGGATGCATCCCTGCGGTGCCCCTTGCCTTTCTCAGGCAGCTGCTTGCTTATGGTGGAGGGGTGGGTCTTCTTCTGTAGGAGAGCTCTGTATTAGGGAGCTGTGATTGCAAGACTGAGACACTAAAAAACTTATCGTGCTCATCTCCCCGAAGTCACAGCATGGAAACATGGATGTGAGACCCCATGATCTGGAGGACCAGGGGCGGTCATTCCTTGCATTTCAGGGGTGCTGACTCTGTGATTTTCCCAAATGTAGATAACTCAGCTCCATAACTCAGGGAGGATGGGGGGGAGGGCAAACTCATGCACACTCTTCCCCAAAAACAAACAGCTAATGGGCACAGCCATCACATCATCACATGCTCAATTAAGTACACTCCACGCACTGCAACACCAATGGAGGTTGCAATCCCCTTAGCTCACCTAGAAAATCTGTGCCTGTTCTCATGTGCTGGAAACACACAGTCTGAAAGACAAGGCAATACATCTGGGAACAGACCACAATAGCAATTTCCTTTACTGGCTAGATTAACAATTATGGGGAACGGCCGTTCATATCCCAGGACCTGCTGAGGCTTCACAAGAGAATTGTGGTCAATTTTATCATGTTTGTGCTAAATCCTCTAATGTGTAGTCATTTAACTCACTTGATATGGAAGAAGCCCTTGACTTGACTCCTTGCCTCCACAAAAACACATCACCTTGTTGATGTTATTTTCACCAATTCCAGTTCACCTCAATGCACAACCAGAGCCTTTGGGTTGGGGATCAATAGAAACTGCGCTGAAAAAATAATTGTTATAATTCAAAACCTACTGGAATTAAAAGAGGAAAAACTTGTAATTTGAGCTCGGAGTGATCAGAGTGAGAATTAGGGCGCTGCCACCCGCCTGTTCAGTATGGCCTCTGTGTGAGCCAGAGGACATGACATTTGCAGAGAAAAATGCACATCGATTCCAAATAGCATGTTATATCACGTTAATTTCCACAGCTATACATTGCAATGGGCTGCAACTTGTTCTAGTGACAATCCACGAGTCCAGTACTGTTCAGGTATTTTAGTCTTGCAAATGCATTTTTCTCCAAATGGGTTGCTCAGCAGTAATGATTATTCAGAGAAAAGTGGCAGACAGGGTCAGGCAGCAGCAGAATGAAAAGTGAAAACTTGAAAGATGCTAGATGAATATTTATGCAGAGCAATCTTCACTCTCGCATTATGGTGCATAATGGGATCAGCAAAGCTAACGGAATTCACGCTGCGTGAACTTCCTCTGTGAGAACTTAGTTTAATCTGCACATAAGACTGACAACCCGTGAACACAGAGAAAACGTTCAATGGCATGTAAAAACTTCATTGAAATAATGTTTCTGACTATATCAATGTTCTGGCAATGACAGAATAAACAACATTTTTTTTTCCAGGCAGATTTTAAATCCACAGGCCACTTTTTTGAAATGGCATCCAAACACTGTCGCAGCAGACTTTGTTCTTTCGTTTCATTGCCGATTTGGTATGCCCTACTGGCAACTGAAAAGCACCCATGGGGATCAAGTAATGAGGACAAGGATTTCACAACAGCCTGACACTGACCATCACTTAAGGGCTGGTGACGACAAGGAGCAGCCGGGCGAATTTCTGCTCTGATATTGCAGGATTTGTCAAGGAATACTTTTCATTGCAAAACCAATGGCTGTCGGCTGACTTGGGAGAGTCTGTTTTATTTCGCAAGATTTTCTTCTCAAGGTGTCCAAAACTCTATCTCAGTGCACAAGGGCTGTGAAATCCATTCCTGTGCTATAGGGTCAGCACAAGACCTGCAGATCAGTTTACTCCTTTTGGGGCCTGTAGATTCACTGCACAGATAGGTCTGCGTTTCATCCACTCTCTGTATTTTTCGTGAATGGGTTGCTACAAAGCCCAAGAAGCTATTACGATCCATCATTATGCACAAACCCCCAAAACAGTTGATCACCTTAGGCTAAGTACCCATATATTTAGACAGGTATCTAAACTCTTTATACAAGGGTCTTAAAAACTTGCTTAGCAAGATCAGTTTTTTCCTTGACATTTCTACAATATACTGACATTGTTTCTCGTTGAAGTCTTGATTTAAATATTAGGAGAGTTTTCCTTACTGTACTTTAGCATTTCCCTTTCTAAACTAGGGGCCCTGCTTCATACCTGTACTTCACTGAATGCTTCAGCACATGTCTAATCCTTCTGAATTAAATGATATATGAAAACACTTTATTGAATCCGGACCTCTGTGAGAAACTGGAAAATAATGCAATTCCAGTTATCTGAAATATCTGAACCCTCCAAATTACTCAATGCAAGTATTGTCCAAGAGTTTACATCTATTTTCCTCCAGAACATACACATCTATCACTATTCAATAGTGACTGACAACTATCAGAATCACATCAGTTGCAGATATAACCAGCTACCTTATGCATGACTTTAACTGAACAAGAATATATAAAATAAACTTTAAAGATAGAGAATTGAGCCCATACTAGTAATCTGAACTTTCCTTTCTGCTGCTAATTTGTTCAAGAGGCCACATACTAGCCGCACGTACGGTGCAGTGATTCTGACCAAGCACATCAGCCATTTCGCGTGCGGGGCCACCCTCCGCCATGTTTCAAGGCCGGAGAAAGCAAAGCTGGGAGGACAGGGGACGGAGCCGTCTGCAGAGCCATTCTCGGTTGCAAGAGCCATTGCAATTAAAAGTTTTTTTTAACAAAACAGTTTTTGTTTCAACCTTTTCTTTAGAAAGCACTGCTCGAGGCAGCGGGGCTTTGGGTTTTCCCCTTCTCCCTCCACAGGAAGGTGCACGGCAGCCCGCGTTTGACGCTGCTTTCCCGCGCCCTTCCGCTCGCTCGGGCTTTAGCCAACGCTACAGCAGCGCAACGCCTCCAACCCTTCGCTTTGCTCGTGTGCGCGCTGCTGCCCCTCTGTGCGTCCGCCTGCGCGTCTGTGTGTCCGTCCGCGCGCCCGCCTCCCCGTGCGTCTGTTTGTGCACGCTAAAAATAGACGGCAGCGCCTGACAACTGCCTTCTGATTGGCTGCCGGTGGCGTGCCGCCAGCCTATGGGAGCGCGGGGCGCGGCGGGGCGGGGAGGCTGATGGCCGCCTAGGCGGGGCCGGGCTGAGCCGGGAGCAGCCGGGCCGGGGAGGGGAGGGGAGGGGAGGGTTCCGCGTTGCGCGCGTCTGTCGGCTGGCTGGCGGGAGTGGGCAGACGAGGGGAGGAAGTCGGCAAGAGGCCTGTGGGAGCCACCGGGGAGGGGTGAGGGCCGGACCGGTGGCGGCGTGGGGGTGCCGGCCTTCCGGGACCCGTCGTTTGCTTTCCGCAGTGGTAGTGCTTTCACCTCCGTAAAGCCTGGAACCTCAGAAGTAGGGAGGCCGGGGATGCCGCCCTTGCCCCGGCCGCAAACACAGTTCGTCCTCTCGGCGGGACCCCGAGAGCCGCGGGCCGCCGGTGCCGCTCGCCGCCTCCCGACGGCCTGTGGGGGCCGCTGCCCGCCCGCGCCGCCGCCGCGGCTGTCACCCGCCCGCGCCGCCAGGGGGCGCGCTCGTCGCTGCCGCGGAGCTGCGTAGCCGTGCCGGCGGGACGGGGCTCGGGAGCCGCGGGAGCGGCCTCTGGCCCCGGGGGCTGCGGGCCCGGGGTCCTCCGCACGCTTACGTGCCGGCCTCCACGCCGTCGGGCTGGCGGTGTCCACAGTGCTAAGCACGCTCGGGCAGGTTTTTGCAGCATTTCTTTCCTCACTAGTGTCTTCAAGGGAACAAAGGCAGACGTGTAAATTTAACCTCTTTACAGGAATTTGTTACCAAGCTGTTTTCATGTATTTTGTAGGTTGCAAAGACGTTTCGTGGACTTCTGTCTATAAAGTAGTACCTGAAGTGACAAATTCATAAACTGGGGAAACAACAGGTAGCTTGAAAGGACCAAAATGGAGTAGAAGTGTAATTTTTTTCATGGAATTATCAAGAAACAGTGTTAAAACAGTTGCAATGGAGAATTAGGAGAATGCCCTCAAATCTAATTTCAGATAAAAGGTATATTCAATGTACAATAAATGCATCAAATCAATAGTTTCACTGGAAAGAAGCATCAGCTTTGTATATAAATAGAGTTATCTAGGCATATATTAAAAGTAAAGTTTGATAATCTGCTAGTGCTTTATAGTCACAAAAAGTGCGCTGGGGGAACTTGGAAGGCAGAAGCAGGAGCTGATTAGCAGGGTGCTGTGTCCTAATTTATTCAAGCACTGGATAACACCTCTGGAACTGTTAAAAGATCTCACAGTCTCGAGGAGTGGTTTGACTGTTTTATATCTCTTTTCCAGAACCTCTTTTTTTTTTGGGTGCTACACAGACTGAGCATCACAGAGGTGCGAGTCCAAGTGTAGTGAAGGTAAGAACTGCAAAGAAGGGAAGTGAAAGACGAGTTTCTTCGAAGAAATTTACATCTTCTGATTTCCACTGAGCCTGTGCCTTGGTTCACACCGATAGAAGGAAGCAAGCAGTTCTGTGTTCTGATCCACTTCAATTTAAATGCTTTGAAACATCTAAAAATCATTATTTTCTATTGCTTTTACATTAAGCACAGGTAGCCTTCAGTGTGTGAGCATTATCTTGTCCATATGAGCTGTCAGTGTCAATTTGTAATTTACATACTAATTGCTTGGAATCTTTAGCAGTAGTAAAGTTAACTGTCCACAATTCAAAGGATTTCTTAGTTATAAAAGGAAAGTACTTCATGGCAAAGAGTCTAGCCAATAATTATCTACTACCAAGTGCCAAAACACATGTGAAATGAATGTTAACTGCTGGGAACAGAAGGAAGCTGGTTTCTTGTGTGGCAGTTTGAGGCTTCTAGCATGAAAAAGAAAATCATTGTTCATGTATTCTGTTAACTTGAAATGTAACGGTATTTTCTGTGTGGTGATGGCATTCAGGAGAAATAGGATAATAACTGGTGCTGTTAATTCAGAGGTGGTGCAAGTTATATACAGAGGGATCATTCTCCGCATGGGTTCTGAGCACTTCTCAGGGCTTGTACCGCCCCTTGCAGCTGGTGGGACTTTTCCAGCGTGCACACAGTCACCCTTCCTGTCTCTGGGCAGCGGCAGAAATTCTGTGGTTTTTAACCAGTCCCACTATCTGATCATAGCCTAATCCTCTCCTGTGTCATCGCCTCACGAAGCCAGAATGAAGGGGTTAAGGCTTTTTAGCCTTTTGGATTTCACTGAAGGATTTCTCATGCGAGTCATAAATGTGAAACTTCTTTAGATTTGCCCTTTTGCTGTATAAGAGAGTCCAGCTGGTTTTGGTTTTGCTGTGTGCAGCTGCAGATACTTGCAAAGTTTAGGAAAGTGTAATAATTTGGAGATCTGTGTCTAAAGAAGTTTATACTGACTTTTAATATGACATCTGCACACTTTCAGTACTACTGCTTGAAGATTTATCACAACACTAGAGATAACTTTTTTGATTAGTCCTTCAGCAAGAACATCTTCAGCTTTTATTATTTTTTTATAGATTGCTTAGTAAACTTTTAACTGTTTTATTTGCAGATTAATCCCACCTGTATTTTTAATTTTCTTCTTCATCTTTGTCATACATTTTATTTTCATCTTCCACACTATTTCTTGTGATGTCATGTATAGCTTCAGTCTCTTACCTTCTTTTATAACTTCTGAATAGCCAATTTATGGTGACACGACTTGCTGCACATGCTCTGTTATGTAAATACGATATTTTATGTTGATTAAGGTATACAGTTCTTAAGGGCATCTATTCAGGGATGCATGTATAATTTCTTTCCCTACAATATTTTATTTAGTCCTTTTTTGAGACGCCTGTATTATATTTTCTTTACCTTTCTGAACAGCCAATGCCCCTGGGCTGCTTTTCTGAGGGCTCTAATTATTGTGCTGTCTCTAAGACAATTACATAATTAAGTGGGTTTTATTTTCATTCTGAATTTGGTAGTTGTAACTAAAACACTGAAAAGTGCATCAGCTGCAATATGAAGAAACTTAATCATTAAAAGAAAATGTACCTAGAAGAGAAACATGGTTGAGAAGATTCTACTAATAACCAATAAATGAAATTAAAATTAAAAAGAAACAGGACTGGACTCCTTCAATCTGTTGCTTTAAATGATAGCTTTTGTAGCTTTGTAATTTTGTAGCTTTGTAATTTTTGTAATTTTGTAGCTTTGATGATGAGCAAAAATGTGGTGCTCCATGGAAAATTTATAAATACAGTTGTAGTAGTTAAACTAAACATTTTCCCAAGTATTGAAGAATAGAGTGCTGAAAGGACAAGTGTTTTATTGTTTCATAATTTCCCATGTTTAATATTTTAAAGATAGATTCTTTATTTGCTCTCCCTGGTTCTAGCATGTGTGTTTGTATACATATATACTTTCCTTTTTTTATTGAAACAGATGGCATATCTCCTCTTTCAAGGCTCAGGCAAGGGGAGCATAGGAAGTATGATAGGATTAAAATTATTCTGAAACAAGAAGACATCTTTCTCATATCCTGTTTCCCACACAGCTGTTAGTCTTTCAAGCACGCAGTGACAGTAAACACTCAGAAAATAGGCAGTGTGTTTCGGTTGCGGTGTTCTGAAAACCCTACCCTGTTCTTTGAGGGTTCTTTGGTATTCAGTTCCTATGACTACCTGTTTTTCAAAAACAGAAATCTAAAAGTTAGCAGCTGAGCTCCACTGAGCTCAACAGTAATACTCCTACCAACCACAAAGGGAGCAGATCAGGCATTTGTTCCAGCTCTATTAGAAAACCTCTCCCCTAAATCCACCAAAGTCACCTGAGGCTTAGTGCTTTTAAAAATCAGGTCATTTCTTAAAGCAGATAAACATGAGTTCAGAAGCTGATTTTCAGCTCTTCGTTGTGAAAACATTAGACAAGCTTAATTTCTGCAGAAATACTACAAAGTCAGGGTTTCTAGAATTGAAGATATGTATACGTGCTCCAGGGAAGATTTGGAATGCTATGAGTAAAATGCATTTTTCTGACCTCTGGAGTCTGTATATATCATACATATATGTATGAAACATTATCCATGCAACCGTGCAGTGCAGGACATATGAGTGGAATGGTAGTGACATCTCTGGAAGTCCAGATGAAAAAATGGCTTGAAGCAGTTAGAGGTCCTGATTCAGTCAGAAGTTTCACATACGGTTATACTGCCAACATCAGTGGGTGTTTAGGGAAGCATTTATGCTCTTCGATGATTTCCACTCGTTCCTGCAGGAATGTCTGTTCAAATGCACGTTTGAGATACTTACATTTTTCTCAGAGTAGTGGCTGTGAATATTTTGAATTTTAACATCTACTTTAACACTTACTAAATGAATACAAGAGTTACATAAAATGTACAAGACGTTTATTCGGGAGCTTAGTCCTAACCTACTACTGGTAAAACAGGTTTCCCAGAGCATGGGGAATTCTGTATTTGTGTTGCCATGCTTGTGGATATAACGTAGAACTTGATCATAGAGGAAACCTGGACAGGCAATCATTTAAAATTATCCTCTTTCCTCATGTGAACGTTAGGCGTAGAATTGAGAGCTTCAGAAAGTGTTTTGAAATATATTTTAAGAATGTAGTGATTCTAACGCTATAATTCACATCCAGATTTATAATAAAAATGCAGAATGAAGAGCAAAGCCTGCAATTTAGCATTTAAGCCAATCTCTGAGTTACACTGAAAATCAGAGTGAAACTTATCCTGGTGGTCATGAGTGCCTAGCTCCTTAAGTCTTCATGTTACCAGAGAAAGGATTAAATGGGTCAGGGGTCTAATTTAGTAAAACAATTCCTGTTTTCCCAGAGGTTTCCAGGGATCTTCTTGGTGAATACTGGGTTATTTTGAGAGACAAAGCATCAGAAATTTGAGCTGGCAGAATGAAATGTGCGGAGTCCAGAGCTGTGCATCTCTAACTCCAAGTCACATGGCTTTGATATGTGACCCATAGCTAATCTGTGGTGTTCTGTTAAACAGCAAAATTGGTAGTGTTTTCAGTTACGAGTTTGGTGAGCAGGCTACATGGCAATCCACAAGAAACTTGAAAAGACTGATGATTGTCCTTTGGCTCCAAAACCTGGGGAGTTCGTTTGAAGGACTAAGGTCTGATGTGACTTTTTAGGGCCCTAACTATGCGTGTGTCATGCTATATTTCCCATAGCCACATTTTACAGTCGTGTCATAGTTTTTCTGATAAACGATACTTCAAATATCATATTTTTATTCAACTTTCACCAGCCCACATTTGCCACTCAACTTTCAGTGAGCAGCCGCTGCTGGCAGAGTGCCAAGAAGATGTCAGTACTAATTCACGTTTGAGAAGGCAGAAGATCCTATAGACGCGTTAAGATTCATTATTGATCAGGACTTTGTCTCCACAAACTGAGGTTATTATTTTCACTGGAGTCAGGAGTCATACTGCTTTGACGAGGAAGTAACTTGGACCTTATCCAGCTATTGATATTTCTAAAGTGATGATCTGGCTCTAAATCTGGCCGCAACGATGCATTGCTTCACCACACAGATCTTATTACATGTGCCTGTCATTAGTAATGCTTCTGACTTCGACTTTTGAATGCCTTGAACACAGAGCCTAGTGATTTTAGTTTTAATGGGTTTTGTGTGTAAGGCTGTTCATCCTTTTACTCTTGTATAGTGTTGCCAGTGGATTGCTTACTATTCACAATCACGAAGAAAGTTGCTGTATGTGCAAAATGTGCTGCTTGGGAGAATTGTGCAGTACTGGAATACTTTTATATTAAAAGGTAATCTGCACTGGTTTTCACCACAAAAGTTCAGAATTTAATATTAAGATCGAAATGACATGTCATCTTCTTAAAATATTCTAATTTTTCATATTCATAAACGTCTCTGTATGACTCCCTCAGCAGTATTATGGGCTAGTAAGAATATCTACTGCAGCACAGAGGATTCCAGAGTCAATGGTCCGAAGTTACTTTTTTCTTTGTTAGAGCTTGTATGAGTTGATGGAAGTGTCACCGAGCTACAAAATGAGTAATGAAACCTGGATTTGGTCTGGTGTTTTTGGCTGCCGACGAGTGTGCCTCCCTCAGCTCACGCTGTGTGACAGCACCTGTAGCACTGTGGGAGTACCCGTGTTCCAGCAGAGCTCTGGCAGAACAGCCACTGCAAATCCACTCACACCTCCTGCACTGTGAGGCTGAAATGCAACCCAAGCAAGGCCAAGGTGATGTTCGCTAGAGAATGGAGATGCTCTGAAAACCAGGGTATTTTTCCCTTGTTTATACACATGCACATGCACTACCAGCAAGTCAGTGCTCTTGTCTGACCGCTGAGTCAGCCTAGTTAATCAGATGCAAGGTGATACTCCTTTCACACTGCTGGACAATATTTTAAGTAAAAGCTTAACTACTGTACTGAGTATGTTTGTTACTTCAGGTGAGATTCTTCTCACCAAATTTAGATACTTGCTTTACGGAGGCCTATTCTAGGTCACAGCCATCTCATTTTAGTGTACGTGTCTAAGTGTGCTATTGTAGATGTCTATGTCTACTATTGTAGATGTCTATGTCCACTATTGTAGATGTCTATGTTCACTATTGTAGACATTCATATTAATAGTTTGAATCCCGTATTCCAAACTGGTGCAAAATATGGCTGCTTTCCTCTTTGTGTGCTACCTTACATAAAGAGAAAAGCACGTAAAAAGAGAAGCACCTGTGATTCTAAAACTAATTCCGTCTTAACAGTTTCCCAGCTTAACTGGCTTTACAGGGATCTTGTCAAAACCTGACATTGGAAGAAGTCTTTTTGACGTTACATTAATTCCGATTGGGATTTATGTGATAATAGGAAATGGGTATTTATTAATATTTCGTTATTTAAGGGTATACCCAGGCTTTCTGCTATGTATTTGCAGCCTCAAGATTTCTGTGTATTTTTCATTTGTCTGCATATTTTGGTGGTAATAATAGTAGCCTGGCATGCCTTTTGCCATTTGCCCTGTGCTCACGCATATTTCATAAGTCAACTAGAAGAGTCATCACTGTAAATATAGTCATTTTTGCTTTTTTGTTTTATTTGGCATGAGGAACAAAAGCCACAAACATATTTCTAGCTTTATATACCTTCTTAAATTTTATGCATAGTATGGATTCAATAAACCCTTTGGCCTGGTTGAAAGGATTTTCTTGTTTGTTTTTTCTTTCCTTATTTTAAATAAAGATAAATTAATCCAACTTAAAAATGTTCAGTAGGAATATTTATTAATCATTATTTGGGCATATAATAACAAGAGTCCCACACTTTGGCTTTATCTTTATTTAAAAATACTGAAATATTCTTTAGAGGAACCCTGAGCGAACTAAATTATAGCAATGCCTTGCTTCCGTGAGTCTTGCACTTCACCCACTGCAGAAATTAGAATATAGAAAAAATAAAAATCTAATACCAATGAGATAAAACTAGCACAATGCAAAAGAAGGTAATTACATTGCTCAGCTGTCACAAGGCCAACATAAAAAATGAAGTGACTCATCTTCCTTCACATGCACAGCCTGCTCAAACATACATATATAATTATTTATTTATATGGTTTTGATTCTTTAGCCAAATGTCACTACTTTATAATGTGGTTTAACCACTTAGGGGTTTTGTTCAAAGTGTTCATTTATAGTTTTATCATTGAACCACAAAAAAGTGTTCTAGGCTCCAATGTAATTAAGTTGCATGCACGTGTTGTATGTTGTTAAATCTTACTTTGTATGAGTACACGAGTTCAAAGACGGCTCTCATGCAAAGATAAGATACAATATGCAGTGAACAAGGGCTGCTTTCTAGTGAAGGCATATTCCTTCCCAAACCAGTGCATCAAGCAAGGGTATGCTCAAGACATAAATATCAAGAAATCTATGTATAACATTGTAAATTTGACTTTGGAGGTAAGTGGACAATTGACTTAGACCATTTATTAAAAGAAAGAGACTAAGATTTATAAGTCATAAGTGTGTTTTTGAGAGTTTTACCTATGATCTTATGAACAAAATCTATAAAAATCTGCAATATACAAAAGTGCTGGAAAGGAAGAACAGTGGTATAAAGCCTTTGAATAATAATTGCCATTGATTTAAAAATTTTGACAAAATGTGATACTCCCATTAGGTGGAGACTCTGAAATAAGGAAGAAAGATTTTCGGGGTTGGAGATGTAAATATAGTTTTGTAGAGAGTTTTTATGCAATCCTCAAGCTGAACAAAGTAACAGCTTTGCCTCATAGAACTTAATGTAAAGGTTAAGGCTGAGCAAATAGTATTCATGCTAATTTAGCTTTTTTTTTTTTTTTTTTTCTGGCTGGGAGTCATTCCTAGTTGTTGGGCAGTGTGTTAGTGGTTCATGTTTGCTGAAGTTACTTGGATGAATTTGAATTTTCAGCCAGTGAGTTATTTACAAAGTGTTTGCTTTGACTGTTCACCCTGCTCTATTAAATATTTGCTTTGGTTCATTCTATTGAATCTGATTAATCAGCGTCAATTCCAATATGTGCAATGCCTACCAGTGCAAATGAGAGGAACCCTTTTGCTTCTCTGACTGGCATCAGGAGGTGCTTTGTCAAATCATACTGCACTGACACGCTTCAGCATCTTTGTTGAAACAAAAATGAGGAAAAAAGGTAAACCTAATGCAAACATATCTTTTTGTGATGTTAGTAGCAAACCCAGAAAGCTGCTGTTAAAATCGGAAACTCCCTGAGCTGTATGAAAGTCAAACCACTGAAGACAGGGCTACAGAGTGAAAGTAACTGTAAACAAAAAACTTGCTGACTGTTGTCATTTTCTTGTCGATCTCGGCAAATAGCTACTCATAGGCAAGCATCTTAAGTAGTGACCCACTTCCTAGAACTGGTTTTCCCTTCTTTTATTTTTTACAAATCTTCTGAAAAATTAGTTCAAAGGGAATAAAAAGGTTGATCTTTCTGTAATCTAACTTGACTGAGGAAATGTGGCTGTTTGTTTGGTCTGAGTTCCCTCCCCAGTTAAAGAGGGAAAGTAAGCACTGCCAGAAATCAGTTCAGCCACTGCAATAGTAGGTCTGTATGGCAGGTCCTTTGAGGCTATATATTTCTTTCTGCAAACTAGAGATGCAAGAAGAGCTTACTTACATGTAGATCCTCAAGTTATGTGAGATGGAGCCAATGCCAAAAGAGATTGGGAAACTGGCGTGAGTTCAGCAAAGACCCACCGATGCAGTCAGGGGCTGCAGCACCTGCCCTGTGGGGAGAGGCTGAGGGACCGGAGCTAGCTCAGCCTGGAGCAGAGGTGGTTTGGGGGGGGGCTTATGCGGCAGCCATCAAGAAGATGGAGTCAAGCTCTTCACAATGAAGCAACGCCCATAGGTTGAAACAAGAGCAACTGAGAATATAAGGAAAAACTTTTCACTATGAGAACAGTCAAGCAGTCCCTTCCGATCTGAATTGTGATCCTATTTTACTGGAAGGTCTGACTATCCAGGCCAAACCTACTGTTGGGTGAGTTGTTGGATCTCCACTGATGTCTCATGAAGTCATTAAAATGTTAGAAAAGGAAGTCACCTTGCTGCTGTAAAAACCTTTTAAGACAGTGCACTGTTGGAAGATACTCTATAGCATCCAGTCTGGTTGAGAGCTGTTTATTGTAAGCTCATTTCACATTATTACAAAGGTGTGATATTACAATATTCAAATTTTTTCTTGCTATTTTTGGTGTGTTTAAGATAACATTTGACCTATATCCACCAGATTTCACTGTGAGTTTTATGAGCTTTTTAATACAAATGCTGAGGTTTTACCTGCTCTTTTTTTAGTCCTTGCACCTGTAGTACCATTATTCTCTCAAAGGCCAGCTGACGTAGCTCTTTGAACACATGTATCTTGACATGTCTTGTTCTTTTGTTTTTGTCTCTCACAGTTCCCCTATTAATCTCTGTTCAGTATTGCTAAGATAATGAGTTTACTACCAATGCTGACGTAGATCACAAATAAAGCAAAGCTCTTGTGGCCTCTATGAATTGAATCCCCCTTAAAAAAATTCCTAATTCTCCATCTAAAATTCTTTGTTCCTCACAGTACAGAACTCATCCCATCATTGCTAAAAAAAATAAAGTCAATAGGTTAGAAATGTATCCAGAGACCTAAACCCATCCACTAATGCTATTATTTTTCTGGAGTTTGTTTTTGTCCACTTGGTTAAGTATGATACCTTATTTTTAAGGCTTCCCCTCAGTTTCTGTGTAAGAAACCTGGTATGTGCAGCTTAGCATACGAAGATGCTAGCAACACAAACAAGCTGCAAGTGTCAGTCTTCAAAAGAAGGAACACAAAATGCACTCTGAAGGTCAAAATCGAAGTGACAGCTCAACTGTGAGTAGTCCATGCCCACTTTTGGAGAGGTGAGAGTTTTCTGAAGAGAGATGCAGTGCACTCTAACAGGATCAGTTTCACATAGTTACTGACGTATGGCAGATGCAGCCTGGGCAAAAAAAGACCTAAAGGTTTAATTCCACCTTTCCTTTCAGACACAGTGCAGCTCATTTCTTGTTTCATGGATGGTGTGGTGGCAGGGGACGGAGGAGGAAGACCTTCTGCTTGCATTGTTTTTTCAAAAAGAGATGCGATGCGTGGGTTTCAGTACAAGGTAATAGATGATGGATCGCCATCTTGTGAACCTGTAGAGGTGAGACTGAGTCCTGGGTCTGTGAATAACCCTGTGTATTACACGGGGAAATTACACATTTTACTTTGCTGATCTTCTGTTGCCCCTCTGACACTTTCCTTGGCTACTTTTATAGGAATACCTTCAGGAAAGAGATGGAGTCTGGCTGTGTGTTTGTTGAGACCCTCTAAGGTTCTCTAAAATGTTTGAAAATTATATTCTGGCTATTTCAAAAAACTAACTCGAGTCATAAAGACAACCTGTGTTCTCCACAGCTTGGTGAATTTTATCAATACCGGTTCTTGATTTGATTGGCTTAGTTTCTAATCAATGCAAATGTGTTCCCATCATAAGCGACGTGTGCTAATTTCACACTAAATAGAAATGAAACACTTATGAAGAAAGACTCCAAGGTGGTTAAAATATTTTTGCATAAAGGCTCAAAAGCTGAGTTTTGCACAGTCAGTTCTCCTTTCAGTCCCTTCACGGGAACTGGTTGTGTTCACCGTGTCATTAGCATGCTTTATGTGGAACAAGGCTCTTCTGGAAGTTGCTTGCATTAAATCTGTGGGGATTTGCTTTGCTTTGCTTTGCTTTGTGGAGAAGGTTCAGAAAAATGCGTTTGGAATTGAAGGTGGAGATTACCTACTCCATATCTGATACTGAAAGCAAATATAAACTCAAACCACGCTTTCCCTTACCTAGTATATCCTCTGTGTGTGTCTCAGTACTAGCTTCTACAGCTGGGGTTTTGACCAATTTCATTCTCTTATTTCTCATTACTGCTATTAGTGAGGGTTATTTAGGGCTTGCTGCAGCACCAGGGTGCAACTGCTGTTTCAGGAAAAACTCCTTCAGTAAAGCAACCATTGAAAGGTGACTTTAAGCCTAAAGGAATACATCTGGTGAAGTGCTTGCTCCTGAATTAATATTTCGGAGGGCATACTATTGATGCTATCAGTGCCTTCAGGCTCAACGCCTGCTGCTTTCTTGCTCAGTTGGAGGATTAGCATCTGAAGAGATTCTTTGGGACACATGCTCCTTAACACGTTTGATGAAGGTGAAGAATGTACCTCTGCTATGCCTCCTCTCCATGATCCAATAGAGGTTTTTCCACAGAGCACCAGTTGTGCAAAGTTAGCAGGAAGAGGGGAGAGTTTCCAGTGTCTGCCGGTCTCTGCCATCCTCCAAAGACATGTCTGAAGGCACCGTGGCTGGATGTGTCCTGTCACACACTCTGGTTCCAGTCCCAGAGCTCTCCTTTGAGGTGGTGTACAAGGCAGCTGGAGTCTGTGAAGCCCTGTGGGGCTGTCAGTAGGCAGAGTGGTGGTGGTGGTGGTTCAACGTCAGAAGTAATCGGTGCTGGGCCTTTCTATGAATCTTGATCCATAGCTGAAAGAGTGTGAACCCTCACTTCTGGCAAAGAAAACACTTCTCTGTCTCACAAAAAGAGGGAACAAAAAATTCTTTGAGCTGAGATATAGATTGCATTTCTCTCACATCCAGGTTACTCATGTGAGGGGAAGGCAGAATCCATGATTATGGATCTTGATTTTGAGGGGAATGAGGAATGCCTCTTGAATGAACTGATGTGCCGGGTGAGGAAGAGTGATACAGAAGGCTGAGGGATAAGCTCAGAATTATAAATTGTAGTTCTAAGCTAAGACTGGAACTCAGATTTTAATTTAAGGCTTAAAGCAAAATCAGATTTTGTGTGTGTGTGTTTTCTTTTTTCTGAAAGGGAATATTGGATTTGGTACTACTGGGCCTTGGAAGTTAGATTTTCCAAGAAGAACCTTAAGTGTTCTAGAACATAGAAGTTTAAAAAATCAAATTGACAGAAATGCTTGCCATTTTCAATACACATTTTTAAAGATCACCTGTAGCCAAGAAATGAAAAGGCACTTGAGTCAGATGACAAAAAAACCTTGTTGATAAGACTTGTGCCACCTCAGAGTTTTTATTGTATTTCTTAAACCTCTTCAGTTACCTTTCTGTAATGATGAATTTGAGGGCATGGTATTGCCTTTACATCTGTCTTGTCCTTCAAATGTAATAACATGTGTTCCAAAGTTCAATTTAATGGCTATAGGATTTCTGAAAAAAAGAGAAACAAATAGGGAGACAAGAAAAAAACACCACACTTCAATTGAAATAAGATGCAGAATCACTATATGGGGCACCATGAGTGCACAATGAAATTAGGAAACTTAAGGGAAGGAGAAGAATCACAGAGAAAGAAAAAGGAATAGGTTAGTGTGTGATGTCCATGTGTATTACATACAAGAGGTTTTCCTAGCATAACCAACACTCATTTTCCAGACAGCCAAGTGCTTTACATTACAAAATGCACTATTCAGCACTTGGAATTAGCCAAGCAAACTGAGTTCTGTTATGCTGGGTGTCTGCCACCACCTGGGGGTTTTCTTCTTGTCTTCAAATGGTTTAGTTGTTTTTGTGAGAGCTGTTCATTTTGCCTTCTCTTTAAAAATCCATTCATACTTGACCATGCTATAAACCAGGTAAAATTGTCTACTTTATCTGCTGAGCTGTGCCAGACATTAAAACTAAGGTATGTGGGGAACTTAAACATATTTCCTGTTCTGTCTTCTTTGCCCTGTAACCCATGCATATGGGAAGAAAGCCATTTGAGTTGGATGCCGATGGCACAGAGATCTGATCTAAACTAATTGGGGCGAAGAACATGAGATAAAGAAATTGAGACTAGACATTGTTGGTGCTGCAAAGAAAGGCTGGTTTTGAGGGCTGGCACTAACTGAGAAGTGAAAGGCAGACTGGTAATTGGGGAGGAAAGTAAGTAGCACTGGGAATCAGCGATGAGGAGAAACAGATATCATGCACATTAGCACTTGGTGGAAAACGAAGGTGAACCTGTGCTTAAAATCGGTAAAGTAATGCCTGATTCAACTGAATTAAGGTGTCTCGTTATATTTCCTTAACCCTTGTGAGCTTGAATTGTACTGTTAATATCATTTTAAGGCACTTAAGTGAGTATAGCCCTCCCTACACACGCACTTTAAAAGAGCCATGTTTTGTGGTTTTCACCCATATATACGTGCATTGCATCTTAACTGTCCACTTCCATCAGTCAAGCTGTAAAACATGGAGTAGTCTTCACTACTGTATCACACAGCTGAGAGTAAAGAAAATACTCTTAAGTGTTGGCAGTGATAGGAGCGCTACAGAATAGTGCTTTAACAGAAGCATTCCTTCTTTTTCCATTGTGCGTTTCTGTAGAAAGCTGGTAATGCCTACAAAAGTTTAATATAATTAAAAAACACTATAAAAATTAAATCATTAGCAGTCCAATTTGAAAAGAAACCTAAATGATTTAAAAAGAAGAGGGAAAGAAATATCATGTCAGTCTTTTAATAAGCTCAAATGATATACAATGACTAATAGAGATAGAAATGTCATGAACTTTTCTGGCTACAGAAATCCATAAGCAGCTCAGAAGCAGTTGATGTAATGTGTTTGGTTCGTTCATGTTAATAAAGACCTCATTTGTTTTACTACTAGGATTTTTTTCATAGGCTCAAATATGCCATTTGTTTTGACTTTTTTTCACATGCTTTAATTGCCAAAGGGTATCTCAAATGTTCCATTCTTCCAGAGAGGAGAAGAAGCCTTTAGAAATAAATTCTCAGTTCTTTCAGTTACAGTATTTGAAAAATCTGGGTACACTGGGACAGGCAAGTTAAAAACCCAAGGCCTCACTATGCTTATTTCACCTGAATTCAGTCATCTGTCGTATATGAGGAAGGAATCCTGAATTCACAGAGTTGAACAAAGGCCAATTTGAGAAACGCTGGCTTACTGGCCTACTTTCAGATACTGTCGTCTCAAAAATAGCTGTAATCTATTTGTTTAGTGCATTATCCTTGAAATAAAGAGCTGAAGAATAAGTAATCCATTTCAGTACAAAAAATACTTGATGTTCCTGTAGCTTTCCCTACAATACTCAATCACTTTAATCTTTTGCCACTGTTCCCTAGTGTTTATTTCATAGTTTAATTCAGATATTGCTGCAGTCTTCAGAATACACCAATAAAAAACCTTCTTTAAAGAAGCACGTTTTCCTGTGCTGGATACTCACATCACTGAATATCCCCTTCGGTCTTCAGGTGGATGTGTTACTGAATTTCTTCCACAGCCTTTTCTAGCCTCAACCTCAAATAGTTTATCACAAAACCACTGGTGACCTGGTGGTTCAAACACAGGGCTAGCAAACTCTACCTGGTTTATGATAACTGCCTCACCAGTGTTTACTTTTCCTGATGATACCACTGATAAAAGAATTTCCACTTGTTTTAAAACACGTACAAGACCCTTTTTGTAAAAGTAATCCACGTTTTCCACCTAGCTCTCCTGTACAGCTTTCTGGTGGAAGTGTCAGGCAAGAGTCATCTACAGGTCCCACTTCCAGCTCCGCTGTGGGTTTCCTGATGCCTCTCGGTTGAGCCCTTTACGCTGTTTAATGCTCACTGCTTTATGTGGGCAATGGAAAGGGTAACTTTTCTTTCCCTTTGCCTCTTGACTCTTTTGTCTTCTCTGGTTATACTGAGGGCTCTTTGTAGGAGAGATCACTCATAAAAGATGTCTGAGATTACCTCTTGTAAATGTCCCGGATTTTAGCTCTGGTCTCTATTGTGGGTTTTAGCGATTTAGAGCTAGAAATGTCATCTTTAGCTTTTCTGAATCAAAACATAATGTGCTAAGCTCAGAGGTGCTAGATATCATCAGTACCAAGAAAATGCTTCCAGATAGCAAATGGTTCAGTCACTGTGAGCTAAAAGTGTATTGTACAGCAGTCCAATCCTGCTCTTTGAAGAGATCGATATGTCTGTGCTTCCTGACCTACTGACATTTTTTTGTCTTTTTCATATTGAACCTCGAGTATATGCAATATGAACAATATCTTTCTCAGTCTTGAAAGGTCTTTTAATACATCCACAGACAAAAATCGTATTATTCACAGAGGCCTTGGTTATTCACAGAGGCCTTGGTGCTTGTTAGTGTGAGGAAAAAATCTGTATAATTGCAGCTACCAACACTACTGCAAGAAAATAAGAGAAAGGCAATGTTGTGTATGAATCTTATTGAATTGCAAACTGCTTTCTCAGCAATCAGAGCTGTACACTGATGCAAATCAGATGCTTACATAATGCTGTTATGCAAGGAGGGTGAAAAGAGCTGCAGTGATTAAGATACTCTGTGTGTGTTCATACTGTGTTGTCCTTTCACTTCAGAAAAAACGCTGACAAATTAGCTGCTTGAAATGGACCATTCTAAAGCCACTCAGAGTCAAACACATCTCTGTACCGTGCTGACTTTTCACCTAATTCTTTTTTTTTGTTGTTTTTTTTTTCCCCAAGGTCCTTCGTGGAGCACAGCAAGATGAACAGCCCCTTTTCCATGCTGCATCTTGAGACAGTGCTCTCATCTCAGATGCACATGCATGTGCTGTGCAGAGTGGCACATGGCTAAGATTAGGATGTGGTCTTTAGCTGACATACTGATGAAAAGGCAGCTTCTAATTTAAGACATGTGCCCTGCATCACTACACATCCTGACTAATACAAATTACAGCATTTGTGTATGGTCTTGCAGTAGCTGTTCTTCAATAGAGCCGTGTCAAGAATTGGATTAGAATCTAATCTTTATTCTTTTTGTTAGTTAGTATCAAAAGAAGCAT
Organism: Nipponia nippon; assembly: GCF_047370975.1. Classification (NCBI taxonomy): domain Eukaryota; kingdom Metazoa; phylum Chordata; class Aves; order Pelecaniformes; family Threskiornithidae; genus Nipponia; species Nipponia nippon. Next base: position 49,924,908 of record NW_028262347.1, read on the forward strand.
ATATATACTGAACACATCTAATACTGGTTTAAATGTCTACAGAGATTTTTCTCCCCCTTATTTGTCTTCCTCCACCATTATCCCTTTGCAAAGTTCTCTGGCAGATAAGTCAAAAAGCACATCAAATAGTAAAGACTTTGCTGAAAATCAATTTATTTAGAACTGATAAATACAATATCCTAGCGGAAACTGTATTTGCAGAATTTTCTGTGTCTGTATCCAACTACAGTGTAAAAATGCAGTCTGAATTTGTTACATTTCAGATATTCAATAATATCAATGAGCTGCTTGTGCAGAGTCAAAAGACCAAGGATTTATGACAGAGATGGTAGAACTACTGTAACCAACTAATTAGAGACATAAAGATATCTCCTAGTAACTCTTTTTCATTTCTAGATGACATGCATAAGCATCAAAGCTAGCTCAAATGGCCTTAATCATTTTGAACTGATGATTTTCTCCATGTTTCTTGGATTAATCTTGCCATAGTATAAGATAAAGCAAGTAACATTTGATGTGAAATGAATTCAGATAAAGTTAGTAGGGCTTATGTGCAGCTTTGTGATAATAGCAGAAACAAAATGGAATATATTAAGTTTGGGGAAAAAATGCTGTGAACATTTCTATGCTAAAGAGAATGTTTATAAGGATATTAATCTGTAGATTTTTTTTAAGTTGCTTTAGCATATTCCTTTCCTATAAAATATTTTTACAGAAATGTGAAACTGCTGTGCAAATAGCATAGCTAAGGCCAAGTCATGAGCAAGACAAAATGTGAGATGGTAAAGAAAAAAACATATTAGTAATTTGGATGATCTCCTTTTCCCTCCTCCATGTTTCTCCCGGGGTCACTAAAACCAAGAGTGCAAAGTCCTTTTGCTGCAAAGAGTGATGAATGAAGCACCGGTAGCTGCACCAAGCCAGGAAAGAAAACAGGAGGAAGAAGACAAAAGACAAAACAATGGTTGAAAGAGTACCATATATATTTGTCCAAAAGTTTATACTGTCCATATGGCGATGGTACAGTATCGCTATTATTTGCATTATACCTGTAGGTTTCAGCTGAGATCCTGCTGTGCTGGCTGTTATAAAAGTACATAGAAATGAGAATCTGTGTCTAAAATATTTTGAGCATTTGAGACAAAGAGGGTTCGGAAGAAAAGCACGTGCCTAACATACCTTAGATTCTGTTTTTGATTGTGGTACTGATCTGGTTTTGATTGTGGTCTGACTGCTGACCAGAAACAATATATTTTAAATGTCTATTTATATATAAAACAGTTCACCCTACGGCAGAATTCAGATCTATGGCAGAGCCAGAAATAGATCCAGGTCACCTGGGAAACTAGTTTATTTCCTTATCCTGAGGTTAACTTATTCTATATAATGTAGTGATAAATTAGCTGAATGAAATCCTCTTCCACCTCCCTTCCTTGTAACTGTTTGGTGACATTAACTGTATTTCCACATTATCTGACCTTCCATATTTATTCCAGTATATTAACACTCTTCCCAGAGAATTTAATCTCTGTACCACAGGACAGCTCTGTGTAAAATATTGAAAAAAATACTATTAAGAAAATGCAAATAAAAAGAACTTGGTACCAGCTGTCTGATCTTACATCAAATGCATCCTCTAACTCATAATGCCATAAATAAAAAAAAAATCACTGTTGTGAATTACATTATGTCTTTTGATGCCTGCTGCTATTGTAAGTGAAACTTGGATGGAAGACAGTTGATATCAAAAGAAGTAAAGAGATTCAACCCTTCTCTGAGCTTCTACTACAATCACAGATCCAAGTGAATTGGGTCATTTTAATGTGGCATTTGTCACTTTTTGTATTTTGTATGTCTTACAGAGCCAGACGAGCCAAATGCACAGTGTGAGCTCCTGCTTCAGAAATGAGAAAGGGTATTTGGTACACCGATAGGCATCAAACTTAAGTCCTATTTGTAGTCACTTATTCAAGCTGGGTATCTCGGATGGAACTGAGCTGTGGGCAGGAGAGGAGATTACTAAAGCTTTTGGCACTTGATTCTTAAGGAAATTCCTGATTTTTCCAGTTCTCCTTTTGCTTTCCATTTGGAAAATCAAGATGCAATATTGATTTGCATAATTGCACAAAAAAGCTTTTGCTTTAAATTCAGTCTGCTTCGGTAGCAGGCTTTGTGAGCCAGGGGGTTACCATACAAACTGGGATTAAGGAAGACATTTTGTAATGGTCTTTGAGAATGATACTTCCTGAGCTTATTTGTTTGCAGACAAAACCTATCACGTACGCATTTTGTCATGACGCTGCTGTCAGTGATAGAGCAATGATTGGTAAGAGGTGTTCGCAGTTTTTCAGGAAAATTTTTACCCTAAAAATGGATTAATATTTTCTCTATTTTCCTCGCAACTTTAAGAATGTTGTAAAATAGGTTCTATTTTTTAATGTGCTTTTCTGTTCTTAATACTCTCTCTGTCCCCAAAATGAGTCTGTAATGAGAGTCTCTGCTGTTGCGCTGTTGCTATAACTCATTATCCACAGGCAGAAATCAGAACTGACCATGGCACAAGATGAATCTGTTCCCATCCCAGCACCTCCAACTGTAACGCGAATGGGAGGCGGCAGCATGTTTGTTCATTCCGGCTGTGACAGGAATGAGAAATGGGACAAAGGCAGCTCTGTTTCCTTCTAGGGGTATGCTTTGAAATGCTTTGAGTCCTGAAAATCTCAAACAACAGCTAGTTTATAGAGCTTTTTCTTCTTGCCCATCTTTTTAACCAAAATATTAACCAGAGGAAAAACTAAATACACTTTTCTTTTCACTAGAGCTTGATCCTACAAGAAACTGGCAAACCGCTTGTAAGAACAGTGAAGGTGACAGAGTGTATAGAAAGGACACCCAGGACATGGGAATCATTCAGAAACAATCTGTAAATCTTCCCCATCTTCTCACCAATGTAATGTTGGCAAAGAAGTGTATTGGTCTTCTTCATGGTAGGAATAGTCAAAGTTGGATTGAAAAAGAGCCCGTTCTGGGTCCATTGTGTGAACACTATTGTAACGATTTTTGTATGTCTGCACCACCCCCAGATCATTAAGTTCCAGTTTGAAAATTTGTCTGAGAGGCCACACCTTCGAAACAAATTTATGTTGCTACTTTATAGTTGCAGCTACTTCTAAAGCATTGTCCTAGATTTTTTGTTCCTTGGTCATCATCATGGCATATGCCAATACTTGGTGACAGTCCTATCCGCATACCTCAGCTCTGTTCCCTTCCTATATTGTGTGTTTCTGTGGTGGTCTTTCAAAAGCATTACATAAAATGAGTCGATAAAAAGACATATGATAATAAGCAATCTATGCCTCAGGCTTCATGGTTTTAAAATGTCATGCTTACACAGAGAGCATTGTTTGTTAGAAGTCAGCAGTCTCAATAACCCATTATAGCTTTGTTTACTCAAGGGCACACAATAAGCTCTAATTTCAACTCCCAGCCAAACACTCCTTTGCTTAAACCCACAGTACCCCATCATGCACTCAGGCTGCCATTCACCTCACGGGCATTGTTCTGGCACATATTTTCCATAATATAAAGTTGCACCTCATGCCGGCCCAAAACCACAACCATTCTGTCAGTCGAGGACACAATTATTTTGTGACTTTGGCCTTCAGAAGTAACGCGTTTCTGTTGCTCTGGATCGAGAGAGCACAGTAACTACCGTGCTCTGAGATGCTGAGAAACTGGAATAGCCACATTTTCAGCCACAAACTGCAGCTCTCCTTGCAACACACACTGAAGGACAGGAGAACCTCAGAATTGGTTGTGGGTGGAGTGAATTGTGTGGAATAATTTCAATAAAGGATTTGTGCACAGAAGGATATTCTCACATCTTGGGGGAAAAACAGAAATCAAGCAATCAAGTTCCTTTGTTTCTTCCCCTTTCCTATTTTCAGGATAAAATACAGCAGCCAGCAGTAAAAAAACAGGTGAGAAAAAGTGCATCTTTGTGCCTTTTTATACTCCATCAGTTCCCATCCATGCATGGGATTGTCTCTCCCCCGCCTGTTCTGGTAATTCCTTCAGTCAAGTCAGAAGTCAGCTGGAATTTCAAAAGTTTTGGTGGAAAACATTTTGTGTCATTCACATAACTGCACTGAAACAGGTTCCAGGACAGCTTTGGCACTCCGGCCTCTAATTCCAGGAACTGTAAAGAGGCATATGGCAATTAAAAAATTAGCAGAGTTATCTGAACTTTTGAACCTCAGATGATGTTTAGTTTTGGTTCAGACCAAGTTTTGGGCAAAGGTACCAAGGATTCTTATTTAGTAAGAGGTGCTTTTATGCTCCTTGTGGTTTGGACTTTGACTGGAGCTGTTTTTCATTTCCATTATGCTAGATGTGTATATTAAATAAATATCATTCAGGTTATGAATTTTGGAAACCTTGATCTTGACTTACATTTGAAGGTAATTTGTAGTTTCGTCATTTGCATAACTACATTTTAATTTTGTTAACTGCTAGAGGAATTATTTAGGGATTTTTTTCCCCTTAATTTTCTTAAGCTGCAAAAGGAATTCTTTTCCTTCCCTCTAAGAAAATTGGAAAAACAGGGAAAAGTCTGTTCTTGTACTCAGCTGGATTCAGTAGTGAGAAAAGCAGTTATGGGACTACCCATGGAGCTCCTTGAGGACATGACAGCTGGTCACTTAAATCATGGATGACCTCTTTCTTGGGGATGCTTCACAGTTACGTTTTAGGAGCTTGTTTGCCTACAGTTGTGTTTCAGGAGCACATCTTAGCCTGTTTTGGCAAGCCTCTCAGTTTCTTGCTTCGCTTTTATACCTCTGGTACAAGTTTTCCCTCTTAGTAGCTTCTTTTCAGTGTTGAGTGTAACAGAGTATCACGTAAAGCTTTGCCATTTGCAAGCAAAATGGAATCAAGCGGGCAGTAGGGAACCCTATGCCAAAGCAGTTTCACAGGGCAGTAGTGAGTGGCACAGTGACTACCTTTCCTCCTAACCCACTGGACATGCTGCAATTGCTCCTGTTGCATAGTCTACGTCTTTCAGTGTGTTCTCGCATTATTTTCTCTGAAAGACTGTTATTTGCCCCCTTAATTCCTGCCCAGCTCCTGGCCTCTTTTTCTGGACTGTGACTGAAGCTGAGCCACATTTAGTGATGCACTAATTTGCCTACACTCTTTTGATTAGAAATCATGGTCTTGGCTCTGCTGTTTGCCGAGTCTCATTGCCATTTCTATCTTACCCCCCCCCCCTTTTGTCTTTTTTACTTGTCTTCTCAGTAGACGTTCCAGATAATACTGGGGTCCCTGTGCAGTGGTGTGGGTCTTCAAATACCCAGTTGGAGTGGGACCCTTCCCCACTGAGCTTAGAATGTAATGCCCATTTTGTAATGCTGTTGAGTTTGGCTTTGTGCACATACATAAACATAGCAAGAGACATTGCCTGCCCAAGAAGCATACAGTACAAGCGGATGTACAAAACTGAAGAAACCCAGAAGGAGATAAGCAAATGAAGTGGCTCACTCCATTGCAGAAAATAGTAGTATTTATTCCTTTATTTTTCTATTTTGAGATATTTCCATTTCCTTCCTTCCTTTCAGTATCTTAAACTGAGTTTGGAGTCTATGTCAGGGGATCCCAAATTGTAGGATAGAATCCACTAATGGTACTTAAAAATTATTCAACTTTCTTCCACAAACCTGTATGGCTGAGAACAAACAGCTTCTCCAGACCAGGCAATCAAAAAGCTCAAATACTATGTTTCCAAGCTACTGGAGAAGCTGTTCATCCTTTTTAATTAGGATGCCCTACCAAATATGACCAAAAGCCAAGGTGACATGGTATCCTGACAGTGATGGGGTCCATAGTGGCTGCCTGCAGAAGAACAGGGCAAGAGAGGACTTGCCTGCTGCCATGCCCAGCCCCCAGTGATTTGCACCCCAAGAGCTTTCTGTGTCTCTGTATTTCCATGGCTTGCCACTGCCAGCTAAGTGGCCAGGCATTAATGCGGTGGATTTAGATAGAGAACATGGAGCTGAATTTAACTGCCCATGCAGTAGTGCTCGGAGAACAGTTCATGGGAACACTTGCTTCACTGCAAAGATGGCCAACGTAGGCAAACTTCTCGGTGAAAGGGCTCATGGGCATAAGCCATGGCACTCAGTGTCATGTCCTCTTCCCTTCATGAGGGAAAGGCTTTTGGAAAGCCACCCCACTTTCAGTCACTTCCAGTCAGGCAAGCACCAGGAGTTGATCTGTGCAATACATTTGAAGATCCCCTCTATCCTTGAGCACAGCCGTGGCAGTACTCTGTTCTTGGAAGCTGATCACAGGTAGCCCAGTGAGGGGGGTGTCCTAGGACAGTGCATATCGTTCCTCTGCCATCAGTAAGAGAGGATTGTACTTGCTGTGTTTGGGGGTGGCGGGTGACCTCACAGTCTCTTCTTGGGCTAGACTGTTTTATGAGCATCACAGAACACCGATGCAGTGCCTTATACATCAGAATGTGAAAATAAACATGAGTTGGGAGGGCATGCACTTAATGCATGCTGTGGTTCACCATCTTTTGAAAAGCTATTGCGTTGCTCACTGAATTGCTGGCAGAGATAATGTTAATCTGTCTATTTCAGGAAGAACGCTGAGGAGAGGAAGAGGTTAAAAAAGACTAAATCAGCATAATGCTGGGCTAATCTTGAATCTTTCCATAAAACAGAAACCTAATTCCTCTACCTGGTAGGGGGACCAAAGCTTGGCCATGTGTCACAGCTCACTGGGTGTGACGTTCTGAAAAAAGCATCCGCTCTGCTCCTGGCAATGATTTTCAAAAACAATTTGCACTTTATCTCTGTGACACCAAGATATCACACATCAGCCAACACAGTCAGGTATCAGGAGCGAATCAATGGCTGGCTTACCTCCCAAGGTCTGTCCCCGAGTTTTATTACTGCTGACAGTGGAGCCAGCAGTAAAAGGGCAGCGTGAGGTGACCAATTTGTAGATAACACTAGGTTTTGCACACTAGCTGAGCCTATTGGGGCACAGTTTCCTTCAGGGTGATGATAGTATCAAAGAACTTCCAGCATAAACTTGCAAAGACGTTACCCAATTTTGTCTGCCATTTAAAGCCCCACAAATATTTTCTTAAAGAGCAGGATAAAAGACAGCAACAACAGGAATAACAAAACCAATAGCTATATATACAAAATATAGCAAGAAGCAGTGTCTTGAGAAAACCATGCTTTTTAGCAACTAGAAGCGAAAACCCAACATAAACACATGAAGTGAGTATAAGGCATGTGGTAGATGTGGGATATAGTACCACATTTTCCATCCTCTTTAGGGAAGGCCACACATATTGTCTGTGAATGGGAAGCAGCTGGGAAGTAATCTTTATCAGCCTGAAACGTATACTGGCAATCTTCGAAGCAAGCTATATTTTGCAAATTACACTACTTGCACTGCCAAGTGGAAAGATGTTTAATGTGAAGAGTTCAATAATGAAAGGATTTTAAAATAAAAATAAAAGATCCATTCTTTGCTCATTATTGTCTGATAAGGGAACATAAATACTTGTTAAGGATAGTTGAAGACTATCCCTACTCACAAAGCTCTAGCTGAGTGGCCTTATGTGGTCCCATTGAAACCAGCAGTAAATCCACTGACTTATGTCATTTCTCTGCATAGTGTTCCATCATTTCATTTGAGTATGAAATTCTGCCAAAACTACTGTTATTTCAACCATTTTTTCATAATTTACTGCATTTTGTAATTCTCCATAACTTGTGCTCATCTTTGCTTCCCACTTGTTCTCTAGGTCTCATGGTCTTTTTACTTCTAAAGATTTAAAATTATTCTGGAGTCCTAATCCTAAATAAGCCTGAGCATTAATGGGAAAAGAACTCTCTTTCAAATATTAGTACTAACTTACTCAGTCCCTTGCTGGCCATGCCTTGAGAGCCCATTTTAGTCCCACATGTTTTAGGTGGATGAATGATGTGTGTGTGAATTAGCAGCACTTTAATGTTGGCTATTTGTTACAAGTTAGATGAAGAATGTGCAGCCAGGATGAATAAATAAAAGGAAGTCCTACAAAATCACTCAGCTTTTTAAAAATACCTTCGACCATGGTGCTATATTTTCAATAGACTCTTTCCAACTTGATGTGAGTTGTGTCATTTGGAGTTCAAGGAGAAAGATGCCTTTGCATGTCAGTGCAGCTGCTTTTCCTAAATATGGAAATGTGAAGGATCTAAGGTGAAAGTGTCTGTTACTCTTCTCTCCAGAAGCCCATTAGTTTTTTATCATAACCTGACTTCAGCAGGAATGGCTTTAAAATAATGCTTGCAAACACACAAATAAAGGGTGGCCATGACTGCAAGTGGCAGAGCCTTTGGATAATTTGTCAAAGAGGAGTCCAGGCAAGCTTTGTGCCTTGCCTGTGGTATTACCCAAAGCCAGGCAATCTGAAGGAGATGTGGAGTAGTTATGGGGTGTTCGTGAAGGGCTGGGGACAGAGCTAGGGAGCACCTCAGTCCAGTACTGATAGACATCTCAGCATTGAATGGAAAGGATGTTGTCATCCTCTCCCTGCCCCTATCAACTTTGTACTTCTAATTTTGCACAGTATTTTTACCTTCTCATCTTCTTTCCCCCATAATTATTGCATTCCTTGTCTTCTGCTTTCCATCCTGTTAGCCTCAGATTTGACAGGAAACTTCTGGTCATATCTGAATATGAGTCAGAACCCATCCAGAAACACAGCTTACTTATCATATTGATAGCCTTGGGCTTTTGCTGAGTTCTTATTACCCATTGTATAGAGCCATTTTTAAAGCACAGTGTGGCTTTAAACAAATACTAGATCTAAAATCTAGGTCACCCTTCTTACTGAAGGGCAGATAAGAGGTTTGCTCATTTCCTAGTGAAAAATCTTTTTTACTGGTTGACTTGATGATTTGAAAAGGCAAAAAATTTAAAATAGCAATAGTGTAGATAATTATGCAGTTTGAGTTCAGGAGTGGTTTCTCAGCATTAGGCAGGGTATTGTTTAAATGCTATGGATGACAATGATTAAGGCAAATAATTGATACCCTCTTTAGAGTGCTGCATCTGTAGCCCAGCATTCTCCTAGGATACAGTCAGGTGCATACTAATGAGGATTACTAATAGATGGTGGGGGTTTTGAGTGTATGGAAACTGTGAAGGCAGGACTGGGTGCAGAAAATAATCTTTTGAGCAGTCCATAACTGTTTTGAAGCATTGGACAAGTTTGATTTTACATAAACTGAAATTTCCTGGGAGACACTGGGTATCTGTTAATAATTTTTCATCACTTTGGTGAATGGTCAGATTTTCAGCCTTCTTTGTTTGTCTGGCATTTGTGTAATACTCAACCAATCCTTCATTACTTGGTACCCAATCTTTTGCACATACACACATACAGAAATATAGACATACTTTTATATACATATTGTTTCATAGTAGGAATAATACATGGATATTTAAAGTCTTTACCACACATGCTAACATTACAAGATGGCTTCACATAAGGTAAACTACTTTCTGGAATTTCTGATTTTAAAAGAAATAAAACAACGTTTCTTTCAACAATGTGTCATTGCATGTGTATAGGACCAACCAAATGGTAAGCAGGTCAGAAATTTTGAGGTAAATATTGCTGAACAGCATCAAGGTCTTCCACCCTAAAACCGTTAAAGAACACCATAGGAGCTCCAAGAGGGTCAAAAAGTACCATTCTTTACAGCACTGAAGATGACAATGATGTTTCAAATAGAAATTTCACTGTGCAAAGATCAGTGCAACATGCTCTTTTAGAACAGCATAATTGGAAAGAACCTCAAAGCTGTTTTAAACTCATTCAAAATATCTTCTGGATGCTCTTGAGAGTGAAAGAGCAGAAACTGGGTAGGAATTCACATGTTGGAGAGAAATAAAAAAAAAAAACAAACAAATTAAGCCATGGCCTAGTTGAAAATTCTGTGTAGCATATGAGAAGCTGCCTTTAGTTCTCTGCATGCGGTCTTCTAGCACTCAATTTTGTTGATGCCTAGGAGAAACTGGGGGTCAGTCTGTGCCCTCAGAATGGGCATCTCAAAGGGAAATCAGTACCTGTTTTGCAGAGGCCACAAAAGTAAAGTTTGCAAAATGCTCGGTGGAGTTCAATCTGTCCAACAACCTGTCAGAGGAAGAAGTGTAAACAGCGCTGAAAAGATCTCTGGTGCTGAATTCACATTTTAATTAACTCTGCAGAACAACAGTGACTCTAAAAAAGAATACTACTTTGTACTACCTCTTACAATGCCCTCCATATTATTTTAAAGGATACTGTTTTATTGGTGGGATTAAAATTCACACAAATGCCCAAAGCTTCCATGGATTCCCATCCCAGAAGTGAGGAGTCTGTGCTCAAAGCATTTGGAGCAAAGAAAAAGCTTCGTTCCACCATACCTTGAATGTCTCTATGGCCAGGAAAGTTAGAATTCATCACACAGCCCTTGAAGGATATCTGTCAGAAGTCTAGAGTCCCTTTATAGTTGAAGGAAAGAAAAAGATGTTTCTAGAATATGACTTCTCTCATCCCAAAATAGATAGGTCAAATTAATCATTCCCTAAAATTACCCATTTCTCTCAATGTTCTATAAAAGGAGCTCAAAAAGGAGACATCTGAATCATAGATACTGAAGCTTTTGTGAGATCAGTCTCACCCAGGCTGTCTTGGCATGTCACAGAGCTTCAGTGGGAACACTTGTAAATATATCCAAGGGGAGTTTTAGGATAACAGCACTGAAGCTAGTGATGTGCTGAGGTACTAAGTTAATAAAGTTATTAACAGCCTTATGAATACAATTAATGAATGATTAGCTGGAAATTAATAGCCTGAATATATCTCTAATCTGTGATGTAGCCTAAAACATACTAACTGAAACGTCGAGATTCTTATTTTCAGTTACTTTCTCAAATAAGAATACTTGGGTATGAGGAAAATTAACAGTAATTTTTAGTGTTGATGTTGACGAAATTGGAAACTGAAAAATGGAGAAGTAGAGAAAATGGCAACTCAGCTTTCATAATTTTTTACCCAAGTTTAAATTCACTGTGGTAGTGTAAAAAATAGTTAAAAGTGTTAAGAAAAAGAAAGAGAAAAGACAAAAGGAGAAAACCTGTCTTTGACTACAAAACTGAGGGGGTTTTTCCATTTATATCTGTAAGGTCTATTTTTGCAGGTAATATTAATATGAAGATGACTGCATTCTTTGGAGTTCCCTCTGTACAAAGTGTGTAAATTTAGGCTGTAACTTTGACAGCAACGTCTCCAACCTTGTAAATTTTAACTCTTGGATCTAATCTTTTGATTCTGAACCACTATATTGACAGAAACAAACAAATCCAAGCCAAAACATTAAGTCATAATGCCTTGTCCAAAGTGGTCTTTTCACTAAACTGAAATGAAAGTGAGAGCCCCCCTCTCCCCTAAACAATCATGAATTATAGCCACAAGTGTGACTTTCCTAATTCAGCTTGACTTGATTTTGGATCCTTCATATTTTCTTAAGCTTTTTGTAGTTCGATTTCTTTCATGTTTCCATGCAAATTCTTCTCCAGAGTCTGTAGTGGGAAATTTGTTTAATAAATTACATAAACAGATACTCAAAGAGTACCTTGTCCACAGGTTTTTCACCTGAACCACTGACAGTACTGTTGTCTCTTGATCTTTCTGCTTGAAAAATGTTGAATTTTTGGTTCTGCAGATATGCATGTGTCCAATCATTCCTGTAGTAAGAGAGTATCGTTTATTTTTTGTTGTAGGACCTTAAGATTTCATTGAGACTCCCGGTTCTAGGAGGATCTGAGCTATGTCTTCCCCTTGTGGCATGCCTGCACTGCTGTCGTGCCACCCCTTGCGCAGGTAGCAAACCCAGGGCATGATCCAGGAGGGAGCTGCCTGCACAGCACTGCTCTCCAGCTGGGAGTTTAGTCTGGCCAGTTGTCGGATCACAAGTACATAAGGGTTGTGGTGTGGAGCACATCTCACCCGTAGTCTATATATTGTCTAATCCCCCTGGATGTTTTACTTTAGGCATGTAGGTGGTGTTTTGGATTGCACTGTAGATCTCTGCATAGAGGATGCAGAGCCACAGTAGATGTTGTTCTATTGTGTGAGACAGTGGTTGCCCAAGGCTGTATTTCAACTGTGCAGTGTGAACAGATATCGGGCTACAATGAATTTCGTATCTTTCAGAGATTTTTTGGTTGTGAAATGATATCTCAGACACTGACTAGTAAAATTAGTGGACTGTAAATCCCACAATATAAATCACTTGTGGGAAGTATTAAAAGACACAGTTGGAAACAACAGTAATTCATCTGAGGTAATTGAATTAGTTGATAAATAAAAGAAAGATGTGTGACCCTTATTGATTTTTTCCACTTTGAATATAATGACTGCTGTTTGAAAGGAAGAAAGAAAAGAAAGAGAAGAGAAAAGAAAGAGAAGAGAAAAGAAAGAGAAGGAAGGAAGGAAGGAAGGAAGGAAAGAAGGAAGGAAGGAAGGAAGGAAGGAAGGAAGGAAGGAAGGAAGGAAGGAAGGGAGGAAGGAAGGAAGGAAGGAAGGAAGGAAGGAAGGAAGGAAGGAAGGAAGGAAGGAAGGAAGGAAGGAAGGAAGGGAGGAAAAGAGGTTTTTTGCAAACTTAAAGAAGGAGCACCTCACAAGGACAGCAGCAAGGAACAAGATACTGGTGACCTAAGTATAATATAGGCAGTTTTAGAATTTGCTTACAAGTTTGCTCTGGTGAATGTTTAACAAGGCAGTCCCAACTTAAAACCACAACCATTCTGTTTTCAGTTAATGGGCACTAGTGAATTCACCCTGTTTTAATTACAACACACTTAATTAGCTCTCACTGGTAGTGTTCATGCTGCAAAATGGGTGCACTTTGAGCTGTGCCATGCAGTTCTGTTTGCTGATTTTGAAACCTCTTGGAGCATATCAAAGCACCATGGACATCCAAATTTCCTGCTAGAGGACACTGGGATGCAGTGGGATGGGGGTATACTCAAGCCAGAATTCACACAGAGAATCATAGAAATCCACGCATTGCCCTGTGGTATACACACAGCTACTATCATGTGAAATAAACAATTTTCATGACGCTTTTGCTCATTCTTCCAACATTTTAGATACCAAGTGTGTACACTCAGTAATAAGATGAGAAAATTAAAACTATGCAATTATTTTTGGAAGTCATTCCATTCTGCAACTGGAATTTGGAAAAATGTGCATGTTTGTGTGTGCATTCAAAATGTAATATGATCAGGCCACTTGCTTTAAGTTAAGTTGATATGACAACCTATCCTGATGGAAAGAGTCTGTAATCTGAATTACCTCTTGTTAAAAGAAAGGACAGACAATTTAATTGATTTCTGTAATGCAAGGACCTCTCTGACTAGCAGGCTGAATTTGAGTGGCAGATCCCAGCTTCCTCCTACTAATAGATATGCTTCTGCATTGCAAGTATTGAAGTAATGAAAACTTAGTAAAAAAATGCAGTTTCTGGTGCTGATTTGATAAGGGTTACACACTGTGCTGATTAATTCTAAAATGTATTTTAAAAAACCCTTATCTTGTCCTTCTTTCTTGTCACTTTCCTGTTTATCCCATTCATCATTTAAACATTGTCTTTTCAGATGGATTCACCTAACTTTAGCCATCTAGAAGTTAATAATCTAGTGAGAGTCAATGGAGAGTGACAGGCACTTCCTGAGGGTGATTCAGTTTATGCTAAAAAAGGTAACTTAGCCAGATTGGAATGAATTGCCCTCTGGAAGTGGGCTACCCACTTACCTGTTAGAGGCAATGCAGCTGTCTAGCTTGGAGTAGATGCCCAACTAGGTAAAGGTAGGTCAGTCCTACCTTTAGAGTGGAAGCTGTTTGGGGAAGAAATTCAGGGCCACAGTTTAATATTTCCAAATGTTCCTGTAGATATCTGTGGGATTTAAAAAACAAACCAAACCAAAACAAAACAAAAAAAACCAACCAAACAAACCACACAACAACAAAAAAAAACACAAAAAACTCCACCATTCCAAAACAACAATAAACCTCCTAAACCCATAAAAACGTGTTTGGCTTCTGCCAATAGTTTTCTGTTGGCATCTTCCCGAGCTATCTTGAGAACCTTGGAAAAGCTGGCCCTTTATGTCTAGATTCCTGAATAAGGCATCAAGATCTTGGGGCTGCTTGAGACATGCTGGAACTACTGGGAAGTCCAAATCTTAAACTTCCAATGGTACTGCACAGTCCTTGTGAACTAGAGCTCTTCTTATGTTGACCTGCTGAAGTTTATGGTGCGCACATCTGATTTTTTAAAATTTATAATTATTTTTGTGTGAAAGTGAAACTAGAGATATTGCATCAATTTTTTTGTCACTTCAAGTGTCTGCTTCTTAAAAGAAAATTTGTTTTCATTAAAAAAAAAAAAATCATCCAAGAATCTCTTCCTCTCCTTGTCCTACTCGTAAGAGATTTTAAATTCACTTGGTTGAAGAATAAGAATATTCAAGTAGTACCTTGATTTTTTTATTTTTTTTGGTAACAAGCTTTCTGAACGCATGTTCATCAGCTGTATTAGTCAAGCTGCTTAAGCCATCATTGGCCAAACACTTTGACTTCAGTAATTATCTAGCAACATGGAGCTTCTTTTTGGAATTGATTTTCTCCACTGGCTATGTTTAGGCAGAACACAGCCACTTTTTACTGCCTCAGAGATCTGAAACAGCCAGAGAGAAACCAGGAATCTGCTTCCAAAACATAATGTCCGCAAGAATGATGGTGAAAAATTGTGGTTTATCTTTGATTATTTTAGAGGAAGGTGTCTTTACTCCAGAGTTGTAAAGATGCTGTTCTGCAGTATTGTTATAACTGATGTTTACTAATTATTTTTCAGGACTGCTTCCTTCTAGATTCTGCAAATAAGAATTAGTAATTAACAAACAATTCATCTTCCTTTAAAATGATCCTTATTTTGTGCATTGAAACATTTACTTTGAAACAATTTTTTTGATCCTCAAAAGTAAAAGAAATATTGCTTAGTTACTTCTTCCTCATTTTGTAGAGAACATCATTTAATCCTTGCTTAAACAGAAACCTCTGCTGGAGCACGAAACAGCTACTGAAGCCAAGAGTAGATAATAATAAACATGTTTATGTCAGTCGTGATGAACTAGTATAATCCACCAATATGTGCTTGTTTGCTACTAACTGCTTGCAGGCAGTCAGAGGCTGTGCATGGTGAGGCTCTCACCCAGCACTTCACAGGACCTGCAGGGAGGGCTGGATGAAGGAGCGCCGTCACCCCTCTGCGGAGGGCTGGGAAGAACCTGGGGGATGGGCGTTCACTCTGTCACAACACTTCTGTTCTAATGTGCTGTGCCTTCCAAACCTGAGGCAGGTTCTCCAAAGGTCTTTTTAAAAGACTTCATTAAGGCTCTTAAACACCAAAATCAGGTTTGAGTATTACAGCCCCATATCCCTTACTCAGCTATTTTCTACTTCTGTAGGTGCCTCTTGGTCTTCTAGGATTCCCTGGCAGCTAAAATTGTGTTTTCTCCAGGGCCATAAGTGTTGTGGTTGGAAGTTTCAGCATCTATCTTCCATTCAGACTTGAAGGGAATCCAGCAACATGGCACTTCTCAATGTGAATCCCCTCAAGGGACTAATCTGCTAGCTATCCTCACATGTCCAAAGTAAATCAACAAGATGTGACTCTTCATAAAAGGTGGTTGCAACAACTTATCACTACAAATTACTTCTAATGCTACAGCTTAGTGGAAAGGGCACTTTCCCAGGATGTGTAGGGTTTCCAGGCTGGACGTCTCCTCAGTCTAACAAAGTTCAAAGGCACAGTTCTTGCTTCTGAAGTGGTGGCCTTTACCATCAGGTTACATGGACTTTTGGATAGGGCAAGCTCTCCACCTCTCCTTCTGAAGACATTACAGCCACGATTCCGGAAGAGGATAAGCAAACAATACAGAGAAGCTAAATCTGCATCTTGACTATTGGGCTGCATGTCTTTAACTGAGGCAGCCTGCGTTGTCATCCTCACATTTTAAAGTCAATAGCCATTAATTAAGTAAAACAGAGAAAAAAAAAAATCCTGGGCTCGAAATCTAACACCTGGTCAGAATCATAGACATTAGTCAGGTCAATTTACCACATAAGCTTTTGTTCTATCCCTTTCTGTCCCTGTGTCCCCGTCCAGTCCTGGGACCTTAGAGACCAGATTTAAAAATGTGGTGTTTTTCTATTGGAGTTTTCTACATGAATGACACCTTTTCACAATGCACTTTTAAAATGTTGCTTTCTGTAATTATAGTGGAAAAGTGTTTAAGGAATAACATTTTTAGAGTGGAGAAAACATTTGATGAAATCTGAATGCTGTAGAAATGGAAACCCAGCTTGATTGCAAGCAAAATTAAGTGGATGAAGCCAGGAGGTGGAAAAGCTGTGTTTCTCATCATAACTCTGCCACAAAGATCCTGACAGAAGAAAATCTTGAAAGCTAGTTTGTTAGAGCTGAAGCTGCCTTCAGAGAGCAGCTCTATTATTTTCTATATGTAAGAATTGTATGATTCAGTTTGGGCTTTTTAAAATCTAAAAGTTACTGATCGTCTCATAAAACATTTCACAAATGATATCTTGACACTAAAACAACTCCTGAACAATAAATCTAAACTCATCATAATTAAGGCCATTCCTTGGCCTTAATTCTGTATTCATTCACTCACTGCATAATTAAGACCAATTTACGTGGGAAATCTGTCAGCCATTCCCTCTGAACCCAGAAAAAAACGTGTGTTGTGAGTAACATATGTAAGTGAATCCCTTAGATGAACTAATGATCCCATATACAGCATGGGTTTTTTTAAGACACATCAATATTAATAGTACTTTTGAGTAGAATTTGTACTTTTGAGGTTGAGGGTGATTGAGGCAGTTTCTGAAATGACATCATCCCAACTCTGACGGGCCAGTGGAGACTAACATTTTAAAATAATACTGATTAAAAGTAGAGCAGTAAAATGATAAGAGCATTTGCTAGGTTAAAGGTTTATAAAAATAGAGTGCTCTTCAGATATGAGTGACTGGATAAAATATGAAGAATATGATTTATGAAAATATGATCCGCAAGTATTTGCCATCATTTATCAAGTTTGTGCTGAAAATCCTAAAATTATTTACCTTTTCTAACCATGTGGTGTATTGAAAGCATTTTGCCTATTTTGCCTATTGTGACAAATGTCATGTCTTACAGAATCACTCATCTGCAGAATGTCATCTGTCCTCTTTCCCGCCACCACATTTGTTTGTGCTAAATTGCCCACACAGAAGCACCTCCCCTCCTTCTTTCATACACTGAAACATACAGAGTACCATAAACAGCCTTTTCACACAGGCTGAGACACAAACACGTGCTGTGAATGGATGGATTTTTATACTAAGTAACCCCTAAAACAAATTTTTTCCTTTAGCTGATGCTAAATGGGTGACCTCAGCCATGCAGATCCTCCAGTTTAATTTCCCAAAGCAGTTATAGGCTTGAGCTCTTAGATATATTTTTCGTATACCAAAACATATGTGTATACTCTTTCAGAGTGGCACAAAGGTTAATCTAAATAAATTTGTGAGGCTTTTGATGGAGACTTGATTTTGATTGAATTGCTAGAATCTGCTGTTAAACAAGGTCTCTTGTTTTAGCAGCTGGCTAAAATACTCTCAGGTGAAATCCTTCAAGAATCCCATAGCTTATCCTTAATAAGATTTAATTATTTTACAACTTATCTCTTTCACATTAGTGCTCCCCCTGCATTTGCCACATCCAAAGGAGCAATCCAAGTGTTGAATTATGAAAAATAATTCCAGTGTAGAAATATGGGTAATATACACAAGGTCAAAAAACAGGCAAGAGTAATTTGCAACAACTAAATTGCTTGATGTAATATTTTGGCGTGATAGGCTTTAAGAGGAGACTTTACATAAGTCAAAGATCTTTGGAATAATATGCAAATCAAAATCCTAGCACTTGGATATTTGTGAAATAACAGAGAATCAGAGAATGGTTGAGGTTGGCAGGGATCTCTGGAGATCATCTGCTGGGACCCTCTTGCTCAAAGCAGGGTCAGCTTCAGCAGATTACTCACGGTTGTGTCCAGTCAGGTTTTGAGTATCTCCAAGGATGGAGGATCCACAACCTCACTGGGCAACCTCGTTCAGTGTTTGATCACTCTCACAGTAAAAAATATTTGTCTTGTGTTTAAGTTTAATTTTCTGTATTTGAATTTGCACCCATTACCTGTCATCTTGTCACTGGGCACCACTGAGAGGAGCCTGGCTCTATCTTTTTTACTTCCCCCCATCAGGTATTTACACACATGGATAAGATCCCCCTGAGCCTTGTCTGCTCCAGGATGAACAGTCTCAGCTCTCTCAGTCTCTCCTCGTATCTGAGATGCTCCAGTCTCTTAATAATTTCCTGGTCTTTTGGTGGACTTGGTCCAGTATGTCTTTGTCTCTGTTTTACTCGGGAGTCCAGAACTGGACCCAGCACTCCAGCTGTGTCTCACCAGGGGTGAGTTGAGCAGAAATTTCATCTCCCTCAACCCAAAGGTCTTGCTAATGCAGCCCAGGATGCTGTTGGACATCTTTGCTGCAAGGGCACATTGCTGGCTCATGGTCAGCTTGTTGTCCACCAGGACCTCAAGGTCTTTCTCTGCATAGCTGCTTTCCAGACAGCTTGCCTCCAGCCTGTACTGGTGCATGGAGTTATTCCTGCTGAGGTGCAGGACTTGGTATTTGCCTTTGTTGAACTTCATGAGGTTCCTGTCAGCCCATTTCTCGCACATGTTAAGGTCCTTCTGAATGGCAGC
The DNA here is from genome assembly GCF_047370975.1 of Nipponia nippon. NCBI lineage: Eukaryota > Metazoa > Chordata > Aves > Pelecaniformes > Threskiornithidae > Nipponia > Nipponia nippon. The sequence continues at coordinate 49,943,865 of NW_028262347.1, forward strand.
ACATGCATCTGGTGTATTAATTGCCCCTCCCAGTTTTGTGTCATCTGCAAACATGCTCATGCTACATTCGGTCCCACTATCCAGATCATTAATGAAGAACTTCAACAGTATTGTCCCCAGTATCGACCCCCGGGGTGCATCACTAGTGACTGGCTTCCAGCTGGACTTTGTGCTGCAGATCACAACCTGTTGAGCTTGGCAGCTCAGCCAGTCCATTGTCCTCTTATCTGGCCTGTACTAAAGTCGATAAATAGTATCAGTTGCTCTGCCTTCCCATTCTTTTGAAGAAAAGATGAGTATGTACTAAGGGTAAAATTAGACACACATATATGGATATATTTTTATGAGGAGAGCATGTGCAGTCTCTTACAGTTAGCATTCAAAAAATTACATGCATTGGCCTCCATATAGCTGAAAATATCCTTTCTACTGAATTTATTAGCTAAGTAAATTTAACTTGGTCCTGCAAGGCTCTGCAGATTTTATCAGAAGCTGTATGGATTTTTACCACCTCTGGTAAAAATATTCTGTAACATTTAACATAAATAATACACCTTTGACCATTTGAAGTAAAGTAGTAAATACAATTTGCATGGAGTGTAATGTAGGAGAGCACAATGCTAGTATATGAAAATTACATCAAAGTAACATTTCAGTCAGTGTAATGACAAACAGAGAGAAGAACAGCTTATTGGCATTTTCAAGGTTGCATTTGCTAGTTCTAGTGACTCATCTTTGAGTCAGTCTCTGAACATCGACAGATATCGTTCAGTTACCTTTCCTATTCAAAAACAGCAAGCCACTTCTGAGACACCAAAAAGAATGGTTTTTTCAGTCATTTTCAAGATGTTTTCTTGATAAGCATAGAAAAAGATCACAGATTTTTTATTTCTGTATCAGTGGCAACTACAGTCTCCGTGCAAGCAAGACAGAAATCAGTTAGAAAAATAAAGGACTATAGCAATATGCAAATGTAGCAATTGAAATGGGAGTTTGCAAAGAGAAAATTTAAAAACCCTTGAAGCATTTGTGGAAAAGGGAAAGGTAGGTTAGAGAAAAAATTGTACCAATATCCACATGTATATATAGCCCTGTTCCATGAATATGCTTAGTTTTATGCATACAAATACTCTTAGTGAGATCAGTGACCAAGTACACTGGTAAATATGTCCAGGATCAGTGCTGCTGTAAAAAGAGGAAGATTTGGTATGAGGGTTGGAGGCAGAGTACCTAAGCTAAGAGTACACAGAACCATAGGAAGGCTGAGGTTGGGTTTTAGTTGGAGGTCTTTAGTCCAAGCTCTAGTCCGACCACATGCTCAAAAGAGTGCTAACTTCAAAGCGAGGTGAATTTACTCAGGGCCTCACCTACAGCTTCCCTGAGCAGCCTGTTCCAGTGCTTAACCACCCTCACCCTGAAGAGGTTTAGTTCTGCAACCTGACTGGATTTCCTTTCTTGGGACTTTCCACTGTTGCTTCTTGTGTATGTCCTAAATTATCCGTGGGGAATACGGGCAGCTCTAGAAGGCAATCCAGCACATGTGAGTTGGAGCTACCTTCTTGCATTTCCTACTTTTCTCCATTAGGGGAGATTCAGGTGACTGTTCTTCCGAGGCTGGCACTTCACTGCACTACATGAGTCTGTCTTTACTGCCGTTCCTCAGAAGGAGAAAAAAGTGAACTACATGTAGGAATTCTGTCACTTGCTGTACTTTATATACCAGATTTCTTAAACTCTATATTTGAAAGAGTCTTAGTCATTCAGCTCTACCCATTGTACCTGTACTACTTTATATTGGTTTATATCTTAGAGCCTCTTTATTTTTTCTCAGCCATATTTCATAACTACTTCATTAAAATACTACAATATTGACTCTCCTTTCCAATGCATGTTTTCCAGGCTTTATAAAATTAGAGTTCTGCATACATTCCTGTCTTAAAATGTTGGCACACACAGATGACCCCTTAAAATAACAATATAAGACAAAAAATCGCTCTGGTAAATAACATAACATGCTGCTGGCAAATCAATACTGCATATTACTGTGTGCTGCGTGCACACCCCCACCATGAGAATCCATCAAAGGCATTTGCATTTCCATGTATGATGTGGTGAGTCACCTTCAGATTCGACTGACAAAAAGGCACTTTAAAATGAGGTTGAATGCTGCTATGTTTAATTCTTTTTATGAACCAAGCCTAACAGTCATGGCCAAGTCTCCCCAAATTTGATCTCATTTAAATCACTACACTTTTATCAGTAATCATGGAGCACTTGGGTTTCCTACTTGCTTATCATAGAAGCAAAGGCCTGAAACAGACCTCGGGGTCACTTAGTCTTTTCCAACATGCACACCTCCTGTCAAAAGAGGCTCAACAATGTCTATGTCAGTTCTGATGGGCATCAAAGCCAGAGAGTAGTTTTGGTCCTTTCGCTAACATCCATTCAAACAATGGCAGCACAGCTTTCCCCACAGTGCAGCAGGTTCTATGTCTCCACACAGGTATTTGTGAATGGAGATGTCTCTGGCAGAAGAAGAAACGTCTGGTTAACAGTGGAGTCAGTCTGCTGCTAATCGATAACCCGAAGCCCAGTGCTACGTGATTCTAATGCAATCTGCCAGAGCAAGAAGTCTGTACTGGCTCATAATTCAGACAGCTATGATTCAGATGTGGAAAGAAAAGAAATGGAGGGAGAGGAGATCAATATTGGGAAATCTCATCTATAGCTGCCATCTGAAAGCTCCAACGATTGAGCTTTCTGTAACTTGAAACATTAATCTTGATGATGTGCAGAGTTTGGGAAGATGAAAAGGGAACACTAGATAACAGAATGAAACCTCTTAACAATTTTATCAGGCCCAGCTTTCGCTGTCATTCACATAAAAATTGAAAGGGCAAGCATAAAGATCTGCAGCCTTTCAATACATAAGGCCTTCAAAGTATGCTCATATTGTTCAGGAAAGTTATTTTGCTTGGTCAGCAAAATAACAGCTGAGGGAACCTGAAAGGAAAAAACAGTTATCAGGAGCATCCTTTTGAAAAGCCTATTATGAAGATACTGGTCATTCCACCACCATCAAGAAAATGCATACAACAATTTGATTTAAAGCTTTTTTTGGGAACGCACACTTCACATGTACTGAAGAAGTGGTAAGTTCTTGTGCTCATTGGAATTCAGCACAGAATGAGCCTTAATAAGGCAGCTATTTATACAGAGTGGTGAGAGACATAGTGGTTTAAGACAGAGGCAAAATTAATATATTCAAAATATCAAACGAATTTAAAGCGTAAAAAGGCAGCAGACCTAAATTTGTAATCATCTCAAACCCTTTCTAGATTGAAAGTCATTCACTCACTGGAAAGAAAAAAGAAAAATAGATGTTGGCTAATTTGAATTGTCATTTGTTTGATTCAATTTTGATTGCATCAGGATTGTCTGGGTTTTATGTGCAAAATTTTCCTCTTTTGATTAGTGTTCCTCTGTCCTCTGGATATGAGCTATAAATCACGGAATAATCATGACGAAGTTTGGTTTTCTTTGAATACCTATTATAATTCCATTTTGTCTCATTTATACCCTAATCAAATAAATCCCACTGGAAATTAGCCAAGCAACAAAGCTAAAGCAAATGACAGTAAATCAAGAACTGATTTTCCTGATATACAAAGTTTTAACCTTTGTGGGACAACTGTTTAGTCTGTAATGAAGAAGAAATGCAGCAAAAGAGAAGGCTGAGCTATCTGAACAGCTTTGAGGTGCTTTGCAAGCACCTCCTCTACTGCCTTCAGAGTCCAGCATCAGCCCTGGACATTGGCTTACACATTGCAAATAAGAAAGGGCACAGCTCATTAGGACTTGCAGGCCAGATGGTTTAATGGCAGTGAAATAAATATTTGTGTGCCATTATCTGCAAGTTCTATTCCTCAGTTGCAACAAGTGTGCCACTGGAGGTAGAAAGTTACAAACAAGGTATAAAATTACAAACACTGAGTATGTGCCTTGAGGTCCTCCCAAGAGCACAAACTGGTCCTCTAGTTTGCGAAGGGATAAATAATATACCACTCTCTATAAACAGCTGCCTTACTAAGGCTCATTCTCTGCTGAATTCCAATGAGCACAAGAACTTACCACTTCTTCAGTTCGTGTGAAGTGTGCGTTCCCAAAAAAAAGCTTTAAATCAAACTGTTGCATGCATTTTCTTGATGGTAATGGAATGACCAGTATCTTCATAATAGGCTTTTCAAAAGGATGCTCCTGATAACTGTTTTTTCCTTTCGGGTTCCCTCAGGATACAGGCTACAGACCTGTAGCCGTGACCTTGCAGGTGCCTGTGGGATCATTTCATGTGCTTAAGTGCCCATCAGTGAGTAAGCAAGCAATAGTAGGTTGCATTCTCCAAGAGAAGACTTAAAGTACTCAGGTAAAAATTTACCGTCATAAATTAAACTTCAGGCTAATAAGATCTTTAAGGGCTTTTTTGGCTCAAAAATTTGTGTTAATCACAGAAGTCAATGTAGAAATACTGAAATATCACTGAGTATTGGAGCTGGATGGTTCTGCCATTGGAAAATATCCTTATCCCTGAGATCTCTGGGAGGTAGATATTGCACCATATGAACAAAGCCTTGAAGTAGTCTCCATTATGCCAGACACCATACAAGCGCACACAAAAATATGCGCCTGAAAGAAGTTTCCATGTGAGAAGCCATGTTGACTCCTTGTCCCAGAAGGGACAGAGGTGCAGAAGAAGATTTGGGATGAGATTCATTTCATCTGACTTCAGACATCTACAGTGCAGATCCTGTGTTTTAGTCACCCAGGGTTCCCCTTGTGCAACACTGCAGAAGCAGACATTTTATGGCATGGTTTGGCTGACCTGTTTTGGGTGTCTGCTTTAGGATGAGAAAAATTGCTCTCTAGCAATGCCTATTTCTATCCATGAATCTGGCGAACAGCCTACATGGAAACTGTGCTGTAGGTATCTACACTTGGTCAGATAAATCCTCAGCCTTGTTGCTTTCTCCTCCCCTCGTGTACACAAGCTGAGGCAAATACAATCTGCTGTTAAGGTTGGTTTCCAAATTTCTGTTTGGAGAGCCTACAGAAGGCTGTCACCCAATCTGTGTAGCTAAAAAAAAAATAAGCATAGATTAAGTGTTTTTAATTGTTTTTTGAGCAGCAAGGCATCTAGTGGGTATTACATACGTGTTTTCGCCCCTCCTGTGGCCCTGCAATAGGCTGCCTGCCTTTGGCCAGAAGGAGAGCAGGAGGCTTTGCCTGTGTAGCAGCGGCAGCTTGGAGCCTGAAAACTTCATGCAGCTCTCCTGACCTCCCTGTGCAGTCAGGCCACTGGTATTTCTTACGGGCTACCACTAGCCTATGGGCACCATGTTCTTTCCTTTCTTGAAATAACTTCACACAGGGCAGGGAATAAAACATGAATTAACAGAACCTTCCTCTGAACCCAAGCCAAGATACCTACATATGATCACTATGATCGTTATAAAACGCCCCTGGTATTTGTTTTGATTATATACACCATGTAAGAAAACAAAATCAATTTTAGAAATGGACATTAACCAGTATGTAAGAAACTAGTTATAATTATTATTATACTCAGGCAATTGTGTCTATACTAACATTTCTTGTGAATACAGTTGTCTGATTTTGTTTTGGGTGGTTTTTTAAATCTAGCCACGAGTATGAAGAGGCATGAAAGCTAAAATAAATCTGGATTAAAAATATTTACTTTGTGTAGAATTTATTATGTACTTGAGCATATATATGCCTCACTTTAATCATAACATGAAAAGAGGCATTCCATGTGAATGTAATGGGACGCCTGGCTAAACTGTAAATTCCTCAAGAACAGAACAGAACAGCAACTGTGCGTCAGTGTCATTCTGAGCCCGACAACAATACAGCGAGAGCTGGAGAAATGTTTCTAATCATGAGGTTATTCAACAGAAAAAAGTTTCATGACATTTAAATTAATTCATTATTTTGGTCTTGAACTGACAGAGAAAAAAATGAAGTTAATTTTTTTAAGGAATCAGTAGATTCATTCAGATGTGCTGTACACAAAATGTTTCAATTTCTTAAGACAAAATTTCAAAGTCAAATTTTAGCTAGGGGCAACTTTTCACATTCTACCAAAATTTTTTCTTTTGTTTTGTTGTTTTTTTTTCTGGTTTTCAGTTTTGGCATCAAAACAATGGGTAATTCTCACAGCCATGTTCCTATGCTGCTGTGTGCTATCACAAACATGTTTCTTTGGAAGTTTTAAAACAGCCCAGGCTTGCTTTATTCCAATATGTAGGGGAAAAGAAAGATATTAAATATAGAGCAAAATTACCAGTACTATAAACTAGTATTTCTCAGTGTGCCAATGTTTTCTTTGACCTTTCTGATGATGTTATGATGTCACGACTCTGCAGCTTTGGCATAGCCTCCACTGGGCTAGATTTGATGGAAATAAACATCTTACATAACAGTCCGGCTGTGCACTCAGCTTTTTTTCTTCTCTATTTTTTCTGGATTTTTTTTTTCTGAAGGAGATTTTCCCAGCATGAATTCTGCACATACAATTAGCATTTGCCAAATTTCATCTTCAAAATCTGTTAGGGTTAAGAAGATTAAGAGACAGCTGATGTGCCTCATCACCCTTCCCCTGTAATCACACAGCTTTGCACTGGGAAAGAGAGCAAGAGACAGGTTAAAACTGCAGTAATTCCCTTGAAAGGAGCACTAAAATAGAAGACTGTGAACGTGAGACTTTGTACTACCAGGATTATTTAAAACAAACCCTTTCAGGAAAGAGAAAAGATCAGATACAGACTACACTCACAGACATAAAAGTACTCTGACCTGATAGCTTTTGCTGTTATGTTAATAGCAAAGACAAGGATGAACAGTATTGCACAGCAGAATCTTTAACACTTTCTTTTCTTATTTCCTGTGTTTGTTTTGACTGAATATGTAGCAGGTACGTATACGGACAAAGACTGGATAGGAAATCTTCCTAAAGAATAAAGGATGAACTACATATATAGAAATATTTTTAACCAAACTGAATACAGAAATAGGTGCATATATACCAAGAAAAAAAATTGCTAGAATCTGTACAATGAATTGGCATTACCCAAGTTACGTAAACCGGTTTTAAAATTGGCAAAGTTTGCAGAGAAAATTTTGCACAGCTTTCACAGTGGTTTCCTTTTGCAATTAAAATCACAGGAGATACCATCAACCTCTGCTTTAAAAATCACTGAACAGTTTAAAAATAATGACAATTAAAACCCAGTATTTTCGGTTTTCTTGTAGTTTGTCTTCTGTTTTTCTAGCCTTATGGCTTTAAGTCACCATGTTTTACTCCACAAAACACAGGCAGGAGAAAAAGCTTACTTAAAAGAAAATGAGGAGGCTGAAATGTATGGTAGTCACTGGGCACTTAAGCTAGGGATTTGTTTTTTTAAATTTATGGTACCAGCTCTTCTCTCTCTTACACCAATTTCACCCCCCTGTATCTCTGTTGGCATTAGTGGGATGACCTGATCAGATAAACAGCATACTAAATGATCAGGTCTATGATTTCCAAATCAGAAGTGTTAAACCCTCTGTATTAGAAAAGAAATAATTGACATGCCACAGTGGAAATGAAATAGCTCCTTTTCATTTTTTATAATTAAATACTACCTAAGCCTATGTCTTTTAATTAACCTAATCACTTATGTGCTTGCAAGAACAGCTTGTAGTACTACAGAACTGCATCAGCAGAAGCCAAGCAGCAGACTTAGCCACCCTCCACGAGTTTGGGAAGACCCTGTTTCCAACTGCAAACTACAGGATAAATGCAGGCTGACTTCCTCCACTGGCCAGTCCACTGCATAAAAAAACATGTAATCAATTTAGAGCACGCAAGACAGGTTTTTCCAAGCATTGTTGAACTCACTACCTCTATCAACAGGACATGTTATTACGTTTAATAGACCTCTTAAATATTTACTTTTCTCTGGAAATAACACCTCTTCAACTCAACATTCTGTTTAAAGTTATGGGATTTTAGGAATAATTCTTTAACTTGTATCCTTCCTGCCTTAGGAAAAACCATGCAAAGTACAATTTAACCTACAGTCCTCACTATATCAGGTCATTTAAATGTTCTTTCCAAGACAAAAATTCTCTACTTCCTGCTTTCTTTCGGTCTTTCTTTTTCACTGTAAATTACATTATCACATTGGAAGCATTAGGAATGATACTGCAAAGGGAGTCCTTGCCCATCTTCTAAATGGCCTCCCAGTTTTTGAGGTGAATCAAGCCAAAGAATTGGAAATTAAAATATAACTTAACATTTATATTAACTAACTTGTCTTCAAGTTATGTGCATTTTTATGGCTGTAAAACATGAAAACAATAATTTAAAGGTTTGTTTAATGGATGTTGGTTTTGCTTAATTTATCCCATGAGTTTAATACCTATAAAGCAAGAACACTCTGGATTGATTCTTAAGATAATATGTTTATTGCATTGGATATAAGCCACACTGCAAATCCTAATGTTGCCAGAAAATGGTAAACTACAGACCAGTATGTCACATCAGTTGAGAATGTATCACTGAACTTCAGACTTGGAAGAGACATTTACCTCTTAATTCATGTTTAATTTCCAAGAAACAGCATTTAGTGAAGGGTCCTAAAAACAACTAAAATTAAATTAAATCCAGGCAAGGAAAAGTGCATTCACTGTCTATCAAAATAAACTTCTTCCATACACTAGAACCTTCCCAGGCTATCAGCATTGCATTGTTTTTAAACTGGATTTGAAATGGCAAGAAGAATGTATTCTAGAAACCTAAAGGCTATGTGTTGATAACATTTGCTTGTAATGATTGTTGTCAGAAGAGCGTTGCAGCCAAGTAACACCAAAGCCGGTCCACAAAGGAACCACTTTTAAGAAGGTTCGATTTCCTGATTAGAGGGAATTCGAACAAAGAAATTCTGGAAGAGTATGCAGGTTAACTTGACAAGTTGTTTTTGGTTTGTTTTTTTTTTCCCCATGCTGTGGGGAAATTGATCTCACAATTTCTCTCCTGTCTGAGCTGAGGAGAGAAAAGCTTTCGATTCTCTGCTGTTTCTGCATGTCCTTGATCATAGACTGGCTTTAGTTTCTCAGAAAATCCTTCTGAAAGACAATTAGCTGAAACAGAAGCTGCTACTGAGTCTGAAAAGTGGGAATAGGGGAAAAAAACACCTGCTAGTGGTGTTTATGGAATCACACCACCCTGTTCTGTCATGTTCCCTCCCTTGCAAACCCTGATTTCACTTCTGCCTGTGAGCCTGACTCCTGCAATTGAATTCCCCTTGGGCTTGCATTCTTTCTAAGAGTCACAAATAAAAAGTGACAAAGTGTCATGACTTGAGGTCAGAACCATAATTCTGGAAATACTAATTTAGGAAGAACAAGCACAGCAGCTCAATAAAAGACGATCATTGTCCCAGACTGCAGCTGAAAAACACACCAACTTCTTAAAGCAGGAAGTCAACCTCCACCCATATGATGCATATTAGAGCTAAAAATGCATTGGTTACAGCATTCAAGAGGCAAAAAAAAATGGGCACATGATCATTTCTGTGTGAAATGGAAGTGGAAGCTCTTAATAAAATAATTTGTGTAAATTTCTCACATGCAAATGGAAGTCTCTGGATCTAAACTACTACAGTTTTACGATGCTTCAACCAACAGATATAAATTCCCTTCGCAAAACCAGGTACAAGAGATCCAGGTACCAGATCACTATACTGTGATGAAGAGCTCAGAAAACATGGAGGAACTGTAACGGTTAATTTCCCTTTTAGAGAGGAAGGGTGATTTTTTTTGAAGTTCACAGCTAACCAAGAAAAGGATTATTCACTTCATGGGAATAAGAAAAAGTGACGTCTTAAATGTCTTAAAGCAGCACATAAATTTAATATAACCAGAAGTCCAAAATTTAAATTGCATAAACCCCAAATGTATTATCAGACATGTTTTGTTTTAAATTAAAGCACTATTATATCATTTTTTATAAAAAGACTTTTTACTGATCCCTCCCCAAAAAAAATTTTTCAATATGACTTTATGAAAATGCTTTGATTTTTCCTGGCAATTTTGATGAGGAAAATGTTGAGTTTTCAAAAATTTCAGTAGTGACCATTTTTCCTTCAGATATGCACTAAACATCCCAGATGCATTTCAGTAGGCTGATAAAATATTTTGTTAGTGTTGACTGAAATCAGTACTGCTTCTATAAAAGAAATGTCCCATTCCTCCAGAAACAACAAAAATATCAATTTGGCCTCAGAAAGTATGGTCAGCCTCGGTCTGTGGGTAAAACCCTTACTGATATGATAGAAATATCATAGCGAAGATATTTTCCTGAGAGAAGATGCCCTGTCTCCAATACTCACCTTTAAGAGATCTGTACTGGTTTGGTTCCTGGGTGGAGGACTTTAAAATTCTCAGTCATTGAAGTTTTCTAACAGTTGCCTGAGAGATGAGAAAACTGATGTGAAAAAGTGAAAGGACAAAGATAAACCTTTGGTGCACAAAAATGCAAGTTGATACCACAACTCTGCCAGAAATCAGTGGCATACAGAGTGGTTCTGCAGCTTTCAGATTCAAACTTCCATAGCTAATTTAGGAAAGTAAACCTTTCCCTTCATCCCATCTATGTACAGCAATATTTTCCTCTTTATGAGTATAATCAAAGGTAGAGAAAAATCTGTCAGGCTTAGTAATGCTGGGTTTCTAACAAAATGCATGAACAGATGCAATTCATGACCTATTTATGGTAAATCAGGTTTTAAAGTTTGGTCTGAGGCTTAGTCAAAGTTACGGAAAAATGGAAGTGGAAACTGTATGCCCACATTATTAGAAGCCAGGTTTCCAGGAGAATTTATGAGCTGCAAGGAATTCATAAGCCTTGGACATCCATGCCTCTTCCTCTTAGAACTGATAAATACTGTGTATGATTTATGAGCAACACTGGTTAAAAATTGGATGCCAAATTGAATCTGTTCCTTAAACCAATTTTATGTACATCTATAAAAATGACAGATACAAGATACAATGTCAAAACAGAAAGAATAAACCAACCAAAAGTATTAACAAGATTTAATGCATCACCTCCCACTTCTCCAGCTACTGTTCAAGAGAGGAGAAAGACACTGAGTGGATGGGGGATGGTCTCAGGTCTCAAACTTTGACATCATTCCCTTCCCTGTGACGGTACACAGCTTTGGAACATATAAGAAGGAAGTGAAAACATGAAAACATCTGCTTGTAAAGAATCATACTTTAAGAGGCTCCCACATTAGCTATTACTTAGCTATCGCTAAGTTACACAAACTCTTACTTTACATGAGGATTCCCGGTTAGATCTCAGACACTGAAATGAGCAGATTCTGTCACACTCAACGGCTATGAGTGATGATTAAACAATAAGAGCCTCTAGGCATAATTTAGAAGGTTTTCTAGACCTAAAAGACATCTTGCTTTACCTCATGCTGCCCAGTGGCCCAAAGTGTCACTCATTTCTGCATCACTACCTGAGTCCTATGCTGAACATACCCCTACCGTTTCCAGGGCCTAAGAGGACTGCTCCAGACTGAAAACTTTTGACTGCTTTCTGTGGCACTTAAGCCAGAGGAATTATCCTCCTGTGAAAGCAGAGTTTTAGCAAAACCTACATAACACCTCCTGCTGCCTCATCCCTTTTACATGATGTGAAGAGGCTGGACTAACATGAAGCTCTCACAAGAAATCTTCAAAGTGAACTCAAACAATATTCTGATTTGTTTTCTATCCTGTTATTGGTGGCCTTCCTTCCTTTTTATGCTCTGTATTCATACTCATCACACAAAGATAATAGGCAGGTAAAACAAGCACCATCACCCTTTTGAGTCAACAAGAACTTAGACAGGGAGTGAAACTTACTTTATCCAGATGGTGTTAAAAATAAAATCTCATTGGGGGTCCTTAGGTTTAGTATGAAACTGGGTGAATTCCCTAGGTTTCTTGTATCTGCTTTTACTTCTGCAGGAACCTAGGAAATATTCCAGAAAAAATTATGAGCCCCGATATAACCTTTCTGGCAAATAATTCAGAAGATATAGAATACCTCCAATTATACATGTATGTCTACCTTATGAAAAGCCTCATTTTATACTTTCTTGACCTGCATGTGCCCTTGACAAACATGTGCCTAACTTGAGCTCGTGCCATTGATGGCAATATGACTACTCGAGTTTGCAATTAAGTGAATTTTTGGATCGAGATCTATGGTGACTGTATTGCATGATTTTGTCAGACTATGGTAACAGAGGCTCAAGAGGACCATCTGAGCCCTCAAATCCAGTTCTCTGTGATCTTAGTGAACATAGCATGATGTGTGCAACATTAGACAAAAAAGTCTAATTTAGAAGGGTCCACATCTTCGTCGCACCACCTCACCACTACCACAGCACTTTCAAGAGTCCAGAGTAGCATCTAAACAAGAGCAAACCTAGCCAGAACTGTAACACAGCACAGGAACAGGCCAGGATAGAAGGAGAGCAGAGGTGAAAATCTGGACACCTGTAAGGGTAGGGGAGCTCAAATAAAAATGTTCAGATGAGCCTAGAAAGAGGAGCAAATTCCTTACTTCACAGAGAGCGAAAAAATCCAAAAATTCAGCTTATCTGACCCGGAGTAAAAATATTCCTTGTGTCCACGGCTTGTGATTTAATCCCAGTGGATTAGCAGAAGAAGCACTCAGGAGGTTTTAATGCATTTAGAAACATGAGTCCATCTCAGCCATAGCTAGCTGTGGCACAAGTGTAATGCTTCATAGGAAGGAAAAAAAAACAACAAAAAAAACCCAACCAAAAAACCCTCGTATGAAACAGTTCAAAACCCCAACTGTTGCTTATATTCAATGGAGCTTGTTTTTGTTAGTCAATTAAAATAGAATTCATCAGACTAAAGGTAGATGCCTGCTTGTATGACATCATTTTATAGTCAGTGGAAAGAAACAAAGGGCAAATTAATTTCTTCCTAAAGCAGATACCTAAAATGCGTTGGATTTTTGCACCTTAAAAGTGTTTAGTTCATTCTATTGATTGGAAAAGTGATCTAAGATAACTAGTTCCAAGGTCAGTGCTTACACTGTAAACAGTAATTGAATTAGCTGGATCCCATGCTTAAACTGTAAGAAATATTTTATTGATTTGAATTGAAATTGCTGGCTTTTTTCTTCCAATAAATTTTCTTGCTTTTTCCTTTCCACTCTGAGTGACAGGCAAAACAGATACATTTCCTGAGCACATATATATTTTTATCTTCTTCATTCCACCAAAGCTGAAAAAAAAGACTTCTAACTGAAAAGCAATGAAAAATGATAACTGCAAATAGTATTTACCACCTGTGATTTGAGCCCAGATTCAAGTGATAGAAATAGAGAAATTTAATTTTCTTGAGTGAAGAAGTGATATTACTCATTATAATATATATGATTAACGTGTGATTATTTTGAAAGGAAAATACCTTGCAATTCCAGGGTATTTTCTGTAGGCTCATTGTCAGGCAAATTCTTAAAGCTGTTATTTGAAGTTTCCCACAGACATCACTAAAAGCTCTTTTCAGCACCAAATACCAGCACAAGCCTGAACAAGCTGCACTTAAATGTTCATTCCCGCAATCCCTCCACTGGTGTTTCGAAATGGCTTGTTGCTTGCATTAATCTGTAAGGCAAAATTCTTCCTTAATAAAGCTGACAGTGGCTTATTTCACAGAAATCCAGTGTATTGTGTTACTTTATAATGTAGGCAGGCTGGACAAAGATGATTCCTGACCTGTGCAAGCACAAAAGATATACACTGGTTTGGGTAAAAATCTTTCTCATTCCTATACAAGCAGAAGTCAGTATTACCATGGTGGAATCTGGAGAGCAAAAGAGCTGATTCATCACAGGTCACTGCAGTTTTATGGACTCCTTCCTGCATATCCATGACCACAGCCTCTGTTGTAACTAGCATTGAGAAGATCTGGCTTTCCTATAAACTGCTGCTTCACAACCTTGGGCAAGTCACTTGGGGCCAACTCTAATAAAGAACTTTAGTGCCTAAAACAAAAGGGCTACAGAACAAAATCATAACCTTGAAAATAAATATCATAACTGCTGCCTAAGCCTGGATGTGCCTGAGCTTGCCGGGGCCTCCTCTTTTCATAATGTGAAGGTCTCCAAGCGCAGAGAAGTGCCCATACCCAGAGCTGATTCTGAGTGGCTCAGCACCTCCTCACACCTGGGCATGGCTGTTCTTTGGCTTGTTTCAGCCAGCAGCTCTGTTCAGCATGCTGAACACAAACACAGCAGAACAGGGCTCCTTGCAGAATGCAGCTGTGCTACCAACTTCAGCAAATGCTGAAAGTCTCCTTGAAGCAGAGATCAGAAGACTAGGCATCTTCTCTGATGCAAGTGCCCACTACACCAAGCTGGTGAGCTGCACCCTCTCTTCTCTCTCTTTGTGTAAATCTTGAACTTTTTGCTGCACAGTGGCCTGGCTTCAAAGGGAAGGAGTAGAGCATGTCTCCTACCGCAAACCCCTGTCATCCAGAAACATCACCCAAAAGTTTCAAGTGTTGACAGTGTTCACAGTGGAACCTACATGGATGGAGAAGGGTGTGTGAGAGTGAGGGTGAGACTGACCCCTGTGCACCAGATTTTCTGCTGTCTAGTTCTGTGAAGTTGCCTGCTAGATAGCTGGCTTTAGAGACAGCCCCCTCCTCAACATGCTAGCCTGAGGCAGGTCCTTGTCCCAGGTGTTTAACTCTCCCATTGTGCCATCCCAGGAGCTTTAAAAGACTTAAAAATCTGAAGTTCTGCATCTGCTCTAAGTATTCAGTTCCTTTCCCACCAGCTCCTCTATGCCCCTGCCATCATGAATATCACAGTGCTCCAGTGACATACTCCTGGTTGCCCTTTTTGCCTGCAGTAAGGGAAGAATGAGGACGTGTCTCAGACCTGCTTGTTAAGAAGACAAAAAAGAAAATGGAAGCTTTCTGTATTTAAAAATTTTATATCACCAGTAAGCTTCCTGCCTATGTACACAACTAAAATGAAATTGTTTGGAGTCAGACATCTGTGTACCTATAAGGATGTTGTCCTTTGTTTCTGTTCCTCACCTAAAAAGAGGAGACTGTTATACTCTTTCTCCGGATCCCCCTGCATACCTGGGTGCTTTATGGCAAGGGCCTGCCTTTTTTTTTCCACTTGATATCTCATACGAAGTCTCTACAAGTCTTCCTGTTGTGCTTCAATGGATTTGCTGTAGAAATAATAGATAATACTCCATGTCACTCTAAAGCTTATGCAAGTTTTGCTCAGAAGCATTGGTACTTTCAACTTCTCCTGCGACATTTAAACACATTCCTTAAATGAAGATTCCTCTGCAAAATATTTACAATTAAAAACACACTTCCTGTATTCTTATAAAATTATTTTCTTGTTTTCAAGATGCTCTTCTCAATTTCAGTCCTTTGCCTGTGGTATATTTTCTCAGCCTTGCATTTTGTATTCTGAATCATAAAGCTAAGCTTTGCTTGGACAGCTGAGAGATTTAGATGTTCTGCGTTAGCTGTGTGATGCTTAGCAGTAAATTTCCCTAACCTACTAGATAAAATATGTTCAGTCAAAGCAAAAGTGCTTTGGAGTTCTGTTCTTTTTAACACAACAGTGACACCTCCCAGATGCTGCAGCAATAGAAATAAAACCAATAGTCATTCTTTTGCCAAGCTTAGACTGAAGTCTAAGAAAGGACTTTTTTTTTTTTAACAGGATATTTTATAAATACATAAACATCTTCGCTTCCTCAAAATGTCTTTGGTTTATCCCTCAATGTTTGGCTTTTTCTCTATCTTTTCTGGCTTGTCTAAGTTAGGTATGAAAATGTAGCACTAGAAAATGTTGACTAGCACATGCTAAGTCCACACATTTTGGAAGTCTAGTTTTGGCAAAGCAGTCTGCCTTTGTTGTATACTAAACTTAAAGCTTATGGGAATCTAAATTTAGTTTGATTAATTCAACAATAGTCTAAAGACATCCATTCTTCTTACAATAGGACTTAAGTACAGTGAAACAGTATGTACTAGGAGGAGACTTTATAGTTCTTAAGGGCATTGGCAGTATTCTCTCAACCTAATTCTAGGAATCTAAGCAGATAGCCTGAGTCTGAACCTGAAACTATGCCCTATGCCCCTAGTAAGAAGCAGCTAGTGAGACAAGACATTATTGTTGTATTCCATGTTGCACATCCTTGAAGAATATGAAAATCAGTTTCATAAATGAGCAAATGTTTGCCTCAAAAATGATCAGAATGCTGAAAGCAGATTATGTTCATATGGCTGTAGGTCAAAATAGTCTTCTGAAGAATATTCAAGATTATAATAACACACATAGATGGTGCAGTCCTGAAAGGAGATGTTTCAAAATTAAGGTCAATTTATGTGCTCTAAGAGAACTCTCTAGATTTACAATGTTGATTCATGCTGTTGATTCATGTTTGTTCATATTGGGACTGTGCTTTTGAAACAGATTTCCCAGTCATCTCACCTAAACATGCTTTGGTTTGCATATTGATGTAGTCTCGGAGCACATAGAATCATAGAATCATAGAATCATTAAGCTTGGAAAAGACCCTTAAGATCATCGAGTCCAACTGTTAACCTATCACTGCCAAGTCCACCACTAAACCACGTCCTCAAGCACCACGTCTACCCGTCTTTTAAATACCTTCAGGGATGGAGACTCAACCACTTCCCTGGGCAGCCTGTTTCAATGCCTGACTACCCTTTTGGTGAAGAAGTTTTTCCTAATATCCAACCTAAACTTCCCCTTGCGCAACTTGAGGCCGTTTCCTCTTGTCCTATCACTTGTTACTAGGGAGAAGAGACTGACCCCCACCTCGCTACAACCTCCTTTCAGGCAGTTATAGAGAGCAATAAGGTCTCCCCTCAGCCTCCTCTTCTCCAGACTAAACAACCCCAGTTCCCTCAGCCGCTCCTCGTAAGACTTGTTCTCTAGACCCTTCACCAACTTCATTGCCCTTCTTTGGACACGCTCCAGCACCTCGATGTCCTTCTTGTAGTGAGGGGCCCAAAACTGAACACGGTATTCGAGGTGCAGCCTCACCAGTGCCGAGTACAGGGGCACTATCACCTCCCTGGTCCTGCTGGCCACACTATTCCTGATCCAAGCCAGGATGCCTTTGGCCCTCTTGGCCACCTGAACACACTGCTGGCTCATGTTCAGGCAGCTGTCAACCAACACCCTCACATCCTTTTTAGCCAGGCAGCTTTCCAGCCACTCCTTCCCAAGCCTGTACCATTGCATGGGGTTGTTGGGACCCAAGTGCAGGACCCGGCACTTAGCCTTGTTGAATCTCATACAGTTGGCCCCGGCCCAGCGATCCAGGCTGTCCAGGTCCCTCTGTAAGGCGTTCCTACCCTCCAGCAGATCGACACTTCCACCCAGCTTGGTGTCATCTGCAAACTTACTGAGGGTACACTCAATCCCCTCATCCAGATCATCAATGAAGATATTGAACAGGACCGGCCCCAACACTGAGCCCTGGGGAACACCACTCGTGACCGGCGACCAACTGGATTTGACTCCATTCACCACCACTCTCTGGGCTCAGCCGTCCAGCCAGTTTTTAACCCAGTGCAGAGTGCACTTATCCAAGCTGTGAGCAGCCAGCTTCTCCAGGAGAATGCTGTGGGAGACAGTGTCAAAGGCCTTACTAAAGTCCAAGTAGACAACATCCACAGCCTTGCCCTCATCCACTAAGCAGGTCACTTTGTCATAGAAGGAGACCAGGTTAGTGAAGCAGGACCTCCCTTTCATAAACCCACGCTGGCTGAGCCTGATCCCCCGGTTGGCCCGCACGTGCTGCGTAATGGCACTCAAGATGATCTGCTCCATGACCTTTCCTGGTACCGAGGTCAGGCTGACAGGCCTGTAGTTCCCTGGATCCTCCTTCTGACCCTTCTTGTAGAGGGGCGTCACATTTGCTAACTTGCAGTCATCTGGGACCTCCCCAGTTGACCAGGACTGCTGATAATGATGGAGACTAGCTTGGCAAGCTCCTCTGCCAGCTCCCTCAGTATCCTCAGGTGGATCCCGTCTGGCCCCATGGACTTGTGAGCATTCAGGTAGAGGAGCAGGTTGGTGACTGCCACCTCTTCGAAAACTGGGGCTTCATTCTGCATCCTATCTCCATCTCCCAGCTCAGGGGCCTGAAAACCCTGAGGATGACCAGTCTGACTATTAAAAACTGAGACAAAGGCGGCATTAAGGACCTCAGCCTTCTCCTCGTCCTTCATGGCAATGTTTCCCTCCACATCCAACAAAGGAGGGAGATTCTCCCTGGCCCTCCTTTTGTTGCTGATATATTTGTAAAAACATTTTTTGTTATCTTTAATGGCGGTGGCCAGTTTAATTTCT
Source organism: Nipponia nippon (assembly GCF_047370975.1). Classification (NCBI taxonomy): domain Eukaryota; kingdom Metazoa; phylum Chordata; class Aves; order Pelecaniformes; family Threskiornithidae; genus Nipponia; species Nipponia nippon. The sequence continues at coordinate 49,962,385 of NW_028262347.1, forward strand.
AGCTGGGCCTTCGCCTTTCTAATCTTCTCCCTGCATAACCTCACAACATCCTTGTAGTCCTGAGTGGCCTGCCCCTTCTTCCAAAGGTGGTAGGCTCTCCTTTTTTTCCTGAGTTCCAGCCAAAGCTCTCTGTTCAGCCAGGCCGGTCTTCTCCCCCGCCTGCTCGACTTGCGGCACATGGGGATGGCCTGCTCCTGTGCCTTTAAGACTTCCTTCTTGAATAACATCCAGCCTTCTGGACCCCTTTGCCTTTCAGGACTGCCTCCCAAGGGACTCCGTAAAATCCAGAATATATTTATATATATAAATATTTTATATTTATTCATAAACCAGAATCCTTTAGGATGAAACTAAACCAGAAGCACACAGCAGTCTACTGTATGCCATCCCTCGAGCAGCACCCCTACTGTATGCTACCTGCTACTGGGTATTCACTCTATGGGAAAACCTGACCCAAAGTGAAATCCCTGTATCACACACAGTATGGGTGTTGTTTCCTCTGTATCTCTGTTTCACTCTGTAGGTTGAGATCCATGCTCCTCCTACTCCATGCACCATACTACTTGCAAATATAAATATAGCTTCTGTCATATAAAGAGCACAGCCCTGAATCTCAATTGCTGTTAAGTCCAGGTTCTTTCTTTAACATTGATGAAGCTGCACTGATTTATATCACTTAAGGGTCAGGGTCTAGTGAAAAGTTTTTGAATGAACTTGGAAGATATTGTTAAAGGAGAAGCTGCTCCCCAAGCATTCACACACCATTCAGGGAGTCGCACACACACCACCCAAGACTTCAGCTGCTAGGATCAGAGTCCCATCACAGCAGGCAGCTCCATTGATCTGATGGGTGCCCCTTTTCGACTCCTTGCTCACACACATACTCACTCTTGGGCACTTTCTTTCCCCTCAGGCTTGACCCTAGGTTCCCCCGAAGCAGAGTCTCCGGCATGACGTACACCAGGCAAATTTATGGAGTGGTACAGCAGTGAAAAACAGCTCAAGCTGGGTGCCTCCAGAGAGGGACCCCAAACAAAGAGATCCCTGAGGAATTATATCTTTACAGTTTAAGTTCCCCTCCCCTCACGTGATGGTTCGGTCCAATAGTAATATTTGGGTCTGGGGTCTTTTTGTTCCTTATTGGATCCTTTCTCTGTCTTTAGGCAGGACATTCCTTTTCTAATATTAATAGTTGCAGCTTCTGCTGATGGTTGTGGCTACCTGATCTTTCTGGTTTGTACCTCTTTCAGGACTTTCCTTCATGTAGCTATGTAAGAATTCAGCATGTGGTCAGCGTATCTAGGTGAAAGTTCACACCTTGCAGTGTAAGGCTTCAACAGGCCTTGCTCCTAACGCTATGTATTCGATTCTATTTGAGCCAGAAAGTGAATTCTACAACAGTGTATCAGGAAAAAGATGTTACAGACATTGAGCTGGCCATTTCTGTTTTTTTCATTAGGCATTTCTTACTCTTCAGATGGCTGAAGAGTAACTCCAATGAAAGCTGCAAAGCAAGTGCTGATTCCCTGCTCAAAACCCTTCACCACACTTCAGTAACTGCAGGGCTTCCTGCTAATCTGAAGCTGTGATCCTTGAGGACTTAAATAAAATAAATACAGATTAAAACCGTGTACAGATAATGAAAACAAAAGCTTATCTAAAAAATTTACTTTATTATCTAGAGCTAGGCCTTGGCCATGCCAAAAGACCTTGGCTTCCTAAATTTGTGAGTTGGGCTTTCTTCCATTTTATCATCAGATCCATCGAATAGAGACTCTCAGCTGGGATCTGGGTGCATAGTTTTAATTTAAAGACTATTGAAAATGTAGTTTAATGAAACCACCAGATTTCATACAGAACCACTGCTGAGTTTCTGAGAAGAAAGAAATGAAAGGAAATCAAATATATTTCACTTGCTTTGGTATTATTCATTACCGTTATTATTAGTAAGTGGCTTGGGATTGTGGAATGAATGCAAAAGGATTCATATTCTCCTCATTAGTGATGAATGACTCTGTTTGTTATGTCAGAAGCCATTAAACTCCTTACACTGTATAGTTCACATTTGCTTCCTAAGCAAGCAGGATTTGGATCCTCCTAAACCCCTGCCATTTTGTTCTGGAGATCAAAGTGGGTGATTACAGTGCACCTTCTGGCTTTCAAATATGTTACTTGTTTCTATTACAACACCATCAAGACAGAACCCACTGTGCCAGGCCAGTAAAAGACACATGATAAGAGACAGTCTTTGCCCCTGGAGGACTCACCATCTAAATAAATATTATTCATTTTGTATTGTAGAAGTCAGCAGAGAATTCCCCTGAGGCTAAGCACAAAATAGTCTAAAATACAATTATTGTGAATTGTTAAATAAAACAGCACTGGATGAATGTGAAGTGTTGCTGTGATTCAGGTATGTTTTGTAAGGCTTCTTTTTAATTTGTCTCTTCTCGTACACCACTAGTGTTTTCCAAGCCATTAAAATACCCCTGGCACAACCTATTAGTGTTGCAGAACGAAATGTGTATTTTCTCTTCAGCATTATTCTTTCACAAATATGGGTTTTCTACCAGCTATGTGAACTGGATAGACATTAAGTACTAACAAATTTTTCCCTATATCTATTTGGAACCTGAACTGATTAGGTCCTTGTCAGTCAATGCGATGGACTTGTATCACTAAAGTGTTAGAAAGGGCTTTGACATGGGTAAACAAGCAGGATATGTAACTCTAAAACTGATGGTGTCCATCACCTTCTCCAGTAAGGCATTTTTTTCATGTATTAGACTCATTTATTGACCTTTCATGCTGTGTGTTCCATGCTCCTGCCAACTAATGCCAGCCAAAATTTTCAATTAGAAATGCAGACCATCTGAAGAAAAGGCTGTTTCTTTTCACTTACATTTCTTCCTCATTTATTTTTGTTTTTATTCAAGGACTCTGGAGAACTGCAGAGACTACATTATGCCCAGTTAATTTACAGCCCTCATTTTTATTGGGTTACTGTGAATTCCAGTTTTTAAATCAGCGTTGCTATGTCACAAAAAGACATGTGTGTACATCTTGTATGCAGGGCTAATTTTGTATGAAAGTAAGTGCTAGGATGAGGTGCTAGAATGCTAATAGCATATTTGTAAGTTACATAGCAGCAGAGCTGACAGGCAAACGGATTCTGGCATGCCATTTCAGACTATTTTGTCACAAAATTAGCTTTGTGAAAATGTTTAGCACTTTGGGATTTTTCTCGTTTTGTTTTTCTTCTATTTTTTTCTGAAGCCTTCTAAATTGAAATTCATTATGTTAAAGTTTCAAGTTCTTATGAATCCAAATCACTTTTTCCTAGTTTTCTATTTACAAATGTTTCCTAAGTGTGAAGGACTTGGGAGGCCAGGGGAGGTCAAATTCACAATACAAGATATTTGATGTACTGATTTGTTAATCATTTGTACCTAATTTATGCTTTGATTTTGCCTGGCTTCAGTCTCCAGCCATTTTTGTTTTCCTTTCTCTTTGGAAGGTCGCATTATTTTCTTCCTACATAATACATGATGACTAGTCCTTAAGCAACCATAAAGTTTTGGTCCAGTTATTAATTAATTTCTTATCTATTATAAAGTCCAACCCAGAGTCATCTTGTATTGGGTAAAATTCTTTTTGTCTGACAAAAGACAGACAGGCATTTCACAGACATATTAGCCTGGAGCCTGGATGAGCACAAAAGGTGGCAAAAAGCCAGTCACCTCAGCTGTGTTATGCAGCTCTCTGGGGTCACTAAGGAGTTATATTCACATGCTTATTCTCTCTTTAAATTGCTGAAAGCATGTAGGGAATTATTTGGAAAAGTTGTAAATTAAGACACAGCAGCCAGCATAATTAAGTTCTGTTTCAGAGCAAGGAGCAGAGCCCAGTGTGATGTCTCTATCCTCTTGAAGCTAAGAGGGAATCTCATGTTGGCTTCAAGAGGGCTCTGATGTCTCCCTTGGTCACCTACTTCTCTCTCCATTGCATTCCTCCCTTTCACTAGACCATTCTACTTCCTCCAAAAGGTCATGGGATCTCCTTGATTTGCACCAGCCAAATGTTTGATTTTAATCAGGTCTGGGCAAAGGATTCAGGGTTCGTTGGTTTGTTTACCCTGTATCATTTTACTTAATGCTGGTCAAGCACAAAACTAGAAATTAAATAGCTGACATGTAGCCCTTATTCTTCTAAACCATCAATTACCATAACATTAGCAAAGTTGCCTGAAGCCATAGTTCAGGGGCAGACGGGTTTTGGCAGCAAAGCTGGCTTGTGCAGTTTCATTCATCTCCCCATCCATGCCACTGCTGATTCTTCTCCCTCACCCTCTCAGTGCTACGGAAGGAGTAGTTTATGGGGCCATACTGCACACCACAGAAATGGTTAAAAGAAGAACCCTCCCCAAAATAACGCTTCATTTCAGTGACCTTGCAGTCAGTGCACTGCCACAGGTACTGGTGAACCAGTGGAAAAACAAACCATGAAGTGGCGACAGGAACAAGCAGCTCAGATGAGGGAAGCAAACCAGTCAACAGCTTCTTTAAATGGCTTCTCCTCCCTCATCTGTGTGCCATGGACTGGCCCTTGCAGGAGAGTTGAACTGTGCCTAATGAAAGAAAACAGTATGCATGCATAAAAAATGAATAGCAGGCCCAGGATATTACCAAAGAGATAATAAAGTAAGAAAAAAGAATTTTATGACAGCTTCATAGGAAAAAACACTGCATAGGAACAAGGTCTGACCTCTTCAGGGCGCATTAGCAATATTTCATGAGAGTGTGATGAAAGGAAACATTTAGCAATGCAGCATTAAATTTCTGCCTGACAATATATATCTATGGCAGGCAACAGAAATAGTAGCTTGGACTCTGAATCTGTGTAGTTTTTCAAGGAATTCAGAAATTGCCTGTGAGAAACTTACATAAAATTGAGACAGAAAATGTAGTGTTTAAAGTTACTCAGTGGAGTTTTATTAAATAAAAATTCTTCAGTAATGGCTTAAAAAATATTCCTTTCAATAGCTTTCTGACAAGGAATGTGCACAATGTGCTAAGAAATATTAAAAGTATCTCTAAGTTTAACCAAATGAAATGTGTCTGGGACCTGAGCACTTCCCTCCAGGAAGAAAAGATTGAGCAATATGCTTTCAGGTTTAACAAAATACTGAAGAGAGGTCATTAAAAAAATGAGGAAAAGTGTTTCCATTGGAAAACACAGTTTCATTGAAATGGAAATATTTTGCGTGAATAAATCAGTTCTAATGAAATCGTCTGGGGTAAATCTTTACAAGGAGCTGTTCTGATAACATAAAAATACTTTATTTTTACTTCTAACTCCTTTTGTTTAGACTTTTCAGTCATATTAATATATCATCCCCTATACAATATACCACAGTATATCATGTACTACATAAATTAAGAAGACTGCTTTTTCCTGGAAAATAAATGCTTCAGTAATCCGTAGTCAGTATTTATTTTTGAACTTCATATTCTTCTGGAAGTTTCTGATGAGAAGTAAAGCATATACTGAAACATTAAAATTTCCCACAGAATTGTATTTCGTAACTTCCACCATCTTTGATTCCACGCTCCATCTTTCCTTAGTACTCTGAGTGACATGTTATCCAGGATGAAGCCTACTGATTTTTACAGTAAATGACTCTTTGAAGAAGATACCTAACCACATTTAAGGGCCTTTCCATCATTAATAAATGTGTGTGGGGTGAGAGGAGAGGAGAAGAGAGAATGAGGACTCAGCCAGCTAAGATCTTCATTTGCCTGGGAACATAATTAAACAAACACATTGCTCATGACAGTGGATGGATTAACAGCCTCTCAGCCTGAATGTATTATGTCTGAAGAGATGCTTTGCCATAAAAAATTCACCACACTACCCATATAATGTGGTCTGGAAAACCACCCTCAGGGCTAAAGGAGCTGGCCAGTTTTTACCCCACCACAAATTGCCCTCTCTGCCAAGGTTACAAGATAGGTTAGTGGAGTGAATCTGTGATGGGTGCAGTGGGCCACCAAAAAACGCTTGAAAGCAGTAGCCTGTTTCATACAGATTACTAAAAACTCACAGGCATTCAGCTGCAGGGATTCGTAGTTGCTGCCAGCCAAGTGCAGTCAGGGTGGTGACTTCAAGCCCTGCACCATGCGGTTTTCCAGGAGAGTGCTCTGCCAAAGAGGAGTGGCACTCTTATCAGTAGTTTGGGATTTTTTCCCGTCTGCATATTTTTTCATAGCTTTTGCTTAATTTGCATTTCTTAAAAGCCTATTTCACAAATATACTGCATCTGCAGTGATGAGTGAAAATGCCTCATTTGTTCTTAAGACTGGATTGTGGGATCCCATCTAGCAAAAATGCTAATGAAGAACAAATACTTCCTTTTTTCCTGAGGGCAAATTTAGTCATGGATGTGTAGCACTTGTAAGTGCATTAACACCTGCAGTACAGTAAAGAGAAGTTGGCAGTATCCAATATTGCCTTCTAATCAGTCATGCAGAGATGTTTTCATTACAGGGAAATAATGGCTACATTTACCAAAATCAATGAACTATATTGTGATTAGAACTGAGTGAAGTATGTATATATATATTCATATATATGTATTTGTGTACATATATATGTGTGTGTATATATGAATGAATTATATATGTATATTCATATTATGTATATGTATGTATATAATCATATGCTCGCTCTTTTGCGCTCTCTATTATATATATATAGAGAGAGTATATAATAAGACCATACAATATCTTCTTATTTAGTTGTCCCAGTGTTAAGTTTTTGCAGTTACTTGGCATGTAATCAGTTCATGCAAAGATCTTCAAAACCTTGAACTGGTTCCTGTCAGAATCAAAATCAACTTTGACTGCTATAATACAACTTCAGCTTTTACTACTGGAGTCCAGACAGATGTTCTGTAATCTTCAGTGCAAATGGATTTTTCATGCTTAAAGGGGTCTTGTGGTTATTAAAAAAATTCTACTTTGACGGGAAAACAGAAACTGCAAGAAAATCTAAATGGAGGCGGGGGAGGAAGTAAAGAGGGAAAACAGGAGCCAATGTAATAGAGTTAACAAGGGCTTGTAAAACAATCGTCTTTAAAAAGATAACTTTGGCCACAACAGATAATATATAAAACAGGAAAGTAGTGAATGGAATAAATGCTGTGACTAAAGCTGCAGATCCACAAAGTAGATGAATTCTTAACCACAGAAGAATTTGATTTGGGTCAGGAAACTGTTAGGGCCAGATATACATATGGAAAAAAATGTTAAAAAAAGTTTTTAGGAGTGTAGCTGAATTCACAGAAATTCACAGGTGGGCTAAGTATCTCATTCCCACTGATTTCCTCAGTGGAGACAGCGGGCATCTTTGGCACCTTAACATTATGACCTTTAGAACATGGTCTAATTCCCTTTGAAGTCAGTGGGAGAGAGGGGGGAAATAATCACAGTCTGGACAAAGAGCAGCACTGATATAAAAGTTCAAAGTAGGAGAAGGTAACTGAAGGGAAAGAAAAGGTAGCAATCTTCCTAGCTCCAGAGACAAATTAACTCTCACTTTGAAGCACGTCAATGTGGAATCACAGAATCAGAGAACAGTTGAGGTTGGCAAGCGCCTCTGGAGAACATCTAATCCACTTCCCTGCTCAAAGCAGGGTCAGCTAGAGCAGGTTGCCCAGGACTGTGTCCAGCTGAGTTTTGAAAATCTCCAAGGATGGAGACACCACAGCCTCTCTGGGAAACCTGGGCCAGTGTTTGACCACACTCACATTGATTTTTTTTTTAATTTTTTTTCCTCTGTTTAAGTGGGATTAATCCTGTATTTCCATTTGTGCCCATTGCCTGTTGTCCTCTCATTGGGAACCACTGAGAAGAATTTGACTCCATCTTCTTTGCTCTCCCCCATCAGGTATTTAGGCACACTGGCAAGATCCTCCAGGCTGAACAGTCCCAGATCTCTCAGCCTCTCCTCATACGTCAGATGCTCCAGTCCCTTAATCATCTTTGTGTAGCATTACTTGTGATAGACTGGATAGATGCCCTGAATGTGATCCATGCCAGTTTTCTAGGATCTACAGATGTAACTCCGTAGTTTAAATCTGGCCATTTGTACTCATGGATCTCAGCTTTCCTCACTGCAGCTCAGGTGTCCATCTGGGTTGGACATTGCCAGTACTGTAGAATTGAGCTCCCTGGAGAATACCTAGTTAAGGCAACAAAATAGAGACGAGTACTTTGTGCTGTCCTTCCAAATATGATACTTGCTCTACTACTGTGGGCAAAATTAATAAATAGAGTATTTAAACAGCCACCACTAAGCATCTGAGCTTTCAACCTCTAGCAGTGCTATCCACATTTCTTGGAGAGGTCAATTCTGGTAATCTAAAAACTTGAAACTGTCATGTTGGTTAGCTACAAAGTACACCAACAAAGTTTTCTTCACAACTGGAACAGTTAGAGACAAAAATCTGACATTAGCAGTGCCCATGTCATGTTAATGAAAGACAGAGACATGCAATTGAATGTTTTGAACAACCTATCTGTCATACTATACTCCGTTTCAACTTTTCATGAGCTGCACTAACTTGCCATGTGCATATGCTTAACCAGTCCCCTTGCAAAGTGAAATGTGATCAGCTAAACTTCAGCAGAGGTGGCTTAAGCTGATGCATATTCCTTTGCAATTGTGACAGCTATGGCATATACAGGGTTTATTATATCAATTTATTAAGCTGCCAAACCCTATAACCTTTATTTCCCTATATGCTGACATACTGGTATTTTTACTAATATAGCTTGACTAGGATGGGCATGGGTTCAGTATCATAAATATGCTTACTCCAGTAGTTTATTCCCCTCCCAGTATAGGAATATCTTTTAGTAATAAGTATGTAAACACACATATAACCGTGTTCACATACCTCAATGCCCCTGTAACCCTGCCCAGACTGGGAAGGGCTGCTGCATTACTTGAGTTCTATCAGTATAGGTACAACACTGTAATTTTTGCCCTATCTGGTTCTTTTTGTAAGAAAACAGTGAGGAGAATGAGAAAATGCCAGCAACCTAAACACTGTCTAATAGCCCAAATTGAGACTAGTCTGGTCATGATTAATAACTGGTGACTGATAGAAGGCAAGTCTACGCCTTTGGCAGATATATTAATTCATGTACATTCTCCATATGTGAGGAGATGTGACCATTTTCCAAAACTCCATTGCATCCAGCCCATGAACAGCAAACCGTGATAATGATATTTCCTCAAGAGGGGCCAAACATGTATATGAAGAATAAATATTTTGTGAATGTGGTAAACGCCTTGTGCATGGGTAGCTGCTGTCACAGTGTGGACACGGGAGAAGACTGTGTAGTGTGCAGTTGCAGAGCACAGATCTTGTCCTCTGTGTGTAGCAGTGCGGCGAGGAGAATGGACAGCCTCATTTCTCATCAGCAGTTCTGTGCTGGGGAAGTCCATAAGAAATTCGATGGTAACTAAATTTGGATTCTATTTTGCTGCTCAGAAGATGCATCCTGTTGGAGAGAGAATGAGGGGAAATGAAGTTTTCCTGGTGTATGAAATTTCAGATCAGTAATTTAAAGCAAAGGGAATAACATGTTTTCATTTTCCTTGGCATAGAAGGTATCAACATGTACTTACAAAAGAGTGAAATAGGAAAGGGAATAGGCGGAATAATCATCAGAAAGTAATGAACTTTTCACAGTAATTTCTCTTAAATATAAATTTCTTGCCTTATTCATATTTGTTTAGTAACATGAATTATGCTAACTGCTTAAATCAAATGACTTCATCTGAAAGCACCACCTTTTGCATAACGTCCTTAAGCTCTGATTGTGCAAAGATTTATGTATGTGTTTAACTTAATGTACTCTGGGCCTTATTCCTAGTTAAACTGAAGCCCTTTTACATCACTGCAATGAATGTAAATGCACTTGATGACTACTTTCAGACCAATGTCACTACCAGACCATTTTAGAGAAACCACAGAGTAAATAAGTCATAGACCCTGTGAGTAGGCCCATTGATTTCAGTTATGCCATTCACAATGTGTTGTGCATGTCTGTGTGCGTGTGCATGTGAGTATTTATACGTATGTGTGTCTTTGCAGAATCAGGTTACTCTTACATGTCTGACCTCTATTATTGACTGAACCTAAGTGAGAACTCTTGGTAATTATATCCTCCAACCCTTCATATTAAGCATTGTATAATGAGTTGTTGCTCCCCTTCCTTCATTATTAGGGATTGTTATTGTCTCTGGGTTGCATGATGAGATGATTAGTTTTTATTCTGAAGTCTGTTATGGTCATTACACATAGTATGTCCAGTAGTCTGCCACTGAGTATGGATTATCTCTTTCTGTGCCTAGATACCTACAAATGTTGAAGGTAATGCTCCCCATCTGCGACCCTTTGCAAAACACTGAATACACCTTTTCATCTGCATTTCCAGTACAGTTAATCACATTGTGGGAGAGATTACACTAAATATATTATCAAGACCAAACCATTAACCAAATGTCACTCAGACGTGTCCGTGAACAAAGGGTGGAATCCAGGGATGATGTGTTTAATAGACTTTGAGCTTTCAAGTCAATAGTTACTCTGATTCTTCCATCCATCAGTATGAGTAAATGCTGTATTTCCAAACAAAGCTTAGATCTGGCAGTTCAATATTTGTATGTGCTCAGAATTGTAATTATCTTAATTTGAATGTTAATTAATTTATTTGTTAACTGCCTCTTGGGCTTGTGCTCCATCTGGCCCGATTTCTTGTCTTTTGACAATATTTATTTGTGGTCTGATGATGTACACAAGGTGAGTTTATGTACTTTGATATAATACCATTTAATAACGGGAAATGTTACTCTTCAGAATTCCTGAGGCAGACTGCCAGGTATTTAATTGCAAATCTATTAATTTAATCATCTGAATCTGCATCTCTTGTATTCTTTGCATATACAGTGAAAATCTGAGTTAAGAAAGTTTCCCATGTATACTAGCACACATATGTTTTTAGGAAGCATCATGGGTCAGACTCAGATTATTACATTATACTGTTTCCACAGTCATTTAGGGAAAGGAAGGCATATGTATATTAATTTTAAAAAAAAGAAATTCAATAGAAAGGTAATGGACTTTTGGGAGGAACAATCTAAACTACTTACACATGACTGACTTTTAAATTAATGGCAAGCACTCAGGAGAAGTTCTGGAGTCATTGTGGACAGCTCAATAAAAACATCTGCTCAGGCACAGCACTGGCAAAATAACCGAACAAACGATCATTCAAGCCAGCTCCCCACCTTTCTGAAGTTGCAGAATTGAAATGGGATTCAGCTCACTAACGTCAGCAATTTAAAAGTTAGACATCTAGAGTAAAGTAGTTACTGAAGCTCTTTCTGTGGTCAATGGAGGGAGACTAACCTCTGGAGGACAATCCAGCTAGCTAAAGTATGTCTGAAGTAAGTGGAATTAAGTGTCCTGTTGAGGTGTCATCTTTTCCACCAGCTGTAGAAAGGCAAAGAAGTTGCTTTACACTAGAGGCGTAGCTTTTAAATAGATAAAGCTGTGGAGGATGTTACCGCCTCCATGCCTTGCTCTCAGCCCTTAATTTTGCATTTATTTCACTGAAAAATTGTGGGGCTTGGCTGATAAGGTTCTCAGCAGGTACAAACAGGTCAGAGCATGGTCTCTGCGTGGCTGTTATGGACACTGCATTTGTCAGACTTTCCACACCAGGAATTGTAGCTATCTTCAGAAACTGTACAAGGAGTCAAGACTGTTGTTGTCAGCCCCATCAGCCTGGACTCTCCTGGCCGAGAGGCTCAAGGCCACAATACACCAGCACCTCTGTCAGCTGGCATTCTTGTTTCCTACACATTTTCATAGTTTAATCAGTGGAAAACCTGAGGTCTGACTTGTATTTAAGTTGTTGAGTTTATTATTTGGAATATTCGTGTTCCTAACCCCTCATCTGATCTGTTGGATTAACCTAGTAGTAATTCACAGATACAATATGCAATTTCATAAGTAGGGAGAAGAGTGCTGTTGGTGTAAGACTGTTTTAACAGAGAAACTTCTTGTCACAAAATCTACTAATAATATGGATTATGGATTGATTCTCCTGTATTTTATTCCTCAGTGAAAGTTTCATTCAGGATCAGTGGGACCTCCTTCCCTCAATGGCAATGGTTTCTCAGTGGTATCCTAACAGTGAACAAAGAGTTTAGTATTCACCAGTTTTCATTTTGAATATCTGCTATTTAGAAGAAGCTTTGTAAAACTTTGAAGTAGGTGCCTGGAAAAAGCTTATACAGAAAGCGAACTTCTTCGTTTCTGGCTTGCCCATTCCCACTACAGACAAAAAGATTTACAAGATTCACTGGAAAAGAGATTAATAAGTATTTTTAAAAATCTTAGTATCTCTAGCTGTTAACAAATGTGATTTGAAGTTCCTTACTTTTAACATGATGTGTGAATATACTACATGAACAAGTAGCACACCTTGCACATTTTTAAACCTAATACAAATGAACCCATTGCCCTGTGAATATTGACAAAGCTAGAATTTCCATACCAAAGGATCAGGCTATTTGTTCTAGTTAGGCTGTAAAAACTATTACACAGTACAGCGGTTAGCATTGTTCTTCCAGCTGCTAACGGCTGGTTTGTCTTCAAAAGGTTCTGCATGCAGCCTGTTAGGATTGATAAATACACAACTCAGCAAATTCCATCTGGGTATTTTCAATAAATTGGAGGGCAAATGCAAATAGGAATGTGAATTTCAAGTTATTGTACCTCCCAATGTCCTCTATGAAGGAACACCAGATTGGCCATTTGCATACATTTTCATTCATTTGCAGAAGGCCTTGTAAGTACCCACATGCTTGCTTTAAAGTTACAGTGTAATGAAAAAAAAACCCCACCCCACCCCCCAAAAAAACCCCACAAAAACCTCAAGGAAGAGAGATAAATTCTATGTGGTCATGGGACTGGGGTCAATTTATGAAGAATGCCATATAACTAGGTATGAATCTGATACAAGGAGAGGAAATTTTCGTGAAATGTGTGCAGTTTCACTCACATGATAGTGGGATACATGCTGCATACTGACAGTTCTCAGCCAGACAGAACAAAGAAATAGAAATGTCTGGTCAGATGAATTCTAATATAAATTGAAAAAAGATACAGGACACCAACACTACAGAGTTTCACAGATAAAAATTAGCTTATTTTGTTTTCTCTGCAGTGGAATTTGCTTGCTATCTTCAGAGAGCAACTTAATCAGCTCTGAAGTAGCTTCAAAATAGTCACGTAGAAAAATTAAAATAAGAATAAGTTTAAATTAGAATTATGTCTCACAAGGGAATCTGTACTTGCATAATTTAGAAATAAAGTAAGCAAGAATGTCTAAATAGCTCTGCTGTCAGACTGCTTTTCGGTACCTTCTTGAAAAATGGCAGAACAAACTTGCTTACTTTCATCCTATGCAGAAGACCATGGAAATTCAGATTCACCACCTGGTGTGTCATTGTCAATTATTCTTTTTAAGGCCAGGATTAGTAAATATGAACATAAAGAATGACTGCTCGTGCAAATCCTAGATCACTTTTCACACCCAAAATCTGATTCATCAAGAGCCACCATGCCTTTGTTATGAATTTTAAGCAAACTCATCTTTGCTTTATAAGAAAGACTACCAGCTGTACATGGAAAACAATTCTTCTTTAACCACAAAAGCAGGTTAATTTTGGAAAATCCAAGTGATCTTTATGGCTAGCACATTTGTCTTTTCACTCATGGCTTTAACTCTGAATGAGGTTTGAAGGAGGAGCACTCTGCCTCATCAGCACTTGGGGCAGCACAGGGGAATCCTCGCTTTTTCCTGCCCAGTATATATTCAGTGTTTGGCTCAAGGAAGTTGATATTGCTGGTCCTGACTCCAGAGGTGAAGATGTCTTTCATAGCAGTTCTCTTGCATTGCACTGTTTTTGTAGTTAGAGGTGATTAAAACTTTGGTCTTCTGAAAATGAGTCGTTAATTTTCTGGAACACTAGAAAATACTATGGAAATATTTTAACAGTGGTGGCCTTGAAATATTTATTTTACTCAACAGAAATGCAGTTTTATCCAAGGACTCACCTCCAATGTGCAATATTCATTGTCTGACATCTATATGGATGTTCTCCCTCTTAGCAATGTCAGTTAGTCATGAAACAAAGGTAACATCACATAGCAGGAGATGACACAGAGTACATGATGAATAACCATGGCAAACTGTCAGTGATACAGCCAAAAAGAATAGTTTACGAGTGTTTCATAAGGTCACATTTGGCCACAAGTGAACTGCTTGGCAAATTGGTTTTTTCACTTGCACAAACGTGAATCAAGTTGCTGAAGATCTGCAGACTAACAAGACAGTATTTGTGATTAATAATTCAGCTGCCCTACTAACCAGTAGTCTGGTTAATGTAGCAGTTGAAATAAATGGAAATGTTTTGCATCTGTTGACATATGTTATGTGCAAGTTTAAGAAAAGGAGAGGACATCATGGTTGTGACTTAGCTAGGCTCCAAGAGTATAATACCCTGGGAAAAGCTTAAGACCATATCTGTTGAATTTTTTAATTCTCAGCTGAGTGTCATTCCTCTCATAAACTCCACATGGGTGAGAAAAGAGTCAGGTGGCATTGTGCAGCTGCTGGTGCCTCTAATCTGCACTTTGCTGCAAGCTCTTAAACAATTATCTTAATTTTTGTAATTAGTTTTGATCTGTGGTTTGGGGTCTGCAGAATATTAGGAGCTGTTTCAACAGGCATCCATAAAAGGGGTAAGCAGTGTTATAGCTGGAACATATGACTGAATTAATTTTCTCTCAGAACACCTGGAATCAATATTATGAGCCAGAAACATGTTGTGTCCTGTATTTTTTCCATTATCTCTAAATTGTGCTTTATGAACCCTGGGTGGTATAATGATGAATATTGTGACAGGAAAAAGGATTTGCTGGGTTGACATGACACTGTACAGCACAGTGATACACACAACTCTTTTGTGTGGAACTGGGAGGTATTATTTATTCATTCATTTATTTAATTTATTGAATGTATATGCACTGTAGTGATACTGCATTAAACTGTAGCCCCTAATGAATAATATTCTAACAACTGTTTCTAATCAGTGGAAATAAATTGGACCAAAAGCTCATGTACTAGAAACAGAAAGATGATATCACAGGAAGGGTGGACTCTTCAGCCACAGCAAAAGAGAACAGAACAGTTTACGAGTCATTGGATTAATGCACCAGCACATTGATAATTCACTCAAGATGGTACAATGCTGGGCAGTAATCACAACTGCTTTTGTGTGAACTGTGATCGATTCAGCAGGTATCACCCCCCAGTTTATGACATTGGCCCAAAATGAAGAGGTGGTTGGTGCTGTATGTATGACAGGTCAGTAGCACTTGTGGTTTTCAAGAACACCTGGTGACTCCAAGCCCAGGAGAGGGATTCAAATGGTTGAATTATTCCATGTGTATCCACTCTAGAACGAAATCTGTTAAAATATTTAGAAAAAGGCAAAATATGATCTTTAATTTCCCATATTTTGCTAGCATGAGAATCAGTTTCACAAAAAAGTAGAGGAAACTGGAAAGTGGGGAATTTCTTTCCCAATTCTTTTTTAGTTCTGTAATTTCAAATCTGTGAACGTGAGAAATTTCCAGGCTTTTAAAATGCAAAGGCTTTCCTTGGTAATATGTTTTCTGGACATCATGTCAACACAATAACTCATAGAAGGAAAACAAAACAAGAAACCTTATTTGAAATCAATTAACAGCAAGATCTGAAACCATTCAACATCCTTTCAAATTGAATTCCCAAATCTACATTGGACTAATTAGTCCTACAGAAATACAACAATGGACTTAGCACACTTGTCTGTCTCTGTCTCACCCAGCACTCATTCCCCATTATGCTCTTTGGATTCATTAGTTGTAGAAATGATAAACTAGTGCTGTAGAGAAGCACAGCATTTGTAGTGGTTTGGAAAGTATTTGATGAGTACACACATTAAAAAAATTGTTGATGTTTACATTGAGCCCCCCTACCTTTTAAAGAGCATTACTTGTTTGAAATGAAAGCTATTTGTTTTCTAAAGCTACAGGGAGATTTTTGAGTCCATAATGATGGATATAGCAAGCCTGCTTTTAATTATGTTTTGAATGGGTAAATATATTTACAAGTAAAAATCACAGTAGGTCTTCATTAAAATACATTTTCCAGTGCTTTAATATGTCAAACATGCTTACCTTCAAGTTGACCATGAACCATACCAGGGGTAGCATGTGCCTGTTCCTGAGCTAGCAATCATTTTGAATGTACTCCAGTGAATTTACTTCTAAATAGAGTGAAGTTACTCCACCATGTCTGAATTACTTCTAAGACTGTCCTAGTCATGGTTTCCTGGGAGAGATGCCCATCCTGAGAGGATCCCTATCCATATTAGCACTATACAGCCTCAATGATGCCTGCCATCTGCAGGCCACCACATGGAAGGACCACGTGAGTGGTCTCCATGATTCAAGCCCACTGTAATCTCTCAGGGATGCAATCTCACAATGGGTACCAGCTCCAGCCACATGCCTGCCAGTCCTCAGAGCCCTGAGAAGAAGACTGGAGACTCTTCCTGTCCATATCAGCCCTGTTGTATCTTTATAGTACCCTAAGTTTGCCTGTTGGCCTCCATGTCAACAGTGGGCTGCTGTTTTTCAGGTACAAGGTTCAGGAATCTGTTCACATCGCTTTGTTCCAGGAGTTGGTATGGGGTATGGAGCAGCAGTATCTCTTTTTCTAGGCCCAGCCTGTTTCAGAAATCAGTATCACCTTTTGGGTATTTGATATGCCAGACCTGTATGGGAATACATGAGCAGTTCAGTACTGTCAAGTACCTTCTGCTGTTGTTACTGAAATTTTGCAAAACACTCCCCAACTCGCCACTGTCCATGACATCCCAGTTATCATCACTGGGATCTGGAAAAGTGAGGTGTCCAGCTGTGCTCAGATTATTAATGGAGTTGCTCACAGTTCCTGTGATTATTGCAGTTGTAAAGGTGCTGTTCTGCTTCAGGCACATTAACCTCAGCTGCAGTCAATATATGCATAACACCCACACCTTTACAGGGATCTACCCAGTTCTCTTGTGGCAAGTAGAGCACCCTTTCATCACTCTCTTCTTCCACTGGTGATATATGCTGACATCCATGGCATCATCAGCAACGGCATTAGCCTCTGCTGCCACAGGAACTCGTGGGGATGGCCTGACAAGCACAGAGCCTAAAAGCAGGTCAGCTGTACCCGCTTGTCCTGCCAGCTGTCTGGGAAGTCCACTGCCCATCAGAGCAGGTTGGTGAAGAACTGAATCTGATGACCCTCACAGTCTGTGTTAGAGAGAAAGTCTCCCCGAAGGAGCCCATGCACCCTCGCTTCCACAGCTCAAGCAGCATGCTTATGATAGTTCATGTCAAAGCCATTTACCACTCACCAGAGACACGTGCTCAGTGGTGACTTCCCAGCCTTAGCTCAAGTTCTGTGTAGTAGAAGCATTTTCACAAGGTGCCCCAGCAGCCAGCTGTGGTTCAGATATGGAAACTGAGCTGCCTCTGACTTTTCAAGTCTTCCTCTTCTCCCATACATCTGAACCTGGATCTGACCATCCTGCCAGCCACAGCCACATATTGTTGCCAGCAGAAGTCTTAGTTCGAGTTTGCATCCTGCAAATATTTACAAGGGTCTTAAATGTCTTCTGAGCCCCAAGCAGCTCCTCTATGGAGAGCTGACACAATAGAGAAATTACCCATTAAATAAAATATAATTACCTTCTCTTGCAGTTCCCAGAACAAGGATTTTCTGGGGAACCAGCCAAAGGACAGAAGAGGAGAGTGGGCAATGTGCTGTAATCTCTCAAGCCCAGAGCATGGGGCAGTCCCTAGACAGATTCCCAGAGCACTGTAAAAACATTCTGTGTATCCTCTGTCCCTCCCTTAGGAGGTGAAGCACTGAACCTGGCTCCAGATATTGTTTCAATTCCTTCAAAGCAGTGCAACTGGTGACTGTATTCTGCAGCCTTCATTCCCTGTCAAGTATGCAAATTGAAGTTTAGAGGAGGCTTTTGTCAGAAACAGACTCATCCTGAATTTCCCATTTGGTTTCTGAATAGCCTAATGAAGAAAAATTCAGCAAAATGCCATAGGGTAATATTGGAGAGTAGAACTGTGACAAAATAACGAGTGACTCACAGACTGCAGTAGGAGTTTTATTTTTTTTCTGGCCTGTTATATCCAGACTCTGAATACTGCAGAATAACAATGCAAAAGAGCAATGAAATAAACTGGGTATTGCAGGCTTTGTGATTCACACTAAACAGCTCTTTCAAAAGTCTTGTTATTAAAACCAGTGGTGCCACACTGGTGCAGAAATGATATATTGTAGCAATAAATCAGGCCCTAGGAAACCAGGTCAAAATTCTAGATTCCAGAAACAAAAGGATAGATCACTATGAGTGGCTAACATGCTCAAAGAAAAAAAAAAATCCTTTATGGATTCTTGACCTACATTCAAGTAAAATGCTACTTTTCAACCGCTCTTAAATCTTTTTCCGGCTTTGTTCTAGAAAGACTATTGCAGTTCATAAGAAGCTTGACTGCTGGAGCACATCTGCTGCTTTAGTTTTAAAGGCTGTGATTGCAGAATTCTAGACACTTGACAGAAATTTCTGTCTTAAATTGTAAAAACATTCTTAATCTAGAGAACAACCATATTTGTTTCAGTTCTGGAAGAGCTGCTAAACACAGAGAAATTATTTGCAATTAAGATCAAGTAGCTGTCTTGCCACTTTAATTACAGTACAATTTTTGCTTTTCCTTTTCTGATCAATTGCACATTGTTCCTTTTCTCCCTCCTGTTATCTTTACTGGGACTTTCTCATTGGATCCAATTTGTTTTCTTTGAATGCTGTATGTTCATTCCTTTCCATGTTTCCAGCTTTAATGTCTGTTAATCCAGGATTCTGGAAATGAAATGGCACATATTTACCTGTATATTGCAAAAATCCAACTAGAAGAAATTACTTTTCCATGTTTTAGGCTAAATCTGAATGAGTTATTTTCTCTGATGTTAAAATTTCTGACTCATTCACTCTTTTTTTGGACTTGCTTGGTATGACTCTTCAGAGTCACTTTGAATTTCTCACCATTCCTGGATATTCCATATTTAATATTAATCCTTCCATCCTTTGCTGGACAGGAAATGACTTATTCATAATCACAGAGCAAAGTAATTATTCAGCTGTGAATAAAATGCAAGAATCCAAGGTTGCTAACTCTTATAACTGTACTGTGAATCTTGTGATAACAAGTGGGTCTTTAAAAGTCTCTGATCTTCAAGACTTGTAAATGTGTGACAGCACAGATCCATGAGAGTCTCAGCCTTCACTCAGTGTGAACCCCACCTCAGGAAACACAAGTGAAAGAGCCAGGCACCCATATGTACTTTCTATTGCATTTATCAATGCTGTTTGAAATCAGTTTTATTATTTGGGGGGATCTGACATACAGTGTTTAGGCACCAGGTGTGTGACAATGCTGGTGGTGCTGATTTCAGTTCCTTCAACTGTTGAGACTTCAGTGTTTGGGAGCCAGTGGTTTTACCAATTCTTCCAATTAGGATCTGCATCCATTACAGGAACTGTGGGAAAAATCAAGACAAATTCTCACTTTTAAATGTTTTCTGCTTGAACTTAGGGACAGCATTTTAATGCAGATTTCCTCATACGAGTGAGGTTTTTTTAATGCTTGATGATGATTTATGAAACCACAAAACCATTCAGCACAAACTTGTCCAAGCACCATAGCAATAACTACTGTAATTAGCACATTTGAGGACAGTGAAAACTGCAAAATAAGCAGGCATCAGTCACTAAAGCAATAGATTGATTTTTCAGTGTGTGTTCCAGCGCTTTTATCAATACCATGCATTAGTGCTTTCGGACTATGTCATTCTCCAGTCTGTTCTTTGCTGGCTAAATGTCAATAGAAAGTATAATATCTGAACTTATTAGTGTTTTTAATCAACTATATGCAACATGCTACTATTACCAGATACTATTTGATGGCCAAAGGAGTATAGGCAAGCATGGAGAAAGAGATAAGGTCAGTGATAGGATGACACAGATTATATTAAGCAATTAATTTACCCCTTTCTGGGCTTTTTTTTTACTCCTTTTGGAGGCACCTTCCTTTCATGTACTGCCTTTCTTTCCCAGAAGGAACAGGGCGATAGGCATATTACATACATAAAGATTGTTTCCTCAACTTGCTCTCAGACCTGTAAAATGTTTCAGGGAGTATTCTAACTCTGATCCACCAAGAGATAATAAATAGCTTTTGCTTTGAATACTTGAGTAATGTCCCCTAGTGTCAGTATATGGCTAAGTTTAACCAAACCTAAATATAGGAACTGAGACACCTAAAATAAAATTCTGCAATACATGAAGCAACTAATTCAAACATCTGTCTATGCTCAAGTTCAGGATGGTGGCCTTTTTTCTATGTTAAGAGTAGAAATGTTATCAAGGGAAAAAGCTGGATTCAAGGTCTTCTGTAGAGTATAAACACTTTCAGACCTTGTTTTGCTTAAATGAGCCATCAGTAAAAACACAGATGAAGGTCCTCCACTGGTATAAATATCCACAGTTTCTTTGATGCCTGTGGACTGCTGAAAGATTATCCCAGGTGAGGAACACATAGCCTGTTAGCCAGAACTCTGCTCCATCTGGATATGAAGAAATCTGACCCAAAACTGGGATGGTCCATGCTGGGATTTTTCATCAAGTGAAATCCACAACTTAGGACAAACACAAGATGAACAGAACAGTCTGTTAGAAGTCTTTAAATCAAACTGAAATAAATAAAAGTTTGTCTTCACAACACACAACTTTTAAATTAGTCTTCACTGTGGGGGATTCTTCCTACGAGACTATGATTTTCTTGTTATAGCTTTCCAAAAACATGAAGAGACATTTTCATATACCATGAAGTAAGCTTTAAAATAAGTAATACTGTTGTATGAATTATCTGTGATCTGTGAATTATAGAAGCATTTAATCCCTTTCCATAAAAAATAAAAATAAAAAAATAAAAGCTACAGTCTTAATGAATGAAGACCTAGATGATAAATCTTAAGATAGGCCAGCAATACTCAAAACACATTATTTACTGACTGGCTGAGCCGAAGCATTATTCTCAAGAGAATGTTTTGCCCTTTTAGTAGAGTTAAATAAGTAGTGGAAATAATATTTAGAACAACCTTTTGCACAGCAGAGCAAGATGACTTTTGCTTGGTAACTATTTAACTAAGCCCAGCTGCTTCCGTCGCTTGGGAGCTGGGTTGCAGGAGGTAGCAGTAGCTTCTCTTTGAAGTAAGGCCAACAGGCCTCATCAGGGACATCTGTGGTACTCAACAAACCCTGAGAATGCTTTGGGCCAGCTTAAACTTTACCCTTATTATAAAGGACCTGAAATAGGAGCTATTTGGGGGTTCCCAGATTAGTTTCCATATTGATAATTAATCCACAAAGGTCAGGCGGGTGGTGTTGCTTGCAATGACCAGTTTTGCTCCATTTGTACCTTCCTGCCATTTTTTACCATATAGTTAGACTCGAAGAGCTCTGGTGCTTGCATCACCTTTCTGTTATTTATACGCAGCATAACTCCACCAGTGAAATCCTGGCCCCAGATGAGGTCCTCTGTGGCTGAGTTGTGACTGTGAAGCTGCCATTGCTGTTTGTTCTGCTGGGACCAAAACTGAAAATCTTTCAGAAAAGACGGACACTGTAACAGGCTCTGTGGCTGAATGTTAGGCAGGAAACCAAAGGATGAAAACAGGGTGCAAGAGAAAAGCTGAAGGCAATGCCCAGGTGGGTATGACAGAGAGAGAATGTAATGTAGCCTGTGGGTGGAGGACAGGTAGTTGATGAAGGACTGTAATATTTTAATAACTTGCTTCAGGCTGACAAAGTGATATTATTATTGTCTTTATTGAGGAAAAATATGAGTGAGTTTTGACTATAAGAAAGGGGTTTGGCTCTTGAACTGCAACTCTCCAGTGTTTGTGTGGGATGCATGTCCTGTGACAATGCTGTCCTTGCACGGGTCTGGTGGTAGCCTACATCCCAGCTGTGAGTGGAAGTGAGCTACCGCCAGCAGGATATCTCAGTGAAAGCACACAATTCTTTGAAGGAAGACTCTAGGTGTCCACCTGGAGAAGGTGTGCTGGTGACCCTGAGTGGAGCTGTTTCATGAAGCCTGAATACACTCAAGAGAAAGGAACGGTTTCAGACATGCTTCCCAAGTCTGTGCCTGAACAGTTATTCTTATTTCCTAGCTCTAGGCAGCTCAATATGTGGGTTTGATTGGTTTGCTGTTCTGACTCACCTAATTCTCCCTCTATAACGATTGCAGCCATCTAATTCTGATTTCTCAGCTAGGAGCTGGTTGCTAAATGCAAGGTACAGAAGTGCTTGACTCAGAGACACCTCCGTCCCGTACTGGATGTGGCCAATGGGAGGAGCAGTCCTAGCCTTCAATCCCTGTGGGGCAGGCCAATAGTTCAGCCATGCAATTCATTTCACAACTGTGTAAAGATCACCCCTGTGGGGCTTATTATAGACTAAAAGCAGAGATTAACCTTAAATTAGCTTGGCAAAATTTGACCATTTAAGCAGCAGTAGGTTTTTTATTGTATTTGGATTTTTGTATCAATCACACATTTCTATGGTTAACTTAGTTATAAAAGCTTTTCAAAAAAAAACCAAAGTCAGATAATCATATAATCATATACTGACTATGATCTGTATGTTTACTATAAATTTTGCAAACCGGAAGGATGAAGACATTTAAAATACTGTGACTAATCTGTTTTACTGAGGAATCCTCTACATTTATGGCATTTCTGCTGGGGATTCTACTGAGAACTTTCCAAGGTTTAACCCCAGTGTAGTATCAGTGAACTCTGGGCCAGCACCATCACACTCTCTGTCGTGGTGAGATTGAACCTTTGCTTTATTTATATTGCCTCTGATAGTGGAATGATGTTTTCCATTGTTAGTTTCTCCATAGAGGGAGAAATGAACCTCCCAGCCTATTTGCATCCACTAGCAATAAAGCCCCATTTTAATGAGAAAATGAATATTTGGACTTTACACTTTAGCCAGCAATGTATCATTTCTGGCAGCTGTGCTTTTTATTCACTCTTACTCTGACTGAAACAGCTTCAATGACAGCATCCAGGATCCTCCCCTTCTGTTCAGCTTTTCCATAGAAGGCAAAATGAAATAGATGTCTCTAAAAATAGGCCAGCACTATTTTGAGTCCTTTCTTTTTCATGGGATCATGCCAATAAACAAAAGAAAAAAACCTCATTGCTACCTTTATCCTTTATGAGCCAAAGCACTCTTTCAGGAATATCAACTATTTCTTCCTACCTGTTTCTTCAAATTCACATTCTTCCTCTTTCCTTTTTATTTATCCTTCTTAGCTTCTTTTATCACACAATAAAAAAATGTTAGCTCTGTTAGATTAGGTTTTTTTTAAAAACAAGAGAATGTTATTTAATGGTTCTACAAGGTTTTAAAGCTAATGGCCCAACTCACAGGTAGTAAAAGAACAGTGATTCATATCTTTCTTTGTAAGCAACATCACCCAAAGGGCATTATGCAACTCTGGTTTTGATAGGGTTTTTCTTTTTTTCCTCCGGCGTAATGACTCCAGAGAGACTGAACATAACAGTGATCAATTGGGCTGCTTTATTTTCCATTCCAGTTTTACACAACAAAGGGATCCGTTGATTTTATTTGTCATTTATTTATGCTTTAAGCAAGCCTGGTTTGGAAAATATTGGCCTGTCCAGTAGGCACTTCTGCTATTGGTGCCTCAGCATAAATATGTTGTTTCCCCTGTCTGAGATTATGAGGCAAGGTTGTCCGTGGTGTTACTGCTCTGAAATAAGCAACAATATTGAGAGCTGTAGCCTTTTCTGGTTAAAGCTAGTGAGAATTTTGTTGCTGGGTGCTGGCTATAATGGGATACAAATCAGGAGTTAACATGTTTGTTGACTTTGAGCCAAATCTAAACCGTGCTGTAATTCTGCACCAGTCCAAAACTGCAGTCTTGAAAAGCCCCAGTTACTTGTGTCTGCTTCCATGTTTGCCTGAAGAGCTCAGACATTTTTCCAGGTGGATGCAGCTGGATCTCTCAGCACCCACAAACAACCACAGTGTGGCTAGGTCTGTCTAATCAAGCCAGGGTGTGGGACCTGGGAAGTCCATGTCCAGCTCTTCCATCCTGTAGATGCTGTTGAGGTGAACTGAAGATCTCTGGGCACGATTCCTTGCCAAAATGAAGTGGTGGTTCCCCTTCCCTTTAAGACATAGCCAAAGAAGAGGGTGGTATGATGGTTTTCTGTCTAGTGGTGGTATTGTTAAATTATCTTTCCAGCAAATAGATGTCCCAGGTTTACACTCTTTCGTCTGAGCAGGAGATTTAAGCCCCTTTTTCAAATATTTCAGGTGAGTGCCCTAATCAGTGAGCTGGCAAACCAACAAAGAGGGCAGTAAAAGCATTATGCTTGAAAGAGGAAAACCTGCCTCTGATGCCTTCTTCCAGGACTGTAACATAAATAAGATGGTGTTTGAATAGCATGAATGCTATTTCTCTGCCCCTGCTCGAAAACAGGATGAGAAAACCTGGCTCAGTTACTCAAAAGAGAGCCAGTAGGTATCTGTTCTTGGAAAACTCCTCCAGGCTGGGTCTCCAAATGGACTGCAGCCTGTGAACGAGGAGCAAGGCATCCTTGCCCCATGGCGGGGCATGTGTGAGACTCTCCCCTTGTAACACAGGGCACAAGCCTCAGCAGTGGTTCCTGTGGGGTAGCTCAAGGCATCTTTCTGCTCTGGGACTCACAGGGTCTTCTCTAAGTCCCATTTCCATAGGGTCTCTGATCACATTGGGAGCCTAGGTACGATTCTCAGTTCTCCATTGATGGCAGAACACTAAAAACTAGGTGTCACAGTGACCAACAATGTAATAGCAGGGCAGAAGGGTGCCTGTAGCTCCCTCTCCAAATAGTTCCACCTACTCACATGTAGCTGCAGAGCCCCCCTCCCCATTGCAGCAACCACATCCTGTCCTACAAAATCCTAAAAGCCAAAACATCCTGACTGATTCTGGCCCTTTGTCCTCTCACACAAAATATACATGGATTTGATAAGCCTTTTGTTTTGTTAAAATTCTGCACATTAGTAGCACAGATCTTATTACCATGTATTGGTCACAATACCCTCTTTATAGCTACAAATACCTCTGGCATAAGTAGCTTCTAATTACCTTTATTCTCCATGGTGAATATGTGAAAGCAGTGACATGTACATTATTAGCATGCAACTGGAGAAGTTTGAAACCAATGTGCTGCTGATTTTTCCCCTCACTCCTTAGGAGGGGTCTTCTAGTTCATAGCAGTCACAAGGTGTGTATTAAATATCTAAAATGGGGACAATTATGAGTATTTTACCAATTATTAAAAAAAAACCCAAAAACAAACAAAAAACCAAAACAACAAACAACTTACTGTTCATTAGCTGAGAAATGAAGCTTTATGTTTCAAGAATGGTACAGTTCATTTAAGATACTGCTGACCCAGATTTGTATTTCTGTACTGAATTGCTTCAAGTGAGTAGTGCACAGTCTATTTATAGGATCATTATTAAATTGGCACTTGCATGGTTTAAATCCCTTTGCACTAGATTCACAAGGGAGACTCAGGCACTCTTGTCACCTAGTGGGTAGCAAGCTTGGGTTAATGTTCACAGAAGTGGTAGTCTGGGGTAGTTTTCCAAAAGGAGTAATGGAATTTGAGATGCAGATAGAGCTTGCTGTAAAATGGAAGCTCATCTGACCTATTTTGGACTGCTACTTTTGGATGAGATGAAATATATCCCTAAGTGCCTCTTTTCCACAATTCATCTTCCATGGCTGGCTTACTGAGGACTGTAGGCTTTCAACATCTGTAGTTAGTTCATGTAAACCCCACCCCAGGGTCCAAATAGGAGCTGGGAAGATCATCACTAAGTATTGTGGTAGTGTTGCAGTGCGGTGTCTCTGATTTGTTCAAGTTGGCAGTAGGCAGTTGTGCCAGGGCATGTTCCAGTGATCATTTCAGTATATGCAGTCTTCTGCCTTCTTTTAAATAATGTAATTGCTACAGCAGTCAGCACTGCAAACATCAAGGTGATCCTTCTGAAACGGTTCTGAAGCCCGCCTCCCTTGGAAATGATGGGAGCTAGGTGCTTAACTTCTCTGAAAAATTCCATGAGTAAAAGATATTTTTAAAAATCTAGCCAAGAGTGTTATTTTCAGACATAAGCTAGGCATCTTGAAAGTTTGCCAACTTGGACTTCGAAGGCAAGATCAAACAAAATCAGACAGCTGACATACATAGATTTGTCAAACTAATTTCGTGGGGCAGTAGTCATGAGCAGTGGAGTTAGGATGGAGTGTACTAGTCCTGGCTTGGTTTTGCTTCCATTCTTCCACCCACTCTACTTTTGGTTGTAAGCTGGCATGTTGTTTGAGGCAGTGGCTGTTTCATGTCCATGCAGTGTGGCATTTGGCATCATGGGGCTCCAGTCTTGATTAAAGTCTTCCCGCTGAATCATCACTTATGCAAGTAATGGTCATACATAAAATACCAGTGTCTGAACAACATATTTGCTATTCTAGCTTTGCCTGTCACTTCAAATGCACTTTTGCTCTTTGTCTTGCTACTCAATGTCACCTTTAGGTTTAAGTGCATTTTTCCTGCAGCTATGCAATGATTTCAATGCATTAACACATTTTCGATATGAAACAGCGCAAGATGCAGATTCAGAATATGTCCCTTAGAAGAAAGTACTGTATAGGTCAATATCATTTTGGAACCATTTTCAAGTGTGTATCTACATCCTTGAGGGAATGAATTAAAATAAATGTCCCCTAACTCTAATGGGACCCTAACTCTACCAAGAAGAGTAGGGTCAGCCTTAACTATCTTGTGCTCCAGTTGAATTTGATTGTGCTGGCTTATACAGTGGAGTAAACAAAAATGTTTTAATTTTTATTATTATTGTTGTTGTTATTATTCATGAAAGTGTTAGAGTTGACAATTCAAAGTAAAAATGCTGCTAAACACACTAACAGCGGACCGAAAGGTTGTTAACATAATGGACATGCACATTTAGACGCAGCCACTTTTTTGCCAAAATTAAATCCTTAGACGCTTTTGTAAGGATGAACAAAAATAGTAATAATAGTAGTATTATTATTCATAATTATTATAATAGCTACATTTTTCAATCATAAAATCCATTTCACCAACATAGAAGAGTTTGCAGAAATATATACATTCAAGGACGTGTTTTTTGAGAGCTAGGAATTTTGAATTGGAACACCTAAGGAAACAAATGTCAGGATAGATAGAAAAAAAACCCTAATCTGCTACAATTCAGCTGCTTCATCATTGGCAAATATGTATTCAGAGATGACAGACATTTGCTCCAACACTATTTTCTCTGACTGGCCAGGCTTTATTTAACATGTCCAAGCATTACTGACTTGGGTAAGGACCTTCTTCCCTGACCTGTGAAGTCTTCCAAGGCCTGAGGTGGGATATCTTTGACATAATTATAAGGGAGCTGGATATCTAATGCAGTTTAGATTCAGCAGAAGTCCAAGGGACAAAAATAGGGGAAACTAGATGCAATTCTTTACAGGAAAAATGCAATACCTCATATACAAGCATGTCCCAGTGCATTCTGAAATTTCAATTACTGAAATTCTGGTGTGAAATGTCTTTGTATTGCTGGGAATCCGAATCTTCTGTCCAACAGCAGTCTCAGAAGAGGGTGCGGAAACAAGCCCAGAGTCTTGTCTTTTCCCCTGGGTGCAGTAATGTTATTGCATGACAACATCTATTTTAAAAATACAGAGAAAAGGACCAAGTCAATACTCCAAAGTAATGTCCATGGGCATGGTTAGAACAACCCTCAAAGGTCAACTCTCTGGCCCACTCAGTTTGGCGCATCTGAAATCCCTTCTCGCACTGGATGTTGTTTCAGGAAATGACAGCAAAAGGCCAGAGTAGGGACTGGGTGAGGCTGTGGCCATTCCAGCAGGGTCTGCTGGCTAAAGCCAGAGCTGCCTGGCAGAGGCCAGATGTGCAGCTGACATGAGCGTCCAATTCAGCCTTCACTGCTGGAGCAATGCCAATGCTAGGCTTTCGGTTTGGGGATTTTTTTCTCTTGAAAAAATTACAATCATCATAAAGATAAAAAGGAGTGTTTGTGTGCCTTTGTGTATGTGTGTGAGTGCATGCAACTACCGAGACTGTTAGAAAGATTAGATACAGAATAAGTAAATGTTGGCCTTTTTAAAATTTCACACTTAATTTAAAGCTATAAATTTCCATTTAAAACATTTTGTTCACTATGTGAACCATAAACAATTTATACGATAATGGGTCCTCTGAAACCAAAACACTGTTCCCGTGAGTAGACCGGCATGGTGATTGTGTGATCTATGTGTATACAAAGTGGTTAACAAAATAAGCACACTTGGTTATCAAAATATTATGCAGAGTTATCTTCTGCAAAAGGCATTCCTATTTTTTTCTTGTTTTGTGTAATGACTTAATACCAAAATATTATTAGATACATCAAAAAACACCCACAGGTACATATTCTGCTAGTCAAGAGTGTGTTAAATGCATTGTGTTGTATTTATGAATAGGAATGATTTTACATAGTTGATGCTAAAAAGATGTTTTCTAAAATACTGTGTCACAAATGAAAAAATGAGGACACACATGATAATTGTAGCTGAATAATTACACTTGTGGCATAAACTTACAAAACCCAGAAAAGTCATAGATAGGACATGCTTTTCACTGCAGAATTTCCTGACTTGTTGGTTTCTATCTCATGCTTAATGCTATCTAAATGCTGTTTCAGCCTGTGAATTGAATTTTCTTTTGATTTGAGCAGATCATATATTCATTTGTTGACACTCTATCTTCATCAATCAATGCATTATGCCAGGCAGCTTCATCTCCTCCTGAAAGATAACCTTGGATTATGTCATGGCTCAATTCTGTACTGCCCCTACAGAGATAATGAATTCGCACATGTAAGAGGATCATTTACCAATGGGGGTGGGATGCTGTTTTGAGCATATCATTTCCATCTGCCACAGGATGATTCCATTTGCAAAAATCAGTCTCCTGGAGGAGGATTTCTTAGCTACAGTAAGCACGCTGTAGGCACAGTGTAGCAGAGTGTGTTGTCTGACAGGAGAGGAAGAAGGGATCACATTGCTGATGCTGTCCCCAGAAAGTCAATGCTGCAGGGATGGGTTTGCATCTCTTCACACTGAGGCTGGAGAAGGAAGCAAGGACGGGGTAAACAAGCCCTTCCTTCTCATAGCAAGGGATTGCAGCTCAGTGGGGCCAAGAGAAGGAACACACCCACATGTCGGGATGGTACGGTGCAAGCACAGGCATAGTTAAGCCACGTCTGAAAAGGTTCAACCCTAACCGTGACAAACTCTGTTAGATGCTGAAGCAGGCACTCCTGTGAGATGACCTCTCTTAAACAGCTTTAGGATTCAGCTTAATGGCTCCCAGAAAAGGATCGAGCCCGTATTTAATTAGTGTGAATAAAATTATGCATTTCATCAGCTGTAAACAACAGTAATCATACATATCACAGTGAAAAATTATGCACTTCAAGCAACTTTACTTGTGTGGAATGAAGTTTGGCAAGAGGGAGCACAGACAGATGCCTAAGAAAGTACTCTGCGGGGGCTCCCAGGGTGGACCAGGAACAGACGCATACCAGTTTGATCACTGCAAGCCTTAGATTGCCACAGGCATCAGTAAACAAGGTACAGTAGATCGTGCATATTACATCAGTTATCATATGTCAGCAAGATGAAATTGCGCACAAGGCAAAAGGAAGCACAGCGATAGCTGAGCAACTTAGGGGCTATGGGTATTTACATCCCCTGCCAAAACTTGCCAGAATTGCATCCCCTCCTGTTCCAGTGTTGTCCCCCGCCTTTAGTCATGAGAGGCAAAAGACAGTGGTGAGTTTGCAAGAGCAGGACAGTATCTTTTTGAGTAGCCTGGGAGCTATTGAGTGGAGTTGCCTGACTTCCAGAGTGGTTGTGTATGTATGTAGCTCAAAAGTCATGGCTTAAGTACAGTTTCAAGGAACTCGCCGAGTCCTGCCATTTCTATCTATTCTCAGTGCTCTGGAAAGAGCAAAGACTCATTCAGCATATTTGAAATCATGAACTTTATTTGCTGTAGAACTGGACCTCCACAGACCTATAGTCTGTTCCCTTGGTGCAACTGGCATCATACTGGCAGTTCCTCTGGCTCCTCTGCTCATGTTGATTATAACAGCAGATTCAGGTGCAGTCCTGGTCCTGCTGACATATACGTGTTCATGCAATGTGAGGAGGACAAGGTGTTTCTCTTTAATGCAAATTACTGATTACAGGCAGACATTTTGTTCAGTATGTTTTCATGTTCATTTTTACAGAAACATGTATATTTTTTTCCTCAAGGTCCACCTTTGCTGTCATATTTTGGTATATTGCATGTCACTGTTCAGTGTACATTGTGTCATAGTGTGATCGTATCTGCTGTCATAAAGGATAAGTTAATATGACAACTTGCGTCCTAATGCAGCTTGACAAGATGAAATTTGCAAAAAACAAACATGATTCCTGCCAATACCCACTGGTCATAATGACTTCAGGTGTACCTCCCTTAATTAATCACTTACTAATGACAGTTTCCTGGTTAGCTGCCAGAAACAGGGCACGGTATAGGTATTGTGTTCTATGTGGCATATTTCAGGCTGGCATACAGACTTACAGAGATATTACCTATATATACCATGCAGTTCTTAACAGGTTATTCTGATTATTTTTCCTGGTTCTTGCAGGTAGGCAAAAATATGAATTCACTGGAACAACTTTTTCTTTTTGAAACACATGAATCAATCTGAATTCTTTGAAACTGCATTATTGTAAAGACTGCTCATAAGTCTTGCAGATATAATTTTTTTAAAATATCTATATTTTATGAAAGATAGTTTAAATTTGCACCTGAGACCATTATAGTTTCTATGAAAAGAGAATGGATAACAAATTGAATGGATGGACTCTCATTAAGCATAAAATTACTCGACAAAAACCATTCTGAATCAATTAATCATAATGTAACAGGACTTTAATTTTCTGGCATTCTCAAAATCAAAAGTAAGTATTTGCATCATTTTTCATCATAACAAATGTGATTACTTTTGTTTACAGCTGATGAAATACATAATTTTAGTCACGGTGATTAAATACTGGCTCCACTTTTTTTTCTGGGAGCCATTAAATTGAATCCTAAGGCTGTCTAAAGAAGGTTGTCTCACAGCAGTGCCCTACCACCCTTTACTCTCCTCCCTACACACTTTCCATGAGCATGTGCAAAAACGATCAGAAAATCCAATTTATATGACATAGCACGATACTGTGAGACATACCTGTAGTTTAAAATAAGATTTGGTTCCAGGTGCATTTCAGGGAAATAGCATCATCCCTTCTATTTATCATGCTTCATCTGTGACTGTTATAAATGGACTTTTTATTTGAATATATTATTTTGTGAATCAGTGTGTTTTGGATTTTGTCCCCAAGTTGTTTGATTTAACATTATCCAAACAAGCCAAATTCTTGACACCTGGATCTGCCAGCTAACAGGTCAGCAGATTATTCAAGGACAGGCAGGTAGATTTCCCATGGAACATTAGTCATGGGATTGGAGGGGGCTGCCTTGACACCAACAAAAGCATTTTACTTACATTGATTTACCTAGCGAGGAATGTTAATTATTAGGATAGGTAGAAAGATGGTTCCTGTTTATTGTCCCATGGAAACAAATGTTTCCAAAGCCCATTTTGAAGATAATTTTCTTCATATTTTTTCAGATTCCAATTAAAGTAAAATTTTGAAATGTAAAATGGAGATAGGAAAGGGTTAAAGAAATAAAACACTAAAGCTAGCAATTAATTTCAAATTATATTTAAAAAAAAAAAGAAAAAAGAAAAAACAGTTCTGGTTTTGACCAGCCTAACTTACAGCAATTACTGTAATAAATAAAATGTAGTGAACAACACAACCCACCCCCTCATACCTGGCACACACACTGCCAAGGCAGCTTAAGGAAACATGAAATGCAGCTCTGAATTCTCTGACCAAAACATTATTCTAGTGCACTAAGCATTTAAAGCCCTCTAAGTTTGGAGAATTCGGGTTGTGAGGCAGTTTTAATGCAAACCACGCGTGGCTTCCCAAGTAAGTGGATCTCTGTATGCCAGCACAGTGATCTGTTTCATTAAAGAAGGCTACCCCTTTTTAGAAGTACAGCATTGTTTTAGAGAAACTTATAAGGACACCAGACCAGTTACATTATTCAGTGTTTGCATACCTCAGGGAATGCGACAGAAACATTATTTACTTACTTAAAGCAATCAGGAAAGGCTATTTTTCTCTTCTAGTATGGCTCATAAAATAATTCAATTTATATATTTAAATCAAATTAATTTTCTCTCTCGCTAACTTCTGTTGACCTATTATGGTGTAACTTGTTTGTTTTCATTTGTTTCCAAATTCTAATATTCCATTTCCCTTTTACTGTTAGTGTGTATGCATAAGGCCAATATTTGGTGCCTTTCAATAGCTCCTTAGTTTATCATAACAGGGGGTCTATTACATCATAGCCAATTTCACTGACTATATTCAATTTACAGAATATACAGGTCATCCAGGCTGGATTAGGCTGGGTTATGACTAACTAGATATATGAACACTTATTTCTCTTTGCCTCTGATGGCTGCTTTAACAGAAACCATATCAAGTCCTCACTAGCCAAATTATAGACTTGGACCTAACTAGACACCAAGATATGCTTTGTACCCCTTATGATACTGCTCTTTGGAGAAATATTTTAGTACCTTTGGAACTGTCCAAAGCAGCAAGAAGATAAAAACTAATGTCCTTTAAGCTTGAGAAAGTATGAAAGAGTGCTGATGTGTACAGTAGGTTAAAATTAACCCAGGTACTTACAATGCTCTTCCATCAGCACAAAGTTCTTGATTTAGAAGGCCTTGAGGTAGATGGTTAATCACTTGCTGAATCAGGGTCAGAATGCTTATGCAGAAACCTTTACTAATTTGGCAGAGCAAAAGTTCAGGGGAAATATGTCACTAGCCTTGAAATGTGTCTGAAACCTTTAACAAAATGAATAGGGTAATTCCTGTATCAGTGGGAGGTACCACATTTTTATGCCTGTGGCCCACAGGTTATCAGTGAGCTTTTAAAAACATTCACATGCTGCTCCTCCACCTTTAATTCTTCCAAAGCAGGACTGTTTGTGGGAGGATAATATAGGGAGCTTACCTGCAGGATAGGCAGGTGTGGATTTAAAAGGCGTAGAGTGATTAGCTGCTGTTCATCATTAGCTGCTTACTGCAGCTCTCAAGCAGTCTCCAGACTGCCAGGTTTGGGGGGAAGGGGGAGCTAGGGGATTAAAAAGCCTTCTCACCATCGTTGCTGTAGATCCCAAGACCTACTGTGTCAGGGCTGTCCTGGGCAGTCTTAGTCTTCTGGGTGGTTGGCCCCAACTGAGTATCCTCCATAGCCGGTTAGGTGCCAGCAGAGCCTTCATCCAAGGCATCAGTTTCCACTCTGAAGGAAGCAGCTTGGCCTCTCCTTGGGGCACGAGCCAGCCCAGGTGTGGGGTGACTGATAGGCTTTTGTTTCCATGAGAGCTCACAAGGAGCCAGCAGCAATGGTAGGGGAGAGGGAAAGGCTCTCACCCCAGGCAGCCTGGGCTTTCCCACTTGGCCAAGAGCTCTCTTCCTGCGTGGGGAAGCCCATCAAGCTGATGGACCATGGCAGGTTATCCAAGAGCTTGCTTTCAAGGAACAGTAAATTTAAAGGAATGTGGGTTTTCTGAATGAACAGTTGTATATATCAGTGCAGCACTTCTCGGCAGGTAAGTGACACAGTAAGTGAGAGAAACGTGCTAGAACGTGTCAGAAAGAAAGACCCGGTATACACACGTCTCCTACTAGCTCCCATTACCAGTCAAGAGGTCACAGTGCTGCTCCACATCATCTTGATGAGGAAGAAGGAGCAAAGGAAGGCAGGGGAGACTGGATCAAGTGCAACTCTGACCCTGCTTCAGTCAATAGGAGTTTGGTTGCAGAGTCCAAGGAGACTTTCTTCCCTAGGGAGGCTGGCTAGGTCATGCTCACTGTTCAGGGGATAGCTCAGGATCCAATGGGGTCTTATACTGATTAGCAGAAGATTTAATTTCACCCTGATTAAGAGAGAGCAGATGAAGAAGGATGCTGAATAATCCTACGGGCACATATCAACTCTTAGGCAAACATTCCTTTTAATCTACTGTGGTGAACAACCCATGCCCTCAATTTTGACTCCCTTGACATTTTTTTCTGAAGCGCTCTTCTCCATAAAGCTCCCAGGCTCTTGTTTTTTATAGTGACATTGTCCCAAGTGCAGACAGAAAACAACCTTGCTGCTGTTATTCATTGGAATCTATTTATTTATACCATCCAACCACCTTTGTTTTCTTTTGTACATTTCATACAAAAATATCCTGTAAATATACTCTTAGTAATGACCAACTTGATTTTTAGGAATGCACGTCATAAATGTTAGTCATAAAAAAAAATTACTGCTTTGCTACTTCTAAATAACTGTGCATATTTTAATACATTGAGTCATATACAAATGTAATTAAAAGATATATTATCTTCCTCTTGCTGGGAATATCACTCAGAAATAAGAAGGATAACATTTGCCTCTTGTGAATAACTGTTCAAAAGATTAATCCATGTCAAGTGTTGGCTTTTCTCGTGTTGCCCGCAAGAACCTGAACTCTAACACAGGATGGCATCCATGTGTGTTTACACATTTCCCATTCCCTAGTACAGCCACTGCCATGAGAAAATTCCTGAAATATGTCTGAGCTAGCATACATGTGACAGCCGCTTCCAAGAGTTATAAAGGTATGTACTAGTTTAAGGAATACTTTATTAGCCATAGAGCTACTTTTTGAAAAGTGAAAGAACCCACAGCATACAAAAAGATGTGGACAGCTGCTGTTCTCACACAACATTAACTTTTACATAGATGTGGAGACTTTAAAGATTTCTATCAAAGATTTTAGAACATTTTGTTGGAAGTGGGCTCATAGATAGATTCAAGAGTTCATATATTATATGTGAGTATAATCAGAACAATGCCACAGAGACATATTTTCTAATTAAAGTATACATAATGTAAGGCAAAAAAAAAAACCCCAACAGATTGCACAATAGGCTTTTGAAATAATTTTGTCAAAGTCCCTTTGACTTTTAAAGCTTATCATCATGCTGATTTGTAAAGAGCAGTAGTTAGGTCCAAATTAGCACCCTTGTGTCTTTATTAGATGATACAGGTACAATTCCCGCATGTCTTAATAAAACTGTAGGAGGAGGACTTCCAACCTAGTCCATGAGAGCTACTGAAAAGTTCCAGAACATTTGGAAAAACATTCCTAATTTCTTCCATTTACAGTCATTTCTTTATTTTTCCTTTTCTGTTATCAGAAGCATAAGACTAAGGAACATGTCAAAGTAATAAATACACACCAATTTATAACACCAGAAACATTAACATTCATAGAATCATAGAATCATAGAATCATAGAATCGTTAAGGTTGGAAAGGACCTCCGAGATCACTGAGTCCACCCTGTTAACCTAACTGCCTGGTCCACCTCTAAACCATGTCCCTAAGCACCACATCCACATGTTTTTTGAATACTTCCAGGGACTGTGATTGTACCACTTCCCTGGGCAGTCTGTTCCAATACCTAACCACTCTCTCCGTGAACAAATTCTTCCTAATATCCAACCTAAATCTCCCCTGGCACAACTTGAGCCCATTTCCTCTTGTCCTGTCACTTGTTACTTGGGAGAAGAGACCAACCCCCACCTCGCTACAGCCTCCTTTCAGGTAGTTGTAGAGAGCAAGAAGGTCTCCCCTCAGCCTCCTCTTCTCCAGGCTAAACAACTTCAGCTCCCTCAGCCGCTCCTCATAAGACTTGTGCCCTAGATCCTTCACCAGCTTTGTTACCCTTCTTTGGACACGCTCCAGCACCTCGATGTCCTTCTTGTAGTGAGGGGCCCAAAACTGAACACAGTACTCGAGGTGCAGCCTCACCAGTGCCGAGTACAGGGGTACTATCACCTCCCCGGTCCTGCTGGCCACACTATTCCTGATCCAAGCCAGGATGCCATTGGCCCTCTTGGCCACCTGAGCACACTGCTGGCTCATGTTCATCCGGCTGTCAACCAGCACCCCCAGGTCCTTTTTAGCCAGGCAGTTCTCCAGCCACTCTTCCCCAAGCCTGTAGCATTGCATGGGGTGTTGCATTCACTGGCTCCATGCAGGAAATCTCACTCAGGCAGATGTTTGAGTTGTTTGGTAGAGTGTTTTTCTGATTGTTGTTTTTTCTTCCTCTTCAGCTTTTCCCTTTACCAATAGACTTTTTTCTTCATTGCTTTCTTACTGAACTCCCTCCTAGATTTTTCACGCAATACCTTGGCCATATTCAAGATGCCAGATCATCTGGAGAGTTACACCTGGAAGGGGAACAAATCTCACCTCAACTTAAAGCAGACAGAAAAACACACCTTCATCTAAGTTTCTCTCAGACCCTTTTGGGCATAAACCAGTGTGACTCCATAGTGGATGCCATCATTACACTTCTCTCCTGGTGTTTTCCAGGTGGGGAAAGAATGTGAATAAGGTCCTTCAGGGAAGTTTCTTCTCAGCTAGACAAGGGAAATAGGTACACTAGCAGTATAAAACATTGCTGTGTCACCCACATTGTGCATCCCATGCTCAGGACCAAACCAAATACATCTCGGGGCTTAAGGGAGACTTTCAGCTGGATAGATTGAGGGCCTTCAGCAGGATCGAGTGCACCCTCAGCAAGTTTGCAGATGACACCAAGCTGAGTGGTGCAGTTGACACACCTGAGGGACAGGATGCCATCCAGAGGGACCTGGACAAGCTGGAGAAATGGGCCTGTGTTCACCTCATGAGGTTCAACAAGGACAAGAGCAAGGTCCTGCACCTGGGTTGGGGCAATACCCGGTATCAGTACAGGCTGGGGGATGAAGGCATTGAGAGCAGCCCTGCCGAAACGGACTTGGGCGTACTGCTAGATGAAAAGCTGGACATGAGCTGGCAATGTGCTCTCACAGCCCAGAAAGCCATCTGTATCCTGGGCTGCATCAAAAGAAGCATGGCCAGCAGGGCGAGGGAGGTGATTCTGCCCCTCTACTCTGCTCTGGTGAGACCCCACCTAGAATACTGCATCCAGCTCTGGAGGCCTCAGCACAGGAAGGACGTGGACCTGTTGGAGCAGGTCCAGAGGAGGGCCACAAAAATGATAAGAGGGATGGAATAACTCTCCTATGAAGAAAGGCTGAAAGAGCTGGGGTTGTTCAGCCTGGAGAAGAGAAGGCTGAGGGAAGACCTTATTGCAGCCTTCCGGTACTTAAATGGGGCCTACAAGAAAGATGGAGATAGTCTTTTTAGCAAGGCTGGCTGCAACAGGACAAGAGTGATGGTTTTAAACTAAAGGAGGGTAGATTTAGAGTAAACACAAGAAAAAAATTTTTCACTATGAGGATGGAGAAACACTGGAATGGGTTGCTCAGAGAGGGGGTAGATGCCCCATCCTTGGAAACATTCAAGGACAGGCTAGATGGGGCTCTGAGCAACCTGATCTAGTTGAAGATGTTCCT
Source organism: Nipponia nippon (assembly GCF_047370975.1). Lineage (NCBI taxonomy): Eukaryota > Metazoa > Chordata > Aves > Pelecaniformes > Threskiornithidae > Nipponia > Nipponia nippon. The sequence goes on from NW_028262347.1 coordinate 50,000,472, forward strand.
GCCCATTGCAGGGAGGATGGACTAGATGACCTTTAAAGGTTCCTTCCATCCCAAAGCATTCTATGATTCTATGATTCTCTAGCACAATTTCACGAGTATTTGCAGGTTAAGTAAAGCTCTTTATTAGGGTCCTCTGCCCTGTTTACTTCTCCTAAGCTAGCAAAGCACGTTTGCAAAGACAAGTTGCTGCTGGTTGGAGCACTGACGCCAGCAAGGGGTGGAGCAGCTGCCATGGTTGTGCAAGGCTCTGGGCCGTGCCAGCGACAGCAGGGAGCAAGGTCACCCACTGTTCAGCAGGGGCGAGCCTGGGGTCTAGGCCAGCTCCACCAGCCAGGAGCTGCAGCCCACAGCAGGATCTCGTTTCTGTGCTATGGGTCGGTTCAGCCATCATCTTCTACCCCCTTCTCTTTTTTTAATTTAATACAGAGGGTGACATTTGGCTGAAAGTCAATAGTTTTTACCATTGATTTCAATGTGGCAAGAATTTCACCCAAACCCTTCGTGCCTCACTGAGGACAATAACACAAAGAACACTATGTTGGAACAGAGAAAGGCATCATGTTTGCCAGCAGATTTGTTTATTGTGTTTGGGGGCTTCATGACATAGTTGCCCACCCACTTCTTTACTAAATGTTAGTTCGGCTTTTGAAAGTTTTATAAGCTACAATATAATAATAATTAAAAGTTTGTATGCAATTTCCAAAGCTGGTTTTCATTCCTTAGGGAGTATTAATTCTGGTTTAATTTGGTTTTCATCTTCATTGTGCAACAAAACACAGTTTGGTTTTAAAAGGAGGATCAAACTGATACTGAAATATATGTACATGTGTTGGCAAGGATTTCTTGAGGAGGGCTGCAGCCCATGAACTTGGACTTCAAACAACAAATGTGCACAGCTCACATGAACTTGAAGTTGCCCTTTTATTTGTGACATCCATAAACATTTATGATGCTTTGTTTTTAATCCCAGTAAGTCTATGTTGTTACTCTGGGTCTTCTAGTAGTATCTATTTATATTGTGAAATCATGACAACTGTGTTGTCTTCCCGTAAAGCCAAAGGTTAAGGGTCTGCTACAGCAAATACTAACACATGTGAATAACTTCACTCATATGAATAATCAGACTGATTTTAACAGGGAGGTGTTTTTAGGGTCAGGCTCCCAGTATTTTGACATACTTCCTGAAATGTTTTGTGGATAGGAGTCATTGACTTTCATATGGTGGTAAAATGCTCTGAACACACAAAAAACTCTCCTCCAAAAGATAGGAATATGTTTGTGTTATCAAGGTTTAACAGTTACAATTTTACTTGTTAGCTTTCTTTTCCTGGATACAAGTACTGTTGGAAGAGCACTTAGAAGAGATCAAATAGAATTAGTGTTAACGATTCCTATAAGTCAGTGTATATAATATTCCTCTCCCCTCCCCCATGAGCCCATGTGTAACCACATGTTTAGAGATCTCAGGGTATTTTTTTGCCTTCATCTTATGGGAAAGAATGATGGAATTAATTCCTGTTACAACAGTGGTGTATTGCATTTTATAAATTATATTGTGTACAGATCATTGCTATGATGAAATAGACAAATGTATATAAGAGAACACTCTTTTTAATCATAAGAACTGTAAAAATTCATGCTTTCTACAATAAATATTATTCTATTTTTAAAGCTATACCTAGCTGTAGTGCATGTGCTGTGAAAGTAAATAAAAGAGAAACACAAAATTCCAAATATACAAAACATACATAAACTTGAAGGTATTCAGAATAAGCAGCTTGCCTTATAAAAAGAATTTCCTAGTTGTCTGTTGAGATACTATAAGGATCCTTGGAAAGGTTTTTATGAATATACTAATCCAGTTTTTCCTGTTGTTTGCACAGATTCCAGCTGTGTTAGAATGCAATTCTTGCAAAAACTTGTCTCAGAAAAAAGTGTCAGTAACAAATTGGCTTTCTGCTCTTTATTGGAATATATGCAAGGGTTTGCCATGTTGCATTCTGAACCTTATTCTCCAAATATACATACTCTATGCCTGTGACTTAACTCCTACTGTTAAATTAGGGAGAAGCTTTACATATGTTTTTATTCTTCCTATAAAGGTGGAAAAGTTGGAAGAGCTGGAATGCAGATGAAAATCTGTGAACGTCAGTATCTTTTAGATTTGTAAACATATATTTTCTTCATATTACCTTGGTAAAATATCCTGCTTGAAACATTTCCTTAAGTAATAATGCCACAAAACTCGCAAAGGACCTGCAGTCTAGGTGTCATAACCTTCCTGATAGTAAAAGGAACATATTTTCCATTAACATGGAGTCATGTGCATGGTCTGTCCAGTGATACACAATGTCATTTAAGACATTCCATCATTCCCTGCTTGAGCACTCTTCTCTAATCTGATGAGGTACCCAGGGAAGAAACAATGATAGCCAAGGTATTAAAATGTAATCAAGATATGCAAATTCACATCTAAATGTGATTTGCTTGGAAAGAGAAACTAATCTAGGCATGGTCAAATAAACAGTGTGTAATATGGATAATTAATCACCAAATTAGCAGCTGTAGTCCCATGAGAAGATTATGCAAATGAAAAAGGCCCCCATCTACAGTCACAATTAGAGTACTTAATACCAAACTCTAAACACAACACAGCCCCTGGGAGCACCATAAAACAAGCAAGTCAAACTTAGTGGGTCATCCTCCAAATTTCACAGACAGATTTTTTAAGTAAGTATTTTTCCTGATTTACAGAAACTGATTTATTTTCCCACCAACATACCAGGCTCATTGAACAACCTGCAACCTTGAAATGCCACTAATGTTGCTTTACACAAGACTAAACTTCCATTCATACAGTCTAAATCAACAGTTAAAAGAGGTAGGGACTAGAGGGTAAATCCTCAGCCCTGCGGCTCAGTCCACATAACAGGGATGGATACTGCAGAGGTATGTTAAGTGTCTTCTGTGCATGTAGAAGTTGTCTCCAGAAACTTCAGTTACTGCTTTGCACTTGCATTTCAATAACAGATCAGGCAAGTCTTTTTTTTTTTTTTTCCTGAACATGGTATTTTTCCCATATTTCTAATATTTCCTGAAAATTTTTGTTCTATCATTTCTAAAAATCTAATCAAGACCTTTACTTTCCACTGGTTAATCCAAGCCAATGAGACCAAGGATGCCTCATGTGGACTAGGTTGGGGTATGGTACTACCTGGCCATGACACCACAAGGTCTCCCCTGAGGCTGTGCATTGCACTAAAACCATGGCCCAACCTGGAATACATAAAACATTGTCCAACTAGGAAACCTGAGTTATAGGTTAACAGAGCTATTCAGCATTTGAAGCACAGCTTCCTTGAGACACCTCAGTGGCTCAGATATATTCAGCTTAACACTGACTCAATGCAGAGTGAAATATGTTTACTTTTCTGAATACAAATTTTAGACTTTTTTAATGAAAAATTGTAATATACTGACTCTTGTCTTCATTTATGATGAAAGCAATTGTTCAAATATCAAAATTGGTAAGGGGCTTGAATTTCCATCTCCTTATGAACTCCACATTGCTAGTTCCATGGGAATGACCTTTGTACAATGCAGGCAAGAAATTCCTCAATGCATCCTCAGCCAAGAAAAGCAAAGCTTCTCACTTTGAGTCTCTGGGTACCTGTTGACAAACACAGCATTGTGACAACCTAGCTCAAGGTAGACCTGTCCTAAACTGTTGCTGGGAGTAAATAGTTGAGTTTGTAAGAAACAGGTGTTTGCTGTTATTCTGAAATGTTTGCGTTGGTCTTCTGATGCTCCAGACCACAATTGGCTTTTAGTTGCTCTGTGTATGTTCAGAATAAATTGCACTCCTTTTATTTCATTTAAAGTTTTAATTCCTTCTTGTGAAGCTATTTGTGCACCCTTTTGGTAAGATTTTCAATAACTTCTTTAAACAGCTACGTAACACTTGTGTTTTAAGGCTCTTAAAGCTGCACAGTAACACTTGCTTTCAGTGTAGAATAGCCTATCCTTCTCCCAGGCACCTGACACACTGCATGCAATAGTTTTATGTTGCGTTATCAGTGCAATGAGGTACATGCCTCTTGCAAACTATAGCATAAGCTTTCTTGCTAATGTAGATTTTGTCTTTGGACCCGAGTAAATGTGAATCAGGAATAACCTCAAAGGGGAAGCCCCAGTCACACTATAAGATCAGGACTGCAGAAACTACAATGTAAATTTTTGTCTTCCTGATGTTTAGCCGCAACTGAGAGGTCATTTCTCATCAGTTCCAGTCACATGAATCCCTACTTTCATGATGTCATTGAGCCCGCACCAAAGCTTCCAACATTGCCTTGTATGTTTTACAAGTGCAGCACCAAAATATAGTCAAGGTTTCCACATGCTGTGTCAAGCAAAGTATTCTGGAAAAAGATGGGTGTGCAACTTGTCTCCTGTATGTTATGCAGAAATTGCAGAAAATCAGAACACAGAGAAAAGGAAGTGTGGGACTGCAGCTGGCAAATTTCTTGAGCTTTCCTGAGCTTAAAGCCAGGATGTGTTTTTAGATGCCAACCAAGATGTAAGACAAACAGACAAGAAATTAAGCAGTCAGCTTCATCTCTGGAAGGTCATCGGGCTTGGGCTGGACCGTCCCTGGGGGTTAAAGTACAGATGGCTGATGGCTATGGGCTTGAGGACTATTAACAAACGTATTTCTTAAAAGGCCATGAACAACTGTGAATCAGACTGGAAGAGTACGGCAAGGTTGAGGAGCCCCGTTTGTGAGCAGCTCCACTGAAGTTGCAAAAGCTATTTGCTCAGTAAGGTTATCACCCTTTGTGGGTAAGGTATGATGCAAATCCATTTCCCCTGAAATGGAAAATTCAGGCACTACTGGACCTGCAGATTTATAAGGCAATGGAAACCAGTCACAACCAAATTGTAACCCAAAGTGTTTCCTGGCCTGTACCAGCCCTGCTGAGTTTCCTCTTATCTGGATAACTCTTCCTATCTTGCGACAAACTATTGGGCTCACAACTGCATGCTGTCCATGGCTGATTTTTGAAACTAGTAATTTCACAGAGGTAGTGCCAGGGAGTCCTGACAGAAGCACTCCTTCAATCATCCATCTAATATGACAGTCCACACTGCAGTTAATCAAGCAATGCCCTTTTCTCATTTAGCATGCCCAATGTTGCTGCAACTGTTACATGTCAGCAATTACACTCTTAACTACATAAGTATACACTAATTATACGATGGGCCAAGTTCTGCTCTCTGTTACAACTGATCTAAATCTGGAAGAATCCTTTTTGTAAGTGAGCCTACCCTACCACTGAGAAAGAGAACCATTAATATGTTGGTTATACAAACACCAGCAATTGATCAAACAGAATTATTACCTTTTATGTAACTGTTTGTTATAGTTCAGCAGAACGTCATTCCAAATGAAATAAGAAACCTGCAATAAGGACACAAGGGAACAGGCAAAGTAGATTAACTGGTAAGACAGTGATATTGTCAGCATTTTCTTAAGTTATTATTAGGAAGATAATGTCATCCAGCACATCTGAGCAGTGTTTTGAGGGAAAATGACTCTCTCCAGGGAAACATTTTAATTAAGATAAAATTGTTAGATTGCTCTGAAATTCTTGGATTGACAGTCTTTGTCACAGTATTATTTTTCTACTAATAGCGTATACAAGTTAAAAAAAAAAAGTCAAGCAATAATTAGTTATGTGAAGAATATACTACCTTGCCAAAAGTGCATAAGTAGGAGTTAGTTGTTTAGTTTATATTTTGTATATCAGCAATGCCAGCAGGAATGGGAACACACCTTTCCAAACAGCCTGATTACTGAATCTGATTACTAATGCCCGTTGAGCATTTTTATCCTTCCAGTACTCGCATTTTACAATAATAAAGCATCAATGCTGATAGGAAAAGATTGGACCTGATGTAATATCTGGAAACTAATTTAATCGGAAATTGGATAGTGACAAAGTGATGATGATTTATTTTTAATGGCAGATGCCTCATTAGTTATAATTTATTTAGATGACCTTCCCAGTCCTATGGTATTTTCTTCTGAGGTATTTTCCTCCTCTCTGCACCCCACCCCCTCCAAAATCCTGTACGCTCCAAAATGAGCAGAAGTAAATACTGCTGATCAGGTGCCTGATCCTGCAGACCTTTACTCCTGTTGGACAGATCCATTAATTTCCATGGTACTGCTCATGTATGGAATGAGCACAAGGCAGGCCCCTGCATCATTATTACAAATCTCTACATATCCCTCATAGGATGCTTATTAGCAAGTATCCTGAGGCAAGAAAAGAAATTTTGTTCTTTTTGTTTCATTTGTTTTCACTTGACTTACTTGGATTTTCAGATTGGTGGTGAAAGTGACATTTTGTTTTGCCTGAAATGCATTGAATAATCTCCCTGGCTCTCACAGGAATTAAGAATGCCATGCTTGAGTCATTTTTTAAACTGCACAGCTTTTGATATTTTTGTATTTCTTCTTCCAAAGAAATCAAGTTAATGATTGGTTGTTTAAACTGAGAGTCTATAAAAACAGCCCAGAGAGTAATACCTGGTCTCCATTAAGCGAGAAGAAAAACAAGAACAACAACAAAAATCTAGCAGCTTTGTTTCAGGAGCAGGGCTAGCAGTCTCATAGGTAAGCAGAGGCAGAAAGGGTTGGCTTCTCTTCACTGATGTCCCAACTCTCTCCAGAGATACGAATCCCAGCCACTGCAATTCAGAGAAGTAGCAGCTTCCAGTGTCAAACTACATGGGGTTCTTTACAATCCACTTTTCAAAATAAGTGTAGTTTTAATGGTGTCTTTCACTATTTTTCCCCATCTACTGGTCTATGCTGTTAAGGGAGTTAGTGAATTGAAGTGTGATTGATTTTCTTGGGTTCCTTATACTGATTTCAGAGAGATCTCTGAGAGTAGGAATTCTTACTATATCAGCCCTTGCATTTTTTTCAAAACTGTGTTTTATGTTTAGTAACTCAAACAATTTTGCAGCCTTCCTTGAGCAAGCCAGCATTAAAGTAAGTCCTCTGAAATTCAGTTGAGTTCTTGTTTGGATTGCAAACATAGTCAAAGCAAACAATTTTTAACCTGTATGAGGGTATCTCCCATCTTAGCAGACAGCTCTTTTTGCATAAGCCCCAAATTTTATTTTTGCTTTTTCTTGTTGGTGTTGTTTTTATCAAACAACTCATTTTTCAATTTTCATTGCCAGTTACTTATAGATATATTTAATTGAACATTTTCAAACCTCACTAAGAATAGAAACCAGTTGTCACAGCATTACAGAGGGACTTATTTCCCACCATGTTAACTTAATACAACCTACTTTGTGTTCCTGGTCCCAGGGTTAGAATTCCGATGACTGCCCCAAATCACTGCAGGCTGCAGCAAACATCTCGCCACAGCTTTAGGTCTGGCAGCTCAAGGCTTCCCTGGCTTCACGTAGTCCCCAGTGAGCACAACTGGTCACTCAGCACAGCAGCCAGTGCAATATTAAACATGTAGCTTACTGGTGTGCTGCTGGCTATTGACACTGATGTACCTTAACCTTCTAATCCGGAGTGCTAGCTGGGTTTAGAGACAATCTTAGTACTTCTGTATGAGAAAAGTAGGCACAGCCTGGAGCTAGGTGATGAGAAGAATGACGTGTCTTAAATCTTGTCTCCTCTAGTGCACTTAGCTCCTTGCTAAATGCTTCAGCAAAGTGATTCTATCTATTTAAGCTGGTCTCCCAGATCTGCCCCTGAAAGTAGGATCCTAAATTCTTCCTTTAAAAAAATGAAATAGAGGTGGTGTTTTCTCAAATCAATTCTTGCAGGTTAAATTTATGCAGTGGGGGCAGGAAGCCAGGATCCCTTTTGTCCGCTCCTTATACACCAGGTTGTAGAGCTGTGTTCTCTCTCACACTCACAGTTTCAACAGATATAATCTCCCTTCCCCATATCCTAATGCTTTGAGCAGGAGAAATAGTTAGAATAACAGAGAACCTAACTCAGATTTTCCTCTACCTTGGTAAATGTTTGAGCCATTATAGGAAGGAACAGCACACTCTAGGCCTATTAAGAAAATGACAAGTGCATTTTGTATGGGGCCTTGATGGCCTCAGAATGAGGTCTCGGAGCAATCTGAGTCAAATTCCTGAAATCACATTAAAAAGACTTTGTCTTTGGATTTTGACTTAGGTAGGGTACAAGATGCTGGCTGCTCTCCAAATGTTTTTGACCGAGTGTCAAAACTTGCATGTCTTTCATTGAAATGTTTTCTTTCGAAAGTTTAGTTTTCAGTGTTTGGCTTAGCAGACAGCTCATCAGATCTTGCCAAAGAAACACGACCCTTTCCAAGAGTCTGAAAAAAAAAAAAATTCTAGAAAAATCATTACTTGGAGATATTTATGTCTTCAAAGCCCTACAGAGAAGGAATTTTTTAGTTCAAGGTGTCTGAGAACACAGACTTACCTCTTTTAAGAATATTTGTGCCTATATTTATTTGGCTAAACCTGAGTTTCAGATTCCTTTTTTCCTGTGGAACCATTGATGATTGCATCTCTTACTTTCCCTGAGGTACTTGTTCAACAGGTTTCACTGATAATCAGCAGTCCTTTTTTTCTCTGTGATTGCCTGGGGTTGTCTGCTTCACAGCTCAGGACTCACCTTTGCCACTGAAGAAACACCCATGAGCAGCAAAATGGAAGTGCATCTCCCAAGCAGGAGCAGCACTTGCTTAGAGCAGAGCTGTGTGGACCTTCTGCAGGGGCAGCAGGCTTGCCTATGCCCTGTCCCCCACAGATGGCGTACCTCAAGGTCTCTTGCTGCAAAGCAAGTGACATAGCACTCATGAAAGAACGACTCAGCAGGAACAGTTCCTGTCTTTCTTGAATAGACCTAGCCAACTTATTGAGAGTGCTGCAGAAAAGATCTCCTGGTTTCTCTATATGGATTGCTCTGGCCTTTTTTCTTAGCTACTGTTTCTTACAACCTGTTGCACAAACAGTAGTTCCAAACAGAACTCCAGTCCTTGCAGTTTTTCCGTTGCAATAGAAACAAAGAAATGCTTAATATCATTTTGTTATTTTGAGATCCAAGGTGTTGAAAGCACAATGCATATGGGAAAAAGATCATTCCAATGTGCATTTCTTCCAAGGACTTCATGTTAAAACCTGAAACCAAACATGAACTATCCTCTGGTAATTTAATAATAGATTTACAGTCTGAAAATATTGAAAATATTCTTACCATTCTTTATCACTACAGAAAATGGAGCAACATAATATATTTATGAAACAAAGGAAAATGAAATGTCTGACAGCGCTGGATGTAGCTGAAAAAATCCATCAGTATAATATAAAACCAACCATGTCAGACTTGAAAGCCAAATTGGTTTGCAGAGCATGCTGAACATTAACTATTAACACTTTTTTTTTCTACCTAGAACCACTTTTCTTGCAAATGGCAAAACCATTAGTGAGCTGCCAAACTATATTTTCCACTTAATTTCAATGTCGAAGAATCTGGACATGACAAAATTTGGGTTATCAATGGAATATGAGGAAAAAAAGAACTCAAGGTTCTCATGCCATTTTTTCTCTCTACGAACTCCATAATCTTGTCTAATTTGAATAATTACAAGCTTCACAAGGCTGACAACATTCACACAGGTAAATTACTGTGTTATCTGCTGCATCTGTGATCAGTTGAAGCCTTAAAGACACACAACTGAACATCAACTTTTTGTCCATTCCCCCCTTCTGTAAATCACTGAGTTGTGTAGTTCTATGCAAATATAATATTGGGGAAAATAGTTGTGATGAAAAAGAACCAGGGATATCTCCAACCATGAGTTAAAATTTCATACACACAAGATTTGGTAAGAGATCTACTTGACAATCTCTTCCAACTTGAACTTTATTTTAAAAGGTAGAGCATTTTTTTAACATGTCTTTATTTTTTGCTAGCTTTTAGGAGTCTTGTCTGCAGTTAATTCATCTCCCTCTCTCTCACAGTGTGGCTGTGTGGATATAATTGCTTATCTTACGAAGTCATCAAGCAGTTCTTTCTATCCTTTCAGCTGGATGTATTAGAAAGCTCGATTTATTATATCAAAATATAACATCTTTCCATCCTCCAAAGATCCTTGAACAGAAAACAGAATTCAGCAGCCAAAAAACAGTATTCAAGATGAGTTTTGATGGTGGGGAATAAAAAAACCAGCCTCGTATTTCCTGGAACTCAAACTGATTTGATGATTATGTTAATCTTTTGTATTACAGTAGTAGCTAAAAGACATGATCACATTTTAGGTCTTTTTGTGCTGAATACTAGAACAATATAAGTAAGGATAGGAACCTGAGGAATTTGCACCATACACAAGAAATGTCTCATTGAGTGGAAGAATGCATCTGCAAAGCTCTGGGCAGAAATGCTGATGTTTGCGTGGATGTTTTCTCAAAACAAGTTAGCAACCTATTGAATCATCTCTAAAACTTCCTGGAAACAGTGGGAGGACTCCCACTGACTTCAGTAGGCTGTGGCTTTCACTTCTATATTTGCATATGCAAGTTTCACTCAAACAAAGCAAACCCATAGAGACCACCACTTACCTCAGAGGTCCCTGCTGAATGCATGTTGTTTAGCAGAGTGGGCCCAGCAGCAATTTTGTCATACTCTGAATCCCCAGAAGGAGACCTCAGTTCCAGCTGCAGCTACACACTACATTGAGCAATGGGTCACAGCGTGGGACTGGCTCCTTGGCTCTCTTTAAAGGAATTTAAATGGTTGTGGGAGGACTTCCCACATCCAAGGATACTAGCCAGAAAAGGTCAAGTTACAAGTACTACCAGATCTGCCAGGGTCCTGTAATGTTTGTCCAATTGTTTTTTGCCAGTTCTCACATATTGTTTTATTATATCCTGCAGAAAAGCCAATTGGGTCTGGGAGGTTGAATTGGGAAAGGGAAAAATCTTATCTACAAATTCTTCTTCTGGAACTTTTCATGTGACGTTATTTTTGGGAAGGAAAGTTTGACTCTGAGCAGGCTGTGGGAAGAAAACCACTGATTTCTGGGATTTCTATAGCTTCTGCAGGAAGCCAGAAGCACCTACAGAAAGGGTCTGTCCCCCGAGTTAGGGCAGGGACATAACACAATGCTAACAAAACATGTATATTCCGGGCTGGCCAGTTCATCCTCCCCATGCCCTAGCAGATGTCAACCAAACACCCTTCCAGTTTTGGGAAATATTTGAAGATGAGGTAGTTGTTTTCATTTTAGACCTTATTCAAAAGCCTTACAGATGCTTTCCATCTCTCTAAAGGAGTAATGATTGTAAAGGAAAGCCTTATATTCACTTCAAGAGATGTAGGTCCAAGCATAGGGCAGGATTTTATTTCTAGATCCAGGCGTTCATGTTAATTTCAGTTCTTTGTGTCTAAATCATCTCAGGTAGCAATGACTTTGGCAGGGAACATGATACCTCAGATCAACCAGTCTGGAGGTGGACTTTCTGTAGCTTTTACTTAAAATTAGTCCATCAAGAACACCAGAAGTGTTTTCAGCATCTAATGTGCTAGGAAGGATTAACTGTTCTTAAACAGAAAACTCAGATATACTAGGCAGGAAGGACAGAATAAAAGAGAAGGGATGACGGTCAATTCTCTCTCTGCCCAACATGTCCCAGGAGAGAGACAGTGTTTTTCCCTCAAACCTCAGGCCAGGAATTTTCAGTAGCTTCCTGCACTGCAATAGCCACTATTTTTCTCCTTCAAATCACAAGAGAAATCTTATTTTTACTTTCCTGGGAGGCTTGGCAAGGTGTTTCCTTCTTTGCCTGTGTCACCCTGCACCACAAATAATTCCTCCAGCCTCAGGACACTCAGGTGCAGATTCCCCTGCTTTTAGGCAGCTATTTGTGAACCAGGACAGCAAGAAAAAGCAAATGGAAGATCTTCTTTTGCCTGCCATAGGGCACTGCACGCTGTCCACAGCAATACATGCTGAACAAACCAATATAAGGGATACAATCAAGACAGATGTATGGAAATGCTTTTTTACTTTTTTTTTTTTTTTGAGTGTGAAAGAATGAGGTGTCTGGAAATGAAAAGGACAATGTTTCATTTATTATTTCTATTATTTCTTTTTATCATTTATATTATGATACTTGAATACCAGGAATAGAAAGTATCACTGACTGCTTGATCCATTCTTATCCCCTTCTTTATCATGCATGACTAGCTGTTGCTGGAGGTATAGAGTACTGGTTTTGGCAGTCATTTTGTCTCATCGAGTGTGGACACTCATATTCATTGCCAGCATAGTAACTTCCCACTCTTCAGGTCAATGTATGAACATTCAAGGAGCAAATGTCCCTTCCCAATACAAGTTTCTATGGTAGTAAGATAAAGCAATAGAGCAATTGCTAATTAGAATCACAGAAAGGACCCCTGGAGGTCATCTGGTCCAGCCCCTCACTCAGAGAAGGGCTTTGTCATTAGGCTGGATTGCTCAGGGCCTTGTCCTTGCAACTTAAAACTATTGTACCACTGCAGGATTTTCCACTTCACTTTCTTTCCTCGTCAGATTGAAGAGACATGTAGATCAAGTCTCTGGAAATTTATTTGGGGGATATGTTAAGAGCATGATTGGGATGGTCTTGCACTTGCTAGAGGATGTAAAAGTACTTCCATATTCCCTTCCTCTCACAGTTTGGTCAACAGCTTTCAGACACTCACTGTCCCGTTCACTGTGGTCAACATGTGGGACAAGAGTGGGTATAGACATGGAAAAAAGAAAATCAGTTTACAAATTGTTATACTTTTGTGTTCAAATTCCTCTTCCATTCTTGCAGTCTTCCTGATTTGCCATATGGGCAGTTTTAAGTGGAAATGTAGTCTTTTTAAGCCTTTCTTCAGATAGGTTTACCTGGAATTTATTCCATCTTTCTATGGATGGCATTTTCATTTAAGTTTTTTTACCAATGCTAACTTTCCTGCCAAAGTCCTCTGTGTTTATAGCAACTGCTCCCATTCAAGATTGGCAAGGATCTGATTCACTGTTTTTTATGATTTAAGTCAACTGTGTTTTGTCTCTATCTTTCTGTTATGCTGGAGTCAGTAGGAATACATGGGGGGTGTGTCTTATGACAACCATCATAAACATACACCCCCAGAGTGACCTTCGCATTCTGATTTTTGTTTTATTTTTTAATTTTCTGTAGAATCAGGTTCAGAGATCTCCAAAATCCAACTGAGGTTATGCAAGCGGTGAGGCAAACTGGACATAAAATTGATGTAGTATAGCACTTTCCAACTTCAAAGCACTTGACAAATTCTAAAATCTCTGCTTTTGGCACATCAAACATCAGGAATGCTGGAAAAGAGTTGTACCACTTGAGTGGTAGCAGATGGTAATGTTAAGTTTGCAGATCATACTGAGCTAGCAGTGAGCCTGGTGCCAGAAACACAGTGAAAGCAATACAGATCCAGCAGAGACAGTTCTGTTACCAGCTCAGCAGATGAGTCATTGTGTGACCAAGAGAGTGACCCATGGGATGATTTCAATTACTCGTGTCCCAGTTCTTCTAAAACAAACAAACAAAAACCTTAGGAATGAGAATAATTTATAGCAACCCATCAAAGCCAACTGAGTTATTTGCATGTTAAATTTTTAACTATCAGCATGTACATCTTCTGGATCAAAACTATGTGCTTTCATTTTTGGAAGTGGCAGCTAATTGTGATGTGGTTTTTTTTTCAGAGCATGAATCTCTAAGGAGACAACGATCTAAACAGTTGAGTCCCAATCTCCATCTCTTCCTCATATATGTGAGGGCATCTGCCTTTAGCCTTTGATTGCTTCAACTTTCCATCCATATATGTATCACAGACCTAGACTTGTTAGCTTCCTTTAAGAATACCAAATAAAGCATTAACCTGAGAGTTGCAACCATTAGTTTTAAGGCACACTGTTGTGGTTTAACCCGGTAGGCAGCTAAACACCACACAGCTGTTCACTCACTCCCCCCCAGTAGGATGCGGGGAGAGAATTGGAAAAAAAGGTAAAACTCATGCATTGAGATAAAGACAATTTAATAGGACAGAAAAGGAAGGGAAAATAATAATAATGATAAAAGAATATACAAAACAAGTGATGCATAATGCGGCTGCTCACCACCTGCTGACCAATGCCCAGCCAGTTCCCGAGCAGTGGCCACGCTGCTCCCCAGCCAACTCCCCCCAAGATGTTTTGTTCAGCATGATGTCATATGGTGTGGAATATCCCTTTGGCCAGTTTGGGTCAGCTGTCCTGACTGTGTCCCCTCCCAGGTAATTGTGCACCTCCAGCCTCCTTGCTGGCAGGGTAGTATGAGAAGTTGAAAAGTCCTTGGCTTAGCATAAGCACTGCTCAGCAACAACTAAAACATCAGTGTGTTATCAACATTATTCTCATCCTAAATCCAAAACACAGTACTATACCAACTACTAGGAAGAAAACTAAGTCTATACCAGCCAAAACCAGGACACATGCACAAGATGTTTCACTAAAATCAGGAGGACTTTCCTTGGAACAGTTCAAAGGCAGGGTTTTATCCCATGTGAGATGTTGCTTGCCAGAGACTTTAATACTGCTAATTTATAGATGCTTCTATTGTTCTACAATGATTTTACTAGTAGCTAGGTGGATATATCAAGTGCTTGTCTTTTTCCTAAGAGGAAATTGTAAACTGGGATTGCAGAAATACTGCAGTGAGCTCTCTGTGTGAACTAGAGGTTAGAGAATTCTCATAATCCAGTACTAAGAAGATGTATATCAGAATAATTTTGAAATCCACAGAAATGTAACCTCTAGAAAACATTTTGTAAGTCTGTAAGTATGGAAACACCCATGGACTCTTTGCTTTGCTATTCTTAAGCAGGAACATGTGACAGGTGTATACCACAAAAAGATACCAATGAAATAAAAACCACACTGAAGGGTGTAAATTGGTCTATGGCATCTTCTAGGCCCATCATTTGTTCATTCTGTAGGTATTTCCAAAGACAGCACAAGGGAAGAAGACAGAACAGTTCCAAGGCAGAAATACATTTTTGTAGGGCAGTTTATTCAAAGAGAGGGAGTGGGAAAAGGTATTAGTCAACTTCACCATGTTAGTAGCTCAGAGCATCCAGAATAATATAAAAGATCTTCAAAAAAGCTGAGGTTCAAACTGGAAATGAAGGATAAAACAGTATATTTATTTCTGTATTGCTCAGAACTGCTTTGGTTTTAAAGGTCACAGTCGACCAACACTCATGCATATATAGCCTTTCTGTTCACTTCACTGGAGGCTGTAAGCTAGTAATGTAACTGGAGAGAAAATTTGGTAATAAAAATCCAATTTATTTCTCAATGATGTATGCCATTTGTATACCTCAACATATTAGTCATCCAAGCAGCGAAATGACAATGCAGCTACAAAGTAAGTTGATCAGAGGGAGATTTCCAAAAGTGTTGCACAAAAGTGTGCAGGCATTTGAGCCTGCATATGCAGAGCACCAGATTTTAGTCTTGCAGCCCTGCATTTCAACACTCATATTTGTATATATGCATAAGCAAATCAGCCTCTGCATCAACATGAGTCAGACATGCATAGGCTTAACAGACACTGTTGCAATTCGATCATAGGTATTCCAGCTTTCATGCTGTGTATGGTAACAAAACAGCCTCCTTTTGTTGCAGGTATTGGAAGGAAAATATAAAATATGTACAGGTAAACTCCTTGACTTGAATGGTGCATTATGCTTTCCTAAAAAAAGTGAGACATCTGTAACTGTTATCAATGGTATACATACAGAAAGGTGTTTCAGACTGACTTCTTTCTAGATAGTATCTTGATTTTTGCAATGTGAGAAATAGGAATATTGCAGAAATTCCAATTAAATACACTGTACATCTGCTGAGCAGCAATGTGGCCAGCAGCTATTGAGTCAGGAAAAAAAAAAAATCCCAGAGGAATAAACAAAAAATCTTACCAATTGATTTTTAAATTTGCCCTTGCTTCAGAACTATTGCTTGACTAGCACCCCAGACAATATTATAATGACTTCCATTTGAAACTGCTCCAGACTTTTGAGTATTAGATGCATTCACTGCAGAAATGGGTTAGTGTGCAGAACACAGATGAGAGGTTAAAGGTTGTGATAATTTATCATATGGCTACTACCATTGTGGATTGAAACTGAAAGACATGTTTGCACAAATTTCCTTTTATGGTGAAACCTCTGAATTCCATCAAGTACGGCATGTAATTTCTGTGCCTCTCCTTAGTGAACATGAACCATAGTATCTATTTCCAGTACTATTTTAATATTGTCACAAGTACTAAAGCAATATAGTTGTGGAAAACAAACCAACTAACCAATGGAAGCATAGAGTGCTCAGAGTCAAGACTCAATTCTCAAGAAATTTAAAAACATAAAAAAAATTTAAAAACATAAGCACCCAAACAATCAGAAATCTGCTTCTATAATGATGATGTAAGCTGTAAAAACATTGGTATGCTCCTCTTGTAGCAACTTTTCATCTTATCAGTGACTACAAACGAGGAATTTTGCTCTTACTCCTGCAGAAATTCTGTAAGTATTGACCACTTTAAGCCATATATTGTTTAAAGGAAAACAATATATTGCATAAAAATATAATAAAACAACAAATGTCTTAATCTGGTTAACGTAAGCTGAATCAACAGTACTATTTGCAAAGAAAATTGGAATTGACTGAACAGTTGGAACACCATGATGTTGGTACTGCAAAGCATTTCTTTAGCAGAACCACAGACTTCAGTTAAAGCCAGTAAAATAAAAGGAAGATTGTTACCAAAAAGGTCTATAAAAAGTCAGGCAATATGAACTTCATCATTTTGGCAGGTGAGTGGAAAGGAGAGAAGCTCAGGCATAAGCATGCTGAACATATTTGAAGGAATGTTGACCTGAAAAAGCAGAAACAGGAAAAATCTTGTGTCTGCTTTCTTGAAAAAAACTGTACTGGATGCTTTAAACCACCTTGGATGTTCTGCAGTCCTATAAAATGAGAACTTAATATATGTTTTCTTTCTTTTCTTGGAGATCATATTTAAAATTACTGGCTTCTATTCCTCCAGCCCTGTGTCTTATACGGTATTTATATTTGTTGTCTTTTTTTCCAATGCCTTTGAATCTCATCTATGTGAGCTCTCAAAGATAATACCTAGTTATTGAAATGCTGTTTTGGTGATTTTCTGAAGTGAATTTCATCAGGATCTTCACTCTGAAAAATCTAATTATCCCAAACATTATTTCTTTCATCGTTTTGGCCTGTATGAGGATAACTGTTCTTTTTGAGATTTGGAATAAACCCATGTAACATTCCACGAAACATTTGTATTTAAACCTGCATATAGTTCACAGTTTGATTCTCTGGCAACCACAGCTTTGTCTTCTACAAACTCCCCAATGCTTATTAGTTTACTTGTTTATATTAAAGTCATCCCTGTTGGTAATATGCTCTGACACAGGATTCTGATTAAATAATACTACCCTTGATTTTTCTTATTGCCTTGCTTAAATTGATGGTCACAGCTAAGCGTTACTGTAACGGCTTACAGAAATGCTTCATTATGAAGACTGAAAAAAGTAGCATTAAATACCTCACCCTTCCCTTGATCATAAGTTTTTTGTCCTCCTTCCTCTTTCAGTGGTGGGCCTACATTTTCTCTTATCATTTTTGCATTTGTGGAACTTTGATTTTCCTTTTTATTTCCACTGCTTATTGTGACTCATTTTGCAGCTTGCCGCTCATTCACTTTATTTCCATGCATTCCCATTCACAAGGAGAACGGACCAATGGGTCATGTTTGTCTTCACTGCTTCAGAAGATAGGAGGTTGGCCATTTTTTAGTGGTTTGTATTTTACAATGAGATAATAAAAGCAAAGTAGTTGTTTTACAGTTCAATCTAAATGGGCACTAACTCTACAGTTATCAGAGAGTTAGCTAGACAGGATTAGTTCTGTAACGGTGCCCATAACTGTCTTTATTTATTCTGCCTCATGGTAATAGTCTATTGCTCCCAACAGGATTTTACAATAACATAGGAAAAGTTTGTGAGCTCTCTTACAGCAAAAATATTTGTTTTGATGATGACCAGAAATCCTGTGCTCCCCAGAGGGACCTTGCTGATCTCCAGCAGATATGATTCTTTTGTTGCTCTGTCTTTGTTTCCATGTTGGATGGTTTAAGACTGATGCTGTCAGATTGCTTTGGTCTCAGTGCTGGTCCAAAATGTGCAGACGAGCAGAGCTTTTCTCATTCCTGCTTGCCCATGCCCTGCACATGCTGGAGTGAAGTTACCTCAGGTGGGCATGAGAAATATGGAGTGTCCATATTGTGGTATTAAGAGGTTGCCTTTGAGAAAAAATCTTGAGGCCTTATTGCTGAAAGGAAGATATTTATTGAAGTTAAATTGGATAAGGTAGTGAAATCTGCAATCAAGACGAACACATTTTGCACATATATTAAAAAGCAGTATATGCCTTAGACATATATACATACAATACTCACTCCAGTACTTTCAAACATTTCCTGAAAGTTGTGTGCTTAGAGTTTGAAAAACAGAAGTGTAAGTCAGATTCTAATAGCAATGAAAACATAAAAAAGCTAATCATAAAAGAATGGTTACCCTATCAAAATAGAGAATCTTCTTGTTACATGTTATTGCCAAGTCTAAAATTCACAACTTGGAATTGAATTCGATGCTCAGTCTCAAGCAGAAATGAATTCCCTGGTAAAATATTAATCTTCAGTGAATAGTGTGCTACCAACCAAATAGAAATCTGGGGAAAAGAAACCCAGTAACAACTGGCATAATAGCCATATGTAGGTCAGGAACTGGAAATGCTGAGATTGTGTGTTACATTTGGTCTGTTCTAATAATCCCTGTGTTCTCAGACATGAAATTCATCTAAATTCTTTTTCCAAAATAATGAATTTGACTTAAAATAGAAGAATGTCTATGTGGGAGAAGGCTTCTAAAAATAGAACTAATAATATTTCAACACATTTATTTATCAGAAATGTTAGTTGTGACTTTTGGGGGTGCTAGTTGTTAAAAATATTCATTAATTAAAGAAGTCTCTTTTTCTGCAATCCATCTGCTGTTCTTTTTCAGTCTGCCAATGAATTCATGGTACAGAAACAGTGATATCACAGGTATTTCTTTGCCAAGAGATGATACCCTCAAAATTAGATATTATGGCATCACTGAGAAGTTCAGTCAGTGAGAAAGATGTTTATTCCTGTAATTTGGGTGTTTTCCCACATTTTCCTACTTATTTCTTTAAAAGCAAGCAGAACATTAAACTTTTCCATAGGCACCCACAAATGTTTTACATTGTATGTACATAGAAATCCCCTTAAAATTGTGACCACTTAGATGAAACTTTGGAAGGAAAAGTATTACATGCTGGAATCTGATCTGAAAAGAACTTGTATATCTGCATCACATTCATGTGTAATTATGTGGGTTTACACTATCTGTTAAATTGATCTGCTATTAATGCAAACTGTCAAGCATTAGTGTCACAGGGATACTTTATAAACAAGAAAGTTAAGAGGTGGTGCCAAAGTCTCATTTTGCTTATTTGGGGTAGATCTATTGGCTTTAACCCTATTTCAGCAGTGAAACGGTAACAGAATTTGGCTCACAAGTTCCACTCTGTTGCCTGTGCAAGCCATGTTGGACCTCACAAAGAAAACAACAATGATGAAAGCTGCTGATTTTAGAGTCCAAGTAAGGCAGCCTGCATGGAGTAACTGCCATTCAAGGGTAGCTTCTAATAGTCAAAATATGTTTGGTGAACAGGAGCAGCAGAAGCCAGCTTGCAAAGCATGAGGAGAGATGTCTGTTGAGCAGGTCTCATTGCTCCTTTCCATATACTTTGTAAGGATTAGGTCCCCTGAGATTTTTCAAGATAATATTTTGTTTATTTTAAAGATGTTACTGTGAAGTCTGTTACACGCCCTTTTTCATCTGACAGCATGAAGATAAATTTTAATGGTGTATCTGAGACTGGTTTTCTTCAACTTCATGAACATGGCATATATCATATGAATATGTGGAGTTGCCTCCTCTTCTTGTTCTTAGGTCATTTCTATTGATGGTAAGAAACAGGCAGAAAAGTCAAGATCAGCTGCAAGGAAGAGTTAAAGGGTTGAAATATTTATTATGCTTAGCTCCTTAAATTATAAAGCAGGAACATTTATATCTCAGTGCTTCTTTTTTGCTTGTTTTGTTTTTAATTGTGGAGGCTTTTTGCACCTAAGTAAGTGCTTTTTTGATTGACTTAAGAAGCATCTTCTTTCCTGAGCAGGCTAACTGGTTTTTACTGATGAGTAATTCACATAAAAAGTTAATTAAGCCTTTGACCTGATGTTCCAGTTGCTTCTTGGCACAGGAGGAGTCTAGGCCACTTAGTTTCCTAGGAAACTAACAAGAAAGTCCCTGCTACTGTTCCAAAGAAATTAAATTTCCTTGGTTTTGTACTGCAAAATATTGTGCTATGGTAGCCATATTATTTTCTGATGCTTATGCCTTTCACACAAGTGGGAAGAGAAATTTCTCTTTGCCTCTTTCTCTTGGGAGTTTATAGTTAGTGCTCAGAGGCAAGATAGGACTTTACACTTCTAAGCTTTACGTAACAGTCAAAGAAATGCTGCATGATTTTCTTGGTTGTATGGATAATGCAACTTGCTATGCTTTTCTTTACAATGTGCCTCTACCCATTGAAATAGATATCTGGTATTTTACTGAGTAAGTCAATGACATAGTTGAGTCAGTAGACATTAGTAAGACTTCATATTCAAATCATTCAAACAGTTCACTTTTTAAAACGTGTGTAAGGTAGCATTTTCTGAGGCAGAATTATTCTGTGCTGCATTTCTGTGAACCTCTGAGAAGGTTACTCTGAAGTATCTCATGCTTTAGGTGAATGCTAAAGGAACTCAGCAGGTTAATAACAAAAGTAGATCAGTGTATTTTCTGTGAACTTGCTGGATCAAAACCTCAGTTGTAGCAGACAGCACCATTGAATTCTGTAGATGCCTTCAGTTTACACTAGATGAATTTAGTGTTCTAGTGTCACAACAACAGAAGGAAGCTTTTCTGAGTATCAGATCAATGGAATAATTAATACTTTTTATCTGATGAGAGTAAAATTAGAACAATTAAAATAGATTCTATTCTGCATTTCTTTTTAATGCCAGTCAACTGGTTAGAGATCATGGCTCACCACAAAAATAAAATGTGGATTCAAAGTTGTCATGTCTTTAAGATAGTAATCTAGCTTAATTTTTTCACCAAGTCTGTCTTCAACTGGTCATACCATGTAGCTTTAAATAGCTACTATTCATCAGCTGAATCTTCTTGTACAGCTGCATGTCCCTTAATTAGTTCAGGTTTATATGAAGTATATATGCATGTAGTCATAAGGAAAAGCTGTACTACATGGAGAAGTAAGGCAATTGCCAGTAAAATGCATTTTAAAACCATTGCATTTTAATGAGTTTCCAATTACAGGAACAAATCAGAAGAATTGGCATCAGTGAATACTGCTCATATGGACTTTGATCTCTTCCAGCAGATCACGTTTCTTTGATTAAAGGACGTAAGAGAAGACTTTACATCTGGCTCTGATGAAATAATTAGCCAAAGCTTTATTGACTCAAATGGGCCAGGATTTCATGTGTTAATGTCAGAAAGAAAAGAACTAGTCCTCTTGAAGAACTGATGCATTTACTTTATAGTTATAGGAATATACATTTCCTACTACAATTCTAAACAATTCATCATCAGAATAGTATTCAGTTAAAAGTTTGTGTTAGGAGGAAGAGCTATCCATATTTGCTGTGTTTAGCCCTATTTGTAATAGGCTGACTCTTTAATTTAACAGATTAGATGACATGTATAAAGTCTTTTTACTTGTACAAAGTCTTTGATCAGTTATAGACAGGTATATAACACGGAAGACCTCTGTCTTTCTACGCACACTAGAAAAAAGGAGCTGCTCAATGATCTCTTCCACGATTCATGACTTCAAGCAGTACTACAATGAAACAGACTGTGCATCTGTGTGGAAACTTTGCCTCAATTTCTTGAGATTGCAGCAGTACTTGAAAGAGAGGTGGTAGGAAGGGAATCTTTAGGTTGCTAGTTTTCATGAGAGGTGATTTATCTTGCATGTAACTGTACTGATGGTCTTAGGCAATTGGCTCATGTTTTTATATATAAGTGAACAGGACACAAGGAACAGGACAAGTGCTGGCATCTGAATTTACGGTTTGTGTTCTCAGACATTTTCTTTCTTCTGTGAAAGTGTCTCCCTGTTCCCTCCTCTGCTGTAAACTGTGTTGGCTCCTAAAATAACTTTAAAATAAGCAGGATTATTGTAGTTTTTATCTACTGGTTTAAATATATCATTCTGGGAACTATATTCATGTGATTTACCACCACCATGAAATCTAGGATCTTATGAAATCTCTGCTCATTTTTTCTTGTATTGTTTAAAGTACTCTCAGTATATTCTGTTTAATGATAATATAATTTGAGGGGAAAAGAGACCTCACAAGTGCATGTATTCTTTAGCCAGTGGTCTACATTACCTTTTCTTTGCTAATTGCATGTAAAATCTGCAGATGCTCTGATTTTTAATCTTGTAATATCGTTAGTGTTACTATGTATTTCTTCCCCTCCACCCTGAGCACCCAATTGGAATTTTATATTCTAAAGCTTCATATTCCCGTATTTATATTTTGTGTTTTATATGGAGATAAGTGGGGGTGGGATGTTTTCTCTTGGTGCTGAGCCCTGCAGCCCCAAACTCAAGGTTTCTCTGTTTCTGCTGCCATCTAACCTCAAGTTGAAGCTGGAATATGCAGCAAGATTTAAAAGCTTCTTCTTCTTCTATTTCTCAAACACACAAACATCTTCAGTGAAGTTGTTAAAAAAAAAAACAACACAGTTCTTCAGCTGTTGTTAAAACATCATTGTCTGTTCATGCCAGAAATAAGAGAAGTGTAGAAAGACGTGTAAAGGACTATTCCTCAAAATCCTCTTAAAGATTTGTAAAAGTGTTTCAGGAACTGATCCTTAATACTTACACAATATGTATGATAAGCATTAATGAAAACTTTCCCAAGCCTCTATTTCTTCCAAAATGAAAGTGTTGAGTAAGCATTGATTTCATTTTTGTAAAGCAAGTTATCATTATGGAAGTATGTTGAAAAAAAATGCTGCAGCTATTACCTTTTATGAAAAATGTATAGCAATAGTTGGTGATATGTTCTTTCACAAAAGGCTTAGTTTTTTAGACATTTGTAATTTTATTATTAACTTAAATAAACCAGAATTTAGAGGGTTGAGGGGTTTTTTCTTTCATTCCGTTTATTTTTCTCTTCCAATTGCATTAACAGCTTCCAAGTTCTGGGGTACAAGGATAATAGAATGTGAATTTTGGCAAGAAATGAAACAATAGTAAATATAGTTTGGACTCAGTACGAGTGATGTTGTTTAATGTCAACAGTGACTAAAACTGCCTTCCAAGTGACTGAGGCTTTGTAGGTCTGTTCTCCTTAAATTAATTTCTGCTTCTCGAAGGCCATTAATTTAAATTGCATGTCATATAACTAGTGACTCCTCCTTCTAGCTCACATCACCATTTCCAGAGTAACCTGATGATACATATTGTGGATGGATTCACATTTCAGGGCTATTTTCTATTAATTTCATTTCATTGTGCCTGGCCTACCCCTTTTACAACCAAAGAATCTTAAAAGTTTTAATACTACTAAATTTAAAATAAGAGACTGGTAGTTTAATTTTAGCCTCTGTGAGTAGTCTTGGTTTTGAGCACCCCATACTACAGAGCTACACTGAGTATATTTCACCTTCCATGTAAGCTGGCGCTGGTGAAATAAGATACCTAGTATTTGAAAGGTCAGTTAAATACAGTAAGTCCAGTATATACAAATACAATAACTATTGCCTTCTGATTTCCCTGTTTCCATGTTTGTATAAAGATTGTGGGAGATGGGAGAAGGAGGGAAAGTCAGAGCTCAGGAACAGTAACTATAAAGAAGAAAAGAAATAGTACAGAGGTCGTCTGCTGTTAGTGAGGTGCAGAAAGTTAAGATTTCATACTCTCTTAGGCAATGCAGTTCCAGAGGTGAAGGGTTGCAGAAGGCTCAGATCTGCTTTGAGTCCTCCTCTGTTCTCAGGAGGCTTGTACAGAAACACAAGCCCAGTGTTTCACATTTATTTGGTTAAGCCTCCCTTATTGTCAGAGATGAACTTGAGATGAAATCCTGGCCTGAGTGAAGTCAGTGAAATAATTTCTGGCAACTGCGTGGAACAGAGTGACACAGTATATGCAGCATACCCCTCCCTGCTACTTTTCTCCTTTTATCTTCAGCACTATCAAAACGTAAATATTTCCTTCTTTTTAATGAGCGTAACTTCCTGGTACAAGTTGTATTTGTGCAAAAACAATCTATAACAAAATGTAACACGTAGGTTCAAAGACAAAGGTCTCAAAGAGTATCTATTACTAGATGTGGAAATATATTGTTACCTTAATGAATCTTTACTTGAATGACAGGAAAAAACCTTATGTGGTGGTCCATCTAACCTACCGAGCTTCCTTGTTTAAATTTGCACAAAAGCAGCTTAAATTTGCTAGGGATTTGGATCAGAAATCTCCTGAAGGCTAAAGCCTCCATATATTATTGGCATAAAAGAAAGGGAAGAGGACATGCTAATGATGGTTGGAAGGCATATTGGAATATTGAAAGTGTGAGATATCACATTTCCCTAAATCCCACCTCCTGTTGGGATTGGAAATAGAAGTGATCTGTT
Source organism: Nipponia nippon (assembly GCF_047370975.1). Taxonomy (NCBI): domain Eukaryota; kingdom Metazoa; phylum Chordata; class Aves; order Pelecaniformes; family Threskiornithidae; genus Nipponia; species Nipponia nippon. The sequence goes on from NW_028262347.1 coordinate 50,025,424, forward strand.
TCAATAGGTGGTATATTTAACTGTCCTGTCTCTTAGGCAAAGCAGCCTGCTCTCTGCAGCTGCCACACTAATAACTGGAGCATGCTTCGACCAAAAAGCCTTTTCCCTCAGATAAGAATGTATTTGCTTTGAGTGTGACACTACTGCTTAGAGGGAAAATCTATTGCTGAGGTTACTTTGAAGGCAATAAATCTGTGAATCACCTGAAATGTCCCCATCTTCGTGATATCTGGGTCAGGGTTTTCCAATGCTGTGCCTACCTGCAGAAAAGTTCGAGGGTTTTTTTGGTTGTTTTTTGTCTTGTCATGGCCACAGTTCGCTTTAAACATGCTGGCAAAGTTCAGATTAAAGTTATTCTCCACTCCAATGGTTTCATTATGCATGTGCTGGTACTATGCTCTGATGTAATATCTGAAGTCTAACACATATATTCTAGTGAAATTAAGCTATGATTCCTGTATTAGTCAAAACATTAGGAAAGAATTAAAGTTTTAAGTTCCCAGGGGGGATCAGAGAATAACATGTTAGGCCACTCACTGCCTGTCACTATCTGATATGCTAAGGATTAGGGAAAACTCGAAATTCAAGCTTTTCCAGGTAAGACAGGCTACTTTGTGAAACAGTGGCTTCTTTCTTTCTGTGAAAAATGAATTGACTACATTGCCTTAATCTCAGGCAGATGAAAGGCTATTGTACACAGCCCCCACAAATTCAGTAGAATAAGGACAAAATGTGATATTTCCCATCCACTTAACTGAACAGGAGTCAGAGGAGAGAGTTTAAAATCAATAGATTGCAACCGTTTCACTCATGTATCATCTTCTGCCTTGTTTTACTTTGTCTTCCTGTTTTGGTTAGCTGACCTGCAGGAACACAATCTCTGTTTTTCTCTTTTTCTTTAAATCTAAAAAAGGAAACCCTGCAATAACCTGTCATCACCCCATGAAATTACCCCTTTTTCTTTCTAACTAAAATAACACTGAGCAGTGATAATATGTGACTGCTGTCCTGCCAAAAGGCAATGCTGGAGACTGAAGTGGGCATAAAGCAGAAATTCTCAATGAAGAAAAAAATCAAGTAGGGCTGGAAGAGACATCGAAGTTCTCTATTCCATCCACGTGATCTGTGGCAAGATCATCTATATCTAAAGTATTTTCATCCCCAGTAACAAAGAATCTACAATTTTGGCAGGCTACACTGTCTTTAGTGCAAATGGGTTCAGTGGATCTAAGTAATCAACAGCCACATCCCTATTAACCCTGTTAGCCCTATTAGTCTGAGCACTGATCAGCTGAAACATTATTTGTAGCAAATGGGCCCAGGAAGATATTGAAAACATGTCAAATGACCCATCCTTGGCCAAAACACCCCAATCATTCTTGGGAAGAGCATACCCTGCATTTCCACCATTCCTGCTCTATGGACAGAGGACACAGTTTAATTTGCTCTGCCATGTCTTCTTGCAAACACCTGCCTTTCCACTGTTCTCCATGTTGAAATATAACATCCCTGCCTCAGGTCTCGTTCGCTACTGCTGCTAGGCTGGAGCTGGCATTATGTTGATTCACCATTTATGTTGTGACTCCTAGTTGATGAAGTTCCTACTTTACAGGCCTTGATGCATGGCAATAAATCTGTGTGGGTTTGCCTGTCTGCAGTCCTACAGTGTTTTATGCGAAGTGTTTTATCTCAGAAGAAACCTCAGCCTTTTTCCTTTCCTTTCACCCATGACATGAAGATTATACACCTGCATGGAAATTAATGCTTCATTGGCATAAAGATGACTCTATTTCCCTTGGGAATTAAGCTCTTAGGAAAGACAATTGCAAAAAAGAGTTGCTCATTTTAATCCCAACGAATGACCTGCGGTATCTAGGAAGCCTGGAAGAACTCCGTCCTATTGTAAACCTGGATTTTCAAAATCAAAAATTTTCAAAATATCATTGTTGTTTTAACTTTGTTCTGCTGAAATCAGCAGTAAAGGTCATAGTAACCGGAGTGCGGACAGAGCTAAGCAAATCCTGATGACTCCTGGAAATCCCATGTGCAACCGTTACCACCCTGGAACAATAATGGATAGACACCAACCACAAAACAATGGGTTGGGAAGGAGGACACTTTTGGGACTGGAGGCCAGAACTTAGGACACTTTTCTCTTCCGGCACAAAAAAAAAAAAAAAAAGTTCTTAGCATCTCTAGCAGTAAAATCTTCCCTGTAAGCAAAATACAGAAGTACATATTCAGGCAGAAGGCTCTCTGAGTTCAGCTGAGATCTGATTCATTGCAAACTGATTATGAACTTTAGGATTTTACCAGTTGATCCTGATCAGCCTGCTTAGGTACTACATAGAGCTGCACTATTGGGAAGTTTGAATGCCAAGTAGAAAGGCAAATATTCCTCTCTCTGATGCAGTTAATTTCGCATGCCTGCAAGTTTACATGTAGCCATTTACTTTGACTAGTTTTATAATTAAATCCCAGACACACCAATATTCTCCAAAAGAGCTAATATCTTGTATGCAGCCTGTTGCACCCAATATCTTTGTATTTCCCTCACATTATAATCTCTCTAATTTGGATCGCTTTCCAAGGGTCTATGCTATGGTATGTGCAACCTGTTTGTTTTCTGCTGAGGTTTGTTAAGGGCAGCACTTGGCTTATTTGCCTGGCAATATTTTTGCCCCTGTATCTCTAACAAAAAATATGCTTGTGTATGTGGCAAAAGAAGTAAATAGAGTCCCCTGCTTTCCCTGTTCCTGTTTGAATGATATGCACCTGATACATAGGATTTATGGCAGCAAGTGAAGAAATTCTCTGATAGAGGATTGTCAAATATTGGCAGTGCAGGACTGTTTTATAGGGAAGAAAAAAATCCCTGGGTGCAAATAAATCTTATGTGTTGAACTATTCATACTTTCTTTGCAACTTCCATTAACATTTTTCTGTTGCCCAAGGTTTCCCTGGTAAGCTTTTTACTTCTTTGCCTTTAAAATTTTTTGCTTAGTTGTTCTTGAAGCATACTTTTTTCTTAGGGGGAATTAATTCCTTCTATGGTTCCATTACAAATTCAAATCAGTTATTTTATGCTAGTTTGCCTTATTTTATGCTAAATTGCGTATCTTAATTGTGATTGCATAGTCAGTCATTTTAAATTGAATTGGGTGCTTTGCTCACTGCCAGGGTTACCAGGCTTCACAAACTCTGAGATTTGTGGCAGAAAGCTTTCTATACAGTCGGGTAGGCTCAGGTTCAGGTCTTGGTAGGGTTTATGCTCACATCAGAATACACTGATTGCCCGAATATGTTGGCTTTTAGCCTAGTTGTTCCACACAGAGGAACTCAGGCCCTTGACAACTCAGAAACTCATAAAATAGGAAATGGAAAACAAACAGATTGTCATATAAATACAATGCCAAGAAAGAACCTGAAACAGCAGTGTCTCCACTTCTGCACAAATGGTAGAAGAAATCTAGGAAAGAGGATGTATGGCTTCCGGTGAAAGCACTGGTCAGAGAAAACTTGGTTGGGGGAAGGCAATCAACAGGACAGTATATTAAGAAAGTTGGAAGGAACTGTGCCAGTGGCAGCTTAGTACTATGTGCTAAGGAGAGCTTAAAGTCAAATCAAATTAACACCCTAGCTGTTTCGATGGAGTCTGTATGGGTTCATCTGTGTGGAACACCAAATCTGTATGGATTGAAATCCGGGACCTCAGCAGGGAGAATATAGTGCTGGGTCTATATCATTGACAGGCCAATCAAGGCAGCAGCACTGACTGCAGAGACAGATCAGGTCAGAAAACACAATTTATTTATTGGATTACTTCAATTACCCCCATCCTAACTGGGCAAATGTCATGGGGGAGCATGAAGCAGAGCTGAAATGTTTAGGTGCTCTCTGTGACTGCTGATTGAGTGCACAAGAGCAAGTAGCATCCTTAACTTGATGCCAAGATATGTCCAGGATCAGGTTCAAAAATCTGGTTTTGGAAGTGCTGCTCTGTAACAGTGGGCATGAGGTTCATACATCACTATCCCAATGGGGCTGTCCACAGATCCACCACAGCCACACTCAACTTCAAAGACAACCATGTCAAGATGAGCAATTTTGTTTAAAAGCAATGAAAAGGGACAACTAAAAGATTAAATCTTACCGGGCAGCACTAGAAGGACATGGCACTGTTCAAAAGTGAAACAGAGACGTACTTGAAAGGGAGATCTAGGGCTTCTTCCACAGAGGGAACAGCTAAGGACCTTTCACAGGTAGCTTAAAGGAGAAGTGATGGAGTCAACCAAAGCAGGTGTAGCACTGATAGGGTGGAGGGAGGTTGACTATTCATCATCTCTCCCAATCAAGAACTACCGACAGTCAAATGGATCTAGCAGCAACCAGGTTCAAAACAAACAAAAGGATGTGGCTCTTCAGACAACAGAGAGCCACTCTGTCAACTTCCTAGCCAAAGGGTTTTGTGGGTGCAAAAATTTTAACACAGTTCAAGGGAAGACCAGTCTTGGAAAACAGAGATTTTGTGGGTTACCAAACATACAAATCATAGTAGGCTCGGGAAATCTCCTTAGCTGAAAGTGACTGGAGATGGGAAAACTGTTAAGAAATATCATATAAGCTTGCTCTATTCTTAGTCTTCCCTAGGCATCTGTTTATGGTTACTACTTTTTTTTCCCCAGATACAACATTTATTGTGCCAGGGAAAACATTACTTAGTTCAGGGAGGCTCAAGGGAGGACCAGCAAGTTGCAGGGAGTTTATCCTGCCCTATTTTCATAGGGGATGGTTATTATTAGAGACAGAATGCTGGGTTAGATGAAAGAGTTCACAGGGTCTGCACTGCCCCAAACCAGCACGGCAATCTATTTTCCAAGCCCATAGGGAAACCGCTTGCAAATGAGTTTAACCCTGTGAATACAAGAAAGCAGTTAAACTGAGTCACCTGCCTCTGTGGATGCTAGCTGAGACCTGGCCACAGCTGTCAGAGGCACTTTGGGGTGCCTGGGAGCCCTAGTCAGCCCTTCACTCATCAAGCCCAGGTTCTTGAGACCCAAATGACAGGAAAGTTGGAGAAATGGGCAAGGCAATAGGAGTGATGAAATCCTCACATTTTTACAGGAAAAAAAGTGTCCTTTTGATGAGTCCATGGTTGTTGTGGGAGAGAAAAGCAGGAGAGAATTGCCAACCAGCTGTACTTTAGTCACGGGGCAGACTTTCAGAAAGCAGAATTTCTGCAGCTTCAGCAAAGTGTGAATCACACAGTGCCAGTCTCTGAATTCAGGGCAATAACATCAAAGACGGTGGTGGTCCCTCAAGAATATTTATTGAACTGGAGTAAGAAATACGAAGACTGCTTTGTGCTGTGTTTCAAACCAATTCATATCAGTATTGCTGTTTAAAACAAAAATTATGTATAGATTCCATTACATTTGCCTTGAATTTACAGATATATCAGCATCTATTGTCTTACAGGCCTGCCTGCCTTTGAATAGAAGTGAGCTTGATAATACAGATAGCCCCAGTCTTGTTCTTTGCCTGTAGTATTTTTCACTAACCATATAAATATAGTCAGCATTAATTTGCATGCAACCTAAGAATCTTAGCATGTTTTTAAAAAGGATGAAATCAATAATGTTCTGTAGAAATTAAATTTTTTTGTTAGGGATTGAGGGCATCAGCGTCCATGATATAGTGTTTTATATTCATCTTTAAAATTCTAAAGAAGATTATAATTTTCTATTAAGCTTGATAAGAGAGTCCAAAAGTCCATAGAAAAGCTCTTTCTGCTTTTAAATTGAAACCTGTTGTGGTTTTCTGCAAGGGATTATTTTACTCAGTTTTCAAATAGAAGACCACACGCTAATTTGCTTTCTCAAAAACCCATCTCACATTGCATGGCCCAATGAAACAAACACTGAAAATAAGTACCTACTGCTTGTATATTTTACTTAACTGTTTTGTAAGAAAGCAGCCTGCATAAAAGCTTGACCTTTTGAATTATTTCAAAGACTCAATGGACAAGTTGTATCTGATATTTATGTACAACTAAGAGCTTGCTTCTTTGGTAAGTGAATCATCATTAAAAGTTACAGAAGCATTCAGCAATGAGATTCGGCATGTTCCCTTGCTAATTATGTCATGAATATAATTATCAAACTTAGTGAATGCTCACATTTACATACCCCTTTATAAGAAGGAAAACATCAGTGTCTGGCCTTACTTCATAATGTTATCTGTAGGGCTCTATTTTTTTGTTCAATGCTGCATTAAGTAAAAAGACCAATTATTATACATAATGCATGGCAATAATTGAACCTCTCAAGAAAAATACTTCTTAATTACTGTACGCCTGAACTGGAGAGAAGATAAAGAAAACAAAGCTCTAAATCTGCTTTATGGTACTTTCATCACATGAAAGGAGATCCCTATAAAGACTATGACCAAAAGCTCCTCTGTAGTCTTTATAATCCTAGCCTTCTTGGAGGCACTGGTAAAACTCACTATAAACTCAGTTACATTCCTGCCAAAATTGTGTGCCAGCAAATATGAGATTGAGTTGGTAATGGACAAAGTTACACTGGTTTTGCTTATCTGTGTTTTTAAAGTGCACTGAGTACACAAAAGAAAAAATGCTATCTTTTCCCTCGATTCCAAAGAAAAAACACATTTAGTTTTCAATATATTTTCATATGGCACATTAGGACTAATCAAAATGCCACGGAAGTAAATGGAAGTGATTTCACTAACTTCAGAGAATTTGAACTGTTTGTGGTTTGAAATCACTAATGTAAATGTTGAAAAAATTTCCAGCCATGAAAAATAACATGATGCAACAAAATGGATGTAGAGTGAAAAGACAAATTTGTAAGGTCCAGATTCTCTCCCAGTTACTCACACTAATTAGAACTTTATTGTTGAATAGACACATTCATTTCTTTGAGACTACTCAAGCTGTTTACAGCCCCTCAGCAATAAGGCAGCAGAATCTCCAAATAAAATTAGCCTGGAGAAAAGAACCTGCATTTTTGCTTTTATCTAATTAAGTTTCCACAAACATATGAACAGCACTGTTTTCAGGGATATCGGCAGGAAGAGAGACTCTGAGGAATAATCATTTGGCTGGGCTGTCCTGTGACGATTTTACATAGGCAAATTTTGCACTATATGGATGAATGTATGAATAACATCTATTTTGATTCAACAGCAGTTCTTTCCAGGACGGAAAGGTGCATTCATGGCTAAAGTACTAGATTTTTTCCTCCAACTTTCATCAAATTCCATTCAACAGAAAAATTGAAATACTTGTTTGTTACTGAGGCAAATGCTGTTCTTTAGAGATATGCATTTGTAGTGAACTAAGTATTTTTTTTCAAATTCTTAAATTCAACATTTTATTTCAAAATCATCTAAGTGCAATATTTACTATTAAAAAAAATGTAAGGAAACATTTTCTGTCTGAAGGAAGTTGTAAAATTCAATCCACCTCAATCTCACTAAAATAACAACAAAAAAGAAAAATGCAGCCAAGGATTTTTACTGCTGCTTATTTCACACAGCTAACTTGAAAGCACTTTACGCTAGAATCCCAGAGGACTAGATAGGATTTAAGAGACTTAGTTCTGCTTTCGAAATTTGGCTCACAAACACCTCTTTCCCCACTGCCACTGAGGCTTGCTTAAAAATGTGTGTTTCTGCAGGGATGTGTACAGAGTCTGAAGGGATTTTTAGTGATCCATAAGCTAGCTCTGGGAGAGCTTGTACATCAGCTTGGGCTAATGCTGTGCTGTGAAGAGGCACCACGAGATGGGGAGCTCTACCATGGCACCCCCCCGCCCTCAACAGGGTTTGGTAGTTCAAGCACACTATGCGCAGGCACAGCCACACTGCTCCCACTTGGGCTCCGGTGGTTGTCAGCCTGCGGACCTCACCATCATGCTGAATGGGGTAGAGTGAACTAGGTGACATTTTGTGGGTGGTGATGAAGAGCCTGTGCCAGAACACATAGGAAGACTTCCTTAGGTCACTAGAGAAAAATTAATATGTAAGTGAGCAAGGACCAGTAAGAGAAAGAGCTCTCTGTATCCCATGTTGATAGATGCAAGTGCCAATGGACTTCATGAACAATAGCTGATTTGAAGCAGGGTGTCCCAGCCTCTCACCAGCCCATTTGCCCTTAGATCTACCCTTTCCAAAAGACCTCTGTGTTCTGTATGTTGTAAGTTTTCCATTCTTATTCTAACCAGTATTCCATCTACTCAATCTCTTTTGAGCATTTCCTACAAATAAATGCTGATGGCTGCTGAAGAAAGATCTCTTAAATGTTCGTGGAACTATGCGTTGCTGCAGGGTGAGCTACAGAAACCTTCATCACTGTGGAAAGTGCATGCGTACTTATTCTGTTTCCTTAGAGGTTTGGGCAATCCTGTTTGTAGGCATTTGCATTGGTTTCTTGCAGATGCAACAGTTCTGTCCATAGGATACATGCTGTCATATCTTCCACACCAAGTGCATTCTGCTTCTTGCAACATCAGTCTGGTTGTGCTTCTCAGATTTTCTCTTAATGTCTTCAGTGCCTTGTTACTGCATGTTTCTGTAAGTTTGTGGTTTAGTAATACAGACCATCACAGAATTGTCTTCTTTTATCTCCAGAGCTTTCATTCTTCTCTGGTTCTGCTGTGTGGCCTCCCAATCGCCATTGTTTCTTCAAAGTTGAAATCAGAGTCTCTGAAGACTCTTTTTCCCAAGACTTAGATCTCAAGTTACAAACCGAGATCTGAAATTACACAACACATTTCTCTAATAGGTTACAGAGGTTTTAGCAATGCATTTTAGTTTTTTTTCATATGCAACTGATAACATTCAAAACACCATTCTTTAAAGGAATTAAACCACAACAGGAGTGTTATATTTTCATGAATTTATTATCATAAGCACAAATTTTTCCTGGCCAAGCAGATCTTTTTCAGGAAAAAAAAAAAAAAAAACCACAACTTCACGTTTTTGTTCCTTCACTTTTTCTCACCATCTTCATTTCTTCTCAGTTTTTACTCCTCCTGCTTCTACTCCTGCTTGTACTTACTCATCTTTCTTAACAGCACCTAGCTGATAGTATGTCATGTTCTTAGGTGGGATTTAAGAGATGTTTAAACTAGAGCCAATACCCAACATGACTCTTTACTGTATCAAAAAGGAATTGAGAAGAGAAGTAATAAAAACTCTTGTCCCACTTATCAGTGCCAGCACCAATGGACTTTCCCAACAGCTGCTGGTTTGAGGCAAACTCTTCTCATCTTGCATAAGGCCTACGAGGCTGGCAAACTTTTTTTTTCTGAATTTTCCTGAGTAAGTTTCCTAAAGACCTGGTTCTCTCCTAGCCTTGGCAGTGCTGAGCAGCCCAGGAGCTAAGGACTTTTGTGATTTATAGACTACATGTACTTCTACCTAAAGGACGCAGTTCAGTACTCATTTTCAGAGCATGTCTAGCAGAACACACCTGCACCAATACACACTTCTTGGATTACGCTGAGAAAATGAGAAATGAACAAAAAAAGCCCCAAAAGCCACCCTAACTTTCCTCATATTGACCAAATTAGGATTCCTTTTCTGTGTCACATAACATTTGTCTCTTTTTATAGAACAGTGACAATTATATGGCTTTTCCTTTGTCTCGTCCTGGCTAGTCTATGGTGATTTGCAACAAAAGTGATGTTTATGTATTCATTTTCACTCTGAGAACAGACTTCTGCTATGTCTGAGAGAAATGTTTAAACTACTTTTGGTTTGTTATTTGTGCTATTGTTTCTTTTGTTGCCTGTGTTGTCCTTTATCTGTCACACCAGTTCACCACTTTAGTTGTTTATTATTCTTTAGTCTTTTTTTTCCCCCGACCACATATGATTTCATCTCTGATGGCTTATTTTACCACAACGTTTCTCTGTAACAGCTACATGTAAAAAGCATATTTTCTATAGTCATCTTAAAACTTCTTTCATAATTTAAAAAGCTAAAAGTTTTGTTTTGATTTTAGTTTATATAATTTATATGTCTTCCTTTTTTTAGTAATGTAAATAAATCCAATAAAAAGGTAGCAATAAGGTCATTTGTTGATTCAAGTGTTAAAAATGCCTGTAACCAAAATGTTAAAACATCACATCATTTGGTTTAAGGCACCGAACTTTTATGATACAGATCTGCAAAGTCAGACCACTTAGTAGGAAAAATCTTGTGTTTGCTGAAACACATAATATATATATATTATATAATATATTCATGTGTATATACTCTGTTTATATATATGTATTTGTATGTATATGCTGAAACATTCAGTCTGTGTATGTGCATATGCATATGTCTGTGTGTATATTCTCATGCTGGGTGAGCATATTTTGGCAAATTTTGAATCTCTTTGAAAAACATAGGATGCAGTTCATGTACATAAATCCACCATCTGAGATGTGTGTTTTATCTGATTTTAGCAAAAAAACAGACTCTGAACTGCACGTTGTTTTTCTTAGAAGGAATTCATTTTCTAGTAGTTTTCTTGTCTTCAAAACACAGGCTCCTATTCATGTTATACACATTTGAATTTAGTTCAACTCTGGAAAAAATGGCTGAAATAAAGGCATTTTCTGCTTTATTTGAAATAAGTTTTTTTACAGCCACAGATTTCTAGGGTATACACTCATGCCCACACACTCCCACGTTTTTTCTTGTTTTTTTAATAATAGTATAACTGCACACAAAAAACACATAACCATAAATATATAGGAAAGAAATATGTCTTTCTATTACAAGCAGTTGGACTTTCCACATAAAAAACAGTTTGGAAATATTACTCGGCTGCATTTGAAATGTATTGATTAAATTACGTATGTCAACACATTCTGAGGAATATATGCAAGTTGCCAAATGCTTGTTTTGTTACTAGAAAACCTCATTAGCAGAGGAATAAAATAGCTCATAAGTGAATCTCATTATTTGTCTGTCTCCTTCTGCCATGCCAATAACATTTAGATTTGCAAATAACATATTCTGATGTGAGGCACGCAGCAGGTGTGTGTGTGATGGGACTACTTCTGTTGGATGTTGATTACTCTCTGTGTAATGTGAAAAGCTTCCTATTCCCGCAGCTTTATGCAATATATCAATGGTAATGGATTCATAATCATTATCAAGCTTGATAGAGGCTTGACTACCATGACAGATGTCTTCTCAATTTTCCTGTTGCATATGTTCTTTTCCCTCTGGAACAATGCTTACATAAAATTCCAGTATTAATGTATCTCTTTTATGTTGTTTTGTATCAGTCGTTGACTGCAGTGATCAATCTTTTAATTCATATGAAAGGTAATTACAACCAAATGCCAAACACATCAGCAGAAATTCAGCAACTGTCAAGCAAACCATAGTGACCAGAATTATTGGTCTGTGCTAAAGATAGCGCAGGGATGTTATTGCACATTTATGCACCTGAATAGTGTTTCCACTGGCAACAATAATACTTATCTAGTACTTTGTCTTAGCAAAAGGCAATAAGTAAATCTGTTCTTTTTCATGCTTATCATGAGATTAATGCAAATGAATGTGCAGTAGTGCTGACCAAGTGCTGTCCCACCTTTACCACAGTAAATTTCTTAAAATATATAAAACAACAAAAGAGCTCAATGGTGCTCTAAGTGTTTCAAGGAAAAGAAAATAAAGTAATTGCCATGTTTTCTTTTGACAACAATGTTTTTCTTCCCTGAAACATTTATTTCCATGTATTTCCTGTGTTGATCATTTGATACTGAATTTCCAGAAGACTGCTGTGATCAAAAAACAGATATATTCTACTTAAAGGAGGTTCTTTCAATTCCTGAGCTTGCTGGTTTTCCCCTTTCTTCATTTTGGGTTCTGTCCTTTATGGTGCAGCTACATAGATCCTAGAGAGCTTCCTCAGGCGTTCAGTGCACCCAGCTCAGCTTACAGTGTCAATGCCCCCAGACACCAATGTGTGCTCGTCATATGCCCACATACACTTTTTCCCCAAATTATTCACTACTTGTTTAGCTGTAGACTTTTTTTACTGTAACAAACAGCTCTCCTCTGATGAGAACCTCCTGTGACCTGTGAGGAGTATGGACTTTTCTGCTATTCCTGCTCTCTTGGATCATGCTACAGAAAGCCTCTCCTCCTTAGGACAAAAAGGGGCTTTTTGTTAACATCAGTGTATTTTAAACCATCAGAAAAGTAATGGGAGACAGAGGCCAGTGGGTTCAGCTTTCATAATAAAGGCCATTGTCTTTTTTTCAGTGTTATAAATTACTTGCAAAGAGCTATCTTTTCTATGTGAACTCATGTGTGTCTGTTATTTTTGTACAATAATAAAATCACAGGAAAGTAGGATCCCAAGAGGTTATCATCTATGGCATTCCTCTGCTACAAGGCAGGATCAGCTATACATATTCTAGCATATAGTGATCTAACTATTTAAAAACTGCTGCTGCTGGCATATCCACAGCCTCCTTGGTCATCACTTACAGTATTTCATAATCTTTCCATGTAAGGCTTTCTAATGTCTAACTGTAGCAATTCCTGCTGCAATTTAAACTCATCCTTTCCTATTTTTTACCAATCCTGTACATGGATAAATGATTATTCTCTTCCTCTTGGCAAAAATGTTTACATGCTTAGTCTGGTCTTGTCTCCTATTCCCCGCCTAGCTCCAGTCTTCTCTCCTTTAGGCTACAAAGAACCAATTATTTCAATAAAAGCACTGAATGAAATTAAATCTGGTTTCTAAGGTTTTCTATAGAATACTTTTTTCCTTTTATGCCCATAAATATTTCCATAAGTAACTGATTTCCAGTTATGCATATGCAGATAGGTTTGCACCTTCTTCACATTAGTTTCTTCAAGACTGAGTTCCTGGCTTGCTCAGGAGCATGCGTTTAAAACAACTGCCTTCAAATATTTGTTTGACTGATTGTTCCAGGATTTTCCCTGGGAACTGAAATCAAGCTGATTAGTCTTTAATTTTTTGATTCCTTTTTAAAGTTATACAGTGTATTTGTCCTTACCTAATCTTTCAACACATCATTCACTAGAGTTTTTCAAAGACAGTAGCTTTGCGATTGCTTCAGAAAGTGCTTCAAATGTCCTAAAATGAAGCTGATCTGGCCCAACTAATTTGAAAACTCCTAAATTATATGCGGACTCCTTAACCTGCTTTTTCCTTATTCTTCCTTTCATTTCTCTCTATCTATCTACTTTAGGCACCACGTCACTGAATTTTTAAATGGGAAATTTAGACCATACAGCATAACAGACTCTGTTTCTTGTTTCTAGATCATATGTACAAACCAAGATACATGCCAAGAGAATTCCCAAACCAGGTAGGGAGCTGTCTAGTGTATATAAATACCTCTAGGGCTAGTCAGTCCTGGCAGAGTCAGATGTGGTTCACAGGCTGGGGATTACTTGGGTTCTAAGCACCTGAACTCCAGTTCAGGCACGATTTAAGCAGACTTAATCCCTATACTTGCTTTCTTCAGAAAGTCAATTTTTCATTAAGAAAAAAAAAAAAAAAAAAGAAAAGAAATGGAAAACAATTTTACCAGTCATCTGCACATAGGTGTCTCCTTTTTAGAAACTGTAGTCATTCTAGGGACTGGCTAGATAAAACTAAAGTGAAAAATTATGACAACTCTGCACTTGGAATGAATACAGTGTGTTTACTGCTGGTGAGTGTTTTAATAGCATTAATTCAAATACGCTGATATTTTCAGATAACTTCAGAACTGGAGAGGCTATAAACACTCAGGGAGGCTGGGCTTTGAAGTGAACATGGCCCTGAGGATTTTCAGGTAAGTAGGTGAGGTTTGCTATCAACAAATGCTAAGTCTCACAGGCAATGAGGGGAAATAAACAAGGTACAAAAGGAGAAGATAGAAAAATAACAATGAAGCGGTATCCATTTTGTGAAATCAAATTTGTTTTCCGTTTTGCACCTTTTCTAAGGTTGCTTTTTCAGACCACATGGAGCTGTGACCAACATGTATTGTTTTCCATCGATTCAAGGGAGCTCAGACTGTCAAAGAACTGGGGACAAAGTGAATTTCCTGCTGGACCTGGGCTTGACTTCAGACAGGGAAAAGGAGATTCGGACATGGGTTTCAGCTCACAGAGACCCAGCTCACACTCAGGGAAGCTGTTGCAGAACAGAAGTAGAAGGGGCGGGGGCCAAGGTGCAGCAGCCAGGTCTAGCAGAGATCTGTCAGAAGAACGTCCAATCCTGGCAGCTGAACCTTCTGCCTGGTGCTCGTTGAGCAGTCATAGCCCACCTGGAGCCACCTGAATTGTGCTACAGGTCTGCTGCCACTTTATCCTCCTCACCCCTGTTCTTTAGTTATCTTCAGAAAAGTTTGAGAATGAAACTGGGAAATACCTATGTGGGAACTTCTCTTTTAAGATCTAACCTATGAAAACACTTGATTTACCAAGTATAATAAAAATAGTATGTCTATAAACTCAAGTCAAGATCAAAATCTCTTTGTTCTTGCTACTATTGAAAGTACAATGGGTCAAATTCAACCTAGAAGCAACCCTAAAAGCTGGCCTGGCATAGTATTCTTTTACATATTGAACTGGGATTTGTAAAATGCAATTGTGCCAACACTAGCAGGTTAGGAAGCAGTAGACTGAGTGCCTCTCAGGCTGGACCTATTGAACATGCGTGACAGACCTGATGGGCAGTTGCCTTCCAGACCAGACTCCTGGGCTACCAGAGGCGGATCTGTCACTTGAGGAAGTGGCAAATTATTTTCAAAGTTAATTCAAGTTGCTTAAAGAACTATACAGAGGCGGCAAGGAGGCTTTCCTTCCCCATAACAAGAACCCATCACAAGAGGGACTGTGCATCTGCATGGCTTTCCTCGCCCTGCCTCCTCAGATAGGCAAAGTGGCTCTTTACAGGAGGAGGGTTGGTGACTTCCCCTCCAGTGGTGACAAACTGACTGCTCAAGCACAAACAACAATGCTCTCCACCCCTGGGAATGGCTGAATTCCAGAAAGGAGATTTGAGTTTGTACCACCCATGAGTATGTGCATATGTATATACACACAGGGCTGCAGGTTGTGACACAGTTTTCGTTTAGTTAATGAAATTACAAGCCACACAGTTAATTAAAGAAATATACTAAAAAAACATAAAATTAATTTCAATGAATTATTCCCCTCACCCATAAAAAGATCATGCTTTTCATTAATAAAATCAGACTTTAGTTCCTGCTCAACTGTAAGAGGGCGTGTGCTATTCATTTTAGATTTTATTTTGTCTCTTCATGTTTCATAATCAGTAATTCATACTTCATTAAGGAATCGCTGCCGTATTCAAAAGAAGGCTGGTGAGATAGACCAGACTTTAATGTTTGAATTGAGAAACTAGTTTGTTTCGTGATTTAATCTAAAATAAGACTGGAAAAAAATGTATCAAGCACAACTGTCAAGCCATCACAGACCTTCCAGTTTTGCCTGCTATCAGGGACAAAAGATGATCAGTGAACTTTTCTACAATGCATCTAAATTAAACTGTAATTAAATTACTGGTTTTAGAATGAGGGAAAATCTAGAATGATCTAATGGTTAAGAGCCTGTCATACATATTGGAAATATATAAGTGCAGGCTTCCCTGAAGTCACGTCACTATTAATTGAGAATGTAACTCTGGGCACTGGGTGCCCCATTGCTTCTTTGTTTCTGATTAGCAGCTCCAACAGCTCTCTATACTTAGGGCCCCAAAGCCAGATGACATTTTAAAAAGTAGAGAAAGAAATAAGATGCTATGCCATAATTCCACTAAACAGTTTCAACAAGCCCACAAGTGATGCTTTCGTACCTTTCTAAGATCAGAGATTTTAGATTTAAAATGGTAGATTTGTTATCACAAGTCATTTAGGATTTATTTAAAAAAAAAAAAAAAAGAAAAAGAAAGAAAAAGAAAGGCTTTTGGCGTTACAATGCTCAGTTCTACAATGCTTGAAAATTAGGTGCTGGCTTTAGGTTGAAATTCATGATGCTGCATCTAGTGCCTAGGGGTGTAGTTCCATATTGCAATATCTCTGCTGGCAAAGCTGGTTTGAGAGGTTCCCATCCTGAGGGTTTTGTTCCCACCACCACCCTCCTGAGTCTTCCTTCTTCTCAGTTGTGTTGATTAAGCTGTTTGTGAAGCCATGCCACAAAACAGTATGAGCGATTAAGCGGTAGCACAGCCCTACAGAGAGCTGCACATGGACAGCTGCGGGGTTGGGCGGGCAGGATTAAGGGAAGGTGGGACCTTCTTTAACCAGGATTGACCCTAGCAACAGTGGGAGGGGACACTACACAACAAGTGACAAACACATGTCGGGGGGAGAAATTAATGTAGGATTTCAGGGTAAGGAACATTTTTTTTTTTTTTTTCTCAGAGCCTTATTTTGGAGAGGTCAGTTCCCTGATGTGGTTCACAGCACAGCAAGAGTGGTAAGGGCTTGGGTGAGCAAAGAGTACACCCTGATGTGTACAGAGGAATCCCATAAGCAAATAATGCTGACGTTGTTTTGTATGGGGAAACCGCAGGGTAAGCTCCCTGTGGGAAGCGGGTGGTGAAGACGACTGCCTGAGGCAAACCACCAGGAACCAGCAGCATCACCCTGCAGCCCACCATCAGGACACGTGGCAGGGAGAGCCCACGGCTCATCCTGCATCCGGGTCTTCTGCTCTCTGCAAGTCACCGAGGGCAGCAGTATAGAGGATTGCTCTCCCGAACTCAGTTGCCCAAATCCTGCCTGTGTCATGTTTAGTGCGGGGGAGAGGGTTGGGTCTAGTTATTACCAATCTTTTGAGATATTGCCTCACTGACACAAGCTGTAAAAGTGGTTTTCTAATACAATAGGTGGGTGTTCGTATTATTATGGTGCTTAATCACAGTTTACATGACAGTTTATTGCACTTGAAACTATTATCTCAGATCCATAATTTAAAAGTGCCATATGTTTAGAATGATTAAATTAGCATTTCATTAAGGCAAGGGATAAGGTGTGAGGGGTTTTTTTTCGTATTTATTTGTCATTTAAAATTTAATTTGGTAAAAAAATGAAGCACTACTCAAAAAAAAAACCCTACAAACATCTATTACAAGCTAACTTTAAACTTTAGACCTTTATTCTTCAAACACCTCACCACGGCAAAAATAAAAGGCATCAAGCTCTTTCTCCTCATCTATCCATGCAGCCACCCCCTAGAAGAAAACAAATCTACCAAAAATTCAAACATAAGAGCTTATAAATATGTAAGTCAAAATTTCCAACAAATACAACCTAAGTGAACCTAAAAGCCAATAAAGGTCAAATAAAATGTAAGAAAATTTTAATTTACATTTAGGAACCAGGATGCTGGCATCTGAAAAATAAAATTTAAAACCCTCAGCCTGTTACACTAAAGTTTTATCAAATACCCTGGAGAATGGAGATTATCTTTCTAATTGCTATTTAAAGAAAGTGATGAATCAGGCAATTTAATTGATTTTTAGATTTGTAGCACCTCTGTGTTTCTCTGGGAGCATCCAGAAACTTGGCACTTTTCTTTACCAGTCAGGTAGAATAGCAAGATACAGATATAGGTGTCACCCTGATTTTTGGAACACCTTTTTGTATGTATGACTCTATTTTCTTTTTGAGGCACAGGATGTGATCTTCTCATCAATGAAAACTGGACGATCCTTCACGATGGAGGTTGCCAGGAGATTTCTCTTTTGCCGAGGACCTCTGTGGAAACAGCATCACGTCATATTTCACCACAGTTTTACTGAAAACTTTCAGTACAGAGGTGATATATTCTGACTCATAGAATAAGCAATGTACATGGTGGCACAGTGGCTGCTTCTTCAGGATCAGTCTCACAGGACAGAGTCTCACAAGCAGCTGGAAATATCAGCCTTGTACTTATTTTCAGGATTTGCTAATGATCTTGGAAAGGTCTGAAACCAGATGATTCTTATGTCCCACAACTCAGCAAGCCAGTTCTGCTCAGCAAAATACTCATGTACACACTTACCTTTATATATATATATATATATAAATATATATATATAAAACACAGGATCTTTGCCTTTCCAAGTCATGGTGCTTCTTCCTAGATTCACTGAATCAAGACCTAGGGGAGGATGGAAGACGAGCTAAACCAGCAAGACCTGAATTTTGAATTTTCCAGGGTTAAATCTTGCAACCAAAATTCTTTAAATAATTTTGGCACCCGTGCATATGGATTATCTCCATATGCACCAAATTTCAGCATGACTGCTTTTAGATTGAAGTCCCTGGGCTTCTTTCAAAGAGCTTCTGACTTGCATTGCAGTTTAATATTTTCTTGCATTAATTCATTGAACATCTTTAAGCTATTTAAATCCAGATTAGTTTTCTCTTGATCCTTAATTATATCCTTTTAACATAAATTTCCATCTGTTCTTCTTTAAAGTTTCCAACATTGTATCTTGGGAAAGAAATATAACAAAATGCAGGCTATTTCCTTAATAATTAAATAAAATAAAATACAACCCCACTTTATAAAATGTATCCTTTTCCCAGGTTCAGAGGAGTTACATTTCCTCCATTCTTGAGAGCTTAACAAATGGAAAGCCAAGGCTTTCGTGATATTTATGAGACTCCAGTTTCGACAACAGATGAACAGGGCTTTTTCTCACACTCCTGGCTTTAGACACATAAGCCCTTTTTTCAGCTGGACCTAAACCCAAAAAGAAACAGTGTCTAAATACAGTCAGCAGAATCTGCTAAGATTGATCTTAGTTTTTGTCATGCATGCTTCTAGCTTCCCTTTTGAATATATCTCCACAAAATAGGTTTAACTTGTAAGAAAAATAGGAATCTGGAAGCTAATAATTCTTTTCACACTATGGGCACCAAACCACTTCTTTTCTTTTCTGACTGCTATAAGCCCCCAACAAAGTGGTAAAGTGGATCTGACAGACTACACATTTATTTATGTAAGTTAAATTAAAGCAACGAGGTTTAGGTCTTTCATTGACAAAGGTGAGATAATATTGCCTTCCATGAAAAATATCTTGAAAGATACATTTAAAGATCTTGTTCTTCTGCATTTTCCATTTAATTTTTAAAAATTAAATTAAAATCATAGAATCATAGAATCACAGAATGGTTTTGTTTGAAAGGGTCCTTTAAAGGTCATCTAGTCCAACCCCGCTGCAAGGAGGAGGGACATCTTCAACTAGATTAGGTTGCTCAGAGCCCTGTCCAACCTGACCTTGAATGTTTCCAAGGATGGGGAATCTACCACCTCTCTGGGAAACCTGTGCCAGTGTTTCATCATCCTCATCATAAAAAATTTCTTCCTTATGTCTAGTCTGAATCTACCCTCCTTTAGTTTAGAACCATTACCCCTTGTCCTATCATTACAGGCACTACTAAAAAGTCTGTCCCTGTCTTTCTTATAAGCCTCCTTTCAGTATTGAAAGGCTGCAATAAGGTCTCCCTGGAGCCTTCTCTTCTCCAGGCTAAATAACCCCAGCTCCCTTAGCCTTTCCTCACAGGAGAGGTGTTGCAGCCCTCTGACCATTTTTATGGCCCTCTTCTGGACCCGCTCCAACAAGTCCATGTCCTTCCTGTAGTGAGGCCTCCAGAGCTGGACACAGTGATTCAGGTGGGGTCTCATCATCACCCAAGAGAGGTGGAGAATCACCTCCCTCAGCCTACTGGCCAAGCTTCTTTTATAATACAGTAATTTCCTACATGACATGGTTCTAAGAAAAATTGTAAGAGCTGAAGAGGGAGTAATCAATGCAGAAATTCTTAAGGGCAAATCTACACGTAGAAATGCTCGGGGGCAAACCTACATGCTGCAACATAATTCAGTTCAGTCTCACATTAGATTAAATGAGCTTTGATTGAACATTATACTGACTTAATGTATTGACTTAGTATTGGAGTGAACATAGTGGGGAAAATATTCAGGACCTCTGCACTGTTGTCTGCTATAGACTGGCAGGTTATGGAGGGCATAGAGCTATGGTACTGAGCAGCATCAGCTTCCTCACTCATTTCAGTGAGGTATTAATTCAGCTGCCCACTGATAATGATCAAGGATTAACATTTCCAGCTGTTGTAACCTAGAGGGCATGGCATCACTCTGCACAGTTTACAGTGGGCGAAGTCTCATTTTGCTGCCAAGTAGGGAATGTTTTGGAGAGGTGCTCATCTATTGTTCCCCTTCCAGGAGACACACACAGAAAGTCTAGAGCCCAGGAATAGATTAAGGGTCTGCAGGCTACTGTAACTGATGTCTTATTTATTATGTCTATAAGAATTCATATTTCCATGGTAATAGGCAAACTCAGAAAAAAATAGTAGTCCTCATATTTCCCAAACTTCTAACACAAAATTTGGAAGGCAACAGAATTCCAGAAGAAGAACTATTGAATCTTACTTAAACTGAAAATAATGATAATTAGTATTTTTCCATCTACCGTGCTTGTCAGGCACATTGTTCTATCTGAAGTACAGACTACAGCATTTAAATAATAGCTTGTCCAATTCCAAAAATACATGTAGACTATTTTAAATATTTGGCAGAAACCCAGGCAAAACTCATGTGGAAATACTATGTCCAATCATGAAATTGCATTTCCTGCCAATCCATGATGCAAGTCATTTATTTACTGGTGACTTGATTTTTTTTAGTTCCATTCTGAGACATAGGAAATAACTGTAAACAAACCCTCCATACCTCTGTATGCTTGGTGTTCATATCAAAGTTAGGTCTGAAAGCACAGCAGATGCAATTCTACTAAAGTTCGTGCTGTTACAAGGCTCTAAGTCAAAGGGTATGGTGTTTGGCTCACAAGTTAGGGAGATATAGGTCAGTACATTTACAGCTCAGAGTAAAATAGAAAGTATTTTGTAACGGTCTTTGAAAACCTACAGAATGTGATGCATAATTAAAAGCAGAAAATACACATGATAGATCAGCTGATGTAAATAAGCATTTCTCAGAGAAGCTAAGTTGCATGCCCTAAGATTTCTGGCTTTGCTTTTATTTTTAAATTGAGCTGTCACATGAATCCTTCCTCAAACATCCTCAAGTGTTTGAAAAACTATCTCACTGTGTGATGGTCACCTTCATGAAACTCTCCTATGCTTTGAAGTTTACAAAAACCTGATGACGAGTACAGCATGGACTATGGCTGTACTGCCATACAGTACCAGTATGCTGGTATTGTGTAATAAAGCAGGATATATGGATACTCAATGTAAATCATCTGGTAAAAGCAAGGAATAGTGAGGTGATAAAGGTTGCTGACAGCAAAGTTATTCAGGATAATCAAATCTACAGTGAGCTGTGAAGAGCTGCAGAAAGCTTTCACATTACTGGAGAGACAGGGTGATAAAATTGCAAATGAAATTCAATGTTGATAAAAGCCAAGTGCTGAGGAAAAAATAACCCTAACTCTACATTTTCTAGTGGTACTCTACCTCTACTTCACTGATACCAGCTGTCATTTTTTCAGAGATGATCTAATTGATACATATTTAACTAAACTCTGAGCAATTGGTCTGTGCTTGTCTTTAGCTTTGAAAGCTGCTGTTTTTCTTTCAGATCTGAATACCTTATGTGCCCAAGAGCCTGGTTTTTATTTTTCAAACTCTACCAGTTGTTTAATGAAAGATATTAGTTCTGCTTACAAATCTCATCCCACTTAACTGCATGTACATAACGAGCTCTTCTCATTATATCCCTTGAAGACATCCTTGTTTTGTCTAGACCCAATCAAGAGCCACTAACGAACTTCATACATTAATGATATGTACATGTTCGCATAAAATATGGCTGTAAATCTGCATGTTTATATAAAATATCAAGTCTGGTGTACTGGAAAGATTCACACACCAATTTATGAAGCGGGTTCCCAGCTGAAAAGAACTTTTTACCCTCCACAAGTCAAGAATTTAAGTGTTCAGCTGAGAGGAGGAGATATTCTGGAGAAGGAGGGCAGTTAATAGCGCAGCAAAAGACAGAACAAATTATCCCTTGAATAAGCCACAGATAATGGGTGTTTCTGCAGGACACAAATTCACAATACATTGCTCCAGAACATCCTAAGAATAAAAATACACAGTGCCATGTCAGCTGCACAAGCCACTTGAAGGGCTGGTAGTAAAGGGAGTGTCTATGGAAAAAAGTCTTCCGTGTGCCAAAAAAGCTCTCCAGCCTCCAGCGATATAGTGGGGAGTATAATTGAACCCAAATAGTCCCAGAGAAGCTTATGACAACTCTAAATTTTATTTTACCACGTTCAGGAAAGTGATGTTAACATCATTGTGAATAGTTCTCGGAAAGTGCCAGCTCAGTGCTCAGCAGCAGTCAGAAAGGCAAATAAAATATTATGAACTATTGGGAAAGGAGCAGAGGACAGAACAGAGAGCATTGTTAGGCCACTGTATAAATATCTGATGTGCCCACAGCTTGAAAACTACATGCAGTTCTGCTTATCTCATCTTTGATGGAACTACTTAAGTACAGGGAAGGTTGTCCAGGATGATGAGGGATGTGGAACAGCTACCATTTAGGAGTAATAAGAACTCACTGGAGAAATGTCTGAGGGAGATAAGGGTGCACCATAGACAAATCCATGGAGGACAGATTAAACATGGAAGTCTGGATACAGCCTCCAGTGTGAGAAATCCTTAAATCGCTAATTGCTGGAAGCAGGAAGGATCTTACTACACTCACCTTGGTTCACTCCTTTCCTAAGAAGACACTGCAGGTGAATGCTGGAAATGGGCTCCAAGGCCAGGATTGCACCTTGACATGGTGCAGTTGAGCTTTTCCTGTGCTAGCATGGACCCACACCAGTACGTTCGGGCACAGAGGAGAGGGACAGGTTTTCTCTCATTTATTGGGGGAAAGTTTGAACTCTACAGTGCTGGAGACGGTTTCTGGATCTATTCCCAGGGTGCTCTGAAAAAGAAGGTCCAAGCCAGAGAGCGCTTGGTCAAAGATCATGTGCATTTAGTGCGTCACTCTGGTTGGTCAAGTCTTCTTTGTGTGTGGGTTTAGGACAAGTTTTGTTCCTCCCAGCTTTTCCAACTACAAAAGACTCTCTCATGTCCCTTGGACAAAGTTTTAGTGCCTTGGTAGGAGATCTTACCACATTACTGAAGGTTAATTACCATAGCAGGACTCCAGGAATGAAATGAGTCCTAGAAACAGACCAGCCCAGCTGCAATAACCACTGCCCTAGGAGTGGCCCAAGAATGAAGAGGCACAAGAAAACTTTGATGATTCCTAGGAAACCAGCAAGCCTTGTTAGCTAACCAGAAGAAATATCACTTAGCAGATGTCTATTTCAAGTGTTGAATGTTCCTGAGAGGAAGCAATGTTTCTTCTTCACATTAGCTCCAACAAAGTGCTAGTCTTCACTACAGTCATTATTAATGTATGCTCTTTGTGCTTCCCAAGAGTGTGGTGGTGGGGAGAATGATTTATATATGCATTTCCTCCCGCTTTGTGGACTAATATTCCTGGTACACAGGAATAATAAATTAGCACCTGACCAAAAAAAAGAAAGAAGTTAAGTATACATTGTCTCAGAAATATTGACACTGAATTTTACCGTCGGGTAATATAGATGAGCCACATGAAAGAGTAGTAATATACATAAACATTTGAGCTCTGTGATTTACACTGTCCCGCTGGAGGTGTTTGAAATGAAACACTAAAAAAAAAATAAAAAAGAAAAATGCAGCAGTAATTAAAGCTTCCAAATGTTGGAGGTTTATTGGTTGAACACGATAAAGAGTTCATTCATAAAACTCCTGGCACTCACAAAACAGTCAAACTATATTCTGTGAAATTATTTTACATTTTACACATTTCTTGTTATATTTTTCCCAGGATGTTTGTGTTTTTCTCTTTGCTCTCTGAGGGAAAGTGGGCCACTCAAGTTATATGATATAGGTACGCTAGAAGTATGGATGCAGGGCTAACTTGCTCTCTACTCACATCGCTGCTGCAATCTGGCCCATATAAGGTGCAGACTGTGAATCCTAGCAGAAACTTAGTTTTGCTTTGTCTGCTCACAGTGGTGTGCTCCCCAGAACACTGAGACTTTAATGTATTTTACTTTTCGAAGCTTGCTGTTCTTTTTTTTCTCTTCCAAGGTAGAATTACAATGAACTAATGCCCTGACATTTTAAATTAGGAAATGGAATAGTTTAAACAGTACAAAATGCTTAGTCTATGCTAACGTATTTAGAAGGGTCACATTTGCCTTTGCTTAGTCTCTCACACTCACACGCACATATCCACACACATCTTGCAAGGACTCAGGAGGAAAATAAAATATTTTTAATTGTATTAGCAGACAGCAGGAACAATCTCATGTCTTTCAGACAGAGGTAAGCTCCATGGGCTAACTGAGATTGAATGGAAGAGAGCTGCCCTTTGTTATGTCTACACAGACATACCTTCAAGCAAGCTCAAAGTCTGCCTTGGCATGCAACCAGCCACTTGAGGGTTGCATCCAAACCTTTGCTCTTTTCCCATTAGAGCCAGCCGACTGGTGGGCAATTTCTGTTGTTGGCAGGGGCAGCTCTGGGGGAGGGAGATGTCAGTCACCATCCCAGCCTGGCACACATCCTGCCAGTCCATGACCAACAGTGCAGCTCTGGAGAGTGAACAAGTGGCTTCTGCGCCATCCTGCCCTGGACTATCTGCTGGGGCTCAAGGGGAGGTGGAAGGGCTCCAGCCTGGACTTGGACCTGGGCACTGCCCATGTGGCAGGAGATGGCGTGTGTTACACATTGTCTGCTCTGGCTCAGTCCTCTGGGAGCGTAACAGCTGAGGAGCGTGAGTTTTAGAGACTTTTCCATTTTGACACAGGCCATGCTAAGAGCTCTTGCAGAGGTCCATGTGAACTAAGCCATCCTGTCTTCTGCCCGTGCTTCTTCCAAAGTCAAATTCCCTTCAGAATTTTAAATAACTCGAGATTGCATCCTGGTCTGAACCTTCTGCAGTGAAACAACAGCAGAAAACTTTTGATGGGAACCACAGGGCCACCGCTCTCAGGATTGAACCTACGGTGCCTGGTCAGAGGCATACCACTAAAGATTCATTTGCATAAAGTAAAGTTCTTGCTCAAATTTAGAAAATTTAGGTAAATTGTAATTCTCAACCTACTGACTTCAAGCAATTAAGCTTTAGAACTTAAATTAACTATTTCTGATTAAACATGATCCATTTTTATAGCTGTGCCAAGTATTTGTTCCAAAGTAAGTATACTGGAATATTCTGAAAACTAATGGACAGTTAAGAATCTTGTTGCTACTTAAAAGACAATTTTTCTCATTTTCACCTTCACATTTAAGAACTCAGTATATCCCCTTTAAAACAATTTCTTTGGTCAAATTACCCCAAATTAACCAAATTTACTGGTTTTGACTTCTAAGAAGGATTCCTTAAAAATTCTTATTTGACAGATTTTTATCTGTTATTGTTTTAATAAAAGAACAGGTAGTTATATCATTCCATCTCTTTTTCTGTTGTTATGACAAAATTATTCTATATGGCTATGGTTTGATCACAGGTGCAGTCTCATCATAAGACTCATACAAGTTTTTTCTGGAAAAGTATAAATTTTAATTTTGAGCAGCATGGCAGTTTTCTTTTGCATCAACACCTTCTTACTTGTATCCAGAAGAACACAATAATCGCCTTCGCCAGATTAAAAAAGAATTTCTGACTTTTATACTTTTTGTGTATTGCAACTTTCCCTCCTCTCCGCAAATGTGCTACAGGACACACTGTGAGTCTTGAAAACTTTGATTCAAATGTCTATAAAGGAACCATGTTTAGAAAGAAAAACTCTCCAAAACAAATTGTTTTGGGGGGGCTAAATCAAATACCCATGGAGGTTCATGAGAACAACTATTGTGGAGTTCAATAGGCTTTGAGTCATGGGGCACAGGCCACTGGTACATGAATGAATAAATGGGGAGGTGAGGAAATTCATTGAATACATCTTTCTAGAGCAGGCTGAGGTTTGCTTTCAGATGTACCAGCCAGCTGGAATACCACGAAAGAGCCCTCAGGTTTTGCTCACACCCAGCATTTTAGGAGACACCACCCTCAGTTGTTATTAAATATACAGTCCCATGGAAGAAGCTTTTAAATGCAAGAAGCCGATTAACAGGCAGATTGTGACATTTAGCTACAGGCCTAAAACAGTGACTGTGCCCTTCTCAGGATAGCTCCAGACAGATGATGCCTGAGGTGGTGCAGTCCCTTCCCCACGGTTTCAAGCCCTGTAGTATGGATGAACTGGTAATCTTCATGGCATCTGGCTGTGCTTTTTCCCACCCAGATTTCCAAATAAATCAGAATTTAATGCATTTTTTGCTTTTTCTTGGCTCTTATTTGGACATTAACACCCAAAGTAAGGATTTGAGGAATACGCACTTTATTAATTCATTTTGCCTGACACAGAGGACTTTCCCCAGGTGTGTGCTGTAATGCTTCTACTGCTATGTTGAATGGGACGGCAGACGGGAGGAAGGAGTTTGTCTTTTCCATTATCAGCTTCCTCCACCTTGAGCTAAAACCACAGGAGCTGATGGGAGAAATCCTTAGAGCTGTCATTAGGAGAATGATGAGAGTTATTAAATCTGATGATTGTCCACTCAAATGAACCACTCCTGGAGACAGTACCTGCAATTGACTGAAGCTTCGAGGGAGGGATGAGCAATAGGGTGTTTTGGGGGAGACTATAATCTTTTGATTAGACTAATTAGGAATCCCCTAAAAAGGAGACAAGCTGTCAGACTGCTCTTTTTAGAGAGCAGGTGGAAAGATATGGAAAAAATTACCAGATTGGATCAAGAGATGAAAAAAATATTCTTCCAGAAAATAACATATGTGCTAGAGAGAGAATGTTTGTTTCCTTACAGTCTTAATCACAAGGAATAAAAGACTATTGGAAAACCAGAGGTAGAGAAAAGACTAACGTTTTAACATTTTTCTTCAAAGTTACATATGGGATCCTTGATAAAGTCTGTAGTCTGCTTCAACTGTAATGTTGGATCCCTGGACCCAGAATAACCATCACAAGAGAGCTGTGGGAAAGAGTGCTCTGAAGTTGAGAAGATTTTTGTGAGGAGGGTCAGATCTGTTTCTAGGAGCCAAAGGCAGGTGACAGTTTATTAAAAGTCCTAAAAGAACCCTGGAAACAAGCAAAGGAAACTAAAGAACCTTAAAACTAAAGAAAAGCCAGAGAAAGGGACAGAGCTGCAGCATACTCAAGTCAAAAAAAGTTTGAAGGTGCATGGGCCCCATGTGGTGGAGACCTCAACTCAGTATTGTCCAGCTGAGGATTTCTAGCTTTTGTTTCCAAATGAAGTCTTTGCAGTTCTGTTCTTGTTTCTGACTTGCTGTTCATGTAGATTTACGGATATTTCTTGATCTCTATAATTAGCATAGCAAAGCACATGAATGTTCCCATTTAGAGCAATGAGTCTATTTGCATGTTTAAATGCTTTATTTGACAGGGTTTATGAACGCAGTCCAGCAGCACTCAGTGAGGACAATGAAAGTCTTTCCCCTGACATGAATGGAGAGTGGTTTGGGTCTGGTAAAGGTAACTATTTATGCTTGCCAGGCTGTTATGGGAAATAAGCACTGTCCTTTTATGAGAAGGAAGTACAATTATACCAAGAAACCATGTCCCTCAGGCTTTCAACATTCTTCCCAATGAATGAAGCCTTATAATTACCACCCCTACCTGTGAGAGCTTGCTAATATTGCATGGGTAAGACTCAGAGTTTAATCTCTCTCTTTCAAAAAAGCAATAACAACAAACAAACCCCTGTGCGCAGCCTGTGGTTTAGAAATGATGCTGTGTTCCTGACACTGTTACCTTACATGCAAATATTTTTCTCTCCTTTGCTGTATGTTTTTTTTTCTTGGTTTGCTCAGCTGGTAACATGAATATGTAGGTGATCTAACACAAATGGCTCAGCTATCCCTGTAGGCATGTCTCACCACAACTTCTTAGGTAAAAGGATCAGAAGGGGATAAAAACCAAAGGATTTACTCCTCAAGAGGCACATTGCTTCTACCTGGGAAGACTGAGTAGCGGACTGAGAATCTTTCGTAGTGCTCAACCATGCCACCCTTCTGTCCAGTTGCTTTGGGCACAAAATATTTTCCCT
Source organism: Nipponia nippon (assembly GCF_047370975.1). Lineage (NCBI taxonomy): Eukaryota > Metazoa > Chordata > Aves > Pelecaniformes > Threskiornithidae > Nipponia > Nipponia nippon. The sequence continues at coordinate 50,053,680 of NW_028262347.1, forward strand.
CACTGTCTGAAACAGGTGCTGTAGCAACTATGAGGTCCTTTCAGAAGAGCTGCTATTGTGAATAACATATTTGCACAAACATGTAAGATATAGAATAAGGTTAATTATTGTATCCTTATTAGAACTATATAGATGTTATGATTCTAGTCTTCCCTTCTGTTCATGGGTTCCAGAGTATTGGGCTAATGGTACTTTGGTGACATAGGTGCTTAATTTTCTGCACCGCCACACCCACACCTCAGCGTCATGAGCAAATTTCCCAGGTAGGGAGGCACATTTGGGAAGTTTGGCCAAACTCAACTCATTCTGGTGAGCTTGCTTGTTTTTGCAAACTAGGATTAGCTATCATTTTATGAACCAATCCAGAAAAAAGCCACAAATATGTGAGAGGTCCTGTTGACTTAAACTATAATTGCCTTGAAATCTCCAGTTGTTTTTCTCACTTACTGACAGAGAACTACTACGCACATGCCTTCTAGTGTCACCAAATTAGACCTTCAAACATACTTCAGTAAAATTTGCCAGGAAAAGAGCTTTGTTGGTTTCCAAGTGAAAAGAACACAGCACCTGATGGCTCTTGACTCCATCTCCACTTTCAGCATAAATCTTCCCCAAGGTGCAAGGGGAAACTGCATTTTCTTTTCCTATTTTGTCTTTGCCAGTGACATTTCAGTTTTCTGCAGCAGTAAGGTGAGTGTGGTGTGAAGGTACAGGATACAAGGCTGGAGGTAGACATTGGGTTTCCAGAAGGACCAGCAGGAGTGAGGTGGGGATCAGCATATATTTTGATGTCCACAACAATAACTGGACCTGCAAGGGCAATTACTCCTGTGCTACCCATCATAATCTTTTACTCAGAAGCTGCAAGGAGGCAGGAGGCATGGCTGCAGCAGCCAATGCTGCCAGTGCAGCCAAACCCAAAGCCATCAAGTGCAGGGAAAGGACATGGTCACTGCTTTCAATGACTGTCACCTTTACCTGTTCTGTCCCTGACTTGTCCCACATTCATCCAGGAAAGTGGATTAACACAACTGTGCAGCATTTGCCATTTAGTTCCTGCAGGACTAGTTCAGTAAACCACATTAATTTATCAGAAGAGAGAATCAACAAATGTTCTTATATGTCTCTATGTAGCAACTACAAAAATTGTTATCGGTACCTCTATGTTGTGATGAGAAGAGAAAAACACCGAGAGGAATCTAACAACCCTAAATTTTAAAAATAATTTGAATAGTATAGAGGATGAGGTCTAGATTCAAATAATCACCAAAGTAAAATGCAGAATACCTGCTGGTCGGGAAGGACTGTGTTCTCTGGGGCAGGAATTTTGTGCAAAATTAAGTGTGCAGCAATGATTGCCATAGGCATAATTTAGTATTGCATTAAACATTAAACATTAAATTACTATAAACCCTAGCTGTCACTTTTTGACCTAACAGTGCTTGACCTTGTAACCTTAAAATTTTTAGAATTTCTTTCTGTTTCTCTACTACTGACCTGGAAAGGCCATTTGTTCTGGAAAAAGGAATTGCAAAAGCATTACAAATTGTCAAGTTATTTTTCAGAAAAATGTTTTTCATACTATGGGACTTAACTTAAATGCCCATTGCTTTCCATTGTTCTGCCCACACTGCAGTTTAAAATTAAAAAAAAAGTCACAAAATAGATCGTAGGGATAATTTATCTTCCTCCTAGATAAGTGTCCTGTCATAGATTTATTTTCCTCTGTTGGATAGGTTTTTCCCCTCTTTGCAAGGTTACTAACACCAACTCAATTTTCCACTTCAGTATTAGTCTTTTAAAATATTGGCTGAACCACAGTTTCAACAGCTAATCATATAGTGTCTTGTGAAATACCTTCATAGGTAGTGGGAGTTTATAAAAAATCTGTGAAAACTACGCAAAGTAAGAGGCTTCCATACCAGAGGTTCTTTTCTTCCCATTGCTGGCAAACATATCTGGGAAACATAGATCTTGTGAGCAAGGATCTAAGAGAGTTTGATTGCTTTGGGGGTTTGTTTTTTCTCCGGTTCTCACAAAATTTCCTAGCAAGTTCGTGGCTTAAAAATATTTTTAACAATTATACTATTAATTTCTAAATTTTATATCATCTGTTACTTCAGTTACAATATTTAAATATTGAAAAGGATTTTATTCTTCTCCTAAGGAATTGTTTCCACAGTGGATGTGCCTGTGGCTCATGTAGCTCATGCTTCAGTAGTGACACTTCATGTTACTTAATTTTCACTTACTGGTTAAGAATTAGCATGGAGTAAACGGGGAAGACTTCACAGAGTCTCTCCTTTGTAAAGAAAGAAGCCCATGCTCAGCTCAGGCAATCCCAGTGAAGTGTGCCTGCTCTACCACAGTCCTGAGGGAAAGTCGGACACCTAAAGGTCCTGTCCATTTGCTGGATGCCAAATTCTTTTCTCAGCCTTTATGTCTGAAACAGTGGCAAGCCTCCAGGGGTTTCCCCTTGCTAAACACGTGAGGTGATGAGCTGAGAGGTGAGGGACTAACTTCTTAGTCTGTGTTAGGAAGTGCAATAGAAATACCACAGCTCAGTGTCTCACCCATTTACTTGCAAGTTCTGATACTAGTTTTGTCTAAACTATGTTTCTTTCTTTGATCTTTCTTTCCTTACAAGAAAGCCTGTTGTACAGAAACCATAGCTATTTGCCAATGAAAACATCATAAAACCCTTTCCAAGTGTGCGAAAAGGAGGTGCTGGCAACAATGGGAGGGGTGAAGGTGGAGACAGACAAAATATAGGATTAAGACTTTTCTTACTGTAATTTATATCTATGATTCCACTGACATCACTGTGTTAGCAGTAGGGCAACATCATTCCCCTTCCCACGGAGCCAGCCCGGCTTTGACCAGGCTCCGGGTCCAGCAGGAAAATATTTTTAAAGACGACTAAGCAGAACAAAACACATCCCACGACTCCTCAGGACAAAATGCGCAGCACTGTGCCCCAATCGGTGGTGCTGGTGAGTGAAGCAAGCGAGGAGGGCTGATGCCAGTACCCCAGCAGTGGGACAGCAGGGTGATGAGGGGCAGCATTGCGAAGGGCAGGCTGGGCTGCAGCATGATGCCACTGGGCATCCCTGCAGGGACCCTCCACTCCTGTGGCTTCCTCAGGGACAGACACTCCAAATCATCTGTCGGTGGCTGTGCCCTGATTCCTCAGTCTCCCCAGCAGGAATGGGTACTGGCAACCCCATCAGATAGGCAAAAGGCACAGCGAGCTTCCTCATGACACCTCCTTGCTCACTGCAGACCTCAGCATGCCTCACTGCTCACTGAACCCGGGCACAACTTTAAACTAGTTAGATTACCTTTACAATGAGGCACAAGTAAGCAAGTGAAAAAAAAAAAAAAAAAAAAGTAATTTTTAACCTTCCCCTCAGTTAAAACCCCTGCTTCCAGAGTTTTGCAAGGTACTCATTTTTTGAAGGAAAAAAGGGTTTTAATGAAAGGGGTTTTTTTCCTAACCCCACCCTGAGAGGCAATGTATTACATCCTTGTAACAAAAATAGGTATTATTAGCTATTGTCTAACCCACTTGAAAGGCTCTGGTGTATTCCCCCAGTGCGAAGGCTTTATTGAAGACTGCAATAAGAAAACTTTGCAGTTTAAGCATTTTCACCCTTGGGACTTAAACTTCCATTTAGATTTTTATTTGCTACAACCCCAAAGAGCATACAATGTCAGTGCCTGAAGAAATGAGGCTTGAGAGGTGATTATAGTTTCATGTGGAACAAGAGCTGTTATGAATTGGAAGACAGATGCTAAAAACTGAGTCAGATAAAGGTACCTACTTTGCACTTGCAAGATAGCACAACGCCTTCTGCTGTGTTGCAATCTTTTAATCTCTGTCAGCACATCTTGTACTACAAAATAAGTGTGGATCATGCATATGGATATATGGGAAATATTTATTTTAAGAAGACTACAAACTGCCATACATACATGTAAAATGTAATTAAGAAGTGCACCATAAAAGAACTACTTGAGGATTACAGAAGCTTAGCAGTATTGAACTGTCATATGCTAAAAATATCTTGCTATCTTGCTCTAGATGACTTTCTGAATTAATTGTACAGACACCAAAACATAACCTAAATACTAGTAATGCCACTTCTTTTCTTTTTCTTTTCTCTGAACCAGTTCCTGTAGATTTATACAGATGTAGAATTTATCTATCATCTACTGTATTTTGATCACAGATACATTCATCTTCAGCATTAGGTTTCAAATTCATGACAAGACCTGTCCAAGGGCAAGTTAAACAAGGAGAAAACCTGGAAAAAGGCATGTGTTGTATATAGATAACCTCAGGGGGCGAGTGGGGAATGACAGCCACAGGGAAGTCTCTTCCTCTTTGCCTTCTTTGCATATGCACTTAGTTGAAGGCCTGTCTCTGAGACTGGGGAAACAACCCACAGGCAGGATGATGTGCTCAGGGGTGTTCCGTGAGTGCCACTGTGAACTCAGCCCACAGTGGTACAGAACCATGTGAGAACCATGAGCTTGCACAGGGCATTTGGTGGTAGCAGGTTTCTGAAGATGCCTCTTCTGGCTCATGAGAGCTGTTACAGGTGGTGAGGCATGGGACGGAAGGAGCTTCGTTTGGCCACAAGAACCCCGAGTAAACTTCCTAGGTGCAAAATTAGCTTATAGGAAGTGATATTTCTGCTACAGTTAATCTGATGATCAAGTAAACAGGATGATCAAGTAAATAGGGGGGTGGGAAGGGTGGGATGTGTCTGCAGGCATTTCATGCTGCTTCTACAGATCAGTTCTTTAGAATAAACTTGCATTTAATTGTTGCTGGCACTGCCAGACCTTTGCTACAAAATCATGCTTGTCCCAGTCTACAATAGTATTACCTGTATAGCTGATTAGATGTTAGGACACGCGCATTTCACTTATCAACAGTTTCCATTTGCCAGTAACTGTGTATTCTGCACCGCGTCACTTCTCAGGTGTCAGTGCAAGGGTTCTGACAGATCTGGATGCCTATGAAACAAATCTGCGAAAAGTACAATGCTTCTCCAAGGTCAGAGAAAGATGTCTGTAACACGTCACCTCTTCCTGCCCACCGATAACAGAAGACAAATGGGGATTAGTTACACTCTAAATCTGGGAAATGCCAGAATAAATTTATCTGTGAATCCTTAATTTGAAGTGGGATCCTCCTTGCCTAGCTCACAGTGTCTTTGTCATCATCCACATGCCCTTTCTGGTCGCTGGTGAGAAACAGTCATTTCCAAAGCACAGTGCATTTTCTCCTCACAGACTCATTTAAAATGGGTCAGATAAATTGCCTTTTAGAAGTGCCTGTTTCTCTCTAGTGACTATAAAGGGAGTCTAGACGATTAGCTCAGAGACAGAAGTCTGTGCTGTAAACTTCTAAATGAGGAGTGAGGAATCTCACCCTTGTATCTATAGGACAGTCACTGCATTGGGCAGACCTTCGCTTCCATCACCTCTGTTCTCCCAGACAAATTCAGTTGTGGCTGTGGGTTATAAACAACAGTTGAAGTGAGATTCCCAGATCTCATTTTTCACTCCACAACCTTAAATTCCTCTGAACTCTCACTTCAGGTATGTACAGCCTTTTCTGAATCTGGCCCTTGCGATCTCTGCAAACTACCATGCTACTGTACAAATAAGACCAGTGGCAGTCTACACTGGTGCACTATGGCCTTTATCTTGGTAAAATATGCATACAGTAAATTTCATTCCTTTGGAGCTGAACTTGGCAAAAAATGTCGCTAATATGGATGGGCTTCTCTGAGCTGTGCAGTAGCATTTTATTACGGCTTTGTTCAAGAGAGTTGCAAACAAGAGTTCTTTGTCCTGCAAGACCAACTGTGTATACATTTTGGAAAACAATTTTCAATGCAAACATTGTTTTTGTTTGCACTAGTATCAGTTCAGTCCACTTTATTGAACTCTTACTCCTCTGTTGCAAAAAAGGCAGGATTTCTACTAGTGTAGGTGGGTGTTACAAATCAGCTCTTCATTACAAGGTTCAGAACTAGTACAAGCATTCACATTTTCATCTACATCACACCTCTGGTGATACATGTGATGCAAATTAAGGTGTCAATGCAATAAAGCATTTGATTAATAGTGTTTAATTTTAAGCACACAAATAGTTATCTGTGTTCAGTAGGGATACTCAGGAAGCATGTGAATAAATGCTTTGTTGGGTTGGCATCTGTATGCCCATAAGAAAAGTTAAAAAAATTGCATCACGTGATGACCTACACACTGACACACATTGCATAGCAGACAGGTAATATATGGATCCAATCAGAGAGAATATAGGGAAGGAAAACTACTAGCTGATACTCAGATATTGTTAGAAAGAAATAGCTCCAGTGGCATGACTCACAATAATCAATGAATTACCAGTCTTTGCATAAGCTGTTTAAGTAGTAGTGCTATGGGCAGATACTGGGGTTTAAAGGAATAGCAGCAGGGATGGAGAACGAGACTGGATTGTGTGCAGAGCACACCAGGAAAGTAACATGAAAGCTGCAAGGGACACAGAATAGTAAAAATGGAGTCAGCTGATGCTATTACCTAGAAGAAAACCAGAACTGGACAACAGATATTACGGGAAGCAGGGGAGAACCTCTGCTCTCTGCAGGTAGATGCTTTTTGTCATCCTACCTTGCAGAATTATTTGCAATCAAGTGGACACAAATCATTAATTTTACAGTGCCTGTTCATGCCAGCTTTCTCCAACTTGACATCAGCATGTTTTTATACAGGTGGGTTTGCAAATCTACTTATTTTTGGTCCTGTTCCTTATGGATTCAGAGGAACTTCTCAGGAAGGTAAAGCTAAAAGGCTGCACACATTTCCAGAACTGAGGGCTCCAGACATATTTTGCCATGTTTATTTATCTGTCACATCCATGTTTCAGCCTCTGTCACTTGTACCATATGATCAGAACAGCAGTATCACTTCAGTTTTCGGAATACAAAGGTTTGCAATGTTTGATGTAGACCACCTACATAAGGTCAAGCCACAACCTTTCCTGTTGATAGATGTGATGGTGACAAATCAAACACTTTCAGAAAGGAGGAATTACTCTCATGAAATAGTGTAATACATAAAAATAAATACATTGAATAAAATGGCTGGTTTTTGCAGGATGTTTTGTACTTGTGACCTTTCAGCATGCCCAGGTACTGCTTTTGAGCCTCCCACTACACCCAAGATGCACAGATAAATACTCAGGTGCGTGTGGTTTTGTAAGTATCTCCAGGATCTGATACCTGCCTTATCTGTTAGCTAAGGAGAGCTGTGAGAAACAGCAAGATTGGCAGCATTACTCTCGATAAACTAGATTATAACATATGCTTCTCTCCTACAGCAATGCTGATGTAGTTCTGGTGGCTGTTGTTTAAGACTGTGATATTACTACCAGGGTATGGGAGTACCCAACTGAGAGTTAGGCTGTAGTCCTGGGTACATATGTCTCAGTGGGAGTGCTGTTGGGAGAACCCAGGCCGCTTGTGACCCTCTACAGCCGCCTCTGTTGTGTCAGCACAGCTGTTCACTCAGATGTGCCATGAATGGGATCAGGGTGAGAAATAGGCCTCGCCACATGGCCAGGCAAACACTGCCCTGGCACAATGGAGAGGAGGGGGCAACCAGAGGGAGGAGGAAGGCCTGGAAATAGGAGAGCAAGGATTTCTTAAAAAGCTCTGTCTGGCCATAGTCTGACCTGCCAGAAGAGATCTGGGGCTTAATCCTGCTGTCACTGAATGAAAACTTGGTCCAGTGCTAAGTAAAACCGATGAAATTTAGTAAATTCAGTGCATTCTGGATCGTATTCTCCAAACAGATGAACCTTTTCTTTTCAGTAACTTGAGAAATTGTCTTTCTAAGGGCAAACAGATAACAATGCAGCATATGAAAGAAAGGTATTCATGTCACAGCTGCTCTGTTTTCTAGTGCTATTCCTTTTTCTCTTAGGTTGTCATTGGCTACTTTTGGTGTGAAATTAAAGAGAGGCTTGTAAACAGCTGCTATGTGCAATATGCTACATGCAGCAAGAATGCACATCATGAGTCATCCACACCCTGTTTTGTCATGTTGGTATTTCCCTCAAACTGTGCCTAAACGATATTTTTTTTAAATCTCTGCCCCCCCCCCCCCCAAAAAAAAAAAAACCAAACCAAACTAAAACAAAACAAAACCAAAACTTATTTTTCAAGGAAAAAAAAATCCTGAAAATGTCAAGTGTTTGCTCAGGCTCTGATCCAACACAATACTAAAACCCTTTTTAAAGTCAACTGCACCCCAAACAGCCTGTTCCTCTTGGTAATCTAGACCTTGTAATGGAAATTCTAGCAGAGCTGTGACTATTACTAATGCACTTAATACATTCGGAGCTCAATTTTGAATGCCTTGAGCACTTAGTCCCCCTGCTAAAGTGGATCAAAGCTGTGGTGGTGCAGCGTAACAGGGGCAGTCCTATAGTCTTTGTGACCTTTTGTGAGCATATGAAAGAGATTGCATTTAATGATTTTAAAATGTCAAGGCCCATTTCAGGCAAAAAGAAAGAAATCAAATTGGGTTTCTGGACTGTGTAAGCTTTTGAAATGTGTCCACGGACATCCTCAGACATAAGACACAGGGCTGAAATATCATGGAGGCTGAATACACTATATTTCAGAATCAGGTCTCAGGGATAGTAATTTCAAAATCCAGGCCTGCAGAATAATAATGTTACAGCACATGCCTGCCATAATTTGCTCTTCAGTTCATTCTGAATTACCTCAGCACAACTGAGTAATTCATCAGTGCATAAAGCATGCAGAGACTGGAAGTGTGAATTATGCATGAAGGATTATTTTGCTCTGATGTTCTGCTGGATGTGTATGTTTGTGCAGCGTACACTGGAAAGCTGCACTAACAGCCTGTGATGACTGGGTGTTGGTTTGTGGAATATATGGGGGTCTTGTGGTGTTTGAAAGCATAGTCAACTGTGATATGACGCTAGTAAGAAAACTGCATCAACAGTATAAATAAATGATGGCTTTAAAATATGAATTATGCCATAAATAAATGATCTCTGCTTCCTCACATTCTCCCTCCATAGAAAGCTAGTTAACCGAATGTGTTATTCACTATCCATAGACAGCCTGACCAAACAAGGTTGTTTACTTCACTGACACAGACAGATCCACCAAAGAGTGCAAACTTGTCATGTAACCAGTAATAAAATATGTGTCGACGAGAATTTGTCTGGCTGGTTCTGGCATGTCTCAGGTTTGAATGAAGCTCTCTTGAGATTTAAAATAAAGGTGCAGAATTAGACTTTTGAAGAAGGAATCCAAGTTAATCATCATAATTAAAAACAATAATGAGAAGTTATTTCTGATGCATTATATAATAATCACATAATAACATGTTAAGATGAAGCTAAAGCTGCAGGCATATATGGGTTGATGTGAGTGCCTATTAACTTTTCAAGAACACTAGCAATGAAAGCAATAGAAAATATAGGAACTGTAGAATTAACATGTTATTTCTTTAACAAGTTAGCTTGACCATCTTAATTGTAAAGCTGGTTGAAGAATACAACTATTGTATGAAACATCTTTAAAAGTTCACAATTATTTTTATTTTATAAACTCTTCAGGAAATTATATTTCTCTATTATTTTAGAACTATTTGAAGATACTACTTGATTTAGCAGATTTCTGGCTTTTGTTGCTTTGCCTTGCATTTTTCTTTTTCACTTCCACCCTGGAAAGCAAGATGGTTCACACAGAGAAGGAAAAGACAGCAAATAGATTTTTCTGTATTTTATTGATAAACTGCATTTAGAAATGCAAGAAGGTAATTTCAAATTAAAAACATCCTTTTTCACAAAAGCCTCAACATACTTTATGTAATTCTGACCTTTTGATTATATCTTGTAAGAAAAAAAATCTGTTAGCTTTTCCTGCTGTATTTTAAATCACTATCTTAATCTACGAATTAGTAATGCCAATTTTGAGGGTAAAACATCTGTGTAAATTTTAAGGAGTGGAAAATGTTTCAATTTTAGCAGTAAACAACTTGTGGCTTTACCCATTCAGCTGCTATTTTCATTCACCTATTCTGTTTAAAAGCAAGTGATCTATTCTTTACTGAAAACAATATTGATAGCTATATCTTTAATCTGCTGTGTAGTTTACTCCCAAAATTTTAGTCCCAGATATTTATTGGGGAAAAAAATACAGACTCCCAATTTATATGGTGCTGGGATCACTGCCAAAGGTAAAATTAATTACTGAGGAAATACATGAGAGAATTTGGAAAAAACAAGAACAGAAACCAGTAGCACTCCCCAGGCTCCCACCCCTAAACCTGCAAGATGCAGGAAAAAATATCCATGGGATGTGTACCAGTCCATGATGACACCTACCAGAAATAACTCATTGCTCACGTGCCAGCTCAGGAACACAAGTAACCCTATATTTGAAACACAGTCATTTCCCGAAAGCTCTGGTACAGTCACTCACTGCAGGAATCACTGCTGGATGGTCATTGTGCCCATGAAAGTCACTCCAGACCAAGATAAACATCTCAGTACTATAATGGTAAGGCAGATGGTCTTACACTGTTGCCACTTTCAACAGGCAGGAAAGGGGTTGCAGTGAGAAAAGGGGACACAGAGATCATCCCCCACAAATACCCACATCAGCAATTACTGGCTGTGGTGGTGAGTTCATGAATGGGGACCAGAGATGGAGACTATTGCACTGTTTTCACCATCACCCCCAAAATAACTGCCCAGTAGTTTAACAAATGCCAGACTCTTGCCTATTTTTAGTTATTTAAGGCAAAATAAGTCACATCATTTATCATAGCGTTTTCTGGCAGGGTAAGCTACAGGCTCTGGGGTAGGATTTGTTTCACCTGCTTTTAGCTATCTGGAAGTAATGAGGCTAGTGTGAGCTAACTGCCTAGCTTCCACCTTATAGTCAATGAACAGACATGGGCATATCCCGAGACTGATTCCTCCTGCTTATATTAAACATCTGTGATTGGCTGGAGGTACCCTTCTTAGCTTAGACCTAATGTCTAATGTTTGCGTTGCTATAGATAGGGTGGCTAAATTCCCACCCTTCAAATCCTGGTTAGATTTTAAAAAACAAACAAACAAAACCCAGTATAAAAGCAAACAAAAACCCCTAGCTGATTGTGACTCCTTGCAAAAATCTGTATATCTTCTTTATTCCCTGGACTATTATGTTTTGTGAAAATTTCTAGGAATCCTTCTGTGATGTAAAAGTTAATAAGTACTTCTAAAAATAGGTATGGCAGAAATAATTCTTTGAGTCCTATGCTGCTCAGCTGGGCTCTGAAAGGGTGTTGGTTATTCTCCAACAGGTTCTCTAGCAAGGACTGACATTAGACATGATTGCCCCAGTGCAGAGAAGTCAAGCAGCCTCCTCTTTCCCCTTGCAGCCAAGGACAGAGCTATCATTTGGCTGCAAACACAGAGGAGGTTGCTACTTCCGATGCTGAAAAGGAGCTGTGACGTATGTTGGCAAGATGAAATTCTGCTCTAATTCCCCTATGCTCTAGTTAGGCCTATGAGAGGAGCCTGTGGTTGCTCTTCTTAAAGGGATGATGTGACCTGCTGTACACTGTGTTCCTGTCTGATCTCCATGTTCATAATGTTTCTATCAGCCGCCACTGGAGTGCACAAGTCCCCAGCACTCACGACCCTCAGCACATCAGCCCCTCCATCATTTAAATTCAGAGGTGGTAACAGTCTTGCAAAAAATCAATAGGTTTTAATAGGTATTTCCTGAGGTTTATTAAGTATCAAACATAACTGAGACATCTACTTATTGTTTTTATTGGCTGTCAATATTGCTTGCTTTTTTTTTTTTTGTTAAACTAAAGCTGTTGTGAGTTAGTCACTGGCAGACTTCTCATTAAAACAATGTTCGCTGCCTCTTTTGTAGATTGCATAGGAAGGCTGCAATAAACACTTCACATTGTGTCACCCATCAGTTGCTGCCGTTGTTACTAATGAAATACTAATGCTCTGATAATGCAGTTGTAAGTCTAATTTACCTCTTAGGTTTTGACATTATTCACCGAATAAAATAGCATTCTGAGAAACCAGTTCCACTGAGCCATGACAATTTACTCCAGCTGAAGATCTGTCCCCCCTACTCTTGAGGTAGTCTTGGACTAGAAAAAAGAGCTGTCTGGCTAATACAAGCATACACTGTAGCCTTTGTCAAAACAGTTTTTATTCTCATCCTATGCAAACCTCAGGCATTATTACAGGGTTTCATAGAACAGATGTTCTTGAATTTGCATAATGACAGACAGACTGCCTTTTCTTTATGAAAGGTCACTAAAAACCAGTGCTACTGTTCAGTCAGTCCTGCCTTCGTTAAGCAAATTTCAGGACAAAACTGCTTTGTCTTCACTTACTGTTTTCATGACCACTGCTTTACATACTTTAATGGGACAAAATTGAGGCCAAATCATTGGCTTATGTCACACCACATGGCTGTCTAGCTTCCCCTAATTCCTAAACATCAGGCATTCTGGTATGATTGTTCAAATAACAGGGTTAAATCCTCAGCTGCTGTAAGACAGACTAATTCCAGTAACACTGGTGAAGCTCCCCTAGTTGATGCTGGCTAAAAGAACCAGCTCTTCAAGAAAACATCCCAAAACTGGGTGCTTGGCCTCAGTTTAAATTAACTTCTTTGTTTATTGGGTGGGGTTTTTTTGCACCAACAAAATTAGAGTGGTATGAAGTTTCTAAGCAGAATCACTATTTCTCATAAAGTTGATTTCTATTTAACAGCATGTACCCCAGTGTATAAGCGAGCTGTTCTTTTCTTTGTGATTTGTATGGGCACATCAAATAGCTGATGGGAAAGTTTTAAATCTTCTACATCTAATGTCTCAATGACAGACAAATTCCATCATGGAGATCCCCAAAGAGAGTGCATGTTTGCCTTCAAGGCAAAAACTGAACTTTGCATTCTAGGCAGCATGCAGCTGGAGAGTTATTGAGAAAGCTGATAAACAGCAAGAGTCCTCATAGAAGGGCTCTGGGAGGGGCAAAACTCCCAGATAATGATAAATGAGCCGCATTGCACTATGCAGTACTATCAAGTCATGCTAAGATGCCCGAGACAGGGGAGGGAAACCCTTTGCCTAAATAGAACATGAAAATAAACACAATTTCAGGCTATGAAATCCCTCAAATGACCAAATAATGGAAGGTGAACCACAAAGTTATATACATTTTTTTCTAGGTAGCAGAGTGTCGGTTTTCAGTGAGATATGCAGTTTTCCACTACGTTTTCTTTTTCCCCGAATTGCACGCTTGCTTTTGCTGTTATACTACCCAGAACTAGATGATGATGTTAAAAATTACCGCTTGCCTGTATTTCAGGTTAATTTAATACAACTAAAAGAACTAATGGCTGGCTTCCACTTATGCAACTGCATGCATGGCTGCCCAGAACAAAGCACATGCTATCAGAATTAGGCAGATACTGCCCAGCCTCTTGAGAGATGAAAAGAGGATAAGGAAAGAGCAGGTTCAGTCCATGAGTTGCTGGACAGTAATTTTGAGGGAACTCTGATTTAAGCAGAAGAATGGGAATTATTGAGAAAGAGGGTGAATCCGGACATGCTGTCCCACTTTCCTTCACTTGACAATCCAACTAAGCTGAGACAAGAGGAGTGGTACACCTGCAAGCTGAAGTGGACACTGTCCCTCAGGTTACACAAACACAAAACAGCTTCTTCTGTTTTCATTGAAGACCCAGTCCCACCGCGCCATGGGGAGCCTAGACTTTCCTCTGCTTCTTTCACATCAGCCATCTTAGTTCTGGTGACCCCAGGTAAGACATTCAGGGACAATTCAGGGAAGGCAGCTGCGTCACCTTATGCATGGAAGGAGAGAGGACACACAGCTCCCTTCCAAGTGTTACTCTGGAGAGAAGGAAGTACAAATAACTTGGCTTGTTTTTTTCTCGGCCAACGGTAAAAACTGTGGCATGATCATGCATCACTCGGAGGATTTGAAAACCATGTTCTTTGCTCAAAGACTATATTTTCTATTTTAACATCCTTTTTGATAGCTCTTCACTTCTCAGACTTGTAAAGTGCACACCAGCAAGGCTCAGAGTAAAGCTCTCCTCTCTGAATTATGCTTTTCTCACCCTTCCCCAGCTGTTCTTTTCTCCTTACCATCCACCTCTATTCTAACAAGGTTCCAAACAACCTTCTAATTCAGTTCCAGGCATGGATGATGAATGGCGCTGAAGTCTAAAGCTCTGCCTAGTTTAGGTTTAAATTCCCTAAAAGGTTCCCCTTTCCCCCAGCTTCATATCCTGATGAATCATCATAAACATTGACATTGGAGTCAGGTGAGTTATATACAACTCTGTACAGTGAGGTGCTGCTGCAAAGTGTTTTCTTAGACCAACATGTGAGATTTGCCTGTCCAATTCATCAGAATTTGTTAACCTTCAGGGAAAGCTGCAAAGCTACTCAGAGACAAAGAACTCTATATAATAACAATAAGTGAGACTACTAGTGACAGGGCCAAACTTCCATTGCCTGTTAGCTTCAAAAGTCCATGTGAATGCAGCACAGCAAACTCACCTGAGCACTGACAGATCGTAAACAGTGAGTCTGATCTTCATGTTGGGAAGTGTGATGGACGCCCACAGACACCCTGCAGCAGTGGCGCAGGCAGCTGGGCAAAACCAAAGGAGGGGTGACGAAGAGTGGAGCAGAATGGGAGATGCAAAGGAGCAGATTTGCAGCCTAGCACCTCACAGGCAATGTCCTTGTCTACTGGAAGCACTGCAGGAGTGATGGCTTCTTCCATCCATGTTTTCTGCACAAGTTGCCATTTGTTGGCTTGGTAAAAGATCAGGCTGTAGCAGCAGTTAGTAAACCCATAGAAAATAATAACATAAATTACTTACAGTTGGGCTTTTACAAAAAGGGGTGAAGACATATCTATTTACAAGAAAATTCCCAGAGTTCCTTAATTAATGCAATATGTATCTTGCTTAAAAATATATAAAAGCACATTAAGCCAACCAACTTTGTACTCACTTAGCAGAATTTTAATATGGGATGCTATATAAAACTGTTCTACCATTTCACAGTCATTTAAGGATAATTTACAT
This sequence comes from Nipponia nippon, assembly GCF_047370975.1. NCBI lineage: Eukaryota > Metazoa > Chordata > Aves > Pelecaniformes > Threskiornithidae > Nipponia > Nipponia nippon. The sequence continues at coordinate 50,068,895 of NW_028262347.1, forward strand.
GGTTCATAAATGTCTGACTGTTTATTCATTAAAGCAAGTACAGGTAGCACTTGTTCTTCAAGTACAAGTTGAATTTATTTGCACTACTAATAAAATAGATTCCAGTAATAGATCATTGGTTTGCATGATAACATAGGAGGTGGAAAACCTCAGGATTTTCTGGTTTCTGATTTAAAAGATGATATAGTAGATGGGAAACTGAAATTAACTTCAAAGTTTTAGATTAAAATATCATTGCCTATTAGATGATGAGCTAGTTTCCCTCCAGTATCTGTTTCCTAATTTTTTTTCTATTAAAAGGCTCTTACAAAGTACAAGATAGAAAGCCTGTGACTACCAGTCCTCCTCACAGATAAAATATTTCATTACACCATGTTTGCAAGTAGTATCTTCTAATAGGTCAGCCAACATTGTTGGAAAAAAGACATTTCAAGATTTGGCTTGCCTGCTTTTATTTCTTTAAAACTGTATCAGTTGACTTAGCAGTAAATATTATCTGTGTTTATAAACTTTGTCTTGCTTATACTCTGAAATCCTCATGGTTACTGTAATAAAACAGACATCTCATTTCAGAAATAAAACAATGATGGGAATGAAGCCTTTTTATTGATTAATCCTGGTGAATAAAAGAAGATATTCTTCTGTTTTAGTGAACTTATTCACATTTATCACTAATGAACAAGTTGTTCTCAAAACATAAGCACAATCCCATAATAAGGTAACATATTTCCAGCATGTGGAAAATTGCCATTTTCTGTTGTGTGAAAGAAAGGCGAAAGCTATATTACAGCTAAGTAAAATATTCATCTTTACTATGATTATAATTTTCTTTTGTTACTGGTTTTTAAAAGTACCAAATATACATGAGATATGTCAGCATTTGGCAACAGAGGAGGCAAAAAGCCAGCTGCAGACAACTATGCCACAGGAAAACTGTGCTCATATTACCCTGCTGAAATTTTTCCTAACTAGAGAAATTCAATTTTTTTCTCTGGAGTCAGCATGCATTCTGTCATTCCTGTAATATTCATCTCTGCCTTCTTTTGATGCCTGAAATTTGACTCTATGCTAGTGTTTAGGCTGGAGATGCTCACTTATGAGTACCAGAAAAATTCTGAAGAATTTAAAAACTGCACTGTCCACTGGCAGAAGAAAACAGAAGTGAAAACAATTATTTACATAGTCATCATATGACAGATGATTTCACAAGTTCAATCCCTGTAGGTCAAATATTAATTTAACTTTCCAGGCTACAATACTGCAGGATATCTGCTGACTGTAAGGCTCCTATTTCAACTACTGAATCTGTGCCTGTTTTCCATGATGCTGGTGTCCCTTTGAAATCAAACCCCTATAAAATTGCTTAAATATGAATTTCAGAAATTGGATTTTAGACACACACAGGAAATGTCTCAGAATTTGCTTATAATGCACATTAAGATCTAACTTTTAGGTGTCTTCTACAGTTCCTAGAAATAAGATTTACTGTTTAATATGTAACAAAAAAAAATCTGTTCGTCATCTCTCAAAAGCTGACTAGCTGCACTGGAATAGGAATGGTATGTGAATGTAACTGAAAAAAGGCCTTTTGCCAGTAGCTGTGGAGGCTGGGCAAGATAGGTAGATAAAGATTTGGCATCACCTGAAATTCGTCACTGAGCTCTTGTTGAGATTTGGAGGAGAGGAAGCTATGCGACAGCCTTGCCTCATTACTCATTTTGATCACAATGACAGCAGGTATTCAGCCAGGAAATAAAGATGTCACATCTTAATATTAAAGTCAGATGGGTATAAAAATCATTTCATATCATGGTGAAGGTAGAGGAAAAGAGGGAGAGATCCCACTAGAAATGCCATGCCACTGATTAAGATGAGATGTTTTGCTGGAATAGGTAAAAAAAGCAAGGGGGGGGGGGGGGGGACAGGAGGAAGGGGTGAGGAGGGCAGTACCTGTGACTGGGAAGAAACAGTGAAATAGCGTTAACATACAGGTAAGAGAATTCTAGCAATATCCAAGTCTAACCAAAAACACTTGAGGAAGAAATTAATGAACATGATCCTAGGACTGGAATGTCTCGCTTCAGAGTGTTTTAAATGAAAAATCAAAAGAATGTGCATCTTCCACTTCCAAGCTCACAGCTGCATTTTTTCAGGCACTTGAAAAAAAGATGCAAAAAATACTTGGGGCTTTAGGCACATTCCCAAAACTTGTAACATAAAAAGTTAAAACATCATTTCTAGCATGCATGTAAAGTTAAAATGATGAGTATAGCAAGAAGCATTTGTCGTGCAATTTGATATTTGTATAAAAAGTCATTTTAAGATTTAGTTGATAGTTGAAACATTATGAAAATTAAAAACTCGTGTACCCTAAGTATTTCAAATTCAGAAATAAGTGTGTCTGGCAGCTTCTTTGTTTATTTCAGTAAAGAAAAAAATGTTCTTGGATAAACAAAAATGTCAGACTAACTTCCCATGCAAAATTAAGCTTAACTGAGCCTGAATATACAGAGCAGAACCAGACTATAAAAGCCCTAGTACCCATTGTGGGAAGGTTCAGTCTATAAAGGTAAGATTGTCTGCTACTTTTGTACCCAGTTTACAAGTTGTTTAAAATCTAAAACTGGCACCACAAATAAAATTGTGATCATGTGCTTCATCTGCAACAGGAGAGCCTTCCTGAGGCTGCTCAGGTCATTTAAACAGAAAGAGATGTCCAAACAGCAGGTTTTTTTCTTCTTTGAAGAAGCCTAGATTGTGAAAAATAAAAGCAAAAAGTCAAAAGAGTCCATTTTTCTCACCTACCTCCTTCACATTTCACCTACACACAGGCATATTTCCGATACGTGTCCATAAACCCTAATTTGAAACCTACTTATTATCTTGAAGGATGCTTAAATATATTGGTCAGGGAGTCTTCTCACCTTAAAGACTTTTTCATCCAGTCCATGCTCAATGGCAAAACAGCACATAAAGAATACAGAATCACAACTGACAATGCTGAGAATGGCCATCATGTCACGTTTTGTCCCCTTTCTGCTTTCCTGTAACTGTTTCAACTGCTCTCCTTGGGGGCTGAGATTTTCTGTTTGCTTACCGCCTGAAGGTTAGTATTTGTTGACTTGTCCTAAAGTTTGAATACAGCCCTGTCAGTTGAAATGGCTTTGAAGAAAAATATCTGCTGTCTCTGTATCTTAAAACAAATTTTTAAAAAAAACAAAACAAAACAAATGACCCACAACCAAAAATCAAAAAGAAAATGAAAAAAGGCTCACCCAAATATTGCTGGCATACAACTCAAAATAGAGAAGTGAAAAACTTTAACACTAGAGCTGAGCAAGCTAAAGAGTGTACATCTTCCGCTGAACCCTGGGGCAGAATTGTGCATGTAGAGGCAGATACTGTGTCACTTGCTAACATAGCTTTGCATTATTAATCACACTACCTACCTGGGTGCATCTTGAGCCTGTAGTTAGTATGGAAGGGAAATATCAAGATCTCTCCCCTAGCCTTTTGCAAAACTGAAACCACTAGAGAGGAAACAGTTTCCACTAATAGCAAGCACCCACGGTGGCAGCATAACAAATGATTGCTCTCTGTGTGTGAAATGAAAAGGACATCAGATGTGCAGGATTGGTTTTCACTGCTGTTAAGCATTCTTTTGGTTAGATATGCTCTCCTGACCCACAGTGCGTAATGAATTTTCCAGTTCCTGATGTGTATGTGTAGCTAAGTCTAGAACTTCTTGCTCTTATGGTTGTTTCAGCACACCAGCAGAATCCAGGTAAATGTCATATATTTTTAACAGTTTTTAGCTGGCTTACTGTGCGGGTCTGAGCACACAGTCCCCATCATGGGACTAATCTGGTCATGCGCTAAGAGCCTGCAATAAGTAATCTGCAGAAGGAGGTCTAACGTTATGCTGACTGGGAGAGTTAGGGTGAAATCATTGTATCTCTGTGATAAGAACATGCATCTTTAATGGATAACATGATACCACATGATTCCCTTTATTGCTATCTGAATATGAAGAAAGAATGAGTATATAGTTTGAGTGGCATAAATAATCCCTTTTGGGTTTTGTTGTGTTCCTTTGCACATGTAGCCTGTTCCCTTGTGAGCAGAGTGTGCTGCTCTGGCTGTTTCAGCCTGAGGTCTAGCTCCAGCAGTGGCACTCTGACTTTTCCTCTGTCTTTTCCATTAGGTTTCTCATTCTCCACCGTACCTGGTTATACAGGCTTTTAGGCAACTGTTTTGTTTCATGTCGTGTCATCATGTTATCCTTTAGAGATGGATAGAGAGATTTCCTTTTATCATACTTCATAAAATGTGAGATGATGTTCCATATATAAAATTATTACCGTCTTCTTTTAAAAACAAGAAAATTAATAGCAAAATAACTATAGACAAATGTGCAAAAATGCATCAGACAAGTGTTTTTAAATACAACTCATGTTGTTATTGATCAATTGGAGTTTGACAGAGTAAATACCAAAATTGAAATGTCTGTTCATGTCTTAGTGTTAACTATTGTCATTTATCAAAACAAAACCAAAAAACCTCATAAACAACAAACAGGATAGTGATTATTCTATAGCTGTATCAAGAGAGTTGCAATGTAACTAATTTAAATGCTGGTAAGGCAAGCATTTTCAAGATTTTTTTTTCATAAAAATATACAGGATCATTGCAGCCATTTTGTTAAGTGAAAAAGGTAAAATGTTCTGCAAGTTACTGCTGAATTATTGCTACTCTGAAAAAAAAACAAGCAAACAAGCAGCACTCTGTTCCTGGGCAGTTTATTCTAATCCATATATGCCGGAGTTGCACATGTTTGTCTGTATAGACAGATGCACACACTGGGTTTGCAGACATGACTGTGAAATGAATAATTCTTCTGGAGTGACAGCAACAAAGCAGATCATTAATCTGCTAATCGCAGAGCCAGAAGGTCTGTAACTATGCTCTTCAGTTATACCAAGTTTTTGTTCTTTGTTACCAATTTCTTCAAAATGAAATGATTGAAAAAATGGCCAGAAGCTAAAAGATCAAACACTGAGCAGGAACGGGGGGGGGGGGGGGGGGGGGGGGCGGGGGGGGGAAAGCAGAGCTAAAAAAAATGCAGAGGATAATCTACTCAAACATGCACAAGTGCAAGTAGTCCATACATTAATGTATGGAAGAAGCTGCTATAGGTATTGTTTTCATTATGGTAAATCCTGCAAGACTCCTCTCACTGTGTATGGCTAGTGGCCATCAGTCCCTCTGGATTCAGACTTACAGTTGTACAGAAAGGAACAATGTAACTTCTTAAACACAAAGGATCATAACTTTCTCATGACTAGTCATGTAAGACAAGTGTCACAAAAGACCTAAGAACTTAAGTCCAGGATCAAAATTGAAGTTCTCAAAGCCTTCATTAAGTTGCTGCCAGTGCTCACAGCACTTAAATACCCACATCTCTGAAGTCTTCACCACTAATACGCTTTGTAAGTATCTATACTTCTATTACTTGGGGCTCTGTACATATTCATGCAAGTCCTGACAAAGCTCAGATGTTTAATCATCTGAGTCGATAGACATACTCTTTCCTCCTCTTAATCCTCAAATAATGTCTCAGGCTATTCATATCCCTAAGTCAGAATCCCAAGAGGGTACAGGCATCTTTCAAAAAATGCAAAATAAATTTAAGATTTGCCCCTGCCCTCAGAAATTCTTGCTCACACAGGCTGCCTTGCTGGTATTGTAGATTCCTCCCTGAGACACTTGGGCTTTTCTAGGGACGAGCTAGATTCTGCTCAACGGCTGAGTGGCTCGAGGCCACTCTTAGGCAACAACAGGGCAGAATAAATGCCTAATTCCCTTAAAGAAGCAGTGCTTGACATAAATGAAACAGATCTGGTATCAGTGAGGAGAAAAATTAAATAATAGACATGAGACTTATGAAAAAGTACAGTCAGTGCCAGGGTCCAGGTGAGAATCCAGAGGGCTTTGGGGTTCAGGTCTCATTTAGGCAGTGCGGTTACATCTCTTGGTGGCCAGTATTCAAACAAGACAGTTGGCTGAGGAAATGGGTTACTACAAGAAACAAAACATGGCCAAGAGGAAGTCCTGACTCCATGGAATTACAATATGGCTTTGGTTCAACCCTCCAAAACTATTCAATCCCTAACACCACTTCTGAAGATCATAAGGATCAAAGCTAGACACCTAATCATTAGGAGATCATTGCATTGTACTTTTACAGGACTAGCAGATAGCCTTTGTAATCTGTATCTTCAAAGTCAGTACAGGTAGATGCTGAGTTAATGAAAGCTGAAGTGAGATTAGTCTTGGTATTTGTTATCTTCCCAAAAATCTGCTATCACATAATAATGAGCTCTTCTGACACTGGAAACAGTCTTTATGCTCTGAGCTAGATCCTGCTGGTATTAGTTAGCATTGCTCTACTGACTTACTGGAGCTTTATCAATTTAATCAAAATGGAAATTTGGTCTGTTAGTTTAGAAAAAGAAGCAGTATCTCCCGATATTACCTAAATATGCATGATTTGGTAAACAGTTGAGTCAGTTCACCTGAAAATAATTGTGTAATTGTTGTGTACTCTACACACTAGTATCTAAAAATTACATGACAAGTTTTACGTTAAGATGTTGCTCTATTATTTAAATCACAAAATATATTTAATTTATTAATGTAACATGAAAATAAGAATGTCAGAGTTTAGCAGAAAATGTAGAGCATGATAAGAAAAAAGAAATCCATCTCTATATATGTGAATTCACAGAATATATTTGAAGATGATAGTCTTCATACCTTGCGAAGTTGTTTCTCACTTTAAAAAATGTGCTGTGATATACGAAGAATAAATAGGTCATAATGGTGGCTAGAGACCAGCTTTGACAGCCACCGCAACCTTCAGAGATAGAAGCACACAAATATAACTTTCATAAATAGAAGCTTATGTTTCTGCTGACCTACCTGACGGACACACTTGTCATGAGTTTTCTTCATTTGGAGATTTTGTGATGTAGACATAACAGAATTTGCTTTTATGGTACCTAAGATGAAAATGAAAATTTTAATATATGCCCTATTTGACCACATATACTTTTAGGAAGTACCAATTAACTGTGCTAAAGTATAACAAGCTGGGGAAACATCCTCACTTTCAACTGGTTGCTGCTGTCTTGCAAACTGTGTTTCTCTAGGCCTCAAAAGCCAGATGGAATTGTATTTTAATGAGGCATTTCACTTCTTATTTGGATCCTGTTGTAGGCAAGTGAAAGAATAAATCACAATACACGTACTCAAATTTATGTATGTAACTGTGAATTAGAATGTGCTCAAGGTCCTTTAGAAAATAATTAACAGTTTTAAAACATTTCAAAGATGATGAGGTTCTCACCTAATGAGCTCCCGGTATGCTGTGAGTGATGAAATACGGCTGGCCTGTAAAGTGAGGTTAAATACTACAGGACAGAAGAGACACAAAAGGCAGTAACTGACCTAGCAGAATTATATGAGGAGGAACAAAGGTAGAACTGCTATGTCAGATTCTTTGCCTTTATAACATCTCCTCTGAAGTTAAGCTCCTTTTCCAGTTTGCTGCCATGTGCATTTCACAAATCAACATTCACAGACCATACAAAAATGTGAATTTTAGCATATGAATCATGAATATTTAATTCTTCTTTTTCATGTTTTTTCAAGAACATTTGACAATTATTTCACAAGACAGATTTTTCCCTAAGTGAAAATGAAAGCCTGCAACAGCTGAACTCAGATATCTGATAAGATGACTGCTGACAGAAGTGTTCGGGGATGCTCAGACTGCTATGCAGAAATGTTCGACGTGTCATTTTTCAGTTGTGATTCTGGATTCACTAAAAAGGCAATTTGCAACATGTAGGTACCAAGGCTTATACAGTGGCATACTTACTTTAGATATATGTGTAGGTACATAAGTGGAGTAAGACACACTCCAAGACTCTTAGAAACCTCCCCAGAACATGTATTTTGGTGCAGTGAGGTGTGGAAGACCTTGGCCCAACCAGGGACTGGATAAGGATGGGTGAAAAGCCTGCAGTGCCTTGACACAACTCGCTGCCTCACCTCTCCACGTGGTCCAGCATAGCTGAGGTTAGTGTGAAATCAATTGCAGGGGAAAATGCCTTTACAGCATGAAGAGAAGGTACTGTCCATACAGAAGGCACTGCAGCAGAGTCCTCTGCTTTGAATTGAGTCTTTAGGCACCTACAACCCCACTTTTGTAATTTACCAATTCTCTAAAATGTATTTCTTGTGGTAATTGTATTAAAGACAGAGTGCTCTGTCAATTTTTAGGGATGTGCGGGAAATGTGAGCTGAAAATCCATCTCCTTGGGTTAGAAAGCTCTGGTGAGACACTGAAAGAAGTTAAAGAACACGGGAGTTTAATAAATACCCTTCATTTTGGTGCTGTGTTATAAAATACATCTGGAATTACAGGCTAGATTTTTGATCTAGGCTTTCTGCAGCTTCAGAATGGCACTAAGGGGCTATAAAACTATATTACAGCTGATCCTGATGAAGCACTTTTATAACAAACTCGTCTTTGAGTTAGCATGAGTAGAAATAAACCTGTGTCTCAGTTCTTTCTGAAGCCCCGTGGCATAAGAGGGATGACCAGGGAGTTGACCTAAACACCAGGGTGGGCAGGAAGAAGCCGTACATTGAGCTTTATAAAAGCAATTTTAGCCAGTCAAACAGGAATAATGAAAATCTTTTCAGAGGCAGAGGCTGCCTCACACTCTCGCTCGACTCAGAGACAATTAAAAAGCTGTCCCTACCACACAGACAGACCAGCATCTCAGCAGCCAAAGGCAGGGCTATCACCTGCTGAGTAGGTAGGTCAGCGGAGACCCTTTGCTGCTCCTAAAAAGGCATGTTGTTTATAAAGCTCACAAGATCATTAGAGTCTCATTCTGGGGCCCTTGAGGTATTTCATCATAAAACACCCTTAGTGAGTTAGAATAAGTCAATATTATCAATAGTCATCACCTCCCCACTCCACATGATATATAAATAAGGAAGGAAACAACAATTGCAGTCATCCACCTTGATCTTCTTCCTAACATGAGCCGTAGCACTGTCCTGAAGTCTTAACCTCTCTGACCTTTTCACCATAAAAATACAAAATTACATCAGGCCTCCATTTGGCCCAACATATTGTTATTTATTTCTATTAATGTCTTATCTGGAAATCATGACTGAGATAAGATGGCAGGCAGTGTACAACGAGGGCTTGAGTCATCTCACCTAACTTTAACTACCTATAATTTAATATCTGATTTAAAGTGTTGTCAACGGGAAGAGGGAGGGAGTGAGAGGAACGTCCAGAGAGTAATTCATGTTATTCCACTCTTAGACAAGAAAGATAAATCATCCTCTGAAAGTCTCTCTCTCTCTCTCTTAAATGTACAGGGAATCTGGATAAGTAACTGAAATGAGATTTCTCACTTTTTGAAGGCTAATGTACAGTGAAGTGAGTCTCGCATAACTGACTAAAAAGCTTGCAGTCTAAATGAGGTAGACCACAGATAGGAAGGAAAACAATTATGCAGAGATGAGAAGTGATTTGCCTAGCGTAACACAATGGCTTTCTCAGGTGTTTCTTCCCAGCAGACTATCATCGTTTGGCCCATTCTGCCCCTTCACCAGGTTTTATCAATGTCATGCAGTAAGACACAAGAAACACAGTAAAAAGAGTCCTTCAATTTGTCACCTGCACAGTTAGGTAATAAGATGACTAGCCAGTTTTCGCAAACATTTCTACACAGTTTTCAAATATAATTTGTCCCTTTCCAAGTAAAAGAGGTGGAACTGAATGAAGTATAATAACTTGCCCAGTTTACTGCAATGTTTTTAAACCTTTACTATTGCTATGTGGGATTTTCAAAGTAATTTCCAAAATTATTTCCAAAAGGCAGTTCCAGTTACGTTGGAGATGATAGAAAAAGACTTAATTAATCCTGCTGGCTCTCTTCTTTCACACAGAATATTTAAATATACAGATTTTCACTGCAGATGACAACTTCATTGTGTCAAGGCCTCATCTGATGCTTACTGAAGTAAAATTAAAAAATATTTTAAAAACCTCAAATTTATTTCACTGACCTTCAGATGAGACTCTGTGACTCTTCAAAAAATTCATTGTATTTCTTGAACTTAATCACAAAACTTAGGGGGGCAAACTTCCTAAACTGTTGCCTGGCTCCTTAAAACATAATCAGTCACTGAAATGTAACCTAATTTTCAAAATAATATTGCATGGAACACCTCCTCCCTGTGATGTCAAAAATACCTTTGCCAGAAAATACAAATTTCTTTGCAGAATACTAAAGAAATCTCATACTATTGCTGAATGTGTCATCAAACTACTTTTTCAGGATTGATAAATAGAAGATTGAAGGAGGAATGCCAAGTATTCATACAAACGTCAAAAATCCAAAATAACTTTATTCATCCACAAAGGTATCTTATCAGTCAGAATGGATGCTCCAGTAAATATGTGTGCTGAAGACATAACTCCACTAATAAAACCAAACAACTTTCAATACTATTACAAAACAAATGTACAGAAACATTATCAAATGAATGACAATATTGTATAAATCAATGGTGTGTCCTTGTCTGGAATACTATGTTTAACAAAAGAAGCTGTTGCAGAAATAGATGGACTTGTGTGGAATACGAATAAGCAATGTTACTGAAAACATAGAGTTTGGGTGCATGAGAATAGAATGGGTAATATAAAGATACACCAAAAAACCCCAAACACACAATTACTTCCTGAAAATACAAATCACTTTCTGGTTTACATGAAACAGGAATTTGCTCCAGCTGTACTCATGTTTCTGTAACGTTTGTTTTCTGTAAATTTTCTAGCCATCTAATTCTTGTAAGACTTCTTGTAAGAAAAAGAATTTTAATAAACTATATGAATAGAAAAAAGAAAAAATCATGTAAAAGTGATTTAATATTAAGGCCGTTAGTTTTTATCAGCAACATAGCTTCAACAGGACATTTAAGAATTGCCTGCATAGTCCATAGTTTACAGGTTGGGATGTCCAACTCTTTTTTTTTTTTTTTTTTTTTTTTTTTCAGAAATCTGGCCCTGAGTGAAAGCTTACTTATTCATTCTTAGTACAATGCTGAGTGCATGTGAGAGGTCTCTGAGAGCATGTAGCTGGCAAACTCATTAAGGAGTACGAAATCAGATCATTTCAGTGCTGTTTGCTCTGATGGCATCTCAGGTCTGAGCATACAAAACAGTGCAATGATGTGTTTGAGCTTACGTTGGTTTGCTAATATCAGCTAAATAAGTATCTGGACATGAAGCATTCATTGCCTTCATCAAACTACAGCCCAGCAGCCCAGGAGTAGTCTGGAGGATGTCAGCAGCAGGGAGGAATTCATTACAGTCCTCTACAATGTCCCTTTCCTCAGCAGTCTGTGACTCACAGCTCCTGTTTTTATTTTCTCCTTCACAGCAGCCAATTTAGAGACAAGCAATCTCTGATCCAAATAATAGCAACTATTTCTAGCTGTTTGATGGCATTTAGCTACAGTTTCGTGCTGTTTCCCTCAGCCAAAAAGTCTCTCAGCTCTGTAGTAAACACTGGTCCTTGTCCCCTGAGCTCTCTGGCTCTTGCTACCAGTGGGATCCCAGGCTTCCTCCTCCAGCCTCTGAGGGGCAGTGACATGGATGTGGGGGCAACAACATGCCTGTAGAGTACAAAGGAGCGCAGTTTGGTAGGAGAAGCCAGAAACATCCTCAAGCTGCATGAGGCTCTTGCCGGACATCTCTCTTTCATTGCAGGTCTTGCCTTTCCAATACTGGGGGGCAACCGCCCACTGAGAGCTGAGCTATAGGAGCACAGCCTGAGACAGAACCATGCCATGACAGGCTGTGCTGTGAATCCCAATGACTGATCAATGGAGCAAGCCAAAATTAAGAGATGTATTTGCTGAAAAGTGGGTGATTTTTATACGTACCTACTTACATCCATGTATATATATGTGTGCATGTTTATGTATGCATAGCTATGCATATGCATATATGTATACAAGCTAAAAAATGGGGTTTGTACAGAATAAATCAGTTTGTTACCTCCTCTTACAAATGACCAAAAAGAGGGCTAGGAGAATTTAGAAACTGCTACAACATGCTGGTTTTGGTGGGCTGGTTTGGGCTTTTGAGGGGAGGGCAGGAGTGATTCAGTTTTTCACTTAGGCATTTTTGGAGGGAGATAAAGTCTTCTAAAATAGTATTTTATTTTAAAAACAGGGATAAAATTCCAATGTTTTAGATCAAACCAAAATGTTAACTCATCAAAAAAGGCAGGGCAGCTCTCCTTTCTTTCAGGATTTTTGCCTGGAACACTGTGATGCATTTCGTGAACTCTGAGGAAAAGCTGGAAGGAATGCAATTCTCTCACAGGGATACACAGCCTATAATGTTCAGAATATACTGCTTAGCTAGCTGGGAACCAGGCTTCTCCCTCAGGTAAAGAGAGCTAATATCTAGAGCTGGACAAAGTACAGATCAGAACGTTCCTGTTGGATCCTGATCCCCGAGGGATGAGGTGGGCCTCTGAAAGATGTGAAGTCCAAAGAATGGATAGCTTTTAAGCTGATAGCAGCACCACTGGCTCTGTAGCACTCACGTTACTGTTTCAACAATATCTGAGGGCCAGACAACTATTAATCTCTGAGTTGGAGCACTGCTTGTTGTTTATCTGCTGTCAGGTTTACTTGCTGCCAGATTTCTGAACTGCTGTTCTTCCAAAGCTTGGAGGACACATATGATGATCACTAGTGATGGAAGTGACACTTTAAAATGCCTGGTATTAAAGCAATTCATTCAGTAGCCCAGTTCTGTAATAGTGTTTTTGAAAATGTTTGTATTTATGTTTTACATCTGGCTATAAGATCTAAGGTATTTACCCAACCAGTAGCCCATTTTGGTCACCGATGGTTTCACGGTAGAGACACAGAAATCAGTTCTCAAAAAAAAAAGCTCATGGAATAATGTGTGCGTATCTGTGATAAATAACAGAACAGAACATGGTAAGCTGAAGCACTGTATTTAAATACACAACTGCACAGGCAAAAACATATTTTTCATTAAGAATCAGGGTAAAGTTCTTGTCTACTATTTCTCTTAACAGTATTTCAAATACTATTCATTATATTTTACATTATTCATTTTTCTACAACTCTTTCTTAAAGACAACTGGGAACTACTAGCAATAATTTATCAGAGTTTAGAACAGTAATTAAGTTGAATTGTGTAACATATTTTTGATGACTGGAGCTCTGACCTGTGTTCCAGGAATGAGTCACCCTGAGCAGTACAAAAAGACGGTTGTGCTAGATATATACAATATTGTCTCATTATCTTCTTTCCTCATTAATGCCAGAAATTCATTCATATTTCAGGTATTAGTGGTTCATTTTTACAGACTCTAGACGTGGTGATGACCCCTCTTTGACTCCATGGTGCTATATTCTGCTGCACAGAGAACTACAATCTATGTAAATATTTAAATGTTCAGAAGATTTTTATTTGCTGGCACTGTGTGCTCAGTGCGCATTGATCTTATTGCAAAGGAAGGGCAGTATTACATACCCTCAACCACGCACTACACTGTTTTTAAAATTTTTACTCCTTTGTTGCTGTTTTTTGTACCTCTGTTTAATCTAAAGCAAAGTTATAATGACTGAAAGAATATGGAAAGCTGCATAACAATAATCAGTATCCATGGCAGTTTCCTAATTTGTGTAATTCTCCTGTCGCACTGAAACATACGGATCCCTTTCTTTCTCCTCCCATCCCGCCTAAATTAAAGTTTTAGTACTTAATTAAAGTTAATTTCTGAGGACTGACTGCTTGACTCATCTTCAAAGCTGTTAATAGATTTAGATCAAAATCTTCGAAGCATAATAGGCAGTATAGTTGAAAAATTAACTTTTCAAAACGAAAAACTCTCCATCAGTTTTTCTCATTTTTTAAATGAATTTAAAAGGAAAAAAATGTTCTTTTAGCTAAAGTGTGTATATTTTATTTGCTTTTCCTTTACTTTCCTCCTTGTAAAAGCAAAACAGGAGAAGGCGGGGGGGGAGATAAACGCAGAAGTAAGCAACAGCTATAAAGCTTCACAAAAACATTTCAAAACATGTTTCAAAAAAGTTCTCTGTGTAATATTAATGAAAAATTAAAGGGGATGTCTGTCTTCATTATTTGTGCAAATGAATGAGTGAATTTTCTGAAAAACTTAAATGAATTTTAACCTGTTATTGGGAAACATTTCTTCTTGTTTTTAGGACGCTGTGACTGAAAGAGGGCTCATCAATTACCAGTTTTCTCTCCAACACAAAGACTAGGTGGGAATTTGTTTAAATTTTGTTTTGAAACAAATTGAGAAAGGATCTTGATAGCCCTGGAGTGTTCCATCTTAGCCTTTATCTGGAACAGAATGTCTGTATTTTCCACTCAAAATGACCTTGTTCTATTTTCTTTTTTTTTTTTTTTTTTAATGTCCTATGACAACAACCACTGCTCTTCGTCAGACCTGACTTTTCCACATCCCAGGCTGGCCAGCTCTGTTTCAAAGACTGACTCTGTTGGACTGCAAAATGATAAACACCTATACTTATTTGATTTTAATCTGCTAATATTCTTTTATTTTTAAAAATAACATGTGTCTCCCTGTATTGTTATCTCATAATTCAGTAACTGCCTGCCTTTGGCCAGTCACAAGAGCTTTCTGCTGGTTACTTTATTTTGGCAAGGTTTAGAGATGGATGTGAGTAAGAAAGGACTTCTGTCTCTTCATCTGTTTGCCCCACTTTTTTTGTAAAATAAAGGCCATCTGGATTTTATTTTGCACTGAAGAATGTACAGCATGTACAGAATTTGTTTTCCATGTGAGAGACAGCATTCAGTTACGACTGCTTGGATTGTAAGCCTGCAAATGTTTGTGGCAAAATACCTGGCTTCAAGTTCTGCTTTCTAAAAAGAAATGTGAGCTAAGCCTGATCTTGGGGATGAAGGGGAGGGAGGGGGTGAAATGCCATGTTGGAGAGCCTGAGAGTTTCATATAACCCATGTTCAACCATTAATGTGCTGCCCTGAACTTCGCATGGCCCATCTTAATAACACGCAGACTCCTATAATCATGTGGCAGTTCTGGTGAGAACAGATCAAAACCTCAAATAAGACATATAATGACTTTAAGCCAGAGGAGGAAAAAAACAGCTAAAAACCAGCTTGAGGAAAGTATAAATTTAGCCTGTGGTGTACTATGTACTCAAGGCATGCTGTCAGAGAGGGGTGTGGTTTGTTATTGTGAACTTTTCTGCTTTGCAATAACAACTCTCCCAGCAATCCTTGCTGTAGTAATCATCACCATCATCATCATCATTCAGAAAGAACATCCGGGCTCTGTGGGGAATATTGTGGAAATAATATAGATATGATACATTTTTGCATCTCAATTGTTATGTGCATATACTTAAGAAAACTTGTTCAAAAGGTTGATGGTGGCTTACATGGAAGGTGCTGCCTCTTCCAGGAGCATGGCATTGCCCAAGTAAGAAGGGAAGCACAGTCATGTTCTGCCCCCATCATCCCCAGCATCCTGGCACGCTTTGAGGTACAAAGAGCCCAGTCCTATAAGGACTTCACTGAGCTAGCCTCTGCATTTCTAACTTTCTGGGGGAGAACAGACCTTGTTAATCTACCAAAGTGCAAGACTAGCTCATTATTCCCCCTTAGAGACAGGGCAAAATGCCATAGTCCTAAAACTGAATGTAAAGGCAATTCAAGAAATCATCTGATATTCTGTGAAGTAAGGGAACAAGCTGTGCTGGAGGACCCAAGCAGTAGGCCCAGGTTAATTCTGAAAGATTGCTGTATACTTAAGTCTGGCCCAGGTGTTTGCATCCAAACTTACCTCTAAAATAAAGCACTACTTGAAAGTTTAGGTACTGGAAAGAGGGAGGGATGGTTTGACACATTCCTTTCTCTCTTGACCTGCTTCAATGCTATCCAAGCTAACTGAGAATAAGAAAAAGAAAGAAAGAAAGAAAGAAAGAAAGAAAGAAAGAAAGAAAGAAAGAAAGAAAGAAAGAAAGAAAGAAAGAAAGAAAGAAAGAAAGAAAGAAAGAAAGAAAGAAAGAAGGAAGGAAGGAAGGAAGGAAGGAAGAGAAAAAAAGAAAGAAAAGAGAGGGAGGGTGGGAGAGAAAAGAGATGCAGTTCAAAAAGAAGTATTTCAGAGGTGGAACAAAAATTTATAAGCTACATGCCTGCTGGACATACTTGACCAGTCCTGAGGAGAAGCTCCCAAAGCAGCAGCAGTAAGAATGCGTCAGGCTGAGCTCTCCTACACTCACTCCAACTCGTGTTCCGCAAGTCTACAACCTGGGGACAGCAGCCGTTTTAGCCCATTGCAGCCATTTTAAATCCAATTGTTTGGTCTAAACTGAGCATTTAGGCTTCCCCCTACAACCAAGAGCAAAAAAACGGCACTTCTAGAGGGGGATTCTGAGGTAGATGTCTGGACAGGACAGGGTCTGTTGCTGTCTGGACATTGTCCGTAATGGACATCTTGGCAACTGGCAAGACTAGTTTTTGAAATGCTAAGGAGTCTTCTCTCACAGAGATACTCACAGGATGCAGGACCCATAAAAGAGTTCAGGAAGTTCAGCTGCTGTTGATTATAAGATTTCTTTTGCTTTTTTCAAGTGTATATCAGTCAACAGCTTTAAAACCTCTTCGTTTTCTTTCAGCTACCACTTAATGGTACATTGCTGACATGCATGTTTCACACAACTTGTTTTTCAAACTGCATCACTCATAAAGCATTGGTTAGCCTTCCCTCAGTCCCAGCCAGAATGGAAACATTTCTCCCTGTATAGCATATTCCCATTTCTCCCAGAGATGATTTAATACATTAATAATCCATTATTTAATGTTATCAATCATTTATCTCTCACACATATAATCACAATTATTATCAGGCTACATATTTTAAAGATATGTTTGATCTGTTCCTTGTGGTGGGTTTCACAAAATTGCTGCCAAAAAATGCTGAGGCAGTTTGTGGGAAGCTACAAAAAGTTCAGCCTGCACAGTCTGCTTCATTAGGTTTAAGATTATATTTTGGTTTTAAACTCAAACAGTCCTCACTGAAATGCCATCAATCAAGATAACAAATGAATTTTTAAATGCCATATGTTCTCCAAGTGGAATTTTAATGAGATATTAAAATGTACTTTAAAGCTCAGGTTATACACAAATATCTTAACATCAAATATCTCAGTGTCATACAAAATATTTGACTAAGTCAAACATCTATATG
The DNA here is from genome assembly GCF_047370975.1 of Nipponia nippon. NCBI lineage: Eukaryota > Metazoa > Chordata > Aves > Pelecaniformes > Threskiornithidae > Nipponia > Nipponia nippon. Next base: position 50,086,303 of record NW_028262347.1, read on the forward strand.
AGAGTTTATGGCTTGTTTTAATGCGAAATGTGTTTCCTGGTGGAAGATAAAGCTAAATAGATTTATCCTCTTGAAGAGAGTGATACTTTTGTAGAAGCCACCTCTTTTAATACTAAACTCACCTCTTTTAATAGTAAACATTAATCTGACAATGACAGCTAGTGAGAATTTCTGCTTTTTTTTGTGAAGAATTACATGGACTCGATCTTAAAGATCTTCATCACTCCATCATTTTTGTCTTATCCAGTATTTATAGCTTCTTCTTTAGGCAGTAAGATTTTAGATGTGGTTTTCTGTATGTCTTAGAGCAAATTGGTACTTCATCTTATGGAATTATCTTCATTTTCCTCTAGTCTGTGTGCCTCATAATAATAACAGCAATCAATTACTTATTTCAAAACTGGTGTTATTTATTCATTTGGAGTATTCAGAACCTGACAAGGCTTGAACTGCCAGCCTCTCACAGGCCTCCCGTTCCTGGCTTTAAGGCTGACTGCCAGGTCTGCTAGTAGTGTTACGTGCTGTGGGGTGCTGGTCATGCATCAAGCAGAGCTTGCGCAGCAACTCATGTCCTGCTTACAGTCACAGAGGGTATTTAATGGGGATCCCGCATTTCCTTCAATTACCAAGGAGGAGCTGATGCCATCTTTTCCTCACTTATTGTAAGCTCCAAAGGACAACTGTGGGAACTATACAGCATCTTTTTGAATGCAACAGCTTATCATACAAAGAGCCTGTAGAAACCGTATCAATCACTGTATTTCAAGTTGTGTTCCTCTTGAGAAATGAAGAAAGTAACCATGGGAAATGTACCAACAGATGAGGGAATTTTCCCCACCAGCAAGTAGAGTTGTTTTTTCCTCCTTGTGCAGTGAAAGCTCTTCACAGTACTTGCTACATTGGTAGTTCTTGCCAAAATTTTCTCATGTGCTCTTAAAGAGCTCAAATAATGCTGTAAGTAAAGCTATTGAGGAATTTACATGTGTGTGTATATAAAAACACAAAAATAGTATACTTTTTAGAATCTGAAAATGCATCAGTTTCAGTGAAGGTTTATTGGGGAAACTAGCTCTCAGATTGAAGCTGGAATTTCAAGTGGGGAATGAAGGGAGGAGACAAACAGGCTCTAATAATATTTACTCAAATAAAAGATAACTTGGTGCCAGGGCATTTTTTCTGGGTGTGAAAAATCCCAGTTTTTGTCTGTGGCCTGAATGACAGAAAATTTGCCTTTCTTCATGATTTGGGCATTATTTTCTCAGTTTGATTTGGTTTAGTTTGGTTTAGGAAGAGTAAGGGTTATTGCTGGTTTTCTTCACTGAAAACCTGCAGTTAGTTGAGATTTTGTCCTAAAGCAGAATAGAGGGGGAAAAAAAAGAAAAAAAAAAAGGAAAAAAAGCACCTCGGACTGGAAAGTTTCATGGGACAGGAAAATTATTTCCTGCTTAGCCTGACTAGTAAGAGCTGGCAAAAGCTCCACAGCTGCTCTGGAGTGTCTCCCTGGTGCGGGGAGTTAAACACATCAGAGGGAAAGGAACACAGCATGAGTAACACGATGAATATTCATGACCTGGATGTGGGTCTTGGAGTCAGCAGAAGCAAGCTCCTGCCAGATGTGAGGGTTCAGCCCAGACGAAGGGGACTTTCAAAGAATCCTGTGGAAAATCTGTTGTGCTCCTACTGACTGAAAGAGTTCCTGTCTCTTCTAGCTGATGACTCAATAAAATGATTTTTGCTTTAAATTTAAGAAGAACACAACTGGGTCTAGTGTATGTGTGCAAGCTTGTAGAAGTGAATGAAACCAAGTGGAGAGCCCAAGTAAATATTTTTCTTCATCCTTTGAGTGCTATGAGGTGATTCGGACACCTATGCTGCATTTATTTTCTGGTACTGACACAGCTAGTGCTGCTGGTAACCCCTAAGTTCAATAAAAGCTTTTTACTTGCTTTCTTTACTGTGTCCTTGTTATTTATTGTTAACCTGTGAGTGCTTTCAGGCTTATAAGACAGAATCTTAGTGAGTGTGGAAACAGCCCTGTTGGCTGGCCTAGAGCAGTTGCCGCATCCCAACACGTGCACAAAGACAGCCCTGAGCAGGGCTCACGGTGGTCGAAACTGCAGAGCCACCTCAGCCTTGCCCAGTGGAGCTTTGCTTTTCCCCTCTCCTAATCGTTTCCTGCCCCCTCTACCCCCTTCCAAGTGTGTGGGCCTAGAAAGTACTGGCAGTCCCTCACTTCATTGTACGTCTGGGCTACATATTATTTACATTACAGTAGCTGCAAAACAGCTCCAGTTGGGACTAAGTCTTTTTTTTTTTTTTTTCTTAAACACTGAACAAATAAGAATGGAAATTTTTGGGTCTAAAGAGATCACAATCATGAACTACAAGAGCGGCTATGACAAAAAGAGCCAGGGAAAAGGGGAGGGGAGATAAAAATGAGAGCTAGAGAGAACAAATGAACAAGTGCAAGCTTGGCTTTGATCTCAGACTTACTCCCAAGAGTTTTTTTTAACACATTTGTTAAATTTTAGCATGCTAAGCTACTATTTTCTTCTGAACTGGAATCAACATCAATGCTAGAATCATCTGATGTGTGTCACTGGGAACTGTAAGCAGATTGGAGAGCCATGCTCCACCTAAAACTGCTGCTCGTCACATTATTCTTCTTATTCTGGCACAATTAGCAGAGAAACAATGTTTGAGTAACTTGTTCTGTAATCTGTTAGACAAAGTGATCTGATACATTAACTATCGCATGCTGTTTATCCACATGGAAATAATAACAAGAGCCAAAACAGATCAAAAATGTCTCAGGAAGAAGAGGCAAAAGAATTTGGCTTTATGATCTGCCCTCACAATCCTTTCGGTCATGGATAAAGGACCAAAAAAGTACAAATGTGTTCTGAAATTTAATGCATGGTGAAAAGTTGGTATCACAATGAAGACCTTGATTTTCTCAATAATTCTACCTCCTACTGGTAACAATGCTGTCCACCTTTGAAAAACACGAAATATATCATTGTACATAGGCTTTGCTAACCTTATTGGGGTTGTTTTAGGATAAACTGAATGAAACTTCTAAGAAGAGCCCATTGGTCACTTATGATGACAGGATCAGAAGAGGAACAAAAGAAAGTGTAGTGGTTAAATGGGCTGAAAACTTTGTGTGTGTGTAGACCACTGAAAGAATAAACAGAAAGAAATTATACTCTTGCAACATGATAAAAAATGTGATTTTCCTGGCATAATAAAGAGTGGGGTAATTCATATGCTGAAAAATTGCTAGAAGGAAAACAGATTGTTCATTAAGGACATGTGGGAAAGTGAGGAAGGGTGATTTGAAATCACAGGGTAAACCTGATGAACTAGGGTTAACAATGGAAAGGGGAATAAACATGGGGACTACAACGAAGGAGGAGGCAGATCACCATGAACAGATGATCAAGAGGATGAAGTTTTATGTAAGCTGTCTATCAAAAGGACAGGGTCTACTTGGAGGATTTTAATTACTCACCTTTTCATTGGGAAAAAACAGCATGATATGGACAGGTGATAATTCTGGGTGTGCTGGAAGCAGTGAGAGGCAAGAATTCAAGTAAGGAAGGACTAGCTGAGAATAAAAAGATGGTAGGCAACTTAGGTGAAAATCACTGAAATTGTAAGAGTTCATGATCTTTACAAAGAAAGGGAAGGGAATAGCAAAAATGCCAGTGAAATTCAAGAGGCAGACTTCATACATTCAGAGACTGCAAGATAAAATCCCAAAAGAGACAAGAGACAATTAAAAAAAAACCCAAACAGGTAAGGAGAGCCAGCAATTTCCTGAACAATGGTAAGGACCCAGGTACAAGCTATCTCAATGTGGAGAGAGAATCAAAAGCATAGATGGAGCCCTGCTGTCTAAAATCACAGGTTCTTCAATGATCTCAAACCTAAGAGTGGCACAGTAAGAAAGTGGAAACTAGGCAGAGTAATAAGGATGAGTATGAAAGAAGAGCACAGGCATGTGGAGACAAGAGAAGAAAGGGCACTGTACAGAATTAACAAAGAGAGGTGAGTCATAGTCATTCAGTAATAAGATCAATAGTAAGAAGAAGAAAAGGTGACAGAAGAATTAAGAAAGCTGAAATATTTAATTCCTGTTTTGTTCCATTCTTCAATAAGAAGGTCAATGGCAATCATGCAGATATGTTTAATGTCAGTAACATGGGAATGAGATGTCAGGCTGGAATAGGGAAAGAAAAGGATAGAGAATAGACCAGGCTAGAGTATTTACATAAGCTGGATTGCTTTAGATCAACAAATTCTGATGAAATTTGCCCTAGGGGACTTAGACAACTGGCTGAAACAGTCCTCAGGGACATTATTTGTTATCTTATGTAATCTGAGGAGAGCAGGTGTGGGTCCAGAAGACTGAAAAAGGCAAACTTCGATCCAGTTGTAGCTGGAAAATTAAAATAAATATGACACTAGTGCCCCCAATCAAACATTGGAACTCTTTCCCTAATATTTTGGCAGATTTGCCATTACTTAAAATCTAATTTAAGCTTAGATGCCTTTTTTATAAGAGCTGCTTCAACTCAAACAGAAATTATAGGGAAATCTGTGAAACTGAGTATGTAGAATAGAGAATTCTTTACCTGGGAAACTATCAAATATTTGGGGTGTTGCAAAAGAGGGGAAAACAAAATCAGGGCAGTAAGTCAATGCAATGAGCTAATCATCCTATCTCCGTGGAAACGACAGTGTTGAAGCAGTAGTCATAAAGTACAAGGTACATTCTAAGATATTTATCATTGTTTAATGCAAAGAAAACTGTAGTGAAGGGTGATTAATCTGAAATGGGAATGCAATGATTGGGATACATGGGCACAAAAATACTTAATACCTAGCACTGTCTCACCCTGTTAGAGCCCCTCTTGATCTTCCAGAGCCAGAGACTCTGCTTTTCTGCAGACAAAAAACAGCAGCAGTGTCAGTGTCAGCAGACCTGGAGGACTATCTTTCCAAAGAAGATAGTAGATCAACCGTAAATAATACTCAGATTTTTGAAGATCAAGATGCTTTCTTCATGTCTTCCTGGTATTTCTGAAATTCCATGACAAAAATGAAAAAGTCCTTAGAATAATCTCTATTCCAGTTTCCTTGAAAAATTCAATTTTTTTCTCTTTCAATTTTCTAAATAAATTCTTAAAGATTAAGATTGTGTTATTTTAAGATTTGTTATTGAAAAGCACTCATGTTTTGATGTCCCATCTTTTCAGAAATAGCTAGCTATCTACTTGTAGTAAGTCGAGAATCAGAACACTGAAATGCTGGGAAATTCCTTCTATACGCCAGAAAACAAATAGAAGTGATTTGAGGTTTCAGATGTAATATACATCTTTTTAGTCAGCTAAAACCATAAGATTTCACTTTATGTAACAACTGTTGTTCTGTTGAAATGGAAAATCATGTAGATTTTGTAAATTCCCTAGAGCTTGTCTTGGGAGCTAGCTGTGTGGAAGAAAATACTGTACAGAACTAGGTTGTTTTATCGTCCACTTTATGATTAGAATGATGCTAGCACTAGCACAAAAAAGGGCAAACTTCAGGTAGAACTATGCTATAAAAGATTGATTTTGGATATAAGAAAGATCTTTTAAAATAGATCAGATTTTTTTTTTTTTTAAGTAACTATGTCACACAATTTTTGGCCAACCAGAAGAATGAAAAACCCTATTTATGGAGAGAATCTTAAAAAAAAAAAAAGTAAGATGATGCAAAGTCTATTACAAGAAGACTATTCTGTTATCAGATGTGATTATTTCTGGCTGTACTACAATATTATCATGTTTGAAAGGAAAGAAAGCAGTCAGAATTAAGATCTACACTCTGCTGAAACCATTAGAGTTGCTCATAAATGCATTATCAAATAACTCTCCAAATGGATATTATTTTGACCTGAGAAAGCCGTTATACCCAAGTGTATTGGCCATATAACCACATTGTTGTTAAAACACACTATATAGTTTATAGAGAGCTTTGCATAGTGAATGTATATGTGCTTATCAGCAAAGCATTTGCTTGTTTTCTTCAACAGGCCTATTTTCTTTATCTGAAATACATGTGACTGATATTCAGATCCTCTTTCCTTTCAAGCAGCTTACCAACCTGTCAAATATTTACTTGCCAGTTTAAGTTTATTGATCCACCATAGTATTAAGTCTCTCAAGTTTTGGGGAGAATTAGATTTAATTTCTTCCCCTCACCTCAGACAATGCAAGCCACAAGAATGCATAGCAGCTGATAGAGCTGCTCATGCATACACCTCAACACACTAAAGCATGTCAAATATGTTGTTGGTTTGGGGTTTTTATTGGTTTACAGCAGAACCATTTTAACCAGTAAGATAGGCTGACCATACCACGTATAGATGAAGGCATTTCCTAAGCAGTGGAAGGCCACTGTCCAATTATGCAGTACAATTGAGAGGACAGGTGTTGTAACAAAAAGAATTGATCAAACCTAAGCTTGGCACAGTCCCTACTGAAAATTGTTAATCTTTATATGATTCACACCCATGACCTCCTGCGCCAAGATCTTCCCGATAACAACATTTATCTTCTTCTGAGGCCTTTGTTCCCATTTTCAGTCATATAAAATGTCTCATCTTCTTCATACCCTTCCACACTTTTCTTTTTAACTTTTGTTAGCTGCAGTAACACAGTATATTTGCACCTGGAGATTATCAGGGTCAGGTATATTTTACCTCACTATGTAATGCTCTGGACACCATGAGACAATGTCAATTTGTCGTTGCACATACTGGCTAATTGAGTTCCTGTTAGCCATACTGGATCTGCTTAGCTCTTTTCAGTTTACATGTAGCTCATCTGAGCTCATTCTTCTTGATCAGATTTTTGAGTAAGAGTGGAAGTAGAACCTGCATACATGGTGGGCCAGCTTTTAGCATTTCCTCCTGTCCTGTTTATCTAACCAAAAGATCCTCTCATTTTATGGACCAAGACTTTGCCTTAACGTAAAATTTTAAAAATATATATTATTTACACAAATGTATCTGAAAATAGAATTGTGAAAAGCATTGAAGTCTGGGGTTTAGTATCCATATAATTTGGGAATAATAATGTTAAAATGGTGCAGAAACATGCTAAATTTTATTTAATCCTAGAACACATATTTGCAGTTCAAAAGGCAACGTTTGTAATACCTATCAAATAAACCTCAATGCCAATACCCAAAGGCTGCTTATAAAGTTACCTTCCACCCTGCCAGAATGCGCTAGGAAAATGACCTGGAAATGCGGATAGCGGGGCAACATTGCTTTTGAAGGAAGTGTAAGCTACTGAAATATGTCTTGCTTCCTAGCTAGTGAAATATGTTTGACATTTTAGGTAGAGGCTACAACTCTAAACGATCCAAATGTCTCTCTTCTAAGACTGAGTCTTTTAAAAAAATAGTACTTCTCAGAGGGAGCACATATTGTCTCCCCAGGATTTCCAAAAATGCTGCAATACAGAGGAGTCATAGCAATGAGAGCAGCTTTATGGTAGCTACAGTTGATCAAGAAATCATGTCTTCCCTTTACAAATATTTCTATTCAACTGAATTCCTTTTTTGTTATTACTTTAGGGATTCTGAGTGTTATGAAAAAATTCTGAAACTATGTTCAGAAAGTAGCTGGATTTTAACAGAAATAATGTTTTGATTTCGAGTTTTGAATGTTCACAGCAAAATAATACTGATTTTCAGAAGTCCATTTTCCTATTTCTTTTTACCATTTTGTACAAAATTTCTATTTTGTCAGAAAAGCTTCTTCGCAAAATAAAGGAAAGACAAATTCTACCCAGTGAATGCAGAACCCATTCTTCTCCTATTTATTGTTTTAACATTACCACATTTCTTAAAAAACAATATCTGCATCTTTCTGGATGTCCTGGCTTCTCCCTTCTCTAGAATTCATTAAACCTGACAATCTCCCAAAAAGAGACTGGCTTCTCAGAGCCAGTGCTGCCTGCTCAGTAGAGCAGCATGCAACACATGCTGCCTGTGAGTGCAACTGAGAATGGCCCAAAGGTGATTTGAAGCTGCCCTGTGCCTTCCTCCCATACTGACTTGCAAATTCTCTTCTTTATAGCCTTCCCCTGCTTGCAACCAGCAGGACAAAACGACTAACCTGATCCTCTTTGGAGCAGAGAAACAGATGTAGAGGTTAGCAACAATAGCTCATTACCCCAGTTGCACATCTCCATTTCACCCTGCCTGTCCTCTGGCAGTTCTTAGCTGCTATTCAGTTGGGGTCTGGAAATGGTCTTATAAAAGCGTGGAAAGTTTCTTTGCTTTCAGAAACTGGTAAATTTTATCATTTTTCAAGCACACTTTTCCAATCATAGCTTCCCACCAGCCAGAATTCTGTTTGTACTCAAGGCATGGTTTAAATATGCTGTCCAAATCCAACAAACCTATCAGTGTACATTTTGCCTTCCTTTCCTTTCAGCTGCCACCTTTTGTTTCATAAAGTAGTACTCCATAGCAGAGTTCAGATAACATATTTTATCTGGCTTAGGTATTTTTCCAAAGTATTATTCTTTAGTACTAAAACCTTCTGTTCTGATAAAGGCAAACGCAAAAACCTACATGTTTCCATGTCTTGTACTTCTTGTATGAACTTCCTTTCACTTAGCTGATGTTTGTATGGCATTATCTAATGTAAGCCAAAGGGGAAAACTCCATTATGGGAGAATGCCAACAACTGTAGAATGAGATAGCAGCTTCCTTCCAGCAGTTTGCTTTGATTCGAGAAAGAAAGCTTTAATGTATATGTGCTGATCTTGGAGACATCATAAATACCGTATTTGTGTTCAAGGGACCACTCCATATTCATAGGAAATAAGCATAAAGAAAAAGCACAGAGAGTTGCAAAACACAAATGAAAATGAAATTTGTAACTGAAAGATCTGCTGATCATCCTTCCCCCAACCATTGGCAACAGGAACAAAATCAGGAAATTTTCATCCACCTTAAAAAAAACCTATCTGGAAATTCCACATTCTCAGAAGACCTCTCATTTCCAGCCTTTTGTCAGAATGATATAATATATTTACAATGTCGTTACTCCAGAAGACTCTGTAATGGCAAAGATTTGAAAGAGACGCAGGTATTTGTGACATCCCAGAGTGTTGCATTCTGGGATGGCTTTACTAGACAGGAAAGCCTGAGGCTGTTCATAATACTTCAAGAGAAGGGAAAAAGAATAGAGTAGATTTAATTCTTCATCTTACCTGACAAGACAACCTGCATTTCAAAACTGTTGACATGTTTTTCATCACTGGTCATCTGTTCCTGAGCCTCAGTTCCACAACTCGATGTAGATCGTGAACAACAGCATTATTTATCATTCATATTCTAAGGGCCTTTTTCTGCTCTTTTGGAGGAGTCTCCAATGGGTGGAGTTACGGAAAGCGCTAACAAAGATGATGTCTTTGAGTAGTGAGGGGATGGGATTTCGGTACAGCAGCACAAGTCCTGTGGGAATGCTCTGTTTAAGGGATGCTGATGGAGATAAGATATACATATGACTAAGTGCGCTCTACTAGAAGAAGACCGCCTCCAGAAACTGTCAGTTTTGGGTATGCCAGCCTGCAAGATCTCCAGTCCTCATGCATGCCACTATTCTGTTTCCCTCAAGAAGGTCCTTTGGTATCTGTCCTTTACGATGTTCTGTTTCTTGAATAGACTGAGGCAAACGTTGTGGGCCTGTCAGTCAATCACCCATTCAGATGCATCATTGCACATGCAGTTTGCAAGGGGCTTGTAGGCAGCTTGGTTTGTATAGGCACAGAGAGGGAATTAGTTTCCCAATACAGTAAGTGAGTAGTACTCACCTCAGGACTCTGAATCAGCCTTTGGAGGTACCTTTCTCCCTGGACAGATCTCTGATGGCAATGTAGGATAGCAAGATGTCTCTTTTAGGCTGCCACAATCAACTTGGTGGGGTCAGGCACTTATTTCTCAATCATCACAGTAATGAAATGAGACATCTGAAGCAGCAAGGGAAAATCTGGCCTAAAACCTATTGGGCAGTAACATAGTATTCACATTCTCTTTATAACCTGTTACTGAGTTGCCTAATTTTCTGGGAAGAAAGACAATCCAATGCCTTACCATGAATTCGTATTTGTAGAATTGAAAATTTCATATTTGTAGAATTGCTCAACCCCTCAAGCTTCTCTATCCCAATAGTTAGGAAGTTCTCCTTGGAGGGACAATATTCACCTTCAAATGCTGCTTTTCAGACCCTGCTCCGAATCATATTCAGTGCTTAAAATGTAGGATCAGTCCTTCACCTATTCACAGGCATACCTGGGTAATATGTCACTGTTCAGAATCTGTTTAGGCTCAAGAGTCTGTTCTTAGATTACACCAGACAGTACATAAAAACAGTTACAAAGTACTGTAATTTGTCTGGCATACCCACACAAGACATACCATTATGTAGAGCTGCTGATGGCTGAAAAGAAAATTATTGACAAATAATCACAATCCAGATAATAGTGAGAGCTGATGATCTATTTTGTAAAGGAAAACGGAGATCAGCCTTGTTTTCATAGAATCAAGCAAAGACCCAGACTAACCACTGGGCAATATAATTTTAGCTCATCTTGTTCAGAAGAACCCAAGCACAGTATTTTATGTGACCATATCTGTATTTAAAATATAAATAGAGACAGATATATACTCCAGCTTCTTCTCTTTTAACCAACTAAATGAGTAAGTTAAGTTCTTCGGCATAACGCACATGGTACCTTTCTGCTAAATGTCTTACACACATTACAAACTAGGTTTTAAATGAAGTTGCTTTATTTACTTTCTTGAAATGGCTTTGCAGTTCATTTATGAATCTGCTTAAATATATGACTGTCCATAAAGTCAATGCAAGCATGGTAGTAAAGTGGAACCAAAGTTGTCAATGCAATGAACGTGCTTAAGAACACTTACGTGAATTTGGTTTTGTTATTTTGTTTTCTAACAAATATGCTTCAGGTTCTTTTTGTTTGCCTCATGGTTGCTGAGCATTGAGGATACATGAGAGTCATATTATGATGCTTTCTTCATTGTGTCTGGGCAAAAATAATACTCTAAAAGAGAAAGGCAAGAAGAAAAAATGAATAAGAGCAGTGGGAAGAATGAAGAGGTAAGTTGAAAAGATAGATGTTGATAGATGTTTCCAACTGACCAATGGTCCCAGATGTTTTCAAAGTAAGCCCCTTTCAGGCCAAAGACCTTGATGACAGAAGGCAACCTGGGACCATAGTGCAGACTGGAGCATGAAGTATAAAAATTGTAATTCCTTTCTGTTCCTTGAGGAAAGAAGAGAGACTGAATTTTAAGCAAGGCCGAATATTGGAATAAATTGGTGGTGGAAACACAAAGTGTTGCAGACCCTCTTGCTCAGCACTATTGCTAAGCCAGGGAGTTGCTCTTGACGTATGCCTCTCTCACCAGGAGGCAGGATGCTCCCACCTCCCATGATGACGCTCTAAGAAAGGTCCTTGAGACAGGACAAAATTAGCAAAACCCAAGCTATTTCATGCTTCCCTGCTACTCTCAGTCAGAGAACTATTTATTCATGAAAGTTTCTGCATGCTCTCTTGTGTGCCCCTACTTCTTATGTCAGCATCAGCTTCCAAGGCCAAGAGGTCATTTACTCCCTTCTTTTTCTTTTCTTTCATTGGCCTCCTGATCCCCTGAAGATGACCCCTTTGCACACCAACGCAGTTTGAAAATTGTGAGAAATTAAATTTCAGTCTCTCACACAATGGCAGGTGCATCCTTTTCTACTCTGCTGGTGGAAGAACAGCAGCTGCCCTGCCAGAACAATAAAACTACTTTCCAGCTCTCTGTGACTGGCTGTCATTGAACAACCATGCATAAATATAATCCATGGAGATCCCAGGGGTGGCATTTCTCATCTCTTATCAGCTCTGCTGCACACAGTAGAATTCGATAAGACACCTAGAAGGATGATAAAAGCTGCTATCAATCTGTCTAAGTAGAAATAATAAGAACAATAGTAACAGTATCACTAGATGTATGGAAAACCAGTGGCTATATTATTTTGATGCTGGTTTAATTATTCATTTCTAAAATCTTTCTTTCTTCTCCTTAAGCTAAGGGCAGCTAAGGTAACAGATCTGTATTTTTATATTAACCTGACAGATTAATGTCCTTTTGTATGCCTGAAACAAGTTCAAAATATCTTCCAATTAATTAGAAAAAAAAAAAAAGGAAAAGAGAAATGAAATCAAATATAGTCATTCAAAGTAACCTCTTGAGCCCTTTTAAACATCCACACCACTGTGCACATACACATCCATATCTGGCCCTCCTCATCCCCAGTGTTTGCAAAGTGGTATACGTATAGTATACGTAATCCTGATAAAATTATTTTGGGATTTATTAACACTGGAATAGCCTGGTGATCTGCCTGGTTCCGTATCCTTTCTCAGGCAATGCTCTATGGCAGATGTTCCAAAGGAAAACATTAAATTCCCTATAGTGTACTTGACAATTGTGTAATATTACTGCTCAAGGGGAAATTTAAAACTTTCCCCAGCTGGTAATCAGCTCATATGTTGAAGTATGAGGACAGATAATTGTTATCCTACCCAGTGTGACTGCAAATGATATTTTTATTCCTGAGCCTTCCTCTCTGAATCCTACTGATTACTTTCTTTCAGTAATACCCTGTGACTGAGAGTTCCCAGGGCTAACTTCATGTTGCATTTGGTTTTGTTCTTGTGACTCTAAATGAATATGTTTCAGTTTCATCCAATTTTTTCTTGCATGTCTTTCTTTTTTTTTGTCACAGGTAGTGCAAAGAGGAGATTCTGGCTGTCCTCAACTGTCTCTATAATATGAATCATTTTATATGCCTCTGTGGCATCCTTTTTTATATCTCCACTCCTCAAAAGAAAAAGTTCATGTATTAAACAATTAGTTCTATTCAAAAGTCACGCTGTTCCATCTTTCCTTTCAAAACCACCAATAACCCAGATAGGTCTAACCCATCTCTTTGCAACCTAAAGGAAAGCACCATATGAGAACACAGTGATAATAATAACTAATGACAGTAGTTTGCCCTTTGTAACTACACCCAACCATAGCATTGCAGAAGTTTCTCTTGAGTACATGCTTTAGCAGTGCTGACTGACACTTTTGCATGTCAGATAATCCCATTCAGAGGAGCAGTAGTAGCTGCATAAACTGGTCATTGCAATATTTTCAGAAATGGTCCTATAGATGCAAGCGTTACTGCAAAGTACGCAGAGAAATATGCAGTCAGTGAAGCACATCCCTCTCACTGAAACGAGTTGGCAGCTAGGGATCAGCCTCTCTTTGCTGGGGTGCTTAGGGAATTATCAGCAGAGGCTTTCCTTGCACAGCTGTGTGAGACTGTGTGACTACAATATCTTAAACACAGAAGAGATGCTGGGAGCACTTCCAATGAGCCTTTCCACGCCATAAATATATAACTGCTGGTCTCAGATTTCCACATGTTGAAATCTGTTGACTGGAAGAGGTATCATTTGAATAGATACTTGTGTGGAAAAAAATGTGCTCTTTGTGGACAAGCTCTAGTGATACTTGTCCAGTAAACAGAAAGCTTTTTAAGGCTTGGTTATCCAAATTATTTCCTTTGTTTAGGAGAAGAAAAAACAAGCTATAGTTCTGGGTTTTTTTCTTATACATGTTTGATGGGAAACCAGAAAGCACAAATTCTCCCTTTCAAAAGAAGAGGAAAATAATAAGGTCAGCTCTGTAGATCTTCTTGATGTATTGGGCAAGGAAGTACGCATGAAGCTTTAAAGGTAGGAGGCATAATGAAGCACCATAGGGAATAGAAGTCAGTGGGGTGCACGGATGCTTCCTTTCAGAATGATACCAAGGGGGTTAATGTCTGGCCTGGTGATAAAAACCTGGCATCTGCTACAGAAAACACAATGAGCATTGTTGTCATTGAGAGAATGGCTCTGTTTTTCCTGGCATGAGTTACTGTTTGGAAGCTGTTTTAAAATAGAAAAGAAAAAAAAATCTCACTCTGAAAACTTAAAAATAAAGGGCTATGCCAGAATCGTGTTCTCCACTGTATTTCTAGGAAGTGTTGTTGGTTCATTGTTCTGACAACATTATTTACATACCTTAAATACAATTGCTGCTGAAATGCACAGCAAACTGTACAGACTTCGACATAGACACCAACTACTGCACTGAATGTGTGTAAGCTCAGAAATACAGGCTAAGAGGAGTCTTCCCAAAGGCTGGCTGCAGGCACAGGGCGGTAGTCCTGCTGGGCTTTCTCTTTGCCAGTGGAGAGCCTACTGTCTCTAGTGCAAGATTCGGAGCACCCAAATTAAGAACCAATTCAGACTGTCCCTAGGCAAGCTTCTTTTTTCCCATTGGAGATTAGCCCCTAGCTAAAGTTCATCTTTGTGGAATGCCCTTCCAAAACATGCCAAGTATTCACATGTGAAATGGGATTACAACCTGCCCTCTTCACTAACCAGTTCCTATTTTTTATGTTTCTCTCCTAAGTCGAAAAGATTTTGTTTGTACCTTCTAGTCCATATACATTAACAATCTAGGAAATATATCCTTCTGCTATGACATATCATCTCATCTTATACCAAACAAGACCCTGTACTCACTGTTTTACCAGAGGCAGTGAAACTAGACAGCAGGCTTTTCATTTTCCTTGCTAATTGTTCTGTCCATGCTCTGTTGCTGTCTGCTATTTGTTGGCTATCAGCTAAATAAACACAAGCAGGGAGAAAAGGTGAAAACAAGCAGTTCTTCAATGTTGGTTTTGATGTCGCTGATTCCCCTGTTATGAAACTTCAGAACTAATGGAGAAAATAATCTCTGTAGGTGCAGAGCAGAGGAGATAGCATATGTTATCCCCAGGCTGCATTACTTGCCTCAGAGCAATGCAAAGGATCATGCTGACTGTGACCACAGCTTGTAACAAAAACATTGTCTTCTTTCTTGTTTCAGACAATGCCACCAGTCTGAGCCAACTGCGAAAGCCTAAGCTGTTCACAAGACGCAACAAACTGAACCCTGTACATTTGGTCAATAACCAAGCACATATTAGCCAGTGCAGCCCATTCTCCTTTTAATTCCTGGGAGGTGACAAAGGAACAGAGGTGATAAGTGAGATTAGGATCAGATTCAGCGCACCAGAGTGGCTCTGCTATATCTACTTGGTGCCAGAGCAAGCTAGGTGTTGATGCAGCAAAGAGCTGCTGCATGAAACTATCATGTACAACCTCTCCAGCTGTAGCCAAGACATGCCTATGCCTCTGGTAAATCTGTGCCTGATTCAGTCAATTCCATGGCTCAAACTGATTGCATCTCAGAAAGCTGAGGACCCTTCCATGGTTTGTCAAAGCCATCATCAAATGGTTTATCTAGCTTCCAAATTGCCTCCTTGAGAAGCAATACAATGGGCCTGATGGGTAAATCAAGAAAAGTTCATTGCATGTCTTTGCAAGTGGAAAATGCACTTTTGATTTTCTGTAGAGTTAAAATTGAAATGTCAATTAATCAAATTATAGGAGAAAACAAACAAAAAGTACATTGAGAAAACCCATTTTAAAAAAACAAATGCTATTTTATATTTCCTACAATGACTGATTATATTGTAGGTAACAAATTTCATTAAGCTGTAATGCATTAGACAACGCAGATAAGTAACACAGTGGCAGAAAGCCTAGTTCAGATTGGCCCAGTTATTCAAAAATAGCTTTTAAAAGCCAGGAAGATCAGAGTTATGATTAAATATATGGGAAATTTCAAATACCATTTACTTCATTCATTTTTCAATGTACAGAATGCATAAATAACGCAGCCAACCTCAAGCCTCTATGGTTTCACCAGCATTGAAGGAATGCCACAAGAGACATACTTCAGTCCTTTAGCTGAATGGTGCATGAATACCTAAATGTGCTTTCAACAGTTTGGATTCATTTCCAGATTCTCATCTCTGGGCACCCTAATTTGCCTCTGGAAACCTGGAGTCTATTCTCTTCTCCTCCATGTGTCCCATAACCTGCTGCCAGAAAAGCCAATCCTCATTTTAGTAGTAGCAGAGAACTGTCATAAAATCTTAAATTGAAGAATTCATTACTTTCACGGCACTGGATAGGGGATCACAGAGCCTTTCCCGGAGAGCTATGTAATATTACAAGTACAATATAGAAAGAAGTTGGCATCAGAAATGCAACAGACTGAATTATGCTGTTGACTGAGGAAAGAAGCTCTACCAGCCAAGAAACAGCCTCAGTACATAGCTCTGTCTACCCACTACACAACATGAGTCATGAGAAGCTGGTATCAGCCTCTCACACTATGCCACCTCTGGCACATCTTTTTCTCACAGGGGACAATTTGGACAAGACTGATTTGGCAAAGGTATCCCCACATGAGCACTTGTAGACGTATTTCAAGCCACTCCCTGCCACCAGAGCAGTCAGTAAGTACCGCAGAGCTGTGGCTTGCTGCTACATGGTGAAGTTCTCCAGGAAGGTCCTCCCCAAATGAAGAGCCACAGTCAAAGCATTTACTGCATTCTTTGTGTAAATGGTAAGGAGCTGTCAGAGTGCTTAGTGTGAGTGATCAGCAAAGCAACTTTGACAGAGTCAAGGTGTCAGAGGACTGTGATTTGCCCAAGGACATTTGCTAGTCAAACGTCTTTTTTTTTTTCCAAAAGCATATTCTAATAAAACAGGTCATCACAGAATTAATAGCAAAAATCAGGGAATGTTCGAAGCACCACAGTAGTTCCATTTTTCTCTGAATGAGGTAACTGATCTTACCTAACTGCAGCCTTGCTCAGCCTAGCCGTCTATGACAGGACAGTGAGCAATAAACGAAGCACCATTGCATAATGAGCATTTGAGCCACCTTTGTAGCTGCATTCTGACTCCTTGCATAGATTCAAACAGCAATACCTGTTCATGTGAAGCAATAGCTTTTTAGTGACCAAGTTAGATAAAAAGATTACTTCTTTTTTTTTACCTGGGAAAACCATGAGATGGAAAGAGATAATGGAGACAGGCCATTCTCTGCTAAAGAAAATGGACACATAGACACCCAAAGGTCCATTCTATTTGCATATACTTTTAAATAAACCATTCATGTCTTTTCTTTATATAAATTTCAGTGCTATTTCCCAGAGATAAATCACACTTGCTTAAAGACTAAGTGGGTATGGAGGGCAGAAACCTCTCAGAAAATTCAGTCACTACACATTCTGAAGTCAAAAATTTTACCCTCTTCCATTCCTGCCTCCCTACAGAAAAGAATTACAGCCACCGACTGTGCTGCTGGGATCCCACGAACTGGGATACTTTTTAGCTCCAGTTTAAGCTGCAAACCATCTTGACTAACATCCTTTAGTGGGGGCGGGGGGGGAAAGCTTCACATAAATGTTCACTGAAAGGGAGTCACAGGCATCCTCTCAGTGAGAATCCCACCTCTCTGAGATGAGCCATCAGTGGTACACATCAGCAGCACTCTTCCAAATAATTCAAAAATTATTCCTGTATTATCATTAAGAGAAGAAAAAAGGTGAGAGAGAGGAGGTCTCTGTCTTCCACATGAGTTGATGGTTTGCAACACCCTTACATAGGCATCCAGGACAAAATCGATGCATAGCATGTGTCTAAGCCCAGGGCCATGAGACTTCACCTGCCAGTCACACACAAAGGAGCCAGTGGCTGTAAGGTAACACTAGCAGAGGCTCCAATACTGCCCAACACTTTCTCAAAGATGATTCTTGCAAGACTCTGATTTTGTTTCTGTGACAGACACACCCCCTCCCCCCAAGACAAGGAAAAATTACTGATACATATGGATTACATGTGGGTTTCTTTTCATGTGGATATTTATGCTCTACCAAAGAAGACACATTAAATTGCCTCCTTCTCTGGCAGCATCTGATCCATGCATTGGGTCTGCCAGGTCAAAAAAGTTCTTCCTGGCTATGGGATCTGCATTAACAAATAGCCATCAAATGCTCTCCTGGGCTGTAAGCAACATCTCAAGCCAGGAAGATGTTACTAAACAAAAAATACAGCTTGAAGCCATATTCACATCCCTATAATGGCTCCTACACACTGGGAAGCCACTCCTTTGAACACAGCTTCACTGATGGGATGGCGTTAAATTTTGCCCCCAGTGAGATAACCTGGAGAAAATTGTTTAGAAGTGTTTGTCTGTTTGTTTGATGCTGTTCTCCTTCTTTCTCTCATTTTTTTCATGTGCTTTGTTTACTCTTGAGGAAGGATTTGTGTGACTGTGAAGATGATTGAAGCACCATTTTCTCAGTCTTTCCCCACATCACTTCTTTGTGCTGTGTGCCATCGTTTTTTCCTGTGACTCTTCCCTTTGTGACAAAAAGCACTGCTAATTGCATAGATGAGCTGCAAATCCAGGATCAAAGGTTTAGCACTTCGATTTTCTGCTCTTCAGGCATTTTATTTTCTTTCTCTCATTATGGGAAATTTGCAAAACCACTCACTACAGAATTGAATTGATTTCCCTCTGTAAGTTGAGGAAAAAAGGCTAACTGGGGAAGGGGAATATTCTTAGTTGACCTTATCTGGTGTTTTGGGAGGCTGATGTATTGCATTGTATCATTGAAAATGCAGAGTGATGGTTTTCAAGAGTGTTTACAGAACTCCTACTGCTCGAAGCCACACTGCTGAGAAAGGAAAGACTGCTACTGTCTCACTTTTACCATTCATGAGAGTGATAAAACTGAACCAACTCTAGGCACATAGTCTGGTTATACATCATTTGCTAGGTTAAATGAAAAGATATGTTGTGTTCCTTGCCTATCAAAAATTTGTACACTCATTCAGAGTGGACAGCTGGCATTTTGAAAAGCTGTTCTGGGCTTTTCAGGAAAAAAAAGTTTATACTTCAACTGGCATGAGAGACCTCCATTTCAAACACCAACAAAGGACAGACAGTGCTTGTAAGAGTGCCTTGTTCCTGAGGGCAGCAAGGACTTGGAGTTCCCTGTGCACCTCTCAGTCAAGTTCAGCCACATTTTCTCAGCTTTTATAAGATTTTAAAAAAAAAAGGGGGGGGGGGCTGGGGGAGAGATTTTCATATTTTAAACCTGGCTTTACTTATCTTTTGCCTTTGAAAATAAATTTTGCCTTTGATTCAGTTTTGGCAGTCAAATTTTGCAAAATTGCTTGCATGCAATTTGAACAACAGTTTAACACTATACCTTGACATGCTGGGTTAAAACAATCCCAGGTGTAATACTCCTGGAATAAACAGAGTTACACTGAGAGGCAACCTGCGAGGTGAAAACTGTGTACATGAAAGTAGATATTACTAATGCTGTGCTTAAAACTTTCAGCCAAAGTAAAGAACTTAAACTTAATGACACGGGGGTGGTGAAGATGAAGCTAGATAAAAGCATAGCTTTCCACAGCACCGTGTTGCAGTTATTTTTCTTATGTACAACCACTATAGAGCTTTCCTTTCCCTTAGCAGTAGCCAATCAAAAAAGTGCAAAATGGCAGATGACTAAAGCAGCCTTAACAACAAGCAACATACCGTTTGCTCAGTGTCTGCATTAGCTAATTAAAATAGAAGCTGAAAGAATCAGAAGCAGATCCATTATGTGGTTTGCTTTTATGTAAGTAGGATTTATTTGTGTTCAAGCTTACAGATAAACAGTTCATGATTCAAGAAACTGCCTGTACGTACAGTCTGTTCATGTGATATTTTGTTTCTTGAAAGCTTCTCAAGATTAAAAAAATTACCCTTCCTATAGCTACATTTTATCATCAAAGACAATGGGAGTACAGAATTATGGTTTACTCGCCCACACACAGAAGAAAATTGTATGTCATTCCTGCATCCTGATTGGCTGATGATTGCAAGGGATGGATATATTTTCTTTCACCTTTTTTTTATTTCTTGTTTTTAGGAAACTTGAATGCCCTCTTTCCTCGGTTTTCCCACTTGTCCATCTACAACCTCCAATGGGAATTTTTACCAAAGGTGCTTGGTCACACTCCCAGACCGTGGGAATGAGTTTTTGCTATTATTTCTGTTGTGACAAAGATTTAAAAATATGAACATCTTCTTCTATTTTTTACTTCTTGAGGCAGTGAGAAAAAAGGGCATTGAACAAACACACGGCATTAAAGTAATAAAATATCAAATGAATTTCTTCTGTATTTCAAGCTAATTATTTTTTCCACTTTGGTCACACACAGCTAAGAAGCATTTAAAGTGATGCAAATTAGAAGAGCGCTAGTATACAAACTATAGCTTCATCTGCCACTCTTCAAGCAGAGAATCACTCTTCCCCCTCAACCACCACTTTCAAGTTCTATAGCTTAGTGTAACCATTTTAATTGTTTTTTTTTTCTGCAAGGCATGAAGATAACCCATGCATGAATCAATACATGAATGAATCAGCCTCTGGTCTAGCTTACTGATGCACTCATCATTTATATCCTTGCATAATTTACAGAAATTGAAACTGTAGCTGGGCTTTGCATTCAGCTGAATGTGGCTTGTTTACACAGGCCAATAGGGTTTCTTGTTCCAGAAAAGCTAATTCTGTAGGGATTGCTCAAGCAGGATGAAAACATCTAAGGCTTTGTGCTAAAACAGATGCAGTTAAGTACCCACATGTCCCAGCACTTTAAGCCAAAGCTTGGTAAGATCACCAGCCTCTTGGCTTTGCCACGTATAATCTCACTTAATTCAAAGGGAGTTTTGGCTCCCTAGGCAAAATGTGTTTGGGCCCCAAATTCAGTAAGCTGAAATATTGACCACTGACTATCAGAAAGAGTCAGATTCATCTCAGTGAACTGTAGCTGCTTAAAAGTTAGGCATGTATTCTAACGTCCAGGTTCCTGCAATGTACTGAGATACCTCCCCCAACCAGCTCTTCCCCAACCCCTGGGGTTGTCCCTCAAATAGCCAGGATTAAAATTCTGGGACCACCACTTCCTAACTGGCTGATTCTTAGATCTTAGCCTCAATTGTCCTCTGCCACTAACCCTAAAGAGAATGAGATTTGAGGCCACAAAAAGCAACTCACAGTAACTATTCTCAACATTTCTTGAAAACTCCCCTTATTATCAGCACATTCCCTTCTGCTTTCTGTACCCTCTCTTGTCATATATTACAGGGACAAGGATTAATGGGAACACAATGCCTGCCAGGTTTCCCCAGAGATCTTCTCCTTGGGGAACGGTGTTCTTTCTCCATTGTCTCCCCTTCCTTGCAAACACACCCTGCATTTCCCCCAGGCACCACTGGGTATAGGGGGCCCTTACAGACTATCGGCCTCCACAGTCTCCCCGTCTTATTTTGGATTTCATTGACCTTTGGTAGGGCAACTCTGTTTCTGTCATGTCTCTTGGTTGCAGTCTCCCAGGGATATGTCTTTTATATTCTGGATTTTAAAAGATTCCAGGGAAGAATTTGTGTCTCTCAAAAGTCCAGTATCTCTTTGAAGTGCTCAGATTTAGCAGTTACAATTACAAAACTGTAGAAGCTTATATGTGAGGAAAGATTTTTTGGATTGGAAGGATATTTTCACTTTGGTTGTAACTGTCAAAGGGGATTTCACAGCTATCCATATTACATCTCACCCCTGCAGCTGACATCAGAGCAACCTTTGCTGCTTGAGTAAAAGGAGACTCAGGGAGATACATTATTCAATTTTGTACAGAGAAGGAACAAAAAATGTATTGTCAGAACCAGTCTAGAGCTCCACATTGAATAACATCTGTATTTAAAGAGAAACATGGGGTCGTGGTCTTAATGAGTTATCGTTATTTCCTGAAGGCGCAGATGAAGTGTTTGGTTCTGTGAAAGCCAGAAATCTCAAAACAGCCATGTCCCATTAACACAGCACATCAAACACCACAGGCTGATTTTTAGTTCAGCTGAAGGCTGAGGATTTACACCACTGACAACAGCTACGCATCTGGTCACATACAGTCAGGAAATGAATAACTCTGCTTGAACCGAGGAGAGAGAGGGTGCAATAAAAACATATCCTGCAAAGGGATCTGCAAGGGGAAATGGGAGGAGAGCTCAGCTCACATGAGAAGAACAAAGCCTGTCTCACATTGGACCCCACTCGTCTGCAAAACACAGCACAGGAAAAGGCCCGAGCCTCAAAACATTACCAGGGAGATATTTCCAGGCCAGTAACTCGGCCTGCATGACTGTCTGTACCCAGGGTGCCAAGAGGGCACCGAGAGGTCCTCCTTGCGCCAAGCAGCCCAGTCCTGGGCTGCTGGATGCTGACGAATATGTTTGGCTTGTCAGTCACCCAAATTCCTATGGTAACTAAGAAGTCGAGACTGCTTGCTCTATGCCTGCTTGTGAAGTAAGAAACTACACATTTTATTTGGCTAGGCCAGGTACAGTTTTGGTATTCATTTCTGTAACCATGGACAGATTTTGGAAGCAGTTAAACAAGCATACCCAGAAGGGCTGGAAGAGAGTAAAAGAGTGTATACTCTCTTGATATTTCTGATATTCCCAAAGTGAAACAAACACAGAAAAAGAAGCTGTGAGTCCTTTGTAACACATTATAATGCAGTGAGAAGGAGCATAAATTCTGTTTTGTTTTGTTTTGTTTTGTTTTGTTTTGTTTTGTCTTAGTACATTGCCCTCAATAACTTCAGTCTTGCCCACCTCAGGCAGAAAAAAACTCCACTGACCTGCCTGGAAAATGTGTTTGCAGAAGGGAAGCAGGACCAGTCAGTCCCTAAGTGGGTTAAACAGAAAATGTACCTATTCTTGCTTAAAAATTAAACAGCTCTGCATGGTGACACTTTGGTGACTTAGGCTGTTTCAGTGACATAGTACATCTAGTGATACCACGAGCATGCCCCTCCTGTTTGCAGAGGGATGTTTGTGTTGTACAGACGTATGCCTTGTTGATGTCTTTGGCCACCTGCTGTCTTGCTTTATCTGATTAATATTTTATTGATTTTTCATGTAATCAGCATATCTGTTCACATAGTAATTAAAATTGGAAGAATTTTGTTGTGTAGATATCTGCACTGAGTTGTGACACCTGGCCTAGATGGTGTACGTGAACATCTTTTATTCATAGATTTTGTGACCTAGAACCAGAATTCTTTTAAAGTAATTAGCCATGACAGACGAGTACTACATCAGATGACAAAAAAACACAATAAAACATAAAATGGATTATTTCTTCTCTCATATTGCTGATAAATCGCAAGAAACTTCAGTGTGTTTGGCAGAGCACTCCACTTCCTCTTCTGTATGCATGTGTGAAACGAAAGGTACATTTTGTGTTAATGTAGGTATACTACCTCTAAAAATAAATACATTGTGATCTCATCTTCACCCAGGAGTAAATGAGAGCAAAGCTAAACTTGCATCTTCAGAGGAATGTAGACAGATCGTTGAAGGCATGCAGACAGAAGAGGTGCTTGGGCCACTTAGGCTAATGGTGCTATTTGTAGAGCCAATTCAAAGTGCTCTGAAGTCAATAACCACCTAATTGGCCTTGATGGGCTTCGAGTCTTTGGTTCCTGTGACAAAAGTAAGAATCTGCTCAAATTTATCTGAGAATGTTGGTTTGCACTTAAATTTCAGTAAAGCAAATCGTGCAGTCTATACTTTCTTATAGGTTATCACAATTTCTTTTTGTTGACAGATGAGGCGGGATTGTTCCTCAGATGCAGGTGAGATGTATACATGTATACTTTTTTTGGAGAAATCAGATGTCAGAGTAGAATTAGATGCTTGAAGGCTCCTGACAGTAAAAGACAATGTGAGGTAAGACGCACTGCACACTGCAGCAAAAACAGACTATGCATATTGAAAGAAGGTTTTTATTCTAATTGTACAAGAAGAAATCCTTGAAATAACTTTCAAGAGGCTCAGCCTCACAACTAAATTAATGGCTCACTCTATTCTAGCTTTCTTTAGGAGCCTGGATAACGATGTTGAATGCACACTTGCTTTTTTACAGTTGGATTTAGCCTCTGATGTGTGTAATCACACCTGTTGGGTGTTCCTACCTGCTGATCCTACCTGTGTTCCCAAGGGAAGCGCATCTCCGGGTGGCTGACAGATCGGGAGGGAAACTGCCAACTAGCACCAGGACAGGGCGTTTCTCAGCTTGGAGCTTTTCCTGCAAGAGATGGGAAGAGCCTGTCCAACTCATGAAATGCAGCACCAAGGAGAGGAACAGTGACAGGGCAGAGACCTTCCCTTGCCCCACTGCTCAGGATCACGCTGCAACAGGGAGCCTCCAACAGCCATGGGGCTGCTGGCTCCACAACAGACCCTGTCTTCCTTGGGGGGGAGCAGGGACCACCCAGCCACCCCTGGGCAGCACACAGGCAGCACTTCTGGGCCATCCTGAGCTCCAACCTCTTGCAGCCCAAATGGCGGTGGGAGCCCCACAAGGTGCCCACGGCCATAGGTGAGGGATGCAGGAAGTAACAGCCTCCCAAACCACCTCCCTGCTGTGGGCAATGGTGCCTACAGCACTCTCTGCTCTCTGTGCAAAGTGCAGCAGACAGTGGTTATCTGATCTAGCCTCACTGACCTTGCACTGATGTGGATATGGAGCAGCCACATGGCCAGGGCACTGGAAAAGAGGCTTAAAATCTGCTCCCAACTGTTTCCCAGAGGGTGTTTACTTCCTCCCAGCTGACAGGCGTGACAGACTGTACAAACACTCCTTGCCCCTTTGAGTTCAAAGTCAAACAAGCAAACCTTCAGCAGCAATTTAAGTTTGTGTGACTTTGCTCTCAGACACATTAAGAGTGATTATATGGCAGGTAACTGCCTCTTAGCTGGGAGATGGTAACAAAGAGCTGGGAGTTCAAAGATTAGACGGAGTCACCTATTCAGTTATGATAATAACCGGGGTACAAATTATAACAGACTGTGAAACAGAATTGCCATTAGACTTAACAACATATGGGTAATTGTTCCCAAATCCTTTCAGTACTGAAAAGTGCACCTCAAAGATTTTAGCCCCATGCAAAGTAACTAGGCTTGGGTTCTTCCAGCCAGGGAGCCTCAGGTATGGATTCAGAGAGAAAAGCGGCAAAGCAGGGACCTCCCTGACCAATGGCTCTACAGGGTAGCAGCATCACCCATCTGGTACCTGGCCCCCCCAGCAGGTCTTCTGCCTACATGAATACTGAGTCCTGGCTGGAAAATCACAGGGAAAGGATGTGTGGGCTAGCCATGAAAAAGGGATCACAAAACCTCAAAGTGGAAAAGAAACAGAAGAAGAGAGAAAGGAAGATGAGTGGGATGTGGAAGAGAAAGTTGTCCAGAAGAAGAAATAATGGTGCTTGTCAGAGGGTGGACATCTCCCTCCTGCCAGCCCGTTCCCCCTGGGAGGTGGGAGTGCTGCAGGGAGGAGCAGGGTGACTCAGAGTGCTGCATCCTCCTCCAGAGCCAGGACAGAAGGAAGGGCTGCACTGCACTGTGATGGATGACTGTACGGCGTGAGGTGTTGGCGCCTGGATGAGACATAAAGCCAAGGCCCTGTTTACTATGTCTACTCATCAAAGCTCTTATCGTTTTTACTTCAGAAGAGCAGGATGTGACACCTAGTTTCCTGCCCAGCAGGTCATTAATTTATTTTTCCCCTTCAGTGTAAACAGTGTTTTGCTTTGTGGTGGCATTCAGTGCTGTTGGGTGCCCTTAAATGCTACACTGTTTTCCTCCCTGACAGAAGTCATGGTCGAGGAAAATCATTTTAGCAAAACCAACTATTTTTTCAATAATGTTTTGGTTGAAAATGCTCATCCACCCTTATAGATCTACCACCTATGTCTCGGCCTCAATTCTGCAGCAAGACTTCCTGTAATCTCTCCGGTGAAGTTTTGCTACGCACAAATCAAATCAAGAGAAGCTTTTATTGATGTGAAATACAACTGAGAGAGCATTTCCCAGGATATATGTCCTAATCAAATGAATTTTCCTTTCAAATTTCCAGCATGATTTAGATTTTTCACATGTTACTCTCATGCAACAATTGTTGTCATGCAAGACCAAACTACATTAGGCTTTCAAAACTGTCACCATGTTGAAAGGAATATGGAATACCAACATCAGGGATAATTCAGCTGCAAATCATTCTCCTTTGTGGGAGGAACCGGGTTTTGGCCACCAGGACCTATAGGGCAATCATCCATCTCTCTGCAATAAAAAGCAGGACTGTGCATGTATGGATTTGGGGGAGTTTGAACAACCAGTTCCACTTTATAGCAGCTGTTAGGAGTCTGGTGTTCCTAGACAAATTCCTGTTATTCCATCTTTATTAACCATAAATTTATAGGCCAGGTCTTTAGCCGGTGTACGTCTGGACTGCTCTGTTCAGGTTGCTCCCTTGTACTACGCAAGCTGCTACCTGACCTTAACATACTGCACATTTCCTAACATTTCTGTATTTATAGACAAGTTATTTTAGACAGAGAAGAGCACTCTTTAATCCTTTGCTTGGAAAGCAGAACACTGTCTTCTTTTGACATGAGTGCATGAGAGGGGCAGGGACTGAGGAGGTCAGATAGTGACCAATGGGAAATATGGAGGTTTATTGTCTTGCATCCACACATAA
The DNA here is from genome assembly GCF_047370975.1 of Nipponia nippon. NCBI lineage: Eukaryota > Metazoa > Chordata > Aves > Pelecaniformes > Threskiornithidae > Nipponia > Nipponia nippon. Next base: position 50,112,986 of record NW_028262347.1, read on the forward strand.
CCGATCCAAGGATTTTAGACTTCAAAACTTAAAGTACTGCTTAGCACTGACGAAAGCACCAGATGTTACCTGACAAAAATGGATTGGTTCAGAGCTGCAGTAACAAGACATTAAATGCCCTTAGGTTTCCTCCCTTGAAATTAAACACCGCTTGTAGAATATTGAGGTTGACAAATTAACAAAATATCTAATTGAAGAAAATGCTTTTGAACCAGAAGGCCATAGTCCTATGTCTGAGGTCACAGATAGCCATGTCACCCAGCACTCCCAATACAGAAATGAGCCACACAGTCACCTTATATGAGTCAGTCATGGGTGACTTTGCTTGTGACTTTAGATAATTTTCACAAATGCACCAGTTAGGACCTCTGGGGCCAATTATTGGTACCCCTCAGCCGAGTACAAATTGCAGAGCAGGACTTGATAGGCCTGGTCGACCAGTCTCTGTGCTGATGAAATGCCACTAATACTGCTGGTTGTCCATGGAGGTAAATAGAGGGGCTGCCAGGGTGCTCTGATTTGAGTCAGAAAGGCATTCAGTGGGAATCCTAAGCAACAAGCAAGGGCTGACTGTGCTCCAAGCAAAAGAAAAGGAAGAAAAATTAATGCAGCTGTAATTGTTTTGGTTTTTAAATACATGTCATTAAATGCAAATTTAGTGATTCTTTTTTTCCCCAGAGTACTCAGCTCTTGAATAAACCACAGTGCTCCCTCCCCTCACAGTGTTCTCAGATGACTTGTCACAGACCGTGCTGGTCAGCTGGGTTCACCTCCAACCCCCATGCATGCTACTGTACCTGATATTTTTGAGTGCCCTGTTAGCCCAGACAGGTTGCATGAAGAAATGAGCATAACAGTATTTCTGGGCTTTGCACCAGGCCAGTGATTTGTTAATGTTTCAGCCATGCCAGTGTGTGCCAAAATGTTCTCTCCCTTCTTTGAAAGAAACATCATCATAAACTCAATCAGCCTGAAAGATGAACCATAATGTTTTATAATCAGCTGTGAAGTCCCTTTGGTTACAAACTGATCACTGAGCTTCTTTGCAGGAGAATGTAAGTGATATGAGCAAACACAGTCACCTCCACAGCTCCCATTCCCACTTGCTCTCCAGCTTTGGCAAGGGCAGGGATACAAATTCCTTTACGTTCCCATTTGCTGGGTGATAACAGCGCTAATGACTGCAGTGTTGACAAGACAGGGCCATTTATCAGTATCTTGCCTGACCTCATTCGGAGCTGTCGCCTGCCCTCAGGGGCTGCCAGCTCTGGACCTCTGCAGACCCTCCATGCTCTTCAGAGAGGCAGAGCTCTTTCCATTTGCCAGGCACATCAGTTTGGGTTGAATATGGGTCACCCGAGCATGACGCATAAATGCCGAAGCTCTGCCTCCAGCATCATGGCAGCTTGCTTCAATCCCACCTAGTCTTCACTTTCCCGGGATGGAAAGCCCACCCTCCTTGGGTAGCTGAAAGAAACTGAGCCCACTGTGCTGCTGCTGCTGCTGCTTACATGGTCTTGCCTCTTGCAGCACAAAAGGGCGCGCACCAAATGTGGCCCTCAGGGATGTGTGTAGTATAAATTAAATTAAAAGAGAAAGTGCAGATGGAGCTACTAGTATCATCAAGGTACGTGGCATTGCCTGATTCTTCTCATCATAAACCCCTGTTTTTCAGCTGTTTATAATTTTGTCAGACTCTGGGGGAGGGCAGGAGGAAGTTTTCCATGCCAGGTGTCTCCCCACGGCTGAATCTTTTATTTAATTATTTGACAGAGTTTCAGCAAAGTGGTTTAGCCATTTCCAAGAATGAAACTGGGGGCAGGGGAAAGAGAGAGAAATGTTGTCAAGGCAACAGTAATCCCATTATTTTCTAACTTCTGAGTGCCTGAGTAGGCAACCTTTATCTTCTTTTCATGCCATTTTTTTACATAATAATAACGTTGGAGACAATTATTCTCATCAGTTTTAAGAAAAGAGCATGCTGGGGTAGTGAAGGGACAGTAAGACAGGCATTTGCAAACAAAACAAAATGGCACCTTCATATTGTTGGCTGCTGGATCTCCTGCTGCTATTTTGAAAACAGGCTTTCAGGGCCTAACCACTCTGTTAGCAACATCTCTTTAAATTGCCCTCCATCCGGACAAGATCAAGAAACTCATTTCCCTGGCTTGAAGTACAATTGACAGCCTCCACGCGTTCTGGTATTGAAATCATTGAGCATATGTTAGTGTTCAGTAATCATTTCCCTCCAGATTTTATGGCTCATTGTCATTTTTCACACAACAAAATGTTTTAAATGAGGAGGAATGCTCTGCTTTATGTTTTGGTGAAATGTCCCTGGGGAGAGAATTTTAATTTCTGCATGATGGGGAAGACTTTTAAATCATATTGCATCAGTTACCATTTGTCAGATAAGACGTGCTCTTACTATAAACTGAGCCTACAGCGTATTTGTAAAGTTCACTAAATGAAAGAAAAAAAAATAAAAGAAAAAAAAATAATTGGCCTTTCAGAAGTCCTGCTGGATTTACATGCCTTCCTTTCCCTCCTCTAGAGCAAATGAAGCTTGTCAAAAAATTTCAGGTTTTTTTTTTTATTGGAAAAATATAGATCTATCAATACTGGCAATACATGCAGTAATCTAGATCAGAGATTGTTTTAGGAAAAACAAGCAGAGTGGAATGTGACAGTTACACTTGAATAGAACATTCTGTGTTTCCATTCAGAAAACATTTTATTTCCAAATTTATTTTTGTGTTTTTACATTTTTCTATTGTTTTTCTTTGAGACTCTTCTGGTATTTTAATACCATTGCTCTGTATTTTTATATTTTCATACTGCAAATTATGGCAGCAACAATTCCTAGCAAGTAGGAACCACTGGCTTATAGCAAATGAAATTTAAATTCTATTCATGGTTTTGCCACTGCACTTCTGGCCTGTATGACAAGCCATTTTATTTCTGTTTCTCCATTCCCCAGCCCATGAAATGGGAAAGATATATGATCCCACTGATTAAGTACATTGATATCTATGATAAAATGCTCTGTGGAAAAGCTGGGTTTCATTATTTGTATGTTATATATAAAATACATAGTATGAGGAAGTGTTTACCTATGCGTAAGAAATCTAATGGGCATGAGATCAGACATGTAATAGGAGATGTCAATATTATTAATTTTGTTCTTATTCAGGTTGAAAGGTCTTCAAAAGTAGGGCTTTTTCCACAGAAAATAAGTCTTCCTTGGCTTCTGCTCATGTTTTGCACCACTCAGCAGGGCCGGTGTCTTTGATTTGCCCTGGGTATTACCCTGCTGTCCTACCTCCCACATCATCAGAGCTTGTCACCTTACTGCTGTAGGAAGCTGAGCTCACATTTCTTTTTCAAGTATGTTCTGACAACCCATGCAGCTTTGTACCTAGCTGATATGTGCGTAGGTACTGAATCCAATCCAGCACTGTACACCAATTAAGTAAATGCACTTTGAGAACAGATGTGACATTTAAAAAATCCCAGCACAACCTATTTCAGCAAAACATCAAGCAAAACATTAGCAGCACTATGAAGAATTTCTCAGAATATCAGAAATTATTTTACTACTGCAACAACAGCAACAAAAATAAACCCATGGCAGGAACAGGAAAACACACTTGTTAAATAACAGCCAAATCAGCCAGTGTGAAAACCTGATGAGAAGTTATTGGCTGCAAAGGAGTACGTGTGCATATACCACACCACCACCACAGAGATACAGGATGTTATTAGTACAATGTGAACCTTCACTCAGTTGTCATTAAACCACAGGCTGTGCCCTCTCTTGGGTTGTTTAACTAATTCTGAGATACATTTCATGGAATCAGCTGTTCTGCTGTATAACTTACACCAATTGTTCTCCACCTGACAGGGTGAAGTAAGCCACTTCTTGTCATGTGGCAGCACTGAAGAAACAAAGCTGCACGTGCTTTCTCCTCCTCCCCAGAACCCTCAAAACCAAATTATTGCGGTAGTACTTAGGGAACTGGAACCCCACACCTGCAAATGCTTACATGTGTGCTGAATTTTCATAGAATCGTAGAATCATAGAATCGTTAAGGTTGGACAAGACCCTTAAGATCATCAAGTCCAACCGTTAACCTAGCACTGTCAAGTCCACCACTAAACCATGTCCTTAAGCACCACGTCTACCCGTCTTTTAAATACCTCCAGGGATGGAGACTCAGCCACTTCCCTGGGCTCCTGAACTTCCCAGTTTGACCTAGTGCAGTGTTTAATCCTGCCTGTAATTAAATAAATGGCAGGATTCCCACTGGGAGGAAGCTAAATTCTTGTGACTTTGCAGGAATAGGAATATGGTTCTATGCCCACAGAACTATGTGTGATTTTTCTCACTATCAATCATGCATTAATCAAACCCTCTGTTCCAAATAACAACAATAATTAAGTACATCGCATTCCCAAGAGGCAAGTATAGTGGTGGAGGCAAGGGTCAATGCAGTTCATGCAGTTCTAACATGGTCATTATAGAGTTTTCTCATTGCTGGGTTTAGAAAACAAACATGGATGCTGTTTATCTGTCATTTTAATTACTACTGTAGCACTGGCATTGTGGAGAAATCCACAGCTGTGAAACAGCAGCTGGCAGCTGTATTTCCTGCTCTACTCCTATCAAAGAGGTAAAACACCTGATATTTTTCTATCCCTCCCAGAAATATAAAGGTGCTTTGCAAAGAGTAACAGAAGTCCTGTTATGGCCACACATATGTATACACACATGTACAGTGACATCTCTGTAATTACTGAGAAACTGAGGGTCAGACACAAGAAAAACTGAAGTTTTTCGAAAGTAGACAGTAATCAAAACTAGAAATGGACCATAGATGTCCTCACTCACAGCCTTCCTTTGAACATTAAAACACAGTTCAAACAAGAAACAACAGCAAGCATAGAAGCATCGAGCAAGCATTAATGGCCTTGAGAAGATGGGCTCCCCGTGAATGCTCTGCAGTTTTTGGTCTGATAGGCATTTGCAACATGCTGAAATGTCCCAGTGTTGCTCTCTTCTCATCTAAGCAACGTATCTGACCTTTCCATGTCATTTCTTGTGCAACATGGGTAGCGTGAGAGCTTTAACCGGGCAAGACAAATGAAAGCCAACATACATGACTGCAGTCACATTATCTGTCTTGGATGCTTTTGCTCAGGGATTGCCACAGCTTCATTTGCTGAATAGTGAATGAATAGCACTTTTGCAGATTTAACCTTTGCTTTATGTTACTTCTCATTTCTCTGAGTCACAAGGAGTTTATTCTCTGTTCTTTAAGCTCACCTGCAAAAAGCATAATTTCCTTCCTCTGACACAAAACATGCACCCACAGAGTAGAGACAGAAGAAACACTGTTATCATTTCTCCTTGGCTGATTTGAAGAGATCAAGCAGCTAAAAGCAACATTGTCTCTGCCTTGTTTACATTCCTGCTGAGCAGGTACAGGCAGGGCACAGACCCAGATGTGTCTACCAGGGCACCGCTGCGCGCACACAAAAACTCCTCTAGAAATTGAAGCTCTGCCAAAGGGGAACTCAAGGGTCTTTTCACAGTATCTAAGGTGGGGATTAACGCTTGCAATTGTGTGCAGTTTTTAATTTCCTTGGGGCAACATTTCTCATGCCATAAAGGCATAATTCTGTGGTTTATTTTCCTTCTAGTTACTCAGCATACATCTCATAAAAAGAGTAATAGAATATTATCTGACTTTCTCTTGCTGTTTTACAGATCGTATTTTGCCAGCAATGCCTTGTCCAGTCTGAGGGCACTTTCAAAGCACTAGTCAAAAAGGACTGCTTTCCACATTTTTTAACCATGAACTTCTCCTTTCATATTAATTTTCTAAATGTCTGACTTGGTCTAAATTTTCACAGGCAATTCCTGAACCTGAGGACCTCCTCTTTTACATAACTGAGAGCAGAACTAAATTTTTCTGAGCTCTCTACAACTACCTGAAAGGAGGTTGTAGTGAGGTGGGGGTCGGTCTCTTCTCCCAAGTAACAAGTGATAGGACAAGAGGAAATGGCCTCACGCTGCGCCAGGGGAACTTTAGGTTGGATATTAGGAAAAACTTCTTCACCGAAAGGGTAGTCAAGCACTGGAACACACTGCCCAGGGAAGCGGTTGAGTCTCCATCCCTGGAGGTATTTAAAAGATGGGCAGACATGGTGCTTAAGGACATGGTTTAGTGGTGGACTTGGCAGTGCTAGGTTAATGGTTGGACTCGATGATCTTAAGGGTCTTTTCCAACCTTAACGATTCTATGATTCTATGACTTTTGGAAAGTCAGGCCTCTTAAATCTTCACGTTGTATTTAGCCAGAACTGTGATATCCCAAATAATCAGACATTTTTGAAAATATAAGCAAAATTTGTACTCTTTCTAGGGAGGCTTTTCAATGCCGAATGCTTAAATAGTGACACCTTCCCACCAATGGGCCAGTGGGGTGGCACACGCGGTAAGTTTCAGAAGAGCTCTAGTTCTTGTCCCTCCTTGTTCATAGAGCTAGGACAAATCTCCCTACCTATAAATCTTCACAGTCTCATTTGTGGAGTGATTTGAAATGCATTAAACTGTTCCTCAAAATTGAGATGTTGTTAGAAATAGTTTGTTAGGTATAAAACCTCACTCCCTCCTTCCACCAAAAGTATTTACTTCAGCAAGCAAGATGTTGCTTTATATCTTGAGGACTGTATGTTTGCCCTGACACAAGCCTCCTCTGGCTCTTTCCATAGATACAATTCAGAAAAATCACTATGGTCCAAAACCTTTAAGTATTATATGTAGAAACAATGACTTGAGTAAGATGGGCCTCATCTTCTTTCCAGCAAAGCCAGAGATTGACCTGCCAGTGTGTAGTTGAGCAGGATTTTGCCCTGCGTCTACTCAAACAGCACCAGGATCCAAAGGTGGAGAAACGAGCAGGGCTTTTTGAGCCAGGGAAATGGCTTCCACTTGAAGCCCCTGCCTGTATGGTTCCTCATCTCTTTCCTGGCCATGGACACTTGATTGCTCCACTCATGCAGCATGCACTTTGCTGCAGATGCTAACAGGAGGATGCACTTGGGATGGAACTGCTGAGGGCCAGCAAGCTCCCTGTCACCAGCTGCAGCAGGAGCAGGGATGGGCCGCCTCCGATTCATGGTCAGTGTATGCAAAGAGTATGGACTTTGCTGCTGTGGAAAGGAAGAGGCAGGGAGGGTCAGATCCAGCCAGCAGAGAGGAAAGGAAAACAAACAAAGTGAGAGGGAGACAGGGTATCCTGGGAAACTGCAAACATCTTATCTAATGGGCTCCCAGGGTCATAACACCACCAGTCTGGCCCATTGCCTCAGACATTTCTTCCAGTTGCTTTCAGTGTCATATGGCCCCGAACGCCTGCCTTCTTCCGCTGCCCTGCTACTTGTCTGCTTTTCCATTGCAGTTAATAAAGCCCCAACTGCCTACCCTTTTGTGCAGTTCTTATGAACTGCTGCTTCGTGCTGATACATTAATTTGCTTGGAAAAGTTTGCAACATTTGAATCTAATTGGTCTTGGCAAGGAGGGACAGCCACACGATTGCTAAATTGTCAGCAGCCCGCATTGCAGTGCCTGGTTCAAACTTCTAGGGTTTAAGTGGGAAAGAAGCTGGGGGAAAAACCTTTTGGAGCTGTAACAGTTTCCAGTGAAACAAGCAGTGCTTGCACAAAGCCTGCTGTGCTGCTCCAAGCTGCGCTCTGACTTTTGCTGTTTAACTGCTTGAAATTTTACACAGTCATTACTAAGAACATTTTTTTCAAATAATAATTGGAGTAACCATAGTGTCTTCATCATGACTTCTGCTGTTAGACATTCACATCTAAGTTGAGATACTGTAGCAAACTCCACTGAAGTGGAAAGCTACACATGAGTGGGGAAGTGATGCCTGGATGAGCTGAAGTAACTTCCTAAGGTTATGCATAAAATCTGTGGCTTGGTGCGGGAAATGAGCTCAGATCTTGCAAGTCGTGGTCCAGTGCCTGCACCCACACAGATAGTGGTCATGAGCCGTTCTGCCAAATGACAAAACTAAAGAGGAAAGGCCATTTCTCAGCAACGGTGAAACCCAGGCTCAAAAAGGCAAACAAAACCTCAGCACTGTAAAATCCTTCCACAGGTGATGTGGAATGAGCACCTGTGCATGGCCAGGATGAAATTCACCCTTGCAAGAATGGCTGTCTCCAAGCCGGGGCATCCTCATTAGCTCTCACTGTGTACAAATTCTCATGATAACTGTGGGTAATGACAAAACATCCTTGGCAGCTTTAGCTGTACAGGAGCCAGCTGTCTCTGCTCTCTTTGCAAACCAAGGGAGGAAGATGGGGGGGATGTCTGTGAGAAGCAGGCATGGCCACCCCCCGCCCTCCTGGCAGCAGCAAGAGCAGCAAGCAATCCTCTCCACAGCACTCCCCACATTTCTCCATCCCATGTTCATCCTGCCTCTAGCCCTGCTTTCTGGCAGGAGGCAATTTTTTTATTATTATTATTTTTTGGCCAGCATTGCCAAGAAGGCTTGAGCTGGCTTTGCAAAACCCTACTGAAATCCCAAAGAAAGGCGTAAGTCTGAGATTTATGTTAGCTTTGGCTCAGGAATAAATCTCACCTGCAGAGTCCAGATGGCCAGTTTCTGCCTTCATTAGATCTCTTGCAGTTTAAGATAGGTAGTCCAAAGACATGTTGAAAGGTAGAATTTGGCCAAACGGTAAACAAGAGTTCAGTTCATGCACCAGCAGAGACTGTACCGCATTCTTAACTGCCTCCGGGTGACACAAACATCCCTGTGAAAAGCATCGTGCACCTGGAAAGCAAAGGGCTGCAGCAGCTGCCCCGCTTCAACCCAGACATCTTTTCTCCAAGGTCACTGTGTTGCATTGCTCCAAGATCACAGATTTATCTCCTCAGCATGCCAGCTCTTGGCAGACCTGCCTAGTAAATACGCAACACATAGTATGACACTTTGACTGCTGCTCTGCCATGGACATACCTTAGAATCCTGTTACTATTCTCCTTCTCAGCTGTGGCAAAAGTTGCCTCAGGAAGCCTGAAGAACAGTATCAGTAACATCAGTGGGCACTGGGGTCTGCCTAGGGCCCCCAGTAGTGCTTCACACACACACCCCCCACTGCTGATAGAGTAACTATTTCTACTAATTTGTCAACATCTAATATATTACACAGAAAGCAGAATGATGTAAGGGCTTGGTTAGAAGCAACCAAAACAATGAAAATAAACAAAAACAAACAAACAAACCCCAACCAAATAGGAGGCATACTAATGGTTTGTAACTTAATTTCAGTTTGCAGGACACCTGGTATTTTCCACTAGAGATGTCAATACTATGAGAAATTTCATATATGAAGGTGCAGCTTTTATGAATATGATTTTTATTTTTGAGACACCTTTGGCTCAGAACAATGAACTGTTCTCTTTTGAACTTAATTTCTCAAATATTTCTTTACCTTGTACACATAGACCATAGACTACAACTGCATCAGAGAACCACAGACTATGTAAGGATATTTGCAACTGGGAGTAATGGCATGCAAATTCATAGCTCTGGTTTTCTGCTGAGAGAGTTGAATAGTACTTGGCACCAGGCTGGAAATAGGAAGCTGCGATATCTAGGGTCTTTGGCAAAAGTCTGAAAAAACATAGCAAATATTAAGAATCCAGGTCAGCTGCACTGGTAGCTCACTGTGCTGCCTTCAGCTGGTCTCTGTCTGCAAACCCACAAGCATCTCACATGAAATGAGCTTTAATGGTCCCCACACACATGTGAACACACACACACACTATCCAGTAAGACAACCATAGAATTTCCCTAGCAAACTGCACAACAACTAGCAGGAGATATCTGGCTGCTGCTTGAAAGATTAATGGCAAACCACCAATATCCTTCATGCTTAGCTTCACACAGCTTTGTTTATTATTTATTATTTATGGGGCAGCTGAGAGAAAATTCTAGGATGATGGACCTCTGTTTAGTAAGTGGTACAGTGTGCACGAGGGAAAAAAATGGAAAAGGCCATGTGCACCTCCTGTATGAAAAAAGCCTATAAGCAAACAATTCACAGTCTAGTAGCTCTCATGCTGCCTGTAGCATTCACACAACAGGATAGCGTGAATTTATTTTTCCAGAAAAAATGAGTTATTGTCTCTTCAATTCTGACAAGTGTGAAGTGCAAGAACAAAGGTCTGGAAATGCTATCACAAGACATATTTGAGCAATGAAGATTTTAACCGGTACCCATGTGCCAGGCTACTTCACTCTTCAGGTTGTACTCTTTGTCTTATACCAAGGATAGGCAATAACCTTTCACCAAGTTGCTTTGAGATTCAGGGAGATAAGGCTGGGCGGCTTTTACAAGAGATGGCAAATGAAAGTTAAAGACTTGCAGGCAGTGTTATTAACCTACCAAAATTGGGACAGATACATGAAATGTGAAAAGAGAACAGGAAGGAAAATACTCCGTAAGGACTTGTCTACTCACACAGGTTACACTTTTATCTGGATTTTATGGAGACATATGGTATTGTGACATCTCTCTCCTTACATTTGGATGGTTTATGTATCACTCCTTATCATTTCAAAACAATGGTGAGAAAATGGGGGAAAATCTGTTCTTCGTAAAAATTTCTCAGCGTTCCTAGGAATGCTCGCCTTTCCCGGAGGGAAAAGTTCCAGCTACTATTTCAGTAACCCATCCTGTCACTCTCTCAGCTTGTTTGGTGTCTCCTTTAAAAAAGGGTTGTAAACTAGCACTAAAATCCTCTTTGGCACAGACAGCAGCAGTACAGCATAAAACCATAACAAGTGCCTGCTGAGTCAGACCGCTGGTCCATGTTGCACAGTATTCTTTTTCAACACTGAAAAAAAAGATACTATTTGGGAAGTGCACATGAGTGAGGACACATTCTTCTCTCCTTTCCCGTTGTTGGGGGTGCTAGAGGGCACCTCCTTGCCTATTGCCTCTAGTATTCACAAATGTGTCTTATCCCTTTCTGAATCTGCCAATAACATCTGTAGCAAGTTCCAGAAGTTTGCTTCCCAATGAAAAAAGAAATCTTTCCTTTTACTAACTTTAAGCTGATCCTCTACTAATTTAATCAAGTAGCACAGGCCCACAGTTCCACACTCAGTGTATTCGCCACATTCATTTTATCACAAACCTCAACCTTCCGTATTCCAAACTAAACAGTCCCAGATTTCTTAGTCTCTTCTCTTAAGGCAGCTGCTCCATCCTCTTGGTCATTGTAGATACCCTTTTCTGCACCTTCCCCACCTTCACTAAATCCTTCTTGAAATGCAGAGACCAGGATTGCACATGGTACTCAAGATGGGGGTACATCAGGTTTCGAACAGCAGAAAATCATGCCCCCTGTCCTGTTCTCGACATCCTTCCTGATGATGCTCAATATTTTGAGGCCTTATTTGGCCATACTGCACACTGGGTTGATTTTGGCAACAGCAACTCTAAGATCTCTTTCCTGAGTTGCAATGGCCAGTTTCAAGTTCAGCATCATGTAAGCGTGATTTAGATTATTAGATTACTAATGCAAATACAGAAATCAAGCATATTTTGATACCATACCTATAATTAAAATGCAAACCAGCTCTTTTTACAGTCCTTGGAACATGGATTTATTTCATCCTTTGACAACTTTTACAGTCTAAAATCTGATAACTGTTTTCAGGGGAAAAAATTTACAAAGTGTCTTAGAAAACTAATTTTGTAAGCATTTGCTTGGGCGTCTGAAGTACAGCAGGCTACTATGAAAAGAGGTCTACTCACTTTTCAAGACTAACATTTAAAGCAGACATGCTTCTAAGCTTGGCAAGCTCTTAGTCTTATTTTTGTATTGATATCTACTTAATGATTATAAATTCATTATAAATTTAACATTATTAATTCATTGAGAATTGATTGCATTAGGCATTACACTTCCAATAACTCATCAGAACTGTCACCACACACAACATATAAAGCAGTTCTATTCAATCAAATTAAATATTGGATGTTATAGCTAAGCTTGACAGATAAATTTTAAGGATAAGGGCAAAACTGAAGCAAGTCATAGGATGAAATTTCCCACTGTGCTGAAGGTTGCTGTCAAACTATGTACTATGGGACCTGCTTTTAAGCTATGGCATTGGAGGGAGTTCCACTTATTGTAAACTGGAACTATTTATTGCTTTTGCAGATATTTTTACCAGTTCACTGGACTCTTACATATGTGTATGGAAATCACCTGCCTCAGACGATTGCTTTTGCTCTAAGTAAACTTGGCTGTTTTGCTAAATTTGCTCCTTGTTTTCTACCAGGATGTTTTGGAAGTGGACTAGACAGCAGCCCCGCAGATTGCTACAAAAACAGCATTTACCAGACAGAGGAACTGATGCTTATGGATTTGTGCCAAAAACAATTGACCTGGTTATCCTGACTGGGTAAATATCAGAACACGGGTTGTAAAGAGTCTGAGAGAAGTGTATTCATGTCTTGGTTCTAAAATCCCGTTCATTGATACTTTTGCCAAAGGGAATAAAAAATAAATACACAGAATAGTCACTGTAAAAAACCACTGGATGCTTGTTCTACACTGTGTAAACTGCTGGAATATTCTTGGTCCTTGCCTCTTTATATGAATTCAATCTACTGAAATCTGTATGAGCTGAAGTCACCTGTTTGAAATTGCTGCACAGGCTGGAGAGATGATTACCCAGTTTAAAGCAGCGCTGTTGGGTTTGATAGCCCCAAAAGGAAACATCTAATAATTTTAATTTCGTATTTCCTTAGTCTTGAATAATTCCCTACTTCCCTCTGCAGGTAACAACAACTTGCCTCCTACCTCCCCTACTGAGAGCCCAAGCAAACCCAAGATATGTAAGCTAAGGTTTGCAGGGAAATCCTCCTGCCTCTGCATCTTCTGCGCTGGGACCTTGGACCTTTGCCATTTCAATAATCAGTATTCTATGTCTGGCAGAGATGCCTTGCTAGCTCTCATCCTAGAGGACTGTGTCTTCTCACAGGAGGATAGCAGGAAGAAAAGAAACACACGGGGAGATGATGTCTCCCAGTTTGGTTGTTAAATCTGCCTGGCCCAGCTGGCCTGTGCTCTGCCTCTACCTGGGGCTCAGACAAGGCCACTCATTACCTCTCTGCTGTGCTAACAGTACATGTTTTGGCTTGTGTCATGTAAAGATGAAGAGAGACTCTGTCAAACTATCCTGGGATGTCCTCACCTGCAAATCTATTTGAAAAAACCCTTTATTTTGGGACAACGTGGACGGTTCCAATGCCCCAATATTGCCTGCTAAAGGAATATTCTTCACTGCAAGGACAACTTGTCTCTATCAGGAGAGTCTGCTGCAGAAAGGGTTGGATCTGAGGGTGGCAAGGAGAGTATTCTGATTTCCCATCTCTCTTAACATAGATGGGAGGATTTCGGCAAGGGTCTCCAGCAGTGTTATCCAACACATCAGAGTCTGTGGGGGCACCTTTGTGGATGTGAGAGGAAAGTGCAGCTCTTCTAAGTTAGGATGTGATGCTGCTGGGAATCAAGGGGTCATTTTGTATAACTGGAAACAAATTTCAAAAGGAGGCTGATTCTTGTTTGATGTTTTCAGACATGCCAGCTTAAAGCTAATCAGGGAAAGTAATTTTTTCTAGTCCTCTGAGTTTTGAGCTAATGTGTTTTGCTGGCTAAAGGACTTGATATTATCCCTACCATAAACAGCCATGAAATCTGAGATGTCTTTTGTCTCCTTGTGATTCATGCAGAGCAGAGACCTGTAGCATTTCAAGCCCAGCGATCGGTATAGAAAATTGACTTGATAGAGATAAAAATGATGTTTTAGTTATCAAAAATGAACTAGCTATCAGAGAGCTGTGTAAAGCTGAATAGTTAAAGCAAATTAGTGCTAAAAGAAGGGCAAAGAACAAAACATCATTGCCATTCTCTCTCCTGTAAGTAGAGGAGAAAATTCTTCCTGATTTCTGTATCATCACTTGACAAGGGGCAGCCAGCCTCAGAGCTGTGCTGGACTGCAGCACTTGTCTCTGCTGCTTTCATAACAGCATCACCCGCCCTGATTCCACTGTGACCAAACCTGAGCAGAGGAGTGCTCTGAAACACTAAGTGCAATTCCCTCCCGCTTGGTACCTGGGACAAATAGTTGTCCCAGTGTTAGCAGGAGAACTTTCATGAGTGAAGGGAAAAAGATTTGGTTCAATGTCCATATACTTCAAATGAACTTTCTTCCCACATATATAGGTGTAGAAATGTAAACCTCTTCCCTCTTTCCCAGGAAATTAGCATCTGTGTTCATTGCTTTACACATTCTCGGTTTTCAGGAAAAGCTGTAATCCAGCTGCAGTCATAGCCCTCGACTTTTAATTTCCAGAGCAGTGCAGACTTTCAGGCCCTCACAGCATTCCTTCTAACACATCGTCACTGCCCGTGAGAGCAGAATCAAACCTACTGTATCAGCCTGGCATCATTCTCTGTAACTGCACACTTGGCAGGAGGGGAGGAGGAAGGAGGGGAGAACTGAGGTTGTAGCTGTATGAATAAAAACCCTGAAATGTTCATCTCTCTCAGACTTTGATGGAAAAAATGTTTGTTTCTTCTTAGCTCAGGGATGTCTTTGGCTGGAATTTAAGATTTAGAAAACAGAAAATCAGATCAGGTTTTAAGAAAACAGTTGAAAGTCTTAAATGTCATCTATATTTTAAAAATCACAAAGGTGCATCTGCTAATCCCCTCCCCGCCCAGTCCCAAGTTAACATCTCAGAGTAATTTCTATGGATTGCATCATGCCAGGATATCTGGTTGTTACTGCTCCAGCTGATGTTTTACCGGCAGGCTGATGACAGTCAGCTTGTGTTTCTACCCTCCACGACAATGAAAGCAGACAGTTTGTGGGAATAAACCATGGGGAAGGACACCGATAGGAAAACAGCTGTTCAAACATTAAGATAAGTATCTGAATAGTTCCTGACTGGGAGCTAATTTTTAACAATCTTTGTGGATGTGGATAGACACAAGCAAAACATTGGAGCCATCCATTTATAATTCCAGTCTGCAGGCAGAAAGGTTGGCCATGTAACATCTTTATCTTCTGATCGGAAAAAGCCCTTCAGTTGAAGAACACCACGTCTAAAAAGTTCTGAGACACTCCTGAGTAAGGGCCAAGTCCTGCTCCATCCAAGGAAATTTTGGAAGGGGCTGCAAAAGTACTGCCTCATGTGCTGGTGCAGGGCAGTGGCAAACATTTCTCCTCAGGGTCAGGTAAGGAGCACTTCCAGAGAGGGAATAGCAAATGCTCATTCTGCAGCCAGAAAGAGAGAAACAGGCTGATGGTTTAAGCAGACTCTCCCTTCTCAGCAACAGCATTTGCAGGAAGATTGTGAACTTCTTTTATGAAGGTGTGCAACAGATGAATCTGTGTAGTTAAACAGTAACTATCTTCTTTTGAGCAAACTATCCCTCCCCTCTTTCTCTTCCTTTCTACCACCACCACCAGCCTCGCCACGTGATTTTAAAGCAAATAGCAGCCCCTCAGCAACCACAGCTGTCACCGGGGAGGGAAAGAACATTCATCCTTGCTAAGCACAACTGCCCCACTACCAGCAATGCTGCACACCCTGACATATGGGGAGATACACAGCACATAGGCACATGCCCTGGGGGTGGCAGAGCCAAGTCACAGGCAGTGAAGACACCTCTTTTTTTTCTAAACAGTCTGATCATAAATATGATCAGTAATTAAGAACAGGTGAGATGATCTTTCCTCTCAAAAAAAAAAGTCTTTGGATGGATTTCAACTCAGGTGGCAAACTCCTGGTAACAGAAGCTGTTTTCTACTGGAATTACTATTTTTTATTATTATTTGAGGGAATAAATGTGGTACTGCTGAATAGATCTTTTTTCACCAAAGATAAAAGAGCATTTTTCCCCTCTGGTAGTTTTCAGTTGTGACAGAAAGCTTAGTGGGGGGAGTGGGCATCCGAGAGCACGCAGCAGCCCTCTGCCCAGGGTATGAAGCAGGACAGGCAGCACTGGTGTGCCATACTGTCCATGATGGCATTTGAAGCAGTTCTGGTTTCTGAAGCGAGCTCAGCAACAGCTGCCACCTCCACAGGGGTGAGGAGCTGGTAACCAGCCAGGATCACTGAGGATGTCCTGCTGCCCAGTCAGTTGAAGAAGCACCAGCCTCTGGGCCTCTCCCACAGGTGACCCATGTCCCACCCTGGCCTACTCCCACCTGGAGAAACCCAGAGCTGATACCTTCCCAAAAGCAGCAGTTTGTGCCAGACCCAGCTCTGCCTTGTGCCCTCCCTCCCCTTCCTTCCCCCCTTTAATACTCCTTCTGACCCTCAATAGCCCCAGCTCTGGCTTAGATGTTGCCCTGCAACCTTCTTTCTGTAGAAGGTGGTTTCCTGCTACAGTCCCTTTTGACTTCACCAAAGTAAATCAACTCTTGTCCTTCACCTGCATTTTCAACAAAACAGATGAGTTATAATCTGTGGGTGTTTTGCTTAACAGAATGATAGATAAAAATGCTTCTCTTTCATCAGCCTGTTTTTTCTCCCATGTCATGTGAAAGGCAGAAAGAAGAAAGCCCAGAAACTCAGCAAAAGAAGAGCAGAGTTTGTCTCTTCTCTTCACCATCTGTGGTGCTCTGCAGCGAGATGGCAGCTGCCATGTCACTGCCACAGAGAGCAAGCCCTCTTGGTATGGGAAAATGCAATAAGGGACTGAAACAACTTACTCTATCCCAAGTGTACGATTCCTCTTTTTTGGTTTTAATTTCACATAGTCCACATTCCACAAGTTTAAGCTTGAGCTTCACATTCAGATAATCCCTCAGAACCTTTACATGAAATTTGGCATTAAATGATCAGATTTATACACTTTCTCCTCATCTGGTTCCATTAATCACTCCATGGCCCCAGTTTTATCCAAATGTTTTGCCAGCTTTTCAGTAAATCTAGATTTTTTTATTTTTAATGAACTTGCCTGGTTTTCAGTTTGACAAGGGGTGCTGTGCAAGCTGTGAGCTGGGATGTCCTCACTGCTGTGCCTAGGGCAGCTCTGCAGCCCCGGGAATGCCACCTAAGGGCAGGTCCCAAGAGTCTGCTGGCTGATGGCAGGAGACGGCAATTTTTAGAAGTTCAACAGAATAGCCCAGTCTGAAGCATTATATTTCCCCTCCAAGACCGAAAGCAAGTAGCAGTTGTAAGAACTAGAAAAAGAGGTACTACCATGTTGTGTCCACGTTAGCCTTATTACATACAAAAATAAAAATCTTATTAAGATCAATCAAGTGCCCAAAAATGACCAAGTCAAACTATATCATATAGCAGAGGTCTTCTTAGCCTGAAGTTGCCTCAGAAGCTTTCGGAGAGCCCCAAATGAGGAAAGCCCTTTTAAGGGCACCATAGTTCACTGCTCAACCATGACTTCCCCTGCCAGAAACACTAGCATGAGCAGGTAAGTAATGCTTTCAGTACCCTTTTGGATACAGCAGTTTTGTCCGGGTAGAAAGTTGTTTTCAACTGTTTCCCATCTGTAGCCCAACTCAGTCTCTGCCAGGAGCAACCAACCACATTTTGGATGTGTCAGTGTAAGGGAACGTGACATCAGGGGTAGTGAGAGAGGATGGGGAAAGTATTGCACAGCAGCGCAATACTGTGGCTATTCAGTTGAAACACGTGCCAACTTTGGTGGTTTCATTGAGCTGTTTACAAAAAAGGAAGATGAAGAGGTAAAAAAATGAATGTTATTGATGCCTGTAGCATGGGCATTGTGTACGAAAAGGATTTTATTAAGAGACTAAACCACTGTGTTCCGAAGAGTACCAAGCAATGGCAATCTGTCTATAACATCATACAAGAGTGCTCTAAGGGCATCAAAGACACTGAGCAGACCAGAACAAGGAGACTCCTCCACTCCCATGCATACAAAAAAGCTGTTAGCAAAAATGCAGGGATGCTTCCTGGGGAAAACAAATTAAAAACAGCATCCAAACTGAAAGCTTCACTCCATACCATGAAAGCATTTTTCATTCTCACAAGCATGGGAGCGAAGGGGCTGGGAGTGGGAGTTTACAGCCAAGGACATGGAGAGGCTTCACAGCACCCTGTGATGGAGCCAGGATGAATCCCCCTGAAAGCCTCTATGAGATTACTCTAATGTTTGGTTCAGATAGAATAGTCATCTGCTCTTCTGGTGGTATAAAGTGTGACAGCATAACATGGAAAAGTCATGGATTAATTTAGCTCCATCTTCAAAATTGAGCTAAAATAATCCATTCAGAAAGATATCTGCATAGCACTGTGGGTATTACACCAGTAATAATTACAGACAGAGGGAAGAAACTAAGGCAGACCAACAAGTCATGGAGACTGTAGGCACAAGATGTAGCAAGACACAGAGGTGGAGGTGCTAGGCAAAGAAAACAAGACACTGCTGGATTTCTGCACTGTCTTCAGTCTGTTCTCAGTGTGTTTGTTAGGAGGAGCTAATATCTTTTAGACTGGATGCATTTGACAGGATGTAGGCATATATGTTTGGCTTCCAAAAACAGATAACACTGAATTTTGGAATAGACATCTAGATGTTATAGACATAAGGTGTGCATTGGTTTTATGGGTACACTAAGGAGATAGCTAAAGCTACTGGTCTCATTTTTAGATGGTTAAATTTTAATTTGGAGAATCCATCTTTAGGAGATCTTATATACTACCAGAGGGGAAAACCTCGCACAAGGTTTTCAGCTCGGGCATGGAGTGTTTCAGCTCATACAGTTATTTGGAATGCCCTTCTCCCCAGGTGTCCACAGCTTTGAAAAGCTCAAATTAAAATTGTCATGAGCCTGGCACAAAGCAGGTGACGGCTTTAGCAGATTAGCTTACATAGATGGACAAGACTAGGAGGAACCTTCTCCAAGCTTACCACCATTTCTACAGTTCCTAAATGTTATGGGTTCCCAGGTGCTGTGCCGCCAGCACTCCCTTTGCTGCACCTCGCACTGACTGCCCTTCCTGCAGCAGGAGCAGCCAAGCCCTGTAACTGAGCAACCGAGGAAGGCAGACAGGAAGAGGGCCCACTGCACGTGCAGCAGTCAGTGTCCAGCATTTGGTGCATGCAATTACATTATTCCCTAAATATGTGACATAATCACATCAGTATGTATCCCACTGCAAGAATCTCATCCAGTTCTTACAGGTCTTAATGTTGTCAGCACTGGATGCCAGCTTACAGTTGCTGTGATAAACGTCCAAGGAAGGACTTGTGATAGGACAGTGGTATTCACCCACCAGAAGTGGGAAGGAGGCTTTCTAGCTTTTAAACTGTAGTTATTGCTTCACCCTTGTTTACCCTATTCTTTCTTGTCAGTTGAATAGGAATTTAAAAGCAGAACCGAATTTTTTTTATATATAAACATTTGTGGTAAGCACTGAGCCACAACAGTGTCGCAACCAAAACACAGTTGCTCAACGGCACCTGTTAGTGCAATTACTTTGACATAAAATGTGTTCTTTACTGTTGTCTACAGGGAAAACCAGCAGCAGCCTGTTACCCTGCAGCTCCAGCTGGCAACAAAATTTGTTACCTTGATCTTGCATAATATTGCAGATGAAAATAACAGAATTCCAGTGATCAGACTTGTTTTTTACTTATTACCAAGTGCAAGCTATACCCTGCAACCAGATAACCTTGAGAAACAAGACTAAACCAAGCTGCTTATTTACAGATAAATATTTTCATGGGACTGAATTTGTATGCACCAAGGAAAGCGTACCTGAGGGCATATTTTTCTTTTATTTTTCTCCATGGCTGAGTTAGTGCTAGAGAGAAGGCAGAGTCTTAACAAGTCATCTCTTTCTTACTGTGTTCTCGCAAACCCTTCCACAGTCCTAAGTAGGGGGAGACTCCAAAGTAGTGGCTAAAGGCAAAAGGGCAACCATATAATTAAGATCCGATCAGAACTTCTGCCAAGTTTCTCCTAAAATAACTGTCATTGTAGAGTGCACAGTGCAGACATTATCCATATATGTAGGATTAAGGCTTTTTATGGTTGTTGACGACTATTTCTAAGAGGTATGTGAAAAACAACTGAAATGAGCAAGAGTAAGCTGGGGAGGTTCTAGTTCACTGCAATGGCACATGTACTTCTGGTGGGAAAGGTGTACAGGTCCATAAACTTAAAAAGAGTGACACTGCATTAGCCAGTGTGGCATGTCGAAGAGACACATCTTGCTAGCAAGTCTACAGGGAGCCTGATCCATAGGTCCCTGGGGAACCACATGAAATTAGGACATTTCCTGACAGTGGGCTCTTGGAGCAGACTTTTATACATCTACGTGCAAGAAGCAACACAGGGAAATAGTGTGGTAGGCGTGGGCTGTCCAAGGCCTTCTGGAGGGCTCAGAACTGGCATAGCTCTCTATCTTCTATGCAGAACTGTAGCACAAGCATGATAATTTGGCTCTGAAGGTGTCTACACGGTTTTGACACCATTACAGCAATGTATAGTGCCTTACAGACAGTCTACACAGTTATGCTAAAGCCAACTTTGTTGGAATAAAAAGGCAGAAAAAAGTTGGGAAGCAAGCAGATGGAAGGGTAAAAAATTTCATCTGTCTGTGAAATGAAAGAACATGAGAGAGGTGCTAAAGTTATCATGGACAGTTTTCATCATCAAGACATGACTTCAGGCTGATGGACCAAATACTGAGAGACAATACTCAAAATAAGCATGGGTTGAGGGCTCTTCTCACAGAACATGCTCAATGGCCCACAGGATAAGGTCTTATTGTCTGAATTATGATGGATGGAGGTCTTCAGGGAAAGGGCTTATCCCACCATTTAATAGACATGCTGGGAGCGGGTAAAATTTAGGTTGCGCCCCACAGAGCCAAAGAAAACAGCGTGAAAGTGGGGCCCTGTAACAGACGTAAAGGAGACTCAAGAAGAAATGGAGTTCGAGAAACCTGAAAGTGGACCCACAAATCTATGTTTAGCGTCTATTCACAGCAGTGAGTAGTAGACTGGGAAAGGTCTCTAAGCTTGTTGTTCATTTTTCTATTTTTATATATTCTTTTTACCTTTAAAATTGGAAAAGAAAGAATCTCAAAAAATGAGCAAAAAGCACACAAAAGAACACCTGAGGGAAAAAGGTTGTTCTTTATAACTTGCAAAGCTAACATTGTATAACAACAGAAGGAATAAATGTCAAAAAAAAAAATAAATATTGTGTACAGTGCTAGCAAAAGGGCATTACTCATAGCCTGATATAAACAACTAACAACTCCCATCTGGCAACAAAAGTCTTTGCAAAGGGAAATACACTAAAACTCCTGCCGTTGATAACTGAAGCCTGTTATGGGAAATGCCTGCAGGATCCAACTGTGATTGCAGCAGAGGGAAGGGAAATGACATGCTCATGTCCAAAATAGCTTGGAGTCCAACAGTATTTGAAGCATTTCAAAATAGCACACATTCAGAAATGAAAAGCAAGTAAAAGTGGACAGTGGGTACAGAGCAGTTCACGCAGCTGAGCTCTGAGATGGCTCCTTGCCCCCGACTTTTTCATGACAGGGTAGCCACGTTACCCTAACATCCACATTGCCCTTACATCCCATTCAGAGGAGGGAAGAGCAGAGCCAGGCAGCAGTGATTCAAGCTGAAAAATATAGGTGAAACTCTTTGGGAAAAGAAAAACAGAAACTGAAAATGGGGAATTTTTGATAATTCCTGAGAAGAAATTGTCATTCATATAGAGCTTGAGCCAGAGCCCACCGAAGCCAAAAAGAGACTTGCTGTGAGATTCAGTGGGCTTTGGCTCATGTCCATAGGCTAAACGCTTTCTCTGGCAAGTCTACAGAGTGATTCAGCCCCAAACTGCTCAGCACAGCCAAATTCAAAAGCCCTATTCATGTTCTAAAAAAGGCAACTGGACATCATGCCATGGTCCCAGTTGCACAATTGTCTTCAAACAGGTGGCAGAAACAACATCCCTCGCCGGCCAGAAAACCAAAGAGAAAGTCAGGAGCCTGTGCTAGAGCAAGATTTTACATCTAACACTCGTACTGTGGAACCAATTTAACATTTTCCATTGAGATTACTCTCTTTAAAAGCACTGGTCAGGCTTTTTCTTTTTCTTTTTTTTTTTTTTTTCTGATTTCACTGCAGAACTAATATATTCATCTCCTCTTACAGGAAATCATATTAGCATGTGGAACTGATATAGCAAACAGTAGCAGGCACGGTAAGATACTTGAGGGACTTTCCATTATTGCAGGAAGAAAGATATCTAGAAATTAAATTAGCATTTTTGAATAAAAGTATTAGTATTAGTATTTTGGATCAAGGAGATTGGAGAAGAGTACATCTCACAGAACAGGAATTTCTGGTGGGAAGAAAGCAGCTATTTTACAGATTACACAGGAAGGATACAAATCAATAGGCATAAAGATACATTATTGGGCCCATCTTTTGTGAATAGTGCTTTTTCAAAAGATCATAGTTTCCAGCCTCTATGAGACTAATATCCTAAATCCCAAATTACACCAAAATAAGCATGGGAAAGAATGCAGTGAGAATGGAAGGAAGCAGCGAGTCAGTCACCCAAACCTCTGCCAAGGTTTTCCTCTCTGAGCAAGAGAAGGTTGAATTATATGCAAGCAGCACCAGCCTATGATATACAGAGGTTAAAATGCAAAGAATATACCTCATGCTTTACAATGCTCAAGCAGAAGATTCTTCAGTGATTATTTAGTTTTATAGCTGGACCAAGTATTTGTGATGAATACGTTTCTATCTCCCCACAACTCCCAGGCCATTTAAGGGAAAAAAATAATTCAGGCTTTACTTATCTGATAGGGGGAGAAAATAAAAAGTAATAGGAAAACACTTAAATAGTGACTATTGACATTTCCATTTTGACATTTTTAAAATTGAAAGGCTTGTTTGGAAGAGGTGAAATGTTTATTTCAATATTTTTCTAAATGAAACATTTACTTTTCCTTTCAAAATAGCATTTTTTGCTTCAAAAAAATCCAGCTGACAAGGAAAAAGGTGTTGAAGATCCCACAAATTTAATAAAAGGCTTTGAATTTAGCTTAAAATTTGAATAGTTTCTCTTCTGCTTGACTCAGACTCTTCTCTCTTCATGCTCCCCTCTAGCTTTTCAGATTTGGGCCAATGAACAAAAACATCTATTATTTACACGTGTTGTTTGAACAATGACATAGGGTGAATCTGCAATGTAGTGATGCTCCAAGAGAACAGGCAATATCTTGGCAAGGAAAGAAGAGCTCCTTATGAGAACAACACTGCTGAATTCCCTGTTGCTTTGTGCTCATTGTAAACCGTTCATGCAGGGTCAATGCCTGTAGCACACCTTTACTCTCATAAGGCAATATTCCTCACCCATTTGCAGCTGCTATAAATAGCTACAGGACAATGCACCATCAGGCCCTAAGGGTGCACAATGTAAGTAAATGTTGGATGGTGTTGCAGCACAAAGTTGTCCTAGAAACCCCTCAATGCAAGAAACCAAAGAGGACCTGGGTCGGGGCAACCCCCAATATCAACACAGGCTGGGGGATGAAGGGATTGAGAGTAGCCCTGCTGAGAAGGACTTGGGGGTACCAGTGGATGAAATGCTGAACATGAGCCAACAACGTGCGCTCGCAGCCGGGAAGGCCGACCGTATCCTGGGCTGCATCAGATGAAGTGTGGCCAGCAGGTCAAGGGAGGTGATTCTGCCCCTCTACTCTGCTCTTGGTGAGATCCCACCTGGAGCTCTGCATCCATCTTTGGAGGCCTCAGTACAGGAAAGACATGGACCTGTTGGAGCAGGTCCAGAGGAGGGCCACAAAAATGATCACAAAAAACCTCTCCTATGAGGAAAAGCTGAGAGAGTTGGGGTTGTTCAGCCTGGAGAAGAGAAGACTCCAGGGAGACCTTATTGCAGCCTTTCAATACTTAAAGGGGGCTTATAAAAAAGATGGGGACAAACTTCTTAGCAGTGCCTGTTGTGATAGGTCAAGGGGTAATGGTTTTAAACTAAAAGAGTGTAGATTTAGATTAGATATAAGAAAGAAATTTTTTACAATGAGGGTGGTGAAACAGTAGCACAGTTTGCTCAGAGAGGTGTTAGATGCCCCATCACTGGAAACATTCAAGGTCAGGTTGGACGGGGCTCTGAGCAACCTGGTCTAGTTGAAGATGTCCCTGCTCCTTGCAGCAGGGTTGGACTAGATGACCTTTAAAGGTCCCTTCCAACCAAAACTATTCTATGAGTCTATGATTTTATAACTAACTTTCCAAAGAATTAGAAGGCCAAGTTTTCATCATCAGTGGAGAAATCCTGGCCATGCTTTAAATCATCAAAAAGTTCTCAGAGACTTCAGTGGGAACCAGAATTCAAGAAAGTATGTACCAGCCTCCCTATGACCAATTTATTTCCTTTTGTCTTGAACTTAATGTAGGGGTGTTTTGCTTTCTTTTTGTTTTTTAGTCCTGAGCAAGGACACAAGGAGGAAGTCTCCATTCTGTGGTAATAGGTGCATGTAGGAACTCGTTGAAGAAGAAACAATGAAGGAATGCACTTCATTGTTTCTTATTTGCATTTCTGAACTTCTGCAATTTCACTGTTCACATACTTCTAGCACTAAAACATGAAGGATCATATAAGTATTTCCATTTACACTTTTTCTCATTTTTCACCAAGAAAAACATCTTGAAGAACTTGTCTTACGAAAAAAGCCAAAATTCATTGTGTGATAAACATTCATATTTAATAGAGTTTACTACAACCCCTTCCAAAGAGGAGGAAAAAGAAGAATTAAAAAAACCACAGGCAGGGAAAGGAACATGTCACTAAGCTATGCTCCAAATACTCCCCACTCGAGCTCTGCTTCAGCATGGTAGAAATCAAAACAACTGGGTAGATCTGAGAATTGCTTCCTTTTCCCATCCCCCTTCCCTCCTCTCCAGCTGGGAGGAGAACAGGGTAGCAGAAAAAATTCCCCTGGTGAACTGTAACCTGTGTTTAATAGTCTTGAGGCCAAATTATACAACTGAATCAACATACTTTGATCTCTTACTATCACTTTTCTACCTTTTTATCTCACATAAATCATTCAGCTTTCCTCTCCAAATTTCTTCTGTTCCCCTGTAAACACACCCATTTGCAGTCTGCTGTGGAGTTCTGACCTTGTCTCCAAGATCCCACCGATGTGACAAAAGGTGCATCGACCTTGCCAAGGAAGAAAGACAACAGCAAGTTGTGCAGGTTTTCTTTCCCAGACAATTCTAGACATACAAGAAATTTATAACTGAGAAGTTTAAACACGTTGTAAGAATATAAATATGCTGTATATACTGCGTAGTAATATGTCTTAACAGGAACACTTGCAAAAACTCTGGCAAACTATCAAAGAGTATTAAAAAGCTGTCTTTCCTCACTCCACATTGTAATGTTTTCAGTTTCTTATTGTTAAATTAAAGGAATACATGAAATAACAAGAGTTGAAAGGAAAAGGTGTACTGCAGATCTTCCCCAGTCACGAGCTAGATCTGTAGATAATTAATTCTGACCAGCCATATGGCCTATTGTGCTACAACTCTACTGTTTTCTATTCATATATAGTTAAAGTGCATTAAAACTACACTAAAGTTGCAGAGTCAGCATTCAAAAGGTTGAAAATGCCAGAATGAAAGCTGCTTGGGCAGCATCAGTCCAGCCCGCTTACGCAAATGCACTCAGATACAGTCTGAATTTTATAACCACACATTTCTTCCCCGCCCTCTCCCACCCTGCCTCAGCGTGCACAGCAGACTCGACACACAGCTATTTCAAATTCTATTTCATACTTTCTTTTTGAAGGTTGATGAAACTAAAGAAGAACGGACACATAATCTGGCAGTGAATTTCACAGACGTTTGCTGCCAGTGAAGAAACTGGCATTTCATTCCAGGCTGCAGATAGGGGTATGCACAGGAGAAGACCATATGCTCTTGTCCTGACCTACCTGCCCTGACCAAACTGTCTAGCTCCTGTCTGTCTCTTCCCTACGCCTTCTAATTTTTCTCCCAGTCCCAGCCTTCCCACTTCAGCCTCCTTTTCCAAGGGCCAAACATTCCCTCCTACCCTATTCACAGTCAGAATCTTCCCAACATTTTTCATGCAAATACCCTTCATTCCCCAGTCCAGTTTTCCCTGTTAATTTCCTAGGTTTCCCCACAGCCTCTGCTTTGGTCTCACTCTCCCAGACCCTCATATTTCTACTCTCTTTCCACCATTAAGCATTTCCAGCTCATCGTTCATGATCCTTATCTTAGTAAGTAACCCTCTACTACCACCAGGCTTGGAACTTAGCTCTTGATCACTCCTCATACAAGGCAAACTAACTCCTCTTCCAGACAACCTGAGCAGCCATGAGTAGTCTCCTTATATTCTACAAGGGCTCCTGGCATCCAGGTAACACCCTTCAACTGGGAAAAGCAGCACCAGAGAAAGTCCTAATTCAAGCAAGGCACCCTGGAGCTAGCATATGTCTGCAATGATAGATTCCTTTTTCTTCCTTTTTTTTTTTCCTTCTTCTTCTTTTTCTCCTTTTCCTCCCTTATCTCCTTTATCTTATTTTTCTCTTTTATCTTCTTTTTCATTTTTTCCTTTTTTTCTTTGTCTCTTTTTTAAATTTTCTGAGAATTTAGCTGCTAAACTGTAGCAAGTCTCAGCAGAGCACATACGAAGAGTTTTTTTTTAAATGTTCAAGTTGGCCAACACCAGTCAATTTGTCCAAAGGAGATGGCAAAAAGAAAATTCCTTAAAAATAAAAAACCTTGTCAGGTTTCAGAATGTCATTTAAGAGCTATAGAGGTGCAAGTGTTCTCCAATGAATTCATTGAGGAGTTAAGGGTTTTTTCCTTTTTATTAAGGAAAACATCTTTTATCTCAAAAGTGGCTTTCAGAAGAGACTTAACTATTTTGCCTTTAAAGTTTTTTCCAGACACATTCCATCCAAGGCAGATAGTCATTTTGGAAAATTTCATACGGACATATTTCTTCACAAAGATCCTTGTGGGCCCACAAAACCTGAGCTATTTCATCCAAATGGTCATCCTGCTTCCATCCTGCCTCCTAATAAAATGCTTTAGTTTCTTAATCAAAGCAGATTTTTATAAGATTTCATTTCTTTTCCCCAAAATGACTGTGTTTTCTGTGTTTTGCCACAAGTAAGATTTTTTTTTTCCCTCTTGAAAAATCATTTACTAGAAAATGGAAATATGGCTCACTGTAAAGCATTTGAGATAACTCAAGTAAAATCATGTGTATCCATCTCACTCCTGATACTCAAGAGTATCAGCGAAATCTGAAAGAGATACAATTCAGAAACAGCTCCAAGCAAGTCTACACACAATGGTTTGGAAACACTCCCTGATTTTTTTGTTGCAGTTTAGTTTGGCTGATGTGCACTTTGGGAAAAAAGTGCTTATTTTTTCCTGCAAGGATTGACCTACATGCTTAGCTTTACCATTTGAAAAGTCAGTAAGATTAAATACGTGCACAAATCTTTGAAGAGGTAAGGCCTAAACAACCTTCTGATGGAAGTACAGGAGAATATGTGTGATCATGGATGACATCTTATTTTTCTCTCTAGATACTACAAAGGCTAATTGCAATCTGCAGCAGCTTACAGATTAATTATCAACTACACACTAAGTTTTTTCATTTCTTTCCTCCTTTCTTCCTTCTTCTACTTGACAGCTGGTAGTTTTACTTTGTTGTCACTTTGAAAGTGCCTACATTTTACTGGTAATAAGTCCTCTCAAAGAATGCTGCTTGGTGTTTCTTGCAGCACAGAGGGTCTTCCAGTCAATCTCATTTCTCCTGGCAGCAAGTGCAGAGATTTCCAGCAACCCACTTTGAGTGGATCAGAGCAATGGAAATACCCTTGAAGACTTCTCCTGGAGAGGGCAGATCTGCTCTTGAACACTTACAGCTCGGAGGCAATTACCACATATTTCCAAGAGAAACTCTGACCTGGTGGCACAAAGGTACACTACCACACTGGTGAGAAAAGGCATTCAAGATGATTTAAAAAAAAAAAAAATCCACAAAACAGTCTGGGTTTTTTTTTACCAAACTCTAGGAATTATGCTTTTCTGACTTTTTTCTTTGGAAATGAACCACCTAAATGCATTGTTTTTGAAGAAGACTATCAAATGCTTTGTGGACTCCAGCAGATAAGACACTGTAATATAGCTCATAGATTTGCTGGTGTTAAGTAGGCTAAATTTCCACAGAGGTTGTACTGGGAGAACCCTTTGAAGTCAGTCCTACAGCAAATGTTGAATCTCACTCCTGAGAGAGAGAAAAAGTCTATCAAATGCCATGTACCTCTGACAGACTCTGGCTGGGAGACAAAACTCATAATGAATGTAGAGAATAGGGCCTGATCCACCAAAGCAAATCTGTGCATATCTTAGGAAACTAACTTTAAGGTATTTGTATTAAAAGAAAACAAAATGCTAAAGTAGAATTAGCATCAAAAGCACATGAAGGATCAAACAACTCACTATACTTATAATCCAATTATTAATATAACAGCTTCAGTGGTTCAAAGAAACGCTGTGTTAGTGGAACCTGCAGTGGAGCAAAATGGAGCTTGGAACAAGCCCCAGCTGCAGTCCAGAAAGTGGAGAGAATTTCACTAAAAGTACCTCAAGAGACCATCATCACGTCAGCCTGAAAAGAGAGTGAGACCCATCCTGTGTGTCACTTCAGCAGCCCCAGATGTCAAAAGAATCACTTACCACATTAAAAAAGTTAAAGATGGATGGTTGAGAGGACTGATAAAAATGCAAATTGAAATCGCCAAAAATTCACAAATTATGAGCAATGGAAACGAACCCAGAAAACCATTCAGCCAGGAGGTTAGAAAGTGTGAGTCAGGAGAATGATGAATGCTAATGTGCCTTTGAAAAATGTGAGGCAAATACTTATACAGAACCGGACAGAAATGAGGTTAAAAGAGCCAGTGGAGAACTGAGGGAATAACCTAAGCATTCAGCCTAAAAAGAAGGAGCAAAACAAATCCACTGCTGGTAGCTGAAATGTGAAGGAGTGAGAGAAATTGTAGCCTGGTTTAGCATATCAGGAGTGGGATCACTCAGGATATGAACACATCTCAATCACCACAGACATATACTGTCTGTTATGAAACGTGTCATAATTAGAAAAACAAAATTCAATAACCAGGGTCCCACTAGGTGGTACATAACCATTCAGCACAGTATACAAAGAAATAGCAATGGTTAACAAGAAAACCAGTTTATCTTCTTTATCAGCCCCAGCACACATTATGTAGACCCACAGACTTAGGACATGGACAAATTCAGCATTGGCTAGCATATTACACTGTTATCGTTCTTTGCCAATAACTACATTTTCAAAACAACCCACTAATTGTGCATCAGTTAATTTGGGATCCTAAATATTAGGCACTTAATTGTTTACCCTCAGCAGTGTTCTGCACTTAACTCTCTCCATTGAAGCTCCTGTTCTGAACATCCTATCCAATTCCTGAAAAATTGAAGTGCTTGCAGAACTGTCATTGTGGCCATTCAGCTTCTTGCTCAGCCAAGGTCTTGGAGCCTCAAGTTTGAGAAATTGAAACGTAGTAACCTAAAATCTGTAAAAGAACTGAAATTTGGTATGAATAATTGGTCTTTGGGGAGCTTAGCTTAATCTATGGCATATTCCACCCCTTATCCCTCTTCCCCATCTACCCCTGAGCCCAAAAGAAAAAGAAAACACGTTTTTGGGAAGTGTTAGTAGGAAGAGAGTCCCACATCAGAGGTTATTGTAAGCAAATTGTAAGAGAGCTGGCTCCCCGTTGATATGGTATTGACCACGCAATCAGCAGTAAAATGTAAACAGGCAGAATGCTCAATAACTGAGAAATAGTCAAAGTTTGTAAATCACCCAAATCAAGACAGAAGCAACTTTATTAGCAGTTTTAAAAAGGACTGAACTACTTTTTGTGGTAGATAAAACTCAAAGAATCAGAGAACCACAATGCCTTGGAAAGACATGCTCGGGAAATACTGGATGCATGCTTTTATCCCCCTGAGCTCCTGGCATTGCAACGCTGAGGCCTAAATCTGGATTTGAATTTCATACTCTAACTCTTGCAGAAATAATTTTAGACAAATTGTCAGAAAGGTCAGGCTAGTTTCATATGTTCTGATACTTAAGCTCATTCAATCCTTATAGCAGATACATCTAGACACACACACACACAAAACAGCTGCATGAGGTGACAGTCAAAGAATTAAAATATTTTTTTCTGAATTGTGGAGGAAAGAGTTCTGTTGTAATTCACTTCAGGTTTTGGGAGAGCAGTACACGGGTGGTTAATATTTTGCCTGACCCATTGCAAAGAACTAATAAAAGTAAAAGCTGTGCAGCTGCCACTTCTAATCTGAGAACAAATCACAAAGGCAGGCACAAACAAAAGGCAGGTGAGTTCTCAACTGAACGATTAGGAGGAGAACAAACAGGGGGGAAAAAAAGGTAAAGCAATCCACCCAACCTCTTCGACAAAATTTAATCAGAAAAGCAGTTTAGAAAGGGGCCGCAAATCTACTGAAAACAAAGTTTCAAATAACAAACACCAATAAAAGTACAATATAAATAATAGCCTCAAGGCCAAAGTCTAGAGATTAGCAGAGCAATCAAAAAGAGCCAGAAACAAACAATCATAAGTCTGCAAAGCAGTCTGTCAAGCAAACAGCTCTCAAAACCAGATTTAGAAAACAAGCTCTGTGGAAGGAATGTTCTAAGGTTGACGGATAGAGCCAATATATCCACCCAGGCTGGGATTTCTTAGTGAATGTCAATCTAATGAAACAAAAAGACTTTTCCTAAAAAGCAAATACACATTGCCAGGATAAGGGATCATAAGGAACAGATCAAAAGTTTGCTGCCATAATCTTAGTATTAAATAGAGCTATTCCCACTTGGCACTGAAAATTTTGGTGACGTTGACTTATGCTTACTCTTAGGAAATATATTATAGCTGTACTGTGGGATACAGTACACATTAGCCTAAGCAACAATAATCAATACACCTTTGGCATACAGTCAATGAAAATACACACTGAGATTCAGCAGCCTTGCCCTGAGTATGGATCTGGGTACTTATTTAAGACAAAGTATGGAAAATGTCCTTTTTTTAATCTGCCCCCTCCTGAATTAATACCATTCGGAGGCTACTGCAGCTCTCAGGCAATGGTGGACTTCTATTCTGGGGATAAAAGTGCCACAACATGACCATTTGGTCATACATAACCTGCAAGATCATAACACCCAGGACAGTAATATTTCAGAATAAGCCAGCCCTTGAATCTAGACAGTTGGCAAGTTGAATTTTATAATCATGCATGAATATTCCAGAATTTAACTATCAAAAAATAATAATTTTCTACCAAATAATAAAAGCCAGTGCTGATCTCTGTTTCCCCAGAATATTTATTCTGGCAAGTTTCACTTTCACCACTTACTCTTTTTATGATGAGACCTCATTTCAAATCTCGTGTTGCACCTTCTCTGCTGAGGCACTCTGTTGCCACATTTGGCAGTGGCAAGCCCCAATCCTGCAAAGTCTGTGCATATTCTGAACTTTCTGGTGACAAACAGTGGCACTGAGGCTAGCAGAACTAACGACATGCATGAAGATAAGTGCACGTCTAATCAAGTATTTGCAGGGTCAGACCCCATTATAGTATTATTAACACATGATCATTTAATGGAGGGACCAGAAACTTTTCTTTGTGTTCAAGGAATAAATCCCCTACTGTTTCAAAGCTCCTGAACAAATAGGGTTTTCATATTTGTCTGTGTCCGCTATCTATTTTGGATCTTTGTCATTGACCCTGCCCCACATTTAGGCCTGGAGCAGCTGAGAGAAAAGTCTGGATGTGTTTATTTTTTTATTTCCCACGGAGCCGAGCCACGAGCTAGTCCTTCCTGAAAGGAAACTAGCCCTGATTGCATGACTGACGGGATGCAGTAAAAAAAATATAGTTCATTTTAAAGTTTACCCAAGAGCAGTGTCTCTTCAAGCAGTGTGACCCTGTGGCTTCATTTAACATTTCTAGGACAGAGTCTGCAAGGTTAACGTGTTAAGACAGTAAAAACATTCCCTTTGCCTCGGGCACATCACTT
The DNA here is from genome assembly GCF_047370975.1 of Nipponia nippon. Classification (NCBI taxonomy): domain Eukaryota; kingdom Metazoa; phylum Chordata; class Aves; order Pelecaniformes; family Threskiornithidae; genus Nipponia; species Nipponia nippon. Next base: position 50,145,299 of record NW_028262347.1, read on the forward strand.
CTATTCAGCAAGGCAAATAATACCGCACCTACAGCAGCCTGCCCAGAAGCCCAAAAGCTGCACAGCAACAAGCCTCCGTTTCTTCCCCGTCTCCTTGTCTCCTTGAGACTGACATTGCCTGGGTGCTGAATAGCCTGGTGGGAAGAGTTCAATGCAGGGTTTGCACTTTCCCAGCCATTAGCCAGCTGCCACCGCATTTCATTATCTTAGGGGGTGCTTTTATACATCAAAGGCACTTCCAAACAGTGTGATGAAGTGGAAGTAACGGAGCTCCGTCCACGTTGCAAGTCGCAGTATTATTTATTGTCGTTATTTTTTTGCGCCCATCTCCTGCCATCTGGCCCACTAACTGTAAAGACCAGTGATGGAAAAAAGACTCAACACACCCCTTTCGGTTTCTTGGAGTGAATCCTGCTGAACAACTAGGCCTTGGAGCAACTGCCTGTTGTTGTCAGGACTCTCTATTGTTCTGCACAAGGAGCCCTCTAAAAAGCAAGGGGAAAAAACAAAGGTAGTGCACAGGATCTCATGTGAAAACAAAGTAAGCAGAGCATGAAAAGCGGCACTGAGATGGCTTTTTCTTTGCTTTCTTTCCAACATAGCCAAGAAATAAATAGTTGAAAAAGGTTTTCTTTCTAAAGAAGCTGCCTGTGAACAAGCCAAGGTAGTGGGTTTTGCATAAGACCGCCTCAGATCACTGTTCAGCTGTTTTAACTTACTTCAGCTTTTGTCTTATTATGGCTTTCTTTTGATGACAAAAGCCCATATGGTTGGTGATTTATTGTACTTCTCCAGAGTTTGAAACCTGCTTTCCATTACCGGAAATCTCTAATTGATACATTCATAAAATCTTGAGAATTACATTAAAAGGTGAAAAAAAGCAAAATCTCTCTGTGTCACAGACTGCTAATGAGTGGCTTAAACAGGAGTTGCCAGTGGATGTATGATTAAAGTTGCACTCTTGTATGGTAGCTCGGTTTTACAGACCAGGGAATAAACTACAATACATTTCTACCTTCTTACCTCTGCTGTGCCTGCCTGCCACCAAAACGCCCTGTTGCCAGAAAAATAAACTCAACGAGAAAAGCTCATACTTCTCTACTGACATTTTATGGTATAGATATTTCGGCTAATGATTTATTTTACTTTCATGTAGTTAATAACTTGAGGCTTTAAAAATATACAGTAGTTGACTGTGAATGAGACAGGGCAATTGACTGTGCAATGTCAAGGTATTATGGCCTGAAAAATGCCTCAGACATGCAGATCACTTGCAGAATATTTGTTCTCTTTTTTACAAAATCACAACATTGTTTTGCATTTTTGATTGCTTGCTATGAAAAGAAATATCTGTTATGGTGAATCCTGGTGTATAAGGCCCTGATTCTGTAAAATGAGTCACGTAAGTAAAGCTTTTGCTTATACAAACTCCAAAGCTGAATGTGCATGAAAAAGATTTTGCTGTATCATGCTCAAATTTTGCAGCCCTTTAGTAGGCTTGATTAACTTAATTTGAGATTGGCATGAATAAGGGCTGAGACAGTACAAGACTTTTAATTTTGTCCTGAAATCTCTGTTCCGTGCTCACTGCAGCTAACCTGTAGCTGTGAAATACCTCCCTGTAAGCTGGCAATTAGATTTCTATCCAAGATTGACTTAGAAATAGTAGTCAGAGAAGTCAAGCTACTGGCAGCCAACATAAAAAAAAAAAAAAAATCCCTGACCTTGACTGTTCTTAATACAAAAGCCCTTTTCCTGCTGTTTTTGAATGAACGAACGAACGAGAGCCAGCAAATCATATAGCAGACACTTTCTTCTGAAAAGATAAAGCAAATTTATTTTATTTCTGTATACAATCTGCTGCCCAAGCACAAAGACAGGAAGCAATATTGGGAAATTCTTAAAAATATGTTTTACGCTGGATAGAGTCTCTTCCTTCTCCTTTATATCACTTGGAACAAATAGTGAGCCAAGAATTTCCTGAACTTTTGCAATTTGCTTGGAAAATGCGTTCTCCCTTCCTTGCTACCACATTATGAAGAAAGCATTTATTTCTAGTAGTAGCTTTTAAATTTCACTTAAAATAAAACTGCATCTTATAAACTCTGCTCTGTCTCTACTCCTGCCATCCTGGCTTTCTTTGTAATAGGACTGAACAGGTGCTGCGACGCAGCTCCATTTTCAAGCTGCACACAGATGATCTTCCCCATTTTAGAGCACAGCAGGCATCCCTTCTTGGGTAACCAACTCCGTGCCACACAAATGGAGGGAACAGTCACTAATAAAGAAGTCCTTTGCTCAGTTTTAGAAATATGAGCAAGCCAGATGTATCCAGTAAGTCTCCACTAGACAGATTTGTGAAGTGTCCCAAATGAGCTGCCCACAGGAGACCTAAGGCTCACGGGACAGATATTTTTATGCAGATGAACTAGGGGAATTGCTCAAAAGCAATATGGCCAATGCAAGTAGGTTTCCCATCTGTGTAAGGCAATAGGATAGCAGCTCTTTTGTCACTTTGATGAGCATTTATTCCCCATTCAGGACCAAATGTGTAAAACAGCGTCCATTGATAGGCTGGATGGGCAGCGTGTTACCCCAGTGGCCGCACAAGCTGTCGTTTCGGATATGGCACCTGGACAAAATCCCCCTCAGGAAGGACAAGGCAGTGTGCAGTATCTTCTGCAAAGAGGTGGACAGCCAGCACGACCCTCTCTACGGGGGTTTGGAGAAGAAAAACACAGCTGAGTAGCATGAAGCTGCAGGGTGCAGGGCACTGAGCAGCCCAGGGACTGGAGGGAAAGGCTCCAGGAGGGGCTTGTACTCTGGAGAGGCGAGCGCTTGGTCTTGGCAGTACATTTGTCTGGGTTTATCAGAGGCTAATTTCACCCTCCGATAAACTGGATTAGGGAAAAATTCACTGAGTTAGCCTTCAGGCTCGGTTCCTCACCTGATGAAAGCAGAACCGGCTTTCGTTGTCCCGCTGGAGCAGAGCAGCAGCTGAGGACGTGGCCCCCAGCACTTGCTGCCCTCCCGCAGGCTCTCCCCTGTCAGCAATGCTGTCAGATCCTCGCTGCGGGCAGGTGCATGCTGAGGGCCAGATTGCAGCTTGCCCAAACACAGCTACCCCGGAGAGTGCAGTCCTCTCCAGCCCCCACCTCCCCCTTGCCATCCCGCACGGTTGTCATATGGATGCTTTTCTTTGCCAGCTGGTTTGGAGCAACCCAAACTCTTATTGTGGCGTGGATCTGGCATAGTAGGAAGGAGAAAGGAGATTGGATCTGGTATTTCCTTGCTGCTGTCAGAAAAACAGAGAGGAATTAGAAAGAGAAAATGCAAACAGTGCTGCATTCAGAGTTACATGTAGCTCTTCCCTTCCAGGAGAAAGGGGTAAGGTGGAAACATGCTGCAGCTCTCAGGATTGCCTGTCAAACCATGTAGCAGCCCTGGCTGAGAGCTGGTCAACCAAGTCCTATATCTGATGGTCAGAAGGAAAAAAGAGTTCAAATGATGCATCGCATTCACCAAAACAATGATAAAAGTAGGCTCCCATGTGAAGTTATGTTTCCTCTGCATTAGAGTATCTTTAAATATCATGACAGCAAAGACTAAAGATAATAATAGTTGTCACTTTGTTTCAGATGTGGTAAACTAAAAGCAGCTTTCTTTAGCTTTGCATTTCATTAAAGGTCACCGTGAATTATGAATCTCTCTCCTCAACTACTCAGCTATTTCCATGTAGTGTCACTGTCTGGACAACCCTCCTAACACATCAACAGCTAACGAGCAATGACAATAAGTTTTGAAGCACAATTCAAGGAAAGAAAAAACAAAAATGGAAGGATGTAAATTCTATGGAGCACACAAAGAAAAATGGGTGGGATGCTCATTTCCTCAAATTGTGTATCAACTTCATAAGTTAGCTACAAATTATCCCCCATTAAAGGATGAGGGTATCGTCTTACATCCCACCTTTGTGTTCTTTTTCCAGCGCTCCATTGTGGAACCAGATCTCTGCTTCTTCTGTTTGAAGAACTGTAATTTTTTTACACGTTTTTGAAACATGAAGTACAGTTGTTGAAATGATTCAGCCCTGGTCTTGCAGCACAGAAAATCAACAGATGACTTCAAAATATCTGAAAAAAAAGAAATAGCAATGCAGACTTACACTAACTTATGCTCAAATGATAGTGCTTAGACAATATTCAGCAAGACAATAAATTAAGGATGAATTACAACATCTTGAAAACAAAACAGGTTTTTCATACAAAATCTTCCAGCAGCTTTCAGTCAGGATGTCTGTGTTTCTGAATGAGATATTTTTAATATATATTTTTTAAAGTTCTGATTTTAGTTTCCTGTTACTTCATTGCCTCTTCCCACCCCCCAAAAAAAAGAAAATCACTTCCCTCTTTCATTTTTTTTGTGACTTAATACTTAAGAAATGCATTTTTAATCCAGTTGTTTAGTTTCTACATTATCATTGATGTCTTCTGCTTTCAGTAAGATACACACAGTAGCTAAAAATGCTGTTGCATTGATATACTGTACGCAGTACACAGTGTACCAAATGTGTTTTTGTTTTTAATGCTTAGCAGTTCTTAGTCATTAGGCTAACAGAACTTTTTTATTTTATTTTATTTAGGAAAAAAAGGAAAATCCTGAATCCATTTTAAGAAAATAGTTTCTCCTCTAGTATCAAAAGGTTTGAAACATTGGTAAGATGGAGGTTTTCCAGGACACAATGAGAATTGACTCCATGTAAAAATACTGATTTACAGACCAAATTTGTACATCTTTTGCTTCACAAATATGGACTTTCAAGACAAAACAAAGGTGTTATATCTGTAAGGTGGCATTTTCTAAGAAAATACTTATGTGTTTAGGAGACACTAAATTTATGTTACTGTAGGATAGATTAATTAAATACCACCTCGCCATTACAGCAAAGAACATATTTGTTTATTTTGTTACAGGAAATACACACTCTCTAGATGAGGAAGAGTTGCAAATAATAGATAGAAGAAGCATGGGTTTGTGTTGAAAGACAAAATAGCAAACATAAAGTATAGTATTTAAAGACAAAGCAAAATAAATTAAATAATTTTTTTCCATTGTTAGAATTTCACTAAATAGATGCAAATTCAGAGTTAATCAAATCTAGACAAAAATGAAACTGAAAGAGGATGCTCTGTACCAAAGAAAATATAATTTGACAATGTTAAATAGATAGCTGGGATCTGTTGGGAATACATACCTTGCTTTCATCTGATTGACCTCATATCATTGCTATGGGACATAACTACACCTGACAGGTCATTGATTTGGCAGTATGTAAAGCGGATCCTTAAGGAAATAGCTTGGCAGAGAGCAGCTTCCCATGTTTTTCACATTCCCACAGCAAAAATTCAAGTCCCTATCGTAGTATTCATCACATATAGAGAGGAAAGAAAAACAATGCTCTTACAAAAGGCTTTATAAATAAAAAAGACAATTAGCAACAGCCTTACATGTCAATTAACAGATTTCAAGGCTCAGATCACAAAAATGACAGCGTAATATTGATTTCAAATTTCAGAATGAAAAAAGCAATACATTTTTTTTCTCCTTTCAGCCCAGCTTTCACACCACAACTTCAATAACCTCAACACTTTTCATGCTTGGTCCTGCTTGATAATTTTGCCAGAAGTATGCAGCACACACACGTGCACAATAACAAAACCAAATTAGAATGCTATTTATGCTGCTGCCACAAAAGCAATTTTACTCTACTTTGTGCCACCAAATGTACCACAATGTTTTCATCACCAAATTAAAGAGAGTATGCCTAATGGCTTATACAGTCCTACTGCACAAGAACCCTATTCAAACATTTGCTCAAGTCATGCATGGTTTTAGTCACATGCATAATAGCCTACAGACAAAAGGCACAAGAGACAAGGAGGGCTTTATGTATCAAACTGAAAGTAGTATTTCCCTGTGCTAATACTATGTAAACAACAGAGAGCTGCAGGATATCATATTAACATGATTTTTTGTGAGAGAGAAAGAAAGATTAATTGATACCTAAAAACTATAGTACCTATGTCTGGAGAGAACAAACACATAAACAAAAATGATAATGAGAGACAAAACATTGATTTAGATGTTAAGGTGAAAAATAACCAAAACAAATGTTTTTTACATGTTTACAATAAACTAAATTATATTACTTTAACATAGAGTAATCAAAAAGCTTTTTGTCAGCATATGAAAGAGCCACCTCTTTGGTTTTTATTAGATAGATGGACACATTCACAATTTCAGGAAGACATACAAATAGGTAAAACATCACTATATATTGAAAGAGCAGTGTTGCGTGATAGCATGCTTCAGTGTCCAATGCCTGCATAAAGCCTTATGCATTAACATGGGGCAACTGCTCCCGAGTCAACACCACCCATGTGTCACCCCAAGAGAAAAGAGTAGGGAGAGGGAAATCATGAGGCAAAATCATCAGTTGATGTAAACTGACACACACACCCATTCACAGCAGCCGAAGCTGCACTTCACAGAAACAAAGATGACTACAAACTATGAGTGAAGACAGAGTAATCTTACCATATTCATGGACTGGACATGTAACTCTTCTACAAATCTAGAGGGCACGTCACTGTCAACAGGGTTGTCTCAGATCAGATGCCTAATCAGTAACACAGGACCAGTTTCAGGATAAACTATGCCATTTTCCAAGCAAAAAGCAAAGAACCCATAGGTGATGCACTCCTATGGATCAAGTTCTTGCTTCCAGCACGAAGACAATATAATGCACCTCTTCTACATGGTTCAATTATTCAAGAGTGCCAATAAAATTAAATGTTTAGAAAAGCCCAATCTTTGAATCTTGCTAATACAATATGTTGCCTTAGAATACGCATAAAACATATACGTAAAATACACCTATAGCATTTCCATCTGTAGATTCTGAAGCACAGTATGAACGAGATCAGTACCAGTATTCTCATTTTCAAAGAGGATAGCATGAGGAAAAGGCAAATGAACTAGCTCCAGTCCCTCAGCAATCTGAAAACGAGCCAAATGCTTTGTAGACCAAAACTTTCTGAGTCCAGGTATCACCTACAAGAATGTGTCATCTCCCTCAATGCCAGACTGGGACCCCAGCTGACAAAGACCTCTCTGTGGCAAAGAGCTGCAGAATTCTACAAAGCAGTGCAAAATAGAAGTTCATTTCACACTGGAAAAAATGTTAATTTATAGAAATGGAAATTTTCATGGAAATGGCTTACTTTTGATAAAACGATCAGGAAGAAATGGTTTCTCAGGTCCAGAATAAAATTTTGATTCAAAACGAATGAGAGAGGTCCCTAAAATAGCTTCATAGTTTGAATCCCCATGTACAGTGTGAGTATTTCCCAATTAATATTTCATACTCAGGCAGTTTTCACAGAGCCCTAGAAGACAGACTGGTGGCATGAGGTTAATGGAAGAAGGCCTTCAGCGTGAGCCTTCTGCCTCCCATTGAATGTCTCATCACCAGGCTATTAACTTCTGGTGTATTTATATCTGGTGCACGTGTGGCCCACAGCTTCAGTAGCAGGAGGACTGAATTTTGAGGTGATATTTTTCAAATATTCTTTCAAGTGTTAATGCTGGATGATCTTGACTTATTCATTACATGGGAATAAAAGGTCAACAAAATCCTCGCCCCTCAAAAGAAAAACGCAAATAACCACCGAAAAACACAAAAAAGCCATAAGCCTTTGTTGGGTAATAGACTACAGGAGGATGTGCCCTTAGGAGGAAGCAGAGCTGTTGATCTGGCAGTTAGATACCAGCACTGCCCTTCGCAGCGTGTTTTGCAGGATAGCTATCTGGCTGCTGCACGCACAGATACACCCTCTTCTAAGGGAACATAACTATTCTTACACACTGCATTTTTTACTTCTCGTATCTTTTACATATTGCTACAAAACCCAAGCCCTGTTAAGAGATTATCTCTATTTACCACCACATATAGTGCGCTTTATTGTCAACATAGTTTTCAGACTGTCCATCTGTGTGCACTAGCATTTCTAAAATTAAACAAAAAACATATGTGAAGCAACAGTACCTACAGATTAACTATATCCTCAGGACTTTAGAATATTAGAAAAGAATCGGCAATACTACCTTTAAGATACCCCTCGCAGCCTGCACTCTGTCACAGCTCAGCCAGTGCAGTTGTGTTTGCAGTGGGTTTAAGCTCATAAAGCCACCCAGAAAGCCTGGCAGTCCCCCAGAGCCTGCCCTGCCCATCATGTTATTTTCCTTTTTCCTATTTCCAATTGGGAATAGTTGATCAGTGGTGCCCTGGCCACCTGATATCAGGAACAGACACGAAGCAAAGGAGGAAAACTTTCCCAGGACTCCAGATTTCTGCTCTTTCCTCCTGTGTTGGTTTGAGCAAGGGTTATACTGTGTGTGGACCCGAGTCCTAACTCACTTATCAGGACTGACCCTTGGATGAGCCTCATACCACCATTTGCAGGATATAAGCCTATGTATAGTGCTTGAACAAGGCAAATGGAAGCGTGCTAAAGCTTGCAATTAAGGTTTTGACCTTGGCTTAACATTTGTGACAACATACTCTGATACAAGATAACAGGCAGCTCCTTTATTTACCTTCGTACAAGGCATGCAGGTATATTAACCTTAAGATTGCTCTTTTAGTACTGACAGAAACAAATCACTTACTAATAAGTGAAATTTCCCATTAGCTTTTAAGACTAAAAGGCTGTGTGGAATGAAAATACAGTCTCTCTGAAAGTCAGCAATGAAACTATCATAAGCTTTACTGAATTGATCTTCAGGTTATAAGAACTATGAAGTACATGAAGAAGTAGGTTTTCATTTTCTTTAGGGATTTAGAGAAAATCATGAGAACACAGGTTAAATTACAACTGAGGTTTTGTTGCTGAGATTTTTTTCCCCTTTGTTTGCAACAGAAAAAATAAACCGCTTAAAAACCTCTTTCAGAGATAGCAAAAGGTTCTGCAAATTTGGATTAAATTGAGTGAATAAATTTGACAGGCTGAAATGAGGAAAAAAATCAGAAACATAGAAACCTTTTCTTTCCATGTTTGCTAGTCAAACCATGTACGTTTCTGATTTTAGGATGTTTTCGTTCAGAAAGCTGCTAAAGCTTTTTAGAAGCAGTGAGAATTTTAGTGGATTTTGCTTTTGAGCAATTTGAACACTTTTTTCCACTGTGTGGTTTGACCCCTAAATATATAATTTCCATAACACTGATTCTTTAGATTACTTATTATGACATAACACTTGTGTAACCCTGAGAAACCAGCAAATTCATGTTTAATGTGAACCTAATGGAGGAGACTCACACGTCTCTTGGTGGTTCCTCACCTCTACCCGTAAGCAGTGCAAAACCACAAAGCTGTCCATCGAAGGAGCTTACTATTAAGCCTGGGCTCTCTGATGATGCAAATCCGGTGCAAAATTTGCAGCGTAGCTCCCCAGGGCTGCACCCAAGGCTGCACCCAAGGCACATTTCTGCAGGAAGAGCCTCAAAAAGGCACAGGATCATGGCTTCTAAGAGGACAAAGCCACTTATTTCACTACCAAGATGGCAGTGCACAAGCTTTCAGGTCCCTGAAGTCCCTCTAGTCAAGCATGCGAAACTCAGTATTGCACTTTAAGCCCATCTTTAAATGGCTGCTTCCCCCATTACAGCTGCAGGATGCCAACATGCACCAACATGGGCAAAGACGACGATTTTATATCAAGGAGCATGGACAGGAAAGGATGTCCAGAGCCTTTACTTCAGCCCCCTTCCCCTCACTGTGTTGCAGAAACTATATCATATAGCCTCTTTCACAAAAACTGATGGAAATCTCTGTGGATCTTTTATTTAAGAAAAATAATAAAAACTAATATTCCTGGCAAAGAAAATAAGGTGATTTCTGAGCCACCAAAAGGCCTAAACAAAATGTTGACATTAAATCCAACCACAGCTGTAAGCTTCCAAAATTAACTGCTTCCCAATCACAACAATAAAATGCAGGGAGAACCATCATATGCTTATTAATGCAACGTCTGCAGGACTGAACGCAGGGATCACTTCCATGGATCTGACTGGCTCACAAAAATGTCCAGCTTACAAGAACTTGGATTTGTTCAATAGCGATTGACAAAGTGTGAAAACGTGGCCGGTCCAGGCAGAAGACAAAAGCTTCTCATTCAGTTAGGCTTCCTGTCTGAATTTGCATTTAAGCAAAAAGAAATCAAATATGAGTTCTGTAACTGCTGAAATAAGAAATACACACCACAGTTAAGTCAGCTGGATAACCTGTGTTCCTTTCCTGTTCCCTACAGCAGACCATACTACCGTGTCTTGGTCAACATATGCAAAATGTTACTGCTTTTCAATCACATCTATTGAGCTTATATATTCCTTACTTGGGAGACCCTCTCCTCCTAGAAGCTAAAGCCCAATCTTGGTTTTCATTCCTAGTCACTAATGTACTTATGAAAATAAAAGACAAGATCAACCAAACTTCTGTCTTTCAATACTGTGGTCCATTCTGAAATATTGTACTTAACACAGAAAGGGCCAAAAGCCACGAGGAATCTGATACAGGTAACTAATTTGCCACTATGAAGTGGCAACTGATGCTCTGCACTTGTGAGATGCATTTGGGACTTTAATACATATTTAAACATGCATTGAAACAACTATCCCTTGTAGACGTCGTCACTTTTCCTATATAAACTCTGGGCATGTTTCTGTTTCCCTTTTGTATTTATCTTATCCTCTATTCACTAAACTGTGAGTTCAAAACGATAACATAACCTAAGCAAAAAACAGGCATCAAAGCAATGAAAATGGTTTTTTTCAAAGGTAACAATTTCAACAGTATCAAATAAGCAGGAAAAGAACCTTTGCCTTTCAGATTCCTTGCGCACCTCTCCTCTTCCTCCAGGCTTCCTATACCAGTTCAAGTGAATGTACAAAAGACTTCATTTTCACAGTACTTTACTATCTGTATGTTACTTTATGTCTGCCCACAGCAGTTTTCTTACATTCCTTCACTTCCATGGTAATAGAGTGGTTGACTACACTCAGAAAAGTACCCTAACACCAAGTATTTTAAAAAATTTAGTTTATAGGTATATAGAGATTGTTTAATCATGCAACTTTTTTGAAGAATCAGAGCTGAAAACAACTTAGTGATCCTTGAAAACAAAGGAAATGTCTCTAAATTTGTACACATCATTGATGTTAATGGAAGGAGGGTTCTTCTCTAAGAAAAGGCTGATCCCTAAATATTCTTATAAAATATTTAAGATGGGCGTATTTTTTTGTCAGGACAGCTGCATAAGGTACAGCTTGGGAAGAAGGTACAAAAAAATCTGCACACCTTTAATGAACCTTAGACCCATATACAAAGAATGACTACCAAGATAGCATGGTATGGCCAGTTACTGCTCAGGGAATGCAGGGAAAAGTGAGAAAATGCCCAAAATATACAAACTTAGATATTTGTAAACTCAGAGCTTAAGGACAAAAAAAAAGGGCTAAAGATCTAATATTTTATTAACCATTCTATTCTTTCAACCTCTCATATATCACCACATTTCATCCATTTTTTCTAATAACAAACTTACTAACTTATTTTTAACTTAAATATATCTTCCAGAAAGTCACGGTCTTGATTTGTAGACATCACGAAATGGGGCCTTTGGTTCCTTTGGTGGGCTGCTCAAAGGATCAAACCCTCTCTTTGTCAAAAATGTGTAAACTACTTCAAAAAAATGCCTGGATTCAGGCATTTCCCAAACTTCTCATTATCTCCCTCTCCATAAGGCTGTAGGATTCTTGGTCACCCAGTATTTGGTGCTGGGAAGGTTCTTTCAGGCTGTTAAGTGGCTTCTCAGTCCTGTCCTTTTGATATGCTAACGAGGATAGAGACCCAAGGTCCAACTGCCAGGAACTCTTTCAACCCTGATGTCATTCTGGTGGCACTGCTCTGCCCTCTCCCCAGTTTCTGAAGGCCTTACACCAACATTGACACCAACAACATAAGCAGTTTCCTAGCACCCGTCATGCCACATTTCAAAGTAAAACCACACACCTCCCCCTGATTGTGATACACCCAAGGGTCTCACTGGCCCTTTCTGCCCTAACATTGTGCTGTTAGCTGCTGTTCTTGCTCGTCTGCCAAGATGAAAATTCATGCCAGCCACTGGACATATAGTTTCCCATTGCATCTGTATTTCTTACTACTAAATGAATGAATGACATCATTGAATATGTTTCAGTAAGGCCAAATATAACATAAATGGACTGCTTATCAAGCAATATTGATCACTCAGTATCAGCACTTTATTGTCCTTGTTTTATGTTCCTCCAAACTGTGGCATATAAGCGTTTTAAGAGCAGAGATTTTCTATGTATTTTCAAAACACTAATGAAAATCCTTAACAGCACTTTCACAGTGCTGGTCCCTGCAGAACTTGACTGGAAACATTTCCATTCAGTGATGAGTCTCCATTGACAGTCTTTTTGAGAACAGCCAGTTCTACTCCATTTATTGTGTTCTATGACACATTACACAGTTCTTAACAAAGCTATTATGACTGGAAAAAATATCCAAACAAATGAAAGCTCTGGATGTTAGAGCACCAAGGGACAAATCCTCTTCTCTCTGAAATTAAGTAGAGCTTGGGAAAGTTCTTTGTTGAAAGCAGGAGCAGACTCGATCTAAAAAAATTAAACCACAACTCATTCCTATATTGCTAACACACAGAGGAAATTCATTTGCACCAATCAACAGCATCTTTCCCTCTAACCCAAGGTAACAATAACCTGTCCCATGTAATCTGAATGACAGTAGTCAACTGAAAAAGTTTTTAGTGGATTTAACCAAAACAATCCATTAGCATTCACAAGTATAGATGGCAAGCCAAGACTGAATAGCAACTTACTTTGAAAAACAAAACAAAGCTAAACAAAATAACCCACAATTATTTATTTCTAAGTGTATTAATTTACAAGTGGGATAAATTCACTCCATGACCATATTAATGGAGCATCACGCAAAAAGTATGATATTGCAGGGGTTTGTGCAGTCACTGAATATCCAAACATTCAGCTGAAAGGTGACGGTGAAATATCATTGTGCAATAAAATGCACAGCACAAGATAAAAACAAACAGAACCCCTCCTACCATTTAAAGGAAACACAAGTGAAAAACTTATGAGAAACAATGAAAGTCGATGGGCTTGTGTGCTACTGTGAAGATGAGCCCACTGCCCGGTCCTGTTCACCATGACTGATCTTAGAAGTTTTAGCTGGACAGATAAACAGCAATAGGAGGCAGCCTTATTTACAACACATTAAATGAAAGGTAAGGTGGAGTTCAGTGCACCACCTAAAACAGGGACACCGCTAAGAGTCTATCTATTGCTCTCTGCTCCTTTAGTGACCTTGGCTGCCCTTCCCTGTCATGAGTAAGCATCTTCTGTGCCATGAGACAGCCCCGTTTCACAAGATGCCGATTCAGTATGACCAATCCTCCTGGTTTCATGGACCAAAAAGAAAACAAGCACTTTAGGAGAGTCTTAGCAGTCTCCTGAAGTAAGAGAACATGTAGGCAGCCCCTGTCGTTTCCAAAACTTATTTCACTGTTTCATAACCATGGCATTAGAGTTGTCCTGACTCTCCAGCTGCCCTTCTGGATTTTAGAGCCCCAAAGCTTGGCAGCAGCGTACCCCTTGTGCAAAAGTGGATGTCTGATAAGACAAAGAGAGCAATAATCTGGAACTGTGTAAGAAAAAACAGTTTTAATCTTATTCTGACTCCTTATGGTTAACTGTTGATACCTCCACCAGTGGGTTACAAAAAGTAAACAGGTATGTGATCTCTAGCTACTAAATAAAAGTAATGCCATTTCAGTCCCTTGAGATCTCCCAAGAAGCCAGCAGTAGTACTGGGAAAAATACTCAAACAGCGCACACAGCCTTTGCAAGACTGCAGAGTACTACAGGCAGCATCTATTCCCCAGTGGGGTTTGACTCAGAAAAACCATCACGTTAAACTGGCAGAGATTCCCGTCACCCAGCGCTTCCCCGGATGCAGTGAGAGTATGTCGCTTGCACTTTGGCAGCCATTATCAGACAATGCTTTTCTATTCCTCTGGGCCTGCAATGCCACCTGAAAGAAGTAGAGAGACTCTGTCCTACCCTGTGATTCCTAAAACTGTTTGTTTATTGCCAGCCTGATGCTCCTGTCCAAACCCTGCACAACTGAGGTGGGGGTATAATTCATCCAGCGGAGCTACACCCCCAACAGCTACCACCCAAGAGCAGGAGTCCAGCTGGGTTCCCCACAAAACATGGGGCTGCTGCCTGGCAGCTGGAACAAAACCAAACCACTCCAGTGTGTTTTACATGTAAACTCAGTGTCGCTAATACAAAAAACCATGGGTGTGCTTAGGTCCTGTTAGAGCGCTCTGTTCTCAAGGAAGCTGTACTTAAAACGTCCAGTTTTATGCTTAGTGAGCTTAACTTGGTTAGCAATCACTTTGACGTCAATCCAAAGTGAATCCAGTGATTTCAAATGAGGCATTTTACTTTGACACTAAACAGCAGGACTTGGCCTCTTGTGTTTGGGAACTGACTTTTGAAAACTGAGAGAAGCACGAGATGAGGACTGAAATAAATACTTATTGCTTCTTTACATCAAGAAAATGATACATATAAATTAGCACGTAGCACAAAATTCCCTGGGGAAAAGTGTGTGTGCCCACAAGCACAGAGCACGGGAAGCTGGCATGGGACGAGCCAAACCCTGCAACTTCTCAGAAATAAATTTCCACCGTTCCAACTACTCAAGCACATGTTCCCGAAATTCAGGAAACATATTGCTAATGATTTCCTCTAAGGTACTGCAATTCCAGTGGATTTCAAAATTAACATGTGAGCAGAGTAAGCTATTCTTCATTTGAGGCATTAAGAGTTAATAAAATAGTTTCAGGTATCTAATCAGTATACTGCAAGTTAAAGCACAATAAACAATCACATGTAGGACCATTTAGAAGGAAAGGGTGAGACTCACCTAAGTAGATGGAGTCAGTGATATCTGAGCAAGCTGTCTCACTCTCTTTATATAAAGAAGAGAACTCAGTGCTTATTCTAGAGTGCATCCCTTCTAGCCTAGGACACTGAAATCAGTTTGAGGATTTTTCCCACAAAGGTTCTGTTTCTCTTCATCGACCATCAGGAGAGCCTAGGGAAGAGGTCTCAGACTCGGGCGTAGTGGTGACTGGAGAGAGTTACTATTGGGAGAGAGAGAAGCAGGCCATGGAGAGGCATTCTCAGCTGGATGCAGGGCACCAGTAAAGGAGGTGAGAAGCCTCTCTGAAAGTATTTTCTCCACCTGTGGATCAGTCTCTAACTCTCGATAAAAATCAATCGAATTAATTTCAACTCAAACTGAGGACCCCTATGTCACAGTTAGTTCAGAAAAGGACATTTGTTCCTGGCTTAAGCATTTTGTAACGAGATTTAACATGCCGTAACTTCAAACTTTCATTTGACTTTCCATCCTCCAGTTTCTCCAGTTCCCACCTCTCACTGCCGTTTCTCCAAAGGACAGAACTTCAGATAAAAAGCCTAAGTATAAGAATTCTCCCCATGTTTCCAGGGTGAAAGACACAGGGTATTTCTTGCTTTTGGTTGTGTCCACCACTTTTTGCATAAATATTATGCAATAATAATTGTTTAACCATACCAAGGTATTTGCAGAAGCTTCTCACACATTTTACACCACTCCAATCTCTTTTTTCATAGCAATAATTTAGGTTCTTGTATATTTGCGTGGATGTACTTCTATGTACATGCAATGTGTAAGTAACTGAACTGTTAAACATTTTAAGTAACCTGACCATTCTCGAGAAGGTAAGGCAGTGTGCAGACCCACCATGGGAAGAGCCAACCAACCACAATTACCTGTCCCTGAATAATTTCCACTAAAAAGGGTTCTTTATTTAGAAATTATTAGCCAAAAAGACCTTTTTGCATTTCATGTTACACCCCACCACCACCACCGATAGAATGACTGCATTCTGCACCACTGCAGCTCCCCTGGCCGCTGACCTTATGTTATCTGCAGCTCAGGCTGGATCCACACTGCCTACAGCTACATCTGGAAAGCAGGCTGCAGAGAAAATAATCACTTGAGAACCTAATTCCAGCAAATCAGCACTGTCGTTTATCTTGGACTCGAGCAATATATAGTAACAGTGGATGCAGTCGAACACATGCCAAACTCAAGGACCATGAAGATGAAGGATAGGATTATCCACTGAATTGTGAATGTGCAAAGTCAGTTTCCCAAAGTACCACTGCTGTGCTACCTAATAAGCATGTAACATGAATGCTGCAGAGCAGCACCCCATGTTCCTGTAGGTGCCTTAAAAGCAGCTGTACAATGCTTGTAAGGTTTCTAGCAAGCATGCTTAGTTCACATACAAAATTTGCCAGGCTTATTAGCACAGGAGCCTGGGGCAATGGGATTTAGAATAAATGGAAACTTTCAAATGTACACGAGAAAGAGGTAAGCTAAAATTAAAAGCTTGTTTTTTTTTTTTTCCCTGTAAATTCCCTCGTTTGTCCTCAAGGACAGCATATAAATGTGTACACTTCAGCCCATGTGATCAGACGCTGTCTCAAGAACTATAAACAATGCGACTATGAGTCATTATTAGGCTGGAATTACGTTCAGTTCTTTCCCACTGACTCACCATATGGATTACTTGTCTGGTCTTTTGCTCTCTCTGCTCCCTTCCCTCCCCCCAGATCATACATGACCCCTTCCCAAAATTCAGCACAAGTGTGTTTGCTTCACACATCCCAGCTCTTGCAACCAGGTGACAACAGTAGCATGCAGGGCTCCCGCATACAGGCATTGAGCTCATCATGTCTCCAACACCCCCAGCCGTCTGCCAGAGGCTGTCAGCTCCCCAGCAGATGCGACAGCAGCACCAGGCTCCCACCGTGTCTTGGGCATTGCAGTCTGATGTGACACAAATCTAACAACCTAAACAACTTCAGCTAATTTTGAGCAAGAATCAGAAGAGCCATTTCTGCCACCCCACCTACCAGGATGGTAATTTCTGGCAAAGTGGAGGAAGGAGTGGGTTTGGATAGTTACACTTCTTAACCCACTGCAGCTAGGTCAGACCTAGCAATACATCAGTCAAAGCTTTCATCTTTCATTTAAAAGAAAAAGGTAAAGCTAGTTCCTAGCCTTCACAGTCACAGAAAAAATGTGGTGAAGTTATGACTTCCAAATCTTCAAAGGCAGATTGTAAATAAAAGTGCTGACATTTATTGCTTTTAAGCAAATCACATACTGGAGTGTGACTCATGAACATTGGAACTGGCAAGGACCGAGGCAATCATGTTGAGAATGAGATCATGATGCAGTAGGTGTGCAGCATTCTCTTTTCAGCCTATTCACTATCTCTATTTTACAGTAATCAAGAGGAAAGTTTCTTTTCAGTCAATAATAAAGATTTTAATGTGCCTTCCAGTGCCTATGGAAATAATAAAAAACACATTTCTGCTTCACTGAGAAAGCTTTTGACACATACTTGATCTCATAAAATACTGAAGGGCATATGACGTATTCACATGAATAAGTCAAAAGGCTTCATGGTACTCATAACGGTAAAATTAGGAGCGTGCAAAGGCTGGGGTCTTAGATTTTAAAAGTGCAGATCACACTGGAACTTGAATCTTCCTTTTATTGCAAACTGCTTACAAAGGGATGCTCCTGTAGATTGGAGAATACACCAAGAAGGGGCAAGAAAAAGAAATCAACATATTTGTACTGCAGAATTAGTCACGGGGTTGCATCAGTTTGATAATTCAGGAGACATTTTGTACACATGTCAGCTTGGCTTGGAATTAACTTCAACTTCAGTAACTCTACGAATAGTGATATCAGATTTGAATGTTGTGCACATATTTTTCAACAGAGTAATTGTGGAAACTATCACTTTCAGTATTCAGTCACTGTTCTGCTGTTCATGATGCAGGACTTGTCAATTCTGCAAGCAACAAGCTCTGAAGATTGCCACAGGAACATTTGGATAATCAAGCAGATATATTTGTTCAGCTGTCCTTCTGAAAAGTACTTACATATTTGCAACACGGTTCTTCTCAGTTATATTACAAAAACCTCACCCCTGTTAAATATATCCAGATAACAAATAAAGTATGATAAATATCATCAAAATTTAGTCTGGTACCTTCGTCACACAGAAACAGATCCTTTACAAACATGGAACTAAATTTATCATTTGCTTTAATGTCATAATGATTCAGACTGATACTGCCATTTCCACTGCCTTATTTTTTCCCTACCGATCTGAAGTCTACAAACAGAACAACCTTATGCTGACTGCAAGCTGGGGAGTTAGACGATAGGCTGTAAATGACAAAGGAAGCACATAGTTAGGGGTTAAAAAACAGATTATTATAATACAAGCTAAATTTAGAGATGGAATTGCAAAGTGTGGTTAATAGAACCAGCATAACTTCATAGCATTAGGTGCACCACACAGGCAGCTTGATTTTATTTTACAGTTATGATACAGAGCCTTTCACACTTGTAAACAAATTTCTAATTTACACACTATAGAACTTGAATGTTACCAAACAGAAGCAACTGTTCTGGTGCACCCATCTAGGGAAGGGTGCTAGGCTCAACCCAAATGGACCTTCTGCTGATTGTTCAGACAACTGCTTACCAGAAACCAGAGAAATCTCTCTCCTGCGTTACAAAGTATTAGCATGATTATACAATTAAGATTCTAAAAGTATCTTAGCTTTATTTCATTTCAGCCTGGTATTAAATAGATTAAAACGTTGCAAACATTCCTCTAGACAACTACAATTTGCTTTAAAACTCTACAGAAAATCTTGAAAATCTGCTCAACTGAGTAGCAAATTGAGTCAAGCTGCAAATTCACATTCAGAAAATTGAAAAATAGGAACACATGTTCCTGTTAACACCAACGTATTAAGGCATAAAAAGTGAATAAGGAGGGTAATTTTTCCACACCTATGTGAATTTGCAATCTCCAGAACACCTGCAGTGACCTGTGAATTAAATCACAGCAAGCAGGGACTTCAGGATGACCCACTGAAAAAGACTTAAATAATAAATATGTGTGTGTATACATATTTATACAAGAAATTTACATATGTGCCCCTGTGTATATACAAATAAAACTTGATTTAAACTTCAATGCATGGAAGGAATGTTGTCTTTCAATATTCTTCTTAAAGTACAAGAAACTTGTTAATTAACCTGTGGCCAGCAGAACTCCAAAGACACCCATTATCACATGTGCTTAGGTTACAAAAAGCAATAATAATTGAATTTTATAGAACACAGAACAGCAAGGGCACACTGTTGGAATTTCTTAATTGCAGCCAATGTCAGCAGATGATACTATTGGTACTAGAAATCTGTCTTTAAGCTGATCTTGGAGTTAGAAGCTGTACCCAAGCCTTAGATCCAATGTTATAGCCATTGAGGTAAGCATTGCTGTCTGGCACCCAACTGTGAAAGCTGGACAGCATCCCCAGCCCCGCCCCTGTTGTTGGGCATTTCAGACACTGCTGCTCCTTGCATATACTCAAGGCTGCTCCAAGAATGCTGAAGTTCTCCTCCCTTGCATCCTTACAATGCTAACAGATCCGTTTGTTTATCATTTTATTCAGTTATATAATCAGCACATAAAACAATCATGCTGGATTTTACAACGCCCCAGAGAAACTGCAAAGCTAGAGGCCATTTCCTGACATCCAAGAGGTAAAAGCATCAAATAAAGCTACACGTCTCAAGAAAACTTTAAAAGGTTGTTGCAAGCCGTGACAAGACGCTGAGCAGCTGGATCACAGCAATCACAAGGTAGAAACAACTCCCTCTGCAAAAACATGCTTGACATTCCCTCAGCCTGGAATTTTTCTCATCCAGTATCATCACAGTCCTATTTCCCTTCCTCGTCTGTTGTCATGGGTCACTTTCAGTGGAGAAAACCTCAAAACTTGAAGATGCGGCATTTTACTTCTTTTCCTTAGTTGCGCGTCATTTCTCCTTGCCAGCTTTGCAGTCACAGAATTGCAATACTACAAGGGCAAGTATCTGCTGTCACACATGCAGTGTTACTGCTCATGTGGATTTCTTCCCAGCGGCTGGGAGGAAATGTTGTTCTTGTTTAGACAAAACTATCAAATGGTTAGGAAATAAGGAGTTAGGAAAAGCTGTATACAAGGCTCATGCTTGAGAAATACAAGGGTACAGAAGACTTAGCCCCTAAGAAAATTCCACTGGACGTTCAGTTACAATAATTTAGATCTGTTCATTTATGGTAAGTCAGCCATTTTACTGTTGACCTACTTTGTATCAGCAATAATTTGTCACAGTGCATTCTCCAACTGCTACTGAAAGAAAGGTTGAAACCATACATTAAGAGCACAGTGTCAAAGCAACTGATGTTAATTACACCCTGCAATTCCTATGTTGATGAAATTGTCACTGCTAACTATTAATACAGCATTTACTGTCTAAGCCCAGCTTGCTCTACCAACCCTTGAAAGCCACTGAATTAACATCCTGCTTCACAATGTTCACTTTATGCCACATTGGAATGTAAATCTGAAACATGTAAAAATAACCTCTGCTATTACACCAAGAATGTGTAAATATACATTCCTTTTTAGGAGAGCTATTTATCTCCAGTCTATACATATTTCACTCTTTAAACTAAAAACAGCTTTAATGTTCTTCAGTCAAGTGGCAGCTTTTGCCAATATAAACTATTTTCCCTAAAAATTATGGCATCAAGTAGAGGAAACTTTGGAAAATGTAGAGTGCTACTTGATTTATGGAAATTCAGAAATAAGCTTTACATAGATACACAAAAGAGAAAAGCAGCAATGTTCTTCATTTTATTCATTGCTAACCTGCACAATAACAAGAGATCATATTCTCCCAGCATAAGTAAGCAAGGTTAATTAGAAGGACACCTTATGCAGATTTAGTGCTCATGTTCAGTGACATCTGCTTAATTTGGTGACAGAAATGTTTACAAGCATCAGCATGAACCAACCACTCCAGGAGCATTAACTGGATTCTTTATGGTTTGCACATCAGTAAACTGTTTTGGAAGGTCCTACTGCTGCGGTACAGTTCCCCCTGCTTCTAAATCATTTCTCAAGCTACTCTTTTACCCATTTAAACTGAAGGCAGTCAAGAGCATACAGGCTTAACAGTATTTAGCCTTCAGAATTGTCATCACTAGCTATGATAGGAGACAGCACAACTCGTTCTTCTGATCCAAGACGACTCTTTTTAGTGATGAATAGGAGAGACTTTTTTATCCTATGAACTGATTCAATACAAGATACAATGAAAGCAGAAGCTGGTGATGGTATTTTCACATCAGAAGAGTGCCTGATGGAGGTTATTTCCAAATTCTCATGTAGACTGACAGAAAAAAACAATAATAAGAAAATCCCACAGTGCGATGAGGCCTGTCATACAGATCTACCAGAAAATCTTTGCAGAGTCAGCAGAAAAGTAGAAAACTAAAATCAGCATTATTAGTAATTGAATGAAAGCCCTCACATCTCTATTCAGAAACTAAGAATGACCCTAAGAGCTACAGGAGGGAAAAGATCATGGTCCAAATGACTGCTGAAGCCAGATGTACATCTCCAGAATAAGCAGGAAAAAAAACACCCAACTGCAAAGAGAACAGAAGAACAGAGACTCGTACAGGATACATATAATACAACCCTATATAGGAGCATTGTTACCGAACACAAAGTACAAAAGTAAATTCGAGTGCATAGGATCTGATAGCACACATAGCACAGTGGGCGAACATGCTGTGAGAAAAGGAAACATTTGCTCACCTGGCATAAACTAGAAGGCAATTGTACACTTTATAAAGACATTCACTGAATTGTCAACAAGCCTTAGCAGAGTGGTCCGTCAGTTTAAGAAGAGCTGTAACATTAAAGCTGCATACAGTTGAGCCTTCCCTCAGAACACCAACAGAACAACAGGATTATTCAGCGCTTCACAAGGAAAGTCCAACTAATTTAACTAACATGCACTGGGCAAGCAGGTCTTGAATGTGCTCTCTCATCTCTAATATTTGCATTAAAATAAGAGCCTTGCTGGTTTTGTAATGGCACCTTAAATGAAATTCAAAAGTGACAAGCATTTAGCTTAGTGAACTGTTTGTTCTACCTGCACCAAAACATAGGATTGGCAACAGCCTTCTCTAACAGACATACTCCATTTCTCTCATGAGTCCTTCCTGTGCCCTGCTGCCACAGTACGCCAAGTACTTTCAAAATCAGACAAGGGCACATTGTGCGCACGTTGGGGTATATTTAAATTCCAGCTGGAAGAAATCCCAACAACTCTGAGGATACAGGTTGTACCAATTACTAGTTACAGCTGCAGTTAAAAATTATGCCATGAATGAAAGCACCCTACCATAAAAGGACTAAAATGTTAACCATCTAAGGGAGTACGTTCATTCTTGGTTCAGTGTCCCATGCCAGCCTCACAGATGGAATACTTGCTGCCTCACAAAGCTATGCTTAACTTATCAGAAAGAAAGTACCAACAGCTGACGGTTTCATAATTTGCATAGCTCATGTCAAAGACCAACTATAAAGTTACCCTGTCTGATGCTGCTCTTACTGTGCAGCAGAAAAGACTATAGGCAGCACCACGATACACCAACCACAGCTCAGTCAGCAGTGAGCTTCATGAAAGTTTAATATAGCTTTACAGGAAGCCAAACTCAATGTTTTTCTTTCTATTTGCATATACTTATGCTGTCTGTGGACATGTAACACAACAGAAATATCTTTGAGTACTCCTGTTGCTTGAATAAATCTCTTGCTTACAGACTTAACTTGAAAGCATCATCTTAAAAGTAGTGTAATTTTTAAGGTATCAAAATGTGAACCTAAACTTTGACTCTACGCATGAGTAACACCTGTACTTTAAAGCAAGCTCATTCTGAAGCTTTGGTAATAGACCTATTATTGCCAGATACTGAGTAAGCTCTTTAAAGTTCACCGCTTCAGGAGCACTTAGGATTCTACCAGTCTATGCCAGAAAGCCATAGTACTGGAGAAGCCTGAGCAATACTTCAAAGTACTGAATGTTGGCATACATATGCAGATCATGGTAAAAATAATATCTGTAAAGCTGAACTTCCAAAAACACAGTGGGAAAGAAATTGATAGAAAAAAGCTAGACAGGTCAGTCTTATGTTTTGCTTATATATAATCAGTTGTATTACAGATCAGAAGACAGACTGGAACTGGAGATACAACACACTACTATCGCCACATTGTAAAGGCTCATAGTTGAGCATGAGCTGCCACAATGCATGGCAAGCTTGAAGCTCAGTTCTAGCCATAGCTAGCAACTTTAGCTGGCAAGTAATGACTGTTTTTTTTTCTTCAGAGCAACAGCAGTTCTCATAACTGAAGTGACCAAGTTGGGTAGGCCTTTTATTAAACACTCACAGAACAAAGTACACAGGAGAAAAGGAACAGAAAGTTCTTGAGTTTTACTCCAGCACTTTAACAAGTGTAAATAAAGTAGCAAGGAATTTCTCTCAAGTGTAACTAACCACTGTGCTGTATACAAATGACATTAGTGTGGTGCTTAAGTGAATCACATCTCCACATCATTCATTAACTTTGAATATACATATAACTATGGGCTTCTCACTTTGCCTCAACCAACCTTTTAAGTTTGGGAAAAAAAAATCTACATACCTTTTGTTGAATTCCATCTTAATGATTTCTAAAGTGAAAGTCTTGCATCTGAAGAAAGCAAAAGGCGAGCAACCTTTCTGTAGAGTGGTTAACCTGCTCTTAAGGCTAAGGGACACTTGTCCCAGAAACTCTTATTGAGCAGGGAATCCATCAGGGAAGAACTGAGAACTTGTGAGCAAGTAGGTCAAAATGGACATTTAGGTTTGCTATATCCTTCATCAGGAAGCCAAGTAAACTTTAATCCTCTGGATTTATTCAAGTCATCTTTGGTGGATGTTATTTCTGTACCTTTTCCTCATATCCTGGAATTATTGGCCCTGGAGTTATTTCCACATTGACTGATTTTTAAAAGGTTTAAAGTGACATGTACATCATTGTGTTTCCCTAAACTTCCCATGCATTTATATACGAGGTCTTCATTAATCCATGTCTGCACCAAGTGTTCCCTAGCATCAGGGTGCCATTGATCTTCTTAAGCCTTTATAGTACCTATTTCATCTCTACTGTGAGACAAAAAAATAGTTTAACTGATCCTATGTAATCACGACAAGAGATTAATTAAAATGCCAAGATAGGAAACAATTTATTATAGAGAGAAGAAAAATTTCTCATTGAAAATATAGAAATCTGTACAACTTTGCCACAATCAATATACATGAACTGTACAAATTTACACCAGTTCATAATTTACCAAATAAAAGATGACTAACAAAGTTCACAAAATAGATGGTGGTTTGTGGAAAAGACTTTTACCCAATTAAGAACAAGGAAATTACAAACCAGACCTCCACTTTCTAAAAATAAGAAGTTTACTCAATCTTAGAAAACTACAAGCTAGCAAATGTACAGATAGCTGGCTGGTGCTAACACCACAGTTCAGACAGTGTCTTTATATGGTCTTTTTAAAGCCTGTTGCCATGGCATTCGTATCACTTAATACTTTTGAGGCCAGTGTAAAGATCTGACCATTTCCCCAGGTCATACTTACAGTTTCTTATGTACATTTATACATATTTGTAAGTGCTAGGTAAAAGTCTGAAAAATAAAATTTCCAGTACTATCATGTTCATAACAATAAGTCTTGTTACTGAGCTGCCAAAAATGCTAATAATTCATAAATGTAATAGTGCAAATTTACTCTGCAAGACCTACTGCAGAGAATCACTTTATAAATACAGATTGGCATTGAAAATTGGTGTAGAAATTAAGTAACATGTCTTGGAGAAACTGACCCTTCCTAGATCTTCTTCACTCCCTAGCAAGTTGCAATCATTTTGACTCACAGGCTATTAAATCACTGAAAGGTACTGTCCAAACTATGGCACTGTCACTTTAAAGTATACCACGCTAACGTGTGCCAGATCTTCACAGCTGTGACATGGTTTAAATTCCATAATCCATCCCCAGAGGTGCCCACCCAAAGTAAAAACCAAATTTATCCATCCATTTTAAGGTGATCCATCCACAGACTATATCTTAACCTGATACAGTCATCATATTGTAGCTTTTGGAAGGGCTAGTTCTGCCCAAGAGAAGTTCCTCCTTGCAGCTTATTCTGCTGTCTACCATTTGCATGTTGGTGTTATTTTGGCTACCTCCTGCTGGTGCAGCTTCATACAGCACACAGATTGAGCCATCTTCTCCAATACGATAGGACACTTCATACGGGTCAACCCATAGAGTGAGTTCGCTTGGAAGAAGCCGGAACAGTTCCTGACTGCTCAATCCAATCCGCTGTGCTGCCTGTCCAATGAGAGGATCCATTTTATGGTTGATCCGGATACATCGGTAACCTGATCCCTTGCATGGCTTTTCTGGGAACCAGTGGTGTTTATAATGTTCTATAAAATAAAAAAAAAAGATTATCCTCCTTAAGTCTGTATTCAATAAGATGAGTGAACATTGCTCTCTCCAAATTTCACAGCTCGGGATGTTGAGACACTTACTACTTTAGAATAAGTGACCTGAAGCATCATTAAAGCCTTTCTTTTTGTTGATTATTTGCATAAGTGCAGTGTCCCTTGGGAAGTACTCAAGTACTAAGTTACTGTTTCATGCTAACATAGACAGAGAACAATGTTTGCCATCTGAAGGGGTGAAACACAACTTCCTGGCATTCGTAGAAACAAATATTTAAAAAGTGATTACATACATAGCAGGAAAACGCAAGGGCTTCAAAACTACAGGAACCAAGAAGGCAAAAAAGCACCTTTCCAGCATCCTCTTGAGATCACACCCATGCTTAGTGCCTCACACTCTAAGAACACCCAAAAATAACTAGCGAAGGAGTTGGGCAGCATTTACCGACTGACTCAAGCTGTATTTCACCACTGCTCTTCCCAGCCTGTTTTCCAGGGCGAGATACCAATGACTTCACTTACCTTAGGAGTCTTAGCCCACCCAAAACCCTATCGGTCTGAGGCTACTTCTAGCCACTATCAAGCACACTGGGACACAGGCTCGGGATTACAAAACCCACAGGGCAGCGAAGAAACCCTCGGCATTTGATCCTAACCGACATTGTCGGGTGGCTACGAGATGTTTCCAGAAGAAAGGGAAACTGAGACTCATCGTCTACCGCTGAATTTGACTTGACAAAAAAAGCCACTTCGCAGCAGATTTCCTTCTGGAAACCGGGCGGCTGGAGCCCTTGGAGCGGAGCCCAAGTCCGGGGTGCTCCGAAAGCTTTGTCTACGGAGCCAAGGGGGGGCTGCCTGCGCGACGCCCGACCCCGCTTTGTTTACAGCCCGCTCCTGCCGCCCGCCGCCGGGGCCCGGCTCGGCACGGGGGTCCCCAGAAGGGGCGGCCACGGCCGCGGAGCCCCGCTCACCCCCCGCACCCGCCCCCGCGGCGGCTCCAGCCCCTCGGAGGGGCCGCTCTTCCCCTTCCCCCCTCTCCGGCCGCCCGCGGGGCGCGGCGCTGCCGCGGCCGGAGGTGCCGCCCGCAACCCCGCCGGCCCGGGCAGGCGGCCCCGCGGCGGAGGGGGCAGCGCGGCGCCCCGGCCAGAGCGGGGGAGCGGCTCCCGCCGCGCCCGCGCCGCTCTCACCTGCCAGCAGCTCCTGCAGGCTCTGGCTGAAGGTCTGCAGCTGCCGCTCGTTCATCAGCCCCTTGGTCCGCAGGAACTTGGAGATGAAGCCCACGGCCGCGGCGATCTCGCGTATCATGCTGGCCCGGGTGTACAGGGCGGGATGCATGGAGGCGGCGGCGGGCGGCAGCCAGCTCTCCGGGGCGGCCGGCGCTGGGACGGGACGGGGCGCGGGGGGAGCGGCGCGGAGCGGGACGGGGCGCGGGGGCGGCGCGGCTCTAACTGGGAGAGGAGCGGGCGGCGGAGCCCAGATCACATCCCGGGGGCGGCAGCCTCCGCCTCCTCTTCCTGCGGCAGGGGGGCGGCGGCAGCAGCGGCGGCCGCGGCAGCGCACCCCGCATCTCCTGCTGCGAGGGGCGAAGGGAGCTGCCCGCTGACCGCCGCCTCTTATAGCCGCCGGCGGGCGGAAGTGGCGTCAGGGCGCTGGGGGCGCGCCGCACCCAATCGCGCGATCGCACCATTGTGACGGCAGGAGGCGGGCGGGGCCGGCGAACGGGAGGGTGACGTAATCGATTGTAAACAAATAGAGCCGGGGCGCGGGGCCGCGCGGAGTTGGGCGCAAGTGCCTCCGCCTGCGTGGAGGGGGCGGGGGTTTCCCGCCTGAGGACCTGCGCGGCGCGGCGCGGAAGGGAGCAGGGGGGCGCCCGTACGGTGCATCCGCGCAGGTCCCGCCCGCGATCCGCGCAACGGCGTGGGCAGGGTGGGGGTGCGCGGCGCGGAGGCCGGGCTGCGCGGGTGCGGAACTGGGTCAAGCTGCCATGTGTGGCGGCCGTGTGCGCACGGCGGCGCGCCGCGGTCCGGGAGGCGAGCGGCGGCCGTGCGGTGTATCTGGGGAGAGCAGAGCCACGTCAGCGGCGGGGGCGGGCGGCAGGGAGGCAGGCAGGCAGGCAGGCAGGCAGGGAGGGAGGGCGGGCGGGCGGGCGGGCGGGCGCCCGGGCCGGAGGGGAAGCGGGGGCGCGCAGGCGGGTGAACTTCTTCCCCAGCTCTTTCGGTGCGCTTTGCCCCGCGTCGGCTCAGCAGCGCCGGCGGTGGCTGTGCGCGGGGACATGCTCGTACATGTCTCCCCACGTAAAGGCAGCTGCCGCGGGGGTGCTCAAAGATCAGTATTTATTTATCCCCGTGGCCACCGGAGGCGATGTGGCTTTTCTCCGTTTGCCTTCTCTCAGAGCCCCAGGGGTGCCCCAGTGGGACCACTCCTGTACCCAGCACCCCGGCGGTCCCGAGCATGGCTTCATCCTCACATTTGTCTGCCGTAGCCTGAAGACCACGTTCACATCGGGGTCTTCATGTAGGGTCCTCCACGCAGAGCAGAAGCCCTGCTTCTGGGCAGCTGGTGGGCCACCAGGTCCGTGGGCGCAAGGAAAGCAAGGGGCCCGCAGGTCAGCAGCAGAAGCGTCGTCTCGCAGGCCACTGGCCAAACCTCAGCCCTGGTGCTTTGAGGACACCCCAGAAATACAACTTTTAATCTTCCATGCACCTCATGCACACTGCTCAACGACATATTCTCCCTTGGGACTGTACAATTATCCCAGCTTTTCTATCACTTGCTTTGAAAGGGGTAAAACCCTGGGTGGCCGGGAGGACTGATGTATGTTATTCAGCTAGCGATAGCCAAGAGAGTGTAAAGCCTCAAGCCTCCCAATGTCATGTGTCTCCCTTTTTGCAAAACCAAAGGGGAGATGAAAGAAGTCTTTTTTTTTTTTTTTTTTTTTTTTTTTTTTTGTTAAAAACTCAAAGTGTAGCTACTTTGATAGAAAACTCATTCTTCCCCTAGGGTATATGCCCTGCCCCTATGCAAAGCTGCAAATGAAATACAGTCTGATATTTACATGTACAGTTCTTCCAGTCAAAGATCAGAAATCAGGCCATTAAAGGCACAATATTAACACACAATTAAATCCTAAGGGTTTTTTTTCAGTAAAAATAATTCAGTAATGAAATATATAAAAATACACGTGTGAAATAATTTGAATAAAAGATGAAAGGACACCATTTTTGCTTTTCTGATGTTTGAGACGTACCTGAATAGTGCTTTTGGTCTTTTCTCTGCACTCAGGATCTAGTCTATCTTGGCTTCTCGGTCTCAAGGGACTCTCTCTTTGACTCTGTATACACAAGAGAGATCTGCAAAACACCTTCAAAAGATAATACTGAGAGCTTAAACTCACAGCTTTACTGCATGCTAAAAGTGTTGGTGTGGGTTTTAGAGCACAGTCTCATCTATTTTCCCCCCACAAACCTCTGAATGTTACATTAGTGATCATGAGCTGTCCCTCTGTCCCTTGTAAAGGGAGAAGCTGCCAACCTGGCCCCTTGTCTTGCTGCTGCATAGGTGCCGGCAGTCCTTTCTTCTCAGTGCTTCCACAGCAAATGTGACATATATCCAGAGCTGCCATTTCTGCTCTGTTCACAGGTTGGAATTTGCTGTTCTCTTTCAAACC
The DNA here is from genome assembly GCF_047370975.1 of Nipponia nippon. Taxonomy (NCBI): domain Eukaryota; kingdom Metazoa; phylum Chordata; class Aves; order Pelecaniformes; family Threskiornithidae; genus Nipponia; species Nipponia nippon. Next base: position 50,174,712 of record NW_028262347.1, read on the forward strand.
TCAAAGCAGCAGATGCTTCTCTCCCCCTTCACAACAAGGTCCATCATCCTACTGGAAAATACCACTTCTCTTGTGCAAAATCGATGTTATTCTCAGAGCATCACAATTACACCAAAATAACTACTGGAAATACTTCAACAAAAAAGTATAATGTTTGCCACCTTTGCTTGGACCTGAGCTTTATCTGGGCCAGTTTCTCATCTCTCCTACTTAGTTCCAGATGGAATCAAATGCTCAGAAGGACTTTTAGGAAATCCCAAGTAGATAAGTGGTCTTATGTATTAGCACCCCAAAGCACGAGGTATAAAAAGCTCTTCTCAGCTTGCTACAGCAGTAACTGTTACGGACAGCAAGGCTATTCAGTTCAGATTTGAATCGTCCCCCTTGAACTGTACTTTTAAGAACATAATGTGGCAGCATGCACCTCATGCCACACTGTGCAAGAGGGGAAGAAATTTAGAAGATTTTTTTTATCTTTTTATTTTAAAAAGCTTGCTAGACCATCAAAGGGTTTCCCTCAAATCTCCTGCAAAGTCAATAAATTCAGAGCACTTTAGCAGTCAAGAAGTTTTGATAGTTCCTATCGCTTCTAAACAGTTACAGCATGTATAAAGAGGGTCTTGTCAGTGGAAAGGGTAAATGACTGTGCATACAGATCCAGTCTACTAGTGAGGAATGGACTACCTTGGTGTTCTTACTGTGTAGCCAGCAAGCAGTTCAAGTGTAACTTCGAGGCCAAGGCTCTGCGAGATGCCTGCCAGCAGGACCTCATCCCTACCTGTGGGAGGGAACAAGGTAACAGGAGCTGCTGATGCACAGAACCATCTTGTTTTCCCAGTCTAGGCAAGTCCGCCTCCATCTCAGTGCTATGGTGGGATAGGAAAGGAGCTGCTGCCATTTCTTGCCTATGAAATGCTCCCAAAGATCCTCATCTTTAAAGTACACAGGCTCTTTGCAATGATGAAGACTTTGGCATACAGCTCACGAGATCAGGGAAGGTCAGCTTTCCTTGATAGGACTTCAGTGGAGAACATCAGAGAAACTGGCTGTACCTTAGCCTGTTGCTGGTGTGTGCCTTAGCTTCCTGCCAGTATGCCAGCGTGTTTCACTGATCTACTATTTTGCTCTGAACTTCTTCGGCAGCTGTACATTTTGGGATATGCAAAGTGGTTCTTAATTTCTCTGGCCAGGTACCAGCTGTCTACTCCTGCCTCTGCAGCTCCAGACATGGAGGAGGCAGTTTGCCTGGTCAATAGTGCAAGATACTCACCGATAACTTAACGGCAGGGTGCTGAAGGAGATAAATGTAAACATTTAACAACTGCCTTATTCAGCCCATCTGATACTTTAAATGAAGCAGAGGGCCTAGGGAGAGAAAATAAAGAAAAAGAGTATGTGATCATGTAATTAAAGACTGGATCATAATGAATATGCACAGAAGGGTTGAATTAAGGTTGTACTGGCACCCCAGCTTCTGATATTTCCTAACTTTTAAGCAATATAATGCAACCTTTACAACATTTCTTTCATGTTGTTTTGGCAGGAACTGTTTCTTGCCATTGGTTTGGAGAGAGCCTAGCACTTTGTGAGTTCTGTCATAATGGAAATAAGTAATAGAAACACAACTACTTTTATCTGTGCCACACACACACATACACACCCTGCAACTATTGCAACACACTCTTTTCCCAGCTTTTTCTGAAGGAAGCTACTGAGTGTTCTTTATGGTAAGTGGGAAGATTCAAGAGTTCAAAGGAGAAGAATTAGTATTATTTGATTTTTAAAAAATTTGTTCTGGTGCTAGAGTCTGAATTAATATATATTTGTTTATGAAAATAAATACACTACATGTACATCATGGATTTTTTTTTTTCCTGTTTGGGAAATTATTCCTGACAGAATAAGGAAATGCAAGAAGGTGTGAAGGTGTTATAGGCTTTTTATGCGGTATCTTGTTAAAGCCTTTCAGTGTAGAAAAGTGTTAGGTCTGTTCTCTTCCTATTCCAGTCAGTTCTAGCTATGGTTTTGCACTGTTTGGCACTGACCTAATAAAGAAGTAACAGTTGAGAAATAATTGGTATTTGTTTCCAAAAAGCTGCATATGTGCCTTAGATTGGCATAAGCTTTCTCTCACCTGTTAGCTGAAGAGCACTGTTTGCGATACATAAAACACAACAATTCATTCTATGCATAGAGTTTATTTTTAGTGTAGGTTGATGTCATTAAAATGCCACATTATTTTTGTCATTTAGCAAGCATTTGAAAGCGTATAGCAAGAGGTTCCTTCTTTATTTTTTGTTTCTGCAGAGCAAAGCTTACCATGGGATGCATAAAACATTTATTAATGTCGCTCTCTTTAGTCTTTGCTCTGAATATGTAGTTACAGCTGTAAAGACATTAAGTTGCTATTCCAGGAGGCAGATGTAACCCGGAGAGTCTGTAGCCAGCTCTGCATGTCCATGCTGTTCCCTATGGACCCCATGGCCTGGTTGTGAGTTCCCACCTTGTTCTGCAAGGTTTTCAAGCAGGCACCCCTCAAGCTACGGCAGTGACACTGGAGTCCTTCTGGGAAAGACTTTGGCCGCGTGACTTGGATCAAGATGGAGACAGAAGCGATTAGCCCCCCTCACTGCAGGGTGAGTGCCCTTCGGTGCCTGTCAAGGGGTATCTTGGGCCTAATCTTTTTCCCTAAAGCCAGTCCTTGAGAGCAGGCTGCCGTTCATGTTGTGTTGCCGCAAGACATGTTTGGACTTGAGCTCAGGCTCAGACCTGGCCTCCGAAATGTCTTATGGATCCAGCCCACTTGTAAAGCAGCACTCTGCAGTGAGGCAGGGGTAAGGGCTTTTCAGCTCTGATGGTAAGCCTTTCTCTCAACCCAGCATTACGACACTGAAAGTAACTGCAGTGTTGTAGCAATGAGGTTTTTATCCTGAAAAAGTGTGGGGGGTGAAGGCGGCAGTCACATATTGTTCCAAAATGGACAAGTCTTGCTATTGAAAGCATAAGATAGACTGGTATGAGTCAGAGAAAGGGCAAAAGTCTGATTTGTGGCCATACTGGGAACCCCCCTCTTCCTTTAACGTGCACACACACACACACACACGCACGCACTCTGCATTTGTAGACTGGTCTATCAGGCAATGAATTCCTCAAACCATTTCTCACACAAGTGGAGTCATGTTTAAGCAAGCGGGACAAGTCCCATAAGCCAGAGTCCCATTCTGCAGCCCAGCAATAGTCTAACAAACATCTCTGCCACTGCAGGAAGCTTGAGAGGGGATGGAAAGACTCTGAGGGGCAAGGGGAAGCTGTCAGCATTGGTTATAACTACAGTACATTCTGCAAAAGTAATTTCAGGAAAACCAGCTCATGACATCCTAAAATGACAAACTCTGCTGCACTTACTCCATACAGAAAAAGGTTTGCTCTGTGGGGGATAAGTTTGATTTCAAAGGGACCACTCACAGAGAAGAGATTCCTTGTGGCGTGAGCCTCAGGTGGCAGAACCCGGAATCTGGCCAGGACAGATTCATCAGAAGACTTTTCCTATGCTATTGCTTTGATTTCAGCAAGCAGCATGTGATAGCATGCACATGTAGCAGATAAAAAGAAAATTCAGAAAATAGTATTCTGGTTTTGTTAAAAAGATGAATTTTTTTTCAAGTGGGATAGTAGCAGGTGTGGCAGCACACAGGGCGCTTGTTTTTAACAAAGCAATCATAGTTTGGATCCAGTAACAATAAAAATTTAAGAAGACAATAGAAGCAGATGATTTGAAAGCTTGTCAACAGAGAGCTCATCACAACACAGAGTTATACATAACCATTATTACACATCCATTTTTTCATTTGTATGCACTTATGAATAAAACAGGAGAGACTAATATAGATGAGATAAACAATCCGACAGTACAATCCTGCATAGGAAAGCTATTAACAATAATATTAAAGTGAAAGGAGCTTTTAAGTGAAGAGAATGATTTAACCATTTATTGTCATGCTCTGCAATCAAATTATGTCATCTCAAATTCCAGGTCTTAACTCTCCTGTAGTTTTTCATGGTGCAGCTTGGAGGGGAGGGGTGATAAACAGGCTTATCGTTCTGTGCTTCCCAGAGCTTTCTTTTCTGGCCTGCAGTATAGCTTCAGGAAGGCCTGAAATCATTCCAAATCTCCCTTGTCTGTAGTGGCTGTATACGGGCTCTTGCACTGGGTGGTGACTGCCAGAACAGCCTGTGTCGGTCACCACGAGGCTGTTGGTCCCCCCATGGTCAGATGGAGGGAGAACCGGCAGAGGTAACCTGCTGGAAGAAGAATATCCCAACACCCACTTAGGCATTTCAGGGATTCTTCATGATGCTGAAGCAGCTTAAAGAAGCAGGCAGAGGCCTAACATTTAGTCCCATGTTTAATCCTGAGTGAAGTCAATTGGTGTTCTTGAAGGGTTGATTTCTAGGTTTGAAGGCCCAAAGCAGGGTCATTCCCCTCAGCAGGGGTCACAGCAATGACAAGTATTGTCCTGAGCACAACCAAGAGTTGCTTTCTTCTGGTGTTTATGCTAGTAGTTGGGGAGGCGTGAAATCAGCAGCAGGGAAACAAGGTTACAGCTAGAACAAGCTTATCAACTACTACATTAAGGACGGCAAAAACATTATGGATTATCATGTAGCCTTCTGCATCTAAACACCCGATCCATCTGAACACACCTGAGCATATTTTTTACAAAGCTGTCATTTCCAGAGCAGAGCTCCATGCAATGGAGAGTCCACCAGCCTAACTACATTAGCCAAAACCCATTAATTTTAATGATACTTTTATAACAGTATTTCCTGTGTGTTAGAATTAAAACTGGGATTGTCTGCAGACTTTAAGTGCAAATTTCATTAAAATAATTAAAAATCTTAAGAAACCAATATGTTGGTCCTGCAAGTATTCATTTTTCCTTACCAGCTTGTGTGTAGTTAAAAAAACTAGACATATTTTTAAAAGTCCTTTAAAATACCTGAGAAAAAAGCCCTTCCATTTACTCTCCAGTTATGTCATAAAAAAGTCTTAAGCAGCTTTATTTAGGTTTGTAATTTGGAAACTAGATAGACTTTCAAACGGATGGCTCCTTTGGACCAGTTATTAAGTACTAGCTAGGAACAAATACTAGAAGATCTGCCTGTCTCAAAAATACCTCAAAATAGCAAAACATGGAGACATTGTAAGGGTAACACTGGAGATTTTAGGCTAGGCCTGCACAGACTACAAAGGAGATTGCCCACTATTCACTTATTAAGACAGAAGAAACAGTAAAACAGTGACTGTGATATGTAGATAGACATACACACCTGCCTCACAAACTCATAACATCCCTCCACCAAAGCTGGATGTGATGGTTGAGTCTCCATCCCTGGAGATATTTAAAAGACGAGTACATGTAGTGCTTAAGGACATGGTTTAGTGGTAGACTTGGCAGTGCTAGGTTAACGGTTGGACTCAATGATCTTAAACATCTTTTCCAACCTAAACGATTCTGTAATTCTATGATTCTATGATTTTTTTTGGTTGTAAATCAGGTGCTCTTGCACATGTTTCATTCAGTGCAGGGTCTGGCTTTGGAGGACAAATGATTTCACATTAGCTGCTTTTTTATTCTTTCATTGTGGTCTGTCATATCTAAATCCTGCATATCAATGCAATGAATACACTGCTGTAAAAACCGACACTTCTAATTTTTGTTTTCATTTTTCCAAGCCAACACTTACCACAACTTATTTTCTTTCCCATTATCATTTGTAGTTGTGGCACTGCTCCTGTTACGGCTTTTCTTTTCCTTGCAATGGTATTAACTCAGGCATTTTAATCAGTCTCAGACAGAAATTTAGCCTGTGAATTCTCAGGACAAAATTAATATAATTAGTTCTCTAGGACAGATTTGGCAGGCTGAGGGAACATCACATTGAGAGTCTGTGTATTACCTTCCTTTGAGTACTGATAGATCTTCTGTATATAATCAGGTGGAAAAAAAAATAAAAATCACAGATACACAGCTCTTACTTGGTTGTGTAACTGTATATATATTGGTGTGCAACTACATTTACGTGTGAACACTTCAAACATGCTTGTGTGAAAATGTAGTCATTCCTCCCTTTAACGGGATTGTATTGCATGTTGCATGCCCAAAATTAATCTGTTTGGCCGATCCCCATGCAACTCAAACTCTTTCCCCAGAAGCGATGAGCAAACCTGAACACTCAGTAACTTACTTTCCTAATTCACTCATGTGAGTAATCTCCCTGACTTTGATGAGATTATCCATATAATTGCAAATGACCAGGATCATGAATTTAGGGCACATAATCCAAGACTTTGCATCTCAGAGCTCCCACCGCATGCTTTTTTTCCTTTCTGAGGGAGGTGCCATTAACTGAGGAACCTGCTTTGTCCTATATTGCCTATAAATTGCCAATTCCTACAAAATGAAAAAAAAAAGAAAAAAGGAAAAAAAAAATCTGTTTTTTAATGGTACTATTTTTACAGAACACAAGAGCTATCTGACTGTTAATACAAGTATCTTGTATGAGCATGTTTGATAACACTGGAAAAGGGGGGAGAGGGGCCTAAATACAAGCAGAGACAGTAGTCTACTTTTATCTCGCTGAAAAAGAAAGATTTTTTTTCCTCCTTTTTTTTTTAAAGAACATCAGAAGAGACTAACTAAAACAGAAACAAAAATCTTGACAGCAGAAACATACACCTCTATAAAATTAGGCCATTAGTTCTGATTTAGATTAACCAGATGTCTCAGACAGGCCTGCGATGAAAACCAAGAAAAGCACAGCTTTTTAATTTAAAACAAAAAAAAGAGATGCATAGCATTTATGAATCTAAAAAAGCACAGCCTTGTGATCTAAGTCTTTTCGTCTAATACTTCCAACACCACCTTCAGTGACCATTTTTCGCCCCGTGTTTGTCTCTGATGCATTTCCAGAGGCAGAGGAACAAAAAGCTGCTTGATACCCCTCTTACAACAGAAAGGAGATGTGCCTGGCTGTGTGGGAGGAGCTGCTCGATTCTTCCATGTAGCGCTGAGTACACATGCTTTGAGCAGCATTAAGTGTTCCTGGGAGCAGGGAACAGAGTGTTCCAGCGGGATCTAACATACAGGCAAAGATAGAAAGCCATTTTCTTCACAACTACGCAATGCATTAATACAAGATCCCGAGCTTGCAGAGGATGAACCTACTGTTTCAGAACTTTTTCCTTTTCTTTTTCTCATCTTAATTCACTTTTAAATTATTTAAGAGGACTCTGATTTTTTTCAAACATGATTTTTTTCAAAATTCACTGCTTCATGAAAGCCTGCTTATAAAAAAAAATTACATAAGAGATATAGTAGTTGCATAAAGCGAGTCTTTGCAGCAACATTTTCTTTACCTTGGGTTTTTGTGCCCCACAGTTCAGCTAGCAGTCAGTGGAGAAGGAGCAAGTAGAAATTCATGAGATAACAGGGGAGAAGGGAGAGCTAAAGCCATGCACATCTACACTATGGAACAAGAACATGGTGCTGTGCTCCAGCATAAGCAGGTGGAGCCCCACCAGCTGTGTCAGCCCTACTCTGATGCCACGTTATTGCAGCCAGCTCAGGCCCCAAAACTGCACTACTTCATACCAAGAAACCAACATGTGCAAGGCCAAGGCAGGGAATGTCTGCAGCATATTCCTTTCCTCCGCGTAGACATGCCTTCATTGTTTCCACTCAGTTTTGTTACCCTGGAGCTGTAGGGTATTTCCTGCAGAGTCATCTCCTCCCACCAGCTCAGAGCTTCAGTCTCATCTACGAGGCAGCATGGTTTCAGTAGAGCCATGCCAGAGGTGGTGCTGCCAGAACCCAAACACTTCTGTTTCACATAAAATAAAAAAAAAAAAAAACAAAAAGGAAAAAAACAACAACAACAAACAACTTTTTCTCCCCAGCAAATTCCAGCTCTATTCAAAGCTACCTCCCAGTATGGGTGCATACCCCCTGGATTTTCTATATTGATACCACAGTATAAAGAAATGACTAGGAATGTCCAGGAGTGATCATAAGAGAGCTCCTTCAGTTGCTATAGTCCTAGAGGAAATGATCTGGCTGTCAGTTATGCAATTTCCTACTTTATATCAAAGGCAAATTCACTAGTTTATATAAAGATGGCTTCATAATAGCTGTTATTTCCTGAAGACTGGTCACCTTTTTCTTTCTTAAGGTAGTGGAATTTACAGTAAGAAATAGTGATTGGAACCTGGATTTTTCATGTCCATGTTTTAAGTTGCTGGACTGCTGCAGTGATTTCAATACAAAACAGACAGTCTTAGAATGATGAACCAAAACGTACTTTTCTGCTTTGTTGATTTAACCTCAATATTTCAGCCAATGGCCAAAAGTATAAAAAGGATGAACTTCAGTTGCTCGAAATTTGAGGAGTAGTTACAACCATCAGACTAACACAACAGCTATGAGGGCTCAATACCCGGGAGAGCTTTGATGATGTGAAGAATCCCACTTTCTTATGGTGCAGATGGAAATTTCACCTGTTGCTAGCTCTCAGTGCATTTGATAACTGTGGATCTTATTTCATTTATAATCTAATAATCTCAAATCGCTTTGACCCTCTGTTTGTAAATGCCAGAAACTCACTGTACCTTCTCCACTCCAGCTATAAAGTAGTTACATTGACCACAGAAATGCTTGTGTCATCAGTGGAGGTTTTAGAACAAAGACAATAGCAGTTTTACTATTCCTGATAAAGGTAAACACACTCCTCTGTGAAGACAGAGACATAAAAGATTACCTGTAGTAAATAAAGGTATGGATGGTCACATAAAAATGCAATAGTGTTGCTCATTAACTCCAAAGATTGGAGATCAAGCAGGTATTTAATGGAGGGTGGAGGAGAATTTTACATGTACTCATTTCTAAAGCAAATGAAACAAAGGCAGTGGAATATTTTTGTTTTATAACTGGCATGAGTCCTCTCCAAGTATTTTTATAGTTATCATTACTAGCTTCTTCATTGATTATATATCAATTGCACTAACTCCTTGAAAAGAAGGTGACCAGCCTGTTTATCCATACCTTCCTGTTCTGGAAGCATAAGGTTAACACATTATTGTGCACTAATGTCAGCTCTTTGCTGGTGTGTACGCTTCCCAAATTCAACAGGCTTTCTTCTGATGTCAGAAGTGTCTTGCCGTGGACTTCTGTGGATAGAGGGTAAGATTTTACAACATTTTTCACTGTGCTGAATGATTTAGAAACCTTTCCTTTAAAATTTACCAAGCCAATTTTCTTTTCCTTCACCTGGCTTTTGACCTATTGACTGACATTCCAGCTTATTGTTTTTCTCAGTTTTAACTGACAAAGCATTAAAATGTTGGGAAATAGTTGAGTTCCTTCTTGCCAGTAGCAGAGTATGAGATCAGGCATTGTGGAGAAGCAGAGTCCAGAGGATGCTTGTTAGGTACTGTATGTTCTCAGTAGCCCTCAGCATGTAGCTCTAAGAAGTCCTAGGACTGGAGAACTTTGGTTACCCTGTGCACATGACAAACGGGTTTAAAAGCTGTCAAAATTATTGAAATACTGAAGGGTCACTTCAAAGGGAGTTAGGCATATAGATTATTGTAAGAGCAATTATTTTATTTTCTAGGATGGTTGAACGAACTGTTTCTCGCTTGCAAATCAGGCAACACAAACAGCAATGAACCTCATCCCTTTGATAACTTGAATTATTTTAATCCTTCTACCAATACTAAAAGAACTAAAACCCTTTTTTAAAAAAAATTGATGCCAGAATAGTTAAAGTTTTGAATGGCATATTTCGTTATAAAACCCAAGAAATGTTAAACTTCAAAAACTAGTAGATTACCACATGGATTACAGCACTGATAAAACACAGTTCAATGAATTCTTTCCTCAACAATTCATTCGCAATTTAGATGCAAACAGAGAATTAAATTCTAAAGAAGTTTGAAAATGTTTTTGGTTAACAGACTTTAAAGTTTTACTATTAAATTGGAATTGTTCTATTAACACAAATGAAGTCCTACTCCATAAGAGGAATAAATCCATTTCTACTTTCAGTTTCATATGCACAGGTAGTACTTCGAAGAGAATCAAGGGTGTCCCCTGCAAAACAAATAAAATTGTAAACACTCCTCAACTTGCCAGGACAGAAAACAAAGACAATGTATAACTGCAAGTAATGAAGCATTTCAGATTTATTTAGGTATGTCAGTTGTACATCCCAGAGCTCATAAAAGATGGGCAATTGTTTTTACCTCCACTTAGCAAAGCCTTTTATAAAAAGAAAAGAAAAAAATCCTCCTCTCAAATTTGTGCAGGCTCTCCCATACCCCCATTGCTTGGTCCCAGCTCTGACTGGCTCCCCCCAGAGATGAGGGGACATTGGCCTAATGACCAACACCCCCCACCCCGCTGCCTCTGGGAGAGCTGCAGAGGGCTTGAATAACACAAGCTGTATCCACAGGCATGCACAGAAGGAAAAGCCAGGACAGGAGAGTCTTTTTGTTCCTGTGTGATTCCCATTTAATCCCTGATTAACTAACACTCCTTTAGCCTGTTATGCATTTCCTCACCCTGAATTACAACACACAGCCTTGTCCACAAGGCCATGCAGTAGCTGTGCCCATGTGTTGTGGCCCAAAAGAAGCAAATTTACAGAGTGAAACTTTTGGTGCTGAGGAGCCAAAAGACACAGTACACAGCTTCTGGAGTCTGGTCCTCTGGGCTATATGTGACCACCTCTATCCTGGTCCCACGGGCTGTACATGCATTAGTGGATGGAGCACATTAGGTGTGTGGTCCTTCACAAGGATGGCACATGTCAGGCTACTTATGCGTTATGAGCACGGAGAAAGGCATCACTGTAGTGATAGGAGTGAGCTGTAAGTATGGGGCCCACCATGGAGAGCCCCAGGACCGACAGGATAAATGGATGTCGGTCACCTCAGAATATTTTTGCTGCCTGCTTGTGACAGCTACACCAGCCAGAGGACTGGTGCAACGGAGGATCTGGGCTCTTAGCAGCAATCAGGTCCACCTTGCAGCTGATAATGTGACCGTCTAAATATATCAGTGATTAGGGCTACCCTGCATAGATTAAAGTCACAGCTCTGTATCTCCCATCTGAGGCACAACAGTTGGCTTGATGACAGCAAAAACATGAACTCTGTGACCTGTTTTTCCAAACTGTTTTTTAGAGCATGCTTTAAATATACTGGGTCACTGTCTGTAATAGTGGATCGCAACAAATGCAATCCCTTCTCTAAGGATGGCTTTCTTAAACTGAATAAATTGCACTAGGGTGGAGCAGGCTACATGATTAGGAGGTCATCTCTAATGTTTCAGATGCCTCTAATTGTGCCAGCTTGTATTTTTAACAAAAAAAAAAACAAACAAAAAAAAAACCACCAAGAACAAAAAACCCACTAAAATTTGTGTATGAAGCATCAACAAAAGCTTTAAGCAACAGCGAAAGCTCAAATTCAAGCATTTCATTTTATCACCACTATAGCAATGATGCATAAGATACTGTTTTGTTATAATGCCACCTCTTCTTACAAAGGGGCCTCAGTTATCTGTCTTACACATTTCAGGGGACAGAAACTGATCCTGTGATCCTGAACAAGGTGTTCTAATTGCTTGTCTGTGCAGAGCTGAATTTAAGGCGTTGCTGCCTCGACAAACAGGAGTCCCTTTGCTCTCCCTCAGAAATCCCCAATATAATTATAGAAGATTCAATTCTTCCTGTATTTTTCCCTAGGCAATGACCTGCTTTGCTTGTATGGCAAAATCAACCCCGATTTTATCATCCAGAGGATAACAAAGTTGCCTTATCTTTTTCAAATAAATGCAACTGGGAATTGCAAAAAGAAAAAGAAAAAGACCTTATTCCTTTAATTTTTCACCGTTTTAGCATGAAGAAGTTACACACAGGGGAGCCTTGAAACTTCTTTCATGTTCATACCCTTTAATTCAATTAAGGCCCTAAGCTAAAGCAAAGAGCTAGCAAGAGTCAGATACTATTGCTACTGATAATGTAACTGCCAAAAAAATTAATGGCATATAAACAATTCGAGTAGCTGTTTTGTTATGAGATTCCCATTCTGAAGGAGGTTAGTTTGCCTGGTAGATGACAAAATTAGGGATGAATTCCTGACTCACTTTCTTCAGTCTTTGATTTAAAATAGGCCACTGGATTTAGGCACTTGAGGTGCAAAGAAGTATTTATATTTTCTAAATGGCCTTCTGTGATCTGAAGAGATAAATGGCATACATTTTACTTGCATTGCCTGCGTTTGGAGCCTAGGGGGAAAACAAAAGCACAAATAATGGATTGATTTAGATGTAATTTGAGATTGTGGTCTAAGGATTTCAGACATGTTTTGAGGACATGTGAGAGGTCATGTAAAGACCCAGCCACATGTGGCTTTTTTGTATGGTCAAAGTATTGGCTGCCAAATGTGTGACTTTTAAGAAAATGGAATTTAGGTTTAAAATCATTAACGTAGTCAAAAGGAAGGATCGTGGGCCTGATCCGGAGTCCTAAAAAGTGAGTAATAAAAAAGAGGAAATAAGAAAGCAGAAAAAAATTTTACTGAGTTAAAAAAGAAAAGTGCAGTCATGATGAATACTTTTACACTGACACATTTTCATGTAATACCAAATAAAGAACTCAGAAACACCTATTCTGACCCAGAGAAGAAAAAAAAAGAAAATATGTAAAATGAAAAAATACTCAGAAAATTATGTCTAAAAAATCCTGTCCCCTGAAACCCATGAAAATACCTAGATCTGTTGAAAATACATGAAGTGGATTTTTCATGATCAAGCAAAGATACTGAAATACTTGACAGTGTACATTTGAGGAGCTGCATTTTTCTCAGGCATGTTTAGTTAAATAATGACAAAAAAAGAGAAGCATGGACAATGTTGGCTGTAGACATTTGGGATGACTGGACTAAAAAAGGCATCAAATTCTCACCTCCTTACAGAAGTCAGGTAGCAGCTGTAACTCAAGTATCTGCATACAGATCCTCTCTCACAACAGGGATTTAAAAAAGAACATAGCTTTATCTGCTCTCACTTGCAGCTCTCACATGCTGTTTTGGATCAAACTGATCAGAGACATTGGCAAGCCAGTTTGCTTGTCATCTTCTCCCAGAAGCTCTGGAGTCCCAGAGTATCTCAAAGTAAGGGTGAGGTGAGAGGGAGGAACCTTCTCCCTATGCAATACGTGCAAATACCCAACATCCAATTTTGGTAGGATCTTCTTAGGAAACCTGTGTCCTGGGCTTTGGGTCCTGTAGCTTATATGAGTTTCTCCTATGGGAGCATTGTATGAGAAATAATTTACCTCTAGTGAAAAAGCTGGCTCTTGGACTTCACTGCACCTCCTTAGGATGTCCATGCTGCCTGACCTCATTAATCTTCTTTTTCATGGTCACTGTACTGCACAGTTATTCCATTAACATATTGTAGTGCTGCCTGAGGCTGCTTTAATGTATGCTCTGTTCTATATTTGCCTAATTTATTTAGGCATTTGTAGTGCATTGACCACTGTAGGGTCTCTCTTTCCATGGGCAAATGAGGAGAGCATATGGCATGGAACTGTGAGCTATTGACTGTGCTCCTGGGAAGCCCTGTAAAAGGGCACGGATACTCTGGCACAGCAGTTCTACACACCAGCTCAATTAAAAAAAAAAAAATCAAAAATTGCAACAATTTTCCACACAGGGAACACTTTATATACATTTATGCCTATGCATACTGTGCACTGGAGAAAAGGAAGGGAGAAAGTGCCTACAGCCTGTAAGAGGTGTTTAAACCCCTGGACAAATTTGGGATCCAGCTTAAAAAGTAGATGTTGCAGAGCTCAGAAGCAGACCATGTTGTATGGCAAGGCAGGGAGCAACACACAGTTCACTCACTGTGCATTCTATTTTCTGTTATTTTTAGAGGGAACAATAGAACTAGCCAGATTCAGCAAACAAAGTAAAAAACTGTGACAAAATGTTAATAGAAATAGGGCTTCTTTCCATGAGATCATCTCTTCTGCATTTTACATATAGACATACATTTCCTTGCTTGGAACTAAAGGTCATAATTCTTTTTGCTCACTAAATGTATACATGGCCTCCTTCTTTAGGAACGCAAAAAAGCACAAGATGCCTACTGACAGAATCTAAAAAGCATGAGAATGCTTTCTTTTAATTACAGTTAGGTTTAATATATGTTGGTGCAAGTTGTGAATCAAATATAAATTATTTTGTTTTCAAAGAATACATAAGCATCATCTACTATTGAAAAACATTTTAATATTAAATTGCTTCACATCGAGTCCTTATTAGCATCTTGGTTTTATTATTAACTGTATTTAGTTGAACAAAAGTGGAGAGAAAGCCTAGTATGTTAATCATAGAATCATAGAATTGTTTAGGTTGGAAAAGACCTTTAAGATCATCGAGTCCAACTGTTAATGTTTCATTCTTTTATCATCAATGTTTAAATTGTATCCCGTGTTTAATGGATAGTCATCAGATGGTACCTGTAGTGTATTCTGAGTTGTTTTCCTTATGTTAAGAAAAATATTATGGATTTTTGATGACATTATTCAGAAATGGCTGGTGACTTTGGGTGCCAAATTTGAGACCCTTTGTCTTTAACAGATGTATCCATGGTTACTGTAAATACGGTTCACACACTAAAGAACTAGCAGGATAGTACTAGTGAGAATGAGAAACTAATTCACTCCAAATCTGGGAAAATTAAAGATCAGGCAGTCTGCCTTTTGTTTAAGCGTTAAAACATCCACTCATCTCCAAAGTAAGCCCAGACAGCACTGCTCAAAAGACTGAAAAGCCAGCCCGAGCTTGAACTAAGTACCCGTCACCCCTCTGTCACTGTCATTACATGTGCAGTTGCTGTAGACGCAGAGAAGACGTGCTTTTAGACGAGGGAGCAGTTATAAGCTCACAGCCCTGCCTTGACCATTTGTCCCTCAATAACGGTGAGGAACAAGGCAATTGGGAGAACAGAGCTGAGTGCTGCTAGAAGGGTAATACCCTGAAAGGCTCAAAAGCTCATTCAAATTGTTTTATGGCAATAAAGTAGCCTTTGAAATAATTTGAATTACAAACAGTGAAAGTTTATTGCTAAACCAGTTATTGTTTCTGAGCCACAGGGGGCATGTGAACAGGGAGGGAAGAGCTGGAGCCGGATGGAGGAGGAAGGAGTTTCTTACCAGCATGTTGCCTGTGCAGCACAAAGAGCAGATGTTTGCTGAGGGAAGGAGAGCCCTTTACCTATTCAGGACCTGCTTAGCTACCAGTGCTGGGCAGCCTGGTCCTGGGCACAGGTAGGCTGCAAGGGGAAGGGGGCACCATGGAAATACGAGAGGAGGGAAGTAGAAATATTTACCTTCCTCCCCAGATCCATTTTCATCTACAGTATCACACATAACTTTATCCTCTCATGTGATTCTAACTTCAGTTCTAGGTGGAGCTTCTGGAGGTGAGGAAATACTGAGAAAGTGTTGAAAGTCAGAAAGTGGTGTTTACAGCTTGTATGTCCTGAGGGAACTGAGTTCATCTTCTCATAGCTGGAAAACCTGGGAGAAGAGTCCATGAGTAGGTATGTGCACACCAGTGTTGTGTGGCCCCTACACCATAGGGTTCTATGGAAATAGTTTTGCTGGAGAACTGATCCTTCCCACTGACTCAGGTCAAGAGAGAAACCATCCTCTTGGGGGGAAGTTCCAGATTCCAGAAATAATGCATAAACTAAGCTCTTGCCGTTATACTGTACAGAGAAAAGAAGTTTAAAAACTGCTGTACATTATAGCTCCCCTAACAAGACTGACCAGGTCTCCAGAGCAAAACAGCCAGTCCATCATCTCATCTGCAGTTCCAGCCTGAGACAGATTCTGGGTCATCAGAGAACCCAAATACGGCCACTTCTCCCACCAATGGGAACATATTACCCTGAAGTCCCTGACTTTAGCTGTACCAGTGCATTCTTGGGACAGGAAAATGTGTTTACTCAGAAATGGATGTCCAGAAGTGTCATGAGCACTGGCTGATCCAAGCAAAAAACTACTGTTCCCAAGTCGAAATAACTGCCGTATGCTTCTGCTGAGGGGACACCAGAGCTACACCATGAATAAAATTACGTCTTATTTCAGCAAGACCTCCTGCCTCCAAAGAGCTGAAAGCACATTATCAGGGCAACAAGCAACAGCTTCAGCTCCAGATAAGATGTATTCTATAAAGAAACCAACTCCGTGATGAAACACAGGAAAACCTGTATAACTGGATACGTTGCACAAAGTAAATTAGCAATTTATAACTCATTCTCATGATGCAGTTGCTCACAGTGGGAAGCAGACAACAATACCATATTCACTGAAGCTTTAGGAAGACACTATTTTCACTCTGCTTACAAGAAACAGTTGCTGTCAGAGGCCTAAAGGAAATTGTAGGTGTTAGCTAGCCTAACTGTTGTGGATTTGACTGTCAGTTTGGTATCATATTGAGGTTGTGCATGCTTGCATGCACATCTAAATGTCAAACTCCTTACATGCACTGCAACTCAACTGGGTCATGTTAATGAGAGCTTCAGAAGTGTGTCTTTACGTGTTCTGCCAGCCAAACCAGCTTTAATCAAAGTCTTTCCTCAACCTCGTCCTCAGTAACAAAAATACACCTGTACTTTCCTCTTACCCTCAGTGTTGTCAGAGCTCTGACTTGATGGTCTGAGATAAAATGTGTACGCATAAGTTCACGTGCAAAACAATAGCGGCTCTTTTACTTCATGACTGTCAGAGTGTTTGTCTTTGGAAACTTGCTTGAGCTGCTTATTTCCTGTCTGAACTTTGTGGAGGTGCCTCACACTGCGACTTGGGGTGAGGGAGTGATACTGCATGCAACACAAATATGCCCAAAATCCGTGAAATATTTGCAGACACTAGCATGCCCATGCCCAAAATATAAGAACTTAAAACAAGTTCTCTTTCTATTTACATGGACTTTTTTTTCCTCCTCTTTCACCTGAAGTTAAGTGGTATCAAAGTAAAAGAGCTGTATACATGGTGGAACTTAATTCAGAAATAAAGCATTTGATTAGTTCGATGACATGTTATTATTTTGCAGGGTATTTAAGTTACTGAATGATTATACAGGAATTTAGACATTCGCACAGTATTTGCCACAATGAATTTCATATTCTTTTCTCTCTCTTACATTCAGTACATAAAAAAAATAATTTCTGACCTATATAAATGGCATACAATAACACTCTCCCCCGCCTTTTCCAAAGTTTAATCCAACAATCAAAAACGACAACAGCATAGATAAGCACAAATGTCAGCCAGCTGCACACTAGCACAGACATGTTTCATGGAGGAGGTGGTAACAACTTGCACTTTTTTGCAGAAAGAAGGGTGATGTAGAGTCATGTTTGCTTTCCAATATGTATCCTCTTAAAATTTTGTATTACTCAGTTAAAAACAAAATAAAACAAATGCTGCTAACATGAAGACAAGCTTCAAGTGACCCTTCAGTTTTCTAGATCACCATTTGTTATCTTGAAATAACGCATGCACATGCATGTGCTCTCATATGCAGAGGTAAACTTTCTAAATACTAGCAGGTTTTCCTAGTGCTCAAGTGCTCTTGTTACAAAACGTGTTCACTAAGACAGAATAAATATTTCAAGTTAAATGTAGCGATTTTTCTTAAACTAGACTGAAACTTTCCCCTCAGAACCCAAGCACAGGGAAAGCATGGAAAGTGAAAAAATAAGGACTGCTCTTTGGGGAGGGGGTGGCTGGCTTCCAAGGGCACAAAGAAAGTACATGTCAGAGCAGCTGCAAATGCTTGAACTGGGATTCAAGCACACAACCGCAGCCCTCATGGTGATTAAGGCATAAGTTAACTCTCTGTAGAAAGATCTATTATTTATAATATGCAGTGCTCAGCACTGTACAACCAAGAAGGGAAGCACCAACTCGGCTCCTTTTCTCCGGTCTTGAATTTATCAGCAGCTCTCGGATCGTTCCCAGCACACATTGCACTTGAAGCTCAGACACCTGGTTATACCAGCCTTCTTAATCATGCATTTTAAATGTATTCCTCCTCTGATTTTATACTTTCAAACCCGTTCAGCTATCACCTGATCGCAGTTTACACACAACCCTAATCAACATATTACAGCCTGGGAACTGCTGTGCCATGTTATTCCATTAAAAGAGAAACAAGCTGTTCCTGTGATGCATCCAATTGCTTGTTCACACGACAAAGTTAAACCCTTAAAAAAAAAGAGGGGGGGGGGGGAGAAAGCAAGTACTAAACACTTTTTGAACTGTGCAGCCATATGAGGTTAAGCCTTTCCCACCCCCTGCATGATGCCGCTCACATTATGCCTCTGGAAACCTGTCCAGGTGTGCTTCCCACTGCCTGGAATCACGGGGTTGGTGGAGACAGGATCTTGAAACCGCTGACATTGGCTTTCAATACACTCCTTATTTCCAAGTAAATATTTTGCAAGTGTGTGATTTTTGGCACTGCCTTAACTATTGTGGCATTGCCCCGAAGGACAGACTAACCCAGTTTAAAATAAGTGTATTTAATAGTGCAGAGCTCTATAGCCTGTCTAGTAGGACTTTAACCATGGGTTTGTAAATTATTTCAAAACCAAGTTACAAACCAAAGTGAATTTTTCATTGACTATTTTTTTAATAATAATTTAAAGGTTGTTTTGCAGGTTTTTGTTTCTGCAAAGTGTACAGGTTTACCTAACTGTAAGCATATTTGTGAAGGCATCAAATTTAATTTTTGCTTTTGAATCAGAACATAAGTTACTGTTTTAAGAAAGATATTTGTATCGAGCATGCTCAAAATATATGCAACCAAGAGGAAGACAGACCAACTTACTGACCCTCCATCCCTCCTACCCACGCACAGAAACACATATATTGTGGCCAGATCTAGTAAACACTGTTTTGGGGGGAGTTCATTTCAACTTCTTTAGTTTATGTCCAGCACATTTGTTGTGTTTTATGTCAATGGCCATGACAGGAGATTCAAATGTTTAATGGAAAGTACTTAGTTGCTAGTTTGTGTACTAGTAATGAAATACACTGTAAGTATGCATGTTACTCTGACAGTGTTTTTAACACAGTAGGAAAAATAATTATCTTCAGCAAGAAAATAGTGCTGAAATTATTAAATATGGACAAAAATTACCCAAATAGGGTTGTAGGACTGTTCAAAGGGTTTCATAATGAAACCAAAACCATGTCCAGTTTGGAATTTCTTCCATGACCAACATTTGGACTGGGCATGCTGTGAGGTCCATATGCTTCTTTAAAGATTCCACACTGGATTTTAGCTATGCTTCTTGTGAGCCATTTCATAGCCAAATGATAGGAAAACTGTGGGTTTACAGTCTAAGCAAAATCTAGTGATTTTGAGAAATTATGAGACCAAGACTCCAAAAAACCCCAGGGTCAGTCTCCAAGTACAGGGTATTAGGACCCAGCATACTACTTCATGCTGGACCCAGATTTTCCTTCCTTCCTGTTCCTGGTGGAGGACAGATAGAAAGTGATTTTGGCAGCTAAGTTAGAGCCATTAAATATTGTGTTTGTCACAGTAATCTTTTTTCCAACCATTTTGCTCTTGTGGTAATGTTGCTCCAATTTCTGCATTAATCCTGCATTCTTGTTTCACATCTGGTGCAGGGATGATGAGGTAACCCTGAATAACATGCAAATACGAGTTTGTATTTGCACACCACTGTCTTTTTTGCCCATTAGCAGTCCTTAAAACAGAAAAGGATTTTTCTTTGTTAGCACATTGATCTACAAAAACATAAGAATGGAACAATATTGCCGTTATTTGGATTATATAACGAATTCAGAAAAATGTATGAAATTGTCCTGTCTTGTGTATGCAAGATACGAACTAAATTTTGTTCTTCTTAACTGACTGGCATTCTATGTCTTCTTTCAATGGGACTTTTAAGGACTATTAGAAGACTACTCAAAGCCCCTACAAATGCAGAATGGACTAGGCCAGTAAGTCAAGAGAAAATACAGTTCTCCTTGAAGACTCACCTTTGATGTAACTATATTGACCTAAGTGCAGCCCTGTCAATTTTAAGTGTTTCTCTTGCTAAATGAGCATGAAGCCTTTGCCTCCATCTGCAAAAACAACCAAGTGGCAATTGCGCTATCAGAGGTCTGGTGTTTGAGAGACTCTCAAATACTTGCTGATGGTTATGGAGACAATAAATGAGATGAGAATTTGTTTTCCCAGTATATTTGGATTTTTAAGGGAGAACCAGTCCTCAGGAGACAGGCATCTAGACCAGGGAAACAGCATTAAGTAGCCCACCATCTGACACAGCAGATAGCACTGGCATATCCCCACTCAGGTCAGTCAGACAAAGCTTCACAGAATCCTAATTTTGCCCCATCAGCAAGATATTATTTATGTCAGGAGACAGACAGCAGAAAGGTGGTACACAGATGGAAACTGGGTCAGTCAAAGGTAAAGAGGCACAAGAGGAAGTGTTTAGCTGCTATCATTTCTTGAAGATAAGGTTATCTGAAGTCTTGCATTTTCAGTTGTTTATAGATGCATCTTACTATTTGGTTCAAATATTTACTAGACCCCATCAAATAATCACGCGAGATTTAGTATTGCTGTTTCCAAAGCTGATTACAGAGGACAGATATTGCTTATTAATCTTTTCCCATTCCTTGATTATACATTTAGAATATATGCTCCTGCATCTCTTTCCAGGGCACAGATGCCAAAACCACAGGACATCATTTTAATCCTCAGGTACTGTCACAGCTATGGATCCAACTGGTTTTATTCCAGATAAAGTGCAGCCAACTGCAATATGCCTACTTGCAAAACCATAATTGGGGTAACCATCATCTAAGCAAATAATGTTTTAGCTGACCCTTGCACAAAATAAATCCCTCTCCTTTAGATATTAAGCTTATACTCTCTTATCGCCCTGCATGATGGGACAGTTCAGGGGTTTGTCCAGTTTTGGTAGCAGGGCACAAAATGTGGAGCTTATCCAACTTGAGTGGAGCCAGACTTTGACTCTGGCTAGTAGGGAAACACAGCTATTGCCAGAGCTGCAGATGACTATCATTTTAGCTGTGAAACCTGTAGAGGAAAAAAAAATAAATAAAAAGCTCCTGAATTAGAGATAGAAAGTTTCAGCCCTTGAGCTGCAGTAAGGCTCAAGTGTGCTGAAACAGCCTGCTTTATCTGGTGAAAGATAGCAACTCATAAGGTAGCAAATGAGGAATGCAAGTGCATTTAAAGCATTTGCTTCAGTTTGGAAAGGAAACCTAAAGTACATACTTCTCCAGTTCAAGCCTTTAAAGGAAATATTTATGGCTTATGGCTGCAAATGGGTGGCACATTTAAAAGTATTTTTTAAAATAACAAGGGGGAAGCAATTGTTAAATGGATTGTTCATTAATTAGCAGGACTCTGGAAATAAAAGTATTTGCCAAACAAATAACTAAAAAATATAAGCAAAACCATTTTTGGACCATGAATTATTTCTTGTTTAAAACTAGCTGATTAAAGACATGAGAAGCTGTATTAGAGCATCCCAGCTACAACACTGAAAAATTCACAGAGTAAATCTTTACTGTGCTGAGCACCTGAGGATGCACATCAGCCAGCAGCAGTTGTGAGCACTCTTTATTTACTTTCTGCTTCCACAGGTGTTCACAGAGTATTGTTCCCACATCAGCTGGAATAAAAGGATGAAAGCACCCCAAACACTCCTGTGAGCATGTATTTCTGCATAAACACAAGCCACACATGCGTGCACACCAGGCAGGTGCATGCCTGCCTGTGCACACAGCAATGTTTGGCACTGGTTTGGTTTATCATCACAAAGCGGCTCGTGATAGTGTAGGGTCCGAGGTGTGGATCCGGCACCTCAGGTACTCAAACAAGGGCTCCTTTCTGTGCAGTCTTTCAGGCAGCAGAGCCGTCCGGCTGCCGCTTCAAGGGCAACAGCCCTGTGCAAACACCCAGTTACGAACATCACATACCCTGGGCATTAGTCACGGCACGTCGTGGGCTAGCATGTGTTCACGCAAATAGCATAAAAGTCAACAAATACATAAAAACCCTGTCAGTTGGTCTCAAGTGAAAGTATCCAAACAGGAAGATGCATTTACCATGGGAGAGGAAGGACTGCCAAGCTTCATCCAGCCTCCTGGGGTGGCGCTACCTGTCATTGCCAAATGCTCCCTGCTGCGCAGACCTACAGAAAGGCTGGTTCCAAAGCTGTCCGTGTCCTCCATCTCCAACCTAGCCCTGTGTCCACTTGGGTACAGTTATGGGCCACACACAGGGCCTTGCCTCAAGAAATTCCTTACAGGGCCAGATCAGAGAAGAAGGGGATGTTTCCGGTCAGTTTTCCCTATATAATTCATTGTGCAGAGGCAGCATCGTACTCCTGCTCCATGCAATCACCACCTGCACCCTGAACACTTTTTTCCTGGTTTCCTCTCAGTCCCATCGGCACTGCTCTGTATCCTTTCCAATGTGGGCCACCTAGTCTTTCATGGACAATTCCACAGCAAAAGGAAACTTGGATTTCTCACAGGGTTGCTAAAGTCCCCCAGCTTTGCTTCTTCCTCTACTGTAAATCAACCATCCCTGAAGACCCTGGAGCAAAAAGTGCATACCCAAGAGCAACATTGCAACCTTTTATTGATGCAGGGTGTTTGCTAGCTAAGCTTTCTTCAGAAAAATGTAAAAAAAGTACAAGTCAGGAACATAAATTAGTTTATGAAAGACAATTTATTAAAGCAGCAAGCCATTGGAACGGCTTTCACTAACCTCCATGACTCACATCTTAGCAGGCTGATAAAGTGATTCATCCTGCAGGAGAGTCATGTTTAAATACACTGCCGCTATCACACTTCCAGCCTCAGAGCAGCCAGTCCCAATGTCTTTTCTCATCCCAAGAGGCACCACCCGTCCAGACAAGGAGCAATACAAGTTCCTTCACACTTGCAGGCTTGACAGCAAACAGGCTGACACTACAAGGTGGATGGATAAAAACGAATCAAAAGACTGCCCTTTACAGCTGCTCTAGGTGGTGGCAGGGGGAGGAGGAGGAAGAGGGGAGAGGTAACTGGGCTCACTCCTGTGTTTGCATTAGGGGGAGCCTTTTGTCTTTACACTTCGCAGCTCACTGAGACCATTCCACTTAAATTTGGAAGGGCATCATGCAACAGATTTCAGTCAGTCATGGAGTCATTTAATCATCAGTAGCAATGCCACAGCTGGGAGATCTATGGCCAAAGGGCCAATGTTTTAGATGTATGTCTGATTTTCAAAAGATGCAGAGATACTGCCTATTTTACTTCTTCTGATAAAAAAAAAAAGGAAAAATATGTATCTGCAGAAACAAAGCTAAAAAGACTTGAAGTTGTACCAGCACTGATTTTATATAGTTTTAAAATATTCCTATGTTTTATTCAGGATCAGTAGAGAGGCATACTTCATATAACTTTTCTGGGTATATTACTTCAGAGCAGGAGCAGGGAAGAATGATTTCATGCTCTACAGTACCAAAATCATGTCGTTTCAGCAGAACATTAATTAATTTTTTGACCCTTCAGTCTCTCTGACCCAGTTCTGAGAAGCTTATTGCTGTTGTCAGGTCAGAACTTGTTTCAAAGAGCCAAGTGTTAACTTTCCACTTACAGATTTTGCTGGCAGGAGTCTGACTGCTTACATAGGATATGTCTTTGTCCTTGACCTGCATTATTTCTCTAGTTCTCTAATGCAGAAACAAGGAATTAGCCTTCCAACACAATTTATAGATGACATTGATCAGTGGGATAAAAATCCACAGCTGATTAGTTCTGCCTTCTTTAGGAGTTAATGAGAAAATAAACCTTCTCTTTAATGAGATGGACAACATAAAAATGTTTTCTGGGAAACAAATAAGGTGCCCTATTGCAAAAACAATACGTAAAGTGCCCAAAAACCCATAGAAATTATAAGTCTCAATAAATAGGATGGATAATCAGAGGCCCCTGGAATTCTTCTGCGTGGCAGGGTAAGCTTGTTCTCCCTTCCATAACAGACCTACGCCTAAGCCTATTTTGTTAGAGAATGCTAAAACAGCATTGAAGACAGTCAAGAAAACCATTTAGTTTTGTGGTGTGTTGTGGCAGTTTAACCTTTAGCCTGTATGGAATATTATACAGGAAAAACATGTTTGTTTGTAGAGCTAACCCCTTAAATGGGAGCATCGATTGTAAATACTTGAAGCTAATTTCAAATGGCAAGAGAGAGAGTGATGTAGGCACAGGTAAAGGCACATGCCAAGTACGTATATTTTTAGAGAGCACAAATACAGTTATATGTTACATACACCGCCAACACCACCCCTCAAAAAAACTCCAAAACTAAGAAGTTTGGTGTTCGTTAAGCCATTGCTTTCCAGAGTGAGCTCTCTGCATTTTTAGAAACATTGTGCTCTCTTGAGAAGTGCCTCAATTTGAACCCCAGAAACTGAGACACTTCTCAAGTTACAGATGTTATTGAAACACAGACTATGTGTAACTTCATATATTGTATGTGCTTTTTCCCTCTCAGGCCAAATGCATTGCTGTAGATGTGCTGTCTTTAACTAATATAGTCACAATATGGTATGTGAATTGGGAAAGTAAATTGTTTCGTACAAAACAATTTCCTATTATAAATGTATGCATCAAAGTTATAAACGTTATTGATAAAAAGCAGTTGAAGTCACCCAAATAAATACAATGGTAAGGTATGGCAAAAATACAGCACTGGTCAGTTTTGCTTGTAGTTCTATATTTGAGTTTACTTACATGTATCATTTTTCTGCATCAAGTCAAATAAAACAGTGTTGCCTTTAGGAATTTATACTTTCTTGAAACCTGGAAGTGGAGGAACTGCTTTTCTGCGATTATTTCTGAGGGGAACCCAAAAAATTAAGATGCTGCACAGCAGTTGCATAGCAGCATGGTATTTCAGGGTGCACAATCCAGGCGAGACGAGACAATGGATTTATCTGAGGTTCAGCTGTACATCCCTCTGTACTATCACATTAGTCTTACTAAAGGATGTCATGAGCTCCTTAGATGTAAGAGCGAGACCATGCACAGATGCAAAGGAAAAGCTGTTATTCTTTTCCAAAAATGGCAGTCTGTCCTGTCACTACTTTGCTTTCAGCTTCCCTCAGTCCCTTATTCCTTGTACATACATTTTTTCATTGTTAGGCTTAAGCACACATTCTGCTCAATCTGAGTTCACTAAGAAAGTTGTGCTAAGTCAGCCCTTTTAGCTTTTGTGTCTTTGGCCAAAGAGATCAGCGGATCAGTTTGCTTGTATTTCCCCCACAGGGATTTTACTTACAATGGAGACCTAAAGATCTCATTTCCAAGGGACATCCTTGCAAAGACAGTTGCTGCCTGACACAGCTGTTACAGGACACCAAGGAAATCACACCATGAAAATAATACTGCCAACTCTGGGTATACAACATATATATCATTCACGCAATGTTACAAGAATGATGGAATGGCATGTAAGGATAATTTTAAAGTCCACCTAAACTGTAAAAACATGCCCTCTCCAGAAAGTAGAGCACATCTGCACCTGTATGCCTTGTGGCAGGGTAGGATCGGAAAGGGAGCACTGAAAATAGTAAAAGAGAAAAATAATAGCCCTCTCTAAAAAAAGACTTTACACACCGTATGGCAGTGGATTATTACACTGACATCATTGAAGCCCCTCTCTGCTCTGTTCTGAAGTCATCTACAAAGAGCAGGGAAAGGACTGGATTAGCAAAGTATGGCATGCTCTGTGCTGTCTCGGGAGCATTACTAATCTCGTAATAATATCAACTGCAAAACATCCCTCAGTGGTAAGAGGGTGTGGAGCTAAAACAGACAAAGGGAAGAAGGTTCACCAGCACAAGACTGAGGCAGCAAAACAAGAAATGAAACAGGATCAAGAGGCAAGAAAACCATGAAAGGAGAGAAATATTTGAAGATGAGAAGGCAGAGAGGTTGCAAAAATAGGCACAAGAAAACAAACACAATTTTACACCAGCATAAAGGGCTCATCCCAAAGGACCCCCAGTTCTTTTGGCACCTCTTTGATAACAGTAGGACTAACTACTGCGTCACATCAGTGCTGAGCTGCAAATAGTCATCTCATACCGACTTTTAATCACTGACACCTCAAATTCAGAAGAGCACAGCAAGAGAACACCAAGAGATCTGCGTGTCATACAGTGGCCATACAAGGACTTAATCACCTTCCTCTGGTGAATTTACAGAGCAGCTGCTCTATAAGGCCCCAGTGCTTAAGTATGAATAATGTGTTTTTAGGAACACTGTTCAGTATTGAGGAAGATTACCATGCATGTCCTTAGCTGTGAACACCAGGAGATGAAAGAGCTGTTCTGCTTGACCTTTATTATAGAGGAGAGAGGATTTTGGAAAGAAAAGTGTGATTATTTTTATGTCCCATTTTATAGCCTAAACAACGCTTTTCCAGCTCATGCAGCTGTGTTTGACTGTAGGAGAGAGGAGGTCTCAGATTTTATTCTAACAGTTTTCATACCTAAGGGAATGTGATGTTGGCATCCCTGGTGCAAATACATGTCTAAAAAAGAAATTACCAAAGATTGCTTTCCCTTCCTTTTTTTCCTCATAAGTGACACATTTAACAAAAATATTAGGCAATATGTTCATATGTACTTCTTCCCTGTTCTGGTTAACATTGCTTAGGATCCTGCAGAACTAGGGATTTCTTCTGGCAATTTAGGAAAGGAGGGTAAATCTTGCATGTAAAAACCAACCTGGAGAGAAAAAAAACTTTTCCCCACATACTTCCAGAGGTTTTACATTTACCCTGAAAGTGGTCTGCACCCCATTAGGGCAGGAAGAAGCCAGCTTCAGGGCTTGGAAATCGTTCCTTTGGTGGCAAGAAATAAGAAAGATCTACCAAAATGTTCATGAGTTCTGAATCACTATTTTGTTGGAGAACTTACAGGAATGAAATACATATTGAGGATTTTTCTCTCTTTTTGTTTTACTGTGTTTCATACTATGCTAACAAATACTATGTAGGAAAACAAACCAGGAACCTTTTAGTTTTGTGCATAGCAAAAATCCTCCTGTGGCCTCCAGAAAACTGGACAGACTAAGGGAAGTCCAAAAGGTAGCATCCATCAAAAATATATCTTGTAATGATTTGAGATTTGAAAGGATCGGTATCATCCCAAACTCAAAACCCAGAGATGCTGTTCCCAAAATACTCTATACAACTTTAGTAGTGATATTACCAGTTGATAGAACAGGACACTGAGAAACAAGGTCAATGAGCCATTTAGAACAGCAGAGTAGAAAGTATGTAAACCGTTGGGAACACCATATCTTGAATTTCAATAAACCAAGGATTCTGAAAGCCCTGTTTGAGACACCTTAATTGAGCCTGATTTTTGGAAAATGTTGGTCCCTGAAAATAAGTCCTTTTGAACGATTTGTAATGCAGCACTCATTTTGAGAGTTAAAGTCGTCCTTTCTGTAATCAATGTGTCTAAACTCTGTAATACTGTAAAGACCTTCATATTTTAGTTGCAAAATAAGCACTGAATCAAGCTTTGCAGTCTCTTAGTCACAAGTTGTCTCCAATTTCCAAAAGAAATTGAAGGTAATGAAACTATTTGCAGGAGGATGAGTTGCAGGAGAAGGTTTTAAATTAGAAGGGTCAGTAACATCTTAACAATTTTTATGCTACATTAAGCCAGAAAATTATTTCTGTGCTTGTCATGGTTAACTTATAAGGAAACCTTCAATGCATATCTAACATAATAATAGTTTTAAAAAAAAAGCTTTAAAAATATGGGTAAAATGAAAGAGTCATGATCAGCCATTATCAATGATTGTCCTAAATAACAAATATAAACATATATTTTCACTTCAAAATTGATATTTTCCAAACTGATCTCCAGCACAAGTTAAACAAGTGACAGAAACAAAAACTTTTGAAATTGTGAAAAGTTAATATAGCTACATTTTCTATCTATGAGTGTTGCTAAGGAGAGCCAAGATTTGGTCTCCATTTGTGCATGAAGAAAATAAGGAGTTATACCCACAAACATGCTTGCCTGTATGTTATGAATAAATACTGGCAATTGAATAGGCTCATGCTCATGACTAAGAATTTGTGGTTTAAGCATCCTGAGATATACCTGAAACACAGCCAGGTAGTAACTACCATAAACAGCTTAGAACAAGAACTGTTTGCTCTAGAGAGGAGAGAAGAGGAAGATGAGATGCCAGACACTGGTCATATATTTTACATCTCAAAAGACATTTAGCGTCTCAGACTTCACTTTAGCCAGAATACCATAGCTAACACCTCTGCTCTAAATGAACATGCTAGGGTTTTTCTAACATCTCCCCTTTTTGGGTCATCCAAATGACTTTGTCCATAGTACCACGCTGTTCACTGAAAAGGAAGAGTGATATTTTAATAACTTAGTCATCTACATGATGCGTCAGTTCCATGTAGAAACTTCCCTGAAGAATTTCCCCGACCAAGTATTAGTCAGAGCTGAACAAGACATTTTGTAAACAGCTACGGTCCAAGCTAAAACCTTGTTCTATCGTCAGCCATCTGGGTGAAGTGAGGACCATAATCTTGCTGTCCTTACTTGCTTGCAAAAAAAAGACTGCACAACATGTGGGCTCACTTATGTCAGTGCAGCTGTGTATAGGAGGGTCATGGCAAATATCGCCTCCAGCCTGTTGAAGACACTGTCATTCCACATTATGGATTGAATCTATGACTGGTGGTATCTTGCCATAACTTCACTGATTTCAGCAGAGCTATGGTGATGTATGCCATGGGCAATTAATTTGTTGGAGTATCATAGCCAAAATAATGTTTCCTGTCCATTATTCATGCATGCACAAAAACTAAGTAAATAATATTTAAAAAAAAGAAAAAGAAAAGAAAAGAAAAGAAAAGAAACATATGAAACTTCAAATGATCTAATTTGGATTCAATTTAGAAACACTTTTCTCCTCTTCGAGGTATATATGGAGGATACTTTCCCTGTCTCCAAGCCTTCTCCAAATACACAGGAGCTGCTTCATCTTACACTCAGACTTGCATGGGTGACAGTCTTACCATGATTGATTACCCTAGGGTCACATTTGAAACAAAAGCTGTAGAAGCATTTGTTCATGCAATGACACAAATCCACATTCTTTTTCATCTTCCTACCCTTTAAGTGTTCTTGTTTCCTTCATTAGGAACCTTTATCTGAGATCACATCTTTCACTTTAGAAAGTCTAACTGAGAGACATTTTTCCCTTCTATTATGTTAGTTATCCTTTCTCCTCTACTATTACTCAGAAAGTATATAAATAAAAATCACACTTTCTAAATAATATACAACAAAGAAAAATAACAGGCTTCTCACTTAGTCATTGAATTATTTGCCTTCTTCAAACTGTCAACAACTTCTTGATGGAAATATTCTGTGATTCATTTCTTCCTTGTTGTCATCCCAGGGAATAATTTCCCTGCTGTCTTTCACCTTAAGATATAAAACTCCCTTTTTTTTTAGAGGGGCTGATTGGCTGCTTTGTTTTGGATACTGTGCCACTGAAATACACTTAGAAGTAGATGATGTCATTAGTTCTATGAAGCGAAGAAGCATGAAGTTCAATGATTTAAAATATTCCACTTGAGGTCAACCAGGGCTTGCGGAGTGTCATGGATGATTTCAGTGTGCGCCCCTGACTTGGGCCTTCATACAGATGCATCCCTGCACTTTCAGTAGTTATGCCAAGCATTCAAGCACAGAAATTCTTCTTTTTGCAAGTATGTGTGTGCAATTCCTTCCATTTCAGTGGAGTTTTACTCGCATTTCATGAAATGTTGAAGGTCTGAATTTTCAAATGCTTTATATGCTTCATTTCAAGAATGATCCACTTGGATTAACTAATTAGCACTGAGCTCTTTGGTGAATGACTAGATCACCACAGATTTTCACATACTGCCATTTGTGTGCAGTTGGCTAGTGTCAATAACATTTAGGATAAATCATAAAAATATTTTTATGCCTGCTTATATCCAGTTCATGTATATCAGTTGTTATGAGCACATTACAAATCTTTGCTTTGGACTGGAGAAGTCTATGTCTGCCCCTGACAGTCCTTTGTGAGTACCAATCCAGAAATTTCCCTTAGATATAACTAGACAACACTTTCCCTGAAATCTGTATGAGAAAGACACATGGAAGAGGGTTTTTTTTTTTTTACTTTACAAAAGAAGATATGCACAAATCCCCTTAATAACACATAGATTTTTCTGTTATTTTCTACTGAACAAAAAAAGTACATTTCCTATAATAAGGAGAAAATACAATCTAATTTTCCTAAGTATTACTTAGTCCCTTGTTAATTTTTTCAGTAACAATGAGAACAGCAGCATACAGCAGCACACAGCTAACAAAGACTGCTGTAGTGCTAGGATGTCTCTCCAGCTGCTGCTTTATTGAATCCTCTCTTTATGAGGCCTATTATCCATGCATCATACTGGTTGTTTCCTCTTCTTCACCAGCATCTTCCCTACCACAGGTGGCCACTGCTGGCCCTGAATTGAAATTTTCTTGTGCAATAGACCCTGTAACCTCTGCTTTAAACTGCAGAACCTCCATTCAGTTTGCAATATACTAAGAAACACTGCTCTTCCTTTCAATTATTGTGCCTTCAGCATTAGATCTGCTCATTATTTTTCTCCTTTTTTCTCTTTGTTACCGCTTTAAAATCAGAAAATAGTGTCTCTGATCATTGCAAACATGTAATCAGGATAATCAAAGGCAGTTCCTGTAGGCTGTAAAGATAAATTTTAGAAAATTTAGATAGTTTTAGACATGTTTAGATAGATGCTTCTAAGCATGTGTCTTCAAATGATATAAATACACATCTCAATAGAGCCTTCAGGCATCATGTTTTTAACACTAGTTCAGAACGTGGTAAGATACAAAATATAATATATCCTTACAATGTTAAGCATGGCAGTAGTCAAGCTCTTTAGACTGAAAACCAGAAAATGTAATGCACATTCAAGGACAGCTGTTGCTACATTTTTATTTCACAAGAACTTACTGTGTTAAGATACTACATCTAGTCCGCAGGTAGAGAAAGAATATGATCTGGCAGCTGGGCAACATTTGGCTTCAGATGAAAATTGTTTTTCTTTACAGAGTTTTCCAGACCAAATCCCATTACCTAATTAATTAGCACAACTAAATAAGAACATTTTTGCCTTTTGCTGTTTTCTTCATGTAAAGATCTGTTAGATTTTGAAAGGATATAGGTTACAGTTACTAATTTTCTAGGTACTTAAGGAAGAACATGCAGAACATATGTAACAACACATATGTTGACTTTTTGGTTTAGTCTGAAATACATCTAATCCGTTTTGTGAACTATCCATTCTCACTAAAAAAATTAATAGTAAAAAAATATAGGGATCGCCTCTAAACCATTCTTCATATGGGACCTATCATATTCCATCAAATCAAAAGTCCAGAATTATAAGATTTTGATTAATACAGACACAAATGAGAGAAAACATTTTAATTTGCGACTTCCATTTGCTAAACTTGCATTTGAGCAGAACAGAGCCCAGGAGTGATTACTCCAGTTGTGTTCCATGGATGCAATGCTAAACTGCTTTGCAGTAGTCCAGCTGTAAGCCTTGCAGAGCACTCCTCTACTTGTATTGACTGGCTGCAGGAATAATTGGATAGTGCAACACCTCTCTGACAGCTTCTTTTTTCCACCCTGACCATCACAAAAAGAAGTGGTATGATGGAGGTGTCATCTTGCCCCAGCAGACTCTAATGGTTAGCCAACCTCTTTGTGTCAGCAGATATACTGCCTATCTTTTAGCCCTAGTTTTGAGAGAAGCAGATTGACTGTATGTCCACCTTCAGCAATGGTGCTCACAAGGCCCAGACCATCCCTAAGACTGAGTGGACACAAATGTGAATATGCACAAACTTGGCCCACCTGACTCGCGATAGTGGCTCACAATCCACTTTGTGC
The DNA here is from genome assembly GCF_047370975.1 of Nipponia nippon. Lineage (NCBI taxonomy): Eukaryota > Metazoa > Chordata > Aves > Pelecaniformes > Threskiornithidae > Nipponia > Nipponia nippon. Next base: position 50,206,932 of record NW_028262347.1, read on the forward strand.
TATCCTCTGCATAAATTCCATGCTGCAAGAGTCTGAGCACTGAAGAATCTATTTACTTGTCCTTATTCTTCCCCATCATCCTCCAGTTCAAGATTAGTTAATGCATTTTCCTCAGAATTGCCAAAATAAAATAGTAACATCTAAACTAAGACCAAGCATCAATACTTTCAAATCAGAAAGGGAGAGCATAAAAAGTCCAAGTGCAAAACCAAGAATATATTCATATACATTGCTTCAGTATGATGGCTGCTTTGCCAACAACACTGTTTGTTTAATAAACAAATTTTGACAGAATCTAGGGTTCCCAGTTATGGCTGAGCTCTTGTGCTAGGTTTTATACGTGCAGAAAAAAAGATAATTATTTTATTCAGATGTTGCAAATCCCATACTTACACATAAATCTATGTATGAAATATAGTACAAGAAATGCTATATATGAAGACAGATTTTGTCAAACTACTGCTGTCCAAGATATATGTTAGATCAATATGTTAGACTGACATTTTAGCGTGCTGAAGATCATAAGATGTGTTTTATGATGCATTAAAATCTCATCATAACAATTTCAGAGAGTTAGCATAATATATTATTCAGAGTTAAATACCGCCTTGAATGATAAGGGCTAACATGCCATCAGGCTGTAATAAACTACAGCTTTGAAATATCAATTTTCATTTATCAGTAAGGTCATTTACATAGCTAGAGCAAGAACATAATGATGTATTTTTTTGCTATCTAGGGGAAAAAAAAAATCCACTTCTTTTCCAACATCCAGAAAATACGAAAACATTCTGAGAAAGCAATTATTAAGCCATTTAACCTTTCATACAAAATAAATTCTCATGGATTTAGTTATAAAACTGAAAGTAAATACATTCTGGTTTCTTATATTGAATGTAAGTAAACTTCTTTAAACTCTAGGGGAAACATTGTATTCAGGCACAAATGTATTACTCTAACTGGGGTTTTTACAAATTTTATCTATTTAGCTGATATTTCTGTAAGTGACACAGAAAGGCCATGCAACCTTGCAGCACTCCTCTACGTCTTCACCCCAAAGAGGAATTCATCAGCATGAGTTACTTAGAGCTGCACATTGCCCTTAATTCACATACAAAATACTGTATTTTAAGGCCTTTAAGCTGATAAAAGGGTATGCTCATACAGTTAATGGCGTGGAAAAGAGGGCAGCTGATATAAGAGATGGTGAAAGAGGCACTAGATTAAAAAGTACCTTTATCCTCAAATATTCTTCTAACCTCCTCCATGCTCATATGCATGGAAGGCCACAGGAGTCACCACTGTTGTGTCCACCACTCTGGAGAGCTTCAGGCTACCTTCAACTGATTTGATGGCTGAAATTTCAGTGTGCAGTAGCCCCTCCATCAAAAAACAGATGGCCAGGAAAGGCAACAGGCCACCAGGAATGTGTGTGCCATGGGCATCCCAGAGCTCCAGTCACCCCATTTCCCCCACTGCCAGTATCTTTTTATCTGGCAATGAACTTTTGGCATGTAGCAGCTTATGCACATGCAGTTCTTCCTCTGCCTTCAGCATAGATACACGGTGAGGACACCAGAGCCTCTAGACATGAGCCACAGCCCAGAAATGGCACATGGACTTGCACACAGGTGCTAAAGCCATTGCTATGAGAATGCAGTGTGCCAAGGATAAGTCTTGGAACAAGGGGGTTTAGCTTTGCCTCCCACAACATGCTGAGAGAGACACCAGTCCAAGAGCATACATTATTATATTGTCCAGAAAAGGTCAGAAGTTACTCTCCGACTGACTGTTATGTGCTTATGTGGTCATAGGGGACAGTCAGTACAGAGGTGCTCCTGAAAACTGCTATAGAAGCTATGGAGAAACACCTTCTGGGCATGACAGGTCTGCACCCTTAGAGAAAGAGAAGTGATGAGGCTTCCTAATCACAGCAGCACTTGACCCAGATCAAACCAGTCAATCTGAGCCACTTGTGCCTGGATGTGAACTGGTGCAAACAGTCCTTTATCCATTGTCCTCTGTGACATCTGCTGCATTAGGACTAAACTGTTATTTACACTATAGTCTTTAATCATAACAGCAGGCAGATCAGGTCTAAAGCAGTCATTTAAATGGGTTCCAGGGCTTACTGCTTTTGAGTTTGCTGTAAAAACTCACAGATTTTGTGAAGTGTGCACCTGAAAAAGAATATCATGCTATCCTGTTAGGCTCGCCATACAAGGAATTCAATGTGTGTCACAGTCAGTGTTGATTTTTGTGATGTAATTTTACAAAGCTCTCAACTCACATGAAGCGGTCTACTGTGTGCGCACAAAGTTCAGTCATTTAAATAAATAGGCCATTCGAGTTGCAGTGGCATCCCAGAATGCAGCAGAACATCTATCCTGATTTTTGATAGCATGCTAGCTTTAAGTTAGGTGTATTTTGCACCAAGTCTAATTTAATTCTAGAGTCAGTTACTGTTCTTTATCCACGACATCCCCTGTTTCTGCCAAAGCTTCTTCTGCACCGAGGTTTCCTTGGAATTCCTCCTCTTTCAGTCACGAATAGGAGCAGTCCCCTTCCCTTCCCTTCCCTTCCCTTCCCTTCCCTTCCCTTCCCTTCCCTTCCCTTCCCTTCCCTTCCCTTCCCTTCCCTTCCCTTCCCTTCCCTTCCCTTCCCTTCCCTTCCCTTCCCTTCCCTTCCCTTCCCTTCCCTTCCCTTCCCTTCCCTTCCCTTCCCTTCCCTTCCCTTCCCTTCCCTTCCCTTCCCTTCCCTTCCCTTCCCTTCCCTTCCCTTCCCTTCCCTTCCCTTCCCTTCCCTTCCCTTCCCTTCCCTTCCCTTCCCTTCCCTTCCCTTCCCTTCCCTTCCTTCCTTCCCTTCCCTTCCCTTCCCTTCCCTTTCCTTTCCTTTCCTTTCCTTTCCTTTCCTTTCCTTTCCTTTCCTTTCCTTTCCTTTCCTTTCCTTTCCTTTCCTTTCCTTTCCTTTCCTTTCCTTTCCTTTCCTTTCCTTTCCTTTCCTTTCCTTTCCTTTCCTTTCCTTTCCTTTCCTTTCCTTTCCTTTCCTTTCCTTTCCTTTCCTTTCCTTTCCTTTCCTTTCCTTTCCTTTCCTTTCCTTTCCTTTCCTTTCCTTTCCTTTCCTTTCCTTTCCTTTCCTTTCCTTTCCTTTCCTTCCCTTCCCTTCCCTTCCCTTCCCTTCCCTTCCCTTCCCTTCCCTTCCCTTTCCTTCCCTTCCCTTTCCTTCCCTTCCCTTTCCTTCCCTTCCCTTTCCTTCCCTTCCCTTTCCTTCCCTTCCCTTTCCTTTCCTTCCCTTTCCTTTCCTTCCCTTTCCTTTCCTTCCCTTTCCTTTCCTTGCAGCTGTGATATAAAAGAAAGAGGTAGGGCAGATTTAATATTTCAAATAAAAGATAGTGCTAGGCTTTTCTTACGCATTTTGTCTCAAAGGGTAATCGCATGTGCCAGTCCCTGTTCACATGCCTCTGTGGACATGACAAACAGGCCTGCAACAGTAGAGCAAGTTTAAATTAGTATTTAAAAGGTATTTTCTTTTGGTATCTTTAAACCTTTAACCTTTTCTGTTTTCCCCTTCTCATTCCCCTCATACACACTAACATTGCTGTTCCTTTTTTTTCTTTTTTTTTTTGTCACTGGACCTATTAGCAAGGTAGCAGAATGAGATAGTGATGAGCCTGTATAGAATAAAAGGATGTTGTCACACTGGTGTCACGTCAGATTGGACTTTGAGGAAAAAATCAAACGGCCACCTTTCAAAATAATTGATGCCTTCTCCAGCTTTAGCTTAATAATTTTGTGCATTCTTATCAATAGCTTTGGGTCCACCACAGTGAAATTTCCAGCACTGCTCTTGTCATCCCTGCTGAAGTGGATTGTCAAGATTTCCACTTGGCTTAGGCTAGGGCAGGGGACCAAGATTAAAACCCCTATAATCAGCTCCTGCAAATTCCCTTCAGTGTTGCGAGCCTATGGGTGAAATATGCTGGGAGTGGGCAAAGGTAATATCACTAGTCTGAATTTAGCTTTGGGTAAAAATTAATATCCCAGCTTTTAAAATGCAAGGACAAAACTCAAATCCACATTTAGTTAAATGAATGTCCTGATTTTCAATAGTGCTGAGAACTACTAGGTGTACAGTACACTCAGAGAGAAAAGGAAAGAAAACCCAGACACTTAGGTACAGAATTAGGAACCAAATTTTTGCCAGCATGGTCAGGCCAGAGCTCCACCCCAGCTCTGGGACAGCCCTTGGTATGAGCACCAGAAAAGTGACATCACGCTGTAGGTTTTGATTCCACAACATTTGTTTTCAGACTCATTTGTCAACAACAAAAGAACAAAGTTCAAGCAAAATGCTAGGGTGTCATTTCTTACCAATAATGAACAAGACTAAAGACGCCTCCTGCAGATTAATGACTGGTTGGAACCAGTTAATCACCTCAAGCCATTAACCCTAACTGTTATTAAGCTCTAGGATCTAAACCAAGTCCTCAATCATTGTGGCTGCTATTCACCCCTCCTATTTACAGACCCATCCCCCAATCTCCCCCCTGGCTCCACTTCAAAAAAATCAGCTAAAAATTGTATGTGGGAATTACATGTGTGTAGAGAGATAGAAGCCAGCTACACAGATAATGAAGTAGTCCATTTCTCACCTATTTCATAGCAATATTCATTTCACATCACATACATGTCAGCACAAGGTATTTGTGGGCATTGAAAACCTGACACATTAGTTAATCAGGGCTCACCGATCTTTCCACAGGGTAATTTAGTTTATAACGTAGCAGGAAACAAGAGGAAAAAAGCAGGGAGAAAGGAGCTGGGGGGAAGGGAGACAGAAAAGGAGGAAAAAAAAAAAAACCTGCAGGAGATAAATCCATTCAGCATTCTGAAGAGGAACCTATTCATAAAGTTCATTCTTGATGTATTCTGATAGGCTTTTGTTTCGGTGTATTTTACAACCCTATTGTACAGTAGGGAGCCCGTTGTTTGCTCTAATCATCTGTTTCCATGACCTTCACCTTTATTGATTCGGCTTCTTCCTAAGTTTAATGCAGTCTCTGAGATTAAAGCCATTTTTCTCCAGGACGAGTTGGTTAACAGTAGATTTGCTTTAAGAAGTAGAAATCATTTTGATTAGTAAAAAATTATTTTTAGCACAGAAGGTATGTTTTAGGTAAATAAAACCTCTTTACAGAGATAAGCAATGGAAGGGGGATTTTAGCTCACAAATAAGGTCAGCATTTTTTAAAAAGTGTGAAAAAGTGAGTGAAATAAATAAAAGCAACGTTGCTTGTAGTATATTTATGAGTGCTATCAAATACTGCAGGTTTGAAGAATAAGGTACAGGGGATTTTATTCTCCCCTCCCAGACGTTATTTTAATCAGTTTATAGTTTCAATAGGTAGAGAATCATACAATGTGAAGTAATTTTCCTCGACAGACATAGTAATATAACCCAGTATTTTGCAAGTTCAGCAGTTGAGATTATAAATCAAAGATAGAATTTACTACAAGAATATAATAAGCCCAAGCCCATTTTCCTTAACAATTTATAGTTTTGATTTGATTATACATCTTATTTGCTTGGCTTTATCACTGCATTAAACTCCCTGCTCCTTGGTGATACTTTGTTCTCTAATGTCTACCGTCAACCTTCAGTCACACATTTTGATAAGAAAAGCACCCAGCTGCTTCTTGCATGTAGTATATTAAACGCTGCAGACTGCCTTTCCATAGTCACACATACATGGATTTGATTCTGCAGCCCCTTTACCTCACTTGAAACCATAATGAATTACCAGAGATAAACAGAATGAACCAAACCCGCTGCAGTAAATGGAAAATCGTCTGTTGACCTCGCAGGGCTTTGAACCATTCCTCCCCTGACAGCAGACATTCATTTCCTGTTCCCAGCCTCTGCCAGTGTAATAATAATAAATGTATTACCCAACTCAGCTCTAGCACTTGGTAGTAAAATGAACCAGAGAGGACATGCAGTACAAATTAATATACCTAATTTTTTCTGTACCCTACATAAAATTCAGAAGGAAAAATTGTAGAATTATCCTCATCTAAAAAAAAGAATTGAAAAAGAAACTGCAGACAAATCTTCACTCACAATTTTTCTCAAATACTTTGTTGCCATTATTTTTCCATTACCACAATATCATTTCTGTTAAAAAAAAAAGAGACTCTCGTGAATTAATTATACATTTATCTTATAAATATTTGAACCACATATTGCTTTCTGTTAAAATGGTACAGATTTACTGGAAGAGAAACCAAACAGCAGCTACAGAACCACCGCTTCCTGTTGATAACAAAACCTGAGCTCTACACGCTCACAAATTAGCATCTGTTGTCTGGAGTTTCCCCTATAGTGCTTCAGCTGTGTTTTTCCTAGCTATTGTTTTGTTTTCATCCCTGGGAGTTTTCTAAAATTCCTCTGAAACTGAACAATTGGGAAGAAAAATTATTGAATGTTACTATGGCAACAACAACCAAAAAAAAGAAAAACACTTTAAGCAGACTGATGACTCAGGGCACGGCTTCTCAACGGAGGCGAATGCACTGGTGCTTTGTCCACAAACAGAGCAATCTGGGGGCCTATTTAAAGGTGTTGAACTCAGGGAATATATTAATACTGTACTGTATTTAGAATAGAGTATTTTTCTCTACTGAGCAGCTGTATTGCATTATGTGTGGCATTAATTAGCACATATATCGTTGTATAATATATATCCTCCACAAAAATTATTTTAAGATAACTTTAAGGTCAAACCATTACATGCTCAAAAATTAAAGCCAAAACAACAAAGCAACAACAGACAATCAATTAAAATTGTATGTAGGCTTTTTCACCCCTTCACACACAAACTTAAAAGACTCTTTAATTACTAACTCAAATGCCATTTCTTGTACTCAACAGCAGAAGGGACCTTCTGGGTTAATAAGACCAATCCTCAGCTATTTCAGGCAACCACACTGCATAAACCCAGTTGTGAAAATACCAGACTCCTTAAAACAGATATGACTTTTGCAATTATGACTCCTGTCAAGAAGCTGTCCCGGAGCTTTATTCCCATGACGTCTCAAAACCATGCTCCCATTTTCATTCAAGTTTATTTGTTGCCAGATCATATCTATTTTTTTCCAGAGCAAGCACTGTCCTTTAGCTTAAACAACTCCTCTCTCTCTTTGGTGTCTAAAATACCCTCACATATTCATACAGAACAATATTTTCCCTACCCGATCTTTGTTCCATGAATCTAAACAGTTTGGTTTGCTCATCTTTATTTTGAAGATGTACTTTCCTTTCATTTATAGTCCTACAGACCACAATCCTGTAGCCCTCCTCAGTTGTTCCCATGTAATTTCATTCTCACTGAGCAGCAAAAAAACTCCAGATGTGGTTTTACCTGGACCTTGTTTGATGGGATTAATGCTTCTTTGCCATCATTGGGAATCACTCCCCTGATACATTGTGGAAAACATCATCATACTTTCTCAGGCTGTGTATCAATTCATGTGTGTTTGAAAACACCATGCTAAACTACGCTGAAAAAGAATATTACAATATTTCATCTTTTCATGGAAATTAGGACTAAAAGAGACATCTAAATTGCCTAGTTTTCATCTCTTTCCTTTACAAGACAGTATATTTTGTCAAAATATCTCTACCAAGTCCAATGACTTGTGACATTTATCAGTCATCAAAAGTTATATTTAGTCTAAAGTAAGGAACACAAAAGAGAAGGCATTTTTTTATTTAATGTGATGGTCACATTGTGAAGCCCTTCAAAGTACAAAACAACAAATCTAAGAAACGTATCAAAGAAAAATGTTTGATTCTAATTTTTAGATGCTTGGTTCACTATATATTCCCTATGTAATACTCATGCCCATAAGTGATGGATAAGATAGTTATTCACAAGCCCTCCAGTGCATAGGAAAATACATGAGAAATAAGAGGATGGAGGTAGAAGAAAAAAAGAGGGTGTTTTGATGGTAAGCACTCAGTAGAAGGGATGGTGGCAGATTTTTTAGTAGTTGAACTGTCTCCATCATCTTACTTGCAAAGAAAGCAAGCAAATAAAGCCTTGGGAATAATGGTCTATAAACAGCTTGCTTTAAAAGTAATTGACAACTTCAATTGCTATGATACTTCAATCTCAGGGGACAGAAGCTGATATGCTTGCAACGTAGTGCTGAAAGCCCTTTTTCCTTGTTGACTGCAGGAGAGAGTAAAAAGTATTTTCTACTGGTGTTGCACATAAATATATGTAAGTATAAAGCAGTAGCAGAAAAAAATAAACTAGTAGATTTTAGAAACCAAGAGTAGATTTGATAGATTTTTTCACCACAAAAGCAAATTCTTTAAATGAAGTGTACATTTACATCCCTGCAAACATAAACACTTTGACTGATATGGAGTTGATATGGAGTTAGTCTATGAATGTGGTCAGCATTTTTACTGATACATTTCTCTTTCAGTGCTGCAACTTCAGAGTTGTGCAAAAGCTATGGGATGAAGTATGGCCCTTCAGTTTAAAAACACAGATCAGTAGCTCAATGTCACCTTGAAATAACACAGGGCTATGTGGGATAATGGATCCGTATATTTGCAGTTTAGAGTTCATGTAAGTGTGAAACTAATGGCATTAGCGAAAGCCAGGCAAAGCATCAGCAAGCAAGTTGTAAGCTTTCCTTGCCTCAGTCAGGGTCTATTTCACCCATATTACCGCAGGCCAGGGCAGAGACTGCCAGCTGTGTCACTGCTGTGACAAGAGTTTCTGATGCTTAGCAAAGGGCCAAAGATGAGGCCCAATTCATTGTCTCTTGTTGTCTCAACTAGGATTTGGGTACAGGTATCTAGAGAGGAAACTTAAATGAATAATGGCAAAGTGTTTCTTGGCTGTAGGAATAAAATGTAAAAGAAGGTAAAAGGATTGATCCAGAGCTCAAACAATACAAACAACTACTGCACCTTTGTATCCCACCACTGTGACATAATTAAACAAATGTAATAATATTTTTTAAAAAAATCAGTATCCTAACTATAAAACACAACATTACAAATGAATGACAAATGCAAATATCAGTTCAAAGTTGCAGAATAAGATGGGTCCAATACCAGATCAAATGACACACTGACAAAACTGAACTTCTTGATGCAGTTGGTAAGCAAGCCAACTAGAGGAGGTGCCCCGCTGGACCTGCTGTTTACGAACAGAGAAGGCCTGGTGGGCGATGTGGTGGTCGGAGGATGTCTTGAGCTCAGCGACCATGAAATGATAGAGTTTTCAATTCTTGAAGAAGTAAGGAAGGGGGTCAGCAAGACCGCTACCCTGAACTTTAGAAGGGTAGACTTTGGATTGTTTAGGAGTCTGGTTGACAGAGTCCCTTGGGAGGCAGTCCTGAAGGGCAAAGGAGTCCAGAAGGCTGGATGTTATTCAAGAAGGAAGTCTTAAAGGCACAGGAGCAGGCCATCCCCATGTGCCGCAAGTCGAGCAGGCGGGGGAGAAGACCGGCCTGGCTGAACAGAGAGCTTTGGCTGGAACTCAGGAAAAAAAGGAGAGCCTACCACCTTTGGAAGAAGGGGCAGGAGTCTCAGGAGGGCTACAAGGATGTTGTGAGGTTATGCAGGGAGAAGATTAGAAAGGCGAAGGCCCAGCTAAAACTTAAACTGGCCACCGCCATTAAAGATAACAAAAAAATGTTTTTACAAATATATGACCAACAAAAGGAGGGCCAGGGAGAATCTCTATCCTTTGTTGGATGTGGAGAGAAACATTGCCATGAAGGATGAGCAGAAGGCTGAGGTACTTAATGCCGCCTTTGCCTCAGTCTTTAATAGTCAGACTGGTCATCCTCGGGGTTTTCAGGCCCCTGAGCTGGGAGATGGATATAAGATGCAGAATGAAGCCCCAGTTTTCGAAGAGGTGGCAGTCACCAACCTGCTCCTCTACCTGAATGCTCACAAGTCCATGGACCAGATGAGATCCACCTGAGGATACTGAGGGAGCTGGCAGAGGAGCTTGCCAAGCTACTCTCCATCATTTATCAGCAGTCCTGGTCAACTGGAGAGGTCCCAGATGACTGGAAGTTAGCAAATGTGACGCCCCTCTACAAGAAGGGTCAGAAGGAGGATCCGGGGAACTACAGGCCTGTCAGCCTGACCTCAGGGCCAGGGAAGGTCATGGAGCAGATGATCTTGAGTACCATTACACAGCACGTGCGGGACAACCTGGGGATCAGGCTCAGCCAGCATGGGTTTATGAAAGGGAGGTCCTGCTTCACTAACCTGATCTCTTTCTATGACAAGGTGACCCGCTTAGTGGATGAGGGCAAGGCTGTGGATGTTATCTACTTAGACTTTAGTAAGGCCTTTGACACTGTCTCCCACAGCATTCTCCTGGAGAAGCTGGCTGCTCACAGCTTGGATAAGTGCACTCTGCGCTGGGTTAAAAACTGGCTGGACGGCTGAGCCCAGAGAGTGGTGGTGAATGGAGTCAAATCCAGTTGGCGGCTGGTCACGAGTGGTGTTCCCCAGGGCTCAGTGTTGGGGCTGGTCCTGTTCAATATCTTCATTGATGATCTGGATGAGAGGATTGAGTGCACCCTCAGTAAGTTTGCAGATGACACCAAGCTGGGTGGAAGTGTCGATCTGCTAGAGGGTAGGAAGGCCCTACAGAGGGATCTGGACAGGCTGGATTGTTGGGCTGGGGTCAACTGTATGAGATTCAACAAGGCTAAGTGCCGGGTCCTGCACTTGGGTCACAACAACCCCATGCAACGCTACAGGCTTGGGGAAGAGTGGCTGAAGAGCTGCCTGGCTAAAAAGGACCTGGGGGTGTTGGTTGATGGCCGCCTGAACATGAGCCAGCAGTGTGCTCAGGTGGCCAAGAGGGCCAATGGCATCCTGGCTTGGATCAGGAATAGTGTGGCCAGCAGGACCGGGGAGGTGATAGTGCCCCTGTACTCGGCACTGGTGCGGCTGCACCTCAAGTACTGTGTTCAGTTTTGGGCCCCTCACTACAAGAAGGACATCGAGGTGCTGGAGCGTGTCCAAAGAAGGGCAATGAAGTTGGTGAAGGGTCTAGAGAACAAGTCTTACGAGGAGCAGAGGAGGGAACTGGGGTTGATTAGTCTGGAGAAGAGGAGGCTGAGGGGAGACCTTATTGCTCTCTACAACTACCTGAAAGGAGGTTGTAGCGAGGTGGGGGTCAGTCTCTTCTCCCTAGTAACAAGTGATAGGACGAGAGGAAACAGCCTCCAGCTGCGCCAGAGGAGGTTTAGGTTGGATATTAGGAAAAACTTCTTCACCAAAAGGGTAGTCAGGCATTGAAACAGGCTGCCCAGGGAAGTGGTTGAGTCTCCATCCCTAGAGGTATTTAAAAGATGGGTAGACGTGGTGCTTGAGGACATGGTTTAGTGGTGGACTTGGCAGTGATAGGTTAACGGTTGGACTCGATGATCTTAAGGGTCCTTTCCAACCTTAACGATTCTATGATTCTATGAAAAGCGATGTCAGCAGAGCTGAACGCATTTATGCCAGCAGAAGAGTTAACATATGAATAGCACAGTAAGCCACAGCTCACAACTGACAGTCATAAAAGCCAAGGAGCCCCTGTGTCAGCCTCACCTGTGAAAGCCATTGTGACAACCAATGAAGGACCAATGACAACATTATGAAGAAGGAAGTACCTGCACATCAGCTCACAGTGGTTACCCTGGGCCAGTGTATGCTCCTGCCAGCAGATTGCTCTGAGCCACAGAAGAGCAGAGGTGTTGATATTCTGTACAGATGCCCATCATACTGACTGAATAATAAGGCCCTAAAGATGTATTTTAAAAGATGCCTCAGTGACTTTGCCACCTGCTTCTGAATTTTAGAGCTCTTAGAGTTCCTACTCCAGCCTAGGACTAAGGAAAAAAAAAAAAAAAAAGACCTATTGCAATACTTGGTGACGACTTCAATGTGTTGTTATTATTAAGAAGTGCTGACTTTCTAAGGCTGAACTATGTTGCTTTTTCAAAAATTCAAGTTCTTCAATTTGCCACCTAAAACTCACCTACAGCTACAAATCAATTCTGGTTATTTGGGTGATTACTGTTTTGAATATGCAAAGTTATAAAATTCTTCCACATCTACCTAGGGAGACAATTAAAAGAAAGCTAACTTGATTATTTTGTTTTCTATTGTCATCTGTTAACAAGGCTTGAACCAATTCATGTCACATACAGAATAGTCCTGGGGTTGCATCAATATTACCCTGAAAATGAATGCAGTCTTAGTTACATTTGCCTTATACTTATTTGTATTACAATATTTATCACAAGAATAGGATTTTAATGTCAACTCAGACCTACTTAATCTGTGCCTAGCTTATCCATATGTCTGGCTAGCTGAGAGACTTAAGTGGTAACTAATCTAAACAACATATGTACTACTGATTTACTCATCTAATTTGATGTTAATTCAAATGAAAAATGACCTTAGCAACTGCATCAGATGAATCAGGTCTGATTAGTATTCTGTGAAAACTAGAAATAAGCTGTCTTAATTTAAACACTGATCTAATTCATTGGTTCTTCTTATTGTTTTATACTTACAGACTCCATCCAGGGTAGAAGAAAAGGAGCACATGGACAATCAATCCACAGAAAGCTGGAAAGGCCTGGTTTTATATATATATTTATATATATATATTCTCCTACTGGGAAATGCAAAAAGCACAAATTAAATTACATAAGTGATACAATTCTGCAACTTCATCATTTGTTTATAATAATGCAGAAGGCTTTGCTGAACATGAAAAAAGAAACCCTAAGTCGATCATAGAAGTGTACTGAGCAAGGAAATGCTCTTGATCAGAGGAATGGCACACACTGAGGTGGTTTCCTGTTGTAGTGTGTGCTGCTAAGCGCTAATCTATTCCCATGGAGCTGAAAACTGAGGATGAAGGGCAAAGCCAATCCTGCCTAGATTTTGACCTATGGCTCTAGGGAGATTAGTCATTTTAAACAGGAAAAGCACCCAAACAATACTACTATTCAGTATCTTTTTTCTGTGCTTATGTGTAAAACCTTTTTTCCCCCCCCTGAATAAAATGCTTATTCACCACTTTACCCCTGAAATTTTCCCTCTTTCCCCACTCCTATTCTTTGTACATACTTCAGTTTCCTTGTCCACAGTCTTCTCCAGCCTTGGTATAAATCAAGTTTCTAGGATGGTATGTCTGGTCTCCATGGGGAAACATTCTTGTCTTTCAAAATTCAAAGAGCATCTTGCTATATAAGTGCAGTATTTGGAGTATGTACTTAAAATTGTATTTAATCTGTTTACACCCACAGCATGAGACAGTTAACTGTTATTCCTGTTACTCAGTTTTCTTATACCTACCCTACACTACATCAATCCTTTTGTTTAAGACCAAGGTGGGAACAGAAAGGAGTACTCAAGTGTTTGTTGCATCTTTCAGGTTATATAAACCTATATCCGATTTTTGTGATTCATGGGCAGGCACGCCCTCTCTACTGCTTTACATAGTCCTCTCCCTTCCCCATCCAGTCTTTCATGACAAAAGAATGGCTCCAGAAACTGAGGTAGGGAGGAATATGGGCCTGTTGCCTTAATAAGGCAGTGGACCTACTTACATTTGATATGATGAACCTCAGTTTACCTGGATGCAGAAACATATGCTGCAGGGCTAGTCTTAAGTGCCACCCAAAACCCATCACTGCCAAGGTTCTTTATCAGCAGAGGCAGAATCAGCTGCTTCTTCTGGCTTGTTACCAAGTCTGGAGACATGGCTCAGCTGGACATACCGGTGCCCTGCAAAATGTCATACAGGGCAGGTGCTCCAGTTGGGGCTTGCTGGGGCCTGCGCCCAAACCGCAGTGACATTATTCATCATTCTGAAGGCTCACGGGGAAGTTTTGGGGAGCTTGTAGCTACCTGGTGGGAAGTACCCAAGTCGTGGCACAGTACAACCCTATCTCAGTGAGAACCTCAGTTGCCCACAGTCCTACCCCCCACATTCTTACAGTCTGCCAAAGGTGCAAGATGCTGCTAAGGGCCAGGGCAGAGAATAAATGCAAAGCTGTTCCAGACAAAGCCACAACAGATTAGGGTGAGCTATGGAAGACTGTTTTGTAATGGAAATCCCTCATATTTTTAACCCTCCATTCTTGCAAATGCCTTCTTCATTTTGCCTTAAGCTTTCTGGAAAAAAATAGGATCAGATCTGTGAAATTCAGACAAATTTTGTTGGTTAGCTGGAAGTGAAGGACGAGCCAAAATCAGGCATGAAATTGAAAACTGTTCCCTTGGTGATCAGAAAATAAGCTGTCAGAAGCTTTGGACAAAATACATGGCCTAGCAGCCTTTCCATCTCTAATTTCATTGATTAAAGTGATCATTAGCAATTTTTTTAATTATGCATAATATTTCTGGTTTTCTCTACTCCTCGCTTTGTCCCTGTCAAGTTCTTGCAGATCAATTTTGTCTTTCCTTAGCTTATTGCTATGTTTTAATATAAGAGATTAAAGAGATAATTAACTTCATTGCAAGCCTGTAGAGCACCAGCCTTCAAATTTGCCTTCAATCCACATGAAACTAACTGCAATTTTTTTTAAAGTATCGCCAACTTCACCTCCACCAATTATTTCATTCAATACACAGCATTTGATAAGACACATTAATATAAGTAACATAATTGGCAAATGCAGAGGATGAATGAACTGATCCTGCTAGATTTTTCTGACCTCAGTAGCTTGAATGGATTTCGAGGGCAGGAAGGAAGGTCAGCTAAACTCAACTGAAAACTGGGGCTGAGCATTAAGAAGCAGTCTTTCCTAGAGAACAGTTAAAATAAAGAGCATTATTTTTAATAAATAAATAAATAAATAAAATTAATAAATTAACACGTAGTGTGAGGAAGTTTGCTATACCCAACTTATAAATATCCACGGGCTTAACAGACTTTTACACCAAGGCCATCCTTTGTTAGCCTTTGTATTTGCCTAGATAAAGTAATGGGACTTCTTCTGACCCACCTACTCAATTAAACTTAATTTTAGATATGTTTTAGAACTGAATGCATTTTAGTCCTCAGAATCCCCACAGCTGGTATATAGCATGAATCTCATGTGCCATGCTTGTTTTACCTAGAACAGCTGGTCTGCTATATAGGGATAATTTCTCTAAGGTGGATGCTAGTGCTGAGCCACAATGTTTTTATAATTAAACAAGGCATAAATTAAATCACTGTGTGGTCATGTCCCCATGAGATAAAAATCCATTAACAGTCCTCTACCCACAGTTTAGAAAACTGTGAGCCATCACCTGAAATCAATGCATGTATCCTGCTACAAAGATCATTCTTCTACCTACATTTCTCCATTCTACCCACAGATTTACCTCTACTTTCAGATGGAATTCCACCTTATTACATGTTCCTTTTCTTAGCACAGTGGTGTCAGTGTTAAGATATCAGAATTTTCCACATAGAAATCAAAAGCAACATTAAAATCCTTAGGGAATTTCAGAGCCACTGCCACTTTGCCATCTTTGATACTAAAATTCTGCTTGGACTAGGGATTTTTGGAAAGTATAAATTTAGGAATAAATCTGATATTATGACTGTCACATAGGCTGTAAATGATTTACAATGCATGCTAAAATGTGATCAGCATTTGGATTTGCATGATCTCCAAGGCCAGACCATGCCATAGCGAACCTTTCTTTCTCCACCCTCTTGTTATCCCAAACAGATAAGTCTTTATATTTGGGGTTTGTAATCTTCTCAGCTGTCACTGAAATTCAGTCTTTTATGTAGCTGAGACTTGATCCATTCATTGCTTTTTAAGTCAGGACAAGAGCTGTAAACTGGCGTCAACAGCTGACCTGAGCAGCTGGAAGACTTCTCTAAAGATCTGTTGTGTTCACACTGGGCCAAGCCATCGGATACATGGCGTCAGCCTTCTGCCTAACATTGTCTCCTCAGCTTCAGTGATTCCTTTGCGGAAGGTTGTATTCATGGATGGATACAATGATGCCTTAAATCAATGTTTCCTAGACTTCTATTCACTCTTACCTCGCTATTTAGAAAACATTATCTGTTCATCCCAATTTCATCAGCAGATAAACATAACTCTGTCATCTTCCCAAGACTTAGTCACACGTTGACAAATAGGTATATACCTTCAATGGGGAGGCTGAGATGATATTCAACCAACTTTTTATTTCAGTTCACTGACCAGCATCACTTCAGTTTTACTTAGCTATTTTTCATCTAAAACCTGCATAATCGTGTTCATCCTGCCATTTTCCTGATGTGAAGACATTGGTTTTAGCAAAATGCCTTCCCCATTCTTTTGGCAGCTAAGCCTATAGCATGACACCATTTCCTCCTGGATCATAAACAAAGACCATATTTTAACCTGTGACCTCATTTATCCTATGACATCCTCATATCCTATGACCTCCTTATGTTTGATCTGAACTTTTAGTTGATATTTTGAGCAATATTATTAAAATATTAAACACCACAATGAAGGGTGAGTTCCCTTTTCATGATATTGGTCCCCTCTGAATACTACTACTGTACCTGCAGTGGAAAAGAATTATTTGTCATGGGGTCACCTTAAGATACAACGTTAGTAAGCAAATCAGTGACATGAAATTTAATACAAAGATTTGAAAGTATTTCTGGGTAAATACTTTGCTTTTAAAATGTGCCAGATTGCACCAGCTGTCAGGAATTTCAAAATCATTTTCTAAGGAAGTATCTCCTAGCCCCCCTAGGTCTTCACAGACCATATGACATAGTAAAACTTGACACTGTACTGTTCCACCAATACATTAAGTTTAATTTTCAGGAGCAAACCATAAGTCTTCTCAGAAAAATCTACATTTTGAAAGTCTATTTGCAGAGTGGCATCACCCTGTAGAGCCGACGTGAGAATGAGAAAGATTTTGCTTAATGAAGATTCCTCTCCCTCCTCTTTTTGCAAGTGTAAGGCCTGTGGGGTACAGAACACATTAAGGACCTTGAACTGCAGAAATGTCTGCCTGTGCTGATGAATAAAGGTCCTAAACACTTCAAGACTGGGATCTCAGAAGAAGACCTTTGGGGGAATCCCTTATTAACTTAGTATGTCAGTATTTTCTGCTTAATCTGCAGTTCTTTGTACTTCTTTCCCACTCCCCACCCCGCTTTCTCTGTTGCTAGTAATGAAGAGAAATATAGATGATAATAAGGAGAATGGATGCTGGTATTATAATAAAGACAAAACTAGAAATGCTGCAAGAATGGCACTTATAGCAAGGGGGTTTTTAATGTAATTGCCATGCTATAATTGCCCATTCACCTTTTTTTTTTTTAAACCTTAAAAAGTACTAAAAAATTCCATCTGTTCCATCATAAAGAAGAAATTGGATATGAGAAAATAAATGAAAATGAAAAAGTAGCTTGCCACTCTTGAATTAACCTCTAATAGAAATAAATAGATGCATTCTCAGGTTCAACAAAGAGGAAGATAATGGGCAAGGGAAAACCATTCTTTTTCATTGTGCTTCTTGGCATCAAAGCCTTAAGTTTCTTGTCAAAGAAGAATAAAGATAGAGACTACCTAAGGAGAAAAATGGCAATCTCCCAGCATACTCAATATGCTTCTAAAATAAGACCCTCCCTACAAGCCACTCTACACTGGCACATCAGTTTGCTTGCAAATAGCCTGGGAGAAGTCAATCATGCAGAAGTCTAACCTGGTGGAGGCAAAGTGTATGGTTTGCCTTGTCTTGGCCCACTGAATCCCAGATGAGGTAAATCCATGGGAAAGGATATTTTCCTCCACTTTTCAGAGAAAAAAAAAAAGACAGTAACATTGTTATCACTAGCCTACTTTATAAGACATTCCTGAAATCTATGATCTCTTACATTCAGTTGTTTACTTGGACCTGAGCCACATCAGTTATCTGTATTTAAACCTTTTTGTGGTTATTTGCCACTGAATCAAACACATTAATCAACATGGCTGATCAACTCGAGTTTCAAATGGTAATGTCTTTCTGAAAGTGGCAGCTGCAGAGTCATAGATACGGTGTAAGAGCCCTGCTTAACACTGCTCACCTCAATAACTGTGGAAGGCAAAACCGGTATTTTAGTCTCATCTCAATCATTTATCCATTGAGTGGCCTTGGCAACTGATTATCTCCTTTTCTTATGGTGTCCGTCCTTGAGAAGGAAATAACAAACAGCCAAACGTAAAAGTAAACAGCTCAACTCTATAAAAGAAGAAAAAAATAAGCCAAGTATTAAATGCTGCCATGCTCTACTGAGATGTTGCTAAGCCTCCTTCTCAATCTGTTCTGATACACACTAAGCAGCAGTTATCTTCACTATCTACCACATACTTACTTAGTAATATTGCATCTTTATTACCATTTACAACCGCAACCTGTAGAAGTATTACCGAGAACAAACCTAATCGCTCTTTAGTAGTAACAGAAAAAGGCAGTTTAATTTTCAAGGTTTTATTTATGCTATTTTGGGATTTACTGAGACTTAAATGCACATCTGCATTTAACCTTAGCACTCCAATTTCTACACACAAACAACAGTGCAGTAGAAAAGGGAAGCTAGGACACTGCATCAGCTTGTTTGCTAAGAAGCAAAAATTTCCAAGGACTTCAACTGGGAAAAGAACTATAAATGACAGCCATGAGAGACAGCTAGAGCAATAGCTCCCTGCCTCCCTCATTTCAGCAGCACTGGAGCAGCTGAGATTGAACTGCCCTTGGAGAAACCTGTGTGAGCATGTGCTGTAAGACTAAGATTATCAGGAGAAAAACAGAAACTGAATGCACTCAGCACTAAAAGAAATTCAGAGACCACTTGTGAAATGGCTACTTCAGAGTGGCACGTGCTGCTCTCCGCTGAATTTAATGGAGCCGCCCTACAAAAAAACAGGCTGGGAAATCTGCCAAGTGAGGCTTGAAAAAGACTAAACTATTATTATGAAAGAAACTAAGAAAAAGGCTATAATAAAGGGGTTCAAATTTTGCTTATAGTTAGTTTACAACTCACATGTCGCAAGTAGATGTTGCAAATTATCCTACATAAGGGAATAATCAAAGTCAGTACAATTTTTTCGCAGCTTTTCAGACTAAAGGTTTCGTACATTAGGAATGCATAATGTCAGATAATTCAGCACTTTCATGTCTTTCATCAGCTATTTTTCTCTTGATGCTCTGCTCCTCAGGCACATATAGCCTAATGTGGGGTTTTCCTGCAAGGATGCATCACACATGAACTGGTCAAATCTGTTATGGAAGAGACAATTCTCCACAAAGGAACGGGAGCACCAAGACAAGGAAAACTCAAAATTTATCAGTCTCTTCCCATGAACACATGAAAGCATAATTTAAACAGGTGATGAACCAGAATTTAAATGGGTAAAAAAACCATATATGACACACCACTGATAGTGGATATTGGAGAAACATAGATGTTTACAATGAGATATATGCTTAAGAGTGTTTCTGAATCAAAGAGATGCCTGGGAGTGGGCTCAAGAGTAAGTGAAATTACTCCGTCTTTTCTAAACCAGGGAAAAAACAAAATTAGGCAGCTGCCAAACCTGGACTGTATTAGAAGCAAGGCTATTTACATCTGATTAATAAACACTTCAGAGTTCACTGAAGGATCCTTTGACTACCTTTGGCTGCAGTCTATTGTCCTTCATCAAATATTTTGCATTTATTTTTGGATTTGGTTGAAGAAATTTCTGATTTCCTGTAATTTGGGATAAAGTGCATCTTGTAAAGGATCATAAGCTTGATGAGAAGACCAGGATCCATTATTTATTTTCCTTCTTCCTCCCTGTCACTGTGATCTCAGATCACATACATAACCATCTGAGAAGATAATTCATAGGCTTCCCTGTATCCAAGCCTTCCAACCACTGGGCTGTCAGCCATGCTCTCTCCCAACAGCCAGGGTAACTGCTGTCACTTTTACATCCATATAATCTCATAAATGCCTCTCTAGTTTTGTCACACTATTCTCCACGTTTTCATAACCTTCCTCCTATTTCATTAGCAATTTCATACCTCCTGACCTGCCTGCCTTGTCAGTCCAGCCAAGATGCTGCCTTGACCCTGCTTGGCTTCTTTTTCCAGTCTACCCAGGTGGCTCACATAAATCCACAATCTTTTCCTTGGAAATCAGCACAATGGCTTCCCTCCTGTTGCATCACATGCAAGCTCTTACTTTTAAATCTCCACAGAATTTATGTCACCTCTTGCCATTCCTGTGTCAAGACCATTAACTTGCTCATTCCTTTCATACGCCCTTCAGACCTTTCTCCCACAAATCCTGGTATGACCAAGGTGTGCTTGAAATGAGACCCCAGTTCTGGGACCGAGGTGGTTTCTTCTGTCCATGTCTCACCAAGGCATCTATTCCTTTCAACTTTTTCTTTATTCCTTCACCTCCATTCCTGTGCTATTTCAAGTTTATCTCATGAGATATTTAGTAGATAAATTCATTAAAGAAAAGAAAGCATGGAAAATAAAAATTAGATCACTTCATGGAAAAATCAGACTAGTACTTTGGTAAAATTTCTCCAAAAATCCTGTAGAAGTTCCACCAGGTATTGTTCCACATATGTGATAATATCTTCAGCACAAGGGTTTGTTCTTTTAGATGATTGTTATATACCACAAAATCCTCAGCCTCTGTATAAATGTAAATCCACAGCATTATAAAACATAAATTCTAGGTATTAGAGGAAGGAAAAGATGCAGTCTAAGTAATGGTCTGAGATTCAGGGGGTTTCAAATCAATTTACCTGGATGTAAAACCCTCTATGTGCCTGGATAAGTTATTTCCTGTTTCCATGGCTCTCTGTAGAACAACAACATTAAGTTTCCCTGGGATCACTGTTCTGCCATCTCTACCATTAGCACTGTAAAATCCTCAGGGCACAGTCCCCCTCGCTACACATATAAGTGATGCCTGCAACAAAGCAACCCCAAACTCATCTGGGCTCCTAGGTTTTAACATATTATAAACACTTCATTAAGAGTTTATTATTAATACAGCAGTTACTGGTAATGCTGAAAAATGCTTTTCTTTCTTTTCTTCCCCTCTCTCTCACAAAGACACAGGCACACACATACCGTTCACACAGGCTTTCTTTGGCTGCCATCGCCACCACACACTGACCTTTGAAATATGGAAATAAAAGTGCTCAGAAATAAAGCTGGCAGCAACAGCAGCCTGACTGTCATCATTTAGAATCTGTAACAACTGGGACCATAGTTTGCAAGCTGTCTTCATAATTACTTGAAGCAGTTGTCACTCTGGCTCTAGTTTGTTCATTACACCCCAAACAAACAGCTGATATTTGTTAAAGCACATAAGCCACTTTGTTGAGGCAGGGTTCTTTACAGTGAGGAACTCTGCAGCTGCAAGTCACATGCAGTTCATAGTATTTCCTGATTTCCTTTGCTTTATTTGCTTCCCTGCATTCCCTTTACAGCAATGTCTTTTTTTACCAGAGAGAGAGAGTTAAAAAAAAAAAAATACAATAAGGTAAATATTAGCTAACATAAAGCTTGATAGGCTTAAGGTTTATGACCCAAATCTGGTTCCCATTAAACAAATACTTTTGCTGTGGTAAAGAATGTTTAGCAATAAGAAAGTCATGGATGGAATTTGAGGCTGCTGCACTCCAGTGAAACAAATGCCGCTTACAGTTTAGCACCTTCCCTCTGCCATGGCCTGAAGGGGAAGTGAATGGATGGCATCAATCTGAGTCAAGTCAGGAGGCCTCTGGGAAGGTCCTTTTTTTTCTGAAAATTGAGGCTCTGGCAAATGTTCTGCAATATTCCATGTAAGAATGGTCAACTGGCTGATGGTTGTGTTCTTCTCTGAAGAACCGCTGCATGGTTGAATGGGAAAAGATCCCCTTTCAGTCTGCGGCTGGCAGGTCTCCATGACTGCTGGTGGAGATGAAGGAAGGAATGGAGAAGGTGTGCAGAAAGCAGAGCTGGTTTCAGCTGAGCTGTATGAGGGGAAAAAATCCTGCCCGATGAGACTTTTTTCAAGCCCACTCTGGCAACATGAGTTTGAAAGAATGAAGGCAATAAATGAGCTCAGTAGGCCAAAGAAGTTGACACAACCTTGTACAAGACTAAACTATTAAATAAGCTCTAGATGTGTGAACAGAGATCTCAGCCTGATCAGCTTCACAGCAACAATCCCTGAAAGAAATAATGTAATTTCTTTTAAAGTAAAGATGCAGAACAAAAAAACAATGAAAGCATTTTAAATGTAGTGTATTTCATTTTGATAGCATCCCTTATTCCCTTTCCCATTACTTGCAGGGAATTTTTATATGTGAAAAACCCAATTTGGCAATCTTTCCAATGATATGAAAGATGTTATTGGTTGTCCTTCTTGGAGGGGAAGAATCAACTGAAGTGATGTTACTGCAACTCTTTAAAATGTACATAAGGCAAACAGTCAAGGTGAGAAGACCAGTAGAGGGAGAAAACGTGATTTATTCTATCATATTCAGTTGTAGCTCCAAGCTCATTGCTGTGGAAACATGAACCCAGCACATTGTCTTGTCTGACATCTGTACATCCAGCAAACTTGTACCAGTGCTGAAATATTTGAGATAATGCTTTTATCTACACAACTGACAAAAGATACGCTCCTAGACTGCTAATCAGTCTTCCTATTAAACATGAGACAATGAGAAAGAAAGAAGGAAAGTGAGATGCAGTGCAGGGAGATACCAGGCGGTCTCACAGGTAGGGACGGTAAAGCCATATATTATTTAAGAATTTCAGCAAAGCCAGGGAAGGAGGTGAAGACTCATGGGTTCTCTCAGGAAAGGGGTCAAAAAAGGAAAGCTCAATGGAGTGAAAGTCAGTAGAAGTTCACCCTTTTCCATTCAGTCACTTCCAGTCTTCTGTTGAAAAATCTATAAAAATGGAGTGTGTAGAACAAGTTGCCCTTTCATTATTCATAATTTACGCCTTTAATTTCTCATTCTCTTTCCTACACAGTGGCATCTATAGCTTGCTCTTAATAGAGCTAACCTTGTCTTTCTGCTCTTGTCTGTGCCTGACTTTTATACTTTGCATGTAAGAGGCCAAGTTAGACCTCTGCTAGTTTGCCAAGCACAGAAGAAACCAATGGTCCAGAGAAAAAGGGAATGGACAATCCATAATGTCAGCACAGAGTATTTGCTACACCAATCTCATTTGAGGTATGTCTATAATACATCCTTGCAGGAGGAACTAGGAGAACTTCCCAGGTCACAGCTCTTGGATCTGACATCTATTGTAGTCGCTTCCTTACTGCATACTGAGATGAGCACCAACATGTGAAATCCCATCCTTCCATGCCTGCACTTTCAGGGGGTGGAAAGGGAAGTGTGAGGCAAGAAGGGAAGCTGAAAGGTGTACAACCAATTCCCAGTCTAAACCATCAAGGACAGGGCTGCAGGGAGTGTCCTCATGTGTGCCTGCCTCCGCAGGCTAGATATAGTCACTGTGACCTTGTCTCTCTGACAGCACCAAGCCAATGCCACTGTGGGTTATCTGCCAGTACAGTCAGGGACAAATTGCTTTTGTCCTGATGGCATGTTGCTGTGATTCTGCCTCAGCTGAAAGAGTTTCTTCCATTTTTATATAAGTTAAACCATGCCAAACACTAACCACACTAAGGATGCAAAACGAGCAATAACATCATGGGACAAACTTGCAAAACTATTGTATTTGTTTGCTGATTCCCTCCCAAATAGAAGTGAATTGTTTGCATGAAGGATGAGACAGAAACATGATGCTTCAGAATATAACCCAAGTTGGGTCTTTTATACAGGGCATGTGCCTCCACCTGCATTCACTCTGTGCTTCCTGGTTTACCTATGTGCACAAATAAATCAAGTTTCATTAGAGCTTTGGCAAGCCTGGCTTTCCCAGCAGAAGCTTTTCATATTATTTTCCCTGGCACCCCTGCCAGTAAGTGCACCCATTGAAAAGATAACAGAATGTTTATAAGGAAAAGGTGACAGCAGAGTAGCAGTCTCATAATGTACTTCTCCAAATATGCCCTTCAATGACCAGAAAACTTTTTATGCTTGGAAATTTTAAAAGAAGAAGATGCAGCTGACAACGATCAGAGGGGACATGACAGTGTAAAGGACTGCCAGAGCAGAGAGGTACTGGGCATCCAATTGATGACCAAGCTGAATCTTCCATAGGAAGTTTAAGATTTATTGATAAAAACTCTGAGGCAGTACTATGATGATATAGAAAGACATGTTAAAAGGTAATGCTGAGCATTGTAAAGGCTATATATCTCAACTGGGAAGCAATTTTTTTTTTTAGTAAAGGCTGTCAAATTTATTTCTGGCACCTACTGAAAGGTAGGTGTTTCCTTTGTCTCACTTACTAAACAGAAATGTCTGCCCATACTGAGACAAACACCATCAAGCCTGTTGCTACTGCTACATGGACTGGGGCTAGTCAAAACCCAAAGTGGAAAGCATCTTAATAAAACAATAATGCAAGCAGCATGTATTAAAGTCTTAGTATCTGGTCTGTCGTGCCACAAAATACATTTTAGGAGGCCAAGTTTGAAAAACAGGTATCTAACGAGGGATTTTTTTTTCCCCTCCTTTTCTCACTTTCTTTCTGTTTCCTGAATGTATTCTATTATTTAAATATTTTACAAGATAGGCATCATTCTCCCTCAATTTAAACCCTGGTGAAAGAGCATTAGAAAAAGCGACAAGGCTATCATTCAAAGGAGAGGGTCACACTAGTGGCTTGTTACTTCATTTTCATGACAAAGATTGCATCTGACATTTAATACCCAATATCTTTCAAGAAATATAGTGAAGTGCTCCACCATTTTGACCTTTTCTTGGGTCTTTATTTCTGATTGGTCCATCCATTCCACTCTTTCCTAGCCATTATAGCCCTATCAATCAAGGAAATAGAGATTACAGTCCACTGTGAAACAATACACATTTAAAGGAGGCACCATTAATGTTTTTAGGCCCCATTATCTTCTGCAGCTTAGAATTGTTACAAATGGATCACTAGGAACTATTTCCCTTTTTTTTATTCTTCTCCAGCCTCTTGCAACAAATTAAGAAAATAACAAAATCTTCAGCATTGGCAAAGGTACTGTGGCCACAGCACCTAACAACATCCCTAGGCAACGGGTCTGCCTGAGGAACGGATTTGGCACGACTAAGCGAGGATGCTCACTGAGAGGCAGAGATTTTTGCTCATTTCCAGATCAACCTTTGTGCTACCGAGCTTTGTTTCTCTCTCTCGTTCTCACTCTCTTTCTGCCCCCTTTGTGTATATTTTGGGGGGAGGGCAGGTGAAATTTAAATAACACTTTAAATATCTCCACCTGTAAAAACCATTAATCAGTAACACCTACTTCTTCAGTGGCACTTTTCAACTGCAGATCTCAAAGCACTTCCAAGAAGTGGAAAGAGGTATTTTTAGGAATGCCCTATGTTTGATCCAGAGGTCACTGTGGAGCCAGGAGTGGAATCCAGTGTTCCTCATTCCCCATGCTGAATGCTTCTCCCTAGGAACCAAAATCATTACTGAAAATGCACGGGTAAAGACACACTTTTGGACTTGTAGGAAGGGAACAGAAAAAAATGGGGAACACTATAGAGCACCATCTGCATCTCCTTTATTCACTGTTGCTGTATTTTCTCACAAAAGAAACAATGATTTGTATACTGCAATTCACAGCAATGACAAATAGATCAAGGAGTTTATGGCCACTAGTGACTGACATCAGCTCTGAATTATGTCCTGCAGTGACCAAACTCTTAGTCACATTACTGAAGATATAGTGAAGTACCATTGAAGTTGCCATATAGTTAATGCAACAGCAGACAGTGCACTGTTCAAGCAGGTCAGCAAACAAAATGGATCACATTCATACAAAGGAGGAAAGTAAAGTAAAGGAGATACAAAACAGACAAATGAGAACTTCAGGGAAAGTGTTTTCAAAAATGCAGAGACAGATACAGAGAGAGCCTGACTGAAAGGAACTTGAAATCCCAAAGGCAAGCCTGTCTCTGTAGCATTAACACAATTATCTGAGTGGCCTCAGACCATTGCTTTCGAAAGAGACAAGCAAGCATCACGTGCCTTAATAAAAATTCTGACCAAAATAGGCACATGATTAATTTGCCACATCTCTGTCATATAAAGCATGAAAAGACTAAACTGAAAAACTTCAATCTGAAATGGAAAAAAAAAGAAACCCTGTGCTTTTCATTGTTGCTGACGCAGGGACAGTAGCATGTACATTGCATGGATACAGTTTCGCAGTGAGGGTTTTATTTGCTCTGAAGTGTAATCATCTATTACATGTTCGACCCAAACATCTTGTGAGGTTTAAGGAAGCAGAGTAAGTTGTATGAGCAAACTGCAACATTGCATGAGAACTGGATGCATTTATGATGAGGGAAGAACAGAGTGAGTTAAGGGGGATTTATTTTTCCTTAGCACTCCCCAAGTCAGTAAGTCTTTGCTAGTCTGGTAACACAATAGTCATAAGCTCTTCCAGAAAATGGCAGTACTGCTTATTGTATCTGTTTTCCTTTTCAGCTAGGGAGAAGGTTCATTAAGAATTATTTTTAAAACTCGAATTTTATTAGAAATCTAGTTCTTCAGAACTGATTTGATTACCGAAACTTATTGGTTTGGATGAAATTTTCAGCAGGAAAAAAATTGTAGAGTTCAAGTTTTTGAGAGTTCAAGAGTTTCAAGAGTTCAACAGCCACAATACTCTGCATAGGGCACTCAGCTGAGATGTTGGAGATGTCAGCTCAAGGATATTAGCCTATTAGCCCTGCTCCAAAAAGAGTCTTTGACTTAAATTATGGAGTACAGGCTAATCCGTGGTGATGTGTTCTCCTTCCCTTATCCTTCTCCACAGGAGAAAGAAAAAAAACAAAAAAACCAAAAAAAAAAACAAAAAAAACCAACCAGAAAACCCAACCCAAAAATAATTGTACAAAAAATTTTATTTCATCCTCATGAGGAATGGAAGGAAAAATGAAATGTGCAAAAATGTTATGGGATGAGAATTCCCAGCCCCATTTTATGAAGGAGGAAATCGAAGCAAGTGAGAAAAGCAGCTTTCCCAGAGCTGCAGTGCAAACTCCTGACAGATGCAGAGCGTTAGAAAACTAGGAGGTTTTACTATTCCTCACAGCACAGGGCTCATTTTTCTGGGGAATGTATTTACTCTCAGTCAGGCCAGTATTTGCACCAGAGCTTTCTCACGGAACATATATAGAGATAAACCTCCCATTTCCCCTAGAGCTCCTTCTGACCCCTCTGACAGTGGTGGGAATCCCTCTGGGACCAGGATGCCAGAGGAGCACTGGGCTCCCAGCACGGCGAGGGCAGGGAGTAGACAAATTACTGGTGTACCCTCTTCAAGCTGTGCATATGGGCAGAAACAAATGGCACTCTGTCTGAGACATGAAGGGACCTCAACGCATGCTCTGGCCAGGCCCCACTGGTGAGGGTTGTGTAGGCTGCAGAAGTCCCCTACACCCCCTCCCAAGGTGCTTTCTGCTGCTGTTGTCACTATTCTCCCTCCTGGTCTTCCACAGGGCTTTTTTTTAATCAAGCACTTCACATTTCGTTATTCCAGAAAACACATATTCCTGGAAATCTGTCTTGCTGTCTACCAACTGGACAACTGCTCATATGCTAGTACTGGCTCCTGCTCATGTGCCCGGTTTGTAATTACAGTTAACAGTCTCCAACGTTAATGTCAGATTTATGTTGATTCTGTCTGTCTCTCTGACTCTCACCTTCTTTCTCCCTCTTTGGCATCTGTGGTCTTCCTTCCCCTTCCAGCTTAGACTTGCAGTACTGGAGGCTTAAACCTGAAGAGATCTTGTCCTGACTGAAAGGCAGCTTTTTGAAATTCATATGACCCAGGAAGAACTGAGACATTTGGAAAAGTGTTATTCATTGGGCAACACTCTTACTCTGATCTGGAGTGAATTTTGAAGCTTTAAAGTTATTGGTAATTAGATGGAAAAATGTGCTTGAAAGGCTCATCTTATGGACTAGCTTTGGTTTAAGTTGGTGGTGTCAGGAAAACCTCTGTAGGTTCTAGGCTTTATTAAAAGCTATAGGTTATTCACATTAACTTTGTATGAGCGAAATAATGCAGGCAGTTTGGGGAGTGTTTGCTTTGTTTCTAGATTCTTTTGCTTCAGCATTAGAAAGAAAAAAAATACCTAATCTGTATTCGATGAGAATTTTAAATGTTGTTTGGTAAGGCTATTTGATTAAGATGAGATTCTGATACATTCAGTACTGCTGAGTGGCACCTTATTCTCCATTCGTTTCAGTACTACCATGTGGCCATTATTGCTGTCTGATTTTCATGGCCATTAAGGGAACATTTTTGTGCATGTTCTGTGCACAGAACAAATGTTCTGGTTCCTTATTCACTCCTCAAGGTGAGGGCAAACGTCTTCTGAAGTTCCAAAAAACATCACAGCCTTCAACTCCCAACCCTTTCTTTCTTCTCTGTCTCTTGCTGCTTTACCTCCAAGGGCTATCTTATTATTATTGTATTGCTTACTGCTCCCTAGGGTAATAATATCTTAGTCCCTTCCATGTAAAATCAGCAGAGATGTTAAAACTTCTCTTGACCTTTATAGAGATTTTGCCTTTTTCTTTTTCAATTAAATCTGCCGAAGCGATGCTTTAACGTTGTGAGGAATATTTGCTTGTTCATCGTTGCTTTTATATTTTCTGTGTTTCTCTGTTTGGTTGAGTTGTTTGCTGTAAGTGGTTTTCAGAACATTTTTTTCACAATGGGTAAACAAAGTAATTGATGTTGTGAGTGACATTCCTGTCGTGAAAAGTTTCTTCTCAGAGGAAGGTTTATGTGGGCTTCACTAGAGATGGGACTTAGTCTAACAGTGAGATGCAAGTGAGTCCCAAACTTCAGTTAAAAATTCAGGTAGTCTTTATGGGAATTTATTCAGTAACTGGATCCCCTCAGACAAGCATGTTTGGTACCAGCTCTCATCTTTTCACTCTGTGCTTTTTGAACCAAAACTATAGCAAGCTCAGATACCCCAGCATACACCTTGCAGCTAAGTTCAAGTCCATGATTCAGCCTTTTTAGGCCTCATGCTCACTGCATCTTGGGTACCGCAGCTCCTGGAAAAGCATCCTGGGCAAGGGAAAGGCTTGGCATTGCGGGAGCAGCAGCATGCCTACCCAGGCCTGGAGCAGGGACAGTGGGAGCTTTCCCCAAAACACCACACAGGAACTGAAGCTGAGCCTCCTCTGATGACTCCAACACCCTCTACTAACCCAACATGTTCCAAGGGAGGAGGCTGCCTGAGCTTTCAGGTGGTGATCTCTGTAGAGCACAGACCCTCATAGCTGATATGTATTTTTTTTTCTTTCCCCTAGTTTGGGTTTTGGGGTTGTTTTGTTTTGTTTTTTTCTTTTTTTTTAAAACCACAACATAATTTATGTGAAACTCTCTGGGACTTGATAACACTCAGCCTTCAGGCTCATGCCTGAGAATGCACCTAAGCACAAATTATTGCACAATAATTCAAGCCCTGTCTGGTCTTATTGCTTAATAAAATTAACATTGTGATACGAACCAAAATGTCTTGAAGTGAAATTGCACTTTTTCAAGAGTTCAATTGAAAGGAAAAAAAAAAAGCCCAACAAAAAATCAAACAGGTTTTTATGACTGAGGCAAAATATAACTCTCTTTCATCTCAAGACTTTCTTTTTCCTTTTTACAAGCCAGCAACTTAGTTGCTTTTTGTTCTGTAAGTAATGTGAGACACCTTTTTATACATACTCTGAGTCATTTCATCATTCAGAAGCAAAGCAAAACCAGAAAGTTGCATGTGTTCCTGGATTTTATCTTTAATGAAAAATACCTTTTCTCCAGTTTTTTGTAATGCCAACAGTAAAAGGAATAGTACAGTGCTCTGAAGAAAATACCTAGGAGACCTAGGAACTTTGTCACTCTCTTCTTAAAATGTTCCTGAAATAAAAGTGATGCAGAAGTTCCTTGGTGTTGTCTTGGTGACGAACCAGGGGGTCTCTGCTCCTCTTACTTTAAAATGAGTAGAAATACACACCAGCACATAAGGCAAACACTAAGCCTAAGATTGTAGTGACAAGGAGTGTGAGGAAGACTGACTGAAGAGTCAGAGCCATGCAATATCAGCTAGACTGACAGGAAGCCTTGAGAATTAAAGGTGGTAAAGCACTTGTGGCAGGCAGCTTATTTGCTCTTTTATGTCTGTAGGAATGTGGAAATCTGGCCTTTTACTGGAGAAGTCAGCCTGTCACAGGGTCCAAGCATACAGCCTTTTTCAGCTCAAGAAATTGCACTGGCTATGCAGACATAATCCATAGATCAAGTAAACAATTTTCCATGTGTATAACTTGTAACTGAAGTTACAGAAGTTAATAATTTCTGTATAATTTACAGTTAGTTTTATGTCTTTGCCTATGCTATGGAAAAGATGCAATTCATTCCTGGGCTAAAACTCCAAATGCATGTTCACAGTTCTGGGGTTTTTTATTTCTTGAATGGAATGATCCTCTCTCTCCCCCAGATAAACAATGATTACACTGCTCATACCAGTTCTTGTCAAGACAGGAAGACTGTTTAAATCAGTCTATGTGATGGTTAATACACTAAGCCCATGAGTGGTGCCATGGAGATTATTTTGCAAATGCAAAAAAATCTCCTTACAAGAAAAAGTCTGAGTCTGAGAGCAGATATTTATTAAGGTAGCCCCAAGGAACCACAATATAGTAACTGCTGAGAAACAGAACAAAAAAGAAATAGAGGTCTAGAAGCGCAACTGAATGAAAGAAAAAAGCAAAGGTACCCTTTAGTCAACCTCCTGTATGTACTAGAATGAAAAAAGTTATTTTGAATCAAAATCAAAGACAGAGAAAGTGCTGGGTCTGCTCTCTACATGCCTTTGAACTGGCCTAAGCATGCCTCAGTCAAGGCTGGGAAACGTGCATGCACTAGTTTGAGGATTTCACAATTATGAAAACTAAGGAGCCTTTTGTTTGTATATTTTGTTTAGTTAAATGTAGCACCATACACACCTTGTCAAAAAGGGTTTTGAGCAAGTCTTTATGTACTTTTAAAAGGCAAGTAAACAGACAGAGAGACACTGACTGGTTTATCTCTCCAGACAGCACACTGGGAAAGCAAACTTACTTACTTTCGTCTAAGTACTACTCTTTAACTGGGTGCTTTCCAGTGTAAACGCTACAGGAAGATCTTCATGTGGGTTTGCAAGAACTCCCTTAGGTGGGTCCAGTAGAAGGTCTTGGTCACCATTTGTGGGAGATGCCATGCTATGTATCTTCTGTATGTTCTCCTTTTTGCATTCTCAGTATCTATCTACCCTCAGGCCTGGGGGAACAGAGGAGCAATAGGCCAGTCAATGCAACTATCCCAGAGTGCTAATACTAAGCGGAAATAAAAGGCACAGTTTCCACAAGGGGGAAGAGTCCAATGTGAATAGCTTGAAAAAAATCAAAAACCTCAGACAGAATGAAGAAAAGAATTAGGTCACTGACTTTAAGCCAGGAAAAAATACACACAAGAGGAAATTAGAACAGCAGAAGTATTTCATATTAGCTCAGCCAAAGATTTAACGTGCATGGGCAGCAGTATGTTCTGTCTTCTGGAAAACTATTATGGGCAGGAAAGATTGTTAGGAATTTCTATGCCATCTCCACAATGTTACCAGTCCTATCCAACAAATTACATATGTGGAAGTATACATATGATATGATATGAGATATCCTTTAAGCCTGAAAGCCAAATGCTGGACTCATCCGAATGAGAAACAGCGCAAAGCCTGCTTGTTAACCCTTTTATACTGTACATTACACACATATTGCCAGAATATCATCAAGGTTGCAAAGAAGTACCCAACATTGTTATTCTTCCCACCACACATATGGATATTGAATTACATGGCAACATTTTTCCACATTAAAACAAGTACCTCAGAGGCTGGAAGGGAGCTACTGTTGTTTCCAAGGCCTCATTTTTTGTAGAAGGTGGATGCAGTATAGGACATGATAAGTAACAGCTTGTAGAAGCCATTCCCAGGTGCATGAAGGGTAAA
Source organism: Nipponia nippon (assembly GCF_047370975.1). Taxonomy (NCBI): domain Eukaryota; kingdom Metazoa; phylum Chordata; class Aves; order Pelecaniformes; family Threskiornithidae; genus Nipponia; species Nipponia nippon. The sequence goes on from NW_028262347.1 coordinate 50,239,181, forward strand.
AAATGATTGGAAACAATCTCCACAGAATTAGTAAAGGAAAATTGTGTTTGTCCAACCTGATTGCCTCTAGTGATAAAAGACTGTGGAAAAGGGAAGAGCAGCAAAGATTTTGACAAGGCTTTTGACATACTCTTCCACAGTGTCCTCATAGCTAAGGAGATGTCAACTAGAGGGATGGACACAAGGTTGATGGGAAAACTGCTGGACTGTTGGCTTAAAGGGTTGTACTCAATGGTCTGAAGTACAGCTGGTGGCCAGTTATGAGTATGTCCCTTGAGTCAATACTAGGGTAATATGTGTAACATCTTCATCAGCCACCTCAGCAATGTGAGGAAAGGCACCCTTAGCAATCTCATGGATGACACCGAACTGCAGGAAGCAGCTGACACACTGGAGGGAAGGGCTGTCATTCAAAGGGACCCAAAGTCTGGAGAAATGGGCTAGTCAGAAACTCATGAAGGTGAACAAAGGCAAACACAAAGTCCTGCACCTGAGATGGAATAACCTCATGCAACAACAGAGGTTGGGAACTGTCTGTTTGGATACCAGCTCTACAGAAAAGATTCTGGAGGGTCATGGTGGACAGCACCAGAACAAGCAGATTATTATTGCAGCAATGAAGGCTAACCATATACAGCAAGAAGACAACCAGATAACCAAAGGCAGTGTTTATTTCCCTCTACTTATCACTTGTGAGATCTTATCTGGAATATTCTGTGTGGTTTGGGACCCTTCCACACAGGGCAAACTGGAGAGAGTCCTCTGGAGGGCCAATGAGAGGATAACGGGTCTGGAGCACAGAACAGGAGAGGCTAAAGGAACTGGATTTATTTAGCTGGAGAAAAGAGGCCTAAAGGGGACCATCCTCCACCACTGCCTAAAGGGGATCATAAAGAACAGTTCTCAGAGGTGCACAGTACAAGGACAAAAGGCAGTGAGTGATCACACATTTCAGAAAGGGACATTTCAGTAACGGTAGTAAAGCACTGGAAGAAGGGCCCAGAGAAATAGTGGGATATCCTTCCTTTGAGATACAAAGAACACACCTGTATGAGGCCCTGAGCAACCTGACCTAACTTAGGAAGCTGGCCCTGCCCTGAGGGGGAAATGGACTAGGTGATTCCCTACTGACCTAAATTTTTCTATAGTTCTATGATTCAAAATACCATGTGGCTAAAGAACCTAAAGCCCATATCATACATACACTCAGCCTCTCTGCCCTGACTTGTGTGGGACCCAGTAGGTAAACTGCCCACAGCTAGTAGCTGGTGGTCATGGAGATGTCCATGCTTTTGGAAAAAGCAACACCTATGAAGTGGCTGTAACACTTCAAAGGCACTTCAAATTCACAACTCTTACCTCGCAGGAAATAGTCTAACCCCTGAGCAACTCACCCCAGTTCAAAAGAGAGTCACTCTGCAATTCATTTTCTGAAGCCTCAGTTGGAACAAGCAACATACAGGGAAAAAAGTAAGAAACGTGTGGCCAAGAGAACAAGCAAGTAGGGACTGACTCTATAGTCAATTGATTGAGGCATTGGAGTAAGTGAAAAAGAACTGGTGACAATTAGAAAATAGGAAGATCAGAAGGTCTTTGCTCCCCAGCATAATCACATTTTTTACATGTGAGAATCATCAACTAAATGATCCAGGGAGAACAGAAAAACACCTAGGTCTTCTTTTCTAGATGAGATCATTTGTGCATCTGGTCCCCAGTGAATAATAAGGGAAAGAAATAATAAGGGAAAGAAAGTGAGAACTTACACTGAAGAGACTGGAGAATTGAATTCTGTCTGGTTTTCAGCCATAGACTGTCTATATGTGATACAAGGCCAGTCCCTCAAACCAACATTTCACAGGCAGTGAGCCATAACAGGAGTCCTTTGCTTGACACCCTGAGATCTAACACAGAGGACATTGATCCACTTCCAAGTGTAACTGGAGTCAGTGTGAGCTGTGTTGTGAATATACAGGCTGTAGCCCGGAACCACTCACTGCTCCCAGGACCAACTACATGGAGTGCTTCTGTTCATACGGTTCAGCTCAGCTTCCAAAACCGCATGGACTTCACAGTGTCTACTGGGGCTAGTTCCTGGACTGGCTCAACTCCTGCACTCAGGAATTGTCAAAGAGGAATTGGCATGAGCCAAAACCATGTCAGGAACTGTTCTAACAATTCGGAACAGTGTTTGAGTGATCACCAGAGCATAAGGCTTACGGTTACACATGAAACAATGGGAAAAATTAAGATATTGAATAAATGGTTATGACGCAAATGCTGTCCTCCTCACTTGGTAAACATAGCTTTCCTGTGCTACCCTTCCAAGTTAGCCCTTCAAATCTTCCATCCTTCCTTTCTTTTCTGAGCTGTTGAGTAGGTATGTGAGATAAGATCTCAGTGAGACACTGATCAAAATCAGTAAGATTCCCCATTAATCCTCCTGCCTGTCTTCTTTATCTGTTGTGGCATTTTAAACTTCTATTCCAAACTCTTTGAGTAAGAACTCACTTAATCTCATATTTTATAGCATGAAGTCCAGCCAGGACCCAACCCAGGCTAGAACTGCTTTGTAATAAATAATGAAGATTGTAAAAAAATGATAACAATGTTTTTGAACAACTGTGTGTGTTTTTAAGACAGTTGTGTTGTTTTAAATTATTCAGTTCTTAAATTTACACTTGGATTTGTCTCTCCATTCAGGAAGTCTGACTTAAATATTTTTAATGCTTCTTTAGATCATCAAATAGGAAAAATCTTGCAGTTCCCTAGCTCAGGGGATCTAGGTCTGTATAGTGCTTGAGTTGTCTCTAAGATATCTCTAATTTGTACCATTTTAGAAACAATTAATTGAGGCAAAAGGAGAGGTCCAGAAACACCAGCTTCTGAATGTCAGGTTAACAGACCTCAAGCCTTTATACCGCCTCCAGTTTTCCCCAGAACATATTCTTGGAGCTGGCACAGTACAATGGACTAGCTTATGACTGTGTTACATCTCCTTTGTGCTAACTTGCAATGAGTAAGATGATAGGTCAAACATATGTTGAATAAAGGGGTGTCATTTCTCTGTAAAAGCCATATTTTGACTGTAACTAGACCTGTCAAAACTCAGACACTGAGCATCCTTGCTCCTGCTCCACAATTTCACATACCTCTCAGAAGGCCTGAGAGACCAAGCACACATATCCCCAATGCCTGGTGTACCACAATGGAAGTACAGGCTTCACTCAGTCAGAAATACCCCATTCTGAAAGAAGAATCTTGCATGTGGATGGCAAGGAAAATCCTTTTGTTATGAAAAAATACCAACTTTTTGCCAAAATGAATTTTCAAAAAATGTTTTTGAGAAAATGGAAGTAAATCTCTACAAATTCCTAATCATTCAGGCTGCAAGCTGCTGGGGAGCCAAAGGCGTTGTGAGCTAAGTAGCTGGGGAGCCATCAATTCAGGGAGATTAGGAATGTGTCAACCTCAGAAGCTGGGCATACCAGGGAGCCCTTGAGCAGGAGAAGCCAGGCAGCTCAGCAGGCCTAGCTGGCAGAAAGCATCGGCTTCTTTATTGTCAACATCTTTTCAGTAGAAAATACCTTTCAGCATATTTTCAACAGATTCTCATTCTCAGAAACCCCAACAGTGACACTACTAAGTCACTCTACCTCTGCCAAATGTGAAGTCAGTAGGAGGATGGAGCTCAACTTCATAAAGGAAGGGGGAGCAGAAGGCTGGGGGAACTCCCATGTCTCTAAGAAAACAAAGTATGGCTTCTAGGTCCCAAATGCTCTTTGCTACTTATACTATAGCAGAGAAATCACTTCTCAGTAGCAGATAATTTTTTCACAGGGACTAAAAGGACCATGACAGAACAAGGGATGACCTACCTTATTCTATTTGGCAGCCCAGGCCAGAGTGGTCCGCTCCTGGAGGAGTGAAGCCAGCACCTCTTGTGAGGCCGGAGGCACTTTGCAGATCATGCTGCACTGACCTGTGAGGTGGCCTCACTGCAGAAGTTTAGGGCATCCACAATTCAGGGTAGAGCTGAAGGAACTTCCCAGGGAAGTGGTGCAATCACAGTCCCTAGAAGTGTTCAAAAAACACATGGATGTGGTGCTTAGGGGCGTGGTGTAGTGGTGGACCTGGCAGTTAGGTTAACGGTTGGACTCGATGATCTCAGAGATCTTTTCCAACCTTAATGATTCTATGATTCTATGAACTGGTGCAGAACAGCTAATTGTAACTATTTAGATTATATCCTGTTGCTGAGCTGGTGAGTGTCTATGTCCTTCTTTCCTTAACAGAAGTTCCTTTGCTTCACATGTTGACTCAGAACTGTTACAAGGTAAAAGCACTCTTTAGGCTTATGGATCCTGAGTGCCTGATAAGAGTGACTGCAGGAGGATATTTTTTCTCAGCCCGGACAGAGGCCAAATCAGTTTTGTTGGAATCCTAGCCCCACTGAGTCCAAACTTTGTTGTTATCGTAAACTGCCAAGAAGACAGATTACCCATGGCCTTGCTTCAGTGGGATTTATCACATATGACCACAACATGAGCAAGTCCTTCAAGGCTTGCTCTCGCCTTCCATCCTTCTATTTGACCGTTCATCCTGCTTTCTCCTTTCTCCCTGGCCCCTGATTCTCTCTAGACATCATCTTCTAAGAACTTCAAGAACTGATCTTTATCTCCATCTCACACTGTCTGTGTTCTTTCTATGGTTGCAATCTCTCTGAATTCACATTATTCCCCGTTTTAGGCCAAGGGAAGGCCTGAAGCTCAAAAATCAACAGGGAAGTGCAAGAAAAGTAGCACAATCCAGACCTAGCCACAGGCAGCTCCTTTTATCTTCCTGAGATGAAATGTCATTTCTGTAGTAAGTGCCTTTTCATTTGGAATCCATCTTTTCAGTGATGAAATAACACTTCTGAAAGCACCACATCAGAGAGGATGGTTCTTTGGGGATATAGTGATAATAAGCATAGCAAGTGACAGAGGATAATCACAGCAAGCATTTAGTAAGGTAGGAAGCACAATACCTATTCAACCTTTGATTAGGTAGAAAATTTCAACCTGGGATTAAGCCAAATCTCTAGCATCCATGACATCTATAAAAAAGGCAACCAGCTGCTGGGGCATATAAAGAGCTACCATCAGAAATTCAGAGACTCCAAAAGGCTCTGGACGTTTTTTCTCCAAAAATCCTGGACAAAATATTAGTATGAAATTAATTTTAATTAGTTTCCTCAGAGTTAGCAGCTTCCCATTTCCAAATCCAGGGTGAAAAGATCTCTATTCTTTGAATCAGTAAGATCTCACTCGTGGCCTTTCATCTTTCTGAAGGATCTCACAATAGTACTGCCATCCACAGACTTAAATTCTTTGAATTCAAGTGGCTTTGTCCCAAAGCACATATAATGCCGCAGTAGTCATTAACATGATGAGTCACTTTTTTCCCCTTTCTTAAATAAATAGGAGGAGCACAGCTAAAAATAAAAGGAATAAAAAAAAGTTTTACTGTAAATGAGCAGTTCTGCCTCAGCTACCATCAAGCATTATGTTTCATTGCCAGAGTCATGTAGCACACCTGGGTGACTTATGTTTCCTTTTAATTTGTGCAATACTTGGAAAATAAAATGACACATTATGTTCTACAATACAGTAGCATTTCTGTAAGGTGCCTCAAAGTATCTAATCATCACAATAATTTTATTTTATTTCACTAAAATAAAGAGGCACAGAAGATATTTAGCTTTTGGCTTTTAAAGGAACAGTTGGCATTCACAATTTAAAGTATTTCTATTATTTCAGCTAAGATGATTAATAGAAAACAACTGTTGTCTGGCAGATTGCATTTAAAACTGTACTATTAAACACATCCCCAATTATTATGAAACAAGGAATGTACAAGGAATATATCATTAAATACATTTCAGGCAGGGAAACATCTGCTAAAATTTAAGACAGGTAATTGTGTAAAGTTCAAATAATACTGGCAGAAAATCCACCCATTTTGCTAAATCCACCACTTTTTTGAAAATAGAAAGGCTTTTCTCTCACAGTAGAATAGATCTAAAAATAAAATAAAAAATGCACTTTTAGCCTTTCTTGGTGTGCTGTGGAAAAAAGATATGCTTTGAGATCAAGTTTGGAAACCAACAGGAAAACTGTTTAAATACTGGTTTAGCCAACAGAAGGAAAATTTAAAGATATAAATATCAATATGATTGTATCCATTGTTCTTGGGTTTATAGATTCATAGATTCATACCGAAACAGAATGCAAGCAGAATTTAAGCATTTATGTAAAACCAGGTCTGGAGTGCCACAGACTTGTCAGCTGCCCCCACAGGGAAAGAGGGGAGGGTCCTGTGAACGGGGAACCGAGACAGGAGATTTGCAAAGCAGGGGTGCTCAGTGCTGCGTTACGTTCTCCGATTGCATCCAGTGTCGTGTGTCTTAATTTTATCATTAGCACCTCCCTCGCCTCCATGACCCCCTACTCTCAGTACATAAAACAAGTGAGAATGTAAAGAACAAGTGCAGCCTGCTGCTCCCTGCAGCTCCAGGGAAGGCTGGCTCTGGGCAGTCATTGCACCATGTACATGCCAGCTGCACCGAGGGAAAACCAGCATTATGGAGTCATGTTGTGGGGCTGTGCTATACATTATTATGTAAGAGAGGCCTTCAGCTTCAAATGACAGCAACTGGCATGAATTTAAATAAGACACTGAAGGGAATTAGCTGCAGAAAATTAATGCCAGGCGAGCCCATTCTAAACGCCCAAACCCCTTGTCTGAAAAACAATAAAAAGCAGATATTCATAATGTTAAATTACATGCTTGCATGCATGGTCTCTGCACGCAGCACATGCAAGCTGTCTCCAGCCATCACACGCAAGCATGCACACACACACAGAGTCATGCGGTTCAAATGCACACATAAAGCATAATGAAAGCACATACATGAGAATGTACATGAACAGCTGTGCGTGCCAGATATAGAACAAGCATATGAGTGTGGAGATGAAGTGTGAGTCTCGATTACCACAAAACCAAACAAAAATGCAAAGAAATTACACTTAGGATTTCACAATTTATCATTTGATATTCCAGCTCCATAAGTTCATTCTTCTTTTTTTTTGTGTGGTTACAGACATTTCTAGATACCCCAGATCATATTTTCCCCATAGATACCATACTTTATTGATCTTCTACTCAATCTATATTTCAATTTATAGTGATACTTCTTAGACAAGAAAAGTAATGTATGCCACCACTAGCATTAGTAAGGTAGTCTGAACAAAATCTAGTTGCCCATACATTAAACAAAATTTCTAAGTGAAAATTTTCTGTTGTATTGCAATTAAGGTGAAAAATAATGCACTACCAGAGGTATAAGAGGTGTAAGCAGAATCACTGTATATGGATACTGATTGACAAGCTATAGTAAGAAAAGTTGTGCTTTGCATAGGTTTATAAGGAATTTAAGAATTGGAATTTCCATCCAGAAAATGGGAATTCTTAATTGGGATTACTTGTGACAATTTTATAGCCCCAGATGTAGTGTTAGAACATTAGAACTGACAGAGAAATAATCACCATATTCAAAATTAGTTGAATTTTCTTAGTTTGTTCCTGCTTACCATTTGTGAGCACATCTTCCTAGCTACTCAGCATCCAAACATATTGGGAGAATATCACAGGAGCACAAAGGGCAGATGCCATGATTTATTAGCAAAGTATTGAATGTGTGCATGTAGACTCCAAGTTTCAAGATGCATCACTCAAGAATTTTTGTGGGAAGAATTCATGTGAACCTCTTAATGTTAAAGTTTAGTACCTGCCATTACCCAGATGTATTGTGTGTTAAATACATGCTTAGATCAAATTGTATAGGCAAATTCAGCCTTTTGAATTCACTATATTAAAAGGCATGTATAAGTATAAAAAAAAAAGCTCTAGAATTTAAAAGTAGTAATTTAATTTCAGGGGTTTTATCATTTTGGCAGAGGACAGAAGGAGTGGATGAGATAACATTTGATGACAGAATTATTACCCAGATCTACAGTTAAGCTATGTAAATAATTCATCTCCACACCAGATAAGTCTTTCTGAAAAACTACTGCATGTCTTCCCTATGTGACGAACGTGTTACACATCATTATTTCAATGTTAATTGCAGTGGAGACCAGATAGAGGAGCTAAGAGTGCCTACTGTGCAAGTGAAAATCATTTGCCCTATTCAAAATCAGTAGTGCTTGACGTGGTAAAGGCTAAATACCATGAAGAACAGTGAATGGCTTTCAGTCTTCAGTGCTGATAAACAAGTTTATTGTTTCTATTGTTTATTCTTAGAATTAAAGCTAACCCATTCCTGTTAAACCTAGATATACGTCAATCAGTTGCTATGTGTAAAGGAAGAAACTATGTCAGTTAGGCCCACAGGAGAAAAAGACCAAAGAGTATTTTATCCATTTGGCCCTGAAAAGAAGTTGTTCATTGGACAGGAAAATTATTGAGCAAGTGTAAGGAGCATATCTGAGTATTGTTTGTGATTTTTCCTCTGAGGCAAAGACAAAGAAGAGACTTTGAAGTTTTTATTACACTAGAGGTTTATTTGGGGTTGCTGAAAGCAAAGTGCTAAGTGCGTGCTGGAAAGACAGGCCTCCTTTCATCCAGGTACAGACAAGACCTGGAGAGCAGCACTTCATGCTTGCTATCAGCTGTATAAGGACAATAAACCAGATCTGCAGGCAGGCTGAAATGAAAAAGCTCCAGTCTTTGGTTTTCCGCAACCCAAGGCTGGAGACCCAAATGTAACACATTTACCCACACAGAATGAGAGTGATGATCAGATGCCTCTGCCTTTCTGAAGGAAAAACATTATTATATTACTTAAGAACTAAGCAAGAAAAAAAATATTTTTATGATCTTGGTCTGTCAGTTCTAGTCCAGTTACAAAATGGAGTGGGCGCCAAATTTGTACAGCCCTGTAGGTAACTTTGGAAAGACACAAGACACATTTGAGAGGTATAAAGCTAAATGAATTCACCACTTGAAGATCAGGACTGCTGTTTAGCAAAACCACTCATTTTTAATCAGCCCTTGTATACACCTATACCCGTGTCCCTGTCCCAGCTTCCCCATTTCTCAAAGGAGTCCTGGAGCCTTTCTCTGCCCTTGCCCCTCAGCTCCTGATTTCTGCTGCAGAGTACACAGGTGAATACACATACACAGACATGCTTCTTTTCCAAATACTATTCAATGAAATTTATTTCTTTGTAGTCACCCTAATAGACTACTAAATAGCCTTCCTCCCCATCCCCTGAAACAACTTCCCGTATTTTTTTCTGTGTGACACCCTAATCAGCATCGTCACACAATCTAAGTCTTCTGTGCATGGCCCATTGTTGTTGAGAATGCTGGTTTGGGTGCTGGTTTGTCATCTAGGTTGCCATCTCTTTGTACACATGGGCTGCCACGTGAGTTGGTGATCATCCCCCCTTTGAATTTCTCTCCTCTCTTAATGTGAAAGGCAGAGAATGCAAATGATAGAAAGAAAAGAGAGTTTTTTAGAGCTTTTTTTTAGTTTTTTTAGAGATGAAACCGGCTGCAACTTGCAGCAGCTGCACACAATAGAGATCCTAATAGCAAATAGAAATCATAGAAATAACCATCATCTCATCATTGCTACAGTACAACGACAAGGAGCGATTCAGTTTGGGATACATTAAGAGAATGTGAATAACACTGTTAGAGCAGTGTGATACACATGATTCCTACCTCAGCTATGTTACAAAAATACTGTCATGCTTGTGAAGCCCCTCTGAGGTGTTAGCTAATTTTCTCAGTGCAAAGGAAGAACTAACTGATCTCCAGAGGTATTTGCTAGGGTTATCCTCCCCAAAAAAACATGTTGGAGGAGGCAGGTTATTTTTCAGTTTATGCATCAGGCACTACAAATCTGAAGACAAAACTAACCAGCCTAACTGGAGCCAGAACACAAAATCTGGATTTCAGGGAATTTGAAACTTGAAGTTCTAAAACCCCAGGAAATTCTAAATTCTGGGCAAGTCCTTTTTCAGTTTTTAGATGTGGGGATTTTACAGCAGGAGCAAGAAATTGCCAGTCCTGTTATTTATGTGCACAGTTCCCTCTGAGCTAGGATGGGTGGTTTTGGACTGAACTTGCATCCATCAGTTTCAGATTAAAACTGGGGGATTTTTCTAAATTACCACCAGTATGTTATGTGTATTCATAGGTGACTCCCATAAAGTCACTGCTTACTTTTAAATTACATATTGTGTTCAAGATTGTAATCGGAGCCTCATACTCCTGCCATTCCTGTCTTAGAGGTCATTAGGAAGGTCTTTTGCTCACCCCTATACACTAGCTTCTGTGTTATGAGTCTTATTTTTCCTTACCACTTACATACTTCTTTTCAAATTCTACAGGGACTCTTTAATAAACAGTTTGTATTCCATAACATTACAAGGCATTTCTTTTCAACTTTTATTTTCCAGCTGGAGAACATTTTCAATAGGATTGTTTGTAATTTTGTTTTCAGTTTACAGAGCTCACGACACGATGACACATCTGCACCTCATACTTCTCAACAAGTGTTTTAATGGAAATAAACATGATATGCTACAAGTGAAAGTCCTAGGGAAATGAGACAACAAAGGACAGCTGTGTCTTGGATGAAAAACTTCTTGGGAGGGAATTCTACCTGCAGCCTGCCATCTCCCTTAACAGCCTCTGGGCACCTCCCCTCAAACGGACCCGTAGGCTTTGTCTCTGTAATGTCTCAACTCTAACCCTAGGTGTGGATTGGGCCTTACCAAAGAATATCCAGCTCTGGCCAAGATGAACAACTGGTCAGAGGAAAATTCTTTTCATTGTACAAACCATCCCTCTACAGGCCCTTTACAAGCCCATCACAACCGGACCCCTTAGCTTTCCATCTCTGTTAACACTAACTGTAAACCTATCCCAAAGTGCAATCAGACTTCTCAGGGGATAATACCTTTGGTTGACCAAACCTTCTCTTGGCAGCCCCTTTGCAGCACTTCTTAACTGGATTCATAGGCTTTGTCATTCTCCTAACCCTAAAAGTGGCCAGAGCTTTAAACCCAGACAACCCTTATCCTGGCTGAAACAAAAAATTCTTAGGGGAGATTAATTTCTGTTGCCCAAACCTTTTGTGGGCAGCGCCTTGGCAGCCCCTCTCCAACTGGATCCCTAGGTTCTATCTTCGTCCTAACCATCATGTCCTAACCCTAAACCTAGACATTTGATAAGACTTAGACCAAGAGCCCAAGCCACGAATACCATGAATTGGTTTGGCAGCTTAATTGCTATTGTACTTCTGCGTCAGATCTAGGTATTTTCTCTCTCCTAACTTCAGTCCCAACCATAATCATAACCCAGGCAAGAGCTAAGCTACAAATTCTCCCTGAGGTGGTCTTCACCTGGGCTACCCTTGGGGTTTATTTTCTAATACACAGGACACACCTATGGTAGGCTTGAGGTTAGGAGAGAGAAAAAGCCCAGGGCTTCAGTTGTGCTGCCATTGCAGAAAGGCTACCAAGGAAAGGCTTGGACAACGAAAAGAAGTCTCTTCTAAGAAATTTTCTGTCTAGGATGTCACCTGGAGTCTCGGAGTAATGCTCAGCCCATGCCTAGGGTTAGGGTAAGAAGAGGGACAAAGCCTAGTGTCCAGTTGGAGTATGTCTCCAAAGGGGCTGCCTAGGGGAAATTTTGACAACAAAATAATTCTCTCATGAATTTTTGTTTGTTTGTTTTGGCCACAGTTAGGTTTGTCTGGGGTTAGGTCTGTGGCCACTTCTAAGGAAGAGAGTTAGGAAGAAACAAAACCTTGTGCTACAGTTGTGGTGAGGTTGCAAAGAGGCTGCCAAGGGAAAGTTTGGCCAACAAAAAGAATTTTCCCCTTTTCATTTTGTTAATGGAAAGGGTGGTCTGGGGTAAAGGCTTCAGCCACTTTTAGGATTACAGTTAATGCAAGATGTGAGACAAAGCCTTAGGGTCCAGGGCTGCAAAGGGGCTGCCTACAGAAGGTTTGGGCAAAGAAAGGGCCAAGGCTGGAGGTCCTTATGTAAAGCTCAGCCCTTGGCTACCATTAGGGTTAGGGTTAGGAGAAAGACAAAGACTTAGGTCTTGTTGTGGTGGGGTCACAAAGAGGTTGCTAAGAGAAGAGCTGAGCAACAGAAAGACTTCTCCCCTGAGAGCTTTTCCACCTGGGCCATTGCTCAGGGTCTTGTGCCAAGTCTCAGCCAATAGCAAGGTTTAGCTTTTCTGTTATATGTTTAAAAGTGTGAAAATTAAAACGAAAGATTAAGAAGTGACATAAAGATTCAGCATTATCACTTCAGGACAGTTTCACTGACTTAGGAAGAATCAGGACCATTCTTGCAAGGGTTCATTTGAGGCCCTCTCTTGTAGGCAGGTCTCACTGAGGAAACTAACTTAGGGAGAACTTCAGCCTCAAATAATTTTGTTCTACAGGGGCTGAAAGTCAGCATTTTTATATTCCAGATGCCACCAGATGAGACAGGCCATGATGCTCAACAAAGCTTGCTGCCACTGAGCAGGGATGGCCCCAGCCCTTTGCTCTTCAAGTCTTCTGGCATCACTCACCCACCTACTGCTCTCCAGTACTCCTTCTGCTGCCTTTCCAGTCCTCCCCGAGTTGGACTAACTCAAGGACCCAGCAGAAATACAGCCCAGCAAAAAAAGTGTAAAACTTTCTGCTGGATTAGTGAGTTGAACTGGCTCCATGGGGTGAAACAAGATATGAAGGAGAGGAGCAGGAGGGAGATTTGGTGTCACAGCTGTGACAGCAGGGAGAAAAAAGAGAGAAGCACAGAGAGGAGGGCAGCATAGAGGAGCAGGACTGTCCCTTTAGGGTGCAGCAAACAATTTCATCCACCTCATCCAACTGCACATTAGGGGTGACCTGTGCCAGCCGAAGAACAGCCCTGTGCTCCTCCCAACTCCAGATACCCCTTTCCCACGCCTCTACCCCTTCTGGGCCATTGCAGCCTCCTAACCCAGAAAAAAAGGGAGATTTGTTTTCTACAGGTTTGAGACAGTGTAGTGCAAGGCCAGAGTAAAACCAGCGTGTCCCATGGAAGAGGGCGGCATGGTGAGGCCCAAGATACAGGGCCATGGCTGGTTTTGGTCAGCTCAGCAAAGGTCACTGCAGTGTGTCAGGCCACAGATCTCGACCCAAGGACTCCCACAGCAGTCTGCCTGCTACCCACACCATTTCTCACTCTCTAATCTGTCAGCTGGAAAGATCGCTAATTGCTGGGTCATTTTGCAGTCCTCTAGCAGAGCTGAGCTCTTCTTGGGCTGCACAGTGACTTAATAAGCCTCCACCTGATAAAAGACTCCAGAGCCTCAGCCAGAAGCAGTTATAGCTGGGGCCGGAAAGAAGACGACTGGAAAATGTGATTTCTATCTCCTGAAAATGTCATGTTTGAGGAAAAAGGATCACCCAGGCAAGGCACACAAGGCAAAATCAAAATTATGTCACGGGGAAAGAATTCTGAAAAAAAAATCTATTTGGGAATTGGAGCCCCTCACCTTACTGAGAGGGGTATTTGCATGTCCACTTTCCCCTTCTTGATAACATCTTTTCAGACCAGCGACAGGGATCTCTCTGTCTGTCATCTCCATTTTCCTCATGGAAAAGAGAGTTTGCTTCTTCCCTTGGGAAAACTCCCACTTTCACCTTCGCACAGAGGACAATTTCTGCTGAAGAACTGTGCTATTTCTGGCCATGCTGCTGCTGCTCTGCATCCCAGCCCCGGCCCCATGTTCCTTGCTGCAGGGAATGGATTACATAGAGGAGAAAGGGCAGAAGAGGGTGATAAGGAGAAGGAGGAATAAGAAAGCGAGCCTGCCTAAGTTTCAACCTGGTACAGAGTTGTGCTGGGTCCATGGGGCTAGAAACTGTTCTCAGATCCAGCAATACAGAACAAGGCAAAAAGTATTAACGACTTTGATGGTGAAGCTCCCATGTTAATAGACTGGCTGCTTCCTGAACCACACTCTGCCTCTCTCCACAGCTCTCACCACCTGATGATGACAGCCTTGACCCCTTTCATTTGAAGTTGTTTACAAAGAGCAACGATATTCAGACAGTATTTATACACTTCTTGCAGAGTATCTCAGCAGTCGGCAATAAGGGGCTACAACATGTGACCAATGAACCCACAATAAATAATCCCTTGGGCAACTGTTAAAAAACTCTGGATTATGGCCTTTTGGAAGCAACTTAATCTAATAACAAAAACATTAAAGGTGACTTAAATAGCTCACAGTTCTCTGGAACATCTGGGCTTGTAGTCATTTATCACATAAACTATGAATAGGGCCAAATGAACTAAAAGTCCTTCTGTTTTCCTTTTCCTTTATATATAGCTTTTTCCACTGGAAGAATACACTGCAGGCCCTTAATCACTTCTGCAATATCACAGCATGTCAGTTTTATTTAGGAAAACAATACATATTTCAGCAACAAGGCTATGCGAACACATTTACATTTTATTTTTCTGTTCAACTAGGTGTTTTTTTTAATCCCAAGGGTTTCTTGATGAACAAAGATTTTTTATTTGGAGGCTAATACTGATTTTTTGGGTAGTGACCAGCTAGCTCTGCTGGAATGCATTTTTAAACTTATGTCTCTTTATGGAAGTTATTTTTTGTTTATTAATAGCTGCTTATGCATTGTAGTGATTATCCTGTGCACTGAATCCTGCGGACAAAGACCACATTGCTATGTAACTAAAAACTGTATCATAATACATACACGCAAGGAGTTGATTACAACTTCAGGGGAAGTGATTGTTTTGACATTTCCTAGCTTTTCACTTCCTCTGTTTGCAATCTTGAATAACATCTCTGTTAACAGAGGATTTTTTAATATAATTTCCTAAATTTGCCTTTTCTATTCAATTAGAAGGTAGAACAAATTTTACTGCATGCAGTGATCTGTTCTTCCCTATATTGCCATCAGAGATGCAATTCTGTTTTTCAGCCCTGCAAGCAGAGACCTCCACCACTTCATCTAAGACTAAGTATGTCTCTGGGTATCCTGGCCTCAGGGTGAACTGTGCCTTTCCCTTCCTTTTGTGCACACCCTTGAGAGATGACAGGCTGAGTTTCCTTTACATCTTTAACTGTGGCAACCAGCACTTTAGACTGGATCTCTGGATGAATATATTACAATCTCTGATGAAACCTTCTTTTTTTTTCCAGCTGACTGATGTGGCAGGGCCAGCTGTGTTCGCCACACAGAAGAAATTTTCCTTTTGCTGTCCCAGACCAGCAGCAGCCTAGCACGTGGAGAAAATCTGGGAATTAGAGCCACTCCTCTGCTGCACCAAAAGCTCCCCAGGCTCTGAAGTGCTGCTCCCAGGTCTCCACATGCACCCGTGACCTGCTGGGACCTACACAGTCCCCCACCCTGCTCACAAGCCAGTTGGGACTGCCCCACTCTCTCCAGAAGTGAACTGAGATCCCACCAACTAACCAAAACCCCCCTTCCACCAGTGACCTGGGAATCTATTGCATCTCCCCACACCACAGACCCCTTGCCCCTTTCAGAAAACCCTGCCTATAGATGAGACCACAAGCTGCTGATTTAAACAACTCAGCTTCTTACAGAGAAACTCATTAGTAATTCTGCCGCAGGCACATGGCATGCAGGAACAAAAAAGCCATGCAAGCTTGGTACTCATATTCAGTTTGCTATTCCTCACACCCCTTGGGGCAGCCTAGCTGTTGACCCACTATGTGAGAAAGACCCATGTTTTGATCACCTCTACTATATGAAGCTGCTGCCTCCCAAGCTCTCCCTCTCCCTCACTTTTCTCCAGACTTTCTAAAGTGAAAGTTTTGACTGATAAATGTTTGGTTTTGAGCCTTAGCTTAGCAAGTAGCCTATGCAACTCTGCTTGGCACCTAGAATTAACATTTCCCCAGTCAATTGCTTGGCCATTGTTTAACTTTTTGACGTTATACCCAAAGATGCCTTATCTCCTTGCCATTGTTTCACTTCCTCTTTGACAGTACTTGCAGTTCCTTTTGATTCGAGTCCATTTTGGCAGGCAGAATTACATCCCAAAAGTGAAATGAGGCATGCAGTCCAACTCACCTAACCAAACTGTTTAAGTTCTACATTCAGTATGCAAAGAGAGCAAGATGCCTTTGGAGGCCTGCTGAAAGGTACCCAGTCCCTCTTATTCAGGCACAGCTAAAGGGCAGCATAGTTCACCCAATCATATATAAACTGGTAGGAAAGTGGCAAGCACCTCTGTCTAGCTGCCTAGTTAATTTCTGAAGTGGGACAGTGAAAGGTACAGAGAAGCAGGTGCCACTTACCCCTTACCAGATAGGGCAGTGTGAGGGCAGTCACTCAGGAAGCAGGAGGCCTCTGCCCTAGCTTCTGCTCTGCTTGCACATCATCTCCCATGCCTGACAGCAGTGGTTTAGTGATAAGCTGTTGCATGAACACCATGTAAAGGCAATTTTTTTACACTCCTGTGTAAAGAGATTTTCATCTCTTCTTTACAAGCCGAGCCACCACAAGGCCAGACACATAGGACTCCTGCAGCCAGCTGGAAAACACACAAAAGTGATCTTAGTTTTAGGCTAGTAACTAGGACAGTCTTTGGGCTGATATGGATAACATTCCACCTTGACAGAAAAGCAGCTAAATCCTTTAGCCTCAGATTTCCTTTCTAAATGTTAAGACGGTAGGTAAGGCCATTATACAAAAAACTGGACTGCCGCCACTTCCTAAACTGTGATTTGTTATGCTGCTGACCACACCTCGTCTCCTTCAAGCTTCCTCTGGGATCTTAGGAAGACTTTGTGTGCCCATCTGCGCTTACACCTGGGTGCAGGGCATACGCAGGAAGACTGACTTCCATCTTTGCAATGTGCACTGCACAGCACACAGGGACAGGCACAATGAAATGCCAAGGGAAACAGGCGGGCACCTGACAAATTTAGGTGCCTACAGGGGTAGGCAGTCCATTGAAGCAAGCAGGCTGGATTACTGTCTAGACCTCAGCTGGGCTGCAGGTCACCATGAATACAAGATTCAGGCAGACAGGATCACACCTATGTAATTCATAAAATATTGCAATATTGCAGATATCTCCTTGTCCTATGCGTTTGGCAACAAAGAAAAGTTATTGTCTCAAAGTATGGGAACGGACTGCTGTAACCAATGCTGAATCTTTTCACCTGGGTTTCTGAGGGGCAGAAAAAAGATTTTCATAAGCTAGTCTGTTTCGAGGCTGTCAGCCTGTGGTTTTCAGGCAGCTGCTGCTGTTGCTGATTTCTTTGGTGGTATTTTTTAACCCAGCTATTTAAAATGTTTATGTGCACTTATTTTGTGCAGGCTCTTAACATTTCTCTGAAGAACACAAGTGTGAGGCAAGAAATTATGATTTCTAGCAGCTTATATCTCTGCTAAACTTCTCTGGAATTGCATGGGAGCAAGAAAAGACACATCTCTAGCCCAAGGCCCTCTCTCTTCTGAACTTCAAAGCCTGTCATAAACAATAAAAGCATTAAGACTTTTTTTAATGAAAAGGTGAGTGAATGCTTTATAATTGAGAGTATAAGACAACATGTATATATATGTTGCCACATACACACAGAGCTTATCAGTATCTCCTGTAAAGCTTCAGATTTCTAAACTTTATAGAGTAAGTGAATTCGACAAAAGTTTAGCAGGAAAGCAATGAGTTATTATTTCGTCAGTTATCTATTAGGAGCTAAATAGACTCCAAGAAAAACTGGAGGTCACTACAGTAGTGCAAGCAGATCTAAAAATAAACCATTAAGTCATGAACACAAAAATGCCAAGAGTCAATAGCCTGAGGTAGGCAGTGGGATGCAGAACACCAACAACTGTACATGAAACACACTAATAGCTGCAGAGAAGCTGTCCAATAAAATAGACCAGTGGCTCAGGGTCCAGGAGATTCAATCTGACACCATTCCAGGGATATCAGCATATGACTTCAAACAGTGCATTAAGAGATAGAAAGCTTAATAGCTGCTTTCTGGTTTAGTACAATGCCTAGTGATAATATTCCTGAATTTAGCACTCATAAAATATCTGTCGCCTCCAGCAGCAATATCTCAGTGCTTTACTGAGATCAAATCCTTTAGTGAAGTGTGTCAAATAGGTCAGAAGCAGATGACAGTACATGAGAAGGGGCACTGCCTCCATAAAAGCATTTATAAGAAGAAGAATATATAAGGCCAGAAGAGATATATGGCAACACAAATATTCATGACTTTCAAAGACATTTCAAGCCTTCTAATTCTCCAGTCATATCTTCCATCCAATACTTTCAGAAATTAAAGTGAAAATCAGGCTGGCAAACATAGGCAGACGAGGAAAGCTCAATAAACCTGCCAAGGATATAGGAAAAATTGGGTTGCCAATGGTTTGGATCTGCTACCTTGGCTTGGTGAAACAGCCAGGCAGGAAAGAGGGACTCACTGGCCAGCTCCTCAAGACCGGCTCTTTTGACCAGGGCAATTTCCTAGTAGAGCAAGTGAGCTGATTTCGCTTCCAGATCTTTTTTCCTTCAGGTGATGGTCCTCTTGCAGTAGCAAATAAGCAATCCAAGTAACAATACTCCTTTATCTTGGCCACCAAACCTTTATCAAAAAAAATGTTGAGACTATTAACCTTTGGAGCCTGAGCACCAGCTAGAAAGTAATTTTCTGATTCATTTTGCTTTCCTGCCCATCTTTGTATGAAAATTACTTAGGAGTTGAATATTTACAGCAGTAATGGCCTTTGAAGTTCAGTCCTTAAAGGCATTAAGTTATGAAAAATGGTTACCCTGAAAAAATGAGAACAATGGACCTTACTTATTCATTCTATATGTTCTGTCTAATAACTCAGGGCTAAATCTCACCCAGCTCTGTTTGACTGAGGTCAAATGCAATAAAAGACTGATAATAAAATACTGAACTGCTATAGGAGGATCCTAGCTGATGGCCTTCTTGCATGAATAAACTGAAATCAAGACTACATTTTGCACTAAGCTTGTAGAATTTGGAAGCAGAAGGTTGAGAGATCTGTGGAGATTAATCTGTTATGATTCAACAACCTTTTATATTTTTAAACAAGAGTCTACAAAACAAGGTCACAAAGGACATTCCTCATTGTTCATTAAGCTACTATTTCCTTGTATATGGTACTGGTAGGGTGGAGTACAATTATTTTCTGCAAATCAACTGTGAAAGCTATTAGAATACAATAAAATTCAAATGTGTATTCTTATCAGATCCTTCCCTAAGAGGTAAATATTTGCATTATAACTGCATTATGTCAGATAATTTAATTCTAAGGACAAAATTCTACTCCTCAGTATTCAGTATGGATCTTGACTCCAAGTAGTCTGCTCTTCTGCCATGCTCATATTATATTCAGTACTGAAACTCTGGGATATGCTACCAGTTTTTTGTTACTCCATAAAGTACACATGACATGATGTCAGCTCACCACTAGGTTAGCTGGCTATGCTAGTTTTGCTTTGCCAGAATAGACCACAGCAGGAAAAGGTGGGAGTAGCTGTAGGTCAAAGCAAAACGGGATATTGCTTAGGGCAGCAACCTTCCTGCTTTTGCTTCTCCAGCCAGAAGAGTGACTGCTCTGGAAACAAGCTGGAACAGCCAGTTTCTGACTCCCACCTGCACCCTCCAACCTGCTGCTCCTGAGGGACAAGCAGAAGCAGTAACCACTTACACTAGACTGCTAGTTTCCTTTTCCTCCCTGCACACATCCCAAACCCAGACTCCTGGAAAACTTGTAGATCCTTTCTAGCCATTTTCATATCTCTTACTTTCCTGTAACTTCCCTATCTCCCCACTTCCCTAGACCAGCCCTCTTGAACTCTGTTGATTTTCCCAGCCTTTGCTTCACTAACTTCCCTCTAAGCCTGAGCTGGTCACCCCCGATATAACAAGGAGAGAGCAAAATTCATTCTAAGCTGCTGAGGAGCTTTAAGGTAGGCTTGGCTAGACTGATCCAGGTGATATGGCCCGTAAATGCAATCTGGACATTTTCTATCCCAACAGTTACATGAATTCTGTGGAAAGAATACATAGACACTTCTGGATGAGACTATTTAAATTTAAACCTCTTTTTTTTTTTTTTTTTGTTAACTGAATCAATTTAATTTTCATGATATTAATTACAGAGCTGCCTCAACATATATTTCCCAAGTTGCCACACTGTAAGTGATGGCAGCATAGAAAAAGCAGTTAGTGGGTTATGACCATACTCATTATGAGATGTGTGGGTCAGAGCAGGTGACTTCAGTGAGGCATGGAGGGAGATGCGATTTACTTGAAAGAGTGCATTGAAAATAATGATATGGGTTGATGAAATTTCCAAGAAAACAATTTAATCCTTTTCTAAATTATTTTTATGAGAATGTTAGCGATGAAAAGGTTTTAAAGGTTATTCAGTCCTTTTGTCTAATTTTTTTTCTTATGGTTTATTATTTAGTAACTTGTCTTGTTTCATTGCGCACGTCTTAAGCAAAGAAGTTGCTACCACTTCCCTTAGAGAAATATTCCATAACTTGCAATTTCTCACTTGTCAGGAAATTTTCTCACACGAGCTTGCATGTTTCCTGTACTAATTTTTTCCAGTTGTGCTTTCAGTATCCTCATCTACTACTTTTAGCAAGAACAGCAATGAGAATTGTTGTTCCTGCTCTTATACTATTCCAGCAGCTATGGGACACCCCATGTAGCAGGTGCTATATAACAAAGGTTCCTGCTCCAAAGTGATAAAACTCTAAGCATTTCTTTCAGAAGTGAATTAACATTTTAGCAATCATCTCATGAGAATTCATTTCACATGAAACTTTTCCTCTGTTTTTCGGTAATACATAGACACAGCCAATGTTTACATTTTGAATTGCAGAATTAGTGTATCTTTTGTTTTTAAGCCATTGGTGGATTTGGGCTTCAATATTCCAGAAAGCTGTTGCAGTCAGCTTTACTAGATGTCCTCTGTTTATCTGCAAGGCAAAGGCAGCCATTGTCAGTTTATCTCCCCTTATGAAGTCCTGATACTTTTTCTTCAGCATAAAATGGAGGTTTCACTTTTTGGGTCAAGAATGAAGACCAGATTCCCTGTCTGACTAGTCCTTGAGCAATCTGGTGAGTCTAGCACTTTATGTAAAAGTGTGGAAACTCAACTAAGAAAATCAGAGTTTACCAAGCCACAACAAAACTGTAAGTGGTAAGGCCAACGGTTGCAGCTGAACTTTGTTGAATACAACATCAGCCGTGAAAGGCAAGATATTGCAAATGGTCAAAACTGAGAAATATAAGTCCGACGGGATTTCTATTATCTTAGCAACACGTTTCAGTTCTGAATGAAGATGAAGATTCTGAATTTTCCTTAAAACAAATGTTATGGAAAACGTGTCAAATGGAATTGGAACATTCTGGTTTGCTGAAGCCAAAAACTTCTGTTCTGAGTTAGTATCTTTTTTTTTTTTCTTGCTGTAATATTGTGATTTATAATGCTGTGTACTGACTTTAAAGTTTTATTTTCATTTAAAAAAAAATCTAAATTACTCCATATTTTTAATCTATTTTATTTAAGTATGGACATGTCTCAATCCAAGGTTTCACTTTCAGTGTAATAGCATTTCCCTACAGGAGCATACTCTAGTGGAAAATTTTCAACTAGCTCTTTTTAATGCATAAGCCATTTACCTTCTTTATAAACTTAGCATTTCAAGACTAACAGGAATGGAGCATGTTTGTTGTTTTCCTGAAGTAGAAATTTTGCTTAAATTGTCCGTTGCTCAAGTGTGTGATTCAGTGCCTAGAACTACAAATAACCTAGGTGATTTGTCTGCATAATTTGAGCAGTTTGCCAATAACTTGGGTGTGAACTATTAAGGAAATCCATTACTCCCTGCACTTACTCCCTGTAAGTGCTAGAGTCATTAATCCTGATGGGTGTGTACTGTACATTCTTTTCAAATATATGGAATGAAAAATCACGAATCCTTGAGTAATATTTTTCAGGTAGCTTGTTTTGACCACACTTTCCATTGTGTAATTTAATCCTAAAAGTTTGTAGATGTGATGCGATTCAGAATTTAGCAAATAACTCTTAAGCAAAATATTTAAGGGTGTTTCTTTATCTGCTATTGTTAGCTGTTCAAAGCGTAACTCTGAACAGTGTGGGAAAGAATCCAGAAGCTAACCACAGAAATGTAGTGGCCAGTTGCTGTGTATGGAGATCGTCAATCTGGCTCGACTAAGAATCTTCACTGTATTTTTGCATTAAACTTTTACAAGGTCAGGGCTTGGGAAATTTCTGTATCAAGATCTTTTTTTTCTTTTTTCCAGATGTATACAGTGTTTTGAAAGAATTTGTGGAATTACACCAAGAAATAACTACTGATCTAACCTGCATGCCTCTAGATGAATGGCAGACTGCAAATTTTGAGGCAGAACCATTAAGGTTGAAAAAAGAGAAATGATTGTCAGAATGACAGATGCTATCCTAACATTAAATACAGTCAGCCATGGGAAAAAACCTAGTCAGTTCAGTCCAACTTTGATCACTGCATTTCTACAGAGGGCCTGCCCCTATGCTGCATGCAGAGTACAGGCCTGACTAGACTCCTTCAAAGCGATCCTTATGTAGGATGGAGCTTCCACTGCTGGGTTGCAATCACCTTCTGAATTACTTTACCCTAAGAGCATTCATTTGAAACCGTATGATTACAAGAAAAGTTGCTCCGGGAATACTGGCTTTCCCGGATTTTCCTAAGGGCAGATTTTTAAGATGAAACTGTAAAACAGTAAAAGGATATCGAATAGTAAAAGATTATGGAAATCGACACTGTCAAAAATTAAATCAGTTTCAAAACACCTTACAGGTTCTTTTACTCAAAGACATAATACATAGGAGTCCTCTTCTAGATCTCTTTGTCTGGGTAGCACATGCTTCATAAACTTTCAGCTGGACTAGATTAATGTGAATGGAAATGAAGGGCAAATTCTTGTCTCTGATTCAGCAGAATGCTCACGTATGTTTAATCCCAAACACCTGATTCCCTCTAATTCAAACCTTAAAGCATGAAGGATCAACTAGTCTCTTCATGACTGACTGTTACTAGTAATACTGCGAAACAGGCAGCTTTTGTGTCATGTAAGTAGCACGTATCCCTGAGACATACCAGTGACTTTAAGTAAAGAGCGTGGTTTTTTTGATGCCCTGCTACCTCATGAAACTAAAATGTGAGACTATGGTGCATGGTGACACTGAGCATCCACCTGGAATGGCACTGCAATGTCAAATAGATATCAGGATGTTTACAGCTAAAAATTATAAAGAAAAGAGAGAGTGTTTAAATTTGCAAATAATGTGAAAAGCAAAAATCAGTAACTTTAATGTAATAAAAAAACCAGGGAAGATATGGCGAAATCCAGAGAAAACCAAAGCCACAAGCAAGAATGTCAGAGGAAATAATTAAAGTGTATATGTGTGGCCTTTTTTCCAGCATGTGTTAGAAACAGTAAACTGTGGGTACTGGAGAAAATGTTGAGCCAGGTATTAATTGAACAAGCCAGACAGAAATTTGGAAAATTCATGGGAGATGACATGTATCAATGGCTTGAAAAGGGAACTGTCAACACATCTAAGAAATCAATGAGAGAGATCAGAAGTCTCACAAGGAGACATGGAACAGATAATACTTCAGGGTAGGAAAAGGTTACATGCTACAAAGATGACCTGAGAGGAGGACAATAATAGAAAACCCATAGAAGTCACATGTTTTCCCAAAACCACCAAGACTCTAATGTCCTGAGTCCAAGTCCTCTCTAGACATATGACACAGAGCCAGGGAGGACTGCTGACATACACCACTCACAAAGCTGAGGAAAACTTCATCCCAGTGCAGAAGTCTGTCTTTGAGGCTAAATTTCTTCTTAGCTCTGTCTCCAGAAAAAGACAAGAGTGTTCCAGTTTCAGTCTTTCCTTCACTATGTGGATGTCCAGAATAATATCAGAAGTGGTAGCTGCACCAGAGGAGCTCTCAGTTATGAGAGCTAATTTTATGCTAATTTTAAACTATGCGAATTTTAAACAGTCCATTATTCATTTTGTGATCACATCATGAGTAAGTGAAATCTTGTTTACGACAATTTTATTACAGTGTGAATTTTGGTGTGTGGCTTCATAGGGTGAAATTCATCCATCCGTATTAGGATGCCTAAAATGCAGATGCCTGTCTCTATAGCTGGTAACATAGACACCTTTTTGACTAAGGAGAGAAATAAGCAATTCTAAGGAATCATTCATTTCATCTACTTCAGACATCTCTAGAAGAGACAAAACATACCCTACACGTGCCAGTGATGCTCCGTTAACTACAAACAGGGCTGTAGGTGACTACCTCAGATGGAGCTCGCTGCGCCGCAGGTGTCTCTCACTTTGAATGGAAGTAGCTTAGATCTTAAAACAGTGCCAGCACTATGTGATTTAAGTGAATTTTCTAACAAACACCACTTCATTACAAGAAAATTAAATGTGAATTGCCTGCAAGTAACCTGGAGGGCAATCAGATTTCATCCCAAGTACCAAACAATTGGAAGGGGAGTACAACTTAACTGAATTCATTGACTAACTGAGAGCTGGAAAGGCTGTTTGTAAGTCTATGTGTTAAGGATTGTTTATCAAGTTGATATCAAGTATGAAAATGTTGTTCTTCAGATATGATCACTGCTTTTTCACAAAGAAACAGAGATCAGAAATTATTTGAATTGAAAAAAAGGAGGTAAAACTGCCAAGACAGAAATCCTGGCTCAAGCAGTGCAGAACTGACACATGAGGGTATGTAGCCCAAGCCAGGCGAGTGATGAGGGGCCCCCCTTAGCCAAAATCTACCCAGGGTCCATCTTAAGTATCATAACATTTGCAATGCAATTTTCAGTTTGCATTGACCTGTGTGTTAACTTGAAGCAGTTACTTCACTCCCCTGAATGCCTTCCTTCCATTTGTCAGTCTTCACAGGTCAGACTAGGAGTTTTGCAGGGCTGAACCTGACCCTGTCCAGAGTAACTATCAGAGATCTCCTCCAGCTACTGCTTCTGCAGCTACAACTATATTCACCAAAATTAACAAAACTAGCAGTCTGGGTGTCTAACAAATGGTGTATCATAGTTTGGTACAATGGTGCATCATAATGGAAGTTTCAGAGCCCTGCAGAAGGCAATGGTACCTAAAAACAAGAGAACTTCTAACCCAAATGCCATGAACTGTGTGATGAGCTTCATCAAGAGCAAAAAAAGGTTTATAGGCGTGCTTCAAAGAAATTTGGGAAGCAATACAACATTTTGTATGATCACAAATTGTGACGAGCAAGGTCCATGTTTTAATCCTCTCCCCCCTCTTTCCACTCTCCTGTTCAAAGGAAAAAGAAAAAGAGGGAGAGAAGAAGAGAGAAAGAAAGAAAAAAAAAAAAGATTTAATGCCAGAAAGTCTTTTTGAAGTATTTATTCTCTTGATTAAGAATTCTCAATTTGGCAAGACCTAAATCAAGATACATCAAAGAGGGTTCAAAATAAAGAGCAGCTGAATGAAAATGTATGAGATGACAGAAGGAATAAACAATAATAACTGTGCATATGTTTAAGTCATCTGAAAGTGATTGCAGCAATGTGTAAAATATCTGGAAATAGACATTAAAATGGCATCTTAATTCCCTAAGGGAAAAAAAATCTGCTTAAATCTTAAATAAAACCTGTTTAAACTAAACTGCATCCATTCTCGCCTTTGCATTATGACTTCAGGAGCTTTCCCATCCTCTCTGTTTGGTTATGCATAATGTAGAAACCACTGCTGTTCCTGATCAGATTTTCTGCCATGGTAGAGGGTTTCTGGAGGTAAATATACTGGCAACATAGCCAAAACAAGAACCTCCCCACCAGTTATAACTCATATGGAGGGGATGAAGAAGCAAGGGCTTATACATGCCTTCTGTTTGCTGGCATTTATTTCCCCCCAGTTGAAAAGAGTTTTTTTTCCAATAGAAGGTTGTGTGGAGAGTGTGATTAAAGGTATGAGGGAAATGATTCACACTTCATGATGGCTTGAGGATTAGAGAAAAGGCAAACAGAAACAGATGAGAAGGGAAATACAGGACAAAACTCAGGAAGATAATAGGCAGCAGAAGGCAATACTAGATTAATAACATGATGGCATCAGTTTTGGTTTCTGTTTTTCAAATACTCCCCATTCTGTTACCTATGGAAATAATCTAAAACAATCTAACAATGAGGCATCTCTAACAAAGTTACCGCAGATTTCAACTCAGGATCACATCTCAGCTTTAAAATAGCCCTGTATCTTACATTTCATTTATTTGCTTTGAGTTGAAAACCTTGAAAATTAATTTGAAAGTGTACAACTCTTCACAAAACTATTCCCAATGGACATTATTAAAAGTGAGCTAGCTCTCTGCAGTACCATGACTTTGCACTGCCTGTATTTCCATTGTGACATTGTAAACACTTTTGAACAACACCACCATAGTCGTATTTTAACAAGGTGACAGAATAATGGCTTTTTCTCTGTTGAATTTTTTCAAGCATTCAAACTTTAGGAACCATTGTAGTAAATGGTTTATAACTAACAAGTGGAGATTAATTTTTGGCTCCGGTATTATCTGACAG
The DNA here is from genome assembly GCF_047370975.1 of Nipponia nippon. Taxonomy (NCBI): domain Eukaryota; kingdom Metazoa; phylum Chordata; class Aves; order Pelecaniformes; family Threskiornithidae; genus Nipponia; species Nipponia nippon. Next base: position 50,265,950 of record NW_028262347.1, read on the forward strand.
GCTATCATTATCAGTCACTAATGTCTTTCATGAAATGGATGAAAGGTCCAGGATATCACTTATGTGGCTCTTTTAAAATGCCCTGAGGTTTTCTGTTTTGTTTTGATTTTGTTTTATCTCCATCTGAGTGTGACAAAATGTGGCAGACAGGAGGGCACCGCAGAATACTTCTGAACCATTTCACATATGTTGAACACAAGGTGTTTAAAGATAAGGCTGTGGAAATCAATGCATATATAGATGCTTTTGCCTTACCCTATGCCAGGTAGCATAGCACACTTACTAATGCTGCAACTCTACACAAGCAGGCAAGTGCAGAGTATTTGATCCTGTGTTTACATTGCTGTAATTTATAAGAAAGGACCCTGGATATATTTGAAAACACAAGATGAGGATTTTGATATGAGGACCAGTTTTGCTTTCTGCACTCAAACAAGCAAAAGGAAGTTATAACTAACTGTGGAATTTAGCACTGTCTGTATTGGTGTATGATGCTTCATAATGTACCATGTGCCTCCAAGCTGAAATACACCCTCCTTATCTTCTCATTTAGTCTCAAACAATGAGAAGCTCATGAAGCAACAGATGAGGTTCAATAGGCTGGCTGAAATTAGATCGCATCTTGTATTCTCTCTCCTCTTACTCTCATGTACTTCTAACCTAGCCATTTTTATAAAATTGAGGCAAGGTCAGGCATATGTTGCCTCCAGTTCAGTTATAAAGCATCTCTTTTTGCCTACCATATACTGCTAGATGATCTTCAGTCATGTCCAGTCCAAGGCAAAAGAGTTGGTGGCCTGAGACTGTCTGAAGAAGTGTTCTATTTAAGTAGCTAGCTAATCCCTTTTCTTATCTTTCTGCATACCCACTAGAGACAAATGTAATGATCTGTTGTAGGATAACAGAGTCTGCTTTTATTTGTTGTCTACTGCTAGTAGATTAGATTGCCTGGTAAATGAAGGTGCTTCTAATGAATAGCCCTCAAGCATATGCAATCCAGCTGACTAGGAATACAGCCAAATGAAGAAGCATCTTCCCAAAGCTGGCAAATAATGGCCAAAGCAACTGCAACTCAGCTAAAGCAGTACTGGCTCCAATCTGAGTCTGCCCAGCCATGATCACTAACCTGAACACTTTGGCACTGGTTTTCTACTTAGTCTGCCAGCTATCTGCAAGTTCTGCAAAGTCCTGCAAAATCCTGCTTCTACTTGCCATGTTCACAGGTATGCTCTTGACACTTCTGAGCTTTGCAAAGCTCCTTTTCCAGCTTCTCCTCCATTCAAGCCTTCCCTTTCTCCCTGCCCTGCAACACAGCCAGAGCCTTCCAGGAGTGTCCCAACACCTCTTGGATCAGTGTTTTTTGAGAGAATTTCTGCCCCTTCCTTGTACTGCTGACAGTGGGGATGTGTCTGTCTTGTCCTGATCTGCCAGATCAAAGCTTATCTGGGAGAAGATAGTTGGAAAAAGCAGTTTCTTATTCAAAAAACTCATCGTAATACCTAGAAAAATAGGCTCATTACTCTCATTTCCAAAGCTGATCATAGAGCCTTGAAACTGCAACAGCCTAGTGTTTACCAATTAGCTGTTTGACCTAAATGCATTTCACTCATGGCTGCAATCTCTTCACCTCAGCTCCATCCTCCCCTGCCCTTCTCACTGCCTTCTCCCCACTCAGTGCAGCCTCTTGTCCTCAGTGTCCTCAGGATTTCCTTCTCACAAGTTTATCACCCTTCCTAACAAACCCTCAGCCTCTCGGATGCAGAACGAAACCAAACCTAAAAAACCTCTCCAACCCCATTGCAGCACAGGGATCTCATCCTCCATTCGTGGCCATCCTGGAGTTATGCCCCTTCGTGCTCCGTCTGCCAACTCTGTGCACATGCAGGGCATGGCTGTGGAGGAACATTCCCCTGGGAGAGGATTGTCACATGCCTGGTTAAGGCAGTATAACTACAGCAGCACAATCAACCTACTGTAGCTGTGCTGGGAATTTTACCAGTTTCAACAAGCTCTTAGCTGGTAAAATCTTCAGGGCATGGACTGTCTATTCTGTTTGTACTGCATCTAGTACAGAGGAGCCCTCAGGCATTGTAGGACCAAAAGTAATTGGTATGGGTAGTTTCTTTAGATACATCAGTACAGGGCATTAAAAACACCTTTCTAGGTTTCTGAATGTCTAAAGGGAGATAATTATATAACAAAAGGACTCCCCCTCTGGCTCAGCCTGTAAATACAATAACTTCCATATTATTCTCTTAAAGAAAAAGACCTCTTCTTGCAAGATGTGTGCATATGTTTATAAGCAGTTTCCTTCCTTCTGTGGGACTAGTCACATCCATAAAGCTGAAAATGGGTGAATGTCTCTTCAGCATCAGTATCCATGACTTCTGGTACATATACATTTAAAGACGGCATTAATATTCTCAGCACTGCAGCCAAATGTTAAGTCCTACATGTTTATGGTAAATATTTGTTTTTATTAGCTGAGTTTTAATGAATGAATTCAAATACTAGGACAGAAATATGTATTTTTTTTGGAAACTGGAAAAGTATTTTGGAAACATTCTCATACCGTTGTAGTAGTCCCAAAATGTATCTGGTAGGATGCCAAGGTATGAACAGTGTTACTGAATATAAAGTAATCATGAAGAAGGTTAGGCTTGTATAGCTGAGAATAGTTTTGAAAGAAAAATGAACTTTTCAAGTTTGTATTCTGTCAAAAAGCAATTTATATAAAAAAAAATTGTGATTCTGAGTGTCAAGAGACCAGCATTATGTGTAAAGTGGAACCCATCAAGTACAGTGCATGCAGCTGTGAATACTAACGCTGGATGAATGACTGTACACATAGCAAGTAAGTCTCACTGGACTCATCATGATGTTCCCTATTTGTAATAGTAAATGAAATTCTTTGTCCAAAAAGAGTCACCACTTACCACTAAATGGAGTCATATGATTGTTCCTTAGCCACATGGTATTGACTTCTGTTCACTAAATGGCTGACCTACATTCAGGAGACACGCCTGAGAAAATCACTTCACTTCAAATTCCACGATGAAAATCAACGAGAAAGCATTTTAAGAAGCAAGTGTGAGAGAGCAAGCTTATTCACAAAGACACTTGATAATTTTTGCCAAGTTCTACATCAAAAGAAAAGTGACATATATTTGATTAAATGGTTGTAGATGTCAAATTTTTAAGCTGTTGGCTTCTCCTTCTTCCTGTTTACAGAAATAGAGGGAGAGATCTGTCAGTTCTTCAATATTTTACATTCAATTTTCTTTTCTTAAATAAGCAACTCACCAGTCCTCTTTTCTGGGACTTTACAGTCTCCTTTTCTCCCCTTTCTAACAAATGACTCATGGGAGAAGTGCTTCTCTTTCCTAGGATTTGCTCCATGACCTTACACTTACACACCTCAAGACTGTCTTCACATCACCAGCTCTGTGCAGAGATGTTTCTGGAGTGCAGTGATGATCTTGGATCTAAATATATTTAAAACATCTCCAGGTAAAAAGCAATTTTGTCATTAACACACACTTTCCTTTGTGCAATATGGTTTCTATAAGGTGGACCAAAATATTACGCAGCAATACATTATTGCAGACATACTTCACCTGACACAGATTTTCAGCTGTTATACTCCTCGTGATCTACAAATGAATGTTTTCATACCCCTTTTCCAGGTCCCTGAATCAGTCAGTACCCCAGAAATGCAAGTCCTCCACATGTCCACTCAGCCTCCCTCTTCAGCAGTGGCTTTAGCTGCTCAGCCAGAATCTCTTCCCGATGATTTAGCAGATGTTCTTTTCTGAAGTTTTACTTTATGATACCAGGAATAGAAAAATTTGTAAGTAGGATGCACAGCTTCAAAACAGATCAAAAATCATCGTTTTTCTACACAATTAACTACTAAGAGTAAAATAATCTATAATCTCTCATTTTAGAGAACCGCCAGCTGTAACAAATCTGATGAGCTAATTAAATTAATACCAGAAATGTTATTTTGCTTTAAAATATTTGTGAATAGATGAGGACAATAGATGTGCTCATTTAATGTTCTGTGAAACAGAGTTTTTTTTAGGAATTGCAATACCAATGCAAAACTGAAGTCTATAGCCTGAAATACGAATTAAAGTGCAATTCAAAGTGTGTAGTTGTCATACAACAGAAAATCAAAAGTCAGGAAATGTCAGGATGGAAACCTGTCCATTACACACACAAACTAGTACATATATCTTTGGAAGTGCAATAAATTGAAAGTGAAATATCTATGTTTAATAAACATCGCATTGAGCTAGAATTCGAAATTTTCATTCTCAAATTATTGTTGTAGAATGCACAAAAAAATTAACAATCAGTGTGCTAACCCACTTATGGGAAACAATTCGGGTACTCTGAGACCAATAATTTTCTCCCTAACTACAAAAGATTTCTAAAGTTGGGGGAAAAAAAATAATAACAACTGCTTGTAGGTAGTTGTACAGAATATATAAAGAAAATAGGGACTGGTGAATGATGCACAAGTAATGGTGCTAAATTTGAACACTGTCTAGGTGTTTACCGATGGCTGACATGTAGACAGACGTGTAGAAAAGACTAGACTGAGGCATCAGGCAGATGATGCACGGTTACCTTCCTGCAGAATACTGTAAACAGTAAATTTATTCTGCTGTTCCCAGATTAAATGATTGGACTGCCATGATGTATGTTTACTGAAATAACTGTAATAATTAATAAGATATATATCAGAGCAGCTTAGAAATTCAGTAGAGCTATAGCAGCTGGGAACATGCAGCACTCAAAAACCTATCATTTGATATTTGCCATTGTATGCAATGGCTTCCCCTTGCCATCTATTATCGTAGCTTTCTCTCTGTTATTGCCTCTCACTGTTTCTGATTTATACAGCACTTTATTTCCTAGAAGATACCTCTTTTTTCACTTTCTGAACTTCTTTTTCAGTCTGACTACATTCTGCATCTGCTCCCCATCTCTGGCATCATACAGGTGCCTCCTTGAAAGGCTCTGTTTGATTTGATAATCCCTTCCTTCTTCCACCGAGGTGCTTCCACCCTTCTTGATATATCCATCAAAGTGGTATGTTGCAAAATGAATCCTTCCCAATGAGATTTCAAAGCCATTATAAATATATCCAAATATACTGCCACTTTTTTGTTGTTTTAAAGTCTGTATTCAAAGAGGAGTAAATCTTAAAAAAGGTAAAAAAAAAATGCCTCTTAGTTTTTTGTAAGCACAGTTTGTTTCTAATAAGTGGATAACTGTGAATCTGCATGCTGTTCCACCTTTATTCACTAATCCTAGGCTGTGTCCCAGTTGTGTCAACCGCTTAAGATGGGAAAATTTGCTTGAATTGAAATTCCAATTGCTCACTTTCATACATATTTGTAGATTTATTCCCATGTGTTACAGGTAGAATGAGAAGAAACTTTAACGAGGGTAAATAAAGCTGCTTCTGCCTTGTTTCCAGTAGTCCTAGAGAGTACTACTGGTGGGATTTTAAATGCCATGTATACAGAGCTCTCAAGACTTTCCCCAATATTTCCATTCTCATTTCCACATTTTGAAGGACCCTGTAATCTTGTCCTATCCCTTTCAAAAGCTTTCTTCTGCTAGGGGATTTTCTTGTTTGTGTGGTGAATTTCACTGAAGTTCTGCAAAAAATATCTCTGGGTATTTCTTAAGGTTAAATGAATTTCAGGGAACTATGAGGAGAGAGTCTCAGCTTGATATCTTCTGGATCACTTATACTGAACTGTGTAAGTTTATAAGAAGTTACAAGTGATTAATCTTCTTGTATATGGTAATTTGCATTATCTTTAAGATAAATTTTAAAAACACTCCATGATATGTACACAGTAGGTACTTGCTGTGTACTTTACACTTGGATATACTAGCAAGTGCAGCTGCAGGAGTCCTGGTAGCCAGGACTTCAGACTCCATTGAATTCCGTGGAAGTTTTGCCATTTATCTCATTGCCCTCCCCCAAGTGGCACACATATGCATATATATGTGTGTATATGTATACACAGAAACACTGCAAACTGCACTGTGCGTTTTATTCAAAACGGCTTCATACAGATTACAGGACAGAAGCATGCTGCTCTCGACATAATCTCAGAAACAGATTTTTTTTTGCTGTTTCATTTTCTTGAAATTCTATAGGCAGAAAACCCAGCAAAGAATGTGATAGTGGAAAATAAAAGTTGGATTAGTTTTCACTGTAAGATAGTTCCTATCATAAATAGCTCTGTTAACCACCTTAAACACTACTGAAATTTTTAAATAACCTATAATGGAGACCATACACTGTAAAAAGACTACGCACATATAAGCAATTGACTTCTTAACTGCATATAACACTAATGAAAGCCAATCAGGCATTCACCCATTTTCTGATAATTAGCAGCTGTTATCTGACAGACGCCATTTCCTACACATGCTTTTGCTCAGGGTTAGTATGAGAAAAGTTTGCTGAAGGCAGGACTATTTTTGGCCCAGCAACACTTATGTTGCTATGTGCTCTCAGATTACTGGGCAGATAGGCACACAATGAAGTCAAACAGCTGATCTGCAAAACTGAGAACACCGTGCGGTTTCCTCCACCGGTGCTTGTTTGTGTATAAATATGCACATGTGCACAAACTATGGGTAATGAAAGGTTATTTTTCTCTAGATATGCTTGTCAAAGAAAAAGGCCACATCCTGCATCCTGTTAAAACCCTCTGTTAAAATGCAGTCAGAACCCCTTAGCAAGCTCTGTGAAATCACTCCGCAAATTCGTGCCTGTGACAGTTTGTACCTTCTGTTTCACTGAGTAATTTAAAGTTGATCTTAGTGAAGATAGAAGGACCACGTGCCAGTGCTGCTGCAAACATTGCTTCTTTCAGTCAGTTGATAATGGCAATGTTGAGAGCCTTTGATTGTTGCTATCACGGCAAATCTTGCAATGGCTGCAAATACAGTATCACTTTCAATTCAGGTCAGATGGGGGATTCTTCCAAGGTTATTGGTAAAATCTAGCCGCTACCTTCTGTATAAGGCTGGACTCAGTACCTTTCACCTCTCCTCTCTTTCCCTTCAGCCATTGTACTGGGCACCTCGTGAAATCCAAGCCAAGCTGTCTTCAGGTTAGTTAGAAGAAGCACCCAAACTTGAACCCATGTATTGTATTAATGAATGTAGCACCCCCTTAGGCAATGAAACTCACCAATAAGCATGATGGGCTCTTGAAAGGAGGCTGTGATACATAGGTGCATTGGCGTATAAGAATCTGCATAAACAATACACACAGAAATGACAAAATACCTTGTACGAGACCTTGATGTAGGTTAGTTTTCTCAACCACATGCCTGCCTTATGATTAATTTGCTGCTTTATTTATACACCACCAATGTGGATAAGTTCTGCATCCTCACTCAGTTACAGCCACAGTTACAGAAATCTCTTTCTCTGTGTTTTCACCTGACACAAGGATCCTATGGGAGCAGGTGTCTCTGGTCTCCACGCTGCCCTCCCCAAATCCTCTTCTGAAGAGAGGGCAGGACAACCATGTGAATCGCGTTGTGTTGGGAACACAGCTTGAAGTGCTCTCACACAACCAGGGCTGATGGAGACAATTGACTCTGGCTTTCCCTGTTTGCCCTTTCCTGTTCTGCTAGGATATTTGGGACAGCATAGGGCACCAATATGATTGTTTCACATTCTACTAGAGGCAGCTTTTTATAGTGTGTGGGTAAAGGCAAGTTTGTGGAGACATGTTAGGAGGGCATCTGGGATACATAAGACTCCAAACCCAGCCAAGGTCTGTCCCACTGCATGTGAAGGGGTGACCTATTAGCATCCACCTTTCTTCTGTAGCCACTTTCCCAGTAGCAGCCTGCTGGGCACTAGCAAGCGGCAACATTGAGCAACAGCTATGCTGTTGAGTATCTGGAACCCCACCCATCATGTCCTGGCTTCATGTGACAAAAGAGATGTCCCCCTCTGGACACAGGGATGGGGAAGGGTGGAAGCCTGTTCCACTTCTCTAATGATGACAAAGATTCTTCAGTCTGTTACACTGTGCCCTTTCCAAAACTGTTAGAGGAATGAATACAGTTATGATCCCACTTTCTCCCTAACTCCTTTGGGATGCACAGTTTGACCATGTATGCATTCCTCCTCTGCATCAGACTGTCCTATTTTGCAACTGTTCTAATTTGCTTTGAGCTTTGTGATGGATTTTTAAGACTTTTTTTTTCAAAGACCTTACTTCAGAATGGACGTGCAATGATAAACTTTGGTCCTGCTGCAACACAGTGTTTCACTTTTTCCTCCTGCAGATCAATGACATCACATAAAATCAGGGAAAGAACACAAGTTTCAGGTTCTTTCTTCCAATGCATCTAATAATGACATATGACTTAATTCAGTGAAGCCTTTCATGTTATAACTGGACTCACCATGGCAGGAGAATTCCCTGAAGAGATCCTTTACTTAAGAAGATGAGTGGGTGCCTCTGAGAGAATAAGACACTAGTCTTTATTTCAGATGCATGTACCTTGGGTTTTGGTAGTCTTGGGGTGTATTAGTTCCCTGAATGGGACATATCTCATATATCATTTAAGATTGGAAATGCTATGATTTTATTGAGGGTGGGAAAGGGAAAATCCCAGCTTTAAAAATCTTCATTACTCAAACATCTGTCTTGGGCATATTAAAAGAAAAAAAGTCTCAGTTCAGACTTGAAACAGGAGGGGAAATCCCTAAGAAGACAGAAAAGAAGAACCTGACATTTACTTAGGACTCTACAACTGAGCTAATTCTCAGGAAAATGCTATTCAAGTTGGAGACCCATAGGGTTCAGCACTAGTTGAAGATTACAGAGAGCAGTTGCATGGCCTGTATCTGTCTGCAAGTCCCTAACTTCAGGCATATTTTGGAAATTTGCTAATAAGCCCTTGCAGCTTCCTTTTTTCTCTTCCTCCCTCTGCCCTTTCTAGTTTCTTCAGTGCTGTTCATAGAGCCAACAACTGAAGAGAGCAATTCCACTCTATGAAAACTACCTTTCCCTTCTGCAGTGTTAAACAAGCCCAGTGGGAGAAAGCAATTATCAGGGACTTGCTACTGCAGTAAGCAAATGTCAGTCAGTAGAAAAAATGGAAATATTATAGAGTAGAAAACAGATCACTAAAAGCAGATGAGCCTAAGGGAGAAAAATACTACTTTGATCTAATATACTCTTTAATGTCAGCCATATCCAAGTGTGAAGAAAGAGTTTGGTCTCTGACCGTCTTTTTAGTATGTTTCAGTTAAAGATATGGGAATACAAGTCTACTCAAGTATGTGCTAAATAAAGACAACCCTTAGGTTAAAAAACTAAAAATCCCACAGAAAAGAGATATATACATTTTATTTTAATGATTACTTTGTATAAATTTTTTCATTGGTTGGTATCAGGGAAAATAGTGATGAGGTCGAAAATTTCCCTGATAACATGAATCTCCGAGGTGCTGGAAACATAGGAAGAATTTTGATATTATATAAGAAATTCTGGATGACTTTGAGGAATGAAGTAGTACAAATGGAAAGAAATTTAGCACTAGAAGCTGTGGGTTTGGTGTACAGAGCAATCACCAGCTACACAAATACCACCACTGTCCTTTGGCCATAATGAGGTAAATGAAGCTGCAGGAAGCATTAGGCAAAATGACATTAGTTGGAACAGCAGTGGGGAAAAGCAACGCACCTGGCTTTAAGAAGAGTTAGATCATTGGATGAAAGGGATTACATGATATGTTTGCCTGCAATAGCAGGGGCTTGTGTTCCAGGAAGCCTGGATCTGTTTGTGGAAATCAAAGTAAAAACAAGATCAAGAAGACAAGTGCTGCTTAAGTTACTGAAAATACACCTTGCAGCAATATGTGAATTATTATGTTGCAGTAGCTTGAAAACTATTATTTGTTCAGCTTTTTCATGAAATCAGGAAGCAAGGACTCAGAGAGTCTTCTTTTTTATCTGTATACAGCAGCTTTGCTTCATTTTTTGTAATCACTGAGAAGCTTCACTGGCAATGAATTAGAATGTTTAGAAACAGGAAAAAAAAAATTTGCTTGCCTTGTTGATAACTAGATAAGGCAAAAAAGGATACTTGTGAGACAGGGTGGTAAAAGGATCACCGACAGGCCTGAAATTATCTAGAAGCAGTGGGCACTGGCAAGGCAAAAGTAACTTTTTTATCGCAAAGCTGTGCACTTCCAAGCATGATCCAGTGATAAGTCAATGTTATCGCAGTAGGTCTGCATGGCATCTGCTGCGGAGGGGTGTACCACTCTTCAAAGTGCTGCCTGGCAATATACAGTCAAGTCTTGTGACATATCCTCAAAAGGGATATACCAATTACTTTAATGGAAAGAAAACAGTTTGCATACATGACTGAACTTTCATGCTATCTCTGTAAAGGGCCTGGGGAGTGTGAAATGACTCACGGGTAGCGTCTTTTTTAGAAGACTGCTGAATAAGTTATTAGACAGGCAACTACCATCAGGCCAGTATATTGGGCTGAGGGAATAGGTAAGCACAGAAAGAAAGAATGAAGGAATACAGTGTGTGAGAGAGAGAGCAGTTGCTCATACAATACTGTCCCACTTCCAGGCAAATACACTTTCTAGTGTCTTAAATTTCTTCCTGTAGTAACAGACGGAGGGCTGTACTGAACTTTAAAGGCCTTCATTAGTTGCTAAGTTATGCTGAGACCAACCACAGCGCAGCTATTCAATAAAGATATTTCATTATTTTGTTACTAGACTGCTTAGCATCTCAGTACCAGAAAGAAACAAAAAACCCCAAAGACCAAGCGCAAATTAGAGCTGTTAATCTTCAAAGACAGCTGATCTTTCTGAATATTCTGGGGCAGACTTCTTTCTCCCTGATACTAGGAGAGATTGGTACTTAGAAGGGTCAGTCTTGTATAAATGAGAACTGTTTGATCATTTTCTTTAAATGAACATTTTTTTTCCATAACCATATCAAGCTCAACCACATGGATTAGCTGGCATTTGTTCATGCTTGAGGATTTCCCTCTCCTAGCAAAGATATTCCTGCCCAAGGTTACTGACACAGCCAGTTATGCAGCCATTCAAAAGCACACAAGAGTTTGTGTCGGGAAAGGAGAAACATTGGTACACTGAAGGGCAGTTGGGAGGTTACACCCATTTAGAAGGACTATGACTGCAGCAAAAAGAGATCTTTTCTTCAGCGGTTTTGTTCAAGCTGCTAAACAGAATGGGATACTCAATTATTTCTTTTAAATTAAATAGTACAACTCATGCTGGCACCATATCAGAACTGGTTTGATTCAAATGCAGTCTCTCTCCCAGTCCATGTATGCCTACTCCAGGAAAACCAGCAACAGCATAAGGGAAATTATTATTTCTCTGTTCTACCATTTCCTGTCAGTCTCCATCAACATGAAAACAAAATTGTCATGCAGCATAAATAAGGCAATATGAAAATATGGTCACTGAAAGTGGACTAAATGGTGCTTTCAACCTGCAGGAAGATTCTGCTTTGATCGTATTTGCAGTTGTCAGTTAATAGCTACCTGACAGAGAAAAACACACAGATTTCTCTCTCCCTTCCTCCAATATTTGTTTTACTGAAGTCTCATGAAGTTATAAATGCCAGCTCAGAGCTCTTTTTAATTACTGCCTAAGAACATGACTGCAGTGGATCAGCAAAAGTTAGACTCATTTTAAAATTTTTGTTTTCGAGCTTATTTGTGGCATGAGAGGGAGATAGGGTATGAAATTGCCATCTGATTGAATTTCACCATGAGAAAGTTTGCCAGGCTATTCAAATAATAAAAAATGCCTCATTCGATTCCCTACGCACAGTATGAGTCTCATCACTGTAACATGGGATATAGCCATGCAACTATTTCCCTGAGTAGATACAAGCTAAATGTGTCCATCTACCAACCTCATAATCAGAGTTGTCAGGTCCACAGCTGAGTGCTCTGGTCTTCACCTCACTTTTTGGGGTGAAACAAGAATCAGGTTACCCTAAAAGGAAAGTAAGAGACTAGAAAACAATACGAAGTGATGAAACAAAATGTATCTCAGTGATAAAAACCTATTCATAATGATTATATTCAGTAGTAATTTCTATTGTCCCTCAAGGGTCTGCACTGGGACCAATACTATTTAATATCTTAATCAACAACATAGATAGTGGGATTGAGTGCACCCTCAGTAAGTTTGCGGATGACACCAAGCTGAGTGGTGCAGTTGATTTGCTGGAGGAAAGGGATGCAATCCAGAGGCACCTGGACAAGCTTGAGAAGTGGGCTCACGTGAATCTCATGAGGTTCAACAAGGCCAAGCACAAGACCCTGCACCTGGGTCAGGGCAATCCCCAGTATCAGTGCAGACTGGGGGATGAATGGATTGAGAGCACACCTGCAGAGAAGGGCTTGGGGATACTGGTGGATGAAATATTGGACATGAGCTGCAATGTGCACTTGCAACCCAGAAAGCCAGTCATATCCTGGGCTGCATACAAATAAACTTGGCCAGCAGGTCAAGGGGGGTGATTCTGCCCCTCTACTATGCTCTTGTGAGACCCCACCTCTCGTACTGCATCCAGCTCTGGGGTCCCCAGTACAGGAAGGACATAGACCTGTTGGAGTGGGTCCAGAGGAGGGCCACAAAAACATTCAGCGGGATGGAACACATCTCCTATGAAGAAAAGCTGAGAGAGCTGGGGTTGTTCAGCCTAAAGAGAAGGCTCTGGGGAGACCTTATTGCAGCCTTTCAATATATAAAGGCTTATAAGAAAGACGGAGAGATTTTTTACCAAGGCCTGTAGCAACAGGACAAGGGGCAACAGTTTTAAACTGAAAGAGGGTAGATTTAGATTGGACATAAGAAAGAAATTTTTTGTGATAAGGGTGGTGAGACACTGGAACAGGTTGCCCAGAGAAGCTGTGGATGCCCCATCCTGGAAGTGTTCAAGGTCAGGTTGGATGGGGCTTTGAGCAACCTGGTCTAGTGAAAAATGTCCCTGCCCATGGCAGGAGGGTTGGACTAGGTGATCTTTAAAGGTCCCTTCCAACCCAAACCATTCTGTGATTCTATGATTCCATTAGTACAAATCACTTTAAGATCTCAGTCCCTGGTGTGACACCTGACAGACAGGTTGCTATATCTGATTAAATATCCCACAAGAAGGAACACCTCACCAAATAACACACTAGAAATTTGTCAAAGATTACTAGTGAAATTCAGTTCAGCTGTGTACTCAGCCATGCCTGAGCAAGACTTCTATTAATTATATTTCATTTATTATATTTATTCAATTTTCCTATAGCTATGTTAGAAATCCAAATAATGTCAGCATGAGCTGAAGAGGTTTGATTAAAAAAAGAAACAGCTGGAACCTTTATTCAGTGTCTCAGTCTACTCCATACTTCTACTGAAACTCATTTCTTTCTTCAACCTTTATAATTTATTTCTCTTTTATTCTTTTAGCATCTCCACTTTTTATCAATAATCTCACTAGAAAGGTTATTGCTGCAGAACTTCCTGCTGAGATCATATTAAGAAGCAATGGGAGTGTCACAGAGGCATATGCTCTTGTATTTTCAGTATCACTTTTCTCCTTTTAATTTCCTCTCTATTTGTATGGGAGGAAGGGGAGAGTCCTGAATCCAATGTCTAAAAGACTTGCTAGGTTATCTTCCTGCCATTCTCTGCTAATACAAGATGCTTCCCTGCATGGCATCAGCTAGTGTTTTGCCAAGTCATCAAAGTCCCAAACAGACAAAAATTATTCCCAGGAAGACTCCTATCTCACTATTGCAAAGGCTTGTTTCATGCTTAGCCAAAACAGCCCTTTTAAAGGCCTTCCGTACAAATCTATTAAAAAGTAACACCCAACCTGTTTTCCTTCCTTAGAATTTAACAGCCTTCAGTTATACACAGATTTTTATGAGAAAGCAGTTTGCTCTGTGATCATCGTGAGCAATTGTTACATCATTTAGTTAGAAATCATCATTTAGTTTAGAAACCCAGTAAATTTCAGCCCCAAAATTTCACAATCCTTGAAGATAACTAAAAAAGCCCTAAAGAACAGAAATCTGCAGGCAACCTTAGCTATTAGTTTTGTTACAAGCTTCAGCTAGAGTACTTATCAGCTTCATGGGAGTGAAGGGTTGTGAGAGCTTGTGTTTGTGCAGACCTTTGAAGATAAAAGGATTGAAAGTTACTTTCTATATATATATGTGATGGCTAGGTAGATGAACAGTGGTCAAGAGCCTCTAGGGCTGAGAAGCCACTGTCTGAACTTATAATGCAATAGCTGTTTGTTATACAAGACAGGATTTCAGCAATATCCATTGTGAATTCTTTTTTTGTAGGTGTTCCAGTTTGACTGTGTATATGACACGTATAAAGGCATGTATATGATGTATAAAGGCACACATGCACACATGTAAATGCATGTACAGGCATTTCCTACTGCTTATTTTCCAAATCTATCTTTCCAAATAAAAGCAATACTAAAATAGAGCTAATGTTGGGATCCTATGAAATTTAGTAATTTAGACTGAACAATATTTCAAGAATTCTTTAATTACATTCAAACATTTCTTTTTAAATTAATAAATTCAAATTTAAATACAACATAAAACACGACAAGACATGGAAATATGCAATTACAACATAAACAGTGAATGTTTCTTAAACATATTCTTTCTCATATAACTAGAGGGAAGATTAAAATATTTTAAAATCAGTATAGTTAGATTTAGTACTACTAACTCCATATTCCTTCATCATTACCATAATGATAATAATAAGCTAGTCCTTGAAGTGTTGCTTGCCTGCTTGCTTTCCAGCAACTTTCTAGTAATTGTAATAAATACTTTGTACAAAAAACCTGTCCAGGTCTTTCTTTCAAAGTTCTGTTATTTTAATTCCTGTTAATATCATATTTAGAAGATAAGAGTCAGTTCCTCTTTGGAAGGGTCAGTGTTTCAGAAGTTAACATTTAGCAAGGCCACTTCCCTTCTCTTCAGCTACTACATGCCCAACAAATTCCTTAATACATTTCTCATTTCATTTTCAAATGAAAACAAGTAAGTTTAATGTGGTAATTCCTGTAAAAGTAATGCATTTCTAATATTTTGCAATTCAGTGTATGAGAGAAGAGTAAAAGCTCCTGGTTTGCATCACTCCTATATGTCTGATGATAGAAAATTTCATGACTCATACATAGTACAACATAAGCAATCAGCCCACATGATCACTGAGAATTATTGACTTGCAGGAACCAGGGAAGTATGGGGCTTTCCAGATCACTACTGCAATGTAAGCAAATTTTTAGAGAGATGAACTATGATTTCTGTCAATTCACTTGCATCAAATCGTAGACAGCACAGGGGCCGCAGACAGAAACACCCTAAGGAACAAGAGTTTCTGGTGATGACACAAAGTGCAACGTGCAGAGTGCAAGTGAAAAGTGAAGGTGTAAATATGTTAGAAAAAGGATAGGATAAAGTGCAGCCAGTGAGTTTAGGACTGCTTCAATCCCCTGGCCACAAACCATTGATGTATCAGAAACTATTACAGCTAGGTTTCTGCCCTCTTACAAATTCCCCATTGTAACTTTCTTCCCTTTGGAACTGGCCTCATAGCTGTTGGGGTATATTTTTACCCACATTTACTTGTGCAAGTTAGAACAGATATTCAGTGAAATATCATTTGAGGTAAGCAGGGTACCCTCTGAAGATCATAGAGCTGGCTGAAAATTTTATGGTGAAATAATTTCATGAGAAAATGCCAATCCACCAAAATCAAAAGGTGTTGTGCAAGGCTGTTGGCTTCACAGCCTTCTGGCAAGCGTTGTGTCATGATGACACTAGACAGGCCACAGAGCACCTGTGAGCCTCATAATAGGACTGCCTCAGGGACGTTAGGACTTTCGGAGGCTGTCACGTGCAACTTTCCAGATTTCTGTACCCTCTCCAATGGCAAAAAAGCCCTGAGATCTCAATCCTTTCCAAAGGCTTGGCTTCCCCTGCTGGTGCAGGGAGCCTGGCAACCTTGAAAACCCTGACTTATGCCAAGGCTCAGAGGTCTGCCTCTCAGGCCCATTGATCTAGGCTCCTACATGATGCCAGGACTCCTAACCTCCTGGCTGTCTTACTGACTGCTTTTATAGCCAAGCCAAGACCTGCAGTGCTTAGCTTTCCACTCTCACTTTCACTATGAGATTGCTAAGACAGCTGATTTGATACATTTTTAGTTTTCCACATGTAGGCATCTTCATTTTTCATTTCAAAATGGAGCATTCTTGGTCAGCAGGTCTGCACTGTTGAGGTGATGCCAGTTTAGCTTTATCTTTAGATGTATCACTGTAAAGCCACAGGCTTCCAAGGGCAAAATCCTCTGCTCTGCTCGTCCAGTCAAACCACCTCCTTCTGTTTTAGAGGGTCTACTAGTAAAAAGATGCTTCTGACAGCAAACATTACATCTACATTGTTTTTTCTTTGTACTGATAATTTAGGGATGGGAATTTTTTTAGGTCATAATATTGCTGTGCCAGCTAATCTCGGTATGCCAGCTAATCTCAATAGACACATGCCTTCTGCACACTGGCAAGAGTTGAGTTAAGGGTTACCCCTATATTCTATTCCAGTTTTGTGGAAAGAAAAGCCCTCAGTATATGACAAGTGACACTTAATTGACCACATATACTGTTGGTTTTAGGCCTCACCAGCAAGAAGCTCAGATGACACTGCTGAGCGGTCTCACACCTTTTCCTTCTCCCTGGCACAAAGCTAACTTGCATCTGCAGTGAAGACTGGGTCAGGGCAGCAGGGGAACAGCTGTTCCCCAACTGTGTGACTGGGAGCATGTGCTGTGGTAGGCAGTCATAAAGGCAAAGTTGTATTCCCTAATCCCACTAAGTTCACCTGTGAATAGAGTACCACAGATATTTTCCACCTCCCCTGCTGGAGCAAAGGGAGCAGACTGTGAGAGAGAAATACATAGTTATTCATTTTTAAGATTAAACCGGGCAAAACTTGTTGTTTCTCAATTTAAAAGCAAACCAGAAAGAGTTCTGAAAACTTCAGAAACCTGCTCATCTCCAGTAGCGTGGTCTAGCACAAGCCTCACATCTCTGCTGCAAGGTAGCTGTGATAACTTATCATTACCACCCTACTGCAGATCACTAAACAAAACAGTTAGCTTCATATTTCCTTTTTGAGTGATTCTCTTTCAATGCTTAAAATGGCCTAGTCAGACATCCGAAGAGTAGTAACAGAATACAAAATAACTCGAAGAGAAGTCAAATAGAATATTGCTAAGGTTGGCTGCAGGTGCTAGTTCTGCACCAACTCCTCTAGTTATTGTGTTTATTAACTTTAAAATCACATTTCCTCATTTTTTTATTTGTGTCTTCCCTTTGACTTCAGTGAAGATCAACACAAAGAAGTCAGAAACCTTCACAGGAGCAGACAGACTTTGTGTTGTGCTGTTCTTCACACCAAGTTGCTCAGAGGCATTCAGATCACACTGCTTTAAAACAGTAGCTACCAAGTTTCATGCAGAGTGGGGTAAAATGTTTTATGCAAATTATATATTACACTAAACTGATTGTATTTTTCCTAATACTGTGGATGTAGATCATAAGCTGAAACATGGCATTGAAATCTATGCCAGCCTTCCACATTGTTTCATACAATCCTTTCATTTGTTGGGGTTTCTTGTAAAGGGATTTCAGTGTCCTGTTGAGGTTAACGAGAAAAAGATATGATAAGTAGTGCACAGGAATTGTGTTACCTCATGTGACTTGTCTCCCACTACTTAAGTTCTTAATTTTCTTTTCCATATAGCTTCCTTAGAGTTCATTTTATCAGATACCCTTTCATCCAGGGATGATGCAATACCAAATTTTTGATAACTGTGAAAAACAAAAACAGCACTGATATTTCACAAGTAATACAGTCTGCTATTCCTAGATAATAATAGGTTAATAACCATTAAATACATTTTCAAAAGCACGCTTTGTAGAGTTCTTTGCAGGTCCCTAAGGTTTCCCTGTTTTCCTCATACCCATTGAAATGTCTGAAATTTCACACGCAATCTGCTTCTTTGAAAGCGGGTTTCCAAATGAAAAATGGACTTTGTTTCCATATGAAAAACTTTCAGGGTCAGTCAGCTGCTCCCTGGATCTGAGCGCACACATATAGCTCTCAGGAGAGCCGCACACCACCAAGCTGTGCTTGGTTCCACCTTGCTCCTCTGCAAGAGGTGGGGGGGTTTAGAGCCTCTGGAGGGACAATGGGGTTACAGTTCTCTAAGCTGGCCAGTTGTCTCACTAAGGCACACTAAAGTTTTTGCAGAACTAATGTGGGGGTTGGTCTCTTGCCAAAAGAACTAGACTTCGAGGTTGCCTTTACAGTATTCCTCCTAATACAATATTTTCTTCATTTTTTGGATGTACTGCCTCTTTGTTTAATACCTTATTGCTAGAGACCTAACAGCAGGGAGTTTGGGCCCTTTACATTTCCAAGGCAGACAGCAGGGTGCCATAAGAAGCCTAACCTTTCCTTCCATGCTCCTAGTGCCCAGAGTACTTTTTTGGATGTATGGCATGTGAGATGAAGCACTCATCCTGCAGCTGCTCCAAGCACAGATGATATTTGGGGGCCAACTGAGATGTAGAAATGTGTGCTTTTTGCAGTAGCTGTTCCTGAAAAGCACCAGGAGACGGATAGAGCAAAGGCAGCGGAGGGCTGGTTTATACTAACACAGAGGATCATTTCCCTGCAGTCCCTCCTTCCCCCGTTGCTGCCTCCTGGCCAAAGCACCCCTTCTGGGATGGTGCTTACACACTCACAGCAAGGTCATTTTGACAGCTGAGTACCTGCTCTGTCTTAAGTGACATACTGCATTTATTTGAATGAGTGCAATGTTTTCCTCTAACAGAGGGATGTTCTCAAGATAGCATTCCCTGACTTCTGATAGTTTCCTTCTTACACTTTTTTGGTGCTAACATTGCAGAGAAAGCTCTTGTATGCACTAATACTATATCTAACACAAGGTCAGTTCTTTATAGGACTGCAGCTTGCCTGGTCAGGACTGGATACTTGTCCCCACTGAAGTCAATCAGAGCTTTGCCCAGACCTTGGCTGGAACAATAACATCAGGGAAAGGAAAACCAGTGGTCTGTCATACATATCAAATAATGTTATAAGAATATTTTGAGACAAATAAGAAGGTCCAGACTAGACTATCTTCACAGCCAGACTCTCTAACTTGGACACTACTGTTAGCATCAGTGGTGGCAAGCAGCAGACAGGCCACACAGAGGGGGACAGAACCAAGGCAGGTCAACACAGAAGTGCACCTCCCCAATATCACCCTCATTTCCACTAGTCGGAGGATGACTGACTCTTACAGCATGAGATGTAGTATTGTCTCTCTTTTTTTTCCTGATAATTATAAACATTCTGGAAATTCTTGCTGATAATGTATTTTTTTTCTTAATTCTTGCTAAACTCCTCTGTGACACCCTTTGCCAGCCAGTATTTACTTACATATTTTGGAAAAAGCATATCCTTTTGATTTACTGTCTTTTCATCTCACTGAAGGTCTCTCTGGTTTTGTGTTGCTGGGCTGGGAGACAAAAGGCTTCAGTCCTGCCTTCCCACATGCCCATCTGGAAGTTGGTGTGGTCCAGCTTGCAGCTAAGAGCCTGGACCATGGTCCATGGGGCACTTCTATCCAGCCTACTTCTTCATCACAGGCAGCAAGGAACAACTTGCCCTTGCGGCAAACAGAGCTGCATGCCTCCTCCTGTACCTGTGACACCCCAGCACAAACCACCAAATTCTTCCTACTACCAGCCTGTTAGAAAGGGTGAAGGGCAGTGGTTGCTGCTGAGTGGGAAGAGAGAGGAAAAGATGAAGGAAACACTGATCTAACCTAAAGACAGGATTTAATCTGTGCTAGACCGTGTGAAGTATGGAAAGTATGTTTCAACAGAGCACCAAGACAGAACACACAGTAATTAGTTCATCTGAACTCATGTAAAATTCCCCATCTTCTCAGAAGGACTTTGTCTGAGGCAGCCCTGACCTAACAGAAACAATGGGCATTTGTGAGACACACTCCTTATGCAGTAAAAATTTCAAGGCTCCTCATGCTGTCTAAGCATGATCAAAATAGATCAATATTGTGAATACTGTCTCCCAAATTGCCATCATTGTTTACATCTGACTCTGATATACCCTCAGAAATACACCAACTTGCAATAACCATCTTTTTGATGTCAATGATATCCCAGTCTGATGTGAGATATTATGCTGACACATGTATCTGTCTTCCTGTTATGTACTAGGCAGACTATTTTGTAAGAAAGGACGTTGCAGCAGTGAGAGTAGTCAATAATTCTCTTGGCCTACCAGACTCTATTAATTTTAAATTTCTGTCATATAACCAATTGCTCGGCACTTATGTTGGCTTTCAATAAGTCATTTCAGCTATCTTAGAGGATCCTTTAGATTTTAAAGATGCTATGAAATTCCTGCTGAATATACATAGCCATTTTATAACTATCAAGCAAAATTGTTATAGATGGTTACCCACAAAATACTATGCTCTTTCAAAACCAGTAATTTACTGACTGCTCTGCTACTAAATTCCTTAACTTGTCCCACTAGAGTAGCTCATTTTGCATTAGTTCTTGATGTGCTTAGCATTACCTTGGCATTATATTTCCTCATTTCCTATTTATGGAAATAAAAATATATTGTCTGCAATTTTCTTAAATGCAAAGAATCTGATATAATAAAACTCTCTTGCATTGAATCTAATATAAGGAAAAGTTTGTTATCGAAGAAACATAAGGATCTGCCTTGAGTTTTAATCATATTACTATTACTAAGTTACACTCACCACTGAGACTCATGTGATCTTGGGTGCCTTTCTCCTTTGGCTCCTTTGATGAAGGCCAGCCTACAACTTTATTTGAATTCACTGGAACTACTACTATACTTAGTCTTAAGTACATAGTTACATGCTTGACAGGAGTGAGGATTTTGTTACTAGTATCTCTTTCCATTAAGGCAAGAAAAGAATGGCTAATACTCTCTGCTGAACTCCAGAGTCTAAAGGAGGACACAGCCGAAGGAGTTGTGCGATTAGCTACAGAAAGACCACCCATATTCAGAGCTGCTGACTGGATCCCAGCAGCAGATGCCAGAACATATATGCAGCTCCTTTGCAAGGCAAGGGTAAGCTTCAGAAAATTACAGCTATATGTAGCGAGGCATCTAAAATCAGTTTTTATTGTGAAGTAGCTCTGCGCACACTGAAGACAAAGACAAAAAAGCTGTTTAGCGATATGAGTCAAAGGCAAAGTTTTTCCACGGCAAGCGGGCAGACATAGAAAACATTGCTTGAAATCTTTCGACTTTATTCATCCCGCAGCGTGAGCCTTAAGTGAAGTAAGTGCAGGCAGGGGAAGGGTTACTGCTTTCCCAGCTGTTCACACAAAAGGACACTCTGCACCTGTTCCCAGTGAATGAAAGTTTGCTTTGTGTAAAAGCAGTTCATCACCCCAGCATTGGCATCGGGGAGGTGGAGCAGGCAGAGTCCAGGCGCATTCTGGCTGGAACCAGCGTGCTACCGAGGAAGAGGGAAGCTGAAGGGCATGTCCGTTGCAATCAAGCTTCATTAGCTTTAACGTGTAAACATGCCCCCCTCTGAAGGCTGATGTCACAGCAAATGCAAACAGCAGGGATGGTCAGCTAAGCGTAAGCAAGAGAATGTGTATTTTTCACTTTAATCCCAGCTCTACTTAGTTTACTGTGTTTGCTTAAGGCTGGCATACTTTTCATATCTACCAGTGAGCTAGTATTCAGAAAAACCTGCTCTACTCTGCCCCTGTATAATTATAAAACAATGTACTCGGTGCTTTGTTTGATGTTCTCTTAGATCTACATCTCCTAAATTGTGATTTATCTCAGACATTGCCATTAGGTTTGTGCCAGGCCCTCAGCTGGGGTAGATGAGTGTAGGTCTGTGGGATCTCAGGGGAGCCCCAGTGTCTTGGAAAAGTCAGTTCTCAGGTGACACAGTCATGGCAAAGGCATAGACTATAGTCAGAGCTGAGAAACCCTGAGGAGCTAGGCGAGTATCTCTGCATTAAAAAATAAAAAGATAATTAAAAACAAAATCCCATAACTAAAATAGCAGCTTCTCCTTTTCTCCTGTCAGCTGGTGACCCAGCAGTTTAAATGCTTCTCCTCCTCAGCACAGGGGTCACAAACAGGGCACATGGGCCATCCATCTGGGACGGCGCAGCAGCAGTGGGATAGATGCAGATTTCCTCTACATCTTCACCCCTCTGACCTTCAATATATATCACCTCCCACCCCCACTTTAATCCTGGGGTCCTTACTTTGGAGCTTATAATAAATCAATAAACAGTAAAAGAAAATCCCTGTGGGAGCAGCAATTGTGGCCCTATTATAAAAGCTTAAATTCCCCACCTGCCACTTGACCAGCAAAAAGCTTGGATTTCCCACTCCAGTCCAGATTATGTAAAACTATTCAAATCCTGAGTGACAGTATTTATGAAGACAGCTGTTGGGCTCTCCAACTGGGGGAGGCAGAGGCAAATGCTGTGGAGTCCAGTAAGAGCTGTCCTGCTATTCACCCTCCCAAAGATCCTTACAATGTCTTTTTTTTTCTTTTTTTTTTTGGTCCAGGTGGAGGGAAATGAATAATCAGCCAGAGAAATGAAAAATTCCCAAACCAAAAGTTCTCGGAAATGCCCTTTAAAAACAGAGACTGATTCAGAGACTGTTCTCCTCACACTCACTTCTCCCTCCCCCTTTCTCTCCCCACCATTTTTGGGTTGCGTTATTCGTCACAGAAAGTGGCAGAAAGTGGTGGGGTGAGATGCTTTGTGAACTGGTCATTTGTCAACGCCAATCAGCTTGATACATTTCTGGGAAGAAGATTACACTAGAAAGATGCTATCATGTTTTCAGTCAATCAAACGTTAAACCACTCCCTTTCATCTCACTAAAGCTCTGCCATTGCCAAACATTGCCATTCTTGGTGGTATTTCAAACTACTGTTTACTAGCAGGGGGTTGAAATGCAGTAAAACAAAGCGGTTTCCCATGGCAGTGGTTACCGTGCATTGGGGAAGGCTAGAGCAAGAATCCCAACCACTCACCATTACAGTCACTTGTGAAACCCCCGTTGGCTTCCCTGTGTTCATTGGGTTCATTGGCCCATGCCGTAATTGCAAGAGTAATTGGAGAAGCCAATCTGTTTACACCTCTTTTTTTCAAAGATTGTGGAGGACTGGATTCTGCTTCTGCAGAAGTCAATAAGGACTGTTTTTTTACTGGGAGGTGGATCAGGCCAATGAAGTTTTACTGAATGTGCAATGTTCATTTGACCTACATCACATCTGAGATCAGCTCTCACAATATGATGTATCAGCATTTAATAAAACCTCCAAGATTCATAACAAAAACATACACATAACACGCCTATTGGACTATGACCGCACTCCTTTCAACCTTGTCTTTAGTTCTGATCAGGAGCTTGTTTCATATCTTTGTTGCATTTGTACAGTTACATTTTTCATGTACAGACCCTGGCCTTTAACTTGTTTGGTTTGGCAACACAGAGATGTCATAAAGGTGCCAAGAGGAAAGCTGGACATTCCCTTGCAGAGAGGTTGTGCTGTTGCAGTCAGGTCAGACTCAGACCCCCTCCTCCCGGCACCTTCCAGGCCGACAGGCAGTGCAGGGCGTGGCCATAGCCCTTGCACTCCCGCTGCTCCTAAACCAGGGTCGGGTTTGTCTCATGGAATACCAGTCATCAAAAAGGTATGTGTCTAACCCCCTCCTAACATAGCTTTCCCAGAGAGGTTGGATGAATTGCCCGCTGGGGCTACCCTCTTTACATAAACCACAGAAGGCTAGCTGAGCCCAGATGCCTGGCTTTTACATAGCTAACACTAGGTAAAGCGAATCTAGACCTAAGGGGTCATTACACCCCTAAAGTTCATGCCAGGATTTTAATCTGCCGCAGAAATGAAAAAATGGAGAAGCAGTTTTCTTTGGTGTCCTTCATTCTGTACAAGTTAGCATCCAAAATAGAAGCCAGTGCAGATGCAGTTGCAAATCTCCCTATCAGAAAGTTATGATTCTGAATGAAACTTTCACCAATGAGAAGGCAAAAAATAAAAGCAATGGGAAACAGGAATTCTGGTGTAAAGACAATTGTTGTGCAAAGTCTTTCATTTAATGAAATAAAGTTATATGATTAATTTTAAACATACGAATTCACATCGCTGTTACCATTTACTTAATAATGAATACTTCTTTCTGACTGGTTATTGTCTATGAATTTTGAGGCAGTAGATGGGCAAGCAGAACATATGTACCCCCTAAAATGAACATTCAATGCAAGCTAAGTTGAAATGAGAATGGAAGACACATAACCCTTCATGGAAAAAATTCTTATATATGCTGCTATATTGCATTTATAGTTAATTATTTGACCATGTGAACAGCTCATAGATGCAGGTTTCAATTAGAAATATTTATGCACATGGCAAAATAAATAGCAGTTAGAAAATGTTTATCCTTCCCTGATTTGCCTTGTCAAAACATACACATTCATTTCTTTGTTTGTCTTTTTTTCCTGAGAAATATCACTGTAATGTATTAAAAAGCTTCACAGCAGAAAGGGAGCAGGAGTCACCATCAGGTTCCAGCTCTGCACCTCGATTCACCACCAAAGAACATACTCTAATGAGGCTGGGACAAGGAGAGAAAAGCTAAAGTCTAATTTGAGAAAGGGATCTTTGAAAGGGTAATTCGCTTACTAGAGTTCAAAGTACCCGGGTTTTTCTCTGCCTCAGAGAGACTCGGCAGCAGTTTCCCAGTGGCGCTGCCAATGGGCATGTTCTGGATAAACACTGCAGTTGTTCTTCCCACACACATTCGGGACACAGAGCCGCCCCCCAAGCTGACGTCAAGAGACTGTCCCAGGCACCTGGCATATCCTGGGATCGTACTCAAACCGCTTGTTAACCCGGCAGATATGTTAAAGGGAGTGAGCTTGGCAGTTTAAGGTCAGTCCCCAGAGATAACTTTATCAGAAGAGCCATTTGTCTCCAGTGGGAGCAAACACAGGCATCTATCAGGCTCCTTCTTTCCACAGCTCTTGCCAGAACTTGATAGGAAAAAAAATACCAGAACTTCAGGAATCAGGGTTCTTGCTACTCTTAGTTATTGACAGTGTTTTGTTTGATTTTATGATATGTCCAGCTATCTGGCTTGCAGCACTAGCAAGGTAGCAACAGCTTTAACCAGAGGAGCCTCAGGAAAACGCAAATCATATATTTAATGTTTCCCTTTCATGCTGCAACAGCATTCAGATCTGGCTGTGCCAGCACAGCAATGCAGGCACCATTACCCAGAACATGAAGCTGTACAGTTTTCATCTTTATCAATTCCTTCATTCTTTCCTTTTGAACTATTCCAGACTTCAACACACACTGGGTTCAGAGAGAGTTCAAGCCCGCTGCTTACACCAGGAGGGCTGAAATCTTTGGTTTCCACTTCACAGGGATCGTTGCAGGTTCACAGAGCGGGTAAAACGCACCACCTAATGTTTGTGCCAGCCTGGCACTCACTCTGTGCTGCTCAGCCTCCTAGCTCTGCTCCTCCCAGAGCTGGGATGGAAATCCATTTGCAACTAGAAAGGCTTGGCACATCAAAGGGATGCTGTCAAAGTGGTAGGCCTAAAATGTTATCTGTCCTCTCTTGTCTACATTTGTTTGCAAAATCCACATTATCTTTTCAATATAGAAGTGTTTTATTTCCAGGCACAGCTTGGAGCGAATACTTTTCTAGGTCAGTATCAAAGTCAGAATCACTAACAGTCCTAGTCCAGCGAGTACGCAAGGGAAAAACAAAACGAAGTACCCACATACAAAAAGGGGGAGAGGGTGAAGACATCTTAGGAAAGGAACAACTTTGTTTGGGCTTGCAGAACATTATCAGAAATGATTATGAGGAGAAACAGACTTATTGACTTATTTGTGGTCTGTGATAAACCATGCATCATATAGCAGACATCATCCATTACACTACAATGCATACGAAGGGGGAAAAAAAAAGAAAATACTGCATTTGTACAAATTGAATTGTTTGTGATAAATGGAAGATGAGAGAATTATCACTGAACAGCATGTTCCCAATATTAAAAAGTGCAACACTTTTTTAAATCTTCTTTTGAGTCCTAGTGAGATATTTGCTTCAAAAAGAAACTGGTGGTAGCAAAAGTAAGAGAGGACTGCTGCTGAATTAACACACTATTTCATTTGCTGCTTTAAAATAGGTTGTACCATTTAATGTTATCCCTTTGGTTTTAACAGGTTAGGTGGCTGATCTTTATCATACTGGTGTAAGCAGGAGCGTGTCCCTTTCTGTTTGCTCAGAGAGCAGGTTCCGGCACAGGGCATGCAGGCCATGGCAGAAAGCCTGTTCGTGGGAGGGCTAGGGTGACTTTCACCCTATGGACGGTACAGCAGCTTGCTTCTGGACTTGCAGGTGCTCCCAGCCTAACAGTGTGAAGGCTTGCCCTTTGCTGGGTACAGACAGTGCTGCAGGTAAGAAGGCGGCAGTTTGCCTAGACCTTTTGCTCACTCTTGTTGGCTCTGACCAGTGCAATGTGGTTGGTTGCTCCTCGTCATGCTACAAGTAACAAACCAAATCTGCCTTGACATTGCTTCACCCCATGCTTTCCCTCCAAATCAAATGGGTCTTGTAAGTATATTTGGGTGGCGGGTTTGAAAAACTGTAGGCTCCCTAAGGCAGAGCCAAGTGTCATCCGATTTTCCTGCACAGGACCCGGCAGAATGAGGCCCTAAACCTAATTTGCAGCCTCTAGGCACTACAGTAATATCACTAATTTAATACAAATGATGATGAGAGGAAGGGACATGCTATTCACAACACTGACTTCTTCCCATCCACAGATGCTTGGCAGGACTTCAGATCTGCATTTAGGAAGCGTGTAGGCTTTGCTGAAATAACCATTCTTTGTACAAATATGCCCTCGAGCAACAATAAAAAGAAACAGATGCAGATTAACACTAACAAATCACATACCCACTGCGCTATACATGTAACCTAATGCATGTGAGTAGTCCTACTGGCCTTACATCTGTTTGAGAAGCACAGCCTTATTGAAGGCATTGTCCTCTCTCACAGCATCAGCTCTCCCAAAAAGCAAGGAGTTTGAAGGCAAAAGGAACAGCACCCACACAGAAACTGGGGGACACCAGAGAAGGGCAAAGTAGAGCCACCTTCACTTTGGCTAGCAAGCTCTCAGGATCTTGAGACATCTTGTGAAAACTTGCTATCTCAGCTCCCTCTGCTCCCTATGGGGAGATAGAGGGGGTGGGCTGATTCATCCATCTCAAGACCAAAGGGGCCTGTTATGAATCAAGGTGGTTGGAGCAGAGGGGAAGCCTGGATGACCTGCTTACACTGATCTCCCAGTTTTTAGATGACTAATGTTGGGTGAAATAAATTTCACTTTGATGGCTGACTGAGTTATCCTGCCTACTGCAGTGTCAGAAGTGAAGTGAGAGATGAGTAAGTACCTCCCCTGCTGTCTGGGGCAGCCAGAGCTCAGTCACAGTGGAAAAGGTAGTTGTGACCTGTAGGCGAGCAGACAACCTACAGTAGGTGCTTAACTTTGGTATCATGTCTCCTTCCCTTCATTGACCACACAGAGACAGAGCCTGGCAGCCCCAGCTAGGACAAGGCTCAAAGCACTTATTGTTCTCTTGATCTTAGACACTATCACAGGTGTTACAATGAAATCATTCACCCAGATGAGATGACTCAGAATCTCCAACAGGTTTCATAAGAGTTATGGATTACAATGACACTATGCATTTTGGAGAAGGGATTCAAAACTGCAGAGAGGGCCAGCCAAAGGGACTGACAAAATAGAGTCCATAAATCTATTTTAGCCCCAAATGGATAAAATTTAATTGCAAAATTCTGTAAATAAAGCCTTTTTTTAAAAAAAAGAAAAAAAAGAAAAAGAAAACTGTGGTAGGTGGAGCGTGTGTTTGTTTGTCTGTATACCTACGGCTTTCAGTAGGAAGTCCCAGAACCTTGCTGCTTCTTCCTGTTTTTGAGCTGCCCTCTTGTGTCTTGTGATCAGGTGTTTTTTACTTGTAGGAATTCACACCACCGTTCGTCTGCATCCTCTTGGCATGTACAGAGACTGAGAGTCAATGACCTTCCACACTACCTCCACTGCTCCTCTCAAAGGATCTATTATGTGGCTCACTGGAAGAGCACAAGCCCGGTTCTGTTTGAGTCAGCATGACTCTTAAAGTATAAACACTGAAAAAAACCTCTCCATGTAGCAAGCCTCATTTTGCATTAGTCAGGAAAGGTCAAGGCAAAACTGGCGTCAGGATAAAATTGGTCAGTGTTTGGAATCAGTCCCACTTGAGCTTGATTTTCTGTTTCTGGGGGGAAAAAAAAAAAAAAAAACAAAAACCAAACACACTGCCTCCCATTATCTGAATACGAAGTTTAGTGAATGTTGCTATACATACCACACAAACGCATTTTACATACAATATTTCCTTGAGTATATCCTTGAGTATATCAGCATGAGTAAGGAGGCTCCACAGCTACCAAGAAGAACCAGAAGAAATGTGAAGGCTGGCGTTTGTATTCTTTCCATCTCTATTTATATTATAAGGTTGGTTTATTCAGAGAATTGCCTCTAAAATTAGTGGCAATCCCTTGTAGAAATACACCCAGGCCAACAGAAGAAACTAAATTGGCAGCATCCCGCTTACTACCCAGACCCACTGTTGTGGATTCAAGAGTAATTGAAACAGCCTGAATTTCAAACTAGGAAAAGGGGGACAAAGCTGGCTTGATGTTTTGTTATTTTGCTAATTGGGCTAGAAAAATGAAAGTACAGTGTACCTACTTTATCTGAACTAAAATAATTTAAATATTAGTCTGCAGAGAGAGTAATTAGATGCATTATTGATTAAATAGCAGAAGAAAATGACAGTTTGTTAGCTGTCTGTTTTTAATGGGATGTCTGTCAAAGTTGTTAGAAATTTGATTTCCCCATTCCCTTCAGCCCCATTCTTCCATCTGGCAGCAAATCCTCATGGAAGAATCAAAAAATAACATGAGACAGACAGTCAAATAGCCTCCAAGCTTTATGGTTTTGAGGGTCCAGGATGCACAAGAAAGCACTTCACATTAGTGTTCCAGCATTGTAGATGCCCAATAGATACCCTGCAGTATCCCAGAGAAGATATCTTCTTCAGTAGCATTAACTGGCAATGATTTTCTTGCTCTGAGTTATTTCAACCTCAGTACTTTCCATTAGCTGTCTGCATCCCCATCTTGATTACCAAAAGCATAGTGTCTTCTACAAGATTAGAGAGAGGAGGAGTTAGGTTTTGGGGTTTTTGTTTTGTTTTGTTTTGTTTTTTTGCCTTCCCACAGCATCTCACTGTTCTCTCCTTTCTGCTGGACTATTTCTGGAGTGGAAAAAAAAAATATCTGCTCACCATACATAGATATGACCTTCTCAATTGTCTTCTAAATATAAATTCTTTAGTACACATTAAAATGGAGATTTCTGCAACACTAACCTGCTTTTCTCTGGCTGAAGTGAAGAGTCATTACGGCTCACATCTTTCCAGTGATGGTGAAGTGTGAAACCTTTCAGAAGCGCACTGCATTATAGGTTCCAATGAGTCAACCATGGACCTCTTTATCAATGCTTCATAAGAAGTGCTGTGTTCCTCTTCACCGGGACACAGATGATGCAGGCAGCAAGAAGACTTAAAAATATGCCATTTTATCCCAGAAAATACCTTTGATGCTCCCTGATTCACAGCCATGGAACCGTTCAACTTCCTCAACTCCTCACCACCATCCTTTGATTTCGTATCTCCAGATACCCAGATGATGACTCCAGCTCTATTTTCCCAACAACCCTGAATGTATGTCAGTACAACTGGTGTCTTCTCCCACCCTCTGCCATACACTTTCTATTCCTTGTTGCCAGCCTCCTAAAGCTGTTCATCTTATTTTCCCATCAGCATTTACCCTGGCACAGTTCAGTCACTGCGCAGAGCCTTGCAGTACCCAGCAGGGCAACATAATTTGTGCAGTAACACATTCCTGTGCATGAATATGTCACTGCCCATGAATAAGCCATTACTCCAGAGCAACTGGGAAGATGTAACTTGATGGGGAGAGAGTTAAAAAGTCCAGAAGCCAAGGTCCCTGTCCCAGGAGTAAAACTTTTGCCTGTCCAGACTGATCTCATCCCAGGTCTTTCCTCCCTGCCTGAGCTGTTCTGCCCCTCCATGACTGGGCATGGCCCCCTCGCAGCCTGGCTTGACCCCAAGAGCGGAATGACAGTCAGCATGACAATGGCCATGAGGGACAGAGGGGGAGACACTTCTGAAAAGTCTCCCTGCTCCCTTGCTCAACCTTAATCTCTGGTGTACTGAGTCATAGATTAAATGAAAGAACAAGCTCTGGGACTTCCTGGTAGAACTGCTGCCTCAGCTCCTGTATCATACCCGCTTACAACATTGAGCACAGACTGATTGCGCTCAGCAAAGGATAAAGAGATCATGTAAAGGAAGAGCAGCAAGCA
This sequence comes from Nipponia nippon, assembly GCF_047370975.1. Classification (NCBI taxonomy): domain Eukaryota; kingdom Metazoa; phylum Chordata; class Aves; order Pelecaniformes; family Threskiornithidae; genus Nipponia; species Nipponia nippon. Next base: position 50,296,731 of record NW_028262347.1, read on the forward strand.
GAGTGAAGCCAGCAAAAGTCTTACAACTGGTTTATTTGCTCTGGGCATTGTATATACAATGACAAAGGTTATGTTGCTCCTACGCTGAAGTAATAGGGATGTGAATGACACCAGCTAGACAACCAATGGTGATGATCAGCACTGGCAATACTTCCCAGCTCTGTGTCAAGACCTCGGGGAAAGTAGTGCTGATCTCTGTGTTTACTGTTCTGGGGTGTGAGAACAAGGAAGCAAAGGATGTTCATCATAGCCTTTTACTATTGACCTGGAATCAGTTTGCCAGCCGTTGATTATAAGCCAGTCAGCTTGCACAAACAGAGTAATACATAGGCAGATGCCTGGCATTGCCCACCTGCTGGAAGACCCTTCTCATTGCTGGCAGATGTGACACAACACTAGAAAGTGACATGGCCAAGCCAAGCAACAGGGATGCACCTCAGCCAGAGCAGCATGCACACCATTCCAGGGAATTCTGAGAAGTTGCTCCAGAGCTTGCAAATAACACTGCAGATCACTGTTACTTGAACATACATGTCTTTAGTTTAAAAATAATAGACTAAACTAAATAAACAGATTCCACAGTGAATGCAGCAGAAGGTGCAGAAATGTATGCATTTGCCCTTCAGACAAGGGCACGTTTGCCTTCAAACTTTGTCTGAAGTTTTGGACACAAGTGTTATTTCTTCTAAGCCCAGGCGTAACAGGACCGTTATTTGCATCATCACCATGAAATAGCAAGGAGACCCAGGAAGAACACAGCCAAGAGCAGAAAGGGAAAGGGAAATGACATATAATGATACAGTGATTCAAAACCTGTGCAGGGGCTAGCAACCAGAGCTTGAAATGAATCATAAAACAAAGATAAGACTTTGAAGTGGTGAATGTGATCTGAAAAAGTAGTGGATTGTTAAGACACAGAAGTATGATGCGAATAGAGTGAACGTCAAAGGACAGCTTGGTACCATGTATAGCATGGAACATAGCTCATTTCTCTGTTTTCTTGGTCTGCTCCTCACAAATAAACTCTAGAAACTTATGCTAAGGCAAATAGCTCCAGCTCCAGAAGAATAATTTCCTGACTTCTGCACAAGAGTTCATAACTCAATAGGTGAGAAAAATGGAAAAAACCCAACCACAAAACCCTCTCAGCAACAGAATAGAAGAAGAGCTATACCATTTTCAGAAATCAGGAAGAAGTAGGACAAAACAAATCTTTTTGCATATTTTGTAAGGGATTTTTGAAAATGTATCTTAGAGCACTCTAGCAAAAACTCCTATACACATGCCAACATGATGGCTTTTAATAATGAAAGGAGAAGCTAATCCAACCAATTTCTTACAGTGCAAAATAGAAAACTTGCTAACAATTTATTATCGGGAGCTTTACTTCTATTGCTTCTTTTAACGTAGATTGCTCAGTTATTTAAACAATCTACCTCATGATCTTTAAGGAATTTAGTTCGCAGACTCACATACAATTGTCCTACTGATTTAACATCTAACTGACTGCAGAACACGACCTAAAATCATTGACACTTCACTTCCTCTTTTTATTCTGTCTTTTTCTAAAGCAATACATATATACAGGCAGTTCTGAGTATAGCTGCCTAACCATATTTAACATCTTTCACCATGGTGTTCATCTTAGGATATTATTACTTTGGAAGTATGTGTGGTTTCACAACAAAAGATACCATATTGTAAAGTATTCCTAATACACATAGATATAAAAGCAATTTCATTAGCCAGGAGAATTTTTTTTTTTTAAATGTAAGTTCTTTCTTAGTACAGAGGAAGAAACATGATGAAAAGGACTAAATTCCCTGGATCAGGGAATCTAGATTTACTCTCCATCATTTCCTATATATAGCAGTAGAGTCTAGTGGACAAATAAGACTGCCAAGTAATATCTCCTTTTACAGGCTACTGTAAAGCATAACTCTGTTTGCTTCAAAACACACATGATCTTATACAGTGTTTAAAAGATGATTTAAGAGATCCTCTCTCATCCCTTAAATTTTTGGTGCAGAAATACATACACACAGTTCTGCTTTCAAATACCTCTGAGAAATGCCATACAAAGAAATTTTACAAGCTTAAATAGAATAAACTAAAGTCAAGGTACTATACCAAAGTTTGTTTTAAGGAGGGTAGATAAACTGTGTCTTTGGCACTCAGTTAGGTTCAAGTATGGCAAACGCCTTGTTTATGATGCAAAGTACTAGGCTGATTTGTCCAGCACAAATAAAAATTGCAAATTCAGCAAAGTTCTCCCTCAGCAAAGAGGAAGGAACATGATAAATGAAGAAAGCACCCCAGTCATACATAAGGGAGTCTGTGCTTAACGCCCCCCCCACCCCCATTCTTTTGTGCACAGGCAGTATTTGTAGTTTCAGCCATATTCAATAGTAAATTCCAACTATTCTGTATATCAACGACACAAGGCAGCTGAGAACTTGGCTTAACTAATGAGTCTGGTCTCCATCAAAATGGATTAGTTCAAATGTAATGAGATATGGCTCCGAAAGTACAGTCTGATATTTAGACCCCAAAATTTAAGTCTGCAGATGTCTGCTAATCCACTAAGCAATTGAGCATCATAATAGTCAAGGCAGGCGCTCGTTTCTGTTGCTCACACATGTCCTAGGACATCTAAGACATCCACACAGGCTGGCAGATGTGGCACAGAGCCTGTAGGAGATCCATCTCTTTCTGAAGCCCCAGCAGGTTATCCCAGGGCACCTCCAACGTACCAGATGCTTGTGTGTACAGATAACTGGATCAAGTCTGTAGACAATAGAGCCAGTGAAGCAGACTCAGGTCACAAGCCAGGGGAGCTCAGCTGTGTGAGGCCCACGTCTTTCTAAGCTGAAGGCTGGGTGGGATTCCCTATCACATCTCCAAAAACTCCAAAACTATGGTTAGGCATCCAAATTGAGCTTTAGGTCTATCTTAGGCTAGGAAGAATCACTTTCTAGGGTCTTCTGGCTGCATTGAGCCAATTTCTATTGACTGTAGAAGGAGCCTATACACCTGCCATGCATGCAGACACTTTCCTATAGACAGGAAGTTTAGTTTTGATCCTGAGTTGAATCCCATCCTTTAAAACTGGCGAGGAACAGACACAGCAATCAAACTCTTCCATTGTCAGCAACTCACTATTGTTAATACCTGAGAAAGCAGAGCCAATGAATAGAAGATACAGAGATTTAATTTGAGAGAGAAAGCAAATTTTAGTGTAAGGTATGAAGCTGGAACCAATGCATCTCAGGGGTTTGGATTAGATATAAGTCTGGGGGAGAGTTACATAGTTGAGGAGTAGAACATTTCCCAATACCCAGGCAAAACACTTATATTCCATTCTTGCATCTGCTAGAGAGGATTTGAACCTATATTTTTTACTACTGGGATACTATTCTAAGAATCAAGCCATCATGTGTGCTATTATTCTTTCCTCCCAGAGTCACTGCTCTTTGTATGGACGCATTAAATATTTACTGATTCTAAGAGTAAGAGAAGGATTACATTTAACAGTGATTGGGGCACTCAGTGAATGAAAGACCTCTGCTGCAGTTCATGTGCTGTATCAAGTGGAAAACAGCTTTGAACTTAACTCAGTAGACAGAGAGCAGAAACTTTTGTTTTGTTTTGATTTTTTTTTAAATGGATATCAGATTTATCAATAACACAAATCAGTTTGATTGAAACTGCAGACAACACATTATGAACATGACCTATTCATCCTCACTTTGACTTGCTGTTTTTTCAAATGCATTTGGCTTAGCTCAATTACCATGAAAAAGCAGTGGAAGCAAAATTAGGAGAAAACTCAAATAAAATTCTCTACTGGCTGCTGACAGCTGTGTAGCCAAAAGGGAGTACTATATGTTAGTGAGATCTCCCTTAAAAAGGCTCAATTCACACATGGAGTGAAGTATAAAACATATTTCTAAAAGTTCCTTTCAAGCCAGCAAGAAGGTAATCTCATTAGTCTGGGATAAAAGACTTCTGAGAAAAACACTAACAAAACAGTAGAAGCATCCACTTTCCAGGATACCCACAAGATTTATTTATGATTGATCTGGCAACTATGTATCTTTTAAAGATAAGATCCTCCTCAAATTAATGGGAATGTTTATCTGTTCAACATATCATACAATACCTAGAATATGTAGTGAGCTCTTTTTCTATACATACACAGTGCAGAAAAAACATGGTAATTTGTAAAGCAAACAAAAAGAGATCTGGGTTTTGTGTACAAGACCAGTATCTTAAATTAAGATATCACATGCTAAATGATATGTTGCCCACAAGCATGACTTATTCTCACACAAGTGAGAGCCTTCCACCAGAAAACTGTCCTTACGATTTCTATATTCAGCAGAGGCCAAGAGTAGTATATTTGTCCTTCGGGACGAACTATTGAAAGCTATTAAGAAGCTATTGAAAAGCTTCAGAAGGAACTATTGGAAACCACTGCACAAGGGATGTTTTCAGTGTCACCAAAAACTGACTTAGTTCTTATCTCCTTTTTCTCCTGGTTGAACAATGAATATTTGGCAATGTGTAGGGAAAGAAAGCAAAGATGCACATCAAGTGCTGGGTGGAAATCCCAGAAACAGATCTCAAATTAATAGCTCCTGAAGTTATAGTAATATTGACAAAGATGCACACTATTATATTTATAATAAACATTTCCATCATTTACTTTGTCAGATACTGAAAGGAAATGAAAAAGCAAATACTGTGCAGCTTGCAGACTACTTGACAGCAGATAGGAATTTTGTACTTTTGGTTTGATGATGGGTGGATCTTTTGAAAAAGTATGACTGGTCATGTTTCCCAAAAGTGAACAAGAAGCATTTGCTAAAATACAGGGCTATATGCTACAAAACTCCTGGGCTCTGTCACCGAGTCCCATTAGGAGTTAGGAGTAATTTTCCTGGACACTGTTGGATTGTTCTTGGACTTTATTGGTTCCTGAAGAACATTTACATGTCGATGCATGATGCATTGAAGACGTCAAGTGTCATTGCATAGCCTTCTTGCAAACAAGATTGCTCATTACCATAGCTTGTTGATGAAGGTTTGCAGCACGGTTTGTAAGGGCTTTGCTCCCAGTTTTATCCTATTACAGTACAAGTGATTTCTCTAATTGGAATCCTCTTTCTTTAATTGAACTTAATTGTGACAGCAGTTGCTGCGATGATATACAGTTGTGCAAAGTTTAGGATATTGATTACATTTTTGGCTTTTTATCAAAGAGTCCAGATGAAGTTGTTTTTACTGCAGAAAAGGAAGAAAAATATAGAAATCCAGCCTTTGAAATAAGAAAGAAACATTCAACATTTCAAGGTCAAGTGCATATGTGGGAAGCCAGTAAAAGTTCTGCTTTTCATGCCCGTTGGCCCCTTTTATGAAATTACTGCTTTGCATTTGCCCTCTGCTTTTGATGTCTTCCCCATGATGTTTTGGCTGAAAGCAGGAAGTAGAGCAGTGGGTGAAAGCTCACACACACAGGGAAAAAAAAAGTTAAAACATTTTCCATGGTCAGAGGGGGTTGGGGTTTGCACAGAGGACAGAGAAAAGTTTAATGTAAAATGTGGCGAATCCAAAACCAGTTGTGCCCACCTCTAGGTGTAACCAAAACAGAGCAGGCACATTAAGTTCAGTTCCACTGAAAACACAGACCAAGCACAAAATGGAAAAGGGCAACACAGGATGGTGAGGGCTTCAAGTGATGCGGAGAGAAAATTCCACAGGAAAGTATTAGTGTGAACATAAGCCAGCTGTGTTATTTAATGATGGGAAGCAGGTCCTCTGTGTGCTCAACTTTTTATATGTTTTCTTGTAACGGCCAAGCATTCCGTTCGGGCAGTATTCACAGTTTGCAGAGCCACTCGTAAGGCTGCAGATTTTCAGTGAAAAGCCATTAAAGCAATGCGGTTCTCGCTTTGCAATAAGCACGGATGTTCTTTGTTTCATGTTTGCTTATGCTGTACGTCTCTGTTGCGGTTTCATATTCTTTTAATTTTGGTAGATTCTGATTAACCATGAAACTTAAGAAATATGGCTGGAACTGAGATTCAACTCGTTTTGATACCTCAAATCCCCTTGACGCTCAACAGGCCTGCAGAAACTCCTACAAGAGTCATCTTCAGAGTAAAAATACTGCCCAGCAGCCCACAGATACTGTCCAGACTCCATCCTCCTCTCTCTTCCATTTAAAACACTTAGCGTGTACAAAGACCAGAAACCAGACACGTCCCCCAGCTAGGATCGCCTCCTCCAGAGAGAAATCACTGGCTTTGATGGCATTGCCTTCAGTTTCCCTACCACCTTCCCTCTGCTGCCTGATAAAGAGAAAGTTCAACAGCCGTGAGCCTGGGGCATTACGGCTCCCTTTGTGCTGTTTAGGCAGAAAGAAAAGGTATGACCTGTCCTAGTTTAAGCTCACCTATGAATATGGCACTGTATGTTTCCACACCAGGTGGATACTGTGGTAATCATAGCCTGAGTAGAAAAAAAAAAAACACTGTGCGGCTGCAAACCTCCTTTCTGTTACAACCTCTTGTTTTCAGGTGCTTGTATCTATGACAAACAGCTGCCTACAGGGTTGAGTTTTTCCAGACAAAGTCATTGTTCAAAAGGTAAGCAGTTATATTCAAAACTAGGCACAAAAGCATTGCAGAATTATTATCTGAGAGGTGAGAGGAATTGTAAATACCCCTTCCTTTCTCACAATAAAAAACTACTTGGTCTCCTTTTGACTAATTCTATAGCTGAGCTGGCTGATGTTTGGCACTCAGTATGTTTAGCTTATACATACTTAAGCCCCTAAGCCTTCCCCTCAGGAAGGCTAAGGTACAGTTTGGAAAGAAATATTTATGGACTGTATACTGGCAACAGCAAGAACATAGATACCAAGAGAAGAGCTCTGATAAAGCAGCAGGCACAATACTCTGATAAGTATGCTCCTGGTGTAGCTACCCAGTCCATACTGGGACACAAACCAGTGACCACCAGCGAGCATTTGGCAGTGCCTGACAACACCAAAGTTCAAGTCTGTGCATGTATTGGATTGTGACTGAAGAAAAACTGGTAGAAATGAATACATATATGGAGCTGCAATGCTGATCAAAGCCTGCAGAATGCTTTTAGTTTCTTATATATTGATACTATATGTGCCATGATCCTTATATGAGTCCTCAGGCACAAGCAGACATGCTGTAAGGCTCACACAGCTGGTTGAAGTTAGAAGGTCAGTCTGTGAACTGCAGAGGTTAAGGAAGAGGCACCCTTTGGCTGGGGCACCCCCTGCCACAGAGATGGTAACTCCCAGCGAAATAGCAGGCAGGCTCTGCCAAGGGTGGAGACACGGTCAAGCACTCCAGCAGGGTTTGCAGTGGTTGTTTTAAGGTACACATACAAGTACAGTGCATAATATTTCTCCAATTACTTTTAAATGAAATGTCAAAATATCTTTGACAACACAGTGGTGGGGATGAAAAAAGCAACAGAAAATAAATATGGGCCTCAAAGAGCTCTCAGTAGCTGGGAGGCACATGGAAGGCAGCTCATTCATCTCCCAGGTTGGAGAGGAATAGTTCAATGAGCGTTCGTTGACCAGCAAAGATAAAGAAGTCATTATCCCACTCTACTCAGCGCTTGTCAGGCCACACCTGGAATACTGCGTACAGTTCTGGTCCCCGTTATACAAAAAAGATGTGGACAGGCTGGAGGGGGTTCAGAGAAGGGCCACCAAGATGATCAAGGATCTGGGAAGCCTGCCGTATGAGGATAGGCTGAGAGAGCTGGGCTTCTTCAGCCTTGAGAAAAGGATGATTAGAGGCGATCTCATCACCATGTACCAGTATTTAAAGGGTAGCTAGAAAGAAGATGGAGACTCCCTTTTTACAAGGAGTCACATGGTGAGGACAAGGGGTAACGGGTACAAGTTACTCCCAGGGAGATTCTGATTGGACACGAGAGGAAAATTTTTCACAATGAGAACAGTCATTGGAATAACCTCCCCAGGGAAGTGGTTGACTCTGCTACACTGAACACGTTTAAGACTCAGCTGGACATGGTGCTGGGCCATCTCGTCTAGATTGTGCTCTTGCCTAGAAAGGTTGGACTAGATGATCCTTGAGGTCCCTTCCAACCTGGTATTCTATGATTCATTCAGGAACAATTGTGTGTGTGCGTGCATGTGACATTATAACCTGACACGACACCTGCATTTTTCTCTTTAATATCATGTAATCAACTTCCCACTCTAAAAGTTACAGGATGTTGCATGTGCACGCCAGTGAAGAAGCATAACTATTCATGCCAGTGAAGAAGCATAACTATTCACGCGTGTAGGCTGGAGTTCATGCCTGCTGGAAAGACTAAAGAATTGCTGAGGATCTGACAAGTTTAGGGAACTTTAACTGACCTAATTAAGTACAATACCACCCCCCCTTCCCTGCTCCTTTTTTATTTCTTTCCCAAGGAGACATCACCTCAGGGAAAGTTCTCCGATTAATAAGTTCTCCTAACTTCAGAGATAGAGAGATTGTATTTCCAGCTGAAAGCCTGAGTTACTAGGGAGGCTGGAACTGAAACTTGTTTCAGCCTGTAAATCACAGGACTATGTGCCATGGGCCAAGCTCTGTTTTGATTTGGTACAGCGTAAAGAGATTCCTATCAGACTGCCCCATATAAACATCCAAAAAAGATCACATTTCTAACCCCACAGCAAGAAGCAGATGTAATTTTCCATGATTCATTTACGGGTTAAAAAAGTCAATGGAAGTGTTACAAAATGTTCAGTGCAGTTCAAAAATAACTACCAGCTATACATTAAGCAACCCTCTAAAAACATGATAACTTCTGGGAATGTCAACCAAAGAGTGTACAGACTGGTTGGTAAATTGCCTCTGTGTCAAAAATAACGAGTGTGTTTGTTGAGCAAGGTCATTACAGTAGTTCAAAATTTGTGGTCAGCAGCAGCATGCTGGATGTTGCTGAGTCTGCAGTTTTGTGGCAATACAAATATCAACAGACTGGCCAAGTAGTGCAGAGTCAGTTTTTGTAACTGAGCACTGCAGGATATGTTCAAGACTCTGATTTATTAGAAACTTCATCAGCAGTTGGGTTAGGATTTCCCCATATAGCCTTTTGAAGTGCAAATGTGAACAAAATTACACTACATTGCAAAACCAATGTTTTATCCAAAGCTTTGCATATGATTTTGATTTAAAAATGCACAAGTCTGAACACATTCCTTGGAATGTTTGTTTGTTTTTTCCAGCTGGAGATACACTCAGATCCAAGTACATCAAAAGATAAAGTAGCTTCGCTGAAATTTCTCCAGGGAAAAGACATAGTAATTCCAACTATTGAGAGAAACTGGTAATTAACATGAGATGAGGTGTATTTGGCAGCAGCAAAGTACATTTCTGGCCCTCTATCATATCTGTATATCTCATAGTCATTGCTGAACTTTATTATTACAACAATCTTATGAAGAATGGCCTTATTTTTCTAGCACAGTGTGTATTTTATGTGTATGGGAACTGATAAAAAGATCTCAAAAATTAGTTTTGGGGGTGGTGAAGGAAATCAGCATCTTCTCGTGGTTAATTCCATGTGCAGTAAAGAATAGAATCTGCTGAATTACTTAATGTGAACTATTCACCCAGCTGTAGCTAAATAGCAGTAAAAATATCAGAAATCTTACATCCAGCCAGGAATCGTGACAGGAGCATTTCCTAACATCTCTACCCTTTGCTTCCTCGATCCTCTGGAAAAATCCAGAAGACTTTTTTAACGAGATGTTTTTCCTATAATCTAGCTATAACTGTCTATAAAATGATTTAAAATTAAACAATATACGCTAGGTAAATGTCATTTCTATTGTAATCTTCTAAAGTTTCTGTAGAATCCTGTTAGCTTCCATTCTATTTTGATTTTTCCACAGAAGCATGCCCAACCCCAAGTAAAAAACACCCCTATTTCCATAAAATGTATGTTCCTGACATTCATAACCACAACTTCACTGTCTCACCCAAGCAGCAGTCAAGTGACTAATATCCTTTCCTTTCAGTTCCTCACTCCACTGGATGCCTGTTCCAGATTTCTTAATCACGTAAGCTTATTTTATGAGGTTCTCAAATGAACATTTTGTGCAAGTGAAAATCTAAGTGCAGTATGCCTTGCTGTGTACTTTTAAACATGAGCTTTTGAAGGCTTGAGGGGTGGCAGGGAAGCGATAAAGGGCAGGCGAGAGGCAAGAGGGAGTCTCTGCGTGCCGGTGATAGAGCTGGTACGGATGTCAGTCCTGTTCATGGGGCCTACACTCGCAGCAACAATGTACCATTGTCCATTCAGCTTGGATCATTTAGCTTACTAAGTAAAACTGCCAGACAAGATTGGTTGTTTTTTTCTGCCAGCAGGTAGAGGATAGCTCTGTCCTCACTGAACCACAAATAGTACCACCCAAGGACGATGCTGAGGAAACACGATATATAGGAAGAAAAAACAGAATGCTTCAAGGATTTTAATTTGGGGCTGAGACAAGTTTCAGGAGTATGAATTACCACTTAGTTAAGAAGGGAGCAGGAAACGAAAAGGGAGAAATGGTTGAAAACAAAAATGTCATTCTAACATTGGGATTAGTTTACGGGTTTGAGGTGTTTGGTTTTTTTTTTCCTTTTTAAAAGCTAAACATGAAAGTTCTTCTTCAAACAGTCAGCCATCTGCCCTTTACTGGGTTTTAATGCAGCTCCTGAAATCTGATCTGAATTCATATAGGCAATAGTGTCCTTTGAAGTTAGCAAGCACATAAACACAAAAGCTTTATCAGTAGGGCCATTCATACAGCAGTAAGTGATTGTAGAGTAAATTCATGCAGCCACAGCCTGTCCCAGCACAAAAAACATTCCCAACAAAGCATCTAATTTTGAGGATCGGATCCCACTCCCTGAGCACACACAGTCTCCAGTTACCCATGTGACGTGTTGGGCACCAAATAGGAACAAGAGTGGGATTGACCCTGTGACCTCTATGACAAGCTGCAGGGCTGTTACACAGGCGTCTGTGGCCTGAGTCACTCACTGATTATATAGCAACAACAGTGCGCTGAAGCTTTAAAAAGATCTAAAAACAAGGTTCTTGTTGTGTGGTTCAATAGCTACACAGCACCAAAGAGCCTGGCAGGGTCTGCTTCATAGGATGGTGCAGGTCAAACTGATCTGTGGTCTGTAATTTTAGCCCTCTGCCCAGCACAACGTAGCAACAGTCTCTTTTAGATGGCTCTTCTGAGAGACCTCCTACCCACAACTTCCTTCCTACAGCCCAAATTAACAACAGTTTCTATCAACGTTAACATAGTTCAGAATGTCTACATAATAATATAGAGTAATATAGAGAACTATAGAAGAATATAGAATGTCAAGAAGTGTCCAGTTAATCTCTGGGGTGTCCTACACCATCAGGAAAACCTGCAGGTTTCCCCTAAGTCATCAGGATGTTAAGCAGAAGAACGTCCCTCAGATCTGCTTGCCTTATCTCCCAGCTCCCATTTAGCCTGTCAGGATTGTCGCCTGCTAGAGACATTCTCAGATGAAACAATTAGCTCAACATCCTTATTTCCATCCCCATCTCCATTTTTCCAGCTATACTTCCACCTCTGGATATGTCACCGTGTAAAGAAAAGAGTCACAACTTTATTACACCACAAAGCCAATTAGATACGTGCTGTCTGAGTACAATATTTCCTATCATGGCCAGACATGGCACAATTTACATGAAATTGTGGCAGCTCCAGGATCACATCATGTTGGGTTTTCATACAGTTTTTTTTGTCTTTCTGTATAACTGCAATTCCCCAGCAATTGCAATATAAGTTTCTAACATGGCAGGCGTTCTTATCTTTAGGTTTCTCCTGAAAAATTGTCAGCAGGTGATAACTCATGATTCATTAGTGCTGTTCTGCAGTTTTGCTGTTCCCATCTCAAATCACAGTCTGATTCAGCAATCTTCTTCTATGAAACACTTTATTATTTTGATAATATTTTCCAACTGCTTGATGGGAAATAATAGGAACTAGTGGTTACTCATCTAAAGCTGTATTTCCTTCCAAATTACCTAAACTCAATCTCATGTCAGACATGAACTTTTCCTGAAAACTCTGTCTAGCTACCTAAAATTGGATATGCATGGCAATACCTCCTCTTAATAATATCTCAGGAAACTGGGAACAGTTTAGGACAACTCCAGCATTCATTTTATCTCTAGGTAACAAACAAATTGGTAATTATGTTTTTCAATACATCAATACTTCCTTTGCCAACAAAAAGGCCCCTTTGCTTTATTTGGACTATATTTCTGTCATAGACAGCATATAAATAGTTTCCAGGCTCTCACTGTAATTTTGAAACCAGTATAAAATATATCCAGCCCTGCACATGGCTTTTTCCTATTATTAAATGATTTTCATATGACATGTTAACATATTTTTCTGTTGCACACTGGCAATTGCAAGATGCACAAAAAAGAAAGTCATGTCTAGGATTAACATGCAAGTGATCAAAAGATCTGGGGATACACTGACCTGGGTAATTTTTTCAGGAAGAACTTTGTCTCGATGGCATCTCGTATAATGATTTGTCTGAGACTTGAAGGGGAATTTATAAACTTGACATGGTCAAAATATAACTCAAGAGTTTTCCCAAGGCACTTCTATACATTTATCGTCTCTCTCAAGTTTGTATTTAGTTCATAGTTGAAAAAAACCTAACCTCTGTATCCATGGAAGAGGCTTACCAGATCCTTTTGGCAAAGACAAAAGAGGCTTGTAGATATTTTTAGCTAAAGTAGACCTCTTACCAAAACAAGCAGAAAAAAGTGACATTTTCACATCTGTGGATTTAGGCCCCAAGCAAGAAACTTCCCTTTTTTTTTTGTTGGGGGTTTGGTGGGGTTTGGTTTGGGTTTTTTTAGTGATAGCTCTTTCAGAGCAATGCACCAATATTCTTCTTTGTGTTGTCCAGGGACAAGTTCTTCTTTTGATTATCATTCCTTATTGTCCCCTTTCTGTAAAGTCTTGAACACACTCGTTCAGTTTCTCAAAACCTGCCCACTGAGGAACTATATCCCATGTTGATTAGATACCTTTGCACAATAATGCTTTCAGGTCACTGATTTGGGCAACCGGATTAGCATAAATGTTCCCATATTCTGCTCCAAAGAGCTGTTGTGTCCCATCCTGTCTGCTGGGGCAAGTATGAGGTGCTAGCTTCAGCTTCACAGTGATCTGCTTATACTCTGGTATGTTAATTTTTCTTTTTTTTGTACCTTATTTTTGCTACAAGGTATGTACCTTTTTGTTTGTCTAGGTTTAGGCCAGCCAATCTGGTTCTTTCCAGAGCTGCTCAGAGCCTCTGGTCATGCTCTTCCACTATTTTTTCATCGATCGAAATCTCTCTTTAGACCATCAAGACTAGTTGCATTTTCTACTGAAACAACTCAAGTGCCTAAGCCAACCCAAACAGGAGCTTGAGGAACCTGGTGCTAAACATGAAAACCCTCTGCGCTGTTTCCCTCATGGCACCTGACAGCACCCTCCTGGTGCATCAAGCATATGAAAATATTTAGCATCAGCCATTTTTGAAAAAATCTTTTTCTTTGTAGGTAGAGGTAAAATGTCCTCTTTCTTAGGTATTTGTTTAAGTATTTGATCCTATAAATAAGCAGCTGTTTCTATCTTCCCTTCCCCCAGTTATCTCTTCATTCAAGATACACCCAGAAATTTCAGACTTCAGGTGAAGTACACACCACATTGATGAATGCTTCTGCTCCTACTCTCTATTCACAAATACTTAACTGTACAAAGAACTGCCTGTAAGGACTGGAGCTTACGGAGCCTAGTGATCCTGCTCTTACCTCCCAGGTGTTTTTCATTGGAGTCTTCCTACACTACTTTGCAAATTTGCTTCCTTGCAAAAGCCAACCCTCACACATACTGCTCACAAGATCTTGACCTTGCCATTGATCATCATCAAATAAAGTCTGCCCTGTTTGGAAGGAGTAATGTCAAGTATTACAGTTAATCTTCTCCTCTGCCCAAGGACTGCTTTGAGTAAGAGAAAGAGGTGAAGTCTGGACTGAGGGACCCACAGATGCTTCTGAGCTGTTGGCTGCAGCCAAGTATCGACTTCGTTTTAAGTGAAGTCCAAATGTGCACCCGGCTGTCCCCTCCCTCCCGCATTGCCAAGCATTCTGGTTTCACAGGAATGCAACCTGGACACGTGTGCTGAGCCAGTGTATCTGTGTGGCATTGCCTTAACAGAGACAGGCACTCTTGAATTAGGGCTGCGAGAGCACTGAGATATTGGCGTATGGCTCTCCTCCTCCCAAAGGACATGTCTTCCCCCAGCAACATGACTCCACAACCACTCATATGAGGTCCTGCGCCTGCGGGTCAGAGTGGTCTTGAGGTGCACTGAGTAAGGCAGGAGGGAGAGCTGTCTGCCAGCCCCACAGCTCACGGCCTGATGGCAGTAGCCTTTTGCCCACCTTTTTCACAGAAAACCTGGGACATAAGATACTTCTGCTTCAGGACATCCTGGCTCTTTTTTTACGTTCACTGACGTCATAGGGAGACAGAGCCCAAGCTGTGGATTTGCACCAAGTGAGCCAGAGACTTCTATGTGGGGATGCAAGACAGTTAATGGTGTTTCTGGATTTTGACAGAAGGCTCAGCTGTTATACAAATGCAGCCAATATTTCTCAGATGTTGGCCCTCCAGGCTATGGAATATATCCTGGCCTGTGTTTGTGGGGAGTTCAGCATGAGAAGGGTCTCTGTGCGAGCCAAGGCTTCAGGACAATACCATAACAAACACAGAAACAGATAGCGATCACAGCATGTTAAGGCATTTTCCTCACCGCTGCAAGAAACGTGCACTTTGTGATGGTAAAAATCAATTGTTACAAAATTAGAAACAGGAGAGTTGCCCATGGAGCTGGCTGAGCCATCATCGTGCAAGGAGTGGGGAGAAAGGAGCAGTCGCCGCTCCTTTTTCCAGTTAGGCAGAGGACTTTGCATTCAGAATGCCTCCCTGGTCATTTATAAAAGCTTTGTGTAAACAGAACCAACAGATTTTCTGATAACCTCAACCGAAAATTATTTCTTCCTTTTCTGCATTTGTTGTAAGGAGGTATGCGCTCCCCTGAGCAATTCATGCTACCAAGAAATAAAAGCTGTTTATTGGGTATGTAAAACTTTCCAAAGAAGAAATGCCCATCAAGCCCAGCCAGTCCTGGCCACTGGTATATGACAAATTCTTCTCTTCTGCCTTGAAAGCCCTTTATATTTGTGTGAATTTCCAAAGGCAGGCCATGAATAATGTCAGACAGTGAAGCCAGGTACAGAGTTTTCTTCTCTGAGATAATTCAGAATGGGTCTTATCATTGCAAGTGTATTTTTGCCAATTACTGTGTTTCAGTCTCTAGGCAAGGGCATGGCCAAAGCTCAGTCACTCCAGTAGCTCCCCAGAGAATGCCATAAACAAAACGCTTGCTGGACACAGCCCATAATGTTGGCAGAACAAGCAGAAACAAAAGCAGACAACTACCACTATTTCATCTGCTTTGTCTTTCCCTTTGATGAGTGCTGGTGGGGTGTGTGCATACATGCACGTTTGCGTGTGTGGGCATTTAGAGGCCCCTGCTCACAGGGGGACACAGCCAGCTGCTTTCGCATGGGCTGCCAGGGTGTCCACACCAGGAGCAGCTCCCCAAAGCAGGAGGGCAGAAGTCAGCGAGGCCCCGACTTGGGCACTCCTGCCCTGGGGCCACAGCCTGCGTACAACTGGGGCCAGACTCATGGGTAGGTTTCCTATTCCATAAACTCTGGGTTTTGTTCCCTGATGTTCATCGGCCAGCAGTGCCCGTGACCAGGACAGCCTCACAGAAGGCAAGCCCACGTGTAAACATTCATCAGCAATTAGTTCAGAAGTGGGTTAACATCAAATACAAACACCTTGATTCCTTACCATGTGTTATTATGGACTTAACACCATCAGTTCTTATTCATGCTTGTGACCAAAGCAGGACTCAACAGTTCAGGCTGAAACTGCTTACCAAGCAGACCGTCTCAGTATTGCACTTGGGAGATGCTCATTTGCGGATTCCTGGGGATGCAGGAACAGTGGTTCTTGGACTGGCACTGGACCCGCTCGCACAGACCACCCAGGCCATGCAGGGGGTTTGAGGTTAACAGCATAACACAGCAGAAGGTAGCACTTGTTTCTTCCCTAGCAGAGTTCAACATTAGACCCATGCCAAAATGGCTGGTTGTCTAGTTGGATCATTGCAGTCATGGTCCTCTTATAAGCACTCTTTTCTCTAGAAGCGGGATACTAGTTCACTTGTACGACAACACCTAATTGCAGAGTCCTGTCATCATCTTTTCTTGAATAACTGATTGGAAGGTATTTGTCACAATCCCTTTCACCAGGATTCAGAGGTGAGGGCTAAGAAAGAACAAAGTCAGTTATGCCATAAACCAATGCAAATCTATTAGGTGGTAGAGAAGCCTGTGAGGAAAATTTGACAAGAGCAACCAGACCTTCCAAAGCGAACAGTCAAAACACAAGTATATACACACTGGTATTAAAATGAAAATGCCTCAGAATCTTGTGTAAGGGCTATTATAGCTGCTACAGATATAAGGACATAAGACGTCAATTGATATATTTAGGGACTGATCATTAGATACCTTGTAAATGACCTGCAATAGTGCCTTAAAATTCAGAGTCAAGTCTGCAGGCCCATGAAGCTGTTTACAGATTTTAAATGCCCTTCTGAAAAATCAGTGCTGATGAATGCTGCAATCCTTGTGACAGAAACAAAACCAAGGCATTACAAAGATTTTTGCAATACCCTAATGTTGCCAGTATGCCATGTAACTTCATTTTTGAGATAATATTGATCTTTCGGTCTACACTTATAGTGCTAGAAATGGAATTTATATACAATGGAAAGGCTTTACTGTTGACTTCCCCTCTGACTATAAATCTAATCAACACGTATTTCAGGAAAATCCTGAACAAATGACAGAGAGAGTCTGCTGTGCTTGATACCTGTTGCCACCATTAATCAAGACTGTGTATTCTTCTAGATAAGCAGTACAAATGGTATGAGAAGCATACATGGCAGTGAAGAGGTAGCTGTAAAAAGCTGTGTCTGACTGCAAAAGCAGAATAACTCCAAGCATTCTGTGTTCCTGTAACAGACTAACACCTCCCAGATTTTGGCCAGCTTTGGATTCCAGTACGCAGGTATAACACATCCATTTTGATCCTCTGACTGCACATTTTCCCCAGTGGCTGTGTTTGCCTATGATAGCTTTCTTTTCCTGTTTATAAGGATATGTTTTCAGACTCTATTGTGAATTTATCAGTAGGAGTTGTTCATTTTCAATACTGCTTAAGGTGAACGGCTTTCCCTTCTCTTGTCCTTTCAAAACAGTTGTACTTTTTTCCAAAGGAAGCACAGCTATGACCCAACTTATAGCCGTAGGTAATTTTTGTGGTATTACGTCGCTCTTCCAAGAGCACGCGGGCTCATAAGTTTATATGGTATGTGTTTCCTCACATTAGCATGCAACTGTGTTGTTAGAATAACATCATTTCTGCACTTATTTTTTGTGCTCTCACATTTACATTGGAGATGGTTCAAACTTCTCCTGCAAGGAGGCGTCCTTCAGTGTTCCTTTCCAATCCTTCACCAAATATACAGAACTGTGAATGGTGTATTTCCAGTTGTGAGCCTATTGTTGTTTTTTTTTTTAAGTAGTTGCATTGTTACAAGAAAGCTTCTGTCTGTGATTTCAGTCTAACAATGGCTGTGATGTATCTGAGTTGTGGGTGCCTTATGTCTGAGTGTGTTTAACAGGCCATCACATTTTTTGATGTTTGGTAAGTCGGACATGTACAATAAGCAGATACAGGTGCTTACATTAACTACTTTAAGGCATTTAGAATGGGTCAACATCTTTGATTCATCTTGGTGCCCAGTTCCTCACATGTGCTGATTTTTCTCACTCTCTCTATCCCAAGCAAACTGTATTACAACAGTCATACCTACTCCACCTTACATAAAGCTACTTAGTGAACATGCAGTTCTAGAATGAGAAAGACATGGTTTGGGTTTGTTCTGGGTTTTTTACAAATTTTTTCATGATTGATCTTTTATTTCATAAAGGCAGAGGCCAGAGAGAACTGATCACCTCTGAACAACTGAAATGTGGGCTGAATATATTGCACCCCACAGAACCAACAACTTAAAAATGTATTCCCTCAAATGGCTATCTAAATCTTCATTAAACTATATCTCTTCCCATTCCTCTACCAAAAAGAAAAGGAAATAAAATAATAATCAGGTATTGCCAAACTGCACTAATTGTATTAGCCGAAAGAAACCACAGTATGTTGGATGCCTTTAGAGACCTGGTCTGAAAGAAGCCTAACAGATGAACTGATGCTTCCTAGTAAGCATATAGGAAGTTTAATTGTTGCCTTGCCAAGTGTTTATACCAACTAATCACTAAACTGTAATTTACCTGTTTTGTTATTATCTTGAATTTGCCAGATTAGAGTTTGATTTTGTCAGACAGTCTAAACCTAATGTTCTCTAACCCAAGGACCTATGCTAAGATGAAAGGATGCAGAGCAGGGATCATTACAACTTCTCTTCACATTCTTCATCTCGAGTTCATCACAAGCTGCCAATAAGATGAACCTTGTTTTTATTTCAGAAAACCAGCAAACTAATTGCCAGATATTTATGATCTATATGGATACAAATCTTTATGAAATATAGTCTCAACTTGGAAGGTTCTCTGTTCATGGTTGATTCACAGTGCATAGTTAATGCCTAATTATTTCATTGTGCCTTTTACCAAGGTATGAATAATTCATGATCCTTCTTTAACAAACCCAAGGACAGGTTGATTCATGATCTTGATCCACAGCCAGAATTATTAAAAGCACATGAATATTGGAACAGTTCAGGATTTGGAAAGAAGGGAGGAAGACCAGGCTTCACATTCTATCTAGATTATCCACATCGGCATCCAGAGGTTATATGGTAAGAACTATGCTGAGTAAGAGGTGGAAAGAATATGCAACTTTTTACTTGCAAAACACTGCTGAAACCTGATCATTTAGGCATTCCGTAAGCCTCGTGACCTGGCCACAGTCTATCTTCATGGTACCACTGCTCAGGCATTGACTGCGGACTTGTTTCAGTTGGTGAGTCAGAAAAGTGACCATGATCAAGGAGGCAATGTCTAGAAGATAAATTTATTGCTCACGTTGCACCCTCTACTGTCTAACTCCTGTAACAGCTCTGGGCAAAGTCGTCTGACTCCTTGTTGGTCTGCGTTACAGTGGACAGAGAAGTAATCCAAGGAAAAAATGCTAAAGTAAAGGAAAAGACCACAAAGGTAACAAGCAAATCTGCATGAGAAGATCAGAAATGAGGGAGTATATTTTCGTCAAATGGCTGATTGATGAATTGTTAAGCCCAAACCTTTAATCCTGACTGCATTACAACTCTGAGTTCAATGGGAGATCCTCTTTAATGAAGTCAGCAGAACACTGCCTGTAGCATGTGGGCCACAGGTTTAGGAAGCCCATCTGCCTTCCTAGACCATTAGGTATATTTGAGGTTCAGATGCTAAAAGTCCATCAAAATGTCAAAGCAGCTCTGTGGAGTACAAGGGCCATAGCTGTCCTTAATTAGACATGGCATCTCACTGACTATCACAGGCAAAAAACATCAAGCTGCCAGGTTAGAAAGATAGGTATAAGCACTGGAATGAGCTGTTACCTTATGTTACACCCCAGCCAGAAGCACCCCGTGATAGAGTATATCATTGCCCCACGCTGTCCTGTCAATCATCCTGTCAACATGTTGACCAGCCACTGTCAGGCTTTCCTATGTTCCACCACTGTGTGTTACTGAATAAAGCCCCCACCCTAAAAAAACTCAGCCTGCTTCTAAATTCCTACCCAAAATGAGTTACTGATGAACCAAGAGACAGAGGAGTTCCCACTTACCCAGAGCTAGCTTACCTGGTAGACCCCAAAGAGGAATCTAGAGAGGGATACTAAAATTTGGACCCTGATCTCAAGCATCTCAAGATATGCTATACAACACAGAGAAAAATCCATCTCTAGAGAGGTGAGTCTGTCCACCCTCACTGAGATGTGTAAGACAGGTGGGATGGCCCATCCTTGCTGGTATCTGTCATTCTTTACTGATTATAGAGGGAACCTAGATAATAAGTTTAGACTAGATGGTTAACTTTTAGGCGAGTCCCCTGGGGAGGAATTAATCCTACCTACAAGGCCCTACCCTGCAAGGTTTACAATCCAAAGGGACATGCTAGCACAAGCATGTCATAAGGAGAAAAGGCACCAGAAAATGAATGGAAGAAAGATCACATTTGTATACAATTATGTTACCTACAGATGTAGCTGATAGGAAATAAAAACAGATAAAATACGAGAGAGATTAAGTCCATGGTGATAACGGTAATCACTCAGCATCACGAGAGAAAGAGGCATTTCAATCTTTACTTCAATTAAAAGAAGAAAAATAAGAACATTACCAAAGATTCTCCTGATCCTACTTCAACTAGTATAAATATGGCACTAGTCTATACATGCCAATAGAGAAAAACAGATATTTACTGGAGTGGGAGAACATGGCTTTTAATTTCAATCTCCGGACAGCATTACAGAGGACTCAGCACTCCCAGCACTTCTAGAGCAGTGCTGAGGAGGTTATCAGAAGACGGTGGGTGGCAGCCTACATAATCCTGTTTGCAACTGTGCCCTCAGAGTCAGCTTTCCACAAGAAATGGTTTAAAACAGGAGCTGATTCAGGCTTTCTTTTATTGC
Organism: Nipponia nippon; assembly: GCF_047370975.1. Classification (NCBI taxonomy): domain Eukaryota; kingdom Metazoa; phylum Chordata; class Aves; order Pelecaniformes; family Threskiornithidae; genus Nipponia; species Nipponia nippon. The sequence continues at coordinate 50,317,693 of NW_028262347.1, forward strand.
AGCCAGACATAGTAAATAAAACCAAAAGTTTGGCCCTCTTGGAAACCAAGCAAATGGGCAGATCTGTCACAGTAATTTCAGAAGTGTATCACAGGAGAGCCATTAGTTTTGCATCATGCTCTGCTGTTGCTCAGGGATACTATGGTCATAGGGACCAGCAAAGGAACAATTTCCTTCAGCTGCACTCTGAGGGAGGAGACATGCAATTCCATTAAATACCAGGTCTTCATTAAAGCTTGAGGCACCAGCGTCCATTACACTGTAAGGAGCAGTTTATCCCACTTTCTTTTTTAAACCCTCAATATGATCTGCTTTCCTTTTAAGCATTTACTCAGGGAGGGGGCGGCATGTGGAAGTATAACAGCTAAGCAAGGAGTCATAGTTTAGGATGGTTGTCAGCTGAGATTTTTTAAAGCGAAGACTTGTCTCTCAAGAGACTTAGCAAGAGCAAGAGGCTTTAAAGAGCAGTCTGCACAAAGCACCAGACAGCATGGAGCAGGAGACAACTCTGCTGTGCTTGGACTTGACAAGCAACCTTTTCCCTCTTTAACTTCTGTTATTTTAGGACAGTAATCTGCTACTCTCAGACCGCTGTCCTTGGCAGAGACTGAAGCACAGCCAACACATGGATATCCTTGCTTATAACTGAAACACAGGGTAGGAATGAAAACTCAGAGCCTAGATTAGGTGGAGCTCACTGCAAAAAATATCCTCTCCTCTCATATTATCCTCTCTGCTTCACAGCATTTGGCATCAGCCTCAGCCTTTCATGATTGATTGTGAGTGCTGAATGCGTTAAAGATAAGGGAGAGCTCACAGTCAGTTAACGGTATCTGAATTGTTTTTCTTTCCCGCTGGAAAAAGGTTAAACTTTGACTTAGAAACAGCTATGTAGAGTTCTTGTCTTTGTAAGAGCTTCTAAAGGTGGCTACAAATAGCTCTTCTTTAGCATGGTTCATGCCAGTCAAAACGTAGTGCGAATAGACATTTAGCAGGAAAGTCATGGATTGCAAACGTTGGGTGAATAAAATACAAATGTGCATGTAATCTGTTCACTTAGGTACCACGATGTCTAACACAAACTGACATTAAAAAAAAACAGCAATCTAAAAGAGAATGCAATTTACATGTATGGATAGGATGTCTTCTAATGAAGCAGGTAGTTCATGCCTTCCCCAAGGAAGCATTCACCCTGCATGTACAATATCTTTTACAAGTTGCTTCAAGATAGGCACAAAATCAAATTTGCCAGCTGTCCCGACAAGAATGGACTTGAGACAAGGCACTGGTTGCCTGCATGTATTGCAACGGCATCTCCTGTCTGAGCTTGTGCAGATTATATTGTCCAGGAGCCCCACTAATACCCACTACAGGATCAGAAGGGATTTGTACATAGTCAGAATCTGCAAGGAAACGGTGATGTTTGCGGCTGGTCTCAGGAAGGCACCTGCCAGCTGAGGCACAGCAGACCTGGGTGCCACGGGTAAATCCAGAGAAGGACACAGCAAAATTCAGAGCTTAAACCCTGGCCATCTCACTGCATGAAAAGGACACATATCTACGCTGGTTTGATGAAGGACGGGGATATACACCCTGCATTAGGAAGGGCTCTGTATTGGGGAATCAAGCTGCTTTTTTGTGTAGTGAAAATTCAACAACTTAAATAAGTACCATCATCACAAAGAATGAAAATAAATTATTCTCCTCAAACTGCATTGCTTAGTAAATCAGCACAGCAGAGCCCAGAAACACAAAACGAGTTGTTTCAGTAGAGCAAAGTGACAGGGCCAACAGCAGATGCATTTCTTGGCACTGCGCACTGAAAATTTTGTAAGCAGCAGGGACGAACCTGTTTCACCAAAGATTAAGTCTACACAAAAGCATCGCATTCAGCATTGGGAAAGAGGCTCATCTATTGTCCTGGCAAGCAGCACCAAAGATACAGTACCCCGGAGACAAAATGTGAGGCTAGTTGGAAACACACTTGCCAACCTGAAAAGAAAGAGAGGCAGCACAATGGTAACTAGTGAAGAAACAGCTGGGTATGGTGGCACCAGGCTGTGTCTTTCAACCCATGTTATCAACACTTGTTCGTATAGCCAGCGTGTTGTGAAGAAGCGCTTGTCGTTTTCCATTTTGTCACAGAGACATGAATAGGGCCCAGTGTCAAAGGAGGCAGGTTAGGCGCTTTGATTTGTTTTCTTTTAATACTCAAAAATATTGGAAAGGGTATAGTTCAATAGTAGGGCTGGCCATGTGCAAATTTATATCACAGTAGTGGCTTATTGCTGACATTTGAGAAATGCCAAGAAGACTCAAGGAGGTTTTGGAAAAATACAGGCCATCATCAACACAACTTGTAAGAAACACACGTCTAACGCTTCACACTCATGCCAAATTCAAGGGCAGGAAAGTGTGGCTGTTGGCCCATTCCAATGTACAGCATCCATAATATGGGTAGTGGTCAACCCCATCCAGTTCAAAATTTCACCCTGTGGAAAAGCTGGTGCCTAGCATCAATTCCTTCACCCATTTTAATCTCCTTTTCAGTATTTATGACAGAAGCTCACTTCTGCAGCTGTATTGAGAAAAACAAATCAGCTATAAAATGTTCCATTGTATGAGTTACGTGCAAGTTTCAAGCTCATGGAAAAATGTGAATACTTTTGTGAAAAATTTGGATGCCTCTGCTCCAAGTTATCTGAGAAAAAACGCTCATGATCTTTCTTTCCCCTCCTTGGATTCGCCTCAAAAAGAATCTAAGAATCTAAGAAAGTCCTCTTAACGGCAGTGGATGAAAAGCCAATACAATGGCTAATGGGTTTTTTTAAAAAACTTTAATTTTTTTATTTAAAAAGTGCTACTAAGGCACATACTAGTTTAATGATCATAGCAAATTGTTACCTTTTAAATATGCTTCCTCGGACTTTTTCCTAGGAGGAAATCAGGAGCTGTAAATGATCCAAGGATAATAACTCATTACAGCAGAGGCTGGCTGCTGGGGAAGTGAGTAGCTGGACTGTCAAGAGTTGACTTGTTTTCCAGAAGACCTGTGTTGAAATGAAGTTATGTCCATGGACCGTATCAGCACTGTGGGATCAGTATTCTCAAATAGCAAACACATGAGGTGGAACATCTGACCCATTCTGATTTTGACTCATCATTTCAGATGCAGTGTATTCAAGAGCCACCCAAGCTTTCATCCCCCAAAACAGTACCTTCCACATCCTGCACCTCAGGGAAGCTGCTGCACTGTGCTGCTACCCAATTCTTGAGCCACATTGCACAGCAAATATAATCAGAGTAAACCAGGATTTGTGACAGCAGCTTGTGAGCATGCAAGGAGCTGGTCTACTCATACAAAGAGCTGACATAGCCAGACTTCAGTGCAAGGGCCTCTTCTCCACCCCAGAGGTTAGTAGAGACTATGAAGGCAGAGAAAGCCGTCTTGCACATAGAAGACTGGTTGCTTTTTGTTACGACTCAGTAGTTTTAGGGTTTCCTTACTACTCTGAATCAAAATAGATGATTTCAGGGCATGCTGCAAGTTTCACTTCTTATACTCTCAAAAATTTTAAAATGAACAAAAATTATTATTATGAGGTAACTCTAGCATTTAGTTTGCCTGTCTTGAAGCCATTGGAGAATATTGCTGCCATTCTCTGTTTTCCTATTTCAGAATGTATCTGTTTCACCATGACCCACAAAAAGTATTGCAAGGCACATATCTCCTTGCTCACCCCTTTATGTGGAACTATGCATTACTGAAATGATCCAAGGCTAGAAGTAAATTACTCTAGTTCACTAGGCTGAAGTAGCTCCATCCAAATTTATGCCTTAGAAAAAAAAAGCAAGCCCACTTCCAAAAAAATTCCTGATCATCCTGAAGATGTAATCTATACCTAACTTTCAGATAATTCCCCCCTCCAACACCCTAAGAAGACTAGCTCAGTTTTTTCTTTCATTTAAGCTTTTAACTGTGATACAATGAGTATTTTTCCAGTGTCTACATACAGGCTTTGGGTATTTTTGTCTGGTCTAAGAGGGAATTTTTTTCATTGCCTTTTCAGGGAAGTAGCAGCAACTAGTTCTGTTAAACTGAAGGTCAGCTAATGTTTTCAATATGGTCATTTTCCAGTGGTTTCAAGTCGACCTTCATATTTCTAGATAAACCTTTAAAACTGCTTCCTTGTACAGTAGGCCTGTGAGGTCACTGCTAGAAATAGAGAACAAAGTTTTTTCCTAACATACCATAAAAATAAAAAAGAAAATAAAACTGAGAGAAGCTCTTAATGATGAGCTTTTTAATGAATACTTTCAGTAAAAGAAAAGTCTCTTATAACATTTCTTCTGAATATAATGAAACCTAGTCAATAGTTTTGGAAAGAAGATGCTACATACATACTTTTTTTTAACAACAAAAATATTTGCAACAGGTAGAGAGACCCATGTATCACAGCAAACTGGGTAAGTTTCCTAATTATCCAAGCTGACTACAAGAAGTTTGAGGGTTATAAGAGCCACAGCCCCTTCCACCCCACTTTCTCCTGAATCAGGATCCACCCTAGACCCTGATTTCTGAGTGCCAATCCCTGATCCATGCCTTCAGCTAGGGCCCATCTCTGGTTGATATTGTGAGAAAGGTGCTGGGAGCTGTACCAATAGCAAGGCATGTGCAGGGCTACTGTGAGCTGCTGGCTTCTTCAAGAGCAAGTGGCTCATGCATCTGGTCCCACCTGAGGGAGCAGACCATGGATCTCATGCCTGCTCACTTTATTTATTCTATACGGTGCAGACAGAGCTGAGCTGTTTTCCACATGACCAAGTATGCTAAAATCTCTGTGGTTGGGAGACAAAGTGTGCATCTGGTAAGTGAACTGCACCTCAACTCATGGTGACTTGCCTGTGGTCCGTGAGATGTCAGCACCAAGGGTTCAGCCCTCTGGAGCCTAATGGGCACACTGCAGCCAGGCACAGCACCAGACCAGGAGGCTCTACAGGATCAGCTTTTCCTACCCACTCCTTATTCCAAGGTTTTTTTGGAAGGTTTAATTAGTCTAAATAGTTAATCAATAGATGGCCACTTCACACAGTTGCCAAACAGGTCACTCAGTACTGTAACCCATAGCTTCATGTTACTTATGTGTTATCAATATGTATTTGCCACTGATGGTCTGAAAGTTGCCCCATCACCCAACTCAGTGCTTGTTACAGAAACCCAGCTTATGGACAATGTAATCCAAATGCTCACTCATTTAGGGTATGTCCACTGTGCTAAATACAGCAGGGTCAGGTAAAGAGCTGTCCTTCCTTCCACACCTTTGTGTCTGCATCACAGACCAGAGAGTAGGCCAAGTACAAGTGAAGGAGCCAGTCCCTTCCCAAACGCATTGAAGTGCAAGCCTCATCACAGAGAAACTCTCAAAGCCCTGGCACTGGCTTATCTATAGACTTTAAAGGTATGAAAGCACCTCAAGAGATTTATCCTAGCTGGCACTGTATGGAAAAATGCAAGGATTATTGTCTTGCTAGTTTATAATATCTCATCCTTTTACGTTAGGCTTACTTTCTAAGGATACGTGGTGCTGTTGTAAGACTAAGAGTGGGCATTAGACACATAGGAATAACTTCTCCTACTCCCACTCTCTGACCTTTGTAATTAATTTCAGGGAGACCTTCAATACAGTACCCATATCCACCCCCTCCCGGGGTGTCACAGGTCACACCTTTACCTTTCACTTCACTGACAGATATCAATCAAACAGACTTCAGAGCAGCCATTTGAGTAAAGAGAGTGGATTTTTAGCTGGCAATAAAGATTTCAACTTTCGTACCACAATGTATTGAGACAGAAATCTCTCAGCCTAACTCACCAGCCAAAATCTTCCTGTATTGAAGACTCTGTAAGATGATCTTGCTATAGGTGAAATACACCTGTGTATCAGGAAATGCAGAGAGATTGAAGAGGGAATAGGAATAGAGATTTTCTTTTAATGTTTCTTTCCAAAAGGCAATTTCATTCTCTCTCTAATGTTTTTTCCAAGAATACTTTTTTCAGTGACATATTCATTTGAGATGGCTAATAGGTAGATCTAATTGGAATTTTTTCTCACAGTCATTACTGGAAAGTTTCTATTTCCTCTTGAAATCATTGCTTAGTTCTTTCATTTTCTAAGATTATTTCACACTGACAAACAGCAGGAAAAAACATGAGGAAAAGGTAGAGGTATCTTGCTAACATCTTAAGGCAAATTAGATGAATTACAAGATTTTACTTAGTGCTAAAAATATTTCAGCCACACTTAAGGAAACAGTATATAAAGTTTCATCAAATAAAAAGATTGTCATACATCTACTTAATATTTTGCTTTTCTTGTTGAGGTTAGCGAATATGCATAAATACAAACACTTGCTGCTAATCGGCCCTTTTTCCCTCACTGATCCACATCCGATATTAACAATGCTATGCATTTTTCAGCCAAAGTGCTCAAAGCATTTCATAAAAGCACTAAAAATCATTATCCTTATTTTACAGACAGTGCCACAGAGGTGATGCACTGTTTGCAAAATTGCTCCATAAATCTGTTGCAGAGTCAAGAGCAGAACTCACACCTCTTTGATCCCATCTGACTGTCCCAGTCATTTTTTTTACCATAAAAGAGGAAGGCAGTGATGATGTACAAAGCTTCACCAAATAAATCAAACATCACCTCACCTGCACTCTGTGCGTAACAGATCTACAAACCCCAAGAATGGCAAAACAAAGGTGAGTTAACTTTGTTAAAGTTTAACTTGTTAAAATGCCTCTGAACATCATGGTGCTGAGGTTTGTGTACAGTTACATATGCAAAGGCTGATCCTGGAGGTGGCTGCCCAAGGCTAATTAGAATTGGAGGCATTTATAATTATATCATTCTATAATTATAGAAAGGATAGCACTTCCACTTATGCACAAATGCATGGCTAATTGTTCAGTGATGATGGGAAGGAAAAGAAAGAAAAGTACTATGACTATTTAATGAGGTTTCTGAATATGTATTACATCATTTAAAGTGTATTTCAGTGCAACTAAGTCTTGTTAAATTGCCACTCTTCCCTGCGCTTTTCATGCTAGGGAAGCATGTGGACTTGGGCTGAGCGCTGGCCATGCCGGAGGGTGGGTGGTGGCCTAAGCTCTTTGCCCAGATGGAGGCAGGTGATGAGAAGCTGTGGACTGATGTCTTTATGAAAGGCTCAATGCTTATGATAGGCATCATGCTAAGGCAGACAGGAATGAAGAAGAGGGGTGCCTGTACGTGTGGGTGCAAGTCCCAGTAGAATTTTGTTTCTCCCGACAGAGAAGTTGTTCTCCTTTGAGAAGATGACCAGCAAGAACCGCCCAGTGCCACAGGGACATCCGACAGCCACCCTGGAAGAGCAGCTGTGCCTTCCAGCACCTGCAGGAGCACTGCCTTGGTCTTGTCAGCGGGGAACCTCCATTCATCAGAGATACACAACCTCACACACTGTCTCGGTGCTCTTGCACAAGCTGGCATGTCAGTCGGATTGTTACTTGTTTCATAACCAGATGTTAACTAAGGGCTCAGCTGCCTACCTGGACACATAGGCTGGCATCAAAACCATTGATGGCCCTAAGTCTATTGCCATTCAGAACAGCTGAGCCGAAAGCACACTTTGAAAGCACCAGCAACCCCGACAGGGACAGAGACTGGGAGTGGGGACAGAGGCATCAAGATCTGAGACTGACAGACAGGGAGAGGTAGAAAGGAGCCAGCTACCAAGAGCTTAAGCAGTAGAGCTCCCAAGGGGCAATTGCATCAGAAAGGAGCAGAGCTCTGCTTAAGCAGTTTTAGCTGCGGAGCTGGGACCCAGCTGTGCTGTTAACAGCTAGCTCTGCTAAAGCAGACCTCAGCAGCCTCAGCACAGCCCTCTCCATCACTCCTTTGCACTTCAGAAATGCAGAATGTGCTGAAAGCTTCTTTCCCTGAGACTTCTCCTCTGGCAGGATATCACTGAACTGGCATCTCATCTAGACATTAAAACCCCAAGTGGGCAATGATGAGGAAAGAGAAAGCCAAGATGTTGCCGTTAAAGGAACAATTTTTCCATGTAATACATGTAGCCCAGTAAGCTTCCATGACAGTGAATATTATCAGAGCTGATGCTTGATCATCCTCCGCTGGAAAATTCTGTCTAGCTGTATCTGAGTGGTCTTGTGTTAACAGAGATATGAGACACCAGGCCCAAACTTCATTTGTTAAAAAATGCACAGGCCAGCAGAGGAACAGCTAGCAACACCTTACAATGGAAAATACAGAAATATAACACAAATTGGTTTACATTTTTCCAGACTGGGTTAATGGAAAAAGTTATCGCTTGAGTGTTTACATTCATCAAGATAAATTTACACAGGTTTTATTTAGGCTATAAGATCCAGCTGGGACATATTTGCTCATTTCAGAAACAGTCATTCCATTTGCAAGACAAAGCAAAAGGCTAAGGTTTGAACTGACCCCCCCCCTCCACAAGGAAAGCAATAAAAAAAAAAATCCCACAACCATGTTAAGCTCCTGTGTAGAAAAGATTCATATGTTAGCATTAGGCTTAGTACTCTTGAGGGGTTTTTCAAAGTAACTTTGAACATATGGTTCTATATGCTTTATTTAAAAGAATTTACTCTAAAAAATCCTGCCAGATACTAATTCTTTTTGGCATCTGAAATACAGCTCATGAGGACTGCTTGGCTGCTTGCAAAAAACCCCACTTGTTTAGAGGCAAATCTGAGCTCTAACTCTTTTGAAAGGAGGGCATTAAGATACTTTGCACAGGATATGCTACAAGGCTTCTTTTTAAAAGAAGCAGCTGGTTCCTTCCAACCTGGGCAGGAGGCAGACAGAATTTCCTTTGTTTTTAATAGATTTTAAACTAACCCTATTGTTTAGGAAAGGACTGTGAGCTACCAAATGCCTGAGCAATATTTTGTCTTGTCTATGCTACACCATCTGCCTTTGCAAAGCTACTGCAATATTAGAAGTCTTCCTGTATGGCATTTCATGTTTTATGTATGCTGTGATATCTTTTCATAGTATTAACTTAAATATTTCAATACTGTCTCCAGGCTTAAAGAAAAATTCTCCCCTCTCCCCCCACTTCCCATCAACAGAAATTATTATGTTCACTTGAATTCAGTAATTCTAGCAAGGGGTAGGGGCTTCCTATAGTCCACTTGTAGGGATTTTTCCTAATAGTGTATACAGAATATAGCTTTACATTTCAGACAGACCAATGGACACAACTAAATTTCCGGCAGTGCCTTGCTGGCTGACAGATGGCAAGACAGACATTCTCTCTCATCAGGCGTCTTCCATGTGTTTCATGGGGTGAGGGAAAAATGGGAAGAAATAAAAGATTTGTCATGGAAATGCAAATAATAGTTGTAAATCAACAGAAAGAGCAGAGATATGAAGTCACATAAAACTCTAAGAGAGTGACAAAGTTATATTATCTAGGCAAACTCCTGAAAATCTTCCAGTTCACTGGATTTTACTGAATAAAGAATATAGGGACTGCAATTCTAAATGCATCCATAGTTAACTTAAAATCAGAAATTATCATGAAATATGGTACTAGGTACAGCCTGCCTCTACCAAACCCCAGACTACACATCTAAGACAACAGAAATATGCTCTAAGTGAAGGGGGAAAAAATCACTTTCTTTCCCCATTCTGACAGGGATAAGACAGAAACTCATCAGTTTTAAACTTCAATTGCATGAATGGAGACTTAAATGATGCTTAGCTATGGCTCAAGAAAAATTATAAACTATTCACTGATAGCTGTAACTTGCATAAGTGCTTGACAACACATAGAGCAAGTCTGAGGTTGATCTCCATACATATTTGAACACCTAAGAGCCACCAGAAGGTGCCTCAGGACAAGCTAGCAGTTCGATTTCTGAATTAAACTGGCGTTCCTGAATAGTTCTTCTATTTGGCCATCAAGAGAGTCCTAAAAAGTCCTATTAGAGTGAAGAGGAACCTTGACTAGGATACTGCCCACATCAAAATTCCAAATAACTTGGAATCAGACCACAGTTTCTCCTTTAGAGTGTTCCTCTAGATATGTAGAAGCCTTGGAAACGTCAGGGTTAGCAGTAAACTCTTCCTTATTCTTACTACCAAGGACTGCATCAGCCAAGCTTCTGAAACACCTTCCTCAGGAAAACAAAAAGAAACCAAATTTCTTCTCCTTAGCTTAATTTTCCACCCTATGTATTACAGGTGGCAGACAGGCTTGGCAAGAGGGATGCTTTTAAGGGCTGATGGACACAGAAGGACAGACCTAAGGGACCACAAAAAAGATAAACAAGCCAACGTTAATTTCAATATGCTATCAAATATAATCTCTAACATACAGTAAAAAATAGACTCCACAGAAATTTGTGGGACTTTCTACAGCTATACATTAGCTTTCTGACACAGACCATGTTTTTCATTTTTTATTACTTGGCATAATAATTTCTAATGAATTAAGTTGTCTGGCTGGGTGAAGGTAGAATGTAAGTCATTGACTTCAGTAATTGTTAGAGTACTTACCCCAGTACTGAGATCAATAGAAAAATTATTTTGAGCAAATGATAATAAAAAATGTATATTTTTAGAGCTTTGCAATTCAACATTTTAATACTTTTTGTATTGCTCTTAATATTAGCCTGGCATTTCAGAGGCAACTACAGGGGTTTTTTTCATTTCTCAAGGCAGTAATCCAGTTCCACAGGAGATGTAATTATACACCAAAGGGATGTAGATTATTACACATGAGAAATCAGTGTGAAGGGATGGCTAGTTCAGCAGGTTTTTTTTTTTAATTGAGAAGTTATAAAGGTCATAGGCACTGCAATCTGATGGAGACCAGCTTTCTTTTGTAGGTTTGCCTTCACATTCGCCTTTTGAACATGAAATAGAATATTTTTTCCATGGAGAGGAAAGGTAGCTATTCTGTACAGTTTTCCATTAATGAGGAGCTGCTCTGTATGAACAATTAAACCAAAAATAAATAAAGCCTATTTCTATCTGGCAGCACAATCGAGTCAAACACCAAACACATAGTCAAAACAATGGTCTTTGAAGGCTGGCATAACTCCAGAAAAAATTACAAAGCAAAGGATGTTCAGTTTTAAAATGTGTTGAACAAAGTAGAAAATAAAAGACTCTTGAATTCACATAACAGATTTGTTTGTTTTGATCTGAACTTTTTCAACCTCAACTGAAAAGATTTGTTGGAAATAGAGTGATGGCACAAGAGAGTTACAAAGAAGCAACTGAGAGGTGTCACTGACATTGTTCAGAAAAATGTTTCCAGTTATCAGGAATGAACAGAGTGGAAAAAATAAATATGATCAACTGAAGTCACTCAAGTTTCCACGTTTACCATTCATGGTAAAGCTTAGAGAACGTATGATGTATACAAAGGAACTGATAGCTCTGTTACTGCACAATAACCAAAATAAAACCTAGCAACTAAGAAAGGACAAGGAAAAGAGGGGAAAAAACTCTTTTTTTAACAAAAGAAGTATTTAAAAGCCACTAATCATTCCTTTAAATCCAAGAATCCCAAAGTTCAGGAAGAGTGCACTCCTGTATATCTAAAAAGCAGTTTCAGAATTTGTTATACTCTGCTTATTAAACTCCTCTCCCAGTAGATCCTCCAAGGGTTCATGTGAATTCCAGCTGCAAAACAGCTGCCCATGAACAGCTAAATGGCCAGCCATGGCTGGTTTTATATGCCCTGTTTGGTTCTTTCTCTGCTAGGGTGGAAACAGAAAGGAAGTTTAGCAAAGGACACAGCTAAGACTGCGGACACCATACAGCTTAACACATGTCAAGTTCGAGTTTACTAATGTTCCCCCAATACACAGCTTGAGTTTTCATTTTCAGTTAGATTAGGATAATGACAGGTCTCTGTATGAAGAAGAGTTTGACCTCTGAGATGATCAAGGAAATTCCTAGCCTGAAGAACTTACCAAGTGACAACATCTTTCAGGTCACCAGCACTTCAGTGCTAATGTTATAAATGTCTCTGGTGAAATATCATACACAATATAGTGTTACAGCTAATGTGCAACCATTGGCTGACATATGACTAATCTGCAAAGTCATAACAGTTTTTATTCACATTAGCGGCACCGCCAAATTTTACCTGAATTCTCATGAAGTTTGAGAAAGTCTGTCACTCTGGAATATTATCACCTGCTAAGGGAGGAAGTACATTGCAATATATTGAAAGAAATAAGCTCTCAGTTGTCAATTTTAGTAGTTGCCCTAGCAGACACTGGAAAGGTCACAACTGAAATTTATTACAGACCAATAATTACATATGCAAATTCCTGGTATATTTGAAAATACTTTTTACCTCTTTTTGAGCTCATGTGTGACTGAAAAACTAAAGACTGATAGTTGGAGCATACAGAAGACAGAGTAGCAAACCCAGATACTAGGGTGAGAGACTGAAAAGCCGTGATAATTTTGCAAATAGAATTGTATATTAGATTTAGATTTCTGAGCATCCATCTAGTCACGGCCTTATCTAAATTTCCCCTAACCAACTTCTCTTTCCTCTAGTTTACCAATATCACCATATTTTGCCAGTGCTCACTTCCTTGGGAACTTCTTAAGCAGCATGGCATGAACACATAAATAAAGGAATAAAGTGGACTCTGAATATTTAATGGATTTGCCGCTGGGTATGGTGGGATACAAACTTACATTGAGAGAGCTACCCTGCAGAGCTTGCATTGTGCTTGGCCACTGCCCACCTCTCACTGCACAGTAACCCACACTTGCCCACAAGTGCGGTTGCTTCTTCTGGAAGTTTTATGAGCTTGCTGAGGATTAAATCTTTTATCAGCTAAAGATTAACTTTTAAGGAAAGGAATAATGAGACAAGCTTCTGTAGTAAGAGACTCAGAATTTTTCGAGAACTTCATGCCTAAATTCTGTAAAAAGTCAGAAGTCTTTGGAGTGCAATAGTTTAGTGCTCTGTTATGACATTACTTTGTTAATTAAAAATACACCCATTGCTATCGCTCACCATAAATGAAATCTTGTGTTGTAATCTACCTGCTGATAGAATGACTTACACACTGTCTGCTTCCATCCTTCAGTGTGGTGGCCAGATGCCTTCACAATGCAGTTAGCAGAAGTACTGTATACTACCTCCTCTTGTAGCTCCATACAATGGGGCTCTGAGACTGAGCAAGCATAGGATGTGGGAAATGGGTTTGCCTGTGAAGAGGTGTTTCAGCTGTGTTGCAAAAGGAGACCAACAATGTAAGTACTGTTTTGAGCCATGTCAGGATTTGTGGAAATCTGTATTCCCTCAACCTCAAATCATACATTGCTTTATAGAAAATGCAAGGTAGATCATTCTGTCCTGGTGGTGTGAGCAAGCAGAAAAGCTGACACCCCAGCTAGGGAACATGCTAAACAGCACTGGGTGATAAGCAACAGTGAGCCTATATTTACACTGAGGAGCAGAAGATGCATAATTTGCCTTAATTTTTCATTTCCCTGTAGCCAAGTGCAAACCTCAAGGCAAACTGCTAGATTGGATCACCAGGAACTATACTTTGTCCTTGAACTCAGTGGTGTTACTAGGAGTAAACACACACATTTTTTTGCTTAGTGTAGATCTATATCCTTGCCACTCCTGTCCTGCAGCAAATGCCCAGAGGAAGATGAGGTTCTTTCATGATTTTAGAGAAGAGAGCCTGGGGTCTGCATAAAATAATATTCCTGATTGATCCAAGCTTATATTAAGATTTTAAGCATCTGGGAGTACTACACATGCATGTAAACAGAAGATGCTCTGCACATGTGCAGTGCTTCAGGCTCTCTCCTCTGCATATGATATCAAATCTCTGGTATACACACAAGAGCACAGTTGTGAGACACATCTGCAGTAGATCTGACACTTCTGGCATTCAGCTCTTGAGGCTCTCTTTATATAAGGGACTCAGGGAAAGGGTCTAAGGACCCTCTCTTCTGGCAGCATTTGGACATTTCATCACTGCTCCCAGCACAGCTCTCTTATGCTACCAGAGGCCCCTCCACTGCTTGAAACGGACTATGAAAATAAGGGCAGCACTGCCGGGAAAGCACTCTGCCTGACTGCTTAGGCTGCTGAGTTGGCTGGCTATTTACAGCTCTCGCCACAAACAGGCACTCTTGTAGGTCTTTAATTTTAGATCCTAATTTTCAAATTGTACAGCTTGTAGATCTTTAGGCAAAACACACCTGAAGAGCCTACTTGACTTGGACAACTCGTTGTCTACAGCGCAGTTTACCAGCCTAGCTAGCCTGCTCAGAGTACAGTAAATTCATGCTGCTCCTGGGTGCTTCCAGCCCAGGGAAGCCTGGGCATGGGGCAATGATGTCAGCAGGAGAGAGCCTGTGCCTGCTCAGTTAACATCATTCAGGAAGGTAAGACAAGCAAAGGTCTCTCCATCAGCATGCAGTCCCCTGCACTGGGAAGCTACCAACTGCCTCAAGTGCCCAAGACTTATGGTGTTGACCAGGGCTCATTTTACCTGTCTTAGCTTCTGCATAATCTCCCATTCCCTGCTTCTTTAGACTGTAAATTACTGTGAGCGGGGAATTTCTCCTACTGAAAATATAATAGGGTATAAGATGAGGGCTTTGGTTTCAGCCAAAAGGTCTCAGCTTTAAAGTTATAAGGGCTACGTAAGTTACAGAGTACAGGGTATATGAACACGCACATGTATCTGTGTGCATATATAGATATTTATACATGCATAGACACAGATTTGTACATACATACACATATAGTACATATTTTTTGGCACGACATATGTACACAATAAGCAATTTTACGTAGATTTAGACATCTAAATCTAGACTTATCATATCTGACTCCCTTCATGAGCAAAGGGGAGAAATAAGAAATGCTCCAGCATTAAATCCCATCCAGCAGCATTACACTATGGACTGTTTCATGCTAATACCATATTTCAAAAACTGAAGCAGTCTGGAGAAAGGAAAGGTAGACTGCAATGAATCATATTCCATTTGTAACAAAAACTGAAACAGCCCCAAGACTTTTCAGTCATCACATTGCACCCTTACTGAATCTATTCAATTTCAAAATTCATCACAGCAGACTATAACTAACACTATAAAGGGCTATTGGTTCAGTAGTCCCATAAGAGATAATAATTTCCCACATGCTGGAGATATTAATGTAAAAATGTTTTCTACATAAAAAAAGAGCTGTGTGCATTTGACTTCAAAGAGTAAAAACAGTCAGAAAATCAGTTTTTGTCTTAGTTTTTTTATCAGTGTATATGTATCATTAATGGTGACTTGCTTAGCTGCATTATCAACAAAGGATGTTTCTAAGAAACCTTGAACTAGGTTCAAGGTTTCCACTGGGAGGAGTTCAGGGAAGTGCCCTCAGATGCAAAGAAGCTCTGAGGAAACCTGATTTGCAAATGTGCATGGGGAAGAGCATGGGAGGAAGGAAAGAGAGAAAAATAACTTCAGGGATCAGGGAAAAGATTCTTTTAGCTAATATTTCTGCCAAAAGGGACTCCTTCAGTTCCACTTGCTAACAGTCCCTTTAGTGAAAAGGACCCTGGCACATTTTCTTAAAATCTAAAGCAAGCAAGGTTCACGCCAGAAAGATTTGTATGCACAGGAAAGGTAAATTTCTTTCCCTGATACAAGACACAGTGTGGACATTCCTTTTCTGGTACTACAGCGCTTTCCTTGGTTATTAATTCCTTCCAAGCTAATATAAACTGCCCTGAAGACCATAAGATGCTCTTATTCTGGACTAGTGGCCCCGAGGAAGCTAAGTGCAGTGGTTTACCACGTTGGCAGTCCCCAGCTCTTTGCTCTGCCTCTCTGCTTGAGGTAAATTCACAGTAGGAAAGACAAAAAGCAGGGCCTGGTTTGCACTAGGTCACAGTACAGCACAGGAGCTTTCATGGCCAAATACTAAGATGTCAGCTCATGAAAGGGAAGAGGGGGCCAAGGCTGGAAAGGGGATGGCAGCATCCTAAAGCACTACGCTGGCTACTTGGTGAACACAGGCAAGAGCCTTAGCAACATGCACATGCTGGCACCATACGAGTGTGTCTATGTGGTTCTGCTTCACACCTTATAGAATAGAATCATAGAATCATAGAACTGTTTACGTTGGAAAAGACCTTTAAGATCACCAGGTCCAACCGTTAACTTAGCACTGCCAAGTCCACCACTAAACCATGTCCCTAAGCGCCACATCCACCCGTCTTTTAAATACCTCCATGGATGGGGACTCAACCACTTCCCTGGGCAGCCTGTTCCAATGCTTGACAACCCTTTCAGTGAATACATTTTTTCTAATATCCAATCTAAACCTCCCCTGGTGCAACTTGAGGTCGTTTCCTCTTGTCCTATCACTTGTTACTTTATCATATGTCCTGGATGCGTTGCAGGGCTGGCAGGCTCTCAGACATCCCACGCCTCCTCATAACTGAATCAGAGTTCACCCAGGGAAGTGTCTCCTATGGCCACCTAGGAAAGAGGTCTGCTAGTACCTATAAGAGGAGGAATAGTCTTAAATCAGAGGAAAACCCCCATGTACTGGTGGGTTAGCTTCATGGTGCAGCTCTCCTAACTCCTCCCTGAAAGCAGACATCATGGCATGAAGGTGCAAGAAACAGCAGGGAGTGGTAATTGGGATATTCAGAAGAAATGCTGTAGAGTGTAATGATCTGCATGGAAATGTTTGCAAATACGTGCAAACTGTGGAGTGCCTTTTGGGTCCTCAGGGCTATTAGTGAATTGTCCATGACCTTGCTATAGCAAATGATCCAAAGTAGATCAGACCTGCCAGACACAGCAGCTTTGAAACTCACTACAATCTGAATTCCAGACTGTTAATTCCACTTGGAAAGCTTTACCGTCTAACACTAAGGATTAGGTTGAAAAAGGGTGGTTTAGCAGCTTCCATCTATCTGGACAGAAGGAAGAGGCAATGACCACCCGGAGCCAGGACCTCAAAGGGCAGGTTGCAGTGTTGCTGGGAGCAGGTAAGCGAGGGCTCCAGAGGGCTGAGGTGGGGCGAGATACATGGCCTACTCACAGCTGTGAACAACTGTGGTGATGTTACAGACCAGCTGGGGTCTGTGGGCAGGACAAAGTCTTAATTCAGAAGGTTATTAGGAGAGCATATATTAAACATGTTTATACATACCCACAAATAAGACCAAAGGCAAAAGGAGCAAAGTGAAAGGCAGAGAGAGTCACTGACATCCACGAACCTAGCTCTGAGGAGACTGTTCAGCCCTGGGGATCGTGTTTCATCATCAACCAAAATGTCGAGTATTTTAGTCAGAAAAACATACTCACGCCAAGTTACCTAATATTTCCTTTGGGAAAGCAATTCTAAATGAGTTTTGAATTATCTCATGACAACCAGAACTTTTTTTCGGAAAACTAACAGAGAAATTTAGCACCCTAATCCTTTCTAGATTCTTTTACCATGCATCCCTACTTTAAATTAAATTTAGCATTGATACAGCTGATTACTGCTTTACAAGTATCTCATTACAGCTTTGGCAGATGGACCTGCAATAGCTAATACAGAGTTCGGTTCATTCCTTGTCTTTCCCTTCCCTCTTCTCCTCCCACCCCCCCAAATCAGTAAACGGGATTTTCCAAGCTGGTTTATAAAATATACTCTGCAAACACTGAGATATTGTCTATCCAGCTGTTCCACGTCAGTGAAGATTTGTTTCTTAGCATTGGGCAAAATAACACCTAACCCAATGATTAATGTTGAAGAAACTGCTGTCAAGAATGTGGGTGTTTCCTGAATCAATAAAACCTTCCACAGAGCCTGGTAAATCTTAGTTAACAGTTTTCTAGTACAAGTGAGAAAACAAAGTATCTTCTCATTTGCATTTATTGTGAGCTAAGCTGGAGGTAGCAGTGGGTGGGTGGGCAGGCTGGTTTCTGAGAGCTGAATTCCCACTCAAATTCAGGACTCACTTTCTGGTTCACACGCTGGGAACATAAGGCAGGCAGCCAGGGAAATTGAAGTCCTCCTTCTTCCCCCCTCCTTCTTCCCCGTGAGCCAGCTTCTTCAGGTCAGGTAAGCATTAGGGCAGAGTAAAGGAGACTTAGGGCTGTTCGTTGTAGCTGAGGTTGTGAAAGCTAGGCTACTGCACAGGGCTCCTCTTGGATGCTCTTGTAATGGTCAGCGAGACTGGGCTGAGCCCCAGAGCAGGAGGGTAGGGATTATGTGGCAGCCCTGAGATCCAGCCAGCCCCTATGAAGGACTGCTGTATCTAGAGCGACTTCTACAGCTGTGCTCACACACACAGAAACCTATCTGAGTGGGTGTCATGGTGGTTTGACTCCCTCTATACGACTCTGCCACACACATGCCGTTTTCCCCTGTGTTTCTTATTCTATGCTATGCCTTTAAGAGAGGCAATAGGGAATCTCATCTTGAAAGGACAAGGAGGAAAGGAAAATTCAACTGAAATGTAAGTCCAATACATATGTGACATCTACCAGACACTCAGTTTTGCTGGTCTCGGTTACAGTATATAATGACATAGGTTCCACGTTTGTCAAGAGAGAGAGAGAGAGAGAGAGAAAAGTAGCCTGTTTTTCTAGATAGAATTAGCCTTGAGCTTAAACTACATAATAGAAGAGTTTGAAACTTAGGCTATGGTTGTGAAGCAAAAAATAGATCTGCTGGAGAGGTTTGCAAAACCTCACACCACCAGGTTCACCCATCTCTAATTGAAACCTTTCCCCTAGCTCCAAGGGGGAAAAATTACGTGTCCTAGAAGTGCCTTCCCTCCCACTGCTTGGTAAGTGGATTGCCTTCCTGCCTCAGGCAGCTTTTGGATTATATCCACTGTCAAACAAAGAAGCTCGTCTGGCACTAGAGCTTGACCGTTTGTATTCTTCAAGTGGTCTAAAGCTTTTCTCATCTGGAGTTTTTCCGTTCCGTTCTGTAACATCTGAAGATATTTTTTCCTTCCCTCTGTACCGTATGTCACACTGGAATCAAGATGGCAATGTAACAAAGACATTTTGACCAATGTTACATAAATGCCAATATGTGAAATTTCTAGTTTAGCAGCACCAGTGAGGGCAAGATTCGCACATGGAGGGACTGATTTCACTTGAACTTAATGGACTAAGCCAGCAACAAAAGCCTTTCCCTTCATGGTAAGGATAGGAGCTTCCTTCTTTTTAAAAAATTAATTGCACCTCCTTAAAAAATTCCAGGCTTAGACAAAAACTTCATTAAATTAACCAAAATTATTCCTGCACTGGAAATATAAAGCATTAGCTTTGAAAAATAAACTAACTGAAAGGTTCTCTCAGGGAAAGAAAACATCTTAATTTGTATATTGTTAAAAGACCAGCTATATTTATTTAAAATGTTTAATTAAACACACTCATTGAATACATTCAATATGGTTTAATTTTCTTGTTCCTATCTATTCAAGGCTTGGTACAACTTATACACTCTCATAACTATTTCTGTAAGCATTACCGCAAGAGAATTAATGCCACAAATAAAACTACAAATTTAGTTTTTATTTTGTAGCCTCCCATTCAGATGAAACAGACTTTGTACATGAAAATGAACCAAGATAGGGAGTAAGCATGAAATTATGGGGGAAGGCAAATGGAAAAGATTCAGCATGCTCCTTACAGTAAGATCCTGCAGCTGTAGCAATAGGCAGAGATGGAGAAATTGAAATTTGAAGGAGGCAAGACTTGGAAAAAGCCTCAAAGCAGCATGTTTAGGTGTTCATGTGAGATATATTTCCCAACTTTGGGAGCATTTCTGTAAATAGCTGCCTAAGAGAAAGCCAGCTTATAGTTTGTTATGAACAACATCCTTCCTTGTTATCGCCTGGCAGATAGTCCATAAAACAGCAGTTTGGTCATTTTATGTTATTTTGTTCTTTTTTGTTGTTTTTTCTAAGACTTCATCCATCGCTGCTTTTAGCTTTACTGAGCCCAATTCTGCTACCTCTACCTTGCCATACATGCTTTCACTACCATCAGCTTTAAATGGACTACATGCCACTATGTGCAACACACAAACAGAAACTGAGCCCACCCCACCACATGAGATGCAAGGAGGTGCTGGCCCAGCCCTATATCAGCCAGAGACCCTACAAGAGCTGGGTCTGCTCCTGCTGTATGGCTGCCACTTCCCAGCGTGGACAGCAACAGGTGTGTGCTAATGATTTACACCTGCTTCAGCCTCCTAATCTGCAAGGAAGATGATGGTCTTCATCTTTGCAACGCCTGCCCAAGAGGCCCAGGTCCACACATGGGACCTCTGGGTGTTACTGCACACACGTAGCTGGGCATGCATCCTGCCTCCTTCCCCTGGCCACAACCCAAAAAGGAGGAATCCGGCTTCAGGGTGGAGCCAGGCTCCTGGGAGAGCGCTGGAGGCAGACTTCCCAGAGCAACAAGGTGCTCCAGACATTTTTCCTTCAGCCAGCCAGGCAGAGCAGCAAGAACTGTCTTGCCTCGCCCATGGCATAAGGCAAACAAGAATGCCGTCCCGGCATGGTGTCCCCACGGAGAGAGAGCCGGACACCAACATGCACCACCACAATACCCACTTTCTATTTGGCAGGCAGCAGAAAAACACCACAAAGGCTTGCCGGTGAGAAAGGTGTAATAGCTGGACGTAAGTGAGGTAAATGCAGTTTTGTTGCTAATGGATCAGCAGGGGAGCTGCAGTGAGGTGTTTTCATCTCTGCTTTGCCTTTGATGAAATCACAGCTGGGAAAGTAATGTTCTCACTGATTCATAAGCTGCAGATACTGTGGAAATACAGATTTACTTCCATCACCCAAGTATTTATTAAGTTAATAAGTTTCTGAAGAAGGTAATATAATAACAATGAGAGTTTATCTTCCTGAGCTAGCTCTCTTCCTTTTAACTTCTAACAAAGGAATGGCATTTCTGTTTATCTTCATTCCAGCTTCCAAGCACTTGCTCTAGTGAAAAAGAAATATTTCCTTACTCAACTTACAGGAACCCAAGAAGGTGCACACAAGTATTTGTAATGAACTATATTCTTTTGGATATGGATAAGTTGGGTACCAACAGTATAAGCTAACATTCAGCCCAAACTTAAATGATGCCAGAATAGTCCAGACAGCTGAAAAGGACATGAGGAAGGAACAAAGCCATCATTTATTTTCTGTTCCTTTCTGAAAAAGATGATCATCAAATTTCTCTTTTGTTTATGCAGAGCCAGGGCTTTACATACAGTTAAAACATAAATTTGGTGATTTCACTTAGATACATTAGATTTACAATGTATACAGGGCTAGTGTGATAAGATTTTCTTGATTTTTTGGCAAGTTTGTTTCATTTCATTTGGTCCTTAATTTGGACAACAAGAATTTGTCTCAGTGCTGAATTGAGTATCTGCTTTTTAGGAGTTATGAGCTACCAACAGTTGAATGGAGACCAACATTTCCTCCACACTTCTGAAAATCAGGCTTTCAGGTTTAGAGGAATCATTTATTCCTTAAATATTAGCCCCAATTCCAATTCATGGTTCATATGCTTTTTCTCTTCTTTTTTTTTTTCCAACATTTCCTGCTATGGTGTTGCACAACCCATAATCCAATTTGAAGTTTTCGTTTCCCATGCATATGGTGTTTCTGAAACTGCTGTTTCAATACATCACTCGATCACTATAATGCATTTCTATCTTTGCCTGATTTTTATCTTCTCATTTCACCAGTAGAATAATTATTAATTTATAATGATCCCATGTTCAAATTCCATTATTAATAATAATCAAGTGTTATCTGGCTGGTACATATGTATTTGTCACAGCTCAGGGAAGAGTAAAAACAGGTTCTCCAAGTGTATCGGGACAGGGGTGGGGGGAAGGGAAGAAAAAGTGCCACCATGATCAAAAGAAGATGATGTGAACATCATTTATAGCTGCAGTTGCCTGTGTAAATATTTGCCCACATGCTACCTGTAAGCCAAACTATGTATGATGCAGGACTCAGAAATAAGGACTCGGCATGAGTTTCCTATCAACCCCTTATGATGGAAATCAGTTTAATCATTTGTCTTTTCTGGCTTTCTTACACTTCGCTTGATGCTGTTTACACTGAGATTTAAAGCAGTAAGGTAGCTTATCACAGAACTGGGTAGAGAAAGCCAGGGACATCTGTGCAGCTCAGATCAGAGGAGAGTGTAATATTTTAGTGCCACTGGCAGTGAGGCTGTCAGCAGCAGCACCAGGGCTCAGTGCTTGGGTTCAGACTCCTCACCAAGCTTGCATGGGCTCGCCAGCCCTCTCATGCAGCCACTGGCACCAGCCAAGGACAGACATCCACCCTAGGTGCTGTAGGGCACGGGGCTGGATCACAGGCACACCTACACAAACAGCCCCAGCTCAACTTTGCTGGAGCTCTGCCCCAGCAGCTCACAGACCAACTCCCCTTCAGCAGGTCCTTAGCCACATGAGCAACAAAATACATCCTGACAAGTGGCTCACCTCAAGATAAGGGAGGAAAAAGGATGCGATATGATCTTGCCATAGTTAAACACCCTGGAACTAATCAAAAGACAGAAGAGCTATATAAATGAGAAGTATAAATGTGAGCTGGGTGGATAAACTTGAAAAGAAAATACGATATGATTTGGTGCTATTCAAGGTGCAAGGTCTATGTTAGGATCCATGTTTCTGTAATGTGGCTTACACTATTATAGTTAATAATGGTAATAACAGAGAGGTCCAAGTGAATGAAAGAAGTGCATTTAAAGATAAAACAATGTAATAGTACAGTTAATGGGAAGATGATCAGTATTTTAGGACTTTTCTTTCCTTGAAAGCTGGTCCTTAACAAGGCTGCATAAAGCTCTGGAAATCGCGCTGCAGACAGTAACAGGAGTGGTGGACTTGATTCTGCTCTACATTCCCTCTGCTTCTATGAGAGTACTGTATGGATTCATGCAAAGAGTGGGAGATAGTCACTGTGCCATCGCTATATTTATAGAGCTCCCCAAATGGTCAGGGATTTGTGAGTGACCACTGGTGAACACGGCAAGTCTGTTTTGCTCTCAAATCATAAGGTCATAAACCTATAGTTCAAGAGCACTGTGATGACTTCTACTTTATTGATCCATTTTTTAGATCTGTTTTATTAGTGCTATTTATTAGATTTATGAGTGCTATTTGATTACAGCCTCTGGACCCTGCCATGCAGAGCTTTATTTTATCAAGCAGAGAGACTATAAGGTACACCAAGGAAATCAGGTGACAGATAGAAAATGATTTCTCATTAATATTTTTGTTTCCCATTTGCGAGAGTTTCCCTTGTTTTGGAAGGGATAAGCAGAGAGGGAATTTTCAGTAGTTTGGGGTACGTGAAAGCATTATAAACTTGGAGTTGTTTTTCTTGAATTTTCTGAAAGTGTGACACCCCCACTCCACTTTTTGGTTCTTCTTTTTCTGTCTCAGATGCCTTCCTGTGAACCTCCTTTTGTCCCTGTGCTCCCCCTGAGTTGGCAGAAGCTCAGTTCCTTCAGGTCAGGAAAGGAAGAACAGGCTGTCATTACTGGATGCAAGCATAAGCATTCATTTCCTCACCCAGCAAAGTACCAAGCTGCTGCCAACTAACTCTACATCTTCCAGTATTTTGCAGTTTCCTCTGAATCTTTTCATGACCTCCTCTGAAACTTTTCATGACTCCCTGCTGATTGTGACAACAGTTGGAGAAAGGCTGATGCAGAGTAAAAGTGAGAAGCAAAGGTGCACGGATATAAGTGTGAAGGATGCTTACGACTTGGCAGAAGAGAGCAAGTTCGAAGGCACAGGTGGCAGCATAAGTGGAAGGGTTCACAGGTGCCAACGGCTCCCCATGAAGAGTATCCGGGCACACAGGGCACTGCCAGGCAATGCCACAGCCTGATTTGCAGAACTCCAAGAAATAGTGTGACTAACCGCAGAGCAAATGTTATACTTTCACAGAGCAATAAGGAGGTCTAGAGCAAGTTTATAAAGAAATCAGATTCAAGAGGCTAACACCTGGAAAAGTGCATTAAAACAGCTCCTCAGTACACTGGAAATCTAAACATATCATTTACTCATCAGCCTTATTCTGAGCAGTTTCCTTCTTTCGTCTTCTGCCTCTAACAAAATACTGACCTAGGGATCTCATAAACAATAACTGAAAATAAAATATTAAACTTATATTGCCTTTTTTCATGTGGTAAGACTTCTACAAGGTCATAATAACTTATTATTGGCAGGTGATTGTCACAAGACCTATTAAAACAGGTCAGTCTGATCTGAAAACAAGCTATTTATTTAAGGTTTTCTGTTTGCAATGAGTGCCTTTTCACCTCATTATATGGTGGTGTTTCTGACCCTGGTTTAGAGTTTTATGGAGAACAGCATGGGATCAATGGCAAATAAAACAATGATTGCTTTGGTACACTCCCATGTAAATAGTTCTTTTGTTAGGAGGCAGCTACTAAAACTTGACAATCTTTATCATATAAAAATAGGCATATGGAAACAGAAATATATAGGCCAAGGAAAGGTAACCTCTTGCACACGATGTTTTTCCTAACTCACACATTTTTACTAGAGAAAAAGTAGGAAGGAACATTCTCAAACAACTTGAACTGGCTTTTGAACAGATGTGTTTCATAAACTGAAAGAAATGGTTCAACTATTTTCCTAGTGTTGGACTAAGGGCGCTGATCCAGCAAGCACAGGGCTCTTTCTATTCAGCAGGTAGGGAGGGAGTACTTGTTATACATGGCACCTTTTTACCATGAAAAAAATATGTATTCTGAATTATTAGGTAAGAGGGAACTTTTAGAGGATCTTTGAAGAGGCATACCTGAAGTTTCAGAATAATTGCCAAGACACTTTTTAATGTATGGCCCTGAAACTGAAGGCATAGCAAAGAAATTCTCCTAAGTTGGCATCCTTTCTGCTTGTTTTCCCTGCTTTGTAACTGATGTACTGTTCTCTTACTGGTGGCACTGTGCCACCTCCTCCTCTGCTTCTGACAGGTTCTTGCATCTTGAACCTAATCTGAGTATTTGGTCCCTGGATTTTTTTTAATTCTGTGGGGACTGTTAAAGGAAAAACAAACTCTCTAATTAGGACATTTTCCAGCTGGAAAAAGCAAAGTTTGAAAACTATATATTAAAAGAAGTGAGAACTTCCCCAGATGTCAGTGACTGCAATAATAGGTCACACATTGTACAAGTGTTGTACTTTAAGCTTTTAAATGGAGCCATTAGAAATTGAAGCTTTTAGTGCTGACTGTACTGTGATGTGCAGAATGCTTTGTAATCCTTGAGAGTAAAAACAACACAAGGTCATTTGATATATTTTTCATCCTTAAATCATCAACCTATTTACACTGGGGCTAAGGGTTATTATCTCCATTTATTATGTGATGAACTGTGATGAAGACAGGCTAGGTGCGTCACTGAAGGGCGCAGAGCAGTCACTAAGAAAGTCAGAACTACTGACAGCTGGGTACCTATGCTGCAATTCCTAAAACGCATACTTGTTGCCACTGACCAGCTCTTGTTCTTCACTAGAGATTCTGTATTTGAGTAGGCATTCTGCAGAGAAAAAGCTCTGGCAGCATGAAACATTGCTTGCTTTTCTGTGCATGCTGAATAAAAATACACGTGTGTGCGACATGGACAAGTAGAGATACGTCAATACATTGATTAAAATGAATACTGTAATTGTAAATTTAGTTTCTATTTACTTGCTGAAGTATTGGCTGATGCTCTTTTGTGAAATCTATGTAAAGTACCATAGCTGAAGTCGTTATTTACTTTTTATTTAATTCTTACCAATGGCCTAGAATGGGGACCTTCAGCCTTGAAGCTTCAGCCCCTGTGAGCTGATTGACAGATCATTGCAACCTATGTGTTGAAACAGCTGAGCCAGCAGCATGCCAGCAGAAGTCAAAGTGGTGACACTTTTAATGGCAAAGCGTTCCTCTGGGGAGGAGACAGGGCACGCCTGTGATTATTCTGTGGCCTTGACAAAGGACAAATAGGAATTTGAATGCTGAGTTTCTCCTGAACATGAATACTCAAACCCACATCCATCAGGAGCAAGAGGTCTTTAGGAATTAGGAGATCTACAGTGGTGCAACACAGCTAAGGTGAGGAAAGATTATTCAGACAACTGTAGGTCACAGCAGAGAAATATCTCTGAGTTATTGGAAGAACAATGTCCCTGTCAAAACCATCTGCCATGTTCCATAATTTCCTCTTCAGCTGAAGCTAAACCACACTCAGCTGAAGGTACCAGGTTTCTGGGTTGACATGTATGGCCACAGGAACTGGCAGGGAGGAGAAGAAAGTAAGGGAACATGACTGGAGACAGGGCAGGGGGGAAAAGGCAAATTGAGATGTGAGAATGTGGTACAACAAGGAAGGAAGCAACCTGGTAGGACATGAAGCAGAGAGTCAAAAATGAAAGAAGAAATGTGCCAGTCTAACAGCTTGCTGCTGCCAAGGGAGTGGTTCTGTTTCCCAGACCTCCACTTTGGGTAGCACTTCTTCCTCCTTTCCACCTGCTCTGGCACCTGGCACTGTCTCAGTGAGGCAGTTCAGCTCACAGGAAAAACAACCTTTCTTCTGTCTCAGTTGTTGGTTTGTTTTTTTTTTTTTCCGTACTCTCTTTCTCTCCCCTTCTTCCCCCAGCTAAGTCTGTTCTCTGGCTGGACCACCAGCCTCAGAAAGGGCAAGATGACTTTACAGGAGCCAGGATTCAGGGCAGGCGGATGCAGGACTACCATCTTCCTGAGCTCAGCCCCATCAGATTGATTCAGTCCCCTCCTGAAGCTTCATCCTAAGCACAGACATCCCATTCTCAGGCAGTCACAGGAATGTTTTCCTGCACATTGGATCTGTACTGAATTCCCATCCAAATTGAGGGAGGAAGGATAGACGGTTGCTGGCCTGAAGTCTAGGAGAAGCTCTGAGGGAGGCAATATTCCATTTAATAGATCTTTCTTTATTAAATCTCATGATTCAGAGGGTCTGAATTAATCTGTTTGTTTGATGCTGCCATTGCTGTAACTTAGGGTGCCTAAATACAATTCAATCACAGACTCTGAGATTTTATTTAATCCTTTCAATCAGATCATGCTTGAGCACAAAGTTATTTAACAAAAGAAAGCTGTTTAGTAAAAAGTGCTATTGTTACATTATATGTGGGTACATCCCTCGTGCTGTTATTACAAGATTTTCTTCAGGTTCTGACCTCACAAGCATTTTAATCTCATCCTTTGAGTGTTAACCAGCTTTGGCAAATATAGGACAATGTTTCTATGCCAGAGTGGACACATAGAGACATATTCCAGCTGCTATTAAGTTACAATAACTTCTAGTGTTGTGAGGATTCACACATCCAAATCACAAACAGAAAATCTGAATTAAATGTGTCCTTAACTGCTCTGTCCTTCAGATACTGTGAAGATGTTGAATTCAGAAAAGGGCTACAAAAACAGCTTGATCACAAGAAAAATCTGTCTTACAGAGAGACTGGTAGGCAAAATAGATTGAAATTCTATAAAGAAAAGGTAGGGAAGATCTTGCCATGATACATGGCTAACTATATGGGGAAGAGATTTCTGACAGACTGTCCTTTGTGCCTGCAGTGCATGCAGAGCAAGATTTGGTGGCTGGAAGATAAAGCTTGAGACTGGCCATCACTCCCTCCCCCTGCCACAGCATCCCACAGGCATCAGTGTGTGAGGTGTGTTTGCAAGAGTCCCCACTGTACCATACCCAGAGTAACACAGAGTGGCTGAAGACAGGGAAGGGGAACTTCAGGAGCATCTTATTCATACAGGGCTACCAACGGCCCCTAAAGCCTGGATGGTCCCTGCCTTGCAGTGCCATTTCTAGAACACTCAAGCCCCCCCCCCCCCCCCCCCATCCCCAAGGAACCATGGTATGGATGTCCTCGGATATTTTCATGCCATACTTGACAAAAATTAGGTGGTCCTGTACTTCACAATATGTGATTGTTCCTATCACCCTGATCCCTTGGTTTCCTAACTCTGTTACTCTCATCCCTCCCCTTGTCTTTCCCCTTTACTCACCTATAGTATTAGCTGCCCCTGATCCATGCCTCTGGGAGAGAGGTCTCTGTGCATACTTGTTTATGAGGCTGGTAGCATTTCACAGGAGGTGGAAAAGGAATTGCAGCAGTAAAACACAAATCTTCCCTCCACTGGTGAGAGGAAGCCAGGATAAAAGAAAATTTGGGGTGGTTTTCTTGCTTTCATGTAAAGGGCTCCTTATAGCGTGGTAAGTCGGGGACATCTGTCATAGGCTGACTATCTGCTAGTGACTGTAATGGCAAGAAAGGGAAGACACTCTGCCTCAAGAGAGGAAGACAAGGATTTAAGGAGGAGAGAAGGAAGTTATCTGAAAGACAGGGAAATTAGAAAGGGGAGGGATGAGAGGAAAAACTGGAGATTTCAAGGGGAGTGTCATGGTTTAACCACAGGGAGGCAGAGGCATGGTTGCTGAAAGCTGTAACACCTGCTGGAGGCACTCAGATGGCTTGAGAGAGGGGAGAGCAGTGGATACTGTCTACCTTGTAGTTCAGTAAGGCTTTCATCACTGTCTCCCATAAGATCCACATAGAGAAGCTGATGAAGTATGGGCTGGATGAGCATACAGTGAGGTGGATTGAAAACTGGCTGAATGGCCAGGCCCAGGGGGTACTGATCAGTGCACAAAGTCTAGCTGGAGACCAGCAAATAGCGGTGTACCCCAGGGGTCAATACCGGGTCCAATCATCTCTTCATTTAAAAGGCACTTTTTACCTCAGGGACATGAATCCTAATTCACTACGATACAACACAACACCCAGCTTTACTACTGATCACCTTGTTAATATGTAGTATGAACAGATTACAAAAAATATTTTGTAAATACTGCTAAAAGTCTCCCACAGTTTTCCAAGGAAGGTAAGAAATTTGACAACTTTTCATAAAAACATGCATCAGTCTAGCTGATCTACCTGTACCATATTCCATTAATAAAATCCATCATAAAATGCTTTCTTACTCAGCTCAGCAGTGTTATCATTGTGGTTTAATGCATTTATACAGCAGCAAGATAGACATTTGCATTTTATTTCCATTTTAACATGAAAGCCTGAATCAAGGACTGTACTGCTTCTACTCTTTCTTCGGTACTGCATATTGCTCACTAGTCTTATCAGAAAACAGGAGACACTTGAGCTGATATTGTGAAGTGCCTCATATAAGAGAGAGCATTTTAAAAAACTCTTTTTCATGTGGTTCTCAGCAGCACTTCATATGCAAAGAGCTTGAGCTGACCCTCGACACTGTTGCAGGAAGGAAAAGATGTTCTCACTCTCAGAGGCTTTAAGAACTCACTGCAGATGGGATCATCTTTGCCTGGTACATTCATACATCATCTAGCACAACAGAAGCATATTTTGAGACAAACAACTTCAGTAGTGATACAACATAATCATATTTTGGAGTGAGAGAGGTAGCCCTGCCAGAGTAACAGTCATTTGCACATTAGTTTTCACCCCTGTCAGTCTACAGGGAATTGGAGCTGTAAGGGTTTCTGTTGACTGCAAGCATATTTTAGTTTCTCCTCAACAGAAAAAAAAAGTGAAGCATCCTACCAGTAGAACCTCCATTTTGTAAATCCAGCCATGAGAGATTCAGGATGCCAGATTCAGAAAAGTAACCTGATTAATGCAAAGTATAATACTGCATCTTTCTTCCCAGGTCTGCTTTTGAGTTAGATATAGAAAATGTTTCTGTAACTGGCACTTCTCAGCTAAGGCATTTGTATTTTTCTTCTTTCCTCTTTCAAGAGTTGGTACTAGCTCAATGCTGTGGAGACACAGTGGCCATTACCCCAGGACCTGCAGATGGCCAGCACCCAGCTTGACCAGCAGCCGGACCAGAAGGGCTGACCAGGTTGTTTGACATCCATGGAGCTAAACAAAAAACCCTTTACCTATTCTGTCAATTCAGATGTACAAGCTAGATACTACAACAGCTACTTTTTAGACAGTGGGTCTCCACTGTGGATCTGGAACCCACAGTTTACTGTTCATGTCCCCAGTATAAGGTATGGGGACCATTATAGATTACAGATCCAGAAGGCCTGCTTTCTGTGTAGTGAAAGATGTAGAACTAGGCAACTGGATATGGTAGGTACTAGTGTCCCTCTGAAATCACATCCCTTACTACTTTGAAACTTGCACTTTGAATCTGGCATAGATACACTTTCTCTGTTTGTTTTTAATGTATTAAATGTGATAAATCAGTATTTTTAACTCATTGCCTAGTAGTATCATCTCCCCAGGGAAGGCTTTTAACATTCCTTCCAGCCAAGAAAAAAGTGAACTTTTGAACTAGGGCTTCAAAGTATTCAGAGTACTGACAACAAAACTACACATTCATAGAGCTTGGTGAAGCCTACTACAGGCAAGTTTTGTTGCAGTGACCTATCTAGAGTAATCACACGGACTCACATGGTGTTTCTGTGGTCTCTCTAGTGCCAATAATAACTGCAAAATTCTGTGTGCTACCACTACTGAAGTCTGAATAATATAAAAAAATCTTTGAAGCTTTAGAAAACTTAAAGCTTCTGCTTTGGCCAGCTTTGGCTAGCTTCTGCTTTGCTTTTTTTAATCACTGTAAACGAGCCAGAATTAAAGGTAGAGTTCTGGGGCACCACTGCCAGGGGAGACGAACTCCATGCTGCTTTGTTCTCTATCATGGATGTAACATCCCTGTGTACCTGGAAAATTAACAGGTTGACTGGGTGGGGTTTTATAGGAGTCCTTAGTTCTTTCTCTCTGTTTTCTTGCTTTATTTAAAATGACATGACTTTCAACTTGTGGGCATGGCCTTTATGTAAAGCCAACAAAAACTCTTTAACAATAGTGTGATGCAAAAGAGCAAACTTCATGACCTCTGCCTACTAAAAAAATACAACCAAAAAATTGTATGGAGTCACAGAAAACAAATTAATGACAGTCATTAATTTCTAGTGAAAGAACCAAACATAGAAAAAGCTTACCTGAACATATAATGAGCTGTTTAATGAACTGGGTCATAGTTTTAAAGTATTTAAGACTGATTTGTTCTGTAGAACAGAAATTTTAGTCCCAGAATTGGGTATCTCATATAAAATATTGGGCTCCATATAAAGTATTGATGGCGACCTCAGTCAAATCTAGTATTAATTTTCCTCCCCTGCCACAAATAAACTTTTCATATACCTGATTCTCTATGACAGAGGCGAAGGCAGGAAAAGCTGAGGAAATATCATGTCTTTAGCCTGGTCCCAAACCAAATCCCAAATGTCTTCTACCCTCTGTGTCAAGGTACTTTTCAATCTTGATCATTACATGAAACCAAATGCAAAGTTTCACTTTCTTGGTCTCAGGCAAACAAACATATCAAACCTTTTTCCTCAGAACTCAGTAACACGTTCTTGCTTTTCAAAACAGAGATATTGAAGAATGAAGCATGCCTATGATCCAGACCAAAAACAGAAATGCCTTTGGCGTCTGGGAAAACACCCCAGTCATCTGTCTGAAGTCATTCACATTTGATCTTCTCTCTCCTTTTCTGCTCTAAGAAATCTCACTCTTAGGAACCTGATAACAGAGAAGCAACAGGGTTAGGTGTCCACAGCCCCAGAGCAGCTTTGGAGTCTCATTCTTCCCTCACAGAGGCATTGATGCAGCCTTGCAGTTAGGCATCTAAATCTGCTAACACGACAAGGCATACCAGAACCTTTAACTTCAGCATTTCCTATCGTTACTTCAAGCATTTTTCTTTGTTCTCCTGCACTTCCTATGCTCATTCCAAACCCCAGTTGGAAATACCTGAATGTCCACTTTCATGTGTAGCAGCTACTGGCTTCTAAGCTAGAGGTGTCAGTGCCAGTCCAGGGGCCAAGCAAGAGGCAGAGATGGTGGAAGTGTCACCATTGCACACTTGTGAATCTCTGAGAACCTGTTCTGTGGTTCTGAACAGGGTATTTGTTAGATGGTGCTACCAACACACTTGTACAAGAATGTTTATGTAGTTAGGAATAAAAACAAACATTTTATAGGATAAGATACACAATCTAACCTTAAAATAGTTTATTATTAAAAACAAAGAAGCAGGAATCTAATTCTCATACTTTACGGCCAGAGCCAAGACAAGTATCAATGACAAGATAGAAATGGCACTCAGTGCCTATCTAAGATTTTTCTGCTATGAAATCAGAAAGAATATTTTTTGTGTACTTGACTGCTCTCAAAATACATGGGATGAACACCGCAGAAAAAAATGAGTTCAGCCTTCAAGGATGAGAAATGAACTTGTGAACAACTGATGATGTAAGAGGAGCACACAGTTCATAGTATGCTAAATTTTTACAATTCACTTGCAAAGTCCCTTTTGTTATCCTGGGATGACAAATACCAGGATTTGCATTGCTCCAAAGTCTGTGTCTTTCTCTGCTTGTTCGGGGTTTATTGGGCTTCATGACCTACTGTAAGAAGAAAAACTCATCACAATCTCTCCAACTTCCAGTTAAGATATACTTAAAATTTTAATGCTTTTCTATGCAGGAAGGTGTGGAGAACTTGTGAGTAAAGCTTGAATCTGTAACACCTGCATCCTTTTTGTTTTCCAGAATTATAAAACAGAGTAGTGACTATTTGCCAAAAAGTGCAGCCATCCCACTGTTCAGCTTCTTGTTGTCCACAATCCTGACTTCCAAAAGAGAAGTCCTGCCTCTGTGTACAGCAGGTGAATGCCACGGTAAATGTAACAGGCACACTCTAGTCCAGACTTTGTGCCACACAGTAAGTTAGTTAATCAGATACTCGAAAAAGAAAGAGGTATACTTTTTATATGGTCCCAGAAATGGCTAGTATTTAAGACAGAAATCCTTTCAGACTGGTTTGCCTTAAACTGCACAGCAACTCTTAATGACAGATGCTCGAGTCTGAACTCAGCTGTAACTAGTGGTTGCTGTACCGACTTCAATAGGGATGGGAAAAGAGTTGGAAATCATGTGTTTGTATAAAAAAGACATGACTGAGTGTATCAATTAGAAGCAGAAAGCAAGAAACACTTCCAAATGGACAAAATGGCCTTGTTTACATAGACAATGTGCTTTCAAATTCCTCAAAGTATCTTTAAGCCTGAGGTTATCCTGCTTCTCAGCAGAGATCACATTGTTTCTCATGGGTGGTACAAAACATGGTTCATGCCAGAGAACTGTCCACCCTTGTGGAGAATCTTAAAGAATGAGAACCTGTCTGCTGTGTATGTGAACACAGCAAGCAAGCCTACAAGCAGCATGGCAAGTCCATTCAGATAGAGCCTGTCCTGGCATCTCATCTATGCTTTCTTGTACAAAAAGCCTTCAAGAAAAGGAACACTTCTGAGTGCTGTCCACACCCACAAACAGATGTAGAAGTGGAAAGCTAATACAGCAATTGGCCATGATAAACTCTCAAGAGAGATTTTGTAACCCACAATTTGCCAGGATAATCCCAGCCACATAGTTTTTCTCCCATAAAAGCTGTTTGACCTCAGATTTCTTTCTTGGAACATGCGGCTGGTTTTTTTTTTCCATGTTCCTCCCTTGGGCATTCACTGGAATAGCTCTGTTTACTAGTGTTTCAGCCATTCCAAGTATAATATGAGGGCGTCAAAAATGTAATGTTATTTCAGGTTTACAAACTTGAATTAATGGCATGGTCGGTGGCATGTGATTAAAATAAAGTTAATGTAAAAACTTCAAAGGAATGTTACCAGATACTAAAACTCTCTTAGAAAGGGAGATCTTGCAATTTGTTGGAGATTTTCAGAGAAGTTTCCTTTATAGAAAAGTCTCCATTTTACATTTAGAATAGTCACATTTTGAACAGTCTCAGATTTGTTGGAGTTCCATCCAATGCAATTGCAGGTATGTATCAAAGCAGAAGCCCTGATTCTTTGTGAATAAATATCACATAGTACCAAAGTAATGTAGCATTTGTTATCTTTATTCCTATAAAAAGACAACACCCATCTTGTTAGTTCAGCACCTCATTTTCTAATAATAACAATACTTGAACACTTTTCTGATTTTATGATGCACTCAAAATCATGAAACAGACACAAAACATTTAGCAAAGAGTTCTTGGACAATAGCTGAATCCTAAGAAGATTCCCAGAAGAATTCTTCTGACCCTCAATTGTATTATTATCTCAAGGAATCATACATAGTCAATCAAGCCGATGAGTTTTACAGTACGTCATTTTCTTACTCCAAACCCTATGTTCATGCATGAATCACACATTGAGAATAGTGTGAGTACCAGTTTAACTGTGCTCTGTAGGGTCTATTCTTCATGACAAAAGCCTTTAGTATAGAATCAACATCACAGAGTTGGGACTTTTCTTTCTGAAAACTGTATTATATTGCATAGTCCCAAAGCCCATAATTCATCTCCAGGTGGCAAGTATTCAAGGGCAAAATGATAAGGGGTAAGCAGGGGAAGAAGCAGGTCTACATTGTTGTCTAACAGTATTTTGACATCAGTAAATTACTATATTTTTGACAGATACTAAGAGATGCTTATTCCAAGTTGTGTGTGTGATTCACATGCACAGGAGTTCACAGTATCAACAGTGGTATTGGATTTTAGAAGCTATAAGTAAATCATTCTGATGGAAAACAAAATAACATGATCTCTGCCAACCAGTTCTTGGAAAATAAACCACATGTGTATAACTTGTGAAACAAGAAGGCAGAGTTTCCGTTAAATCAGCTTGTCTGAAACATCTATAATTTTTGTTTGGAACTCAACAAGTATGTTAGTGTGTAGAGAGGCTACAGACAAACCAAGGAGCCATTGGGAGTTTGGAGTCATCCTGCTGAAACTCTGTGTCAGGTGAACAGCTAGCCAAAAACCTAATACATGTTTCATAGTATTCTTGGACACTGGCAGTAGGATGGACCTAAAACACCATAAACTGTCCCACAAGGATGAATCATAAACATATTAGCATGTTCAGTAGCCCAGCCATGCTTTGAATCTGCTTTGGGCCTGCTGGAATATGAATATGAATAATAAAGGCAACAGCAGCTACATTTGCAACTTGCTGGTCTGCACTCAGGATTGTTACCATATGATCTATATCTGCCCAGAACAAGAAAAAAGCCTCTCAACATTGCCAGTGGAATACTCTGGCACATCTCTCTTCATTCCTCCCTCCTGCTGCATTTGAAAAGGAGTTTATCACTGTAGCTACTATTCAAAGCAGCGACACTGAAGTGTTTTCTAGACAACAAAGAACCGAGGTAGAATTCTTTGTCCTTTCCAAAATGCAGAATCTCAACAAATATTGGGAATATTGCTAAATTAAAACTTGAAAACCTGGTAAATTTCCACCTTTGCATTGAGCAGCCTTTATTTAATGTGCAAATCCTAAGGAAACAATAACAACACAAAGAAAGAAAGAGAGAAATACAGCGTTTTGTGATACTGTCCACAGTACTATACAACATGACTTACTATAATGTAAAAAATCATTTTGGATCTTATCTGGGGTATATTCTTTATCTGTTCATCTTTCTAAACTGTTCTTATTACAAACTCTTTTTCTTTCAGTGCTCATTCATCAGGAGGGCTTTTGTTATCTGAAGGTTAAGTAAACAGGAGGGAAAACAAGCAGCCCAAGCTATTGTATATCACCGGGCAATGTCTTACTGCCACCTTGTGTTGAGCAAAAAATACGAATAGCTCATATTTCACAGACATTTAA
The DNA here is from genome assembly GCF_047370975.1 of Nipponia nippon. NCBI lineage: Eukaryota > Metazoa > Chordata > Aves > Pelecaniformes > Threskiornithidae > Nipponia > Nipponia nippon. Next base: position 50,353,607 of record NW_028262347.1, read on the forward strand.
ACAACAAAAAAAAAGCTGTTCAGAAAATAAACAAGAAGGAAAACTTCCAGAAAGGTATGTGCGAATATGTGAATACATATATAACATTATTAAAATAGTTCATAAAAAGAGGAAAATGCTTAATTTTCATTTCAAATTTGTCTTCACAAGCAAGTGGCAAATGTCCATCAATGGTTAACAGCCTTTTGGTTGTTAAAAGTTGAAAAAAGGGCAATTTTTTTTCCTGGGGAAAATTAATGGACATTTATGATTTTATTCCCCTTGTAGATTTTTTTTACAGTTACATCATGAATAATGGGGTTTCTTGTGAACCTAGAGAGATTTTATCCTCCTCTTGGGCTATTCAAACATTGCAAACAACACTTTTCACACATTGGTACATCCAAGTAATGAAAAATTCCTACAGTGCTGTAGCTTCTTACAGTTCAGAATAAATCCGCACACTGCAGACAACTTTCCCACCCACCAGATAAATCATATACAATGACAGAATTGGTCCTTGCACTTTAACGACTTACAAAATCATCACTTAAAGAAAATCTGTCCTCTGGTAGCTCCACAGATATTAGTTTTCCTTGTGAAGCAATCACGGCACAGCAACACGTACGCACACACACACATGCACAAGCACTCACAGACAAAGCCAAGAGATGGCAAACTCTTCTGCAGCAAACATTTGACCTTGCAGAATGATGATGAAAGAACATAGTTAATCAAGTATGTATTAAAGATGCTACCATTACTACAGGTTTGCTCTCCATCCATCATTACTAGATAATGCTGTCCCTACTCTGATGGCTCACTGAACACCATCCTTTATGCTTTAAATGAATTGTTTTCAACTTGTAGTCTGCAGACCCCTCAAAGTCCTGTGGACTATTTCTAAGGTGCCTGCAAAACCAGATTTTTTAAAAGACCACATTTTTAAAAGTGCACGTATCTTTTGTAATTAACTGTATATGCAAAGTTTTCAAAAGGCCATTCTCCATTGGCCAAAGTTTAAAGATCCACAAACTGAAAGAGGTAGGAAAGCACTGAATTAAAGCTCAGGCTTGATCTCAGAACTTTGGGGGTCACCCACAACATTTTCTTTAGGACACCACATACTTTTATCTTCAAACCCATTGAAACCAGTAAAATGTTACTATCAGCTTTACTGTTTAGTATGATACCAAGCACCAGTTATAAACTGCTTGAGGCTTTTCAAGGTTGTCGTGCTACCATGGCCATGGTTTTCTTTAATAAAGTAGATAACATGATTATTAGACAAGTCTTCAATAAGTCATAAAGTATCTTGGGGTGCTAATATTGATTAGCGAGAAGTGGTTCAACTAATTTCATCATCATCAAACAGTTCATATGAGCACTATGAAATGGTAATGGACTAAAGCTATGCAAGTTCCACCTCCCAGAAAGTCAGTGCCCGTGAGGCCATTAGTCCCAGCACAAAAGAACAGAAGTTCTCTGGCTTCATGCAGTATGATAAATGGATGAACCAGTTACTTAATTTTGTGTGGATGATAAAGACTCTTTTCAGACATTTATGACCGTTGCTAACCCCAAGTCATAAAAATGAGCTTGTTTAATGTACTTGATGGAGGCACAAGGCTGTCTCTCGAGGGTTCACTGACTTCATTCACTGCAGTCTGTCCTCAAGGCATTATTTGCAGGGTTGGTGAAAGTGCTTCTACAGCAATAACAAAATTAAAATAAAACAATAATAATTAAATACATATAATATGAATTACCAGTTAGGTTTTGATGTCTGTAACTAGAATATGTCTTCCCACTCCCATATTAATTCCTTGCTCATTATAAGGAACTTTTATCTGGCATTATTATTTCTAACTAGGAAAATCTGTGCTTTAGGCAGTCGTGAGAACATGTTAACAAGGTCTAGAGGTAGTGAGTTGCAGAAGATGTTATGCCACTGCTTGAGAGGCCCAAAACAGGGGATTGCTTCATATCCAGGCGAACAACTCAAGTCACACTGCCTGTGACTGCTGAACAGATAAGATTTAAAAAAAAAAATAATATATATATAGCTTAAAGACAGGAATAGAGATGAGAGAATCAGAAAAGAGGCAGATAACACAGTATTTGTGCCCCAGATCCTCCTTCCTGTTAAGAACTTTTCTAAAAGAGGAATTTTCAAACCCTAGGACTCATAGTCTTAAGTGATCTCTTATAGTACCCATGTTGGACTCCCACTAGGTTCCACAGCAATGCTTGTACTGCTCCAAACCATCCTTTCTTCCTAGCCATCTCTGTTTCCTCAGGAGTCCTTCTAGCTTTGGTGACAGAGTTGTATCATCCTCTCTTGGTTCTGCTGGTCAAGGAGAGGTTAGAAGGCAGCTCTCCTCTTACTACTGCTGTATTTGTTGCTGGCTTTGCCTTCTTTCATTTAATTTTATTTCCTCATCTTTCTCCTCTGCTCTTTACCTTCCCCTTTTGTTACAAAAAAAAGAATCAAGACATACCCCTTTTTCAGTCCCAAAAGTGCTCAAGGCCACCTAAGTCAGAGATCCCTGCTGGCTATAAGCAAGAAAGATGACAGTAATGGGGAGTTTCTCAGACTTTGTTACTCAAGACAGCCAGCTTCCATTCTGTCATTCTTTAAGTCTTAGTCAATTGTAGGGCTCCTAAATATCTAATATGGTAACATGTTTCTATGTGTCTCTCCCAGTCTACATGACTCGATGCATACATTCACAGAAGTGCCTCATGATCTCATTCTAGACCCTGCAAAAAACACACCTGTGGTTAGTGTGTCTGCCTGTAAACACAAAGATCTGTGAGGCCAAACATCAGGAAGCAATCAGAGATTCATGCATTTAAATCTCTTCAAGAGTAAAGGAGAAGTATTTGAGCCAGTCTCTTCTGTTGCAGCATTGTCAAATTACCAGTGCTCATCCAGATGCCATGCTTTCCTCTGGCAGGATGTGGGTGTAAGTAAAACCTACTAAAAATAGTTGCTCAAGACTGAAGATGTCATAGAATCATAAAATCATAGAATCGTTAAGGTTGGAAAAGACCCTTAAAATCATCGAGTCCAACCGTTAAAATATCACTGCCGAGTCCACCACTAAACGATGTCCTCAAGCACCACGTCTATCCGTCTTTTAAATACCTCCAGGGACGGAGATTCAACCACTTCCCTGGGGTCCCTGTCTTCCACGTTGCAGAGAGACGACTCACCCGTATCCACAGGTGAAATACACATCAGTATCAGGGCTGCACAGTATGGATTGGGATAATAAATCCACAGGAAATCTAACTGCTGGCATCTGATCATAGCAAACCCTTGACTGTGTCACAGCCCTGAAGACATTCAGTTGGAAAAGCCTTTCTGGAAGCCCCAGCACGTGAACTGTGCCTTTGGTGGTTTTTGAATCAGACTTGTTTGATGGCAGCCATTGATGACTTTTAGTAGACTAATATTTTCTCCTACTTCTATCTGTAAAAACAGAAGGTTAGAAGTCATTCATTTCATTATAAGAATGAGGTTCAGCTGCTTTTTCTTACAAGAGTTTGAAGGATTTCTTTGTTAAATTCTTAATTCCTTGCTCAGGGTTTGTGACTGAAATAGCTCTATATTGTTTTAACTTGCCCGTGCTAAAGAAAACACAAAATGTATGCTCACACAGCAGCCCATTGTGCTGTGTAGATTTACCCACACCATCATGGACAATGGCTGCCCAGCTGCCAGTATTTAACAATAAACAAACATCAACAAATAAAAATGTTTGACAATAAATGTAATTACCGTTGGGTTTTCTGTCTTACATAACACCAAGGAAGAACTTGCTCAGGAAGGACAGTCAGTATTTCAACCAGAGGAGCTATGCAAGTAAATCATTGATGGAAAGAGAGCCCTGCATCTGGGACAGAGGATAAAAGGGAGCTAAGCAGCCAGCAGGATGCAAAATGACAGCTGTTTAAACCACATTTCTAACTGCTGTGGCCAATGGTTTGATATCTCTGAGGAACAAGCAGGCAGGCATGGGGGGTGGGACACAGAAAAACAGAAAAGATCAGCATATTATTAATTCTATTGTGACCAGACTGTCTGTTCCTGTCCAACTTCTATAATAGCTAATTAGCAACTGCCAGAGTTTACCCCATTCAAACATCTGGTTATCCAGGCCCTGCTTTCCTCTCTAAAGCTCTAATGAATTTTAACATGTTTGAAAGAGCATTTCCCTCTGGCTTACTGAGATAAAACAAGATATAAACAGTCCCCTTGGGCCTGTACATCCTCTGCTCAGTAGTGTTCCCAAAATGGCTTATTCCCCTCTCCTTCCAGGCAATTTATTTGCCCCCAGATCTCCTAGCTCCTGACTTGCTGAAAAAAGCATCTGGTGAAGTACACAAAAACCCTGTGCCTCATGAGAAGGACCATTCCCCCACTCTATCCAGGAGTAAGAATAAAGCTGCTGAAGAGGGTACTTCTTACCACCAAATGCTGTGATGAGGCTTTGCAGCAATGGAGGATGGTATCTCCCGGCTCTGATACTTCCTCTGTGTGCTGCCTCCATCCATGATGGAGCACACCTCTCATCTGCAGCAGCCGGTCTGTGAATGCTTCCAGCCCTTGACTACATTCTTATACTGCTTGCATCAACCAGACCTCCACAATTGTCTCTAGTGAGAGTCTTACTAAGCAAGACCTACCCTCTCTAAAACACATGGATTTCATGTTAAATCTGTCTATCTAACAGAAGGTGGTTGGGAATACAGCTGGCAGTCCAAGTAACTGCAATCAAAACCAACATTCTAGGGAAATATAGAGTCCTACATGGCAGTGTGAAAGGATGAAAGGAAGGGAGGTGGGGGAAACTGACCCAACACTCCAGTAATTCCTGGAATTACTCCAAATATGCTTCACAAGTTTCCCATTGAACCAAACACCTGTGTGCCTTCACATGATACATCGCTTATTTGCTCATCCAACTTCTTATTCTGAGCACCCAGAATACCTCACAGGCAGGCAAACTGTGTTTATTCCAGTAACTTTGTACTGTCAGCAGCTGGAAGCCAGAAAGAATGGTGGCAGTGAAAGGTTCCATCCAAATTTCAGTAAGGTACTTCTACACTGCTTTGGGAAGTCTTATTCAGCTGTTCATTCACATTAGCTTACGCTGAAACCAGTTACATGAATGAAAAATCTGGCTGCGGTACCATATACAGAGAATGACGGTAAATGATATATTATGTTTGACAAGGTGTCTGGTGAGAAGTCACAGGGTACTGGATGAAGCTATGCAGTTTTTTGCTATTTGCACAGAACTACTACATCAGAGGAAGAGAAAGGTGATAGTATTTCTTTACACAGCCCTGTAAGCCTTCTGCTATATCCATTGAATCCTCTCTCTATCAAAGACACTCTGACAATAAGGAAATTCAGAAAAGAAGGGAGAATGAGTACATGGCTGAAGGATGGATTCTTCTGCAGCTACTTGCTTCAGAGCATGGATGATTACCATAGCTACCGCTCCTACCAGTTCCTGTTTCTCCTAGTTCCCCGTCTATTTATTGCTATTATCTCCCCTGCCTTCTCACTACAACTGCCCTACAAAATGTCTCAGCTACCTCCCTCTACCACCTCCAAGGTGCTGCTGCATCTCAGCTGTCCCTGCAGACCCAGCTATGAGAAACAAGGCTGAGGAAAGCAGAAAGCTTGTGACTTACACCACTACACGTGTCATGGTTTAACCCCAGCCAGCAACTAAGCACCACCCAGCCGCTCGCTCACTCTCCCCCTGGTGGGATGGGGGAGAGAATTGGAAGAGTAAAAGTGAGAAAACTCATGGGTTGAGATAAAGACAGTTTAATAGGTAAAGCAAAAGCCACGCGCACAAGCAAAGCAAAGCAAGGAATTCATTCACTACTTCCCATGGGCAGGCAGGTGTTCAGCCATCTCCAGGAAAGCAGGGCTCCATCATGCATAACAGTTACTTGGGAAGACAAACGCCATCACTCCGAATGTCCCTCCCTTCCTTCTTCTTCCCCCAGCTTTATATGCTGAGCATGATGTCATATGGTATGGAATAGCCCTTTGGCCAGCCTGGGTCAGCTGTCCTAGCTATGCCCCCTCCCAGCTTCTTATGCACCTGGCAGAGCATGGGAAGCTGAAAAGTCCTTGACCAGTGTAAACTCTGCTCAGCAAGAACCAAAACATCAGTGCGTTATCAACATTATTCTCATCCTAAATCCAAAACACAGCACTCTACCAGCTACTAAGAAGAAAACTAACTCTATCCCAGCTGAAACCAGGACAACACATTAGGGGAGTTCCTTCCCCCGTCCAGGGCTCACACCACCCCATGAATCACCTGCAAATCCCTGAAAATCCCTTCCACTTTGAGAAGAGATGAAAAGAGCACAACAGGGATGGTGCTATGGACAGTTTCTAGTATCCAAAAAGATTTTAGACTGTATAGATGAAAGCATAGCCAGAAATTATATCGCATACCACAACACTATAACTGTTGATTAAAACAGAGCAGCCATTTTGCTTTGCTCTTTAGTCAGGCAACGGTACAAGGCAACAAGTAAAGCAGCATTTTGTGTCTAGCTCCAAAACTCATTTTAGAAATGAGGGCATATATGTCACTTTACTTGTAAAGTCATGGGAAGAAGAGATTTGTCCCTTTTGATTTGGTAATTTAACCAATTTCATTTTCCTTTTCTCCTGCCACATCCCTGAGATAATCCCTTGTTTTTCTAGGAGGGCTGTCCTTTCCTGGCATTTTCTTTTTTTCTTTTGGATTTTTTCCATACACATGCACATACACACTCAAAATATTTCTGCTATAGTTTGTTATTGGAGTCTTGTAGCTCAGGTTTTGGGAGGGCTTATCAGAGAAAAAGGAAAGATGAGAGATTCGTCTTAGTGGATCTTCTGCAGCCTGCCAAAATCAAATGTGACAGCAACAGAGCAGCATAGCAGGAGGTGGCGATGATCACTGCAAGACTAGAGACACAGACCTGTGTCATAGGTGAACATTATCTGTAAATCTCACACATGGTCTCAGCTGGAGGCCACCTCTGGAACCGCAACTACTGGTCTCTGTTTGAGGCAGGATCTCATAGTTGCATGTCATGTTCATTTCTGACTTCAGTTTTCTAGGAAAAGCAATGCATTAACTTGCAATCTCCAGAGATATTTTTTATACTCCTTCACAGAAATATTCAGGTTATATTCCAGATTTCATCTGGGGATGCCCTTACTGAGGTCTTCGTGGCACTTGAGATGATGGAGCTTTGACTTTTATTTTACTGGAGTTTGAGTCCTCATATCCACAAATTTGTCACTGGCTACTGACACACCTTTGAGGAATATTGAACACATGCATAGGTTTATATCTGTGTGGGGCCATTATATCTGATAGATTCTGTCTGAGGGACTTCAGACATCTGTGCAATCAGCCTGTGAGATAACGCACGTGAAACAGCAACAGCACAATTACACAGCCGGACTGAACTGTGGCGTTTCCTGACATTTAGTGGTTAACTGTATAACTATACTCTTGAGTTAATGTCAACTTTTGTATTTGATTCCCCTTGGATTTGTTATTTGTTTGCAATTTTCCTTTGAGGATAACATTTCAAAAGGCTAATCCCTACTGCTTCGAAGCTATGCTGTTTGGACAATAATTACACAGCAACCATGCAAAAGTTGTTGGTGTTTTACTCAACACTAGTCCAATCCTATCATTTTATTCTATTTCCCTGTAACCAAGCTGCTAATAAAATAATATATAAGTGAATTGTGAATACCATCTTTCATTACTCCCTGGACTCTTTTTTTTTTTTTTTTTTTTTTTTTTTAAATTATGTACTATCTAGGTTGTATTTGTTTTGGAGCTCAGGGAGCTTGGCTTATACTATGCAAGCATAGACTGCTTTCAAAATAGCAACTAATTTTTTTTCAAGTGACATGTTTTCCAAATGCTCACATTTTAATCAATTAAAAACTGATTTCCTTTGCAAAAATACAGTACCTTGCAGTCCAGGGAGGGTTATTTTCATATCAATTCCAATATTTAATTTTTAGCTTTTGTTACGCTTTAAAATAACGTACCTTTTCAGTTATGAATATGTGGGGGGTTTTTATACTCCATCCAGTATCACTAGCTGAACTAATGTTTCTAAAACCTTTCAAAGGCAATTGCCTTTTTATAGAAACCTCCAGGGAGGGGGGTAGACAGTAAAATGATTATTGCTATGCTGGTGTCCCTAAAAGCAAGGAGCAAGAGGGGACTTTATACAAAAAAACAAAAAAACAAAACAAAACAAAACACTAGAAGCCTATAAATGTATAACTCTTGTGCTGGTTTGTATTACTTTTTGTATTGCTGACTGGTGGATTAATAGTGAGTTTTATCTTGCACATACCTAAATGCCTCAGGGATAAATGCACCAGTGATCCAAGGTAAAAGCACGACGCTGGTTTTCTTTACATGTGGATGATTTACAACATACTGAACATTGCTTCTGTCTAATATCTCAGAATTTAAGGCTCAAGGGAAATTGTCCTCCTTTTCCTATTTGTTGGTTTCCTGCTCTATATACTGTGCAATAACTAAGTATGTATGATGGTCAGATAAATGGGACTTGGGAACATGTCCCAGACGTATGTGAGATGCATAGGAATGGGGAAAAAAAAGACTGATTTCACTATCCTGAGAACAGCAGTGGTATGGTATAGTCATTCAAGCACTGGAACAGTTTATCCAGTCTGTGCAGTCTCCATCCTTGGAGGTTTCCGAGAGGATGAAGCCCTGAGCAACTTGGTCTGATCCCAGAGTCAACCTGGCTTTGAGCAGGGTTTGGCCTAGAGACCTTCTGAGGTCACTTGCAGCCTGAACTACTCTGTGACTCTATGTCCCCCCTCATCCTTACAGCCACAATGACATTTCTAAAGCAAAAACCCATCTCAGAGGTTCCTAGATTTGAACAGGTTCAGAAACTGATAGAGCAATTACTTCTACCCAACTTCTGGTACTGAATTATGGCAGAGGTGTAACTTCTGTATTACAGGTATGAAGTGCTGGGACTACTGCAAGAAGCAATGCTTTGCATTAGTGGTAGTTGAGTAGTGATGAGGGATCTCACAAGGTTGAGGCTTCAGTTGTGTACTGCAATATATCTACTGACAGTGTTTGACAGAAAAATGAAATGACCAGCAGGCACTAATCCAAAGGTTTTAGCAGCAGATCTTTCAAGTGAAACCATTTCACACCTGAACAGACTGATCAGTGAGAACCAAAGTGTCTGAATAGGATGTTTTATGAAATTAATTAAAAGCAGAACATTTTGAGAGGTTGAGAGAACAGCCTGTAAGAAGTGGAGGGCACACAGCAAATAAACAGTACTCTGGAATAAATCTTCTTCTTGTGAAAGTGCCTGACCGCTAGGCTATTTACTATGTTGGGGCCTAGGTTTTGGAATGTTTTTTTCTTCTTTACTATTATGATAGTTTGGGAGCTAAAGACACTTGCGACTCCTTACTGGCTGGTGAACAATCTCTAGCCATCAGTTTTCTCAGGCAAGAGAATTCATGTCCCTCTCCAGTCAGGTTGGAAATGAAGACACTAAAATTCACTGTGATCATCCTAAGAAGCCTCAGTTTAAGCCAAGGCATGATGACTTTCTGTTTCCTGGCAAGACAAACTGAGTTAGTTGGTGACCAACAAGTTAAGTCAAAGAACAATATTATTTCTTCAGGAGAAACGCATCAAAGAGAAAAGATACCATAAAACAGTAAATTCTGTATGAATGCCAAGTTAAAAAAATAAAAGTATTATCCACAATCTGAACAGCTACATGACTCAGAAAAGTCTTTTTATTGTGGAGCAGGTTTTTAGGGATGATTCCCCAAAGAAACTTTAGTCTCTCTATAATCAATGCAGAAAGTGACATCTCCAAGGCAAGTTGCTATGACATAAAGAGCTAGTATGTGCAAGAGACTGGGAAAAAAAAACGTTTCTTTAAATAAAAACTTCAACTCTTCTTTAACTATGGTGCTACAACCAGCCCCTTCATTAATTACATTCCATAATATTCAGTTTTATAAGACATTGCTGCTGAATCTTAACCATAAAGTCATTGGAAACAGTGACCCATAACTTGGAAAGGATACCCAGTGGCAGAGCTAATTAGGACCACTGAATACAGTTTGGTTACTGGAAATTATTCTCTTATTATAATGATAACATATTTCTGGCCACAAAATGCCCCTAGTCTTTACAATATGTATCCATAGATACACACAAACACACACGCACAGAGAAAACTGTGGGTTGGTACATGGATATTGATAACCTGCGTTTTGCCTCCAGAGTACTCACAAAAATTCCACTGTCATGCATATATGAAATAGTTGCATCCTGCAGACTGGAACCTCTTGTGATGATTTGGGGTTTGGGTTAATACACCTGCTTACTTTATAAGCCTCCTGCTATAATTACCTATATAGCCAAATAATAGGAAATGGAGAAAAGGCTTGAGGGCAAATAAATACAAGAGAATAAAAGGGAGCAAGGAATTTAACTAAAAAGGTAAAATCCTCATCCACTGTAGTCAAAGCTACCAGTTTCAATAGCCTGGATTTCACTATAACTTTTTAAAAAGGTGTCAAACAGCATATCTACATATTACTCCATAGGTTTTTTTTAAAGTGCAATTGTGATTGTGTGTTTTAGCCACTCCTTTCTCACAAAATGAGTTGTCTCCCTCTGTTTTCTGCATCAGAAAATAAGGAATTTTTCTTACTTTTCCTCTCTCTCCCCCCAGCACTCCCCTGCCCCTTCTACCTTTGTGTGGCTATTCAATGAAGTTTTTTACATTAATGTATATATTTCTTCTATACTTACCAATGCATGCATAGTCTCTGCACAGACACTTTGAGGGGGTCATGAATTTTACCAGATATAATGGCAAGACTTGAATTGTCCATATCACAAGGCAGAATGAGCATGGGATATGTAATACTCCTCGATCTAAGTCAATATTGGTTTAGTTTAACATTTAACAAGGGTTTGGACCAGATGACCGAGCATGTATTTCAACCAAAATTGTTCTTCAATTCTAAAAGTTTAAAAAGTTCCCGGACAAATTCTTCCATCATTCTTCATGCAGAACAGCAGCTTGCTGTACACAAAAATCCACTTTTTATACAAGAAGATACTCTGTTAGTGATAGCTTCTTGCAAACTCCTCAAAGGTGGGTGAATGGAATATTTTCTTTAAATGGAAAAAGTACAATACAACACAAAGGAAGGATTGATGTCTTTTTTATAGAGATGTACAGATCAAGTGGCTTATCCAGATCACAAAGGAAGTTCAGCACAGACTCAAGCAAACTCTGACCAAGCAAGTTCCAATCCAAACTTTTGACGACACCATGTTTTGCAAGTCCTACTGCTGCTCTGAGAAACACTCTGAACCAGAAGGGAGAAGGACTGACCTGTGAGATGTTCCAGTGCTGTTTCCACATTGAGGCTACGTCCCAAAACAACCATAACCTAAGTATCCAGGTGTGAGGCTGACATTGGCAGCTCATCCTGAGACCTGACAGTACTTCAGGTGCCACTATGAAGCAGTGGGATCCCTAGAAGTGTGATGTTTTCTCCTGCTTGTGAGCTACTTTCCTATGTAATCTTTCCCCAAGTATAAGCATCTCTTTTGTTTGCAGTATGGGATATGTGTCTTCTGGCTTGATACACCTATAAAGGTCCAGAAGGCTGCTGTTTTCCTCTGGATTTATCACCAAATAAATGGAACTTAATATTATGCACCTGTTTAGGATAAAAGCAGCTTCTCCTTTAATTCAGTGGATTTCAAGGATTCCATCCAATTTTCAAGCACAATGCCATTTCACCAGTTTTAAATAAATACAATGGTTTTAATGCAGTGGATTGTCTAAACTGGATAGTGTAATATGTACTTACACTAGTAGATAGGCATTTTAATAATATGCTATATTATTCTTTATCTTTTCCATTATGAGATTAACTGATAATTTTGGCAGTTTAAATAGATTTGTTTTTCTTTTACAGGGGTGAAAATGGTGCTGGCATGCTGCAGATGGCATCATCTGCCGACTGGAAAATTTGTTCATGAGATGAGCTAGAACTGAACAGTGTTTCAAACAACTTTCAGACACTGTTAGATAATTATTGAGTCTATTTTGTGAAGATAATTTCAAGTACCATTTAGGCAATATTTAAAGAAAGCAAAAAGGCAACTTCAAAAAGATTTTATACTAAAGAAGATAGAAATATGACATGGATTAAGTTACTAAAGGCTGTTGTCTTGTCACCTTCTTCAGCTGAAGCACTTAGTTTCTGCAGAAGAAAGGTTTTCTTTGGAAGTAAAATTTCACAAGAATTTCTTCAGGTTATCATAACTTTTTAGAGAAAGATTTCTTCAGAAATGATCGACTCATGATATTTTCCCATCTGTTTTCTATATTGAAATAAAGAGCTATATATGAAGAACTGTTCAACAAGATAGACTGTTAAGCAATGCGGAAATATTCTGTGAAAATAATACTCATATATTCTGTGATTTTTAATAACTGGCTCTGGCCTCTGAAAACTTAAGGCACTTAAAGACATTTCTCAGAATTCCAAATTTCAGTCCTGAACATGAAAAATAATTTCCTTTGGCCAAAATTTTTATGGGTTCGCATTACGTGTTAAAAGTTAACATGCTGAAAGAGCAAAATATGAAATAAAGATAACTGAAAGATAAAGGATGCAATGATCTGCAGACACTGCTATAAGAAATTCTAGTGACTGATACATTAGCAATAAGCTGGGCTAGGGAGTCTCCAGCCTGGCAGCTCTGCGGAGCTGGGATCATTCTCCTGCAGAAATGAAGCACAAGGTCTAGACTCTTTCGGATTGTACAAACCCAGCCAACGAGCAGTGCTACATCTCAGGAAAAGCAGAAAATCCCAGAAATGAGTAGTCAGTAATCTCTCATTAGTCCCAAATTCAGTGTTCCAGCCTTGGCACAAAGCCAGATGCCTTTTGGAGGTAATGACTGACAGGCTCCCAAAAGAGGTCTTATTTACCAGAGGGTGGGAGCGAATACCATTCAGAACTTATACGTTATGTTACACTGGCAAGTTTCACTCTAAGGCTTTATCCTGAGCCCAAAATCTCAGAGCTCACTGATTTTAATGGCAGAACCACTGCCACCATCACTGAGATGGGGATTTTACCCCTTTTGTATAGCAGAAAACAATCAATCACTTTTTTCACGCAGGGGATGTAAAAATAGCCTAAGAGAAAATTGCTAGCTAATAAATATTCAAAAGGAAGAACTCAATAACTACCCTATTAATTTATCAGAATATTTCAAATTTAAAAAACAAATGGAAAATTCTCATAATTTTTTTAACAAGGATCTATGTACAGCAAGCTTGTCACTTTTCACTTTATTGTGAGTTCTGTTTTTTTCTCTGTTTGAGCAGATGTACAAAACTCCAACTGGAAATAAAGGTAGCATTTCTTTCTTAGTACTATAACTGTGCTCTTGAGGTATTATTATTTTGAAAAATAATAATTTGTATCTTAAACACTTTGTAAGTATGGATATCTTATCAACTGAGTTCTATTTGTTCTTTCGATAACTGATTGTAAACTTGCTTATTGAAAGTACTTATTTTTCACACAACCTGTTGTCTTCAGTACTGCCCAATACCTTCCATTAGGGAACATACCAATCTGTATTGGTTTTCTGCTGATCTCTTTGGACATTTTCACCAAGTATTTTTTTCTCAGCATGAGTCCAGCTGACAAACTTTGACCTTCACTAAAGGATTGTGGAATACTTTTTGTAACTGCCACAACTTTTGAAGAAAAAAAAAAAAATCCACAGTAACAGCAAATCCATTCAATGCACTTACACTGTTGTTTTCCCATTTAGGAAATCATATTCTGAGCTCTGATTTCATTCTTTCTGCAAGTGAATAGTTGTCACTATACTAACCTTTAGGTTGTGACTCTATTAGTCCTTCTCTTAGATTCACGTATGTCTGAGGGGGTGGGTGGAATTCTGGTCTAAGTACCACAGCCAAAATTCCAAGCTTTATTCCTAAGAGGGATGTATAAATCACTTTGATGTGTTGATCACCAAAATAGCTGACACCAAGTCCATGGAGACTGCTATTCATAGTGGTTTGTAGCTGTAACTGTATGTTACCATAGTGTGCTATCAAAGGATCTAAAATATAGACATGTGTACAAATATCCCGTTGAGATGATGAATCTGTGGATTTTTCCACTGTAGTGGAAAATCATTAACTATTTCTTAAACATCAAAGGCACAGCACTGAATAAAACCAAGAATGCTACTCGCAGCTCTAGGGAAATTACTGCCTGTTTTTGTGACACTCTTAGCTAGTCAGCAGCACCTCTGGATTTTTTCTCCAGGACACATGGATGCAGACTGGAGATTTTTAGAGGTGTTCGCACAATAAGCTTCATGTTGTAAATGAAGTAGCTCTTTTAATGGCTTAGTCAAAGGGTGCTCTGCTTTATGTTGAGGATGAATGCAACAAAAAGCTGCCTTCTTTTGCTTGTCTTTGTATTATGTTGCAATCACTAGGGAACTAATGGTCTAATAACTGCCTACTGACAGTCAACACCAAAACGAATTCTGAAGTCAGTTGTATTGTAGTAAATTCCCAGGTGTTTTTAGGTGGCTACAAAGAGAATGGTAAAAAAATTACCATGTGGTAAAAAGACAAACTACCACAACTATTTTATGTTTACCTTTATTTTCATTATTTTTCTATATTTCATTATTATTCTATTTCATTACCAGCCTATTTTCCTCCATTATCTTTTCTTCTTAAGCTAACACTAAAAGAAACAGGCCATAGGAGTGGGTGTAGTCACGGTAGTTCATAGTGGATTTATTCTCTCATCAATTCATGGTGGAGATGAATTTTCTCTCATCCCCATGAACATCCATCAGAAAAAGTGATGCATGCTTCCTTCCTTGAAGAATGTTGTCAATAACAATTTAAATTCATTTAAAACCTAATGCAGTATTTCCCAGTTTGGGGGATGGTCAGCCACATCGTACTTAGATAATACTATATATGATTGAGTCAGACAAATAAACAGGACAAATTCTCAAACAAGATAGCTCAGAGTAATTCAGGTGATTTTGCTGAACTTAACTGACTACATCACTTGAACACTCAGTCTTACAGGGGTACAAGAAGCAGTGCTAGCTTTGTGGTGGGCATCATACCTTCTATTTCCATCATAAGATAGCATTTCACATGCATTCGTTTGTTAACATCCAAACATCGTCTCTTAATGTTTCAAATGCCGCCATTAAAAAAAATCCATCGTCTGCATATCCAAACAGTGAACTGATATGTGCTACCAAAACCAAAAAGCTGTGAAGAGAATGGGTTAAAACTCTTTGCCTAGCTAATACTAACAGCAACATCTGGCAACCAGCTAAGGAAGTGCAGCAAAAATTCCCTTTAACTTGCCCTTCTATTGCCCTGGTATGTTCTTTAGTTGGAAAAATAGGTGTAGTTTATTGAATTTAGACAATAAATCTGAATGAACTTGATGAGAATAGATACGAGTTTAAAGCTTTCCAAAATATTGGGGTTTTTTGTTCTAAAGTAATCTCCTCTCACAGCACATTAGGTCCTAAAAAGCATACGCAGAATAGAAAAATGTTTGTAGATATTTGATGGGAATCCTGTCATTTTCATTACTATGATTATCACGTGGGAAGCCACTGATGAGCAAACAGAAACAGATGTCATTCTTTACAACATGTCTTGTCTTGGCAGGACTACTATATCTGCTAAATCCAGCTGTCTGGATAAGCCAATGCCAAAGTATAACAGTGTTGGGGGGAATCCAAAACTTTTTCTTCCCAGTGTTAAATGTTTCCTGGTGGTATGCCATACAGAGCTGGCCAGGAAAAAATAAAACTCCTTAAGGCTAGAATAAAAGCTAGTTAATGGAAAATTAATGTAAAACTATGATTTTCACCTACAACTTTATCTTGTGATTTATCCCACAGCTGGCCAATCAATATCTGTCACCATAACAGCCTTATATAGGGCTTATGGCGATGAGGACACTGCATTCTTCTTGTTCAGTGTTACTCTTCTGCCTACAGCTTTTACATTGAGCGTGAAAAAGATGGTTATGAAGGTCATTGGGAGAAAACATCTGCAACTTTTAATTTAATGACAGCTGCCCTGAGAACCACATTAAAGTAAAAGAATCGATCTCATTTATCAACACTCAAGTGCACAGATTTCCGCTCTGTATTTCTGACTGATGATTTGCCAGCTGATTCCTTTCTCTGTTTGAAAGTTGCTTTGCCTTCAGCCGGAAAACTACAGTTCCTTCTTCATTACACCTCTTTTCCTGCAATAATTAACTTGCAGAAAGGAGAATATCACTGTCTGAAATGAAGTGCAGCTGCACAGAAGACGCTGGTTTGGAGGTCTGGAATTCAGGGATGAAGAGGTCTGACATAAAGTCTCGTTGACTTGTTGATAGTTATTTACTTTCTTTTTCTTTCTGTTTGTCACTTGTGAAATGAGGTAAAATATTTTGCAAGACCCTTAAAATACAACCTTTGTGTGAAACAAAGGATGTTCACACATCACCCAGATTATGTCGGGGCTCCCGAGCACACCAACAAGCTCTGTAACCTCTTGCCCCCTCCTCGGGCACGTTACTGGTTGTGCATGCCATGTTGCAGCTGGCCTGCATAGCTCAGCATATCATCATCTTGGCCGGTGCCACTTTTAGCCAGGGCAAGTTCTTGTAGGTCTTCTCCTTGCAAACAAGAGCCCTCATATGCTGCAGAGTTTTCTGCCAGCAGAGCAGCAGTAGACAGACCAGGCTCCATCAGTCGTGCCCGTGGATCAGAACACAAAATCAAGATAAGGCACAAGTTTATTGCTCCTTACTGGGCAGACAAGGTTAGGCAACCTCTATGCAAACTTCATGCATCTGACAGCATCATGCTTAACACTCAGGCCAGTAAACATGCTCATTAGCAGCTGGGGGCCAGGCAGCTTGAAGACCATGGGAAGGATTCATCTCAAATGGATAGATAAATCTGGAATAGTTACACTTAAAGCCGCTAAGAAGAAATAGTAATATCTACTGAGGATCCTAAAATGGGTGCCTAATATAGGTCAGATGAATTATCCCCTGAAGTGCACTGCACGCGTAATAGGCATTACCACTGACTACAGAGGAGAATGGCTGCTTTAGATGTATGCCTTTCTAAATGTGGATGAGATGAATCCCTCTCCCAAATACCTTGAAGTGAAACTGGAGAAAGCAGGCCAGCAGCTCTCTGATCTGCCAGGTGAGATTCAGATCTGATCCTTCGGCTGCTGTCTCCTAACTCTGCTTCAGTATTCTGATTTGCATGACACCCCGTGTTTTTAGATTAGGTGCTAAGAGATGAAAACCAGGCACAGCATCTGACAGGAAAGGCAATCACACAGATCGCTAAGAGCTATCAATGTTGTGACTGAGACGCTAAAGTTCAAGTTGACCCCCAAGGAATTTGGAAAGAAACTCAGAAGAGAAGATGAACCATAAAAGGGAGTATAAATAAAGCTGACTGAAGTCTTCTTAAAAAGAATAGATTTGTTGAATTATGTAGTTTGGAAGTAACGTATTATGTGTAATAATACTCGACCAATGCTTTCTTCTAAATACATTTTTTTGAAGTAACTCTTCAAATGGAAAAGTTTCAACTCTTGAAGTGACCTATTTTTAAGGCAAAAAGCATTACCTACCCAAAACAATGCTTCACTGGACCCAGAGCAAAGTTAGATAGAGGGTAGTTTTGCCAAGACAGTCATTTGTGTTCTACTTCAGCCCAAAAGAAAGCTGCTAATACGAATACCTACAGACAATTGCAAATTAATTAGATGGTTTCATACAGAAATTGGTAAGTGTTTGAGAAATAGCAACTCTGTTCCTCCTCTGCCTTTTATCTTCTTTGGCTATTAGTTACATTGTGGATGTCACTGATTTCTGAATGGAAAGAGGCTATCCTCCACACAGTTTGGGATACACAGAAAAGTGACCATTGAAGTTCCATAGAAGTTGGTTCTGAAAAACAGAAAATGTCTCTGCTTTTCATAGCATTTTAGAAAGTTTTTCTATTAATAGTAGGGGTTGGGCTTTTTTAATTTTTATTTTTGGCTTTGGTTTTTTTTTTCTTCTAGAAATCATGTTTTCATTTGTCCCAGAGTAAGTTCAAAAATAAATGCTTTATACAGAAATCATTGTGTACAAGGGGGAATGCACACTGCATCACTTGCTAACTTCTGTAAAAGTATTACTGTCTACTGATTTAAAAAAAAAAAAAAAAACAAAAAAAACCACCACTATTATTAAATGCAGAACTGGCAGTGCCTGTTAAAATCCTCCAATACTTGCTCTCGTTATAATTAAATTCCCATTTGTTTTGCCAGATTTTAACCATCTGGCAGACATTTCATACAATAGGTGTCTGCCATTAACTGAAGTTTTTGAAACTTCTCAGGAAAAATGTTCTGTATTTTTGAGAGTAAATCTAGAGGATAAAAATGTACTGTTTGTGGTATAATAACAAAATGGGAATTTCTTCTTTTATAAGTCTAGCTTTGGATTAGTCACTTGAAATTTTGCTGGCAATTAGAAAAATGTTTTTTGTGTAATTTATGTTGGTCCCGTGAAATCTGTCAAAATTTGTCTAAGGTAAAGCCTTGGAAAAATGGCAAACAGTGTCCCCCTGACTAAATTTCAAAAGCTTTCTGTCCTCACTTACTGAAAGGATCAGCTGAACTTGCATGCTCTGTGGCTGCTGCTCTGGGACAAGCCAAGACTTTCCTCTCTAACTGAAAACAGGAAGCTTTCCCTCTTTTTTCTTTAATTAGGGATGGGAAAGGAAGGCTGTAGGCTTTTAGAAGACCAATATTTTGGCTGCAAAGCTAAACACTCAGAAATGAGAAAGTACCAGAAGATAAATCCCCTTTGGTACCTTTTTTGATCTCTGGGGAAGGGATTGGAGGTGATTCCAGTTCAGATGATGAAGCAATGGTTGCACAACCTTCATAGTCCCCTACCCCATTTCATCCAGTTCTGGCATTACGATGGGTCTTAATCACACATTCACACTGTGTGTTGGATGAGACCCTTCCTCAGGGTACAGGATGTCCTAGCCCTGGGAATGAATCAGCATGTAGGAGACTGCTGTCTTTGGACCGCTGCTCATTTGTTCAAAAGCTGAGAATCATGAGGTGACTGAGTCTGACATTCATAGGGAGAGAAACAGGAGTTCCCATGTGAATGTTTCCCCAGAGAACCAGATTTTATCTCTCCATCTACTGCATAGTTTCTTTGTGGTGCTGCCCAAGCCATTTAGACTGAACTTTTCACAGGGGTCACTAAGTGTATGCTCTTTATTCTCTGGGTACTTGACTTGAGACCTGAGGTCTGATTACCAAGGGAGCTGAACACTTACAGCTGTAGCTGATGTCAATAGCATCTGTGCTCTGAGCCTGTTAACGGTTATTCAGAGCTAAGTATATGGAAAGCAGGATCTCAGATGTTTTGATTTGGACGGCAAGAATGAGTTATTTTTGCCAAGTTAATTTTAATTGGTGTGGCTGCCTCTACCCTGTCTTATGAAAGCAACCATGCTGAGACCACATCTGCCAACGTTCTCACCACAGAAATGTTCCTAGAGGAATCTCACTGATAGACAAAGAGATAAGACTGCAAGTGTGTTCTGAAGTTTTAAGCCCTCATTAGGATGCACACATACACAGAGTGTAGACTGTCTGACCTTAGGACCAACTCTAGCTGGCTTGCCCTGCAGCTCTCCGCACTGACTTGCATTCTAGCTGGAAATGCATAACCTCACATCATGCCTCAGTACTGGTAACCTTGGTCTGTTCCTAAAAGAGCACAGCAGATGAGGTGGGATTCACATCCTGATTTTTTAGGCTAGGTCATACTGCAAAGCTGCCACAGACCCCACAGGGCTATTATCAGGACTGCAAAGACATGCCATTTGCTTCTCTTGTTTTGGAAGGGCTGTCAAGCAGCAATAAACATGTCATATGAACTCAGAAGCAAGCATCCATTCAAGGGACTAACCTGGGAGCAGTGCTCAGAGAGTGTAATAGCTAGATCAGTATGTTCAGAATAACTTCCAGAATTTGGTGTATTTGAAACAGGACACAGCAAAGCCCATTTCCAAACAGCTCCATCAATGGAGGAAGAAGAGTGGAGCAAGGGAAAGCTCTTTACTTCAGTGTAGAAAACATGCAAGACTTTGAGGACAAACAGCCAAAAGGTTGGGGGTATTGTAATAGAAGGCCCCTTTGGCTGATGTACAGAGACCTTTCAAGAGGTAACAGATAGTCACCAACCTGACATTTTCTAGTATGTGGAAAATACAGCACAGATCCATCTATGAGCCTATCCTATGACCTGGATGCAACCCAGACCACTAGCCAGCCAGGTGCAGCTGAGATGTTGTTTGTCCTTACCAATGTGTGAGAGACCTTCTACACTTGTCAGCAGTAGGAGACAAGTTGCATCTGACACGTGATCTGATACAGAACAAGAGAGAGACCTCAGGGGAACACAAGAAAGAACAAATGCAACAAATTATGCTTGAAACTCCAGGAAAAAAGTTGAGGACTCTTCCAGCCAGCTCTGATAGCCTACTTACCTCTAAAGAACCTGCAGGGATGTTGCTGGAAGTACATAATCCTGGACCACATTATTTTATTTCTGGACCTTCCACCATAAAGAGGTTTTCAGTAGCCAAAAGGCTAGCTAGTTGTGTTACAGCTAGGGGGAGATCCATGACAGAGCCGTGAGGCACTTCTAGACAATGCTGCACTCATATTTATTTTTCTGCCCTGATGCTAAGCTTCACTTGTGCTCTAGAGATCTATTTAGAAAGATGAGCCTGAAGGCTACGGCTCAGCCTGCATTTTGGGTTAGATAAGGTAGAAAACTATAAACTATAAGAACTGGTTATCTCTTAAGAGGCAAGGCAGCAAAGCTGAGAACAGGTTTGGTCCACCTGGCTATAGTTAGTCCTCTGGCAAACAAATGAGGCTGCCCTAATGCTAAGTCTAAACCAAATGAGAGGACAAGGAGTTGTACAGACAGAATCTGGGGATCTTCTACATTAAGAAATGACTTGCCAGGTGAAAAGGGGAGAAGGGCTGGCTGGAGCAGCTGTTGGTCTACATTAATGAGGTACCATGAAGTGTAAGGTTTCAGCATATAGAGGCTTAGTAGCATGAGTAATATGCGAGTTCAGAAGGTGACTGCAGAGGCCAGTGAGGACATCTGGCTATGTGTATTTCTGGAACAACCAGGGAAGCAGGGCTGGAGAAAACGCTTAGGATAGACATGGTTATGTTCAAAGTTAGCAGAGATTATTGACCTGAAGTATCATCTTGATCCATAAGGGGGCATAGGTCTAACTTGGAGATAAACCCTGGGAGGAGTCACCTGGCAAACCCTGCAACTGTTTAAAAGACCATGGCTAAGGCTGATGGCAGCATTACAGTCCAGGTCACCAAAGGCCAATGAACGGAGGCACTGGCTGTGCTCAAAGGAGACTACCAGGAAAAAATGCACAAGAGACAACCAATTAACTTTAGCTTCAGATTGGAGGTGTATTTTAGAGTAAAGTTAGTTGACAGAAAACTGAGATTTGAGCATGAATGTTAGGATTTAGACCAGAAGCAGCCATTCATCTAATATAATTATTTATTTTAGAAAGCACATGCAAGGTAACTGGAGCTTAGTCAGTTAAATGACTTGGCTATATTTGCTTCTGAGGATGAAAATTATAGTTCACGGAATTAATGCTATGGCAAAGGCTTGTCTAAGATTGAGTTTATAGTTGGAGCTAGGATGATACTTGTTTGGAAAGGTAGTAGCTTATGTAACTTGGGAAGAGGTGGGTATAGGAGCCAGTTATGTACAGATACATAGTCCAAGCTGCGAGGGGTACCTACGTTATTACAACCAGGACTAAGAAGCAAGTTAGGCAGTGCAAGTGAATTCTGGGCAAAGTGAGGACAATTATGATTTCACCTACATCCAAAAATAGCCCCCCAAATTAAGCCAGAGAAGTGCTTAAAACTTTAAGAATATTTTTCATTCTGGGTAAAGGAAGTTAGAGATAGTTTTCAATTTATAGCACCATGGGAAGCAAATGGGAAGGACATAGAATAGCTTCTTTTTATATAATCGTTACTAGGTTAATATAAGTATACTGATCACATTAAGGATAAGTCTCAGCTAGAATTAAAAAAAAAAGAAAAAAAAAAAAAGAAAAAAAAACACAAACCAAAACACCTCCAGGTCTCAGTCAGAACTAACATCAAAAATGGCCTTAAAACGAAGTTTCTGCCTAGCTACGCCCAAAGCCACCTAAACCAGTTCCAGCACTACATGTCAGAGTAGTTCACACCAGTCCTGATCTCAGACTAGCACTCTAACTTCTTTCTTTTACTAATATTTACCCAACTGCCTCTTTCAAAAATGATCCCACATGGCAGCTATCAAGGCCCAGGTATGGGTATTGGTATTTGAGAAATGTACAACAGCCTTCTTTCTAGCCCAGCCATCTCTGTCATACTCTAAATTGCATGTAGGCAAACAGAATACCAGTATTTGAATGTTTAGACATTCAGAAGTTGGGGTTAGGTTTAGATATAGGATGAAGCTTCCATGAGCTGAAGAGCAGGAGTAAGGTCTGGTCTGGTAGGCCCTGTACTAATTTGGGGACCAGTGCTTGCAAAGGGCCACCTAGATACTTTCATATAAGAAGTTGTAAAGGTAAAATCATAGTAGCAGCTTTAAAGCGCATTCAGAAGATTTCAATTAGGCAGCAGAAGAGCCTATTTATGCACTTCATAAAAATGTAAAGAGTGCCAAGAGCATAAGGCATAGCTCTCGGCTCTCCCCACCACAGAGGCGGTTTTCCCCCCCAGGAAGGGTATGGCCTTACTTGCTGACTGTCTGTCCCCTTCCCACAGAAGCCTGCGCTTCTTCCTGGAGAGCCTCACCACCCCAACCTGCCCAACTGCAGAGCACCCAGGTCTCTCCTGTGGGGTTGGAAAGGGCAGCTTTGATCACTGTAAAATCTCCAGACATTTGCATATTTCATCAGGCCACAAGGTGTGTTCCAGTTCATCTGATCCTAATATCACCTTGACAGCAGCACAAGTAGTCAAAAGAAAAAAAAAAAAAAAAAAAAGAAGAAAATTTAAAAAAAAAAAAAAAGAAAGCCCTTACATTCCTAAAAACCTCTACTTAAAGCACCTACACTTGTACTATCAACTATCAGACAGGGTGATCACTTTTTTTTTTTTTTTTTAACTTATCCCTTTTCCTTAGAAGCCAAACTGGATGCATACTGAAACTAATATTGTCACAGTCTTGCAAATAAAGTCTCTGATTTCATTTTCTTCTGTCATTCTCTTGAAAGAGCGCTCCCTCAATCCATGTTCACATCCAATGCTAAACAAAATCAAAGGCATTTACTCACACCAGTTTTGGGATATCATGTTTTGGTTTGTGGATGAGTTTTGAAAAAAAAAACCTTTACAGAACATGAAAACGTCATAGCATAAAGGTTGTCTGCATTTCGAAGTGTTCACTCATCCCTCTGAAAATGTGTGTTAATTACACAGTAGATTTGAACATTTATGGAGTTTAGTGCTTCCTCACAAGTTATCTACCAAATAAACCATCTTTTGCCAAGTTTCACTTTCAATTCACCCAAAGAATGCCTAAACCAATTCTCATGGGTTCCAGTCAATTCTGCAAAAAAACAAAGTAGTGAACTATCAATGTTTGGATGAATTCTCAGATACTCTGATACTAAAATCTGTCTGTGTTCAGAATTACTCAGATAATTAGTACACTTGTTAAAATTAAAATCTGATTATAAATAATGTAACCAAGGGATATATCACTACTATTCTTCCATGAAGGATGAACAATGCATAGTTAGATCCAGTTGAATGAATCAAGAGAAGCAGAAAAAAAACCAAAAAAAAAAAAAACCAAAAAACAGATTATTGGAGGGCTGGAGAAATTTCATCTGCTCTTGCAGCTTATTATATACTTGACTGAGATCTCTCTTGCCAACATTTATCAATGTGAAAAGTACAAAAAAACAGTATTATAAAGGGAATGAAGTTTAATAAAACATATGGATCATGTTACCTTTTGTAAACGGGCACTGATCCTGAAGCCACTTCCATCTGACCTGATAAACAAATCCCCTAGAAACAAATCTACAAGAAGAAAAACTAGTTCCTTATACCAGCATTCAGTAAGGAGGCTTTAAAAGAGAAAACGCTACTGCTAGTATCAGTTAATCAAGCACTTGTAGAAAATTTGACTTAATTGCAATACAAAAAGGATGTGACATACTGGAAGCTGGTAAATCTTCACCTGGCTACCTTGGTAAGTTTAATCATATACACTAATTTTTCTGCACGTGTGTGGCATATTTCTGCACTTTTTTTTTTAAGAATGTATTTTCTTTACAAATATTTTGCTGCTGAGAGATTCTATTCATAAAAGTAACTCATAAGTACTCATAAAGAAACTCATGTTTCAACTTATTTTTAAAAAATAATCTTGGTAAACTTAAAAGCACAAAACCCCCCATATTTTTAATATAAGAATTAGAAGAAAAGATGTCTTTAATCTTTTCTATTTCTGCAACAGAGCCCTATTCGCATGAATATCTGGAAGCTCCGTGCTGAGTTGAAAAATTCTGCATGGGGAAGACGTGATTATTAAAAAACAAAACAAAACAAAAAAGCAAAGAGAATTCCTGGCCAAACAATGATGAGTCTTTTTATTTCATTACGTAGCTTAGATGTGATTACACTTCACAAAATAAAAGTCTTGAAAGATTAAAAAGCAATAACAGCAAATCTCACAGCAATGGTATGCAATCATATCTTCGCTCAGAAGTGGAAAATATTAATAATTTCTCATTTTTCTCATTCATGATATATCTTGAATGTGATTTTTAGTGCTTGTCCATTTTAATAAGCATATGTGCTAATTAGCCTTTATCTATTAAAGAGAAATGAACAGATGCTAATGTATTTGTGGCTATTCACTACAGTTGTGAAAGAAGCCATTTCCACCATAAAGACGTGTTTTTTCTTCCTGTAAGCATCTGAATGATTGTCTTCTAATGGCTGAAAAGTTTCTAAAAAGCACTACTTTGTACTAGCAAACTTGATGAAATAATTTGTTTCTAATCGCTTTATAAATCAATCTGATGGGACTATATAATTAGACAAAAATCATATTCAATGTGTGATATTCAATCGCTCAATAAAAAAGTCAACATATGTTTGAATAAACTCATTCTAATAAATAGAAGTGCCCAAAGAAGCCAGCAATCATGAACAGCTTTAAGATTCCTCTTAGCAAACAAAGAAGCTGAATTAAAGAAGAGGTTGAATTAATAATCTTCAGTTATAACTTGAAATGTCAGTCTGGTTTTAGAGAGACTAGTCATCAAAATACCTTAAAATAGAGCTTCACGAATCATAGAACATAAGATTATTTACTGACTGATCAACAGATAAGTTACTTTGAAAAATTGTTGTCTTCATTATTTGATTACAACGTATACATAACGTTTACTACAAAATATTTTTCCTGCTGAAAAGAAAAGCTAGAGTGATTAGACTCACCTTACATAAATGTTAAATTGTATTTGCTTAAGCATTCAGCAAGTAATTAGTATTTGTACATAAACGATTTTGCAAGTAGGAGTCCTGAGAGCTAGTGACTTCATTTTTATCCCATGCACAGCAGTATCACAATCTCACTTATTGATGGGGGAGTGGCAAGAGGAAATTAGGCGGCTGCAGTACCAGATGAGCAGAGTTCCTAATTACACAGTTAGTCTTTGCCATGTAATTAGTTCCGCTGACTGATGCTGACACTGCTTGCACACTCAAAGTTAGTGGCTGTTCAAACAGCTTGCTGAAATAGGGTCCTGAAGCTGTTGAAACCTGCATTTAAGCAGGATTTAAAGTGCAGGCAGTTGTTTCTGTACTAGTGCACATATCTACATTCTTTTGCTTAGGTTTTTTTCCATTTGCGTATCCTCCCATACAAAAATGCATACAGCAAGTTTCTAAGAACCTTTTCTGATCACGTATCCTAGGTACACAAAGCTATAAATCTTCATGCTGCAAGTAAAGAATGCAACAACCAAGTTCTGATTATTCTCTGGACCTGGTCAAAGAAACCTGCATCACCATGGAACTTCTAAACAGAGAAGCTGAGCTTCATAAAGAAAATGTTACTTTGTCAGGAAGCAGCAGTCCAGAAGATGTCTTCAGTCGCCATGAAACGCAGGCAGTATCCATTTGTATGGACACCACCAAGCCTTCAGGTGACTACATTCGAAGACGAGGTTATACGGAGTCTTCACTTCTGAAGCCTTCCACAGAGGAGTGCATCAGGAGCCATCATGCACCTTTCCAGTTTGACCGGCATGCTTTGGCCAGAATTTCCACTTCTCCAACTTTAAGGCGTCTAAGGATGGCCTCTGCCTCACAAGCACTGACATTTCAGGACTGCTCTGACACAGCTCAGCTGGGGAATCAAAAGGAATACAGTGGCTCTCTCCATCACATTTGTAAGAGTCCACCTCGGTGCACTACAGCTTCCTCATTGTCACTGTCTTCTTGTGTCCATGCAAAATTACTGTCTTCCAAAGCCAAGTCTGAGACAACTATTGCAGATTCAGACTCTGCCAGCCCCAGATCAAAGCTGCTGAGCCAAGAAGATTCTCTCAGCAATGGCAGTCCCAATGAGACACTCCAAAACTCTTCGAGGGCTAGCTCTGCTACACTGCCTAGGAGACTTCCCTGGCCCAGGTCTACACCGCAGGAGGGTGTCCAGGTAAGAGGACTAGGATGATGAAACCTCCTTTTCAGTCTTGCATATTCAGTGTTGGTCCATCATGGCCCAGTGCATAAACAAAAACACAGTTCTTAACCTGAACTGCAACCTGGCCCTAGTTCCTTTGCTACAACAGACCAACTTCTACACTCCAGGAAGGGAGATTTTTCCTTCCAAATCAGCAAGAGACAATGGTTCCAGCCTTGTCTCTTGGTGAGCAGGTTGGCCTAGTCCACTCCTGCACATGGCTACCCTTTCCCACCTCTGTCCATTCACCCTGATGGACCAGTATAACTGTTTGTGGGGCTATGAAAGAATAAGACTAATCTATCCAGTTCTGGTTTGGGTTTTAGAAGATTCTTTTATTTCCGGGGTCCTTCAGCAGTGTTCTTCCTAAGCCAGGGCAGTTCTCTATTCTGTTTTACTGAATAGCATTACTAACCCCAACAAAACAAGAATTAAGTCAGTCGAGATGGTTGAGCCAAATTTAAGGTTTGCTACTACCAAAGGAAGAGGTCCCATTCCCTTTCTTTACTTCCACTTACCTAGCTCTGCCACTCACTAGCCCCCTCCATTTTTATGTTCAGCTCCATAAATGAGGAGGCAATTGTGCAATCTTTTCTGAAAAAAAGAAACACTGGTCCAGTGAGCGCCAGTGTCAGTAAAGAGAAATAAGCAAGGGAGGAGCCAGCCCTCCGTCTTTCCCTGGCAGCAAATTGCCGTTCAGCTATCCCCCATAACTTCACCCCAAGGAGAAAAGGAGAGGCACTGCATAAGTCAGGTTTGCTACTAGATCTGCTCTCAAAGACCTTGCGTTACTTGCACAAGCAGTTAAATTCGAGGACGTGCTTGATTCTGTCCTTACACAAGGCACCTACACACACATTTCACTGAACGTGGATGGTGTCAAACAGATGTACAGCTCTTTACTAACCACTTGGTTTTGTGCCGCAGCCAAAAGGCTATTTTTGCCCCCCTTCAAATAGAGAAAACATTCTGGCTATCAAATGAGTTCTCTTTCTTTCTCCACAACAGCTAAAATAATTAGCCAATGTCTAAGTCTATGTAGCACATTTCTCTTAACAAATGAGTACTTTTTTTCACAAAATCAGATTGCTTGCTTGCTTTCTGACCAAGTAACAAGAATGTCTCACTTTCTTGCAGAGTGGATTGCCTATACAAAGGTATGCACGTATTTGTTTTATCTTATTCTAAGCTTCATTCTGTATATTTTTTTAACGAATCCGCTTCACTCTAAGACAAAACTGAACAGTGAGGCATGTATGTGAACCTCAGCTTTAATTTGTAAATTTGCTTTGTGAAATGCCTGTCACCAGCTTGTTAAACTAAACTTTTTAATGAGATTTTCTTTCAAAGGTGGCCCTCTCCCTGACACGTTTAGCTATATTTCACGCAATATTTCAGCTGGACCATTGGAGAGCTCTGCACTAGGAACTAACTGCCGAAAGGTCTGGCTGTTTGGATTAGCAGTGTCAAATTTCAGCTTGAAGAATGTGAAACATCTCATAATCTTGAGTGACATTCTTCAAAACATTGTGGGAGGGAAAAGGGAGCAAAGAAGCTAGCAGAACAGCTCAATATTGTTCTCATACGTGAGCAAAGCAGACCTAGGACTGCTACTGGATTGGGGGGATTGTTAATCCTGCAAACTAAGAAGAATTCTTGAATCTTATAAGTGCAAGCAACATAACGTGTTGTGTACTGCAGATCTGTGCAGTGAATTGCATCAAGCTCTTACAAGCAATTATCAGAAAGTAAAATCTTGATTAGAAATGAGTTTGATTCAGCCATGTTTGTTTCCTTAAGACGTTCAAATTTTACGGAAGGGAAACAAAGTTTATTTTCTCCCCAAAGAATGAGGAAGTAGGACCTAGTACCTCCCTTAACAGCCATACCTCTCTCACTGATGGTGCAGTGCTCACTTTACTGCATGATCCCCTTGAAGATTTCAGGTGGGGCATGCAGGTGAGTGAGGTATATTAAAAGCACTAGCACTTGTAGCAAGGCTTGGGGAAGACAGAAATAGCCTGACAACAAACAGCAGTACACTGCTTTTGTGACTCTACCATAATGTGTTTCACTTCTTAAGGCAGTAGACATCATTAGTTGAGCTTTATCTCCTCTTCTTCCCAATGTTTACTCATTTTTCAGGTAAAGGCTCTGTTATAACCAGCAGCTTGAAAACAGGTCTGTGTTTATTTGGGACTAGGTGTGTTGGAGCAGGCTGATACAGTCTATGAGTCATTACACAATGTGGTTCCCTAGACAAGGCTCAACAGATGTGTGTGTGTGTGTCTACACGTTCACTGTAGAAGAGACTTCTTAGATTTTCTGAATTGTTGTGATTTCCAGCCTACTCTTTAGCATTTTAAATTTACAGTAGAAAAGGGGAGAGGGAGATGGAGAGAAAAGGGAGAGATCTTGGCATCTTGGTGTGAAAACAGGTGATCTGCACCTATTATGGGAAGAGTTTGCACTGATGCAACTCAAAACTATGACACATAAGCATATCTCACTGATGGGGCAAGATTTGTGTGATTTGTAGCAAACTTCAGGGGAGAATTGGAAGAATACTGAAGGCAAAGGGCTAAACAGGAGAACATGGAACATTTAATGTACACACCTCTTGGTGTCACTTGCCTGGCAGATTCAGAGGGAAGCCGCTATATGCTAGCTAGGATATTGGCACTGGACTTCTACCCAAACACCTTTTAAAATCAAGAAATCACACAGGGAACAATGCAAGCTTTGTTGCACAGCCACCAGCAGGAAAGACTGCGAAAAGGATGTTTGGATGATGTATTATGATTTTATTTCTTGTCCTGACCAATATTAGAATGTGCAGAAATGTAAAACAAAAATCACCAGTTTGTGCTTCAAAGATTTTGTCAGGTTGAATTTGGTCTAAGGTCTGGGTAAGGATTGTATGCAGCTCCTCCTTTATCCAAATCATTAGTATAACTCCTTACCAGCTAATCCCTTCTTATCGGAGCCAGAGAAAACTGCTGAAATGTCAGATTATTCTCTCCATCTAGAAGCGCATTGGGACAGTTGGCAACCCTCCTCCAAGACTGACTTATATATCATCCAGCGTAAAAACACACTTCCATCCTTCAGTTTTAATGAACATCTTTTCTCCTCGCTCCCAGGCTGTACTTTCCAAAGCCTTTCTTAAAGCAGCAATGCTCATTTTAAACAGCCTTCCCCCACACAGCCCTCAGTCAGGAATGCCAGTCCATCTCTGTCGGCATGGCAACATGCTGAACTGATGCCGATTAAAAATAATCAGCCAAAATAAATAAACAAAAAGAACCAGAGGTGCAGCACAGAGAGAGGTGTGTGTGGTGGAGACAGGGTGAGATGCTAAAGCCAACACTGCCGTGGAAGGAAATGTTGATAAAACAAAACCTTTCGTTTACTCTGAGCTCATTTTCTCCTTGCCTCATTCAGCATATCAGAGACTGGGTGCAAAACTGGATTGCACTATTTCTGAAAGACAACCAGCTAATGAGAAGTCTTCTCAGTAACTGCCAAGGCAGCTCAGTTTCAAGGAGTTGAGGGAGCTGGGCTCACCTGTCTTGAAGTGCTCCTCTTCCTCTTTTAATGTCTCATATGCCCGTAAAGTGTCATGCTATCCCTTTGAATCAGGGAGTCCAAATACCCTCCCTGAGTGGCTTGGGTAATACTGTCATCACCTGGCAGCTATCTCGGTACTGTGCCCACCCTATAATGTTGACCCTTGTAACCTCTTCAGTTGCTTTTATTCTCATCTAGTAGGCATTCCTTTAAATAACATATCTGTTATTTAAGTAAGGTGATTTATATAGTTGTCTATTCCCTGGGACATCTAAAGGTCTAGTTAGTCTAAGATTATGAACATATCAAGATACAGATATCTAAAAAGCAGTCAGCTGAAAACCTCCGTGCCCTAGAAAAAACTGTATACCCAGGATATTTCTTTTTCCAGATCATGAACTGCTTCAGTGCCTTTAATAATTTTCCATAACTTTGTAATGCAAACCTGTGACATTACTTTGTTTCACAAAACAAGTAGATTTAAAGGAGGAACTATTGCAGATGATTTCTCCTCAGGTGCTCGAGTTCATCCCTAAAGTACAAACGTTTCTTTTACTCGAGCACTTCAGCCCCTTGCCTCTAATAAGAAAAACAAAAAAATAAAGAAAAAGGCAAAGCTACAGGGTCCGCAGGCATGAAAAGATGGTAAAATATTGCATACGGACTCAAAAACTGATGAATTGCATCACACAGCACTTCAGTAGTTTCAATTCTCCAGTAAAACCAACAAGAGCATCTAATGTGTCTAGTATGTCTACAGGCATCGGGCCAGGTGATCAGAGATATCTGCACCTCCATCTGTGAAGCACGAGTACCTAATTTAGGCATGTAAGGCATTAATCACACCAGGCATGTCAGATTGCAAAGGTATATTGTAGATACACATCCAAGTGACCTTGTCATGCTCCCACACTTCACAGGCTTACATACCTACATGAAGAGCTTGTTTAGACATACGTGTGTCTGAAGTTCAAGGCCTTTTTGATCTAAGGAAATAACGCCATTTAACTCAGTTACAATGCAACTGTGCTTCCCGTTACTATCTTCATAAGTGACTAGCCTCCAACTTCAAAATATATTCTGCAGTTGAAGTAGGCTAGATACTGTAAGAATCAGTAATACATGGCAAAATTTCGTTGTGAATCCACCCTGAAATAAATCTCCTGAATTTCCCAGTACAGGATTGACAACTTTTAGAATTATCCTTGTGTTATAAGTGCAGCATCTAGCTTGTATAATAATCCAGCTGCCCAAGAGATTGCGTGGTGGAATCACCAGAGGTTTCAGAAGCATCTTAATACAATTGTTACCAACACTTAAAATTTGCACTGAGTAGCACTCAGCGCAGCTCATCAGGAAGCGGTCTCCCTTGCACTGGCATGGGCTTGCAGACAACCAAGAAACACACCCCATCATAAAAGCTTTCAAACCATGTGTCAGGTTCAATTTCATGAGAAACCTCAGAGTTTCATTGTAAATCCCTAAAGTTAAGTAAACAGAACCTATATTCCCCATTCCGTAGGACTACCAGAAAAGGAAAAGCTTTTAGAGAACTCATACATTGCACATTGTAAACTTCTCAACACTTAGTTTTCAAGCCCTAATATGCCCACGTTTCAAGTGTTAAAGTCCCAGACCTGGCCTTCCTGATAGCCTACAACCCTCTGTTGTTAGGAGCAGTCTTCCCTTTCATCTATACAATTCAATTGGTTTAGCTAAGGCAATTGCAAGCAATGTCACTGTCATATCATAACAAAAAGCATAATCTCCATGTCCTGCTATACATATCAAATCCCAGTTCTCTACCTCAGAGCTCATCTGCCAGTTGGTAAGTTGGCAAGTGACTATTCATGCACTTAAGGGGAAAAATATACCTGCCAGGTTTCACATCAGGTGTTGGCAAATTGCTAAATATTCACAGTAAGCTGTCTGCCTAGGTAAAAAAGTAATAAGAATTATACTTAACTGACCAAAAATACCATACACAATAAATGGTTACTAAAAAAAGAGAATTTTTGTATATGCACAAACACGGCATGCCTCCTCCCTCCGCTACTTAATTACTGACCCTTTGAAATCTGATGCAGTCTTCATGCATCAATCAATTGAAGACAGCGGAACAGAAGCTACAGACACCCATCACTTTGCAACAGTAGACTAGCACAATTAATTAGGTATCGGTGTAGCAAAATCCAAAAAGGTTTTTGATGTGCACCAATAATTTCTGTATTTGAATGTAAGCAGCCTCTGGCACAAATGGACTGTTGGATACAGAATGCCTGTGTCACTTCACTTGATGGATCTACATCCTGGACAATGCCCTCCGTTAGTAACAACAATAGTTGGAAAGAGCTATTTGTTTTCAATCAGCAGGGCCACTAAGTCATATTATATTCAAAATACAAAGTATTGCAAAATATTGCAGAAAAAACGCCATAAAGATTTAGAAAGAAAATAGCACAAACTAGCCAAAAGCTTAAATATTAAAAAAAAAAAGAAAACCAACATTTTAACTATTTCATTAGTATGCTGTCTTTTCTTGAAATCACCCGAGTTATATGAAGGTTAGAAGTAATGACAACCAACATATCAGCTAGGGACATGGTATTTAACTCCTCCTTTGGGCTCCAGTGTCAAAACATAGATTCTGAAATCTCCACTCACTTTTTGCCTTATC
Organism: Nipponia nippon; assembly: GCF_047370975.1. NCBI lineage: Eukaryota > Metazoa > Chordata > Aves > Pelecaniformes > Threskiornithidae > Nipponia > Nipponia nippon. Next base: position 50,386,891 of record NW_028262347.1, read on the forward strand.
TCAGAAGAACCTAGGAATTTCTAACATGTAAATTCTCCAAGTATTATCTGAGGCAAGCCACAGCCATAAGCACCTTGATCTCAGTAACAAAGTGGAGTTGGAAAGACAATTAGATATTTGGGGTTGATCACTGAAATTTTCTACTCATTGTTCCTTTAACACATTACATCATAGCTGCTGTGATTTGGTTTTTTAGCTTATTTCCTCCTCCATCAGCAAGGAGCACTTCAGAAGTTTCCTCTGCAGCCACGAGCGGAGAGAGATGACGTGTGTTTGTTGTTGCGTCTCACAGATCGGCCGAGCGCAGGCGTAGCTCTGTGGTAGTGAGTCTGCCGGGACTCGAGGTGTTCCCTGGAGACCTCCTGGTGTCAGACAGTGCCATGGACTACTTGCCCCACGCCGCCCTGCTGCTAAGTGCAGGTCAGACACAGGGTGGGGTTTGCTTGTCTGAGCCCAGCAAAAGCCACAACTGAAATACGTGTGCATCTGGGATGGGGAGGGAGGATCAGTGCAACAATGACATGCAAGGCAGCACAGCCTCCACGGGGGATTCTGTTACCCCACACCGAGGTGACTGCATCACTAATTTTAAAACTCCCCTCTTTTTTTTTTTCTTGTCTGCATCTTGTTTTTAAATGCAAAATGTAAGAGGTAGCTGAGGGGGGCAGGACATGGATCACCTCCCTCTTCCACAGGCTAGAATCAACCAGAGCCCAGGCCAGGATCTCCATGTGCAAGCAGCTGAGTTACAAATTCCTACCTGCACAGCTTCAAGCAGAGGGAAGAGAGTGGCCCATGCCACCCTTTCCAGTAGTGCTCTGATCACAAGGGTAGCAGACCCAACTCATGGCTAGAGGTTGCTCACAAGAACTTCCAACGCTGCTTGCAGGTCTACATTTCAACTTCCACAAATACTGTTGTGGACTATAGTATAGCGTGCAGTGTGTTTGCCAGACCAGAAGATGCTGGTGACCAGAGATCAAAATTCTCTCAAAAAATAAATAAGTCAAGGTCACAACCAGCAGCTTCATGAAAGCAAACAAGCCAGCCATCCCCAGAAAGAATGAATCAGTTCTTCAAAATCCAAAAGGACAAAGTTTCAACTGCGATTCCCAGTCACACACAAGCGTGAAGGTAGGTGCCACATTTAGAAAACTCTTTCAAATTTCTTGCTGAACAAACACGGGCATTCCTCACCAGTGCATCCTACATCTAGATCCCCAGCTTTCCCTGTGCCTCGCTAAGGACTATGAATTACATCCTGCACCACTGTGCCAGCCCCATGACAGATCTGAGGCTTAGGGTTTGTAGGACTGTTTATTCACAGGAGTTTTAAATACCTGCATAGCTCCAAGATATCACTAATGAGCAGACATAGCCTAATTCTTGGTTCAAAACAAAGGGTATCTTCAAGAATTGGCCTGAGGTATGATGTGTTTTCCCAAGTAAAGAATTGGCAATCACATACTGATCATCTGCAGCATGTGGGAGTGTTTAGCATCATCCAAGATCCCATCACAGATAGACATAATTCTTGCTGGGAGGAATCCAACAGGCTTAATAGGTTTTAAGTCTGGTGCACAAACTGCCTAAACACAAGTATTAAATCTGAGCCAAGTAAAGTATAGTATATCAGGCTTCACCTAAAAAAAACCCAACCAACCAAACAAACAAAAACAACAACAAAACCACACATATAAATAACAGTTTTATTTTTAGCTATTTGTTTCTTTACTGATAACACATTTGTTTTACCCAGAGTCCAAAAAGCCGAGGTGGCCATTTGCCAAAAGAGGAGTTGTGAGTATTTCACCACATTTTTTTCCTTGCACTGACCTTGCCTTCTCCCACAACTAACTCGGGTGAAAAGAGTTTCTTTACTTTATTGCCCTTGGAGAAAGGCAGCCAGCAGGTGAGCTGAACTCAGAGGTCTCAGCCCACCCTGGGACTGCCTGGACACTAATCTGCAATGAAGGTAGGGTGGCTCCAGTGCAGCCACCAGTGCTCCTGCACGTGATGCACATGAAAACACGGTCAGCGCCACTGCTCCCCATCCCCATGGGTGGTGGGAGGGGAGGTGCACTTGGCACCAGGAGGGCAGAGCGGGGTGGGCAACGTGGGAGCTCTCATTCAAGGTGTTCAGTGGTGGCAGCAGGCCCAGTGCAGCTCCCCAGTGCAAGAGAGCACGAGGTGGGTAAGTCATCTGCATCGTTGCTTTGAGCACACTGTATCCTGTATTTTCTGCATGCCAACCTAGACCTTAGTGCCGTAGGGCTCTGGAGTATCTGCCTAACTCCCACTCACATGGGAGGAATCTAGCCTTTACCTATCAAAGTAGCTTTTTAGATGCTTTCTTAGGCCTTTTCTGTCCTTGTGGGCACCCTCACATTCTCCAGCAAAAGCATACAGACCAACACACTTCAGTTAATTTCCTTGTCTAACACATTTCCTTGTCTTTTCCAGTTACAAAAATTTTCACTTACTATGGTATCTGAATTTCCTTTTTGAGTGTTGTTCATCATTCAAAAAATCATTTGCAAGTGTCTTGATAACTTTGCACCCCTAAACATGCAATTGTGAACAGTCCCTTCCTAATATTTTTTGCATTTTATCTTCTGAATCTCAACTATCAAAGAAAAGTTTGCGCAAGTGAAACCAATGCAAGTACTCAGATTCCCACTTCATTTGATAGCATTTCTATAGCATTTGAAGGAGCATGGCCTCAACCAGAGAATTTTTAAATTCAGCAAAATATTTGAAACTTGCAATAAAATGCATTTGATATTTAGCCAAAAGTGATTTCTGAGACTATTAAATGTCATAAAATATAATTTATGAAGATTCATTTGCTGATGCATGTTGTGTGTGTATATATCATTACATTATTGTTTCTGCTCCATTTCAAGCTATGTTTCAAAACTGAGTTGAGCTTAAACCCTGAATTTCAAATATTATAATGAAACACACATTTCAAAATTGGCTTGAGTTCAGTGCCTAAAGTTCAGACAATAGAAATCCATGAAGTATGAGTATACAGTTCCAGAGAGCAGATTGAAACTTAGGCAAACACCTTATAAGTCTTGCTCACAGCACTAAATTAGAGTTCATAAGTGTTGGTTAAACTTTTTACATGGCACTGTCGGCCTGAAAAAGAAAAGCCAAACCAAAAGCAATTATTTTTATTTCATGACCCCTCACACAGAAAAACTCCTCCCAGTCTTTAAGCTTTCTAAAAGCTCATTTTATAAACACTACTCTGCAGCTGACCAAAAAAGGCTTTTCAATAGGTAGCTCAAATAAAAAAATTTTAAAAAACAAAACAAACAAACAAAAAAACCCAAACACACGAGCTTTGTATACCTATGGCAGGAGGATGATTTCAACTATGAGTTTGTTGTCCCCTACAGTGCTGAAGGAAGCAAAATATTTTGTGTTCTGTATGCTGAGGGTGGCCCATTGTCTGTTGCCATACCAATGGTTTGCCCTGCCAAAGACTTCTGTGTTACATAAATAAGATCTTACACGCCCACACTTAAGCCACCTACACACCCCACCCACAGCTACAAATAAACCTGCTGTCACTGCCTCATCTCTGTGTAGGAGAGCCTGGAAATATGAGGAAATCACTCCATTAAGGGCAAGCTCCTTACAGATCAAAGCAAGGTTACTGAGCTGAGTAAACTTCTTATTGGTCTTTAAAACACTGTATGAACTGGGGTTTTGTCATTCAACAGGGTAAAGACAAACAGAAGCAAGCATCTGATCTGGAAAACTGTCTTTCAACCATTAAGATCATAGACTGCAGCGCGTACGATTTTTTCTGCTTTAAGGTATCAAAATACTCCGCATACTGTACCAAGGATACTTAAAGATGGGGATAAAAGTTTTGTGTTCTTTTCAAGTTACCATTTTTCACTACATTAATCTGGATATGAGACCTTTCTGCAAAATTAATGCATAAGCATAAGGTATATTTTTGTTGTTTGGAATGCAGGGGCAAGGGAGAAACTGTGAGTGTCGTAGGTGGTTCACAAGGGCCCTCACAACCACCTGGATTTTGCCAGGCTTCCAGACTGCCCTAGATCAAGGATGTACCACCTTCAGAAAAAGGCATCAAGACAACCCTCTCAGCAGTGCCTGCAGATCTGGGGAAAGAAATAGCAGCATCACAGAGATGCCAAATGTGGCACAGTCACCCCCACTGCTGCCCTAGGGGCGCATTCAGAAGCGGCCATGTAGAGGTCAGCGCCAACACCAAGGTTCAGGTGCAGAAATCCCACCAAAGTCTGTCTGCCAGACAAACAAGGCTCCTGGCCTCCAGGGCCCCCAGCCATAGAAACACCAAGCTTGAGCTACCAGGGTGATATTCAGATAACCCACACCGAACACCATCCCTCCTCCAAAGCAAACTTTTTGCTTCTCACAGCAGGCTGTTATATGCAGTTGCCCATAGACTTGGTTGTTGAGGACTCCTGTCAGCACCTAACTTATATGTGAACATCTGACTTTGGAGCAGGTCAGGAAGGTGATAGTGGCCACCTTAGGACTAAATAAAACAGTTTCCAAGTACCTACGAAGACCTAGTCCTTTGGTACCTTGATTTTACCATCTGGAGAATAGGAAGTTATCATCCATCCCTGCTTTCCAGTAGCAGCAGCAGCATGACAGATTAAATTCCTTAGCATTTGCAAGCTGCCGACTGTTTTTTGATACAGCATCCTACAAACATAGACTATCATATTGTATTACTTTCAATTTAGTGTGTTTATATTATAAATATTTTGGAGGAAAATGTCAGGGTTTTTAATCTTTTTAAAGGAATCTTTAAGCTTTCAGAAGAAGAATCACTAATACTGGAAGCTGGGCTCTTTACATGGGAAGTAGATCATAGATTCTTTTCATAAGGTCTGAAGCTGTTGATGCAACAGTCAGTGCTTTTCTTTCTTCTTCACTCAATAGAGTAAATCTTGGCATGAATTTATAAAGGCACAACAGACTGAGCAGAAAGATGTCGACAGCCGGTTAGAAGTGAAAAAAGAAGCAGCAGTGTGGGAACTTTTCACAAGTGAATGCACTTACTTTCTGGATCATTTGCTGGTTCTCAAGATGGTAACTTCAGATTTCATTTCTCAAAAATAATGAAACATTATTTGCCCTGCTGTCAGCATGGCAGACATAAAGCCACCGGTAACCTCCCATTGGGTGTCTATGGGGAATGACTTAAGCACTTGGTTTTTCTCCTGTCTTGCTGCTCATCCCGTTTCCACAATTCTCTTTGGTTTTTATCTTCTTGACAGCATCTCTTCTTCCGGACATCACTTTCTAGTGCTTTAAAAACACCATTTGATTACAGATCCTTCCAGTAATTTCAGCTGATGCTCCACTTTTCCTCTCACTAACTCTGAACTGAAGCCACTCTCCAGTTGACTATACTGGATATTTCTCTACCACTAGTCTGTAACATTATATTCTTCGTTTAACTTCCTACACAGCTGTGGTTAGATTATCCTGACTAGAACATGAAAACCTCAGAATTCAGCAGACCTGTAGTTCTAATATTACAAGAAAACAAGAAAACTAAAAAACAACTCCTCTCCCAAAAACTCCAAATTGCCTCCATCCTGGTGAATTTTAGGAGCTTTGCAATATGGACAAGAATACTACACACTGTTACAAGAATAGCTGCACTATTTGTTTTCATCACACATCAAAAGTTAGTGTACCCATTTAAAAGGATGGAAGCTTCCCTAAACATCTTCCTATCATTTTTCTCTTAGTCTGCAGAAACAATTTCTGTTTTATTAGTCAAAAGAAAAAGATTAGTGAAACATTTTTCATGTTGCTGAAAAGTTAGCCTAGGCAGTACAAGAAGTACTGCAAAGTAAAGGGAATAAAGAGAAGAGTGGGTTGAATTCCTCCTTGGTGGGGCAGAACAGGAGGGGAGAGGAAGGGGGACAACAGGACCAGCTACAGGTCCAAGGCAGGATGGAAGTGTCCTTCCTTCAACCCTTTCTTCTGAGAAGATAAAACAACGGGTGAATCCTGGGAAGAGTGAGGACATGCAGGTCCGTTGGTGAGCCTGATGTAGGAACCCACAGACAAGCTTTAGCCAGCCCTGTGTGACCCATGAATGGTAAACTACTCAGTCCATGCCAGCTTCCCAAACTCTTCTGCCAAAGAAAGAACCCATTGAATCTGGGTAGCCAGTTTTACAGATACCTGTTACTCTAATACTTCCCAGTACAGAAATATTCCACTGATTTTAATGAATCTCCACAGGGAACTTTAAGACTACCGTAAATCCCCTTTAAGCTCTCAGATCAACTGTTCATGGCAACTGAAAAATTACACAAGGCTAAGCAAACACTCTCACTAGCTCTTCAGTCTTGGCACCTAGGTGATGGATTTTTTCATTAATACTTTTCATACATATAACACAAAATTCTACTTGGTAATCTACATTTTATAAGCCTTTTTCAGATTTAGGTCATATTGAGTACAGCTCCAAGATCACCATCAAAGCTTAAATAATATAAAATCTTAAACGGCCAATAAATAAACATGCAGTTTTCACTCAATATGGGTTAATAAAACAATCCAAAGAGATACAAAACCTTTATGAGCCCTCTACTATTCCAACAACTTTTTTTTTTCCCCATAATAACTCTATAAACAACTTATATAGCAGCAGATGCATGGGGCAGGAAGGAAAGCATTTAGAAAGGTCATAGAAATCTATAACTATGACTCTGATGTTATTAATTCCTTCACACAGATCTGCAGGGGGGTCAGTTGCCCCTCTTCTGCCAGAGAGCACAGCAGGGACATAGCTGCCTCCGTGGCAGCCACAGAGACATCCCACAGACATCACTCATACCCTCCTCTTTGCACAAAGCTCAATATTTAGCCTTCAGGCAGGTCAAGAAAAGTTTCTCAGAGTGTTGTCTTCTGCCCTCCCCCAATCAAATGATCATTTCATGAGAATTACAGTGCAAACATGTTCTTTTCAGGGGAAAAAGAATAATATTGAATTGTCACAGATAGTAAATAACATGGATTTGTTTTGTTTTTAAAGATATTCATGAACACTCTAAAATACCTCAAGAGTAACAAATTTCTCTTGGATGTGGATTTGTGGAGACTTTTCTCAAACTTAGAGGAGTTAAACAAGGTGAGTAAAATAGAAAAGTCTTACTGAGATCAGAAATCAACCAGCCCAATAAAAACAGATAGGAAACCATCCATAAAGCTTCTATTCAGATTCAATGCTCACATTTGGAACTTAGTTCAAATAATTAGTCTTTCCTTCATTTCTATTTGGTGTATCAGTGGGGGTCAAATTTCACCAGTGCAAATTATTCTCATATGCCTCCAGAAAAAGATAAACAGGCATTTGACCACAGAGGAGAGCTCATTTGGCAGTTGTTTCTGAAGTAAACACAAGTTTCAGGCTAATTCTCACAAGCAGCATCCTTTTAAAAGGATATGTGAAGATAAACTCCAACTGCACAATCCTCACAGCAAAACAGGAAGAATAGCAAAATAACTACAATAACAACTTTCCTTTCGCAAACAGATGAGCACAAAGGCTTTGTTATCTATTATACCACTCCTGTAGAGCAAGTTAAAACAAAATGATGACCACCCCTCTCCAGCTGGGTTTTCCCTTGGTGTGGGTGGAAGGATATCTCCCACACAGACTGAATGCTCTGTGTTTATGTACTACTTACCCTCCAGCTTCCAGGAGGAGGGAGACCACAAGGCCTGGCTGTGATGTGCTCCAGCTCTTTGCTACTTGTGGCCAGTGGCTGGGAGACCATTTTCAGAGCCTGAAAATTAAAGGAACCCATAAGTCCAAAACAGCTTCTACATAACTTTAGAAGCAGAACAGATTTTTTTTTTTTTTTTTTAGCTTGAGAGCTCTTTTACAGGATACCTCACCATTAGTAGCAAAGTAAATTTTGGAATGGGCTCTTCAGTTGCATAAGTTGAATAATTGCTCACAAGCCCTAAACCAGTTGCTTACTTCAAGTTCTTTCCCTTATTGCAATTCCCTTTCCTTAACAGTTAACATCTCCCTTTTTAGCCAAAACAAGAAAAGCAGGAAAGCTTTTCAGAGTAGGGACAATTAGCCAGAGTTCAAACACATGAGCAAGTCACCTCTGCCCAGTGACTGACCACACACCAGGTGAGCTGCTGTGAGAGACCACCTGAGCAGGTTTGGAGATACAAGGAAAGAGATTTTTAGCTGATGTGTTTCACCTTGTGCTTTTTGTGGCCTAAGACCATATATGCAGCCAACTACGAGAGTTCAGTTGATGTGTGGTTGCTGATTCCTTTGTTCTTGTTCAAAGAAGGGAGTGGGGTATATTGCTGTGTGCTATTTAACAAGCACAAAAGCTTTGAGCTTGGCTGGAGCTTGGTCATGTCTTGAGAGAATTATCTTTAATATGTTTTGTATTTTGTTTTCTAATTTTGATGTCCTTATGAATGAGGATGATAAATGATTATCTATTATGCATACTTGTATATAAAATAGTGATCAAATGTAGGAGAAAGCAGCTGCTCTCAGTGCCTTTTATGCCTTTTTTTCATGCATTTTACAGCATGTATTTCTTCTTGACAGCAGGCTGAATCCATGAAAAAATGCATGCTGTAAAAGGTGTAAAATGCACCCTTGTCAAAATGAAAGAATAAGTATCGTCCTATAAGCAACCCTGCCCCCATGAATACATGAAACAAAGCAGTGTGTGTAGCTACAACAGCAGTTCATAGCAGTATCGCAGAGGATGATGTTCCCATCTGGCCTAAAATTGGGCCTAAAGCTGAGCCTGGGAATGAATTTGTGAGCAAATAGTGTGTTCAGGAGGCAAGTGTGGGCTTAGGAGCAGGCTTTCACCCACATCGGACTGACAGTGTGAGCACCCTTGAAGCCAGTGCAAACATATAAAGTTAACTTATGGGGAATATGTGACTTTTTATAGCATTTTATAGAAATTTCCCTCATCTTCAATAGCATGAAACAAACTTAAGCTATGAAAGATGGTATCTTCTTCAAATGACCATGAAGACTTCCTTAATTGTCACAGCTGTCATACACAATCAGTGTTTTCCAGTAGATACCATTCATCTATTGTAATTTTTCATATCAATTCATATTAAATACAGCTGCTACCCTAAAATAAGTTTAAATGGAATAACTAATCTTGTTTCAAAGCTTTTGTCATATGGCATTATCATGACATAAGTGGGTATTTGTATAGATTTGTTTTAGCTTCTGACTAATTAACGCATTCCAGGTGTAATTCTGAAGCTAATTCTGGCAATGTCAGGGAGATAAGTATAGGTACCCCATTAGGCTTGGAACCTTCGAAGAGACGAGGGATGGGAAATAAAATTGTTTTAAACTTAACTTCAGAAGATCACTGAGGCTAATTTTTCTTTTTTTTCCCCCCTGACTTAGATAAGTCTCAGTTTTCTGAAAACTTTTTTTGAAACTGTGAAGGAGCATATCAGCAAGTCAGACTCTCCTATGGATTTCAGCTCCATACTCAGAAAGGTAACATAATTAGAAATATTCTTGCTTAATATCAGTAGGTCCTTGCAGCAAAACGTTTATCATAACACACAGGTGCTTTAGAGCAATCAAGTCAGTCAAGGACATGCCATCTGTCACAGGCAGTTTGGTCTCAGCCTCAAGCACCTCCTGTCAGTAGGATGTTTTTGTTTTTCTTCATTGGCACATTTGAGGTGGTCATGCAAAGATGCTCTGTATGTGGCACAAAGTGTGGAAAGATTTTCCCTTCCTGGAGAACAGTAGCCCAGACCTTGAGGAGACTTTGCCACTGGCAGAGGCGAGCTTCTCACTCTATGGAAGATGTTTCCCAAAGACCAGACCCCAGCCCCATCGCTGGATGTTCCCTGCCTCCTTCCATTCCATCACATAGATCCTTCCTTTACTCCATGACCAGACCCACAAGTGTCTTTAAGTGCTTAATTAAGAGCTCAGTGGAACTGAAATACCTCTTGCACTTTGGCCTGTGTCTGTTAAGCAAGAGAGAGGCATAGACACAGCTGTTCTGCTGCTGCCAAGTGCTGCCCTGCAACCCTTTCAGGCAGTCTGCATGGGAAACAAGGCAGTTGTCCAAAAAACAGTCTCCAGCACAACTTCCCAAAGACTGAAAAGTTGGAAAAATTAATACAGACAGAAAATCAATTCATGGACCTGAACTTTCCCTAGCAGTAGAGGCTGTTAGAAAACTTCTGACAAAATACTAAAACAGACCCTACCTCAGGGTTAGGGTTTTAAAAAGGGAAAGGGAGGCTAGAGCTTGGCTTTTCACCCCCATTACCTCTGACTTCAGGTGTTCTTATCGATAATGTTTGTGTGAGACAGACAAAATCCCAGACAAAACTGAGTTTTATCACGGGCGGCATTCAACATTTCTAAGAGCTATCTAACACGCTCGGATATAACGTGACATGCTATATGAGGCCACATAAAGCTGTTGCATAGATAGTGGGTTTTATCTTCAGCTTCTACATGAACTTCACATCATTTATTTCTAACGAGAACAAAGTCTAAGAACGTTTCACACCTCTGCAGAGCTGTTAGAACTGTGCTCCCATGCATTGCTTGAGCACTGTTGTGGTTTTTTTACTACTTTACCACTTTTACTACTTTTTAACTTGCCCTTTGCTTTTTTAACTCCCCCTTTTCCTCTTCCCCTGTTTTCCTTGGTGTGAGGAAATCTCAGGTAAAATGCACGTTACAGAACCAAAACTGTTGTTCCTCCCTTTGTCATGACATTTTTCTTTCTCGATAAGTTTCCAAGTCTTTTCTGCAGTTTTTCCAGGGTGACCTCTGCCAGACACACCAGATTTATTGCCTTAATTATACCTCTGCTGTCTTCTACTTGGAAAACCTGAGACAGAGGGAAGATTTTGGCATCTACCTGAAAGTAAAGTGATGGTTTTGTTGTTGTTGTTGTCTTCAGCCTTCCTGCCTTATGACAAGATTTTAACAGCAGACTAGGAAAGTTTATTGGAAGCAAAACTGTGTATTTTACATAGCATTTTACACAGATTTTTTTAACTGCAGAGGGTATCATATATATGAAGTCACGCTTCTGAGTGCATGTTTCCCTGCACATATGAAAGTCCATACTTGTAATTTAGAACAGGCAAGAGGGGGAAGCCAAAAGGGAACAACTGGCTGCATTTTTGCAGGCAGAAAATATGTACTGCCAGCCTCTATCATTCAGATGTCTCGCACATAATCTCTTGACTTGGTGACTTCCACCTTAACAGAGTGAAATGGTTACAGAAAAAAAGAAAAAAAATCAAGGCACATTGTAAAATCTCTCTCAAGTGTTTTACTTTGTTACATGTCCTGCATATCAGCTTGGTTTAGATGTTGGGTGGGACCACAGCATGTAGGGTATTATGTGCTTTAGCAGACGACAGGGCTCACATTCCCTGAGTACAAAACAGCCCCCAGCCTCTGTGCTATGCCACATCAGCAGTGACATACACAAACCTCAAAACTGGAGAAGCGTATGATGGCTTCCTTCTGCTCAAGGAAAGGGGTATATGATACAAGCCAAACCAAGGGGAATAGGAATCTAGCAGCATGTCAGTGCTTTCATGTGTCTTGGGAGCCTGTGGTGAGAGAGCGGGGTGGGTTTTGGCTGAGCCCTGGCAAGAAAGCCGGGCTGCTTTCCTTGCTCATGGGTATTTGCTGAGCCATGTGCCCGCAGGGAGGAAGCAATGTCCTGGATAGAACAGCAAGCAACCCCTCTGCAATGCCAGTGTTTTAGCTCCTCTGGCAGGTTTTGCATAAAGCAAATGTAAAACTTGGTATCAAAACACTACCAGTAAGTAAGCATTTACCTCCTTCTAAGCCTGGAAAGAGCAATCAGTGATGTCTTTGTAAAGTTACAGCCCTAGAGCAGGTTCTGTCTTCGCCAGCTCCGCATCTGCCTGAAGCAATAACTCCAGCCAGTGCAGCGGTGGGGCTCCCGGAGAGAGGGCTCCGCTCTTTCTGACTTATCATTAGCAGACCAGTGTGTCCTGTAAGACTTAAGATTGATCTTCAACATTACAGGCTTAGAAAAAGAAACCTGAAGAAGTGGGCTTTTCTCACAGGCAGCCCAAAACTGGGAGGACACCTTTCTCACAGGCAGTCAAACTCTGTGGCTTTTAGGGCCTGGGAGTTTCATATCGCTTGCGCCCTGACAAGGATTTCATACACTCATGCCTAGGAAAAAGTTCCCTAGTGGGTAGTAGCAGGTGACCCTAAAACATAAGGTGGCCCTCAAACATAACTGAGGTTTTCCTGATGAAATTAAAATGGCAGATAAGTAAGAGCACTGCTTGATCTGCTAGCACGGCCACAGCATCTGAAATGGGAAGCAGCAATGCAGAAAGTGAATCTGGAGGAGCAAAAATCATAAAGTTGATCTTTAATCAGTCCCTATCTCATCACAGTCAGCTGATGATGCAGAAAACTGTTTGCTACCTTCCTGCCAGGGAGCAAGGTGAGGCTTAAGGCAGGTTTTCCTTGTCTTCAGCAGTGGTGTGAACAAAATGAACAGTGCAAAAGGCTGCATCTGCCAGAGCTGCTGGTTGCTCCTTTGCATCGACTGACGCGTTATCCCCTCCTCCTTAACAACATCTGGAAGAGGAGCACTGATGAGACAGAGAAAGGCTTTATCTGGTCACTCAAAGAGAAGGTGGAAAAGTCCATACGTAAGTAGCTAAGGTTAAAAGTGTCCAATTAACAATTAGCAAGTTATGTGGCTTTTTTGTGCGTGTCCTTTGATTGTGAATGGGTCCAGTCTCCCTGCAGAGATGCAATGAGAATGTGCATGCCTTTCTACAATCCTGAGCCCTTCCTCATTCTGTAGGAAATGATTGGTGCCACCCCTGTGCTGTCAAAGCCTCTCTGAGCAAGGTCACAGGACTTCCAAATCAGTGAGTCACTTGTATTTGCTCAGAATCATCTGCAGTGACATGCAAACAATTAAAAGCAGATCACAAATTGGAACAAATCAAGAAAGATCTCAAACAAAAAAGTCTTTGAGTTGGATTTATGTCTAGGGAGGATTTGTTGGGGCTAATCCCTAATAGGATAAAATTGCACTCACAAGGGGAATATTATGTCAGTGACCTTTCACTAAATGACAGGGTCCTACCACATAAAGTAGCTGAAGAGCTATGTCAGCTACAGATTTTCTCTAGCTATTGTGGAAAAAGAAGGGATTGGCCCAGGAATTTTTTTTCCCCCTGCATTTTAAGTAAATAATTTATTAATTCCAAATAATTAATTAATTCAGTCTTGTTCAGGAAGCTACAAATGCATCTCTAAGCGTCTTATGGTTTATTCCCCAAAAGCCTCAGGCAGTCCCCACTGAAATCAAAGACAAGACAGTGCATCAGCAAAACACTTAGCCTGCCAGTCTTGGCAGGGGGAGAGGTGCCAGGCAGCGCTTCATCCTCACCAGCAGCACACCAGGCCTTGAGCCGCCCAGCATGGTGGCTCGCTCTCTGCCACCATCCTTCTCCCCGTCCTGGAGGCTGAAGGCTCCAACATCTCCTTGGGAGATGAGCCAGAGAGAGAGTTTGTCTTCTAGAGAGAGATACATCTGGGGCTCCTTCTTCTTGGGTAAATACTCCAATGACAGAATTACCACCTAAAAGAAAGGCTCGGGTTCTTCCTCTTCTTGCCAAATCTTATGAGGAGTCTAGCCTAATGGCCACACAAGGAGCACACTTTTCGGCACAGAACGCATCCCATAGGAAAATCAGATGGTTTTGTCACTAGCCTGGGGACTTCTGCTGGGAGGACAGTAGTTTTAGGGGTGGCCCCAAAAGACCATGGGATATCTAGGGAGTATTACTGGCAAAGAAATAGGTCCTTCCAGAGTTTAGGTACCTCTAGGCCAAGGAAACCAAAGACAGAGGGGTGACCCCTCTTTATTCACAGACACCTGACAAAGATCTGCCTTCATTTTTTGATCAGTGAATCAGTGACATAAGGAACAGTTGCAGTCCCAGCATTCCCCTTTGGGTGTATACGTGTGTGTGTATATCTGAAACCATTATTTGCAACATCACTCAAGACAAAAACTTGGAATTTAAGTTGCAGGTCCATTAAAGTTTTCCCCATACTGGCCCTGAATCAGCAAAGACTTAGTCCCCATTTTTCACATTCTGAAGCACCCTCATCTCACTTAAATACTTCAGTCACTTCTGGCACCACTTCCCCTGAAATGAATTCTCATTAATTTCAACAATCCTTTGATCAAGCTGTATATAATGAAAATTATTTTTCTCTCACTACCCCAGACAATTTAGAAATGCAGGATTTTTTTTAAAGAACTTTTCAACATTACAGTTTGAGTTTTATATGATTCCCCCTGCTCCGCAGTCAGATTAGTAAACACAACCTTTTCATTTAGCAGTGAATTTAAGCATGTTTGAATGCATGGTTTGAAATTCTGGCTCTGCTGACCTAAGAAGAGTTTAGACATTTTTTACAATGAGGCCAAGGTTTCATCTGGGGCTTCACATGTGAGGTGCTTTGGCTTCCACTAGAGAACATCAGTATTCAACATCTTCTAGAAACAGGACTGGTTTTGCCAGCCTTGGCAGTAACTGATGTTTCACTTATTTCAGGGGATTTGGAAGGTAAAGTCAAGTGGTTGGACAACTTTCAGAAGTTCCGGCAGCTGCAAGAGGTCATAATTTGGCCTCAGGTCTGGGATCGTGACAAGAGATTCTTTGTCCCAGAGGTAAGCAGTTTTTTAAAGTTATTTTTCCTTGAGGAAGGTTTAGTTTCCTGTCTATCTTCATAGCATCATCTAAAGTTGGCTGGTTGTCTATGTTCTAGTTACTGGGGATGGCTCTGCTCTAACAGGAGCAGCTGCAGCTGAGCACTGCAAACACTGCAGCTGAACATGCAGGCTGTGTACTGTGCCTTGGACGGCAGCACGGGTTGCTCTCAGCTAGCATCCAAGAGAGTACGATCGTATGATCCAGGAGGACTTCCCAGTGTTTGCTTTTACGGGGCAGAATGAAATAGGATAGATTTAAGTATTACTACCTTTTTATAAGGATACGAAGTAGAAATCGTTTGCCTCTTTCACTCCTCAGGCTGAGCCACAGAAATTTCTATATACATTTAAATAGCATTACAAAAGAAATCCCGAGCATACCGGGGAACACGTGCACCTTTCTGCTGTGGTTACCCCCTTACCCATACAGACAGGCTTTAAGCAGCATTATGGTAACATCATCAAGTGGGTCTCACCTCAAAGATTATGTCTGCTCACATGCAGGCTGCAAAAACCGTTAAACTCACTCCGGAAAAAGAAAAACCCAGCTTAACATTTCAAAAGCATAAACACATTTAAGCAATAGCACTGCTGAAGAAACACAGCCATGCTCGGTTATTAGCTGTGTGATGTATTTAGCCTGAGATAAGAGCACACATGTGCTCAGTTTGTTTAACTGCTGGTTGCCTCTCAGTTCATCATCAGATATGCAAGATTCCCCATTCTCTCTCTCTCTTTCTCTTTTTTTGGGGGGTCAAGTGTTTGAAGCAAAGCTTAAGAGAAAACAGCAGTGAAAACGTTTTGTCTTCAGCGAACAGACTTCTCCTTCATGAAGGGAGGCTAACACTAGCAGGTAACATCCCTAAATGTTCTGCTATCGGGAGTTAGCTTAACAGAATCATATTTTGTTATGGCAGGTCCAGAATGAACCTCTGCAACAGTATTTGGGCAGGTGTGGGAAAGAAAAAGCAAATGTACAATTTGTCAGAGAGAGACTGAGAAGCAGCCAAAGTGCCAAAAGGATGAGTAATCTGCATGATTGTTTATTGTCACATCTGGATATTCAGTCTGCCAGGTGCTGAAGAAATCAGCTTGACTAGCCAATACCTGCCACTCAAAGGGAGCATTTTACTGTCACGTTCAAAAATGTGGCAATAGGAAGTTTAGACTGTCCTATACAAGGTGCCCCACGTGCCCGGGGACTGATGTCAACATACCTCACCTCTCTGGCACCATATCCACTGTGTGTTTCATTGAAAATTACTGAAAAGTCCAGAGGTTTTTCCTATTTTTATTTCATACTTCATGTCTGCTGTTTTGATGGATACCTTGGAGCAAGAAGGTGTTATCCTGCCAGGTGGCTTCCCTTTTATGAACAGAGCACTCATACAACATGCCATTAACTCCTCAGGTAGCACAGTGGTCCCACGCAAGCATGTTGATTTCTACAACGCTGCTCGCAGCTGTCTGTCACCCTGGCAGAGCGAGACTCACGTCTCCAGACACACAGACACCATTTTGCAGCAGAGCACAGGTTGCTTGCTGGGGAGCTGCTGCAGCACCTCTGCCTGCACAGGAGAGGAGGATTTCGTCCTTGCACGAGCAGGAAGCAGAGCCTGGGCAGTTTGGAGAAGACCAGCATCTGAAAGGATGCTGGAAGCTGTGTGCCACTGTGGCTGCGGGGCTGTAACAACGGTTTGACAGAAATGAGCACAGCCTGTGTCTTACATTTCCTTCACTATCTTTTCAGGAGAAGAGGTGAAGAGCATAAGCATGCAACCCTTTCTGTCTCCCATCACCGTTATTACTGTTATAAAGGGAGCAGCAAAAGGGACACAGTCCATTTTTCAGTGTTTTTGTTTTCCTTCCCACGTGAGATTTAGAGTAGCAGAAAAGGCAGCACAGCATCAGGGACATGGAGAGCAGAAGAAAAGGTTGCTGCTGATGTTTAGGGGGTGGCGGGCAGATAAGAAAGCAAGCCACTGAGTCCTCTCCTGCCAAAGCTTCCCTCTGCACTCATTGCTCTCTTGATGAGACGTGAGCCCCCAGTGCAGGAGGTAAGGGTGGCCATCGGGTGGCCGCATTCCTTTCTGCAATACGTAATTAGAAAATGGAGAAGGAGGTATGAGCATAACTCTTACCCACCAAGAGAGCCAGCTGCCTGCAATCTACAATATAAAAGTGCCTGGCATTAGGCCACTTGTCTGAATGAAATATCTTTCAAGACAAAAATGAAATCACAAGCCAAATATAATGCCGCACAACAGAAAGAAGCATGTCCTAAAGTCACCGCTCTGATCAGACTCACACAAATTTGGTGTTAAGGTGAACTGCGTTTGTTTGAATGAAACTGAGATCACCAAGACCACAGGTGCACGATTTTTTGTAATCCTGTAACTGAGAATAGGAGCAGCTGGGAGAAGTGGGTTTGTTCAGATGTAGGAAGGGAAGGCTCAGGGAAGACATTACTGTTGTCTTCAACTGCCTAATGGCTGGTTTAAGGCAGATGGAGAAATATTTTGAAGCATTCCCACAGACATTTGTTGTTATGTTCCTCACATGTTATGTTCCATCACGTGACCTCTAAGTTAGGAAGAAAAGATAAGCCAACACTATTTTGTGTAGTTTTTGAAAGGCTTTTGTGATACTATCAATTAGCATTTCATCCCTGCAAAAGCCTGTGAAGAGGGCAGCATACCAGTGTTTAAAGGTACCAGGTAAAGGTGGCACTTCCCTATTTCTTTATCTCTGCCATTTTCAGAAGGTTCACTGTTTACCAGGTAGGATTTGTTACTTTATAGTGTGCTAATTGTTGTATTTGTAGGTACTCCAAGTGATCCAGGTCACTTTTCCTGGCAGGCAAGTAGTTGTTTTTTCATAACGAGGTAGCTGCTACAAGGTACAAGTATTAGTAGCCAAAATCATCAAGGAACATATGATTTTTTTTAAGCACTGCATTTGAGAGTGCAGACAAGGGGATGAGTAGTTGTGTACTATGTTGGAGACTATGCTTCTTTCCTAGAAGCATTTTGTAAGATGCAATGATTCATAGATGTGCCTCATCTTAGAAGTAGCAATTCCTTAAAATAACTACACCATCAAACTGATTTTTTTGTTTTCCTCCTCAGAAAGCACAAGACTCCTTGATGTCTACCTCTTCCTATTCGATGATTTCCTATTAATTACCAAAATTAAACGTAACAAAAAGGTAATAATGAATAGAGAGATACGTGTTTGCAGTTGTCACGTTTTTTAGCTTGGTAAATATTTTGAAAGTACTTTGGAAGATTGATTGAATGATAAAAATACAAGATGACTAATCGGCATGAAGGACAGGTGATACTTCTTTATGCTAATAGCAAACCATAACACGGATTCAAACCCCTCCTTCTAGGCTCAGTATGTTACAGGAATACCATGACAGGCAGAATTTACATTGCAAGACCTTAATATTTTCCTGGTGTTATTCTGATGTGCTGGATTCCTGAAGCTCAGAAAAGTTTCAAGAATATAAGAAGTTTTCTAATGCTCCTCTCATGACTCAGTCCAGCAACCTGAGAAATTTTTATCCCAAAGATATCAGAACTGTTGGAAAGAAGTTAAAAAAAAAAAAAAAAAAGGAAGAAAACAGGGAAATGCTAAAATAGATGGAAGGTTGGTTTTGTTTTCAGTTCCAAGACAGCCTGTTGTATGTGTCCTGTCTTTGCGTTGATTTCCCCTAGTTTAAAGTGAGGATATAATGACTCTTGTTAAGAAAATTTTTATTGATGAAAGGTGGTATAGAGAGAGTTCTATAGATGATAAATATCTGTATTTAGCCAGCAAAAAAATGCACTGGATGACCTGAAAATCCTAAAGCTTCAGTGCAGGAATATAACTAGCTAATTAAGTTTATGAAGATGATGATTTAAAGACTTCTTGGCTTTTTTTTTTTTTTTTTGAAGAAGCACCTGTTCTGCCTTCCTAGGAGATAGAGAAGGCATGCAGTGAGAGATGGTAGAACAGCAGGGCCATCCCATAGCACAGAGGGAAATGAAGGGAGCAGGGATTCAAGGGGCCTGGTGCCCACAGACAAATCTCTCTGAGGGCTGCCCCATGTACATGTATTGGTGAACCTTCTGTGAGGGGCTGCAACCCATCTGGAGCCCCGGCAATTGTGTGTTCTGCAAGTATGCAAGGGGAGATGGGGAAATGCACCTCCAAAGAACGGAGAAAAAGCCCTGCTATTAAAAGAAGGGAGGAGGGGCAGAAGGAAGGGGGGAAAAAGACTTTTGAATACCTTTGACTGTCTTCTGCCTGTGGACTTGTATTGTGTTTCTATGGTGGTTTTTTAGTACAAGGTGTGACCTTGCAGGAGAACTCCAGGCACTGATGAGTTTTTCTGAGGTTCCTCAGGCAAATATGTTGTCTGAGCACCTTTGATAAGAGAAAACATATAATTTAGGGCTGTTTAGTGCCTATACTTCATGAGCAGATGGCAGACAACCAGCTAACCAACTTCATTGTCTATTCCCAGAAATACGGGGGCTCAGACACCAGCTTAATCCCTGTCTGTCCTTCCCTCGCTCCTGAGCTGCAGTCCTTCGTAAGAGAGGGTGGGTTTTGCACAGTCCTAGACCAGCCCATCCCACTAGACAGACTGATACTGAAAAACATTGACTCCGTCCATGTTACAGGTACGTGCCCGCGTGCATTTGAACGTCTTCATAAATACCACCTCAATGCATTGCGCACATGGCAGTGTGTAAGGATAAGATGCTGTTTGCCCACAATCCACCCCCAGATGCCTGGAGCGCAAACGTCGATGCCTCAGCACCGTTTCGCTTCACCGCTCTGCTCTTACTGTGAGGCATGACCTGCTAACACAGACATTACACTCCACATCCCCTGCCTCTAACAGTGACTTTAATGTACACACCAGCAACTGTCAGATATTATCCATTCACCCCAAAGGAGGTATCAAGACTCCAATGATTTCTTTTACATGAACCAAGTATTTCCTTGCCCTAACTGTCCTAACATGCTCTATCAAATCCCGGGCCTCTTTCCCAAGTACATTTTCAATTCTGTAGTAGTTACGTAGCATTTTTTCAGTTGTCCCACTGCCCAACACCCCAGCGCACTGCCCTCCTGCGTGTCCCCACACGTGCGTAGCAGCAGTTCTCGAGGAGGCTGGAGAGGAGATTTACCTCCTGCTGCTGCTCCTACTCACCTCCCCACCAGCTATCGAGAGGATGGAAATCACCCACCATAGGTCAACGCTTCCTCGCTCACAGACATCCAAATGCATTGCCAGGGGAAATTGCCCCAATAACATCTGCTGCTGTGTCCCTCGGTGAGGAGGGGAGGAGGACTGGCCTCCACAGAGAGTGACCAGCCTTACCCTGCCGAAACAACGTCCCTCGAGTCACCAAATCAGAGCTTGGGTGAGGGAGCAGGCATGAAAAAATTAGGCCTCCCCTTGGTCTAAGCCACTCATGCAGGCTGTCACACACCTCCATCTAACACTGCCCAGATCCCAGGAGCCTCCTATATCAAAGAGAAATAAAAGAAATGCAACTCTTCAGGCTCCAGGGCCTGTCAGCCATCCTGATCCTAAAGACTAGGAGGAGAAGCTCAGGGAGCTAGAGCGTTCTGTAGGAAATCAATCAATATGGAAAATAAACCTAGAGCCCATAAAATTTATAACTTTGAAATTTATTCACCCAGTGTAATTAGCATTCAGCCTCAATGCTGATAGGAAATAAAGGTAGGCAATAAAAGACAAATGACTAAAGATGAGATAAGGGGATGAACACAGAGAATAACAGTCCTTTTTTAAACGTGCTCCAGACAGACACCGCCTGTCTGCCTAACGAGTCTCCCTACCAACCCAGCAGAAAAGTAGCAAACACAGCAGCCGCCTCTCGCCTGCAGGGTGGAGGGGAAGGCAGCCTCACGTTCCTGCCTAAACACAGACTAGATGCAAGGTTGACAGCTTCTGGGTGCTGGAGAGGGTGGTGCAGCCACCCTCCGGTTTGCACATATAAGATTGGACATAAAAGCCATAATGGAGATGGGAATAAGATTTTTCGATTTTTTTCCAAGCCAGCATTTCCTACATTCAGAAATTTCTAACCAGGATCCTTCTATCCCCATGATCCAGCTGCAACCGGCAGAATAGAGAGTTACCTGCTGCATCCCAGCCCAGGCTCTTGCCACTGCCCTTCCCTGAACTCTGGGCATCATTGCCTGACTTCTCTCCCATATATTCCTACCGGCTTTATTACAGCTGTAATGGCAGCCTCTGTTACTTACCTGTAGTCTTGTAACACCCTGGAAGCCCCATCCTAATACAGGACCCCTTAGAGTGGGGTACAATAGAAATAGTGAGAAAAATTACTATAGGGAGCTTGCAGTTCAGATTTCCACCATTTTGTGTAAAACAACAAGCAAAACTTCCAGTGCCAATGGAAATGTCCCTTTGCAGCGAAAAGAAAAAAAAAAGAAAATATTAAATATTGTCAGGAATGTGTGACCTTGGGGAATGCTGCCAATTTATTTGCAGTCTCAAGGAGACTTTTACTGCTGATGGCAGTAAAAGATGAGTTAGCATGTTCTCGGAAAGGGCAGCATGTGAATTCTGGTGATCCATCATATTAATCAAAAATGAAACCCTGATTTTTGATCTAAAAAGTACTTTTGTATCCATTAGTTTGCTGAGGGTTGATCTCACTTTGGAAAGAAACGTACCTCAAAGCAAGGACTAGAAAAAAATATATATATATATATTGTAGTATCATAGAAATACCCTTTTGGCAGCAGGCAGGAGGCTGATAATTAGGCAGGATAATTCTAGCCCAAAGCCTGCTATATATCAATGAAGGGATAAGAGATATAATGGTGTGCTCATAACACTGGGAAGCTACCCTAAAAGCAGAACTATCTGCAAACGCCAGGACCTTGTACAAGAGATGTAATTTCACATGTACGTGTAATAGCAGGAACCCATCTCTGAAGATCATAAGCAGCAACATACTTTCTGATTAGGAAATCGCTTTCCTTTTAACATTCTGCTCTGGATTTAATCTTTGCAATTACTTACTATTGCTCCGCTAACAACGCTTTATACCAAGTTTGAAGGAGTCAGACCCACTGGTATGTCGCTATATCAAAGACTGTTAATCTTCACAGCCACAGAATTTCTTTGAGAAAATTACTAAGCATTGCCCAGAAAATTCATTTTTAGAACTGTAAAGTTGTATTTCCCATTGCTGACAGGCAGACAGAAAGCATGAGGTCTGAAACATATCCCCTCTGCTGCTACAAATTTCCACTGCTAACTGATTCGCTGCAGTAATTTAACCAGTCTCTGCTCCCCTTTCCTTTTCTATAAAACCAGGATTGTAGGACACTATCTTCCAGAAACATTTTGAGGTCTGACTGTAGAGCACTTGGAAATGCTTGGACAAGAAGCATTACACAGCAGCAAGATATTCTACATAGTACAAGGCTTCAGAGCAAACTATATGAACTAGATAAGTTTATCAAAAAGATATGCCAACTGTAGTAGACTCAGAAAAATGCTGCCTTGTCTTGGCAGCTCGAGATCTGCTGTCACCTCAGGCTGCGTGGGCTCAGGAGCAGGGCTCCGCTTAGGGCAATCCCACACCTCGCTCACCGTTGCTTCATTTACAGCAACACCAACTCCAGCAAAAAAAAGCAACGCCACGTGAATCCAGTGCATTATAACAGGTTACTGTGCCCTCCTCCCTGCCACAACCAGCCCATCCAAGCACACCTGCTGTCTGCCACAGAATTTTCGCTACCTGAAGATGCTTTCCCCTCCTCTTCCCCCAAGCTTGCTTCGTAGCAGACTTAAGCCACCCCTTCACTCCAGACACATGATGTTGGTGCCGATTTGTCCCCTTGCAGGGAAACCTGCCCCATAATGCCCAAAGTCATCCACAGGACCCAGAAGATGCTGCTGTCACACCCAGAGTCACTGATTAACTTCTGCAGAAGTTAAGTTTGGCATGAACCGAAGGGCCATTGGCCACACGCCCGGCCCTGCGAGATGTTGCTGCCGGCAGCTGACCGGGGGTACCCCGGGCGTCAGAACCGGCTCGTGCACATGCCCCAGGGAGAGCCCACACCACCATCAGACCGAGTGCAGCCACTTCCCTACGTAGCAGCCATCGTATGGACCTGTTTGAAATCAGATAAAAATGGGGCCTTTCTCTTTAATTTTTGAGATTTGTTTTTCTCTAACTTCAGTTACGATTTATTCCACTTTGAATGGAAACTTCTCTTAATGATCCTCAGCTAGACTCAAAAGCACCTTAGCTGCACAATGATAAAGTAGTTAAAAATAAAACAAATGCAAGCAGAATTAACTTTTTGAAATAACAAAGCTTCCCATGCAACAAAAATCTAACCCTATCAGGGTGCATTGCCCCATTAAGAATCAGAAAACATGAATATGTATATAATTTCTTCAATCAAAATCAGAGAATGTGATATAAAATTGGACTGGCAGCTGCATGAGGGAATTGATGTCATTTCTCCCTATTTTTTCCACAGTCTTCAGCCTGCGAAATGCTTTCCTAATACAGCATGAAAATAGGTATCGTCAGTGCATAGCAGTCTTCTTGCTACAAGCTCAGACAGAGACTGCCAAGGTAAGTAGCACACCTTTTTTTTTCCTTCTCTAATTACACAACTGTGCTTTCCCTAAAAGAGGATTTCAGCCTAAAAGTGGCCGTGCTGTGCTAAGAATCTATTACAGTTGTGACATTTGACCAAAACCAAACCAAAACAAAACAACACCCCAGTGCTCTGGCTCACACATTTGTTACAGAATTTTTGCTGTTGAACATGTACCAATTTTATATCAAGGTTGATAGCAGGTCCTATTCTTGTTGGAAAACATTATCATTTCTGATTACTAAAAAACCCCCGCCATTTCATGTGTCACAGAAATGAAGATGGTCGCCCCTCCAGAGAAGTCAACACCAAAACAACCCCCCCCCCAACTCATATGCAGTAGTACTCAGATCAGAAAACTGTATCGTGCTCATCTACGCACGACACACATCTTGCAATTTCAGATTGAACAGATGGTATGATTAATTCCACTGTTATATAAATTTACCCCTCATTTTCACACCACATCACATTTCTAGTAACAGCGCTGTATATAACATCTGAAAGCGTGGCAGGCACTTCACAGAAGTATTTTTTTTCTCCTGTAAGTTGAATTTCATTCTCTAATACCTAATGCACAGAAATTTGGCTATCATTAATACAAATTCTTAAAAGTAAATCGCGGTAGATAGACTTTTTCAGGGAAAAACAATGAGTGAATTCTTTCCATTTCCAAGTCACTGGTTGGTATTTGGAATAAGTATCTACTACAGGTATCTACTCAAGAAGTCGTTACCTTCTCCTGTTATTGAAATATTACCTTTCCCTTCCAAAGCTGCCTTCAGACCAGGTGGCTACCATCTTCTCAATGTCTCCCAAGTCCAGCTTATCAAAGGAGAAAACGCTGCAGTGAAAGGTTCTTTTCACTTGGATGTGGTGGCATTATTGCATTTTGTTGATTTTGGGTGCTGTGAGCCCTAGGAAAGGTAGACTTTCCAGCACCGGTTGAATGAACTACCTTATTTCAGCTCCCAAGAAGCCCCATCTCAGCATGATCAATATCTTTTCTTAAAGAAACTTTGCCAGCCAAGATGAGCTCATGGGTTTAGCTGACATGAGACAGCAAGCCGAATGAAGCCATACGTGTCATATTCAGGTTGACTTGTCCTAAGCAGAGGGCTGCTACGTTGCGAGCTGCCTCTTAGATCTCCTGATTTTTGTGAAGTGCCTGCCTCGGCTCCCGGCTCCCTTGCGAGGCCCAGGCTCACCCTGCCCACTTGCCTCTCGCTGCCATACTGCGCTCTACCGACTGCACGGGGAGCGCACATGATGCATTGAACGTAGATGCAGTGAATCCCTTGCCCCGCTCCCACCTCTCCCTCAGAGACCCGCTACTCAGCAGACACCTGAAAACACAGAACTGAAATACGCAGCTGTTGCTCATCCCACCCACACCGCTGTCCTGCCCTCTGTTCTCTTCCCCCCATCCCCTGCTCTCCTCCCTGAGCCTTGAAAAGCTCAATCATTTAAATTCTGCCTCCTGCGGGTCCACTGCCGCCTGGCAATCCCCTGTGTAACCACTGCACATCAGACCCTCCTCCACCAGCAGCTTCAGAGGGGCCAAAGCAACCACTCCATGCCAAAGCCAGGCTCTGTGCTCTGCCAGGCACATAGAGCTCACACGTGCGGACTCTTCTCGTGTCCTCTGCTAGGACTCCTTAGACCTGTAGGTCATCCAGTCTTGCTCTCCAGCTTTCTATTTTTCAAAGCCATGTTTTTAACTCGTTCAGGGTATAAACACACACAAGAAAAAACCAAATGGGTCAGTAACAAAATTTATGAATCCCAGCATAGCAAGAAGTAGAACAGGCTGCCCCTTCTCATGCGTTTCTACTCTTTTGCATCAAAGCTCAGTGTCTCTATGTGCATTACAGTAGGGAGAGCAGCTCCTGACTAGGCAAAATAAAAACCCCGGGGTGGGAGAAGCACAGCTAGACCTTAAGCTCGTATTGCTGCCAACTGATTTGTAATGTCTAATCATAGCAATTCAGAGACAACTCAGCTTCTGCGACTCAGACCATCTGGACTAGCACAGAGAGAAGGAAGTTATGTATTTTAACTCCATCTCTCCAGCCATCACCCCCTGCCCTCAAACCTGGATGACAGCGGATACAGAGCTGAATGCTGTCAGCATGATGCTAGAAACTGAAATTCATGTGGCAGCATGTGACAGATCTCGGAGAGGGACAGAACTTGTGATACTGATACCACTGGGGCGGTCTCAAGCAGAGGAACAGGGAGCCCAAACTGCAGGGACAGCATTAAACTAATAAGTATTACACAAAAGCAGGTGAAATAGCCTGCAGCAAACGTCACCATTACAAGCAAACAGAGCATTAAAATCCTACCTTCCAACCACAAAGGAAACCGTCACTGGAAATCCCTGGGCCCAGACACAGACTCGAGCGGTGTGTAGTGGCCTGAGCAATTGGGAGCGTCTCTGTTCTGGGACAATTCATGTTCACTTCAGGAATTATGAGCACGGGCCTGAAGAAAGGCTAAATAAAACGACAGCTCTGGATGTTTACGTATCTGAATTACTGGAACTTTTTTAGATTGTCTTCGTTTACAAATTATTTTTTCATGTTACAGAAAACATGGATGTCACAGATAGAAACGGCAATCTCCAATTACACCACGCGACACGAAACCAAGAACAGCACTGCTTTCTGCTTCCCAGCTGAATCCTCTGAAATTTAACGATGTCAGCACAGCACAGACAGAGCCAGTGGAAGACTACTGCGGTGCTAACACGGCTACTTCTTCTAGCACGCCTTAAGTTTCTGAAGCTAACACATTTCTGACTTGACTAGACAGAAGTGAGGAGTTTTGACCACGGGATGTAGGCGTAAACTGGGGGCTGAAATGAGCCACGCAATAAATGTATCTTAGATGCTTCTTTGCTTCAGCTAGGGGAAGGCTCTTGCCATCCAGGGAAGCTTTAATGCAGCTTGTTGTTTCCTAGAAAGTGGGACAGGGGAAAAAAAAATATGTTGGTGAGGAGAACTCATTCACCAGAAAAGTCTAGAAGGGTTATTCCAAGATCACTCAAACTGTATTAATAAATTTCATGAAATAAGAATTGTGTAGCCATAGCTCTCGATAGTTATGCCTCTCTACGTACTAAACTATAACATCACAAGATATTTTTTGCATTAACATTGAGCTTGTAGAGGCAGATCAGTAAAAGCATATATTATAACAACTCCTCATTAATTTTTAAAATGAGATTAATTAAGTTTCTTTGAAAAAGGCCATAATTACATATAACATTCAGTTAAACTAGAGATGCTACGGAATATATAAAAAGAAAGAAGTGCAATGATGCCCTGCTTTATTAGTTTTTTTTTTTTTACCTGAGGTTTTTCACTTTATTAACAGCAGACCTGTCGTGCATTGTTTACACCCGTTGCAGCCTTTAGAGTTCAAGTTTTCTTCACAAACTCGAGTGTTCCTTTTGCATTAAATCATTGAATATTTCACTGCTGTCCCAGATCTGTGGTCCACATAGCAGAAGTGTGCCCCTGCTAATCATTTTATTTTTCCCTCTTTTTGAGGTAGTGGAAGAGACCCACAGAACAGCCCGAAACTGCTTGCCACAACATTCACGCAGGTTACTAAGACGGAGGGAGGGTGCTCTCACCAGGTTAGCCTTGGCTAATCCCCCGAGATTAGCCATAGTCAAGAGAAAAAGGGAGACTTCCCTAAAGCCACTCTAAGTGACGCTGTCACTTCTCCCACTTTCTGTCCCCAGTCAGCTAGTCTCCCTCAGGAGAAAAGTTAGCCCTTAGAGTACCCCCTCAATGCTGGAAATTACTTCAGGCGGAACCGAACAGAGAAGCCACACGGATGAGGACTATGCTGAAGAATGTAGGGGTGCCACTCCGGTTGTTCACATTATTCATGGGGAAGTCAGCACTCACTTCACATTCACCTCTGCTCCACAATCCAATTAGTCATAAGTTCAAGTGTTGCCCCTGACCCCACTCCTCCCTAGTTCCACCTGTGAGGATGTGGTGGTACATTTTATCCACTTGAGTTGCTTCACCTGTACATACAAGCTATGGTCTGGAGGCTGTATATATGTATGTACTTACCTGCTTCAGCACCCTCCAGATGCAGCCTAGGCCGCTGCGGCACACATTCCTGCTCTTCCCCCTGTGCCTGTAATGGGCAAGCTTTTGTCACGGCTTCCTGGGCAAGGAACAGCCACTCAGGCTCCATGCCAAGTGGTGAATGTGTAAGGCAGGAGAGCGGAACAGACTGGAGACAGCAAATCTGCTCCAGGACACCACGCAAGCTGCAACCACTTAGCCACCACCTGCCTTGCACAGCTGTGCTCAATCTCCCTGATCCCAAGCTCAGCTGCACAATGCATCACACCCTCCCCTTTCCACCTCTGGTGCCTCACCAGAACCTCACAGTATCTTCAAATCCCAAAGATTCAGTATTTCCGGGAGGCCAGCACATCTCCAAGGAGGACACCCCAGGGGAAGGAAGACCTCACACACAGGCTGTCTTTAGAGAGATGTAAGCTCAACAGGCTCTTCTGTGGTCTGGAGAGGAAGATGCCTCAGAAAGCAGTCAAGGCAGAAATTAACTTCCCAACTCTAATTGCCTTTCAGAGACCTCTTCTCTCCACCTGTCTCCACTGTCTACACAGAGCCCCTAGGAAGATCTGCTTCAACGGCTAGACACAATTTTTTGTGAATGCCCCCACAATTCAACAGTGGCTCTGTCATGGGGCTGATCGCACACACACATTAATCACCTGGCTCCTTTCTGCAACGCAGCTCCACCCTGAAAGGTTTCCATCTGACAAGCAAGCCCTTCATTAGTCTAAAGAACGAAAACAAGCGCTACTTCCGAGTCTTCCAGTTATGCCAGTTGTCCGACTGCATCGAATGCCATGTCTGAACACAGCCAGCGACAGAAGGACTTTAACTGAATGTGGGATACCCAGCAGCCTTGTGCAGTTATTGGGAATGGAAAAACTACTCTGAATTTAACCTGTGAAAAAGCAGATTTGAAAAACAGTCATTACCACTGCCTCCTCAGGAAGGTGAAAGCTTTTGTTGCAGCTCCCCACAAGCCTAAGAAACTGGAGCATTTAGTTTGTTCTTAGATGTGTGGCTTCCCAACAGTTCATTTGTAAAATGATATATCCCCCATTTCAAAGTAGCTTTGTTATCTAAAATGGGCTAGGTAGTTCTGAATGATGGAACTGGTCTATCAGAAAGGTCTAATTTATTTTTTTTTATTGTCATTAATCATTCCTTTAACAGGTTAGAAAACAAAAATGACATTTCAATAACATTTCATCATAGTTTATACAGAACCGGTTGATGCATGATTTGATCTTCTCATCCAAACCCACAGCCACCTTCCAAATCGCAGAGTTCAGGAATTACAGTGCACGCTGGACTAAATTGTTTCACAATGTAAGGCACAACTACATGATCACAAGTAGTAAACACAAACACTGAAAATAGAACTTAAGAGAATCGAACTTCAATTAAAAAGAAACAAACCAAAACACACTCATGCAAAAAATCTATCTACACCTACCAAGATGGTATGATCCAGTTTAAAAGAAGTGCAGTACTCTGTAGGTAAAACTGCAACGTAAGGCTATTATAATACATTACCTCTAAATACTGGGTAAGAACTTAAAACTTTTTCCATTTGTATTTTATACAATTATACAGAAATAAAGCTGTATGAGCAATATTCACATCTGCAAGAATAAACTGATCATTAAAATTCAGAAAAGAGGCAAACAAGACAATGTAATTTGTGGCACGCATCCATTACAGAATACCATTCATCAAGTTCACATCTCGAGTACCGAAGAAAAAAAAAAGAAAACTAAATTAATGGTACGTTTGCTGAATGAGGCTCTCTATAGCCAAATGACAAAGCTGCGTACAAAATTGTTTTTACCCAGCAGACCATGATTATGAAAGCTTGTGGCTATGATTTATTTCCTGTCCAGCAGCTAGAGTTTGCAAGATTGAAACTACAGAAGTTAAAAGAATACAACAAGAGTTCACAATAACTTGAAACTATTGGATACTTTGAAACACATTAAAAAAAAAAGACTTAACTTTTTTATTTTTTGGTGATAAACTTTTGCAATTTTGGCATTCACTATAACTTTTACATAACATGACAGTGAGCAAACCTTATTAAATTTACCTAATGTTTGAATTTCACGCTGAGAGGTAGTTTAAATGAAATCTAATCAAATGGTGGGGTTTTATGATTTTTTTTTGTGATTTTTTTTTTCCTTTTCTTACAAAAGTGACAAATCCTATACAAGCAGCATTTTGGACACATTACTAAAAAAAGTTCTGGTATTTGCTAACCCAGTGAGACATTCTTTCAAACATCCCTTTTTGGGCCAGGAATCAAGCTTTAGCGTGATACAACGGAGTACTTTGCCATAAAGCCAACAGCAGAAGCCTGGACCTGCCAGCACTGGCCTGTTGACGTGTAACAACGAACACTCTTTCCCAGCCCTCTTTACCCAAAAAAGGCAGGAAATACAGCTGAATTTGTTTTTAGTTTAGGTCATAGGGGGAGGAAAAATTGGAAAACACGCCTACCAGGCTTCTGCTTTCATAGTAACGTTGATCCAAAAGGGTTAGCAGGGCTTCAGTAATCTTCAAATGAGCAGATACTCCTGTATCTGCTGCACAGTGAGTGCATAGTATGTGGTGAGCTACAGACAAAAGGCAGAATTTATTACATTAACCAGTACCTATCCTCTTCATTATTGTGATCTTAAGTGGCATCTAACGTTCTCTCTAAAGATGTAATGTTCTCTCTAAAGATGTAAACCTCTTTATTCAGTGCCCCTTCAAAAAAAAAAAAAAAATCAAAAAAACCCAACGACCAAACAACCAAAAACAAAACCCCAAAACTGAGTTT
Source organism: Nipponia nippon (assembly GCF_047370975.1). Taxonomy (NCBI): domain Eukaryota; kingdom Metazoa; phylum Chordata; class Aves; order Pelecaniformes; family Threskiornithidae; genus Nipponia; species Nipponia nippon. The sequence continues at coordinate 50,417,346 of NW_028262347.1, forward strand.
CTGTGGAGGGACTTCACTATCCAATTATTGCTGTTTTTGAAAAGTACACCACTTAGTGCTTTTGGAGAGGCTGTGGTTGGACAATAATTTTAAACTTATCCTAGAAGGGGTGCTGAGGTCAAGACTTCAAAAATTAAGAACTGGACAACTCGCAAGACCCTTAAAAATACATAAAATTCACGTTTTCTCATGTTATAAATGAAGCTCTACAAAGACAATGTGTGTGTGACTAAATGGTTTTTGTTGTTACATGTGCTCTCAGATGATGATTGCGTTTTTGGTACAAAGGATTTATGAGTGCAATTCTCCTTACATAGCAAGGGGCCAAATGTAATACAGTGAAAAGTCCAGCTGAAGATAAACCTTCTGTCCATTGATTACAGCTAACACATGCAATGCAAATTATGCCATTCCACTTACTGTAGATTATATTCAGTTAGACAGCAAAAAGTGCATAGTGCAAATGACAGTGTTGTTTCCTAGTCCTCCAAGAATATGAGAGTGGGAGGGGTGGCAGTTGGAGGAGTAATTTATCGGTTTTGACATACTCAAACCATGATATCATTCTTCTTGGCATAGTTTATATTCTGTTTGAACTTAAGCTCCAGCAGTTTTCTGTCTGCCACTGAGTACTGATCATAAATTTTTTAAGTTTTGCAACAAGGATTTGTTCCCACTTTGTGTTTAACTGACATTTAACAATCCAGAAAAGTACTTGAGTTTTCCAGGTCCCTTCTTTAAGAATGCCACTTCTCTTACATCTAGCATGAGACTCAATTGCTCTTGCTAATGTAATACAAACACGGCAAGGTTACTTCATGCTTCTGCTTCCAAATCCCTTCTTGCTTCACTAAGAAAGCTTTTCCAGTGAGGATTCACAAATAATCCTAATTGTCCCCAAACCAACAAAAATAGTTATTCACTGTTCTTGTGTACCTAGCACTCCGCACTCCATGGCAACTTGGTTACTTGACACCTTCCAAAAACAGAGGAAAAAAACCACACTGTACCCTAGAGCCTTGGACTCTTGTGCCAGAGAGTGAAGCCAGCTGAAAAACGAGATCCTTCTAAATCTCTTGCCTCTGTTGGAAGCTGCAGCAGAAAATTCCTTTTGTCTCTTCATCTGCAGACAGCAACTTTTCCTACTGTGACTCAATGATTTTATCCTCCTTGTTCAACCTTTGCAGAAAGGGGAAGATTACTGGAGGGAAGGAATACATGGGGAGAAGAAATAAATAACAGTGAAGCACAGCCAGCTAAAATCAAAAGCCTGCCACTAACCTCTGCAATGCTACCTGCCTCCAGAGGGGTTGCAGGACGGAAGCATGAAGTATGTATTGCTGGCACGAGGCCGGAGTAGAACAGTAGGATTTGGCATTTTGGAGGCAACAACGCAAGGGATTGTGGCTCTTTGACTGGGAAGAGAGGTGACATCTCCAGGAAGTTAAAGAACCTCTCCCCACCCTTAACAAGACTATCCTTTACACTTTTCCGATGGCCTCCGTAGCTTGTCTCAGCCCACGTAGCAGCTGGTCTCTCATATTCTGCTCCCTCAGCAATTCTGAATGTGGATGGAGTGTCCAGGAGAGGCAACAGTTTCAGGAACAAAGCCCACACTTCACTGTCCCATTCCTGAGGCCATGGTAATGGCTAGTAATCAAAGCCAGCTTGAGGATCCCACACACCTACTGGTTCGAGTGCTGGTTTTACCATTATTTCCACCTCTTGCTCTAGAATGGCCTCTCCTCAGTGAATCAGAGCAATCTGGTTCTTGCTAGAGGCTGGTAAAGCACATCACCATTCATCCTCCGGTTCCAAGGCTCTAGTCTCTTCTGCCATTTTATTAGTTTTTCCTTCTGTTCCTGTGTTTGCAGTCTGAAAAATCAGTGCATTAAACTATTTTGTCTGGAATTCTTTAAGTGTGGTAAAAGTTACCAGGCTTTTTACTAGGTTTTCCTGTTATTTATATTTTAAAGCAGTGCAACAAAAAAAACCCACATTCCTACTGAAACATGCCCATCAAAACAGTCAGACTCTGCAAGCAGATTTATAAATACAAAGCTTTTCACCTTCCAGTTTCCCTTATTATGTATCTCATAGGTCATACTGAGTTTGAGCACAACTTCCAACCTGGCAGTGAGGCCGAGAGCATTATAGGGTCTATTATACCATCAACTTGTCAACAAATACAGACAAGCACTAAGAATCATAACCACAAAAGAAGGAGCATAAGATTTAGCAATGGAGTCATAAATTTACTCCAGTGAAAAGCTGTAGAAATCCTGACCTATTGCTGCAGACTCAAAGCTCAAGCACAAAAGCTTCTACCCCACCACTGCTCCTCCAGATTTTAACAATCCCTCTTTCTACAAATGTGTATTTGAAAAGCATTTCCATCCCCTCGAAAAGTCGGTCACACAAACTGGTCAGCAAAAAGCAACCTTCAGAAATCAAGCTGGTTTTGCCCCTGAAGCTGAGGAGCTCCAGACCAAGGTCTGATCTGTGGTCAACCAACTGCACTGCTTCACCAGCCACCTGAGTGAGGTGACTCTGCTTGTCTTTACACAAAGGCATCCCAAAAGGCTGAATGAAGAACAACCCTACTAGAGCTTCTACCACTTCCTCTGTACTGCAGAGCTCTCTTCTCGGCTTTCACACATTCCCATTCAAAAGCAAAACGCCTGAACACAAGTCAGTCTTTTAACCACTTTCCTAGCTCCCCCTGAGAGATTTCTATCTTCCTCTGCTTCATGCATTTTGTCCTTGTGCAGTCATGGGAAGCTTCTCTCTTCCCTCTCAAAATCCCTTCTGCTCCACGTGGTCGTCCTTCACCCTGAGAGTAGCACGAGGCTCCATGCGTTACACAACAGGGCAGAGCGCATCTAGACTGGAGCGCGACTGCCACATCTTTACTCAGGCTCAAAAGCAAACTCTCCAGATTCTCTCAATAAATAAATAAGTAGAAAAAGAATTCCCGGAGGCAGAGATGCTGTTCGTATTTTCTATTCAAAAGATTCTTCTGCCAAACAGTTACACTGACGAGGAGAAACAGCGAGTCCAGAGGCTCTGTTCATAGGGAATCGTTGCAGCAATTGTTTCTTTTGAGCAAGCAACTCTCAAGTTCGAACCAGAAAAGCAGGTCAGTATTTCACATAAACTGTGGTTGTATCCCAAACCCTTTTACAGTGAGGAGAACCAGTTACATAATTGAGCTGGCTTTTGGGAAACAGGAATTTAATTTTAAGAAAACTCCTTGAGGAAGACTCCTTGAGGCTGCAAATGTAGAACTAGACAGGTAAGCTAAGAAGGGATATGAAACATACAGACCACTACTTCCGGGGAAGAGGGATTAAGAAGTTTTTTCACTTGAGAGTTAATCAAGATTAGACATTTTTCATAAAAGAGACTCTTCTTCATTCACATATAGAGCTGTCAACAGATAAAAGCAAATGAACTTGCCTAACGATGGCTAAGCTTCCATCATTGTGACAGAATTTGATTCCTTACCTCGGGCAAGAAGTAGGGGAATTCAGGACACAGTCCTTTTCTCTGAACAGCTGGCAAAATTTTGTAAGACACTGAAGGGCTTGGGGTGTGGGGAATTTATTAGGATATTTAAGACAAAGGGTTCCTAAATATCAGAAGGCATAACCCATGCTCAGAAGAAATAACCTTAATGGTTTTGAAATACCAGATACAACGGGAAGAAAAGTTAGAGACAGGCAGGCAGGAACGAACAGGTATAAATAAAATCATAACAAAAAAGAAGCTTGGAGCCTACATGAATTCTACAAGAAACCTCTGTTGCAAGTACAGAAAAGAAAATATGAATAAATATCTAAAGATATTATATTGGCCTCTTATTTAGAGCTGTTTGGCTTATAACTAGGCCAGCAGCAGGAGATTCACACCACTGTTCTGAGCAGACTAAATCATGTAACTAACATAACATTTAAGATCCCCCTGTAATGGGGGTCAGATGGAGCAAAGGAAAAGTGAGGTTTGTTAGGTGTAGCAGGAGTTCAGCTTCTTCCACCAAAAGCTGAGGGAAGAGACAGAAGAAAAGGTCAGATAAACTGCAGCAGTCTCAAAAAAGACTTTTTCTTAGTAGGACACCTAGCATGGAAGGTCTGGATGTCCCTTAGAACCACAAGGACCTCTCAGGGCTTCCAGGGTACAGGCAGGGGGCAAGATGCGCTACAGGCTACTACCAGTATTGTTTGTTTGCTTCTTAAAACCCACATATAAGGGTTTCTGGAATACTAAAATCCATCAACTGAATATGTAAAATTGAAATCAATCAATACGGGATGGAATATTGTAATGTATCATGTAATATTCCTACAATGCCAGCTAAACTTTGTCTCATCATTTGTTCACACGTACTCTCTCTCAGAGACACACACACACACACACACACACACACACACACACACACACACACACAAACTATGCAATACAGTATGTGTAAAGATGTTCCGGTATCCAGGTGCTGTAGTTGGATAAGGACTCGGGTGCTGATACTACAAGTTCTAAGTGGGCAAATAAAACTGAGGTGGAGTCGAGTCCAGCCCTCGCTGTGGAGTTCAAACTTTACAGAGAAAAGTCCAAGAACCAGAGAGATAGAAAGAAAACAAAATCACAAGGGGTTATAAAGAACATCAGATATGCAATCAAATGCAACAATTAGTTATGCTTTTACAGCAACATTTGATACATAAAATCCTCACGAGTTTTTGCATCTTCCTTTTTCTCTGAAGGAAACAAGAATAAACTGCAATATCACATAAACGTTGTTTCTCTTGAACAAAAAAATAAAAGATAAAAAAATACATTGTTACTCCTCTGTTTAAACTTTATTTACAAATAACTGGGTATTTCTAATCTAGACATAGAAGCTCTTTCCAGGATAAATGGCAATAAGCTATGGATGATCTGAGCCCATGTCTCACAAAAAATACAATAGTTTTACTTGGTATCAATAAACATTTTAAAATATACTAAATTTTGCCAAGTGTTACAATCATTGTCCAAACTTAATAGTAGTCTGAGTGCTGAACGAAGTGCATCAACAGAAATTATAAATTTTAGTGTAACATTTCTTTGTCACTCACGATAGCCAGTTATCCTTGCAAGTCATTAAAGCAAGTATCACAGACTCGGACAGGCTTCTTAGAAGAAGGAGTTAAGGCATTCTTTGCTGAGCACTCGGCACAAAAGATATTTCCACACTGTCTACAGTGATGCTGTGAAAGAGAAGAAACGTACATGCTGAACATCAATGACAGGGTATTGATCACTAACAGAGATCACTATCATATCAAGTCAATTCTCATGCTTCAGAAGTTAGTTTGAATTTTTAAATAGTAGTTATATAGCACACAGAAGGGCATAGGAGTAAATCCTTTCTAAAGGGCATAGGAGTAAAATACTCAGAAGCGCTTCACTGAGTCCGGAGACTATACCAGTTTTGGAAATGAACTGGTTGAAGTTCATCCTCCTCTTCAATTTCTCTTCTTGAACTTGTTCTGGTCACATAAAACATGTTCTTCTTACACGTAACTACCTGCTTTCATATTGAGAAGTATCCTTGAATCAAAGGATCCAGCAGCCTTTGTTCAAAGACTACTCAAAGATCATCACTGAAATAATGCAGGACAGGGAAAGCCACCTAAGAGCAAGTCAGGAAGCACTGCAAAATGAACCTCATGTATATTCCTCATCTACTTCATTGCCAAGTCACTTGTTGGAGGGATGGTAATCTCTGGATGATGGGCAGACCCTGCCAACTGAGGGATGCTAACATCTTAGCTGACCACAGCTGTTTATAAAAGGTCTGACTACAGACCTACAACACATCCAGTTGTTTCTTCTGTTCCATGTCTAGTTAGTGTTTAGAAATATATAGTCACAAAGCACCAGGTCATGTTCATGCCTCGTATTTTCACATATATCTAATTTCAACAGATTTACATTCCTTTTATACCTGTAAATCCAGTTCAGACTGGTTATAAATAAGTTTACTGTAAATACCTTTACGACAGTGTAATTTTGCTTGCTCGCTTAGGGGATTGAACTATTTTAACACTGCTTATAAACTGAAGCTGTTAAAAAAGCAAAAGAATCATGAATAAAGTAAGCAAGTTCCACAAACTTTGTTTTTAATATTTAAGGCATTGCAAGCAATAACTGTATTCTGAGATGTCCTGAGTATCCCAGCACTATTAAGGCCATTTTCTAAAGTTTGTATCCCACTACAAGTTTGAAAACAATAGAAAAAGAAAATCCCCACAGACACACAGTAAAACACACCTACCCTTCTCACTGTCACCGAAAAGCCTTTTCCACAGGCCATACAATTCTGTACCTCATTGTCTTCTGCCCACTTCCTGTTGAGAGCTTGGGTGTGTTTGATCTACATAGAAGATATAAAAAAAGCAGAGTTTTTTTAAATGCATGTCTAATTCCTACTAATTTCCTCTATTTTCACTGCACACACTACTCAGTGCGGTATAAAAGAACCAATTCTGTCATGATACTGAGAGCTTATATTTGTTCAGAGAGAAAATCTTCCAAAATCTTCAAAACTATGAGCAGGTTTAAGAATCCACAGACAGCAATACGGCCCTCATACACCACAAGCATAACATCTTAATCACTCTGGAAAGGGAACCCACCATCAATCTGACACAAACTTGAAATTCTCCCAAGTTCCCACACAGAAAATCAACAGGTTTAATTGCTTCGAATCAAATTATACCTGTAATGACTGGTTTTCTCGGCCAAGTTCCTGCATTGCAGCAGTAGTGTTGTCCAGCTTTTTCTTCATTTCTACAAGTTTGGCTTGAAGCTTTTCAATTTCTCCCTCACTTTTTATACACCTGAGGAAAAATAGTAAATAGTCAGCTCAAAGCATATAAGGCCATGCACACTGCCTCTTTTGGGCAGGTTGTCATGTCTGAGAAGTTACTCTCATAAAATCCAGCCAAAAAATATCCTTGCCGTGAAAAGTTCTTGGATGACTTGAATAGAAAAATGTTCTGTTGTAAGAATCAGTTTCAAATTATCTGGCATTGCTCCCAAATATCTGTGGCTTATTAATACCTGGAGTTACTCCCAAAACCAGGGACAGTACTGAATGCAGTCCATCAACAGCAAGCCTCAATAAGTACCCCTGTGCAACAGGACACTCTCATAAATCAGCTGCAGTGGTCAGGTCAGACAACAGAGCAGAAAAGAAACCTTTTTCTTTTAGAAAGGCCACCTCCCATCAGCTGAAATTCAGTTAACTGTTGAAAGCCAAATTTCAAAGGGTGTTCTTCTGCCAAGCCATAAACGGCTATTGGATGAGTTCAGCACAGTATGGCAAGGGATTGCCAAAGAAAGAGGATCTCACTTGAATTGATCCCATCCTTTCCCAAGGTCTCCTGCTCAATAAACCAAATCAGCAAGCTTGACAGTATTCAAAAAAGTTTTCCACTCTGCCTTCACCAAACATGTCAGAAAGTAAGGACGAAGAAAGTTTCCTGTCTCACAGGTGTTTCTTCTACCCTTGTAATCACTGTTTTTAGGTAACTCCCGCTGCCCTGCATGCCTCCTACTGCCTGAAGGAAAGGCGCTCTGCTTACCTAAGATTTAAATATATTGTAGAGACAATAGCAGAACCAGAGAAAAGAAGATTGTAGGTTTTCAGGAGGAAGAAAATGCCTCTTGTGTGAACCTTAGCCTATCTAATACGATTACACGTTCAATCTCCTAACATTGAGCAGTGGGTATACCTAGAAGTCCCTAAGCAAATTCTGTTACTGGAGGCACTACGGAGTCTCTTCCAGGCTTCTGGATGACTAGTCTATCTACTCTGATTGAGTCAAGGCAGGGGAGCCTCAGAGTGATGGAGAAGGATAGTTAACTCAGGTAAGAGAAGCTCTCACTGCCAGGCCTTGCAAGGTTCACACAACAGATGAGATGAGAAGCCACAACCTACACACCTCAACGTTCAGAGGAGCCCAATGGATTTAGAAAGCTCTTACGGATGGGCATAAATCTTTGAGCACAAGCACAGAGCCGTGGCTTTGGTGATAAGTAAGGTCCTGATAAGCCTGCCTGATTTTCTACAGAATGGTCACCCTGTCAAAGCCCAGAAAGAGCACAGTTTGTTCCCAACACCCCTTGCTGTGTTTTGGCAGGGACGACAGAAGGCTGCACTCTGAAAACTGCACCCACAGTGCAGGCACTATGAACAAACATGGATTTAAATAAAGCATGCAGAGAGAATCCTGAATCAACTGACACAAGTTTTCAGCGTGAGGCTATCCATTTCCCAGACTACGCTTCCACACCATCATGAACACAGCTTACCTCTCCAGCAATGCTCTTCTCTCATCCTGATTATTCTGCACTGTTGCTTCCAAGACGGCAATGTCCCCACGTAAATCGTCCGTCTGTTTCTCCAGCTCACTCACTCGCCTCTGACTGCTTTGCCATTCTTTCTTCATCGTAGCCAGGTTTTCATTCAGAGCTGTGACCTGCATGGTGAGCTTGGTCTCCTTTTCCTCATGTTTCCGGTTTTCTTCTTCTTTCTCTTTTTTCTCTGTGTGCTAAAAAAACAATGGAACAATGAAAAACAACCTTCCAAGTATTCTTTATTTAATTCCTTACATGTAATTTCCTTATATTTAATTGAGGCAAAGAATCTTACTGTACTAGAATCACTACTTTCAATCAACAAACTCTATTAGACAAGGCTGTCATCCCACTGAATTTTCCTACACCATTAAATGCCTCAAAGATTTCTGACCTTGTCATTTCAAAATTAATGTAATGTGAAACTAAAGTCAACTCTGATTCCTCTCTGTCCCTGAAAGAATCCAAAGGCATGTTCACAAAACAATAGTCATATACTCTCTAACACACTAACCAGTTTAGCTTCAATTTCAGCACATTCTTTCTTCAGCTCCTCTTCTCTCTTTTTCAGCTGATCTTTGACAGCTTGATGGGTTTTCTTCTCCTGTTCCAGAGCTGAATTCATATTATCTATTTTGCCCTGCAGCTCTAATTTCTGTTGAATCAATAGCTGTTTTGCATCCTTGAGATTTGCCACCTCCTGTTAGGATACAGAGCTCAAAGTTAAAGTAGCAACATTGAAAGTGTAAATGATTTAAATTCAAAACTACTGTAATTCTTTCCAAGGAGAGGACAGCAATAATTTTTAGTTTTATCACTGGAAGAAAGGATGATTTTATAGCACAAAGTATCAGTGATTTTCGTGATCAAAGATTTTAAACTTTTACCTATATTATGAACAACATTCAATTTTTAAATAATTTAATGTATGTTTCTACTGAAGTAGCAGAAGCTCTTTTGGATTATTTTCTACAGTTCTTTGAAAAGATATGTCCATTGTAATTTTCTAGAGTCTATTCTAAAATTTACTTCACATTGTTCTCTGGTTGCAATAATGAGGTTAAAAGCACCATAACGACAATGTAAAAAAGAAACACTGATGGAAGAAAGCTAGTTTCTATCAGTCTTAAATGTATAAATAATTATGCTATGTTTTAAGCAAGTAGGATGATACATTTGATTTTAAATATTAGTTTTACTTGTTCTCCTGTAATAAAACATAAAAAGTCCTGAAGTAGAATAGTTAGTTAAATTTATAGGAATCATTTTCCTTAAAATTACACAGTCAAGCATGCAGGTACTAACAGACTAATAGGGGCTGCCAATTTTCCATAAATCAAAATTTGCGTCACAAATTAAAACCAAACCAAAGACAGTGAGAGAACATATCCTGAGGACAGGGGGATGCCCTACAGATGCTTATTTATCCATTCCTTGGTAGGAGATGGGAAACAGATTATAAGCCTTTAGGAGTCAATTTCTGTTTTAGTCTGACTGCTTGTAGGGAGATCGAGAGATGAATATTAAGCTGCCATTGGTGTGCACACATTTTATATACATCTTTATAAATTTTCTTCTTTAGAATAGAGATTTTAGGAACGATGAGAATTATAATAACTTTTCCCCAAAATCCAAGAAAGTACTAGGCATAGATTGCTTGACAGAAACAAAGTACAGACTTCTATCTAAAAATAAGGGACCATTTTCTAAACACTGGAGAACAAAAGAACATCTGAAACTCATAAGATATCACATTACTTTCTTTTTATTAGCACATAGGGATTGTATCTTCATTTATACTTGTGCAGCAACTTAAACCCTGTATGCTTAACAGATGCAAATATAACTACTAATAGTACAATATGGAAAACACAAACTAGGGCCTTTTACGTGTGTTTGTTTCTACAGAGACTAAAAATGAAACACATAGAATGTGGCAAGAAATAGGTTTTTTACTGAAGGCTAAAAATTATTTAACGAAAGCCTCCAAACTTTTACCCTTTAGAGAGCTCATGATTGTTATGATTTTGGAAGAGAGTTAGTCTTTTATGAGGCTCCTGACATTGTTTCTTCCCCAACTGTGACTTTTTAAGACATTTTAAAAAACCACAGCACATCAAGGGAGTTTCAACTCTACCACACATCCTTGAGAAGTACCAGATGTGCCTAGAGGATCTGGGAAACTTCACATTCATGACACTTTCGGACATCTTTGCTGCACTTCAGAATAGTCAAGCAAGGGTATGCACAGTGAATCTACAGTGGAACAGAAGAAAAGCCAGGACATAAAACCCATCCTAAAGCTAAGACGGGTTATGTGGTCCACCTGGCCAAGAACACTGGGCACTGATGCTCCAGGATTATCACTAATCAAGCCAGCATCGCTCAGGAACTTCAACGAAATCTGTGCTTTGGTTCCCTTACCTGTAATACTGATATTTACAGCAACTATCTTTGCAAAGCCATTCCAGATAACATCTACTGAGTAGGCACATATTTCTTATCAGATAACCAACCATATGAAGACTTAGTTTGTCTCAATATACCTTCTCAAATTCTTGCTTGCAGGCTCTAAGCTCTTCACCCAGCTTGGCACTTTCTTTTTCAAGTCTACTTCTTATTTCCTGGAGCTCTGTTGTTTTACATTTTTCATTAGCCAAGTCTTTTTCTTTTAAAATCTTGAAGAGAAATAAGAAGTGCTAGAAAAGTTACTTCTTCCAAGTTCACAAAATAAAAAAACAAGCAAACAAAAAACATCCAGGGCCCAAAACCTACTTGGAGGCTTTGTAATTAAGGGGAAACAACTGCCACATCTCTCTATCCACAGTTCACAGTGCAAACAATTAACAGCATGTTTGCAGTTCTAGATTTAAAACTAGTAACATTTTTCCACCTGTCTAGCCACTTAGAACAAATTAACAGCCTATTTCGAACCAAATTCGCTTCAACTGTCTTTTAAAAGTCTTTGCACCAGAGGTTCAGTAAAGCTGCCATTGCTATGCGCTACAACAGTGCTATGCCCTCAAAATACCCCTTGTTTAGAGATGTAACAGAAATTAATAAGGGGTGCCTGTGTGCAGTGGATGTGTCCAGAGGCATTTACCCTGTCATTCTGAAGATCCTGTAACATTTTGGTCTGCTCGCCCAGCTGCTGCTCCTTCTTTGATGCATCCTGCTCCAGTGTAGACTTTGCTTTCTTCAGTTCTTGAATCTGCTGATTACTGCTAGCAATTCGATTTCTGCTGGAAACTAATTCTTCTTGAGCTAGAGCAAGTTTTTCTTCTGTGGACTAATTACAAAGAAAGTTCTGCAACTTATCTGTCAGTGTAAGAGCTTCAGATACTCAACAGTCACTTAAACATTTTCCATATGGAAAAATCATTATCTAGTGTGCAACACTTAGCTTCAAATGTTGACAAAGCACAGTTACAGAAACTTCTAGGTTACAAGGTTACCCTCAGTAAAAAGAAACTATGCCAGTACCATTTCCAGCAGCAATACCATACTGTACATACTGCAGCTTGCATCCTTCCACAGAGAAAAGGTGAAAACATACAAAAGGGAGGAGAATGAAAGGTGACTTATGAAAAGAGAATGAACTTGAATTTGCTCACACAAATCTATTTTATTCTCTGGGCAAATCAACTGCTCTGTAACTCTAGACAACTGTTACTTAAGAGGCAGTGAAGCTATACTGTGAAGATTTCAAAAGTCATTCAAAGCCAGTGCTAGGACAATTGTAAAATTTTTGAAAATCCTAAAGTGAAATGTACAAACTAAAAATGCTAATATCAGGACAAAACATTTACAGTCTCAGCTGCATCAACGTTTTAAAGACAAAATTTAAACTTCCATTCAAAATCTACTACAGATTATATTTTAATTTGCCTCCAACTCTCCCCATTACCTAGAAAAAGAACTTGGATTTCTCTCTCTACAACAGGTCCCAAAAACCCAAGAAACAACCTAAAACTTGCACCCAAGGCTCGTTCTATTTGCTCACAGCAAAGTCAAACTTTGGGGTCTTCTTGAGTTAATATTCTGGAGGTTATTTTTTTTTAAAGCCTTCAGCTTAGACAAGGACTAGCTCCACTCAGAAGCATGTTCTTTCACAAAGAACCGATGAGAAAGAAAAATACCAAACTCATCCTCCACTCCTCCAAAATATTGGTATTTTATGGAAATTTTTGATCCCAAGATACAGAATGTGAGGTGAGGAGATTTATTATTAGTAATAACTTTATTACCTTCAGTGCACCAGTAAGGATTTAAATTCTTTCAAGACAAACTAAATTCTTTTTGAAGGTCTTACTTAAATCCTGATCAAACCTCTTGCTGAAGGTTAGTGATTTTAAAAGGAACAATAAGCACAACTTTGACTTCACTTAATTATGCATACACTTCAGCCACTCCCCTGTTGATTTAAAAACAAATTGATTACTGCTGCCTCCTAACCCGTCCTTGTAATGTCTGAAGTATTTTGCCTGTAGAGTCAGACTTCATTTGAAACACCAACGATGGAACACTGCTGATTCAACAGCATTTTCAACAACCCCAGTGGCTCTTAAAAAACTCACACTGGCTTTTAAAATTAATTTTCAGACAAATTATTTTATTTGCTTTCTGAGCTATTACAATTTACTACTTAACACTTCGCAAGGTATTAACTCAGAAATTTTTTTTAAGCAAAATAGGAGGTGCTTTTGCAATTTCAAGCTTTCAGCAGGGTGGGTCTTTCAGAAAGCAAAATTATCCCACTCTGCTCCACTGTGGGCAGCGGAGTACCATACTTTCCTAACAATGAAAAAGGATGGGAAGTGTAGCATCGTCATATAACATCATCACAGGAAAACCCAATAGTCTCTGCAGTTTTAGAAAGAAACATAACGAAGCCACAGCTTTTATTCGGATTTGTTTCCGGTAGAAGAAATGTGGTTACATCTGATTTGTTAGCATAGGATGATGAAATTTGATGAAATGGGTAGTGACACACAAATTAAAAGCCTCACATAGGGGATACTCCTGTCTCAATCCCCCCCCAAAGTGTCCACACTGGAAAGGTTATCTCATTGTGTCCACACCTAGGCTAAGACAATGTAAACATTCTTATAAGGGGAGCCAGTATTCAGCCTACTCTGCACTGTAGTATGCACAAACATTTCTATAATTCAGTAGTTTGTAGTATAAGAGACTTGGAATTTTGCATACAGTTTAGCATACTATAGCTTACATATACAAGTGCCTCTTAATTGTGCTGTGATTAATGATGATGCTACCTACCTTAACTGGGAAAACATTCAATATAATTTTAACAGTAAATCAACCTTCTATCTATTTATGCCTTTCTTTCTGCTTTGCTCAGAAGTCCCTCACAGCATCCTTTGGAAATGAGCAGAAATATTCCAGCACATGGTTAAACATTCCAGTTATTATCCTTGCTCCTGGCCCAGTCTCCACTGAGACCGTAATTCAGCCTGATTCTTTTGGACTGCTGAGGAGCTCACATCTTTAACATAAAATCACCTCTCAAAACATCTGATGCCATTTACCTTATTTAATTACCATTCAGTTTTGCCATTGCTCCCAGAATACGATAGGTGTTCTCTCAGCAAGATATCATCAGTCATGAGATTGCTCTTTAGGATGACAGACAAAACCGAATGCAAGGGAAAGGTACAGAACAAAAGACGCCGATCTGTACTTATTTTTGTAAATAAAAACAGATGCTAGAATGACTGGTATAGAGTTTAAATAAATAAATAAAAAGATAAGAAGATATCACAGTCTGACTCACTACAACTTTGGCTGTTGCAGCGCAAATAATACTGCCAACAGCAGAACTGGTCCCAGCTGGGTGGTAGGACCTGGAGTCATTCCACCTAAGTGAGATGCCCAAATGAGCATTTTAATCTTTGTGCTCCCTGATCCCAGTCCACAAGGAGAGACGTGAAATAATTCACAGATACTAACCTGATCTCTCTTCACTTCCTAAGAAGAAGGGTTAGACTGACTGTAGGCAACTTAGGCTCCTGACTTACAGACCTGAGGTTTGGCAGCATGAATATTGTCCCAGAACATCCACTGAAGATACACTGACAGCGATGCCAATATTGGAGGCAAAGAAACATTCTTTTGAGAACACAGAGGAAACCAGGACTGACTACAAAAAGCATAAATGCTAAGACTGAAGGACACTTGGCAGAGCTCAGGAGAGCAGGATTCACATAAAGTATGTTTGCACTAACTCAAAATCAAGGCAAAAATAACAGTTCTGCATTTTTATTAACTCTTCTATATAAAAAATGCCTTTTTGCACAAAAACAACCCCATTAAATATTTTGTGTGTGTGTATACAAAAAATATTTATATATTATATATACATACATATATACACAAAAATATTTAGTGGTATTCTTTTTCTATTTTATATATTCTTTTTTATCAAAAGCTATGGCTTTTACAAGCACTCAAATCCTACCCAATTTCTTCTTCCAGACACAGAGACAAAAATGTATGAATGCAGTTACTGTTATAGAGGGTGCATTTTTAAACCAAAGTAAATTTGCAGCAAATTATATCCATAAAATTATAACTATGTTCTCACTTCTGATTTTGTTACAACACTTCTCACTTTTCCTCTGCAAGACTTACAGCTTCAAAGTTTGCATCTGGCTACAGCTACATAGCTAGGATCTTCTGGGATTGAACCAGAAACTAGGATTCGGCCGTGCTGATGGCACTCTGGAGAGCAGCTGCCCGCTCTGCGGCTCTCTCTCATGCAGTGCTGTATCTCCAGATGCAAAACTTCACTGAAGCATTTGCTCATTTTTCAATCACACCTCAGTCTCCCAGCCGGAGATGAGCCAGCGATCCCAGCAGTGATATTCCGAACAGATGCCAGCAGATGGTGCTCTGTGTACAGCCCAACTCCTGCCATCCCCTCCCAGGAATTAGACCTACCACCCTACTCATGGCACCCATACGCTGTATGGCCTTTTATGATCTATCCCCACGCCTGAAACCTTGGTCTCACCAATAGCATGGTGCTACACCACGTGAGAATATTTAAGTTTTCCTTTGTACTATTTTTAACTAAAGAAAACCTAGCATTGCTGCGATCTCACGATATGGCCTGGCCATGCCTGCCCTCAACAATGCTGGGCTTCAAACCGTGCTGACTCAACACAGCTGTGCAGGGAGTTCATATTTCTACTAAAAATCCTGCACTGAAAGACACCCAAGATCACCTTACATATAAGTTTTAAAAACTTCTACTACTGCCTACTGATATGATTAAGACCAGCCCACCCATCAGCTTCGGCTCCTAACTTTAATCAAAATCCATAGCTCTGGCTCAAATTATCTACTTTTATTAAGTAACTTGCCCAAGGCAAAACATAATCCAGGCAACTGACTTTGAATTGGACTGTGAAACTCTACCATAAAGTTCTTCTGACTTGAGTGGCATTTTGATACTCAGCTCGCAAGACTAACATTATCACACTGAGCCTTTCTGAATGTGCTTTTTCCTTTGCGGTATTCTAAGACAAGTTATCACTGCTTCATTAGGTTAACATTGCAATGAGGCAGCACATCCACAACTAAAGACTGGCTCCCCACCTTATCCCTCTTCTACATTTTACAGAAAAAAAGTGGTGGCAAGCACACCTCACTAATCTAATTAATATATGTTTTTAATTTTTTTTTTTTAAATCGAGCAAACAGCCTCCAAGTTGGTATAGCACTTCAGTACTGAGGAGCCCAATCTTCCTCAGGCTTTCTAGGCTCCGCAGAGACTTACATAATAAACCACGTTACCTGACTCTTTATCCTGAAAATCTTGTTTTCCCATTGCCATCACCTTATTTTACCTTTTTGCGTGGATATTCTCTTTCTCCCTTGCTACTGTCCCCATTCAGGTTTAAAAGCATGTGGGACGCCTACTGTCCTATTTTAGAGGTCATCAAGCTGGTTTAATAATACTTATTCAGAGCTATTTTTGCAACAAGCAATGTTTAAATGAAAACTATACCAAAAAAATCAGTTATTGAGCACATCCAATGCTTTTACAGGTCATTGCATTACCAAATGTTGATCTAAATGCATTGCAGGAAATTAACTCACGAAGGTACATGCGCTGTAGTAACTAACCATAAGAAAGAGTATGTCTAAACCACCATCACTTGTTAATCATGCTAAAGTTCTTCACAATTTAACATAGCAATGCAACCAAGCTGCACTGAAAGTAAAGCTTCTGTAACCTGTAGGGAAACATGGCAGGTAATCTAATGCTACAGAGGAGGCATAAGATTAATCAAACTCCAATGGCCTACATGTAAAGAAGTTATTTCTCTTTTTCTTAAAATAACCCTGAACCTGGAGTTTGGCTAGGGCTCCACAGTTCACACAGGCCTATCTGAAACAGCCAGAAGGCCTTTAACAATTTCAGTGGTGGGACTGAAAGGCCACCACCGGGACAGGTGAAAGGGAGCGATGAAATCTAAGCAGTCACCAAAGGCTTCCTTTATACATAACGAAGCAAACAGAAGCTGACATCTAAAACAGATCAGACAATATGTCCTCCCGAAGTGCCTGTTTCTCTCCAAAAACTTCAGAAGATCCTAGAACAGCGTCAGACAGACACAGACGAAGCTGCAGTGGGATCCACCTAAAGGGAAAAGTGCCAAAGCTACACATCTTGACAGTAGACAGCCAGTCTCTGCAGCACAGTATGTCCTGGGACTAACTGAAGCATTGCCTTAGCACTGACATGAAGGAGGAGGGCAGAAAAAAAGGACAAAAAACACCTTTGCTGACTGACTCAACTCCCAGAAATACCTTTTTGAAGGCACTACACCCTAACACCAAATCAAATAAATTCAGCTTCGGAATAGCAAAAATTTCAAGGACTAAGTCCGGACACTTGTATTCCAGGCAGATCCCTAAGCCCACTGTTTCTATTAGTTTGACATCTCTGAACATCCACAATCAGCCAGGAAGAAGCAGAAGGGGCAAGGACATGGGAAAAGACTGACAAGTAAAATTCTAGTTAAATCATATAGAAGATAGTGGTTACTCACATGCTGGCAGAGACTTTGCCCTAAATATCTATGCTGTTTAAATTAGTTGAAAACTACTGGTTTTGTCTGGGATAGAGTTAATTTTCTTTATAGTAGCTGGTATGAGGCTATGTTTTGGATTTGTGCTGAAAACAGGGTTGATAACACAGGGATGTTTTAGTTACTGCTGAGCAGTGCTCACACAGAGTCAAGGCCTTTGCTGCTTCTCACCCCACCCCACCAGCGAGGAGGCTGGGGGGGCACAAGAAGCTGGGAGGGGACACAGCCGGGACAGCTGACCCCACCTGACCGAAGGGATATCACACACCATATGACGTCATGCTCAGCATATAAAGCTGGGGGAAGAAGGAGGACAGGGGGGACATTCAGAGTGATGGCGTTTGTCTTCCCAAGTAACCGTCATGCGTGATGGAGCTCTGCTTTCCTGGAGATGGCTGAACACCTGCCTGCCAATGGGAAGTAGTGAATGAATTTCTTGTTTTGCTTTGCTTGCATGCACGGCTTTTGCTTTGCCTATTAAACTACCTTTATCTCGACCCATGAGGGGTTTTTTTTTCACTTTTACTCTTCCAATTCTCTCCCCCTTCCCCACTGGGGGGGAGTGAGCGAGCGGCTGTATGGTGCTTAGTTGCCAGCTGGGGTTAAACCACGACAAATATATAACAAGAAAAAGCAACACCAAAGATTAACTCTTAAAAGAATACAAAAATAAATCATCTTTCACTTTGCTGCTGCACAAATGCAAGGGTATTTCAGGTAAACTGGCAAATACCCTTGGCTTTAAATTAGTTTCAGGATGTCCTTTTTCCGAGGGGAAGCGATTGAACAGCACTAAGTTCTATATGTAGCATAAGAGCTTTTTTTTTGCCTATACAGTTCTTGCACTGTTTCTTGGTCTTCAAAATGGTTACAAACAGATCTACTAAGTCACATATGACATTCAAATGACTGTAAGTACCTTAAGGTCTTGCCTGGTTGCCAGCAGCTCAGACTCTTTCCCATAAAGGTCCAGCTGCAGCTTCTCCATGTTTTCTTTATGTTTTTCATGGGTCTTCTGTAAGTCTGCTAGCTTGACTTTCTCTGCTTTAAGCTCCTGTGCTGAAAAAATAGACTGCTGTTGCAGTTTATTCTCCAGTTCTGCCTGAAACATAAGCATAGGAAGTTTCAATTAAAGTTACAGACAGTAAAGTAAGCTTAATCGTTTCAATAAACTGCATTTCTACGTACTACAAGATTTTTTTTTTTCTACTTATGGAATAGTAGTTCAGTAATCTGATGTTTGTGATTTTACGGTAATATTTTGTAACTAATTTAACAACAAAATTTAATTCATGTCAAAAGGCTAAGTGAAACACATTAAGACAAAACTCTAAAAATCTACATGTTTCCAAGTCCTAAAGTTTCCACAGACTGACTAAAGCACAAATATGATCATGTAGCACAGAGCAGCCAAAGCTGGAGCAACATTTAACAGTGCATGGCACACAACACAACATTCCCTAATGTTCTAAGACATTTGAACTCTTTCCATTATGGTTTATGAGTTTCATACTGTCACTCAGATAAATTCTCTTGGCATAATAAGAGAAGACTTGGTTTAAAACTGCCATGGATGTTCCAAAACACTGCAGCATTTGTCTAAACTACTCTCACAGAGTTCTACTGCTTCACAAGAAAATGGCAGCTCTTGCCTCCTGAAGCAAAATAAATACATTCAATCTAGCCATTTTTATCACTTTATTGAAACTCAGTTCTGACAGAATTCATATTTCAGCACTGGTTCTTTCTACTTTATTATTGTTGTTGTTTCTATCTTCAACAGCATCTGAAGACCCTGTTTCCACATCCTGACCATATTTCCAACAAGACTACGGCAAACAGATGTTTATCACAAAGATATTGACATAAAAGCTGCAGCATTTACCAGAGAAATTTATATTAATTTTCTTAAACGAGTAAGAGAGGCCAGCCTTACCTTTTCTAAAAGGGCAGTTTTTAATTCAGCTTGCAGTGTCTCACTATGTTTTTTCTTCTGCTCAAAAGATTCCTTTAACTCTCTCAGCTTTCCCTGGAGATGTTGCTCGCTTTTTTCCTTCTCCTTCAGAAGACCCTGAATTTCCAGTACTTGCGCTCGTGCTGAATCAAGTTCTATCGACAACTGCTTAGAAATCTATGTTCAAAAATATTAAATATCTGTATATAATTTTAATTTAAATCACTGTTTGTACATGCTGTGGTATGTGAAACTGCCTACTGAATTGTGTGGACGACAAATTATGTAGTTCAAAAAGCAAACAGACAATTTCACAGATGAAAAACTGGTCAAAGCTGTTAAAGGTGAAGATACAGCTTCAGGAAATCAGCTCCCAAAAGACTGCTAGAAGCTGAGGAGAATCCCCTGATTGTAGGAATCTGAAAGGCTTGCACTACACTACTTTTCTCTAGGCATCTGCTGCTTTCCTCTGCCAGAGACCAGGTACCAAGCTATACCTTTCTTGTGATCCAGTACGTCCACTGTTATGTTTTTACAAAGAGCCACAGATTATTTGCAGGAAACAGTTTCCAAGTATGCTACTGTTATTTCTTGTACGCAGAACCAGACCATCCCACAGTGCCGCTGCCTCAGAGCTACGTGGTCGAACACTGGCCAAGTATAGATTTTAAGAGCTACCATAACACACTAAAATCATCTGTTATTCCCAATTTCCTACCCTTAGAGCAACTGCAGTCTTTTTGCACCATGCAAAATTAAGAGCAGGCAACTCTTCTCAAGCCAGCAGTGGTCCGGGCTCTCCTGCTGCCAAATGCGGCAGATACCAAACTCATCCTCCTGCACTTGCCACAGAGCACCATAGTGCTTCTGCTGAATAAGAGGAGCCAAGGGAGCAGCAGCAGTAGCCACAGAGCAATTACCATCACACTTGCACAACCACAAACCCTCTTTCAGGCACTAAGAGTCCATCACACTCCCATCAAACTGTGTCCACTGATCGTATCTTTTCTGATTCCTTTAGGGAATAGGTCATGGCTTGGGTAAAAAAAAAAATACATGAAAGCAGATTTGAGCTTCAGGCTGCCAGCTGGACTACATGATCTTCCAGTCTGAATGCTCATCTTCAAAAAAGAAGTACCTTTGGTCCTTATGCAGTCACAGGCAAGTGACTTACACAAGTTTGCAAAAGCAACAAAATCCTTCAAGGATATCTGAAAATGTCCTGTCAACCACACAGAGAACATGCTGATTAGGCCTGAGACTAGAACAGATCTACAGATATGAGGTAACAACTTTTGTTGTATGGAAGTATGAAAAAAAAAAATGAGGACATGGTAATACCAAGTAACTGTTTCAGTAATGAAAAAACCTGAAGGGCTAAAATCCCCCACTCAAGTATGTGGGGCACAGAAAGGTAGGAGTAAAACCTGTATTTTAAAGCTTCATATTAACATCTAGGAAATTTTTAGGATCACCTTATTTCAGTGCCCCAGGTAGATTACAATTTGAGAACTGCAACCTCTTTATCTCTCATCAGTCCCAGCATGTGCAACTGAAAACGAATCTTTTAAACATTTATTATTATTGGTTTCTAGATTTTTGAAACTAAGCCGACAGCTTACCCCCTCCTTTTTTTCCAGTGAGTTTTTCAATTCATTCCTCTCTTTAGCTACAGATTCTGTTTGTACCTGGAGCTGGTGTTTTACTTCTTGGCAAGATTTTTCCTAAAAAACAGAAGACAAGGAAACATTCCTGTGAGCTTGTAAGACCAGGTACCAGGTATTTTTGCAGGATCTACAAAGCCTTGAAATATAATGTTTTCGTTTTCAGTGAAAAAGCTTTCCTTCTCAGCTGCAGACATATTTTAAGCTCAAAACTTCTCAGAACTTTAACAGTGGTAAATCTAAGCTGAACACAGCTGATACCCTGCACTAACAAATGCAGCCATGTGCCAAAGAGTTTTTCTGATTAGGGACAGTCTCCCTGTTTGAAGCTGCTGTTGGCAGCTCTTCTCCTTCTTGTGGGAAGCGGTAGGCTCATTGCTCTCCTCAGGATCCAAAATTTCTTGATGTTCAAAAACTCAAGAGCAAGTAAGTTTGCAGGACTTGTATGCAAATACAACTACATTTTAAGCCCAAATACAGAATTAGAAGCAGAATCTGGAGTGTAAACTGGGGAGAAAATCCTTCAAGTTTTTAGGAGAAACAAATATTTAAACAGCAGTAACTAGGTAAAGCAAACAAAAAGGCTTATCTTAAAAAGGTGAAAGCATAAAGGAAAAAATGTTATTTTTAACTAAGAGCAGAATTTTTTTTTAGATCAGAATAAAAGCAGCTCTGAACAATTTCTGGGAAATGGTGACATGTAAGATGAGAAGGGAATGAGACAGACACCCCTACCATGTCTGAGGCAGGGGTGTCCGAACAACTGTATAAGAAAATCTATGAAACATGTATTCATATAGTGCCCATTCATATTACCAACAAAGCAAAAAGAGGAAAGTAAAAGGTATATTTTAAGGCTAAGGTATATTTTAAGGCTAGTGAGAGTTCACTTTCTTTACTGTAATAGGTTGCTCTGGTGGTCAAGCACTTGTTGTTATACTGCCTCTTGTGAGACCTTTCTGAAACTCGAATAGTTCTAGTACTCTGATAATACCTTATACAGACGATGTTGCTCTGCCTGCAGTACGCAGCCTTCCAGCATGTCCAGACAAGTGCACAGGGAGGTTCTATATACAAAGACTCCAGAAAGGAAACTAAAATGGCCTCAGAAAAATAACATCTTCTTCAATATGGTGGCACTTTAGCAAAGGGTTTATAACTTTGTGTTGTTATAATAAGGCTGATGTATTTTTAAAACGGGGGACATTTCCCATCAAATTGTTTCACCACTTGTCTCCATTTAGTTTCTTGACCATATTAAAGGCATGCAGCAAGAAAATGGATCCTGTTGTGTGATATGACTGATGTTTACTACTGTAAACATCCAGACAAAAATTTAAGGTAGGACACATGTATGAACTACTAAAAACCACAATTTGTTTTTCCTTAAGGCAATTCATTTCCATGTGTTGTCATTTTATGTACACTGTTTTCAGACACAAAGCAAAGTCATTCTATCAGACTGCAAATACACCAAACAATTGTCTAATGAGAGAAACTACTAACCATTTCTGCCACAGCTGCTTTTCCTTTTTGTATTTCTTTTTCTAATTCCTCCTTTCTTTTTTTGAAGGATTCAGAACTTTTTGAGAGCTTGTCTTTGGTAGCTGCAAGGTCCTTTAATAGAGTATCCTTCTCTAATTTCACTTGTTGCAGCTCTGATGTTGCTGCTTGCATTTTACAATCTAATTCCTTGAGTTGTTTACTTGTATCTTGATTTGATTTCTCAAGGTTTTGTTTGAGGCTGGCCTTTTCCTCCTCCTGCTTTGAAATTTGCTGCTTCGCTTGTTCAAGGGCCTCAGATTTCTTCTGCAAATCCAATTTAGCATTAGACATCCTGCAAATACAAAGAGAAAAGTAATTTATTTTTTTTTAATTCTTCTTCATGGGTTCTTTTGTATCATTGAATGTCTCTATTATTTAATATATTAACTGCAGAACTACTTCAAAGGATACCTTTTTCATCCAGAGCATGGGCATTTTGTCTCTCCAATGAAGACATACCAGCAACTCTAAAAGCTATTTTGAGATGGATTTTTCTTCCTCAACTATAATGAACAGAAACTATCCCTTTGCTGCTTATGCATAAATTGCAAATTAATCTTTGAAAAAAGTTACAGAGCTATGGATATTTAAAGATGGACCTCACTACATCAAACTGTTCAGATATTTAGCTGACAAGCAGCACTGTGAATAAACTGAAGAAGTGTATTGAATCACAGCAGCCAGTGATTCACATGAGACAACATGGCAGATGGAGTCTGCATGGCATATAGAGTGAAAGAAAACAGGTGGGATAAAACTCAGTTCTCATAGCAGAGTGAACACATCACTTATCTATGATTTTAAGAAATCACAGGAGAGACAAACAAAATTTCAAGTTAGTCCAAACCACTCCAGCTTTATGTCTGACTTTGAAAAGTACTATAACACAGGAAATGCATACGCTTCTGTTGCCGCTTCTAGTTGTTTATTCAATTCTGCTGTTCGGAGGTCTAATTCTGTAGATTGCTGTCGCTGCTGCTGTAACTCCTGAAGAGCTTGTTCTTTGCTTGCTTTAGCATCAAGGATGTCAGCTTCAAGTTTCTGAGATAGAAAAATAAAAAGTTAGAGCCATCAGAACACAAACAACAAAATAAAAATAGCAATAAAAAGCAGAAGTCATCTAGTCTGTGAGTAGCATCTACTGTAGAAAGTCTTTACTGTATAAAGCAGTCACAATTGTCACACATCATCTACCTATTTCATTAGTTTGCTATTTATCTTCCAGCATTTAGTTCCTGCAAATCTCTTGCTCCTCCAGAACTGAACTATTTTGGTAAAACATTCTAAAATCATCTTTAAATTAAAGGCCAAGCAGCCATTTTACTGCAAAGTAATAGATAAAAAGCAGAAATCTTTAAAGAGCTTATCCAAAACATCTATACAAAAAAAGGCCATACCCAATGCTCAGCTTTGGGGCCAGGTTCTCAGCCACCACCAAGTAGTTTCAGCAGCTTCAAATGACTGCCAATTTACATATCCCAAGAACTCTGCTGTTCTTTATAACAAAAACAAAGACACGAACTACAGCTGTGAAGAATGCTCGCCTGGAAGAGGTTTTTCTTGGTGTTTTTTTTGAAGGGACTTCTTCATTTACACAGAGTATAAAGAATACAGGAGTCTTCAGCAAATGGGCACTGCTTAGACTCTTCAACACACTGGCTGTTTTACAGGCAATTCTGCTTTCATGCAGTGGGCATAAAACAAAATGGCCAAGTTTCTCTGAGAAAATTCCTGAGGGCTTTTTGTTGTCTACTTTGTTTTAATTTTTTTTTAATATCATGCATTAAACTGGAATAATCCCAAAGAATGGTGATGACATCAAGATTTTACACAGAAATGCATTCCTGTTGACAGCATCAACAACCCTGCTCAGTTTCACACTTCAGCTACCAGGAACCTCGTAAAATCTTGTGCAAGCAAGCACTTGCATTCTTCGCAAGCATTTGTGTCTGTTGGTTGGTTACATGTGAAACTTTAGCAAAAGGATGAGAAAAAAAACCACAAATGAAAGCAGGCAGAAAAAAAACAGCGTGCAAAAGAAGAGAGAGATGGAAGCACAAAATAATTACACTAATAATGCAAATGTATGGCTGCTTTATTTTTTAATAGCACTGGATTTAAAATTTCATACAGGGAAAACAACCTTCCTTCTCTCCTATCGAGCACATAAGCTAGGAAAAACACTCCACTCAGTTTTGAGCACTAAGACTGTTAATCTCCCTCAAAACAGACAGACAACACTGCAAAACCAATTTTGCATTGCTCCTAAGATCCCTTAGATAAGTATCATATGGTATAAGTAAGTATCATATGGTATAAGTAAGTATCATATGGTTTTATGTATTGTGAATTTTGACCACCGAGAACACTTAACAAATATTGAACAAAACCCAAATTTAAAAGCTCTCAAGCATTAGGATTAATTCGTATCCTTAACTGAAAATATTAGTATCTCAAAACACCAAAAGGTTTTGCAAACCTTCTGCCAGAATTATGTGTACTTTAAGAGAAAAACTGATTCCAGAAATGGAATGCAAAACTCAAGATGAAGTTAAAGGAAAAACACTGATAAAAAAATCTTGATAAAAAGCCTCTGTAGAAGCCTACTGAAAGGCTTTAGAAATAAATTAAACCAGACAGGTAGTGTTAACTTGGGGTACCCAATGTAACACATATTCCCTGCTACCACTGTGTAAAGTGTATAAGGTTGACCTTGAGGACTCTAATTTCGGGAAGTATTCATGTTCCCTCTCATAACACTTTCCAGGTAGCACAGAGGTGGGTAGAAGCACACGTACAGGGAAATGACAGTATAGGGGCAATGTCCTAAGCCCATCTTCTTAGTGTGATATGCTAGCATGGAAGAGGAGGAGAATAAAGGGTGGATCAGGAAACACTAGTGAAAAAGAAAACCTACAAAAGTGGTATTGATATAATCCTTCCCCCATAATTTTATCACATGCTACCAAACAGTGGAGCACATCAGTTTCTGTAAGCTCAGATGCTGTGTTCAATACAAACCTTAAGCTGTCCCTCTAGCTCTTCAGTTTTCTGTTCTAAATAAAGATGTTTCTCTTTGTACTCTTTAAGATTGGCTTCCAGCTGAGCACAGTATTCCTGCTTGTCATTTAGCTTAGCTGTAACCTGATCCAACTGAACGCTGACCTTATTTAACTCCTGAGGTAAAATAAAAATACGAGGGTTGTTAGTTTTTAAACAACTTCCAAAACCGACTAATGTCACATATGCTTTAAATGGTCTAACGTGTTCAAATTAAAAAGGAAAATAATGTTTCTTTTTTATTCTGAGGGGCAGGAAACTGAGAGAGGAAATAAAAACACGTGCACAAATTCTCTCTGTTAAACTGATGAAATTTCTTTTAAAGCCTTAATATTCCTCTCAAACTTTACAGGCTGCGAGCTAAATCTTAAAAAAGGTGTTTTAAGTTATAAATGGAAGAGGAATTGTAGGTAATAAATGCACTAGATCCTGCAGTTAGTACAACAGTAACTAGAAAGTAACACTACAAAACCTTAGAGAAAATTTTTGCTGTCTTCATGAAGTCAAGCACCACCGAAAAGGAAAGCCAATACCATGGAAACAGTCAGTTCTCCACATACCAGAGATTATTTCAAACCATTTGGTTTAACACAAGACAACGTAATTTCCGCAAGAGACATGAACACATTCACCTAGTAACCACTACGATGACAGCCACATCAAAGCTTGCTGCTCTCCAACCAAGCTGATTTATTTAATTATGAATTAATTCCTTAATAGTGGCAAAAAGAGGTCTTCTGTTTATAGCAATTAATTACATTCCCACCCTAAAAAATGGTGGTACGTTAGCATCTGCTGGATGTTTCCACGAAGACCACAGCAGCACTGATTCTAACAATGCAAATACTTGATTCGGCAGCCAGTGGAATGCTTCACTAGGATTAACACACATTAAAACATGCAATTTTAACAACAGTCTTCTGGGTTTTTTTGTGTCAGTCGGCACACAGATTATTTCTGAATACTGGCATCTGATTCTGAATTTACCACAATCTGCAATGAGTTAAGAGTTTTCACTTGTACCCAGTGCATTCTACAATCTTTTCTTCATAACATACAGGTGAGAACTGAATTATACCCCAATAGGGTAGCTTAGATTCTGAACCATAATCCTACAGCAAGGAGTGGATTCCTAAATAAATTCTTTACACTGCAAAATATATCTGGTCCACATTACAGCAAAAAGAACTGAATACATATCACATGGTTAAAATATCCTAAATGATGATTTCCAAATGCATATTCACATGTTTATTTAGTTTGTAAACAGACTATTCTTAGGTTTTTAAGTAGTTTTTTAGGTAAAATAGAAACTTCATGTTTATATGTTGCTTATAACCTGTTGCTTATCTTGCAGTGCATGCTGGGCAGTGTCCAGATGATTCTGAAGGTCCGCTCTTTGAGCAGCTTTTGATGCTTCTGCTGAAAGAAGCAATTCAGTCTTTGCTTTTACCTGAAAGACAAGTTGTATTTCACTAAAACATCTATTTTACTGTAGCTCATTTCAATTTTTTTATATTCAGCAGTAAGTTTAATAGTAAAATCAGTAGTTTTCATGTGCTAGTGTGAAAAAAAAAAAAAAAGGAAGAAAGATTTTCAAGGTTTAGAAAAACATCAGGATTTTAAGCCACAGTTAGTTCTTACTTTGAGCTAAAAAAACCCAGACAAACAGAAAAAAAACCACCAGTCCCACTCATCTTCCATTCTAGAAAAATATTTTTACTTACTAACAAGGAGCAATGGGATAGATTTACTGCATTTACACCCATACATACCTTGATAACCTCAGACTATATGTACATTTAAGGGCCTCCAAAATTTGTAAAAGCAAAAGGAATAGGAAACAATAAAAATATGCTTCCACATGCATACTATCTTTCTCTTCTCCTATCTGCCTGTTAGGGAGCAACCTCCCTTCCTTCCAAAACACCCAGCAAACAAAACGTAGGAGGTGGGTACGAATGGTGTTGGTGCGGAGAGGCAATATTCAGGGTCACTGGCTATTGCGATTTAGTGTTTTTCTGCCTAATAGAAATGCAACTTCTCTGAAGATTGTAAGGCTGCTCACATTCCCTTAAAAAGCAGTTGCAACAGTCCACAGATTATTCAGTTCTAGCTCTAATGTCTTGGTGAAAAAACAGCTCAGATATAGTGTAGCGGAGCCCAGTAAAAACATCACAAAGTCACATCAGATGTTCCTAGACCTGTTTGGAAACTGAGTAACACTAATTCAAAGGACACCGGTGTATTAATCCAACAACAACAGTACTAGCTGCTCCCAGTGTACCGATGCAAGAACTTCTGATCAAATGTTATTTATTCTTTGGGATAGCTGAACATAATTAGCAGCTTTTAGCTTAAGCAGAACTTAATAGTAGGAAAGTCCACATTGAGTCCATACTGGGGAATTTCCTTGTTTAGTACCTTAAATTGACAACAAGGTGGCCCGCAGCTTTTCTGTTTTGTTTTTGACAAGCATCACCAGCACAGGAAATTTCTAGGCAACAACAAGATCCTGGTGACTTGACAGACTTTCACTCTGGTGCAGAGAATCCAAGATCGATAAGAGCAAGGTTTTGGATGGCTAATCATTACAAATACAAGAGATGCTTGAGGACAGATTTTCCCAATTCAGTTATGAACTTTGGGGACTTTTTAATTTAAAACAAACAAACAAACAATGTAGATAAAAACAACAACAAAAAAAACCCAACACTTGCCATCTGTTGCTATTCTGAATCCACTTAAATTTTCCTCAATTTTATCTGCCTTATTCTACTTCATTCATCTGTTAGTAGAAACATGCAATTTTTCCAAAATTGCTTTGTATGTTCTCTGGAGAGAATACAGAAATCACAAGCAGGATTTATCATCACCAGACAGTATAGAGTTCCATTACCTGTACATCAAGTTGTGAAACTTTCTCTTTACTTTCATTTAGCTGGCTGGTTAGTTCAGTGATGTTTGCTTCCAGGGAGAGCACACGGTCTTGAGCAGCTCTTAGATGTGCCTTTTGCTCCTGCACTTGCTCGTGCAAATTCTCTTGGGCTTGTTTATGACTTTCTGATTGATTCTTCAGCTTCTCTGTCAGCTGAGTTACCTGCAGTGAAAAAAAAAGGAGGTCATTAGAAGAGAAGGCTGGAACAGCACGTCCAAGGAAGTCATAAATCTTTTGAATTTTAGCATGTCTTGTCATGGCTTTGGAGACTCAACACTATCATATTTCTTTTTCTGATATTACAGTAAAGCTATATTGTACACAATAACAGAGTTTAAACAGGTTACCAGTTAAAAATGGAAGCAAAAGGGATGTGTCTATTTGGCCTGGCTGTAACAGAACCAAAATACTAAGGAGACAACAGATGTAGGCTAAAATGAATTTTGGTGTTGAAAGCAGGTATTAAACCTCTTTTTAAAATAAGAGAAACAAACATGTATATGTATCCAAAAATTATTTGTAAGCACATATTACTAGCATATGTACATAGGAAACATCTACAAATTCCTTCCCCTTGCTGATAGCAAGGAAGTCACCAACACACAAGTCCTGTGAAATTTACATTAAGATCTGTAAACTAAATATCAAAGAAACAGCAAAGTACAGAAAAGAATAATGTCATATCTGATGAGACAGGGAAAAAGGAAACATGATTCAATAATGAGAATGAGAGAAAAGAAACAAGTCTCCGAGTTCTTACCTGTATTTGCAATGCATGGTTTTTCTCTTGTAGCTGGTTAAGAACTGCAGTTTCTCCTTCGCCAGCTTGAATTTTTGCATATAAGTCCTCTCTTTCCTTTTCGAGCAGAGAGATGTTTTCTTTGCTTTTTTGAAGCAAAGCCTCAAGATTTTGAATTTTTTGGTCCTTATCTCCAATTTGTCGTAGAACTTGCTCCAAATCATTCTAGAAAATCGCATAATAGCTTCCTTAATTATAGGGATCTTAGAAGTTATTCCTAATGCATAAAATGTTGGATAAATTTATTAAACACTCTCTGTATGTTCTGTTCTAGATTTAAAAGTTAATTTATTGAAACTGTTATAAGTCATGCAAGTCATTTTTACAGAGAAAACATATTTAAACTAATGAAATACTGAAATACACTTTCACATGAGGATACATATCTATGTTACCTGGGCTTCTCGTAGTTTTGCTGTAGTATTTTGCTGAAGTGTCTGCTGTTCCTGGTGCTGCTGTTTTGCCTTATCTAATTGATGTTGCAGTTCTGTGGAATTTGCTGCTTTTTCCTTTACCTGAAAAAAACAATCAAACAAACAAACCAAACAAACAAACAAAACAGACTAATGAGTGAACAAGCACCGTTCAGTATGCCAATAGTGCTCAATGTTCATTCTAATGCTAAAAGATTTTACTCTAAACATGAATATTTGAAAACTGGTATAAAAATAAACGTGTGTGATGCTAGTTAAAGAATCTTAATCGACCAAAGCATTCATTACTATTAATAGGTGAGATTCTATATCACAAGCAAGAACTATAAAACAACTATCAGACATGTATGTATTTTAGCTCTCAAAAATCTAAAACATAAGAGATTTAGTATGTTTTCTCCAACAGTTGTTAAGATGTAACATGACTGATAATATAGATACCTGTAAAACAACGTTATTATTACTATTATTAGCAGTTTTAGTAGCAACTTCAGTTTAGCAATCTCTCCACTTCTATACTGGTCAAGGCTTTGCAAATTAGCTACAGAAAAGCTTGAAAGCTTTGACAACGTACCACTCAGGTATTTGGCCAATCCCCATACAGGCAGCAGAAAATCAGCAACATATACAAGATGCTCATTAAAACAAATAAAAATTAATAAACCAAGTGATTTCTGCCCATCCACCCCACGCAGGTTATTAACTATCAATGACCTGCTGTGCCATGTTCACTTTTTCTTCATGTAGGGCTTTATCTCACAAAACTATCTACACACAGAAGTTTACCCAAATGAGCTTAGGTGCACCTCAGTCTTTTTTTCACAGGATCCTTAGACAAAGATCCTATGTGCAAAAAGCACATCTTTTGTTCATCTGTAAAGCACCATGAACATCCATGCATCTGATATGCATTTAGCCTTAGAAAACCTGTAATGCAAGGGGCATTTTGGCAGATTTTGACAATTTTACTCTAAGACTTTAACACCGTTAGTCAAATGAAATTCCCATAAAGACAAAGTTTACAAACCGCAACATCACAACAAGTGCATACAGGCTACTATCAGAACCAGAGCAAACTAGAGTCTCCAGAAAAGCCCCTACCTGCTCTTCAGCACGAGAAAGTTTTAACTGCAGATCAGCCACCTGCTGCTCTTTGTCCATCAGTTTCTCACTAGACAGCTGCCTCTGTTCCTTCAGCCGCCCGTGCGCCTCCCCTAGCTGGCGCTCTGTTTCTAGAAGTTTACTGTGCAACTGCAAAAAAAAAAAAAAAAAAAAAAAGTCATCCATTTTTTTTAGTCGTTCTTTAGCCAACAGTGCTGTATTTTAGACTCTGTGCAATGGTTACCCTACATTTTCATAAGCCGGAGTAAAACAACTACATGAGCTCCTGAAGTCATGTTTGTACATCATACACCTCAGAAACACAAATCATGTTGAAGAACAGCATCAGCTGCACAGCATGAACAAAGCATGAACAAATATTCAAAGAAGTAGGTTGGAGGGACTCAGAAACATCCTCGTTTATCTACAGAAGCCCTTCAATATGAGTTACAGAAATTTACCAAAGAGGGCAATCCTTCAAAGACATAAGGACTATCGTGTAAAATAGTGATGCTTAGAGCAGTTTCATCTCACACAGCACAGACCCTGTAGATCCAGTGGCTGAAGCACCTGCTCCGCTGGCTCCCACAATATACTGTTCTGCATTGCTAGACTAGTAAGAGCGTAATTTTTAGCTTGACCTGCCTACATCAATGGCATTCATTCTCTGCAGAGAAGAGATACATGAACCTTCAATGTAGGGTACACAGTAACTTTGGTGGTTTATAGTCCAGCACCTCCCAGCAGCAGAGAGTAAGTAGGGGGATGCACTCTTCCAGCTGGACATAAGCCTGCCTCACAATTTCTTCAGTCATCAAAAACAGCACTGCATCATCTTCAAAGTGCAAGGGTGGCCTTTTACTATTCACTGTTATAAAAAGCTCTTTCTGTAAAATCAGCTGTTCTTCTATTTGAAACTGTCACTATAGGTCCTGGGTTACCTCCTGCCTACTTCTACATGAACACATTCGCGGATACACAAATGAACTTTCAACTCAATGCAGAAACAGAGAATAGATCAGGCCTTGCAGCACAGCAAGAACTTCCTACAGGTATTAGGATGAATGAAGCTTGCTTCCCTATGAATTTATGTCCAAGACCCTTGTACCATTCACCTTTTAACTCCAGGTCCTCCCTTTCATATCCGTAAACCCTTCTCACGCTTTCCTCAAATTCCTACTAATATCTAGGCAAAAGGCAGCACAATCTTGTTGCTCACTGCAAGCTACCACTTGTTGACCAGCTGGCTGCCTAGCAGGACAGAAGGAGGTGGTTTTGATAACATTTACATCTTTCCCCCAGGCATGAACATAAGTCTCTCTCCTTTACCCAGCTGCCTGTTTCCACAAGAATTTAACACCAAAGAACCTAATGCTGAAGACCTTTGGGCCATCTGTCAAAATCTGGCTGAAGTTATCAAACAATGCAAAAGTTACAGGGGATGGAGACAGGGAAACAAATGTGTCTATGCCTCATTTTCTTAGGAAACCAAGCTAAATTATTTGTTTATGTGTCCACAACCACAAAAACTGTGAATGAAAAGCTGTTCGGCATGTGGCTGAGATGCTGACTGCTAACTATGACTGCACAGTTAAGAGAGAGGTAGGAGAAAAGGGAGGACAGGGTGAGGAAAGAGACCATAATCTCTCCTCCAGTAATCAAGAACATTTATCTTTTTCTGCAGGAAGCACTAAATTATTAATACTTCCTCCTCACTAAAAATATGAACAAGAGCTGGAGGAAAAAAATTTAATGAAGAAAGGGTGCAATAAGATAACTAGTACAACTATTCATGGCTATTTTAATACTGGGAGAGAATATTTGGAAAGGGGGAAATCAGCAAACAACATTTTACAAAAGTCACTTATATTACAGGCACAGATAAGTATTTTTGAAGGACCTTAAGATTGACTTTAAGTAAACAGAGCCATACAATCCAGGATTGACCTATGTTATAGAATACAAAAATCATAAAAGAATATTTAGAATTTCAAAGATACAATCAAGTAGATTCAAATTTTCTCAACAACAGTATTCATTGGCAATTAACATTTCTTTAGGACTGAAGGAGTCCATATTTTCTTGTGTTACCCTCTTCCTATTGCTGTGCTGGAACCAACATTACCATTGAAGTTTCCTTCCATTGGGAAGATCACTTCCTTCACATCACCCAGGTTCTAAAATATACAAACTTAACCAGACATGCATCTGTTCAAATCAATTTTAAGAAGATGGCAAGGATTCTTTGAATATGTGGTTTGACTAAACAACTATACATATACCTTCATAAGCAGCATTCATTGTGTCAACATAAGCTATTGGACTACATGCATAAAAAGATAATTCCATTAAAGTGTTAAGTGAACAAATATGAGAAATTTAGTCTTCTCATGACAACAGTAACTGAACTCTTCTCTGGAGGGAGAGAGAGGAAGAGAAGTTTTTGCTTGGCTTTAATTTTATTTTATACCATGTATGAAGGGCTTTTTTTCCTCCACTGTTCTTTTACAATACAATTCTAAAACACACCCTGGGATCCAGCAGGTTGTTCAGGTTTTCTTGCTTAGACTGTCTTCCTTCCCAATGGTATCACCAGAGAACATGTGATGCCTCCATTTCCTTTCACAAGAATTCATTCAGCAATGCATTATTCACCTTCCTCCTCCTTCAGTTTCCCACCCCAAAAATCCTTCCTGAAAATGCCTTCTCAGGCTGAAGCCAGATTTCAGCTCAACCTCTTGGCTGTGCTTCTGAAGCTTGCATACATGTTGCCTAGGCAGACTGAGGCAGTTTTACCAAGTGAGGATTCCTAAGCAGATAACTAATACCATTATCTCCCCTCCCCCTGACAGAAGACTGATGGCAGAAGGAAAGTCATTCTGGGGATGTAATACAAACCTAAATGAAGTTTTGCCAAGCCACAGTTCTTCCAAGATAAACTATACAGGCACAGCTTGCAACTTAATCTAGTTCAGACTTGACAAAGGGTTGAAAATTGAGAAATGCTGACTATAAAATGATAAAGCTTTAGCGAGAGATTAAAGTATGTCATCCTAACAAAAAAAACATATTATTTTTTCCATCTTAGGACTGGACACAATTCCTGATGCACAAATATTTCTCCCGTCTAACACATTATTCCCCAAGACTGTAGACAAAACAGAGTTCAACCAGCCTCAAATTTCAGTATGCGCAACGTTATATGAAAGTTCTGCTTCCATAACTCATTGGACTCAGCAGAACAATACATAAGCAGCAGGGGGACATATGCTCTGGGTGCTCTCATAGCTATGAGCAACATAGAGAGAAGGTGTTTGTGGAGAGACACAAAGGAAGCAATATTTCACCCTAAGTATTCCCTCCTGTATTCCCTATTCAATTTTAAAGCAAATCAAGCATTGTTCAGTTCTAACGTAAAATGAAGACTCACTTTTCTCAAGCTTTGTATAGAGCAGTAAAATTACTACTAGAAGTGAAACTACTTCTGATACTCTACCTGAATTTGTTTTTCTCATAACCTGAATTCATTATAGCTTCAGCTACCTTACTGAACCAGAATAAGTAACTTTGCTGACTTCTCAGGATTTGTCTATTACCATATTTGTCATGGAAACTCAATATTCTGGGTTGCCCCTCATTGGACAATACTTCTCTTATTTCAGGGAATGCATCAACAAAAAAAGGGGAGGGGAAAAACTGTAGGATGAAAGAAGAGTTCATTTAACACTATAAGAGAAAAAGAGTGGACAAAAAACCTGTCTCAGGTCAGCTAAGGGTTTTTTTATTCATGTACAAAAAAAAGTCAAATCAGAACATGAGAAATAAGCCACAAAGTTTATGCTCATTCAACCTTAATCTTCAAAACTGAAATTATAAAGATAGTTTTAAGAAGAGTTCCAGATAGAACAGAATTAGTAAGATGTTTCCCTTTCAGAAAAAGGGGAATTATACTACAGATAGACAGATACTACATTAGTCTTTCCAGAAATAAAAATGTGGAAAGGTGGTTATAACTAGATCTTGCCGAGTTTGATTGTGACACAGGGGCTACAATTATCCTCATTTGCCCCGGACAAGAGTTTGGACCTACTAAAAAGATTCAGATGTAACAACAAACAAATACCAAAGAATTTCTGCACTCTTATCACAGCCTCTTCTTTTTGCCTCTTCTTTTCTTCACTTCTCTAAGGGGAAAAGGTGATTGTATCTCACTCTGCAGTGTTAGGAAGAACGCTTTATATTTATTCAAATACCAGCTAGCTTTATATTTATTCAAATACAAGTACTAGTTAGTTACTCCCCTTCAATAAGGAAATACATTGGGGTTTGCATTGTTTAAATGATGGTTTAAGGAACCATCCCAATAGGATGCTCTAGGAAGCTTAAGGAACCTTACCTGACTGAGCTCACTTTGGAGTTGCAGGCCATGCTGCTCTTTTTCCTCCCTCTGCTGCTGGAGCTGTTTACATTCTGCCTTGAGATGCTGGTACTTTGTCTCTACTTCGGACAACTCTTCTTTAAGTCTCTGGCTTGCTTCCCCCTTCTCACCTAGCTCCGTCTGTAATCTCTGTATTGAGGCTTCAGATGCAGACAGCTTTGCCTGAAGCTGTTGGCAGTCCAGGTCCTTCTGGTGAAAGCTTGCCAGCACGTCCTTCTTACTCACAGATACTTCATTGTGTTTTTCTTCTAGCTGGGTGTAGTCCTGTTCTTTCTTCAGCAGCTTCTCAGTCAGACTCTATGAAGAGAGTTAGACAGCAATTCAATTGCAATTCTGCTTACAGCTGTTCAATGCATTATTCAAATTTCTTCTCAAGTGTTGATGCTGAACAGCGAAGAACTTGCTTAAAAACATTATTAAAGGAAATATTGACCTCTATTTCATATTACACAAGTTAATTCTGGAGCCCACACAGCACACAGTTTCAACTGGAAATACTGGTTTTCATATTCTCACATAAATACACTTTCTCTTACTGAGAACACCACACAAACTCTGTTTCTGTATCCTGAAGACTAATTTGCTTTCCCTGAACATTCAAATTCCAGCTTATTACAACTGCATTTGCTTGGGGAAAAGCTGAAATAGTAATTTGAATTATTAGTACACAGAAGAAGTTTTCAAGTATCACTGTCCTTCACACAATTCCCTAAGCAATAACATTTGTGGTTTAATTCCTGTCTAATCCTGTGCAGTCATCATGCTGGCCATCTTTACATGTATCCTAATTTTGCCCTGTCACTGTACTTACAGCATGATCTGCTATCCAAATTATGGAAGAGAGCCTGTGAAAACTAATAAAATTTGTGATATTGATAAATCACAGAATGAAACACTCATGATTTAACCTTCATTTTCACGATGGTGTTTGTACATTTTAATTCATACCCTCTGATCTCCTTGCATACAAATCAGCTCAAAGAGGATGGTTGCTTTGAGTTTGAAAACACTAAAAACTGGGATTCCCTAAAGGAAAGACATGAACATTGCTGAGCATCAGATTTTTCTTACCACATTAATAACAGTAAATATTGCAGGGTCTAAGGTCATACTATCAAATTTACACGCTGAGACAAATACTGAAAAAAAAATATTTACAGATAATTTTCAGCTATTACCTAATGCTTTTTATGAAATTTCATGAACTAATCAAAATTCTATTCAGATAGAAATTAAATAGCTTAATGGACAAGATATAATTCCAGAAAGTTTAGGTTTTCCCCCAAGCTTAGCTGAGGCACTAACTAGAATTTCAAGCAGGACAAAGAAGCCATGAGAACCATTTTGATTTTCTAATGACACTTTTTGAAGCACAGAAATACAGTTGCAAGGAGGCCCTGGTCATCATCCAACCCAGGTAATTCATTCCATCTTCTTGAAATGTACCAGCAGGCTCCATTTATTGCAGCATCTTAGTGATATCGATCTCAGTGAAGCATTACTCTGCACACCTTTTAAATACTTGCCTTCTTCCTGCAGTTTCAATGACTACTGTATTCTCTAGTGACCCTTTCAATTAAAATACAGAAAAATAAAGAACACTTCTAGCATGTCACCTTGAAAATATGCCAGCACTGAGGTCAGCCTTATGTATCAAAACATCAAACAGTTCTCCAACTTTGGAATAACACTGTCCCAAAGATAAGATAGTTAGTGCTGCAATTCTAGCTATGCTGGGCATCTTAAAAGTGCACTTCTGCACAGTACCCAGGGATGAAACCTGTTTTGCCAGAAGAAAAAGCTGTAAAATTATTCAAATTAGTTGAACAGTTTTGTTCTTTACAGATTTTAACAAATTATGACTATATTGGTCGTTATAAACCATACACAGACAGTTCTATTTTACAATCGTGATAAAATAAACAGAAGAATCTATAAAAAAAGAGGGGTTAGAAAACAAGCAATCTTGCAAATGACAACTCTAGTAGTCCAGCAACCTATGTGAGAACAAATATAATTAATGCCTTATGTGTCCATTTAAAAATATATATACTTCCTAAAGCATACAATTTAGCTAAAAATTCTGACTCAAGACTAAAGTTTGGCTATTGAATTCTAGCCCTGAAGTAGTATATTTTGAAATGTTTCTTGAAAAATAAAACAACTTGTTGCTGTTACAGGTACGCAGTTTTTATATATGCATATATAAAATGCAGGAATAGAGTACATAAAGAACATACAGAGGTCAGGCATCATCTTTACCCTCCTGAAGCCAGTGGCAAGGCTTTTAGAAAAGGCTTCACCCTCAGTATGTAAAATAAAGCTGCAATTCCCTTTTCATTAAAGAGAAATGGCCAGGCAGGATCATTAACATTCATACTGAATCGTGTTCCTGAAATACCAACACACTACAGCACCTTTTTCATCATAACTGGGCAAGTTAGAACTAAGGTATTAATATTAATATTACTACTACTTCATAACTAGGTCCACACATCACATGTAGAACTGCTATGACCTACTTTGTGAAGAGTCAGTGCAAGGCACAAACTTAAATTTTCAAGTAAAGTTGTGGGGGAAGGCGGAAAGAAAGAGAAACAATTAACACTGTCTTGAAGCAGACTGAGACTCTGGGAAGCTTTCACGAATGCTATGTAAAACAAAAAAGAAGCAAAGCCTCTTCACCATCACCTCACAAGCTATCCAAAGGATAGCAAAAAGCAGCTTTTTGTAGCTCTGCCTGTCCATTCATGACTGCAGAGGGTGTTCAGCTGTCAGGGGCAGTGGCTTTAAACACTGGTATTTGTTGTCGTATTGCTCATCAGACCAGGGAGGAAAAGAGAAGAGTAGCACAGAATGTGGAGCAGCATCTCCAACCCTGTGTAGCTGCTGCTGCTCTCACCAGAGAAGGGCTGGGTTTGCCTGACAGCCTGCTACCTCTGTGTGTGACTGAAGCCCACGAGCAGACTTGAGGCCACAGAGCTGCCAAGCTATGGTCATTCAGGTTACATCAGTGGACCCAGCAGTGTTTCCTATCTGGACGCATGTGCCAGCTGCATCCCAGATATGTAAAGGGATATGTGGGCACACACCAGCCACCGCTCTTCCCCAAGCCTTCATTTCCACAAAAAAGAAAGAGGGAATGACAGTATGTTTCAGCAGTCAACGAAGAGCCCTGAGCCTTCAAAGCTCACATGATACAAGGGGGAACGCCACACTGATCCCTTCTTTTATAATTGCTCCATGGAAAAAAACATGTAATACATGCTAGTAGTGACAGTGGCCAGACATCAAGAACAAACTCTGTGGTCACTGACCAAATTTCAGAACAGTTACATCAGTAGAAGGTTGGAAACTAAGCATTCTTCCCTGTAGACAATGCATCTCAATTTAATCTAAAAGAAAACAAACAAAAAAAACCCCACATGCAATAGGTTTGGAATTACAAGTTTTACACTTCAGGGAAAACTCTGTTTTTTCACACATTAGGTCTCTTCCGGGCTACAGGCCATTACTGGCCTCTGCAAGGCAAGCCAAGCCCCATAATTACAGTGCTTTATATATGAAGGAAAGGCAGATCCTACTGATCTCAGAGAACTGATCTTATCTACTTGTCATCTGCTCTTCTTAGTATAGCTCCTGAAAATATAAGAAACAGCTTGCTTGCTTGAGGTTGTACACGAGCTTGAAAAACTCTGCGTCAATGCACAGAAATATCTTCCCGCATTGCAATGGCATTATAAATGGATGTACATGGCAAAATGAAATATATTCTATCCTGCATTAATGGCCCCTCCCCACTCCCTGACAGCTCCTTCAAGGAGTGCAAACTGTCTGAAGGGGGAGCAATTTCTGTTATTTGGGAAGCTAGTCTTTCCTTTTCCAGTTCTAGGTCCAAGTCCTCCAGGGCCAAGATTCCTTGGCTAGCATACCATTCTTATGGATATCGCCTTTCAAAAAACTGCATAAAGAGGTGGCTGTAAACTGCTTTATGTCACTGAATCTGAAAGAGGAAAAGTAGCTCTCTGCCACTTCTCTCTATTCCTCAAGTGATATTTGGCATTAACTTGACATAGCAGAGGACTCTCTCTTAAAGCATGGTTATCTTATGCATGTTTCACTCCACGTTGTTAATGGAATAGCAGTATATTCAGGCAAGGGTTCTATACTGTATAGTAATAATTTTGCCAAAAGCTTGATTCAGTGTTGCTGTTCTGTGAAAAAGTACAGCGTGACAATTCTCACCATCTCAGTTCTGCACCTGATTTAATGAGCCAAACCAAGAGTCATCCTACTAAAGGCAAGTTTAATTTACCAAATTTCAATTGCACCTTCTTATATTCTCTTCAAATGCTGCTTTAATATGATTACATTAAATACACACTGTTTGGTCTCTGTCCTTTCCTATTTTCCAAGATTGACGTTGACTTATGTAATGTGTACAGTTCATATACAGTGTTATATATACATGCAACAAAAAGTAGCATGCATCTTTCTCCTTGTCTCCTTTCCTCCCTTACCTCCGTTTATTACCCCACAACACATACTTTCTTAACGCAAATACAAAATGCAGCAAGCTCAAAGAGCTTTGATAAAAGCTCTCAAGCAATACTTATAAGTTGAGAAGCTTCTGGAGTTTATTTCAATTTTCTACCATTCATGACTCTGATAAAAGGCCTGAAAGTATGACAGGAGTGCAATCTAAAAGCTAAGAAACTGAAAGACTAATGAAGAGAGCTCAAAATGTCTTCTGAATTATGATTTTTAGGCAAACATAATATTTCAAAGGGTACTGCTTCTTTCTTTTAATGTGTGAGATGGCAATACTGCTTAATGATAGGTAAGTATAAACTGCAGCAATTAGAAACCTGCAATCATAACAATGCTGAGGATTTCAGTTCTAACATACTGATGATCGTTAAAATATAGCGTTTGCTTGTACATCACGATATCCCTCATGTTAAGCAAAATGGCAAAGGAATTCTCAACTTCTGCAACACCACAAAGTGTTTTGTTACAGTCTTCAGCACTTCCCAAGGCAATGTGTGATGTGTTTCCATTTTAATGTGAACTGACAAGCATAGGAAATAACAGCATTCTCACCTGGTTCTTCTGTTCTAGCTCTTTGACTGAACTTTGAAGTTTTTGCAGCTGCTGAACATACACGGCTACCTCCTGAGGTCCTTTGGCAAGTTCAGCTCTTAACTGGTTAATGGTAGCCTGAACAGACAAACAGAAAAATCCACATTTAAAACAAAGCTTTGCATGCATAACCCAAACAAAAGCAAGAGGTCTGGTAGCAAAATAAAAAGCATCTTGTCTACAAATAAACAGCTTAAGAAAAAAATCACCTGCGAACTCATCTCAGAGCACCATCAGCTACAGAAGTACCACTGAACATAATTTCCCAGCTGAGATTCATTCATGTCCTATTTCAGAAGACATAAATTTGCCCCAGTCCAATAGAAAATGCCAGGTTGAGCCCACAACCGATGAAAATCACAATAGATTATCCATTAATCATTATCACAGTTCTAGTTCAAGGTGAAATCTTCCCAAGTCATTGCAATTACATGGCCAAAAGCTTTGCCTCCCTTCTAAGGGAAATGTCCTGGAAAAGGCAGTAGAAGTGAGTCTGGCATCCAATGCGAACTTGCTGTGTGACTTTTGGACACATCAACCCTGCAAGTCAGCATAATCAGTAACAATACTACTCCATTAAACAGGATTGATACAAAACAGAATATATCAATGACTGTACAGTATTTGAATACAGTAATGAAAGCAAACAAGAAAAGCACTTTAGACGGGTAACAATGGCTGCCCTAAAGCATGCTGTGTATGAATGCACTCACTTTGAACACTCTATCTAATAGTGACCTTTTTAAAGAAGTTTTCTTTCCTATTGTTCTCATAACACAGATTTCAGCACAAAGGTATAAATACTGAATTCAAGAATGAACTAAAGTGTAGAACAGAAGTAGCAGACAATAAACATACTATTTACAACCTTCCTACAGAAAAAGGAAGACCAAAGAGAACACATGAACACAGTATATGTCTACAAAGTGTTATTAATTCTGACTTTCTGTAATGCTGTGCTTTCCAAGGCTGCTTCATTACAGAGCTGTTAGCTAAAACACATCCTGGGATCTGTCTTTGGCAGACAAACATTCCAGGATGTTCTCAGAAAAGAGAGTATGGATATTTCACTACTGAGAGAATATAATGCAGAAAACGTGCAGAAGCTTGTTAAGGACACCACTGCAGCCTTTCAAACTAGAATGGCAATTTATATGCATAAAGATACATTTCTCTCATTCACAATTCAATAAGCCCATCCCACATTTCATTCTTAACGTGGAAATATATCATGGATGAATATTCATTCCTGATATTGTCTGGCTGATGTGTCTGTATGATTAATAAACCAATAATCAAACAGGAATGCATCTGTTTAACAACCTCTTGACATTATCTTGATACAACAGAAATCTACTATAAGAATAAAAAGCCTCCAAAAAATTTACCTCAAATTTAAGTGTCTCCGTTAGAAAGCAGAAAAAATAAAATGGATGGATGAAAGATGGAATAAGCAGTCACAAAAGCTGTTAGTAGACACACTTCCTCAAATTTATTTTCAAATATTCTGGTGTTTTTAATGCCTTTGCTTAGTGGAAAAAAAAAACACAGTCCTGGTTTTATTAAATGTACCCATAATTTAATCTTCTAATCTTGTTTAATTCTGTGGGCACTCAACAATTAAGGCTAGGCCCTGTATTTTATGAAAATTTATCAGATACTGAAACAAACCCCAATCTGCAGAGATTCATAGAAATGCTTAGCTCCACAGCAGTGCAGCTGTTTTCACAGTGTGTTTACTATGCAGGAGTCACTATAGTGAAAAACTAAACATGGAAGGAGTAGCTCAGAATCAACATTCATCTGAGAGATCTAGACACCAGAGTTTCAGGTGCAACTCTGAAATACGGCACAACACCCAACAAAAAAAAGAAAATAAAACAACGAATGCATTTAGGTGACAATTGTAGAGCTATACAAAACACGTTTTCCCTCTCCTGCAGCATTTGAAGATGCTCATATAGGGTTTAAGATGGTCTTTATTATTTTCTTCACCCAGGCCATAAATCTAACTTATTTTAAAGAAGTCTCACTTTGGAAACCAATGTTAATATATGTATCCTCAGTCAGGTCACCATGTTAGCCAAGGATGGTGTAAGAACTGCTTTACTCTTTCAGCCCTTGAGGTGGTCTAAAAGAGCAAAGCTGAGATGAAATGTTGCCAAACTTCTATGGCCAGAATGAAGGACGTCCAATGAAGGACTTCCATTTCTTGT
Organism: Nipponia nippon; assembly: GCF_047370975.1. Taxonomy (NCBI): domain Eukaryota; kingdom Metazoa; phylum Chordata; class Aves; order Pelecaniformes; family Threskiornithidae; genus Nipponia; species Nipponia nippon. Next base: position 50,460,159 of record NW_028262347.1, read on the forward strand.
TTTCTTATGGCTAACGCTTTTCAGAATTGTGATCTTTTTCAAGAAAAGTAGAAAAGTTTTCACCACTATGACTTTGAGTAATTTTTATTTTTTTAAAAAGTCTGATCTGTCACTTTACATCAGCAGAAAAGCTTTTATTTTGAACACATCTTGGGCTCTTGTTGCTATATGTTGGAATTAAGCAGAGAAGACAGCAACACTTCTGAGAAGAACCAGACTGCCACTGCTTGCCACGCAGCAGCTTGGTCTTCTGTGGTTCAGCCTACATAACGATGATACTACACAGACATCTGATATTATTATAATTGCTGCAATGTATTTTATAATCCTTCCATACATCTAAGACTTCTTATATGAACACATAGTAACAGCTAGGGGCATCATGCAGTCTTCTCCCCCATCTGCCGTTACTTCCAGGAGGACTGAAAAAACCTTCTTCATTTGTCTTTTTTCCTGTTAAAGGCTGCACTTTAAAGCTACAATTTTAAATGGCTAGTTATGTCATAACTCAAAAGTACCTAATTTGGGGGAACAGGAGCAATTCATGCTTCTGTGAGAACATTTTAAGATGAAAGATTTTTGTTACGCCCATGTCACTATGTCATTTTATCTTCACATGAAAACTAAATATCCAAAACCACAAAAGACTACAGAGACAGTACTTTGAAATGAAATTTAAATTCTGCAGCATAGTTGTGGGATCTCACAGTTAAAACCAAATTACAATTATGCAGCAACTTACATGGCCACATAACCACATTATATTCGTAACTCCAACTGTGATATGCCTTTTTTTCACATCTGATGAAACTCTTGGCATACATAATTTTAACTTAAAAACAATGGTAGATTCATGTTTAGTACAATACTGTACCCTTGCACAATTCCTGGAGATCAACATATCTGTTGCAGAGGGAGGTGGGAGGGAAGGCCCTAAGGAGTTTAGAATAATACCAGGCAGCACTTCTCTAAAGCTCTGCAGTGCAAATGAAGAAACAGAAAGTTAAAACTTCAATTCTGAAATCTAGGGCACATGAAACCCCAGAATAACGAGACATCAGGAATCCTTCACATCCTCAGATCTCAGCAGGACAGAGGATACTAGGAGTCCTACAGAAACTCTAGGCGTTCCCTCATGTAAGCTGGGGAATTCTGCAAGGACCCCACTTCGCAAGGGACCACAGCTCCGTGTTGACAAGTTTTGCTGGCATTTTTATGTTGGTGTGGGACAATAGAAAAGGGGGAGGGCAAAATTAAAAGGTCTCAAACACAGCTGGCAGTCTTCAGTGAAGATCGTTACACTGTCAAGTCATCCATTAGTAAAACTATACCAACCAACTCACTAGTAAGATGCAACAACACCCAGCAAGAGAATTCTTCTGCAGGTATGGATTCACCAACTCCTCAGTAGAATAAATTATACATTGGACAAAAGCCTTTTTGGTGATACTGTATTTTTATTAGGATTTCTTGCCATTATCTCTGTCAGAGATTTCCCTCACTGTCATGGTATACAACATCAAACAGGCTTTAGCCAGGAGGGATCTGAGAGAGTTTGAGGAGTAAGGTTCCCTCTTAAAGATCGAAGTCAGAGCTGTTATATCCCTTTTTCTCCATCTTTCATGGAAGTGGAAGTGCTCACTGGCAGGAAAGCAGAGGAACCACAACCAAGAAAACTGAGCATTTTCTGTGGGAGAGGCAGTTAGTTTTGCTTCCTTAAACACAGAGTTATCATCAGTTCTATATGTTTTCAAATCTCCCATCAGCAATTTAAAGCTTCTTCCACTGACTGAGCCAAAGCAGAGGCAAGCCTTCACAAAGTGCTTCTAAAGAAACCAGCATATTCTGCAACTCAAGTAGACAGTGAGGTCTCTTTTAAATGGGATGAATTTAAAAGGTTCAAATCCAGGAAAGAAAGGAGAAAAAACGTAAAAAAAAAAAAAAAAAAAGGGCAACTAACATGAGAAAAATAGATTTTATTTTCTACTTTAGACTGCAACAACAAAGAGAGGAAAACTAAGCTGCTGTTGCCTGGAAACAGACTACAGGTGACATCCTGACATCTTGACCTTAAGACATGGTGAGGCCTGGCAGTCACTCACTTTCTGCTCTAGTGGATAACAGGCAACACTTGGAGGCCATTATGCACTGGATTGGGGGTGGGTATGTGTGCAGAACAGATTTGTACCTTACACACAAAATATTCCTACAATAAATAATAGGTGTAAAAAGGCTTACCATTTGACAGCAAAAACTAGAAGAAACAAAAATGAAAACTTATTTACAATATCTATTGAGATTTTTAAATCTTGTTAAGTTCAAGAATCAAATGTCCTACAAGAATATTCGAATTATTATCTACTTTGTATTAATAATTTCTTTTTCTATATTTTAATACTCAAGCATCCATTTTCAGACACATCAACTCAAATATTAACCAAAACAATCATTTTAAGTAACAACTGTTTTTACCCGCATGTAGCTCAATAAGGGAAACAAGTCTTTGAATCACACAGGATGCTGCTCTATTTCTCTCTCCCAATAGAAAGAGCACAGCTCTGCCAGGTGGCTTTTTCCTCTGCTATTGGGCTCTTGTAAGAATTTTTTATGCCAAGGAAAGGTTTTTCAACAAAAAGCATGGGGGCTTTTGGAGGGTAGATATTGACAGAATTACGCAATTTACTGTAATGAAGAAACATGTCTATTAGATAAGTTAGATGATTTGGTTAAGAAAGAGGCTTTTTCATTGCGATGAATTATTATTTTCCATTTTCATATGAAAATCATGGCAAAGGTAACACACACATCTCTAGGTGTGACTATTACCTCTGAGTTAGCCTGCTCTGCCTGCAAGTGCTTGCACTCGTCTTTCAGCTTTTCAGATTCTCTCTCACGTTCCAGCGTCATTTTGTCCATCAGCGTCTGAACTTGGACCAGCTCCTTTTTCAGGACAGCCACATCTTCCACACCAGGCCTTTGTAGCTGAAAAGTAAAAGAGTAGCAATGAGGAACATGCTGTTTGCAGACATGCTGCCAGCGTCAATGTAACGTCTAAAAATATTTCAAATCATCAATTTATACACAAGGTGACATATAAAGTATTACAGCTGTGGGAAAAAAAAAAGATTAAAAAAAAAGAAAACAAAAAAACAAACAAACAAAAAAAAACCAAACCCACAGAAAAGTACCTATCACTCCCAAAGGAAACAGGATTTAATGGCTGGTTGTCAGTTCTTGCCTAGTAAACTTTGAACTTGTTGACTGATTTCAACCAAATCTGACAAATGAGATAAGGTCTCAAAGATTAAATTTCTGTCATTTTCATGTAACTAGATGGCTAGGTACAGGAGGGAGACCTTCCCTCGGAGAAAACACTGAAGTGGCAGAGAACCCATGCAAGAAACATATCTGAAGTCACAATTCCCTGAGAAGCAGGCTGTATTGACTCCACTACTCTGCAGAAGGGATTACTGTATATACTTTACTGCTGCAATACTCACAAGCCCCTCTCAGGACTGAGACACATAACAATCCAGTACTACACGGACTTTTATAATGATACTGCCTCTGTCTTCAAGAACTATTTCAGAAAACCACAAGGACAGACAAAAAAAGAGCAGCTGAAGGACACTTCTTGAAGGAACCGTCAAGCATGCCTCATACAAGACCCATAGGTAAGATCTCTTGGTAATTACATCTAAAGTATCATAACGTCCCTCAAAGCGAAAAGCTATGGAGGGAAAAGGGAAGGGAAAGGCAACACTGGGCACTGAAGACAGTAGAGAAAAGGGAGTGCTGGCATCTAGAAGAGAAAAGGTACAGGAAAAGGGTAAGAAAGCAGAAGAAGAAAGGAAGCCAAGAAACAACTAAACAGACAGAGAGGAATGGATAGGTCCAGTGGCTAGGCAGGGCCAAGAGGGACTCATGAGCCCTTCAGGGCAGCCAGCTACAGGGAAGAAGGGGGATAAATGAGTCCTACTTTCCTCCAGAGTCTAAGCAGTCGTTGAGTGGGAGAAACTAGGAAGTCCCCTTCACTACTGCTTTAGAAGCGGCATGACTGCTGAGTCCCTGGGATTGCTCCCTGGAGCCATGCCTTTATATAAAAGTCACCAGGAGCCAAACATCCTGGAATACACACACATTGGTATTATCAGCCAAGCGCAAGAGGGACAACATTAACATAGGCATGGTGATGACAGCTGCCAGCCTTTCAGCCACCATGTCACAAAACACCTCTCTGCGCCCTTCTTATGAATGCAGATGTCCAGGGACAGTCAGAGTGTAACACCTCATGGAAAAAGGGTGATCTAAAGACAGCTGTGGAAGTCAGCAATGGCACGCTCCAAGTACAGGCCTGCACAGCACATCTATACATGCAATACCCTGCAAAATTGCTGAAGGGTAGAGCATCAAACAAACAGAATATAATAGAATGTAAGGTAAATTTTAATATACAAGTCAGAAACAACATATATTTCCTCACTGGAAAAACACTGAAAATGTAGGTCAGTGAAACAGATCAGAAACAATGGTGTTCTGAACTTTTTCAGCCCACAAGCAGACGTCTCCAAGTTCAACAGAGTCTGACTGCTTTAAAACTGCATTTGCAAGCATTTAAGTATATCCCTCCCTTGACTGGAAAATAACAAAAACATTAGTGTGATGTGAATACCAGCTCTGTCTTTAAGTCTTCCACTGTACTTCTCTCCTTCTGCAGTTCTTGTGTCAGGTTTGTCACTTTCTGTTCTGCACCTTCCCGAAGGCTGATTTCTTCATCATACTTTGATTTAAGATCTAATAAGAAGGAAGCTGAATAAATGATCACTTGCACAAGTTGCACAAGTAGAGAAGAGAATCAGACCTCATGTTAATATACTTACCCACAATTTCAGTGGCCAGTTGTGCTGCTTTTTGCTCAAATAAGTCTTTCATTTGCTTAATGTTAAAATTTTCTACTTGGATCTCTTCTAGTTGCCGTTCTAATGATTCTATTTCCATAAAAAGAACAGTATTATTTTCTGGAAAAGCTAGGACAATGCAGTTACTCATGCCCATAACAAACCACAGCAGGTAAATAAGCAATCCAAATTCACTTAACATCCAATTAGCTTAGCAAAGCAAACAACTTTACTGAAGTTAAATATCTACAAGCATGATGCTGGAACCTGTCACTAGTTGAGTACACTGCAGGATTAAGTACATATTGGTTTTCACTGGTCACAATTAGCCCTTCAGATCACTGCAACACACTGCTGAACTGCGATTAAAAGCTCTTTAATCGTGATCAGTCAGATACTTTATGCACACATAAGGAAAATTTTATTCCATGAGTGCCTCATGGAGAAAAACATAGAGCAAAAATTATTGCTCTGCAAAACAAAAAAACAAACAAAAATTGTTTTCTTTGCTAGCAATGAGTGCAGAAAAACACTAAATAAAACCAGCACTGACAAATGCTATAGTTTAAATATCAACAATCACTGTCTTTCTCAGCAAAAGACTTGTACTGAATGCTTGAATATATGAAATGATTAAAAACATGTTCAAAACTACTCATGAGAACTGCTTTCAGAGTCAGGACAACTCCTGTCTCGCTTCTAGAAATTACAAACCTGGAGCCTCTGGAACATTTCCCCAGACTATAGCTATCAAGAGCTACCTATCTTAAGCACTTACAATGAACTTTTTTCCCAGTAATTGTACCATTCCAGCTTTCTAGCTCTCTAATTGACCAAAAGTGCTTTTTCATAAACCTAAAAGCTACACTGAAAAAAATTTCAGAAATTCCAGAATGGTGCAGAAATTAATATAATAAAATATTAGCCACCTGTAGATGTAGCCGTTGTCAATCCATCAGACTTAGAATCCTTAAAAAAACAGAATAAATGCATCATTAGACAGTAGGAGTAAAAACTACTGCTTTCAATGTTCATCCCATTTTGGAAAAAACAGGGAAATAAATGCTTCTGTCCTCAAATACCGCACAGCAGTATAAAAATACCTGATTTCAAACAGTTACATCTGGAAGACTGGAAAAAGCCAAGATGATTTTCCATTTCATGTATCACTACGCTATCAGGCTTCCAGACTTGCAAGACTCCAGTAACAATCCCCTCCCCCTCCCTTTCCTCAGTATTGAAATCTGCCCTAAAAACAGAGGTTACAAACATCATTAAGTACATTCTGAGAAGGCATTCTGTCAGAAAGCAATTTCTGAGGTTTGTAACAATCCAGTATCTAAGTAGCTCATAGTAACAGAAGAAGTGAGAGCTTCCTTAGGGCGCAACACACCACAATTTGCCTTGCCTTGTTTGTTCAGTTCATCTGGACATCTGTGAAATCACACTACTCTTCTCCAAAAGTTCTTACAAGAAAAACCCCACTGCCCTTTCTCATAACAGATGAAACACCACATTTGATTTATTTTTCTTTAATAAACTGAGTTCTGAATAAGCCCAACAGAAGGAAAAGTCTGAACTGACTTGTAGTGAGTAGTACGGAAGAACCATTATCTACTCTGACTTTGTTCTTAAGATTTATATATACAGTTACATGTGGAGAGATAACTAGCTTTGTTTTCAAGAACATGTCAATATTCAAATTATGGAACTAACTAAATCAGGCCACGTGCCTTACAAAAAAGGTATTAATCTTCAATGTCAATGCTGATGATAAACCTGCTTCAAGTATTTTAAAGCAATTACTTGCTGCCGCTGCCCCTGCAATTTCTCTAGTTCTTTCTTCAGCTCTTCTGAATACCACCTCTCCTCCTAGGGGGAAAAAAACAAAACAAAAAAAGGAGATGGGGGAGAGAGAACTGTAAATTTGGTTGCTTAAGACAGTGGAATACTTTGCAATTTGAAACAAAGAACCAAGTGCAAGTAAAATACATTTCCAACCTTCAGCGAAGCTTGCAAGTCTTGGACTTCTTGTCGGAGCAGTGATACTTCATCTCTGAATAAATATATCCATGGAGTGAAGAAAATGAATACGCAGTGGTTATATGTTGTCAATTACATACAGGTTATAACGTGTATTAAGTAACTGAAGTGATATCCACGTACTATATAAATATAACTCAATTATAAATAGTTATTTTTGGATTTTTTGAAACTTGGAACAAACTGGATTAATAGAAACTTATTAGTTTACTTTGCACATCACTTGAAAAATGCTAAACATATCAATTGGATAAGCAAAGAAATAGATATGCAAAAAGTCTCATGAAAACAGAATGTAAATCTAAATCGGTACATCGGCTCAACCACATGAGTTCAGAATGGCAAAGCAGTGCATTGCGACTTTTAACTGGTTTGCATGCGTTTTTGTGAAAAGGACAGGTCTATCCTCCTTCACTTTCCAATCATGTAAAGAAACACTGCTAAGAGACAGCGCACTATCTTACTCCTTTTGAAATATGCCGTTACATAATTTTTCATCCACACAGCAATTCAGTATGCCCCACAGATACACTCACTTAATGCGCTGAACGTTTAAAGCCTTGGGATTTAAAATTCTCCAATTTCGTGCTCAAGCCTCCAGCCATGCAAGAAGACAAGATCCAAGGCTAAAATTGTCACTAATTGATTTAGACAGCACCCTTCTACATCGCAGGTCTCCTTACAGAATTGCACAACCATACATACAAGGATAATGTTGCATCACTGAGATACAGCCACTCCAAATGTAGAATACAAAGGTCATTAAAATAATGCAAACATACTCTTTCTTATTGTTTGTACAGTGGCAACACTGAGGAGTACACAGAATATATGTGTGTGGGTGCCAGTGCCAACAAATTATCTCAGTTTTATACCACGCAATTTCATTGCTGCTGTGCTGTATTATCCCCTCCTCCACAGATGTGCTTTTAAATTATCTCAGGAGAAAAAAAAACACCAAAGCAAGCTATTCTTTAGCTAAACTGGGAAGGAATAGATTCAACCTATATTAGCATATTAACATCAGGTGAGGGTCATCAAAAAGCAAGTGAAACACACACACTTGAACCAGTGAAGCAAGAACTCCAAGGTGGACCAACTTTAATGGCAAAACAAACATGGGATATTGGGAGGCTAATTTTTTTCCAAGGAAGATTTTCTGCTGTTTACACATTATTCTGCCTGTGTGAGACATTCACTGGAGGTTTGCAAATACTTTATTGAGACAGGCGTACCTGTAGTCCAAACCCCATATATTGATTGTGGGTGGAGAAGAGGGAGCCGCTTTCTCACCAGTATAAGTAAGAGTAAGTAAATCAGCTAATATTCACACCTAAGATTATAAATGAAATCTCAGGCAGGTGAAACAGTTAACTATATTGAAGTTGGGCCCGAACATATACCAGATCTGCAATACTAAAGCATTTTAAGATGCTCTGGTCTTCGTGGCAGATAAAATGTTTTGAGCTGTATAAAAATAGTTTGTAGTATAGGGGAAGGAGGAGGGGAGGAGAAGGGGAAGAGAAACAGTTTGTAATGTAAGGACTCTTCTACAGTAGTTGCCTCAATTCTCAATACAGTTTTGCTTGACAGTTTTAAGATGAAACTTAAATTCAGTTTAACTGACCAGTGGAAAATGAAGGAGTGGGGGGGAATGTAAGGGATCACTCTAGACACAGTAACTTTTTCTTACTGCCATCCAAATCCTCACCAAATCTCCCTTTCTGCTGGGGCTGTTACAATCCCTTCCTCCTCTCAGCACATCTCCTCAGCCTCATCATCTGGCAAATTCTTACTACCTTTTCCTTATACTCCACTCCGTTCCCCACCTGTAATGCCGGGGCCTCCATCCTAGCACCCAGTACCAATGGCCTTGATAAATTGCACGGGGGAGAATTACACGATTTACTCTTGGCACTTCATGATGGTAGTTTATTGGGAGGGTGAGGGAAAGAGGACAAAATGTAATTCATAGTACCTAGCTTTCTCTATTGACCGAATAAGGAACATCACCTCCCAGTCTTGGTCCTATGAATTCCATGTAAGCTTCACTCCTAGACTGCTAACAGAGCGGCTCCCTGCTGCAGGCTGCAATATTTCTCTAATGCGGTATTCCAAGTCTTGGAAAAACATGTTTATGTTGAATGAGAGTTTTCTCAAGCAAGCATGCAACTGAGAAACATTAAAGAATGCCACACTAATAGGAAGAAATAGCTCATGTGTTACACAACAGCTCTCACCAGACTCCCTTCACTCCATCCAAACTCCCTGACCTTGTCCACTTTTTCAATTATATGAGAGAAAACAAACCCACTTGTCCTTGAACTGTCAAGATCCAGTAAAAAAATAAATAAATTTCACCAGCCAACATCTGGTTGACATTGGAAACTTGCAGGCATAAAAATAAATCTTTCATAAACTATATAAACAATACAGTTATGACCAATAATTCCCCCATGTGAATGCTATTATTCTACTAAGAGTATCATTACAGGTCTAAGTTATATCACTCTGAAAATGCTTAAATCAGACAGAGAAGAAATATTCATTCTTGAATAAACATGCACATAGGAAACCCAATGTAAGTCCGCTAGTACCCTACCACTTTCTCCTATATAAAGCCCTAATTTTGATTTCATTTGTTGCAGCAGCTGGGAGAGAAGACAGCTATCCACAAGGAAGGGCCCGTCTGTGTATGAAGACATGACTTCTGCTAATGCTGGCTCTTACTGGCTTGCCAGCTCTGCACAATACCGGGGAGATACAGATCTTCATTTGGATAACAACTGAAATATGTTACCTTCCACGCTCCTTTCTCACCAAAGAACCACTCTCTCTTGAGTTAGCTACATAAATACATGTATTTCTTTCAATGTAATTATTTATCACTTTTGGTCACAGTTCTACTAGTGACAAAACATTTGAACCATTTACTTCCCAGCATGGGCAGAAGCCAGCTCCGTTAGCAGGTGACCACCCGCAGGGTTGTGCGGTGTGTACCTCCGTTTGCTGAATGAGGCCACAGGCAGCTGCTCACTCTGACACTGCTGTGTACAAACCAAGAGAGTGTGGGGGGGTGTGACAAAACAGAAGCATGGACTGTTATTTATAACAGTACAAAATAAACACTGAACAGAAAAAGAACTAGCAGGAAGCAAAAGGAAGCCTACATAAATTTTACCACTAAGAAAAATCTCCCCAAATCAACATGAGGGATTACTCCAGAGGCAGACTACTCAGTTAAACTTTTCTAGAGAAAGTTTCCTATTATCAGTTCCTGCTACATACCGCTGCTCTTAAAAATAAAACAACCTGATATGTTTCCTGGAACTATATTTAACAATACTGTTTTGACCAAACAGTTAAATAAAATAAATTAGAGAAGATTTCTGAAGATCAGCATGGAGTTTCTGGAACACAGAAGGAGAATGAGTGACACAGACAGAAACTTCTCAGATTTGCAAATAACTAGGTAATATGGGAACCTATTTAGGTAAATACCGATGTTGTGATTACCCAGTAAGTACCCTAACTACCCAGGGACAAAATCAGGTTTCTTCTCTGTCTATCTTGAGGGTTGTCCTCCCCCACCCTCAAAAGATGAAATTTCAGCTCTATGCCGGAAATTAGGAGCAACCTGTATTTTTTCTGCCACACTCCTAAAAATCATTCCAGTGTGTAGTATTTCATTGTCAGCTGCATGAGAAACAGGTGATTTAATTAACAACATAAACATGTGTATCTGATTTTCATTTATTGTCAGATCAATATCAGCCAATGTAAGTTTCAAGCTGCTTTTTAATTGTAGTTGGAAATGGGGCATGAACATTTAAATACTCGACTACATAATTAAGTGTTCAAATTAATACAGCCTTCAGTGTAATTAGAAGCAGCTCAACACTGACACAAAAGCACATGCACAAATGAGTACTGTTGCACCTTTCTGGTGACAGATGACCTTCCCCTCCATGAGTTGAATCAATGCCAGAATTATGAACTGCTTCATAGTGCTTGAACAGCTCCTCAGCTGATCCATGAGACTTCATACAGAGAGGACAAATAAAGCCCTATTACAAAAAGAAAAAAAAAAAACAGTGAGAAGTAAAATCTTATTTTTTCCATCTTATTTTTACACAGAATTCTAAATTTTGTTGGCGCATCTAAAAGGTAGCAAATACAATTGTTAAGGTTTATACTAATTATTTAATGCTCTGATAACAGTTTTGGCAATTAAAAGGTTAGAAAATGCCTACAAAGGTCATATTCCATTATTCAGTGTTTTTTTTTCCCAACAGCATTACATACTAGCAACAAAACCTTTATTTAGAAAAAGAAGAAATAATTTCAGAAGGACTGCTCTGCAATTTCTTCCCCCCCAAGAAAAGAATTTTCCATACAACTTTTCATAAAATCAGATTCTTCTTCCAAAGAGGAGGCAGGGTTTGGAGTTTGGTCTTAAAAAAAGGAGATACAAAAACCCACTCTAAAGCACAGCTATTCATACACCTATTACTGCCGTATTTAGGCTACTTATTTTAATATGGGCCAGAAGATTAAGAACCACTTTTTACCTTGCATATATTTCATTAGTAAATGCAATTCAGAGAAATACTACCTCAAGAAAATCAGACCTCTACAGCCTAAAGAATCAAAAATCATCCATTTTCATTCCAGCATATTTACTGCAAGCTTATCAGAGCGAAAATTTAGCAAAGTGATGCCCTCATTCTACCCATTAGCCCACAGACAAATGAAAATAGTAAATACTATGTACCTCTAAACATTTGTGGAGTGTCCAAACTGCCATTTATCTGAAGAACCATCCATCTCATTTGATCTACCAACGTATTACACCTGCTTTTGAGTGCTGGACTTTATATTGGTTCTTCACTCATTTGGTTACCATGCCAACTCCGAGCCCAATTCCCATTTACGCTACAGCCCATACACACCACGGTGGCAAAACAGAGACATTTCAGAGTGAGAGGAAACCACTTAGTCTCACGTTAAAGGCTCCCTGTAGTTCCAAGCTATGCAGAGAGAACCTCGTGTAAGTGAGATTAAGGCCCCGTTTCTAAAATTCATTTCAATACGCTTGTGTGTATCTATATGCTACCCTTAAGTCCCTTATGCCAGTACAAATTGTAGTGCACTTCAATGCTAAACCAAGGCTCTCCAGTAACCCAAGATGAGAGTACTCCTGTGGGATTATCACACTTCACGTCACATATGCTCCCACACGATTTCTTAAGGACCTATGAAGAGTTTTGACAATCCTTTTCTTCTCTTTCTTAACTTTGTGTTTGGATGTTATGAGGCAAGCCACAAAACTTTAAATATTAGCACAAAATGAACATACTGACTGTGCATGTTGATAACCACAATAGCACTCGTTTGCTAACCTGATGTTCATAGTATTTTGTTTCACAAGCCACATTCAACAACCAAACACTTACATGGATCAACCCAGGAGAACCACCATGTTCAGCTACTCAGACAAACACGGCCAGGCCTCCACGGCACTGAACAGGGACTTCGTAACTGCTCTTACTTGTTTAGTGTTTCAGAAATAAATAACTAAATACAGTTGCTCATCAAACCCACCATATATCATACTGAAGCCTAATTTTGGCACAACTAGATCAAACAAAAGAGTACACTCCTGTCTAAGCAGACAACAGGCATTTACCCTTAACAACCATTTATTTATTTCCAGAACTGATCAGCACAGTTTCACTCCAGATCAAACCAAGTTAACTCATATGTATGTATATGTGCTAAAATGGGTACAGAAAATTGGTTAAACTACTAGGTTCCCAGTAATGTTTATTTGACAGTCACTCTGAGCAAAAGAACCAGAGGAATATTCCTGGCAAATAGTGATGGCAATGAACTACAGGAGGGGTCAAAAAGCAAGGGATTTATTTTTCCTAGTAGGTTAAAGCAGTCAGTCTCATACAGTAATGCTGCAACAGCATCCTTTTGGGATGAAATGCTACGGAGCGGCTTTTCAATGTTTAGTTTAGTTTCTCAGTGATGGGAAGGTCTGCTGTTCACAGAGAAAAGCAAGCGTTCCTCATAGCACCAGTAAGTGCATCTGGAAACAACCAGTGTAGAAAATTGCTCTGGCCTCTCCTTTTTGCCATTTATTTCTTCCCATTTAAACAACAAAGTCTGTCTCTTTGCTTGGTTTTTTGTGGCTTTTTTGTGGTTGGGTTTTATTCTGTGGAAAGAGGAGCCCCAGAGAAGAGGAAAGAATAGATTATATGTGCAATTAGCCCGAGGGGACAGCAATCAATCGTTTGTCTCAATTATTCAAGATTTCCCAGGCAGGCAGGCAGGCAGATCTGAAGGCAGTGGCTGCAAGGATGAGGGAGCCAGAGGGAGGGGAGAGCTGCCAAGCCAAGGGAACGTGCCACGGCTGAGAGCCCATGGGTGGACGGAAGCTCTGGGGAGGCAGGCGTGCTGTCACCGACAGAGCGGGGAAGCATGGACAAAACCTCCTCTTTATGGTAGAAACCACCTTCTTCTCACACGGGCAGGGGTAAAAAGTGCATCACTCACCGGCTGCAGCCTCTCCACCAGCACTGCCGTGACCATGGCTGGCCTTGCTTTTGAAGGACCTCTCACACGCGCCCTTACTCTAATGCAACGTTTCCTAGAGGTCTGACACAAGCTCTAACAGGGTAAGGTGTCACCCTTCTGCAACAGGGCATCCTCGCCAGGGAAAATGTCATCCTTCCTGTGCAGGGCTGGGGCGGGCGGGAACAGCAGCTTCTGCAGCTGTGGGCACCACCGCTCGCACATCAGAGCCTTAAACAGCGCAAACGCGGGACCCAGCTGCATCTCACAGGCTGGTAATATTCAGATGTCAACTCTGATGTCAGCAGCATTAATTCAGTTCTCTTTGGAGCAGGACAATCAGAATCATCAGGATCTTCCTGGGCACCAGCCAATAACAAGACAGAAGGGTAAAGGTTTCCTGGGCCTGCAACTATTAGCCCCAGGTGATGATCGTGTTTGGGGACTTGGGTTGGTGGGTCTCTCGCTTTATCTCTTTTTTTTTAAAAAAAATTAAATACAGTCATAAAAATATCTCTCTCTCAGCATCATCTTGAGATGAATTTTGAAAATACATGCAAAAGTATATTTTACTAATTTAAAGACAAATGTGTAAGAAGAAGGAAGAGGGGAAGAAACCTGGTGGTCTGAGATGCTTAAATCTTGTAAGCATTTTTGTTAGTCTGCAGGAATTTATATCAAGTGCAAGATATTCCTATATCGGGACCACGCCTGCCCTGGATAAAGAGGAGATTGCGCAGTTACACCCATGAGGTGTAACACTGGTCACCGCAACCTGGGGGAGCTGAGGTGTCCTTTCCAGTCAGTCTGCACTTGGCTCCCTTAACTAACACACTCCTTTAGAGAAGCAGCAAGTATGAGAGCAGTGTTCTTCTATTTGAAGAAGGAAGCTACCATATAACACATGCACACAGTTATACTTTTCAAAAGGCTGTATTTGCCAAGAGACACTTGGTAGGTTTCATTTTAAAATGCATTTAGGAGTTACTCTGCATAAAGCACAGCCACAGAGCAGTGAAATGCAATTCATATTCTTCATTTAATAAAAGCAAAGACATCACTTACAGCCTCTGCAGCACTGCACCGTAAGTCATAACTCCCTAACTGATGTTTCTAATTGGGCTTTATCTTTCGCTTCACACAGGGGGAAGAGAGCCCAAAAGAAGTCAAAGGATAATTAGTTGGGTTTTGTTTTTATGAATACAGAATCTTTCCACCAGAAAATGAAAATTTATTGAATCCAAAGCTTTTTGCAGATGCCTGTCAGTTAACGGAAAATAAAAATAAAACCACAACCACCACATGCACAAGTTTGTATCAGGAAAGAGTTCTTAAGATCACCACAGAATTGCTGAAGCAAGACAGAGCAAGAACAGTAAAAAAGAAAAGGAGTCCAAACCAAAACCCCATATACATGCACAAACAAGCCACTAGGAGTCAGCACACGATTTACAGCTCAAAACAGCCCCTGGCCCAGCAGTCAAGGCATTCCAGTGAGAACGAGAGAGGTGCTAAACTTCAAATCCCCATTTTCTGATCCCAAGGGAATTGTTTCTCTTTCAGGTGGATGCCTGTGAGCCATGCCTAGCACCCAGCACCCCCACAGGACCACGCTGTTCACAGTGGGACAGGCCGCCTCTGGTGCAAAGACTCCAAAACATAGCGGTTTCACTCAGAGCAGAACAGAAATTGCCACATAGCAGTTTCATAGAAAAGTGTCTTGCCTCAGCTTGCGTTGTAATGCCAAATCTCACCAAAGATCTCGGACTCTGTGGAAGCACCAGAGGCTTCTTTACTTGCCTGTCTCGAGACAGACTTATGACTTAGCCTGTAGAAGAACGTTTATAGCTATTTCCCCCCCCAGTAGTTAAGATTTACTTTCAGGCCTGATGAAGTTAAGCTTCTCAGTTCTCTCTCTCTCTCTCCTAAAAGGCATATGAGGTAAATGATTCCTTTCGGGTAACATTAATATTCGTACGCATCATTAGTACAGTATTCCTTGGGAAGTACGCCAGGATGCTAAAAGCAACACTGGAAGGAAACTCTGGCCACAAGAACTACCATATTTATTTTTATTGTACCAATATAATTTACAGGGCTATTAACTGTTGGAAAACCTTTGGTCTCCCACATCGAAACACACTGCCCAGCGAGAGCAAGGGCACGGGCCCACAGGCATACAGCACACAACCTGGCTGACTGCAGGCTACCATAGAGCCCTCCTAATAATCCTCAGACTATTTTAAAACTGATGCAGAAATAGTTTACGTAACAGAAAAATTAATGTATAGGACTGAATGGATTCTGTTTCTCTGGCTTCTCCTTGTTATTACTCTGTAGGACTTGCGGGGAGAATAGGGTAGTGGTATAAAAATATATTTCTGAAAATTTCGGCCTTCTCAGAATATTGTCTTACTTGTCATGTTTTTTTCCTCACCATTCTGCACAAACCTGATCTAATGAAGTTGTGTAGTGTGACAAGACATTTTAAAAAGCACTATTTTCCTTACTCACTAACAAAGAAAATGGAAAATTTTCAAAGATATTCCCTCAACAGGCTGAAGGCTCCCACCTGAGGTTTAAAAAATAACCAAACATTTACATGTAGGTGTCTACTCCCCAATCGCTACCAATGGAGAGCTATTCAACACAGTTAACAGAGGAAGAAACTAGTCAGCTGCCCTAACAAATGTGTATACCATATGTAGGGTCAGCATAACAGCTCCCTGGGCTCCATCATCAATAACCGAAGCGTGACACCTACATACACATGCATTAAATCTGTCTTCATCTGCCAATTGCTCTGTTTTCCCAGAGCTTTAATGAAATGGTCTTTGTAGAGCTAAGATGAAATCTTGTCTTAAGTAATTAATGAGCAAAAGCACAGCTTACTTTATTCAAAGCTCCTTTTTCACAAATTAAAACTGGAGTTATCTGGCAGAAAAAAGATGACATTTCTTGAAGGACAGTCCCATGGGAAAAACAGTTTTTACAGGCTGGAATTCAGATTTGCTTCTATAGTCGGAGTCCAAGAAAAAAGGTACCCTATTTAAGTTTGAAAGTCACAGCCATAGCTACCCAGCTTCCTTATCATTTTCTTGAAATATCTAATGACTGTCTAGTCTATTCTCCAATCCTATTTTAATACTGCATAGAACTGAACAAGCGGTCCTATTTTGGCTGCTATGATTGCTGCTGATCTACAGCGCTATGTGGTAGAGAGCCATATAGCACAGATAGAGCGCAAAGAAAGAGCTCTATTTGCTAATACAAACAGAACTTCTGCAACATCTTCAATTTTTATTCCAGTCATGAGTCAAGCTTAAAGAACCAAGGAACTTTTCTGTTTTCCCCTGAGAAGTCAATTTTATTCCACAAACACTCTTCTTGGAAAATATTGAAGTACTGTGGTGAACACAAATAAAAACCCCACAAACAAAAAAATAAACACAAACAAAAAACACAAACCCACACCAAACCACAAAAGCCACAGAATTTCAGTATAATTGATACTTTTACCATACGGAAAAGATGAGTGACTATTCTACCATATACTATAGGACAGCTTAGCCCAATCCAGTATACACTTTAACATGCTTGGCATTCACATGACCAGGCTTTAAGTTTCAATAAATTTGAGATTCTGGGCTTCATCTTTGACCTTCCAGAAATCCTGGGCCAGCACTCAAGCCTGCAGCCTGTTTCCAGTGAGACACATGAACAAAAAGCAGTAGCTGTGATTCAAGCCCAGAGCTTTAACGCCTTCCAGCCACGACCTGTGTTTGCCCATGTCTCAGAATCCAGACTTACATTAACAACTCTTTCACAACCGTATTGGTACGATAAGCTGTATGCTGGGAAAAAAGTCCGGCATGTTTAAAAATTGAAAGTAAGTTCAAGAGCTGTATGGCATGTTCACACGTTCAGAGGCATAAACACTTTTCTGGAGTTGATTTTAGTTTGTGTGTGACATGACACACAACCCCATGCAACACTACAGGCTTGGGGAAGAGTGGCTGGAGAACTGCATGGTGGAAAAGGACCTGGGGATCCTGGTCGACAGCCAGCTGAATATGAGCCGGCAGCATGCCCAGGGGACCAAGAAGGCCAAAAGCATCCTGGCTTGGATCAGGAATAGTGTGGCCAGCAGGACCAGGGAAGCAATCATCCCCCCTGTACTCGGCACTGGTGAGGCCACATCTTGAGTACTGTGTTCAGTTTTGGGCCCCTCACTACAAGAAGGACATTGAGGTGCTGGAGCGTGTCCAACAAAGCTGGTGAAGGGTCTGGAGCACAAGTCTTATGAGGAGTGGCTGAGGGAGCTGGGGTTGTTTAGCCTGGAGAAGAGGTGGCTGAGGGGAGACCTTATTGCTCTCTACAACTACCTGAAAGGAGGTTGTAGCCAGGTCGGTGTCGGTCTCTTCTCCCCAGCAACAAGCAATAGGACAAGAGGAAATGGCCTTAAGTTGCACCAGGGGAGGTTTAGGTTGGATATTAGGAAAAACTTCTTCACCGAAACAGTTGTCAAGCACTGGAACATGCTGCCCAGGGAAGTGATTGAGTCCCCATCCCTGGAGGTATTTAAAAGATGGCTAGATGTGGCACTTAGGGACATGGTTTAGTGGTGGACTTGGCAGTGCTAGGTTAATGGTTGGACTTGATGATCTTAAAGGTCTTTTCCAACCTTAACGATTCTATAAGTATTTGGAAAAATTCTACATTCACCATTCACGTTTTTCCACTGCAGGTGAACCTCCACAACCTTCCCTAAGACAAGATACACATCTTCACCAGCATTTAAATAGTAAGTCTAAGCTAAAACTCAGATATTCTCCAGTTACACAGTGATTTAAAGGCTGAAACATTTTACAGAACAGAAGATTAGGAACTGTATATACTTAGGGCCAGAGGACAGAAATGTACTGATGTTTCCGAGCTGAAAGATGTATCAAGTAGTTTCTAGGCTTTATTTCCCAAATATATATCGAAGCAATTAACTGAATCCTCACAAAGTTCTCAGAGGCAGATTAAACTGTCTGCCTAGACAGCAAGGGCAAGACCACATTTCATAATTTATTTCAGAAGTCTTACATACTGATAAAAAAAAATCACGAGATATTTTAAGTTAAAGAATAAATAAATAAGGTCACTCCTTTTATGTATTGTTAAAAGGAAAATACAGTTGACATTTTTTCCATGCCTTCCACCAGAAAAAGCCCTTTTCTCTGTGTTTACATAAACAGTAAGATGACAGTGGCTTCCTCAGATAACACCTCTATTTAATCATTAGAAAAGTAGATTAAAAGGTCATTTTTTATACAATTAAGACCTGCAGTCCATTTCAATTTTACATGTAAGTATTTAACTTTCTGTACAAAAAGAAAAAAGATGTTTCACTGTAGTTTATGTTATACCAGACTGCAGACTCGATATCTTCCCAGAAAAGAAGCTGGATTCTTCCTGAGAAGAATAGAACCAACATAATTTCTAGTTCAGTTCTCTTCTGTTTTTATTACTATTGATGAGTAAGACTACAATTCTGTCACAACCTACAAGACTACAATTTTGTCACGAATTAGAAATTCTAATCCAGTGGATTCTCTATTTCTTAAAGAAGAGTCGCATCACAGGGCCAAGTCAAATCAAACCAGTGTCTCTAGGTCTTCATTCTCTTAGTATTATTCAGATGTTGCAGCAAATTAAGGTACTAATGTAGCTCAACCAATGATTTTTGTTCCTGTGCAAAGCAGGCAAGTACCTCTGAGGTGAAAACAGCTGCCACAACCTAATTTGAAAAGCAACTGAAAGAGCAGCCAAAGAGAATAAAATATCAGCTTTAAAGCATTGGCATGATGTTCTGTGCAAAACCAGTCCGCAACATTCCAAGGGCATCCATAAAAACAGAAGATGCTATCAATGGCATCTACAATAAGAGACAAGTAGGAAAAAAAACACCATAAAGAATGAGGTATTTTCAAAGAAAGACAAAAAAAACCCCACATTTTTGCACAAATAGTATGCCAATTTACACTCTAGGCAATCCTGCTATGAAAAGCCTATTCAGAAAACATCAGGGTTGTTTCTTTCTTGTATTAGCTAAGAAATATGTATTTACTAAACATCTGGAAAGTTATGATCACTCTCCAAAAGAACTGTTTAAAAATTGCCTTAGATTTAGCCTAGTTGTAGGTAAGACAACCGATATTAACAGCCACTAGATTCTAAACATTGCAGGAGTACCACACAGTATTTTTTTTTTGGATGCCTCAGGAGAAACCAGGAAGGGAAGTCCGAACTAAGCCTCTCTAACTGACTCACTGTTTAGATGTCCTGAACATCCAACAGTCAGGAAATGCTCGACACAGTTTAGAAATGTATTATTCCTTTAGGAAAAAGAAAACAAAACAGAAGAAGCCACACAGCTTTTTTTAGTGACACCACTGTATACACAAAAGTTGGGGAACAATGTCCCTCTTACAGAACATGGTGATGCGTGTGACTTCCACAGGGCACTTATTTGGCTGAGCTGGCTATGTATGGACAGAGACACTTGCTAACATTTTAGTGGTTATTCCTGCAGCTGAATAAGCCTTTGTCTTTTAAAGTAAGGCTTCATCAGTGCTTGGGGGGCAGGGGAAAGAATTTCACTGCCATTTTCACCAGTTATCATGTGGTGCAATCCCTAGTTTGAAAAACTAGGGCTGCGCAAAGAGCCCTTTAAGAGGAAGACCATAAATAAGGCTGTAGGTGAGTGGCAAGGATCCTCAGGCATCAGGGCATCAGGAACTTTCAGGACTTGCAGGAGTGGACGCCTGTGACTGAAGAACAAAACCAACTCTCACTGCATGGAAGACAGAGAGGAGGGAAGGGCATGAGAACAGAGGGGCCAATGACCTGACTTACTAAAATTTTCATCAGCAGGGAGGCTGTATCAGTGGAAGACAGGTCAGTGAAGAAAGCTATAGGCAAAATTAAAAGCACGGTACTAATGCTTTTGTCAACCAAGTGACAATTTTTCAGGTCTCACAAAGTGTGACCAAACACTGCCCTTGCAACATGTCCTATCTCCACGTTCTCCTTGAACGTTGCAACATGTCCTGTCTCCACTGGCAAAAAAACCTGAACTCCGGAGCTTCTTCAGCATTGTTTCCAACAAAATGTAATTGAACTTTCCACAGTAGTATCCGCAAGCAACAGAAAGCCAAACACCAGTCTACGTAAGCCAAACTCAGCAATGCTGCATATGTCTGCTACATAGGATGACATCGGTAACATTATATTCTTCTTACAATGCTGACTCAGGAATGGCAAAGATGGAACGAAGGGTGACAACCTGGGTGTGTTGCTGCTTCAGGATCACAATGTGCTTGTTGCAAATGCAAACTATCATTTTCCATCAACAAATGCAAACCATCAGCTTCTCAGTAGTCAAAAGTATTTTAAATTTAGTATTGATGATAATAATTTACAGATTTCCCCACTTTTTCAATGCTTCTATGCACACTGATATAATAAAAGATCAAACTGGAGGAAAAAAAGAATCTCTACACATTAGTATTCATTGTTTCTCACCTCTTCCATATAGTTACTGAATCACTGTACCAAGAAACACAGCTTTAGCAACACAAAACAGCAACAGCTAGAAACAACTGAATTGGTATTTCATGTACTACACTCAATACACAATTTTTATCAAGTTAAAAAGTTGTAACCAGCTATTGACAAGTAAAAAGTACTGACAAGTAACTGATGGTGGAAAAACAAAAACTCAAAGTGGGCAAGAACCCACAGGCAACTCCATGAACCTATGTTAAATACAACTCAGCTTAAATAAAAGATTAATTTCAGGTAACCAAACCACCTCTGATGGCTCACATCCCACGATCTACTGGTATCACCGCACCAGAAATGCCACAATCTGTCACTGGTAAGTCACAGCTTATTCAAGTAAGGCACACTTGCATTGTGACCAGATAATAAAGAAAATAAGAAGCTGACTTGACCACAAACAGAGCACTACAGACGGTCCCTGCTTCAACAGGAGGCAGCAAGGAGTCAATCAAAAGCCAGTCCCCAGTTGTCCTGCCTCTGAGGAGGTCCCCCAGTACTCCAGGAGAGCAGCACAGGCCAGTTTTACCACAGATCCTGCTCACTTTAACAGGTGACACTTCACCCTTGAAAAGAGATCTCAAGTCTCTAAGATAATCACTGTATTGATGGCTTTCATCATCTTTGGGAATAACATCCCACAATTTGAAGTTTTCCCTTCAAAAATAAAGTGTAAATACACATCGAGTGTAGGGAAGGAAAAAAGCACTACTTAGCAAATGCATACAGCAACAAACACAATAAAATCACATCGCTCACACAGCCTAGAATAAACACTTTGATTCCAAAACTCAACAAAAGTAACGTCGGCAGAAAGAATGCAAAATTTCACCTCCATACAAACCCATTTAGTGCATGGCAAGCTGCCTGCCCCCAGAGTCAAATCTACTCTCCAAAGGTTCACAGCAGAAAAAATTCAGATAGCCTTGTGCAGCTGGAGGCTGTTACCTTACAGAATCTAAATTCTTCCAGTTGAGGAGTGTAAAACTGCACACTTTGTTTTAATTGTGCAGTTTTACACTCCACAATTGGAAGAATTTAGAAATGCACTATTTAGAATGTCTATTAACTGAAACAGCCTTTGCATTTTGTTGGAGGCATAAAAAAAATTCCAATAAAATTCTATATAAAAAAACCCCAATATTTATAATTATTTTTATAATGTTGCTGCAACACATAAGGTTCTTAAACACGTTCAAGAAAAGAAGCTTCTAAATGTTTTATATTCCTGTCCTCTGTTCCATCTTTTACCCCATGTACCTATCTCCCACTAGAAATCTGCTTTAAAAATAGTTAGCTAGCAAGAGCTCAAAACATTTCTTTCACAAAGGATGTACCAGATCCAATACTGCATTTATCACTACACTGAGTCTCAAGTGAAGTAAATCAAATAATAAAATAGTCTTATTTACAATAAAATCAAGCAAAAGTTGTTCAAAAAGAATACTTTGGTGACTGCAAGTCTCCCAACACTGCAAATGTTTCATGTGGGAGACAGCTGCACACCAGAAACCTAGACATAGATTAATTCTTCTGCTGAATGTATACTTTGGAATCATGCATAAGTGCTCAAATTATGTTTCAGCAAGGAATCAAAAGAAACAATTTAAGAAGCTGACACCCAAACCACAAGAAAAGATGTACGTTCATTTAAAGCAGCCCATTACCAAAGCTATTGAAACAAAATAAACAAGACCCACAGTAACAGCTGGGAGGTCACGAAGCTCCTGTCTTCCTTCTGTCCCAGTGTGCTCATTCTGGTAATGTTCAGACAGATCAGTGGGAGTTACACACACTTTCATACATAGTGGACAGATGAAGCCCTGTGAAATGTATATTTGTTTTTAAGAAACTAGTAAGGACAAAAAAGCAGATTTGGAGTCAAACGCTGTTCAAATTCTTACACTGAACGTTCTCTACAATCACCAAAAGCAAAGTCTGTTTTCCTTTTGGAAAGATAGCTTTTGCAAACCACATATCAATACCATGGAGAAGGCAAGAAGGAACAGTTATTAAGAACATGAAAATAAACACACCTTAAAAGATAGCACTATGCTGCATACTACTATGTGTTTTCCAGACACTCTTGGTAGCCCTTTCATGTGACAGAGGAATAAGCTGCATAACAAACTGTGAATGGACCATTATATGGCATCACGTCAGATCCATCACACAGTTTCCTATAAGGGCGTTCAGATGTTTCACAGGGAGAGACAAGGGTGGTGCAGTGAGGTTGCAGAAATACCCCTGTAAATTAATAAGCCAGTTTGCGGCAGCAGGAGAGGCCTAGGCGCCAGCACAGCCGCACGCCTTAGTGAGCTAAGGGAAAAATACACACCTTCCTCAGCAGAATTTAAAGAAAAAAAATTCAGCATGCTCACTAGAGACTTACTAAAGCCAAAAGTTACATCGGTTTCTGAAGAACAACAGTTTTACATCTTCAAAACACACGCTACATGCTCAAACACCAAGAAAAAGCAGGGTGGAGAGTAAAGCGCTCTGGGCCTCTGTCCGCACTGCTGGCTGGAGGATGGCTGCGCCTCCATGGCGGAGCACTACAGAGGCAGGCAGGGCAGACTGAACACAACCCTCCGTGCATGCATGGAAAGGTTAAGGCCCCTTCCAAAAAGGATGCCTGTGGGAAACCTGTCTAGCTAAGGCAGCCACATTACACTAATGAAAGCATAAGCACACTGGTGGACTCATTGCAGGCATGGAGTATTGAGCAGTCCTGTACTGCAGACAGAGTTGCACTGGGACTTAAGCTACAAAAGTAGGATAGGCTCAAATGTTTCCTCCTTGGGCAGATTACACAGTGAATAAAAGATGTATCTAGACTTGATTACAGGTCCATGTGTGATCTGAAGTGCTGACATGGCCACAGACAGGACTAAAATAGATCTTCCCCTCTCCTTGAGCAAGGAACAGCTTGAATTAGACTTCCCCACTCCTTTTGTTTCATACTACAATTCTCAAATATCAGGATTGACTTCAACCAGGCTTGAGGAGGTAGGAAAAATGAGAATCTACACAGATTTAATAATTATTCCCCATTTGAATCTTGCAGCAATATAAATTACAAGATCTACCCAAGAAACTGGAGTGAAAACAAGTCAACTGGATTTCTGACTGTATGTAATACTGGAGACCCAGGTGGGAACATAACGATAAAATGGAGAGCAAACATTCTGCAAAATCTGGCCACAGTGCTCCTGGAAAGAAGTTCTCAGAGAGACAACACCTCAGGCCAGCTGTGCAGGAAAAGGAAGACCAACAGAAAGGCTCAAGTTGCATGCTGTAACGTGTGAATCTGAGGAGAGTACAAACCCATCACCAGCTTTGGAGCTCAGTTTCAAACAGATTTTGAAATTATATGCTAAGGAGAACACCCCACTTGTAACTAATGCAACAGATGGTGACATTATTGACAAGTAAAAGACACTTTTTCACATTATACGGTATCAACCAAAAGTGGCACGGCAGCCTTTGGTCTGACTCAGTTTCGACTCAGTAGCAAGAAAAGCCAATGATGCAATAGTGCAAGCATACCACCACTTTGAAAGCTCGTCCTGTGTCAAGAAAATACTACTACGTTAGTATTGAGGTACCTTGTGACATCCACCAGCTGTAAAGTCAGTGATATTGCACTCATGTTGACAGAACTGTGCAATTTTAGCCAAACTTTGGAAAGAAGCAATTATCTCATTGCATATTTTTATGCCTTAATTAACTACAAATGTAGTGAGATTTTAGAATATTTATTTGCTTCAGGGACAATGTAAATATACATACAAAACAGATTTGGACTCACAAATGCATGACGCGTAACATGCAGCAAAATATTAAAGAATATCTGATTATACTGACTGTAATAAGGCTTCAAGAAATAAGAAATAAGCAGATGCACAGATGGAAGACAATTAGGATTTTAAACAGCACAGTGAAAAGTTCTCTTATGTCTTATCATAGCAAACATAGGAGTATTTGAATTATCATACACTTTATTCAGTGTAAGAAAGGGCACTTTGCTCCCTTTAATGCTGTAATAGGAGTAATTAACCTTGCACTACATTTGTATGCTAAGCTTGAAACATTTTCAAGCTAGGTAATCAGACTACATTAGCACAAACTAGCTTCAACAGCCAGTGAAGTCAGTTTGCATTTTTCAGAGTTAATATTTGACAACACTGTAAATCCAAAGACATTGTAATATGTAACATTGAAGCATGAATAACAACTTATTCTGCTGGTTAAGTATGGTATACACCACATAAAAAATGGATATGATTTAGAAGTGGTAGACTTACACGCCAATACCAAACAAAAAACAACACATTTGATATTTTACGAGGAGGAGGTGGTTTCCAGTATACATTAGAAGTTAGCAGAAGAAAGGCGAAAAGGGAGTACAAGTGCGATAAAATGTTACGCCCCATTTTTTCAGAACTCTCATAAAATATTTATTAATGAGGAATCTCAAGCTTGTGTCTCATTGCTTTTAATTTTAATAATTCATCTGTAGGATTACAGGAAGGATTGCTTGTGACCATTTAGATAGATAAGCCTACTTAACAGCTACATATTTATATGGCTTAGATGCCCTTATTTTTATTTAAATAACAACCAATTCTTAAAAGAGAAAATAACAACCAATTTTTCTTTAGTACAACTGTTATTTAGGTAGGGCATCAAAAGTTACTCCCAACAGCTTCATGGATCAGAGAAACGGCACCCAAGGTTTAAGACTCCAGCTGTATGTACGGCGCACGGTACCTCGGAGGAGCCTTCGTTGTTCACGTCCACGGCATTTCCTGGTGTGGCAGATGAATCTGAATCCGAGCTCTGAGACCCACCTCTACCTGGAGTCTGAAAGAGAGGGGGGAGAGAAAAATGAGAGAAAAATACAAACTGCATTTAATAAAGCCCGGTACGTATCCTACGCAGAGGCCTCTCTTCTACTTGCTGGAATACAGAAGTATTTTCCCCTCCACAAGAGTAATGAAGTGAACAAGCTGACAAGCAATTATATAATTTTCAGTGCAACACTTCAACAAAAGCTTTTATCCAAGACTCTCCATGCATCAAAGAACAAGCAGACACCAGAAGCCAAGGCCAGAATTTTAAACCACTTCCTCTCATGAACGCTCAACACAAAACAAAGAATTAGTCTAAACTCTGCCCTTGTATCACTCACTCTAATGTTAAATTAGGTCTCTATATCAAATTGGAAAACAGTAGAAATTACAATTTAAACAGTTTCAGAAGTAGTAAACTAGTATCATAGTACTTTCCTGATAACCTGTCTACAATCTGAAGAAGCCTTTAAACATTTGAAAGACAGAAAACTAAAGAGTGAGAACCCTGTTGATACAGTAAGTGCACAAGCAGGTACACTGCATTGATTTGGAAAAAATAAAAATCAAGTGTCAAGCCTGTGGTAAAGTGAAACCATGTTAATCAGTAAGACAACCTATAAAAATAAAATCCTATGAATATGTTGGAAATCAAAACAACAGTATTGATTTGCAAGTACAGATTTAGAGAAAATAAGCAAATAAATTTGAAATACTACCTGATTCAAGATCTGGATGGATGGATCACAACTTATAATCCTTATTTAACTTTCATTTAGATTTGATTTAACTTCTCTTACCCATCTCCAAAACACCACTACTTGACTGATGGCAGAAGCATTAGCATTCTCAAAGCAAACATCAGTAAAGAAGTTATCTTAATACTGATATGCAATCCTAGTTTCAACAAAGAGTAGAAGTTCATTATCCAATTCCATGATGACAATTGCAAATGGGATGAAGCAATGCTACTGCAGTATTTTAGCCCATCTGGAAATACTTGTAATGTTATAAAGGATTTTCTAATTTAATATAGGGAATTAAAGATAGAGCATTTTAAATATATAGATTGAGATCTAGAGAGAGGGACAGAAGTAGATAAATCATTTTAGTTTCTAGATCTTGGTGTCTCAAAAATCTTATTTGCTTTAGAATTTTTTTGCTCAAATACATCCTCTTTTTTTTTCAGACGAATCAGCTATATAACCTTTTATAAGATATCAGCAGCACACAGGCTTTTCCATACTTTGAAAATAAAGTATATTTTCCTGCTTTGTTTTGTAAAGAATGTTCTATTTCCAACTTTCATAAAGATTACAGCCTTTTATTACTAAGCAAATAAAAAAAAAGTAATAAAAAGGTCTATTTTACTGATTAAGGATTTAATTCCCAGTGAAATAGATTTCAATTTTAGAAAGGCTCTGAAGACTGGCCAAAGGGAAGCGAGGAGGGGTGAAGCAGCGGGCTATCAGGGCTGGCAACAGTAAGTGTAGGAGAGGACCATCTCTCCTCATTCCAGCCTTCTCGGGGGTCATCAGTTAAGTGATCAACATGTGCTGGCTTTCCTACTCCCCTGTCTTTTTTATTTTAGCTGCTTATGTTTTACTTTTTTATGTTTCTAAAGAAAATAAAAACAATATAGTTTCCTTCTAGTAGAGCATACAAAAGCAATAGGCAAGGTGATGCAAGCTCTCCAAGTTAATAATAGGAAAGGCAAAAAAGGGTGTAAGCAAAGAATACGATGCACATGCAAAGCACGTCCAAGTGAAGGCATTGGTACTTCTCCTCCAGGTCACTGACTCAGACAGTAAACAAGGCACATCCCAGTATGGACCACAGGTGCACGCCCATCAAGTTTTCATATGACATCAAACTGGGAGGACCGGTTGATACACTCAAGGGCAGGGCTGCCATTCAGAGGGACCTAGATGGGCTGGAGGAATGGGCCAACAGGAACCTCATGCAATTCAACAGGGACAAATGCAGAGTCCTGCGCCTGGGAAGGAAAACCTGTGGCAGCAACACAGGCCGCTCTGCTGAAAAGGACCTGGGGCTTGTGTCAGACAGCAAGCCGGCCAGGAGCCAGCAGCGTGCCCCGGCAGCAGAGAGGGCCACCAACATCCTGGGTTGTATTAGCAGGAGCCCAGCCAACTGAGCAAAGGAACTGATCGTCCCCACTGGCCGGCACCCGTTGGACCACATCGAGACACTGCATCCAGTTTTGACTCTCCCAATCCAGGGAGGACATTGATAAAAGTTCAGCAAAAGGCCACCAAGACAGCTGGGGCTGGAGCACCTGCCCTGCGGGGAGAGGCTGAGGGATCCCTCAGTGCTGGCTCAGCCTGGAGCAGGGACGGCTTTGGGAGGGCCCCACCACCACCCATGCGGAGGTCATCCAAGAGAGGAAGCCAGGCTGCTCCCGGCAGCGCACAGCAGGAGGACAAGACACAAAAACTGAAACAAGAGAGGCTCCCACTCAACATACGGAAAAGCTTCTCCATTGTGAGGCCAGGCCTGAGCAGCCCGCTCCTGACCTCCGAGCTGGCCCTGCTCACAGCAGAAGCTCGGACCAGAGAGCCCCTGAGCTCCCTTCCCGCCCAAACTGTTCTGTGATCTCTGAAGCGCTGCCCTGCAGAAACACACGTCCTGCAGGAGAGCCCTGAAACACAGGTTTCGTAACTCCATTAATGAAGACGTGGATCGTGTGCATTGACAGTCAGAGAAATAATATCTAAAACAATTGGTAAGGTGTAGCCAAGTTTCTCAGTAAGGCAGATAAGTTAGAATATTGCATCTAATGTTACAAACAGTTTTCTTTGGTTTGTATAGTTCAAAAGTTCCTTTCTATGCAATCCATAAACCACAATCATGCAACCCAGAGGTAAGGCTCACTTGTGAATCCATTTTGTGCGAAAACAAACAATCCAAAGAAGATGTATGTACACATACGTCTACATAAGGGAAGAGGAAGAGGTCAGGCGTCAAAGCTTTCTTCCGTAAAGGAGCTGAACTTTCACGATATAAGAATCAATTTCTTACTGAGAGGAATTTCCAAAAAGGCTTTAGAAATCTGAACGTGATAAAAAGGCTGTTGTATGGCAGTTAGCTATGGCAGCTGTTGTGTTCTAGAAAGCCTGAGAACTTGGACCCCTATCTGTCCCAGCACCTACATCCACAAGTAGAAACTGGATGTTTTGAAATGGAGAAAGTGTCAGCATTAATAGATAGGCACTTCTTTATTAATCCTTTACAAGAAATGGAAGCCTTTTGTTCCACGCTTCAGCTCCAAAAACTGAAGAATGTGCCTTCACATAGCCTCGGACAGAAAGACACAACAACAGAGGGAGAACGTTAACAAAACTTGATCGCCTGGGCAATGGCAGTAAGAGATGGTCCAACCGTCTCTTTAGACAGGCAGCATATACCTCCACTTCTCCAATACCTGAGCGTATGCTTTCAGCATACCTAATGAGTCATTTCATCCCAAACCCAAGAATCTTCTGTAACAATTAACACAATATTTTATTCACCTTATATCGTAACTTTTTATACAACGCTGCTGTGCATCGTTAATTGCCCATCACATTTCACCCCAGAGTTGGCTGCATTTCACAATGAGATTTGCATATTAAGTTCTGCTAGTTCTCACACTACAAATCGGATATTATTACAACCTCCAGGACGAAAGCTCTTATATTAAAAAGTACAGTGTTATTACTACGTGGTTGATTAAAGAATTTGCTTTATGAAACACTTCAGACATGCTGTAATCACACTAAAACGCACTGCATGACATTCTTATTACGCGCAATATACAAGACAGAAATTATTAAACAGTACCTGGTAAAATCATTTTAACCTTTCAAAAAACAATGCGCTCTCTTTAAAAGAGAAAGCGCAATTCTAAGCTAGATTTAGAAAGCTTAGTAGAAATAGGGGGCATTTGCTGACAAGTGGCATGCACAGGGAAGAAGGGTGGGAAGGAAAGAGGTCATTAAGTAACTTTCAGGATCAGGAGAAACACCCCATAGCATCCATTTGCAGAGTAATACAGACTAACAAGAAAAATGTAATACAAGTTTGGAAGGATGTTATGGAAACCAAGACCATAAATGCAATTAACTTATCTTTCAAGGCTGTAATATAATTTAAGCATCCTTCGCCAGCCACATAAAGAATGGGGGATTGGGAATATTTTTTCATTGATCGTTGCATGATCAAATAGGTTTGCACAGATGTTTAAGCCAGGCTCCCAGACCACTGTTATATCACGTTCCATAAAAAAAAATAAATCACAACACATTGAACAACTCAGACTTTGGGAACTAAGGAATGATTCAGAATGATGCTGTTTGTTTTCTGGGGAGCAAAAGAATGACTTATGAATCCCATAGGAAAAGTAATTTTTCACACAGGCTTCTGTATATGTATTTTTACATAATTAACATTCAACCCCTAAAGGCATACCTGGAGTTGAAAGACTGATGCAAAATTAATCTCTCACCCAGCGTATTTCTTTCCTAGCTGTCAGAGTTATATTTGTTTACTTTGCAGAGAAGCATACGTTTCTACTACTAGCACTAGAGTTGTAGAAGTAATATGCTAAACTTCATAATGTTGTTCTCTGTGTTTTCTCAAAACTGCAAGCTAATATAAAGAAACATCATTAACAACAAAAAGGACGACAACGATTGCAGCTTGTTTTCTGAAAAGGGATGGAAAATTATATAATGAATGAGTTGAGCTAATGCATTAAAATGACAGAGTATAAATATGGATCGCTACCGTGTCATTTTTGCATAGTCATTTATCTGTCTGTAGCTACACTCCATTCAGTTATGATACTCTTTTCAGCAGTTTTAAATTCAGAATAAATTAAAGCTTTGAAAAAAATATGTTAAGCCTTGAGAAAGTCTGAACAAATATGGCTTTATACAGTTTTCCCAGCACAGATTTAAATACTACAGAGGGTACTATTGTCCAAACATATTAAGGTCCTGAAGCAACAAACAAAACGCAAGAATGAGAAGGTAAGAAGGCCAAAGCCCTTGTTATCAAAAAACACTTAGTGCTAGAAACAGAGTACAGTGCAATACAGAACAGTAATATTGTTTACTTCTAAAGAAGAGTGACAACTATTTTATGACTCGGTAAAACGAAATGACTCCTGACTTCATAGGGCATAAAACTTTTCCTTCCCATTGTGCCACCAGTTCCATGCAAGCAGACTTTGTGCCCAGGAAGAGCAAGACGCGCTCCCTTCAACACCACAGGGAGGGCACGAGCACAGCTGCAGCTCAGCACCCATCCAAGTACATATGCTATCTAGCAAGCCCCGCAATTATAGGTAAGGCATGAGATGCAGTGCATCCCAGACAAGTAAATATCTCTGCTCCTGAGCTTGGAGTAAGAGAAAAGGTGAGTATACTACCCAAGCTACAGAAACGCCTGCCAAGCCCTGTTCTCCACCTAGACCCCAAGATCTCAACACCAAGAACTCAAGCGTTGTTAGAGCAATAGGATCTTACCACCCAAATACAGTACCACCGCTAACAGCTGTAGACAGCCACTTAAACAGAAGGAATGAAGACAAAAACTAATGTAAACAGTAGCCACGCTGCCCCAACAGATGAGTCCTTCACTACAAAACACGAGCCATGGGAAGAAGGCTCAGAAGAAGGTCTAAGTAATCAGTTTTCCACCGGCTGAAAATAAATGCCGTCTCCTTACAAAAAGTGTTTTTTTCTTTTTTTTTCAAGTTTTGGTATCTTGCAAATATAAGAAGTGAGCTCTGCTTTAACAGACCAGAGGCAACAGGCACTGTCCCAGTAGCAGAGGAACAACGGAGAGGGGACACAATGGCCACAAATGGCCTTCAGAGTTGAACGCAATAAAGACAAGACAGCTCTCTAAAAAAATACACTAACAAACATCAAAATACTTGGGCAGGAAAGTTGTGTCTTGGACGTTCTACATAGATGTCGTTTGGGAAAGACTACGCATTTCTAGATCAGCACGATGAACAATGCGTGAAACTAAAGTGGCAAGAACGAATGAAAGGGGGTTTTACAGTGCAAAGGTACAGAACAGATGGATCCCTGAGACGTCGCACTGAAAACACACGTAGAAGTTAGAAACAGCTTGCAGGGAAAGGACCTAAAACAAGGACCTAGTTGAAGACAGCATGGAGATACTAACTTCAAAAACTAAATCAGCAATGATCAGTAGTAACGAGTATGTAATACTTTCTATTTTGAAGATATGCCAAAGTCACCCTGAAGATGCTTCTAAAAACAGAAATTAGAACTGTGGAAGAAATAAAAAGGTGGTCAGGGAACAGAAGAAGTATAAAAAAGAAACATCTGATGGTTTAAAACTTCAGGAATCAGAATTTCAAATAAGTGACTAAAACTATAAACAGTATCTTTGTAGCTTTTGTCTTCCTCCTTCGCAGCTTGATGGCCAGCTGAATTACAAACAAACAAAAAAAAAGGAATGTAATAAAGAATTCCTTTTTTTTTTTTAAAAAACATACTTTCATAACTCAAGGTATATCACCAGTAATGACTAGGCATCCGGCTAGAAAGGATGGCATCACCTATAATCAAACAACAAACCCAATATATGTACAAGAAACTATGTTTCAGTGATTGGAAGGCGGTGGGTTTTTGGCAGCTACATTAATGATACACAAGAGCAGGGTCACGAGGAGGCTCCTTGGCCTTCAAATTACTGCCTCAGAGATGTGAAAGATTTTAATACTCACGCTCTTCATGAACAAATTTGACAGCAACTAGGGCTCACTATTAACACCAAAGCACATCAGAAGTCTTTTTCATGCTTTGCCGACTGCAGACTGTAAGTCAATAAAGGTATGTATGAGCTTGTGCATACAATCACTACTTTATTAAAGGGGCTTTAGGCCTTTTACAAAGAGGTGGATTTTTAAAAACATAGTTATTTGCACCAATTAAAAGATTAATACCTTTAAAAATCTTAGCATTTATTTATTTTTTGGGCAGGAAGAAGTCTGCTTCACCTTTCTTGGCAATTAGCTCTGCTGTAATCCTGTAATTTTGGGGAGCCAGCGGGGAATAGTTATTTGTTTAAACTTTTCAGAGGAGATGGCCGTTTCTAACACACAAAAAAAGACTTTTGCACTGACTTTAGATTTTCATAGGAAGTGTTCAGCTGAACTTATACTTGGGGCAAATTTCCTTTGGCACCGTATCAAGCTTTTCCCTACATCACAGAAGCTTTCCTTGACAGCCTGTTACTTCTCAGAATCAATAAACACCCAGTTAAATGCTGCCAATATTTAATTAGATCCGTACTAAGCTTCCCTGCTTGTGAGCAGGGCTTCCCATCAAACTTCAGGAAGGAAGCTCTTCCCTGTAAACACGAAGCTCCAAACAGACCGAGAGCGATCCTCACCTGCTCAGGGTCTAGGACTGAAAAACAATTTGAGACACCCTGTACACTGAAAAAGTTGGCGGTATGCACACTGATGTACTTTCTTCCCCGCTGTTGACTCTCATTCTCGTAGCAACGCTCACTTGCATGGCAGGTAAGAAAAGCATGCCAGCATTTCCCATAAAACACCCTTTCACAGAGGTGTGACGCAGACAGCGCGCTTCGAAATGAACACCAGGCAAAACACAGAGGGCAGCTGGTTTCCCCTCGATCCGTCAGCGCCTTCTGCACGACACCGACCGCGCTCTCCTGCGGTGCGGGATCCCGAGCGCCGCCTGCCCTGCGCCGGCGTGACTCGACCCTTTTCGGTGCATCCTCCGGCCGAGCGCCAGCCACCAAGGGGTCCCGCAGCCCTTCGCCACGCCGACACCTGCCCGTCGCCAGCACCTCCCTGACACCCGGGCCACCAGCCAACTGCAAGGCGGCCGCCGCCGAGATACGCGAGGAAGGCGAGAAGGGTTTCATAAACGAGTGCCACCGCTTGGCTTCCCGAACCAGCCCGCGCTGCCGGAAAAGACGGTTCCTCCCGTAAGGGAGGCAGCCGGCCGCTGGCCGCCGGGCCGGCCTCCGGCCTTAGGAGCTTGCTCGCTCGCTGGCCCCCGCGGGAACAACCCCGGGTCCCCGCGGCGGCTCTCCCCGGGCGGGGCTTCCCTTGACCCTGCCCCAGGCGCGGGCGGCCCGCTGCCGCGGCGGCGAGCGAAGGCGGGGGGCGGAGGCGCCGCCGCGCTGCGGGAAGGAGCCACGCCGGGGCAGGGCCGCCCCCCGCCCCACCGACAGGCCCCTCGCCCGGCCGCCGGGCCCCGCCCGCCGCCGGCACCCCCGCCCAGCCCGGGGGACGCCGCCGCCCCCAGCCGGGACGCGGCGGCGTGGGCCCGTCCCGTCCCGCCCCGTCGGGGCTCGGGCCGTCCCCCGCGGCGGGCGAGGGCGCGGCGGCGGACAAGCTCACGGCCTCGGCGGCCGCCACGGGCCTACCCCCTTCCCTGCGCGGCAGGGCGGGCCGGGCCGGTGGCTCCGGCCGCGCCGCGGGGAGCCCGGCCCCGAGCCCGGCCGGCACCAGGAAGCGGCACCTCCCCGCCACGCCACGCCACGCCACGCCACGCCACGCCACGGCAGGGCAAGGCACGGAACGGCAAAGCAAGGCAAGGCAAGGCACGCCGCCCTCGCCGCCGCCGGGGGGGTCTCGCTGCCTTACCCGCTGGAGAATCCGCCTGAACATGGTGGCGGAGCCCGGATGCCGCCGGGCGGCCGCGGCCAGGCCGAGGGGGAAGCCGCGGGGCCCCGCGCAGCGCCGCCCCCGCCCCGCAGGAGCCCGGCGCGGCCCGCTCGCCCCGTGACAGCCGCCGCGGCCGGGGAGGCGGGGCAGCCGCCGCACCGGGGCGGGACCGCGCCCCACCGCACCGCCCCGGGGAGGGACGGGCCCGGCGACGGGGAGCCGGGGGAAGGTGAAACGGGGGAGAGAGGACGGAGGGTGCCCGGGCGGAGGACGCGGGGCCGGCGGCGGCTGCCCCTCCGGGCGGGGTGGCTGCGGCGGCCCGCGGTCTGCGCCCGCATCTCCCCCGCGGGGGCCCGGGCCGGGCTCCTTCCCGCCGCGCCGGGCCCAGCACCGCAGCTCTCGGTGCGCCGCCTGCTCTCGGCCGCCTGTCCCGGCTGCTGAGGGCAGGGGCGGGGGAGAAGGGAGGACGGCGGTGTCTGCCCCGGGCCCTCGCCCTCTGCAGCCCGCCGGCAGCGCGGCCTTTTCCCCCCCCCCAGGGGCTGCCCCGGGCGCCTGGCAGCCGCAGGGGCCCCTCGCCGCTGTCATTTCTCTGCAGTTGGGTCGCGGCCCGGGGAAGGAGAGAAGCTGTAGTCTGAGCTTGCAGCCGAGGGCTCACCGTGCGAGGCAAAGCGCAAACGCGGCTCCGTCTTTATTTCGTTAGTCGTGGGGTACTGAAAGTACTGGGGAATGCACGTTAAAGGAGTATTGCTAAGGCATTCTGGTGTGGATAATTAACTGGAAATTTAATTCTGAAGGAGCAGCTGCTTCCTTCAAGCCCTGAACTGAGAAGGTGGCCTTGTGGCATGACCCATTAGGTGTTCTTTAAATATCAGAAAAGAACATTTTGCTCACACAAGCACACACCTACCTTCAAAAAAAGTACAGCCCAAAAACATGAGTTCAACTGAGAAAGAATCTACATCTGTAGGTGCTGAGGCCAAAACGCTGGCAGGAGAGTTGCTGGAATACCGGTAGCCGCTGTAATACGTAATTCAACACATGACAGTTCCCTGTTCTATTCTAAAGCTGCAACTTCTACATAGTGGATGCAAGACAAAGGGTCACGAGTAAATAATAAACCTGTTCAAGGACTAATTGTGCAGAGCACAGCATATATCATAGCGGAGCACCAGTTGCGCTGCACAGATTCAAAACATATTTCTACTCAAAGGCTGACATTGCTAAGCACTCTGAAACCCTCAGACTTAGCGTGAGTGACGAGCACGTGACCAGAAGGATTCGGCTGCAGCAGCTTAGGGCTTGAGGCACAGCAGCATTACATGTTTGAACTCGGTTTACTCCAGCTACAGGCTCCAGTGTTCCATGATAATGTCATTTAGTCCACAACTGGGGGGGGGGGGGGGGGTTAAGAGCGCACACGCCGTTGGTAATGGCTTCAGCTGATAAGCAGCGACATCTTTGGTCACATCCATTAGATCATTTTCATTTATGTGTCCATAGTATGAAATGGCTTTGAAATTTGGCATACTGTATGGGAGTAATGAGGTTTGTTTCTGAATTTTGTACATGGGATTAACAATGGGAAAAGGAATGTTCTTTTACGGCTGTACAGTTCCTTAAA
Organism: Nipponia nippon; assembly: GCF_047370975.1. Taxonomy (NCBI): domain Eukaryota; kingdom Metazoa; phylum Chordata; class Aves; order Pelecaniformes; family Threskiornithidae; genus Nipponia; species Nipponia nippon. The sequence continues at coordinate 50,496,450 of NW_028262347.1, forward strand.
TATCTAGGCAGGCTGTAGACATTTACTCTAAATCTAATCAAAATGACTGCAAATGTTAATATCTCACTCCCTTTACCAGATATTTCAACAAGAACAATTGACAGCCTAGACGATGAATTGCTGGAGTGCTCAATTTGCCATACCCAGGTAAGTTAAGCAGCCCATCTTTGCAACACATCTTTTACTCTCCCAGTGCTGAGTGCTCTGAGGAAGATGACAGAGATTTGAGGACACTAGTCTTACATCAGAGGAGGATTTTCTTAGACAAGTCTTGCAAGGAAATGCATGATCCTTTATTTGTGTGGATGTTTGTGTGAACATATGCATCTGTCTCCCTGTCCACCCGTCATTCCCTCAGTAACATATGAATCCATCAGCCAATTTCAATCAAATACAACAGAGCCAGATAAGGCTCAAAGACATTAAGTTCCTACAGATTTAAATAGGTGGCCAGGGAGAGGAGAGAGACCCTATTGATTCCCGCCTGTAAAGGAAAGACTGAAGTGTGACTGCCTTTACTAAATACCACAGAATGCACATAAAAATTCACCCTTGGGTCAGAGAGCTAGGGGAAAAAAAGATTAAATTGGTTCCATTTCCAGTGGAAGTCCTTGGTATAAATTCATATCATGTGCTGCCCTAATATTGAAATCTCAGGCTGTTAGAATATAGTTGATGTCCTCAGGCATGGGAATTGTAAATTTTTGTTTCATCCAACCTCATAAACCCTGTGAGGGGTTTGGTGACAGAAGGGTTAAAAGGTGCCTTTCTATGGAGTCCATTGGTGGCAGAAAGTCTCAGCCTCATGGCAAAGACTTTCCTGAATCCATCTGGAAGCAGGTATTTCATCCTCTAAACAGAAGCCAAAGGCTGAAAGTCTGAACTACATCAACCTCTTGCATACCTGCAGAAGCCAGCCAGTAGAGAACTGAAATCATCAGTCTTTTCACTGTACAAGCAGTATTCAGGATAGCCCAGCATGCACCAACACCTCTCAGACCTTCCAACAGATAACTCTTTTGTTTTTTTTTTAAATGGCTATGCATATACCCAAATAAAAGCAATGATTCCTGGACCATGGCTCACAGGAATCAGTACCCATGCAATCTTCTGCCATGACTGAGGGCCACAAAGAACCACCATCACTTGGTACAAAATGGCAGGGAAAATAATGTGTGGTATGTCCACAGCACATATGCTCACTTAGACTTGTGGCCTGTAAATTTGCAAAGATTCTGGGCTACTGTCCTACATGTTTTCAGTGTTCACACGGATGATTATTTTCAGTCATGTTAAGTTCCTAACCTCAAAGTCTCTTGGTCACAAGCTCCTTGGGTTCATGATGTGCTACACTGGAAAAGTATCCCATTTTTTCAAGATGTTGCTTTTAAGTATCCTATTTATAAAAGGCATCGGCCTCTGATTTTTTTTTTTCCTAGCTCTTTAACTGTACATTTTTGACTGTCACTATATGCTGCTCATATACTCTCAGCAAGTAGCTTTCAAATTTACCCACATCTTTTTCTGAGGCTCTCTCCTTTCAAGTTAAACTCTGGGGAACTCAGTTGAATGCAGTTTGTTTAAAGGATTTCTATGCTAAAAACCATAATAACTAGCAGGTAAAAGTAACATCATGTTAAAAATCCACATTGCAAACCACGGAACAGACAAAGAGAAATAATAAGATTAAAGAGTATTAAAAAGTTGCCAACGATCTGTCTTCAAAGATTAAAACTTCCCATAAACTCCCTTTTATCTCCTCAGCCAAGCTCCTCCGACAAACCCATGTTTGAGGTATTGGAGAAAACTGGCTTCTACACACAATTTAAATAGGAACCCCCTACCCCCATACCCCAAGCAATGATAAATATGGAAATTATTGATCAAAAGAAGTATTTTATCTTAAAATACTTCATACAAGCACAGCCAATTTGTTAGCTCTTGGAAATTGCTTATAATATTCGTACAACAACTACTGTGCATATTTATGAAATGGCAGCCAAGGAGTCACTATAGAGATAAAGATTATGGCCATCATCTCCTGTTCAGTCCTCAATGATTTAGAAAACCTGCCACCTGGAGTTTGGATTCTAAAATTATGGTAAAGTACATAACATTTCATAAACCGATTAAGTTAGTAAATTTGTGACTAGAAAAAGAAGCAAGCTATTGTAAGTGCAAAACTGTAATTCATAAGTAGTACAGCGTAAGTTACAACATTGCTGAAACCAAGAGAAAACATACATCTGGAATTTTCAAATTCCTCCGAGTGGCTTATGAGCATGTATTTCATAGAAAATTAGGGATTTGGGTGTTCCTAAATCAAAGCAGCATTTCATCAAAATGCCCACTAGGAATTGTCATTTAAGAAGAACAGGACTGGACAAATGAAAATTTGTGAAGGAAAAACTACCTTGAAGAAGAATGTTTCACCTATTGATACTCTTGTCCCTCAAAAATATTTGCAAACAAAATGTGCAGAGTGCAGTTCGAATTCATGTTTTCTTCATTTTGCTGAGAAACTACAACTGAAACTTGTCATTCTTGCAGGCAGCACCAATAAGCCTGAAGAGGCCAATGACAGAAGACATTTGATAAAAGAGAAGTTCTTGGTGAAACTATTGATATGGAGAAATAAGTGTTAGATGGTTGGGATGAGACATCAGTGAGACTCACAGTACATCAAGAAAAAGTGATTTAAAAGTGACACACAAAGGCGAAAAGTCAAAAAGATGGAAAAGATTGGAAACTACAGAAATCCCACATTTTGTTTCCATCTCTGTAGACTTACGAAGACACAAAGTCATAAAAGTGCATGACAAAATTTGGAAGCTTTATAAAGTACGGATTTGGGCACAAATGCATTTTCAACTGAAGGCAGGGCTGCTTAGCAGCACAGATGGGCCACTGCCATGCAATGGGGGTACCTGGACCTTGCCAGACAGTGCTAAGGAAGGCAGCTGCCAGTCCCTCCCCACCTGCCACCTGTATATATAGGGCACATCTGCTCCACAATAGTCATAGGAGAACTAAGATACCCAATTAAGAACAGCTAAAAGGCTTCTCAGAGTTCTCAAAATATGAAAATCTGTATTTGTTACTGATCTTGCTATTTATGTAGGAATATACTTTAAAGTAAACAACGGCTAAGTGTTAAAATGACAGCATCTATCTTGCCTTCAAAAGAGTTTGACAGTTTGGACTGAACTCTCAGTATTTCATTATTTAACATTTGGCTCCCCCTCGGCTTTACTAGGGGAAACAAATGTGTTTAGCCTGGAAAAATATTTAGGGTGGTTTTAAACTGGTGTTAGCAAATCCAGATTTGCCAACAGTGGCTTGGGCACTAGTCTAAGACTTGGGAGACTGCATATAATTTTGCACTCAGCCCAAAACTAGTCGTCTGAGTAACACTCCCCACCTATAAAAAAGAAAATACTGATACCTCTCTATTGTGAAAAGAAATTGGCATCTTGTGATGAAAAGCATTACAGAAGAGTCAAATGTTACTACTAATGTAAATTTATTGGCAATCAATTAGGTGGTGATAACGAAATGGTTTATGAGCAGTGAAAGAAATGAAGTCTAGTTTCCCACGAGGAACATACCCCACAGCTTTGTCTTTATAGAAACTCCATCTTCTGCCTCTCCAAGGCCACTCCAGGCCCCACCACAGAGGCAACAGGATGTGCTGTGGTCAGTCCAGAGCTGCACAGGAGCTCCTGTACCCAGCTTGGCTCACTGATCTTTCCAGTAGCATAAATGTGGATCTTTTACATCTACCCAGTCATCAATTTTGTCAGAAACCCAAGAAATGTAATTACCGTTGAGACATCTACGCCTCTTTCCGTTTAGACTTAAACTGCCCGATGGGTTCAAAAGGTATGTGGCAGGGAGCAGAGGGGAAGGACGTTGAAAGAGACAAGAGGTCACCTCTGCTTCCCTAAGGAGCTAGGCAAGACCCATAGTCTGTGTTCGAACTCGTCACCAATCTTTCCTGACCCATCCCCTTCTCAATACAGAGAAAAATAACAGCTCTTCAATTCTTCACTTGAGGTACTGAAGAGGTTGGCCAGAGCATCAGTACTTCACCTTGCATGTATTAGGGTGAGTGGGTTTTCTCAGCTACTTTAGAAGCAGGCTGACTCTGTGATGATGTCTGTAAGAAAGAGCTGACAACTGGAGGCCAGCTCCTGTGCTACAGAAAGCCTCTTTCAAGTCAGTGCAATTACTTCCATGAGTAACGAGCATGTGTACTAATAAAGGTTGCATGGCTAGCATTAATACCAAATCCAAGAGCTCGAAGTCATGACTTCTATCTAGTGTTACAGAACCTGAACGTTGTAGGATTTGCACAGCTCCCCCCAGGTAACCCCAAATAAAGACAGAAATAATAGAATTATCTCTATTAACAACAAAAAATTGCTCCAGTGACTGATTTTTTTTTTCCACCCACCCCAAGACTGAATCACTGTGTGGAGTATGCCGTGTAGCTTTGCTGGAGTAGCTGGAGAGACAGGCACTGGAACTAGACAAAGCCCAGCAGCGTGCAAGAGAGCTTAAGTCATAAATATGTATGAGTTCATGTAAAAAATAAACCTGATATTAATATAACCAAAATCTGAGATGGAGAAGATCTGCTGCTGAGTCATGCAGAGCACTCTTTGACAAATGCCTCAGCTAGGAAATTATTCTGCATAAAGTTGAAAGCCTGCCACAAAACAAACACTTTCAAGTTCCACCCTAAAAAGCTGTGATGATACCATGGCCATTCTGATCCTGTTACTTCAGAGACATTAGCTCTTGCTGGCAAATTTCCTAGGCACTTTCCAGTAAATGGCACAGAAAATGGGTAAATAGGAAGAAGATGGGGGATTGGTGGAATTCCACTGCAGAGTAAAATTCAAATATTTTAAAGAACACATTCTTTGGGGTTACTTATCTGCTCACTTCGGTATGTGCTAATATTCATATGTAGCTTCTCTTTCTTTGGGTCTTAGACACAAACTTATTCATCTCTATCGGTCTAGGCACGTTTGAGGCTATTTCAAAGAATTTTCAGCAAAACACTTAAAATGCCAAATGAAATAAGCAAGGGAGCCCTTAGTTATGCAGGTTGTAGGGGATGCCAATAGTACTGATCATTTGAATTAATCTTATTAGGACTCTCTTATTTACAGTGGAAACATAAGACAGATTTTCAATGTCATGTATGAAGATTTAATGATAATAGAGTTATGGGCATTGTTTTGATCACCCTTCTGAATAATTGCAAAAACGCTGATGGTGTGGGGTTTTTTTTTTCAAACACAAATCTAACCAAATGTAGTAACAAGCTTTTTTTTTTCTTAAATATATGAAGGTCTGTACAGCACTGATTCAAACAGTCTTCTCTCTCTGAAAATTAAGGCGCTGTTTGTTCATGGCTTTGTATGTCAGCAGATGCAATAAATGTTGGCTTTGTTGGGAGTCATTGTGTACATGCGTTGCATCAGCAATTCAGTTAAATATTTTTAAATGGTCAGAACAGAGGCTGCTAAATAAAGAGGACAAATTTTAACTATAAAAGGAGGTTCACAGGCTTTCTTAAAACAGTAGACAAATACTCCTGTAGCTTTAGAGTAATCACACAATGCTTAATGGCGTCTGTTATTATAAACTTAACCTCTCAAAGTCTTCCAGAGTTGTATTTTAATGTTAGAAATTTACTGACTCTAGGATCCAAAATGCTATTTTTAAGCTGTACAGTATTACACTGCTAAATGCCCTGTTAGCCAGCCCTTGATTTTCTTGCAGTACTAGCCAAACCTGTCTATGTAGCAACTGTAGTAATGATTTAGACATGAGGAGGAATCTTGGGAATAAGCAAAGGAGGATTACAAATCTCTCAATTAAGTATTTCTTTTTAAAGTTAACATGTTCACAGTAAAAGAATAATGAGTAGGACCTTTCATTCGTCATCTTCCATTCCTTGTGTAGAGCCAGTAAGATCTGTAATTTCATAAAACACTAGATAAGGTTTGCAAACAAAAAAAATGCTAATTTGTAAATGGAAAACAGAATGTGTATACCAAAGCCTAGGGCAAACAGGCACTGGGAATCAACGAAGGAAAAAGTAACAAACGCATTTCCTGTGGGATGACGAAATGCTACACGCTTACATGGTTCTCAAGAATCAACCCCTCAACAGCTGAGGCTCCCCCTTCATTAATGCCAGCTACATGCATTACGGGGTCAACTGACAACGCAATTTTAATCTGGATCAAATGCGCGTGCACTACTGTATTTCTGTTTCTTCTGATATAACGAGTGCGGGATATAGTGTTGAAGCAGTTTTATACTTTCTGTTGACTCTAAGTTGATTGCAGGCAAAAAAACCGCCATCAAATCCATTATAAAGCTGGCCAGAAGAAAGCTATTGCTTTAAAACAATGCTAACACATTTTATGAGGTAGGACAAGTTTGCACCAGACCTGCAATTTTACTCTGTGTGCTGGTACCTTTTCTGATCCACCGTTAAGTACTCTGAAGCCAGATTTACCAAGCCATGTAACCACAGCCTGGCCTCTATACCTGTCTTTTCTTAGGCAGTTGTTAGCTGTAATGGTAAGAGCAATGCCAGTGATGCACATGGTCAAAAAATGAGTGTTCACTCCTTATTTCCTGCTTGGCATTATAATGATACTGAAATGGCTCCTCCAAAACTGGATATTATATGTTGTAGAAGTCTACAGTATGCGCCTTCTCTGCCTCAAAAAGTTTTTGAACCAAATAAGCAAGAAAAAGCATCTCCCAAATAAAAGACCTTTTTAAGATTAAAGATTACAAAACCGATTAAAACCATCCAACCTGCAAAATGTCTCAGTGGTGGTTTAACTACTTGGCTAAAATATGTGTTAAGTGCACTGAAATCTCTTGATGAGTTTGCCAGGTGATTTGGATGAGCAATACATGGAAAATCAGGTGTACTGTTTGAAGCTTTTTTTTTTTTTTTTTTTATTCATATTAGACATTTCTGATCAAACATAGATATTTCCCATAGTGAATAATAAAGCCTTTTTTCATAGGCAATTGGACAATTCTGATTTGTATAAAAATCTTTCCTTTTTAAGCCTGTGTAGCATAATCACAGACCCTGACAGTGTAATTGTAAAAATATAAGGTTAAAGATGCCATTTGTCTTTAGGAAGGAGCTGAGAGTCATCTGCTGCGACATCATTTCTCAGCTGTCCAGCAACATGATGTCCACAGCCAATTTGTACAGGACATTCATCTTAAAGCCTGGCCCAAGGCAGAAAAATAAATGAGCAGGCATTCATCATTTCATTTCAAGACATTCAAAGAAATCTCCCCATAGGTGTCAGATATTGAAGGCTGGACTCTTGGCTCCCTTGCAGACAGTGAAAGTTTTACTGCTGACCTCAGTGAGGCATTGAAATCAATATTCCAGTCTACGCTAAGGAAAGAGAAGAACCATTACATTCACGACTGGGCAGGGCTCTTCTGGTCATCCTGACTTTTGATTCCCATTCAGGTCTGGTGTCCCTGTTAGGTAGACACACATCTTGGGACTCTGTTGACATGGAAAGGCGGATAACATGTACAGGTACTTGTCAGAGAGGTGTGTGAGGCCACAGCAGTGGACCTGGTTGGGTGTGGGAACCAGAGTGAATCCCTCAGCTGCACAATGCAAGGACCCCGCGCTAAGGTCTCACAAGGAGACCTGTGCCTGCCTATAGACATACATGGGATCTAGGAGGAAAAAAAAATGTATTGAGAGTCACAATCTTATACTTTAAATATTGGGATACTAGATATGGAGCTATCTCAGTCTCACTGGGGGTTTGCAAGGAAGGGTCCTGAAACAGAAAAGGGCTTTGTGAAGTGATGAGCAATTAGTTGTAATAAGTAATTTACTGTAGTGATCCAAGAGTCTTATGTTTATAAAGGATCCACTGATGTTTAAATACTATTTTTATTGATGTAACAAACAGCAAATACTAAAAGGTGCTCTCAGATCTGAGCAGAAATTGATGCTGAATGAGGTTACTAACCTGAAATATATCTTAAGAGTATTAAAGAGGTTTCAAACTGAAGTTGCAGTCAGGAATTCAAACTGCAGCTTGTTATTAAAGATGTTGGTTTCCTGATGTCTGCTACGCTACTTACAAAGAACAAGTGCTGGCTACTCTATCTCTGCATCGCAAAAACATTTACAGATGATTATAACAGGTCTGTCCATTTTTCGTTGCCAACGGCCAGGTTATTTCCTACTGAGACAAACTATGTAAAGGCTAGAACTTCTTACAGTTACCATTTGGTATTTCTCACTGAAACCTTTAGTGCAGAGGATGGCTGGGATTTGCGGCTCTACGAGTTACACTCCTCTGCATCCATAGGGTCATCACACAAAACCTGAACCCTCCTGACAGCCTGTGGTGGCTGGGGAGGCCTCTGGGGCTTCTCTGCTTTGCTCCAGAGCTATCCCCAAGCAAGGCTCCCTCTTCACTTCTGCTCTTACCGAATCCTCCCTTGAACCCACCAAGTGCAGATTTGCTAGCTTCTTTAGCATGCCTTTCTTCCCAAATCTATTCCTGTCCTTTCTTTGTGATACCACTGGGAACATCTCCTTCCTCCACAGCAGTTTATATCTTTCTCTGAGAGCTGAGCTGACACAGGGACAGATCCCAGGGGCTGTCCCCCCATGGCAGCACGCCTCCATCAAGTGACCACGTCCATCAAGTAACCCACCAGGGGAGTGAGACTGTCACAAAATAAATCCCATTTCCTTTCCATATACCAAAGGAGATTTCCAAGACCTACAGCTGACAGCAATACTTTTTGCAGCAATGGCAGCCCAAGAAACAAAAAGCCAGTCATCCAATGCCAGGCAAAGATGCTGAAAGCAAGCTATTATCGCCTGATGGAGCAAATGTGTCCCAGCAGTCCCTGCTTTAGCAGAGGATCTCTGGGCCATCCCACCCTTCCACCTCTACCAGCACAGCCCAAAGGGCAGATCGCATGATGATTACTAGTGCCTTTTTAAAGCATCTTTTAGCATACCATTTATCTGGAGATTATTTTTGTGTTGTTTATCCCCATTGTCCTTAGCAATTTGCATTTAATGAGTAGACTACATGTATTTTTATGGCTGATGTTTCACAGCAGCGAATAAAAAATACTTAACTGCATCTGGGCAGCGTGCAAGTGGATCCTAATCCTACGTTGAACCAGTCCTGGAAGGAGTGTTTTCTGTCCTTTCCTCCTGAGAATGAAGCTTAAGCTGCCAGAAAGGCCTGCTGAGGAAAGAAAAGATCATTAGCCACTGTGGATGAACTTGGTCTCTTTGAAGAGACCTGTTTGCTGCAGACTTCAGGAGACTGAGGATGTTATGCCTTCTGTTACAAAAAGCTGTGATGGTTGAATAGCACCCAACAAATCACTGAGATGTCATGTCAGCAACCTCAGCTTAGCAGACAGCGTAGTCGAGAAGGCATCACATTCAGCATTCAGGCATCTCCTGGCAAAGTCTTCCTCTCTCCAACCTGACCGCTCAGCATGTCAGTGTTGTTTTACATCACCTTTGCTTTCAGCTACATTCAAACATGATGAAGTCTGGTAATGCATGTGTTTTTAGCATCATTATACAATTGCTACACATGCAATTGCTAGTTCATAGGGTACTTTTTTTCCCGCTCTTCCCCCTGCCTCCTAAGTGTCTGCTTGCAGCAGAAACTAACTCCATTTTCCAGCAGCTAAGGAAGGCTGTGGTGGGACAGGAGAAGACCTGCTGACCAGCAACACGTCATGTAGTGTCAGAACTGGAGGAGCATGTGGGGAAGAACTCTGCACAGAGTGAATGAGAAGGGATTTTTAGGGGAAATAACAGAAAGCATTGATAGTAACGAACATGCTTCAATCATTCACTAACAGAACTGGCCTAACACGTCCTCCTCCGTGGAGGCCCGGTAGCCTCTTTTGCATTTGTGGAGAAATTAACAAGTTGAGAGCCTGATGCAATTAAATAAGTTGGATGTAATAACAAAATTCAGCCATATTATACTCTTATAATACACATACATACACAGAAGGACTAATTTAAGGGGATATAGGCTGTCTTAACTTTGGCATTCTCCACCAGTTGAAAACTTGACCATTCGGCATTGATAACAATCTTTCAGTCTAGTATTTTTTATGCAATTAGTACACAAGTACACCCATCAGTATATCTGTCTACATTTGAAACAACTAGATACATTTTTTTCCTATGTCACATTGAAATCTTTTTATCTATTCACTTTGCTCTGCCTTTGGTAATCCCTAGTCAACAACAGAATTTATTTCTCACCTCAGACCCATTCACCCTCTTTCCAGGAAGCTGTCAAAAACCTTCAAATTTACTCTTATTACTCCTTTTTCCTTATTCCACTGTCCTGTTGACACACAGTCCTATGCTCACAAACCAGGGTAAACTGCTGTATGTGCAGCTTGTCCAACACCTGTCGTGGTTTAACCCCAGACACCAACTAAGCCCCACACAGCCGCTCACTCACTCCCCCCGGTGGGATGGGGGAGAGAATCGGAAAAGTAAAAGTGAGAAAACTCATGGGTTGAGATAAAGACAGTTTAATAGGTAAAGCAAAAGCCGCACACGCAAGCAAAGCAAAACAAGAAATTCATTCACTGCTTCCCATCGGCAGGCAGGTGTTCAGCCAGCTCCAGGAAAGCAGGCCACCATCATGCGTAATGGTTACTTGGGGAGACAAACGCCATCGCTCCAAACGTGTGTGTCCCCCGCATCCTTGGCTTGGACTTATCCACAGACTGCACTCCCTAAGGGGCGTACCTGCTCCAAGTGGAGCCTTATCTATGCACCACAGTCTCTCCAGGGGTATATCTGCTGTGGCGTAGACTCATCCACAGCCACAGTCCCGTTGAGGAGCACCTGTTCCAGCGTGGCCTTCTCCATGGGCCACAATGCCGTCAGAGATATACCTGCTCCAGCATGACCTTACATACAGCCACAGGCCCTTCTGAAGTAAACCTGCTCCAACATGGCCTTATCCATGGCTGCAGTCCCTCCAGGGGCGTACTTGCTCTATCGTGGGCTTATCCACGGCCACATGTTTTGAGGTGCTCCAGCATGACCTCATGCACAGCCACCAATGCCTCAAGGTGCACCTGCTGCAGCATGGACTTATCCACAGCCACAGATGCTTCCAGGTGTTCCTTCTCCAGCATGGACTTATCCTTGGGCCACAGTCCCTTCAGAGGTATACCTGCTGCAGCACAGACATAACCACGGCCACAGGCACTTCAAGATGTACCTGCTCTGGCGTGGCCTTATCCACGTCCACAGACACTTCGGGGTGTCCTGTTCCCGTGTGGACTCATCCACAGGTCACAGTCCCTTCGACTCAAGTTCACACTGGAGTTCCAGCCCATCCAGTACAGCAGCACAGAAACAGCAGCGATGCCAGCCCAGGCGCATGGCCACTGCTGTTATCAAAATGTTCCCAGGCACAGCAGAGTAAGATGATAAGCAGTACAGCACTACAGCACTACAGCACTACAGCACTACAGCAAGCAGCAAAAGCAAAAAGCAGCCACTAACAAGCACTGGACTCTAATACACAGTAAGACAAGCAAGCCCCATGGCAAGCATAGATGCCTGCTGATTAATAGCTAAACAGCAATAACAGCTATAAATTCAGTCTAGAACATTCCAATCAAACCTGTTGTTATCTCAAACCCTTCAAGCCCCACGTTGGGTGCCAAAAAGGACTGTCGTGGTTTAACCCCAGCTGGCAACTAAGCACCACACAGCCAGTCGCTCACTCCCCCCTGGTGGGGTGGAGGAGAAAATCAGAAGAGTAAAAGTGAGAAAACTCGTGGGTTGAGATAAAGACAATTTAATAGGTAAAGCAAAAGCCGCACACGCAAGCAAAACAAGGAATTCATTCACTGCTGCCCATGGGCAGGCAGGTGTTCAGCCAGCTCCAGGAAAGCAGAGCTCCATCACGCATAGCGGTTACTTGGGATGGCAAAACACCATCACTCCGAATGTCCCCCCATCCTTCTTCTTCCCCCAGCTTTATATGCTGAGCATGATGTCATATGTTGTGGGATATCCCTTTGGTCAGGTGGGGTCAGCTGTCCCGGCTGTGTCCCCTCCCAACTTCTTGTGCCCCCCCAGCCTCCTCGCTGGTGGGGTGGGGTGAGAAGCAGCAAAGGCCTTGACTCTGTGTAAGCACTGCTCAGCAGTAACTAAAACACCCCTGTGTTATCAACCCTGTTTTCAGCACAAATCCAAAACACAGACCCATAGCAGCTACTATGAAGAAGATTAACTCTATTGCAGCCAAAACCAGCACAACACTGCTACAGAGCTAAAGGCAAAATTGGGGGTGGGTTTCCTCCAGCCCAGGAATTATTTTGCCCTATCCCATGCTAGAATTCGATTGCCTACCAAAAATGCTTCTCTTCTTTGAACTTTGGTGTAAAGTTCAGGACAAATCCATCTGCAGAACAGTGATTCCTAGAAAGGTACGAAACCAAGAAATCTATCATTTTTCCAAATTATAGCCATACTAGGAAGATGTGAGGAGTAAGATGCAGGGGGTTCCTATAACTAGCTAAAAAGGTACTGAAGTCTTTCTGGGCTTGCTGCAGCACACAAGCTGTGAGTCACAATTCCCAAGGCTTCCAGTTAACAACTAAAAGGGAGAAATGATCGATATAATTTTTCTCAGTGAGTGATTAAGACTGCTTTTAACAATGCAGTCATGCATGCTATGTACTAAACTCAAACTATGTAAGTTACTTGGAAGAGGAGCATCTTCTTTTCTCAGTTCAGAAGCCAGAGGGATTAACCAGTGCCCCATGAGCATGGCTGATGAGCATGTAGAAAGAGAGGAGAGGAAATACTGGCTACTTTTGTCCCTGTCCTCACATCTGCAGTGCTCTTCTCATTAAAGCAAGAAAGAAATGGGGGAATTTTGTATTCAGCAGTGACATTGTTTTAGTCATACTTTGTCAAGTCTGACACCAGAGCTGGCTGCTGGCAGCTGCTGGCAGCTCCCTCCTCTGCCCTGCAGTCACAGGCGCCTGCATCCAGCCCGGAGCATGACCTTCCTGGCCGTGCTGAGCAGCCTGAATAGCAACACGAGCTGCTTTGCACACCACTTTCTGATGTTGCCCTGGCACATACCTGGGAAATTTGTTCATCCCGATTTTTGTGGTTATTGCCTCTTCTGAAATAAAAAAAAAAAACAAACAGTTGTAGGTAGAACTGGCAAAAACGACTATGACAATAATGTATTTTTTCTTATTTGAACCACATTGTTGCTGAAATGAAATTTATAACAGCTCCTCCCAACTTTCCATCATCTTAAGTTTGCTAATGATAATCTTCCTTTTTAAGATGAGGTCATGCGTACAGTAAAGAATATGCCACTCCCAAGCCTTTTTAGGTTTAGGTAGCTCTATATTTTAAGGCATTCTTTGCAACGTGCTGGTGGTGCAATACAGTAGCGTGATGGCATAACCATCTGAAAGGTAATGCTGGGATTTCTTACAGTCTTCTTCCTGTGAGAAGAAATGATGCCAAAGCCTGCACGCAAAACATTTCCAACAAGTGGAAATTGATGTTGCTGTCTTTTCATCATGATGCAAGTTTAATTTATGGGCACGTACAAAGCAATTTTTTTTCTGAAGAGACTGATCAAAACTGACACATGCAAGACTGACATCTCTTTCCCCTTTTCTTAGAGCCCAAATATCAGATACAAGTATAACTTAATGTGGAACTCATTTTGCATGCTTCTAACTGCAGTCTCATGTAATAATCATTTGGACACGCTGTACTCAGAAAACTGGCAGCAATTCCAAGATTGACGTATGTGACAGACCTCTGGCACGAGCTTAAAGACGTTCGGTATCTGCAATGCTAGTATAGATACAACACCCTTGCATCCAAACATATCCACCACACTATTCCTAAGCACACATGTCCTGGATTCTACCAATTTCATAGAAACTCTGCATCACTCATCCCTGGGCTAAGCCTTTGTCTCAGTGTTTCTCTCTCTGCTTTCACTTAGTCTTTCTTTTGACCTAATCCTGGCTACCCCTTTTTGCCCTTCACCTCTCTTCTCCTCTGTCACAGGTTGCCTCCTTGGCTGCCACAGCACCAGCTATTTAAGCAAAATGATTCATCTTCCCTCTTACTCATGCCTCTCTTTTCTTGAAGACATCTGGGCGGGATGAAAGCCGATGCAGCCTCCACATCCCAGGACAACCCTGACCCACGTGAAGCAGTCGCAGCTCTAAGGGGTGATAAGCAACCCCTGTCAGTCCTCCCCTCCCCAAACATATTTGAGCAATACCCTGCCCTGAACGTGGCCTACCCTCAAATCTCCTGTGCTGGTTGGTATTTATTACTAGCCTTCTGTTACCTGAATCCCTTCTTATTTCACCTTGTTGAGTGCAGAGTATGCTTCCCATAACGATGGAGTGGAAAACAGTCTCTGTACGTGCCTGTCTAGCTGAGTTCCTGATGAAAAGACCACAGGGATTTTGGTTTATATTATTAAATATGTAAGGGTGCTTAAAGCCTTGGCTACATAAATTCCATACATAAAATTCCAAACATACAATTTGAAGCAAATATATTACTCCTGAAGAAAGAAGTTCTTTGAAAAAAATTAAGATTTTTTTTTTTTTGCAATTCAGAAAGATGATATTTTGGTCTAAAACAAGGATAATTTTTGTGGTTTTGAAGGTCAAAAAAAACTCTCTTGAAAACCACACAATTGAACTGAAACATGGCCAAGGTTTCTTTTCATTAAATAGTGGAATATATTGAACAAAAGAAGGATCTTCTGTGAAAATATCATCTTCTGTCAAAAAGTTTAAATCTCCTGAATCTCCTGAATAAATGCACAGCACATATTGGACACCAAATGAAATCATCCTCATTATATCTATGTATATAAACACTGAAGAGCAATTTATTCCATATAAAAACAGAGCATTATCAATTCTCTATATGAGGTGTTATGTAACTTGCATTATTTTTTCTTTCACCATTATGCTTCAACTGTCACCAGAAGCTTCAAAGACAAATAAATCATTAGTCATTTAACTGGTGATATCTAGTACTCATGTTTGTCATCTCTGGCAGGGTTTTGCTTTTAAGCTTAAGTTAAAGCAATTCATTTGTGTCCTAAGTGACATAAGTATATAAACTTCATTGCAGCAGATCTCTGATAATGCTGAACACAGAGCAAGGTCATACCTTGGGAAGGAAAAGTGAGCCCCATGCTGAATGACTGCTAAGATTATTTTTTTCTGTAACTCAAGCAAACTTGTATGTTGCTCTTCTGACACCTCCTTGGAAATGGCTGCATCATTTTAGCTAAAACATTTCCTGCCTTCTCCCCTCAGCTCCCCACAAGAAACAGCCAGAGGCTTTTATTTAGCATTGAAAACATCTGAACAATTTATTCACATTTAAGAAAGTGTGGAAGAACTGAAAACAGTATAATTTAGCAGAAAGAGCTGGGCAGTCTTTTCCTAGGAGTGACACCTGTGCTCTGCATAATGGAAAAATTGCCATTTTTCTTTATCAGTAATTCAGTGAGATTGTTACTCTGCCACTCTCTGAAAGGTCATCTGTAACGATTAATAAATAACTCACCGATGTGTCAGTTCTTCCCTAAAGTGTTATTTCAGCCGCTGCAGGGGAATTCCCTCTGATATCCGTGCCAGAGCAAAGGTACGCTGGCAGCTGAAGTTTCACAAAGGGGAACTTCAGCTGCAAGGCCAGCTTGGGAACGTCTGTCGCCCATCCCTGCTTTGCCTCCAGCTGCCTCTTCACACTCAGGCTGCTCTGCAACTGTTGTTGGGGCCGTGCTGTAAAGCAGGTCACTGAGCTGATCCAAGTTACAAATAATCTGTTTTATTTACAGAGTTTCTTTTCTTGCCAGAATGATGCCAGAAACCACAGTGCTGGTGCAACTGGGGAGGCAGGGCCCTGGGACAGAGAGGAGAGAAAAGCAGTCAGGATAGCAGGCACTGGGAAGGAAGCGAGCCGGGGTTCATGGAAGTGCCGGCTCAGAGGGTGTCTCTTCCACTAATACGGGTAGAATGCAGTCAGAAGGGTGTTATCATAAACGATGAACAAACAGAAAGTTCACACACAAAAGGATCATGCATTGGTTTAAAAAAGACTAAACAGTGAAAATTACTCAATATGTGACTTCTGCAGAAAAACTAGCTATAAACATACAGGTGTTGGAGAATGTGTATATATACACACGCACATGTGTACACACACATACACACACAAAAATTATCTCTAAACTTAAAAGAAATGCAAAATATGTCTCACTTAGAGTTTTTGCCAGCCTTCAAAGCCTGCATGCAACTCTGATCCCCTGGATGGCCGGTTCATGAAAGCAACAACCAGGAAAGCCTATAGAGGGAGCAGGTCGCCTTCTTTTCCTGAGTGACAGAACCTCAAGTGACAATCCTGAGAGAAAGGAGAGACAAAGGCAGAGAAAGGCATGAAAATGTCTTAGGGAGCAGTCCCAAGGACCAGCGAGTTACCCTGCAAACAGGGGGAGCAGCAGCAGCACCTGCCTCTCAGGGCATGGGCAAGAGGGCTGCAGATCCACATCTACTGTCTTTTCCTCCTTCCCTCTTCTTCAGGTTCACACCTGAGCCCCACAAGGGATCAAGAATCTCTCAGTGTTTTCCCCCTTCTGCAGTCGCTGGGGTGTCCTGGCACTCCAGCACATTGCAGGATGGAGACGTGCTTGTTTAGAAATTGAGCAGAATTTCATCTTCCAACACCTACAGCCAAAGTAATAGAGCACTGCCTAGAAGTAAGGGAAGAATGCACTAAGCAAATCCTGGGATTTCCTGTTGAACAAAAAGAATAACTCAAAAATGTATAACTGCATGTCACAGACAACAAAAAAGAAGCAGTATTAAGCAGAACTAATATTAAAACTGCATTCAGAAGACAGAATATACAGAAGTATCAAAGAGTTAGTCACTGTCAGTAGAGGCTACGTGCCTGAATCGAACATTATGTTTATTCTAATTCACAAGTGCATACACAAAAATTTCTAAAAATCTTTAACCCATGTATACCTGTATTGTAGGTCCAGAAAGCTGGTAGTTAGTTGTACGACTGTAAAGCCCAGAAGGCCCGGCCCAGTCAGAATTGCATTTGCTGAGCATGACACAAATCTGTACCAAAAGCCTTTGCCTTACCATGTTTATTATAGTCCAACAAATGAGAGGACAAGATTTTTTTTCTTTTTCTTTTAGAAACAGATAGGGAGCTGTGACCAAAAGAGTTTAACAGAAACTGGATCTTATCAAACAAACCCAGATTCAGCCTTTGAGATCAAAAGACTAGCAACTAAAAAATACCTGTTTGGGAGCAATGACTTTCGCACGATGCTTGGGTGAGTAGTATATGTGTTCTCAGCTTAAAAAAAACAATTACAAATGAAAAAATGGTGCGCAATTTACGGCAAATACACATGCGTTATTTACTGTGTTGCACCTGTGAGTTCTCTTTGTAGAAAGACTGGCCACCAGAGTGTGCACCAGCTAACTTACGTTTCTGTCAAAATCTAAGAACTGGCATAAAGCATACAATATTTATACATTAAAATTATACTAAGAGCTCTTCCCCCACACACACTACGGTCTAATAATACTTTAGCATTTGTCTCCTGGGGAGCGAGAGCAGGTCTTAGGTTTGCAACATAAATAGTTAAGCACAGATCATGCAGCAGTAAAAGAGAAAAGGAACACTCTCTGCCCTTCAATTCCCAGGCACTGCAGCACAAGGCATTAAAAAAAAGATAATATTACTTTTCCTCGGCTAACCCATATAACATGTTTCATCTTTTGATACGGGTTTGCCTTTTTTTTTTCCTTGCATCATTAGAGAGAGGCCATTTGAGGAATATATTCTGCACAGTGATGTGATTCAGCAACTTTCTGGAAAACATAAAGGCAGCCCATTTTTCGGTGCACTAATGAAACACAACTGGCAATAATTTTCTTTGAACTAAGCCTAACTGGAAGCAGGCGATGTACCATGTAAGCTGAAGCTCAGTGGTCTTGGATCACAGTGTCATTTTTCATGTTTTTTTATATGATTGAATATGAGCTGAACATACTCTGCTGCTCCAACCAGGCCAATGACAACAAATACATTACTGTACGAGCTGTTGTGTTACCAAGAGCGGCTCAGCAAATACGTTTTCCTTTTTATCCAAATTCTAGGTAGCTTTTGTCCATACCAACACGTGAGACCGCTGTTTCTGAGCATTCCCAAGGGCATATCCGCAGAAAGGTTATCCTGTGGTTCCACGAGGGTGAAGTCCCCTGTCATGAGATTGCCCTGTCATAACTTTTTTCACACAAGGACATTGAATGGTACTTAATAACACCACTGTAGAAACACTATGTAATTTTGGATATTTGGTTTTCTTTACCCAGAAGTGCTCCAAGTCTGGGAAATGAGATCAGGATCAAAAAGCATTTGCCATAAGAGGAACAAAATCCCCCTCAGTGACACACAGGGTAGTCAAAAGAGTTTAGGAAGCCATAGTGCCCTGGTGCTTCATGGGCATGTTTCCCAGCAAAAATATCCTAATACAGAGATCTTTGTCTGTTTAGCCTGATAGAAGAGTCCTATCTCCAGGCAGGCACAATGTGGTAGCCCCGGCAAGCGATCAGTGCCTGAGCTGGGATGTGCTGCGTGTCCTGTCTTAGGGCACACGCTGCTTTTTCTCCAAGCAAGACATGGGAGCGACGGGCAGCATCTGTCCCACGTACCGCCACAACCCCTCCTGCCCCGAGCCACAGGAGAGCTGCCATGGCAGCTCTGCAGCCGGCAGCAACCACAGCTTGTGAGGAGCGGGTCCCACCCCCTCTGCAAACCAGTCTGAAGATGAAAAATGCTGCATAAGTGCCAGCCGTTATTGTTAATGGCAGAGCTGCATGGGGACGTTTGCACGCAGCGCCTGTGGGCTTGGCTAACCACTAACCAGCGTGGAGCCTTTACTCTTAGAAGCACCAAGCAATATTCCCCAAACATATTGCCATTTGCAAAAGTAAGAGTCATTTTGACAACAAAGTCTTCTAGTGACTAAGTGGCCAGTGTGTTGCTGGCATTAAATAGCTGGCAGAATTTCTATCATCATAAACATTGCTATCAGGCCATTGTATCTTAGCTGTAAAAACTTGCTCCAGGCTGGTATTTGGCAAACAAGACCCAGCAAGATAATCCTTTTTTAAAGACATTATCCTAGTCAAGTAATCTACAGACATGTAAATCAAAAAGTCTGCAAGTGTGGGCCCCACTGACACCTTGGCTGATTCTTCTCTGCTGATGCTACAGGCATCAGGGGAAGTGAGCACCCGGCCATCCCAAAGCACTTGCTCTGGGGCTTTCTTTTTACCTCCAGATGCCCTGAACGGTTCAGATAAAAATGCTGGGGAGGCCCAGGGCAGAGCAGACAAGCTGCAGTCAGTGACAAGACACAGAGAAAAGTTTCCCCAGGAGAAAAGCTCATCTCCTGGGAATGCACACACAGCAAGACACTGATGATCTTGTTACACAGGTGAAGAGCAGCTGCTGGGAACCCCCACAGTCCTACCTGGCCATACACGTGCCTCCTTCCACATCTGGAGTAGCCAACTTTTCCATATAAGTCAAAGAAAAATTGCACCTATTTCTATCTCAGAGGAAATGTCTGCTGTTGCTTCAAAGCTAAACCAGCTTCTTGGTCATCATGTCATATTGCTGCACTGTCTACACAGTCCTCTTGTTTTGAACCACATCTGACAAATGCTTTGGTGGAAAACGTCTCATCCACCGGCCCTTCTGAATGGAGATTTCCAGATCTGTGCAGAGTATCCTCAGGAAAAATAAGTAGTTAAATGCAACAGGGCCTGGAAAACTCGGCACTGAACAAATGTTAGCAACTCTTTATGTATCCATGTTAACGTATTCAGGATTTATAGTCAGAAATACTCTTTTCATTGATTTCATTATTAAAAGTCTGTTACAGCTAACGTTTTTTTTAAATGCTGAATCTCATTTCCCAATGTCCTGAGGGAACAATGGCCACAACAATAAAATTAGGAACCCATTACTGAAGATAAAATTAGAATAACTAAGCTCAACACTATACAGGGAAAATGCAGTGTTAAAATGTATGAGGTAAAATGTTTTCTAACTATCTCAATGTTAAGCTTCATTTTGTCCTTGGAATGAGCAAGGGCAGAAATTTGTGACAAGCTACCACGTTATTAAACACAACTGTGTTTTGTGCAAGTTACATGCTAAATCAGTATATTTTCTCAGTATAGTTAAGGCCAAAGAGGCTTAATAAGATATTTTTAATTAATTTTTAATTAACAAGACTTTTTTTAAAATGCATTTAACCTTCCCTTCCTTCAAGATTGTGATTCAGGAAAGTACTGAGAAAATAGATGGTTTACTTTTCAGTCCTGCTTACACAGGAAACCTGGAGGGATATCTCAAGTGAAAGAGATTCTTCAGCAAGCGTGGAGAAGTCACTGCTTATCGCACCTACCACCTCCATGGCAAAAGCAGCAGAAGGCGACAGGTATCCACCTATCTGTACTAGGACAACTACTCAGAAAGTACTTCGTAGTGAAATTTCCTACCGTAGGTAGGACTCACGCTTCAGAGCATACGTACTACCATGCCCTGGATTAGACTTGGCTTCCCTTATCACTCCTGAACAAGTATCTTCATGAGACAGACATTCTGACAGTTCTTCCTCACAATCACATTGAAAAATGCATTCCCTTTTTTTTCCAGGAGCAAAAAAAGAAACCGCATATTTCTAAAACCAGAACTGTGTCATAATATCCAAAATGGGATAAGGGGGGCGGGGGGTTGTTGCGGTCTGCTCTTTCTTCTCCCATTAGGTAACTCCCCCTTCCTCCTCCTCTTCCAGCCTCAAACACGTAGCTGTCATAAACTCTTTAAGGGAATATTGTCAAATGCATTCACCAAACATTCTGACACTGATGAAAAAGAACCATTCAAATGAAAAAAATAGGGTAATCAAAACACTCTGTTTTGAGCATTGCTTCACGTTAGTGGACAGCTCATTTGCTATTCCTGGGTATTAGAGTCAAGCTCAGCGCTTTTGCAATAGATATTTTTAAATAAAGGTTAAACAACATGTTTGTCTTATGTTACGTACTCGAAATGTCTGTGGAAAGAAACAAGCACACTCTTCTTATGGTAGTGTCTATAGGTCTTGAAACGAGCAGACAGACCAAATACACACGGGTTTCACAAACTGTTCTCCAGTGAAAATCTACACATATGAGCTGACTCCTTATCTCCACTTCAATCAAATGAGCTTATTGTTAAAGTTTTACAAAGCAACCCAGCAGCAAGGTGAAAGATGAAGAGAT
Source organism: Nipponia nippon (assembly GCF_047370975.1). Classification (NCBI taxonomy): domain Eukaryota; kingdom Metazoa; phylum Chordata; class Aves; order Pelecaniformes; family Threskiornithidae; genus Nipponia; species Nipponia nippon. The sequence goes on from NW_028262347.1 coordinate 50,517,942, forward strand.
TATTGAATAATAGATAAGAATATTTTTAGTCAGCTCAGATGTATTCATGTATCTGAGAAAGCACCAGGAAAAAGCCCTCAGAGAGACACTGGCTGAACTCCAGCAAAAGCAACCCGACCGTCAGCACCCCGCGAGGGCCACGGGCTCCCTGGGGCCGGGCTGCTGAGGGGTCCCCATGGGAGGTGGCAGGGCAGAGCCCAGAACAGGGCTGCCAGGGGGCACCGGGGCACCTGAGGCAGCCCCAGCCCAGGGCACTGGGCACCTCCCTGAGGATGGGGACATGGACTCATGGGTGGGCCCAGCTCGGGGGGCTCATGGCCGGGCAGGGCTGTGGGGAGCTGGAGACTGTCCCTGCTGCAGCATCACTGGGGCAGGGGCCAACAGCGGGGTCCTGGGCTGTGGGTAGGGTGAGGGGAGCCCCGGAGGGCTGGGCAGGGGCAGTCAGGGCTGGGGGTGTCCACATGACACCAACACTGACGTGCAGAGGTGCAGAATTAGTGGTGCAGAAAAAGTTCCCAATCTTTCTGCTCCTGGAATTGATGAAGATAATATTTTTGCTTCCTTTTCACTCATAGCTTCATAAGCCCAGCTATCCTGTCCTTAAATTTGCAGCAGCTGGAACTCTAAACCCCTTCCCAAGGTCATTGCTTCCCATCACATTTCCTACAATGCTGTTAAATGCAGGGGCAACAAAGAATTTGTAAGGCTCTGGAAGGGACCTTCCCCACACGCAAAAGCAGGAAACTACCAAATTGTCTGATTCCAGCGCTGTCCTGCTTCTTACCCTGCATCCCTTAACCAAGCAAAGATCATTGCTCTCTTACTATTATATATATATATTATTATATGCTTTTGGTCTGAAGAGACAAAGATTTTTAAAAGATCTTTTCACTGCCTGAGCCAGCCCTCTCCCTGTTGTCTTTCTCTTTTAATGAAGATCACAGAGCGGTTGACATCTTTGATCTCACCACAGATCCTGAGAGCCTCTGAAGAAGTGGAGGTATAATAACATCATTCACTTAAAAGCTAGGGAGATACTGACTGAAACTCCAACTACTGAAATAAAGTACCAGCGAATAATGAAGAGTCACTTGGATATTCAGAACTTCATTCATTAGAAAACACTTCTGAAAGGAACTGGTTCATGTGTCCCTGGGAACGCTAATACAAGAACCGCCATGCTAAATCAGACTTGGCATTTAGTCTAAAATCCAAGTACTTGCACAGTCCATCCTCCCACAACACCGACTGCAGAGCAGAAATGCCCTTATCTTACCTCGTGTATAACTATAAGACTACATGCAATAGTGGGGTAGAAAATCTTTTAAAAGACAGAGTAAACAGGGAAAACTTCTCTGTAGTATGTAAGAAGTACAGCCCATTACAACATAATGGTATGACTACCCCAAAAATACTGCACAGTGTGAAAAGACCCAAACTTTGGTCTTTGGGGGCAGAGACAGCCATCAACGTGCAGCACCATGGAGCTCAGCGCTGCCTAATTTACCTTGATTCTCTGACAGGAAATTTTTGGTGAACTCCTTGCCCCCCTAGCTAGACTCCTGTAGGCAGCTGAGCTAACAAGTTCAAAATTAGCTTGATGTGTCTAAGTTATATCTTGAGTCCTGGAGAAAAAGAGCAGATATGAAGTGGTGCTTGAGACTGCAGCAGAGACATAGCCCAGCATCTTTGGACCCCTGTCCAGCAGAGTGTTTCAGCACACGTGTAGCTATAAGACTCTGAATAGACTCGGCAACTGCATTAACTTAATAATGGTGAAGCATGTTGTGAGCTCCCTTCTGGACAGGGAGTTTTCTCTGAAGGGTTTTATAGAAGGCAGTAGAGCCTCAGGAAGCAGAGAACAACAGTTATTCAGTTTCTCTCCCCTCCACCTGGATGCATTGGAACTAGGATGTTTTGGCATAAAACCCAGGCATATAAAAGCAAATGCCAGAGCCCATCGAAGGCCCAGCAAAGTCAGTTTTGGACAGGAGTGGGCAGGTACAGAGAGGACACTTGTCCCAAGGCCAGACAAGCCCCAGTGCCAGGTGACAGAAGTCAGGGTGAACACTGGCAACATGGGACAGGGAGCCCCACGTCATCTTTCTGTGAGGACTTGGCCAGGCTATTGTGCCATTGCAGTGTGCAGGGCCCAGAAGGCTGCTGCAAGTAGCACAGCTTAGTAAGAAAATAGTGGTAAATAAATCTGTGGGTTATATTCTCCTTCTGGTGACAACCCTTTTCAAAAGAAAGCCACAACAAGCACCTTCAAGAGAAGAAAACCACATAAGAACTCCTCACAGAATCCCAACCTGTACCCATGCACACACACAAACACACAGACACCAGTGTATTTATCCAAAGCAACCTCACATAGGATCTCACTTCAGATCTTGCAGATCACATGGGAGTGGAGAGTCATCCACATGCAGATCCACTGCTTTTGCAGCTGTTTTGATCTACCATCTGCATCTTCCACTTCCCAGCTCCCTCAAAGTGAAGTTTCAGAGTGACTGAAATACTGAATATCTCCCTGCCTGCAGACTGCATCATTTGGAAATGGCTGTGTTAGCTGATCTTCACCCCCTGTAATTGCACCATTTGACATTTGAAGCTGTGTTTTTATTTCTGGGGAATAATGCACATGCCTCAACTCCCTTCTCAGATGTGTCATCCCACTGCTATTCCTTTCTTCTTTAATCTACAGTTTGGGATTCTTTTAAGTGAACACTGCCAATAAAGCAGTCCCCACTTTCTCCCACTCCCACATCTTCTCCCAGATTATCTGTTGTACTGTGCCATCATAAATATTTGTGTGGCTACATGGTGAACCAGATCAGGGAACTGATCCAGCTGAAAAACAGCCCCTGGGAAAAAAAATATGCCGTTTTTCCAATATAGTTCCCCACAAGGTCATACAAATGCTTGTGCTGCAATTGTAAGGAGGTTTCTGTAAGGACAGGAATGACTGACTGAGAGAAGGAAGGGGGAACAGCCTGCTTTTTTAAGCAGCTCTGCTGGCCTTAATGTGGTGCCATGGTTTGGCATTTGCTTTCACCAGCATTTGTCCCCAGAAAGCAAAAAGAAACCCCTGTTTTGGGGAGTAAACAGGCACAGACCTACTGAAGGCTCCTCCTGAATGCCCAGGGAAAGGTTCTTTGCACAGCAATATCTAATTCTTGCCTGCATTTGAGGCCAAGTCCATAATCTCCAAGACAGTGTCGTTACACCTGAAGAAGAGCTTTCTCCTATCAACAGCAAGCTCAGGGATCCTTTGAAGTCAACTGCTAGCACTTCAGAGGCAAACAGCCTATTTCTCCTTCTCTCACTTTCTCCAGATTTGAGGACTGATGAGACAGAATACTGCCTGGTTACCTGTTCCACAGCTCTATATTGTAAATGGGAGGAAAAAGTCTGGAAGCACTACCATTTGATTGCATTTTATCAAAAAGCCTTTTGAAAACAGCTCACCTCCCCATTTAATAATTTCTAATAAACTAAGCCTAAAACTAGAGTCAGAAAGTCCTGACACTAATTCCCTCAATTTCACTTCTTTTTGTCTCATTTTCTTTCTTCACAATAAAGTGACAGTTCCACTGCCGATATTTCTCAGGATTCGTGTGATAATCTTTTGTGAGACACTTGAAAATTGCAGTTAAATGCAAGCTTGCTGCTGAATAAAGCTGTACAGAATACAAAAATGTCCTTTCCTTGACTCCTCTACTTCAATAAAAGAGAGTCAAGAATTAATGTTTTCTCCCTGTTGGTTTGTGGTGTGAGATACCGAGGATATGAAACTAGCTGATCCCATGAGTGGGAGGACTGACTACAAAGAGAACTCTTTTCTTCTTTTATTGTTTCCAGCAACGGTACAATTAACTTAAATTGTGGCTATCTTCTCGCCAGTGGGCTTAATGTATTCAGACTAAGGATAGTGTCTAAGGGAACATTACAATTTCCTGAAGAGATTGCAAATCAGCAGTCTTCCCTGAAATCGTATACCATTGCTTACCCTTCACTAAACTAGAAACACAAAGGCAGCATGTTATCATATGCGAGGGGACTTCCTTCACGTAGTGTCTGTGCCGTGGCAAGCTTGGGGACAGAGGTGTGACACATGTTGATGGACATATTGAGCTTGAGGCAGTTTATCCAGTAAAGATCGGGGGAAACTGTGCACAAAGATAACAGGAAGGGACTGATGCTGGTTATCTCTACTGTTTGGGTAGCTCTGCTAGTTTTGGAGAAAACTGAGCAGGATTTGGCTATGTAACAAACAGGCATGCATTTTTAGACATTCAACTGTTTTGAACTCCAGGAACCCTACAGAATGTAAAATCTACTGCTGGGCAGAGACTGCGTAAGGAAGACAGAGGTCTGTTTTTAACATAACCTTGAGAAAGCCAGCAAGAAGAGCTACCCTTGAATTCTTCCTCCAACTGCTGGTTCCCCACATTTCATTCTCTCTCTGTTTCTGGCTGTAACAGTGTGGCTGTTGGGGCTGTGATGGTCTCAGGACATAACCAAGGCAATATTTGTAAGGACAGATCCTCATTTTTATTAAATTGTGTATTTGGGTGAAAAAAACAGATAGATTTTCAGGCACACAGGCCCATCTGCATGTCACTGAAAATTCAGCATGCCTAGAAGTGTGTCTCGGCTTTTTCTAGCCATATCTGTCTAGTAAAAGATATGACACCTTCCTTCAACACCCCTCTCCTTGATTTGATGCTCAGCTCTCTCCCCAGTAAAGCCTCCTCTTACCCCATCTCCATTCTGACAGCACTCCCAGTCTTGTCTGGACCCACCGTGTTTTCATACATTCATTTCCACTTTTCTTCTTGTTCTTCTCACCCTGCCCCACCACCTCCTTAAGATCCCCTGGATCCCCCACCCTTCTTACACTGGAGCCCCTTTGACAGACCCCTGTCAGGCAGGAGCAGTTCCACAAAACTTTGTCTTCTGCAAAGCAAAGCCACCAGAGAGATTCCTGTCCAGCCAGAGACACTTTCTCTGCCAGGCACTGCCTGCTAATTCACAATGGCGCTGTGCTGCTGACTATATCGCTGCAACAATCAGGAGTAAAAATAACCCTCAGAAATAAAGTTCCTTTCAGCTTTGATCATTTCAGTGATAGGGTTCAATCTGCTGCCTGGCCTGCAGTTGCAGAGGCAGAACTGGAGGGATGAAGCGGGAATGGGAATGAAAGGCTGAGCATAGGGTGAAGGAGGAAAGCGGTGGGTCGAGGCCAAGAACCACTTAGGGCATCTGCGCCCTGTGGAGAATGCCAGTGGGTCAGGAAGGAGCTTTCTCGGCAGTAAGGAAGCAGTCAGCGTACAACAGGAAATGTTTTTCCCTGCAGGACATAATAACATGGCATTTTGTGAGCTTTGTCTGCAGCTGCTGTATAGAAAATGTGGGAACGTTTTGCAATATTTTTAATGGTGTTGTGTCATAGTGTTCTCCAGTTCTGCATGAGTGGTTAAAAGGGACAGAAACAGGTTAGGATGCTGTTGTCGAGCGGAAAAGAAAAGCAAGGGAAGAAAAATTCTCAAGCATTTGCCTCAATGGGCCATCAAGAACTGAAGAGGGCAGCACCCTGCAGACACGCACAGGTTGGCAGGACAGCAACGGAGGACACGTCGGACAGTATGTTTCTGCAGTTAAAGTGAAGACCGAAGAAAGCCCCTGAAAGAAGAGTGCTGGGGAGAGAAGGAAAGATTTCTAGCAATGCTCTGCAGAACAGTGAATCTCCTCATATTCAACCTTGGCTAAGGGCTGTGGTGCAGAGTACGAATGCCTTAGATAGATAGGACGAAAGGAGAAAAATAATGCCCCCGGCCTTCTGCCTAGCACAGACCATATGGACATTTGAGCTGCCAATGAATCAACATGAATCAGCCCTATTATACCACAGACCATAACCATGATGTAAGCTGAGGTGATGCAGCAGCTGACTCAGAGGCACCTCGCATGTCCAGGATGAGGCACAGAGCTGGGGACAGCAAACTGTCAGCCATCCCCAAATAAACTCATAAAGCCTGGGCAACACGCCCAAGGGATTTTGCCCTCTCTAGTTCAAATAACCAATACGTATCATGCCAACCATGCCAGCCTGCAAAGGCTCACTGACTTCCTTTAAAAGAGCAAGTCCTCCTTCAGGATTGATTTGACTCGCCAGTGAGGTCACTGACAACAAGCAAAGGTGCTGTGACTACAGCCTGGCTCACCACACTCAAAGGAGACAGGGGTTGGTCGTTACGCAGGATTTTCTCTGAGGACCGGCCGAAGGGTAGCCAGGGACATGGGTAAAGACTCGTGTCACTAGCAAGAGCTGCTTGACAGGACATAAACAGAAATCTAAGAGACTATGCAATAGATTATGCTGAGCCTTTAAAAAGCAGCTCTGAGCAAGGATTGCTGTGTGAACCTCACCACGGACATCTGGCAGCAGAGCCACATAAGGCAGCAAACCACACTGCAAAATAATAAAGAACACATTATATTTCAGTGGCATCAGTTTCCCAGTCCAGTCTCTCACATGGTGATTTGAACAGCTGTGTTGGCATAGAGAAGAGGGCCATCTGGCTTGAGATCTCAGCTGGGATCAGGTCTGCCACCAGGGAATTTCCCTTGAGACTATGTCCCTGAGCTGCCCAAGAAGTCTTGACCCTCCACTATACTTCTCTGAAGTACAGTTTCTCTAAAATATCCCTCACATGCTGCAGATAATAATTTGCTGTCGGCTCGTAAGGAATGCAACTTACGTGCCTCTCCCTGTGTCAAATGCAATTGCTGACATGCAAGAAATGCAGGCAGAGCTGTCACAAGAAGATTTGGGAGCATCCGTCTCCCAGACCATCCTACTGTGGTGCTTCTTAGAATCATAGAGTCGTTTACATTGGAAAAGACCTTTAAGATCATCAAGTCCAATCATTAACCTAGCACTGCCAAGTCCACCACTAAACCATGTCCTCAAGCACCACGTCTACCCATCTTTTAAATACCTCTAGGGATGAAGACTCAACCACTTCCCTGGGCAGCCTGTTCCAATGCCTGACTACCCTTTTGGTGAAGAAGTTTTTCCTAATATCCAACCTAAACTTCCCCTGGCGCAGCTTGAGGCCGTTTCCTCTCGTCCTATCGCTTGTTACTGGGGAGAAGAGACCGACCCCCACCTCGCTACAACCTCCTTTCAGGTAGTTGTAGAGCGCAGTAAGGTCTCCCCTCAGCCACCTCTTCTCCAGACTAAACAACCCCAGTTCCCTCAGCTGCTCCTCTTAAGACTTGTGCTCTAGACCCTTCACCAACTTCATTGCCCTTCTTTGGACACGCTCCAGCACCTCGATGTCCTTCTTGTAGCGAGGGGCCCAAAACTGAACACAGTACTCAAGGTGCAGCCTCACCAGTACCGAGTACAGGGGGACAATCACTTCCTTGGTCCTGCTGGCCACACTATTCCTGATCCGAGCCAGGATGCCTTTGGCCCTCTTGGCCACCTGAGCACACTGCTGGCTCACGTTCAGCTGGCTGTCGACCAGGATCCCCAGGTCCTTTTCCACCATGCAGTTCTCCAGCCACTCCTCCCCCAGCCTGTAGCGTTGCATGGGGTTGTTGTGACCCAAGTGCAGGACCCGGCACTGAGCCTTGTTGAAATTCATACAGTTGGCCCTGGCCCATCAATCCAGCCTGTCTAGATCCCTCTGTAGAGCCTTCCTACCCTCCAGCAGATCAACACTCCCACCCAACTTGGTGTCATCTAAAAACTCTATCCCCTCATCCAGGTCATTGATAAAGATACTAAACAGGACTGGCCCCAATACTGAGCCCTGGGGAACAACACTTGTGATCGGGCGCCAACTGCATTTAACTCCATTCACCACAACCCTTTGGGCCTGGCCATCCAGCCAGTTTTCTACCCAGCAAAGAGTACGCACATCCAAGCCGTGAGCAGTCAGTTTCTCCAGGAGAATGCTGTGGGAAACAGTGTCAAAGGCCTTACTAAAGTCCAGGCAGACAACACCCACAGCCTTCCCCTCATCCACTAAGTGGGTCACCTTGTCATAGAAGGAGATCAGGTCAGTCAAGCAGGACCTGCCTTTCATAAACCCATGCCAACTGGGCCTGATCCCCTGGTTGTCCCATATGTGCCGTGTGATGGCACTCAGGATGATCTGCTTCATAACCTTCCCTGGCACCGAGGTCAGATTGACTGGCCTGTAGTTCCCTGGATCCTCCTTCCAGCCCTTCTTGTAGACGGGTGTCACATTTGCTAACCTCCAGTCAGCTGGGACCTCCCCGGGTAGCCAGGACTGCTGATAGATGATGGGAAGTGGCTTGGTGAGCACTTCTGCCAGCTCCCTCAGTACCCTTGGGTGGATCCCATCCAGCCCCATAGACTTGTGTGTGTCTACATGGTGTAGCAGGTCACTAACCATTTCCCCTTGGATTATGGGGGCTTCATGCTGCTCCCTGTCCCTGTCTTCCAGCTCAGGGGGCTAGGTACTCTGAGAACAACTGGTCTGACTATTAAAGACTGAGGCAAAGAAGGCATTAAGTACCTCAGCCTTTTCCTTGTCTTCTGTCACTGTTTCCCCCCGCATCCAATAAAGGATGGAGATTCTCCTTAGCTCTCCTTTTGTTGGTAATATATTTATAGAAACATTTTTTGTTGTCTTTTATGGCAGTAGCCAGATTAAGTTCCAGATGGGCTTTGGCCCTTCTAATCTTCTCATTGCATAACCTCACAACATCCTTGTAGTCCTCCTGAGTTGCCTGCACCTTCTTCCAAAGGTCTTGCTCTCCTTTTGTTCCTGAGTTCCAGCTGAAGCTCTCTGTTCAGCCAGGCCAGTCTTTTGCCCTGCCGGCTCGTCTTTCAGCACATAGGGACAGCCTCTTCCTGAGCCTTTAAGATTTCCTTCTTGAAGAATGTCCAGCCTTCCTGGACTCCTTTGCCCTTCAGGACTGCCTCCCGAGGAACTCTGTCAACCAGGCTCCTCTGAACAGGTCAAAGTCTGCCCTCCGAAAGTCCAAGGGAGCAGTTCTGCTGACCCCCCTCCTTACTTCTCCAAGAACCAAAAACTATCATTTCATGATCACTATGCCTAAGATGGCCTTCAACTGTCACATCACCCACTAGGCTTTCTCTGTTCACAAACAACAGGTCCAGCAGGGCACCTTCCCTAGTTGGCTCCCTCACCAGCTGGGTCAGGAAGTTCTCTTCTACACACTCCAGGAACCTCCTAGACTGTTTCCTCTCCGCTGTATTGTATTTCCAGCAGGCATCTGGTAAGCTGAAGTCCCGCATAAGAATAAGGGCTAGCGATTCTGAGACTTCTCCCAGCTGCTTATAGAATATTTCATCTGCCTCGTCATCCTGGTTGGGTGGTCTATAACAGACTCCCACCATGATATCTGCCTTGTTGGCCTTCCCCCTGATTCTTACCCATAAACACTCAACCCTGTCGTCACCATTTTTAAGCTCTAGACAATCAAAACAGTCCCTAACATACAGGGCTACCCCACTGCCTCTCCTTCCTTGCCTATCCTTTCTGAAGAGTTTATAGCCATCCATTGCAGCACTCCAGTTGTGTGAGTCATCCCACCATGTTTCCGTGATGGCAACCATATCATAGTTTTCCTGCTGCACAGTGGCTTCCAGCTCCTCCTGTTTGTTGCCCATGCTGCGTGCATTGGCGTAGATGCACTTCTGTTGGGCTATTGCTCCTGCCACCTTTTTGGGGGGGAGAAGCCCTAGTTCCTACGTGACCATTCTCAGGTGCTTCCGTGGTTTCTAACACATCCATAGCCCTTGCGTCTTTGCTGCTGCATGGCTCTCCATTCCCTACCTCCACTGAGATGGCAGACTGAAGGACCTTGCTAGCACACTCTCCCTCAAATATTGGTGTGCCGCCCCCAGGCTTATCTCTAGCGAGCCTGGTTTTACCCCTCTCCCCCTTCCAATCTAGTTTAAAGCTCTTTCAACGAGCCTTGCTAACTCCTGTGCTAGGATCCTTTTCCCCCTTTGAGACATCTGTCTCCAGCAGGCCTGGTGACATGTAAACTGACCCATGATCAAAAAAGCGGAAATCTTGCCAGAGACAGCAGGCTCGGAGCCAGGTATTGATCTGCTGGCTCTTCCTGTGTCTTCCCTGCAACTGGAAGGATAGAAGAGAACACAACTTGTGCTCCCGATCCCTTAACCAGTCGTCCCAAGGCCCCGAAGCCTCTCTTGACTGCCCTTGGACTTCTAATTGTAAGTTCCTCGCTGCGTACCTGAAAAACCAATAATGGATAGTAATCTGACGGCCGTACCAGAGTAGGAAGCTTTCTTTTCACATCTTTAACCCGGGCCCCAGGGAGCCAGCAGACTTCCCTAAGAAGTGGGTCTGGTCTGCATATCGGGCCTTCTGTTTCCCTCAGGAGAGGAGTCTCCTATGACAGCGACCCGTCTTTTTATCTCTGTGGAAGCTGTTTTGACGCAGGGCGTAGGCCGACTTAACCTCGGCGACACCTCCGAGCTGGATATACCATTGTCCCCGTCATTGTTCGGTTCCACTTGCAGAGCTTCATACCTGTTTGACAAGGGCAGTTGGGAAGGTGGGGCAGTCACAGAGGAGACAGACCTGCTGCGCCGGGCAGGAACTTGTCGCCATTGTCACTGTGTTCAGCCAGGCGGAGAGACGATAGGGAATCTCCTGTGTCATGGGTCCTGTCTGCCGGCTGGGCCTGTCTCAGGGAAGGCAGGGTGTGATTCCAGTAGTCTCTCTCTCTCCCGCTCTCCCTGATACTCCTCAGCCTATTCACCTCCTCCCAGAGCTCTGTCACTAAGTGGAGGAGCTCCTCTCCCTGGGCGCAGCTCCCACAGGTGTGCTCACTGCTGCCATCCGGCACTGGCGTAAGAGCAGGGCACACCCTGCAGCCTGACACCTGCCGGAGCTCTGTCTGGGAAGATGCGTCAGTTGTGGTGGGTGCAGAGCTCAGCGAGGCCATGGCTTATTGCCGGGTGGAGACCATTGCTCCCTGGTCGATCTTCAGCTCCCTTCCTGCATGCTGTCCAGCGTGAACTGCCACACAAACTGCCGCGCCATGCCCTGTTTGCCCGCCCTGTTTGCGGCGCTCCTGGTCTTCCTGCCTTTCACGCTCCTATTAGCTGCCACCAGGGACCTGCAGGCCCTGTCTCTGGGCAGAGGCAGCTACTGGCATGCCCTTACACATCACCCTGGCCGTATGCTCCCCAAGCTGTGACACCCTCCATGAAGCCCCTGCGTGGCTGATATCCCCCTTGGCCTGGCTCTGGCCATGGCTCTGCATGTCGGTATGCTTCTGTCCTTTCTCACCACAAGCCCCCCTCTTCAGTATGGATCAGATTCAGACAGAGCTAAACACGTTCATGTTAGTAATAGGATGAGGTTCTCAAATCCCCGTGTTAAACTTGGACGCAAGTGAGGCCTGTAGTAAACCAGGGATGAGATTCATCTCACTAAAACTTTTCATGCCTTTAATGTAAACATGCAAAACTGAGCTAGTTGTCTAGATAACCTTTTTACTGTAGTGGAGAAGCACTTCTGGAGTACAACTCATCTGAATTAATTTATATATCTACCTTAGAATGGAGTGACTCATGTATTGCAAAGTATTTATTCCTCACCATCGAATCTGTCGATGAATCCCAGTCTAGATGTCAAACAAGTGGAGCTGTATTTGCTTGTACCATTTCTTACAAATACCCACTCGGATACATTTATATCAGCTTGGAACTGATTTATTCCAGTTTCATTTGCATAGTTGGAGTTGATTCTCACTTAAACATAGCAAAACTTTAGAATTAGGTCTCCCACCTATACTTTCACACATATTAAAAGACTTTTTTAACTGAAATTGTGCAGGCTGCTGAAAAAGTGAGCTACGTCACTCTGAGCACTGGACTCAGGGCTCCTCTTTGGCCTTGGATCTCTTTGTGCAGTATGGTGTGGTCTTTTTGAATATTATCTCATTGGAAAGTAGCAAGGGCTGACAGAGCTGGAATACCAGGGGGAACACCTCAGATGGGTGGGAACTGCAGACTTCAACACTTTCTTCGATATCTGCATTACTGCAGCTAGAGTGGGGGCGACCTTGTCTTTCACTCCCCCTGCATTTTGCGCATGAGACCGGGCATCTGGCAGGGAACATCGCTTTCAACACCAGCGTCACGGCAGGGAAGAAGGAAACAGAGGTATATATTCAACATACCTATGCACTCTACTACCAACACACGGTGGCCCTAATCCTGAAAGATGATAGATGGCTTTCAGGGATAGTCCTGCACCACAGAAGGCACTGCCTGCTTTGTCACTGGCTATGGAAGAACAGGCTCAGTAGAATGGGTATCACAGAGGGTTTGACAATGGTGCACGTACAGGGTTGTCTAGTGTTTCTACCTCAACATCATCCTTTCAGCTTTCACACCATTTACAATTAAGCTGTAACAAATCAAAATACAACAGTCTTTACGCAGTGACACGTCTGCAATTCTTAGTTAGGACAAAGCAGAAAAGTTACAATACAGAAAAGTTACAATAGTGTTCTTCTTGCTAAATAAAAATTGGGTGGATGTGATCTGGCTTTTACTATGTTGAGCATACCAGATGGTCAGAGGGCCTCTATCTCTGTTGGACAGTATTGATCTTAGCTTTGTATTCGTGCTCTTGAAGAAATGTGTACAACAGCATGACAGTGTCAAAGGATGCCTGAAACAAGTTTTAAGTTTGAAGCATAGAACCACGGAATAATTGAGGTTGGAAGGGACCTCTGGAGCTTACCTAGTCCAATCCCCTGCTTAGAGCACATCCATCATCAACACTGTATCAGGTCACTTCATCAGGTTTGCCCTTGCTCTCAGAGCACTTTGCTGGGACTGAGGCTTTGGCAGCCATGATGCTTTTGTCAGCTGAAGCCATTCCTACTTCACCTCCAATCCTGGTTCTTGCAGCGCCCTCCCAGCACAAACATTTATGTAGTCTCCTAAGGAAGTGATTCAGTGGAAATATAATCTGTACCTCCAATATAATAATAATTTTTTTGGCTGGAACGGTTCCCCAGTCCAACTTATTCTGCAGTCCTACTCACAACTGTGCTTGCATGGTGGAGGGAGAGTCAGACAAGAAGGGCAGGGCAGGGCAGGGCAGGGCAGGGCAGGGCAGGGAAGGGCAGGGAAGGGCAGGGGGAGGAAAGAGCAAGGAAAATGCCTGCCTGAGCCAGAGCTGCAGATTAATGAATTCTGTGCCAAGCCCATCCCTCAGAGAAGCAAGATTCAATTCCTGTTCAAGCTCCTTCACAACTACAGTTTCCTCTTCTGTACAAGGGGGAGGTGGCTGACTTCAGAGGGTTTGCAGATGAAAGATGAAAGGCATGATAGATATCGTTGATTGACTATTTTCACACCCACTGAACTTAATGGGAAAACTCTACCAAATGTATAGGATCCAGGTGAATCTGTACATCTGTTAGAAAGGAGAAGCAAGCATGAATTTGGCCTGAACAAAACTATAAAAGAAATAAAATTTTCCAACTGAAATAACGAGACTGGCTGAGCTACAGAACCTGGGGTGTCTCCACCCAACATCTTGTGGAAAGGCACTGTCTTCAGAATTAGATCAAGCCTGAACAAAGCTAGAATGAACTCACCTACGTTGGCTCCAGCTTTCCCATTTTCATAGTATTTCCATATTTGTCAAAAGGATTCAAAATGTTATTCAAAATAACTGACAAGGAGAGCAACCACTGATCAAAATAATCTGGGTAAATTCCAGAGTAGTACTAGATTGCTACTGATGTGCTGAAAATCCAGGCAATTGATCCTCATTAGTGCTACTGCCAACATGCAAAAAAGACCTGATTCATCCCATCTAGCAGTAGATATTTAACGCAGACATCTGAACTGGGAGCCAGATCACACTAGTCTCTCAGTGAAAAGTAACAAGCACCTCCTGAAGATAATTCATCCTGACATCTAACTTATCATTTCTGTATAAGCCCATCAGAGGTCAAGATTGTCCCGCAAGCACTACTCAAACCCTCAGGCTCATCACTGACCAGTGAGAGGCTAGACACGCTGCCCTGTCACTTTTGAGTCCAATCTCAGTCTCTCATTTCTACTGGCCAGAGTTCAAAATGCAATTTGAAAGTCAAATACAGATTGAACTAAAACTTGAGTTGCCAGAGACTATGCTTACTAGAATCAACCCAATACTGAAGCATGAGCTTATTTTGAAAACTACATGATTGACACTGATCTGCCCAGATTTAAAGATAATACTCTTAACCAGAGTATAATATTCCCATATAGATTCAGCAGAAGCTGAAGTCTCCAACTAGTCCTGACTCTCGTTGTTACCCTGACTTTAACATTAAATGTATCCCTATAAAGACTTCCAGTCCTACCAAACGTGGAAGTAGGAATAAGAACCTGGCTTCTAACTGTCAAAATTCCTAATTCACTTCAGCACATGTACAACAGAAGTAGTACAGAAAAGCTGCCTTAACAGCAAGGAGTGACTTTAACTAGAACCCTGTACCAAAGTCTCTGCCTACAGCTATATCACTGATTACAGGTTCAAACTGAAGGGTGATTAGGAGAGCCACAGCCCACAGATCAAAGATATCTAAGTACATAATAGACACAATACATGTGTTGTATGCAGACTGACATAAATCAAACTCTGTACTGCCAGTACTTCTCACAGTTAATATCAAGAGCACAGTTGTGTTCCTTTTTAAATAGAATACAGTATTTAAAATTAATATGTTCCCTTCCTAAAGTATTAAGAGTAACTTAATTTTCTAGGATTGATTCTATGGACAAGACCTGTATAATTAAGAAAAGGGAAAATGGCCTAATTCTACTTCCCTCCTAAATCCCATCCCGCAAATTACTGCCTTATTCAGAAAGCCAAACTCACCCTGCTAATTATAAATTCTTCTCCCCCAATTAGGTAATGGAAATAATAACAAATGACTTAAGTAACTAATCACAGCTAAATAGCGCAGCTTGTATTGTGGATACCAAGTATTCCATACTGCAAACATACTCACAGAATATGAACAAGGAAAGCGCAGTCTGTCTGCACAAACTCCACAAGCAGAAGAGGTTACGTTCACTGAGTGAAACGCAGCCAATAAAAAAAATTATTTGGGACTAATATGAAATGCAATTAATATGTCATCATTCAGAAGCTTTCAGCACCAGTGTGTTACTTTCTTTTCAAGATGCTATATGAGCTGTTTTCTGCCTTTGTACCATGCTACTAAAAGATTTTACAAGTGGGTAGTTCAAGAGATCTCAGCAAGACCTGCGAGTAGAATACTTCTGTCTGACTTACTCTAAATGCATGCAAAGCGAAAGATCAGACTGAAAGCTGATTACGCTGCTTTTAAACATGTCCTTGAGTGTCATGTACAGTCTGCACAGTGACTTTTAAGATCACATGATTATTATGCAGAAACAAGCTAATTTTTGGTGCATGTTAGCTTGAGGCTTTCAAAAGGTGTAATATATTTTTATGTTACCAATCCTGACTACAAAGAAAAATTTAATAAAAACTCCAATTAGAAGCACTCCTGGATATGAATATGGTGAACATGGTTTTACACTTAATGAAATCCAAGTGCTAGCACATTTAGCTTAGAAATTAGAAGTTTCTGGCAGCTAACTAGTCAGACTACAGCAGAGCAGCAACAAATGGAAGGCAACTTCCATTTTACTCTGTAGCTAGCAGATTATTTGCAATAGTTCACGGATAAAAGGACAGAAGAAGGATACCAAACCTCTGCCTTTGCAGTGCAGTATTAAAATACCCCTGTATGCTCATAAGCAGAAGTACAGTTACCATATAAAGCGGAAGGAAGAAAGATCAGTTGCACCTTCTGGTAAGGAGGAATGGTTAGTGTTTCAGACACTCACCTCTGGTTTGTGACACCTGACTCTAATTCCTTGTTGTGCCTCAGCTAATCCGCGTAGCACCGGGAGACCCACTGGTTGTCTCTGTGCCTTCTCCGGTAAAATGGCAATAGCAGACCACCGTTACTCCACAAGCATGGCCTAAGGAAGCCTGGCAAGAGAGAAAGAGAGATGCTGTGAGTACAGTATAATGCAGCGGAGGAGATTTAACAGCTGGTTACCTTAGGATGCAATGGTCCTGCTCCTCCATTTTCCTTCTCCCTCTTCCTTGCCTGTATCCCCACTCCCAACCACACAGCCTCAGCTGTGTGACAATAAAGCCAATTAAACTTGCTAAGCAGCAAAAAGCTATACTTTGTGTTGAGGTTATTTTAGCGCTGCCAAGTTGAGTCAGATACAGTTAGATGAGTCCTAGAGACAGTGCAGAGGACAGCCAGAACTATGTAGCCTGAAGAGGGAGGAACAGAGCAGGGGAGAGCCACAGGATCTCCCCTCTTGAGCATCAGTAATTTGCCAGACTGGGAGCTACAGCATGTAACTGCCCTTGCTGATGGGCACCTTAGGTAGCAGTGCACAGGGAGAGAGAAAAGCAGCAGCTGTTTATTGCAAGGAGTGGTGATCAAGGCCTGATCCAGCACAGATATCAGAGCACCGAGAGACTTCAAGAGATTGACAAAGAGGTCACAAACAGTATAGTGGAGCTGGAGTTTGATATTACTTTTTTAAAAAAGAGACTGAAACTGTAGCAGCCCAAAAATATAGGCAGGAAAGTTTACTGCCAGCTAAGAAGAATACACTCTTTCTCTCTTAACTCAGAAGTTATTAAGTCTTCGTTTCAATTGCCTGCAAAGTGCTACCCCACCAGATTTGATACTGTTCTTCACTTTGCTTGCAAATAATACTATTTCCTAATCTATTTTGCTTTCATAACATGCTTCAAGGACAGCCTGTGCATTTGAATAAGAGGGTTCCAGGTGGCCATCTTCAGGAAGACAAAGCTTCGGGTCTGTGCAGCAGAACATAGTAAAGACATTAGTGTCTTTAGCTTAGACCAGATGGCCTTGCATCCAGTGGGGCCCAACCCCAATCCTGGGGCACATTAAGAATTGTTGTTAGCTTTGGACTGGTGTTCCGCCAAGTTATAACCACTGTGTAATAACAAATGTGTAGCGACTGCGTGATTTGGTGTGCTTGTCCCCCTTCTACAATGGCAGAGAAACAGCACATATTGCTCTTATATCTTACTGCTGTGAAAGCTGAGGCTGCCACCATCTGATGTACAGAAGCTTTTGAAATCTGAAGCATAACATGCACCTTGCTGTGGGGGACTGAGAATATATTCCCAATCACTGTTGACTCCGTCCATAAGAGGGCAGTGATATGCACCTACAACACATCCGCCATCCCCCTGAGTCTTGGGATGAGACCTGGGTAAACACAGTTAAAAGCATTCCCACTTCTGCAGAAAACAGCAAGGATGGGCACGTGACTGTTGGCATCACCCCTGCCCACCTTCCAGTTGCCAGCCCGAGTGACTAAGCCTTCATTTAAAGCAGGATCCCTTGGGAACCACTCTCAGCACACATACGGAGCACAACCTGTGCTCGTGACTCTGGCTCTGTGGCCAGGTGTCCTAATTGCTCTGCTATCAGGCCCCTATGGGCTGACACAAATTACATTATTAATGGCTGGCTATAGCTGTTGGAAGCTGTGAACCAGGTTTATTAAACAGATAAATGCACCACCTTGAAGAAGAATGTATGCTTTACCTTTCACAGCACCTTGCCTGCAGTATTTATCCCCAGCTGTGGTGGTGAACTACATTGCGTGAAGAAGACAATCAGATCATAAAACTTGTAAATATTCCTACCCAGTGAGATTAACAGAGGAAGGGAATTGCAACTGCTTACGTCTGCTATACACATTTTTCCAGATGCTCAGAAAGAATGGTGATTACATTTTGTTTTCTCATTTTAAAAAGGTAAGTAAGAATATCATCTGTCAAGCTTCAAGAGTAGATCAACCAGCCTTTCATTCTCAGGAGAATTCCAAAATATCAGTATTCAAAGGGCAGAGAGCACACCTAGCAATATGTGCTGCAAAGCTCCCAGTACACTAGAAGTGCAATAAATAAATGATCATAACAAAAAAGCCGTCTTGCATGTAAATAAGAGTTCACCTCGATGTTTAAATTTAGTAAGCACTATTTCCCACTGTACATCAGTTTTGATTTGCCTATGATAAGGCGAAATCATGAAGTGTTGCCCTGATGATCACAACATAATGGTGCAAGGAATGGGACGTGAAAACTTGGCAAGGACAATTCAGGAGAATGAAAGAAATAAAAATATACTCCTGGGAAATGAAACCAACAGAAAGTAAGTGTCTCCATGATATTTCATAGAGGCCTTGAGGCAATTTATTAGTTGTTTAAAAATTTATGTAGAAAGGATAATTGGCATCACCCAATTTTAGGCACCTCCCAAGCAAGCAATTCTCACGATAACCAGCAGAGAGGGAGAGGTTCCTTCGCTGGCTGATCAGCACTCTCTTAAGTCAGGTGTTTTCAGTTGCGTTGTCCAGGGGTCTCACTCTCTGCTACCTACAGAGGAAGCCTAGGCAGCCTGGCCACAGGATTCAAGAGCTGGGCTGGCTAAGACATCATGAATGCCTATCTTAAGTATCTAATGCTGGGGAGATGTGCCTTCCCTCCCCTATCCCATACTGCATTAATCTGACAGTCTTTAGATTATTCACACATTATTTCTCAAAAGTTTTTGAAATTAACTCAGCCGTTTTTCTTTGGGGCTGTTTGGGGTTTTTTGTTTTCTGAAGATCAATGTAACTTGCAAATACCCAGTGCAGAAAACAGCCTAGTAATATGAGAGGCAGGATGAAATAAGTCTTTGAAGGGTAGTTACATTTCTCCCTGACATAGCAGCCTACACGTTCTTAGGCTTTTACTGCCTCCCTCCAGGCAGCTTAAGAAACTTCAGACACTTTCCAGAAAAAGGAAGACAAAATGTGATGTCATTTTTTTTAAGAGCCAAATAATCTCCAGAAATGGGTTTAACTCATTATTTTTCAGAATGTTTTAGTTTGGTTATAGAACTTCTTATAGAAATTCCATTTTCTGCCCCTTTCCAAAGCTTTGGTTTGGTTGCTTTATCTAGCACATTGAAAAACCCTGGTGGACATAGGACAAGCTAGTTTTATTCTATTGAAGCTGGCTGGTCTGGAGTGTCCTAGTCTTCCTGCTCCACTGGGGCTCAATGCACAGCTCTAACCCATGTCTCCCAGCCCATCGCAAATGTCACTATCTAAAACCCAGAAGCACGTTCCTCTAATCTTTGGAAGTATACAGAACCAACTGCGTAGAATAACGTACAGTTTTGTAGCTTGAACTATCACACACAGACAGCTAAAGAAACAAAAGGTGCTGCCACAAGATAAATGCAGCCAAAGAGGAAAGAGAAGAAAACTGGAGAGGTCAAGAGGGCCAAGGTGGACAGCACATTGCACAGGAACAGTAACAGTCAGCATCCCTCCTTCCCCTCCTGCTTCACAACTGGGTTACGTTACTCTTTTAGTTTATACACATTCACTTTCTAGAGTCCTGTACTCCCCCTCGTCGGTGGGAATACCAAAATCCAGCAAAACAAAACAGATGCTCAGGTAATGGCCTAAGCAGGCAACCATGTAGAGGCACTAAGGGTTGCTATGCTCTTTAGAGCAGAGACAGATGGCAACACAGGACGGATCAGAAACACAAGCCTTTATATTCCCTGCTGAGCACTATGCAGTTTGGCTGGTTTGTAGTTCATTCCTGGCCAAATCAGCTACGTTTTCTGGATGTCACCTTTTGCCAGATGCCACCTAGAGCCAGATAGCATTACTCCTGTCCCTTTTACTCTTCACATCCATTCCCTTACCATTCACACAATTTTCACTGATTATCGATAACAATGTGGTCTGAAAAAACATTTATTTTGATTTGCTTTTTTCCAACTCTGTGCCATTCCTCGTCTGCTAATAATTGCTCCAAGGAACAATATTCAGCAGAATGCATTTTATATAGTATATAGTCAGCAGAAGCTGCTGTGTAATGTTGCTAAAGAGACAGTGTATGTTCCACTGCAGCCAAGACTGCTATGCCTGATCTCAGGTAACTAAAATAAGATTTTTCATCATCAGCTTACTGTTTAGCTATTGTTATTGCAAGAAAGACTAATTTCTTTTTTAGGTTTTCAACCAATACCAGTTTGATAAATACATTATCTGTTATTGCATATAAATGCACCCAATGTAGATGTTCTGGGTTTTTAAGCTATTTTCTAGGACATTCTTCTTTTTCTCTCTTCCAGAACATCCTATTTTTTTATGTCTTTTGGGGCTGGATAGCAAATGGGTTCCAATATTAGGAATGCTTTTTCTTAATTCTGTATTTTCTATATTGTGTCTAGATTAAAAAAAAAAAAAAAAAGGTCCTGTAAGCCTGAAAACCCACAGTGGCATCAAACTGACACTGAAGTAGAAAGCTTTTTAAAATGCTTCTCAAACATTGTTTTAAGCTGGAAGCATGACTACAATGTTTTTCTTGGCATACCTTGTTGCCTTTGAAATACACAGACCATTATTCTTGGTATGTTCTTGTTTTCCTTGTATTTTATTTTAATAAGATATGTCCCTTGGGAATGCATGGTGAGTCCCTTTTCATAGGGTGGCTCTGTCATCTAACTGTGGCACCTCTCCACTGCCAAGTATGCAATGTATATTTTTGTTAAGTGTTTACTTAAGTGAGGTTCAGAGATTTTCACAGAACTAAGCAAGTGTCACAGATTTTGACACCAGATGTAATATCTAGTGGTAACCCCGGAAAATATTAATAATCAAGTGTTCTGTTGCAGGGGAGCCAGGTAAGCAAGTCTTGGAGCTGTTCAAATAATGTAAAAACCTTCTCAAAACAGCCTTACTGAATTCAATACTTAACCTCTCCATTATGAGTTGCTCAGAAATATTCCAAGACCCAACACTCTTCTGACAGAATTCTGCAAAAAGCAGTTTCACAAACTTGGTTGACAAGAGATATGGGAACATGGAGAGAAGGATGGAAGGGGAAAAACTGGTTTATAAAGATGGGTGTATTTGATCAGAAGACAGTAACAACATGACTTATAAAATACAACTTAAAAGTGCTGTCCCCTAAATTTCCCAGTCTCATGAATTTTAAGTCAGTATCAGGATTCTTTGGAGGGTCAAGCTGTTAACCTTACAGTGATTGGGCTGTCTGTACTGAAAAGATCTCATCACTTACAGATGGTGAGCAGTCCCTGCAATCCATTGGTCAAACACAGCTGTAATGATTACTTCAAGGCTCTCTAAAACTTAAATGTGTTTATGGATACTTGCCAAAAGGAGAAAAAAAGAGCTATGTAGGTTGTCTGGAACAAATAGTTACATTAGTCCTCAGAGATCCTTTCAGTTGCCGATATAGCTTAGAGGCTAAAAATTTTCTAATGTCTCAAAAAAATACAAAATAAAATCAGTCTGCCCTGGCAGAAAATTAAAACCTTGTCAGGAAAGCTCCAGAACATTCAGTGGATGTGACAGTCGCACCATTCATCCAGCTTGCTGGCAGCTCATGTTCAAATCCACTATTGACATTCTTCCATTATTGCATGGTACTTGAGGATCTCCTGGAAAAAAAAAAAAAAAGAGAAAGAAAAATAATTATTTCAGGAATTATTATGATGTTGGAGTCCACTTGTACTTTCTTGTACTTTCAAATAATTCAGTTTCTCTTTCCTTCCCTCTTTGCTTGATCCAAATATAGCACAGACCACTATAATGCAAAACTACATTCTCAGTTTCATTTTGATTGAGACTTCCTGGACATCCACACCATATGTAAATCTTATGTGTCTTCTTGCATATTAGTCCCAAGTTCAGACTCTCTTGTAATTTTAAAAAATTTATTAGAGAATTGTATCTTCCTATTGCACACCTCCCAAGCTTAGTCTTAATTTCCCTTTTTTTCTTCTTCTTCTCCTCCAAATAAACTGAAATTAATAGTTAATGTTGCTATTCATGAAGAGAACAGATTCCAGGGTCATATGGTATGGCAGGAAAACAGAAAAACTGTCCTTCTTCTTGCATAAGCCATACATATATTATGTTAAATTTGGTATAGAGAAAGCAAACCTTCCAGGTTCTTGGCAGCCTGATTCCATCACTGCTTGCAGATGAAATTAGATGACTGGTGGTGGTAGGAGGGCAGAGAAGAAGAGTGGGTTTTAAACTACATACACTTGGTAATTCATTGCAGAAATTAAGCCTAATAGGTACAGCTGCTTCATGGACATGGAGACATTTCAAAGGGCCAGCATTGCCCTTGACAGCAGGTGGTGTTTTGGATAAACAGCATCAGGAAGTAGCTAGCAAAAGGCAAAAGAAACACACTTGGAAAAACTGTGTTGGAATTTGATCAAAATGTTTTCTAGACAGCTCAGCTCCTAAGAGACATGCAGATCATTTCAGTTCAAAAGCAATATCCAGCTGGGGAAAAATCCCAAAGACAAAAAACTACACAGCAGTAATACTTGGTCAAAAGGGCTTGTGCTACTCTAATGTGTGATACATATCAGCCACTGCTTCACCTTTAACACCTGAAATTGAAGACCCAGTGTTAGACTTCAGCCTGAAAAAGCTGGAAAGAATGAAAGACAGGAGAGGAGGAATGTCCCACAGCAACACTCTCTCCAATGCAGGCCCCTCCTAGGAGCACTCTAACCTGGCTCCTGCTGTCCCTCTCACCACTAGATATTATGGAGAATCAGCACTGCAAATGTGCAAGGACAGGATACAGCTGCTGTGAGAACCACTCCCGAACAGGTGCAGCTCTAAGACCTGTATTTCATCTGCAGTGTTACTTGCAGTGTTGCATCCTTATTCCTAAGGGATTCAGAAGTTTGGGACCCTTAACACTCTACGTGAAAGGTCACCTACACAGAGAGACAGAATGCAGAAAAATAGACAGCAGCTTCATCGTGCAGGTGCAGTGGGATTATCCATCTCCAAAGAAAGGCTCTGCAGAAAACGGAGCCTTCTCAAGCCAGTCTCAGACTTTTGGATGAGTTCCCACTGAAATTATCCCCAGCGCAAAGCTCACTATCTTCTACTCTGAATGTGAGTCACATAAATACATACAGAACTGTGTACAGATAATGTAATAACTATTTTAAAAGATACCGAAAATAAAAAGACCACAAAGTCACCTTTGGAAAGAATGGGAGACAGAAAACCATATGTAGCAGATGACAATCCCATCACTTAATGAACTTCTGGAAGACATTCAACCCTGTGACGTGCAGCACATAAGAACCTAAACAAAACTTACATAACGTTGCATTTCATTGACATAGTTTTCTAGGTAGAGGCACTGGCTGCAATTCATGTAAACACATCAATGGAAAAATAATCTCTCATCCACATGTACAAGATTTACCAAATAAGAAGAAGTATCACAGCACTTGACAATTACCATTACATGCGCTTCACAAAGTGTGGCTAAGAAAAACAAGATCCAGTGTTTCCTAACAGGAAATAGCTAATGTGGGTTGATCTGGGTTTTATTCAATTGTCTTCTGCCTTGCAAGGTAACAACCTTACTCCGTGGATACTACATAACATGCTACCGTGGTGCCCTGCACAAGTCTAGGCTTGGTGGCACTCCATGTTTTCATTTTGATGCAACACCAGGACATATTTCACATTGTCCTAATTCTTGCTTTGCTCCATGTAAAGCCATATCGGGAGCACTTAAATCTCAATGTCCCCAACAGAAACTCCAATTAACATTTAAGCTATGAAGACTATTTTAAAAAGAGTTATGGTGCGGCTCTCCGCCTGCTAAGCAAAAATTCAAAACATTGAAACTGCATATTAAACATGACAAAACGGAAAGTGGAGGTCACCAGCAGCCTGATCTGTAAACATATTTAAGTCTTTTTGTTCTTGACAAGTAAGAACTAAGCATTCATTAAAAACCTAGCCATGATAATTGTCAGTAAACTTGTATATTTGCACAACACCTTGGAAAAAGGCACAAATAAGCCCAGCCTTTTGCTGAGAATTTAGAAGAATAGCTTCCACTGTATTTCAGGGTCTGTAGACTTTAGAGCCCTCCATCAGATCCTAGTGAGTTCAACATAAACCCAGTGAGCAAGAGTTGAGCACAGCATTCTTCTCTTCTTTTCATCTTTTTCCTCATGTGATGCAACAAAAGACATGAAATGCTTCCAGACAGCTTGATCTAAGTGGATAAAAGGAAGGAACTGAAGGAGTTTCTGCTATTACAATACACTCACCATAAAATAATTTTTATCTCCCCAGCCCTTGATTGCTCCTATTCAGTCCAGATACAAATGCTATTTCTGGCCCTTGTACTACCTGAGCAATCTGCTCAGAGAATTCTTTCAAGCTGTGTCTATACTGTGGGAACCAGCAGTGTTTTGCAGATCTCAAGGTGTATGTATATCTGGCATGTCTTGTCTTGACCTGGGGCGTATCAAGACTCAGGGCCACTTGTTGGCATCCAGCTTGCAAGGAAAGAAAAGTGTACAGTTGGCTTTCTCATCTTTTTTGCTCCATAAACTCTGTTTTTTATAAGAAGAAAATGTAGGCAGGCAGAGTGGGAGGGCATCACAATGTGGTCCAGTAGGTGATCCCATTTAGACCTTTCAAGAAACCTTAAAATAAGGTTAAAAACTTATTATTATCTTATTATTATTAATTATTATTATTATCTTATTATTATTAAACCTTATTATTACCATATCTTATTTTAAGGTTTTAAACCTTAAAAAAAGAAACTTTAAGCTAAGTTACATCACCTTACAACTGTGGTGGTCTAAGTTCACACACCTGGGCAAGTACCAACAGTTACTAAAGCTCTTCTGAGCTTTACTAACTCAGGGGCCTCTTTTCAAGCCCCTGTAGCCTAGTCATGCGCTGTAACTGATTGCAGACACAAGTAATGTTCATATTGAGCAATGTAAGTAACTATTTATAAACTGGACTAAGAGTAGGAGGATGTAAAGGGCTGATATACAGGTACAAGGATGTTAATACCGCTAATTTTGGGATAGTCATTCACTTCAGGTATAAAACTGCACTTCTGTTTTCACCAAGCTGTAGAGCTCATTTTAAAATTTTAGATTACTGATAAAGAAATAATACTGAGAATATATTTAGATATGTATCTCAAACAGTATTCCTAATTATTACCATTGAAGGTGAAGGGCCCATTCACTTAGATCACCTTTTATAAAGTACAGGCACTCTAGGGGGACAGGCACAGGCCCAGAGCACCAGCTCAGAACAGTACAGTACGTTCTCCATGCAGTGTGAAAGACCTCCTCCCAGCCAGCACCTTGCGCTATAGGTGAAGGCTGCTGTGTATACCTGCCTCAACACACAGCTCTCCAATGCCCTCTGCACTGCCTGCACCGTGGACAAAATCCGTGAGATCCACGCTGCTCTTTTTCCACCAAGTGAAGGCCACCTCCAAAGCCTGAGTGCAGTACAAACAGCTTTCTGTACGAAAGCCCCTCCCAAACACAAAGAATGGACATACCTCCCCAAAGTCAAGCCTAGGCTTTTCCCAAAGCCACGGAAAGTTAATCCATGATGAACACTGTTCTTGTAAACCACCTCTTCACTATTTGGGGTGGCAGAGGTGGAGAGAGGTTCTCTTGGAAAGCCCATGTTTTGTTTTTTTTTCTAAATTTACTATTCTGCATTCCATAAAAATCAGAAATATTTTCACTCAAGTCAAGAATCAACTGTACTTACACTGGGATGAAACATATTGCTGCTTTTACAGAGGAACATGTTTGGCAAGCTTAACTATCAGCAGCATTATCTCGGCAGCTTCTAATTCTATACCAGTAGCTCAAAACATGTTATCAGCTGTTGTATTTTGGATGTGCGCTAAAAAGCTACCAGATACTTATCACAGTAATATTTCTACCACACAGTTAGCAAACCCACCTACATAAGTATTCAGCCTGCTGTTCCTACAGTGTAGCAAAGTCCCTACCTACAACGTATGAAAGCTCTGTCACGTGCCTTGAGTCTGAGCTTTGGTTTACATTATAGGGGATATAGTCATACCCATACAACTCCGCTGGTCGAATTCACGATTTTGCACCAGTGTGGCTGCAACGATTCAAGTTCCAGTGCAGAGGCACATGGTCAGATTTATATCATTCTGATTTAGACATTTGAAAGTTATATGTCTAAATCTGATTTGTGTGAACCACCCTGTACAGTCAATGGAGTCAATACTGACACCTCCAGGGTGATTTCTCTGATTTGTCTGGGATATTTTACATACGTATACTGAAGGTACTATTTCTACCATTGACTAAAAGGAAGCCCAGGACACTTGACTAATTTATATGTTTCTAAATTTGGGAAGATGGACCCCAAAGCATCAAAGAGCTTTATCCAGGGAGAGTTTATTTTTCTCCTCAGACCAGAATACGGTATGTCAGTATAAGCATTCCCATTTAAGTATAACTGCATCCCACTGGGATTTGAGCTGGTTAGAAGTAGACTGCTCTGAAAAAAATGTCTAGTGCAAAAAAATTCTGTGGTATTTTAAAGGGCCTGTAGCCAGCCTCTGCCGCTGGAGAAAGAGGGAAATACCATACCCAGGACCTTCCAAATCCCAATCTTGCATAATTTATTATTTGAAAGAAAGAATTTGCATGACCTACAGTAACTCAGCCAACAGACGTAGCTTGTACAGATTAAATTTTCTCCTGCATGTAACAAAAAATGAAGAGGAAAAAAAAACCCACAATCTTTCACTGTGACAGCTCCCTAGATCTAGCTCCTTTTCCTCTCTTTCTCCACATTGCCACAGTTTTTGTTGGGATCTTTCAGTCTTTTCTACAAGCACTTCACCTTATCAGAGTGCCTTTTACCTTCTAATCAAAGTCTGTAAAGAGAGCGGGAGTAGATAGCTTTCCTTACTAGCTCAGAGGAAAGGGTGATGTAGTTGAAAAATAGTAAGCTAATAGCTACTGTCCACTGTTTACCTATTACAGCTGGGCTGGTCGTTGTATCTGGGCTGGTCCCCTAGGAATTTACTTATGTCACCACTGTAGTGATAGGATGTGGCCAGGGTCATCCCTCCTGCGACGGTGAGAGTCTCATGGCAGAGGCGTCCTAAGGTATCGCTACAGCCCAGCTCGTGTTCGTGGAATAGGTTGGCCCTCCCAGCCTGCAGCGAAGCCCCTACCATTGCTGCACTGCTGCGATTTTACACAAGGCAGCTGGAGTTCAGCTCCCCCGGGTATGGCTACTTGACTCATCATCGCACCTCTGGCCACAGTCTATACATACCCACTTTTTCAGTGTAAGAGGCAGACATTTCTGTAATGCTGTCAACAGTTTCAAGTCCTTCTCTTTCCCCGTGAAGAATGATCAAGTAATGTTAACTACCTCTAAGCTGAGAAATTCCTCTGCAGGAAGGCCTAGCTCCTTTCTTCCCTGGCAGTGAAGGGGCTCCTTATTTTGTGAAGAGGTACCCTGTGTTCCTGCGTGAAGTCTTCCTGTTGTTCTCCTACTGTTTTTTTTCCACCAGGAGTCTTTTGTTCCTCCTCCTCTCACAGACACTTCTCATTCTCATTCCTGCCCTAGGACGACCATCTCCGAACCCTGTCATCTGGGGCACATCCAGATCCCACCTCTCCTCTTGGGCAGATTCCCTGCTACCATTTCTCTTTTTTCATTATCCCAGCCCAGTGAGTGATCTCTGCAAAACCACAAACTGACCAGAGAATCACCAGGCCTTTTGCACTTCCAGCTTTCTCAAGGCCAGTGGGCCTCCAGCTACCCCTTGATTTTTATTTCATTTGTCAGGAACCTGGAGAAAAGAGGAACTGATGGTCTTCGGTTACTAAATAGAAAAGCAGATTGTTTCCAGTGTGATAAGGAGTCTGGTATGGGCTGTTCTGTCTTCACTTTGCCAACTTCAGACTGCTCCAGAAAGGCTGCAATGACCAGTGTGTGAGCTACATGTTTGCCTCAGAGACCTACAGGTGTTTCAGCTCTCTAATCTTATGCCATTCAAAGTTAAGCACAGCTCAAAACACAATCAGAAGTTGCATTTTTAAAGTGTTAAAACCAATTAACAAACAGGTGACTAAAGAAGAAAAATCCTATGTTCCCAGCAGCAAATAGATGAACTTCTGTTGTCACACTGTACTCTCTGTTCCATTGCCTGCTCCAGAAACTAAATACCTCATTTTATTCACATTTCTGAGATACTTTACCCACCATAACTTAGTATTTTCTTAGCACATAACATTGTGAAATATGATCTCTCTTTCTTTTTATCTTAGTTGAATGATTTTTTCATGTTTTGATTAGTCTGAAGAGAATGATGGAGTACTCCAGTTATACAGATACACAGTTGCCATATATGTATTGAATTTAACCAAGACTTGGAACTTCCAAGCAATCTACATTTTTCTTACTGAAAGATAACAAATACAAGAAGCATCACGATATTTTCATCACCAGAAAAAAAAAAAAAACACCAACAAAACCCACACCCAAACAAAACCATATTTGTGACAGGAAGGATAGGATTCATCTTTTCTAACCCAGGAGTTTAAAACTCAGATGCCGAAGTGTAGGGTGGTCATTCCTGACTCTACGTATAGTCAGTGAATATACTGAATACCTCTTCAAGACAAGTCATCTTGCCCTAGCTTGTGACTACCGCCAAGTTCATTGCTCCCTGGAGGTCAAACTCTCTCTCTTTTGACTGCAAAGAAAGCCCAGGAAGGCCAGTTTAGATTTGGATGTTTAAGTATCCAAAAAAGAGTGAGTTTTTATTTGATTTGCAAGCAATTAAATAATTCTAAAGGTTCATAATGACTAAAAAAAAAGAGACCAAAACAAACTCACAAATCCAGCTACCTGAGATGAGATAACAGCAATCACAACTTCTACACCTGCAACATGGCTGAGCAACTGTCAGAAACGATGGTACGACGGCAGCTCTGAGACAACAGCTTTAGTGTCCAGAGCAGCAACAAGACTGCACCAGGAGGAACCATGAGGAACACAGACCCATCGATTTTAGAAATCACCTAGACTTATCATAGCAACATATTACTCAGAAGTGCATGATCCTAAATGAAGTTTTCATGAGCATTTAGGAAATGCCATTCTAGCTAATTCATAAAATCGGTTAGATCACAACCAAAGATATTGTCCCTATTTCAAGACATGAAAGATGAGTGGTAAGCCTGCCATCAAGCACCTTTGTTCTCTGTTAAATCAGGAGCATGCTCCACAGAAAAGGCACTGACGTTGCTTTCAGAGAAATGCCTTACATGATGCATCTTAAGCTGTGAAGGAAGCAATGCAAGCTCCTTATATGCGAGTCTGAAGTGGGAAAAAAGGTCAGAACTCCCTAAACAAAGTAGACAATCTGTCCAAAACTCTGAAAAAATCAAATATTTTAGGAACAGAAGGCCCATCTCTTCAAAATGGCACTTAATTCATTTCAGTGAATCCACTGAGATGAAAGCTACAACATACTGTGGGAGCAAAATCATCAGTAAACTTTACAGCTGGAGATGCCTGAGATGCCTGAGACAGAAAGTTCCCAAGCAAATCCAATAAGGACTGGCAAAGCCAGCTCTCCGAATTTGCCAATGCAGTGCTAGCAGCACTTCTATTATTACATAATGGATTTTACAGGTATTCAGCCATTATTTTTTCAGGAAGACTCAGAACTATTTACTGTCTTATGATAGTTCCAAATGTCGGAGAATGTTAATTAAACAACAGGTTTCAGCTATATAGTTCTGATTTCAGTCATGACTGACTAATTACGCAGCTTTATCTGTTGGAAGCCAACTGTTATCTTACAGAAAGCTATTGAAGCCAGTTCAAAAATATCTCCATTTGCTCAGCCAATCTAAATATCAGATTTTTTTCCAGAATCATAAAAGTTGATTTAAATTGTTTTCCTGGGACTGAAAAACAATGCTGTGAGCAAGGAGGGTACTAAACACGGTTTAACTTCACAGCAGGAGAGTTACACCCCAACCAGCGTAAGGCTCTTGTAACACTGCAGCCAAGCTGATCGTGTATTGTTCCTCTCCAAGATTTCTATTGTTCAGAACTTTTTCAGATTTGCAAGACATTCCTTTGTGATAGATTTCAAAAACAGTGTTATAATGCATAGTTCTGCACTATGATTAAATTCTGTTCTAAATGGTGTGTCTTCTCTTATCATAAGCATAACCCCATTATTTTTGAGGCAGCTAAAGACTGTCAAAGACCAGCAGTGCCCGTGACCCCAGGTGGGTTCCCACATAGTCCTGCCTAACATCTTTTCTGGTTCTTCTGTGAATATGAACATTTTTAAAGGAACTTTTATGGGTTTTATATTCAAGAGAGGCTTGGTGATTTTCTGCCACGCAAAACGTTATCTACAAAATTCAATGTAGCTTCTGAACGGAATGTAACTATCATTACAATATATCTCTTTCTTTTCTTTTTCCCTTCCCTTCTCCTCCCTTTCCTCTTCCTCTCTTCTCTGCTCTCCTCTCCTCAAACCACTCCAAATCATGATGTTGCTTTACCTTACTACTGTGATGAACTATGACAGTGTTTTGAGGGTGACTGTCACACAACACATCCACACAAATTTTTGTTGTGCTATTTACTCCATCCAGATGTAATGCAACCTGTTTTTATGGTATCTGGACATTAAAGTGAATGAACATTAAATGACATTAAATGACATTAAAGTGAATGTTAATAACAGTTGGCACAAAACTATGCCTGTCTTTATTGTTCATGCCGGTGAGTCTGATAATACTTCTCTGATTATGAGACTATACTAAAAGCAATGACGTTATATTAAATTACTACCTGTTGCCACATCTTGAAACTTGCATAGTTAGGTATTTATGAGCTGCTACACAATGCATCTTTGAGATCTGAAGACTATTCTCACCAAAAGCCCTGCAGAACCTCTTCATGGATTTCATATGCAGAAAGTAGAGGGCTGAGTAAAAGCACTGGGCAGGACTCATATACTAATGGACCAAAAAAAAGCTACAAAAATGCAAATTATTTTTCTTCTTTTTATATGAAGAGCATACATTTCAGTCCAATACTTTGTGGGTAGACTTCCTCCACATGCCCTTCATTCAGAGAAAACACTTATTATCATTCAAAAGTAGCAGCTGATCTTCCTTGTCATAATTTCAGGGACAGACAGCAGTTTCTCTGAACAGGACTGGACCACCATGCATGTTTGTTGGTGGTTTTTATTAGTCTCAAATCATAGTTCTTATTTATTCTCTCCTTCCCATTCTTGTCATTTTTGCTTCGTCAAAGTAATCTTTTGCATTCTCCTCCCTTCCTAGTCCTCCTTACACTCCCTGATACTGGTTTTATCCACACACTGACTCTGCTTCTCATTCACTGTAAATCTTTGGTCCTTCTTTTGTCTGTGCACCTACTGACTCTGCTGGTTCTGACGCTTTGGCACTCTGTCCTGCTCCACCTTCTCCCGCTGCGCTTCCTTCCTCTCCTCCCTCTAATGATTGCTTTCCCTAAATTCCAGTCATTAGAGAGGTCAGGAACAGACAGCATCACAACCACATGGAAAAGTGTTTCCTCTACTTCCCATTTTAAGATAATCTCTCTTCCAGATGGTAACAAGCATTACCTAGTTGTGAATTGCTAGTGTGCATTTGCTCTAAAATTAGGCAACAGAGCGTAAGAGCATTAAATTGCAAAACAGAGACAGCAGAAATTGCCAGTCTGGTTGTTACAGCTGCTTGCCACACCTATAATTAGCATTGTCTGACAATTCCCATTCCATGGTGTTTTTTTAGTTCTGAGTACTCTGCCAGATCTCCATCCCCGTAGCTTAAATTTTCCAGCTGGACATCTGCTTTAAGAAAGTATCAGTCAAAATGGTGCAACAATATGTAAGAATGAATCCAAAGAAAAGCCAGCTTTGCTCACATTTTACTCATGTTAAAAAATGCAGGTAAACTTTTTCTTTGGAAACCTTTCTATTCCCATATTTGGGGACAGAAGCTTGAAGCTTAGGAGGGAATAGCCTGGTGTAAGAGAAGATCTTTTTCTCATGTACATGGGAGGAGAGGAGATGGGGAGGAGGGTAGCCGGGGACAGGAATCTTAAGGATTGAATTTCAGAACTGAGAAAAAAAGTTTAGGGTGAACAGGAACAAGCTGTCTCCACAAGGCAGAAGGATCGAAGCCCACTAGGACGTGGTCCCCTTCGGAGAAGGCATCTCACCATTCTCCTGCTGTAGCAAACATGACATGAGCAAACTAACCCCCTCCACTCTGGTGAGGGCACACAGGAAGGATGGGAATACGTCCCATTAATCTAAAGGCTTCAAATGGCTTACACGGGGCATCAATATCATTGCCATGTTGGTAAAGTCACTTCTTTTAGTGTTTAAAAAGCTAAGAAAGTAGGTCTCTCACTGTGAAGCATTTTCTATTTGCCTTTTAAGCCCTGTGAAGTGGCATACAACAAACCTGGCACAGAAAAAAAGAAATCTGAGGCTGCAGAAAAGAATTAGGAAATGGTGCAGTTGCTTGCATTACCTTGTCTTCATCTCCCCTGCACTGCAATATATTTACTCTACAGTATAATCTTTCACTGCAGGAATACATACCATAGGTTTGCAAAGACCCTGCACCTCATTCAGTGCACACAAGATCCTACTCAGAGATGCCTTCCAGAGAAGACATGCTTCAGCCTTGCTTCTTTTGCTGCACAAGTTGTAAAGTGTGTTGTAAAGTAGATTTATATCTTCCAGAAGAGAAAGGATCATTCCACAGCTGAACACTTCCAAGAATAAACGGATTCTATATTTGTCTCTGCCACAGACTTCCACAAAAGGTACTTTATGAACCTGCGTTGTTTCAGGGATATGTATAGCTCCCTAGTACATGTAAAGAGTAAAGCGCCTGTGGTTAATAAATCCTGTGACTATGCTTGTTTTTCAGCCTGCCTGCCATCTTGTCCCCAAACACCTCAACTAGAAGCCCAAATCCCCACTACCCAGAACATGCGCCAACCAGAAGACTAGGAATCAGAGATGGCTGGACTGCCACGTCCTGGCTCCCAAAAATGTGGGAAGGAGTCAGAGCCTGCAAATCCTTCAGCTCCAGAGATAGAAACAGTACACTGAGATCCAGATACTTCTGCTGAATAAAAAGTTTAGTGACAGCGGAATAAGGAATGCATTGTTTACCTTTATCTACCTAACTGCAAAGTCCTAAGTAGAGACAAAGTACTCTCTGCATTTCCTGCAGCTGAAACCACCTCTATTTCCTCCTTCTGGTAAAACTGCACAGCCACTGCATGTGAGTCATCCTGTAGCAAAAACACACCTTCTTCTGTAGGTGTCAGGGTCCTAAGTGCACCAAGAGGCCTTACTGGTGTTGATGAACCTGACCTGGAGCCTCTCCCACCACCCTGCCCATGGCCCAGGACTCCATTTCAGTCCAGAGCCATCAGTCCCTGTGCTAGTGATGCCATAGGAGTGCCAGCCTCTAGCCCTGCCTCCTGCATGGACTTCCAATCCACACTGCAGCCTTCTCTCCAACCCTGTCTCTGGCCCTGTCTCCTTTTGTTCCCAGATAGACACCCTGGATGGATCCTGGACCTGGGTCTTCACTACCCCAGTCTGGGACTGTCGATGGAGCCTGTTACCAGCACCCGGCTCTGCCCACCATGTTTGGAGCCCACGGGAAAGTGCCCCATCCATTAGGGCACAGCCTGCACTGGGGTGACTGTCTGTTCCACAAAGGAGAAAGGTGCTATGAAGCACTAGATAGCCTACATTTGGGTTCACCTGTGACACACACAGTCTCCAGGTAAGAACTGGGTCAAGCTGTGACAAGAAATCATTCTCCAGAACACCAGGTTAGATAGGCACTGCCCAAATCCTGCCTCCCCTGGACACAGAGTATATGCCCTTTAAATTCCTGTTTTCTTGTTCTTCCATTTCATAAATACTGTTCACCTTCTACCAGAATCATTTGGTGACTCAACATCCATGACAGTCGATGTTTCTCATTCATCTCCCACATACCTCCCCTTTTTGAAGAGTATGAAGTACCATTAAAGCACCTTCTACAAAACGCTTTGGCAGTGCGTCAGATCCCTCCACCCCCAAACACCTTTTGCTTTCAGAAACTGGATCTGAGTTGGACACTGGCACCTATAAAAAACACTCTCTTGAGTGCCATCTGTCAATGAGTCTTCAGCAAGGCTATAAAACAAGGGCACTGGGAAACACATGCCGAAACACATGCCAAAACACAATGCGCATCAGTTTGAGCATTTACAAAATACATTCCTGGTTACATAACCAGGGCAGCAGTTCTATATGCTTCCTCAGCCTCTTTTACGTCAGCCTCCTATCAGAGTTGGCATTCGACGTTGGCTTTGCACCTTTTTCCGTCAGTCAGCCTCGACAAAGGGGATATCATCTGCCCCTTTGCCAGTTTTAACACCAGAGTCAAGATGCTGAGGGGCCACAGCAAGTGCAAACCCTGTGGTGTGATGTAGTTTGAGGTAAGTAGAGATGATGTTTTTCAGGAAAAATATATCCAAAGCAGACGTAAGCCTGCTGAACCTAAACCATGAGTCTAAGGATTAGGTGATAGGAAAATGGCCTGATAATTAGGATGCTGGATGCTCAGCCCAGCTCTGCTACTAACATGCTGTATGACCTTGAGTTCTTTCTGCTCACCTCCATCCTTTTGTTCACCTTAGCTATTGCAGTCAGAAATTTAACGCTTTCTCCAGGTACTTTGTTTGACAAATCCTGTTACCATTTCCAGCATTTTTTACATGGTATGATCACCTCCAGTGACTTGGCACATTCCTGCATGGCAAATTTACATAAGACGAGTCCACACCATGCAGTTGTGCCTAGCTTGCTGGTGGTGGCTGGCTCCTTGAAAGGGAGTTGTGTTCTTCCTCGGCAGCAGCAGCAGCAGCGGTTCCTGACTCTGTGCTGGCCAAAGAGCAGGTGCAGGAGGAGGTATCTGGGTGTCTGACAGCTGCCAAAATATCTGCTTCCCATCCTCTCCAGGATAAAGACAGAAGGCTGGATTTTGTTGCGTGTACCACTTTGACGTAGCTGCAGTACTGCTAGCAGCTTCCAGCCTGGGGACATCGGCTACAGCTGACTGAACCAGGACATGTTTGTACAATGGTCCACTGCTGTGGAAGAAGACCTGCTGTTTCCAACAGCAGCCTGTCCCTGTACTACCTCATCGGACTTGCGAGCCCAGAGCAAACTCATCCGGCACTAGCCCAGGAGCACAGGCATCACCTGGCCCTGCATTTTGCAGCTATGGTCCCATGTTCAACTGTGAAACCCTTAAAAAGACAATCCTCAAAGAGATCTGGCAAGCGTGCGGGAAGGAGGGGAAGGCACAGGGGAAGGCTACTGTAATCTCGGCAGCAGAGCAGTGCGAGGAGAGGTGATACTGAACTGGCAGCTAGTGACAGCAGGCAGTCAAGTGACTGAGGTAATCAGCAAATTTGACTAATGATTTCGAACGTCGAATCCGTTTCCAAAAATCCCATGGGAAGCTCTTAAAAATAACATTCTTGCTGAAGACAATAAGGAGGACAGGTGTTTATTTCCCTGTCTTTTCTGACTGCAAAGAAATAATGGTTTCATTTTTATTCATACTCTTAATACTGAATGGGCAAGGAAGGAATCATGAAGCAGAACAACAGTGAAAACTGCCTCTACAGAAACATTTATTACCCATACCATTTTCTGCACTGGTTTCATAAGGATCCATCACTGAGAAAAGAGACAAATCACTAGGTTGGTACTTGCAGGTTCCAAGACCTTTGCTCAGTGAAACTAATAATGTTAGTGAGAGGATATGATATGCAATGACATGCCTCTGGCCATCACTACATCCAGCAGTTCAGGCCTAGGAGCAGAGAGAAGGGATGAAGATAACTCATGAAGAGCAAAGAAGACAGAGCTTTAATCTGAGATTTTAGGCCATATGGTATAAAATCAACTATTCAAAACAGGATGGGTAAGTTATTTTAGTACACTCTTCCACTGTATTATTTTGCTTTTATTTCAGAATTTCTCTTTCCTAAAATAGAACTTAAAAAACCCACAATACTTTAGATATTTGAAGATTTACAGCTTCTCTCATCTGTTTTGTGTAGAGCCTTTTCATAAAAGCATCAACAATAAAGAGTCAAAAAGAGGAGATGAACTGGGAATTCAACCACTAGTCCCAAAATAGAAAAGGAAGAGATGGTAGTCTTGTTTCCTGACATGAAAGGTCCCAGGAGGGAAGGCAGCAGGCTTAAAAAAGAAAAAACCTCTTCCTTCCAAGACATTTTTCAGATTTTCCCCAATTTTTTTCAGACCAAAATATTGTCAACATCAAATCCTTCTCCCCAACACTTTTGCATTAAAACAGCATTTTCTAGGGGAAAACTTCTTCTGTCAAAATGTCACGACCAACTCTATTCAGCAACTTCTGTTGCCGTGGAGATCTTGTCAAGGTTACAAACAGAGCATTAGAAATAATATTTCCTCAGCCAAGCTGCTCCTTGCTTACCCAGCAAAGGAGCTGGTCAAATCACTGCCCCCAAGAGCATTCACCTGTGAGGAGGGAGGGGCAGGCCAGTCTGAAGTGGAGATTGCAACATGTCCCAGGCAAGTTGAGTCATTTTGTGAGACACTTAGCCTGTATACAAGCAGTTATTCCTGACTTTATTTTTTAATTTATCTTCCTTTTCCAGATAAACGTATCTGTGAATCTCTAGACCCTGAGTAAATGTTTAATAATGTTTTCTTCAAAAGGTAACATGCTGAACTCTCCACTCCTATGTCTGCATTTTAAACCACACCTTTGCCTTTTTCCCCTGGAAAAAAATGAATCCTGCCTTTTTATGCCTTCAGTTTATATGGCTTCTATCTCTGTCTATTTTTAGAGAGCAGGGAATGGTAGACAGCAGATAGCTGTTGATACCAGGCAGTGCTGGGTGAGAACCAGGCTCCAAGGATAGTAATTAAACTCGTTTTGCTGGTAGTGCTTCCACTTTGAACCTTCGAAGTATAGATTGTGCCTGTCTATACTTAGATATTAAGTTTCTCAATGACATGGTCTTGCCTATGTTTGCACACATAGATGCACACACCTCTTTACTCACAGTAATGGGCTATATAGCCCCTGACCTGATAAAACCAACGAAGTAGGGTGTTTTAAGCAGTATCCCTTAGAGGATTTACTCTGGGACATACCTGTTCAACAGCAGGGAGCACACTGTAATACCCACCTTCTGCTTTCATTCATTACTAAGAGGCCTTCCTGCAGCTGCCTTTTTGAATCCAGAGATCCCTTGTTCTATATCACTCCTCACAGCATAGTCTTCATGAAGCTTCTTGATTATCAGCTCCAAAACCAGCTCCTTTCCACCTATCCAAGAACTGTCCACAGAACGCCTTACCCAAATTTACCTGGTCCCACTCTTTCTGGTCTACAAATCTTCAACAGTATGGTAAATTCTCTAAGGCAACAGGAGATGGACCCAGAAGTGCCATGGCCATGGGACATTAGGCACTCATCCAGTATAAATTCACTCTGCTGGTTCCAATGCAATAAAGCATTTTTGATGGATTAATTTTGCACTGGCAGATTTTATGCCAGATCAAGCACTGCCCATCTTTGCACAACCACTGTAAAGCCTGAATAAACACACAAAGCCAATATCCACACCAAAATGCATTCAGCAGAAATGTGATCATGCGCCCATCCGTCATTTGCGTCAGGTTTGTACCGCTGGGTGACCCAGGAGGGGGTATGTCGGGCAGGAACAGTCATGGTACCAGGGCCTGAGTCACTCGCAGAGGCAACCAGCTCCGGTGCAGGCACGTTCCGCAGCAGAGAGGGGGATTGTAGCGTACGGGGGGGTTCCTGAGCCAGGGAAACACCAGGGGAGCACAGAGACCTGCATGGAGCCGGCAGCTCTCACAAGAGTGGCTGACGAGGCATGGGCAAGGCCAGGAGTAACGGGGGCCACCCCCACTTCCACGGAAGGCAGCCCCAGGGCGCGCCGCAACCAGGAGGGCTGCCAACAGGGCACAGTGCGGCCATTCACAAGGGGGGGCGCCTCTTCGAAGGAGGGGCATTCCACTGGCTGAGTGGGAGACCTGAAGTACACATAACGCAGCAACCGGGCACCGTTCTGTGACCATCAGCACAGGTCAAGGATACTCACCCTACCTGACCCTCAAGGCAGAATGGTGGGCACTTGTCTGAGAGCAAAGGCTGCAGCTCTGGCTGGGGGGTCTGCCACCATCCATCCCAGCAGTGGCTGATGCCTCTACCCAGATGGAGCTGCTGAAGGGAGAGGCTGCAGTGCAGACCTCAAACTGCAGGAAGCACCTAGACCTTTCTCCTGGGGCAGGGACAGGCGGCAGACCTGCCTGCAAAAGCAGTGCCCAGGTGGAGGACCACCTGCAGCAGGTGGCTGAGCTGCAGGAGGCGGTGAGAAGGCTGCGTAACATCAGGGAGGCTGAGAAGGAGTTAAATAGCTGGTTCCAAGCACAGTCTGCAGTGGACCCACAGCCCATGGCCAAACAGCCAAAAACTCCCCCACTGGCACACACAGAAGGGAGCGGGGCCAATAATGCAGAAGAATGGATGGTTGGAACGGCAAGGACCAGCAGCAGGAAGAGACTTCCCCCAAAGCCTGAGGTGCCCTTGCAGAGCCGCTTCACCACTCTGCAGGCTGAAGAGGAAAGACCCATCGCACCAGGAGAGATGCTGGAGCTGAGTAAGGCAGCCCGATCTGCTCCCCGTATAACAACCAGCGCAACTAAGAAAAGGCAACGGGTGATAGCAGCAGCTGACTCTCTTCTGAGAGGTATGGAAGCACCCATTTGCCGACCTGACGCACTCTCTAGAGGGGTGCACTGCTTGCTGGGTGCTCATAACAGGGATGTCACCAAGACTACCAAGCCTCCAGAGCCTGGAGAAGGATCACAGGCCAGCAAGAAAGCACCTGAAGAGCAGCACAAAGGAATTCCAGCCACTCCAGCCATTAAATCAGCTTCATCTGGGGCCCAAATTAAATGCCTTTATGCAAACACACATAGCATGGGGAACAAACAAGAGGAGTTAGGGACATGCACACACATGCAGGGCTGTGATCTTGGCATCACGGGGATGTGGTGGGATGGCTCTTATGACTGAGTGTTGGAATGGAAGGATACAGGCTCTTTAGGAAGGACAGGCAGGGGAGGGGCTGTCACCTTCTATGTCAATGCCCAGCTGGAGTGCACGGAGCTCTGCCTGGGGATGGATGAGGAGCCGGCCAAGAGCTTATGGGTGAGGATCAAAGGGAGGGCAGGGACAGGTGACATTATAGTGGGGGTCTGCTACAGGCCACCTGACCAGGAAGACCGAGCAGATGAGGCCCTCTATTTACAGATAGGAGCAGCCTCTCGTTCACAAGCCCTGGTCCTCATGGGGGACTTCAACCACTCTGATACCTGTTGGAGGGATAACACAGCAGGGCATAAGGGGAAAGGCTGAAAGAGCTGGGGTTGTTCAGCCTGGAGAAGAGAAGGCTGCAGGGTGACCTTATTGCAGCCTTTCAGTACTTAAAGGGGGCTTATAAGAAAGATGGGACAGACTTTTTAGCAGGGCCAGTAGCGATAAGACAAGGGGTAATGGTTTTAAACTAAAAGAGGGTAGATTCACACTGGATTTAAGGAAGAAATTTTTTACAATGAGGGTAGTGAAACACTGGGACAGGGTGCCCATAGAGGTGGTAGATGCCCCATCCTTGGAAACATCCAAGGGCAGGCTGGATGGGGCTCTGAGCAACCTGACCTAGTTGTAGATGTCCCTGCCAATTGCAGGGAGGATGGATTAGATGAACTTTAAAGGTCCCTTCCATCCCAAAGCATTCTATGATTCTGTGATAAGCAATCCAGGAGGTCCCTGGAATGTACTGATGATAACTTCCTTCTCCAAGTGATAGAGGAGCCAACAAGGAGAGGTGCTATGCTGGGCCTTGTTCTCACCAGCAAGGAGGGGCTGGTGGGGAATGTGAAGCTCAAGGGCAGCCTTGGCTGCAGTGACCATGGAGTCACCATGGTGGAGTTCAAGATCCTTAGGGCACTGAGGAGGGCGCACAGCAAGCTCACTATCCTGGACTTCAGGAGAGCAGACTTTGGCCTTTTCAGGGATCTGCTTGGTAGAGTATCATGGGATAAAGCCCTAGAGGGAAGAGGAGCCCAGGAAATCTGGTTAATAGTCAAGGATCACCTCCTTCAAGCTCAGGAGCGATGCATCCCAACAAAGAGGAAGTCAGGCAAAAATGCCAGGAGGCCTGCATGGATGAACAAGGAGCTCCTGGACAAACTCAAACACAAAAAGGAAACCTACAGAGGGCTAGGTACTAAGCAAGGACAGGTAGCCTGGGAGGAATACACAGAAATTGTCCGAGCAGCCAGGGATCAGGTTAGGAAAGCTAAAGCCCTGATAGAATTAAATCTGGCCAGGGGCATCAAGGGCAACAAGAAAAGCTTCTATAGGTACATCAGTGATAAAAGGAAGACTAAGGAAAATGTGGGTCCTCTCCAGAAAGAAATGGGAGACCTGGTTACCTGGGATATGGAAAAGGCTGAGGTATTCAATGACTTTTTTGCCTCAGTCTTCACCAGCAAGGGCTCAAGCCACACCGCCTAAGTTGCAGAAGGCAAAGGCAGGGACTGGGAGAATGAGGAACTGCCCACTGTAGGAGAAGATCAGGTTCAAGACCATCTAAGGAACCTGAAGGTGCACAAGTCCATGGGACCTGATGAGATGCATCCGCAGGTCCTGAGGGAACCGGCAGATGAAGTTGCTAAGCCACTATCCATCATATTTGAGAAGTTGTGGCAGTCCAGTGAAGCTCCCACTGACTGGAAAAGGGGAAAAATAACCCTCATTTTTAAAAAGGGAAAAAAGAAAGACTTGGGGAACTACAGGCCAGTCAGTCTCACCGCTGTGCGTGGCAAGATCATGGAGCAGATCCTCCTGGAAACTATGCTAAGGCACATGGAAAATAAGGAGGTGATTTGTGACAGCCAACATGACTTCACGAAGGGCAAATTGTGCCTGACAACCCTGATGGGGTTACAGTGTTGGTGGATAAGGGAAGAACAACTGACGTCATCTACCTGGACTTGTGCAAAGTATTTGACACCGTCCTGCACGACATCCTTGTCTCTAAATTGGAGAGACATGGATTCGACAGATGGACCACTTGGTGGATAAGAAATTGGCTGGATGGCTGCACTCAAAGAGCTGCAGTCAATGGTTCAATGTCCAAGTGGAGACCAGTGACGAGTGGTGTTCCTCAGGGGTTGGTATTGGGACCGGTGCTGTTTAACATCTTTGTCAGCAACATGGACGGTGGGATTG
Source organism: Nipponia nippon (assembly GCF_047370975.1). Taxonomy (NCBI): domain Eukaryota; kingdom Metazoa; phylum Chordata; class Aves; order Pelecaniformes; family Threskiornithidae; genus Nipponia; species Nipponia nippon. Next base: position 50,559,447 of record NW_028262347.1, read on the forward strand.
AGGACACCCTCAGCAAGTTTGTGTGGTGCGGTTGACACAATGGAGGGAAGGGAAGCCATCCAGATGGACCTTGACAGGCTGGAGAGGTGGGCCTGTGTGAACCTCGAAGTTCAACAAGGCCAAGTGCAAGGTCCTATACATGCATCAGGGCAATCCCAAGCACAAATACAGGCTGGGCGGAGAATGGATTGAGAGCAGCCCTGAGGAGAAGGACTTGGGGCTGTTGGTTGATGGAAGGTCAACGTGACCCGGCAATGTGCGCTTGCAGCCCAGAAAGCTAATGATATCCTGGGCTTCATCAAAAGAAGTGTGACCAGCAGGTTGAGGGAGATGATTCTCCCCCTCTACTCCACTCTCACGAGACCCCACCTGGAGTACTGCATCCAGCTCTGGGGCCCCCAACATAAGAAGGACATGGACCTGTTGGAGTGAGTCCAGAGGAGGGCCACAAAGATGATGAGAGGGATGGAGCACCTCTCCTGTGAGGACAGGCTGAGAGAGTTGCGGTTGTTCAGCCTGGAGAAGAGAAGGCTCCAGGGACACCTTAGTGCAGCCTTCCAGTACCTGAAGAGGGCCTACAAGAAAGCTAGAGAGGGACTTTTTACAAGGGCATGTAGTGACAGGACAAGTGGTAATGGCTTTAAACTGAAAGAGGGTAGGTTTAGGTTAGATATAAGGAAGAAATTCTTCACTGTGAGGGTGGTGAGGCACTGGAACAGGTTGCCAGAGAAGCTCTGGATGTCCCATCCGTGGAAGTGTTCAAGACCAGGTTGGACGGGGCTTTAAGCAACCTGATCTAGTGGAATATGTCCCTGACCATGGCAGGGGGGTTGGAACCAGACGATCTTTAAGGTCCCTTCCAACCCAAACCATTCGATGATTCTATGAATTCACAGTCCGTACAGAAGTGGGGGATTTCCCCCTGGATCATGGGATTATGACTGGGTCTGTGGAAACTGCCGTTTGGTGGGGCAAGTTCTGCGTTTCTAGACAGCACCACCTTTGGTTTGCTCTCCTCCCAAGGGTGTGGGGAAGGGCCCACACCCCAGCAATGCAGGCTAACTGGTTGTACCTTGAGGGTTTGGCCTCAGCCCTCTGAAGTATGGCAGTTTCATCACCCTAATGAGGGGTGGACTGGACCACTCCTTGGTGACAATATCTGAACTTTTCAGAGCAGACTATTCACAATGATTAACAGAGTCTGTCATTCCACTTGCAAAGCTATTGATGATAGGTTATCACTCCTCAAACATGTCTTTAGGTTGGAGAATTTTTAGCTACCTGTGCTTTTATAGCTTCCCCAACCTTTGGCCATGCTATGCTTAAGCAATTCAATAAAAATTACTGCTTCAGCAACAACTGAAGATAGGAAGTAGGGAATAATCAGTGTGCTTTCAAGACCTAAGAGGTCAATAGTGGAATAAAATACTTTAATCTGCTCACAGAGTGAACTGAGAATGCTCTCACAGTGGCCTTATTGAAAAAGATGGTTAAATAGTAATTGTGCAGGTCTCAGGTTCCTTTTAAGTAAGGCCAAGGAGGCAGTAAGGAGGCAAGAAAAAGGCTTTGCTCTTTCTAGGGAAGATGGGAAATCTGAGACCATAGTTCCACAGTAACAAATTTTTGGCAGAAACACCCCATCCTGGAGCTCCACCTTCACCTCCCATTGGCCAAGCAGGTCCTTCACAGCTACACTGTGAAGCACCAGTCCTGCACCACCACTTCTGAGACCCTGCCATGAACTCCACAAAGGAGCCAGTCTGAGTTAAAAACAAAACAAAGGTTATTTTTTAACATGTATTAGTTTCTTGATCTGGTCCATGACTTCTGTGTTGGCTGATTGAGTGGCTAGAGCCTTGCAGTGCAGGGGAAGGAAAGAGTATGTGGAGGTACTAGGAGAAGAAAGCAGGAACCCCTTTATCTGGCACTGCCACCAGATGCCTCATACTGTGGAACCACAGCCTGAGGTCCTAAGCTCTAAGATGTCTAACCTCTTAAAAAAAATTCTAACCAACCTCTAAGAAAAAAATCAGGCTATCTTGTGATGTCTTGATAGATTTGAATGTGGCACCTTGCTGAACTACTGAACACTGCTGTGTACACGTTGCCTAGTAAAGACTCCTTCAATTTATAATGATTTTGGCAACTGTCTCTTGATTAAGACTCCTCCTTTGTCAAAAAAAAAGAAAAAAAAAAAAAAAGAGCTCTCCTCTATACTGCAAATACTTATGATGACATGAGAAATGCCAAGGACATTGTGAGGAGAAATCAACAGATACTTAGGAGGACCTTGGGCATAATGGAAAAGGGGACCATAAAAATACCTAAGTGAGTTTGTTTCAATAAGTAATAATAACAAAAAATCATGAAGCAACTAGTTGTTCTTCTAGGAAACCAGCATAGTGACCAACATGCTCTTCAACCATAATATGATCTAGGAAAAACAAATAGGTAAACTGCATGTATAGTCCTTTCTTAAGTCACCAAACTACCAGACAGTAGTTTATCATCATTCAGCATAGTTGCCTAAAGCTTTAAATTCAGCTGTATGATCATTATAAAAAAGCACTGGGAACTGTAACTGTTGTACTCAGCAGATGATAATCTCTGCTGTGGGATTCTCTAACCCCAGTTTAGGTCATGTGACTAAGGTCAAGAAAAAGAAAATATTTTTACCAGCCTATCTCTGCCACATCTTTATTGAAGAAATAAATCTGCCTTTAGTTGTGTGCACCTGTACTCAAAAAGGGAGCCAATAAAATCAGGAAATCAATCTTCAGTGTTTCCCAATAAAGAGTATCTGCTTGTTCAGCTCTGTCAGATTTTGTAGGCCATTAAACAATAATCAGTGAGATGAAAGTGTAAAAGAGAGAGCTTGGTCCTTAACATGTTCTGTGCATTAAACTCTTTTTGAACATTCCTGCTTGAACTCCATTCTGGAATAGTCTCATTAGTACGGTTTATGAGTCATAAATTCACCTTGTCAATATTATCAGAAGTTCTCTTCTATAGCTTGCCAATTATTCCCTGTTCAGAGAAAGGAGAAACATGGCACAAGTATCATAAACCAATTCAGGGATGTGAGTTCCATTCATACCTATGCTAACAATTGCTCTGTGGTTTGCCCTGCAAGCTCTCCTATCAGTTGCCCTTACTCTGTTTCTGAGATTTAGAAATTCTTCTGTCCACACAGGACTCTTCAGATGGAGGACCGAGGCTTGTGGGCAGGCTACTGTAAAATGTATGAACGGTCCTTGAATCAAGGATGAGAAAGAGCCTCCCCAGCAGGGAGCTGTCCCCAGCCATCCACAGCCTCCCCATGCTCTAACTTCTATGCACCAGTGGTCGTCTACCCCATTTTTAAAGGGCACACTTAGATACCTCAAAAGAGGATATGGATTCTCATTTAGCCTAGGCACACTCCTACAGCCTAGCATGAGCCAGCAGAAAGAAGTGGGGTTCAAACCTGCTGTGCAATTCAGCACTTCATGTTTGATATTTTAGGTAGCTGCAGACTGCTTTGCATCTTACTCTGAGACACCTGCCTTTCCACGGATTGCCTTGGAGCCACCAGGTCTAACAGCAGCTTGTGAATTCCACCCAGGGAACCGGGACCCTGCAAGGTATGCGCCACTTCTTTGACAATGCTGAAGTCCCCCTGTAGGTTTAGCCATTGGTGTCTAACCAGTGCCAGAAATAAATAACTATTACTTTCAGCTGGCAGAGCCACAGTAATAAATCCACAACTTATTTTTCTGTTAATTGTGTCAGGTAGTTTGCTGCTTACAACTACTCCCTGTGCTCCCTCTGGGCCAGATTTGTTATTTGTTTCCTCTTGATACCGAGGCATTTGCAAGTCATATTCTTCAGGGTCATAAACTTCCCTAATGATTAAATTAACAGCATGAAATTCCAACTTGTAGGACTGACAAAACTGAACTTTGGAAAACTACTGTCTTTTTTTTTTTTTGTCCATGGGGAAAAAAAGTGCTATAGACATCATCCCATGTGGAGCTGTGGTCTGTTTCAGTTTGTTGTTCTTTCTGTCCAGTTTTGTGATTATTGGACAAAAAAAATAATTATAAAAGCAAAAACTGCCATTCAGAGCAAACTCTGAAGCATTTTTGTTAAGGATATGAATTTTCCTACTGTGTTACCTTCCACACTATGGCTAGACAAAAATAAAAGCCAATCTATGCAGTCCAAAAATTAAATAACCTTGCAGAAATAAAATCTTATGTTACTGTACATTTGACAAATAAAGAAAATATTTTAAGATCTACCTCTAAAGATGCATGAGAAAAATATTTAGTGTGTTTTATCCATGTTCAGTAAGCAAACAATTTCCTTCCATTCCAGAAGAGCACCCAGCAATAAGATAAGGACACCAACCACGCTTACAGTACAAGCCTGTGTCAAGCTCTACACCTGCATATGATAAAGACAGCCACATGAAAGGATAAGGGCATCAACTGGCTGATGATAGAGACTTAAGCCTCCTAAATCACATGGCAAAGATAAATTAGAACTATCTGCCACCTACATCAGATGGTGAAGGAGGCAGGAACACAATGCTCTGGATACCAATTAGTGGCACAATGGAGTCAGTATCTCATGTTCTAGTGTGTCAAATTCCAGCAGTGCCAGTGAGATCAGAACAGAAGTCACAGCAAGGTCACTGCAATCCGTCAGCAGGACAGCCTCAGCCAAGTACCGCATCCTAATCCCTGTCTGCTGAGAATCTGGTGGAGGAGAAATGCCTGTAGTTGAAATGCACCTAAAGCAATATCCTCCAAGGGCATCAGGCTGGAAGCAGAGTAGTGCTACACAAGATAATAAAACACAGTTGATTTTAACTGTTAAATCAGCACCTTTTTGTTTTGATACAGGAATGTGCTGAAGTCTATTCACAGAAACAGCAAGGACATCAGCAGTGTGGCAGGGACACATTACAATACAAACACCTTCAAACTGCACACCACCTCCCCCACTTCCAGCTTGGAAAAGCTACCGCTGTATGGAAAGGTGACTATGCCCATACTCACCCCTTTACTAGCTGACCCTGATGAGTTAGTCAGTTCAAGATATAGTAACTGTAGCAACAAAGTGCTACACAAATGATTTATCGTCCCAGCGTCACTTGTCAGACAGAGAAATAACGTACCTGCTGCGCAATGCATGAGGCACAAAGCAAAAACCCTTGTCTTAACTTTTGCCAATCCCAGAAGTAATTAATCAGAGCTTATCCACATGTGCTAGCCTACTCTTCTACTGTATGGTCACACTCGCAACGTTAGCATACTTCTGTCATGTTCCACACGTGCCCTGAGGCTGTACGTAGCCACAGCAAGCAATACGGCTGCCAGAGCAAAGATGGCAAGGAATACCATTTCTCTAACACACTCAGAGTGCCTGGAAAGTCGGACGAAGTCATATGTTTGGGCTGCGGTATGGTGCACTGGGGTTGTTGCTTTGTATGTAGATACAATCCTTATATGCATGTTACAAAAATAAACATTCTTTTTTTTCCACGTGCATTGAAAATCCTTGACGCTAAAAAAGTAGCTGCCCTAATTTGGTCAAAGTATGTGCAAATATAATAGAGAGAAGGACCCACTCCTAGGGATTAGAAGACACATTAGTCCCATCTTTGTTCTTTTTGAGGTTCACTGGCTCCTGTTGCTTGCTCATTCTGCCATTAATCTTCTGTCTGTTGAGAATTATTCTTAGAGGGACTTATCCCCAGGGAAGAAATTTGGAGTTAAATTTAACTTCTAATTATTCAAAACAGTTGTTGAAGTAAAGGAGGTGGGTAGGCCAGTTAGTAGAAGACACAATAGCAGCGGTGGTTATGCTGTGCCCTTTTCAGACTTCTGCAAGCTTCCATTCAGGTAAGGTTTCACGTTGCAGCTGGACAGATCTAAGAGCCAGATCTTGCTGCTACAAGGGGTGGGCTGCCTCCTCCGTCATTGCCTTCCGTGCATTCCTGCTCCATCCCTTGCGTGGCTCGGCAGCTCAACTGAGCTGAGCTGGCTCACTAAATCCTCAGAAGAATATTCACTTGCTCGTCTTAAGTTAGTTTTTTTGTGGGTTCAGTGAGCTGAACTGGCCCACCAAGGGCAAGAGGAGTGCTGGGAAAGAAGAAGGGGAGAATTGTGCAGCTGGTGACAGGAGGAAGAGTAGGAAGAGGGGAAGAGAGGGAGAAATGAGAGAAACTAGCTTTTCCACATGACAGTGACCTTTAGTTATGCTGTGCTATACTGGGAGACCTCACCCTTACATGCTACAACAGAAGAAAAAAAACAGTTTATTTACAGTGTATGAGGTGACACCTTCCATTTGTACCGCAGAAATCTTTCTCTATCTTGAACTGAAGGAGCTCAAGTAATCAAGTGACAGTACGGGGACTACAAACTACAGAGGCAGACAAGAGATGTTCTTCTTACAAAAGAACACTGACTGGAAGTCTTACCAAGTGAAAAATTCCGTCTTATTCCTCTCCAGAAAGAAATTAAATCAGCTAGGCAATAGTCTAGTATGTGATAACCTACAGGCTGACTAAATAGGCAAGTGGTTTGAACAGGTAGGGAAGCATGCAAATGCCTGGCAATTTAGATTTGATCAAGAGGTGGACACAACGTTTCAAGTCTGTATACAAAAATGCTTCTCATTTTGAAAAAGCCAACTAATTCACCTGCTGTGAAGTGCTAGATTTCCTCTTTTTTCTCCATTTCCCAGCTATCTTGAAGTGCATGAATGAAAAATGGATCCCAGAAATTAGTAGAGGGAAGTAGCATTTACAACCCTAGCAGAGCCACTCTACCAACCTAGAGCTACAACTGTGGTCGCATGGAAAACCTACCCAACAATAAAGTCCTGCTTGCCTTTTCTGCCCCCTCATACCTGAACCGAACAGTCTGAACAGTGTGATCAGGATGAAGGAAGAAGAAAGTGGGAAATCCATTGGGAAATGAGCAATGGTGCTATCTCCAAACAGAAAGCTGAAGGTGAGCTTTCAAGATGAAGCACACTCCTTATGTTTCAAACTGTCCTTTGAAACAGGAATAAAGACAACTGCCTCCATCTTCCTGTACTGAGATTCCGAGTCCTAATCTGTGCTGCTTATATTCTTTGTCTAATATACATCTTGTAAATCAAGGCTGACCTTTTTTCCAGGTAAGGGTAAGGCTACTTACCTCCCCCTTTCTTTCCCCCCATCCCTTTGCTGGCTGCCTGGGTGGACTGGTCTTTGCAGATGCCATGTTCGACATGGATACTTTTGCCCTTGCCCCATGCTCCCAGGGGTGCCAGCATACAACCCATTTCATCTCTGGAATTTTTACCACTGGATTTCCAGCCACTGCCCCTCGGCCCCTTTATCTCTTCTCTACACTGATCTTCAGACCCCCCAGCCGTCTGGTCAAACAGCAGCAGCTTGATGTTCAGTATTCCTCCTTCATTATTAAAGTAGCAGGTTTCGCTCTCTGCAGCTCAGACTGACACCAGGCATCTGATGTGTTCCTGCAGTCAAGCAACTGGTATAAAGACTTCTGGGTTTCTGAGGGCCCACTGCTCTGCTGCTTAAAATGTAGAGATGAATGAAAATGAAGAGATTGTAGGCAGGTTGGGATAATAGATGCTAAAAAAAGGGTTTATGTCTCCCATTTCAGGCCAATGATGCAAAGATTGAGCCAGCACAGGTAAGTAGTATATGGGAATGAGTGCCCAGAAGACTTGTGGGTAGGTGTTAAAAGACTGATTACTTCTTTGTATGAGTACATGCATTCAGTGAATCCACCTGGCACTAACAGCTGATAAAAAGCCACCAAGGTAGCTTATGACAGTGCTTTCATGTGTGGCTCTGACAGTTGCTTTAGATTCAACGATGCATCCCATGTTGAAGGGGAAAACCCAGGTTAAATACAGAATTAGCGCATAATGAAGATAGGACCTGATGCTAGAATCTCTCCCAGTAGCTGAGTCTTCCCTCATTAGCAAGGCAGAGAAGCAGAGCAGTAATATTCCTGTCACAGTGCAAAGACGAATTGAAAAGTGAGGCAATCACTTGTTAATTTCATAGCTTCTCTAGTTGCTATAAAAGTACAACTTTGTCATAATCCATTCATAAGAGATTTCTCATTGCGCCAGCACAGACAACTTCTTATGCCATTGTACCTCCATATGGAATTAAAATCAGCAGCACAGGAAGTCTGAGTAAGCGAGCATGAAAAAACATCAATAGCAGGGATAACGCCATAGCGTTAACAAACATTTATCCACCGTGAATAGCTCCCACCAGAGGAAAGATGTAATTTATAACTCTGCTTCAGTCTCAATTATAAAGACTGACAAATGAAGAAAGACTTCCTTCATTTCTGCTGGAATGTTGTTCTTGATGAAGCTATTGAATTCAAATACCGATCACTTGACAGGCTCTTCTTTAGATCTACTCAGCAATTCATTTACTACTTAAAAGCTAGCTGATACTGACAAAAAGTAAATAAGATTTTGGTGAATAGTTTAAGACTCTCCTCTAAATTTAGTGAGCACTGTGTTCTATTGCTTATCATGGTGGACATCTACTGGGTAGATTAAAAACCCAATATAGTATGAACGTATTTCGACATAAAATGCCTACCATAAAGTTATTAATATAAACCTATTTTTGAGACGCTAGGCAGACGGGACAAGCAAAGCCTTCTGAAAATAATGGATGACTTCAGAGTATGACACCAACTCTGCACAGCTCACAGTGGTATATGGTTACACCAGATATCTATTTTGCACAGATAGGTCTCATGATAGGTAAGAGTGTGTTACATGAGGGATCCTCATTGAATGGTGTCAATTTTGGCTTCTTCACCGTTACAGGAAACCGCTCAGCTGACCAGAATTATGTAGTATGTGTAAATCAATCTCTCACACAGGATGTCGAAAGAAAAATTACTTTGTGGGTAGCAAGTGTGAGTGCACTGATTAGGGTACTAACTTGTATGCCATTGGACTGTAACCATCCCCCATGCTTCCAGCATTCACGTTCTGTCGTTTTAACCAGCTGCGTCAATAGGTAAGCAAGATAACTCCAATACAGAGCCTAGAAATATGCTTAAAGATGGAGAAGTTTAAATCAAGGGCTGGGGACCAGGAATTCTCAGCCCTATTTCTTCTTCTACCACTGCAAGGCAAGAGGTCATATGGCAAGTCATTACCATGCCATTACCATTACCACCATGCCTCATGAAAAGCCAAGATAGTTCATCCTCCTGAAAAAGAAAACAGTTGGATCACCTACTACAGAGAAGTACTGAGAACAGTAATTAGGGAACTATTCTTTTATCTGATCTCGATTTCAGTCTACTTCTTCCATTCAATGATGGAAGTAGTGGGTCCACTACCAGCGAAGAGAATTTCACGCATGTAAAGAGCCAAATATTAGAGCATAAACCTCACTTTCCAAATCACAGCCTTTTTCTCGTTCCTTTTCTTTTTTTACCCTGTAAGATTAACAGAATCCAATCATTCTAGTGCAAGGATGAAACAGAACAGATCATGTGCTCCAGTGAATGAAACAAAGTAGAAAAAAAATAGAAGTAGAAAAAAATAGACTTATATATGACTCAGTAGAGAGAGTCAGAAGAAACACAGCAGCTATAGAAGAAAATTAAAAATAGTAAAGACAAGCCCAGTGACTGAAAATGTGAGTTATGAAACAGACTCTCAGCACACATAAATGAATGCTTTGGCTTTCACACTGGAAAAAGAGAAACCTTTTCATTTCAAGATACAGAATTTTAAGCCAATTGTTAAAAAAAAAAACAGGGTGTTTATAACAACAACTGCCCTTCTCATAGGAACAAATGCATGTCTCCTTCAGTTTGCTGATCCCCTTCTTTAGTGGCAATGCTAGCTTAAACAACTCCCACCTTCTTCCCACCACCAGCAGTTTGATCCTCTTCTCTTCTTCATGAGGGCAGATGTTTGGAAGGTCCCAGGGTGAACAGGTTTCAAACTGACTGTACCCCCAATCCCCACCTAAACCCTGCTTTTTTTCAGCTGGGTCAGTTCCCCAACTGCACAAACAGCAGACTGGGAGACAGGAATTAGAATAAGCTGCCTGAAAGATGGGGCTGGTGCCCAGAAGGTGCTTAGGACAGCTTAAACAGACTTGCCATCACTTGCCTAAATTCATTGTTCAACAAGCACTTCGTTTTAGCATCAGCTGGCTCTGCCTCTGAGAGAAGCAGTCCCTCACCTCATGGGTCCACTCGCTCTCTCCCATCCTGTGTCTCCATTTCCTTTTGGCAGACACAGATGTTTTTTGCAGTTTTACAATAAACAGGATTGGGGAACTTACCCAGCTGAAAAATAGATTTCGCCTTTGTTTTGCTCAAGTCAGTTCTCAAGGGATGCATCTTCCACCTATTTCACCCCACGTGTAGAAACTTCAGGGCACGAGCCAGTGCCCGAGGACAGGGAACCGCAGGACTTGCTCCATCTGAGACTGGCTTAGCTAGTATATGTGTCCATGGAATTAGTGTCCTGTGGGCCCTGTAGCCATCCTCCTTAGCTGTAGACATGCAGCCACTTGTTTGTTGTAACTGTATACACAGCAAGAATGTAATGGATTGAAGCAGCAACCCACAAATAAATAAATCGCTTCTCATGTTCGCTCCAGTCATTTCCAGTTAATTTGATGATTTCTTAATGTGATTGCCCAGTCTGACAATAGATACCTGTGGAACCTTATCCCTCAGAGTCACTTGTAATTAATGTGATTCCTGTCAGCAGAGACAATCAGATAATCCAGTCAAGTCAGCTCTAGAAACATCCATGAGGAGACACAATTTGCAAGAAGCCAGAGAAGATGACCCACCACTCTTGCCTTTTTTAACACTCTGATCTCTCTCTCTAAAAACCGGAAAGAGTGAAAGCAAGGAAAAAAATTCCTAGTGTACTGATAGAGAAGACCATTCAGGAGACTTCTTCAATCAGCCTGGCATGTCACAGTACTGAGAATTAGCAAGGGCAAAGCAAATGCATTGCTGGAAAACAACGTGATTCTTCAAGGCTGACAGAGGAGTCAATCCAAAAGCAAAGAGAAGAGAGACAGTAAAGCCATTCACTCACCTAGCCTAGGTAATGGGAATTTGAAAATATGAGGGGGACAAGTTCCCATGATCTTATGAAAGAAACAGTTCACAAAGTGTTGGGCAAACAGGACAAACAGCGCTGCCAGTGCAAGGCAGGAACCGGACAAAGCACATAGCGCTGGCGCAGATCCTGCTGCCTGACCTAAGCCTGGTCCTGAGCCTGAAGCTTCACACTCTGCCACCATGACAAGCCATGCACTGTGTCCTCCACGGGTGCCATCGGCGCTTCCCTCCCTGTCTGCTCCTGCCCTTACATCAGCTGTAGCACTCATCCAGCCAGGCGCTAACTCAGAACAACTGGATGATCCACATGAAAACTCACCAATATATTTGGAGGGCAGGACCACTATTTTCAACAGCAGCATGGTCTTAAGCTTGCTGTGAAACCATACCTGAATCTGTGGCAGATGTCTGAACACCAAAAGTAGCCTACAAGATTTACAGTAGAATTGCAACTTACTCTTCCACTGCAAGGAAATGATTTGGGATTTTAAGAAAGGCTGACTGCTTCTTTCTGTAAATATATCTAATAATAGCAGACTTCCCCTGTCCTAAACCCTGTTGATCTGAAACTCTGGCATACTGCTGGACATCTACCGAATCACTAATCAGTCAGAAGCCCCACTGGGTTAAATACGTGGGCAACCTGACGGTGACTGCAGATTTCAGAGCAGGGATACTTTGGAAAAGGATACTGGAAGGAAAAACAAAAATTGCTCAAGCTCTCTCAGAACATTCAAAATATCTTTTTCAAAATATTGGATTTTAAAAAAAAAAAAAGTTTAAAAAAAAAAAAATCAGCCCTGCTAGCTTTGAACACATTACTGCAGCTATTCAGCTGCTGAACTCTGGGACCCCTCAGGGTTAGCAAGGAGAAATAACAGTAGACAGGGAGTCAGGGTGTAAGTCCTACAGGACTCTACAATTTACCTACTGTCTCAGAATTTTTCACCAGAATAAAAACTGCCAGGTCACTGAACAAGGGCCAGGAGGCTTAAGTAGAGGCATATGCCTCTACCTCCTGGAACCTGAGGAAAAATAAATATTAGAGGGTGCCCCCCAAAAGGAAGATTTTCCTCACCTGTGCACAAGAGCAGAGGTTATCAGTCCCCGCCTGTTTTCTCATTCTTTATTTTAGCAATAAAAAAGATTACTGCTGATCAGCTGTGCAAAACTTAGGCAGTTTTGCAATCTCTCCAGGCAGAAAGCCATCAAATGAGTTCTAGCACAAGCTGGTAACTGTCAACTGCACCTGAACCTATACCTTATGGGCACGGCCATAGTACTTTCCTACACTATTTTCTCCTCTCATTTTTCACTAAAAGTTAACTAGCCTTTGTGACCGAACAGACCAAATTCTAGGGGGCAACTGACCATGGAAAAAAAAAAAAACAAAAAAACAACTCACTGCAGCTAACACTAGCTGGTTCCCAAAACACAGGGAGAGAAGAGAGAGGTGAAAGGAAAAGATTGAGTGTGATAGCAGAACCTGCCTTCAGTGGCCAAGCCAAGCAGCAGGCTGAGGTTCCTGCATTCACTCACTTAGAAGGCAACAGCTTGTAGGTGAGATTTCAGCTTTAGCTGGCAAAAAATCCCTGATTGCTCCACTGGCTCAGGGTTTGACAACAGTACCAATAACTTCACAGCACCACTAGTAATAATATAAATCTTAGATTTCGTGACCTTGCTGGACTGGGTTCAAAAGCCAAGAAGTATGCTACCAGCAAAGGCTCATCCTCTTCCTCTTTGCAGTCACCTTACACGTATTTGAAGACTGTTATCATACTTCCCCTCAGTCTTCTCCAAGCTAAACAAACCTGCTCCTCTCAGTCCTTCGTCACAGATCGTGCTTTTGAGACTTTTGATCATTTTTATTGTATTCAAGTTAATCACAGTTTTAAAAATTAATCTTAGTCTACGGAAATGTTGCAACTGATATATCACTGTGCTGCATCAATACAGCAACAGCCTTAAGCGACCTCTAATTTTATTGCCAAACAAGCTTTGCAGAAATCAAAATTATCCTGTGAAACAGAGCTGCCTGGCTTTTGTAAAAGCAACTCCATGATCCTGCACTGCTGTAGTACCAAATTAAGGTGCCCCACTTCCAGTGGAAGAGAAAGAGATACAAGGATCTGGTGCTTTAAATGTACTGCAAATGAAAATGTTCAAAATGTCTTTTAACCCATGAAAATGTGAAGTCAGGAAGAGCTAACGGTGAATCTATCACCGCAAGACTGGAGAGGTGTCAAAAAAGAAAATAAATAAAAGGAAATAAGGTAGCAAAGCCAGAGTATTTGTGCTGAGGTAGGAACTGAAACAGCACAGGCATGTTTCACCATGAAGGGACTTTGTTTACAATGGACAGTTTTTCACCATGTTATTTATTGGTGCTACGAAGCTAAAAGAAAGATCAACCTACTCAGTCAAGGAGAGAAATAGCAGATACATCTCATTACTGAGGAAAATTCATTGCCACTGATATTTCATGGCTTAATCTGTATTCCAGAATATATTGAGTTCAATTAATAGGAATATACATGTAGTTTTGAAGTTGCATATATGCAGAACTCCTCACATAGCTACCTGACAGTCAGACACATTGACTATCTACTACTTCTACAAACTGAAATTAAAAAAAACAAACAAACAAAAAAAAAACCCACACAAAACAACAGGAGAAATAACAATTCTGGCAGCTGCTGCAAACTACATCTGTACTCAGAGATCTTCCAAGATGCCTCTGAAGCAGGGAATTTATAATTACTTAGACTTTTCTTGTTACATCCTGTAATCCAGACACACTCATTAAAGCTGTAACTTCCTTTCAGTTTGGTAGGGAACAACCAGTATTCTCTTCTCAGAAACCTCAAAGTATTTAACTGCAGGAGAGATCTGTATTTTAAAGCACCACCAGCTTTGAGGGCAGGCTAGATTGTGCAGAAGAAATTAATTTACCCAACTATTTGACTGGTTCCTAATTTTTTTTAAATAAAATAAAAAGGTGCCTTTAAGGGATCCTTATATTTTGTTCATTCTAGCAAAACCTCCTTGTGTCAATACTTCTATTTTCAATAAATAGCCTGCTTAACTGAACCACAGGCACACAGCAAATAGCCCTTTCTTAGGGTGGTTAGAAGGAAAAATACCCTGTGACTGTAGGAGATACCATGGAGATGATACAGCTATTGCTTTAATAAGGCTTTTGATACTGTCTCACACAACATTCCCATAATCAAACATGGGAATATTGTCAAGTTACAGATTTTGTATGCTGACCGCAAAACAAGTTGGAAAACTGTATTCAAAGAGTAATTTTTACTAGAAGACTACTGTCAGTCATTTCACACTCTAAGAGTACCTTACATAGAGATTCATGTTAGACAAGTGCATGGGTCTTATTCTTTGCTTTCATTACTGTCTTGGCTGATAATGTAGCAAAGACAACTTCCAAATGATAACGAGCTGCAAAGTGTTGCAAGCATCACCGTGGAAACAGACTTCAAAATGGCCTTGAAAAAACACAGGATGATGGTATGATGCAACTCAGAAACCGTAAGTTCAAGGTACTACACTCAGGGAGAATTAATTGCACAAATACATAGTGGGCAGAAATTCTGAAGAACAAAACCTGGGAGTATAGGACACCACACACTGAACATGAAGCAACCCATTGCCGTGATATAAAGAACCCCAGAACGGTTTCAAGTTCATCCTCAACAGTGTGGATGATCTTAGGCAGCCACTATCTTTCTTAAAACTGCAAACTGATGCAGGCTTCTAGATAGACCTGTTGTAGTTCAGGTAATTTAAAAGGAAACAAGAAACTGAAGTTCACTTATTTCTTAAAAAAAAAAAGTTATAAACATAAGGTGTCATTCCAGGGTTAATAGGAGCAAAATTACATCTGCCAGCTTGTGCATGAACCACTTTTCTCCCTTTTCAGCTCATCAGCTTCTTTCTGAGAAGCCAATGCATTGTACTGAGAACTTGAGAGCACAGGACCCTTATAGTGCAAATGCCAAACTCTTCCAAGAATACGAGACTCACATTCGTGGAATAACAGTATAAACAGATGTAGTGGATGCAACTGCAAAGGTATCTGGTGTTAAGTACACATCCTTGTGAAGTCATTAAGACCAGCTGTTTAAAAATTACATACAAATGCCTCACTTAATTGACTATCAATAGGCAGAGGGCAGTGTTACCTGCATAGGTATTTTTTCTTAGTCAATCAGACATAAAGGTGTCTAAAATATTCAAATTTAAAAAATCCAACATTTTCTGTATCTCACGTACAACATAGGAAAACTAATGCTTTTCCAGTATTGGCATAGTGTCTTACCCCTGGAAGCAACTGTACTTCAGGGATGATTGTTTTACTTGTCATATCTGAAGTCTAAATTTCCACAGAGATCAGGATGACAAGGGAAAAGAAGATCTTCACATGAGATTTGTGCCGCTGGATATATTTGTTGCATAACTGTTCACTTAAGACAAAAATGAGAAAATGTTCTTTAAATTAATTCAAATACTTGTACCTTATTTGATGAGCAATGAAGGGAATCAAATTTGAGACAATCTTCCATCTTCCTATTCCATTTATTATAACATACTAAAATGCATCTTTTATTCTTTCCCCTTAGCATAACTCAATTTCTGTAGTTTCTAACTATAATCACATCTTTAAACTCCTTACCACAGATCTGAATGATTAAACATATTTGTGATGTTGGAAGATACTCTCTATCTACCACCTTCTTCAGTTTGATAATCATAATGATTATGGGTCAGAGGGAGAACAAGCCTACAGCTTTAAATATCCTCCAGTGTCAAAAGGCTATTACTGAAGTGCCTTCAGTTCTGCCCACTGTGAAAAAAAAAAAAAAAATAGCAGGACAAGAGAAACCAAGGAATAACGGAGAATATGGCCATTCAGCATGTTATCACTTGCCACAAAATTCAGAAACTGCATCCAAGCAGATTCATCAATATCGTCCAGTAGCTCCTCTGCCAATAAAGCTGCTTCACCACTTGTGGCTGGATTCCACTGCTGACAGCGAGTGCGGGAAGCTGGCTTGAATCTCTTGGGCATCACTTCACCTTTCCTTTAAGGGGACTGTGAAAAAGTCCTCAAGGTTCTTCAGGGGAGCAGATGAAACAATGGGGTTCTTAAAAACATAAACCAGGATTTTTGTTCCTCAGTCAACCTTATGCAAGATTGAATGATCTAGGCAAAAGGACAGCAAGATATATCTTTGGTCCACCTTTGGCAAAGGGTATTAAACAAGCAGTTCATGGCCGTAAGAGATGGGTTTCGTGTCTGGCAACAGCGCTATTTCAGCTGGTTTGAACAACTTCTCCATCTTAGCTCCCTCTCTGCTGTGCCAGCCAAGCTGTTTGAGCAACCAAGCAATGAACTTGATCAGAGAGCCGACCATCTGTAAAACAACCCAGCAAAATAAATGGTTATTTTCAGATGGATCCATTCCCAGTCCTGTTAAGTGTGCAAGTACCCAAACAGATCTGACAGCACAATGGAAGAAGCACTGCATGGACATGAATGGGAAGCCAGGCCCGGTTGATTAAGTTGACAGCGGGACTTAAGAAATACACAGAACAACACTTAAAATAGCACGAGGATAAGAAAGCCTGACACGGCCACACAAATACAGGTACTGTGACATTGATCCCAATGCTACAACACATCAAATCCAGTAGTGAAGCCGACTTAGGAAGTCCCTGTCCCTCCAGCGGCTGTTTGCCTGTCCCTCAAGCGTGCTGATCAAACTGTTTCTATGTTAAACTGAAAATTGGTTCAACAAAGGCAACTGGAGTAAACCCAATGCTTGAAAGAACAAGAAGACAAAAAGGTATGCAAGACCTCAAGGAAAACTCACTGTGAGAGTATCTCCTATAGAACCTTATATCAAAACAGCTAAACTAGTTGTAATTCATATTTTCTACTGTGTGGCGCAAAACTATGCACTGGGACATGTTTGGAATGAAAAGCTCCCAAATATGATCTGGCTCAAGTTCTTTTTTATTATTTCGCATCCATATATGACAGAAACTAAGGAGCACGGCCAATCAAAATAAGGTGGCTACGATGTACCATTTCATCATGCCCAGGGAAAGAAAAACAAGCACTGGTACATACATCTCCAACACCCAGCCATCAAAACAAGTATTTTTCTTTTTCAATTCTGTTTATTTGGACAGGCTTTGGAGGCTGCCCATTTCATAAAATACAGACCATAACAGGAAACCAACTTCAGAGCACTTATCCCTGCCTACGCCTGGAATACTGTACATGGTTTAAAGCAGACAACATGCACCGTTCGATTAACAACTCGCCACCCTGCAGGACCAGCCCATGCGAGAACAATAGTTCTGACTAGCACCAGAAAGAAGTCATATGAGCAAGGGGAAAAGAAAGGAAAACTACATGAACTCCACACTTAGGTTTGTAAAAAAGCACAAAGGGAAGTTATGTTCACAACTTTTTTCTGAATGTCAATGAGATTTCGACATCTGGCTTCCCCACTCTGTAATACCACCTTTTTGTATAATCTAAATTACAACATGAATTGACACCCAAGATGGCCTAACTACACTTAAAACATGCTTTCTGAAGGAGACTACAGTGGTCCCATAGCTCAGACATCACACTACCATTGTATACTTGGAGAACTGAAAACTGATCTAGTCCCCATGAGACAGCTCTGAGATCCCATGTATTGTACATGACAATTATGTAGCTACTTAGGAATAATGAGAAAACTGTGAATTTTGAGAAGAAATTAATCCACAAGAAGCTTCTGCCAAATACTTAGTATTACCAACCACTTGAATTCTTTCCTGAAGCACTACAAAATGCATTGTAGGAAAAACCTCTTTTGTCAGAAATAACTAACTGTTCTTTCTTATCTCTAATTTCTGTGAACTAGAAGACAGCTTCTTTAATACCTACCAGATGCTCTTCTCATTGTATTAAGGAAGAAAAATTTCTTTTCTTAGATGCTGTCTCTTACTAGACACACAGACTGTACGCATCGCACAGAATGCCTGATAAAGAAACCAACATGCATTCCAAAAAAGTATATATAACATCATATTGACTGTGCTGTCTAAATAGTATTTTAAAGTGTTTATACATGTGCCTAAGTACTGTCCTGAAGCTCACTGAAATCAAGTACAGGACACTTACATACAAACTTAATAACTCAGATAACGTAATCTGAGATTGATAGATATTATCAAGATTGCAATCAAGTCCTGCAATTGTGATAACAAACAGTAGCACAGGCACTATATGAAAGCTCCATTCCAGAAATAAAAATGTTGATTAAAATTATTTGAAATTAAGGACACATAGTGCACAAGAAACTTCATCATGATGATTATTTTTGTCAACACTTCAGCTGACTAAAATACATTTTCTGTCTAGGGATCCAGCCTGTATATGCATATCCAGTGGGTTTGTACATGACAAATTCTTTTAAATAAGATTCTCTAAGTCTTATTCCTCCTAGCTTCTGATATAACTATTTTGGATAATGTCTCTTTTCTGCTAAGAATATTGAATCCTTCTGATGCTCTTAGCTGCAGAAGACCTTTTTATTTAAGAGGTTTACTATATATTGAAAAAAAGGCTGTAGCCTGCAAATGACTAAAAAGCATCCTGTGCACAAGGACACAAACTCCCTATAAGATCAGTAACCATATTAATCTTACATCAGCCTGTGCAGAAGATACATGTAATCCAAGCAACTCAACTTTGGTAAATATATCAGGTTGAAGTAACCACAGAAAATGCATATACTTCAGCTCTAACCAGCTAAAAGCATCACACCGGTGTTATCGGCATTGCAAAACACCAGTATGAGCCGAGAGGCAAGCAGAAAACCTGAAATCAGAAATTCATGTTTAATTTTAGTTCTGCTACATGATTCACTGTGTAACCTTTAGCACTGAGCCTGTCTGTGCCTCAGCTTCCCTACACAGAAAACAGGGATTTGCACAACTTTTTGTGGTGTATCAAATTTGCTCTCCTTCCAAGCTTCTGTTAATAATAGTTCTGTGCAAGATCGAAAGAAGCCAGCTTTACTTTAAGAGCTGAGTGCGAGTAAAGAGCATCTGCCAGCTACATTAAAAAAATCCAAAACATCTTAGGCAAGGAAAGCATGACCTAGTACTCTGCTCAACATCAGTTCTCTGCCTGTCTGTATATAAAGCTGCAACTTTTGGACATCACTTCTGATCAATCCTCACATTTTAGAGGAACATTTCATTCTTACTAACTGAAAATTTGAAAAGAAAGCAAGAAAAAAGAGGCTACATTGCTGACCTGAGTTTGTTTTTTTCAACCACTTCCATGTTACTATGAACTTCCAGGATTTTTCAAGGGAGCCATTAACACTCCCTATCTTTAATGGCATCTCCATCTCACCCTGTCTTGCTAGCTCAGCTTTGCAAGTCTAGCCCATCCTTGAAGAGACAACTTCTACTGCAGGTTGGGAGAAAAGAGAGCATCCTTAGGGAGAAGACAGTGGGAGAGATGCACAGCATCACTGCTGGAGGAGGCAAGGGGGCTGGAGGAGCTCACAGAGCCACTGGCAGGGGGAGAGGGAATGCAGGGCACTAACAGCAGTGGGGGGAAAGGGCAGACAGTGGCATGGGAGACTGGCATACGGGATGGGTGGGCACCAAAACCAAGGAGCCAGGAGTCCCTGGCTTGGAGATGCATATCCCATGGGCTTTTCCCTCTGCAACTCCCACATGGCAAACACAGCCTGCAAGCAGGTAATGCTCAAACTGGCAACCTGCAGAGAGTCATGGAGCAGGAGAAACCTGGCAGTGCTGGGTGAAATGGAGATGCCAGCTGCAACACCAAAGGGGTGTGAGGAGGGAGGGGACTGAGGGAGTCCCTGTCAGCAGGTGAGCTTGCTGGGCTCTACACAGCCTGTCCTGCTCTGCTTACCTGCCTTCCTCCAGGGCCTGTACTCTTCCAATTTCTTACATATTAATGTTACCCTCCATTTAGCAAAACTTCCCTAATGCTGATCTGTGCTTGACAGCCTCCTGTCTCCACTCCTTCGGCTTCTGTCAGCACTTAATAAGGAACATCTGATGATCTGTATCCGACTGCTGCCTCACCTGTGACTGCCAGACACACTGTTCCCAGGGCCACTACCATGCTCACCTGAGAGGTGCCTCCAAGCACCCATCATTGTTGGTGGATCGCACAACTGTTGTGCTACACCCACCTCATGCATATTAGTAGTATAAGTGTATTGTAACTTAGGGCATGCAAACTCGCTTTGCTCAGACTTCAGGATGTTCCAGTGTCACTACTCTTCATGTGCTTTTCACATGGTTTGTGGCAGGTCTGCTTTTCATTTTCTTACTGATAGTCACAGCTGAAAGGTCTTATTTGGAATTATAAAGCTGAGGTTTTTTCTGTTAATTTTTAAACTTCCCTCTACTCCCCCTTGCACTGCCCTCATATCAATAAACATCTGCCTTCCTTCCTGAAGGCCACCCATGCTAGTGTATTCCAGCAAGATCCTGTTACAGGTCACAGCACAGAGCCCAAGCAATGCACTTGCTTTACCTCCACCCAAAGGATTTAAAGAAATTTAACCTCCAGACAATCTGGAAAATCTAAGTTGATCATTTACTGCTATTAACCCCACAAAAGATTACACTGAGTTGATATGCACAGGTAGTTACAGCATTTGCAAGCACAGACCTCATCAAATGCATATGCCACCTGCGCAGGATGTTTCCAACAATCTGAAGTCAGCACACACTGCTCTAAACTGTTGTTTTGTCCCCTTCCCCCTCATTCCCCCTCTCCCCTCACACTTACATATATATTCCTCTGCTTTGTCTTTCTACCAAGAGAGATAAACAACAGGTTCGATTCCTCTCTCACCGCTACCAGTGAGCCTCAGCTTACTGTATTCAGAGTGCCCAGACTGTGCAAGGACAAATCTGCAGGCACTTTCTGCAATTAATTTGAAAACTAATAAAATTTTAAAAAAAGGCTAGAAACAGGAATCAAGCCCAATCCAATCATTACAGCAGAAAGCCCAGTTCAGTGCCACCAGACAGCAATATGCTGAGAAGACCTGGCACACCATAAAAGGATCATCATCTTTTATTAGTAAAAAATCTAGTGTAGATGAAGGAAGATCTTGGCTGTTAAGCACTCTGCTAGACAATGCACGCAAACCCTATCAATACAGAGAAGATACTGAGATTAGCAGAAGTTAAAAAGAAGTCATAGTATCAATACCTTTATTCCCCACTGACACTCAGCTAGTATTACACTGTCGAAGACATAGCCTAGAAAAAAATTTGGACATCAGGACTCACTCTGGCAGCCATGGCCTTGGACAAGCACTCCTCACATTTTTCTGCCGTTCCTCTCTTTCTCCTCCAGTTCATCTGTGGTGGGTGGATACCTCCACCATCAGCTTAATTGACGCTTGCTGCTCCGCTCTTCTGAAATTATATTGGTGCACTAGTCACTGCTGTTTCAGTTCATGTCCCCACCTGATCTCTTTCTGAGCCCACAGACTCAGTAGCAGTGTCCTACATGCTTTGTTACTTGCATTCAAGAACTATGCAAAGACAGATGATGAACAAGGGCCTGGTTCATACGCATGATGGCAAGAAAGGTTTTGCCCCCCAAAAGCAATTGAACTGCCTATTCTGAACGTGAAATGGAGCACTTTGGAGAATGACACAGCCCCTCCATTGCTCTGCTAGACACCTTCAGTAACGGAGGGAAGCTGTGCAGACTTCTGCGTGCATAATAGTCAGGCCAAAAGAGGTAAGTGCAGTGCAGGAAAGTGGCCACATCTTCCTTGCCTGCTTGCCTGTTCCCTGATACCTTATTCCTCCTGACTCTACCAAAGTGCAGAGGCTGTTTCCACTGTTAGCAATTCCACTGCAATTAGCAGTGCCTCCCATGTCAGATGGCCCTGCTTCTCATTCCCTTGGAGCTCTCAGACTTACAGCCCTTGTTCCACTTCCCGCTGGACAGCTTTTCTAAGCCTCACCTGCATGTCCTGTCCCTGCTGTTAGGTTCTTGCTGCTCCACCCTTCTGGCTTTATTGACAGATTGTAGTGCTTGCGCTATAATACAGTAGCTTCGCAGTCATTGCAAGTTCGTAGTATTTCAGAGTACAGTTAGAGGTAGAAAGGAGACATTTAAGGGAGCCGTTTCTTGCTATTTATAAAGAAAGGAAAAATAGGATGAATGAAGATAAAAGTTGGTGAGAGGAAAGGTGCAATAACAGCCGAGCCTGTTCAGCCAGTACCAACCAGTCCCTTCTGGTAACTGGAACAAACTATGCAGTGCATCATACTGCTTTACTCTCCTGTCAACGCAATCAAGCAAACTTAGCCACCTGGCGAGGCAAAGCTGCTGTGTTTTCAAACTAGCTGCTCCTACAAATGCTTGACATTCTTGCTAAAGTTGTATCCTCTTTCAGTTACTGGAGAGCTGTTGTTAATGTCTATAGTATTTGGGAAAGGCTTATGTGCATCAGCTGTACATAGCACTGCAACCTTGCATGTGCAATGAACTTGAAAAATGTTTGATTCCTCTTCCTAAAACTCTGAAAAAACAGGATTTCCAACTCCTAACGTAACAGTGGTTCCATCTGTTTCTAATCTCATTGTTCTGGGTACTTTTTCCTGGCCCAAAGACACAGAGGGGAAGTCAGTGATTCTTTCCAGAGGGTGGAAATTAATTTGTCAGTGCTACAGCCAGCTCCACTGCTTTCCTCTAAAATACTCCACAGCTCAGGGTTATCGCCTCAGCCCTGATTGCAGTCATCAGCCCTACTTCCCACTTCTACAGTAAAAACTGAAGAAGTATCCGTGCTAGAGGAGGGTTTATTATTGATAAAGTTCAACTTCTTAGCTCTTTGCCATACTTGGATGCTACTTTAAACAGGCAAAAATACAAATAGATCACTTAACTTATTATCCCCCATCTTGTGTGAAAGTTCAGATGAGTATCAGGTTTCTCTGCCGCTTAATGTCCAGTGTTAGCCACTGATGGCCATCATCCTGTAGAGACACGGAGCAGCATCCTTACAAGACACAACCTGCCTGCCCGGGCACACTGCCACACTCTGCTTCTAAAGCACTTCTTGTACCTGTTTCTCAGCAAGGGGAGAGCACTGAGCACCCAGCCTGTTGGGCCAGCCCTCCGTCCCCAGGTTCAGCTGGTACAAGGATTCCTTGCCTTTTACAATGGCAGTCCCTTGAAGCCATCACATAGCAATACCTATCAAGCTCTTAAAATGGGCCTTTTAGGAAAGGAGACCATGATTTTTAATCTCTAATGCTAGTGCTTACTTCTACTGAACAGATAACCAGAGGCAATCTCCTACATCACTTCTGTGACATTATGGAAGCCAACTGATTTTCTGGAGTACCAGAAATAAGCTTTGTATTTATGGCTTTTAAATAGAAGAAGTGATAAAATCCAAATCCTCCCCCTAATGTTTTCAAAATATATTTTACCTAAAGTCATTTTCTCTGTGAGTCAAAGTGTTTAAGGTGAAGTAATTTCCACCTCCTGGGAATATTACATCACCTTTGTCTGTCTACAAAAGTTTGGGCTCTGATCAAAGCTAATGCTCTGGTTGAAAGGTTCCTGCCCTCACCTTTCTATCCCCCAGCTGAGGTTCCCATTCCTGCCTGCCTGCTTAGCTGTACCTGCTCTGCACTCAGGTCTGTCAAAATAATCCTAGTCAACCCACATCCCCTTCTCCACCCACACACACGGTATTATACGGATTCATGCTAACCTGAGTAATCCTCACAGAACCAAGGGACTGAAGGAAAAGCCGCATGTGCCATTAGGCACATGGCAGTTTTCAGGTGAATCAGTAAGAACCACCTTCTCCACAGCAACATACGAGGTATTTATACTCACACAGATCATACGTATAGGGCAATTCCCAAGACAAGGCAAGCTGAGTATATCTGACATCTTACAGCAACCAGAGGAGGGGGGTCCCAGCTCTTTCTCATACCATTCTCAGTCATCTGGTCTTCCTTCTTGCCTTGCGCTGCCTTTCAATGAACCAATTCATCTTACTAAAGAGGCAGAAAAGTAATCTAAAAAACAAAATAGAAAAGCAGATTTTTTTTTTCTGCTGCTTCAGTGAGTTGAATCAGCATAAAGGCAGCTAAGCACTATAGTCCGCATAAGGGAAGAAGCAGCACCATGCAGCCAGGAGCAGGAGAGAGAAAATCAGCAGACCCTTTTGGAAGCAGTAGGCCAGCAGATCCCCACCCTGAGTCATCCCATTCCAGTAACACTGGACAGCCTAAAAAACACCTGGCCTTTTGGCCTTTACTCCCAAGCAGAATAGGAAGACCAGAGATGTACACTTTGTAATAAAATAAAAAAGGGAACTGACTCGTTTACAGTGTTTCTTGCCATTTTTATTTCATGCAAACCCGTCCAACTATTCCTAGACCTAATCACATTTAAGCGGGCAATTCCATGACTTCAAGCACTTTATCCTTATTATAGTTACTGTCGCAGTAGACATGGTCCTAGAGCTGAGCCATCCTCAGCTACTGAGTGGACCCACAGTTTGGGGGAAGGGATAACAGCCTGAAGCTTTTCCAGCACTACAGATCAGGCACTGTGCTAGTTCCTAGCCAACGCCTGACTCGGTGATACTCAGTTTCCCAGCTGAACCTGTCTGGTGGTGAGGTTTCATGCCAAAGTGTCCTAAATAAGTACACCTTTCCCAGTTTCTGATACATTATTTTCCAACATGATTCAGATAAAATCAGGAGAGTCCAGCACCTACCCATCAGCACAAACCCTGTATGCTTTCCAGGTTTTGATAGACTTGTAGCCTTTTTGCATAACAATAAAGTGGAATTTGAGATTTAGATCAGCAAAAAGCAGGCTGCTTATGTATCCAAGCAGAAGCCTGGGGAAAAGAATAGAGGAAAAGGAAACTAAGAAAGTAACACATATACTTTGGTTTTCCTACTCACGGTCGGTCCCCATTTCAAGAAAATCTGAACATTGCTCCCTTTGCTGGCCTGCCTGCCTTCCTCAGAAGACACAAGGCAAAAACAGATAGGCATTCCCTTTCCAGTCACCTGCTTACAAAACAACTTGAATGTATTACTCCTTCAAAACATCTGTTTGCACTCCTAACATGAGAAAAAATGTTCAGACTTTACGTGTTTGATAACAAGTCATGACCTTTGCTTTGGAATTTGGTTAAACCCAGCTTGTTACACTTCCAAAACCTAGTCACTTTTGAAACTTCAATGAATTAAAGTCTAATTATTCTAAAATTAAATTATTCCTGTATTTCTGTTTTAGAGATATCCACTGACATTATTAAAGAAGGCTTATTAGCTCTGCTTCATTTCTTTCTACTTTTTAATTACACTAATGGATGAAATTCTAGCTAGTGAGTCAGAGTGTTTTCAGTGCAGAGGTGGTGAGCTCATGAGCTGAATACAGCACGCCAAGCAGTTCATCCAGGCCACAGCCCAGTCTTAACACCATCTTCCAGAGCGTCCCTGAAATGTGGACAGGCAGCAAGCCACAAACCAGGTGATGACTTGGGCAGCCTGCATCAACCATTTCTTCTAAGGGCCTCACAGTCCTTCCACCGCTTGCCTTCATCTCTTCTGTAGCCTAAAGGCAGGTCCCACCACCATAAGAAAGACGCAAGGCAGGACTGTGTACGCACGTCTGCCAGGACAGATGTGCGACCTCTGGCCATATGACACACTGCGTGGTGATCACAGGACAGAGTAAACCTGCACCAGCCACCAAACAGGACACACACGCAGCCTCCAGTGAGATGACTCATTTCACACGTACCTGGATGTGTGGCAGCTAGATGACAGGGCAGGTAGATTTTGAGAACACGACACATACAGGGCCACTTACCTGGCAGGGGAAGGGCCACACCTTTCCTTATCACATAGCTATCAGAAGATATGTGACTGCCCAGGCTGAAAGCACAGGCACCACTGCCTCGGAGCAATTCTGGTTATGGCAAATACACTGCTGCTCCTACAAGCACATTATTTTTCTCTTTCTCTGTTTTGCAGATGTTCTCTATTACAGAGTAGAGTCGTCTGTATCTCCAAGATAACAAGCTAGTCCATTTTATTACACATTAATGAGGTTCAGTACAAGGTTTCCTTTTATTTTCAACCACTTGACTGATAGCGAACATTCTTCACATAGTCAGGCAGAATGCCTGCGGGACATCCCAAGTCTCTGTTCATTCCTACAAGCTGCTTATAAAATGACAATGGAGTGAAGTTGCCAATGAAGAAGAAAATACTATAATAATAGCTAAAGAAAGAAATATAATCGTCCTCTACTGAGTACTTGTTTATTTGTTTATCTGCTTTTCTAAAGCATGGTCTTTGTTCATGGTCTTTCTTAAGGGAGAGGTCTTTCTTAAACCATGGTGTGCTGGTTTTGGCTGGGGTAGAGTTCATTTTCTTCATAGTAGCTAGTATGGGGCTATGTTTTGGATTTGTGCTGAAAACAGGGTTGATAACACAGGGATGTTTTAGTTACTGCTGAGCAGTGCTCACACAGCGTCAAGGCCTTTTCTGGTCCTCACCCCACCCCACCAGCGAGGAGGCTGGCGGGGCACAAGAAGTTGGGAGGGGACACAGCCGGGACAGCTGACCCCACCTGACCAAAGGGATATCCCACACCATATGACGTCATGCTCAGCATGTAAACCTGGGGGAAGAAGAAGGACTGGGGGTACGTTTGGAGTGATGACATTTTGCCTTCCCAAGTAACCGTTACGCGTGATGGAGCCCTGCTTTCCTGGAGATGGCTGAACACCTGCCTGCCCATGGGCAGCAGTGAATGAATTCCTTGTTTTGCTTTGCTTGTGTGTGCGGCTTTTGCTTTACCTATTAAACTGTCTTTATCTCAACCCACGAGTTTTCTCACTTTTAGTCTTCTGATTCTCTCCCCCATCCCACCGGGGGAGAGTGAGCAAGCGGCTGTGTGGTACTTAGTTGCCGACTGGGGTTAAACCACGACACATGGAAAGACAGAGGAACAGCAAGGATCACAGATCAGTGACAGGAAGGGCAATGAAGCAGCAACCAGCCCTGTTAAGGATACAGGTGTTTGTCTTTTACAAATGTAATGTGGCATCTGGCATAAGAACACATTGATAGGGTAAATTCCCACCCAAAAGTTCAATGGTTGGAAAACAATTACAGAGGAAGCACCTTCTAGGCAAATGATCAAATCCCTCCCAGTGCAGGGACTTCAGTGGAAGGTAACAGAGGTAATTCTGTATTTGGTATTGCTTTATTGAAGCAGCTCTGGCTCTAAGTCTTCTCATTGTTATGATGAAAAGCTATGCCTTGGGAATATGTTTTAGGTATATGCTTCATGCATTCCAAAGGTGTATCCCAACACTGGCCTGAAATGCAGTACCTGCAGGCAGGTGAAGTAAAAGTGAAGGCCAGTTTCTTTCCTTCAGGACAGAATGTTGTTTTGATACCTGGCCTAGGCTCCTCCACCCACAGTAAGGTGCTGCTGTTAACATTAAACACTTACCCTCTTTATGCAAACCAGTAATTTTCAACAAGAGGGCTAGAGATCCCAGGAGGTTTATGGACAGAGTCTGAGGAAGGTAGCTGTAAAGACAAGCTATTGTTAATAGTCTCAGAAACACCAACCAGGGGTCCACACCCCCAGGAAAGAAAAAGGCAGAGTGTCCGTAAATCAGGAAAGAGTAAAATCCCTGAGTTTTCCCCTTGTTCACTCTCCTGAGGTTTTTATACTCCACACTCACACCTCCTCCTCTCTTGGGACCTCTTACTCCTGTGGCTCAGTCCCCCGTCTCTGATCTGCCTCTTAAAAATAATTCCCTTTTACATTCAAATCCCTCCCTTCTCCCTTAAAAATACAAAACTTTTACCAATTAACTACTGAAGAAATTCTCTGTACCTTCCTGCCCTGAGCAGACACAGTGTTGGCCATTCTAATACAGCAATTTAGCACATCCTTGGTATGTGTTGCACTTTTACATTTAAAAATAAAGCATGACATTTATCTACATAACTGTAATTTCTCAATGACTTTCCCTCAGGTGTTTCTCTTCTAAAGCACAATTATAAGCACTGAAGTGACTCTATAAAATGGCATGCATACCTGATTACTCTGCTTGTCTGCTTCCAGGGTGTTCAGGGGTTATTTTCTAACTTAATTAACATTAGCGAAGTGTTGCTTTTGGTGGAATGGTAGAGATGAATCAGCTGGAGGGGAGAAAACTTATCTCTAATCTTCCGCCTACACTAACAAGCCAACTGCCACAATTCTGACCACAGGACTTACACTTCCTGACAGTGGCCAGGCTGGACCTAACCTCCACAGGAACAGGCTGAGAGAGGTGGCTGATCCTCCCACTGCATCAAGTTACAGGACAAAGCCAACAGCCGATATCTTGCCACAGGCAGGAGTATATTGCCCACCAGAATGAGACTGGGGAATGCGCTGAGGAAACACATGCTTTCTTCAGGTGCTGAGCAGAACTATCATTCCTATTCATGCACCAGCCCAGCCACATGTGGCACATCAGGTCAAGAGAGTCACAGATAACAATAGCATGTGGACAATTCAGATCCCCAGAGGAACACGGGAGCAAATACGCAAGCTAACACTCCTCTACCAGCACCTGTCCACCCTTACAAAACCCAGCTTGGAATGATCCTATAAGAATATTGCTTAATTTTGTATGGCCCAGGTTGAATTTGCTGGATTAGAAGCAGATACAGTAGTCATTAGGCTGGGTAAACTGAACACATTTGACATGAGAGTAACAGCTATAAATATAGAAAACTCTGATGTCAGGTGCAGTCATTTTTCTGAGTATATTTATATTTTACAATGCACTTGCAAAATAAAAGCAGAGACTCATGTCTTATTTTTTGTTCCAATCCTCCAGCAGCAGTAGCACCACAGCACATATTATAGGGCATGGCCTGGTTACCACAAAACTTCAAAGTCAAAACATTAAGCCTGTTTTTATAAGTATTTGCCAAGCTCCAAAAGCACCTGAGTTTGTGACATGATGCTGTGCTTAGGATTATCTATGTACACTGAGTTAAGGTCTTAAAATACATTATTACATACCAGTTTTTTGGGGCCCTTGCCTTACTCTGTTTACAACACAGATTTCCTCTGGGATGAAATCCAGACAATGTAGTGATGGCAGCTGCCCTTTCTGGACACCCTTTTTTCCCTCTATATCATTTGTTGCAAAAACTGGCAAGTGATTAAAGGTGAACTTGAAGAAAACAGAAGGTATCACAACGAAAGCAAATGAATGTGGCTTTTTGCCATGGAGTTCTGCAGTGCCAGCCAAGCCATTTAAATCTCACTTTTCACTGTTTTCTAGCAATTGCATATTCCTCATCTTCCCATATGTGGCTTGAGATTGTGGGTTCTAATTTGTAGCAGAGCTGAAGAGTCAGCTTGCAGTTGATTTATGTGGATGCTTTACTTTGAGTATCTGCAGTACTAAACACTGAGTACTCTGAAATATCAGCTCCTGGGCATGTCAGGCATAAATTAGTGTGGATAACAAAGAGAGGGTACAAAAGCCCCATCATGTCACAGGAGTATTATGGAATAAATTCAATAGGGATGCACAAGAGAAAAAAGTGCATTAGGAAATTAATCACTCTGATTTCAGAGCAGACTCTTGTAGCTACTTACTAACTTTGAGGCATTTGATTTTGCAGTCTTAAAAGTACCATTTTGTGTATAATTTCCTAGACTCTTCTCAAATCACAACCTGAAAAGAACAGAAATGCCACACTAAATCACTACACTGCGTGCCTGTCACAGGTGCCTACCACGCATCCACAAGCCAAGACTTCTGGACCCAAAGCACAGGTCTCTGTCCCAGAGCCAGACAAGCTGCCTTCCTGCCAGCGAACCAGCAGAAGAGGTTGCAAGGCATTTACTTTGTCAGGTAACATTTCCTACCATTGTTGGCTGATGGAAAAGGTAATTCAGGGATAGAGGGTTCCATCACGGAAAAAGAATGTGTTCTGACATGTAACACTCCCATCCACTCTTCTTGGATTTTATTCACAATGCCCAGCCCTTCCTATCTGTCCCTATCCATGCATAAGGGTTGCTGTAATAGCAGCTCCCGGTCAGAGGCCCATGCCTTTTGCCTATCTGTCTATGTCCTCCTCTTTCTCCAGCAAGCCTGTTACATCAGTGCCACTGTCCTGGCTAAGCCAGTCTCTGCTCTCTCCCTTTGCCTTCCCTCCAAGGTCACTGCTTGAATATCAGTCTCGCAACAACTCCCAGGTTGACATATCCTCCCAGTTTGTTGCTCAGATGTGTACCAGTTACCTCATTCCTTCCTTGTCTTCAATGACCGTGCCCAACCTGCCTCTCCTTCAGTGTTTCTCCAGAGCAGACTCCATCCTTGACCTTGACTTGTTGACTCTCCTCTACATCCCCGTGGCTACCTGTCCTCCTTTTTTGCCCAGCTAAGTCCCAGCTTATAACCTTCTCAGTTGTTGTTTTTCTCTCCAGCCCCAGCTTCCCTCCTCACTCACTCCCTCTTCTTGCACCATCTCCATGCCTCCCTCCTGTTCATCACCCAGCTGCCTCCCATTCCTTTCCCCATTCCGCCCAGCTCCCAGGCCAAACTACAACACTGCAGAGACAAGATTTCAAGAATATTTTTAAAGGAATAAAGCACCATATTCTTCCCTTAACCTTCCTTTCAGAAATCGTTCGGTCACTTGGCTGCTATTTGTCAAAGTTTTCCACCTTAAGCAGCTATCAGGTATGGAAAAGTGCAGCCAAAACTGTTAAAGCTTCTCAAAGTCATGAGCAACTGAATACAAGGAATCACACCGGGACATGCTGTGCAGCCTTAACAACACACAGTGCTCTCTGCCTCTCCTGGAATCTTTTATATAGAAGTCTAAAGCATTCATTTAGATTATTGGCTTGAGTAAATATCCATTGGCTCCATTAATTTTAACTTTGCTTCAGTGAAAAATATTGGCCCTGCTTAAATAAAAAGGGTGGTCAGCTTCAGCTTTTAACACACAGACTTTGCTAAAAATGCTTGCAAAAAATTCCACCCTTAAGCATGTGGTAGCTATGAGCCACCTGCAAACAAGCAGCAGAGCTTGCTTGCCAGTGTTGTACTGCCACTCTGCTATGAAATCCTTGTAAAAAACATGTTAAAAAGTACAGATTTAAAGACAGACCTTTGACCCTAGTATGTCTAAAAGTTATATGATCTGACATTTCCAATATGATATTTGTTTGTTTCTTGGGCTTGCATTTTGTCTGTATGTAATTTCTTTGTATCTTACCAGCAACCTTCAATTAATTGTTGGTTGCTTTAGGAACCCTGAGCCATGCAGGAAAAGAAAGGTATGCATACAGAGATATATGTGAAATTCACAGGCTTTCATTAAACAAAGACCATACATGAAGTGCAAAGATTCTTACAGACTGCATAGCCATAATTTTTTAAGCATTTCCTTCCAAAAACTTTGTTGAAAAGTAAACAAACATGTAAACCCCCACATAATGTCCTTAAAAACATGAAAATTTAGTTAATTCTGCTTGTATTCTACTTTCTCTTTTAAAAGTACATTACAGAGAATTTAAAAGAGTTTTCTTAGATCTCTCTGTAGTTTTGGTAGACAAAAACTTTAAAAAGAATCCTAAGATGCAACATAGACAAAAACAACAGCTTGTGAATAATTATTTTTGTTTACTCCTGAAGTAATAGAAACTGAACTAAACTTCATGTGCCTTCACTAAATCAGCTAGGAGGGAAAAACCTCTCATCTTTTTCTTAATTTCTACTTCTGCTAGTTCATCATGAAAGTTTAGAAGATACTGGTGCTGCTTTCTTTCATTTCAGATTTCAACAGACAAGACAGAAACAATGCAAGTAAAATGCCAAGGACAGTGAACTCATTTTATAAATAAAAGTGTGAGCATGTACAATATATAAAATACATGAGTTCATATTTGGTCAGATAATGTTCTTACACCTGTTCATTCAGGCTTTGGACCAAAGCACTTGCAGAGCTTGTGAATGATATTTGAACAGAGCTGGGTAAAAATAGATCTGTTCTTGTAACTTTATCAAAAGGTTCTGACCTAAGAGGTGACGACATCTTATGGGGTAAATCATCTAAATTGGATGTTTCCTCATGTTTTAGGATTGGTTGGTATTACTCAGTATGCATAAAATAGCTGACCTCTACTACAGGACATATTGTATTTATGGACCCTCACCTACTTCTTCAGTCCTATGTCAACTTTATACTATAGTCCTATACTCCCAGTTTACCTTATGCACCAAAATTCTCATTGCAGTTGTTTTATGGGCAAACTAATCCAAATGTACAATCAGCATAAGTTAAGTTAAAATATTACTGCAGACCTTTGGTAGGCGGCAGTCTTTAAGCTGTCTTCTCTTTTTTTTAATGTCTTACATGTCTTACGCAGGTAGCTATATAGGTAGTTAAGGATAGTGTTTTACATATTTTCTTTCTAGTATTTTTATTCCTTTGATAAAAGGAAGATTTGATAAAAAAGAATTGATACAATATCCTCTGCATTTTAGCATTATATGTTTGCTCTGTTACTAAGGTTGCTGTCTGTGAGCCCATCTAGCTTTACCTGCATGACTTAGGACTGTGCCCCCTCCCCAGAAACATTCACCAGTAAGCGGTTCTGCCCAGCACCCTTGCTGAAGTGGTAATTCAGTGCAACAGAGAAGATTAAACCTACTCTCCACACTCAGAGTCACCAAGAAAGCAAGCTTCGGAAACAATTTCAAACCATGCCACTGGGGATAAAAGCTGCACATGTTTTTATTAAGCAGGGAGGCAGGTGAGGAGCCTACAAGAGTATGCTTATTTCTAATTAGCAGACAGTGAAAGTACCAGTTGCCCTACTGAGCCACTCTTAATTCATTTTTGATCAGCTTTTGTAGGCACTGGTGAAGTTTAGAGTGACATGCATTAATAAGGCAATTGTGGCAACGTGCCTCATTTGCTCAAAACCCATAATGTTCCCTGTTGACTCAGAGTTTACATTTTGTTTCAGCTAACTACATGTGAGAGTTAGCAACCTTGGCTTGAACCTCGGGATTTGTCTATACACAGAACACAGCATCAGTTTAATTTGAAGTTTGTCAGGCTAGTAAAAAATCTGGTGGGGCACAGATGACTCAAGAATGACTTCTTCGGATTTGAATGATTCTAGATTTCAATCAGCATAAGCTTTAGCAAGCCCAGGGCTTTGGTTCTGGGGCATTCACTGAGCCACGGCATATTGCAGAAGGAAGGATTTATAATTAAAAATCAGCATTTGGGAAGCTCTTCTCCAGTTTCATGACACACTTTCTATGTCATCATTTTTGTAGGCTGTACTGTCATTGTTTTCCATTTCTTTCTGCAGGAAAGATGGCTTTCTGCTATATTTTTAAATTTTGGCTATTTTTAAGTAGGGCAGTGGAACAAAGCATTGTTACAAAGCTAAATGTCAACATCTCTCCTGCTCCTTTTCCTGCAGTTGGGACTAAAATAAAACAGTTAATGATTGTATGAGTAGCTTAGAAACTCCTGTAGAGAAACACATCGTCTCTACTGTACCCTTACCACAACACCCTAATTAACTAGCTAATTAGCTAACATAGCAGCCAACATGCCAGCTGACTGTGAGATTGCCAGCACACTGTGGAATTTCTAGTAGTCAAAAGAAGTAGAAAAATATTGATGCCTCTGCAGACCAAGCATTCAGAAAGGGTTTCCCAGAAAAACCCAAGGAGGAAAAAGTTAAACAAGGAATAAGAAAAAAAAAAACCCAGGCTTGACAGAGCCATGTAATTAAAACATGACATACCTTCCAACATGGGAGGGCTCATTCCTGTCAATTTCTTATTAAAAGTATCGATGTCAAAAGAACTTTTACTCTTTTTTGTGTACTTTCAGGCAGGAATGCTGCAAGAATATACCTAAAAGAATATGCCTGATAGAAGCCACTCAGTGCTGATCCAACACAGATAACCCTCGAGGCCTTTGGCAACATCCTTGTCCATTTTCACGTCTGTAAAATGAAGACAGATCTTACTCTTCTTTGCCTTACATGGCTACAGAGATTAAGCAGACACCAGATTACTTTACCTTCTACCAGTGTAACAGAGCAGACAGACTCTTTTCCTGGGGGCAGAAAAAATCCTAGAAGGGCCTGGGGCAGAACAAGATGGAGCACCTACAAAAACCTTTCACCCTGCACGTACCACTGCAGGCTCCCCCTGCCAGGGAAGGAGGGCAGTTAAACATCCCCGGTTGCCTCTGCTGTGGAGATAAACTTAACTGCCATGTGCTGTCCTTCCCTTCAGATAAGAAGTAGGGGTGAAACCCATTTTCCTTTTTTAAAATTAAACCCCCCACCACAGAGATCCCAAAGGCTTGCTTAATATATATTAAGTATAAATAGATATAAAAATCATACATTATTGAAAAATAATTAGGATAATGAAGACTCCTATATGATAAAGAGACAGGAGAGGAGAAATGTCTTGTACTGCTTTTGTAGTTGCCAGGCTGGTGATGACAGTCACGTTTTAGCTGTTCGGCTCATAGTAAGAGAGCACTCTGTATACAGTAGCATATTCACCTTGCAGATGCCTCACAATAGTTTGCAACAGCAGGTAAATACTAAATATAACACCAACTTTACAAATATGGCAACACAGGAATGGAGAAGTTAAGGAACTCAATTCGGATTTTTCTGTAAGTCACTGGCAGACAACCACAGAACAAAACTTTCCCAAATTCACTTCCAGCCCAAGATTAAACCAGTAAGCTGCAGGCACCTGCCATGGTATGCATGGGTTCCTCATGGAAGTTAGATGACTTGCA
The DNA here is from genome assembly GCF_047370975.1 of Nipponia nippon. Taxonomy (NCBI): domain Eukaryota; kingdom Metazoa; phylum Chordata; class Aves; order Pelecaniformes; family Threskiornithidae; genus Nipponia; species Nipponia nippon. Next base: position 50,594,591 of record NW_028262347.1, read on the forward strand.
TATGGCCACTGAGCCACCTAGTAGCAGGACTTAAAATGCATATTTTCAGTTCCATACCCTAATAGACCAGGACTGGTCAACAGATCAAGTGTCTACTGTGTTGGGGTGGTAATCCACTTCTCTTCTGAAAGAAAATGTCAAGGAAATGTTTAGCAGAAACAAATAGGTATTTGTCTTTTGGGAAGTAAAAACTAAAGAAGAAAATGCCTTTCTTTTCCTCCATATAAAGTGTGGCTTGAAGACTTTTTTTTATTTGTATTGCAGCAACCCTAAGTTCCATGCACAAAGCAAAAGGATGAGACTTCTGGGATTTTAGGTACCAGTCAATGCCAACTAACTGAAACAACGATGAGATTCTGTGTGCGTGTCCATGTCTGGCTGGCCATTTAGCAAAATTTTGCTTACATAAGGGCCACCAGTATTCTGAAAGACAAGAAGCACTGCTCCTGGCTGGGAAACAGGGAGCAGTTCTACATAGCAATGGGACCTTGCTTATCTTTTAGCTCTGGACACACAGCAGCATGATCCTTTCCACATATTAACAGCTGCAGCCTTTCACATAAAGAGCTTTTCGTAAGTTTAATTTGAACTTTCACTATTCTTTTTATCAGTAGAGCATTTAGGAGATGAGTGGCTTGCTCTTTAGGAACTCAGGTGATCTTCTGTTTTCAGTTTATAACTTTAGAAGACGTGCTACTATATTACAGGCAATCCGAATGTGTGCAATACTTACTGTACATGAAAGTGCTAGTCGTACAACTGGATGGGCACCATGCCAGCCAAACTCATCCGTCAGGCTGTCAACACCTTACTCTTTTTCTGCGGTGACCTATGTGGAAAATTTTCCTACAAACAGCTGTTCAGATCGTAGGCAGACAACAGGTTGTCTTAAACCCGCTTTCAACTGTGCATGAAGGTTTGTGAATTTCTAGTTTCTTCTGCAAGATAAACAAGAACAGGATGTTCTTTTGATTTACATTTATGATTTGTTCTTGCATTTTCTATTTGCAGAAATTCTTTTGGACCTCCTAGCTTCATCACCAAAAAAAGACTTTTACTTCACTGACCTTTTCCATCTGATGAAAAAAAAAAATTGAGCTGTGAATCCTGCAGACAGAATTGAATTCTCTTCCCTTCTTGTCCTTTTTTTTTCTTAAGGGTTCATCAGCAGATCTGAAAAGACGGCCCAGAATCATGTGATAAAAGCTCAGCAATGCATACTGTCAATGTGATGAAGACTTGTATTTCACAAAACTGAAGTGCTGTTTTATTATGTAAAGCAATGTCTTTTCCAACAGCACCAAAAACAAACATTCTGAAAGTACCAGAGTGACTTAGGACCCTAATGCTTTGGACTTTCAAGGAGACTTAGGCCTTAGGCTACAGGCCAGATTATTTAAACATTCCCTAACTCCTTTGCATAAAATTTCCTTCTGGACAAATCTAGACTTTGAGAGGTGCCAAAAGAAATAACTGATTGACAGCTGTAGGTAGAACTTAGACTTTCTGAATAAAGCCCTAGATGGCCACGAGGAGAATTCATCATGCTGGATTAGATGTCCAAAGAAAAGACCTGAGCTGGTCCGTGAAGACACACTTGACCTGTTTTGGATGTCGCCTTGAGGATTAAATGAAACACTCTACGAAGTACGCACTTCTCTTCCCTGAATTCAGAGGTAGCTCATTTCTAGATATCAACACTTCATTAAATAAATCCCCCTTTCAACTCAATTTTGGAAATAGGATTTAAGTCCCTAAATCTTTTTGAGAATTCGTCCTGTAATTGTTTTGTAGTCTAGTATAGACTCTTAACACCATATATAGCTAAGCTGGCATATGGGCAATTTTAATAAAAGCAACCCCCAGATGCCATTCAGTAGAGTGTCCTTAGTTCTCCAAAAGCTTCACCAGAATTATCATTCCTGCTTTTTAAAGGTGAAAGCAGAGAGGCAGGTATATCCTTTACACTATCTGGCAGTAATATTCTGATATCTGGCTGATGAAAAAGAAGACTCTTCTGGGGGCAATTTAGAGCAGTGTATATAACTTAACCATATTTAATCACATTATGGGAGAAGGTATCGATTGTGGAATTAACTGTGCATGCAGAGAGCCTTGGGAGGCTACTGCATCCAGCTTAACCGAGCTCTAGCAGCCCTCGGGTTAGGTTGCATCACATATGGATGTTTGACTTGATGATCTTTATTAACTTTTTCCTTCAAATGTGACATTTACTTTTCCTCCGAGAGACATCCTCTTCCTTCTTTTATTCACGCACAAAGATTATACAACATTTTTAAAAAACAAAAAGTACATTCAGTAATTCATACTGCTTACTCTTCCTTGCCATTGCATGTGATTCCCATGACTGTACTTGATAACAGTATTTCCAGCGCACAGAACGTTCCTTCACAAAACGTGGGGGCTGGTTTTATTTGTTTATCCTTTCCTTTACACATTTCCAGAATGTCAACTCTGACATTCTGTATTTTTGCTGAAATTCTTCTTTGTGGTCTCAGAATTATGGATTGCAAGCTTAGTCAGAGCTATAATTGAGGGTGAAGTTAATCAAATACAAATGTTTATAAACCAGAGTTTTATATGCTAAGAACAAAAACATTTTTCCACTTTCCTTCAGACCTCATTCTGTTCTGTACAAACACATTTCTATGGCTGATTCTTCAGCCATTGAAAGTTTTTCTGCGTCTTCTTGATGTAAAGGTATAGGCCAATGCTGGTGGGAAGAAGGTTCAGTTCCGGGTGACTTCAAGAAGTCACAGTCTGCCTAGGCTTCAATTCTCCCAAGTACATAATGGAGATGATCATACTCTCCAGAAGGTCCCTTTCATTCTTGTCCATACCGATTGCACAGAAAACCACTATCAAAAGGATTGATCTCAACAGACACAATGGTGTGAAATGAATTAGAAAAGCAACTGTTTCAGCACGAACTGATGTTAATATCATTAAAAAAAACACAGCTCCACGAAGGGGGTGAGAATAGTGCAACCAGAAAGACCAAACCAGCTACTGATTCTACATGTGAGCCATAGAGATGAAACTAGGGGAATATTAAAGAAAGAAATGCAATAAATATACTAGAATAACTGACACATCAATTAATAACAGCCCTCAATTTTGCCACTGTCCTGTCTACAGAGTATAAACTTCCCAAAGTTCTAATCTAAGGAATAAAAAGAACACATATATCCCTATCACAAGAAATCTATTGTTTAGATCAAAAGTAAAATTGTCATTTGTGGTTCAAACAAAAGACCAACTTCTGGCTGCTTCTGCAACAGTTTTGCTGCTCAAAATTGCTATGAGTGAAAAACATGGCTCTGTGTGTGTATAAAATACATATATTTAAAGACCAAGAAAACTTCAATACACTATATTTCATTACAATGAATTTAAAACCGCAGGCACCTATGAGCAGTTTCATATTTGTATACCTTGTATTTATAGAATTGGCCAAGTTGTGGATAATACTAAATAAACAAAAAATTCCTTTCAAGTTCACCAAGAACATTTTACTTAAGCTAAAACCCAGTATTTCATTTCATCTCTAGGCTGACAGACTTTTTATTAAAATCATAAAAAAGAGGACAATTTCCAAATCAAAATGCCATTTCAAAAACCAAATTTTAAACCTACAAAGTTACAACATGAAATATGTTGACTTTCCATGGTTTTTTTCTTTTTTTTGAATGGAAAAATCTTTGCATATATGACCTAAAAATTATTAGTTTCACTCCTCCTAAAATCGCATTTTTGGGCAGTTTTGCTATTCACAAAAAATAGTCATCAGTTTGGTGTTCACACTACCACTCAGAACATAATAATTGTTTTTTAGAAGCATTCAAAACTCTGGAGTGTTATGATACTGCTTACCAAAGTATTTGAATTTTCTTAATATTCATGTCTCTTTAGGCAAACGAATTGGGGTATTGACATTTACAAACATACCCCGGCTATAAAATTAGAGCACTTGTATTTAAAGGAGTTAGGTGTGCAACAAGGCTCCCCAGTTAATGCTGAGAGGTATAGCTAACTGAGATGGAACGGCTGCCTTAAGAAGTTCCCATCCTTTCTCCCAGCTACCAAATGCTGTTCCTGCACCACAGCTCACGTCCCATCAGTTGTACAGACACAACTGTTGTAAGGCAGCTCAGTAAACTGGATCACTCAACCGATCCAGGCTAAAAATAATTCTGTAACTATTTTCCTTATTTTCCTTAATCCAAAGCAAGCAAAGTAAGGAAGATGTCATCTCTGCTAGGAAGGAAAGGTGGTGGGGAGAAGCAAGATCTTTCATTAGAGTAAGTGCTGCTCTCAAGAAAAGCAGCCAAGTTTTCAGGGACACAAATCTTTCTACAGGTCCAAAACAGAAGTAGCAAACTTAAGCTAACTACATTTTGGAGACAGTCTCTCTGAATTTTTCTCAGTTCCATTAACCTATTTGATAATATCAGAGAGAAGAGTAATGGAAACAAGGAGATTAGATGGGAAATATAGCCAGAGGAGTGATGATAGGACAGAGTGGGAGAGATGAAAGACAAGTGATGCTTCTGTTCAAAGAAGGGAGCATTTACTGTGGTTGTTGTAGAAATGTGTGCATTAGTTTTGCATTTGTTGTTCTGACACAGTTTGGTTCCGCTAGTGATCCATGAGCTTCGTGGGAAGATTGTTTCTGATGATGAGTTTGGCGAGGCTAGGGCGAGATGGGAGTTATTTGGTGCCTTGTAGTGAGTGGGTTGGGGAGACTTTCTTTCAAATTGTGATCTTGTGATAAGCAATCCAGTATAACTGGAAAGAGATTAATTAAGGCCCAAACACATCAGTCAACTTAAGCGTTTATCAGGTAAATCACAAAACCAATACACTCTTAGCCTTCAGTAAAACAACATGATTTACTGCCTGCTAAAATTAGTCAATTACCTTGTGTTTGTTGATACAAACAGGCACATCTGTGATATTACCACATTTCAGCAGACCTGCAGAAGCTTGTGCCTGGTCTCCTGTTTCTGACTCCTTACAAGAACCAAAACACCTGGCCAGAGACAGGCCCATAGACTAAAAGTGAGCGAGACTAATGGCGAGACCACTGTCACTCACGTGTGTCCTTTACTTAAGGACAGTAACTTCAGTGCAGATTTTCATGGGAAAAAAATCAAGTATGGATGCCTTCTGCAAGACTCCAGAACAGTACTGGCTCACTGGCATGACGACATGTGGGTTCCAGTTCAGCCTGCCAAACTCATATAAGCTGATCTTTCAAATACACACAGAATCTCTTGCATTAGGAAAAAACATACTGTTTTAGTATGCTAGGCTAATTCAGGTAGGCTTTCGTAGAATACTGTGGAAATAATTGAATAGTCCTTGTTAAGAACATGGCTTGTGCTTGTTTGCAGTACTAATTGCACAAATGTTTATGCACAACAGACAATATGTTCAGTGTTTTCAATATCTAAGAACCATGTTAAGAATAAACACTAATGACATATTTTGCAAGATACATAATCTGTTTGTTTATGTGACTCAATATGTCTAAAGAGGAGATTTTGATTATTTTAATACAGTCCTGTGGTGGCTATTGTTGACTTTCCAATAGGCAAATGGACAGTCCAATAGCTAAATACATGATGAGTTTCCATATTTAAATATCTCCAAGAGCTGTAATTTTCCAAATCCATTAGATATTACATTTGGGTTAAGGCACATAATAATCCAAGCGATATGATGGTCAAAGAAATATCTTAGTTTGTTAACACATACAGGAGCAGCTGGAAAAATAATGATGTATTGTCAACATGAACTTGTACTTGGTCAATGCGAAATAAAACCCTTGCAAATGTTAACAAAACATAAATCCCAAGTACTTCTGTAGTTAAACTTCTTCCCTGTGAACCTCCCACCCCTCCACCAAAGCAAACAAACAACAAAAGCAGATGCAATATATTCCTATTTTACAATACACTTTTTTTTTAAAAAATCACATCTCTTCAGAAGATAGAACATTTCAAATTTATGTTCACTTTTCAAAAACTTAGAATTTTCACAGTTAGATAAAATTACAGCCATGCTATCTCATCTTTCCACCTCCCTAACATAATGATACCAGTCTCTAAGCCAACATCCCATACACAGGATCATCACAGCCTACCTTAGCACCCAGAAAAATGAAAACAGCTGCCTAACTTTTCACTCAAACATAATCTAACATAGTAGGAAAAAAATGCCACGTGTGTATTATTTCTTCACATCTATCCCAAAAGAAGTACTTGTAAAGAATGTATATGATATTAGGAAATGTTATGCATTGTGCTTTTATTAAAAGCTGATAATGAGTTAGGGATTGTTCAGTGGAATTTTTAGCCAAGTTTTACTAACCAGGCTTTACATAGCTTCTTCACTTAAATAAAAATGTAATACAAGCATAGCAATCAATGAAATTATAGCATGAAATAGTGCGGGAATACCCACAAACTTGAAATTGTTTGTCTTGTTCTTTGGGAAAAATAAGTTTATGGGAAAAACCTCCAGCTTTGTTGTCAAGGAGTTTGGATTGCTTTGCAGCATAATGTCTACAATGCTGGGGTTTTTGGTGCAGTGGTGCTATCCCTTGCAAAAATATAGCCCATGTGCTCAAACTATGGGAAAGTAATGTCAGTATTACTTAAGATCTGTTCTTGCTCCTTGCTAAAGTTTACCCAGTGTATTATCATTTAGGAGACAAGCCTCTTCAGTGCCTAATAAACAACAGTGAGTTTTAAGAAAAATATCATAACTTTCCATTTGAGCCTCCATTTCTACCTGCTTTGGGAGAAAGAATTCATCTAGGCTATTTCTTCAGCTGCACTACAGATTTGTATTTAAATCATTATACAAAAGCACAAGATTGCAGTAATTATTAGGCAGAAAATGGGGAGGCTGCACCCATCCATGGTTTGAAATCCTCTCAAAAAAGGGTGTGGTTTTTTCCTCTCACACTGCAGGAAGTTCAGTAATTGGCATGCTGTTGGTACCAGCTGTCATGTTAACTGGGAGTTTTAAAATTAGACTAGACGGAAAGAAAAACCTGAGGTAAAGAAGATATCTTGAAATTGCAAGGAGATGTGGACTCTGTGATCTACCCGATGTTAATGATTGAAGGGACCTATAATTAACAATGAGAGCACTGCAAAGGATTTGAATGTTCTCTTGCTGCAAGATGTGTCACAGACACCGAGTATTAATCATGACTTTTTTAATTCTTCTGTCCTCAGTGACCCATTCAAGCGTCACTGAGGAGGGCATCTCTGAGGGTGTCTTCACCCTCATCATGTGCTCAGTCTCTCACAGAACGCACTGGCACGATTTCCTTCCTACAGCAAAGTTCAATTTGTTTTTCCAAGCTGCCTCTTCTCAGTTTGCAGTAACTGACAAGCCTTGCCCTGGGTAATCTTATTCACTGGATATGCTCTCTACAGGACAGTTTTCACCAGGAATCTTTCCAAGGATGTGTCACCCTGAGTTTGCCTTGTATTCAAATCTTAGGTAACTATTTAAATCACATCACCACAGCTGCTTCTTCCTGTATCTAATTAATGAACGTTGTGCACCCTATCAGAGTCTTATCAATTCGAAAGTAAAGAGAATCTGATCAACAACAAGGTAATCATAAAGCAGCATTCTCTTTAGGCCTATAAAAGGGTAAGTAGGAGCAAGATGATCAACGCTTTTAACTAAGCAAGGAGAAAAGAATTTGAACGATCAGTATGACTACAGCGCCAGTTTCGAACCCACACAGGCAAACTAGCACAAGCCTCTCCGTGAATTCAAACCTGCGTCACGCAGAGGAAGATGTAAAATGCAGGACTGCCCTTCCCACAAAACTGTACTGTTTTGATAAACTAAGCCAGTTTTAAACCGCACCTTTCATTTAAAGGGTGGTTCTATTCACATTTTCACTCACAACCAAACCAATAAAAGAGTTTTCTGATGTCCTTTATCCTTGGACAACTGTTTTTCTTCTTATTTGTGCTGTGCAACTACCTATGTAGGACTGTTGTTTAATACAATATCAATTGAACTGTCAGAATTTAAAATAAGGAATAGGAATGGCTTTTCAACCTGAATCATTTCATCGATGAGTTTACAGTCAGCCTCACATAGACCCCAACAGCACAACTGAAAACTGAAAGAGTGAACGGCAGTACAAGCACAGAAACAAGTGGTTCCCCATTTAGATGAGAGCTGAAAGTCGATACAGACGTTACTTTTCTAGTTCCCTGGCTGTAGGCTAATGACGAAAGAGCTTCGGTGGCACAACTGAGCAAACACAGCTGTTCCCTGCTGCCCCTCTTCTGTCGTGCCAGTGAAACTCTCTATAGGGTTACACTGACCAGCACATGAAAGAGCTGATCTGCACGGGGAGTAATACCTTCACTCTGGCAGGGTTTTTAGCATCACCAGGAAGGCTGCGCACTCTCATAAAGCTGTGTTTCCATCAACATCCCTGTCTCGTCAAATCATGTCCTCATGGTGAATTTCCATGTATCAATGTACTTTTATGCAAACTGTGGCTGGTCACATTTCAGCGTTTGTCTTTAAAGTGCATTGCAAATAATCAGAAATTAATATTACGGTAAACATAGCTAACTGAGGAATGACATCCTCTATTCACAAAACAAGTTTAATGTAGACATGTCCAGTCTTTAGCTTCTTCATGAAATCACCAATGCAAATACTGATCATAAATGGGCTGTGGTAACGTCAGAGGTGGTAGTGAGCTTATTCAGCCTCTGTCCTTGAGAACCAGATTAAAGCTACATGTTCACTTTGAGCAGCATTGAGCAGACATAAGCTAGTCATGGCATTTTAGTTATTAAACTGGTGTTTGTTAACCTCGGAGTTTAATGCTTTCATCTTACTGACAATCTGCTATGTCTCCAGGACTGGAAAAGTCCTAGTTACATCCGCACACTCCTAATTCAGTTGAGTATAGTGTGGGTAGTTTGCTTCCCCTAATTAAACAGCCATCACTGTAACGGGAAAGAAATTAAGTTTGCTGAAGTACTACAAATTTAAATCATGCAGCTGGTCCATTGGTGATGGTCCCTAGGGGGCAAAGACAGATCATCAGAGCTAGCAGGACAAGATCTACATGCAGAATGTGCGTAGTCGAAATCCAGCAAGGGCTGTCTGGCCACCAGTCTGTGATGTTATCTGGAATTTGCTATTGAAATCAGAAATGAATTATTTTCTACGCAATGATAAGATAGAGAATCACTCTATAAGCAAACCTAAATTTTCTCTTTCCACCGATTACCTTTGTTTTTAAAGGGGAAAAAATCTCCATTTACTTTACAATCTCCATTTGCTATTACATACTCAGCTCTACATTTCTTTCAAAATCCTACAGCTAGTTCCAAACACAGCACTTCAGGTTCTCAGCACTGTCTTCTCCAAACCCTTTATCTCCTGATTCTTACACTCTGATACAGAAAGACATGGGCTTCCCTTCTGTCTCATGCTGTCACCTCAGTTTCATGATACAGAGGATTTTGGCAATGGAATTTTTCTCTACCCTCTCTGCCAGTGACTTGTTTTGCTCAGCACTGGAGCTCTCTCCTACCCCATATGCAATGACACAATTATTTACACAGGGCTTCCAGAGATGCGCTAAGCTAAACTAATAGCTCCCTGAAACTATGAGCAGGAGATCATGCTTCTGCCGTTTATCTCCTACTAGCTCTGGTACTCACCAGACCCTCCTTTCAGCTAATTTAATGTGCTAAAATGGCAGAGTAAAAAGCAGGGTTGGATAGTTTTCTGCTGCTCTATCTAGTAAGCTAAATCAGCTCACAGAAGGGTCTGACAAATGTTGGAGCTGTTGTCCAGGAGGCAGAGAGAGCCAGTGCAAAGCACAGTTCAGCAAAGAAGTACAAAATCTCCCCCCTTCCACAGAAGTAAGCTGGTACCTTTTCCTGCCCCTTTTTTGTTTGCGTTATTTTTAACCTTATCTGGTTCCCTGATCCAGTTCACAATCCCCAAACAGTTGTGTCAACAACTGAGTGAGTGACAGCCTGAGTGCAGAATTTCTTCAGTTAGTTTCTCTCTAAAGGACACACATTGTCAGAGCAGTATTTTGCTTCAGATGTGTCTATTACGTCCATTTAAATAAGACCATGCGTGGAGGTGTTACCAGGCATGAAAGATGAGAATCTGGTGCATTCACCTTTTATCAAGATTCTGTTAGTCCACTGCATTCTCTGCTCTAACAGAACAGGAAAAATACCATTATGTATGATGGGCAGCTGTGGTATATTCCACAACCACCACTGTTCTCATGTTCATCTTCTTACTTATCAGGTTTAGCCTCTACATAAACTAGAGATAAGCTTGTATTCCTTATTATCACTAATAAAGTTTCACAACTACTCTCTACAGATATAAAAGATTTGCACTACAGCTGCTGTGACAATTCAGAGTTTATCTCACAAAGCATTCCAGAATAAGGCAAATCCAAACAGCAAGAAAGGACATAATTTATGCATAAACTCGCTCCTATACTTGTTTAAGAGCTACTTAGCTTCAGGGGTGCATTTCAGGAAAGCACTTTCAACTATCAGAAAGTTATATAGTGATAGACTGCACTTCATAAGTAGCAAGATAAGTTTAATACCATAATTTGGTTGATCGTCAAGGCTGCAGGAAAATAACAGGAGTGCATTTACCTGACTAGGATCTTCTAGTTCAGAGTTCAGAAGAGGAAGCTTCAGCCAAAGTACAGTTGAGTTTGGGTGGCCACTCAACTGACATTTAAGAAAATGCCTTAAAGACCAGCCATCAGAACCCCAGCTGTACATTCTGCAAAATCTTTCTCTCCACTAGATTTATCAATGCTGTGGACTGGCTAGACAAAGATCATAACTTTACACTGACATGTAGTTAACTATTAGAGTCCCGTCTGTGACTTTTATTCATCTGCTTCCAAATGCAACAAAGAGTTTCTTTGGTGCATTTTACCTCATTGATAAACCTTTCGCAATATTAGGAGAAATTTCAGGCTAGTCTGGGGAACACTGGGCACTTGCATTTCCCAGAGAGTGAAACCAATCATCCTGAGGATCATGGACCCAGTGGGTTCAGCAGAACCAAGTGCCTCCACTCAGCACTTCCTGAACTGCCCATCTTTCACCAACCTGCAACATGCTGACACAGTGGCAACCGGAATTTTCTTCCTTCATAAGCAGCAGGACAGCAGGCAAAAGACCTAAAAGGTGGGCTTCCCTACAGATCTCATTACAGTGGGTTGCTTCATCTCCAATTTGTGAAAGCAGAGCAAAACTAGATATATACAGAAGAAGCCATCTTCTCTCAAAAATCTCAGTGCACTAAAAGATCACTAGATCTTTTTAATACAAAGCCAGTGATTTCATTTCTTTGAAGTATTCCCACTTAAATGTTTATTGCCACAACTGTGAAGATCTATGCGAGATTAATGTGGATATAGTTTTTGAAAAGAAGAACTAATGGCCTGAGCCTGAGATTGGCAAGTAGAGAGTCAAAATTTCATATAGGTTCTATTGCTACATTTCTCCCATTTGATTTTCTCTGACCTGTAAAACGTAAGTATATCTGGATCCACAGCTAGTCTAAATCAGCTGACAAGTCTGGCCCAGTACCTATCTGACAGAGGCAGCTGAGGTGGAGCTGTCACTCAACAGTGATCAAAATACCGATTGATTATCAGACCTTATGTGACACTTACTTACTTACACTTTATCCTTTCAGCATTTCACTGATTTTAATGCTCATGTATGTGGATTTCTGGAAAGCTGAGAAAATTATCGGATATTGATTCAAACTGGGATATATGGGGCTGTATGTTTCCATGACTGCTTCATCTTTCAGGGGAGCAGTGCTCATCCTCCCCATTCCTGTCCTTATCCTATCCCTGCTTTGCCCCCTTTAAGCAATAAGACCAGTCCAATCAGCCTCCCTTCTGCTTAGCGCTTCTGTGAACTTCTTAGTCAGACTTGCAAACATTACTAAAGATGATCCTCGGCTCTCACAAGACTTTTCCTCACTAAATTACTGCCATTCACCCAGCTGACTTGTTCTTCAGCAGAACTGTAATACAGCCATAGTAGCCAGTGATCTCAAGAAAACAGCAGCAAACCATTCCTGCAAGCAGTGTAAAATTGTCAGCCACAGCCACCCAGACAAAAAAAGCACATGACCACAAGGATATAGCTAACAAGCAGACTAACATCCACATAATAACTGTAAGGCATGGTATCTAGAAGAAAGAAAAGGAGCATGCTTTAGCTCAGACATGTACATGCCTAACAGATCAGGAAGCAAGAAAGCGTTTCATACTATTCAGACCAGACTAGAAAAGAATATCCCTAAGAGCATACTTGCTATTTTCCACTCTTTCATTCTACAAACAGCATCCAGTGGGATGATGGGAGTTAAAAAGCTGTGGCTGTTGTTCGCCTCTAATACCTCCCTTTACAATATTCTGGCACTGGCAAGCACTATGTACAGAGGGAGGAGCAGAAGCTGGATACCAAAAAAGTTTAAGAGTTTACAGTTTTTCCCTTCCCGTGGTTTAAAAAGAAACCCAGGAGAGCAGACTTTCTGTTGTTGTTGTCTATCAACAAACCACATTTATTCATATCATATAATGCAATATCTCTGTGGTAACTCCAGAGAAAATTCATAGTTGTTCTTTGCATAAATATGTTTGTTTTCTTTGGTTTATGTCGCCACTGAAATGAACCAGGCATGTACTGGATCTGTTTATCTAATTGCCATTGAAGGATTAGCAATCATACATGCAAAGATTGTTACACTTTTTTAGCATAGGCTTCAGTTTTGCTTTGTCAGAGATTTGCAAAACTCTTGTCAAAATCATGCTACTCCTGCTTTGACTGGATATAATGATGTTTTCACAAGGGCAAAGTTCAGATAGACAAAGAGATAAAAATATAAGGTCACTTCAGTGAGGCAATCTGAGCAGGAATGTACATTTTGAATGAACAAATCTGTAGACTTTGTACAAGGCTTTCCTCTCAGCCCTGCACAGCCCTTCCAACAGAGAATATCAGCCTGGTGACTGAAGCACAGACCAGAGTCAGCTTTTATTCTTGGCTTGGATACAGATTTGTGTGACCTTGATCAAGTTGTTTAACCTCTGCATTTCCTTATTTGTAACCAAGAATAATCACCATCCCTTACCCTCATAGGTTTAATTCATGAATACTTGTAAAGGGCTTTCAGATTCTTGGCTGAATGTTGCTATAGAAACAAGAAGCATAACTACAATACAATCATGTATGATACTTTTATGACCCCAGTCACTGTAGTACTCAAGTACTTCAGCCTTTCTTTTTAATATGCAGTGGTATCGTCATTAAGAGTGAAATAGCAGCAATGTCCTATTTCATCCATTTTTGGAGATGGGGAATTGAAGTACAGACATTACACCTACCCAACCTTTTGAGCTCGAAATTGTGCTTTGGTTTAACTTTCAAATTCAGTCACATACATACATGATGTAGATATAGGGAAGACTGAGCAAAGAAAACTCAGACCTACATTCCCCTTAACATGGGTCCAAGTGTACACACGTAGAGATCATATGGGCAGGGTGACCATGCTGCACTTAGCTGGCCATCAACATTTACCCCATCCGCCCTTCTTGCAAGACAGCTGCTAAGTGCTTCTTAAGAGAGTTCAGACATCATACATTGCAAAAGCAGATGACAGGACTTTTAGCCTAGGACACCCACACACACTTATCAAAAGGTATCTAGTGGGTAACAACATGGCTTCATAGAAACGGGTGAAGGATCAAACCAGCATTAGGTTTCTCAGTAGTCCAGCCCACTCGGGCACAGCATAGGCACAAACATGGAGAATTCCCACTCTGCTTCATTCAGTGACATAATCCACACGGACATCAGTCAGTGAAGGTTCAGTGGCTAAATGACCAACTCAGAATCAAAGAAGGAAACGTGCAGCAGGCCTGCTACATCTCACATTAGTCCTCTGCCCAACCAGTCCATCCTTCTCCTGCACATGTGGAACTGCCAGCGATGTCACTGGGAGTGCTGCACATTCAAAACAGACCAGTAAAGCTGAGATCATCATGATCCAAGAAGATACTTCTGCATAGTGCAGGTGCTTGGACATGCCGTTCATGCACCAAAGTCAGTCTGTGCAGCAACCACGGAACTCATTTTGTTTCAGAAACACGCATTAAGCAGTTGGAAATGACAGCTAAACAGAGTTATTGCTGGTTGCTGTTCCTCAAAATTTGATACTGTTTGAACTATAAAAAGTTTTAATTAATCCTTGCGAATTAACATATGCATTTTAATGTCACATTTGCTTTAATGTGTTGACATTTGTGATATGATTTCTATTAATAAAGTTTTTTTACGGACAGGCTTTTTGCTGCTCCTTCCCCAGTCACCAACACTGCAGGCAGTTTAATCATAACACTGCTAGTTGTGAAGTGGTGAAGTATTTGTGCTCTAAGCCTGCTTTAGGATCTAGTAACAGGGTATGGAGTTAAATCATCATATGGCTTAACTTACTGACATAAAAGCCAGTATAGAATTTATATAGTGAAAGAGTATTGAAGCATGAAATAATTTATACAGCGAATCATTTAACTGATGCAGATTCAGCCACTCACTCACTGTCAAAATGCACAAGACTGCATCTGCTACACCAGGAGTCACGTTTGAAGGGACAACCTACGTCATTAGGTTGTACCACAGTCAGCAAGTGTTCCCTATGGCTGAGAAACAGTTTCTGAATCAAGATCATCATAAAGTACAAGATTCTGAAGTTAAACCTCATCACATGCTTAGGTTTTCTCCTGTCACTGCAAAGAAGTAATTTTTTAAAAAAATTATACACTATATTTTCTTACAATATTTATAGAAAAGTTTTGAATTATTTTAAATTCTACTTTTAAAAAAAAGCGGATTAAACGTCCTACATAAAGCCTTCTTAAATATTTTTTCTACAGTGCTGTAACACGAGCATTTGACCTAATGCTCCTTTTTCTTAGATTAAACCAACAAAACCTTGGCAGCAGTTTCTGGACACTAGTATGAACAGCTGGGTTTCCTGTGGGTCCAAAGGTACGCTTTAAAAAAAAAAGAATCCATTGTAGACAATTTTCTTCCAGACCCTTATCAAAATGTTCATCCTGAATATCCCACTGATGACAGAGAGTCCATACACATTAGATGGACCTTATAAAAAGGCCTTTCTGGAGGCCCATCTTAGTTTGCTAAGGCCGCCTCTTAGTATTATTTTGCCTGTCTGCCAACACTAAGGTTTGCACAAAATGATGACCTTCAGTACCTTTGCTAAGGAACAGTGCAAATGACATGTTAGCAGCCAAACCCTGCTGATTAGCAAGAGACTTCAGTGGGTTTAGCTGGTAAGCTGCTGCGAGCTTGGTTAACACATTTGGGATATTGTTTGAAATCTCTGTGCTGTGGAGTAGCATTTGCATGAATCAGCAAACACACAGAAATATCTGTATAGATATGATATGTATAGAAGTCAATATTGATCATTTTATATCAGGTAATATATCTTTGTTTTCTTTTGTGGCTTGAGTTAGACTAATCCACAAGCCTGGATTAAAAAGAATAGCAAAACACTGTTCCTTTAGTTAGCTACTATTGATTGCTTTCCTCTCACCCAGGGAAAAGCAGGGCAGAATCAGAGATTGGATTTTCCTCATTTGATCCTACATAAGAAAGGAGAAAAAGGATAAGTGAAAAGAGGCTATGAGCTCTCCCTGTTGGGATTTTGCCAAGAGTTTCTCACACATGACCAGTTAATGGAAAGATCAATGCCCAGAAATTTCACAGCCTGGCTCCCACTACTTCCACTCCTGCCTATAAAGCCTTCCCATTACCACCACAGAGGTTGTAAGTGACTGACCCTATGCTTTTAGCATAGGAGGGGACTTCCTCTTTTCCATTGTTTTTCAGGTCGTTTCTGACAAAAGCTGGGTCCTTGGTCTCTTTGGGGTTTTTTTACATTTTTAGAGGACATTTTTCATACTTTAATAAGGAGGCACCTGCTTTCTGTTAGGGACGGAGAAGAAGGGTCCTGATCTGTCAGTATTCCGTTTTTGCTAATAAAACTCTGCAGGTCAGTGTGATACTGCTAGTTCAGAAATCAACAATATGCCAATAAGAGCTTACAGGATTAAATCAAGGCACTAGGATGAACTCAAGGCATAACAATACAAATACAAATGAAAAACAGTCAGTGGTTCTTGTACAGGATTGCTACAAATCTAATGCATATGTTTCTTACACTTTGTTCATCATATAAACCAGCAAAACGTGGATATAGATTGCCATGGTTCTAGCTAGCAAAAGCGCAGAGGCAGGGTCAGACCTTTACAGTTTGTTAACTCAAGCATCCATAGGACAGCCTTGGAGACGTTTCCCCAGTCACTTATGAGAGAGATTCAACATGTGCAGCACAGAGTTAACATTATGAAAAAGGATGTAAAGTATCTGCTGTGCAAGGACATTTAACTGCTAGATGCAAAAGAAGTAGAATCAACCTCTTCCTTCTCTGCCTGGCTCCGCCTTCTTTCTCATTGCAGAAGAAAAAGTGCTAGTATTACCATTAGCTGTGTAAGGCAGCATTAGCCACTTTAAAAAGTGCAACTAGTATGTAAAACATGAGTCCATGTTTCACATCAGCCTAACCTGAACTGAAAAAGAAAACAAAGAGAAGCCATCTAACAGAAGGAGCTTATCTTGACCCAAACAGAAAAGCTACAGTACAGAACATAGCATTACCTGTTCTTCTCAAATGTTTCAGACATGCCGCGCTGCCACCCCTGGAGAACCTCTAGTCACTAGAGAAAGAGTTTGACCCCACATCCAGCCATTCTTTGGCCTCCAAGACTGCTAATTAGCCCATCAGTCCTTTTACAGTATGTCAGCTGTAGGCTAGAATAAAAGCAACAACTAATTACAGAGAGGTCCTATAAAAAATGTTAAATGCCAATGGCCTCAGATTATCTCAGCTTTTAGATGTTCCAGAAGGTGGAAGTCCGCATTGCTCCCAGCTTGCCCTGCCCTACTGCCCTTTCTTCCCTCTTTAGGCTTTCTATAGCCTAGACTGAAGTTCATATTTTTAAAGATTTTGTGAAAGCTGCCATATTATCACGTACGTCACCGGCAAAGCTGCAAAAGCTAGCAAAGCTGTGGTTATCATCCTTCATATAGTTAAGATGCAATAGCAGTGCAAATAGCGAAGCAAGAGAATGCTTTAAACAAAAATGTTGTCTGTTAAAACTTGACTTACAATAAGCCAGGCTTAATATTACTTTAGCAACAGCACTGAGAACTGCAGTGCCTCCATGTTCCCCCACAAAGTTAGTGTGTTCGTTGGGTAGGTGAGGAAGGAAGAGGAAAGGATGGTAGAGATAGGGCAGTGCAGAGCAGCTCTCAGGGGAAGGGAAGCTGAGCGGCACCCTAGTGGTCCCGGTGTGCAAACACCTTTCCCCCTTTGGAAATCCAGAGAGAACATGAGCTACTCCTGCTCCCTGCTCTAGAACTTCTGCTCCTTAGCTGATTGCCACAGCTCTTGCTTTTAGCTCTGGCAAGAGGTCAGTCATCACATAAGCACTGCCAAGTGCATTAATTACTGTGTGCACATGGCCACCGTATCTTATTGCCCAATTATTTCATAACTGAGTGCTGTGTACTGCACCAGATCCAAGCACACAGCTCTCACTGACTTCAAAGGCTCCCTTCACGCATAGATCTGTTGGAATCTACGTTTTTCATAACTTTATTTACCTGACCTGTAAATATTTTGAAGAACATAATGGTGCTTTTGAACGTTTGCATATTTGCCTTGTCTACGCATTGAAGCTGTACTTACACATGTATCTCTTGCAGAATTCATTCATGAGGAAAACCATACAAGTTTACAAGTTAATCATTTTCCTGAATGTCAAAAGCCAGGGCAGATCAGGGTGTGCATTGTGTTGGCAGAGCTGCAAACTAGGCTGCTTTAGTATTAATAGTAAATTTCCTAGCCTCAGTAAGACTTTTAATAGGTTTTGCAGCAGGTTAACAAGTAGCCATGGATATTTGCCATAAGTAATTGCAAAGTACAGGGAAAAAGCGTAATTATTAAGAAAAAAGGGGCTTCAGTTTTCAATTCAATAGAAAAGGAAAGCGTCCAGTGCTTCCTTTTAGCTTTCAGATTCTGAGTAAAACAGATAAAAGAGCAGGGATTTAAAGAATCCACTGATCAGCATGTTTCATATCCCAAATGTTCCAAACCAACATCCAGTAAGATTTTGTTATGGCTGCTAGCTGTAGAATGTGGCTGAGTAGCTCACACTACATAGACTCAAGTTTCAGATACAGAATCAATGAGGGCAAAAAGGCAACGCTCAGCTGCACAGAGCAGTGTGGCAACGTATGCTTCAGCTGCTCCACCTCACCATCTGGCAGACAAATAAAGCCCACCTTGTGAACCAGTCTGTTGACTGGGATGTCTGGCGTGCTGACACACATTCTGCCACCCTGGTTTTGGGGACAGCGACGTTTGGCAAGGGGAACATAAACACCTGAGAAAGAAGCTTTTCTCAGAACACAGACTATTTTTTCCATCTCCCTTAGGAAGATAAAAAGCAGTGAGATCCTTACAATGACTCTTCAGAGATAGCCACCCCCACATCAGTCACTGGTGATAGCCAAAAGAAAGGAATCACTCTTCTGGGCTTGTTTCATCAGACACTAGTATTCTTTCATCATTCCCCCTCACTCGTTTTCTTTTGGCTATAAATGATGAGATCCAATACATGTGTAAGGTACTCTACATTCTGCCTCTCTTGTCTGCCCCTCTGACTGCCCCTTCTTCTGTCACCCCCAAATTTGCTTCTTGTGGTTCCTTACAGAGTGCAAGTAGAAAGTAGGTCAGACACATGGGCACTGTCAGATGACTAGTTTCAATTTATGGACATGTTATTGTCTCTGTAGTACCACAGCAAGTTGTTACAAATCCTTAGAAGTTTGTTCTAGCCTGAAAGGCTATTAGACTTACTCGACTGGCAAAGGAGAAGGCTTTCTGCAGGAATTTCATCTGGTTAAGTCCACAGAGCTCTGCCTGCAGAGCACAGCCTCCAAACATGAGGCTTCATTTTGTATAATTAATTCTTCACCTTTTCCTGTTTATAATGAAAACACTATTAAATGCCTAAACAATTTAACAACTCGGTTTTATTTTCCCTTCTCCCCTCACCTTTGCCCACACACTCCAACCCCAAAGTCTCAATCAGTCATTTTAGTTTTCATTCATAACCAGCACTGGATACACATGCTTCACGTATTCATATGCTTAAGACAGCTACATGATAGTGTCCCATCATGCAATGAGGAGTGCACGCCACACTGGGCAGTGCTAATGGCAGGGAAGGGGAGTGGGATTTACAGCTCTTTTAACTCCCCCAGTAAAGTCACCACCAGTCAGGTACAGTGGCAAATAAAAGTTGACAATGGTCCTCCAAACTTCAGCAGAGTTTCCCACAGTGTTCACAGTTTTAGTGAATTAATGGCAAGGCAAACGGTATCTGCTCAATTAGTTCTGTGGTCTGGTAAGGCCAGGATGACAGTTTTAATAGTTTGATGTCAAATTACCTGTCAGAACAACTGTCTGTTGCCTCTAGATTCCTGTTACATGTGTGAAATATAGTACAATAAATAACTGTAGGCTAGTACTTTGTTAGACCATATTATTACATATTACAGCAGCAACCTCAAGCAGTGCTTCAACTCTAGTCACACCAAAACCCTATTCAGATTTATTGGCTTAAACAAAGGATAGACACTTCCTCTTGTTCTCCAAAAAAACCCCAACACAGCAGGGCAGAAGTGCAGAGGAAAGGAAGTTCAGAGTGGCCATAAACATACCAGAGGTGAAATCATAATACCACTAAAATCCATGGAAGTTTTGCTAATGCATTCGGTGAGACCAAAACTTAACTTCATACGTTTGGTTTTGTGTTGCTCAGTGAAACTAACAGAACAGATAGTGGTCATCATTCCTCCCAAGCACATGGAAGCTCCTAAGTGGTGGCAGGCCAACAAATGGGAATACATTACTAAATTGGAATCAGAAGTGGGTAGAAGTCAAAGTATAAATGTCTCCAATAATCTGGCCCATTCCCTTTGGAAAAAGTCCCTTGGGATCTGTTTTAACTGAGAGAATACGGAGCAGCCTTTAAATTTGATGAAACTTACAGGGCATGGAAAATTGGACCCCTCCCCATCTATATCCACACGTTATGCCTTATATAAAGGCTTATATTTCCCACTGCTTATTTCCTGTAGATATATTCAAAACACCTACATTTGAACAAATCGTAAAATCTTGCCTTAAGAAATAGGATGTCTCCCTTTTTTGAGAGGGAACTGAAATTCCTACAGTGGCTACTATTTAGGATTTCTTACTGTAAAAAAAATACTGCTTTAACTACTATGGGTGGGATCCATCTGTCCTGATGAATCTGTCTAGCCAGGTGGAAGTTAGGTGTCCATTCTCACCAGCTGTATAGGCACTCTGTACTAAGGGAAGAAGTTCTGAGACTTCGATGGGATAATTCCTCCTGTCCTAAAATAGGCGTCTGAGAGGAATGACACCTCTGGAGGGCAATTCAGCCCACTTACTTTACACTATTTGCTATAAAGGGAGCACTAACTTTTATCTTCTACATGGCTGAAATTATATGAGAAGTATCTCATCCTAAGCCTTTACGTTTAGAGCATAGATGATCCAGGGTCTTTTCCCTTAAACTTCTTTTAGAAAATATTTTCTAAGCAAATGTTGCTGTCACTAATCTCATTAACTCAGATTAAAGTAACTCATGGATCCAAGTAAGGTTGTGAAAATGAGTGCATTACTACCACGCCCAAGAAAAACAGTTCTAATACTGTTAAGCTGCAACTAGTTTCATTTGCAACAGCACCTTATAAATGTTCAGGCTCATAAACTCATGGCACACAATAGCTTTTGCATCTTATGCTTTATCATGTCCCATGGATATTTCTAGTTCATTGTATCTGTAAGTGTTCAGTGTGAAAGCCTCAACAGCACTTGGGGGTATTCTCAAAAATTCCCCAGTTATCTCACAGCACTCAGTTCAGAAAACAGGGTTAAGTGTAGAAGTCAGCAAGAGACTTTCCAATTTCATAGGTCATCCTAGCCAGTTAGTTTAGACTATTAGTTGTTTGCCTTCAGCTGCTATTAAGCTCTTGGTTGATAGCTTTTCAATACTGTCCATTTAGTGCTTCCTTCCTGAACACAAGTATTTTCACTATTCCAAGGCAACAAATATTATAGCCAGATCTCTTTAGAAAGTACATCGCTAGTGGGAAGAAATTCAATGAGTGCCACAGTCTTAGAGTTAACAGCTTATTTATTTTGCAGCAGTCACGGGTTCCATACACGTACCTCAAAACTTCGTCCCAACCTGCTGTTTCTAATCACTAATGTTAGTGGTATTGCTTTGCTGATACATTCAAAACTTAATTTCAGTCTTCATCTAGTTTTATGCCATTGGGACTTGGATTTCCTCCCATAAAATTCCAGACACAAATAATCACAAAATATGTCAGCCATACTAAGTATCTCAAAGTTACAGTAAAAGACTGTAAACACAAGAGAAAGCCATTCTGCTTGGTGCTATATAGCCCAACAGGGCATGGCTACATTTTCAGCAAGGCATTACTGTACTGTATGAAGGTATATTTAAACATGTAGACTGCAAGCAGCGTAGCACTGAAGCTACAGAACTTGGCACAGACTGCAAAGCCTGCCTGACAAGCAAATTCAGAAAGTTAAACTGTGCTGAATTCTTTGCTGCTGAATCCATACTGACAGCAGTATTTGACTGATGTTAATTAATTTATGGCTAATTTAAGTATTTCTGTGTAAGATGGAGTCATAATGTGATTGCTATGTAAATACCTTTGTAGTAAGATATGGTACTTTCTTGTGGTTGCCAGAATTAAAGAAAGGTAATGTCATGAGAGAACGGAGGGACAGTGAAGCCAGGTGGCTTCCTTCATTTCCTGCTAAAAATGGCATCCACCTACTGATACAAACTGCCTGGCATGAACGACAGTGAATCGGTACAGAAACAGATAATGTCTAAACTTCAGTCTCTACATATTTCAGAAGCAGCATCTGTGGTTAAGAGAGCCCAACATACCTTACTTGCCTTTATCAGCACAGTGTCAACTTCCTGTCAACTTCTTGTCAACTTCGCTTCCCAAATTCACCCTCCCATTTCCTCAATCTGAAAAACACCAATAACAGCAACTCATAAGTTAGCAGAAGCAAGGCTGGCAACAGTATTAATGATGGATATTTACCATCTTATCAACTTACTTTAAGGGCTACAAAAGTGAAGCAGTACATAGAAGAGTTATTTCTCTAAAAGTTCGACTACTAATCTTTTCTGTCTACTGCCAGTTACAGCTCCTCTCACATATCATCTGCACTGCTGATTGCATAAGTCACTTGGAAGATGACATCAGACCTTCAGCATCAGAAAGCGCTGGCATTAAGCAATAGGTTCAAATATATACAAGAGGTCTCTATTATACTGCTGCTGTCATACAGTCCTCTGAATTTCTTATTTCCAAACACAGTCTTGTGATACAGTTAACATCAATATACAGTGCTTAGTTATTCAGCTCAATCTGGGGACTGAAAAAGAAAACAAAGATGACAAACTCGTGAATACACAGTCAATTAAAAAATGCAACTTTTGAGGCTCTTTTGCCTCTTGATTTTTTTGTCAAGTCTTTCAACTGACTCAAAAAGTGACAACCACCAACACTGTCATCAGACTCCACAGATGAAATACTAACACCCCCTATTTGAAAAAGGAACCATGGAAAAGTAAAACTGAAAACATTTTTAAAGGACTGATTAAAAAGAATTATTTCAAGAGGAAGTTCATTAACAGAACTCAGAAGGAAAAGCAAGTAAAAGAGAACAGGCAGGAAAGGATCAGAAAGTCACGTTATATAATGTTTTAACAGTAGGTTGACTAAATCTAACACATACAAATCTGAATTTTCCAAACTTTAAGATTTGAAAGAGTCACACTCTTTCCTCAGTACTGTCATGAAATGTCCTTTCAAATTAGTCCCTTCTTCACAGAAATAGGTTGAAAATACATTTTCATGTGTATACCCAATGCTATTCTGTTGATGGAGCAACCCAGGAAGAGCAAAGAGAAGTATATCAAATTCCTTTATCAGGCAGAACAGAGGAGTTCAAACAAGTATGTAGCAAACTCAGTATCCTAAGTACTAGTGAGACGTTGTGCTGGTTACTTGGTTCTCAAGGGTATGACAAACCCTTGGGCAAGTCCTGTATAGTGAAAATGTGATTTTTAATGTCTAAACATACAATTCTAATGTTTAGGTCTAAAAACCAGATGTAAACTTTCCATATAAGCAAGCTCAAATCTAGGAGCTCATACTCAGATACTGTCTTCAAAATGCACATTTAGCAAAGCCCTTGAAAGTCTATTTTATAATCTGCTTGTAGAGACTCCCCTGTATTGCCACAGTAACTCAGTAGGGTATTGGGGAAGAAAAGGCCTTATTTGGTCATTAAGGTTTCAAACTTGCTCCTATTGCCATAGCCCTAATTCCCACTGACTTCTGCTTGGAACTGGAACAGATTCAAAGCCCTAAAAATCAGCTGTTATGAGGCTCAGCCACGAATGAGGAGGCTCTGTTCAACTCCCTCTCTGAAACTGTTGAAGTAATCTAACACCAGATGACCAAGTTACATAATTTCAAAATAAATATGGTGTGCTTTTAAGTTATTTTGTCATTTGGAGTCCTCAATGGCAGTGGAAAGGAAAGGAAGCAGGATGGAAAATAGTGATACTGTTAAGATTAACATTCCAAAACAATGAACTTACTCCAAAATCCCAAGACTGCTAAAGAAGTTGAGAGCTTTCAAAATATATTTATAACTTTGTTGCCTTCTCGTTCAATCTTTCAGGTTTGCACTTTCTGTAATTACAAGCGCTTGAAACTTTCCATCTTAATAATGGGATCTAATATCTAAGTCTAGCAGCCACAGCTTCAGAAATACACATAATAGTCTGAGATTTGGCACATTATTGCAATTGTCATCACTACATCTTCCTGCGGGGAACTTCTGTGCCGCTACTACCATCCAACAGCGTGTTTCTTCACGAGTCTATCCAGTCCCTGCAACGGAAATGTGTAGGTAGAAGGATGTCTTTCATACATTACATAGCCAACTGAAACCACAAAAACGCATTCCACAGTATATCAATTAATTTTGACAGAGGAGTCCTACAATGTCTGTTCTGCAATTTTAACAAACCTGCTGATGACTTTAAGAGTTCAAGCATGCAATACCCTGCTGAGTACCAGAGAGCCTCATACCTTTGCACCAGCAGCTGGAAGATATCCCTTCCTCTTCTAAGCTCTGTGACACCAAGTCTCTACCTGACCTACACATCTTCTGCAGGAATACTCACTGATTCTCTTTGAATCTGCTGGAGAACTGACTAGTGAGGTAACTGAAAAAGTATCAAAGTTACCCTACTCTTGGTATTACATCTAAAGAGTTGAAAGCTTGCTCAGGTGTAGACACAAGTAAAGACTATACATACAACAATCTTACAGACATCATGAGTCCAACTGAAAACATGGATCCACTTTTCTGGGTACTGAACAAATTTTATCAAAGGGTTTATCTTCATGACTGAAAGCCACAAAACAGTTCTGGTTTGGACACAATATCACAGTTTGTCATTTGTTTTTATACTGTGTGCAGATGAGACCCACTTCACAGTAGCCAACAGCAGCCTAAAGGCTAAGCAGAATTTCCTATGATGTGGAGGAGACGGTGAGTAGATGAAGACAGGACTTTAAAATCCTAGACAAGTTCCATAGCCACCACTCTATAATTGAAATGCCATCCTGTACATGAAAATACTGAATCAGACACCTTCTGATTCAGCGGAAAATAGGTTTTTACAAGGTGGTATTTGCCAGAGCATTCCCAAAAACATGTGTTCTGTATCCTTGCCTGGGGATGACGTGGCTCTATGTTTTACATAGTAAAATTGATATAGTGGAGACAAAGTATTTTGCAGCAGGACAAGTAAGCTACTGAAGTGAAAAGACACCTTTTCTTGACAGTCAAGACAAGGCTCCATTAGAGGGTACTTGGCCCAAACACATCGACTAAACCGTTTTAAGAAGGAGCACAGTGTAAATTTGCGACATGAATTTACGCTTGTGATATAGTTCTTTGGTTTGTTTCACTTTGTTGTTGTCTCCAAAGCACATTTGGAAGTAGTCTTGATCACGGTTGACCAAGTTTGCTTGCACCCATGTGCACCTTACAATGCCATTCTGCTGTGCACCTGAAAGAACCAGGAAGAAATGTTTTACCGAGTGTATCAGATGGCTTGTTCTGGTTTCTGGTTTGCTCTTCTCTTTTCACCTTCCTTTATATCTTGGAAGTTTGGCTACAACAGACCTGGTCGGTAGGCTTGGTCTTGCCAAAAGTTGAGACCTGGATGAAAGTTTCTCCAGCTCAGTCCAGCAGATATTGTTGAGTTTCTGTGGAGGAGAACAATCTCATAACAATAGGATGCAGTTAACATTTTAAAGTTATCTGGGCATTTTATCTTAAAAACTATTCGCTGTTTCAAGGACAGGGGACACTAACAGATATCCTTGATCTCTCCTACTTGTTCAGCAGTGCATGGTAGTTGTGGGCTTTCTTCTCTGTTTTCAGAACTACTGTCACAGATGGCCCTAACACTGCAGCCATATTGTGCTTAATGACCATTGCACGCTGTGCAATTGTAATGTCAGTACCAACAGGATATATCACCAGTCATCATTGTATGGCAGTAAGGTACCCCATGTATATATTGACCAGGCCTCACTCAAGTCTTGTTCTCAGCTCTTCCTTGGCCAGTGACTTTAAATTTATGTGACACTCTTCAACTCGGTGCCTCAACTTCCACATTTCACAGTTAATGCTCACTTCTTTTAAAATGCTGATATCCACAAACAACACAGGGTACACTATTGTGGGTGGTCACACAGACTCAAAGAAAATAAATTCAGCAGGTTCATCTTGTGGGAAAAAATAAGTGGGATTTGTTCCTTCCTTTTCTGATGATGTTCTCCTTCATAGCTACATTTTTCTCCTCCCACATCCTGTCCATCCCATTTATCTGGTTTCACATATCCCCACCCTGTACAATAAGGTAAATAAACCCCAAGAGTTTGATTCTCAGAAGTCTTCTTTCACTTATCCACCCTACTGTTTCCAAAACATCAGAAGTAAAGAGCTACCAGCACTTCTTTAAGAAAACAGAAGAAAACACACAAGATGTCTTCAAGAAGTGAAATCCAGTGCTTCAGAAACTAACCAGAGCACAGTGTGGCTATTCAAATCCTGGAAACAGAGATGATCAGCCAGTAGCATCTTCTCCAAAAATACCCACTGTGTATCTGACAGTGTGAAGTCTACTTTCCTAATAAGCTCAAAGAACTCAACCCAGGAAGACAGGCTGAAATGCTGAAAAATTTAGGCATGGATGAATTCCACACTTTATTCTGGAACAGTCATTAGACAATAAAGAACTCTTAACCAGGAAAAATGACATTCAGCCAGCACAAGTCTGTGCGCATTCCTGCTCCACTTCCAGTCCCCCTGAGAACACCAGGGGCAAAAAGCTGGGAAAGTTAAAACAGTTCCCCCAAGCAACATAAGTTCTCTCTTGGCCCGCTGCCATTACAATAAAAGGCAACCTATTACAACCGGCTTTAGTCAGTTATGGCACAGGCTTTTAGAGCCGAAAGAGTCATCTCAGGCCTCCTTTAAAATCAATGGAGAAAACAGGCATTTAACGAGTGATTCATCTGGTTTATTTTAGACAGTGACATTAGGATGAGATAAATTGTGCTGCAAAATGAAAAAAAAAAAAAAAAAAGCCCTAGAAATGCCTATTTCCCTCCACACACAATAAATGAAGTCCAGATGAGGAACTGTCTGTATTTGGTAAGATGAATCCCACCCAGTAAGCCTGTGGCATACATTCACTCCTCTCGGAGACCTTTTTTTATAGCGGTTACAGTTTCCATCATTTCCAGACTACTGGGCAACCAAGGTCCCTCCACGATGAGTTCTAGATGGATAGTGGAATCACAGATATTTAAAGTTATTCTAGGATTTCTAAGTTATCAGATCCCACTGTGTGAACTGACATGGGTCTGGAGGGTACGCCTTACCATGTAGAATACTCTACATCTAGAATACTCTACATGGTAAATGGGAAAGAAATAGATCAGAGAAGCTTTCTTTTCTCAATTGGGAACATAAACTCCCTCCCATTGCAGAGTCTTATAACAAAAACTGAAAGACTGAAAACTGCATGAATATATGCTGCAATTTTCAAAGGAAAAAAAAAAAGGATCCTAAGCTGCATTCTTGATCAGAAAATCAAAATACTAGCAAACCAGAATCCACAACACATCATGAAAAATAATCCCCTTTAGTCGAAGACCTACATTATCTTCCTTGCTCCATATTATAGCAGTATTGAACACCAATGGAGGAGAAGATCTGCTATGAATGTTTCTACTCAGAAGCAGCTATAGATGACAAAGCCAGCACTTTGCAGTGCCCATACTGTAAGTTAAGCTTGATAAAGGTCTGTTTTCTGAAAATCCAGCTTTATGGTATTTTGTATTAGATGGAAATTCCCCCAAATTAATTGCTAAAACAATTTCTGCATGTGTGATAACAAAAACAATCACTGTCTGATTAGTGCATACCATCACAATGCTCTCTTTTATGCTCCCTCAAACAATTGGTACATATGGCAGACAGAACTGGCATATTTCTAACTTCAACAGTTAGTTCAAACACCTTATTTCTCCTCCTGAACAAGCCCACAAGGGACATGATAGTTGCAGAAGTTATGTAGTATACAACACGTGACATTCACCATCAGAACCATTTCACCTGTAGAAAACCAGGCTTCTCATTAGACATTGTTATTCTTTGGTGTTCGCTCATTCTGGGCATCTTGGCTCTGCTTACAGAACAAAGTCTTGCCCATCCTACAACAGACAGGACCACTCCACTTATCAGTACAGCTTTGCTATTTTATAGATGGCTTTGAGTACTGTGTTCAGTTTGGGGCTCCCCATCATGAGAAAGACATTGATGTGCTGGAGTGAGTCCAGCGGAAGGCTACCAAGTTGACTGGGAGCTGAAGCACACGATGTACATAGACAGGATAGAAGAACTGGGTTTGTCCATTCTTTAGAAGAGAAGACTTAGAGGCAACCTTACTGCTGTCTACAACTACCTCATCAGAAGATACAAGGAAGATGGAGCCAGACTCTTCTCAGAAATGCACAGTAACAGAACAAGAGGCAATAGACACAAGCTGAACAGGGGAAATTCCAAGTAGATATAAGTAGTCAAGAAACTGGTTGCCCAGTGAGGTTGTAGAAGGTGGACAAGACTCAAGCAGACAGGGCCCTGAGAAACCTGATCCTGTTGAACCTGCTTTGTGCAAGGGATTGGACTAGGTGACCTTCCAGAGGACCCTTCCAACCTAAATAATTTTATGATTCTATAACAGGAATGGGAAAAGGTGTGGAGAATACTAAATGCAGCCTTGAGGAAGCAGTTACTGTGGCTTTAATGCACAGCTCCCTCAGTTCTTGAAGGGTACTTGCTCAGCATTCAATATTCAAAAGCAGTCTCACCTGGTTGCATGCCAAATAACGGCAGGTTAATATAGTTGGCTCTACACGTAGACACCTCAGACTGCCCACAAACCCCATCACCCTTCACAGCAAGCGGTGACACAGCTGTGCTGAGGACAAGGAACCATCTTATCTGCACAGACAACTGAATAAGCCAGGCACACAGCCTATCCACATAGCAGTAAGGACACTCTCGAACGAGCTTTAAAGCTCCAGCACTACCCAATATTTTTCCTGCTGGAGAATCAGCTGTTTTCATGCATCCCCAGATTCAGCAATAACAACGTCTTAACAAGTGCAGAATGAATAGTTAGCGCATTTGGCTTCAACACGAGTACTGCACAGCATTACAGACACAGTTACCAAGATCCTCTTACATGCTACATATATTTTGCCAATACAATCTGAAGCCATGAAGAAATATATTGCCAACAGAAGCAGGCAAATGTGAATGCATTCTGCCAAAAGAACTTGCTAGCTGCACTATGCCAACAGACTGTTTGCCAGCTAGATCTCCACATGCAGAAAAGGCCACGGATTTCCACTGTCTTTCAGACTCTCTGTCAGATTCCAGTATCAAATGGATGGATTAACATTTTGCAACCAACAAGGTGACACTAGTTATCTTCATAAGTGTTTGTAGTCACTAGTCAATACCATGAACACGTCAATTTACACCATCATCTGTACTGAACCATGTAAGTACAAGGCTGCAAATATCTGGGAGTGCCCAATGAGATGATGTTAAACTCCATAAAGGAGGACCTACTTGAGAAGTCTGTGAGGTTTCATGTGCTGCTACAGACGTTACAGGCTTACTACTAGCATGTACACAGAGCAGACACCATTCTGAAGTACCTTTACAGGCTGTGCATTAGTACAAATCAAAAGGACAGATAAAATGTGCTATGAAAAATGGTAAGTCATCGTTTGTTTCACACTAGGATTTTGCTTTTTGCAGTCCCAACAATAAAACTACCTTGCTGGAAGACTAAGTGGTGATTCAGGGTATTTGAAAGTTCTCTGAAAAGATGTTTTTTGTTGGTGTTTACTAATCCAATGAATAAGGAACTTTGTGGGAACGTACTGTTCTGATTTAACTTTTTTGGAGGGTTTGAAAGTCTATCCAAAGAAAAAGAAAGAGAATAACCTAAGCACAATCTGGTGTTGAACCACATAAAAGATTCAGATGAGGGATCTGATTTGCCATTTTCCTACAACGTTTAATGCTAAACATTTAATTTATCAGAAATGTTTTGTGTCTTCAGCTTCTTCTATCTTTAAGAGAAAAGCTAAACATTAGAAAGTACTTTGAATTTTCAGTTTATTAAGAGGGACTTTATTAATTAAAAGGTATGGGGGAGAAGAAGATGTAATTCCTGTCAAACCAACAAGTCAGCACAACAAAGCTACAGCTACCCTGGAATCCTCCGTACAGAAACTATAGTACATTGATGAAGCTGTAACAATTTTGGCCACATCTTCTTTAACATATTCATAGCAAGACATCTACAGCAAAACAAACAAACAAACCAAACCTTCTGTCAAATGAAACACTCTAGCAGATCATCTTCACCCCCTCAGGAAAGGATGAGAGAGATCAAGTACAGGAGAGATGTGTAGGCAGACTACCCAAAGGACTACAGGATGGCACTCAAATACTGTGATGATATATATAGACTAAAATGTGGGCTCAGTTGAAATAACAGAAGAGCCAATGCCTGCCTTAAGGTAGCAATGGGGTTTGTATGCAAAGAGAAATAAGAAACTAATCAATTATAGATCCCATTTCTTATGCCTATACTAGGATACAAGCAAAAAGACAAAAATGTCCATTATGTCCACCAGAAATATTGTAACAATGTCATAGAAAAGTTGACCTTGAAAGCCACATGAGCAAAATCAATCATTTGTTTTCTGTGGTAAACACTATACAGTATTTACAATTAGCATTAATACAGATTTATGAGAACTACTGATATCCTGTGAAACTGATACTGGACAGACATATTCAATAGTGAAATGGTTCTGTCCAACTGAGTTACTGTTAATGATCCCCACTGCAATGAACTCTGCTTAGATGTTCTCTGTTCGGGATCCTAAAGCTAGGAAAGCTCTCGCCTTCCCAAATCTGTTCTGATTTAGATCCCATCACTAACTAAATCAAGTTGA
This sequence comes from Nipponia nippon, assembly GCF_047370975.1. Classification (NCBI taxonomy): domain Eukaryota; kingdom Metazoa; phylum Chordata; class Aves; order Pelecaniformes; family Threskiornithidae; genus Nipponia; species Nipponia nippon. Next base: position 50,625,640 of record NW_028262347.1, read on the forward strand.
TCAAGACCATTAGGAGAAAAAAAAGAGGCATGAAAACAACTGCTGACTTTTAGAGAAATTACAGTCTACCACCTCTAAAGCAGCAAGATGTTTCAGGAATCCATTTTCATAACGTGGCAAAAGAAATTTGCTCATTTTAGGAAAAAATCTGAAAGAACATATTTCCAGGGTGCACTGGCTGAGGCTAAAAATGAGATGGATCTCCTAGGGTAGCAAGCTTGTCAAAAACCAGGGTGAACTTCATGATCGCCTGTAACTGGTGAGGAAACATGAGGTGTCCATCATCAAACTGCCTAGAGAGACCATTTATACATATTAAATTTCTAAAGGTAACAATATATTCTGTAGCCCTGAAAGATGAAGTACTTCCCGGAAAATCTATTCTAATTTTTAAAGGGATAGTTCAAACTTAATAAGGAAATTTACCAAATACCATTTGCCTTCTGCAGGTCTTAGTTCTTTGAGAGGCATCAGCATAACAAACTTTAAGTCTCTCATTGTAACAAACTAGCATTTTGAAGAAAGCTTTCTATTCCTATTATTCAATATCCTTCTTTTAAATGTTTGTACAGATTATAAGGCAAACACTTGCAAAGGCCCTAGGTAATCAGCAAATATGTTTATGGAAATATTATACTTAAAATGTAAATTGAATCATGTTTATCATTTAAAGCTTCTGAGAAATCCTCTTTAACCACCTCATTTTACAAGTTAGTGACAGTTTTGCTTTTGACTGTAATGGTTACAGGATTGGCTCATCCTGACATGAATTAAGGCATCCATCTTCTAAGGTGTCTGTTAGAGATAGATACACACATACTCACTAATACTTGCACCTTCACTGAAATAATTTTCCTTTAAAAAGCAGTTACCACACCGTCATATGGAGCACATAAAAATACCATCAAAGTAAGTACAATGTAAGCCACCCCTCTGACTCTTCAAATCTTTGAGCTTTGGTGTAGTTCTGGCTGAAAAATGTAGCTATTCAAGTTTTGTGTTGTTTAGATCAATAGAGATGGATATTCTTCCCACCCACTTATTCTTCCCACTTTAAGACTGTTGTGAGGAAGTATTTTTGATATCCACCTACGCCAGAGAGAATCTGGTCTGTAGCCCTTTTAAATCTCAGCACTCCAAAAGACATTTTCAGATAATTGTTATAGGCAAATCTTTTTGCAATACCTGCTGTTCATGGTTTTACCTATGCCCTACCAACAGGTCAGTTGTGAAAACCACCACTCTAACCAGTATTTCTAGGACACCTTCTCAGATTTTAGTATAAATGCTAAGCCCACACTCTAGCCAAGCCTAGCTATAGGCTAGCTGGGTAACACATCAGTTCAGCTATGAATTCAGATATTTTCATTTATTGAGCTTGTTGCTTTAACACAGGTGCTTCAAACTAAAGAATTATCAGAGTGCCTCACTAGAGTAGAATTAAATCAGATCAATTAAAAAAATAGTATTCCTATGGTACATAACACACACAAAAAATAAACATTTTATCAATTAAATGTTAACAATGACTAGTATACTAAATTGAAGGTAGCCTGTAACTGTTCTTTTGGCTGCAGGAAGTAGACTTCCCATCGTGGCCTTATTAAACTCCAAATAGGACATGTAGGATGGATGGGAGAAAGATATTTTGGAGACTTCTTGGGGTTAATGTTACCTTAAAGATCCACCTCCTCTGAAGTACTATTTAAAGCACAAACCAAGCAGGTGCAGGTTAAGATGAAACAACTAGTGTGGTATTCCTTCAGTGTGTTTTCTGGCCTGGGGGTGGGAGTATAGCGATGGCTTGGATAAATCTTGGTGGATGTTTCCTTGCTGAATAGCACATGCAGAAACTGTACGTCCTATTAGCATTGTCTTGAGTAGACAGCTCTTGTTACATGAACTTTGATAATCAAAGCTAAGCTTATCTGTTGGGTAATTATCTCTTTTTTTTTTTCCTTAATTAGCAGTATTTCTGGGATAGTGATGGTGTGCTATCACTTCCCATGCCTCTGGTGACTGAGACAGGCTAAGGGCTATCTCTGGCTTAATGAATGTTTTATGTGCTATTCTGTGAGTGCAGACTGCAAGCTTTCTCAGGGTCTACAGGCTTCCCCTCTTGTTTTAAGCTTTTCAGGGAACTGGCATGTTATAATACATATCTGCACTGCTGTCAACTAAAAGCCTGTTTAGGCCTCAAGACATCAAGCTCAGGATGACATAATTTGAGCATCTGAACAGCCTGAACTGGATTTGTAAGCATTTTTTTCCTCCTCTTAGAAGGAGTGTCTGAGACTGGCTTTTCTTCCAGCATTAAGTATCTCAGTTGGAAGGACTTATTTTTACTGAAGCATAGTCTGTATGTCTGAAAACTACTAAAATTGTTTTCTAGCTTTAAAAAGAGTATCCATGTAAACTTCACTAAAACTGCATGTGTTAAAAAAAACACTTATAAAGTCATTTGAGAAGCTGTTCTTCTTAAAATATAATGGAGTAAGCTTGAAACATTGTTCCAATTATACAGAAAGCCTGTTTTAAAATGGCATACTCCGTACAGCTGTGCTTCTTTAATTTTGCTTTGGAAAGATGAACAGTGTTGTTAACACCTGTTCACGCCTTGTAGCATGGCATTTGGAACTGGCAGCACTAGGTTCTCTGAAAAGCCAAGCTCTATTTTGCTTTTTAATTAAAACACTTCAGTAAAACTTAAAAAGGTTTGGATCATCTACTAACTTTGATCCACATCATTTCTGACAGAAAAGGATGAAATATGCTTATTGTTGGGTAATTACATTCTCTTTAATTAAGATACTGCTTTATTTGGTGTTCTGTTAGAATACCATCATTATTGCTTCTTCGTACAGGCATAAATGTGTGCTTAAATACTTAAACCTGGAAATCTGACTTCAGTGTCATCAGTAGAGCACAGTTAACACAGGAGTACAGGACTCTCATACCCTAAGGCTGTTTTTGAACTGCGTTTCTGAACTGCCTGCAGAATCAAATAGAAGTCTGCATTATTGGTCTACTCCCTTTGACCTCACCACAATCATTCCCTCTTATCATGCAATTTCTCTTCCTGTAATTTAAATATCCAGGAATCCTGTTTCCAAAAGTCAGCTTTATCCATGGGAGCATTCTTTTATGGTGCAAATGGCAGCATTGACAGCATAGAAAAATAGCTGGAAAAAGGGCATTGATTTTTTATTTTTCACCACACTCAACTGCTGGTAACAGCCTAATACCAATAACAGTGATCAACTTTTTGTATATACTAAAAGTAATTTGTTGTAACTGTAATATATAATTTTATTAATGAATTCTATTCTATGTATTTCTATATCAACAACCTTAAGGCAACAGCTGTTGGTGTACAAGCTGTTATGCAAAGTACACTAGATAATTCCTGGAATCAGTCTGTTCAGTTCTTACTCTGAAAACATAAGGATCTTTCCTTTTATCTTTACCAGGGTTTTATTTCTGGTTGCCACATCTCTCCTACCCTCACTGCTTTCCTTATGTTATTCCACTTTGTCTAAGTGCTATTAACAGTCATTTCTTGGCAACTTACTGAAACTCTTTGCAATCTTAACTTTAGTAAGACTTTGACACGGTCTCTCTTTAACATCCTCATAGACAAGCTGACAAGACACAGGTTAGATCAGTGGACAGCAAGGTGGATTGAAAACAAGAATGGCCAGGCCGAGAGGGTTGTGAACAGTGGCACAAAGTCCAGCTGGAGGCACGTCACTGGTGGGGTACCCCAGGAGTCAATACTGGGGCCAGTACTAACACTCTCAGCAAGTTCACAGATAATACAAAACTGGATGGAGTCACTAGTACACCAGATGGGTGCACTGCTTCCCAGAGAGACCTTGACAGGAAGGAGAAATGGGCAGAGAAAAACCTCATGAAGTTCAACAAAGAGAAATGCGAAGTCGTAACACCTGGGCATAAATAATCCCAGGTTCCAGTACAGGTTGGGAGCCAACCGGCTGGAAAGCAGCTCTGCACAGCAGGACCTTGGGGTCTTTCCAACCAACATGTTGACCATGAGCGAGCAATGTGCCCTTGCAGCAAGGAAGGCCAAGAGTCTCCTGGGCTGCGTTAGGAACAGCATTGCCAACAGGCCAAGGGAGGTGATCCTTCCCCTTTATTCAGCCCTGGTAAGACACAGCTGGAGCGCCGGGTCCACTGCTGTGAAGTGCAAGCCACAGACCTACTGGAGTGAGTCCAGCAAAGGGCAACTTAGATGATTAAGGGGCTGGAACATCTGACATAAGAGGAGAGGCTGAGAGAACTGCAAGTGTTCAGCCCAGAGACAAAAAAGCTCAGGGGGATCGTACCCATGTGTATAAATACCTGACAAGAAGGGAACGAAGAAGAGGGAGCCAGACTCTACTCAGTATTGCGTATTGGGTAAGAGGCAATGGGCACAAACTAAAACACATGGAATTCTATCTAACACAAAACCATTTTTTTTTACTCTGTGAGGGTGATCAAACCATGGACCAGGTTGCCAAGAGAGGTTGTGGAGCCTCCATCCTTGGACATACTCAAAACACAACTGGACATGGCCCTAAGCAACCTCCTCTAGCTGACCCTGCTTGAGCAGGGGTTGGACTAGACGATCCCCAGAGGCTCCTTCCAACTACAGCCATTCTGTGAATTCTAAAACAGAGATACTGCTAACATTTTTGTTACTGTTTCTCCTTGTAAAAGCTACGTGGGAATGAGATGGAAAAGAATCACCTCAGTCTCCAGGTTGTAGTCTTCTCAATGTTAAAGTGTTGCTTTCTTAAACTAATCTGTCCTAAATGAAGTTAGGTCTCCCATTCTCACACCTCCTACTTGAAGGTTAGGTCGTTTTAAAAACCTTACTCTAATTTATTTTAGCCTAGTTCACACCCACATGTTCTTATCCCCACATTGTTTTTCAGCCTAAGTCTATTTTCCCCTCCCATATATTTATAGATATATGGGTTTATTTAGTGCATGAAAACAAAGCTTTTATGGGCTCTTATAATATGCTGTCCATTCCTGTGATCACCCTCATAGCCTTTCCCTGCACCTGTTCCAGTTTTAACTCATCCTTCATGAACGCAGAAGAGCAGAACGGTACACATTATTCCTCAGAAAAATTCTATTAATGCCTTCCTCTCTGTTCTGTCTATTGTAAACATTTTCCTCACTCTTTGGAGGTAACAGATCATTTGATTACTCCTGCCAGACTAAATAGGAGAAATTAATACAATAGACAACCCACGTGCTTACCTGCACTGTGCTTACAGTCCATACCACTGTGGGTAACAGAAGTGAGGCACCTTTCTGCATCCTCATCACAATCATAGGGCTACGTCATGCTGGCTGCAGCCATTTCATTAAGATCTTGCTTCCAGGCAAAAATGAATTGAAGTCTTTTTATTACAGTTGTATTTCCACCCATGTGCATTATCTGATGCTGCAGACTGCTTTTCTCAGGAAATCTTCAGCAGCCTCTGCAAGCTGTCCTAAGAAGCAGAAAGATCTTAGCCATGAGAGGATCTGATTCAAGTTAGTCCAGCACATACCAAACTACTCAGCAGAGAGTAGGTGGGTTTGGCTTTCTTTAAACAAACAGTAAACCTGCATTTTAAATCATGCCTATGAGAAAAATTTTCAAACTTGTTCTCTGCTTGTACCTAGTTCTCTGTAAATACAAAAAGATAACATCTGGATTAAAACTTTCAAAAGTAGCAGAGGTGACTTAGGCTCATCAGTCACTTACGAAAATGGAACTTCGGAGCTTTGAAATTTCCATTCTAAGTAAGTTTCTAAATTACAGAAGACACTGAAACAGAGCTTCAGCAGTAGAGAGGGCCATTTGATAACCCAGAGCGAGCCATCAGCAAAGCAAATATAACTCTAAAGAGATGTAATCTATTTAGAAGAACGTTGGAAGGTAGAAGGTGATGGAAGGAGGGGGAAAGCTAATGCAGAGATCACTTATAGCTTGTGATGTAAATGAAATATGATCCCATGGCATCTTGAAGCTTGGGATATATTTGTTCATGAGATACAAACTCATCATCTTCTATATAGAGTTAGGACAGCCTTGTAATATTACATTTTTTGCCCACTGACCCTCGCTAAAATTTTGAAGGAGAGTGAGGTAAGAGAGTTATAAAACAAAGTGGAAGAAATGACTCTCTTATACTGAGCAATCCACTGGCAGTTTTGTGCTCTTTACTCCTATTTGCAGTTACATTGTTTTCAATAAGACTTTGTTTCTGTCCTGACATTTATCGTGCCATTACAGCCATTAATATGTGAAAGCCTATTTTCAAACCCCTATCACTATCATTCCTCCTATCTTCCATTTATTGGAGTGAATATACTATGTGAAGAGTGGTGGGAGAAGATATTTTTTGTTTGAAAATAATAAAGTCTACAGAACTAAAATAAGCTGAAAAAATAATTCCCATTTTCTGTCTTTTGTAACCACAGTTCCACTCTCAAATATTTTGCTACTTAGAGTGATTATGTATGTTCACAGGAAGGACGCAAATGGCAATTCAATATTAGGTAGACTTACTGTAGCTAAAATTAGAGTAAATACCAGTTCACTGAGAACTTACGCTCAATTCATTAGCAAATCTTATCCTCAGTATCTTGATATATATACACTGCTACACATTCTGCTAGTTCTCAGCAAAATGGATTTGCCTCCTTTCTCGTGTACGGTTTTTCATTGGTACTCCATACAAATACAGTCGCTCTAAAGAAAGGGACGCTTACCCTTTGCTTGAGCTTATATTTTTAGAGTGTCAGTTATAAAGATACACTAAAGCAGTAGCTCCCTTTTACTTGATAATAAACATAGCCCAACAGCTGAAAAGATATATTTACAATCTTCCACCAGAATCCTCCCAACCCCTTCCTGCTAAGAAAAACAAGTGGGCCACTGCAGCATGTCCCAGAACTATTTTGGTACTGGGGGAAGTGCAAGTTCCAAAGCAGCGTGGAAAAATGCCCTGCCAGCTGCTCCCCTCTCATAGAAATGTAGGCTTAAGTGTCTTCCCTGACCAGCAGATGAAAGAACTTTCAGATAAGTTGCTTCTACATCATTAGTGCCACATCCACAGAGATTTTTAGGTGTCTAAAGGCTCAAAAGTTCAAACGAATTGCTGGAAGCTAATCAAGTATCACACCTCAGCTGACCTACAGTAACTGGCTGTGCAAGTCAACAAAAAAATGCAACGTAACTCACAGCAGCTCAGCTCCCTTCACTATGGAGTACGCTCACTCAAATTACTTGTGCCTGCCACATATTAAGAGCACAGAGCATACGGACCTACTGAGGCACAGTAACTTGTTACCTCATTCCAACTGGCTCTGCTCTGAGTAACATTTGTATTTATAAATATAAATCTGCTTTCAAAGCTCTGGCACCTGAAAAGTCATTGGTGTTTTAAATCTCACCAGTGAAGTTAGCCGAGTGCCGGACGTTTTACTACTCTGCATGCCAAGATCTTGGTTTAGCTAGGCATTTCAAGGGCCCATCTCATGCCTACTGATCACAAGCTATCAGGCCTGTGCTTTGTCTGCTGATCAACCCAATAGACAAGTGCCGCACCAAGACCAGATTAAAACACCAGGTATAACACACACTTTCACTTAGAAGCACTACCAAAGCAGACGGTGGCATCCCCCACCTTTTATGTGGCTGTCTAGAGGCTGGCATAGTCATGGAGGAAGTAAGAGACTATTCAGCTGAGGGGCTTCAAACCCAGATTCTTACATTGTTCTTGGAAGCATGAGGGCACTGGCCTTTTTAAAAGGGATTTATAATGGAGTTCATGCTTCTAAAGAAAAGTTTAAAAATGTGAACCTCCAGAGAGTCAAAACCTTGGGAAGCAAACAGAAGTCAGGTGCGTGTGGACTTTTTCTAAATCTCATGAGCTCCTGGAACCTGATTCACATACATGGCATTAATGACAATAGTAAGTGCAATAATGACAATAATAATAGCTGACACAAAGCATGCTAAAACTAGTTTAGTCTGGAGATGAAAAAGAGAGAGAAAATAGTTGCATGGTCTATATGAACTGTGTATAAACACAGCTTCTTGGTCAAGCTGAGACCAAAAGCCAGACAGACATGGTCTGGCTGCTGATGCTGCAACATTAGAGCGTCCCTGTCAAGAAAGCAGTCGTAAGATCAAGCAAGTAGTCATAAGATGCAACATCACCTCTTCCATCTTGACTGTTTTGTTTCTTCAGATTAATCCTTTTCATTAGCATTAGTATCTCCTCTTTCTTCAGAATGAGTTTCAGGCTACTTGTAAGTTGCAGTCAAAGGTAGGACTGAAGCCGACTTGCACTAGAACTCATTAGCTATAAGCAAAGTAACACTGCAGAGGCTCCAGTTACCACACAGAAGCAGGATACTGCCCAGGTTTGTACAGCTGAAGCCAAATTCAGTGCTCTTGTAACTTCAGCGCTGTTGCCGAGGCTAGCTAGATCAATATTTGCAAAGCAATACCTATACGCGTTGCTGTCACACCTTTAACTGCAATGTACACACAGTCACAGGTAGTGGTCATTAGTGCTCTGAACTCACGTAGACACCAAAATTGGCAATTTGCCTTCTCAACTATTTTGAGACACTAAATTTTTGTGAGTAGGCTCGGTTTTATTAGAAACTGTGGATCACAGTTGGAAGGACATTGCAAAGGGGTAAATGACATGACAAAACAGAGAAGCAGACCAGGAATTAAATCTATCTCAGTGCAAACTGTGCCAAACTTCCAAGACACACTGAAGACTGCTATTTCAAAATGAGGAGATGCTAGACATTTGCTGCACCACATTTTGATTGCCTAACCTAATGCTCTCATGAACTCAAATTATACTGAAATTTGATGGGAAGCAGTTAAGCCATGAGAAACTTCTATTAGTCTGCCAAGATAAATGTTCCCTTTTGATGCACACAACAGTCTTGACCTTTTTCTGAAAGCAATATATTACATCATAGCAATGTGTAATTTTAGTTTGCAGTGCAGGTACATATTTAAGGTAAACTATAACATATTATACACACATGCAGCCCCACTGAGAAATTGTTTTCAAAAAAATACTTTGGTGATCCAAGCATCCAGGAGAGAACCAAGGCTAACAAAATGCTAAAACTTAAAAATGTCTTAGAATTTGTGGGATTTTCATCCTTTACTATTTCAGCTCTGATGCTTTTATAAGCAAAAACCAAGAGGCCGTGAGGCAGATGGAGAGTGAAGATGCTACAGAATAGCACAGCCACCTTCCTATCACCTAAGCCTGAGCACACATCCCATGCAGAATGGCACTGTTGGAAGAGCTATTGTCTCTATATCACCTTTCATACATCCACATTTGTTATAATAGAAATTTGTTTTACATATATCCAGGCTTTTCCCAACAATTTTGGGTTTTTATCTGCCAATAAGCAAATTCTATCTTCAGTTTCAACCTCAGGAGAGAAGGCAAAGGCTGGGAGCTTGTGCTACAACTTCCATCTGCAAAACCTCTTGTGTGGGCTGCATCACAAGAAATTCTGCAAGGCAGATTGCAGCTCAGAAGACATTGATGGCTATGTTTGCACAATGTAGTGACAGTAGATATAAACACCGTTTGAGCATGTTTTAAATTTAATTTCAGAGCATGTGAACTGTGGGCATCCGGAACATGGGACGCAAATATCAGAGCAGAAGACCCAGAGTCAGTCCTGTCACCTCCCCTTTGCAACAACTGTGGTTCTCAATAGCCCTGCAATAAAATTGGTAGGAATTTTTTTACATCACAAAACCCCCAACCATATTACTAGTAAAGCTAATGCATTTCCCCACCCTGCTAACTAAGCTTAAATGATTAGACCACTATCACCCACCTCCAGTACAAGACTAATAAACATTGTTATAATAACACCGTACTCCACTTTACAAGCAAGATCACTGTGCCGTGTCCAGAAAAATCAGTGGATAAAAATGATCATGTACCTTTGCTACAGCTGGTTAAAAAAAATACAAAAGCATCTCATGACATAGCTACAAAATATGCTACCACACAAATTCAGGATTAAAACTTTTTCTTCTTTTTCTTTTTTTTTAAATAGGGCAGAGGGGGACATTTAGATTTAATTGCACACAAATATAAAACAAACAAAACAACCCAAGAAACAAAGAGCTTTCCAAAGTATAGAATCTTTCCCTTTCTTAAATACAAATGCAAAATGCATGCTACTGGTTGCAGAAAGGACTATCTTTTTCAGTTAAAAAGTGAGAGACAACAAACATCATGCACTGAGACATCTGTGGCTGATGCAGGAATCAAAATAAGGAGAGGCGACACACAGAAACTAAGGAGTCTTTGCTGTGGGCTACTGTCAATGGAAACCTCAACTTGACTGTCACAAAGAACAAGCTGTCGGCAAACTCATCGCTGATGGTGGTCCGAGGGCTGACTAGCGCTGTTCAAACAATGGGTAGGACCAACATGAGAATGGAAGTGGAACCCAAAATGTGCTGGTTGATCCCATCCCATTCGTGGTTCCTCCCAATAACATTGTTATGCAGCCAAGCCAGAAGTCAGACCCACATTTGCAAGTGCCCTTAGGCACCCAATTTGTATTGATTTCAATGGGAATCGGGCTCCTAAATGCATTTGTCAGTCTCAGCTTTACTGCCTTTGCACTCCAACAGCAGGGAGAAGCTTTTGTACTACACCGTTCCTGCCTCAATACCTTTTCAGGACAAGGGGTAAAATGTATGTGTGTCTTAGGCATGATTCATGTTCATTTTGCAAAGACATAAACACACAGCCAGCACAAAAAGCTATATCAAGATGTATGTTATGTATGGCTTTTAACAGTAAGTGACAGCGCTGGTTGGTTACCACTCTTATCATAACTCTTTCAGAAACTCTGACAGCACAGTCCAATATTAAGGAAATCCCTATTCTCCCTCTCTTTCCTTCTCTGAAAACTAGCTTTAAGCCTCTGCATTTGTGTTATGTTTAACAGCTATTTTATACGCAAAACGTATTTGGGTATAGTTACCCTGGCTGTCAAGCAGTTTGATTGCATCAGTTTGTAATAACACAATGGAATGTATTTAAGGTGACTCTCTTCAGCGTTATGTTCTGTTAGTGTTCAACCCCCTTTATGAGAGGAGATGATTGAAGAAAAAAAGAAAAATAGCATATGGCAGCTATTACCAAAATAAACACATACCATATCTTGTTCTGAAACCCTGCATGCTACTCAAGTTACTTTCAGAGTAAAAACAGTTTAAAAAAAAAAAAAAATCAATTCCATTTATTGCCTCCTGGGTTTTTTTTTTTTTTCCCTTTTTGCCTGGCAACAAGACATCCTTGCCGGCATTATGAAGATCTGATATTCATTAAAAAAAAAAAAAAAAAGAAAAGAAAAAAAGCAACTGTGCTAGAAATCATGAATGTCAAAGAAAATTGAGAATGCTAGCACATGCTGAGTCTTGTTCTCCAGCATATTAGCAGAAATACATTCCAAAAACAGGTTTTATCCTAAGAAACTCTGATTTGGAGTAGAAATTCTTCTTCTTATGGAAACAGAGAGAAATGTGCAAAATGATAACCAGTACTTTTATTACTTTCAATGCTTAAAGTCTTAAATGGTTTATGGACATACCACCGTAGACACCCCTTATTTTTGCATGCCACGGTGTCATCACAGATCTTCAGCGGTGACCCCTGACTGACAATTTATCTCCTTTTTATAAATGAGACATAGCTACCAGTCAGACTACCCTGCTCCCAAGGACAAAGACTCAGGAAAAAAAAAAAATCTTTCTTTCTAGGACAAGGACTTGAAAAAGTAGGACTTAAAATGTCATCTGGTCCATTCCTCTACTCCAAGGCAGGACTGTTAGGGTTTAAACTATATTTTGGCATTGTTGAGTCTGTATCTAGAATAGCCTATACCTGATGACTAGAAGATACAAGTGAAACCAAACCTTCCCAATCCCAGAAGAGGTTTCCACCCCGCAAACTAATTATGGAAAAAAAATATGAAGAGTGATACTCCAGGAGTTACACTTGAACTACATGGTTTGATCTGTGGGAGGTTATTGTAAGCTGTAGTGTTGTGCCTTGAAAGTGATGCTTTTAGTACCAAAATTCCTGAACACAGGAATGCCTAGGTCCGCAGGCCTTGCCATTGGCTTACAACAATTTGGTATACTGTAAGCACATCAGAACAGTTAACAACAGTTGTCTGACAAAACAATACAGGAATGTTGTACCAAAGTACAGTTATCATTAGATACATAAACTGACATGTCCAGCTTGCAGGTAAGCAAATATTCCTTTCTCACCAATGAATAATGGGAATGAATGTTGTTTAATGTACCAGGTGACAGAAGTGTCATCTAAGTAATTGGATGATTTGTGTTCCTCCTGAAGACAATGTGATTTTAAGCCTGCTTATGTACAATGTGTGGAATGAACTTGTTTCCCTTCTGCAGAGATTTGTATTTTTTTACTGCAACTCTACAGAATACTTCTATGTAACAAAAACGCCAGAGTATAAAAAAAAATTAAAGTTAAGCACATTTTCAGAAGCATTCTCCTGTTTAGTCATCACTAGGAACAAAATGTTGGCTCTTTGTTAAGGAGGAAATACCACAAATACCATATGCAACGAGGTTCCCAAAATGGTAGCTGGCAGCAGCAGCAAACATGCTTTCACTGATGCAAAGACCAAAATCTTAATTCAGATGGGCAACTGCAATACCATTTTTACTAGCTGCAGCTAGTATGTACCATAAAAGCATCTTTGTTCTTTTTTTTTTTTTTTGCCATTCATACTTGCATTTCCCTTTCATCATACCTGCTTTTCCTTTCTGTTTATTTTTTTTTCTTGATACTCACTCTTGTTACTTTAGTTTTCAGAAATTCTTTCTATAGTTCCACTTCACCTACTTTCAGATCAGCCTAGAACTCACTGCCTACCTGTTCTCAAACAACCGTTTTGTTCTAGAAAACAGCTGGGGCGCGGGGGAGAAAGAGAGACTGTTAACTTGCAACTATTTCAGTCCTGTTTTGCACAGCAGCAGGCAATTTGAGATGTTTCCACTGCTGGAAGGGGAGGGGGAGCACTTTTTAAAGGAAAGTTTAAAATTTTCTTCTACTATTTCAAAACAAAGTAAAAATGGTTAGTTTTACTTTACCATTGCAAATAATTGCTTAGGATGTACACAGGCCAGTCTGGCCTGGGTTACTGTTTGAAAATATTCCTTCCCAGTAAAATCAGTACCATGGCTAATGTGAGTCTACGTGATTTACGTAAGTCATTTTGCAGCTCATTTCTGCACAAGATTACCATTAAAGTCATAGAAATAATGCTACTAGATAAGACAGTGATCCTGTTGTTTCCATGAGCACTTGTAAACATTTCCTTCAAAGGAGGTTATAAGAAGCCCTGAAGTGACAAGTTCTAGAATTGTCTGCCCATATGGGAATTTTCTTTTTAATTACAGAGAATATTTTTATTTTTACATTAAATTCTCAGACTTGATTTCAGTTATTCCAGATTTCTTCGTCTGCATCCACACAGCCAGACATATTATCCAAGACAGATGTGAAAGTGTTGAGAATGGAAAACTCAATTTTACTTGAACTTTTATAAGATACCCACATTTACTTTACTATGTAAAAGCTCTTCCAAAATACATACATAGAAACAATTTGGGTAATATAAAACAGTACAAAAATGTGAGAAAACTACCATGGGCCTAATCCTCCAGTTTTCAATGATGACAATGAAAAATACAGGAATAGGACCAATTTATTTTGTAGTAGGAGGTGGGGAGGGGGAAAGTGTTACCAACTATTGAACACTTCTAGGTGCAGCAAGACACAAATTATGCTTACACAACATTTCTATCTACGTCCATTTAATTTTGTACTTACAAGTCTACTATTCCCTTAAAAATGCATACAGAAAACACTACTGCACATATTAGCACAATACTACCAAATAAATATTTTATCCAGCACCAATAAAGGATAAGTACAGCATGGTAATCAAATTATAAAGGTCATCAATATAGATAATAAGAGATGAAGGCAGAAAGTAGATCCTACTTCCAATCTCTGGACTGCACACACAATCAATAATTAGCCTGGCTAAAATTTTTAGTAGGAAGGATTAAGGCAACAGACACATACTAAGCTATACAGCTCATCAAAATGAGACGCAGAAGAAAGAAAATAATCATCTGACTACATCTGCCTTTCCCTCCCAAGCTCTGCAACATCTTTACACCATCCACTAAAAACGTATGTCTTGAAAGATCTCCTAGAGGGGAATGGACAGCATTAACACTGATCACCCACCCTCAGGATGAGCTGTAGTTATTAGCGCAGCATTGACATGGCTTTCATAGATGACACTGTATCATTCTGTACACTTTTCTACGGCAGAGTAACTGAGACATAATATCATATTTCTAGATAGTTGCTGAATATGTTTGAAGACTTAGAACCTGTGTGAAGGGAAAAAAACTTGTACATCTTTTCCAAGCTTACATTTTTATAGGAAGTGTTCAAAGATGTATGTATTTGATGTATACCATAAGGATGAATACTCATTCAGGCTATTCAGAGAAGCTGTCTGGAACTGGAGGAAGAGCAATGAAGCATTACAATAAATGAAATGTAAATAAAATGCAAATGAAACATTAAAAATATAAATCAATTAGCAGCTTCCTGTTTGGGGGGGGAGGGGTGTTTTTTTGTTGTTGTTGTTGTTGTTGCTGGTGTCTGTCGAGTACAATCAACTATGATAAAAGTTAAAGTAATCTTTGAACAGACCAGTGAAACAGGGACAATTATCCTTCTATTAGCAAGGGTATGCCTCATGTAACTTCCTTACTGCCAGGATAACCTGATCACTACAGAAAGCAGCAGGCACGAAGGAAAGAAAGGAAAAGCAGAAAGGAAACTAAGAAACACAGAATTTTTTAAAAGCAAGGTAACTCAATGTATAGTCTATGTGTTTTCTCCCAGTCCCAAACTTTTTACATATTTGTCCTGTGTGAAGTAACATTTTTTTCTTCCTTTTAAGAAATAAAGTTCCGAACTTCAACAGGAATCGGGCCACAACCAATGCCCAGCTCCCCAGGCATCCTTCCTTGCTTGCACACCTTGCTACAGGTCTGCTCTGTTCTCCACTACTCTTTTCTGTCCAGCTGTTTTGCCTCATTTTAGATTTTTGGGGGGTTAACCATCTACCTCAGCAGCCATTGCCTTCATTGCACTCTTTGCTTTGATTCTGGCCCTTGGATGAGTCTTTTCTTTACCAGCTGCAGTTCTCTCATTCTTAGCACCTCAGTGAGGACCTGCTCTTTGTTAGCACTCTGTAGGGTAATTCAAAAACCTACTACTCCTTCTAAAATTAAGTTTTTAACTTTTGTGCTTTTACAGTGACAATTCGTTCACACAAATGCTAGTTACCCCTATGCTATAGCATTCAACTGTGTTTCTCTCTGCCCTTAACAAATACGTATTGCCCCTTCTGTGTACTCAGGAAGACTCACTCATTCCCTGGCACAACCCTATAAACCTACACGCCCAGGCTGACTCCACACATTGCCTTACACATGCTGTTTCCGAGCACATTCTTTTCCCCACATTCACTTAATCACACCCTCTTCTTCCTCTAGTACTGTTCAACTTTTAAAAGCACAAATACATTACTCTCAAGGCTGGAGTTTCAAAGTTTTGTTAGATGTGAATGGTACTAAGTAAAAATGTGGAAGTTCAATGTGTTAAGAAGCTATCTTGTGGCTGCAGAAAGAAAAGGTAAAGTAGAGTGTGCATTAGTGAGCGATCTATGAAATAGAATCATCCAATGGTTCATCTGAAAAGACAAACATGAAAGAACACCCTGTCTGAGTTTGTATCATATCCACATTTAACAGGTGCTCCACAGTGTTCTCACAATGTGCTAACATTATCTGAGTAGCTGGATTCCAATCCAGCTTGTATCTTCAAGTGAAATGAGTTTAGGAGTTTTTTTCCTAGTTCATGTAAAAGAGAACTTAAAGATATGTCAGCCTTTTTTTTTTTTTTTTTTAGGACGCACTACCTTAGTTTGCAGCACACTGGCTGTACCGTAGGAGAAGACCATGATGCAAATTTGCTCCCAGCTTAGTGAGTTGTCTTGATGTACAATAAAACCTTACTTCTATTGTCAGTTTACGCTGAACTTCAGCTGTTGAGCCATATCTTTCCATTCAATTGTCTCCTAAATATTTATTTCATAAGGCGTTACTCAAAAAGAAAACACCTGAAAGGACAGTTTCTTCATATCAGTTCACATTTGAAATTGCCTTTAGTATTTTAAGTCTATTCACTGAGAAATACAATGAGGTAATGTACTACACATCAAGTTAAAGCTCCCAAGGTGGCAAATGCTCAATAGCTATAGACATGAAAGATCTCTTCAAATATCTGCCAAAACAGCAATATTATGGTTTCATCTGTAGAAGTATACATTCCCTAACATAAGCACGAATTTTACAGTACCTTTAGAAATGAGTTTACTGAAGCAGTTTCTCTGCATGAATCAAAGTGATTGTAACAGGGAAGTTGGTAAAATAACTAATCCTACCTTAAAATAAACTAACATCTCTGTATAATGCATGCACGTTATATTTAAAAACTGTTTAGGATGGTTAGCGTCAGCATGAATTTTGAAATTGTTTAGTAAAGTACTTGCACTACATGTTCATTCTTTGTATTTTAGACTTTATTATGTAAGAGGCCTGTACGTTGAGTTCAACTGAGGATAAATTGAGTGGCAGGCACTACTTCATCATTAAATGGACTGCTCCATGCTGTTGAACCAGGAAAACGTACAATTGGAGTCCACATAATACGATTAGTATGCCATTTTGCAGTGGTCTAGAATGAAATGGCCCTATGATCTCTAATACTGGGGCTATGCTTATAGATCAAACTCACAGCACTCTTACCAAGCATAATCTCTATTCTACAATTGGATCTATTCAAGGCACTTTCACATACATGAAGTCCCAAAAGACTTTACCAGACCTTTGTGAAAGTCCATCTGGCAGCAGCCTAGACATGAATATGACACAAAACTGGTATAAATGGAATAACGCTTCCCAAGGAAAAAAAAAAGAAAAGATAAAAGGAAATGTCATTGGGATAATCGGAGAAAATCAGAAAAGGAAGGAGGGGTAAAGGCTAAAAAGCACACGCTCAGCATTTATATTATGGAATTTTAACTCATGTGTTCAGTTTTCATTTATTTTACTGGACCCTGGTGCCACTTACAATGCATCTCTACCAATTATCTGGACTTATGTCAATAATTTTGGTCCTACTATCAGGGGAAAACTAGTACCAATTGCTAAGTCCAAGTATCCCGTTGCAAAATCTGGTTCCAGCCACATTCCAGGGCAAGTACCTTGACTCTAATAGATGATTTCAAAAGACATCTCACCACTTCGAACAGCGACAAATTTGCAGTTGCAAATACAACTGATCCTCTAGCATTTCCATAATCAGGATATGAATTGTGAAGCCTATGCCTTCTAACCATCTAAACTTGATTCACCCTCAGTCAAATTCTAAACACTGTTCCAAACTTAATTCAGACCACAATATCTTCATTTCTTTTAGAACTCAAAATGGCAAGATCTGTAGTAAAGCACTACCCTTGGTGGGTCATTCTTACAAGTTTCCTGCTAATACTAGCAATCCACAGGATATGTTTAATGCATGGGATCTTTAGTCTCCCCCTAGGATGAGTCTTCATTATTCAGGCAGTAGGGAGGTGTGACAAACAATGAACCACAGAAATCAGGTCCATAATTGCCATTAGGAAAAAAAACAAAACCAAAAAAACTTTTGTGACACATTTTATGTTTCCAGTATGCATTGCTATTGTCAGAATTTTCCTTCTTATACAAAGATGCTTTACCTAAAGTCTAAAAATAGTAACAGTAAGGCTCAGGAAATAATATAAAAATCAAAAGAAGCCTCATCCGTTTACAATTTTGGCCTTTTACATCCTGTGAGAAATGTTAAAACTGGCTATAAAAATAAAATAAGAAATAAGGTGTTCCCTAAACTCTTGTCTCAGAGTTGTACTTTAGTATATAATTTACATAAATGTAGCTTAAAGACCAAGATACACTGTCTTTTAAGAAATTTTACATTTTTTTTTCACCTACCCTTTGCCCACGGTGAAAATATTAAGCACTCGTTCAGAAGGATCAATTCCAATTTAATCCAAAATGTTACTCATTTATTACTCATTTATCCCAGTAAAAGCAATATTAAAATCTATATTAAATGGAAAACGAAGCTTTTAAAACCAAATTTTAGTACTGATAATATGCATAACTTGAAACTTTCTAAGTTCTCTACACTCCCACTTGATCTGTTGAGAATGAGATGGACTTAGCACCATCCCTGAAAAGTCACACACATGCTCACACAAATAAGGAAGCCTTGAGATAAAGCCGAAAACAGTATTTTAGGACCTCTTATGACAAATATAGAGCTACAATGTCATAATATAAGTCAACTAAGATTACATGAACAGTTGTATCTAATTTGGTCCATGAGATAGTTATAAAGCTTGCACAAGCACGGTGGAGGTTTGGAATTTCTTGCATTAATTATTTAATTTAATACGACAACAAATGAAGTAATATAGCAAAAGTAAAAAAAAAAAAAAAGCAGCCTTCAGATAACTGAAGAGACAATTACTATACAATGACATAGCCACAAGCTGAAGAGACATAATTAGTCTATCAATACTAGCAAGAGACAGACCAGAAAAATCCTAAAGTGATAACAAGACTTTCTTCTTCTTCCTGAGAAAGGCTTAATCACCGCAGTAGGGAACATTTTTTTCTGTGGGGGAGTCCAAAAGAGCTGGATTTGTTCCCAAATTCAGGAAATAGCGAACTTTAATAAAACAATGGACAAACTTAGCGTGGTTCAACTTTACAAGCAGTAACAATGCAAAAGGTATTCATTTACAGCATACTTACACTAAACACCACTCCCATCAATATTTTAACAGTTGTCATCAAGAGCATAGTAAAACCAGAGCCTCATTACACTGAAAGATGTGAAGCTGTTAACACACATCTCAATAAGAAGTTGCATTTCAGAATCAAACACCCCCAGGCTTTGATTTGAAATTGCCCACATTTGTTGTCTCTCAGGACATAGCTCAGTAACCATTTATTCAGCTTCTATTGGGAACGAGCAGTAGTTATGATAACATAGTAACTAATGACTGATTTACTAACTTTGGGAGGAACTCCAGGAGGAAAACTTGGTTTTATTCTGTATAACTGCATTTTTTCCATCGATCTTCCTAAAATTTGGGAGAGATGTTTTAAATTACTATTAAGAAAAACTATAGCACTAGTGAATGCGTTCTCAAGACTACCTGCATACATATACTGGACTCCTCTCATACTAGTTGTATGAGGGGAAAAAAACCCAAATCTTTACAAAAAGATAAACAGACTTATCAAAACACACAATTTAAATAATTTAAATAAATTTAAATACTTAAATAATAAATATGGATTGTGCCCTAAAGAAAAACACTCACTCAGAGCACTGGTCAGAGAAACAACTAGAAGTTTCCTTCTTGGCTCTTCCTAATTTGGAGCTTACTGGGTCTCAATGCTCCAATCACCTGTCCATTCCGATGATCTTTCTCAAGTACAAATTCCGTCTCACAGGATCAAAGTTTTCCAGAGACAGTTTGTCAAAATAAGTACAATTCCTCAGTAAAACTTCCTTTTCTAAGAAAAAAGAACTTGAAGAAGTCCTAGCTAGCTCTAATAAAATATCTGTCTTTGACTCCATCCCCCATATCAATGCCATTTTATTGTAACCATACACAGAAAACATAGTCCACCTGCTCAGAAGCTGAGCAACAGAACCCCAAGCATATGGAAATCACTAGGCTAAAATCCAGAGCCACCATAGTGATTGCCTACTGCCATCAACATGTAAGTTTACATGCAAATCTTCTGATTGCCCCCAAACTGTCCTTGCACGATTCTCTATGTGCAAAAACAAAACAGGCACACGTCTCCACCTTTGACTCCAGCAGAGCCCTTACGCACAGCTTAAATGCTACCTTCTGCTGGCCCTCTTAACGCTAGAAGGTTCAACTGTTAAATTGCAAACAGCTCTGATGCATATATTTAGTAACGGTAGCTAAACCACAATATGAAACAAAAGCACTGAAATAAAAGTGATAATACCAGGCCCCACTGTAATTTGGCTCCAAAGTTGGTAACACATTCAGTCACCATATACCTTCTTTAAAAACAGAGCAATGATCAGCTTGCATGTCTAGGTGTTTTCAAATAGCCCATAATCCATCTTACACTCTTGTAATGGGTCATAAAGATGATAATGACTAACTATGATTAAAAATTGGTGGCATGCCTATTACAAGTCTACTCCACCCATATTGACCTGTAGATCTGATGGTTTTTAACAGTTGCTTCATATAAGAAAGGTTAAGCCTGACTAAACACATCAGGGTCAAAAGCCAACATTTTGGAATAGAGCCTTCAGATGAAAACAGTGGAGAGGAACATTCAGGGTTTTTTATTGCTTTCTCTGCCACCACACCTTTGCAGTAATCACTTTTTCCAATAAGTAGGTTGAAGCCTACAACATAACAGCACTCAAAATGTTGTTCAGATATTTAGGAAATCACTGTGGTCTACTACCAAGATTTACCTTTGAAATTCAACCAGACATAAGAGTAAAATTTAATCACTGTTTACTTCTCACACCGAATTACCTTTAGTAATTATCTCAAGTATTCCTTGAACTCACAGCTACACAAAATAGCTTCCACTCCTCAAACGATAGCTTGGCCAAGCCTCCAATGCTTTTCTGCCACAAATTACTATGTTTTTCTACACAGCCAAAAAAATATGTGCATTATCAGACAAACTCTTCTACTAGATTTATATAGTGTCACATCAGAAATAGACAGGCTCAATTAGTCAGTAACCTGGCTACACAAACATACCAAAATAAACATAATAAATGACCTGTTCTATGGCCCTTGACTGCCAAGTCTAGCCAAGCAGACTTCCGTTAGATTAGGAAAGAAGATTGCTTAAATGGCAGTCTATCCTTCCATTTTTGATCCACCTGTTAATAATACAATGCAACTACCATTTTATTATTAACCTGGCTTCTAAGGGATAGGCTCTGCCAGAAAGAACTGCATGGTTTTGAGGGAAACCCACTACCATCTCTCTCCCTCACCCCATTGCTGGAAAACACACTCCACAGTAGATTTAGCCAAACAGAACACACGCCCATCTCTTGGCAACCCAGTTCACAGTCCCATTTCCTCTGTACCTTAAATTGGGACTCTGGAGCAGTTGATATTTGGTACAGGGTTGCTGCTGCTGCTATGGGAGTGATAACATCTTAACCACAGGTAGACTTCCAAAACAATTCAAGTATTTTCTCAGCTTTGCATCAGTGAAGTCCTATTTTCCCAAGAAGCCCAACTCCTCAAAACCTAGACATATTTTAACCCTATTTTATTCAGGAAACTGAATGAGGACCAACGAAGAACCCACTCATACTACTACAATCTTCATGGAGCCACACTTATAGTTTTAAATGTTTGCAGGTAAAGCAGGATTTCACTGCAGTCACTGGAAGACATAACTATCACTGAACAAGCCTAGTAACTCATATAGTCTCTCCAAACTACATCCACTTACATCAAAAATAGTCTACTACCAGAATTAACTCAAAACTTGAATAACAAGGGTATTACGGCAATGAATTCATAACTAAGGAGGAGAAAATACTAAGGACCCAATTGTGAAATGCATTGTTCACAGGAAGAATAGTTATGAACATAAAACTAAATAACAGGACATCCCACTAACAAAGCCCTATAGGCTAAAGAGCTTAAACCCAAGTTTAATATTACATAATGTCACAGAGAATCTGAAATACACAACAATGATCTTAATTGATACTTACTTATTTAATGAAGTCTGGCCAAATCCTTGGGGTTTTAGGTTGTCTCTATGATAAAGATAAAAGAATTTTGCATCAGTTAAAAAAAAATCTTCTTCAGGAACTTTTACCAAAGTTGAGTATCGTCAGTCTAGCTTTATTGTAGAAGCCCAATAAAATATGCCAAACAGTTCTGTAAAATACTGCTTTTTCTATTTTGGTAGAAGAAGTTCAATTAAGCAAATCCAAACCAATCACAATTCACTGAACCCATAAAAGCACACAAAAGCATACAATACTCTTTATATATAAAAATAAATGTGCTCAGATGTTTACATTCAAATAAACATAGCTGTATTTAATTGATCTCCCCCTTTTCATTCACTAGCGACTATTATTTATTCCCATTTGTAAGCATTTAATGCAAAACCCTGTCTTTACTGGGAGGGTCACTCTTACCAGGCATCAAAGCAACGCTAACTATACTTTTTCATAAAAGGCAAGATGATAAAGCTGGATTGGCAGACACTAATAGTGTAATTGCATACAGTTCACACAAGTTGCTCAACGATAACAAACCAAAGGAAAAGATATTTGTTGGCAGCTGTAGCGGTGCTCTAGATTCACCTGAAAATAAGGGAGCCCTGTGGATGGGGAATGCAACCCTTACCATAGTGAGCATGCACGTGTATTCTCTTTAAAGTGCATTTTACAACAGATTCAGGTGAAGATCTGGCTCTGAGAACAAGGACAATGTGGGACTCGCTACATAAAAGCTGCTTTATGCAGAAGCATGATTGAGAAATAAATGTGTTCCATTTTTTAAAGTTCTCCCTGTTCAGTGTTTACCAGAAGAGAGTGTGTACATGATTTGGCAAGCTTTTTGCATATTTTTTGGCACTTAAAAGTATTTTAAGACTAATGTTGGCATTTTCATAACTGCTAAATCATTAGAAAGATGACATTTTAAGTTTGCAGGGAAGTTAGCTTGGCACTGCTCTCTTTTGCTTCCTTATAGTTAACCACAGAGTAGTATAAAATCTCAGAAGAATCACTAGTCCCTCCTATTGTACTATCTGGGGGGAGTAAATCACCTTAAAGAAGAACTAACCTGATGAACACTTGCCCTTTCCATATACCAAAACTTCTTATATTGAAATACATTTAAGATTCTTTTCCAGGTTTGGGAAAGGTGCTAACCAGTCTGGTTGTCAGGTTAACCTTCCCAACCTCAACGCTACAGTTACTCTAAGTTCTGCTGAAATCATGACTGAGCCTGGAGCTGCAGGCAGCCTTTCACCGGGCTACAAGGCAGCTGAATGAGGATTTAATGTTCCAAAAGCCCACACAATGCAGCACTAGAGGGATGCATTCTCAATACACTGTTTGGTCCAGAACTTTTAGATTTTTGTGCTGGTTTAACAGCTGAATAACAAAGAAATGTCATAACTATGATAGAACAAATGATCATCTAGAATGATAACTAAAGACACTGGTTTCCCTAATATAAAGTAAGTAATTTGACATGCTATTTGCAGAGGTGACAAGGCGGGGGGGGCACATCTAAGTATCTATTTCTCTTCAGAGCAAATGTTAAGCAGAGGACTGAAAGTACCTCCAAAGCAAATATTTCATTTTTATTAACCATAATAAACTAAGAGTAGAAAAGAAAGTTACATAAAACTTGCCAGAATATAGTTATTGAACACTACAGTTTCTAATCTCAGCCATAAATGTAGGTCAAGGGAACTGGAAAATCTAATTGCTCTGTAAATTTTTAAACCTGCTACTTTCTTCTCAAGGAAAAGAAAATTGTTCCCTTGCATTTAAGCAGACTTCACTCAAAGTGTAACTACAGTTAGGTAGAAAGCTATTTTTGTCTGAACGTAAAGGTTTTTGAACTTCCTTTAAAGCCTCTTTGCAACCTGCATTGTTTACTCAGCTCTCGTACTCAAGGTGTCATCAGTTACTTCACAATTACTATTGCTGTAGTGCAAAATCCAGAGACACTCTTCACAAAAACAAACAAAAAACCCCACCGCTGAATAAAATAGACCTTTGGTACCATACTGTAGCAGTTCCTTTCAGTAATATATCCCATGCAATCATAATTTCATACCCAGCATTCATACACTGCATTAACAAAATAGGAAGCAACGCATCATTACAGAACTACTGTGAATATTAATATGCGATAGCATTGTAAATGTTAATTATTTACTGATGATTTGACTGTTTCACATACAGTTGTTGCTGACTTCTGCATATAGGCAGACCACTTACTTACCACATAACTTACTTACAAGGCCAAATACTTAAAAAAAAATACAAAAACCTTGAAGATTCAAGCCTCTTGATGATTCTAAAAACCAAGGGCCATTTAAGAATCACACCTCCAAACAAAACAAAAATCATTTTAGGCATTTAAGATTAATTCCTAGCACAATGAATCTCAACTTTTCTCAAAAAAAAAAAAAAAAAAAAAAGGCAAGCAGCACCTCTCAAAACAAAATCTCTCAAGGTCCAAAAACCAAAACATCCTACTGCTGCTCTTTTTAGGATTCATGTCATTATTTTTAAATATTTTTCCATATTCACAAAGTTGGGTTTCTTTTAGTTTGTAAAATAAAAGCCTAATTACATATAGGCAGAAGTTGGGGCTTTCACGAAAACAAAAGACAGCCCCAATGAATTTGCAAATCATTGCAGTTGTTACTGCGTCCGAGGATACGTGGACTAGGAAACGTAACGATGGCCAGCCTACTGACTGGCCCATCTCGCAGAGCTCTCTCTTCCAGGTCTTACCTCTGTGATACGTGACAAAGAAACCATCGAGTTTCACAACAGAGATAGGATTTGTGTGTTGTGTTCTGATTTGGCAGTCAAATGTTTTGTTTGTTTTTTGGGGGTGGGAGGGCTGAGTTGTACAGAAGTGGAAAACCTGGCCTGAGCTCATCTGATCTTTGGACACTGTTCTTGTTAAGTATAAATCCTACTTTTGAACTTCCTCCAATTGCATGAGAGGTGAAGCCTCCCAAACAAACAAAAAAGAAAGATAATTCAGAAAGAGCCATATTGAAGACTTAAAACGTGTTTGTCTTAAAAGGTAAACCCTGAAACAGTAGCTCAAGGAACAACCCAAAGCAAAATGAGTTCTAATGGCAAAATTTTCTTTTTTGCTATATGCATTACATGAATGCACATCCATGCTGTTTGTAAAGATGTACCTTTAAAACTACATGGGAATACGGCAAAGGTGGCAAGGTCAAGCACGTAAAATTTAAGAAATGTTGGTGCAATGGCTAACTGTGCAATCTTAATTTGTAGGCCTTGAGTTTCATTACACCATACCATACTCTATTTTCTGTATGATAGACAAGTTTATGAATACAAGCATCAAAAACATGTTTTTATTCCTCAGCATTCTCGAAAGTTTCAGATCTCAACCCTTTAAACTTTGAACTAAAAATTTCAGATACTGATTGGGTATTGGTTCTTCCCTCACAAAAAAAGAATTTATTCTGACTAGGGATCCATTAAAAGCCTACTAAAATTGTATGTGGCCTGAAGCCTGACTGGTGACAGGTAGTAATAAAGGAGACCTGGATCTGCACTGAATGAGGAGAAAAAGAAGAAATCTAATCTGCCAGTCCATTTGCTAAGTGGCAAAAGTGTTAGGGGCCGCCTTAAGAAAAATATGCTTATACAAGTAATCAAAGCGTAAAAGCAAATTGAGTTTGGAGTTTCTTAATCTTTGGCTGTACGACTTTACAGCTTATTATAACTTTAACAAAGTAATATAATTCAATACAATTGTGCTTTCCCTCCTTTAGCTTCCATGGTTTTCAAGTGTGATATTGCACTGACTCATTGCACTCGGTTCACGCTCTGAAAAACAGAAGGTCCAAATTTCACCGAGAACCAGAGTAACCAGTGATTACAAACCAATCTCCTTTCAATACATGCCACAAAAAGCATATAAAAAGTCTGACTTGTTACATATCAATAAAATTGTTAAAAAATAAAAATCATAGGATGAAAAAAAAAGGTGTTCTGGAACAAGAAACAAGCAGGATAGAAGTTTAGAGCACAATGGTCCACTCCAAAAGCACAAAGGAGCCTACTGAACATCAGTAAGATCCGGATGAAGGAAAAAGTTTATGAAACAGTTTGGATGAGTGACTTCTACAAGTAGAGGTATATTAGCACACACTACCTTCTGTATGCCAACACAACTAAGCCATCTTTCATGCACGAGCATTAAGTGCTGTGATGGCTACTTGCAATCGACAGCAATCCAGGGGCATTGAAAACAGCAGCATTGCCTTGTTTTGCTCTTGGGTTGCGTTTTGCGGCATTTTTTTTTTCCATGATCATGAAAACACCAGGGCTTTCACCTTACCAGATGACCTTTTCCTGGCCCGTTGGCAGCATTAGGAAGGCTTTCTGCCCATCTTCAGCTCCTAGATGTTATTATATAAACAAACAAACAAAAAAAATAGCATGGGCTGCCTGGTTTCCCAGCCTGCACACACCAGTATCTTCTAAATACGAGTTATTTCGAAAGGGGTTTAACTCAGGTTGGCAGTCCTACTACTCGTACTAGGGCCACGTGCAGCCTGCACCTACCGGGCCTCGCAGCAGGGGAAGCCGCCCCGCCTCGCACACCTACGCCGGGCTCCCTGCCACGGAGGCTGCCAACAGGGACCGCAGCCCTTCCGCGCTCCGACAGCCGGGCTGGACAAAGGCCCACCGCCGCTGGAGCGGCGCCTGCCGTAGCCCTGCGCACCCGGAGGGAGGGAGGGACCGCCCGCGACCGGGCGCCGCTGGCGGCAGGCCCGCTCCCGCCCCACGGGGACACCAGGTCGCACAAGACCGTGAGGCAGCCCTGCCCCACCACGCCCGGCCCGGGTTCGGCGGGGCGACCGCAGCCGGTGGGACACCAGGGACGGGCCCCGAGCCGCCGCCCGGGCCGGTTCCTGTCAGCCCGCGGCGCTGTGCGGGAGGGCGGGCGAGCAGGAGCAGCTTCGCCCCGCCTCACACCAGGGCCCGCTCCCCTCAAGGGCCGGCGCATCCCGCGGCCCCCACCCTCAGCAGGGCCCCGCCGGTGACTAAGCACGCCCGCCGCCGCGCCGTGACCGGCCCTTTACCTCCCCTCCCGGGCCCCGCCCGCCGCCTCTCCCCGCCTCTCCCTCCCCCCCCGCCCGCCCGTTGCCGCGCCCGGCGCCTGCGCGGTGCGGCGCGGCGCGCGCGGGCGCAGGAATGTGCGTTACGGTTAAATAGTGGGCGCAGGGGCGGCCGCCGCGGCGCTCGGGGCGGCGGCTCAGGGGTGAGCCGGGCCGGGCCGAGCCGAGCCGAGCCGAGCCGAGCCGAGCGGGGCAGCGAGGGAGCCTCCATGGCGCGGCGCGGCTGCTGGGGCGGTGGCAGCGGCGCGGCGCTGCTGTGACAGGAGCTTGGCAGCTGGGACCGGCCTTCCTCCTGCCCCACTCCCGAGCCGGGGGCCCGCGCCGGCGTCCCGGGGGCGCGGCGGCGCTCGGAGAGCGGAGCCGTGGCGGCGGCGGCGGCCGGGGGCAGCCGGCGTGTCACCGCCTCTATGATGAAATTTAAGCCGAACCAGACGCGGACGTACGACCGGGAGGGCTACAAGAAGCGGGCGGCGTGCCTCTGCTTCCGCAGCGAGCGGGAGGACGAGGTGAGCCCGCCGGGCCGCCGCGCACGTGGGGCGGGGGGCGCCCGGCCCGGCCCAGGCGGGGCTCCCCTCCCGCCGTCACCCGCTGGGCCCGCCGCTGCCGCCTCCCTTTGTCGGGCCGGGGGGCGCCGGCCCCTCCCGGGGGACGCCCGCAGAGTCGAGTCGTGCCGGGGCTCTTCATCCCCCGAGCCGGGGGAGGGGGCCGTGCCGCGGCGCTGTGCGGGCTCCCCGGCCCGCAGCTCTGCGCTGGGAGCCGGGCCGGCGGCGGGCGCCCCCCCCCCGCCGAGCCGAGCCGTGCCGTGCCATTCCGGGCCGGGCCGTGCCGACCGCGGGGGCGGGGCGGGCGCGGCGGCTCCGCGGCTCGTCGCGCCTCTCGCCCACCATCTTGGGGCGGTGCGGCGGGGCGCGAGCCCACGTGCGCGGCGCCCTCCTTTGTGCGCGGCGGCGGGCGGCGCCCCTCGGGCGGGGGAGGGAGCTCCCGGGGCGGGACCGGGACCGGGCACCGGCTGAAACCCCCTGGTTGTCCTTTGTGTGGGCAGGGGGATGGCTAAGGTGTAATGGCGCATTGAGGGCAGGGCTGGTGTTGCCCTTAAGACGAACCGAACCCCCTGCCATACTCCGGGGGGGGGGGGGGGGGGGGAATCTTGTTTTTGGAAAAGCGGCGCCTTGGTCGCCGTCTCTCACCAAGAGAGTAAAACGGTGCTTAAAAATATTTTGTCAAGGAGCTCGGGGGCGAGAGGGGGAGTGTTGCGGTTTTGGTTGTTGAGGGTAGCGCTCAGCCAGGGTTTTATGTTGCAGCAGAACCGGGAGGTGGCAACAAAGTTGTCCTGTATTCCTAGCCAAGGTCAATTGCACTGGCCGTTATCTGGAAACTTTGCTGATGGTTTCATTGCACAATGCATTTATAGGCTGTTTCAGGCTGGAAGCATACCCTTTCCTGATTGTCGTTTTCATTTTCTTGTTTAATAGCTATAAAATAACTACAAAGGTTAGGGCTTGGGGTTTTCCCCCCCCCTTCATCTCTATGCTGGAAGAGGCTAGTGTCCTATCCAAGATGCCAATATGGCAAATTTCTTGCTTAAGCATCTACTAAGCAATACAATGCACCAGGGAGGGGCCTCATGTCAAAATACAGACCCTTGGGTTTAGGCAAAAATTTTGTATGGTGTTCTGGTACGTACCATTCCCTGTGTGGTATAAATACAGTCTTGGGACCGTGCTGATCATCTTTTCCTAATATTATAGAGGAGAAAGGTGCCCAGCTGGAATCTTGCTAGTTCTTGCTATTGGTCTAGCTTTTCTTTGGTTTCAGCAGCACCTCTGATACTCTGGCATGCTTCCCCATTTATGTGTCTTTTGGTATTTATTTTTGGATGCTACTCCAGCACAGACTTGTTTGGAGTTCAAACACCTGGACAGCTTTCTTGCCCCAATTGTAGTTGGAAATTCATGGCTGGGGTCACCTTTGTCAGTAATTTCCATTCATTCTTCATTTTCTGCTGCGACTTCTTATATTCTCTTTCAGTCTTGCATCCAAATGAGACCACTGGCAGCTTCAAAAAATTGTTTGTGCATAAGAATACCCTCTGAGGTTAAGGATGGTAGTAGCAGCTTTCCTGAGCTGTGTAAGAAGAGTGGGTGCTGATACTTGTTGCACTGGAGCGCTTTGTGGTATTGCAGATGGAGCACCTGTGTGGCTGGCATGAGGCTGGCCTTTGGCATTCTGCAAGTAGACACGCTTGAGGGTGAAATGCATGGGATAACACCAGGTCAGATTTGGGACATAGATTAAGCGTGTGGCAACAGTTCAAATCGCTTTCTGGTAAGTTATTCCCAGAAAAGCAATGGCAGCATCTTTAACTTGCTTTAGCTGTTTCCCAAGTGCCAGCTCCATCTGTATCAATACAGAACCTATTCCTTAGAAGTTTGATGCCTGACTACTGTTTGTGATTAATTTGTGTCACCAGCCACGTTCCCCGAATTGGCTGGATGAGGCTTGCTTCTGTTGTTCTTGAACGCTGTTGTCTTAATACATTTCCATGTAGGTCTACTTCAAACTGCGTGTAAATGTCTTCAACGCTTCCTTTCCGATTCTCTAGAGATTGTACCATTGATTTGCAGCTGACCTACATCTCCAGGGATCTTTAAGTGCAGGGTAGCTCCTTCTGTGAAGGAGCACAAAGGTAGTACCTGGGTGACTGGAGGGAGAAGAGGGGAACAGCAGGCTCTTGTAGAATCTATTGGGGGGGCGGAAATAGCTTTCACAGTTATTTTAACGTACAGGGTTACTACCCTGTAAGCAGAGAGTTGCTAGACATTGGAGGAGAGACAATAGGACAGACAACTGGAAGCAATCTTCAGTAATACATTTCTTTTTAGGAATCTTAAAGCAAGAAATCAAAATCTCAACTTTTTTTTTTACTGGAGATTCTGGCTGCAAGACTCTCAATAGATCATGTTCTACATTTCAGCTCGTTAGTTTCTGTCTGGAGGAATGAGTATCTGCAGCAATCTTCTGATACAAATCTTCGAATTAACCTGTCTTCCTGCTTCCGTTCTGACTTTCTGAAAGGCCAGTCCATATCCAGTTGTGCCTGCGCTTTAGCTTTTTTCCTCCTTTCTTGCACTTCATTTTCTGACGTATCGGTGCACAGTAGTCATGCCTTTCTTAGCGCTTTTTTGATGGACTTGAAGTCTTACGGCGTCATCTCCTAAAACCAGTTTTCTCTTTTTCTGATTATCATGGTAGCTCTTTCATCTCCCTCAGTTTGACAGCTGTATTTTTTGAACGTAGGTGATAGTTGTAGTTGCTTTAGATGGAGTGTCACTGTGTTGTGTAAAAGGTTACTAATACTTCTCTAGCCATACTAGAAGAAAAACATTGTGATAGGACCCGTCTTAATCATGATTGTAAAGCTATCGTGTAGTCATCTTGTGATTAGTGGTGGTATCTAAGTCTCTAACTTGTTCCCACCGTGTGAACTCTCAACTTGTACCAGAAATTCTTAGTGTCCTGCACATTAGATTCACAATATATTGTTCTTAACTAAATGTGATCCTTCTGCAACTTTAGCATGATATCCCCTGTTGATACCGTGACATAAGATCCTCTGTTGATATCGTGACTTATAGACACTGCCTCTCAATTTGGAGACTTAAAAATTTCAGTAACAGCTTTTTGTGATCATCACAAATGAAAACCAGGGCAGTCACTAAAACATTTAATATCTCTATTGTTAATCATCTTTTAGCAAAATCTGCACGTTAAGCCCTCTTGGTCTGTTTCCTATCTGTATTGCACTTCTTATGCTACCTTTGTAGCCTTGTTGAAGCCCATGTTACAGCTGAGTTTTATGGACAGTGAAGCAACATGTCAATTGAGAAAGGCTGTGGTAGCAAAGGATGTTTTTGGTAAAACCATACTGTATTTCCATTCATTTTCTGTTCACTTCTTAATTTCTTAATTTGAAACATAGGTGGGCTCTAGAATACCGCTGAGGCAAAATTCAGTCTGGTGGTCCCTGCAAACAGTTTGAAATACAGCTGCTGAACTCCTAGTCTCCAGCTACAGCACCCCGTCCAATTAGATTTAACCAACAGTCTTTGCTGCCAGACTTAAAATTGTTGAGTCAGTTCTCTTGGGTATTACAGGTTGGAAACTGGGCTTGCCTGCAGTCTTGCAACCTGTCAAAAGCTTCTGCTTTGTCTTGAGAGCTGCTATTGCAGCTGGAAGCATGTACTTGTGAGATGACTGATGGTTGTCCACATGCACTGCTGCAAAAATCCTCCCTTCCTGTTTCTTTCTTCATCTTGAAGTGACTCCACATATGCCAATTTACTGCTGTATAGCCCATTTTGGTTTAGATTTTGTAGCTTTCATGCTGTGATATTGTATGATTTTTTAAAAAAAAAAAAAACAGAATCCTGGAGGAAGCCCAAATAGCCAAGTAATGTGGCCAGTAGCTTTGGATTTTTTCTGAGTGTTTAAGATGATCTCTTAGACTACTGTAATTAGTGTTGCCTGTCTTGATCTCTCAGTGCTGTCATTTGAGCTGAAGAGAGAGCAAGATGGCTGGATATGGGCTTAAGTGCTGGCTCCTACTGTCGTTCTTAATGGAAATGAAGCAGTAATTGCAGGCACTGTCTGCCCTTTGAACGAAAAAAATTGCTGGAAATGAAGCAGGAGAAATCCCATGAAAAAATGAAACAAGGCTATGTGGGCATGAAATGCGTGGGGGCTGCAGGCTTTTTGCTTTGAACAAGCAAGAAGCTGTTAGGTGTGTGCAAAAAGCTGATGATATTCAGCAGACTGGGATGGGCTGGTGGATTTGTGTATGAGGAAATGCAAGTCTCTTGAGCAACTAGGAGATGTGGACGGAAATTTTAGGATAAGCCCGCAGGAGAACCTCTCTCGGTACTGTGAGGAGCGACCGCTTTCACGGGTTGGAATTGCTTATGCGCTCAGTACTCCGCAAACACTGGTTTTACATAAAATGCTGCTGTCTCAGGGTCTGGGTGGAGGCTAGGCAAGGAAATTCTTACCTCTCAAAGCAGAGAACGAGGCAGGCCTTTAAAGCAGCAAGAGCGAATAGTAATAAATGTATTTTTTTCTGCCTTTAAAGCAGCAAGAGCGAATAGTAATAAATGTATTTTTTTCTAGTCATTTGGATAACTAAAACAATTTTAAAGGCTAATTTAATTTTTCTTCCATCAACTACATATTATACAAATAAATGAGCAGTTATTTTTAAATACTTTGAATATAAAACTTGAGTGCATTCTAATTATTTTGGCATGTGTAACACTGCTTTATGTAATTGAATATAGTATTGAAAGCCCTACTTTAGTGTTCAGCCAGCAGTTGCTAGTGGCAGATCTAAAAAATAGTTTCGTATGCAAAAGAAGTCTTCAAGCTTTTCAATTTTTAATTTTGCCATTTTTGTTGTTCAGCCTTGTACGAGAGATGAAAATAGATTGGGAAGGCTTTCCTGTTACTATTGAGACAGTAGTGAGGATAATTGTCACACAGTTATGGGAAATATAGATTTCCCCCCCCCCCCAGCAGGGCATATACTTGCATGCCAATTATTGCCTCTTAATTTTGAGTTAAAAATTATAGGTTCCTAGTATTGTATCTCCTTTTTGGTCTGATTTAGAGAATTTTATTTCTTGGGCTGTAGAATGTAAAGATGTAAGAAACCCTTGTTTAATCTACCTTGTTCTGGTAGTCGCTTATTTTTTTTTTAATAGTAGTGTTCTTCAATTTCTTACAGCTGTTGCTTCATATTAGCAATGGTTTTATTAAAAGATAATAAAGGAAAAAGTAAAATGTTATTTTTATTTTCATTGGTCTAAATCATTTGAAAACCAGAAAGACCCATTGTAATGTAATGTGGTCTATAAAACCAGGGCCCAGAAGTGTTACCTGGCTACCCCGGCAAAATGGGGTGTTCTACGAATAAACTTGCACAGTGATGAAAGATCTTCCATACTTGACTCAGAATTTGTCATTTGGTTTCTTTATCCTTCAGTGTAAGCTCTCAGGTGTAAACACACAGATAACGTGTGCTTTGAAATATAACTTGGGAGTATGGCCATGGCACCATGTTTAAGGCTGGTGTGCTCTCCAAAGCAGTGTATGGACTCATACCGGTTACCTAGCTTGCTCTATGATTGCCTAATAGAATATAGGCATATTTTAAAATACCAGAGAATACACTTTTCAATATGCACTTCAGGCACACTGGGGTTTTTACTTGTTCTGTCTCACGTCCCTGCCCTGCTAACATACAGAAAGAATGACTGACATAGGATGATTGCTGCCTTAGTTTTTCCTCAGCATTTTCTTGATATTTGGACATCATCTATGTGGTGTAGGAAGGGGTATAGCTTGAAAAATCAAGACCTATACATAGCTTCCAAAATGGCTCTTTATGGTGTGTCTTCAGAGACAGCGTCTGCTTATGGTGTATCCCTGCAGGCTCGCATGGAGTTCTGCAGTGGTTTAAGCTTATGTTAACGTTAAATAAAAATAATTGAATGTTAGGTTGCTGTGGTAGGATTTATATCAAGTAACCAACTTAGAAAACACAAGTGCCTTGTTATCCCTACTTCCACAGAAAAAGAGCTTTCTGCAGGCGTTGCATATGCACCTTGCCTTCATGTTGGGATCTTTTTTGACAAACTGCAACTGCTTGCCTGCAAGTTCGACGAAGCTGTAGGAATTCAGCTGTCCACCACAGCAGGAAGCTTCGGTCTTCACTAGTGCCTCCTCAGACAGATACTGAAATCAGTTAACCATAAGCTGTTTTTTATTTCAAACACTCGATTATTTTTTTCCAGTAGCTATGGTATTACTTGTTTATGCCATACAAATGTGTTTAATGGGGTGGAGAGTCGCTCAAAATGGACTGAGGGGAGAAGGAAACATGGCTGTACCTGTCTGACATCAGGCTAAGGTGTCCTGCAACAAAACACGTTTTGTGTTTTGCCCTGTTTAGAAGATGCTGTCTTTTTTGAACGAGTAATATTTGTAAGTGTTTAGGTACTTGAGAAAATGTCCTTTATAGCTGACTTGCACTATCCTAAGTTTACTTTGAGGATTTAAACTGGTGGCTAAATTTCTGTTTGAATTGCCCCAGTTAACTCGGTGGTGCTCAAAACTTTCAAGTTACCAGTTTCTATGGAACAGCAGAGTGGCAGACTTCTTCAGAAATATATACAAATCATAGCTAGAGAGATATATGCATATACACACACACATATATGCATGTATATCTCTAGCTAGGATTTGTAGCCATGTTTTCTTAAACATACGCAACCGCATAGCTATTCACAGACCACAAGTTGATGTGTATTTTTTTCCAGTCTTGTTTGCAGAACACTTAAAAAGCTTATTTTAATTTCGGTGGTTTTCTCCAGTTATTCCAACTTGAAGAAAGATTTGTTTGGCTTTGGCCAGCCACCGATTTTGTGAAACACTACAATCTAACTTAGTGCTTAAGCACTTCAGTGGAACCAGTCCTGTAAACGTAAATATTTTAAAACAAATTTTTGTATGTTTTTTCTCCAAGTTCTCTCAAAGACAAAAAAGGCTAAAAGGTAACTGGTACTTGTCAAGAAGTAACCTTGTCATGTCTTTACCTGCAGCTGAATGGTTCTCAAAGACTTGGAGCTCTTGTTTCTGACAAGTGCTTGGAAGCTGATCCCATAGTCAAACAGATTATGTTGCTGAGTAACCGGTAAAGCTCAGTTCTTCTGCTCAAGATTAGGCCGTGGTTTCAAGTTACAAAAAAAAATGGGCAGCAATACTAGTTTTAGCTGTTCCCCTACTACCACGTGTGTTTTCTCCCTCGGTCTGTATTGGCAAGCATAAGGGAAGAAGGACATACTGTAAAGTGGATTGGTGAACTGACCCAGTGTGAGAAGTAAAACTTCTTTTATAGACGCTTGGGGGGGTTTCTTTTTTGTTTGCAGAGTTTTTTGCAGCCAGGAGTCTCCTTTTGCCGTATGGCTGGGTGCAGGATCCGCACCCTTTATCGCACCACGAGACCTGTCACATCTGATTCTCCAAAGCTTAGCGGGAGATCGAATGTTATAGGTGACTCGAGTGCTTGTTGACGTGAGGAAATGTGTTCTGACTGACGTACCGTAGTAGTATAGTGGTGTCTGCTCCTGATATGAACACTTTAGCCAAAGAACAAAACAAAGTACTTTAAATAGCCAGAGGAAGGTACTCAAATTCTGAATCAGTATAACAACGTGTTAGGCAAATATGTGAATTTCATGTGAAACAAAATTTATAGAAAAAATAGAATTTGAATTGCAAGTTAAAGCAAAACTTCTGAACAAGGCTGATGGTTTTTCTCCCTATTGCCATATAGCCTTAAAATCAGAAGATCTCAAAGGAAAAATCATTTGCAGATCTGATTTTGAAGTATTATAAAAATATATGCATATAGTTCTTTATCATCCTTCTTTGGAATGCTGGTAAAGTTGCACTGATTGATGTCCAAGATATTTCAGACTTTATTTAATATGTTGTATAGACAGAACCTAGTTTTCTGGGTTGCTTTCAAGATGCTGTGCTCAAGTTAATGAGCGTTAGGATTAATGTACTGCTGGTTGTTACGCCATTTCTCTGCTGCTCTGCCAGTTCCTGTTAATTGAGACTAAATCTTTTAAACCTCCGTCATAGCTGGTGACTGCTTTTCAGTCTGTTGTCTGCAAAGTATTTTGCTAGAGGCTCTTGAATTGGCTTAGGCTGATCTGAAATTGGGTAGCTGTAGTCATGCCTTTCTGCCCGTGTTTGTGCGGCGTTGACCCTTGTATGGCTGGGTACTGATCAGTGTTGAGTGTGTGCGGGCTGAAGACTAAGCTTTAACAGTACAAGCTAGTTTTCAGCCAGATGAGCTTCCTGAACTCATTGCGCCAGTGTAAGGGAGAAAGTAAAAATGTTGCAGCCTTGACTTTAAAATGCTGTCAAGTCTGATCCCAAGGTTTTTTACCACTCTACAATGACTTTGTGCA
The DNA here is from genome assembly GCF_047370975.1 of Nipponia nippon. Classification (NCBI taxonomy): domain Eukaryota; kingdom Metazoa; phylum Chordata; class Aves; order Pelecaniformes; family Threskiornithidae; genus Nipponia; species Nipponia nippon. The sequence goes on from NW_028262347.1 coordinate 50,661,922, forward strand.
CATTATATCTCCAGGTTAAAAAAAGTAAGTTTGAAAATGATTGCAGTAAAGAATAAGAATTACAAGCAGTCACTCTACTGAGAATATTTTCAGGAAGGCAAAAGTACGTTCCTTACTAAATGCTACTTGTGTGGCATTGCTATGGCAGGTTGTGAAGCTCTGTTTCATTTTTCAACTTTCTGGAGTCCAAAAAGAGAGAATGGCATTCTACGACAAGGACACCACGGTAACCTATAGGGGAACTGAGAAACTGTTTCAGAACTACTGAAATGAGGCAGTGATTCTTAAAATAGGAAAAAGTGTTAGATAAAGGAAATCTGTAACTACAGTAGCAGGTTGACATGTGCTCTCTAATTTGAGATGCGTGCTTTTGTCTAGAAATTCATACAGTGAATCCTCCAAACATGATCCACGGTTTGTAAGAGGTGCTTTTCCTTGCTCCTTCATATAAGTTTCCGTGTTGTAGCATTCAAAGTAGTTTCCCATACTTTTAAGGAAGATCCCGAGCTGAAAACAATTGGAGGTTGGAAGTGTTAGGGAACAATAAAATATTTCCTGCTCCTATTCTTCCCTGAGCATCTGCTTATGGCCATTTTTAAACAAATTGTAGGGCTTGCCTTCATAGAGCTTGGGAGTTAAATCCTTCGTCTTCCATGCACCCGCCTTCTCCTTTCCTTCTATGTGCAGTGTTTGGTCATACACCTCAGCAACGAGGTGTTCTTTGCAACTGAGTGACACGTGCTCAGTGGTCTATAGGGACGAGGGGTGGATTCCCTTCCTCTTGAAAGTTGTTCCTTTTAACTGCCAGCTTTACTATAAAAAAAGGCAAACTTAGCTATCTCCACCAGGTAACTCAAACAGCAAGTTGGATATAGCTAGTGGATTAGTGGGGGTGATGAGAGGGGAAAAAACGGGGTGTGCAGTGGGGAAGAGAGGAATAAAAGTGATGAGAAGGAGGAGAGAGCTTACAAAGATGTATGAAGACAAATAACTTCTGTGGAACTGGAGTGGTATCTTTTCAACTGTAAGTTCGTTTTTCCTTGCAAGTAATGCATCCACTTTGGAAAAATTCCCATCTTGCAGTTGGTTTATAGTGGCTTCTGCTGCTATTGCTTCATTATTTCAAGTTGTGGATGGCTCTGCTCTGAAGTCAAAAGAATCCAGCTGTGGGGGTTTGTTCTGTCTAGCAAGTTTCAACCTTAACCTTGTGTCGTGGTTTAACCCCAGCTGGCAACTAAGCACCACCCAGCCGCTCGCTCACTCTCCCCCAGTGGGATGGGGGAGAGAATCGGAAGAGTAAAAGTGAGAAAACTCATGGGTTGAGATAAAGACAGTTTAATAGGTAAAGCAAAAGCTGCGCACACAAGCAAAGCAAAACAAGGAATTCATTCACTGCTGCCCATCGGCAGGCAGGTGTTCAGCCAGCTCCAGGAAAGCAGGGCTCCATCACGCATGACAGTTACTTGGGACAGCAAAACGCCCTCACACCGAATGTCCCCCCGTCCTTCCTTTTTCTTCCCCCAGCTTTATATGCTGAGCATGACGTCATATGGTGTGGGATATCCCTTTGGTCAGGTGGGGTCAGCTGTCCCAGCTGTGTCCCCTCCCAGCTTCTTGTGCCCCCCCAGCCTCCTCGCTGGTGGGGTGGGGTGAGAAGCAGCAAAGGCCTTGACGCTGTGTGAGCACTGCTCAGCAGTAACTAAAACATCCCTGTGTTATCAACCCTGTTTTCAGCACAAATCTAAAACATAGCCCCATACCAGCTACTATGGAGAAAATGAACTCTATCCCAGCCAAAACTAGCACACCTTGCCTTTTTTTTTTAATGTAAGCTGATTTTTAATACAATTATTTTTGTAATCAATAATGCTGTACAATTATGGAAGATAGAAAGCAAGGATGTTTTGTATAACCTTAAGTCATTTTCTGTGTCTTTGAGTGCTTGATATGAAAAAAAAAATATAAAGAGGAATAGCTTTTGGTTGTAATTTATATTACGCCGAGCTGTTGCCATTTTAATCTTCTGAAATATATGGCTGCTAACTGTTTCACAAGTTTCTTCTGACTTGAGAACACTAAACAGGCCAAAACCTTGGCATCTTTCTCTAGAAATTTTCAGTTGTTTGTCTGCAGGCTTAGCATTTATAGTGAGCATGTCCCATGACGCCACATGCTCCGTAATTACCTTTGGCTTTTTGGTTAACCATAGCTTGGTTAAGCGTATCGATAGGTGCTTATTACAAGAAGGCTGGCTAGCAGTTTCTCTTCCTTGCTGTGCTCAAAAGGTCATTGCTATTCCTGGACTTGAAAACAAGGTAAAAACTTGGCTAGTAAGACTTGGTGGAAGAATTTTTCTTCTTCTCCTCTTAGCTGAGTTTTGCGGCTTTACTTCCTCACTTGGCAGTATTATGGAAAATAGCAGCTTTACCTTAGTCTTTGGAGTAAGATAAACTTAACAGTATAACTAGGCAAGCAGATTTGATCCCATTACTCTGTACTTTGGAAATCTTTTGAACAATAGTCATCAACGGTAAGGCTTTTTCAGAGACATGGGAAAGGCAGCGGTCGCTGGCAGGTAATACAATACAAGAAATCTCATTCCTTTCTCTGCATTCAGAGATATGGGTTACAGATTTCTCCGCCCAGGAAGCACTTCCGTTGTTTTCTTCTGAGCCTAATGAGGTTCCCATGTTAAATTTGGTGCACATAGGCCAGAAAAAATGTAGAGGTGTGAGATTCTGCAGCCTTGTTATTCAGTAGACTACTGTAATCTGCGTGAACATGGACCTCCTCAGGAGAGACCGGCTGCCCAGGTGACCTAGGTCTCTCTTCTCCTGGTTTGCTTATCTTATATTAAGGGAAGATGAATTGCTGGCTTTTATGCTGCTGATTTTGCACCTCTTTTGGCATGTGAGTGCATTGTCAACCAACCACAGCTTTTTGGTGTCTTCATTTTTAAGTGATCTTTATAGTTACAGCCTAGTCGTTCAGGTGCTGTGGGATGTGTCTTTTGGCCACTTACAGATGGAAACACCTGAGAACTACACCTACTACATGGAATAAAAAACAACACACCAAAACCAAAAATGTGCAAGTGAGTGCAAGATTGCTTGCTGCCATAACTGAAAGAAAGTGGAGTGCTTTTCAGCCTTGCCACGCAATCTTGTAATTTCTAGCTGTCGGCTCTCGGCTTTTGTAGAAATTGATTACCACTGAGTACATTTTTGCTTGCATGAGGATGGATGCCTCATGCCCTAGTGGCTTCAAACGTTAATGTTACTGGGTGGAAAAAATTGTATATCTGAACGTCTCAGAGATATACCTTAGTGTAGTCCCTTGGATTTGGACTATAAAAGCAGTGGGATCAAAGGAGAATAAAGCATAGAGGGAAAGATGCTTGAGAAAATGCTTCAGTTCCAGGGTTAGTGGAGACTTGCATAGTTGCCAAAATGAACTCCCAGGCTGTAACACTTGGGAGTTTATTGTATGTATAGCTGTAAAGCCTGTTTACCGGAGTTGATGTATTTTATTGTTGATTACTTGCTAGATGTATTTGTTTCTGCTTTTTAAAAGGGTAATTTAAAGCTAATAGATATACAAACCCAGATCAATAGACTATTGAATAATCAGGTTAGCGGTAATCAACTACTATATGTAAAAGGCATAAGAGATTCCTGGCTTTATGGTACACTGCCAGAACCAGCAACCTGATTTATCCCTTAGTAGTAATTAAGAATTTTCTGTTTAGCCTTAACTAAACAATGAATGCTGATTAAAACCATTCTACCAAGCTGGGAATGATTTAATGTGATATAATCATCCTTTTGTTCATCATTGTTGCTAGCTTCCACATGACTGCAGTGAGTGCTAGTTTCATCAGTAGAAAAGAATGTGTAATGCTTATGTCTGGGATCCCACAAGTGAATTCATAACTTGGATTTTTACAACTGCTCTTTAAGCATTGCTGTCATGGTGGTTCATTGTAGTGATATAGACGCTCCACCTACATGTACAAAAACTTTTTCTAAAACTACACTTAGTAGAGCTGTGAACCCTCTGGGAATCTTTTGTTAATATCAAAGGATCCTAGGAAACTAAAACCTTTGGTTGTAAAAGATCAAGTTGAGATGCATTTGTGTCTAACCTTGTTGCCTTTGCTGACTATTTCTAGGGTTTTAGATAGCTGAATAAAATATTTGAGTTGACTGAAAATGTGAACATTTAGATCAGATGCTAAGATTGGTTCTGTACTAAATGTGTTTCTTACTTAGTGTAGGAAAAATTTGTACAGTGGAGAACCCTTCAGAGTAGGACAAATCTGGACTGCAAATAAAATAAACATTACAACAAGAAAAGTATCTGTCAGATAAGGCTCTTCTAGGTGCACCTCAGTATGCACACGCATTGTTCGATTCACAAGGGTTTGCAGTCATCTGAATTACACTTCCCAGTTCCTGTGAGTGAACCTACACCGTATTTCCATGAGTGCCAAAGGGACATAGTATAAGTGGTAAGCATTTCCATGTTGGCCTCATCAGGGAATCATTTCTTCTACTTAATCCAACAGGAGATGAATTCAAAGACCATAAAGGTAGTTGGTGAGGACTGGACTGTCACTTCAGTGATCTAGCACCAGTCAACACTTTAACCTTTAGACTGAGGTTCTTGTTGCTAGTCTTTTAATTGCTTTCAAAGGTTCGAGCACTGACCCTGTCCCTTTGCTCCCCACAGTTGTCCTTTGACTTCAGGGTAGGGCTTGGGCTTATGTCAAGTATTGCCTAGAATACGAAGCGTGTTACTGCACAGCTGATTGAGTATGTCTTACTAATCAGGACATGTCTCAAATACAAGTTAAACTGTTCTATTTCCATCTGGTCCTGAATCAAGGTCTTGTTTTCATTGACTTCTACTTCAAATTACTTCAAATGTGAGGCATTCTAGTTTGTTGGACAGGTGGCTAAAATCTCAGCTTCTCAGGACAGGTCCTACGTATACCTAAATTGGTATATATCAATGATATGACCAGGTTACAGAGTCAAATTAAGTGAAATCGAAGTGTCTTGGGGAAAAAAATGTTATTAAATTTGGAAATCATTCAAAATTCAATGTGTTGCAGTTTTTCCTCTTACAGAAATGTTAGAAGAAAGTAAATTGGACAAGAGCCAAAGAAGTACTCTCCTTTATAATTTAGTTATGCAATATTGTAAGCATGCCATGCTAACATAACACTTCAGTAACTGAAAAGAAGCTTGTCTAAGACTAAAGATTAGAAATATTTTCAAAGTCCAATTTTTTAGCCAAAAGATGCCATTCCAGAAGAATTAGTTTAACTTTTGTGTGATGAAAATGTCTTAATTTTCACATTTTACCATCTATGTGGCCATAAGACGTAGTCAATATTGGAGAATATTGTTACTAGATTTTTGTTGTACATCTTCATTCCTGTGCATATTGTGTTGTGTATTTTTCACATTGTGTCTAAGCATCTGATAAAAGTGTTTGTGCAAGGGGATTACAATGACATTGTGTTGACTTGGTTGTAATAAAAAGATTGGGTGTTAATAATGCCACTTTTTTTTTTTTTTCTTACAACTCCTAGTTGCCTGTTATGTTTTATTTCTAAAGTCTATAATCCATCTGGCTAGGTGAATAAGTGCGTTGCTAAAAAGTAGATAGTACCAAGATTCCTGACTTGTGAGCTATATTTAACAGTCATTTGCAATTATTTATAGGTGCTGTTGGTAAGCAGTAGCCGATACCCAGATCAGTGGATTGTACCGGGTGGAGGAATGGAACCAGAAGAAGAGCCAGGGGGAGCAGCTGTCAGAGAGGTGTATGAAGAGGTAACAAACACAAAACAAAAAAATCCAGCTTCTTTCTGTTGCTGCTATCTTCAGATGGGAGTCAAGAAGAAAGAGGGAACTCCACCTCCTTTATCTAGGATTTGACTGAGACTTTCATGGTTGTGAAATTCAAAGAACTGCAGTTCTGTGTGATAGAATTGGGGTATAGTGTGGTGAGGTGGACTAATTAGCTCGCTTCCCAGCACGCTCTCATTCCATAGTCAAATTTCTGTTTGCCTTTATAAACACTTACTGGAATTGCAACTGTGACTTTATGCCAAATGACATATTACAGTAGTGTAGCATTTCTGTGTTTGTGCAGAAAATGTTTGACTCGCAGCTCTTCTAGAACAGACTGAAGGTGAACTAACCATTAATATGTAGCTACATAAGAAAGAGAAATAAACAGACCTTTGAGGAGGTTCCAAACTAAACAGATTAGAAACTGATGTATCTGAGCAGTTGAGAATTCAATAATAAAAAGGCCTTGTTAAGTACATTTAAGGCTGTTTATCTACAAAGAAAGCACCCATAGGTATGGTCCGCCTTTCTATCTCTGCCCCTACCCCTAGGCAAAACAGAGCTTTACATCTCGATGAATTAATGCAGTTTCCTACTCTAGTATGGTACTTAAATTTCAAATTCAAAATTCTGGGTTTTAACTTGCTATTTATTTTTCCTAGGCAAACTGTTAAAAATGTTAAATGTTACTTGAATATCTAACAGCCAGAACTGTAAAATAAAACTTCAAGAAAAATCAGTCACTTGATTTAGCTAGAAATTATGCAATGTGTAAGTGACCACAGATTAACTCTTAATTCTTTATATCATACTTCTTAAATAGAAGGTATAAGGTTTTGCAGAAAGTGGATGTATCCTGGCAAGTGAGTGAACTACAGGATTTCTGCTAGTCTTAAACAGTTTTCTCATCCCAGTTTGACTACTACTATTCACAAAACGCACTAATATTGTTGCTAATTAGTGTGTATAATGATTTTTTTATTAGCTGTGCTATCTAGTGGTTTAGCTTGCTTACCCTTAAGACTGGTTCTGCTGGGTTGTAGAGGCTTGGGAGCTTGATGTAGATGCAACTTGGACCAAATGCTGCCTGCTGTTTGGTGTCAAAGCGAGATCTGTGTGCTGTGATGCAGTGACCCTCCTCCCCTCTTACATGGGGAACAGAGCAGTTCAGTATTCAGTGCTCTTAGCAGCCTTCATGCAGCAAGGTTCAAATAGAAATAAGCTTCACTGATATAAAGTTATTCCAGACTTTCTGTCTGTGTCCAGTTTTGCTGGGGGAGCCAGTTTTGAGCTGCACAAGACATACTCAGGTAAGTGCTTGTGTATTTGTAAAAGTAAAGGAGGCAGCCACAACGCAGTCCATTTGAAAGGAGCAAAGATTTAGGATTCTACGAATGAGTCAGCAAAGATTTAGGCTTCTAGGCAGTAGTAGCACTGCTGAGGAAAGTCCTGGCACTTCCCACTGTCACGAGTTGATGGGTGGGATTAAAAAGCACAGGACCACTGGCTCAGTGTTCTTGTGAACACTGGTAGTTTTAATCGCTGGTCTGACCTAAGGCACAGTCCAAAATGAGGGATAGGAAAATGTCATCTCCATGTCAGACCAGAGCTGACTGAACTGTAGTCATAAGCTTGGTTTTTTGTTTGTTTGTTTTTTTCTCCTTTGGCGGTGAAGAATGGATCATCTTGAAGGGACCTGTCTGCAGTTAGTATGTCATCAAAGTTGCTGTGAGGGTTTGACCAACTATTGAAAGCTGCTTGAGTGGTCTAGCTTCTCAGCTCGCAGGGAATGCAGTGCTACACACAAAGCTCTCAGGCTGACTTCATAGCAAAGTAGTATAGCAGTGAGAGCTGTGACCTGGGGGGCTGATAACTAGTTTTCTACTATGCATGGTTCTGCCCTGAGAATATACTGACGAACACTTCCAAGTCCTGGCTTTGCTGGCGCTCTGCTTGCAAATTTCTGCGGTGCTGCAGTGCATAGGTCATGAGTGTTGGAAAAGGTTAAGCTGGGATAGTTAAGGAATGCGTATAGAATATTACTGGATGATATATAGTATAGTATCATATAGTATAAACTTAGTACAAATTTCTCTGTTCACGTAAAAGCCCAATCAGAGTGTGCACACTGCCCAGACACTGTGAACTTCTCCGGTTCATACAGATACCAAAATGTTAGTTACTTCTGAATGACCTTATTCCCTTTGGATATGCTTTCACATGAGCAGGCAAAAAAAAAAAAAAAAAAAAAAAAAAAAACAGCAAATCAGAAAGTGGAAAAATAGGAGTACCTGCTGTTATGATGTGAAGCAATCCTTCCATAGCTCAGTGTTGTACTTGCCCTCATTTCTTTCTCAGGGCAAAGCAAAAGACTTTCCCATACATCATGGTGGTTCTGGCCAAGAATTGCAGTACTCAGCAACCCTAGGCTGTTTGAATCCTGAAGACAGAGGTCAGCCTCCTTCACTCATACACAGAGCTCTCTTTTGATCATGTTTTGTTCAGGTGCTATCACACGAAGTGAATCTTAAAACAAGCTACATGTAAACATGTGGTTTAGGCAAATACTTTGATTACCTTTCAGTGTATTGTATGTTATGCTGTTCTGTAGCTGCTTAGAATATATGTGTTGTCATCAAAATTTCAGAGGCTTCATGATAGAAAAGCTGCATGTCGTAAATGACTCAAAAACCACCAACATCATTAGTGTTTATACGCCATGGGAGACACTGTTTCTAAAGGTAAAGAGAAGAACCCAGCAAATACAAAGCTCTTGAGTGGTGCTACCACAGGAGCTAGCTCAGAAGTTAAACCAACTTTTATTCATGGTTACTACAGTGGCTATGCTTTCTTTTTTTGTTATGATGTTCTGGAGTAAGACACAAACTGCCAGCCGTGTTCAGTTTTGAGCTGTGCTTGCAAATGCATAAAGGTTTTTCAAAGGCTAGGGGCTTTAATAAGCAAAAATCATTTGGTGACACTTGTTCTACAGCTTCAGAGTTTTTGGGGTTTGATAGCTGGTGTAGCTGATGAGCGTCAAAAGCTCATGCTTTAAAGGAAAATATTCTTAAGCTGCAGGCTGAATCTTGTGTGCTGCCACGAGACTGCAAAGCGCTGGTTTTAAAGAAAAGCCAGAGTGGTATTCAGGGCTTTGACTTGAGCCATGGAAATTCATACTAACTTTTCTAGAGATGGATGTCCTTTCTATTTTTATACTAAGGTCAATGTCACCTGGCAAGCTGGTTACTGTACAGTGAAGTGAACTGTTAAGAGTTTTGTGAATGAATAAACTTCAAAGGAGGCATGCTGTGGCACTGGTTTGAACTGTGTTTCTTCAGTATTGGGTCATGCACAAACTAAGCATCGGTTTCCATTAATTTATTAAAATGGAGAAGTTGATAGTAGGAGTTATAATGGCATTTTTTAATGGTAGGAGTGCTAATAGCTCACAATATGATAGCCTACTGGCTCTAAATATCCTTCACTTTCCCACCAACAGTAGTGTCTTTAAAATCTTTGTTTTAAAACCCAAGCAAAGATCTTTGTAGTCAAATCTATATGCACTGCAGTTGTTCCATAGTCTGCCTGTATGCATGACTCCAGAATTTTTTTTTTTTATCCTTAAGTTCTGTTCATGTTAGTGATGTGGGTTTTTACGTCTACTAAATGTTTAGTATGAATTTCATTTAAGTTTGTCTGCCATTTCACAGGTTACAGTAATTAAGATAACCTGTCAAGTTCCTTAGGTACAATAAGTTTTTACAAACCTGAAAGTAGAATACAAAAATGAAGTTATAGTATAAAGCAGTCTCAGAAAGGTATTAAACCTTTCCTCATCTAAATGAGGAGCTACTCTGTTAATGAATTTGGAGCTTAGTCTTTAGTTGGGTAGCGTGAAAGATGGAAATAAGAGTTGTACGCACATGCGGTGTTCAAAGAGAAATATGGCACAAATAATAAGGGTGGCAAGCTGATGATGTCCAGCCCCTTAAATGGAAGGAGCGCCCTCCCACTCCCTTTTCTTCCTCCATCTCACCAAAAACTGAGACTCTTGCTTGTTTGTACTTAGTAGTATATTGAAATGCCTACCAAAAAATATGTAATTCCTCCCAGACCTGTGTGAATATAGCTTCTGAGAAGAAGAGGCTGATCCTTAAGATTAATCTGCTGCAACACTGAAAATGGCAGTAATATTATCTAAGATCTCTCACAGGAAATAGAGGAACTCTGCTCCAGGGAGTGTCTAATATTTGAAAAATGGGTGTTACAGACTAGGACTAGGTAGATACTTTAAAAAAATAAATAAATAAAACACCCTTTCAGCTGAAAGACTGTGGCAGGTACAGTGAAACCCTTTGGGTTTTATAAGAGTATGCAAGAAAGGGCAAGAATAGTCTTGCACTGTGCCTTCAGGAGCGTAGCCATTAAAGTACTATCCACCAGATCCCACAGTTAAAAATAACTCTTAAATCTTTCAGATTTTAAGCAACTTTCTGCCGTGGTAGACTGTTAGCTTAAAAATTAAACTGCAGCATGACTCTTGCTCCATCTACAGGATACAAAAGGCAAGTCTGCACATCTGAGACTGCAGTACGTGTAGAGCTGCCAGCAGTGAATGACCTCCAAGCCGGAGAGATTACGGGATGAAGTGGACAGTTTTTCCTCTTGTGGTTGGATTTCAACCAATACTAAAATATACATATAAATTCAGAGTTGAGACCTTATCTATATAGTACTCATAGACTTCCTTAGGGAATCAGGGTGGTGGGTGGGGTGTAGCACTTAACAGCTTGTCTGTCAAAAGAAATGCTGGGTTTTTTTCAGGTTTTTCTCCCAAAGTTTAGACTGTCTTACATGCTTATGGTAGCCTATAGGATTCTGTTTACTTAAAGAACCATATTTTAACAGCCACAGGTACATAAAGGCCAAAGGAAGAAAGATATTCTTATTAGAGGCAAAATGGTTCAAAGTCTAGAACTTAACCAGTGTATTGCATTAGAAGCTTACAATTGGGAAAGTGGGAACTTTATTTTACTTTCTGGGGAAAAAGCTGAAGCATTTCTTGGTCTTCTAGCACTTAATTTTGACACATTTTGAAGGAACGACATTAAGATAAGAACTTGGAGGAAATATTTTTGTTAGCAAAAGCACTTAAAAGAAATCACTGTCAAGTTGATGGTACTTTTTAAACTATGAAGATGATTCAGTTGAATATATTACTTTCAGAGAAAAATCATGAGACTCTACCACCTTTTTATACTTTTGGGTATAGAGGTTTTCAAAAGATGGTACTGTCTGCAGGAATGATGCTACATTTTGGAAGCACATATCTTTGCCTAGAGAGTAACTAGACAACAGTGACAGTAATCACATTTACATAGCAACATCTGGTTGCACAAAAGCTTCATTATAAGCTTTGGGGAATTTTTACACTTAATGTAATGGAATGCTTCTAATTCTTTCATTCAGAATCACTCAGCTAAGAGTGTTTAAACCACCGATTTGCTTGGAGGGAGAGTAGAGAAGCTGTTAAGTAAATTCCACTTAAAGTAACATTGATGATAAAGTCACATTGTGACTATGGGGTACTACTAAGTTGAAAAAACTTCTCTGTGAAAGCTCTTCAGTATTGGTAAACTTACCTGGTTGTGGTGTTTGTGCCATGTGTTGGATATCAGTTAATTGTCAGACTCCCACTTAGCAGTTCAGAGAAGCCCTCCTGCATCTATTGATGGTGAGTTTCTTTGTCCTTCAACAGTCCTGTTGCCATAGACCTGCCTTAAAGAAATCTTTGTAATGTAAATAAGGCCTTGGCTAGGACTTCTTAGAGAGTTATAAAATCTTGAAAGTTTTTTTGTTTGAAGGGGATGTTGGTTAGGGTTTGGTGGCAGGGGCAGTTGTTTGGGTTTGGGGTGAGGGGGAGTCATTTTTTTTCCTCCCTCTGGTGGAGCATAGTTCCCTTTAGAGCAGTTCCTTGGTACTTGGAAAAGCTTTTCTGAATGTTTGAGAAACCTGCAGAGTCTGTACTGGGCTCTCTGTCATGCTATTAAGGCGTATCTTTAAGGATATTAAACAATCTTGTTCTTTGCTGCAAGTTTAGGGAAGAAATGAAGAAATTACAAAACTTGTGCGGGTAAAACTACACACTTGGACAGCTGAAGTATTAAAAAAAGACTAATCCCACAGATACATGTTGTTATTTTTGATGGAATAGGATGATGGGAAATTGCTTTTACAGTTGTTCAGTTTGCCACAAAGTAGAAATCTTAGAGGATATAGTGATTCCTAGGTAGTGCTGCATGAGAAGAAAGGCAGAAACTGGGGACAGAAGCGTAAGTTTGTAGCCTTTTAGGTGCTGCTTCTCTCTTTTAAAAGATACTGGAATGTTGAGGAAATTAGGACTGATCAGTAAAACTTAAACATTTCTTTGTGTGTTCCTTTAGGCTAATAAATGCTTTTTCATTACCCAATGTAAAGCACAAACAGTCTTTAGTGCCTGTTGTGGCATAGCTGACCCTTTCAGACCAAAATAAGGGTCTGATACTTTCATAATTAATGTGCTGCCTCATCACTTACCCAGCAGGTCCAGTTATGTATTTCAGCTTCATGAGCTCTAACAGGTATCTCTGTCATTACAGCAGACAACCAGAATAATATTGTGTGAGTTTTGCATTAACTTTAGGTCCAGCTCTTGCTATAGATAAGCAAAATGCTTGTTGAATTGCACGCGCTGTGATCAGACTTCCTTCATCAAAACTACTTAATAACTAACACCAGCCATCTGCTTTCTTTAAAAAGACACACAAAACATTCACTTGTAAGATCTTGATTAGACTTACTGCTAAAGCCTGCCTAGTTGTCTGTCAGAATTACTCATTAAAATGTAATTAAGATCCATATGGTCCTTTATATAAAGACATAAGACATCAGTAACTTTCTTTGGTTAAAGCTGGAAACAAAGACTGAAGGCTAGAAAATGTCATCTTAGAGCTAAGAAGCCCTATTTTAAATATCAGTTATACAACAAGATGAAAAAAAAAATCTAAATATGGCTTTGTCTACCAGTAGACTACATATGCTTTTATGTCTCAGGCTTAGGAACTCAGATTTGTTTAGAATAAATGGATGATCATAAAATACTTCTGTTGGAAGAGGCATTATATATTACTTTTGGAAAAACAAACCCTAGAGTCTTAGTAGAATATAACAACCACCTTAACTGTATTGATAAAAAATTACTAAGTACAGGCTGATACACATACGGGTTGTTTTTAAAAGTTGGAGTAAAACTCTGAGTTTAAAGCCTTTTTTAATGTTACTGACTAGGAAAGATTCAAAACTGTTTGTAGAGGAACTGGGGATATAAATTTGGTTTTAAGCTTACATGCCAAAACCTATACTTTTACATGAAAGCTGGCGTACATGAAGTCATTATGCTGCAAGATCCACCCAGTAACCTACAGTTTAATTTGTTATTGTGTTTTGAAGACTTGGACTTAAGTTTCTGTGTAAAACAGCAATGGAGTTTTCATGATTCCTTCTCTAGATTTATTATTATACTACTTTAAATTATCTCTTGTCCTATCTACTTCCCTGGATTTCAGTATTGGATGTCATTTCTCTCTTTAATAAAATATAGTAAACAAAGAACATGGTAAGTAAAACAGTACTTTGGTCTGGATGGAAAACTTGGAAGATTTATGCTTGCTGTGAACCACTCATTAGGACAAGCGTTTGTGTTCTAATACTCTTACGTACTCTTAAGACTAGAAACTCCAGAAGCAATGCAGCACTGTCTAATTAAAACTTATGTTAAAACACTCGCTTGAATAATCCTAATAAGGAGGAGTATGCTAATGTAGGAGGCTGGTACTGATATTTTAGTTTCTGAAATTAAAAAGCACATGTTAACACTTTCTCCTGTTTGTTTTCTAGGCTGGAGTAAAGGGAAAGCTAGGCAGACTGCTTGGGATATTTGAGGTGAGCTATTTCTTCTACCTTTTAAAAACAACATTCTTCTTTTGCGTGTGTGAGAGTTGATAAACTACATCAGGCTTAAGTTCTTAAGTATTACCTGCCTATAATTTTGCAATGCTACTGGAAATGCTACATTAGACAAGTGATTTCCTTTAGTTGTTACATGATGTGTGAAGATTTGAATAGGAAGATTTCCAAGTACTTGGAACTTTCCTGGAAAGATTAAATTACTTGGATGACATCTAGAAGTTTAAAAAAAAAAAAGTGAAACCAACATTGATAGATCTAGGATTTCTGAAATATCATACGTGCCTTTTTTGGGGCACTATTTTGACTTCTCCTCTCTGATTAGATTTTGCTGATGTAACTTGTCAACTTTCAGACGCCTAAATTGATAGGTCTGTATATGAAGTATCTCATTATGGCTTTGATTCACTAAAAAAGCTAAGGCTTTGGATAACAGATAAATCTAACCTTTAGCTATACTATGTAGTTCCAAACTTGTATTTCATAGTGTAAACATGAGACTCTGAATTACTAGCAGCACAAGGATGCATGCTAGATACAACACTCTTAGTGTTGGCGTTGCCCACTTCTAGACAGGAGTAGACTGTAGAAATGTAGGTGTGAGTCTTCAGATCATAATTCATCCAGCGTTATTACGTTGTGCTGTATGATGGGTGAGAATGGAAGTCCCTTAGTCTAGTAGTTAGGTATGAATGTTCACAGTTTAATTATAAAACCAACTTTCAGAGGCAGTGTATTCCTGATAGGGATTTCCTATGTGAAATATGACTTAGTCACGTATGATGAGTTGATGCAGTGCTCAAGGTGTTCCTGTTGTGAAGTATGGAAACCATGACAAAATTGGAGAAGTTCCTGTTTGTAGTTAGTAGCACTTGCCTTTTTTCTGATTTGTTTTGGGTTTATGAGTACACCTGGATGGTCCTACACATGAAAAACTTGTCTGTGTTTTAACTCTGCTGGTTAGTCTACAGAAGTATTCTCTATTTCCCAGCTCAGACCAAAAAGAGATGGGATACCTATCATCTTGTTGCCTTAAAACAGGGGCTGCGTGGGATGGTGATTCTTTGGTAATTCAGCTGTATGTTCTTCTGAAGCCATCTACTGCCGTCTACCACCATCTAGACCAGAAGAGAGAAATATCTGTGTTGAGTGGCACTTTTCTAGGTTCAATCAAGTCCCTATTCAGTTTCACAACACGGCCCCACAAACAGCTGTTAGTACCGTTGGGGGGGCCATGCGTTGCGACCTGGGGATGGAACTAAGAGAAGATGGAAATGATACTGCTGCTGAGTCCTCCTGTTCTAGAACTGCAGCAAGGATGCACGTTAGAGAGATACTTACTCCATTTAATAGTGAGCGATACTGACAAAGAACTGTCTTGGAGTATTTTTATTTTCTAGTAAAGCACAACAGTTTAAAACTATATTAAGCTTGTAGTGAAACAGAGTTAAGGAATGGTTATTGGCACAAGGATAAAACCATCTGTAAGGGGAGCTAGGGCATAACATCTCTTGGTTCTTAATATAGTTGTAATTTTAGATGGTCCTGGGTTTTCTAGGAGCTCAGTTCTTTTCGAAGGGGCAGTATGGTTTGGTTAGTCGGGCAGCACCTTTAACAGCGTGCTGCTAGCCTTCTTTGGAGCCAGGAGGGACTAATGTCTGCACAGGCTGTGGCACAGCGACCCTGCCCTGAGCAGACTACCTCTGTCAGTCTCTGTATTTGACTTGCCTTGTTCAAAAAACACGTGCTTTCTAAATAGGTGGTTAGTGCTGCAAACGTGGCAAACCCGTCGAGTGAACAGATGGTAATGATTTTTGAATTTGTCATGACTGCAAACATAGGCTATTTAATTTGCCTCACTTACTGAGTGAAACTTTATAGCCAGCATTGCATAGGTGATCTGGCCACGTGATGCAGTGGTTGCATCTTGCAAAGATTTTTTTTAATAACCTTTCATCTAGGAACATGAGTTGTGGAAATAGTTTTAGCAAATGCACTCTACTGTGGTAACTTACAACATACATAAAAAATAAGTAATGGGCCGTACTAGTGGACAACTGCTAATATTAAACTGGATGACCAAGAACATAGTTTGGTCCCAACTTCACAATCTTCAAATTTGCTTGGGTGGGTTTTTGGGGTTGGTTTTTTTGTTTGTTTGGCCTTTTTTTTAAGCCTAGTAAAATAGAATAGCTGCTGTTTCAAATAAAATTTCAGTTTTCCTGTCCTTTTGGGCCTACTCAGAACAGATGTTTATTTAGTGAAAATAACAGCCAGGTTTTGCTGGCAAGTATCCTTCAGAGGTAAGTAATCTCTAATCTTACAGTTGTGGTAAGTCTGTTAAGTTATTTTTTGCTGAGAATTAAAACGTCTACTTTTAATATTCAAGCAGAACCAGGATCGGAAGCATAGGACATATGTTTATGTTCTTACTGTGACAGAAATACTGGAAGACTGGGAGGATTCAGTTAATATAGGTAAACCCATTCTCTGTCTTCATGTGCTATACTTAAAATGTATTAAGTAAACTTCTTTCATTTTCTGAAGCAATCCATATAATCCTGGGGGGAATACTATTTCTGTTCTATAAACTGAAATTATTGGAAACTGCGATGCTGTTCTTCCACACTTTTGTACACATGTAACTAGGGTTGCTTCTGACATGCTGTGTTACTCTTATGTTATATTAATTAAGGTATTCTAAGTATTATGATGGAATAAATTTCATTATTAGTTGCTGATACAGCTCTTAATTTTATTTTTAAAGGCCAAATATTATACTGACAATTTTTTTTTCCTTAAAAAGTAGAATGTTTTGCTCTCTGATACTCTAGGGTGTTTTTGAAAGTGTCTTTGGGGGGAAAAAAAAAATCTTTGGAAAGTTTTAATGAGGTTCTTTTTCCCCTGATTCTCCTGGGGAAAAAAATCACTAGTATTTACTTTCACCTTAGCCTAATTTTTCAGTAGTGATAGTGCTGACCTTAAGAGGTGTCTATTCCTGTATATACATCTATGTCATACAGATAGCACTGTCATGCAGTTTAGTTAGATTAACGTCCTTTGTGATGCTGTATGGATCTTCCACTTTGAATTTTATTAGGTAAACATTAACTGGTTTTGTCCTTAAGTTTAGGGAAGAAAAAAAAAAGCTTACTTCATTCACTGTATTTGTCCAGCTGAAACTTTAGTTAACAAAGAATTGGTGTAAAAAATGACACCCTACCTTGATTGGTTATGCTTTACCCTTTTCAGGAGGTGGTGCTTTAGGAGTGTTAACGTTCATAAACTTTGCACTATGGATCTGTCAGCAAATGGCATGTAACTGTATGGGTAGTTTCAAAACTGTGCTCAGTTTTTCAGGTGGAGAGAGAATGTTTTGTTTCCAGTACTATCAAGTTGTGGGGACTGCACCCTCTTAATTCCATGTCAGGTCCCCCGTATAGCAACACTGATCAGTGGTCCATTACTTAAGAGGACCAACATTGGCAGGTGTGGGATTGTTTTGAGGGTTTTTTTTTTGTACCTGGAACTGTACGGGGCCTGTGAGGACGGTACTGGTTTGTTCCTGCTTGGTGCCAAACTGTGGGGTAGAGGAGAGCATCCAGCACTGGGGCTACTGCCAGCTTCCTTCTGGGGAGCGCTGCTGGCAGTGGGATGCTAGCTGGATGAGCAGCCCTGGTGGGGCCACATACCTTGGTCTAAACAAGCTGTTTATAGACGTCTTAAGCATGTAGATGTTCAAGCATGGTACCTGTAACACTGTAAAGCCAAATGAAAAATAGAATTAATCCCACTTCTAACAATACTGTCCTTGACCTTGTGTATAAAGTATTTTCAGAGGCCTCTAATTTTAAAGGATTTAATTGTATAAGAAAGATGGTCTTAGGACTATCTTACTAAGATAAGTCTCAGAACTTATCTAAACATATCTCTGGTATAAGGTATATTATTTTTTAAAACTTACGGCTAACCTGAGTAACTCCATACACGGATATGCTTTGAGTATGGAACGCTGCTTTCTAAATCAGACGAAGCCATTCTTCTGTAACTTCATGCACGCATGCATGTTCATTCTTCAGATTGGCTTTCTGCTAGGCATGACAATGGAGGAAGGCAGCATTAAGTCATTTAAACAATAATGTCCTTTTCTGTAAGGACTAGGTGTGGCTTTTGGAGCATATGAACAGTCATATGAGCTTCTGCCCAGTATCTGCTTCAAGAGAGTTATCTGAAAGGCTTTATTATGAACTGCACTTCAGTAAGCTTGAGCGAATCTCTTGTGTTCACCAGTTCTTTCAAGGTCTTTTCACTCTGTATCTTTTGCCTGACAACTTGAACTGCTAAAGTAAAAGAAATGAGAAAAAGTGAATGATCAGATAGCAACAAATGATGCTGTTCCAAATTTGTAACTCTGTTTTTCGTTGTGGATTATATTCATTCAGGAAGGAAAAGAGAATGGTTTAAAGTAGAAGACGCAATCAAGGTCCTTCAGTGTCACAAGCCTGTTCATGCAGAGTACTTGGAAAAACTGAAACTGAGCTGTTCACCCACTAATGGAAACTCTGTGGTTCCCCCTCTTCCAGATAACAACTCCTTATATGTCACTTCTGCACAGACTTCTGGGTTGCCCTCTACTGTGAGATAAGCATTTGGATTACCTTTTTATTCATGTCATCGCAAGGGGAGACATCTGTGATCACACGTAGGCATCTGTATAACTGTCAATTCTAAGTGAAATATGTGAATGTGTCATAATGTCAGATTTATTTGAACATGTTTTTCCTTTTTAACAATGTAAAATAGTATTTCAGCAAACCAAAGCCATAATACGGATTTTTTTTTAAGATGCCTTAATAGGCCATTTTTTAAAAAAAAAGAAACTTGAGTATATAAGTTTCCATATCTGCTAAAATAAAATATGCATCTCAGTGGTGTTCAGCTTATTTAAGACTTGTCAGTTTTAGTCAGTAGTTCTGCAAGAGTACTTGCTTAGAAAAAAGCTTGAGCAAATAGTCTTATACTAAACTCTTATTTGGTATCCACAGATGAAGCGCTAAGATCTTAAGATGGCAGTATTTGGGTCAATGGGTGTGTTGAAGGCAGAGATACACAAGTGTGACTACAATAAAGCACTAAACCAGGTTCAGCCTGTCGAGAGCAAAGGATACCGGCACTAAGCACTGCTTGCCTCAGTTATCCAAAAGGTTGCCTTGTCCTATGCAATCTTTATGTAATGTATAACTAGAGCAAGAACAATAACTTTTGTCTTGCAACTACCAAAAGTATCCACTGTACTTTCGTTTCATCGCTTGGTCAGCTGATGAACTGTCAGAAGACTTACATGAAAAGCATTGTAGATCCCTCTTCCCCCATTTTTTTTTCCTTTTAGCATTTTGATACACGTTTTGTTCATGGTGTAATTACACTGCAGGTTCCAAGAACTTCTAATCTTCAATGAGAAGCATCTTCTGTAGTGTTCCTGCAGTCTGTTGTAATTTAAAAAAATGTTGAGAGGAAAGTAAGACTTACCCAAGGGGCACCCGTACGTTACAGAGGTGTCTGTTAGCAAGCACGTGTTGAGGTGTCTTGCCCAGCAGGAGCTAGTAGCGGTACCTCCTGGGCTTGGAGACAGGGGGGTTGATACTTACTTACATTAATGGAGAAATAATACTCCTCTGTCTTATTCAGAAGGTGTGCTGAAAGCCCCGGTTTTAAGTTAATTCTTAAATACTTCAGTTTTATTTGTTTTAACATCGATTGCTTTAGCTTCTTGAATTAAAAGCTGGCCTCTTGATAAAAACTTAGTTGGAATAAATGAGGTACAGCTGACAACTTCCCTGTTCTTAATTATTTTCTCCTCTTTTTCAGCCAAAAAGATGAAAACTAAATCCACTGTCGGTCTTAATGTTTTTACCATAGGATTACCCTCTCTCTGTATATGTGTGTGTGTATGGTTTCTTCTAGTAGAACACAATCTAATTCATATGAACATCCTAATTCTGAACTTTTTCTAGGATCTAAACCCAACTGTACCTCCTCTACAGCCAGCCAAAACAGAGGTTGAGGTAGACCATTACCTCACATGTAAAGTTTATTCTGGGTAAAGCTCATACTCTTACACAACGTTTGAACCTTTGTAAATAGTCCAACTAGTAAATAGTGAGTGTAAAATGGAAAATAAATGTAATTTAAACCTTTTGTTACTCAATACACAAATGGTTAACTTCTACTTTTTTAACACAAATTGTGTAAAATGCTGCTATAAATTAAACTTTTTTGTGCTGTTACACTTTTTTAGGAAAAAATGTTGTTGCCACAAGTTACTCCTTAGAAAACCAATCTTGTGCCATATGTAAATGCAGTGAAACTAGGGAGACAGATGATCTGATCTCTTATAATGCTGCTCTCTTTGAAGAGGCATAAATACTACTGACGAGAGGCATGAGCCACAAAGCTGAAGACTTCTGAAGTGTTGGGTAGGATGCTGCTTTCCATCCCTGTATCTCCTATTCCAGGTCACTTCCAGAACGGGGAAAGAACACACAACTCTGTTCAGGTGCACCTAAAGGTGGAAGTATTGCCGACAGCTTGTCCATCGTTTCAGTCATGAGGTGGGGGCTGGGGAAGGAGCGTTGATATTTCAGTAGTGCACACAAGCATATATATGCGTGCTTCACACTAAACCTAATCCAGACTGGGACACCACTTGCTCAACTCACTTATTTAAACCAAACGGTCTATCAAAAGCACCGTTTTGCCAGGCGAAACAGAAGGAGGTGTTGTTGAGCGTGTTGAAGAATGTCTGCTCTTGGTTAAAATCATACCCACAGCGGGTAAGGGTACCTCTGGCTCTGAAGCTGCCTTTAAAAGAGTGAACCATTTAGCTCCCTTTTTTGATCACTTTGAAGCTCACTTTTTTTGTTCAGTAGTCATTTTAACACTTTAAATTGAGCAAACTTGTACAGGCTTTCTTGTAACAAGATTATATAGAATCTGTGAAAGCTAAAACAAGAATCCAGAGTTTGAGTTCTTATTCATAAAAAATGCTTCTGTCTCCCTTTCAGATTCTTGGAATGAAACCAATCCAAGCTTGTATGAGATTTAGTGGTAATGCATGATCTTCTTTTGTAACTCTTGAATTATGTATTTGATAATAATGTAAAAATGTACAGTATTGCTGTTGCTAACAAACTCAGAGTTGATTGCCTATAAATATTTTGGTTATTTTTTTGGTCACACACATTTGAGCTGTTCAGTAGTGCCAGACAGATTTTTTTTTTTTTTTTTTTTTTTAAAAAACAGCATTTGTTGTATAAATCTCTTCAGTCTCTATGCAACCTTCGGAATGAAGCTCTAGTGCTTAGTTTGACTTCTACTCCCTTTCACATAGAAATGTTCTGTGAATTGTAAAGGCAAATGGAAAACACTTCAGTTATGCTACAGGGAACAACTGTAGTAAACAGGCAGTGGTATGGCTTCAGTCTTAATGAAATCTGACACTAAACTTCAACAGAAAGGGTCTGTGTAAAAATCAGAATAGGAAGGCAAAAGCTGCTTCTACTACCTATCGATTTAAAAGTAGAAGCATTTTGGTTTTACATGCGTGTCTATTTAGATGGGCCAAACCTATTTCATACAGAGCAGATTTGGGATTTGTCTTACGCCATAAATTCTGTACAACGGATCCAGATTTGGCTCTCCAGAGGAGAAAGGGAAGAGACAGGTTCGCATCTGCAGTTCTCAAAAAGTCTAGTTTGTAGCGCTGCTTTTCCTGGCTGTTAGGTTTTGAGATTATCATGAGTTAGATTATGGTGGTATCAAATAGAAATAGCCTTAAAGTTTAAAATGAGGTGGAGCCAGAATTAAGTGAAATGGATGTGCTTTTAAACACGGCAAGAAACACTGAGGTATTGCAGAGAGGCTGTTAAAGTGAAAAATCTTATTGTGGTGCTTACTGCACCCCTGACTTAGCCTAGCATTGGTCTGTTAACAATGTGCTGTGAAAAAAAAAAAACCTGAGAGGCAAACACTTGGTTTATTTACCAACATGGTTTGTGAAGTGAAAACTGAAGGGGTTGGGGGTGGGGGGGGCAAATTAAGTTGTAAACATTTTGACCTGCTTGCATGGATTTTCTTTAAAGATTGATGTAAGAATTTTGACTTTTTATATTTGAGAAATACCAGAATAAAATCTAAATTAGTCCTGTGGATGATGTAGTCATACCATTGCAAATATTGTGAAAGAAGTGTTTGTGCAAGCGTCTTCAATCCCATCTAAAATATACTTAGTTTCTTCTAATGTCTCCTACTTGTCTCATCCTCACACTCCTGTGGAAGAGCCCTCTGAAGAGCTTACCCCAGCACAGCTGCCCTAGCTCACCGTACAGCGCTCTCCCACGTAACTGCTGCCCATGCCAATGGGATTTCTAACTCTCTACTTTTGTTATCTTTGTGCCTGCCAGTTGCAGCGTAGACATGTATTTCGTATCGGTACAGTAACGGCGAGAGCAGCTGCATCAGACCAGACCAAAGGCTCACCTAGCCCAGTGCCTGCAGGAATTAGTAACAGCAGGACAGTAAGTGTTTGCCTCAAGTGCCCCCCCCGTCTACCACCGTTTGTGGCTCAGGATCCTGCCCAGCCAGAGGTAGTTTCTTTGTGCTGTTACAAGGAACAGATTTCTTTTCCCTGAACTTGACACCGCGCACACACCTCCCCCGTGGAAGACCTGTGTCTCCAATACCCACCCCAGCCTGGCGAGCACTGCCAGGGCTCAGCCTGCTGCTGCAGACCCCCCTCCTCTTGCCTTGTTTTTTGAACCTGCTTCCTTCCACAGTGTTTTGACAGCAGTTACTCTGTTCCCCCTCTCTGTATGACTTCTAACAAGTAGACAGTTACCACATGTCTTCTTCTCCAGATTTAAGAGGGTTTTACTGCAGTTGTGTCTGGCTCCTATCAGAATATCTCCCATGCATCATCTTGAAGCACACCAGTAGGGACAGAGCATGTGTCAAAGCACAACACACAGAGGGAAAGGCAATATACGATTGTTCTGAGCCTCAGAAGATTATAAGAATCTTCAAGCTTTAAGTTGAATGTGTTTGGGTTTTTTTTTTAAACTTACCCTCTTACTTTCAACCCTGTTCCGGCCTCAGTACTGCTGTGGCATTAAGCTCGGCACTGCATGCTCAGCTCCGGCGATGGAGCCAGCGCTGTATCCACGTTAGGAGGACAGTGCTCCACACAAGGAACGGTATCGCCTCTGAACCTGCAAACTCAGCAGCCACAGGCCCGTCCCTGCTTGTGGCAATCTGAGTGCTACGGGCTACGCACCACCCAGAACCGTGCTGTCGGACACTTTTCTGTCCCTAAATAGGCAGGAAATGCTGTTCAGAGAGCTAGTTTAGGAAGGCTGGAGACCACTGGATGAGCCTGCTCTATGACCAGCTAATATTTGCCTGACGGCCCACGCTGAACTCCACGCAGCGCTCAGTGGCAGCACTGGTTCCCAGCAGCCTTCCCCCATCCTTTGTTACCATCAGGTCTGACGGATGAACAGTAGGAAGCAGCACACACAGCCATGCATGCTGCTGCCCAAAGACCGTCGCCTCGCGCGCTCACCCTGCCGTTGGCTTACCTGTGGCCTGGTGCCCGTTACATCCAGCCAGGCTCTGACAAGGCCCTTGTCCTAAGGGACTTTTGCTGCCATTCAACTGCTTAATAGTCCTAAGCACTTCCCGCTTTCCGGGTATGCCGCTAGCACAACCTGTCGTTGAATAACGCAGGCAAACATCCACAGCAACTGAAGAAAGGAAAAATACCATCAGAACCATGTTACCATGTCTTACTCTTCTGCGATCAGCCCACCTTTAATAAGTGTGCATGGGGCACAAGACCGCAGACACCCCTCCATAAATTTATCAGCACCCATCCCAAGCCTTCAGTGTCACCGGCAGTAATAAGGAGTAGCTGATGGGAAAACCACAGCAGCAGTACTTCTGAAGGCACAGCAGGCATTCGGGCCGAGACGAGCACACCTACAGCAAGCAACAACCGAACACGGCACATGAAATCTTTCGGATTTGTAACTCACTGACCTCGCAAGCCTGCCTACAGAAATCATGGGCATCTGAACTTGGGTACCTGTCGGGCAGGGAGGTGCAGATTAGGCCCGAACCAAAAATACTCCTTCACAGCAGCTCTGAAGACAAGAGCCCAGCCTACACCAGAGTATCTGAAACACAATTTTGCAAGAAGTACTCCAGTCAGAGACGAGTTTCCTATAGGAAATAATTTATATTTTCCTTCTTAAAAAATAAAGATCTTTCTGTTACATGCCACACTTGCATTAATCTCTTTATCTGGGAAGGCTGACGCGGTGTGATACGCAGAAACCGCAGGTACTATACCTCCCAGCGCACCCTACCTCGAGGAGGATTCTCAAGTATCCAGTGTCTCGGCGATGGGCTGATCAAGGGTGACAACTCCTTAGCAACAAACCGAGCTCCCCAAGTCATCTTAGGGCAGCATTCCCTTTCCTAACACAGGTCATGCAGCGGGTAGTGTTCAGCTGACAGCTTCCACCACCCCCCTTCAAATCAGAGCAGATTTTATCCTTAGTTTTCTGCCCTGCAGACAAATAGAGAATAGCCTACGTGCTCACCTAACCCCTTATCCTAAGTAAGTAAGTGTTGAGGGGAGTTTACAAAAGCAAACACCACAGATAAAGCAGTTACAGTGCTTGATGCCACTCTTCTAATGTACTGCAGTGCGACATCATAACCAGTAGGTATTATTTGCTTTAAAATCTTCCTGCCCACTTTGACAGGAAAAGTTGCAATACGCGGTACGAAATCCATCGCAGCAGACGTAATTATTAACTTTGCGCCATGCTCATAATGTAACATGGTTTAGCAAAGCTTAATACGGGTATCAGTTTGATTGCACTAGAAATTGTCCAAACTGTGCACTTAAGTAGCGAAAAGTCTTGTACTAAAGCAAGCAGATTTAAACACGGGCAGGCAAAAACCAACAGGCATCCTCCGAGCTTGCGTACCAGAGCAGTCCCCTCTGATGGCTTTAGGACAGAGGGGTTGCTCTTTCCTCCCCATACAAGGGGGGGACGGGGGAACCCCACAGCATTTAGGAAGTGAGTATGAGAGAAGGCCTCAATGTTTATCTTCCTCAGATGTTAAGAACTGTTGGGAAACTGTATTGCACACTGATGGCAGCCCACTACAGTGAAATGAAGCTCAGTGCCTAGGTAATGAATAATCACTCTTCCTTTTATTTCAGTGTCATATTACATTACAGTCAAGACATGTTATTGACAAAACCTACCAGACATTTTACTTTAAGAGTAACCCTCAAAAAACCCAAAAATCCCAAGAAGGAATGTACATAAATCAAGATGTCACAATTGTTTATGTTACTAGTCCATTAAGACACTTCACAATAATCTCAATGCGTTGGAAATAATACACTTTCTTGAAAGCTATAGAAGCAACGTTTCACTCGGCTTAGACTAAACTCAGCTAAGATACAAAAAAACTGTTGTATCAGTTCCCCGTGAGAATACACTTCACACCCACGACAGAACATGGCGACACGTTGAGAGACCACCACTGAATGGTTATGCAAAAAGAAAAGCGCCTTCCAAATCCTCCTCTTGATCTAAAGGAAACTACTGCAGAAGTATTTCGCACGTGTGGTTTCAGAGCCCCTGTGATAACCCAGGCCCAACAGCTACACCGTTACGATCCAGACGCTAAGGCATAAAATGCAACGCCACCACTCTTGCTCAGAATTTCAAGACATTTGACACGCAGCACCAGGAATGCTAGAGGAAACCTGTTTATTTTAAATTTGCTGTAAATTTATCCAATGGACATCCACTAAAAACGGAGATAAAACTAATGCTCCCTAAAAGACAGCTGCATTTGCTAACCAGCTGTAACGGTAGATGGAACGTAAGTAACTTTGAGTTTCAGATAATGGCTGTGAATAAACACCTGCTTAACTGAGGAAAAGGTTATATCTAACTAGCTTCGAAGAATTTAGCCTAAGAGTTTCCCACATTTTTCAGCATAAGATAGAATGAAATTCCCAGCTTGGCTTCACACAGGGCTCTTAAATCAGGTTTGAAAGTTAAATACGTATTAAATAATACGCATCATCAACTTTAAAAGGATTAAAACATGCCTGAATAGACCCCACAGCAAACAAATTCTAGTTTTTAGGAAGCCCATTTAAAATGTCCTTCATTACAACTATCATTTGAAAATACTCTAAAGAGTTCAAAATACAGTATTTTACCTATCCTTTTACACCATTAATTTCAGATACACCATCACTATGGACTCATACGTTCAAACTCAGACAGCACGGACTTCTGTAATAAAATCTCAAATTTGTTGAGATAGTTAAAAAAAGAACGCAGACACGTACTGGCTACTGGGTACTCACACAGTTCTATAATCCACTTTATTCAGTCACTAGCAAATGGAGGCAGAGGATTTTTTTCCTCTTAATATATTAACAATATTCCATCAAGAACTTACTCAGTTTTAGTTACACCCTCCGATTAGCTGCCAACTCTAGCTGAGTTTTAAGCCCTGAAGGTACAAATACCTAGCCATCTGCTTAAATGACCTCGGGTCTGGATTCATCCCACCTAGATTCAAGTTAAACTGTGTAAGTGCCAGCTCAGGGCCTGTTTCTCTACCAAAGGAAGGGAAAGCCACTTTCAAAGGGGGTGCGTAGGTGGGTCTGACTGTCCTCTGGGGCCGGCGCTTCTCCTTGGACTACAGAGCTGAGGAAAGCTGTGTACGTAGTATAAGGTCAAGCTTTAAGAGGTAGGTGAAGTGAATCCAGGGTCTATCGCACAGCTCGCGTATTCTCAACGGCCTGCCGCAGAAGTTTCCCACGTTAACAGCACGTATGGGATGCACGCCAGCTAAACCCAAACACACGCTCATTTCTAACGAGAAGGCAGGGTTAAAGGTGCTTACCCACTCTGAAGAACAAACCGTTTATTGCAACTTTGGCTTACATTCAACACAGAAACTACTTTTAAAACAGTTGTGGTGTTTTGTTTCTTTTTTTTTTTTTTTTTTTAATAGCTCAGCCTGGTGAAAAAGTTGAATACTGAACCAAGTTTCAACCATGTCACGAAGATTACTTTGAGGGACAATACCGGTTACTAACCACTGAAAGCACTGTCTGTTGGAAAACAGTAGTTTTAATAGATATTCTTCATCTTACATAAGAGCACAATAAATACACCACATTCTATAGAAATTTCAGATGACACTAGAGTAAGAAGAGGTGAAAGAGGGAGAACACCAATAGACTACAGAACCATACCCCTGAATTGCAGGACAAAACACTCCCCACTGCAAGTGCTGCAAGCTGTCATTTATACATTTCAGGCTGGCCTCGCCAAAAGCTCTTAAGGTTTGGGGGTTTTTTTTGCCCCTTTTTTTTGTGAGGGAGAGGGCTTGGGGAAAGGAAGAGAATAGGGATACAAGAAATTAAGGGAAGCAATAAGACAGGTTCCCAGAAAAGATGCCGGACTCCCAGACAAGATGCATACACAAAAAACAAGGATGAGAAGGAAGTTTTTAATCACTTTCCTTCCCTCCACTAAAGAAGCTTTTTTTGCTATTTAAGCAGACCAGTTGCTCAAGCAAGTAGCTTAGTAAGGCTTGTAGAAAAAAAAAAAAAAACAGTGGTGTGAGGCGCTAGCTGTAAGTGGTTAAGCAAACGTCAGTCAATACACAAGCTGGCTATAACAGTGGTTCTACACACTGGTATTTCATGTTAATTGAGGGCAGGAATTAAAGAAGGTAGAAAACTGTGTAGCCTAACATCTGATGACAATCAGCAAAGAGAAGTTATGCAGATACTCATAATTAGCGCTGTCATTTGCTCTCAACCTCCTACTTGATTATGGTTATTTCCATGAGAATGCATATCAATGCATTACTATAATTACAGTTACAATGGTTACATCAGAGACTTGTTTCTAAAAGTCACTCCAAATGCAATTTCATATTGAATTGGCCGGGTAAGGTCACCCACGTAACACAAGCTAATTAAAAAAGTCAGCAAACAGAAGCAAAAAAATCTTGTGAATTCCACCTCTTTACTGTTTAATCTGTCAGACTGGTGAAGACAAATTGTCAATTCTGGTTTCAATCTTTTTTTTTTTTTAAATACGATTGTCACATTAGAGAAATGAAAACACAGCAAAATAAACTGTACAAAGGCAAAGTAGAATAACAAAAAATATTTTACTAAAACATAAGATTTACAGGAGATTTTCCAGACAAGCCATACAAAATGGTCACAAGCTTTTTCTTGGAGGGATTTTTCTACACTTGACAGCAGAATCACAATATTATTAGTGAAGGTGATGGATGTTTAATGTTCCCATTTTTTGTTCAAACAATGAAGCTTGTCCATCTACAGCGTCTAAGTTAGACTGGGCTAGAGGGTATATTCTAAAGTATAACTGGTTAGCTGCTTTTACCAATGCAATTAGCATCACCATAAAAAGGGAGGAGGAGCCCACAAAATTAAAACAAAAAGCCCCACAGCTAACCCTGCCTACCTTCATTCACAGTGCTGATACTTAAACCATGATGGGAAAAATGATTAAAAGCAGAAATGTGCTGCTGCTTTTAAACAATTTCACAACAATCCAGATGATACTTCTAGCCTCTGCTCATGCGGTACAATAGTGTTTAGGACAAGACACAGATTTGCTAATGTGCATTTAATCACCAAAGGACTGAAGATGTCTGGGCTTTTATTCTGTAATGTTTCTAAGACTGTGTCCATTAAATGCAAACAAAAAAGGAAGAGGTCTTGGCAGAACAGGAGAAGTGATGCACACTTGATGTTCAAAGCGCATTTAAATATTATTCATGGCATATAGCCTAGTCCATGCTCTGGCTGTAAAGAAAAAGAAACACATTTAAGAAAAGATATATTTTGCAGGCTTTATTAAAGTCATTTAAAACACTTAT
Source organism: Nipponia nippon (assembly GCF_047370975.1). Classification (NCBI taxonomy): domain Eukaryota; kingdom Metazoa; phylum Chordata; class Aves; order Pelecaniformes; family Threskiornithidae; genus Nipponia; species Nipponia nippon. Next base: position 50,690,820 of record NW_028262347.1, read on the forward strand.
TTTTAAAGATCACTTTTATATCGCTGCTGCAAGTATAAAAAAAAACATATCAGTGCTGAGATTTTAAGTGCAATTTTGAACTCCTGTAATACACAAAAGTTGACAGCTGCTGAAGTGGCTCGACTGCAGGGGATCCAAAAGTGAAGAGGCATAATGTAATAATTATTTCAATCCATTACAGCCTGCCACAGAAGCAGGTATGGAAGAGAGGTACTTTCTGAAACTAGATAATCTGTTCCTTTACAGAAAAAGTAGTGGTGTGTACTTTATTTTTCCACGAGTCCAAATTAGACATGCTCGCAATTTAGGAACATGAAAACTCAAGATAAAACAGATCAAGAGAGCGCTTTTCTTCCATCAGGCCTCACAGACTTGAAAATAGACCACCGCAGGCACATTCAGGGTACTTGGACTATGACTGCATGCAGAAATTGTTTCTGCAAGTTGCAGACATAAAACAAGAGGTCAGGATTTATATCCCCCGACCAGTTAGTAATCAGCTACTTCCTAAAGCCAGGAAAAAAAAGTGTAAGACATCACCTGTTTCTATGGCTTGGGCTTCATTGGTCTTCCATTGCTCAGCTACATCATTTGCTAGTGGATCATCTGGATTGGGAGCGCTTAACAAAGCCTGGATTGATAGCAGAACTGTACGAATCTGCAAAGCTGGGGACCATTTATCTGAAGAGACATTTATACCAGTATGAAACATCACACTCATCACAGTCTACAGAAAGAGCAAATTTTCCTCTCCCAGATTAAAAAATAAGCAAGGTATTCTTTAAACAAATGAAATCTCTCTTTAGGGTCAGTCTACAAGTTTCTGTACTTAGTAACGTCAAAAGAAAGAAAACAAGGTAGCACTTACCTTTCAAAATATCTAAACATATTCTTCCCAGCTTGTCTACATTAGGATGATAAATTTTGGTCATGAAACGTACTTTAGGAGCTGCCATTGGATATTCTTCTGGAAGGAATAGTTCAAGTTTAAATGTCCCACCCTCAAAGGGGGAATCCTGTGGACCTGCAATGACCACGTGAAAATAACGTGCGTTGCTTTCATCTGGCTCCGCTTTTATCCCAGGGACTGGCTCTGCCAGCAAGCGCTGGGTTTCCTAGAAGAAAAAGAAGAGGCAACGTAACAACTACAACCCATTTAAAATAAACATGACCTGTACAAACTATTTTAAAAACAACAAATATTCATTATGAGTTGTTTGCCTACATCCACAGAAATTACCATGTTAGACAAATATCTTGAAGTCAAAGAACACCTGCAGAAAGAAGATGAGGATGTGGTAAACTGGTACGCATCTCCTGTCGGATCCCTCAACTGTTGTAATAGCGTGTGCTTCTATAGCTCAAGATAATAGATAATAATTAAGCTGTCCTCAATAAATTTCTTAACTTTTGATTAAACTAGTGCCAAACTTATTTTTCAATATACTTAAAAGCACTTTAAAGAATACCAAAGTAAAAATAGCAAAACCATTTGCCATTGTACCTTAAACAGAAAATCCCATAAGTGAAAAACCAAAAGGGCCAATCGCTCACAGAAAAGTGCTCAAGATTCACTCTAGCAAGAGTGGACTGGTTTATGATGATGAACATTTGTACTGGAATTAGATTCAACTTTGAAGAATTCAAAGTACTATTCTGCTGCAACACTAAAGGTGTTTATAAGGACGTTTTATATATTTATATGTATATATGCATACATAGCGTTGGTGCGAGCCAACATACGACCATGTTTAAAGTCACCCTAACAAACAGTAGGAGACAGGCAAGTTGTTCTGTAAAATTAGGGAAGCCTGGTTTCCCGCAGAGATCTGTATTCTTTGTTGCTCAATTCTTCTGCCCGCAGCACCGATCCTACTACAGACACCACGCTGTGAACACAGCTAAGAGCTGCCCACGTTCTAACCATCCATCCTGCTGATGCGCTGAGCGGACAGAGCGACCGAGTCCCGTACATTTTTCCCTCTCCTCTGCTGTCAGCCGTCGCAAGTCTTACAGGCACCATTCTGCTCCTTCTTAGAGAAAAGAACCCAAGGCCAAAACGGGCAACAGGACACTAGGCAGAGACAAGAAGTCCTGACGAAGCCTCGTTTCCTCAGGTAATTTTAGCCCCATTTCCTGCTTTTCCTCTAGCTTGTTTTTACTAGGTACAGTCAATTTTTTCACCATCTTTCTGTGTTGGCTTTCACAAACAAAAATTATCCCATTTCTACTGAAGAAAAATGGTAGCTTGTAGGTGTAATATTAATTTATTATTCTAGTTCTATAGCATATTTATTCTGCGTGTCTACACTAGCAACGATACAAGCACAAAATAGATTACCTCTACTTGGCTTAATACAATCTTCAAACATAACTGGACTGTTACAATACTGGCATTTTGTAGAAATAAATTCACACAGCATTTAAGCGATATGGCTGTCTTGATGCAGTTAAATAACACCTCACTTTAGCAAAAAATAATCAAATACATGATCTAAAGACATGAAGTCACCGTAATTAATGCCAAAATCCAGTTATTCACCTCAAAATTGTCAATGTCCTACAAATCATAATATCGAAATTATTACTATGTACATACACAAACATAAAAGTAAATCTATCTGGTCTAATTCCGTGTTGTTACCACATATCGCCTACTTATCTGCATAGGCATTAGCAGCTAATGCCACTTCTACACCTTCCTGGGGGGACATCCAACCTTCTTAGTGCTGTCTACACTCACTTCTGCAAGTATATTTTTTTTAAATTATACACATGAATTTATAACATACTCAGAATTTGTGTTCTACAGTAACTCTGTAGAAAAGCAGTTATAACAAATGCTAAAGCTCTAGTTCAGTGGTATGAAAGTCAGTGAGTAAGAAACTATAGATTATCCCTGTAAATGCATAAAACATTCTCCATTTATTTCAGCAAGGTTTCAGTGTAAGTGCTGCCGCAGGTAAATGGGACAATCTGGATTTCCACCTATTAAGGGTCATATACTTCTTACAGTTTGACAGTTTTGGCAGAGGAAACAGTGTCTTATGCCAAATACGAACTAATACAGCAAGCCAACTTGAAATTAAAAAAGAAAGAACTTAACAAAAAGACCCAATTTTTAAACTTCTTCACAGCTGCTACCACCTGGACTTTGCCAGATACACACTAGTAGGCAACTCATGGGTTTGGTTCTTACGGGCATGCTCAAATTTAAGACTTTTTTTTTTTAAATAAGGATAACACATTTTAATAGCTGGGCTGATCTCAGCAGTCCCTAGCCCCCACTCAGTCATTCTGGTCCCCAGGCTGCCTCCCTAGTTACGCCAGTATGCTGACTGTAACCATACTGGGCAGCCAATCCTGGCTTAAAATAACCCAGAATCAGCAGTTCTCTGGCAGCAGCATCAGCACTTCTACCTGCCAGCATAACTGAGGGAGCAATGCCTGGCTGCGAGCGGCACATTCTGCCACTAAAAACCATTTGTCAATAAACAATGAGAGAGCCCGTGTATGAGAAAAATTATTCTTTTAATTGAGGTACTGCATTAGACTGAAGGGGCTATATATACCACTGCTAGCATGTCATCATGTTCAGGTAGCCCTTTATGCCTCTCCATTACGTGGCCACAGTTATCTTGCCATAAAACACCACAGAAAAGGGGAGTGCAAAAAAAAAGCATTTATGCTGCATATAGCTACACTAGTGCTGAGGCTACTCAGGACCCACACAGGCCCCCTGTGGAACATGAATATTAGATGAAAAATGCTTTAAGCAAGCACGCCTCGCTTCCTGCACCGTGCATGGAGCTCCACCGCTATCGGCATAATTGAAGCGGTTTTCAAACAGAGATGAGGAGGAAGACCTGCAAGAAATCTGTGACGGAATCGGTTGACATTCATCTTTCACACCTGCCAGGCTCTGATGCAGCCATCACGCTGCGAGAGCAAGCACCAGGCTAAGCTTCTCTGACACAGACAAAAATGACAGGTCGTGACTCCTGTGAACGTACATCACTACCGTTTTATGCAAAAAGCTGAGAAGCATCTTCAGTTCAGACGAGGCATCTTTTTAAAACCGTATAACACAAACAAGCTTGTTAGACTGTGAAAAACACAAGAAAGACGCGATATATTAAAAGAATTTGAAATGTTTGTACTTAAATACATCAACACCACCTGCTAAATTCTGACAGTAAATAAGGCTTTTGCCCTTCAATTATGAAGAAATTTATAATATCTTCAAATATTTTGGGGGAAACCATGGAAAAGGAACAAAAAGGGAGAAATTAATCAAAAAGTTACGGTCTAAGCGTATAGTAGGCTTAAACATACAAGTAGGTCCAGTTCTAAGGTGATAGCAGGGACTTGACTTCCACATTTTACAGTAAGATGGCCAGTTAAAGACATGCTGATACTAAAATCAATTTGATTTGCCATGAGACTTGGATAAATAAGTCATATTTGAGAGAAAGAATTGTCACTATACAGGGCAACACTATGCACCAGATCAGGAAACTGAACTGCTTAAAGATTTTTTTTTTCCTAAGTGTATATTACCAAAAAAAAAAAAAAAACCAACAACAACAAACATCAAACCAAACACAAAAACAAACAAACAGAAAACCAAACCACCCCGCAAGTCACCCACAAGAGACTCAGGAGATGTGGATTCAGTCTACAAACAAGGAAATGTTTAATTACATGTTGATCTTAGTTTGTTATTTTATACTACTTTCCCCAGAGGATGGTTACCCAATTAAAAACAGTCTTTCAAACATGTTAAAATAAATAAATAAATCACTTCTAATTAAACTTTTCACTTCCCACCTTTTTTAACTAATCAGGAAGATCAAGCACATGCAATACTTCACTTTCCAGTATCTTCTTAGGCAAAAATCTTTCTAACAGGTTTTTAGCTGAGGAAGTAGGGTTTGTGCAATCTGTTCCTTTCTCCCCAAAACCGCCTTTGTCCAATTTCAACTTCTCTGTACATTTTGTAAAGCTGTCAGTGGCTAAGACAGAAACCAAGCTCAGTGCTACTGAAGAGAAAGACATAAAGAACTCTGATATTACATGCTGTTTGGCCAGTTTATTCCAACCAAGTATGTACTATTCTTGCCTCGCGAAAAATCCTGCCAGTAAGGATAAAAAGAGCTGGGACACCCAAATATTAATATGCTGAAGAGGAAAAAGCACAAATTCACCAGGTTCTGCTGCTCACAATAAATGTTTTTACAGTAGAGCAGTTAATTTTGTCTTCATGGGAATACAAGTTTCCATCAAAGAGGCGTTCCAGAGCAGCACTTTATAGTGTTTCTTATTTGCTCTCTGTTAGCATATTGAAGTAAGTTTCACAGAAGAGATTTCAGGACACGTTTTGAGCTCTAAAGCACTTAATGAAGTATCCCATGCTGCCATAGGCAGTTATTTCTATTTGTCATACTCTGCAATGTTTTTAGATTGACCTCTCTTCTCACTCCTGCTTTTACTCCACTTTTTCCAGTTCCAAGTTAATGTCATAACTTCCATTGACTAAAGAAAATTAACAAACCCAAAATGCAGATACATGCCAGTCAGTACCTTAAAAACAAAACAAAAAAAAAAACCTACACACAAAATCAGAACTGGCTACGCTCCCCCCCCCCTTCATCTTTCTTATTTTTAATTAAGTGGTTAAAAAACATAGAAGTGTTGAAGGTGTTTTGACAAGCACAAGCAAAGCTTTTCTTATTAACGCAGGTGGCCTGAAGTAGAGTGACAGATGATAGGGATGGGACAGATGGTGTAGCTGACATTCTGCATAGCTATTCTTCTATGAAGACATTAAATTGAAAACTAATTGTACCCAAGGGGGGAGAAACCCTCAACCTGTGAGGACAAGATGCCTCAGGAAGAGAGCGCGCTGTGATCTTTAGAAGAGACCAACAGAGCAGGAGGTGGGGGTGAGAGGTTTTTTGGGTTGCCAAGAGTGAGAGAAGCCACGCAAACACAAGAGATCAATTTGCAGGGGGTTATGTTTCATTCTTTGAGCTTTTGCTCGGTTATCCTGCTTTCAGTGGAAGGAAAGAAAAGTTACTGAAAAACAGACACAACCACCAGGATTCTCCTGGTTCATACACCCAGAACAAGACAGGGCCCTTCTTTAAGAAAGTAAACTGAACAACCCAGAAGATGCTTCCATACAGACATGCACGAAAATCAATTGTTAGAGCACATGCAGATATGAACAAGCATACAAAGAAGGAATCCATTAGAAATATACTATTCTAATCACTTCCAGTCTTGCAGAAGTGTTTGTAAAAGCCTCAAGCTGCCAAGACCTCAGTCAACCAAAAAAAGATTTCTGTATGCTACATTTTCGGAAACAAAAAGCTACTTCAGAAGTCTTACTTGCTATCAACAGACTAAGACAGGATCAGACAGTGGCATATTGGCAAATAACTACAATGAGAACACTCATGTATGCACGTATTGGGGGGGGGGGGCGGGGACGACACACAACCAAACATTATTTCTTACAGAGCAGAGCCACTGCAGCTGAACAGAAACCTCTAAAGCTTCACCTGTCTGACACAGACCACTCCAGTAGTGAAAGAAGAAATCGTTGCATGGGATTAGACAATTTTTAAAGCTTCTTTGAAAGGAGTACTATATTCTTTGCTTGGAAAAATAATTGCAATTCCATTCCCTGTGCTATGGCAGTAGTTAATCACCACAAATTTCACACTGCCTGCCAAGGGATGGGGCTAAAAAAGTTAAGAACAAATCAATATCTAGCACCTACAAAATACAGGAACTTTAAGGCGACTGTATGAAGGCCATTAGAATTTAAGAAAGAAGCTTGCTTGCAGAGTCAGCACAAACTAGCTCAAAGAAGAAATCCAAGCTTCATGTCTTCAGCCAAATTTGCTTTGCTTAGTAATTCAGCTGTCTGCATGTTCAGTTTCCTGATGCCCGAGTTTTCTTATTTCATATGCAATATTACTGCTATACAGTTACCTTCAATAAGTAGAAAATTCTGCATATTAGTCCACAAGTTAAATACAGTAGTCTTTACTGAGATGTTACAATTGAAGGAACACACTTTTTGACAGAATTAACATGGTCTTCTGCTCTACACAATCCTTTAATACCAACTGTGAAACCACCTGGTGAAATTCATAAAATCCTTTAGAACAAAGGGAGCTTAGAGAAATCCCAACACCTTACAAAGCCTGAACATTTTAAGCTGATAAATGAGCAGCCACTGGGGAAAGGAAGAAAAAAGCTGTGCTGCCTTTCCACTTCAGCCTATTATGCACCTTCACTTTTGCCTGTGCAGCTCTCCCTCAACCTCGTGGTGAAACATAGCATGTAGCCCACCTGGAAGTAAAAAAGAAAAAAAAAAAAAATCATGCAAGAGAGAAGAGTCCCTGATGCAGTTCACCACATGTCCACGCAAACAGCTGTGCCAACAAGAAGGAGGGTGCAAACACATGCTGTCAGAAGGATGGGAGAACAGACTGCTCCTTTTGGTTAAAGGGCTGGTTTAAAGAGTTGAGACTACAGCATTAATCACAGCGAGATATGAACATAACAGATTACTATTCTCTAACCAACCTAAAAAGGAAATGCAGAGGCTACCTCCTCATTCCGAAGGAAGAAGCTTAACTACCAACAGGGCTAATTTCAGTAACAGATGGTAAACTGCTAAATTAAAGTCTTCATCCATCTATAACAGCCTTAAACACCAAAGAGTCTGTATATCTTCTTACTCATTATAAACAGTTATCTAGCAACCTTTTATAGTGTTGAGACTACAGAAAAGCATCCTTATGACTAGCAGCTTTATGCTAGGACCTTAAAAAGAGACAGATAACATCATTAAGACTTTCAGAGGTCAACGTAGCTGTGATAAAATTATTCTGAAACTTCAAAACAGAAAACAGTAATAAGGCCTCTTACACAAAGAGAAAACATTGCAGGTCTTAGAGCTGTTAAATATTTAAAATGGCACAATACCACATCTTTATGCAAAGATGCATTCTCAGGGGAATGATTCTTTCCTTGTATTTTCAGCAGCACATTTACTAGCTCAATTCTCTATGCAGTAGTCACGTAATTTACTTTCAGCATCACGTACTAAGATGGAGGTTATAACCCTACAACTTTGTCAGGCCAAGGCAAAGTACAAGCCCTCTCCAATCTACTTCAGACAGTGAAAAAAATGTAGGCAATATCCACCTTTACCCGTAAGGTCAACTAACCCTAGGTGGCTTTATTCTGAACAGATCAGGGAAGACAGAGGATGGATGGGTATCTTTGTCCTAGTAAGACTTAATCTGCAACAGGAATTACAGCTCACCTCCCAGTGCCTATTGCTGCCCCCTTGCCAGAAATCACCATCCTGCACATCTACTGAGAAAGGAAACCCTGTCAGCATTCCCAATTCAACTAAAGAAAAGTGAGCTGAGGTCTCTTAACTAGATCTGTAACCCAAAAAATGTTGACTGACAGCATATAAACTCTGCTGCCATCTAGCAGAGGACAGCAACTTCCAACAGAAACTGATGAACAGCTGGCACTGGCTGTGGGTAAAAACATCTTCCACCACTATGAACGAATGAAACCTGCACATCTCTTGGTACGTGTCTTCCATAAGTGCTACAAGCAAGGGTCTCCAAACAGCTGGCTACAAAACAAACTTCTTTGGTAGCCTTGGCCATTTATAAAAGGTACAATAGGATGCAACACTGCGAATAGTGCCAAGATGGCCTAAAAGAAAGTTACTGGTAAAATGAAAGAGGCATCCAGATTGAAAGAAATACACACCAACTTGCCTCGCTTCTTTGGGACATAAAAGTTGTATTTGGTATGGTCTAATTTAACTGCATAACCATCTAGGCATATGTACAGGGTGTAGGTGTCGAGGTATTGGCAGCAGGGGGTCTGTAGGGGTGAACTCTGTGGGAAGAGGCCAGGGGCTGCACCATGCCAGATGCAGCCAGCTCCACCAAACCTCTCACAGGGCACAGCTGAGCCCATCAGCCAAGCCGGCAGCACATCTGAGAAAATGTATTTAAGAAAGGATAGAAAACATCACACAGAGAAAAGGGGGGGGGGAGGGGGGAAGTGTAAGCAAAACTAGGGTGAACACCAAGGTTAGAGACGGAGGGTGAGGAGGTGCTCCAGAGATTCCATGTAGTCCACGGAGGACCAGAGTGGAGCAGACATCCACGCTGCAGCCCATGGAGAGGACCACGCTGGAGCATGGGAAAAGCGTGAGGAGGAGGGACCAGCAGAGAAAAGGTGTTATGGACTGACCACAAACCCTCATTCCCCATCCCCCTGCAACCATCAGGGACAGGGAAAGTAGGAGTTGGGCTTGAAGGACTGAAGTTGAGTGTGGCAAAAGGGGGGCAAAGGTGGTGTTTTAATTTTGTCTCTGTTTCTCATCATCCAACTCTATTTTACTTGGCAATAAATTAATTTTCCCCAAGTGGAGCCTGTTTTGCCTGTGATGGTAATCGGTAAGTGATCTCCCTGTCTTTGTCTTGACCCATGAGCTTTTCAATCTTATTTTCTCCCCCTGCCTTGTTGAGGTGGGGAGAATGAGAGAGCGACTGCATGGGCATCTAGCAGCTGGCCAAAGTCAACCCACTACAGCATAAATCACAAGGTAACTTTTAATCTGAAATGTGTTTGAACTGTTGTATCCAGAAACACTTTTAGAGAGGATGTGGTAGACAGTTTCAGACTCCGCAGATGATATTACAAATTATAGAGTTTTTCAAAAAGAGATGACAGACTTAAAATTAAAGCCACCAGCTCCATTTGCTGCTACGGTTGAAATGATAACACTTATCACTTGGAGGGTACCACACATACCAATTTATGTGGGAGAAGATGTGATGAGGAAAAAAAGAGATATCTTTCAGTTTAACTGATTGCTCACCAGTCTCTTCAATATTTGCTTCCTAGGGGAGATCAGACATTTGCTGCCAAGTCCTCCAGGAAGATTTCTAAAGCAGATGAAAAGTCACTACATCAACAGCAAAAAGCAAAGAGATTTAAAAAAAAAAAAAGTTACACCTAAGTTCCACTCTCAATGACTAAAAATTAGTGCAAGTCCTTTATCTCATTCTTCATTGGCTTCAGCTGTTGAGTTTACAATTGAGTCAAACTGCTTTTCTCCCCACCATTTCAGCCTGGTTCTCAGTCCTTCTTGATGAACTCCACTCACACCTGTAACTACTTCCACCTCTTCCTTTCCTCGCAAAATGCAACAGTTTGCCCAAATGGGAAGCCCTAACTTCTCAGCAGCAGTGCTAATTTGTACAGTCACCATCCCATGCACCCCTTCATCAGCCCAAGCATTTACAAAGTCAAATAATAAATGAGATCACAGAACTGATTTGGCTTAAGAAATAACCTTTACTGCAGAGTTCTGAGCCAAATCAGTCCCTCAGTCCAAGTTTACCGCAGTGGCACACAAACTCTTGTGCCGGCACAGCCCAGGTGAAATCTGTTTATACAGTAAGGCAACTCAACATGAACCGCAGGCTGATCACCTTGAGAACTTCAGGTTAGTCTAACTTAACTAGGTGGCAACTTTTCCACCTCGTGCTGGCTCTCTGCAAAAACCACAGTACACCACCAACTTTAGCATTTCAATTCAGACTACATACAGCATACATTTGTTTCATACTTTTATTCTGATGGCAGGAAACCATTGCCAGCTACCAGTGCCATTATCTTCCAACTACATCTAATAGTTTGGATTCGTTTTGGGGTATGAAACCTAAACTAAAGGTTTTAGCTGCACTGGGTGAAACTTAAAGCAGCATATTGGCACACCGACAAGTTATAATCACTTGCCAAATGGCAATTCTTTCCTGTTCTGTCAGAGTGGGATAAGGGGGGAAGACCACACTGATCTCCTTCAGCAGGGACTGATAAGTTGCACACAAGAAGGTAAACCACATGCATGTTTTTGCTTTGATTTTTGAGAGGGAGGCAGTAGGACAAAGTGAAACATATCAGTCAAAACTGTCTTCTACATATAGGGATAAAGCTGCATCAGAAAACCACAAAGATTTGATTCAAAAACTTTTTGTAACAGTACATCACATTTTGGCACAAATTCTTCCAGGGTCTATCAATTCATTAGCTACAATTATGTAAAGAACTGGCTATAACCAGCATTACTGAAAATAAACTGGTTACCTAAGCAGATATCATATTGTCAGAGAGATTTCAGAATGTTTATATTAAAATTATATCACTGTAAAACAACTACATTGGAGAAAGTCTTCTGAAAATAATGTCTGCCTTTTAGGAAAAAAAGAATTAGCAATAAAGCCCATTAAACTGTAAAGCAAAGGTCAAACATCATAAATAGAAGCCTGCACTTGTGGTTTCCAGTAGCTGGCCTCCACATGAATTCTTCTCTTCCTTGCCATATAATCCCCGGCTGTCAGCATCCCACATGCCTCCGCTTCCTAGGCTCATTACTGGGCTAACGTCTCTGTACGCTAATGCTTCACGACCCTGTGGGTTCCTAGGCCCCATCACCAGCCCCAACTGTATCTACCCCCCAAAAAATAAAAAGCAAGAAAATGTTCCGAGTGTCAACATGCCAAAGGCATCAGCTGTAAAAAAGAAAGAATAGAACAGCAGAACAGTAGATTTAGAAAACATTAACTAGTACTCAATCTATGGACAATTGTCCAGCAACTTGAAACTACATTTCTGCTAAGCAAGCACCGTGAACTCTGAATTGCTCACCGTCTTCTCTCATGCACTTCTAGTTCTCCAGTTCCCATCCCCACACTAACAGCTTTAACCACTGCAAAGTCACTTACAGTGAGATGAAGACAAATGTACTCCAGGTAACAGCATCTTCCCAGAAAAAAAAAAATCCAGAATCTACCCATTCTTGGAAGACCACCTTGTTGCCAAATAACAGTAACATGGAGAGGGGCATTTTTAAGGTCAGCATCACTCTCCCCTGAGAATTACCTCATTCTCAAATTTTCCATAGCAGATTACAGGATTTTGGGACTCTGAAGCTGAGATCCTATGCAAATTCTAGAGGATTATCTATGTACTAGCACAGATCAAGCTTTTCATGGTGCATCTCCAGCTATAGTAAAGTGATGCATAACTAAAGTCACTAAGCTAATAGTGTAAACCATTCCTGTGGTTATACTGATGGAGCACATTTGCATTAGAGCCTTGCATTAACATAGAGTGCAGAGTCAACTATCAAAGTGTGGTTAAAGCAAACAATAATTCATACAGAGCTTCTGTCCAAATGCCATCCATTGCAAAATTTGCCACTTGCTTCTCCCTATTAACCCACCAGTCACATGCAACGATGAAAATGTGTTTTTGCTTTACATAAAAAAAAAATATTGATGATACACTGAAAGCCACATAAACATAACAGACAAGTACAGTATAAAACAACCATGTGCAAAGCAATAAAAAACCATTAGCATCAGTACTTAAAAAGCTTGGCATACTATGGATTTGTACCTCAAAGTTGCTCAAGTACTCTACAAGAAGGCGGTCCAAACAAGATTTTTGCCTCTAGTTGGATTATTTGCTGTTTTTTCCCCTCAGTTCTTATATTCTCTAGTGTCTACTGAATGCTTCATTAATGAAAAGGCTGTGGAAAGTTATCAGTGTCCTCTAAGATCTTTCATTACGACTCGATGCTTTCCTTTTAAAACTGGCACCTTGGTCTAACTTGAAAGCTTTCTTATTCTCTGGGCCTGAGCCTCCTTCTCAGCCTCCCTCCCACACCTCCACAAAAGATCTGTCCTGCCAAACTTCAGGCTTCCAATACCTGCCTGTACACCCCTCCCACTACCACAGCCAGCCTATGCTAGTCACCTGGCAAGAAGACTCAAAGAGGGTTGCAAAGTAGCGTACATATTATCTTCCTACCTTCCTATGTTTGTTGGGGGGCAGGAGAAGGTGGTTTTAAGAACAATACAAGAAAACCCTCTGAAAATTCCTGAAATTTTCACCCTTCTGTCAAATTTCACATTATCCACAAGATTCAAACAGCATACAAGGGGCAAAAAGACATTACAAAGACCAAATACACAGTTTCTCTGACAAATGCCAAGGAACAGCACTGTCCAGAAGTAATGTTTTCTATGCCTAACCACCAAATGCAAAATACTATGAAAAGGTATTAATTTTACCTCCAGTCTTTTTGACTTAAATTTTTTATACAGGAAATTAAAAAATGGTCAGAAATGTCAGAGAAATCAAAAAGTAATGGCAACTTAAATTTTCATGTGGAGACAGATGTCCATGCGCCAGAAGCCCATAGCTTCCAAGACGAAGTGAGAAACTTCAAGCTGGCTGCCAGTAATACTGTTTAAGAACTTCTAGAAAGTTTCAGAAGTTGCAGACTAAATATCTGATTTATATTTTAAAAAACATATAAAGCTGATTATACTGACCTCTAATACAGAACGCTGTAGATGCCTATCACCACATACACCATGAGAACCTCCATAAAAACTCCCAGAAATCTTACAATTTGAGGTAGCATTTTATAACTCAGCAGTCCAAATGTTACCCAGACTCTCAAAAAATACTGCAAGCAGGAGCTCACTGGCAGCAATGTGGAAATAGCTTCTCATGGTAAACAGCAAGGAAGGAATATCTCAGACGACACCATGCTACCATGCAGGGGAGGAAATCAAAGCCTCAGTAATTTAACACTGAAAAATTCATTAATAAAAAAAATTTGGAGGAGTCTCAGATACTGCTTCAGATGGTTTATTTCATGATATGAGCAGCTGCAGTGATTGTAATAGAAGTGCTACTAACAACTGGCTACACAGTTAACACACAGACTTGAACATCAAATTATGAATGATGAAATCACTGCAGCAGTGAAAACAGCAGAAAAAACATTTTAAAAGATGACACAAGACAGCATTGCCTATCCCATTCAGATATACCGACTGCACTTGACACAGCAATGAGGTGGTTTGAATGTCAGCCAAAAAAAAAAAAAATCAGATGAAATTCAACTCCTTACTTGACTGGAGCTACGTGACTTTGCAACACTGGAGAGAATTGGTGTCATAAGTAATTGAAAGTAAAAATCACTGGTGTTATTTATTATGTATATTGCAAAGTCTCCCTTTTTAATACTGTGCAGTAGGAAAAAAGTTTACAGAATCAAAACCACAAATCTACGTAAATGTGCCATACCACACCTCTATTAATGTAAGATAAAATAAATTTTCTTGTCAAGGTGATTCTCAGAGGACCCTTGGTTTTGGACTATTGAAAAAAATAAAAATACCTCTTCTCTATTCACAAGATAGAAGGTTTTCCAATTCTGATTATATCTTTAAAGATTCAAAACTGTATCATCATTTTCTACTCACCATTTGTGGTGTGCTAACACTAAGTCATAACTCTAGCGCAAGTCATCCCTTGAGCTTACAGATCATTCCCCCCACACACTTGTTTAAAGTCTGTGTTTCTAAGTAATCTGAGGACAGCAAACCAGGAGTAATTCTGTATCTTCTGTAACAACTGCTTTGCAACATCTATACTGTCACCTTTTAATTGAATTTGCGGAAAGTATTGGAAATATAAATAGAGCACTCTGCTGAGACAAGGAAAGCTGCTGCTCTCCTACTGGGCTCGATGACAGCCTACACATAGCAAAGAAGCAGGCTGAGGAGCACAGGGCTGCTAGTCAACCTGAGAGCCAGGCCATCTGCCAGCAGTCGGTCAAGACGAGGAACGCCAACTGCATTTCGAACAGTTAGCTAGATTCTGTACTTCATTACAGTCCAAATATGCACTCCTATCCCCAATCAGCCATCGATGGTCTCCCTCAGAGGACAATACAAAGGGTGCATGTGGATCAAAGGGTGAAGGTCTTTCCCTAACAGTAACCTAAGCCATTTATTTATCATCAAATTTATTACTGTGCATAAAGAAAATCAGATCTTCTTGTTATTGGAGTTACTTCACCTTTCTACAGCTCTTCCCTTTCCTCTCTCTCTCTCTATTTCATTTCCTTTCCTGATCTTTCAAATTCTCACTAGCAGCAGAGTCCACACCCTCCCCTCCCTCTCAGGCAACCAGCAATAGGAAATTTAACATCAAGACTGGCAGGATAGAAAAGGTCAAAACAGTTCTCACTTGAGACTCCTGAAGACTCAAGCAGCCATATTTCTAGGTCTGCACCTCTGCAGCTGTGATATTTCAAAATATGACTTTGCACATTTTTAAGGCTGCACTAACTAGTCAGATTCAAGTCCTGGACCGTAGGCACATCTGGTAACCTAATGCATGCACAGCACAGGAGCTAAAGAATTGGTCATCTAACACAACCAATCCAAGATTTAAAAGCTTTAGACTGGCTGCAGGCAACTTATAATGCATACATGGAAACACGCAACCCACCATACACACCACCCTGCAACAGATAATAACCCCAAAAACTCCTAAGGGAGATCCTCCAGAGGAAATCTGGAGTTTCTAGGTCTCGCTTCTACTGCCCTCCACCTCCCCTCCCCAGGAGAGGAAGAAACATTCCCATGCCATCAGGCATCTTTGAAGCGAGTTGTGCGAATTGCTCCAGGTTTTTTCTAAAAAAGCATGAAAAGACCCAAAAGCACCAAGAAGGAAATTTATGCACCAGCTTACAAGTGGGTACGCTTCTGGGTTGTATTCAGAATTGTCAAGAGCTATGAAAAAAATTTAACACGGACACCAGCCTCATGACTGAGCTCCTACCACAACTCTGATGAATACCAGTTCCACTGTACTCTGGATCACTGTTCTCTCTCACACCTGAAATATATTCAGCTTTGCATGCTGCGCACTAAGGCACTGGATGAGCGTCAAACTCATTCTGTAAGATTTGTCTTTTTTATTTTTACTGCTTACAATTCTGAGCAGTAATCATAGTTTAGCCTGTTTCACACAAGATAAATGCTCCTCCAGCCTTATTTTTACCTCATCTTACCTTATCAGATAGCTTGACTTTTCAGAGAAAATCCAGTTTTATTTTTTCATCCACTATTTAACATAACCTACACTCACGTGTTTTACAATGGTTGCCAACATCGCATGCTCAATCAAGAATGCTTCACAGCGTTATAAATTATTTGTGACATTCATTCACTTCAGCAAGTAACGAGGGTGCTGTTATTTCCTATGAGGGCTAACGAACTACTGGAATCACTTAGTAACTTTTGCAAACGGAGTGATCATCAATTCGAAGGCTTCAGTTTACATCACTGCAAATCAAGTGGGAGACAGCAGCCCAGCACAAACATCCACGCTAGCTACACGACCAAGCTATCTTTCAAGAGCGTGCAATGCAGCTCCCTGCATCTCTATTAGGTGACTTCAAATCATTCAAGCCTTAACCTTAAATTGCACTTGGAGGGCCAGCTGAAAGTACCCCAAAGTTGAGAGCCCTTACAAAGCTTGGTAAACGAAAGTTGAAGCAAGACACTGAACCGCCAGCACGAACACATTAACACCGTAAGGGCCGACGGCCCCGAGCGCACGTAGCAGTAACCAGGCTGGCCTAGTGCCGGTACGGCTGCCCCCGACGTACAGCTCCAGCCCAGGTTTAACTGCTCGCTGCGTTTTGTCCCTTCTGGCACCGGAGGAGGAGGAACCCGAGCACCGCGCCGCCGCTGCGCTCGCCCAGCCCAAACACGGCGGGAGCTGCGCCGGGGAGCCGGGCCCAGGCCGGGCGCCGCGCTGCCACCGCCGGCGGGAGGGGGTGGGAGGGGGGCGCCCGCTCCCTTTCAAGCGCCGGGCCCCGGAAAGGGCGCGCAGGCACCCGACGGACGGCAGCACCACAGGCCGCGAGGCGCCGCCGCCACCGCCCGGGCGGTTACCGTGAGAGGCGCGGGCCCGCTCCCGCCCCCCGCCCCCGGCCCGCCAGCAGGGCCCAGCCGCTCCCGACCGCCCGCGCACGCCGCCGCCGAGCCCGGGAGACCCCACGGGCGGCCGCGGGAAGCGGTGGGGCGGCCAGGCCCGGCGCGGCCCCTCGCCCCCCACTCCCTCTCGCGGCGGCCGGGCCCGGCGACGGGTCGCCCCCTGCCCGGCAGGGGAAGGAGGAGGCCTGGGAGCGGCCCTGCCCCCGCGCGGCCCAGCTCCCGGGCACCGGAAGCGGCGCCCGGCCCGGCCCGGCCCTGCCCTGCCCGCGGAGCGGGACACGGCGGGGCGGGACGGGACCTGGCCCGGTCCGGCCCGGCCGCCCCTCGAGCCCCCCGCGGGGCGCGGCGCGGCGGGCGGTGGTACCTTGATGATCCTGCGGGGCAGCCCGGCCATCTTGTCTCGTCGGGGTGCAGGCTCGCGGGCTCGCCTCCGCTCGGGGTTCGCGCGCGCAGCCGGAAGTAGCCCGCTCCGCGCTTCCGGTGGCGCCGCCCTCAGCGCGGAACGCCGGGCAATGTAGGCCGCTCGCCGGCAGTCCTGCCGCGGGCCGCTCCGGGGGCACGGCGGCCCCCTCGGCTGAAAGGGGATCCCCGGGCTGTCCGGGGGCACGGGCGCGGCGGGCGGGGGCGCTGTGAGGCGGCAGGGGGGTCGGGGCGTGCCGCCGCCCGCACCGCCCGCTGCCTGAGGCCGCGCCGGCCCGGTGGCGGGACGGGCCCGCCGCACACGAGCATCCTAGGACGCTACTGCAGCTGCACAGTAACAGTAACGCCTGGCACCGTGCATCGCTGTTGATGGGAAATAAAAGCACAGAAAGAGGAAGCGATTTGCCGTAGGTTACCGAGCAGGCCAGCAGCAGAGCCAGCAATGGGGCCCTGCGTACATATGATTCCCTGTCAAGTGTTTTCTCCTGGTTTAAAAACGGAACTTCTAGATGATCCACGTAAGTTCTGTATGCTCTGGTAGAATGGAAAGTTCTCTGACACTGGCAAATCTGGACTGTGTAATTGCTGAAGCACTCCTGTCATAGATACTGCAAACATGTTCTATATCCTAAAATTTAAGCATTTACATACATTATTACACAATGGTTACAATAACCTGAAGTGCGCGTCAGAAGAGAGGTGCGCTTCCTTCTTTCACCCTCCCTACAATACTTCCCAAAAACGTACCCAGTTTTCCTTCTCTATCCTCCTCACTAAGCCATTGGCGCTACAGAAGGCAACAAACAAGTACAGAGTTCTTCTACACTATTTGATATCCCCAGCTGCTGAAGGCACCAGTAATTCCAAACTTGATGTCAATTCATGAGAGCCCATAATCTCTGTGAACTCTTGTGTACGTCCTCAGGCCCTGAAGCACTCAATTCTCCTCCTGACTTTCTGGATGTAACTCTGAAGTCAGTCAAATCAACAATGAAGTGACACACACCAGAAGAGCACTAAAACACATTTGCAGAATTGGGGCTTAAAGCATGCATCAATAACGCCTCCTCATTCTGCAGTGGAGACGGATGAGTTCATTTGCATACATTAGTGTGTGAAATGCCCATGTTTAGATGTGATCCTTCAACAAAATTTGGTCTTGCTAGTTACACACAGAACTATTCTTTAATCGTGGATTTTTCATTTTACCTAATTATTACAACCTGTTGCTACTACTAAACAAGACCGAGTAGATACTTTTCTATATTCAGCACCTTCACAGTACTTACCATCTAACCCAAAAAGGCGAAATGCCAATCTCTAGAAAGAAATGTTGTAAGGTGGAGAAAAACCCTTCTAAGATAACGTGTTTATCAGCTGCACATCAGCCTGGTTTTTTCCTAGCTTCACAGATATTGAAGTATCTATAGCACATCTGGTGCCTTAGAATAAACAATTATAATCTGGGCTGCTAGAGCTCTCCTAAGGATGCACAGTGTCTCATTGTTTGATTCTGGTGGCAGCAGTCCCAGTGATTTACTAGTTGGTCGGTTTTGGGTTGGTTTTTTTTTTTTCAGATAGGTCAGATCACACACAGGGATGTGAAAGCTCTTCCAAATGACTATAGCGCAGCTTCCCACCCCTCTGCAGGAACAAATAGCCTAAATGAAAAGTACAGTATTCAAGATGTTCTTTGCGTGGGCAAATGTAAACCTCAGGCCTGGGCTCATACGGGGGGTTTAGAACCCATGTGGTACTAAAATTGCTCTCGAGCAATCCTTGTTCGATTGGAAGAATTTTGAGGCTGTATTTAGTGCCCGTTTCTAGAACTCAGATCTTCACAAATGAAGGCTTACCTTGCAGTAAATTTTACAAAATGTAAATACAGTAATGCCTTCTCAAATCGTTTGTCACTTGGGAGAGCAGTGAGGTTGGTGTAAATGCAGTAACAATACCTAATGACGACCACAATGCAGTGCTGACCTGCGTATAAATAACTGCTTACCACCGAGCAGGATGCAGATGGGGTACAGAATCTTATTGGTTTTGAGGAATGGGATTACAGTGAACTTCGCTAAGGGAGTCAGGAGAAAAAAAATCAGGACAGAAGGTTAGTGAAAAGAGGAAATTAGCATTCATATAATCTTGAAACTTTGTGAATAACTGAAATAACTAAATAACTGAAAATATTTGAAATCATGTTGCTATGACACCCAGTAATAACTAGGAGCCTTCATTTTGAGTTAGCAGGTATACTGACATATGTAGAAGGAATGCAAATATTTAGGTTATTTTTAAAATTGTTCTCTCCATGTTGTGTAAATTTCATATAGTACAATAGGCAGTTTAGGGACCAAGACCAGAAATTACCCCAAGACCCTAAATCAAATGATCCCTTTTCACCCTTCTGTCCTGTGCTAGTAACCCTTGTATGCGCTTGCCAGCATCAAACAAATATGAAGATACAGCTGGAGAGGTGAAGCAATTCCTCATGAAAGATAGCAATTCCTTGTGAATTTTATGAAAGTAGGAAGACAAAAGAAAAAAAAAAAATGTTCCTGGTAATCCCACTAGGAGAAAGACTCCATGACTCCAACACTTTATTAGACATCAAAGAATCTTCACTGGGCTATATCCTCACGACCAAAGTAATTGGAAACCAATGTACTTTGTTACACTGCTTGCAGAATTACTTCTTTTTCTTTGTTTCTGCCTTCTCCTATTCTTTTTTTTTTTTTATTATCTTTTACCCTTCTCCCAGAATACTGACCATTAAAGGACTGGCATAAGTGGCAGAAAACATGGGCCAAAAGATGCTTTTAGGCTCAATGTGAGTAAAATGCCACTCAGTTTCTTGAAAGTGCTGGAACTTCTGGTCTGTGAACCTTGCCCTATGTCTGCGAGATGCAACAACAGAGTGAAGCATAGTTGGCTCAAACAAATGCTCGTGAATGTTGCATTCAGTGTCCCCTTTCAAGTGTTGTAGACCAGGAATCTTGCTTCAGTCTGAAATCGCAGAAAGTCAATCTGGCAAGTTACTATGTTTTGATAGTTCTTCAACAAGTGGCCTGCCACATCCTGGGAAAGTTGCAGTTTTCATGACACCTCTCTTTCTGGCTCCTCTTAGGAAGAGGCTTTTGAAGTCCACTTGCTCAGGAGATGGCAGTGAACAAAAACATTATTTTCCGTTGTCATATCTACAAAGATTTAGGTTGTTCCCCTAAGTTATTCTAGCTCCTACAAGGACTGCTGCAGAGATCCCTGAGTATCCATATAGGTGCTGGAAAAGCCATCCAAACCGGCTACTCCAGAATACTGGCTTTAGACTTTCCTTCTTTGCGCTCCTTCTGTACCAAGGGATACCTTCCAGGAGAAGCTATAGTAAAAATTGTCCTTCTTTTATAGCATTCTCAAATTCCCATAGGAGGCAACTTAATCCTCTGAATCAGAGACATGTCAGTGCCAGGGGAGCTTTGTCTCCTCAAACTAGCCACACCTCGTAGAGGTTCTTGCATCTTCCAGGTGCTTTCCCACCCCAATGACCTTCCGGTGCCACCCCTGTCCTTCAGGATTTTCCACTCAGCCATTATTGCCACTGTAACTGGGTTCTGGACTGCAGCCTGCACCGCTCTGTGTGCCTATCCTCCATTTGGCATGTCTCTTGGAAGACATCCTTGGAGAAGCACCACGGGTGATCCAGCCCAGCATGCTTCCGCTTTCCGCTTCCCTGGGTAGAACAGTACTTCAGCACTCCTACTCTGAAGTTCAAGGTTGTTGCTTCTTCTCTGCCAGATTATTTATTTTGAGCAGTATGGCACAGGGATTCTTTATCCATACAGTTTTTCAAAGCCACATATACCATTAAACATATGACAATACCATTAAACATATAACAATGCCATTAAAACCATAAAAAAAAAATTTCTTGGAGGGCACGGGAGGGGGGACAGGAAGCAGAAAAGGAGAGAAGAAAAGGTAGATCTGAAAAGCGAGATTTCCACAGCACTACATGTGTAGTTTGTCAAAATTTGCAGAGCGTTTCAGCAATCTTTTTTTTTTTTTTTTTTGTAAGATAAAGGTTTGATGGAAAAAAAATTCTGCTTTCATCCTGAGTACTGTAATTAATGAAGTCATGCATCCTCATTTAGACAGCTGTCTTCCCTGACTCAACCTGGTATTTTTCTTTTGCTAGGTTGAAAGATAAAGATGCTATGTGTTTGGCAGTCATTTAGATTGATATTTTGGTTTAAATTAAATTGAGATGTTTTTCATTAGACTATTGCCTGGAGTTCCGTCTGATGCTCTCTTAGCACTGGCGATTGCTAGCTGTTTCCTCCCTTAATATCCTGAAATAAACCTTGCACCTCAGGCAGGATGTGAGGAAATCTGGGAATATTATATGCCTGTATTTTGTCAGATGTATGCTGATAAACAGTTCAAGGATATCAGACACAACTCTGGATGGTTGTATGGGCCTTAGATCAGTGAAGTCTTTGTCAGATGCTATTTTGACTCCACAGCTTTGTGTCAGGCTTCTGAGTGCACAAATAGACATTATTTTCTGTGACAGCCTCAACGGGGGCCTCTACCCTCACCCTCTGACAGGCCTGGGTGTTCATTTTTTCCTGAGCTACACCTCAGCTGTGCTTACCTGAGTGTCAGGGGCTCCTGGACCATCCTCGGACCTGGCCTGTTACTGTGTCATGCCATCGATAGGACCTGCTGCAGTAACCACCCCGCTTGGCTCACCTGCCTCTGGCACAGCGGGGCTGTGCCCCGTTGGCGGGGTCACTGCTCGGCTCGCCTTGGGGTGCCCTCAACTCCTGGCTCACCTGCCCTGAGGGAGCAGTGCCACCCTTGATGCTCCCTGATGCTTTGCTTCCGAGTTCAGAGCACCTAAAAATGCAGGTTGATTTTAGAAAAGTGATCTTATGCTACAGTCGCTGCTGGTTGGCTTTTATAAAGCAACATTTATTTGCATTTCAGAGGAAATTTAGGTTCAGTGTTCAGTAAGACTGGTATCACTTGCAGTCCCCATTTAAATCAGATTTCATACCTACAGCCCAGCTCCACCCAGGCCTGCCTCCACAGTGGTTATTTAGGGTGTAGTTTCACGTCAGGGTTATGCCACTTTGTATTTGCATTGCTGCTAAAGAGGGCTCCTGCCCTCCTCCTCTGCCACACACCGCTGCTCCCTCAGCTCACATCGTGACCTCGCGGAAGACGAGCTGATCAAAAGCGTGAACAGTTCCTGGGTGAGCAGTGAGCTGATGCGAACCACAGGCAGTCACGCAGCTGTGTAGGTGTGGCACAAGAACAGGAACCCACACCTGAGGGCGTGAGAAGGGAACCATCTATAGTTCACTGCATTAGGGGTAGTGCAGAACCACATATTTGAGGTCAAGTTATACCAGACAGCTGAGTCAATCTGTCAAAAAGAGGACTTCTTTCTTCCCCTTCCCATCTCACGCCTTCTACCCTCCTTCCTCACGCACAGCATTTCCCCCACCGTTCACTCCTGGGGCTTGTCAGATTCTGCTGAGCTGATTCAGTGCACTAACTTGGCAGAAAAACAGCCATTTAGTCTGGTCCTCTGCTGGACTGGTGAATTGATTTGGCTTACAGAGGGGTCTAGCAAGCACCAGAGACAACAAAAGGTAACACAAGCGGGAGTGAAATTGCCCCTTGTAGCATCCACGAGTTATTGACCCAACTTTGGGTGCCCCTTATCCTTTTGGAGAAGCTGCAGGCAACACTGAAGCTCCTGCTCCCTTTCCCTGCGCTCTGCCCTATATTCCTGATCCCCTCCTTCCATTGGTACGTACCTATTGGGGTAGGGGCTTTTTTTTTTGGCTGAGTTACCTTTCTGACCAGCTCACTGAAGCATCAGAGCTGGCACAAGAAAAGCAGTAGGAAGCAGAGTGAGATGTGGCAGATGTAGGATTACCCCTTCCTACAGCAGTGACCTGTTCTGTTGGCTGAGCCAATCTTGTCCCACCGCACCGATGTGAAGGCCAGGATGGAGAGCACGATCCTCCTCCTCCCACAAATCCACAGCCATCACACATCATCACTGGGATTACAGCGGTTCTGAGAACGAAGTTAGGCAACCATCTTATTCACCAACAAAGTACTCAATAATGTCACTGTAGGCAGAGGAGGTAAACAAATAACTGCAATTATGCAATTAATACTCCCAGAACAATTCAACACAGCTGCTGACCATCTTCCGATGACAGCTTTTGCTGTCATCAAGTTACTCACTGAGTGGGTGCATCCAGGCCAGCTGAGCCTGTGGCTGACTAATCTTACTTCCTCCTCCTACCCCTCTCTGCAATCTTATAAAAGTCTTACTGCAATTACAACTCTATTTCAACCCCCTGATTCTTTATTTTGCATAAAAGCATTTTTGTATTTTTGTCAAGTATTGTAGAAAGTCAGTTCAACAGCAAAAAACAGACGGATGTATGTACACACACAGAATGAATTCTCACAGTAATATCTAGATTTTATATTAAAAATGTTCTTCAGTAAATCCCAGAGTATTGCACAAGAGTTGTTATGATCCCTATGTACCAATGGGGAAACTGAGGCCCAGAAGTGCAGTGTTTTTCACTTAGCTCTAATTGTAAGAGTCACTGGACAATTTCTGAATGATCTGAACTGGTAGTAGTGGGCTAAACTGTACTGAGAGAAGGAAAAACCCCACCAGTTATATGTTTTACCAACTTAAGACATCAGAACGGGATGCTGTGAGTAGGAGCCTTCGCTGTAGCAAATAACTTGATTTTTTTCCATGAAGTGCCTGCTTGAATACAGGTATAATATTGCTTACTTGAACTACAGTAATCGACAGGAACACAAATTATTTAGGCTGCATATGGCCACTGCAGGCGCTGTAGTTTTTTCATCTGTTATTTACAGTTGCAGCTTGACTCCTTACCAGTAACTGGATGGACAGATGACAGGATGGCATGAGATCTACTAAAGAATGAAGATAGCCTACTGACATAAGTGTTGGTGTTTACTCTGGGTGTTTACAGATTAACTTAAAACATAGAACTCTGTCTGGCTACAGCATAACTTGAGAAGATTTGAGAATTAAAACCATAACTAAACTACAATGTCTCATTAGAAATTTGTATCCCAAATTTATAGAATAACCTTACAGAGATTAAGATCTATTATTTCAGGTGTGAAGGTTTGTCCATCTCCGTTGCGAAGAAACCATCTTTGCAATAAAACAAATCTATCCATTCACAAATTCCGTTCCACTTCTAGAAATGATTGTATAGTACCTTTTCTACTCCAGATTTAATGGAAACAAAGGAAACCAAATGTTTGTTCCTGGAAGACTTTGAAACATTGGTTTCTATGAAAAAGTAAATATTTATTATATTCATTTTGCTAATGAGCAGCCTGAATGAATTTACTAAGAAACAATTTCCTAAATATGCCGCTGCAGCAAAAGAGCTAGAACAGCCAAGTCCCGATTTTCCATTTCCCACAAGGAGAGGGGGGGTTGCAACTGCTTAAACAAAACCCACGCCAATCCAGATGCCAGCTCTGATTTATAAATTTGTTCTTCTAAAACAGAGCCAACCAACATAGTCCTGCCTTCATTAGTACACAGCATTTGTTGCCTAACAGTAGGGCAACTGTTTTATCAGTTAGAATATTTCCTGGAGAAGTTTGTAAGTGACTGACTGAGTAAGAACAGATGATGATTTTTCTTCAGCAAGAGAGCAACCTAGAAACAAAACTTTCCAGGTTTTCAAAGACATGAAGTCCCAGAGGTCTGCAGCTCATCACCATCCGTGCCTCCACAGTATCCCCGCAGTTAATGGAAAGAACAACCTCCTTTCTGTTGAGCCAATACGGAGCGAGCAACTCTCCTCTCCGCTGTCTACAACCTGCTGAAGCAAGCAAGGCCGTTGGCAGTTATTAATAACCCCATCTCCAGACATGCTGGAGAAGTGTGTAGTCATGCTTCTGAGCTGTCCTTAAGCAATTCCCCTCTCCCTACCAGAAAGTTGTAATCCGTCAGAACATGCTTCTAAGAATAGACTCGCAGAACATTATGTGTCAGGGAGGGGGTAGACCTCATCTACTGTCTCCTAAAAAATCCCTTTATAGAAACCGTCTAAAAATAGCCTGGAAACTTAACAGGGAATGTGGTTTAGTTTTTAAAAAATAAAAATAAAGTTCTGCAGTACCTTCAGTTGCAACCTTTTAGAAGCAGGATGTAAGTTACAAGATTTGCCATTACAGTGACGTGTTAAAAGCACACGTTTCCAGAACAAGATCATCACAGAAATACCCACAGGTTACCTCTAATTTAAAACTGATTATGCAACAAGGGTATAAAACCAGGGAATCTGAAAAAAAATTTAGTGAAGGCTGTTTTGTGAATCAAGATTCCAGAGGGCTGTCAAGTGTTCCCAATGAGTTCCTAACAAGGTACAGAAGATTGCTAACAATTTCTGATGAACCTTACAAGCGATATTGGATTGCAGTGATGTGAAAGAGAGGACTAACGATGTGGTAGCACTAGGCGGCAGATACCTGTAATCCTCCCGGTGGCTGTTCTCCTGTCTGGAATCAGAAATTCAGCCCAGAGAACCACATAGCATTTGTGATGTGGAAAAAAAATACAATAATTGAAAACAAACAGTACAGACTAGCATGTGCTGCAACATTTATTAAAAAAAACCCTTCAAATTCAAGATCGTTTGCTGTTCTTTGCAATCTAGTTGATGAATTAGCTCCCTAGCTGTTACTAACTGAATACCACCAGCCTATAAAATCCCACCGTTAGAACGCTTGTTGGTCACGTTGATCAGTAACATCAGAAACTCTACTTTTTCAAATGTGTGTCTGAGAAGAGAGAGCACACATACCTGTGAGTGCGTGTCTGTATGCAGTCCTCAGAAAATACATATGGCACTGAAGAGTAAAAAAATTGTCTTGATAAAAGCAAATCAATTGATATAGGAAGCAGTAATGTAGGAGAACCACAGAAGGCTTATATTGCAATGATGACTAATATACCCAAGCATATCAAGATCTAGTATTTTTTATGGAGAGGGCAATTTTCTAAGGGGCTAGTGAGGAGTTTATAAAAATTAATTTTTTTAACAGATGCTGCTCAATATAGAGAAGATAAAAAAAAAAAAGTGTCTTACACTGGAGAAAGCAGCAGATGCAATTTGCAGTGGTCTCCAGCTGTGAAGGGAGGTAATTTCAAGGTTTCCACTGGACAGCAAAGGATTTTTTGTCTCCTGCATGGATGAATAATATCCTTTTGAGAAGGCTTCTAAGAATCAGAAGTGCCAACCACAGTCATCATCATCACTGAGTTTAGGCAATCTTTTAAAGAAGCTATGACAACTAAGTAGTGAACACCTTCAAGATAAGTCAGAGAAGCCTTCATTTTGCTTAATATTTCCTAGGAAACGAGAACAGGGCCTAATGTGCTTGTGTCACAGGGTCACACACACATACACACACATAGCACACATGACAGCATTCTGTGGTTGAGTCCCCATCCCTGGAGGTATTTAAAAGACAGGTGGATGTGGTGCTTAGGGACATGGTTTAGTGGTGGACTTGGCAGTGCTGGGTTAACGGTTGGACTTGATGATCTTAAAGGTCTTTTCCAGCCTAAACGATTCTATGATTCTATGATTCTATGATTCTATGTGCTAAGGGACCATAGCAAGGTGCATTCGCGTACAGGCGTATCGCACTGCGGCCGCCCAGGAGAAAGGCAAGAATCTTGAGCAGCAGTTCCCCCGTTGTCACAATCTGGTCATAAACTCAGCAAGATTCACTTTGAAGTAACTCCGTTTATCCCCACTATGGCTGTGGACAAGATAGTCCTGAAGCTCACTCCTTAACTGCAGTATCACTCCTTTCTTTTAATTTCCAGACTGCACTTGTTTTAGACAGTTTATAACCATTTATTTATTTTTGTCAATGCTATCCTTGAGCTTAAAATCCTCAACGTGTTTTCTTTGTCCATCAGTATAACCACTATCTTGCTTGCCTTCAGCTTCAAAAGGCTGCTCTTCATCCAAGGGCTTCCCTTGTCCTAGTACAAGGATTTCCTTGTGGGAAAAAAAAGCTGGTACACAGCAGAAGATAACATCGAACTGTGTTGCTTCTGTTAGGTGCTTGAGCCCAGATCAGACCCCTCTGTAGCTGCACGCAGAAACTTGATGGGAATGACGGAGAGAGCTGATCTCCACAAACATGGAGGGGTCTTGTAGCGAAGATGTGATCTCCCACCTTGGTTGCATCTCTCCAAGTAGTATGTACAACATTTTGGCCCATGTCTGCCCCCTCTCTCTATGGCTTGCTGCATCTAATATTGCAAGAAGGCCCAGAGCAGATGTCTTCCATCTTCCACTGTCAGGAAAAACATTCAAAAAGAAACCTTTGCCACTCCTGATGGGAACGATCAGCTCTTGACTAGTGATTTCTGGCTACACTTCTGCTACGCTCCTGGAAGTTATCAGTGTTACTGCAACTCTGCAGCTACAGAACAAAGTCAGACATTGCTGAAATTGTGAAGCTTCCACCAACAACTGCATGAAATTGCTGGACCACAGCCAACGACCAGAAAAGATGCAATGGTTTGAAAATATCTGGAAGAGGTTGCAGCCTTTTCAGGAGGCATTATCTGAGACTCTCCAAAAGAGTGATTCTGTGAGAGGAACTGAGACACAGTCGGCTGCTGCGACTTAGAGATGCTTCATGGGCGGCGAAAGCTTACGGTGCTGGAGCCATTTCAGGTACCAGAGCAG
Source organism: Nipponia nippon (assembly GCF_047370975.1). Lineage (NCBI taxonomy): Eukaryota > Metazoa > Chordata > Aves > Pelecaniformes > Threskiornithidae > Nipponia > Nipponia nippon. The sequence continues at coordinate 50,718,982 of NW_028262347.1, forward strand.
CAGGTCTTCTTGTCTTTTTTCAATGTTGTGTAAAGATAACGTTGTCTTTGAAATACTTTGTGACTCCGTCTCCAAAAGAAGCAAAGCAAGTAGCCCCAGAGCAGCAGTGTGCCTGGGGCATTCAGGTGAGTTTTCTGCACGCCTTAAATATCTGAAATGTGCTATTTCGTGTACATAATGCTTGGGGCATTCAGGTGAGTTTTCTGCACGCCTTAAATATCTGAAATGTGCTATTTCGTGTACATAATGCCTGGGGCATTCAGGTGAGTTTTCTGCACGCCTTAAATATCTGAAATGTGCTATTTCGTGTACATAAAACCCAGGCCTTCCCTGTGAAAAGGTATTACAGGTACTGCGAAGGTCTGGCAGGCTGAAGAGGGAGCTGCCGCAGCCACTGCGTAATTTAACCTGGAAAGCAAGCAGGCTATGCTCGCAAGCTTGTGAAATAACCGGTAATGTCGGAGACGTCCCTTCCAATGACGGGATCAGAGGGATTTATTTTGCAGCTAACGTAACAGGATGGCACGTCCCCTGCGGAGGCCGGTGCCTGTTGCGGTGACTTCGCGCCCTCTCTCCCGGCTGAGCAGCCGCTGCCGACGCCGGGCTGCCCCCCGAAACCCCCTCAGCACAGGGACCGCCGGGGAGCACCGGGGGCGGGGAGGAGCGCTGGGTGGCCGCCCGCTCCCCCCTGGCCCGGCCCGCCGCCATCAGGGGCCGGGCCCCGCGCGGGCCGGGGCCGCCCCCGCCGGCCAAGCGGCAGTTCGCTGCCGCCGCAGCCGGGTTTGGAAACGCTTCAGAGTTTGTTGCCGCGGCCCGGGCGGCGCTGGGCAGGGAGGGGGAGGGAGAGGGAGGCGGCGGCGGCGGCGCGCCCCGCCCGGGGTAGGCCCCACCCGCCGGCCCGCCCGCACTACATCTCCCGGCGTGCCCCGGGGCGAGCCGCCGCCGGAAGCGGAAGGACACTGGGCGTCGCTTCCGGTGCTGTGGCCGTTGGCGGGCTGCTGAGGGGGCGGCGCGGCGTCCGCACAGGTAACGGCTACGCCGTCGCGACTGGAGGCAGGTAGGCAGGCGGCAGTGGCGGTTGTTGCTGTTCCCTCCTGGCCGCGGTTGCTGGGGCCGGCTGTTGCGCTCTGCGCCGGGAAAGCCCTCGTCTCGGCGGGGCCGCTTCGCCTGAGGGTCGCGCTGCGCAGCGCTCCCCTCTCCTTGTTTCGGTAGTGGGTGACAGAGTGCCCCCGGCTGATGCAGGAGAGCTGCAAGCGAGGCCTCCGAGGCGGGCCGTAGGAAGAGAGTTTGTCTGCTCTCAGAGGGGTTAAATCGCTGTGTGTCACACTCAGGATTCTCTTTTTTTAATAGCCTGCAGATCCGTTTTTGTAACGGGCGCTCTTTTGCTTGCTTTGATGGGTTAATTACTTTTTTTAAAAGCTAAATATTTTCTTTAATCCTGGAATCATCAGGTTTTGTGCTCTTGTTTGTCGCAGACAGACCTTTAAGAGTTTTCTGCGCGCTGCCTCGGGGGCGGGGATGTCCCGATTTAAACCGTAGCGGTCCTTGAGGTGAGGCCGAGCATGGGCCGGTGCTTGAGGCCTGTCCTTTGGCAAGGCGGTCCGGACCCGCCCTGTTCTCCTCACCTCTTTTGCTAACGAGCTTTCAAAGGCAAGTTATGAGCAGCTCTGTAGATGCTGTGTTAGTCTTCTCTGACTTCAGCAGCCCTTGTCACACGTAAAGAAAATGATGGATAATTATTTGTAGAAATTTAAAAATATACACTTCTGGTGATGTTCTTGGGCGCTAAGTGTGAAGTAGTTTTAAAAAGATCTTGTTTTTTTCTTTTATTTTTTTACAAGTATGTCTTTAAACTGTCTCCAGTTATGTTTTCTTGAGCATCGTTATAAGTTTCTCTTCGAAGCAATTTTTTTTTCTGTAGACAATGAAAACTTAAGATGTTTATATGTGTCTTCCTGCTTCTGTGAAATTTGGGGTAATATTTAAGGTATTCTACATGGTATTTCATAGCTTTTAGGTGTATTGCTTTTGAGATGGATGAAACCGACTAGACAGCTTGTTAACTACAGCAAGTATTATTTATAAGTGCTTCTGGTTTTATACTGGGTGATGGTATTTACATTGTGAACAAGAAGTGCATGTTTCAGGAATAATTCTGTGGCGTGCGCAGCAGGAAGAATGCAAAACTTAGGTGGGTGAGTACCAGTAGAAGACTGTGAGAAAACCCAAGTTTGGAAACTTTTTTTAATGGTAATGATGTACCTTCAAAGAGTACTTCTCACTAAATAAAGTCTTGTACCACATTTGACTATGAAGGAGGCAGGTACCAGTGCCTTAAATAATGACTTCTAAACAACTGACAAATAATGAGGAATATACTGCACAAATTTTATTTATCCTTAAGATATTCAGGAAATTAAATTGTTGGTCTTGTACCCCAAACAGTTACGAAACTGGTTTCTTTCAGAGTGTGTTCTGCAGGAAAAAAGGATACAGTGTCTGTTTGAGTTCCATCTTGTCCAGGACTGGTTTCCTGTCTGCTGTCAGCATGGCAACATCACTTAGAACTGTGTGGTCCAGCTTCTTTTGGATGCGTTCAGTAGCAACCTGTAAGCAGGCCCCGCTGCAGAGTAAGTAGTGATGAAATTGTAGAAGTCCTATATTAAAATTTGTTCTTTGAGAAACTCTTTCCTAGACTGTTTAAAGTAATGGAAGCATGGAAGTGAATTTTTATTTGAACAGAATCGAGTCTGCTAATAATTAAAGGATATCTTGATTTGGTGTGTTTTTTTTTTTTTTTTTCTTTTAAAGCTTCCATGGTCCACATATGACACTCCTCTAATTTATTAGTTGGCCTGTAAATACCACCCCTCTTACCACTGATTATATTTGAAGATTTAAATTTATTTTTTTCAGACTTACAAACAGTGGTGAGAAAAGACTACAGTAAAATCTCATTACTTAACATAAACAGAGAACAACTGAAAACAGGCAATATTATTTCTTAGATTTTTGTCCATGTTTTAGACATCAATAGAAAGATGTAGGGGAGATAGTAAAGGTGGTAGAAAAGACAGGAACTGAGAAAATGTAATGGACATGTTATGTTTTAGAGGTTAGTGGGCAAGGAGAGGAGAGAAGTCTTAGGAAGAAATACAAACTATTTGCAGTAATATTTTACCAGAACTCAACTTCTTAATAACTAAGAATGATTTAATTGGAAGAACTGAAGCGTGGAAGTGCTAACAGAAATTCTAAATTTTAGAATTTTACACCTAAAATATTTCTGAGAGGAAATTAGCTACACAATAGTTTCTTCTTGGTTCTTTCAGCTTTCCCAGTTTTGACACACTGAATGCTCTCCCCCTCCATTGTGAACAGCCAAGAAGAATCCTATTTGTATTAAAACTAAAGATGGTCTACATAAAATGTCAGGAAAAAGTTGAAACCTTTTTATGACTTACTTGAAAACAAAAGGCTCAGAACATGCTAAGACTTAGTTCTTGTGATCGTAATTCAGTTCTTAAAGTGTAGTGGTAGAAGAATGGAATATTTCTGTTGGAAGGGACCTACAACGATCACCTGGTCCAACTGCCTGACCGCTTCAGGGCTGACCAAAAGTTACAACATATTTTTAAGGGCATTGTCCAAATGCCTCAAACACTGACAGGCTTGGGGCATCGACCACCTCTCCAGGAAGCCTGGTCCAGTGTTTGACCACCCTCTCAGTAAAGAAATGCTTCCTACTGTCAAGTCTGAACCTCTCCTGGTGCAGCTTTAAACCATTCCCATGCATCCCATCACTGGATATCAGGGAGAAGAGCTCAGCACCTCCCTCTCCCCTTTGCCTCCTCAGGAAGCTGTTGAGGTTGCCCCTCAGCCTCCTTTTCTCCTAACTAGACAAGCCCACAGTCCTTAGCCGCTCCTCACAGGACATGCCTTCCAGCCCTTTCACCAGCTTTGTTTTCCTCCTCTGGATGCATGCAAGGACCTTCACATCCTTCTTAAACTGTGGGGCCCAGAACTGCACACAGTACTCCAGGGGAGGCCGCACCAGCGCTGAGTACAGCAGGATGATCACCTCTTTTGACGGGCTGGTTATGCTGTGTTTGATGCACCCCAGGATGCGGTTTGCCCTCTGGGCTGCCAGGGCACTCTGCTGACTCGTACCGAGCCTGCTGTCGGCCAGCACCCCCAGATCCCTTTCTGCAGGGCCGCTCTCCAGCCACTCCTCTCCCAGTTTCTGCTTGTGCCCGGTGTTACTCCATCCCAGGCACAGAATCTGGCATTTGGACTTACTAAATTTCATCCCATTAATCATTGCCCAATGCTCCAATCTACCCAGATCCCTCTGCCAGGCCTCTTGTCCCTCAAGAGAGTCAACAGCACCTCCCAGTTTGGTATCATCAGCAAACTTGCTAATGGTGCATTCAACTCCTGCATCCAGATTGTTGATAAATATGTTGAACAGGACTGGCCCCAGAATTGAACCCCAAGGAACACAGCTGGTGACTGGCCACCAGCCAGATGTAGCCCCATTTGCTACAACCCTTTGAGCCCTGCCGTTCAGCCAGTTCTTCACCCAGCATGCCGTGAGCCTGCTCATCTCGCAGTTGGACAACTTGTCCAGAAGGACGCTGTGAGGGACAGTATCAAAAGCCTTACTGAAGTCCAGAAAAACTACATCCGCTGCCTTCCCTTCATCCACCAGTTGGGTGACCTTATCATAGAAGGATATCAAATTAGTTAAACAGGACTTTCCCTTTGTGAACCCATGTTGACTGTGCCAGATGACTGCATTATTCTTGAAATGCCTTTCAATAGTACCCAGTATAATCTTCTCCACAATTTTTCCAGGAACAGAGGTTAGACTAATAGGTCTGTAGTTTCCTGAGTCTTCCCTCACGCCCTTTTTGCAGACTGGGCTAACACTGGCTCGCTTCCAGTCAGCGGGGAGCTCCCCAGACTCCCACGACCTGTGGCAGATGATCAAGAGGGCTCCTGCCATAACATCCGCTAGCTCCTTCAGTACTCTGGGATGAATCCCATCAGGCCCCATGGACTTGTGAACATTCAGCTGGCACAGCTGGTCCCTTGCAATTTCAGTGTCCACAAATGGACAGTCACTGTTCCCACACTTGTGGCCCTCTGGCTCAGGGGACCGGGGCAGCCCGAGGTCTGTCAGTGTTATTAAAGACTGAGGCAAAAAATGCATTGAATGCCCCTGCTTTTTCTTCAGCCCTATTAGTCAGATGACCTCCTTCAACAAGTATCAGTCCACTGTTTTCTTTAGACCTCCTTTTACTATTAATGTACTTAAAGCCCTTCTTGTTATCTGAAACAACACTGGCCAGTTTCAACTCTAATTGAGCTTTGGCCTTTCATGTCTTCTTCATGCATATATGAACCACAGCTCTGTAATCTTTCTGCAAAGCCTGACCTTGCTTCCAGAGGTCATGCAATTTCTTTTTGTTGTTGAGCTCCATGAGGAGTTCCCTGTTCAGACAACCTGGTCTTGTGCCCCACTTCCTTGACTTAGGACACAGTTGAATGGCCTGCTCCTATGCTTCTAAAAGGTGGTTCTTAAAGTCTGGCCAGCACTCGTGGACTCCTAAGCCCTCAAAAGCAGATTCCCAGGGTACTCTGCTAAATAGCTCCCTGAATAGCTTAAAGTTTGCTCTCCTGAAGTCAAGGGTAGCAACTCCGCTGTCTTTTTTTCTCATTACACTGAAAGTTTTAAACTCAACAATTTCCTGATCACTGTGGCCAAGACAGCCACCTACCATCACATCCCCCAGGAGTCCTTCTCTATTCACAAATAGCGAGTCCAGAAGGGCACCTTTCCTAGTTGGCTCACTGAGCACTTGTGAGAATAAGTTCTCTCCTACAAACTTCAAGAATTTCTGAGACCTGCTTGTCACAGCAGTATGATATTCCCAGTTGATGTTTGGGAAGTTGAAATCTCCTGTAAGGACAAGGGCTACTGATCCAGAAATCTCTCCTAATTGCCTGTAGAATAACTCATCAGTGCTTACATCCTGGCTGGGCAATCAGTAGTAGACATGCACTACAACAACTCATTTGTTTTCTGTTGCCCTAATCTTTACCCAGAGGCTCTCAGCCACATCACTAACTGTAAGGGCTGTGCAGTCAAACCTCTCCCTCACATATAGTGCAACACCTCCACCTCGCCTGCCCTGCCTATCCCTCCTGAGCAGCCCGTAGCCCTCCATCCCACCGCTCCAATTGTGGGACTCATTCCACCAACTCTCACTAATACCGATGATATCATAGCTCTGGGAGCTGACCAACACTTCCAGTTCATCCTGTTCGTTTCTCATACTGTGTGCACTGGTGTACAAGCATTTCAGATACGCTCCTGAGCCCTCCGTGCTCCCAGGAGCAGTGTAAATGTTCCCACTAGCACTGCTGCCCTCAGGCGATGCCATGCCAACCCTTGGCTTACCTACCGCAGTCCTGTTGGTATCCCCTTCCCCCACCTATTCTAGCTTAAAGCTCTCTTGATCAATCCCGCCAGCTTACACCCAAAGATGCGTTTTCCCCATCAGGACAGGTGGATCCCATCATGTCCCGCTGCGGGAGGGGCTTCACTGGGCTCAGAAAGTTACACGTGGATTTGTGTCAGGTTCCAGCAGTAAAGGAAGGGGTTTGCCAGTAGAAATCAACTACAGGTACCTCCCAGGCCCATCCTGGGCATGCATACCTACGTGGTTGTGGAAGGCAGGATGTCTATGGTTTGGTTCCTGTTTAAGGGACTGTTACTGTTTAACACCTTACATTAGGTTTATGGTTGGACTGGATGATCTTAAAGGTCTTTTCCAACCTAAATGATTCTATGATTCTGTGAAAAAATGGGAATGGAATTGTGGGAAAACCCAGTTGGAAAGGATTTCGGGTGGTTTGTGATCCAAACTCTTCCTCAAAGCAGGCTCAGCTCTGCAGTCACACCAGGTCGCTCAGGGCTTTGTCCAGCTGGGTCTCTGAAATCTCCAAGGACAGAGACTGCGCAAACCTGCCTGGGCCCCAGTCCCACTGGTTGGCTGCCCTCAGGAGGAAAATGTTTCTCTACATATCCCATCAGAGCTGCTCGTTTCAACTTAGGGGTGTTGTTTCACGTCCTCCCACCATGCACTGCTGTGAACAGACTGGCTCCCTCTCCTCAGTAACCCCAGTCCTCATACATAGTCACTGGGGGCTGCTGTTAGGTCTCCCCAAAACTGTCGCTACTGCAGGCTGAGCCAGCTCCAGTCCCTCAGCCTCTTCCCCACAGGGCAGGTGCTGCATCCCCTGACCATCTTGGTGGACCTTCACTGAACTGATTCAGGTTTATCTTTTATTAAAGGGCCCCAAACTGGCCCTAGTACCTAGATGTGGTCTCACAGGTGCTGAGTAGGGGGAGGTAATCCCCTCCCTCAGTCCGCTTATACAGTCCTGGATGCTGTTGTCCTTCTTTACTACTTGTAATTCTTGTGATCGCTTTCCTTGGAGCAACAGGAACCTGGGGAAAGGGGTGAAGTTCTCTAGTGTTACAGCAGCCTAGACATTATAGTTTTGTGTTTTGTATAGCTTATAGAGCAGTCGCCAGCAAAGTACAAATTTGGTTTTTAGAGTAAGTATTGCTATGAATGAAATTATGATCTTCCCTGTAAGTCATCAGGTAATGTTCTTTGCATATATGAAGAATATGCTCTAATGGTGAAATCTATAGGTGTTTTGTTCATACTGTGATTTTTCTTAGGAGAACAATACAATTGGAAAGGTAAAGGTAGGCCATAGCTACCTAGATACGGTATTTTTTGATTGCACTAGAAATCTGTGTAGTAAAGTGAACTTCTATTTAGACAGTATTTGGGTTTTGGTAATCTAAAATTGAGTACGATTATATTCCCCAATTAAGACTTAGAGTGGAATTGCGTGTCCAGAGGAGGGCAATGAAGTTGGTGAAGGGTCTAGAGCACAAGTCTTATGAGGAGCGGCTGAGGGAACTGGGGTTGATTAGTCTGGAGAAGAGGAGGCTGAGGGGAGACTTTATTGCGCTCTACAACTACCTGAAAGGAGGCTGTAGCGAGGTGGGGGTCGGTCTCTTCTCCCTAGTAACGAGTGATAGAACGAGAGGCAACGGCCTCAAGCTGTGCCAGGGGAGGTTTAGGTTAGACATTAGGAAAAAATTCTTCACCGAGAGGGTGGTCAAGCATTGGAACAGGCTGCCCAGGGAGGTGGTTGAGTCTCCATCCCTGGAGGTATTTAAAGAACGGATAGATACGGTGCTCGAGGACATGGTATAGATGGACTTGGCAGTGATAGGTTAACGGTTGGACTCGATGATCTTAAGGGTCTTGTCCAACCTTGACGATTCTATGATTCTATGAAAATGTAAACATCCTTAAATTTGGCATAGCTCTGTTTGTTTTTACCTCAGTGTTCTTTACGTGTTTCTTTTGCAGATGGAGCTGTGTATCATGCTTGCCGTAAATCTACATACTCCGTTCTCCCTGAAGACTACAATTGGTACTTAAACGTGCTTTGATGTGTGGCCTTTTCATGTAACGTTTATTCCAGGGCTACTTTCTCTGTCATGAAGTTGTCATATAATGGTATCGAATACATCTTCTGCCAGTTTTGGATATATGTAATAATTTTAACGAAAGTACTGTTTCCGATCATAGTGATAGTGAAGTTAGTATTTAAAAAAAAGAGCGTAATGAAAAATGCAGGACTCATTCTAAATGTGGTGATGACCCCAGTACCCCTGCAGTTTTGTTTGTGGAAGAGCAAAAGTAGCTAAGAGCAGTCATTTTCATTGATGCTTGCTGTTAAGACAAAGTTCAGCTATTTTTGAGCTGCTGCATGAGAAACTTTAGTAGAAACCAGAAAAGATGATACAAATATAGTGAGAAACGCAGCATTTGTGTCATTCAGGGTTTTAGGAAACTAATGTGTCATGGAAGTTAACAAGGAAGGAAGGTAAGAAGAGAGTCATACTCCCTCAAGGAAGCTCTCAGTAGGACTTTTTGTTCATCATGCTCATCATCTTTTACCAAATATAAAAGTTGGAACCCCAAACAGAGCTTTGTTTTCCATTCTTTCCTTTGTAGGTGCCATGCTTCTTACAAAGGCATGGTGTCGGCATGGTGTCTTAGGTATCACTGATGATCATTACCCCCATCTGTTGCTACAGTTTTATATGTAATTATTCGAAGTGTTAAAGATTTTTTTTCCAACCTATGTTTCCAGCTATCTTTAATACTTTACTTTAGCCCTTTTTTCCTCCCCATCCAAAAAAAGAAACCTGAAGATGGCTGGGGGAAAAAAAAAAAAAAAAGGGAAGTTTAGATCAAGTGTTTGTGGCCTTTGTTTTATAAGGGCTCATTTTATAGAAGATTCGTAAGAATTCATAAATGCAAGGTCAAATCTGATTTTCTCTGGGACTTGGGCTGTTCAGTTGCTCAGCATTTCTGAAAATTTTAAGGGATATGTTTAAGAGTGTAAGCTTTTATTTTTATAGCAAAGTGGAACTTGCAGTGACATCAGATTTGAAGACAATTGTCTGCTACCACCCTTCGCTTGAGATTCCGTATGAGCATACAAAAGTACGTCCAAATGTACACATTTATATTTCTTACTCTTGTAAAGGCATAAGTAGTTCATAATTTTGAGTCTTTAGGGCATCTTTTTTAAGTTTGAAATACTGAGGTACTTTTTATTACGTGATCAGCATGTCTGTGAAGTGAGTGAATGATGAACATAGCTGCTGCGCTGAGGAGGACCTTATTCTTAGTTGAATCGAGGGAAAGTTGCAGAGTAAGAAATGCTCAGATATCACAGCATATAGTAACTCAAATAGAATTAAACGAGGCACTCAAATACTTGCGCACTACAGAGAAAGATGGTTTCTGTCTATGCGTGTACTCCTCAAAGAGGGTGTTCGGAACGCAGGTTATAGCTCACGCGTCCTGCTGCGTACAGATGCGGCAGTCTGGGCAAGAGGATACAGAGGAGCGCTGCTGCTGCTGCTGCTTTCTTCAACTCACGCTTTAAATTTCATTCGGCACTCTGGGTTCATAAACTCCACAAAAAAACTTTAAATATTTAATTTTTATCTATCAGTAGTACTTCCAATGTATTCTTTACATTGGTAAAAGTATGTCTAGATAAACTTTTCTAGTGTACACTTTTTGTTTCAATTTCCAGTTCTCTTGTGCTAGTAAAACACCGCAAATGGTAGCTACGTTGTTGAAGTCCCCAACGTGAAAATTCTCCACTGAAAACTTAAAACATTTTAGCCCTCTTTGCCTGCAAGTTACGTATCGGTATTTGTAAATTTATCAGTTGCGTGTCTCTCAGGAAAAACAGGTGTAAAAGACTCAACCAAGGAAAAATACTTGTAACGGTGCTAGTAGGTAGGTTTCAGGTTGAGAACAAATGTCTTGGTCTTAGCAGGTGCACAGACAATTAGGAAATGACATTCTTCTCCAAGGTACAAATCATCTACAAGCTTTCTTAGCGATGATGATCGTCACTGTGAATAGATTTCTAAATAGGAATGAGTACTTTTGTATTAGTTGAACTGAAGCTTGTGATTCAGCTGGTGAATTGTAAGAATGAGATCAGCAATAATGATGTCAGCAGTGCTGATTTTAGGGGTAGGGTAATCAGCTGTAGCACCTGGGGTAATGAGATGTTTCTAGACAGCTGCTCCACAGTGATGTGGTTTTGTTCAGGGCTGGCGGGGGGGGCAGTAGATAGCCTTTACAATTACAGGCATTCTTCCGTATTCCTTTGGTTTCAGCTGTTCAGAGTAAATTGTAATGCAATCTATGTAGCTTGGCTTTTCGATTTTCTCAAAAAAAGGAGAAAAAGGAAATATATACGCTACTATTTTTATAGCCCGTACCACGGCCAGATCCAGTGACTAATAAAGAAGAAACCCTCGATCAAGTTTTGAAATCCAGATTGACTGAAAAAGAGCTAAAGAACAATAGAGGTCCTACAATTGAAGAGCTCAGCAAAATGTTTTACACAACAAAACATCGCTGGTACCCCGTGGGACAGTAAGTATTTCCTTTTCAGTGTTTGTTCCTTTGGGATGTAAAAGGAGATACAGGAATAATTTAATGACTGGGTTCAACCTAGGATAAGTCATGTGAGACAAGCTACTGTTAGCACATGGGCTACTACGTAAAATCTTCATTGCAGTGTTGTGTAAACGGACAACTGTATTTCGTAAGGTTTTTTTTTTTAACACTGCCCCTTTGGTAGACTTTGCAACTTTTTTTTTTTTAAAATATGTCACAGAGTAGAAATTTCTCATACCGTCTAGTTAGCTGCTGGTCCAGGTGATTTATTAAAGTTGCATAAGTGAAGTCCGCATAAGAGAATCTAGTATGTAAAATACCCTCAGTGGGTATAACCAAATACAGCTTGGAACCATACATCGTCTATTTCTTAACAACTTTAGAGAAAACAACTTAATAGGATGATTCTCAGACTTAAGAATAGTAGAGGTTTTTCATTGGAACGGTGAAAAGTGTACTTCGGTATGCCTTGTATTCAGAAAGCTGGGAGGACAAGAGGTGGAAATATGCATGACTGAGCTTAGAGAGGAGCTATGTACGTTCAGGTGTACCACTGGAAACAAACGGCGTCCTAGTTTGTGTTACTCCTTTCCAGTCTGTGTTACTACACCTTTTGGTAGCTGCTAATTTTATAGCTATGGAGACTTGATACAGGCAGAATTTTTTTTTATTGTCCACAGAAAACATTTTAATTATTGTGTTTTGGGAGTAGATAAAAGGAATGAAATGATAGAACTTTCTATGGCCAAAGGGTAGCTGTCACTTCAATGAGCATCAAACAGGATCTTCCTTGATTTAGGGTGGGTAACTAAGAGGAAAGTAGGGATCATTTTTGTTTTGAAGAATTTGTTTTTTAGTTTGTCTGCAAAATATTACACTATTTAACGTACAGTCTGGCGTAACTCCTTTGAACATTGAGTCTCTCTGTTCTGTAGCAATCATTTTAGACAAAGGAAAAGCTGACCATGTAATAAAATTAACTTCACACAAAGGATTAAGAATAAACAGCGGCCTTTGTGCCTATTCAGCTGCAGAACTGATGGGATTATTGCGTGCTTGTAGCAGATGTAGCAGTAGAAATGAGTAGCGTTATGTAACTCCATGAACAACAGAGATGACATCTAATGAGTGGTAATGGGTTGTGCTCGTCTATCGTGTGTTTTGCTTACTTGTGTAACCTCCAGACCACTCACCGGGGGCGGGAAGTGTCAGGAGAATCAAAGACTCTCCAAAGCTTGCATTCACCACAGCCTTTTTTTCTTCCAGGTATCATAGAAGACGCAAGAATCCTAATCCTCCTAAAGACAGATAATTAAGATAACTTCTTGTTCATCAGCACTTTGCTATTGATCTTTATTGGAAATAAAAATTACAGAAAATGAGATGTTTGCCGGTTCTGTGTGAGTGCTATAACTAAAACATGCTTAACTAAATTGGTTATTTTCTATTTCAACTAGTTGACAGTAGAAAACCAGCAAAACTGCACTACTGAAGCAAGGATCCAGCGGAGGCCGTTGTGTCTGCACGGCCAGTGAACGTGCTGGCGTTAGAACTGGCTGTAACAGGTGATGGAGCGCCCCGATTAAACTGGCTCAGAGGCTTGTCGTTGGTGAAGTGAATGCATGGAAGTACCTTGTCAAAACGGGAAGTCTCAAACTGGACACCTTGGGGTTTGGTGTTATTTTGGGGGATTTTTTTTTTTTTTTTTTTTTTTCCCTGAAATCTAGCAACTGAAATGCAGATGAGCTTGAATACTGAGGTATTTACGGAATAGTATTTATGAAAAATATTATGAGGTATTTATGAAAACAGTGAAATAGTTTTGCATCTTCTGTTATGCTTGTGAGATACCTGATTCCATGTTTAATCCTACATCAGGCAAGTGACTGTGCTTAAAGCTAACGTCACGTACTGAAAACTGGCCAACTTGGTTAAATTTTAGCTTCCAAGGCACAACAACTCACCCTTCTAAATCGCCCAGCATTCCCAAATATCTGAGATAACTTCTGTGTGCATTCGAGGTTTGTGGGGCCTTTTTTGGTTGTGGGTTTGTTTTGGTTTGTTTTGTTTTAACCCCACCCCAACTACCGTTCAGTGAGGATGCCCTGTTCATGTGTAAATGGGAATAGCTGTAGCTCAGGGGAGGAAGAGTTCTTTGCCTCAGCAGGGTAATCTGGGAAGACTCCCAGCTCCTTCTAGCTTACTTAGGGGGAAGGATTGGCCCTTTACTATATAAAATGCTTTAAATTAAAGAAATGGGGTCTGATTCTACTTCATAGCTTTAGCGTTTTGTAGTGCTTAAATGTTTCTGCTATTAAAATGTTCTATGTCGTCTAGGATTTTTTCTCGGGAAAAGGAGATTCTTTCCTCCGATCCACAGTGTTAGGCATCAGCCTTCTGACAGAAAGGGCTAGCTTGGAACATTGTGCCTCTGCAGAGATCCTAGGGACTTCATTAACTCCGCTGAGCAGATCCTAATAAATAATCAGAAAATAATTATCCCATCGATGTCATACATTTTGCTTGTATTTCCTTTCCAAAGCAACTCGGATAAGATAGGAAGGTTCTTGTTTCTTGGTTAGTCTGGTGCCGTTTTGCCAGCCTGTGTTCTCTGCGCATTTTGCTAGAAGCGGAGCACCACATAAAGTCTAATCCTGGTGACTGTTAGCACAAGGACACTTACTTTGCTGAAGTTATTACTAAATAACCTTTTTTCCTTGAATTTCCTTTAATTGTGAAAAAAGTAATGTTGGATGCATGTAAAAAGACTGCCTTTAAATACTTCTGGAAAATTTTAGAAAAAGCTAGTATTAAGTATTTATCTTGGTGTTGTTTTAAAAAATGCATTTTTAAATCCGAGTGCCAGTTAGCTGCTAATGGTTTATCACGGCAGAGCATGAAATCGTTTTGCTTATTCTCTCTGTTACGCTCCTAAAATATCTCAGGCCATGTTTAAGCCTACCTCAGCCAAGTGATTTTGGCTCCGCGTTCTACGATGTGTTGCTCGCGTGATAACAAACATGCCGCCATGAAGGAATGTCTGTTGTGTCTGTGAAAAGGATCGCTGCTTACTCTGCAAGTTCAATCGCATGAAAATAACCATTTTCTCTGCCTAGAATAGGACTTCTAAAATAGTTTTTAGTAATTTGTGGGACAACAAATTTTAGTATTTCCATCAGTTCATGGTGCCTGGTATTGACACTGGTCCGTAAGCGAGAAGCTTACCTCTCGTGTTTAGTGTTCTGTTATGTTGCACTGCATCAAATCGAGCCCCCTTTATTTCTGGAAAGCTGGGACCTCATTTGTCACCGTTTGACTTTACTCCAGGGTACGAAAAAATAGCCTTGGATTAATTTAAACTTTCAATTCTTTTTCCCCCTTCTTCTCCTCAATACTTTTGCATATTGCTGCCTAATACTATTAAGACATTTTGCTTCACAGAAACCTTCTGTTATCCCATTTATCTGTTCTTGCCTGTCGAACCCTGTTTAGGATCAAACATCCACAATCACTGTAGAAATGTTGGATTTCTCAATGTTTCCCAAACATTTTTGGATGCTTTTCAGGCATTTTGAGGGCTGAAAATCTATGATGTGCTGGACTGCTGTCTTTAAAGTACTTCCTCTTCTGCCCAGTTACTGGAAGCTGAGTCTAAAACACGTGTTCCCTGCGTGTACCCTCTGCCATTTTGTTATTACATTAATTCATAAAATCGGTATTTTAAAATCTTCCCCTGTATTACGCTGCCACTCACAATCTTTCTACGTTCTCTTCTACTAAAGCTTTCTCCTGGGTCATCTGAAGCATGACCTAATTAGAATCGTACTCTCACAGTAATTCCACCTAGTTAGTAATTCCAGTAATTCTGTCCTCCCGATTTTCTAGGTCTTGAACAACTACATAAAGCTGTCTTTACCTGTTTCTCTTCGCTTGAAAACCTGGAATTAGAAATCCGTCCATTTGATTCTTGTCCCACAGCTAGCAGAAGAATAATCCATGCGAAAGTTAGTTTGGGATTTCTGTTTTCTGCCGCTCCTCTTCTCTGTAATTGAAAACTTGAGTTGCATAGTATTGGCAACGTTAAGTCTGCTCTGGTGTCTTTGTATCCAATTTTAGGCACTTGGCCATGTGCTTTGTATCTAGTAGTTACTAAGCTCATTGCTAAGGATAGCGTGCAGTTAGGCACATCTTACTGGGTGGTTTTTTCCTTTTTTCATGTCTCGGTAAAAGCCTTGTCAGGCGTTGCTTGCTGGCCTGCCACCAGAAAACTCTGTTTCAGTCAAGTATCAAAACGTTTGTCCTCAAATCCGACCATTTAAATCGCAGTTCAGTTTAGCTCGATGTCCTAGTGGAAACAAAGTTCTTTCACTTCCTCTAGTTAGACCTGAATTAAAAAAGGAAGCGTGCTTTTAAAACAGGTTTTTGCCTGTTCTATGTGCAAATTACGTTGTTCCGCAGGGTCTTGGTACTCCCACCAGGAGGCAATCTCGCACAATAACGCAACTGGATTTGTCTGAACCCAGAGAGGATGGAGCTCTATCATCGAATTTAACGCTATGAGACATGCATTAGCTGCTCTTTAATTACATTAAAGAGGAACTTCCTAGCAGGTCTGAAAGTGGCTGGATTCACAGGGTCGAGGGTTCTCGTGCGGGACTTAGGCGCCCGTTTGCTTTGACGTTTGTAACGTGTAGCAGAGAGGTGTGCTCGCGCTTGAACAAAAAAAGCCTCCACCCTCCCGGTTTTGAAAAAACGAGCCAACAGCGGAGCGGTAACGGCACCCAACTGCCAAATACACCCATGTCACAGTTCCGTGCCTTTGTGCTTCAGTTCCTTGTGACTGTGATGGAGGGAGCAGTTATCCATCCGTCCGTCCGTCCATCCATCCATCCCTTCCCGCCCCTCCGCTTACTCAGTCCTATAGGGAAGCTCCCTTCCTGTCCGTTTGCCGTTGTACTAGGCCTGAATTTCAGCTGCCATGCCTAAACTCTGCTGCACCAGAATAAACCACTGCTGCAGCTCCGTCACAAGTCACAGTCGTGATGCTGTTTAAAGCCAACGCTGCATTTCTCGGTTACTCCAATCTTTATGAGTTTTAGCAGCTGCTCTGCTGTAATTCCTCACGTGCTCGTTGTGTCCTCAAAACCAGGATGAAGTTCG
This sequence comes from Nipponia nippon, assembly GCF_047370975.1. Classification (NCBI taxonomy): domain Eukaryota; kingdom Metazoa; phylum Chordata; class Aves; order Pelecaniformes; family Threskiornithidae; genus Nipponia; species Nipponia nippon. The sequence continues at coordinate 50,735,238 of NW_028262347.1, forward strand.
ATAATGAAGAGCTCGGATAGATGGAGACTGCATTCCTCCTCTGTAATAGAGGATGTATATTTTGTTTGAATGCTACAATATAATAAAACTGACTTAAAGCCCACCGTTCACTAGAATAAGCGTCAGACAAATGGTGTACCTACGTTAAAGTCGGATTCATCTCTAAGACCGAGAGAGCTGCTAATTAGACATCTAAGCCTGAGTTCGTCTTTGTAGGCTCCCCTTAGAGTCAGTTGACACAAAACAAGTACCCACACAAGGCAGCTGATCTTCAAGATTTTATTGTCCAGAATATGTCGCACAAACTGTTCTCTGGGGGTGCTTTTTCCTTCTTGCCTGTGAAGGGAGGATGAAGCTTAGCTGAGATTCAGATGCCTGTGTCAGAGCAAATGGAAGCAGCCTTACCTTGTTGTTTGTTTTTTTATTTTTTTTAATAGAGCATATATGTAAAAGAAAAACATTCCACTTAAGATAAAAACTCTTTTGCTGTTTCTGCTAGCCTTCAATAGCAAGGAGTCCGTATATAGGAACTCTTTTTTTTTCTCTATAGAGTAATTCACACACGTTTAATTTGTAATTTTGAATAAATTGTGTATAGGATTTTAATCTCACCTCCTTATATTTAATCAACCCTCCAATGCTAAAAGATAATACTTAAGCTGGTGTTACTTTGTTGCATTTGGTGTGTCGTCCCAGGGGAAATAAGATAGTTACGTATTTTGTGTATCTCTATAGCACCTCTTCTAATGAGCTCGTGATCCCAGCTGTTACACAGCCAGGTACTTCTAGAAAAACGAACACAATACGTGATAATTTACTGGGTAGTTTGCACAGAATTCTCTGAAAACTGAAGTACAATGTACACAGAATGTTAGTTCCGCTGTATATAACCACAGCCGTCAGGACACTGCGCATCAGAAGGCGGGAGCTACGCGGCAGCTGCATGAACCAACCGCGCAGCAGTTTTGCACTGCGTGGCTTCTAGAGAAGAAGTTGTTTATGGCGTGGAGTAGCGCTTCATTAGGTGTCGTGGTGTAGGTGAGAAATGATCGCCAACCTATCACAGAGTTTTTCACCACCTAGAGGCACCACGGGAGGCTGGAACGGCCAACAGAGCTGAGAAACTTTGCCAACTAGTCTTTCTGAAAAATTAAATAAGTAATAAATACAGAAAACAGTTGTGCTTATATTCAACTTCACTGCTTGTCAAGATGAAAAACAGTCTGGGGTCAGAGCAGTTTACCATTTTAAATAAGGCCAGTTTTGACGGCTACCGAAGTTTACAATTCCTTAGCAAAAGAATCTCCCTACCAGCAAAATATGAGATACCGTGGAAAAAGAATTCTGGAAGAGCTGTTTTTTAGCATCTCTTCTGCCAAGGCTAATAAAAGTTCAACCGTGTAGGTATCGCAGAAAATAAAAAGTGAACAGTGAAAAGTGACTGTTAAATTAGGCTACTGCATTAAGCCATTATCACGTAGAATAAAAATTAACCTAAGTAAAAGATTAAACTATTAAAGCATGACCTTACTGTACAAACATATATTTCCTACTCACTAATGCTAACAAAACAGAGCTTTATAGTTTCGTGTAAAGATTAGTGTTTCTTAAATACTGCTAGTCTTTCTCATTATTCAAATTTATGGTGTATTTGTTTAAACAAATAATAAGCTAGTAGCGTTTCTCTGAAGTCAACATCTGTAGGAGTTCTACGGGATCGGAGCTGTGCTGCAGCAGTCATCTTCACCTTCTCCGTTAGTTAAGAGACACCGAGGATTTCAACTGAATAATAAACCAATGCCAGGAAAATATTCTCCTTGACCCCTAATTAGTTAACAGTTGGTCGGTGTACAGTAGCATAAGGCTTCACATCCCTTTTCGTATTTTTTTTGTTATTTTGTAATTTTTAATCCGTTTTTCGTACAGTTAAAATGCTGGCACTAGTGATGGGGAAGCGGAGGGTGGCAGCGAGTTCCACAAATTTTAGAATTGGATTAAGAAACAGGATTTCCTATCCAGAGTAGAGGCACAGTGCAAACAAAATTCATGGTAAGTTCACCATAAGCAGACATAAGAAAAACGGCAGAGAAATTCCCTTTCTAGAGCATCTATTTGTATGTTCAAATCTACTAAAATAAACGTGCTGTGTGTTAGCTGCACGGGTTACAATTCATTGACTTTATATGGCCGTATTTGTTGAAGAAAAAGATTTGCAATGAGCCCGAAGAGGGCACTGGTAAGGCTGAAAGGTGACACAACGGCCTGTGAAGGGAAGAGCAGCGGTGGTCCCGATGGAGAGCAGCTGTGGTTCGTACCTACACAGTGCTTAGCCAGTCCTTGTCCAGACCGAGGGCAAAACCTTGAATCGCTGGAGCGGGGTGAGTGTTTTGCTTCCCTCTGACCAAGGTCTTAACTCGTGACTTCGTGGAAATGATACTTGAGAAGCCTCATGTTTCTGCAAGAGCGAAGCGTTTATCCTGCAGTCAAGCTCCCCACGTCTACGCTTCACCTCAGCCGGAGGCGGTCCCCAGCAGCAGACGGCTACTCGGGGTGCCCCGCGCACGCACGTCCCTGCTGGCTCTGGCTCAGCCTCTGGCTGCGGATCCCCACGCCTCTTCGTTGCTTCCCCTGTTCTGCCCAGCCCTCTTTAAAGCGCCGGCTGTGCACCCCTGAGGGGAGAGTTCGCGCCAAGCGCTGCTGCTCCCAAGCCCGTCTTGTCTGTCTTTACCCTGTCTGCTCTTCTAAACTGCTCAAGCTGATCGCGCACCCTCGAACATCGCCGCGTCCCAAAACATGTCATACGTACCCTCGCTTTCGTGCTAGGAAAGCACCGTTCTCGCAGGCTGCAGTACCGTTTCACGTGATTTCAGATACTTCGAACTGAAAGATAGGCAAAAAATCAGAATGACATGTTGGGTCTACAGGGGCACCAGCAAGGAGCGCTGTGGGATGTGAATACCGGAGCCCGCTCTCGAGGGAACCAGCCCCAGCTACTGTGAATATCTGCCAATTCTCTTGGCATCTGGGACTTTTTTTATTTGGAAAAACAAGCGTGCTCTCTGAAATCAGGTAGTTGGGATCCACGTTGTTTTCACAAACAACCTGAGCTCGGACTGTTTTTGTCTGTTCGGACTACTAAGTCTGAATGAGTCTGGTGCAGGCTTATGGAGACACGCAAAAACAGCAACTCACGTGCATAATTACTGTTCTCTAAACAACTCGAGTCATCAAGATTGTCCAATGCGGTTCAGAGATGCCCCAGTTGAGCCTCCTGTAAAAATAAAAGGATTTTTCACCTGGATAAACAAAATATGTGAGAAGAAAGTATGTTTCTATAACTTCAAACAAAATCTGGATTTAGGAGCAAGCATCTTCTTCAACGGTCTATGTTGGAGTAAATGAACCGTACCGAAGGTCACTAAATGTCAATGTTCCGTAATTCTCAGCTTTCAGAGGATCAAAGAAATCTAAAGAAATGGTTCAAGTTGAGGCATTTGGCAAAATAATGAGGTGAAAGGCTTTCAAAGTTTTCTGGAGAAAAAAAAAACATGATTGAACATAATTCTTAAAGTCTTCATTTAGGCATTACTACATAAAAATGCTGTGTTTCCATTTCAAGGCTAGTGAAATGTCAACAAAAGAAAACAGTGGTATAAAACACAAATTAAAGAGCTGTTTTTGAGTTATTCTCAGGACATAAGGGATTTATTTATTTATTTAAAAATCCGTGATGCTGGCAAATAAGCTGTTCACTTTAAATAGCTTGCCAGGTGTTGTTTTGTTTGGTTGTTTGTTTTTTCATTTTTGGCTGTACTCATATGATATTTTTTATAAATTTTAGGTATTTTTAGATAATTTTGCTAGAAATACACTACTGGTTCAGCACAGATTTTTTAAACAGTTCATCTCCTTACTTGGCATAATCTCGCCCCCTTAGAACAGCCCAAGGAACTGATCCTGAAAATGCCCAAGGAGATTAAAAGATACGCTTCAACTGATTGTTGAAGTGTAACTGTCAGAAGCGTAACTGATGGCGTCGTTTGGGGAATTTCATTCTTGTTGCTGCATCTTTTTCATCAGGCAGTCCAAGGGGATTTCATTAACGTCTCACTAGTACCTCTGACTAAGCAGGAATTTTGACTAGATTGTGAAAGCTTCTCAAAATAATCTATTTGGAAGTGTTAAGTATATAAATGCAAATTGAGTGGAAGCAGCTGTTATTTACATTCTCTGGACGCAGGATTCCGCTCCCTGATGGACAGACAAAAAATGCCATTGAAAGAACATGAAGAAATCGGAAAAGTATGGATCTGGTAAAATATATGCACTGGACCACATTGTCAGGTGGTATAAGTTGGTATAGCTTCATAGGTTTGCCACCGTAACAACATATAGCCCACCTGCCAGCAGGACTTGAAGAGGTTCATGTATTTCTTGGAGGAAGGGGCGGGGGGTGGTGAAGGAATGAACATGCTGAAAACAAAAGCTTATGAGCAAATTCATGTTTCAGCCTTTTATGCAATGGCTACCAGAGAGCCAGGCGTTTTCAGAAATAGTCTCCCAGAACAAAGCCCTCATTCACAACAAGATTTTGCTATGGACTTCTGTTAGTTTGAGATTATGTTCTGGAAAAATTACAAAAGCTCCTGAAGAATGCGAGTAGCATATTGTAGACCAGTGTGCCTGCAAGCGGAGGACTGTGCTGAGGGAAAAGAAAGCACGGCGTGAAAGCTCGCCCCTTCAACGAACCCCAGCTTTACCTTTTTATTAGCCTGGCAGAGGCCCTCCGGCATGTCCCCGGTACATGTCCCCCTCCACTTACCTGGAGCAGATCCCCGCTGTCACATGTTCCGCTGGGAAGCTCACGCTACCTCCTGCCGTGCCCGCTTCTATCTGTAACATCACTGGCAACCACCTAGAGTACAACGAACAGCAACGGACCATCCTCAGAAAAGGCTGGGCATGTTTAAAAGTGTACATAGAACGCGGCAGCTAATTTCATTTGGACCAAACCCCCTCAGTCAAATCAGCGTCAGGAACCTGGGCGGGGGAATTAAAGGTGGGATTGTTTTGCTGGGTTTTCCTTACAGGAGGGAAAGGAGTTGATACAACCAACACAGCTAAAGCTCAAGCACCACAGAAACCCTTGGTTCTTAGCACCCGTGGAGTGATTCACGCCAGGATTAGTTCTGTTTGACCTGGGATTGCTTTGTGCCTGCCAGCACACAAAAACTGTCATAACACAGGCAAGCGTGGGACAGAAATTTCATTCTTGTTCCGTTTTAGATATAGACTCTTGCCCGCTCTTCTGTCTTACGCGAACAATGATACATCGGATGGGTAAACGCACCCTTTAGTTCCTTCCTGGAACAGAGACTGATCTACGGCAGCAGGTTTTGCAGCTTCCTTCCGTCTAGCATGATGTGGCCTGAAATGCTGGGGAAAAATTCTGCTGTGCCTCAGGCATCTTTCTGGATCAAATTTATTCCCGGAGGGATAATTTATCAGAGAAGTGAGCTCTGAAGAGAATGCTAAAAATAGTGTTAAAATTTTGAAACCCGGGGCAATGGCACCGAAAGTCGGAAAAGATGTCTAGCCCAAACTCACACTTTATAAAAGGCTTTGCATATTTTGTAATAATTATGGATATTATTTCCCCTCTCCCATTCATTTACAAAGACAGAGAGATAGTAACAAACTTCAACAAATCTGAATTTGGTTACGCAGAGCCATCTGTTAATTCTGGGATATGGCAGTAGAGGGCATCTAAGGACTTCAAGTCACATATGGTAGGGGATTAAAATCAGATGGCTGAGGGAGTTAGTACTCTCATCCCCAACCCTTCTCCCCACCCCGTGACAGAATTTGCCACCTCACGACCAAACAGCTCATGAAGCTGCTCCTGAACGACTGCAGTTTTGAGCCATGCTGAAACCGGGGTTGATCTTAACCCACCAGACTGAAAGCTGAAGTTGTTTGGGAGGAGGTGCGTGAGTTAATTTCTCATCCCTGCTGCAGGCAGCACTCTGTCAGAGCCACGGGAAGGATGGTTCAGGTACAGCACAAGGGGAGGTAGTAACTCCCTCAAGCAGTCCATCCGATTTTATCTGCTACTGTTTGAGCTTTAATTTCCACATCCCTGGCAAAACTGCTTGCAGGAGGGGCAAGCAATCCTGGGAATGGACAGGCAGTGCCAAGAAAAGGCGAGCTGTGGACCAACGCTCTTTCCTTAACCAGGAAGAGTAGCCCTGTGTCTGTTTCCTCTGTTGAGCCCAAAAAATGCCAGGCTGTCTGTCTGGCCTGCATTTCAGTTGACGTCCTCCCAGCATGCCAATCCATTATAGGACGATGCCTGGAGCCCTCCTGACAAAAAACAAGCACTAATCGTGACAAATCAAGAGAGAGAAGGTAGTTGGCACTAGCACTGTTTTCTGGTCATCTGTTCGGGTTTGTATGACATTCCAGCCCCTCTCTACACTGCAGCGGGGCAAGCAGCCATGCCTGTCTTGAGCCAAAAGAAGCCAACGCGTCAGAGGCAGATTAAGTTCATTACCTGGCGCTAACGCTTAACGCACTCATCTGAAAAATGTATTTGGTCTGAGCAGCATATACACATACCATGTGAGACTTTTGAAATTATATAAACACAGTAGTACATGTTGATTATCCTGTTATTCAAACTCCTAAACACAGCAACATGTCAGGCCTTATGCTGAAGTCTATTATAGCCTTAGTCTGAAATTTAAAAGTGGCTCATGCCCAGGAAAAGGTTCTACAACTCATTTAATGATTCACAGTACTCCTGAAATGATATTCATCTGTCTGCTTTCCATGGCAGCCCTTTCAGTCATAAACACTTAATTGTAGGAATTCATCCTCAAGGCCAAATAGCTCTGAGTGAATTAAACCATCTTTAATATAAGAACTAGAACGGTGATTTAAAATTAATCTTTTTCTGATGCGAGACCATTTATTCAGAGACATAAACCCCAGTTTCTTCTTCATCTTTGTTTTACTTTGCACTCAAAACTCTTGCCTTTGGAGATAGCCACTGCATCACCTGTTTTAATTTTCCTTATGTGTTTCAGAACTGACTCTTCGCCAACGAAGAAACTTTAATTACTTACGGATTGGCAGAGCATAGGAGAGCTGCCTGCATGCCGTCTGTCAGGAAAACTTTTTTCACAGACATTACTTGCTCTCTTTTACTTTGAGAAGTAGGACTCGCAACTGGCAAGAAAACATCTCAAGCCTCCTCAAGCATAAAAGGCTTGTTTTTTCTGGCAGCACCTAGGACGAGAATGCAAGATTTCACAGTGCTTTCAGCTGTGCTATCTCTAGGATTTTTCTAAAACAAAGACAAGAGTGTACATTTCTCCAAAACTCCAGAACTTCAAAGAGCGTGGTTGTGAACACGTGTATGTATAGGTGTGTGTGTATATATACACCTATGCGCTCTTTCTCAGGTATATACACACTTTCTCAGCCAAAAACCAAGGAAAACAAATATTACAGTCACAGCATCTTATACTGTAATCTGAATATTGAAATCCATAGCAAATATTCTCCTAGCAGTTGTTCAAAATGACTGCTATCAAAACAGTTCTTGCCAGTAGTCTTTTCTTCTATCGTGTTCATAAAAAAGGAAGCGTGATAGGGAAGAAAATGTAGTCAAAGCATGTATATTTACAAATTATCCGTGGGTAACTTTCAGCAATATTTAGCTAGTTCCAGCCAGAGTGAAATTGCGTGCATGTTCACAAAATAACAAAGTAACAGAATTCTGCTCACTGTTTATAAAGAAGCCTAACATAGTATAAGGTGAAAACTGCTGTGTAAATTATTTTTTTATACTTAGTACCCTGTGTCGCTACGTTCCACTTTTCCTTAACAAGTCCAGCCAAATTATTTTTATGTTCTTTTGTTTCTACTTTAAATTGTAAATAGTAAATGAGAGAAACTAGAAAAGCACTACATTTAATGTTTTTAGTTAAAGATCCTAAGTGTGTCTAGATAGCCTCTTACTCAATGCAGTTGAGGCCTTTAGATGCTAGACCAAGTTTTAAATAGTATAAAGCACATGATGAGACGAGAGAAGGATTTAAATGCCACCTTTTTATGGTCAGAGTTTCACGCTTGCCAGTGATTATCCGTCTACCTATCCACTGAACTAAAGGAAATGATCCTTCTTTTTCTCCACCGTCTCTGAAAGAAAATAATCTGGATGTTATTTCAGAGTACTGCTCTCTTAGTGCTATCTCTTGATGGTTTGCTTTTAAATTACAAGTGCTGGTTTTCTTTTAGAACACCACTGATTCATAGAAATTATTCACCGTTTTTTTATTATTCTCCTTTACCAAATGTATATTCTTAAGAAAGATAAAGCATCCACATCAGAATAGATAAAAATGACAGGAAATAAGGTGGCAGCTGGTTAAGAGTAAAATTGTTTGGTATATATCATAATTTATTTCATCAAAACATTCTGTTCCTCGGGCAGCTGGAAAGAGCAGAGTGATCCCATTTATGAAAATATTTGTTTTCTCTCTGCTGCATTTATTATGTTTTTGGGAACTCTTTGTGAAATAAGCAAACCTTGCTCCTGTCTGCTGAGTGAGAAATTCTCCAAGGGCTCACACTGTGGACCTTGTTCATGGTGCGGGGCTACAATTAACTTGTTCTAATTTGCTCGAGGTAGAGGCTCAATATTCATATTTCTCTGCTCAAGACCCAGACGTGCTGCCTGACCGCTGCAATCGCGGGACAGGGAGGAACCGTGGCAGTTACACCTTGTTATTTAGATCAGTTCAGGTAAGCAGTTGTCAAAGTATCGTCAATAAATACACCTATGTGATAAGCAATAGCTGGCCTTTTAACTAAAGCGGATTTTATCTGACCAAATGGCATGTCATGGATAATGGATATTCTGTGCTCCATCTTCGGGAAGTAAGGATGCAGAGAGCAAGGAAAGGCCCTTTGTATTCTTTCAGATAAACCTAGCTAAAAAAATCAGTCAACCTTTTCAGCGAATCAAAGCACATTTAGCAAAATCAGCTGGGCCAAAAATGCATTACCCCCTCCTCCACTCACGTCATATTATATAAATAAATCAGCGCGCTAGCTCTCCAGTAAATTTGGCATACTTTTCAGGAACAAAGTGAAAATCATTTCTAGCAACAGGCACTTCACACTATTGTAAAAAAATTTGTTGCCTCCTTCGTTGGTCATGAAAGGGATTTTTGCCTAAAGGAAAAATAAAAAATAAACCCACTTGCCCCTCCCCTTCTCTTTTTGAGCACATAGGTTTGAAAACAAGTCAGACATATAATATATTCTGCTTGTGATTTTCAAGAACTCTTAATGTTCATGTTTTCACTACCAAGATAAATCTCGATTAAAAATATCTACTATATGGATGATATACTGCCCAAACCAAAACGTTCATGCGCAGTAGAAAGTATCTGGAAAAGAAATCAGAAATTCCTTAAATTTGTGCCTTTCATCTCCAGTCGGATGATATGCCTCTCAAACTGGCTCAGAAGCATTCATAACTGTCTACATACCGGCAATATTTGTCCTAGAATTGCTACCCCAAAACATACGGACTAAAAATAAATAAAGCACTTGGTTTGAGTTGTACTTACAAATTTTAAATCCCCATTTGTATAAACTAATTTTCTCTTCATATTAGTGACTCTGTTTAGAAGAATTACTGTTTGTTACATGACAAATCAAAAAACCTTGTTTTGTTTACATGATGGAAAGCTAAGTTTTCAGAGCCTGAGATCTCCATACTGCTTCTTTTCTCTTTCTCCATCTCACATCTTTCTCCTGCTCCATTCTAATTTTTTATATAGTAAAACACTTAAGGCAGACCAAGTATGTGTTAAACATCCTAATGCCAAAGAAGCTAAAAAGTAGCTTAAAGTAGTTTAATGCACCACATGTGGCCCATAATCCAAAAAGTAATTTAATTTAATCACCTCTTCTTACACTTAAAAATTATTTTTCTTCTCCCCTGTGACTGTGTGAAAGACTCACACAGGCAGAGGAGAAAACCAGCTAACTAACCTTGTTGAAAGAAACAGTGAAATACTAACTTGTTCCACCGAGCCTATAGTACTTACGGAAGTCTCATACCAGAGAATAAAGGTAACTGTGAACCGAAGTACTCTTATGAGGTGCCAAAAGTGTCATTTAAAGATCGATTTGCAGTTTTCAAGTTTGAATTTCATTACTCTTGTAAATTTATCAGATCTTTAGTACTATTTTTAAAAGACAGTAACTTCTCATGAAAAAAAAAAAAATTAACAGAACTCTGTTTAGGAAAGATCCTGCTGATATACTGCCTATTTAATTTTTATGCTACCTTTTCATAACAATATCTGAAGTTTTAAGTAACAAATATTTATGACATTCTTCTGTTCTTCTTTCTCATTCACCACATAAATCATGGTCTTCCTCTCTCTGCCTTTATAGCAGCCAGCTGTGGTTTTAGAAACAAATTATTATGACTTCAAGCGACGAATAAATAGCAGAAGCAAAGGAAGTCTTGAAGTACTATCCACGTAAAAATGCCATTAATAAATAACATAGGGAAAGAGAACTACAGCAAAGCTGCAAAAAAGCAGCTTTGCATCTAGACAAGATGCATTCCATTTCTCTAAGATGAATTAGTGAACTTTAAAGGAATAGCCCTAATTTGAGCACTATTATATCAAAATAAGATATTTTTGACCAAAAGCTCTGTGCCTGCATATATCTATATGGAATTATTTTACTAATAAAAATAGACCTGTATTCCTTTTTTTTGTTGTTGTTCTTCTGAACATAGTGAAGCCAGTGCAATTCTGAAAAAGTAAATTAGATTTTATGCAAGATCTCACATCATCGGCAGCAGAACTGTCAACTAAGTTTCAAAGGACACAGACACATTCTCTCCCCTCTTCACATCTGTCCAATGAAAAGTCAGTGGGGATTCCACAAGAGTCACTGGAGGCTGAATCTGAGGCTATCTGAACTGCTCGGACGAAAACAGGAATAAGAATGACCTTCAGGACCTAAATTGTTTTAAACCATTTCTGAGAATGCTTAAGTAAGAAAGCTCATGTTTGTTCCTCAGACCTCATTTCAAATCTGCGGTACCGTCAGTGATTAAAACCACCTTTTTTCATAAACTGAATAAATTAAATTCAAAAGCACCCAGGCATTACAAACAGATGAAACCATACTGACCAATTCACTTAACAAAGTAGATATTTTCTTCCTCAGACGAATCTGCCTCATTACTAAACACAGCACTTATTTTTTTTAAGAGAACTATTAAATCTAATACTCTTCACTCATCTCCTGATGTTTAAAAATTCTAAGCAATGTCTGTTCCAAAAGCCTTCAGGAACTGTCCTCCACCGTCCCTTTGTTTTTTTGGTTTGTTTTCTTTTTTTTTTTTTTTTGCCTAAAGAAACGTTGAATTTCAGGAGTTACTGGGGAGCACGACCCACGGCAGGAGTGTCCCTGTGGGAGCTTTCTCTGTGAGGGGAGCTGGCGTGCCGCCGCTGCCCCGCTCCCTCAGCCACACCGTCCAGCCTAATACATATTCATTTATCTCTTTGATAACAAAGGCTCCCCACCCCCCCGATTTCTAAAGAGATTATTTTGTATTATTTTACTTTTTTTTTTTTTCCCCCGAGGATTTTAAAAAGACACTCCTTGATCATTCGCCCGTCAAACCCGAAAAATACTCCCTCCCAAACACCGCCGTGCAATTTGCAGGGAGCCCTGACTTGCAGCCAGGGGCAAGGGTGAGACTAATACGGCTACTTTTGCTTTGTTTCCCCCTCTTTTTTTTTTTTTTTGTTTTGTTTTGGTCTTTCTAAAGTCGGCTGGAGGCCGGCCGGCCAGCGGCAGAAGGTGGCTGGTTACCGAGCAGCACCCACGCCGCAATCAATCATCTTTGCGCCGAAAAACAGCTTCGGGTTTATTAAAAAAAAAAAAAAAAAAAAAAAAAAGAAGAAGAAGAAGTCGCGGAGGGGAGGGGGGGAAGGAGCGGCGCGCGCATCGGCGGGTAATGGCTGTTTGTAGCAACGAGGTATTTAGCGCCGGAGGGCGAAGGGGGGTGGAGATCAGGGTGGGGTGTCCCAGGAGCTTCGTCCGCCGCAAAGTCCCTGGCACGGAGCTCCTTGGCACCGGCCCCCGACGCGCTCCCGGCCCTGAGGGCGGGCCTCACCGCCACCGCCGCGCTCAGGTGCCCGCGGTCGCCCCTCGCCCTCACCGCGCCGCCCCCGCTCCACCGCGGAGGATGAGGAAAGGGGGGGGGGGGGGATCCGCGCTCCCGCGCTCGCCCGGTTACCTCAGGAGGTGCCGCGCGCCAGCGGCCGTTGGAGCCCGCCGGCGGGGCCGTGCCTCGCGGGGCGGCGTGCGCCGCCCCGCGAGGCACGGCCCCCGCCGGCGGGCTCCAACGGCCGCCCGCCCACCGGTACCTCAGCGGCCCCGGCCACTGACCTGCTCGCCGGGCGTCTCCCGCGTCTCCGCGGGCGGAGGAGGGCGTGTGCGTGAGGGGAAAGGGGAATCGCGGGGGAAGGCTTAGGCGACCCGCTGCCCCGGCGTGACAAGGGGCGGCGGCTCGGTGCGTCGGGCCCCGGCTGGCCGCGATCGCGGTGGAGGCGCCGGAGCGGGTCCTGTCACATGATGCGGTTCCTGGAAAGTTCCTGGAAAGCAGCCTTTGTATGTAGCCATCCCGGGAGGGGGGGAGCGGCGGGGGGAGGATGCCCTCGCCTCGCAATCAAAGCCGAGCAGACCGCCCGCCCCGGGGAGGGGGGGGCGGGGGGGGGAGCCGAGGGTGTTGTTTCCCCAGGAGCACCGTCCTCCTCCGGGCAGCCCCGACGCTTCTCCCCGGCGGCGGGTGCTGTGCCCCAACGCCGCCGGGAGCGAGAACAACCTGACCGCCCCACCTCCAGGCGGCGGCAGCGGCGGCCCCAGCCCCGTCCCGCCGAGCCCGGGTGAGTCCCGCCGTCGTCCCCCACCCCGCGCCCGGTGCCCTGCCCGCTCCTCGAGAGCAGGGAGCCCGCCGCCCTGCTCCCGGGACGGAGCTGCCGACAGGCGGGATGGAGGCTCCCCCGAAGCCGGAGGCGGGCTGCTCCGGCGCTCCTCGTCCCTGCCGGGGGACGCCCCGCTGCAGCTAGCTGCCACCCGCCTCGCAAACCCTCCGGCCCCAACCGAGCTCCCGCGGGCGGCGGCGGCGGCACCACTTGGCGGCCAGGCGCTCCCGGCGCTTCCCCTTCGCAAGGGGTCGCGCCCGGGCACCCCCGGCAAGGCTGCTCCCACCTGCGCTGGGGCTCTGCGGCCGGCGGCCCCGCAGCCGCCGCCGTGACAGGCGCACCTGCGCCCGGTGCCCGAACCGGCGGCGGGAGGTCCTGCGCGGGGGAGAAGGGGACGGGGGATGGGCTTTGCCGCCCTGCGCCGGCGAGTGTTGCGATAGAAACCCGGCAGAGCGACCTGTCGGCTGCCAATAAAGTTTAATTTGGAAAAGTTTCTGAGCTCCGCCGCGGAACTTGTGACGGGAGGAGCCACCTCGGCATAACCCCCCACCTGGCGGCTGCTGCGCGCCTGGGGGCAGCGGCTCTGCCCGCTTCGCAAGCGCCGGCCGGGGCCCCGGTGCTCCCGGTGAGCCCCCGGCCCAGCCGGCCGGGCTCCCCCTCGCTGGAGCTGCCCGCCGTCGTGTCACTCCCGGCGTGGCGGTGGGAGAGCGAGAGGCTCTTTTTGTCCCTCCCGTTCGCTTCAGCCGAGCGGAAAGATAATTTTTTTTTTTAATAATATCAGCATTTAATGGAACGGGAAAAGCACATTTCCTGCCCCGCGCTAAATATATCGCGCCCTCCACCGCGCTGCCCCTTCCCGGACCCAAGCGGCCAGCGAGCCCCGGGAGCTGCCGCTGCCCGCCCGCCCGCCCGCCCGCCCCGCAGCCCCCGGCACGCCGCCGCGCCGGAGGGGCTCGCTCCCACCCCGGGCGCACGGCCCACGCCGGGCTCCCGTTCCTAGAGGTAGGGCTTCGCCGTGACCTTAGTGCAAGGCGTGCCGCGCCGCGCCGTGCCGTGCCGCGCCGTTCCTAGGCACCGCTGCGTGCGGCCCGGGCAGCGCCGGGTCTGGGACCTGCCCCGCTCCGTGGCCACCCCTCCCCACTCGTACCTTGACGCGCCCGGCTCCCCCCCCCCGCCCCGAACGCCCCCCCAGCGCTGCCGGCCGGGCTCCCCTACCCCGGCCGAGGCAGCGGCGCGTCGGCGGGCTTGCCCTTGCGGTAAAGCGAGACCACCGCGGCGGGCCGCCTTGGCCCCGGCGGAGGGGAGCCGGGGACAGGCCGGGCGGCGGGGGTGGGGGGGAGGAGATGTCCCTCCCCCGCCCCGCCGGGAGGTGATCGCTCGCCTCGGGTCCCTCCTCTGGATGCTGGGACGTTCCGAAGCGGGAGCGCCGGGAACGCACGGGCTGCGCCGGGAGCGCCTCTCGCCGGGCTCGCCGCTAACCACGCTCTCTCTCCGCTCGCAGGCGGCGGCCGGGCCGGGGGCCGGGGCCATGCACCCGGCGCGGCGCTGAGCACCGCAGCGGCGGCGGCGGCGAAGCGGAGCCCTCTCCCCGCGGGCAGCCCCCGACCTGCGTGCGAGCGGGGCCGCGCCCGCCGCCGCTGCCGCCCCCCATGACCCTGCGCTCCGCCGGCTCCCTGGAGAGCGCAGAGGGCGCCCGGGCGCGCTGGGGGCACCCCGGGGCGGCGGCGGCAGCCGCGCCTGTTGCCGAGGAGTCCCGTGAGGCGGCGCAGCTGGCCGCGGCCATGGAGGAGCTGCGGCGGGCAGGTAAGCCCGGGCGGCTAGCCGGGGAGGGGGGAGCGCCCGGGGCGGCGGCCGCGGTCGCGGGGGAGGCGGAGCGGGGCGGCGCGGCGGGGATCCCCGCCGGGCCGAGAGGGGAAGCGGGCGGCGGAGCGACGCTTGCCGTCGCCGCCCGGCGCTGCGGGGTCGCGGCGGCGAGGGCCGGCGGCGGCGGCTCCGACCTTCCGCGGGCTGCGGCGGCCGAAGCGAAAGCGCCGGCAGCGCCGCGCCCCGGCGGCAGCCCGGGATCGCCGGCCGGGCGAGGGCCGGGCGCCGCCGCCGGCCGGGGCGGCCGCGGCGCGGGGAGCGGGCGGCGGGCGCCGCATCCCCTCGGCCCCGCGTACCTGCGCTCCGCCGGCCGGCCTGGCGGCGGCTCGCCCGGCCCCGCAGGACGCGGGGCTTGGCCGCGGGCGGAGGGCAGGGCTTTCGTCCTCATCGCCTCCCCGCCAGGACCGCCGCCGCACCGCCGAAGTTGCCTCCTTACCCGTCTCTGCGTCCGGTGCTGGGCAGAGCTGGTTCCCACAGCAGCCTGCCTCCGGTTCCCGGCCGCGGGCTTCCCGCGGGCTGCCAGCGCCTGCCGGGCGGCGGCAGCGCTCGCCCTGCCGTGTGCGGGGCCGCGGGACGCCTCCGGCCGCCGCGGGGGCGGGCGGCCCGCGGGGCCGGCGGGCTCGGCGTGAGCCGGGCGGGAGGTTGCGGGGACGCTTGTGCGTGGGTATGCATAGGTATGGGAATAAGCAGCGACCCGGGAGGCTCTGTCAAAACGAGACGCGTTGTGAAGCAAATGAATTTAAATAGCGAATAAAAACTTAAGAGTGCCTGCAGGACTTTAGCTCTCAAACAACAAAGGAAACGGGTTGTTACACGTACATCAGCCAACGAGCAGCTTTTTAAACAAACAAACAAACGAACAAACAACCCCCTTCTTTCTCTCCTCTTTTAACAGGATGGTACTGGGGCAACATGACTGTTGCTGAAGCCAAAGAGAGGTTACAGGACGCCCCCGAAGGGACCTTCCTGGTTAGGGATAGTTCACATTCAGAGTATCTGCTGACTATTTCGGTAAAAACATCAGCGGGACCGACTAATCTACGTATAGAATATCAAGATGGCAAGTTTAGACTGGACTCTATCACTTGTGTCAGATCGAGACTTAAACAGTTCAACAGCGTCGTGCATTTGATTGAGTACTATGTTCTTATGTGCAAGGACAGAACCGAAACACCTTCAAACGGAACAGTTCATCTTTACTTGAACAAACCTCTCTATACGTCCGCTCCGTCTCTGCAACACCGCTGCAGAATAACTATAAACAAGTGTACAAATCAGATCTGGGAGCTGCCATTACCAACAAGACTAAAAGAGTACTTGAAAGAGTACCAGTACCAGGTATAAATGTCTTTTCTAAATGCCTCTAATGTAGAGTAACTTTTAAATGCAATTCTTAAAATCAGCCAAAGAACTGAGTAACCAGTTGTACAACTCGGCATGGAATTCACTATCAAAACAGTGGCAGTTCTGGGGGAAAGGTTTTTATTTCAGATGCCACAAAGGGAGACTTTATGTAGAACAATCCCATCTTGCATCCTCGGGGGGTCGACAAGGTGGTATGCTATTCTTGCGAGGAGAGAGAAGCCAGGAATCTGTCCGGATTGTGTTGCTTTGTCAATGGCATAAAATACTGCACAAACTATCAAATGCTAACTGAAGCAGTGGGACCGGGAGAGGCTGCAAAAGTGGTCAGAGACGTACGGGAATGCATAAGTATCTCAGTTGTGTGATGCCAAGATTAATTCGGTGCTGGTGTTCGTATAATCCTGAAAGCTTAACTGGATCACACTGTGATAATCTTGCCAAAGTTATGCAACTAATCAAATCCAGTCAAAAAGTGATCATCTGTTCAGTTTTTATTGAACTA
This sequence comes from Nipponia nippon, assembly GCF_047370975.1. NCBI lineage: Eukaryota > Metazoa > Chordata > Aves > Pelecaniformes > Threskiornithidae > Nipponia > Nipponia nippon. The sequence continues at coordinate 50,752,005 of NW_028262347.1, forward strand.
TAATTCTTGTGCTTTTCTGCAAGGAAAGGAGTACTGTAAGTAATCGGTTTAAAACATTGTTTCTCAAAGTTCTCTAAAAGCTGACCTTGAGGAGAAATGCCACATCTTTCATAGGAACCCAGTGTGTTGCTGATTATACCAGATTGGTATCCCAGTATCTTTGTTAACGTGTTAACATCTTCCCAGTGGTGACATATCCATGTTATTACTATTAAGCCTCTTTTGATTGAGGCTTTAGGACTGTACGCTGCAGACTTGCAGTTGCTCAGTTCCAATGTCAAAACATGGATATCAGCAGTTACGGCTGTCTTCTACAGTGTAGAATGTTTTCTTCGGCTTGTTTCCCAAAATGTGGGGAAATATGGATTTGGGGTTTTTTTTGGAGAAGGTTGTTCTTTTTTTTTTTTCTTTTTTTTTCCTTTTCTTCTAATTCACCATTGTAGCTATCAGACTATTACTCAATAAAGTAAATCAAATTGCACAACAATCTCCCAATTTTTGTATGTATGGATTTGCTACTATTCAGAGAACAGTGATCTTAGGAACCTCTATCATTTCCCAGCTAACACTCAAAGAAATGCACACGTATCAGTGAGGATGAATACCCCTGCTTTGCCTTTGTGGTAGCTGGATTATGTTCAGATTAGTGGTTTAGAGGCTGCCTGCTGAATTCCCGTAGTTAGGTATTAGCAGAGGACATCCCTTTTTCTGCTACAGCAGTCCTCCAAATGGCAAGAAGGGACTAAGACCCTCAGTACCTGCTCCTCAGTCTAAATGTAAAGTATTCAATAGAAGAAATATCCAGGATGACAGTAATTGGAGAGCGGTAAAGAGAGAAACAAGGACATAGATTCATCCTCAGTCAACAATTTAATAGTTTTAACTCTTTCCCTAGCTTACTTTTTAATTAAGCAAATAGACCTGTGTTTGAAGAAGGAGGGTTGTCAAGACTTGCTGTAAGCTAGCCCTGCCCAGGCTGAAATAGAAACAACATAAAATAATCTTCTTGCTTTCCTTGTGACTTAACTGCTCTGCAGTACTGTTGAGATGCTGTGTCCCGTCTCCTAAACTCTGGGGCACTGACCAGCTTAATTTTGTTGCATCTAAACTCCCAGTGTTACGCACTCAGTTTTGTCATTAACACGCCGACAGAGATGAACAGCACGGCCGTTCGGACAAGGAAGACGCCAGGAACCCGAGGCAGAGGGGATGGTCCCTTGGCATGGCAAATACTTGCTATGTTGTTGTTCTCCCTGTGGAAAAGGTGGCCTTTCTCCCTCCTCCTCCTCCTCCATGGCTTCAATTCTCTCTCTCCCCACGCTTAATGCAAGCTTTAGTATAGAAATGGGGGGAGTTTTCTCCTGAAAACCAAAACAAAAGCTTTTGTTAGGTAAACTTTTTCCCCATGCCCTGCCAAAATGTAGCAGATTGTCGGAAGTTTTTGACATAACACAGCGACCACCCTCCGGTCCCCATCCCCGAAGAGCTCTTGTATTCCAGGTACGTGTCGTAATCACACAGTTCTTCTGCGCTTGTCGTCTGTCTTGCTAGGATCTGCCACCTTGCAGCTGAGGAGCCTTGCCTGTGAGCAGTGCCTGTGAAAGGACTGTATTCCTGGGAACACTTCTCATTCCGATAAATCTGTTTTCTTACAGTTCTGGTCTAGCTCTGCCTTGAGATGAGATAGCTGCTGTATGGAATAACTTCTGTTACAGTAAGGAAACACGCCAACCTGCTGCTACGTTAACCTACTACTGGGCATTTTTAGCCAAGGTGATACTTAGCTGTGATACGCTTGGGGTCTCGGTGGTGAACGCGTTATACTCAGGTCCTTTAAAATAATTTCCCTCCAGGCTAGCCCCTAGCCCTGGGGATTTAAAATCACGAATACCAATGCTGGAACAAGCAGACTGAGAAGATGAGAGCTTTGGGGTGCACGGAGACGGTCACGTTGTACAGACAAGAAATGATTTATGGCCCGTTGCTGGCAGCCCTGGAAGCGGTCAGAGGCCAGGTATGCCCCACGGCAGAGCCAAGCTCTGAGGAACGCCGTGGGGCAGATGCAGGGCAGCTCGCTGGGCTTTCTATTAGCGGTTCTCCAAAGCATGAGGCAAACGGCAGGCTGAAGACAAGGAGTGCTAGTAAAGGTGGAGATTCTTGTAAATAATCCAGAGTAGTTACTGTGATGTGGAATCAAGTCACCAGACGTTGAGCATGCTGGCTTACGCTTCCTATCATTTGTATTAGTTACTGCGAGGAATAAGTAGGGTCTGTAGCTGTGGTGTGCTCGAAGCAGTGAACAATATTTTGAACAGACTGGAGGGGGAACTAGTCCTCTTTGTATGAAAGCATAGTTCTTGTCCTCATGAGGATGCCAGCCCTAGGGTTGATGCATTGCATTAGTAAAACTAAACCAACACTACGGCTTGCTGCAAGCTCGGCTTCCTTCTAACACAGCACAGAGGAATGACTTGTTCTGGTACAAAAAAATCCAAGGATAGCACATTATTCGATTACAGTGGTGCAGAAATCTTTCATGTGGACCCCATGAATTTTCAGGTGTGATCATGTTGTCCAAACATTTTTTAAAAAGTTACAGTGCTTTTTTTTTTTTTTTTTACTTCATGGATGTTGCTGTGGTTTGTTCACAGCACTAACTTTTAAATTGTTGGCCCTTCAGACTCCAAAAATGACTTCTAACTGGTGTAGGTCATCTTGAATTGCTAGTACAGAGTGTTCAGTGAAGCCAGTTTCACAGGTTCAATGCCCGTGAGTCAACCAAAAATCGTAAGGACTTTAATCCTAAACCCGTTTCTTCATCCCGTGTGTTGGTTCGGTTTTTCATTTTTGAGTCTTGAGGTTTCAGATTTTCCAGTTTATACCTGGAATGTTAATTGCTGAAAACCTTCATTTTAATTGAAGGAAAGCTGAGAATCCCACAATCCTAAAAGGTGATGCTTGAAAAAAATAGTAATAAAAAAAAAATTGCAAGATGAATGATGAAAATGGAGCTGGTGACTGTATTTAGTTTAGCACTAAACCTAGCAGAAGTGTGAAGTATGGCTCCATTTTATTGGTATGGGTATTTCCCCGCTGTTAGTATTATCACCAGAGACAGAAAATGGCGCAAGTACAAGATGGGTGGGTAGAGTGGGAATGCAATCAAGCAGCTGCGCCCGTTGCATTAGAAGTAATTTTATTTTAATCTGATCTGGTCAGTATTGTCCTAATTATATTTGATGTAACCACATTCTAGATAAACAATATATAATTATTAGCAAGAAGGAAAAATTGTTGACTAGAATATGGGGGGAGAGGGGGTTATTTTTATAACTTAAAACAATCCGGAACCTACTCCTCACTAAAAATTGTGGAGCTTTAGAATCTGAGATTCTTATTAAGTCTCATTACCTTAAGAAACCAGAATCTACATATGATAGGAAGGACAGGGTCCTGTAGTTGCATGAATTCCTGTATCTCAGCCGCCTCTTGTCTCTTAGCAAAGTGTTCCTGTAGGTAAATTACCTTGTTAAAGATGGTAGAAAAGCTTTATTTATTTACATGTTCCATTCAAGAGCTTTTTCTTGTATTCCTGATAAAATTCCCGTGGATTTTTCCTTTGGCTTAGGATCTAGCAGACAGTAAGTTGAGTGGTGTCAGGGCTTTGCTCTTCTTAAGCCCAAACACATGATGGAAATGGGAAGAGCTACCTTTAGACGTGGGTGTCGTGTCTAACAGTCATTTAAAAGAAAGTAAAATAAAACTTCAGCTGACTTTGCTGTCATTAAAATAGATCTAAGTATCATACTGACTGCTAGAGGAAGTAGTGGCTTGAGGGACTCTAACAGTTGTATTACTGATTCTCAATAATTATAAGAAACTTCTCTGTCGAAAGGAGAGATTTTATTTTTAAAAAACTACAGAAATAAAGGAAACTTTTAGTACATAAACCATAAAATTTCCAAATAGAATAACTAGAAATTACTTGAAAGGTCTGAGCTGGTTGGTGCTGTATACTCAAAGGAAGCAGGGATGACAAGCTACTTTGGTATCTCAGCCTAGCTCCTGAAAACCACTTCTTTATTAGTTTTAACTTCAGCAAGTCTCAATATTTTGCTAAGCCCTTAGCATGACTGAAAATGCCTGGAAACAACATTCCACCGCCACAGAACGTCAGATCACCAAGGTCTGAGCTCGCTTTACAACAACATGGCGGCTCGCCACAGTATTGCCGAAATTGGGTAATTTCTGCAACGGGCTGAAGATCAGTCAAAGAAACCGGGAGGCAGAGTCGTTGCTGCCAGGGGCTGTGACGGGCATCGGTGCCGCACATCGCTGGTCGTTATCTGCTGTCTGAGACAGAGGGCATGCGACAAGCTAGGGAAAACACCACCGCCAGGAAAGCAGACGAGAAGCTATTCTGCTTGCTGCGGAGGGAATTTTATCTGTCTGGCGCGTGGTGTCGGAGAAGGGGCTGAAGGGAAAGAACATGGAAAAGCCGGCAGCTCCTATGAGAGGTGGCACTTCTCACAAGGTGTAGCGAATAACTAACCATCAGGACGAGTACTGTGCTGAAAGGCGCATTGGTAGAGCTTAAAGGTCCGGGGGATTAACTGGTATCAGCGCAGTTTGAAACCACATATAAACAAAGTCTGGCTAGATAACTGAACTTCAGGAAAAAATTAAGCTTACAGCAAAACCAGGCTGCCCTGGTCCCAGGGTTGCGTTGCCAAGGACGGGGAGGGATTAACTGTGTTTATTAGTCACGTTATCTACAGGGCTTTGAAGTAGCCAGTGCCTCTGAGAAAGTCTAGGGAAATGTAAAAACATATCACCGTAATTCTGATGTTTAATCTCCCTGATAAATTGTGGATTTTATTCTACTTAAATCCTGTTTAAAAAAAGGATTGCACCTGTCTTTTGTTTTGTTTTGTTTTCTTCCAGAGTTGGAGTCATTTAACTCTCCAGGAACTGAAATACCAAAGTAATATCATTACTTTCTGTGATATTAAAGGGTAAAAAAATGCAGGCGCAAAAGCTATTTACATTAGCATAAGAAACAAGCTGACATTTAATAGGAAAAAGTTCAAACAGATAGTACCCAGGAAAAGCTCAGTGCTGAGTGCTGCCAAGAACAAAATACAATTAAAAAATCCCCAAATTCAATGTGCCTGCCTTAATTTTTCTTTCACTGACAGGCAGGGTTTATATAAGTAAATACTTCTGTTTCCAGTCAAATTGTTCCTTAATTGATGTTTCATAGCTGAGGATTGCAATTCGGTGCACTGTTGGCTAACAAATAGTAAATGCGGAGGTATGCTAAACATGGGAAAAGATTCACAGCCCAGTGCAAATTCTTCTTTTGACTTTATTGAGGTTACTTGGATCAGGCTTGGCAACAAGAATTATATAAGAAACAGTTGTAAGACTGATATCGGAAGGCTGTAAAATCACTTTTCAAAATGCTTTGTTACAATTTAATTGCATCTCTTTAGGTTGCAGCCCTGCAATAGGATCTGTTCAGCTGAATCTCTGTACCCACGCTCAGCTTGTCTCGGGGGGGAATCTCCAAATTTGAGGGGTTGCTCTGGTCACCTATATTACACACATCATACATTTGCTTTTTTCTTACCTAGCGTGCTGCTTTTTGACACAGTCTGGAGGGCAGAATAAGTTGTGGATCAACTGTTACTGTTTATGGGATTTTTAGCTGGCTCACTTTCTTTTAGGAAGAGCAATATTAAACAAGACTGAGCCTGTATTAGCTGCAATTTACCTATCTGTAACGTGGGCAGTGGGCTTAACATTTTGTAATTTATCAGCGTAGGGTGAGAAGTCGCTTATATTTCAATTAACATTGATAGGAACTTAAGCTGCGATGATGGTAGTATCTTTGAATGGCTGCATTGCTAGGAAGAGAGAAGAAAATAAGTTAGGAAAGTGAGATTCTTGTCCAACTAGATGGCAGTGGAGGTGGCATCGCAGCTCCTTTGTGAGCTGAAGTGCTTCAGACGCGCGTTGGCTGCGAGGGAAACTGCCTGCGAGAAGGTAACTGGAAATGCATCTCTTTTTTAGCTCCCCTGATGGAGGATGCAGTGCCTGCTGCAGGCTGCTCAACTCGCCCACTGTAACCATGCCCGCAGACAGGTTTTGTTTTGAAAGGGAACAAAATAGAGCAAGTGAACTTTGAATCGAAGGGTATTTTTTGTTTGCAAGCAGGATGTGTGGAAGAAGTATAAGCAGTAGCAAACCTCTTGCTAGGCTACCTGTAAAAACTTTCCATGAATCATTATTAGCTCCTGAAAAGCTTACCCTGAAAGTAAGAACCTTTAAAAATATAGGTACTGTACATGTGTTTGTCCAGTTCAAAGCCTGGGAAAGAAACAGAAGATTACAAAAAGCAGTAGTTACTCTCCTCCTAAATAAAACCAACCTTCCAGTCTTTTATCTTAAATGCTAGACAACCATTTCATCCACTGTAACTTGCAAACAAAAGAAGCTGGTTTTGTGAAAAGTTTTCAGACTTGAATCTTAAATTCCTTTTAATTATTTGCCAATGTTTGATTTTCAGGCTAATTTGTGAATTTTCTTTGTTTGTTCTCCCATTATTAAAATGGTTGCTTTACTTTTAAAAACTAGTTCCATAAGCCTGGAATAAATATTTAGAGGCTTGCAGTATTTCATCTGTCTCCTCCAAGCATCTTTAAATTAAACTTCAAAAACAAACAGAGAATTACATTAATTCATATATTTAAAGAAAATAGACTAAAAATTCTGAGAAATACTGAGGCACATTTTGCAAATATTAATTGCAGGTTTTTTATTACAATTCATTGCAGAGATTTATTTTTTTTTCCTGGAATGAATACAAAAGTTTCACATTCGATGCCTGCTTCTTTTCTTGCAACTATTCTGCATTCAACTTCTGGCTAGAGATTATTTGTATCGAAGTAAACAGCATGCAGAATTAATTCATTGCAGTACTGCTAATAAACATTTTTATTATTGAACACATGTATATGTATAGACACTACATGGTCACTTCAAACCCCACGGTTTAAGATGTTTTGAAACTTTCTGTGCTATATTTTACCTTCATGCTGGACATGCCTTTTAATAAAATAATACTTTTAAGGAAGTTCATGACGTGTCACCTACATTTTATATTCATCGCTCTCTTCGAACTGCATTTAATTTACAGCCTTTATTATTTAAATGAATGGGAAGTGATGAAGTATCAGAATAACCTAAGCGGCAGCACAGGGGCTGATCCCCTTCAGCGATGCGCTTCAGTCCTGCCCGTCGTCTTTTCTCAGGAGCGATTAAGGAATCACTTTTGGAGTAGCAAATGCCACCTGAAGAGAGACACCCCCTCCCGACCCGCACCCCAGTGCCCCCAATCTGCCGGCACCCCGCGCAGCCCGCCTAAGCTCGGTCTATAAGGCGGGCAGTTTTTCCATTCCAAAGCCTTCCCTTCCTTGGCATCAGCCGGGTTTTCGGCGGCTGGCGTGGGAGAGCTGGATGTTGGCATTAGGGAGGGCCACGCTTGCAAGGGCGAGTGCAACGGGGACCAGGGTGAGGAGGGAGGGAAGGGATGATTGCCTGGGATGGCAGTGGATGGCAATGGCTTGCAAGACCCTCATCTGGTCTTCAGGCCACCAAGTTTGGGCCACCCGGACTTGTATTTTAACAGTGTTTTTGAGATACATCACATTCAGAAATGTTTTCTGTGCTCTTCTTTCTAAAAACGCAGGCAACCATATAATACATGTTTCTTTTTTTCCATCTTCATTTCAGAGGTTTTGTGAGAGATTTAACCAATTAGATGTGTTTTTAATAAACAAATCTAGAGGCTCACATTTCTTTTCTTTTGTCCTTAAAGTTGGAATGCTGTCCTACAGACAATTGAAAACAGCATAGTCCTAATAGATTAAATCTGCTTGCACTAGTTTTAAAAACACATTTTGGCTCTTGTTATCAGCAGAAACAAATTAGTCTGTAGAAAACAGAGAAAATACGTACATGCTAGGATACGGCTCGACGCTAATTAGCATTAAGGAGCCTCTCAAAAGTGTTTTTCTTTTTAAAATCTCATTATACTTGTACAGTTTCTAAAAAGATTTGGGACTTTTAAGTGAGCTTTAAAAAACTGTATGGTAAATTTAAAAATCTGGTATTCTGACCTGGAATAACCCACACGTAACGAGAGCAGCATTGTCAGAAGAGATGCCGCTTAGCTTGGTTCCCACAGATTTGGGCTTGCACCCTGAATTCAGTAGTCCTCAAAAGCGTGGCCTGATGACCACTGGTGAGCCCCCAATCCACAGAACCAGAGAGAACAAGGTTTTAAGTCTATAAGTGTGATGATACTGATGTGCAGGATTGACCGTGGCCCATTGATCTACAAAGTCTAGGAAATATACTTTTTTAATCTATGTGGTTAGCTTTGAGATTTGAGCAGAGTCAGTGGGGAGTTGAGCTGAACCCAAACTGCCTCAAATACACAGGCACGCACACACATATATGTATTTGTCCCTAAGACTGGAACAGAACCGAACCATCCTTCTGAAGTTGTGTTGAACTCGGATCAGAACTGAACTGGAAGAACTCTAGTCAGGGCCGAAGCCAAACAGAACCAAAATGAAAAGTTTAAGGGCTTCTCTCCTTGGACTTCACGTATTGCCTGGGCGCATCCTTATTCTGTACCTGCAGAGTACAATCTGCACCGCGGGTGCGTGGCTAAAGACAAACCCCAAACACCAGTAGCGCATTTAGTTTCTGCTAGTGAATTTGCAGCACTAGTTATAAACTAGCGGAAGGAAAAGGAAACACCAGATTTTCCCTTTAATCGGACTCGGACCTCTGCTGTCATCCTCTTCCTTCCTAGGCTTAGCTGTTTCCTTTCACTGCCTTCCTTCTTTGCATCTCTGTTTAGACTGTAAGCAAAGACGTGACTAAATGCTGGCTGTATGGCTGCTACCATTTACTTGAGCGGGAACGGAGTTGCTCTGTGCATATCCATATGTTTTGCTAACTTTCTAAGCTATTCTTGGACAGTATAAAATAAATAATCCTAATTGCCTCATCTGGCAAAAAGATAGAGTAAATGCAAGTGATGTAACTGCTTGTCTTCATTTTCTATTTTAAAATGTAGGCACATTATCTGCAATTAAATGCAGCTGTCAGGATTACAATGATTTTAAGTCTCCAAGTTTGGTCTCTCCAGTTCCAGATATAATACAGTTCCTTAGATTGTGACTGAAAAAAAAAAAAAAAAAAAAAAGCTGGCAATCAGAAATCCAGGAAGCTAAGAAAGGAAACTTTCAGTAGCTGTATAGCGCCGTGCTGAGGAACGATCATATAGATGGTTGGTGGTGTTCTCTGCTCCCTGGTGCCGGTTTGTGTTGTGTACAAATGTGTTTTCTCACAACTGATATTACAAACTATCCATGACATGAAAATATAAAAGCACGTCAGCTGTACTTTGGCTACAATGGCAGCATACTTCTTGTCTTAGAGTTACCGATGATGACTTACTTGTGTGGTTCCCAGCGTTGTCGAGGTCATAGTAGATATGTTAATGCATCACTCTGAAACAACCCATAAGAGTATTTAAATTTTTTATGTCTGTGTTCCTAGAAGACTAACATGTGCGCCTGAGACAAAAAAAGCATTTACCTTGGTTTAACAGATGTATTGGAATAAGATATTATTTATCAATTACTTAATAGCAATTTAAACCCCTTTGGAAGTAATCCCAGATAAAAGCGCTATGTCAGTTAAACCAAAATATTGCTCTAAAATTGCCAAATAAGTAGCATCTCTGCAGAAGCTGGCTTCATAATAAATGTATATAATTTTTTAAACATTTCTTAAATCCAGCGTACAAACTTTGCCTTTGAGACTGCGATTTACATTCTGCATCCACAAAAATTCTCAACTTTACTGTCAGCCACAGGAAAATCAAAGGAAAAGGATCTAAGCTTTCTGAGCATGACTAAGTGTGTATCTTTATGCAAAATCTTGTAGATAAATACCATGTTGAGCATATGCAGTACGTGAGCAGCTCTACCAATAATATTTCAGTTATATTTTTCCATGGCAAATATTTCCTTTCTAAGAAAAGGCACGTAAAGATTTCCGTAACTAACTTCCAAGTACCCTTCAATCTCCCAAATACCCTTACATCTGTACGATCAGCCTGAACTGAATGCACAAATGGGATTCACACAGTGGCAACATTTCTAGCAGCAGCTGCGGCAACCACCTTTCCTGCTTTTCCAGAGGGTAGGCATTAGCAAGCCGAGCAGACCGCAGCCAGCTCGCTGCGGTTGCCTGCAGCTTCAAGGTAGCGCGGTCCAGCTCCGCAGGATCTCTTTTTTTTTCTTTCATCACTCTTGCGGTCCTGACGTGAAAGAAAAGGGCTGACGCTGCTCGAGCCCCTGTCACACCTGACACCCACGTAAAGGTGGAAAAACGTTCTTCGATGAGATGCGATAGGAAATGACACCGCCTCATCTTTGTAGCTCTGTGAATCACAGCTTTCTTTCTTCTACTATACTTCGGTTTCACGTAGTTGTATAAAATGATCTGAAAGAGATGCTTTTGTATTCAGCAGTAGATGAATAAAACTCTGAGAATGTGCACAGCACTTGAAACATGGTAGACACGGGCTGGATCTGACGAAATGTTTTTCATCTGTGAAAGCTTCTTCATTTCTAGGCTGTTCGGATGAAAATAATGAAGCTAAAGATATATAGTATTCAATACGACATTGCTGTATGTTTGACACGATACCAGCATCTGGATGAAGTCTGCCTTAGCACATACTTGCAAATAGGAACCAGTATCCCCAGAGATTAATGAGATCAGCTGTTTCTCATGTCACGAAAACTCCATTTTCCTAATTACTAACTTAATTTTAGATACAACTCCTCCACTTTCTAAAAAAAACCCCACCACCCCGACGCCGAGAGCGCAGCAGGCCCTGCAAACGCCTGGAAAGGAGCCTCCTTCGCGGAGCCCCCCCTCCCCGGCAGCCGCACCGAGCCGTGAGGGGAGCCGGCCGCGGGGCGCGGCGGGGGCTGCGCGGCGGCCACGCTCCCCCAGGGGCCGCCCGCCCGCTGCCCCTCCTGCCCGCCCCGGCTCCGCGCCGCCAGCGTCCCCCCCAGCCCCGCCGCAGACCCCCCGCCCCGAGGCCCACCTTCCCGGCCGGCAGGCGAGCGGGAGGCGGCCGCCCGCCCCGACCCGACCCGCGGGGCCGCCCAGCCCCGCTGCCCACAGCTGACATGGCGGCCGCGGCACCCGCCCTCAGCGGGGCCGGCAGCGGCGGCCCTTCCTCGGCCGGCCGGCGGCAGAGGCGGCGGCGGCGGCGGCGGCTTCCGGCGAAGCCTTCTTGCCTTCAACAAAGATGGTGTTCCCCGCGCAGGCTCCGCGGGCGCCGGGACGCCCTGCGTAGCTCCCCACTTCCCTCCTGTAAGTACGGGCCGAGGGCGGAGGGAGCGCTGCCCTCACAGCGCTCGCTCGCTCGCTCGCCCGCTCCGCGCTGCGCGGCCGGCGGCCCCCTCGGCCCGGCCCGGCCCGGCCCGGCTCCCCCCGCCCGCCGCCCCGGAGGGGGAAGCGGGAGCGAAGGCGTCAGCCCCGGCGCTGCCGAGGGGGGCCGTTCGGCGGCGGCCCCCCGCGCTGCGGGGCCGCGGCGGGGGCCGGGCTTCCGCGGGGGCCGCGGGCCGGCGGCAGCGCCCGCCTCCGCTGCGGCAGCCGCGCCGAGGCGCGCCCGGAGGCAGGGAAGGAGGGCGGGCGGAGGGGAGGAGGGCCGGGGAGCCGCTGCCCTCGGGCCGGAGCTGCGGCGGGAGGCTCGGGGCTTGGGTGCCGGCAGGGCGGGAGCAGCAGCTTCCAGACCTCGGTTACAGGGGAGAAGTTAATGCACAACTTGATTTTTTGGGGGGGAAGACTTTTAACCTGTAGGCAGGCTGGCGATAGCCAGAATCACTCCTGGGTCAGGCAGGGGGGACCTTGCTCTGAGCTCAGCAGGCGCACGGGAACGTACTGGGAGCGATGAGCAGCCTGGTGCAGTTGGTGCTTGGGAAAATGCTGAAGTGTTTCTAGCCAAGAACCAAGTGAATGTTGTTTTTAGGACGAGAAGGGGTCTTTTTAGGATCGGAAGGGGTCTTTTTAGGGTCAAGGCTTTCAGGAGTTTTGTCCCCCTTCATGGACGGGTTCTGTCTCGGATCCCGACAGATGCAAACCCGCCTGTGGTGGTGTGGTGATAAGTCAAGGACTGTGCTCGTTCAGCAGGACGTGGGGGTACATTTCGTAAAATTTGGCTCTGCAATGGGAAAGATGCATTTTTAGAAGTTTCTGGGGAAAGTTGGAGCCATGTCATCTTTTCGGTAAACGGACATCTCGTCTTTTTACTTTCTTTCTAGTACCGGCATTACTAGAGAAAATTTATTTCAGAGCTTACTTTGGATCCCTTCATATAGGCTGCGATTAAAATTAATTTAAATTAACTCTATGTTGCACTAAACTCTGTCCCTACAGTGTTATGCACCAAAATCCTGATACATTTCTCTATCTGCTGCTTAGTTCTTGACTCAGGCACTTCTGTCTCACAGTAAACGCACACAAAGAAATACTTAATCTTTAAAAAGACCTTAAAAATCAATACACCCCATCCTGGAAATTTACTGGGCCAGCGACCCTGGTGTTAAGGGCCCTTGGTGTTAAGAGCTTTAAAACCTCAGTTGTGCTCACTCTGCTGTCAGCGAGCCAAAGGCCCTTTTCAGCAGAAGTTCCCCCTTCAGATTCATGGCTTGATAGGTGTTTTTCAGTGCGCAAAGGTGCAAACTGAGATGGTTAGAAATGGCCTTATTTTTGAAAAGCATTGGCCACTTTGGTCATGAAGAAGGGGAGCTCATCAAGTGCCGTACAGTGACTGGAGAAGTTGATGCTCCTCACCCGGCACATGGGAGAGGAGGCTCCTGGACGGGGACTCGCAGTGGCCCGTGCAGAATGTGAAGCACAAGAGCTTTGTAGTATCTGAAACAGTTCTGCAAGTGCTTCATGACCTCAGGGGCGGTCAGGGAATCCTGCAAGGGAGAAATGGTGGGCATCTGCTGCCTGAATTTTATCTGGTTTTGGTGTAGTCCAGTGATTGCTCCCAGGAGTGTAAAGGTAGTGCGTGTTAGAGACCAGAATCTTCAGCTTTACCTGTCCAAAATGAGCATCTTAAATCAATTGGGGAAATCCAGTTCTCTTTCTTGCCTGCTCTTTTTCCACCTCCCTGCTTTCACTATCATCTCACTCCATGATGGAGTTTGATGTTTGAGCTATGCTTAGCAAACCAGCATTTTTTAAGGACGTGTGCCAGGGTAGCTGTTTTTTGATTCCCAAATGACCCCTAGACAGAAGGCAAGCACCTCAAAATTCACTTCAGTATACGAGAAACGTACTGGGTAGCCCAGGAAAGATGGAGTCCTGCTGGGAAGGTGCCGGCCAGCAGTGCTTTCAGCACTCGGGGGGAATGTTTTCAGAAAGTGGCTTTATCAGAGGGTGTCACAGATGGGGTTTTCCAGTCTCTCTCTCATGGTCCTATGCTTGTGCATTCTGTCCAAGATGCCATTTATGTGCCTATATGTTCTGTTGGTTGCCTGCCCTAAATTTTAACAACCAGGCCAACCACCCAACCTTTGGTGGGGCCTTGGGACTCAGTAGGCACCTCTGATGATATAAAGACTTTAGCAGGTTTCTTACAAAAGCTTTGAAAATCTCTGCCTCTCCTTGTATCCTCAATCTGAATGAAGTACAGTTTCTGGAAGGTGTAGCTGTTCGAGCAGCAGCTTCTAGTTTAATTATCAGAAACTCTCTTGGTAATCACACTCAACACCTGCTGCAGTTTTTTGACTTCATTATTTAGTCATGAGAAAGTATTTAATTGTATTACTCTGTCATTTTCTTTTTCAAGTGCCATTAATGGGCCTAGGAATATGTTTGTTAAGGACTAGACTAGACATCTTGATTTGGTTCATAGGTCTGGCACGGACTGCCGGTATGATCTTGGATGAGTTGCTTGGTCTCTCTGGACCTTGATTCCTCTTCTGTAGAGTGGCTATAAAATGCATCTTTTCCAGCTTTTGTCTAGTCAGAGTATTAGTCAAGTGAAATGGAAGCTGGCAGAGGGCATCCAATTGCTTTCTGTGAACACATTAGAAGGGTAAATACCAGGGAGGGAGAAGAGCCACTTAAGCTAAAGAACAGTTTTGGCAGAACAAATGCCTATAAATAGAAGGTGGATAAATTTGAGATGGAAATTGGAAGAAAGTTTCTCATCATCAGGTCAGTCAAGTTCCAGAGCAGCCTTCCAGGATGAGTCAGGGGGAAGAACGACCTGGTGCGTAAGGTACGTTTCCATCCCCCGCTAAAATTAGAACGCCTCGCGTAGGCCAAAGCTACCTGCTGACCCTGCCGCTGCTGCCTGTCTGGTGCATCTGCCGGTCCTGCTGCTGCTTTTGTACTGCTGCAGCAAAAGTGCTGCAACAGCAATAGCGTCAGAGGCATCAGTAACAGAGGTCAGGTGTGACATCTCCCTATACTTTTTGGGGGTAGAGTCTCTTTTAAGGACTGGCAACTGCTTTAGCTGCCTTTAGCGTGGACCTTGACCAGTTAGTGAGCGGGATTATTTGGCCTGGTTTTCATTCCGGTGAAGGACTGGTCTTCACAATGCCAAAGGTTCTCTTTCTGTCTAACACCTCCCAGATATGGCTGCATTTTAGCTCGTGAGACAGTGGAATCTGAGCGGAAAGAAGATGGTGGGCATCATTGATAGTTTTCCCAGGTCGATGATTCTGAGTTTGGCATTCTTTCTAAAGGTTGCCAGGTATCAAACATCACTTCTGGATGTTAAAGATTGAAGTATTTTAATCTTCACGCATTTCCCTACTCCTTTTCTCACGCTCTAGGTTGCCAGATGGATGCCAGAGACAAGCAGCTTTTACGCTCCCTGCGCCTGGAGCTCTGCACAGAGGTGCTGGTGGATGGAGTTGTTATTCAGTATCTCTACCAAGAAGGGATTCTCACAGACAGTCATGTTCAAGAAATAAAATCCCAAACCACCAGTCAGAGGAAAACCATGATGCTCCTTGATATTCTCCCCACCAGAGGACCCAAGGCTTTTGATGCATTCTTGGATTCCCTACAGGAGTTCCCGTGGGTTAAAGACAAGCTGATGATGAAGCGTAAGGAAATGACAGTACAAGATCCTGCAGGTAAGGCCAGGATTGTTGTTGCTGATAGTTTGAAGCTTGTTCACAAGCCGTAATTTTGAAAGTATTGAATGTACCAGTAATTTCAAGTTATGCGTCGTGTAGATATGGAGCATGATACCAACAAAAGGGGACAGCTTGAATTTCCTGGAAGCCAGCCAAACGCCAGGAAGTATTGCAAAGTTTGGGGAGTGAGCAGGGCTGAGTTTCAGGAGACCAGGAGACGGGCAGGAGAGGCTGCCTTGGGAGAGGCTGGGATGCAGGAGGACCCAGACTCTATTACCTCAAAGGGAATGGACTATAAAAAGTAGTTTTGACTAGCTGCAGAACAGTCTCTTCACCATCCATACCTGATTGTTGTTTGTTTTATGTTTGTTTTACAGTGGTTGGTTTCTGGATTGTTCATATTGACAGAATTTTTATTTACTTACTTTTGTTATGATTTTAATGTCACTTTGATTTAGTACCATATGCTAATTTAGATTTGTTTAGTTTATTATGTTTACTGGAGTGCAAATACCCAGGATCATTGCTTCCAAAATTACTAAGCATTGCTCAGTTTTAAAACAAATTTAGAAGCTAACCGATTTAGTGGGTGTTATATAATTTTATTCAGTCAAATCTCTGGCTTTCTGACATTTAAATGTACTTCTAAAACTAGTCTTCTGGACTTGATGTTTGCAGAAGTGTTTTCTTTACCAATCCATGCATGCAATTGTTGAGCTGTTTTGAAGTCAAGACGACTGCTTAAAATGCACCTTTCTTGCTCTAGATTCTGGCAGCATGCACTGGCTGCTGACCTCATGTTACCAGCGAGATACTGAAATAGTCCTCACTTGGGAACATCATTTCCAAGCAGTTTGATTACCCTTTCTCCAAGCCCTCCACTCCACCCCGCTCCCCTCCCCCCACCCTGACCCACTTGAGTTTGGTCATATGTATTTTGATGCACATGACGTGTGATTTTTCCAGTGTCAGTGTGCTTTGCGTGAGACTGAAAGCCTGTGAAGATGGGTGACTAAGACCCGTTGAGCGTCATATGCACCTGCGTCCCCGTTAGCTGCACGTTCAAGAGCGTTTTGTCAAGATCTGCTGGACAAATCTGACATTATCTTACCTTAGGACATTTTTAATGGAATATCGTGACAGCTTGTCTTTCTGTTGGGTCTCTGTGGAGGTTGCTTTATGCTTGCTCGGAAATGGGTAAATAATTTTCAGAATTTGGGAAATAAACGTCCTGTGCTGCCCGTAGGGGAAAACACTGCAAATTCCCAGCACAATGCAAACTTGTGGTATTGAGCGTGTTGGAAAAGACCTTGCTCGGCTGTTATGACAAATCCTGTCATGCTAATGCTCTTTATTTGCCTTACAAATCAGCCTGTTTGTTTGCTAATTGCTGGTTAAGCTGTTGAATAATCCTTATAGTTCCAGAAACGCGCACACAGCCATTGAGTACAGTCAGGATCGCGTAGTTTGTTACTAGAAAAATTGTTTCCGATTTTTGTTCTTTTGATTGTTTTGTGGATTGCTTGTTCCTGTTCTTGATCGCTTGTGGACTAACGTGCTGGATTTATGCATATTGGGTTCTCCAGTTTCAAGTGGGCTGACTGTACTTGATAATCTGATTGCCAAATTTTGTGTGTAAGTTAGAAAAGGCTTCCAGATTAGATCAAAGGTTACTGTTATTTTTACTGTGGCAATACAGAGCATAAGAACAGGATAAGAGGCAGATAGCCAAGTTTGTTTTAATATTTAGGCATGTTCTTTAGAAGCCAAAGAATGAGAGCACCATCTGTGCCCTAATAAATGCTGAGTGCACCCTGGAATGAATTGGAAACTATGGCGGCAATCATCAGTGCTGATTACATGCAAGAAAATGTGGTTTGGGATAAAAAGCCTCGCTTTGCATTCTGAACAACAAACGTGTAAGCTTTTGTCTCGGCAGAGTACTTGAGCATATGCTCGGCCTTAAGCACGGAAAAAGCCATTGGCTCTAATAAAACTATAAGCATACTTAAAATTAAATGTGTTCTTTAGTGCCATGCTAGATAACTTAACTTCTGCCTTATTTGAAACAGTTCTTATAAATGATGATTTGTCAGTGGCAATTTCTTTTAAAGAAACCATTCGTAGTGAAAAAAGCCTGCAACGTACACACTGCCTTTTTTTAGACCCTAAAACTTTTAAAATTAAAGTTGGTTTTAAGGCCCCAGATTTTTAAATCTTTTTTTCCTTTGAATCATGCATACTTATGGAAATCACATGCCTGCTGTTCACTTGTTTATGCTCAGTTAAAATTCTGTTTACTCAAGAAAAATACCCTCAGTTTTTGCAGATCTTTTGCAGGACTAAGGTCTGGTGGCAAGTTGTTCCTTGAAGGAAGGTTTCATTTTATAGTCTTTCACTTTTCACTGACTACACGTAGGATTTTTAAAGTCAGTAAAAGTAGACTATTAGGTTTTCTCTATTTGAATGTAAAAACTGTGGCATGTGCACAGTGATTTTTCTGCGTAGGCCTTTGGATTGTTGTGCATTTTGTTCAAAGAGATCAGGCTTTCTATCTTTGCTTCAGCTGAGAAATTTAGTTTGTTGGTTCCCAGTTAAAAAAAAAAATCACAACCGTAACTGTTAAGAAACTTTTAATTTAATTAAACAAAACAACAAACCAACCGAACCAAACAAACAGCAATTTCAGAAGGACAGAAATAAAAACATTTTTGGTGGTGTAGTGTAAATATGATCTGGTGGACTGAGCAGCTACGAAATGGAAGCCAAAGGCTGAGACCTAGACAAGACACTGACACTGACTCATCGGGAGCCTTTGGGCAAATTCTTCCAAGGCAATGGATTTATTGATTCCCAAGTTGTGTAACTCGGTGTAATGTTCATGGAGCAGCATAGACTGTAAGTGTAAATTGGCCCAGGATTCAACCTCGAGTATGCTGTTTGGCTGCTTGCAAATAAATGATCTTTAAAACCTGTGATATCCTGATTTTTATTGCTGAACGTCAGCTGACTTATAAATAATAGTTCTGGATACTGTTACCTGCTGTAGTTCCAAGAACACAGAAGACCCTAATCCTGCAGAGCCTGAGGAATAGTTTTTCCATGGGAATCAGGAGAGTGATATGCAGGCAGGTAGGGCCACTTGCACCTGTGTAGTTGCAGCAAAGAGACCCAGGATTCCTTCCTCTTCCTTGTTCACTTTATGCAGAGGACAGCCTTTTGCCTAGGGTCACCTTTCTCCTCTCTAGTATGGATCTGTCAGGTGGCCACAGCTTTGGGGGAAACCTTTTCTTAAGGTAGGGAAAGCATCATTGTAAAACCCCAAAATCTCAAGAAGAAAATGTAGAGTCATGTGCTTTTGGAGGTAAATATTTATGACTTTAATTGATTTCAAGATGATAGGGTGTGTTTCTTGCTTGTGTAAGAACCTGTGATAAAACAGTTCACTCTGTACAGAGTGGCATTGCAAGACTTGATCATTATGAACATCAACTGCAGCATGAATTCCTGGTTTTGAAGAGCAAAACTTCTGCCCTAGTAAGAGTTAACAAAAATAATGTGGGTCTGTTTCGTTGGGAAAAGACTATTCTGTTTTTCCTGCCCTAGTTTGTATAACTTTATGCCTTTGTCAAGAACATAAATCTTCAATACAGTATTATAATTCCTACGGAAAACTACAGCTGTTGGAAACAAAATTCCATTCTTTCTAGGAACAGCAAAGAATTACTCAATATTTTTTTGCACTGAGTAAAAAATATAAGCTTCGATGGTGTTTGTTTATCAGAATGCTTTTCTAATCTCTCTCTGCTCGGGAATTTCTATGTCCAAGTATTATATTTCTCTCTATGCTATATGTTACTATAAAATTATTTACTTCTAAAAGTGATACTACTGCACCTCTTTGTAGTATAGATGATTTCTCCATTCCACAGGAAATCACAGCATATTGAGAAAGAGAAAAGTCTGAGATACAGTGTTTGCCAAAGGAATCCTGCAGCAGCCGTGGCTATCCGACAAATGTTAGTGAATTTGGGGCATGGAGTTACACAGAATCGTCTTGGGAAAGCTGTTCTCTCACAACTAAGCAAGGAATATTTTCTAATGCATGATTTTGTTGTTGCTGTCGTTGTGGTATCTAGTCGGCAGTCTGCATTAGCGTCCTGTTAGACTTGGGTAAGGTTTTTTGATTTGAACAGATTTTGGTGTGGTTGGGGTTTTTCCCTGGATGTGTGGGGAACGTGTGTTCTCGTATAGCTATATAAAGCTTCATGTTGTGTAACGCTTTGGATGAAGCATGCAAATACAAAACAAAGCAAGATATGTACTTCTGCTGAGAAAGCCATCCTTCCCTCCCCCCGCAGCTTTCCCAAAATCCTTTTTCCGCAGCTGGGTTGTAGGTTTCTAAGAATTCAGATTCAAATGCAACAGCATTAGGACATGGGGAAGTTTAGCATCTCTTCTTACCTTTTGTTGGCTGCTTCCTGCCCTCTTCCTATCCTGCTTCCTCGCACGTCTAATGCAGTGAGGAAACAGCCTGGTCTCTTGCCTTTTCCATTTGGATGTCAGAGAGGAGAGCAGCTGATGAATTCCTTTTCTCTCTCTAAAATGGTGGACAGAAGATGGTGGTTTTTTTTTTTTTTCTGTCTTCTCTTTCCCTCCCCTCTCTTGTATAGTCCTGTGGCAGAAGGGGGAGTTTCCTCCCATGTATGTCTGAAGGAAAGGGATGGGCTTAGCAGCCTTGGCCGCACTGGATTGACCTGGAGATGAAGGAATGCCCTTGTGCCACATCCCAGTGCCTGGAGGCTATAGAAAATGTTCTCTGGTTCTCTGGAGAGATTCAAGGGCATTCTCATAGGAGAATTTCCCAAACTCTTTTCCACATTCCCATCTCCCCTGAAAATCGGGTGTTACATTTACGGCTTTGGCTTTGTTCCTGACCGCAGCGAGATCTGTGAAGTCTGGCATTAAAGGTTTGTGCACACACTCAATATTAACAGCATGCATCATGACATGGACAAGTAATCAGCTTCCCCAGTTCTACAGAGCATTCTGTGTGTCTGTTTTGGTTGTAATGTGTGTATGAACGTAAGATTTTTTTTTTTTTTTTTTTTACAGTTTAAGTAATATTTGCTTTGTTGCTTTTTTTGCCGTGTTAATAAGCAGCTGCGTTTATGCTGCTTACATCTATGTTTTTCACTTTGAGAAGCCTGAATCTTGGGCATCACTGTTGAGAACTATAGTGTTTCCTGTCCAGTCTCCAACAGTTTCTTTCAGGTAAGTTAATGGAAAGGTTTAACCACACTTGGTGTCATCCTCAGTAACACAAATATGTGAGGCTAATAATAATATAGATTTAATAAAACGTACAGTCCTTGGAAACAGGAGAGAAGGAGTGAGTTCTGGCAAGAGAGGTGTTTAGGCCAGCCGTGCCTGATCAACTACTCATAACCAGTGCCACTAAAAGGAAGCAATGGGTAATGGGGATTGAAGACTCCCTGGTGTAGGGAATGGAGACATCCATCTGCTGACCAGACCTGATGATTCCCAAAGTTTGCTGCTTCCCCAGAGACTGGATCCAGGACATCAGAGAGGTTGCCAAGGCCTGGTCAATCATCAGACTTTGCTACTCTCTCATGTGAGCACTAGTAATATTTCAGCAGTTTAAGGATGACTACGAGGCTCAGTGATCCCCGGTGAACGGGTGAGGCCCAAGCAGTGTTCTCCATCCTGCCATTCAAGGGGAAAAAACTGGGCAGGGCTGGATGCATCCTGCGTATTCACACCTGTCTGTGCACCTGGTGTTGTGGCAGCACTTTGGACTCTGTGACCACAGGACCCTTTTCAAGAAATGGGGACTGCTAGGGACAGCTGGGATAAACTCGACAGTGGGACAAACGTGTCTGTACCAGCAGGTGTGCTGGGAGGAAGTGGAAGCCTGCACGGTTGCTGCCCTGTGATGTCGGTGGATTTGCAGAGACGCGGTGGGATAGTTCACACAACTGCAGTGCCGTAGTGCATGGCCTCAGGTCCTTGGACAAGGATGCCCTTGCAGTCTCTTCAAAGGCGCGTCTTGAATGCACAGAGCTATGCTATTGCCTGGGCAACAGGCTGGTCGAGAGCTTATGGCTTAGGGTCAGAAGGGAGCTCAGTAAGAGAGACATTGTAGTGGCATCTTTTATAGGGCTTCCTGACCAAAAGGAGGTAGAGCCTGGAGAAGGGAAGATAGCAGGTTTCCAATATGTACAAAGATGATATCAATATGAGACAGGGATAGGCTCTACACAGCAATGCATGGTGGGAAGATGAGAGATGAAGGGTGTTAGTTGAAATGGGGGATCATGACTGGCTATAAGGAGAATTTTTCATCATAAGGGGAGTCAAGAACTGGAACGGGGACTCAGAGCAGTTGAGTAGTCTTCACCCATGGAGGTTTTCAAGACCCAGCTGGATAGAATACAGAGCAACATGGTCTGATCTCAGAGCTGACCCTGCTTTGAACAGGATGTTGGACAGGAGATTCCTGAGGTCTCTTCCAATCCAAATTTCCCTGTGATCCTATGAAGCCTTCTTAAAAGAGTGCTTCTGTTGCAGGCCCTGCTTCTCAGGGAAACTTTAACAACCCTGGTGTTTACTGGGAATGTGACACAGTACAGCGATCCAGGAGACTTCTGGAATGCAGAAGGGACAATATCTTGATGGCTGTCCTAGATGAGTAGACTAAGGTAGGTGCTCCACTGGCCTTGCTGCTCACAAACAAGGTACGACTGTTCAGGGATGTGTTTGTTAACGTCAGTCTTGGCTGCAGTTACCATGCAGTGCTCAAGTTTAAGATACCGAGAGAAGTGAGGAAAGCAAGTAGCAGAGTAAAAGTCCTGGACTTTAGCTTGTTCATGAAACTGGTTGATGGGACACTGTAGGACACAGTTCTGACAGACAAAAGCACCCAGGAGACCTGACTCATCATTAAGGAAAACCTCTTCAAAGCATAAAAATGGTCCATTTCTATGTACAGCAAAAGCAGCAGGCATGGCAGGAGGCCAGCTTGGCTGAAAGGGGAACTCCCAGCTGAGCTTGAATTCAGAAAAGGCATTGTCTAGGAGGTAGAAGTGAGGACAGGCTACCCAGGAGCAATATAAAAGCATTCTGTGGGTTTTTAGGGATAGAGTTATGAAGGGCAAAGCTCGTCTGAGTTTGAAACCATTCAAGGATGTGAAGGACAATAAGATGGGCTTCTACAAGTACATTGGCAGTGGAAGGAAGACTAAGGCAACCACTGATGAAAGGCGCGGAAAAGGCTGGGTCTTCATATGCAAGGTCTGCTGTCAGTTGGCCCTGGTCTCTGTGGCTAGTAGTGGAATTTGGCTGAGGGAGATGCTGTTTATAGTAGAAGAGAATTGAGTTAGGAATTATCTGAGTAGCGTGGACATACACAAATCCATGGAGCTGGATGGGATTTGTCTGAGAGTGCTGAGGGAGCCACCCTATGTGTCTGAGAGGCTGTTTTCTGTCATGTTTGGTAGGCTGTGATAAGCCAAATGCACAAAGTGCAATAAAGTGACTGGGAACAGCAAGCTTGGGTTTACCACAGGTAAATCAAGCTTGACCAACTTGATTGTTGCCTTCTGTGATAAAATGACTGCCTCTGTGGATGACAGCAGTAGATTTCATTTAATTGACTTCAGCAAGGCTTTCAGCACAGTCTCACAGCATTCTTGTGGCTAGCTGCAAAGGTATGGACTGAATGGGCAGACTGCACAGTGGGTGAAAAAAGGCCACCAGGCTCAAAGGGTGGTGGCTGGTGGCTCAATATCCATCTAACTGGAGGCTAGTTACGAGTCGTGTTCCTTAGTGTGGGACCAATTCTGTTTAACCTCTTTGTCAGTGACCTGGGTGATGGGAGGGACTGTATCTGCAGGAAGTTTGTAGGTGAATTAACTTTGTTTGCACACTTGTCAGTTTGTGTTCTGGGATCTTCTGAACTGTGCCTAAAGCAGGAAGGCAGGATGACTCCAAGGCTTGGGGATCATTTGACACAGGGGAGCGGGACTGCCTCTCGGAGGGATCCCAGCAAGCTGGATGAATGGGCCAGCAAGAACCTCGTGACGTTCAGCAGAAGTAAGTGTAAAGTCGTGCACCTGGGATACAAAATTCCTGCAAAATAACACAAGATGGACACTGACTGGCCAGTTGCAAGTCTGCAAAAAAGAAGCTGGATGTCTTGATAGACAGCGAGTTTGATGATGAAGACTAACCACCCACAGGACTGCATGAGCAAGAGCAAAGCCAGCAGGCTGATGGAAGTGATCATTCCCCTGTACTTGGTACTAGGAGGCTGTATTTAAAATACTGTGTCTAGCTTTATGCCACCAGTACAAGGGAGAGACAGACAAACTTGAGAGTCCTGTGGAGCACCACTAAAGTGGTTAGTTTAACATGAAGTACAGGGAAAGGCTGAGACAACTGAGTTTGTTCTTAGAGAAGAGAAGGCCAAGTAGACTCAGAAAAGGTGGAGTCAGACTCTTCCTACAGGTGCGCAATAAAAGGAAAAGAAGTGGCAGCCACAAGTTGTAGCAAGGGAAATTCTCATTGGATATAAGGAAAAAAGTTTCACAAGACAGGTTAAGCACTGGCCACCAGAGGTTGCAACCCAGGTAGGGTTGCCCAAAGAGGCTGTGGAATCTCCATCCTTGGAGACAGTCAACACTCAACACTAGAAGACCCTGAGCAACCTGATTAGACTTTGAAGCTGGCCTTGCTTTGAGCAGGAGGTTGGACTAGATGACCTCCAAAGGTCCCTCACAACCTAAATTTTTCTGTGATTCTGTAAGCTGGCATCACACTCTGTATATTCAATATGTTGGATTTTAATCCAGGTATAACTGGTGCAGACATAGGACACTTTGGATATGTATGCATGACTTCCAGTTCAGATTAGGAATGTACTTTTTAAGTGAATTGGAGTGTTTGAATTAGATTTCTTTCAGGTGAATCTAAACAGGAAAATGTGCTCCGGGTGTTCACAGCGTCCATAGGACCAGACTAGAGCCTGTTAGAAGTGAAACCTTCCAGCTGTGTATAATCTGAACACCAGATCCTCAGCATGATCTGTGTCAGTCTATAGGTCCTCTCCTATTGCTCTGTACTGCTTGCTAATATAGACATAGCCTTTTCTGGCCAGTGAATGAGGTAGTTTTGTCCATAAACACCTGCAGTCTTGGAATCCTTTTTTCCCAAAATTCTGTGCTTATACATACATAGAGATGTAGATGTGCATCATATCAGGGATGCCGCTGCATGCAAATAAATGCTTTTTTTTTTCTTTGATTATTTAAGTATCTCTATTTCCCAGAGTTCATAGTACTGTTTCTCATCTTGGGATATGTCCATTCTAAATGGCTCACAGAGTTCACTACCTGTGGTTTTCCATTAGACGAAATTATCTTAATTCTCTGTCCATTTTCCTCCTCAACTTGCATCACAGTATGATAAAATCATGCCCGTGTCTTATACTTCCAAAAACATGCACAGTTGCAGTCCTCTCTGATCCTTGAGATCTTTTGTTAATTGTTGCCAGCTTCCCACTGTTGGTCTTGTCTCAGGATGTGGTGAGGGAATAATTGAAAAAGCTTTTTACAGATAATAATAATTGTTTTCTAGAATGGACTGGAAACTTTCTTGTAAGGACCTGATTCTGCAGCTTGATAAAGCCACTTGTAAACATGAAAAGGCAAGATGCAGTTGTTATTTTTGCATTATGTCATCAGTATAGGCATTCTGTTGATACTAATTAATGGCCCTTGTGGCCCATAGTTATGCACTAATGTATGCTCCAGAGTAACTGAGAGAACTTCCTACTTAAGACTTTGTGGACTTCTTTTCATGAAGTTTTTCTTCATTAATAATTTCCTTCAGAGCTGGCCAGCTCTTCTTTTAGCACCTCCAGAATTGCCTTGGAGCTCCATCTGAAAGTGTTTGTTTAATTTTTGTATTCCCATTGCATGGGGAAAATCTATTGTCTTTCAGAAATTAAGTCTAAAACCGCTGGTTTTAGAAAAAAAAAAAAAAGAACAAGCAGCAAACACACCTACCTTAGCTTGCACATGCTGTGGAGGCTGCATAGCCATCCAGCGTCAGTAACAATGTCAACTAGTGTCTCACAGTGAAAGTCTGACTCCGGGGAAGTCAGGGGCCAGACTCCTGTTGACCAGGGCAGGACAAAGGTCTTGCCACTGATGACCGAAATGTTCTCTCTGGTGAAGGAATGGGTGCTATGCTGTCTTCCCTACACTGATGTGGCAGCATACCTCAACCTTCAATGAAAAATCATTTCTGCAGCTGAAAAGCGATTACTAGTTCAGACTCCGCGCTCCTTTTGCCTGTCGACTGAGAATATCAGCAGTGATGTGACTTAATTCTCACTGGGAAATGTCACTTGTATGGCAAAGGTCTGGAAGTTCCTCTAGGATACAGTTAATTATGCATGGTTGTTATATCTTGAAGCCCTCCCTGCATTGCCATACACAGCTAAGCTTTCCTTCCAGATTTGTTTACGGTCATATATATGTTTATATGAATGAGAACTAGAGCACCCAAGTATCACTCGTTGTTAACTCAGAGTGATGCAGCTGCAGTTTATCTTGTTAGAAGATTTACGATTTTGTACACAAGACTTTTAAATCCAATTTTTATCTACTTGGCAATTGTCTGTGCAAACAGAAAACCAATCTTGTTGCTTCTTTTAGCCACTGGACCATTGTTCCAGTATACTGTCAGATTTTCTTTTTAAATTTTCTTCCTGCTCTTGCTTTGTCTATGAATAGATTTGTGTTCCCTCATATATTGATTTATTGGCAAGGAGTTGTACATGTGTTTTAACAAGCAGCTCTGCTGCGAACTGAAGTGAAGCTTCAGTGTTTCTTCCAATCTACATTTAGAGAAGGAGCCGATTTGATTTATACCATACAGTTTGTGTGTGCAGGAAATAAGCATTAATGCATCGGGTCAAGGGGAATAAATTGCCATTAGTGCATCACGTCTTCTGGCAGCCTTCTTAATCTTAGTGTTTCACCACCTTGCCTGGGATTTTCAGAGGGACTCATAGTTAACCCAAGCTCACCCAACCCTCCTCCCATCAAGGTCAAGGGTAAGTTCCCCTTGGCTTTAAAGAAGGCAATTTTAGTCCTGTGCTGATGCTTTTGAAAGTCTTACCTCTCATTTGTAGTTAATAACATGTTGAGCTCTTTAACGAACGGCCTGTTTCAGTCTTTGGATCTTTCTAATAAAACATGTGCTATGAGCGAAAGGACTTTACACAGGTAAAGGGTTCACGACGCCCCTTGCCAGCCCAGGGGGTCTCTGGCTGGGTCTGGTGGGAGGCAGGCTTCCTCCACGGGCAGCTGGGGCTTCCTCTAGGCAGGGGCATACGAATCCTCAGCAAAATAAATGCTGAGAAAGGAAAGCTGGAATGAAAAGGAAAACCAGTACTGTCTAGTATTTCTATGTGAAGAAAGTATTTCTTTAAATACTTTTTTATTTACTGTAGGCGATGGCTGTGTTTACTCAGCTTTCCAAAGCGACATGTTCTTTATTCTTACTGCTCTTCTGTTTGATTAAAAAGTCATGCATTTCTCTGTGATCCAGTTCTGCTGCATCCCACATGAGATTAGTTTCATCTTCATATCCTTGAACAGCCATTGCTGCAGTTAGGGTTGCAAAACGCTCCCATCGTCCCCTCGGTTCATGTGCTCATGGTGGATCTGACAAGTTCATCTGCAAAACGCTCATTTTAAAAGCAACGTCAGGTTACAGCTACAAATGCTAGCTGGCTGTTTGCAGTAGAAATTAACTCGGATTTCTTGGGGCATTCTTTTTGCAGGCACCCAGATCCAAAATGGGAAGCCTTAAATCTTTCCCCACCGAGCTGCTGGCTGCGCCCACAGCGAGGTCCCCGGGAGCCGCAGCTTTTGCCGTCGGAGCTCCCCGGGCACTTCAAAGCCTGCTCTGGGCAGGTCCCAGGCTGCCCGCCTCTCGACAGCGCCGAGCAGTGCGGCGCCTTGCTCACGGCCGGCGTCGGGACACGCAGCCAGGCCTTTCTCCAGCGATCTCGCCCGCGGGGCCGAATCCCGTGGGCGTTCGCAGCGCACAGCTGTCACATGGGGCTGCCTCCCTGCCAGCAGCTGGCAGCGAGGTGCAGCTCTTTGCATGGAATGGTTTCATATTAATAAGGCCCCACAGTGTAACAGGTAGCATACCACCTCGTGACTTGATGTCTTAGATACTTCCCAAGTAAGTGCATCTACGCTTTATATGAGCGGTGCCCCCTCAGCTGTGTTTTATAAATCTTTGGTGGAGGCGTCGCTCCAAGAGACAGCTCAAATCTTGAACTTTGACTAGAATAAAGTCCTTCCCAGTAGTTGAATCAAATGTATCTAAGTCTCAGAAAGAGATAAGATAGGCCTTGAGTTCCTCTCCTCCTTGTTTGATCTGGGCTAGTTGAGGCAGCTTCTCAGTTGGCACGCTGGCCTTTGTGAATCCCCTTCTTAATGCCCCTAACTTTCCCCAGAAACTGTGCACAGATTTTAGCAAAATAATTCAGACCTGTCCTGGGGGAAGGGGATTGGTGATAAACCTGTGTCTCTTCCTTGCACCTGAATCCAGGAGAATTGACCCTGTTACCGAGAGTCTCGTTTTCATTTATCACTATTTGTTTATATATTTCATTTGTCTTAGTTCTCATATACAGCAATGTTATTGTGTCTTTAAATTGTTCAACTAAGTGCATGATCGTCCTTCTGCTATGCAAACTATAAATACATACACTTCACTTGTCTATTTAAAGTTGTTACCCACGGTAGAGATTTTTCATCTTCAGCTTTATGATCAACGAGTAGAATATAGGTAAGAAAGAAATGTGCAGTACATGCTTAGCCCAAATGTCTACCCTTTTATCAGAAGGCTGTTACCGTACTTCTGTTCAGATAAAATTAAGTTGGCCAGCTGCTGGCGTGGCACTGCATTGATCGGATATCTTGCACAAGACGAAGGCCTGGAAGGAGCTCCTCAGTCTTCAGAAGGTGATGGTCATCCATATCCCAATTAGTGGAAACACATGCATTGCTAAAGTTTGTTTAATTGGAATAGTTATTTCAGAGGCCTGAGCTAATATATTTTTATTGTCAAACTCAACCTGCAAATATTTGTTTGTGTGGCTGTTAGCATGCTCATTGGCTTCAGATTACTTACATCTAAATTTACTTTAAATATCCACAGGATTGGGCCATGATGTATAAACAGAGTCCGCACGAGTGAAAACAACTGTGTTTCCACTGAAGGATGCACAGGGAGTCCAGGGGGATATTACAAGGTCATATGTGTCTTGTTTGGGTTCTGTTAGCATTTTCCTTTTCTTTTTCAATTTGTCACTTACAGTGGTGTAAAGAGTAAACATCAAGTCATTTCGAGAAAAAGTAAATCTCAGTAGTGTGGTGCCTTTCTGTTCAGACTAATATCAGGAAGAACTGGAGTGTAAACCCTGCTGTTCGCTTGAGTTTCATGCTGTAGCCTGCTGCATGACAAGGTGTTTTCCTGGCTAATGCTGATCAGAGGCATTCCTAGTGTGATTATATGTCCACTGCAGTGTTCATTTTGCCTTTGGTATGTGCACCCTCTTATAAAATTCTTGGCATACCAGGCTCTGGTTTAGAGATTTCTCCCCCTTTGTTTTATGAATCCACATAAGAAGGGAACTGTGATTTACAGCCATGAATTTATGATTTAGAATCATAGAATCATGGAGTCATTTAGGTTGGAAAAGACCTTTAAGATCATCGAGTCCAATGGTAAATTTAACTGCTCAGTAGCCCGTGCACTTGGTAAAATTCCTCCTGTATCACTGAGTATTTTTGTTGACAGGGATTGTATTCTGATTAAGGAAGTATACTGGGTTTTCCTCCTCTTGTTCTGCCTGCACAAATGTACTACTTCTTCCCATTCAAAACCTCTCTGGTAAGTGCTGAAATCACTTTGGGACTTTTTTTTTAAGAAAATCAATCTTGATAATGATAGCAACAGTAATCCCATGAGATGCTCTGCAAGTCTTTTGTAATCATCTGTAAATGTTAGGAAAGGCAGAACTAGCTTTTTGCTTTTGTGCATAAGCCTTTCGTGTTGGTCTTAAACATCAGATTGTGTATACTTATTAGTGTCTAGCCCTCCTGATAGTGTCCCCTGCGATGAAGTTCACCATTGTACACTTCTTCAGCTTGGTTTTTCAACTTCAGCATTCTTTTGTTGAGTACTGTCAAATACTGGGTAACTTTTGTCCATAAGGCTTCAGAAGTCTAAGTTAAGGAAATACACGGGATGTCCACGTCTTGATACTGCTTTCATGTCAGTTGATTCCTCCTGGTGTGAGTCGAGGAAGGGTTATGAATTACTTGTGCAGGATACAGCATTACTAGTGCTTCTTGTACTAAATAATGTGCTGTCCAGTTAAAATTGCAAACCCTCCAGTTTTATGTACAGACAGACACTATTTTTTGTATGTGCTGTCCTTGCCTTGTGGGTTCATTCTGGGAAACTGTCATCATGTCAGCAACATTGTCTGGGATACACATATCCAGACAAGTCTGGAGCTCTTCAGACTTCATCACTTTCTTGCATTACTGCCTGTGGGGTAATTATGAACTCTTTCCACACGAGGCTGGAGAATACCAGAAGTCCTGGAATTGGGGATCTCATAACTGTTAATCCTGGAGCATCAGAGCGGGCACACAGTCCCAAAGCATGCCTGTTCCTGGTGGGGAGAGGGAGGTGGTAAGAGATTCTGTACTGCCGGGCGTTAATTAGCCTTCTGATTTGGCACCAGCTAACACTTGTACACCTCTAGGGTTTGCATTGATAAACAAAGTCCTTTTCTCCTATTCTATGCTCTAAGTGTGGCTTTTTGGTTTTTTTATTGCTCAGTTCCTATTGACTGTACAAGTTGTTGCCGTAGCCCTTTTTCCTCCCGTAGAGCTACCAACATTTAGTTACTCAGACTGCTAACTTAATCTTGTGCATCAAGAAAAGCATTTATATTGTCATATTATTAATGAAGTGTTACTGTCTGTATCGATTAAGTCCTTTGGTTTATTGAGTAAGCTAATGCAGGAGCAGGGTATAAAATCCCCTGGAAAGCCACTTGTGATCCTAGACCCTTTCCATGTACATCCAGTTCTAAATGGCTCCCTTCCTCCTTATCTGGTTCCAGTCATGTCTGAGCCGCAACTTTTGAGCCTTTTCCCCATTCTGGATGGCTTTTTCCTTCTCAGTTTACTAGTTCCATATGCATAGCCCTTTCACAGATCAACGTTATAACATATACTTGATTTAATTCTAAGACGCAAAGCACGTTGGTCATACATACCAGAGAAGAGTTTAACAGCATTTCTGTGAACAAACTAAACATCATTGTATTACATCTTCTTTACAGGTCTAAAAGCAAAGTTATTACTCAGACCTTCGCGTGTTTTACCTTTGTCAGGATGTTTGGAGTGGGTATGTTATTATTTCATGTCCTTTCTTATCAGCTTCTGAGTCCAATGGTATCACAAGGTTAAAAAAAATGTCATTGGCACATAGAATATATAAAGCATGAAGAATTGACTGCTTTGCCTCACCATAGGGAACTGCTGTGAGTTATCTACATGCTTATTTTCTGCATGACACTGAAATTGAATATAGCATTTGGGTTTTTGGATATAATTTCTTCCTTGTGTTAAAAATTGTCAATACCAAAATGACCTTGAAGTATCCTCCTTCTACAAAAGCTGTTTGTCTTTCTTTTGCAGTGGTAACGTTCATGCCTGCCATTATGGTCTTTTGTCTTTTCCAGGTTGTAATATATCTGATATTAATTCTAATGCACAGTTGTGATTACTGCTTTGTCCTTAAATCATTGCAGCTGTGTAGCAGACACCCACTGATTCCTGACCACAGCTGATGGGCTTACTCCTCATGCTATGTTTTATAGATTTCCTCGCTTTGGTTTTGAAAAAGGGGCTTTCTCAAGACTTAATCGTAATCCTATCCCATCTTTGCATAGCCTACATGACAAACTTAGCAGTGTTCTTTGCCTTGCCTTTGAGCTGTAGGGACATATAGGCTTTGATAGTTTTTTCTCCACCTGTGGGATCCATTATATTATTAGTAATATTCCTTCTCTTATAGTGGTCTTGCAGTTGCTCAGAAAACTTCCTTACCCCTGAAGTCTTAGTGGTAAGAGGAGAGATGCCTGAGGTTTTGTTCAGCATTTCCTTAATATAGCCACGGGGATAAGAGATGATGAAAGGACAGCCATGCTGGGTCTGTCTTGCTCAATATACCCACCGCGTCAAGGAACTCACCATTAACCGCTGCCAGGCTCTGTCAAGCTGAACGCCCACAGCACTATGAGAAGGAAGCTTGACTGGGGCAATCCCAACAGTGGGGTAGGACCTCTTTCCACTCCCTTTTGCTGTCCTGTCTCCAGACAGAGGAGTGCCAGGTGGCATTTGCTGGTTTCTTATGTGTCTTTGGGAAATGGTGTCGGGGTGCCTTGTTTGAGGCTCCCCTTTGGCCCTCTGTTCTTACGTTTTTTGAACCTGTTGCCCCTCAAGCCTCTCTCTTTCTTCCTTCATCATCATATGCAGTCATTTTCTTGGTTTCCCCACATGGAGCCCTCTGATGCCTGTCCCAGGTAGGAAAACCAGTCAGGACAGTGGTCTAGGAAAGGATAAGCTGACAGTGAGCATTTAATCCCAGGGTTTTCAGTGTCTGCCTTTTTAGGCATAGGTTTTAGTACTCAGTTTGATTTTTTTATTTGACTGGAGGTAGCTAATCAAAGTTCTGTCTTTTAACACCACAGTCATCATTATTTTTATGCAAAGTGATAATACAACACATACCTGAAGAAAGTGCATATGCCATGTCTGGAACACCGAGAAGAATTACCTCAGACATAGAGGCAGGAGGCAATCACTCAAAACAAGGTGTGATTTAGGATCAAGATACGGGAAATGTGCTATTAGATAATCTTCCCCCACCATTCCAGGTCTATAAAATAAGTATTGGCATCTGCACACAAAGGTGGTTGGTGCTTTAGGAATGCCAAAGAGGATGTAGCTATTTGACAGAACTACAACCAATTCTACGCTTGTTTTTGCCTACAGGTTATGAGAAAGTGTTGAGAGCTGTTCTCAGCTTTGAGTGGGTCACCCTGTTTTGGTAGCTTGAATTCAGAATATACATACATACCTAAGTAGTTTATATCCTATGCAAAATGAATGTTTTTAAGTAGCTGGAAAGAGGTTGTTCAAGAGAATTGGTGCTTCTGGCAGACCGTGATTCTCTTACCTTGTGGTGTACCCAGGTTGGGTGGTGAACCTTTGGCCTTGCGAGGAAAAACAGATTAATCTGTTGCTGTTCTTGGTGTTTTCTCATGGGGAAACCTGCATGATTGAATTCTATTTAGTACAGAAGAGAGCTAAATGGCTTGTCTTTCCAATTGGTTTATATCACTCACTTTTTTCCCTCCGTACAAGCTGGGTGTGTTAGGCTCTATGCAGCACCCAGCTGAGCTGAGGTTTCTCAGAAAAGCATCTTGCACTTTGAACAAGCACTACATAGAAGCTGGAGCTTTGCCCAAGTACAGAAAGTGTGTGTGTGTTACATTTATACTGTAAAATACACCAGAACTTAATTTCAGGGTAGTTTTCTTCATGACTAAAGCCAGAGGAAAAGCTGAAATTTGCCTTTTGTTCTACAGCTGTTTTGTAGAGTTTCAATTAACCTTCAAAGCCTAGTAATCGGTCTAGTTTCATTACGAAGTCTTGAAATGGAACTTAAAAGGATCATTCCTGTTTGGAGATAAAGCCAGTCATAACTCTTTCTGCTACAAGCTGAAGATTCAAGTTTTGATTTGTTTTTTGTTTTTGTTCTGAACACAAATGAACTCTTCTAATATCAGGAAAGATTAAGGAAAAGGAGCTCTTGATATATGAAGTCCTGCCCATTCTGTGTTTTTTCATTATGTTTCTTAGTAGTTCTTGTTTTCTTGTGGACCATGAGAAACATGAACCACAGGTAGAATATATTTTTTTATCAAAGGTTTTGGTAAACCAACAAACTTCTGGGAACTAGGCAAGGCTGTCTTTTTGCCGCTCCTTTGCCTTTCCATTATATGTGTTTTTCTGTCCTTACTGTGGTTGAACAGTTGGATTGTAATCTGTAGAGAAAAATATGTAGTAGGACCTTTAGATGGTGACATGAAAAATCATTTAATTTGCTAATAATTTATTTAAATTGCTGCAAAGAACCTCGCCTGTGGACTAGAAGTCACTGCCTCACCTGCTGACTTTTATTATATACATCTCAAGGTGAAGGTGCTAGATTTCAGGTCTACTCTGTGACCTGCCCTAAGGAATATGCAGGGGAAATCTGAACTTCAAACTGAGTTAGCGTTAGATAACATCTCAGGGTAGAAATATCTCATACTCCCACCAGGCACTGGAACTAGCGAGAGAGCTCTTCTTAAGAGGGACAAAGCTCCCAGGCTTCTTAAAGACTAACAATGATATCTTTTTTATTAAGAAGCACATAAAGAAATTAAAAAAAAAAATTAAAAGCCTTGGTCTTGCATAGGCACTTTACTCTTAGGCCCTGAAGCTTTTACAGAGTAGTTCATGTTTAAAACTCATAAAAGAAGATACGGCTGACTGGTATAATACTGAAGATCCTTAAGGCCCAGGGGCCCCATAGCATGATGTTTCAGGGGATGCACTTTCCAAAGATTTGAACTTTTGCAAGGCACGTCTTGCTGCTGGAGGGGAGTTTAATACCAGGGGTGAATCACAGAATCATCGAATGGTTTGGGCTGGAAGGGACCTTAAAGATCATCTGGTTCCAACCCCCCTGCCACGGGGAGGGACACCTTCCACTAAACCACGTTGCTCAAAGCCCCATCCAACTTACCATGGGAGACATCTCTGTTAACTACAGCACACTTGGTTTAGGATTTTGGCAGATTGTGATCAGCACTATTGCATTTGGAAGAGAAGAGGAAACTGGTCTAAAGTACATGTTGTCATTCGACTGAGCTCATGGTTTCAGTAGCTGCGCAAACCTCAATTTTCCTTTACTCAACCTGTTTTGATTTGACTGTATGATATTACACATAACCTAATGTTTTTGTCTTGCCCTGCTCCCCTGGGACTGAGATACGGTTTGCTGCTGGTAACGTCTGGGCTGTTAATTGTCACGTTCTGCCTCGATTTGACTTGACTACTTTTAAAAATGGCACTGCATAATTGACTTTTCAGGAATAGTTGCTCTTTAAAAGGGTTCAGTTTGCTCTATCAGCAAGTGTCATTGCTGCTTTATGCTATTTTTTCAGAATTCCTGATCCGAGTGATTTACAGCACTTGAACTTCCCAAACTATTCTGTAATTTACTCTACGTGGATCTTAATCTTTGTCCAGGACACACTGACCACCCATTAAAATTGTTTGGAAAAGGAATTTCCCCTTTAAACTGCATAGCAAAAAATGATGTAAAAAAGTTAATATAACTGTCTGCTCCACTCCCATGGGTGGCTGAGATGGGCTGCCGTCACACATGCCATCTGATTGTTCTCCTCCTAAAAATGTTACCAAAGAAAATGAGTTTTAGACGATTGTTTACATGACCGTTGTGCCTGCAGAAGAGATATTTAATCGGGGGACTCTGGTCTCGATCTGGACCATGACTAAACTTTGTCTGGATGCCAAACCAAGATCCCAGAAATCTGCTGTCTCCTGAGGTCGTGCCTCTCCGGCCGGGGTGTCTCGGGGGGTAGCTGGAGCGTGCCACCCCCAGCCGCGGGCATGGCGAAGGGGACAACGCACAGCTTCCCTTTCTAACTCTTGAGGGTTAACCTTTTCAAGTCTTTCCCCCTCCCTTCATCCTGAAGAATGTAGGGTTTTTTTCTTCACGAAAACCAAGGGCAGCAGGTTTGGCAAAATGATGCCAGGAGCTGGGCGTTTAGGCAAAACAGCAAGGAGTGTCGTTCCTCTGGAGAAAGAGCTGTCGGTGCTGGGTCAGTAGCGAAGGTGAGGGTGGGATGTGGACACCACGGCCTGGAGACCAGCCCGTTAGCTCCCGCTTCAGACCGCAGCCTCGCTGCTCAGGTGGCCTGGTCCATTCGTGCCTTCCTTGACTCGCAGGTTTCCGTTATTTGCGGTAGCGAGCAGGATTTTTATTCTTTAAAGGACACTTTGGTAGCTCTCATGCATTCGTAATTCTTGGCTCGCTCACTCATCCAGGCTTAACTGTGCCTTTTTACGGCCCGTCTCGCAGGTCAGAAACCGTCTCCTGATGTGCTGTTGTCGAGTCGTCTCTGAACCCCCCCTGTGGTCTCATCTATGTTTTGTTTTATATTTTGGCCTGATCTGGTGCATTTACCCGAATGCCATACATCTTACGCTTCCAAAGACTGATCCTGTCGTAGTTTGAGGGCAGTAAGCTCCCTTCCCCCTTTAAGACTGCTGAATTTACTCCTTGCCCTTATCATCACTGTATATGGTCTCTCCAAAGACTTCCTCCTCGAGATTCAAAAAACTACCCTAAGAGCCTTTTTCTTACATTTTCAGTAGATGGCTTCTTCAAACCACTCCCAGATGTGCCATCCATCCAAATAATATCGGCCTGGTTAGTTTTAGAGCTTCTTGAGAAACATGAAAGAATCCCCACGTTATTGAGTTATGAATAAAACTTCTCCCGTGAAAAATTTCTTCCCTGCCTTCTTAGGGTTAACGGTTGCATTTAAGTCGTGGAGCACAAGAAGCTTGTTTTGCTATTGAAAACAAAAAAGAAAACGGGAAGAAAAATTGCTCTGTGTGTTGGTGCCCCCTTGGTTTCAGTTTGATGCTGTGTCGGTGCAGGGGACAGCCCAGCAGAGCGTTAACTGGGCAGGAGGTTGTTTTCTTTAATCTTTTACATTCGCTGCCTTTTCACTCTCACTGTATATTCCCTTTTTAATGGATTTTAAAGATCATTCTGAGCAGCATGCCAGGGTGTTGAAACAACTCCCCTGGCCTATTCCACCAGTCACTCCCGTGTATTTCTAACCTATATTTGCTGTCAAACTTGTAGCTCTGATTTTCTATATCCTACCAATGTCTGACTGGGGCATGCATCTGAACCTTGCTGTCTCTGCTTGTTTCTGTCGTCACATCAAGTGCTATGCAGCTCCTTTTCACTTCTAACCTTACTGAATCAGCATGGAGAGCTGTCTTCTCTGTCTACGTGGATGTATATATATATATATACAAGTATATATACAGTACTTAGGCTGTAAGTAATGGGGTGGTTACTGTTGGCCACAGCATGTAAAAATCCTGCTTTTTTCCTGAACTAGTGTGCTGATAATGCCCAGGCCTCCTAAAATTACCCACTTTTCTTGGAGGCTTTTCAGCACTTCCATTTCAGGTAGGTGCTCTGATTGAGCCTGAATGCATGTTGTTCGGCTGCTGTTAGTCTTGTCACAATGCTCCTATCTTGAAATAATTTTCCCTTTACACCAAGCTGTTAATTTTGTCTGTGTGCTTGTTTGTTTTTTTTGTGCTGCAATGTACTGAATGGCGCCTGAACTGGGAAAGCAGAATGATTTGGGAATTTTATTCCCAGTTCTAGTGCTGATTTAAAGCGTGGCCTTGGGCAAGTGACTGCTGGTCTGCTTTCCCTTACGTTCACTGGAGGCAATGATATTCATTTATGCATCTCCTGGAGCTGCTCAGCTGTGGTATGAATGCACAGGGTGGATGGACCCACAGGACCTGCGGTAACTAGCTGCAGTGGGTATCGTGGAGTACTTCTTAATCACTTTCTGTATATTTTTATTGTCCCCCTCCCAGGCCAGATGGATTTGAAATTTATAGTTCTGAGAAACTGAATTCTTTTGTTCATACTGTATGGCTTTTTTTTTCCCCCCTTTTTTTTGGCTTTTTTTTTTTTTTTTCAGTATGGGGGTATATAATTTAATAAAGGATTCAATCAGCTGGAATGTACACATTGGAAAGTGACAGACAGCAGAGGCTTCCAGGGGAGGCCAGGTGCATGAGCCAGCTTTAGGAGAGAGAAAGAATGAGGCAACTGTAAAATAAAAGATGTCTAATGCAGTTAACATACAAATACCTTACACAAAATGAATAGTCTGCTGTCATTCTTCATCATGCCAGAATGTGATGGTGTTTCAGACCTCGTTACTTCTTTACTTCGACTGAGGTTTAATGCTTTATGACAGGTGACAGGTTTGATGGCATCTGCTTTTCTCAGATTAAAAAAAATTAAATATATCCACCTGCCTCTCCTTTCATTTGGGGCCTGCAAAGGGTTAAGGACTGCTGAATGCAGACATATATGGTGCTGTATTGATATTATGTACTTTGTAATAGAAAACAGAACTATCCAGATCAAATATCAATAACATTCTATAAGCCTTTCTAGGAAAATATAATTAAAACCATTCAAAGCTGTTTCCCATAACTGAATTTACTGTGTCTTATTGACTTCAGTCCCACATCTACAATGTGATATTATTATTGACTTTTAGAGCTCTGCCTATTTTAAAAATAAAGAAAACACAAAATCAGGTGGTGGTATTCATTTTATTAGAAATCTTGCCCTCCTTTTCTCCATGAAGCAGGGATCATATTGACTTGTTTGAACAACAAAATGGTGGGGTAGCCCTTCAGCTGGTTTAAATTGTCATAGTCCCACTGAAAGCAGCTAAACCAGTGGGCCGTCAACTGAGAACCTGTCCCACGTTCTGCATGTAAGCAACTTATTCCTTTGTACCCAAGGCTACCGGTTACAGCACTACCTCTGGTTTTATTATCAAGCTATATTGACTTGTTTTCATATTGAATATTGTGAGTAGGATTTAGAGTAGGAAGTTCGCTAAATTGTTTAAATATTTCAGACAGAATGAGTTTGCTTTTCTAATTCGGTCCCTCCCTCTCCTCAAAGCAAATATTTTGTCATATCCTCCACATTTAAATCAGGAGTATATTCCTCCAAGCATATAATTTTCATGATAAATATATTTTGTATATTTGGTAAGTTCTTAAAACCTATTTGCTAGCACAGCCTCTTAAAAAAAAAAGTGTATCATAGTCTCAAAAATTGAATGTTTATATAAAATAACTGATACTATACTGTATTCATTAATTATATTTATTCTGAAGACTTGTACCAAATATTAAGTATGTCTGCATTTTTCACACAAATCTGCTAGTGGAATAAATTTTAGTTATAAATATGAATAATACAGAACTGTTTCTGCAAAAATTACAAGAGCCTAAGAACAATCTTTTCTGAGAATAATTTTGTTATTGTTGTTGGTTGTGCCTAGCTTAGCACTTCATGGTTATCACACAATATGTGATCAATTATTAAGATTTTTGAAGAAGTCAGATATATGCAGATGTCTAGAATAGATGTGTATACACACCCACCCACATATATACATAAAAAGAAGAAATGGGTGTAGAACCTTACAAGGAGTTTAAATGTTTCATTTCCATAAAATTCAATGTGCTCATGTAACATTCATCCGATTTTCCTGAAATCCGAAGTTTCCCGGAAGTTGGTAGGGATTGCATTGTAGAAGAGAGGGAAGAATTCGGACTGTTTCCTTTCTGCTTGAATTGCACTATATTGGGTATGTTTGTGACTCAAATAGAGTACCTAGATTTAACATTAACTTCCTTTAAAAACATTCAGATGTGGATATTTATTGGTTGTGACAGTCTAGAATATTTTTTAGTCCACAAATGTTTTACGTGCTTTTTATGTAGTTGAGGCTTAATTGTTAAAATAAGGAGCACTCCTCATGTCCCGAGGCAGACAGTGGCAGCACTTAGAAAAATCTGATGGTCAGTGGTAAATGTACTCTGAAGGACATGAGGTAAAAGAAAATCATTCCCAAAGTATTGAGAGCTGCACAGGAATATTGTGTATGGAACAACAAAAATTAAAATAATTTTTTCCTTCAGCAAGTTCCTTTTTACCTTATTATAACTTAATAGATACATATGAAGTTGGTAGACAGAAAGGCTTCTGTATGAACCATAATTATATTCCTTGTGCTGTCAAAATTGCTATAATTCTGTGGTTGAGTTTTAAAAATTACATCCTAAAGATGCTATGAGCTACTGTCCTTGTTGCAATTTGATCTGAATACTCAACTAGGAATCCATTTGGGTGAATAGTATCTTAATTTATTTTTCAAGTCATTTTAAGTCACCTGCAAATTGCAGGCAGGTCTGAGCCATAATTTTTGTATTTAACTTTTTGAAAAAAATCTCAATGTTTCAGTTTGAAATGCAGAATATTTTACACTCTAGGTATTTGTTTAATATTGTAATAACTATGTTTTGATGTCTATATTTTCTGCTCGTGGTATTAGAAACTACATCGGTATGTAAAAGGGAACAAGAATAAATAATTTAAAAATCTGTAGGGCTCTCATGTCATTTTCATTAGTTAGTTTATGTCATTTATATTTTCTTCATGTCTGGCTTAAAAATGGCTCTACAGTCTGGTTTTGGATTGATGTATGTCTCCTCTAAATATAAAGGTGGTGGTGGTAAAATATTTTCCAAGAGGAATGTATAGGGGATTTTGATGGACTGTCCTGTTGTTCTCTTACCTTTAAGCAAAACTGCTTACAAACACTCAAGAACAAGCACACAGACTGGGCAGTGGCTATAGATTTTCACTCACACAATTCCCTCTCTTTCAAATCTGATAGTGCTGTGCTGTGCCATTTCAAGAAGGAACATTGATTACAAGCATTATAGTATCACTAAGTGTTCTTCATTAAAACTTCACTGTTTTAGCATACAGGTGGCAGTAGGAAGATTAAACCAAGCAGATGAATATTACTAAAAGACGACAGGAAAAACAATCTGGTCCTGACCTGCATCGCTTGTTTTCACCGCAACTTCCCCCCGACCCCCCATTTTTCACATAGCCAATGAATACTTGGAAAACAACATTGTAAAATCAAATTCTTACATGCATCTATAAATTTGGCAGAGTCAATTACTTGCCTGGGCCTGACACTTTTATATTTTTAACTCTGTTCTTACTTGCTCTGTGAGAAGCATCACTGCAGTATGCAGAGAAATTGTAATTGCAGTAACATACGCAGTAGCATATTTTTTCCAGCTGCAAATTAATTATTCACTTTATCTTTAGGATTATTGTGGAATGCTATGATTTTATGATTATTATCAGGCCTCTTGAGGTAGTTAGAATATTGTATAATACTTTTATGAGTTCAGAGACCGGACTTTACTGTACAAGAGTGGTTAACGCATATGGATACACCCCCAAAGTTTCCAGTAACAATTACATTCCAAGAAAGGTGCTAAATATATTGCTACCAAGAATCTTCTGGTTTTTTCCTCCCTCAATCTTTGATGTCATTTGGGAGTGCCAAGAATTTTCACTTCACCTACTTAAAACAATTAAACGTGAATATAAAAATTTGCTTTAGATTTTTATCCTACCCAGGAAGCTTGATCCTGTGGCTATCACCTGGCAAAAGTTCCCACTGTATTAAATGCGAGTCTTCCTTGTGTTAGGACTGCAGGAGTAGGGCTGGAGTTACAGTCAGCCCTTCGTGGTGAAATTATTCTGAGCCCACGCGAGGCTGCTGGTGTTGTTATTCTAGCTGAAAACTTCGCTACGAAGGCACAAGCCCTTCAAAATAAAGTTTGCAAGATCACTTGTTTACATTTTATAATTCAGAGGTGTAAACTGGTTGGTAGTGTTATGGTCAGCGTTTGTTTTAATTCAGAGACGTGTTAACCTTTTAAGGGTTTTTTTGGGGGGCGGGGGGAACAAGTTCTTAACGTAATTTTTTTATATGCCCAAAGCAAAAGGATTTGAAATTATGACATACTTCTTTAGGTCAGCATTATACTTACTACACAGTTTCTACCCACGATTACTTTGCAAAGTGAGAGCAGATGATAATTGGGGTAGTTTGCAGGCAATAACAACCTGCATTTTCTCACAGGAACCTTAGTAACAGTGTGACATAACGAAGGTAAAAGCAAATTGAATTAGAAAAACAGCAAACATTGTGTTTTATAACCCAAAATAAAATTCTTCAGCAGCAACTAGCCCTGTAATGTAATCCAATCTGTTTTAATACTGAGATTTTTCCAAGAAAGCAGGAAACAGTAAAGGGTAAGGCTTTCAAACCTCTGCTGTTTCGTTTACAGATCCCTTGTGTTAATTTAATGCTTCTAGGGAACTGGGGCTCTTTCTTTTTTCTCAGAATCCCTTCTCTAGGAAATACTGAGTGGTGTGGCGCTGAGAAGCAGTCATGGTTTACAACAGATAAGCCAAAGGACCTGGCTTCAAATTCCACACTTCTCTGAGAAAACAAAACACGCCAATGCGTGCTTCTTTCTAAAGCGGATGATTTCTTGCTAACAGACTACAGAAAATTTACCTTAGAAGGAGCTTAGCAGGCAACCTTCAGGGCCTTGACTCTCCTCCCCTTCTCCTGTCCCTTCAGTGCATGCACCAGCATCTAGCAGTTCTGTGCAGTCAGGTTTTTTAAGCATAAAAGATAAATATTTACAGCTATTACTTTTGGAGCACTACCCTGAAAGTTTTACTGGCACAAAATTCACACTCCTGACGGTGTGGCCGTGCCAGCTGCAACCCCAGCAGATGCAGCGCCTGCCCCTTCCCAAACCCTGCCAGTCCGTTTTCCCCGTGCTTGAAATACCCCCTCACTCCCCCCAAACCAGAGACACCCACCTGGACAACTGGATTTTGCGGCTAAAACTGATTTTGTCTGGAAAAAAGTAGAACGAGTTGCTTGCAAAAATCCAGCCTGGCTGATGTCAGCTGTGTGCGTGTTAGCAGCCCTGCTGCTGCAGCTTTAGGAGATGCCTGGGCAATGCATGTTTTGGCCTCTCGCTGTTTCTTTTCCTCATTTTGCTGGTTCAAAAAAAGAGTTCACAGTGTGATTTCTGAAATTACAACAGCTCTGGCTTCTAGGGTTTTGTTGGCCGTGAGGATTTGGGGGATAAGTTGTGGGGTTTGGGCAGGGGGGTCCCTGAGCAGCCCCTGCCACCTGGCCCGCATGTGCTGGGGAACGAGCAGCCTCCACGAGCAAGCGGAAGACATCTGGAAGGGGACCATCACTGGGGACACGGCTGGGGACCCACTCCTGGTCCTCAGAGGGGCAGGCAAGAACAACATGCGTGGAGGAGAAGGAATAAGGGAGGCACAGCAGGAAGGAATAGCTGCCTGGCCCCAGCTGCCTGTGCTGCCTGTCCTCCCACAGACCGAGCGTGGCACATGAGGAAAACGAGGGAAACTGGGGCGAGGAAGGGGGAGAAGTTCATGTCTTTTCCCTGCTCCCCTCAACATCTGAATCAGTAATTAAAACTTTGTGTCAATTAGCAATAAAGTGAATTAAGTAAAATTCCCAGAGTTGAGACTGTTTTGCTTGCAAGAGGAAGGGAAAATAAAAAATTAACAGCATGCTTTATAACCAGCAGTTTCGTCTGTCTTTGGCTGTAGTTTGCCTGGCATGGGAGGAGAGTTTCAGGAACTTTGTTCTTGTTGGGGTACAGAATATCCTGATAGACTGATACTTTTCCTCTGGTCATTGATTTTTTTCATTACTATGTAAAGGCAGGGAGAATATCAAAGGCTGAGCTGTATCTTCTTCCAGTGCTTGGGTAGGCCAAAAGGATCTCAGATTCACACGGCGGGAGCAGAAATTTGGCGGAAGAGAAGAGCATTGCCCTATATCATACCTTCTTGGTCCCAGCCCCACCCCTGGTGCCATATAGCTCAGGAAAGAAAATTTAGCAAACAGTTGTAGGTGTGCCATCGAGAATCCTGCTGCCAAGCCAGGGCAGGTGCAGCTCCCATAGAGTCGTGCTCATGGTTTAGGCTTATGGCT
This sequence comes from Nipponia nippon, assembly GCF_047370975.1. Classification (NCBI taxonomy): domain Eukaryota; kingdom Metazoa; phylum Chordata; class Aves; order Pelecaniformes; family Threskiornithidae; genus Nipponia; species Nipponia nippon. The sequence continues at coordinate 50,795,268 of NW_028262347.1, forward strand.
GGGAAGTTGGTAGTTAATGGGATCAACACCAGAGTGGGATGTCGTGGCACTCTAGAGCTTTCCCAAGACCAAGGAAATATCTTAGGAATCTTCCACAGGGACAGCTGTTACTCCCATAAAGCAGAGGGAGATAAATCTCATGCTGCGGTCGATAAAACACTGCCCTGACTTTCTTCCTAAACCTTCTTTCCTGGGTTTTATGTAGGAGGGAGAGCTCTGCATCCATTTCATCAGCAGGTTCAGTTTACGCTTGCAATGTGTAGTAGATGAGCTAATATTGAGGAGTGCTGGGAGAGAAAAAAGAAGAAGGAAGTTCTCATTTTAGAGGGTATATTAACACACTGAATAGCGCGCTGCTCAGATTTCTAGCAATTTTAGAGCTTCTTGTTTCATTTTCCTTTTGCAAAGGTACTTGAATCCTGCAAAGAATTCTTGATAATGTCAAAATGTTGCCCCTACCAATTATGGAAACAAACTTTGAAAAATGAATTGGCTACTCTGTCAAAGACTTGCAAAATAAATTGCCTCTCCTGTCCCTGCCATTTCCAGATTTTCCTTTTTTTTTGTCATCCTAGTGTGTAAGCCTTCACGCTTGGCAGTGTTGTACAAAGTATCGCCGATTTCTTCTAATCCACGTGTTAACTCTTTGAAACAGCATATTGTGTGTGTATTTTTTGTGTGAACAGACTTTGAGAAAACATGAACATAAAAATAAACTAAGGATGGCCATATGAATCCAGAACAAGGTCCATCTGTCTCAGCAACCTGTTTCCAATTAAGATCAGTAGCCCAGTGGCCACAGGAAAGCTGCAAGAACAGGACCTGCCCATAGCAGTAGGTACCTGCCATGCATTTCCTGCAGGCTGGGGCTTGGAGGCTTCATGAGCTGCAATTTGTATTTCGGTGTTGTTTGGCCCTTCATGGATTTTTCTCTCCTTTAATTTGAGCATGTGCTTGTTCAAATCTGGTGCCTGGAGGTTGTGACAGATTTAACTTTTGACCTGCTTTCCCATTAGGTTGCATTTGATGCACTTCTGTTCCCTCTGTAGAGCCTTCTTACCTTCCAGCAGATCAACACTCCCACCCAAATTGGTGTCATCTGCAAACTCGATCCCCTCATCCAGGTCATTGATAAAGATACTAAACAGGACTGGCCCCAATACTGAGCCCTGGGGAACATCACTCGTGATCGGCTGCCAACTGGATTTGACTCCATTCACCACCACTCTCTGGGCTTGCTGTCCAGACAGTTTTTAACCCAGCGCAGAGTGCACTTATCCAAGCCGTGAGCAGCCAGCTTCTCCAGGAGAACGCTGTGGGAGACAGTGTCAAAGGCCTTACTAAAGTCCAGGCGGACAACACCCACAGCCTTTCCCTCATCCACTAAGCAGGTCACCTTGTCATAGAAGGAGATCAGGTCAGTCAAGCAGGACCTGCCTTTCATAAACCCATGCCGACTGGGCCTGATCCCCCGGTTGTCCCATAGGTACCACGTGATGGCACTCAGGATGATCTGCTCCCTGACCCTCCCCGGCACCGAGGTCAGGCTGACGGCCTGTAGTTCCCCGGCCCCTCCTTCTGGCCCTTCTTGTAGATGGGCATCACATTTGCTAACCTCCACTCAGCTGGGACTTCCCCAGGTAGCCAGAACTGCTGATAAAGGATTGAAAGTGGCTTGATGAGGACTTCTGCCAGCTCCCTCAGTACCCTTGGGTGGATCCCATCCAGCCCCGTAGACTTGTGTGTGTCTAAGTGGTGTAGCAGGTTGCTAACCATTTCCCCTTGGATTATATGGGGGCTTAATTCTGCTCCCCGTCCCTGTCTTCCAGCTCAGGGGGCTGAGTACCTGGAGAACAACTGGTCTGACTATTAAAGACTGAGGCAAAGAAGGCATTAAGTACCTTGGCCTTTTCCTCATCCTTTGTTGCTGTATTTCCCCCTGCATCCAATAAAGGATGGAGAGAAAGGCTTGAAGAAGAGAGAGCACTAAGGATGTAGCCTGTGATGAGCATGTAATAAAAACATCTACCTTCAAGCACAAAGGCAAGTTCCAGTTTGACAAAGAGATGCACGCAGGAAGACCCTTTCTCCTTGGCCTTCCTCTCCTCTTCGTTCACCAGGGCTCTTCCTAGGCTCAGGAGACCAAAGTGAGCCTTTTTTATTTTTAGGATTGGGTCTGTAAAGTCACATAGCGAGGCTGTTTTAGTCTGACAAATGCTTCTGATATAAAGAATAATGGCACCGGGCGATGCGTGACAAATCAGCTTCACCCATGGAAGGGCAATGTCCGTCTGTCTGTCTGTCTCCCCTGTATAAAATAGTCCCCAGCAGTGTTACTATGAGTGTCTGCCTTCTGGCTGGTGCAACTTTTGGCATAGATTGTTTATTTCTTTTCTGCGTAGAATTAATTTGCGCTGTTTGTGTAGTCGTTGAGCAGTAATGAGAAATAATATGTGCTGTGATGTGGAAGTTGGTTAACACAGGCCGTCTTCCAGATCTATCGAAAGAGCTGCTCCATCTACTCTGCTACTTCATCTCTTCGCCGGATTTCTTGGCAGTCAGAAAGAAGATAATAAAACTGTGCTCTCTGCATACCAGACAGATAGAATTTGTCCTGCGTCATATTAAGTAGTGCTTATTAATTCATAGCTGCTGGGGTTTTTTTAAATGAAGGTGAAAGTTTGTAGGTGTTAATTCACAGGAGGTAGAATGGGTATCCATGTTGCCCTATAGGTTGTAAGAATAATAATAATCAGCAAGAAAATTATGAAAGGCCTCCCATTACAAAATACGGATTAAAATAAGTCAACGTTTATGCAGATGTGGTAATCCTTGTTTTCAGAAAAACTTCTTCGGATACGTGGTGGGGTTTTCTGCTCACACTGAGATCCTTGGTTTTTATCCCGTTTCCTTTTGTTACATTGTTGGAGGCTACTGAAATTAGTGTTTTCAGAGAGACGCCTTAAAATGTAGAGTATATTCTGTGAAGAGAAAAGATATTAAAGATGAAGTTGAAATGTACATTTTATTTTTACTTAAATATTAACAGTATGACTGAGTTTGACCTTTGAACTTGATGACTAGGGGTTACTAATATGAGGGTTTGTGACTGACCGTGAGAATTGTGGTTATAATTGCATTGCCTTTCATTTACATATAATTCATTTACAAGCCAGAGCTTTGATCTTTCAGGTTGATATAGACCTGATATGGTTGATATGTTGACTTCTGGCATGGTTGGGTTCCAGGTCGTTGCACAATTTTACTTGGTCAGTCGCTAGAAGCTGGCACGGTGGGAATAAGCCAACGGAGCCAAAGTCATCCTGCATGATCGACTCGCTGGTCGCAGTAACGTGAGAAATGTAAAATGAGAACCAGCCCTGTTGTTCTCGGCAGTCACCCTCTCCAGGTGTGGAGGCCTCAACAGGGGCAAGGAGGGCAAGGGAAAATAAGATTATTATTTTACTTTTACAGCTAACAAATTAAGCAGCAGAATGAATAGTTTCCCCAAAGTTTATGGCAGATTCAGGAACTGAACTATTAAGTCCCAGTCCACTGTGCTAACCACAGATGGTTTTTCCTATCATCAATTAAATGAAATAATTTTAAAGCTTTCAGGGCTGTTTTTCAGGGATACCTCAGAGCTGACGGCACTTGTCCATCTTAACTTGAGTGTTTTAATGTCTGGTATCTATTTTACTTAAAAATTTACAGGAATTTAACTTCTGAGCTTAAAGTCTCCTACTAGCTCACTTTTGAATTCTTCCATAGTCCCAAAAGAAGACAGAAATTGCTGTTTCCTCTGTAGAGAATTACTTGAGGTAGTATTTCAAAACCATTGGTGTGTATGTTTTCTAGAAAACCTGGTAAAATAATTCTTCAAATTCCTGAAAGATTGCAACCGTATATTAGCTCTAAATATCTTTTTTCCTGTCGTTCTTGCTCCCTTCCTTGTAAATCCGGGGGCTGGCTTCTGCTCTGGATATTAGGCAGCATACAGATGAATGTGTTAAAAAATGATAAATTCTTTTTCAGTAGAGTTGTACATGTCTAAACATTAGATTCCAGTGGGCATGAAGAATAGGTATCAGATTATTTGCACTGAAATTTCACTTGGAATCTGGAATTGGATTTGGGGAATTTTACCAAAATACATAACTCCAGAATGCATGAACTTTAAGCTGTTTCAATAATTCCTCATTTTTATAGTTATCACTGTTCCTAATGAATTTGCTGCAACTTATTTTAATGGCTTTCAGTGTGCTGGCTAGGGTTCCAGGATACTTATTGTTTGTACATCATAAAAACACCATGCTGTCTTTCAACAGAAAGGTTTTCCTTTTAACAATCCTTTTAAGTACATTTCATGAAGTAACAAAGGCAGCCATTAAACAACTGCATTGAATAACTTCTGCCAAGTTTCAGTGAACAAATTTTTATTTAAATTAGGAATGGAAAAGATTTCCTGAACCTAGCATTCGTTCTCTTACTGTTCCAGGCAACCTCCTCCTGCTATGCCATTTGCAAAGTGATCAAAATCCCGTTAAGTTCTTTGTCTTCACTGCTGTCATTAAAAATATGTTCCAAAACCTCAGTGCGGTCAGGCTAGAAGCCTTCTTCTAACTTCAGCCTGAATTTCATTGTGGCCTGTTTATATCCACTTGTTCTTGAGTTAATATTGTCATTTTGCTTACTTCCTCTGCAATATATTTATAGAAACAAATCTTTTAGCCCTCTCAGCCTACGTCTTCCAAGGCTAACCAAGCCAAGCTCTTCAGGTCCTCTTCTCGTCTAGGAGAAGGTTGTCTGTTCTCTTGACCAATAACCCTGCTCTGCACCAGTTTGAGACCAGTTTCCTTCAATATGGGTAATGCAAACCTTTGCTCAGTGCTCGAGGTGAGCTCTTGCTTCGTAGAGCAAGAGCACTGCAGTGATCTTTATCTAGCAGAAGCACATCTGATACACTTCAGCAGCGTCTTTGTCTTTTATGATTATGTCAGGGTGACCCTCTGTGATTTTATGGGTTTGTCTTCTTTGACATTGCAAGTTGCAAGCAGAAACAGAAGGAAAACATAGGCCCACTGTTAAACAGTAGAGGTGAATCAGTCACCAACAATGCTGAAAAGGCAGAGGTTCTCAACACCTTCCTCACCTCTGTCTTTACCAACACTGTTGGATCCCAGGTGTTGGGAACAAAAATCCAGGAGGATCCAAACATAGACCCACGATCAGTGATGAAGGAGTTAGTATGTGAATTATTACAGGAGCTTGACCCATACAAATCAATGGGCCCTGACGCCATCCACCCGAGGGTGTTGAGAGAGCTGCTCTCTATAATCTTGGAGAAGTTGTGGAGATTGGGGGATGTCCCAGAGGACTGGAGGAAGGCAAATGTTACCCCTATCTACAAGAAGGGCTCAAGGAAGGATCCGGGTAATTATAGGCAGATCAGTCTTACTTCAATCCCCGGAAAAGTCATGGAACGGATCCTCCTGGGGGCCATCATGAGTCAAATGAAGCACATGGTTGGGAAAAGCTAACACATTCACAAAAGGCAGATCGTGCCTGACAAATCTGGTGGCCTTCTATGATAAAGTGACCTGCTCGGTTGACATGGGGCGAGCGGTGGATGTTTTCTACTTGGACTTCTCCAAGGCCTTTGATACGGTTCCCCATGGCCTCCTCCTGGAGAAACTGGTGCGTTATGGCCTGGACAAGTGGTCTGTGCAGTGGGTGAGGAACTGGCTGACGGGCCACACCCAAAGGATGGTGGTAAATGGCCGTTTTTCAAATTGGCAGCCCATCACAAGTGAGGTCCCCTGCGGATCGATATTGGGCCCAACGCTATTCAATATCTTCATAAGTGATCTGGATAACGGGATCAAGTGTAGCCTGATGAAGTTTGCAGATGACACCAAATTGGGGAAGCAGACACTCTGGAAGGGAGAGCCACCCTGCAGGAAGATCTGGATAGGCTGGAAGAGTGGGCTAACAGGAACCTTATGAAGTTTAACAAAGACAAGCGTAAGGTCTTGCACCTGGGAAAACATACTCCAGGATTGCAGCTCAGACTGGGATCCACCTGGCTAGAGAGCAGCTCCGTGGAAAGGGACCTGGGGGTCCTTGTGGACAGGAAGCTCAACATGAGTGAACAGTGCGCTGCTGCGGCCAAGAAGGCCAATAGGATGCTGGGTTGCATCAAAAAGGGCATCGCCAGCAGAGATAAAGGAGTCATTATCCCACTCTACTCAGCGCTTGTCAGGCCACACCTGCAATACTGTGTACAGTTCTGGTCCCCGTTATACAAAAAAGATGTGGGGGCTCTGGAGAAGGGCCACCAAGATGATCAAGGGTCTGGGAAGCCTGCCGTATGAGGATAGGCTGAGAGAGCTGGGCTTGTTCAGCCTCGAGAAAAGGTGGTGATCTCATCACCATGTACCAGTACTTAAAGGGGAGCTACAAAGAAGATGGAGACTCCCTTTTTACAAGGAGTCACATGGTGAGGACAAGGTGTAACAGGTACAAGTTACTGCCACAGAGATTCCAATTGGACACGAGAGGTAAATTTTTCACAATGAGAACAGCCAATCAGTGGAATAATCTCCCCAGGGAAGTGGTTGACTCCGCTCCGCTGAACACGTTTGAGACTCAGCTGGACATGGTGCTGGGCCATCTCGTCTAGATTGTGCTAGAAAGGTTGGACCAGATGATCCTTGAGGTCCCTTCCAACCTGGTATTCGATGATTCTATGATGATTCTATGACATTTCCAGCTGATGAGTTTCCAGTTTATAACAAAAATTTTGCTTTCAGTCCTTTTGTTCATGATCTTGCTTTTTCAGTTGCATTTCTATAACAATGCCTTATGAGCTCAGATAGTTCTTCCTATTTGATATCTTCTCAGGCCAGGCGATTATTTAATAACCTGGTTTCTTTTATTTTATCAGACCTGCCCCTTTGAAATCCTGAACTTTTATTACAGGCATTTTGCTTATCTCTCTGTTTAGTTTAAACAAAAGCAAATAATGGTCTTGCAACTCACGATTATTTTCTTAATCCAATTGTATTACAGATATCTCTGCTACTCCCAAAATCAACCCTAAGAATACCCACAGACCCTCTTGTTTAACCAGTGTTTGGTAAAGAAATACATAGGAACTCACATCCAGAAATAACTGGGCCCTTGCTGTTACTAGATCCATATGTTCTGCTATCTGTATCTCATAATTTTAAATCTTGTTTTCTATGAGGAATTGTGTCTTTTGAGTGTCAGGTTAAAATTTCTTTGGGGAAAAATAGAAGAAATCTGCTGCAAAGGAACTGAGAGTCTACTGCAGAGTATCTTTCTCCTAAATGGATTTTGTATTATTGATGCTATTCCTTCTTATCACATTGCCATTGATATTATTCATGTTCAGTTCTTGTCTGTCATTTTTACTTCTGTTTTTACCTTTCCCGAACACAATAGTGTTCTAGTCCTGACTGCATTTTCTGTTATTCCTGCAACTTATTGCTTCACATTTTGCACCAGCAATTAAAATTCCACTTTTTCTTTTCTGGTCCGTGGCCTAAGTATTAGTACACAAACATTTTACTTGTTTCTCCCTAACCACATCCATTTCCCTTACTGGATTAGGCATAATCCTGTGTTTCCTCTCAATTACTGCACTCTGCAGTATTGAATCTGTTTTCTTTCTCATTTTTTACTCGCTGACATTGCTTTGCCCATTGCCATATCTTTTAAGTGCAAGATTTTTCATGATCGTTTTTAAACCTAACTCCGTATCCTATATCCATTTGATACGCCATTCTTATTTGTAGATCCAGTCAGATGACAGGTTTTCAGCTCTTGTTAAGGACAGTCTCCCATCATGTGTATCTTCTTCCTCTGCCCGGTGTTGGTACGAATCTGACTCCTTTCTCTTCCATCCTTTCTCCTGTCGGTGGAGCATCCTGCTTGCTCTGTTAGCTACAGTCTCCCGTACACTGTCAGGATCCAGTCCCTTGATGTTTCTGTTCTTGTCTCCTCTTGTAATGCTATTTTCCTCATGTTCCCTTTCCCTCCACTGCTCGTAGGTCTCATTCTCTGCCTGCACGATCACCCTTATCTAAGGGATTTTTGTTTTGTTTTATTTTGGCAAATCTGTGCCAAGTCCCTGCTGCAGCATTGAGCCGTACCGGTTGTCTCCCTGTGTAAAAATGCATCTCTCAAATACCCCGTCAAGAATGCGGGACGCCTCACTTTCTATATCCGGTCACCTCTGTTGTCTTTGTAGTTATTTGGGTCTGCCCCACTGCTGCCATAGTCGCCGTCACTGTTTTCTCATCCTTGCCCTGAACTTGTAACAAGAAAACCAATGAGAAAACCCTTCCCCTTCCAAGCTCCTGAACAGCCTGCCCTTTCCTGCTCTCTGCTGCTGGCTCCAAGGCTGCTGGATCTCGTCCACAGTTACTGGCTTCTTTCTCGAGAAAATACAGACCGTAATCAGTTGGTGAATTGCTTAATAGAAAGACTTACATTGAGGACTTGCACACAGTGTAGTAAAAGTTGATGAATTTAATATTGCTTGTTATTGTATTAAAGGAACATCTGACTACAATGCATACCCAAAAAAACCAGCGTAGCAGCATTGCAGGAAAGCATTTTAATATTTGACTGTACGTATTAACAGAGATACTTTAAAGCTGCAATTTCAAAGAATGTTTTCTCTTCCTGAGAAATGAAGATGCTTCTATAAATTAACTTTTTCTGGTTGAACCTGTCAAAAAGTCTAAGTAATAGACGAAAGCAGCATATTTCTTTAATATGGCTGATTCTAATAAGATAAATTCTCATTATATACTTGAGCCTGAAAAACGTGCAGGCAACGTTCAGAATAGTTTCTTATCATTCATACAAATCTTTTACAGTAATTGGGAAATTATTACAGCTTGTTTGTTGGTGGAGTCACAAGTCAGAGCTTTACATTTTTATTCTTTCTCAAGACTGAGGAATTTTTTTTTTACTATAGAACAGCATAGTTTAAAGCTTTTGAAAAATTAGTGGATGATCCTTCCTCTCCAGCAAAGCCCATGTTAAAAACATATTAAAGTATAGAATATTGATGAATTATTTCAGTCTGATAAGTGAATAAGAGACCAAAATTTCTGTTACAATTGCAGGTGTTTCCTGCAGCTGAGTATGAAGTTAAGTAAATTTTAATTAAGTTACCGTTGCTATTTGTTGAGCTTTTGCTGTTCCTAGTTTTTTTCTCAGTTACTCTTACTGTTTTCCAGGAATTCTGGAACTGAGAAATGTTCTACTTAGAATTTGAAAACATAAAGCCTTCAATTCAGTGAGTTTGTTTTTAAGTTTGGAAAGCAGTGAAAAGAGGTTTCTAATTTGTAATTCTATGTGCTATCTTGTAAACTTGTTTAATATAATTTAATTGCACTTCATGGAGCAAAGAAACACAGGCAGTAATTGCAGATACATTCTTGCTACATTAAACAAACAAACATTGCCCTCCGAAAGTGAGTGATTTAATAACAAAACAAAAAAGGGAAGGAAGAGGTAAGTAACTAAATAATAAAAATGGAATTTTCTTAAATACATAAATTATGTAATAGCTTGTTGCCATTCTCCTCTGCGCTTGAATTAAACATATCTGCTTTTTATTCTTACTGGCTTCTGTGAAAGTAGGAAGATCCTTCTTTCCCATCATTTTCCTATTAATTTATTTTTCACATTAAACATGCCAAAACTTGACCTTTCTCTCATTTTATTCTTTTCCCTTTCCAGCTGTTCCCTCAGAAGTATTCTCACTTTAGTCCTTTTCTGCATTTTTTTGTGTTTTCTCCACCCTTATCCTTCTTTTCTCAGGGCCCAAGTCCAATGATGCTCAGTATTCAGAGGAAACCACAGCAGTATTTTCCTTAGGCTTGCAAGTCCCGTCCTGTTTTGAGTGAGGAAGAGTAGAAGACATCCCTCCCTCAGTCACCAGCACCGGAGGCTACAAGCAGAAATCTATTATTAAAATTATTTTAAATGGAAAAAAAAAAGAGAGGAGAGGGAAGGAAGCGCTAGGTTAGTAAATGTGAAACACAAGCGGGTATCGCATCAGCAGAATTCAAGCTTGGTTTTAGGAACCGAAATCCACTTGCCCTGCTATCTCAGAATGTGTCTCTCAGCCACCAGGATCATGATAGTCACTCCTGGGAAAAGATGAAATAAGTAGCCTATGAAGTTAAATGCAGTTTAAGGTAAATAGGCTGGTTCCTACATGATGTAAAATGATAGAGCTCTGCTAATCCTGTTTGGGATTACAGCAGTTTCTGCCAACCGAGAGAAGCGAATAATGTCTTTGGTGAAAGACTCCGAGCTCAGCTTACCTGAGTTGTCAATCAAGAGCACAAGTGCTCTCCCAGTAGCCAGTCAGTGCACGGCGACAAATATTTCATACACAGCCCAGGTTTATTTTATGAGTAAGAATTACCGATGTGCGCAAAGAGGATCTTTTCCGACAGTCCGTAAGGGGAAAGCAGGTCCAAAACAGACAACAGCTGGTAGCGAAATTGGCTTTCCCACAGCGCCGCAGAGGGCTGACTGTTTCCCTACGCATCAGACCTGGGTCTCGGCAGCTTCTCCTCCAGCAGGCACGGGCCACTCATTTGAGCCCGTATCTCGCCTGCCTAAAATGGCCCTCAAAAAGCTAAGACTTGACGCCTCCCAAAGCAATACCTTCCTACTCCTTGTCCTGGCGTCCATCCTGGGATACATTCCACACTTCTCCCATTTGAGGGCCAATACTATAGCACATACTGGCTGTGTGCTGTTAGCCAAGCAAATTGTAAGTAAGCAGTACATAATACCTGCATTTCTTTGAGGTTCTGCAGAGCACCTTCAGAACCAGATACATGATTACCCATTTCAAGATTTAATGCTGCTCTTTGAGATTGATGGGCCAGATATAATTGATCTTACTGTTGTCTTGGATATTGCCTTGCTCTTCTTTTTCTTCACTTGCATTTTCCTGGGTAGAAGCTTTTCCTTTTCTCCAGCTAAGTTTCTTCAGTAGATTCTAGTGATACAGGCAATCTCCTTCCCGATAGCTTGTGTTGGCTTTATGTCAACTGTAGTAAATGAAATTATGCATTCCTGTTGATATGCATGTTTTTGCTTGACATGTTGGCACTTGTAGTTGTGTGTAGAGACTGGCTTGAGTCCACTGTGTAGCAGTTACAGGTGACAGGAGTAACATCCATTTTCTCACTTCATTGTAACAGGTAACTTGAGTGAAGCTCTGTATTTGCCAGGCATTTCTTCTTCCTAACCTGCAATTTTCTCCCTGCAGAGGAGCAGCAGAGTTGGCCTTTTAGTGCAGATTTACTTATAACACTGATATCAGTTGTGTTTTTTGCTTTTCCCATCAGGTTCCCTTTGAGTGCTAAACTTCTAATATTTAAGATTAATTATTTAAACCTTAGGAGTTTTCTCACATGTCATGATTCTGTTGGTCAGAAGTCTCTGGCTAGCTAGCTGAAATGTGTAAAAATAACAAGAAAAAAAGATCCCTCCGTAAAATGTCTCTATGCTTGTGCTGCTGGGAGCAGGCGTTGAAATTGGGTGTGGTAAATGCCTGTGCTATCTTGGAGAGTAATTTTTCATTTGAATGACTTACGGGTAGATAACTGAAAATAAGAAGGGAGAGCGTATGCCCCAGTGATGACATGTGTTTTAAATGTGATGTAATCTGCACAACACCTTTCAAGGGAGGGGCGTGCTGGATCCTTGAAGCTGGACCACTCCTGAGTGCCTCAGACAGGACTCGGTGCTGGCTGCCATCGCCACAGCCCTGCAGCACTCGCACATCTGCCAGGAAAAGGCAGAGAATCGCTACGCTTACGACGTCCCTGTGCGGACAGTGCCTCTGCTGGCACCTACTAGGTCTGTCTTGAGCTCGTCATCCCCTTCTCCCCCTGGAGCCTTCTTTTTCTTGGAACACACTACAACTTTTTCTCCCATTCGGCAATGTTGACCACAGAGGTGGGTAAGATGAACCATCCAAAATCTCGTAACCCAGAGAAGCCCAGTGATTTTTCATGCTGCCTACCTTCTGAATGGCCGCCACCCCCCCGAGACTGTGCCAGCAAGTTCATCTGCAGGTAGTGGGCCTGTGGGGACGAGGGACCCTTTCCTGCAGGAGAGAGGCTGATGTAAGGCTGTATAGTGTGGCTCATGTCGCACCCCGAAACAGCACTGAGAAACCGCCTTCCTCCTCCTTTGTCTTTGCCTTGTACATAGTGTGAATTGCACTGATTTAGCAGAATGATAAATCTGCCTTCAGGGCTGTGATGGCTGCTACTGGGCAGCGAGACCTGTGCTGGATCCTGCTTAGTCAGCAACAGGGTCTCTGCCTCTTGCTGATACGGTGTACCCCCAGCCCCACCTGGGTACCCAGCATGGAGCATAGAGAAGAGATGCTAATTCCCTAGAGGGGAAGACAATGATATGATGGATATATATATATATGTTTCAGTGCCTTCCTTAGAGAGCTCTCTTCATTTTCCCCATCATGACTCTCTTTCTTTGTGATTTCCCTCTTAGAAACCTCAAGCTGCTCATGCTTCCACTCCCTGGTTTCCAAACCCTCAGTCCCTTCTATTAGACCTTCTCTGAGCCTTGAGTGTGGCCAAGGCCTCTGTCCTCACCCATCCCATTTCTGTCCTCCCAAAAGCAGCCACTTCGCTTTGCAGCGTGCACAGATGCTGTCACAGTCTGGTGGATCTGTTTGCTCTTCCTTCCCATTGCTTTCTGGAATGAGCTAACAGTTCTGCTCAAGAAGATTTTGTACACACTTAGGGCTCTTCCCAGGCTTCAGGAAGAAACCAGCACCTGGATTATTTCAGTGCTGGAAGCAATCTGCAAAAGAAAAATCTGTTTCTTGTCCTCTGAATGAGGAATAGTCCCTTCTCTCAAAAGAAGCTTCCCAGAGCTTTCTTGTGCATAATAAAATATGAGCTCTCCTTTTTTCTGCTTAGCTGGAAGGCAGGCCTGGATGGTTGAGGAAAGATGTGGTCACAATCCTACGTAATCCTTTCCAGCTCTTTTGAAGGAAGATCTTTGTCTTTACTTTTTCTCTCTCCTGCTGTTACTGTGCCTACCACTCAGTGTCTCATCTGGGCTTGGCTTTGCTCTGCAACTTTTCCCTCTGAATCTTCCTACTCTCACATACCAGCTGCCTACCCTCCCATCCAAGCAGCTTTTCACACCGTATAATGTTTTGCTGTTCTCCTTTCCCAGCGATGCAGCACGGTGGCTTGCCAAGCCGGGACACACCTCTGTCTGACAGGGAATGTGGAATATACTGGGGGCGGGGAGGCCGGGGTGGGTTGCCCCATGATGTGCTTCAGGGAGCAGAGCGAAGGCAGTACCTGGTAAGAAGTGGCTGGTACAGGGGTGAGGGAGGCTTCGGTTGTTTGGGGAAGATGAAGGAGGAGGGCAGACAACACGGCGAGCAGGAGAAGCAGGAGCGAGTGGCAACTAGTGGCCAGTGCAGCATCAGTCTTTCATCATGGAGGCTGCCAGCTTACCCTCCTCTAGCTGTGGTCAGTTCTGAGTGCCTACCTCCTGCCACCCCTGCCTAGTCACTGCTAGCTGCCCTCCCCGTGGTTTTCCTTGCAAGAGCAGCCTCTTCCTCATAGGACGCAGTCTGCAGATCCCCATCTCTCCCTTCCTTATTTCTCCTGGGGTCAGCAGTTCTCCGGCTGGCTGGGGAAGGCAGAGGGCATAAGGAATGTATCCCAGGAGCGCAGAGAGGAAAAGATGTTGAAGAACTGCTGCTGTAGCTCGCTCCTTCTCATTAGTAGGAGCGGTGTGACGGTGAGCTGCTTGCGACTTGGTGGCATGTGTATCTGGGACCTCTGCCAGAACATCCATTTGGTGTGAGCTTTGCTTGATGGAGTGATACAAATAGCAGAGGGACTTGCAGAAACCAGGGACTGTCAGCCATAGTTGCTGCTTTGCTTTTTATTTTTATTATACTGTTAGGCTTTTAAAGTGACTTGAAGTACTTTTTGTCTGGAGTAAATCAGAGCTTTCTAAAGCCAGCATTAGTAAAGAAATCCTTGAAACTTAGGTGCAGTCATTGAAGTTAGAGAGACTAGAGCAGGGGGCTCGAGTGTTCAGAGCATCACGTCCATTCCTCTTATTCTTTTCTCCCCGAGGTGTGTTTACTCGTTTTAATAGAATCTGTGTATCAAGGCCAAAATACTGAATATCTCTCTTTTTCCTCTCTGAAGTTTGCTTTTACTGGGGGAACTGGAGGCCCTTTGAGGCCCTTTGATGCCTGTGGAAGGTGGGGAAGGCTGATCAGTCCTTTCTTTAGAAAATTTACTGGCATTTGATAAGGAATCACTGAGCTACACTTTTGAATTTGTGTGTTAAACGGTAAAATTAATCTTGGAGCTGTCTTATTTTTTTATGTGAAAGAGAGAAAACAAGCAAGGGAGAAACTGATTCCTCCCATATTTCTTTTATTCAAGATAGTAATACAAAAGAGCTCTTCAAGTGTGGTTCAAGATGATAATAAGAAGATGATAATAAAAAAGAGCTCTCTGAGTGCGGTTAGGGTGTATTTATTCACCAGCCTCGCAGGAAGTGGTATTTTCTGTGCAGCATAAAAACACACAGCTCTCAGGTACTTCTCTCAGAGTTACAAGAAAAGCAATGTGCACACCCAAAACAGCCCAACAAACCCAAAACATCCAACTCTCCAAAACAAACTGCAGCCAGAGCGGGACTGCCTAGCAACACAACTACCTATTCTGAAATTTTCTGTCCCCAAATTATCATTTTATTTTCCCTCCAGAATATCTAAATTAAAAGGAGGACAAGTTGCCAAGCTGATTTATTAGTGAGCAATGGTGCAACTGGTTAGAACTCTCCTGTCCTTCTTCCCACAGTCCACTTGACCTTAAGGGCCAATTTTATGTTAAAGCACAATGGAGATTAGAGTATCTTACGTGTCATCCCCTGGTGTCCTGTTTCTGCTAAAATGTCCCTGTAATGAATAAAACTATTTGTTGTACTTCCACTATGGCATGTTGTACATGTCATACATGTATGGCCTGTTCTATCCATTATATGACTATGGTGCACATCAGTGGGTATTTCAGGATTATTTGCATTGCAAGGCGTGTTTGTGTGTGTTTGAGAATGACCTCAGTTTCCTGGTAGCAAAGCTATTTCACCATTTTGGCTCTATCTGGACATGCCCAGGAACCTTAGTGTCTTTTTCTAACGACTTGTGTTTAGGAGTTGGAAATGGAAATAATTTCTTAGCAGCTTTATGAATGTAGACCAAACTGATTGTGAATTGGTATCTATGGCATAGAAACTCTGTAAGTAAATTAGATGTAACTTCAAGGGCTAATGGGTATATCCTCATTAGTAGGGACAATTAGTGAAAAGCCAGCAAGGGATACAGCTGCATTTGAGTTAGTCTGGCTTGTTTGGTTGATTTTATTGCTGTAAACATTGTCCATATGCTGAGCGGAATTCAAAGGGCTTCCTTGTTTGATACTCTGGCCCTTATTCAATGGAGTTCTTAATCAGAAGCCTAACTTCAAGCATATGGATAGTCCCACGTATCATAGGTGTTGACAAAGCCGTCTCCAAGAGTCTATTTGCTGACTTCTTTAGCTATAGCCTGTTGTGTTTTCTGCTGGCATAAGAAGTGATATTTGACCATTCATCCTATATTATCTTCCTCTTCCTACTTTTTCACCCCCAAAACACGTTAGGCTCTTTCAGACTAGAAGGATTTCATTCCTCTTAACAGAGTGGATGAGGCATGGAAAAAGAAATATTTATCAAAAAGGTCAAGACAACAAAATTCTACAGAGCATGGAAGTTTCAAAACACATTAGTTTGCAGTGAGGGGCAAGTGACTTCTCAGAGTGGCAAAATTATATCCCTAATGAAAAGAATTTCTACTTTCACATGGACAGTCACAGCATCACAGAATGGTTGAGGCTGGCAGGGACCCTTGGACATCATCTAGTCCAACCCTCCTGTTGAGAGCTGGGTCAGCCAGGGCAGGTTGCTCAGGACTGTGACCTGTCAGATTTTGAGCATCTCCAAGGATGGAGACTCCACAGCCTCTCTGGGCAACCTGGTCCAGTGTTTGATCAGTCTCTCAGTAAAAAATTTTCTTGTGTTTAAGTTGAGTTTCCTGGATTTGAATTTGTGCCCATTGCCTGTCATCCTGTCGCTGGGCACCACTGAGAAGAGCCTGGCTCCATCTTTTTTACTTCCCCCCATCAGGTGCTTACACACATGGATAGGATCCCCCTGAGCTTCTCTTCTCCAGACTAAATACTCCCAGCTCTCTCAGCCTCTCCTCATACGTCAGATGCTCCAAGCCCTTTCATCATCTTCCTGGCCCTTTGGTGGACTCGGTCCAGCATGTGTCTGTCTCTTTTTCTGGGGAGCTCAGCACTGGACCCAGCCCTCCAGCTATGTCTCACCAGGGCTGAGGAGAGGGGAGGGATCACCTCCCCCGACCTGCTGGCGATGCTCTGCCTAACGCAGCCCCAGAGGCTGTTGGCCTGCTTTGCTGCAAGGGCGCATTGCTGGCTCATGGTCAGCTTGTTCATCAAGACCCGCAGCTGCTTCTCTGGGGAGCTGGTTCCCAGCCTGCACTGGTGCCTGGGGTTATTCCTGCCCAGGCGCAGGACGTGGCATTTCCCTTCGCTGAGCTGCATGAGGTTCCTGTTGGCCCCTTTCCCCAGCCTGTCCGGGTCCCTCTGGGTGGCAGCAAGACCCTCTGGTGTATCAGCCACTGCTTCCAGTTTTGTATCATCTGCAGACTTGCTGAGGGTGCCCGCTGCCCCATTGTCCAGATCACTGATGAAGAGGTTAAATAGTCTTGGCCCCAGTACCTTCTGCTGGGGTGTACCGCTAGTGCCTTGGCTCTAGCTGGACTTTCTGCTGCTAAACACAACCCTTGAAGCCCAACGGCTCATTCCGTTTCCAGTCTACTTCGCTGTCAGCTTAACTAGATCGAACCACATCGCTTGTCTACTAGGATGTTATGGGAGATAGTGTCAAAGGCATGACTGAAGTCAAGATAAACAACATCCACTGCTCTCCCCTCGTCATCAAGCAGTCATCTCATTGTGGAAGGCTATCAGGTCAGGCTATTGGGTTGGCGTGAAAGGAATGGGGATGAAAGCAGCAGCTAATACACTGTTGCATTACCTTCTCAGCCAGTGAATTTGCTAGCTAGCTGTTCAAATCTCAATAGACGGTGAAACTCAGATGTAATTTTAAGCCTGAAACTGGCTATTTTTAAGATGGAAAAAATGTATTTTAATTTACTTTAACAAATAATTAGTAAAACTTTTCAAGCTGCTTTTTTTTTATTCTAGTTGTAAAAAAAAGGACATAAAATCAGTGCAAAAATTATTCCTGAACTTTGGATCAAGCAGGTCAGCAGTAATAATTTTTGAGCTCTTTAGGCATTAGAGGGAAGAAGGCCACATAACACTGCAATATTATGGCTTTTCAAATGTGACTAGATGTTTTCATACTGTAAGCTCAATCAGAGTGAAATCTGGAGTTTGCGATTTTGTGTACTGTTTTGCTATTCTGATCGGGGTCTTTTTTTTCCTCTAGTTGTAGTTTAACTTTTTAACTTCTGTGCTAGTTAATCATTTGTAAGTGTTCAATACTATACTAGATTTACAGGGAGTAACTTTGGCTCACTGCCTGCATAAGTAGTGCTTTTTCTTTTTTTTTAAGTTTTAATGTGCTGCAGCTCTGTGGCCACTGTTGAGTCATGCTGTGTAACTAGGCCAAGCAGGGATGTCTTGCCTATTTCTGTCTTTCTAAGGATATTTCTAACATTTGGCTCTAATTAAGAGAATGAAGAAAGGAGGGAAAACAAGATATTTTTTTACATGACCTCCAATTACTTAAGGAGAGAGTTAAACTTAACAGTTTGAGTTCTTTTGTTAAAATGAAACTAGAGCGTTGGTCATTTGTAATGTGTAAGTACTTTCATGGGGAGCAAATACTTGATGCTAAAATAGGGGGTTACTAAAAGGTCACTTTAACAGGAGCAGAAGGCATTACAGAAATCAGTGGCTGGAAGCTGAGGCCCGAAAATTTCAAATTAGATGCAGGGTTCATATTTTTAATAAGAGAGGTGGCTAACCTTTGGAGGAAACTGCTGGTTGACAAACTAAATATTTCTTTTTAGTAAAGACTAAAAGATTATCTGGAAGATGCACTGTAGCCAAACATAAATTTGTCCTCTATTCAGACACAGTTGAACCTAATGCAAGAGCAACAATCTGAAATAAAATGGCTTGTGATAATGCAAAAAGTTAGATGAGAATGGGGTGGGGGGTCAGCATCTCAGTCTGGATCATACGTGGCCCCTCATCCAGCCTGCCACTCTCTGTTGCTGTAGCACTCATCCGTCATGAGATGGAGTGAAAAGTAGCATGCCTCTGGGAAGATTGTGGCTAATAGCTACTTCTGCTAAGGCACACGATTGTCCAGCCTGTAGACTACTTTGCGTCTGCTCCTGAGGCTTTGCCAGACAGACCATTCTGGTGGTGCTAACCTGCCTCCAGGTCCCTCTGTCTGAGGACAGTCAAGAGCATGCGGGAGCAAAATCACTCCAGCACTGGCTTTTGAAGTTCAGCTAGTGTCACACTTGTATAATGTTTGCGTGAAGTCTGGGATTAGATATGCAGAAAATGTTGAAGAGGGCAGACATGGATACAATCATTTAGAAAGACAAGGTGACCTACTACCCACAGTCAAAATTCGAAGACTGGAAAATCTGGGAGCAACTCGGAGCAAATGCCCCAGGAAAGTTCTTGTCACCGGCATAGTGTAACCATACAGGAATGAAGCTGAAGGAACCCTATAACTCCCCTTGAGAGAGAGAAAATGGTCTGCGATTAAGACCTAGGAAGGAAACCGTAGAAGATAAAGATCTTGTCAATGCAAATTTAAGGCTGGAGTTGGCAGAGGAAGTCGCGAGTTATAAGGTACTGTTTAGCCTGCCCTCCCACATTATACCTCACATATTCTGCCCAGTAATTCTTCTGTGAACGTCATAACTTCTGTTGAACTCAGTCAGACCTTTCCGGAAAAACAGATACAAGGCAAGAATGGGCAAAGAGCAAAAGTATTGTAGCTCAACATGTCCATTTATAAAATGGAGAAAACATCTGGCTAATTCACAAAGGCATAGCTGTGTGGATAGGGTATCCTCTGATCCTCCGATGGAAGCTACAACAAATACAACATGTTGTTTTCTTCTTGTGATCCTGGGCGTGTGTAAGGCCTTGAAGATGAGTTGGCTATGAATCAATAATGTGTGGAGCAATTAAGAAACCCATATAATTTAGTGAAATTATCTTCTTATGACAGCAGAAGCTACACTGAGACTCCTGTAGCGAGTTTATAGTTCTGTCACCGCTTGTGATCCTCCGACTGTTGTGAACCAAGCCTGAGACTTCCAAAAGCATGTCAGTGCATCAGCGTTCCGCTCCCAGTGAACTCCACTAGTCTTCTCTAGAAATCTCAGGCATGAATTTCCAAGCAGATTGCCTGCTGTTATCTGACCCACCTATAGAAACTCCAACTATGAGAAAAGTTGTTTATTCAAATGACTGGCCTAAGAATAAAAATGGCATTTATAACGCATTTCAGAAATTGGTCGATTATAATTCCCGGGAACTTGTGTCCAGAACACAGGAACCACTCTGATCCTTCTGCGTAGGGCTGGGAAGATGATAGGAATTGGTATGTTGTCAGAAAATTGGTTTTTGTTGTGAGATTTATTTTTTGACTGTGAAACATTGCCTTAAGTGGTGTGGTTTTGTTGTTATTTTTGTTATATGCATGGTACATGGGCTTAGGGACTAACCAGGGACCACTATGCAAAGTGTCATGTTCATTTTGCAGATGGTTCCTGCTCTAAGTCATACT
This sequence comes from Nipponia nippon, assembly GCF_047370975.1. Classification (NCBI taxonomy): domain Eukaryota; kingdom Metazoa; phylum Chordata; class Aves; order Pelecaniformes; family Threskiornithidae; genus Nipponia; species Nipponia nippon. The sequence continues at coordinate 50,815,260 of NW_028262347.1, forward strand.
TGAAATAAATTGTCATAGCACAAAATAAATCATTTGATACTTAAAGGAAAGTTATTAGTTTGTGTAAGCAGAAACATTCTTTGTTACTAAAATCAAAGAGGTACTCTTAAAATGCGTAACTCCATCAGTGCTTTGAGATCACTTTCATACTTCCATTTTGGTCATCTTGTTCTGTTGAGATAAAGAGGTGGAGTCACCATTTTGGAGGAAGCTCCACATACATGGCCTTTTATAAACCATATAAATCAAACCATCAGACTTGATTTTTATTATATGAACCCTGCTTTTATTACATTTACCCTGCTTTTGAATTTTGAATATAATCAGTGTCACAATGACCTTACAAATATCTTATCGAAACTTTTTATCTCATAATGTCATACCCAAATACTCTCATCATCCTATACCACATCGTCTTCCCCACCTTCTCAATACATTCCAAGCTTCAATTAGCACATCACACGTTTCATTGCCTCTTACCTAATTAGCAGGAATCAATTCCTTCTTCTGAGTTATGGAAAAAGAAATTATTTGTCTTTCAGGCCACCCAACAGAGATCTTAATCTGCTGGGCCTCTCAGAAATCCCAACCTTTATTTACACCACTGCAATTACTTAGCAAACAAACCAACCAACCACCATGGTCTACAGTGCATTATAAAGTGATATTTGTCAGCAAGATGGTATGCACTGAACTCAGCACCTCTGTGCTCTGAGTATTACTGAGGTTTTGTAGGCGGCATAGGAGAGGAAAATTTTGGAGAGGGAGCTGAAAGAAGATTATGTGAAGCAAATGACAGATTTCCTCTCAAGGTTAGCCAGCTCCTTGAGGAATGGATACTGTCTGTTAGAAGATGCTGACACAACCTGTTAATAGAGATATCAATTTCTAGATGTTCTGCAGGCATTCTTATAGTTACTCCAGGTATTTAGATGATCCAGACTTGGATCTCTGGATTGATTTGTTTCTTGCGTCACAGTGCCTAATATCGCATGAGGGCCTGCTGGGGTATTTAGCACTAGCCTGGAGTACCATGACAGCTGAGACAAAATGGTAGGATCTTTCTGCTACAGCTTAGGAAATTCTGAGGCATTTGATGGGAAATTTGATTTTTTATGGGAGGCCCTATTTTTAAGCATGTCTCTTTGTTAGAAAGGCCTGATAAAAGCTGTGGACTGGCTTGGAAAGAGAGCCCACCTAGCACAGTGTTGCTTCTCTGAAAGAGGCTGGTAGGAGATACTGATGGAGAAGTATAGGATCTGAATGTGTCCAAAGGCTGCATTTGAATCACTGTGTTTTGTAGTCACTGAAGACTGTTTATCCTCTGAATTTATCTAATCTGTTTTGAACCCAATTTTACTTCAGCCTCCAGAACATCCTGTGTCTCTGGGTTTGGCAAATTGTAGAGTGAGGAAAAAAGCTAAATTTTTCCTTACTGTTTTTTTTAGTTATAAGCAGCCTGTTGAGGTATGTATGGTAAACACCTGTGCTCAAGGGCGGCTTGCATCTGTCTTTCTGTTCCTTTGTATTCAGTGAGTGTTGCTGACAGAGTGACAAGTACTACATATAAAAAATTGGTTACCAAATGAGAAGTATGAGAACAAATAATCTTTTCAAGAAGATTATATATTCTCTTCACAGATGGTGGCTTTTTAGTGTTCACAGACTCAGTTTCAAATGAGATAAGAACATACATACTTTTTTTACGATCTTTTGAAACTTACTGTAGCCCATAAAGCAGCTTGTGATACTGCTGTTGTGAAAATACTCATTTTTGCATAGGCGATGTGATCTCTTGTTCTGTGGTGGTATGAGGTTGGAATGGACTCTTTTAGTGGTTAATGGGTCGTAGTCAACTTGGTAGCCTGTGTCAGGTGGAGTAGCACAGGGTCTGTGCTGGGACATGCCCTGTTTAACATCAGTGACCTGGGGGAGGAGAGCAAGTACACATTCACCAGGTTTACACATTACATCAAACTGGGGGAACCAGTCAGTATGCTAAAGCACAAGGTTGCCATTCAGAGGGACCTGGGTGGACTGGAGAAATGGGCCAACAGGAATCTTAGGAAATTCAGTAGGGACAAATGTGAAGTCCTGCACCTAGGAAAGAAGCAATACAGGCTGGGGACTGACTGTGGGGAGCAGCTGTACTGAAAGGGAACATAGGGATGTGATAGACAGCAAGCAAACATGAGCCAGCGCTGTGGCCTGGCAGCAAAGAGGGCCGACAGCATCCTGGGCTCTTTTAAAAGGAGCAGAGCCAGTAGATGGAGGGAAGGGATTATCTCCCTCAGCACTCATGAGAGCACATCTAGATACTGCGGCCAGTTTTGGCCCCCTGAGTATAGGAAAGACATCAATAAACTGGAATGAGTTCAGCGAAGGCCCACCAAGATGGTTGGGGGCAGGAGCACGTGCCATGTGATGAGAGGCTGAGGGACCAGGGCTGGTTCGACCTCGAGAAAAGACGGCTTCAGAGGGACCTGATAGCTGCCCCTCACTGCTTATGTGGGAGTAATCGAGGAGAGAGAACCAGGCTGTTCACAGCAATGCACACTGGTAGGGTAAGAGTCAACAGGCAAAAGCTGAAACAAGAAGGGTTCAGACTGGATGTAGGGAGAAACTTTTTCTCCACCAGGATGGCCAAGCAGTGGTTGCCCAGAGAGGCTGTGCAGTCTCCATCCATCCTTGGAGTTTTTCAAGACTCACCTGGATAAAGCCCTGATCTGATCTCACAGCTGATCCTGCTTTGAGCAGGAGGTTGGACTGCAGATTTTCTAAGGTCCCTTCCAGTCTAAATTATTCTATGATCATAGGATCCTTCAGTTATGCCAAGATTTCACCCAGGGTGCGTTTGTATATGCCAGTCAGTGACAAGCTTGATGTGTGTTAAGGGCAGTTAGCATATACTAGTATGTGGATTGCATAAAGATAGGTTCAGTGCGTAATGTCTGCTGCTTTAGAAGGCAGAGGCCAAATTGTTTTTTCTTTAAGTGTCAGTGTCCCATCCTGCAGTAGGTGTGTGTCAACTTGGGAAAGGTTTTTTTAATGGTATTGTTTGTCAGGGTCACTCAGGTTCTGTGTATCTGCTTGTCTTTCCAATGGGGATATGAAAGAAAAAAGCAAATGTGGTCCTACTACAGCTCCCCTTTTCTTTCTGTAATGTAGTAAAGATAAGGGCTGGCGACCGGAAGATCACGTGCTGTACGGAAAGAGTTAAGGGTCGACCCTCCCTTGTCTCCGCCCCTTATAACATGACACACCTACTGCTGGGGGTATAAAGCCCGGGTCGGCTGGAGATCTAGTGGGATAACCTTGATGTGTAGTGTTTGCTACACTGTAGTAGTGAGATGGACCTTGAAATGTATCCAACCAGTTATTTTTATCAGACTTCAAACTTGTTCTTTCTAGATTTGTTTGGTGAATAAAGATTATCGTCCTTTCTCCTTTCATCTGCTTATTTTTGGATGTTGCAAATAAATAAATGAAAGTAGTAATCAATTTCTCCACAGTACAATTTTGTGTATGATTCAGTATGGTTTCAAATGTAATACAATTAAATTCCTACTGTCTTGCAATGTAGTAATTGGAAATTCTGCCCAAGAGAAAGAAAAGAAACTGCAAATAGCCTAGAATATGTTCTCTTCTTGGGTTTTTGTGCTGTGTCTTAAAAAAATGCAGTAATATCATCTCTGATGCAACCAGTGATGACAAATTTTATAGGAGCTATGATAAACATGAAGATTAAAAAGTATTATTGTTGAGGATTGTTGCTGTTAGTGCTACATGGCCTGAAATAAAATCCAGTTATGACAATCTAGATACACTTTGTTGTGCTGTAAGATACCGTGATGTTCATTGATGTGCTGCTGTTTGCTAGACGTTATCTGTGTTTCCTAGAGCTCTGGCTTCAGTGCACCTGTTCCTTATTTTAACAGCAGGTATGCAAAAAAAGTTCCATGCTGGTTCACGTCCTCCCAGTTGACAGATGAGTTAAACTCCCACAGCAGGTTTTCCTTCTTAGCTCACCAGACCCCCAGTAGAGGATTTGATCATTGATGTTTCCAGAATAATTTGGGGAGCCTAGTTGAGTATGTAGTTTCAGACATGATATTTAGAAGACATTCCATGCTATGAATGCTTTGGAACTCTGAACCATGAATATTGTACTGTTCTCTCGCTTTTATCAAAAATCCACAGTGCAGACCCCAATGGACATTATCTCTGTGATGCTTGACAAGAAAATCAAGTAGATGCCCATTCATCGTTTCTCTGGAAACGTAGGAGCTCTCAAACTCCCAAAATGATGCTCTCAGTATGGAGTATCTCTGTTAGCTCTTCACTTTCAGGAGGTAAAAATAAACTTGTGAACTTGCAGAGTAGAAGGGTAATTCATGAGAAGCTGGTAGAGAGCTGATAAACATCAGTGGGGCTTCCTGTGATGGATCTCATTGCTGCCAAAGGTGTTAACAATAGCAACATTTTAATTCAAGAAGCATGAGTTCAGGGAGACGGATCATTGTCATGTTGCTTGTGGTCTCCTTTTTTTTCTCAACCAGTTCCCCCAATTTCCGACAAGATTTCTAAAGGCTGAAGAGAGAAAGTCATGACCACTTTCAGAGATCCAAACTGGCTGGATAGGGTTGGCAATACCCTCTCTCCATTGAGACTTCAGCAGCTGGTGCTTTCTTCACAGCATAAATATATGTCAAAGAGCATAAGCAGTTCCACATTCTTTCCAGCGACCATATTGGTTATACACATGATCATTGTTACTGGTCCAGCTTCGCCGGGACTTCACAAAGTTATCACCGGAGAGATGATCTGAGCCCAAGGCTCCAGCAGTGCAGAGCCCGGCTTGGGGCAGGACGGTCCCACGGACAGGGCCCCTGTTGGGGAGCCCCAAAGTGTCTGCCCTCCACCGACCTTCTCTGTCCAAGGCCACGGAGGAGATTTGTCATTCGGTATTCAAGCTGTGCCGTGGGGCTGCAGATCCTGGAGCAGAACTCTTCATCTTTCCATTCAGCTCCATCCGAGTCCACCTCTGTTGTGCAGTCTCTCTCTGCCTCCGCTCACGATGCTGCATGAGCAAGGCTCATGGCCTTGCTACGGAGTTATCCATCAACGAGGAATGTGCCTTGCCCACAACGTCTTGAAACTCACTACTTCCTTTTCTGTTTCTTTTTTGCAGAATGCTGATTTTTTTGCATAGCTATGAACTGTTTCCTATTCAGTGTCACCGAATCAACTCTTTTCTGAGTTATTACATTCTGCCTTTATTTACACTGCCCTGTTCCCTTGAATGCATGTCTTGTCCTGCATAGTTGTTACTACCAGTGTTAATGACTGAATCAAAAAGAGTGCAGCTGAGTTTTCAGCTCCTGGGCAGTCAATAAGGCTGAGAGTTAAGAAAAGACACCAACAAAACATTCCTCCAAGGCTATCCTTTGTAAATTGAATTAATTTTATCTGGAAGTCACTGAGACATAAAAGGTGCAGAATTTTAATGTGATTTTGATAAGCCACTTTTCAGAATAAATTTCACTTTAAAACCTCAGAATGCCAATAGGTAAAAATGCTTGTTGAAAGCCAGCAAGTACAGACATATCTTTAGAATGGGATAGAAAGAAAAAAACTAGTACGGGTTATTCAGAGAAAGCAATGGAATATATAAACCTCTGCTCTGTACTGAAAGAGACCTCATGAGAATATTTGGGTTGCTAAGAGAATTATTAAAAATTAAAAAAAAACGCTGAAAGCAAAATTGTCTTCACTATTTAACTCCTCATGACTGTGTATTGCAGCACTCTTGAATTACACAGTCTTATGTATGCATTTTCAGCAATAGCACTGCATTATGACAGTGAAATGAATATTGGAATAGGTGAGGGGACTTCACTTAGGTTTTATTTAAGTATTCAAACAAAGGCAGGCAGTTCTGAAGTGATACTTAGTTTCCCTGAAGGAAGTATATTCACCTTTGTTGTGTAGGCGCAGTACTGTACAATCTCTTTTCAGTGGGTTGGGTTTTTTTCTTGTTTTATTCTCCAGCTAGTCTTCACACTGAGCTGAGGAAGGATAGCATGTAATTTAATATAATGAAGGTTATTGAAGAGGTAATTGTTGCATGGGTGATATTAAAGCAGCACTTTGCAGCTGATGAGCACTTCACTTCCCATTTCAAAGCTAAAAAAACCTCAATAACAAAAAAAAAAAAAAAAGAGAGAGAAACTGCATTATTTAGATCTCTTTACAAGAAAGCATTAGAGCATTCTCCGGTATGAGGAATATTTATCATCTGTCCTCATATGTGATTTACCAGCATAACCGGTAAAGAAAAATAAGACAAAGCCACCAAATGCTGTGATTGCAGATCCTCCATTTCTGGCATTGTAACCACTTTTTGAAGTTTGGGAATAAATGAGTAGATATTTGTAGACATTGTTGCACAGTGGAGACACTTATGTACCGTAATTAAAATTTGCCTTTGTGTCATTAGTGTTCATAATCCTGCTTGCGTGCTGGCTGGCCTGTACATCCCTTTGTGGGAGTATGGTCTGGTCTGGGATTAATAATCAGAGTTTGGCTGTGCCCTGCTCTGCAGTTTGGACTCAGGAGCGTTGTGTTCGTATGTGCATCACTTGACTTGTAAGGCAGCTGGCTGGCTGGGATGGAGGATCAGAGGGAAGATGTGGACTGGGGAGAACAGCTTCTGGTTTCTTGGCAAAGCCTTCTAGATTTTCAGCAAACCTGCAAGGCCAATTTGATTAATGTGCAAAGTAGAGAAGGTGATCTCAAAGGACATAGCCCTTCAGCAGCAGAGCAGAAGGTCACAGAACTGCTGTGATGTTCGTGTGTGCTTTAATAGCTTTAATAAGTGGAACATACTGCTGCCTGCTTGCAGAGCCAGATCGTGAACTCCTTATCTTGCAAATCTCTACTGAGCTCATGGGGCTGACTAAGAGCCCACAATATTTTCTGTAAGAAAAGATGCCTAAATTCAAAACCATGGCCAAATCTCAAATTATTTAGATTTTAGAACTGCAGGGGGAGTTTAAGTTACCAGAATATGAAAGATTGCAGTATTTCTCTTTACTTATAGCTATATACTTTTCTGTGTTAGACGTGCCAGCTTTCAGCTGCCAAGTTATAATTCAGATGAGGCTGAATTTCAGTAACAAGACAAAATTATTCTTAAACACAGCTTGTTTGTAGATGCTGTTTGGGGCACATCAAGGACTTGTGTAAATGTTTTCTGTGAAGGTAGAGTATTCAGGTCAGGTACATAGTATGCTCCTGGTGTCTTAAATTTAGGAATTTTCCTACACTTCAGTACTGTCTCTCTCAGTGTATCAGGTTTGGAAATGCAACTGACTTTTCTTTTAAGAAGACTCAGAATGCTTGAACAAATTAACAAGTTGTGAGGGCTTCCAAAGGGAAATTGCCCAGACTGGAGCTTGTCTGAGGAGAGTTTGTCATCAAGGGGAATTCTCTGCCATCTAAGAAATCTTTCACCAGCAGTAGACATCCCTTACATAGAAAACACTGCCAAGCACTTATGGAAATATTTGAACTGGAAATGACTGACTAATTGATTGACTGGGCTTTTTCTACCACAGCCATTTTTTTTTCTTCTTCTTTTTTTTTTTTTTTTTTTTCTCTCTTTTTCTTTTTCAATCAGGCAGTTTAGAAACCAAAGATATTCCTGGCCAGGACTGCTTCCTCAATTGACTCAATTTTCCCGTTTCCTCCCTGGCTTCCGCTGGCTGCGCTGGGGCAGGAAGTTCTGCTGCGCCCTGCTCAAGGCTCATCTCCCTTTGCAGCTCGCGCCGAGAGCTTCGCTAGTCGTTTGCAGACCCTCGAGCAACCACTGGTTATGAACACCAAGGCAGGAGGCTAGAAAGCCCCGCATGCTTTTGGTGCCTGAGGGCAGCCAGAAGAACAACTTTGCTAGGAGGGATGAAGAGGTTAGAGCAGTCTTCTGGGAAATGAGAGGTGTGGATTCAAACCTCCTTAGAAATGAATTGCGGGTGCCTAGGGATGTTGGGTGAAGTGGGTCAGCATCAGCGCTAGTCCTCAGATCTCATTACGAGGACTGTGACATTGCTTGCTTTTGAAACGAAGGATTTTTTCAGCTCTGGAAGAGGTATCTAGGCTGAGAGGTAACTAGGCTGTCTCCATGAATGGAGACATACCTCCTTGTGGCTCTCACATTATCGAGGGGAGTATGGCTCGGCATTTCTCATTTCTTTGTTTCTTGCTCAGTCTGCCAGCTATTGTGAGTCACGCTCTCAGAAGTCTTACTTGCCCTATGCACAGCATTAGAGCGAGCCTCAGCCTTCAGGAAGGCGTCTGAAGGTCCCATGAAAATGCAGTCTTTGAAATCTTGCGAGTTTGCGCTTCCCACTTCTCATTTGTTCAGACCTCTATGGAGCCCTTAGCTGTTTGGAGCAGTTTTGTCTTTTTCTTTTTAAGCACACAGCACAACAGCTTTCATCAGCATCTTTTCCCTGGAGCATTGTTTACATTTGCCTGTTCCTCTTAAGAAATGCAGAGCTTGCTTGCTTCTGAAGCCTGAAGTGCTCAGCTTGCAGTATCTGAACAGGTCTTCCCCTCTGGGTCAATTCCAAAATACAGAACTTGTCTTTTCTCAGTTTTTCTCCTTTGCTGCTTTATTGGGTTACGTCTTTTCCCATGGGATGACGTGTCAGGGTAGATAGGTGCCACCTCCCCTGCCTTCTCAGAGGGTTTCCCTTCAACCTCATGAGCCTCAGGAGAGATTAGCTTTTCAAAGCTCTTGTCAGCATCCTCTGAGAATGTGTCAGACTTTTCTCCCAAAGCTTGTATTTCTTGCTTCAGTGCTACAAGCTGCTGGTCATTTCATCCTCGAGTAAGATCACTTCTTTCTCAGTGATGTTTGACAAGAAGTTTGGAATTGCCTTTTCTTTGACTAAGACGTTTAGCTTGTTTGGGCCTCAAGTGCTCTGTCTTTCAGGCAATTTAATGCTTAACCCTCTGGTACCCTGTTTAATGGTGTACGTCTCTTTCTCAAAGAGCAGTTGGAGAAGAGAGAAAAATTGCCTTACAGGCATTTTGCGATCTTGCCAATTTGAGAGGCGTCAAGGGGGATTGCGGGGATTGTCTGTGAGAATCTACTAGGGACGACGTGACTGCTTTCCATTGCCATAACGCTCATCACCATCCTTCTGCCTTCCCTCGGCATCTTTAACCTTGAGGCCCAGGGAAATGCTATAAAGGAGAAGTGAACCTGCAATGAGCACCAGGATGCAAAGCCTGAGCATTTTCAAACATGAAAAAGGTTACTTCCCTTCAGCTGGAAGGAACATCTAAAGTAAAGTGAGCATTGCAACGTGCGAAACAGGCTGGCAAGACTAACCTTACGGCTATAAAATATTACAAAGGCAGCTGCCCCATGCAGTTTTTCTGATCTTGGTGGCAGTCGGTCTCGTGGGAGAGCTTTGCTGAGCTTCTCTGTCTGCAAGGAGGCGGCTTGGAAGGGCCACAACAGAGGGCTGAGGACAGTTCATAGTATTTTAAACTGTCAGTTTCAAACTGAAATATTTTAATGTAAGCTTACTTATAAGCAGTAGTACCAGCTTGGATTGCTAAGTCTGGAAGAATTTTAAAAGCTGGACCTATATTTTTCTGTTGGACTTCCCATGCATCAGCTGCAGTATTTACTGACACTCAGTGATGGTACCAGAGCCCAAATTTGGTGTTCATCACAGGATTTGCACTTCATGGTCACGAAAGGTGGAACTAGACTGGCCACTTTCACTTTCCTTTTTAAGGGCTATTTTTAAAGTGTTTCACTTTCTGGCTCCCCTCCATTTGACCTGTGGTGTAGTAATGTTTGGACTAGAGATGCTTCTGGGGAAACATTAAATCCAAACAAACTCCCTTCCACCCTGTTTTTCATGAAATCTTTCTTGGATGGTCACTAAAGCTGTATTTCTTTTTTCCATTACATTCTCTATTAAACACAGACATGGACTAGAGATCTCATGATTAGTAATTTCCCCAAACTAAAGCGATTTGAAATGCTTTTTTGTTTGTTGTATTTTGGAAGGCAATTAGAGACACTATGGTACTTACTTGTTTGGTTTGTTTTGTTCTACGTTGCTTTGGGGTCTTGGGAATTTTTTTTTTCTTTGTTTTTCCTGAGGATGGGCTGGGAGAAGTGAGGAATTGGAAACCCTGGAAATCCTTGGCACTGAAATCAAAATAAATTTTTCCCCTTGGTAGTATGTCTGGAAATAAGGAGAGATGAGTTGTTAAAGAGTTGGTCTGTTACACTCTGATTTATGGAAACTTTTGGTAGTGACAATGCCTTCAGTCGTACCTAGGGACATACGAGTTCCTTCTTTCACAGCATGCTGATGTGTTAGGTCTTCCCGAAGCCAAGCAGACTATGCAGATGCAATGCAGGCAAGCTCTGGGAGTGTTTTGAAGAGAGATCTTTCCTTTTTGCAGGGAGTGTGGCAGAAGCAGAATGAAATATTCAAAGCTCACTATTAGGAATATAATAAATGGGTCATCCTTGGCTGATTCTCCACTAGGTATGTCCCAGTAAAGAAAGAAATGGAAGGAAAGAGGGGACCAAATGATCAGGGTAGAATTGATGTGAAGGTTTGCTGTGGCTGTGGTCTGTCTGAACTTTTGCCGAAGCCTAGCTTTCCAAGAAGTTGCAGTATTTCTCTATCTTGCTTTATCCGTGCTTTGTTATTTTATTTCAAGTCTCGTAAAATCATCAACTCGCAATGCAATAAAATCTCTGCTTGCTTTGTTTATGTCTAACATATATATCTATCTTCTTCCGCACGCCCTGCACCTGGGATAACATGACAAGGGGTCTCCTTCTCATGTCTTCACAGACTGCCTTTGTTTCAGGGTTTTTAAATCAAATAATTTACTTTGTATCCTATTGTTGGATAAAATATGTATTTCATATGCTGCTTTGGTAGCCCAAGTATCTTATGAGACTTACATTCTTCCTGCCGGAGTGTTTTTTCAAAAATATCTGGTTTGAGTTGATGAATCTGAGAACTATAATCTGTATTTTTATTATGAGCTTCTTGGCACTGATATGTAATAAATTCACTTCGTTACCCCATCCAAGAGAAATACTGCTAAGTTGAGGGTCATGAATGTTTCATATCAATATCCTGTCTTTAATAAATCCTGGTCACTTCTGCAAAAAATCTGTCTGCTTTCTGTTTTGGGATATTCAGGAAGAAAAGTATGGAAAAATGAAATATTTTCGTCTGGGACTTCCTTCCTTTTCACTGCCTCTGTCTCCGTTGCCTTCCTGGTAGATATCTCCAGGATGTGCTAACTCGTCCGGGATGCAGCTGAGCCCAGGAACCAGAATGGAGTTGGTCCCTCCATACTTCTTGTGACTCACTTTCCAAAATGTTCTAACCTCTAGCATTTTAAAGCTTCTGCCCTCTGAATCCTGAATTATTTGTATATCAGAGCTTCCTCCCCCATGAAATATTTTCTCTCTGTGGCAGTGGCAAGCAAAAGGCAGTGTGAGACAGGGAGGCTTGTGGGGTAGTGGAATAAACCAAGAAAACCTAAGTGACAGGAACGGTGTGCTGCGCCCGGCATGTGGCACGTGGCTGGGGCTCACGGGCACTGCTGGTTTTAGTAGTAAAAAGGCTTTGTCAGAATAACATTGCCTGGTCCTTGTACTCTGCCAGTGTCCCTGTCTTCCCAACAGGCCGGCATCTACGCTGGCAGCTTGTTCTGATTTTCTTCGATTACTTTGTCTATTGGGGACGGACAGACAACCTTAGGGGTGAGCTGATGACTTTGTGAGGGAGTCTCCTAAAGTGAAAGAAAGTAGATGAAATGAGAATAAATTAAGACTATATGTTTTTATTCCGGTTAGAGTTTCAGGAGATGATCCATGGGGCCCCTGCCGGTACAAAAACCTGGTACAGGGGAAGATTAAGCCACGTCATTAGGTGTAACACCGCCAGTTATCTACAACAAAAACTCAAGCTATGTTCTCATAACAAATGAAAGCTATGGCATAGTAGTTTCCTAAATGAGCTGTGATACCAAGATTTCAGTTTACTTTGGAAGATGCTACCAGGATGTAATTTCATAGGTGGGTTTTCTGGGCTGTTATAACTTGTCAAAACACACTTCAATTAGTCCAGTTACTGGAATTCCCTGGAGGAAAGCAGCCTTCAGAGGAATGAAAACCACAGCGTACCGGCACAAATAGTTTTCCCGTCTGTTGCATAATAGGGTGATTTTCTTGGTTATTCCATCGTTGGTCCTTTCCATGCTGAAAGAAGTATTTGGAAGCAAAAGTCCAGACTGCGTTCAATGACCTGATCTTTTTTTGAAGTCAGGTTCTGAATTGAGGGAAGAAACCAAAGTAAGGGAAGCTTAGGGAATTTCCTAATCGTCTCATCTCCTCCGGGAAGAAGGGAGAAAAAAGATTTGTTGTGTACGGGAAAGGCAGGAAGCATGATTTTGCAATTACAGCGTATGACAGAGACTCCAGAAATCCTGAGTTTGTAGCACTGCCACAGATCTGTCTGCCATTCCCTCCTCTCCTTGCCACAGGCGATATTAAAAACATTCTGGGAGGACCCTGGAGCCTTGTAAGGAAGGACCTATGTTGTCTTTTCTGCCTGATGGTATTGCAGAATATCAGGACCCATCGGCTCTGCAACACACCTAGATTTCCTCCTATGAACAACAGCGGGGTGGATCTAGATTCAGGCCGTCATGTGGGTGGGGGTGCAGGGCACTTCATGTGCAGTGTAAATAAAGAGATAATGTGTTAGCATTGCTCCAGACAGAAAATGTCTACAGTGTGCATAAACTATCCTTTGTTTTGGGAAACGGGACCAACACCAGATATAAAAACCTTTGGCCTGAAGCTCTGGACTTTATCGTTCATTGTTTCCTTTGCTTTTCAGCTCACAAAGCAATACTTTCCCACTCTAAATACAGCTTATCACACCAAAAATGCACAGTGCTATTGCAGTTGCCGTGGCAGATGCTGCTCTTAATGAGACGTTCCATGTGGAAAGCAGCAATTCCACACAGCGCAGCTCAAGGCTCACTGAAGCTAGGGAGAACAGCTGGCTTGGCCGATGCACGCTCTGTGACACTGAATTTGGGCTGACACCATAAAATCTGACCCATCGGTGCTTTATTGCTGGTGTAGCGTTGCTGTGTTCCAGCTGCAGTTGCTGGATCAACAGTTGCTGGTGGTCTGCTGAGAAGTTGCATGTGTATGTGTGTGCGGTTGGCGTGTTTCTTCCACTCCTATTTCCAGGTCTAAGCAGACTCAGAGTCGCAGAGGAAAGAGGATGATGGTTGGTTGTCCCCAGAATTCGTCATGTTTCCAAGGGCTGTTATTTGTGTTGGTTTGCATGGCACTTACTTGTGCCAACGATGGTCACTGGACTTTCACTTATTTCATGTTTTGTAGATAGTTGTTGAGTTTTAGGAGGCCAATACCCTGCTGCTGGGTCAGGGTGGCATTGAGTTACATCTTGCTGTGAGATGTAAGGTGAGCCCTGCCGTGCCGTTGGAAGGAGGGATACCCAAAGGAAGCCGTGCTGCCTTGTGGTCGCAGCGCACCCTTGGAGACTCTGCTGGAAAGGGCCTGTTTGTGTAACAGCCACGCCTTATAGGAGGTTCCTGGCCAAAAATAAATGAAAAAAAAAAACAAAAGCTGCCGAAGGAATGAACTAAATCAGTATGTGTTTCTGTCACTGTCTTTTCTGGTACAGCCCTGCCTTATGTACTTGCTGTTGCAAATGAGTTTTGGCCTTGTTTCCATGTCACAAGCATTTTTTTTTTCATGAGAGACATAAAATAGCCAGAGTGACGGGTCACCTTCTGCACCTGGTGGTGCAGCCTCTGCTCTGAACTGTGTGAATTTCTAGCTGGGAATTCTGGGAATTTGGATTTTTCTAGTAGCCTCACACCCCCCCCCCCCCCCCCCCAGTTAAATCAGGGAGATTGTTGTAGCTAGTTAATTAAAAATTGTGTAATGTTAATTATATAGTCTGGCTAGATATGTGCTTCTGTAATACATAAAATAATAGTTTGAAGGAGGGAACTGGAGAGACGGCTATTTTTGCATTGGTAGAGAGAGTAGCAGTCTTTATTTTTGAAAACAGCCGGGGGCTGGTTTGGCAGCGAAATCTTAACCCAGCAGCCGTCACGCTTTGCCACCTGCTCAGACAAAGCACGCCTTAAACAAGGTTGACTCCTGAGCAGAAACAGAGACAGCGTGCCATGTATACACGGACTCCATTCTCATCAGTGACTGTAGGGTCCCCAACCTGCTCAGACCGCTGCCCTCAACGCCATTGGAAAATCAATAGCCTCGATGCCTTTACCGGCCGCTCCGCTCTCTGCCGCTCTCTCTGTTCATGGGAAGGCTGCCCTGGCTTTTGGCCGTGCTGGTCCTCTCCTCGCTCACCAGTGCTTTCCTCCCTCCTTCCCAAACATGTGGAGCCAAGGGGGATTAACACTGGGGGCGTGCAAAGCCAACTGGCAGAGGCAAAGCATCACAAGGTGTGCATCCATGCTGGGCTATGGGGTTTGATTTATACAGCCGAAACCCTGAAAAGCGGTTTGCAAAGATACGATTCAAGAGAAAAATTCAAGCTGACCTCTTGCCACACTTAAGGCTGGGATCTGTGCTAAATGAAACAGAAGTACCAGCTCCCTGCTACCTTCCACACCAAATGCCAGCATTAACTGGACACTTATTTAGGAAATTTTAAATAAAAAATGGCTTCTGAACCTCACTGAAAAAAAAAAAACAAACCAGAAAAAAATTCTGTCTTGGTGGAAAATTTTTGTGTTTTTTTTTCCAACGAAAGCTGAGGAGATCATTATTCTCCCTGTCACTCTCCTTCCTGCTTGAAAAAGTGGGCGGGGAAGGAGAGAAAAAGCTGGCGAAGGAAGAAAAAAAGAAAAAAACAAATTCATTATTTAAAAGTAGGAGGGGATTTTTGTTACGGAAAAACTTGCAACATACCTTTGACACAGCCGAGTCCACCCATCCGGTGGGAGGGCTGCGTGCCTGCTCGGCGTGGGTTAGGAGACAGACCAGTTGCCTTTCTGTGATGGAGGGACACCGTGGTAGCACCCTGCCCCAGCTCCAGGGTCCTCCAGCAGCTGCAGCACAAGGCAGGGAAGAGAAGAGAGATGGAGGAGATGGCAGACGGTGGGAATAGGCTAAGGCAGCGCTAAGAGTGGGAGACAGAAGGAATCCACGCTGTGAACTGTCTGCGAAAATCTATCACTTTGTGTAAATGCAGACATCAGAATTTGACTCAAAGGTGTTTTATTCGAGATTAAACCCAATGCCTTAAATTTCACGTGAAGCAACTGGCAGACTAGAGGTGAGGTGCAGACGTTGGAGGATGCTTTGGTAAGCAGTGACAGTGGATCGGCTTATGGTCTTGGTGTGGCTTTTCGTGAATTTTCGAGGAATAGTCATGACAGCACCTGCACGCACAAAGAGCACAGATAGGAGATATTTTCAGATACTTTCATGAGTTACCTGTGGTCACTGGATGACTGAAAACAGAACAGGGCAAAACTTCACTGTCTCCATCTTAAATGAATGGGAGCTCCTCTGTGTAGAGCCTTCCTAGCTCCACGCGTCAAAAGCTTCAGGAGGTTCTGCTCTGTACAGAGCCACGGGGTCGGAGCCCCAGCCTTGTCCCAAGCACACTCTTCATAACATTCTTATTTGTCTTCATAACATTTCAGCCTTTCTAGTTCAAATAGCTACTGACCCCTTTGGTTGTCTGCTCCCTTTGGTTATCAGTACCTCAGTGGATTTCCAAATTCCAGTATTCTCAATTCCATACTTGAGATTATTTGGGACAGTTTATTATGTGCATTTCTGGGACCTGGTAAATTAGGTTCTCTGATCAAAACTGCAGAGGCTTAGCAGGGCTCCATCGGCATCTGAAGATGGGCACCTTTCAAAACAGTGGTCATGAGCTGCTGGGCTGTTAGCTCCTCTGGTGCTTTTCCTTTTTTACCTGCGTAGGCCCAGCCCTTTGGAGTTATTTGAACACAATCATGGCAATCTCTGTGTACATAAACTAATACATGCAAAGCCGTTTTCACAACCCGCGCCTGAGATTGCGAGCTCTCCGGCGCAGTGTCTCTCCTCCGTACATGTTTTTACAAGGCCAGTCTCATGGGGAGTTTCCAGACAGTACAGTGTGGAAGCCATAAAATACAGTAGTTCAGATATAAGGAAGGCTAGGAGGCTGTTGGTTCAGAGTTCCTGGAAAGCCTGGGATGGTGTACAAATGAGGTAATATCTAAAACATCTTCAAATATGTTTCTTAAGCAAATGTTGCACAATTAAATTAAGGCTTCAGAGGAATAAAAAGTGGAGGCAGATTTGTTTTTCTGTTGAACAAGAGAAGTCTGTCATATTTAATGGTTCCCACAGAAAAATGCGGACTTCAAAATTAAAGCCACAGCCGTCTTGTCAGTCTAACAAAGTATATCAGATTGGGACATACAGAGCTGTAGACCATTGCATAAAACCCGAGGAGTTCTCACCATCTCTTTCCAGTAGAGTTTTGTCTTTTCCTAGGCTTTCTCTTTTGGTCTAATATGTGTATTCATGCACTAGTTATATTTTTTTCTCAGGGTCAGGGACCGATGAGCACCAGAGCTGTGCTGCAGATTGCTTCAGCTGCCTCCTGCTGTCCCTGCATGTAGCTCTGATCTTATTTGATAGATATTCTCAAGCTGTGTTTCTTAATGAAACTGTCTTTAAAATAGCAATCCGTGGGTTTACAGAGCTACAAATTTTTTGCAGTTGTGTGTCTGAGACAATTTTATATGTTGTTTGAAATTACTCCATTAAGCGTGTGTTCAGCTGTTCCAAACATACTTCTGTTCCCTGTAAAAGGTGTGCTCCTGCGGGACTTCCAGACACAGGCGTCCTTGGTTGACTGAGTTTCTCTACTTGCATGTGGAAATAATCGCATGACACGATGAAAAATTGCTTCTGCTTTCCTTGCTTGGTTTACAGAAGGGGTCTGTTGAGTCTCTTTGTCGAATTCATTGGACCTGGGTTGTTTAAAAAGGACTGGTGACTTCTTGTGGTGATCCAGGGATTCTTGTCCCGAGTCTCACAATCCACCTGCACAGGACTCCCTGAAAACGTTGAGGCTCCTCACAGTTTTCAGCTTGACTGTCCCCATTCACTCGGCAATTTTGGAAGTGAAAACCTTCATCAGTCTTCAGATTCTGAGATGCCCCAATCAAGGACTTTTCTTGGGATGCCTAAAGTTCTCAAAGGACTCAGACACAGTATCAATATCAGTAAGTAATGTCTAGTAAATAATGTGTCTTGAAAAGCCTGAGTCATAGCGGTACCTTCACGTTCTTGACAACTTCTTTCGAGTAGACAAGAAGGTCTCATTTTCAGTCTAAAAAATTGAATAAAGATATTTAAATAGTTCAGTCTTGTGGCTTTAGGGCACAACTCCTAGGCTGTATAACAGACTTAGAAAGCTGGAATCTCCCAAAATGAGGGAAAACCAAAGCATTGCAGCCAAATTTTCATCTGTCTTCTGCACTTGAACTTGTAAACTTGCACATGAACCCTCTGTGCCTGTCATTAGCATATTTACACACACTAAAGTGCAAGTGGAAGGTCAGGTTAGGTAGCTGGGCACTGTTTGTGTGGTTTGTACACAGCAAAGTTGGGTTTGCATATGCTGATGTGGTATGGTGTATTTCCGCAAATGGAAATTTGAGGCCGCTTTCGCAGAACGTGTTAACCTCGCATCGCCAGATCAATCGGCTTGTCTCTGAGGAGCGGACACACAAAATTAGGTAACACACATTGAATGTGAAGCTCAAAATATTTAGCCCCGTCTAACACCGAAATCAGTTAGAAGGTTCATTGCAGGCCATGTTTGATTTCTTTAATAAAGTCAGACAATGCATAGCAGTTACCTCTGAAGAAAGAAGAGAAAGAAGTCGATGTTTACAGTTCTGGCACTAAAATTCTCAACATTATAAAAAAACCCCTGATCTCTTTGTTTATGAGTTTGTAGAACGAGAAAGCTATTTGCTTACAGAAAAAAAAATTCTTCTTTAAGATTGCTTTTCCATTGTTACGTCTAGGAGGTAGCTGTGATGTCAGGAACAGTTGTCTAGGAAATAACAGCCCTTCTCTCTTGTTCATAGCAAGATTTCAGATTTGGCTCCCCCAGGGACACAAGCATCATTTGTATTTCTGCATCTCTGGGATGGAACAGATTTGTCTAGTTTTTTGTTTTGCCTTTTGGTTTCGTTTCAATCTTACTTAGGCTAAGCATAACTGTGTAAAAATCCCAAACCAAGTAAAACAAATCTTTTATGGTCTGTCTGATCTTCCAGCCTTTTCATTTCTGATGTTAAACATTTTTATTTCTGATTCGCTATGTACAAAAGCCAAAATGACTGAAATTTCAATTCTGGATCAAAATCTGGCAGCTAGTAGACTACAAAACTGTGAGGGAAAACATTGTTCTGTACGCATGAGACACGACAATTAATTGTTTAAGCAAAAGATTTTTTCAGATGTTTAGGTTTTGCATATGAATTGTCCCACTAATACTGGCATAAATCTTCTACAAATACCTTAAGTAATACAAATGTTTGCTAATAGCTTGTTTGATTTTGAACTTGCTTCAGTTGCTTTCGCAAAATACTATTCCTGAGTGAGTAAAAGAGTAGTTGGGTCCGCAGCCTTCAAGTGCGTGGCTGCAGCTGTGAGTCATCTCATTACTTTCAGTACTGTCTTGGGATCTCTAATGGCTGCAGCTGGTCAGCGTGCCGTGTCACCCGGTGCGAGCCATGTCACAGGGCAGCCGCAAGCCACGCCAGTGAGCACATCGCACGGGATGTTGGGTCAGCGCTGACTCAGAGGGGAAAGGAGTACTCATCAAACCCGTGGTAGTGTACAGTGCTCTGTGAATTAGGACCTCTGTTTATGAAATGACTTCCCCCACGCTCCCATTTTCATCCTTTTTCTCACAGGGCGGTGTGACAGTTCCCTAACCTGAATTTGTGGAAATGAAATCAAAGAGGGGATGAATTTGACCTGCAGATGTCTAAGACTTTCATCTTTTTTTATTAAGAATTTGAAAATGTTTATATATATATATATATATATATATATACTTACTTATATACAAACACAAACATACAAATATAATCTCACATTTGCTTTACAGATAATTAGAAGTCCTGCGACTGTGACCTTCTAAAATTACTGCCCTATCAGTCAGCTAAAGTTGCTTTTGGACAGTACCGATCTGTCAAACCAGCCATGAGCTTCCAAATCGGTTTCTTTTAGATCTTCAAGTGACTTGGCACTTGAGAGGGCTGGTTGCGATCCTCAGCCTCCCACTAGTCTGGAAATGCAGAGGAGCAGATGATGCCACCTGAAGCTCCCCTTCCCGACACCCATGGAAAGCCCTGCCTGCTCACTCAGGCTGGTGAACTGCCGGCTTGGCAAGCCAGGTGTAGCAACGGGCTGTAGCTGAGCAGTGTATTTTAGACCCAGTATCTGTTTTTTCCTGTTGATTTTGACATGTCAAAAAGTCTACTAAAGTTCATAAGCCTTTAAGGCACTGACACGAGAAAAAGAGGAAAAAAGGAAAGCAGGAGGGGCCTAAGTCCATGTTGCTTATGGCATTTTGTGAAGCCTTTTACACCTGCACAAAACATCTGTAAAGAGACACTAAATTAACCCCCTGCATTTTGTTTACTTGCTGTGCATGGGTGTAAATGATTAAATGAAATGCCAAGCAGTGGAGGATTCAGCATAATGATTGTACTGTTTTAGCTTGCTCTGCATGGCTTGTCCTATTAATATATGTTTGTGGTCAGGAAGGAACGCAGTCTCACTTCGCTAAAATCTGAAACTCGGTAAAGCATAATATGTGCAGTATTAATTTTGGTTTGACACCTGCCAGGCAAAGATCCTCACCAGCCAAAGGCATTCTTCTCAACCGAGCTCCATCTGTTGCGCAGATCTTTGGTTCTGATACTTCTAACTACTCGAGCCAAAGCAAAAAGAAGAGCCAACTTGAAGGAAAAAAATCTCTAGGAGGAATGAACAGCTTTATCAAGGCTAAATATAATGGCTTGTTGTCATACTTGGTTTAAGTCCTGTAAGGAAAACATGTACGATTAGTTGGGTTATATAAGAAAACAGTCCTTCATTCTGGCAGTATGGTTTCTGTTGCGTGAAAGGAACATCGATAGCTAAAATCCAAGCACATGATTTTATTGTTGAAATGCTGCAGCCTTTAGAAAGACTTCTTGGTAGGAAAGTTGCTAGTAAAATATTTACTCACTTACTGTACTCGGCAGATAAAAAGCCCAAGGAGTCTGCTGTGATTCTTGCACGCAAAGGAGCAGCAGGATTAACACTTGCCTCAGCTCTTTGAAAGACAGCTCAGGCTATTTGAAATAAGCATTCAAGCAGCGGCTGTCAAAAGAAGTTAACTTCCAATCCCCTGACAAAAGTTGCGTGATGAGTTTGTCACCTAGCTGACAAAATAATCATTAACTGCTCCAGTTGTCTTTGTTTTGCACTTAGAGCGGGTGCATTACTGTGTCAGAGCTGCCGTGCCCACCTGGGTAAACATTTGCCTCCTATGAAACCATGAGAAGTCTACTGCAAATATGACTGTGCTTTATGAACGTCATGACTTCATACAACCATCTGCTGATTGTTAATTATTATTTGTGATAGCGCGAAGAAGAAACTTGACTGAGGGAAATGATGGCTCCATGTGCTTCAGACCAATAATTAATGGTTGAAAGTGCCGTGAGTATTATCAAACTCTATTGAATTCATTAAGAACTGCAGAGCATTCAAAAGTATATAGAAATCCACTGGCATTCTTCAGATTTTGATTTTTTCAGCGTTATTTCTAGAGTTGACTGTTGGTGTGACTGCCAGCATGTAAGCCAGAGACTCTCGTTTCTGCTCTGTCAGGCTATCGGGTAGCTTTGTGCTAACAAGTAGTTGCACCTGGCTTCCAAAAAATGGTCATACGTCTTCTTTCCATATAACTTTTCAAGTCGTATTTGTTCATTTGGAAAAAAATCTTTGGCCAAGGTCTGAATGCTCAGTATCTGTATATAAGCAGTTCTTCTAAATAATTCCTAAAAGCTCAGGTGTTCCTCAGAACCTCCTGACTGAGTAGATATTTCTTTTTTCCTTAGTGTAATGCTGCGTGTTGAACCTGTTCGTGCATTTATACCAAAGGTATCACTGCAAGGATGCCGTCGTTAGGTGTGGCTTCAGTGCTGATGCTTATAGCTTATTTACATATAACAATATAGAAATTTACAGGAAATATCAAGCAAATTCTACTTCCACTTCAGTGTCTGCAGCAGCAGCAAATGCTGCTAAAAATAAAAAAGTATAAAACCACAGAATGATTAAGTCCAATCCTGTCTGTAATGCTTAAGGTAATCCTGCTTGAAAAGAGAGCAGATATACGTTATGTTTGTGTTTTCTTTGCATAGGTATCCTTTTCCTGCTATCTGTAGTCACCATTTTATTTATGAAATTAATTATTTGACTTCATGGTATGTAACAGCAGAGAAATACTAGGTAGGGCTGTAATTCTTTTTTTGCATGGGAAACAGAATAACATCCACACTATTAACGGGTGAACCTTCCTCCGTGCTCTTCCCAATAAAAAGCAAATGAACAAGTGAAAACCCAATCTCTTTCAACTCCTTAAACCCAGGGACTGCTCCTTATGGCTTGAAAAGCGTGAAAACTTAAGACAGTGTGAATTTATTCAGGGACTTCTCTGTCGATCTGTTTAACATGGATTAATACTGAAGGTCATCGGTATAGCAGAGGTCTGTGGAGGTAAAAAACCTGTAAGACAGATTAAAAAAAAAAAAGTTCAGGAAAACCGCATAGCTACTGGAGCTGAGTAGTGGGAAAACAATTGAAAACTTTTGTCATGAAATCTGAATGTTTATATTTCAGGTTTTAGCAGTCTGCTGCCACATCCGCAACTACTAGGCAGTCATTAGCAAGTGATAAAGAATATACGAATTAGCTGCTGGTATTGAGCCAACATAGAAACATCTGCGTTCTTGAATTGCCTGTAGATTTACAAAATTTTATGCTGTCATTTTTTCCTACCCTAATACTCAAAATGTATTTAATGTCACAAAGCGTGATGCTTTAGAGCTCACACAGGAGAAAAGATTGCCAACGAATGAAGGAAGATATATGTACTTTTTAACTACACCAGTAATGCTAAGCCCCAGCAAGCTTTTGGCGGGAAGGAGCTGAATTTGGTACCATGGGTGGATTCTGCTTCACTTGAGGGAGACCGTTTAAAGTTGCCGTAGATTTGGTTATCTCTGGATCATGGCCACAATTTATTCTGCAAGTTGGCTGTCATAGTATTAGGTTCCAATTTATTTAAAATAAGACAAAGAACTTCCTGTCTTTTAATACAAGTCTTAAAAAAACAGCACGATGTGGAAGAATGCAGCCAGTCTTAAAAATTTATTTCATATTTGCTTTCATTTTGATTAGTGCCTTTCATAATTTAATTACAAGACATGGAAATATAAATTACAGTGATAGAAGTATGCTTACGAGTAAGTGTTTTATGATCACTAATTCACAGAGGTTGGTTTTATTCATACACATTCTTTATATTAATGACTGTTTGCATTCATCAGATCAGAAGTTATCAAGATACAGAAACTTTCCAATCCTGCATTTATGAAGCATAACTGCAGCGTGTACTCAGCCGAACATAAAATTCTCTGTCAATTTTGTTTTACTGCAACGTAGTCAATTGAAAAAAACGTGCCACTTTCTAAACCCTTGGTTTAGGTGTTTTTCTTTTAATGTGCTTATGGTACAGATTCCATTCAGTAGTTTAGTCTGAGTATTTAACTGACCAAGATTTGATTTTGATTACATTAGAGAAGATAGTATTTATTCTGGATTTATACAGGTGTTCTTGGGAAGGTAACTGGGCGTGTTGTTCCTACAAAGGTGCAGGTTTTCCATCACTGGGATTTCCCCATGCTGAGTCAGCTCTACAGGAGGAAGAAGAGGGAGTTCCCAAGCAGAGATCAGAGATCAGCGCATGCTCGGCAGCCATCGTTAAAAGGGGTCCTCTGATAGCCTCAAATGGGATGAAGGAGGTGTGCAGCTGTTTGGTAGTGAGCAGAAGCCTACAGAGGAGGCAACCAGCACAGATAAGTGGAACAGCTACCACGGTCTTCCACCTTGCAGCTACCCATGTAACTCATCACTCAAATTTGGCAGGAGAGACAGAGAAACAGCTGCACGCATCCTAAAAGCAGGAGAAGGCTATATATCTTCTCCAGTCTTCTTCTGTACGTTATTTTAATCTGAGTGTATTAACTTTATAAATGGAAACATACCTATAATGGGGTCAGCCGTCTTGCTTCAAATAGTACAGGATTTGGTTGAATTTATTCCCGCTCCCTAGTCAAACACTTTTTGAAATGCACTGACACTAGGAGGTGAACGACAGTGGTTTTGAATAGACTTTGGATGGGCTGCGTGATCTGTGCTGTTTGCAGATGTATAGAAAAGATAGGTATATGCTGATATATAGAAAAGAAATATTTTTCCATGTTCCCTGGAGCATGATTATTTGGCGCTGTTGCAAAACATTAATGTTCCCTTCCCAGCCTTTGAATCAGTCTGGTGTTTAATTAGCAACAATGACAACAAGAAAAAGAACAACACCCAAACGATATAGTAGGGGTTGGTTTCTGAATAGTCTGTTCTACTTTTTTCACTGATCAGTGATTTGAGCTTGTTTCTTGTGTTTAAACAGGTCCTGAATCAGACCCTTCTAAAGTTCACAGCAACAAAATAACCTTATAATGCTTTATGATCCTTTTTAACATGCACAGTAGGGAGTAAGCACTGCATTCTCCATGCAGGCCTGCCAAGTGTCGTATATCTAGCGTGATACTTTTCCATCTGGCACTCCAGTCATTCATTGCTGCAGGTTGGCTTAGAGCTCATGAATTTGGATGTGCTGTAGGAAGAGGGCAGGCATTTGCCTACAGTTCCGCCTGTTAGGACAGGGTTGGGAGAGAACAGCTGAACAAGAAAGCAGAAGAGCAGCTGTACAAATGGAGGCTCACTGTCACCTCCCATTCCCTTTTCTAACAAGTTGAGCCAAGCCACCCCCTGCAGTTATCCAGCACCTTCTGTTTATTCCACCCTTCTCACCAGGTCTGCCACCATCATCTGCCCTTTGACTTCAGTGATCTACAGCACCCACTGAGATCCCTCAAAAGGCTTACTCTCAGCTTTCCCTTTCATCCAGCATCTCTGGCGGCTCAAGACTCTCAGCTCTCAGAAGTCTCCGATCCCTCCATTCGTGGGACTATTACACACTTACCTTCCAACTCAGGTTCTGCAACCCCACCTCACTGCTCTTGAAAGACTGTCCCAACCTGATCCGCCAAGTGTTGTTCTGCTTCATGACCCACTTCTACCGTTGCGCTTAGGCCAAGGGGATTTCACTTTAAAGCAAATATACCTGGTTATGTGCAAGTTGTTTGCTATTGTGACATTCGGTCATTAAATAATTTCTGGAACATAACACAGCTGCCAAAACACACAGCACACAGTCTGGCAACCGTGACCATGCCTGTTCAGTACCCACTGCTGGGTCTGTGGCTCAGGCTAGTTGAACAAGTGCACTGTGCTCCAAGGGGGCTGGAAGGAAGCAGACCCTGGCACTAGATTCTTTATTATATATGTTTCCCTTTAGCCGAAGTGCCCCAAATGTCGCTGGCACATTAGCCACGATGGCTCTGTGGAGCTTCAAAGTCCCTCTCAGCATAATTTCCTATAGTAACCAAGGCTGTGCGCAACTCCGCTGCGGGCCGTTACGTGTATGCGTGTACCCCTAGTAGCTTCTGAACCTGCTGGCCAACTTCAAGAAGCCTGCCTAGTTGCCGTTGTGGAGAGGAGCAATTTCATGACTGTCTTGAGAATCGGTAAGCAGCTGGAGAAGTCCTGAAGCGAGAGTCAGCTGTAGGACTCACACCTGGGGGAAACAAAGCTTCTTTGGTTTGCTGCTTGTGGAACTGCTTGATCTAACTTTAGCACTTCTTGGGAAAGAACTGCACTCCAGATGCCAGGAAAGATGATTAAAGAGGACTCTGAAATGCTTGCTTTGAACTTTTCAGAAATTATGAGCAGGATCTGGTAAGAGGGTTAAGTGAACAACAGTTAGTGACTTAAGTCCGGATCACTGAAGGACTCTGTACACTTGTCAGTAGGAGGTGCTGAGGCCAGATGCATGTCTAAGCGGTTACTCCTTTTTGCAGTCCCATTCCAGTTATGCAGGGTCTGAAGGCCAGAATCACCTACCTGTTTCTGATGTGATTATGTAAAAAGTAGAGCATTTGCCTAACATTCTTTCTGCCAAGGGCTCTTGCACGTAATTTTGCTCTGTTTCGGCATACCCCTAGATTCCCAGGAGAGTTTTCTGTCCACCAGGCTCCATTCTAGAGGTTGGGAAGCATTCTTGACCCTTCCTGGGGAAATCTTTATATTTTTTTCAGGAATGATTTACCAGGAGAAAGGGAATGAAGAGGACTGTGACTGTGCACCTCAGCATTAGGATGTGCATCTCAGAGAGACCTGGATTCCCATCTCCTCTTCCAGGTCTGCTTTTGTCTTCTTATTCAATGAGTATGTACATGGTCATTTAAATGGATAAAATGCAGAGGCAGCTCCGGAAGCAGAGACCGGTTCCCAGAACATCCTTTCCCAAGGGACAGATTTATTAGACAGTTATTAGATAAGAGGTGGGCCATGGTATCCCTGGCTCCCCAGCTGTCTCCTGAACTGCCTGTGGAGTTGTCCTTGCAGGATTAGGCAGCAGCTGATTGAGACTTTTTCAGCACTTTGGATTCAGGTACATCATTTCCATCAAAGTCCCTTTTACGCAGCAAAGAGCAAAAGCCAAAAAGTTGTTTTTGTGTTGCATCATGTAAAAATGTCTTAACTGCATAAGGGAGAAGGCTCCCTGAAACTCCAACAGATGCTTTTGATCGTGCACAGAGAAGTCATACTTAAATGGAGAAGGGCCTTTTAGACAAAACCATAAGGCACTTTGGGCTGCCGACAGTTCTGAGGAATCATCTGGGTACTTTGCATGTCACTGAAAAATGCCTCAGCACTTTTCACTGCTGTGTCCTGTGTTGGAGCCAAGCTTGCTTGCTCCCCACTGCATTCCAGCAGCATGGAGAGCAGGAGGTCCATTCCTCAATGCTGATAAAGATTTTCCCATGGTGCAAGACAGCCTAAGAGATGATCTCAGCTTTTTTCATCACCTAGAGATGGTGATGAGAAAGCAAAAGCAAAAAAAAAGCCTTTAGGTGATTCAAAGCTCATTTTAACTGGACTTTATCTTGCATCCTCCCACTTGTGCCAAGCGGGACAGAGCTGGGGTGAGTTTATTTTCCAGGCCCTGATTGTTGCAACATCTTCTTGGAGTCTCCTACTTAAAGCTGGAGAGATCCTGAAGAAAAGAAATGCAAAAGTGGTGTCCAGCTGCCTTTGCCCCATATATAGCTTTGGTATCTGGGTTACTCTGTTTTGTCTGGTACGTATCTGTGATACTGTCTATTTATATCCAGTTCTGTCTCCTGTCCATGCTCACCAGCACCATCATGTCTCCCGATCTGTCCAGTGGTCTGCAAGCAGACACATACACACAGGCCAGAAGTTGTCAACATCGCCTGTTTTTTTAACTGGGACAGCTAGGATAAAGGCTTAGGGTGGATGAGCTTCCTTGACCAGTGAGAGCTGGAGATGGAGAGCAGTGCATTCCCTCATGCTGCAACATCGAATAGAAGGAGCTGCGGGTCTTCCTCTACGTTGGTTTCAGCTCCAAAACCAGGGTGGAGAGTGTCCTTCCCACCTCCAGCCCAGAGAAAGGGGATTTTTGTGGTCCTATTGCTGTGCCAGCGAGCTGGCCGGCGGTCCCGGGAGAGCAGCTCTGCACCAGGCTGGCTTGCTCCCCAGCACAAAGCCATTGACTCTCCATTCCTCAGGGACTTAGTGACTTCAGCGTGAGCAGCAAGACTTCAGCCTCTAAATCTCCACAGCACGCGGCCCCGGCATTTTGTGGCTTAGACCATGTCCACAGCTGGATGCGGTGTTTCACTCGGTGTGCTCGCTGGAGGTGACAGCACCGCAAATCGCCTTCTCCGGGGAAACCCTCGACACCCTCCGGTGGTGCCCCAAGCCCTGCTCCTTCCCCTATCTAGCAGTGCAGTCCTCATTTTGCTAAGCTGAAGCGTATATCTAACATAAGCATGTACACCTCCACATCGGATCCACCTAAAGCAAGAAGAGCTTCACATTTTTCGCAAAATTGAGGTCTCAGTATCCTAAATGTACCTTTCAAATGCAACTGCGGGATCTGCATAATTGAAACTTTTGCTCTAATCTTGTTGCCTCCCTCAGGCAGTTCCTGACAAATGGAGATGATAAGTGAGGGTCTGTAACAAACATAACTAAAAAAAGGCATCTTTAATGTTTTTGCAATGTGTTCAAAGCAGCTTGGGTGCTGAGCACAGAAAACTCATTTCCCTTTTACCTGAAATGCCATTATGTTTATTAAATTAGGAGTGGCATTAATCCTAGAACATATCCAACTCTTGTGATTTTGCATTTGTCATAACTAAAAAATCTCACTAAATATTTCTCTATACCTCTAAATAATATTGCCTGTCATGTAATACTTGTCTCAGATTTTCCTCAGTGACTGGGTATCAGAGCTGAAAAAGAGCTATCACAGAAAATAAAATGGGACTAAAATAACAGTCCTTTGTATTAAATTTAACACTTGGCTTCTCTCCCAGAATTTTCCACATCCATATTAGAATCAGATGGTAGCGTAAGATGAAAAGATTTCCTGGATGGATTTTATTCTTATTCTTACTGAAGGGCTGATAACAGGCTGAGGGCAAGATACTTGTTGTAGTAAAAAAATCTGCCTAATATCAAAGAATGGATGGACAAGCTGACATGGATTATTGTTAGGCCTCCCTGCTTGATCACATATCAGTATCATAAAATCATTCTGCTAGTGAACACGAAGTATAAAAATTCCAGCACGAGAGCAAAAAGCCCAGGCTGGCAGATACCACTCCTTTGGGCACACGGCTTTCTGCTTAGTAGCTGACCGTAAGGCGATGCAAGGGTTTGATATCAAAAAGTAGTGTTGGCGACAGCACAGTGTAGCTACATTTATTTTAAATTTTAGTTATTCTCAAATATCTGCATTCATGAAAGGCACTCCCTCGTCCTGGCTTACCTGTGGAGCTGGTGTCACGTGTGATGTGACAGCGTAGGGCAGCCCCACCAGTATTGCTCAGGCTTCTTCAGGAGCCACGCATCCTCCGCCCTGTCCCCGAACCAGCCACTTGCCCCGGGTTCCGCTGGCAATCTGGAGACAGAAGATCAAAGGGACTTAAATACTCTTCAGAAAGCAATTTTCCCTTTACTCAAAGCAGCTTTGTATAGTACTTATGTATGACTGGGCTTAAATTGTACAAACGTTTGCAGGCTCTGGGTATTCTATGCAAAAAACAACTACCTTTGATAAAATGAAGGAGTGGTGCTTTCTAGTGTTGCTGTTCTGCTGTAGTGGAGACTGCAAGCATGATATTGGAGCTATAAATTAGATTTTGCAAAGCGGCTCTTCTGTAGGGAGTCTGCCGCTTCAGACCGACAGGCTATAATTAGCATTTTCTTGGGGACATTTTTGCTCTGTTTTGACACACTATCTTCAGCAACAAAAGCAGAGCAGCAATTGCAGGCTGCATTGACCCTTCATTTCAGCTTGTGATCGCAAAAGGTATCAAAGAGCAAATATGCTTTATAGATATCTTATGCTGCTTTTCTAAATGCACCTTTTTAAAGCAACTGGTATGTGGTTTGAATTTACAGGCAGAGAATTGTTTTACCAGCGCTGGTGTTTACAGCATCAACGTCAACATCTGAGCTTATACTCAGCACTTCTTTTACAGTCAGTGGAGAGAAATGTGCGCATTTAGAGGAGTAATTAATCTGATCTATTTTAGACATCTTCTTTCCAGTGAAATGAATTGTATTCTAGAAGAGCCTATTTCTCTCCTTAGCCATAATTAACCCTAGTATAATTAGTTCAGGAGGGGCCATCTGTAGTTGGGTGAAATGGAACCCATACAGCATGTTTCTGAATAGCGGTGTATTCTGATTCTGCTATTAACCCTTGTTTGTGTTAATGCCTCTTTTTTTTTTTTTTAATTTAATTAAATTATTATTTTTTTAATTTTAATATTTTTTTTTAATTTTAATTCCCCGGATTACCATAGGGAATACACAAAGAGATGACTCGTGTTTGTAGGAAATACTTGGTTCAGTCCCTAGGAGATTTTTACTCCTGATAGTTTCAGCTACCTTAAAGCTTCCTGTGAAAGCTGTTTTGATAGTTGTATTGATCCTGTCCTCCTTGACTCAGGTACCAGTTCAATGCTAAACATCTTCTCGGATGAAGAGTGCGTTCTGGGGCATATTGGGCACTTGGGCAATACTAAGGGACATAGGGCAGAAATCTCTGAGAGAACATGGGACCTCCTTGCATTCTGCTGAAAACAGCTTCAAGGAGGCCAGATGAATGGGGCTGTAGCAGCCTGTTTTCAGGACTGTTACTACAACTGAGGTGAGGGATAAGGAAGCATAATTTGTATTGGGGAACAGTGTTGATGCTCTGTTCATTTGGGTTCACCTGAACCATGCTTATGGGTTCATTCAAATAGAAGAAAAGCCCCCAAAGCTGGTCTCCTCAAGACGAGTTTGCCATATATGACAGGGCACAAAGGGTAAGTAGCATCTTAGGAGACAGAAGAATTTCCTGTGAACAGCCCTCAGCAAAAAAAATAGAGTAATACCTAGTAACTAAGGAATCAAAGTTATTTCTGAAGTGTATAAACAGAGTCACAGAATAGGAGTAATAAGGTATTATTGGTCCCATATTAGTCATTTGTCACTATATCATACTGGTGCAAGCAGATTGATTTTCAGAGGGTGATGGCTGCTGGAAATGCGTTCCTTGAAAACCTTTCTTGTTCACTACCCCAAAATCTATAATTACTTTTGGAAGTCTTGGCTTTGGAGTAGAATTCTGATACCTGGACACTCAGAATCTCAGGGCTCCCTAGTATGGTCCACTGAGCATTAGTTCTCCTCTAATTAATCTCCCGGTTGATTATGTAATTAATTTTTCTAGGTGAGTATGTATTCTGTTTCTTTAATTAATTAATCCTTTCACCTCAGCTTTGCTTATTCCCTCCTTTGTCAAGGTCTTACACTAATATTTGCAGCATTGCCTAGTGACACGTGTATGCATCTTCTTTTTCTTTTTTTACAGATGTAACTGAAATTGCACCGTGTATTTTGAAGACTTCGCCAACAGATCAGCAGCTGAACAAGCTTGCGAGGAGACTGGGACCCGAATGGGAGCATATAGTTCTGTGCTTGGGTTTGTCCCACACTGACATCTATCGATGTAAAGTCAATCACCCTCACAACCTGCAGTCACAGATCGTAGCTGCGTTTGTGCTGTGGAGACAGCGTTTGGGGAAAAAAGCAACAATCCAAAGTCTGCAAGCCAGTCTGATGGCAGAAGAAGTGGATCCTTCTGTGCTACAGTACATGCTTGAGTGAAGCCTTGCTATTGATTGGGAACTTTCAAGTACTTCATTAAATTAAATAAAGAGGCTTCACTGAAATGTACGTTGAAGACCCGACGCCTCAAACTGGAAAAAAATGGGGTTGGGAACGGTAGTTTTATTAAGCTTAAACATTCCAGTTTTCTGTGGCATCTTGTGACTTGTAATTCTTTTCATGCCAGATTAATTTTTAGCAGGCATTAAAAAATGGATCACTCTTTCCTGTTCGCTTTTGTACTATTCCAGTGGGGATATAGGGTGACACTTAAAGTCCTTGCAAGCAGGAGGCCCTGCAGCGAGTTCAGCAAGGTTTCTGGTTTCATTGCGGGAGCAACACTTGGTTTAAGCTATTTTCTGGACTGTGTAGGAGCCTTTTTTACTGCTGTTCCGTGCTAGTTCCCTGATATCCCAGCAAGAAATGAGAATAATCACTGTTACTAATTTAACAATTTTACAACAGTTATTGCAGGTGGCTAATTTCACATTTATAAAAGTTTTAGCACATACAGTTTCTTGCTAGGATAGATGGCTGCCACTTTAGTCTGCCTTTGAAACTGGCCCTAAGTGGAAGTAACAGGAGCCTAGTGTGCCTGTGAGGGTTTCTCCTGTTATTATTTAATGGGCGTAGGTTTCTGCAAGGAGGCAGGCACTGTGTGCGTATGCCATCTCTTAGCATAGCATGGGTGGGGAGTTCTCAGGGAAGACATGCAATAGAAAAGTGACCAGAAGATAGTCGGGAACGGGCAAACGGAATGAGAAGGGGCCTAAAAAATGAGACAACTTCTAAGCTGTCCATGTTTGTCTCCGCTAATAAACTGGGAGACGACCTGGTGCCTGCTGAGCCTTGGTACTGTGCTCTGGATCCAGGCAATCTTGTTTCACAGAAGTTTTACTCTTAGGTCAAGTGTCCATAGGCACCTTTCTCTGACCACCGCATGCCCAACAGGGTACTGAAGCTTGCAGGTCCTTTCTGGTCAAGATGAACTCCCCACTGCTCTCCTGCCAGCTTGTGCCATCCACCAGGCTCATTTGCTTTCTACCAGCTTTTCTGCACCTAATGGGCGCAGCTTCGACAATCCCATCCCCAGTTCTTTGTCAGCTGTAATTGTACCACCAGTGATGATTAAATTTTATCCAGAAGAATAGTATAAGCTTGGGCTTTTCTCCTTCCTTCCTGTCAAGGAGATTTTCTTCCTGCTGGAAGAAACCACTGAGGTTTTTGCTGACCAGGTAAGTGGGGATTGGTCCACAGGGTATGTATCCAAAGGTGATGGAAGTGTCCCGCTGCTCTCTGAGGCCTGATGATACATGTTTTAATTCTCCCTGAGCAGTTTGCTGCGCAGTAAATGAGGAATAAAGTTTGGATGCAGGGTTTCCAGGTCTGTTTATGAGCAAGTTGCAGTAGACTGTTTAATCTACAGAGTCATTGCCAAGTAACTTCCCACCCTACAGGATCTGCCCTGTATTATTTAACAGCTTAACAGCCTTGTCAGAAGTCTTTATTGGGGCAAGAAGGAACTTTACTGCCTTTTTTTTTTTTTTAATTCTTCCTATAGCCAGATTTTGGAAGACATCTGGGAAATTAGGAAAGACAAAGAGATTTTAAGGAAATCCTCTATGCCTTGATTTGCAGAAGCATGGAAACAGAAAACATAGCCTGGCAGGATCAGCTCCTGCAGGTCCCGAAGCAATCTGGTGGTATTTTGGTTTTAATCTGTGTACAGTTCTGAGCTTCAGTAAATCATGATCCTGTTATACCTCACTCAGATGCTAACTAATCATATCCTATTATGGCTACTTACAGAGTTTAAATCTATCAACAAATCCCAAATAAACAATGTAAATCAATTTAGGCCTTGGCATTTATTTATTTTTCTGTTTTATGATGCTTTAATGCCAGGATATTCTTTTTTTGGTTGAAAACCATCCTAGAGCAGGTGTACAGACATTTGGCAAATTCACATGAGCACGGCCCAGCATAGGGAGTGTGATGAGGACTCTGAACCAATTCTGCCAGTGAGATGCACAGGAGCGTGGTCTGCATGTTAGGAACGAGGGTCAGAGCAATGTCCCTGGCAGCAGTTTGGAGGAACAAAAGCTGGAGATGGGGAGCGGGAGAAACTACTGAAAACATGATTTGGAGGAAGAAGTTGGCTCCTGGTGACATAAATGCAAGTACCTTATCTTGTTCTGAGCCAGCATGGAGCAAGTCTTAACACAGACTGGTCTCCAAGGGAGTCATCCCCAGTTAACCTAGCATGAGCACAGTGCTCCAGGAAGGCAGCCAGTCCAAGCGGTAAACCAGTGTAATGGGCACACTCACGGGGCCCTGGTCGCTTCTTCTTTGGGTGAACTTTGCATTTCATGTTCTTCATTTGTAAGACCGATGTCAGGTTATCCATATCAAGTATATTTAGGGGTTTTTTAATGGTTAAGAAAACAGCCTGGAGGAGGTATGAAGTGTCATGCCAAAGAAGCCTTCCTTACAAGTCAGGTATCCTTCTGTGTATCTACTGTGGGCCACTGGAAACCTGATGGGTGAGTAATCACTCCAGGGATGGGTCAAATCAGGTAATTTCTCCATCTAAATGGGTCTTTAGGTGGGCTAACTTCTGCGTTCCAGCAGTGGTACTGAAATTACATGAGCCATGGTTAAACAAGGAATTTAAAACCTGGCCTCTTGTACTGTAGAACAAAGCACTTAATTCATAATTTATAGTTACTTTCACATTCCCAGGCCCTAAATTAATGCCGTAATACTTGAGTTGCAGATATTGAAGGGAGAGGTTTACTTATTTTATGAGATTGTTTCCATTGCTGTTATTTTTAAGTTCATGGAAATGTTCCTATTAGACTCTTCAGTTTTATTAAAGCTTGTTTTTGCACCACACAAATGCAGGGACGCATTTAACTTGACAGTAGTATTCCTTTAACCCAGTGGATTTTTCCATCCACTTAAAAATACTTTTCTTCTGCATGTAATGCTTTATTTTGCACAAGGATGCAATTAAGACAATTCAATTCTTCAGATGTATTGCAAGGCCTCTTATTCTCTCTTAGGACAGCCAAAAGGTCTTAAAATGTTTATTCTTCTCTGGCTAATTTGGGAGCAAATGTTATTTATTTAAATCTCACTTGTACACAAGCCTGTGACTTGAGTATTGTCAGGAGTGAGGCAACTCAGTGAGCGAATTTCCCCATCTCTCCCTTCGCCTCAGCTCCCTTGCGCCACCAGTTTGGGTGAGGAGAGGGGGCTTGCGCAGGGGCTCCTGTCCTCCCTGCCCACCGTGCCCTCAGGACTGGTGCACGGGGCAGGCTGACGACCAGGGGCAGCCCCCAGCGAGGACTCGTCCCTCTTCCACTGCTCGTGGCTTGCAGCGAGGCGCGTGGCCGCTCCAGGCTTTGGGCTAGCACGTGGGCTGAGGGGCAAAGGTTATCCAGCAGCAAGTGCTCTCTCGTGTGTTTGGGTTTCTTAACCGTTGTTGAAAAAGCCTTTCTAGTGAAAATGGTATTATTGCTATCTACTTATTTGTGGCAGTGTTTAGGAGCCCTGAGAGAGGAAAGCATAAAGGTGGCTCCTGCTGAACCTTCCACTGAAATGGATGGCTTAACTTCTAGTCCTTGGAAAAAGTAGTCATTGATTTTCTTCCTTGGTCTATAAAGGATTCTTTGAGATCCCACTTCTCTCTCCTAAGTGGTAAGTAGGCTTTATAAAAGCTGTTTTATACTCTGCAAGTAGAGGTGGACACTTAGCATAGCAATAGGCAAGGTCTAAGAGCACTACTTCCCACCTGTATAAAGCAGCATGGATGATCACAAAGGAGGGATCTCCTCAGGGCAGAATCATGTCAAGGAGGCTTTACGCTGCATTGAACAGTGGCTGAGTGTAGAGCAAAATGAAAATGCAGTCATCTTTGAGACGCTTCTCCCAGATGATGTGGGGGAAATTTCCATCTTGAGTCATATGTTACGACAGTCATTGCTCTATGGAATAAAATATTTTGCAAAAGGCTGGAAAAACAAATACTAAAGTCATATTACATTCAAAGAATATAAAAGGCACGCTCATCTGATGCTAAATATGGTCATGCTGCCAATTTTGTTTCTTACTGGAAATAAAAACAGTTTCTGAGAGCTAATCTGTTTATAAGCTTCCATATTCTCCACAGCTATAGACTAATGTCAAGACATAGTAGAAGCAGAGCTGAAAAGGCAGTTCCTAAAAGCTTTGTGTATTTAAAATGAATATTCAAAAGCTTTGTCCAGATTCCACTAAATGAAAAGAATTCTGATTTTCAAGGTGTCTTTCTGGCACCTGATAAATAGGCCTAAAAATAAATCCAGTGATTTGGCCTTTTTGGGCCTGAATAGAGTGTCTTTTTTTAACTGATTTTCTGAGGAAAAGGAACATTTGCCGGAAACGGAAATAATCTTTCACAATATCTTTCCAGATTAAAAAAAGAAGTGTGTGTTTTAGCAGAATTCACTTCTGAACCTACTGTTTTAGTTGTGAGAAAAGACGAATTGGCAATTTCCCTTTGAAGCTGTTGGGGAGAGCTGAATGATCAGTATAGCTGATAATGGCGCAGGAAGACTCCTGGCGCTCCTGCAGCAGTGATTGCATTAAAATGTCTGCACGTGTTACAGATACCGTTTCTGACACTCACTCTGTCCAAGCCCCAACAGCAAAGAGACAAAAAGTCTCTTATTAACTTCAATGCACTTTGGATTAGGCCTTCTTTAATTGGAACCTGCTGAAGCGTGGTACTTTTACTACCTCCCTTTGAAAAGCAGTCTTTATGGATTTGGGGCAATAAAAAGGAAAGGGTTTTTTGTGGGTGTAGTAAGCACTCTAGGTTATGGGGTCCTCTTTTCACTGCCTTGAGTGCTACTTTGCACTATTCACTTCAAAGTAAGCGTCATGAGAAAGGAAAAAGAACAGAGGAGTGGAGCCATTCAGCAAAGGATATCGGTATGTTTCCAAAACCAAGACCATTTTAAATTCTGGAATGTGAATAATCCCCTAAGAGGTGGGATTTGATGGCTCAGGAGATTGTTAATAATTCATGGCGTTTTCCACCTCGAGATCAAGGATCCAAACCCACATTGACCCAAAAGAAACGCAACCTGCTGGCAGTCTGTGCAAAATAAACTACGCATTTTCTTTCTTCTATCTTTAGGACTTTCATTTCTGACCTACGCAGCACCAGCCCTTTCTGGTGAAAAAGACTTAGAAAACGGCATAGAGGATTGAATGAGCCAAGTACTTGAACTGCCCTCTGCCCAGAAGAGGAACAGAGACCTTGGGAGGGCAAAGTAGGCAACGTGAATTGCCACGGCGGGTGTTAATGTTCACATGGTGTGTGCAGAGAGGCCATCAGCTTCCCGGGATGTCACCCAGACCTCCTCCACACCGGCAGCAAGCTCATTCACAGAGAGAGGACGCACAGAGACCTCCTTAACAACTCCTTGCAGTGTACGCTCAGAGGCTGTTTTCACTTGCTGGCTAGTTATTACTCTCCTGTGTTTGCTGTCATAGCCCTTCCTGAGGAATGTGTGTCTAGGCATAATATTTAACTGCCCAAAGCCCTGTTTCTGCATGACAGAGTCTCCTCCATGAACAGGCTCAGGGCAGGGTAGGACAACACCGTAGCTGGGAGCGCTGCTCAAGCGCAGATCCCATCAGCAGTGTTTCTAGTTGAAGATACATTTCCAGAGTCAGAGTTATTTTCTGATTAACAATGCCTTCTGATCCAGCCCTTGCTTCCCGGTTTGATTTCTCTTCTGGTAGAGTGAGTTTTGCCCCGTGATCAGGGTGCTTGCACTTGGCCATTCCACAGCTGTAAGTCAGCTTGCCCCATGGCATGCAGCTCAGCTGCGGGCCTCAAAATTAGCCCTTCTGACTTTCAAAATATGCAAACTCTTCTAGCACCTCGGACATCTGCATGTTGCTGTTCACTGTGATTACAATCATTACCTATTTTATTTTTATTGACTCTAATCTTCCATCTTTGCACTGTTCATCTTGGATTATCCTGAAGGGAATCATTGCAAACTAGAGTGGGGGTATTTTTTTGCACGCACACTGAATACCGTTCCCTAGGAAGCAGACACGCGGAGACTCCTACACTGCTTTGATGTTCATTTTGATTTTTTAGTGATACTTTCTCTGTCGGGAGGGTGATGCTTCCCAGCTCACAACCCTGTGAACTCCAGGAAGGAGCTGGGAGTGTTCCCACTCGGCTGAGCCCGGTTAGAACAAACCCACAACCACGTTCACCTTCATGGCACTTTAACAGGAACAGCACTGGGGATGCATGGCACAGTCATTGCCCTTGAAAGCCCAACAAGCACCCAACAGCCCTGTAAAAAAAAAGGCTATATAGACAAACTAACAGGAAAATAGAGCTTGCAATGATCTGAGCAGGCAGACCTCAGTGATACCACCTTTTATGAGGTGGTATTTTTCTATTTTTATGGACACATTTGCTAGGCTTTATTTAAATAAGAAAGCAGTTAAATAACTAGAGCATGTGGAGACTCCTGATAAGGATCCATCTTTCGGGTTATTAAACAAACTGCATAGCAAGTGCTCAATTATTCTTCAAAATGCTTAAGCAACACCTTTTGTTCAGATTCCCATCTAGAATTACCTCCCAGTAAGTTGCCTCCCAGTCATTTCCAAGAAGCAGCGTGTGATCAGCACACACCCCTGTTCTGGATAATAAAGACTTCTGAGAAAAATCTCAGGCTTAATAAACAAGCCACGTAGGGACCTGGGAAATCAAGGCTTCTGAAGGAATTCTACTTCCCTCGCGCTGGGCTCACTGTGCTGTTGGGTCTGATGTCTGCATGTGAAATGAGCCTCAATAATTACATATTCTTCCTCTCCATTGCTGGTCCTGACTTTGCAACGTTTGAGAAAACACTTCAGGCTGCAACTTGTAGAGCGATGCAGACTTCTGATGAGTTCGACAAAGGCACAGTGAGCCCAATATTATTGACTTAATGCACGCTTGGGGGTTGCTGTCTGAGCAAGCGGCCATCGCACGGCGAGCAGGGTGGAGCACCGAACCCTCTGCGGAGCGGAGAGAGCTCTGCGGAGCGTGGGCGTGCTTCTCAGCCATGGTGCCAAGCGTGTCAACACAGGCCTTGAGGAGGCGACCAGACATTTTCCTCCTTGTGATACACACAGGTTTTCTCACCGAGCACCAAGTATTTGGGTCCCACAGAACTCTGAAAACAGAAAAAACACAAACAAACAAAAACCCCCTGGAACTAGCTATCTAAAGCAAGAGCCACATCATAGAAGCAGGCAAGAGTAATAGCAAAGATCTGAAGAAAACTGGACTAGAAAGGAAGCCCTGAGTCTGGCTGACCAGCCTGTTGTGAATTTGAGCACTGTGATTTTTCTGTTTCAGCTGCAGACTGGGCTCCGTGTCATGGGTTGTCGGCTTCTCCGCTTCCATGTCAGCTCGGGGCTCTGGTGAGTCAGCCCCTGGGCACCTGGTAAAGACAGGGAATAGCAAACAGGTCAGAGAGGGACACGTGTGCCTGAGCATGTAGAGGACAAGAATAAAGGGATCGGGAGAGGAGGGAATGAGCTCCAGAGCTCCCGGAGGGCTCGCTCCCAGCACTGCCCCATCCTTGGCAGTGCCCCAGGTCCCTGCCTGCTGGCTCCCTGTCCCTGCCACGAGGCCGCACCTCAGGAGATGTGTCCTCTGACGCCAGCCGATGCCACAGCAGGTAGGATTTTTCTTTCTCTTTTTTTTTTTCTTTTCCCAGGCAGACACAACTGACACATCAGATTTCACGCTGAAATCCAGCTGACGGGCTGGCTCCAGGTTTAACATGCTTTCCTAGAAGGGACATTGCTTACAGGGCACACAGCTGCAATTTCCAAAAGCTAATTCCGCAAGGCGTGCATCCTGGCGAGGTGACAAGCCATGAGCGACTGAAGCAAAGTCGTCACCCAAAAGAAGAGCCAGCAGGCACCTGGCCAAGCACGGCCAAAAGCAAACGCTTCTGGCCATGGCTGCCGCCCACCCAGCACCGCCCGAGGGGTGTGTGGCCACCACTGCCTCCCCGCACGGGGCAAGTGAGCACTGGGCCAACGTCGGGACATGCACTGTGCAGGGCTGGACGATGAGGCTCAACCACCCTATCCAAGGCCTCCTGCTGGCTTTCGGGCCCCAGTTTGGGGACATGCTTAACCGCCCAAGCTATTGGGTCCGCTCTGGTGGAG
The DNA here is from genome assembly GCF_047370975.1 of Nipponia nippon. Lineage (NCBI taxonomy): Eukaryota > Metazoa > Chordata > Aves > Pelecaniformes > Threskiornithidae > Nipponia > Nipponia nippon. Next base: position 50,854,330 of record NW_028262347.1, read on the forward strand.
ATGGGGGGGCATCACCGTAGGGCGAGGCTCCATTGGCTGCAGAAACCTGCCTGCTGCTCTGAGGCTGCAAGGAGCTCACCTGGCTCTGGTATGGGGCTGTGAGTCGATACACAGCCTTGCTTCAAGAAACTGGCAACCAAAATAGCTGGTTCTTTGGGAACCGAAATAAGTCAACGAAAGCATCGGCTGCTTCAAAACCTCTCTCAAGTGTCTCATCTTAGAAATGCAGGTTGTTCCCTTAAGTGTTATTCCTTGAGCATGGAATCATAGAATCATAGAATATTTTGGGTTGGAAAGGACCTTTAAAGGTCATGTAGTCCAACCCCCCTGCAATGAGCAGGAACATCCTCAACTAGATCAGGTTGCTCAGAGCCCCGACCAATGTGACCTTGAATGTTTCCAGGGATGAGGCACCTACCACCTCTCTGGGCAACCTGTTCCCAGCTTGGAGAAGAGGAATGGGTGAGTGCTGGGCCCAGCAGAGAGGTCTGTGCTCCTCACGGTGCCCCTTTGCTGTATGCCCGAGGTGGGCCTGACCCATGCTGAAGGCCAGTCCCACTCTGCCTTCCCCACCATGGACATCCTCAGCATGGGCTTGCGTGGACCCTCAGGGTGGACCACGGTGGCTCATACTTCTGATGAGCCCAGCAGAAATCCAGCAACGATGAGTGTGGCCCGTTGAGTTTGAGCCATCCATGCAGTGGTGAATGCCACTTTCCCTGGCAAACAGCAGTGTTGTTTATTAAAAAGCCAGCATTTCTCAAGTGGCGCCATTGTGTTCTCCTGTACTCGAGCATGTTGGCAAATGCTTATGTTTTTTAAGGGCCATTACAGCAACAAAGTAGGATTGCTGCACAAAAGTGAGCCAGAAGCGCAGCTGATCAGAAGCAGCATTGAAGGGCTACCATGTTCGCTGCTGTGAACTCTCCTGGGGACATAAGCTTGGTAAGAGAAGGAGGAAAAGATGAACGGCACCATTTGACAGTGGCTATAACTAACATGGTAGGAAAAATCCAGACCTAGTGTATACGAGATGATCATATGGCATAACAGAATTGGTCATCTGTTAAGCATTAGTAAACGCTTACTATACTAAACATTGCCGATCTCCAGGAAATGTACCTAGGTGAAGCTGAAGATTTTTAAATCTAAAACTGATGGCATAAATCAAACCCTTCTTAGGCTCCTGCAATAAGAGGAGAAAAGGAAATTGCTTTTCAGCCCGGAAAGCATGCTCCTGGTAGCTGATAACCTGGCTGTGACTCCCCACAGAAGGCACGATAAATAGGGAGAGAGCAAATATCAGAACTATAATGAGCCTCCAAAGGGACACAGGGAGCGACAGCAACTGCAGCTGGAGGAATTTGGGGCCACAGGAGATCCCCTTGGGAGGGAGGGCAGGGGGTGGGAGGGGGAACTGCACCCTACGGGTAAGGGCCTGTAGGGTACCCGGGGTAGAGCTGCTTCGTATCCAGAGGCTTTCCTGTGTCACTTTAACTGCTTAACCCTGGAACCAGAAAAAATATCTGAGGAAACGTGAAAGCACCGATGCATTTGCAACATGCCAGCCAAAAGATGAGCTGATGCCTTACTGAGGTCGTGGGTGAGGGTGTGATCCTGAAGCAAAGTAACCCTACGGGATGGAGACCTGACTTCATCCCTTCTAGCTTTCACCAGCTAAAGATCAGGCACGTATCCTATGCTTCTCCCATAGACAGCAGAATGAAGATGGGCACCACTGGCAGGCAGCTCAGCCCACCTGTCAGGCAGATGTGGGTGACATCTTCTAGAGGGATCTCTTTTCCAGTGGCTGTGAAGGGAATGTAGATGACTTGCTTTGGCCAACCATTTAGTGTTAGAAAGCCAGAGAAGGATCCATCTAACTTTAGACATCTACCATAGAAACACCTACATCAGAGCTGATCCCTGTCACATCCTTGTATAGTCAAGGGAGAGAAGCAGGCACCTTTTGGGTGCAATTCATCTACCTTTCCTTATGTTTTTGCTAGGATAAGATGAATGCACACCCCAGTGACTATAATTGATGCCTAGCTCAGCTGTAGGTATGTACATTAATTGAGATGAATCGCATCCCTTGTGTCAGATTAAATCAATTCCACCCCAAAGTCCTGATTTTTGCGACAAGGTGCTTTCAGCTCCCGATGGTTCTGGCTGCCAACGCTGACGGCCCCTGCGGTAACGCTGCCACCTCACCAGCTGTGGAGGTCCTGACAACGTGAGTTTCACAGAGGCCTTTCAGGGGGTAATAAATGGCTCATGTATCCAATAAAAGGAAATTGAAACTTGGTAGACAAGCTTCCCTGGAAAAAGACCTACTCGGTTTGTATAAACAGTTCACACACAGCAAGAGGGATTCTGGAACAAAATGCAGCCTTGTAATCCAGTTCTAGTCCTAGCTGTGTATAAACACAGAGTGGATCTCTGCTACAAAAATAGATGTATCGGAGGAAGCCAGTAAAGGCGAGGGTGCCTAACAAAGGTGATAAACTACCAAGCAGTAGATCGTATATGTTACCTTGACTGAGATACTTGACTGTCTGCTTTGTGAAGCACCCGAGAAAAAATGTTCCATTTTGTGCCTTGTGAGAGGTTTGGTGGTTTGGCTTTTTTTTTTTTTTTTCCCTCTTTGTTGCTAGAATTTTAAAAGCTTGAATTTGGAATAGTCTTGCATTTCCTCATGTCTGTGTGTCTCACCTCAGTGCCATTAAAAGTCATGACACGTAATAGAGAAACAGCTGTGCAGGAAACTTCAGGCATCTGTTTAATATTAATTGCATGTATTCCTAAAAAGTCATAGCATGTTTTTTAAATTTCACTGCACATCTGGTGTGTCACTGCTTAGTTGTTTTTTTTTTTTAATAGGTTTTATCTGTGAGTCACTGAGAATTATCAGCCACAAGCTGGCCAGACAGTGGGGAGATACACACAGGCAAGTAAAATGGAAGCGACGTTTCTAAATCACTTCTAAAAAAACCACAGCTCTGAACAAAAATACAAAGCAACACTGACTGTTAGCTGCCTGTCAGCAGACACCAAGCTATATGGAATCTAGGTTTAGGGAAGGAGAGCACAGTCTGTTAATAAACACTGTATGATTTAAAAGATATATATGCGAATCCTGTCCCAAACTATAAGCTCGGATTTTTTTCTCAGCCAGAGGAGGATGAGTTCTCTTGCAGCTACTCAAAAAACCACAACTTGTCCCCTTCTGCTATACCCCTTCCCCACTCTTACCCCAACTTACTTGCATTTAGCCATAAACTGCTTCTGCTGCAGACTTGGCAAGTCTCATGTTAAAGAAAGTGGTCTCTTGAAGATCAGGTGAAAGGTGTGTTCTTCAGCCTGACACAGCCCTGCAAAGCCTCCAGCTCCAGGAGGTCCTCCCGCCGCTCTGCCCTGCGCTAGCCCGGGGGACCACGGAGCCACAGCCTCCCCCTGCCATGGGGGAAGCCCCAGACCCCGGGCAAGGCACAGCAGCTGGTCCCACTGGTGTCCATGAGCTTCTGAAAATGATGCAAAGTCTCTGAGAACCTTTTTCTGAATTAATGAATGCTGGATAAAGGATTTTTGCACATTTTTCTGTATGTCCACCCACTAGGAGGCAAGGACCCTGAAAAGCGTCACTATGAACAACTTCCCTTTTTATTTTAGAGATTATTTTTTGAGAGCTTATCTCATATACTGCGTATGACAGGGAGTTTCCCACTGTCAACTGTTTGAAATATTTGCTGAATGGTGACAACCAGTCATTCAGTCAGTAACAAATGATGATTTGAGATGTTTATTAATGTCTCAAAAAAGGACTAGAAGGCATAGATTTGGAAAAACACAGCTTTGTCAATGTTACAGAGCAGGTGCATCCCACAGAGAGCTCAATTTAGAGAAATACAGCAGTAGGTCTACTGTGCGTGCATGCCTGGGGTTATCATCTCCAGCAGATGAGAGGACCCACAGGAGCTGGGGCGAGGGAAGGAGGGAGGGAAGCCATGGGCACAGGTCTCATCCCGACGTGCTGCAAGTAGGCACCTGCGCCCACACGTTAAGATGGTGTCTATGGGAGAAGCGTTCCTCAGTCCCACGCTTTGGAGGTAGAGAGAGTAAAGCTGCGTTCCTGTTCTCTAATCAGAAGGGTTGCAGCTTTCTCCCTTTCAAAGAGTTTCTCTAAAATGAACCTTTCATTTCATACCTTCCCCCAGCTCTGGGGAAAGTCCTCTTTTGGGGCTAAACTTCATGGTTGGTTCCTGTGTTTGTAATGGGGTGAAGAGCTGTGAGTGCCATGGTCCTCCCTGGGGGACTTCTAGTTTGGAGTCGGTGGCCTGGGTGCCCTGGGGGCTGTGAGCTCAGTGTAGCCCCCCCAGATTCATACCTCTCTGCTCACCGGTAAACAGGGGCAGTGATTTTACTTTCTCCTTGAAAAAATGCTTTGAATTTTTCAAATTGGGAAGACTTGCAAGATCTAAGAGTGAGCGGGAAGCTGTGAAGTGAGTGTGCTCCAGAAGTGCAGGGACGAGTGTCCATTGCGTGTTCACCCCTGTTTGCACTGCTAGCACAAGGAGTACCTTAGAGTCCTCATATTTCCTGTCTGTGGTGGTTTGGGCTGGGACAGAGTTCATCTTCTTCATAGTAGCTGGTGTGGGGCTATGTTTTGGATTTGTGCTGAAAACAGGGTTGATAACACAGGGGTGTTTTAGTTACTGCTGAGCAGTGCTTACACAGAGTCAAGGACTTTGCTGCTTCTCACCCCACCCCACCAGCGAGGAGGCTGGGGGGGCACAAGAAGCTGGGAGGGGACACAGCCGGGACAGCTGACCCCACCTGACCAAAGGGATATCCCACAACATATGACATCATGCTCAGCATATAAAGCTGGGGGAAGAAGAAGGATGGGGGGACATTTGGTGTGATGGCGTTTTGCCGTCCCAAGTAACTGTCATGTGTGATGGAGCCCTGCTTTCCTGGAGCTGGCTGAACACCTGCCTGCCGATGGGAAGTAATGAACGAATTCCTTGTTTTGCTTTGCTTGTGTGTGCGGCTTTTGCTTTACCTATTAAACTGTCTTTATCGCAACCCATGAGTTTTCTCGCTTTTACTCTTCCGATTCTCTCCCCCATCCCACCAGGGGGGAGTGAGCGACTGGCTGTGTGGTGCTTAGTTGCCAGCTGGGGTTAAACCACGACAGTCCTTTTTGGCACCCAACGTGGGGCTTGAAGGGTTTGAGATAACAACAGGTTTGATTGGAATGTTCTAGATTGAATTTATAGCTGTTATTGCTGTTTAGCTATTAATCAGCAGGCATCTATGCTTGCCATGGAGCTTCCTTGCCTTACTGTGTATTAGAGCCCAGTGCTTGTTAGTGGCTGCTTTTTGCTTTTGCTGCTTGCTGTAGTGCTGTAGTGCTGTAGTGCTGTAGTGCTGTACTGCTTATCATCTTACTCTGCTGTGCCTGGGAACATTTTGATAACAGCAGTGGCCATGCGCCTGGGCTGGCATCGCTGCTGTTTCTGTGCTGCTGTACTGGACGGGTTGGAACTCCAGTGTGAACTTGAGTCGAAGGGACTGTGACCTGTGGATGAGTCCACACGGGAACAGGACACCCCGAAGTGTCTGTGGACGTGGATAAGGCCACGCCAGAGCAGGTACATCTTGAAGTGCCTGTGGCCGTGGTTATGTCTGTGCTGCAGCAGGTATACCCCTGAAGGGACTGGGGCCCAAGGATAAGTCCATGCTGGAGAAGGAACACCTGGAAGCATCTGTGGCTGTGGATAATCCATGCTGCAGCAGGTGCACCTTGAAGCATTGGTGGCTGTGCATGAGGTCATGCTGGAGCACCTCAAAACATGTGGCCGTGGATAAGCCCACGATAGAGCAAGTACGCCCCTGGAGGGACTGCAGCCATGGATAAGGCCATGTTGGAGCAGGTTTACTTCAGAAGGGCCTGTGGCTGTATGTAAGGTCATGCTGGAGCAGATATATCTCTGAAGGCATTGTGGCCCATGGAGAAGGCCACGCTGGAACAGGTGCTCCTCAACGGGACTGTGGCTGTGGATGAGTCTACGCCACAGCAGATATACCCCTGGAGAGACTGTGGTGCATAGGTAAGGCTCCACTTGGAGCAGGTACACCCCTCAGGGAGTGCAGTCTGTGGATAAGTCCAAGCCAGAGCAGGGGCAAGGGAGGAGTTCATTGCAATGTTAAACCCTATGGTCTGGTCCAAAGATTGGAGATTGTAATGGATAGACCTTTAAATTGTTGTAACCCAGGATTTGAGTTGCATGTTATGGGAATTACTACAGCAGGAACCCGTTGTTGCTAGTCAGGCTAGGAGCAAGGGGAGGAGTTCATTGCAATGTTAAACCCTATAAGCTGGCCCAAAGGGACCAGGGGTGGAGATTGTAATGGATATACCTTTAAATTGTTGTAACCCATGATTGAGTTGAGCGGCTGTGTGGTGCTTAGTTGCTGGCTAGGGTTAAACCACGACACTGTCTTAAAATACCTCTGCAGTTGTATGCTAAACTAGTTTTAGGAACCCACAACCTAGAGAAGATAAGCTCCGGGCCACTGGGAATCAAGGAGTGGGCAATAAGGGGGAAATCAAGCAGCAGTGCAATGTATCCATGATGTGAGAGGGGGAAAGGGAAGGCTTCTCCAAGCCTCTGCCTGGGGACCCAGCGGGTCTGGTGCCAGCTCTGGCAACTGTTTGAGCTGAGTGTGTTTTGTCTTGATGTTTTTACAAATATGGATGAAATTTAATTACTGGCAGAGAGCAAGTACATTATTTGTGGATAGAGTTGAAGGGGGACAACACAGAACCTGCAGAGCATTATTTAAAAATAATTTTAGTGAACAGCTGCATTCGCAGGCTGCAGAAGAGAAAGAAAAAGCTCATAAGACTCAGGGCAGAGACAGTATTTGACCTGCACAATCACCACAGCCCAAACGCAGAGGCAAGGGTGGTTCTTTGCACTACATCCCAGCTAAGTACCTCAGTTGTCCCTCCTGGCCGTTATCCACCTTACGCTGCTGGGGAGGGACATGAAGACAAGCCTTGCTTGTGCTCCTCTTGTGGGACAGGGGCAGGGAGTGTTATGTGGCTGCCACTGGTGGTATCAGCATATATCTGCTGAGCTGCGTTGATACAGAAGCAAAGATCCTTTAGCATGATAAGGAGCAATCTAGGCCAGAATTAAACCCACCCAGCCATGCTAAATCTCTCTGAACATGGGGAGAAAATACCTGTTGTGGGCAGAAGGGCAAGCCTGACCCTGGAGCTAAGACGCAAGGTGGGACCTCTGCAGAGCTCTCCTCTGCAGCCAGGCTGGGGCGGGAGGCTGCAGAGCTGGGCTATGGCACTTTGCGAGGAGCAAACTTGTGTGATTTTCTAGAACAGAGCAACTTTCCTCCCTGGCTGGTGCCCTGAGGGCACAACCTTTGGCATTTGCCACATGCCCAGGCTGGTAAACAGATGCTGGAGAGGCTGGATGACTGCCCCTGCTTGCAGACCCTCCCCGCTGCTGTTGTCGGGGCTGTCCCGGCACATGGCAGCACTTCCTCGCCCTGGGTGGGAGTGCCAGGGGGGCATCCTGACCTGCCCTGGCTCAGGCTGGACCGGGATCACTGTCCAAGACCTTTTCCACAGTTAGCAAGAAGTGCCAGGATCCGCCCCAAAAATCAGCGAAAGAAAGATTGCACCAGCACAATTACAACCAGGAACAGGTTAAAGGCAAGAGAAGCGCTGAAGAAACCACCCAACATGGATCTTCGGTTTTTTTCCTCACCGGCACGCCTCACCTTAAACAACTTTCTCCTAGCATGACTTCACCCTGCATTTCCTTGCTGCTGGCAAACAGCAACACACTGCAAAAGCTAAAAGCCCGTCTCTGGCATATACCTCAGCTCAGAGGGACGGCCAGGGACAAGTGGGGACAGCGCGGTTGGACAGCCCATGTCACCACACTCCTGGCCGCCATGTGCACACGTGTGTTTGTGTACATGTGCAGGATTTCCACTGCACCGGCATGCATGTGCAAAGGGGCAGCACTGTAATTTATAGTCTAGGGCCGTTCGCCTTCATGCAGCAATTGTTCTGGCAGCGCAAGACAACCACGGCGGCTTGCAGCACCCCGAATCCTGCAGGCCACTTTGGTGCAGAGCAGGCTGGGTGCAAGGCCAGTGCACCACTGAAGCCAGGGCGGGGGGGATGCCAAGGTGGCGGGGGGGCGCAAAGGTGAACGCCAAGCCATCGTGAGAGAGGGAGCGAGCAGCGCGCGGCACGCGGAACAAGATCTGTTCAATTCCATCAGTCAGCACTCTCTTCCAGAAGATGACCTATTGAACATTTCCAGGAATAGCTGTGCCAAGCCTGTCAACTGTTTCTTGGAAATACACTCAAGAAAAATGGCTTCCTTCCAGTAGGGATCTGCAGAAAGCCTGGACTGGATCAAGGCTGCAGTCAGACGCCGAGATGGATGATGCCATTGCAGCAGCTCTTTCGGGAGTGAGGGCTGGGGGGGGGGGGGGGGGGGCAGGGCAGGGGACTGTGTTTTCTCCCCCTTCTTCTCCTCCTTTCACATCATTTGAGAACAACAGGGAGGGAAGGGGTGATTTTTTTAATGTGAATTGACTCAGCTCACTGGTATGCTTATCTTTACTCGCAGTCTCCAGCAGTAAGCAGATAGGAAAGCCTGCAGTGCTGCATGCGACTGGGCTGTCAGCCCGGCACACAGCCTACCTGGGCTATTCCATAGGCAATCACTAGCATCAGCTGACAAGACCGGCACAGGCCCCCACAATCATAACTCGCTCCCAGCATGGTATTCCCTTATCGCTTTATTGCCGGCGTTAACACGATAACCTGAAGTTATCACTGTGGTACCGAGGTTTCACTCCCTGCACCAACAGTTGCCTGGGTGGTAGGGTGGGGAGCGGGGTTGAAATGTGCCCTCAGAAGGTCCTGTCATGGTGGCCCTGTGCCAGCTGGAGGGTCCCACTGGCTCCAATTGACCAGCAGGGAGAGGGGTTGCAAGTTGCAGGCGATGGGGGGTGCCTGCTGGAGCCCGTCCCCACAGCGCACGCTGTGACCTGCACCCCTGTGCTTGCCAAATCCGCCCCTTTTTTGCAGCTGGAACCAGGGAAGTACAAACCAGGGTCACACCAGAGTTGAAATTTAAGGTAATTGTCTATTTACACGTCGCAACGTGGTACCAGTGCAGCAGATGGCTTTTGCAAAGGGGGGGTCTGAGTCCCTCTTCACGTCTCAGCAGTCCCTTTCCACTGTTGTCCTCTGACATGCATCTGGGTGAACAAAACCCCGTGGAAATGAACATTTCCCCACTGTTGGGTGAAACCGGGCTGACGCTGCTCTGCCATGTGAGAGAAATTGTAGAGGTGCTTTTGGAGTTGCTCTGGATCAACTCCAGATCTGGATTTGCATTGGGTCCTTCCCGACGAGTTACAAATAAACCAAAGTAATGAGATCTGGCGTGGCTTGGCAGACTGTTAATAGGATATAGAGTCTTTCATTTCTGGGTCATTAATTCAAACCAGCCCAGATCAGTAGTGGCCACATTTTGTTGCAGTCTAATAGCTGTATAATAACCTCTCTGAGCAGAATTAGGGAGTCCATCACCACAATTTATGTTAATTATAATAACTTTTGTTGGCTGTCTCAGCAAAGAAACCCAGGAATGATTATGCCCCGAAGTGGGGGCTCCCTGGAGAAGTGTGGGCAGGTGGTAGCGCTTTCTGCAGCAGCCCAGTGCAGCCCCCGGGGCCGTTCCTCCGTCGCCGTTTACAAGGCGAAGCTCCCCAGCGTGCAGGGAGACCACCTGAGCAGTAAGCATCTCTGCAGCTATTAAAAACTGGGCTCCAGATGTAGCCTCCAGCTTAGAAAGTCCCCACAGCCCCTGCTTGACTGTTGGAAGTGTAGGATCGCTCTATATTTGCTTGCTTTCTTATATTCTTTCCAAAGCATCTGTTACTGGTGACTCACCGAGTCAGGACACCGGGCTGGCCGGGTCTGTGTTTGACCTAACAGGGATCTTTTTTTTTCTTTTTTTCTGTTTTTCTTTTTTCTTTTTTTTTTTTTTTTTACATTCTTATATTCTGAAATCCTCGAAGGAGACATTAGTGATATGCAGTGCACTTGTCTAGGATCTGTGCACACTTTTACCCCTAAGTTCACACATGCACTTGTATATGCTCACGCACATCCAGCATTTGTCTGCATTTTTGTAATGGCCCAGTAATTAAAAAACCCTTTGAATGATTTATAATTCCTTTGTGAGGAAGGAGGGCTATACTGCTTTTTTTTTTTTTTCTCTTTCTGTGTCAAATCCAGTTAGCTGGCCACCATGTCATTTCAAAAATTAACTAAAATAAGCTTTCTGTTTCCCTGGGAGGAATATTTTCATGTTTCTTTCTGGGTGTGGTCAGAATTTTTGGCAGCACTTTGCTGAACCAAAGTGTGTGTCTGACTAATGCAGCAAACAGGCTAGTACACCATGCCATTTGCAGAGATTATTCATTTCATACCACCAGATCGCATCATTTGTAATTTGTTGTAGCTATTCCAAAGAGCCCTGGAGCTTGATGCTAAGTCGACTTTACATGTAGATGCTTTCAACACAACGCAGAGGGGACTGAGAGGGGAGGGAGGAATGAGCTATGAAGCTCATGTATAAAATGAGGGTGGTGGAAAAGGCCACCACCCAAGTGTCAGGGGTCTATAAAGGAATTTATCTACAAGGACAGCTTTTCATCAGTGGATTGTCTGCAGCAGAGTCATTTGTCACAGCTGAGAGTTTTCACTTCATTGCATCACTAGCTATGCCACTCTGATTCTGCTTTTTAAAAATATTATTATTAAATTTATTGTTCTTTTAAAAGAGGGGCTGAGATCCTTTCTTTACTAAATGAACGAATAGAACAGCAAGCATCTGCTGGCTGACTTGCTAGTGTCCTGCTGGGTGACTCTAACTCACCCACCACAGTGTCTGCTAGGAAGGGTTGCATTTAGCACTTGTTCTTCTAGTTTTCCTGGTAAGGAGGCTTCGTTGTGGGTATCAGTTTGCACCATTATATCTGAGTTGTCTCCAGGTCTTGACCCCACCCCTTGTTCTTGCATTGCACGGTTGCTGGCTATCCATTGTGGACCCAGCCTTGAGCTTTAGCACCTGCAAGTGAGAATCAGAGAGCTGAAACATCATGGAAGAGCAGGAGTTAGACCCTGGGGACCATCTTTCGAACACAGAGAGATTTCAAGCCTTCTTGTTCCCCATAGGGCTTCATTCTTATTGCCTTAGCAATGCAATGGTGTTAATGAATAGTCTTGTGGCACAGGGGACTGTAGTTTTGAAGGCCAACTTTCCCAGGCAGACAGACACTTGGAAACTCTTTTAGTTGCTATGTGCAAGCAGTTTAAGCTGGACACAGAATAAAGCAGATCACTTGCAAACACTTCAAGCCCTGAGTGCTCAAGGTGCCATTGGAATAGCAACTGCACATATTATTTGGATAATACAGAGATTTACATGTGGCACTATGAATTGAGATAAATTTTGGAAGAGCATAACCAGGAGCTTAGAGGAGTTTGGAAACCAGTGGTAGTAAATAAAGTAGACAACTGAAAACCTAAGTGCCTATCAAAGCATGAGTGCTGCACGATGTATAGGTAGGTCTCAGCTCTGTTAACACAATCATCAACACGCCTGTGCCAGTGACAAAGGGAAATAAGCTCTTCAATGGACAAAAAGCTTAATGGGATTTGCAAAGCTATTGCAATTTATCGTGGAGGCTGCCATTCAGGTGCCACAGTCATGAGTATGAAATTACGTTATTATAGGGAACTTTCCTGCACAGTAAGAGCATAATTCTCTTGCAAAAGGATGATCAAAGTAGAAGACCAGTAGCTTAGCCCATGAGTATATGAAGAGCCCTGTGCTCATTTTTGGGAAGACTATGCTGATTTAGGTAGTCACAGGGGTGACTACCCCTCACCTTGGGGCAGCCCTGCTCCGTGTCTCTCTGCAGTTGTCCAGGGCAGGTGTGATGAAGGAGGCTGTGTCTGGCCCTGGCGTAGGTCCAAGCCAGGCAGAACAGCAGCCCTGCACTGGGCATGTATGAGGGGTCTCTGAGCAGAGCAGCATGAGGCAGAAGGTAGCCGTGAGAGTTGCACACAGAGATCATGAGATGCAACCGCTCAGATATAGCTGGAGCAAGGCTGAGGCTGGACTGATGAAAATCAGCATTGGTGGCTGCCTGGTCTTGTACTTCTTTCAGCAGCCATTTCCTAAGGGTACAGGAAGATCTGCCCTCCAGGACTCTCCAGGTTTTGGTCTGGCTTAGATTTAAGCCAATGAGATTGTAAGTGGGAAAAGGCTTGAGACAACCCTTGGGCTAATTTCTGAAGCAACCAGCAAGAAAGCTAATTGTATTGACTTTGGTGACAGTGTTGGTAATTTGCTCACTTATTCTCCAAGACCTGCACTGACATCGGCAACTCATGTCCCATGGGTAACGGAACAGCCATCCTGGGAGACAAACTTTTGGTGGCCACCAACAAATCCTGGCTTTCAGTCCTCAATTCTGCCATCTGGTGACATTACATAGCCAAATCCTTATGGGTGCCATGGGATTGCTCTGTATACAGCCTAAATGATGTGAAGGCGTATCTAGCTAGGTCAAGAGAGGCAACCCACAAAGCATAACACCCGTGTTCCAAGCCCTTCTCTTGACTGTAAAACACATTACCCTCAGTATATTGATCAATCCCCATTTAGGAAAGATGTATTATGGATGTCTTCCATGTTTCCTGCCAGCTCTTGTGCCAAACAGTTATTGTGTATCTCTCAAAAGATGGTGCATGGTAAGTGGAGGCAGGAGTGCTCAATGAGCTCTAAGGCACTTTGAGATCCTTAACTGACGTATTCTACAGAAATGGACTGTATCATTATTTGAGCACAGATTTGAAAATTGTTTCCTTGTACAAGTCTGCTGGCGTAGTCAGTTTGATTTTCCCTATCATTTAAAGGAGGAGACTAATTCCTTTATTCTGCCTACACCCCTGATTGGAATTCAAACCTTTATCAGAATCTTCCCTGAAGAAAACCATAAATGCCAGATTGTGAATTCTTTGCAAATGAAAGCAAGCTCTTTCTTTCATTTTATGTCTACCAGTGAGCTCTTTTGTAGACTGATTTCCTAAGGTGATTTCATTTATGCAACGGTGCTGTTCCTATGTGACTGTCAGCCCCTTCTTCATAGACTTGACCAGGTTGACTAGATTCTACCATATTTGACAGTGAGGCAGAAATCTCAAAGATCCTGCAAGTCTTGTGATAACGGGCAGCCGTGGAGATGAAGGAGACCCAAAGTGACGGCCTTTCTGAAAGGAAATCTTCTATATAGTGGAGCAATTATTTGATCGAACCTGCATAGCTCTATACAGCATAGTATGTGCTGCCTTCTGTCCAGGTTGTAACTGAGGGACATTGAAAGGATACAGATAGACGACAAGGGTGTGAGGATAGCGAGGAATCTAGAAGATGTTGGAGGAATTGAAGTCTTACAGCAGGGGTTAGTCATTGGAGCTCCAAGATGGGAACTGGATTTGCTGCGGTGCAAGGGGACAAAGGTGGGGGAAGGAAGGGACAGAGAATGCAAATCCCCAGGGAATGTCCTCCACGCTGCTGCACCTGGAACAACCTGTGCCTCTAACACTCTTTACGCTAATCTTCCACTCCTCATCTCCTCCCCACCAAGCAGCAACTGCCCATAGGCCCTGCCATTGAGTCAGAGTGCTATCTATTCACCTCTTGTTAGCACAGTTTGCTGTTTTCCAGACATCTCTGCCTAGCTACCATTGACAGCAAATCACTTGTACACCCTAGCCTGTAGACCATGGATATAGTTTTTTACCCTTCTTCAGGCAGACTGTGACGTTCATGAAGTCCTCTAGGTCCACATGCCTGCAAGAGGTCCTCTTTGTGCATGCCAGCAGTCTTCCTTCCTTGAAGAAAGAGGACACACCTCTCTGCACTGGGCCATCACGGTTATGTCTACACCGGCTGGTGCAAGCTGCCATAGGGCTGCTCTCAAGACCAGACTGGCCTACACTGCACGTGAGCCAGCAAGAACAGCAGCAGGTGTGGTCAGAACTCCTTCTCCGAAACGCTCCTGCCTGCACAGCGGTGCAGCACGGCAGTGCAGCGCGGGCAGGCTTGCACAGCCCACAGGTGGGCAGAGGGCCAGACCAGGGGACCTCCAGCCGATGCCCCTTCAGAAACATGGCTCCTGCCTGGGAGCTAATCCACTGAGTAGCTGCTGTTCCCAGTGCCCTTTACTGTTCCTTGTAAGGAAGTGCCTTAATTGAAATCCCATAGTTTAGTCTGGTAGGCTACTTTTTAAGTAGTAGCCGCTTAATTCAAGCTCCCTAATCAAATAACACTTGGGTCAAAGGCACTGCTAGAACATACTGGGCTGACGTAAGAGCCAAGAACTGCAGCGCAAATGGCAACCTCATGCTTGTTCATGTAACAAGGGCTCATTTTTGTCTTCCTGATTTCCTTTTCTTTCTGCTTTTTTTTTGTGGTTGGCTTGAAGGGTAATTTTGAAACTCAGTTGTCTTCTGGCACACTCACATAAGAATTTTCTGTTTGAAGTCTCTTAGAAAGAATTGCAGAGATGTGCTAATAATAAATAGGTGGTTTTTTGAAAAACAGGCTTGGCCTAAAACCAGAGAGATTTGCACGCTGTCAACAAGAAAAAGAAGTGCTTCAGATCTGAGACTCATTTCAATGTTTGTCATCTCACATCTGACTAGGTCTGAGTCTGGAATGAGAGCTTGATCTCACAGGAGGCTTCAGGGGTAAAACCCTGGGCAATGGCTTCAAGCTTTCACTGCTCACTATAGCCCTTGGTGTTTTGGAGCAGCATGAGGGCCCAAGCAGATGCTGTGATGTGATGTGATGTCTCACCCCAGCCGCCTGCCCTCTGCATGAGGCGGCCGTGAGCAATGCTGGAGCAAGGCGGGCGGCACGGGGAGCACACGTGCTGCCCGGGGCCCCAGCACTGAGTGCCTGTCCAGGCACACTGCCAGGGGCTGGAGCCCCTCTGTCCGCCTCCACTGTATCCTGCTTGACGCAAAAGATGCTGCAC
The DNA here is from genome assembly GCF_047370975.1 of Nipponia nippon. Taxonomy (NCBI): domain Eukaryota; kingdom Metazoa; phylum Chordata; class Aves; order Pelecaniformes; family Threskiornithidae; genus Nipponia; species Nipponia nippon. The sequence continues at coordinate 50,869,507 of NW_028262347.1, forward strand.
TGAGATGGCTGCTGGGGGCAACTGCTGAGCCTCCTGAAGCTGTTGCTGCTGCTTTTTGGAGGAACACATTACCAGAGTGATTTGCTTGTGAAATTATATTGTTGAGAGTGGTGTGCATATGCACATCGTACCACAAATGGGCACAGAAAATCACAGAAACCCTATCTGAAAAATATATGTTTGGGTTTTTTTCTGGTTTTCCACCCCTTCAGATTTTCGTGTTTTGTGGCCCAAGAAGTTGGCATCTTCCCATTTCAAACTATTGACAGCCAGAATACCTGTTCCTCCCCCTCTCTTATGCTCAAGTCCCCACCAACAGGTTTCTTGTGTTTCTCTCTTCCATTGCTCACACTGGTTGAGTTGCTGCTTACTTATCCTGGAATTACAAAATCCATACCTTTACTCACTGAAGCGGGTACCTAGCACAGTAAACACAGCACAATGAAGTCTTTCTTTTCTTTGTTATGGATAAAGAGAAATTAAAACAAGATAGACAGAGACAACACACGAGGAAAAGGCAATGACTGCTCCCTTAGCAAACAAGACACGCACACAGAGAAGGTGGGAAGTTTTCGCAATCTCTCTTCTCAGATGGCTCTTTGTGTCTTGCTTGCCTACAGTCTTTCCTCCCGCCAAGCAGGGGGTGCACCTTCTCTCCCCACAGCCCTGCATATGGACAGACCCTACGGACCCATGCAGACCATGCAGGGGAACGTGCTGGGCTCTAGCTGCCTGGTTGCTTGCACCTGCAGTGCCTGACCCTTTCCCCAGGTAAGCTGCAGGCTGCAGCAACTTTGCAAAGCCAAAGCACTTGTCCAGAGGCCTTTCCACTTTCAAGGGTCCTGCACCAACTTTGCCAATAATTTAGGACAGCATTTATACATGCCGGTGAAGATGTGAAGCTGCTGTGCACAAAGGCTTTTTATAGCACTTACTGCCTGTTCCCACATGCATTCAGCAAGGAGCCTGCCTGTGCTCCTTGTCACCGGGAAGGGAACACAGCAGTTTTGACAGCCTTATCAAGCAAGAAGCCGAAAGTTCGTGCTCCCATCCAGCTTTTGCAATGGTACAAGGAAAAAAGGTAGCTTATGGAAAAAATAACAATCATCAGGTGAGCCAGCCTGGCAAGCCGGCTACACCTCCCCAGGGACGTGGGCAGCAGAGGACACAATGACAAAAGAACAGGAAACCTTAGAAAAGCAAAGTTCACCCCACAGAGTAGCACCCCCACAGCATGTCTTCACAGTCAGGAGCAGACAGATGCAAGTGACTCCTCATCCCGAAGCCCTGCTACCATAATAGCATGTCGCTGTGCTCCCATCAGCCTAACATGTTGCAGTCAGTACTGTGCTAACACAGGAGTGATCCCGAGCTGGCTCGCACCCGTGGCACACTGGCAGAGGAGCGGGAGCCTGTCTGCACCTGCTCATCTGACACACTTGGGTTGGAGCAGGTGTGCAACCTCATACATGCCGGGACTGCTAGTGCATAGGCCTGTTCTCTTGTTCCATCGCTGCCTTTTTATTTACCTTCCCTCCTGACTCTGCTTTCATCCAGACTGGGCTGGTTTGGTCTCAGCATGCTGGTAGCAAAAGGTGCCACCCCTTGGTTGTGCCCATGGAGGTAGCAAGGGCCAAGAGAGGGCTCGAAGGGCCACCTGAGTGTTTGGAAAAAAAGCCCACATTGACTGTCTTGTACCTCACTTGTGGGGTGGTCTCTAGACTTTTCTATACAGTGGTCCTCACCACAACCAAATAAATAGTCCATATTGATTAAAAATAAACACAGGAGAGGGTGAGGATCACAACTGCTGTCTTGTAGGCTTGCTGATCTCTGGGAGAGTCTTGAAACGCGTGCTGCGTTTGAGAGACATGGGAATCCCAAGCTGGTGCTGCGTGCAGCAAGCCATGTCTCAGGGAAGGAGCTGGAACCCATCAGGGGTAACTGCTCAAACAAGAATCCCCTACTCATTCCTGAAACCTGCTGGCTGTGTGGAGAACAGGAATGTTTGCTATTACATTCACAATTATCCTCTCAGATAACACCATCAGTTATGCAAAATTGCAATAAACTTTTTTTCCCTTTAGGAAATCGGTAAAAACTGATGCTTTCACCAGGCAAGTTCCTCTATTTAAAGCTAGCGCTAGTAAGGCAAAGCAGGCTGCAGCCTGAAGCAGCAGCCTGCTCCAGGCCCCAAAACACCCCTCCTGCCTCTTACCCCAGCAAAGGTGGGGAGTGGTTTTCCAGCGCTGAGCTTTTCTCTAGCCCTGGGTACCATCCTGCCTATGTCCTGCCCAGCCCACAGCCAGGCTCTTGGCTGTGGCAGGCAGCGGGAGCATCCCCATCCTTCTCAGGAAGCCTGAGCCCTGTCCCCTTTTGGGGGTTCAACAGCTCCTACCCCACCTGCACCCATGGGGATGCTCAGGCATCCCCCACCCATTTCTCAATAGCTAAAGTTCCTTCCACTCCTGTACACAACATAAGTTATAAGCTCTGCCCATTAGTCAGTGAGGGTGTGCACCTCTTACGGTTGTGTGTGTGGTTTTCCAGTGAGCGCGTTGCAGCTCTGAGTACCCTCTGCAGCAGGTCTGCATGCCAGAAGCACTAAGAGAAGCGTTTGATGCTATAAACTTGCCATGTGCACTCATTCAGAGATCATCTTTACAGTCTGTCCCCATCTCGTATAATATGATGAGAAGTGTTTAACTGCCTCCCAGCCCAGCTGCAGCCCAGCTGCTGTGTTAGGAAGAGCAGTAAAGAGTGACGAGGTGGTATTTCTAAGACCGGTCTCCCCTGAAGCGTAGGGTCCTGTCTGCACAGGGCTTGTTTGGAGGAGTATGGGAGCTGCCATAAACACACTTTCCAAAAAACCATGCTCAGCCCTGCCCTACGGGGTGGAAAGGAGGCAGCAGCCCCCACCGGGTAGCAGAGGGGTCCCTGCTATGGTGGAAGGTGCTTGGGGTGATCACTGCAGCACAGAGCTGTGCCCCACACACAGCATGGGGCATCACTCTGTGCAGAGGGGCCACCCCGAGCACGGCCGCGTGGCACCTGGGGTGTCTCCGGGCAGCCACCCTGCAAGGTTCATGCTCCATGGGCCAGCTGGAGAGCCTGGGTGTAGGGATGTGGACGTGATGGAATGCTTTGCTCCTTTTCCTCCTGGGCGCATGCCCTCCCGGTGGGACCAGGAATGGCACCGAACTTGTCCCCGGCACACTCTCGGTGCTGGCAATTCAGCAAAAACTGAATGGTGTTGAAATTGCATCTGTTCCTGAAGATTTCGTCTTTCTTTTTAATTAGTACTGACTGTGAGCGTTGTTCAGTTTTTGGCAACCCAGTGAACTAGGTAGCACTGATGACAGTGGCCCTAACAACGTTTCCATTCCAAGAGGGCCAGGTATTGGGCAGCCAATGCCAAAAATGGGATGCAGATTTTCACCATCTGGCAGAGAGGCTACAGCAAAATCCTCAGCACCACTTCAATCCTGTTGGCTTTAAATGAAAGCAAGAAGAGACCAAAAATAATCCTAGAACCAGCTCTTTAGAGATGTGCAAGCGCCTAATAGGCTTTAAAATCTGTAAGCAGTGGGCATCTAAATACCTTCAATTTTCATTTGTTTCAAAAGAGATTACACACAAAAAATCCTTAAGAAATGCAGGCTTTCCTGATATAATTGCATCTCCTATGGTTTTGATTTTCCTTTCTCATATATGTCAGGGGCAGAGTTCAGTTGGGAAACCGTAGTTTAGCTGATCCTACAGCAAAACAGTCCATTTTTAGCACTTTGATGTCAGTATAACCATACCCAGTCTTTAGGGGTTTTGCTGCAATTACCAGCTTAAGATTGGTTATTGAAAATCTCTGCTTCTGAGACGCAACTCTGAATCTCGAGCTCGAATGTTCCTCCCGTCTTAACAGGTGGGTGCAAAAGTTGAAAACCCATCACGAGTACACAGACATAAAAATAGTAAGAGCATGAGTAGAGGTAAGTTCCTCGGTGCTCAAGTGATTTTTGAAAACGGCCCTTAAATTCGGCAGTGGATTTGAAGCTAAACTGAAAGGTCTGCTGCAACCTGAAGGGGGAAACTCTGTAGCCCACAGAGGTAAAGCTGTAAGGGCGTATATTGATGGCCCGAAGGTGGCGTGGGTCAGGAAGGGCAGCTCGCCCTGAGCTATGTCAAATCACTAAGACAGGTGTTCTAAAAAATTGCCCTTAAGTCCTAACTTATTTACGGTGCTGTTACTGCATGGTCGTATCTAATCCTGTTACAAAACATTCTGTGAAACACAATAAGAGATTTTGAACCTGATCGCGCGCGAGGTAAATTAAAAGAAAGGCTCTTAATATTTTGTTGTAAGAATGGTGTGTGATAATGCCTCCCGGCAGGAGCCTGCAAAGGAAGGGATCCGGGGGAGGACGAGTAATTGCAAGGGGAGGTGGCAGAAGGGCGCTGGGCAGCACGGGCATTGCCCATTCCTGCTGCCCTGTTGCCTGGCAGGTGGGGCAAGCACCATATAACTCCACCGTGGGCTTTTAAAAAAAACTTAGTAAAAACTAACCCAGGAGGCCCATCACACATTAGCCAAAGTAGTAAAAACCTCTGTAACTTACTGCTTCCTTCAGGTTATCAGGTCAGCCAAGCCTGGAGGAGGGTTGAGTAACACTAATGGCTTTTCATCATTAAGCCCTCTGACCATCTGAACTGCAGAACCATTTCAAGAGCTGCTAGGCAGGGAAGGGGTGGTCAAAGTGGGTGTTTTGGTCACGCAGAACAGCTAACCTGAGGCAGAAAGGCAAACCACTACCTGGAGGAACTCGTGATGAATTAGTGAAAGTAAGCCTAAAATACTGCCGATACTTAGTCCCTCATGCAGACTGCTGGAGCACAGCTGGAGTGCTGGATATCTGAAGGGGGTTTCTTCCCTTACCAGGTAGGTTTGGGCTGGTTGGATGCCCCCACTGCCCCTGCAACACCTGACATCTCCAACCCACCAGCGCTGCTCTGGCTGACGGCTTCACCCAAGCTGCGGAGAGCAGAGAGCACGTCACCAAACCGCAGCTCGTTCAGTCACTGTTGATGGTGACCTCGTTACCCAGCAGGCTGGGGCATTGCCAGCAAGGCCAAAATCCTGTCCCCAGGGCCTGTTGCTGAGCATGGCATTGCAGGGTGATATCTGCAAACCCAATAAACTGTGTGCCAAGTTTTATTTCTAACCACAGTGTCCCAGGGTCTTTAACGTCCAAGGATTTGGTCTATGTATCAAACAAATTCAGACCACACTGGGGAGGTGAAGGGCATTGCTTCACGTTTGGATCTCACTTCAAGCCAAAGGCAAACGGAAATGCAAAATGTGATGGACTGAAACAAGTGTGAACATGTGATTCTCTGTATGAAGAAAAGGAGAGGTTTGTAAGGGGGGGGGAGAAATGTGATGTGGCTTTACAAGGCTAGAAACCCTAAATATGTCCCAGGACAGGTACTGTCCTGAAGAGCAGCTGGCTGACTCTTCCCTGCCAGCACCTGCTAATGATCACACCCGGGCTTGCAGGCCAGGTCTGCCCTCCCTGACACAGCTGCCCCTCTGCTGAGGCTGCAATGAGCTAGAGTAGCATAGAGTAGCGGAGTAGCATAGCGTAGCGTAGCGTAGAATAGAATAGAATAGAATATTTCTGTTGGAAAGGACCTACAACGATCACCTGGTCCAACTGCCTGACCGCTTCAGGGCTGACCAAAAGTTACAACATATTTTTAAGGGCATTGTCCAAATGCCTCAAACACTGACAGGCTTGGGGCATCGACCACCTCTCCAGGAAGCCTGGTCCAGCATTTGACCACCCTCTCAGTAAAGAAATGCTTCCTACTGTCAAGTGAACCTCTCCTGGTGCAGCTTTAAACCATTCCCATGCATCCCATCACTGGATATCAGGGAGAAGAGCTCAGCACCTCCCTTTCCCCTTTGCCTCCTCAGGAAGCTGTTGAGGTTGCCCCTCAGCCTCCTTTTCTCCTAACTAGACAAGCCCACAGTCCTTAGCCACTCCTCACAGGACACGCCTTCCAGCCCTTTCACCAGCTTTGTTGCCCTCCTCTGGATGCATGCAAGGACCTTCACATCCTTCTTAAACTGTGGGGCCCAGAACTGCACACAGTACTCCAGGGGAGGCCGCACCAGCGCTGAGTACAGCAGGATGATCACCTCTTTTGACGGGCTGGTTATGCTGTGTTTGATGCACCCCAGGATGCGGTTTGCCCTCTGGGCTGCCAGGGCACTCTGCTGACTCGTACCGAGCCTGCTGTCGGCCAGCACCCCCAGATCCCTTTCTGCAGGGCCGCTCTCCCAATTTATACGTGTGCTCAGTGTTACTCCATCCCAGGCGCAGAATCCAGCATTTGAACTTGTTAAATTTCATCCCATTAATCATTGCCCAATGCTCCAATCTGCACAGATCCACACCCAGATCCGTCTGCCAGGCCTCTTGTTCTTCAAGAGAGTCAACAGCACCTCCCAGTGTGGTATCATCAGCAAACTTGCTAATGGTGCATTCAACTCCAGTCGATAAACATGTTGAACAGAACTGGCCCTAGAATTGAACCCTGAGGAACACCACTGGTGACCCATTGACAGTCAGTTTTACAATAGTCTGAGAGAGTATTTTCCTGTGTAAAATCACATTGAGAGCATTAATTTTCATCAAATATAGAAACCTTAGGAGAGATCACAATTTCTGCCATTAGTTGTTTGGACACTTTTTGATTATTTGATTATATGTGCTCTTACCAAACCTCTGCGGTGCATAGTTCATTATTTTACTTCCTTGCACTGATGTACAGCCTTGTGCAGTAAACGGTCTGCTAATATCAATTAAATTCTAGTAGGAGAGTAAGCTTCCTTGATGGTAAAATTAATGGCCACATCATGGAGCAAATGTGAAACAACTGCATGTAATAGTATTATTTTGGATTAGTGCTGCTACAACTAGCAGCAGATAGCCAAACGCTTTCAGTACTCAGAATTACAAAGCTTAACTATCTTCTTTGATTACAAAGCACAGGGTATGAAAAACAATAGCAAATATTATTAGCATTCAGAGTATGAGCATGTTGGGGGGTACCATCATTTTGAACTTAATTTTTCTTGGACAAAAAGTTTATAGAATTTCTATCAGCATTCACAAGGGCTCAAGGAAATGCAAATGAAACTATTTAACAGAAATTTGGCTCCTTTGGTTTCCTAATTCTCTCTGTGTGCATTTGTATGTATGTAGGAGAGAGGACATGTGAGTGCCCATTTTCTCCTCACAGTTACACTTCATTTATATTCATTTGGAGCAAACATTCTTCAAATGCAGTGAAGTGCACAAATCAGGTTTTGTTAAAAGCAGCTGTGGATAAATGTTTCAGTTTTGGGGAGATCAAGAAATTAACTGCGCTTTTCAAACTGTATGATAATAAGGTTTTAATAATCTCTGGTTTGCATGTGATGGAAAAGTTACAAACACTCAGCTGTGTCTGCCTGCAGTGCCTGTGAGAAAATGAAAATTAATAGTATTTAGCATTCACTTGAAAATGCATTTAGCAAAATCAAATGATACAAAGACTGGAAAGACTGAATGCACAGACTGAGTCTGCTTCAAAGGCTGTCTTCTAACTCCTGCAGGAAACACTGGGGGAGTCATTAATGTTTTAATTGCCAGAATAAAGCTAGAGAAAAATCTGCTCAGAAGTATCCAAAGTGATATTTTTTTTTTTTTTAAATTGTGGCAAGACACATATCCAGCACCTTTAGCCCAGAACCAGACCTGTCCTGGATTGCTGGCCCTGCCAAGGGAAGGGTTCCATCAATGCTTACACCTGGGGAAAGGACTTTTTTCTAGCGATGGGGGGCAATAGTACTCCTGTGCTTCCACAGGGTGGGATAAGGGACTGGGCACAATGCCTGCTTCTAACAGGGAACATATCTGATCGCTTTAAATCACCCCACTTGGGGGAGAAGGGAGCGAACAGCACGTCACATGGAAACTCAGTGCCGATTTTAGCCCGGACAATTACGTGGCCACTGTCGCTGGGTATGTCAGGCGGCGCTGGAACATTAAATTTGGGGGTGCCTTGCTGGTCACCACCCCTGCGGACTCCAGGGCTTCTGGCAGGGCAGCCGGAGCAGCCTCCTTGCCCCAGCAAGCTGGGTTTGTGCAGAAGTAGGAGTTGGCCTGCGTGTCCGGAGGGAAGTCTTACGAGCTGCGCAAGACTCAAAGAAGGTGTCGGGTTTATAGTTGTGAAATCTTTCCAGCGAACTAAGGAAGTTTCCTAAATGTTGGAATAATCTCTTGTTTCCTTTCGAGTCCTTGGGAACTGATGTTTTCTCTCTTTCACTCTGAGTGGAAATGCCCTCATTTGACAAATAAGTCTGCTGCAAACCCTCTTCCCCTCCATCAGGTGCCAGCAATTACGTACCTCTTGTTGTACGTCAGATGTGCGCATTGGGAAGCTGGAGCTGCAAAGCAAAAGCTGGGAATGAGCGTATCTGTATTTGCTTCTCAAGACTTTGCCTGGTTCCTGCAGGAAAATACAGTCTTGAAGCTGCATGCACAGCTCCCTTCCCTGTTCCCGTGTCAGCCCGAGCAAACCACATGGCCTCTGTATGTTATCCCTGGTCTGTAGGACAAGTATTAGAATAATTTTTTGTCTTGTGTGTTTAGATTAAGAATAAATAACAGCCTTTAGCCTGAAACCCATGCCCAAGTATAGGCTTCTTCACTTAAAAGCTTCTGTTTTTCCTGTGGTGGCATTGTATCAGATTTTTAACCCACTGGCTCCGCACAGCCTGGAAGAGAAGAAGCTAACGACATATGTCATGGCCCATGTTAAATCAAAGAGAAATCAGGATATATAGCTCCAAACTTAATTCCAGCTTCTGTTAAATCAGCATGGCCCCACTGTGCGATTACTAATACTTGGAGGTATTTGACTACAGCACTTCAGCATAGCTTCCCTGTGTCATCTGTTACAGTTATAACACTCATGCAATTTTCGAACAATAGCGATTGGGTGTGATTTGGCAGTTTGAACCTCAGGAAGCCATATATTTCCCCATGACACAATATTATCTAATATACTGGCTACCTTGGATTGCAGCAGCTCTGAAAGCTATCATAGGGGTTATGATTTAACACAAATAATAAAATCCATTTATTGCTTATTAGACATGAAGCAATAACATTTCTGGCATTCCACCTCCCTGCTCCTACCACGGTCTCTCCTGAAGCAGAGGGAACATGCCGTTTGAATTTAAGGCCCTTTGCCAGTGTTTTTAGAAGAACACTTTACACTGGTGGCGGTGCTCGATGTAGCTTGGTCCCTGCGCACCATGGCTTGGCACGCAGGCTTCTGCCCAAATGCATCTCCCACACTCCCCTGCTTTGTCTGCAGGCCTGTAGTAAAGGCTGGTGCTACGTGCTGCTCCCCATACTCGGCCGTGCAGGAGGCAGTGGGGAGGGGGCCGTGGGGCTGAGCAGGGCCCAGCCAGGGATGCAGCCCGTGCTGGGGAGCTGCAGGGCAGGAGAGGTGGGTGGCAGGCAGCTCACGGCTCGCTGGCTGGCATGCCTGCAAGAAAGCATCCTCTGGGGCGTTTGGGTCACGATGGTTATTAGGAGTGGCATAGACAGCAACTTGAATCTGGTCTGGAAGGCACCACCTCTTCTGGTAGAAAGCTCGTTTTAGGCACAGACACAGTTTGTGGTGTTGATAGTCTTTCTGTCCTCAGTAATTGAAATACAGCTGTTATTTACTGTAGAAAACCTTCAGGCGTGTCCTATGACTGCTATTAGAAATTAACTGAGGGTTTTAAAATCCTGTCTTTGAGGCTATTGCCTTCTCATTGCCCATTTTTCTTCCTGCATTTTTGAAGAACTCTTTCCATTTCATTTCCCTTCATTTCGTCACCTTTTATTTAATGGATATTATGTACCTGTTACGCAAAGCCAAATTATTTCCATGAATTCGGCATTAAATTGTTTCTTATGTTGAGAAAGAATCTGAGTGTGAGAAAGCCAACCAGCTAATGCACTCTGCTGTGTGGATGCCGCTGCGAGACAGATTCTGCTTTTGTTTACACTGACATAAACTGAGTTGTTTTATGACATCTGGTCACAGTATTCTGTATTTACATCAGATGTGAGGTCTGTTATCCTCTGAACTTCATCATAATGTCAAAGCAATAAGTTTTTGAAGAAAATCTTCATTTTTTAAAATAAAAAAGTATTTTGAAAATCATATCGGAATTAAAAAATATTTTATGTACTTAACAGCACTTTAACTTGAAGTACTTTCTTATTTAATATTCACAATGCCCATATGTTAGCTGCCAGCACTGCCTCTTTCCTGTTACCATGATCTTCTCCCAGCACATAAACTGTTCAGGATCTGATTTTCCTTTGAGTTTAACCCGTCAGATTTCCATTCACAGTGCCACACACAGTGTACATTTGAAATAGTGTAAAAGGTATTAATAATGTCTGAATCTACAAAGCAGAGCACAGAAAGAGAAAGGATAGAAGAGCAAAACAGAATTCTCCCTGTTGAAATTTAAGCAGCACAATGAGATTAATTCTCCAGCTCTTGCGAAAAGCGTCATGGGATCTTTAAAGACCACAGACAAACCGGGCCAAGATCTTTAAGTCCCTTCAAGACTAATGCTCCCTTCACACCATATAAACCATATAAAAGAACCACCGAGGGAAAGCCTCCCAACAATTTAAACAGCTGTGTAACACGTAACCTGACGCCGGGAGGGTTTATGTTTCCATGCACCCGGTGCATCCCCCTGATTAGTGCTGAATATTGTGCAGCGTGTTCCTGCCAAAGACAGGCGGCCGCGTGTCGCCGACAGTGCGTAACGGACAATGCGTGGTGGTGAGGCCACGCTAGTGGCAGCTGAGTGGGAAGAAGGCTTCGCCTTATTACGGCAGCCTCTTGAGCAGGTGTTTGTGACTGCCCACGCTGCTGCAGATGCGTTTAATGAGATTAACTCCCCACATGAGATCTCTTCAAAAGCAGTTGCTCAGGTGCTGGAGCATGTCCAAAGAAGGGCAACAAGGCTAGTGAAGGGTCTGGAGAACAAGTCTTATGAGGAGCGGCTGAGGGAGCTGGGGTTGTTTAGCCTGGAGAAGAGGAGGCTGAGGGGAGACCTTATCGCTCTCTACAACTACCTGAAAGGAGGGTGTAGCGAGGTGGTAGTTGGTCAGTCTCTTCTCCCAAGTAGCAAGCAATAGGACAAGAGGAAATGGCCTCAAGTTGTGCCAGGGGAGATTTAGATTGGATATTAGGAAAAATTTCTTCGTGGAGAGAGTGGTTAGGCTGCCCAGGGAAGTGGTACAATCGCAGTCCCTGGAAGTATTCAAAAAACATGTGGATGTGGTGCTTAGCGACATGGTTTAGAGGTGGACCAGGCAGTTAGGTTAACAGTTGGACTCAATGATCTCAGAGGTCCTTTCCAACCTTAATGATTCTATGATTCTAATTGTATTAATAGTCGCCTATATTCTCCCCTTAATGAGACGCGTCATCTGCTCAGGACTGAAATAGAGGTACACCAGCCCAGGCAGCCCCAGTGCCACTGACAGCAATGAAGCATTTCTCTGAAGGGCTCTTTGTTGGCAAAGTGAAGTGCCCTAAGTCGAGCCATTGGCCTTCCCCATCCCTACGCCAGGGCTGGACCCTGCCACAGAGCTCCTTGTACCTCTTGGGACATGGGCTCTCCTCGCCTCTGCAAGACAGATGTGGGAAATAGAAGCTTTTCCAGAGCTTAGAAGGGAAGCAGGGGTTTCCTCCTGCCCAGCAGCATGCTATGGGCAGCATGTCCTGTCTACAGGCTCCCTTGTCCAGGAGGGCAATTAATAGTTGTGGGCGATGCAGACACAACTCAATAGGTATTATTAACGAATCACCAACCTGAACAAAACCCAGATATGCCCAGCCTTCAGAGAGAAGGGGGAAACATAGTGTCATCATGAATGCAAAGAAAAATGGCAGTGCCAGATTGATAGGAAAATCACAACGAAACTGCGTGTCTCCAGATCAAAGGAAGGAAAGTGAGTGCAGAGAGAAATGAGCCCAGCAGCAGGGAGGAGGCAATGGCAGGGGAGTCCATCAGCCCACCCGCAGCTTGGACAGCTTGCACCAACCCTAGAGACAGAGTTTCTTGGATGTAAGTGTTGGATCTCAGAGTAACTAGCCCAAGAGCTTGTACATCAGAGGGAAAGCTATTCCTGATTCAGTCTTAATTAACACACAGGAGTTAATTCAAACAAAATGACAGTAGCTGAATATTGAATAATTAGAGACAACCATATAATTAGACTCACAAAGGGAAAATAAAACGCCGTAAAGTGACATGGTTCTGGTAAGCATTAAAAAAATAAGACGAACAGGTTAGTTTAAAAGGCTTTAAAATTAAAATTAAAATAAAATCCCTAGAAAGTCACCTACTCAAAACAGTTATGTAGTGTCAGAAGATATGCCTAGGGTTGAATAAAAGGGAACCAGACGGGGCAGAGGAATGCCAAGTGGCAAGATTTAAGAGGTAATTTGAGCCAGTCCTTCAGCATTTGGAAATCTGACCCTACTGAGGGCAATAAACAGGATTATAAATTATGGTAGGTGATAAATTAGCAGGAAATCAGAAGGATCAACATAGGCTTGAGAGAAATATATCTGAAAAAAAAGTAAAGATAAAAATATGTTTTATTAAGTCTATCAGAAGTGACAGTCATAGGAAAGAATTCACGGGGCTGTGAGAGCACCAGGGACCAAAGTAAGCAACTAAAGGAAAACAGGGGTATTTTTCGGAAGTAAAGTTATCTTTTGGTGCAAGTCTTTACCACTGATGATGTTTATCCTGTTCCTAAGGATGAAATGAAGCTGCTGAGGAAATATCTGAAACTGAAAAAGTTGTATGTTGTTACATTCAGATAGTATATCCAAGACTGGGAAGGTGCTCCACTCCTCAATGAGGCTGATGGGCTGAAAGAAAGCAAGCTTTTTGTGTGCCTGAGGACTTCAAGTGGCAAGTTTATCTGGTATTTGCCCACACACAGGGAAAAATCTGATGGTGATCACTAATTTCTGCATTTGTACCTCAGAACTGGTTGAAACTATCATTGAAACTAGAGCAGTAAGACATCTGGAAGCAGAATAAGTTGTCTGGATTTCTACAGGGATCTAATCAGGTCTCACCCTAAGCAGCTAAACAGTGAAAAAGTGAGTGTCAGAGCATTGTCATGAGCCAAATATTGTGCAGGAGGCAGAAAGCAGTGGGTAGGGCTAAAGGTTTATTTTCATTATAACAAAATGGTGAAAGGCAGAAGATCCTGTCATGGTGCCTGTGTGCCTACATTTATCAATGTTTTGGAAATCAGGGTGGGTTGTAAGGCAACAAAATTATAGGTGATTCAAAGAAGAAAGTAGAGAAAGATTAATTGAACACATGACATTCTTGGCAGGTGCTTGCCCAATCCTTTTTTAAAAGTTCCAGTGGTGCACACTTCATTGCCCGCCTTTGCCAGTCTGCTCTAGTGCTGCACAGTCCTTACTGTTGCAGAAATTTTCCTGATGAGTAACCTGTCTTCTTTGCTGTGATGCCTGACATAACTCTTTATCCAACCCCCAGCAGATGCTGAGAAGAGTTTAGTTCTTTCCTATGACTTATCTTTTGCATATTTAAAGAATTCTTTTTATGCTTAGTGACTTATGTGTGTCTAAGGACTCATCATGAGGTATTTAAGGACTCATCATCTCCCACTGGAGTCTCCTCCAGTCAAATTCCTTCAACCCTTCTCACTACCAACCCCCAGAGGACACATCCTTCCCGAATCACTGAGACCTAAATGGGACACAACCTCACCAGCACCACATATAGCAAAAGAATTACATCATATTTCATGGACTGGTCATTTTTATCCATCATAACACAGCTGTTGCCTATTTTGTGTCTGAATTCTTGACTAGTAGTGAATTTGCAAACTATTATACCCCCAAGCTGCATTACCCTGCATTAATTGGTCATTCCCTTCCTATGTTTCTGGAGTTTGCTATTCCTATTTAATTATTAAAACTTTAAATTTATCCTTTTTCAGTTGCACCCTATTTCTTCCAAGCCATTTCTTCAATTTGTCAAGATCATTCTACCTTCTCATCTTGTCCTCTGTCATCACTGCAGCTTCTCCCAATTTAGTCATTCATGTAATTAAAAAGCATATGTCTGCTCTCTCATGTAAGTAACTGTTGAAAATCTTAAACAGTGCTGGACACAGTACAGACACCGCTGAACCTCAGCAGATAGTTTTTGCGAATTTGAGAATGAGCTGTTGATCACTACTCTCTGAGGACATGGTTTTAACCAGTTATGGTGCTTCCTAACACTTATCTATTCCTTTTTTCCATGCTTATGGGAATGTCATGCAAGTCATGATGAAAGCCTTAATAAACTAAAGATATGTGCCATTAACTTCCTCCTTCTAACCAACAAGACCTGTTGCCCTGCCACAGAGAGTAAATTATATGTTTGACATTACAGATCCTTGTTAGGTGTCATTCATCTGTTTTTTATCTCCCATATGCCCCAAATTGTTTGATTTCTTGCTCCAGCATTTTTCTATGAGTTGAAAAAAAGCTGATTGCCTTGTAATTCCTCTGTTCCCTTATAACGATGAGAACTATATTGACCTTTTTTTAGGCTGGTGATTTATCCAAGTTTGCCCCTGACACTCAATTCTAGCTGTCCCCCTCATTGGGATAGATTATGCTTTTGACCTTACTGTAACGTTCAGGGACTCTCCACTTTCCCTCAATCCTTTCTCTCTTACATTTGTTTTCTCTGTTGATCTTGTCTGCTAGATCTCTGAGAATTTTGAGGACTGCTTTCTTAAGCCCACTCTCTTTATTTTGGTCTTTTCTTTTTCTGCTTTTTCTGGGAGTTATAGGCTATGTCATATCACGGTGACACTTGTACAGGTCACCTTCACTTCCATGTTCTTACACAGAACCCAGTGAGGATGATCCTCTCTTCCAGTTGCTTTCTCCAGTCTCTGCATTAACAATGCTGCTCACGATGCTTCCCAAGATCTTGTGGACTATTTCTACCCTGCTATTTTTCTCTTCTAGCAAATGCTTGTGTAGGAGTTAATCTCATTAATAGCAAGTCTTGTGTTTTGGGTGGTTCTACTAGTTGCTGAGAAAAAGTTGCATTCATCTGATCTTCCTGCTATTGCAAAATCCTGGCTGTGAAAGTATAAGGGAGATCTGGACTGTTTACGTTAGGTAGAAGATGTGGATAGTTCTTTCTCCCTTCTAATAATAGATTCCTGACATGTAAAAGACAAGAAATTTGAGATGGATAAAAGGAAGCCTTTTCTTCCACAGACTTATCATTCAACAATTCATTGCCATGGGAACTCTTTTTAGCTGAGACGTAAGATTCAAAAAGCCACATGGGCCACAGAGTACATTTCCAGATAGCATGTGTACTGCAAACAGTGTCGAAGAAAGATGCTAAATCTCATTCTCCAAAACACATGCCAGACTAACAATAAAGTGCCAGAGTGACTCATGAGGTGCATAAGTGGCTTACCCTCCCAAGACGAGCAATTTTATGCAGGAGCTAAGGAAGCTTTCTGAGTCCCAAATCAACTCTGCCACGTGTGGCACGTTTCTGACCACCAGTGGTATCAGGGCAATGCAGGTGGGCTGTTCCTCCCAACCTGAGCACAGCTGCATTTACCTCTGCACCCACTTACAGCTCTTACACCTTCCCCTGAAGCATTTGCTGCCAGCATTTATGGAGGACACGACAAGGTTTCCAGACTGAACCAGAGCAGGGGCTGCTTCCCTGTTCTTAAACTTCAATAATATTTTGGCAGCAGTTTCCAAACTTTTTTACTTACAATCCCACTTCCCGTGTCACTCATCTACTTCTGTTTGCCGTTCTGGACTTGGAAGCCCTTCTGCGGAAACTGCTGCTTTATGGCATCATGTGCTCCCCACATTCCCTTCCTTCGCATCCACATCTTCCTTGCACTCCTACCTCGCCTTGCCGCTCACATCCCTCCCCTCTCTGCAGGTCTCTGGCTGCTCCCTTCCTCTGTTCCCCTCCTGCAGATGCTTAATTTCTGCTTGCTTGAGGTACCCCTGAAAGTCTTGCTGCATTTTCAAAGTCCCTCCAGACTTTCCTTTGCCCTGGTCCCACATCCCTGAGTGTGTACTCCCAAACTGCCCAACTCCGCTTTGGCATCACATTATGTCACGAGTGACAAAACTTGCTCATGATGGTTCTCAGACTTCATGGGGTGAAGAAGTCCATGTCACCAGAAGCTGGGATTTTCCTAGCTTGTTTTATTGAAGAAAATTGCAGGGAACGAAGAAGCAAGGTGGGACGCGGACAGTTAAATTTGATCATTTATTAGGAATGGTGCTGTAGTGTAAGGAGCCCATAAAGCATATACATAAGAGCAGTAAAAAGTAAGGGGCTGCAGCTTCCTAAAGGAAACTTTATTAAATTTGAAAGTGAGCGATAAGGGTGTTAAGATAGGATAGTTCTCAGTAGAGTCTTCATCTTTTTTAACAGAAAAGGGCTTTTTGTCCCGCAGTGAGTGACTTATATCTGCAGGACTGGATCTAGGTGCAAGTGGTTTCTTCCCAAGTGGGACCATGCCAGCTGCGGGGGCAGGAGTGGTGCCTATAAATTCCCTTGCCCCTACCCCCTCACTAGGTCTGCCTCTGCACAAACTAACAATTTGGTTTCAGAGAAAGGAAGGAATGGGATTATTTAGAAAATAGCGTAGAGAAAGAAAGCTTGCAATACATTAAAAAATGCTTTTGCTGGCTCTGTTCTTGAAGAAGAGATTTTTCCTGACTTAGAAACACCTACAATGGCAACGAAGACAAATCTCCCAGAAAATTACTGGAAAAAATGTGTAAGGAAGAGGCTGATTAATTTCCAAAGTCGTTTTCTGTGAGATTTGTCTTCATTGTCACTGAAGGTGTTTCTAAGAAAGAGTCTGATTTATTTCCAAAGTTGAGACTGCCCTTGTTTAGAGAGAAAATCATGTTTGCCATGTTTCCACTCTGGTGATTTACTTTTTTCACTTTGGGCATAAGCCAGAAGGTTTTACAGCTTGAGAAAGGATCTTCCATCTTCCTAGGAAGTTAAATCATTGGCACTGCTTCAGCATTTGTGTATAAAGGAGATTAACATCATATTGACGTATAAGGTTGAACGAACCACAAAACAGATGTTTGGATAGTCAACTGAACACTGAACCCAATGGAAAAATTCCATTTTGATCAGTTTGAGGTAGGCCTAGTCGTCTTGTGGCTGTGCAGGATACTAAAATCTGGACTATATAAATGAAACACTCGTTAAAAAAAACAGTTCCTGGAGAAACACAACTGCTTCAGGCTTCTTATTTTATTTTTTTAAACTGCAATAATCTCCAGTATGGATGGTCTAGCCCAAGTGGAATACATTAACATCAGTTATTTTAATAATTATGGATTTTCAGATGATAGCCATCTCCTAATCACAGCTGGTCCCCATCTAAAATATTCCTGGTGCCATGATGTTATCTTTTTGGTGAATTTTCACAGAGGTTGCTCCGGGAATGAGGGTCGAGGGCCAATGGGTCCTGCTGTGGAGAGGTGGTTCATCACTGAGTGTTTACTTCATTCCCAGAGAGCACTATGAGGGATCTCAGTTAGGGCAGTGGATAAGGACTGGGGTTAACTACAACCAGTCTTTACCATTCACACACATGACGAGCCATAAAGCAGGCCTGGACTGCTCATCCCCACAGCACAGTCATGCCTTCAGGTCGTTACAGCCAAGCAGCATAATTAGCTGCTGCTGCTGCAGATATAATTTCCCTTTCTTAGGCTCACTGCGCTTTATTGGCTTTTTCAGCCAGGTATTCTAATACTTACCATCTTTACGGTATACGGCAAATTTCCATCCTTTCCATGCTAGTCTCTTTACCAAGCGGTAGCAATGAAAATCTCATTGGCTTTTTCTTACCTGAAAGGGGATTACAGCACTGACTTTTTTTATCTCACTTAAGGGGCAAAGGGGAAAGAATGGCCCCTCTACCATGTTATTAAGGCCTTTGTTTTAAGCACGCTTATTATTGCTCACTTTCTGTAACATAAGGAGTTCATTTGTTGGACCAGCAAGAGCAGTGCTGAGGTAAACAGACCTGTAGTGTGCATTGGCCCTCATACACTGTAAACATTAGACACTTGGGTCCAGCCCTTGCTCAGAGCCCATGTAGGGATGGTCAAGGATGCCACTACATCTGCCACTCTTTCAGCCAGATTTTCTCAGGTAACTGGTGAGAAACAGAGAACCAGCAAGTGTCGGTTTTGTTTACCAAGAATTTTTCGAATATGCAGTACTGCGAATGCCAGCATGTCTCCAATTACATCATGGGCAGGTTGTGTTTGTTATAGGAAGCCTGGAGGTGAATCTGACCTTTAATCATCACTAAACTGGGTAATGGAAAAAGCCTAAATTAAGACTCTTAAAGGAGCAAGAGAGGTGGGTTTTTTTTTGTAATTTGACCTGACAATATCTGTATAAGCAGAGGAAACACATGATACAAGTTGCGATTTTTTATTAAGCCTCCGAGTGTTAGCACCAGCATAAAAAGAAATGATGCTTTTGAAGTACCTCAATAGATTGAGATATTTATTTAGACAAAGAATGTGGGTTGCAAGATGGGGAGCTGGTCAAAAGAGAGTCTGCCTCTTCTGACAGTGCTGGCTCCAAGTTCTGCTTTGATTGAGGATGTTCATTTGAGGCCTTTCCTTCAGCTACAAAATTTGCACATATCTTGACCCTCATTGATCTCTGAGATACTCTTAGGCTCACACCAGGAGATACTCTTAGGCTTACACCAGAGACAAAGGTGGACCCAGTGTGTGCGGAATTCTCTATGAACATTATTTACTTTTCTTCTTTCTGTTACTCCCTTTAGGTTGAGATTAATCTCCCTTGACTTCAGGTGGTTTAGATTAAGCTACTTATCTGCTACAGTCAATAGAAGGAGAAAGACACGAACCGTAAGGTGTAATTCATGTCACTTATCGTAAGTTTCATTTCTCACCACCCTAAATGCAGTCTCTGGAAGTGACTTGCCCTCTTCACTGACCTTGGACACAGCATAGACCCATGAATCTGATTAGATGACTTAAGGTAAATTTGATCAAGGATCATGCTAGTGTCCATGATGACTTCACACTTTCTTTTCCCCAAAAGTCAGAGAGCTGAAAATGAGACAAACACTGCCAGTGGCATCCAAGGTACCCAAAGAAAAGCTCAGTCTGTAAGCCTCATAAAGGCAATTCATTTTTGCATTTTCGCCTCCGTTTGTGCCCTTCTCCTTTGAGCTCTGTCAAATTTTATTCTTTATATTTCATGTCTCTCTTAATTTTCTGAAATAAATACCTGACACTGGGCTGCAGGTCTGCCATGGTTTCATGATAAGTGAGCCCTGCTTAAAAAATCAATTTCGTCATCATCTAATTTTGGTTTCTACTGTCATTTTTGTCTTTCGCCACTTCAAACACTTTAGCAAGTATGCGTGTTATCCCAGCAAATATTTATTTTAGGTCCTAACTGGAAAAGCTCCTTTCCATTCCAGGGATATTTTGAAAGTCTGGAGGTGAGTCTGGGCATGTCTACATGGATGGGCCCAGACAAGTACGCTCATCTGCCGTGCTCTGAGCTGATCGAATGAGAGCCAGTTCTGGTCTAGAAACCATCGAGCCATGTTCCTGCAGCTCTGTGCCCAAGCTAACATGCCCTGCAGAGGAGACCACATCTGTCTGCACCCATCTGTGTAGACATGCCCTATGCATATAAAGCACTTAATTTTGTTTCTCTCCCTCTCGTTGGTTGTTTCTTCTGATGCACAAACATAGGCATGTACACAGACATGTGTGTGCACGCTCTCATTTTGTCTACCTATTACAATCTACAGGGCTCAAGTGGCACCAAAATATCACAGGAATTATTTTTTCACAAATAACAAATACCCCCTTTTGAGTGAAAAAGCAATTGAAATACAGCCTATATCCTCTCTTTGTGAAATGTTATACTGGCAGATAAACTAGATGACCTGACAATGCCTTCCATCTCTAATTTATGATTTGTGATGTAGGCGAAATTAATTGAAAGCCTGGCACTTGCAAACTCTTTACTCCAGGCAATACACTCCAGAAGGAATTAACAAAAGAGAAGTGTTAGTTCAAAAGGCAATCCTTTCCAGCTACATCTGCATTTAAGGTTCACTCTGCGAACTCACAGACTGCACTGAAATGAGCAAAGGGAATAGAGATCCTGAATTTACCCATGTGCAAACAGCATCTTGCTCTGCAGATGCAGACTATGGCCTGAAACCAACTAACAGGTTTTCTTACAGCCCTTGCTGCTCCCGAATCCTTGGAGGAATTCTGGCTGGTGCAGACTTCCTCCTGGAGCATTAGCAAAAAGCAAGCTGGAGCAGCAGTCTCATGCTACCTTCAAAGAGCGCTCCCCTCGCCCCGAGCGCAGAGCCAGTCCTCCTGATGCTGGTGTTCGCATGCCTCTCCTCCCCAACCGGCTGCGGTTAATGTCCCTTGGAAGACCCCAGGTGTTCTGGGTGCCTGATGCTTATGACTGTGGACAGCTGTTTTGTGGAACACAACCGGGATGGAAAAAGTCCCGTATCCTTTTCCCCCTTTTCTCGCATTAGTGGAAAAAGAGCCTTCAGTAGTGCTTGAGAAATTACTTTTGCACACATAGACTGTGGAGGGCGCATACTGATATGTGAAGTGGATGTCTATGGATATATTTCTGTGGTTTTGGCTAAACAAATGTAATGGATGCCTTCATTACTAGAAGTCTACTGCAATAGCCAGCGGTGTATTTACCCACTTTTGCTTGCAGTGACCACTGAATCGCTTCCTCATCTTGTAGCATTTAAACAAGCATTACTCCATTCATACTGGTGGAGGTGCCTCTGTTTCTAAGGGCCTGTCTACAAGGGGAAGCTAGTGTGCATTAAAATAGGGTATGAATTTACAGTGCTCTTAGGGTATCCGCACTTGATAGAAAAGCTAAAAGGATGGAAAAAGTGAAATTATGCCTGGTGGAAAGGCTTGTTTAGCTAAATCTGGTCTAACTGTGGATAATGCCTTATTCAGATGGCAATTTTGGTCACCTGGCAGATGTTCATGTAAGTTCATATAGCTTTTGAATAATTATTCCACAGCTTCTCATCCCATTTTTGAGGCATGATTTCCACTCTCTCCAGTCACTGTTTTTCTTGGCCTTTTTCCAGATGTGAGTTATTTGATAAAATCCTGTTCAAATGTAGAGTTTCTGCAGCTGTAATCACTTTTGGCAGCCTGCCCAATAAGATAAGCTGATCTCCAAATATTAAAAAGATTGGACTGATACAAAGCTTTACTCCATCATCCTTGAAAAACAAACAATACTCTCCACTCCATGAAGAGCTGTTCTTGGAAAACGAAGATCTGATTTTTAACACAGAAAGCTGAAGGCAGTAATAACAGCCTTGCTGAGTTTCTCTTCATAACATCAGTGATGCCATGACTCTGTACTTTTGAAGCAAAAGAGCCCTTTAAGCTATTAGTAGGCCTTGTAACTACTTCTGTACAAAGACAGAGATTGAGTAGATGTATACTGGTATTTGTACGTCACTCCAGCACTTCTTTGGCAGTGTTATTAGTATCTGCAACATCCAGACTTTCCTTTCCAAAGCTGCTGCCTTCCTGAATGTGCACATAAAAAGGCTAAAAAGGGAGCCTTAGGCTCACACTTACTCAGCAGTGTTATGCTGGAAATTCAGTGGGCTTCAATGGTCATACTGACATTGATGATAAAGAATCAGGTAGTCTTACCATGATAACTATTTTGTGTAATGACAGAACCATTCAGGCTGCAGGGAATCTCAGGAGGTCTCTAGTCCAACTCTCTGCTCAAAGCAGGGTTATGTCTGAGATTGAATCAGGTTGCTCAGGGTTTCATCCACCTGGGACCTTAAAACCTCCAAGGATGGAGACTGCACAGTCTCTCTGAGCAACCATTGCTTGACTGTCTTGTTGGAGAAAGAGTTTCTCCCTATATCCAGTCTTTGCACTGTAGCTCAATCATGAGTTCCCCGCTGACTCAAGCCAGTTTCCTGATACAGCTGCTTGTTTTCCTGCACACTAGGATGGTTTTGTGCTTGGAAGAAGTTGTCAGCAAAGACTTGCCAGGTTTCCTGAGCTTTTTTGCCCTTCAGAACTGGTTCCTATGGGATCCAGCCTACCCATTCTCTGAAGAAACTGAAGTCTCTGCTCTCCTGAAGTCCACGGTCTGTAGTCTGCTACTTGTTTTCCTCACTCTCTTCAATATCTTTAAGTCCACTATTTCAGGGTCTCCGCAACCAAGTCTGCCATTGATTATCACTCCCCCAACCAGTGTGAATGTTTTGTGAATAGCAGGTCCAGGGTGTGTCTGTGTGTGATCCTAGGTTGTCTTATCTAGTACCTGTGTCAAGCAGTTGGCCCTGACATCTTCCAGAAACCTCCTGGCTTGCCTGCATCCCTCTCTAGTGCTCTTCCAGCATACATCGGGGATGTTAACATCTCCCATAAGAGACAGTGTGTGATCCAGAAACATCTTCAAGTTGTTTAAAGAAGACTTCATCTTCTTCCTCACCCCGATTAAGTGGTCTTTAACAAACTCCCACCAGACTGTCACCATTACTGATTACTCACCCTTCTCCTGACCCACAAGCTCTCACCCAGCTTACTGTCTGGCCTATTGAGAAGCTCCATATATCAGAGCTGCTCTGTCACATATAGGCATCCACACCCCCTTGTCTCCCTGCCTGTCTTTCCTGAAGACCTGGTATCCACCCATCACACCCATCCGGTTGTGTGAGCTGTCCCAACACGTCCCAGTTACTCTAATGATGTTGTAGTTCCTCTTCACCAGAAGAACTTCAATCAGATTGAGGAGACACAACCTGGGCCCCCATGCCCTTAGCCAGCACCCCAAAATCCATGTAGTCTCTCCTGATATGCTTGAAGTCCCTGGCAGTAACATTGGTGCCCCTGTAGAAGAGCAGCTAGGGTAATAATCTGAGGCCAGAAAACCCTTGGTCATCTCTGCAGTGTCCCAGACCCAAGCACAGGTCAGGTTGGCAGGCAGAGACTTCTGTCTCCTGCAGCAGGGTGTCTCCAGGAACTATTGATCTCCTGTTCCTCTCCATGCAGATGCTTGGTTGAGGGCCAGCTGGCCATGACACCTCCCTGAAGGGAGGTCATCTCCCCCTGGTCCCACGGCAATGCACTGCTTCTGTAATTGTAGAACCACAGGCCAAGAAAAACTCTTATATAGGATGCCTGAAATGGTCTAGCCTTCCCAATCTTGCAAGCTTCCATCCATCAGCCCTCTGTGGGCTGTGTCCAGCTCTCCTTCCCAAACACAGGGTTTGGGCTCCTGGCTCTGCAGGGTTTCTGCAAAGAGTCTTTCAGTCTCTTCCTGCTCATCCTCCCAGATGGTGTGTGCCCACTCACCTCCTCCTGGCACTTCTCCTTGCAGGCCCATGAGGCACATGGCCCATTCCCTCACCCAAGACTGCCCTTATATCAAGAGTTTCTGTGAAATATCCTTTTCTTCTGACTGAAAATCTTGTCCAGATGGGAAAAGAGAAATTTGGCCAGATGTCAAACAGCCCAGTCAGAGCAGAAACAGCACTCAGTGCATAAGCAGTAAGTTGGATGTACCCAAGAAAGATGAAAGATCCCAACAACCTTCTCTGTCCCGCAACGTGCAGCGTGGAGCAGCCTTGGGGTCCTTAGTGCCACAAGCACTGCAGGTGGTAAATGGAGCCCAGATCAACCTTCCCAGCGGACCCTGGGCTGGGGGAGGGGCTATGGCAGCTCAGTGCTGCAGAAGTGGGGCACAGCCCCTCTGCGGGGAGAGGGGAGAGCTGTTTGCACACGCTATCAGTGTGCCAGCCCTGACAGGGGCTTGGAGATGCTGGGACAGGAAAGCACACGGTACACTGTAGCAGGACATGGCATGCTCCATGGCAGTGGGAAAACTAGAGAAGGACTTCTGCAGCCTGGCACCCTGCCAGATAAAGGATCCCTGATTTTCCCAGTGCAGCAGACCCTCTCCTGCTGGAGTATCTTAACATGATCTTGTCTTTCTTGCCCTTTGCACGAGAAACACTGGTATGAAGTTGTCCAAGTGTGTGAGTCCATTGGCCTGCCTCTGCACAGAGGGTGCCAGCAGGCTAGCACCAGTGGTGGGACAGGCAGGAAAGCAGTCGCACATTTGCAGTGGCGGCACTTGCGCTCAGGGAAACAGGGAGCTGAGATCCTTGTGGGGGATGTCAGGCAGAGGTTTGCACTTCCAGTGCAAGCCTGGAGAGCCCAAAAAAGATCGACAGCAGGGACAGCTCAACCTCAGCAGCCCAAGAGGCACTGGTAGGACTCCAGTGTCTCCAATCTGGGGGTGCCTGCAGGGAGGTGAAGCCTCCTCCAGACCCTGGGCCATGCACAGAGCCTGCCTGGGCTGGCGATGGTTTCTAAAACTCCAGTGAAGGGTATCACGAGGGCTAGAGATAGCCATAAAAGTTGCATCTGCAACCCTGAGGGGATTTCTAGCTGTCAAGGTAAAAAGATGAGAACAATTCAAACCAGTGGGATAGAAAGGGGAAAAATTAATATATAAAGCCACTAATGTGATTTTTTTTTAACTTTATATATCATTTATTTTACACACTTCTCCATCAGTGATGGAAATGCCATCAATGCCTTCAAGCAATGTGGAATTTCCTTCTAATGAACCCCCTCCCTGACCTCTGTCTCCAGAGAGATGAAATGTCACGGCCTGAAATCAAGTAAGCAATTCTAATAATTATCTGCCACTTATAGTGCCTCTTTCCTGCACAGCGTAGAAGCACCCCATCAGCTTCATCCTACAGCTGGGGAAACTGGAGGAGAGCAAGTTAAGCAATTTCTCTGGGTCTCACAAGAACTGGAGGGTAAGTGTCCTGTCTTTCCAGCCAGCCCTTGTCCTTCAGACCACGCTGCTTCCATCAATGATTTGGTAGTGAAATCATGGCACTGGTATGCCTAAATCCTCTACGGTCTTCACTTTTTTTAGCTATTGTAAACACCAAATCATTATCCTGGTTATCTTAGCTGAGACGGTGGACAAAGACAAGCGCTTAGAAGGAAAGAAAATAACAGGGGTGCATAGTGTGGCTTCAAGAAATCACTTAATGACAGGATGTGGAGAAACTCAAAGACAAAAATATCAGAAGGAATGACAAGAATGGTGCCACAGTAAAGAGCGGCTAAAATGCAGGGAGCCAAGCGAAGCCCTAAAAAGGCAGGCTTGGAGAGAGCTAATATAGCATCTCACAGGACATTGTTGTGTGCCACGCACTAGAGAGATTAAATGACAGAGGTGTTACCCTGACGTCAGAAGAGAAGTGGGACGAAGGACGGGTGGGAGCACGAAAAGGTGAGAAAGAGCAAGTGTATCGTACCCGGACTCCTCGCTGCAAGTGTTTTTTTCACAGTTTGTGGTAATCTGCTACCAAAGAGATCAGCATAAACTGCACGATGGCTGTGTTTTAGGTGCACACATGACGACTGTCCAAGGAGCAAGTGCTGCTGCCCTTTACATTCACCCGTAGCATACGCATTGCTAGGTTCTTCAAGTAAACAAGCTCTGAATCGGAGGATATAGATTGCATGGGAGAATCTTACCCTCTAGTATCAGCCCATCTCCGGTCCAAACCCCACAAGAGTCCTGAGGCCCCTAGTGGGAACTAAAATTAGAAAACCTGCGACAAAAATAGACTTCTGTTTCTTTTAATAGCCTGGTTTTATTTTGAGATACCCCTCAGGGATTGCCCCACTGAAACCTGATCTGAAGCCAAATCTTTGACTACAAAACTTGTCTTATTTGTGCAGATGGTTTAGCAGACTAATTTTTATTATCATTAAAAAATGATTGCACAAAAAATTAGCTGATGTGTTCTGAAGATGCTGGAAAAGTGGGGTGCTCAGGCTGTTATCAGTGAAGGAGAAGGCAATTTCTCTCCTCCCCAGTGCACACAGTGACAGCAGGTCCTGCCACATCCATGCAGTGCTGAACTGAGATTATATGCCCTGTGTCAGAATCTACTTGCCGGTGTCTCAAGGAAACCTCGGGGAGGTATAATGCTACACTGAAAGCTGGGTAGATCCTGGACTGCTGAGGATTTATTTCCCACATTCTGACTAGCACAAGTCTAAGGGTTAAATAATAATGCTCTTTGTTTAAATGAACCTGATATGCTTTAATGGAATTTTTTCAGCTCCTCTGTTATTGAAGTTGCAGTGTATTACTGAGCCTTCGTGTCCCAAATTTACGCAGATGCAATTCTGGCCACAAGCCAAGTCATAAGATGGCAAAACATAAGCCTCGAGAGCAGCAGGCTTAGGAAAATATACCATTTACAACCCCTGCCATGAAATACTTTCAAAGGCCTAATTTTAGACATACGCACTGGAATCAAATAGCAAAGGGATCAGTGGTGTGAGGACTGGAGGATTTTTTATTCAAATGTCAATTATAATTAACCTAGAGCACGATGATATTCTCCTGTCCTGGAGCATTCATGGTGGCATGTAACACCATGCTTGGAAGCTGGCAGGATGTCCTGAGAAAGACATTCCTTGCCTCGGGCAACAAAACCGCCAAACGTTTCTGCAACGCTTGTCCGTGAAGGCTTGCTTTGGTGTCTGTCCATCGGGGCTGGCCTCGGGCACAAGCAGACCAACCAGCTTCCCTCGGCCCTTCCCACCACCCTCCTCATTGCTGCAAGGCCACCCTGGGGGCATGTTCCTGCACCACCACCCATGCCATCATCTTCCTTTCTCATATTGCATAATTGCAAATCCCCTGTGCTCAGGGAGGAGCAATCGCTCTCAGGGAGCAAAGGGAGCAAAAGCTCCCAGTGCTTGGGCTCCAGGAGGCACAGAGAAATCAGGAGGCAGTGTCAGCCCTCTCCCACGGGAATGGCCTCACCACCCACATCCCTGGTCCTGTGGGATGCCACATACTGATGCTGTGGTCACTCCTGGGACTCGCTTTCATATTTTCTTTTACTCCTCTCTTCCCCTTCCTCTGGACGGGGGTGGCAGCTGTCTGTGAGACAAGGTGGAGCCCCTTCAGCAGCAAGGGGAGTTGTCAGACAGGCACACTGCGTGGGTTTTTCTCTACTCGTGCCGTAGGCTCTTCCCAGAGTCAAACGATTTTGCTGTGTTTTGCCAATATACTGCTTAGTGAGACAGCATCAAACCTACAGTTATGCCACAGCAATGCATACATAAAGCCTAAGGCCAAAAGGTTCAAAATCTGAAACCCACACTTTGGCTCACAGAAGGACTATATGCTTAAAAATGGGAGGATCCCAGTTCCTCACTCCACTCCAGTGGTTTTTTGCTAGTTTAATGCTCAATTTCCATGTAATGAGGCTGTAATAAAAGAAGGGTAACAGAGTAGAATGGTGCACAACAGGCAGAAGCCTCATCTACAGGGAGTCGCAGAAAACTCCCTTTGGGACCCCCAGAGCTCAGAGCTGCTCGTCGCTGCCTCGCCACATCCAGAGACCTGCTCCTGAGCAGAGGACAACCCCGTTTCCTCCAGGGTCCTGTGCTGCCACCTCTCAAACCCACTTCCCCAGGGCAGGAGACACATCTTGCCGTTGCCACCACTCCTTGGCCAGGGACCCCATTTCTCACTCAGTCTTACATCTGAAGACCGTGTTCAAGACCCCAGGCCTGAACAGCAACAAACCCTGCTAACCTTTTTGGTAGCTGAGATCAGTGTCTGGAGATTATTCACATTTAACTCCCCACTCCCCATTTTTTTACCTTCCATTAGCTGAGGTAGAAAAAGATCAGTATCTTCCTCCCTTCAAACCATTGCTGGAGAAGCTTTGGTGAGACCAACGATGTGTGGCCTAAAGTCTCACCTGTCCAGCTAGACATAGTGGGGTTTGTCTGACCAAATGTGGACATCTCTAATGTGGATAGCAGCAGCTGACACCAGGATCTGTGCTCCCTTTATAGCCGATAAATTTTTTACATGAACTTTCAGGCTCTGCTGGCTGCATACTAAAGCAATGTCTCAAGGAGACCAGATGAATCATGCTTTCTCAAGCATGATTTCCCCAATCATGGATATCTGCACCAGAGGAATCTAAAATAGGCAAGATTAACTCTATCTTTAATGACTCTTTCCATACTTCAGTAAGCTTCCAACAAGTCATTAACTGCATTTGAAGCACAGTGCCACATCCCAGTTTCCTGGAAAATGTTTAAATCACAGACAGAAGCTCCTTCTCATACAAATTGCATGTGCAATACATAACAACTTCTTGGCCCCAGCCAGGAGCTGGGATTACTGAATGCAGCTGCATGACTGCATTTTGCTTGTTGAGACATGAGAACAACAAATCCCTCCTAGGTGATAATGGGGTTTGGAAACTGGGCCACCTCCTGGCTTCATCTTTTAAGACATACAGTGACAATGGAGTTTTAAATGAACCTAATAAAAAGAAATGAACATAAGATGAGAATGCCACAGCAGCTTGTAGACTTCCATTTTTATACACTTTAACAAATGTTGTCATGCTCTGTCTCAGACTTCTGACAATATTACTATGGTGGATGGTAGTAGTCAGTCAACACAGACCTGTAGATACCCAGTGCATGCAGATGCCTTCATTTGGGCCATAAGTAGGAATGGTTAAACAACTAATGTAAAGATAGCTGAAGCCATTGCCCAGAGAAATGGCTAGCTATCACTGCAAAGCCAAAGCAGAAGCTGAGACACCACCAAAAATTCAGAGATTCTCTGAAAACTAACCACAAGCCCAGGATGCATTAGTTATATCAGAAGCAAAAAGCTGCAGTAAGAAGCAGAAAGCCAGCAAATGAGGACCAATGTTCTCATGTCCCAAAGAGAAAGCAGCAGAGTGTTTACTCCGTGGAAGAGTCATGTTGGAAATGGAGAGCAAGGAAACTGCCAGATACTTGTTTTTACTGCGTTCACAGAAACAGGTTTTGTGTAAATTATTGCATTCTTTGTACATAATCAGTACAATCCCAGAGAGCTAGTAATTAACTTCTGTAATCAATTCTCCTTGCAAACCCTGAACATTGGCTAGCCTTCCCATCCAAGGGGCATTAATATATTGTCCAGGAACCTGAGTAATTAAGGACAAGGTAGATTTCTGTGGCTTGCACTGAAAAAGGCAGAACTGTCAGTACCTTAATAACACAGCGACCAGGACAACTTTTTTTTGGTGACTCACTGTTGAAAGACTGTTCTGTATGCTACTTACCCCTCTGCTTACTTTGGACACACTGTACTCAGGGATGCTACCAAAATCAATATTGTAGATAAGATTATAGACTTGGCAAGAGTCAAGGAGATGTTGCAGGGAAATAAAAAACAGTAATTTGAAAGTGCATGGCATAAAGAGTACCCTATTCATTTTCAAGCAATTAGCTACCCATAAGAAGAACTAAAAACATCCATGGCAGATGTCAAAGAAAGTGTACTGAGACACCTTCCTTCTTAATAGATTTTAAAACATTCCCCATGCAGAAGGACGTAATGGAGCCAGAAAAAAGTGGTTAAAGTGGTTTATGGTACAGCCATAAAGCAACACTAAAGGTAATAGGCAGGGAGGTATCCTGTAGTAGCCCTAGTGTAACAATTGGGGATGTTGGGGAGTACCAGAAAACAGACCATTGAGGATGGTACACTCCCCCTAAATGGCATCTCCATTGCCACTGTCCGTCCTATTTCCCTCTCGGAGGAAGGGAAGAGAAAACAGGGAGAACTCAAATGATTATGGGGTACAAGAATGAAGAGAAGGGAGAGGAGTGGGAGTCAGAGAATGAAAAACAGATAAACACGGCACCAGAGGGAGACCCTGAACAGAGCAGCCAGCAGTGCCCTGACGGGAGGTTGGGCAGCAGCGGGCCCTGCAATGATAACACCAGAACCTTTTTTCCTACACTTTTATGGCGTTTAAAATTAGCCCTTGAACTGAGAAGAAACAACATGGGTCAAACTCTGGGGGACTGGGGCACGTCCTTTCCTGCTTCAAAGCAGCAGCTCCTCCTGACTATCCCTCAGAAGGATTGGCATGGGATGACGATCCCGCAGGAGACCCAAAAGAGGCATCTGGGAGCCAAATTTGTGATTGCTCCCAGTGAGGAGAGCAGGGCCTTCAGTGAAAGGCAAGGAGACACCATTCCCAGTGTCCAGCACCACGGTGAGGCTGGCATGGATCTCTCCTTCCTCTCCACCACTTCTCTCGCATCTTGGTCTCCCATCCGATAGGGCCTCACCCTGTTCCCTCAGTGCCCTAAAATGTGCTTTCCTAAAAGGCTACAATAGCAGGTGGTGTGCATGCTCGGTGCTAATTCAGGTGGCTTTGCAGAGAGAGTTACACTCTGAGGAACAGAGCAACTGAACCACCCCAAACTAAACCAGTGTGCGGAGTGGAGAGACAAGGGCTGCCTGGGTTATTCCCCGTGCTATGTGGGTCAGCGACTGAGATCCTGCAGGAGCTTTTCAGGCTCAGAAAATGCTCTTCAGTCACTGCTGAGCTGTGAAAGGTCACAGTGTTTGACTGAGGAAGCTGCAGAAGTTTGCTGTGAAGCACCTCTTTGTTTAGAGAGCTTAAAAGGGGGAAGTTTAGTAAAGTACAATAAATATAAACTCCGGCAATCCGGTTTGAACAAGTTTCTTATCTATGGTTTCAGAAAAGAGAGGGAAAGCAGCGAGTCTGGCGCTGAGGCAGTGGCAGCAGGTGTCCTGGGAGCTGCACCTGCCCCGGCAGCGCCCAGGCTCCTCTCCAGTTGATTTATCTTTCCATTTGAGCACAGAAAGGAATAATAAAAAGTTGTGCTCTTTAATGTAGTGAAGACTTGTTCTTTTATCAAGAACGACAGTCGGCTTCTCATCTACATATGTGAGCATGGAGTTTGCATCCCCATCCAAGATACAAAACTACCGGTGTCCATCCTGACTGCTGTACCAGAGCTTCTACTAGCAAGAGACAATTAGGAAAAAAGCATGTGTAAATAATTTATTACAGCATATAAATGCTTTCAGGAGATGGAAATACTAGCTACAAAAGTGCTCTCTGCTCAAATGGGAAATGGCACAAGTTCAGTGGCTGGAAGCCAAAGCCTTATAAACTCAAATGAGACATAAAATTTAGATTTTGACCAACAAGGTTGTTTAACTAACAGGACCAGACTGCCACGGGCATGGTGAAGTTCTCATCTCTTGATGTCTTCCTATCAGAAGTGCAAGGCTTTGAAGAAGGCATCAAGTGCTAACTGAAGAACCCCCCAGAAAATGATTGGCAGGCCAGAATGAAAGCGTTTGTGATAGACTGGGGGACAGAGTTAGGCAACTGCTGGTTTCCTTGGCTTTCAAGTAACTCTGTGACTCTCCGAAGGTAGGTGCCTATAACAAAGTTCACTAACTTACTCTTTTGAAATCAATATAGAACCCAATAACCCCATAAAATACAATTTGTGTCTTAAATGTATTTGTTCTAAAGTTAAGTCCCAAGCTAACTTTTCTAATACCTAAGGGTCTTTAAAGCCTACACAATCTTTAACTCAGCTCTCGACTCCAGTTATTTCAGGACCAGCAGAGATTATACAGAAGAAGTTAGAAGTTTTGCTGGCCAGCACATCAAGTAGGGAAACTGCAGTCCCAGACAGGCTCTCCAGCGCTCAGCCCGTTACAGGACACATCAGTTCTCTCTGAACCTGTCCTGGGGCTGGGTTCTTGGCCAACAGGAGATGTCTTGTGCTGTCGATGCCAGGACAGCACCGAATGATTTGAAATAACCTGATTTTAATAATAAATCAAATAATCTTGTTTAATTTGATTTTGACTTTCTACTCATATTTGGATTTTAGATTTATTTTCCTACACATAGACTGATTCTCACTGGTTGGTAGCTATTAAAACGTGTTGATTTGTTTCTAAAAGTAGCCTATAACTACAACTGGTATTTCCTTTTTGTAGCCAAGGTGATATACTATACACACATTAAACACATAGCTTAAAAATACAGTTCTTGTGCTGAATGAACAAGAAAAGTTTTAATTGGAACATGCTATGCATTTAAAACAAAATGATACCTTAGACAAAGAAAGAATTATTCATAGAAAATTAATCAAACTAATGGTTCTGATCAGCATGTTTTTCAGCATTTTAGAACTAATAGCTGTCACCCTCTCGCACCTCATTTTTATAAGTAAATTGGAAGAGGAAACCTGGCTTTTTTCCTTTTTTCAAATCCCAGCTGGTTTCTCAAATTCTATTACATTATTGAAGTAGCTATTGAATTGAACACATCTGATAGGAAGAAAATATCCTTCCAGCAGAAGAGACTACAGATTGCCAAAAAGAAATTTAATGCTTTAGCAAATTCTGTTTCCAGAGCTCAGCTAGTGATTTCATAAGTAAATTGACTTTTATGTAAATTTCATTTAAGCAAATATATACTGGCTAAATAGTGCTTCTTATATAACCTAAGGGTTTTTAATAGCATGAGATCAGGAGTTAATATAGGTCATGATGATTCTTTAAATGCATTTAAACTGAACCCTTTAAAGTGCATTTATTTTTAATAAGGAAAGTAACAATTTAATTTTATTTTTTTACTTAGACTTTTGTCAGCTCAGTGCCTGCTGCTATATTCTAAGACCCTTAGGACCTTGAGAAGCTTTTTGCCTCTCTGTTGCTGACAATGATCCTATGCAAACTTATCAGCCTTATCACAACCTTGTGACTCACTTCTGCACTTGGATCACATAAGGACAACTAAACAAATGCAAGTTGAGCAAGACAGGAGTATCTCTTTGGCTTCAAAGCCCATGAGAGTTCAGTCTTGTAGATTCAGGGAGTTATACTTCTCTTTTTGCAGTCCTGTGCTGCTTTTCTGAACTTCTTTTTCCCCTCTTTACCATGTTAGTTCTGCTTTCATGGAGGATTTTGGAGCGTTTTTCTTCCTTCCTGAGGTATGCAACAACCAGGCTCGCCCGCCACAAGCTTCAACATTTGTGTTTAAGGTATTGCCCTGAAAAATACCTTTTGTCTTTAAAACAAAACAACATTCTTTCAGCTCTCTAAATATATGCATGGTTTGAGTTGCCTTTACATTGTAAAGGCATATTGCCTGTGAAAAGTGTTGGGCTCAAAGATACATAGATAAATTAATATATATATGTATATGGTTATAAACTTTTTAAAAAAATATATATATAAGTACATATAGACACACACACACTTTGTGCAAGATTAGCCAAAAAATGAGCTAAATCCAGGAAGAGATTAAATAAATTGCTATAAGAAAATTGACTTCTGGATACTTTTCTTCAGACTCAGTATGAAGCAAGGAAAGATCCTTATTTTTAAAACAGTGTTTAGCTTACGTGTTTAATTTTTTTCATGACATTTTACAGGATTGATTATTTGCTTTACTGACTTTTTCTAATACCATTGCTGCTCTTTACCTCCTCCTGCTGTGCTCCATTATGAACCCAGTGCCTGGAAAAAGTTTATTTCTTTTTCTGTTCTCCTTTTCAAAGGTATAATTAGTGGTTTTCTGTGTGTAAGGGCCAGCATATGTATATATGTGTGTTTATGTATGCTTTGCATCCACAAATGCATGTATATATTATATATACATATTGAATATTGTTTGTCATTACGAATGCTCTACAATTGTAAATTAACAACGAAATAGTAATTACGTATAATTTTTATGTTTCTGAACTGAGGAACTATAAGAACATGAGAAATTATTCCCATCGGGAAGATGAACAGCGCTGAGATGAGCTCTCACCACCACACCCGTGTGGCACCCAACTCCAGCAAGGAGCCCACCTTCTCACAGGACCCCGTAGCCAAGGAGGACTCCGTGCTGGCACAGATCCTGCCCACTCCGGGCCAGATCAGCTAACAGGATCCAGGCCAGAAGGAGGAACTACTCTGCTGAAGTCAGTGAGCTTTTCAAGGCAATCTCTTAAAATAAAAGGTAGCATGCTTCTCTAGGATGAAAAAAAGAAAAGCAAGGGATTGTGGTGCCCAAATGAATGTGGTATCAGGTATAATTTACATTAGCTTGTGCCCCCCTGATGTACTTCCATTGGTCTTTCCTAAAATTTCTAAAAGATGCATGCATTTCCAATGGGGTTCAGCTCTGCTATTGCTGTTAATTGGGTTGCCTTATACTAAGCAGTTCAGATTTTATTAAATAAGGTCATACAGTGGTCATGGAAAACATGTGAATTCTTACCAGATTAGTGTTAGGAATCAAATAAATCAGAAAAGAACAAGGATATTTTATCACAGAACACAAGTTCTACCTTTATTTGAACAGACCAGTTTGTAAATAGAGTCTCCTTAGTATCGAGCCTGGTGTAATTCTGTACTTTGTTTTGCAAGTGAAATGAAGTTTAGGAGACTTCACTTTTAAAGCTTATAGATGTGTAAGAGTGAAAGAATGATGAAAAATGAACAATCATCTATCACACTCAATTTAGGATGATTCATCTTCCAGAGGGGAAGAGATAAAACCTCTGTCTTCTGGAAAAAGAATATGCAAAAGAAGTCAGGAAAATCATTGGGCAATATTGAAGAACAAATAAAGCTACAATCAAATAGAGCATACAATGAGAATAAGAGCAAAAATGTATAATGCCTGTAGGCAAAAGTTAATGGTCTAAAACCAGAGACAGATGAACAGAAATGCTTAGATCTAAATGAAGATAATGTTATATGAGATCGTATGTAAACTAGGAGGAAGGAAGGAAAATTAGTGTAACACTAAGGTAAAAATCATATCAGAAAGTATAGCTGTCTGTGTTGGTGGAGAAACAGTATCTGTGTTAAAGAAAGCCTTGGCAGTCAAATAATATGATTAAGTTATCCACATCAACAAGTCCTAGGGTATCACTGTGGATTGAAATTGTGGGTTATAGGTTAATACTGGGGCAACAGTCCACATCAACGGAGCACAATGGTGATCACAGCCTCCAGAATCAGAAAGAGAATAATGGAAAATTTTAGTCATTGCTTATCCCCATGACAATGGAGGAATGTCATTGCAGGCATCATACAGAGACAAAGCTTGTAGACATCATAAATGACTGTGTTTTCTCAAGAACAGTAAAAAAACCCTCATCTAAATGAATACTGGATATGTACAAGAAAAAAAGTATCTTGTGGGCATCGTACAACATACAATTCAAGATATAATCATAGAAAAGATAATCTGTAGTGCCTACACTACCAAAGTTCAATGTTCCAGTAGGAGATAAATGTCAAAAAGTCAATTATATTATCATGGCCCTTTAAGAAGCGTGATTAATAAAAACAAGGAAGCTTGTTAAAAGGGGCTTTTTTTATAGGCACCTTATCAGAGTCCTTGAGTAAACATAAATCACCTACAAAAAAAGACTCAACCCCAAACTCAGGCCTAAAAATAAAAAATATAATAGCCTTTATAATTAAACATTGGAGTAAAAGAGCTGCCTAGAATTGAAAAATTCAAGTTGACTCCAAATGAGGAAAACAGACAAGAAGGTATATCCTGGTAGTTAAATGCAAGATTATGAGAGGGCATGCTAAAATGATCTTGAGAAGCAACAAGCAAATGGCATGAAAACTATTAAAAGTCCTTCCAAATGTATCAGAACCAGGAAGCTCATCAGATTTGGACAGGTAAACAAGATGCAGAACAGATGTTCAGAGGAGTAAGGCCATAGCAAAAAAGAAAAAAAAAAAAAAGAAAGAAAAGAAAGAAGAAAGAAGAAAGAAGAAAAAGAAGAAAGACGGAGAAGGAAAAGGAAAAGGAAAAAAAAGAAAAGAAAAAGAAAAAAGAAAAATAAGAAAAAGAAAAAGAAAAGAAAAAGAAAAAGAAAAAAGAAAAGAAAAGAAAAAAAAAAAAAAAAAGAAAAAGAAAAAGAAAAAGAAAAGAAAAAGAAAAGAAAAAGAAAAGAAAAAGAAAAAGAAAAAGAAAAAGAAAAAGAAAAAGAAAAAGAAAAAGAAAAAGAAAAAGAAAAAGAGAAAAAGAAAAAGAGCCGAAAGGATTCTTTGTGTCAGGATTCAGCACAGAGAGGCTTAAGGAAGTTTGCACAACAAAGTCTTTATTTACATGGGTGAGGCTGAGGGGTTGTGTCAAATTGAACTGTCAGTAGATGTTGCAGAGCAAATCAATAAAGTGAGTAGCAACACATTGCCAGGAGCAGGTAACAATCACTCGAGGGATCTAAGGGAATTCAAATATAAAATTGCTGAACTTTTCACAGTAGTGTGTAACCTATCGCTTACATTGGCCCGAGTTCCAGAGTAATGGAAGGTGGCAAATGTGGCCTCAATTTTTAAAATAATCTCCGGAGGGGAGCCAGGAAACCAGAGAACTGTAAATTTGACTTCCTGCTGAGGCAGACTGATGGAAGTTATAATAATGAGCAGAATTAGTAGACGTGAATATATACAACTTACTGGAGATAGTGAACAGGGTTCATAAATAAAGAAAACATGCCTCACAAATCCTGTACAGTTCTTTGAAAGGATCACTGCGCTTGTAGACAAGGGCAACTTCAGCAAAAAAATTACCTTTGGATTCCTAAACCTTTCTATAATATCCCTTCCCAAACACTCTTACAGAAACCTAACATCAGGGGGAGATTGCTGTGCATTAATAACTGCTCAAAGGAGACAGGCAGGAATAAACGGTCGCTGTTCTTCCTGGAACAGTTACTCGGGGAATCCCAGGGGGATATGGCTGGGAATGGCCACAAATCACCTAGAAAAGCTGAAGAACAGCGAGAGGAGAAAGTTTGCTGGTGTTTTGGAAGTAGTCAGGACAATTGAAACCAAAGCAGACTGCAGAATTTCAAAAGTTTGCATCATGCTGAGTAGGTGATAAAATGGAAGATAAAATTAATCCTTGATAAATATGGAGCAATACACTGTGGGAACACAGTCCTAAGTGCACTTAGGCAATGATCAGATCCAAATTTAGCTGGTTTTGTTTTGGAGACGAGGGAGTGCTTAGGACAGGCCTCCAAAGACATTTGCTTGACAACCTTCCATTGTCAAAAAGGTGAACAACACTAGGTATGGACTAAGAGAAAATAGCACTATGCTAGTGATGCTGTCACAGCTTAGAGACCGGATCAGCTTCTGTCTCAGCCTCTGTCTCATAAAGGATGCAGAAGAATTAGAAAACTTAAGAAAGAAAGGTAACAAAAATGAGAAAAGACTTCTATGCGAAAAGGAGCTTAAAATATGAAGACTGCTAACACTGTAAAAAGAAGGTGCAGACAGGACACACCCAAGATGCATAAAAATCCTGAATGATACAGAGAAGAAGAGGAGGAAACAATTCCGTTTTTCCCAACACAAGAACTGGGATCATCCAGCAGAAAGGCTAAACAGCACGTCTAAAACAAACAAAAAGCAATACTTTTCCATACAGCACACATAAAATTATGGAATTGCCATAGGATGCCATGGAGGTTTAGCATCTAAACAAGCTCAGAATAAAATCCTGCAGCCACATGGAGTGAGATCTGTGGCTCTTAAGCAGCCACTCTGCTCAGCAAGTCCCTAACCTCTGATTTCCAGAAATGGGGAAAATGTAACAGTGTAAGGATTATACTCAGCCTGTTTCTCAAGGGATCTCCCTGCATCTGCTGTGACCAGATGGGATAGATGGACCCTTGTTCTGACTCAGCATGTCATCTTTAAATTCTCTGTGTGCTTTTGTTCACTTTAGCAATTAGTTATTTGGTGGTGCTGAGGCAAGAGGGAGATGGCCTGATGGTTGTGCTGATGCTGTGTTGCATGGAAAAGCTCAAAGGAAAAGAGCAAGGTTCTCTCATACTTCCAAACAGCTCAAAATAAGTGATAATTCTCTGAGACTGAAGCCTGTCATGTTAAAAGGTAGTAATCCCTCAACCCACAGAGACACACAGTTAACAGGTTTGGGTAGAAAACAAGAATGTACTGTAGGTGGAAGGAGGAAAATTAATCATGCAAGCCCGAGCTGTTACTGATGAAGCTCTAATGGCATTAAAGAATAAGTGTCGGGGTCAGTCACCAGGCACTTTGGGATTCCCTTGTACCATATCTAACGTATGGATTAGCACTTTCCCTTTCAAACATTGAAGTTTCACAGACTCAGAAATCGCTAAAATAGGAATGGAGGACAGGTGTGATGAGCTGGCTCTAGTACACATTAAAAATTATAGTCTGTAAAATGGTCACAGTCATTGTTAATAACACAAAATTTTATTTTTAAACAAAAAAAGCTTGTTTGAAGAACGTAAGTTGCAGCTTTCTTTCCCACAACAAATGATGACTATGGCAGGAGCTGCTCTGCCGACTGACAGCTCTCCAACTCCTAGGAACTGCTGCTCTCTGGTGCCCATCTTCCAAACAAAAACCGGGACAATTTCTCTTTCATCCTCCTCGCTCTGCTTTTGAACTTGCTACTGAACCACCTCATCAAGAGAAGAATCAAGATGTAGCAACTCATGTTCAGATGCATATCCTTTCTAATTAAGTGTTGGCAAATAATATGCACTTGAATTGTAAAACGGGCCTACGTAATATGTAAACAAGGTTGAGTCAATTTGCAAATTGGGCTTTGTACAGCATGGTGTCTTCTACACATGTGACATGAACGGCAAAGAAAATTCTAATTTTGGTAGTGAGGGTAGCTTAATTTAAACATTTTTCAATAGAAAACATCTGGACTCCTCATTTCAAAACTATTTTCATTCTGAAATTGGTGGAGGCATCTTGAAAATGGAGTTAAATAACCTGAGAATGAAACAAAGCACTCCTTTTTGGAGCTGGATGGTTGAATCATTGTTTCTCAAAGAGACTATTTCCTTTAAAAGGCGTATAAATCTTGTGTTGGGTCCCTACAGTCACAAGGGCCTCTGATGCATTTTGCAAGTGATGGCTTAATTTCTGGTTTGATTTTATACTACAGAAACTACATGGCTGAAATAATGAATGATTTGGTAATATACCTTTCACTATTTATTGCTTATTTTCATCACAGTTCTGCCATTTTTATTCCCTCTGCAAGTCAGTACATCTTCCTTGATGTTAGAGACTGGTGAACTAAATAAATATAAAGCAGAAACTGTCTGCAGCAAAATTTCTATTAGAAGTTCTCTCTTTTCCGTTGTAAATAATTATGTCCTATCAACTGCACAAAGGAAATAACAAAGTCAGCCAGTAAATCAGAGGCAGTAAGTAGAAAAAGGGACTGTTGATGGTGTCTTTAACTGCTGAAAATGGATATATGCATGAAGTAGCAATACTTTACAAAGTCATAGTTATTCCTGACTTTATTGAAATGCCTGCTGCTCATTACAGAGATTTAAGAGGTTGATGCTATGAGGTATAACAGCTATATTTAATGAAAGTTGCAGCACTCCTGCTTTCTGGGCTACTGCAATTATGTTTTACACAAACTGTAGAAGCATTAGGTTCACCTTTAAGTGACCGTCAAAACATCCCATGTTGTTATTCACAGTGATTTCAACATTCATCGCTTGTAATAACTGTATGGAGTTTTTGTTAATCCTTCTACTTCCTACTTGTGCTGTTTATGTTAAAAATTCTTGTGTTTTAAATATTATATGCACTAATTTCAGGTACAGAAAAATTAAGGGCTTAGAGTTGAACAAAGCACCTAACCAAGTACTTACCCTTTTACCGTAAGAACAGCTCCGTTGGCCTTAAAGCACCTCGCTTACGTGCTTAATATAAGCCTGTGTTAAGAGCTTTGCTGGATTTGAAAGTGAAATCACTTAAAAGCACTATTTAGAGACCCACGCAAAATAGTTATGAAATACAAACTTTCTTCCTGTGAATAGCATTCCTCCTCTTTAGCTGTATTTTAATTTTAGAAAAAAGCTATTAACGAAAAGCTTTTCTGTAGGACAGAATACCTACATTACTGTCTTTTTTCCTACTATTGAACATGTGGTCTGGGTTATCCCAAGCTACCACATACCACTCTGAATTCAGTGCTTTTGCTGGGATAACTCTGATGGATATGCAAGGTAGAAGCATGCTGCAAGCTCTTGTAATGAGTCCCTCAAGAATAGCTGTGCAAGGCTCAAATGGTTTAGGTGCCCTTGAATAACCAAAGTACTCATTCACTTGAAATTATAGGCTTCACTTCATTACTCATTCACTTAAAATTATTAAAATTATAGATAAAATTATATATCCAATGTGGACTGCATAAGTAGAGTGCGCAAACAAGGGGAAGGATCTGTCTTCTTGAAAGAGGCTTGGGATTTAAAGACATTTTTCAGAAAAAGGTTGTCCATTTGCAGAAAAACCCTTCTTTAGAAGAACCTTGAAACCACATTTTTACAAGTGTGTCTTCCAAAGGCACAATTTTAATGCAATTTCTAATCAAATTGCTTTTGAGTCAAAAACTACTCATTCACTCAGAGCCTGTTCTGAAGTGAATAAGCCTCATGGCCATGTACCACAAAAAGAAGAAAAAGATGGCAAAAAAAGAATCCAGAGGTGGCAAAAGAAGATAAGGGCACTCTTGAAATGTTTATGAAATGCCAGAGATTATTTTTCCTGTTAAAAATCAGCAGATTAGCAGTAACCAGGTCAAACCTACCTACCATTCAACAAGAGAGGTAGGGCGCTAAGAGGAAGAGTGCAGCAAGATGTGTTTCTGCTGGCAAAGTCTATGCATACTTCTGAAAATTCAAAAATACACTTGTGGTGAGTATTTACTGATTGTAAAATGTTAGCACAGAAGTATCCTGTTTTATTTTGATTTTCTTTTGAATATGCAGTCACTTCATATAAATAGTACTTCTCCAGACCATCCTTACATAGTAATTTTTATCAGCTCTTGGCATCAT
This sequence comes from Nipponia nippon, assembly GCF_047370975.1. NCBI lineage: Eukaryota > Metazoa > Chordata > Aves > Pelecaniformes > Threskiornithidae > Nipponia > Nipponia nippon. The sequence goes on from NW_028262347.1 coordinate 50,910,586, forward strand.
GTGTTCTGGGATATCTAACTCCACAAAGGTTATTATTATCCTATAATTTGTCACTTACAAATGTGGGCTACATTTTAGCTGCCAACAGCACAGGAATCATCTGTGGTTATAGGTTCTAGCTGAATACTTCCAAGGCATTTATGTATTGTGGTTGCAATAGAATTATTCTTCAGATCACCCCGTAAAATTAGGAAACTATGAGGTCATTTCCAATAAATGATTACCATATAATTCACTGAGTGACTGGGGGGAGGGGAAGCTGTTGTCTCTTGCTTATTGTGTATTCCTTAAATGAGCACAAGGTAAACATTGAAACATTGGTGGAATAGGTAAAGGAGCACAACCTGCAACTAGCCCTGAAATACAAGAAAGAGATATGGAGAAAGTGCCCATTAGGAAGGAGAAAATAGAGTTAGATCAACGGGAATTGAAGTTTGAAAGGATGCTGAGGGAAACAGAGGTGCAAACTCATCATTAAGGTTCACTGGAGTTGTCAAGGTGTTGGTGCTGCCCTGTTGATGAAGCAGCTATTGTACTGGCTACGTAACTTCCAACAGTTGTTTTGGGTTCATGGACTCATATAAATCCTTCCATGTGTATCTCCATGTTCAGATTTGCAGCTTGGGGGTTTATGAGGAGGACGGGGCCATTCATGACTTGACTTGTTCTTTCCTGAAACATATCTGGCTCCAAGATGTGGAGATGTGCTATGACATGATGAGTGAGGTTTGGCTTCATTTTGTATTCCTTTTTTCCTGCTTTCAAGGTTTCCTCATATGCTGTGGGATTGCAGAAGCAATGAAAACAGCCTATGTGGAGATGAAATAGGTATTCATTCCCATGGCATCTTGGAGGATCTGACCTGGGTAGATACATGGGAAAGGTAAGAAGCAAGAGGAGGAAAGAGATGGGAGGAGGTTAAGACATACTTCAGGAGGTGAGGAGTGTTGCCTAATGTTGCCTTCCACATCTCCTTCTGGACACTCCTTCGAGTAACCCCTTTACACATTTTTCATTGCAGCTGTGGACAGCTGTGTTGGTATGACGGCAGCAAAGTGGCTGCTGTCCTTGCACTGCCAACTGCTGACAGAGGGAAAGCAACGCTGGTGCCTGTTAAGCAGACAGCTGCATGTGACACCGGGCAATACATTATCCATGCTGGAATGCCATGGAGACACCATCAAATGATCGGTCTTCAGGTTGCCTCCCTCTAAGGTTGGTGGTACAGTTACTGGAAAAACAGAGTTATGCCAAGACTGAATGGTCCTGAAAATCCTTTTGATTCTGATCAAATCCAACCAAAACTGGTGGCATAAAAGATTCCCACTGAACATCCCTGGCAATTGGATCAAGGCTTTTTTGACTGCTGTCTATCATACTCTGCTACTCCAAAAATGAGACGGGCTCTGCCCAGAGAAAAATGGACTGCTGTTTCCATCAAGCCAGCAGGAATGTAACCACCAACATATTGAAAAGGTTTTGTATGTAAAATGCTCGGCTTTGAGGACCGAGGCCTGAAGTCCTTACACAGTCTAACATGGTTCTGGATTGGCTGAAGTTCAGAAGCTTGCTTTCTGTCTGTACAAATAAGCCCCTGGAAGTCCAGTCAAGACATTCCTAAAACAGAGCTTCTTACAGTTTAAAATTAATACTCAGTAGTAAGTCATTATGATTTTACGTAATAAACCAGCTATAAGGGTTTGTAGCCAGTTCTTAAACTTCCAGGAACTGTGCTGCGGGATATAATGTTTCTATAGAGATCTTTTGTTGTGCCACAAAATAGGTCCACAAATGTACAGCAGGGTGTCCCCTCTTCTACAATTCTTATATCTCTCTGCCATATATTACAGTGGTGCCTCACTCAACAGGCGCACGTCTTCCCATAATTGTATTTTCTAAAGATGTCTTTGTGCCTTCCAAAAACATGGAGAGTAGAGATAGAAAAATAAGTTGACATTTTCAGTTTTCAGAGGAGTAAAACCTCAGGTCTACAATTGCTGCTTTTGTTTCCCTATACTGATTCTTGTATTCTACCCTTTTGCTCCTGCACATACAGCTTCACTGTATTTTACATTCATATTCTACTTTGAGTTAGAAAAAAATCTGAGATTTAGGAATGAGAGGTGGTTAGAAAATATTAATGTAGTACCGTTCACTCAGATTTAAAATAAATAGCAAGCTACTATAACATATTGAAACGGAAATAGATTTTTAAATGTTTTCTACATAAACAATTTTTTTGTTGGAAGCTCAGGGAACTGGGAGGGTCTGATAAGCAAAGTTAATTTCTTTAAAAAGTAAAGAACATTGGAAGGAAAATCACATATGGAGCAGGATTATTGATATACAACAAATTTATAATGAGCTATTTCTTATAGCTGCTAAAATCAATAAGAGAAGCCGTGAGAATATTCCTTCAAATGACTAAATTTCTTCACTCAAATTATTTTAATGGATTTCTGTAGACTTTATGCATACTCTTCTATGTTAAATTAAAAGAAACGGTAAAAATAATCTTGCTGGAGAGAATTGTTTAAAGAAATACTGTAATTTCCATTGAAACTGCAAAACACTTTTCAAAAGAATTTTAAAGGTATAAACATGAACTCTTGCATTGGAAATCTGGCTCAAAGGATTAAGTGGATTGTGACTAAGACCACGTTTATGTTCTGACTTTTTGGTCTAGACACAGTTAACCAAAGCAGTGAACTTTTTTTTAATCAACGACTTAAAACACCTTTATCATTTTCTACAGATCAAGAATTTTTCTGAAAATTACAATAAAAAGAAAGAAAAATAGATTCCAGAACTTCCAGAACAATGCTAGAACAAATTAAAGATTTAGAATCCATCCAAGGAGTATTAGACTTTAGTTATTTTTTTCCAACAGTACTGGGGAGTATTGTTTCTGTAAAAAAAAAGAAAAAAAAAAGACAAAAAAAAGACAGTTTCCAAACACCAGAATTGCTGACTAAAAGAAGCTAATCTTGCAACATGTTTGTTGAGAAACCATTAACTTCCCTGTTTAAGACCAGCTGGCACTTCACAGAAGCCTTTTATGAACATTCTGAGTTTAATTAATCCTTTGGGGTTCTCCATTGACCTCAGGACAGTTACACAAGGATGAGATTTGTCTTCTTGTTACAAACAACTCTGATTATAAACATGTCTTTAATTTTGGTGGGAGCTGGGTGGATTCTTCACTCTTTCTCAGTAGAGCACTATGAGCACAAATCCGAGTTATTTGTTCTTTGTTCGGTTGCTGCTTACTTAGACTTCACAGTTCTAACCAAGCTTGTTATGGAGCTCACCTGCTGCTGGGCTTGTGTTATAAACCCAGCTTTCATCACAGGCTCGCACGCTCTTGTTTGTTTGCATCTACAGCATGCTTTCTATGGTTTTCTAGATAAAAGAGGCCAAACTTGCAGCTTTCAAGACTTGGGTTAACCCAAGGGAGAAGGGCATAGTCTTACGTGACCTCTTTTTTTTCAGCTGTGATTTCTGAGTTTACATGAGCTGGGGACTCCACACAAAGTTAACTGGGAACAAACCAGCACAGATTAAGGTCACCGTAAACCCTCCCATTAAAACCACCCATCTTTGCCTTGGCCGTAAATCTTCACATGTGTCAACCTAATCTTTGATCGTGTTCACAGCAAGTAGCTGTGATGTTACAAAGAGACTTCTCAGTCACTTGAGGAACGAGTAGCAAGAGCTGTTGAACTTGTATAGTTACGTAAATTCCTATCTCTATGTCAGGAAGCTTGTTAATGTATGAATAAGGAAAGGTGGGGAAAGGAAGGCACGTGGGAGAAAAGCCACACACATGCCAGCATTACGCCTTCTCCTTCAGGGGAGAGTGAGTCAGAAATTTTTGCCTTCCACACATCCTTGCTTTGAAGTGGTTCATTTTGGCTTGATTTGACTGTGCAGGAGACATTGCAAACCAGCGTTTGTCCTGATACTGTCAGCCCTCTGGTGGGTAATGAATCTGGTGTAGACAGCTACCACAGTACTCCCCAAAACTTGTTCAAAAACATCAATCACGGGGATTACACAATGTATTTCATAGCTATTTACATGCAGAAATCTCACCAGCTGGGCTAATCTTGTAGAAGCAAGTACAATTAGATGATATTTTATATGTATTATAAAGGCTGAGCCACAGGGCTCTGCGCCAAACTCCGCTCTCATAAACAGCAGCGTAAATCCAGAGCAACTCCCTCAACTTCAGTGGAGATTACATCAAAGCTGAGCCAGGATTCATATTCTAGGTTGCTTCCCACTGCCTACAGACAGCCTACTACGTTGCCTAAACTGAACCCTGGCTGCCTCATTTCTGACACCTTAAAGGAACAGTTACCAAATATGTACATATAATGTACATATATATGTATTTTTATATATATGTAGTGTGATTTGTTAGCAATGCTGGAAATAGTAACCTAACACCACAAATTTACTAGTATGGATTTTACATTTCAACAAGTGCGCATGTTCTTGTGCATGCACCTACGCGACGTTCACACAGACAGTAGATTTTAGAGATGCGTGTGTGAGCCCTGAAGAAAAGGAAGAGAAAGGGAACTTTAACAAAACAACAGAGAGGGAGATGACAGGCTGATTTCAAGGTTATTCTTCCAAACTTACAGCAGTGACAAGCAACACTCAGGATGACTACGCTGGAGAAAAGATATAAAGTGTTATATAGTGTGTTTTGGACCTGTGACGTGGTTTTTAAGTCAGTTTTCCCATTTCCTAGTGTAGTCCTTTAATGAGGATATCCTGTGGCTTGGGTAGGACAGTCACACAGCAAGAGCTTACAGAGAACCTATTTTTAGTTGAATTTCCTACAGCTATTTGGCTCTTCACATGATTACGTAGCCTGGAGATCTGTCTGTCTTTCTCCTTGTGCTTCTCAATGACTTTTGGCCAGTTGCAGCCATATCAAAGAGAGATGCAGAATTCTTAAATATATTAAATTCCTACAGGTTTTGTGATCTTTTGTGACTGGGTGGAGGAGAAAGACCTAAAATAGTGCTCTTAGTGTGAACTCTGAACACTATGACTAGACGTTAAGGGAAGCCACCCAGGAGAAGGGAAGTTTAAATACTGCAGTCATAGGAAATGCTTCCATCAGAGCTTGCACCGTATGAGGTGCAGAATGTCATTAGTACTGAGGCACAAGTAACCAGAGCTCATCGGTTCTTCTGCTCAGGAAACTGCTTCTTAAAACAATGGGAAATATCATGCTTCCACCCCAAAACCTGATAAGGCATAGAAGAATAAAATTGGAAAGTGGATTTAAGTCATTACTCTAGTTTTCTAATAGATCTCCAGTAATTTTCTAATTGGCAGTGACCCTTTATAGCTGCTTTAAAAATCTGTTCTAAAATGGTGTCATTTATTTGTTTCTGTGTGTTGTGTTCTCCTTCTTTATGGTCTTTAAAAGCAAACTTTGCATTCTAGCACCTTGCATAGGAATCTCTGGTGAGCTCAAAAAGATTTGTTGTGGTTGGGTTTTAATCTGGAGCTTTCTGGCAACCTTGCAGAAAAAACCTTGATTTATATATGACTTTTGTAGCCCACACCCACCTTAGCAGATAAAACAGTCACTGGATTCACATCTCTGGATGGGCTGACCCCTGGAAACTCTGCCATTCCCTGTGGAAGCTTCCTGTGCCCATTGAATCCTCCACCACAGCTCGGCATTCACTTAAGATGAAACGATCACACCAGTTCTCATGATTTCAAAGAAACTCTTGAAAATAGATATCCCAGAGCCTGAGCTTGCAGCTGTCTGGGCAGTGGCTGGGAAATATGACCTCCAACTTTGTGCCTCCTTGCTGTTAACTGTGAAGTTTAAAGCTGACATATTAGGCACCGAAGACAAACAAATCATGTGCATTTCATTTAGTATTCAACTAAATAAAATTGGAGTTCCTGTAGCTCATCTTCAGATGGAAAAAACCACACCAAAACCTTCAGTTTTTCAAGTGCCAACAGGTTTCGCAGAGATTTGTATCCAAATGTCACAGATGGCAAGCACCACGCTGCAAAGCATACAAAAGCATGAATTCATCCGTTGGATCCTTGACGAGGATGTACTGTGCTCATACTTGGAAAAGAAACATTTGATTAATTTCCAGGAAGTCAAACTTTCTAAACTATAAAACTATAGGTATAAACCTAACTCTTGCAGTCAATACTGATATGCTTTCTTGGCTGCTGAAAAAGACCTTTTCACTTTGTTAAGCAGCACCTCCAGAGCCCTCCCCTTTCCCATAGGACGTGCTGTGCTCCCATCCCTAATCATGGCAATCACAGAGATGTACGTTTCTGTAAAGCCTTTCATGGCACATCACGCTGCTCTATAGACGTGCTTTCTGCCCATGCTGAAATCCTCTGGAGAAAGGGGGAAAGTAGGTTCCCTTTGAAAACAAAAAAAACAAGCAAGCAAATAAAACATCTATTGACACCTCGCCGTGCCAGTGCTGCGTGTGTTTGCTCTCCTGGGCAGCCCACTGGCAGCACCATGGCTGAGTCAGCTAAATCAGCCACACAGCGAGCTGAACCTATTGCTTTCCTACCACCTTTCCCAGTGGTGGTAAGGAGCCAAAGCCCATGCCTTATCTGTTGGACCATGCCCTTCGCACCCACAGTGGATGCCAAGAGCATCGCTTCCCAGAAGATGTCACGTGGGAGCTCCCCCCGCCATCCTCAGCCAGCCGGGGGGCTCTGGGGGCTGCTGGCCCCTGCAGAGTGCGGTGACCTTGCCTGCACCCCACCTCTCCCCACCGACTGCCGAGCATCTTGAACCTGTTGTGGTTCCAGAACGGGCAGAGCTTGGGCTCCCCAGCCATGCTGAGCACTGCCCTTTGAACGGGGAGCAGCAGCAGCAGCAGCCTCTCATGCCTGGGGATGGCTTGGCCACCGACTGCCGGCTGCGGTGTTACTCATTATCCCAGCCGCACGCATGGCTGGAGTTACGATGATTTCTACCAGCTTGAGGATAAAACTCTAAATGTACAATTTCCTGCCCCGAAGGCCTTGGCTTTTGAGGATATTTAAAATGTGGGCTTCTCATTTAGATGAAAAAGAGGAATAAGTGCTTAAATCTCGCTCAGGTACTGGTTTTAGACTCTTCTCATCGCTTTCCAAACAATCTTTCTTAAGCCGGGAAGTTTAACAAAAACAGGCTTGTTCAGTTGCATACATAAACCAACTAAAACTGGAACTGAGGGACAGCAGTAAGAGAAGAACTGGTGTGTGGAAGGCAAAGGCCTAATTACCTGTGGTGTGTTAGAAGATCTGATAACAAATACAAAGCAGAATGGTTTTTAGATGATCTGCATCAACAGGGAAGACTCCTGTTGTTTCTTAACCAAGCAGGAGGGTAATAAACCTCTTGCTGCGCCGGTTCGTTAGGACTGGAATGCATTGTGACTAAGGAAAAGAAAAGCAGCTCTGACACTTTTAACTGATGAGGGGTTTTTTAATGAGACTAGCTGGCCTGACTTTCAAATGTTCGATAGATGTGTGCAGGGTTGAATGGAGGTTGCTTCATAACTGTAATGATATTGCGAAGTAAATGCAGGCAAAGTTATGTGAAACCAGTCGAATGTGGTACTCTGAGTTACTGTGGAGTTATACTTACAGACTATATCTAATGAATATGGAAATTGACTGATTTGGAGACAAAAGGGTGTTAAAAAACGGTTCCTTGGAGCTCCTTCTCAGGCTCATGTTTTGACACTTGTTTTTCACCTTGTGCCTGCCGTGCCAGGCTTCTCTAAATGCGGAGCTTGTTTGAATTCTGAGTTCTTAGTACTGGTTTTAATGTTAGTAATGTAGTTCATTTGGATTTTGTCTGGTTTCTGCTGTGCTAAAACACAGCTACATGAAACCACCAGTTTTTTAGTGGATGAACCTAACAAAAACTATCAACATTTACAACATTCACAACACTTAACATTTACAACAAACAGATCAGGAACTTCAGGAAACATTTAGGACCCTGCTCATTATTATCTTGACAGTGAGTCTTCTGAGTTACAGCAGGCCAAGAACAAACCCCGAAGAAGCTGGTGTCCACAAACTGTAGGCTTTAAACAACAGTTAAAAATCTACTTGTCATCTACAGCCCCTTGGAGTTTGTCCCTTATTTTGTCCAATTCAGAAGTTCAGTTTCTTAATTTGTACAGTTAAGCCTTTCTGAAGAAATAAAAAGCAGAGGGAGGAATTACTCCATCTATACCCTGGCATCACACTGGTGTTCAGGACCACCGGGTGCAGTAACTTGTTTTGATGAACCGGGAAGAGGTTTCTACAAAGACTGACATTTCCCACCTCTGCTTTCTGCAGTGGATGCCACCAGCCCTGGAGCCACCCCATCGACATCTGCACCACCTCCTGCGCTGCCAGAAGGAGAAGTCAATGACAACCTTTATTTTTGTGCAAGCTCTACAGACAGAGCTTGCAGGAGATGCACTGTGAAGGCTACCCCAGCATGACCTGCTTGCCCCAGGGGAAGAGGCAGAGAGCACCTTTGGCAGGAGAAGAGGGTGTCCCTGCAGTGGGACAGAGGACAGATGGCAAACAGCCCATTGACACAGCATGTAGAGAGCTCGTAGCTGCCAAACTACCTGCCCTTAGGTGTCCTGAGAGACTTCTAATGAAACGGTCACTTGTGGAAAATAACCTTTATGCTGGAGTGCATTCAAACTGGGAGGGCTGAGGCATCCCGTCAGAAAGCCAGCCAGAATGCCGTTTCACCGGGTGGATCCGACGGGCTTGCACCAGTCCCCATGGAGCAGGCAGGTTGCCTGCAGCTCCGTGTCCCCCCTGTGCGCCCCGCCGTCCCCACGGGGAGAGGAGCCCTCACCTTCCAAACCTTGATGCAGCAGAAGGGCACATTTGAAGTGTTTATTTGGGGAACAAAAGCTTCCTTATACCTTGACAGCGGGGCTGCCTTCAAAGCCTTCGTTCAAACAGAGCTGTGTTTATTGAATTCCTCTGCGCTGAGTATATACATGCCTGAGATTTTAATTCTTTCGTAACTGTGAAACACTCGGTCGTATTTCTATCTGTGGCATCAGGATGGGAATTATTAGATATTTGTGTGAATTTCGGTCTGTTTAGATCAAGACTGGGAAAAAATCAAGTATGTGGGACTTCAGAGGTTCCCTGGGCAGAGAGACTCGGGAGGAGGGAAATCTCTTCTCCCCAGTGGCCTGTTTTGTGACAAAGTGTGTCATAAAATCTCAGACATGGAATAAAAAAGCCCACATATTGCTTTTGATAACTACTCACCCTCAGGCTTTCCGAACAGATGGGAGCACTAAACACCAAAATTCTTCAGCTTACAAACTGGCAAAAGGCCCGGCAGCGCTGCTAACAGAAGGACTTGTATGAGCTCTTCATTATTTACAAATTGAAATTCTTCTGGAAAGAATTACTATAATATGTAGGACATGATCCCAGGGTTTTGGCAAAATGTATTAGTAACGTGAGCTGTTGATCCTAGGAATTAAATTAGATCTTGGAAGGTTAAAGTGTGATGTTGTCTAATGTATCGGGAACTTTACCTCTAATGGAAAGTTGTTTACACCTGTTGCAAGTGCTTTAGCTAATACATGAAAGTTGGTCTTTCCAGGAGGGAATAGGCCAGCCGTTCCTCTTAAACTGTGCCTGTGGATATCAGGTGAGCAGTTCTGGGCTAGAAGCATGATTGTAATATCACTGCCACAGGACCAAAATGCTACATCTACTTTATCTCCTGTTTTTTGTCCAATGTAACGTTTTGGTCCCAAATATCTCATTGTGGAAACTTCCGGCAAATAATTCAAAGCTTAGAAAGTTTTTTATTACAAGAATATTTTAAGAGGCAGGGTTTTTTGCTTCTAGGTACTATCAAAACAGTTTACTTTTAAGGATTCAACTATATCATATCAAATTAGATCTGCAAAATTATTACTGTCTTTGTAGCACATAATCAAACAGAGGTTTGAAGCACTGGAAATAAAACGGTGGGAACAGAGGGCTCAGCTATATGGAGGTGCTTCTGTAATTTCAGAAAACTACGGAACTCTGAGTTCTGATGCCGGCGGGAGCTGGCAGCTGCCGACTCAGGCAGCAGTGAGGCAGTGAGGAGATCTGCTGGGAAGGGAGCGGGAAGCATCATGCAGACATTTCCTCCTTCCCCGGGAGTTTCTGCCAACACGCTTCATCTCTAATTTGGGAAGGGAGGATACCATCTGGCATACTGGCTTTGAAGGGAGTATGCCCGCAGTTTATATTGCAGGCAGCAGCTCCGGTGGGTCTGGGTGGAGGGAGACACCCGGGCACAAATTCAGTGAGCGGTAGTTTCCCACTTGCCAGCTCATGTCCCTCACGATGGGGTACCTATCAGTCGGAAGTGGATGTGTCTGTCTCCGAAATACCTTCCTCATTAAACTTTCACTGGCACTCCTATTGTTTCCCTTAAATGTTTTGGTGTTGACATGTTGTTTTGTTGAAAAATTCCTGTCCGGCTCTGCTCAGTATCCCTTTCTTCAGTAAGCTGTCAGCGCACTTTGATTTGCCAGGCTTATGGCAGTCACATAACAAGGAAACTTGCAATATGAATCAGTGATATGTAAGTGTCTCCCAGAGGATGCAAGTGATGGAAATCCCAGTTATTGGTTATTATTGGACCAGTGGGAACTTAGGGCTGGGAAAGAGATCGTCTTACCAGTCTCACTGTAGTAAACAGAGCCCCTGCCTTTTTCCCCTGAAGCCACTAACTGTAATGGCAGTTATTTTCAGGCCCCAATTTCGGGACCATCCACATGGGGTAAGGGAGACTGAAGCATTCGGATTATCCTGCAGGCTCGAGCTTTTGTTGGTTTGAAGTCAGAACAAGATCTCCAGAAGGCAGTCAGACTATGATTATTTCTGCAATGCATTTCAGGAATATCCGAACCAGCTTTAGCCAAGAAGCAATAGCGCTAATTTTTTGCAAGAGTTGTGCAAGCTTCGGCTGAAGCCTGCTGTTGCTGTGCCGTGCTTAGAAAGTTAATAGTGGGAAGGAGGCTCAAGCACTGTATCTTTGGATCGCAGCAAAGGCAGAGTATTTGTTCAGCTGTGCACGTGAAGGTGGGCAGGCTCTTCCCCCTGCTGAGGAGTTTAGTAGATCTCTCACTGTTTTATTCTCCAGTCTGTGCTACAGAAGACCATGCTGCATTTTTTTTGTTCAGGAAATCTCAGATTCCTGCTCCTGCCAGCTTGCCTGTGTGGGGCATCAATAAAAAGCGACTGACTCAGGCCTCCTTCCATGCCTTTGCACTTTTGCTCCTGTCAGATCTTTTTAAAAAAGCACAGTTGAGTTTGACCAGTGCTCTAACTAGAAAAACTCTGAAGGACAAAAATGGTTGTCTTTGTTCAGCACAAGTATCTATGGTTTTTCTACAGCTATCTGCCGGCAGGTCCTGCGGCAGTTGGATTGTGTTACTCCCTCCTCCCCCACCCTTCTGCTGTATTCTTCATTAGCTTAATTCTTTAAATAAATATTGTTCTTTCCCACCACTGTGAATGCAATTGTCAATCATCTGCCAAGTGGCTTAGCAACTTGAGCCCACATCGCAAGACCTGCAAAAGCTAAAGGCACTGGCCCAGCCTGCCCTTACGCCGGCTGCAAGCAGGCAGGTGAGAAACAATGCAGATACCATTATTAAGGAAAAGGTGACATGGTTATCAGTCTGGGAAAACACAACACCAATTACATTTGCAAACAGGGTCGAATGCCTATTCTTTTCCAGTAACTGCCAGTGCCTTCCCAGCTCCTACCCTAGCTGCCAGCGAAACAGTCCCTTCCACCAAAGTCCTCACATGGGAGATGCAAGAGGATGCAGAGCCCCAGTGTGGTCACAACAGCTTCAAAAGGAGCTGCTTGCCCCAAGATATGAGGTCTTGGGGGCCATCCGTTCTCTCAGGACACAAGTTCATGGACAGCAATAATGACTTCACATGGCGTTAGCTAACCTGTGAGTAAATAGCTCATGCAAATAACACCCCATTGCAGCACCTCTCTAGGGAAAAAAGAGTTTTGAGATGGTGATTGGATTTGGCAGAGGAAGGTGAATTTGTTTAGAAGAGGATTTGGGTGTTTTGGAAGGTGAGGAGCAGATACCAAACTGCTTCATGTTCTCCAAAAGGAAGTAACAGCCATGGATCACTCGGATTCAATACCAAAAGCCATCCGGCAGCTGAGCTGCCATGGAGTAGGGCAGGAGTACGTATATGCCTACACACATGTGTGCATTCACGCGCACGTCAGGCAGGAGACTGCCAGAGCTTTCTCTGAACGATTTCAGCAGAGTGTTTTGATTTCTACAGCCTGACACATTCCAGCCATTTAATGAGAATCTGGGGATTTTTATTGAGCTCACATTTAGGGAACTGAGCAGACTGTTTTCCTATGGGAACATCAGTCCTGTACCTTGCACGGAAATGGCATGAAGTCGCCCTTAATTTCTTTTATTTACTTTTTAAAATTCAGGATCTTGCAGAATACAGGGAAGTGAAACAAGGTGATATATAACTAACAGAAAAATGTGAAATTCTTTTCGAAGGCTTGACATTGAAATGCATGCCTGAAACTCACTGTTGCATGAGCTAATATCAGGCAAGTGAAAGCAACTGGCTATGAATAGAGGCAAATTTCTGTTTAAAATATGAAATCCCGTCGGCAATCAAGAACAGCTCTGTGAGGTTATTTGTCAGCCTGTCGCCATGCTGCACTATCACGAATTGAATTCAGGCAGAGGATCAGTGAAATTATACCTGCCTTGGCCAGATGCCAGCAGCATTCAAGAAGTTATGATTTCCAGGAAAAATTTATGACTTCCAGGATGACAACATGGTCTCTATCACCTGCAAAACCATGAATGTAGGTCAGTGGCTCCCAGTTGTTTTGCAAGAAAGGCTCACTAGAGAAAATTGGTAATATTATATGCCCATGTCCCTCTCCCCCTAAATCCTGCTCCTTTTACTCCTGCCAGTTGTCCCCAGTGCTGCTGCTACCACCACTCCCCTCTTCTTCTCTGGTCACCCAACAAAGGATTCCCACCACATCCTTCTCTCCCTGCCTTTTGTCATTGCCTCTCAAAGGAGACCCAGGTGAGTGCTCTGCCAGTGGTTTTCAGCCAGCATCTGCCCAGCTGTTGTTGGAGAGATGACTCAACAGCATTGCATTTTCTCCTTCTAACTGAAGATGCTGCAAAATGCTGATGGGCTTTTCAGTAAGTAGTTGCATATGTTGAGATGTATGCTTTTCCCATGTTAGAAAATATGCATTTTCTTAACCACTGAGGACCGCAAATAAATGTTTTCAGGACTGAATATATTATTAGACTACCGTGATGGTATCGCAATTACAACCGGCAGTTCCTGACAGAACAAAGGTCGCTAAAATAGTGAGGATAATGTGAAAAAAAAAAAAATCTGTTTGAAAAAAATCTGCATTTTACTAAAAAAATATCTGAAATGGTACCTTTCTAATGAAGATGAAGGAGATGTTTGAAGTTTGGAATAGGATTAATTGCTTCACTAATACTTTTAATGAATTTGTATGACAGCAGAGATGCATAGCTTATTTTCAGCGGCTTCATCTCAAATCATATCATAAGAATCAGGGTTTTTAACCCTCTATAACCATATGATGTTTATGAAATACCTCTTAAAGTTCTCTTTTAGATCCTTTTATTATTAATTCTGCCCACCTTTCACTTGTGCACTTTAATAAAAGGCCATTCTTTTGTGAAGAAACATCTTGACTGCAGCTGAACTGAAGCCCGTTGGTGACTGCAAGAAGGCGGCTATTGTATAAACCTTTGGACAACAGGCAGCCCCACAAAACCTAGTGTCACAGGCCGCGTTATAACAACGCATGCTGTTAAAATTACAATCTCATATTTGCTGGAGGAACTGGTTTTGTCAACTGAATTGGTAGCGGCACCCAGTGGCTAAAACACAGACTGCAAATTTTACTAGCCCAAAGATTTCCCAACTCCAGTGTACTCGTGTCCATCAGGTAAAGAGCTTCCCCCTAAGCCTAGGGAGATCCTACCAAGGGGAAACTGTTTCCAGCCTCTCTCATGAGTACTAAAAGAGTTAGGCATTTAGGAATCTGATTACCCTTGGAATACACCCTTTTTCATCGAAACGGCTAAGTATACATATTTTCCTAACATTATTTTCCTGTGCAAATGCTGCAGTTGCCATGGGAGAGTTATATAATGATTTGTGGGAAGGGATGTGATCCACGTACTTGCAAATAGGAAGCAAAATATCTGCAGTGAGCTCCTGGCTATATCTATGCTATAACACACTATAATATTCCCTGCCTTTGACATTATATGTATTTCTTTTTATATATGTACATACATGTTATATATAATTATATATGTGTGTGTGTGCGCACATGCACACGGACCATTTTGCAGGAAAACAAATAGGTCGACCCAGAATATCAACACCAAGAGTCCACTATCTGCTGGTGCATGTTGTTTGCTCCCTAAAAGCTGACATGAAGTTGTGCAGCATTTACACTTCATAAATCAGTGTTTGTGGAAGAAACACTGGGGCTGAAATACTGGCCCCCTGAATGCATCCGCCCCAGGTAGGCACAAGGGCAGCTGATGCTCGCGCTCCCCGGCAGGCTTCGTCCCCCTGCTCCAGGTAACAGGGGCAGCAGTGCTGCAATGGCACTGGCTGTGACCTACGGTAACTGGAGATGTGCTGGGTCCCTTACGTGTGTGTAGGAAGGCTTCGGCTGCTGTATCTTCCCCACTGCTGGCAAAACTCTCATGGACTTCCCTGAGACACGGGTTTCTCACTGCATGGCCTTGGGCCTTTGGACTGATCCTTAGGACCCTTTCAGGACCCTCAGGGATGAACCCTGGGGTGGACCCCAGGGTGTCTGTCCATAGAGGGGCACCTACTCTGACAGCAGCAGCCAGAAATATCTTGCTATAATAATAAATGTCTTTCTAAATACCCAGCCACAGCTCTTAGTGCAGCACATAAAAGTAAAATAACATTTTCAAGGCAGTGTAAGATCACTACTAGTATGAGAACCACCAACACACCCTTCACATGAGATAAGGAACAGAGCTGGTGTGAGGTGCAGGTGGTTGCAAATACATGGCCACTCATGGTAGTTCAGAGAGATAACCCAGTGTGTGAAAAGCTGGAAAGGAGCAAAAAAAAAGAAAAAAAAAGGAAAAGCTGGCTGATGCAGAGAGGCAGTGACAGTGAGCAGTCACTGAGGGCTCACCACAGCCCAGACCTCGCCTGCCGGCTGGTGATCATAACTATAGATCACTGCTGCCCTCGCAAAGCCATCTATGAAGCTTAAGGGGAAGCTGCCCAGCACACTCACCATAAAGAGCTTTAAAACACGCACCAGCAGGTGCCATGTTGTTCTGTCCCTTGTGCACCAAGATAAAAGGCCTGGAGGGGCAGTTTCCAAACTGGTTTCTGTTCTAGTTGTTCCACCTAGTTGTAAGTCTCTGTTGTGGTTTAACCCCAGCCAGCAACTAAGCACCACACAGCCGCTCGCTCACTCCCCACCGGTGGGATGGGGGAGAGAATCGGAAGAGTAAAAGTGAGAAAACTCATGGGTTGAGATAAAGACAGTTTAATGGGTAAAGCAAAAGCCGCGCGCACAAGCAAAGCAGGAATTCATTCACTACTTCCCATCGGCAGGCAGGTGTTCAGCCATCTCCAAGAAAGCAGGGCTCCATCACGCATAATGGTTACTTGGGAAGACAAGCGCCATCACGCCCAATGTCCCCCCCTTCCTTCTTCTTCCCCCAGCTTATATACTAAGCATGATGTCATATGGTATGGAATAGTCCTTTGGCCAGTCTGGGTCAGCTGTACTTGCTCTGCTCCCTCCCAGCTTCTTGTGCACTTGGCAGAGCACAAG
Organism: Nipponia nippon; assembly: GCF_047370975.1. Lineage (NCBI taxonomy): Eukaryota > Metazoa > Chordata > Aves > Pelecaniformes > Threskiornithidae > Nipponia > Nipponia nippon. The sequence goes on from NW_028262347.1 coordinate 50,926,556, forward strand.
AAGCTGAAAAGTCCTTGACCAGTATAAACTCTGCTCAGCAAGAACCAAAACATCAGTGTGTTATCAACATTATTCTCATCCTAAACCCAAAACACAGCGCTCTACCAGCTACTAAGAAGAAAACCAACTCTGTCCCAGCTGAAACCAGGACAGCCTCCCTCCTACCACACCAGACTTTAAGCACCAGAGAGAAACAAACCTAAGGCTCAACTAGTTACAGATGTGATCCTCACTTGGTGAGTTGTTCCTCCTTTGGGAACCACAGGCCAAGAGAATGCCATATGAATGCTCACTTCTAAGTGGAAGGTGTTGGAATTAGGAAGAAGCAAACAGCTGGAGACAGCCCCATCTCTAACCCCCACCTCTCGTCCAGAGTTTCCTCTACCCACAGCTGAAGCAAATTCATCTCAGCACCCACCTTTATGGGCACTTACACAGGCTGGACCATGAGCTTGATGCACTGGAGCCTTCTCCATTTTCACTCTCCAGCTGCTGGACAGACAGCAGATTGCAGAACAGGACAGCAAACCTTTAATGATAGTTTCCTAAATAGCCAGAGAAGACCTGGTTCAGCTTATCCATTCAGTCTCTGCCTGTATGGTTAATGAAGCACAGGAATAGCTCATCTTGGGAGGTAGAGGACTCTCCACCGCTGATGACTCTTACAAATAGGAGAGACAAGAATCTCTTGAGAATTATTTACTTGTAGCTGTTCTTCCATTATGAGAAAGAAGATGGACCTCTTAAGGTACTGTTCAGCCCTATTTTCCATGATCTCTAGTTGTGACTGAAATTTTCAGTCTCTAGAGATCTCTGACTGATGTGAAGGGACTTTCTACATCGATTACAATACCCAACAACAACACACACAAAAAAAAGAACAAAAAACTCCACTACACCAAGAACAGCGAAACTTCTTTGTAGCAAATGTAAAGTCTTATTCTGTCTTAATCTCATTAAGAGCACAAAAATACATGCTGATTAGTTGTGGTCAATTTTAAAAAAACCTGTTTAATATATGACAAAGTTTGTGTTGCATTTAAACTTGTCCTTAAAAGAGGATCAACATCCCTTTTTCATGCTTCAGTAATTGCTGTCTTTCATATCTGAAATAATTCTTCTACCTTTAATAAATATGTATTAGTGAGATATTTTCTCATCAGTTTTCCCAGGCAATACTTTGAAAATGTTCTGCCTGCAAAATGTTGACCTTATTTTGCCTTCATCAAGCTCAGTGGCTTCTGCAGCTGTCACACTACGAGGGACCTTCCCTTTTCTCACAGTGGTAAGAGAGGTCAGCATCCCCGGGTGGACTTGCGAGAGCTTTTTCCTAATCCCTGGAAAATGCAGGATGTTCAAATAGGATGAGGGAGTGAGAACCCCTTTCCCCACTCCTCCCCCAACCAAAAAACAGTTTGAAGGGGGAGAAGGAATGACAGACACAGAACTGATAGAGAATGAGAGAGAGAAGCAAATGTCATCCTGACATCATACAGAATATTACTGGCTTGAATTTGGGATGAAGATACGGAACATGAATGCATAACACATCTTCCCCAATAAATAGTGTCATCCCTAAACACACACCCCCCTCTCCCTCTTAGAGTTACTCATTATTCATGTCTGCTCAGGCCCAGTTATTTTCAGCACCCAGGCAAGACCAACTCTGCCTGTCATTCCTGACCGAGGTTTACATTCTTAAATACTGCCCAGCAATCGACCCTTTGAGACTTTGCTTTCCTGACATTTCCTAATGTCAAATATGAACCTCACTCACTGTACTTTTCCTGTCATGCAATCAACCGCAGACAAGGGGAACAAACTGTTCCCTTTCCTGTTGCATAGTTGAAGATCATCACAACCCTTCTCAGTTTACCCTTTTCTCTTTTCCTCTGGAGAAAAACAAATAAAAAAAAATCTAATTAATTCAGTCTTTTCTTCAAAAGCCCATTCTGGTTTTTGTTGCTTTCACTGGTTCTCCTCCTCCTTGAAGGGTGATGCCCAAAACCAGAGGCAACGCATCAGCTGCTGCCTCGCCGCTGCTGAGCAGAGCAGAAGGATTGCTTCATGCTCTTGCAGACAGTATTTCTGCTTATACAGAAGTTTCATCTCAAAGTGATTTTGCACAAAAGCATGATACTGTTGAATGATATTCCAGCTTGTGATAGGATACCCCATGGATCCTTTTCTGTAAAACTGTGGGTTACCTTGTTTCTCCCAATCTTGTGCCTGCAATGCCGGTTGTTTCAGTTACATGTGGAACTTTCTACTTTCAAGGAACTTACATCATCTTTCTAGCCGTGGGTTTTACAGCCAAACTAATTATGTGGGTTTTTCTTTTCCTTTATTGAATTTCATTCTATTTTTCCCCCAGGCTACTTCTCCAATTTGTAAAGATCATTTTGAATTATAATCCTGTCCTCCAAAATGTTTGAAGCCCCTCCCAGCCTGGTGGCTGCCAACACTCATTGCAAACAATGTCCCCAGGAGACTTTTGAACACAGCTGTTAAACGTTGACTTTTTGCTGAGCTCCATCACCTATGGGTCAGTTTTGGAAAGTATTTTCCTTAGCCTGGATTAAGAGACTCTAAGTACCTTGAAAAGGGAGAGACTTTATGTACTGCTACTTTTCTAAAGGAACAGACATCTGGGCTGGCAAACTATGTTAATCCAGAGCAGTCCTGCAAAGATTCTATTTCTTGTGGCTCTTCCCTGTCTAAAAAGCAAGCTTCTTGTTTTGCTCTTTGGGCCACTGTCTGGCCTTCACACACTTCTGTAACAGATCTAATTCTTGAACTGCCTTTTTGAATCATTTTGAAGACTAACTGCATATATGTCTACTCATTTTTTTTTTTAAGACAATGATTCAAAGGCTTTTTGTACATGTTGAATGTTCACAGAAATACTTAACAGAAGTGCTCGTGCAGAAAACTAGTTCTCACCACGGTAAATTTTGGATCAGGATGACCTCTTAGCTTCTGGGTCATTATCGCATACTTTATATTATCACAGATTAGCATTTTTTCCAATGTGTATTTTTGGCTTAGTGTCATTGTCCTGGTTTCAGCTGGGATAGAGTTAATTTTCTTCTTAGTAGCTGGTATAGTGCTGTGTTTTGGGTTTAGGATGAGAATAATGTTGATAACACACTGATGTTTTGGTTCTTGCTAAGTAGTGCTAAGCTGTTGCTCAATAGTTGCTAAGTAGTGCTTACACTGGTCAAGGACTTTTCAGCTTCCCCTGCTCTGCCGGGTGCACGGCGGGGCTGGGAGGGAGCACAGCCAGGACGGCTGACCCAGACTGGCCAAAGGGCTATTCCATGCCATATGACATCATACTCAGTACATAAGCTGGAGGAAGAAGAAGGAAGGGAGGGACGTTTGGAATGATGGCGTTTGTCTCCCCAAGTAACCATTACGCGTGATGGAGCTCTGCTTTCCTGGGGATGGCTGAACGCCTGCCTGCCCACGGAAGTAGTGAATGAATTCCGTGCTTTGCTTTGTTTGCCTGCACAGCTTTTGCTTTACCTATTTAACTGTTCTATTTTATTTTTCTTCAATTATTAAAATGTTCTTATCTCAACCCACGAGTCTTCTCCCTTTTACCCTTTCGATTCTCTCCCCCATCCCACCAAGGGGGGGGGGGGAGGGGTGAGCGAGCGGCTGTGTGGTGCTTAGTTGCTAGCTGGGGTTAAACCACAACAGTGATGTTATCTAGAGGATGATTTGGGTGGGAGGCCTCACAATAGATTATTTGGTGAATTAATGAATATAGAGATTATGAGATAAAATGATAAGTATGTAGAGAACATAAAGATATAGAGAACACCATCACCTTTCAGGCATTGATTTTGCAGACAAACAAATAATGGGGGTTTTTTTCTTTTAATTCAGACTAAATTTTCTCCTCTGTTTCAGATCCTCCTTTGGGATAAACTGCTATTGCTTCATTGACCACAACAGACTTGTGACATTTTATACCAACTGAGGACCTGCCTCTGTTATACTTCAACAAGAATATTAAAAGCAATATACTGCTCACAAAACAAAAACACAAACAAAAACAAAAAAACAACTGTATCTGGTATCCTTTCATGTAGATTAAGTCATGGAAGGTTTTAAATCATGGTATGCTTCAGTAATTTAAGCTCTATTTCAGTTTCAGACTGTACAGTAAACATTTCATTTCATATAACTGGTGTCATTATAATACCCAGAGAGTTATTTGGATAGGAGATCTAGTAGATTATGTGGTGAATTACTGAAGTTAGAGGATATGGGGAACATGAGGGATCCTGGATGCATTTGTGGGTGATGAGAAAAGCCACAGGTGTTTGTAACAAGATAAAAAAGAAGCAAGATATTTCTGAAGATAATAAATAGGCTCAATGGCATTTGTAATGGGGAAGCTGACCACTCTCATATACACCAAGGTTTCTTACTTCCACTGACCTTCACTCAGGTATAGAGTCCACCATCCCTGTTTTCCTCTGGCAATCCAGAATCCCCTGGCTTCACATTCACACTGTGGATTTCATTCAAGCAAGAGGGCAAATAGGGCATGCAGCACAGGTTTGTTGCCCAGATCTGGCACTGAACAATGTCCCAGGTGGAAGGAGAGGAACAGAGTGGGAATCTGTGGGAACATGGTCCTATACTGGGGTGTAAAAAACTCCCATGAGAGAAGGAATTTGCAAGGAGCAGGCAGCATTTTTAGAAGCATGAAGACAAACACGATTAGGAAGGGAAAAATAAGAGGAGAAAGAGGAATAGGAATAGAGAAAGAGCAAGCAGGAGAGTGGGAGAGAGGAAAGAAAGAAAGAGAGAAAGAAGGAAAGAAAGAAAGCAAGAAAGAAAGAAAGAAAGAAAGAGAAAGAAAGAAAGAAAGAAAGAAAAGGAAGAGAAAGAAAGAAAGAAAGAAAGAAAGAAAGAAAGAAAGAAAGAAAGAAAGAAAGAAAGAAAGAAAGAAAGAAAGAAAGAAAGAAAGAAAAAGAAAGAAAGAAAGAAAGAAAGAAAGAAAGAAAGAAAGAAAGAAAGAAAGAAAGAAAGAAAGAAAGAAAGAAAGAAAGAAAGAAAGAAAGAAAGAAAGAAAGAAAGAAAGAAAGAAAGAAAGAAAGAAAGAAAGAAAGAAAGAAAGAAAGAAAGAAAGAAAGAAAGAAAGAAAGAAAGAAAGAAAGAAAGAAAGAAAGAAAGAAAGAAAGAAAGAAAGAAAGAAAGAAAGAAAGAAAGAAAGAAAGAAAGAAAGAAAGAAAGAAAGAAAGAAAGAAAGAAAGAAAGAAAGAAAGAAAGAAAGAAAGAAAGAAAGAAAGAAAGAAAGAAAGAAAAGAAAGAAAGAAAGAGAAAGGGAAAAGGAGAAGGAAGAAAAGAGAAAAAGAAAGATAAAAAGACAGAAAGACAGGAAGGGAAATAGGTTGAGCAATCTCTGTGAGACTCTTCATTGCAAAAGTGGCAACAATGAAAAGACTGGAGATCTGCTTTCCAAACGGTATTCCAGCTTGATGTAGTGCGGGTACAACCACCAACTAACAAGCTCTCCTGGGTAAATTTGTTGGTGAATCACCAGAGACAATGGCAATTGAATCAGATCCTTCTCAGAATGAACAGAGTGAAGGGAAAGATCAGGAAAAAAAAAAAAGAAACCATTTCAAGCAAATTCATATCAAATTAAGGGGTTCGTCCCTGTTCCCTTCAGAGGCACCGCTGTTCAACAGCATTCAAGGAAAGGCAAGCTCTTGCATTTAGTGCATGGTACTAATTAAAAGCAATTATTGTTGTAATTAAAATACTTAATTCCACTGCTCTCTGGTGGCAAAGGTAGTGTATATCTTGGGTCTTTCTATTAGCTCAGAGTGGGAACACTGAGGAGATAATTTGGCAAAAACTATCTTTGTAGCCTCTGGACACAAAACTGAAAGTTCTCTTGGTTAATTTCATTAGCTTAATTAATTTGGCTAACTTAATTAATCAGACTTTCATTAAAACCAATGAAAAAACAAACTAAGTACTGCTGTCGTGTTGATAATGGTTTTTGAAAAAATGCTCATTAAAATATTGTTGATACCCAGACAACTTTGAAAAATATTCTGTATAGAAATAGGGGTTTTTTTAATGTGCCAAGCTTGTCTTTCACTCTGTTGTCTTTTTGATTCCTCTTAGATGACTGTAGAAGAAAAAAAATATCAGCTTGCAGATCGCAGCCTTCAGGCACTCAATATCCTGCAGCATTGGGCTAGCTTGTCTGCCTCGAACGTCCTGTTTCCATGCAAAAGTCCTTCATCACCAACAAAAAGGGGGAAGTGAGACTGAGATACACGAAAAACAATCACCAGAATGATGAATCAGGAGTTAAACTTGGGTCAGCTTTTACCTTTCCTTGAAGGCTTGCTCATGGAAACCAGCCATGGAGCCAGGGAGGAAAGGTCAAGCACCAGCAGTGAGAGATCAAGACTGGTTTTCAGGTTACCCCCGAGTGGAGTTAACATCTTTCATTGCCTTCCTACGCACAGACAATTGCAAAGTTGTTTTTTCCTGATAAGCCATTAATTTCACGGCATAATTGCATAGATCTTTAACTCTGGGAAACAATACAGTTGTTTTTCTTTCTCTCACCAACAGTATTTCCAAAGATGAAGGTCAGTATGCAAGGAGAAGTAGATACATACATAGATAGGTGCTTAGTTACACAGTCCCTTAAGTGAACACGCATTTGAAAAACATTTTGTTCTCTATTCCAAAATCAACTTTAATTCCATGCATCTCTCTGAATTAACGTATCTAGCACCAGTGTGGTGTTTACATCTTTAATTACAAAAGAAAAATCCAAGATGCTTTTCTGCAGACATGTTGGACCTTTCTCTAACATAGGTAAGCATTTTAATTTGTTGAACGGGGTATGTGGAGGCCTGCACACTTAGTAACGACTGGATTCTGCGGTCAGCGTTTCAGTTGGGATCTCTCCCACAGTTAGTGTCTGGGTTGTAGAATGGTAGGACTCCCAGGCTAAAGGAGCCCGAGTTATAAATAAAAATGAGTGTGTTTACACACATCTGCAGTGGGATTGCACAAAATCAGTGGCATTTGGGGAAATCAGAGAAAAGAATGGTGGAAACAAATAGTACCTGATCCATTCAGAACCTATTGTAATCCCAGAGCATATCAATACGTGACAATACCATGACAGCTATTGCACCAGGTCTGTAGTTAAAGGTGAGATGACTATTCTTCAAAGCAATCATTCATTTTGCTTGTCCCTGAGGAAGATTACAGCATCCTATTCCCAATTTTGAGCACTTGGGTTTTTTTCAATTCTGTGTGAGTATTGCGAGTTTAATTTGAAATAAATTCAATGAACTAATTTTAGCATGCATTTTAAGACTTTTCTATGACTTGAAGGTTCTTATTAATGGAATGACACAGGCTTTTCAAATTCTACTAAGTGAAAATTTCTTGAATTCAAGTGCAAAAAGTTCTATTTTAAAAAAGCTCTTGCTAAACGTATCTATTAAAGATTGTTTGTAAATCCATTAAATTTGTTATGTTTGTTAGAAGCAACTAGGGTGAGGGCAAAACTGAATAAGGGAAGGGTGCCAGAGATGAGAAAATATTAAGGATTTAGGCAGAGGGTCACTCTGCAAATGGCTGTGCTGACGGAAGACAGTACTACGGTGTTTTTGTGCTGAGATGCTCTTGATGACAGCTGATGAGTCTTTAATAAAGACGTAAATTAAGAAACACTCAAGGCGTCTGTGAAAGGGATGTATGCATCTCACTCAGGCTCAGTTCACATCAACGAGACACTATCAGAGAGACATACCCAGACTCCTGGGGGGTCAGCCACTGTTTCCTTTACCACTCCTTGGCCCATACCCAGCTATTTACCACCACAACCCTCCGCTTGAATTTATCATCCCTTCAGATCTGCCAACAGAAAAACCTGTGCAAGCTCTCTTACAGCTGTCTCATTCGAATCAGATGGGCTGGTTTAGACAGCTTAAATAGCAAACATGCTGACCCAGCAGCTTTTGTTTGAAATGGTTTAGTAAACCCTTGGATGAGTATCTCCTCTGCAGGTGTAAAGGTGCAAAGGGGAAAAATGAGGAGGAGTTCAGGACAGGTTCTTGATAATTTTCCTTTTCTACTGGCACAGTTAGATGCGGCAGATAAAATTTGTCCTTGTTTTACTCAAGGCATGTTTGTCTAATACTGAGGAACTGACTTGATACGGAAGTTTCTGTTTTGTATTTTGGCACACACAGGAAGGGCCACACCATACAGCGTTTACTCTTCTCTCATTTGATCAAAATCACTCTTGCTTCACACCTTGCTCTAGATCTTAGGTCCCTCCACTGTGTGATTATTATCACTGACCAAAGACACAACCAGGTCAAGAGCTTGGGTCCCTTTTAAAAGCATTGAGTAACACTAGGCACCAACCTTCCTGGCTGGTTTGACACAAGACTGAAGCACTGGAAAGAGCCTTCTGGGTCATAAATTCCTGCAGGTTTCCATGTCATATACCCCCACCATAAAGTCACAAAGTTCCACTCTAAAAGCATTGCCACTCCTTGTACTCACTGCTCCTGTTAAAAATATTTTCTAGGACCACGTTATGATAGTCAGAAGCCATCCCTACGTTTCCAGCCCTGCTTAGTTGGAGGCTGAGTCTTTGCTTATAACATGCTGGTCCCATGAAAGGAAGCACTAACCAGCATCCAGAGCACTCTGCTAGGTCAGAGATGCCCAGGCATTGCATATAGCTTCAGTGTTTCATCAGAAGGGAGCATCTCCCTGGCAAGTGGCTCAGATGCACTAGTGGGACTCCAGCAAAGCAACATTTTCCCTGGAGCCCATGGACATATCGCTGGTGGCTACAGCTGACACCACCCCACACAGATCCCCAAGGAGTTATGACAGCATAGTCCTCGTTGGCTGTTATCAGCCTTCTCTCCAGATTTATCTACACTCCGCTCATTCTTACCTAAAAAGATATTGTTCCCTTCCCCTTATCTGCCTCACATCCTTTCTCATCCTCCATGGTTCAACCTCTTTCTCTCAGTAATCCCCAGCATTATCCTCATATGAGTCTCTCCACATTCCCTCTTGTCACACCCACAAACCTTTTCTTTTGCTCAAGCCCTGGGACCTTTTATTCCAACTGGGTTCTTTTTTACCTTCACAGACAGGCAGCACCAGAAAAATGAAACAATGTGCATACCTACAGAGGATGGAGGTACCTGCCATGGTTTTGCGACACCTTTGTGCCTTCCTTATTCTGCATTGCCCTGGATGTTGGCAAGATACACTGATACACTAAACCCATCCCCAAGTGACTATAGGCAAAGCTCTCTGTCCAGAAGTCCTTCTGTGCTGGGTACTCTTTGTGTGCATCCAAACGGCAGAAGCAAACACACCAGCAAATACCAGTTTCAGGTATATTACCATGCTTTGGCCAGTACCATCCGGTTGCCTCGTTCTGCTTCAGTGCGATACAAGCCAGACGGCACTACCCATGAACCCTGCCAGTTGTGAAGGAAAGAAAAGGAGATGATTGGTATTGTTCAACTCTTATTCCTCTTAGTTGATTCATAGAGACATTATTTTGGTGGATGCCACGGTACAAACTTTTATAATAAATAAAATAAAAAGAAAATACATCCTAGGTAATACATAGCTGTTGATATGTATCATCAGCTCTGGAAGTTAAGATAAGCTGAGGATAAAAAACCATTATTTTCAGTAATGATGTTACGTATATGTCATGTGTGCCTTCCTGTAATCCTGTAATTTTATTTCCCATGCATATAATGCCTTTACTGGTGTGGATTCCCAGAGCTTCCTTGAAAGGTAAGTAATTTTACTTCTTTCATAAACTGAGGAGACAAACATGGGGTTCAGAGAGGGATTTGTCTTGTCCAAGGTTATATAGGAAGGTTATATAGGTGGCACGGATCATCTAGAGCCCAGGTTTCTTGCTTGTGTTTCTGATACAAAATCAACCTTCTCAGTGTCGCTTTAATTTAGAGTATGAACATTTTTCAATGTAGAGAAGAGCAAACTATATTTTTCCTTTGTGTATATTCCTCAGTTCCTTTTCTGTAACATTGCTACTGTATCTCCAAAATATCACATTTGAAAAGAAAGGAAACATAATGGGATTGAAAAAAATGTGGTTTAGATCTATAATCGTGGTTTCCTGATTTCTTATCCAAAATTTTATAGCATTTATAATGGAGATGATAGGATTAAAACTTTCTTCCTTTGTTTCTTCATCCCTCCCTCTCTTCTTTCCCTCTCTCTCCTACAATACAGAAAGTATCAGTACCTGTGAATATTTTAATACAGGCAAATATGTGACTAGTACATTCATGAATTCAGGTCAATGTCCTCTACCTTCAGTTGCATTATTTGCAGACCTTTCACAGTTAATTGCTCATTTTTTGCAATAGCGACTGGAATTTCCTCTCGAGGGTCACAAAGGCGCCTGTTCTTCAATCTGCCATTTCCTCATTGTGAAGACCACCAAAAAAATGCAGAAGGGTCAGTAACTTTTAGATTAAATGATGCATAGAAACGAAACTGAAAAGCAGAACTAAAATCCAAATCTGCAAACTCAGTTTCAGTAGTCAAATGCGCTTCGTCAGGAAGGGAATCCTTCTCAGCATAGCCTTGTGAAAAATTGCCCAGCATTTCTTTTTATTTTGTCAACATTTAGTTACAGTACAAAATTGACTTAACTATATAATGAGAAAAGCAGTTATTTCAAGTATTACACTGAGGATAAAATGCATGTTAACATTAATGTTACCTATTATTACTTTTTAAATGGAAAGTTATTTACCCTTTGAGAAAAAACATTTCAGAACCAAGCTAAGATAACCACATGCATTAAATAAACAAATCAAATCAAACCTTAATTGGGCTTGGAGCTTCAAAACAGGGAAAATTATCAAAGTTAAGCTAAATAAATTAAACATAAAAAATAAATCTCATTTACTGAATAATATTTTGCCAGATTCTCTGTGGAGTCATAAATTCAGAGAAATTTAGCATGCAGATGAGAAATAAGGAGGAGGGAATCAGGCAGATGAACTCTAGTGGGAAAGCAACCGTAAGTTAATTCAGGATGTGTTCTGCCTAATACTGATGAAGATCTAAATGAGAGCTCTTTAAATTGTACATGTAGAACCAAGTCCTGGTGTGATTCACATTCTAACTTCAGATCTCATACGCTGTGCTGAAATACGTAAAGCTGACTTAGCCTAGAGAAGGAAACTCAGTTTGGTTCCCTGGCTTTTTTAGAAATTTTGGCCGGAGTGCCAGAGTTAGGCAGCAACGCTTTGTAAAGTCTAACATTAACAGGCAGACTCCCTTGTTTGCACTTCCTTCGGTGCCTGAAAAATAAAACACAGTGCAACAACAGGATAAAAACACGACCAAGAAAATACAGCAAGACAATTTGCCATTGTCTGCTTAGTTTTTATAAAAGTATCATAGGATGGCTTGGGTTGGAAGGGACCTTTGAAGATCATCTAGTTCCAACATGAACATTAGAACATGTTCATGTTGGAATCAGTTCAATCATGAACTGGTTGCACTGTTTTCTGGTCTGCTGTATTAATAACAAATATTACACTCTGCAGCATTACAAAATAAACCTGTAGCCTCCCCTTCTATTTCCATAACATCAGTGGAAGCTCAACTCTTCCTGTATCCTATTGGGTATCTCTGGAAGAACGGGTTGAAGATAGGATCTCCTATTTACTTCACAGGCTTTGAAAGGAATTGAGAATACTTTGCCACTTCAAGAACTCAGCCACTCATGAGTAAAACTTCATGCACTAATTCTCAGCGCAAATCTGCTTCAGTGGCTCTCAGAAGTGTGTGCAAAATTAGACGTTGCAAGATGAGGCTCTGGACCGAGCTACTGCTTCCAGGAAAGAACAGACACAGAAAAGTCATGCAGGCAGGGAAGACTGCAGAATTGGGCTCTGATGGCTGTCCCTGGGACAGGTGGGGTGCAGCCTCCTATCCTATCCTATCCTATCCTATCCTATCCTATCCTATCCTATCCTACCCTACCCTACCCTACCCTATCCCATCTCGTTAGTACCTGCTACCCCACACCACTAGACTGTTTTCTTGTGAGGGCAGCCATATGCAGTCCAGCCTTCCCAGGTCCTAGAATAAGCAAAATTTGAAGCAGAACACTGCTGTTTTGGCAGTCAGAGAAGTCTGCAGCCTTAGGAGCTGTCGCCATTCTCTAAGACTAGAATAAGCCTGGCCTCACCCATTTAACCAAATCAGTCATTCGGTGAAGTACACATGGCTTATTTTAAACATAAAGCCTGAGAAACAGGCTGTTTGGTCAGTCCTGAAAGCCAACAAATGCAGAGATCGGTGATTTTGCAAATGGAGGGATGTCTGCAGAAGGAGACCTATTGCTGGACGTGCTCTGTGGCCAGGACCAAAGATGTCTTGCAGATAGGTTGGTGTGCTTTCCCGGTTAACCTCCTAGGCTGTGAGCAAGACGTAGATCACGGAGAGCTTTATATTTGCACTGAAAAGCCACTAGAAGGCAAGGTAGTGTAGAATGCACTCCAGCGTGACATGTTCAGCCTCCTTTGCAAAGCTGTATAAATTGCATTTCTGTACACAATCTGTTTTGGTGATACTGGCATGAGGATTTACTTTGCTTACATGTTGACTAGAAGTTCAGTCCTGCACGGGGAGCTGCAGGCAGTGTTTGTTAGTAGGCAGAGCATCTCTGCATCTGGCAAGAAGAAAAATTGTGCAATGATTCTGTTCCACATCCTCTGCTACATTTTGCAGATTTTGGACGCGTTTTAGAGTCACTGTACAAGAGATAAGCAGATGAGTTGTGGTGGGCTCCGGATTTCATGGTAATATTTGTCCCAGATGCTGATCGCTGCAAGATGGTCAAATATTTTTGCTGATCAGAGCAACATCAATTCTTGCACAATAACTGCTGCTGGGTACAGTAATGGAGAAAGATAATAAAAATTTGCTAACTATGTCACACTTCCTACTTGAAAATGTTGTGCTTGACTCATTTATACAGAGGTTACTTTTGTTCTAGTTTTAATAGTTCCACTTATTCCCGTTGTAAAGCTACTTTAAGATAAAAGCGATGTAAATGGAGGGTCAACTGGCCTCTTCATTTTGAACATTATGCCCTCTTCTTGGTAAGAGTGGCAATGGGCCCTATGCCCATCCTCACCCAGAGTTTCCAGAGACACCCATGAGAGAACACTAAAATGCATCTTTGCTACCTTTCATAAGCCCATTTTTCATTTAAAATTCAGCAAAACGATCATTTACCGTTAGCTGAGCGTGCAGCTTATACTTCTCGTTTTGTTGAGCCTGTACCAGCAACGCCCCAGCGGGAAATAAAGTGAACCGGTTGGTGCCATTCGGTGTGGCCCGTCCTGCCCCCCAGCACGCGTTGGAGGGGCGTCCGTTCCGCAGCAGCACAGCTGGAGAGGGCTTTCTGCCTGCCCTGCGGAACTCAGGAGAAAGCCTAGAGCCTTTGCTCTGCCTCAGGCAAGACCATGGGATCTCTAACTAGAGATCTGACACCTCAATCTTCCCGCTCAGGGTGGCAGCGACTGACCCGGCTGCTGGGGTGCCGTTTAGCAGGCCGGTTATGCGGAGTGTTTTAACGGGTACAAGCCGGGGTTCCAAGCTTGCAGCGTCCAGAGCCTGCCCCCGCCAGCGGGCCGGTCCCCCGGCCTGCCCCCGCTCGGCACCTTCACCCCCGGCCGCGCTGCCCCGCTCCTCCGCCCGCTGCCCGCACGGTGGCCGCAGGGAGGCTTCAGCCGGGCAGGGAGCGAGGCAGAGCGGGGTGCGCGGGGCCCGCCCGGCCCCGGAGGGGTCCCCGCGAGTGACCGGGTGCTGGGCGCCGCCGGGGGAGGCGCGGAGGGGGCCGCTGTCCCGGCTGGCGGCCAGGCGAGGCGGCCCGCCTGGGGCGAGGCGGGTCTCGCCCCGCTCCGCGTCCCGCTCCGCCGCGGCGAAGGGGCCGCCCCCGGCCCCGGCGCCCCCCAGCCCGCCGGCCGCGGTGGGCTCCTGCCGCGCCGCCGCCGCCGCCGCCGCCGCCGCCCCTCGTCCGCGGCGAGGCGGGCCGGCAGGGCCGGGGGGCGGAGGGGGAGCGGCGGCGCACGGCGGCGAGGTGGCTCGGCAGCCCTCCCGGAGGAGCCCGGCCCACCTCTCCCGTACAGGCACCCCCTCCTCCCCGCCCCGAAAGAGGAACTCCCCGCCCGCCCGCAGCCCCGCCGCGGCGGAGGGAGAAGCGGCGGCGGCAGCGGCGGCAGCGGCAGCGGCAGCGCGCCCGGCCCCTCCGCGCAGCATGGCGCAGGAGCGCCCACCGCCCGCCGCCGCCTGAGGCGCCCCGCGGTGCCGAGCCGAGCCCGCGCCCATGGCGGCGCCGCCGCCCGCCCTCGGCTGGGCGCTGCTCCTGCTGGCGGCGCTGGCGGGCGCCGCCGGCCCCCAGAGCTTCGAGCTGCCGGGGGCCGCCATCGACAACATCGAGGTGAGCGGCGGCGTGCTGGTGGCGGGCGGCAGCTGCCTCTACGAGCTGTGGCACGACCTGCGGCTCCGCCGCCGCGTGCTGCCGGCGGCGGCGGGGCAGGGCTGCGGGGAGCCCCCCGGCGTCCGCAGCAAGCTGCTGCTGCCCTACGAGGAGGCCGGAGGGGAGGGCGTCCTGCTGACTGGCTGGACCCAGAAGGATGGCACCTGCCAGGTGTGGGAGCAGCCGGCCTACCGGCAGCGCTTGAACCGCAGCGAGGTGGTCAGCTGCCTGCCTGACGGCTCCACCGCCGGCGTCGTCTTCCAGCAGGCCGGCGCCTGGTACCTGGCCGTGGCGGCCACCTACTCGACCGGCACCTACGGACACCGGCTGGGCTGCGAGCCCTCCCAGTCGGACGAGGCGACCGTCATCACGGTGCGCAGCATAGCCAACCTGGAGTCCAAGGAGGAGCTGGGCATCATCAAGCGCAACGAGGAGCCTTTGCACTTTGTTGACGCGCTCCAGTGGGGAGATCACCTCTTCTTTCCCTACTACAGGTTGAAGGCCAGGTTGGGCAACGACACGGAGTCACCAAGCATGGCTGTCCTGGAGCAGCTGGGCTCCTCAGAGAGAGGCTTTTCTTTGCAAGGGCATGTGTATTTGGACTGTGGGTGCAGGAACCTCATCGTTTCCTCCAGCCTTGTCCGCCAGGGCAAGCGGGGCTGGTGGGCGGGTGTTTTCCGCCACAGCAACGACACCAAGTCCTGGAACGCCAGCGCCGTCTGCATCTTTGGGATGGAGGAGGTGAAGGAACAAGCCCGTGCGGTGACACACTTCGTCACGAACAAGGATAGCCCTGTAAGTCTGGCAATCGTTTTGCTAAGCTTTCCTCCTGCACACCGTTGTTGTCACTGTTGTCGTTGTGGCTGGTGTCGCTGTGCGTGACTTGTGGGGTGTCCCTGACCTGAAAGCACGTGAAGTTTGCAGGGAACTTCAGAGCCGTGCCAGGCGTTGCGCATCAGCCCTGGCTCCATCAGCTCTAATGATTTCTCCAGCACTTTCTGTTTCTAAAAAGCTGGTCCCTTACCAGATCCTGGAGTGTCATTCCCACCTATGTCTTGGGAAGGACATGTCTGACGGGACACCTGAGGGCATCCTGGGTCAGGCCCGAGTCTCAGGCTCCTCACTCAATGTGCCCTTTTCTGTCAAGGATTAGCGTATTTCATTGTATTTTCCGTACAGCCTAGATAAAGCATCTCCTACCTTATTCAGTGCATTCACATCTATATCAGAGCTGAAAAAAAAAGCCCATCAGATTGACTCCCGTGCGCTGGGCGGTGCATGTTGTTATCCACATTGCTCGCTAGTTAGTTATGCTTGCTTGTTCGGTGGTAGGTGTTTCCCAAACTTCTCAGGATTGGTCCTGCTTGAGAGGGGTCACAGCCACCCCCCCAAACCCATATGCCCAGCAGACAGCAACAGGAGATATGTCTTTGTTGTTGCAGTGGTTACATTTTCACAGGCAGTGGTATCTCATGGAGATCCCCTGGTCACCTACTTCTCTAACACTCTCTCTTCAGCTCCTTCCTCCTTTTGAGGGTGGGCTGTGCATATGGAGGGCAGGGTGGGCAAGGCTACTGGCTTTGCTGTGGCCTCCGTAGCTAATAAAGAAATGAACTAGAAATGAAATTCAAGAAGCTAAAAATGTAATTCAGGAGAAGAAGGTGCTTTTGCAAGGCCCATCCATGCTTTTAAGTCACACTCAGAAGTCTTTTCAGAGCTGTGGCAAAAGGAACAACACTGAAAAGTATCAGGGACAGCCGTAGGGGATCGAGCAAGCCATCATAAAGCAAGCCCTGGCCTTTTGCAGCTCCCCCACCAGCCAGGGACTTTGCAGCTTAACCCCTGAATCCTTGCTGTGTTAAGATGGGAGTTTGTTGGAAACTCCTTCAAAGAAGTGTGGTAGATTTACTGTCGCTCCTTGGCTTCCCAAATCTAGCCCACAGCAGAGCGCAGTGCCAAGATTCTTCCAAATACAAACTACTGGAGCACAGGTGTGATTCAGTCTGCTTGTCTCCCTACTGAGCTGCGAGACTATTGCCAGTGTTAGAGGACATAGTTAGGAATGAGAACCCCATATGTGGGTGAAACAACCGTGCTGAAGTAAATAGTGAAACTCTCGCAACAGAGCCGGAGCCAATCCTTTGATTTCCAGTGCCAGTTTGTATCTTACTGCATGATTTCTGTGTTCTCCCAAGACAAACTTGCTGAATGCATTTGAAGTCTCATCCTCATCCCAAAATGCCTATTTGCTAGTTGAATTTTTAATTTGTATTCCTTGTTCCTAATTACTCATGGGGTTTCTTTGTGAGGTGCTTTCTGAGCCTGCAAAACAAAAAAAAAAGAAACCTCCTTGGGCAGCAGATCCTTTATAAACACTTTCTAAAGCCCCACGCTAGAAATGCCAGAAGAGTCTCGTGGATGTCATAGAGTAAGATAATGCACGTAAGGTGCAGTAGGTATTTCTGTCTCACTGGTGTTCCTCTCAGTCCTCCGTCTCCGTTGCCTCCCAGTGCCTGAATATGAAAAATCGATGATCCACTTGTTTAAGGATTGATCTGATTCACATCAGACTCCTGTGACTCCAAAGTTACTTTCGTGTCCCAAAAGGCTCGTCCCTCCTGGAAATGTAATTATATTTGGCTACAATGCTGAAGAATCCCAACTTTAAAAATTATTAAAAGGATTGTTTACTTAACATTATATCCCTTACTATGGTGATGTTATTAATCATGATATTTTGGCACAACAATAAATACAGTTTACCACTGACAGGAAAGTGGTATTTTAATATTTTGTGAGATAACAGGACATCTGGGTGTTGTGTAGTAATACGACCTATAACATTACATGGCTAATTATGCTTCATTT
Organism: Nipponia nippon; assembly: GCF_047370975.1. Taxonomy (NCBI): domain Eukaryota; kingdom Metazoa; phylum Chordata; class Aves; order Pelecaniformes; family Threskiornithidae; genus Nipponia; species Nipponia nippon. Next base: position 50,944,008 of record NW_028262347.1, read on the forward strand.
TTAAGCTAATTATATGTGCTTATGGTGTATAAACATAGAAATAAATGCATGTCGTTCAGCTTTAATACGTTTTTTATAGTACAGAAGGTTAGGCTAGGCTATTGCAGAGTAAGTTTGGAGATGACAGGCGCATATGCTGCTGCTTCTGGGTTGTTTTAGTCCAGATCCTTCTACTGTCTCTAACCAAATCATGGGGGTCCCTGCAAACATGGAACGTGCTCTTCTTGGACTCAGAAGTACGCAGGCTTCAGAACGGGCAGAAAGAGGGTGTGCGGCACGTCCGTCAGTGAGCAGCTTGTAGAAGTGTGTGCAATAGCTAGCAGTGGCTCTGGCCAGAAAGGAGTGCCGCGTAGCACGGAGCCGTCATGAGTATGTTGTAGTATGATGTGTAGGAATGGCAGCAAGCAACAGTACTTAACGTGTGTTGTAAAGTCCAGTCTTTTAAAGACAGTGTTGGTGCCTGGCAAATGAATGTGTTGCAGCATTATGGTTGCCTGGAGTACAGGACCTGTACGGCGTTTGTGGTGGGCTGACCATGCTGAATGTCAGCCTGACTTTTGCATTGCAGATGCCATGTGTTGTAGGGTGCTGCGGGTCTTAGTCTTCTTTGGTGAGTACACTTGAATTCTGCAGCTCCAGTGTGGTGTTAGGTACAACGATCATGATCACAGGCACGGACTGTCACTTTATGTAGGAATTGAAAACACAATTTTTTTTCACAGCAGGAATACAATTTATGGTTAGAGTATACGTTAGGGAGTAGTGGCCGTTTGTTTTGCTTCTGATCTTGTCATTCTTCAGATTTCTGTAATTATTCTGATTACGTTTAGGCAAGACATCCTCTTACCTGTCTGCACTCACACAGCTGCTTGTATTTGCACTGTGTTGGCACTGTGCTTCTCAATAGCACACTGCAAGAGGGACTTAGCCTGAAGTATTTGTGGTCCTGAATTCCCTGCTATGCTACTGCTGCATGTTCTGCTCTGAACTCATTCCTGTAAGGAACCGAGCTTTCTGGCCCTAACCCAGTAAAGCACTTAAGGGCATATTTAACATTAGGGATGTAGTTCCATCATCTTCAGGGGAACTGCTCATGCATTTAAAGTTAAGCATGAACTTGAGTACTTCACTGGATTGTAACCAAATTGTTCCGCATCCTGTAGGAACTCATTGTAGGTGTGTAATCTCTTTAGCCTCGCATTGCTACTTAGGCCAAAGTCGACATTTGCATTAAGTTTTACTGCTGCATTTGAGCCTGACGTTGAAAATCAGTAGTTTTTAAGATCCTTGCTTACCAACTTCATCAAAAAGTAGGTGACTGCTACAAATTCTTGTGGAATTTCTGCTTATGAGAACTAGCTAATTCTGTTTTCATTTTGTGCAGTAGTATGCACAAAGCATTTTGTCCTAGTTGGATGTGTTTATTCTGGACATATATAATACTGGATTCCCAGAAACACGATCATAACTAGCAAGAGGCAAGTGGTGTCTTAGATGAAACTACTCTGAAGACATTTTGCAGTTTTATATTCCGCTTGTTGTCCTCTGATCCACATGTCTCTTAGTTTTGATTACATCTACTTATATGCACCATCAAGGTGTATGTGTTAATGGACTCGCTAGCATAACCTACATGTACATAAGCGCATCTTCTTCACAATTTCCTTAGTTAATAAATGTGAATTTGCCAAATCTCATTCTCCGTTTCTTTTCAGAAACTTGACTGAGCACTCACAAATATTTTTCGTGGATCACAATTATGAAATCCAAGCTCCTGAGACAATACGTAGGATGAATGCTGGAATTTGTCACAAACTCGCTCCAGTAGCTAGTGAGCTTTAAGAAGGCCTTTCTTTCTGTTCCGTGGCTGAACAGGAGCTACTAGAATCTCAGATGTCTCCCAGGATCTTGTGGATCACAGCCAAGCAGATCAGTAGGAGAAGTGCTCAAATTAGAGAACATCAACAGGAGAGAGTTGTAGGATGTTACCTAACCTCAGTGACAAATCTGGAAATTAGTTTTGCCATTAAAAAAAGTTGCATGGGAAGAAAAGTATTCTACAATTTTTCAGGGAGAAGATCCAAAAAAGTGTTAGGCATATACGTGTAAGACAGAGACAAGTTGCTGTAGTTAAATTAAGGTGTTTATTTTATGATGTGCAAAGGCTAAGTAGCTGTGATAGCTACTGAATGCTAAGCTATCTCGGTTGGATTTTCATCTGCTATTTAATGCAAGTAAAGATATGTAACAGCCTGTTCTTTGAATTTTTGCATTTTTCAGTGGGTGATGAATATGTGGGTTGGTATATGCCCCTTAATTTATCAAGCATAGTTTGGAATCCTAGGACAAATCTTAGCTGGTATAAGCTCTACTGAAATGAGATTTTGAAGTCAACAGAGTCACATCAGTTTAATCACGGCCATTAATTTGCAGGAATGGCATTTGAATTTGTGTGGTAACTCATTCCAAAATGATTCATAGTCTTTTATTTAAGGAAAGAATTACAGACTTCTAAATATCGTTTGGTATCAAAATTGATTCTGTAATAGTTTTCTAGTAGTAATCTCCTGTGTATTACCAGACCGCTAGTATTTCATCTGATGTTTGACAGATTTCTAGATTTAACATTTCTAGACTGAATATTTCTGTCCAGTTACAATGAATTTCCAGTTCATCCCTGTTTGGTGTGGGAAGTAAGCCACAGAAAACTTGTAAACTCTTACATTGTCAGTGAGAAGAAGAGTTGCTTTTAGTCATCTGTCTTCACCAGGTGCTCTTAGCGGAAACTTTTCAGAGCCTGGGGGCTCTTGAACAGAGGATTCGTTTCCTTGGGATCACAGAATCGTTCAGGTTGGAAGGACCCAGAAGAGACCTCCAGTCCGGCTGCCTGCTCACAGCAGGGTCAGCTCTGAGATCAGACAAAGTTGCTCTGAGCTTTGTCCTGTCAGATCTTGAAACGTCCAGGGATGGAGACTGCACAACCTCTCTGGACAACCTGTTCTGCTTAGTTGTCCTCATAGTGGTATTGTTTAATCTCCTGTCCACTAGAAACATCCCCTGTTTCAGTTTGTGTCTTTATCTCTTCTTGTCCTGGATACACCTCAGTCAAGAGCCTGGCTCTGTTTCTCTGGTCCCTCTGAAACTGTCTCTTCTGTAGGCTGAACCAGCGCAGTTCCCTCAGCCTTTCCTGCTAGGGCAGGTGCTCCAGGCTCTGACCATCACAGTGGCCCACTGTTGAAGTCACTCTGATTTATCAAGATCAGTGCTGTACTGAGGCTCCCAGAACTGAGCGCAGTATCCTAGACACAATTGAATATGTGCCAGGTAAACGAGGATAATCACTTTCCTCGCTCGATCTGGCTATGCTCCTGTCGATACAGCCCAGGATGTTATTAACCTTCACTGCTGCCTGGATACACCGTTTAGCCTACTGCCCTCCAGGACCCTTGAGTCCTTTTCAGCAGAGCTGCTCTCCAGTCTGTACCATCACAGGGGGTTAGTCTATCCCAGGTGCAGGACTTTGCATTTGTCCTTGTGGAATTTCTTGGGGTTCCTGTTGGCCTATTCCTACAGCCTATCTAGGTCCCTCTGAATGGCAGCCCTGCACTCAAGCGTGACAACTTATTCTGATGTCATCCACAAGCTTAACCCAGAAGCTTTCAGTGTCTTCCTCCAGGTCCTTGATAAAGATATTGAGCAGAAATCCACTTGTAACCAGTATCTAGGTAGAGTAAAAACCATTAACCAATACCCTTTGAGCCTGACAGTCCATCCAGTTTTTCCACCCATCCAGTAGGCCCCCTGTCTAAATTGTAACATCTCAACTTGGATACAAGGATGCTGTGGGAAATGGTGCCAAGAGCCTTGCTAAAGTCAAAGTAAATGACATCCACTGTTCTCCCGTCCTCTGCAAATCAAGTCATATCATCAAAGAAGGCAATCAGGTTGGTCAGGCATGATTTATCCCTGGTGAATCCATGCTGGCTTTCCCCAGTCACTTTCTTCTTCTTCTTGTGCCTAGAAATGGCTTCCAAGAGGATTTGCTCCATGGTTTTCCCAGGGAAAAAGTGAGACTAACCAATGTGTAGTTCCCCAGGTCATCCTTCTTGTCTTTTCTTGAAGATGGGTGTAGTATTTGCCTTTATTCAGTTGTTGGAGACTTCCTCTGATCTCCACAACTTTTGAAATATGAGAGAATGGCCTCACAGTGTCATCAGACAGTCTCTCAACATCTTCCTACAGATCCCATCTGGTTCCCCTGGGACTTCTATGAGCTGAAATTTCTTAAGAGATATCTGGCTTAATCTTCTTCCAGTACTGGTAGTTTCTCTCCTCCTTGAACTCTGTAGACCTTGCTGGTGAAGTCAAAGCCTTATCTGCATCCACTGTCAGTAAATCACCTGATCTATTCAGCAGCTGGCACACATTTTCATTGTTTATTCTTTTATTGCTCATGTGGTGGTAGAAACTCTTCTTGTTGCCCATAACATCCCTTGCCAGTTTCAACACTGGGTGAGGCTGGGCTTTCCTAACACCATCCCTGCATGTCCAGGCAGTTCCTCCTTAGTTGCTTGCTCCTGCTTCCACCTCCTCTATACTGTTTTTCTGCATTGTCATTCAATCATGACTTCCCTGCTTGTTTTCCTGAGTTTTGTGCTTGGAGGAGGTTGTCCTGAAAGACCTACTAGCTTTCCTGAGCTCTGTTTCCCTTCAAAGCTGTTGCTTAGGGGATCCCACTAACCAGTTCCCTGAACAAGCTGAAGCCTGGTCTCCGGCTCTGTACTCTGCTGTTCTTTCCTCACCACCGTAAGGATCCTGAACTCAGTTATTTCATAGTTACCACAGTGAAGGCTGCCATTGATTATCACATCCCCAGTCAGTTCTTCCTTGTTTGTGAGTAGCAAATCCAGAAGAGCATCACCCTTCACTGACCCCATAGGGTTACAAAGCCTGGGGTCCCATCTCCTTCACTTTCCCCCAGAGCTCTGTAGGCCTGATCTGCACTAGGCAATGTCTTTGGTGTCCACGTGGATGTGCAACAATGGGTAGCGGTCCAAGGAACGGAAAATGATTGGCAGTCTCTCTGCAATGTAATGGATCGGGGCCCCTGAAAATAAAGAAACCTGTTGTGTCAGCATGACGGTTTCACAGTTGTGTGCCTTCATCCTTTGCAGGAGGGAAGCTCCAACCACGGTCACCCACCACTTCCTTTTGCTTTCTGCTAATGCTCTGTTCAAGCTCATTTGGTTTCAAAGCCTTCCTTAATGGAGCTTGTTCTCCCTCATTGGTTATTAGGACACTTTATCAATTCTGTAAACACAAATCTAAGTGCGTTTCTGCTGCTGCAAGAAGCCGCAAATTTCTAGCCTCCCCCATTTCCGGAGTCTCCATCAACCTCTTGCTCAAGTGTAGCCTCTGACTGTCCTTCCTGCCTTGCATCATGAGGCTCAGGATCTTGCTTCTGCAAGGTCTCTGTGAAGACCCTCTCATTTCCTGGTCATCCTCCCTGATTTTTTGCAGTCTGCTCGCCTGGGATGATTTGTCCACCTAGCATTGCTATGCAGTGCACAAATTAAAAAACCTCATGGAAATAAAATTTTGGAACAGTTCATCTCCTCATTCCTTAGCCCTAATAAAGGCTCGCTGCATGCACCAATATTTGTTACCCTCTGATATAATAAAAATTGGGCAGGAGGTCAAAGGGTGGTGAAGTTAAGAAAGAAGAATGAGGTTCCAGAAGTTTTTTCCCTCTAGGAAAAATATCTATGTATTGTTCCAGTGTTGACTATTGCTATACGCTGCTCACAAGTCTTGTGTCCTTTTGTGTAGCTGCATCTGTTCATTCAGGCTGATGCTCAACCCCCTTATTTTTACTTTTTGGCCAGCTGCAATATGTTGATTGCTGCGTGAGCTAAAAATGCTGCCCTTCCCTCTGAGGCATGCAATGTAAAATTATCAGGAGGAAATCAAGACAGACAGTAGAAGTGTGAATATGGTTGCTGCAGCTGGAATCATATGGAGATAAATCTGCAAATGAGATGCAAAATAGAAAATTAGTATAAATACCTTTCATGCCAATAGCGGAGTGAACATAAATGCAAAATGTAAGTTAATTCAGGAGATCTCTAGGCTGACCTGTGCATGTCAAGATTTTGGGGGACTATAGAATAGAACAGAGGGTGGAACTGAAGAATTAAAAAAAGAAAGGTCTTCTAGAGCAGTATTGTCTTTTCTTTTGCTTTTCTTGTTTTTGTATGAGCCTGAAAATGTTACAGGATAGACAGACAGATGATTGTGGAGATGAGTGACTCTTCAAGTATAAAGGAAGTTTAGACGGTAAATGCATTTTAAGGATGGATTTAGCTGTGAAAGAAAAAGCTTGGGAAGGCCCTACAGCTCTGTAACCCCATTAGTCACAGTGAAAGATGTAAAAGAGCTTGTTAGAAAAATAAATGCACATGGAAAAGGGATGACAGAAGGGTCAACAGCAGCTGCACCCTGGAGGAAGCAGGCAAGCTGGAGAAATAGGTTGCAAAAGAAAGAAGGCAATTTTTGTTGTGATTGCCCACCGTCTAAATTCCCCCTCTTCTTATCTGTATTAGCTCAATGTCACATTGACCCTCCCTCTAGCAAGAAGAGTGAGGGGAGGAGGCTTCCACACTTGTCAGCATTGGTTCTTCAGTCAGATGAGGAGGATGCACTGATATGACACTAGTTATTTTACTAGTATGTGGGTCAAAACAAAATCTGGCAGCAAAGCTTTTCAGAGACTGGGTGAGTCCTCTGCTCTTCTGCGATCTTATTGTACAGAGTCTACGAGGAACCTAGGGTGGTTTGTTTTCCTTACACCACTATATGGTGCGTTGCAGAAAAAAAAAATCCTAATTCTGGTGGAAATGAAAGCCTGGAAGCTTCACCTCCTCACTCCTCAGCCTGAGTGAAGGCTGACTGTGTATACCAGTGCTGGAGTTCTGTTACCTTCTGATCTAATAAAAAAGTGAGTTAACTTTTTCCACCTTAAAATGCTTGCAATCACTTCCCCCCCACCCCCCATATCTAAACCAGACCACCGTGGTAGTGGAGTCTCATGCCTAAGTGGGTTTCACTGAAGTTCTGTGCCAGTACATGACAGTTCCTGTGTTTTCTTCCTGCTGCATGAAAAAAAAAAATGTTTAAATATGAAAGTTAATCAAGTCTTCTTTTACTCCAAGTGGCTGTTCTTGCAAGCTAATTAAAATAATTCACACGACTGAAAAACATTTTAATTGACTGAGGTTTGCAGTTCAGAAAAAAATTATTTCTATGTGGAAAGACTTTTTGGGGTTAAGCCAGCATCCTAGCATGCAAGAGAGTTGAATTCAGCTGTTACTATATTATGGATTCGCTTCATAACTTTGAGAAATGCCTTCACCTTTCTGCAAAATGTCAGGTTTTATGGTCCATTCTCACACTTTGTCTTGTGCATTAAAGCGAAATAGGTTCCTGCACTCAGAGGGTTGTTGTAGGTTGAGGAATCCGTCCTTGAGGCTGAGATTCTGGGCTTTGTAAGCTGACCTACTGGGCTCGTTCCGAAGGACCTGGTCCTGTGCGAGCTCTTCCCCCCACCTCTCCATGCCTGCCATTCCTTTGTGCCGGCACTGGCATCCGTGCAGCCACATGTTCATGTGATGAGGAGAAAGAATGACTCAAATGAAAATTTAGGTAGGTAGATGCATTTACAGACCATTTTCTAGGTGCACCTCATTTCCTTAACGAAGCTCACTGGAAAGCATTATACTAATAGAGGGGAAGGGGAGGGAGAGCTCAGCTGGGGTTGGACCCATTTGATGAGCAGGTGTGATCACACCTTTGGCAGCATCTGCTATGGAGATTGACTTAAAGCACTTACAGGACTGCAAAACTGAGGTACTGCTTGCTAGGGAGATATCTGGGCTTGTAGGGAGTTTGGGGCAGAGATCATCTCTCACCTGGTGAATGACCTTATTCTCACACATCAGGGCTTCCTTTCAGCACTTGATCGTCTACAGTCGGGGTTACCTTGTTTGGTTTTTCCTTCCACAAGATACAGGGATTTCCTGCATGATGTTTACTTTCCTGAGCTGCTTACACGTGTTTGTCACTTAACTTTCTTCAGCTTGGACAGAGAATTGTAGGTGACATGTTGATTTTAAAGTTCACATGGGTACATTTATATTCTCCCTGACATGAACTTTATGCTGCTTTATCTCATTTTTATATTTATGTAATATGCAAGTCTTGACTTCCTTTAGTGTAAAGCAGGAAACCAGAAAGGGGAGGATGAAGCTCTGCATTTTCTGACATACACACACACACATACACACAAAAAAAGTTTGTGTGTTTGAAGCGCCTCTTTTCTCCAGGATATTTGCATGCCAAGTGGTTGCTGAGTGTATCTGTAGCCTTCATGGTAGGTGTAGTCAGATGATGGCACAGCATGGCTTCATTGAGAAGAACTGACAATTCGGAATAAGCCCAGGGCATTACGTCCCAAAAAAGGGAAATTCTCTTGCAAAGTAACTTGCTGCTGCTCGGCCAAGTCTGTGTCCCACTGAGGTCAGTGATTTAGCTGCAGTAGATGTAATCTCTATCACAGATGTGACCAGTTGCCTCGTATAAAAAAGAAGTAGTTTCATGTGCCATTTCCAAAGATATGTTGCTCTGAAATTGTGTCAGAATTAAAATGTTACTCGAAGTATTGTCTAAAGTTGAGTTCTCTGAGAATCTTTCCAGGGATTTTTCTTTTTCTTAATGTTTTGCAGTATAGGTGAATGATTTTGTAATAGCTTTCTCTTATATCTGATTTTCAGAAGGAACGATCAATCAAGAAATTACCTACCTTGATTCGCTCTGGATTAGTGGCTGTTTATGGCACGGTTGTTTTGAATCAGATAGTTCTCTTTCTGGGAACAGATGATGGACAGTTACTGAAGGTAAGCTGGGCATGGCAGTTCTTCCCTTCTCCATCAGCTGCTGCTGTGTTCAAGCGGGTAAATGTTTCCTGGTTTAGGCACTGTGTTATAAAGAGATACAATCCCCTGAATCTCTATTTCTTTTTTGTTTGTTTGTGAAGTAACTGCTGTATTGTTACTTGGAGAGCAAGATAACTTTCAAAAGCAATTATGTACCCTGCTTAAAATTCACGGAAACATTTTGTTAAACTGCTAATGCCCACAGTGTCAATTTATGGACTGTGGAGTTCTGTTACTCTGTTTTTTGTTTCCTTCCTTCCTTTGATTTTCCAGTAGAAATATTAAATATTGTTAGATGTTGGAAGCATGTTTGTTTGTTTGTTAGCGTATCTGTGTGATGTGAATAGCTGTCCATTAGAGAGAAAAGTCAAGATTAATTTTGCCTTAGCTTCTGAACAGTTGACCTACGCTAGCTTAAATCAATCACCTGGAAGTGAAAGTCATCTTATCTCATTATCAAACTTTTCAACCATCCAGTCAAATGTCTTTTATGCTTTCATTTTTTCTGGGTTTTGCAAGAATATGCATTTCCTGTCTACATTGCAAAGGATGACTCTTGTTTTTTGTTTTTATTAAGCAGACAGTTGGAGAGGAATATAGTAGAGAGCTTGAAAAGCTTTTACCCATATGTTTCACTGTGCTTTTGATAATGAAAAATGAATTTGAAATCTTCTGTGTCTCTTTAGCACAGTGAAGACCATGAACGTATCTCCCTTGTTTAGTCTTGTTTATGGAAAACCTTGTATCAGTGTTGGTGTGCTTATTAACTTGCAAAATAAAGTTTCTGTGGTCTCTGGTTCTCTTGAATTCTGTGCGAAGGGTGGCAGAAAACTGTAGAGTTGGGCAAGGTAAGAAAAAGAAGTACCACCTCAGATGTATGCTCACAGAAGCCATAAAGAAACTTCTGTCCTGAAGACAGTTGTCACTAACTTGCGTAGGTTCCTTTTTCCATTATGGGTGTCTGGACGTTAGTTTGTTTTCTGAATGCTAATCCTTTCTTCTCCATTCATAGGAGTACTTACCACATTATGACTTTGGGATACAGGCGTCTCTTCCACAGTCATTTTCTGCATCAGTCAGGAACATACTTGGTGGTAGGGATGTTTCATACACTAAACCAGTGCCAGATTCATTGCAAAATGTGTCTGGCATGGATTTTGTTGAAATTCTGTTCTGGTGGTCTTTTCCTCCATCTTTCTGCAGTGTGAGAGCCAGTGCAATAGGTGAATGGAATCAGGTCACAGTAAATCATCTCAGAAGCTGTGATGTAGCTGAAATTAGGCTTTTGTTTAAAATGCTGACTGATCAATAAAAACTTGTGAATAATTTAATTTCCTGTGGTTTAGGCTGTTCTTAATGAGGATATGGAATCTAATTGCCCAGAGGTTTTATATGAAATTAAGGAAGAAACCTCCATTTTCCCCAAACTTCGACTTGATCCAGTAGATAATAACTACATTTATCTGTCCTCTGCCAATAAGGTAAGCACAATATTAAATAAAATAATAAATTCAAGTAAACTACTGCTTTAAGGGTTTCTGCCACTTTATAAGTGAAGCATCAGTTTGGGTCAGAGTTAGACCTTAAATATCCAAACTGCAGTTACCAACTTTACATCTAATATCTGGTTATGTTGTCTAAATTTGGGCTGCCGTTCTGCAGAGCTTAGAAGAGCTTCTACTGTCATGGTGCTGCCCACTGTTGCTATGATCCAGCGACACACTTAATCCCACGCTTATTTTATGTCATTCTGTTGAGAGAGTCTTTGTTTCTCTTTTTCCTGGAGGCATCATGCAGAATCAAGCTTGGAGGTAGCAAACAAAACTTGTAGACTGTTTGGTGACGGAGTTCCTCTGAATTAGCAATCCACGTATTGGTAGGGCAGGGTTTGCTAGTCAATTATGGAGTTTCTAATGTGGAGGAATCTCTTAATCTGAGAGACAGGTTTGAAGTCTTAGTTCTGCTGAAATCAATGATAAAATTCCCATCATCTTCAGTTAGGCATAGACTTTAAAAAACAGAAACAAAAACACAGCCAGAAGTGATTAACATGCATGCATAGTGAGGCCAAGGAGTTCAGCAATCACTGGGGGCTACTGCACGTGAGCAAAGGCATCAGCGCTGCGCGTCAAGCAGCGAGTGGCTCCCAGGAGCCGGTGCAGTTGTTGCAGCACATCCTGCAGCAGGGCTACTGAGCACCAACTCGGCAAATTCCTTTGTCTTACCAGCAGCAGGGAAGATGGCAGTGAAAATATAAGGGCTGGCTGTCCATCTTAGCTGGAGAGGATTTCACCCAGCACTTGATTACCTTCATTTACAATAAAATCACTTTTCCAGCACTGAACATAGCATTTTACCCACTCTCTCAGACAGCAGGCTAAGTTGGTAGGAGAACTCCTGACTAAACCATCTATCACAACTACAGAAGGAATCAAAATTTCAGTCAAAAGTATATGTAGATGTTCAAAGTAAAGACTTGAATTTTCTTTAGCTTTGGTAAAAGAGCAAGTTGTTATAGAGGAACAACAGCTTTTAGGAATAAATGCCTCTCTCTGATCATCTCTTGGAGCTTAAATAAGGCTTCTACACTGTCTTTTTCAACTTGCTAGTAGTCTATGATGTTGGCTGGTTTCTGGACTGATTATCTCACACACCTTCAGATAAATTGAATTTTACAAGATATGTCTGGAAACAACAGTAAATATAGTTTTGCAGAAAGCCATGTATCCTTATTTGTGTTCATAAAATATAGGAACTTGTAATTCTTGCAAATTTGTAAAAAAATGGTTTGAATTAGGACTATTTTTCCTACTAAGATTATTCATTAACATTGTTATTAATAACATTATTTATATTTGTATTCAGTATTTGTAATCAGCTTTCTCTTTTTTCTTTTTCCTTTCCTTTTCTGAAAATGGCTGGCTAGGATATTCGAGCTGAATGTACAAGTATAGCTACATACAATATAGCCACAATTATCTACATTTACTTGTTGAAATGGCATTTTCATGCATGCTAAGTAGTTGCATGCATTTGTTCTAGTGTGCACATGCAGTAACCTGACATGGTGATGCAAACACAGATGCATTTTGTTTTGTGCATGCATTTTTGGATGCACCTTCATCAATCATTTAATAATCTCAGTTCTGATGAGAGGAAAACAGTATTCTGCTAAGCAGAGCATTATTTGTAAAATATACCTCCTTTCTATTGCTATCTATAATTCGCTATGCTAATCAGTCTTTCTTGCATTAATCTGTCCATGCTGGCCTTTGAGCAGTAGAATCAAATTGTCATTGTCAGAGGCATTTCGTTATCTGATGGCAAAATACAGCGTGCATAAAATAGGTTGCATATTTCTATCCAAAGGTCGTCTGGCAGAGGGGAGTCCATAAGGAAACTTTCCTGAAGGGATCGTGCTTGGTTGCTGTCAGATTTTTAATGGTAATCCTCAATTTCTCTGGTTATGGAGGCTATTTTAATTCAGTGTATTATTGCATTCTTTGGTTTTAGGTGAGAAGAATACCGGTTGCAAATTGCAGTAGATACGTTTCTGAGCAAGAATGCTTATCTGCAAAGGATCCCTACTGTGGGTGGTGTTCTTTGAATCAAAGGTATTTTTTGGTATTTTAGACTTTCATATAAAAGCAATGCATTATTAGTCAGTGTACATTTTGACTGGCTTGGAGCTATTCAGCATCACGATTGTATCTACTGAATTTTTATGGAATCAGTCATAGCCATAAATGTGAGACACTTTATTGTCATGTGGAAGGGAGCTCTGTACCTTTTAAAGACCATGTTAATCCTCAGATTTTTGAGATCTACCAATAAAATATATGTTGGGCTAAGAAGAAGAAATTATTTTGGTTTTAGAACAGATGTTTTTGCTTTCCAGATTGAGGGATAAAATTATATCCTCTTACTTGAAGCATCTTAATGGCTGGGAGCATCTTGCATGTGAGAACAGGGAAAGAGTGCTCAGTTGTCTTCAGTATTCAGAGTTTCTTGCTTTGGAACCACTGCCTTTGGTTTAGGCCAGAGGAGAATTTCTTTCTAAATGCTTCATCCTCATATTTGAGTCATTAGTTTTTCTGCTTTCTTTGAAGCAGGTTTGAAAGCTATTTTACGTCTTTTGCCTGGACTGGCGAAATCCTGGGTCATCAAGCCCAGTCTTGGCAATTGCAAGCAACCACATCGTGTAAACCTACTCATAAACTAATCAAAGACCATCCTAAATTTAGATTTTTGTCCTCCCTGCCCTGTTTGTGTGGCTGAGTGTCTCATTTTTCTGCTGGTTACAACCTGTCTGCTCGTTTTCATCACGTGTATGTTCATGGACAGGTTGTACTCATTTGTTCTGGTGCTCACGTCGCCTTGGCTTAAATAGGTTTTCCCCCTCCCTCACACTTATCTCCTCAATGTTTTTGTGAAAGCAATCTCTTTTTTCACTTTCACTTTGGTGTGCTAAAACAGCTAACTTGACTAAGATCCTCTCACATAAGACACTCCTTTCTTAACACTGCTCTAGTAACCCTTCTGTGAAGTTTATGCATCCTTTTAAAATAAGGATGGCCAGGACTGTCACAGTATTCCAGAAGGGATTTCGGCTGTGCCTTGCTCAATGGTGTTTGATCAGTCCATCCAGAAGTCGTCTTATTTAGTGTGTCCTGGGATCACAAACGTCTTTTTCATGACAGCATCACATTGACAGGCCACAGTCATCCATGATCAAATAATGCCCCCAGGTCCTTCTCTTTCTTTGTTTTCTTTCCAACTGATGAGTTTCCAGTCTGTAACACATATGGGTTGTGAGATTTTTATTGCTCTAGATATATGTTCTTGTACTTCATGCTTTGAAATGTCATCCCATTTCAAGGTTATCCAAGTTTTCCTGTGTGATATTCTCATCTTCCTCTGCATGCTAATGTTCCCAATTTTGTACCATCAGCAGATGTCGACAGTGTAAACCTTCTTTTATGCCAATTCATCAGTGATTCAAACATTAAACAAAAGTGGTTATAAGATTGATTTTTGAAGAATTCTACTAGTAGCCTTCTTTTAGAAGGTTAATACTACCTATTTTGGTTTGTTTCAATGTTAACGTGATTTTGCTGAAGACCTGCTACTTTGTGTTTGCAAAGGTAGTTATTAGAAGAGAGTAGGTGTTTATTCTGTAACGTGTTTTCTTCAAACTGTCTTTTGCTACCTTGTTAGAAACTGTATATGTTACAGTGCTAAGCTTTTCAGGCTTTTAGTTACCTTATAAAGAGTTTGCGAATAACGGTTATTAGTCAGTAAATCCCCTGTTTATGAGGGGAATCACCAAAAGTTTCCATCTGGTTGAAACAGAAATAATTTACTCTTCTGGAGAAAAAATGAATTACTATAATATGAATCCCGTTCAACACCCACGTAACTTTTCACCGTTAAGCACGTAGCGTCATTAAATATTTGGTTTTGTGAAGAGAGAGCTCTGAGTGAAGCTTTAGAAAAAGAGGAGGACAAGTTTTTAGCCAGTATTTTAATGTAAGTCCATACATGTCCACTAAAGCACTATATTTCATAATAACTTTGAGATCAATGATACGCTTTCTACTCTTACTGGGAAATAAATTTTATATTAAATATGTACTATATTTTTAAAATAAAATTTACCAGCAGTGCTTCATTTTAAAGACAGTGTGAACTCAAATCCAGTATTTTGATGAAAAAATCTGCACATCTTATTGCAAGCGAAAACAAAATGAAACAAAATGTTTCTGCTGTTCCTATTTCTACTCTTTCTTCCATAGGGACAAATATATAAATTCTTCTTTTCACTTACAGTTGTTCAAAACAATTAGTCATAGCATTGTGTGATTTCTCTTAAGGTTTATATATTTTCTATAGATGAATCAGATTTACCTGAAGTATGCTGAAATGATTCCAATACAAGGTACTGATGTTTTACATGTATTTTCCATATGGAAATAACACAATAGATCTTAGTTATCTGACATGACCAGACTTTTGAATTTGGTCAGTGTGCGTGACATCTGTGGACTTCATTCAGGGGCTGGTACCTTGGAAAAGGAAGCCAAAACTTTCTCTGATCCATGTTCTCATTCCATGAGGAAATCAGTATGCTTTAGCAAGGCAGAGAGGGCAAACTCAGTAGGATCTGTAATTAATACAAAATTAGTGAAGCAGAGACTTAAGTAAATATAAATGAACCAGTATGCATAGGTATCATGTTATCATAATGAAATAAGAGGAACTCAATTCCTATTGTGAAGAGGAATCTTTAGTAGTATAAAGAACTAGCTTGCTGTGAAAGATTAAAAAAAATCTTGACTCTGCTTTTCTCTGTACACATATCTATGCATGTCTGGAATCTGATCCTAGGGTTTCATACCTTATAGCTTCATACTTGTTTAGGGTCCAGTCCAGTCCACCATTCTAAGAAAGCCAGACTTAGTAGTTGTCTGAGTCTGTATATTAATTCTGTGGTTCACAAATAATATTTATCTGTTACATTCATTCCAGTGTGCTTGCAAACAGTATCAATTATCTAAACATAGGGATATAACAAAATAATCTCATCTTTAGGTGAGTGGAATTCATGTTACTCTTGGCCTGTGCAGGGCAATTGTGAGAATTTCTGCCGGGGGGGCATCAGATGCTTGACTGTGCCCTTTGCGACTGCTTGCTACAAAATGACGGTTCTCCGTAGCACATTGTTTGAGTGTTAAAGGTCAGCTTTTAGAGCAACAAAAGACACATTTTTTCCTGGCATGAAGACAAGCATGACCCTGGGTCCTGAGTGGCATTACTTTTTTTTGCCATTAAACTCTTAGATTCTTCACCGTAGATGAGGGAAACAAGTTCACTGCTTGTGTTTCTTGGGCAGTCTAAGAAGGCAAATAACTTTGTCCTAGGACAGTTTTAAATATTCAGCTTTATAAACAGTTTTCTTTTTTAATATTTTAATATTAGTGTCATTGGAATGCATACACTCATTTAGTGCCTTGCATCTTCAACATTATAATCCTCCTCCTATAGTCAGAAACTATAGGATGTCTCTTTCATTGCCAGTGAGAGTTATCTACCCATACATATCTGAGCATCTGGTTTGTGCACATCTGGCGATGACAGATCCCATCCTCTGTGGTTCTAAGACTGTGGTGCTAATGGACCTTTGTGATCTCAGTAAGGTGAAGAGAGATGTAAATGAGACTGAGCTTTGTCCTAGTTCAGACAGTTTGAAATATGTCAGGCATAGTCCCAATTTCTTACAGTATAGTTGTGATCTGAATGTATTCAGATGCAAAGCCCCACCAGGTTCTTGTGCAGCAGGAACTCAGTTTCCTGAGTTAGACCGCAAAGGAAGTGACCTTGTGCTTAACTGCATTCCAGTTGCCAACGTCTTGATCTACAGAGAAGACAGCTTTATGGTTTCTATGGTTTGTGGGGTTATTTTGGGCATTTTGGAAAGCGATAGATATTTTTCTTGAAAGTCATTCTTGTGTTATTCCTTCTGGAGAGAAAACACATTGTGAAATACGTTTAGTGAGCTCCTCATGGAAAAAGGCCCATGCTTTGCAAGTATGTACTCATTTCTAGTTTTTAGCGAAGGAGTAGTTCATTAAGGCACATGTCACTGATCACATGATTGAAGCTATACATGCTTCTATGTTTGGTAGAAAAGTAGTATTATTAAAACAATATTAAACGTTACATTTATTTATAAATATTCAATCTTAATATTAAAATATTAAGTTACATGCAGTTAGCACTTAAGTGTCTTTAATTGCTAGCTATATGAAATTACTTGAAGTTAATCCATGGATTGTTCATTAACTGTTCACAGCAGACAGTATTTTAAGGATTCACCTTTCAAACTCAGTGGTTGTCCATCTAATTTGTATGCCTACATTCTCCTTTTCTTATCACATGTTTTTAATACATGTAATCTTTGTAGTACCTGTATATTCCAGTGTTTCCTCATTCTTCCTTTTCTGTTGTGTAGTTTCTGTTTCCTACAATTTGGCATCTATAACATTTTTATTAACTTTGTTCCATCCTACTTCTGAAATGGATTTTATTCTTGAAGACAGAGAAATCTATTTTGAACTACCTTTTCAAACCTGTTGGTTTTAACCAAGTGCACTGACATAAAAGGGAAAGATTACCATTCACATCAGTGGACGACAGAGGAGATTAAGGAAGGAGGATGCATCTCATCAACTATACGCATTCGTAGCATAGCTCTACATCTGAGCTTCACCCCCATCTCCTCTTTTACTCTTTGGAGAGAACAAGCAGCTTGTATAATGTGATTCATTTCATTTTTGTATGAATGTCTAAAATAAGTTCGGTGAATTGCACCTTGAAAGAGTGTACTTCTCCCCATTGAGTGTAGAGGAAACTGTGGGGGTCAGATCTAGAGCTGTACAATGGAGCAATCAAGTTGGGGGTGATGAATTCCATCCCAGGCTACCAAGTCCACTGTTACTGGCCAAGCATCTAATATTTGCTAGAGTCCCACTGACTTAATCAGGACCCTAGAGCATGTATCAATGCATTGTAATTCATTTTGGTAAGCAGAAGATTTTACTGATTGTTTTCCTGAAGCTTTTTGCAGTTATAACCATATTCCTGTAAAAAATCAATAGTGTTCCTGTAAAAAAACAATAACACTAAATAAGTTGAAGTACAGTGTCTGAAGTCAAAGCCACGATAAGGAGGCTAGTATAATTTTATGTATACTTTTAGGTGCACATTAAAAGAAAATTGTACACGTTCAAACAGCATAAAAGGTTGGTATAATATTTCACATGCACCTGATAAAGATCTGAAAATCCTGCTAAGTTTCCCTGCCAAAAATCAGGTATGTACACCCAGTTTTTTGCGTGTTTGTTCATTGTGACTTAAAATGTGTCATTTTGTTGCTTGTTGCAGCTTCCCTTCTTTTGTCACCATGTTCCATATATTAGTCCCTCTTACCTCAACAATTGGCAAATGTATTAGAAATCCCAGTAAGCTGAATGTGTCAATCAAATAGATGTTCTCTTCCTCTCCTATAAAATGTATCCTGAAGCTATACTTCATGATGTTGAGTCAAAAATTCACTGTGCTGACAAAGGCAACGTTTCCGTTATATCACTTTATCAGCTATTTTAATATTTTCAGTGACTATATATCAAGTGCATTATGTAAGTTCTGAGCTTTGTAACAAGTTACAAAACATTCACTGGGACACATATGCTAACACAAATGCGTCTTTAAGTGTTTGATATTAGTATTTATTCAGTATCTCTTCACAGCACACACAGCCTTCAGTATTTGATTATCAAGTATTGTGACTGGCCACTTAATCTACATGCTATTGTTTCTGGTTTCCTGATTGAATGCACTAATGTGATCATATTTGTAAAGCGCTCTCAGCCAGAAACAAAGGATAATTCATTACAAGACAAACTCTGTTTCATAATTAAGTGCACTTTGGTTATGGATGCAAACGTTGTCTCTCTGTGAGGATTTGTACATTCTTGCTCAAATATTTGTAAGGGACTATAACAGCGTATAACACTGTTATAGCAAAGTTCTTGTTTTAAAATCCAAAATTATTCCAGATTGCTCCCCTAACATACCTTACAGATCCATGTAATGTTTGAAAGTAAGCAATGCTGTTCCTTTTAGGACTCTTTCTGCATTGCTTCTTCAGTTGGGAGAGGCCCTCTCCTTTGAGAGGCTACCTAGTGAATTGTCTGCTTCTGCCACAAAAACTCTCATTTTGTACATTTCATAGTTTGTAGTTTTCTGTAAAGACAAGGTGACGACTTCACAAGTATTACAAGAAATCTGTTGTATTCTTGTTTTTATTGTTTTATAGGTTGCTGTGGCTGCAAGCATAAACAAAATCCTTACTTCCTGTATGATAAAAATTGTAAAACCTGTTGAAATATTTTATGAAAATGTAGTGCTGAAAAACTCATTCTGTTTCTGCAATCTAACCGCTCCAGCGATAACTGATAATGGTATGTTTTACTATTAGATGTATTTAATGCTTATTCACTGTCCTTTATTACTGAGGAGAACTGAGCGTACCTACAGGCCTAATGAGTGTGAGAGTAGGTAATGCTTTTTATTAAATGTCGTTGAAGAAAAAAAAAATCATGTTTTGTCAAGTGATTTGAGTATACTCACGCTATTCTTGATAATTAAAGATTTGTTAGTATGGAATCCTTTCTAGACGTAATAAAATGTTAACCTGTGGCTAGAAGTAGCTTCTTCAGTTCAGCCTATAGCAGTGCAGTGTTTTAGCATTAGGAGTATATTTACATGGTGCTATTAATCACTGTAACATTAGCATAGCTGCAGTGACAATCAAGCTGGCGGAGCTATGGAAGCAGTGTTGGTCCAGTGCTCTGCCTTGACAAATTAACCCATCTTAACCATTCTCTCATCTGCAGACAGAATTTGTTTTTGCAAGAAACTGTATTAGCATAAATAAGAAGAGAATCTGACTATGGATGCCTGTCCAATAAATATTCTTAATATTCAATTAACTATTTCAACCTAACTTAGACACTCGTGAGAAAGTGATTGTCCCGTGTGGAAGATTAGCAGAAAAATATATGGTTCAGGGGCAATTTGGCTGGTACATCTTTTTGACTTGATTTCATTCATCTTTCTGAATTATTGGTTGAATCATTTTCCAATAATTCTTATACTACTTTGTTCACCAGTAGTTCTCAGAATTAGAGACCTGAGCCATTTTTATCGGATGCATGGTGCATGTGATCTGTTTTGTGCATCTTATGGGCAACTACAGGTTTTAGAATGAGGTGGTAAATTACTGAATGTCTAGACTTTTGAGCTGTTCTCTAGGCTTTGGTCTCAAAGATCAGATGATAATCCTTCACAGTAGAGTCTTATTTGACTAATAGGAGGAAAACGTCCCCCTTGCATTGCTTCAAGGGTCTGTATAGAAGCACAAAGCTTTTTTAATACACGTTGACCTTGTACCTTTTAAAAGTTGCTTATGTTAGAATACAAAAGAGAGTTTTAATCTAAACTGAGGGACAAAGATAGCAAGCTCAAGGATACGTTGTGCTCTTAAGGGACTTGAAGAGGAAACAGAAAATTCAGATAAATGCCTGCCTTTATCTTTTCCTAGATAATATAGCCCAAAAGACATGTAATACTCTGCATGAATCTGATTCTTTTATAATACCTCTGTGTAGAAAGAGGAATAAAATGTTAAGCAGAACTTACAATGATCTGTTGTTCTGAAGAGCTCAGTGCTGCAAAGAGCTCTTTCTCTCGGGGACCCTTGCCCCTGAAGGAGGTTCCTTGGAATATTGGGATCTCAGGAGCTCATCCTATGGCCTTTGTATGGGAAAAGCTCCTCTGACATCATACAAGTGTTGTGTCAAGTTCCTGTCCAATACTGATTTGGGAATCGAGAAGGAAAAACATTGTCGCTAGCAGGTGACAGCTAGGGTGATATCCAGGAGTATTCTGGTCTATTAAGCTGTCTTTAGTAAACACTATTACTGGATTTTTAAGAGGGACAAATGCATTAGAGAAGAAAAAAATGTCCTTTATTGACCCAGTCCCAAAAGCCATGTTTTCTTATAATTATGGAGTACATTGTTTTGGTCCTCTGTCTTCTTGGGCTAAGGCTTTCTCTTACTTCATTAGCAGGTTTTCAGAGTATAGAGTTATGGAAGCCAGCTCATCTTGCCTGTGCTTTGTGTCAAAGATGAGCCCTTTGACAGTGTTAACCAGAAGGCTGTGAGCTTAGCTTGTGCCCATCAGTATTACTGTCACTCACATGCTTCTATGAGCTGAGATACATTAGTGGATAATGCAAGTGTGAAAGTTATGTTGACTATGGCACCTCACGTAATGTGACCTCAGTCTCACAAGAAGATGCACTTGCAAAACTCCTTCAGGTATCATTTCTGGAAAAAAAACATTTTGAAAATAACTCCTACTCAGTGCAGTTGTGGTGCATTTTGAAAGATCAGCCCAGGCCATACAGAAAATAATAGGTTATGTTAATTTCAACACAGACAAAATCAGGAAAACATATTTGACAGTGTTCTTGTTAAAGTATTTATACAAAGTTAAAAGAGAAGACAGGCTCTGCCAGAAGCAGATAAATTCCTTACTTTTACTTACTACTCGTAGTAAAATACTGTTTTTCAGTAGCTCACGGCTTGAGACATATAATGACCTAGGCAAGTGATTTAGGCAATTCTGTGCCAACATATCAGATTTCTGCAGATACATAGATTTCTGCAGATACATAGATTTCTGGAGATGCAAATAGGAGTTCGGTGAAGGATTTCAGAATGTCTATGTGTGCTCATCCACATCTTCAAGCTTTGAAACACCTTTAAAAATCAGACTCTTTCTTTGTTATCTGTTTAGTAAGGTATTTAAGCATGCAAACAGTCCCAAGGGCTGTTTCTAACAAGCCATGCAGGTGACCTTTGCAGTGAGCACCCGAGTGGGAGGCTGACGTGTGGAGCTAGGAGATACTTCTGATTTAACAATGTAGATGTAGTCAAAGTTGGTTTTCATCTGAACAAGCCAGCCTGTGATAAAGACAAAGCTTTGTCTGCCTTTGCAAGGTAGATATACTTTAAATCTGTGTAACTTTCCCAGATTAAAAAAGCTATCTACTTCCCAGCATAGAGAAGCCAGAAAAGTCTGCACGCATGGATTTCGTTTGATCTCAGACAGTCATTCATTTCACAGACATACGCATCTGCAGGCACACAGATGAAAGGGACCGTGGCTTAAGTGGTATATATCTAACTCTACTTTTCGATGTGGTATTCTGCTCATGGGAGAAGATACTCTTTCATTCCACAGCTGTCAGTGAATTGTCGGTATAGTAATTGCTAGCTGAAATAATGGCAAATTGACTCATGCAATCATAAAAGATTTAAATAGGATGAAAATTGCTACTGCATAGATTACAGAAGACGACTCTGAAACCAAGTCTCTGAGACAGAAAGAGAGAGAAGTACGGTATGTTGGGGTCTCACATTAGAACAATCTGTTGTGTTAGAAGGCTTGAATTTGGGGTCTGGCTGTGCCACAGTATACCGCTGTGTGCTCTTCGGGAGCTGATTTTATATCCCTGCTCCACAGTAGCATTTTCTTATCTGTATCCTGACAATAACATTACTTTTGTATGTCATGCAGTGATGGCATCAAGCTTAATTAATGAGTGTGTATAAAATCTTGGAATAACTCAGCTGAAGGGTGCTATGGAAGGACAAAATGTAGTTATTTTTATCAGTCAAAAGTGTGAGTGAATGTTTAAGAGAAGGTGCATACCATGTAGAGAGCAGCTGAAGGCACATGAACTTTCAACTGGATTATTTTTTACAGTTATTTCTTGTAATATCCAGCATATGTCTAACAGTCACATTTTTCCAGATTGTCTAGTTCTCGAAGCATCACTGTCCTCAAGCTCTTGGAGTATCACAGAAACATTTCGGTTGAAAAAGTAAGAGCCTGGTTCCTACTGAAGTTCATTGAGGTGTTTATGTGTGTGTGCAGGGAGGGCGGTGGAAGTATGATCATTCTTTTTTTTTTATTATTTATTAAGGACATGCATTTTGCTAAAGATAGTCAAATCCCTTTTCTTGGCCCATTTCCTGCTTCTCCTCTTTTTTTTATTGTCATTAGAAAGCTACTTCTTCTGATGACTCTCTTATTTAACGGGACCCTGGCAGCTAGCTGTAGGAGAGTCATTACAATGACTGAATTTATGACAAGTGCCTGAAGAGATAATAAAGGATGTCACGATGACATTAAAATCCTTTTTGTCCTTGTGAAAAAGGTGGGCCCCTGATACTCAGGATAAGACCTAGATCAGAGGAGTCAAGAGATTCTGTAAAAGTCACTTTAAGGAGCTGTTTTTTAATAGAGCCAGATGCAATTTAAATATGGTCCATGAGTAACATGAATGCAATTAAACCAGAAAGTAACATCTAATCTGCTAATAGGAATAATGAATACCTATTGTTCTGTACACATTATTTTTCAGCGTGACACTCTTTGTTGAGAGCTCGCAGTAGAAAGCATTTGCACCCAGTACATGGCCTAACCCTTTACGATACGTGGTTGTTAAAACTTAGAAAGTTTTACCTGTAGGTGACTACAGCGTTCCCATTCAGAACGCTCCTCCCCTATACAAAGAGGCTCATTCATAGGCACCTGGGATGAAACTGAACTCCTGCTTTTTGGGAAGTGGCACATCACTTCCCTGTCCCTGGAGCAACACAGGGAAGGAACTGTCTTTCTCTAAATCAGAGCATTTCTCAGCATGCGTGGAGAGGGCCTGTGCTGCTCTTGGCTTTCCTCCATGCTGATAGATGCATTGCAAAGCAAGATAGGGACTAACTAGTCTCCAGCAGGCATATTTTTTGGTAGGGAAAGGCAATAGCAAACTAGCCATACTTGCTAGCACTACGCGCACAGAACAGAAGTTTAGGCAAGGTGCAAAAGAATCAGTGATTGTTTTCTGCCCTTTTCTGGTTAAGAAGTACTCTCTGGCTCCTTATGTACTGGAGAACACCACAGCAAAATGAAACCCGAAGTGTTCCGTCTGCTTCATGCTTTTTGGAAATTTATGACTCTCAGCATCTCAGCACAGATTGTATTTCATGCTAAATGTGTCCTCAGAATAAGCACAACAGAACAATAGGCTTGGAGGGTAAATGCAGGTTACGTGTTTTATGCATTTCATTACATGTTTGCCAGGTTGTTCTCTTGGGTTTGTAGTTTTTTCTGTCACTTGAAATTTCACATTCATAGGTGAATCTAGATTGAGTTCCTGTGTCTTACAAAAACTCTCTTTTCTGTGTTACCAGCTGCTCACGATGTATACACAAGGGTGAGTGTGCCAGCTGTAAATGGACGCGTGTTTCTCCTGCCACCACCTGCCAGGTGAAGTTTGTTGGGGAGGACTGGAATGCCCTGTGATGCCTTTTCCTTGTATTTTTTACATCTGAGCAGCAATCTGTCTCTTCCTTGTCCTGACATGGAGAAATGCTGATTTTTTTTTTCAGGATAGTTGTAATGCAGCTGCTTCCAAGGGGATCACCACTGTGCAGAAAACAGAGGTTAGTTCGCATTTTAAGATGGGCATTATTGAGGTTCTGTGGGTTGGGGGAGAAATTTATTTAAAATGAGAGGATTTTGCAGGAGGAATAGAGATATGGATGAGGAGGCAGTCAGTTGGTTACATAGAAAGGTAATGCGGGGCTTGGATTGATACTATTTTTTCTTAGTGCTTTGTTGGTGCGTAAAGGTACCAACAAACATTTGTGTTTCAGATCCAGGCATTGAAACAGTGAATACTGCAATAGTCATGTGCCTACCTCTAGATGCGGTATTTACAATATTGCTTTAAATGCCCAAGTCCTTGTATGCTGTATTTAGGCACTCCACAGGAGCCAGCGTGCTGAGGGCTGGGGCATGTAAGTTGACCAACAACAACAAAAAAAAAGCTAAGGAGAACATCTCGGGCTTAATCCTTTACCTAGACTTAAGTGCATGTTGGAGTCCTGCTGTCACAGGCAACTCTGTGGAAATACGTTTCAGAGTCTCAGACCTCTTTCTCATTTAATGCAGCTAGATCGCAGCTTCTCCTGAAACATAGCTGCCAAGGGACCAGAAGGAAGGGGAGGATGTGCCACCCAGTTTCTGCATAACAGACAAGTGGCTAGAGGATGCATCCAGGAACTGAAATCCCTGGGTGTTAGTAAATCCCTGGTTCACACTTCCAGAAAAATTTTCCTTGCTTCCAGGCTGTAGACAAAACTGGAGATGGAGCTACTCTCCATCCATCCCGCTCAAGCTGGATCGCTGGAAAGGAAGGAGTGTTGCTGGTGCCAAAGTACCTTCTGAATCTGGTTGTTGAGTTTTCTGTTGAAATCATATAGACTGTATCTGAGCGCACAGCCTGTACTATTCGCCTTGTAGGCCAGCCCTTTAACCACGAGGTTATCCCTTCATTCTTTATTGTGCCAAAATGGTTTTATTTTCTCATAAAACTGAGCAATCTTGTCATCAGTGGTTGCTTATGACATGCAGGTGTTAGGAAAGAAATGAGTAGTGAAGAGAAATTTGACTGATGAATTAGTACATAGAGATTTGCTGCCTACACTTTTTGGTTTCTGCTTTTCTGTGAGTGATAGCATGGTTGGTATAAATAGCAACTGTGTTCTTATCTCTAAATGTGTTGTTAGAACTACCCAAACTTTTACCTCTGAAGACAGGAATTACCTCTTAAATTCAGCTGTTCAGCTGAGGTTTCTCAAACAAAATCACAAAATCCATTTTGTTTTTCACAGAGATGAGTGGGATTGTAATACTTGTGCTTCTGAGCATTAATATTCTGGATTTGGTCTGCATACAAAGCATTACGGCTGGTGAAAGACCAGAGGAAATTCTTCTTTGCTCTGCTTCCAAGTGCATTAATTTGACATTGGTAAATAGTTGGAATTGCCTGGGAGATGGCTTTCTTCCACACGCCTTATCTTGGAAAGACAGTGATGGACAAGGCAGTGAAAGCACTAGAGGCAGTCCAAAGGCAGATGTTTATTTAGAAGTGATTGATCCATTCAGAGGGCTTGAAATTGCATTTGAAATCCTGCTCTCCTTTGACTGCTGGTGCTTTAAGGAGAACATACTGGAGAGCTGAGAAAAAGGATTTGTGTTTTCCCACAACCCCAGCCGAGCGTTTAGATTAATATACCTTTTTTACAGTAGCAGCCCCAGCCCTCCTCCTGACTCCAGCTGCTGGTTTCCACGCACGCACCTTCCCCCTCCCTGCGCCAGAGCAGCAGTTGGAGCGGTTGCACGAGTATGCTTGGCTGGGGAACTGATTTGGCTGGAAATAGCTGTTGTCTTTCGGCAGGTTACTTTTCATCTGGGCCAGTTCCCTGATCCAGTTCTTCATGTGGCCTCAGGGCCCCATGCTAGCACCGCAGGAGGGGCTGTGCCAGAGTGGGGACGAACTCCCCGGGGTGGCAGAGGCTGCTTAACCTGGGCTGCTGCCAGATATCTCGCTGCAACCTGCAGCCATGCTAACCACACCTCTGAGGATGTGGCTGTGTGTTTACGCAGCCCAAGGGAAGCATGAGGCTGTCCAGGGGACGCGGGGCTGCAGCTCAGAAATGTGGAGCTCTATTGAAGTTGACAGGGCTGTGCTGATTTACATTACCTGAGGACCTGGCGCACGCTTTCTGTATGTCTCTCTGTGTGTTTATGCTGCTTTCATCGCATGCCTCACAACTAGTGATTTTTATAAATATCCTTCTGCCTCACCGCTGTCTCCCTTCCCTTTTGCTGCTGGGCATCTCTCCCCCTGCCATGCAGCGACCGGAAGGTCAGAGGCTCTCTGGCACTGGGGAAACGAGCACCGCAGACCCCAGCGAGGACGCTTGGTCCCTCCTGCATTCAGTGAGGAAATTCACGGTTTCTTTTGCTGCTGAGGAAGGTGTTGCGGACCATGGCGGTCAAGCCGGGAAGCAGCCTCTTGAATAGCTGAGGCCAGCTTGCCTCAGTGCTGCGAGTGACTGTGCTGACGCCGTGAGTCTGAGGCAGGATGCAGCGAGGGAGTCCATGTGGTGTAGCCACAGGGAAGGCATGATTTCAGGGGGGACTGAAACTTCCAGAGTGAACCATTCTTCCTGCCATTTCTTCTTGGTGTAAGAAAAGAAACAAGGCAAGCTAAGCTGAGGCACCTTGTGGTGCGCGGTGCCTGGCAGAGGGACCAGCGGGAGCCCTGAAGTGCCGCAGCGTCCCGCCGCAGCCCTGGGCAGGGCATGCCTGGCGTTTCCCTCACCGGGGCTCGCAGCCCTGATGCAGCCCTGGGGGATCTCCGTGTATTTGTGTGATACTGTGTTATTCCTGTGCTTCAGGGCTCCCTGCTGGTTACCAGTGAGAGTCCCGAAGCAGTGTTTTACTCCTTTCTGTAATATTTGGCTTCTGGATTTGTGTGAGGATATTGACTGTCCTTGGTGCGCTGGAGGCTGGGCACAAGCAGAGGGATGGGATGTTGGACGAGAAAAGCACGGGTGCTTCACTGGCTTTAATCTCTCAGATTTCTACTTCAGTTGTCCTGCTTGCATACTAAGGGTTAAACTGATCTCCAGGTCAGGGTGGGAGTGAATTTTACCCCTCAGGCTGTTTGTCAGGGGTTTCCTTTGCCCTCTTCCATTATCCATACCAGAGGTCATCTTGGAGGCCCTTTTGCAGGCCCTCTGGCGCCCCAGCCTTTGCACTCTCTTGCCCTTTCCTAAGGCACAAGTTGCAGCTTTCAATCAGTTGTGACAGGTCTCACATTTGCTGCAGAGTGCTCTGGCATTCAGCAGGCCATGGTAGCATGTGGGGACAATGTGCCAGGGACCTTTCTGAAATGGGCAAGTGCTGTGTTTGCAGTGGATGGCAATGTGACCGTGGTGGTCTCCTCAGGCCACCAGCCTGAAGGCTTGGTGCTGCTCTGGGTACATGAAAAGATTAGTGGGGAGAAAAAAACCCTGTGGCAAGGACTTTCCTAGAGGTTTTGCACCAGGTCCCTTCTCAGGGTCGGGAAGGCTGAATTGCCTGGTGGATGTGTCCACAGGTGCACAGCAGAAATCAGGATAATCACAATACTCTAAAAACTCACTTTAAACTAGTATTATAGGCAGTCTAAAAGCACACTAGAAATCTGCCTGAGAAGGTCCCAAACAGTTTGTGGTTTCACATGCATATTTTCCTGTTTTTTTGAATGTTTTCAGTTTGTTGTCTGAAAGATACACAGAGAGGAAACCGTCTGTGTGATTATAAAACAGGGGAAGCAGCAAAACTGATTAAACATGAGATGCTGTCAAATGTATCAAGTAAATATACTAGGGAAAAAAAATCTCTCTTCTTGCTCCATAGTGTTTATAAGTTAGAATAAGTAAATATAAAGATACACAAAGAAAAGCACAGTTTAAAAATTGGCCACATTTCTGCAAGACTGTGACAGCATCAGAGCAAACTAGGATTATTCTTAAATGCTGGAAAACAGATTTGTAAACTACTTAGCATCAAAATGGGATACCAAAAAATCCCCGCAGTTGTGTTGTACCTTTAGCTCTATGTATGACTTTGAAAAAAAACTTTCTAGTAAAGCTAATTCTGGGGCTCTTTCTCAACTTTTCATTCTAGGATTTGACCCTGCTTCCCCTTTTCAGGTCTTGAGAGATGCCTTCATTTGTTTCTCTGATCTCTCATAGTGACAGCACGATGGGTTTTGTCTTGCATTGTTTCTTAGTTCTTCAACGGTCACACAAAGTGTATCATTTCAAGCTGTGTTTTTATGATACTTACCTTCCAGTATGTCAGATTGTGATTCATTTGGGCAACTTTGTTATGAGGTAAATTGAAATATAAAATATGTAGGTAAAAATAGTTGGCTCATAAGTAAGTTGTGATTGACAGTACTTCCCAGGATCAAGCTTAACAAGATTTGAAATTAATAAGAAAAATGTATCCCAGTGCCATAAAACCCACATTCCTGAGTGGTGGTTGGTTTTGCAGCTGTTGTTTAACTGCCTAGCCTTTTTATAACCAGATTTTGTTTTGCTTTGTTTTCTAATAGCATATCAGCATTCACTCCATTGAACCTTTGTGGATTTCTACATTAGGCAAAAGTGAAATAACAGTCAAAGGAGAAAATTTTACACGTGCATCAGGCATAAAACTGATATTGACTGGAATCACTGGCTGTAAACCAGACATGTGAGTCAAGCTCTGAAAAATAATACCGTTTACTTTGCATGGTAAAAATTATGCCCGTTTTGTGTGAATAATTGTCACGGAGCTCTCCTCAGCAGAGGGGGAGATGCTCTGCACTCCTTTAGTTATACTTCCACTTTAAATTCCTGAAGGATGGAGATGAATTTGGTGTTTGGGTAGAATACAAAGGATGGGTGGGCAGCTCTCAGCAGTAGTTACAGCAGTTCTGTACCTGTGGCCTGCTGTGCCTTGCAGCAAGTGACAAGAAGTTAGGTCACAGGAAAGCCTCAGCTTTTGTTTGACTCGCACCTGCTTCAGAATATCCCCCATATATTCTAGGATTCTGCTTGTGAAAGCACAGACACCGTGCCAGGGAAGGGAATCTCTCATGCAACAGCGCGTACTTTTCTCTGTTGATGATTGCACAGCGTAACCCCCTAGATAATTAGGCTATCTTATTCTGAATCAGTCATTTTCAGGTGCAGCTGCAATGGCTGTCTGTGATTACCAAGCCCATTTTACATAGCTAGCACTTGAAAAAGTATTCATATGGTACAGTTCAATTTTTAGTTCAACCCTGAATTTCTTGGGGACCATAGAAAACAAAAGGAGAGAAGGATGGAGAGAGGGAAAGGAGAAAGAGAGAGGGAGTAGAGACAAAGAGGAAGGAGAGAAAGGGAGGAAGGAAAGAAAGGGAGAAAGGAGGGGGGGAAGAGGGAAAGAAAAGGAAACTGAAGATTCTCATTCTTGACTAGCTGGTGTGTTGGTAGCACACAGAAGTACACAGCAAATTACAGTCTACACAGCAAAGTGATACATTGCATTACATAGCCTCATCCCAAGGCCATAAGACCAATATCTGTACCGTCTTCTGTGATTATTGTGACACACAGCAACTTCATTCAAAAGAGACCCTACTTTGTCTTTTCAGCTCCCTGCTTTCTCTTTCCACTTCCATCTGGCAGCTCAAAGAGAGATTCATTCCTCTTCTCTCCTCATCCTTTGCTTTAGGTTATCGGCTTTGTGTAGTAACACCAGTGAGTGGCATAGTGGCATCTGTGTTTCAGCATCTGACTGTTTTTTTTCTCCTCCAGCATTGAAGTTAGAAATGTGCTAAATGATACACAAATGACGTTTGCTCTCCCACCAACACGTAAAGAGGCCAAAAGTATATGTATACTGGCTAATGGGAAAAAATGTTCACCACCAATGACCCTACATTATGTTTCACTGCCATCGTGTTTTGGAATCACACCAAATAGCTCCTGGATCAGGTAAATTTGTCTTTCTGTACTTTTTATGTATTTTTTAAAATGTAGTCCCACTGAGCTGATATAAGCCTTCTTCCTTGGCCAGACTGCAGCTGATGTAAACTTGGATGACTGCTGTAACCTGTGGTGGAGGATGAATTTATGCCGGTGAACTGATTTAACATTTAACATACAGATAGGGTCATGATAGCTGCAAGACAGATTCTGTGTTTCTGCAAGAAATTCTGAATTCTGCAGGATTCTGTAAACTCCTTTCTGCCCACCCCAGGTCTCCTTTGTAGAAGTCAAAAATAGTCTCTTCATACTAAAGCTAAATCCAAAATATGGGTAGCACACATAAATTCAAACTCCAGTTAACTTTGATTTCTTGATACTAATATACCCTTCACCTCCAAAACAGTATAAAGTGTCAGTGAATTGGAAATGAAGTGAAAATAATCACCACTGCAGTGATACGTGCAGACTTGCTTTAGGACCAGGTTTCCTAAAGCCAAAAGAGCCCTTTTCAATCCTCTGCTGTGTTCTGTGGGAGACTCACAGCTCCGGTGAAAGACTTACAGAGTGGTTTTAAGATATTCTCAGGCACAGCTTTCCACCTGTCCCTCTGCCTGCACAGTTTTTACCCACTTTCACGTACTTAATCTGATATCTTGGCATCAAGCGCTGGCAAGTGTAGATTTGAGGTAAAAAGTTGGGCTGGCAGCTGCAGCAGCTGAGCAGCTAGGACACATGCCCTCATCTCCAAGGTGAGGGGCAGCTCAGGCAGCTGGAAATTAATAATGCCTTAAACCACTCCAACTGCGTTCAGCAGAGGTGGTGAGCCAGAGCCCTCAGACACAAGCACCATTGTGTGTGCTGAGACAGATGGTCTGAACGCTGCCGAGAATGTTTCCTGTGAGGTGCCTGGCACCATCGGTTTGTCCTGAAGAAGGCAAGAATTAAGCACAGGTGGGGCTGCTCTGGGGCAGTGAAATACCATGTCTTCAAGACAGAATATTAAATCATGGTCTAGTTCTTTGGCTGCATGAATAGAAAACAAGGCGGAGAGTCCCTGAAAAGAAGTATGCTATCAAGTCATTTGGTTTTGCGGTAGCAAAAGCATTTACCGTTACATTATGAGGAAAGAATAGAAGTACACTGTATAGCTCAAATTATCTTGTCCTGCAGTTTGACTTTATTATACTGGCTGCTACCAAAGCAAAATGCATGTGTAGTTTATTCACGGCTGAAGCCTTAATGTAGGACTTACCTGTGGGAAAACAGATGATGTTAACCTTCCTTTCCCCCCCTTCTTTTTTTACAGTGGTGGTCGCAGAATTACTACAATTGGTAGAAATTTTAATGTGGTGGACAGCGTGATTATTTCAGATGACCAGAGATCAAACCTCACTGTAAGTCTTAATCTCCTTTACGATACTAAATAAAGGAGGGATCTTCAGGGATTAGGTTTTATTCCTAAGGTTTCAGGAGGATCTCAATATTTTTCAAACCCTTGCAGGCACACAGCAGTCACCCTACTGAAATAAATATGACCGCTTGTAGGATTACAGTTGCACACATTCTCCGGACAGGATCATGGAAACACATAAGCTACTCTCCTGCATAATTCCCTGAGCCTTTTTGTTATGCTCTAGAGACTTGCTCTAAATCCATCCTTTCTGAGCCTCCCCACCCTCCATATATGGGGTCTTTTGGACGAGGGGGTGCTGTACTTCTCTCTGGCTTTGTGTTGAGAACCCAAATGGTGCCACTGCCTCAGCAAGGGGCGGGAGACTGGAGCTGATTTTGGGACAAAACCCCTCCTCTGAGGCTGTGAGGAGGTGGGCACCCTGTTGCCTCCTGGGCTTGCAGCACAGAGACCAGAAAACAGCAGCACCCCCCCATGGCGTTACCAATGGAGTGACTGTAGCAACTCCCCTCTGTCAGGAGTTAAGCTGGGGAGAGCCAATGCCCAGGGGTGCTGGAAAGCTCGTCCTGCTCTTCTCTTGTCACCTGCATTGAGGGGAAGGAAGGAGAAATCACTGTGACTATTCCTGTCTCACTGCAGGAAATAGCTGCCTTAGCAGCGTGCAATCTGCCTTAAAGCAGCATGCAGAGTGTGTGATAAACGTGCGCAAAGGTAGACACAGGATCAACACAGAAACTTTCCCAGGTGCTCTGCATGCAGCCCTGATCGCAGAGAAGAGGTTTAGCAGATACCTGTGTGAAGTCAGGAAGATGTTAAAATGATTTTGAGTGCCTCTGTTTGTAAGTGTACCCACTGTTGAGTGCTTAATGACTGCAGCTTTGCTATTGCATTTCTAGGTCTCTAGGTGTCCTGGAAATGAATCTGAATATCATTACTTAACGCCAAGCCTGAGCCATGCAACAGAGGGTAAAGTTGTTGATATGATGTTAAAAGTGGAAACTACCTTTATACCATGTGTCAAATTACACTATCACCCTGACCCAGTGTTCATTAACTACCAGCTGCACACTGAGCTGGATCCTGATCTGGAATTAAAAATATATGTAAGTTTGAAAGTAATAAACTATAATTCCTTATTTGAAATAGTTGTTGGGGATCATTTTACTTCTTATTGTATTTAGTGACTGTTTATTATCTTCAATTTTTTCCCTCTAGAAAGAAAATGACAACTTGAATATTTCTAAAACTGAGGTAGAGGTTTATCTGTCATATATGAATGGTGCACAGACCAAAAAGGTATGGTTCAGCGTCCAAAATATTACCGAAAAACCAGACCGTAGCACCATACTGTGCAAATTCAAAAGGGAAGGAACAGACAAGATTGACTTTTCCACAGTGAAAGTTTTTGTAAGTAGAATTCCCTTTTGTTGCAATTTAACAATATTTGGATGTTTATGCAAATGTAGTAAAATGTAGCATTAATGCTCTGGTCATGAATACTCTTTATAGTGGGAGGAACTGGATGCATTTTTTGTTCTCCTGGTACTTGGTAATCCGGTTATCTTCCTCACATCTGAGCATGCCTGCCTAGCTTAGGGACCACTAACAGTACTGAGTTCATTCACTGCCTGGTTACTGCTGTAGTGTCAGAGGTAGGCTTTGCAGTCCAAGCTCAGCTCACTGCTGCTGAGCTCCAGGAGAGCAGTAGCTTGTCAGACCTCTGGCTGCAGCAGACATCACCAATAAAGCATCACTGGCTCCAGGAGAGCCCCTCATCTTAGATCTGTAAGTAATCTGCTGCTGCAGTGTGGCAATAAGGAAAAGGATTGCATTCTCCCATTCACTTTTTCCCACTAAAGTGGGTAAGGTTCTTGAGCAGTGCATAGTGATCACCACTAAGACAGAAGAGAAGGCATTTCTGGATGAGAAAGGGGGTAAAATTCAGCATGCACTGGGGAGGCCAAAATGCTGTGAACATATGGCACAAAGCCAGGCCCAAATATAAGAAACAAATATAAGAACATTAGCATGGATGTCAAAGCTAAATGGCAGCTTAAGATATTTGCTCCATGAATAAGATGAAGATATGAATTTTTTAAAAAGCAATCATCACCATTTATGAGGGAGAAGAATGATGCCAGACTCTTATTGCAGTGTATGGTGGTAGAAAACT
Organism: Nipponia nippon; assembly: GCF_047370975.1. Taxonomy (NCBI): domain Eukaryota; kingdom Metazoa; phylum Chordata; class Aves; order Pelecaniformes; family Threskiornithidae; genus Nipponia; species Nipponia nippon. The sequence goes on from NW_028262347.1 coordinate 50,977,638, forward strand.
GAAATAACTCTATTGACTTCAAGGCATATGGCTCATAGTAAAGATTAACGAAGCTACTCTCAATTTCATATCACTGTTAACTGATCCCCCATCTGTGGATCCAGCCGTCTGAGCCAGTTACGGCATGGAAAAGCCTTTCTGAGATTGGTGTTGCATTTAAATATTAACGTTGCCTTGCAATATCACATGTTCATCCTGCAAGCTTCATAGGAGTGACTGTCACAGAAAGGTCACCACTTTGCTAAGGCAAATCAAATGCAATAGTTATAATGTAACATTTCACTTCTGATACCTTAAAAATTGTTTTTTCCAACATCAAGAAAAATGTAAAAGTAGGAAATCATCACACTTTTTTTTAATCTTATAAATAAATCATCATAGAAGAACTAGGGCCACTCTGCAGAAAGGATAAGCTGGGTATAAAAGGTAGGTATGGCCCAAGAATAATCATATCTCTTGCTTTAGTTTTCAGGAGGAAAAAGGATATTAAGTGTGGGGTCAAAGACAGGATGATCAGTCTGAATGGAGGTGTCAAAGAAGAAAATGCCATTCTTGTGACAGAAGCAAGATTCAGATAGATCAAGGGGCTCAAGGCAGCTGGAACAGGATCATTCCCATAACAGCACTGAGGAAGAACTGGCACATGATATTGTAGGCTTAGTAGGAAAGGTTTTAAATAAACCTGTAGAGTCAGGAGAGATACTGTATGACTGGAGAGCAGCAAATACAAAACCAGTATTTAAAAGAAAAAAAAATAACTAGGCAAATAAAGGTTTGCTGATTTAATCCTAGCTCTGTGTAAAGCTTTATAATGTATTTTGAATGAGGGACTCATGAAAGACCTGGAGGTAAATGGAAAATGGCATAATTGTCAACTTCTTTTTAATAAAGGCAGATTATGCTAGATATCTTTATTTGGTAAGATGAGTGATTTCCTCAACAGCAAAAAAGCAGTAGATCACATGTACCTGGAAGTCATTCAGTAAACTACTTAACATGGTGATTATGAAGACGCTAGGGATTAGAAAAACTAGATGCTGTGTATGGGGAGCTGACTTTGGACAATGTTGATTTTCATACAGATATTATTTAATATCACTAGTGACTTGAGCACAAAAATGTACTAAAAACATTTGCTGATGGCATAAAGCTTAGAGGCATTACCAGTCCAGAGGAGATTTTATAATGTCATGCAGGAAGAATGAAATGAATTTAGGAATAGGAATCAGATGAATTCAGTTGTACTTTATTTAGTCCGTGATTCATAAGCAAGATAAATAAAAGATAAGGAAGGAAATGGAGCCATTGAGTAGGAAGGTTATGGTGAAGATTGAAGATAATCTAAGTATGAACAGAAAATTAAATGAATGCTTTGCCTCAGTTTTCAATAAGCAGGGATGAGTAACAGGAATTTCTGCATTAGGAATGCTTTGGTTGTACATGACAAGTGCAGAAAGTCAGGTGTATTAGTCATGGGATGATTCATGTATGTAGGCACCAATGCATTTCAGCCTTAGAAAAGGCAAATGGGATCCTAGAAAGGCTCGGACTGAAAGTACTTTGTATAGGAACTGTGAAAACACATAAACAACCAAGGGAAAAATACATTTGATGGAGGAAATAGGTCTGCTTTGTCTTCTGTTCTTTGTAGCCCCAGAAATACGAGGGCTGTGTCCTTCCAGTCCTGTGGGGTTTCTTTGCTCACTCATGTCCGTGTAGCTGTGAAGTAACGATGCAGTTGGCAGCATCCAGCTGCCCTGGCTGCTCACCTCCTGTGACAAGCCACTGATTGAAATCACCAGATCTCTGCCTTCCCTGCTGTAACCCAAAATAATTTCAACCCAACTCTCCTTTTCAATTATCTCAGGTTCATTTCTATCCCTGGCACTTGGTGGTATTCTTTTTCTGTGTCACAGCGTATTTTTACTTCTCACTTGTTTATAGTCTTAGCTACCCTTTATTTATGTGCTTTCACAGTCCTCTTTGAGATCCTCCTTTGTGAAATTTCTTCTGCCATAATTATCAGTGGTGAATGCCTCAGTTTGGCATCTGGCAGACTTCAGCACTTTCGTGTATTCCTAAGAATTAATGCCTGTCCTGCCTTTGACAAGCCCAGTGGCTGTTGGGGGATGTTGTACATGTACTGTATGTTGTATTTGTTCTTAAGCGGACCTTCAGGAACGCCCTACATCCTACATAAAGAGGTTGAAACTTCTGCAAAGAAATAGGGAAGAGGGCTGTGGGCCAGGCATCTATCAAAAATTTTACTTCCCTCATTATTAGCGTGAGTCTTATCTTACTTTTCTGCTCAGCAGAGTAACACTGTGAGTGCAAAGGAATGTTTTTAACTGTCAACGTGTGCCTTCCTCGCTTCAAAATGCCAGAGCGTTTAGCAGCGATTCTGAAGTGCATGAGCCACTTGACCAGCTGGAGGCTAGATCTTGCCATTCATTTGTGCGCTCTAGTTTGCAGTGAGAGCAATGGCAAAATTTGGTGCTGCATGAGGACCTCCAAATTTTTCTCTTGTCGCTGCTGTTACCCTGCTTAAACATCAAATACAGTAAAAGTTAAGTTTCTGCGGTTCACATATGTTTTCCCGAATTGCTCCTGTCTTCCCGATAATCTGCAGAACCAGGGTCCTTCATACGCCTCAAATACATCTTTTTTTATACATTAAATGTCGTTTTAAGTACTGATATAATACCTATCCTCTATTAACACAGCCATTATTTTTCTTCAGGTCAAATTAGGAAATTTTGAGCATGAAGTCAAACCAACATCATCACACATATATTTATATGTTCTTATTTTGCTGCCTATCATAGTGTGTGTCATTATAGGTAAGTACAATAATGTGTTTTCAATTTTTGATTTGCTGAAGGGTATAATCATGAAACATAAACACATATACATACACACATACATGTTTGGGACTGTCACAAATAGCCTGGTGGTTTTCCGCTGTTCCCGATAAGAGTGGACAAAGTTAACTCTGGTCTGGCGGTGAAGTCTGTCTTGTCAGACTACAGCATGTTACAAGACAGTAGTTTTGGCTGTTCTGCTGGGATTCTTCACCACCGTTTAGTGAGGCAAGCCATAGGACTGACTCCTTGTGGCACAAATGGGGCCTTTCCAGCTGTCAGAGCTGGGCCCCCCTCCTGTCCCTGGGGCAGATGTTCCCTAACAAACTGCTTATCCTCAGGCAGTGTGTGTGGTGCTTCTGCTCAGTCTCATTTGGATCATTCATGAATTTGTAGGTCATTACTAAATTGAGGGGGTAAATAGTTATCCTCTCCTCTTTCTGTCACTCCTTTTTTTTTTTTTTTTTTGAATGTTTTGACCTGGTTATATATTCGATAAATTTCCATTTATTGTAATAAATTTAGGGGTTTGTTCTTTTGTTTGGTTGGGTTTCTTTTTAAAAAGGGCATTACCTTTACAGGAACTGTATCTCATGCCTTTACTCTCTCAAAATACGTTTTAGAGAAGTTAACAATTTGGAAGTGGATTTCTTGTTCAAAACAACTGTTTTTCCTGCTTAATCAGTGCAACTTTCAGCAGGTTGCTAGTAGTAGAAGCGGTTGTTAGATTCTGTGTCTCACTGTGCGGGTTGTACATAGCAGGGTGTGCTGTACTTTCAAATAAATTTGGATTGACAATTCTAAGACCTTGTTAAAAAGAACGTTTTTTATTAAACATTGGGGTTTAGATCCAGATAAATAGAGCTCATGGGTACTAGCACACTGACAACAGTAGAAACAGTAATCCTCCTGGAGAGTGCAAGTGTTTATTAATCTTTCTGTTTCTTAAAATAATATTAAAATATGTCTTGTATAGGGGTTGTCTGTTCTGCAGTTTCTGTGCTCAGAATCTTTTTTTCTTCCTTTTTAGTGGCATTCATAGTTACTAGATACAAATCCAAAGAGTTAACTCGTAAACAGAGTCAGCAACTTGAACTACTGGAATATGAGATTCGGAAGGAAATACGGGAGGGTAGGTCTAAAGAGCTTTATAGAGCTTAAGTACAGCATAATTTCTGAACTGAAACTGTCAAGAAGCTCATATTATATAAACATTTTAATTCTACAACTGTTAGAATATTTTTGTGTTGTATCAAAGTTCCTCTTTAACGTTGGTGTGCACTGCAGTAGCAGACAGCATTGACCTAATAAGATTGCATGTAATATTTCCTTCAACACAAGTGGGAAAAAAATGGATTGGTACTTTCCCGCTCATAAGAGCTTCAGCTAGAAAAACAACCCCTCTTCCCTGAAAACTGTTTTTTTAAGGAACATCTATTGGGGCCAATTTATAATTGTGAAGGTGATTTTATGTCAACTAAACTAACTCTCTGGGTGGGGAGGGGGGGTGCTTTTTCAGGATTTGCTGAACTGCAGATGGATGAATTGGATGTGGTGGATAGTTTTGGAACCGTTCCCTTCCTTGACTACAAACACTTTGCTCTTAGAACTTTCTTTCCAGAGGTAAATATTTGAGTCTTTCAGTTGTCAGTCCTGTCTAATAATGAAAAAGCTAGGACGGTCAGAATCAAATAACTAAAGTAAATACTACACAGTAATTGCACGCTGTTTTCACAAGAAACTTTTCTTAAATCAAGAATTACCAGAGAACACTTCATGCTATACATCTCTATATTTAACCAAGCCTCAGTGCTGTAGATAAAGCACCGTTGTTGAATTTTCAAGGGTTGTGTGTGCATCCATTTCTTTTTTGCCCAGCCTCACTAAGCTGCTTGCCTTTCAGGCCATCCTAACTAAGCTATAATTTATCCATTGCTTTTTTTGTTCTCATGCTTTCACTTTCCATGCTATAGCTAATTAAAGTAATGGTCAGGCTAGCTAACATGCTAGCTAACATCATGACACTTTGTAATTAGACTTGTGGAATGAAGAAGTGGTTCTAAGGTCATGCTGTCTTTTTACTTCAAGCTGCTAACAGAAATGGTAAGACCTTGATTCAAAGGAGTGCAGGTCAAATGCTTTAAAATTACATAAGTACTTATGGGCTGTCCAGTTTAGAGGAGGACATTTTCATTGTTCTTTGGAGCAGTTTGTGCCACTGTGTCAGAGGACAAAAGAGGCCTTCTCTTGAATGTTTTACTTCTCTTGCTATTTTTTTGCATATGTGGCCCATTACGATGCTGATAAGTGCATTTGCCACAGCTTCCAAAATTATGTCATGATGTTAACCAGTGCTTACCGGCATTTACTAATTGGCAGAAGCTGTGATCTCAGCTGGTGATATTTTGCTGTGTAACTGACACCAATGAGTAGAAACCCTTGGTTAGTGCTGTGGTGTTTTAGGGTATAGCTGGTATGTATGTGAATTTTGTACTAGTCTTTATGTGTTACTCATCACTGCTGCGGCCCAGTCCTGCAGTCTTATCTGCACACTGCTTCACTTTATTGCCATGTGTGATCCCGCTAAAAGCTCATTGTGATGAAGTTAAACGCATGTCATAGTGCAGAATCAGGGCCTTTTTTTTGTACAACACCAAATACCAGATACTAAGGCAGAATAATATTTAACAATTACATATGCATAGTCCTTGTACACTTTGAGTCCAGTTCTCACACCAAAGGAAACTGGGAGTATCTCTTCTGGTACTGGTGTGATGTCCCCAGTCTAATTTGTATGGGGTCACTAGGAGGTTTGAAGAAAGTGGACCAAGAAAACCTTACTTTCTGCATCTCTTTCCTTCCAGTTTGTTTTGTTGTCAGGCATATTAGCATTAAAATAGTGGTTTTATTTTTAGGAATATGTCTTTTCCTAGTGATAGTCCCCTGTCAAAACAGTAACAATCTGTAGATGCTGTCTGGGTTGAAATGCTTTGCTTTATGCAAATAAAAAGGAAAGAAAAAAAGGCATGAAGTCTGCCACTCTGTTGCATTATGATGTGAGGTCAGAAAGGGAAGGGCTCCTGTTTTGCCTTGGCGAGTCTCAAGCCACTGCACGTCCTGGAAATTATTCCAATTAGATTTTGTCTCAGTTTGAAGTACTGATACCACGAAGGTAAACTTGCCACTATTAGCTCTCTACAGACATGCAGCATCAGGCAAGTTATTTAACGTATTGTGTACCGATTTTTCCTGCCTAGTACTTATCGTTTACATTGCGGGAGTGTCCAAACATGCCTTGTGCTGTATGAATGTGGTAGGAGACCAGTGCTCTACTAAACAAATATTACAGATGAACAGAAAAGGCAATGGGGTAGTAGATTGAAACCGAGTGTCAGAAGGGTTGACAGAAGGGTCGAAGTGACAAACCACCGCTTCCCTCACTAACCTCATGTGTTTGAATGATGTCCATATTGTACTCCCTCTGCCTTCCAGTGCGTTCGATGGGTTTTGTCTCATCTAATCTAAGGTTTTTAAACACGGAAATCAAAGCTGTTCACTGAGCATCTTCTGTAGTCAGTGCAGAGACAGGCAGCTCAAGAAAGTGAGTCATCCCGCTTGCCTGAGACATCTGTCTCAGGACAGGATGAGTTGCTTAAAGAGGGAGTCAGATACCTACAATTAAGAGTGATGGACCCTGTCTTCATTTTGAGCTTCTCACTTCCTGCTGCTTCAGTTTTCTATATTTAATCTGGCTTGATAGCTTTTGTTTTGTGCTTAATACTTATAGGTGTTAAATGGATATTACATCTATTCTTAAAATATTCCTTATGTTCAGCCTGATTTTTGCTTTACTTGTTAAATTTGGATTATTATTTCTGTTTTCCCTCAATTTCCCACATTGTTTGGTTTAATGCTACCATGCTTGTTTCCTGTTCATAAGCACTTTTAACCTTGAACATGGTTCCCGTTGTTTCACTCTGTGTGTGTGTGGTTTTTTTATTGGTAGGTGGTGTTAGGGATGCTGAAGAAGTTCTGGAAAAATGGGAATAGCCAGTGGAGGAAGAGGAAGAAGAGTATGGTAGGGGAGAAGAGAACAGGAGGCATGAGGAAAGGGAGGGGTGAAAAATCAGATAAGTAGATGAAAAATGAGATGTGAGCCGGCAATGTGCGCTTGCAGCCCAGAAAGCTAACTGTATCCTCGGCTGCATCAAAAGAAGTGTGGCCATCAGGTCGAGGGAGGTGATTCTCCCCCTCTACTCCACTCTGGTCATACCCCACCTGGAGTACTGCATCCAGCTCTGCGGTCCCCAGCACAAGAAAGACATGGACCTGTTAGAGCGGGTCCAGAGGAGGGTCACAAAAATGATCCGAGGGATGGAACACCTCTCCTGTGAGGAAAGGCTGAAAGAGCTGGGGTTGTTCAGCCTGGAGAAGAGAAGGCTCCAGGAAGACCTTATTGCAGCCTTTCAATATAAAGAAGGCTTATAAGAAAGATGGAGAGAGACTTTTTGCCAGGGCCTGTAGTGACAGGACAAGGGGCAATGGTTTTAAACTGAAAGAGGGTAGATTTAGATTGGACATAAGGAAGAAATTCTTTACTATGAGAATGGTGGGACACTGGAACAGGTTGCCCAGAGAAGTTGTGGATGCCCCATCCCTAGAAGTGTTCAAGAGCAGACTGGACGGGGCTTTGAGCAACCTGATCTAGTGGAAGATGTCCCTGCCCATGGCAGGGGTTTGGACTAGATGATCTTTGCAGGTCCCTTCCAACCCAAACCATTCTGTGATTCTATAAGGAAACTAGGGGCTGCCAGCATCACAGATAAAGCAGATGACAGTAAATGTTACTAGTGTGAATTTGTTGCTCAAGAGTGCTGCTTTGGGAACACACAGCTGTGTTGGGGCCTTACAGGCTGTAAGAGTCAGACAAGAGGCATTGACAAGGTATTTGAGAACTGGGGGCTTCTCTTTGTTGTGAGAGCTTTTGCTAGGACTGGATGTGTGGTGGCAGCTGTGCCTCTCTGGAGACTGACAGCATGGACCTCCTGGAGAGTTCATTAGGGAACATTCATGAAGTGCCTTGAAATGAATGGAGGCAAATGAACTCAAGTGTCACTCTGTTACAGAAACCCCGTATACCAAAGGCTATCATTGCTGTCCAAGAAGGATGCAGCCTGCAGCACCCCTTGCACACCAGCACATGTGCAGATGAGGGTAATAAACAGCTTTTCCTGCAGAGCATTAGTTGACTGCTGTGCTAGTGTGGCTCAGCACCACAGAGTAACACACACAGTAATGCTGAAGTCAATACCAGGTCATCTTTGAGAGTCTGCTTTTCAGTGAACCTTGGCAGCACCTTTGCAGAAGTTACTGTGTAGAGTTTTTATATTGTAGCCTCATTAGAAGCCAGCATTTCCATTGTTTTATTTCAGGTTTTATGCTATCAGGAACATGCTTGACGTGTTTAACGTACATGTGTTAGAAACTTTTGGTATACATAAGAATGATAAATATCACCTGTCTTATATTTTAGTCAGGAGGCTTTGCATCCATCTTCAGTGAAGACATGCCACAGGTAAGTTGATGTAGTTTGATATGCCTTAATTAGTAAATATGTTTTCAAGAGTGATTGTATCCCGTATCTCAGTGTTGTCCTAGAACACATCAGATTGCATTTTCAATATGTTCCCTTTCCCCCATAAGGAAGGTTACATGAATTTATACATAAAAAGAATTTGCTGTGTAAGATGCTGTTATCCAATGTATATTATGACTTATTTAAATAAAATAAACAGAATCTAGTCATGGGAAATGACAGGCAAACTTAACTATTGGCATTACTTTGTGTATATGACAGAAAATGCATGCTTTACATGTGTGTACTCCGTGTTGTACACAAATGCAAATGCATCTTCGGTAAAATCCTGAGACCCATGAAATAAATGCAAAATTCCCACTGATTTGAATGAGGCCAGGATCTTATGCCATATGCTGCTTACCGTTTTTCTGAGCATTAAGAATCCATCAGAGCCAAACTACAGTTTGCTTATTTTTGTTTAACTGTTCCAGAGCAGAGACCAAACGAGCAAGGATGAAAGCTTCAACATGTTGCATGCTTTAATTTGTAACAAGAACTTTCTTGTTACTCTCATTCACACCCTTGAAAAGCAGAAAAATTTCTCTGTGAAAGACAGGTATAGTATGATTATGCTTATCATCTTCAAGACAAAGAATTAGCAGGAAAAAACAACATGGATTGTAGCACAAAAATGTAATTTCTGCTTCTTGCAAAACAAACTTGCATTACTCCAGAGCATTTTTCCATCTTCTCCATCTGCACACACTGAGGAAGAAAAAACATTGCGATTAAAACAAGCCATTAAAGAGAAATCAGGATGTTTGTACATGTAAACAAAGAGACAAAGGAGCGGGAAAACTCACTTCAAAACTGTAAACACTTCCTGCAGTTAGATCAGCAGTTCTACAGCTTAGAACTGTTCTGTTGCTGAAGAGGGTGTTGTTCTGCAGAATTAAATTTAGAGACACAAATTCTGTGTTTAAAAAATAATCACAAGAGCAGATGGACTTGCATTTTTTTATACTTTTGTAGATATCAGTGGACAGTTTCTGTGCCTGAGGAGGGAGAACTTAGGATATGAACTGCACTAAAGTGTGTTTCATTTATTAAAGATGACTGGGAAGAGAAATTCCAAATATTATAGCATTCCTGTTTCCCGCCCCCCGCCCCCCCTTTTTTTTAACAGGTGCTTGTTTGCATCCTTCTTGACTATTGCACTACAAACTAAGCTAGTTTATCTAACCCATATTTTGGAAGTATTGACAAAGGATTTGATGGAGCAATCAAGCAATGTACAGCCTAAGCTCCTGCTCAGACGAACTGAATCTGTGGTAGAAAAATTACTGACAAACTGGATGTCTGTCTGCCTTTCTGGATTTCTCCGGGTACGTGTACATCTTTTCACTATCTAAGATAAGCAAAGAATTTTTTAAACTGATTTCTTCCCTAGGAATTAGAGGGATCAGTTTAAAGCATTCAGTCTAACATTTGACATTATTAACGTGCACTCTTCTAGTTTAGGTGACTTAACTAGCTGTCATCAATGGGATGTAGGAAAAGAGCGCATCTATAAGCGATGATCATGTCATTTATTTGGCTGAGATTTGGGTAATTTTGCAATTCTAGCATATCCTTTCCTCATGTCAGACATTATTTCATCTCCGTGAGATGTATTGTGATCATACTAAAAGACTGACACACTTGTTAAAATGCAGCTATACCTTTCTATGCAAGCTGTTGGAAAGCTACCATGTAATAGAGATTTAAGGAATACCATCTTTTGGAAAACTAAACTTGTTTCCAAACTTTTTAACCTCCAAACAGCATTGCAGATTTCAAGAACTAAATGACTTCAAGTGGAAACAAAGTATGCATTTTCTTTAGTTTTACTGTTTGTTTATTTTAGCCACTTGGTAGCACTTCATTCTTGGTTCCAGTGCTTGGTTATGCTTCCTATCTCTCTTGCCAGCGTGATGGTATCGCACTGTTGGTATCACTTATATCAGTCCTTGCATTTATACAGCAGCAGAGTTGTCTGAGGCTCAGCAGCTCACACCGGTTTCCTGAGACCCCAGGAGAGAGCCAAGGAACTGTCAGAGATGTGTTCTCGATACACCAGTCATCTTTACAGAGCTGTGCTAGTGAGATGCCTTAGCCAGGTTGCAGGAATGGTGTCACGTGGAAACAAAGATCCATCCTTCCTTTCTCAGGTGCTTTTCTGAAGCCTGGAGTTCGGGCAGGAGAGGGAAGCCCCAGTTTCATTCCCTCTTTCGCTGATACACCAGTGTATGTCCCACCACCTTGCTCCCAAGGCTTTTTTCAGAGAAAACAAGGGGAGTCGCCAATTCAAAAGGAAACTAGTTGTTAGCTTGTTTTCTCACAAGACTGAAAAAGGAAGACATAGCTGAAGTATACGTGTGAACACATGCACGTCTCACCCCCCACCCGCTCTTTGGTGGCACTAGGAAGCATCTGCCAGGTGGAGCAGGAGCAGCTTGCCTGTAGTATGCTTGTGCACAGCAAGGGGCTGCGAGCTATCTTGCCACACGCTCCAGCTGTCCCTTGCTATTTGCATGAGGCTTTTGCGCTGAAAAGCAAAGGATGGAGGTTAAACAAATAACTAGATAAATCTGTTCAGAGGGATTTTCTTTTCTAATTTCAAGATAACAAGTTAGTTAAAAGGAAATAACTTAATTTGTTACACTTGATTTTTTCCTAGTTATTCATGCCCATTTAATGCCCATTAATAAACATGTTCCTTGCGTTTGTTTCATGTCCTAGGAGACGATTGGTGAACCTTTCTATTTGCTAGTGACAACCCTCAATCAGAGGATAAACAAAGGACCTGTTGACGCGATAACTTGCAAAGCCCTGTACACGCTTAACGAAGACTGGCTGCTGTGGCAAGTGTCTGAATTCAAAACAGTGGTATGTTTGCCAGTTTGTGTTCCCTCCAAACACGGACAACTACAATGTTTTCTCTCTTTCTAGGAAGCTAAATTAAGGGTCTTAGACACAAAGGTGATGGTTAAGTACCCAGATAATAAAATTGTTATTGCTGACGAAGTTTCAAAACACAGTAGAGTTTAACTAGCTGGCATTTCACCAATATACATTTCACAAATAGCACTCACTCCTCACTTCACAGCATGCCTTAATCGCCAAAGGTTAGGTTTAATGAAGTCTCAGGGTATTAAAATTCCTTCTTATTTTAAAGTGTACTAGAAAAATATAAACATATGCTTAGAATTTAAACTAAATTACACTTTTCCAATGAATGAAAGAATGGAATGCAGAGGTTTTATTTTTCTATTGTGTTTACTTGTGACTAATCTTCAGGCAGCAATAATTTGCTGTGGGTTTCCATTTTATTAGCTCCAAATTAGCAAGGTTACAGTGTGATGGATTTTAATTAGTTGTTTGGTTAAAAACAAGGTATCTGGGAAGCCTAGCTAAGTTTCTGAACTTTACCATAGATTTCTTGCCTTTCTCAAAGCAACTGCGAAGTGCTTCCTATTTCACAGTTACACCCAGAATTCTTTGAAAGCTGGAATTCCCTTACTGATTGGCATTCTGACACTGAGGGGAGAAGGGACAGCAAGGATTATTGCACTTCGGAGCGTGTAAAAAATTGTGACGTTTTGAGTAGGAGGTCTGAAAAAGGTTTTCAGAATAACCAGAGCGCTTTTTTCCCCAGAATTTCCAAGTGATTTTGAGTCTGACAACTTAAAAATCTGCATTTCCAGTCATTTCCATAGATTCCTTGCTTCTTAACTCCTGGCTTCTTGTCAGAGTTACCACACATACTTAGGAGTATGAGAAGTGCGACTGAATAGCAGGCTTCAGAGCTTGGGAGCAGAAGCTGCCAGGGCAACAACTGCCATGGCAGGGACACCGCAAGTGCCGGTGCCTTTGGAGGAGAATTCAGGCCTTTTCAGAGCCCATATCGTGAGCCTCAGGTAGGGCTAGACCTTCCAGGTCTGCCCATCTTCTGTTTTTGCAGCAAGAACCTGGAGGTCCTATGATGCCGCATAATGGAGTAGACTACGTGACCCTGGAAATTTTGGCTGGTCAGCAATCCGTTGGACTTGGCTCACTGGGTCACGTAGGAAGCTCACTGAAAGGACAACCTCTCTGCAAAACATTTCTGAATTGTCATTTTCTGCTGAAAGCTCTTGGATTGACAAATTTATAGTCAAATCTTCTTATAGCTATTTACAAAGCTGCTGTTGGAAGCTTCATTTGAAGGTACCTCAAGCTAAGTTACCACAGTGTGCATTTGGACAGGGAGTTTGTGACTAAAAATTGAATGCGTAATACCGTATCTTTGGTTTCCTTGTTTGTGCACTGCATTCTGGCATGCATTTGGGATCCAGGGTAAGTTTAAATGTATTGCTATATATAGCCAAAGGATACAAAACCCAGTAGTTATGCAGAGCAACAATTTTCAAATAAGCTCAATATGCCCGTTACTAGTAGACTGCACAGGAACATCTGGTCCTTTGGAATTGATTGACTTTTCTTATTTATAGCACAAATTCAAACTGAGAGCACCTTGGGGGGATAGCTGACTCTGAAACTGCTGAACACTGCCTTAAATACTTTTCCTAGTGCTACTGCTATGCATGCAGTTGCTGATCGGGTTTTGTGGGCAGCCTGCAGTGAAGAGGAGAGAGGGGAAGTGGTCCGAAGGACTCGGTATCAGTGGGGAAGGCTGTGTGCAGATGGATGAGGAAGTGAGAGAGCAGATAGCCTTTCTCGAATGTTGTTTGCTGCCTTTGTACTTTGTATTCCTGCTTTTAAATAGGAGATAATGATACTATTATAGGGTTAATAAGTCAGCTTTCCCCGCTAAGGTCCAGCAGTTTATTGGACTTAGTTGAGAAGGGGCTGAATGTTCCCTTCAAAACCATCAGAAAAGAAGAGAGGTTTGTGCAGTAAAATTACAGAGATGGAGCCCAAGGATGCTAGATCTGGCTGGACAGGGAAACAGTTTTGTTTGGTGTTTTGTCTAAGATTTATGCTGGAAACTAAAACTGTGCTGTGAAAGAGATTTAGGTGGAACAGTGAGGCTTTCTGGGCTGGGGAAGCAGGCCAGCTGTGCACGTTTTCTCTTCAAGAATACCATTTAACAGGATGCTAAAGTGGAAGGAGTCAGCTTTTCTTCTCTCACTAACACTGCTTCACATGCACTGCAATGACATGCAGGACCTGTGAGCGTACAGACAGGGAACCAAGTATTTTCTCCTTTCTTTGGAATAAAATATCTGCCTGAAGGATCGCAGGTTTTGTTTTCTAAATGGAATAAATTCTGAGCTGAGTTTTCAAATGGATTTGCACATTTGCTCACTGTAATTACATTCTGAGTCTTGAAGTATTTTGTTGGTATTTTATTTTGCCCCTTTCCACAGCCCCACAATAGCAGTATATTAAAACATACCTGTCCAGAGCAAAGTATAGAAACATAGCCAAAAAGAGTGTGATAGATACTGAAGCACATCTGCAGACACTCAGTGTCCAGATTTTTAAGCTATGTAGGCACTTGAAGACACAGGGATGCATCTGGTAGGGAGTTCAACTCTTAATCAGTGGCAAGGCACAAACAAGGGTGTAGGCGCTCTGCATGCAAATCTCTCCTTTCAGGATTGGGACTTCAGTTCCAAACCAATAAAAGCAGGATACAGACAGGCTCCTAAAAATCAGGGGGAGCTCCACAGGTCTTCTAAACACACCACTATGCAGATAAACTCTTGGGGCAGGAGAAGGAAGAAGCGCTGAGCATAGAGAAAGAAGGAAGGATGGGAGAGGTTTTCTAAAATTCAGGTCATTTGTAAGAGGGAAAAAAGAGAACTAAGAAACATGTTGCTTATGAATTGTATAAGAGCTGTCCCTTGGCTAGGCCCCGTGCCTTTTTCAAAAAGGCCATGGACCTTGGGACCAGCCAACCCCCTACTGTTACCCCTCTCCGCTGGAAAGGGTCACATATTGAACAGAGACGGGCTGCTGAAGTAAATACTCAAGCAGAGGGTTTGAAGGAAAGATGCGTCTAAAAGCACTGGTCTAGTATGAGCTGAGGAGCTGTGTGGTTTCATGCTGTGCTTATGTTTGAGTACTGAGAAATAAAACTGCCTTGAAAGAGACTTGGATGTCTCGTGGACCCTTTTTGCAGGCTGAGGAAGCAAGCCTGCTTTCTCACAGGCAGACAAGCAGCTGCACCCCTCGGTGGATAATTTGCCTAATGACTGATGAAGAAGCCTGGTGCACAGCTGAGTGTTAGCATTTCACTGAAGTGTTTCATTTTAAATAGAAAAGCTACACAATGCCAGCCTGGCATGGGAGAAGTTCTCGGTGGAATCTCTCCTGTGGAAAACCAGGGGAGACTTCTTCATGTGGTAGACTTGGTGCTCTGGCATTCTTTTGAATAGTCACGGCTTATTTTGAAAGGGGGATTTGGGCTGTTGAATTCTTTGCTGAAATGAGTTTGCATTTTTAGATGGGAAGAAATGATCTAATTCACCTGTTCAGCCAACAGCCTTTTATTCAAAGTGAAGCAAAGCCACATGGTGGAAGGTTGTTCAGCTGCTTTACAAGTTAAAAGAAGGGTGTTAAAAGAAGTGGGAGGGCTGTAAGGGAGTAAAAGCAGAGACAGGGAACCCAATTTCCTAATAAGACGCCATGGTTGTGGTATTATTAGGCACACTTTGTGAGAGATAAGGAAGCTATTAAAAGCATGTGACATATGGGGATTTTCGTCAGCAGAAAAGGACACAACAGCCCTCGCTAGGAAGCGAGAAGTGCAGATGTTGGCTACAGGAGAGTCTTCTGAATTAGATGCAGATTGAGTACCACAGGGTCGCATCACGAGTACAGCCCTTGCTTTGCACAGTGCCCATCTAGCCTAAATGTGACTCCTGTAGCACTTTCTATGCCAATTTGTTAGCTGTTCTATAACCTCTTCATGGGTAAGTGTTCTGGCTGCTACAGAAGGATCATATAATTAGTCTGATTTTTCCTGTTTATTGTATTTCATAGTCTGGGAGACAGGGGAGTAGGTTTAAGACAGTTTTGTTGTGCTGTATGTCATGGTGCTGTCTCCTGTACGTAAATCCTCTAACTTTTACCAATCAAAAGTTTTTCATGTTTTTTTTTCATTCTGTCTGTTAAATGGAAATATGCTTTGTTCAGATGCATAGCTGAATAGAGAACAGGGTAACGAATAAGAGCCCCTGAATATCCCAGATGATTTTTCTTTACTTCTAAGAAAATATGGTATTATCACATTTCTTTATTAAACCACATCTCACTTATTATCTTCTAGGGTTATTAATAGCTTTACTAAATAATTCATTGTTTGAAATTCATTTTCAAGAAAACTACAGATCTGAAAAACCATCTGTAAGCATTGTCTTCAAATGTCATTATTTCTGTCACTGCATGAGTGAAAAAATGTTTTTAAAATTTGTTCCTGTCTTTTAGCTAGGTTCCAAGCTAGTTCTTATGCAAGTAGTTGCAGATGCTTGCCTTGTTCTCCTTAAGTAGCCTTTTACAATTCTTGCAACCCATGTTAAACCTTTGCTGAAGAGCACTGTGACTTTGTGTTGCTAATCAGTAATTTCTAGTGCATGAAGTCTCAACTCTAGATATTACTAGGTTGAACCACATGTCCTGTAATTTCCTCCTGAATCTTTCCTTAAGTTAACTTGTATTTTCGTTTCCGTTGCAAAGTGAGAGAGCTTAGAAAAGGGCGTGATGTTTCCTCGTGACTTCCATGTGTCCTCCTGTGATTTCTCTTAAATGTTTTCTGATCTTCAGAGCTGGTCATAAAAGGGTTTTCATAATTTTACGGTAATTTCTGATTCTTTTTCCAGTTCTACACTTTGTGTCTAAATGCAGTGATTGTGACTGTCAGCTTCTGATGAATGGTTTCTAAAGCCAGGGTTTCTAAAGCCTGTTGTCAGAGAGGTTGAAATATGATTTATGAAAACTTCGGCTACAGAGGGAA
Organism: Nipponia nippon; assembly: GCF_047370975.1. Taxonomy (NCBI): domain Eukaryota; kingdom Metazoa; phylum Chordata; class Aves; order Pelecaniformes; family Threskiornithidae; genus Nipponia; species Nipponia nippon. Next base: position 50,994,079 of record NW_028262347.1, read on the forward strand.
GACTTAATAATAATTGGCTTTCCTAGCTCCCCATCAATTGCTTCATCACTTAAGATAAACTTCTGCAGCAAATCATATGAGCAAAACTGTCTGGTTCTCTTGGTTTAGAGACTTTTATGTGTTTAAATATTTCTTCCCATCTGACCACTTCTTTGAGTCATAAAGTGTTGTTGTTATCCTCACATTGTGGATACTTTCGATTAAGGAGTCCATAAATGACTTGTATTCTACCTACATAAAGGACGACTACTCTCTTTTTACAGTCCTGCCATCCTACAATGAGTTGAGCGGGGATGGGAGGACTCTCACATGCAAATAACTGAAGAGGCTGCATGTTTGTTTGCAATCTGTGTGAGAGCATGTGCTGAAAAGGAAATGCAGCAGAGAAAAAGAGTCTGTCTTGACAGTCTGAAAGGAAGATGAAATTAAGGAGAAGCAGGAACATGAATATTGCAGTGTAGGGATAATGTTAGGAGGAAAGGATCAACTAAAGGAAGGAATGCTTCCAAGGATGTAAAGAGAAATCAACATCAGTTAAAGTGTGAGTAGCTACTCCAGAAAGATCAGTTCGGAGGCTAGAAGAGACAGAGACTTTGATTAAAATGAGTTTTCCAAAGACAAAATACAGTTAGTCCCTGTCCACATTTTTATCCTACAAGACCATGACCTCAGGGCAGTCAAAGTCAAGGACAGAACTGCTGTCTGTTCAGTTGGTCTGTGGGCCTAACCAAGCATGACTCCCTCATTCCTGTGCCAATATATTTTTTACTAATTTTCTGCATGAAATCCCAACCTGAGGCATGGTATCCAGTCTGCTTCTCCTTCTGCAGGCACTGTTCCCACGTCTCATCCTCTTCCATTCTGTCTGTCCTTTCCATGGACTCATTTTCCTCACAATTAAACATCTTGGTGTCCTGATTAAGTTATTCTCAGTTACTTCAGTTACATCCTAGTCTTTGTTAAGCCCTGATCTTCATAGTTTTGCAACCCTGTTTTTAATACTCCATTGGCTTCTATAGAAACAGTAAAGTTAATTTATGTTTCATTGGACTACTTTTTTTCACTACCAGCATGCTGGAATTTGCAGGGTAATAAAGCAGAAAATAACATTCTACAACTATTAGTAACTACCCATTTTTTGGAGAACAGAGAAAAGTTGTCCCTGCAGCAACCTGGACAGAAGTTCTTTCCTTCACATGACAGCAGGGAGAAAAAATCTTTTTAGTTGCTTCCTCTTTCAATGATCACTCCACTGAGTCATACCTGTAGTCGTCTCATTTCAGTCAAAAGATATGTATTAATACCAGAAATGTCCAACAGCCAGAATGGTTTGTGTACATAGATTTTCCTACGGCTCTTGCAGTCAAGTGCCAGCACCTAAAACACTTGTTTTAATTCTGTCCCAAGACATCTCCAGCAGAACGTCTGTATCCATGTAGCTGAACGGTGATTTCTCTGCAAGGAGCAGGCTGCGGCACTGGGAATGATTGCGATTATTGCTCGGCACTAGCAATTCTGTCCTCCTCCCTTTTTCCCTGCCTTTTGGCAGCTGATCTGCCTGACCTGACCAGAAGTACGACCTGACTAAAATGATTCCCTGGAGATGGTCGCCTAGTCTCATTGGCACCTCCCTCTAGTCCATACTCGCCTTGTGTGCAGCCTAGCAGATGAGTTGTGTCCCAGCTAAGAGTAGCTGTGAGCTAAAGGGCAGGGGTGTTGTAACTGGATAGGTTGTGTGGGTGTTTGACCTGGAGTCATAACTAATAGAATAAATCAGGCTTTTGTGTGCAGATCTGGACCACTTTGGGTTCTGTCTGCTGCAACATGCTTTCCCTTTCCACTGCTTCTGCAGTAGCCCTGTCTCTGCTGTCTCTAGGGACATGGCTGTATGCAGACAGATACTGATGTCTCCAGGGGAGGTGTATTTTTTTGTACAATATAAGGCACTCAGCATAATCTGCTGGTGTAAATATGCATTTTAACACTGCCTCCTATCCACTCAAAATCAATCATGCTTACCATGACGACTTACTTAGCAACCTTAGCATATCTCTAGTTGCTTACAGTTTTGCTTTTAAGGCATTAATTTTAAATAAAATATCTGCTTTTTTTAGGATGTGCGTTGTCATTTTTCCTAGTCTCCTGTCTTTTTTTTTTTTTGGTAATTCACTGAAATAGATTTCCACAAAAGTAGAATACAAAATACACTTTTGGAAATATATATCTTTGATTCTTCAGACATGAGGAATTCTAAATGCTTCATTGTATAATTCCTTCAAATAATCTTCATTTGAAATAGCTTTAATAATAAATATGCTGAAAGTCTCTCAGGTTTGCTGTTAGGACTTTGTAGGTTTCCCATGCCAGGTGTTCCCTGTAAGTCAGAATAACTTGTGTTTCTTTCCCCAGACAGTGAACATTATCTTTGAAGAAATCCCAGAAAACGAGAGTGGAGATGCCTGTCAAACTATCCAAGTTAATGTTCTGGACTGTGACACCATAGGCCAAGCCAAGGAGAAGAGCCTTCAGGCTTTCTTTAATAAGAATGGCTTTCTCTATGGTCTTAAGCTGGATGAAATTGGTCTTGGTAAGAGAGTGTCACCATGTTATATTTTCATGGAGTTCACTGGTCTGTCTGTGGAGTTTTCTTGTTAGGAATTCCTACCTTTGGCTTTGATTTTTTTTTTTTTTTTTTTTTTTTTTTTTTAGCACTTAGGCAGAACATAGCTTTTATAAGGAATTTCTAGGGAAATACTAGATCATTTATGCTACCAGTTAGAACATTGGAACTACGTCTGCTTTGCTTCTGCAAGGACTTCATCATGCAGTTAACAAACACATGTTCTTTATTGAACATGTATAATTTATATGTTCCTTTTGTGAGTTAAGTAAGGTGGCTTGTCTACCTAAGTACAGCCGGTTGATAAATTTTATCAGCTGATGACGCGTCATGATTACCAAGCACTTTAGTCCCTACCTACAATCCCTCCTACCGCCCTTCCTTCCAACAGGCCTACATTTCCCTTGATCAGGAGAATCCACAAATATAGTTTATTTACAGTCAGATTAGGTTTATGTAATAGTTCGCGTGTGACTCATAAAGATAGGTACAGTACAGATGTAAATAAGGCCATTCCAGCAGATGAGTTGACCCACCTTTTCTTGTCGGGTTTTCAAGAGCCCAGGGTCAGATAAAAGCCTGTAGTTGCCACCATACCACTTCCCATGTGCTCCAACAGGAAATCTAACAAACTCTACATTCTTGGCATTTGTCACCTCCCGGACTTGCTCCCTAAGATACAGATATTTCCTCACCTTCTCAGACGCTATGTCAGCAAGTGATGATAATTTACTTTTGTATCTGATGTTTATATCCACCACCAGTGCCTGACCACCCTTCACAAATACTATGTCAGTCTTGTACAGGTCATTTTAGTGACCTCTTAGAAGTGGCTTGTGAAACCTTTCTTCTAGTCCCAATGTGGCCATAACAGCAGGGCATACTTGTGCAACAGAATAGCTAGATTAGGTGAAAGAGCCAAAAACTCAGCCTTGACCAACACAAAGTGAAGCACCAATAGCCTGCAGTAATGGAAGCCACCCAGGCGGTCACCTCAGAAAAGGAAACTGTAGTGTGGGAGTGCAAAACCACTCTCACGTGACCTAGCACAAGGACAGAGGGAAACAGTTCACCTGGGAACCACTGGTCCAAAAATAATGAGGTGTTGTTTTTCTTCACAAACATCTGTACAGTGAGAATGCCATTGGGTTGTAATTGCTTTTTGTTGTTGTCATACTGCAGAACTTGTGTCTGAGGAGCAGCAAAGAGAATTGTTAGATATTGATGGTTCCTCAGAAGTGATGGAGGATGGGATAAGGAAGCTAAATACCATCGGTCATTATGAGGTAAGCACGGAAGCCATACCAATGAATCGAGAAGCAGTTTCTCCTCAACTCCGAAATGCTGTCTGCACAGAAGTATCTTGATTGATCAAAATCTTGAAGAGATAGCTGAGCATCATCAACAGAAGGAAAGAAATGTGTGGCACACAACTCTCTTGCCAATGAGTCCTATGTTTCCTGTTACTTTTCAGAGGTTTGCTTGTTGCAGGGTTGCTTGCTTCAAGCGTACCAGGTAAACTGTTACTTCTGTTGAGATTTTCAGTTAAAACAGCATCTGATTTCAGTTACGAACATTGCCTTGAGTCTTTTCTAGTCTCTGCTGCTGAGTTTTTGTTGCACCATGAGCAATTGTTTACCTCTTTCCAGCTCATATTTTGATTGTCTGAACAGGCAGTAGTGATACTTGTGAAAGCTCATTGAGAGAATAAAAAGGACTGATGAGTTTGCTCGCTCTTCTCTTGAGACCTCCTGTGTCAGTCTCCTTCCCTTATTCTCTCTGCTTCTGCTTCCGTCTGCTGTCGCCATCCCCTCCACTGCCAATTCCACCTGTAAACCAGTTGTTTTCAATGCTGCAGTAACCTGTTCATCATTGCAACAACATACAAGGCTGCAACTGGTGGCAGAGCCCTTCTGGGTGTAGCACTTTGCGAAATCATAGCAAGCAGCATTGCCTGGCTAAGAAGTCTCCACTGACACTAGTCAAAATAGAGGTGAGAGGCTGGGGTAAAATGTGCAACAGATGATTGGCCTCAGGTGATATGGTAGCTCACATTTGGATGCTTACAGATAGATTTTTGGAAATGAGGTTAGTATGCTGAGTGTTTTTAGTGAGCTTTCTTCATGCCTCGCTGTTGAATTTGAAAGTCTGGCTCTTAATGTGATAGTAAATTTTTATTTATTTAGAAGTTTTGCTGGTGAGTGTAGGTCTGTGCCACGCAATGCAGTATGGTGCTGAGAAACCTGAGCCAGCCCTGAACACGTTTCTGCCTGCATGAGCAAATACAGTGCCGTCCACAGAGAGGAACAAGGACTCCTAGCAGGACTGTTTGTAGCTTGGGCACAGCACAAGGCTGCATGGATCTGGAGCAAGCTCATTTGCAGTCACTTTACAGATTTCTGTAGGCGTTTGTTGCTCCTTACGTCCTGGAGAGGCAGCCGTGAACCCAGATGTCCTGAGTCACCAGCCAGTGTCTTAAATACAGCTTTTCTGGTGGCTCTCTTGAATCTTGTCTCTAGATTAATGTGAGACTTCCTCCACTCCACTTGTAAAGATTTTGTAGAAATTAGGACATTGTGGTGTTGCAGTCAGAGTCTATGCAGCAAAGGTCAACGTAGATTTGAGTCTGATTAGATAGCTGAACTTCTGTCTAATGTGATAGTACTTACCCTCTTTGCTACAGGCAGCTATTGCAAGTGCTCCCTGATTTTACCTGGCAGCTTTTTGCACTTCCTGAGCTCGTGGCGTGCCGTGGTTCATGGGTGCCATACCTCATGGCAAATAAGTCTGCTCCAGTTGGTCACTGTCATCCCTGGGTATCTTTGTCCCAGCCCTTGTTTTTGTCTGAGGTTTCTGCAGACAAATGCAAGTTAGGCTGGAGGTTCAGTTGTTTTTGCAAAGCTGTAACTACACTAATTATAGCTTAGCAGCTGCCTTATGGAAATTGTGCTGTGTATCTCTGTTAGATATTTTAGTTCACTTTTTCTGACACTGACAAAATAATGTACGTTTTAGGCAGAAGCTTAGTGGCATTTTAGGCAGTGGCTTAGTGGCAAGTATTAGCCATTAGCATATCTAGTTTATTTTCTTGTATACGTATTAATGCGAAAAGGAATGTAAAGGTGTCTAGTTAGCAAGAAAAAGGAACGTTGCATACACAGTGTGAGGATACTAACGTTGCCTGAGGAATTCCAACTCACATTTCAACAGTGCCTAGAGTTTTGTGGCAAGCCTGAATTTTTCTTTGTGTTTGCCAGCCTTAAATGCTAGCAAGTAACCAGATTTTTGAAACTGGGAAGTACCGTCAAATCTTTTTAAGGTACTGGAGCATGAGGGTTGCGTTGTAAAGGTCCCAGAATCATCGATCACTCTTGAAAAAGCAAACCTAGTTTCTACACTGATTTTTAAAATGTGCAAGTAGAGGATGTTTGCATTTTTGTGTGGTGTTTCTGAAAGGAAAAAAAATCCACTGTACTCTTATTAGACTTCCATGTGTCTCTGACTTGTGTGTTCCTTTTGCTCTAATTTTTTGGTCCTAGTAGGGTTATTGAAGTGATTATTTATGAGGTCTGCACTATTGTTTGCACGAGAATAACCACAAGCCTTGACAAGAAAGTTGCTGATTATCATGATGTCCTATTTTCCACGCAAGAAGAGAGCTAGAGAACCACTTTCATATCTGCTGCCCAGTCACAGATCTCCAATTTCTCAACCTGTGGCAGCATCGCACGTTCCAGGAGCAGGCACAGCCCCAAAGAGTGAATCTGAATGTGTGATTCAGGGACCTCACTGTCAAGAACTGGATTATAGGGAGGACAGGAGGCCTGGAGAACAAGGAAGAGATGTAGAGCCACACTACTATATCTTCTGTTTTGCAAAGCAGATGTACTCCATGTTATGTGGATCTGAACAGATCTCGCCTCTCCCTGTTTGTCCCCCTCAGTAACACACCTGACAAAGTAAAGATGTTTTGAGGTGCCCATGGGAGCAGCCCACCATGAAAAGTGACTTAGGCAGCAGGACACAAAAAGAAGGGCTTTTTTTTTTTTTTTTTTTTTAATTGGATCACACTGAAAGAAACAGCAAGTGTGGCTGCTGCAATAATGATAAAGAAGGGAAAGCATGTTCCATTCAATGCTAAAAGCATCATTTGTCCCAGAAACAAAACCTGAAGTGGGGGTTTGGATCATGGCTGCACTGCACCAACACCTCTGGTTCCCGGAGGAAGGCATGGTTCTCCCTCTGAGCTCTGCCCGTCTCCCTCAGGACAGGAGCCAACACATTTCAGCGTTGAGCTGCTCTCCTGCTTCTCGGAGAGGAAGTGGAGGCAGCGTATTGCCCGCGCCGCTCTGGGAGGGGGTAAGCTGCTGGGTAGCCCTGTTCCTGTTTACCTACCTTCAGGGCCAAGTAGGAGGACTGTCTGGGTGTTTGTGTCACCCCGCAAGCTAGCCTTCGAGCATATTCCCACTTGCAGTGTGGTTTTAAAGTGCTCTGTGTTATCTGAAAGAGCTCTGACACACTGTATGATAAATGGAAACCCTGCAAAAAATCATACTTATAAAATAGATTGGATTTACTTTCCAGGACCAAGTGTTAGTGCAGATTTCTTTGGCGCAAGACAGAGCTTTTGATAGAGTATCTTAATGTTTAAACTGGTTTCTCACACCAGGCTGGCTGCCAAGGTTTAAAAAACACTTAAATTATTTTGGCAGACATCCCTTCCTAGAACTGGCCAGTTGTTTTTGTAATTATAGAGCGAAATACACTAGCACTTGGCAAGACCCAACATTTGACAGCAGAGCAGTGGTGTAGTTCTCAGTGAGAGCTGTTTTCGAGTTACTCTTTGACAATAAAAACATGACTTGCCAGTTTCTTTTAAAGATAATAGTTACCATCCTGGCAGCACTATAAATTCAGGGGAGGAAGGGGAAAGATTTTTCCTAGAAATCCCAGGGTACCTTGGTATGGATCTTGACTTTACGGTCCATAGGGCGTAAATATTTTGCTCAGTTTGAAAACAGTTCTTGGGAGCACCAGGCTAGACCCTCAACATGGCCCCTCCATAGAGGGGAATGGACTGAGCTGGAAGGAGGGGGACCAGAAGAGAAGACGTCCTTGTGTTCCCCTCCCTGCCTCACCTTCCTGTAAGATCCTATTGCACTGGAGCCAGAGAATTCAGCCTGGGCAATCTGTAGAAAGATGGGTGCAAGAAGCAGCACAAAGCAGTACACAAAAATGAAAATGTCCAAATAGGGGCTGAACCAGAAAAATCAAAGAAAGGGCAAGGTCTTAAAGGCCGGTTTGTTGGAAGAGCTGCCTTCCCACCTTGCCAGGTAAGGCTAGCAAACTGCAGCTGCTGCCCATGCCTGAAAGCCCGGCCCTGGCTGCCTGCTGAGAGCCGTGCACACCGTGGTGAGAACGAAGTGGGCTGGCATGCTCCTGCGCTGCCACGAACTTAAGGACGGAGGAAATGAAACTGAGGGTTTTGTGAATTCTAGACAGTTGTTTCAGCATGATATGTTTGTTTTTGCTTTCAGATTTCAAATGGAGCAACCCTAAAAGTGTTTAAAAAGAAGGCAAATACCCAATCAGGTAACAAAGGAACTGCAATGTAGTTAATCTTTTGTGGAGAATGGGCTGGGAACGCAGAGAGCTGAGCTATGACAGGTTGTATCTTGGTCAATAGGAGGTTAGAAAAATTGGCACTTCGATACAGCTGAGCCAAATGAAGAGCCATGTTACCCTGGCTGTGGGCCTCTGGCAGGCACAGTGGGCCTAGGAGGAGGGAAGAAGGGAAAGGACAGAAGGACTTACAGTCCTCAGAAAATGAAGGACAGGAAAAGCAGGGCAGGGAAGCCCAGGTGACACAAAGTGCTGACTGGTGAGACCAACACAGGGAACGTGCCCTGCTCCAGTGCCCAGCGTTGTGCATTACGGACATAGTAGTGCACTGTCCGGAGACAGGCATAACAAAAAAATGCAGTTTGGGAATTTTCCTTATTCTCTTGACTGTGTTTCTGAAAGCTTTGACTCGGCTGTGTCAACAGCAGGTCAGGAGTTAAAGGGTACTTACAAGGGATTAGTTCATCTCACCTACCCCTGTGATGCAGGTTGCTCCAGCCCAGATGGTGGCTCGGGGGAGGTGGACTTTCTGTAGCCCCTAGGGAGAAACAGACACTCCTAGGATGTGATTCACCATCAAAGTGGGCATCGAAAGTTAGGAGAGATGTGTCGCTGAGGTGCAAGTCACTGGGATGGCATTGCTCTCTCCCGCAGCAAGAAGGAGTTGTCTGTTCTCAGCCATTGCTTTCAGTTGTCTGTTCTCAGCCACCGCTTTCAAGCCTGACCCCAGCCCGCCTGCACTGAGTACCCTTAGAGACTAAACCAATGCAGTCACCTCATCTGCTGTCTGTTGTCCTCCTTTCAGAGGAGTCGTGATTTGCTGCCAGCTTACCCCAGCAGCAGATGATGATGCCCTAGCTTAGTGGTCCGAGCTACAGGTTGGCACTGGGGAGGTGAGCCAGGAGCTGTGCGTTTCTCAGAGGCTTCCCCCACGCTGCAGGCAGGAAAGCGTGATGCCGAGCCTGCTTGCTCAGCATCCTGGCATGCACCCCGCTGCACAGCCCAGAGCCCAGCAGAATTCACACGTTTGTAGCTGTGTGTTTCATTAATGCCTGTTTGCTCTCTGCCTTCTGTTGTTTAGATGTGGACTACTCGGATGAACACTGTCATTTGGTGAGTTCAGTCATTACACTGTTAAGTGGTGGATTTATTACTGAGCCGTATTTGTATCTGTGTAATCTCTCTAATCTCTTCACGACAGATTTTACCAGACTCCGAAGCAAACAAAGATGTGAAAGGAGCAGGTCACAAAGGAAAGCAAAAATTCAAAGTGAAAGAAATGTATCTGACAAAGCTTTTGTCAACCAAGGTAAACTGTAAAGGCCTTGTTTTGGGGGAGGGCTGATGTTAGGCTTGGCTAGTTTGGCACAACAGAAATAGAAATTAAAGCAGAAATTACGCAGACTTCCTGTATGTGCATCAAATGTTAAATAAAAAGGTAGCCTATAAAACTCGCTGTGCTAGCTGTGGATTACGACCATTTGCAATGACGGACACACATTGCAGGTTTTCTAATGCTAGGGTTCTAAAATTGTCTATTACTCGCACTCTCTATCTCCTCAGTAAGCACAACCTTTTTCCTCGGGTTAAAGAAAAAAGGTAGTTATTGAGCTTATAGAAAGTGAGTTTTGCCACTGAGTCCCATAGAGTGAGAACGATCTCTTCTGGAGAGACAGCTTTCAGTCAACAATCTCCTCACTCTCTACTAGAGTTTGCCCAGCTTAGAGACAACTTCCAAGGCCTGAGTTTCACAAAATACTGCCCGTGAAATGGTATCATTTTTTAGAGTCTCAAATTAAGCATCCAAAATAACTAGATTAATTTTGAAAACAAGGTCCTTAGGATTTATAATACGATTACCTAATTTATACAATGCTCATTCCTTAGGAATAAGCCCTGCTCTCTCCCTCCGGTAATGTCATCTTGTTTCTGACTTACTCAAAAGGGTTATAAAACTCTTTGCAACAGCATATTACTTAAAATATTAATCAGTGCGCAACACTGAGAGCTGTGCAATACAAGAGGCCTGAAGGGATGATGATTATGGCCGCCTTGCATTTAAAAATCTATCAGTCATTATTTAATTAGATTGTTGATAGCATCTGAAGTAATTTGGGACACTGCCCAAGGTGAGAGTGAAGACTGGTCATTTCTCATTAGCTGTGGAAACTAACATAAGCCCTTAGGAACTGCTGGAGTAAACCAGTAGTATCTTACAGTGGAAGACTGAAGTACAAAAGGAAAGATCAGGCTCTTAAGAAATGGTCCTTTTAAAGGGCTTTAAATTAGTTGTCTTCTCCAAAGTAGGATAGTGCTCTGAACAACAGTGCTGTGACATCCTTCACTGTGAAATTCCATCCGTGATGTGCCATGCACTAAAGGAAATTGCATCGAACCACCTCTCTCTCCCTCTCTCTCTCCTCCATACCCGCACACAGACACAATTACAGAGTTTGCCACATGAAATCAACTGGCCAGTAGTGCATCAAGGCCCTGGGATACACTTAAATCCTTCTTGTGGAGAGAAGGTTGGGCTGAACTGAGCTTCAGAACAGATGTGAAGAAAAAAAAGCACAAAACAGTGTTTTGCTTTGTTTGCCTCTGCTTGTGAATACTCTGTGACGATGTCAGTGAGTCCGTCAGCAACCAAGCCCTTGCTTTTGTGTGAGCCAAGTAGCTTCACTTCTCGATCAGAAACACCCAGTTTTCAGTTCTTCTCTCTAATATTAGTGTCTTCGTATGCCACCCAAAGCTGTTATCCTAGAATTAGATCAAGCGCTGCAGTCGCTTGGCTGTGAAGTGCTAATGAGCACGTGTTCAACGTGTGTCGCAGATGGCACCATGAAGACCAGTGCCCTAGAAAACTGGTTAAACTCCTTTTGCTCACCTCCCTCTTACTTCCAGTCACAATTTCCAAATGCCTTTAGCAATGGTGCCAACAGTATCCGAAGAGTTGATGTTGTCTTCGTTGGAATGAGTGATTCCGTCCACCTACGATTTATCACAAAGTTCACCGCAGTTCTCCTGTCGGTAAAGTGATAGGACACATGGCATTTGAAAGCAGCTCATTGTGGTGTATTTGTAGTTTCATTTTTGTTGTTGACTGTCTTGTTTGCCCATAACCTGTGGCCTAGATGTTTGCCACAAGCGTCTTGTAGTTTCTGTGTGTGGTTGCTCTGGGGCACGCTCAGCTCTCTGAGACAAGAAATCCTTTTCTTGTGTAATAATAGCACTGTTCATTTTCTTACTTTTCAGGTTGCAATTCATTCAGTTGTTGAAAAGCTTTTCAGGAGCATTTGGAGTTTACCCAACAACAAAGCACCTGTTGCCATCAAGTACTTTTTTGACTTTCTGGATGCCCAGGCTGAGAGCAAAAAAATTACTGACCCTGATGTGGTCCACATATGGAAAACCAACAGGTATGCCCATACGATATGCGCAGGAGTGCGTGCACTCTCCGAAAATGTAGTTGCAAAGGTGGAACAGCTCACCTGTGATCAGAAGAACAAGATTTTGGCATGTCTGGGTGAAGATGTGATTTGGCTTTGTAGATCCCAGTAATTTTAGTGTATCGATTGGATATCGATACAAGCCATCATAGCTTCCAGGACTTCTAAGTCTGCGTACTGAATTCACACTCAGAAAGAAGTATTTGCAGGTTGAGAGCATTATTTGAAGATGGAAGGGTGACTGACTGCTGTGTTTGCTCTGTAGCCTTTGTTCCCTGATTCCTTTTTTAACATGAATAAGCAGCCCAGAAATGTGCTTCTTTCCGTGAGTGCAGTGCAATTGAACTACCATTTTAAAGCAGTTGGGCTACCTGAGTGGTTAAAGATGCCTGTTCTTTCTCTGTCTAGTCTTCCTCTTCGCTTCTGGGTGAACATACTGAAGAATCCCCAATTCGTCTTTGATATTAAGAAGACTTCACATATAGACGGCTGTTTGTCTGTAATCGCACAAGCTTTCATGGATGCCTTTTCTCTAGCAGAACAAACCATGGGGAAGGTAATGCTGCCCTTTCAGTCTTCTGCTAACTTCTCAACCAATGTCTTTTTCAACTGTATAATGATTTAGGGGATGAACTCCTGGATCTGCTGACATCGGGAGCAAAACTGTGGGGGCCTAATTAAGCTGGGTTTCCATTCCTTGTTGCTTCCATCTCGCGCGACTTTGAAGAATTCATTGGAGTAGACAGATACAGCTACTAGAATGCCATATTTATAGTGAACTGCTGCTTGTCTTCTCTGCAGTTAGTTTCTGCGCAGTGTGTTTATAGAATATGTGGAAGAGGGTGGGAATTGTAAGATTTTAATGAAGTTTTAAAGAATTTTTAACCAAAGGTCTTAAAAGTATTAACGTTATTTGATAAGTAGTCCAAATTTTGTCTGCCACACGCCAATGTGCAGCAGGCAGGCATAGTAAGCTACCGGGAGCTGTAAGAATACTTGAAAGAGCTCTGAAGTTTGAAACAGTTCCTTTCACATGTATTAGCTGCTCCCTTTTTATATGCAAAATTGTTTGGTGGAGTAACAAGTTCAGAAATCTTACATTCAAAAGCTCTTTAGTACAGCATCCAGAACTCTGGGGATCAGAAGTACTTCATTTTTCCTGAGGATATTTTCCTTTTCTTTGGACCAAAGCAGGAAGCATTTGTTCAGGCTCATACTACCAAGAAAAACAGGCTAGAGATTTTTTTAGCCTAAAAAAAAGTATATAATAATGGACTAATTTCCTGTGTGGTCTGAACCAATGGCTCGTCTGTTCAAGGTAAATAACAAATAATGTGCTTATTCATCTTATTTTAGGAGTGAAGTGTCATGAATTAAAACTAATCACATCACTTACTTGATGGAAAACCTGCAAATGAGCATGGTCTGTTAGGTTTCTATGCTTAACATCCATTGATACAACAGCTCCCATTAAACATTTGAAAAGGGATGCTGAAACCTGATAAAGGTTTGCAGCGCAGTAAACATCTTGTGGCCTTTTAGTACTAAAATGTATTTACTTTCATGATTTTTAGCCTTTTATCATAAAACTTTCTTTAGCCACTTAGAAAACAACCATTTAAATCATTTCATCACACGGTGGAAACAGTAGTGACAAGACATCTCACGGTTGTGTCATTTATTCCCCAGAATTTAAACCAGAGCAGTGACAGGAAACTACCAGCCCCCACTTTTACGTTCTGAAAACATGGTTTCCAGGTGGGGCTTCGGCTCCTACCACAAACATCAGCATTTATTTCCTCGGATGAGCCTAAAGCTGCCTGGTAGGTCACTGCTGACCTGGGTTGTTGAAGCCCTGGGGAAAAATAAAAAAAATCCCTTTGGCTGTGCATGCCTGGCAGTCAGCTCTCCATGCTCTCAAACCCCTGAGTGAAAGGAGTAGTAGAGACCGAAGAGTTTTAGGGGAAACCTCTGCCAGTGATACAAAAAGTCACGGATGCTTCTCCTCGCAGTCTGAATCTCCCCAAGGGAGAAATGGAATATTCAGAGAGTCCCTGAAATGAAACTCAATAGCAACGAAGTTACTATTAAGCAGGGATTCTTTATTGCAGCGCTGGGCAGCACTGGGGATTCTCCACCGTGAGTGCTCCACCGATGTGGTAGACTTTCAGAGATTATATACTATAAAATCCTATATATTCACAGGATTTCTGAGAAATCATTTACATAAACATGAGCTTTCCTGGAACTTATTAACATATGCAAATGTCCGATCCGCATGCACAGTGTTTCCCGTGGTGGTCTTCAAGTGGTCTTTGGGGGTCTTCAGATGAAGGCTTGTAGTCTTCTTCACTGTGTTCGCTGATTGACCTTTGCTTCTGCGCAAACTCAGTCCTAGGATCACCTAAACGGTGTCCTTCAAGGCTGTTGTCATTCTTTTGTGACTTCCTATCTTCCATGCATTTGTTCTCCCAAGGCCCAGTTATCTGAGATGGGATTATCCCCGGAGCCCCCTTGTCTTACAACCATTCTAACTACTCCCTAAATCACAAAGGCCTTTCTTTTGACTTAAGATATTGAAATATCCTCCTTGCCCCTAGGCTTTTCAGGAGGCATTCTGATGCAGTGGCTTTATGTATCTTGGCTTTCCTTTCACCAGGGCAGGATCTAGCAAGGCTCTCCTAGCAAGGCTCTCCGCATGTTACCCGAGGGGAAGCTTCCTAGGGGAATTTCCCACAGCACTGCTGTATCCTGTATGCAAATACGTTGTCAGCTTCAAGGCCTTTGATTCGGCTTTCACAATCTTTCAGGTCTGGGGAGTGGTGAGGAGGAAGTAAGAAAGAAAAATATGTCTAAGGGACAAATGTTCATCACTCCTGATGCCAATAGAAATAATTATATGGCAACTGTCACGAAACACAGTGCACTGTTACTGAGGTCCTGCGTCTCTTCTTCATCTTTATTTCATAACCTTGATTCCTTGCATATAACCACTGCAAAGAGAAATGAGTCACACAGAGAACAGACACAATTAGATGCAATTAACTATGTGGAGGTGGAACCTCAGGAAATCTGTGCTGTGAAAATTGACAAGGCTTCAAATATTTTCTTTTAAGGAAGCACCAACAAATAAACTTCTCTACGCTAAGGACATTCCACTCTACAAGAAGGAGGTGAAAGCGTACTATAAAGCCATCAGGGATCTGCCTCCATTGACCACTTCAGAGGTTGAAGAATTTCTAACTCAGGAATCTAAGGTATGGTTGAGAAATGGCAACTTCATTTGCTTTCATGTTAAGTTTTTTTAAAAAGGAGAACTATCTGACCAGAACTGCTTTCTATTTTAGAAACATGAAAATGAATTTAATGAGAAAGTGGCCTTGACTGAAATCTACAGATACATAGTGAAATATTACGATGAGGTAAGCACATCTTCTATTCCTGCTTAACCCCTTAATGTCAACTTGCTACCTCAGGCTTGACAGTTGGGCTTGTCAAAGTAACCGAGGGCTGGCCTGGTGCGCGACTGACCGGGTGCCGCTCTGGAGGCAGCCCCGCAGCCCGGGCTGCTCCTCCCGCTGAGCTGTGCGGGGCCAGAGCAGTGCGTCCTCTCGGGGGGGGTCGCAGGCCCAAGGTTTGTACACGCACCTTTGCTGTCACCACAGAGACAGTAGCAATAAAATTCTCCCTGCAGTTTTGAGAAAGTTCCTGTATAGTCTAGACTTCTTGTTTTACGGTGTTTGCAGAGTATCTGCTAATGCCTGTCACAACTCCTGTGCATGCGCTCCATTTCCCTGGAGATTCAGAAACCAGATTAGACTGTAGCACCAGGGATCTCGAGTTAACAGTCAGTACAAACACCTCAGCAGAGCACACTCAGCCTTACAGCAAGAGGCGTCTGCTCCTTTCCCATCATGGCCCTCTTACGCTCTGCTCTAATAGTCTTAAAGAAAAGAAGCTATAGCTTCCAGTCCCTGCTATTGCTAACAAAAGAAATCTTTTCTCAACTGAAAGCACTTAGTCGCAGGCTACCTCTAAGCTGCTTTGTAAGAAAATCCCTGCCCTCCGCTTTGCACGACAGGCTTCTCCACTCCATTTTGCTTGGCATCCTTAACAGAGGCTGCGTGTGCCTGCGCAGGGATGCAGATAAGAGCCAGCTGGGGTGTGTTGCCTGAAGGCCTCGTTACCACTTCCAGCAGGTTGTCTGGGTCTCCCAGCAACCAGACCTTTCTCTCTTTCATCCCCAGCAGCACAGCATCAGCGCTTGCTGTAATCATCCAGCTCTCAGTCACCTGTTAGCTAGCTTACCGCTTCTGATCTCTCACAGCTCAAATTACCTGGGTTCGGCATCAAATCTTTGCCTCTTAAAAGCAGCTTGGCATGATACTCAGAGTGGCACTGCGCTTTATGACGCTCATTAAAATTGTTGACACAGGAGACTTCAGAATACTTTCTACTCTTAGTGCCCATTTTTGCTTTTTTGAAGCTAGTACTGGCTAAACTTACCCCATCCTTAGAAAGAAACCCTCCCTCTGCTCTTCCCGCTCTGGCTTTTGACCGGGAGCAGCTAAACCTCATTCATTGTCTGCCGAGACCTCCGTCGCTTTGTAGAGTTGCCAGCAAAGAGTTTTCAGACAGCGGTAGTGCTCCTTCCTATCACCTGGGCCGGTGCCAAGTGGGCCAGTTAGAGGAAGAGAGGCAGTTTATTGCCCTCAGTTTATAGGGCAGAGGAAGAGAAAGAAAATACCATCTGCAGATCTGCACTAGGGTAAAACTGGAGCGCTGGCCCTGCCTCACACTTCAAGAGATGAACCTGTGTTGGATTTGTTTGGGTTTTTTTTTTTTGCTTGGCTCCGTCATTCTTTTGTGGAAGTGTTGCAAACCCTGTAATCATAATGACTTGAAAGGAAAACTACGAAAATAGAGTGTTAAAGTCAGAAGAGAATGTTTACATATAGGGAGGCATTCGGATGGATTTTTCTGCCAGTAGTTGTTGGAATGCCGAAAAGCAGGCTTTAAAAAACAGCAAGTAAAATAAGCACTAAAAAAATGATTCTCTTTTTTGATAATTGTTAACAGATTGTCAGCAAACTCGAGCGAGAACGGGGGTTTGAAGAAGTCCAGAAACAGCTCCAGCAAGTAAAGGACTTATTCGATGAAAAGAAAAAATGCAAATGGCTTTGAGCAGAGCACTGACTCACAGCGTCACTGTGGGGGGGTTTAAATAAGCGCTACTGCTCCCAAAACTGTTTTGACTGACTATATGTACAGGGTTTGAAACATATGGACACTCTTCTTCACTCCGACCATTCCAAGTAATATCTACGTTTGGGAATGAAGTATGGGGAGGGGTAGATATTCAAACATGGGCATGTGAAAGTGAGTCTAGCGTTGGCAGGGCCAGCATTTTTAGGTACTTGAACACATGTACCTTTTGGTTCAAAAATACTGCCTAAGTAAGCCTTCCGCTTACTTAAAAACAAGCTTGCAGGAGATGCACAAAACACACTGCAAGTGGGGAGTCGCTTAGCTCTTTTTTTAAGAGAGAAAACTGATGCTTCGCCACATCCTTTCAGCAGCCTTGGCAAACTGCAAGGATGCGTTCCGGCTTCAGAATACGGGTCAGCTGCAGTTTGTTTCCAATGTACACTGGTTCCTGTTCGGGGGAAAAAAAACAAAACAGCACCAAAGTGACACTCGGTACAAGTGTGTTTAGCAGAAAAAGTGGGTCTGAGGGCTGAAGTCCAAAGGCCGCGTGGCAGGACTTCTCTTCCTCAGGTTAGAAGCTCCACGTGCAAAGCGAAGCCAACCACTGGGCAAGGCGGGGGGAGGAGGCGGCTTTTGGAGAAAGGCACGAGGCCGGCATCAGTCTGTGTTTACATTTCTGCCTTTCCATCCTTAAATCGGCTGTGAAACACTCGTGAGCAGCTTTACACATGAAACCTCCGTGCAGCTGCGCCGCATCGGAACACGGTTGTGAGCTGATGAAGCAGCTGGCGATGGCTGCGTTCCGGTGCACCAACCTGTGCTCAGGTGCGTGATCGGCCCACGCGCCGGTGCTGACAGTCCAGGCCAGTCTCGCCATTCGGGTACAAGGGCCTCACAAATCTAAAGCCAGCATTTTTTTTTTTTTTTTTCAGGTTGTCCACACAAAGGCTTTGTCAAAAGAGGGTTAGTTTAATAATAACACGTAAGCACAGGAGGGCTGGTGTAATCTCTGACGCTGTATGAGAAACCGTTTGATATAAACGGGATAGTTAGGGTTGCGGGGGGAGGTAACTGCCTTAGTCCTGCCGGGGGGTTTTTTTGAGGCTCGGTCATTTTCAAAGAAGGGGCTCCGTTACATTTGCATTGGTGGCCAAAGCTAGCCCAGCTGGAAAGCAGGCGCGCGGCCACGCTGCTGAGACGCGGCTGGCGCAGCGGCTGCTGTGCAAAGCCATGGAGGAGCAGCCGTGGCTCTGCCTCTGCTACCACGCCAGCGCGGTCCTACCCTCCGCTTCAGAGCTGACATCTGTTGTTGCCGTGGGCTCTGCTTCAGTCACGTGGAGGCACTGAGGCTGCAGCCTGCCCTTCGGTTTGAGGTAAGGCGTTGATGAGACGGAGATGCGTTTCCACGCGTTTCCGGAGGGTCCCACCGCTGGAGGCGAGCAGCGTAGCTCAGTGGCCTACAGGAGAGGGAAGAGCTGTCCCCTGCCTTGGCAGCTGCGAGGGTGCCACGGGCTGCGACCGGCACAGGTGGTCCAAGTTTAGTACAGGAAGCCTATGCTGGGGCTGTCGCCAGCCAGGGACGCCTATGCAGGGCTCCCAGGCAGCGGAGCACTCAAAACATTTATTAGCATGCGCCGCTGCTTTGGAGGAGCCCGGAGGCTGCAGTACAACAATACTAAAGCTGGCGGGTTTGGGTGCAGTGGCTACCAGAAGCTGGTACCAGGCGCAATCCCACGGCACGCGGTTGGCCAGCGCGGGCGAACGCTGACTGTGCTTTGGCAGAAGCGAGGCCGCCTGCTAACGTGGGGAAAAGCAAAGACAAAAACGCGTTGCCTACTGGTCTGCCCCCTCCCTACCCTGTGATTGCACAAATTGTACCTCTTGCATATCAGCGAGGGCAGCCACCAACTCATACTGTGATGGCTTTTTTTTGTTGTTTTTTCTTTTTAATTCAAGTCTTACACTTGCTATTATTAAGTTTACACTTTATACTTGATGGAATGTATGGCTTTGTTCAGGAAACTGCACTACAATGTTGCAGTACTTTCAGCAGTTCTCTGCCTGGCACAATATAGTGCGGTAAGTTTAATTTTAACGGGAAAAAAAAAAACCCACCCCAACCCTAACCTATCTTGGCCTCTGTCCTGAAGGAGTGGACTGGGGCTCGAGTAGCACTTAAGCTTAGCATACCTGTACTTAAGGGCTTGATTTTTAATCATTCTTAACCTAATCTTTAAAAGAAGCACAGTAATTAATATTAAAGGAGGGGCATGAGCAGATTACTCTTTCCAGTTAGACAGATGCCTCCGCAGTTCTGTGCCACTTCAGGCGTTTGCTGGCAGTGCATTTGAGTGAACTGTGATAGCTTTGTTCAACAGTAACCTTCTGTACAGGCAGGAAGAAAAAAACAAAAAAAACCCAAACCTAAACCAACATTTCTGCTTGAAAAGCTGTAAAATATAATGTTTGCGTGGGTCTGATCCTGTGATCTTCACTATATGTGTTTATATGATGAGGAAACGCAAATCGGTCGCATTTGTACTACTGCTTGTTTGCTACACTAGCTTTAATGCGTTCTAGAAATTACGTGTATGTGTTGAAGCAGGCCCTGTAGCTTTAGCCTGCAGTAGGATTCTTGCCTTTTATTCAAGCCTCCTAAGCAGCGTCACTCTGTTAGTAAACCATTTAAAGTCATGCTGGGACTTTGTAACCCATCGAGTGGATCTCACGAAGTGATGTGAAGTATAATTAAGTGGTCGTGGCTCTTTTGGTAGGTTTGGGTCAGCACACAAAACACTGGCACACCTTGCGCATCTGCAAGTCGCTGTTAGTTACCGTTACACGGACAAACGGGACCGCCTCCGACTAAAGCTGTATCATGGCAGCCCAACAATTCTAATCGAATTCTCCGAAATGAAAGCAAACTTGTCTTTAACTTATTTTCACATGTTTACAGGCAAACTGCTATGGCAAACAGCGTATCTTCTAACAAACACTAGCTTACAGAGCATTATTTTGCAGTCATCTAGTTTGAAGTCAAATCTTCCTAACGTATGAAGTAATTCCTGTTGTTTAAACTGAATGTTTAAACTGGTTGTTTAAAATGAATGATTGAAAAAAAAAAAAAAGTGCAAATGACAAATACATGTTGGTGTTTGTATGGGCTTGTCTAGAATAAAATGCATTTGCAGGTTATTTTGATTAACTTGTGTACTTGAAAACGGTTAAAAGCAAGCAAGCACAGCTTGTCGCGGCGCCGAGGCCAGGCGAGGGATGGGGCGTGAGGCACTGGCTGCGCCGCGGCAGGCTCCAGGGCCGAGCCGGTGGGACAAACCGCCGCCGTCGTGCGACGTGCGCAAAAAGGATGGTACAGGGCAGCGGCAGGTGGTGCTGGGGGCAGAGGGGTACCGACCCCGCAGCTGCTGCGCAGAGACTTCCCTGCAGGGCCCGGGATTCCCGGCCGGATTCCCGCCTCTGGGAAGCAGCGGCAGGCCAGAGGCAGGCTGAAGAGGCGGTGCCCGCTACACCCCCTTTGGGAGCTGCACTACAACTTCATTGCTTTAAGGCTCTGAGGCTGATGATGCTTTTAAAAAGCCGAAACTGTTAGAAACGAGGCCAACCTGATAACCACTCTTTCTGGAGAGGGGGCTGCGGGGACGGGACGTTAACTCTCACGCAAGGAGCCCAAGACAGACCGGGAAAGGGAGCCCACAAACCAGTAGATAACCATCCTTCTTCCTCCTGCTGGTACCCTTCTGCCCTCCAAGGCTTCCCCAGTTGGTACAAACAGCCCCCTCGCCCCCCGACACAGCCAGAAGTCTTGCTGAAGACCACCTACCCAGCTGAGAGGTAGCTCTTTGCAGCCATTACAGACCTGTAAACCTTCCTGAAGATCCCATTTGGCAAAGCCGGCTCAGGCACAGATAGTTACTTTTCCCAAATTAATCCTGCAGGAGACAACAGAAATACCTTGTGTTACTTCTAACAGTTACACTGTTTTCCTCAGAGAAGTCTAACAAATCCCCCAAGACAGTGCAGTACAATGCTTATACTTACGTACTGTATGGAAAAATCAAAAATGCAGCCTCTGGAGAGAAAAGCTGCATCAATGACAATGCCACCCTGTGCACTGGAGTTATTCAGTTGTCTAGTACTACAGTCTAATACCAATACCAAATAAGCTATTAAAAGAAATTGCACTGCATAGCGCATCGTCTCATACTTTCACTGCACTGTTTTGGGGGAAAAAAAAAAAAAAAAACAAAAACCCAAACCAAACAAAAGACCAAAAAACCAGATAAAATCATTCCTACGCTTCCAGGAAGTTTTCACTATCAAGTCAAAAAAAAAGATCCTTTCCAGGTTTCTGTTACAAAACTGATAATGAAGGAGGGGAGATTTTCAATAAATACATTCAACCTTGAATAAATAATTTTATTGTAGTGAAGTAAACAAGTTACAGTAGCAACAAATACAAACTTAGAGTCTCATTATGTGAAGGCAATTGGTTATACTTCATCTCTACTACATTATATTAAAAAACCCGATTATTGCTTATTCCCGTTATAAAAATACAAGAGGCACATCGTCACGGGTAGCAAATAAAAGTTCTCAGCACTTTTGCCATTTCATTTCATCCTCTCTATCTGCGTGGGAACTTCAAAACAACAATCCAAATGTTGATTACAGCGTCGTTAACCATCAAAACAGCAACCCAGCAAAACTCCACACTAATACAGGAACTTCTACATTGAAGGAGTAAGAGGATATTATCAAATAAGTTTTAAAGGATTTATAAAAAAAAAAATTTGATTTTAATTTTTATTTTAAATGTCAGCACAACCGAAACCTTGATAAATGTTTTTTTTAACGTTTCATGTGATGAGATTATTTCGTATGTTTTGACTTCCAAATAATTTTACATCCTTTATACAAAAACATTTCAAAATGTAGTTAATCTTTCAATGCTTTTGCGTTGAACCATTATGTTTGATAATTTATGACAGTCTATCAAAAATAAATACAAAACTATGCAGAATATATTTTATGCTATTCATGCACATACGAGCATGTTTTTGGCAAAATATTAAAAGCACGTACAAAGGATAAGCTATTGAAAACTAACAGCATGTGGAGTTTGCAGATTTTATTTGGAGTCCTCGTTTTGTGCATCGCCTTCTCCAGTGATCTTGTTCCTAGCCAAGTCCCTGTACGCGCCCGCCGTTACTCGCTCTCGAGCTGGTCCAAGATCTTGCAGCTGTTTTATCTGTGTGGTTTCTAGTTCTTCTAGCCGCTTGCGAAGCAGGGAAAGCTCTCTCTGATGCTGTTCCTCCTTGAAATAAAGAAAAAAAGTGCCTTTATTACATTTTGCACACCTACAAGGGACCAAAATGAGCAATCGTTTCATTTTTCTTTAATTAATGATTTTAAAATAGAAATTGTGAAGTCCAAACTATCCTTATTCATTACATTTTACTCCGCAATGTTTTGTGGGTATTGTTCTGACATTCATGATGAACAGCATCAGCAAGAAATACGCGTGCAGGCACTCCTCCTCTCAGCTGAAGAGGCGTGCAGGCCGGAGGTCTCGGACACCCAGAATCTGTAAAGTCTGGTCAGCCTGGTCAACCTCAGCCAGAGAGATCTGCACACTCAGAAGCTCACCAGGGTAACTAAACCTCTTTTAACCACACAAGAAATCAAGAGCAGCCATACTGCTTTTTAATAACGAAACCATGGCGTGAGAACACCGCTGTGGTTTTTCCTGCCCAGAAGGAGCCATTTAAAGCCTCTCAGGAGAAGAACAAAGTACAGAGAACCAGGTTAAAACTGCCCGTTGGTTACATTCTGTAACGTGTCATTTGTCTTCCAAGAATTCCTTCCTATTGCGAGGAAGGGAACATCACCAGAAGCATTCCTCAAAGCTTCCTTCCTCTGTTCAAAGATCAAATACTCCTTCTTTAAGACTAAGGTCTGTAACGAAGGACTGTACCAGTACCCTCTTTCGTTGCACTATTTTCACAACTTGTAATACATCACCACCTGAAGAAGGGGGAAGGACACTTCAGGCCCAGAAGGCAAGGCAGATGATGACATTATACTGACTGGATTGAGTGACGGTATGTTAGGATTCAGAATTAAACTCCGGAATTCATTGTGCCTACGTTGCAAGTCCTTTAGTCTCTTCTGGAGGCGTGAATATTCTTCATGGGAAACATTCTGCCTAGGAAATAAGAAATTTCTTATTGCCTAAAATCTTTCTTATCCCAACACAGAAGCATACCTCTCCATGAGTACTCTACTGTTTATTATGCCTACAAAGGAAAACGATATACCAGAAAAACTGGAAGGTGGAAGATCTGCGTATATTCTTCTGCCTAAATGTCTATCTGAAAGTCCCTCTACACGTGAAGTTATCTGTGTTATTACAGATTAGAATTTACACGGAATAAATTAAGCTTTTAATAGCATTCACAGTAGTGAGCCACAGGAGCCACATTAAATTAATTATTTGAATCAAGCCCTCCATAGATACTCAATGAAGAGAAAAAATAGGAGTTTGTCTTTCATAGAGGATGCTAAGCCTATTTCTCTTGCAATTCTGAAGCCTTTTTCTTTCCCACCTTCCATTTATTTTCACATAATGTACTTTCAACTCTAACACCGCTTCACTGCCACACCTCCTTTTTTACATACTTCCTTCTTTTGAAGGGATTCCTGCAACGCGTGTCAGATATTTTTCCTCCATTTCTTCCTGAAGAGACAGCCCTGCAGTTGTCTCATAGACCCTTAGCTGTCCATCCTAAATGGACTCCATTCAAAGAATTCTAATGCTGAAAATGTCATTAGATTGGACTCCAGCTACTAAACTAAGTGTCACGTATCTTCAAAATTACTTCATATTTGTACGTCACATCTTGGGCATAGATCATTTTTCAAGCTAAGAAAAAGCAAAGTTTATTACCTATTTAGCACCTGATTTTCTTTTTCTAGCTCTTCTATCTTGGCTTCCAAAAGTTCTAGTTTCTCTTGCATCCTCCTTTGTTTATTATCATTGAGAGTCTTTCTCTGTCAAACAGACATTTCAAACAGAGCTAAGTAATGCCTTGATGGATTAGATCATGTAAAAATTACATCTACGCTGTATATGGTTTCAAAGCTGTGAGAGTTTTTAGGACTTTCCTTCCTTAAGAAGTGCTGTGTTGTTTGAAGGTTCTGAATCCCCATGATGGGAAACAGATGGAAAACGATCCATAGCTGCGACTGAATGATGCACAGCTGTCAATCACTCGTTGGTCAGTGACTAACTGTACTAACAAATACTAACTGTACTTGAGAATTACAAAATTAATTCTTTAAATGACCATGTATAAATAAGTATAAACATGACAAAAAAAAAAATAGAGTATGCTTGCCCTTTTTTTTTTTTTCCTCATGTTGACCTCAACTTTTAACAACCTTAAAAGCTACTGGTAGGTTTCATAACCTCTGTATGTCCAATGTACAAAACTAACAATTAATCTTCAGCTCTTATAAACAATTAATCAGCTTAGAAGATATAAAATTTTAGTATTTCATCAAGGATAAACAAAACATCATTTGTCTGGTATCCAAAACATCATCTTTACTAATCAAGAAGTCCACCTCTTAAATAACCATATATGTGTATATATATATATACACACACACAAAGCCTCACAAAATCTTTGATGGCATTATAACAAAGTTGTTGGCTGTAATATTCTTTTGCATATCACTTCATATTTCTATGCTACTCTTGAAGAACCAATATATTTTGTTACTATATTCGGTAGATTGCAAATAAACTCTTAATAATAAGACGATTCTAGCTGGCCAAAGTAAAGCTGAACTTTTCGTAAGCTGGATCATTCATAAAGGAAGAGTCAGCATGCCTTTTTCTGAGCAACAGCAGCTCGACATAACTTGTTCTTCACTTGGTTGTATTTCTCTTCTGTCTCTGTGATGCGCTGAGTAAGCACATGCTTCTCCTCCAGCCATTCTATACGTTTGTATTCTAAAGTCCTTTGAAAAAATCAGGTAAAAAGATTAAGAGGTTATATAGACAAAGCAGTGCGTTCGATTAATGCCTCAAGGCTCTTGAAATAGAGGCATTTTTTCACAACTCCTACCTTTATATACTTGAAGGATCTGATTTAAATTTGATTGTGCTCAAGATTCGCCAAAATTGAACCTGCGCATTAACATCCTCCTAGGTTTTGTTCGACCATGTTCGGCGTATTTTGAAACCTGATTCCAATAAGCTAGTTAATTGTGGGTGGTTTGTTGGTTTGGCATGTTGCCAAGCCATCCATGGAAGATTTCTACGTTTAGATCAAATAATCACACTGGAACGCAACAGCAGACACCTATGCCAAACATCAGTCAGAAGAGCTGACGACTGCCTGCTCTGTTTGGGGGGTAAGACGTAAGAGAACGGGTTGCTGCCCTGGGCGGTCTCCTACGCCTTTGTAACAGAGAAGTACAGACTTGACTAGTGTGTGCTCCCCACCAGAACAAACGCCAGCGCAACAGGAAGCTCCCACCGATAGGGTTCCTAGACAACATTCCAGCTGAACACACACCACTGACAACATATGTTATCTGTTCAGGCCTTTCCGTGGTTAAAACATGGAAAATTAGGCTGTGTTCTCTAGCAGTGGATAGGAGAGGAGCCAGTTGCTTTCTGCTGCCTTGTTTGTTTGGGCTACCTGCATTGTGGGCCAAAGTAGACAAGAACTAGCTGCATATTTAACTACATTACTACATAAAAAAATCAAATGGTGAGATTCTGTGCAGCAGTTTTAAAGAAATGCAGTCCAAGGCTTGGTATCAGTGCACCCATACCACTCCAGTCCTGGGCTGATGCAGTTTCCCTGCAGGGACTCTGAATAAATCTCCATAAATTTCTCGTGAAACAGCCTTTCCCTTCCCTACAGTAGAAGCGTTAGCAGCCATCCACTCTCGTATCAGAACCAGGATCCTGGCCCACTTCGTACCCATCACAGTTCTTTTAGTAGACCTAGTCTGGTTTGTACCTTGCTGTTGACTGTAAATAACTACTACTTCCCAGGACCCAAAGAGATTTCTCGAAAAGCACTGCTTAAAAGTAAAAGAATGTCAATGGAGACAGTGGTTAAAAATGCCATGAGATTTTTTTTTTTAAATGCCACTAACGCTGTTCCTGAAATGCTTAACAAGCGCCTGTGTGAGCTCATCTCTGATCTGTATCAGTCTCATAGTTTGCCTTCAGCCCTTTTTCTCATTTCACATTTTCATTTCCAAGCCTAAGATTGACATAGCCAGGCAGGCAGCTGCTTCGCCTACTTATGGCTCAACTGGCATTATTTCATGTAACTGTAATTTTTTATCTTAGGCTTTCTTATCTTTTGGTCCTTTTTTCACTTCCTCTTTAAGCCAAGTTGCTTTGGTGCAACTTAACTCTTGGAGTTCAAGGTCGTAAGAATTACTGAACTGAGGAAGGAAATCCTATCACCCACAGAGTCAGAAAAAGAATGGAAACACGTCCCAAGGCTCCCAGGGTAACAGCAGGACAGACCTGCAGGACTTACATGTAGGCTGCAAAGCTGCTTCATTTCTGCAGTATCAGCCTTGGTGCATCCCCCCCATTATCTACATACTTATACAACGATCCCTGAGGATTGCCAAGTTCCTTCCACTGCCTTCCCAGGAAAACCTACTCCTGACTGGTCTATGGCCCACAAATATGTAAATGACATTGACGGTCTCACTCAAATAACAATGACAATCTCACTCAAAATATGAATACACCTTCCTAAAGTAAACATCCAAAGTATTTAACATGCTACTGACAAGTGAACATACTCTGCAGTCCTAAGGCAATAATTTCTTCAAATGTTAAACCGAAAAGCAATACGTAAACTAATGACAAAGCAGCAATTGCGGTACCAATTTGTAGCAAAGTCAAAATAAAAAAAAGCCACATTATACCTCTTGGAAGTTTTCTATTTAATCTAGGATGCTGACTTTTTTAAAAACCCACCACACAATAATCCAGTACAAATTAGACATGTATTTGGTTATTAGTCTAGGAAATATTAAACAGCCATTTCAGACTAACTGACAAACTAATCTTTAAATTCCAGGAAAGTGTCCATTACTGTAAGGGCTCTGAACAAGATTTGGTTTCTTCCAGCATTTATTAGCATATTTTGATTGTATGTGGTCAAGATGGCGCAAAGAAGGGATTATTTTTCATTTTGATGAGAGCAACTACAAGATATCCAATCAGCTTTTATTTGCCTCGTATCAGCTAAAAGGATCTAGTGGTTGAGGGGAAAAAGTATATGCACACATATACAGACTGGGTCCCTGAAACCTTATCAAACCTTAAACACTCCTAAAAGAACTGTGTGTGAAATTCTGGATCCACTTCAATATACATAGGATCTCATTTTATAAAAATACTGTAATTCACTAGTCAAGAATTGTAACAGACATGAATGGAAACAAACTCCTATTTCTCAAGTTACCAGAAAAAGAAGGTACAGCCATTTTTTACAATTGTCCAATATTTCCTGTTAATTTTTAATTTCAAACTTTATTCAGAATCTATAATCCATAGTAAGTAATCCATGTGCAAGGAATATAAGCAATATGAAAAGCAAAAGTAAAGCCAAAAAGAAGAAAAAAATTACTTCTCTGTTTCCAGTTGAGCTTTTTCTGCCTGAGTCCTTGCATGTTGACATTCTTGTTTCAACCTTTCTATTATTTCCTTCAGTTTCTGATTAGACTCCAGTAAATCATTTTCTGATTGAGCAAGTGAGGCGAGCTGGAGTTGCATATCGTGCATTTGCTACAAAGAAATGAATTTTTTCCATTTGAGAAGGTATGCAAATAACTAATTTTGAGATACTGAGATAGAGCAAAATGCAGACACCAACTGGCTGCATTCACTTTTCGTAAGCCTGCCTTATTCGTTCCTCTTCTCCTTACTCAACAGCTTCTCCAGAAGCTTTACAGTAAATCACTACTAGACAAGGAAGGTTAAGTTAAAATGAGAAAGGGAGGCAGGGCAGGAGTCTTCAGTCATTGATGTGGCCCCAGATCTTAAGAAATCCGACATTAAGCCCCAGGGCTGAACAGAACTAGAGCACCACACAACATTGAGTAGCTGAGCTGTGGAGCTACCCAGACTGTTCCCTCTCAAAACACACAATGCGTTACAGCCCGCAGTGGCTGTACCAACCAGTTCACAAAAACAGGCATAGAGTCTGAAAAGTCCAACCGCTGCAGCCAGCAGCACGTGGAAAGGATGACTTCCCTTTCCTTTTCCTCTCCCCACGTGTACATTCAGATACCCCAGGCTCTGATTTGTGGAGGAAAAATAAATATTGCCTTGAACAGCTTGCTACTTTGATGCACAGCTACGTTCTTACCTACTAAATATAACATCATGGGCGAGCAGGAGTTAAAAGAATTAGGTTTTATTTTCAACACTGCCATCAATTCACTCTGCAATAGAAATATACCTCTTTACACTAGTTTATTCATTTATGAAACATCTGTTAAGCACTTGAAGAACCTCAGATCAGAGATGCAGTGTAAATGCAAAGCATTACCTAGAAACAATTTATAAGTCTCCATGGAAACTGAATCTCCAGTTAAATAGTGCATAACCATATTCAATATACCAGTCTATAAACATTCAGCTTTGAAATCCTTGGTACCCACATTAAGCATGAGGCAAAAAGCTGTAATCCGTCTATAAAGGTCCAGGAAAGCATGACTGATTTCTGAACACTTTTGCTTTTAAATAGCTGTTGTGTGCGCTTTGTCCCTCAGGAAAAAAAAGCCTTAAAAATTCAATCTAATCGTCAACCACTGGATATGGTAACTGCAGGAAAGATTGTATTTCTCTATAAAGCATTACAATGCAATAAAACCTTACCTGTTTCAGATCAGCACTTTCACGTTTCTTTTCTTCCAGCTCCTCTGTCTGAATAGCTTGCTGTTGAATTTTTAATCTAAAATTGTATAAGACAACCTTATTTTTATCTAATTAAAATATAGATGTTAGAAGAAAAAAAAAATTTTTTTTTCACACTGAGGGTGGTGAAACACTGGAACAGGTTGCCCAGAGAGGTGGTAGACGCCCCATCCCTGGAAACATACAAGGAGAGGCTGGATGGGGCTCTGAGCAACCTAATCTAGTTGAAGATGTCCCTGCCAATTGCAGGGGGGATGGACTAGATGACCTTTCAAGGTCCCTTCCATCCCAAAGCATTCTATGATTCTATGAAGTTAGGACAAATCAGTCTGACAATAGAATATATTGCAAAATTTGAAAGGCTGATAAATATTTAACTAAATAATAAAAAATATATTAAATTGATTATTAGAATTCATATAGGAGTAAGAAATACGTTCATTTGTTTGCTTTTGGAGTATGACTTTTGCTCATTTTATCATACTGACCTTCATACAAATCCTATAGTAAAACAGCTTCACTGAGAACTATAATAACCAATTCAAAGAGATACCGTATTAGGGTCCCAGTTTGCCATTGTGGGATACGGTGCCATTGTGGAAAGAGAAATGGTCTACTCTAACGCTGGGGCTATGCCAGCAGCCAACATGGGCCCAGTTTTAACAAACATGAATACTGCAAAATCATGTCTTAAAAATATTCATTAAAATCATATCATTTTAAAAGGCTTGGATGAAAAATTGGTTTGTTGTTTTGTTTTTTTTTTTTAACAGCACATTTTTAATTCTGCCCTCTTTTTTCACAATGCAAAAGATAATTCTGTTTAATTTACCATAATGAACATTTGTGTATCTATGAATAGTAAACTTTTATACTGACTACTGTACAGAAATTAGGGGAGAAAAGAAAGAGAAATTTTTGTTAAGGTTAGAAAAGCCACGCTACCGCAAACGCTGAAGTTCCTTTTTGCTCGATTCTTCTGCCATCTGTACAACACGTAGTTTCTCTTCATACTGATCTTTTTCAGATTGTCTCCAAGTATCTTGTTCCAGCTTCATCTTCTCTAGATCAGCTAATCTGTTCTCGAGTTCTAACCTGAGACATTATTCAACATGCACACAAGAATCATGAAAAAATGCCAGAAGCGTTCAGTTGCTAAGAATGACATTTTTAAAAGTTACTCAAAACACTCCTCTTTTAGAAGTTGAGCAGTAAATCAACAAACATACTTTTCATCCTGTAAGGCTGCAATTTTTTCAAAAACTTCCTCTTTGGCAGCTTGCACTTTACGAATTAGCTCCCGATCCTTTTCTACTAAAAGCACCTTATGACGTTCAACAGCTGCCTTAAGAATTTCCTTGTCTGACAGCAATCCTGCATTGTACATTAAAAAAAGTTAAAATGTCATTATTGATATCAACCTGATAAAATCCAGTATTAAAATACCTTTACAAAACGATAAAAGGGAGCTAAAAATCACAATTCACATGATTGAATGAATGAATGGAGAAAAAACCCAAGAAAAACAGAAGAGACATGGCCTTTCTTAGTATAACAGCAACATTTCAAAAACTTTTGAAGAGTAACCATTACACTGGAATGTCTGTGTACAAGAGTTTATTATTTTAACACATGAAAGTAATTGAGTGGTTGATATTACTATAGATTTAAATGCTAAAGCAATTTCTGCTAAGCAGTTGTATGTGGATTTAAAAAAATAAGAAGAGAAGACAAGTGTTCCACAATAGCTACAAAAAGGTCAAGCAAGAAAATTTGTTATTTTCTTTTTATGGAAAAGTTTATGGTAAACAGTAACTGGTTACCAGTGAAACCGCAGTACCCTGCCCTACAACAAACCTCACATTTTAATCCACTCATATTACCAAATGAGATAATTCTAAAATTATGACTCTATAGGCAGGGACAAAAGATGCAAATTAAAAAATTCTGACCAAGACACCTCTGTTCGTTGGCAAATAAGCCAACATGCTATAACAATAACTCCTGGTTATTTAAATAATTCAGTGATGTAAACTGGATTCCACAGCAAGTTCAGGTTAGCTTAAATCTTGTCTGTATTTACTCTTGTATTTCATAGGGTCCAACATTTTTAGTTCACAATATACTGTAAGTGCATTGTCAATACAGAAAACACCACTTGTTAGTTGCTCTTAGAGAACTTAATATTAAAGCAAGTGAACAGAAACAACTATTCCAGGAAGACGAAGGTACTGTATTTTGGGGTTATGGCAAATTGGTGAGGACAGTCCACTTGAAAGCTGTGTAGTGATTTAAATCATCAACACATAGCTAGTGCTAGAAAGCTTTGGCCTTTTCACTCTAGAAAGCTAGTTCAAGTTGCCTGTGTAACTCAGCTGTACTAGGTAGCTTAGAACACTGCCTATTTTCTTCAAAAAACGAGCTAGAAATTGTATTTTGTTTCACATGGCAGCCTTACCCAATTGTTATCAAGCCCATGGACACAGAATCAGAAACCAAAGCAACCACTGAAGCCCTATTGTACATTAAGGTTTCAAGCAGAGCGTGAAAGACTCTAGAATTTGTCAATAATAGAAAAAATAACAATGTGAAGTACATGATTTGAAACAGATTATGCTCAAATTGTGTCACAAATTCACCAATTTACATAAACGCAAAATTTTTCTGTAACTGTTCTTCTTAACCTAGTAGACCAACACAGTTATTTCAGATACAAAATGAATTGTCAGATCTCTGACCTAGACCAGAAGTAGAAGGTGAAGGCTGGGGAATGTTTGTAGGAAAAATAATTGTAGTATTCTAACTAGAAGTTACAAAAGAAATCATTAGAATTTAATTGCACATTTTACCATCCATTTCACTTTGAATCTTGTTTCTCTCTCTTTCTACCTCACTCTTTGTTCTTGCTGCCTCCAGTTTGACATTTGTTACTTCCAATTTATGTGAATGTTTAAGTTCTTCTACCTATGAATTAGGAAAAAAAACCAAATCAACTAAAATAAATATACATACATTTGCAGCTTTACTGTAAGTTTTTCATGCGATACTTTGCTAACAAGAAAATCTGCCAAATAATCACGGACTATGCTTATTTTAAACGTGCCTCAAATATTTTTTTTCATCCACTGCTTTTCTGAAGCCAATCAAGAATATCCACTCTTGTAGATAATTTTTAATGGTGATTATATTGATACTGCAACACTAAAGCTATTGACATGATCTGATTCCCCAAATCATAATCAGTGCTATTGACAGGTTTTTATTAATTCCTCAAGTCACACACTGAAGATTATTGAATGAGTTGTCAGTCATCTTGAAACGCAAGTTTTATATATTCCCTGATTAAAAAAATGAAACACAACATATATTCCAGGAACCAGGCTGTCTGACTATTAACATATATTTCATCTTTAACCAGCCAGTTATTACAAGCTACAGTGTAGAAAAGTTATACTTTTAAGAAGTCTTGGTGATACGTCCACTGATGCGCAGGATTGCCTGTGAAAACTTGGTTTCTGAGTAAGTACTATACATTCTACAAGCTAGCCTCCGAATATTGGGGTATTTCTGAAAAGACTACTCATTGGAAATATCTTGCTATGACACTGATCCAAATTGCATAAGACTGATGCCTTGCTAACTCAAGCATTAGCATGTCATTTTACACACACTTCACTTCTGACTAAAGATCCCTCAGAGTCAAGCTAAAATAAAGTTAAATTGAATCTCCTTAAGTAAAACAAAACAGTGATATGCAAAATCAGATTATCCATTGCTCCTCCAAGTAATTTCAAATATTGTGAAAGCGCATGCCAGTGTTATCTTGGAAAATATATTCAGAAATGCAGGATGGCTTTAAGTCAACAGAGAGCTCAGATAAGATTTCAGATATAATTACAACTACTTATAGTCCCCCTGACCTCCTGGAGTGCTACACTACTTTCTCAAAATCCAAGTCTTCATAGTTTTAAAGTGCATTTTAAACCAAATACTTCTCTACAACTGTGGCATACACATCAAATGGCCTCATAAAAGCAGGAGCTTTAAGAACATCAAATCAAAGACAATTACTGCTTGCATGGAAGCTTTCTGTAGTTTAGGCATTGGTACGCAGTAATTACACGGTCAATGAGAATTAAATATCTAGAGGAAAGCACTTATAATGAAAATCCATTCACAATGACAAATGAAATTACAACCTGCTAGCATATACAAGTGGCAAAAGGTTCGGAATGACATAGTAGCTTATTAAGTAACTACACGGTGGATTTGGTTCCTTAAATACTAAGTTGAGAACATTTCACGGCAACTTGCAAAGATTTAAGGTGGCTTTTTTAAGGCACAAAATCTGGAAGACAAATGCATGCACCTGTGCTCAGGAATAAGTTTGAGTGGGTGCAGAAGCAGGTGGAGGTTAGTATAGAAATTAGTTTCTACTTTCCTCCCTTCAAGAAACACCACTGAACATTTCAGTTTTCTCCTACTTCTGGAGGTGAGAAGAGAACACCAGTTGATACAAAAAGCAAAGACTATAACAATCTTCTACATATTCTAATATACAATTGATTAAAAAATGTTTAACAGTTTTCCCCTCCCATTTATTATTCATGTGAGACAAGTCTGACACATTGTATAAAGAGGCTTTAAATACTGCTACAGGTATATCCTATTCTTACAGTAAATTAGAACTTTTTTGGATTAAGGACCAAAATGAAATACTTCACACTCAAATGTGCACTGTAAAGCCTGTTTTTAATTAAATCTGAGATTGTTAAAGAACAACTATGGTAGAAGTTAAAGCTTTCTTCCTGTACTGTATCTTTCTTGAGGCATATTATGGCAATATTAACTGTCATACCCATACAAAGTGCATGTCAGTGTTATTTTGGAAAGTATATTCAGAAATGCAGGATAGCTTTAAGTCAACAGACAGCTTAAAATAATTCTGCATTCAGATAGATATACAAGACCAAAGTTACTGGCTTTACAGTTAGTTCAGAACTAACTAAAGCCTCTCCAGAAAGGTAAGAACACACAGGGGATTAAATTTGCTACCAGGAACTGACAGATGTGATAAAAATTTATTACCCAATATTCTCTCCAGAAAGGAGGGAACAAGAGACAGCAGAAAGCTAATATTTAGCTAAGTAACTATTTCATTAGGACTAGTATCCTGACTCAAATTTACATAAAGTAATGTAAGTATTCTGCAACATTTGAAGGTAAAACGGTTTACTAGTGTTTTGATTTTTCTTGTTTATTCAAATAATCACATATGAAATTGCATAAATGATCTTTTTTAAGTTGTGTAGCTGAGGAGTCACTGCAACCAGATAAAACTCTGAATCTAGCATCCATACTAACCTAATTATGCTGAAATACTAAACACTGATGTCAAGCTCCTTAAGCACTTTCAGGTTTTCCCCGAACTTGAAGCCTTCTGATCTCTTTTTTCTTAAATATTTTTCTAGACATTTCTTTAAGATCTAAAAAAAACCCAAGCATACAAACATAGAACAAAACCTCTAAGATCTGGTGCCAACCCAACAAC
The DNA here is from genome assembly GCF_047370975.1 of Nipponia nippon. Classification (NCBI taxonomy): domain Eukaryota; kingdom Metazoa; phylum Chordata; class Aves; order Pelecaniformes; family Threskiornithidae; genus Nipponia; species Nipponia nippon. The sequence goes on from NW_028262347.1 coordinate 51,028,518, forward strand.
TAAGACACACAAACATGTTGCAAGACAATGATCTACTTAAAATGATACGATGCAGTGCTGTACAGAAATGTTTCTGTACAAGCTACGCTGGCATTAGCCCAAGGAGAACGCTACGCTAATGTGACTACCCTGCTTCTAATGTAACCTAAATCTCTGCAGGTGATTCCAATGCAGCTTGCTTCCTGAAGCTAATGCAGTCCATTCAGAGAATACCTCTTAAGATCTCCAGAAGCCATAGCTCCATTAAAACAAAAAAGAAAAAAAAAATCCATTTAAAGCTCTATTGCACTTTATACACTTTATGGAAAAGTAATGCTTGTTTCCATCAAATAAGGCTTGCTATTTTCATGAGTGCTAAAAACATGAATATAAAGACACATCTTCGAGCCCTGTTCTGTTTAGAAAAAAGATCTAGAATATCAAATAAAAAGAGCATAACCTCGATCTTTAGAGATAGTTTTCGGGATGACGTTTTTCCTGTAAAGTCACATATTCTGTATCTTCCAACTGAAACTGGGAAAAAAATTCAAACCTATTTTACATCACAGCAGAAGACATTGTTACTTTATTCTTAATGTAAAATATAAATAGAAAAACTTAAACAAAACAGGATATGAAAAATGTATTTCAGATACCATAAAAGCACTTACTTTAGCAGCTAAGGAATTGACTTCTCGTTCAGATTTGTGAAGTTTGCTAGTTAAGAGAATGTTTTGCTCATGACTCATCCGCAGTTCTTTCTCAATTCGATCAATCTGTAGTTCAGCAGACTTCTTTTCTGCCTTGAATAAAGGAGGTATTTGTAAGATTTTTGGAGCAGGGCTGTCTCTTGCTATTCACTCGAAAGGTTCAATTGATCTGGGCTTTCAGATATTACTGATCCTTCATATTATATAATAATATAATACATAAATATTTATCTCTGCTGAACAATATGTTCCAATACAACAAGGGTCTTGAATTTTACTCGAAAGTCACAACTGTGTTTACTAACACTGCCTGCACAGAATCGCACACATTTTCAATCCTACTTCACGAAAGGCAGAGGTAATCTGACTTGGTTAGGAGGCAGTAGGTATGCCTACCAGTAAATTACTGGGCTGTAAACACCAGTACGACTATAAGTGGTGCTCAAAAAGATGTCATATGTTGGCCTGTAGCCTGTACAGTTATCCTAACTGAAGAATTAACATCACAGAGAGGAAGTAAAATGCAATTACTCTGAGTATTATAGACTCAAGACCTGGAGCTTCACTAAGTATCAAAAAGGTAATCAAACCTAGGATTTCACCTTCCTTTTTCCAAACGGACCTGTTTCCAGCAGGACTTTTTTTTAACTTTTCTAAATTAGGAATATTACAGCACTTTTCTTTTTAAGTTGTGATCAGAGCATTTTGTAAGAAAGGTGTACAGCACTGATAACAGTAAAAAGGAAAATGAACCATCTATCTGTATGCTGCAACTGTGCAAGAAGTCTGCATGGAAAGACTCACTACCTAGAAAGATAGCAAGAACTGACAGGAGGACTGAAGACCACAGATGAAGAATACAGTAGAACGCTGGGAAACATACAACAGGCCAGAAATACGAAAGGTTTTTTAAGGGAGAGCAACAGCCAAGAACTAAACAATTGCAGTAATGTATTGGAGAAAGGAGAGACAAAGGTAGGCAAGAAGGAAGATGACACATGAGGAAAGGATTAAAGAAATAGGGGAGCATCATAGAACATTTTTGAAAAGCATAAAAAATTTACTGTAGCAGATTATTAACATATTGTCATCAGTTTCTAACTCCAGACAAGTGACAAGTGCTGACATGAGCATCTTACTGGCTGCAAACACGGATAGCACTCCCCTGTTTAGAAAGGAGATCATTCAACAGAATCTCTCAGTTGAGGTCTCCACCTTTCCAAAGTTGCATTGGCAGTACATGACTCCCAATGTACTTACAATTTGTTTTTAAATCCAAAATGTACAAATTCAAATTGTGGAGTCAATGGCAAAATTATCAGTGACTTCAGTGACAGTTCTATCAAGCGTTATTCTCGCTACACTCTACAAGGAGGCAGAATTTTAACAAAAGAAAGAATCTTACCTCTAGAGACCTTGTCATAGCCTGCATCTCAGCTAACTGTCGTACTTGTACTCTTTGAACATTTTCTGCTTGCACACCACAATTGTCTCTTTCTGCTCTTAGTTCTGCTACTTCTGCTTCTAAGCCTTTTAATTTCTGATACAGTTGTGCCTTTTCTCTAGAGAGTGCCTCCACACGTTTACTGTCCCTCGTGGGATCAACACTAAGCAGCTGATTATGGAGTTCTTCTTTATCTTTATCCAGCCTTGCAATCTGATAGTTATTAATCAGAAAAATAAAAGCTTTTACATTGGTTAGGTATCAGGCAGCAACAAAGACAGCAGTTCACAATTCGGGGAACAGCAGCAGTGTGCATGTAAAATATTAAGAAATTACATTCACATTTATTTTCTTTCTTAGACTAGGAAAATCAACAGACCCATTCTTCAATGCCTTTTTTGCTTGAGTTTTCACTGATAAGGCTTGTCCTCAGGCCTCAGATGTCCCTGAGCTCCCTAACAGTCTGTGGGAGTAAAGCAGTACCCAGAGTAGAAGAAGAAAACGTTAGGGATCATTTAATCCACAGGACAGACACAAGTCCTTGGAATGGATCCAAGCATTTTGAAGGAGCACACTGGTATCATTGCAAGGCTATTCTCTATCATCTTTGAAAAGTCATGGCGATCAGAGAAGGTTCCTGATGACTGGAAAGAGGCAGACAGCACGCCCATCATCAAGAAGAGCAAAAAGGTCAAGAAGGAGGATCCAGGTAATTACAGGACAGTCAGCTTCACATCAGTCTCTGTGAAGGTTATGAAGCAAAACCTCTTAAAAGCCATTCCTAAACACATGAAAGACAAGGTGATGGAAAGCAGAGTTTACCAAGGGCAAATCACACCTGACCTACTTCTCTGCTTTCTAGAAAGAGGTGACTGGCATTGCAGACAAGGAGAGGGCAGTGGATCTTGTATACCTTGATTTTAAGGAGGCCTTTGATACAGTCTCCCATAATCTTCTCTCCGACCAAACTGGTGAGGTATGGGCTGGAAAAGCGGATGAGAAAGTGGGTAGAAAACTGGCTGGGCTGCCAGGCGCAAAGAGTGATGATCAGTGGTGCAAAGCCCAGCTGACTGCCTGGAACTAAGTGGGGTCTTTCTGATACCAGTATAGGGTCCAATACTGATTGATGTCCTCATAAGTGACCTGGATGATGGGATGGAGTACACTTTCAGCAAGCTTGCAGGTGACACCAAACTGGGGGGAAATGGTCAGTGTACTGGAAAACAGAACTGCTATTCAGAGGGAACTGGACAGGCTAAAGGAATGGGCTGACTGGAACTGCTTCAACAAGAGCAAGTCATGCATCTGGGATGGAGTAACCCAATGCAACAGTACAGGCTAGGGGCAGCTGTCTAGGAAGCAGCTCCACGGAAAAGGATCTGGGGGTCCTAGTGGACAACAAGTTGAACACTAGTGAGCAGACTACCCCTGGCAGCAAAGATGACCAGCTGCATCCTGACAGATTGGCAGAAGGATAGCTAGCAGATCCAGGGAAGTGATCCTTTGTCCCCTTCTAGTACCTGTAAGACTGCATCTGGAGTTTGTGTCCAGTACACAAAGAATAATGACAAACTGGAGCAAGTCCAGTGGATGGCCACCAAGATGGTCAGGGGGTTGGGGAACATGACATATAAGGACAGCCTGAAAGAACTATGCCTCTTCAGCTTGGAGAAGAGGAGATGCATGGTGATGGGAGAGAGGCAATGGACACAAGACGGAACATGTGAAATTCCAATTTGATATTAGGAAAAAAGTTTACCATGAAGATGGCTAAATACTGGAATAGTTTGCCCAGGAAGGTTGTGGAATCTCCATCCTTGCAGATGTTCAAGACTTAACTGGATATGGCCCTGAACAACTCGATCTCATTACACTTCAGTATTTTAAGCAAGATGTTGGATTAGAGGGAGATCTCTTCCAACTTATATTATGATTCTACAATTCTATAACCACAACAGAACTCAAATCTGCTAGTAACTCAAGGCAGTCAACGTGATTGGGCCCTGTCAGACAGAAAATAAAGCAAAAAAAAATTTTTTTGTTACAAGGTAGTACAATAGGTACAAACTAATCTTGAGACTGTAACTAATAAACATAAATATATAGATTCTAGTGTTTCAAAATGAGTTACATGGACTGAATGTAACATCGGGAGCCAAAGAGTGAGAAAGTAAGGTATGTAAGAGTTCTCTTGATATTTGGAGACTAGTCCAAACTCTGATCTGCAGCAGTGCTTTAAGAAGTTGCATCAGTCATCTCTATGGAGCTGTCATGGTTTAAGCCCAGTCGGCAACTAAGCACCACACAGCCGCTTGCTCACCCTCCCCCGCCCCGTGGGATGGGGGAGAGAATCGGAAAAGTAAAAGTGAGAAAACTCGTGGGTTGAGATAAAGACAGTTTAATAGGACAGCAGAGGAAGAGAAAATAATAATGATAAAAGAATATACAAAATAAGTGATGCACAATGCAATTACTCATCACCCACTGACCGATGCCCAGCCCATCCCCAAGCAGCGATCGCTGCCCCCTGGCCAACCCTCCCCAATTTATTACTGAGCATGACATCATACGGCATGGCATAGCCCTTTGGCCAGTCTGGGTCAGCTGTCCTGGCTGTGCTCCCTCCCACCTTCTTGTGCACCTGGCAGAGCACAGGAAGCTGAAAAGTCCTTAACTAGTATAAACATTACTTAGCAACAACTAAAACATCAGTGTGTTATCAATATCATTCTCCTACTAAATCCGAAACACAGCACTATACCAGCTATTCGGAAGAAAATTAACTCTATCCCAGCTGAAACCATGGCAGGAGCAAAGACAATTTCTGCAGCAAAAGCCCTCCAAATCCCTTTTATGAGGAGATTCAAAGACTTACTTCATGACATGCCCAAGCAATCATTTAAGAATTAGGATGTTTTTGTAGCCTCGTGCTAAATGGCATGGAAGGTTAAAAAGGCTCTAAGAGAGAAACTAGATCACATTGCGCCGTGGGCTCAAGGTAGTTTCATTCTCTGTAAGTGTGCTAATTAGCTGCAGGACTAGCACAAACTCAACAAGCCCACAAGAGAGGCAAGCTGTAAAGCAGCATGTGGGTTTAGCTCCGAGAAGGACAACTGTTCTGTTTTTAATGTGTTGCATTTGCAAATTTGGATCGATTTTGAAAGCGATGATTGCTCTGATTTGTGCCTCATGTTTGGACTAATACATTCAGATCTGGCATCTTAGGATATATACTCCCAGACAAATACTTAAATGAATATGCAAAAGACACACGCAACACATTTACACTGCTGCATATATTTAAAACATAAATAAGCTGGCAATTTATTTAGCTACACTTTTGAAAGTTCAATTCTGAAACAGAAAATTAATGAATGATTTATTCAAGAGTTAATACAACTGAAATAAAGTTACCAAAGTTTTCAGTATCCTTTTGACCACCATTGTCATGATCCAACTTAGTTGCAAAATGTACCCTTGTCTGGTATTAACAATATCTTCTGCTGCCGCCTTCTTGGATTAGTTGCCACATAAGTAATTTAAAATCTAAACTTACATCGGTTGCTCAGATGACTTATTAATTTCAGATTGGCATAATGTCTCAAATGCCATCACAAATGTGATTAAAAAAAGCATTAAGCAAAGCTACTGGCTGTCATTTATCAGAAGGCAAGTCTATTCTTACTTTTAATAGCACAAATGATATTGCGACACATCACTGAACAAACCTACAGAGACAGCTTTAGGCTAAGTCATGAAAGTGTTTTGAGAATTAAGAGAACGGAAACAAACACTGCATTATGAAATGGTATCAAACTGACAACCCATCAAGTACCAACATTTTCACAACGTTCAAGCAGCTTTGTCATCAGATACATTTTAAGCTACTGTAACCTTCTATGTACCTCAGCCTCATATTTTATTTTCTTCTCTTCTAAAATACGTGCATGTTCTTCTTTTTGATGTTCAAATTCTGATTTCAGAAAAGTATGTTCATAACGAAGTTTGTTATAGTCTGTTCTGTATTTTTCCACTTCCTAAGTTAGACAAAAAAAACCAAAAACATCAATCAGAGAAGTTTTCAGATTTATTTCCTTCAAATGTCCATGCAATGTCCTATCATATCACAAGTTATATTTGATGAACTGAATCCCTCCTTCTCCCTCTTCTAGGGTTTCAACCTTCACTGCCTGGGGCAACAGTACCAAAGAATGTCATACTTTGCTCCCCTTTCAGTTTTAATTTCCTAAGGTTTTAGAAACAACTACGAACTGGTGATCACTACTCTAAATGAAACAGAATTTCAATACTTACTACTTACATTTTCTAGCTTCCGATAACGTTCTGTCATAGGAGATTCCAATTCCTGCTGTATTTGTGCTTTTAACAGTTCTAATTTTTGAGGAGTTAGCACCTTAAGACAGAAAGGTATCATAAATAACTAGTCATATTCCTTTATTTATTTACACTGTGATAGGACAAACAGCCAGGAATAAAGTATTTCAAATATGATTTTAGGAATCCTGCTTAATTTTCTATGTTTTTCTAAAGCATTTTCAATAGTAGTTACAGAAGCAAAAAAAATTATATTAGCAAACTAAAAATATTCTGGGAAGACAACAGAAGCATTTAAAATGTCAGTATTTACTGGTAGAAGCAATACAAATGTCAAGCTGAATTGCCAAGAGATTTATCTCCTTTGTGGGGGAGGGGAGGAAGGAAAAGTGGTCTCACATAAAAGATAAAGAATTAGCATTTGGAAAAACTTAAACAGTAAGTGAACCAACCCCAAAGAGTCAAAATGAGCAATACCAAGCCAATTCTTTGTAAAACACATTAGATACATATTCTCCAACAGATACATGGGTACTGATTTGAAATGAAACTAAGATCAGGAAAGATTCCCTGCCTTAAGCTCCATGCTGTATGGTATATTGTTAAGTTTTCTTGGGTATGGTTAATACAGCAAACTACCTACCAAGAAAGAATGTTAAAAAAATTTTCATCCACAGCCTGTGACATATTGTAATTTATTCTACTTTTCTTCCACTTATCTGTATCCTGAAGTCCCTGAAAACTAATTCTAGCTATGGTACCGAGGCACATCTCCTCCATTCAGAGTCTGGGATCCTTTGTTAGATGCTATATTTGTTTCCTAAGAACATGTCCTGCATTAGTTTAAGGAAACAAGCAGTTACAGAAAGTGTCATCCAAGTTATCTTAAATGTTGGGGGAGGTTGTTTGGTTTTGTGTTTGGGTTTGGTTTTGGTTTTTTTTAAGATGAAGAAAGCTGTCATCACAAAGATAAACAAATTCCTGTTTTTCCATTCACTTATCCTAACAGATTTAGGCACCTCAGTTATCCTCCAGAGCAGATCATTCTCCCCATAACAGGAGAGCATGCACAGACAGAGACTGAAGGTCTTACTATTAACACAGCACATAACGACAGGATTTAGAAGATTCAGTTAAACAAGAAAACAGTAATTTCAACCCATAGTCACTCTAGAGAAGAAACGTTACTTGGGTTGGGTGAATTTCAAGATATCCAAAATATATTCAAGCTAGATATATACATGTTAAATAAACAGAAATATATGCATGGCCCTATTACAGGATTAAAATTCTTATTAAGTCCTGCCAGTAAATTATCTCACCTGCGTCTTCAGTTTTTCCAGCTCTTGTGTTTTACCCAGCAACTCCTCTTGATATTCAGCAAGAAGAAGCTGAAATTTGTCATGTACAGTTTGCTTTTCAACTAACAAACGCTTCAGTTCATCTTGTGATTTTGTATATTCCTCCTGTAATCTGCAAGATAAAATACTTATTTATTTTATATTTACCCTCTAAAATTAGATCTTAAAGCTCAAAAAACTCACGTGCAGAAGCAAACATAGAAATACCAAGTTAGAACTAAGCTATTAATATCCTCTTCCTCTAATATACTGAAAAGTTATCCCATATTTGCAAGCATAAAAAGTATTGCAGAAACATAATCTGCAACGTCTTAAGGTATTTTGAATTGTTTATTTTCCAATATGAACAACACTCAAATCTGTCCTTAAATACAGAAATAGCTAACACACACACACAGATCCCTTCCACCTAACATTTAGCTTCACCTTGTAACAGCTCAAATGAAGAAACCTGTTTAAATTAGTGTACCTTAGATGTTCTGCCTTTATAGTTTGATAATTTGCTTTATGGTGTTCACATCGCATTTTTTCATCAATCAGAAGTTTTTGTAATTCTTGTGAATTAGCCGTATCACCATTTCCAACCACGGGAGGAAGGAGACTGCTCAAAGCATCCATTTTGTGATGACTGTTCACAATGAGTACGGAGAAGACAAAATAAAAATGAACTTATAACTAATCTACAACGCCATCCACTTTTTCTGCTGACATCCCAGAAGATCAAGTCACCTGAACAAATACAAGGACACATAATTAGCAGTCAAGTCCATTCACAGTTCAAAGATTTCACGCACTGCTTTTGCTTTCAGTACAGAAGAATCCTGGCTCTGCTGTAACTCAGGTTAGAAACCTCTACTGAAAGGGCAACTCTTTGCTTAATTCTGCCTGTCCTGAAAAGTAATAGTCCTTCCAGAGGCAAAGAATAAAGTTAAACATGAAGATTATTTGAGTCAATGCAAAGTAAGCACAAGCACTTCTATCCAACAGATTACATGAAATGTTATTTTTACTTATGCTGCACACTGAGACTCAAACTATGATGCTAGTATATGCCTAATTATGCCTTGTTAACCAGAGTTCAAGCAGAGGCCACAGACATCAGACACATACTGCTTTTACTACTACTTATCACAGTCACAGTCTGTCACGCTATCCTAACAAGTTTTACTACTAAGTACACCATCATTTCAGCTAGAAGAGGAGCAGATAATTCTCACTGGTGAATTCCTATCAAGCCCTCTCTGGAGAAGAGTTAAGGCGTCACGGACAGTCTGGAAGATACCTGCCCAAAGTTCAGCCCTGAAATATATCGCTGATACATGTCACTTCCTCGTTTTCAAAGTTGATTTTGTGGTTTCTTGTGACCTTTCCAGAGAGAGTTTTGCTAAATGTGACAATATCAGATTAGTGTGAGAAAGCTGCAAATCGACGGATGCTGAGAAACGGGAAGTATTCTAATATGCCTCATTAGTTTTTTTCGATATTAGAAGCAAGATGTATTAATCTGACCATTACTGACACTTCTAAAGGATCTGGGGGAGGGAGGACTGTAACTGAATTTTAGGGAAGTTGCAAAGCTTTGAAACCAACTACTCTGCCATTTTAGCTTTTGGCATAACTGGACTGATGCCTAAGAACTCCATGGTTGCAGTGTACAAAGTGCAATTCAAAGTGACAAAGTGTAACTTTGTACAAAGTAAAACTCAAACAGGAAAAATGTTAAATCTCCACCATCACTGCAAATGCCTCACCTTCCTTACATATACAGTTGAATATATAATATTTTTTACCATTCCACTCGAAATCTTTCACGCATCTACCTTAAACACTTACCATTTGATTTTATAAACCCCTGAGCTATAAGCAAGATCAAAATCTATCTTCCACATACGAAAATAAACGTTGCATGTCAGTGCCCATTCCACTAAAAGACATAATAATGTCAAGAAAGTCTTACATTTAAGTTTTCTTTTCCATTTTTCCTTCCTCTATCAATTCCATGGGAAGAGGTCAGAGGAAAATCTACCAGAGTTACAACACTAGTATAGGCAAAGTGACAACAGCAACTTTGTATTCTGCTTTACCGAAATTGCTGAGAGAGCAAGGGTGAAGAAATCAGAATAAAGAATATTCTCCCCAGTGACAGTCCTATATGGACAACCAATTTCAAACATTAATAGCACAAGTTCTGAAAACCCTTCTAATCAATAGAGCATCTATTTTTCATTCCTGAATTTTGTTGGTTGTTGAGAAACAAAGGACAACAACAATTTCCAAACTCAATATAAAGACATTTTCAATTGTTAAACCAACAGCTGTGTGAGGAGAACGGGTCAGTGATCCTAAGGACAATAAACCATGTGGGAGGACAGAAAGTTCTGGTACACAGAGAAAACCCAAGGCAGCACATCCCTAAGAATTTCTAAGCATACCAGAAGGGCTATCATGATCACTGTAAAAACAACAACAACAAAAACCCAAACAAACAAACAAACAAACAAACCACAGCCCCAAAAAAACCCCAACCACTAGGCAATAGTAGTTTTCTCTGTCTCAGTTCTTTGCTTTCATAAGCTACAGATACAAAATGTAACTATCAAACCGTAAGCCAAAGCTCAGAATTAGGAACGCAGGATTTAAAGTCGGGCCTGAATCCTGCAGCTTACTTGAGTAAGAAGTATTTCTGAAGTGGCATAACAGATATAAAGTCAAAGACACCAAAATCCACGGCATTTTCTGAGAGCATATCAACCAAAAGAAAAAGATAAATGGAAGTGCAGCCTTTTGTACTCTCAATTCCAAGCTGCTGCAGGTGGGAAGTGTATTGTCTCCTCACAGCTTTTGCTACTATCAAAAAGCGCACAAGCTATAAAGCAAGACACACACTTGGTCATGTATTCATCTGCATGAAGATTTCATGAAAAAGAAAAAATGAAAGAACAGAGGGAAAAAATCGTAGCTTACAAAACAATTGTTTCAGACTGCAGATACCTAAGCAATATGTATTTAAGGAAACAAAACTGTTTGGGCTTGCAGGGACATCTAGTGGCAAATTTCATGATTTGCATTCCTGGTGACTGTGAAACAAACTACAATAACATAGAGATGTCATTACTTCACAAGAGCTCTTTCCTTGAAATTATTAATAGCAACTTGTAATATTTAACCTACTCACATTCTTACAAATAAAAAATCCCCCCCCCATCATAAAATAATTCCTGGCAGTGAACTGTCAATAGTCAACATCGTTTAGGGCTACAAATATTGTAAGCATATTATGAACAAGAATTTCTTCTGTGCTAATGGCTTACAATACTTGCTCATAGACAATGAGCAGACCTCAAATAATCTTCAAAATTACACAAGACTGCACCCATAATTTTTGAGAAATACTTTAAAGGAACACTAGTTAATATTTCTTCCTCTCTTGGAGATCTTTTCAAGAAGTAGAGAAGCAGAAAACATACTTTAAAGAAACTAAAACCACATCATATCTAAAACTAATTTTCCACCTATATATTTGCCAAATTTTATCATGTTACAGAACCGCAAACTTGTATCAGTTACCCCAAATTCATATTATGAAATCTTAACATCATTTTGTGCAGGTATACATATAAAGGTATTGGTGCAGAGTCCTGAAACCTAGGAAGTGCACAATCAGCTAAAATAGCAATATTTATTGTAGAATATCTTGCTAAGTGAAGTAACTCAATTACATTTCCAAGAATTACCTTTGTTTTGCCTTTCTTCTCCAATTGTTTATTTTCATACAGAGAGAAATGTTGTTTAAAGACCTACTTCATATCTCTGTCTTCTTTATATCTACACATTGTGAAAGGGCTTTTCTTCTTTCACGAGATTTTCAGCTATATTATTTTAACTTTTTGTTTGCTACAAACACTTAACATGGTGAGAATACTTGCATTTAGAGAAAAATATGAAGATATCAATATCATTTCATTTATTTATATTACAATTTTTATTGCCTGTTGTTTACAGCAACAAGGCTTCCTTCTAGCTTACCTGGCATGACCAAATTACATGACTTCAGCATGTATTGGTAATTCACCTGGGTGACATAGATAACTTACTCATGGCTCTGCTTTCCATACCACAGCCACACTTAAAACACATAAATTCATTGTATTTGAACACTTATTTAAACAGTTAGATGATACAATGAATGTAATTTTGCAACTATTGATGAAAAAATTAACAGTATCTAGCCCTGTGCCGTGTTCTGTTCAAGTAGTAAAATTCTCAGTAAAATCTGTTGAAAGCCAAACAGATGTTTCATGCAATGCATGGTTTAATCTTTTCTTTTTTCCTAATCGAATCAGCCAAGGTCTTGTGAAACAATAAGCTATTTTCCTAAAAGAATAAGTGAGACACTCAAAGGAAGCACAGCCTCATGAAAGTGACTCTTCAAACACTACCTCTTCTCATCCCTGCTTAAGAGTCTACAGTAAGACTAGATAATGAACTAATGAAAAAGTGTAATCCAATATAAGAGCTCACTGTCACCAGCAATGGGAAGTTCCGCCCCTCCTTTCTTCATCCCCATTCCTAGATTTGTCATTCATCAGCCCCTTCCATGACCTGATTTAACTCAAGAAGCCAACACACTTAAACAAGCAGAAAACACTCAATAGTTTTTCTGTGAGGTCAGTGAGTCACGCTAGCTCACGAAAAAAATCCAACAAGCTACATCATCAGTGAAAGTAGGCAGCTGGTACTGGCTAGGAGAAAGGAACAAAGGGCCAAGGAAATAGGCAGGAGGAGGAGCAAGGCCTTCTCCTTTCAGGAGCAGAGGGCTGTCACATCATGAACTCACAGAATCAGAGCTCTGGACTAGATACGTAGCTTTTAGACAGTCAAAGTCAAGTGAAGCAAATCCTACCTTAAATGACTATGCAACACACTCATGAGAGATCAGACTTCCCATGAACATCAAGTGAATAAAAAAAAAAAAAACCACAAAATTATATATCATTTGAGAAATATGACAGCATACCTATCATTACTTTAACAGTCCATATTCTACTAGTCCACCATCAGCAACTTGCAATAGCCAAAGTAATCACCTTAAAAACAATATATATTTATATATATAGGGGAGAAAAAAATATCAGAGAGAAACATGAAAACCTTATTATAGGAAGTTCCATACTCTGGATACTGCTCAGGTATCACTGTACAGAATCCAGTGAAAATAAACACTTAATACCTTTGCATGCCTAAGTGTAGAAATTTTGGAGAACATCTGTATGACTTCTACATTACAAAGACATCGATCTCATTCAAACTACCATCACTTCCTCGACAACACTGTTCAAAGTACAAATTCCAATAACAATTAAGCACCCATTATTTCAGTGTCCATCCCTACATATGGCACACAGTATCACCCTTTCAATTTCTGTCTTATACTATAGATATGGTTAATTAGGTGAAAAGCAACAAAAATTTTTGCTTTAGCCATATACACTACTAAGTCAAACTGACAGCAGTTACTGATCAAACTGAAATTTTCTATGGGAGTTAGAGTTGGTAAATCTAGCCGTAATCAAGAACAGCTAGTCTACATATGCCACGTATGTTTTCCATTTTTTTCATGACAAGAGACCTTCAAACACACATGAGAAACTTTGGTCACTAGAATCTCATTCAAAGTTTTACTCAGGCATACAGATGACTGGTTGTCACAAACAGTTCTACAGTCCACAACCAACACTCTTCTGAAAAATCACTTCCCTTTCACATTGACTTAGAAATAGAGAAGTTCAGACAGGGCATAGGTCTCATGTTACTATATGTATCCTACACCTCCTGTAGGCAGAAATATGATTATATGCACCTTACAGTACGTGGACAAAAAGCACGTGAGGGGCGAAGCAAGCTGTGTAAGTCACCGTGACATCTGTACTGTTAATATTCCTATGACTTATGGACATAGGAGCTTGGTCAGAGGAATAACACTAATACGGGTGTCACGCATCCAGAAGTGCAGAAGAATAACCATTAGCCTCAAACTGCGCATGGCTGAAGTTCACCGGTGGAAAAAAAAGCATGCAAACGTAAACGTTTGAAAGCCTGGCAGCGAGCCGGCTCTTCCTAGCCCTGAGCTTTGCCGCCCCAGGCTTGTGCCGGGTGATTCCCAAACCCACCAGCCCACGACCAGCCAACGGAGGCCGCACCAGCCGGGACACAAGACAAAGAGGATCGCACTCTGGGCCGGGCTGCCGACCTCTCTTCCCGGCTTTGCAGCTCTCCGCTTGGTAACCAACGGCCCAGGGGAGGAGCGAGCGGGCCCGCAGCAAAGGCCTCGTACGCCGCGGGGTGAAGCCCCAAGCAGGAAGGCCCCAAGCAGGAAGGCCCCAGCCAGTCCGCCCGCCCGCCCGGCCTCCCCTCAGCGGTGCCCGGCCCCTCACACCCCGTCCCGCTCAGCCGGCAGCGGCCGCCGCCGGTTCGAGGAATTTAAAAATGGCGCCTCACCTCCCGCCACCGCCTCCGCCCGCCGGCGTCCCGCGGGGCGCGGGGCATGCTGGGGGCGCGGGGCATGCTGGGAGCGCAGGAGCGCCGCGCCGGGGGCGGCCCGGGGGAGGCGGGGCAGCGTTGCCGGGGAAACGCGCTCGCGCGGGGCGCTGCCTGGCGCTAACGGTCGCTCCGCCGCTTCGGCGAGGGGGTGGCGGGGTCTTTGTAGGCGGCCCTGTCAAAGTGACACCCCTCTGGTGAGCGTAGCGTATTTTAAATGCGTTGTTTGTGTCACTGCGTAGCGCTTTTAAGCTTCTGTACCAAATTCACGAAGTCCTGCGCCAATCGTTGCATTCCCGCTCCTGAAGGAGAGAGGAAGGCAACAGACCTGGCAGCGCTGACCGACAGACGTGAAAGCGCGGTCGTGCAGCCCGCAAGAACCTTTGGTCATAGATGCCCGAGTCTGATGCTTTCTAGCTGAGGAAAAAAGCATGCATTATGTTTTGTATTCAGCGGGACTAAGTAGCTATTGTCCGGTTGCTAATACCAGGCCGAACAGTGAGGCTTACATAGCTATGTACAAAGGAAAATATATTCTGGGCGTTCCTGGCAATGATCCCTGTTTTCTGACAGAAATCAGCTTGTAAGAGCAGTTGAAATGCTGTAAACATGATCTTCTGGTAAACTTTCTCAATTTCTCTCTAAAATCTCTTTGACTAAAGCGAGAGATTGATCATCCAGACGGGTATTGACAGTCCCCTAATAAGATTAACAATCCTTTAATAAGGATTAAAATTGGCTTCAATTAGTATATTAGAAGGTGGGTATTACTGATGACACGCACACGTCCCCAAGGAAAAAGAGAAATAAAGCCAAATGTTAAATTTGCCAGTAGTTTTATACAGATCCAGAGATTACAATTACAGTTAGCTCCCCTAGAGGTGGTTGTAAGCTTAGTTAATAAGAAGGTGTCCAATGGATATTACAGTCACTTCCATAGCTACAATGACAGGAGTTTAGTACTTCGCTGGAAGTCTGACTGTGTGGACTGATGTTGCTGTACAGTTTTACATGCCTGTTGTGCTTGTGGTCAATACCTTTGCAATAGTAGAAGTGAAGTATCAGCAGTATTCAATCTATACCAATGTATACCTATACTGAAATAAGTAACATTACAACAACTTAAAAGTTCACCCTCCAAAACGAACTAAAATTTAATTTTGATGCAAAACAGATTTTGATGAAGGAAAAAAAAAAAAAAAAGCCGTAGTTCTACACGGCTTTACAATGCAAAAAATCTTTTAAAAAAGTATTATGACGTTGCATGTCTGACTCTCTTAAGAGATTTCTGTATCAAATTTGCTCGGTTTTAAATTATTTTTTTCACTATCAGCTCTACAAATATTAATGCTAACTAAGGTCAAACAGAAGTCTTTCTCCCTTGTACAGCTTCATTAACAGGAATGATAGCGTGGCCCAGATTCTTTCTTTGGTTCTATTAGTGTCTGTTCACATCAAGATTACACAGCTATAATCTATTGGAAAACAAATAATTTACATGAGAAACATGACATCAAGAATCTAGGTCACTCAGTGTGAGCTCTGCGGGGGGCATAGCAAAAAAATGACAAAATCTGAAATTATTTATGTAACTAAAATTAACAGAGGGGGTTGGGTGTCTCTTGCCAGCTAATCTTTTGAATAATGGTGCCATTTTTGTGGAATCGTTTCCAATGTGGAATCTTGTTCTAAGAGGTTGACTCAAGACGGTGGAAATCGTGTTGCTTTATTTTTGCCTCCGTGTTTTTCACATGGATAAAAAAATGGTACTTGCTTCCCTCCAAGGCCCACTGAGTCAGGTAATTCTAGTTAATCACCTGATAGGTAGCATTTTTGAAGTATGGGCGGTAATGATGCTCTTTGTCACAGTGACCGACTCTCTCCCTATCTCCCAGCAATGCGAGAAGCGGTGCTGAAAACCTGCTCCTGCCTCTGCTTGCTTTGAAAATAGAGCTGCTGTAGAGACTCGGGTGGGCTTGACCCGGGAATCTTGTAGAGTAGAAGGAAAGAGAGAGGAAAAGCAAAAGACAAGATGGAGTTCAAGGGCACAAGGAGGAGATGGCTGAAGGAAGGAGGAATAAGGAGCAGGTGCGTGGGGCTTATGGACACAGCAGAGAGAGAAGAGAGTCAATCAAGAGATAAGCCTAGAGAGCAAGAGGGAGAAACAGCTAGAAAATGAAGACTATAAATACTACAAGACAAATGGGAAAAAAAAATGAGCGAGAAGTAAATATGAAAAGAAGTCATCTGTTGAGGAGAAGCACATATTGGGGTTGGATGGTTGGTTTGTTTGTTTTCTCTTTGTTTATGTCAGTCTTACTCTTCTAATTAAGTCAGTACCTAAAGGAAGCAGGTATAATACCTTTATAATATGTTGGATTATTCCAACAGTGGCAAATTCCCCTTTTTGAAACATCTTCCACAACACAGGTTTTTTGTAGAAATAGAAATTTATGCAGCTACAGATCTCAGTAGCTTATTTTACAAAAAAGTAAAGTCCCTTTAAGGTACACTATTTAAATTCACCGTGAGGCTCAAGTAAAAGTAAAGAGATTTCATTTAGAGACCTCAAGGTTTTTGGTTGACAGTATTAGAGATTATTTATGTCTCTTTAAATGTCATCTTATATTAGTTCTGGGTAGATTAGCATTTCACAGAGCAGCAAGGTTCATCCTCACACAGAGAGAGGAACATACAAAGAGCTGTAAAATATGTAGAGAAGCCCAGGAAAAGATTTCAATGCATTTTGCAGATAGATACACTCTTTAGAGGAAAATACTGTGTAAGTATGGTCAGAAAATGTCTTGATGAGATCGAAAGCTCCTTTAGACTTCCTCGCTGCCTCAGCTGAGCAAGCTGAAAATAGTTGCTAGATTAGACAAATCCTCAAGCTCCTGTAGCCCAGTGGCATATCTTTAGAGAAGGGTTTTGCTGTTATGCACACATGCTGCTGGTCATACCTGTAGTTTAATCTAGGCTTAGTTTATATCACCTTGACCTGAATCCAGCCTAGCAGGACAGAGGCCAAGTGGGGAATTAGTGTTGGGAGCACAATCTCTGTTCAGCCCCTGAGTCAGCAGAGCATGAATGTCCCAATAGCATCATCGTCTTACACGGTTGGGGCAGAGGCGACTGTGACCGAGTAGTGCGCTATTTGTGGTGGAGAGTTCAAACCGTGCATTGTTGTATGCAGATTGCCTGAGAAAAACAATATTTTTGGCATTGCAAAATCAGAAAATGCTTTTAAATGCCGTAGTGCTGTGATAAGAGCCTTTCCTGGTTAAACTCAGAGGTGTTTTTACTGTTGAGCCCAGCGGGGCCGGAATGTAATTTTTAGCACATAGGACATTAGTCGATTTAAAGCACGAGGCAGTTTGTGAAGCCATTACTCAGGCAAATGCGTTGTATGGGACTGCTGATCACACAGGTGTTGTGCTTGTTACTTTTCTGTTCGGCGTGTACATAGAGTATCTTCTGCTGATAAACACTGATCTTCTCCGTCCTTCCCCTTTAACCACGTGGCTATGGGGGAAAAGGATGTTTCCCAGACCAGTACCAACTTACTAAAATGGTATTCAACAGAAAAATACAGAGGGAATTTATTGGGCTACAAGGAGATTTCACATTTCTGTATATCGTTCTCATATATTACAGGCTTCAGTCTGGGCTGTGCCTGTATTTCCATTAGATGGACTCCATTGTAGCCACACTAACTAAAGAGGAGTTTTCCCAAATTTGCAGACGCAGACGGGTAGAATGGCACACTCACCAACTGAAGGGATCACAACTACATCAAATGCAAGCTCAGTTCCTAAAGTTTCTGTCAAAAGCGTGTCGATGCTTCTTTCAGCAGCTTGGCACGGGCCAGCTTCAAGCTTGTCCTAAGGCAGGGGAGTTCAGCCTCTCTGCCGTACTTCTGTCTGAGTCTGGCAGGCTGCACATACAAGGTAACACAGCATCGATCTGCTAGGTAACTTCACAGAACTCATGAGTTGTCACCCGAGTCCACAGTCCAAACATGAACTGAGGAGGATACGGTGTGGAAATTTCTTCTTTCAATTACATCCACCCTGTGCTCGTTGCCATGGGAGGCAGAACCTGCCGTTTGACCGCTGTACTCTTCCACAGTAGCACGAGTAGAGCAATGAATGGAAGCATTTACCACTAAGTGTAAACTGCACTGCTAACAGTGTCTGAACTAGCTAGCTCAAAGCAGTTTTGGTGTTGCAAAATGAGCTGCAGCGTAGCAGCAGATGAAGTCTTGGGTGCCTTCAGATGGTGTCTGGCACATTCATACAATTTCGGTTCTCTGAGGTACTGGGGGGCGCCAACATGAAGTATTTTCAGTGTAAACTGCTGGTAAGGGTTATTTGTCTCATCCCGGGACTGCTAACACTGTAGAGTGACCACTACTTGCCTACGAGTGACACTTCTCTTTCTGTGCCAAGTTAAACAGCAGCGTTGTATTTTCCTCTCTGCCTTTCTATTTTTGGGTGCTAAAACAGTTACCAGGGCGTGTTATGCACTCGTCAAAGCCAGAGTCATGAACAACTGAGGGAACTGATGAGGTGCCTTTTTTTACATCTGGTTTGCCAGTGTGTTAGCGGGGGTTGTTCAGCCCACGCCCGAAGCCAGCAGAAGTTATCAGCAGCTGGGGAGGAACCGGCTGTTTGCGAATGGAGTTGGCCTGAATACAGACTGAGTTCCAGGCACCCACGTGAAACGTAGTGTGACAAGACCTTGGAAAGTCTGCAGGTGACATGGGAGCCGCTGTATGCCGTTTCCCCGAATCGGAGGAAAGAGGAAGTACGGCATGAGCGCAAAGCAACACGCTGTCACCGCGCTGTTTCTGCTCCGGTCTTGGTATAAGAATAGTATTCCCAATGGATGCCGGTGCCAGCTGACAAGGCCTGTTTTGTGAAAAATAAATGCAAATGTTTTGCTTTATGTCAGCTATGTTACCTGTTAGGCACGTCAGTATTACATTTTTGGCACATGTGACCAAGATTTCTGACAATAATGTAAAAATTCAGCTTAGGTTTCTAATTCAGTTTCCAAAAAAATATAATTCAAAGCAAGTCCAACCGCTTGGCGCAATAGCATCACGTTTGCATAGCATGTTCACACAAGCTCTGGAGAAGAACAATGACGATACCTCATTTGATGTTGGCAGTTTTGCCATGTCATAGCTGTAAATAAAATTCAAATTACCAGTTTTGGTCAAAACTGCAGCAGAGTGGAATGCTCAGTTTCATCAGTATTTTAAAGCTAGGGCTTATGCTCAGTTGAACAACTTTGTCACTGTCATAACTTTGTTACAAAGAAAAACTGATAGGGGTTTGAGTGATCAGACATTAAGTTTAAGAAACAATGTTCATCATCAAATAAATGTAAATACTTTTATTTTAAAAAATGTTAATGGCACCTTAGAGGCAGTCATAACTACACAACAAAATATACAAAAATTACATTTTCGTAGTTGCATCTTTCCGCAGCGCTGCACAAAATGAAAATGGTATGAGAAACACTGGTGATCACACACTGAGACAATTAACTTTAGTCAAGAAAACCAGACAATTTTTGGTACACCTCGATACTACCAGACCCAGGTTCCCTGGGTAAAAAGGACAGGCGGCTTTGTGCAAAACTTCCCAACAACAGTACAACTTAATACGCTAAACATACAGCAAATCGACCGTACAAGACAGTTTGACTAGTCCTCATGCAGTCTTTATATACAGCGTCATCTCAGTTTGCTCGGTTTGCTTTTTCAAGGAACATAAGCGATTCCATTAACTAAAATTAAACTTTTCTTAGTCTTTCACTGCTGTAATGTAAAATTGTCTGATTCTTTCTGATGGATTCTACTCAGCATCAGAGAGACCATTCAAACTTTACCTGAAAACAAGCCTTTTATAACCTCTTCCATTTTAAAGGGGAGCAATATAATTAAGTAAAGGCCATGTTCTGGCATGATGGTAAATGAAAAAAGCAGATAAATATTTGCTAGATTAAAAAAGAGGAGAACAAACTTGCCTGATTGCTATTCCTAGATGGACTTTCAGAAGTAATTAAATTCTGTTATCCAAATTGAAGTTTAATTACATTAATCTGTGTTTACCTTCTGTTGTACCACTGAATCCGGAAGTAAAATGCGTACACCACAGTGGAAAGGGGCTTGGTCTCCAAAATTGGTTTCGATACCACCTAAAGGAACCACAAGCCTCTGTGGGTTGGTTTTTTTTTTCCCCAAATAATTTCTTGTTCATTGATTTTAACTCCAAAAAGCACTACCTGTGATTATGCGGTTGACTTTGTATCAAACATAAGCCTGAACTGATTGTACAGTAGCATTCAACATTTAACTTCAAATGTTGGCACCCTCGTTTATGTTATTCAGTTGCTAATAATTAGCTTGTAACCCTTATTATTACAAAACTGAACTGACGCTTACACCGGATTTGTCTAGCTTCAACTTCTAGTCAGTGGATCACGTATCTTTCCTACAGCAAATTGCCTCAGATAAGCAGTCATGATTTGTTGAAAGAAAACCGTTGGCTTTTAAATATCCTTCACGTAGTGCAGATCTCAGATCTGTATGTGATGGTCCTGCAGCAGAGGCACAGCATTTTGATATTACACTAAAAAGCAGTCAGATTTGATAGTGCTTCTCTAAGAATTCAGAACAAGCAGGCATCACGGTAAAATGAGAAGTCGCACGAACGCGTATCACATAAAGCAGAAAGGAGAAGGAATTTAAACTGGGTCTCGTTCGCTCTCAGTGACTAATTGGATGTTCAACAATAATGGAGTTGTAGTTGAAGCTAGCGGAGGGATCCATTATACAACACCTAATTTAGACCTGAATGCTGAAATGGGAGAAATCAGGAAAACTGTGCTAACCTTCACAAGAATCTAAATCTCCAGGAACCTCTGAGCAAAAAAGCTGCCAAAAACCTATACAGGAGATATCAACAACTAACCGAAGGGCTTTTCAGTTGGAGAACTACTGTCAAAGTGAAGTGAAATAATTGACTCCCAGGCAGCACCAAGCAGAAAAGACACTGTCTGGCAACTTGTTGTTGAGTGGGAGTGTTTTAGAGGCTCACGATGAGTAAGTGTAAGGAGTATACTAGGAACGTCTAACGCGTTGCATGAGAACATAAAAGCCCACGGGATCCTGACAGAACATAGTTAATTGATTGAGAAGCTGAACCAAGCTCCCATTAAGAGAGGTCTTGCAACTGTTTGGGATGGCCTAGGCACACTTCCACAGCAAGCAGAGCTCTGACTGCAGGCCAGATACGTACACGCCCATAATCCCAGCTTAAGCGGTGGAAGTGATACCGATACCGGTTAGTGAGCGGCAGAGCCACCAGCCTGCTCTCGATCCCGGGTACAAACACAGCCGGCTAGCCTGTACCACCGCATCCTGGTGCTGTTTGTATCGGTTCCCCGTAGGCAAAAGCTCAGGAGAACCTTTCTGCGCTGAAGCTGCCCCATCATTCTGCAGGGAGGCTGCCTAGAGTGCAGTTCTAGGGGCAGCAAAAAAGAAAAAGGCTCATCTCCCTTTTTGTCCCCGCTTCGCACTCGCGAGACCTCTCCATCACCCACCGAAGTCTCTAGCTGTGGAGGACCATCCACCTCTTTTGCTAGGCTTTTCTTCCAGCCTCGTGAGCGACCACGGCACGTGGAAGGCTGCAGCACACGCCAGCGTCAGCACAAAGCAAGAAATGGGAGGGCGAAGGTAGGAGGGGAGGGGGGAGACCTCCCTCCCCTTTGGGTAGCCTTCCACTTGGCAGAGCTCCTGGCGCTGCAGCCTTCCTCTGTGCAAAACTAGAGCAGTTTCACCCCAAAGCAGGCTGTTGCCCTTCACGTGTTTTTTTTAATTTCTTGATGCATGTCACATCCTCCAGTGATTTAAATCCAGCAGGGAAAATAACTGAGAGAAGTGCTGTGCCCATTTACCAATTAGGGTTGTTTTAATTTGCATGACTAACATTATGCAGCCTTTACAACTTTTTCCGTCCTCTGCCAGATACAAAAAGCCAAGATGGAAACGCAAGGCCCTTCTGTTTCCAGTTTGGACCCAGTCAGATTTTATCAAGACAGCGAGCAATCTTTTGTAGGCCCATTGATTTTACGTTCTACCCTCATTTCGCACTGAGGTCATCTTCCAGGATTGTAACAGGACGCCCTTGGAGCAGAAGCCTTCACAGCCCCAGGTCGTACCACGCCAACCTCCATCATTATATAAAAAATGACTCACCTTTTTCCTGCCTGACCTCCGGACTACCTGACATTACATTTTTAATTATATACACTAGAACCGGGAGGATTCTCTTTAAGCATATAACCATGCAACAGGCAAAGGAGTTTTCCTTATGCAAAAATTCCTACCACCTGGTATTTCTTTCCTGCACATGCACCCTTCTGAACCTGTTTAAAGAAATGCTAGACAAAGTGTTTTCTCAAGTGGGCAGACCAGAAGGTGGCTGTGGAAACCAAATAGAAGAATGGAGATTATAATAAAGATGGCAAGAAACCACCATGAAGAGTCACAGCTTTCCGAGGATCAGTACCAGGACTCTTGTTTTTTTGTAACGGATGTATAAATCTTGTGGCCTATGGAAATAAGGAGAATAAAAGCGCCATAGGGCTGATCAGTAAAATGGGTGGTGGAATTTAGGAAAAGACTTCAGAAAGGAAGGGAGTCTGAATAGAAGCACACTCATTGGCTAAAGAAATGGAAAGTACAGACTATAAAAAGACATTATATGCCTTTTCAGAAATGAAGATAGGAACAAATTATGTGAAAACAGTGGAAAAAACCAAGAGGATCCCAAGACCCATCAAAAGGGCATAAAAATAAACCAAGGGAAACCCTTTCTTGTGATGTAAAGGCCAGGAAAGAGCTACTTCTTTTTTCCTTTTATTTTTTTTTAACATTGTGGAAGGAACTTTCCTATGAAGATAAGTTCATGAGCTGCATTGGTGGAAGGAATCTCCTCCGTTTAAGAGCTGGCTGTAAAAGGAGGCTAAGTGCAGGTACTTGGAAGGTGGGGTGAAGGCCTGTTGCAATGCACGCATACCAGTGCCAAAACGGGTTAAGAGACAGGAGAAGAAAGGTCTCCCTGAACTGAACAGCAGCAGAAGCACATGCAACGATTTAGATAGAGGAGTTTTATACATAACACAATATGTCTTTCCTCCTTCAGGGGATACCAGGAATACAGGGGTAAAGGCAAAGAGAAAAAAACCAACCAAACAAAAACATTAAGGAAAAGAAGAATGTATCTATATAATAATTCTTCCTGACACAGCCAGGGATAAACCAATTGGTAAGTTTGGGCTTTGCAAAGGCATATCGCTCTCAGCTTTCCACTCCACCTTCCTCTGAAGGTGAGGGAGGCCTGGGTTCAGATAACGCGGGTGTGCTCGATCTGATCCATTTCCCGTGCCTGCGAGCCAGCACGATCCTTCCTGATTTCTCTGTTCAAAGAAGTAGCACATATAAAGAATTCTTTAATGACATTAAAGTGTTTTAATTGAATTTTCTATATGCTGAGTCATATCATTATTTATGCAGTTAATTCTGTCCTTCCTTCGGTCCCTGAAGCCACAAAAAGTAACTGTATTCACTGTTAATCCAATCATGGTAAAATGTCAAAGTTCTTCCCCTGCCTCCCCTCCCCCACTCCCTTTGCTCAGAATAAGGTTTTCTGAATTTCTACACCAACTATCGCACTTGATTAAAAACAAATACACACATCGAGTAATCCCCTTCCCCCCTCCCCGTAAAACCAGCATAACAAATACTGCAACTGAAAAGAAAATCTGTTCTGACAATTATTTTCAAAGTAAGCAACACTGAACATCAAATAACTGGAGAGTGGAGAAGAATTCTGGTTGTGGTGGTTTGTTTGTTTGTTTTTTATTAAAGATCGTTTTACATCATGGCTGAAAGCCAAGCAGATTTCAGGGAAGTGTTTTGGTTTTTTTTTTTCAGTTCTTAAATCAAGCAAAATAAATTCCAGTAAGAAAACAAAACTAGCCCTGTCTCCTACTAGTGGTACTGTATGCTAATACATTATTTTCAGGAATGTTTGTCAAGAGAGTTCGCACAGTGTTTGTGTATTTACAGAAATTTAACTCCCTGCTCCCCTGAGGACCTGTTCCCTCCTGCTTCTTCCACATTCCTTAATCAGACACAAGAAAGAGAAATCCACTGTACCCAGAGTCCCACCACCTCTCTGCCTCGCATTCAGTTAGAGCACCCCAACAATTCCGTGCCAACGCAGGCTAACCCAAACGTTGCCTTTCTGCGTACTCCTTTCCCCTTGCAGGTTGCAGGGCTTGAAGCAAGTGAGTGCTCTGGTCTGCACAACAACATACCCACCCACCGCTCCTTTACCAAGTGGCCTGGAGAGCTTGTCATTCAATTCAGTTCATCCTTGGAAGCCTTGTGCCACATTTATGTGTTTCCCGAGTGTGATAAGGAACGGTGCCAGGACAGAACCACCTCTAACTGCGGTCAGTAGTCATCACTGGTCTAATTTACAAACAATACACTCTCTGTGCAAAGGGTTATTAGCAGAAGCATCGAGTTTTGCTGGTCCTGAAAACTAGAAAGCCCATATACAAATACCCATTAATTTGGAATCAAGAACTAATAATACATATGACTGTATAATTTGGCTTATCATTCTAATTGGATTCAGAGAGAAAATTAACTTATTAGTCTAACAGGGCTGATATGCATTATGGTGCACTCCCTCCTGATCACACTCTTTACACTCCAGTCCAGCAAAAAGCACACCTGACATTTGGAGTTGCTTGGATCCCTCCCAGAGCATCATACCATCTTTTGTGGGCGTGGCTTCGTACAGTGGAAAACTCGTGGGATTAAGGCAGAAGACTGACATAAGCGAGCAGTTCATCACAGACACAGCCCATTAGACACAATCTGATTGAACAGGCAACTGACCGCCAACAAGTAGGCATTTATGTATTTACACCTTAAAGTCCGAGAGTCTCTGTAGCCTCCTCCATCCAGTCTGCACACTTAAACTGACAAAAAATAATCTGTATACATACAGCACTTAAAAAACAAGGAGGGGAAGGAAAAAACAAACAAACAAACAAAAAACGAAAGCAGCCAGACCAGCAGCTTCATCTTGGTATAATCATCCTTTCTATGGCACAAATGATATGATCCCAGTTTTTACAAAATATTGCCAGCAGCGTCACTGCGAAAAAAGTGCAAATGATATGAAAACGGCTCTTCATCATAGGAGCAATGAACTTTGCGATAGTAGAAACGCACACTAAGATGACAGTCATGAAGGCCAGGATAACATTTATACATTTCCCCAGGAGCACTTTGGCATTAACCGTTTCGGACTGCTGTGCTTGCTGTTCTTGCTGATGGAGCTCCAGCTTTGAAACCCGGGTCTGGCATGATTCCAAGGCTTCCTGGAGACAGAAAACAAGAATTAGGGCAGCTGCACTTTCATACACCACTTTTCCAGTTTTAACTGCAGAGCCATCCATCGGCTAGATTAGAAGTGTAATTTATTATAGACTCCTAAAACTTGAATGCACCACCAATTCTTTTAAAAATAAACGCACGTATTTATCTGCACATGTGTGTCGCTGCCTGCTCAGGCATAATCAAGTCTGACAACACTGTCCAAAATGTAGTTTCTACATTTTTCATGCTTCAGAAAAAGTATCACAACTCTAATGTTCACGACAGATAATGTTTCCTGCATATACTGAGGAGATAAAGTACTGGGAAAGCTGTTGCCACGGCAACTTTCCCTGCATTAAAACAGCATCAAAGTTAGTTTCTTTGCATGCACTATAGAAAACATTAGGGTAGTACAGGCTTGCTGCGATACTAAGTAAATCTACTTTGCAACACGTACCATTTGGTTTATGCCACCTCCCTGGTCTACCTTGCTTTTTCTCTCAAAGCCACCCATCGTACAGTGCTGGGATGGAGGCCTCAGTAAGAGATTGCCTTCTCCCTCTGTCAGTGTGAAGGCTCATGAATCCACACCCCAAGTGGGCAGTGTGCAGCGGAGGCAGTGGAGAAATCTGTGCTGATGCTTTTATGGGATTCTCTCTCTCACATGATACATTCCACCTCACATTTTGTTCTAAAGAAAGCAGACCTTGCTCTTCTGCTTGAGGCTGGCCTGAAAATGGTCTTTGAGTAAAATGGTTCCTAAGTCGCTAACCCCACACTTAAGCCCTCTCTCAAAGTGAAACACGGAAAAATTTCCGACTGCCTCCCTTACTTGCCAAAATGACACTTTTTGCTGGAGTTGGGACGTGGGCACCACTACGTAACAGGGTGCAAGGCTATAATTTAATGAGATCGATCAACTTGACATAACCTTTTACCACAGTGTAAAAGGGAAAAAATTATGCTCCAGCATTCCTGCTTCCTTCCCCACTCTCAAACTCCAAACGTTTTGCTTGCAGGGGCGTTCACCTGATGACACAGTAAGCTGATTCAACCCAGTCCTCCATGCAAAAACAAAGAAACAAAACCACTGCGCACAGTTACTCGCTTTCTTTGGCTGGGCCAGTTCTCCATTGTCTCCGCAAATTGAGCTGCCTTACCAGGTAACCAGCCAGGCACCAAAGTCAGCGCAAAGCAGGCGGCACAGCACCTTACAAAAGGCTGCTTCCTTTCACTGTTCTAGGTATTAGCAATAATACAGAAGACCGTTCTTAATGGGTGGCACAAAGTCTCTTAGGGTTCACGCATGCTCTCCACTATGCACTAAAGAACTTTCCTGGACCTTCTTCCACTCTGACCGTAAATTATTCTCAAATCATCTTGTGCTGCTTTAGAGAAAGTCGCCCCACAGAAGTCTGATACCTGCAGTTCTGCATTGAGAGGCTGAGCAAGTGTTTTAAAACCGATCTGCCCATCCTTTAGGGACAGAGTGCTCTGAAGTTAGGTTGTTACTTAAAATATCCACAACTTAAATGCTTTTACTCTATTTTAGCTTATTTGCCAAAACCCAAAGAGACAGGTTTGAACAGGCCCAACTGTACAGAGATAAAAGAAACAAGACTGTATCAATGTAGCACTTCAATTAGTTTTAAAAGTCTCTGACACCCCTCCAGGGTTCTGCTAACGAGTAAGTGAACATTTCACAGCCCTTCTGCTGGACAACTCGGGTCTCATTCAGTTTTTACATCCTCAAGATGTCTTCACAGAACGGAGTCCTGCCTGAGAGACCTCTCTTCTTTAAACCTACAAAGGAACCTACGATATGCGTAGATTCAGTACCATCCCTGTCCCACTCTCTTCCCAGGGGGTTCCTGACTCTAACACCAATCAGGGAACAGGGTGATCGTCCTGCTGCCTGCGCTCTCTGTGTTTAGAGTTGTGAGCACAGGGGTGTACAGGACAGGGTTGGTTTGTTTTGTTTTGTTTTTTTACCATCTTAGCCAATACGAAGACAGCCTTTGAGTGTTCCTCAGTTCTTAGTGAATCTAAACCCAGTGTAAGACAAAACAATGTTTTCACCATTTTTCACCACTTGCTCAGACTTTGGGTAGAAATGTTATGTGTTATAGAAATGCTTATATTGTATATAAATATTCAAGTATGTAACTACATGCTGTCAGAACAAACTTGTAGAAATTACTACTGGCTTTTGATTGAAGCCAGACTTGACTACAACTGATCACTGAGGTGAACACACCCTACAGCATTGATTATTATAGGGGCTGTTGTGACCGTGGATTAAAACTCTTAAATTATAACTGGCAAATCTACAAGTCTATTTATCAGTTAGCTCTCTTACTTTTTAACCTTAAACTCAATTTATAATAAACCTTGCCAGTGATATGACTACATAGTGTCAAAAGTCTGAGCAAGAGGTTTGTGTTAGGACATTGTCAAAAGTGTCATTTTACACTAGACAAGGATACTCAATTCCTTCCTCCTCTGGTGCAAGAAATTAAAACAGGCCGCTTTTCATGCACAAGTCTGCCTAGGCTACCTCATCAATTCCAGCAGATAAAATTCTGAATCCATTGAAGAAAATGGAGACTGTCACCTAATTAAACGTGCTGGGTTTCATCTTAAAAAAGACAAAACATGCGCTTAAATCTTTCCCCAGATTCCTTATATACAAAGATGCAGAAAGACGCAAGTCTTTTACAGTACAAGATTTTTACAAAATGTTATAAGTTTAAGATAAGGGGAAAAAAAAAAAAAGTACCTGAACATCTCGTGATCGCTCATATGCCTGATACGCCACTTTCTCCTCTATGCTGGCTAGCTCTTGTTTCAAGTTTGCTGTCTCATGTTGATGAAGATCAGTGAGGTCATTTAACTGGTCTTCCAATCTTTCGTATCTTGTCAGGAAAAAAGGTCTAAATTTAGTGCGTTCTATTCAAGTAATGCTAAATCATGAAAACAATTACATATTTTAAAAGGTAACTTCTCAGTGTATATGGATTCATCTGACTGGCATTACAAGGCACACAGGGAAATCGGTAAAAACTTTGGAAACTCTCCATAAGCAAACTGAAAGCCTTTTTTGAGTGTTCCATGCTGGCAGTGGGTGTTAAAAAGCAAATATTTGTACATCATTGCCAAATTATATGAACTATAAACAGTGGCTAAGGGTATGCGACTCACATTTTTCCCTTTCTCACTTTTCATTTAGACAAGAAGATATGGTTTCATAAGTAAGCTTGAGCCAGTTAACAGCTCACCAGTAGTGAATGGAAAAATATGTTCCCTGGATCCCCTCTCAAACACAACTGCAAGGTCCTGCCATTCATGTACAGCCTGTGCTGGCATGTCTCTGCATGGTAAACCATTTCAACTAAACCATTAGAAAATGAAATTTTTTTTGGTGAGTTTATAACTTGATTTAACACACAAACAGGCAAACACTGCAGTCGACACAAAAATGATGGAGGCAAAATCGTCTAGCTGTGGAAATGGTGGCAAGAGGCTGGAGATCTTAACGGCAGTGAGCTGTCAGAAAAGGCGGCTCTGCCTTCTCCTGAAACCAAGTCCTGAGCACAGTAGGCCATTTGCTCTGTTCTGCTCTCCCCCATGTTACCACCTGCTATCCACCCTTCCCTTGTATTTCAAGAAGTGTAAACAAGGGAAACATTAAATATTGCAATTCAGTTTTTGTCCATTAGCATAGTAAAGACTTCAAGAATCAACATTTACTTTAACAACCAATATGACAAATGGGATATAGGTACAGGAGGTGCAAGCCCTCTGTAGAATGTATCTCACTTCCCACAGTGGATGATAAAGGAATCAATTGCCAAGTAACAAATGAATGTGCTACAGCACTTAAGATTACATTTCACAGCCACGTGTTACACCAGGGTACAAAGCGACATTGCGTCCACAAGATCGCAATGTGTCTGAGAAGTATTTGGACAAGGTACTCAGGACTAAAGGTATATTTATCAGCTGTAAGTCAGCTTACAGCTGCTACAGCTTACTCTGCTACACCATAGACTGACTAGCATTTTCAAGTCACACCAGATCAGAATTCTTCCACCAGTTACAAAATAATTGGCATCTTCTATATGCAGTATTCACATAATACAATACGCCAGTAAGATGTCAGATGAGGGAATTTTCTGACAAGCCTTTGCCAAAAGGCAGAGAACTACTACATCACTTGATAGGAAATACTAATGTTCTACATGTGTTTTCAGTTAGTGGAAGGAGTGGAACATTTTGGTACCAGATATTGATTGGAATTATTTTTTCCTCTTGCTTCTGAGGTATCACTCACACAAGCACACACCCACTTCGACACTTTCCAAATAGCTTCTATACCCATTCAAAAGTCATTCCAAGAGAACAGTTAAAAAAAAATACCTATATCTTTCCTCTTGTAACATCTGAGAAATAAAGCCATAGTCTCTTTTAAATTGTGCTTTTAAATTCTCAATATCATCAGCTAATTGGGATTGTGTCTCCTTGATTTCCCTTAGTTCCTCCAAAATCATGGAAAGCTTTCCTTGGCTGTCCAGGGTACTTGCCACAGCAGGACCAAAGGAAGTATTGCCGTTACTATCTGCTGAGCCAGAGGTCCCGCTTGAGCATTCATCATCACTAACATATTTTGGTTTGGCAACAATGGTGGCACTGCCCCCATACGCTCGAGAACTTGTTTCTGGCCGAAATTCATCCAAGGTATTTTTGAGATGAGCAATGTTGTCTGCACTACCAAATTTGTTTCGGATCAGGTTTGCAAACTCTCTAGATTTGCTGAAAACAAAGACAGGTGGTGTCAAGGATACACCTGGCACACCTGACTTGCTGTTCTCTGTTCCATGCCCAGAGGTACGAGGCTTTCCATGCTGAATATCTTTCAAGTTATCTTTGGAAGTATCCTTAGTACTTTTGGAAGATCCATTTTGTTCAATATCCTTGAGCTTTTTGTGATACAGTTCCAATTTCTTCTGCAGCTGGGCAATGGTGTGGGCAGATTTCTGGTTCTTTTTCTCGAAGACTTGTTTAATGCGCCCAGCCTGTTGCTTGTCTGCACTGTTTACCAGTTTCAAATACTCAGCCACGTTTCCATCTCGAGCTGTTTGTTCAACTTTGATTTGTTCTGTAACCTTGAGGATTTTCTGTTTCAAGCTATCTGCACTGAGCTTGACTTTGTGGAACTCTAGGACCCCATCTGGTACATCAAAGTTCAGGTTGGTGTCAGAGCCTCCACGGCGAATGTTAAGTGGTAAACTCAGGGTATTCATGTCATGTCTTTCCACCTGAGGAGAGAGAAAAGAGATAAAAGGAATTTGAATTTTACTTTTTTAAAATCCAACTTTCAGTTTCCTTTTCCGCATGTAATTATAACAAGTACGCAATATGAAGTACCTTATAGTAGCAAAACAGAAATTTCCTCATATGAAGTCAAAGTCACGGAGGAGGCATGAGACAAGAATGACCTAACCAGAATAGCTTCATCCCTATTAGCATCTCAGGCTAGCCTCTGTGACAAAGAAGGTACGTTTCACTAAAGCTGCCATAACATCCTATCTATAGAGACTGCTTAACAAACACTCTAGCCATAATGGGTTTTCAGAGCTTTAAGACCAAAGGGAACTAATACAGTTGCTCAGGCAAAACAACTGCAGGGACAAAGCAGAAGCTGTATTAAAGTGTCTTTTACAGATGCATTTGTGAAATGCTTTAACTACTCTTTGCTTCAAAATGCCCTACATCCTATGTTAAAAGCTTGATTTTCAACTACAGTATTTATTATTGTCTATAATACTGAAGATTTTGCGGCAAGACCTATGCGCACATACATGTCCAGTAATCACCATTCAATCTTTTCCTTGATTAAAAACATAAAAACATCATTAAGCATTGCTGTAAGGTTTGTTTTCTCATCCTTGCACAGTTTTGGTGGCCCTCCTGGAAATTCTCTCCAGTATTCCTGTATTCCCGTTAAAACACAGCCTCAGGAACCAGACATGGTATCCTACAGTTAATGACATGCATCATGCACAGATTGATCAGGAGAACTATTCTCACCCTGAGTCTATCATGACAGGTTACAAACACAGAGGGGGTAATACAGCCATAAAATCGGATCTGTATGTGACCACTTCAGGGATAAGATCATCTCTACTCTTACTTTATATTCTTATCCCTTTATTACTGAGGATTACAGTACTTGTTTGTTGTTTTTTTTTTTTCCTTTTTCTTTTGCTACTGCACTGCTCAGAGCACAAACATAAAAGTTCACATTCACCAACCTCTAAGAAAAATTGTCACTTGAAAAATGGAAACTGAAGAGTTCTGGAGTTGACAATTTCTTCTGGAGAATATTGGTTAATGGTGACCTGTAAGACTTGGACTCTATTCCAAAGATTAAAGCAGTGCTGTGGCCTAATAGCTCTGCACTTTACCAGTTTGTTAAAAATAATTGATATTGAACCATTTGCCTAATTATTAAAAAGAGGTGTAAGTAATTTTTATAAATATATAAAAATTGTATATGAATTAATATCATCTGTCATATATGCTTCACAGAAAATCCACTTTATTGATAAGATCTCATTTTAGCATTTGCACATGATACACATGGATGGCATTCTATATTCAGGGTGATACCTAATTTAAAGAGTGACAAAAATCACAAGTGTCAAAACTAACTTCCTTTTTTTTTTTTTTAATTGAACAAGTCTTAGAAATATAACTAATAGAAAAAAATAGCTTTTACAGATCACTTTTTAAAGTGATAATGCTCATAATACTGTTGTGGTAGCTAAAAATATGCATTTAATATAAGCAAAACCAGTTTGACATAGGATACTTGTATCTTTCCAAAGGCTCATACAACAAAGAAAAGCAATCAAGGCAAACAGCTGAAAAGCTTAGATACTAGATCTGTACCCCATATTGCAAATATTTCTTGAAATGGATTTACTGGGTCTAGACAAATTCAGTAAAGAGAAAAAGCTCAGTATAAAACAATAGTTTCCTGAAACAACCTAAGATGGTTTTGAATAAGCTTTGGCACAAAATTATACTGTAATAAATCACCAAACTGCGTATATGCACAAGACAGATCCATCACTGATGTCACTCAGGACAAGCTGTACATACTTCCAAGAATGGGTGGGTCTATCTCTAACCTTTACACAGCATTAAGTGTTTACTTCCTTAGTACAAAATAGTCTAAAAATATATTGTAATAATTGGATACAAGCCCAAACCAGATCCCTTCTCCCTTATATCCTCTCCCTCACTGGAGTCTCTAGCGGTCGGCAAGGTCTATCATCACCATGCACCCCCTGCCTTCCTGGAACTTCAAGGTCACAATATCAACAGAGATAAAAAGAACAATAGCTTTGAAGGAATACATCTGCTGAAAGTTGCATTGCTTTTGGAGTTGAGGAAATCAATTGGCACGTGGCAAATCTGCTTCTGAAACGAGTAAAACTAATCGTAGGGTCAGTTTAAATTCAGGGAAGTTTAGAAAAGAATTGTGTCTAAATTCCCAAAACACTGCTAGGAGTAGTTTCTTAGCTTCCTAGATTGAGAGCTCATCAAGGGTACAGAAGAGTTATATCCAAGACATTCCTCTATCTGATTGTATTTGGCCAAAATGGCAGTTGTCCTCTTGCCATCATGATGCAAGGTTGGCTCAAGCAACAGAGGCTCTTGAAATCTTCCCTTGATGGAACACACCTTTTTGGGGGTGGGGTGGGTTTTTTGCGGATTTGTGGGGGGTTTTTTTGGGTTTGTTGTTTTTGTGGGGGTTTGCAGGACAGAGGGTTTCTTTTTGGGGTTTGTTCTTTTTGTTTGTTTTGTTGTTGTTTTGTTTTAAATCAGAAGCAAGCAGACACTGGAGGACCCAGGTATCTCTAGACAAGTGGCTTATCACCTGTCTTCTATTTTGATGAGGTAAAACAGTCCGGCAAAGATCCATTTGTGATTACGTTATAGCTCAACACTATTGTTACCCCAAGACACCAGAGGTCCAACTTCAAATCCTATCCCAAAGCCTCCTTGCTGCAACAGTCTCATCTTAAGATGAGAAGAATTACCCTCTGTGTACCTTCCCGAAGCACTGTAAACACAGCTCGCACTTCCTGCTGTATCGAATGCCCAGTTCTTCATGCTGAGCAGAAGACTGTCAGTAGGAGCTACCTCATCCCCACAGAGACTGGCCCACTCTCCTGTGATGTTGGCTGAAATCCTCCCACACGCAGGAGACTGCATGCACATCCCCCTCAAACCACACGAGTGCTCTTCCAGCTATGCTACGGAAGAGATGACGAATGCCATCCATGCCGTTGTTCTTTCTGTGACTCTTGGGTCACCAACGCCTGACAAAGGCACCAAGCTGTTAATAATAAAGAAGTTGTTGAGAGATTGATTTTTTTTTTTTTTTTTTTTTTAAGATTTTCATTGTGGCTGCCAAAAGAAAACAAGAAAATATATATATATATATATATATATATACACACACACACACACAGTAGTGGCCCCAATAGCCAAAACAACCTATCTAGGACCAGTCATGTTTTTGAAAGTGAGAAGCACTTAAAGAAAAAAGAATAGAATCATCATGCATCTCTCCTATCAAGATAACAATTAATAGGGAGCTGCGGATTAGCAACAGATGAGAGGAAGCAGTCCTGAGACAAGTGGTAAAACAAGGAAGGCAGTGCACCAGCCCAGAGTCTGAGGAAATACCAGAGACACATCCAGGATCTGGCTTCTAGGAAAAACAGGGAAAAACCAGTTTGCACATGGTTACTGGGATAGCTGTAGATGATGTTAGCTTGAAAGAAGAAACCTGGGGCTTGGAGAAACCACTGCATTTTATGGAGCAGTTCACATATGCACTTTGCTACAGCCCAGCTGAGAACTAATTGTAATGTTTGTGCTGCTCAAAGACTAGCTTTCAAGAACAGTGATTTAGGAGTGCAGCAATTCAGGCTCCTTGCCTGCATCAGAGCCAGACGCCACAGGTGACTAGATAAGTACCTCTCAGAGGCAAAGCAACTTCATTCTGCCCTGACCCCCCCTTTTTACAAGATCCCTGGCTGCATGGCCAGGTTGTTCATGCAGCCCATCCCAAGCCAAAGTCCAGAGCTTCGAAAGGGACAGCAGAATAACTATGTGTGCAATGAACACAGGCACGCTGCTAGGAACCCTTAGTTATGCATGAATTGGCAGGTATACTTTCCGTCTTAAATGGTAAGTGGAGGGCTGGGTACAAGGCAACCTGCCATTCATAAAGCAGCATTCAGGGCACAATAGCACTTTAAAAACCCAATCATAGAAGCAAGGATAGGGATTTTATTGGCATCATAATGATCCACATGTTTTCTGACTTACCATCTGCAAAAGCAACCCATAGCTCAGATTTGCAGGCCATGCTAACAATGAGCTCAGAGCACAAAAGGACCCATGTGCCCAAATGCCACAGGTAAGACTGTTGGAAGGGGGTCCCATACAGACAGGAACTGCTGAACGGGCAAGAACATCATGCTTAACAGCCTATGTAAACAGGCCATTATATCCTCTGGTTGCAAAATGCAAAGCAGATGGAGAAGGTTATTTCTTCCCCAAAGATCCTGGGTGGGATCCATTTAGGAGAAAGAAATCCATAGTGAATAGAGCATAGAGAGCATGCAGCCCACATCTCATGGCTGCTCAGATGCATCGCTTCCTTTGTTCCACTGTGTCAATAACTCTCCACTGACACGTGAGAGCTCAGCCACTTATGTTTAGGTGTCAAACTGAATTCTGCTCTTTATTTCACAGATTTCTTTTACACTCTTAAGAACTGGCTGAAAGAAGCAGAGAAAAAGCATTTGCAAGACAAAGTCATTGACTGCATATACGCATCAGGCTCCAGGAAGCGCACATCTGTGGGTTGCCTCACTAACAGAAGCAAACCATGAAGACACAAAGTGATCTACTTATTCAAATAGGCTCAGTTTAAAGGTGGTTGGTTTTTTTCTTCCCCCCCAAACAGCCTCATTACCATCACCAGTCATAGCTGTGCAAGCTAAACAAAAGCTTATGATGACAATTTAAGTCTATCTTGCAAGACTTTTAGAGGGGTATCTGATAAGTGCTTAGAAAAAAAATCCCATAAGAAACATACAAGTTAGGGTTAAGGCAGCTCTAAAGCATTTAGGGTTTAGCAACAGCAACAAAAATAATCAGGAGTAATTCTCTTTTTGTCAAGAAGTATACATATACAAGAAGCACAGGGGTTCCAATGAGTGAAAGAGCATGTGGAGGAGGTTTTGTTACTTTTTCAGTATATTCTAAAGCAGAAATGTGTTTGGGGATAGAGTTTTACCATCTCTTTCAAGTTCACTGCTCCTTCTAAAACCCACAGGAGAAGAGTCCTTCATGGAAGGCTTAAAGCAGTGCTTAATCATCATAAAAGGTTTTAAGTTCTATAAAATCAGCCTCCAAAATTGCTGTACAGTATGTTACAGCAAAACAACTTCTGCTCATGTTTTTTTAAACAGCTACTTAATAGTAATATCTAGCAGTACCTACACTCAGAACACCATACTAATAATCATGCAGAGGGTTGAGAATATAGGAATGGAGGGAGACAGCAAACCCTGCTTCTACGTTTTACCAGGGAAATCAGAGATCCAGGGTGATTTGTCTAAGACCACCTGGCATATGCTGATGGAGTCAAATAACACAGAAGGTTGCTCTTGTACCATCAACAGTTCCTCTATCACCTATCAAAAAGACAAACATTAAAGCTGTAAGGCATCTCACTAACACACGTCAGGGGTTTATTCCAGGTGGTAGTCAAAGATAATCCCAGATACCCTTTGGCAGGTATCTGCACTTCAATATTCAAAGGCTGGGGAGCTTCAAGGCCATTTCATGAGTAAGGCATCATACAGAGGCAGGTTAGCCTGTAGAGCTTCGTATACTTTTGAAAATTTTCACCATTATGCCAACATGGTTTGATAATTATAAAAATTCAGTTTTTATACTAAGCAACTTAGGCAAGACCTCAAATATAGACTAAACAACTAAGCATACTAGGCAAGACCTCAGACATAGAACCGACTCCTTCTCAGGGTCAGTTTGATCACCTATCTTTCCCTCAATTTTAATTCTTCTTATTAGCACCACAGAATTGAGGCAGTAAGCACAGGCACCTCAAGAAAGATGTCAATGTGCTTGTAATTTTAGTTTATGCAAAAAAAAAAAAAAGTTTAAAATGCTTTAAAACAAACTCTGTAAAAAGCAATGCCAAAGAAAGCATATATACACAAGTTCTGGTGTTACTAGAAAGACAGCTTTTACTCTCTCGGTCTAATTTGCTCAATGCCAAATAGCCATGTATAACCTGCGACCCAAACAGCCAAGTTCACACCAATGTTGTTTTGCCTCAAATCCTATGGACATCCTCAGTTCAAACTAGGAGTATCCCAGAAATAACCTTTTATCTAATTTCTAATTAAAGGACTGAACTAAGGCCAAATTAGCTAGGTCACTGCTTGTGTGTAAATAAGTCTTTAGAGATGGTACTATTTCAGATTAAACCAACAATGGGAGAAGAGAACAATGGGGGGAAGAGGCAGTTTTCTGCTCCATTGCTAACACCAGCTTCTTCAAAACCCAACAACATCCACTGAAAAGTCTCCTGTGTCACGACTCGCACTCAGTCCCGTTCCAGGTTGTTCCACAGTATAAAACTGACATGAGCAAACCAGTGCCAATACAAACAACTTCTGTGCCTAGACACTGCAAACCTCAACAGGCCTTTATAAAAATAAGTAAGCTACCTTCCATTTACTGTCCAGCAGTCGTAAAAAAAAAAAAAAAAAAAAAAAAAAAATCACTGTCCTGGCTAGGGAAAACAATACAGTGATGAACTAAGATTTACTATGCTTAAGTTTCTTAAACAGGCAAGAGGTAGACTCCACACCCCACAGTTAACTATTTTGCTTCAGATCAGTCCCTCTTTAGATAGGTGCCATTAATTAAGAAGGAGTCATTAAAATACTCTCTCCTAACTTCTTAAATCAAAATAAACGTCACCTTTATGTATATGTTCCTTCTCTCTCAGGTTTCCATAGCAATACAAGGAAATACTGGGGAGTCCTGGAGCCCCAGGTGCTACATGGGTGGTTCCATCGAGAAGCACTTATGAGAAGCCTGCTCTCCCACTCCCCACTGAAGGCGAGCGCCTTTCACCTGACACAAATCCCTCAAAATACAGCCACTATGAATCAGTGTGTGGGTGGCGTATTTTTGAAGAGTGATGCAAGACATTCTGTATCTCTTCTTCTAGACTAATTGTTCAACTCACTTTTAGTGTTTCTAACAGGTGCTTTCCCTCCCCCCTCCCCCAGCTTTTATGGGGGTTTCTTCCCCTCCCATTCAATAATAAGCTTTCTTTTTTCTAAAGATGTTCAAATAGGTGGCAAGAATGAAATTTTCCAGAATACTGTGAAATACTCTGTGAAAAGCCAATTGCTATACATTTTCAATTATTAAATCTTTTTCTATGAATGAGAATTTGATAAAAAGCCAGCCACATCTCTGCCATGACTAACCACTTCTCATAGTTACAGCATATGCTTCTGATTCCCCACCACTGGTGATTTAGAGTGCGCTTTCCTTCGTATCACTCCATTGTCTAACCTCACATCACAAATTATCTGCTCCATGTTGATAAAGGTACAACAGGTCACCTGCTCCCTCCATCCGGTTCTTTCTGTTTCACAGGCAACTCCTTTAATTTCATTGCTAATGTCTAAGCATTTCCTGAAATGCCAGCTCCTGGAACTGTACAATCATACAAGAAACTCCAAGGGAATATTACTAAGTTTCTTGCCCTCAGTTACAGAGAAATAACTCCCACATCTAACTTAACAGTCAACAACCAACCAAGTCCTCCTTCCCCCAAAACAGAGACAACATTAAGGAAATTTTAACTATGCGATTTACAGACCTGCAAAAATCAAACCCACAACCCAACACTGATTTTAGAAAGCCTAATTCATGACTTCTTGTTCCTTTGAGCTCGCAACACTTACGTAAAACCTATTTTGTAATAGGAACATTAAGACTTTACAGTAGCAGGGAATTTTGGAAGTACTACCATTCAGAGATAAAACACTATAAATTCAGATAGACTGGCCATCATGTGCAAACCCAAGACATGGGTCTTTCGTCTGTTTTAACCATTGCAAAACTTCCCTTTATAAACAAGGGAACAATAGCTCCATCACGCATAAGATCTTTTCATTTGCGTTAATGCTGTGGCAGCACATCCTGAGCATATAAACAAACACATCTTGTCCTGTACATGAACTGAGTCACTTATTCAAAGGAGCCTGCTTGCTTCTTCCTTTTTTCCCCTCTTCTCTCCACACTGGGCTGAAAAGACATGTAGATGGAGCACTTAGGGACGTGGTTTAGTGGTGGACTTGGCACTGCTAGGTTAACGGTTGGACTCGATGATCTTAAAGGTCTTTTCCAACCTAAACGACCCTATAATTCTATAAAGTAAAATCTCAAACATACATTTCTGTTACATCAGCAGTTCTGCCTACACACAGGACTTTTAGTTCATTTTTTGATATTCAGGCCTAAAAGATAATGTCTGCTTCACTACATTATGCGACTAACAACCACAGCCTGCCTAATAAGCAGCTTAGATGTCATTTTTCACTATTATGGGAACTACTGGAAGGCTTACAGATGTGGCTTTGAGCCCTTTTTAAGATGACTTCACACATACCTGATATTCCTCCAAATCTCTCTGACTTTTAGATATTAGGGCTCTAAGCTTTGTTTGTCCATTAAGTTCAATACCTGGTAGCCCTCCTTCCAGGTATCAGCAGCAAACAAACCAACCTAGCTGAACACCACAAGGTCTGTCCTTCCCCTCTCCTCCTCCCCACCCCTGCCCTTGCACTTCAGGCTGCTCTCCAGGAAAGGATCTCCATTTTGAAGAGCGTTCTATTTACCTCTCCATAATAACTAGTACATCTCTTGACACGGCAACTTTATTTTTTAAAGCTTAGTTACCCATATACACAAGCAAACTTTCACTATTTGCCACATTACACATCTATGAGTACATTTTTTTGTTCCACACCTGATAGCCAAAGCTTGTATTCGTACCCAATACCACAAAAAAGGCCAAAGGCAGAGAACTGCAGGGAGACTAGGCCACCAGAATTCAAAAACTTTGGCCATACTTCATGATCTACAGACACTGAAGGAAAAGAAAAAAAGAAAGAAGACAAGCCCAGAAAAGAAAGAAGAGAGATGTAAGGTTTTATTTGAAAGCCTACTTTATTACAAAAAAAAAAGTTTAAAATTTTTTTTTTAACAAAACCGTATTTCACTACACAAGATAAGGACAACTAAAACTGGAACCACACAGATGCATTATTATACACGTTATTTGTTATTCAAAAAA
Organism: Nipponia nippon; assembly: GCF_047370975.1. Classification (NCBI taxonomy): domain Eukaryota; kingdom Metazoa; phylum Chordata; class Aves; order Pelecaniformes; family Threskiornithidae; genus Nipponia; species Nipponia nippon. The sequence continues at coordinate 51,068,857 of NW_028262347.1, forward strand.
CACTGCTGCAATAACGGTATTTTAAGCTGCTATACATAACTGATTAACGCTGCTCTGAATAAACTCTGGAGAAAACATCTTAATTGCAGTGCAGCGACTGCCAAAATTCTCTGCAGATTCAATGGATTTAACCCGTTACTTCCCGAATACCACAACAATGGAACTTTAAAGCATTTTCTTATTTACATTTCTTTTTAAAATAGCAAAAATCTTTTCCTTTATTTTTACTGGAGGGGCAATATAAAGCATTAGGCAACAGAACCCCAGTTTCCTGCTTAGGCAGTACTCTTTGCAGTATCTTCCTCCTGGAAGAAAATGAAATTGTCCACCAGGTTAATATAAATAACATATTTCAGAAAAGTAAAAATATAATGGAACTGCTGCTACTAAACTGGGTCACAGGTAATGATTCCCATTTATGAATACAACTAATCAGATCTTCGAGAGCAACTATAACAGTCCTCCTTATTCTGGAGGAAACGTCTTCAAATATTATTTGTATGTTTACATACATACATACATATCTCTTCTTTTTTATATAAATGTACACACATAAAAATATGCATTTATAAACATTTCTAAAATATACATAAAGTTATTATTATTGTAAGCAAGTACTAGTCCACAGAAAATCTCATATATACATATAAATAAAAAATAAAGCCATGTTTCAGCTGATGTGCACCTTCTGGAGAATCTGCTCTTGGCATGGTATTGTAAGTTCACACCCTAAGAATCCATTCAAATAGTTACAACTAAATATGAATTCACGAAAGAGAGAACTCTTCTAGAAAAAAGACACAAATAGCACACATTCTGAAGATGAGTGTGCCTCTACAAGCAGATCTCCCTGAATCCTTTTTGAAGGGGCTCCATGTGCACATAATAACAACACATCAAAGTGAACAACTACCGCAGCTAATGTCTGTGCACTCTCCAGAAATGTGTTTCATGTGGCTTGCATCCCCCTGTGCAGAAGAGTGCACTGAATTTGACCCACTCTGTGACTGCTCTGATTCCTAGACCCGTGGAGGCAGCACCTTCTGCCTTCCTGCTTTTGTAGATTTGAATCTCTTCTCCTGGTAAAAAACATTCAGGAAATTTTACTTGAACTGACAGCTCTGAAGTGGTGAAAATTACATTATTCTGCTAATAGACTATTCTTTTTTTGAGACGACTAGGATGAAAATCATCCTGCTCGCTTACAGACTGCCAAAAGATAAATGCAATCACAAAAACATTCCAATTTCATACCTGGGCCAGTTAGCAATGTGTCAGTCAACATACTTGCTGCACCAATTGCCTATTTGTTAGTTGCAAAGGAAGAAAACCCTTTTAGAAGTGTACACCACATTTTAAATAAACTCTTAGGTTAAGCGTCTTGAAGGAATCACCGTACGTTAAAACACTGTCTACAGCACATGATTTTGAATAGTTTCTCACACAATCTTTTAAAATGTTTGTGAGTTTGTACTGGCATGAATCGTTTCCTCTAAGAGTTGAGGGTTTTTTGGTTTGTTTTTGGGGTTTTCTTTGTGTTTGGTTTTTTTTTTTAATATATAAACAACTTTCCTACCAGTCTTTTCTCTCTCAACAAAGTTCAGCTAAGACTGTTATATCAATTTTATTGAATATTCAATCTAATGAAATAAAATAACCCACTATTTGTACTTAGTAAGAGGTTATCTCCATACTCCCTTTTTTCCTTTTTCTTTCAAATTTTTGTATACACCATACACTTCAAATACTAATGCACATTACAGAAGGTATCTCAATCAGTAAAAGAAACAGTATTGTAGAGTAGTTCCACAAGTCAATAAGAGAACATCAATTACTTAAAACTCCAAAGTGCAGAAGGCTTGTCTAACTGAAAAGAAAATCAAAGAGATTCACCCAATTACAGAGGAATAAAACCCTACAGTGAAATTTTTATCTAGTCTTAAAAATATTCCTGAGAACACACTGAGAACACATGTCCCCAGTCAGTGAGATTTATTAAACTGAATTACTTTGAGACAGCAATTCAAACAATAGACAATTTTGGAAGATAAACTAGGTTAAATGACACTCATGTCACCATATTACTTGTAACAAAAGTGTTAAATCACAATTTTTTTTAAGTGTTAGGGGTAAAGAAAGAAACTATTTTTTAAACAACTGCCTTTAACAGGGATTCACGAAATTTTGAGAGTATGTCACAGTGTCACGTTGTTTTGAACAAGCTTGAGTAGTAACCATTATGTATTGCCAGGGCAGTACTGGCAAATCAAAGCAGACTTTTCCTCTCAGAGATGTTTGCAAACTGAAAATACATCTCTCTCTGGCCAGAACTGAAATGTCAAAGGTGGAATGAACTCCTACAGATACTAAAGGCTCATTACAAAGCTCACTGCCTTCTACTCCAACTATCGGGCACATCTGGTGAACGTCTCTTTATGTAGTATAAATACACAGGAGAATGTATATTATGCACAAAATTTAGGCACAAATTCAGTGCTCAAACTAAATAAGAAACAAAACGAAAACCAAACAAAATCAGCGCGCTCTTCTTTCTGCCATCCAACACAAAAACCATTCCCAAATGCAGGACTGTGAGATGAGAATCACAGACAAGAAACAGTAGTGACTTTGTTCAACAGACTACTGGAAAGTGCTCAGAAATTGTACAGTTGCACAGCACACGAAACCGCATAGAACAAAATAGATTCAGTAGAAAAAAACCTGTGTTCAAGTTGGTCTTTCTTAATCTGTTAAAAACATGTTGCTAATCTAAAAGTCATTTAATACAGTGAAATTAAAACCCCTTATCTTAGCTATTGTAATTGAAAAGGTTGATATATTATTGACCAACTTGATGCAACTTCTTTGCTACATTAATACGTTTATGCAAAATTGTGCTCAATGTGGCACAGATCTAGTCAAGAACTATCATAGGAGACAGCAGGGCTAAAAAGGCAACACCAATAATGCAACAGCAAGAGTCACATAAGAAAATGACAAGCAATGACAGCTTTGCAGCCTGTACCGCCTTCACTGCCTTTTCTTTGGATAAGTGTTATAGGCCCCTGCCCTTCATATTCAAGGCCTTTCAGGTTTTTTATTTTTGTTAAAACTCTATCTAGGAGGACAGAGGGGATTAAGGCCTTTGTAATGTTTTTAGTGTCACAATTTAATTTGGATCTCAGCATTATTAAGGATATCTTGGGTGTTTTGTCCTAGCCCTCCAGAAGATGTGATGGTGTCAGAGGGATTATTTATTTAATTAAATAGGGCAATACTAACAACGTTAATTGTTCTGGGCTAATGTCTCTCAGGTAATGATAAAATTATTCTTCAAATAATATTTGTTGAAACATAATTAAAGTTCAGAGAGGTTTACTTTACCAGGATGTTTATATGGCCAGATGCCATACTAACCATAATTTAGAATCTAAAGACAAAACAGGCAAATTTGTCAATTCATATCAATGAGGTCCACTGGCTAATCAAACTGAGATTTTGTGGAAGAGGAAACCTTAATATTTTTATTAGAATACTGTAATACAGTCAACCTTACATAAATAAAAACAAGTATAGCTTGCTACAGAAATAATATCTACACTGACAGTTATGTGCTTAATCATGCTCTAAGTTTGTATATTTTCCTTTTCAGTTATATTTTTCCTCTTACTTTATTACTTTTGCTCATCTAATATTTGCAACTTCATCTTTTTATCTGAAATTCACTTAATCATGCTTTTTATCTGGGATATATTTTACCTGGTACAATACTTAACAAGATTTACACGAACCGCCAAACTACGTATTAATGTTTCTTAAGAGTGTTATAGAAGAAGATATAGGAAATTAAGACACTCTCAGAACAATTTGTCTTTTTAAAATAATAGTGATGATTTATATTACACCACACAAACAAGAAGTGTTTATTCTGGATACTGCTAACTCCAAAGCACATGATTTTATGCAATCCATACATTTCAATTTGAATAGATACCTGACACAACAACTGATAATATTGCTTAATTAACAAAATACAATCTTAAAAGAGAACAGATTTTGCTATATCCTCAGTAGTGCCTACTATTAAATCCACAGTGATGGGTAAGTCAACTGGTATAAATACATATGATAAAAACAAAATTTTCAAGTTAGACATTAGTGTAGACCTGTGTTTTACCCTGAGAATCTCTTCCAGCATTGCTGGTAAGCTTCACATGCTATGAAGAAACATAAAGCTACCTATATCGTCTAAGCAGGAATGGTAATAGGAGTTATTCACATTATATCTAACAAAAACTTCACGAAGCGAGTAGATATTTCAGATTCTTATATAGCCATAACCTGTGTTAGCTAGACCAGGACAGCAATAATAATTACGCATTTCTGAAATAAGAGCACAGGCTATTGCTTTTCTGCTTGGTCGAGCTGTCACACAAACGCTTGCCATCCATGACTTACACCTTCCAGGAACTGAATCACAGAGTTCACCAATCAACTTCTCTGCTAAGTGTATGAAAACAATCGAAGATACTTCAGAGCATTTTTAAGAGTTATTTTTCAGCTTATTGAAAGTCACTGCCTCCCTTACCTAACCACGAAGAACCGGGAGAGCCTTTCTCAAGCCACTGCCACAGTCAAACAGTTGCACTCATCTCATTATAATATTTCTGTATGAAGCTACAGGCTGCCCAACTCAAGTAAGTTCGTTCCCCACGTTCTTTGGCCATTACAGCACAACAGAACCATTTAAAGCAGGATACAGAAGTTCAGTCATGTGCTTACCTATTTACCTTCCCCATAAAATTTTATTACGCTATAAAATATTGCAATAAGCCTGATAGTCCTTTTAAGGGAGCTTGTAATCTTAATTCAGAGCATTTTAAAAAAATATCAACAGAAAATGGAATGCATTCATCTTATATTCAAGCTAAACATAGAAGGTTTCTCAAAAGCACACAGACATAAATGCTACTTGCCAACTCTCTTTTAATGCTAGTTCCTACGTATTAAACTCATATTAGATTTTTCTATTTTTAGAGTTGTGGAGATGTTAGCAGCCTATTCACCAATATGATTTGATTAGAAATGAAGTCACAATCAATATTCCGTTTCTAGTCTGCCTGCCTCCCTCTCCTTTGAACTTTCTAAATAGATTCATTTTTTTTCTCTCAAGTTTCTATTCAGACAGTCTCAAAGGATACGCTTTATCACATGGTTGGCTTTGGTGTAAAAGATTTATAAACATATTACCATATTCAGTCATAGCAACAGCACAGAAAAAAGGAACAAAGCGGAGCTCAGTGGGAAAGGAAGCAGACAAGAGTCATGCTGTCCTTGGAGTCGGACCATGGTTGCTGGCACGGCACTGAGCCAGAGCTCTGTACCTGAGCAGGGAGCTCTGCTTGGCTACAGGCTCTGGGATCCTGTAGTAAACAGCCTATCATTCGACACAGGAGACCTCAGAGCTTTGAAAGTGGGAAAGCAAAACAAAACCCAAAACACAGTACTCATTTCAAAAGATCAAGGCATTAGAAAATTGTCTAAATATTTTTTCCCTTTATCTCTCATTTGGTCATGTCCTTAGAGTAATTTAACTTGCATAAATTACCGTCTATAAATCAGATATTTAGTGGTCTCAACAGGCAGATGAATCTCTATATCCACTACTAAACCCTCAAAAATATGCCTCCTCTGAGATTAGCCAAATGATGCTAGCCTAATTACAACTTCCACCCAGTGAGTTAATATTCTACACTGTATTACATGTTGAAAAAACATTTTCCAGACACTCTTCCTAAATAAACAGACTGACAAATACACTCACTTTCTGTAGTCAGTTACTGTACAAGTTTGAGGAACACATAAACACAGCTCTTTCACAAGCCAATGGTGCCAACAGTTCCTCAAGCAAGTCCTGCTCTTTCTTTCAACTACTGCTCTTTGCTCATCCACAAAGTCTGTCATGCCTCGACTTCAATTACATTATTTCTAAGGATGCTTTTACCTATTACCTCACTGAAAATTCCACAACATATGTCCAGGTTTCACAACTACAGTCAAGGCCAAAAATTCAGGAGCTGCAGAGCTGCATGGATAGTGGTTATGTTAGATCTCGGAGACTCCCTTCCCAGAACAACTTTTATTTGCTGCTGTGTCAAGAAGCTTTTGCTGATACAACTTTGAATTCAGAGAAATAGAGGGTTGTCCAAGAAATTATAGTGCAAACTGCCATGGAAGCTACAGCTTATGCCCTCTAGTTCTTGGTATGTATGTTACAATCAAAGCAGACTGCCAGAGGGTAAGCACGTGGAAGAAACAGGTTAGAGGTGTCACCTTCTGTACACCGGAGTAACATGCACCAACCTGGCTGCAGTTCAGATTTCGGTTCCAGAGTATGAACTATTTTCCAAAGTTAAGAAAAAGTACTTGCTACCAGCATTAAGTCTGGACAGAACTATACTTTAAAAAGTAGCTCCTGCAGACTTAACACTGCTTACAATAAAAAACAAAGATTTGGAAAAAAAAAAGCAGGTAGTAAACTAAAACCAAGAATACCTAACATTTCAGCAACTACAACAGCAAGTGGCCTGAATGGCTTATATTCTATGCCAGCTAGGAAGGGAGCTTGTAGATTTGCAAACATTCATTAAATGCTTTGGTAAACTTTAATGAGTTGCTGTGATTTGCACAGGCCAAAAACCTTCCATGCAACAGAAACAAAACATGAATGCAAGGAACTCCACCCTCCCCCACAACCGAAAGAGCAAATGACAAGTTCCTTCTTTAATTGATCTGCTCTCCAAGTTCAGATTTAAAAAGTCTGTCTCTGCGTATGATTCTGGTACTAATCAGGCAACACTGCATCATTTTAACTTTATGGAATAAACTGACATAGTAAATCGTTCATCCCCTTTGGTCTGTAGGCTTTTTACTTGCTTTTGATTATCTTTCTTGTTCATTTACTGCTTTAACAAGAGTGTTATAAAAATAAAGGTCAGTACAGAAATAAATACACCAGGTGTTATGTTCCTCTGTAATTTAACAATATTTAGACCATAGTCATATAGCCTGAAAGCAAAAGATACAGTAAAAATTACTGAAAAAGCCTGTTAGGGCTGTCTACTAGCTGAAAGCCAGAGATTCACCAAAATAAAAGAAGCTGTATGTTCAAACATTTTCCGATTCGCTTAGCCACAGATACTGGAACCACTATAGTGTAGTATATCCACGTAACAACTCTTAAACACATTTAAAGTAGTACAAATAGACTAGTAAAAACAATTATTTGCCATTATTCAGCTTTTTATTGAAAAGCTGTTTCACTCCTCTTAGGGCGACATCGGTGATGTTTAGTTTCTGGTATTGACTTCACAATACAGGTTTTAAAAGATTCATGCATAACGCTGTGCATGCATTCTTGTCTAGCGTGCAGAGCTGGGGTTATGACACTTACGACGTGGTGTAATAAAAAATTTATACCATTTTAACACTGCTTTTCAAGTTCTCTAGATGGCTTCTGGGTCACATGAGGTAACAGATAAAGAAGTTCTTACTACATTTAAGATATCACAATATTGGGATATTTCATTACCTAATGTATTAGGGTTGAAACTTGTGTCAGAATTGATCACAAGTTTTCTTACAGTTTTACTATTATCCGTAGGGAAACGACAGGACTCTTCCTGGAAATACCTCCTGGAAAGAGCATTGTTCCAGAAGGTATATAGTTTCATTACATTCAGCAACCACACTGTAGGCACTATGTAAGTTTCAACCCAACCAGAGAAATTTTGTTACAGCCTAGAATGTTAAGACCCAACTAGAAGTACTTATCTTGCTGTCAGACAAAATCTCAGCGCAACCAAAAAAAAAACTAACGGATTCAGTAGATGCGCTAACAGACTGGTTGTATAAGAGACTGCTACATGTGAATGTACATAAAATCACTACCTACAGACTTGGCAGCTTGCCAATATCCCTTACAGTGAGCAAGTCTAGCAAGGTAAAAATATTCTTGGGGTAAAATTATCAGAGTTGGGGCATTATGCCTTTATGAAGAGTTCTCATTGTTAATAGTAGAAGTTAAAAGTTAAAACTGGTAGTTCTAGATACCTGTCTCTTCACAACCTGCCAGAATGATTTGAGCTGTACCTGAGAAAAGGCAAATCCTAGAAAAACTCCACTAGTACCAAAAGAAGCCCCAGTGAGAATCTGTATCTCAAAGCTTGCATTGAGATAGTCATGCCAGATGTACTCAATGATGCATTCCATAGGAATTTGCCTTTCCTCCTCCCCCCAAAGCACACAGACACACTGGTGGGCAATAAGAGCCAGAGATGAAAAGAACAAAAACTAATCACCACATTGTTATTTCAAACCAATCACGAGTTCCAAGTATTAAAACATGACCTATTTATTTCCCTTTTGGTCAGTGTTGCCTCCTGAACCTGCTCAGCATGTCTTCATAAGATGAAGATTTTGTGATCTCCCGCCCACAGAAGATCAAGCGTCACAACTGCTTTCATTGTTGAAACATTTGAGGACTCCTGTTAGGCCAAAAGTAAACAAAGTGTGTCTTTGACAACCACAGACACTTGATCTGTGCTTACATTTAGATGCCACATGGTTCCTGCAGCCACCTCAGGTGAAATTTCATCCTCAGTCTGATACCACAGGCATCTGACACCTTGCACATAGTGATTCTGCTACCTGCAAATCATAACCTAAGGTCTTATGTCTTCACTTTATCTCATCCATGGCGTGGCTGGCATCCATGAATGATGATGGTAGCCACTTTGGCAGGTGGAAGCTGAACCAGTCGCTATTTTGGGTGAAGCAGGGAGGCCTGGAATTTTTCTAAGTGTTAAGCTCAGGGAGGACAGCGCAGGACCTGTTCTGCTCCTTCCCGGAGGATGGGAGGATGTCACATACAAGGACTTTCCTTCAAATCACAGCTTACTGGTTAAGCACAAGTTCATGAGTTCTATTGGTGTGAGAAGAAGCTCATGTGAGTTTCTGCCTCACATGAGCTCAGGCTTTGCCCCTTATTGCTTTCCACCCTTCCTTTATCTCTACATACTTTTTTGTGAACTCTTCTATTCTCAGTTCCTTCTCTGTCACTGCTTCCCTCCCACTTTTCTATCTACATACCTTGTAATACCTTGGGTACCTTCCCCTAACCCAGAACTTCTGCAGGATCTACCTAATCCCCAAAATTTCCTGACTTAATTTAGATTTTGCTCATCTCTGAGCCAAGCGGTCTTGAAGCTAGGATCTAGCTTTATAACATTTATAACATAAGCATATGATTTGGCATTAGTGGTACAACTTCCTTTAAATCATATCAGTATCCACTCACATTAGGAAATTTGAAGAAAACCTCACTATCTAAGCACAATCTTTGTAGTAGGTCATTCTCAGTCTCTCAAAAGATGCCTTATCAAACATACAGATGCTCTTTAGCTTACATAACTTTACAAGGAAAGCAACAGCATCTTTAATTCTAGGAGTCTAACAGTAAGTTATCAGCAGCAATACGATGCAGCTGCAGAAATACGAACCAACGTGAATACAGAACAAGCAGCTCTGTAAGCCATGTAACAAGCTCTGGCACTCAGCCTTCCCCATCAGCCTGCCAGTACCTGGAAGAAACTTTTTCCTCTCTAGTCTCTTGTGTATGCGCCTTCACTTCTCAGCGGTACAAAAAAAAGTATGAAAGGGATCATATATAAAAAGCAAACCAAACAAAACCCAAACAAACCCAGGCCAATACTGAAAGCTTAACTGCTAAGTTATTATCGGCCATAATCTACTCGTGAGGCTATCCACGCTGCCACTTGCCTGTCAAGCAAAAATAACATCTCCTTTAAAACCTACCATTGCACTGTACTGTAGATTCTGCATGAGGGGGAGGTGATTGCAATTGCACTATAAAATATACTTCCCAATTTTTTTAGCTAAACTTTTTTTTAAGTGTACAGCAATTAAAAGAATAAATTAAAGCTCTGTGTTATCTGTATAATGAAAAGAATTAGCACCATCTTTTTGTCTCTCTTCTGCGCCACTCACATGACAAAGACTGGAGAGATGGTACGTAATACTTCAAAGCAATTTTAGCTGATTGAAATAGAGCTGTGATTCTAAATAACCTACAAGAGAACTAACATAGGTAGTCTGAAGACTTTGTACTAAGGCAAATGTCAGTGTTTCAAGTGAGATGCACTTAGCCAGTCATTTCCTGAATTCTTTTTCCTGTTATTTCACATGCTTTAAAAATCTGTTTTCCTGAAGAGTTTATTCCCTCATTCTCCATGGATTTCTTTGCAGTGACTTCATAACAGTCCACTAGCAGGGGCACTGATATCACAATCTGTTGCCAGGGGAATCAATTCAGATGCAAAATGTATCTATCGTGACTTCACTGCAGAAATCAAAGAGGAAGAAATACTCCATCGAAGATGTATCACGTGTTTAGTCATCTGCGTCTTCAGCAACAGGCATGGGGAAAGAAATAACCTGTAGGCTTGCTTATCAGTTAAGACTGGAAGTAGGAAGTAACAAGTTGGGTTCTAGGCTCTCTTCAGTTTCAGACATGTTCAAACTCCCAGCCTCAAGGAAGACACCTCAACCACCAAACCGACAGCTAAGACAATAGCATTCCTCTGCCTCTCCTGAGGAGCTCTGGCCAGTGGATCCTGAGATTTATGGAGAGATTACAAAAGAGTAGGGCAGCGAGGACATGCCCCAGCAAGGGGAAAACTGTCCTCACACCACAGACATACTTTGAAGAAATACACTGTCACTGAAAGACGGCACACTAATGCGTTGTTTTGAGTTCTCGAGCTTGCTCTTGTTATTCTACAACAGGGAACTTGTTGCCCTAAGCCCCTACAGCGCTGGGGCCAACCTGCCTCAGGAGGTGCAGAGGCCTTGGTCAGATTGCACACCTCAGAAACACATGCTCCCAAGCATTTCATCAAACAAGATGGTGGGAAATACACAAGGTGTCCAACAGGCTCCTTTCCTTAGTTCAGCAGCAGCTTACTCATGCTGCACTATTTCTATGAAACATGCTGAGTCTCATTTTTATCCTATTCCAGTAAAACTGTACTTTGGACCATTTTTTCAGTCCACTATCAATCAGCAGGGTTTGAGCCGCACATCTCTCCCATTAAAAGAGCACTTGTGCTGTAATGTTCCCCACCAGCCATGACCTGAATAGAGCTTACCAAAAAACACATCCATCACTACTTAATATTAGAATCATAGGATCGTTAAGGTCAGAAAAGACCCTTAAGATTGACAGGAATAACTTGAAAAATGGTATTGTATGCAAGCCAGAGTGCTTAAATGGACTGCAGGCAGAACCTGATTTCCATGCTTTGTTCTTATGTCTTCAGTAAATGCGTAACAAAAGTAATGCCATCTGGTTACCTCTGAAATCATGGTAGGCTGAAGAGAGGTGATTGCACTCCAGTTTGAAATCAAGCCACGAGAGCCTGTCACTGTTGAGATTCCTCTGCATACATTTTCTGACTTAAGAACCCCAACAACAACAAAGTTATGCCTGAGCACTCCATGTTATTTTAAAACTCTACTGATTTTATTTTTTTCTATTAAATATACTCATGAAAAAGATTTTCATCAACTAGTTAGAGGACAGCAAGTACCTGCACAAAATAGCTTACACCCTTGGGAACACTTTCTTGGACAATCCTGCTCTATATGTCAGGTATTAGAAAAGGTAATAAGAAAATTCTAACAAAAAAAAAAAATAAAAAATTTCTCTATCAGCTGAAGCTTCAGTTCTTCAAATTATGAATCTTAACATGGATGTCTAAAGTTTGGCAAGCAAAAATTCAACCAGAGCTAAAAAGTTATCTGCGGTGTCCAGCCTTGTATGCAGCAAAGCCCAACACTTATTAAACTTCAGATTTTATTCTTTTAATGAAAGTGCACTAAGTGTAGACAAACTGTTAAACACTTAACACTTGGTAAGATACTATGCCACGATCCATTCCAAAAAAAGCAACATTTGTTAATTTTTTATGAAGGTCATGATTTCCTTGCTTCAGTGCTCATGAAAGTAAAATATTAATGTCATGCATAGGAATGAAGCATACCGAAAACCCCCAGAGCTTTGTCAAGACACCCAGCTCCACAGTTTCAGAAGCAGCAACCAGAGCTACTTCAGTAAAGACCATTCTTCCACACTGTGTGGCAGCTAAGCAATGCAGAAAGGCTTTTCAAATATTTGATTAACATCAGTTGCTTCTTGTGTTCATAAGCATGCATGAATCCAGATTCTCAAAAAAATTATCAGGAACATCACTATACTATGCACCTGAAGACAATGAAACACTGTCAAACAGAATTAAGTGCACCAAAAAACCAAACCACTAGACAGCAATGAACACGCTGTGCTCTTGCAGAGAGAATTCAAAATGTAGACTGACAAGAATTTTCCGTTTATCCCCTGCCACATGAAGCATGTGCCCAGATTTAGTTAACACTAGTCTTCTGTAGAGCATAAATTAACTCATGGAACATGGATTAAAAAAAACAAAGAACAACAATTGTTTAAAACTAAAGACTAAGATTTTAGCTTCCAATAACAAATGCAACCATGGATATGGTCAAAAAGGAAAAAAAAAAAAAAAAAAAAAAAAAGGAACTAGCCCGCTTCTAAAATTTCAGTGACACATTCTATATGTATCAACACAAACAGTTCCTACGGCACTTGTTCTCAATGAAGAGAGCAATGGTGTGATAGGAAACAGGCACACCAAAATGCAGTGGGTACAAGAATAACCGGGCACATCAATTGTGGCAGAAAGCACTTCGAGAAACACCAAGCACCACACCAAAGTGGTCCACTGTCAATATCTGCTTCTTCACTTGACGTGTTTCACCTTCCCAAAGGCACACCATCTCATTTTGAAGTCAGCTACCTTCCTTCACAGTGAATCATAGAATCATAGAATCGTTAAGGTTGGAAAAGACCCTTAAGATCATCGAGTCCAACCGTCAACCTATCACTGCCAAGTCCACCTATACCATGTCTTCAAGCACCGTATCTATCCGTTCTTTAAATACCTCCAGGGATGGAGACTCAACCACTTCCCTGGGCAGCCTGTTCCAATGCTTGACCACCCTCTCGGTGAAGAAGTTTTACCTAATGTCTAACCTAAACCTGCCCTGGCGCAGCTTGAGGCCATTTCCTCTCGTCCTATCACTCGTTACTAGGGAGAAGAGACCGACCCCCACCTCGCTACAGCCTCCTTTCAGGTAGTTGTAGAGCGCAATAAGGTCTCCCCTCAGCCTCCTCTTCTCCAGGCTAAACAACCCCAGCTCCCTCAGCCGCTCCTCATAAGACTTGTGCTCTAGACCCTTCACCAGCTTCGTTGCCCTCCTCTGGACGCGCTCCAGCACCTCGATGTCCTTCTTGTAGTGAGGGGCCCAAAACTGAACACAGTACTCGAGGTGTGGCCTCACCAGGGCCGAGTACAGGAGCACTATCACCTCCCTGGTCCTGCTGGCCACACTATTCTTGATACAGGCCAGGATGCCATTGGCCCTCTTGGCCACCTGAGCACACTGCTGGCTCATGTTCAGGCGGCTGTCAACCAACACCCCCAGGTCCTTTTCCGCCAGGCAGCTCTCCAGCCACTCCTCCCCCAGCCTGTAGCGTTGCATGGGGTTGTTGTGACCTAAGTGCAGAACCCGGCACTGAGCCTTGTTGAATCTCATGCAGTTGGCCCTGGCCCATTGGTCCAGCCTGTCCAGGTCCCTCTGTAGGACCTTCCTACCCTCCAGCAGATCGACACTTCCACCCAACTTGGTGTCATCTGCAAGCTTACTGAGGGTAGCCAGGCTTCAAACTCCAGCAGCACACTGCCCATCATATAACTTTTTCCAATATGCCTGGAGGGTACCAGGATCAGCAGGTAGGGCAGAGGGCTACAGTGATTATGTAGTCTAGTCTAACACCATTAGGCAAAATTAAGGCTTACCCATCACTAAATGGATTGGATTGCTTCATTTGAACTGAAATACAAGCGTGTATATATCCCTGTGTGTGGAAAAGCACAAGATGCGGGACCTGACAGTTCTCTACCACAAACAGAATTTTTGAAAGTGTTCCATAATGCAAAATTATCCACTACCTCTTACAGATTTGAGCTGTAGCTCAGCCCAAAGAGCAGCGTGGAACAATTGCTGTATTCCTTTGGACACATTCAAACTGATGTAGAAGTGGCAGGGACGATCTGCTGTATGATCTCCCACAATCCAGCAGAAGCATTAGTTCAGCAAAACCAACAAAACATAGTATCATATGGACCTTAGACTCATTTTCTACAGAAACAAGGCCAGCAACATCTTCCCAGACACCCTCACTCCCCACACCTCAACACCCTCAGATTCTCTTAAGTCCCTAAAATGCTATAGAATGTTTTCTGCTTCCTCCTATGTCCATAATTGTCCTTTATAATGGCTCCAACTTCATCAGTGTCCCTTGCGTAACCTTTCTGGCCCAGCAGGTGGGCAAGAGAGCATATTCTGTGGATAATCTTAAACTACCTGCCTACTGACAGGCCAGCAGGCCAGCCAGTAGATAATGGGCAAATTGTGTCTGACTTTCCCTACCAGAACCAGCTAAGTACCTGGTGAGCACACATAAAAATTATTTTCACATAAGATGTCTGGGCTCATTACCTTTGAAGTCACTAGTCTCCTGTCACATTTATGAGACAGACTACATTCACTTCAACAGACCTGAAGGATGCAAAAGCCTCAGGAAATATGTAAAACAATTTCCAGGACAGAAACAAAGGACTTAAAGGAAGTTCCTGGCTCCTAACACTGAAGTTACATTCATAAACTTAGCAGGCTTCCTTTCAAAAGAAGTCATGTATTTTTCCAGCTACTCAAGTTTGGAAAGTAATTTCAGAACATCATCATTACTCCCATGAATAAAAATTTTATCTTGATTTACTACCTTTACTTGCAGTTAGATCTTCCTCTTCTACACCCAACTTGATTTCAACCGTTTCTCCTTGTTATTGGTGCATAGGTGCAGGATGACATACATGAAATGAAAATTAATTTAATAGTAGAAACTTCCTCTCTTTCCTTAAAGGAAAATTATACCAGATGCTTTGCAAGATTATTAACTATCTCTAACCCTCTCTCTCTTCTATTTCCCTGTCCCCTGTGAAATCTCCACATACTGTTTATAACGTGGCACCATAGCAAGACTGACTCAGGGCCACACTCATATTCTAAGCACAGGGAATTCAGCAGACATGGTGTTTACCTTTGCTAAGATAACAGACCATATTAACTGGCAGAATCCACCACTGGTTAAACCAAAAGTTAAATTTATTTCATTTTCTATTTACCTCCAAGTCTTTAATTAAAGTCTTTCATTATTCTCTCCTTGAAAATTTGCTCAGAGATCTATTCGCTTTAAAGCCTTCCACATCACAGAGGTTATACTAAGGCCTTTATTTACTTGGAGTATTCCTTTCTCTTTTACAAAGAGGTCCTACACTTGCTATTCTTCTGAAAGTGGGGTTAGTCCTGCTAACTCCTTGCAGTTTTCTCTCCAGCACAAAGACTGAAGACAAAGTCCATGTTTTATTTTCACCTTGATTACAAGTACCTCTCATTTCTACACGTTCACCTGCCAGAAAAGAGCTTTATACAGTAGAGACAGTCCATTACTTTGGTGGGAACAGGGGGATGACTTGACATAATTCAGAATAAAGAGATTAAAAATAGAAGTGTGTCTTCTGGGAAGCTCACATATCAGAACATTGCAATATTTTCACATTGTCAATTTGTTAACTTCTGGAAAAAAAAAAGTGTACAGAAGTGATGCAGAATACATAAAGTATACTTACAATTTCAAATAATGCATAAGCATCATCTTTAGTCATTCTCTCTCTTTAAAATGACAAAAGGCTGAATAAACAATGCAAAGCCTGCTCAGGCAGAAGCAAGCTGAGCGTAGTGTTAGCCTAAGGAATACTTCTGAACATTCAACATTCAAAAAAGCAAGCACATCTGCTGTGATAATGCTGAGGGGTTTTTGTGTTTGGAAATGAGCTGTTGAATTGAGGACACTTTGTACCTTTGTTAACATGACTGTCTCTTAAATCTTATTGCTATTGTGAAGATAATGACAACAGATAGACCTGTCTTCCCCAGGAGGAAAAGACATTTCAGAGAATGACGCAATTTTATCAAAAAAGTCTCAGAGCACGCAGAACTGAATCTTCCCAGTATGTTAATCACAGCACTGGATGGTACCAAGCACAACCCTTCTAAAATTAAAGCTTCCCCAAATTTAGAACAGAATAATTGCTACACGCAATAAAGATATTGCTTCGTGTGTGGCTAGTAATGGCAAGTTCACTGCCCCTTATAGGGAAATTTCAAAAACTCAACTCAAATACAATAATTCTGTGCCAATTCTAACTCTGTAGCATTAAAACACACTGATACGATGATTCAGTGTATTAAGACATAAGACTGTTCAAAATCATCTTGGAATGAGAATTTATTCCCATTTCCAATTCACTAACCCTACTTTAATAAATGTATGTATTTATCAGTCCATCAGCCTGTTGGTCACCAAAACAGCAACATCATAAGCAACATATTTGGCCCTACATAGAAACATACAGTGATAAGTTTTAAACAAGTATTCAGACACAGCTATTAAAACTTTGTCTCACTAAACCATGAGGAGTTCACACCCCTAAAATTAGCAAGCTTCACTGGATGTAACCAGAGACAAAAGTTTCTTCTTAAAAATAGAAATTAAAGACTCTATTGCAATGTGCAAGGGATATTAATACTACGAATTTAACTCTATGTGACATTTTAAGGCTATCTTATCAGGCAGTCTACTTATTAATTGTAGCCCTTTATTTTCCTACAATCAGACATAAATGTTGCCAAAAAACCCCCCAAACCCTCAAACCCAAAACAGTATGAGGGTTCTGTTTTACACATAAAATTACTTTTTCCACTTTTAAATATGCAAATTCTAACCCAAGTCCTCAGTTAAGACTTCAGTTTCCGCATTAACAACTTCACTACATGTTAATTCAATCAGCATCTGTAATAATGGTATAAGGCTGAACAACCTTTGTTTTCTCATTGCTAGAGAAAGACAAAGTGAGGGAAAGTGGCAGGATAAGCTATGTGTCTGCAGGAACAGGGACCAGTGCTGCAACTCCCTACACACTGTCGGTCACAAGCAAGCAGGCACAAATATTAACTACACAGTTACACTTGAGGAGTGATGAGCATCAGACCCAGATTTCCTTAACCCAGACACTGATTTGAGCCTGTAGGTAAAGGGCAGAAATTTCTGCTTTCCCCCAGCTCCCTCCTTTCCCCCATTCTCTTCAAAATGTCCATTCAGGAATAGCAAAAGCAATTACATACTGAAGATTATGGGGCACATTCTGAAAAAAAGACGTTACAGTTTTGGGAATTCACTGACAGATCATGCTGAAGAAGCACTTAAAAGGGAAACTAATGCATTCTTACTCTGAAAATTGGAATAGAGGAAATTAGTAGATCATCATAAAGGAATTAGGAGGATATCATCTGTCTCTGGAAGGCCAGGGTTTATGCAAGTTAAGTTATGTATTTTCTCAGGCACCCTCTAGTTCGGACCTCTGTTGGAGCCATTGAATACAAATTCTATACATGCTTTAATACAACAGCAGTGCTCCAAGACAGTCTTTCCACCTCAAACTTCAGCCTTCTTCGCCCTTCTACCCTTGCCACTGTGCTATACAGGTTCCTTTTTCAGCCACGCCTGTCTTACCAAATGAACGTGACAGCACTAATACTTGCCAGTGTCTGGGCATAAAGTAGTCTCATATAAACAACATGTAAGAGTGATATTGAAAACTTACCACACAGCACTTCTTGCCAAGATGTGAAGGCCCGCTGCATATGCTCAAACACCCTACCACTTTACATCCCGGTCTTAAAAAACTAGATTCCTGCTCCTTAGGGAGGATTCATTTTAATTGGCAGAACCTGCCAAAAAGGTTAAGGTAGACTGAGGTCTGACAGGCACATGAGGAATAATAAACTGTCTAATATGTTCTATCATTACATCTTTTGCTGTAGGTTAGGCAAGGCCAAGGTGAACTCCTTAAAGCAACAGAAAAAAGTACTGAAAAAAATAGCTTACAGCAAACCCAAAGTAGTACTGTATATACACAAAGAAACAAGCTCAATCACACTTTCCAGTTCCATGTTCTAAAAATTCCTACAGAAATTTCTGCCTTGTGCTTTTTAAAAACCAAGTTCAGAATTTCTGAACCTTGTGATGCCTACCTTGCTGAAAGAATGATTTGGGGTTTTTTTTTGCATCAGCAACACCTATAACAAGACAACAACACAAATACTTTACACTGTGGCTGTGTTCTCCCAGTTCCTATCACTAAAAGCTTGTCTCTTTCTGTTTACTTACTGACATGCTATAAGTTCATAAATGCCTGTTTTCATTAATGAAATTATTACAGATAACATCTGCAGAAACCCTAATCCTGCACCACTGAAATTACCCAGCGTTGCTGCTGATTTACCCAATCTCATCTGCCTGCAGCCTCAAGTCTCCCACAAGACAACACACGGAAGTCAGTACCAGTCTAATTCCAATTCAATGCACTACTAACAACGTGCAAAACACTGCGAAACTTAACATTATCAGAAGCACATGCTGCTACCAGAAGTAGCAAGAGCTCTACAGATTTACAGAAGCAATCTTCTACTTTCTTGCAGTAACGATAAGGTAAACTTAAGATTACTCTCCTTCTGTCCAAGTCATACATTGGTATTTTTTCACCTTTCTTCCTTTATAAAAAAAAGCAACCCTTCCACAATTTAATTCTGGCTTAACTACACAGAGAAAAATAATGCATTTCTGTACAGTACTCACAGCAGGAGCACTCTATAATAATCACAATTGAGCCAAAACAGAGAGAAGAGGGGAAAGGAAAGGTAACATCCCGTACTGCCAAATTTCTGAGCAGACACCAATGGTTGCTATGCATAATGGCAAAGCTGGCAGAAGACAGATATTTAAAAAAAAATTTTCCTAAAAGAGTACAGTTACGCATAAGTGAAATGACGATTCAGTAATATTATGAATGCATAGTGCAAGAGGGAGAGCCAGAAAAGCCTTTTGCTTGTCTGCCTAATAAAAGGAACTTGAAGTCCTACTCAAGAATAAAGTTGATTTGGCACAGATGCCTAGATATTCAGTAAATACATCTAGTTCTAAAAAGCATGAAAAATGGTGAAACTTGCATCTTTTCTGCAGTGCCTGCAATATCCACTGCTACACAGCTATTTAGAGTGGATTTAGTCTCACCCAGCTTCAGATGCTTACCTGTATGTGATTTAGTTTAAGCTTCTAAGCTTCTACCAAATCAACAGAGATCAGACAGATCACTTAAAAGAGCTGTACCCCTCTCAGCTACAGATAGTGCCCTACACAGCTACCGTAAGAGCACATGCCCAATTTCAAACAGTTACACAAGACTTACACAATTTTGGGGGGGGAAGAAGCACCTATGGCAGATAGTCTTAAAATCTGCCTGATGGAAAGCAGGAATGTGCCTCCACTGCATATTTTTGGATCTCCACAAAAAAGTTTTGGTTTTCATTTTTTTTTTGTTTGTTTGGTTGGTTTTTTTTTAAAGTCCATCCCGATGGCTAATGATCCTGAAATATGTGTCCTTCACAGTATTTATCCCCTCCCCTGTGCACATTGGGAGCAATTATATTCTCTTCAGAGAGGTTAAATGACTCCCATCGTTACACAAAGGCTGAGAGATGCCACAGTAGCCTGAACCCATGTCACCAGAGCCTTAGGCTAACATTGTCACTACCGCTCTAGACTTCATTTCAAAACATAGATACTCTTCAAGCAAATCACTGAACTTCAGCCTTCTCTGCCATTAACTGCCAGACCGCATAATGGCACAGAGCACACAAAGATTATTCTAGCTGACTCTCTCAAGTCCAAACAAGAATAACTGAAACAAGGGCTTAGCTATTTGTTTCAAAACACCACAAGTGGGTGTATCTTCATTGCAAGAGTACTTCTTCAAAATTAAAGAGCAGTTTGCATACATGCTACAGTGTAATGTATGTATTCACTAGTAAATGAGAAATCCCACCTAAAGTATGCATGAAAAGTGGCAACATAGGTCAAAACACTTTGTGAACGAACAATTTGTAAGCTACTGCACTCAAAGCCCAGCTTCCCAAACCTAAAAGAATATCATAGCTTCTGGCATCAACAAAAGCTTGACACCAAGTTTTATGAATGTAACTAGAGATTTCACTTGATCACTTTCAGATCAAGGTTTGTCAGTTCATGTCTTATTCATTCTCCTGAATATTTACCTGCAATCCAATACTTTCCAGTTCCTTGGTAAAGAGGGAGACAAAGAGTTCCTTGGAGGCAAAAAAAAATGCACAGAAAAGAAAGGTGCATTGTTTTTCTATGCTAAATTTATATTGCAAGACACAATGATGCCCCTCAGGTAGAAATCCATGGGAAGCCAGTTTCATAAATATCAGGAACAGAAGATTTGCTCAATAGGATCTCTCTGTGCACTGGAGAGAGAATACCATAGGAGTTAACACTGGAAAGACACAATGGAATCACCTGATGACGGCACACCTCCTTTACCAGCAGCAGTAAGCATCTAGCTCTGTTACAGACAGTAATGCTCCTTGGTGCTTCCCAAGACAAATTACTTAGGACCACATCCATACAGCTTATGGGAATGAAACATGCAAGGGCCAACGCGGACAGGCTCAGAATTTCTTCATATACCTACTAGCAAACGGAGGAGAAACTCTCACTGATGGTCAAAGATCTTCTCATTGTCTTCACTCTTCTCCTTTTCTTAAATCTTCCTCAGGTCTTGTTAAGAAATGCTTTCACACGCTCTCATCCCGCAGCCTTCCCAAGCCTCTGGTACAAAGGTCTACCAAATCCAATCCACTTGGACAGGACAGAAGGAGCATAATACCTGTACAGATCACAGGCCCTCATCAGGGCCAGCAGCACCTGCCTGTGATGATGCTGTGTATCAGAAGGGCCTGAGTGTCACCCATTGCATCAATTCGTGTGTGAAGAAAGGGTTCCACTGTAGAGACCTTCACAAAAAGCTGAGCAGGACAACAACTTAAAGAGTATGGCAAACTCACTGTCAACCTTCTGGACACATTTTAGCACAACAGGAGCCTGGCAGCTACTGAATCAGTCTGCTGCCATTTACTACCTGGCTTTAAAAGAGACTCCTAAGAATATCCCTTTAACTCTTACCTTAGGAGCAGGCTGTCATCCTTCTTTTGTTCATCAAAACTGAAATTGTGTAGTTTGCTCCAAAAAAGGACTGGTTACATGTGACAAGATGTAACCAGATTTCTTCCTTAAGAAATGGGGGAGGGGAAATGAACAAACATAACTACTTTTTCTGGACATAGAGGGAAGGGGAAGAGTAAGAAAGAAATCAGAAACCTGATGATGTGAAGAGATACTTTGCTGATCTGGCAACAAATATGAGGGACAACCATGACACAGAATTGCATTATTCCTGCCAAAGCTTCTAGTAAAACAAAAGATTCCTAACACGGTAAGACCCACACATCACCATATAATGCACATGCATCAGTAACTGGAGTAATACCAAGTACTGAAGCATTTTATTTTATTTTCAAGTCATCTGCATGGAGTCAAGAAGGGAAACAAGAAAATTACACCTGACCTCTGGCATAAATTTTTTGCCTGATTCTAGCCAAATCCAATTTTTCACACTTGCTTCAATACATCGCAGATAGTTCTTAGTGGTTTAAGTACAAACAAAAAAAAAAAAAAGAAAGGCAGATATATAACTCGGTAAGTTTAGTCAAGTTTATTTTACCAGACCAAAGGGAATCCAAAGGCATGTGCTACAGGATGCATCCTTTTCATAACCCAATGTATCAGAACATTATTGGTAAACAGTAGAATTGAGGCAGGTATGAGAAAAAAGGGTTCCAGAAGTTTACGTTTAACAAAGCTTTCCTTCGACAAAATGCCTTAACAAAAAGACTTATCAAAGGAGCAATATGCATTTCTTGCTTAACATTTTTACTGTATTAGTCACTCTCACACTAACAATATTTTATTACCTTTTCTTCCTTTGCTTTTTTTTAATGTGTGTCCTGCTCCCAACACCAAGAAGCACCTCTGTCATTTCCTGGCTACTATAATTTTCAGATCTGAACTCATGTTTCTTCTAGACTTACATAAGATAATGATAATTTATTATTTTATAATAATAAAATAATTATAATATATTTACACTGGTATGACACTCTTGACAGTGATAATTCAGTGTCCACATACAGCACAAATATCGAAGTGTGGACTCAAAGGCTCCAGACCAGTACATTCAAAATTTACTGCAGATGAAATTCTGTCTCACAGCATCTACAACATCTAGACACTTCTCTTATTAAAACAAACAAACAAACAAAAGGTGAAAGAGAGACAAAGTGGGAGTGCCTCCATTCCGGGCAGGGCATGTGAAATCCCATCTCTAGTCCTCTTTCCATCATGTGTCCCTACTATCTTTGCTATTGCCCTGACCGTGCCCAAAAGCTGCTGACAGCTGCCCACACCGCCACACACTTCCCCTGCCCCTCAGCCCTAGGCCAGGGAGTGAGAAAACTTGGCACTGGGAGGGATGCAGAATCTGTAAGCACAATATGACCACAGTGGGGCTGAAGGAGCCCCATGCTAGGGTGCTGTTAATGGACTTGATACAAGATAGCTCCAAGCAGCTGTGAATGAGTGCACAGTCAAAAGTCTTCTTTGGACCTCCTTAAGTAAGGAGAGTTCCTCACACCTGATCTACGCAACTCTTACTCAACAAGATCCGTTCATTTAGTTTTTCTAACACTAATTGTCTCTTTGAGACTAGTACTGAGTTGGATCCCACTTGGTTCCAAAGCTTCCACCTTTCCTTGCAGCTGTCTGCAGCCTTCAACCAAAGCTTCTTCTCTACTGTAATCCAAAACACAAGTCAATGACCACTACAGTCCAACAAACAGCCACCTCCTGTTATTTATCGCCTAGGAAGTGAGGGCGAAGCAGCGAATCTTCGGAAGTCCTTAGCACGCTTACAGTACAGTACGCTACTAAGCTGTACTGCCCTGAATTAGAAAAATGTTAAGAGTCAATTCTAATTGGCCTGTCAGTTTGATCTTTGGGCGTCACTCACCTGTACAGACATGCTGGTATAAAGCAGCACATTTTCTGCATGTTTATATCATTTTGCATTTGAACAATGAGCACTAACTTAATTGTCATTTCTGTATTACATGTACCGGAATAACTTGGAATAAAAGGAGGAGTGAATGCTGTAAAACCAGACAAACTTGCTGCATCAACTTACCCTAACAAGGCTTCTCTTCCTGTCACAGTAATTCTCGTAGCGTAGCACTAAAAGCCCGCTTAGAAATTCACTTAGACTTAAAAACTAATAATCTACAGACCCCAAAGCACCGACTTCTCACATTTCCTGTAAGCTATGTTACTTGCTTTTTTGGTGGTGGTAAGCAATATCAGTTTTTTCTTAAGAATGGAGAACTTACACTTTCACCAGCTCTGCCCAACGCTTTGTCTCACCTTATAAATCAACACCTCCTGGGCATATAAACTGAATCCAGAGCATTGCAGTCTTCCCTGTCTTCAAAACACCAACTTCCACCATAATGCTTCATCTTCAACTGAAAAGCCTTGCTTTAAACACAGGATTAGCAAGTCAACAGAGAAAAAAAAAAAATCTCATTTAATGCTTGAGGAGCCAATGGTGTACTATCTTGTAAATGCAAGTAGCCTTTTTGAAAGCCATAGTCCTATTAACTTTAAGAAAAATCACATGACGCAGATAATCAGAGTGTTTAATTGTTGCAATCTTTAGATATGTACACACACCGGCTGTTCTTTTCGTCACAACCCTTGCCAGGAAACTAAACAGGTTTCCATACCTTTTTAGCCAAACCCACTACAAAAGCATTTATTTACAAAACAAAAACAAAGATGAAAACCCACCTACACCATTCTGGTTTAAGCTAGATGAGACTATAATACAAACTGGAAGTAGCGTCTACCATCCTGTAAAGAACACTTAATATGTAGAGAATTTTCTATAAGTCTGTTCTAATTCATCTCGGATTGGTTCCATAGGCCACTGATGCCAATCAAAAGTTTCCAATGGATTCAGCACTATTTGGATCACATTTTTATTTTAACTCAATAGCACAGTGTTAATTCTTTGCATCCCCACACAACTTCTTCATCCACAGTTACTAAAACAAAAGTTTACAAAGGAAGGTAATTGTTACTACACTGTACACAGATAGGTAAACCAAGGAAAAGGTGCCTACTATAATAAAGGTTAACCAAAAAGTATTTAGAATTGATGCCAAATGTTTTATATCAAAGGCTCACTAAAGTACACCATAGTCTCAGTGTCCAATACAGAGGTAACTAAGAAAATATTAGTAGCAGTGGTTTCTGTAACTTCTGCCGTCTGGAACTTTATCCAGTCGCAACACCTAAACAAAACAATAATGAAATGGGCCGGCTCTCAATATTATTAAGCTTTTCTGGAATTTTTTGGGGACAAGGAAAAAAAAGCCTCATTTCAGCTTTCTACAATAACAGCATCACAGCTCACAATTTGTAGATATTCTTTATACCTCAGCCAGTAGAGACATCCCTCCACTCTCATCCTTGTCCCTAAATTAAAGCTTAGATTATGTACAATGATATAAAAAAAAACCACCTTAGAGGAGTTCTCACTTGCTGAGTGTCTGAAAAAGGTTAGCTGCGCAGCTACAAGCCATCCTGGTTGCATACCAGGTCCCATATGTCAAGGCTTTGTAACAGCAGTTTATTTTTGGCTTTGCATATTAATCCTCCATTCTTCTTTCAGACTAAGGGAAAAGCAGAAAATTATTTATCAATAGTAAAGATATTTGCAACCCTCATTAGCAATAGCACAAATGCTCTTTAACCACGTTTCTCTATCTGGATACATAAATGAAAAGCGAGGATTACGTTCCACCATTCCCCAACGCTACACAGAAACTCATCTCCCACACAGGTCTCTACCAAAACCACACTCACTGTGGGGGTGAAGATGAAAGCTGCACACTTGCTAACGTGCCAAAACAACTAAAACTGGACAACGGGCAGTGGCAATCCTTTTAGCCTGGACAATGCTAGATGTCAAATCCAGCCAAAACCTTAAAGGCTCAGCCTCTATGCAGACATTGTGCCAGGTGGTGCATAGTTAAAGCCTTACCTATGGAGGTGACGACATTAAGGAAGCCAGGGATCTAGAGCTGTTGGCATCCCCCTACATCACCATTGGCAACCTGACAGAAGGACAATTACATATCCTTCAAAAAGAAAGCAAACCAGAAGGTTGGTGATTTTCCCTTTTTTTTTTTAAATATACCTGACATTTAAAAAGGCAATAACAGATACCCCAGTCCTGCAAGCAATACCATCCACTGCAATAAGGATGAATCAAAAGCAGAGCAAAGGAAAGGAGACGCTGTACATTCTTCGGAGACATAAATTTTCCAGGTGGAGACCAAGAACTATGCAAGTTCTAAGTATAAAACCTCCAAACCTAAAAATCAGCTTAAACCTTGAAAAGAACATGCATCCCCACTTCTACTTACTGCTTAAAACCGTCGTCTTGGGTTGGAAGGGAGAAGATGGGTTGGGTGAAAATACAACCTTTACGGCTTATAACTCTACCAAAGAGGTTCACCTTGCAGGATCAGGGGAGCACAGCAACACTATACTAAGCTGTACCGCAACAATTTCCCCCCTTTTTTTGTTTGACAACAATAAATTACACCTAACGTTGATGTTTAACTTTTAGATGTATTTAATCCTAAAACTCAAAGTATACCAAAAAAAGATACCAGCTTTGTAAACTTCCTAACATTCCTTTCTAGCACTAGCAAAAGAATTAAGAAGTTACAGTTTTCCAAACAGTTCTACAATGACAAAATAATCAAAACATGATTACTCTTTTACATGAACAAACCAGACTTTTCTTCAGTTCTAACCAGCTAATCTGTCTTTTTGGGTTCACATTATAATTGTGGCTTCCCTCTCTTATTCCCGATACTCCTGCATCACGCGGCCTACTCTTTAACAGGTTTCACACATTTCTAGATACACTGTGGATTTAAAACCAATGCTTGGAGGTCTTAACAATATTCTGTCTCATCAAATTATTTTCATCTCGTGTCAAAACACAGGGGAACTGTGGGAAAAGTGTGCAGAAGTTCTTTGAGCACAGATATCTAGAGGTTTGGTTACAAGTCACAAAAGCCCGGAACAAGCATTTCTTCTACAGCGATCTTTGCATTTAAAGGAACACCAGGAGATTAAATCTCCCTTTCCCCTAAAACTGTTGGTGGGGTGGTTTTTTGTTTTGGTTGGGTTTTTTTGTTTGTTTGGTTTGTTTGTTTTGGGTGTTTTTTTGGTAAACATTTTTAATCCTTGTAGGTCCCTTTATGTTATTTCCTCTAAACGTACTAAAGATTTTAAGAAATAAAGGGAATCCAAGGACAGATGATGAAAGTGATTAGAGGCTTAGAAAGACTTCCATATGAGGAGAGATTATTAAAAAGACTGCCTCGCTTATAAACAAGATGAATGCGAGGGACCATAAGAGAGACATGAAAAATGAGAAGAGACATTCCACAGAATGATTTTTCATCACTAGAAAGCAAGTAATTTCTGTATTTTTTTTTAACGTAAGCCTTTTTTGTGTGTGTGTGTGATTATGTAAGAATCAGTTCATCCACAAAACACTGATTCTATTGCTAGTCTCACTACGGCTGAAAGCAAAAGAAGATTGAAATTAAGATTCTCTATTTCTTAATAAATAAACCACAACTGTTCCAGGTAAGTTTGTTTTTTGTTTTTGTTTTTAAATAAAGGAAGAATTCTTACCAGTTCAAATATAAGTCTACCACTAATAAGAGAAAGTTCTGAATAGGCTCCAATGTGCAAGAAACTATGTAGTTTGGACTTCCTGCATCTCTCTCTCAAGCATCTGGTACTTGTTAAAAGCAGGACATATCACTGCATAGACTTCTGATGGGATGCAATAAAGGAACTCACATGTTTTAGTTGTACTAGAAAAGGATTTTTCTCCTTCAAAGCCATATGTATAAGTTTATAACGGTGATGAAACGTGGAGGATTGTTGCACTGTAAGCGGTAAGAGATCAAGAGTGAAGACCAATGCCCTGATCAGCAGCAAAAAAATTGTGTACACAGGTTTCTGAGGTCTAAATAGGACAATGTGGTGAGCATTCAGAGATGACAGCTTTAACAGAGCCTTGAAAGGCTGTCCTGACACAATGCTCTAGAAGCAAAAGTCAACACAATGAGGGATAAGTTAGCATAGCCAAGCTAGTTTGTGCATCAGGAATATTACTAGTGCAATTGCATAGACCTCTACATGGACTTACTAGCTAAGAAGCATGGTGTAGCCAGAATCTGAGCTCCTCTGGTCTTCCACAGTACTCACTTAAAAAACAAGTCCCTTAAGAAAGCACCATGACACCCTTTAGCTGTCCTGCAAGCTACATTCCAGCAAGAACAGTACTTGGTGCATGACAACTAAAAATTCAACCCTGCGTCCCAAATCTTGTCCTACTTCATGGCTTAGGTCCTGATTTTGAAAGATTTTGATTAGTTTTTGAAATGTTGCAGGAATTGACTAGTAGTGGATGTGAAGCACAGTGAAGCATAACATGACTGTAAATCTATACCCACCGAATAATACCAAAACTGTAAGGCACTGATACCATTAGGCTATGAGCAATAGTAGTTTTATGACCCACTCTGTGCTGCCATGCACAGCGTAGCTTGGCTCTCCTGTGATTCGTCCAAGGAAGAGAACAGGAATCCAGCCTCTCCCTCAAAATACTCGGCCTCCTTAGGCAACAATGACTCCCCCCATTTTAAGAATGACTCAGCTGGTCTTCTTTAAAGTGTTTTCTCTCTTTCAGGCACTGGGAACTTTACAAAAAATGTGACATATGGTTTATTGGAGAGTTGTTAGCAGAGCCCAGGATATCTTATACTTCAAATGGCCTCCAAGAAGAAGATATTGAAGAGACCTGTTGCCTTACACTGAAGGAGCTTTTTAGCTACAGCAGGAATTTGAAAATCCCTTTCCCCTCAGATTCTACCATTTACAAACTCAGAAGACTATATTCACAGTAAGTGGTTCTAGCACTTCTGCAAACTGAATTTGGTGATGCCTTCCTATCATATATACAGCTGCAATTTTGGAACAGTCTTCGTGCCTGTCCACAGAGAAGTCTACACTTTCTCATAAAAAAAAAACAAACCCTTAGATGAGCTTGAAAGACACAGGCAGTAACCTACAGGGATGGAGAAGCCCTTCAAAACCTGCCCACCCAAAAACTGGACTCAGTAGCCTATGCTATACAGGCTATGAGATCCAACAACTATTTTGACACCTCTCTTTCCCCCAGGCTTTATTAAATGTATCTCACCCTACTTACTATACACTGTCCCTATCTTGCTGACAAAACCAACTCCAAGACTTTCTTCACACCAGCAAGTCCCCCTGGTTTGTCCAGGTTCTCTGAGCATCCTCCCATCAGCTCTGTATTGCTGTGTTCATGCTCTGTGTTGCTTTTCTCCATGAATGTTTGAGAATGGCAGCTTTAACTCCAGCTGCTCTGATGCTTTTTATTCAGTCTCTAAAAGAAAAACAGCATCCTGCTTTCTTGCTTCTTTCCTACATAATACCATCAGTTGTTGCTGTTCCAGCTTCTGACCATTTCCATCCCCCCAGTAAGAGGAATGTTGAAGTTATCCAGGCAATTTACCCAGGAAAAATTCCTATTTGCCCAGAATAAGCACAAATAGATTTAATACAAGCTCTTACCATGATCTGGAACATACAACCTACTGCTACCACCTCTAGCAATTATATAAGTTCTGTGATACCTGACACAACTTGTAAAGTCCAAACCCTGGAGCAATGTAATTACACACAACTCTACAAACTCATTAGAGTTCTATTTCCAGTTCTCATGGTTGCAAGAAGGGAAGGAGAGGCTAATCCTGATGAAAAGAAACCCAAAATCAGATAAAAGCCCAATGCTTTCATAAAATTGTCTTAAGCATGGAGGTTTTTTTATTTTTCAATACATAAGTACAACGCACAACACAATGTTAGCCATGATACTTTATGCTTTTAAGTAGATCAGCTAGACTATAGAGCGGAGGCTTCAGGTTTAACTCTTTAACATACCAAAAATCATCCTTGAAGGTATGCAACTTTCTTCCATAGCCACAGTAAGCTAGGTAGCGCATTATTCTTACAGCAAGAACAATGAAGAAAAATGACTTAGTTCAACTTGAAAAAAAAAAAAAAAAACAAACCCAAAGGAAATACATAAAATTTTTAACTGGGTTATGACTAGCACGTACACCCGGATTATGGTATGAAGAGCATTGTAGACCCCAGTAGTAAAGGTACAGTGTATAGGGTTACCTATTTTTAAAACATGCCATTATGCAGCAACAATCTGAAGCACATCATCTCCTTTCTAGCACTGTCAATTCATGGGCTGGAGAGATGGAAAGAATGGCTAACATGCAGTACGGGAAAAACAAAACAAAACAAAAACAACCCCAACAATCCTCTCCCCCCAAAAAACAGTCTTCCTTCACAAATAACTAATCCCTACACTTCAAACTGTAAAGCTCATTTATTGACATATGCAGGATCTCATCTTGGCACAGAAAATAGAATTTCTGCTGATATCCCAAGTCAGCTAGAGCAACCTTCTTTTTCTTCACATCTTTCTGCAGTGCACGGGAAGAAAGAGCTATTTATTTTACACCTGTTTGAGCTGAGCATCTAGGTAAGAATTTGAAATCTGTGCATAAACTAGAGAGCCAAATACCTTCATCAGCGTGACATCCACCACAAAGGCTACTAAATATATGAAAGGATCACAAGCATTGCCCATACATAGTTATCATACATCGTACAAACAAACCATCAAAATAGTAAGATCAAGAAAGATG
Organism: Nipponia nippon; assembly: GCF_047370975.1. Classification (NCBI taxonomy): domain Eukaryota; kingdom Metazoa; phylum Chordata; class Aves; order Pelecaniformes; family Threskiornithidae; genus Nipponia; species Nipponia nippon. The sequence goes on from NW_028262347.1 coordinate 51,099,073, forward strand.
AACTTGCCAGCAGACCACAAGAAAAACTATCCCATAACGCCATACTCATGGATATACAGTATATTCTTACTTTATCGCTAGCACACACAGACACACCTTTTCTGTCCGTCTCCTTCCCTGCCACAACCCTCTTGTAAGTAACTTCAGGAAGGGAACTGTAATCATTCTCAGCTGCTAGATACAATCACCCGACCCACAGTTTATTAAACAGAGACCTTGAGAAACAGGACCAAAACCAGATATCCACCGGTGTGATCTAGACACAGAGTCACTTCATTAAATCATCAGCGCTGTTGACTTTGGTGAGTAAGGTTTCTATTACTCTCGCCTCCAACTAGTTTCTATTGCGGATCTATCTCGAACATCGGTTTCTGTTATGTCAACAACCAGTTTAATTTCATTTTCTTGTACCATAGAGTATTTAAAGTAGGAATATGAAAGAAAGAAAAAAAAAAAAAAAGGCACAAATAAAAAACTTCCCTTAGACCGACAACGCAGCAAACGCGGAGACCTCTTGGGGAACAGGTTGGTAGTTGCCTTTCAGAGCTCGGCACCCAGCCCCATCACCCTCGCTTCCCCGGGCCGTCTGCTTCCAAGGGTGGCTCCGACAGCCCTTTCCGTGCCCTCACACGCCTTACCCGCGCCTTGCAACGCCGGTGCCGCTCCGGGTCCGAGTACGTCCTATCCACGGCCAGCGCCGTGTCGCTGCCCGGCATGCTGCCTCACCGCCGCCGCCTCCCCCTCAGCGGTGCCCGCCAAGAGCCCGCGCACAGGTAAGGGTCCCGCCAACGGCCGCCCAACCGCCAGCCCAACGGCCGCGGCACTGAGGGGGCTCGCAGCTGCCACCGCGGTGCGGGAGGGCCGGGCACGCCCTCCGGGCGTGCCCGGCCCTCCCGCACCGCGGCGGCAGCCGCTCCGCTTCTCCTCAGCCGGCACACCCGCATTAACCCCTCAGCGCTCCGGCTCCCGCCGCAAAGGGGGCGTCGTGGCGCCTAACGGTCGGGTGGTGAGGGAGTCGGGGCTGTGGTGTTTTCCCCCCGCCTTCGAAAAAGGGAGGACGCCTGAGGGGAAAAGAGAGTGGGAGCGAGCTTTAGCCAGAGGGAGTAGGCCATAAATTGCCTTTCTTTCTTTCTTTTTTTTTTTTTTTAAATTTTGAAGCTGGGGCAAGGATGATCTCCCAGAGGTATGGCTGGACAGAGGGGTGACAGTCCCATTCCTCCTGCAGACAGCCGCTGGTTTGGTTCAGCTCCAGCTCTTGGAGGGAGTTACCATCAAGCATCCGTCTCAACTGCTGTTAAAAGAAATCTAGACCCTCTGGCTACAGTGAAACCTCACAAAACATAACAGATCCTAGAAGTTCAGAAGTCCAGAGAGGAAAGAAAGGAAGAAACCAGAAGTATTAAGTATGTTGTCATTTTAGGGCAGACTCACTTGTAAGGTTTAGGCTGTTTGTGGTAGCATAAGGCAGCCTAGACACAGCTGAGTGCTGCTGCTGGAAAGCCCTTGGTACCTAGAGGTTTCCACAATAAACATGTTATAAAAATCCTGTCAAACCAACTAAGTAATCAGAGTCTGCATTTTCCAAAGTAGTCAGTGGAGCATCGCAACCAATTCAGTGCTCATTTCTGCCCATTACACGTATGAGATAAATCCTTCAGCATCCTAGCACAGGGGAGCTTCAAACCGTACTTGCGAACACCCAAAGAAAACTTTTTTTCCAGGGCATGCGTATGCCAATGCACTTAAATTCCTTAATTATTATTAAAAAATTGAAGTTGAGCAGAGTTCCTGACTGATTTTTGCATTTATCTTCAGAACACCTATGCTGCGGAATGCATTTAAATCAGTATCACTTAACACATTTTAAATCACTGAAAAGTGTGTAGAATACTGTTTTTTTTAATCACTCATTAAGCTGTACAGGAGATGTACTTTTTTCTTTTCTGGAATAAACAGAACAGTTGGGTTACCACTTCTACCTTGTTACACAAAGTAAATCTGGAGCTCCTTCAGACTGACTCCCTTGCAACAGCAGCAGGACTTCACCTTTTAGGTAGAGGTGTTACGATGGTCATGCATGAGTCACGCTGCTTTTCTTCTCTAGTTGGAGACAGCAACAGTCCCAAGGCACGTGCATATATAAACATACATAAATCAACACAGCTAACTATCCTGGGGGGGCTTGCAGCTTTTAAAAAATATTTCCCAGACACCATTTACATTTTTATTGGAATCTTCTGTTCTGAGATACCACTACTATCAGAGGTTAATTATCTGACACAAGGGCCTCCTTGGTGTTTTCCCACAATGAGGTCTTCAAACATGAATGACCTGAAATTCCAAAGTAGAAATAAATCCTAGACCTCATCTTCTTGGCAGGTGTTCCTTCTTCCACTCTAACACCAATTTTTACAAAGTTATCCCAAATTAAGTAGTGAGGGGGTTTACTAAGGGAAGCATTATTTGCCCAATATAACCAAACTAGCACAGGATACCTGCGCACAGGTGATGACTTGCCATCCTTCCTATGCTTCTTACGCAGCTGAATGAGATAGCTGAAGTTGGAAGGCTGCTGGGAAAAAGCTTTAAAACAGGAACTGGATTTCTTCAGTCCTTCAGCTCAGACATGAAAGCAAATTCATGACTCAAAATGTGCCAGAGGGTGGGGAACTCTGGAGGTAAAGGTCAGTAAGAAATTAAACAGGCAGGTGTTGTGGGTTTGGGGTTTTCACTGAAGTCATAATTGCACATTTCCAAAGGGGACTGTGCAGTTTCCAGCACCTAGGATGAAACATCCTTATTTCCTCAGAAACTTTTCAGGGTTTTTTTTAAGCCTTGCCAGGTGTAGTTGATCAAAGCATAGAGAGGGTAAGTAGTTGGAAAACAGGCACATAAAAGGGTTCAACTGCTTGGCTCTTTAGTTAATACAAGGCTTATTATAAATCATAGTTTATTCAAAAGTTTAAGAGTTTTATGTAAATAATATCAGCTTTATTTAAATAATACCAGCAGACTAACCACAAAATGATGAAACTTCTCTTCAAGATGAAAAGAGGCAGGGATGTGCAATATATACTTAGAGGTACATCATGTGTGGTTGGGCTCAGTAGTCTTAGCATACATACTAATATATTTACGGAGAAAGCACTCTCTCCTAATGCAACTGCGAAGAAGAGAGAATAATACGGTTAGTCTCATAAGACCTCGGTGTGGCATTAGTCACACCTTCCAATCAAACCTGCGGATCCGTTTGCTTGGGCGCTGCTCTCAGCGGTGGCAGTTACTGCCACGCACACCAGCAACAACAGCTCCCATGTCCTGCACCAGCAGCGAAAGCCCTGGCACCGGGCGGTCCCCGGAGGAGCTGTGACCACGGGGCAAGCAGGCTGGGCAACTAGGAACAACTGCGGCACACAGCAGCAAGTTATGGTGGAGCAGAAATATCTGCTTGGGTAGAGGCACCTGTCCCACAGAGCTCAGGAGAGCCCTTCCACACAAGCTGAACTAGGAGCTGTTGCCATCTCGGCAGTCTCTGCAGGTGCTGCGCTTTGCAAACATCTCAATAAACGGTTCTTTTCATATGTTGGAGTTAAACCATCTGTGACTTCAGAATGTAAGTTTGGTGTACATCAAACGATGGTGCCACGCAATTCTCTGGCCAAAGGCTGCTCTTTTCTCCCTTTGTTTTTCCCCCTCACACATGTGCTGCTAGGTCCTTCCTGGCCTGTAGCAGGAGCAGAAAGACTGTTATCCTATGGCATGTTTGCGGAATACATTTCATTTTGCTTGGCTGAGCAAAGACAACTCCCCCTTCTCTCGCACACATAGCTGGTGTGTACAGCCCGCCTTCCGCACTCCAAAACAGAGAGATGACTCCCTGAACGGGGCAGAATACTGCACAGCACAGTACTTCTGACAGCCTCACCAGGTACTTCTCTCACACTGTTATTTTCAAAAGCCCCCAGAGTTTCAATAAATGCTCTTCCCACGCACTGCACCTACTCTCAGCTGAGCCTTCAATGCACTAAAGCAAATCCTTCCAGATATTGGCAGGAGCACGAGGCTGGACTCACGGTGACACAGATAGAAATAGTAGCCCATAGATGAATTCTCTCATCCTTTGTTCTTCTCACAAAGTATTTTTAAAATTCATTTCTATGGTTTAAATTAATGATAAAAGCCTTAAACCATCCCAGCCATCCATTGCGTTAATTTTAAAGTTCAAATACCTCAAAATCCCTCACTGACTGCCCAGCTGTCCTAAGAGGCACAGAGTAATTTCATCCTTTTCCAGTGCTTTCCCTCACTTCAGCATGCTGGCACAACCCACAATGCTTAACTCGTGACATTTACATTATATTGCCTACCTCTTTAAATTGACCTTTTAAAAAATAATGCCGAGTAGGAATGGAAGGTCTAGTTAGACTTAAGATCACTGTACAAGGGCGTACACTACTGTATTCAGCTTTCAGAGGGACAGACATCAATATTGGGTTTGCCTGCATTGCCCTGCTTTAGGAAAATCCAATCCCTGGAGGGGCAGCAGAGGCACTGCCCAAAGCAAGCCTGTCCGGTGGAGCCTGAGCTTTCTACAGGCGACTCCTCTCTCACTCTTCCCCGTGAAAGCTGCATCTGTGCCATCCATTTCCCGCTGCATGACCCCACAGAGCAGACACAGCAGTCCCACCTGCGAGACATGAATTATCTATACTGACTTATGTATAGGCCATGGAGGGAGCAGAAGCGGCAGTGGCGACAGTGGGATTACTTAGCAAAACCCAACTCCCACACAATGTCATCCCATAGATGGGGTCGTGCACACACACTGGGAAGTAAGCATCACAATAAAGGAAACCTTTATGGAGATGGAAGGCATGGAAATCCTATCATTAGGAGGCTGGCTTGAGGTTTGGCCCTGTTCTCTTTCCAGTTTTATCATGAATCTGGATCTTGGCGATTTACTTTACTTCTTTGGACTTCCACCTACCACATTTGTAAAAGGAGAAGCACAGCATATCTTTCTTCTGTGGAGAACCTTGAGCTCTCCGCAATGTTGTTATTATTAAATGCTGTGTTCTGATGTTTTTGGGAGAAATTAAACATACTGTGTCGAGTGTATATTTCAAAGGCACAATCAGGAAGAAGGCGAAGGTCCCTTTTTCCACAATGGTAGCATCTGTACTCTAAACAGGATACCGGGGCTTCTTACGAGAGACTTTTTAACATGCCCTCCAAATCTTTTTCCAAAAGCTTGTAGCAACCAGCCTCCAGGGAAAAGGTCTATGTGATGACAGACTTCCAGTGCCATTTCTAAATCTGACGGCAAATGGGACAGGGCTGAGTGACGTAGGTCTTGCAGTTATCTGTGAGCACGCTGTCACGGTTCTCAGTTTATCTGCCAAAGCATGAGCCTTTCACACCCACGGGAAAGGAGACACTCTGCTTGCCTGTTCCCAGCACAAACTACCACGGGATCACACTGAGACTTACAGATTGCGTTGCCAAGCTGTGACGTTCATTCAGAAGATGTTGATAAACATTCAGATATCCAAGTAAAATTTTAAATCAACTCCTCTCCTCCCCTTTCCTCTCCTCATTAAGAAATGTTTTATGTGCTTTCAGGATATAACAGCCACGGACACTGTGAGTACCCATTTTCTACACAGCAGAAAACTCCAAAACTAAGACTGTCATCGTGTATTAGTGAGATGCATTGATAGGGGGTGAAGGACAGAGAAGCAAGTGAAAAATTCCAGTTGAGGGTAACAGAAGTTCTCCCTCTTCTCCCTTTCCCCTGCCCACCTACTGTCCCTCTGTCCCTTGCTGTCTGATGAGAGGCAATTTCAAGCCTTTCCGCCTTCTCCTACAGCCTAGGAACTTTCTGCTACATATTCCTCATTGCTGCTGCTGAGCAGACAGCAATAGTGCAAACAGTACCTACAGGATGGTGGCAGTGTTTTGCATTTCAAATGCTGTGAATACGAACCATCTTTTTAGCAGAGCTGAATGCCAGCTGTTTGGTATACCCAAGAACTTGCCTGAAGCCCAGCTATTTACATTAAAGGTGACCCATGTTGCAGAGGCAAGTACAGAATTCCCCCTCGGGCACTGTGAATGGTTGCTGCTCATCAGCTTACAAATTTTCTTCTGCCTCATAGTATGTGATTTGGGGCCCTTCTGGGAATAAGTGTACTCAGCTTGTCTGTCCCAAAGCAGCCGCTTCGATATTGCCATGAGGTATGCAGGACCAACAGCTGCAGTCTGTTGGCGCATAAAGGTGTACCCCATTCCAAAACACGAACGTGAACTTGCATCCAAACCATTCAGACTGCAGCCAGAAGTCAGCCAGCCTGAATCTCCTATTACTGCATATCCTGGTGGTTCCATCAAGTGCTACCTTTTATCCCAAATTAAAACAAATAAGCTGAAACCTCAAACTAGACATAGCCCATGAGCACAAGAAATGCTCTCAGGATGTGCCACCTCTACCCCCTGCTCAGAGAAGTGCATGCAGCCCCGGTGAAGTGGCACGTAGCTGGGTAGCTGACATCTGAGCTCCTAAAGGCTCTGTAAGTCAATACACCACAGCTTTCACCCTACTGCTTTCTGGCTGTAGCTTCACAGACATCCCAGCTCGGTTAGTGGCCGATGGCTGGACACAGAGATTGCAGATTGTGCTGGATAAGGAACCTGTCAGTTTTATTTGTCTATGAAGTGCATTGCATGGCTGTGGCTCTGTATAAGTTATGTCATGCTAAATGCGTGACATCAATTATTTCCGTATCAAGAGACAATGTCAAATGCAGGATTAGGACTTCTTTGCCAGTCGACCAGAAAACACAGATGGGTTATGAGAGGAGGTAAAAATTAATGATTATACAAGTAAGCCTACACCTCTCCCTGGTGAGCGTTGTTAACAACGCAGCCCTTTGGGCTTCACTGCTGTGACCCTCTGTCTACAGAGATGCAAGTTACAGGGACGTGAAGCTCGAGTACCCTCAGCACTATCAAAGTCAACCACCTACAAGTCATCTAACTGTGGTTCTGCTAAATCTAATTCAATGCAGTATGAAAGCTTTCCTTTAAAACCAGGTGGACAAGGAAGTGCGTTAAGTCAGTTACCTGGTGGGTTAACCAGGCATTAAGAAAAGCCATTAGATAAATATGGTTAAGAGCCCATTTAAGATGAGTGTAATAAAAACAGAAAGCTCCTTCCAGTTTATTTCTCAGTCTGCCAGACCTAAACATATGACATTCAGCTCTGATCCGGGTGACAGGGACTTGAAAGATTAACATCAACTAAGCAGAAAAGCCCAAATGCCATGATGTTTAATTGGCATAAATTTTCCAAGTGCCTCATTTTCACAACAAATATTTTAAAGGCAGCAAATTGCAAACAAAAAACCAGAGCGTAGCATAGACATTTGCATTACGCTAAGGAAATTTGTATCAACCATCATTTATAAGTATCCAGCTACACACTCCCTTTACCCATCTAAATATAGTAATTTATCAAGGAGCAGGATCTGGGTTATTACTACGTATTACTATATAATTCTACAGGATAGTTCTTACTGAATAAAGTATTTGCTGTATTTGCTTCTTGGCTGAATTGCTAACAGGTATTACATTCATTTTACTTTCATTTTATAATGCTTTTTATGGAAAAAATCCAGGTCCCTTGATTAAAGTTTTGCCAATTGCTTCAATATGCAAGGCCTTTATCACATATTTCTGCATATTCCACAGCAAAGTCACTCACTACGACTTCCCAAAGATAGGGGCAGAGCTTCACAACTTCCTGCATGTAAGTATTAACAATATCAAACTGCAGCACGAGTACGCATACGTTCCTGTATCAGAACTATATAATTATGACTACTGGAATCATGATTTAGATTGGAATTTAGATTTAGTAAGTTCAGACATGCGACTAGTTGACCTAGTGGTAAGATATAACATGATTCCTATTTTTAACTATCCTGGTGCTGTCAGATGCTTCAGAACAGTCTGTGAGAGAATACAGATTTTAAGCAGAAAAAATAAGTCTGAATTTTTAACATATACTCACCCTTTTGGGCCTTTTAAAATCATAATTTCATAAGCTATTATTCATTACAAAATTTTGGGGACAATTTTTGAAAGATTTAAGTCTTCTGCTTTCTTTTTGTACAACCAGTGAAATGTACGAGATATCATACAGCACAATTTTCTTATCCCTGGAACCTGAGTTTCAGCAGGACTATATAAGAAGCAGCTTGTTTTGCAATGTTTTTGGAAACTGTAGCAACACAAGGTAGAGTCCTAGCATTTCAGGGGAGTTTCCCCCTGAAATTCCATGAATGTTAAACGTTACCACATGAGATCACTAGAAAATAGAACGGCAGAGATACAACATTTGCCAATAAAAATTCCTATTCTGCTGTACAGTAACATCATTTTCTGGAACAATACTTTTTTTCCCAGCATAATTGTAACTAAGCTTTTCTTACTAAAGTTATATCCATGAAGGGCAGGATTTCTTTTTCTTTACCTTCTTAACCAATAGAGCTATGTTGATAAAGCATTTATATGTAAAGCAATCCTAAGGCAACAGAAGCACAGAAAACCTCAGTGTCCGCAGACGCCTGACAGCACTGCAGAAGACACCCTGCAGCAGCCGGATGGCTCTGTGGCTGGAAGAAACTGAAACCCCTCTGCCCTTCCAGTGCCCACCGTGTCCTCAGCCCTGCCCATCACCAGCCAGCCTCAAGTCTCCCTGAAAGATGAAGCTGTCCCTCTTCCTGCCTAAAAAAAAAAAACAAACCAATTTTGGCAGCAGGGTTTGGGTTGGTCTGATCTGGAAGGTCGGCAAGTAATTGCCTCTGCTCGAGCTACAAGCAACTCCCCACTTCTTTTTTTGTAACCACCTCAGGCCAACAATTTTACAGATGTCAGACATATTTTTGAAGCCCAGTATAAAGGCATGACATTATCAACAAGAATCTCACAGGCACATGCTTACAAATCAAAACAGAGGAAAAAACTGTCATAATTATAGGTTTACTAGTGAAGCTGTTCTTTTACAATGTTCCCTTAAATTTGTGTTTGCGTGTGTATCTCACACACATACACAGCCTTATAAACAATTTTCTTTAAAGTATTACAAGGGGAGAAATGGAATGTTCCAGCTTTCTTATTCTGCTAATAAAGATTAATTATTACGTGCAGGTTTTGAAACACTTGTAATTAGGAGCCTTAGTAGAAAGCACTAGAGCAATATATAAACTCTAATAGCAACATAAAAACTCTAATAGCAACATGGTATATATCATAAGTAATTAAGAATTCTAGGGCCCAGGCATATAAAAGTTACGACCAAGTAGCACAGCTGAGAAGTTGTGTTACACAAATCAAGACAAACCCTTCAGGAACAAGTAGTATCGCAAAGACACAGGACACGAAGGGAAAGGGCCTACCTTGCAACTCACTCTGACGCTCACCAATTCCAGCGATTTTCAGCATCTCAAACGCACACGTCTGATACAATTACGAAACACCGGAGAACTTCAACGCTCACCAAAACCTTGCATTTCTTTCAGTGAAAGGTTGTCTTATTTCTAAACGATACATTTTCTCACATTTTCTATCTTTTAAAACAACATATCACAAACCTTTCACTGTTTGAAAACTTAATAGGAAAAAACTCTTGAGAGAGGGGTTTTTTTTCATTTTCCATTTCACTTATTTTTAATTTCTGCCACAAGTTTTCATGAAAATAACCTACCATTTTCCCACAGTTCTGTTTTGCGCCGCTGAAACTCTAGGCATGGTTTGAGGATTTGCTTAAGCTGAAAGACACAGTTGTGCCTTGGCTGGTAAGCAAAGTCGCCCTGGTCGCATACCTGTAGCTTCGCTGTAACCGCACAGAGAGCAAGAGCAACCAGCTGCCAATGGGCGCTGCCTGTATATGCCCCTGTTGCGTAGATAAAGAACCATCCCAGCTACAGGTGGGGCCTCCTGGCAGCACAGCCACCGCTGACATCAGCGGCCTTGAAACTACGGGCAGGGGAAGGTATCGGAGGCCCCAGGGCCATAAACAGAAATGGCGGGTGACTGATACCGACCTGGAAGCAACGCATGTGAGCTGCTCACAGGCAGCGGCCTATTTATACTAGGTACTTAAGCTGCAACAAAATCCACTGACCGCTTGGATGCCACTGCTTCAGAGTTAGTATGTAGAACTGATGACTGGTAGCCTGTAATGCTACGTGTGTATGTATTATCAGGGCAGAGAGATGTGCCTTTAATGCCTGTGTTTCGTCTAGTATCTTATCCTTGAGGCAGGGTTGTAATTTTGATGCAACAATGGTAGAGCTGGTCAGAGAACTGATCCAGGTGAAAACTACCTCTGTCAAAACAAAATACATTATTAGATTGCAAAAATACATACGGATTAGTTTTATAAGCTCCCCCATCTGCCTGGCTGCACAGCTCCTCAAGCCGTGGTGTTGATTCAGGGAAGTGGGCAGGGAATCATGCCTGAGGGCAGAAGGCAGAACCTAGCAGAAGTCAGAAGTAAGGACTAAAGTTGATCATGCAATCACATTCTTAGTTGCCAAGGGTTTAATTGTGCCATAGCATGTTGGGTACGTTTGTAACCAAAGACTCTCAAAATCAGTATACGGTGGATCTTTATAAAGGTTATTTATCCTTGTAAAAGATATGGAGTGAGGATACAGTCAAATGTTAAGCCATCTAACGTTTATGGAAATCTGTAAAAGCGTGGGCACCCCAAAATGAACTATTAAACCTTTAAAATGAACTATTTTCTTATTTTCTAACAGAACTTCCATAACAGTATGATTCATTCAGGCTTTGGAAAATTAACAAACAGCTTCATCCAAGCAAAAACCTAGCAGGAAGCTTCAGAGTGAATCTTCTGGTGAAGTTGAGATCAGCAATTATGAGTATCATAATACCAGCTGCTGAAATTATGATGAGGGAAAGATGAAAACTAACAGGACTGCCTGAAGGACCAAAAATAATGCAAATGTGGCATTAGAACATCTGTGGAGATAAAACATCTGAGGTATGCAAACTATTATCTGCTTTGCTAGGAAAGGGAGAAAATCTTTATATATAACTAAGTGACCCAGTAGGAAAGCTATGCTCCTCTTCTCTAGGAATGTGTCGTCTCCAGGGGATGCCTCACTAAATCTGTATAAAATTTCATCTTGCTACTGATAATGAAATTTCCTTTAGTTATCTGGACTCCGTCTGGTCAGTCCCCAAAACCATAATGTATTTATTTTTCTGAGGCATCCAACAGTAAAAAATAAGGGCTCATCTGTACGCAACTCAGCTTCACTAATGCAGAAAAGAAGTAGATAAGCTCAACTAAATCAGCAGGGAATTCTTGCATTCCTCTGCAGTGAATGGAGACAGGCAATGTCCCTAAGCATTTAAATAGTTTAAAGTGAATCCTTTTCTTCAGGTGAGAATAAAAACAAACACGTTTAGTAACTGCTCTCAGCAAGACATTTTCAGCCCATCTAACAAAATCATACAGCGATTTAAAACCACAGGAGATTAACAGACCCCAAATCAGCAGGTTTTCCCCCTACAAGGCTGCTTTCTATGTACGGATACTTTTTTTCTTTCCGTTTTCCATGCACAGAGCTAAACTCCCTGCAACTTGTTTGCATTGCAAGAAACCTCTTTTTGACTTGATTCCCCCAAAATTTCTTGACACAGCCCTCTTGTTTCCTTTCGTAACTTCTAGATCTACACACATACAAACGTGTGTCGGTAAACACGTGCACATGAGCATCTCCTCCTCCCCTAGTTTTCCGATATTCCTCAGTAACTGTGAATGACACTTCCAGCAAACGAAGCCCTACTATTTTCAACATGTCTTTATACTGCCCTGTAATCCCAGAAATAAGAAAAACACTAGACAGAAAACTTTGACATTAAAAATACATTGCTCAAGCTATCTTCTCTTTGTTCATTAGGTATTCTACAGACATGCAGATGTATAAAGACACATTATTAATTTATGCCTCCCCAGTGCTTACAGCATTTTACAGGCAGAGCGAGCAGTTTACATGTGGCACTGCGGGGCGCATAGGGGGAACACCCACATTGTGCCTTCTTGACTTCAGCCTGCCAAAAGCCTGAGCAGTTGTCAACTGGTCACTGTGTTGGATGGAGAGTAAATAGTAAAATAGGGCAGCGGGAAGAAAGTTAACAGGGGGTTTTCGTTTTGGTTTTTTTTTTTTTTTTTTGAGAAGGGATGTACCAACCTTGAAAAGGACATTTTTGTCCCAAGAATAAAAAAAATAAGTGGACCTGTTTGCATGTTACGGGTTGATTGGAGAGGTTTCTGAGCTGTTTTCTAGTAATTAATTCTTGCAACAGATTTTTAAAGTGTCCTAAATTAGGACAAACCTTTTAACTTCTGTGAGCATTACCAATTTTCAACAGCTAAGGACCCTCCCAAATCTCTTCTGTTGTTGCCAATGGGTTTTAGTTCAATAAATTGTGGACAGCCATTAAAGTAGAGAAAAAAAAAATCAGTCCTGTAATTGGAGCGAGCAAGTTCTTCTCATGTTTTGCAGAACTATTCAAATAAGATGCAGCATCAGTGTCTGTATACAGTTTACTACAGTCTGCTGGAGGTGTGCAATAAAATCTTGCTTTCAGCCAGTAGTAAATTTGAAATTCTTCTCACCACAAATTCTGTGGCACTTGGATACCTTTGAATGTCAGATATGGAGCCCTCAGTGACACACACTTGTGCGTGTCTAGCTATTTCAAGCTAGAATTTATATACATAAATACATATATTTATAGATACATATATATACATATATAAAATAGAGAATATGCAATAGCATCATTTCTTGAATCACAAGTATGAGAAGCTGTATGAAAACTTGCAGTTTTAATACGGAGCAGCTGCAGTGTTTTCATATTAACAGGTCGGCTGCAAGCTAGCAGGAGCACTTCCACCAGGAGAGTGTCTCAGGAGGAGAGAAGAAATACATAATTTGTTCTACCTGGCTTTTCCTAATTCCGGCTACTAGGATTTCACTGAATAAGTGCAGAAAAGCTACCTAAGAACCATATACATGATGAGAGTTTGTTCCCCGTAAGAAATTTCTGAAATATGTCTCTAGGTTTCTGCATGTATGTTACCTCTCTGATTCAAATCTAATGATAGTAATTAAACTGATTTTGATCACCAGGGATTTGATCAGCATGTAGTGCTGCTGCTTAGACATATGGGGATTCCTCCACATGAGGCATCACAATTTCGTTAGACCTTGTGGATCACGCTGTCAGTACTGGTCAGCATCCGTCTCTGGAGCACCTGTGGCAGAGTTTACCACGTAGGTGAGATACGTGTTGCAATGGATACTGGGGGCTAATTCTTTGTACTTTGAATTTCATGTAGTTTTGCAAAAACACTGATGTATTTATGCAAGTACTTTGAAGAATACGCTGACCTTGTCAGACCCTGTGGCACCTAAGAGAGAACATGGAAACAATTTTCCAGGTTTTAAAAACGCGCACATACAAGTTACTGACAATTTATGGCCAACAGCTCTTCCATAAAGTTATTTCAGAGGCACACTCATATTGTACGGAATTATCCATCACTCAGGGCTATAGTATGTGCATCATTTAATAAAACTTAACTTTCACTGGATAGTCTACTTGGTCTTTTTAGTTCATTTTTAATCTGTCTTTCCTTAAAAGAGATCTGAAGAGTATCAAGGTGAAGTGCTAACAAAATAACAGAAAAAAACCCCAGAGATAACTTTCAGATATGGCCATAGCACTAACACTGCTAAACAGGGAGTCTGAAAGGCCTCCCGCTGCAGTCTTTTGTTAATATTCAACCTTGCTCTTTCTGCATCCTTTGATTTTGTGACTTACTTGAAAGACTTGACACATACAGGCATCTTTCAAATATCACTCTGAAGGATATTTTTATATATATATATATATATATAAATAAATTGTTTATAGCAGTTGTGCCTTAATATAATACAAACAAATACATCTAAGTGATACTATTAAACAAATCAGAGATGACACTGTTCCCAGAACAGAACGTCTTGAGCTCGCCCTGTGCTGGGCTCCAGATCACCGTCAGGGGTATCGTTGCGTGTTTTTGCACTGTCAGCACAGGATGAATTTCACCCCTCAGACAGTTTCCAACCAATCTCATTTCTGTCAGCCTCTCTGAAAGATGGAAGACAGTGGATGGATGCGTTAGATGAATTTGAAATAAATCGTAAGGAAGATGGATGTTGTTAACTGGGTGTCGTCTTCTGCTGAAGGCTGATGCCTCAGCTGTGTACTGATGGAAATTCTTATCAGCACAGATGGTTTGTTTTGGCCACGCTATGTCATTTAAATGTTATAATAATAACAGAAATTGGGATATTTTGTGGCAGCAGCCAGTTTTCAAGGGAAGTTAAAAGCCTGTGGGCACTGAGAAAGTTATAACCGATACTAAGCACCGTAACAAAACTCAGCAATCTGCTGTGTAGGTGATACTGCAAGACACATGAACGCTTGCCTGAAACAATCCACCGCATCTGTTGGCGAGCTGTAATCCAGCAGTACCATGTTCTAAACTTGCCCTGAGGTGAGAGAACTCAATGTAAACAATCTGCTCATACTTGTCAGCATTCATCTTTAAATGTATATTGATAACTGGAAGCCTAAAGAAATATAAAACCAGTGTGCAGTGCACACGTTTCAGCTGCAGCTCCAGCAAAAAGAATGTTTTCTTGTCCCAGGCAGAGGACCGAGAGCACTTTCTTTCAGTCTGACATTGCTTCCTTTGCCACGGAGTTACGCATCTGATCCTTCCTCCAGCAACAGCAGAGGAGGAGGAGGCTGAGGTGGCAGATGTCACCTACTGTGTCCTTGAGGAGCTGACGTGCAGGCGTGCATCCTGCTCCGTCCACTCGTGGGGTGGGGGAAAACTCTGCCAAGAGATATTCTTGCCTCTGCTGACGTGACATGATAAATTCTTAAGCTATTTTTTCTTGTTAAAATCTGCCTGTGGCCTTATTTACTAATGCCAGTTACCCTGGATAAATGCCCAGCAAGGACTGACGCGCACCAGTTCATCTGTGGAAGAGAAGAGATGGACCATCGGTAGCTCCATCTTTCTGTTGCTGTTTTTCAAATATTTTCAGATGTTACACTGCTTGTACAGGACCCCGGGGACTGTCACGGGAAGTTACATTTTTGTAACCCTTCTCCAGGTGCATTTTTACAAAATGGAGACAGGGGTGGGGACAGGGGAACAGACTCAGCAGCTGAGGCTTACTTGGAGGCCTTTACCCAAGAAGCAGAGACAAATCCTACATAAGAAGCTGACAGATAAACCAGGAGAGCACGTGGTACTTGGCGCTTGCTCTTGTGCAGGATGGAACAAGAATGGAAGAAGGTACCTAAAACACTTCGACAAAACTTTCTTGCTTCATGGGCAGCCTCCTGAAACAGCTGCTCCCTTCACCTTCATCCATATTTCCCAAGAATCAAAATAAAGTGCATAGCAACAGGAAAAGAAATCTGCAGTAACCTTTCAAATCCCCAGGAGCAGGAGTACGCATGAACATATTATTATGCCTTAAAATTTTTACGTAACTCGAAATGCCTGCGTAGCTCACAACAGGTCATTTACCTCACAAAAATCTCAAATCCCTTTAAAGCTGAAGACATTAATGAAACTGTGAACCAGAAAACCATTTCTATTGATTTTTCCTTCCCCTGTCTGCTGTTGCTGTAAACATGCTTCTCATTCAAAAGACTTATTTTTAA
The DNA here is from genome assembly GCF_047370975.1 of Nipponia nippon. Classification (NCBI taxonomy): domain Eukaryota; kingdom Metazoa; phylum Chordata; class Aves; order Pelecaniformes; family Threskiornithidae; genus Nipponia; species Nipponia nippon. Next base: position 51,114,904 of record NW_028262347.1, read on the forward strand.
CCCATGCGTTGCACCATCATCTGGACACACGAGGAAGAGAAAGCGATAGGACATGGAATAGCACAGGGTAGGAAGCAGCAGTATGGGAAGAGCAAGAGAGGAGAGAGGGAAAACCCGGCACGCTGACCTGCGAAGTCCCCCCTGGGAGTCCATCCATCCTCTGGGGGGGTGCAGTGGGCTGCGGAAGTCCCACACCGGCCAAGAGAGGGTTAGGGCAGGTTATAGGGTCCGTTAGCTGTATACCACCATGCTTGGCAAAGGCGTCTGGTAGGGAGATGGGAGCTGAACGGCCGGGTCAGAGGTTAGTTAGCTCTGCCACTGTAAGAGGCCCAGAGGACTAGCGCCATCCCTCCCGATAGATGTAACATCATGCCCTGATGCTTCACTTCGGTATCCTGAAGCAGGGCAAAAGACAGACGCTCATCATGGAGAGAGCTGGAGGCAATACCTCCAGGCGTACTTTTCCCCAGCCCTGTGCCCACCGTGGCCCAGGACAGACCATCTCTCCGAGGGCTGCTGCAACACAGGACAACAAGGAGTTGGCAAATGGCAGCATAGCAAACATAAAGTCTGTAACTTGCTGAAAGATGTTTTGATATCCCCTATGAACCCTGTAGCTTATGCGTAGGATCTGCCCATGTTGTAAAACTGAGAAGATGCAATGTGTTTTTAGAACATTACTGCTGGTCTGTAAACCATTTATCTATATTGCCTAGCACAATTATCACAATCAATGATCTTTTAAAAACATCACGTTAAAAAAACCCACAAACACGTAGCACAGATTTGGAGCATGCACAAACACACAAAAAAGTCAACTTCAACTTCTATGTAACCCAGTAATTCCTTGCCCAACATTCATATAAGGACAGCAAAGGCAGTACTTCTAAGCCTCTCCCTTTTTTATGATCATTATACAACAAGGCAATTAAGGTCAGCTGAGGTCATCATTCTTTAACTGAGTTCCCAGCCCCGACAACAGAAACCTGTGTCTGATCTTTGGTTCACAGGAAGGTTTTTAACCTTGTTTCCACCCACCACTACTGTTATAAAATCCCTCTAATGTGTGTTGGCTGCTCATTTTTCTTAACCTTTGGAGGCTGTAATGTTGTTCCTTCACAAGGGTGAACTCTAAGACTGCTGAGAAAGCAAGCATATGGTACAAGGTAGTCCAAATAATTTAGTATCAATAATTAAATACAAGACCTACACACACCAGTTGCAAGCTTAGTCTTAGCTATATTTTTTTCCTGATATATGACTGCTGAATTCCACTACCATAAAAGTTTTCTTAAAGGCCTGGACTATTTGAAGCTGCAGAGCAAAAAGAATTGAAAAAAGAGGGATAAAATATGTCAAGGAGAACAACATGCTAACCTTCTAGGACAACAAGTCTAGTCAGGTATAGTGAATTACAGAGAGAGAAATCACAGCCGTGCTTGAAACCACCATCACAGACTTTCCTTTACAAACATCTGGGTAACAATATCAACAGAGGTGGAATTTTGGGTTTCGGCTACCGGGATGACTAATGCCAATAAATCAGCGCAGCAAAGTAGGTCACAGAGTTACCACCTCACCCGCTGCTCCCAGAGTCACAACAGGCTTGCTCTCTTTCGCTTTGATTTCACATGTTAGTTTGGCACTTGCAACTATTTCATTATTTCAAATAACTCTCTGACATTTTACATGGAGTTTATTTCTTCAACTTGTTCATTTCAGTCAGTGGATTCAGGCGCACAACAAACGGTCCCTGGTTTTACACTGATAAGCAGAAGAGCCTTAATTAAAATGCCAGTTAAAATGGTAGCACAATTACAGGGACAATTTTCTCTGAGCAATGGGCATTCACAGCTGAAGGTAATGATTAAATTTCTGCAAAAAATGTTCTTTATTTTGAACTACTATCAGCCAGCAAAGTACTTGAAATGCATAAATTAGACTCCCCCAGAAAATAACATTCTGGGCAAACAGTTATTGTAGTGGCAACTAGAATTTTGAGTGGATGTGTCGCTTCCTCATTTTGTAGAATTTAATAAAAATGCCACCACAGATAATGGGCCATAAATAGAACTTAGATTTTCCAATTCAGTTAGCATTGCCTCATCTAATGCAAACTATTTGTGTCAAAGTAAGATCTTACTTAATTTTTGGTAGGCATTTAAATAACCTACCAAGTAATAACAATGCAGAAGAAATACTGATACAGACTGTAAATTAACAACTGTGTATTACTTTGTACCTGTGCAGTTGTTTACTTCTGTAATCCTAGTTGGTCTTTAACCACTGCAGCGATAAATCCAGCGCATCGCAGTGCAATGACCAACTGAATTAGTAACTTCTGACGCTTCAGCCGTGTTCCTACTCAAGAAATGCATTGCGAAAGGCATTGCACAACCCACACGAATGCTGCTCTGATTCCGGCAGACCTGCTGCCAGTCACACCTCTCAGAGTATGTTGTAGCAATCCCAAGTTACGGCAGCCCACGTATAAGATGCCTGAGGTCTGTCCGGAGCATAGCTGAAACCCACAGTGCACCAGCCCATCGACTGCTAACCCTGACAGGGTCCCTTGTGCTGCTGCTCACGCTCCCGGCACACCTCCCTTGGCTGCCCTCAAAGCTGCACAGGTACCATTACACTCCCCAGACATTGCTCTTACCCATCTGCGCCACGAGTTCATCTTGAAAGAGCAACCACAGGCTAGAACTTGCGCCCTTGTCCATGCACAGTGTTGGTTTTTTTATTTCGGGTACGCACAACTTTTTATCTTTCCAGTTCACCGACAGAATTCTGTAATTTGTTACTACAGTATTGTAGCTTCTTGTATTGTGAATTAAAATAACGCTAATGATAAAAACGTCACATTTCTCTCAATGCTGGCACTAAAAATCTGTGTCAGCACTCGCTGGTTGAAAATATATAAATCAATAGATAAACGTTGAAACAAAATTTCTAAAGCCATCTATGAATTTGCCTAAGCTAGACAGTGCTGGTAGTGCGGAGAATCTGGCACTTAGATTTGCAGTCAGACATTAGGGACCATGTTGTCCTGGCCTTCAGCATCAGTAAATCAGTTTATTGAATTGGGATTGCAGAAGCCTAACTTGAAAATTAACTTGATAGTAATCTACCAATTAAAAAAACCACAATGGCATGTGGTTACAGCTTCGGTACTATTGCCACCTACAGGTATTCCTCTCTTCCTTCATTACAAAACATGATGTAGTAAACACACTGTCCTGGCACTCTACTCTGATAAATTCAGTCGTGACCATGTAATTCACTGAAGATGTAACATCATCAGCTCTTTGGCTACAAGCTACAACTGAACATCTGCTGTAAGATTCAGTAAACTGCTACTCACTTGAATGAGGAAAAACGTTAAAAAATTCAGTGGCAGAAAGGCTAAAAATACAAATTCTGTTTAGTTAGAGGAAAAAAAAAGACTTGCGCTATATGATCAGACGCTATCTCAGTACTTAGATAGTTTCCGCAGACAGTAAAAACCTATAGAGGACATGCTCGATAGTATACCCCAGGCAGTGAAGCGTGCCTGCGTTCAGGTTTGTCTCAGGCAGCAAAAATCCTACAGCCGAAGCCAGCTCAGGTCTCTGCTGAATGAGGAATTAGCTGCTTTGGTCACCCCAAGCTGCAGTTGAGAACACAGCAAGGATGTGGTTGTCTGTCTTTGCTGCCTTGTCTAAGAGAGGGAGCAACAGCTTTCGTCTTTTTAAGGTAATATATGCTTGTGCAGTGCAGAGTGCCTTCTGAGCAACCTCTGTCTAAACTTGTAACGTTTTTGTCTTCATTTTGAAATATATATTCTTTTAAAAAAGACAGTTTAATCACAATTTATAGTGGCGACGATAATACTTGTTGCTCAGACTGATCCTCGCCTATGAGTAAGTCAACAGCAAAGGTTTCCAAATGAAGTACTTAAGCTTATTTGAATTCCTGTTTTAAATTACCTGCACTGTAATTTCCAGACATGCTCAAGTATCTGCAAATATCACTGGAAAAGAAAAGAGGCTGTAAGTGCTAGCCATGTTGAGAAAAGCTGAAGAAATCAAAATATTAGCAAAATAGTATAGTCAGAATAATAAAATAAAGCGCTTTTGGTACATTTTGGTCTTACCATTAAGCACAGCACTGAAAAGTATTGACAGCACTGAGACAGCAGGGCATGTGAGGACAGGTATGGGACCTGGTACACGAGATCTTGGAAAACCAAAGAAAGTAAGTCTTTTTTGAGACAGCCATTTAAAAAAAAATAATGTTTTTTTACTGAAAACAAGGATCTGATTTTAATAGTGTTTCCTAGTTTTACACACATGGATGGGTGCAAGTACTGACAGAGATATGAGTGTTGCTTTCTGGCAAGGTGAACACTTAGCACAGCCACAGATTCATCTTCACTATTGCTGTCCCACACCATATTAATATTCTATATATTCACAACATTACCGGCAGAGCGAAATCACTGTGACTAACACTTCAGCTATAGCTGAGGCTTGTAATTATTTCAGAGTCAGAAAGCCATAATATATCCAACTCTGAAAACAATTATTTAGCATATGCACATATACAGAATACAAATGATGTTGATATATCTTGGTCTTTCATATTAATGGATCATTTCAATCCAAATGCAGATATTTCTTTTGGCATGCCTTTTGTCATGTTTATGTGCATAAAAAATCATAAGCTGATAAATGAAACGCAACCACAGCTTAGATACCACATACCAGATAAACCCAATTGGATGTGAAGCTCCACGCAGTAAGGTACAAAACAGGTGTGTATTACTACACTGGACATCTCCAAAACCCCATCCCTTCAGGAGAAGCAGGTTCACGCTATATAAAGAGAAATTACAGAAATTTCTTGCTAGAAGTACCTGTTTTTCAGTGTTCTACTTTTAAGGTAAATGGCCAAGTTTGAACTTTACCAGTCTCGGGCCCCTTTACTAGATTTCAAAGAGGTAATGAGAAAAACTATTTCCTTTTCTTCATTTCTCACATTTTCATTTGACAACATCTTGTGCACAACTGAGTCTCCAGCTGTGTCTTCTCTTCGTATGGGGTCTTTCCACAGCAAAACAAAAACCAGGTTGTTGTTCAACAGTAGAATTAGGGGGAAAAGAAAACAACAGGAAAAAATTATATGTGCAAGCATCCTCCTTGAAACAATTACCTCTGTTTTTGTAATTAACTACATTTCAACCTGATGAGATCTAATTAATCACAAATTTCAACTGAGTGGTCAGGAAATGCCTCGGAGCACAGAACACACAGCATTTGAAGCCGCATGAAAAGCACTCATCTGAGATCAGAAGATGCTCACAAACCATGACAAATCTCACAGTTGGGCTGGCAGCCCAGCTAAAGCGGGGGCAGCGTTACAGCCAAAACAGCCATTTGCCATTTTATCCCTAGAAAATAACACTCGTTTGAGAAGTGACAGCGCATCTTTCTGAACAGGTATGAAGCTACTGACCAAGAAATCTGCTGCATGTTAGAAGAGACGCAGCTTGCACCCTCTGCCCAAGATGAGGGGGATCGGCCAACAGGAGCGAGGGATGGGGAGAGCAGGGCTGGGAGCTGATGGCTACGCTGACAATGCCACCGGTTTGGTAGCTCTGAGAAGACAGCACGGAGAGTCAGGAAAGGCCCGGTGTTTCAAAAACAAATGAAAAAGACCTTTAGATGTGCCCTCGTGGAGGCCAAGGAAGAAGCTGGGACTTGTATCCAAGTGACCGGGAGCTCTAAGGTTCTCTCATGCAGGATCTGACAAAGATTAGCTTTGGCTTTGATATTAATACACATACAAGAAACAAGCGATGTATCTTGACATGATTAATAATGCAAGCAAATAAAACTACACTGTTCAAGCAATAATGTCTCCAATGGTGTTTAGAGGCTTAAGGTAGTACAGTGACTCTTTTTGCTCTCGTACTTAGGAGATTCTGGTGTTTTATTCTAAGGGAAAAAACAAGATTTTTTTACAAAGAACTAATATATTCTTAAACACACTGGGAAAACTCTGCTTTCACTAAACTAAGCAAGAGTTTTGCCTCTGACTCAAGTTACGCTTCCACCCATCCTCCCTGGTACTGTAATAGGGATGTTTCTTATCTTTTATGCAGGTAAAATCTTACCAACGTGGCCTGTGTTAACATGAAAGGAAAGTAGAAGTGCTGTTAAAATTTACATTAAAATATAACACAGTTTCACTTCCATGTTTGTCAAAAAATGTAAAGCATTTAATCTTTAAAAGAAACCCCCTTTAATTACAAATGTGAACCAGAAACAGTGTGTTCACTCAGAGTATCACTTTTTTTTGATCGAGAACATTTTTTACAGATAGTGTCTGAGTTGTATGGATTTTTAAATGGAATTACAGCATTTTAGGTACAACATTGCACAGCCTAAGTGATTCAGGAACTTCAGTCCTACCATCAAAATAACTTAAGAATTTAAGGGCTGGATTCTTAAAAATACTCAAGTACAAAACTCTCTTGGAGTTGATCTGTTTAATTCATTGGGAATTAAGGCTCTGACTCATTAGTAGATATAGATGAGCTTAGGAAAGCTTAGAATAATTTTCTGTCCCAACAATCTGCCCATTTTAGATGTCTCCCTCCTTCCTTACAGGACCTGCTCAGCTTCTGGTGAAGTAGATGCTGTATCACTCTGGCATATTAACGTAAACTGGCATCAATTTTGGCCTTTCCCAGTGCATCCAGCTATGATTTAAGCAGATCTGCAACTGCTTTATGATTAGTCAAGCAATCCCAGCAGCAGGGGCAGAAATCTTTGAAGAAGAGCAGAGTGAAAAGCTTGGGGCCAGAATCACTGCAGCAGACTTAGCATAAGCTGTCCCTATTTGTGAGCCAAAATCTTTGAGCACTCAAATAGGAACCTAATTTCAATTGCAATTAACAGACTCTCCCTAGTATCTATGTCTTTTTTAAAAGATGAGAATTAAGAACAGTTGAAAAAAAGTTATCTGTGTCTTGTTGGCATACGCAGACACGACCTGTACTTTTAATTCACCATTCTCTGTTTATACAGCAGGTCATTATTCTCATTAATTGCTAAGCTGCTGGCAGGTTTCTTGACATTTTGGATGAAAGATCAATCTGGATTTAATAAAGTGATCAAAAGGAAAGAGGTTATAATTCTTTTGCTTAAAAGTCTGCCAAAGCAACGGCATTGTGCAGACTGACATGATGATAGGCGGTAGCTTATTGACAGAGGAGTCCATTTTTTAATCAGAGTGACATAATACAGCTATTGTCTGGCATGACATATAATTACAGCATATGTGCGTGGCCAAATTTTACTGCAAATCCAACACAGTGTCCTCTCCCGATTCCTTCTAGTTAGAAGTTCAAGGTGGGCAAGGTAGGCAGGAAGGGGTGAGAGAACTTACACAGGTATGTTTTCGCCTGTGGACACAGAAGCTCTTTTGTTGGATTTACATGTATGTCTAGCAGGACTAACTACAATGCAAGGATATTTAGGTTCAGGGGATTCTAGCTTTCCATTCATCATCATTCAGAACTACTAAGAAATTTGACTAGCATCAGATCTGAACACACAGGTTTTCAACTTTTTGTTTTCCAATAATTGTGTATTTTTATTTCCTTTCTCTCTCCTTCTTGCTCTCTTGACACACACGCACCATTCCCGCTTCCACATTAATACAAACTTCACACCGCTAAATAAGTTACACATTTAGCTTCAGGAGCATCCGACTGATTCCTTTTTATTTTCCTGGCCCATCCCCAACTCAGACGGTGCAGCAAGCATACTCCTTTCTGCAGCATGGAGCACAAGAGCTCACTTGGATGGGGTTAGTACCGTGTCCTCTACCTTTGCTTTGCTGGCCCTGGCAGAGCAGGGACCCATTTCCAGCGGCGCTCACTAGGAACAGCCTTTGACATGAGAGCAGAGCAAGGGGCTCAGACAAATGCCTCCAGCTCTGAAATGAGACACACTAACTGGTGCATTTTAGACTGACTAAGTGCAATTAGCTTTTTCAAGCAACAATTTTTTTTATTTTTACAGGTAATTTAACTTGGAGAAATTAAAACAATCCTTGTTTACTGTAAAACATACCTACGTCCCGTGGCAGAAACATCAGACAGCAGATGCTCAGGCTGAACTGAAAAAAACTGGCAGAAGGATGAAAAAAATTATGACAACCTGCTCTGTGCTGGGCTTTGGGCAGGGAAAGCTGGGGCAAGGGCTGAGCTGCTTTTGCAATTGACTGGAGTATGCTGTTAACTCAGTATAAAGTCCAATAAGACTAAACAGAAAGGTTGATTTCAAAGAGCTCTAGGTCAAGCCTCTGCTCTCTTGCTTAGAAGGCAAGCTCAGCCACAACACCTGAAAGGGTATAAATAAGAATACACCATCCACCTGGAGTAAGAAGCGAGCTTGTAGAGACAGGATTTAAGCACAGCGTAACAAACGCTGAAACAACTAAGCACATGCAAGGAGGAGAAAATGGGAAACTGCTGAAAACTGCTTCTGAAATAATGTGTTCCCACTGTGACCCCTCAAAAAGTGAACTTTTGCTGAACCAAGGAACTGGATTCCACCAGGCTGCAGATGTATCATCAATCACATGTTGCTATAAATAACAAAGTATTTTTAGAAAATGAAATTTAAAGATAAACACAGTAGATCTACAGTTTCTAAAGCCTAATGACATTCATGCTGGACTATACTGAACATTCAAAATTTGGGAACTGAAAAGGATTTTGTGGGAATGTCTTCTCAAGTTGTACATCTGAAGGTAGCAGCAAGATGCACTAGGAAGTAGTAAGGCGTGAAATTGCCTCATAAAGGAAATCACTTTCGTGAAACACGGTAATGAACATCACAGTGAAATTACAGATAATGATGGGTACTTTTGTGCTACTTTCCACAGCCTGCTCTGACATTTGTTCTGAGTAAATGAATAACAAACTTGTCGCCAGCCAGTGAAACCAAGAAGAAAGAAAATACTGTGTTATCCTAGTTTGTTGTGTCTTGGTGTATGTAGAGGTGAAGCAGGTGCCGTTTTGGGGTATACTTGAACTGACAAAGCAGGTACCTTCTTTGGAGGAAGGCTCCCTGCAGCTTTGTGATACCTGCAACAGGTGAGCTACCACCTGAGCAGTCAATCTATCCCATCCCTCTTCTACCAGTCTAAAAAGCTTCCTGCTGAGTGTGGCACATACTGATTTTTTTCAGCCTGCATCGCTACTTAATTGAGTAGGGCTCTCACCCCTCAACTGCTTGAAATGGGGGAATTGCTCCATTAAACAAATAGGGATTTAATGAGTTAACTGTGTGTGTGGATTTTCAGGATGAAGCCTAGGAACATCTGAGCTACTGAGACAGATGAGGTTGAACTCAATTCACTGTCAAGTGGATCAAGATGAGAGCAAATGGCAAGTTACACAGAGTTATGGCTGGAAAAATTATTCTCTACGTACAGGTTAGAATAAAAGCTTGATTTGGTTTCATTTGGGACAGCGGAGTTTTAATGGCTGGAAGTATGGTTAAATAATGCTAATTAGCCATTAACAAGCACTCTACACCTGCAAAGAGCTCTTCAATAGATACAGTGAGATATTCTACACAATATCCCCTTGTGTCATATGCATTAGGCTCATTTTTTAGCAATGTAAATTGAGATCTTTAGATGAGATAACCCAAATTACAGACAATTATCTTATTTGCAGATGGCTTACCAATAGGCATGTGATGAGTCAATGATAAAATTCAGCTGCAAGTCTTTGAGTCTGTGACTTGGGCTCTTATCTGGTAAAAAATCCCTCCCAGAGATTAGGAAAGGCAGAAATAAATAGATGGATACATTTAGCTGATTTTGCAGAAGGCTGAAGACTTACCACAAGTCTCCAAAGCAGTCTTTTGCAAACAGCGCACTCATAAGGCTCCTCACTCACATGTCCAAACTCCCACATAAACAAAGGGTTTTCCTTTACCTGAACTGCCACAGAAAAGGCAAATATAGGTGTAAATCTGGGGGGGGCTGAAAGATTATCTCAACCTGTCCTATCTGATCCACTCTTCAGAAGCAGCCAAATGGCTGCCACAGGGGGTCCCATAGCACCTAAACTTGCCTTCAGCCTCTTCTAGGTCATAGAATCATAGAATCACAGAATCATTTACGTTGGAAAAGACTTTTTGAGATCATCAAGTCCAACTGTTAACCTAGCACTGCCAAGTCCACCACTAAACCATGTCCCTAAGTGCCATGTCTACATATCTTTTAAATACCTCCAGGGATGGGGATTCAACCACTTCCCTGGGCAGCCTGTTCCAGTGCTTGATAACGCTTTCAGTGAAGAAATTTTTCCTAATATCCAATCTAAACCTCCCCTGGTGCAACTTGAGGCCATTTCCTCTTGTCCTATTGCTTGTTACTTGGGAGAAGGGGGTCTCAAACCCACAGGCCCACTCACCGTCTCCAGCTACTTTTCTGCCAGATGCCTGGGGGTTGCCGGTACAAGAGGAAGACTTGCCACCAGAGCTGCCCAGTGTCACCTGCGAAAGCAGGCTCTGAAGTGTATCTAAAGCACCTGTCTGGCTCAGATCACCATGGCACACTTAGACATAAGTTATTCTAGTCATAAGTGGAATCTGCATTACCAAAATGTCTGTTCTTACCAGCTTACCAATTGCCTGGATTCTTTAAATTAAGCGTGGAGACAGAGGAACAGTGTCCTTCACCTGCATATAATATCCCAGTTTTTCCCAAGGTCTTCATTTGATGAAGACCGTAGATGAGCATCTGCCATTCTAGCAAAACAACTAGCCTCAAGGAGGGTTGGCTTGCACTCCACATGAGTAAATCAAATACACAAGGAGAAATGGCTAATTATTATCCCATTTTTCAAGAAAAAACCCAATTCCACAGATGTCATTGGCTATACCTAATTTTGAGTAAAACTTACGAGAATATAAATTTTGCTAACTAAAGCTCAGAAAAGTCAAAGACCTGACTTAAAACAAGTGCATCTGGGAATGCAGAATGCTAGTTCATTCAAGACAGTTTGACATACCTAAAAATAAGCCAGTAAAGAACATTTCTGGGATCCTCAATACTTCAACAAAATTTGGGTCCTATTCTTCTTACCAGCCTTGGTAGCCAGTGATTAAATTGGACTGAGGCATGAGAACAGAGATAACTTTGCCAGCCACTTTCAAAACAATCCATGTGAGTCATCATCAAAAATAAACAGTTACCTGTAGCAGGTTTGGTATGGGCTTCCTAGTTTTACCTAAAGATACCTCATTTTTTGAGAAAAAGCTGGCTTCCTTCAGCCTAAGAGATCTCCCATTGTTTTGCTCAAGTCTCTTATTTCCCCTCTGAATTTCTTTAGTCTTATGAAATCAGATTATCTTCTCCAAGGATTCATACTGGGTTCAGTATGAAGTACAGACAATTCACCACTTAAAAATTCCTCTGGGCATATATATATATATAGGTATATATGATACCTACTGCAAATCTCAGCACGGGTCCAGATCCTCTCAGTTCCTTGGTAATAGTAAAGCTCTCATTGCTCTACCTCTCTAGTACCTTAAAAAAAAAAAAAAAAGGCAATTTCTTGCACATCTGAGCAGACACATCTGCCAGAACAGAAGCAGCAGACAATGACCCACCTCTTCCTCTCAAGGCCTCTTTGCACGCCAAGTGTGGTTTGTGCCTCCTCTCCTTGACGTCTTTCCCTCTAGCCAACCCACTTCCACAAGCACCACGCAGTAGCTGGTTGTTAGCATGCAGAGCACCAATGGAGAGTCGTAGGAACAGCATATATATAGTGCATAAGCGAGAGAGCTGATATGAAGTGAAAGTGTCATTGGGGGTGGGGAAATCAAACTTTCTGTGTAGTCAACACATCTTGCTCTAAATGCCAGTTTCTCAACTTCCCCCAATTCCAGAACACAGCTTGTGGATTCCACATGCCTGGATGGACCCAAGAGCACACGTACAAAAATGCCTAAACTACCAGATACTTGGTTGTTGGGGTTTTGTTTTTTAATACATATCACCAAGTCTTAGCTTGGCTGACTGAAAAGAGGATATTCGAGTTCTGCATGCAAAGTTGACACTTCACTTGAACACATCCAAAAAAAGGAAGCGAGACTGTAATACAAATACTGAAAGGAAATGGCTTTATCGCACACATGCTCTTTTGGCTGCTGCCTTTACATTTCCCACAGGGCAGGAGCACGCCGCACAGCATTAGACTACAGAGAAGAGATTCAGCAGTGAATCAGGCTAAGTAACTCATAAGGTAATACTGTCTGGATCCTCAAGGACTGGATCTGGACTGTAGTTTATCACCAAAGGCTGTAGCAGAGTTCTTGCACATAATTACATTGCTGAGTTTCTAACATATGCTATTCCTCATCCTTAGTCTAATGACCTTTCAGCAGAACACAGGCAGCTCCCAAAATGCGTGTCATTCAGATGATGCACAGATCTTCCTTGGGATAAAATAATCAGGTTTTTGAAATCAGAGAAGTACATTCACAACTTATTTAAATCATGTTAGGAAATATCAATTTCAAATGGGATGCAAACATGGAAATTCAGAAGGATAACAACTTTCTACTTTATTTCTGTGAAACGCAAGAGTAATTTCTCTCTTGACATTTTCTCCAATCATTCTCCTACTCGGCCACTGTGTAAGAATTATACAAGGTTAACAGCATCCCTTTGTTTTTAATTCCTTATTGGAGGCAGCTAGAAAATGAGGGTCAGAATGTGCAACTGCAAACCACTACTGTTAATTTTAGTATTTATTCTTGTGCCCTGGTAGCTCAGACTGCAGCCGGCTTGACAAGCAGTTGAAAAGCAGCTCTGAATGCCATCAGGAGCTTTGTCTTGTAAACACCGTTTTCCTAACATTGCACAGTTCTCTATGAAGAGCAAGTAAATCCCTAGGCTCACTACCAGAGAGGAAATTCAGATATTACTTTCTTCCCTTTTCTTGAAGGGCAGATAAACACTGCATCACTGTCACAGTCAAAGGTTAGGTCAGATCATGACCTTTCCTACCCTAAGAGTAAGAGTTCTCATGGCACATAACTCAGAAGAAGTATGTAAAGACCAGCTGTCTCCACAGTACAGCTGTACACGGGCCAAGTAATCAATTTTTGACAGGGATTCAGTACAGTTGAGAAGGAGGTAGTTTCCTCAACTCCCCAACCATACACAGCTAGCCAATATAGAGGATATAGGCAAGCAGCGGCTGGCATCCCACACAACCCTTTCAAGGGGACCACACTCTTGGTGTGTGGCTCCTTGTTGTCATTTACTTCTCAGTCACTCCTGGCTTGTGTCCTCTTGGGTTCTTGGGTCTGGAGGCCTTGAGCCCTTGACAAACTTTGATCCCTTGAGATCACTGGGAGAGGCGTGCACACCTTACTGCACACTCACATGCAGAACCAAGCGCGGGCTCTATTGTACCACAACAGCCCTGTCAACTCTCATGATCTTATCCAAATTTCCTGACACTTAGAGTTTCTCAAAGCTCCCAGTCCCGGAATGATAAAACTAAGTGAGATTCTCAGCTTTCATATTTTTTAATAGTGTAAATTTGTGATTACAAAGAAAAGCTAAAAATCTGTCAAGAGTGTCACCTGACAACTCATAAAACAGATGGCAAAGAGAAAAAAGTCACTGTTTTTAATCTCATTACTTTGGAAGGTCTGACTCATGGCTGCTAAGTACAAAAGTTGGCAGAGAGGACATAATATATCTAAACGCTGCCTCAAAGAAGTTGTACATCCTGCCCCCAAACTTTGATGTAGCTAAAAATCAATGAATATTGTGCAGTACCTTGGCGGAAACAACTCACTCAAATCACAAAGTTCAACTAAGCCAGGAACTGGACTCTATCTGCAGCAGCCCAAAGATACCGTTGCCCCAGCACTCGCTGAAAATGAAAAACAGATGATGCTTTTCAAAAGCAAACCTACTTGATTGCTTTCATATTTTCTGACTCTGATTCTGTGAAAAATAAATCACTGAAGCTGATGAAAACCGAGCAATTGGCAAGGCCAAACCATAAGGGGCAATTAGTCCCAGACATTATTGCAACTGCTTGTATGGTTCCCCAGCACTCCCTTGCGTCCAGCAATTGGGTAGTAACAATTTGCATAAAAATGTATTTAGAAAATTCATTAGTAACAGTCCAAGTTAATTGTGGCATTAGTACAGCTCAAGGTTAAGCTTCTAATTAAAAGATGCCAAATCTAACTAGGCCCTTGAAATATCTTTAAATAATATGCATGTGTTTGGGGTATGTATTAAAGGCACATTGTTTTTGTTTTGTTGCTCTTCAGTTGTTATACAAACTGCCTCATTTAAGGCCATTTAAATGGTAATGGCTTGTTTTAGTAACACCAAAATAGACACTAGAAAACACCTTTATCAAAGATGGAAACAGTTTCTTGTATATTTAGGGAAAAAAGTTACTTAAGGCATTGTAAGCCACAGTTCTATTAGAAAATAATTCTAAAGGGATTCATCCACAAGATGCACCTGTCTGGGAAATAGCATCCATCTCTTCAACTCGGTTGGGGAAGCAGGGGAAAAGGGAAAAACATAGTGTGCCCCAGTTCATTTAACCTTTCAGTGAGTACTCCTGAACTTCTAATGAGCGTCCACTTCACAAATCTCCTGTTTTAACTGCTGGTACTCAACCTTTCTAATCAAACTGAAACTCTGACAGATGCACACACTTCTCATGTTTCCAGAGTAGTGCCTCCATGACAGTGATGAGAAATTGATAAAATTTCTCAATTTCTTATTAATTGATAAAATTGATTAAAAAACAATAGGAAACATGCATATTTTATCAAGGCACAGCTGTTTTCAACTTGCTGTAAACAGGACACTAGACTAGCATGAAAGACTGGGTCAGTAATTAATAAACAGTTTATTTGCAGAAAAAGAGTGCCATTTCAGTTGATCCAGCAAAAGTTGCAAGTCAGCCAGAAGCCACTGAAAAGTTTTGGTTGAAGTTAATAAAGTCAGGTATTTGTAAAACAATTAGTCTAATGTATATATGCCTGGAAGCGTTCAATCTTCCAGCTAAATTCAGAAGAGACTTACATACCTTCCGCAAAACCAGTGAGGGGACAGTGGTATCACGTCCCTTTATGGGCAAGTAGTTAGTCTCCCAAAAGGATTAAAAGAAAATCCAGAAAATCCAAAATTCACAGAAACCTAAAAAAAATATGGGAAGGAGCTGAAGAGACACAGAGCTGCTTTGGGGACCAGCTAGCTAAAGAGTCCTTGACAGATGTTTTTTGACAGAGATGTATGTATTCATCCCTCTTCCCCTTCCAAACTGGGGAAAGGCCAAAGGCTGTTGAACCTTGAACGGTGAAGCTCTGGAGAGAACAGCTTTGGTCAGAAATGTGCCTGTGAGTGACAGCTGAGCACAAGAAGCCTGGAGAGATGGCTTGCATCAGAAGAAACCTCGAGCATGGCTGAACAAGTGCAGCAGGAGGTGACTGCAAGCAGCTTTCAGAGCCAGCTTTGGGGAGTTACCGGCTGTCCTGAGTGCTGGGGATGTGAGCGAGGACACTGCCTTGGGTTACTGACCGACTCCTCTGGCATTCAAGGAAGTGGCATTTTGATGCAATTCTGCTTATTTACAAGAATGTACAAAAATACCTGAATTCCATTGCATTTGGGTTTTTTTCTCCTAGCTGGACTAGTTGAAGTGCACAGCCTCTACAGCGCGGCCAGGCTCACCTTTTGTAGAGGTACCGCCTGCATCAGCACCTTTCAACGCGTTGCTGTCACCTGTTGACGTCTTGACGTCTGTGTAAACAGAGACCTGACAGATGGAGGAAATGAAGTTCACAGCCTTTATGTTGAGCTGTCAAATGGTCTGGATGAGATCAAGCACCTTAAAATCCTGTTAGGTTCACTCAGGTGATGTGAAATGTCACTGCTATACTGTGAACATCTGACTCACAGGTTGCCAGTAATGCAGCAAGGAGCGGTGAACACGAGCTGGCAAGAAAATGTTCACTCGAGGTTGGTGGATTTCCCACAGAATAATAGGCAGCAAAGGTATTTCCACTCAGTCTGAGACACATCCCACGGTCATCTGACAGAGTTGTATTCCAAGAATATAAAACTCAAAGAAATTTCCATCCTGCCCAATTTGATACTTGGTTTCCTTGCTATGCAAGGTTAATTCCCAAATCTGTTTATTCCTAGCTTTCCTGCAGGGTTTCTTTCTGTCCTGAAGACATTGCCCCTCCCTTCATAGACATTTCTCAGACATCCTATATCTGTTCTGGTTCCCGGGGCATCAGCTGCCACCTGAAGCCTGCCCAGATGGTCAGGACCTAACCTGCAGGGTTAGGAAATGGCTTCAGACAGGGGAACAAGCAGGACTTGTGGACCCAAACAATCCTGTAGGAGAACAACAGCGCAGTTTACAAATAGAAAATTTGAAAGTAACGTTACAAAGTACATCTTCACAATTGGAGAGAGGAAGGGGAGCAGACAGAAGAGGTTAAAAAAGGTCATTTTCGTGGAGACAAGTTATGAAGTACACTCTGTGCTGGATATTATTATACTTTCCTCTGATGCACTTAGTTGTGATCATAACAAGAGTTGGTGAACTACCAGTGTGATCCAAATTGTTGCTTCCTATGTGCCTTTAAGTAGTCCACTTCCTTCATTAAGTATAAGTAATGAAACAGGAAAAAAAAACCCAACAAAAAACCAAAAACCAAACCCCAGAAATATCTGCAGACAGCAATGCTGCTATTCATTGATATGCTGGGCATGCCTCAGACTGTAATTCAATTCTTTTAAAACAGACCAACCAGCCTAACAAATCAGCATCGCGTCACCTCTTACAAGAGTGTTGACCTGGCAAAGTACAAAGACAAAACTTTTCTGCTTACTGGAAGGCGCATGTAACCACAAGACAGAGCCACAACACTGCCAGTGAATTTTATTCTTTGATTCTGTCATGGTAAAGACTCTGGAAAAATGAAATTAGGGAAGAATTAAGCATTTAAAAATATTTGTTCAGCATAAGTGAGGATATATTCATGTGAAGAAGTTTCATATAGTTAAGAATGAATAAATGATCAAAGTCCAACATGTTGCAAAAGCTAGGTTCAGTGGCACGGTTCTGCTTCTGCCGAGTTAAGCTAAGATAAAGAATGTTAACTCTCCATTTCTGTACACAAAGTCCTGTTACTTCCTATCATGCCATTGTCTCCAGTCAAAACAAACCTACTAAAAGTAACAAGTGTTAATGAGGCATCTTTCTAATCTAGCAATCAGCATGTTGTTGAAGCCAGAAGATGTAAGGCTGAAGATGTAAGGCTACCCAAGGATGATGGGTAGCCTCACTGATAAACACCGTATCTGGCCCCCACCACAGACCTCTGGCTGCCGTGAGCAAACGGTCCAGCACATCCAGCCACTTGACTCTCTTGAAAAATGAATCCAATGAGCTTGGACACTTTTACTTTTCGTCTGTGGCAACAGGGCCCGAGATTGGATTTCTCTCTCACCATGCAGATCCCAGTCCACTTAGGGTTAACACCAGTATTTTAAATACCTAATGAAAAGTCAAGAGCCTCCAGTAAGAAAGCAAAACATAATATAGTATGATTGAAGCAAGATGCTCCGTTTAACAGTGTCGTACATTGCTTAGTCCTTAGCGGAGCAACTAAGAAGCAACTCAGAATATCATTCATGGCAAACATCTGTAATGTTGAAGTAAAAGCAAATGGTAGCAAATAAATACAAATAAAACAAGTACCGTAAATGAGCACATGCTGATTCTTTGCCGTATCTGGGAGTCTACCTGAGGCCCTCAGCGGCCCATGGGTGCAATCACTGCCTCAGAGTAAAGGGGGCAGGCATACTCAGGGTATTTTTCCCAAGCCTTTTTTGTCTGCATGGAGAACAAGCCAGCTCACTCTCCTCTATTTTGCAGCCTTGACGTGATACTGAAAGACTTGCTCAGCTGCACACTAGCCATAAGCAATAGGAAGAAGATATGCGTGAGACACCTTTTAATGAAGAAATTAAAAAGAAATGAAAACCCATTTAGAGAGGATTCATATGCACATATATCATACAACACTAAGGGAAGGGAAACAATTTCCCAGTTCCCTCCTCAGGACCTCTTCACAGATTAGTAGAGAGGCTGCTTGCAAGAGTCCCATCCATTTCTCATGCTCCATGGGAACGTCAATAACCCCTCAGGAGGGACCACATGAAAGGCAGATGCACACACTGGAAACAACATATGGATAATTGGTCTCTGTGCATCATTAGGAAAAGAGAGTATGAGTCAATGCAACTAGCAATACAACCGTATCACAACCTGGCAGCTAGACAGATGGGCTCCTACTGAGGAAATCAGAAGCAGCTGGAGTTGTCTCCCTGTACCATATTAATCCCCAAGCTGTATTTTGTCACAGAAAAAAGGTAGACTGATTGGCCATTGGAAGCCCACAGGAAGGTGATGTATGTGGGGAGAAGGAGAGTCTCCTGGTGTGTCCTAGAAAATGGAAGGCTGCTGACTCCCATTGCGGTGCTCCAGGCTCCAGAACTGAATACAAGTTCATTAACACTCCTGAGATTGAAGCGATAATTAGCCAGCTAGTATAGGTAAAAGAATGACAGATTCTGTAGAAAAAAAAATAAAAATGCTCATTTGTTGCTGACACCTCTGAATGCTATCAAATGATGAAGAATAATTCATATTAATTGCCATGCCATAACTGATTAACTGCACGCTCTCACTTTTTTCCAACATTAATCCTTTCAAGTGTTTCTCTTTCTGTGAAAATTTCTCCCATTTTGTTTTCTGACCCCATTTCTGTTTCTTTGTGATGACTTGCTCAGTACGCATGGGAAGTAAACATCCATGTCGGAGGTAGCCTCCTGATTTCTGTTTTCCTACTTCTATGCTCTGGTGCCTTCCTTTCTAATGTAAGTATTTTCCAGGATTCTAAAATCATAGATGGAAACTGCCTGTCTCTAATTTAGCTTTAGTTACCTCTCATTCAGCCTGAGCCTGTAAGTAGACCAGCCTTGCTCTCTGGGATATTAAAGTCTTAAAAGTTTCTCCTATAGAATCAAGGACTGTATCTTCAATAGCTGCATGGGTTTTTTCTTTAGCAGGCTCAGTGGGTTTTTACATTTAGGACCTCTTGGTCTTGGTTCAGAGGTGGAGCAGAAAGCAAGTTCTCTTTAACGACAGTGTTGAGAAAGAAAAAGAGACTAGAGTTTTATTTGTGAATAAAACCTAAGGGCGTTCAAAGAAGATCTCCAAAATATGAAGTTGCTACTTACCTACAAAAACTGCACAATCTGTGATCAATACTAACTGGGATTCAAGGACACTACAGCCACCAGAGGACTAACGTTTTACAATTCAAAGATGCAAGTTGAAAGAACTCAGACATTAGCTGTACGGTTCAGACACAGCATATGTCCTAGTTTCTACCCAAGCTTTCATGAACTCAGGTTTCCTTTTATTAGTCCTCCATAAGGCATTAACCTTGCTCTTTCTCAATAAGACGTTAACAATATTTACCTTCTTGACAAACAGTTCACAGTTTCAGTTATGGTAGATGTTACCTACGTGACCTGTGTGCATGCCGAGTATCTGATTTCACTGCAGACTAAGTGTAAATCCACTCACCTACCTGTCCCACGGGCAAGGCAGGTACTTAGTATTTCAAGCCACCAGAAGGGAAGAGTGACCAGAGTCTCCCTCAGCCTGGGACTGGACCAGGGTCTCCATCTAAAGGTACATTCGTGTAAATACTGGCTAACTGGTATCTATGTAAGTCTGCACTAATTGTTCTAAAAAACAGCATTATTTTATACTCAGCGGCCTGCTGATTCATGATGAGACAAATAAGCTATGCAACAAAAACCTGAACAATGTCATATCTAAAAATAGCCAGCAGTTCAGACCAGTGCAGTAATAGCACCGTAATATTGGTACTAATTACAGGCCAACAATTGCAGACCTTAGAGCTAAGAGCAGATTTCTGAAACAAGCCCGAACAAGATGTACTCATAAAGACAAAACACTGTGGGATGCTATCATGAAGATGGCCGCATCAGATCAGCCTCATACTGAGATGCAAGGAGAACCTCTTAAATCATTAGTAAAGCTGCAGCATCTCATTATTTTTAATAGCTCTTGATATGAACACCAGTGCCAAAGTACCTACAACTCTCCCTACTCAGTAATCTCCAGGGTTCAACACTGGGCTCCACAAAGCTAGACCTTCATTTACAGGGTCAGGCAGGCTAAAACAAATGCACAATTAGTAACTCGCAGCACACCTTCTTCCCCAGCTTCACCTGCCACATCTGGGATCAGCTTCCCAGAGCTGTTCATTAACCACCACCTGAGCTTCAGCAAGCGCAGGTCAGCATGACCCCCACGAATTCAACAAAGGAAAGGTTTGTAAGTGCCCATTAGCACTCTTTTCATAAGAGGTGAGGGGAAGAGAGCTGGGAGTATCATGGGCAAGCAGAAAGCCTGCAAGGGAGGCTCCAATAGACGAAGGGAAATCAAGGATGGGAGAGAATGTCAAAGTGTGTTTGCCAGGAGACTAGGGAAAGAAGGTGCACCTAAAACACAAGAGAACTGTCAGCTCTCTCAGAGGAGGAGGAAGAGGAAAATCAAAGGCTGGGCAAGAAGAAAGTGAGAAATCATGTCCTGAAACAAGGAAGCTTCTACAGTGCCCAGCTGCTCTCCTGCCTTGGTAACTGAGAGACAGCACAGGGCACACCAGCTAGTCACAACCACCGTCTCTTCTGAAGCTGGTGCAACTTCACCATGCTGGGTGAGCATGCACGCACTGGCTTCCCAGCAACCCCCCCGGGAAGAAGCACATCTTAGCGCACACTTGTTTTTTGGCTGCCCACACTTCTCACTTCCATCCTCGCTCTCAGGAGCGGCAAAATAAAGCCTGTGTTGGAAAGCCACATACTTACACCTAGGTGAGCAGGACCTGCCATGCTTCCCAGGACTGCAAAACATGTCCTGGACTTCTACCTGTCCTTGCAGGGAACTTGATCAGAGCATACCACAACAGCAGTACTTTTGACGGACACTGAAGGGTAGGGAAAAAAGGACAATGATTAAACAAAATGATTGTATCATTCAACTGAATGAAGAAAATGGCATTTGCCGTTGTTACTCATCTAACATTCCAACTGTGTTTTTCCTATTTTATAATGTCATTTCTCAGTCCCTGTACCCTGCATTTCTACAAAGGCATTACTGTGGGATCATCAGACTCCCAGAGTTATCAAACTTTTCTAAAGTTATCTTAAATGCATCAGAAAATTACAGGGTACAATTTTACAGAAGGGAAAATGAGACACAGAAATATCAGTGCCATAATATTGACCAATTTTGGTTTCATTTTGCACAGAACTTCTCACTTTTAGAGCACTTAATACATTCAAAGTGCACCTCTAATTGATATGGCTTCCAGTTGCATCGCTCAGTTCTTCCACACAAATTTTCTAAGGAGACAAAAAGTTCTCTGATGAGCAGGAGTAAAGTCTGGCTTCCTGAACTCTTGTGTCTTAGAGCTGGGAAGCCTTGGTGTTTGTGAGCCCTGACTGAAGCTCTTCCAAGACTTTTCCCAGAACTGAGACTTCCACTCATCTGCCTTTTGGGGCCAAACCTAGTGGTCTAGGGCTAACTGCCCACACACAAAAAAAGGAAACGTCCTTTTCCTCCCCCTTCCAGGCTAGGCACACCAGCACGCCTCTCAGGAGTGAGGGATCTTGTGCCTAGCTGCCCTCAGAGGAATATAAACTAAATATAAATCAGCACTACCTGGGGACTTTCTTAACCCATACACAAGCAAGGGGTAAGGGATGGAAGAGATATCTGTGTTTCTGGATTTGTGCTTTGGAGCAGAGGGGAGTCTGAAGGCAAATCTGGGAGCTGAGTCCCTTCCCCAAGCCCGGAGTCAGGAGGCAAATCAGCTGCAGTCACGCGCCATATCCTTCATTCCTTGCAAGAACCAAAACCCTTTCTTCTTGCTCGCAAGAGACCAGGTCCTTGCAGCCTGACAGCCTACTCTCAAAGACCAGCAAACAAACAAGACCAAACTATTTTCCTAATTACGCCGTCAAAGTGGAGGAACCCTTTTTGTCCCCTCAAATTCTAGACAAAGAACTCAGCCTAAGTCAGGTATTCAGCATTATCATCTCTGCTCAGACACTTAAAGGGTTGCAAAGTTACCACCACGGGAATGCAAGCCTTCCAACGTGCTATTACACCTCTCGTAATTTTATAATGAATCCCACACTGGTGCTAAAGGACCCAGTGTCTGGATCAGCACGACCAGATGAACTTATCACCTGCCAGTAGGAAAATAACAATACCAATGTTCAAAGCCTTTAGCTCTCCTAGAGAAAATATGAAATGGAATCTCTGTACATTTGAAGGCTAAGGAATCGTAGATAAATGAAGAAAGCAGGTTTTTTGGTCAGTCTCCATTTTTAATTCTGCTGTTTGCCTCAAAATATCACTTCTTCAGAATCTAACTATATTGGCACTCTCCAAAATCAGAAAAGAAATAGATTATAATTAGACCTAGTCATAAATATTAAAAAAGTAGATAAATAATGAATAAATGCTTATTTTACCTCCCTTCCTGTGCCCACTAAAATTTGAAACAGGCCTAGTAGTCCTTTCTGTATTATGTTTAATAGGCTTTTTTCCACAACATGAGTTTAAAACAGTACATTTGACTTCTGCTCGTGGAAAATTTTTGGCCCATCACATATATTTTGGCATATACCAAAAACAAAACCGGAAATTGCCAGTGAAAGTCATGCTTCAATTAAAGATATTTTTGCTTACAAAGTAGAATATTTACACCCTGTAAATGGGACCAGAGCCATTTTCCTTTTGAGCAATGTCCTGCAAACGTTCTTGCACCTGTGTGACTTTATTTGCATGAATTTAGTGTGGTAATTCTCACAACTATAAGTTACTTACACGGTGAGACAGATGTGAAATCTGTTTCTTGGATAGTGCAGAACACAGCATCTGCATGTAATAAGCATGATTAAAAAGAAACTGCTACATCATTATTTTTGGCATTGAAAGTTTTCTGGAAGCATTTGCTCCAAGTGGAAAGAAGATCCCTTCTGCTTCGTTACTGAAGACTGACCTGGGCATCAGGAGACTGGAATCCTATTTCTAGATAAGAAATGAACTTTCTTTGTAACCTTAGATTAGTCCTTCCAGAAGATTTGGCTTTCTGCTTGTTCAGCGTGTTCCCTCCCTAAATACAAGGCAGAACTCCTTGCTTCTGAAGCACTCGGTGTATTAAGCTACAATAAGGACCATACATAAAACAAAACCTCAAGAAAACATAACATATGCACTGTCCTTTTGATCAGCCTTTATTTCATTCCTAAGAGAGATAAGAAGAAGTAAGTGGGATATCATTTACTGGAAACCTACTTGTGCATTTTTTAAGGATTTGTCACAAATTTCCATTTCTAAAAATAAACTGTTCAGAAAATGCTTCATTTGCAGAAATCTTAATCTGAAAGGAAAAAAATGGGAATGCTCAACCTGTCCTGTTTTGACACATACAAAAACCAGAAATGACTCTACATTTCAAATACACTATAAGATTAGGAAAACAAAAGAAGTCACAACAAAATTACCTTTTCATCGATCTGATCTCAACTCTCCCCTTTCTTCTAAGACAATTGATTTATCAACATTTGGAAACTAGTATTTCAGTTCATTTTGTATTTGATAAATACACCGAAATGTCAAAACCTCTTGCAGAGCAGCAGGACCATTTGATGCTGAGGACTACATGGTACCGAGCTCTGCCCTCCAAGATCAGTAACAAAATTCAGAAAAATTTCATTGCAGAGTTTTGCAAACTAAGAGCTTTGTTTGGCTTTACTTCATTACACTGTTCATTACACATTCGCATCACAGATTACTAAATTCTGCCCAAACTGCTTGAAGTCTGCAAACTCCCTGAAATAAGATGGGCTTGATCTGTGAAAGTCCGGCTCAACTGGAGCTTCAGGGAGAGTTTTGCAGCACATGGTAAAATAGGTTTTAGTCCAAAGAAATTTTTGATCTCCTTGATCCTAACAATTGTCTTTGTTTTATCTCAGCATGATTTTTTTTTTTTTTTTTTCTTCCAGCGTGGTTAGTCTCACTGATAGCACCCAATCACAGGAAAGCCAGTCACTAGCCAAGAACTCTTGCCTAGCACCAACAGAAGGTGGAAAATGTGCAAGAAGGTTCAGCTGCCTTTCGGCTTCCCCATCCTCAGGGTTCATGTGGGTCTCAGCATAAATTACAGCAGTAATTGCCTTCTGGCTGCCACCACTCCTAGCAGGCTGCTCCAGGCACATGAGCAGCTCCTTGCGCTCAGCTGATGGGTGGGGATGACTTTAGAGAAAACAATTCCATCACTTCTGGTTTTGTGCTCATATCCTAACACAGATAATCTTCCTGTGCCTTAGTAGGCTGAAATTAGAGCTACGAATATAACGGTGATGTTGCTGAAATAACAGGAAGAAAATGTATGCCATGATTTTTCCTTGTATGCCAGAATCACTGATGGAAGAGAATGTGATCTTACCTTAGCTGGATACGGGACTTCGGCCATACCCTGCCTGTACATCCCATACAGAACTGCCTGCAGAAATCATCTCCCAGGCACACGAGGGGACTCACAGCTGGTGGAGTAAGAAATGTGATTTATGGAACATAAACACCATATGGCACAATTTCCTCTCGTTTCATTCCACTTCATACCTTGTAGTTGAAAAAATATCATGTGCTACCCAGTTTATTGGAGGGGAGGCAGGTTACAGTAATAGCAGAGACTAGCCCATCAAATCAGCATTCCCTCACTTCAATTAATAAATGTAAAGAGATACCAATCCGTGACCAGGATGGAAGATAAAAACTGAATTGAAAAACATCATGGAGAAACGTGGCATTCCCCTGTCAAAGGAGAATTTATTTATAAAGCAGGGAAACAATTTACAAGCTGTTCAAAATAGTCTGTGCAACCAGAAATTAATATAGTGAGATCCACATACAAGCCCAGCAATACAGTCAGAATCTCTGCCCCTTTTATTCATGATGGAAACTCTTGAGAAGTGCATCACTGCAGGGTTGACAGGTCTTTCACCTCCATGAGAGGACATGCTTTGATACACCTGAAACTTAGGACCTAGTGAGGAGGTTGTAGCCAGGTGGGGGGTCGGTCTCTTCTGCCAAGTAACAAGCAATAGGACAAGAGGAAATGGCCTCAATTTGCACCAGGGGAGGTTTAGATTAGATATTAGGAAAAATCTCTTCACCAGAAGCATTGTCAAGCATTGGAACAGGCTGCCCAGGGAAGTGGTTGCATCTCCATCCCTGGAGGTATTTAAAAGATGTGTGGATGTGGTGCTTAGGGACATGGTTTAGTGGTGGACTTGGCAGCGCTAGGTTGATGGCTGAACTCAATGATCTTAAAGGTCTTTTCCAACCAAAATGATTCTATGACATCAGCGTGGATTAAGTGTTATTTTGCAGAGGTGAAGCGAACATTTTTATCAGTGAAGTGCAGAAATGTTCCGAATTCCCTAAAAGAACATTTGTGGGAGGAAACAGGGCCAGGTGGTGGGAAATTATTGGAAATTAGTATTTCCATGGTTCTTTGGAAACTGGGAGAGAAGCAACTTGTCCCAGGCATCACCAGAAGTGTGCGGCAGAACCAGGAAGGGAATTTCCATTTTCAGACTAGTAGCACGTCTCTGTTTAACTCCAAAAGTAACTTGCCTCTTTGGTGCTCTGGAGCGTGCCCCCGGCACAAGCGAGGCGGTCTCAGGTGGCCCAGGCAGAGAGAACCAATACACCTCAAGTACACCCTGGCAGGCTGTTGGGAGGGCAGCTGTGCGGCTGCAAGGGCTGGCAAGTCAAAGCCATGCTGGGATGTTCACTGTGCCACCCTCCCTTCGCCTCCCGCCTCTCCTGTCACCTAGAGACACAGGTTATGACCAGCATGGGAAATCTGTCATTATTTATGTCACTTGCCTGGAGCAGTGGGAAGAATTCTAAAACAAGCCACTAAGCACTGAATTCCAACTTA
Source organism: Nipponia nippon (assembly GCF_047370975.1). Classification (NCBI taxonomy): domain Eukaryota; kingdom Metazoa; phylum Chordata; class Aves; order Pelecaniformes; family Threskiornithidae; genus Nipponia; species Nipponia nippon. The sequence goes on from NW_028262347.1 coordinate 51,141,114, forward strand.
TTTGTCTTTTTTTATTTTAATTTATTACGATTAATGACTTCAACTCTCCATCTCAGTACAAAGACGCAGCAAAGCCTGGTACAGTCTCCTTAATGGAAATGCAGAGCTGAACAACATGTTTGACAATTAGCAAATCCCCCAGTAAAGGGTCTGACTCTTACTGGAATGAAACAATTACTGTTAGATGTTATTATTTATTAGTTATAACACAGCGGCACTTTCAGTCTAGGGCAAGACCCCACTGTGCCTGGCACAATACAAGCACTGAACAGAATACATAATCCAAGCGGTTCTTTGCAGAGCCATGGCCTTATGCCTGATCCTAGTGATGCTCTTTAAAACATGCAAGCAAAAATGATATCTATATTAAAATTAGCAACGGTAACAGCCGCAGTTATTCCTCCTATCAGGAGGAACACAGGTCACTTGGTTTGGGAGTGCCATCCCTCCTTCCCCCATCAGTGCTGCAAGGAGCTCACCCTGCCCCAAAGATGGGAATACAGGAGGAGAGCATCACAGCTGGTGCACAGGCTTTCGCTTCTGGCAGACCATGCTGGAAGAGCAAAGCAGGACTTGTCCCCTCTCCCACCTCCAAGGCAACTGCCTTTTGAAAAGGCAAGGGCAGCCCCTGACTCGTGCTAGCCTGAGAGAGGAAAGAGGATAATACTCAGAAACAAACCACAGACAAGCAACAGCCCCCTGTCCTCACTTGGAAAACCTGAGCTGGCCTTTGAAATATTGCACAATCCGTCAGCATGGGATGTAACCAAGAGCACAGGTTTCAACTAAGAGAGGGAACATGGATGCTGAGCCTTGGAGAAGACAGCTCTACCCAACTGCGGGACACTTTCCTTAGGCAGCTCACGGAGGCTTCATTGCTGAAGCGATTTACACTTAGACATGAAAAGAATCACATAAATACCATAGGGAAATTCATAATGGATTCACAGTGATAAAGAATATGATCCAACAGGCTTTCCCTGTCTCTTAACATGTGTCCCCTGAAGATGAACACTTACCTTTTAAAGTATCACTGTGCTCCAAAGCCTGCTGAAGCCTCTAGAAAGGCAAAATTCAACAGGGCTTCAAATGAGGCCATAAATTTGAGGAAAGGGGCATGGGTTTTTTTTAATTCATTTAAACAATAAAAAACTAACTATAGATTTTCCCAGTAAATTTTATAGATCTGTTGCAACCATTTATACATTTTGCCATAAGCCCCAGCATATTCCTACAAGCCAGGTGCTGCAAAGCTTTTGCTTTTTGCCCTGAAGGTTTTTGAAGATATTTATATACAAGCTTGGCAATACCGATTAATGTGGTAGCTGCAGAAAGGTAAGTGTCCTTATTTTTTCCCCATAGCAAAACTAAAACATTTAGTAACTTTGCTTCAAGATATCTAAAATCTATCAGTTTGTAAAGGCAAAAGGAACATGGAATGGAATCTGATCTAGAAACTATATAAAAAAAGAAAGTAACCAAAACACTTTCATTAGTGTCACATCACTAATGCAATCACATTGCAATATTCCAATTTTGAAGAAATGTGAATTTTTTTCTCAGAGCACGTATGCTATTATTTTCCATCGTGTGTACATGTGCACAACTTTAAGCTCAGCTGTGCATGGAAGTAAGGGTGTGAGGCAGAGGTCTGTTTTCCAAGGTAATGAAATCCAACCCAGGCCACTACACAGAGACACACCTATAAAAGCAATAGTCATAAAACTGAAAAAAAAAAAAGGAAATAAATCACTTTATATAATTTGGTATTTTAAAGTAAAAGAACCAATCAAATTTCTTCAAGGTTTTGGGTACCTTCATGGGCTACTGTGGGGGAAAACCCCCCCAAAGACCCAACGCCCCCAAACCCAAGAATACTCTAGAAATAGGAGATTAAGAATGAAGTATGACAGGTGCTATGGAAGTGTTCAGACTGGTAAATTTTAAGCGCATACAGTTACGACTACTTTCTGGAAATTGTTTATCTAGAAGGCACAAAAGGGTCAAAGGACCATGAGAATGGATGATCTGGAAGGATCAAAGTGACCATATTTTTTGTTTCCGTTCTTCCCACTAAGGAAAACTGCAGAGAAAGTTTTGCCAGTGACATGGAATACAAAATCTCTATTATTAGCAACATCAACTAAATCCTACCCCTCCAAAAGGTGGATGCCATTCTTTCTTCTGTATTTGTCCTCTTACAAACTTCTCTCTTTCTGCCTCCTGTTTAGTAAGTGCCAGAATTAGTTGGCCAAGTCATCTTGGCTACATGTAACACTGCCTGAAGCCTGTAACCAGAAAGCAAGAGGAAACCAGTGGTTTTTTCAGCTCAGGACTGGTGTAAATTTGCAAGGCCTGAGTGGATGAGACTTTGTGTTATGTTTTAAACTTTCCAGAAGAGGGCTACACATGCAAGTGGGTGTCAGAGGTAGAAATGTCATCATTTCAGTCATCTCCCTTATCTACCTTTTTCCTATCCCAACGGAAAAAAGAGCAAATTTTGACAGTAGTGCCAGATCATCTCATCCAATTCTGTATCTCAGAAAGACAGACACCACCAGCTAGGACACAGTCACACAAAGGCTTTTCCCTACACATGCTCCAGGCAGCCAGCATCGAAGGCAGTAAGAAAAACTGCTGCAGTGAAAGCCCTACTTAAGCTTTTATGTTTATCTGTTAGTGGATTCCTTTCTTTTTCTTGTGTATTTTCTTACAAGGCTAAAAATACTTCAGCAGTGAAAGCCATTAATAATGGAGATAACTGCGTTGCGGGATTTGGTGCCAAGTTAACTGTTTAAAAGAAGTAACAGCAAAACAAGGGTCTGGTTAACACTGCATCCCCTGTTGGACTCAAAATAGCACCTAATTAACACAACAGGGGCAAAATAAGGGTTTGCGTTAAACACCGTGCTGATGCAGTCTACCAACTTTTCTGACAAACAACTGCTCCACTTTTCGCTGTTTTCCAGTTCACAGAAGCACAGACATTTCAGGCCAGCAAAGACCACAGCCCACAGCTCTGATCTCCTGCACCATACGGGACACAGAAGTCACCCAGAAATCCCTGCAGTGAAGAGAAGACTTCTGAGCCTCGTGAGCAAACACTGACCTCAGGAGTTTGTAGATTAAATAAATCCCAGGCCTGGTTATGGTTTGCACTAAGGCTGGCCTACATCCATTCAAGGCTTTTTTTGCCCCACTAGGATAGACTGGAGATGCAAGAATAAAGTCCTGTCCCTCTTGGGAAGGCATCTCTCACACTTTGTGTCTCAACCTCTTGCTCTCTTAAATGTAATTCACTCTTCAGCACAGGTTCTCTGAGGTGCATAAGTGGGAGGAGAAGGTGAAACTCCCAGTACGCTGCTACTTGTGACTTAAATCATTACGTGAATCTCAACCTTGAGCAGTAGAAGGCTAGAGAATAACCCAGCATACCTCTAGCCCCAGGAGCGGTATCAATGGACGCATAGTTTTATGGACAAGGCTCCAAAGCCGGAGAGGAGCTGATGCCTTTCAGATGGAGTGACTGACAAAACCTGAACTGAACTGGATGTAAATGCTACCGTCTCAGACTTCTCAACAGGAACCATGTTAAGTCAGAGGAAGCCAAGAGCAACTGCTCACTGGTATTTGCAATGGTAATGCTATTATAATGCTTTACTTCAAGAAGTTCAAAATCCAAGCATAAGTCAGCCTAGTTTCTCTCCAAGGATTTAACAGCCTCCCTTTACCTTTATGTTTTTAACACATACGCTGCATTGTCAATTATTATGGTTAATTATCCCTTTTTGTGGATTTGGGATCCTATTTCCTAAATCTCCTCCTACTAAGAAAACTAATGGATGACATAAGAAAGAACCGAGACCTTGCAGTATCCTTTCTTCCAAGGCAGATGTGGGAGAGCCCTAGCACACATCATCCACACCACTGGATAAGGACTCCCTGCTACAGGTGCTGTGCACTGCCTCTACTCTTATCCCAAAAAATCCTGAGATCCTTCTAGAGGCAGGGAACTACATACACCTATACATCAGTGGATGAAACCTTCAGACGCTGAGTCCAACATGGAAGGCAAGCCCAAGTCTCACCGTCTGCTGGCCCACAGTCACACATGCACACACCTGGAGAAAACCACTAACCTACCCCATACAGCCATATTCTGGAACAACTGAATTCCCCGGTTATTGCCACCCAATACACAGAGTAAGAGTGAGAGTTCCCTGAACAGCAGGTGGCTTAAGATACCTTAGCCCGTGCATTTAATCCCTGAGTGGCTATCTTTAAAACAAGGGCATGGTGACGTATCATTTTGTGGAACCTGAGCTTTCTGCAGTCTTCTGGCAGGATCACCTGGTCCTGTCAGGACACTGTCCTGTATGGCCCCGTAAGAGAGCTGCATTCAAAGAAATAGAAGTGTTGGAATGAGTGCAAAATACCACCACAGTATGCTCAATAAATACATCAGTCATTAAATACTTGAGTTCAGTTTATCAAAGAGGATAGATGAACCAACAAAAATGAGTTTGTTCTAGGAGCCTTTCTACCTGTGGTGCTCCCAACAGAGGTTCATTGCTTCCCAATACGGCATTGCACTGCATGGACAGATCCTGCCAGGCACTGAGCTGTATGGACACTACACACACTAATTACAGCAACATCTAACTAGGAGGAAACGGTCCCTGGGGTCCCACCACGGAGCAGAGAAGGGAGGGCACAGCCTTGCTATTGTTCAAGCATTAGGAAGAAGCCTTCTTCTGCAGTACCCCTGAGGTGCTCGAGGTTTTCACCAACAGGCTGTAGCCTGACGCTTAGATACTGATAATAAGAAAGAAGTCTCACAGTCCCAGGAGAAATCCAGTCATACACATCCCCTTTACCTCATCATTTGAACTATCTTCTGCATATTTATCTACACAACTTATAGGCTGTAAACAGTCTTCTTTTAAATAGAGTGTAAATTGTCTTATTTACACCATTGCATGGTGGCTTTTGTATATTTAAAAGCCCTTTGATTACCATTGGTGATTAGATGGCTGACCTGGGCTGTCCCTGTCTTAGATTCAGCTACCTGAAGTTAGGCAAGGAGCACCCCGAGCCAGGCAGTCAGTCCCAAACCACACTGCAACAGAGCAGGAATTGCCACTGGGCAGCTCAAATCCCAACATTTTGCTGCTTTGCATATACAGAAAAAAAAATACTATACATTTTTTAAAACCTGTTTTGCTTGTCTCTTTGTTTTCTACTGCTGGTGTTCTTTCCCAATTCAGTTTTCCCAGTTCTTACTCACCTAATGCCAGCTGCTTTCTGTCCTCTGTATGCATATGTTGCTCACATAAACTATTTCTATCCCTCTTTAGGTTTGCTTATAAAAAACAGCCTCATCCTACCCACGAAATGCATTTACTATGATAACCATGCAGTCAGGGGATAATCATGTGAAATAACTCGTTCCACTCTCAATTAGTGTCTTCTGTCCCTCACAAGAACACCTCCACCCAGGAAGTGCCAGGTTATTGCACTGCCAACTGCTATTCAGAATCTAGAGTCATTAAATCCAGAAATATGTTCTTATTCTGAAGAAATTTCATGTTGTCTTCTCTTATAGTCAATACAATAAGAATACACATACAGTGTGGAGTATCTTGGCTACTACATCAGAAAGGAAAACCATATTACATTTAAAGGAAGGAAGGTGACAACTCTCAGTGATTTTAATCCATTTTAAAAATTAGTACTAGATAAAACATGCTAGGACCTTTGACAAATTTGTTGCTCACTTATACCACTGCATTCTGTATGTGGGCATTCAAGTCAGCACCAGTGAAACTGGTCTCCTGGCCAATTTTTCAAAAACATATGATAATAGATTCATAAACTGAGTCAACTGCTAACTTGAGCAACAAATGCTCAGAACTAGCCCTTGTAAAACAAGAGATGACTGAGGAACATGACAGATATATTTGGAACATTGTAAATGCAAGTTTTTCTCCGTTTTTCCAAACGGAAGGAAAATTGTGAGGTACATGAAGCCAAACGACTGCGTTTACCAGCAAGTGCTGCAAACAAGGACTACAGAAATGCTGATTGACCTATTTTCTGATCTTGCATGAGCTTCAAAAGTAAAATAACTCCAGTAAATACTGGTATTATCACATACAGCTCATGTCATCTAATTAATCACGGGTAGTTATTACTGCCAAACTCTTGACAGTCAGGATGCAAACACAATCCATCCTACGTTAACAGTCACCTCTGCAGGCTGACTACTACTTGTTTAGCACATACACAATACAGCTTGCTGTCATGGAGGCAAAGAAGGGCCTCTGTAAGAGGGCACAAGACACAATCAAACTAAAAAGTGTTTGAGCATCTGGAGAACATCTTTACTCCTAGATCGTGACCACAGCAGACTACCTAGTCCTGGCTGGAAAAGCAGATAAAAGCAATATCTAAATACAGCTCAGCTGTACTCAGGAAGCCAACAGTGTTCCCGAAGCAGTCCAGAAGAACAATGTTCTCCCAGCAAGGCGAGAAAGGTTAAGTAGGTACCATTAACTTGGCGAGGTAGATGGTTTCTGCCTTGATGTAGCGCCTTAGGAGTCATCCTCCAGAGAGGAACGGAAGTGCGAGCTGAGCAGCAAGGACCTGAACAGCACTGAAATCAGACTAGAGGGCTGCTTCTGTTTCTGGAAGTGCAATCCAGCAGTGGTCCGTCTCCTAAAGACAGCCCGCGAGCCTTCCTTAAAACCAGACCCCTCCTCCTCCTTCTCCTCTGTGAAGGCAAAGCCTCTCGCGCTGCAGGAGCACTGCACTGAGCCGAGACGGCAGGTCTGCCAGCGACCAGCCTACTCACCCCAGCTGTCCAGGATGGACAGAAGGTACAGGAGGGCATGTGGTACCTACATTTTTTCTGAAGGCTGCCCCTTCTGAGCAAAGATGCATGGGCAATGTTTCTAGGCTGAATTTTGACAGCTGAATATTAGCAAAAAGGCTGGAGACCTCATAAGAATACACAGGAACCAGAAACTGCAGGGAGGAGTTGGGTTTGCCCTTTTTCCAGTTATGCACTTTTTCTTTACTGACTTCATTAAAAAGTCTATAAAAAGATGTAAACCGGTTTGCATTTCCCTTGCAAGATTAGTAAGGCCAGCGAGGGACAGATAAACCCCTTGCTCCTCCTCTCTATACAACCACACACAATCAAGTTTAAAGTTCAACAGACATGAGTTTTTAGAGATTGCAGATGCCCTAAGCTCTCCCAGGGAGAGAACAGCCATGTCTCATTGTCAGACTATTATAAATAAGAGCAAAAGAATAAACCAAGTAATTTAGCTAATGCACTTCTTATCAAACAAAAGAGTAAAGCAATCTTCATTGCTTCTGCACTGCAGAGCAAGCTTCTCTGAAGGACTGCAACCACCAGCTTGCCTTTTTTTCATTTTTATAATGGTATTTTTGCCAAAATATTCTAGATCTTTTATTCACGGCCAGTTCATTCCTGCTTTCTGCATTAGCTGCATCCAAGAGGCACGCTACGCATAGCCCTACTACACCCAGTTGCAACCGTTTTTGGCGCTGCAGGTTGTGTTAGCTGTATCTTGAGGACACAGCATGCACTCCCTGCTGCACCGAGTACAAGGCACGTGCTGGCTCCTACCTCACACCCATCTTCAGTCAGGCCTGGGTTATACTGTGCACAGACATCCCTCTGCCATGCCGGGCACCTGTGCGCTGTACACAGCTCACCGGCGTGATACATGGTCTCCTTGAGCAGCCGAACCCAGCACAAGGCAACACGGAGCAGGAGAGGGGCTGCAGCCCCGTACTGCTGCTGAGGATATTTCAGACAACAACGCTGCTCCTTCTCCTCACTCCCGCTACAAAACTTACAGATGTGGCTTAGTGCTGTGGCCCTTCCCTGTTCACACAACCAGCAAGCGGCCCATCGCATCATCCAACACATGGTGCCTCTCTGCTGGGAAAAAATTACGCTGCGCTTGTACATGAGGTTTCTGATGGCTGCCGGTACTTCCCATGCTCCCATGTTTAGCTGTAGGGATGTCCTTTATTCACTGGAGCCTGCAAAGAGGCTTACTACTAGCTATGAATTTGCCCCTGTCTACCCCCTCCTTCCATGCACCGTGACCCAGGTAGTTTCAGAGAAGTCTGCTGGGGAAGCCACGCAGCAGGAGGCGGCACAGGAGGGAGTGCCTGGTCCCCTCCCGCACCACCTCGCAAAAGCAGGCGTGCTGGGAGATGGGGAGATGTCCTCCAGAGAGCGGGGAGAAGCTTCTTCTATGGTCACGCTAAAGGGATTTAAAAGCCTGCTCCTCCTGAGGTTACTGGGAGTTTTGCTCTCAATTTTCAGTGTTTGAATCTTACCCTGTTTAGGGAGGGTCACCTAACTATTAGATAGACCACTCCTTTTTCAACACAAAATGGAAACCCTGAAGCACACATAAAAAAGGCTTTTTTTTAAAAAAAAAAAAAAGTCTAACATTCAAAAGGAATTAGATAACAGCTATAATGGCCTCACCTACTCCTGATCCTTTCTGCTGCCAGAATGTTTTGTGTAATAAATCATGAGAGCACTACATTACTCCAAAGCTAAAAACGGAGCAGCGTAAGGAGGCAGCACAGAGCTCTGCACACAGAATAGAGAGTCGTATTTGATAACATCTGCACTCAGTCTGATTTTAAGTTTCCTCAGGTGGGATAATGAACCTAAATGAGGAAGGAAAGGTTCACGGGGTGATTACAGCACAGGCTGGCTTTTAAGCCTTTTTCCTTTCACCTTCACTTTCCTCACATTTTGATATGGGTTGCATTAGCTCCTGGAAAGGGTTCTGCTTAACAGAACACTGAAGGCATCACTTACATTTCCCCAAAGCCAAGACAGTTGTTGAAGGGTGGTGAGAGAGTGCAGCTGAATGGCAGCATACAATTATCATCTTTCCTCAAATCAGAGGGGTAAGATCAAATAATTTCTTCCAGACCTGGAGAGAGAGCTTCTGAAAAACTGGTCCCACTAGCTGTACAGGGGCTAAAATACTGATTTACAATTTAAAATGAGTAGCAAACACCGATCACAGTGGTGGATTTGATAAGGCAGCTCATTCTTGCTCAGAGCTGACACACTGTTCCGGTTGTATCCCAAAGCCCAGTCCCAGGCACCCTCACTGTAAGTCACGGCTGTCCATGCTGAATAAGTAACCTGGCTAAACGTGACACCCACCTGCCTTTGCTGTGTGAACCAAATGGGTCAGCTGGGCTGCTGCTAGGCAAACGGTTGAATGAAACTATCTCAAAGGTTTATTTGTAACAAGAATAAGAGGTTCTATTATCTCCTAGGGACAACTCTGGATAACGGCCATGAACAGAATTTTTAGGCTTTAAGAACAATTTTAGTTACAATAGCTGAATTTTGTAGATGGCTGAAAAAATAGACCCTGAATACTAGCGCTCGCTTAAATTGGATAAAGCAGTATGTTTCAGCTGTTGACACTGAAAAAGCTTTTGGGACAGATTCATAACAGGGAATCAAAAATAATAAATCAAATGAGATTTTTTTTCCTCAAGAGTCCTACCATCTAGGAACTGAATTTCAGGGAGAATTGAAACTCATGGGGAGCTAATGAAAGTACAGCTGCAGGCTGCTAGTCCAGGGAGTTTTAACACCCACAGCTGCTGGAAAGCACATGGACCAGCTCTCAGATTTCTGGCGTGCTTTACTGCTGCACATTTACCATGTAAATAACCCTGGGTGACGCAAAAACATCTTCAGGGTTCTTTCCATGTCCAGATGGTATTGTTCTTTCTAGGCCAGTCTGCTCGATGTCTGATCTTAAGGCAGCCTGGCAGGCTACTTAGATCTTCCCCTCAGATGTCTCTACATTTTCTTCTGTGACTGATTTACTGGAACAAGAAAAAATGAAAAGCAAAACTCAAAATTGCTACTCGCAGATGTGCATGAACTGCAATTATGCAAAGAAATCAAATGGAGCCACCTCATTAAGAACTGATCAAATATGCGAGTACCTCTTCTAAAAAAAGAGGAGGAAAAAGAAGAACAGTTAATGACTGACATGATTTGAATTAATATATATTAAGGCCAGCAAGACTTATACTTACTTACTTATACTTACCAGCCAGTCTGATCTGCAAAACACCAGCCAAAGAAAGCCTCAGGACTCTTCTGCTTCCACTGAATTATTTTTAAGTCTACACACAGGTGTTCATTAAGCACATCTGTTTAGTCCTGCCATCATCCTGCACTATTCCAGCTTTTATTATTCATTACAGATACAACAAAGGAAGATGATTTCACTGCTCACACCCAGTACTTTTTGTGCCTTTCTCTGCATGCTGTAAAACCAGCTGACTTACAAATGACTTGATCTGCTTTCTGTGGCACTGCTTGGCATTCTGGCCCCACACCAGCACCAAACCGTAATACCTACTGAGGAAAATTTGAGGGACAACTAAAACATACCAGCAGCACTTACCTCACTAGCACTCGCAGTCTGTTTCCCACTCAATTAAATTTCCCTTTTTAGAAATAATTCTGTGTTTCCTGTAATACGTTCTCTGCACTGTTTTCTGTCAGTATCTTAATCAGATTTTAACTCTACAGTGATATAACGAGTTAAGTGTAGCATTTACTCTCCATGTAGGGACCATCATGCTACTTACTTCAGTGCAAAGCATATTAATGTTGCAGAGCACTCTCTCACTTGAACACTTAACAAATAACTGCCAGTTAATACTAAAGCATGGACCATTGGTGATAGCATCATGGTCTAGTTTGGTTTATTTATATAGAGATTGCGTCTGCATGTCCATCTATTTCCAGTAGGCATCCTTCACAACTGTAACCCAAAAAACCCCACCCAAACTCAGAAACCATTTTTAACTTATAAAATGCAATAATTTTCCCATATATCCAGCAAACCAGAATCATTATATCAATTCTCCTCCTCCAGTCACTAATCACCCTAGGAGTATTTCCTCAGTTTTAGTCCCGCTGGGCTTGAAGCCAGACCCAAAATATACTTTGGACCTGAACAAGCAGAAAACTCCAGGGACAAGAAAATTTCCAGGCATGGGCATTGCCCTGGCTGCTAGGGTGGAAATAGGAGATGCAAAACCAAAATGAGACTCCAGGGGCTGATATTCTGTTCTTACCTCAGTCCCAGGCAACCAAATACCATTTCTCATAAACACCATGGTCACGAGGACCATATAAAGGCCCTGGAGGTGGAGCAGTCTCCACTCACAGAGGCTAGAAGGACTCCACAGCTATCAAACCATGACAGAATGACCAGAGAGAACAAACTCTCTAGCTGATCCCAAGTTTTGCACACAGTTTTCAAAGTAAAAATCAACACAAATGGGTAACTTCTTGAGCTAGACTCCAAAGATTCTAAAAAAAAAAATAAAAAAATTTACAATGCTATTCCTCTATAGATGGAGGGGAACAAGAAAGAAAAGAGCCAAAAATTGGAGTTGAGGGAGGGAGGTAGGAGACTGAGGTCTTTCTAGGCACTAAAGAAAAAAAAAAGTTAATTAATTGAGTTCTGGTGCAGGAAGAACATGCAGAGTCTGTAATAAGGATCTCTGCTAGGAGGGGAGGGTTGCTCCTAATTTTTTTCCTATCAGGAAGTCCTGTTTTCTAACATGTGGGGTTTTTTGGTTTGTGGTTGGTTTTTTGTCTGTTTGTTTGTAGGTTTGTTTTTTTGGGGGGGCGGGGAGGGTTGGTACATGCGTGTTCATGATAGGACTTTTTAGCGCCTTAAGCATTGCTTTAATTAAGAGTTGAGCTCTGCAATCTAAGGACCCTGTATCATGCATAACCACGGGCTTAAACAGTATTGAATCGTGAACTCAATCACGTACGTAAAATCCAGAGACAATAGCGAGATTAAACACTATCTCCATTAAGACATGTTTTGCAAAGTGTCTTCTACTGAAGATGTATTTTGATAAAATATGACTTATCTCCATGCTATGGATATCTGGGCTGTTATTCTAAAAATAATTGAACTATTTTTCTTCAGTTCAGGAAGTTTAATCTTATTAAGTGACTGCAAAGCAATGTACAATATTCATAAGCAAGTCATGAAGACTGCAGGCTAATACTGGCACGGTCAACTTGCACAATAAAAGGAGAGATTAAGCCTGTTGTCTTAATTGCACTCGTGTAATCAATTTATTTTGGATACTGAAGAATTGAGCAAAATGGTGCTTTCATTTAATTTAAACACTAACAAAAATTAACATTTGGACTTCTAGCTAAGCAGCCAGAAATTACTTCCACTGCTCATAGTGCAGTGCTCATAGTCTTGCTATAAATAAGTAGCCTAATGACATCCAAACAATCCAATCAGTCAAAACAGGATCACAGAATGAAAAACTATTTTAATTCTCTTGCCATTTTAGCATGCCAGAAGTTAATTAGCAGTATTAACATTTGAGTTTTGAAACCCAAACCCAAGTTGGTTTCAACGACTCTAGACAGTATAAGGCTGCAGAGCAAGGCTAGTCAAAGCAGAATTTCAGTATTTTAAAATACCGAGAAAGTCCCTGAGATTGAAGGCCTTGTTTCAAGAAAATAACCAGGAGATGTTAGATTGTATACTTTTAAAGTTTTTGTCTTCTGGTTTACAGGTCTCAAAATCCTTATTTTCCCAGGTTTTTCTAGAGCTTAAGAAACTAGAAATGGTATTTAAAGGTGAGAACTGAGTGTAATCATCCCAAAAAGAAGTCACTCTCAAACCAGCAGAGTGTAGCAAGCATCCCTGTGAGTGCATGCTGCTAGCAATATAAGCAACCTGTTCAGCTAATATTATATTGAATCCTCATTCAATGCTTACCAAGGGGAAAAAAATTGAATCTTGTAAGAAAATTATTGCATTTAATATTTCACATAACATGATGCACATGATTTACTGATGTATCTCCAGGAGGCTGTAAGAGGAAAAAAGCAGCCCCCATCCCTCCAAGCACTAACTGCAGCATTACTGACAGATCTTAACAGGGAGGGGAGGAGGCGGCTGCCTGCAGTCCCACCTTGGCAAAGTGGGGCCCAGCTTCAAGAAAGGAGGAGGCTTAATAGGGTCTGCTGGCCTGAGCTGGCACAAAAGAGAGTCACCTTTAATTCGAGGCCTAGGCCTTACTGTTCCTCTGGGCTTTTCTGGTTCCCTCAAACTGATTTTTGCAGCTCAGCAGGGATGGAGGCCAGCACCATGGCAGACTTCCGTCCCAAGTGTTTGCTGGAAGGCTATTGGAGCTAATGTTCTCCCTCCTGCCATCATGCAGACAGGCTTTCTACCAAACCAGTGTCAAACACACCCAGAGGAAGTGTCGTGGCAACTGGGTCAAGGTAAAGCACTCCACAGCCAGCTCAGAGAGCTGCAAGTCCACCACAGCCTCCTGGAGGTAGTCTCCACCAATCCAAAGATCGACCCTAAATAGCAAGCTCTGTAGCAGCCAACAAAGAAATCCAACCAGAAAAACTTAATGGGAGATACAGTGGTCAAGCTGAGACTGACAAGACTACAGATTGTGTATACACCAGTTAAACCCTAACTGAGGCTATAAAAAAAAATTAGGGTCAAGTATCTAGTGCACATATGGTCTCTCTAGGCCACTCTACAATTATGAATGCCTGCTTGCATCCAGAGGAAACCCAGGATACTTGTCCAACCACTGAGATCATGGCAATGCCTTTCAGAGGATGTTTTGGATGTCATCTGTTCAACACAGCTCTGTTTTGGCCAGACCATGGGATGGGCTGCCCAGAAAGGCCATAGAGTCTCCATCCTTGGAGATACTCAAAACTCAACAGCAACATACCCAAGACACCTGCTCTAACTGGGCCTGCTTTGAGCAGGAGGTGGGAAGGGAGGCATCCAGAGGTCCTGTCCAACCTACCCAATTCTGTGATTCATCTTTCCCCTAAAACCACCAAGCTGAAACTATGGAAGATGTTAACGTGAAAAATAATGAAGGTGAAGTCAAAGGAGGTTATATTTGGTAGAGTTAAGATATGAAAGAAATCTTAAACTGAAAGTTTTGAGGAAAGACGAGAACAGACAAAGGTTTCGCTAACTCCTGCTCCGCTGTAATCTAGACCAGTCATTCACAGTTCACCATAGGCAGATGCTATTTTAAGAAAGAGGCTTGAAACTTCTAAACTGAGTATAAGTTTTAAACAGCAACAAAAATATTCTGAAGTGCCTTGCGCTTAGTAAATTCTTTTATCTATTAGAGCTAAATTCATCTCATGAGGTCACAGTCCATCCATTAATTTTAGTGCAATTTGGATCACAACCTAAGTAAGTTGGCTGATCAGCCTGTCTCTTCAGTCTCAGCCTTTTGGATAGCCACAGTTGTGACCAAACCTGATTACAAAGAGTCCCTCTCAGGCCACTCCACTTTTAGTGAGGTCCCCATGTTTTTTTCAGGAGGTTAAGCGACTGCATCAATTCATGCATTAAATCATTGATTTCAAAGTGCATTTACTTGCTCCCTGTTGCCCGAGTTCATCCACCTAACTTGCTTTCTTTAACTGTCGCACCTAAATTGCTGCACAGAATATAGAAAGTGCTTGGGTAAAGAGAAACGAGTTGTCATTTAAAAGCTTCATATTCTTTGGAGTGAATTTGGGCTGAGGTATCTAGATCTCTCAATCGTAACAGCTACAGACGGATCAATGCTTTTGCGTCAGAGATAGGACTCCGCTTTCTGACTCCCACTGTTTTGGAAAGTAGACTACCACAATTTCCACTGCCATAGTAATTCACTAAATAAAGGACACTGTATTCAGCAGTGATTATTGAAAGTAAACTTGACAGAAATTTTCCATCAAAGGTATAGATGGAAAATACAGTTTCTGTAAAAATGCAGCGATAATCAAAACAAAATAGATTATAGTTACCTCTGCAGAAGAGAGAGTAGACTGTTTTTGGGAACTTCCATTCAGCAGAAAATTTGCTGTCTTTCTGGGAGCAACAAATATGCTGACTGATTGGTAATTTCCTGACCCCGCTGAACAGTTCACAGGAAACATGGAAACAGGAGAGGAAACGAGCTCTCTCTTTGCAAGCACCCAGAAGGCTATAGAGTGCTACGGAAAAGCTAATGTGGATTTATCAGGGACAGATCGCATCACTCTTCCTCCCATGACAGGATAAAACACCTTTCGGGGCAAGACAGAAGTAGGAGGTGCTCTGTATCTTCAGTTAATATGCAGCTTTTCTATGCTCTTTTACAATACACAACTAGAAAGTGCTTCTCAGCAGTTCCCTGCCAAACAGGAAGGCTGTACTGTCCGATACTCACTTAGGTCTGGACTGAGACAGTGAAACAGAGAACATGCATTTTCTATACACACTACAGACAACAGCTGGAAGGGGCTGCGAGCACATGGCAGGGCAGAATTAGAAGTTAGAGGGATTTGAGAAATCGGTTGGAATGCACTTAAAATAAGATGATAATACAGCATGAACAAATGAAAGAGAAGTTACCAGCTGCACAAATGCAACATGGAGAACGGGTGGATGTGGAGATCAGATAGGGTCACAAATACATGTCTGTGTCATGCTGTTGCAAAAACAAACAGATAAACAAACAATGACACTAAAACAAACTTCACCTTGGATCCCTAAACATTTGTTTCACCTGTAGATGTTAATGCTTCAGCAAGAGTACTGCACCCAGCCTGGGCACCACACTTCTCAGAAAGCACGGGCTACCCCAGGGTGGCCAAAGAACACAGATAATTAAATGTAATGAGAACAGTAGCTGGGGTGGTTGTGTTCAGTGCAGGATTTTTCTACTTCTGTTCTCTGCTACTGCTCAGGATCCCTAAGCGCATTACATCTTCCACATGAGTCCCATTCCCATTACTCATCTTGCATCGCACAGACTGGTCAGGTGAGATTTTCCATATTGCAGCATGAGAAATTTTGTTCTACAGAAACCCCAGTTCCTTCAATAACCACATAGCACTGGTCTCATAGGAAGAATCATTGGGAAGTTACAGCATCAGGAGTAGAACTGAGGCCCTGGGTTCACATCACCCCACTAAAAGCATGGCTGATTTCCTTCTTGCCTACACCCTTTATTTCAATGTACAGCCAGAGCAAAGATGAGGCTATGACTTTCAAGCTGTTCTCTCGGTCCCAGATGACTTGATTGATACAGAAAGGACAGGGAGGCACAGCAGTGGCTCCGTGACATTACAGCTTCTACTGTAAAGTGACAGGGAGAAAAAAAATCAGATTAAAAAAAAAAAAAGAGAGAAGCAAAAGCAGTGTACTTACAGAGACAGCAAAAAAGCCAGCAGAGGGAGAGAGCCAGTGCTAATTGAGGAACTCCCTGCATTTGACAGTCCTTGGGAGTCCAAATGCACTCATGCGCAACTCTTAGCACCAAAAAGAGCTCCAAAAGAAATATAAAAGCATGCCTTTTCTTTTTGTGTTAATTAACGTCAATCAAGCATACAAAAATCAAAAGCAACAGACGTCTTAGAAGGAGCATGGGAACTCACAGGGGCCTGCGCTTGTTTGTTGTACTTCACTAGTACGTCAGAAACTTAAGAGATTCATCACATAGCCTTGACATTTTCCTACAGTGTGATGCTGCAGATACCCGTCTTTTCAGCTCACTAAATGCTTCAGAAACACTATACCTTAAGAGGAGACAAGTAAGAGTGTTGGTTCAGGAATCTCAGCTCCTCAGGCTGAGGGAACATTATGGAACTGTCGGGAGAAGGTAAGTTTACCCCTGACCAGATAGCATAAACCGTCATCATTTCAGTGCCTGTGGGAAACTAAGGCCACCCTGCACTGCCTCAGAAAGTGTTTTTTTATTTACCGTTTCCCATAAAAGATGAAGTTCTTTCACCATGGGTACGATCTCCACAGCAGCGTGTGCCTGCTCTCCCGTCAGAGCCCAGCAGCAGGGCTGGCTGCGCTCCCAGACCGAGGGCAGAGGCATGGTGAGGAAAAGCTCCAGCACCGGCCCAGGAGAGACCTCCGGCTGCTCCCTTCCCCTGAAGCCCAGCCACCGCCACCAGCCCAGCTTCGTGTGCGTGCCCGAGCTCCCCTGCCCGGCGCCAGGGGCAGGCAGAGCGTGCTCTGCCCATGCTGCGGCATGGGGCTGGGAGCAGCCTCCCTCCTCCCGCCATGCCATCCTCTCCCTTACATAAGCAAAGGTAACCCAGAGGCCACGGCAGTTTCTGTATGAATACATGTCCTACAAGATATCTGCTGGCTCACAAGCCCTTTTTTGTTTGCTTCAGATACTGCTGCCTGATAAGAAAAGCAGAAGCACTTTAGCCTTGAGAAAGGACAGCGCTTACAAAGGCATCCCCATCACCCAGTCCTTACTGAGGCACCAAACAAAAGCCATCTCTCCTTCAGTTTGCCACGGGGGCCAAAGGGAAGGGTTTCAACCTTCATCGTAAACCAGCATATTTAATACATAGTTGTCAGCAGCACACTTCTGGTCAACTACATGAAATTAATTCATTATTGATTTTCTATTTGGAGGATCATTCTAAAGACAAATGAGGGATGAATCATGAAATAAAAAAAGGTAACACTGGCAAATTTTATACACAAATCTCTTTCTCATGGTGTTTTGCAGGATAATGCACAACCATATGAAGTTTTTATGGCTATAGGTTGAATATGTGTTCCATTGGGCATGGGAGACAGAGGGAGACCACAAGGCTTTTTGCCCCTTCCTCCCCAGCAACCAAAGCACGGCTGCTCCTGCAGCATGTGTAGTAGCTACGTGAGCAAAGAGTCCCCCTCCCTTTTGGAGCTCTTTTCCATCCAAGAAAGCCATTCTGTGACTCTCCAACAGCAAGAAATGAATCGGAAACCAGTCTGCATCTGCACAGATGACAGAGGTTTGGGAAGTACGGCTTGAAAGACTACAAAACAGAAAAATAAAAGTGCAAAAAGTACAGGTATTGAGAGAAATCCAGTAATAACCTGCTGGGAGCACACAGATTAACTGGCATGAGATTACGTGCCGTCATTTTCCATCAGTCCTCTCAACCGATTGCAGCATTTGATATATGCAAGCAAGATTCTCAGGCGATGGCAGATGAACACAACTCATTTCTTCCATCATTTGAAAGTCATTAGGATTAGAGTGCTGCATGCGCCACGAGCATCAAATTAAGCACCCATCACAGAATCAATTCCCATCATCCCCTGAGTTTTTGCAAATTAACACTGCAAATTAAGTATTTTAGTGAAAGAACTTTTAATTTGCCTTCTTGGTTAGCAATGATTTAATTATGCCTCCTTTTAAAACACAAGAAGATCAAAAGTTCTCTTTTTTACATAGCTAACAAAGCAATATTTTACTACTCCATGTTGCAATTGCAAAATTATGATGTGAATGTAGAAACTAAAATTCAAATTAAAACTCATATCTCGCTTGTTGTTAAACCTGTTAATAATACTTGCATTAACAAGGATTAGTGCAAACAGTAGGAAAGCACAGTTCACACACAATCAGACATAGCAGGAAAATGGGAAAATGCAGCAGTACCAACTTTTAAATAATTTTATCCATCTGTACTGTAAATCAAAACATTCTCTAACTTCAGGCTCTCAGCCTGCCAAGTGCTACATACATTGCTAGATCACAACATTCAGGAGCGCAACGTGGGCTAAACAAACTTCTATGATATTTTGATTTGTTGACCAAAGATAGATAATCCAGAACACCGTGGCAGTATAAGTACCACCAAGCACGGAACAAACAGGCTCTGTATGTTTGCCAATTCACTTGACTATCATAATCTTTAACATAAAATATAATATTCTGGCTTAGGCTTGCCGGATTTATTTACGGAGGAAGACAGTTAACACTAGGAGAATAAATCTGGGGGATAAGTTTTCTCATTTATTATGCCTCGGAAAGATAGCAAGTCTTTTCGAACTGTTGCCACGTACAAGGAAACATACAGGACGATAAACAGAGAAAGCAGAAAAACACTCCACAGCGTATGGTTTATGTAAATTGAAACAGAAGTCTGTATACGGAAAACGAGAACAAAAAGTAACATTTATTTGATTCTATTCACTTGGAACATAAAGCTGGAATTATAATAGCAGGTGTTCTCAGATATATGTTTGAACGCCAGGAAATTACAATTTTTGTCTACTACAAAGTACGTGTTAGTAATTTAGCTCAAAATGGTGTTAGTATTTCTAGGTCTCCCAAGTCTGCTTTTTTTTCCAGGCCAGTTTATCTTCTGCTACTGCTCCATGTACTGTACACAGAGCATCTTTTACACAGTATGCCACAAAAAAGCTGAAAACCACTAATAAAAACTAGTAAAAGAAAACCTTTTAAAACTGTGATTCTTTCCCCAGATGTTATTACGGATTAACACGACACACACCCCCATAAGTGAAAAAGGAGAGAAGGTAGATGTAAAATATGTGTAATGCTGAACCTATGCATTTCCGAAAAGAGAGACAGCCACAAAGGATTAAATTATTTTCTTGCTGTGCAAAAAAACCCACAAACACTACTGAAAATAGAACTGTATGTTTTTAGCCCCCTCTTATCCCATTCTATGCAGGCCACTTTGGAGCAAAGTGTGCCCCCTCTTTCACAGCTGTATACCATCTCGAAAGTAGCTGGTATGCTGATAGACTCGAAACACTACTTAGGAAGGCCTTTTTGAACCATTACCATACTGTGGAGCAGCTGCAGCTCCCATTCAGTCCATAGTCCCAGAAGACCATTGAAACAAGGGAGCTAGTTTATACACTTCATCTTTTAATGAGTTAGAAGTTTAGAAGTTATGGTTTCATACAAAAAGTCACCCTCATGGCTCCTCCACAAGCCACAGAAACTGCCCTAATTACTTCAAGTAACTGAATTCAGTTGTGTAACTCTGAGCCAATTACTTTCTTTCCCAAGTAGGAAATTAGGACTTTAATGCAGAATGTGCAGATGTGCATATCCAAGTGTGTGCATTTGCTTATGTATACGTTCATGCTTCATAAACCTTCTGCTAAGGTTTAATTCTCACTGGATCATAAATACCTGAAGAAGATTGAACTCGGAGGATTTTCACAGAGTAAACACTTTAAACCTCAGAGCTGGATTTTATTTCCTGCTGTTATGCAAGCAGTTTAAAGCAGTGAAATACATTCTGGAACTACCAAACGCATGTCCCAGGACTTGTCACATAGTGATCGATTTCTCCATCTTCCCACCCAGAACAGATACTCGTTTCAGCCAAGGACTGCATATTCTTATCACCTACCACAGCCAATTTTTTTTCTCTAGTCTGTGGGCCAGATACACATTTATTCCAACCTGAAATCAGAATTCAAGAGAAACACTTCATCATGAACCAATATTCGCTAACCAAACATCTCTTGGGAAAGATCAGGCAACATTTTTGCCATCTCATCTTCCCAGAAGAATGAGAACAGCTTTAGTTCTGCTTTGCACTCCTTTAGAGCAAACTGCTGAAAAATTCAGGTAAACATACACCCACCCTGTTGCTCCAGTCTCACCTTTCTTCCAGCTAGGGCTGTCTCCCTCAGGAAGCTCTAACAGAAGAAATTTTCACCTTTATGGCCAAATCCTGAAGTTCTCTGACAGGATTTACAACCAACAGAAACAGCTGTTAATAATCCAGTGATGAACCTGCAATGAAGTCAAGCCTGAATCCAATTCTGCAATCATTACCTCTGAAGCCATAGGACCGCTTGTTAAGGGGAAAGATCTCTACAAATATCAGAAAAAGCTGTGCCACTGAGTCACCAGTTTAAGCTTGTTTCATTCCAAAAGTACTTTCAGGAAGTTTGTGTCTGTCCACGCGCTGTCCTGGGGAAAGAGAAACTCAGAAGCAAAAATAACAGAAGAAATATGTTCTTGTTTTGACTGCAAAAGAATAGCCAAATTCACTCCAAGCGCAGAATCAGGCTGGAAAGTAATACAAGAATGTAATTCCACTGGAAAGTAGATATCTTGACTCTAAGAAGAAGTTTGAAGGCAAAAACACCTCCGATAAGAATCTTGCTTTAACTAAGAGAGTCACTGCCACTTTCCCACACAGCTGTAAATCAGGACCCCGTATATGCAATAAAAAGCAAAAAGCTCATGTATCAGCTGGCAAAACCAAAAAAACAAAAGCTATTCCAAATGAATAAGAAAATGCTATCATTTGACCTCCCATTTTACACTTCTTAAAATCATATCTGTCTTTTTTCCCCCTTGTTATCTTGTTTCCAAATTATTATTTTTCTCCAGTCTTCTCAAGAGCTACATCTCTGGGCCTATGTGCAGCCAAGCAAATTCAACCAGAGTTAAAAAAAAAAACAACAAAAAACAAACAACAAAGACTTGCTCTTCTGAAACACACAGGTGAAGACACATCTTCAGGAACGGTGTAAATATTTCTGTACTTCTCACCTCTCTAGTGCTTACGCACCTTGTTGTCAATCTCAGGTAGCTTTCTAGACCTTCATCTGTCATGTACATAGTACACTGTATTACAGAACCAGCTCTAAGCTTCTTGCTTGCAGTCAGCATTGCGAAGTGCAACTCAGTGTGAAGGACAACGGAGCAGATGCCTCAGGCACCAGACTGGAAGGAAATGAAGGAGTTTACAGGAGCCAGGGAAGACAACCGGCAGAGAGCAAGAAACCTGGGAAAGAAGCACAAAGAAGCCCTTCTGGGGGCTGTGATCAGTGTCCTCTTTTCTTGGGGGTTTAGGGGCTATCTCACCCCAGTAATCTGTGTCTGCTATGAAGCCAAAACAGTCCTTGAGGACTGTCATGCTACATTGGTGGCCGCAGCTTGAGGCAGAAGGGGTGCCAGAGCAACACGCACATGAGACAACACATGCTGTTGAGAAAGCAACATGAGTATCTCCTCCTTTCCCATGGACTACTGGACGGTGGCATTTAAATCAGTTCTTCCCAGCAGCCAGAGAACATGCAGCATTAGGATTCTCGACAGCCTAATTTAAGTGCAGGCAGACCTACAGCTTTAGCACCAAACAGAACCAATTTTGCTCTGCCATCCACTTTGATCTGTTGCCTGTGACAACTACCCCCAACTGCCAGTGGTTAAGAGCCACCCCTGTTGCATGGCACAGTTACTGGCAGTGATGTTCTGGAGGACAGAAGTATAAATGGGCTAAAATGTGGAAACCTCATGGAGGCTGTGACCATCAGCAGCTAGTAAGAATGGCAGTTTGGACACAAACTTTGGCTCACAATGCTCCCCTAACAACACTGACTACCAAAAGTGGGCTATTGTAGCCATGATCCCTTCCATACATAGCTATATCTGTACATACACACCCATGCACAGCCTGACGCTTAAATTTGTGGTTTAGTATGCAATATTGATTGTCATGGGAGACCTACAGTGTGACCTGGTATGGCCATTATTCTACCAGAGACAGATAATCAATAACATCTCTTCTCATGACTCTCGCATGCCTAGGGGTGCTGTTGCAGCAGTAGATGCAGGATATACGTATACCCAGTGGTGTCCCAGAGAAGGGGTAGCTAATGACCAGCCAGCTGCAGATGCAGAGGCATCAGTAATGTCCTGAGGTACACTGCCACCTTGTTGTAGTTTAGAGAGATGACAGTGAGCAGCCTCTACTCCTTCCACGTCATTCACAGCAAGGTTATCTGGCACCCAGACAAGCGCTGCTGTGCTTGTTGTTGCAGTGGAGATTAATGGCGATGAGGCTGCTGGCTATTTAACAGTACAGCCTGGGAGGACATGCCAATTCTATCTGGATGCACTGAAAAAAAAAAAAAATACTTTCCCCCTTTCAGCCCTGATACTACAAACGTACTTAAAAGCACATATCATTTGATGGGTTCGGGTTTGTCTAGAGCGATATATGCTTGTCTAAGAACAGGAACAATGTTTCATAACAAGCAACATAATGCATCTGGACTGTCAGTAGGTTTAAGTCAGCCTAAGGACTCTTTGACTGTCTCAAAATCTGTAGCTGGCAGCACAGTTAACCATAAATGATGTATTTTTCCTCACGTCTACGTATTATGTGTTGCCAGGGACTAAAGTAAGTTTTGTGCCATTCTGGAATAAAGGATTAGGGAAGGAAAGGATGAGAAAACAAGCCTTGTCCTCGCCCCTAACAGGTAGTGCTGGCAGTTTAAAAAAAACAGAGGAGAAAGTTCAGTGGCCTTATAGCTTCTGCTTCAGATCGTTCCTGCCTGGGACATCCTGATCCTTCTAACCAGCACAGCATTTACTGCCTAAGCGTGCTGGTGGTGGAAGGAGAAGTGGTGGGATGGTGGCGGGTGGTCTCCCTGCAGCAAAGCAAGCTCAGCTTCCTCTTTACCATCCCTCACCAAAGATACGATCTTGAACCAGCCTGGAAACTCTGTTGGGGATTGCAGTCCAGATGGGAAAAACTGCACCATAATCATGAATGTGTTAGCAACAACGGTCATTTCTTACTAAATAGAGGGAACCAGAGTCATCGAGAAGCTTAAAGACGAAGAAAGCAAGGATCTGCAAACTAACCTTCTGTGCAAATCAAGACTGGATCCAGCAAATTCAGCCAAGTTACAATGGAAGGACTATAAACAGGATCAGAATCTAGCCCACAGCCCCCTTTGGAGATTGTATACAGCTGTGAAAGAGGGTGCACACTTTGTTCCAAAGTGGCCTGCATAGAATGGGATAAGAGGGGGTTAAAAAAAAGGTCCAAATACACACATTGAAAAAGAAGTGCAAACATTTCAGAAGCTAAAGGTCCAAGGTTGCAGGACTGGAGGCTTTGTGGACTCTGTGTTGCGCTGGGTAAATTCGGTATGAAACACTGTCACTCACTTCACACAGATGTGAAAAGAAACCTATAGGATGCAAAGGAATGAGAAATCTGGTTCTTTGTGTGAACTGCGGCCTGTTGACATATCTGCCTCTGCACACTTCTTGGAGCTTGCACACACACACAAGTTTAATTGGTTCAGCTTAAAATAGCCATTTTTAAGAGCTGTATTTTTACCTACATAACCCAGAATAAAAGTGGTTTGAAAGTATACAGTCACATAGCTTTATCTCCACTGATACAGAAACAGTCCCTTAACTGGCACTGCTCTGTATCATGGGTCAGTCTTTCACAGTGGTCCTCTCCAAGTTACACGCCGGGCTTTTCTTACTATTTCCTGAGCTTAGACCAAGAATCTGGGACCAATTACCATGAGACAGCCAAAGCAAGAGGGTAAGTTAATTAGTTAAAGAACATGAAATTGAAATCAAACAACCTTGTCTCCGTGCCTCAGCAGAGGGTTTCAGATGTTTTATAAGAAAATGGAAGAAAAGACAGTAAGACCTCAGGAAATACATCTTAGCACTAATGATTTGAAAGCTCTATTTTCTGGAAACCAGAACAATACAATTCGTAAGTAAGGCATTTGAAAAAGGTTTAAAAAAAGAAAAGGCTACAGGTGAACTGATTTTTTTAGCTGAATTCATTTAGAATACGGAACTTGGAGAATTTGTTTAAGTAGACAATATGATCTGTTCAGACCTTTCTCAGTATCTTTTACTTTCTGGCTGTCAGCAAGAAGCAAATGCTACCTTATGCCATACAATCTACTGCTGTGAGAGATGACAGTGGTGTTCATCCCATCCTTTCCTTCCTTCTTCTGAATTAGAATTGAAGACCCAAAATTTGTTGCTCTCAACACCCAGGAGATATGTAAGCTACAAGGGAAACATAGCTAAGGTCTTGCCTGTGTGAGTTGCACACCAGATAAGGCAACGCTCTTTCCTTCCCCTCTCCTATTACAGCGTTTCTACTACGGCGTGTTTGGCTGTACTAAGCTATACAGTACAGCAAAAGCTATTTATGACCTCTCACATCTGTGCACACGTAGTGGCAATACCAGAAGACTGTAGTAACTGGGAACATTTTGATATGACATTTTTCTAAAGGAAACCTTATTTCCTTGATTTCTGCAGGAAGGAGAGGACCCTGCTCAAAACTCTCAGACCTGCATTTAAAGCACTGATGGGAGACCAAAGCAGGCCTTCAAAACCCCACTAAGCTTCACCTTTGAAGATTAAATGCCATTTTGGATGCTCATTTAAAATTAGGTTTAACTGATTCAGATGTCACTTCATGACAGAAACAGTAGCTTCTGAGCAAAGTGGTCACCAAAAGGAAATGAAACCTCTAACACAACGTGAAAAAGCTGAAAACAAAGTGATGCAGCTAACACACTTAACTCATGGACGCTGAGCATCTTGATTTTCTCAGATGGCCCCTGCTTAAGGATGTCAACCAAAGGCTCTTCAGAAACCCAGGGATGAATCTCAAAAAATCCAGCCCTGAGCCCTGATCCTGAAGGACTCTGAGAGACTTCACCTGTCACAGAATCCCCTAAAATTTGTCTGCTGGGTCTCTGACAAGTCCCCGTGCTAGCTTGTGCTGCTGGAGTGAGTTAATAAAAAGAAATTATCGCTCCCATAGCATTTGATGGCATTGGTAAGTGAAAAACTGATTCATATTGTTCCTTTTTCCCCCAGAAGATTATTTGGCTCTGTTACAAAGTGAAAACAAGCATTTTCTAAATTATTAGCAAAATAAAAAACTCAAAGCATTCTCAAGTTCCATAAAATCATTCATTATTGTTTAAAACCTTTAATTTTATTTAAAATAAAAAATATGGTGATTTTATAGAAAAGCAATGATACCTTGGCTTTTCAGAACAAAAAATCTGACTAATGTCTCATACGTGTGGAACATGATAGTGCCACCAAATATGCTTTTTCTCTTGGGAAAAAAATCTGTTCCACTTTGTATCTTTACAAATTTGATTCTTTTTTTTTTTTTTTCCTGAAGGAATTAAATTAAGGTAAAGTGGCACCAGAAAACCACAAGCAGCACCAACCCTCAGCAATACTACTTGAGCTGACGTGCGCTCCTGGTCTTATGAGGAAGGATGCCAGTCCACCACACGCTCCCCCTTCCCTTCTCTTCTCTTTCCCCCAACCTTATGCTTGTATTTCGCCCCGTGGTGTGGACTGATAATGTTGCATACCTTGTAAAACTAGTTCCTGCACTTGTAAATACAAATAGTATTTCATCTAGTATAAAAAACATGCTGAGGTACATGCTAAAATTTTATTTTCTTCCTATTTTTTTGTGTTGAATACTGTGCTCTATGTTCAGGGGTTTGAGCCTTTACTTCTACATCACTTGATATAACAAACCTAATAAACGGACCCAAGATGAACACACAAATGGAAGCTAATCCCTCTACTATTACAAAAGGGCTATTGAAGTCATATAGTACAGAGGAATAAAATGCTTCAGCTACTCTCAGCCACCATTTGGGAAAGAAACATGGCGTTAAAGACACGCAGATATCACACTCATTGTTTGAATTTTACTTACCATAGTTGCAGCAACTCCTAAGTTTATCGGAGCGCAAGATGCCTACAAAGAATAGCATGGCCTGTCTGGTTTTCAATTTATTTTCTGCCTTTGATGGCAATTTTTAGACAGCCACTTTCAGAGCTTCCTCCTTCTCATTCACGAAAACACTCTTAGAAATATCGCAACAGGAACAAGCAAGTCCTTTTAAAACCATGCTAAGAACATGACTACGAACCGCATCTTTAAATAAACTGCTGCCCTCTTCAAAAGGAAGTATTTGCTGTGAATTATTCTAATGTGTAAGACAACAAATGGTATTTTGACTTGCATTTCATAGGGCTTTCCCAACACTAATGAGCGCAGCCTCCAAGGACGGCAGCTGTTCCTGCTCCCACTGCGGAGGAAGAGGCACTGTGAAACCCCGTGAGCGCCTTGGGGGTCACGGAGGAAGTTTGGGGTAAGGCTCGGCTCAGCTTGTGGCCGCCCCAGCTGTCAGATCCACCTCCTGAACCAAACCCAGCAATCGCTTCTCCCCAGGCAGACCAGTCACTGCTGCTGCCCATAGTGAGGATCCTTCAGCCAAAACGAAAAAGGGAGCGGAAGGGAGGAATCTTCCACACCTTTCTAGCCCTCTTCTAGCCCTTCACCTTCTCAAGATCTTAAATCCTTGATTATCAATGGTAAACAAGGAGATCGATCAACCCCTCCCCTTCGAGCCAGCTGGTGGTTAACCAGCAGCACCCGACTGGGCTCTGGACCATTGCACCAGCCAATTCTACTTGTGACTTGCCGATGCCACCACACAACAGGAGCTCGATTCGGCAGGAGCCTCCTCTTTCCAGATCGTACAGAAACCTCACTAGCTATAGAAAATAATAGGTTGAAATGAAAATCACTGTCTACCTGTGACTCAAATAAGCAAGGAAACCAAAGTCATAAGGCTCAGATCCTGAGCTGGCACTGTTGTCCTGCAGTCCCAGAGAAAACATCTGGCAATGTATGTATTGCCCAGTTGTTCATTACCACATCCATACGTATCCTGAGCAATCTGTTGCTAGGTGCTGATTTATTTGATAACTTAGTAGACTTTGAACATTCTTCCAGAAAGGAACGGTGGACCTGAAGCTTTTGTTGTTATGTTGTTCAAATGAAGCAACAGTAGCTGAAAAAACTCGCATGACTCCTCAGCAGAGGTAGGAAAAAAAAAATAACTCTGCACTGTGCAGACCTTGAAATCAGATCAAACAGCAACTGTGAAGCAACCTCTTTTGAAGAGCGGGTGTAAAGAATTATTTAACCTTATGCTCTTATGGTGAGATTAGATGCAAAATTTGAAGAGACTAGTTCAGGAACAACTTAATCAACAAATCTTTCACAAGACATATACTGTTCAAAGTAAGATGAATCTTTGAACTGGATGATCTGGCTGAGGCTGATAGAGGCACAACTGCCCCCCTCCATGAGTTTCCCAATATTCCAGCTCCATTTCAAAGCCCCCATAGTCTTAGAAAACACTGTCCTGGCCAGCTGAAGGCAGTAGTCTCTTCTGGCAGCCTACACGCAGATCTGAACTTTATTTTTTCCCTCTGAGCATGTTAAACCTTACACAGATCTACATGTCTGCCAGTCGCAGTGTTCACAGAACAGTAGATGCAGTGAGCCTGTCTCTTGAAGGTCCACGAGGAACCTGCCCATAAGAACACCATGAGCCATTGTCCCTTGTAAGGGGTTAATTCAAAACCACATCAGAGGTGGCAGAAAAAATTACTCCATTTGACTTCTGTGGCTCTTTGGGTAACCAAGGTCTTACTGCAAATATATGTCTACACAAAATGTACACTCCATATATTTAGAGAAAGTAGAAACTTCTATTACAGTCTCACATCACAGACTAGTTTAGATATAAAATCACATCCCTTAATCTGAGGGGAGGCAATAACTTTCAGAACAGGTGAAGCAGAAGGACTCGTAAGTTGTACCTTGCATGGAGATCGTGCTGATTTACCTGTTTCAAAACTCCATCTAACCATTTGGTCCTCTGAAAGGCATTGGTGAAGTTAGGATCTAGGAGTGGCCCCAAGCCCACTGAAGTCACTGGGCACCTCATGGCTTTCTGTAAGCTTTGGATTCGGAGTGCAACATCTGTACAAACCCTAAACCTCAGAAAACTGAGTGTACAAGAACAAATGGGACTGATCACATCGGCAGACGCAGAGCTTGTGGTAGCTTAAAGTAATTTTGCGTACAAGGAATTTAGGATACAGGACAAGACAGGCTCAGTTTCTGAAAGGAGACGGGGTTAAACTGTCTCTTGCGGGGAGCCCAGCTCCTAGTACGATCTCTCTCATAAATAATTCCTTTTCTTTTTCTCTTGCAGCACTGTGTTGGAAGGATGCAACAGAGCAGGAGGCTGAAACCTCAACCACCCAAAGCTCTCCGTCCTAACGCACTCCTGCTGAGCATGGCAGGGCCTCGAAGAAAGAGGAAACCAAGCGGAGAGCATTCAAGCAGTAGCATTTACTGCAGAGCTCAGAAAAACAAGCTGGAAGACAAAGCATTATATTGCATTTTAGACCCTACGCCTGCCACTTCCAGCTCGCAGGCTGAGCGTCTCACCCAGATTCACACTGACATCGCACATTGATCCTGCAGCAGGATCCAGGCAAGCATGAAGTCCTACATAATGTTAATTACCCCATGCCCTTTAGCATCACTACTTTTTCCATACAGCTTGTAGCTTCCATAGTAATTTTCCAGGGGATACACCAAGAGGTGTAACTCTGAAACAAAATGCCCTCATGTGAGAAGCATGTATAGTGTATCATTCTCTGTGTTGCACGCTTAATCACTTTGCACAAATTCTTGTACATTTGTGCATCTTTGAGGTAAAGAGAGTAAGAAAAGCAGACTGATTTCTTTTTATGATACAATTTTCCAGAAACCAATCCTCTGTTAAAAATGTGAATACAATACAAAGACTTCAAATGCATTAAAAAGTAAACAGCATAAAAATAAGCCCTGAGTATTTACTGGTGGTGCAATTAGAAGCAGAACACAGTTTAGGTGTCACAAATTACAATGCTCTGGCAGATGTAAAAAACACTAGCAAGACACGGCATGGTTTTCAGTCTCCTCATCTTGCACAAAGCTGAGAGATTTTCTAACGTAGAGAAATAAAACAACATTCAGCTACACATACAGCGGTGAGACCTTGTATGTAAGAGTAAGCAAACCTTCAAGGCTGACAGTCAGAGATGCTATAAACCTGCAGATACTGCCGGAGGCAAGCAAAGATCAGCTCATCTTTAAATTTGGCCATGAATACCAATATGAGAGAGATGGAAAACTAGTGTGTCACCTCTTCATACCTGAAACCATAGTTAGATGCCAGGGAATGTTAAAACAAACAACAGTGACAAAAGACTACTCTTTCTGAGGTAAAAAAGTAGGGTGAGGGAGGAAAGATAGAAGAAAACCACCAGCAGACTCTTTGTGGAAGAGCACTTACCAGCGATGCCTTGCCAACAATATGAGTCTCGCTACAACGATGAGCCCTCCTGAACTTGGGAGGTCGTACAGCCTCGGAAACTGCATCTTCAGAAGCAAACCAAAAACCACTTTCTCTACTCATACAATCCTGAATCCTTTCTAAATGTTTTTTCATATAGGAAGACCTGGCATTAAAGAACCTGGCAGAATCTTTGAAAAGCTTCTTTCTTTGTCTCTCAAATTCAGCAATGTAATGTTAAAGGTCAGAAGTACTTTATAAAGGTAAACTTCTGTCTCTGTAAAACGTGTTTATAAAAAAAAAAAGTCAAACCAGTAACTGCTGTCTCAAAAATACATATAACAAAATAGATCTACACATTTAAAATGCTAACAAGTGAGACTTCAAAACAAAGCTATAACAATTACTCCATTAATATCACACTTTTAATGAGAATATTTTTTGAAAGTCAGCTTTTTTCCTAAAACTTAAACACCTTTCTTACAAAGAAGGGCAGGAGTAAAACCATTCCATTCATCTAATAATGCAAAGTGAGAGTGCGTAAATGCAAACATATACATGCTGCTGAACATGATTAGAACTATACACCTGTGAGTGACAGGGTCCTATTTGGCCGAGTAAGGTTCCCGTTTATGTCAAGAGAAGCCTGTTGACCAGGGAGCTCTGGCACCTAGCCCTTGCACGCAGGGAGCTCTGACAGCTACCCCTTGCAATCGGCACACCAGGTGTCACAGCAGGCTACACATGGTCGCAGGCGTGTTTAGATACTTCAGAATTTTTGTATGACCTACCGTATGTCTCTAAATTCACCTGAATCTGGACTGAAATTACTTACCAGAAACTACTCCAACATCACAGTTACTTAACTCCCCAGATATATACCATTTTGATATCCAGTAGTTTGTGTGACACTGATAAATCCATCATGCATCAGAATGAGAATACACTCCATGAACAGATAATGCTGTTGAAAGATTTTATTGAGGGCACAGAGAAACATGGTTAAGTTTCCTGTCAGTGAGTTCTCTCATTTAGGATAAATCTTTTTTATAACACATACAATCACTGTTTGATAAAAAAAAAGCTTTACTACAATGAAAGGGAAATACTGACTATACAGAAATAATGTCAAGCAAAAGAGCAAATCATAGACAGGCCTGCCAAACCAGTACCATGTATTAAAGTTGCTATGGATGCCCCAAGGCAGAGTAGCACAGTTCTTTTGAAGTGATTTGGCAATACACAATTCAAGGTATGTTGCAAAATTGTTCCAAAATGCATTCACCCTCAGCTGGTGTTCAGCATGGCATTGAAACTACCATCAGCAAAGCTGTAACCATCTACTCCCAAGAAGAACTTGACCCAAGTCTGTGAGTCAAGACATTCAGAAGTAAAGTTTGCAATATTCCTTAAATCATGGAAGGCAGTGATGTGAAGGGTTTCAGGTGCTCTTACAAGGCAGCTAGTGTAGCATCACCTTTGTTTCTGGACTGTTTTCTTATATGTCCATACTCCCATAATTTTCATTTTTTTCCATCTTACATTGGTTGTCATTTCCATACTTTTGACTTGGTTTAGTTAGCCTGGTTCCCTATGGAAATCAGATTTCCAGGATCAGTCTATAATAAACTTTTAATGTTGATTTCGGACCAATAAGATAGATACTGGAGATCTCAAATATGATGAGCTCTCGGTGTATTTTGTAACTCTACAGTGAGGGATGGCCAAGGGTTTGATTCTGTTGGCCAAATCAGTCAAATGAGGCAGCCTGCACGTAGCTGTCAAAATATTTGGCAGAAGAAAGGCTGTAGGAGAAAGGATGGGAATTTTACAGGATACACGGTGAGAACAGAAAATAATAGTATAATTTAATTTTTAAAAGCCTATGAATGAAAAGGCTCGAGACCATAGGAAACCACGTTTCCACAGTATTCTCTGCAGCCACAGGAGTTAACATACGCAGCTTTGCTAACAAGCCAAATTCATACCAGCAGCTATAGTCAAGCTAATATTAATTATGAGATTTTCATTATTAAGCTTTACTGTCTTCCACAATAAATGGGCCTGTTGCTGAAATCTGAGGGAATTCAGCAGTCGTGCTGGGCTGGCCATCTCTGCACAATGCTCAGTAAAGCTGTGTGTAGCGTCTGTGTGCTTAAAAGGAAGAACAAAGGGCTGTATATAAATAAACTAGTCCAACAGAGAGTGGAAGCCTAGTTAATTGCTCCTATTGTATTTTACCCTCATTGCAATGGGTGGCAGGTAGACACTGAGGACAGCGATGGTGATGGTTGTGTAAACTGCACTTAGCAGCAGTGCAGTAATGGCTTAACATTAATCCCAGCTGCTCCAGCCACATCCATTCCTGTGCCACTTCTCCTTCCAGTTCAACAGCAATTTCCATGAGAAATGGATTTTCTCTGCATTCAGCAGGGTAGCGAGGAATCCCATCTTCTTTAATCCCACTTCTGGGACTTATGCATTGGAAGAAACTGCTGCTTTTAAACCTAGGATTTAATTAAAGTATCCTCAGAATTTTTCTCCCGTGATTCAGTGACCCTTCTCTCACAGGCTAACCAGAATTATTTGCAAACTGTTATGGCTACTGCAGACAAAAGAGGTCTCCAAGCTGCACCAGTAGCTGTAATTAAAACACGAACATACGTCAGTATGTAATTGACTTCTCAGGGAGTTCAGTGCAGCCACACAACCAAGCAGCTCTGACAAGCTTTTAGCATCCAGGCAGCAGCTAGTCCTGCCAGAAACTGGAACAAGAGCAGGAAGAGACCGAGAAGACCAGTTTCTTCTGCAAGGATTTTTCTAAGATCATATTCCCTGTGTGCAGGGTCACATCCAGGCCCATGAAACCTGCTTAGGGATCAGCAATCTAGGTGAGCAACAGTTCTGCAGAACTTCAAAGCTCTTCCTCCTGCCCTTGGCCAGTCAGCGGTTACTTACCGTGGTGTGAACGACAGGACCGCAGGAGTAGGTACGATGAATATGGGCTGCAGCTATCAAGATTATAGGTCGTGACATTGGGTTGAAGCGCAACGTCTCAGCAGAAATGAGAGCTCTAGACAGTAACTGCATGTGCACCTCTGCAAGTAGTCTGGGAAGGAAAGAGGGCAGGATTTTTTGCCCATATGAGCAATGGGATGGTTAATTGTAGAGAGGGAGCGGCTCTTTTTTGAGAAACAGGCTAATAATTGCATTTGTTTCTCTGCAATTAGTCCTGACAGTGATGGGTACAGGCCATCACTGACCCCTGTCATCAGAAGCACAGAAGGTGACCGTCTAAGAAAGTTAGAGAGCCTAGCCAGATAAGCACATTTTACACAGGGAGGCCACACATTCCCATTCTGAAATGAACCATAAGGTGGCACTGCTTTGAAACGTTACCTCCAAATATTTCCCGGGACACTCTCTATACTCTGCAAGCACACAGAGAGTTCCCACTGAAATCATGTGAATAAAGTCATCCTACAGAAATCTCAGTGATGTAGTCAGGGTTAACATCACCGGCATATATATTTTCACATATATTATTTACTTTTAAATTGTTAAGTTTTGTCCTGAAAAAATAAATGTCTCGGATACTTTTGTTCAAGCACTGCACCTCCTATTCAAAATCTATGTTTGTGTGTGTAACGCACCCCCACTTTGTATAACTGAGTGTCCTCTGGCATGGAATACCATAAAGTTTCTGCTCTTTTTCTGTGCCACGTTAACAGCCAACAAAGATACTTCTAAGAAGTAATTTTCTGTTTCACATCTAACGTACAGGACAAGAGTGGTACAGAGTTTGGGAAAGCAGGCTTTGCAAGCAGAGTCACAGGGAATGAACGGTGGTTATGGTAGAACGAGCTACAGAGATTCCCTGTAACTACTGATTTGCTGTTGTAAAACAACACAGTAGAGTAGGCATCATTTTAAACGAATGGCAAAAGGGACCTACAGCAAGGTATAAGAAGGAAGGAGATGATGACAATCTGGGAGAGAATAGTGCAAGACTGATTCTTAACAAATCTCGAACGCAAAAATAAGGACGCTACTGAACAGCTCATATCTGCCAAATATCCTGTGCACAGAGAGAGAATGAGATGCTGGTTGTGTGTCGGTGTACAGTGCCAGTTATTCATAGCACAAAGAAAAGAAATGGGTCAGAAGATAAATGCTCACCAACTGAAGAACCTTCTGCAGGGTCATCATGTAGGAGCCCAACTGATCTGAAAACATCAAGGCCATGAGTTCAGGTCCCCCTTCATCTTCTGTATCCAGCTAGTCGTCTGCGCTGCAAAGAACTCCTCAGCTTTCAGACAGCCCTTTACTATGAACATGTAAGGTCCTGAACCACTGTTATTTTTGCAGTCTCTACCACAAAGTATGGCTTGCCCACCTCCAGCTACCTCATGCTGTGCAGAAGAACACATTATAGCGTAACTACCTGAGCCTAGCCTTAGACATTTTCTTTCTTACAGGTACTTTTGATCTAGTAGTGACCTTGCACTGGCATCCTTTTAGCCAATGCAAAGGCAGTGTTTAGCCAAGTGTTCAAAAAGCCAGTGAGATGACGGACGGGCCACAAACCCCTTTCCAAGTGCACTGCGTGGTGGAATAACTAAGCAGTGTCAGCTACAGACTGACTTCAGGACATGCAATCGCCAGTGAATTGACCCAGGCTGTGTTTCAACAGACAAACAACATCCATTCATTCATGCATCTATCTGTTTGGATTCATCTGTTCGTTCTGCCAGCAGAGCAGAAGACACACTTACACACAGTCTGGCAGAAAGCAAAGCAGTCAAGTAAAACAGCTGGAGAGCCACCAAAACGGACCACCCATATAAACATGAGGATGTCCTCACTTACTATAAACTTACTGGTATTTCAAACAGGAGAATATGCTAATTCACACCAAGAATGTAGACATAGATCTCTGCACTCAGGTAATTTTGAGTTGATTCCTACCACTCTGGTAAGGTGATGTGAAGTTTACTTCTACTGGAGTTGTCTGAAAAACCCTCCATGCATTTAAAAACCAAAAGGCAGCGATAGTGGGAGGTGGGAGGATGGAAGAACTTGTGAACATCAGCATGCAGAGTTAATAAGATTCTATCAGTAAGACTCATATGATGAGTTTTACTCTTTTTTTTTTTCTCCTCTCTTGAGCATCCAAAATTGTCTTTATTTCAAATATCACCATAGGAGCAGTAATTAATTCAAATGAAGTGGGATTTACTCTAAATGAGCAGGAAAAATATTCCAAAACATTCTGAGCTCCAAACCTTAACAAAAAGAAAAGAATTTCCCTTTAAAATACAACTTTCAGAGAAAATTAAGCCCACTAATTTTTTTTGACTCAGCAAATACACTAACTGTGTAAAAATGACAGATTGGCTTTCTTTGAGAAGCAGGCTAACAAACTCTCCTTTTCGGTCTCCAAATAAGAGCTAACTGAAGACTACCAGTGGCAGCGTGAAGCACTTAGACCTACTTGGCTCTTATGGATCTTTTCGAGTTGCATACTAATAACAGTTACTGAACTGGAGCCCGAACATTAAATACTATTACACTCTTCGAACCCAATGCAGAAACACTTCAATTACCCAAGCCTTGTGTTATCCCAGATGAGGTCATGATTCTTAATGCTTATCACATTGAATATTCCTGCCATTTTCTGAAAGCTTGATTATCAAAATTATTCTTTGTCCCTTGTGGCATATGGATAACTGAGGTTTATACATTTCATGCAAAACAGATTTTGTACCTCAGTAAACAGACCCATCTGTATTTCCACAATGTAATTCCCGAACATAATCCGTGCAGTTTCTATGCTTATGACTGGACAGCGTGATTACGCTAACTCTAAGGTAAACTCGGCTTTAGGT
The DNA here is from genome assembly GCF_047370975.1 of Nipponia nippon. Classification (NCBI taxonomy): domain Eukaryota; kingdom Metazoa; phylum Chordata; class Aves; order Pelecaniformes; family Threskiornithidae; genus Nipponia; species Nipponia nippon. The sequence goes on from NW_028262347.1 coordinate 51,176,941, forward strand.
CTGAAACTGCTAGAAACCCACAAATCAAGTGGCAGGACGCCAGCTTTGAAAGCAGATTGATTTTCTGCGCTCTGAATAGGCATGCAAAATGGCACCATTTGTTACGTTATTCAAGCTGTTTAGCTGAACAGCGTTTTACTCTTGTCTAACTTACACTGGCACGGATCATCAGTTGTTTTTAGTAGGAGTGAGGGTCCAGAAGGCAAATCATACACAGCTCAACTAGTTTAAACTAGTACTACAAAAATGTAACATGCAGATCCCAATTCTTAGTCTGTTATAGCAATGCACGATACTTCAACAGAGTGAGCTCAGCACGTAAGTTCACATAGCCCCTTTTTTATATACTGGTGATGGACTACGCAGAATTCCTCAGCATGAATTAATTCCCACGTGCTTACCTCAAACAACACTACCAAGGCATCAGACTCGCCAATCACCGTTACCAGTATCTGCCCGGCATTCTTAAAAGGGGAAACAAAACCCACAAGACACACAATCAAAGTCTAGGGGGAAACCGAACACTTTACGAATCAATCAGTCCATCTTCTTGGGAAGAGCCCACAGAAAGCGTAGGGAGGTTCCTAACTGCCAAAGCATCACAGGAGCCTGGTTCCTGAGTAGCAGCATGTCCCACCAGCTAACAGAAAAATTATAAAAATGTGGCATCAGCGAAAACTGGGACATCAGCTTCTGCCCGATTTTCAGGAAGACAAGTTTACAGGTGATACACGAATCTAATCCAGCTCTTAGAGTAAATAGTTTCACTCTTTCATAACTCACTATCTGAAAAGCATCCTAACAGTGTAAGATAGCTGAGAGAGACCTGTACACAAAGTCCTAGTCACAGGGCAACGCTGGGCAAAGGCGCTGGCTCTGAGGGGGGAATTTGGGAAAGAAGTGGGATTCAGTGAAAGGCGAGGGGGAGGAAAACATTTGGTACCCCCTCCAGTCCAGTGACTGCAGAAAAGACGGAGCAGCACCGACAAGCACAGAAGGGGACAACAGAGTAGCCACGAGGGAACTGGGAAGAGCTACAGAAAGGTCACATAGCAGGAGAGAGGGACCAGGGCTAAGGCACGCCAGAGCTGCGGAGCCTGCTGGGTCAGGACAAGGCAGCCCGAAAGGAGGAGGCGCTGGTGGATGGACCCCAAGAGGACAGCAGTGCGACTGAAGGTGGGAGGCGGTGTTTGTGGGAGCACCTCCTTCAAAGGAGGACAGAAAATAAAGAGGTTATCATGGAGTAACCCAAGGTACAGAAAAAAGATGGCCTTTACAGTTTCTGAAACAACGTTACTGTGAGCAAATGAACCCGGTCAGCCTTTTTGTGAACAAGTCACAGTGTCGGGCTGTAGAGCTCAGAGCACACAGGTTGCAATGGGCATTAGAATCAGCAGGGATACAGCTGGTGAGTTTTATGCCATTTAAAATGCCTCAGAAGGGTTGTTTCATGGGTGTTTCAGTATGCAGAAACTTAATTTGATCAGAAACATAATTATCTGTGTCCTAGTTCTTCACTATACCTAAGTATTTGTCTTACGAGATATTACTTCCAATGCATCTCTAGATTTATGCTCTCTCTCTATATATATAAAAAAAATCTTGAATGATGTTCAGTGACCACTGATCAGAAAACACCAGCACTATCTGTAAAAGAAATACATTATGGTGTTTTAAAATCAAGAATACTGAAATAGGGTTTCATTTTTACCTTAGCTTTTTATTCGTGAAAGAAGATCCTCCCCCAAAAAAGTGATTTTATACAGCTAGAATTAGTTCACAGACTTCACTTGAAAAATTTAATTCATCATACTGATTGCTACCCAATAGTGGTTAATGTACTTCTACATGTGCTGCTCTTTTAACCATAAATCCACCTGGGGGAAGGCAGTCTCAGCTAAGGGTGCCTAGTTTAAGTTGAGTTTAGCTCTTTGCAGGATTAAGCCCTATGAAGCAGTAGTCTGCAATACAGAGGAGGTCAGAGTAGAGTAATTCTCTAAGTGAGGCTGCGGATTATATCTTGTGTGGCAGGTTGCCAAGGAGCTGCTAGGAGCAGAGAACAAATACAGATGGGAGGAGGTGGATGCAGCAAGGGTGGAAATACGCTGAAAAGGCTCTGGCTGCAAAAGGATGACAACAGGCAGTAGGAGCAGACAAAGCCGAGGACCTACAGAGCCCAACCAAGGATGCTCCAGCAGAACTAGCAGAAGAGCCTCTGAAGGTCCCAGCAATGCCTCCTCCCTTAGCTGGTGTTTCACGACCACAGCCCTGTCCGGTATCCTCAGCCCCAAGTCACCTCCTTCAGCCGCTCTCTCTCCTCTCATCCGCTGCCTGGGGACCCAAGCACCACTCCTCACGCATTCTGGAGGTGCTGTCCCTTTCCCTCTCCTCCATCCTCCTTTTCAAACTGAGGTATAGGGAAGGAGAAATCGCTTGAGAAAAGTCTCAAATCACTAAACAAGCTCTAATCTTAAACCCTATTAGGATGAAAAACCTTAGTAAGCTCAATAACAGATATAAAAACCTGACATCTCTTCCCTGCAGAATCATTCATTTCAAAGCTGCACTGGTTTCCCAAGCACTAGTTTAGGAACATTTCTTTATTCAGGAGAGCACTGATGCATGTGCCTACACAAGTGTATGCTTTTACAATGCAGTGTCTTAGAAAGACAAATTCTAGTTGTCTTGGAAAAGACAGTCATTTAAAACTACTGTTTTTCCCCTTGGCTTCTTTGGCGAGCCTTACCCAAGAAAATTCTCTCTTGCCCTCTCATGTACATATCTACATCATTTCATAATGGTGTCATGAGGATCCATTAATGCTTACAAGCACCGTGAATATGAGAAGTCCTACAAGCATTAAAGCACATCAAGGCAATAGGTTTTTAATGCACACTTAGCCCTGTGGTTAGTATCCGTCCCCTTCCACCACCCCCTATTAGCATCCCTAAAGCCGTTGGCCAAAATCTGCCCTGTGGGACAGCCAAAGCTGATCACTGTATAGGCCCCAGCGACTGAGCCAAACTCTGAAATGAGTAAAGTTAACAATGCCAGTCTCAGGCACAGCAAAAATTTGAGAACACACATGTACTTTCGAAATCCCTAAAGCGGCAGTGCCAAGAAAGAAAATGTGCTTATGAAATCGCAATGGGCTCCAGAAGCAAGGAACAAATGAACTGATTGTTATTTAGCTTGGGGAAAGTATTACTTTTTCCTCATTTGATTCAATGCCATGCTTCCCTCTGATTTACTGATTTGTGTCTTTCATTTCTAAATTATATTCTGTCTAAATTTAGTTACTGTGCAGAACAGTAAACCCAGGCTGAACACCTGGGCACTTGTTACAGGCAGGCTATTCCGGAGGTGGCGGTTCAGCACACCAGAACCAGGAATTAAAACCCGCCTCCAGCACGCTCAGCTTTGCTAAGACTCATGACGACAGCGCTTGGTTCATCAGGCAGCAGCTCCTCTTCCTCTCTCCTTTCCTGCTCTACACATGGAGACCTGGTCCACACACAGTCCCTGGCCCTGAAGCTGGAAATGGTCGCTATCTGGTTGACTGTCCACCCTGCCCAGGTACAGAGGGTCATTTCTCCTCTGTCCCTGCGATGCTGCAGTCTGACAGCGACCCACGTTCTCATTCAAATTCACTGGGGAACCACAACTGAGAAACCAGAGCAGGCAGCACAGGCTCCAACAAACTCGAGCGACCAGCTCCCGAGGACATACGAGGTGAGGCACGGCTACCCCACCTGGATGGTCGAGATTCAAACTTCACGTGTTTGCTGCCTGAGCATCAGGATCTACCCTGGCTCCACCAGCCGCTTACAAAAGGAGGCACGAGCACCCTTTGCAAGTGCTAATAACGTGTTATTCTTACAGCAGTGTTGTTACGGGAGTGCTTCCTATGGCCCAGCTTGTCAAAGCACGAGCTTACCCTCTCTTGACAGCAGTTTTAAATCTGTACCCTTACCTCAGAGGCTGCAGCAAAAGAATGCCATAGCTCATCTGTCATTCAACATCAAGCAGTGCTAAAGTATGTCGGGAGGCGTGCTGGTACTGCCCTGAGCCCACCGGGAGGTCAGCGCGGCCGCTGCATGAGGGCAGCCTCGGGAAGAGGCTCGAGCCCGCTGCGGCCGACCAGGCCTGCTGCAGGCAGCCCTCCTCCCCCTGGGCAGGGGCAGGCAGCAAGCGATACAGCCCGTTTGCTCTCCTCCTTGCGCCGCTGGACAACGGCGCCCAGAAAAAAAAGGGATGTTAGGCAGCAATGTGGCATTTCAAAGCTTTAAGGAACTGGTGAAGAGAATCCGACCACTTCTAAGTCTGAACACCAGTTTGCCACAGGAGACTTTATATGAGTTTTGTGGTTCTAGGAAGGTACCCGCCTTTCTTTAATGAGAACATTCTGTCACCACCTGTCAGGAATAAATTCAGGCAAAGAAAAGAAGACAATATTGAACTAGAAGGCAGGATCGTGCAAAACATCAGAGCTGATTCATCCCTTCCCATCCCTTCTCCCCCATCCTACTCCGGGTACCATGCCGTGAATATATTAACTTAACCTGCCTGGGGATTTACATTAGATTACTAGCCACTACCAGTGACTTGAAATTCTTTAATTCTCCATCATTGCCGTATTTCTGTAAGAGACATACTGAATAAAAGTAACTTCATCTTTTTCTTGAATTATTCCAACTTCTGTAGAGTCTGGCAGCAGAGGTGCCAAGTACAAAAGTCTTGACTACCTACTCCCACCTCTAGAGCCGGTACGTCAGGCTATTAGGATATAAATCTGCTATTTTTCTCCCAACATGTGTGAATTACCAGAGTATTATGTATGTAGACACACATTCCTGCCTGCTAAAGCTGCACTCCTACTTTTTAGGATCTGAAAATGGTAGTTAAAAGAAGTCACCTGTTGTAGGATTAAGTTATAAAACCCTCTTGGATAAAAAAAACCCTTGGATCACATACAGAAAGGAGGAACAATAAATAACTGCCAGGAAACTGCGGCTTCTATTATCACCCGAAGCAGCGGACATTTTGTTCTGCATACCTCAACTCATCCTACACAGCTTCTGCAGTGACGGCACTTGGGGTTACAGCCTAGAAAGCTCTCTGGTTACACTTCTCCCCAATAATAATAAAGATCAAACTTTATTAATGTAACAGAGCAGTTACCACTTTGAAGAAGGACCTTTTTGCTGCCCTCTTCCCTCATCAAGGTAGTCTCTGTGCTCAGCTGCGAAGAGCCTTCCCATGCAGGTGCTCTGCAAGCCACAAAAGCCCAGTTTGCCTGGACCAGTAGCTGACCTGGCAGCAGCAAGCAGCCATGAAAGCAGCCCTCTCTGAAAAGTTTTGTGTTACAAAGCAGTTCAGAAAAACAACTTGGTCTACGTGAGCTTTCCTGCGGACCGAACAAGCATCCTCACCACCTGGCTGCTCTGGTGGGAAGGGAATGGCCGAGGATGGGAATGGGTCGGTCTGGCAGCAGAAGGAAAAAAGCCTCTGATGCTGAACGCAGCTTCTCAGCTACAAGGCTGGGCACGGTTATACCTTTGCTGAGAGTGGATGCAAATAGAAAAAAAGCTTAGAAAAGTTGTCCTAATTCTTTCTTACTAAAGGTCAGAGGGAATCCATTTGCTGAGAAGGCATCCCAAGTCTGTACAACCAGCCCTGCTTTCAACAACATAAAATAAAACAAAATAAAACAAAACAAAACAGCCCTGCAATCTAACTCTCAGGAACACTTGAATAGACTGAATCTAAACAATAAAAAGCAATGGAAAGAGTATCTCTTCAGGCTCCCTTTATGCATAAAAAAAGCAAGAAAAAGGACAAAAATCTCCCTTTATTTCTGAGCAAGTCAATATGTATCATACATCCATTTGCACTCATTAACTCAAGTAGGCCAGTACCAAAGGCTTGCCACTAGGGGATATGTCCTTTTTAAACAGTTAATGGAGTTTTAATTAATTGTGTTACCTGAAAATATATCTTGACAAAAAGCAAGATAATTGAAATGCATTAAAAAGTGTGTTTATTCATCTGCCCAGAAATAAGCTGAAAAAGACAAAAAGACAAAGAGAACATGTAATAGAACAGATTTAGAGCATCTGAAAAGGATGGAGAACTACTGGGAGATTTGCAAATTCAATTACTGGTATGAATAATTATAGGCTAGAAAATGTCCAAGATGAACAATAATTAAAAAAAAAAAAAGAAAACCCAGATGTAAATACTAACTCGTTTACAAAAAAAGTAGAACATCTGAATGAAACTAGCAAGCATTAATACCATATTGCTGTTGGGGAAAAAAAAATATATTTTCCCCTTCTGGAAAAGATTTTGACTTCCCATTGAGAATAAAGAGCTTTAAGCCATTTTTTTCAACTAGATGTTAGTTTTTCAGGAAAAATAAAATCAATATTTTCAGCAGCAATATATTCTCTGTGGTAGGTTTTTTTTTTAATCAAAACTTTATTTTATATTAAAAACAGCTTTGACAAAAATAATATGGGCCAGTGAAGCATTTCTTTTTATAACAGTTTCTGGCATTCAAGGTCAGGCTCCACTACATTAAATGCAACAGCTTAAGATCAATTGTTGAGAAGCAGGAAACCAGTGACCAAAGAGCCGGTGTCCTCATTTTACAGGTTCTGAAGCCACGTGAGATCTGTCAGGACATGCACAGATGTTGTAGTAGGGCAGAAAAGGTGAGCCTTTCACCTTACAACTGGAGACTATCAAAGATTTTTGGAAGTCTTGCTTATTCTTCAAGGAGATAAAAGGCTTCTTCACCAACAACATGCCCAAGACAGACCGTAGCAGAAAAAGATCAAACAAATATGCCTAAAAAAATCCCACGTCAAGTCAACAGCCCCGTGAAAACAGCATACCTGTTTAACCATGCCCAAAGCCCAAGCCACTGAGCCACAAGCCCTGTTTCAGGGGAGGCATCATTGCACCAAGGACTACAGGTTGGTGCCACTTATCACCTGAAGATGGAAATTACTCCTCAGGCAGCAAGGAGGAGGTACATTGAATGCTTGGTGCCATTTGTAAACCACCACTGAGGCTTCAGCAAATGGTGCACAGACCAGAAATGTGTAACAGTTTCCAACTGAAAAACTATTAGTACAGTTTTACAGGGGTTAATAGTTCACAATAATCTGCTGGTCTGAAACATTTGGGATATTTGGCCTAGAAGTCCCACCACAAAGCCGTCAAGATGCTACATCAGTTAGTTGGATATTATAACTTAAGGAGACTTCAGTCATCATCAAACTACACAGACTCTAATATCAAATGATCTGGTCGGTCCAGGAAACACCCAGATTTGCTCAATCTCAGCTGACTTATTTGGAAGAGGGGTGTTACTGTCTGGTGTGCTGAGCGGACACACCAGCCGCGTCCTCAACCTAGCAGGACACACCACTTCTCTCAGAGGAAACACGCAGCCGTTCAGACCAAAACACAAACCATCGATGCAAATTTCTAAATGCACCTTTGCTACGTCGTAAAGCAACAGACTGAAGAAATCCATTTTTGCACTAATTGCTAACTATGGCAGGAAGGGCTGACAGGAAAAAATAAGTCACCCATGGCTTACTTACCAGGAATTCATACCAAGGTGAACCTATTAACTCCATTTATTTGGCTGCTCAATCCAGCACAGCCATACCCCAAAAAATGGAAATGAAAAACCCTTTGGAAATTGCAGTTTTATCACTGGGCAGACCTGAACATCGTCTTTATTAAAGGAGGCAAAATTTCCCTCCTTTCCTCCACAGCCAGAAAGGTCAGTCAACTCATCTGTCCCTCTTTTTTCCGTGTCTGTTAGGAGATTTTTTTCATATACATTTTTTAAAGTTAAGATTTTATTGTCCTCTCACCAGGACAACGTTCCAGCAGTGGGGAACACATAGAGGAAAAGATATTAACTGTCTTTTTTTTGGTCTTTTGTGCTAGAACCTGCTTTGTCCCCACCCCAGAACATGAGGACAGGGAAATGCTGGTCCTGGCGCAGGCAAGCTGCTGAGAAACGTGTAGCCAGCCACTCGGACCTACCATTGCCCTGAACGGGAGTCACAAACACAAGAAATGACTAAAAAAGATCCTTCTGTTTTTTAGTTCAATGAAGCTAACATGCTTAAGAGATCTTAATCTTCCTCCATTTGTTTTCCCACTGCTTCAATCTTAAGTTATGCATGCATTCTCTGAGACGACACAGGCTCATAAAACATTTCTCAGCTGATCTGCTTTATCAACCATATGACTCTAATAGGTTCAATATCTCACAAGCAACCTCAGGAGAAAACAAAGTTTGGTTCTGCGGTGCTGGACTGTAAGGAGCATACTGGCTCGCATTAAATTCATGCCTGTATCTTGGCTGAAACAGTGACCAACAGTGGATGAGTGTCTTGGGAAGACTCCCACAACCAGAATAATCGTGTAATACTTTCCAGCTGCTGAGGACCCGCAGGTCAAGAGCTTTCTTTCTGAGCCAGCGGTGTTAATTTTGTACTCAGGGGCTTCTGAAGTATTCCTGAATTTGCCTGCTTGTTTTTTGAATCCAAGGAGACTCACGCCCCCCCCAACACCCAATGGCAAGGAGTCGCACAGCTAAACGAGGAGCATATCCTTCTGCTCTGAACCTGGGGCCTGGCAGTTTGATCTGATGGCCCCAGTTCTTCTGCTGACAGAGACAGCGAACAATCGGTCACTCTCTAATTCTTCCTCCCCGTGCCATTTACACCTCGCTCTCCTCTCTGCTTACCAACAGAGGTGGCAGAAAAAACATGACCAGTAAGACAGACAGTTGAAAGCACGTCAGCCATTTAAATCCCATTTTCAAAAGTGAACATACACCTCACTGACTTGCCATTAGATTTTGGCTCCTTATTGCCCAACCTCAAAGAATTTTACTCTGGAATCTAAAGAAAATAAATTTTAGGACAGAGATTTTAAATAGACGGTAGATACACTTGAGACAGCCCATCGACATTTATTTATACCACAATGACACTTCCAACTTAAGACCTCCAGAACTGCAGAAATACCAGCCTATCTTTGAAACATCCTAGTCTGCATTGCAGAGCAGAATGAATTGCCCTTCCACCATCTATTGCCCGCCACAGCACACACCACCGCCGAGCCTGAAGCCTCAGCTTCATTGCCTTGGTCCCCTTTATGCCTTTGCTACTGTTTCAAGTCTTTTCAAGCACTGGGAAATTTCGGCCCCGTTTTGGTCCATATTTGCATCGTAGACACTGGTGGCAGAGATGGATCCCACTGCTAATCAGTTGCATCACAGAAAAAATCCAGCAGAAGCAGTGATGGGAAAGATGAACTCTTTAGCAAATAGGAGTGCTTGAGGTAAAGGCAGGAAATCCTCTTATCTTTAGTCCTTCAAAACCAACGCTGATGTCCCACCAAAATCCTCACTTGTACATCATGTAATCTTTTAGGCACTTAAACGCCTCCAGGCGCCTAAGTTCACTAAAAATCCACTAAAACCCACTTAAACCCGCCTCAGTCACAGCCTGCCCAAGCTGTAGCAGAAATCTCCAGCTGCCTGTCTGTCCTGTTTCTCCCGAAGGCCAGAGACCCCTATTCAAGCCTCCACTCTGCTGTGTTTGGAGCAAGGAGCAGTGCTCCCTCATGCCAGGCTGGCCTCTGTCTTACCCAGTTCAATTGCCTGCATGTTAGCTCAGCTAAATCTAATGCTTCAGTTATCTGTTGTCATGGATTTAACTGGTAACACATTTTATATTCCCTGGGGGAAGCCAAAATAGTAGAGCCTCTAAAATAGCTGAATAAGGAAAATCTCATTATTACCTCAGCCCTGAAATGTAGTCTTTGACTGACAGTGCTATATACTATTTGAAGACAATCTCTGAGCAACTAAAAATACCAAGAGGACACTTTTTTTCCCTAGCAGAGCTATGGTGCCGCCCACTCCCATTAGCCTAAATTGTCCCAGTATGTACGGTTTTGCCCAACAGGTTGTAAAGACCAGACAATGACAACTTGGTTAAAAATAAAGCTTTCATTCTGCTCAAAAATCTGGTGAACAAAATCTGTAGCAAGATGTAGCACTGATCTGTACCTGTCAATGTATATCTGTCCCTCCTAACCACCTTATGAATTAAACAGAGCATTACCAAGCAAGGCTGTTCCCTTTCCCTCCTACAAGAGTAGCTACTGATTACTGAGTGTCAGAGCTGAAACCACCTAAGAACATTAAATGATATAATAAAAACAGAAGTAGCACAGAATTTCATCTTCATGACACACTTTATTTAGCCCAGCCTGGATTTTCAGTTTATTCTGCCCATACTAATTTCTTCTTTTTCTTGTCCCTAAATACTAATTTCTTGTTGATGTGTTTGATTTCCATTAATTTCCAAGCGTGGGTACATCTTGCCTGAAGAAATAAGTCCAGCAGAATTTGACATGTGAATTTGTTTTCCCTAGCCAAAATGAACAAGATACAGAGAGCTGATTTTCAAAAAGATAATAAAAGCAGACACAAATGAGAATTTATATCTAATATGTACTTCAGTGGTCTGGTGAACGACCGTCTAGGCTGAACAAATTAGCTCCTAATATGGTCAATTAAGATAGGTAGGTCATCTGGCAAGAGAAGCTGAAAGAGAAACAAGTCCAAAGAGACAAGAATGCTGAGGTTTGGAGAACTGGCTTTCTATCCGTTGCCTGGAAATGTAGTCTCTCGTCTCTTAACTCTGTTACTGCTTTCCTGCGATGTCTAATAGACAGCTTGTCTCTATTAACTTGAATACCAATCTATTTTATTTGAAAGACCGGGAAGGGGGAGGAATGAAAAAACACTCAGGGATTTTCTTCCTGCTTATATTTGCATTAGTATTTTCTTACTAACAAGAAACCGAGGGAAAAGTGAGGGGCACGTGGAAGAAAAAAAATCAGGTTTTTCACCTAGAATGAAATCAAGTGGACCAACCTCAGCTGACATTAGCTATACATCCAGCCGCAGCACGTACATACTATGCAACGGCCTTCTTAAAAACGTGTATTCATTCAAGCAAGAAAGTACTTGGAAATGCCTATGTCATCTTTAACTATTTTGAACAGCTTGAAGAGGGAGGAAAAGCAGTGGTGGCCAGGAAACTGTGTACATACAACCCTCGTGTTTCTCAAGTCTGAAAAGAAAGTGTGTAGAGACAAGAGAGGGGGGCACGCTCTCTGGAAGGATGAAACTCCTACAAAGCATCTCAAATAAGGCGTTAGGATAATTAGGAAACCTCACCCTCACTAGTGCTCAGAGGATTTTAGAAAGCCCTGCCTTCGTGAAGAACACGTTGGACACATGTAGCTGAAGGGGGCAGCAGGAGAAGAGGGGGTGGCAGGCAGGCAGGTCTAAACTGCTCCCTAGCAGGAGCACTCGGTAAGAGCTGCTGAGCTGGGCTCCAGGTTCAGCAGAGAGCCCCAAAAGCAGCAGGCTAGCAATGTCTTGCTACTGCCCGTCCTTCCCCGTGGTGGTCTCTATTCCTTACCGCACAGCTCAGACGCACACAGCACCAGACCTCGCTCATCCCGAGCTGCTCTGCTTTCCTCCACAGACTACAGCAGGGACCTGAGGAACACATGGAGGGTTGTCTGCCTAAGATGTGTCTCTGTGCCGGTGAGCAAAAGTGCAGAGGAGGTTGCACAGAGCATCACTGTGTCACTGTTGAAGCCACAGGACTGCCCGCACCTGCGTACTACTGCTGGCTTCAGGTCGCCGCTGCCTGAAGGACTTCACCCTGTTTTGGTGACCGATGCACCGGGAGCAGGCAGGCGCCTTGGAGAGATCAGCTCACTGGAGGAGCCAAGGGCTCAGCTTAGGGAAAGCCCACCTCCCCCACACAACTCAAGAGCAGCTCCACCAAGACACTAACATTTCACTGATTCCACCCATCCTCACAGGTCCATTTTCTCCACCTTAAGAGTTGAAATTCAGTACACCCCCAAAAGAAAGGGCAAGGACATTATTTTGTCTGTCTCTGGCAACAAAACCCAGGTTTTTACTATGCTTCTGAGACATCTGAAACAACTTTTCTACTTATTGCTCCTTTATGAGCACAGATGGCACTGGAAAACTTGATCCAAATGGGAAGTGTGGATTTAATACTGAGCTGTTGACCCACACTAAACCCTGTGCAAGCATTTCAGCTTTCTATCTCAGCGGCCCAGTCCTCTCCGTCTTAATTTATTTTTGAAGCAATCAATGAAACATCAACTGCATTTAGGGACAGCAAAGTTAAAGGGGTCCCGAATGCTATGCTTCTCTTTGTGGCCACAAAATTATGTGACAGGCAGAATAATAGAAAACCACGGGTTTCTCCCTGTTTTATCTTCCCTTCCTGACACATATAAAAGCAAAAAGGGGATGCTAAGTCACAAATGGTAACAAATCCTCTGGAACAGCAGAGAACAAAGAAGAGACAAAGCAATCGACGCTGAGGTTTCATACTCCAGCCAAGGGAACCATGGCATGAAATTAATTTTAACTATTGATTGCCCACATGACTACTGTTTTTCCAAGACATGCTAAGGACCTGATCCATGAACTCAATGAGGAAGGTTGTCCAATGAGATGCCTAAAGTAGGATCTGGGCACTCATGACCCAAAGTCAGGGCGGCAATTGAGTTTCTTTTCATTTCTTGCTCCTTTTGCCTAAAAGGAGATTCCCTTTCTCAGACGGTTCTTCATGCAGCCCTCATTAGCCCTGAGGTGTTGCCTAAGAACTAGGGCTTACAAATTTTATCATTTTTAAGCTAAAGTTACCTTAGTTTAACTCCTCTTGGCACTGCTCTAGTTCTCGTGTACAGCAGAGGAATTTAGCACGGGTAGCCCACAATTCACCCAGAGGTCAGCCTGCAGTGGGCAGCTTGCTGAACATGCGGCACAGAACAGGCGGCGAGCGTGCAGCAGCCCTCAAACTCCGATTCAGCCCTTGGGCAGCTTCAGAATTAGGTATGAAAAAGAAACAAGGCTCGGATACCCTGTATCCACAATCCGCAAGGTCATTTTGACCTTCAATGAACGCTTAATTTCAAATCTTGACCATCTCTGCACTCCCCCTCCTAGTAAGCAAAGGAGTATGATGAGTAGTGGAAGAAGGTAAAATTCAAATTAAGTATTTGTTCCACATTATTTACAATGCAAGGATAGAATTAATCATCTTTCTCTTACCCAGCCTGTCCAAGCTGTATAATAACTCCATAATAATTAACACTAACAGTATAAAATATTGCTCTGGGAATATTTGTAGAAAGAGATTAGCAATGCCAGGCTTTAGGAGCATGGCTAAGTGGAGGGTTCCTCTCCAGAACAAAGGGAAATCCTAAATCATCTTGGTTGTTCTGTGTCACCCAGGCTCTGCCAAACCAAGGGCAGCCGTCGGAGCCCAGATCAGCGGCTCAGAAGCACTGAAGAGGACCCCAGGGCCTAACTACCTCACTCACCGCGCAGAGGGGCTCGAGATTTCCCACGCCTTTTATCAGGACTTTTGAGGGATGTCTTGCTGCTCCAGCTGTCCGAGCTACTGCGCACTTAACGCTAGAGCAGGCCTAAAGCTGTTAACAACAGAATTTGGGAAGATAACACAAAATGAGAGCAGGAGAGGAACAACAGCGGGAAAAGAAGCCTGAGTAGTTACACGATTCATTCTTTTGATAGCGCTTCTTCTACGCTGGCACTTTCCTCTTGGATCGCGTTCCCAGCAATGGTGGGAAGCGGCCCAGGTCCACCTGGAAGGAAAGCTTGCCTTTTGGAAGGAGTCCTGAAAATTGTGATAGGAGCTGGAAGGTCTGTAGGCACACTCTCTTATGTCAGGGAGGGGGTTCCTACCGACTGTAAGAGGTTTTGGTTGCGGCGCCAAAGCGGGTCCGGCGCGGCTGCGTAGCCACCCTGCCCTCGGCTCAGACCTGCGGGTTATTCTTCTTCTAAAGCTTTGAGCAGCGCCGTCACTAGTCGCAAGAGTCTTGCATTCGCCTTCACGCACAATACACAGCGCCGCTGCCTAGCGCACAAACGAAGAGCTGTCCCCTCTGCCGACGCCTCTCCGCGCCCGGGATTTCACAGCGAAGGGTTCGCCGGCGACCGTGCCGGGAAGGACAGAGCGGGGCCGGAGAGCCACGGACCGCCAGCCCCGCGACACGGCTGAGGCACGGAGCGGCGCTTCGCTCCCCCAGGCAGCCCCGGGCGGCCCCGGGCACTCGGCACTCGCCCTGCGCCGCCCGGCCGAGCCTCCCCCGCCGCAACCGGCTTCGCAGCCGGCGGCGGCGGCCTGAGGGGAGACCCCGCACCCCGGCTCCTCCGCACCCCGGCTCCTCCGCACCCCGCGCTGCCCTAAGCGAAGGCGCGTGCTGCCGGCCGCAGGCCTCCATGGCAACTCCAGCCTGCCGACGGCCCGCTCCCAGAGCCGCCGGCCGCGGACGGCAAACTTTGCCCGGCCTCGCTCGCCCGTGCCCGCCCGCCGCCCCGGCCCCCGCCGCCCCCCGAGGCGGCCGCTCGCGGCGCCCCCTGGCGGCGCCCCGGCGGAGACGCCGCTGCCCCCCCGCCCCCCGCTCCCCGCCTCGACTCCCGCCGCGGCGCCCGGGGCTCGGCGGCGGCCCCGCGCTCCCGGCCCCCGCTCCGGTGCGGGCGCCCGCGGCCGACGGGGCAGCGGCGGGGTCCTTACCTTCCGCAGCATGCTGGGCGGGCAACGCCGGGGGCTCCCCGCCACGGCGCCGCGCTCTCCCGCCCCTCACGGCGCGGCCATGCAGGGGGCAGCGCGGCTGCGGCGGCCGCCCCGGGGCGCACACCCCGGCACGGCACGGCACGGCACGGCACGGCACGGCACGGCACGGCACGGCACGGCACGGCACGGCACGGCGGCGCAGTGCCCAGAGCCCCCGGGCGCGGCGGCCCCTCCGTGCGCGCCGCCCGCCTGCCCACACTGAGCGGCGGCGCGACGGCTGCCGCCCGCCACGAGGCAGCGCGACCGCGAGGAGGGCCGGGCCCACCCGCCCCCGCCGCCCGGCCCCTTCCCACGGCCGCGAGCGGGGGCGCGGCCGCAGCCCCCTCCCCGCCGCCGCCCGGGGCTGGGGCGGCCGTGGCCGAAGAGGTGGCCTCCACCCGGGAGGGGCGGGGAGCGAGGCGGGCGCCTGGCTCCGGCCGGCCCTCAGTCACGCTGCGTGGGCGCCCGTAGCGACGTGGGGAGGCGCGGCGGCGCCCCGCGGCAGGCGGGGTGCGGGGCTCCCTCCCGCCGCAGCCGCCTGCTCCCGGCTGCGCAGCGGCGGCCGGCCTGGGCCGGGCCGGGCCCGGCAGGGCTGGGGGTTGGTTGCCCTCCTGGGGAGGGGGGGATGCCCGCCCGGGTGGCTCCGTCGCCCCGGCCGGATCCGGGCCGTGGAAGCCCCTTGGACCGCGCCGGTCTGGTGCTTAAACGCTCTGTACGTGGTCATAGTGCTCCGGTTTCCCAGCACGAAGCAAGTCTCACCCAAAGCAAATTACACCTATTCCAGGAGCAATTTACTTTTCCTGCGAGCTGTAGTACCCTGTTAGAGCTACAAGCTGTTCTCAAGCTAAAATAGAACCCGATCTCGGAAGGTATTTAACACTAATTATAGCGTACTTTCTGTATTAACGTTAAACTCAAGAACCCGGGGCTCCTGCCGTCCGGTGCGTGGAGGTGAATCACTGCTTGGCGCGTTACATCTGCGCACACGCACCCCGGGGTGAACGGCCCACAGCCGAACCCGGACGACAGCGCAGCAGGCTGTGCCGTGTCTCAGGAGGACGGGACCACACGTTTCAGATCGTGAAGGACGTGGCTTATCTCAGGGCAGCCCTCTCCTTCAAGCTTTCCCTGTGTCCTGGTACTCAGGTGACTTTTCGTTAAACTTCAGCCCTGTGAGCGTATGGCGACCCGTGGCAAATTCATTTCCAGCAAACTAGTTAGTAAGTAAAAAGCAGACAAAGAAGTTAGAGCAAACTGTCATCGCATTTACATTTGGAATTAGTTTGACAGGACCGGTTCAGCTGAAGCGACTGAACATTAGCCGGCAGGTTAATACAGAGTCCATCGCCTTACGTCGTGGAGAGCAGGGAGCCACGCCGCGGTACTCGGCCATCAAATCTCAGCCATCACGGTTGCGCCGCTGTGCAGACTGAGTCAGATGCTGCTGCCTTTGGTCTTGTGGTGTAAGGTGTTGCTCAGCGCAATGGTGCATTAAGGTGCTAAAATGGAGGGGGGGTCACTTGAGTGGAACCTGCGTGTTCTGCAGGTGACTGGTGACTGGTGTTTTTTTATGTTGTTTATGGTTAACCAATGGTTGTTGCATTGTCGCTGACAGCGATTGGGCTCAGATTTGCAGGGCTCCTATTTGCATGTTAATTTGTGGCTCACGATGCTGGTTGTTAGTTACTTCTCCTCTCTCGGGTCTGATTATACAGGCTTCAGTCGCGCTTCTATTCACTTGCTCAGGTTGCCTCTTCCCTTTCTCTTGTCTCCTGAAAATGAGGACCCCTCATTTTGTCAAAAATTCTGTATTACAGGTATGATATGATGTTTTCATAGTCACTGTAGATGAGTATCCACAGAAATAGGTGGCGTTTCCAAGAATACTATCTGCTACAATCATTGACTCTTCTTGTCCACTGCCCAGTGTAAAATGCTATGGGACACATCCCTCTTAATGTATCTGCTGTCACCCCTGGTCATGGCAGACTCTCAAACAGCTTTCCTTTCTTCCAGACGTTTCTCACTGAAGTGCACGTGTCCTTCTTGCGTGAGGGTTGATTGTGTAAGCTTGATACAACTACTAGTTTACCTAGAAGTGAAACGGGATAACCAAGAGGAATAAGAACATCAGCAGTAATCCTGGACCGTAGGCATATGGGAATCTGCTCTCGGTATTTGGTTTGTTTTCTCGTGGTTACACTCATGAAAAGACGTGTGTTCTGGAATCACTTCTTTTCTGAAGAAGATCTCTGAGTATGATTAAAAGAGAACTGGAACCCTAAGGTTCAGGTGTTGCAATGCTTAAATTACAGGTATGGGGTATGCAGAGTACCCCAAACCTCAGTGCTTGGTACCTTGGCTTTTTATGCATTTAGGAGAGTTCAAGACCTTGGAACAAGTTTCATAGCAATCTTCCCTTCCTGATGAGCCCGAAACTATCTAAAGTCAGCAACTGAATGTGGTTTTTCACAGATCGGCCTCCTCGGGATCTATAATGACAGGTTGTTGGAAATCGGGCTCCCCACCTCAAGGCCAAAGCTTTTGTCTTCTCAGAATGCAGGGCTGAGCCATTTGCCCTGGAGATAGACCCTGACGTCCGTATCTTTCAAAAGCTGTATTAGATAACTTACCTCAGTGCACATTTTTTATTTGTTTTCTCATAACAGTAGGAATACTGCTGCCTCCTCCTTGCACTGTTGACCTCTGCCTTTTTTTCTGGAGCTATAAAAGTTTGAGTCCATCCCTTTATTTTGAAAACATAAGCATTTTAAGGTAGATGAAAAGTTTGGAATCCAGACCTATTGAGAAATGTGTTGGGCAGGGATTTTTGATAGAACTCCAGTGCTATCTGGCCAACCAGCAGCAAATAATTAACTTTGCTGACTTGTCTTGTCTTGTCTGACATAATATCATTTCAGGGCATCAGGATTGCTTGTGTTTCCACTCTTTCATCCCATCGCTATTTTTTTTTTTTTTGCTGATCTTTATCAGTTGTTGTGACTCTGCATGACTCTTGGCCCTTTCTCCTGCCCTTCTAGTGCTGTAAGCTCTCTTACATCACCCTGTGTGCCCCTTTTCTCCTACAGTTTTAGCTCACTTATCATGCTTGTGCAATAGCAGGCATCTTCAGAGGAAGTCTGGGCGCAAAGCAATGCATGATTTGGTGGGACTGATCCATGATCTCCAGGAACAGACCCTTGATCGGTTTCCCTGTACACAAACTTGCTTCCTCCTCCAAAAACCCTCTAATAAAAATTATGACTGACAAGTATTGTGCAATTATTTTCCAGCTTGTTTTGACAAAGCCATGTTAGTTTGCTGGTCTTCAAAGAGCTTTACTCACATGCAATGATGTCACTTCATCAGAATATGACAGGTGGGAACTCCAGCCCATGCTGGTCAGCTCAGGTGAAGCTTGGATAACTGGAGAGCAACCGGCATTCAGCACGACCACGCCTGCTTCGTATTTCCTCTGACTTTCACTCTTTTTTTTTTTGGTGTGAGGTGTCTTCCTTCCACAAAACTTCTGAAATTAATCTGCCTGTATTTCCTTCCCCCCAAAAAGCTTTAGGTAACAATCTACTGCCTTCCGATATTGGGACCATTTTACAGTTTTCTGTTATCAACTGAACGGTGCTACGACACAACAATGCTCTCTCAACTTCTTCCCACTAAGGTATTCGCCAATAACACCAACTTTTTTGTTATTCTTAATGTCATTACTTTGCTTATCAGTGCCCAAGGGCAAACACGGAGAAAAGGTGACTCAATTTCCCATTAAAGTATCACTGTATGTTAATATAATATATAATTCCTAAAATACTCTAACATTGACTCTATGTGCGCATTTTGTTTGCAGTTCTGTCCTTCTGGGTGACTTGCCATCATTTTTTCCTGGACCAAGCTACTGTGCTTCTGACGTGTGTGCACTGTGCCACGGAGCTGTGTACCTCCCAAAGTGAAATCCTGGGCAAATATGTGGAATCTTCCAGTTCTGCCTGAACAAGATTTGTGCTGAGTGAGAGGGTGTGTCTGGTGAAACACAGACAGATGGCAGCCAGAGGAAGGGCCAGTTTATATCATCTCCCTTAAAGACTACTACAAATTTCTTCTGCTCTGTCCTTCTTTCCCAGTGTTTCACAAACAAACCAAAAGTCCTGAAGTGAAATACGTTCCTTGTCTTGTCCCTCTGTCACTGAAGTCTCATTGGTTCCCTCTTCTTTAGCCACAAAAATTACCCCTGCTACCGCATGGTCAACCTTTACAGTGTGAAGTGCAAAAACCAGAACCTAAATTGCTTTTGTCCTCCATTCTTTCTCCAGTGGTGTCTTCCTACAGC
This sequence comes from Nipponia nippon, assembly GCF_047370975.1. Lineage (NCBI taxonomy): Eukaryota > Metazoa > Chordata > Aves > Pelecaniformes > Threskiornithidae > Nipponia > Nipponia nippon. Next base: position 51,196,030 of record NW_028262347.1, read on the forward strand.
AGCTCCTTGTATTGGGAAAGACTTTTTTCCCTTCGTCCTACCTGCCACTACTGCAAGAATTCAGCAGCCCCTCCACTCCTGCTGCCCCGCGTGTCTGAGATACAGCCTCCTGCGTGGGTTTTACTCTTCCTCAGCCTTCTAGCCCGTTCCCTCCAAACACCATGCTCAGTGTTGCTGTCCCCGCTGGAGGTAGGAGAAGAACTCTTACAGAAGTGACATCTGAGCTTTGGACTGATTTTTACTTAAAGCCGTGGTGTCTGTTGAGACAACTGATGGTAACGTGGTCAGGTTGCTTCACCGGGCACGTTTTACAAGAGCAGTTCAAGCGATGCTCCGTGGCATACCTAGTATCAGCAGGCTCAAGTTTAACCTGTGGGGATGCAAAGATTTTTCTTTTCGTTTCTCTGGTGTTTACTAAATAATTCTGTCAGATGCAAAAATGAAAACACCTTGTAGAGCACAACCCGCTCTTTAAACGCAGCACGTTTGAAATGCCTCTAGCCAGCCTCATTTCTGCAGGCTCGAATGCAAAATGTTGCTATGGGAACAAAACCTAGTCTCCACCCAATCAGCTGAAGCAAGAGGTGGATTTTTTTTTAAAATGACGAGATCATCTATATCTGCACTTCACCTAATCAGTCAACACAAGACAAAGAACAATCGTTTTCACAGCCAAACAGTGGAAAAATATGACTCGTTCACTGCCAAAAAAAAAACCCAAAACCTATAAGCTTCTTAGGGATGGGAGATTGCCATCTTATTGTAGAACACGAACAGACAAAAAGACACACTGACAAATCAATCCATTTGGCAGTGGCATCAAGGAAAGAAATGGGTGTGAAACTGCTCAAATCTAACTAAATCTTGCTTTGGGAGAGAAAGCTTGAAGAGGTCCTCAAAGAATTCGGAAGAGGAATAGTTGTAACAGAGGACAAGACTTAACATGATTGTGTGATTGCCTCCTTTATCCTGCATGCCTGTTGAGACTGGGTTTGTGTGGTGACTGTCTTTTCCGTGAGCTGGTACCGTGTACCCCGAGACAGCAGCTCTGCCGCCCATCCCACCACAGGGGTGTCCAGGCTGCTCTCACGCAAGCTACAGCCTGGTAGCCTGCAGAAGCCGAGGTCAACATTGGCTTCCCTCCATGACTGGTGTGCACTGCTGCTCCATCGGAGCATGGACCAGCCCGACATCGAGCACCAGCTCCTCCAGGAAAAGGGGCTGTGGACAGAGCTGCTCTGGGAGACCAGGCTCATACCCTGCTCTGCCAAAAGTCCTTCACAGTGGACTCTCTCATTAGTCTCTGTCATTAATGTTTTAATTCAGTCAGTGATGTGAGTCGGAGACCTCTGTCCACAGCAAATTAAAAGTAACATAACCTAGCTTGATCCTCTCTTGTCTGGAACGGTGTATTAGTCCTTTGGCTCCACTGAGGTTTAGCAACCTGTTAAACTACAGTAAGCATATATTTAAGTCCTGCCTCTTGTCAGTCTGTAAGCAGAAAAGATATTTCCCAAAATTAAAAAAAAAGGAAAAAGATCAGTAATTTTGGGGTAGTTTTCAGGCTAATTGAAATTCTCTTTATTGATAGAGATTTTTCTACGCTGTCATATGAGGGGAAAGTACTAAATCAAACTTTAATAATAATAATAATAATATCCTTTTAAAAATGTTTTAGAATTTGACTAGCACCTTCATGAATGGGAGTACAATAAGTCTTTATTAATGAGTGACTGAACTGTCAATCTTCACTCCTTCTTAGTCATTATAATGAATGAAAGCATACCCTTATCAATCTTGGCTTCTGTACACATGTCACATGCTGTCTCTCTCCTCCAGGAGCTGTCAATTTAAAGCTATGACGCAGTCCATAGAAGAAGGGAAGTAGCTGTCTGCTCATAAGGCCCATAATAAAAATAAAATAATACTATATACACAAATACAAAATAAAATGTGAGCATCATCCTAGTTATTTTCTTCATACCAAATGTAGAAGAATGATCTGTGCTTTGTGGTTCTTTCTGGTATATAGGAAATTATAGTGACATCAATTATTGAATTTCAGATCAGCCTACATTCAGGTCTAATATAAGCATTATTTAACTGAGCTTTTTGAAATCATCTGAACCTGATGCAATAGTAAGATTTAAAGCAGGGAAATTGCGATGGTCTATGTTATGGTAAGACCTCAAAGTCTCTCGTGTGAGTCCGGGTGTTGTCAGATGTGGTGCTAACTCTGAATGAGAGGGCAGGGTCTAGGCTCAGTCCGTTCTGCAGAGATATTAAGATCTCCTGTCGCTGTGGGAAGTGCAAATCCTAGGATGGGCAACACAGGAGAGATGCGCAGCTTTGTTCATGCGTACAACATAAATAGCCAGAGAAGTGGACGAGTTTCCCAAGCAAAACGTTGGGATATCACCCAGTTTGAGTGAGTGGATATTAAGAGGTCTGACTTGAGGGGGGGCTTTGAACACTGGTGTGCTCAGCATGCAGTGGACCAAACAGGGCTGCTGCCTCACTCATGTGCCGCGTTGATCTGAGGAGATGCCCAGTACTGCACTGTGTGAATCTTAACACCTCAGAAAGGAGGAGAGAGGTGTTTCATAATAAGCATGGAAGAAGGTCCTGAGGCCTTTTCTACACATCACAGTTTTATTAGCTCAGTTCCTCAATTAGGAGTATGAGCATTTGCTATTGCAGCTATCCTAATTTAAAAAATATGGGCACAATAAAGAAGCTATTTGGTATAAGACAATTATACCAGGATAGTGAATACTGGTTTCAAGGACAAGTATTTCCAGTGTAAGTACTTCTGTTACCAGCATAACGTGTTGTTACCATTGTGCCTATCCTCGGCGTGTTTTGTCAGTTCAGTTCTTATGCTGAACTTGTTCAACTGCTGTAATACCTGCAGCATAACTGAAGGAAAAAGCACGAGGGGTGCAGGAGAGTTGGGAAGGAAGCGGGAGCACATCTTTAAAGCGGTTTTACTACTGAGATGCTCATGTGGCGGACACGCAGCCTCGGTTCCTGCTGATGCATACTGGTTGTCTGGTCTCCCCTGCAGAGGTGCCTGGATGACCATGGCAAATGGTGCACCGGTAATTTGAATTAATTAAGGGGGTTTGTTTTATCATTTGCAATATTGCATCTTACTGTAATATTTTCAGCTCTCTTGTTATTCGCACTTTTCAAGCTGCACTAAGCAACCTGAGTGAATCCTCTGACCAGAACTGTCTTTGTCACTATTTCCTGGAAGCAGTCATTCAGAAAAAAAGCGATACAATTACAAAATACATATTTATTTACAGTGTCCTTTGTTCCTAGAAACCTGGAAGGTACATGACGTTGATCAAATAACTGTTCCTGTCCTGCCTGTATGCATGCTTCTATATGTATTTACATGAGGAATTTGATTATAACTGTAAAAATTTAGTGTTATTCCTCATTCACAAAGCAAAAGAATTGTCTCGTCCTTGCTAAACAGTATGCTACCACAATTGTGGTATAACTTTTAAATCGCTGTGAATTTAGCTGTCGTGTTCAGGATCATTGAAGAGCACTTCAGGTTCTCGCTTTCCAGACAGCTACTCGGTTGGTTGTGCTGCTCCTACTGATTTGCCTAGTAATTTTACATACACAAAGCCAAATCCTTCTATTATTTATGTACACATGTGTTCCCATTGAAGGCAATCCAAAGATTCATAATACCAAGACATTATGCTGATAGCATTGGTTGAGGCAGATATAACGCTTCTCATGTTGGGAGTGAATTTAGGATCTTGTTAGATCCTAGAGCATCTCAAGTCCGAATAAAATTGACATATTTTAAACAGAAACGTAACTCTGCCTGCAGAAGAGGGAAATACTACAATATATTCTTCCCAGCTTCTGTACCAAAGGACATGGTGACTTTCCATAACAGATGCCTCATGCATTCCTTAGTCATCATAAAGCAACTCATATACCCCAAAACACATGTTCGTGTTCACTCACCTATGAACTCAGAGCAAATGGCCATCAGCAAGCAGGAGGGAAAGCAGAGAAGTCTCAGGAGCGCTAGCCAGACTGACTTAGCTAAGGAAATGCACATAAACAACCAACATCCATCATCATAAATTACCCTCAAACTCCCCTTTCACATGCAGTCACTCCTTGCATCTAATGCTTCTCAGACAACCTGTGACATCCGTGGCCTGAATCCTGCAAATGCCTAGACTGAGTAGGAAATGTGCTCTGTAAACCTGCTGTTCATTATCGCTATTGTACCTACTGCCAGATGGATTGATTTGAGATGGTTTATTGCTTGCTCACCCTTTTGCGTATTTGAATTAGATGAGTCAGCAAACTGCCTAGTAGTCAGGAATCGAGTGCTTCAGCCCGGCAGAGATTTTGAAACTGCCTCTTCTTTTCTGCCTCCATAGGCAGTCGCAGGGGAGCTGAAAATTTTACATGGGAATATTTTCATTGGAGCTAATGCAAGATGAAAGAGATCAGCTTGGTTAAATAAGCATCACATTTAAAATAGAACTTGTATGTCAAGCCTATTCATAGGAGAAGCAAGTATGAAAAAATTGTAGCTCAATAACTGGTTATGGTGTTGCTATTTTGATATATTTTGAACAACAAACAGCCAGAGAGATCTAGACAGATAGATCTTAGTAGAAGAACTCAACTGGAATGTAAGAGTTGATACTAAAAAGATAACTTCTCCCAGAAAAGACACGACAAGGGCGTAGTAGCAAACACATATTAATTCAGTATCACTATTTCAACGTTGTCATCCAGGCATGAGATCAAAATTCTTACAGTAATGGCATTAGTACCAATATCCAGCAGTTATCAGTAAAGCAAATATAGACCAAGCAAGCCACATAAGCATGTATTTTGAAGCACATGAGTAAACTCAAGGGCTAAAAACCTATTGAAAGGAACAAAATATTCCAGTCAGGTAGAACAGACCGGAATTAATGGAAATACATTATCCTGTGGCTAAAGAAACAAGCTCAGCCTGAATTTATGCTCCCCTCCAATGCTTTCATGGTGGCAGCTACCCTGCCACTTATGAGATTATCTAAAACTAACTTTGCTGAACTGAGAACACCGCATTTGTAGCAATTTCTGTAACTGCCATTCTAGTTCGAGCCTGTAGATTTTCTAAACGATACAAATACATTTGCATTTGGCGTTACCTCCTCTATAGATAAAGTCATTTTCCCCCCAGCTGCTGTAAAAATGAGCCCAGCCTTTCCCAGGGTTGGCAAACTCACATATGGCACTGGTGCATCCAGCAAATATTTTGCATCTCTTAACTGCCCCGACATTTGAGAGTGCCTGCCCGCTGGAAGGCGGCCTGGGCTGTAGATCTTTTATCAAATGGGGATTCACTTCAGTTTTGCATTCTAGCTAAGCTTACAGGATTCTGAATTTTATTTAAATGCTCATATATTAGTCCTGACTCTGGAAAGCATTTAATAATATCCTTGAGTCTCTTAAGCACTTGCTTAAAGCGCTTGAAGTTCACTACGTGTTGAAATGATTTCTGTACAGTGCTAGACTGTCCTGAAATGACTTGCTGTCTTTCTTAGCGTTGCTTTCCACCGCCTCTGGAGAAGAAACACAGTTTAGAAATGTTCCTTCGCTGTCTTCCTTCCCAATCCAGTACCAATATCTTCTCCACATGAAGGGTATTCTGAGGGGCAGATCCCCTCTCGTTACAAATTACCATACAGGGCGTAGCTCTCGACAGTCCCCGCAGCTGTGTACATCCACACAAAACTATAAATGCAGCACAACTTGGGGTAGGTAAGGCACCACCGTCCACTTCAAAATCGTCATGATGACCTACTTTTGACAGCAGCAAGGACTTGGGAACATGGCAATTCGGAATGAGTGGAGAAGTATTGCTCTGCTTTTCCCAGTTTGTGTACCTTTTGGTGGGTATTCACACATCAGAAGCTCAGCACCTAGCTCAGCTGCTGGCAAGTTATTTACCTCTACCTTGCCTATAGGGAGGCTCCTTCTATGACAAATGAGGTAAATTTACTTAAAATAGGTATCGTGAATATCCCCTCCACTCAGCACGCCCCCCAAGCCAATAATTGGAGCCAGCTCCCTTCCTACAGAACAGAGAAAAGACTATTTTAAACAATAGGAGTAATGAGAGTATCAAGCAAAAATTTGGCAAAGAAAATGTAACATTTTCCAGAGCCATTTGGACATCAAATTAGGCCCCTTAATTACCACGTACAAATAAAGCTGTCAGGCATCTACTGACAGTTTTTTAAAGTGATCTTTAGCACACAGCATGGGGAAAAAAATATAACTTCAGCGTGCGGTGTCAGATCAAACAGTTTGTCTGCCGTCGATTAGAATGAAAGAATATATTAAATCTCGGGATGACATCTGGTATTTCAGTACAAAATTGGAATCTCTCAGACTTAAAAAGGCTTTCGTCAAGATAATTTCCATTTAAAGCTCAGCGATGTAAACTGTGACCAGATCGAAGACTGCAAGCATTAGCGCACTCAGAAGTGAGACACTGAAAAGATGACTTTTATTTAGTTGGCATTTTCCTATCTTTTAACTCAACGCAGTATGCTGCGAGTGGTATATGGGCTGTGCAGAGCAAAGTGGAAAGCCATGGGTGGCTGCATTGAATTAGCCAAGTACTATAACGTTTACTACCTCATAAAACCCATCGCATGAAACACTTCCCATCACAGAGGTTATTGTTATGTATTTTGGCTGTTGAATGGTAAATCAGATGCTAGAACCGTAAGTTCAATACATAATGTGTCTTGACATAGGATTTTTTTATTTTTGTTTTTAGCAGTTACTCTACACAACAGACTGTGACTTGTTTTGAACGAATGTAAATAAATCTTCTGTGGCAGAATGTATTAACCTGATTTGGCTCTTGCAGGCTGGCAGAAGAAGGAAAAGGAAAGGCCGTGTGCCTGCTGCAGTGGGATTCAGTCAAGCCATAGAAAGCCATTACTTTCTGATTAGAAAAAATAGGTGGCATCTTGGTCAGCATGGAGAACTGGTAATGATGAGGCAACCTTTCACTTCATGGTTCGGTTTATTACTTTCAATAGATCAGCTGTCAAATGTAGGTAAATACAAATACTGTTGCACAAGCGCTGGAATTACGGAAGCCCCCACAGCCTCATGAGTCCACCAAAATAGCTCTGGCCTTTTCCTCCCTACACGGCCCCATCGCACGCCCTCTCTCCTCCGCACACCCTAAATTCCCCGCTGCTTTCAGCGCTCCCTGCTTGCCGTCACACCGGTTCGCACCCCGCGCTTACCGGCTAGCTGGGGCATGCGGGCTGGTGCGTAGGGGCCGGCCAGGCAGCACAAGTGACTGCCAAGCTCATGCAAGCAGCCCGCCTCCTGGTGAGGTATTAATTCGTTCTTTCTCTTTTACCCAGGCGTCAATATTTACAAAACTTGTAGGAACTTGATATCCCTGGTACCTGTACATCTCACTTGCTGCTTGGCACCGTACCTTGTTCTTTGTTAAATGGTTAGCAGCAGAAGTCCGATCTTCAAAGCAAAAAACAGCATTACGGTGGTGCCAAATTCTTCATGGGGCTCACACGTTAGGAAGCCAATGATTCAGGAAGCACCGGTGTCAATAAAAAAATCCTAATCTATAGCAGTTACCACAGTCAGAAATAGGAGCAGTGTAATTTGGGTTTTTTTTAGAAATTTCTGAATGACAGGGTGAATCAAAAGTAACATAATCAAAATAAAGCTTGTGCCACTGAAGAAGTAAGGCCTAACACATCAGGTAAGATGTATAGAATGTGATATTTTAATACAGTTGGGAATTTTGACAAGCAACTATAAAGTACTATGTTTTTAGAGCCACCAAATGCTAAATTAAGAGTGCAGCTACAGCTGGTGAAAGCCACCCTGTCAGTTTGATGATGGCACCGCATTACGCCTTGCTCAGCAGCTGCCTGGAGCAGCCTTACTGGGGTTTCCAGCCCTGGTCCGGTCTGTGAAATGAGTGCACGCACACCCCTATCAGTCAGCAAAGCCTTCTGCAGGGTGATTTTTCACTAAATACATAAACAAAGTGTAATTTTAGCATTAGCGGCTTCCTACCTTCTGACTTTGCTACAGCCTTGCAACGCAGTAAAAATAGACCCGCAATCCCCTGAAGTTTCTCTGATGCCACTCAGAAGTAAATCCATTTAAAAAAAATAGCACAAAAGGTATGCAAGAGGAAAATCAAGCTCTTTTTAAATGAAACTTAATCTCACAGGAAGCAGAATCTAATGAGAAGCCTGGATTTGATTTTTTTGTTTCATTTTAATTCTCATTTCCCATTTGTCTGTATGATTCTACACTCATGGTGATCAGGGTGATGGCAACCATCCCTGACGATCAGGGAGTGCGGTCCCAGCATAGCTCTTGAGTCTGTAGAAATGGAGAAAACTGGGAACAGTAGGAAACTAAAAGCAGAGCATGAGTTTCTACCTTTCCTTAACAGCCCCCTGCTGTTATTTATTATACCTACCCCCCCAAAAAAAAGCACTTATCCTTATCAGATAGAGCAGTGTGAGTCATCAATCATTTTAAAACCTGTATTAGCTTGTGAGCAGGTTATCATCAGCTGCACAGTCATCAGAGATGGGTGGTGAACAAAGGCTGCGCCGTGGCCTGTTCTTCCCCACCGCTGCCACCAGCCTTGTTGCACCTCTGAGAGAGCAGATTCCCCAGTCCTCGGGTCCCCCGAGTGGAAAAACGAGGTGTGCAAGCACTTATCTTCTCACCGTCGTCTCTAAAGGTCAGGCAGTTCCTACTGATGAGGTTGGCATGTCAGCTATGAGGCTAAGGTCAATACAGAAGTGCACGAAGAGCCAAACATCTCAGGAGAGCAGATGGTTCAGAACTGGATGGTGAAAGTACTAACAATACCAAACAGTTGCATATTTTCATTTTGTATCTGGAAAGAAATAGGACTATGTGTTCATATCAATTAGAGAGAATTTGTTCTTTGATCATCAGTAACTGAGGAGGATGTGTGGCGTGAACTTTACTAACCTGGCATCTTTAGGTGCCAGTGAAACCCAAGAGTGGTCAAAGAGTTCACTGAGGATCCTTCTTTTTCACTGACCTTGATTTTGGAGGTACTGGGGAGATTCCAGGAGACTGGAAGAATACTTACGTTGTGCTAGTATATAAAATGTTAAAGTGACTTGGCCAAGATAAATATACCCTAACAGGGACTGGGAATGTGGAAGAAACATACTGGCAGAGACAACAGGTGGTGACAGCACTCCAAGAATTAATGGTAGGCACAGAGTGTCAATTATTGTGATTTTTCTGAGACTTGCCAAAGAAATCTTATTTCAGATTACAGGTTTGTACAGGTAAATGTGGAGATGTAACACACCTAGATGATTGCAAGGGGTTTCATTTTGCACTGTGTAAAACCTGATGAAAAGTTAGCAATATCCCGTGTCAGGAAAGCACTTGCTAAGTGGTTTAAGAACTGGCTAATTCAGCAGTTCCTATGGATGTACTTTCTTATTTGGCTTTTCCCCCTGTGTCTCATGGATATGTCCCATCCTGTCCTCCCTCTCAGTGTCTGCTAACATGTAATTCAGCAGCTCTTAAACTAGAGGGATGTGTCCGAGAGCGGAGCTGGAGACGGTGAGATGGGAACGGCAGGGCAAAAGGTAGGTCTGGAGCGCAGGGTGAGCAGTACTGGAACTGGAACTGGAGGAGCCCCAGGTTGCTGTGAAGTGCCAAACCACAGCCAAGCTTCTCAGGTGGGACCTGCTCGCCCACTGCCTTCAGAGCAACCTAAAGCGAGCTCCCTGTGCAGTCCTGCAGCAAACAAAAAAAAAAGTCTACTACGTCCTTGACTCGTTGCTGCAGGCATGAGGGGAATAAAGTAAGCAGGAGGAGAAAGACGATTTTTACAGTTTGTATACAGGATTGGTACGCTAGGAAATCCTCATTCTGAAAAGGCTGATGAAAAATCAGGGAGGGTAGAGAACCACAAAAATTACAAGGGAAAAATGCTTTTCATGGAGGGATGGAGGGGTCCATCTGTTTAGCTTGTCAACAAGTGAGAGGTGACTTGATTACAGCATACGAGTGCTTTCCCAGGCAGAAAACACTGGGTAGTCATCACTTCTCTCAGCTCGCAGAGAAAGACAACAACAGGATCCAGCGGCTGAAAGCTGGAGCCAGACAAATTCAATTAGAAATTAGGCCCAGCTTTGTAACGGTGGAGGCAACTGCTCATTACAGCACGTGACCAAGGAGAGACGGCTCCGCAGCGCAAGACAGGACGCCTGGCGAGAAGATACGCTTTAGCCAAACCTGAGATGTTTCGCTCAACTCCAAGAAATATAAATGCAAGGTAGTAGTTTCTAAGAGGAGAGATTAAATGGTCAAACACCTACTTGGTTTTTTTTTAGAAAAAGCTCTTTAGTCTATTTTGCTCAATGCATGGATGTCTGTCCGATTAGGAGAACAAGGGGACATCTTCCCAGTCTCTGTGGGCTAACAAAAGAGCCACTCGTATTTGAAAGGAAAATGGCCAAGAATGATGTGCTAGCAGGACAAAATGGAAATCTCGCCTCTCTGGCTCAGTTCCTTCATACTGGTAAGTAATCATGCAGCTTTTCTGTTAGTTAGGATGTCTGGGGGAAGAAAATGAGAGACCAGCTTTAATTAGATCGGAGATTGGATTGATGCAGTTGCATTAAGCACTCAGCTCCATCGGTGATGAGCAGAGTATTAACACCCAGAAGGGTGGCCTTGCAAGATTAGAGGGGGAAGGGGAGAGGCAGACGGCTGCTGGCATGAGAAGGGAGGGCAGGGTCTGATGCAGGGTGCCAGGGGTGGCACAAACCCCCTTGGCTGTGGGTGAGGGGAGGTGGACAGGAGGCAGCACGCAGTGCCAGCCCCTGGAACGAGGCAGCGCAGCAGGGGAGTTGCCTTGGACAGGAGGGAAGGTGGCCGATAGCATGCAGAAAACCACAGGGGAGCTGGAAAGATGCACGGATGCTCCTCAGAGCAATAACACATGAGCCCATCGACTGGTTCAAGAGAGGCAGAACGATTATCTGCAGAGAGTTTCCCCCTGCTTTCCTCTCAGAAGTGATTACAACTACAAAATCTGCTTGCGCTACCTGCCTCCCGCTGCCTGCTACAGTCGTCGCTGTAAAAGCAGTACGCCCTGCTGTGGAGAAGCCACGCTGCGGGGAAGAGGGTGCTCCTGGATCTCACCGACTATTGCCACAGTGCTCGCGACAGCGTGGGGCCTCCCAGCAAAAATTGAACAAACCAGCACAGCGAGTGAAAAGCTTTTCAGCGCTCTTAAAGGCTTCACTAAAATGTAGAGACAAAACATTTATGCGCCCCATGGGCTTGGGCTTTCTTGACCCACTGTGGCATGGCTTTTGGGGAATAAATGAAGAGAAGTGGGAGTTCCAGGCAATGCTGAAGGTGAGAATAGGTCCCCTATAGACTAAATGGGTACCAAAGCTAAACAGCTACCAAAAGACAATTAAAGGCTCAAGCAACTCAAGTGATAAGCACAAATATTCCCTGTATAACATATGTATATATAAAGCTACATGTGTTTATTAACCCTGTTGAGGAGGTTAGTGTCTCTCTCTTAGGCGAGTTTGTTATTTTAATTGATGATTCTTATTTTAATGTTATTTTAATTGAGGCACAGGGGAAGGATAGCAAGGGAACAACAGAAAGGAGGACAAGACAGTCCTACAAATTCACTCACAGCTCCTTGCTAACACTGGCAAGCTGCTCAGGAGAGACATTGTCTAGATGCCTGCAAAATGTCATCTTCTCTGAAAGGCTTGTATGAATTATAACACACAACTGCTAGTCTACAGCAACTGTTAAATGCTTGATTCTACGCAGCATATGGTGGGTGATAAAAGTTGTTTGTTTCCTTGATATCCTTCTGTATCGAGATGCTATTTTGTTAATTGCAAAGCACGCAGTTAATTACACTGTAGAACTATGCGTTGTGACATGAGGGCATTCAGTCTGCCCAGTGTGGTAGTAGACAAATGGGCAAGAGATTTGCTGCCGCAATCAGACCTGGACAGTCAGCTATGGCTTGTGTTTTCCTATTGCTGAGTAAGAACAGCAATTACAATCCCGACTAATAGGAGCTACAAGTACAGATAAGAACCCATTCGGGCTTTAGAAGAAACAAAAGTTTACTCAATGTAATTTGACAAGTGTTATAGCACAGATTAATTGCTGCTCACCACTTTTCTTTTACGGGTATGTAATTGTGCTCACAGGTTGGGTTTGGAGCATCCAGTCTGTGCTCGGCCACGATGGAGATGTTCACTGTTTTGGTGTTTGCTTTTTGGAAACCAGTTTGTGCTTTTCTTCAGCTGCCAGAAGCAGGCCTGCAGCCGTAGCACAGGTCGGCAATAGGGCCACCGCCAGCCCCCTGCAGCTCTAGTAAGGTTGTAGCTGTAAGGTGGCCGTTACGGTGTGGGTTACACAGCGATTACTTACTGTCCTTTGTTTTGTAAGCTGCGGTGGTAAGCAGCAAGCAGCAGAGATGACTGTGCTTCAGAGATGTTTTCCAGCGCTGAGGCTGAAGGCCGTTATTAGCACGGAGCGGATGGATGTGCTAACAATTGTTTGGATCCCCGTGAGCGGCTGGCACCCTGCCAGGAGGACAGATTTTTTGCGGGGGGGGTGGGTAAACAGAGCCAGGTCGCCACCTCCCAATGATGCATGGGCTGCAGGGGAGGTGCTGCTGCGGATTTGTGCGAGCACAGCAGGGACAGCGCACGCAGATCCAAGTCCAACGAGTAAAACGGTTCCCCAGTCACCACCAGTTACATTTGGGATTAATCTCTGCGGTTTTCTTCGTTACAGATGTAAATAACCATCGATGACCGCAGGACAGCGCAGCAGCACCCAGCCGCGGTGCTGCGCGGAGGCCAACGCCGGCGTCTCCCGAGCAGCCCCGTCCTGGTGCACGCACGCAGCTGCCTGGAGCCCCAGCCCTGCGCTGCCCGCTACCTGCCTACCACAAGTTTTGCAACCCACTTTGATGAGTGCAAAAAAAGAAGCCGTGCTTAATTTAATTCTTCATTCAGCTCTGGTAATTGGTTACAGCAAGTAATAGTGGGGTGCTAAATTAATTTTGCCCTCTCAAGCTCTGTACTTTCAAATGTGTCACAAGACACATTGCTATTTACTGCGCAGTTTGAAGTGGTTCTGCCAGGACACATTGGCTTCTGTTGCTGCTTTTCGAAACCTAAACTTTAATGGTCAAATCAAGCTTTAAAAGCCCAAAGACAAACAGATGCGTAAGGTATTTTTCTGAAGAAAAGAATTCATCAGAAAAGAATCTATCAGAAATTATCTGAAGTCCGTCAGAAATCACGTGAAGTTGACAAAACACAAATTAACGTTTCCTATTAGTATTTACAGCAACAGCACTGCAGGACAGAGAGCCCCAAACTGAAAAATCTTATTTATGAAAATGAAACCAGATCCCACTGGAGGGGAATGCAAATTAAATAGCAGGAGTTAAAGGAAAGCCAGGTAGATTTTAATCTGATAACTAAAAAATACTTCTTTAAAATTATGAATACTTTCTAGACTTCTAGCTCTTTCAGACAGCCTAAGATTGTGTCCTGACCTGCACCCCATGGCTTTTATCTCAACTCCAACCCCGTGTCTGAGTCAGTGTCAGCTCTGTATGATTCTCCCGTGGGCTTTAACTCTCAGAGCTTATGTTGAGTTAGTGAAGAAAGCTTTTTCTAAGGCAGAAGAAATAAAGCCAGGTATTCCTCTCACTCTTTCAAATGAGTAAAAAGTTTGAATTTTTACACTTTAATAATAAAAATCTTGCTTTACTTTTTATGATTTGAGTTCTTGCTTGTTAAATAGACGAATGTGAGTTGATCACTCAAAGTATATGCTCCCTGTCTGCAATCTGTAATGGGCAGATTTTAGTGGCAGGGTTTTTTCCCTCCATTTTAACAGTTATTCACAGAAAATTGCAAATTCTTGAATGGAGAGACATGTTTTCCGACTGCTTGGCCAGACTCCAGCTGGAGAGACCTCTGAAGCCACCACAACTTCCAGGTGCCGGGCAGAGCTCTTGGTGTCACCTGCATCTCCTCCCACCCAGGACAGGGAAGATGATAGCGCAACTCCATCGTTGGCTTCTGTTTCTATTTTCAGACTTGCTCTTCTGCATAGATTCATGTGATTAATGGGGCACAGACATCCAGAAATTAAGCTTTGATATACCCAGAAGGCCGAGAGCGCTGCCGGCAGTTGGCACCTGATTTAGACCCGCGGTGACGAGGTTCAGTTTGAGACTGGGAGGTGATCTCCCCTGCCAGAGGCGGAGAGGTCTCTGTCTCAGGGCGGCTTTGTGCCAAGTGGCCCAAGCTAACCTTGGGCTGGGTCCCAGAGAGACGTGGAGGTCAGACCGGAGATGTCCAAGGTCAAGTTGAGATGTGCCAAATAACAAAAACCTCTCGCTTGGGCCAGCAATGGTCTTGCTGCTGCGTTGCGGGCAAGAGAGGTGTACCTGAGGCTCATGCTGTAAAAACCTCGGGCTTAGCTTTTTTCTTTGGAAAGCAAAGCAGCACCATGAACTCCGCAACAGCCAGGGTAAATAAATCCTTTTCTTTTTTAACACAGCTGCCTCAAATTAAAACACACTACGGTTTTCTTGCTTCCTCTGGCCATTGTTTTGCTGCAAGACACGAGGGAAGCGCCACACGGATAGATATTGCTGGATTTGGTTTTGCCTCATTGAATTTTTATGGATGGTTACCCTCAAAAAACAAACTATTAATAGGCCTGTGTCTGAATGCTTGACCACATGAGACTTCATCTGTTACATTTAGGCTGTGTTTTGACGGATTGCTATTCCATCAACTAAAAATCCTTTGGGCTATGAAGGATATAAAATAGTCCTACAACTGCTTGCCCTAGAACTAATATTTAAAATATATATCACAGGGAAAAATTGAGTAGTCCATTAGAGGAGAGGGAAACAAATTACGCCACAGACAAAGAAAAAGAAATAGATACAATATTCTAGCAATATAAATCAATGTAAAACAGAAGTCTCTTGAGCTGCAATTCGCTTAAGCAATGCTAACAGTAGTACAGCTTATTTAAATAGATTTTGTAACCGCTGTTGTTATTACAGAGATTAAATTACTCTAAGCTATTAATGTAGTTTTTGGTGGGTAATTTAGATAAAGAAGAAGATAGGCTCCTAAAATTTTAGTTTGCTGCATATCCTTCTTAATAGGAACAAATTCCCAAACACTAGATTTTAGAAGCAGCCTGTGAAGCTGTCCTTTTATCATTGTTCCTGCTCTAAATACCCAGTTAAAAATGCGCCACTAACTCTTATTTTCGCTCTAATGCACACAAACAAAAATTTTTGGTTGCAACATCAAAATCAATCTCTTCTGCCTTACCAGGTTTGTAGCACAGGATAAACTGATCTACATGAAGTGATTCATTATTTTAATTAATAAGCAAGCAACTTTGATTTGAATATCAGTTGTTAACTTGTTTTACATATTTTCATAATTTGATGAAGAAATTTTAGCATTGCTTGTTGGAAATTTTGTAATGCAAATTTCCAACTAAATATAGTCTTTATGCTAAATTTTTTACTTCTTTTTCCTACTAAAAGTGTATCTATGCATATTTGTGTATACACATATTGCTTAGCACACATGTATCTGTGTTCTATTTTTTTTTTTACTCTGTTGATATTTAATAGGAGAAAAATCATGAACCCAAACCTCTAAGTAAAATACACAGAGGAAATTATAAATGTAAGTCTTAAAGTGCTTTTTCAAAAACAGAACCTTCTTGGAGGTGATTACTTCACATATAAATTTTGAAAACACTGCTTTTTTTCTCAAAATCCTGCTTTGATTCTGCCCTTCCTGTTGTCTCATGTGAACAAAACTAAGAGCGCCTGCAAAATTCATCGGTCTGGGAAATGACGTTATGTGGGTACGAGTGACTTGAAAGCATAAGTAAAGGAAATGGCCAGACCTGGTTTGGGCTCTTCAGCAAAGGGAAGTCTCTAGGGGCTCCGAGTGTGGCCGTAGTGATGCTCCTGCTGGAAGCCGGGAACAGCACGCACAGCAAAGCGCTCCCCTTCCTGGACTCCATGCTGAATTCTGGCTGGAAGTGAGAGCCACCATTAGCTCCAGTGTGTGGGCCTTGCTCTGCTTGGGAACCAGAGGGTGGTGTTCAAAGCTCAGCAGGTCTCCAGGAGGAAATCCCTGCTGGGCACTTCCCCGCCGATACGTGTTGCTCCGATCTCTTCCACTGACGGAGGCTTCCCCCTGGCGTAAGGCAGCATTGGCTGTGGGATTTGCAGGAGGAACCTGCAGTGCCATTTAAAGGCTGCTACCTCCCCCCCCACCACCTCAAAGTACCCGCTTTTGTACACCCCTTGCGAACACCACATGAAGCCTTTGGACTTGCTGTTGTTTTAACCTCCTAGCAAAGCAAGGATCTGTTCCCTCTTTCCCCCTTTGTTACCAGCAGAACAATAAGCCCCACAGAATTAGTAACTCAAAGGTTTCTCTCTGAATGCATCACAGCTGTGGAAAATACATACCCCAGCTTGCTGGGCTGATGACTTCCAACTGTATCCAAAACAATCATCCCTGTAACTCCCACTCAAGACTGCTTCCCAGCACCAACCTTAGCAGGAAACATCCCCAAAATTGAAGCCTGAGTTTACGTGGCATAAAAATGCGAGGTGGTGAGTATCTGAATGTTCTTGACGTGCCCTCAAGGAGCCGGGTGGGCACAGCGTGCAGGAGTCAGTAGTACAGCACAGGTTGGGCAGGGAAAGACAAGGCCTCCTCCCCTCTCCTTCCAGCTTTCTTAAATGGCCCAGGATGTCCTCACCTGTCAAACATTTCTCCTTTTGTTGTAGCCAGAAACAGTTATGAAATGTTAACTCTCTGCTGCAAGCTCTTCAGTGCGATGCTGGTGCTGCCTCTCCCCTCCATCTCACCTAGTGAAGTAACGTTTTGCCAAACGGAGCTACAGAGGATTCATCAGCTGCTTTCAACATCAAAGCCAATGTCAAGTCTCATGAGCACTGAGCAGTGTTGTTTGTATACGCCTACAGCACAAGTCCTCTGTCTGAAAGGCAACCTCCACCCACTCCAGACCTGCGCAGCCAGTTTTGAGTCTTAAGATCAAAATCTGGAGGCTTAGTGAGCGGCGTGCCGCTGATGGATCCTGTGATGGTGCCCGCTCGTGTTATCGTAACGCTGTGCTGTGCTGACCTGGGCTGTTGGACTCTCAGGGTCTTGATAAACTCCCTGCTGGCAGAGTCACCCGTGGTGACGGGGACGGGGCAGCGCGTCCTGCCACACTCGCTCGCTGGCTGGGCAGGGGGGTTGAACGCAGCGCAGGGGAGGTGCGGGCGGCCAGCAGAGCGGTGTTGCACGCCTCAGTATTGACCCATCGGTACTGGGATCGTCATATAGGCAGACGGTCTCCTGAAGCTCCTTTCTCTGTCATTCTCCACCCTGACGCCTCATGGCCGGTTGCGGATGCATCGGGCAGAGGGGTGCAGCCCCAGGCAGCCAGGAGGGAGGAAGCAGTGTCCTGTTGAGTGAAGGGCTCCCCGCCAATGCACGGGGCCGAGCCAAGCGTGCTGTCGGTACAGCGATAGCCCGGAGCCAGCTACTGCCAAGGGCTGCCCAGGACTGCGGGGATGTGAAAAGCTACTGGTAAAGACACAGTTTTAAAACAAAAGCAAGTTTTAGCGCTTGGCTGCTCCTGGAAGAGGTACTTGTCTTCTTAATGGGATGGTTCCCGTGTCACAAAGTTGCTTCTTTTAAAAAGTCACATTTAGCATAAGGGGAATATTCCTGTCAGTGCTTCAGTTGCACTTGGTTGAAGACACCATCTGTTGTGACACTCAGCCAGCTTGGCATTTAAAATGTCATTTAGGTCGGAAAGCAACTGAGCCTGGATACCGAGGCAGATGTCATCAGCCAAGGTGAACTTCCATAAGTGAAGGAGGTTGCCGATAAAAAGACTGAGTCGCAGAAGCATTTACAGAGCGCCCTGTGGAGGACTGCTGATTTTTCTGCATACGCTTTATTTCCTGTACATGCCTTATGCGATCTACCTTGGAGACGCAGTGTTACAAGAGAGGTCAGTGAAATTCTGCATTTGAAATCCAGCATTTGTGGACAAACGTGGACAAAGAAGGAAGGGGAATTAAATAGGTAGGAAACACATTAAAAAGAAGCAGAGGCTAATAGCGCTAATTGCTCTACCCAGGTTTGTGCCCGTAGGGCGTGTACAGATGAGTGTTAGTAATGAAGCTCTTCAGCAGTGCTGGGGCAAACTTGGTTCTTATGGCCAAATAATCTATCAAGATGAAAATGTTGAAAGAGCCCTTTCCACGTACGCTGCTCAGTATGGCTCAAATTGCTTTTCAGCCGTGCTCAGTGCTTTGTTGACTTAAAGTAAATTAAACATTATCCTTTTTTAATTAGATAGGTTAGGAGATCTCACTAAGTGCTACTTCCTACTAATTTAAAGACTAGAACTAGTTTAAAGCAATTAAAGCTAAAAAACACCACTTTTAAATAATGAATTAATACGGAATTTGATTTGATAAGGAAGCAACTGGGGGTTAAGCAACCCAGTCAGGTGGGGATGAGAAGGAAAAGAAGCCAGCATAGAGCCAGCAGTGCAGCCACTTGGGTGGCTATTAGGGCGCAAAGTACGTTTTTTCTTCTTGACAGGCAATTGCAAGCATATAATATATTCAAAACCCTTCTTAGTTGTCTGTAACAGTGATTTTTATAAGTCAGTGCATTGGGTGTAATTGTCAAGGTGCTGGCAGCGCGGGGCTGCAGGGATGGCCTCTGTGAGGAGAGGACACAGCCGGTTCCGGCCGGCTCCAAGCGACCCACCAACCAACTCTCTTTCAACCGTGAACTCGCAAACTTCACATTTTAGAGCACAGGTTCTGGTACATTTTACTTCTCTACCTCCCCAAAAAAGTGTGCATTCTCAAACTTCCAAAAACCTTTAAAGTCTTGTCACAACAGGACAAACAACCCATGCTGAACCCTTGTCAGAACATCTTCTAAAGAATCTCAATAACACAGAAGCAACAAAAAAGGTTTTGAGACGGGGGCCCTCTGCTTATGGCTGAGTTCCCGCAGGAGGTGAGATGTCATTTGATTACTACAGCCTGACAAGTTCTATATTATGTGTCATACCATGCTGTAATACAGTAATGCATGCATACTCATGCACAAAGAATTTATGAATAAAAACTATAATCCTTGATTGGCCTTATTATTCTAACTTGCCTTATAAATATTTAAAGAGATGGCTTCCTAAAATAGTACATGAATAGTACATTATTTGCCATGCAGAGACTATAACAGGATAATGTTACAGATGAGAATCCCGTATTTCAAATTTATATTTGTATTCTGTTGAATGGTACCAATGTGAGAAGTGACTGTCACAGAAATGGTTATCAAGCTAAAAAGAGTTTGAGAGCTGCTGACAATATGACAAAAAGCCCAATATCTTGATGAGATTAAGATTTGTCATGTATTCTGTCCTCTACCTCTTCCCAATGTTTTCTCACTTGTTTTCCTCCCAATTCAATCAACTAAACCACAGCTGTTATAGGAGGCTTTTATTTTGAACAAAACCAGTGAAAATACAATTTACACTGAAAGCCAAAGCTGAGGCAAGTCACTGTTGTTGTTGTTGTTGCTGTTGTTATTTGCTAGCTGTTGTAGGTGGGATCCACTCTTGTATCTTCTTGCGAGTAGTAGAGTAAGGTACATACTGTCCGGGAGTGCCACTCAGATTGAATTTATGGTTTTCCCAGATAAATTTACGAGCAACTGGTGGATGAGTAGTTGGAGGGTCATCCGTCATTGAATGAAGCCAGCGATGCCTTAAGAGGACAAAGACACATTGTAATGTTATTACGTGATCTGTAACAAGCCTTCCTCCTGACTCCAAGGGTTCTCCTCTGAAGAGACGCTAAGTATTTATTTTGAGGGGGGGGAGGAAATAATTTTAATCCAGTATGACTTTGAATGAGACTACAGGATACTGATTTAAAGTCATTACACAAACATAACTGATAAATAACAGTTCTGCTTCCAAGCAACTGAAAGCACACCTGACTTTGAATTTCCTGTTCCTTCCTACGCGTAGTATTTGGGCAGAGGCTATTTCATTGTGACGTGTTTCTATGGCCTTAACCAGCCAGCCAGGTCAAGACAGGCACTGCAAATGACAAAACACATGAGGTTTTGTTTTGTTGGGTTTTGGGGTTTTTGTTTTGTTTTGAATTACTAGAAGACTACACTGCACAACAATTTCAATACCACCTCCACAGCATTCATGAGGCTACCACTTGGGATATGGATTAATGATGCAGGTTCACCTAAAACAATCATGTAAATGTTTACTGACTGCACAATAAAATGATTGATACCAATCAGTAATGAGGTAATTACCAAGTGATTATAGTGATTATCCTTTACCTATGAACTAAATGTCAATCCTCCCCTGTGCAAACAACATTAATGATTGAGCACAGTATTTTCCATAACAATTTACTGAAACGCTACAGCAGGGATCAACTGAATTGATTTCATCCCATTTCTATTGCAGTGCCCAAAGCCATTTTCAAACCTGAATAACATTTTAATTATCTGCCAGTTTACATGTACTTCACACTGTATGCACAGTTATGACAGAAGTGAGGTTATGACTTTTTTTGCAACCTTATGTATTTTTTACTGAGGTAGAATTAAAGAGGCTTCTGCTAATCAGCTTTTGCCAAAGACTTGACCCCAAAATGAGAAGTCTTCTATTCCAGTTGTTATTAGAAAGCCTAAAAATTGCATCTTCAGCCTTTAGCAACAAATCTGTCATACTTCATTGATACAGCAAAACAAAACCACAATAGAAGTAGTGAGAAATAGACTGAAAAGTATATTCTAAATCTGAAGAGCTCTACAGAAGGTTGATTATCTTTTCAGTCAAATAGCTTCTAGACATTTATTTCAGAAAAAGAAAAACTCACAACTTTGGATATAATTTTAGTACAAAATCTCACTTTAAAAAAGAAAGTGTTCATTTTCTACAAGTACAAAACAAAAACCACAAACAAAAACTACACATTGTAGGACTAAGGACTGCCAGAAAACTGGCTTGAATGCAAAACCAGGTGGAACCATAAGATCCTTTGAAAGTAAGAAGAAAAACCTTGTTTAGAGGTAAAGAATGGCCTCCTATGGGAAAAATCATCCACTTAGAAGTTTCAAAGTTATACATGGGAAGGGGATCCCTCTCTTCCTCCCCCACTCGCCTCGGTAAATCTGGTATCGTTTGAAGTATACATTTCCCACTACTTCAATTAAAAAAAGAAGATTTTGGGTAATTATTTCTGTCTGGAAGAAGGTGGCCCCATAGTACTACTAATCATGATGTGATCTGAGGATACAGGATCAGGCCTTGTTCGATTTTAAACCTGGTATTACCAGCCTCTGAAACACCCTGGCCACATTACACAAAGCTCTGACCTTAGGCGAACACCCTCTCCCAATTCACGCCCGTTCGAAGAATTCTGTGTACTGGCGTGCTTCACACCACCTGAGGTATCACGTGTCCTACGACGGCTAGCATCAAAGTTGGCAGAAACGCTGTAAAACAGCTAACTTGACAGAGGTGGGATCACACGCTCATACCCAACAAGCCGGGTCTCTATTGCTAACACAAAGAAACACACCGTTTGTGGCATGGGAGGAAGGGGAAAAGAAAGGTCCATGTATATTCTGACAATACTGACTTAAGTACTGCATTTCAAAATGCTTCATGGTATCACTCCAGAGGAGTCTTATTTTCAAAACTGCTTACCATAACACATAGAGGCAACATAAACTCACACACCTTCACCTAGTGATGCTTCTGCTAACAGTGGATAGGGATCCTGCAAACAAAACCCTATTTATGTTCCTGTCACCATGCCTCACCGCCCTGCCCTCATGCTCTCCCGAGAGTTGTGCACACCAACAGAACAAACAAAAAATTCTCTTCTCGGACAGAAACGCAGTTACGAAGGCCCTGAAAGACAGGCCGGAGCAGGTGGAGCGCAAGAATTCTATTAAAGCTCAGTCAAAATCAGCTAGATTTCAAGCTTGCATCATGTCTGGCACCTCTTTCGTTACAAGTGTATTTACGTCGTACACTCACTCCTTGAAACATCAGAAAAAAACTCAAGTCAATATTGTGATCATATTTACTCATTTAACTTGGGAGACAGAAAACAGAATAGTTTTATTCTGTCATTTAAACTATTGTTTTGCAGCTTTTCTAAGACTAAATCCATGAAGTCTTTTAAAATACAGTATTTTGGAGTAATTAAAGCATTACTATATTGGCTTTCAGGATTTTCTGAAATTAAAAAAAAAATCAGTATGAAATTAGGCTCAAATTTAAATAGATCAGCAAAAACAATCCTTAAACTCCATTTTCTCACTGGAAAGTAGAAAAATAATTGCTCACCTATAGGACAATTCAGTACAGTCACAGGTACTGAAATGCCTGAAGAGATTTCAAAAGTTTGTTTAGAACTCCATCCACTATTAGGTACACTTATATTTAAGACTTTCAGGGCTTAAGCCTGGTCACAACAGATTCCCCTTAGAAGCCCAACATGTGACTTACAAAAGCATTTTGATTTGCAAAGACTCTGTGCTCTCAAACAAAAGCTCCCACTCTCCACTTATGCAAAATGTGTAAAAACTGAAAACTTTATTTTGGGAAGACTTTCCCCTTGACAACCTTCCTCAAAGAGTCCTTTGAAGCCCTGATGTCTCATAGATTCTACTCCCAGATGCTCAAGAAAAGCTTTTCCTGCACGAGATTGAACAGCACGAATAAAGAGATTTGATGCCTTGCAGATGGCCAGATTTCTATACAAACTCTGCCTATAAATCCAGGCATGGAAAAACAGGATTCAAAAGCAATTAATGACTTAAAACCTACAAAGAAGCACACAATTTACACAGAGCAAAGAAAATAAGGAGGATAGCAGAAGCTCTGAAGAGGCTGAAGCAGCTTCCTGAATCACAGAGCAGAGTCACTACCAAGCAGACTGAGGCTAGCAAAGCCTCTGGACTTTGCCTTGGGTAAACGGCTAAAAGACACCTCAAAGTATCTTCAGCTGCTCTCAAGACTATGTAGAATTTTCTCCCAAGTCAGACAAATATTTAAAAGCAAGGAGATTTCAAACTGAAGCTACAAGGGACCGGAGCCAATTATATGATGTACAAGCTGTCAAACAAGAACTGATGCTATACAAACTCCGTAGCTACTACCATATGTGCATCTGCAAGGTTCAGGCACCATCTACGTAAGTTCAGGATGTTCGCCAACTTCCTAGCATCCAGTTTTTTCAACAAGTTAACAATAATAATAAGACAAAAGAGAAATGAAGATGCATGTTATGGTCAAAGGGCAAAAATTATTTCAGTGCTTTCTCAAGTACTTTAAGTGAATGAGAAATCAGGGATTTAACTTTGACTAGCATAGAAAGAAGCTTTTTTTATTTTAAAGATAGTCTTCACTTGTTATTCCAGGTCTATGTATGGGAAGAAAAGGAAAAAGGGACAAGAAACATGCGTTTATTTGTGTACACATGGGAGAGAACTTTGATTTCTCATGCAAGCTACTATAAGATACCATTGTATAGTAATGAGACAGCACCCCATTCACCAGAAAACACCACACCAGCATTTAATCTAGTTATAAAACTCACAAATTTATTGTGAAGCTACCGAAGGATGGAAATTTTACTCCCCCATTGCTTTTCAGTTCCATCTTTTTGTTTTGTTTTCCCTCACAGGCAGACTTGAAAAGCAGCAGTTTTGGAGGAGAACAGCACATTTCTTTACATTTCTTAGTATGCTGACACTTTAAGTCAGAGATGCTACATTTCGCCCTCCTTCAGCTGTCAAATCAACGAACAAAGAGGATGCAGACTGTTAAACTGAAGTTAAATTTGAAATATTTCATTGTATGAAGTTAACAATCCTGAAGCTCCTTCCAAAAATGTCAGATTTGCACCACAAGGAAATAAACATCCAAGTATGGTACAAACATTGCACATACATAGGACAACGCTGGCAAAAGGAAGCGTCCCTGCAAAAGAAGAAAACTATTCTGAAATTACAGTTCTTTCCCCACAGGACATAACATATTGAAAGAACAAATTAGTTTCCACTAGTTTGTATACGTAAACCAGCTGTCAATTTGGTTTTGCAAAGTATTTGGCCAAAACACAATCCAAATTACATTAAACCAGGTAAATGGTAAACGAGCAGCGTGCAGACAGCCTCAAAAGGCTTTGAATGGGATGCAAGAGAAGCACGCCTCTGGCATCCAGCAGGATATCAGGCCCTGACTTGCATAGACTTTATATGCTCTCAAAAGGAAGCCTTACTCCACAGCATAACCCTGTTGAAAGTAGAAAATTGGGTTCCAAGTTGCCCCCTCTCAGTGGGATCAAGCTGAACCTCCCAGAATCCTCCAAATGCAAACTTGTGCTCTTCCAAATTCCAGCTACAGGAGTATCCTGATCACTGAATAGCACATAGGAGCGCATGACAGGAATAAGCCGGCACATAGGGAACTTCTGCATGAGATGTGAACATAACCTGAAAATCAAGACTGATACAGGTAATTTTGGGGAAAAAAATGCTACTCTCTCCTCTGATCCCAAAGAGATTAAGGACAGGAAGATACTCAGTCCTCTCCCCTCACCTTGTTCCAGTGGAAATAATCAACAAACCATTAGATGTGAGGATCAAAGAATCAAGAAATGCAAGTCTGGAAGGGATTTAGACATTCTGCTTCAGACCCAAGGAAGTATCAGCTACATCCACGTCACTCCCATCAGACAACGGATACGGAATTGCTGTAATAATGGCTTGCTCATCTTCCCAAACCAAGTCATACCAGTGAAGATGAGTAGAATTTTTTAGTGGTAAGGATAGTAATGTCAAATCTGTATCGCTTCGGTAATTTAGAATCATAGAATCATAGAATGTCCTGAGTTGGAAGGGACCCACAAGGATCATCGAGTCCAACTCCTGTCCCTGCATAGGACAACCCCAAAAATCACACCATATGTCTGAGGGCATTGTCCAATTGCTTCTTGAATGTTGTCAGGCTTGGCGCTGTAAACTACCTCCCGGGGAAGCCTGTTCCAGTGCTCCACCACCCTCTGGGTGAAGAACCTTTTTCTAATATCCAACCTAAACCTCCCCTGGCATATCTTCCTGCCGTTCCCTCGGGTCCTATCATTGGTCGTCAGGGAGAAGAGATCAGCGCCTGCCCCTCCTCCTTCCCTTGTGAGGGAGGATACTACGATAAGGTCTCCCTTCAGTCTCCTCTTCTCCAGGCTGAACAGACCAAGTGACTTCAGCCGCTCCTCATACGGCTTCCCCTCTAAACCTTCTACCATCTTTGTGGCTAACTTTAAACCTACTGCTTCCTATTCTACCCATCTATCTGTGAAAGACGGACCTTCTTCCTCAAGAGATTAAATACTTCAAGATTATACCCATGGTCATTTCCTCTCCTTTTTAAGCAACCCCAAATCCTTCCAACTGTCTTCAGAGGTCTGATTGTTCCTGCTGCTCTTCCCTAGGCTTCTTCCACTGGTCAAGCGCTATACCCTATATAAGTCTTCCTGGTAATAAGCAGAAAGGAAGAGTCACTTTGCATGAGCGCAGGCAGTAATTCTTTCTACTTCTCAGGAAGGCACACTTCTTTCTCAGCAGTATTATCATGTGGACTTAATCAACCTGCCATCCCCATAAAAGCCAGATCATCCTGCAGCACTGCTAGTTGCTCTCCTCCTGCACACCATAAAGTAAGAAGCTGCTGGTGCCAGAAGAGCAGGGTCCTGCCCTCCATCTCTACACCCAGCCATATGATTTCACTCCTCCTTTTCCTCTTGTGATCACAAAGTGAGACAATGCAACTTGCCACGTTGCCAAACTTATGAGTGCAGATGATCTGCAGCTGGTAGTAAAATTCAGGAAAAAAGCGGCACTGAGCTCTTTGATTCATCTACCTACATTTTATATCCCTAATATTTCACTTCTCTGTGCAGCCTTTGATTAAGGGGGGGGGGAGCTAACACTGCTTTAAGCGCACTTCCTTACTAACAAACCTGCCCAGAATATTTCACCTAGGCTTCAGCCTGTGATCCAAGCTTGCTTCTACTGGGGCAGGTGGGAGGGTGGATGAAGAGAACTATAATCCCTACAGCCCTTGCCCTAGGAAGAGAAAAAAAACGCACTATTATCAAGAAGTACACATTCAAGATAGCCAGTTTTTACTATGAAAACTCTTTGCTTGTGGAAGTACCCTAACTAGTACTTACAAGCTGCTAAAGGAGTCACATGTTAATCTTAACGCTAACATTTTCTTCCCTGAAACCTTTCAAAAGCTTTTCTACAGAGCGAAAAGTATAAAATATTAAACCTGAAAGTCATTTATCCATATCATCTTCCTGCTTGGTTTTTGATTATTTTTGAGTAAACAAAAAAAAGTTTTGCTTGTAATGAGTGCATCTGTACATAAGTTGTGACTATGCGTGAATGTGAGCACATGCATGAAGCGGCATATGCCAGCTGTACAAAATAGTATCACCTGATGCTCCTGGAGATGATTTGCTAACTGTAGTACTTTTAGGTTGGGAGATAAATGAATGAGGAGCAAAAGGTGATATTGGGCCTCCTAACGTAACAGTAAAATGGAAATGAGCCCAACACACAGCCCAACGATTAGAGCAATTCTGTAATGGAGACATCTATGAAAGCACTGAAGAGAGTGTATACAGGTATTGGCATAAACAGATTTAACTTCTATTGTTCATATGTTCACAGAGCATACCCGATCAGTGTGTTCAAAAATGGAAGTACTAAGTTCCTGCAAACAACATGCTCTGAACAGTAGGAGATGAAACAAGCATTTTGGCTTTTCTAACTATCTAACAGTGTAAAAGATGTCTTTGTGTAGGGAAAAATAATGGTCCCAATATCTCATAAAGCATTACAAGAAGATTAATACTAATCATTCCCAATGCAAGTATTGAGGAAATTTAAAAAAAAAAAAAAATCTAATTAACTTGTCTCCAACAAAGTACATACCAAGACCTTGATTTTGAAGATAAGAAAAGAAACCCAGAGTAACAAGGAGGTTAAGTAACACAACTAAATCCAAATAAACCACAAGCCTACATATTCTGGTATGACAACATTTTAAAAAAGCAACCGTCTCAACTCCCTGTATAGTAGACATATGTCAAAACAACTCTCTTGATTTCCTTCAGATTGTGATTTCAGTATATCCGTTGTCAAAAGACATCACATCAATTATTTCAGAATACTGAAAATATTCAGTAGTTCCTAAAAGCGGTAATACAACATGTTATTACATTAGATGTTTTTTTGTGCTGCTTTTTCCTTTTCCCCAGTATCTGACAGAAGGTAAAGGGAAGCTAAATGAATTGTCATTTTATTTTTTCCAGACAGCTGTTTTCAGAACTTTTCAATATACCAAAATGCTTTTTCCAATTCATCATGCATGATGAGGTCCACCTGATTGTATTTCAACAATCATTTGTATTCCACAATCCTGAAGGCACACGACTGACCACAAAATTACACTTTAAGATGCACAGTGTATTCAACAGAAATATGGGGAAAAACAATCTGTGGTATGACTTATACTGAAAAAAAAGGAAGAAAGAGTTTTTCCTGCACATCTGCCAGTGTTCTCTATACTTCCCAAGAAAATAGTGTAATCAGTAGGATTTTTATAAGAGCACTACAAAATCATTACAAACTAGTTAACATTACTACTTAAAAACAGAAAACCTGAAACCTCTAGGTTAGCCCTGGTCTTAAACCTTGATTTTGTTAAGTGTCATCTTTAGGCATGACAGTTGCAAAATATTTTCTGAAAGTAACACCAGCATAAACAATGTAGTAAAACCTGCTTCCACCTGCAGAGGGTACAACAACATACCCACAAAATGCCCTGCTGAGCCAAATTAACTAAAACTCAGAGTCAAAAATCAGTGTTTAGAAGAAGTATTCAGATCACAACCCAGCTGTTACAATGGTACTGTATATGCTTCGCAGCTGGCCCAAGGATGACAAACTCATCTCACCTTTCCATTTGTTGCAGGAAGGGCTAGTGCTTTAAGAAATAAACATTTTTTACAACTGACAGGACAGATACTATTATACTATGGACCAAATTAATCTCTTTGTTAATAGAAGTAATTTCACACAATCTAATTTATTTCCAACAAATTTCTGGGTGCAAAACCACCACTCATTTCCTGCCTAGTTGCACAACCCCAGTGTTACATCGACAGCAACTTGTACAATATATTAACAGTCTCAATTCAGAAGTCTATGCCATGTTAAAAATTTAAGACAGTATATCACCAGATGAAAAAAATAGAGTCTTGAAAGACAGCATTTATTCCCAGTCACAATACTTCTATTTTTAAAGATGTATCTAAACAGTATAGAATTACAGGTCAGTGATTTAGATGTTTCACAAAGCTAGGATTCCCACATAAGAATAAACATCTAAGGTTGCCATGGGACATACAAATTTATCACCAATTAAAAAACAAACAAACAAACAAACAAACCAAAAAAACTGAACAGTACTGCACACCTAAGTTTCCTGACAAAAATACCTTAGAACACAGGACTGTGTGCCTTTTTGTGCCCCACTGCACTGACCATTCTTAAAAATAATGAAACGGTTACTGTTTCTTCTAGGGCAAGTTTTTCCACATTGATAGGAAAACAAGTTTTTCTACCTCACTAATTTATATGATCTGAACAAGCTACTTAATCCTAGAAACATCCATTTGATACTTGGGAAGAAACCCTTTATTGAGGTTTGTAAAGGTGCAATAAACAACACATAAGCACAAGCAAAGAAAAAAAAAACAAAAACCAAAACAACAAAAACCATACCTCAAAGTAAGGAAAATATTGAAAACTGGCACAGTCTAATAGCGAAAGGATAAAAACTAGAACCAAACAACAGTTATTACGCAGATAACAAGGAACAGCCCCGCACTGGCATGAACATGCTAGTTTTGGAGATTCTAATGTCACTTCTAAAAAACAATGCCATTAAGCTCTTACTGGAGAAGACAGAAAAAAAGCATTAACTGCATTAAACATAATTTTAAGGCTGGGAGAATTTGAAACAAAATTGACTACCTAGACAATCTACCCACGCATTTCTCAAATGTTCTAATGAGAGCCACAGTTCAGGAGTTTAGATAACCAATCTCAGCCTTGGCACAAACATCTATCACAGCAATAAAAAAAAAAAACAGTGTTCACCAATGTTCAGTCTACCCACGCACCTCTTGGTTCATATCACCTTTCACCGCTTTGTGGTGAAATGCTATTCATATTTCTCAAGAATCGGATAGAGATTGTTTTTGCTAGCATACACTGTTAGTTTATCTGGTGTGTGTTTTTTCTGAGTTATTTAGGAAGACAAAAAGAATATTAACAGCTGTGTGGCCAGAGACCTTCTGGAACTCAAGGCTGTACAGAATTATTACTAAAATGCATGAACAGAAAATAAGACCTTAAGAAAAACAGTAGTCAAGTAGCAGTCAACATACAGAGCACCCTGGCCCTTTGCTGTTCATCATCTCGTAGAGTATCAATGTAGATCAACTGAAACAGTTATGCTGTTAATGGCTGTGGATTAAGGAATGTTGTTCCACCATTGTCTTATGTTCTTCAGGTTCTTGTCTAGAATGGATAATAAAAATATTTTTTCTACCTAAAAATATTTTTTCTACCTCTGGCTGCTCAATGCTATTGTAGGCTTTGCCAAACCATTAAGATGGAACCACAACTAATTAGGAAAATTGGAGGACTGGCTTGACCTGCTCAATCTGGCTGGCAAAATGCTTTTCTCATTCCAAGAAGCAGTGAGTGCAGCTGTCAGGACAGTGAGCAATATAACATTACGAATGCAGTTCAAAATTAAAAGTAACCAGCCTGAAATCTTCTGGCCTTGTATAAGATAGCTGTGTCCAAGAAAACTTTATTACCATAAAATTGTTTTGCCTTTTTTTTTTTTTTTTAATCTTGTGCTTTGTAATACAAGAAAATATACAGGCAATTACACAACTGGTATCCCTCTACATTATTAAGCTAAATGGTTTACCATTCGGGGGGCACCATACTTCCATCAACTTCCCAAAATGTATTTTTGCCATTCATTTCATTAGTATAGATGACCCATCTGTGTCGACCTTAAATAAACAAACAGAAATATCGTATTAGCTCAAAAAAATAAATTATTTTCATATAAAGGAAAGAATTCATGAAAACACAAGGAAAAGTATTTTGACTAAAAGTATCTATCATTATGGGCATTTATTTCAAAGTCAGTACAGCTTTTATTTTTCTAAGTCTTCTGTACTTCCATTGTTACGGTATTTTTATATGGCTGAATCTAACGCTTTCACGAGGAAGCAAGTATTAGCTATTGTATAAGTAACCAGAAGCAGGAACTTACAAAATTTTCAGGCAGAGAAACAGGTTTGGGGACTTTTTTTCCCCATTAGGAGGAGTCTTTCCCAAAAGGCCATTGCCATTAGTAACCTAAGATTAAACTAAGTTTCACCCATATAAAACTACCAAGCAATGTTTACCAGCAACTGCTTTCCCCAGGTACGCTACAAGTTAACCTACAGTAGGCAGAGCTTGGCCTAACCAGCATGTCAATTGCTTACATGTCACCTTCGTTGTTTTAGGTGCTACCTCTTTAAGTACTCTACAAATGTTATTTAAAATCCCATCACTTAAGGTATTAGAAGTTTAAGCTAACACGTGTTTCTTTGCCCTGAAGTGATCATATAAGTAAATACAGCTGTGAGGCAGGTTTAAAGGCAGTTCTCTTTCTTCCCCTACCTGTTAAACTATTGGCTTTTAGGTCAAGGACCAAATTCAGCTCTTGACCACATTATCATGTAGGCGTCATACCTACATAGACAGCATCTGACTGGCTTATATTTCTCTCATATTTATTATTTCAGATTGACTATGTTTGCAAATGAATTGAGGGAAGCAGTAGAGAGACAGAAGATATCAAAGCATTTCTATGAGCCCCCTCTCTAAGATGCACACAAGTCAAGCGTGAGGCAGTCAGGTAGGCAACAAGTTCTCTTTCACTAGCAGAAACTACACAAGCTGCACGAAGTTGGACAGTCAGCCAGGAGGCATCCACATTAACACACGTACCAAAGAAGTTTCTTTTGTCTTCATAGTATTTGTTTCCATATTTGTCAATTCCTATCAGCGTACCAGTCTTCAAATCATTCACCCTGTGAATTCCCAAAATAACAGTTTCAGTTGACATCATCTTAGAATGAAGTTGCGATAGAGGTTTCTTGGGGGTGGTAAAAATCTGTCATGAAAATATGTAAAGCTACTCAGAAAACTATTCAAGCTTAAGGACTGCAAAACATAATCACCAATTCCTGCAACTAATGTCAGCGTGCCTTTACTGTGCACCCCACTGACAGGATAATAAAAGTCATACCAAAAGGCTTTTGGGGGCTATTATTTATTTAAAAGCTCTTTATAGTGGAAGATAAAGCAACTCTGCAATACTGCACAATTTAACACCCACAAAACCTTATATACTGTGGGAGTCCCAGAGACACATGTTAATTCACTTAGTTGAAGATGTTACCATCCTTCTCAACTGTTACTACTGTTTCAGCTTGAATTGCCACGGAAAGTGGTCAGCACTGAAGCAGCTTAAGAGATCTCACATCTCTGTGTGGGCCCTAACCTCCCAGAGAGGAACGGTAGTATTTTAAGCCATTGTAGCTGCTTGCCAAGGAAATGCATGCTAAACCCTAAATTACAATTGTGACTTTCTAGCTTTTGTATAATTGTGAAAGATGCAAGCATTTACCCTGCTACTCTGGGAGACTCTACACTAACCCAGGTAAGGTATATACCAGTTTCAACTCTTTATACAGAACATATTGTAACATTACTGTACACATCAATATTGCAACCGAACCTATGATTTACATTCTATTGATAAAACCTTAAAATTACTGAAGTGCTCTTTTCCCCCTACATCTGCATCTTTGCTTTCCTTTTTACTGACATTTATCCCAGGCAGAATCACATAAGGAAAAATCTACTCTCAAAGGTTTTAGTTATTTGTAGGACTATACGCACTCTCAGCTCAGTCCCAAGTGACAGAAGGGATGTGCACATGCATGCTTCCTTAGCTGGGAGCTTGACTATATAACCCACAGATAAAGTTTTTTTGTTTTCTTCTCTGCCAGGATGCATGAAAGCGATAATCACTCCACCAAGTACTCATTTGAAACCTCTGTGGTCCCAGGCAGAAAGATTCTCTGACACAGCTCTCCTCTGCCAAAGAAACACTCAAAGATCTCTGGCTCATCTATCCAAGCCTGGGCTCCCAGCTTCAGAAACAGAAGAGCCATTTCACTGCTGCTCACCCTTCCTTCTTCCCCTCCCTTTCTTTTAAGGGTTCTTATGCCCTTGTCCTGACGTCATGCCCAAAATACTGACAGCAAACACTAAGAGGTATTTATGGCTTCCAGAGGACATTTTCCAGCCAATTTCACAGAGTCTTGAGTAACGAGAATGTTTCCAGGCACATAAGCTCTTAATAATTTGACTTCTACTGCATAAAACCTGTTCCAGCAGCCTCAGTGGGAAACATATAGAGAAAAGCAGGGAAATTCAGAATAAAACCCTTGCAGAGAAAGAGTCTCCTGACTTGGGTAAATAATTTTTCCAAGTTACCAGTAAGTACTTCTTAAACACATCAATTGTTGTAAGAAAGATACACCTTGATTATTCTTCCTTGAGCTAGGATGGAAGATTCAATGGGTTGAAAGGTGAAGGGGAGGCAGCAGCTATGTTTGTGTTTGGTACGGTTATGAGGATCAGGTGTGATTCTCCACCTAGCAGACCTCTCTCCTAACTTTAGTCTTCTGAGAGAAAAAAAAGAGAGCACTGCTTCCAGTCTTGCCTGCTCCCTTTTTCTGCATGGTGGAAAGGTGTCAACACAGGCTGTGATCTTTGACTCACAAAAGCTCCCTGACAAGACCTTCATTAAGATGTGCTTAGGAAGAGGCACTCTGGTGAAACCTCATACTCAAACTCTTCTACGCTTTTATTTCCCCAGCTCCATTTCTTCTTGAGAACTGCCAGTGTAATAGCTACACCCTTAGAAGGGAAACAGTGGAGAAGAAAACTTGGGGGGATGACAGATAATAATAACAGTAAAATACTAGCCAGGGAAATCATATATTGTCTTAACTTACACCACTTAACAGCTTGAAATTTCCCTCTAAAATGCTGTGCAAGAGGAAGGTCTATCTGAGCTGCTTTCTACAGTGGAGCCAGAGAAGCCAGAAGCTGCCTGTCACCACAGCTAGGAGGAATACAAAGTTGAGACCTCCCAAAAGTCAAGCTGACTTCAGAAAGAGCATACAATATTGTGCCACAAAACAAATGAGAAAATCCCTTAAAATGTATAATAATTGTAAAAGGAGCAATACATTGACTGACAGGAAGAAGACAACATGCTCAGCTGAAAGAAGAACTACAGAGCTGCTGAAGGTTACTGGTGAAGTTCCACAAAGAATGTTGATGTTAGTAGCCTTATTTAATACTTTACAGGGTTCCTGACCAAAACAAAACAGAAACCACACCCCCAAAAAGCACAGGGGTCTGACAGATTATGGTATTACCATACAGAGGAAGGTCACATTATCGTACAGGAGGTTTTATACTGTCTTCAAAGGCTGGAGTGATACCACCAGCATGAAATTCAATAGCATGAAGGTCATAGCACAAGGTGATGCACCTGGAGACTAATAAGAACTGAAGCACTGTATGTGTAATCCCAAGGAAAACATCTGGATGCCACAAGGCAATAACGAGCTGCCAATTAAGTGACATGTGGGGGAAAAAAAAAAAAAAGACAAGCTGATTCTAGGATGTACCAGATGAACTGAGCTGTCTTCAGTGAACAAAGCAAGCACTAAAGCCACTGTATAAAAATACTGATGAGGCCTGATCAGCAACAGTGTAAAATGTTATGTTTCACTGTTCAAAACAAATCAATTTAAACGACAAGAAATAACACAAAAAAGGCTGTTATAACTGGAAAAAAAGAGTCTTCAAGAAGGCTCAGAAAGCTTGGCTTGTTTATTCTAGCATAAGAGAGCCCTTGATATATGGCAGGGAACTTTACCTCTTTGAATCCTCCCTATCCCATACTCCTGACTTCCCGCTATTTATTAAAAAAAGGCTTTCTGGCTATGTGGTCAGGCCTACAATATTCACTGTACCCTCAAGAAATGTTCTATTACTTTTCCAAGACCAGCTACAAAGATAACAGAGGTTACTGACACTGCCAAAACTGGATTATGTACCATTCAGACTTCCACCTGACACTTCATCAAGGATTTGAATGAAAAAAGAGTACCACAGTAAATCTGCAGCTCCTCATATTTGGGAAGGAGCTTCAAGCAGGCTGTATCACAATTCAAAACACTCTTTGCAAGGTAGAGACGAGATGGGGGGGGGGGGGGGGGAAGAGGAGAAAGTTTAATGTGGACGAGTGCAAGGTTCTGCGCTTGGGGAACAAAGTACACAGACACGACTGGAAACACAGGCTGTGACTAATTCTGCAGAAGATGCCGCTGGAGCTGGAGGGCATCCAAAGCTGAGCACAGGTCAACGGTGGCAACCCGCTGCCAAAGAGGCAGACGGCCAGTTTGAAGCGTTACAAGAATTACAGCTGGCAAGGCAGATGAACTGATTCTCTGCTTTACACCGCAGGACTTCAGCAGAAGCACGGCTTTCAGATTTGCGCACCGGACCGTTCAAGAAAGGCACCGCCAGCCGGCGGCGAGGCAGAGCGGGCACCGCCAGCCGGCGGCGAGGCAGAGCGGGCAGCCGGCGGCCCAGCGCGACGGCGGTCCGCAGGAGCACGGGAGGCGGCTGCAGCAGCGCGGGGCACCACCGCGGCGGGCACGGCTGTGGCAACAGGACTCGGGAGGACTGAAGCTGGACACCGGGAAAACCCGCCCGGGCAATACCGGCAGTTCAGCACCGAGGAACCTACTAAGATGCCTGAAGAAGGGAAAACAACCGCCGGAGCCTGCCTGACCACAGCATCCGCCGCCGGCTGGGCTGGGGGCCGTACCGCCCCAGCACACCGCCCCTCGGGGGAGCACACGGGGCGCTGCCCGGAGCGGCCTCCTCCTGCGGCCCGGCCCCGCACACCGCCCGGCGTGAGGCAGGGCCCGCCGACCACCCCGGCGCTGCGGTAAGCGGCGGCGGCCGCCCCGCCTCGTCCCCCCGCCCCCGCCAACCCCGCTTCGTGCGGGGCAGGGCGCCCGCGGCCCGGCCGCGGCCCGCCAAGGTGACCCTGCGGGGCGGCGAGGCGGGAGCGGGGAGCCCCCCGCCGCCTGCTCCGGGCGCGCGGGGCGCCCCGTTACCTCAGCAGCTGCCAAAGGGCTCCGCGGACGCCGCCGTGGCCGCCGAGGTGCTTCAGCGCCCGCTTCACCAGCTGCACGTACTCCGCCATCTTGGGGCGGCGCCGCCCGTTCCCGGCACCGCCCCGCGGCCCGGCCCCTTCGCCGGGACAGCGCCGCCTCGTCCGCCTGGCGCCCGGGCGAGGGCGGCAAGGCCGAGGCGGCGTTGCACCGTCCGCCATTTGCTTGGTGGTTGCCCAAGGCCGCCGGCGGGACGGGATGCGGCTGCGGGTGGCTGCCCGGGCCGCCGAGGCTCGGCCGGTTGGATGCGGCCTCTGGGGCCGTCCAGGCCCGCGGCCGGCTTGGAGCAGGCCGCCGTGGCTCTCGGTGGCCTGCCCCTGAGAACGGGCAAGGAGGGAGATTTACTGCCCTCCGGGCAGCTCGGTGCTGCCCTGCCCGGCTGCCGAGTACGTTACTGCTGATCCTGCCTCAGCCTCGCAAATGGCTCTTCAGCCTTCCCTCCTGCTCTGTCATCCTCTCCGATGAGGAATACGGCTCCGTCGTCCTCATTAACTCTCCTGCAGATAGATGGAGGCTGCAGTTGGATGCCCTGACTACCTCTTTGGCAGGCTGTAGGTGCAGAACTCCCTCAAAACCCATCTTCACAAATGCACATGTCCCTGGCCGTTGGCCGTTGCAACAACCCTCTGCTGGAGCAGGATCTCGGTGTCCCACTTGAGCAGGACCCTGGTATCCCAGGTGCTGCCTCGCCAGCCCAGGCGATGGCAATTTCCCTGGACTGGCAGACCACACCTCTCCCAGTGCAGCTAGCATGGCATTTGCTTTCTTTGTGATAACAGAGCAACTATCTGGAAGCGTCCAGCCATGAGATCCTTCTTCTGGCCTTTGTTAAGGTTGCTGAAGGGTATTTTTTGATGAAGATGCTGAGGTTTGGGCTTCCAATCTGCATAGTGTCTAGATCCATAAAAAGAGCATTTGCCTACTGATTACATGTGAAGATCAGCAAGAGACAAAAGAACTTCAAGATAGGGGAAAAAAAACCTTTTTAATAGAAATATCTACTGTCTGTCCCTTACTTCACACAGGTCACAAGATCCGTGATGAGGAAAGAGTTGCCAAGACTGACAGTGATGAGTCCAGGGTTGCCTAGATCAAAAATTAGGAGATAGGGGAGGTGACATCTCACCCCATGCAGACTGTGGGCGATGGTCAGAGAAGAGCTTAACAGTCTTGCCTCTCCCTGTCTTCTCCCAACTCTGGCAGGCCGTAAAGGAATGTTTCTCTCCTATCTCACCCACATCTCCACCCCACCATCTCCATCTTGTCCCACTCCCTTCTCCTGGTTCTGCACCAGCAGGAAGAACTGTTTTTGATTACCGTACTGCGGACATTGGGAGTACTTCACTGCTGTCGCTGCCAGGCTGGACTGGCAAGGTGCAGAAACTACTTCACCAACCTTCACGAGGCTAGGGCTACACAGGCCAGCCAAAAATAGATCCACAGTACCTTGTCAGAGCAGGCAAGACTTGGAAAAGCACCCGGTAAACACATCATCAGTGCTGCAACTGGCACTGGCTGATCAGCGGAGCCCGGCTGTCAGTCAGCACAGCGAGGCCAAGCTCCTGGGCGCTGACGCCATCAGAACTGGGGATTTGGGAAGGGACAAAGCAGGAGTCGAGGTGAAAAATGAAGCAGGTGGTATTAAACCTGAAAGGAAAATGAGACTGGGAAAAAGGTCTGTCAGCGAAGTTCAGAGTGTGGAAATATAACACCCATTTCAACGTAAAGTCTAGTGGTCTGAGTTTCCCATTCAGAATTTTTTAATCTGAACACAAGGGATTTTGTGTTCAAACACAAGCCCTGCTGATTCAGTGCTCTGCCCTCTCACCACAGTACCTGTTTCATGGTAAGTCTCAGGCTTCAGTACACTTGTGGCAGGTTATTTGCATTTTCACAATCAAAACTCTTAGAAAATTAAATATATTAAAATATGCTCAGATCATTGTACATTAGCAGGCAGAAAAACACAGAGGAACATTTACAGTCAGAATTCACTCATTTTGTTTTCTGTAACTTCATACACAGAAACCATTATTTTGATACAAACTGACGATGGAGTGTAAAATATGAAAGAAATGTAGTTTAAATTAGGTCAGCCAAATTTTGAAGCATCGAATAGGTTCAACTCTTGAACCGATTTCTAAGCCTATTCGTGATTCATGTAACTGGGGTCATTTTCATTGACTGAGAGTATAATTCCATGAATATTTTCTCTGCTGGCAGTGAAAGAACATCCGTTATTTTTTTTTCCCAAGGGTTAAAATGGTCTGAATCACTTCACTGATCCATGTGGCACCATGGTTCTTAGACTGAGACCACTGTGGAGGACAGGGCATTGTGACACAAAGCTGGAAGAAGGGATCAACTTCTTAACGTGACTGTGATCCCACAGAAGATTTTGTGGAAATATATTCTTAGTAGCAGGAACATTTTACAGCATCTTCGAATTACATTTTTCTCCATTAACTGGGTCAAGTGAGATTTCCACTAAGAATTTCATTACCTCATTACTGCTCAAGTCCCATCACATCTACTTAAACTGCTTTTGTTGTTAATGTGTTTGGTCACTGAGCATGAAAAAAGAATCTTACTACTGTGTTCAAAATTCTCCCTGAACTCGATGCAAATGTCACGGTCGATGTTGGGTCAACGTTGGGTTCAATTGCTTTAAAAGGTTAAAAGGTAAATTCATAGCCTGGAGCTAAAGTGTAATGTTGCTAAAAAACATAAGCATTTTATAATTTTCAAAAAAACATTCAAATATGTATATACCTCTGTGACAACAGTAGAACACTCAAAACCCCCAGAATAAATTCACTGGCACTTTTAGAAAACACCTGCCGCTTCGCAGGAGCTGTTTGGGTTATGCCTCCAGCAGTAATTCTACCTTCATCTTCCATTTCCCAATGGCAAAATTCCACTGGTTACAGGGTGAAAGAAAAACTCATTTTACAGTTGTTCCTCGGCTAGCCTTCATTAGCCAAAGTATGTGGCTATTCAGTTTGCTCCCCAGTAAAACTCTTAAGATGAAGGAGAACTGAAGTCGTCGTAAAGGAGCTTAGACACCTCATGAACAGCTGCTTGGAAGGGATTAGACTGCAGGCCTGCAGAGCACCAGAAATCTGCAGGACCAAAGCCACAGGGTCGACTGCTCTGAAGTTTCTTGCCAACCAGCTTTCTTGTTTAGGAAGCTGGTATTACCGGGAGGTTCAGAGCATGGCAGTTTGGGTCTCTGGATGTCCAGTGGACACTTCTGCTGAGTGAAAGGCGCTGTATTAATTCAGAAGAACGCATGGTGGAGCGGCTCCATCTAGTTTCTCTGCTCTCGGAGGTAACTCCACCACAGAAGTTTAGTTAAAAGCATCCCCAGAACATCGCTTCTGTGCTATCCCCCTTTTCCCCTACCACTCCACACAAGCTGCAAATACTCTTCTCTCCTTATTAACACCCCACCCACCTTCCCCTAATCCAGGCACAGTTAACTTGAAAATATATTTGAGCAAGCATTACTACGAGATCCAGTGACTAAAAATAATCACGAAATGCATTAGTTGAGCCAGTATCAACAGCCACAAAAACCTTAAGCGTCCAGGTGTTGATACTTGAAAACGGTGATACTCTAGTGGTCCAAATGACTTGCTTTCATCTGCAACGCAGTGACTCAGAGGACACACTTGGTTCCTGCACTCAAGCCAAAATGCACAACCCTGACTTCTTCCGATAAGGTTTCATGTAGGAGAAAACTGTATTCTGCATTAGCCGTTGCGTGTCAGAGCAAGAGCAGGACTTTACACTAGAGAGCTCACAGGGTAAAGGAAGACTGAGATGGCTGAGCAGGGCTGTTCACAGGCATGTATTGATGCAAGACTTTGTACACATATGAAGAAAAACAGGAGCTCATGAGAGATGGATTCATATGGTGAAATACAAATGTTCTTTGGGGTTGTTTGAAAGAGGTATGAAGAGGAAAGGCAAGACTGGGTGCTAGGGATGTTTGTCGAGTAGAGGGAAAAAGGGAGATGAAACAAAGTTGGAGAGTTCCCAGACAAGTTTTTGCTATTCACCAGAAGAGCACTTTTTTCTAGAAAGCTCTTCCTCTTCCCTTCAGAGGTGACCAAAAGGCTGTGGAAAGTTACTGGTATGAAAAAGAGAAAGTAACTGATTAGCAGTCTGATGGGGAACAGGGCTCTGTAGAAATTAGAGCGGGTCCAGAGGAGGGCCAGAAAAATGGTGAGAGGGCGGGGACCCCTCTCCTGTGAAGAAAGGCAGAGAGAGTCGGGGTTGTTCAGCCTGGGGGAGACAACTCCAGGGAGACTTTAC
The DNA here is from genome assembly GCF_047370975.1 of Nipponia nippon. Taxonomy (NCBI): domain Eukaryota; kingdom Metazoa; phylum Chordata; class Aves; order Pelecaniformes; family Threskiornithidae; genus Nipponia; species Nipponia nippon. Next base: position 51,236,105 of record NW_028262347.1, read on the forward strand.
TGTGGCCTTTCAATAATTAAAGGGGGCTTATAAGAAAGATGGAGAAAGACTTCTTACCAGGGCCTGTAGTGACAGGATAAGGGGCAATGGTTTTAAACCGCAAGAGGGTAGATTTAGATTGGATGTACAGAAGAAATTCTTTACGATGAGAGTGGTGGGACACTGGAGCAGGTTGCCCAGAGAAGCTGTGGATGCCCCATCACTGAAAGTGTTCAAGGTCAGGTTGGACGGGGCTTTGAGCAACCCGATCTAGGAGATGTCCCTGCCCACAGCAGGGGGCTGGACTAGGTGATCTTTGAAGACCCCTTCCAACCCAAACCATTCTGTGATTCTATGATTCTAAGTACTGAGAAAGGTAACTTTTTGAAACAGAGGCAAGAGAGAGCCTGGAGTAAGTTCTGATGGGGAAGAGACTCTAAATGCTTATTTCCAGCTCTCATCGTTAGTAAACTCATTGCGTCATCAAACTTATCTTTTACCAGTGCACCTTACAAACGCCTTCTCTGCAGTGTGTCAGTGGGTAATTAATTTACTTCATAATAAAAACATTTCAGAATTTAAACATGGAAAGAATGGTAGCTCATTTCTCATTTGGGATGATGTTCTGGGTTGTCTGCACATTCATGCAAATGCCACATTCATTTATAACAGAAGACAAAGACTAAAAAAAATTACACTTTTTCAATTATCATTGAGAAATCAAGTCTGGAATTGACCAAAACTTGTGATAATTTCACAATTTTAAACATGAATAAATTCATTATTTATCCAGTAATATTTAAAACTGAGATAATTGAACCTGAACATCTATCTGAAGCCTGTATTTCTTTCAAAAGAAAAAAAACCCTGTGTTCAACCATACTCTAACTTCCAACCTAAAACTGATCTATAATGAATCAAATAATCATTTCCAAGTATACATGATTGCGTTATATGACATGAAGATCTGTGATCAGGGTTCATTACAATACATATTTCTATGTAGTGTTTTAAAAAGCAAATCATTGGTAAATTAAATTTTACAATAAATTATTACATTTTCAAATTCATAGGCTAGAAAGTAGTAATCATGGAAAAAAAGGGTTAATAGCAACAAAGATTGGCAAACAGCAAGATATTGCAGCTATCACAAATCCCAGAGACTGAATGTAACTGACAATACTACATTGTGTAATAAAAATGTGAAAGATCCACAAACTCTTTGTAATCATATACACCGTTTTAGGTCTGTAAGTCAATCCATATAAAACACTAACAAAGTAATAGGTTATTGCCATTGTTTTCTATAATAGAAAGTTACAATTTATTTTAAAAAATACAGCCAAAATAGAATTTACCAATTTAGCCAGGTTTCAAGACATTTACAGTGATTTTTTTTCTACAACAGCAAGACAGCTACAGTGACATTGTAATGCTTACACTGAAACTGATGTACTAGCAAACCGCAAAGGCTGAACAAAATGAACAGACCGGTTTCAAAATGAACACGACTGACTCTCACTGAGACTGAAGATCACACAAAGAGAACAAATGCATGGGCAGGTAAGTGCGTAACTGCAGAAGGTATGGCAATGAATGTACCTTTGAAAAAAGTTTCTAACAATTATTTGCACTAGGAACTTCACCAGTATGAAACAAGCAACTTAAACCCACATATATATGTACAACATATACTTTCATGAAATATGTTTGAACTAGTAAGCTTATTATGGGTGACATTGCTCCCATCTTTAAACGACAGGATTCTAAAATGTAAAAAATTGTTTTTCCTTTCATGTGATTTACATTAAAATGATTTTTCTTGCTCTTAAGACTCAAAATTTTAAAGCTGTTGAAACTAAACTTGTCCTTTCATTGGCAAAGAGACTTATTTTTTGGCTAGTAAATGCCACAGTTTGGTTAAATCCTGATTGGGTATGAAAACTGTTAGACTGCTGAAAATCAAGAAGTTGAAAAATAAATTAAAAGTGAAAGGAAGAGGTCACAAAAATAATGAGATATTCTAACATCCATGGTGGAGTGAGCTTCAATATTCATGTTTGTGTCAGCTGATTAACAATGTTACTGAACAGCATGAAAGAAACCAGTAGTATTAGCCAGCCTTTCATTCAGTAGCAAAGAACATTTATTCACAAGACTATAAATGACAATAAATCACACAGGTAGTAATGTGAGATCATGTCATCATAAAAAATAGCTGTTAGAAACACTAAGGGCCTGAGTTGAAGGTAACTTAATACTCTACATTTAACTGAGCAGCAGTTATCTTAAAAAAACAAAACCAGAACTTCCCTGTTTAGCCTTTCCACGAGCAGTTGCATTATTCTCAGATGACTGCAATGGTTAACATCCAGAAGTAAGGAAAAACCATGCTCATCCCTTTATTACTTTACCTGTTTTAAAGCTCCTATTCCTGAGAAAACCCAATTATGCCCCATTCCTTATCAAAAGCATGAATTTATAGCTTAAGAATGATTAATGAAATGATTTTTAAATGATTAATGAAAAATCTTGGTGAGCAAAGTGAATAACACTGAAGCAACAAGCTGCAGTATCGGATCCAGCTTTTAGATCATCATGAAGACAAGAGAGATTACTTGCCAGGCAGCATACACCAGCTGCACCCTACCTTTAAATCAATACTGAACTTATGATGAAGATTTATTATTATGAAAAAATGTAAGAAAACAGTGTGGGGGGAAAAAGGTTACTTAGCAGTAGCCAGAGCTCTTTGTAATGCATTGTGTGTATGTACATGTGCTCTATAGAGGTCAAACATCAGAGGTATCGAAGATCATAAAATGGGGTTTTTTTGGCCCTCACAATATTGTGGGTGCTTACTCACATCTCTCTCTTCTCCTTGACTTGACAGCAAGCACGGAGTTATAATATTCTGTCAGCCACACATAGCAAGGGAGAAGGGTATGTGATTATCACCTATACGGACAACACACAAGTAGCTAGAATCTCTTTGAGATAAGTGACTTTTCTTTTCATGCATATCCATATAGATGGCCACACCACAAATAATTAAGTAAGTGTCCCAGTATTCTCAGAAAAAAGTGGCTGGCAGAGACTTCTTGGTTCTTTGGTTGAAGGTTTCTTGAACTAGTTGTCCAGTTTGTAAAGATATGAAAGAGAGCTATTGTTGAACAAAGCCTCAAATGTAGTCTGAGAACTCTTAAGAGTATATCCTGATTACTGACGGTGACTCAACCATACTGTTCAAGGGAGGTAATACAGTCCATTACCTAGTTTGGAGACGGTTATCCTGTTTGATTTCTCAGCTGGTCAACAGAACTAGATTAAAGATAATCTGAAAGTCTCTGTCCCATGCAAATAAGAAGACAATATTCTCTTGCTGCCCAACATGTGAAGGGAAATCTCAGGCCTGAAAATACAAGATTTAAAAAGAAAAACATGGATGGGTGAATTTCCTGGTTCGGTGATCTCGCAGAAATCCCAGATGAAGTCAAGGGATTTGCCAGGAAAAGAACAGTAAAAGGTGGGGGAGGGGAAAAAGTCAGCCAGACGGATTTGGATCTTCTGCTGCCCAGCAGAGGTGATGAGCATCAAAAAGAACAGCAAGGACATGTTTCAAACACCTGAATTTAAACAACTTGATGTGAAACATGACCAAGGTTCTTGTGCTGTTAACACATCCTAAGAAAGTAGTCTTGACCCAGCAGTCAGTGGTAGTGGCGGTCCACATGTTACTGAAGTAGGCTAACTTGTATTCAAACAGACTAGGGCACAAAGAGGAAGCAAGAACAGAAAACCAGAGAAAATAAGGTTCTGAGGCCATCTCCTCCAAAACAGTGCTCTGATAAAAAAGGGGGAAAAAAAGGGGGGGAGGCAAAAAAGAAACATACCGGCTATGGAAAGGCGGCTAAATACCCATCAAGGACTACAAGAACCTTGCTAAGGCATGCAGAGATGCGGTCAGGAAGGCTAAGGCTCAGCTAGAACTGAAATTGGCCGAAGATGTCATGAACAAGAAAGGGTTCTTCAGATACGTGAGCAGTAAGCAGAAGCACAGGGAAGACATAGACAGACCCATTGCCTAACAGGGCAGGGAAACTACTCACTAATAATGCTGACAAGGCAGAGGTTCTCAGTATCTTCTTTGCCTCTGTCTTTACCAGCATAGCTGGACCACAAAGCACAGGATCAAGTAGCTAAGACAACGCACATGCTGACCCACCAGCAGTGGAGGAAGGGCTGGTCTGCAGCCTCTTGCAAGGACTCAACCCACATAAATCCACAGGCCCAGAGGAAATCCACCCTAGGGTATTAAGTGGCTGACATTGGTGCAAGGCCACTGTCTATCATCTTTGGAAAGTCTTGGAGATCTCAATATAAGAAAGGAATTTTTTACACTGAGAACAATCAATCACTGCAACAACCTCCCCAGGGATGTCGTGGAGTCCCCATCACTGGAGGTTTTCAAGATGCGATTGGACAGGGTGCTAGAAAATGTCATCTAGGCTCCCTTTCCCACAAGAAGTTGGATGGGGTGATCTTTCAAGGTCCCTTCAAACCTGGGCTGTTCTATGATAAAGATGGATGAGCTGAGGGATTCAATCACTAAAGATTTACATCTGTAGAAACACTGGTATTTTCTCAGCTGTTTCTGAAGCTGGACAGTACCACACGAGAGGCTGCAGCAGCTAAATCTTTTGTCCAGCTGTAAACAAAGAACTGCATATCACACCTGAGGCTCAAGCTGTGAGATTTCCACAGGGATGTAAGAGATATTTGTACAATGTGCTGCATTTAGAAGGAAAACAAGCTTTTATTTCCATCTTACTATTATCTAGGTTACAGGAATCTGGAGAATATTGGAGTAAAACTCTCCCCAAGAGTACTGGAACGCCTGGGAAACCACCTCCAAAATATTCAGGAGTAACGTGCTGTCAGCTTCCTTAAAAGGTTTAGCACAGAGGACTGTAAATCTTCCGTGCCTGTTAGGGTCAGAAGTGAGTTAGGGATAGCACAGGGCTAGAAAGCAGGGTCAAAATTTCTAAGGAGAGCTGAACTGAAGAATGATATACCTCCCATCTGCAACTGGTCCTACAGATAGCAAGATGGGCCTTTAACCCCTGGGGAGAGAACAAGCACAGCATATTGGCAGCAACTGTCTTTCATATTTCCATAAACCCTGCTGATGAGATGCATGCATCCTGAAACGCAGAGAAGTAGTCCTCATACTGCTCTCCAGGGAACACAGATGAAGAGCTTGAATCCTGCGCCCTTTGAAAGGTGGAATGTGGGAAGAGCTCAGCTGCCATGGCCAGCTCCAACACTGAAGGCCGTCCTCCAGCAAGTCAGTAAGTGCCATGGCAGAGCAGGGGACATGGTTCCATCCCATCAGGGGTCCTCAGCACTAAGTGCTTTGGTCTGTGCTATTGGATATGACTGATCCTGTAGTACGGCTTCAGATTACAGAGCTTGGGTGGAGGAAGATCCAAGCAGCTCAGTTAGTGGAATCAAAAAGAACACAGAAATTCAGTCAGAGGCAGTTCTCTGATTCTTTTTGGCTGGTTGAGATCCTCAGGTGCTGAGAAAAACTACAGAACTCATCCAAGCCTCATCTAGTAGCCTCTTGGTGATAGGGTGGCCTTGGAGCTGCTCGTGCAGAGTGGGCAAAGGCCCCCATTTGAGCTGATCTTTTGGCTAAGCAATTTCTGGTGCAACCATATGTTTCTTGTTTGGGTGAGGCTCTTCCTCACCCAATGTTGCCAGAGAAAGAGAAAGTTCGTGATAAATACAACTCGGCCTTGATCCAAGATTTAGATAATCCTAACTGCTAGTGTCAGAGGTAGACCACCACTTTTACTAGGATACGTCTCTCATTTTAAGCAACAGGTATTAAATGTGCTAGGGATGTGTAACTTCCTGTTGCAAAAAGAAGCAACCATGTGCCAGTATTACTTGTCAGTGAGGCACATGCCTCAAGATAGAAAAGCATTTAAACCCATCCTTAGATGGAGCTATGGAGTATGATTCAGGCAACATATATGAAGTATCTAGACCCATTTCTAGTAAGGAAAGGAAAAGCAGCAGAGACCATGCTCCCATAGGGAGGGGCACTGGATTTGACAAACTCAAACTTAAAAAATAATCATATGAGACTGGCTGGAAAAGAGAACTACACAGCCAAAGGCTAACAATAATAAAAAAATAAAGACATGAACACAAGTTAAGAGGCATCTAGAATGCCTCCATCGTTGGGCACTGAGTATAGAAGAGGGAAGGGTGGTGTGAAAAAGCTTTAACTTCTGAGACCAGAAAAACCAGGAGAATGCTGTCTCTTAATACCTTCAGTATACACTTCTCTCTCAGTTTTCATAGTATAAAACAGCTGATGTCTACCAAGACATAATACTACAACACAGTATTCCTTTGCATCCACAAAACAGTCAGTACTGACTCTTTGCTGCTTCACGTTTGATCAACTGCATCAACATATCATCAGAATATTTTAAAATGTGAACTTCCTCTACTTTCCCTGCACTTGTAATGGCGTCCGTGTTTCACTCAACAAGAAACAAATCTCTCTTCAAAACAACAGGAAAAAATATGTTTGGTTATAACGGTCTTGCTTCCATGGAAACACTGGCCTTTTCAGGATGTTTGATCATGTATTTTCCATTTGATCAGTGAGAAAGAACTAGTAGCAAAACACCGAAAACACAACTCAGAGAGGAAAGTTAATTTATTTGTCTAAAACATCAAACTAAGTTGAGATACCTTAGTTCAGTCAAAGCTTCTTCAGTTTCTTCACAAGCCTGGACTTCATAAACAAATATTCCAAGTTCATCTATCTACAAAAATAGGATGGACAATTCTTGACTTTCTTCAGATATCAAGTTAATTTACAAGTCCTTGAAGATCAAATGAAAAATCGGAAGTGATCCTATATTCCTTAATACACTCCATCACGTTTCCCAAGTGTACTGGAAAGGAGAAGTATTAGCCTTCTTTGGAAAGGTGCATGGAAAGGCTTATTGCCATCTCTTGGAGACAGGGTATGCATTTACATCACCATGACTGCCATGGTACAGAATCCTTGACTGCTACTTTTATACGGCGTGACCAATTATCTGAGAGTTGTAGTCCGCTGTCTCCATTCGCAGAATATACGGGATGATGCTATCAATCTGAACATTTCCAATTAGTCCTGCAAAGAATAGCTCTTCAGTGATGGCAGCACTCATCAGCCTAAGAGCAGGCAATCGGAGAAGAAGTCTAGACAGTCTGGAAAATAAGTTTGGTAAAAAGTGTTACTTGTGGTCACAGGTTTTGGTGTTATTCACAATCATGTTATCAGTAAGAGAAGAGAAAAAATTAACAAGAGCTAGTACTAGTCAAAATTTGCTATATCTAGTTCACGGAAGGCTTAAATATTTAAATCAGTAGAGTACTAAATTTATGTTCAGTCATGTCTTCAACAGTACAAAAAATGCTAATATACCTGTCAATTACATGGACTGTATAATGTTTGGACTTAGACCAAATGAGAAAATATTCCAAGTAGGTGCAATTCAAAATGAAAACATTGAAAATATTTATTTTATTTCCAATATTTCATTTTGGAAATTAATAATGAATGAGTATATAAATAATACTCATAATTCGTATGAGTACACACATAAGATTGGAAGTGCTCTAAAGGTAATTTCTTACCTTTAAGGAGGTAAGAAAAAAATCTACATATTTATTACAAGAAATACTCTACAAATCGGTATCACCGATGCTCTGAAAAGAGAATCAATCAAGTAAGCATATAAGTTTACAGACCTGTAAGTATCATCTGGATATGCTTTTGTTACATAGTCTTGGAACTCCATGTAAGCCTTTTCTTGAAATTTCTCAATCTGTACCACATTTTCTAGACCTGGGTGATCTGAAAAAAACACTCTACATTGTTATACCTGTTCTATTTAAGATGCACTAAAATGCACACAGATTATCTAATTGTAAGCATACTGAAATCATTATTTGGTAGCTGTAGCAGCTTCACAGTTTTAGTGGAGGACACTGCTTTACCTCCTTATATTTCTTTTCCTCTATGTTTATGTTTTACTTAGTTCTTATAAATACAACCAGACATTTTAAAGAGTTCAAATAAATGCCGTGCTTGCAATGTTTGCATCAATCTTGATGATACAGCTCTGTTCTCTGTGTAGCAGTAGAACAGCATTGTTTCAGTACACTGACATTTACTGGAATATTGTATGCACAAATAGCATTTGGGTAGGAAGTGAAGGATAAAATTAAAGTCAGTGGAAAAAGCAGAATAAAAGGCTATGAACCATTTTTTTCCTAAAAACTGTAGAAGATACGTAGCCGATCACTCTTTTTCAACTGTTTGGTGCAAAATTTTCAAATGCGCTAAACATAATTTTTAGCAGTGATTTAAACACTTGAAATCTAAAACTCGCTGAAACAAAAGGATATTAACCTAACTGCCAAGTCACATTTGGAAATTATTATCCGGTAATTCTGAACACTTTACATGGCCTGTAATTTTTATTATCCATCTATCTTAATGTAAATATTTTACTGTCATAGCAGCATGACAAATCACATAGATTTTATTTTTCAGAAATGGGATCATAAATCAGCTGCCAAATTATGTCAGGTAAAAGATTATTTCTAGCAGTCACTCTTCCTCTCCAAATACATGGCCTTCTGTCAACAAAACCAGGATTTTTTTAGTCTAACTCTGCAGATATAGAAGCTTTCCGAGGAATGTTGTGATATATTGGAGTCCCCTGAACACTTAATTTCTCAGAGGAATATTTTGTCCTATATAGTAATTCAGTCATTCTGAAAGCATGATTTCAAATTTATGCAGAGGACGAGGGTAACAAGTTTGTAAAGCAACACATTTTGAAGAGCTGTTGTTGACATGCAATATGCATCGCTTCATGACGCTGCTTTTAGAGCAACGTCAGAAACACAGCTACAAGTCAACTTCTGAAAACAGTAGTTTGAAGACCACTGCTAGTACAGTAGTAGCCATTTATAAAGATACAAAGTCTTCTAGGCACGCCCTTTACACTCGTCTCTTTGCCCAAGGCTGTCTTGTGACAGTCAAACAGCTGCTTTGGCACAGATTTTCAGTAATCTTCAAGTCTCCAGCTATGGAAGACAGCAAATCAAGCAGGGCCTCCTAAAGCAGATGTTCTTACCTTAGGACTCTGCTGCATGTGCAGGCCAGCCGCAGCCTATAGCAGAGCAGTAAAATCCCTGAAATTGTAATTTCTGGCCTGTGAATCATTGCCTTCATCCCTTCTGTTCAAGGTACTGAACATCACTTTCAAGTATATGAAGATTTTGTTTTACGGCTCATAGGATCGAGCATATTGACAACACATTGCCATTAAAGTAGCTCCATGTCATTAGGAATGTGATCCTGAAAGCATGTGAGCTAAAGAAAATTCATCTCAGTCGTGATGGATATAATCTTTTCCCAAAATATTTTTCCTTCTACCTTTTGTGTTGTCAAATCTAATCAGAAGGAGAGAAATTAACTTCAGACTAAACAAGTAAATATTGCTTTACAAATGTGTGCTGGTTTTGTCTGGGATAGAGTTCATTTTCTTCCTAGTAGCTGGTACGGGGCTGTGTTTTGGATTTGTGCTGAAAACAGGGTTGATAACACAGGGGTGTTTTCGTTCCTGCTGAGCAGTGCTCACACAGCGTCAAGGCCTTTGCTGCTTCTCCTCAGCGAGGAGGCTGGGGGTGCACAAGAAGTTGGGAGGGGACACAGCGGGGACAGCTGACCCCAACTGGCCAAAGGGCTATTCCATACCATATGACGTCATGCTCAGCATATAAAGCTGGGGGAAGAAAAAGGAAGGGGAGACATTTGGAGTGCTGGCGTTTGTCTTCCCAAGTAACCGTTACGCGTGATGGAGCCCTGCTTTCCTGGAGATGGCTGAACACCTGCCTGCCCATGGGAAGCAGTGAATGAATTCCTTGTTTTGCTTTGCTTGTGTGCGTGGCTTTTGCTTTGCCTATTAAACTGTCTTTATCTCAACCCATGAGTTTTCTCACTTTTACTCTTCCGATTCTCTCCCCCATCCCACCGGGGGGAAGCGAGCGAGCGGCTGGGTGGTGCTTAGTTGCCGGCTGGGGTTAAACCATGACAAACTGTAAGGTTCCTAGAGAAATATTTTCTGGTGTCTAACAGGACTGATTTCTTCAGACAGGGCAGCAGATTCTGTCATAAATCCCAGTAGACATTATGTTAGAAAAATGGGCTTGAGGTATTCTTCCATCATTTTGTTTCTTTCCTGGAGCAGCCTGTACCAGTTCTGAGTATGGGAATGCCATGAAAGGGCTATTTTGGGGTAGGGAACACCTAAAGGAGAATTACGTCTCCTGCAAGCATTATTTACTGAAATTAAACAACCAAATATCCTTCCACCCTCCACTTCAAGGAAGTCTCTGCCTCTTCTGAAATAACAGTGAAAAGTCCAGTTCTTTTCCTCAGTGGAAAAGAAAAATTGCAAACATTTTCAAGCGCTCTTAATATTGCAATTAAACTCATGGTGGGTACTGCTTATCAGAAGACTGAAATTGTTCCTGTGCTTCAGCAGACTGTAGCGGCAAACACATAAAACCATGCAAGATTCTCCTAGTCATGAGGACTGACAGCAGGATTATGTCCTATAGTGAAAACACTCAGGATCTGATTTTCCTTAGTGAGCCACAATAGAAGAATATCACTGGAATATCTTCTGGGAATTTATCATCTTTCCTGGAGGGTTCTGACACTACTTATATTGCCTCTTATTTGCAAGAACATCTTTCAACTCAGAAGTCTTCCATTAATGCAATATTAAAAAAAAAGAAAAAAAGCAATGGGAGATATACAGGGTTTTGTTGTGCACTTAGATGAGTACCATGAATTCCTGCTGATGCTGCCACTTTTACTGGGAGATGTGGATACTCCTTGTAGATACTACATATAGAAAAGATCATGTAAATCCAAGGGAAACTGCAAAGCAAGAACCTCACAATTCTTATATATATATAAAAGAAAACATGCTTAAAATTTGCATTTTGGAAGTGTCCAAGTTCCAAAAGATTTTCTCACCTCAACTAATTTTTCTGTGAAAGGGTGAACTGCAACTGAATCGAAAAAGAAAGTTCTTCTCAGAGCTAATAAATCTACAGAACCGACAAGAACGAAATACCCAGTTCTCCTCCGTATCCTACACTATTGACAGGGGGGCACATCATGAAGATTTAGACGGCTTTTTAAAATTTGCTTTGATCTTTTCTATGGGACATGGGCATCTAAAAAAGGCAGAGCAATAAGGATTAAGGAATCTGTTGATGCTTTAAAACTTTCTAATGCAAAATGGAGTGACTGAAGATTTACTTTCTAAATGTGACAGTGAAAAATTCCTGGAGATACAGAAAGTACGTGAGGTTTATACATTTTTCTTTTATCGAAAGATTTGGTTTTGGTTTTATATTAAATCCCTAAATTCTGAATAATGAATCTAAGACCTGTAGTATACTGATAAAATATCTGAAAGCCTTTAGAGAAAAGTTAATTCTACAATTTTCAAATAAAGAAAATTAATTTTGTGATTTTCTACAGTTCAGGCATATGTGTTACATAATCTGACTACTCAGTCACTGTCATAGCAAGAGGACTCCTCTTTCTCCATATTGTAGATTAATCTCCCAGAAGGAAAAAATAATCATTATTTTATCTTCGCTGTCTAATATATGTTCATTAACGTTACTTGGAGTACATTAGGCAAATACTGTTCAGAAGATAGCAATGATAATATAAGGGAATGTTTGTGGTGTTCATTCACCAGAAATGCTATACGCAATATTTATTTTCAGAATACCTATGTGAAGTGATGCGATGTTTCTGTAATTTTGCATGTGAGAATCGATGCCCAGAGAGACAGTCTTTCATACACTAAAAACCCGACTTCAATCCATCTCAGCCAGATGTGCAAGAGCAACACTTCTGAAAATTAAACTGCAGGTCCTCAGAAAGAGTACCCCAGAAAGGAGGCACAGAATTAAAAGCAGTAAATAAATTAAAAAAAAAAAAAAATCAATGGCAGAGGCAAGAGTAAAACGTGTCTCCAAAGCAGCATTCAACTATTTACATTAAAAGATTAACCCTCCTCTTCCTACAGTCCTCATTATACACCTTCCCAGCTTCCTCAACAAGTGAGGCAGTAATTCTACAGGTGATAGTAACTGCATATAATGAAACAGGTAGAAATTATATAGCAAAAAATAGCATAGATGTGTTTTACAGATAAGTTTTACATTTGGAAGAATTACATACCAGGACTGAAGAGGACGATCGCTTTCAAATATGCATATTCATATCCATCTAGGCAAAGCTTAACCATGCTGTTACAGAACTCTTGCAATTTGAAGATATGCTCCATTACTAATTTTCCTCTGTCTGTTGGCAGCTTATCTAAGTCAACACACACACAAAACATAAAACCCCCAAGTCAACACAGGTGCAAAAAATGTGGTCACGCTGGATTTTTAAATATAATGATTTGTGTTAGATTCATACAGTGGGAAATCTACATCATCTATAAACTCACATACCACGTCTGAATAATCTTGACACAATCAATTATGGACTAGAACGATGTATTTTTTTCCCCCTTTTTTTTTTTCCTTACGTTGTACAATTAAGTGTGTTCCTGCCACTAAAGCTTCCAATAATCAGAGGCAGACTAGAGCTTGAAATGATCAAGGAAGGGAAAGACTACTTATAAGTGCAGAATACACTGCTACTGCAGATCTGTGCTCTACATCTAAGAGTCAGGTGCCATGACGCAGGTTAGTGTACAGTTTCATGGGTTATTTTAGTCAGTCAAAGACCATGCCACTGCTGAAAAAGAAGGTATGCTATATACCTTTCCTGATTTGCATCTAGGGGAATGTGGTTGGCACACAGCTGTTCCCCTTGGATCGGCAATAGCTAAGCGGCCTGAAAATGCCGTTCCCCCCACAATCCATCAAACTGGGGTCCCTGGGCCACACAAACTTGTTATCTCTTGGAGATGCTGCAGCTGGCATACTACACAACTGGAAGACACTGGATATAAATTTCTGATTTGTGCATTCAAACTGAATTCCCAAATTAAATGGCAAAACCACATATTTGTAGTAATGATAAAACCATGATTAATTACTACAATACCCTTCTTGGTGAAGGTGCTTAAAAATTATGTAGAGCAAAGTAAGTTCCCAAATCCCATTTGTATCACTCCTAGAGACATTCACAGATTTATTTGTTAGTATCTTTAGCTGATCCATTACATTTAGTGGTTTAATCATTTGTTCTAGTTTTGTTAATTGTTTTAATTTTGTTATTTATATGAGGATCTTGTGGATATTTTTAAAATGTGAAAACCTCTCAGAAATAATTCTTTAATTCTCTTATCATAAAAAGAGAGGAAAAATGTATAGTCTTGTGGGCTGTTTTTCTACAGCTTTCCAATCTGTTTTTGCATAGCATTAACGACAGTGAATTTTCATCCACATAACAGCAAATAACCCTAAAATCTAGTTAAACCTGAAAATGCTAACATTTTTGTATGTGCATCTACCTTATTAAAAATGTGTTAAGACTATGAACAGATGAAGATACTATTTTGGTTGGTTAGCTTCTAGTGCGGACAACCTTGTGAGCATTCACAAGCACACAAAGAAGATTAGCTAAAAGACTCCGCTACCACTCAGAAGAACATTTCCTTCACTGTAGAGTAAATGAAAGAGGAGGCCAGCTGACATCTCTTTCATTTGAATGAAAAATATGAAAAAGATGCAGGACATAGGATTAATAAGAAACTAAGTATACTTAGTGAAGATCTGTTGAAGACTTGCATGTAGTCTAAAACTAGTATACAGAAGTCAACAAGGCAAGTTATGTAAAGGAAGTATATCACCAAGTTGGCATTCGGCTGCTTTGTGTCACAGCTATGAACAGCAAGGACAGGTGGGTCATTCTTTACTTTATACCCTTGATACAGAGAAATCATATTGACAGTACACTTGGGTTCTTAACATTGATGGTGCCTGAAATATTCCTAATTTCAGCTGACATATATTAACAGAACAGCAGAACACTGTTAGACATTACATAGACACACAATAAAAACAATCCCAGTAAATGCTAACCTACATTAGAGAGATGGCTATTTTTTTTTTTTTTTTAATTTGGGGGTAAGTATTAGCATAGCTGACTTTTGCAAAATTGCTAAAAAATTCCATCTTGTGAACTGTATTTTCTAGTATTATTTCGTTTCAATACTAACCACAAAACTCTATAAACAGTAAATTTTCATTAACAACTGAAGGATAAGTAAAAAGCTTCTGTGCAGTTCAAAACTTAAAAAACATGAAGTAATTCCCCAAGTCTGGCAATGTGCACAGTATACACCTTACCTTGCTGTAAACTGCCATGAAGGTGATTAACAAATGCGGTTAATATAGTTGCCACATTCATAACTTGTGAACATTGTGCAAGACCAAGCGTAAAAAGTTCGTTCCAGCAGGCTTTTACTAATGATATGCTGTTATCCTGTCTATTAAAAAATACAATAATTTCACTTAATAAAACAAGCCATTTGCATTCACATAGTTTTTTAATTTGAAGAACACTTCATAAAACATTAATCTAATTCAACATTGCAACCAGTACCAAAATGAAGCCCTGCATGAAAAGTACTTTTATTTGCATGCTAGGATTAAAATACTTGTTTTAGAATTACTTTTCTAAAGAAGTCATTTTTGTTTTAATGATCTAAAAGGAGATACATTTCTATCACAAAAGCAAGTTGAAGTTACAGTAAATGACAACTGTCTGGGCATATTCCATCATGCTAGTTTTCTTAGGATTTACACTAGTTTTGAATAACATTTACATGCATGGACAAAAAAAAATTGCATTGTTCCTGTATTGTGGATGTAGAATACACTCAAAGATTCTTTTTTTTTTTTTTTTTTTTTTTTTTACTTGAAATTTGCCAGGTTGGTATAATTTCTTAATTAAAAATACATGTGAAATGAAACATGTGAGATCAAGTTCCTGAGCTTCCTGACTGGTATTTTTTGTATCCCCTTCACATTTGGAATAAGGTTTGAAATACAGACTTCAAAGTACAAATACAAGTCATGAGGATTTCTTTGCTGTAAGAATTAGTCCTTAAATTAAGTTTCATGTGTAGTCAATATTTTTTTTCCAAATGCTGAAGCTTAAAATTAGGTATATCAATCCTTATTCAGGCACTTCCGTATTGGTAACCTAACCTTCAGTATTGCCAAGCATCTCTAACTTGTAGAGCTTAACAAGAGCTCAGTACCTTAAAAAGGAAATCCTACCAGTGAGGAGTCAAATTCAGGTACCATGTTTCACAGTTTTAGCCAGTAAATATAAATAATGGAAATTTAAAAGAAGCACAAGACCTATCAAAGAAGAAAAGCATATTAAAGCTAGGATTTCAACTACAAAAATACAATGGAATGGATTTTTGCAAGAACGCTGATGTAATCTTCAAGAATATTTCTGATGATTTACTGCAATACTAATATGCCAAATGACAAGATTAACGTAGACTTGTCCTGTACTGGATTACAGAGAGCTTACCTAGGGCAATATTTTTTACTATGATCCAGTTTTTGTTATAGTAGACATGATACTGTACATGCAGCTTGTACACATATTAGTCACATCCCCATTCATCTCCTGTCAAAGGGACTATGCTGAGGAACAGTGAAAATAGGGTGTACTGCCTACTCAGCTAGTACGTATGTAGATAAATGTATCATCTAGAGCAACTTTATTGCTGATCAAACTCAAGCAGCCTCAAAAAACTAAGAGGCTGTAACCAGCTTGATGAATGTTTCAGTAAGAATCTCTTTTGCCTACAAAGAGCCTCGTGCAGGAAGATGAACTAAGTAATAACTTGGTATCATTAACTAAATCAGTATGCCAAAGCCAACTGTCTTCCTGAGACTAAGGAAAACATTGCCTGAGGAGGGAACCACCTGGATACAATTATCTACCTTCCTTACAAAACCATTACTATGGTTTTGTTTTGGCTCGTCAGCTCCTCTCAATTACTAGTACCATGAATTTCTTTTCATTTTGAAAGTGAAATGAGTCACCCTTCTAAAAGTCAATATTATAGTACATAATGTGCTCAAACTAAAAAAGCTGCATTCATTTCAAATAAATCTCCACTTGAAAAAAGTTAGTATTTTAAGCTCTTCAAAAGGAAAACTGAGTATTTATGTTAAATGGTGTTTAAATACACTGTTGCCCATGATCTTGACTGAGACTGTAAATGCTAACATAGGTGAATATTAACACTATTAAGACAGCCTACTCCTCCATTTTTTTATTCAAACAGAAAAATATATTGGGAAGTAACATATTAAAAAAAATGCAGATCAGATTTTCTATAAGCATTTCTTGTGAAATCTTTTTGGAGAGACAGATCTTCTGTACAACATTTTATTTTTAAAAAGCAATTCCCATTTGTTGTTATAACACTAATTTGCAGTGTCTCTCTGTTACAAAAACCTTTTAAAAATGTAATATGATATAACATACTATGTTAACTTGCTACATATTTCGAAATTCTTCAGGGCAACAATTTCTACTAAATTAAAACATCATATTTACCTGATTTTTTACCCTTGCTACTGTTTAACTTCATAGAATTTTACTTTTTCCTTCTCCAAAACACAGGCTTTGATTACACACAGTATAGTATCTTTCCCTAAAACAATGTAGAATCATTTGGCTTAAGCACCTGAGTAAATGCAAATGGTAATCACAGATCATCCTGCTTTTGACAGCCTTCCTGGAAAAGGGGACAATCCCTCATTTTAAAAAGGCATTCTCTTTGCTGCCACAGTCATACACTATTTCGATATTGATTTAAAGAAAAACACTGTAGATGAGAAAGACAAACATGATTTATACTCCATTTGTGTCAGAACTGATAACAGTATTTGATGTGTCTTCATAAAACTACTTCTGAAAATAACGTAAGTCACTTTTCCCTATGCTGTTTTGAGATGTTTTCTCATGATGATTGGCAATGTACTACTACATTTAGCTTACGAATTTTAAGCGATACACTGAATTCTGCTGGAAAAGCAGGATGTTATACGAACTGTAAAAAGAATAACAAGAATTACTTTCTGGTTACAGCAACCATTTGTTTTTGGAAAATCCCCTGAAATTAAACAACTTCATCCTGAATGCTTGCTGAATCTAGCTAACCATTTTCTTCATGTAGGTTATTAAAGGCAAAATTATTACTGCTGATTCACCTATAAAGATAACAATATTTGGGGATCCAAAGAAAAGCTTCTTTTTGGTGACTGCCTGATAAGCATCTTCGTTCGGGAGGTAGCTATTAAAAAATGATAGGAAGTCCTATTTACTAAAAGTTTATTAAAGAAGTAGCAGTGTGCAGGCATTTGATTGTTATAAATCTACTCCTTTTTCCTTCAAAACCCAAGCAAAGTACCTGAATTGGACTGAAATTGGGAGTAGTTTTGATTCAGAAAATTTACCTTCAGGATGAAGATCTATAAAACAGTTTTAATAAATAGATTTCTATTTTAAAATGTCCCTGAAGAAGACAGTGAAGATAAAAAATGTAAAAGTGCGTATTCACAACATGAGTGAATAGAGTAACTGAACACTTACCCTAAAGCTTGGAAAGATGGAATGGAACGTGCCCAGTGCATGGACAAGAAAAGCAACCTGGAGGCAGACTCGCAGATATAGTGAACATTAAGATATTCAGGCATAGGAGAAGGCATGGTGAGCTGGCAACCGAAAAAAAAAAAAAAAAGGAAAAAAAAAAAACAGTGCAAGTCAGTTATTTTACTTTCTTCATAAAAAACATGGTAAGAAAAAAATCAGTCTTAGAGTTTCTTTTAAGTGAAAGAGTAAAATTGTTTTTTAAATAAACATGAGATAATCCTGAAATAAAATCGAATGACTGCCTTTTTCATTATTAGCCACACTGTTATACCCTAATAATACAAAGCAACAAAAAAAAGCAAAAATTTGGAATCTTTGTCTTCGGTAAATATTCACATCTGGGACACCTGGAGATGGAAAATCTCAAGTAAAACTCAACATTTGAGATACTCTCAAAGAATAAAAGTTTTAGAAGAATCATTATAATTAGAATGAAGTTGCTTACATTTATATATAGACAAATACATAAAAAATACAAACACAGAGGCATCACTACTTTCTAAAGCTTCCCCCAAAAGGAGTAGAAGTGGCCTGAAAAATTAGAGGAGTTACCACAATTCCTGGGGAGGGCGTGTGTGAATACTATTTCACAAAACATCTATTTTTGTACTTTTAGTTAATACTTTACAAATAAATACATCAAAAATCTTTTGATGTCTGAGTAAAATACCTAATATACAGTTGCTCCCAAGTCCTAAAAATATAATCAATACACATCAGAAAGACCAGCTCTACCTTTCACAACATATGTGAGTAAAACCAGTGGCATTACCTACATATGTGAAGAAAGTGGGACTTGACTCAAAACTGCTAAATACAGTGTTGTACTTTTATCTTCAGAAATTAAAACTTCTTAATATAACAGTGTGGCTAACGCAATTTAAAAAAAACCAACTGACATTTGCATTAGAGAGATGTTTGTCTGAGTCATCACAACACGTGCTGATAAGACGGTGGTGTGGTTTAACCCCAGCTGGCAACTAAGCACCACACAGCGGGATGGGGGCAGAGAATCAGAAGGGCAGAAGTGAGAAAACTCATGGGTTGAAATAGATACAGTTTAATAATTGAAATAAAATATAATAACAACAACAACAATAGTAACAGCAATGAAAGGAAAATAATAAAAAATATTGAAGATTTAAAAATAACAAAGAGAGAGAAATGAAACCCAGGAGAGACAAGTGATGTAAAGGAAAACAATTACTAACCACCAACCAACTGATGCCCAGCCAGTCCCCGAGCAGTGCCCCCCCCCCCCCCCCAATCTCCCCTCTAGTTTTACTGCTGAGCATGACGTCATATGGTGTGGGATATCCCTTTGGTCAGGTGGGGTCAGCTGTCCCGGCTGTGTCCCCTCCCAACTTCTTGTGCCCCCCCAGCCTCCTCGCTGGTGGGGTGGGGTGAGAAGCAGAAAAGGCCTTGACTCTGTGTGAGCACTGCTCAGCAGGAACGAAAACACCCCTGTGTTATCAACCCCGTTTTCGGCACAAATCCGAAACAGTCCCATACCAGCTACTAGGAAGAAAATTAACTCTATCCCAGCCAAAACCAGCACAGAGGGGCAAAGTTCTATAAAATGCCTGGTACTGAAGAAGTTTTCAGATGAGCAAGCTTTTTGATTTGTCCATGAATAATAAGATGAAAAAAAATGGATAGAAGAATTTCTGCAGGCTCGTAAAATGAGAAATAAAGCCAGAAAATAAATGGCTCACTAAAAAAGAAACCCTCTTTTCCCTTAATGATTAAAGTCCATTAATGCCATAGTAAAATAGGGTATATACACAAAGGAGAAACTCACAAATACACTTAAGAGTTTCAAAATCCAGTTGCAGATTGCATCAGATCCACCTGTTAACAAGCGAGAAGAATATGGATGCTGACTCTCTGCTTCGTGTGGCTCTTATCTATGTAAATCCTTTTGCATGGATTACCTAGTATTTTTAAGGTAAGAAGCTATAAAATAAACAGTGCAGCTAAACCACTGAAGAGAGCTGTATGTTTTCCCAAACAAATAGTTAACCAGTGAACAAAAGCAGTGCATTCATCAGAAATGAATACCAATACCTGAACAAATAGTTACTCTTCTATGAAATTCAAAATAAGATTTAATCAGATCATCGTTTTACATTACTATGTTAAAATGGTTATAAATAGCCAACAGTAAAAAAGTATTAAGTACCCTGAATGCTACATGAGCATCACTGAGTAGTGGCCCCTCTATTTCAACAATATTCGTGCTTGTTTCTCCACCGATCAGCTGTACGCTGGCTTCAATACTTTCCGAGTTCTGGCACGCTGCACTCTCTCCTGGATTTAATGCTTTTGCAAGAGTATCAAATGCTCTGTAAGATCACAACAAACAAGCAAACAAAAAAGAAAAGAAAATTTCATTTTAGAGACTGTTTCAATTTACGAGGAACCTCCACGTCTGAAATCTGTATTTACACGTCTGTTTCAACTAACCAGATTCGGAAAAGCCAGTAGCATGCTTTTCCTGACACTCCACTGAACAAAATCCCTGAAAACTCCAACTTACAGTGGCTCTGAAACAAAAATTAGCAGCAGATCCTGTTCACACTAGTTGCCAACAAATTCACAGTTTTGACATATTGATTGTGCTGCTAAGTCACAGTTTGCCTTTCAAGATCTCTTTAGTGATGTTTACTGAGAGTGCTGGCATGAGCGTTTTGAGGACATGATCATCAGACTCCTGTTAAAGCAACTTAATGCACGTATAAATTTTACAGATTTTTGCTGCTATGAAGCACAAACAGAATAATTTTTTTTTTTTTTTAAGTAATGAGTTGTGGTTAGGTTATTCAACTTAATTTGAAAAGACTGTTTCAAAGTACGTAAGAGAAAGCACTCTCATGCTTTCAATACCATCCTTAGTACCCTTTGATGTGGGGCGGTGACTCCTGTCACATGCACCAACGTTACAGGGGAGATGTCAGGACAAGCACAGATATATTACTCATTACTTTGATGCTTGATAACAGATCTGTTGTTTTTCTGTTCACGAATATACCTGAGAACCAACTGATATATCTTCAATCAAAAATATACAGACTTGATCACTGCCCACAGACAGACAAGATACCCTGAGAGCAGTATCATTTATATACAGTGTTGCATGAAAAACTTATGCACAGAGGTCTGAAAACTTTACAAAAGCTGATTGCTTTACAAAAGCTTGTATGTAGAGCTGATTCTCCATTTATAGAGGCATGTTTATTACCACAGAATCTAAAATCACTGATTTAATGCCAAAGTCTGGAGCAGAACTTTGCCACCTTCTCTTCCCCCACACTCCCTAGCTATCTAAATTCATTAACACGCTAAAAAAAAATCTGCATGTTTACTATGTTTGACATAATCATTTACAACCAAACGAAACATCGCAACAAAAGAGCTGCTGACACCGCCTCAGGCTTGAGATGGTAAATGAACTAATTTTTGGTTCTACACTAGCCTATACACCTTGATGTGTTCACATGAGGGTGACTGGGGCACGCACAAGTGGACTAAACAGATATAAGTGGACTACAGAGATATACCTGGGACGTCTTCTGTCTCCAGTATACGGAAAGTAGGCATGAAGGGAATGCATTCATGGGTAAGCTCTAGAAGTTATCTTATTGGACTCCTGCTAGGAGATCCAAGTTTCGTGTCCTGTGTGGCTCACTCTTGGCAGCCTTAGGTAGAATGGGCAAACCCGGCAGCTCAGTGGCAGCTGCTTCTTAGGAAAACCAGCATCTCTGCAGGGCTCTTCATGCAAAAGGGACAGAAGTGTAAGAGAGGAACAAGATCTCTCCTTTCCCTAAAAAGTAAATGTCATATGCATCTGCCATGATCCTGTATTCTAGTACAGGCTGAAGAGTCCTTTTTAAATAGGGTGGGCAGGTATACCAGCTAACTGTGTCTGCCCATGATACTTTTTTTCCAACTTATTCTTGAATGTTTGCTTTCAAAGAAATCTTCTCCCTCCTATCTCATAAACTGGCAGTAGTAAGCCAGCAGAAGTCAGTCAAAGCTTTGCTTCCTCGTGGCTCAGCATTGTGGGTCCTTTTCATACATGAAGCCCCAACGTGAGCAATGATTGCAAGGTAAAACACCAAGGAAAAGAGAATCTAGAACAAAGCTTGCCTGGAAGCTACAAAAACATAGCCCACAAAGTGAGAAAAAAAGGTATAATCAACATTAAAATACATGGTATTGATATCCTTTGCTAGAAACAACTTTCGTTCTCTTTTTGTCAGGCTCAGTCACTACCAGATATATAGGACTGCTGATAAACTGTAAAAAATGAACATAGATAATGAAGCCATTAGAGGAGAAGGCATATAACAGTACAATATAAAAGCAGCGGAATGCTAGCAGCAAAGTTGTACACTAAATTTGTGTCAGCAAAAGTGAAAGCTTAACTACCGTAGCTGCAAGCAATGGAATATAATAAAATACATGAAAACCACGCATGGATAAAACTTGCTTCCCGAAATCCCTTAAACTCCTTTTCTTCAGTAAACATCTGCGTCTGTTAGAGCAAGCTGGCATAAGGCCTGGCAAGGAATCAAAGATTTAGATAAAAACTTTAGTTTCTGCTTGGGTAACAACTTCCCTTTCACAGGAATATTTAACTTGAACCTGCTCACTGGAAATCTATTAGCTAACCTACTGGACAAGCGTACGCATTAAACTGAGTCAGAGCTCTTTCAAGCTCTCTGGCTGAGAGAACTTGATGCCTTTTCATAAGCACATTTTTAAAACTGAACAGAAACACTGAAGATGGCAAAAGCAAGCATCTGAAAGTGCCAGGAAATAAAGAAATGAAAGATTACCACATCTATCTGAACAGCCATAGTATTGATTCAAGTTTATCAGCACGTACAACAATACCATTTACACAGCATATTCTCCTATTCTTTACCAAGGAGGACATAGCAAAGGCCCAAATCAGCACCTATATAAAGTCACACTGACTTTCAAAGCAGCGTATGAAGAAAGGAGCAGAACAAGTGCATTCTGCTTGCAATTATACAAAGCAGTGGAGACCATAGGGGAAATCCTGTATTTCAGTCAGTACAAACTACTTCACTATATACCAATCTTTTTTCCTTGATGGATTTACTCGACATAGACATTTTCAAAACAGCATGTACAATGTAGATGGTGTGTAAAGGAGTATTGCTGGGACAGGTGTCAGAAGCTTGCATGAAATGACAACCAAGGAAGAACACGATTGTGATTGACGGAATAACTGAGTATGTACTACACAGAACGTCTTACACATATGCTCACCAAAATGGCTCAATTAGAACCAGTGCAAGACACAAGTTTGTAAGATATTCAATGAATGTATTTGTATTGATGGTGAGAATTCTGTGACTTCTGTGTAGAAAGAAAATGCTTTTCAAGCTTTTAAGGCGATTAATAGTTACAGGATTAAACTACTTTGACAAATGAGATCTCTAAGAAACAGTTTTCCAGGGTGATACAAAGTACTAAGACTATAATACAAGATCTAACACATTATTAAGGCCAACCAAAAGGTAAGAAAATCATGAAATGTAAAAAAACCATTTACATTGCAATTCATTTAAAGTACAAACAACAAAAAGTATTTATTTCTCAAATAGAACTTCCTTATGATTTCACTTGGAAGAATCTTACAAGATTTATGTTCTACGTGAGCTTAGGCTGTTATTACTATTATTTTTAACACAGATAAATTTCCTAAACTGTGCTGATTTAATTAATGGTCTGAATAGACAGAGACCTTCTCGAAAAGAATAGTATTTTCAAGTGTAACATGCCTTACCTTGTAACATCACTACTAGCTTGTTCTTCTTGCTGGAGTTCAGATAATGATGCATCTCCATTACTTAAACTCTCAATCATAGATAGCTCTGTATTGCTTTGTGACATGTCTTTGCATTTACTGAGATTTGCTAATGAAGTCACCACGTTTGCCAGTGTACTTAAATCTCCCTGACATGCTTCAACCTAAGGGAAAAGTATAGCTCTTAATTCTCTCATATTGGCAGCAGTTAACTTGCAATAGAAGAATCTAACTTTTACATAAATGAAGAATTGAGCATGTGAATAGATCTGTTAAGAAAATTATTGTTTTCAGTAAATGGGTAATCATAATGCAGCAATTAGACACTGCACGGCTTCTAAAATATGAAATATTTAGACGTTTACTTTTACAAGTAATAGCTATCTATTTCTTTCAAAAAGAATGCTACAGGTGGTAAGCAAGTGCAGAAAGAGAATTTATCATCTCCACTCACCAGTCAGTCACCAGGACTATACGACTGCACTAGATTATATTTTTAGCACCTTCCTTCCTTCCTCGTGTAAATGAGTCAGTAGTGATAGGATAGGAGAATGTTTGAAAAGAAGGAATGGATAAAAAGTCACCTTTAAAAGCAAGCAGAAAAAGAACTCTGCTGCAGCCTTTTTGGTTTTTATGTCTTTATTTAACTGCAAAGGAACAAGGTGATAACAGTACTGACCAGCCACTCGGAGAGGCAGTAAGACATGTTTCCCACCCTGCCCCACCAAAAAAAATTAATAAGGAAAGTGGATGATTACAGGAAAGTGTGCTGCTGCTAACACAAGCATGCTACATGTCATTTAGCTTGCTTTGTCATACTCTACAGACAGAGCCAGAAAAGTGAATAAATAACTTTTGATGGGGCCCTTTGCAGACAGCAAGCAAGGCAAAATGCATGAAAACAGTACGAGGTAATTTAACAACAGCTAGAAAAACACAAAAGCTTCCTACTGTGCGTGTGTAGGGAAGTCTCCACATGGCTTTAGTGGATTGGTAAGTGTAACATAAACGGACACAAAGGAAAACCAGCTCAGAAATAAGATTGTTGCTGAGATAGCTCTTATAAGCTTTGCAAAAAAATTAGTGATTCAGGGGAAAAATACCTAACAGTATTTATGAAATGCACTGCAATAATGCCCTGTGAGGTTTTGCAAACATCTCACTTTGTTGGTACAAAAGAAATATCCAAGTGTCAGGATTGACCAATACAAAGAAAAACAAGGCAGCCCTTAAAGCTCTCTAAAAATGTGGAGGAAGGCATTTACTTTGTAGAGTTTTTAGCATTTTTACTATGCAAGGCTAAAACCATTCTTGTGAAGAGAAGGCACCTGCAACACTGGCTAATGTAAAGGAGTGTTTTAAAAATGAATTTAACAAAACACAGGTACAACAAAACAGAACACCCTTCCCTCCCTAGATACACAACTACAGCAATTGGCTCTACTTAATGTATCAGTCATATCATCATATACCTTATCTGGAGTCATCAGCACAGTAGGCTCACTTTTTATTGCAGACTGATGGATGTTAACAAACATTCCTGATTCCAGCAGACCTGTTGATCTGACACAAAACAGCACACATTTTAATTTTGATGAACTTCAAAATTAATTTCTCCTGATTCAAGGAACAGAGATAGCTGCTTCTGAGTAGAATTTACATACCTTGCTGTTTCATTGTCTGTTACAAAAGTTGGAGTTGCAGCTAATGGACTACGAAGATCTTTCCGAATGTAGATTTTTTCTGTAGAAGCTGCACAGTTCGAAGATTTTTCTCTTGACACTTCAATAGGTTTCCTCTCACACTGCACAGCTAACAAAACAATATGCAACTATTAAGTTACATCCCAAATGACAGACTAAGAATCCTTTTTTTCCCTCTACTTAATCTGGAATTTTAAATAATGATTTTGAAAATAACTAAAAAAAAAAAAAAAAAAAAAAAAAAGAACATCCTATAACCAATAAGCTAACAACTTGGGTAAAAACCAACAAACCAATTTGATTTGTTCTTAATGAAAGGATGTAGTAGCCAAAGTCTGAGACCAAACATATAGACACTAAATTTTTCAAGTTACACTAAAGGGAAAAATCACCTTATACCTTATGTTTAATTTGGATCTTTAAGTGGAGGCTTATGGCTTCTCCTTCTCCCAATTTCACTATCCCACACTCTCAGTTCATTCGTGAAGGACTCATGGTACCTTTTTCCACAGACTGTGGGTCTGGGTTGAACCCACATAACGTTATGCACTTAAAGAAGCTTCTCAAGTTAGGACCTTAGACAATATAGAGGGAAAGGGACATTCACAAAGTTCAGTTCAGACCATTTAAGATCTGGGCAACATCCTGACCCAGAGTCGCTGACTTCAGAGAAGCAGCAGATTTTTAATTTGAATAGCTCAACACAACTAGGTGAAATGAATCTGGGCTTTAGTCTACAGATACACCACCTTGCTTTGGATGGATTAGAGAACATTAAAATGAAACTTACAGTATTATACCCTATGGGGAACTCTCTAGCTCTACAGAATAAAGCCAAAAGAAACCAGTTTACAGTTTGATTTTAAAAGTTTAAAAGGAAAATTTAATTTCTGGAAAAATAACATAACAGTAACATAACATTGCTACTGTAAAACTTAATTAATAAAAGGTATTTACAAAGTACAAATCTTTTAAAAATATGCAGTAAGTTGTTCTTCCACAATTTTGAAGTGGTGCAAGTCATTTTATAGATTGGAATAAGATCCTGGAAGAGAGTCACAAACCAGGCCTATATGTAATTTAAAATATGTATCAATTCACCAGCCTGATAAGCACTGGCTACTGGCTAGCAGAGCCTCTTCAATATTGTACTCCACAAAGGAACTGTTTCAGCCTGTAAAGAGAATCCCTAATGTTCATTATTTTAAACCACAAACGTAAACAGGAAAAAAACAATTTTTTTCTTCAATTATGCAGTTTTGGAAAATGTGTAACTAAAAAAAAAAAAGTTTTCAAGTTAGTAGTAGACTGTGATGCTATTCAAATTTTTACACTGATAAGTATCATAAAACCAAATGTCATAATATCATCAAGTATTGACAATGCCATTAAAGCTAGCCCGTAACCCACGAATGGTGCTTTGAAAGGGTGGGAGATGGAGGCAGAAGTCTTTTATCTGCCTTTGCTAAGCTAACCCTGTGCTCGCTAGCTGGATCTTAGTTTGCTGAGAAAGGGCCAAGACTTCTTCAAGGGACAAACAGCCCTGCTGAGGGAGCTACAGTACAAGGCAGTGCTGAGCTTTCTTTCCTCTCCCCACTCCACCGAGGAATGAGACTTCTTATCTCCAAACAATCCTCGCCTCTGCTCAGCATTCCCCCACAACCCAGAGATCCTTTTCCTGCCTTCTGACCCCCAACCCCAGTGATTTTGTTCTGCTTGAAAAGTCTTCCATGGAGGGGCAAAGTACTGCCAGCTGAACTAAGGGGTAAAGGAGTAAAGATCCACTTTCACTGCCCCAGCTTTTCCTCCCTTTCTGAATTAATTTCCTCTGTGCTGGAAAATTGTTACTGGTTTCTGCTGACAGAAGCATGGCTGTAAGGAGGGGAATGTCCACAGAGGTTCAAGAGGGTCAGCAAATTAGAGATGGATGGCAGAGAGCAGAGCACAAGACTAATACTATGCGTATAGCAACAGCATGGCAGTATTGGGGCTGAAGAATTCATCTATTGCTTGATTTTTCTGCGTATTTAGTATTCTGATGCTGCTATGGTATTACAGTATCACTACACCCAATGTATGGAAATGTAAAAAGGAACTTGAAATCTACAGGAATCAGTAAGAACTGATCTCTAGAGCACTATGGATCTCTGCATTGTGAATAACTGTCTCTGCAGAGATTTGCCAAGAGTGAACAGCAAGTGCCAGCAACCTCAGTTGTGGAAAAAGTGCCAAGAAGGTAGAAGAATTTGAAATGCTCAGTATACATTTACACATAGAAAAATTGAACTGCATATATAAAAACCAAACATGAAGACATGCTTGACATTCGCCACCTAAGAATAACAATTCATTCACTTTTACCACATGCAATATACTTATTAAGTTTGTCACACAATATGTATGCTTGAAAACATTTCAGACATCTGATACCCCAAACTTGCACAATTCTTTAAAGGAAAAAGATATCATGATTTAAAAATATAAAATCAAAGTAACAATTTGTATTAATACAAAGCATATCTGTTGTAGCACAAACTTTAACATAGCTGCCAGCTAAAATAATTTACACTTATTCAGACTTACAATCTTGTTTCATCCCAAACGCAATGCATCTCTGCAGCCTACAGTACTGACATCGATTCCGGTGGTGTTTGTTAATGACACAGTCTTTTGTTCCTCTGCACGAATAAACTAAATTCTTCCGTATACTCCTTTTAAAGAATCCTTTGCATCCTTCACAAGTTACTGCTCCATAGTGACGCCCTAGTTACAGAACAAAATAAATCATGACATTAATTTTACACTGTAACATTATTTTTTTTAGAGTTTGTATTTATTAAAACCAAAATATTTGCTATTTTACCCAGAAAAAGAACACATTTTTCCCCCATAGTTTACAGATCTTAAAACATATCATGGCTATAAAACAACATAAAAAAGCAAGTGAACCATTTTTCTAGTTCAAAGCACTTAAACAGGACAGATTTTACAAATAGGCAAGTTGCTTATTAAATTCTCGCTGGATCTGTTGACAGCAGTGTTAAAAAAAAGCTAAGAAAACAGGTTAGCAAGAACATAGAAGAAACTCTTCTAATTTATACATTCTTTAGCAATTTTTTAAAAACATCCCTACAGTCCAGCCCTGTTATTGCTCATTACAAATTCAGCTACCGAAATCGTATGCATTAAATCTAATGGAACCAAGGAAAGTGCAAACATGGCATTTGACAGCAGTAGGTAATCACTTCAAAGCTTTACTTTCACCTTTCATTTTCCTAACAGGGTAACAGTATATCCTTAAGTTCTTTCAGTAAAAGTTCAATGAGAGAATAATGTAAAATAGCTAAATAATTTTTCTAAAAAATCAGTTCCTATGTGAATTTTCTAATATATAATACTAACATATAAAAATTTCTAGGATTGACTACAGAAAAGAGTCAAGTTTAAAAATTATTTTTCAGAAGTAAATTGTTTTGATTCTGCTATAGCACAAAATACTAAAATATTACTAAAAAGTACTGGTTTTGATTAAGGCATGCTTGGCAATTCCAATGACTTTAATTCCATGATCCTGAAGAAAAAAAAATTCTAAAACCGAAGATCACTGACAAACACTCAAAATACATAGTGTGGAGGCACCAAGGCTGCTCTTTGAACTAAGTAGGGCATATTACCAAAATAAATCTCAAATATGAACTAATGTAAGGGAAAATATATTTTTAGATTCTTTCCTCACTCCTCACAAACTTTTTTTTAGATACATTAATCTGGCCTGCCTGAAGTTTCTAGAAATTGATAGGTTTTCTAGATTCCTTTATCACAACCATTTTACCAGACTACTAAAATGTGGAATTTATGAAAATTTATTTTATATTAAAAGAATATCACTAAGAGTAACAATTTAAAAGCTGCTGAATTGTGAATACTTCATTTCCATCCTGCAAAGTGCCTGGGCTGCTTCTTTACCTACTCTTTGATGTAGCTTCTTGGACTTCAGCTTGGAGGTGACTGCAAAGGAGTCTGCATGACACTGCTTGTCACACGGGAGGCTCCCCAGAACCTGCAGCTGCTCAGGCAAACATGGCACTCTCCCCAAATTCACTACCAGTGCTTGACAACCCTGGGCCAGGACAGGAGGAATATCTCCTGGGATCTCCAGCCTCTCAAGGAATACTCCAGCCCTCCACCGCAGAGCCAAAGGACTCTTGCCAATTGGAACAGACTAACCAGATCCTTGCCTTATGTTTGGCAGAAATTTCCTTTGAGATGGGTGAAATCTGACATGTATTTAGAGATCTAGGAACTAAACTTTTTATTCTAAACTTTGCTGCAGTAGAAAATTTTCAATTGGTTTTATTTTCTAGGCAGTTTGTTCTACATCCTACTACTTCTCATGATGATATCCTAACATTAACTGCTTCTTCCCCCGGCCCCCCATTTTTATACGCTTTATTTCTATTGCTTCCCAAAAGGAGCGTTTAACTGCAGCTGTCCTATTTTGATATTACTGGAGGTCCATCACACAGACTTCACTCTGACAAACCATAAGAATTTTCTGATCGAGCAACCATGTCCCTACATAATCTAATTTTAGCTAAGTAAAGAGCAGAGTTAAATGTCTCATCTCTCTTCCACCCTGTTATCTTCTGTACCAAAGAAAGTGCAAAGAAAAAGGAGCTTTCAGCTAAACCATGCTGAGGAACAGCTCTTGTAGTTCTCTTTCTCTCTCTCTCGTCTTTTTTATTTAAAAAAAAAAAAAAAAAAAGACACCCTCTCAGTAATTCCACCTCTGGCTGATCTGGAACACCTGGTGGCAGGCACACATGCAAAGGGAATGTGGGAGACAGTTCTCCAGCACACTGCTCCTGCTATTCTTCTTTCCAGTCTCTTAATATCATTAAACAAAATTAAGTGCACGAAATGTATTGCTTTTCTTACCTTAGCACTCTACTTTGGTGGCAGTATATGAATATATGATTCTTAAGCTTATTTTTTACTGGAACTATAATGCACTTTTACAATTTTAGCAACGGTTCTTCAAATAACTGTCCTGCAGGAGTTAATTTTTATATATATATATATATATGGATATATATTTTTATATATATATATCCCTCGCCTACTGGTTTCATATTTAAAATAATGAACAGGTTTTTCATATATTTTAAGAGAACCTGTCAACAATAACAAAGTTCACCACACAGCCTTATTTTAAGGAGGAAAAAACTCTCAACATTGTCGCCTAAGTAATTTTATCAGCTGAATTTTTATAACAGAAAATAAAATTTATCAGCCTAAGAAAAAAAGGCAAAAATTATCTGGTAGAAAACATTAAATTTATAATGTAAACCAACAATAAATAAGTCCACCCACGGACACTAGAGTAACATTTAGTGTAATTCTCCACTGAAAGAGTAGTGTATCCTTTCTGTTTGTGCACGTGTGTGTGTGTATATATACACATATACACACACACATGTATATGCATGCAAACTGTTATGTAGCTTCAGAAGAATTTTAAACTGCTTTTATAAAATTGCACCACCTTAAAAAGAAAAAAAAGAAAGAAAAAAGTAAATACCTGATGCCTTGTCGCCACACACAACACACAGATCAAACACTTTATTTAGGCCCTGTTCATTGGGAGAGTTGTCTGTTAAAATCTGGAAGAAAGTGTGAAAGAATTTAATTTTTCTTTTTCTTACCATCAAGAAAGATTAAAATAAATCTCATGCTTGTGGTCTTCCTCTAAGACAGGGGATGAAAATACAAAGTATGAGGTTTTCTTGACTACATTTTACAGTCTCCATAGACACGAAGGATCTACCTGCCATGCCATTGAGCTCCTTTTCAGGATGGAACAGTTTTACTTGTAATATTTCTGAAAAGATTCCAAGATTTCATTTATCTAAATACTACCTCTGCAGAACGGACTGACATTTTGAAAAACATTTAGCATCTGCATACTCTTACCTTTTGTTCAATTTTGTATTTATCCTAATGACTTGTTCATAGTACAAAAGAGACTGCAGCATTAAACAGATGGAACAAAAAAAAATCCCTTGTACTATATCTACATTCAGATTTATTAACTCATATTTTTATAATACACATAAATGGTGGACCAATAGAAAACATACTCTGGACACTATCATTAACTATCAAATGGTATATATAGTTTGGCTCTCAGTAACAGTTTGACATTATTACAGTATTCTTGCCTTGTCTCATTCATTTATCTCTGGTACCTGTAAACTTCATTAAGCACATAATATTAGAACCCCAGCACTAAAGGGTAGGCGCCTTCCATTTGATCTTTAAAACCTCTATCCCACTGCAACATAAATAAAGCACAGCAAAAAATTTTAAAAAGGAACACACATGATCACAAGTAACAACCAAGCATCATCTTGACAATAACATAAAGCGGAAAAGAAAAAATTCTTCTTCCCGTTAAAAAGAGATTATAATTCAGAAGTTTTAAGAGTTTCTAACTTCTGCTGTGTCTTAATGGGAAGTCAGACTCTCTCATTCTTGCTTTGTGTATTCAAAACAGGACCTCTGATAAAAAGAAAGATAACTCACTGAAAGAGAAACTACCCTATCTTCTATAGAGAAAATTAAGAAATCTCTCTTTTTTGAACGTTTGGAAGATAGTATAGATGACATATGCGGGAACATTTAACAAGCGTATTTCTTTCTAGTTAGCCTTTGTTAACAATGCTGTCTCAGAGATTCATCTATTAAGTTTTCTTTTAATATAACATCTTTTTAAGAAAAATAATATTGATGAGTTAAAAGAACTTTAACCTTTCATTCCTTCCTAATTTCCATTATTAACATTATGTATTTTCATGATATTACAGAAAATATATATAAACAAATTCTAAGTCCTTCCATAAATGAAATCTGCACTGAAATGGGAAGTTCCACTTAAGGAAGGACTACAGAATTTGGCCCATGAGGAGATAAAACTCCAAGAACTCATCAACTGACCTTGAACATGAAGAATAAAAATTGATTATGAAGATGAAGAAGAATCACTGAAGGTGAAACAGACGATGGGAAAAAGGGCCTTGCCAAATGAGTCAATGTAAAGATCAGATGCAATAAAGGAGAGGTTTTTTGCAGAGCAAATGAATGGGCATTTCAAGTGAAGGCTACAGAAGAACAACAAAACAGGCGAAATTGGAGATGAAAAAGATCATTTAGGGGAGAAAACATGAAAGATCCCAAAGAGGATGCAGTTGAACAACAAATGAATGGTACTCTGTATTGCACCAACTTCAAGTGGGGAAAAAAAAAATGTCTACCCGTACATATTAACTGACAACATAAAAACCTAACTAAAGTGACAGAATACTCCACTGTCTCTCAAACTAACTTATTTTGCCCAAACTGTACAACCAGAACTGGAGCTTTTAATTTTTTATCCAGTCTTTCCCTATACCTGAATTTTGCTCTTTAAACCAGCGTGGCACACTTCTCATCTGCTTTATACTTTTGTTGAGGTTTACTTAAAATACAAAATGTATGATACCACTAAACATGCTTAAATGTGTCTCAATAGGATTGACTTCTGTTACTGCTCCCCTATTCATAGCAATCAAATTCTTTGGAGCAAGGGCCTTGGATGTCCATTTGCAAAGATTTGTGAGTTTCAAAAAAATTATGCCATATACAATATAGAGATACGTTTCAAGCTTGCACAACATGTGGGTAGTGAATCAGAGTAGTGGACTGGCTCCTAGCAGAGCACAAACTAAGATCAGGGGTCTTCGGTTAGGGAAAGAGATTACTTGGAAGAGGATATGATAGTGACTTATAAAAACAAGAGAATCCTTTATCGCTCTTTCTTATAATGCAAGAGGCACCTAATTAAATATTTCTCTCAGAGATTGAATTAACAAAAGTATTCTTTGCACAACATACAATTATACTATGGGATATTATACAGACCAAAGCATATATGGTCCATATAAATAACAAAAAAGGTTATTAAACTTTAGTGGCAGCTATCAAACGTGATGGTCTCACTGCAATCTCCAAATCAGGAGGTTGCTCTAAACCATCAACTCATGGAAGTGAAAGGATATAGTCAGAAGGATCATTATTTACTTGTCCAATTTTTAATATCTTTCCTTAAGCACTTGTTTCTGGCCATTGTTGAAGTTTAAGATACTAAGTGGACTGTAGCTGTCCTAATGTTGCCTGGCCTACCACACTGATGTACTTTAACAGCAGCATAAATGTACGTGGGTAAACAATATGCAATAACTACACTTCAGCTGGAGTGTAGTAATCTCCTACTTCATGCTGAAGGAGCTCACATCTCCCAGGTCTTCTGTGCATGTTCTTCATGCTTTTCACACCAGTGCCATGCCATCCTTACCATGTGAGGATATGGGGCAGAAAGCTTGGAAGTTGGAGGGTGAGGACTCCTACACAATGTGTGTGGAAGTAAGGTGCACTGGAGACCAGCGTAGGGAGTTACAACCCTGACTAGTTACAATCTCACATTAGCAAACCCAAAATCTTGAGTGTTATTTTCCCACCCCCACTGAGTAATATACTTCCCTACTAGTCTCTTGGAGAAACTACCTTGGAGTACAAAAATTCACACACCTGAACAGTAGTTACAACAGCGTACAAAAAGGAAAACAAGCAGAAGGAAATGTTAAGTGATAAAGACAAGGGAGAAAAGAGTATGTTTTCAACAATACATGAAAACACATGGAGAGTCAATGAAGCAGAAATGAAGAAAGACTGTTGGTACAGCAGGAGCTGGAAATGACAATAAAAATAACAGTATTCTTTCTAATCTCATAAACCAGGGTATAAATTCTAAAACAAATAAATTTACCAAAAAAAAGTTTTCTTTATAATTTCTAAGTATCCACACTGAGTCCTAATGCAAGGGAAAGTATACTGTTAAAAAAAACCAACCTCAAAAAAGGAGAACCCAGACAGACATATTTGGAAATAAAACATCTCTTCTTATCCCATTTGAACCAAAATGATGAAATAAAGTGGATTATCTACCTGGATGTGTTGTGCAGATATATCA
Organism: Nipponia nippon; assembly: GCF_047370975.1. Taxonomy (NCBI): domain Eukaryota; kingdom Metazoa; phylum Chordata; class Aves; order Pelecaniformes; family Threskiornithidae; genus Nipponia; species Nipponia nippon. Next base: position 51,270,523 of record NW_028262347.1, read on the forward strand.
GGGGATGCAAAAAACAGTTGGTTGACACCTGCAGCATCTGGAGTTGCTAGGATAACTTTTCCTGGAGTGGAATCTTGTCTGGCAAGGATCACCTTGCTTGGGGTAGAGCCATCATGATTTGTTAAGATGAACTGCTTGCCTGCTGAGCTCTGATCAAGTGCTGTAACAATCTGAATCTTCTGGCCCGTCTGCTGATCTGTGACAATCTAATAATACATTTATCTCAAATTGTTATGCTAATTTAAGTTCACCTTTAGGGCCCAATCTGGGCACTTGAAGAAAACGGGAATTTTGCCTTTGACATTTGTGAAGCAGGATCGTCTTCCCCTCTGTCACACAAGAGTGAAGTAAACTCCGGTGAAACCTTGGATTTTCACTGTATTTGAAACACACTTCAATCAAGGGTGTTTGAAGTCAAAACCTGAATTCATACTCAAGTTTTACAAATGGCCCGTGCTTTTACAACACTACTGAAAACCCTGACAAATTCTAGCATCCAGAATTTGATGTAGCTCAGCCCTAGGACCCATCAGGTTATGAGAAATCTTAACACCTGAATTCACTGCATACCACATGAAGTGCTTAGCACCTCTCAGATTTGGCTGCTTAACAAGAAACTTCTTAAAAACACAAATATAGACTTCCAACCGAAAAAACTAAGCACCAAACAGCAAGAAAAGCAATAACTTGTTGAACCTGTACATACATTTTAGGCTTCATTTTTTTTGGTCTTTTTTAACATATATATTCCTAAATAAAATAAATAAGACAGAATCTCTTTCCCTGCCTTTTTTTCTTTTTTTAAAGGAAAAACTTACTTTCATGGTTCATTTCATAATCAAGAACAGACCTACAGACTGGTTTTTTCCATTTTATCCCTATTTCCAAGCACAAATACAGCAGAACTTTATTCAATAATCCTTCAGTAAATTCCATTTTTTGCAAGCTTTTCCAGAAGATTATAATCCTCAGCAAAAATAATCAAGATTCCATAGTTCTTCTATTACAAATGTCACTTTTAGTCACCTCCTGCCTTTCTCCATCAAAATGCCTATACGGAAAACTGCCTGGCTTATTCTGGAGATTAAGGAGAACCATCCTACAAAGACTGTTTCCTGAACTACAGATCAATAAAATAGCTCCAATTAATTTTTTTTTACCTATAACCAAACATTCATGTCCATCTATCCATCCCTAACATTTATATGGTCCTTATTACTGATGAAACAATTTATTTTATGGCCTAACACTTATAACTAGTTTCATGTAATGAGGGGGCAGCAATATTAATTATATTTTCTAGGTGGACAACAGGGGCACAAAGAAACAATGAGGCATAATTTCACATAAGTCATTATCAAATTGCACCTTCTCAACTAGCTTATTACTTTCTCTAAATGTTCAATATACTCAAATTTGTTTCAAAAACCTGTGTATAGCTTATGTTTTAAAAAGATAAGGAGCAAGAGATATAAATTATTGAGTACCTAATTTCAGCAGTTACAAATCAATATTGCCACTTCCAAATATACAGAAATTAAGAGTTTCAAAATATACAAAAGGAATCTGTTTCCTTCAGGCAGCCTTTTGCTATTAACATTGTAATGGCTCAAATTTCCAATTTTTTCTCTGTAAAACACAATCGAAAGCTTATTTAAGAGAGCAGGTAAGATGATAAAATTCCAGAGGCTAAAGATATAAGAAAAGAACATAAATTATCATGAGATTTGGGGTGTAGGGTTGGAAGACAATGCAAAAACCCCACAATAGTTATCAATACGATTAATACAGAGTTTTCCCTTCAGTTTTCTCAGATATCCACATGTCCGGGACCACAAATGACTATAGCAGTCCCTTATTTCTCCTTTCTGTTCCTTTATGTTCGCTCTATATTCTTTAGAAGGCAAACTTTCTTGCCCTTTTAATTCCTTTCTTTGCTTAACTTTCTCCTTCCATTCTGTTTTTCTTCATTTTACAGTCTTTATTTCTCCTGTGTCACTTCTGGCTATTTTCAAAGTAGCTGATGTTCACTTCCCCTTCTCTCCAAACACGTTTACTTTATTGGGATTAGGAAAAATCCAATGCATGTTATCCTCAACAGGGTGCACACATGTACAAAAGCCAAACACAGAATATTGTGCTGTTTCTTGAATTTCCAGACCTGCTCTTTGAAAGACACTCTTATCTGAAATCTGTCTCCCTATGAAAACTTAAAAGTGCAACTATGTGCACATCAAAAAAGGCATATACTTCATCGTTAGGTTTATACAAAGTATAGCATAAAACTAACTCAAAACCCAGCATGTCCCAAACAGTGAAGATACAAATTTGACCTAAAGTTGAAATTAACTTTTTGATATATATGCTAAATTATCTTTTTTCCTATTGTAGTCCAGCTCCGTAATTAAAAAAAGTATCTATTTGTAGATAAATATGGTAGGACAGTAGGCAGAAGAACCATTGCTACAATTCACTTCACCTCCTATTTAACAAACAGTGTCCCAATTCTTCAAATGGCTTCCTGCAATTCTAGGAGGATGCCCGTGTAGTTTTCACTACATGATATAGTAGGTATAGTGTTATGTTAATATCCATACAAAGCTATTCAATCTGCACAAATGGTTTCTGCAGCTGTCAAGCATTTGACAACTGACAGTGGCATAAGAGAAAGCAGTTTAAACAATTAAGCACAGTCTGTCTGCAGCTGACCTCTTATGGCCATATACCTGCAAAAACTCCACCTAAATCACAATGGGACTCTGAAAAGTGGAGCAGTCCACCACAGTATAACAACTTGCAGTACCGAAATGTTGAGATAAGAGAAAAAAATAATCAGAGGGAAAAAGAAAACCACTCTCAAGGGAATCCATCAGGGCTCAGTGACAACACATTATGTTTCCTAATAATCTGAAACTCAATATTGCTAAAGGGATAACCTTATAAAAGAGGAATATATTAATTCAGGATTGCATGCTTAAAAAATACACTTCCCCCATGTATTTAATTTAAGCACCCTGATGATAATGGAGGATAGTATTTTTGTTTATTGCTTTTAAGCCTTGTCCATTAAAAAGTTTTGACTTCCATTTGAACATCATTTCAATAAATTAAATACCTCGATAATTCTGTGTTCCTATTTTAGGGAAAAAAAGGTGTCTAAACAGAGAGGACTAATCCACCTGTTTATAAGAGCCAGTTTTGAACACAAATGTCTGTTTAACAACAAATGTGACATTCAAATTTATCCTACAGAAATGTTAGCATTCCCTAAGAAGGGTGACTAATGAAACATGTTTTAAAGAACATTTTGCTGAGGATTTTGTATTTCAAGATTTCAGATAATTATTTATGTGCATTTAACAATAATAAAATAAAAAATATTGATTGAAAACATAAACTCAAAATGAATCAATTTAACATTTATATTGAACATTTCACCGAGATGTATTTGTTCTCACAAACTACTGTACTCTTCACATAAATTCTGCTTTGAGGAAAGTTTTCATTACTAAGTTCTATCTCATATCTAATTTGTTATTATTGATATTGGTGACATGTTTGTAGATGCTTGTTGCAGGAAGGATGCCATTTGACTGAGTGCTGTTCCACACATATGAAGAGACAACTACCGCCCCAAAGCACCTACCATCCATTCTGAAGCAAGAATCAATGAGTGTGGTGAAAAAAGACAAGGGACAAAGTAGCTGGGTTAGAAACAAGTGATCTTCCAGCTACATGAGACAATGAAAAACTATATACAGGTCCCCGTCCCTAGAAATACAATTCTTCTATGTTCATCATGTTTGCAATAATTACAGTGCCTAATCAAAAGTAGTTCTCCCCCCACAAAAAAGGTGACAATAATGGGTTAGAAGTCTGCCACTGGCTTTGAACCAACAGAACTGTCCTGCTGTCCAACAATAAAGGCTCATGGGTTTATATGTCGTCATCCCACATTCAGACCCTGATGCTGAAACTACACTAAATGGCTTCACACTACAGGGACATTATAGCATACAGGTACTGACAATGAAAACAGAGGATAAAGAGATGGTGGTTAACTGATTAACATAAATTAGTTAATAAAAGGTACAGCTGTACACAAAATGTAGAAAAGGAGTGGAGGTAGCTGAAAGAATAAACATCTACTGGATAGACAAGACCGGTACCATGTCTAGAGCACAGGCAGGGGGTGATAAATCAAACCAAAAAGATCACGTATGTGGGGGGTGGCTGTGAAGAGTCTCAGAAGGTGGAAAGCTTGAATGCAATGCACTGAAACAGGAAAAAACAGTGGAAAACATTGAAGAGTGAAGCCAGCAAAAGACAAAGCAGCCAAGATTATACTAGCAGCCGGCTTGCTTAAATGAGAGTGGTTTTGTATGCAACAACATATATCTGAGAATATTTTTTAAATTTATTCTGCAGTTGATATTTTTCTCTAGGATGAAATTTAAAAATAAAACGTTTGCAAGGACTCGCACTGACTTTTAAGAGATAAAATATAAAATTCTATTCCTCAAATACTCCTAATCTCCATATACATACATCTATGTTGATTTAACTACCCAATTGCCAAAAACCTCCTACCCTCACTTGAACTGGAGATTATTACCTGGCCAGGCTATGAATTAGCATACTGGGACATACAGCATTGGTTGGGACAATCAAAAACCAGTATCCTTCTCAGACATTAGGTTGCTTTGCACTTTTTCATGACCTGTATCAATGACACAATGTAGTATTTACCTCCCTCCCTGCTCCAAAATGTAGAAATGTTCCAGCAACTCAGCTGAATTACCAAATCTAAAAATTATTCAGCTTTTAAAGAGCAATATCCTTACAGCATCAGGAAAAGTCTTTTTCTGTTCAGTGCTTATCATTTTTTGTAAATCTTAAAATTCTTAGGAGAAAAAAAGAACAAAAAAAGGGGGGGGGAAGCATTGGAATGATGATTTATTCCTGTTTATATAGAAATGATCTCTGCCACCCAAGGCTGAGTATTTATATTTAAGCAAATAATATGATGCAAATAAAAAAGAACCGTATGTGAAAACTGGCAGAAATAATAGTCCATCTCTGCTTTTAAAATATATCAGATGAAACATACCTGTATACGTTGTGGTAAAGAAAGGCCTGAATCTGCAGGGACAATCTGTATTCGTTGTGCTGTCCCATCCATTAGTGTTTGTGTAACAGCTCCCTGGGAATGGGTAATCTAGAAAAAAAGAAACAAATGTAATGGATTGTTAAGGGGTATACTACCTTAAGGATGGATACACTACCTTAATGGACAAAACCTTACGGTTTCACTAACTTCTGATTTCTCTGCATAAGGCAATGGGAAGTCTGACACACTTACTGTATAAGTAATGCAAATGCTTGTAATCTAATAGCTTAATTTTGCTAGTTAGAAAATTCTATTGATTTCACTGTTTTAAACCCATTTTGAAATACCTTCCAATTTGAAATTTAGAAACACATCAAGTAAAACAACTCATTGTTTTCAAGTCCATGTAAGTCAATCAGACTGAATATTTATTGTTGTTGATGTTCATGAGACACGTACTAAACACAATAGCTTTCCTCATAGCTGTGCTACATTTACACTAAAATATTTTTACCTTAATGGCTTACTTAAACTGACAAAAAGAATTTTTGGTGTGGAAACCCAGCAATTGGCCTTTTCTGTCCTGTTTCTATTCTTCTGTTAAAGCAGCAAAACTAGAACAAGAGAATTCTGTATTGGGGAACTATCAAGAAAGCTAGAGAAAATTAATGAAATGCATGAAGTTGGCAAGCAGTGTACCTTAAAACAAATTTAAATCTCTGTGTGAATGCTCTCAGACACAATTTGTGGAAGTGCTTTAATGATTATCAGTATTTTAAAAATTCTTCACATGCTATAACCAAAGGTATGTGGGGGAGGGCATTATTCATTATATTATTTGTCAATAAAAATTAAGATGTACAGCTGCTATTTACAGAGGCTTCATCAGAAAGGGCGGACTTTTTGTAGTACAAAGGAAGTTTGTCTTCATAGACTTTACAGACACCTACAAACTGAAATTTTTGTCTTAAATTCCTGAGTAACTCCCTGAAATTTTTCCAGTTCAAAAACTCTGGAACATCCTGCAATTCTGTATTAATAATAATTCTCAGTATTTACACCAGTATAAAAATTGCTCCTCTTCAACTGCCATCCTCCCCCCCCCCCCATGAATATAGAGAATAAATATCTGTATCTGCAGTAAAGGTACTGTTTCATAATAGGTTTGAGAGCTTTTTCGTTCCTCCTGGATCAGCTTCCTGGTTTTGCAGCGACACAACCATGTAAATGCTAGTACCAGCAGAAGAAAGGAGGCAAGAACACACAGCTGGAGGTGAGTATGAGAAGGGGAAGGAGTGGTGGGTAAGACTTCTCCTTACAGCAGAAACACAAGCTCCCATCAGTCCAAAAGCTGATTTTGAAATTTTACCTTAAAATGCATTACTTTTGGTACCAGTTTCAGCTTTTATAACCTACTCGCTCCTATCCCTTCAGCTTGGTAGGTAAAACTGGTTGCTTAGTCATTCACCGATCTGGAATAGGACACTGATGCAGGTTAAAAAGCAGCCCAGCAAACAGACAGACAGACAAAGGCTATTCTTAGCACAGATGAAACCTTCAGTCCAGATCTCCACAATGCTCAGAAGCAGATCCATCAGAGCAAATGAGAGAGTGGGATTAAGCTGCTGGAGGGATCGCTTAAGCTGCCAGCAGCATCAAAAGAAATGCTTGTCAAACTGCTGCCCAAGCCATTTTTGAACACTGCTTTCTAAAAATACCTGATTTTTCATGAGTATAAATACTATCCATATTCAAACAATTCATCCACTTCTTTGCTTAAGTAAAGCACAAAGAAGAGTTCATTACACAGCAACATTTAGAGTTTGACAGAGATACTTTCAAGCACTAAAATTCTGCATCAGTCTTTCAAATGACATGTACATGTGGTGATTTACAGGCAATCGGAGTTCTATGTGAATTTATCTTTGCTTTACAAAATAAGTTACATATTCCACGACTGTTTTATGCTTGCTCCCTTAAAATGTCATGATCTACATGTTCTGTAAGGTAAAACTGCTCTTCAACCCCACAAAATGTCAGCTTGACAGTTTTACACACAATACAGTTTTTTTATTGCAGTTTAAAAAAAAATACTGACAAGAATAACTGCAGTATTTGTTAAAATTTATATTTTGTATGTGGATGACAGACTCTGTTTTGACAAATATGCAGCTCTCCTCTGTTACTGTTACCTGGCAGGACTGTGGAAACAAACCACCACCATGTACTTAGCGTACCCAACCAAAGATTAAAGAAAGAAGATTGCTGCAGGCTCTTGACAGACAACTTCCCTACATGAATCAAGGAATGTGATCTTGATGTAGAAATATTATCTCACACTCAGCAAAAGATGATTAGCAGTTGGCAGAATCTGAGAAAAGATAAACATTGTGCAATGCTCCATATAGGCAAGGCTATAAATTCTTTTTTTTTTAATGTTTTGCTTTTATGCAAAAAAAAAAAAAAAGCCCCACATTAACAAAACCACGTTTGTGAACAACATCATAAAATTATTTGTGATAATTTTTTCTAAAATGCTTCATGAACAACAATTAATATTATGAAGAAATCAAAACCTATGTCACAGAACACTTCTGACCATTATTTCAATGAGACAGGAGCACTTTCCATTCTCCTCAGAATGGGAACACCTGCTTTTTTCCTTTCATGTTCTACTCCTGTAAATTTTTCTTGGAAATTCAATTAAATCTATTTCAACATTCAAGAAAATTACAAATGCTAGCAAAAACACTGCTGAAGTTCCACAGACCTTAAACTAAGGTTTTCAATGCTTACACCAAATAGGAACACCACCAAGCAATTACAGCTGGTGGGTCACAGGTAGGTAGGAACGTAAGATATTACATGAAGGCCCCTGTAAGACCATTTTCCTTGCTGACTCCACCTTTCAGGCAGCGCACGCATGCATGGCATACACCTTTGACAGTAATTTTGGCTTATGGAGTCCCACCTCGCACTGCCCTGTATGATGCTTTTCAGTCCTAACCACGTGCCAGGTTGGGCTGCGCCTTGTACCAGACAAGGGAACTGACCCCAACTGGGAGGGAGACCTTCCTCCACTATCCCGTAATTTTTTTTTTTTCCCCAGTTCTGTCCACCACACAATGACACAGAGAACTCACATGAGCAAGACTAGCACAGTGTGAGAATAAGGGGCTAAGTGAGGACTGGGGAATGCTCAAGCCACACTGCTGCCAAGTCAGATGTGACAGTCTCAGGCACAGTAAAACCTTGCTAAAGAATAAATCCTGATCTACACTGCTGACAGAACGATATCCATGAAAACCGTAAGGCTGCAGTTTCACCATGAATAGAAACAGTCAACAGCTCTCTGCAGTGTCACACCTCCACTCCCTCCCTCTTCTCCCCTGCCTTCCTTTGGCTACCAGCCATATCCTTTACGCTGGCTCTGGTACTCACTAGAGCCTTCTCAGACCCTACTCAGCACATTAACCCAGCAGAAAACCTTCCACTTGTTTTGGCTGGGTTAGCTTGTTGCTAGTGTGGAAATTAAATAAGGTAAGAAACAGAAAAAGGACCTTCCCTCTCCCATAGCACTGAGCTACTAAGTCAGCTCAGTGTCTCATGGAATCATATTATGAAATTGAGAAACAACCCTCACAGACGCTAAAAACCATCATCACACCACTCTCTTTTCTGAGTGGAACGTACACTTCAGCTAGCTTTGACTAGCCTGTACTTTCAAAAAAAACCAACCAACCAAAAAAACCCAACAGGAAATAAAGCCCTATTTAGACCTCCACAAGGAATTATATTACCAAAACAAAACTAGACAGGCCATTCTCACCTATAAAGAGGACAAGTGAGAGAAAGAAAACACCATACATCACATAAATCACTTCTGTCCTTTGAGATAGCCTTAGCAACATTCAGATATTACAAGAATAAAAGCTACAAGAATTTATACAGGATAGAATTAACCATCCCCCCCCCCCCCCGCCTTCTATTTGAAATCAAGACTGAGAGGAACTAAAGTGACGTGAAAAGTAAGGCTATGTCTAGACAAGAAACCAAAAGTGGGTATTTCAAGCTAAAAAATACCATTTATTTAAGATAAATAAGATACTGCTTCTATCTAATTTAAAGTGGTGCTAATTTTAAATAGACTATACCATGATGAAACCTTCTAGATAAGTATGTATACTCTTACCCACACTCCCAAACTATCTGTGCGTCTCTGGAAGTTCTCTAGCTGCAGTACATGAATTCTGCACCCAGGTTACAGAAAATGAAAAACAGAAGTTAGCAGAAACAAGAGTTCCATCTTCCTTTTGACTTATACCAAACACCAACAAATATTTTACAGCAAAGAGCATGGAAAACCTTTACTCATGAAAACAAAAATGACAACTGAAGCAATTGCTTAATTGCTTCAGTAAAAGCTATGTACTGACAACTCTCTTGATTGTAAATTTTGTAACTAAAAGTGAGCAAAGCAATTCTACAACCACAGGGCTCTCTGAAGACCACTACAGGCCCAAAAAGTAGAGGTGAACAGCTAGTCACTTACTGGAAACACTGCTAGATTTTCCTTAGCTTCATTTCTGTGGGGCAAACTTTGGCAAGAAAGACTTCGCATCATAACTTTAAATCAGAGATAGTAAGTTCTTCTAGTCTTCCATGGGAGAGCCTCCAGAAGCTTTGGGTGTACTAAAAATTATTTTCTCTTGTGATTTTGTTTTTTACATATCAGTCTGTGTGTTTTATTATTCAATGTCTCTTAAATAGGACTCAAAATTTATGTACCTCTCCCATTTGCTGTTCAATAATTTGATGGGCCAGTTCCTCTATGGTTGCCATGATCTTTAATCACCAGAATTTCCTGTTAAAGAAAGGAAAGAAGATGCTTAACATCTATAGCCTCAATAGTAAAAATATCTTGGGGAAAATATAGTTCACCTAAGTATGTTCATAGTTGTCTGAAGGTGACATCCCTGCAGAATTTAAAGTTTGATTATACTATAAAAGTAATAATTTATTTTCTATTCGTAAACTTCAGTATCTTTTTACTCAAATAACTCACATAGAGACTTCTTATTTTCCCCCTTCTGCCTTCTCAAAGAGCAACAATATAATAAACTCCCTGTAAAAACAGAAGTGTATTTCTGACCATGACATCAGCAGGGACATAATTAACATCTTAAAAACTGGAACAGAGCCAATTTTGTTATTGCAAATCAAGGGGTGGAAATCTAACTTCTTCTGAACTCATACTGATATTTTAATATTAACAGGAGTGTTTGAAGGTCAATTTTGTAATTAATAGGAGGCACTACTTGGGAGGCAGAAAATATACACGTTTAAAAAACAGATGCTGTTTTGCCATCAACACTGTAGTTACAGCGCAAGAAGTCCAAATCTTCATTAGAAGAATTTTGTAGGATTTAACAGACACTACTACATTAATGCAGTATGAAGTATTCAGTTGTATTCCTTGTTTGTTTGGGTATCGATTTACAAATATTCACTAGGCAGTACTTAAAAGGAACATACACAAATTACGAAAATGCCATAAACACTTAACTTTCCTGACAAAAGCTGTTTTTAAAAACGCTGTCATATCTACTTCTTCTATGAACCAAGACAGCACTCTTACACTAAAGGATTTGTCTATATACTAAATTTGCTTTGTTTCAACTACACAAGGCACACAGGTTATACAGCCTTCTCATTTCAGGTGAAGTTATAAAGATGTTTAATACCAACATACATTTTCCTGGGCGAACATAAGAATAAATGCTGTCAGTATAAAGGATTTGTTAAGCAGTATAAAAGATTTATTTATTTAGTTCACAAACAGGAATGGTGCTGTGTAACCACACAAAAAGTTAGAAGGTTAATGAAAGTAGTTACATATGTAGAAAAGCTGTAGATATAGCTAGTTGTTTTTCACTCTTTAACTTTGCTAGAACTTCTCGGAACTATCCCCTACCCCAGTGATCTCTAAACTTTCCCAATTGACTATGCAAATAAAAATGTAACTCATTCTGCTTTTATAATTGGAAAGAGAGATCTCTTTTGACTAGGGAAAGAATTGAAGGCCTTGGAAGCGTGCATAGCGGTACACTAACGCCCGACAGATGTGTGGAAGGGAAGACTATAGAAATACTCGGGCACTGTAGACCATTCTTAATCACCCACCAGCATGCTGCATTATTAGTTAAATTAAGACGAAAGATGACATGCATACACATAAAACATAATATGAGACTGAAGCTTATGTTGAAAAGCATTATCTCCTTAGAAGATCTAATAAATGCCAGCACCCTTGCAGGAGCACTCCATTAACCTACTTCTGCATGCAGTGAGCTGCGGCACAACCACTATTCAAAGAGCACTTTCAAGTCAGCCAACATATTCTATCAGATGTTTTCTTCTCTTAAATAAAATCCTAGCAACAAATTATTGCATTGTTTACACACACAGTGCCAGAAATTAGTACTATGTCATAAAAAAAAAAGCTAAAAAGAAAAGCTTAACATCTTAAAAGCAAATTAAGAGAACTATTTAGTAAGACAACCACACTTTTGGGTAAGAGAGATGTGCTTTTCGCAAAGAGTTATTTCAGAGGAAGATCTTACTGCTTTGTGACAATTTGATGTACCAGAAATATTGTGCATACGATATTTTGAAAAAAATTAAGAGTAAACTAAGTAAAACGCTGAAATTCTAGTCTGATCTTAGAGCTGATCTCACTTTGAGCGGGGTTTTGGACTAGAGACCTCCTGACGTCCTTTCCCACCTGGAATATTCTACAACTCAAAAATGCACTATTTTCTTAGCTACAGGAACAACAAGAATTGCTTGCAATCACAAAAAAATCCCCAATATTTTGAAAGCAGTTCGATTTGCAAAATCTTTTGACTGCCTCCATATAGGTCTACTGTGCAGATATTTTCAAGGACACAATAAATGATTATCTGATTTTAAAGTTTGACTTCACTGAGTGTCTAGTTTAAAGAGCTATGCGTATGAAAGCTTATTTTGCGCAGTTTAAACCAATTTTATGGAGAATACATGTTCCTCTATGTTAGCCTTTTGAGACAGCAGTAACATCTTCCATTCTGCAATCACTGTCTCTAGCATTTTCTACATTATTTTCCTGAAAGAAAATAGACTACATTAGTATCATTTTCCCATCAGAAAAGCCAGCTCTATAATCCTCCCCGTAACAAAGTATGGTTATGACCTTCTCAATTTTAGTCATGTTTACCAACAGAGCCTATGGCTACTTTAACTTTATTTTATGCTTTTCTAAAACTCCTAGTGTTTCGGCCTGCAGAGATTAGCATGTTCCAACAAGATACTGAATACTAATTATTACTTCTATAGCTGTGTTGCACCAACTCAGCAGTACATGGAAATGAACAATACAGTACAGTGAAAAGAAAAGCTTAATTTATTGTTCATCTAGTAAAAGCTTGCAGTCAAATACTGAACTTGCACAGGAGGCAAAACCTGGAAAATAACTTTTCCAGAAATTGACTCAGACATGAACAATAAAAAAAATCCTTACCTATCATATCTGCGACTGCAAAATTATAATTAAAGATTCTCTTTAATGTTCTCTGTCATACAGTTACTTTAAATTAACATATCAACACATTAATATTTTTGCCACGAACTCAGTAAATGAAAGATGGAGAGATCTGATTTCTCCAAGCCTCCATGAGTACTTTGTCCACAGTCTGAACAAGTGATAAAGGTATTTTCTTTTTAATGCTGCAGACTCATTACAACCTTATTAAAAACAATTCTGTCACCAAAAGGGCTAGCCCTAACCTATCTCCTGGCCTGAGTTTCCAACCTGGCAACCCTGCTGCCAGCACTGGTACATCTGTGACTTCGCAGCCAGTGGCAAAGTTTTATTTTTGTCCGTGTCAGTTCTCAGCCCAAGGAATGACTTGCACTTGCTATATTGCCATGCAAATGCTACTGCTGTACCAGTGGTGGAGGGGAACTGCAGATCACACCTTTCCACAGCAGCAGAAATTTACATCATCTTAAGCCATCTGAAGTCTCCCATACTTTCCCACAGCTCTATAAATTGTTGCGAGATGAGCCTTGGAGCTTAGACACATTTATTTTTGGATCTTACAGATGAACCTGGTGAAGAAACAAGAAACAGAGGATGATAAAAAGCAACATACAGCCACAAGACAAAACAAGCAACACTTACGATGGTGATGTGGCCTAGCAGAGCCTTCTGGTCCATAACCTAATGTACTGTACAGGAGACTGACAGGAATCCATCTTCTTGCCTCACCCCCAATTTCTAGGAAAGGTATTATTTTCTAATTGTGAGAACCTTAATAGTCAAAGCTACTTTTAAAAACAATGCGAGGAAAGCAGTGCAGTTATAGAAGTTTCACACACATGAGCTTATTCATAGCTAAATTTCATGTTCTCTAGTAGAAATACTCTTCTGCACAGACTTTTCAACCTCTTAGTAGTTAGTCCTCCAGTTAACAGATACTTACCTTTTCAAGTCCCAACACAAAACTAAGTGGTATCTCATCTTTGAGATGGTGGCCTTCGTATTCTTTGAGCTTGGACTTTGTGTTCTTTGCCATACTGCCAAATCCTCACCAAAAGCATCGGGAGAATTTGTACTGGTTATGGCAGAATTCTGTACTGGTGCTAACAACTGTCTGTAACAAGATCTCTCTCTTGTGAGCAAGACGAATAGCTATGAGAGAGAGCAGGTATTTTTACATTATTAATTCAGTGTTATCAAACAGCACTAATAAAATATTGAAAATACCCAAGCTCTCTCAAATCCAGAATTGGCAATAGGCATCCTTTATTCTTGCTGTTAGGAGCAATGTAAGTATACTCTGTTTTACTCTTAAGAGCAGTGGAAGAGGTTCTCTTTTACAGATTCCCTGTCTTGATGATGTATTATTTTTGTAGGAATCCTAAATTAGAGATGAGGAAAAAGCAGGAAGAAATTTGGAACAGAATAGAGTGTTACTCAGTCACAACCTCCAAGATGTATGCAGTTGTAGCAATACAGTCTAATGCCCCCAAAATAAAAAAAAAAATTAAAGAAAACCCAAAGGGCAGTGGTAAGCAAATCCTTTGACAAACTGTTTAGAATCAAAATGCTTTAAAGGTGATGATTGTTAAACAAAAACCTAATGAAATTACAATGGACTTTGAAAGCCTGACTAGATTAATATTCCCTAAACACGTGATGCTCCTATCCTTCCCCAATCAGAAGAATTTTACGGGTCAAAAAGATTTTCTTTGAAATGTGATTCGCAGAACCAAGAAAGAGAAATCTGTGTTCACAATGGTTTTCAAACCCAGCTATACCTGAACTTGAAGAATGTCACCTCTCCATTCAAAGCACCTTCAAGGAGGTTTTTCTCAACAACTATAATCTTTAGAGAATGACTTGTAAATGGCACAGCTCTCAGAAAAAAAAAGAAATGCCTCAAAAAAGCATAACAAACACTTAGGTCTCCATCATCGAGGGTCTCAAGCACCATGTAAGGACATCTTTTAAGAACGCTGTTTTTAACATTAATGCTTCACTGTACACCTGACAGTGCATCTTTGAAAAAAATAAATTACTCTCTTTTACCTACAAGTAGTTAACAACAAAAACTGAAAAAATAAGAGGGAAACTCATCTTGAAACTGCATAAATTCTTGATCATAGTCATGAATGCACCAGCTATGAGCTTGGAGTATGAATCCCATACATCCCAGTCCTGTTGAGACACAGAAACCTCAAACCAAACCAAAAGCTTTACAATTGCTCACCCAATCATTGTGTGCCGCTAGTTAGATCATTCTGCAGCTCAGAGGCACACTCCTGCAGTGTAGGAAACAAAAAGACCGACCTTCAGAATCAAGAGGTGTGTGCTTTAAGGAATTACATTGCACCTGCTAGTTAGTTCTCCTAAACCAGATGTGACTGCCCTCACAGCTAAGATATATTAGTAAAACAAGTTACCTTAAGAACTGAAAGCAATTTAAACTAACATGTTTTACCTTGCAGGAAAGCAGTGAAGGAATACACGTACATTCAACTACGATGCTCCAGCCATAGGAAAACTAACTCTTAGAGAGGCAGAAACCATTAGAAGTGAATTTTTGAAGCTTTATCTAAGAGAGCCATCTGTTTCTCATTTGAACTAAACTTGTGCGAACAGAGTACTTCAAGCATACAAACAAGACTGAACTCTTATGATGAAGAGGAATCTGGAGAATTGGTTGAGGCTGTTCCTACCTCTTCATGCTGCCTGGAATCAGCACAAGGAAACTCATGGATGCAGAACCAGCTGTCAAAGCTAGACAAATCACCTGAGCATGAGCATGTGGGGCACACATACAATCCAAAAGGAGTATACTTACTTGAGTAAGAATCTGAAATTACTATGGTCAGACCACAATAAAAAGTTGCTATGTAAAATTGACAGAACATTTTTAATAGTTTGCACATTTAACATGTTGATTCCTTAGCTCAGACTATTACTTAAATAAAAAGGTTAACACTGTCTTCTTTCTACAACTGTATTACTGGTAGCAATAGAAAATTTCTGGAGAGAAGCTGGTAGAGAAACGGTATACACTAGCTCTTGATAACTCAGAAGACAGCCCGAAAAGCCATGCGGGTAATCAATAAAAATATTAAGCAAACCACCTCTGACATGATGACATGCAGTTATTATAACCTATATGCAGAAATCCATTGGCTAGAAAAATATTACAATGAAAGCATTGTGATAGCATGAAGTGTGTGCATCTGTATGTATACATATATAAAAAATTCAATTTCTAGGACTAAGTGGGATAATTGAAGCGACAGAATTTGTTAGTATACCTTTACAATTATAAAAAAAAAATCTTTCACTAACACAATAACTAGGTTCTTTCCTGGATACAATTCCTATCACTACCAATTGACAACCACTACATTATGAAAGAGCTATGAAAGCAGTTTTTTTAATTAGCGTTTACAACAGTAATTGATATGTTGGAAGAGTGCACTCAGTTTTTCTGCATTTTCATGCACGCATTAGAACTTGGCAATTTGAGGTCACTTTTGATGTGATATTAATCATCCTACTGGATTCTTTTTAGAAAACCCGTCACTTGAATAAAAGGGAAGGAGTATTAGCTCCTCACATTTTTGTGTTGAAGTTTTGTCATTCAAAGTTGTCACTAAATAATAATAAAAAAATATATATAGTTGAGTTTTTTGGCATGAAGCACCATCCTTCTGGTAAAGCCTTGTTTATTTATTTCTTTGCAAATTCAGTTTTTGAGGATATTGAGCTTGTGATTACATGTTTTTGAGGATATACTGCAGAGGTGTAAAGTTCTTGAGTTATAAATGTTGATAAACCCATTTATGGAGAAGCTGTGAAACTTTAATTGCTTTGACTTGCAAATTGTTAAGTTTAAAAGCTCAGAGTTAGGTTAGAAACGCTCCTATTACAGGCATAAAATGTACTGGTGCATTTAAACGGTTGCAACATTGTATTTCTCAACTTCTGTAGTGAAACAAGCCTTTAAACAAAACTAAACTAAGACTGTTTAAAATGGATAAATGACAATGTATCCCTCTGAGGATTTTCTTGACACAGAGCCTTCTTAAGACTGATGTACATCAGGCCTGATCTATGAAGGTATACTGATTATGAGGATATGGTCTTAGGCTAACTTCACTTCAGCAGGTGAAACTCCTTTGTGTACACAAGAACAACCAGCACATTAATACTCCTTGGCAGCCAGTATCTCAGTTCCACTACGGCTCTTACCAGTGAGTCAAGCACTGATTCAAATTCTCGGAAGCAAGTGACCAGTCTGAAACACTGGTCAGACCTTAACAGCTCTTATAAGCAGAGGAAGCACAGCTTGGAACGCCCTACTGAATTAATCTTCCATCTCATCTTCTCACTCGAAGCGTACATGTGCGTGAGCTGCTTCTGAACTGGTTGCTGAATCACCAAAGAGCAGTGCGTTATTCTGAAATTTGCCTTTACTGTTCGTGTTAAAATGCCATGCAGTAAACAGTAATGCTCAGCAACTGGCTCAACAGCACCTTGGCCACCTGTATATTATAGGTGGGATGACAGCCAGGAGTGCTAACTGTCAGGAGTTGCACTGATATCCGTGGTTACGTATCAGAGCTCCTGAAGTAGAGTGTAATCTTAATTTTGGCCTGAGGAGATAGAATTTCCATGGACTTCAAGGAAAAAAAAATTATAAGTGATTAGTGTCTCTGACACTTGCAAATACCATGCTCAATGACATCCTAAAATAAAGGCTAATGAAAATCAGGTTCCTCCTTCATTTACCTGACATGGCATAAGTGAGGCTATGGCTCATGTTGGTGCCCAGCTTCGTGCATTGCAAACACATCCTTTGTAACTGGTGTGACTTGTAATTACATACAATGAAAAACTGATACATTTGATGGGATCCATCCCTTTTGTTTTCAATTTATTTTTATAATGTGAAATTAAAGAGTATTATTGATAAGAATTTACAGATTAATTACACGGTATTTTATATTTTGACACTTGCGATTTCATTTCACTTACTTGTATAAACATTCAGTATAGGTTCTTTTACGTGTTGTTGCTTCATTTAACATAGTGATCCCTAAACACATGGGCACTGACTGACAAATCCAGTTATTTGTAACAACGGTACTCTGTACTGAAATGCCTTAACTTAAATCACCTCCAATAAACCATGTGACTTTACTCTGAAGAGCATATATAATGGTGAAAAAACTCACCAACCTCAAAGTTTAAATGATAAACTTTCAGGCAGCATTTCACGCCACAGCTCAACTACTGAAATAGCTAGCCGAAACAGGCATTCCTATCCCATTCCCCATTTTTGCTTTATTATATCATCTCTTCTTGTGCTGGCATTGGTATACACACAATGCTCTGAGGAGGCAGTTCAAGGAACTGAACTGGCAGAAACCTCTTTCTTATTTGTAGAGTCAGGGCATAGTTTCAAAGGCACTTTGAACAGAATTACAGCTCACCGCTGGGGAGGAGGTCCTGCTGACCCTGACCCGGCATGGTGGTGTTGACCACACGCTAGGACAATTCAACTCATTAAAAAGACAGAAAACTAACCTATCAGAAATGTACCAAACATCTGCTAGGTAAGCACACTGGACTAATTTACTTTGCAGTCAGATTCATTCTACTGCAGACAAAAGGGAGAACATGTTAGAAGTCAAGGGAGGGAGGAAAAAAAAAAGGAAGATGGAGGAAGCAAACCTCCCTTTCCATTGGTGGTGGTGGCGAGCTGATAATTAATTTCAACTGCACCGTGAGCTGTACGCTTTGTTTTCAGCCTGTCCAGCTGCCTGACGCGGCTCACTGTGGAGTCAGACAAGCACCACTTCCAGCTGTGCGAAGCAGCAAGGCTGCCTCTTTGAGCAGCAGCTACCTGTTACGCCGTGCATCTTGACACTGGAGACGAGAGGGCAGGACGGGTGTCAAGGAGAACTGGCTATCAACAAATTCTAAGCTAACTTTTGGACAGATGCAAGAAGTTTCGTAGTTCACCTTTTGCTTAACTAAGGTATCTAAGTTAGACTTCACATCAGGTATGCTTAATCACTCTTTAGAAATCCCTGCAAAGAATTAAGTGGAAAAAATGCTTTAGTTTTTTTTTCTTCTATTATGTAAACTTACAGATTTAGCACATTTTTCATGTTTTTAAAAGCTTCTTTCCCTGAGTTACTCCAGCCAGCATTCCCAAAAGCGGAATTGTTTCACATGAAATGATAAATATATTCTAAACTCGGAGCTACCTGAAATGGGCAATATTCCTTAAACACTTCAGAACAAACCTCCATTTCCCAGTAAAGAAAAATATTTAAATAACGTTCGCCACAGTCTGAGTTTTGATCTTCAATAACTGGAAGTAATCTTCAAGGTGTTCTCATCTAATGGGAATCTTCCTGATATCAGAAATGCTTTTTTTCCACATTTGTCCAAACCATGCCACACACCTTCAAAGCACACATCAGGCAACATACAAGAAATGTTTTTTATCGCTACCACAGGAAAGAAGTGGATTGGGTCAAATAATTGATGGTTTCTTCCTCGAGAATGCTTTGCTCTCCTTTCAAAGGGAATGAGACAAATCAAGATAACCGAAACTTTATCCAGATGCTAGTTAAAGACTGCTAATCACATTAATATTTCTTTCCTAAAGTCATCTAAAACAGTGAAAGGATAAGAGCTGGAATTCTATGAGACAAGAGAACACAAGATGAGAAAATTGCACATACTGTTAGGATCTTCTTTATAATGTCCCACAATTAAAAGAACTGTAATATTACAGTTATATTATTACTCCAAGAGGGGGAAGGAGGAGAGCCAAGGCTCCTGCCAATACATGAAGCATTAAGTTGTTTGCAAACATTGCCCAATTAAATTTTATCTCATTCATGTATCACTTTGAATACTCTTGCAAAAATTATTTTCTTCACTCACTGTTTCAACCAGTGAGTCTATAGTTGCTTACAGCAGTTATGGCTTAATTGCTCTACTGGTTTCCCTTTTTCACATCAGACTTAAGATCTTTGCCTTTACTTTTACCATGAAGGTTCTGAAAAATGAAGTGATAAGAAATCATTTGTCCCATGATCATTTAGCTAATGATACTGTTTACTGCTTAAGCTCTTACTTCCTTCTACAACTTCTTGCAGATCTGCCATTAAGATTGGAAACACTTTCTAAAACTCTACAAAACAAATACATAACCTTCCTTCAATTTGTCTTAAAGGAGATGCGTTGCTGACAATGTCAAAACTGATAACATTTAGACTGTCAACATGATGAGATCACTGCCTCTCCAACTGTCCAATATATTCTACTTTTACACCCTTGCATTGCCTCAGTCTGTGATGATCTGTTTGTGTATTTTCTCACTAGTGGTAAATTTCTGGGGCCAGGAAAAAAAATCACTTTCTTAGAAAATACCCAACAGAGTAAGGCTCCTCTTCTGTTCTCTAGGTACAGAGTAACACAAATATTAGTGTCTGTATTTATAATGATTAGACCTGCTTTACAAGTATAATCACTGCATTTGTTTTCAAAGTTATTTCTTGAGTGCCTGACAGCATTACTTCCGACATAAACAAAAAAGCTCTTTCAAAAACCTTTGAAAAAGAAACTAACTCACAGAGATATAGAATTACATATCGACATCATCTTTTCCAAATCTCAATCCCCCAACTCAATTTATTAGAAGCAGCACCTAAAAGCAGGCATTTTGACAAAAGACAAGCATTAGACTCCTCTGTATGACTTACAATGCATTTATTGCACCTCTCTTCAATCTTCAGACTCAAATGAAATGTAATCAGAATCTCTTTCTGTATGTAAATCCTATGTAAATATTGTTAGTTTATGCCCCTAGTGAATGTATTAGTGAGCCTTCTTGGCAGGAGGAGTCAGAGTTATTTTTAAATACATCACTACCATCAGTGTTAGCCCAAACTTGTTGGTATTGAACCTGGCATCATTGCCAATGGTTTTCCATTGCTATTTTAGATTAAGCACTCCATGAACCACCATGTCAGTGGAAAACTTTCATTAGCTTGCACTAATTCAACCACTCTTCTTTACTTCTTCCTCAGCTTTTATGTGCCAAAGTTTTCCCAATGCTTCAGTCAAAATAACTTGGGAGAGACTTACTTTTTAAATTGTTTTTGGCGTACTTTAACTGAAATGGGTTAGGAAACATTCCCATGAGAACAGCCAGCAGATTTGAGGGTCGGTAATCAGAAGCACTAACCTCTCCACTAGTACCGTTATACCCAGAAGACATCCATGTTTAACTCACACCCTTCTCCAGGGACGAAAGTTACACAACTTTAATTATCCTAGTAGCAAATTCCTACTAATAGTATTTCAAAATATTATACCAGTGTAGACTAAGGACTTTAAAAGCAGTAGCAGGAAGAATACTTCTTCATGTTTGGACTCTCCATTTGATATAAATGGTAACATCTCTTGTTCTACTACATGGCACTGTTGGTATAGCTGCCCCACTATCCAGTACCTTGATTCTGATTTAACACCCTTTAAATGAGTAAGAACAAACCACATTGGTATGAAGATACAACACAAGAAAATTCTGTCCACCCCAGAGATCTTCAGTTTACTTTTAAAAAAAGTCATAACCCTGGCCAGTGTAGTTTTACTGGTGCAAAAACGATGCTTGTAAAATTTGAGTAGTTTAACTTACCCTGCTGGCACTGTCAAACTAGTTTGACTCTGTGTATGTATGGAATGCATAATGATTCTGGTAATTACTATGTATGTGTATGGAATGTGTGTTAATACAGGGGTCTTTCTGAGATTAAATCTACCTGTAGAAGATCAGACATATTTCAAGTAATGAAGTTACATAAGAACTTTCTAGATACTTTTGAGGTACAGGCACGTTAACTAGTTATGACTGCAGAAGTTACTGTGAACTTAACTTTCTGTTCTTATATCACAGTAAAGACAAATACAAGAAGGTCAACATGACTTTTTAGGAAAGCTCGAAAGGTTGATACAATGGAAAGCTAACTGGAAAAGTATTCCCTCTTACAAGAAACTGTCTTAATCTCTCTCTATAGTCATACTGCTTCAGTAGTAAATGATTTCAACAGATCTCAGAAAATGAACTAAGGATATGCTCTTTTAACTCAGGTCATCACACTGGGCTTACAGGTGCTCTGTACCTTAAAATGGAAGCCAGTCCTCATTTCCATTCTCAAACTCATCGTGTACTAATTAAGAGTTCAGCATAACCTGTGCCAAACTTGTTTAATAAATACCTACACATAAAATGGAAAGCACTTAACAATCCCTCTATGATTGAAAGTGCCAGAGTTAGGGGGTTTTGTTACTTGTTTTAGGCACTAAGACCTCTTTATACTTCAGAACAGTATTCTGCAATGTTTTATAGATAATAAATTAAGCCAAGGAATCCAAACACATTTGTGAAACAAATGATGCTACTCTGCTCAATGCTTCATACAAGAAAAGCTCAATGAACATGGGAAGCTAAATGAGCTATTCTTGGATTATCGTTCTATAAGCCATATTGCTCAAGATGGTAGAACACTTGGCAGACTTAAAGGAGTAACATTCTCTTTATCAATGAACTAACGAATATTTATGTGACTCTTGACACCCAGTTAGATACTGTTTATTAAATTTGCATGACATCAAGATTTAGAGAGTACATATGTAAGAGAGAACCACAGGAAACCAAAGCAGCTAATCCTGCAGGCAAGCAAGGGAAGATGAGATGCTTGTAAAAGCATAAGGGAATAATTAAAAGGCACACAGCAATAGAGAAAGAGATGCATTTGCAGGCATGCCTGTACAATTAATTTAGAATCATTGTTCTCACTGCTTTTTCATGTAAGTGAGTGCTACAGCAGGAGGAGATGTGAGAAAACAGAATTGACAGGATAAATTTTCAGGAGACTGCCAAGTCGTTCTTAGAGTTTGGGCCACCAAAGGGACAGTCTCACTTTTAGCCCTGGGCTCCTGTAGCTTTTATCATGTCATCTCTAGAACCTGCCGGAACAGCTACAGAGCTGATTCAGCTCACCAGCCCCACAAACAATGGGGGAAAGAAAGGAGGAGGAAAGGCAAGGCGGCTGTCTGCAAGCTGGGTCCACTCACATGGGCGCTGGCTACATGCCAGAGCTAGGTAAAGAGACAGCCATTTAATCGGGTCAAGCTGCCCTGTGTAATGTCAGCCATAGCCTGCATCTCCACCTGAAGCTTGCAAAATCCTGCACTGGTGCAGGAAGAAAAAAAAACCCCAAACTGGTTCCCTGCACCAGAGCTGAAGATGCGCAATGAACCAGACCGGGAAGTTCATCCAACTGAAGACTTCCCCCTTCACTGGATTAGGTTCAGCCAGGTCCATTCTCCTGCCTGGCACACAAAGATTAAGCTAACACAGCATAGCGAGTGCAAACCCTTCTTTCCAAACACAGAGAGGCATTACATCCACTATGGTATAATTACAGCATTTCACGAAGAAGGATAGCCCCGATCCTGGCTGGCAGCTTTGTCCCCCTCTGCATTTGACCTCATGGTTGTATAGCTCTAAGGTAAGCTCATCTTCTGAATTTACCCGCCCTGCAGCTAACAATTGCTATAACGTAACACAAGAAAAGCAGGTAGAAGCAGAAATAAGATCATTTATTTTGGAAAAAGCCCATACTGTTACACCAGCTTATGTACAACACCCAATTGCCCATATAGGTGTGGTGTGACACGACTGCTCGGAGCATTCACCGAACTACAGTCACAGATGAGGTAGCTGATACATGAAAGTACACTATGGAAGGGACTATCAAACCTATTCAATAGTCCTACCAGTAACTCTCCCTCTTACAACTTGCACATGTTCATATCCACAGAAACTTCCTTCAGAAAAAAACCCTGAGTTTAAAACACACCCTTCCCGTAAATCAGTGCTGGCATTGTTTCAGATAAAAATATCCCTTTATAAATATCATCACCTGCCTCTTCCCTGTTTTTTTGCTTTATCAATTCCACAGGATTAGATTTTGTTAGAGGGTGTGTGTTTTGTTTTTAATTCCCATAAATATGTATGTAAAACACTCTGGAAAAAATATTCAGATTAAGTCAGTCAAGAGTGAAAGCGTTAGTCACATTGACACTTACACTGTCCTGCTAATAATTCAAAGGAAACGTATTACCAAAACAAATGGGGCAGTTTTCACACCACAAACTTACTGCTAAGCTATAAACAGCAACCTCAACTTATTTGGAATGAAATAACCATTAATTATAGCTAATACAACAATAGTAGAGGGTTTGGCTTTAGCTTTTTGATGGTTTACGTTTTTCAAGTGCTGGTTTAACTTCCCACAAAGGCAGTCAAATACTTCGCTTAGTCCAGCCTCTTACTATCAAGTTGAACAAAAGTAATTTAAGTTAAACAAATTTGAACAGCATTTCAAAGAAGGCCTGGCCAAACCAACAAAACTAATCTAAATATTGATACAGAAAGGCAGTTCTTAGACCATGATTTTGAGGAAGGAACATACTTCCTTACAAAATCTACAGCACTGCATCATAAGATACATGGGACTCACTCAGACAGCACAAGCAACCTTCCAATCTCAGAGAACTGGAAAGTAAGGGTTTGATTCTTCGGAAGATAAATCCTCTGTTCCTTTAAGAGTTTGGTGAGTACTAACACAGTAACCTCTGGAATCAAAAGCTGCTGACTGAAGGGTGAAAATATGGACAGGTCTGCATACACCAGAGTAAGAATTTGCTTAGCTGCACCTTTGCATTTTATCCATCATTCCTCACACTGATCAAATTCTGTTTTGCAGCAGCTTACCATATACCAATAACGTACAGGCACAAGTTTAAAGTGCTAAAAGCAGCTTGAAACAGCACTGAGGGGAAAAAAAAAAAAAAAAAAAGTAAAAAGTTTACCAGAAAGTAACTTAGGTATTGTTTAGTTTTCCCTGACAGTCACTGCTGGGTTGCATGCCTGTGCCTAACAGAAAAGCATACACAGGCAGCTGTGCCAGGCAGAGCTTGCAGCCCCCGCACCCACCCCAGCTGCTTACCGCTTCCTCACAGTGGCTGTTAATACCCCCACAGGTCTGGGAAAGCAGATATTCACATGAGAGCACCCTGACCTGTATCAACCAAAATAACTCAGGTTAGCAAAGCTTACTATTAAAACCGCTTAAGCCAGGATGGCTGCTGAAGCAGGAAAGCCCCACATAGCCTCTGCCAGCTGCAGCACTGCCAGCTCAGATCCACTTTGCCCACCAGCAGAACAAACATGTACAAGTTAAAGATTTCGCCCCACTCTATTCCGCATACACAGTTAAGCTCCATACTTTAAGCAAGGGGTGCTGGGGGTTTTTCAGGGTTTTTTGACCCAGACATTACGCACAGGTTACTTTCTTTAGGGAGACTACTTTCCTTCACAAACTGTAAGGAAACTCCGGCAATTTCACTGCCTGCACAAACTTTAATTGCATAATACAATGAGCACACAATAAATCAAAATGAAAACTGAGTATCTGCAGTATATAGGGAAAAAGCAAACTAATCTTACCAGTGTAAATATTTAGATTTCACATTACAGATGAAAGCCAGTTTTCACTGGACTAGCACATTAGCTTTAAGCATTCTGTAACTATATTTTGCATGTGAACTATTTAACTGCATGCTACAGTATCACTGGATTTTTGTTTCATTTGGTTCCCCGTGCTCCCCCCCCTTTAATAACACAATACAATCATGAAATAATTCATGTTGAAAGGTATGTCTGGAGGCCATCTGGTCCAACCCCTTTTCCCCTAAAGCAACGTCAGCTTCAGAGTTACACACATTGCTTAGGGCTTTGTCTTCAGAGGCTAAGAAACTTCACCAGAAAATCAAGGTAGACTTTAAAAAAAAAACAAAAACCAAAACACAATCTCCCCTCCTATCCCACAATCTAGCCTGGGCTATGGCTATTCTTAAAGATATCAGAACTCCCACCAAATTTGTTCCCTTCAAGACAACATTTCACAAGAAAATACAACCAGCAAGAAAAACAGAAATATTAATAAGAATCGAGGGGAAAAGTTAAAGCTAGGTAATTTATCTACTGCGAGCTCTTTTCTGTAATAAGCATCTTGATCTGTTGTTGAAGAATATAACAGACTTAGCACGAGGCGTCCCATCATCCAGCTAGAGCAGTCTGCATGCACCGCAGAAGCAGCTGAGGACTGCACACCCCACCAGGTGACGTCAGTTATGTTCCTTGCATTACCCTGCCTATGCACACACACAGCTAACCACCATCACACAAAAATACTTAGTCCTGTGATAAGAGAGGGTCTGCAACGTCTCTGGAGAAAGAGCTACAGACAGAAGGAGTAGTACATTTCGCAGACCTTAAGACTTCCCTCAAACAACTGTCCCTGAGGAAAGTTGTATGGCAATGAGCAAGCTGTGGGCTGAATGCACTGTTGGACTAGGACATCTCATGTCACAAGTGGCTACCATGGACTAACGGGGGGGGAATATTTAGAGAGTTATTTTCAGGTAGAAATGCCGTTACAGAAAAAGCCATCCAAAATTACAAACTGCAAAAGAAAGAGTCGCCAGGTGAACACTGCCTCATCCAGTACAGTAATGTGATGTTTTGCCTCCCCCCGCCATATTTCTACTTATACAGTGCTGATTCCAAAACCAGGAAGCTGTCCTACAGAAAACTATTTTAATTTTTTGCCGTCTTATTTTTCTGTAATAGGTGTGGGTGCAGCTCTTCCTACTATACCACTTTCCCAAGTCCACCTTGCTGATGATGGTACCAGTGTAGCTTCAGATCAGAGATTTCACATATGAAGAATGCCCAACTCAGTTTTTCACGAATCATGTCCACACACTTGTCTTGCAGTAAAACCAGTATCAAAAGACTTTTTTTTCCTCGTTGCGTAAGTTTATTTTGCACAACACATGCCACCTCCTCTCTTCCCTCCACAACGTGCAAATATAAGTGTACCCTGTGGTACAGGGCTGTGCTTTTTACATTTAAGACAATATATTGCAGCACTGAGAAAAGAAAGAACCCACAAACTCCGCAGCTTCAAAGAAAAACCCCACCCAACGAGACAAAATAAGGAACAGCGACAGGGTCATCTGCCCCAACAGAAATAATACGGGCCGTTACACAGGACATACCACCTTCACCCGCATAAACCCAGGCAGCCGCCAGAGATATCTGAGAAGAGGGAACCGGCGGGGAGAGGGTACCAGCAGGCACAGGGCTGCGGGGGGGGGGGCGGGGGGGGCTCGGTCACCTCCCCCCGGGAGGGCTGAGGCCGCGCAGGCGGCCGCCGGCAGGAAGAAGCGCGGAGGCCAGCGGCCGGGCCCGTCCCCGCCCCGGCAGCCTCCCCGGGGGGCTTCGCGGGGCTGCGGCGAGGGGGAAGGGAAGGGAAGGGAAGGGGCGGCGAGGCAGCGCCCGGGCTCGCCCTCCGCCGCGGCCAGCGGGGCCGACGAGCGGCGCCCCGCACAAAATGGCTGCGCGGGGCCGAGGCGGGGGGGCCGGAGCCCAGCACGAGGGTGGCATCGCCCGCCGCCGCCGCCTCCCCCCGCGGCTCCCCCTCCCCGGCAGGAGGGGCCGGGGCCCGCCGCGCCGGCGGGAAGCTGCAGCCGAGGCCGCCCGGATGCGGGGCGGCGGGAGGCGCAAGCGGTTCCTGTAGGTGAAAGGTCGGGGGGCGCGGGGCCGCCCGCGGGACGCGCCGAGGCCTGAGGCGAGGCGGGAGGGGAGGGGACGGGCGGTGCCCTGCGCCACGCTCCGCGGAGGCCGGCGGCCGCACGGATCCGCACCGCTACCGCGCGGCCGCCGCCGCCACCAGGCCGCCTCCGGTACCGGGGGAGTCGCTCACCTGGCGGGCCCGGCGGCCTCTCCGGTGGGCTTATTTGTCGGCGGCGGCTGCGGTTCCCGGAGGTCAGAGTTCGCGACCCCGCCCCCTCGGCTCGGCTCCGCTCGGCGCGGCCCCGCCCCTCCCCTCCCCTCCCCGCCGCGGCGGCTGCGCCTGCGCCTGCGCTCGCGCCCGGCCGCCTCGCGGGGAGGGCTGGGGGCCCGCCGGGGAGGGGTCCGCGCGGGGCGGGGCCCCGGGTGCCGCTCTCGAGCCCGCCTCACCGTCCCCGCCCTTCTGGCGGCCGTTAACGGCGCCCGGGGGCAGGTGGCGGCAGCAGCGCTGCGGCCTGCGCCGCTGCGGCGGCTGCGGGCGGCCCTTTGTGTCGCCGGGAGCCGCCGGCGGGCACGGAGCGCGGGGCGCCGTGGGGAGCGGCGAGAGCCGAGGTGCTGCGGGCAGGTGGCGGCGGGCCGGGCCCCGAGCAAAGCGCTCCTGGGGAGGGGGCGCCTGAGGCCGGGCTCCCTCAGGGGTGGAGAGACGCGGCTCTGCCCCGAGTCGTTCTAACGGGCGTTATCGTGCCCATGGAGAGGAGACCTCGAGCCTCCCAAGTCCCCGCTGCCCTTCTCTGCAAGGGAACGGGAGTGTGCCAGCTTTCAACATCACGGGCGTAAAGTGTTTGCTTTTGGCTTTGGGTAGCTTGGTGGGGTCTTCCCTCTGAGGCCAGTACGTAGATGAGACCTGCAGATCAGGTTTGAAACGTGCAACGCGATGAAGACATGGGCTGCTTCATCACGCCGTGAGCTGCCCTCGGAGTTACTGTAGCAGTTCAGCCAGCGGCGTTTGCAGGAGCTCTTTCTCCACCAGCATGGCAGCAGCAAATTGCTTCTTTAAATGTCAATGCTGCTCTGAACAGGGTTTGGAAAGACAGCGGCGAGCCTGGCTGCTAATGAGCGCGCTCCTGGCTGGAGTAGGACTTTCGAAGAAGTGCCAAAGGAACAACTTAACAGTGTTCCGGCAACGTCTCGACATTTGTTTGGACTGAAGTTGTTAGTCAGTTACTTAGTTTATGGTAATTATTTTGGTGACCTTGATTTTAAGTAAGAGTTTTATACTTTCTATATGTCCCTTTTTTCCCCTCCTCTTCCATCTGTTCAACGAAGATTGTATAGCTGTGGTTGGAGATCAGCAGGAACTTCAAGATCATTTAGGCCACCGGGGCTGTGTGCACAATTTCATTGTCTGAAATTCATTTAGACCCTTTTATGCAATTTCTACTGAATCAGATGACATAAGCGTCAACATCTGAGAAGCAGAGATACGAAAAAACCCCAAAGAATACAAGCAATTTATGTGTTAACATTAATAAAATCATTCACGCTCTTATCTTGCCCATTCCTTTACTGCTTTTCTTCCCACCCGTGGTCCCACAGCTGCACTCGCTACCCAAGCTCAAGATCACTAGTTGTCAGTACTTGCAAGCATCGTATTTTGCTTTTTGATCAAACACATTCCCAAAAGCCAAATGCAAATGAACCTTATGAAAAATTTTCAAATTACCGCAATTAACTTGCTAAGCATTTCCTGAAAGTGTCAGACGTTACAGCACCCTCAATTTACAGTACTTGTCATTTCCCAAACTAGCCTGAGCTGCACATCCCCTTTCTAAATGAAGGAGCTTATTGCAGTTTAATTTAACAAATACCAAAGAATTTGCACCAAAGCTTATTTCAGACAAGTATTCTGATACCCTCAATAGAGCAGAAATGTCACTGTAACCAGTAAAACATGTTTTGATTTTTTTTCTTAGCAAGTGACCCAATTCGTGCTTGATCTGTATTACAAAGGCACGTCCGTGTCGCTGTGTCAGCGAGGATTACAAGAGACGCATCCCTATTGGAAACAGGCAGAGAAGCAAAACCCTTTATGCTGTTACTGCAAGTTATCAAAAAACTGCTTCCAAACATCTGTCAGAGAAGCACAAGGAGGCAGCGTAACTGACCTGACAGAAAAATCTCTCCCTCACAGGCCCTGATGAAATACCTATGCCAACAGAAACGGTGATTCAGGCATGCTTTAATAGATACAGCAGACCTGGATTTTGCGGAAGGATTTATTAACGTAGCACCCTCCATTTGACCTTCACATAGGCGTAACTCCCTTAATTCTTTAGAACAACGGTTTCTTAGGATGCTTTCTTTGCCGCGGGTATGTCTGTTCACCAGGAGACGGAGCGAATAGCCCTCTCGCCCTGCGTCCTGGAACTGTCTTATCTCCACCGATAAATGTCCAAGAATATTGCATTAATGAGGAGCTTTCTCTGGGCATTGATGTATCCTAGTCAGCTGCCGCTGCAGCTGCAGTTTCTGCTCGCAGGCCTGTAAATCACGCTGCGTTACGGCACGTGGGCCTAGGGAGCCCAGTTCATTCCTGGGCTGGTGAAGCTCGGAAGGGCCGGCGTGCCCCAGGCCTGGGAGGTGGCTCCAGGAGATAAACCCCCGCTGCTTGGTGTCCTACCCCCATTGCTCAGGAGCAATTTTTTGGCTGCAAGCCGCATTCCAGCACAGGCTCTGCACCTGGTTGTGGAAGAGCTCTACAGAAACCAAACATCATGAATGCGTGAAGGCTTGGGCTTTTAGTTTGGGGGCTGGGGAAGAGGGAACAGAAAATGAAGAACTAAACAGCAAGAGGCAGCTCAGGAAAGACAGGAGGGCAGAAAGCTGGAAATAATTTTTGTAGCAAAGACACCGGTTTTGGTAGCGAGAGTGCGTAGTGTCTTGGCTGACAAGAGCAAGATAGTTCACTTAAAACTAACGTTTCGGGTGGTCAGATCCAGCAGCAGTGTCAGTCTGTGCACACAGCCTACCTTTTCAGGCCGTTTTCTGTTTTTAAGGGCAAAACATAATACAAATTTTAAAGCAAGACCGATGTGCAGGTTAATGACAGCAAATTCTGCCATTTGAAAATCAATGAATACACGAATTACACAATACATAAAAACCTGAAAATATTTTTTAAAAAAGGATGCAGACTCAACTAATCCGAATTTATTTATACAAAAATGATACATATCCACAGCAATATTTACACCTTTAAACTGTTTTCATTTACAAAATAAAGATTCTATTCTTTCATTTAGACAATACAATTTAGGACTGCTCCAAATAAAAGCCTATTTGGACGGTGAATACAGGGGACAGAAGTTATGGCAAACAAATGCATTGAATGTGTCTTTCCAAACATCTCTTTCTGTTATGATGTAATAAACATAATCGAGTAATCAAGTTTCCACACACAAAAAATATTTAGTAAAACGTGTTCCATAGCTGCTCAACTATGCATTTGTATAAAGTCCTTTGGGCACAAAAAATAGTTTTAAGTTAAAGAGAATTCAGGATCCTAAAACCTTTCATTTATTCAAGAATAAAGACGCTAGAACTAATATTCAATGCTAATGTTTGTCTTGTATTCTACTAACCAATCTTAAATTAATTATTAACTACGGATTCTTATAAGAAGAGGTAGCCAGGTGTTTAAAAACTTCTCGTCTTGTTTTAGTGTTTAGTCAAATCAAGAAGTGAATACTTTACTTTTGATGGTAATGAATCAAAATGGGAGGTGAGCTAGAGAAATAGGGCAAGTTTGAAAAGCAACCATCTAAAAATGTTATGAAGATGCCTATGTTGTGGGTTCTTCTGATGACACAAAGCACTAGTGCTGGAGAAAGAGGAAAAGAAATATTCAAACGTGTTTACAAAGACCATCCATTTCACACAGAATTAGACTGCAAGATGTCTACTATTGTTTTTAAGGCTCTGTTCCAATCTATTTCTGTCACAGAGAGATTTTTTGATTGATCAGCTGCTTCTGGAAGAAGGCCCCTGACTTTCACAGAACATTTTATACTATTTTCTCACTCTGCACCGAATCCTTGAGAGGTAGTTTGACGCCACACGAGGCAGAACTTGGGCATCTTATTCAGTATGTATTTGACTTTGTTTTCTGTTTGTAAGGGCAAAACATAGTACGGATTTTAAAGCAAGACTGATGTGCAGGTTAATGACAGCAATTTATATTGCTCTGCTTTGCAGCAGGGAGATCAATATCAAACCATAAATTAAGTTAGCTTGCTCCTAACCAAATTTCTGATTCATTTGCCAGTTCATGGTTTCCCATCTGAGTTGGTGTGCAGTCCCTATAAAAACATGAAGCAGCTCTTCCCTTTGAAAATATCAACTGGAAGAGCCACATCATATCTGTGTTACATTGGTATCAGTTTTGGTTTGGATACAGTAAAAACCATGTCAGAAATCACCCTGAAGAGATGTGCTAATAGCTTACATGGCTTCAGTCAGCAGCTGGTTTTCAAAATTAAGTAAAAGCCCTTTATATGTAACGAGAAAAATATTCATTTATCACATTTGTATTAAAATAAAAGAGAATAAAGGCTTTGATCAGATTTCCACTGAATTTCAAACACTATCTGGTCAAATCTCTAGCATTCATGATGGAAGCCAGATCTACAGCCTTAAGTCCCTGATTCAGAAAGGTACTCTACTGAAATGGTTGAAGTCAATGAAATTACTTGTATACTTAATATTAAGCATTAGGCTTCCAAGCCTGCTACTAACTTAACAGAAGCTCTGGAAAATCAATCTTCTTCAGAGCTATGTTACTATCTTAGACCTGATCTTGAGGTATTTGAGGGAATAAGAGAATTTCGGTTTGCATTTTCATTCTTGGCCTTTCTGTGATGACTACTAACTATTCTATCATCTATTCTCTTTCCTTTGTGAGGCCATAGAATAGCTAGTAACATGGGTTCAAACTATTAATTAAAAGTGAATTGCTCTTAATTCTGTTAGCACAACTAGCTTGATTCAGAGGACTACTGAGAAGTGTTTCATACAGTAAAATTAACTGGCTACACATGCATTGCGTTTGACATAAAAATGGCTTCTTTTCATAGTTCTAGTTCCATTTATGCTATTACAGTGTTAACAGATTTTCAAAAGTTAAATAGAATAAATGCACCAGAATCGTCAGTAAGTATTTCCTAATGAGGTATACTGACAATTTTCTTAAAGAAAAAAAAAAAACAAACCCAAACACCTAAAACTGAATTGCATTTTAAAGTGTCAAACAGAACAAATCATAGTGTAAACAAAAGGTATTTCAAAGAATGGTATACATTTCAATGCTATCTGCACTAAAAAAGCTGTGTTTTCTTGGTATGGCAATTCCAGTTTAAACATAATATTTAAAAATACAATAGTTTAAAAATTTGGGGTGGGGTGTACATACATTTGTTTAACGTTCTTTGAACAATACAGTGTTTCATACTGCGTACAGAACTCATTTGACACAAAGTTTTGAAACAAATATTTCATCTTTTCCCTGTATATCAACGATGTATTTTTTACTCTGCTTTAAACTACTACTGGAAACATAAAAGAAAATATATCCTGCAATTGTTTGAAGATAACTCATTTAGTCTCTTTGGCATTTGTAGTACTGTAAAAGCTCTAGTGCCTTATCTCTGTAATTGCAAAGTCTGTTTTAAAGTATTTTTCCCTTTTCTCTTTTTTAATAATTGAACTGTACTTTGCAGTTGCTTCTGTGACACAGAATTTGTTGTACTGTTTTAATGTACTTGTATGCAAGATTTCAACTGCCATTCAAGGAAAGGAGCAGCAATATCATGCAACTTCTCATGGAGTTTACATAGCCAACAAAGATCCAAAACCTTTGAAATTCCTATTCTGATCTGTTCTTGCTAAATTGCAAAGTGAGCATCAGCAGCTCAAGACCTATGCACAAATCATGAGGAACTGTACAATTGCAACAGATCTGTTTTGTGTTTTGTTTTTTGTTTTTTTTTTTTTTTTAAAAAGCAGAAACTTTATGAATATGTTGTCCAACCACCCGCCATTCTGAAGACCTGGGCACTTTGGACCTCATTGCAGACCTCACAAATAATTCTGACCATTAAAGTAAACATTGGAATTTAATAAATAACACATTTTGTATCAACACAGAAATACACACAGTTCTTTAAAAAAATACTACCTTACACTAAAAATGCAACAACTCCTAATCCTGACAAATATACAACTTTGTGTAGGTTGAGACGGCAGGCTTCTGTTTCCTTGAACAGCTGCTGTACTCTGTTTTACCACCATCCTGGGACATTTTCCTTTAAACTTGCAGACACGATGCTGACACTGCTACAATATGGTGCCTTCTTGAAAAGCTTCTATCCACCTATTAGAAAATTAAACACTGTTAGGAAATTGCTGGTAAAAGTATAAATCACACTGCTGTGACTAGCTACAGATTCACAAGAGAAGTAACATCATACTTCCATTACCAGTTGGTCTGTTAGTGCAAATGCCAGAAATCTATCCAACGAGTCCAAACATACAATGCTTGCTAGAAACGTATTAGGTATCAGTACAAGGCCAGATGATAGAAACTTTTTCCATACCTCTTCCATACTGAAGTTACATACATAAAGAACAAGTGAAGCTGGGCAATCAAATGCTCAATAAGTAGGATATGCAAAAGTTCTGCCAAGTTTAAGAAGACGATTGCATACCTTTTAAAAAAACCCCAATGCTTCCTTCTCTTATTTCACTGCAAACACGATCTGGGGTGAATCAGGACACTACTAAAACTGAGGTAGCCACCTGCATAACCCAGGCCCTCTGCTTTTGCAGCTGGCACAAGGGTATCAGTGAAGGACTGGCGGGGCTGAGGGAATAAGCCACAGAGCACGTGGGCTGGGGTGGAGGAACGGTGCCTTTGCACGATGACGGAACTTCCCCTGTATTCACACACACAATACCTGCTACTACTGAATCACGTATTAACAGATACCCTGCATATTACATCTGCGAAAATACAAGTATATGCAAAGGGCGGGGAAGTCCCAAACAGCTGATCCAAGGTGTCTCAAACTGGAAATTCAAAGTTAATATTCAGATACTTTTACCCTTTATAGCTGTGGTTTCTCTTCCTACTTGATTATGAGGGTGATAAACATCCTCACGTTCTCACAGATGCTGCAGAAATTCATGTTTCTGAAGCACTCTGATGCTACACTGACAAAAACAGTAAAAAATGGAGTCTTCCGAGTGAGGGCTGAACTGTCTGCACGTC
This sequence comes from Nipponia nippon, assembly GCF_047370975.1. Lineage (NCBI taxonomy): Eukaryota > Metazoa > Chordata > Aves > Pelecaniformes > Threskiornithidae > Nipponia > Nipponia nippon. The sequence continues at coordinate 51,305,252 of NW_028262347.1, forward strand.
AAGTTAAAAAGCCCGTTAAAAGGCCCGCATACTGATGATTTTTTTTCCTCAGTGAACATCTTACAAGAACTGAATGAGACAAAGATTGTAAAATTATCCTTCTCATGGAAATTCAACCCTGTCTTAGTATTCACAGGGTATCTAAATGTCAGTCACAGATGTTGGCTCTTCCTCGCCCTGAATGTTTAACTTTGTAACTGCGTGCATGTTCGGTGAATTTAAGCTTTTGGTACGAACATATTCAGCATGTGTAAGTGCTCACGTCTGTCTGCACACACAACTCAAACTTCTATCCCTTGCTTTTTAGGGCTCTCTGCATTTTCCACTGCCATTCATTAAAAATGGGATACAAATACAACAAATTCATAAACAGCTTAAGCATTGAACATAGTACTGGACTAACAAATTTAAAAGCTCATCAAAAAGTAAACATCTGTTAAAATTTATTACTGCACTTACACAAATATATCAGATATTTACTTGGCCCTAACAGGAAAAAATAGTGTCCACTGATGCAAACAGGCCAAGAGCATTAAAAGAAAGAACAAAGAACATGCTATCAAAGCAGCATTTATTCTGGAGGTTCAGCATAAATCTCCTGAGGAGAAAGCTTGCAATTTAAGGTACTTAATGTTATTCCTAGCCTCAGTAAAATAGCATATGTCCAATTCCAAGTTTTCCTACTGATGACAAAAGCCATTGTCTGAATATGAAAACAAAGCTATTGAATGCCTTGGATTTTTTTAGTTTTGTTTTATATAGTACAAATGAGGACACAGTGGAGACAAGAGAATACTATCTAAATAACAAGGAAACACTTGTGTGCATCTGCAAGACAAAATACCCTCAAAAATCAAATAAAGACTTCCAGATTTTGTGTGTAGAGAAATGTAATTAAGCACGTTCTCAGCTGTTCAATATTTTCAGTAGCCCTGGGTACTTTGTTTTTTAGAATATCCCTATTCACACAAAACTATACCTGCAGCCATTTGAATGCTGAAGTATTAATAATGGACTAGTTAGCACATGAAATCTCTTTTATTGATGTAAAATTAATTTGGGAAAAGTGCAGTGAAACCAGTCAGATAAGCTAGGCATACAGGTAAGATAACTCAAATGTATTGCTTCCATGCTCATTTCTAGTTTACTCCATGATTCATATAGCAAATGTTTTCTACTGATTAATGACCAAGCTTCTAGGTTATTTATATAAAAGACACACAATACATAAATTGACAAATATGACTCCAGACTCAGACACACCAGCAGGACTTGAAATGAAACAGCTTGTGTGAGTGTTCTTTGAATTAAAGCATTTTGTCTGAACATATTAAGCGCACCTAAATGCTCACACACATCTGCACACACACTTCAAACTTCCGTCCCTTACTTTTTAGGGTTTGCTTTATTTTTCACTGCCATATATTTATTAAAAATAACTAAAATTTACAGTTGGAGATAAAAAAAAGAGACACATCAGTTAATTCTTAAAACACATTTTCTGGATTTCTTCAAAGGTAACATTCAATTTTCACTTCAGCAGACCAGGGATAGAGGAATGGGCTAGGAAAAAGAAAAATTTCTTATTTTATCTTAAGACTTTTCCATTCTCCTACATTCATTCTTTTGCAGAGGACAGTCTGCTTCTTCATTTAAAGTGTTTCAGAAGTCCTAATGAAACCAGGACCTTGTGTTTAAGTAATTTAAAAGTTTTATTTACGTATTATATAATATGCATCTTTCGTACATGTGCTTTATCTGTGAATATTAACATTCATGACTTCTGAAACATTTTCTAGAAAAAAGTAACATAAATTAATTCAAATAGTTTCTTACTTTTGAGCTGAATGGGGATCATCTGCTTTGAATATGTAAAATAAAGTGTTTTTGTGCAGTAAATGGAACACTCTAGACTCTGAGTTTTCGTCTTTTACTTCACTGACTGTGAATCCAAGTAAAGGCTGGCTCTCTAATGCTGCCACATCCTATTTTACAGGGAAAAAAGCAAACAAGACAAAATTAGAGCCTGTAAGACACACTAAGGAATGCGTTTAGACTTTACTCATGCACCATACCATTGCAACAGATTATACAACAAACAAGTTGTTACAAATAGTCATGCACAAAATGCTGCTTTTTATAGTCTCCATGCATGAATCAGGGGACAGGAAATAACAAAACCTCGCAGACTTCAACATTGCTGTTCCTCTTTTTATTTCCCTGACAACTTCTACCTTGTTTTTCACTGTATTGCCTCATTGTTCTGCCTGGTAAGGATTCCTTACATCAAAAGATCACAGCAGCGGACCAAAGGTCCATCTAGCCCAGTGCTCTCTCCAACAACCTTAGTAGTGAGTTTTTATGTCTTAAAAGTGATACGGGATGCTATTAGCTGCAGTGAGTATGCTCAAAGGAGGAGCTATGGATGTAACCTATGTGCTCAAGTACTGGAGTCACACTCCAAATACTTTTGATGGCTGAACTTATTTTGCTTTCTGTTACTGAAAATTAAAAGGATAGGGAAAAAAAGTTGCTGAGTGTTCACAAGCAGTTGGCTAGGAAAGAGTAGCAAGAGAAGCTGTATCTTTTTACCTTCTCTTCATTTAACTTCAAAACCTGGCTAAAAAGGCAACCTTTTCCCTTCCTCATTCATCTCAATTACTTCCTTTTTTTATAATCTTGTGTTTTAATTAATAATTACAACGCACAGCATTTTTGGAAGAAAAAAGAAAGTGTTTTCATCCTGTGCAAATTCCAAAACAGTGTTCTGTAACTAGGCAAGGTCCTGCAATGCTTCAGGAAAGAAAAAATAAACAATGTACATAAACATTGACACATCAGGTGAAGACTTTGGCAATTGCCTCTACATTGAAACAAGAGTACCCTGTGAAAGCAGCAGTTTTGATATTGGAAAACAGTCAAGTAAGGCTTAGCAATCTGTTTTACTATTTTAGGTCTTTGTACGACTAATAAGTGGTCTTTCTACCACTAATCTTTATATCATTTGGAACTAATATAAGTAGCATAAGTGGGGCTTCCTGGCTAAGACCACATTGGACCTTCCCCTGAGACTCTCTAAACAATGTCTCCTGCAATGGCTCATTCAAGATGAAAAGTAAGGACAGCTAATGCTTAGTTTAAAGAAAATAGGAAAGAGTTAATTTTGTGATTGCAAGCTGCAAATTGAAGCTACTCTGGAAGGCATCTCGGAGGAAGCCAAGCAAAAGAAGATTTAAGGCGACTGCCACAGACTAATATGCCTTTCTTTACAGTTGCCAAAGTCTCCTTTGCAACTGTCAGAAGAGAGACAATGTTCTAAAATATTTTTCCAATCTTTGCAAAAGTAATTGTTTTGTACATAATTATTTAAGATATTTTTAGAACTACTTGTTTTTTTTATTATTGCCAATGCTGTGGTGGAAATAACATCACAGGTTCTGGACGTAATTCAGAAGTTCTAAAATAAAGGTTGGCACTACAGCAGGAACAACCCAGGAACAAATCTGAGCACAAACCAGGAAACAACTAGAATGGGGGTGGCGTGGGGGTGAAGCGGGGTAATTCTTTACACGGTCAGGATAGGTTGGGCCTTACATTTTGAAAGAAAGCAAGGGATAGCAATACCTTTAAACAGATGCTTTGGATATTTTGCTCTTGAAAGCTATTAGCAGATTATAACATGTAATACAAAAAAACAAACCCCAAGATCTTCCAGTGCTACAATACATCCATATACGTTGCAAAACATTATAAGATGCAACAAAACTACATCCTCAGCACATGCTGGGATGTGCAGAGCTTATATTGGTTAGAGATTATTCCACACTGCAATAGGACTACACATTCTAAATAAAAAAGCAAATGCCATTAGATTTCTTTTTTTTTTCTACTGCAGCACTGTATATTAAATAATAGCTCCAGGCTGAAGACAACAGTTTGAGGAGAAGTAAAGAGATTTAGTTTGCTTATTTTCCAAGCATTCAAAATACCTTATGGAACTGCAGGACAAGATACTTCAAGATGCTTTTATAATGTTGGCTTTGCCACTAGTCCAGTGTGATGCATCCAAACAGCCCCCCATGTATTCAACTGACTCAGAACATACCTACAACTGTGCAATGGTGTGCAGTGCAGAGGTACTCAAAGCTAGGTCTGGAATCAGAAACAGCGTAGCTATATCAGCGTATTATGGTACCAAGCTCACTGGGCCTTTTCAAAGTACTACATCGCAATCAGATCAATTACTGTAAGGTGATCTAATTTTATAGCTTGTTTCTAGATTATAAAAATAAACAACTTTGTTACAAAGACAGTATTATCATTGGATATTTGATTTCAAACATGTAGTCTCTTACCTCACTAGCAGCATATGTGTATAGCACCTTATTTTTTATAACGAACCATAGGTGTTTCCATGGTTTCTTACTGCCCTTAGATCTGTGTAGGTAGCCACTCATTGTAGAGTCTTCTGTATTTGCTGAAACCTGAAGAGAAAAAAAAAAAAAAAAAACAAACAAACCCCAAGAGTATGTATGAGTCTGTCCAGGTTTTCGCAGTACAGCTTTTTTTAAAACAGACCTCCTGAGCCCTGTCCTGTCAAAGACTCAGATTCTTACCTGATCTCTAGTTAATGCTGCTAATTAACTCAGATGGCTGAAGGAAAAATGATTTCGTCTGCCATCATCTATCTGGTCTGGAAGAGAGGTTTCTGCGGTCTAAGGGTTGGAACTTAAATTGGATGCAACAGGACAAGAGAGGGCTGAAACACTGAGGACCACGTACAGCTGGAGAACACACATTCCTATCTAAGAAGAAAAATTGCTTCCTCCAGAGACCTCCAGTGCAGGTAGGCAGAGTTTAGCTCCACCTTTCCTAATCATAAGCCAAGAGCTGATTTGGTGTAGGAGTCTTCTCACTGACTGTTGGTGCAGAAGTAAATCAATTTCTTGAAACACAGGGAAGCAAGAAAGAAGTTGCAATTCCGACTATCTCTCTGAATCACAGTCTCACGAGTGTTTATGCAGTTTATACACTGCTTCATAGTTCAGGTCCCTGCTTATATAAAACTAAGACCCAAACCACTGCTACAGGTGAATTTCGACTTTTGAGTCTAGAGAAGATGGCTAAATTATGGAATTATTTTTTTCATTGTTAATATTGATGATACAATACCAACAAGGCATTACTTTTGACCTATAAAGCACTTACTTCTTTGAGGGCTGCAGGAATTTTTTTCTGCTTTCTTCCAGAGGGAATACTATGTAATACTGTAGACAAGGCACTTGATGGAGATTTATGGTTGACTGGGGATCCGCTCTTAGGAGTGCACTGGTTATCTAAAATGCATAGGATGAATATATTGCTTTCATGTCACAGATGACTGAATACAAGCAATGATTCTTGGACTTTTTTTTTTTTCTTAAAAACAGCTGACATTTTTATTCTGATTACAGTGCTTCAATAGTAACACCTAATCACATTAAATTCCATGTTATATTAACTTTTCAGTATTATCATCAACACCATGAGTTAGAATCCCCCAAACCACAGTCAGAGTAAAAAAACCCAAGAAATTTAAAACTAAATGGATTGGTCTTGTTTGTTATCAGAGTCTGTTTTCTTGATGTTGAACTACCTTTGCCCATAAGCAGTGTCAAAATTAAGTCTTAAAAACCACACCAAATTTTTAGAGCTGTCCTCTGCAGTTCAGTCTGTGCTTTACCTCTGTTCCCCAAGTCTGTCCTTCAATTCTATGCATCTGTTAATGTCTCAGCTTTTTTCAGTATGGATGCTGTAGGGCTCCTCTTCCAGCATCATGCCATCACACACACACTTCTGGAGATTCCCATCTCCAGAGCACATGCTGTCTTCCTCCACTGCCGCAGGCAGTTCCTTCATCTCTCTTGGAAGACTTCTGCAACACTTCACTCCTTTAAAACCCCCTTTCTAGCAACACCCACCACTATTTTCCAGCCCAGCCTGGAAGGAGTAGGGCTGCCCTAAGCTTCATTAACTCCTCTTCTAGAGTTGTCCCTGAACATGGTGAGGCTCTGAAATAATGAGAAGAGCAGGAGAGTAATTGGATTGCCAGCTGTACCACACCTGCTCTGCAGCTCTTCTCCCAGTTAAAAGCACCTGCAATTGCCTGCAGCACAGCAGCCTCTAGTGCCCAATGCAGAGACCTGCAGGTGGTCCAGGCAATCCATCTTCCCCATCATTGCAGGCTCGCATCACCACTTCAAGAGTTGTCAATGCTGCCTTCCACATCCTCATGACAAATGCCGCTCCCAGCATGCTGGAAGCCATAGCTTGATTATTTCACTGAGGCATCACAGATTTCCTGATGCCCTGGAGAGCTTGTGTCAAACTGGAGCCTCTGCCAGAGGGAAGGGCAGCAAACTGTTTCAGTCTCTGCTTATGGCTCATTTGTGTATTTTATACTAGAGTCTTTGGACAGAATTCAGAGCAAGTCTTGTGAGATGGGACTGGATTCCCATCTCACTGGGAGGTGCCCCTGTTGATTTTATATTCATTTCCCCATAATGATATGAAGCTCCTTCAAAGAGATGGATTTGAGTTCCCTCAGGATGAGAAAGAAACTGACCCTGGATCTCCTCTCTAAGCAAATGTTATTACCACCATGCATCAGTAGTACCACGTCCTCTGAAAGTGTTTCAATGACAATAGCTCTAGCGATGGTGCTTTACACTGAAATCCATGTTGCCAGTGTGCAGTAAGCAACTGTTACGAGTTTGCCCTCAGAACTAAGGTGCAGATATGCCAGCTTCTTGAATTCCAGATGAGCCAAGGCTTGAGGCTGAAGAGACTCAGCATCAGTAAGATGAAGGCCCATGTCTTTATAGACCCCCAGCACTTCGGCTATCTCAACAGCTTAGCCGGCAAAAATGAAGTTTACAGGCATACAAGTTACAGAGAGTAAAAGTACATGTGAACACCCTGGGAGGTCATGATAAGCTGCAAGGACTTTAATGTACACTTGTACCCTGTGATTAATGAAAAGAAATGTAATGCTAGCTATCTCAAAAAGAAAGCAGCATAAGCTACATGTCATTATCACAGGGCAAATGTATGCATGCTTCCAGAAGGAAGAGCCAATGTATTGCAAATTCACTTCCTAACTTACTCCACAGACAATTGTTTGGGCTCTTATAACCTCAGATGCCTTTAGATTGGATATTAGGACAAATTTCTTCATGGAAAGGGTTGTCAAGCACTGGAACAGGCTGCCCAGGGAAGCGGTAGAGTCCCTATCCCTGGAGGTATTGAAAAGACATGTAGATACGGTGCTTAGGGACATGGTTTAGTGGTGGACTTGGCAGTGTTAGGTTAGTGGTTGGACTCGATGATCTTAAAGATCCTTTCCAAACTAAATGATTCGATGCCTTTCACTTTTCAGGCACTAGTAGAATTAGGCACTTGAACCCAGCAGTAAAGATGAGGCACAGACATACCATGTTAATAAGGGCCACAAAAATAAGACAGACAGTTTGTGCAGATTTTCTTTACCTTGTTTCTGTAGCTCCCTGAAGCAATGATCACATACTCTCGCTGGCTGGTTTTTCATATAGTCTAAACCATGTTTATTTGATGAACAAGCTTGACAGACAATCTGGAAACAGATAAAAGCATTATTGTACATGATGTGCACCTGTAAATCACCAAATGCTCAAAGACGTCCACTTCAGTACTGTTAATCCCATAACAGAACCTGAAATAGGCACTATTTTACATTGAAAATTGTTTAAGATCTCGGCTTTTCCTTATGTCTTTATGTTCAACATGCTGCTCTTTCCTCCTCTAAACGATAAAAATTTAAACAGAAAAAAAATCACTGAATTACACAACTCAATAAGCCAACGTTAACTATCCATGAAAAGTAGAATAAGCCTACTGTGTTACCGAACTGTTTAAATCATAAGCTTTCAAAGAAATAACTAAAAATAGTCATTGCTCTCTTGACAATTTCTCCACAACACAGATGTTTCAACTGCATTGAATTCTGTATTCTCAGTTGATTAAAACAAGAAAAATAAAGGCTTATTCAATATACCTTTCATAAGTGTTAAATATAAAAAGTTTGGTACTAACTGAAAAACAAAATCATTATTTATCTTACAAAAATTAGGGAGGAAGGCATTTTTCTCATTTCAGCTAACGTTCTTCGTTCGTACTACGTAATTGCAGAAGCAGAAGACAACCATAAGTAGTATTCCAAAATACAAAATAAGAAATATGTAACAGGTTAAAAGGTCTGTCGTAACACCTTACTCTAAAAACAGAAACAAAAACCCCAACCCAACATGTTTTTAATCCATATAATTGTGTCATAGTACAGCGTTCCCTTAAAAGAGTTGCTGAGGTGCAATTAGGCTCCATCTGTGTTTGTCATACAAGGAACCTGAATTACTAACGGAAAAGGTAATCACAAAATTGGCCAACCTTTCCGCATGCCCTGCAGTGATGCCTTCTCCATGTCAACGTGAATTCACTTGTACAGATCATACACATAGTGGCTCTAGTATCTGGGATCCAGATTGGAGCCTTTGATCCCAGTGGACTATCTTCCTCCTGTTTCTCTGGATCGGCCTGAGAGAACATAGGCAGAACACCATTACATTCAGTGATGAGAAATAAGATTAATATTTATCAGTGATCATAGGTTAACTCTAATTATGTTGGAAAGCCTTCTCTGATAAATTGTTATGGTCTTAAATGTTATCTACTATTTCATCAACGACCATTATAATGCAAGCCTGAAGACAGAGCTGCATTTAATTAGTTCAAAAAAGCTGTGTGACTTCGAAGCTTTACCAGCCTATTTACACCAACAGCTGCTATATTTTAAAATCTTTTCATTTCATCTTTCTGTTCTCAAGATTACCGAGAGAATTTAGAAAGCTGGTTTGGGTTTTTTGGAAGAAAATAATTTTACATTTATGAATGTCGTGGTTTAACCCCAGCCAGCAACTAAGCACCACACAGCCGCTCGCTCACGCCCCCCCGGTGGGATGGGGAAGAGAATCGGAAGAGTAAAAGTGAGAAAACTCATGGGTTGAGATAAAGACAGTTTAATGGGTAAAGCAAAAGCTGCGCGCGCAAGCAAAGCAAAACAAGGAATTCATTCACTTCTTCCCATGGGCAGGCAGGTGTTCAGCCATCCTCAGGAAAGCAGGGCTCCATCACATGTAACGGTTACTTGGGAAGACAAACGCCATCACGCCCAATGTCCCCCCCTTCCTTCTTCTTCCCCCAGCTTATATACTGAGCATGACGTCATATGGTATGGAATAGCCCTTTGGCCAGCCTGGGTCAGCTGTCCTGGCTGTGCTCCCTCCCAGCTTCTTGTGCACTTGGCAGAGCACAAGAAGCTGAAAAGTCCTTGACTAGTGTAAACTGTGCTCAGCAAGAACCAAAACATCAGTGTGTTATCAACATTATTCTCATCCTAAATCCAAAACACAGCACTCTACCAGCTACTAAGAAGAAAACTAACTCTATCCCAGCTGAAACCAGGACAATGAAGTAGATAACATTATGAAATATCATTCTGTTCTATCATCTGTTCACTTATCATTTACCATCCTGTTTTATTATTCATCATGGAATGCCTCTTGTTTCTTTAAACATCTGCAAAGAAACTTTACATTGAAAAAGGGAACAAATCAACAATAATGGTGTGATATACCTCTTCAAGACTTTTGCTAGGATTAAATGTGATTCTCTTTTTTGTATATTCTTCAATTGACTTGGAGATAGCTTCTAACCACTCATCTCTTTCTGTAGCAGAACTGTTGGAGTAAAAAAAAAAAATCAATTTATTATTATTATTAACATTTAAAACTAAGAAGCAAGTGTTGATTAGAATTCCATTAGCTTTATTACACATTGACTTAACTCTCTTGCAATTTCAGTTTTATAGACCGACTCCAGTTCCTACTGAAACTGGCATTTTTTTAACTGCCTGCATGGTGTCAGTTATTTGTGTTGATTAATACTCAAAAAGATTTCTGTGTCTGTTGTTATGATGTGGATTCCCTCCCTCCCTTTCCTCCTTCCAAAACACCCTGTGATTGTTTCAAGGCTAGTATGTCCTTGCTTCCCCCTTCTCCCTGGACCCTTGAATAGCTTGAGTAACACTGGTGTAAATGGTGCTCCCAGAACAAAGGTGTGGGTCCTCCCTCTTGAGAGGGACTCTGAAATTTCAGCAAGCCTTTTTTTCCTCCCCTTCCTTCTGTCTCACGGTGCAGTTTGTTATACCCAACCCTGTGAAACCCCGAGCTTCTGTCAGAAAAAAACATGCTGTCTCTTCCCCAGCCTTGTGCTCCTACCAGGTCATGTTGCTTCGAATTAATTCTTTTTTTTCCCCCATTTTCCCCATTGGATTAGCTAACCCAGAAAGATAAACAGATAAGCTTACTGTATCTTTTTATCCCACAGCTGGTAGATCACTGGTCAAGTGCAAGGAAAGCATTAGGCTGAAGTGGCACGGCACGGGGAGCAGGGAGAACAAGGAGTGCCTGGCACAGCAGGAGCCTGCAGCTATACTGGATTACGTGCAATGCCGAAGCACTTTTTGAGGCCATGGGCCCACACTACTTTCATATAATATAAATCCATGCTGCTGCTGCCGCCGCAAAGGGCAGCCTATTATACTCCCTCTCAGTGACTAGGTCTTACTTTCTCCCTTGTGCCAGAACACACACGGCTACGCAGTGGGCTGTAAGTGCAGTGGGCTGGACTGGGAAACAAATCTGTATTGAAGCAAGCCATCAACCTGCCCTTCCTCTGGACCAATTTACCGACTGGGTTCATCATGTGGCTGAACAACTACTTGTGCCAGCACCATGGAGGGTGCTCTGAGGAAGGAAGAAGCAGTCTTGTGGCACAGGAACAGCTAGACCGCTTGTTTAAGATGCCATGCCAGCTTTAAAAGGGCTTCTAAAATTTAAACCAGTATCTACTACCAACATTTTTTTTATTCCTCATTTCTTAAATAGTATCAAATAAATTAATTTGTTTAAACCAAGGAATTGAACATGATGAATATATAAAAAGGAAAGTTAGGGATGAGGAAAGCAATGATTTAAACGCATTAGGCGTGCAACACCAATTACTGTTTAATGGCTTTTGTAGGTGAATTTGGAAGCTTTGATCACTTTTGAACCTTTAAGAAAATACTTTGAGCTGGGGTTTTGAACTGAATGAAATTGAGTACTATACAGAATCAGAGAGGACAAATATGGTAAGGTAAACATGGGGGAAGCCTGTGAGGCACGAGGGAAAATAACAATCTAGCATACACAGCAACAAAATCAGAATAAAAGGAGAAGAAATAAGATACAGCCAAGGGCAAAGCAACGTATTATTGTCTGTCCCAGTATCTCACACTCCAAGTGGAACATTTTGTTCCGTTTATTTACCTTTGCTTCCTCAGCCAGTAAGAACAACTGGTCTGCATTAGCTACATAACATTCACAACTCTAATCGACTCCTTTGGCTTTTTCAAAATCTGCTTATATTTAATTATGTTCCTAAAACTATATTAAATAATTAAATTTAAAGTTGGCCCAGTTTTTGGAGATTAAGCATCCCCCCATCCCTCAGCATGCTACATATAGGGCTGCTCACCCAATGAGCTACATGGCTTATGCCCTAATATTTCACTAGGGAGCTCGCACTTGGTAGGTTTGCTAGTGCTAGCCTTTTGGGTTGTTTACAATCCTTCAGAACTTAAGAGCAAAGGCAGTGCCATCGGCAACTGAATTGATGTAATGGTTTGCTGCAGCAAAATAGGCAGTGTTTCTTCTGCTGTCACTGCCAGCCCTCCCCCACAGCTGCACAGCCCTCCCACCTCCCTCACTGCAGGCCCAGTATTTGTTGCATCCTTCCAAAAGCTGTTTTGTTTACTAAAATTGCCAGGTTTTCTTAGTTTGTTTTTTTGGTGTGGTTTTTTTTTCCCCAGTTATTTTTTTTAATTTAAGATTTTATTTAACAAAACAGCATAAGACTTTTAAATGGACTGCAGAGAGCCCCAGCAACTGTTATTACTGGCAAACGTGTGCTAGGACCACATGGCGCAGCTGCCCGCTGGAGTAAGCAGCTCGGTGGTCCCGGGAGGGCTCACTGAAGTATGCCCCTGTTGTTTCCAGGATCAGAGCCTTAGGGCCCCTCTCCCAGCTGAGCTAGTCTTGCATGAGCTATCCTTATGTCAGAGGAGGCGATGCAGCTACGTCTGCCTGGGGTAGCTCTTCGCTAGCCTTATTGAGGGAGACGGGGCCAGCTGGCCTCAGACCGCATCAGGCTGGCACGGCTACTGTTTTCAGGACCAAAGCTTTACTTCTGCACAGTGCAGTATCCTGCAGATGCGCTAACTTGTTTCTCTGATTAAGAGATTTCGAGTACAATACTGCATTGTACCATGTAAAAAACAACACACATTCCAACAGATATCCCAGGAAAACTGAAACCTCAACCCAGACCAGATAAAGCAGAATACTAATGCAGTCAGTAAAACTAAACCTGAAATGACAAAGACTCTCGTCTAGGTATTAATCTATAATTCAGTTATTAACTGGCTTACATTTTATTACTAGGAATTTTTCACCAGCTTAATTGCTCCCCTCCCCATCTGTGCCCTCGGGATCATTTCAGAATCTCTTCTTTGGTGTACACTACACATAATGCTTATTATTTGAAAAAACACAGAAGTGAAATTTGTCTCCAGTGTCTGTAAGATTAATTTGAACAGTTTTGTAATTGAGATTTTTACCACATAAGAGCCAAGAAGCTGTTAGAATGAGTATCATCAAAAGGAAGATGCAGTCTGTATTGACAAGATACTGATTCTCTTCACATCCTGGATATTTATCAATAGGAACAATATAATTAATTGGGAACCTCCTCCACCCCAAGCAAATACAACCTCTCTCTGTCACTGTTGTGTAACTTAGGGCTCTTGCACAGACATAGCTTCCAGCAAGTGTAAAAATAACAGAGCTGAACGCTCTCCAAAGATGCAAAGATAAACAACACTAAGAAATAAAGAGCAAATCAGAGCAGCTTTAGTTGGTAATATGAGGGTAATTCCAGTAATTACAAGGCTAAGACAAAAGCATGTCACAAACTCTGCCCGATTTGATGAGAATGCTATATATTGGGGTCTTCCCCTATGGACCAGCATGTATTTCACAGGAGTTGCTTTTAATCTACCACTTAATCAGTTCCTCAAAAAGATAAGTCTATCCTGTCTTGTGGAAAATAGGTAGGTTGTATTTCAAAATTATAATCTTTTCACAAGTTCCAATGATTTTTTACAATTTTTTAAAACAACTGAATTAAAAGTGAAATGCTGTTTCAAGTCAAGCAGAGATAAATCCACATCGCCTACTGTAATCCCATAAATATCTTCACGTATCTGTGTGACACTCAGTCACCAAGGCACCTAAGCAGCACGGAGCTGCTCACATTATACTGGAGCAGAATCATACCCTAAACTGTGAAATGCATCTTTTTTTTCCCAATGTGCAAAAGAACCATAAGAAACATTTAAATTTGTTGAAAAAATACAAAAATACTCCTTTCAAGTCTGTTGTTAGAAATAACCACTGCTCAGACAATTGAGCTACTTTCTTTGGCTACTTTGACAAGGTTAACCTTGGTCTACCCCTCCGCTAGAGATACTGCTATCTTTGTGAAGACATCCTCATGTCGCTATTCACAAGGTCACACAAAAAGAAGCAGACTGCCCTTGCTCAGCTTTGCTAAACAAAAGAGAAAACACGTCTTTCTTCATTGGTATCAGCACTGTCACAAATGTCAGAACGTATAAAACTCCAACTCAAACACAGTAAAAACAACAATCCACAAAACCAGGTCTTTGCTAAAGGCATCTCGGTGAAGGCAGACCAGAGCTGCTCTGGTTTAGCGGCCATGTATCCTTTTGCTGCTACATGGAGAATTTGGTTTTCTGGTAAAGACAAGCACCATTCCAGTAATTGCTGCCACTTCCATAATTTCAGATTCACTGAGATTCACTTCTTGTTTCAATTACACTGTTATTTTAGCTATAAGACCAGGATGACTTCTTCCGATTTGTAGCGGTTACCAATAGTAATATCAAAATGTATTGTCATGCTTCATATCCTGTCCTGTTCATGTACTGACAGAGCGTATCAGTAACTTTGGAAAAACAAAAAAAATACTGAAAAGCAAAGCCTAAAACGAAATGAATTGAAACAACTTTAATTCTTGTTCCTCTCAAGGAAAGGCAGTGAGAGGATAGTATTTCAATTTATTTAAAGTTTGTGATATGTAGCTAAGCTGAAAAGGAAGAACCAAGCAAGAGTTTTATTCACTCTGGTTAACAGTTAACTGTCTTGAGGACAGCAGAATCCCTACCAGCTGCAGCCGTAAGCCCAAATTGCTCAAATACCAGCCACATTTACTATAGCTTTTGTGCTTCTATCCATCACTTCACAATGGGCAGTCTTCCTTACAAGTCAGGGTGAACGGTATTAGAGACTACAAATTCATATGGTATCTGTGAAACTTATTACATGTCACCAGGCTTCCTTTCTGCTGGCCCATTTAAAAATAAACTTAAATTTTCAAGATCAGATTTTGAATGTGAACAAAAGTAAATTAGAACAAAGCCTACCTTATTTCCAGAAACCCATCTGTCACTCCCTGTATTCTGTAATTACTCTAGCCAAGGGTAACTTTTCATTACATAAGTGCAAAATAAGCTATAAAAAGCTTACGTGGACTGTTTGAAATCACATGGTTTTTAAATCATTATTCATTTGTAAGACTTACCTTGCTGAAAGAATGAAGGATCTCTCTACGCTTTCAATGTTCAGTTCATTCTGATATGCTTCCTGGGTTGGCTTTTTAACCTTCAGTCAAGAGAGAAAACTTGACATTCAGACTGAAACGGTACTTTTATAGTTGCTTTAGTTTTACTTACTGTAAAATCTCTTATATTTTTATTGCAGAAGGGGTGCATTGGAGAGAAAAATCTCAAAAGTAGGAGATCACACACCAGTGATTACATGCAGCCCACCATTTTATTTCACTGAGGCCCCACACAAACACTGGAGACGTACAGGAGAATGAAGCTCAAGAGCTGCCAAGCACCTCCTGCTGTGCTTCAACATGCCCAGGCCCGTTGCCCTTTAAGCACCTCCAGCAACTGGGCAAAAAAAGGCACTGCTGCTGCTGCTGCTGCAGGACAAGATGTAGCCTACTGGTGTACCCCGGGGTGGGCATCTGGCCCATACCCCCAAGGGCTGGACCACCCTGCTGATCCTTCTGAGCTACCAAGTTTCAAACATAAGGAGGTTTACAAGTCGAGAGTGGTTCTGAGCCGCCACAAGACACCTGCTGGCAGAAAAGATTTTGCAGCTTAGACCTGGGCACCAGAGCTGCACTGCAGCTGGACTTGGTGCTTTTCTCTGACAGGACCAGGGACAAGTTACTTGATTCCCGAGGCAACGGTCTGTTGTTCCCACTAACTGTCATGTCAGAGACCGTGTCAATATACAGCGTGCATGTCCCTTATCACTACCCAGAGGGGCTCAGGGCTTAACTTTGATGCTTTTTGCAAAGGCTCAGAAACAAAAGCCGTGCCTTCCCTCAGAGTTAGCACATCTCTATAAACCATGGAGATTTGATCCACCAGAAGCTTATCAGCCAGACATGTCTAATCTCTGCGTGTGGGCAATAAAAAGCAGTTACAAGGCAAAAGTAAGGCAGTCTAAACAAAATACAATACAAAAAATAAGTAGGCAAGCTATTTCAGAGGAGAGCAATACTAGATGAAATGCAGGTGAGACGATCCTGTGGCAACAGTTTTTTTAGGGAAACCTAGATAGCAATCCCACAGGCCATATTATGCGAGAAACGTTCAGCCTGTAGGATTGCTCTGGAACATAAGCAACTTTAATATCTCTTTCCAACAATAAACATAGTTGCATTTTGAAAATTTCAAGGCCTGAGTTTAAAGTAGATCTGGAGAAAGACTCATTTTAATACGTGACTCACCTTCATTCCAGCCAACGAGAGCATGTTGTTAAGTTTATACATCCCTGACTGAACTGGAGTAGTATACAACAGGGCATCATTGAACTGTAATACAGAAGCAATGCTTTTTAATGACTAAACACCGTTTAGAGACTGATAATTCAGATGCACTTTACTGGAAGTACAGAACTCATACAGCACTGAGATCAACTGTCCAGAAGGGCATCTTCTACTTTGTATTATTCCACTTAGAACCTAAGAAATGTTTTCATGTATGAATTTAGATAACAATAGATGTTTATTTATATCTTCCTTGTGTAAATATATATTTGGCACATGAGTAAACAGTGCAGGGATGTCAAAGAACAGGCTGTCAGAAAGGACAAAAATGTTTCTCGTGTACACAGCTATATTGTATAACAAACTACTTTAAAAGGATATTAGAATTAACCACGCAAACATAGCAAAACATTCCAGAAACTTGGAGATAGCAGAATTAAGATTAGCAATTTATGATTACAAGGACAAACTTAACCATATGTACTACGTGGATTTTACCAGTTTAAACGTGCATCTACTGTTTATTTCCTGTTCTACCAGACTTGGCTTCATTCAGTGCACTTACTGAACAGCTATTAAGATTCCTTTTATTTTCTGTGTTGTTCAACACATGGATCCAAACTTCATTTACTGCACATAAACACAGACCAGAAAACTGAACTGTCTCCTAAGTTTTTGCTATGAGGTTCTTCGCAAAATAATCAAATGTTTCACAAGCCGTACTAAATCTTCACAGCACGATGAATGGAAAAATCACTGCTTAAGTGTCTAAAGGTATAAACACTAGCCTGCATCTTTTTTATATGCATATAAACAAACAAACAAAACCCCACCACCCCAAAAAACAAAACAAACAAAACAAAGCAAGCAATATTTGAGTGGCTAAGCTAGAGCCACTCAAATTAGCAACATCTGATTTGGGAAGTCCAGCTTGAAATAGCACCAGATTTTTGAGAGTATTACCTTAACTGATATAATTTGCAGTTACCTCAGTGCTTTATATGCTACAAAGTCATCTCCAGAGCATAAGACAGGCACTTGCAAGCTCAGAATACATACTCCATGACTGCCTAGGGAAATATTTATTCGTACTACAGTAACTACAAGACAGATTTCAGCCAGGACTGTGGACCAATAATGCCACAAATTACACAGGGCAATAGCTGCTTTACTGTCTAAATAGAAGAGATAAACAAAAGGTTCAAGTGGAAACAGAAACTTCAGAGATACACAGAAGTTTCAAAACAAGAGAGTAGCAGAGACAGGAAGAGAACCCAGCACTTCACTTCCAGCCCAGTGCTCCGCTCAGGATGCAGGCGGGCTCGTGCAGGGGAAGGAGAGAGGAGGAGGGAGGGAAGGGTACAATAGCAGCGACTGAGCTGTAGGTTTTAAGATCTGGTATGGCTAAGTGGGATAGAGCAACTGCTCTAGTTTTTGCACTACCACAGATAACATCTTCTCATAACAGCGCTCGAATTTTAAATGAGCATTGTCCAAAACAGTACATTTTGGTGAGAAATGGTTTTCCATTCAAATTAGTGCATATGCAACAGATGATCTCTCTTAATTAGAACTGAGCAAGTAGAACAGCAACAACTGGTCATTTTTTCCACCACCTGAAGTTATTAGTTATTTATGTTTGCGGTGTAATGTTTGAACCACTTAAAATTACACTAATGGTAGGCACACAGCAACATACATAGCATCTTACCAGAAAAAACATTCGTGGCTGCATGACCTTCCGGGACAGCTTCATCAGTGTCCCCTCTTTCAGAAAGACCTAGCAAATTAAAACAAGCAATTCAAAATCTAGCTTTTCAGGGCACAAGCCATACAAATGAAATGACTTTTTCATCATCATTACTATTATGATTATTATTACTACACTAGGAGTGCTGCAGAAGTTTTGGGATTCAAGGTCCCTTTCTGAGAAAGGCTGTTCATCCTTAGGTTTCTCTAAAAGTGAGTGTGAACGGCTGCATTACAGTTTTCCATGCCACACTTGAAACCATGACAAATACAAGGTTAAGCGTGAGGAAAAAAAACTTCCTGCAATATCTGGCAAGGAATCATATTCTAAAAATCGTAAGTTTTCATCAGATAAATGGCTAAAAGAACCCCCACATATATGGAGAGGCAGTATTCATTTGACTGTTAGAACCGAATAATTAAGCGATGGACCATTTTTCTTCTTGGTATATGCCAGCTTCAGTACTTTCCTTACATATCATCTGTGCTGCACTTTTACTGCAATCTGCCGAATGCCATCTGGAGGACCTACCCTTCCTGGCTGTACAATCTCATGGTGTCCATTTAAACTGTACTGAATCTGCATGAGTTTCTGAAAGTTATCCTACAGGGAGAAAAAGCAAAAAGTAAGTAATTGCCCTTGCCTCCATGAC
The DNA here is from genome assembly GCF_047370975.1 of Nipponia nippon. Lineage (NCBI taxonomy): Eukaryota > Metazoa > Chordata > Aves > Pelecaniformes > Threskiornithidae > Nipponia > Nipponia nippon. The sequence goes on from NW_028262347.1 coordinate 51,323,755, forward strand.
TTTTTAAAATAAAACATAAAAAAAAAAAAAGAGAGAGAGAGAAAAAGTTTTAATCAATCAGCTTCATAAGTCAAAATACTTACTCCCTGCTTCATGATGTCATTGGCATGGTTTGCAACTTCTATGACAACAGCTAGAGCATCTGAAGGATGAAGAAATGGTACTTTGGTTATACAGACTAGTTAGCGTTGGTATTGTGTCAAGCACAGGTACAATATTGCCCTTCCACACCATGCCAAGATTCAAGGACCTGATTGTACAGTCACTGCATTCAGGAGCACTTCCCATAGATCCCAGAGTCTTTGGAGCATGGTTTAATAAGTGTGCCTTAGCAAGTCATTCCTCCAACCAACAGTGTCAATTGTTTCTTACAGCTAATCAAAACAGTCCACAAGCAAAATTAAATTCTAGTTTCTCACATAAAGAATTACTTTATTTTCAGTGGCTTTACTTACAGCAGAAAAGTTAACAACATTTTAACTGAGACTATGTAGAGATTAAGTTTTTGCCATGTTACACAACTGCCTCCAGTGCCAGTCATAGAAGACTATCTAAAAAATTATCCAAATCTTTGCAATTTCTTTTTTCTGCCTTTAGTTTTGCTGCACCTCAAGATAACAGTATAAAGTTCAAATTTCTAAATTTCAAACTTTTAATACCAGAAGGAAAAAAAAAAATCTCTGAAAGAGAAGAGTTACAAAAGATGAGGGATTTTATTAAGTACTGGTATTTAATAACTAGCAACTTGAGTGTAATATATGCTAAGGTGTAACTGCAAAAAGGGGTTACATAAAAGGATTATGTAAATTACTGAACAGTGAGTGTATATGAGACAGAACCCATCCAATGTTCTTATCCAAAAACCTGTAATTTACTTAAGTAGGAAAAAAAGACTCATTTAATTGAAAGCTAGAACAACTGCTCTGATAAAATGTAGTCTCTAGAGCATTTAGCAGCTTCTGAATAACTGAAGTGCAGTCAGGCACTTCAAATAAAGAAACTACATTTGCTTAAAAGTCCACAGAGAAGCCTACCAAACCAGGCAAAACCAAAGCCTTGGGTTTTTTTCCAGATAATCATTAGAGTATTAGTACTGTAGAATGTATATACTTCCCCTATTGTCGAGTTCATATTCAGAAGGAAAGCATGTTAAAAGATATAGCTTTCTGAACTGAAAGGTTCGGAAGGTTATGAAGCCATATAAAACTAAACTGAGGTGTGAACAAAAAGTTCCTCCTAAGTCAATCTAAAAAGAATTTTTGTTCAAGATTTTCATGAACCAAGGCAATGTGAGCGCAGGAGTCAAACAGTTAAAAGGCATAGCACATATCAAGCATCTGATCAAAATTTAAGTTTAGATATAGATGTCATGATGTCAACTGAGTCTGCTGAAAAATAGCTGGTGGTCTCCTACTAGAAAATGTTGGAGCTGCTCCAGCCAAAACACTCCCCAGCTCCCATCCGCTTGAAAGAAAATGAAGGGAAATTTAGCTAAATTCATTAAGACAGGAATGAGCACCTGAATTTTTTGTTATACTTTCCTTCATCTACCAGCTATTATATCTATTAAAAACTTAAAATTTTACTCATTGACTTCAAGAAAGATTGAAGAACGTTAGAGAAAATTTGCTGGTTACTGAAGGGAAAGTTCCAGCATCTCAGGTCTACTTATAGAGCCAAGACTAAACGAATCTAAACAACAACATAAAATAATCTATAGGGTCAAAGTCCATAAACAAAGTGGTTTTTGGCAGGGAAGAGCATTCCAATTCTTATACCACTTAGCTGGAGTAATGTATTCAAATGAAGGTCATCAGGAAGAATTGTGTTGTTTGAGGTTTTTTTCTCAAGAATACTAACCATAACCAAATCTAGTCTTCTCTCCTTCCCACCCCTGCCCTCTGCAATGGAATTTAACAAGTAAGCAAAGTCAGAATTAAGTTAAGCTCAATTATCATAAGAAAGATCTCGGTGAGTAAAGATTAGATTTTCTTTTCTTACCCAGTTTCAAAGATAGACTATCAAACATGTCAAATGCATAAAATTAACACTGTTATTGTTACAACTAAGCTTCTGCTTTTATCTTTGATGTATGAAAGGAGAGAAAAATGCTGTGGAAGGTACAACTACAAAAACCACAGAAGCTGGAGGAATCACAAGCAAACGTAAAGTAAAAGATATATTTAAGTTGCTCACTTTTCAAGCGGTCAATTATTTAATGTGCAGTGCAAGTATTAGTTTGTTCACAGCCATAAGAAGACAAACTTTTCTCTTAGAGTCATCATTTAAAGTATTTTTGGCTTATATTTTCAATATACTCAAACAAATATGTCTAAATGTCCTAAGAGAGATATTTACTCATAAATTTTACGGTACTGTATCAACAGACAAAGCTATAAGAAAGCAAACTTGGCTCAGTGCATTGAAGGCACTCATTTATCACAGTCCAATCAACTACATCTGCACAGCCCTCCTAAAGGTAACGGGTTTGCACAAATGTCACTAAAGAGACTGAAATAAGTGACAGGGGCTCATGCAAATGAAATGGCAACATCGACTGGGAGCATTTTTAGTACTGCTGAGGCACACACAAGGAAGAAGGAAACAGTCTGAACGTGCATTGCTTTGCTACACTCAAGTTAAACCAGCTTAACCCCAAACTACCATGAAACGTGTAGTCCTGTCCTCTTACATCACCAACTATTCCTTCTCATTTCCTCTTATCTCCTTTTCCCCCCACATGCAGGCAAGCTTGTGGAAGTCACTTGTGTTTGTGCAACTTGTGACAAGTCAAACTGGAGAACCCCTCAGGTTAAATATAACCCAGAACAGCTCCTTGATCTTGTTCACTCCTGCCACATGAACACTTGTCCTGGCAGAAAAAGAGAGGAGGAGGCCGGAAAGGCTCATAGCTGGCAGGGAGCAGCTGGTAGACGAGACTACCTATCATAAAAGGTCTACAGACGCAAGGGCTGTCTCTTTCAATAGCAGTGCCCAAAATATCTGCTTAAGCTGCCTGTGGAACTTCACTCTCATCTCTTGGTTTCAACTCAAGGGCGAGTTGATACCACTGTCAGCTCCAAACTTTTCTGAAACACAAGTTTGCAACTTTTCAGTATCTTTGCTGAGAAACTTAGAACTAAATAGAAAACATTTCTATTACTGGCTTAGCATTTTGCGTGCATTTAACATTTAGAAACATTATCATATGTACATAAGCTGATATTTCTTTACTCTAAAGAGGCATTTACCTTGAGTATCCCTATAGTCTGCAGATTCTTCTAAAAGATTCTTTAAATAATCTGTATAAAGAAAAAACAATATAGAGAGAGTTTTGTTAAAGAAAGAAACAGCACCAGAAAGTAGCAAACCCCACCTTTTTCCTGGAAATCTGCTTTTCAGGCAGACCTACGCCACAAAGATCTACTACTTAATCTTTTAAATCTGTCCAAGTAATAACGATAGGAAAACCAGAATTTCCATAATTAAAGTATATCATGATATCTTGCTCAGAGAAGAGAAGGTTATCGAAGCAGTGGCCTTCTCCAAAGACAAATGATATCTTGTATATACTATTGCAGAACAAAACAAGCAAGTGAAAAATAAGTACATACTTGCAATCATTTACATTTAAGCTGATGCAAAAAATTTTGAAGGTTATAGATATTTGCCTGAGCACCTAACTTGTCTATAGCAGCTAAAAAAAAAAGTATTCCATTACAGAAGATCTGATTATGATTAATATTTTTCAATAATAGAAGTATTACACCCCCCAATGTTCAAAAAGGCATTTTTTGTTTTCAATTATAAATTTAGTTCCTCAACCACGAGATGGCACCCTCAATCCATTAAAGTGTTGGTAGTTTTAAAATCTATTTTACTTAGCTAAAATTAACTCCAAATGCATGACGATACAAGAAAACATCCCTCTCGAGTTTCCATTCCCTGGCTGAGTGTCTAGTTCACCAAAAAGTACAATATCCTGTCAAAGATTAACATATATATTCAGTAAAAAGTCAACCATCTATTCTCTACAGGCTAGAGCTTTGAACTGCTTAAAACTGAAAGAAACCAAATTAGAAACTTTCAAAGAAATATACATGTTAGACTGATAATATCAACAAATACTGATTTATAATTACCTTTTAAATGAGGTATTAAGATTCTGGCAGATCTACTGAAAACTAATCATATGTGATCTAGCAAGCATTCAATTTTAGCTTCGCAGTTGTACAAGTTTCATGTAGGAGTGAAATAATTCAACTCCCATATGCTTGCCCTACCCAAATTCATCCTTTTACTCAAGAAGGATTAGGAGCCAATTGTTCCTGCCTTCATAAGATGTCTTGCTTCATGCATGCCCCTCAGAGACCGCTCAGTGTATTGTAATCTTTTCCTTATGCAAAAAAAAGGGAATTATGAAACATGTTTCTGCAGTAGAAATGCTACAAAGATTGAGAAATCTTGTCACAGATAATGGAAGCTTTGAGAAAAACAGAACTACAGGAAGAAAAATATTTGGCACTGATATATTATTTTTTGGCAAAGACCTAAGGGAGGATCCAAGAGAGAAGCATGAAGAGCAGGTTGGGGTGAAGGAAGAGGAACTGGCTGGGGTCTCCTGCAGGGAAGGGAGGAGGGAGCACTGGGAGGTCTGGCTGGCTGGGCCACAGGAACACCCACAGCTTTCCGCTCTCCTCGAAGTTTTGCCTGATCATTATCAGGTGCTGATCACCGTGTGATCTTTTAAGTCTGACATGGCACCAAAACCTCTCCAGCTACACTCCGTAAGTATTGCATGCTTCACGCCCCCCAAGATCTTGTGTTGTAGTAGCTACCAGACATTCCAGTGCAATATTTAGGTGGACACCTATTCCATTAAAAACAAAGTTCGGCTTGCTTGACATTGGGTTATGCTGGTAAGAAGCTGGTGTGAGAGAAAAAAAAAAATCAGCAGGAGGTATTTTGACAGCAACTGAGAAGAGTTCAGATTGGTTTTAACTTGGTTTAACCTAGAGGAACCTGTCACACATACACCACCAGCTGCCCCCTCCTGCCCAGCCTGCTGACGGGTGCTCGCCCACGTCGGAGCTCTGCCATACTGCTCAGGCAGAGCACTCTCGGGACTCCACCATAAAGGAAACACAAGTTAAAGCTTTACAATTGCAACTGGATCTTCAGCACTAAGGACGCCAGTGGGAACCTCCCAGTATAAAGAATGAGTCCTGACAGCTTATACAGAAATATGGGCTGGGAACAAGAGGTGAGGTGGGTATAAATTTAGTCATCTGCAAATGTACTGCTGGCACTCTAAGAAACTGTCCCTAGTACATGGAGACATATAATATAATTTAATATCCAAAGTGATTGCACTGGAACCTTAAAACCAGAGACCCAATGTGGGAGCTAACTATTGGCATATTCATGCTTTATGACATGTTCTCCAAAACAACAACACTTTACATCACTCAAAAACATTTTTTGGATGGGTATGTTCTAGCATTTTAAATCATATCATCAGTGAACAGAAGAGGGAAAATTAAGAGATTTTAACATAACTGCATTCATTTAAAACTCTGTATTTAAAAAGGAAAGCAGCTTTTGCATTGCAAGACTGAAGCAGCCAATAAAACTTGTAACTGTAAAATCCTGACAGTGATAAACACATAATTTTCATCTTAATACTCTCTATGTATATCTGGTAAGTGGATCTCAGTTCATAGCTAGAACTCAGCTTCAGAGAAGCATCAGAACAGATGTTTTTAGTCTCTTCTGTGAATACACACTGGAAATTCTGTGCTTGCAACTACTTTCTGGAGGTACTGGCTTAAACTGTACAGATGAGCGGATTTCAGAGACATGAATAACGTTACAGTAAAAATTTAGCAAAAATATCCCCAGATAAAACAAATACAGAAGTCAAATATTAAGGTGGAATGGTATCTACTGTCTTTGCCAAAAAAATTTTCCCCTCTGAAACGTGCTTTAGTTGTTCAGGCTAGGAAGACCTTACGCATACCTTCAGAAAGGCAGAGTTAGAATAAAATTCCTAACTCTGCTGGATACCCCAAAACACAACAAAAATCAGCACAAAAGCACACAAGTACTTTTCTGTGACAAAGAAGATTTCCTTATGCCCTTGCTTCTACCTGACAGTAACCAGCAATTCTCTCTTCCTTCTTGCTGGGGCGCAGCGACTACCACTTCTTCTCCTGCTAAAAAATTCCCTTCTGCTTCATTAACTACTTTTTGTCTCAGGTTGTCTGATTTAATTAAGTTAAACTCAAAGCAATCATCCCCCAATACATAATTGGCCTCAAGTCTGACAACTCTATTTCCGACCTGCAAAGGAGCAGCCTGCTCAAAGGCTTATTTTTCACCCCCTTCAGCATCCCCTCACTATACCCCAGTTAAGGATAACAGAAGACTCTCTCTCTGCAAACCTTATGTTGAGAAAGAGAGGTTTATTCTATAACAATGAAGACCCTGTTCATATTGTACAGTCTCAAGTCATCTACTCCAGTCAGAATTTTTCAGGAGGAGAGAATCACCTCTCCTTCACTTCTACTAGAAATCAGAAGCCTCTAATTAACCTCCCCCCAAACCCATTTGCTGTATAGAGCTTGGGGCCAGTATGTGCAGAAGTGGAAGTTCACTTGCTGGACTGGAGAAGCTGTGTAATTAAACAGAAACACAGCTGAGCTGTGCCTCTCCTTGGCTGATTTATGAGTCCACCTGCTCCTGCTTTTGTTAGCACAAAAGTAACTCCACTTCAAAGCACAGCAACAGTCTTGTGATGTGACCATGTAGCAGCAGGTTACCAATACAAAGCTGTCCCACTGACACAGAACATCTAAATAGGAAGAAATGCCTGCTGACTCAGGCCTAGCAGCTTCGTTTCCTGGATTATTTTCGCTCCCCTGCTCTTACCGGCTGCCCCCTCCTCCCTCGCCCACAGATCCCCCCTGGTTTTAGCTGGGGTGGCTGCTGCATCGCTGCATCTCACCGACTGCAACAATAAATCCAAATATTTTGTGTGTCCTCCAAAGGTTTTGCAGCATACGTTTATATAGAGATCGCTCAATATTACACGGAGCTGCTGGAAAGTAACAGAGCAGATGGGTCATCCACAGAGATAGGGAAGAGTGAGAATCTCAAGGACAACAGAAATGCATGATAGATTGAACAGACTGAAACATATCCAAAATAACACCCCCAAGCCCTGGCATAATTAAATTCTTAGTCTGACCTCTTTTATTGCTCCCATAGAACAAGAAAAAATTACTTTTCTAAATCAGCAGCCAGCATTGCATTCCCATTCCTGTCAACAGCATTTGCAGGTGTATTTAAAGCTGGGCAGCCACAGTAAGGTCTGCAGACTGGGGAGACCCACAGCAACCCCCATGACCACAGACTGAGGTTTTCCAGGTCTAAAACAGCCTGTCTTAGGCACAATGACAGTTAATGATCACAAGGAATTCCCCTTCAACATCTGAGTTTTGTTTCAGTGCCATTCACCCCTGACATCTCTCACTTTGCTATGTACATTGACAATGGCATTTACTCCATCCTGTTCCTCTGTTCAACCTTTGCAATTAAAACCTTTGAACTTATCCAAAGCTCCGCTGATTTTGGAGTGTATAAGAAGCCTATACCATGCCCTAAGTCAGTATCCTTTTAAAATAAAGCAACTCCCCAAATGCCGTTTTATAGTCTGATTTCATCAGTTAAGAGTCACTAAGATGTTCCCCTACAAAGCAGTCCATTTAATAAGGGTTTTTCATCTTTTTTCAACACCTGTGACTGTAATGAGATTATTAAAATGAAAACAGTCAACGTTAATAACTTGGTAACTGCTGTATAACACTTAAGTCTGTATCTCCCACAGCATCACTAGTCTAAGTACTTGCTGGGGAAATGCCAACAAGCTGCTACAGAGCCAAAAAAAAGGTCACGGAGCATTTTATTTTGCAGTTACTACATAAACAGAGGCTATTTTTAAATTGCTCATCAAGAAGCAATGGCTTTCAAAAACAATGCCTTAAGTATTTCCAAACCCTTACAGGAGCCATCCCCCTCTTACAACAAACACATCTCAAAATACTTCACAAAGGAGGCCTCTATCATTGCCCTCCTTTTACAGAAAAGAAAGCACTGCATCATGGAGATGACTTGCTCAAGGTCACCCAAACATGTCAGTGCCAGAGCAGGGTACAGAGCCCAGATTTCCTAGTCCCAAGCCAGCTCTTCAGCCTACAATGCCCCTGTAACAAGTCTTAAGCACTTAGCGGTAAACGTACACTACAAACATGTGTTTTGCCTTGCAAAGAGAATGGATTTTACAGACAAAACACCTGGGTGGGGGAGAAATGCAGAAGCTACTTGCAGAAGTTCACAGTTGCACACCCATCTTTCACTTCCTTCTCCAAGCTCCAATTTTCCATACTACCTTTTTCCTTCATAAAAAACCCCCACCAACCCCCCCAAAAAAAACAAAACCAAAGCAAAACAGAAGCATTTGAACCCTCTAAGGAAATCACTGGCTTCTATTACCACAGAAACAAACAAAAACCACCACAGGTTTGGTGTTTTCCAAGTACTGCTGAATGTACCACCAGAGAACACACCACAGTGTTGGGAATATTAGCACCTCGCTTATTTATCTGATTGCAATCAATATTAACAAAGAAAGCCTCTAAACCCATGCCGTGCTTTTAAAAAAGCTTCACATATCTGAAGTCAGATAAACACACTTTACAGATGGATACAACGGCCTGAAAACAAGTCTCCTGGGATGTGCGAAGACTGGCTTCTCAAGCCTGCAAAGAGCTGGACTGTACCTGTCAACAGGAGCCGGTACTGGGGAATCCTCTGAACTGGCTTGAGCAGATAGTGCTTGAGGGCCAGACTAGCACAGCGGGGGCTCATCTGAAAGGAAACACCCAAAATAAGCAATGATTCTGTGGTAGTCAAGGGTTCCAGCAAAAGAACACATACCTACAAACAGCTACCGATTACATTGGATAAGCTTTATCTTAAAAAGGTGCGACTACCAGACTGTTAACACCACGCTACAGAGTGAGCATTTCCCTGTGGAAGACTGCATGCAAAATTAATCATGTGTTAAAAGACATCCGTAAGCACTCCTACTCTGTGGATTCAAAACAGGTGCTTTTGCTTATGAGGACGAGAGGTGAGCTTCTCCGGTGAGGAAACACCGGTGGCAAGGGCAACATGCTCCTTTGTAATCGCCGTCCGTGTCCATTAGGCAGAAAGGCAGAGACAACAGCAGTGCTCACCGCAGAAGTTTTAATTAATCCACACCTCTAAAGACAACACAGAATTAAAAGATCCATGCTTCAAAAATGTTAATTATCTTGAGTTTGCGTTCAAAATAACGTGTATCTGAAACACCAAGGCCTTAAAAAGGCCTCTTATCTTCTTCTTGTCTTTGCTGACTCTACCTCAAGCTCTTCCTTTGCCCACTGTAAGCAGCCTTTTGAACCACGCGTAAGCAAACGGAGCAGGGACTACCCAAGGGGAAGCCCATGTAATAGGAGGTAAATTCACAGTTTGCGTGGATCATGTGCTTAGGGAGCCTGCACCTCTTCTCTGATTTAAGGGAGTTATGTAAAAAACTGGCAGTCCTCTTAGGGACATGAATCAGCTTTCATCGGATTGCTGCATGTGCTGGGTTTGAAACTTCTAGAAATATGCAGATGAGAAAATTCACTTTTTTATGTTTCCAACTGAAATGAAACACCACTCCCATGAGTAAGCTACTGCCTTATGATGTGGTACAGAAATCAACCTGGTTAAAATAGGACAGTTAATCGGTGTATAGTACAATCAGGAGACAAAACTAAAAAAAAAAGGCAGCTAGCGATTTTGTTAACATGTCTTTGATATAATTTGTAGCAAGTACTGCATTTTCAGAAAATCAAGGTCCTTTATCATATCTCACTGTGGTAGCCAAAATCACTAGTTACTTCACAAAATCTGAATTTATTTCTTTGCACTTCCACTCTACTAAATCTCAAGCCAAGACTGCAGAAAAAAAACCCCAAAACCAAACACAAACAAACTGGAGGATAGTTTCTAAAGCGTTATGGAAGATCACAACTGCTGAAAAGCCACAAAATAGGATATATCTTACAAAAGACTACAGTACCTCGAAGTCTTTGACTACTGAAGCAAAACCTGCATTCTTCTTACACTGTTCATCTAATAGTGCAACATTTTTATCAAATTCTTTGATGTAAGTTGAATACATCTTTAAGTAGGGACCCTTTTTAACAAATATATCAGCAATTCTTTGATGTTCGAGCCTAGAAACAAAAAATAGAGCAATTAGAAAGAGCTAAAAAGAGTGTACATCTTAACCCTACAGCAAAACATCTATCTTTTTCACAGTAAGACGTGCTAGGTTATGTTCTGAACAAAACGCTTACAGTTCAGCAGATAGGCGTCCATCTCAGTAGCTACGCCGAAAAACCTTACCAGGCACACCTCGACACACTAGTTTAGCGTTAGATGACAACCACTTAATACCCAGTCTGTTTAAAATGGTCTTGAACCATTTGAACACTTTAGTACAAGCTGGATTTCTGAGGAGACAGATCTTCAAACTTCAAGATGCAGTCTCCAACCCTGAATAGCAAGCATGGGATTACAGTCTTCACCCATTTCAGTGCCTTTGTCAGTAGGCTTTGTATAGCTGATTTAGATCCACCCACCAGTGTAACTGAGAATGGACTTCAATGGGATTGTGGCTGTCAATCAGTACTGTGTCTGGTTAATATATCTCAACTACCTTTAAAATGCAAACTGGTCTTCAGGACAGCCTCCTTTCCCTCTAATGAAACCAGTTCATTTATCATGCCCGTGCAGAGACCAGAATTTTCAATTAAAAATGAAATTTTTAATTAAAAAGTGTGACTGCTAAAAACATGTGTTGACATGCCTTCTGGACCTTTCTGGATACATCCAAATGGCAAAAAGTACATCTAAACAGAAAATTATCTCCTGTACTTTCAAAGTCAATTCTGTCAATTAAGAAGGCATGTGAAACACAAACAAGAGTCAAACTGTGGTCACATGGAGTCACATAAGCCCCACAGATAAATTTCAACAACATCAAAGGAGTGGTATCCTTTTATTGATAGTCACCAGTGAGATAATCGCTCTTCCAGTTCCCTCAGGAGGTCCCGATTGAGCTCGTACAGCTGAGGTAGGTAGTACAGGATCTGATTCAGGATTCTGTCCTCAATCACTGGCTTTCCAAGCTGCCTAGAGGCATGTGCCACAGCATCCCGGAAATCCTGCCGGAGTACAAAGAGGACAGAAACCCCCCTTCCCATGAGCGAACAGCCTTCAAAGCGCCAACACAGACAACGGCGTTCTCTCTGCAGACATCCCAGGCGCTGCTCCCTATTACCAAAGGCAAGGCAGGTACCATCTGGGTTACGTTTCTCTGCAGCTTCAACTTACTCCCCTGCGACTGCCTTAATCCCTTTGGTTTGACGCTGGAGCTTTACTTTCTTGCTCCTGTATGCATAATATAGAAGCTGTTCATTATTTTTATAACGTGCCCTTAAGAAATGTGTTGGTACTACATATGAGGAAACTAAGGGGGGAAAAAAAAGCTTGTATCTGCAAGGGTGTTGGCAGCCTTGAGTATCTTCTTGCTAATATTTGGGTCAAAAAGCAAAAATGTTAAATCAGCTAATACAATCATAATACCTTATTTTAAAATCATACTAGTTTTCATAAGTCATCTAAAAATGCCCTTGTGGAAGATGTGCCTCTTGGACAAAAATGCAGGGTCACAAAAAATTACTATATGTAGCAGCTCTTCTATATACAGGAAAATTAACATCTAACAAAAAGATATTGTAACAATATATGGGAACCATGAGATTTCAAATAACGATGATCAAAACCAACATTGGTACCCCCAAAACATTTGCAGAGAGGAGGAAAACCCCGCTTATGCTTGAAGGATCTTCTTACAGCATTTTTAGGCTATAACCAGCTCCCAACAGGACAGAGCCGAGGCTTATTGGTCCTCATTAAACTATTTAGAATTAAAATCTTGGCCTCACACAAGTCAGTACGGCTAGGATTGTATCCATATTGAAACTCAGTATCCATTACACAAGGCATTTTCCCTGATTACTTGCAAAGAAAATTTTCAAAAAGGTTAGCAATTTAGCATTTCACTTGAAACATAACACTGTCTAAACCGACAAAAAAGATAATCCACATTAGGTGGTGTCCTGTATTATTGAGTCTCACTTAAATTTGGGCAACGGTGGAAAAAAGACAATCCGTCATAGCTCTTTTTGAGTTGATGGTCTGCTGAAACCTGATAACGCGTGCACTATCTATAGGTATCTTGAAAAAGGTGACCAACAACATGTTCCTAAATACAACAGTAAGTTATATTTTAAATGTGCACGGGGTCCACATCTGCCTTTGAAAATCTGTAGGGTCCTCAGGTTGGGGAAAACAAAAAAAAAGAAAAAAAAAAAATTAAGCCCCCTCTCTCCCCCTCCCCAGGTCTACTACTACAGGTCTTACTAGCTATCTCATCAGTCCAGCATCTGGCACTGTTTAGGGTCTCTCAAACTTAAGCGTCAACTTTCCCCTGCCCTCTCTCCTCATTACATCAGCTCTGGGCAGCGTGAGCTCCAGACACACTTTCTTGCTTTGTGACCCTCTGGGTCATGAAGGCTGTGACTGGGCAGAGTTACGACAAGAAACTGAAAGGAGATACAGGGCAATAGCTGTGATGGGGGAAGGCTGAGAACTAAATGCAAGGGAGTTAAAAAACAGATGGCGTTATTCATATGGAAATGTTCTGTTTTACATCCTCTGTGCAGACTAGTGACACATAGGTTAACTACCAGCTGCATCTTATGGGTTTTCCTGACCCTAGGGCATTGCTTAACACTGAAATGATACATGGAATTACAATGGCAAAAGCTCAGATGAGGCATTCTGGAGAGCTTCATGCAAAATGCATCATCATATTATGATAATACCCCCCCCCCCCCGGCCCAAATCACATGCACACACAATATACTGTATGTACTTTGCCATGGGACTGACAAGAATTTTGTCTGAATGTTGTAAGGCTACTTGCACAACGAAAAGAAAAGCAGTTTTGTCTGTAGCGTAATCAACAACCCAGGCTTTTCCCTGACCAAACAATAAAAGGAGAGCAGGGAGCCAGGTTTAAGCACCAGTAGATAAGACAGGAATGTCATTTGTAGTTAAGAGCATTTATTTAACTTCTAGATAGAGCATCCAAAGAGTCTGCAGGATGTTTTCCAAATACAGATTTGGTTTTTTTACTAGCTTGATCCAAAGTCCATCAGCTTCATCAGGCTTTGAATCACGCCATGAAAGACACTATCATTAAAACAGCCAACCAAAACTTTGTTTCATTACCCCCTCCGTCCCCCTCCACAACTGACTAAACGGAGGAAGGCCTGCAGAGAGGAAACGCAGGGAAGAAAGATAACGTGAAACTTTCAAATGATGCAAACCAGCCCACTAAACAACAGAAGAGCTAAACTTCAACGCGCCTTTTTTTTTTTTTTTTTTAATTATCAAGTCTTCACTACAGAAACAGTACAATGCATTTGTCACTGTAATCATATTAAGATTTATTTTTAACCTGGCAGTGGGTGTGAAGTAACTGTCATGCCAAGTTCATCTTGAGATAAACTTAAGAGTTGAAGGCAGAGAGCGCATGCCTGAGGAGCGGGGGTAGGAAAAGTCAAACAAACGTAACAAGGTTGGAGTTAACAGCGTTTACACTTGAAGGTACTGGCCTTCTGAAAAAGTAATTTCTTATCCAAAAGGACAAAACATAGAATAGGTCTGTTTTAATTACCAAATGGAAAATATGTTAACTTAAAAAGTAAGCCCTGAAATTTCACTCCAAAAGGTGGAAGGTATTCAGGCAAGACAACTTTTTATACAAGTCGGTGAATGACTTAAAATTAGAAACTGCAGTAATAGTCATTTAGTGCACCAGAACCTAATTCCTTCTAAAACTAAATCCATTCACTGCTAAATAAAAACAGAATTGCTGTTGCAAATAATATATACATTGCTTTGATATCTATATATATCTGCAAGAAGTGATTCATATTACAAACATATTTAGCATATAGTACTATGCAACACTGCTGAAGAGTACTGCTTTCATCAGTCTGTTGAAAGACAAGTCACCTGAGTCGTCCTAGAAATTACTGTTTGAAGCAATGCAGCAACCCATTACAGCGAATTTTAAAGAGAGAGATTTTCTACTTAAAAATGAGCCTTTCAAACATTACAATCTTACTCATTAAAAAAAACTTGCCATGCTTTGGAATTATGTGCTTATTTCACTGCAAAACACCATTTGCAACTCTAGACAAAAGTTGCATATGCTGCATGACAAAAACCAAAAGATTATTCTAGTTATACTGAATCATCCCAGCTTCTTACCATGATAATTTTTCCTTTCAGAAGCAGGGAGGCTATTGTACACTTTCTGAAATGCTGGCTTACAGCTTCTAGTTCTACATTATATTCTGGTCCAATAATAATCTTCTGATACCACTTTTTACTGCTTAGGCAAAGGTAATTGTCTTCACACAGCTACTTGAAGAGGATGGCACTCACCACCATCCCTGGAAAGCACATTCTTTCCAAACCAGAAACAGTCTTAGCTTATTCTAGACTTAGACAGCATCCCACTGGGTACTTGTCCGTATGAAAATCTAGTTTAGACAGTTTTAAACGCTTCTGAGTACATATTGTTGCTGAATTACTGCCTGATAAAACATTCCCAACTTGAAAATGTTTAGGAAATTTTATTTATTCTATTAGTATACACTCCCCCTAGAGCTGTGCAGCTTTTAAACAATATTTGAGGAGGATACAACCATCGCTGCTTTTGTTTCCTCCCACCCCTCCTTCAGTGCAGCTTCCTTAAATGAGCAAAGGGCCGTGATATCTGAAATAATTCTGACCCTGTTGTGAATCATCTGCGATCAGCCCACGCACTTCCCCTCTGCAGAGGCCCGGCCCTGACTCACAATTCCTCTCAGTTCTTCCCATCCCGCACGCAGCGAAGCGACCGGCCCGCGTCAGTCTAAGGAGCAAAGGAACAAGTTTAGTTGTAAACCAAAATAGGTACTGACCAGACTAAACCCTCGCTTAGCTGCTGACTGGGTTAAGTGCACCTGCAGGTACCTAATAGCCGAATGAAGATAATTTCAAATGGATGAAATTAAAACTTCTTGTAAATTTAATGGGAAGAGAAAGAACTACATGATCTAAATGTGGTCACGTATCTTACTCCTAAGGCTTCAACCAATATTCATCTTGGATCTGTTCTCCTAGAACCACCAGCAAAGCAAAAATAAGCCATAATCCCTTCCGCTGAGGTACAACTCCCAGCTAAATACACCTGCAGACAGCTCAAATATCAGTTTAATTTAAGGGGAAAAAAAATGTTTGTGCTTGGACGCTTTTCAAGGAACACACACACACACACACACACATCCTACGGGGAGGGGAGGAGGGAAGGGGAGGAAGTTTCACATTCTGGAGAACAGCCAGGCTGCTATATGTGACAAACTGTAAACACGACTGCTAGGAATACAGATAAAGACAATTTCACAAATACAATATTTAAAATATAAACAGGCAGTCTTAACTGCCTACAGCCTATAAACTATTAACCATAGACTGTTAAGTTAAACTATAGCAATGATCGTTAATGAAGACCATGAGTAAGTGTGGATCGTGACATTTTTCAAAGATATGATATTGCTTCTGGAAAGCTGCCACGTAGTTCCACACCTTTTTCTCAGGTAGTAAAATCATTTATAAGTGTTTAACAATATAATATCATTAATTTTTTACAACAATAAATGATTTGACTGTGGCATATTCCCAGAATATTATTTCAAAGAATAGGCTGGGTATCAGAGCAATGTTTCCTTCCAAACCAAAACTATTTCATTAGCCTGTTTAATAAAATGACTACAGCTGCAATTCATGGTCAAATGCCTCAATCAGCAATTCTAAAGCACTTCATAGACTAAAAATTTATCAACGTATTCACCACAGACTGGTCAAATATTAAAGGTTTACAGCTGGAGAAAGAGGAGTTGGAGGTTGAGAGAATTTTTCACAGCCAAACAGTAGGTCAGCCGTAAGCCAGGACCAGAGGTCAGGCCTTCCCTTGCTCCAAGACCCGTAGCTATTTTATTCCTCGATATGCACATTACATTCTTTTTCCAAATCTACTATGAATTATTTTTCATAATATTTGGCTACAATATACAAAAAGTCTAAGTTTAATATATATATTAAAAACTATATATTGAGAGGTTTTTATAGATCTAATTTTGCAAATGTCTTCTAAAAATGGAAACATATTAAACGAGAATTTCCCACTCTTTTAAGTGCCTCTGGAGGGATACATAATAGGAAAAAAAAAAAATTATGTTTGACCTCTTATCTGCTTTCTCCAATAAGAAGCTGATCTCATGGCTGCAGAAAAGTTACAGGTGCCTCCTGACAACCTCCTACTTGCTCTCAGAGTCCTAATAAGGACAGAACTGGGGCCTAAGTCAGATGCACAGATCTAAAGGCTCAGGCAAAAGCCCGAAGGCTTAAGCTTTTCCTTGCTCACACAGCATGAAGTCACACACTAAGCCTTGCAAACGACAGAGCCATCCCAAAAAGCACGTTCCTCTGCTGGACCAGAAGCTTCGCTGCCCATACTGTAGCAGGAGGGGAAACAAAATCAAAGAGAGTGGTAGGTAGGTTTTGGCAAAAGAACAAAATTAGGAACAAAAATGGACAAAAGAAATGACAGCAAATAAGCCAGGCAGCTTATCCTTACAGCAACAGGGTGCTGCAGAGGAGGTCTTCTCACTTAGCAAACCAAACCATTTCAGAAGAATCCCGCAACAAAGAAGCACAAGTGGCACCAATCCTGCCTTACTCCTTTTCCAAGAACACCAGATGTTTTTTGGACACAGAGCATCTCAGACAGTGGTGACAAGCTTGTTTCTCTTATGTCACTTATGTTTTACATCCTTTTTTTTTCCTGCAAGTGCCCTTAGGGAAGAAACAGCACTTCTGGCATCTTCGCAACCCTTGTTTACCCTCTGGAGGCCAGGCGTGAACCATCTCACAAAGATGCATACAGATGAGCTGGTTTGATTTAAGCCCCTTTGTTTTCAGGAGTTTCTAACAGCATTTTACTGGAATCTTGTCCTCTAAAAGAACATTATGATAGTTACAGAAATACAGAGAATTCAAGATTACATCTAATGTTTGGTTCCTCCCTCAGGCAACCCCATTCACCAAGTATGTTTGAGAGAGTATCAGTGTGCAAAGCCAGCTAAGTCCCTTATCTCTATTATGACCAGCTTATTTCATATTACAGAAGTGTCCCCAAGCGTTTGTCATTTTCTAGAGAACTTTTGTAGTCTGTCTACAACAGAAGCAGCCAGGAGTACTTACAAAGTGCAACAGTGTCCAAATAGGCTGGCACCCTAGTATCTTGCAAGAGTTGTTCCATCTAACTTGACTTTGTCAATATAAAAGAAAAAAATGCTAAAAAAAAATCAGTGGTACTTGTAAGCAGTTTGCAATCACATTCCCACCTTCTCAACTGCTTCAGACTCCACTTCAAATGCTCTAAGCAGTAGTAACTTAAAAGCCTTTTTCTTACATCAACAGTCCTGTTCCCTGGCTGTTCTAAGAGCCATGAGCTGCGTTAACTGGCATTGGTAGAATCAGAATCATGGAATTGTTTAGGTTGGAAAAGACCTTTAAGATCATCAAGTCCAACCATTAACCTAACACTGCCAAGTCCACCACTAAACCACGTCCCTAAGCAACACATCGACACGTCTTTTAAATACCTCCAGGGATGGGGACTACACCACTTCCCTGGGCAGCCTGTTCCAGTGCCTGACTACCCTTTTCGTGAAGAAATTTTTCTTAATATACAATCTAAACCTCTCCTGGCGCAACTTGAGACCATTTCCTGTTGTCCTGGTATTGTCTTGTCAGACAGACTGAGGAGAATACTATTAGTTTCAAATCATCCCTAATGGAAAAAGTCACTAAATTTCAAGTATTTACTCTCTGGATGGTTCAGAAGGTGTAACGGAGCCTCACCTCACCAGCCAAATCTTTACTATGGGTAAAACAGCCCAGCCTAGGGAGAATCTAAGTTTTAATTCCAGAAATCTGTCGGAGGTAGCTTGACTGGCAGTTAGTAATCCTGACACTGAAGCCAATGTAGTTCAGTACAGGTAAAATCAAAAGGGTAGTTTTATCAACATTTAAATATTATCCATAAGAAATAGATGATTAAATAAACAGATTTAAGAATGTCTGTGACAGACATACACAAATCCTCAGGCATACCACTCTGTGTAAATAAAACAACGTGTCTCTGCAACCTTTCTCAGGTATGGCAATTTTTATTTAATGAAAAATGCACACACACAATCAGAGCTTCAAAACTGGTGCCCAGTCTGACAAGGACACTCACCAAGCTTCATGGTGCAGGCCAACGGACTAGCTAAGGGCAAAGTATTTCCTCAACTCCTAGCCTAGCATCCTCTTCGTTAGACCAGGTTGAATACATGTCAATTGTTATTGCTAGCCAACAAAAACATTTCTAATGGGTTTTTATTTGGCAGGTAGAAACTAGCATACTGTCATGAACAGAGTTGCGCGTTATCCATTAAAACAAAGCAAAACACATCCTACAGCACATTTACAATGTGCAGACAACCTGAAGTTTATCCCAGAAACTTTCTAAACTCCCTACTACTTTCCCTCCCCCACATTCTTCCTCTGCTTGCCTCCGTCCTCTGCACCAATGGCCTTTGCTTCCAGTACTGCACGTTACCTGAAGAACTGGCACACTGAAAAGCGAAGACACCTTTAAGATATAAGTTATACGCCTGAAAAATATGATAATTGAAAATCATAGAGCTTAAAACTTGTTTCTTCCTTTAAGCAGTATTTAAGCTTGAGTTCTGTACTAGAAACCATGTTGAATATAAATATTGGCCGCAACTGCCTGACCCAGCTGTTAAAAACCGAGCCTCAACAGAATAAGAAAATCAATTACTAAAATGGGAAGGCAAAATAGGAATCAGCTAGTGGTGTGGTAAGTTTTTTGTTTCCTGAAAGATCTCCATATTACAGGACTATATACATCCATCTATAAGAGCCTTTGTTCCCAGTTTCACAGAACATGCTTCTCAACAGACTAAGATAGACTAACGCATCTGTTTGCAATATAACCACTGCTATTGCCCAAGGAAAAAAAAAATCATTATGCTTGCACTTAATAGAGTGACAAAATGGTACAAACACATATCACTTAGAAGCTGACAGAAAACACATAAAATGGAGCTAGAGAAAGCTAAATTCTTCATTAATTTACTATTATCACCTTCTACACAGCATGTTTAACAGATGACTGGTCTCCACAAGCATGGATTAAATACTTAACCCTTGCTGTGGACAACACATTGCATATACTACAATCACAGCTGTTATCAGAAAGTAAGCACCTGTCAAAGAATTGCAGCCTAAAAAAATACACTGCCATGGTGATGGATGCAACATCAGAGCTAATTAGTCAGATTACCTGAAGAATGTGTATTTTTATTTACCATTTCTAAAGGTAAACTGTTCCCACCTCCCTCCCCTTACTTTAAAAGTTATTCTAACCAAAGATTTTAATTTTTGTTGCTATAGTACAAGCTGGCTTATAAATATAATGCTGATTAAAACAAATGGATGTTCCATTTGCAATATTCAAGCAATACTCAGCTGGAAGACCACATACATTAATTAAGGAGATGCAGAAGGAATCACCAAAATATTCATCCATTATATAAAATCTGAAACTTTAAACTTCTGCTTAATTAATTAATTTTTATATTTTGAATACTTGGACACAGGAGGAAAAAAAAGTCACATACACTACAATAAAGCCTAAACATAGAACTTTAACAGATTAAACATAGAAAAGGAAGCTTTTTTTTTTGATACTTACAATGTGTAAGAGCTTTAGCACATCCACAAACCTATCAAAAAAGCAAGAAAAAGCAAACAGTTAAATTTTAATTGCCCAATTAAAATAAACTGAGTAGCTGTTAAATTTACCATTGACACTTACACTTTCTCTGAGCTCATGATCTCCTTGGCAATATGGTAAACCTTTGTTTTCTTTCCAGATGCCTTACTCTGCAAATAAAATTATATGTTATACTATGCACCTACTAAAGCTGTTGTAAAGATCATTTCAGATGAGTAGTTCCTCAAATCCAATGTAATTATTCTATAGTTATTTCTAATAAAAACGTTTTATACTGATTTGTAATCTCCTGGCTTTGAAATCTTCTGGCTTTTCAGGATCTGTGAAAAAATTAATTTAGCTTGTAGCTGGAAACAACAATGTTAGCTAAGAGTAGTTTTTATAACACTATCAGCCCTTCTATTTAATTATTACAGGAAGCACTGAAGCCCTAGCAAGGGACAATTATTGGTTAGCAAAAGTAGTGAAGTATGGATAATATTTGTATATTATGCAATTTTTTTCTGATTAATACAGCAAAAGTAATATTTGCAGTAAACTCAAATGGGTTTCAGGAGCATCTTAAAGACAATACATCTTTTCTTTACTGAAAAAGAAGACGAAAGGAGAAAAGTATCACACTGAAAAGTCAGCTTCTGACCATCTACTGAAGGAGTTGATGAGAAACATAGCAACCGTACTGCAAGCCGTAGAAGTGCGAGCCTTGTCATCTACCTGAAACACTGTGGAGATACGATGGTTTTTTATGTGCACACATTTGGCTTCCAAAAAATCAATGCTACTGTTCAACATCAGATATAAGGAGCAGGTATAGCAAAGCAAAAGGGGGTAGGTGTCAAGATGCAAATATGTTTTTCTACACAGTGTAACTCCTGTGTATAATTTCCCTCAGATAAAACACCTTTCTCCATAAAAGCTCTCATGGTTTGCCATATGCTTGTCTTCTGCCAGCTGTCACCACATCTATTAGATATTCAGGCTTTCATTTCAATGGGCTGCAAAGAAAGAGCGTGGATGAGGAGCACTAAAACATCGCAGGATACACAACACAGTGACGAATTACTAAATTCAAATTAATTTCTAAATTTAATAATTCGGTGTTGCATCACATGTATGCAAAACACATTATTTATTTTATATACTACATAGACATCTTCACACAGAACTGTGATTTTACTTCTAAAGCTAAACTTATTTCCAAAAAACACTTAGATCTACCCAATGAGGGTCAATCGGATTCAGGCGAGATTGTTAACACCCATCCTCAGGCCTCTATGCCTTTTTAGAAAGCACAGCTGACACTCTCCTTACAAGACTGAATTCACAAGTAACCCAATTATGCAGAGCAAGGTATCTGCCATCACTGTCAACGTGACAGTTGCAAATGAGATGAAAATTAGTATTTTGAGAACAAGATGCTAACACTAAACAATTACAAAATGAAATATCACAGCCTGTTTTCAACCCTATTTGAAAGACTTTTCACATACCAGCTGGCACCGAAAAGGCCACTTTGCATTTGCTTAGCCAAAGATACTCTGGGCCTAAGAGAGTCTCTAATGGGAGAACCGAAGGGATACAAATTGGGCGCTCATACACGGCACTGGGAAGGAACTTTGTAACTCCTCTAACGGATAAAAACCATCAAAACAGCCAGATGCTTGTCGTAAGGAAAAATAAAAACAAGCCCAGCTGATGACCGATGCAGACTGCTTCATTCTCCTCTGCAGCTGCTCTCGCTGTTAGGAAGTTGGTTGTTAATCCCCAGCTGCCGGCCGCACGTGCTGCAGGCGGCTGAAGCAAGCTGAGGAGCAGATGCTTCACAGCAAGCGCCAAATTACTCCACGAAACCTGCCTGAGAAGCCTCATAGCAGGGATGCTTTCCTGTAAAGCTCCATCGTGAAAGGTTGCAGGCATTTCTAGAGGCACGCAAGGTAAGTTAACTTCTATACAGGTACAGTCCTGCTTAGTTTCACAGGAACAAGCTTTTCCCTCGACTCTCTTTCCCTCCCCCAATTTATTTCTCAGAAGATTTGGTTAAATGACAATCAGGTCTGACACATCATCAAGTCTTCCCTTCCAGCACTAAAAAGTCTTTTTTTTTTTTAAATTATCATTCAATTTAAGGAAAGGAAACAAATATAACTGCTATCAAAGGAAAGAGCTGCCAGGACTGGTGCTGAGGAGAGGCACTGGTCTATGGGCAGGCTGGTGTCAGGGTACCCAGGACTGAGAAGTAAGAAAGCAGGTATCCCCAAGGAGAGGGATAGGACCCCCAGAACTTCATTTCATCCTAAGTAGGTAGTGCTGTCTTCCTGCTCCTCATTTGAAGAATAAATAAGCTTAAAATAGGGGAAATCACTCCAACCTGGCACTCGCAGAAGCTAGCAGAAGGTCAGACCTCAACCACAACAGTCAAGTGTGGCTTATACTCCTCCAAGGGCCATAGAGGTGGCTCTGAAACCCTACAACAACAGGCCTCTAGCACACACGCCAACAGTCTCTCCTCAGCACCAGAGGAGTGAATTAAGGAACTTAAATGCTGAAAGGCAGGTCGAGCCCTTTGTGTTTCATGCCATTGAAAAGGAAGAATTAAAAAATGGTTCAGTCACCTGTCCCCTGTGCACCAAGCAGTGATTTCCCTGGTTAGCATGCAAGAACCTGCAAATGCAAGAAAGCTGTCTGCACAGAAATGGTTACTGGGACACAGCCTTTGCTGCATGGTCAAGACCCCCGAAATAGGACCATCGAGGCAAAACTACAGCTTCTGAGAGATTTTTCAGAAGGACCTTCTCAGACCTTGCAGCCTGGCCCCTTTTCCTTGGGCTTGACCGAGGCTGACAAATCAAAGGTTGATTTTAAATGTTCAGAGCACAAGAGACACTGTGCACTCCAGGATCTGTGAGGCATAGACAGCCTCATTAAAAGGTATTTACAAGTCTCAAAACTGAAGATCTTTAAACATACGTCTGTGCACATATCTCTGTTAGAGGGGCATGGTAGGCAGGTCTACAGCTCCACAAATCAGTGAAAGATTAAGAACAAATACGCCAGGCAACAAACGCTTTGTAGTAGGATATTGCTAAACTTGACCTCTTAACACCAGGCTAACGTACACATTAAATTACAATTTTAGGGAAAAAAAAACCCACTAAACAATAAGAATGATGAAAAGAAATATATAAAATTATGTTGAGTCAATGCCTTTTATTTGCAAATATCCCAACAGGTTACAACTTACAAAATAGTGCAAGAGTGAGGAATAGCTTCAGAAGATAAAGATAAAAAGATACCTGTTTATCTTCTTGAGGATCAGGCTCCCCTTTGCTGGAATCAGAATTTGTGTCATCATCTTCATCAGAACTGTTCATCATATCTTCTTCATCCGACTGAAGATCTCCCATTACCACGTTAGGATGATCATGGTGTTCTTCTAAGGACCTAAAATTAAAATATGTATAGTTGATAAACATACCATACTTTATTTAGGTAAAGAGCTTTCTGTTTTACCCCACAATAAATGGTCTTATCAGAAACATTGAAAATAAAAGTGGGTAGTCTGAAGTTGATGATGACAGTGGTAGGCTTTTCCACGGTGGACTCATAACTCTGCAATGTTTTATCTATGCTGGTAATTATACAATGCTTGCTGACAGCAAGCAAAAGTCACGATAGCTTTGGAGTATTTATGTTACTCTTGTCAATCAGAGTTTGCCTGACGCAAAGTTTGATAAATCTAGTCCCTTATTGCTACGTGCATATATAGTGCAACATTTGTACCATGTGCCAGAAGGATAAAGAAAGATCATGGCTGTTTTGCTCTCCTCTATCTCGTAGCATAAGGACTCGTTCCAGATATGGTACTCAGACTGGAGCTTTCTGTCTGAAATTTTAGATGCATATATATACAGGGTTGTTTCTCAATGCATACATTAAACAACTGCATCAGGGATGTCAATATTGTAACTGTTCTGTCCAATGATTCTTAAAAACAAGAAAGCAGAATCTTTTGTGATTAAAAACTTTCATCCCCCAGAGATAGACACCTTCCAGGTAGCTGTCAAAGCCATAAAAATATAACCTTGTTCTGCTGCTGTACAATGATTATAGAGGTCTCTTTTCATTAGCTTCAGCTGTATTTGCAATACAGAAACTGCATGAGACAGGCACACAACCTTCTTCCTCTAACGAGCCTTGACAACTTCAGTACAGATGTAAGAAATGCAACTCTAGAAGAAAATAGAAAAGAAGGTAGGGAAAGATAAAGAAGAAAACAGATACCAGAGGGAACAGAGCCTTAAGTTTTGGGAAAGTTGCACAGAAACGCAGCAAATCCCTGGGCTCCTACTTTTAATCCTTAACAATATCTGATAATTGCCAAATACACTGAAGATGTGTCTAAATACACATAATCTGTGTTCAAGGTCTGCAAAAAGATGCTGGGATGCCACAGGCTTATTGTGATATAAGCCAGAAGTGATGAGCTACCCTACAAAACAAAAAGCAAATCCAGAAACCCTTGTCCCTAAGCTGTTGCAGCCAGCAGAGATCTCAATGTGCTGATCAACACCTAATTTTGTGCAGCCAACATCTGTTGGGGCTACACACTTCTCCATAATAGCTGCTCTCTGCCTCCCTACACGAGGGATGGTTACAGCTGATCTTTTCTTTTCCTAACTTTGAATCACAAGAAAGCAGGGATGGAGGGCAACTCTTCAGACTCACCACCTCCAACTGTGATAGTTACCAGAAAGAAAACCCGTCAGCATGGACCCCATGGGAGGTGGCTGCTTGTAACATGAATACCACGAGTACGGAATACTAGCTGTGTGAGAATGCTCCAGCAGCCACAGCAAGGTGTTGATGATTCAATGCTCAAGGAAGAGTTAAAAAAAAGAAAACAAAAACAACCAAACACAACCAAACGACACACAAATGCTGATCACAAATAGAAATATATTTAGAGATGAAAACAAGATAAGTTGGCCTACAGACAGACTTTGGTCAGCCATGAAGACGTAGAAAAGATTAAAATAGCTTGGCTCTATTAAGACAACACAGGAAGGACTCAGGAAACACCCAAGCAGTTACTGTCTCCCAGAATTAAATGGGGTGGGGGGAGGAAGGAGACTGCAAGCTCATTGCAAGTTCAAACGAGACTCTGAGCCAAGACGGCAGCACCCAGGGTGCAGAGAGACACCCAGTTATTTCAGTGTGGAAATTATCAGCTTCACACGGAAGGAGAGCATCCACCAGGGAGACAAGCACCGAGGACAACACTGCATGGAGCGCACTAGGGACGGTTCCCATGGAGCCTCCACAAACTTCAGGAAGGCAAAAAAGCGGCTTTTCACGGGAACTTCCCCTGGAACCACACTAGCAGGACACTAAGACTTCTGCAGTTACTTGTTAACTCCAGCAATTCAGAAAACTCCTTGTGCAGTCTATCTAATTCACAGTCAAATGACCTGCTGGCCTGAGAATGTTTATTTTAGCAGATGCCACCTCATATCCTTTTATTTTTTAGATGACAAACATCTTTATTTCATCTGCAGCATTACATGAGGTAGATATCTCCCCCTGCTTTATTCGAAACCTGCAACAGAAATAACTACTGCTACTCCTTCCTTTACTATCTTATTTACAGTTTTACCATGCACATCTGTCATTGAATCTACATCTGATCTGGGATTTTTTTATGCATGCAAAATGTATTGAGTGGTATATCTCCAGCCACACTGGAATTCACTTTTTAGTTGCTTATTGATCAACATTTACTTTTGTTAATAGACATTTTATTGCCTTTTTTCCTGTCCTTAATATTTAATTGCTGCTTTAGTTTCCTTTAACTAGGATTCCTTCTCACCAAGAAAACATTATTTCCACACTTGTGAAATCACCGTCCTTTTGCCTAAGCATGTTCTACAGGATGTCCGTTCCCAGATTTTGCTATCATTTTTCATTTAAACATTTCAGGGCAACTGTGCTAACACTTGTAATTTTAGAAAACCTGCCCTTTTTGAAGTCAGAAACAAGCAGATTTCTAGGTGAGGCTGTATTCTGCTTGCACAAACATAAACCTTGTCACCACTGAAGGATGAAGATCAAACTAGCTGGCCTGTGTTGGGTGAAGAATTTTCTAAATGAACGATTAATTGGCTTACCTAATAGGAACTTTCAGTAAACAACTAGTAGAAGTTTTTAGTAATTAACTACTGATGATTTAGGATGTTTAATAAGTGTCCACACATGAGAGCCACTCACCATATACACTTTTTTTCTTCCTGGGAATCACAACAAAGTTTAAGCAGTAAGCTCCTTTTCTTGCCTTTGTGGTGCATATGCACCTACTATTCCTGTAACGAAAACTATGAGAGCTGAGAGAACCATCTACCACATCTTGCCTACAGTATCTGCCCCACCAGTCAAAGCACCTCAGAGTAATCCCTATATGCCTTTATCCTGTATCTGCTCAGCTCACAGCCTAACACAGCCCTCAGGTTCTTCCACCTGATTCATTTTGTTGAGGTTTTTTTGGTGTTGTGTTTCTTTATTTTCTTCTTTGTTTTCTAAAGAAAAACCACAGGGGACGATTAGATGACGAATGATCAAAAGTCAGTTCACACCCAGCCATTTTCCAGAATCAAACAAGCTGCCAGCGTAGCAATAGGATGCAATAGTGTAGCCATGGGCAGACGCACTCCGGGTGGTATCTGCGGCTGTGCCCTCTTCTTCAGAAAAGATGGTGACAAAGTCACTGTGTTGATCTGCCTTTATCAGCCATGTACTGGAAAACACATGACTCTCCTTGTACCTTACGCCTTAACCTTTCATCATAAATACTATGGCTTTTCTGTTGAAACGGAAAGCAGTTTTGTGTTTACTGATTACTCTTTCTGTACTTTTACCTCTGAAGTAATCTGTAACGTAAGTGTATACACAGTTCTCTTGAAGCTACCTCTAGACGAAGTGAAACCCCTTGTAGCCTTTAAACAAGTTTGGAAATAGTTGTAAATCTTTAAATAAACAGAATCTTTTCTACCACATATCAATTCCCCTTTTCCAAAATACCACAGGCATGCAGTCGTGGTTATTTTTAAGCAGCTCTTCTGATAGGCATTTTGGGGATACTGTGAACTATCTCTATCTTGTTCCCTCTTCATCACGATTCTTTGTCCTACCCACAGCACTACCAAGAGAAACTTCTGCATTATCAGTCATGTGAAACACTATCACTGCCAACTCACTGTGCTGCCCACTGAGTAAGAATATCTTGCCGTATCTTGTGAGCAAGGTACCTAAATATAGATGTGGGGCTTTTTTATTTGACACATAAAATGAAGGGATCATTAGTTTGCCTTGGAATGAGCAGTTTATGGGATGAAGCATATACATTGTGCTGTATTTTCCTAATGTGATAGTAAAATAGTAATGAAACCATGCCAGTCCTAGTCAGGCATACGACAAGATAAACTGTCAAAACTTAAGAACTGCCATCAAGCTATTACAGCCAGAAAACTAAATCTTAATCAGCATAAAAACCTCTTATTGTCTTCAAAAGATGATCAAGACTAGTTCAGACTAGCTTATTTGTATTATTATAGAAGCTTCAGATAAGCCTGAGGCTTCATTTTCAGGCACTATTGATTTAGACACTGCACAGGACACTATAGCCTGAAGTCACAATTAACATTTCAGTCTCAGTTCCCAATTCATTTAGAAGGCAATTAGTATTTTAAGCTTGACTGAGATGATTCAGAGAGATTCTCCACCTTGGAATGCCCCAACATTAAGTATTTTATAGTATATTGGAATTACTTCAAGTGTCAGCATCACCATAACTACTAAAAAGCAAGTTTCCACAGTTCCAAACTATTTGTTAAAATAGATTCATCCACGCTGCGGCTTTACACACATTTGCTTGTGATCTTCATTATTTTTAGATGTTTCTTCTACTTCCAGTAAGTAGTCAAAAATATATAGGAATGCTGAATGAACAGAACCTTGAATACAACACTCTGCTAAATTCTTCTTTTCTCATCCTTTCGTTATTTTAGAAGGAGTGTCCATTCTACTCTGCTTTTTGCAGAGTGTCTCAGCATCTTTATCGTTCTTCTGTCTCTTCCTACAGTATTTCATTGCATCTTTTTGTGGGTGTTTCTGTTTGTTTGTTTATTTTTTAAGAAAGCCTTCAACATACAGGCAAAATTACACAAACTGAAGTTCCTACTCGACTGAAAAATACACACCAAAACATCAGAGAGCCAATAAGCATACCCTACTATAACATTTCATCTCAAATCCTTTTTGTATTGTTACAGCATTTCACAATCCTTTCACAGCTGCTTGCATCTCACTTTCCTCTGGAGAGGTAACAATTACTATTGCTTGTTCATCCATTTTCAGTTTTTAATATCACCAGTCCCTGCAATCAATTTCAATAATCAAGGCATGCTCAGCTGCCTTTTTTTTTTTTTTTTAAGACCTAAAAGCACACTGGCTCTCTGTGGAGGCAATAGCTGATAATGCTGTTATATTTTTTCATAGTGCCTCATAGTGCGTAATAGCTGCAGGTAAGGCAGCAAGCCTCACTGCCCGATTCCCCCAATGGATCCTAGCTGTATGCTTCTGGGAAATCTCAAGGATAAAAGACTTAAAAGACTAAAGGAAAAAAAAGTTCTATGGCATCTTTTCTGTTAGGTCCTATCTAAATTCAGAATCTCTCTTTTGAGGTATAAAGAAGGGCTGTAAATATAGAAATCAAGTTAAGATCCCAAAACAATTTAAGAAGCAATTATCTGATTTGGGTGCTCAAGACAACAGAAGATACTCTTGGAAAGCCAAAGCAAAAGTGAAATTATTGCTTTGTTAAATAATTGCTTGATTTTGTTTAGTGAACTTCCATTTGTTTTAATTTAATGCTTTTTATTTAAGACAGTTCAATGTCTTTAATATTTATTTACTGCAGGTTTTTGGAAAAAAGGAAATCAGTTCTAGAAAGCAAGCATACTTGCCAAGCACAAAAATAATAATGAATACTAACAAAGATCACGAGTGAGCTTCTCTGGAAGTTTTAAGAAAATATATGACAGGATTAGTGATCAGCAAGATTAATAAAGGCACCGATTAATGTACTTTTTGGATGCGTTACATTTTGCTGCAATACCTCAGCTCTACAACCATCCTGAAGAAGCCAACATCAGCACGTTTCCTTTCACAAACCAGTCTGGAAAGCATAAAGATGAACTTCATATCATCCCAGATGCATCTGGATCCTAACCCATCATATTCACCTCATCATTTAAACTTCAGATTCTCTGACCAATGGTGACTGTCTACCATAATAGCTAAAAAATTCCCTCCCTCATCATCCTCTTCATGTCCCCCTGCTTTTCATTTCTCCTTCAGGCATACCAGACCATTAAGCAGCAAATGAGGATGAAATGCAGGCTGGACCAGGTGGCTTACTTATCTGAGTTATTCCTACAGCATCAGTCACCTCTCTGGTTTAATGACAGCTGCACAGATGGAAAGGGCTGAAGCTGAGATCACGTCTCTCCTCTCTAGGTATAGCAGACAGGGTGAGAAAGGCTGGTGAATACTGCTGCGGCTCTTGCAATGCCGGCTTGGCTGCCAGCACTGGGGACTGGTCGCCTTATTGCAGCCAAGCTGCTTGGGCTTCAGCTTCTCTGCCAAAATTGGTGGTTTTTCACAGTGAGGGAGTGAGATAGCAAGGTATCTTCTCAAACAGGATTTTACACGACAGCGTTAAAGTTATGACATTTGTTCTTCTGCAGTGACAACTCAAAAATTTTACTAAAGTGCTTTGTATTGTTAGGACTAATAACAACAAAAAAGGCAACAGACAAGAAGTTTTTATTGGTCTGATGCTAAGGAACATGATAGGCAGTTCATCTTGATCTCCCTTTTATTTATATTTAAGACCACCTGAACAGATTGCGCCTGTGAGATTCCTTAGTTCCTTTTGCAAGCTATCCTTCCATAGGTGATGTGGTTGAGGAATGACACCGACCTCTACAACAATCTTTAAAAAAAAGCACCACAAAACAAGAGGCAAACAAACTAGACCAATGAATCCACAATTATTTGCATCACTTACAACTGTTGTGCTATATTCTCTTTGGGATGGTTAGGGAGCTTTAAGGATACAATTACAAACATAAACCCTCCTCAAGAATCACAGCTAGAAAACAGAGACAACCCACATCCAGCTGAGCAACTCCAATTGAAAATGATTTGTGCACATCAGGTTACTTTTTCCAATTGCAATTTAAAGACTTCAAGAACTCAAACAGAATTATTTTAAATAATGTCATATGTAGTGTATGCATGCATAAGCATCTATGTATTTTATAGGAAGTCAGGACCCTTGATGATCGTGATACACTGTCAAAAAAAGAAGCTCAAGGCAATCTATTTAAAATGGATTTTGGTTCAGAGCTGCTTGTGTGCTTCGAAAGCTGCCTGCTGCCTCCCAGGCAAAGGGCTGGCTGCAGAGAGAGCGCAGGTGGGAACGCCGGGAGTTTGCTCCTGCCAAGAGAAACGCCAAGCACTGCCCTCTTTGTCCCGGTCTTTACTTCTGGCGTTCCCTGCTCACACCTGGGTTTTCTGGGCAAGGAGGATATCACAAACACTGCTGAGAGCTGCCACCACATTTAACCTGTTAGATCATGCCACTGGCAGCTTCTTCTATACTTGGCTGAGCATGTTGCAAACTGCAACACCTGACTTGTTGGAACCAAGTTACCCTAGCATTTGCAGCCAGCGACATTTAGTTTAGCATTTGCTATCCTCAGGCCAAGACAGCACTTATTTCTTTACTCAACAAGAAGAAAAAAAAAATAAATCTGACTTGCATTCTAAGCAGAAAATAGGCAAGACATTTGTCATGTGTTTCGCATTTAATCAATTTTGTACCTTTTTTTTTTTTAAGCAATCCATTCCGTCAGTCACCCTACTTCAGGCATACTATGATCAGTACAGTTGTATGCATATTTCATTGCATGATTTTAAAAAGCACAGTTTAAAAAAGGTGCAAACAGCTCTCAGATTATCTCCATATTTAGCTGCAATTTGAAAACACGAGCTCCCGCAGCCAGAGGCGTCCAAGGACCGCTCTCGCCGCAGGCAGCCTCCCATGCTCACAGGAGCGATCTTCAGTTGAGACCATTTGTTGACAATTCCTCAATTCCTTGGAAAGTTCAACATAAACACACATGCATACTTCAGATGTTTCCACACTAACCATAGAAAAGCCAAATTTAAAAAAAGAGAGGTCTCAGTTTTAAGTCTTCAAGAGAACTGGGGCCCAGAGTGGGCCAGTTCAGCTCCCGAGCAGTGCGGCACAGCTGCCGTCGCGACGAGCAGGGGAGATGGTCACATCACCCTGCCTCTGCTGGGGCGGCCCCAGCAAAAGCACCGAAGGGAGATTATGCCAATGTGGCAGAATAGCATCCAAGAAGATACAAGGAGACGGTCCTGAGCATTGGTACTGGAAAGTGAAACACTGTGGCAAAACCCAGGGATTTAAACCCTTGCCTGGAGACTTGTACAGGGGAAGGAGTCGCTGCATCAGTTCTTCCCGTCACCGCCCAAAGCTATGATGGATTACCTGCCTCCCAGGGCAGGTAAAGAGGGAAGACCTGGCAGAATTTACACCTTTTTGCCTTCCCTTATCATTAATTCTCCTTTCCTAGGGATGCAGTGCTCAATGGCCAAGACCTTTGGAAAAAACTCCTGGCATGGAAGTGATAAACAATATAAAACAGGACCACCAAAGTACAGCACTCATTTACAATCAGGACCTGCTATTCCAGCTTCTCTCAATTCACAAAACAGACCTTATTCGGAAAACTTTTATTGGGAAAGGACAGCAGGATCAGAAGAAAAATAACACTTTACTTTTCAGTCACACATTAAAAAACCCCACAACACAACTCCAGCACACACTGAATAGACTTCTAGAAAACTATAATAAAGATGTGACAAAATCTCAATCCGAATGTATCAAATAGGAAAGGGAAAATTTAGACCAAGTGAGAACAAAACCTACTATTAATACCCATTTCAAACAAAATTGATTTTACCTTGCCAGAGCTACCATCACATTCCAATGCATAACTACTGCTCCACTAAAATCAGAGTTAATGCATGGCCCTAAATATCTTCTGTATTGACTCATCATTATTTTTATGATTTTTGGGCAACTTTATCCCTGAAATCAGGGCTGTAATACCTCTCTTCAAAAGGTTGCTCATCCAATTTAGAAATAACGCACAACCTATTGCACTCCATTTTTTACAAGTCAGATGCCTACAAGATGACAAAAGAGAGCTAAGTAGCAGAGCACTCAAAAGGTAGTGACTTAGATCTAAAATAAACATGGAGTGACTTAACTCTTAAACACACGACTGTCTGCCCGAACGGGAGCTGACGCAGCTTCCTGGGTAGTCTGCCGGAAAACAGAGGATGAAACAGTTTGGTTGAGACCAACACAGACTAGCTGTAAAGAATAATTGAGCTGCTTGCAAGATTGGGCTTGTGCTCTCTTTTCCTCTAATCTTGTGCACAGATTAGAAGAAGAACGGGATTTAGACACTTTTTCTAAACTTTTCAGCTCATCTCAAAATCAATACAGAACATCTGACCCTCAGGAATACCACTGGGGGGAAAAATACCCAAAACAGAAAAATCAACGGAACTCTGTGCAGTTGAAATCACTAAGCCATAAGGCACAGGTTGTAGCTATCAAAGTGGCAGTTTTGATAAAAACTCCTTTTATTTATTTACATTCATCCTAGAGATTTTTTTTAGTCCACTTCTGCTTGAGTAGAGCAGTTTATCATAAGCATGCCGATATTTTAAGGACAAATTAAAACTTGTGTAAACTTAATATCTCTAAAAGAAACTTCTTGGATTCTAGCATCTAAAATAAAACCTGCATTCCTTAACCTAAGTTCTGTGTAGTGCACTGAAACAACAGAGCTGCATAGTTTTATAACTCTGTTCATTAAAACTTCTTTAACTGGAGCAAATGTAAATGTTACGTAAATGAATCATGTTAATATCACTGTTGGCATTTAAATAAAAACTGAAGTTAATATTTCGCTTCCTTGCTTTCCCAACATTTATTTTATGCCACACACCCCCCCCCCCCCCCAAATCTTACTGTTTTACATATACAATTACATTAGGCCTTGCTGCAGTTAAAATATCACCATACAAACCAGAGTACCATGGAGCTTCACAAGCATATTTCCTGAGACAATGCTGAAAATAACCCACAGGAAAAGGCTGTTGTTGAGCATATAAATGGGTCTTTCATCAATCCTCATGTCACATTTGACTCTCCATTCTACATCTGAGATACCCTCTGGAGCTACATTTTGTTAACCTGCGATTTACACCATGGTTGGCAACTGGAGACAGAGCACGTGTGTTGGAGATGGGGGAGAAAGGCCAACATCCAGCGACAAATACGCAACGTTAACTTAGCTTCCCCCATCTTAAGGAAAAGGAAATACAAACGAAGAATGCCAAAATTAGGAAAAACACAAACACGGAATAAAAGAGGAAAGAAAAAGATAAAGCATTGGAGATTAATTTATGAAAGTGCGTGACACCCGAGTTCCTGTTATCCATAAACAGGGGGGTTAGGAAGCAGGCTAAAGGACGCAGGGGTTTTATGTGCTGCTTTACTTACTTCAGGCTCCCCCACATCAGACTAAGCCACATTTCGGCTGAAGGCAAGAGCTGACACACTGAGCTGAAGCCACGTCACCCTGAGGCAGGACGAGGACATCCTTGTATTGTACCAGGGGGATCAATGGGAACAGCACAGTTAGGACATTTTTGCCATCTGTGGCAAGCACTTCTTTGGCGTGAAACAAAAGATAGCGTGGTTTACCCTCAAAACGGCTCTTTTACTGCATGTGGACTGCATATACTCCACCTTAACGTACTCCACGTACTCTACGTTAACGTGCTGTAATTTTCTAGACCGCGCAAGACACTGACAAAAGTAACCACCAAACCTTGTGGAGAGCGGCAGAGGGATTCGCCCAGCAGCGCACCCCAGCAGCACCTGCCTCGTTGCCGCCGCCACTGTCAGCTCTCACACTCACCAGCGCACCCAGCCCCAACTACACTTGGTAAAAAGATAACATCAAGAACTTAAGCCACATTTATTTTTATGTAGCACTTGTAATATCATTCGATAAATTAGAAGTCTTTCATTATTGCACCTCCTGTGCACAGTTTCCCTGTGTGCTGCGTCCGTGTCAACCTCCTTCACCCACCTCTTTCTTTTACCAAAATCAACGGGGAACCCTTGAAAAGAGGGATGAAAAATATCAAAGACAAAAATTCTTTCATGGCAATCTTTGAGATCTTCACAATTGTTTTCATTTGATAGACCTTTCAAACCTTTTCAAGACTGGACTGTAGACTAGAATAATGGACTTAGTATTGGAAAAATGAGTTCTCCAACTCCTTTCTCTCCCTCATGGGAGAGGGAGAGCATCAGACCTCAGAATCTTTCCTAACATCAAAACAGATTAAATCAGCACATCTGAAACACATTTGGATGAGAATGTGTCAAGACTCTTAAAGCAAGGAAGTTCCTATTTATTCTGATTTTAAAAAAAAGGGGGGGGGGGGGGCGAGGATTGGTGTACTTCTCCCAGATTGCTTTAGAGGATTTAAGTATTTTCCCAGAGTGCATATCATCTTCTTACAATATATGCATTTTACTTCAGGTTGTACAGCAGACTAAACTGTAAAGCTGTATGACTGAAAGCCACCCTGATACTAAGGAAAACTCCTTCTCTTACTGGAAAAGCAGACCATGGAGACGCTGACTTGCATATAGTTTCTTGCAACGAAAAAAAAGAAAACCCAAAACACCCAACACGCTTTCCTGAGCAAAAAAATTCACTGCGAGTCTTTCATGTAGTTTCACGTGCTACCCTGCTACTATAAAATAATTAACTTGGCACTACAAAATAGAATAATTCCAGACCCAAGGTCAGTGATTTGACTAACCCTTGGGAAAGAGAAGGAGCTCCGAGAGTGGCGTACAGCCCCAGGATGAGGGTCCCACCATCTGCATGCACCCAATTCCTTCCCAAAGTCCTTGTGTCAGAACATCAATACCCCCACGCAACAGTACTACCACTTCTCACCAATATTTCCGTTCCTCACTGATCTGGACTCTGATTAGAAACCCCTAATTTCATTACAGAATTTGTTTCTTCATACTCCGTAAAAGCAAAACATGAGAAGTCAGCAAGATGGCACATTCCCTATGTCCAGTAGCCAAGAATTGCTTTGTCCATTCCCTACTCCCGAGCACCAGAGCTGGGACTGCCAGATAGGCTTTGCGTTCAGCCTCGCGGGGGATGGGAAGCGGAGATTGGAGCCATCTGACTCACTCTTTACTGACAAGCCCTCGGAGTTGGCAGAAGCCTACCAGCTGCATAACATGTACGTGAGAAAAGGAGGTAGGGAGGGGAAAGGAAAAAGGCAGGCTCAAGGAAGCAGAATACAAAAAGAAAGCCGGTGATAACACATGACCGAAGATAATGAAGCCTGATAGGAAAGCTAAATAGCATATTATCAAAGCTATTCCATTAAAACCTGAGGTACAATTGCAGAGAAAGAATTTAACGTACAACTAAGGGTGGCAGAAGCCAGCTAGAAGCACAGGGGGAGATGGGAAGACAGGACACAACTGCAGAGCTGATGGAGGAAAAGTAACCTGCCTCCTTCAGATCAGAAAGTAATCCATTATCATCTTTAAGAAGCAGATGAAATAAAAAAAAAAAATCTACATACCTGGCCTCTACTTCTCAGGAAATTATATCCTTCCATAAAATTCAGTAAAAAGAAAATGTGGTTTTTAATGTATAAATGCAACATTTTCAATACCTAAAATGTATTTCGTCTATTCAAATCTCAGCACAAGTGTTTGAAAATGGCTTTTAAATGGTATGTAGACCTTGCACTATTTTATGAATTTAGTGTTTCTCTTGAAATGTTTTTGAATGGGAATTTTTCAATTGCAAAAAAAACCCCTTCCTTAACATAGCCATTGCCTAAACAACACCACATTTATCTGGTGCAATACTGCCCATCAGAAGCATGTCTCAACCCTAACTAAGTTCAGTACATCAAAGAGGAATATGTATCAAAGCAAAGCGCTTAACCACACAGATTTCAATACTAAATTCAATATTCCAGGAAGGCTTTCATGGACGCTTAATTGACCTCTGGGGACTCAGTCACCAAAGCAGAATTTAGTCCAGAAAACGAAACTTATATTTTGCATTGAGATGTTAATTTCTGGAAAACTAATGGATTATTCTAAACCAGCAGGGGTGGGAAAAATAGGAAGCAGTATTTAATTAAAC
The DNA here is from genome assembly GCF_047370975.1 of Nipponia nippon. Classification (NCBI taxonomy): domain Eukaryota; kingdom Metazoa; phylum Chordata; class Aves; order Pelecaniformes; family Threskiornithidae; genus Nipponia; species Nipponia nippon. The sequence goes on from NW_028262347.1 coordinate 51,360,334, forward strand.
CAACATTAAGATCTCAAAGGACTGTTGGCACATGATACTGTCCCCCCCAAGCCATTTCCAAAGAAAAATCCTAGCCAGAAACACAATGACACAGCTATAAATTTCGTCAGACTCAATTAGCAGTCATATACATCTTGAAAGAACACTGTCAAAAGTAGCCAGTAAATACAGTATGCTATTCCCTGAAGGGTGAAGGAGCAGACTCACTCAACCTGAACTACATTTCTCTTGCCTAGAGCAACATAACAAATACCAAAAGGAAGCCCACAAGATCCAGAAAAGTTTAAGTTTCTGTTTTCTGCAGCATGACAGATGTTCCAAGGCATGTTCAGTGTTCCGTTGCATCTTTAGATTACTGGACAAATTTTCTTTGGTTTTAAGGAAGATTTTACTGTCTTCCTCAGAATAAAGGTCTGTCACGAAAAAGAGGATAACCAATGCATAAATATTTCTCTTTCATTAGGAGGTTTTTAAAACATGGTGTTATTTCAAAGCAGAACCATTTCAACCACTGGTCTCTGACAACATTAACTGTGGCGCTACCAGCAGCACTGACTTTTCACCTCACTTTTCAGGCCTGAACCATTCATGTCTCAAAAAAAACAAACCCAAAGAGCTGCTTTCCCTGTTGTTATCTGCAACCGGATAATGATATTTAAAACTTCTTTTACATTTAACAGTACATTTTCTATCCCACAGCATCTATTCTTCACTCACTTTGTTTACAGAGTCCTCATAACAATGCATTCACCTTCATTATCTATTTTAAATTGGTAGTCAAACAGGTAGACTAGGACAAAATAAACAATCCTTTAAAAATGTTTCAAGGGAGTTCTTTTTTCAATAGTGGAAACAAAACATGCATTATCTGCTCCCAATGTATTGTCATTACTTTATTAAGAATATTCCCCTGAACTATTTAAAACCAGCAAAACCCATCAGTCTCCTATCAGCAGCATCTGTCTCACCTCAGTGGTTCACACACCGTATCAGGACCCTGGTTCTCTTCCTTTTAAAGCCAAGACCACCTTCAGTAGAAGGGAGGGTGCCATCAAATAACTCAAAAATCAAGTAGTAAGTGACAACTGATACCCCACCATTAATTACCCAGGCTTGCCATTTGCATTTAAATCCCTGCGGGAGGGCCCAAACAAACAAAATGTATCTGAATTTAATAGGACACATGAATTTAGGATAAGAGTTTCAGAAGCTATTGCCATTCTCCATTAAAGCATACTGGTTTCACCAGATGGAATCGGGAGGAAATTTCTCAGTAACCACTGAAGCACTGGGTACATTATGAAAATTTTACTTCTTCCTCCAGAAAGAAACGTAACATAGGGTAAAGACACCACCAAACTCTTCTGGTAATGGCAAGCCTGGCATTCAGACTTAATACACCGCATATGTGCTATTATGACCAGAAGTGTAGGCAATCAGTCTCTGAATTTCTCAGAAGAACAATCTCATTTGTACGTTGGCTTTAATCATAAGATAATTTGCTTTGAGATCCCCATTAGTGCATTACAGGAGTTTTATGTGCTATGATCTATGAAAAAGACCTAAGTGCATGTTCTGACAGGCTGGGTAAAAATGCAAGCGGTAATTATTTCAATAACTTCAGCACTGTTCTTCTAACTGGTTTTATAATACCACCTGGCCCAGGAAATGATAAAAGGCTCTTAAAGAACTCTGCAGAAAAGGTAAGGCGACATTGATAAAGAAGCTTCAAAGGATTTGAGATAACAACGGATGGGAAAACTGGAGCAGCTGCCTGCCTGGCTCTGTCCGGACGAGGACCCGTACACCACCCAAGCCAGAGCCAGAATGAACACCTGTACCTGCTCTGCCAGCAGCAGCTGATCCAGGCCAGGAGACCACTGCCCCACTGTGTCGCTTTTTCTCCGAGGGTTTTCTTTGTTCCCTGAGATCTGCTGAAGTAACTGCATGCATTAATTGTTTCCTAAGGTAGTTTCTGACTAAGTAATCTAGTTTAAAATAAACACTTACATAAAGGGTTCTGGATATGTTTTTCTACGGTGTGCTTTTAAAAGAAAAACACAACATAAACCCAGTTATGTCGAGAACATCCAGCTTAGGGAGCAGCTACAGTTGCAGATGTGCCAGGGTGCCAGAGATCATTTAAACCCTTAAAACACCATTGGTACTGGGGAAGGTTTGTGTGGAGAGGGCATAACTATAAACCTCTCACACTCAGCCAGGTAAGAAAACTACAGAATTTCACTCAAGGAGCAACTGCAGTCACATGCCTACCACACTTCATATAGCAAAACAGTCCTTTTTGTTTCCTAAAGCAAAGACATACGTTTGCCTGACCCAGAACCACAACACAAACCAAAATAGATTGCATAAACACATAAAATATATCCTTATTTAAGTTTGGTCTCACCCTCCTTAGGTAAACCAATTCAAGGGAATACTAAGAGAGTGTGGTCAAAACCCGCAAAAGATACCCAAAGATTAAATAAAAAGCATACACTCACAGTCAGGAACTTAAACTGTACCAAGACAAAACCAACAAACACCCTACTGCAAACAAGAAAAATACTCAACAACCAGTTGAATAAATATACCAATACCAAGCCCGTAACCAGAAATCCTGCTACCCGTGATAAAGCTTCATGCTTTCCATCAAACAGTCCAATGCTGAAAATATCAACTCTATAAACAATTATTAACACAGGATGCCACTTAAAATATTTTTCTCCTCCTATATAAGAGGACATACTCCACTAAAGAATGGCCAGCTCTCAGATTCTTTGGAGCATGCATTTGCTACACACACGTCCAAAATTAAATGAAGCCTAGTAACTCCCAGTGAAAAATGTAGTTAAATGTGACTATCTATAAGCTACCTCATTTATTCTTGTCAATATGCATATATTCTCAACAGCGTAAAGAATTTTGCTGGGGACAATGAAGTATACAGGCTCCATATTTCATTCAAATCCTTACTGCTGGTTTGAGATAAATCTTGAGGATCTGTAAGACCACTGATTAGCTGAAGAAGTTAAATAATACCGTACTGGGTCAAAACAATGCTTCACCTGTTACCACACTGACAGACACAGTAAGCGAAGTTATTTAGAGAGAACACACGAGCCTGGCCACTCTCTGCGGCATGTTCCTCTTCCCAGCATCCAGAATCACAGTATTACAGATATTAAAAGATTTGTTTCTGTCTATTCCATTATGCATCTGTTTTGGACATGTCTGTGAATTGGTCCCATCCCTTTTTGAATCTGCTGATATTATCTGTCTCCACCACATCCTGAGACAACAAAACACAGCAGCAACCTGCAGAGTCACCAAACCCTGTCTTTCAGTAATACTCTGTGTGAGTCATGCAGAACTGCACTACTGCAACCTTTGCTGGGAGCACAGGGAGATACAGAAGACTCACTCTATTCAGGGAGAGGCAATATCTTTTGTTATACCCGAAAAGCTTTCAAGACCTGATGAAGAACTGACATAGGCAAAAGCATGTCTGCTTTACCCAGCTCTATCAGCTGATCTAAAAATATATTCGTTCCCCCTACAAACCTAGCAGCTATGCACTGTATGGACACTTCATAGAATCGTTAAGGTTGGAAAAGACCCTTAAGATCATCGAGTCCAACCGTTAACCTATCACTGCCAAGTCCACCACTAAACCATGTCCTCAAGCACCACGTCTACCCGTCTTTTAAATACCTCCAGGGATGGAGACTCAACCACTTCCCTGGGCAGCCTGTTCCAATGCTTGACCACCCTCTCGGTGAAGAAGTTTTTCCTAATATCCAACCTAAACTTCCCCTGGCACAGCTTGAGGCCGTTTCCTCTTGTCCTATCACTCGTTACTAGGGAGAAGAGACCGACCCCCACCTCGCTACAACCTCCTTTCAGGTAGTTGTAGAGAGCAATAACGTCTCCCCTCAGCCTCCTCTTCTCCAGGCTAAACAACCCCAGCTCCCTCAGCCGCTCCTCATAAGACTTGTGCTCTAGACCCTTCACCAACTTCGCTGCCCTCCTCTGGACGTGCTCCAGCACCTCGATGTCCTTCTTGTAGTGAGGGGCCCAAAACTGAACACAGTATTCAAGGTGCGGCCTCACCAGGGCCGAGTACAGGGGTACTATCACCTCCCTGGTCCTGCTGGCCACACTATTCCTGATCCAAGCCAGGATGCCATTGGCCCTCTTGGCCACCTGGGCACACTGCTGGCTCATGTTCAGCCGGCTGTCAACCAACACCCCCAGGTCCTTTTCCGCCAGGCAGCTCTCCAGCCACTCCTCCCCCAGCCTGTAGCGTTGCATGGGGTTGTTGTGACCGAAGTGCAGAACCCGGCACTGAGCCTTGTTGAATCTCATGCAGTTGGCCCTGGCCCATTGGTCCAGCCTGTCCAGGTCCCTCTGTAGGGCTTTCCTACCCTCCAGCAGATCAACACTTCCACCCAGCTTGGTGTCATCTGCAAACTTACTGAGGGTGCACTCAATCCCCTCATCCAGATCATCAATGAAGATATTGAACAGGACCGGCCCCAACACTGAGCCCTGGGGAACACCACTCGTGACCGGCCGCCAACTGGATTTGACTCCATTCACCACCACTCTGGGCTCAGCCATCCAGCCAGTTTTTAAGCCAGTGCAGAGCGCACTTATCCAAGCCATGAGCAGACAGCTTCTCCAAGAGAATGCTGTGGGAGACAGTGTCAAAGGCCTTACTAAAGTCCAAGTAGACAACATCCACAGCTTTCTCTTCATCCGCTAAACAGGTCACCTTGTCATGGAAGGAGACCAGGTTAGTGAAGCAGGACCTCCCTTTCATAAACCCATGCTGGCTGAGCCTGATCCCCCGGTTGGCCCGCATGTGCCGCGTAATGGCACTGAAGATGATCTGCTCCATGACCTTCCCCGGCACCGAGGTCAGGCTGACAGGCCTGTAGTTCCCCGGATCCTCCTTCTGACCCTTCTTGTAGAGGGGCATCACGTTTGCTAACTTCCAGTCATCCAGGACCTCCCTGGTTGACCAGGACTGCTGATAAATGATGGAGAGTGGCTTGGCAAGCTCCTCTGCCAGCTCCCTCAGTATCCTCAGGTGGATCCCGTCTGGCCCCGTGGACTTGTGAGCATCCACGTGGAGGAGCAGGTCAGTGACAGCCACCTCTTCGACAACTGGGGCTTCATTCTGCATCCTATCTCCATCTCCCAGCTCAGGGGCCTGAAAACCCCGAGGATGACCAGTCTATTAAAGACTGAGGCAAAGAAGGTATTAAGTACCTCAGCCTTCTCATCCTTCGTGGCAACGTTTCCCTCCACATCCAACAAAGGAGAGAGATTCTCCTTGGCCCTCCTTTTGTCGCTGATATATTTGTAAAAACATTTTTTGTTGTCTTTAACGGCGGTGGCCAGTTTAAGTTCTAGCTGGGCCTTCGCCTTTCTAATCTTCTCCCTGCATAATCTCACGACATCCCTGTAGTCCTCCAGAGTCGCCTGCCCCTTCTTCCAAAGGTGGTAGGCTCTCCTTTTTTTCCTGAGTTCCAGCCAAAGCTCTCTGTTCAGCCAGGCCGGTCTTCTCCCCCGCCGGCTCGACTTACGGCACATGGGGACAGCCTGCTCCTGTGCCTTTGAGACTTCCTTCTTGAATAACATCCAGCCTTCCTGGACTCCTTTGCCCTTCAGGACTGCCTCCCAAGGGACTCTGTTAACTTATTCAAGTTCACCCCGAGACTGTGATAAGGTTCATTTCTCCCCATTTAAATATTCTTGGATACAAATGCATGACTGTACCTGCTTTGCTTTAAATCTGGAAAAGCACATACATTAGTTTCCCAAATTTCAGAATCATAGAATCGTTTAGGTTGGAAAAGACCCTTAAGATCATCAAGTCCAACCACTAAGCTAGCACTGTCAAGTGCACCATTAAACCACGTCCCTAAGCACCACATCTACACATCTTTTAATTACCTCCAGGGATGGGGACTCCACCACTTCCCTGGGCAGCCTGTTGCAGTGCCTGACTACCCTTTCGGTGAAGAAATTTTTCCCAATATCCAATCTAAACCTCCCCTGGTGCAAGTTAAAGTCATTTCCTCTTGTCCTATCACTTGCTACATGGCAGAAGAGACTGACCCCCACCTCGCTACAACCTCCTTTCAGGCAGTGGTAGAGAGCGATAAGGTCTCCCCTCAGCCTCCTTTTCTCCAGGCTAAACAACCCCCATTCCCTCAGCTCCTCCTCATAAGACTCGTGCTCTTTTTTGATCATATATGAGAACTAACTAGCTTACTTTTCCTCTTGACTCTTTACCAAGTGCTAACAGTTTTCAAAACAGCAAAAGCATATAAAGATATACAGAAACGACTGTCCTGCTGACATTTAACGAAAGGGGTACAGCCTCTCAAGTCAGCATCTAAACATATTTACAACCAACAGAGTTGCAACGGAGCTGTTTAACTCCCCTTTTCTCTTTATTTTACCTGCCAAGTCTCAAGCGTCTGCTTGTAGCTTCACAAGGCTCCTCAACCTCATAGAAGCCAGGGCTCCGGTCTTCCACAGAGCTGGAGTTCTGCCATTCAAAGCAGAGATTTCTTCCAGCACCCATAGCAAAAGGCAAGTTCTCATACTCGGGTATTTCCTCATAGTGACGCACGTTCTCATACTCTGGAGCACAAGTGCTGGTTACAAAATTCAAATGCATTTGAGACAAATTCTGTCCCGAAAGTACATGCCCATCTAAAGACTCCAGCCTTTGGTTACTTCGCATCTCAGGTTGACTTCTGTTTCTCTGCCTCTTCTTCTGTAACACTGGACTACTTATTTCTACAGAATGTGCCTTGGCAGATTTAGCTTTCCTTTCACTGCCTATAGATGCTATACTCCGGTTGCTACCACTTCCATACCCTTCCCCGCTGGAAAGGTTGGCAATAGCACTATCCATTGACTGACTGCCTTTAGACAGAAATTTTTGGAAGTCGCTTTTCATTAAGCAAACCGACAGTTTCATGTTGAGAAACTTTTTCAAGCTATTTTTCTTCTGATGGTCTTTCAAAGGCTTGTCTGTCCTTTCCATGTCCACAGAAGAGAGAGATTTGGCCCTAGGCTTTGTCACAACAGTCAAGTGGTTGAAGCTGGTAGCAATGTTAGCAGTTTTTAACGATTCAGAATTTCCTGAAAATGGAAGAATAGGATGAGGTAATTTCCAGACAGGTTTCTCAGAAGAACGTTTGGGTATGTCACAGGATGACAATGCACCTTGCTCCTTGGTTGGTGGACACGTAAAGTGAGATCCTTCCAGAGCGCTGTTAGATTTGTCCTCACTGGAGGTGTAAGAACTTTTCTCCACAAGCTCTGCTGATGCGGCTTTTTTTAGTAGACCAGCAGCTGGTAGGCTGTGCCTCTGTGGTTTCTTAGGAACAATTTTTGGAGAACTTTCATCCTTTATTTTAACTTCTTTATCTTCCAATTTTTGTGGGGAAACATGGAGACTATTGGAAACAGATGAGTGCTGACTGCCAGTTAGTTTGAGTTGCTTTGGCAAACTCATGGACAAAGTATCACATCTGACAAAGTTAGTCCTTTTGTCCACAGCATCTAGCATACTGGCATCATCTGTCGTCTCATCCACAGAGTTAACTAAGTTATGGTCTGCATCTAAAGAACACGCAACACTTTCCACCAAATCATAATTTTTGTGTGACGACGGAGGCAAAAGATTTTGTGAAGCTGACTCTGCCGTAGCATCTTCCTTCATCTGATGCACTTTGTCTGCATTGCTTTGCAGTATCTCACGTTTTTCAGGATGAAGCACTTCCGTATTATTGTTATAACAAACACTTTGACCAAGGATATTAATTTTTGCTGGCTTTTTAAAGCTTTGTTCTACAAGCCCAACGGAATCTTTCTCTGAATTAGATGGTTCCTTTGTTCCTTGTCCAGTGGTGTCTATGCCATCCTGACGGACTAGACATGCAGCACGTGGCTTTCTTGGCTTAGGGATAGGAAGCGCTTTTGAGGTCAGGACTGAAGATGTTTCAGAGGAGGTTTTATCAGCATCTGCTTTCATACCCATTTCACCTGAAAACGTACTATTGCTACTTACATTTTTGTTTTCCAGGATTTCCTGGTCCAATGGGCAAGAGCAGCTGTGGTTATTTTCAGCCAAACTAGGACAAATTTCAGACATCTGAAACTCATCAGCTGTGAGCTTACCATCAGTATTTTGTTGCTTCCCTTTAGCTACCTCAGAAGATGACAAAGACTGTACAAGTTCCATAAAATCTATTTTAACGTCATTCTTGGAACTGCTGCCATCCCCTTTGTCAAGTTTGTCTGCATACCTGTGCCTCACAGGACTGCTGTTAGGAAACACACTATGAGTCAGAACGTCCTTAAGTTTCTCTTCTAAAATGTTGGCTTTCAAAACCACCTGATTTCTATTTACCAGTTTTTCACTGTGACTATCCCCCAGAGTTAGTGCGCTTTTTTCACCGACTTTGATGTTCTCTAAGTTTTCAAAGTGCTCAAAAATGATCTGAGTTTTACAGGTGTTCTCCCCATTTCCAAGCTTATGAAGGCATTCAAATTTGCAAGATGACACTGGTAGAATATATGCTGTGTTACCAGTACTCCCTTCCGAGGCTTCATTTTTATAGTTCAAGTGGTCTAGTGTTTCAGATGAATCTCCCCTGTGCTCCTCAAAGCTTTTTGTGCTTTTTCGTGTAGACGATGGAGGTTTAACTTCCGGAACAGATGAGCTCTTGAGAACCTTTGGTTTTGGTGCAATTGCTGGCTTGGTTTTCCTTGCTGCTTGTATGACACCAGTAAGTACAACGTCAGGCTTCGGTGCAACAGGTGGAGGCGTCGCCTTGTGTCCTACCACAAATTTTGGTTTGGGGGCCACCGGTGGCTTCTTAATTTCTAGGAAGGATGGAAAACAAAGACTTTAGTCACCATCAGCCCACAGAACAACTTCACCTGCACCGCCGTATTATGAGGAGTTCTGTAACGTTTAAATCACGTGATCTACAGGTTCTTTGTGTGTGTATGTATACATTTTTCTCCTAAAAGCATGCCTCACTTCTCTACTGCTTTTTTATTAGTTGCCTTTCTTCATTTTAACAGGCACAATCAAGAAGTAGTGGGAAAAGTCTTCAAGGCTAACTTGGTTGTTAAAAAAATAGTTTAACTTTATGAAAGCGCATATCCTTGCTCAGATACTAATATGACATATCATACTAATATTAGTATGACGATAATAAAAAAAAAAAGAGCAGTTTAGCCTGGTTTTGCAGTTTGAACTATTACAATACCATTTAAAAATGGTGCAAATATGTTAAGTGCCTTCTGTATAATAAGGCATGAAGATAACAGGACAGCTAGGGTAACTACCAGGACAGTTCAGTCCCTTCCCCTACCACCTCTGGAAATGTGTAACCTAAAATTCCCCTTTCCCTTCCTCTTCTTTTCAAACAATATTGAGATGGATTACCATACCACCTGTAAAACTGGCATGTCACTACCAGCAGTTCAGTGAAATGAATCTGTGGTGTGAAGTTAATGCAGTAATTTGTAGCAAGTCAGCACCTTCCTACTGTAAAAGTAAAATACTATTCCAATGCATCTTATAAAATTACTCCTCCCAACATGTTACTGCCTGACCTAGAAACAGTCACTTCTGCTATGACTTATGACCTACTTGACAGCACAAGATGACAAACCCTGGGAAGAGTGGACGGCAGGAAAAGGAACACATGAGGAACTTGAAGATTAAGGAGGTTTGGAGGGGTTTTGTTTGTTTGCTTTGTGTTTGGTTGGGGTTTTTTTTGGTTTTTTTTGTTTTTTTTTTTTTTTTTTTTAAAGGTATGCCTGAAACATTTTAATATTGCAGGAGATCATTTATGACCGATTTATTTCCACATGCTGGAATAATTTCAGATTTCTAAGTGCTTTGAGTGATTTTTGATATATGAAAACTGATTTATAAAGTAAACAAATTTCTCATTTTTATGTACTACCTGTACTATTTATTACCTTTGTTTTGAACAATATTTTGGTATACTTTCAGGAAGTCATACATATGTTAAATAAAACTCTCAAAAAACCATGCTAATTAATGTTTCACATGCAAAGAGATTGGGTAAGCCATTGATTTATTATTCCCTTTGAACTGTGGGTTTGGTGTTTGGTTGTTTTTTATCACTATTATTAGTATAGATGTACAACTATATCCTAATCTCTAGCCTAGAAATACAAGAATTAAGTTTCAGGCTTGGGTTTGTTTTTTTTCTGTTTAGGATTTTTTTTTTGCTTGTTTGAAAGAAATCCACATGGTAAAAAAAAAAAAAAAAAAGGCAGATGCCCCCAGTTGCAAGCATTTCCCAAACACTAAGCCACTGCTCTAAGCAGATGGCCAGAAACAATGTCTCTACTATAGAAACAGGAAAACCATGTTTTTCTAGGACATGAATCGTTAAATGGCATCCAGACTGACTCCACTTACGCTTAGAATAGCTGCCCTCGCTGCAATTATGTGAGCAAAGAGGTAAACCCGATGGTAGAGATAATTTTTGAGACATTTTGCAAAAGGGAATGCAGAATTTCTCTCAAAAGGTACAGCTCCCTAGAGCCAGCAATGACCCAGCTACCAGCAAAGGACATACCACCTTCTGCTACCTAACCAAAGACAGAGGTTTCCCACACACTGAAGAGTCAATAGTTTGCTAGGGAAAAAAAAAAAAAAATTAACCCTTTGGATGGGCAACCACTGATCCTGAACAGCCGAAGAGAGTTGCACACTCACTTTCAAACAAGGCAACTGCCTATTCAGTTGGAGAATGAAGTGACAGCAATAAAGGAGCCTCTTTTCTAAAGTAAAAACAGAAGAAGGGATGCCAAATTTGCCACAGAACATGAGGCAGTAGTAGACTTGGGCCATGTTCAGTAATACTTATTAAGATATCAAAGCTCCCTGAAAATAGGAGAGAGACAGTCTGCCTGTCAGGAACCCTTCCTGATGCCCAAGTGAGAGAAACAGATTGCAGAAGATACAGGAGATTAAACACTGGCTAGGTAAGTGATATCCTGTGGATTATTTGTCCCACTCTACAAATTGAAGTCCATAAACCTTGGAAGTATCTCCCTCTCTAGTGGGACTGCCTAACGTTTTGGATAGCAATCAAACTAGATTACTCTGCAGGGCTTTCAACTAGTATTTCCTAGGGAAGACACTCAGAAGTTATAATATGATACCATTACTTGAATATAAGATTCAAAACTAAAACATGAAAATATAAAGGGATACAAAGAAAACAAACCAGTTGTTTATAAGCCAGTAGAGGAAACCTGGCTAATGAACAGAGTGAGAAAAATTCACTTCTGATAATAAGGGCAATTCAATACGATTTCTGAAGCCTACTAGAATTTTTCAAATTACTCCAACATTAAAAACCATCGGGACAGAGAGAAGAGGGCAAGTTGTGTGGTACAATAAAGACACCACTATCTGCTTTAAAGTGATTGCTCATTTCATCTAGAGTAGATACGGGTCAATGTATTAACAGGCACATTACAGTCTCAGTATCAATACAGATCTGCAGTCAACAGCTCAATCAGAAAGGAATGTGATGAAGAGCCCTTTCAAACATAAATATGACGTGAGAGGAAAGACTCCAGGAAGGGAATGCATACCAGTAGTTTTCCCCAACAAAATATCTTTAAGTTTCTGAAAAATACAAGTGATGAACTTCTTAGAAAAAAATCACAGCAGCTAGGCAAGTATAAAAGTATACTAGATTCCAATTAGAAATCAAGAATTAAAGTTCAGTTGATTATAAACTAATTTAATTCACTGTGTGTGGATAAAAAACAGTTCTACATAACACAGTGCTTTAAAAGGGACAGTTTTTCATCCTGAACAGAAAGAAAACTAAGTAGGAGGCAACTGTTATATATAAAGGTGTAAGGAATGACTGAAGTCATATGAGAATGACTTTTTGTTAAATGACAAGCATAAGCAAGCCTCTTCGGTGAAAAACAATAAATATAATCAAGGAAACGTTATACAACAAATGCACGGAGTGGCAAGTTGTTTGGACAACGGGCTTTCTCCTGGCCCCATATGGAACTGTTCACCTAAGAAGAGAGATGGTTGGTTATGCTTAGGAGAGGAAAAACTGAAAAGAATTTGGAAATCATCATAGCTAGTTATTTTATGAGACCTCCATGCAGGTCTGCAGCTAAGCACTAAATAATCCTCCAAATTACAAGGAGACAAATATAGAAAGATGAAGTGAGCTGAAAATATTTCTGTATGCAGCACCTGCCAGACTGTTAGCGATGTGCTATGTCACCTTCTGGCATTCTTAGATCAAAAGTTGGGATGAATGCAAGAAATAACTACAGATGTATCCAAGGTCTAAAAATCATGCCTCGAATCCCAAGAAAGCTCATCCTGCTTAATTGAACCAAAAATTTAAGAAGTGAGATGGTAATAGTATATATACTTATGCACATGTGAAAGATTTTTGATAACAGATGGCTCTTTAATCGGGGGGAAAAAAAAAGACATGATGAGATCCCATAGCTGACCACTGAAGTTTGACAAGTTCAAACTAGAAACAAAGCTTTAAAATTATTATTAAACCCAAAGGATAATTAACTACAGGAACATCTCGCCTAGGGTTGTAGTGGAGCAACCAGCACTTACGGTCAACCTAAACTCACTTTCTGAGATGTACAGAAGTTTCAGAGGAAATTTTGGACTGGTCATTGGATTCTCTGGCTTGTCTTACTCAGGAGATTAGAACAGAGAATCACTATGATTTCCCTTGCTCTGCCCTCCAATCTTACCCCATTTCTCAGAGAGGAGAGCCTGCATCCAGACTAGCATCATGGGTTACCAGTAATAAACCCAAATGTAAGAGCAGAAACACAAAGTTTTATTCACATAAACAGATTAAATTATTAGGAGCCAGAGAAGCAGCCAGAGATATCCTCTGACCTGCTTGACTAGGCAAAGGAAGAAATCCATAAATAAAGTGACTAACAAAGCTGCCTCATCAACAGGAAACCTACTGCTCATCTAGGAACAGCCAACACTGGGTTCAGTGCTGAAGAAAAAAAAAAAAAGAAGATGCTTAAAAATACCAACACACCCAACACCCTTCAAAAAAGTAGATTAAAAAGGGTATTATTTTTCTAAGAATAAATAGCCATTAACACCACCTATGCAGGTCAATGCATATGCTCTTTGTCCGACTTCAGGTTATAGCACAGAGAACAGACATTTGTCCCTCTGGTGAATTATCTCCTCCAGCATGCTGAGGAAAAAGCAACACCCATTCTCATCCTGCTGAGCTGCTCTGCGACCGACGCTTGTTTACTGCTCGACTAGCACGTGTTCCTGTCCTACCTTCAAGTTGTTTCAGAGGACGATGAGAACACCGTGGAGCAACCTCTACTCTCAGTGTTTTGGCCTTGAAGTGTCCATTCCTGTTCTTCAGATGACAGGATTTGATAACTGAGAATCTCACTTAAAAATGCTCCTGTGTCTTCTCCTATGCAATATCATGAATGAGCAGGAAAGCCAATAAGACAGTGCAGTCTTAAGCACTACTATCACAGCTTTAAATATTCTCCTCAAATTTTTACCTCTTGTTATCTTGCCTGCCCAGCACAGGAATAGGGAGAAAAGAAGATATATGAAGTTGAACTGGGCAAAAAAATCAAATAGCACTACCTCTTCTGCAATAAACCCTACTATTGCTAAAGGAACATTTTCCCAGGTTATGTCTATGCATGTATTTTTGAGATTATGTTAACAACTTCTACACTTGGGAGCAGCAAAAGAACATGTTCACCTGCATCTGTTCAAGAAACAGGGACAAATGGTTCTGGAGGCTGTCGTGCAAACATAACTTGATATTCTTTTCCTTGCAACGCTCCACGTGAACAGAGGCCTCTCTCCTGGTATTCAGTGTCCCCTACGGGACTGTCTCTAGCCACCCAAGAGGTATCCCCGTGGCAGGATCCTGCAACCCACCCTACAGAAATATCCTTTTTGAACCACAAAACAGTAGGAAGACAGTAAAACAATTAATCAGATTTTGATCTGATTATCTAAAACAAGATTTGGACAGCAGCTGGACTTAAAGTACAGGTACGCAATCAAGTTACTATGGGGTAAGCCAAGCTGCGAATTTAACAAATCAGCTACTCTATAGCTGGCCATATGTATACTCTTATCTTACCGCACAGTACACGAGGTAGTTTATTCCTTTTGACCTACGAGGTGAAATCTATTTCACATGTACTGTGAAAAGCAAAGGAAAGGGCTTGAAACAGTTACCAGTTAGCAGCTGGCCTACTGTAAACGTACATATTGGCTTTCTCAGGGCACCTTGTTTACATATGCATATGCTATTCTCAGAGTTGGGAAATCACATCTGTAGGCTATATATGAAAATAAAACGATGCCCAGAAGGTATCTACCAAGGGATCAATGTGCTCTTCTTTCTTACGCGAAGGAGGAGCTTGCTCCAGCAGCCAATTTACTGTTTCTGGGACGACTTTTGGCATAAAATGCTACAACTCATAGACACGAAACAAGAAAGCCAATCCAGCTTTTACAAAGCGTGTAGAGAGAGATATAATTATTGCTATATATTTGGGACACAGTCAGAGATTATTGTGATGGTAGTTAATACACCGCACAGAGAAAGAGAGAAAATATTTTAAAACTCCTGTTCTCCAGCAACTTAAGTTTTAATGACTCACAACACGGCTTTTCAGTTCAATTACTTTGCTTTCAGTTACAGAAAGAAAGTTTCATTAGGTAAACACCTCAAAAAAGTATTCTGAGATCATTAATTTATTTCCTGCAAATATGTATTTATTTTCTCGTTATGCAAAGGCTCTGATTTTCTCAGGTGCCAAAATGCTTAAAAGAAAACAAAAAAAGGAGTGAGTCATGACATCCCGGAAGATAACACGTGTAGTTTTTAAAATACAAGGGGAAAACGATGGTTTCCAAGCCACTATGGTTTTAGAAATCATCCTAAATAAACTGCAAAAGGAAAACATTAATTTCAAAAATCTCAGGTTGTTCAATGACTTGTTGAAATAGAACAGGAAAGTTGGGGATAACTTTAGAGTAAGGACAAGAGATGAATAAACAAGCTTTTAAGATCGCATGCAGAGATAGAGCTGAGTAACTTTAACGAGACTTGACATATTAGAGGGTTAAAGGGACATTAAACCCTGTAGGCCTCATTTTTTCAATCCTTGAAAGCAATGAAGTTTGACTGGAAAAGTCATGTTGATTTCCCCCGCCCTTCTTGCTATGTTTTTTTTCCATCTGAATTACATTTTTGACATTAAAACACACTACATATTTCTCATTGCTGTTGTCAATTCAGATTTCAAGTCTAAGCTATATATTCTGCCCACATTAAATAAGCTGTATAGATTCACATATAAGGACTGTTTCTTCAGCAAGAAATAATAAATGTCAAACTCATAACTCTGAGCTTTTGTTTTTCCCTTTTAAAGGCAAAGCACATACTTGAAGACAGCACAATAGTTCCAGGCAGAAAATGAGTAAATGCGCATTCATCAGCATTGCATATAAAGAATATGCAGTACATGAGAAAGCAATGAGAGAATAACTATAAAAGAAGGTTAAAACCAAAATACAGGTTGATCATTACAATAAGATAATTTTTAAATTATCTAGAAGTATTTTAAATAAGTGCTATAGTTCCTTAGTTCTAACAAGTCCAGATTTACATATACATCTTCATACGTGTAAGCAACAGCTATGAAAGAACTGCTTCACCTATCACTGAATGACATCCAGCTCTGGAGTGAGATTTAAATGAAACAATTCTGTGGAGGAACTAGAAAAGATATATAGCAATAAACTGAAAATGCACTGCATTATTTAGAAAGGCAAAAGGCAAGCTGGAGTGGAGTTAAGGCTGGGTTATCAACGTTCGACCTTTTGCAACTTCTGTCCATGGACAGAAGCTGTGTTTGGTATTTCTCTCCCTACCATAGCTCCCTCAAGTAGCACAGTGTCTCTCTTTCAGAGAGTCTTGCGTATCAAGCTGAAGTCACTCATATCTGCAAATCCTACTTAAAAATATTAAATCAATACTGATGATGCTGTACCAGGTTGCTTTATTCCAGAGGCACATTAAAGCAAGACACAAGAGAGAGACGCTCAAGACCTTCAAGTTAAACTGAAGGAAGAGCAGAAGGATTTCTAGGCATTTCAGACTCCATCTGAAGCCTTCACACAGGATAACATTTCTACTGAAAAGCTGTATTACCAGTCAGTTGTCAAAAAGCTAGCTTACGTAGCAGAAACCAGAGTAATAACTGAATTCACAAGCTAAATAATTTCAATGTAGGAAATAGATCCTATAGATCACAGGACTGAAATTAAAATATAGGAGTTGGTATGTCTTTATTTCAGCAATAGCTTTATAAAGCATGTCTATATATTTCAGGAGCTAAATTCTGCAGCAATACAAAGAGACGGATATTAAACCTTCAGAACTGTCTTCTGGCAGTCCTCAGTCTCTTCATACCCTGCCTATGAGCTCCTTAACTGAAACGTCAAAAGCTGTCATGACACTGACAGCAGGATCGTGAATCTCTAATCTTGTTTCACCTGTTCCCCATACATTTTTTTTATCCTCACATAATCTATCACACACAAAATACTCTTCATCTCCTCTCCAACAGCCTTTGCATATCCCTCAGCTTCCCCCTTCCTGCCCACCAGGACTCTCTCTACGCCTTTCCCTTCAAATCCCTGCTAAAATTCACATTTTCCATGAAACTGTCCCACTTTCTTCCTACTGATATTCCTCAGCATCCCTTTCTCTTTTTTCTAAGTGACTTTGTTCACCAGACCCCTTCCTCCTCACCTTCCCCACAAACACCCTCACAACATAATCTAAAACAGAGACTCAGTCACACAACCTCAGCTCTAGAAGTCCTGAAATCACTGTTCAGTGCTGAAAATCTATCCAACTTTGTGAAACTTAGTACCATATCAAATTTTAACAGCCCAGCTGTAAGCTCTTGAGCACCCCCTAACACGTATCTTTTATTTGCACAGCTGTTTAACTCAAAAAAAGAGCAGCAGTGAATTGTACTACCAGCAGTGCTACTAAACAACATGAACATACAATGCAGCTGCTAAGTAGATGATATCCTGCTTTATTACATGTCTTTCCAGATCTAAGCAAAATCAGTTCTATCATATATATTAAAAGTGGAAATATATTCAACAGAGCAGAAAGATACATTAAATAGCTCTTTTTTATTTTCCAGTAAATTCCGATTCACTTAACCCAGATAACTTACTTAATGCTGGACTTGCTAACAATTTGACATGTTTGAGAGGAAAACACTGAGAATTAGGTTGATGTTTTTGCTTCATGTCTGTGTGTTGCTTTTTTTTTAGAACACACACCCACCCCCCCCTTACAGGAAGCCCTTCGCTGCTTCAGGTTCACGCTGTAGTTAGCTGTGTTTCCACCCAATACATCATAACTTACACACGGCATATTTTCAACGCAGAGACAACTCTTATTCTTGTCTTCGAGCAGACTAAGAAAGGAATCCACTAATCTAACAGACGGGTGAACAGAAGTACTAACAGCACACCACCGCGCAGCCAAACAAACAAAAAATAGGAGAAACTCCCTTAAACGCGGGGAGCTCTTGTTTTCAAGCAAAAGTTTGCCTCGCAGCTCTGTTAGCCATAAAATTGGCAGCGGTCAAGAACGGGGGGGGGGGGGGGGGGGGGCAAGGTGAGGGAAGCACTGGAGTCGGTCAGTTCCCACCAGCAGCTGGGAAGGGAGGGAGGCCAGCAGCGAGCGCTTTCCAGCACCCCGGGCTCTGCGTGGGGGCTGCGGCTTGTACGAGCCGGCGGAGGGCAGGGACGCCCCTGCCGCAGAGCCGGAGCTCGCAAACTTTCGCAGCTCCGCGAAGTCCGACGGAGCGATGACCCGAACCCCGCCGCTGGCCCTCCCGCCAGAAAACCCCCTCTCCCCGGCGGAGGCTCTTGGCAGGTTTCGCCCGAAGAGGCGCGAAGCCCCTCGGCCGGACACCGCGGCCAGAGCCGGCCGCCGGGCGGCGAGCGGAGAGCCCGCCTCAGCTCAGCTCGGCGCGGCGCCGGCCGCCGGGGCCGGGACGTGCCCGCACGCCCAGCCCGCCTCCCCGCGCCTCCCCCGGGGCGAGGGGGGGTCGCAGCGCCCGGCCCCGCCGCGGCGGTGCGGGGCGGGGGGGAACCGGGCGCAACCGCCCGGCGCCGCCGGGACGAGGAGCGCGGCGGCGGCGGCGGCTCCGGTTCCCGTCCCGCGCCGGCACCGCCGGGCGGCCGCGGCGAACCTCCCCGGCCGCCGCGGGGTGAGGCGAGGCTCCCTGGCCGGGCTGGCGGAAGGGAACCGCCGCTCCCCAAACTTTCCCCGGGCACTCACCGGCGGAGCTCATGGTGCTCCCCACGCGCCGCGCCGTCCCTCTCCTCGTCCCTTACGCCACGGCCCCCCTGAGGGCCGAGGAGAAGGAGCCCATTGTTCCCCCGCGCCGCCACCCAGCACCGCCTGGAGCAGCAGCAGCAGCCGCGGCCGCACCCCCCGCCCGCCGCCGCATCCCGCCCCGCGGCTGGCGGCAGAGTGAGCGCCGGCAGCGCCCGCCGCCTGCCCCGCCACCGCCCGGCGGCGCCCCCTGCCGGGCCCGCGGCCCGCCCCGGCCCGGCCCGGCCCCGCCCACCGACAGCCCCGCCCACGGGGCGCCCGGAAGCGGGGCCTCGCCGAGCCTTCTGGGGGCCGTAGTTCCCCCCGCCGCCAGGCAGGGCCGGGCCGGGCGGGGAGGGGTCGCCGGCGGCGCGGCGGACTCCGTTTCCCAGAGTGCCCGCAGGGGGTGGCATGGCGGAGAAGGATGACACCGGAGTTTGACGAAGAAGTGGTGTTTGAGGTGGGCGCGGGGGCGACCCGGGGCGGGTTGGGCCCGTCTCTCTCCGCCCCTCGCCGGGGCGTTGCGCCGCGGCCCCCGGGGGCGGCGTGCGCCGGGCGGCCCGAGGTGACCGTTGGGCGTGAGGCGGGCGCGGGGCCCGGCCCGGGGGCAGCGCCTGCCGCCGGCAGCCTGCGGCGGGCGGGGGAGCGGGGAAGGGCGGGAGCCGGTGGCAGCGGCAGCGGCAGCGGCAGGCCGGGGCGGTGCTCGGCGGGACGGCGTGGGGCGTCCCGCGTTCAAGAGCAGCCCGGGGACTGGCGTGGCGCTGCGCCCTCCGCGCAGGCCGAGGGCGGGAGAGGGGCCGGGGGCCGGGCCGGGAAGGGGCGATCCTTTGTGCGGCGGCCCGCCTGGGCTGCGCGGGTCGGCGCCGGCCGGGCTGCCTCTCCCCGCGGGTCGGGCCACCGGCCCGGCGAGCTGCGTGAGCGGGAAGCGCGGCGGAGCGGGAGGCCCCTGGCGGCGGGCGCTCCCTTAGAGCCGCCTGCGCCGGCCCCGGAGGATCGCTGGGGGCTGAGGAGGGGCGAGGGGCGGCCGGGGCGCCGGCGGCACCGCCCGGGAACTGCGGGTGCAGAGAGCGCAGCGCCCGCGGGAGGCCTCGCACCGCGCTGCGCTGAGCTGGGGGTGGGGGCAAAGACAGTCAATCCGCTGTGTAGCTAATAAATCCTGCTTCTAAATCGGTGTAATTCACTTAAAAGGTACGTTTCAGCACACACTCATCTGTGTAGCAGGTACTGAAACCACCTTATCTTTCTAGTGTTTATATTATTTACAGGATTTGCATAAAACTTTCACAATTATATTGCATGTTTTGTTAGATAATGAGGCTACAATATCATCTTGGACTTATCGAAAACAGTATATATATATATATCTGCTGTTGCAATTCGATAACATCAGATCAGTTTGCAGCGGGTACATGTAATTGCGTCTTCATGGAGAGCACACCTGGTTTTGCAGGTGTACAGAGAAAGTGGTTATAGAGAAATACTGTCTTTAAAATTATTGACTATTATAATAGTAATAAGGCTTCTGTTTTTACCAGGATGCAAAAAGCTCCTTGCATAAGGAATGATTTTTTTTTTTCCCAGCTGTGTAAGTACTACCTGTATATGGCTTTGGTCTCTACCACAAAGTTTTGTGTTTATCCACAACCAACCTTGAATTCTAACAATAAAATCTGTTATTTATATTGCCGCTATGTTAAATTGTTTCCTTCAATGGCATAAATCCATGGAGAGAATTTATTTCACGGGTATAATGCCTGCCCTCTGTATTTCCTTCTTCAGTAAAAGTGATACTCATTTTACAGTTCCACAGTTCATGCAGCAGTTACTGTTTTTATTGAAAAAAGTTCTGCTGCAGAGGGAGTAAAAGATCTCCCTGCACGTGCATATGCACTTCACTATTTTCTTAGCATTTTGGGAGTGGATTGCTGTCACTAGTAAAGGCTCTTTGATATATTACTGTGTTAAGTGTGTGTATGTATGTATATATACACACTTATAGGTATACCGAGTGACGTAGTAACGTATCTTTCGTATATTATGGTACAACTGTAACATCAGATAAGCAACAGTAAGAAAAATACAGATTTTTTTTTTTTTTGTGGTTGATTGGTTGGGGGGCAGAGCTGGGTGAGATACCTGCTGATAATGTTGAAATGCCCGCAAAAATTATCTTCAGAAGTGCTCAGCAGGGTTCATGCTATTGTAAAATGAAGGCTCCACAGAGAATTATGAACATACTAGGAAGAAAATTAACTCTATCCCAGCTGAAACCAGGACAATACTCCACACAGATGAGCCAGAGATGAGCATTAGCAAGGAGCTGAAAAATATTTGGGTAGTTATTGCTACAAGGTATTTATTTTTTAATTACTGGTTTAATTTTTTTTGGGGCCCTAAACTCTCTCCCTTAATTATTTATGGTTTCTCTTAAGCAACTATATTTTTCTGCACCTTGGTACGTCATGTTGTTTGTCTGTGATCACTGTTGCAAGGAGGCCTTCAGCATTTAGACCTAGGTTACTGTGAACAGCTGTTTTCTCTGTGCTTTTGGAGCTCTTGTGAACAAGATAGTGGTCAATATTATAAGCAGTAGTGGTCTGCTAACAAATGCATAATCAGGAAAGAAGTGGTCCTTCATGTTTTGAATACCCAACAGAATGGGTAAGAGAGGGAAGAGAAGCAAATGCGTAATGCTTCACCTATTGCACACAACACTTATGCCCAGTGTTATTTTCTGCACATTTTTCAGGTCGTAGCTCCGTCCAACAGGCCCTGAATACATCAATGACAGTTGTCTGCATTACGAATTTTGCAGCGTCAAATAGATGATGGCCCACAGATAGATATTTATGAGCTTCCAAGGACTGATCATTTTTCTCACTATCAAAGTATCTTTTACATTAATGTATCTCTGAAGGAAGGGAAGCACAAACATGGTATCACTGCCCTGGGAAAGCAGTGTTTTCCATCCGGTTCAAGAGCCGTTGCAGATCATTGTGACTGAACAATAATGAGCAATGGGCATTTTACTTTATCCGGTAAGTGCTGCCATACTCTAGTTTATAAATGAATTCCTACAGCAGCCAGCGACTTTCATTCACCAACTGCATAGTCCTCAGCACTTCAGTTCTTGCGTTTGTTACAACCAGTTGCTCTTGTAATTAAAATGCTGCAAATACGGGGGGGAGGGAACAGAACCCAAGAAACACAGAGGTGCCCCCAATATGCTTGGCCCGGGCTCATCGGCCAGCAGTGTGTCAAATTAAAAATTGTTGCAGTGTAGAGCAGATTGTACTGAAAAATGGAGGAACAATGAATGATATTTTTTTATTAATGTCTGTCTTAATTTATTAAGGGAGACCATGAGATAGGAAATTTGATGTTGTTACTTGAGATGAGTTTTTTACAAAATGAGCTACAAGATGGAATGCTGTGGTTACAGTGTAGTGTGCACTGCAGTTACAGTGTACCCCAGAGTCCTCTGGAAAATTGAAGTGTTTTGTGTATTTTGATATGAGACTGGAATTGTGTTAGGGTTTGTTGTTGTTATTGTTATTGTTTGGACAATGACATCTCCTCCTTGTTCTCTTTTTTTAAAGTGTAAATTAAAGAAGCTCCTTGTTCAAACTGGCTAAATTTCTGCATCATTATTGCAGTGGGAACTTCATTGCTTTCATAGTTAATAACTGCCATCTAATTTCTGACTTGAAATTTATTCATGGCCACTTCATACCTACTTGCACTTCTGCTAATATCGTCCATTAGCATATATAGTTCTTATATTTTTCTAGAATTTACCTCACCTAATGTATTCATAGAAAGCAATCTTATCCTGGCTAGGGATTTTGCTAAACTGAGTAATCCAATATATTTTAGCTTCCGTTCACAAAACAGATTTTCCTGTTCTTCATTTTTGGTTTGTTTGGTTTTGTTTGGTTGGTTTTCGGGGTTTTTCTACGTCTGCTTCAGTTTGAGTTCATCTTTCTTTACCTGAGCTCACAGCATGGTACTTGGCATTCTTGCTGGAGTCTTGTACAACTATTTTCACTTGCTTCTGCTGGGAATAATTTGTTTCTTGCATCTTAGGCCTACAAACAACTTTTTCAAGTCTTCATACTCTTTGACTTGGTTGTAACAGGAGAGGGTAACCACTCATGTCTGTCCTTATTTTTATCAACAGCTTCCACATTATTGGAGAGTTTGTTTTTATTAGTCCCTCTGTGTAAGGTCTTGCTGTTGTCTAATGTTAAATTCCATGCCATTATCAGTACCCACTCAGGGTCATCCAGTTCTTTTTGTATGATGTGTCAATCCTTTTCTGTGTCTATGATGTTACTTGGTGTTATCGGGAAATTTCATTAGCATGCTTTTTTGGTATAAGGTTAATTAAGGAAAATTCAAAAGCTTTGACCAAAGACTCATTCGTTAGGAACTCCATTAGTAACCTTCTGATCTGATAGCTTTCTGTTCAGCATAACCCACTGTTATCTCTGCCATCTACATATTTGGTTCCTTTCCCATCTTTTTCATCTTAACTGATATGGCACAGTATCAAAAGTCCATACCCCGTATGGCACAGTATAAAAAGTCCGTATAAACTTCCTGCATTTCCTTTACCTAGAAAAATCATCTGTCTTGTCAGAGAAAGATGTCGAGTGAGTTTGGCACAATCTACGTCTGGTGAATCCATGTGATATCTTCTTTGATGATCATCTGTTTTCTTCTTTGTCTTTGAATTTTGCAAGAATAATTATTCTCAGTAGCATGCTGGCTTTTGATCAGATTCATAGGCCTGGCATATGCCTGATTGCTTTTTTCTCCTTGTAAATATAGGCACTGTGTTTGCTTTTTTCCACTTTTGAGTTTATAGATTAAAAATCCTTTCTGCTGGATCTTTGATCACCTGTGCCCATTCTTCCAGAACACTGGGATGAAGGTGATCCCAACACTGCTCTTTGAGTGTATTTTCAGCTCCCAATTTCTGCTTCCGGCTAAGTCATTTGTCCTATATTTTAATGAGCTTTTGCACGTTTGGTTTTTACATTTTACATATTAAAGGTATGTGCACAGAATCACATGGTTGAGGTTGCAAGGGACCTCTGGAGGTCATCTGGTCCAATCTCCCTGCTCAAGCAGGGCCAACTAGAGCCGGTTGCCCAGGATCATGTCCAGATGGCTTTTGAATATCTTGAAGGACGGAGACTCCACAACCTCTCTGGGCAACCTGTGCCAGTGCTCAGTCACCCTCACCTTAAAAAAGTGTTTCCTGATGTTCAGAGGGAACCTCCTGTGTTTCAGTTTGTGCCCATTGCCTCTGGTGCTGCCGCTGGGCACCGCTGAAAAGAGCCTGGCTCCATCTTCTATGTACCCTCCCTTCAGGTATTTACATACATTGAGGAGATCCCGCTGAGCCTTCTCTTCTGCAGGCTGAACAATCACAGCTCGCTCAGCCTTTCCTCGTGTGTGAGATGCTCCTTCCTTCAGGTTCACCCAGACTGTTGTTGGAACCTAATCCCAGAAAGTCTTCCTGACTGTGTCAGCTATATGGTTCTGGTGGAAAGGTGAGAGCTGACTTTTCGTTTTCCATTTTAATGCTGTGTTTGCAGAAGAAAGTTAATCCGTGGAAGATTTTTCACCAGATTGCACAAAAAAAGTGAGATTTTGACACCCACAATGTCAAACTGCCACCCGCTTGGATTTTTAAGGGCTTTTTCATACACAGTGTTTGAAATATAAAGCTTTGTGTGTAGAATTGTGTAAAATACAGTACTCATTTTCATTGCCATAAACATCTCTCTCTCTTTTTTTTTTTTTTTTGTTTTAGTTAGGAAAGAAAGCTTTCCTCACTTGACATTGTTTTAATTAACTCAAGAGTCTTGTGCCATTCCTATAACCAGTTCTGTCCATATTATTTACTTAATGTTGCTATTCACTGGCTATTTCAGTACTAGTGGAAATACATGTTAAAGAATAACCCCACTAAAGTCTGGCTGAGCGTCATGATGTTAGTGTCACAGTTGAATCTAATCTTTTATTCTAGATCTAGAGGATCTGATCATGACTCCAGACTTTTAAATTTGGGATTTGTTGTTTGTCCCCTTAGAAATCCCAGACTGAAAAAACCAATATAAATAGTATATGTGATCTTTCCCGACTTCAAATTTTATATTGTGCAAATGGGAGAATAATAGCAAATTAACAAAATGAGACTTTCTTTGGCTCACCTATCTGCATCAAATCTCGGAATCCATACTAATCTGTATTTAAAAAGAAAACAAGCTAAGGAGGAATGCAAAGAGATTCAAAAATCTCATGTCCAAATTCAAAAGTTTGTATCTATGTAAAATATTGAACACAGCTCTACTGAACCTAGAATTGGAACCCACAAACTCAGAACAAAGATTTTGAACGTATAACAGATGCTCTCATGTCACAGCCAGCCCTTGCTCAAGCAGTCATCTACCCATCATTGGGGGAAAATATGCACAGAAATGGAATTACCCTTTCCAGAGTTTGGAGAGACATGCTTTGCGTTCTTTGTCTTCTTACTGTAGTGGAAGAAGCTGATGTGAAAAATGAGTCCTGAAAACAGTGAAGTGCTTTACAAAAGCAGCATGCCATCCTGAGAGAGAAAGGAAGCTCCAGGGCTCAGCAGAGCTGGCAGCTGCCTGGCCCTGGGTCTGGCCTGTGTGGGGAGGAGGTAGGAATGGTGGAGTCCATTTGGGAGAGACGTGGGACAAAAGTGCTTGGGAAATACAGGGCAACATCATAATGCGTTCAAATGTCAGGTTCAGAAAGACAATTCTCACTGCATATTTAGGCAACAAGCCAAGATGCTGCTTGGCGCTGAGGGGCGTGGAGGATGCCTACATACAACGTTCTGAAATACAGATTTCTGGAAGATTTAAGAGAGATTCCAGCAAGAGGCACCACCAGTTCCCAGCATAATACAACTATATTCAGAGCAGCCTTTAGCTGATGTGTTTTCTGTATGCCTACAATAGTAAAGCATGTCTAAAATATGTTTTTTCTTTGCTTAGAATACTGGCGCATCACTAAATTGAGATGTTCAAATCCTCATCTGAACTCTTTTAAACCAAATGTAGCTTTTATCAAAACACCCAGTGATGTTTGTTTTCACAAATGCTTTCTCCAACCAAACTGAGCTGTTCTAAAATTATTTTGTTTAAAAAAATGAAACAAAAACAAACGAAAACCCCAGGAAACCTAACCTCAGAAACTTTGTTGTGGTGAAAAGTTTAAGTCACATTCATTCAAAAACCTGAAAACTTTAGGACTTTCAAAGTAATGTGATTTTTGTCAAGCATCAGGCTTATAAATGTTGCATTCTAAAAAATAATGTTTCAAATGTTATAAATTAGGAAGAAGAAGAAGCTGAAAAAGGATATTCACACAACTTCACTGGTAGTGTCAGTAATGCTCCCTCAACAGGATTTTTCTCACCAAATATTGGGTGGACTAAAGATGCAATACTCTCATTTTATACGTGCGCATGAAATAAAGCCAGTTTTAAATACACAGTTCTGTCAAAACCACAGTTCGCTTGCCATTCTGATGAGCTGTTTCTGAGACTATGCTTTGCCTGCCTGAAGTGTGGGCTGTTGCCAGAAGAAGTGTTTGGGCTTCACTCCTCTTTTCCGGCTTATTCCCATCCTCTTCCTTATGCTGGTGCCTAGATTTGTGGGTGATGCTGTAAGCTGGCTCAGGAGACTGATTAGAGTATAAACTAACCTGCCTGAGAAAGAAAAAAAAGATTTTTTTTTTTTTTATTTTTACAATCAGGTCAGTTCCTTGTTCCATCTCACCATTTGGCTGTATAAATATTACCATTAGTGTTCTAAAATGGCACTGCAGCTTTCATCTGCACCTACTGGTAATGGCAGATTAAATTGGGCATGTAAATGTAGCCTAGGGAGATACCTCTGCTGCAAATTGCAGTGTACCGTAGAAGCACCTGGACTAGTGACGGATAGACTATTTTGGATATTTTGCTTCTCAGCAGTCCGCTAAGAGGAAGAGGAGGACAGGCTGTGCTTCTTTTCATCACATGGCTGGGAGGCACGTGATATTAGAGAGACAATAAAAGAAACCGCAAGCTTAAAACTGTGTAAAGAGCAGTCTGGTTGTTGCGGAGGCCAGGTAAACTCCTCAGGCATTTTTCAATAATACTAATGTTGTATCTGAACAGATAGAGAAAAGTATTATATGGGCCATATGGTGTGTGAACCCATATTGCCTTTATTATTTTTAATAGAAAATTTGAAGACAAAAGTACATGATGATCCATAGCAAATTTTGAGGTCTGTTGGTCCAAAAATTTTGTAGTCCTCTTCTGTATTAAGCGCTGTGGGGTCATGTTTATGGGAGGGTTAATACTGCAGTACTGCTCTCACAACTTCAAGTCATGAATCAACTTCCTTGAGACACTTGAATAAAAAAAAAAGACTCACTGTACTTTTCTTTTAGTCTTTATAATGTGATTGACTCTTTGGTTTCTTGGATGCTTTTCACTTCAGTTTGCTTACAGTGTGTTGTCAGTAGGAGTCAGAATTAACATGATTTATAATGGATAAACAAGTTCATTCTTTGGAGCTGGTGTTTTAAAGAGGTTTCCAAAATGTTTCAGAAATACGCCGCTAGTTTACCAGATGCATTGACTTCATTAATTTAGTTTTGAATGTAAGTGAAGGGTAAAATCTGTGAGTTGTTAGTAACTGGTATAAAACAAACCAGTTTTCCTGTATCAGCCTAGTGCGATGACCTGCGTGATCAGTGACTTCCCACCCAAAGCTTTGGGTACAGAATCTGGCTGGCCTGTTACCCTCTTCTCCAGGGAAGGTAACGTTTACCACTTTCAGTTTTTCAGGTGCTTTTCATCTCTGTCCTTGTCAGAAAGGTCCTGCTCAGCTTTTCACCTGTATATGCAGTTCCACTTTTGAATGGGTAAATAACGCAGAGCTCTCAGTGAGTTTCAGGGCTTTGTCTAGTATGTAATATTTCTTTCTAAGGCTTTTCCACAATGGCGGTAATGTGCAACCACCTGCTGAGAATGCAAAGGAAAGAGCTTTCCCATGTCACAGACCAAGTGATACACAACTGTACACAGGCTATAAAACTTTCCTAACTCTTCAGGACACATGGATGCATGCAGAATTAGATATATATTGTACATCAGAAAATATCCGGGAACAGTAACAGATTAATGGCTTCCAAGTAGTTCTCGGAGCCTGCTTCTAAATGAGAGGATACAGTAGTGCTGGAAAAACTAAGGCCTGCGCTCCTGTGGTGGTGAAAGCAGAACAGGAAATTTAAATGACTCTTTCGCTGCCTTGAAGTCATTGTCTAATATTAGCCCTGTCAGCGCCTGGCTCTTTCTCAGTCGGAGCACAGGAGGAGGCGGTTACCAGCCAGGAGGATATGACCAAGGCTTTTAAATACTGTTGCTTGGAAAGTCTTATTAATGGCTGCGTATAAGATCGATGTGCAATAATTCTTTCAGGCAGTACCTTTTTAAAAGCCTTTAGCAATCTGTCATCCTCATCTCCCTCCCCCCAGTCAGAAAGCCACGTTAGTCAGGAGAAATCGCACGATCCTGGGAAGTTTCAAACTGCATCCGCTGATGCCGTCAGGAAAATGCTACTGTGCAGGGGCGCAGGTGCAATTACACTGACGGCTGCTTCTCATCCTCGGCTCGGGGCATCCTGGAGGGACAAGCGGAAAGAAACGGGGAGGTGGGCGAGATTCTCTCAGGTGCATGGGAGCAGTACCGACGAGAAAAATGGAATACCCTCTTCCAGGAGACAAAGATTGCACTGTCTGTGAGTGTTAGCTCCACTTCTTCAAATCTGTGTTTTGAGAGAGGGAGGGAGATTTCTCTACTGTTTATTTTGTTCTGAGTTTAGCCACCTGTTCAGCATCTCTTAGCCTTTTCTGTCACTGTGGTAGAAATGTTTAATCTTTTTTTTTTTTTTTTTTTTAACTGATAATTTATAACTTGTAGTTATTTTGGAGGTGGTTTAAGCTTTAAGCTCGCACAGTGTTTTTGGCATATTGGAAACCTCAGCTTTGGAAAAACATCTGTATTTCAAGAAGAGATCTTTAAACCTCTTACTTTGTGCGATGGCATTAAATATTATTTTTAAAGTTAATCTGCTCCATTAGCTATGGTTGGAAACTAGAGCAGGGGTTTACTAGGTAGTAAATTTTATCGTAGTAAAGAACATTGGGTGTGGGAAGCCCCTGTCTCTAATGGAGAAATCCTGAGTCATTTACTTCATGATGCATCAGCAAAAATAATTTGGGTGTGGCTTTGGTTTTCAGCTGCTATTGTAACAAGGCTATGAAAGCTAACAGTGTCTTAATGCAATTTGTGATCGGAAAGGTTTTTGTCAGAATACACACAAAATGCCTCACATATTAAAGCGCAATATCTGTGCTTGCAAGGCTGCAATAGATGTAAGTATTTGAGTAGATATCTATCAAAAGTAAGCTCTTTTCCAAAGCTAGGGAATCCTCTGCTATAACAACCGTTCCATCACATAGCAGTAGGTAATGTTATGTATGTTTGATTATCTTTTAATGTTTGGCTTGGTTTTGATTTTTTTGTATTTATTTTTACTGTAGGCTTAGAGTTGCAAACACAATCTTTAGTCTTCAGTTTAGGTTATGTTTTTTTCTAAGTCGGTGCTGTGTGGCAAGTGGCATTAAAATAAGCATTGGGAAAGGGTTAAAGAACAAAACTAATATAGTAGACTGTTCCTTAATCCTGCATAATGTATCTTGGGTTTAGAATCAGACTCAACCACTTTTAACAATGACAAAAGGAGAGTTGAAACTAAACACATGTATGTGAGTGAAATAATTTTTAGTAGTATGGATCTAAAATAAATATGCTCGGGGAGTTATGAATGAGGAGGAAAGGATTTTCTTTCTTGATTCTGGAAATGGGAGCTTATATAAACCTATACTATACTATAAATGTCTAGTTACAATTGAATGGCTTTGCAGTATGACTGACTAGTGAATTAGAAAAGTCAAAGAAAGATAAGTAGGGTTTTTGTTGTCAGTCTCTGCTGAGTCCCCAGAAAACCCTAATTCTTAAAATTTTCAAAAAGTAAGTTCCTACTCAGTACATCAACTGTTTCTGACTACCTTGCTTCACTTACTAACAAGATTTTCCATGTATAATCTTTATGAAGTACACCAAAGAATAACGACATTTTGTCTTCTGTCGGTCCTGGAACTGTTTTCTATTTCCAGCACACATTTTGGACAAGTAGCATAATAAAAAAATGCCCTGGCTGTAAGTGTAATGCCTGTCTCTTTTATCTAGGTGGTCTCAGAAAGTGACTTAGAAGAAACTTCAGAAATAAATGCAGCATATTGCTGAGAAACCCTATCTTGGTATCCTCACTTACTTTAGATAATATTTCCCATCAGTAACTGGTAGTATGATGGTAACATAACAATAAGCTGAATTGTTACCGTTTTTCTTCTCTACTTTGTAAATGATTCATTACCATGTCATTCTAGTAGAGACAACTAAAAATAAATAAATGAACCTGACTGTCAAACATGACTTGTTATTATCTAAGTCGGGAGTGGTTGAAAGTAGAGATTCAAAAATACATGGAAATAGATTCCTCTAGAGTAACATGATGATGTATTAGTAAGAAGATGTGATTTTATATTTTAAATTTCCTTTTCATGCCGTCCACTGAAACAACCTTACTCTCCGTTTACCTCACGTTCTAACATAAAAGCTTTCTCTCAAGTCTAAATTATATATATATTTTTTTAATTACAACCTATTAAAACTTGCAAGGATAAACTTTCTGATATGTCCTGAATTTCTTAAAGTGTAGTATCTGTAATATATGCAGAAATGTAAAATCAGTTGCTCTTTTTTTTTTTTTTTAATGTTAGACTGTTGAAAAAAGGAATGCATGAATTTTGGGCAAAGAAAATTAGGTGGAAAAAAGGCAGATCCATCCTATTTTCCCCAATCAACAAGTAGATTGTTTTAATATTATCATGGCATTTGCAGGTGAAAACAGCTGAGCCTGATAATGCTGATGAATGACAGCACGAATTGAAACCAAGGTATTTTTCTCACAGTTAGAAGTGCATGTGCGAGAATATGTGCATATTTGTGATCTTTTTTTATGGGAAAGAAGGCATTTAGGAGTGAGAGGTTTGGGTAAAGATGTAAGCTAGAAATTCAGAGCTATAATTTTGTGGGACATCAGACATATTATGAGATTTAATTATTGTTTTTAAAGCTTTGTGAAGATGAAAAATGCTTCGCAAGCATTAAGTATAATACTTCTGTCTCTTGTATTGAAACAAGCAGTATATAGAATAGGATATTTTAATGGTATCATATTGCAATTCTGTAGTTGCATAATTAATAATTTTCTGATTCTCTGAGAATATTGGAGCTTTTGTGTCAATGTTCACGTACATAAAATCTACCCTTCAACTTTTTTAAATTCCTTTGCTGGATTTTCTAGCCATTACTTACATATGTCATGGGAGAAATTTCCTATAGACTGTTGGAGACATCCTTAGTGAGTTATACAGACCACACAGCTTTACAAGTGACAGGCTTGTCAGTATCATTTAAAGTTGGGCAGTATCTAGGACATGAAATATAATAAATAAATAAATAAACAGTCTGTGGTTTTACCTTAGCACAGGCTAATGTATGTGTGCCATCAGTGATATTTCTAATACAAGAGGAGTGTAATCTTCAAATTTTCTGAGCAAAATGTAAAGCTGAGTGTGCTACACAAGAGACCTCGCTCTTAATGGAAGAATTTTATGATCAGTTCTTTAAGGTTCTTAATAATCTAATTTCACAAGGGCCTCAACCCACTTCTTATTCAGTGCTTTCTTTACCCATATCTTACATGCGACTAATGGATTCAGAAAGGGGAACAATGGTGGTTTTACTTATAGCGTAAGGGATTTTAGTCACAGCATAGTTCTTGGTCATTTAAGTGAATAAAAAATGAGGTTTTCCAATGGGCACTTAAATTCTGCTAATAATCTTTTAGAAAAGAATGGGAAAGAGAAAGCATGTGGCGTGAGAGAAATGTGATAGAGGAGGATTGTCGAAACCCGAGTACTTTCTAAGAAACTGAAAGAGGAGAATGTTTATCTCCTCGAAAGAATATGTGATAAACATTCGAGTTACATTTTAATCCATTATCATTTGCTAACTCAGTAATCAGAAAACTGATTTCCAGTTCCGAGCAGTGATAAAAAAATGCAAATCTACCCATAATAAGACCCTGTAAAAGCCTTCGAAAAGTTAATCAGAAGGAATTTGTGTAAAACCTAGTAAGGTGCCTGTATTCCACCTTGATTACAAGAACAAATGAAATTATTCATCCTAGCTAGGGGCTAAAGTTTCATTAACGTTTGGCGAGATGGTGTATTTTTTACTATTTCCGTAGAGTAGAAAATGTACTAATTACAGTTAGATGGAAGGTTTTGATGTTGCCAAATACCTAGTAAGAGGGAAGAACTGAGCCTTCTTACATCTATGCAATATTTCGCTTAATAAATGTGGCATTTGGGATTTTAGCTAATTCTCTCCGTCTTCAGTGGACAGAGTCTCTGTCTCTGTCTGCCTGCCTTCATCCATTTTTGTGAGGAAATGGAACCAGTCTAAACAGCATTAGACCAGTTTTCTTCATCAGCTTCTAGAAAATTATCTCATTACGGACCCCAAAGCGAGGTGCACCCTGAGATACTAGTGGAAAAACTCCTTGGTATATTTGGGTTATTTTGCCAGCTGTCTGTATGTAGGTGAGTACCAATAAAGTACAAGAATAGTCATGCGTCAAATGATGGCTGGCCTTGCTTGTGACAAGTATGATCAAGATGATGGACAGGTCTGCCAAGAGCCTGGATATGATTTTCTTGGAGGCCTGCCTAGAGCGAGCATCAAAACTATGATTTTGAGTAAAACGTTCTCTGTTCACTTAGTGTTTTGTCTACGTGTTTTCATCTAAACAGGGAAAATTCTGTCTGGTTTTGACTGAAACCTCAATGCTACCCTAAAGCCTCTCATGTGGGGGTGTTCAGGTTGTTCCAGGTGTGCTGACAGTGCGCAGCCTGGCTCTGTATGCATATCCATTCATATTCCGAGTTATGTCCTGAAGTTTTAAAGCTACTTTAACAGTGTCTTAAATAAGAGAAGTGTTCTAGTGTATTATGTTTTCTTTTCCATTTTAATTAAGTAGTTCTGGTAAAGTGTCTACTTAGAAAGTTACCTTCTTTCCAGCCAGTCGAGAACGCGACATTGTTTAACTAGAGCTAGATGCATTTAAAAAAGTACTCAACCGTGGAGGAAGGGTACTTGGAAAAAGATAGGATTGAGTTGTCACAGTGAAAAAATTCCCACAAGGAATTGAGTCATTAGCCTATCCTAGCGTTCTGCACAATCATTGTCATTGTGGGTGAGGGGGATTGTCTGTACCTGCACAGGGCTGTGAGTGGGTACGACTGTTTGAGTTTCAGGTCATGACTGGACACTGCATTTGTTGTGAGTAACTCAAGGAGAGCATTCAAATGTATGAATTTGCATGCCTTAAAAAGGTAACAGTGATCAAAATAGCACTTTGGTGATGGGGTTAAAAAAAAAAATCCGTAGAGGTAAGAATTTGTTCAGCTAGTATGAACGATGGCTTCCAAGTTTTATTGTATGGCAAGCAGTCGTTTGAGATTCGGCCACGTTGGTACATGGTCATGGTAGATGTGCCTTTTTTACAACTTGCACCAGCAAGTTAATGATAGTTAACATAACAATTTGTAGTAGATGTTCTGTTGGTGGTTGTTTCTGCAGACCTCCGCAACTGTATTTACTGTCAAGTTTTTACTTTTTACTTACAATATTTTTGTTATCTCACCGATGGCATGTTAGAATTCTTAAAATGTTTCGTGTTCTTCCTATGCAGTTTGCTAGTGTTTGCATACTAGTGTGGGATGTTGATAAAGCTTTTTGGAGGCCAAAATCAATCCCTAACCAACTAGGATATTTAAGACTGATTGCTGAGCGTTGTTCTTAAAAAAGAAGTCTCTCTACATCTCCTGAGTAGGACTGGAGTTAGCAAAAATAGCCTTTCCATCAAATCTATCATAGATACTGCCATATATGTGGATGTCAACAGAAAAATAACAGTTAAGTAAATCTAGATATCTGATGCAGATGAAAACAAGAAAATTCAGAAGTCTGTATAGATAAATATCTAAACATGTAAAAACCCACTGTCTGGCAATCAGAATTCCATACTTTCTCTAAGAAGTTTTATTAAGGACTTCTTATAAATTAGTAGTTTTGCCAGCAGCTTAAAAAAGGTGGGGGTTTTTTTTGTCGTTGTTTTTTTTTTTTTTTTTAAATAACTATGATACTCCTTTGCCAGAAGTGCTACTACCATCTGCAGAGAGAGCAGAAGCCTTTTTCCAATTTGTTTTTCCATTTCTGTAAAATACTCTAGGTACCTAATCAGATTACACTGAGGCTTCATTTACTGAAGTTTGAAAAGTTCTCTAGTTTTAAAGTTTGTTTCAGTAGAAGTGGTTCAAAGTATAATCTATTCAATGTTCATAAACTTTAAGAAAATAGTGTCATTAAGTGTTTTGGAGTCACACAAGAATATTTTAAAATATATTACCAAATACATAGTTTATTTATTGAAAACATGTAAGTTATAAGCTAAAAAACCCTATCAGGTAACCTAGAAAAAATATTGCTATGGGAAAGGTTGATTGGTTGGATGCTTATTTCTCATCACATTGTTTTGTATGTTGACTGTCTTGCAGCCTCTTTCATTACGGTCAGGATAAAGCTAAAGGGAGATACTTAAAGCAAAATTTTGGCTTCTTTGCTATTAACTGTGCTGGTTTTTTTTTTTTCTTCCTGTTGCACAGAATCACAGAATGGTTTGGGTTGGAAGGGACCTTTAAAGATCACCTGCCATGGGCAGGGACACCTTTCACTAGATCAGGTTGCTTAAAGCCCCATCCAGCCTGACCATCCAAGGATTGGGAATCCACAGCTTCTCTGGGCAACCTGTTCCAGTAGCTCACCACCCTCATTGTAAAAAAATTCTTCCTTATATCTAATCTAAATCTACACTCTTTTAGTTTAAAGCTGCTACCCCTTGTCCTGTCACTACAGGCCTTGGTAAACAGTCTGTCTCCGTCTTTCTTATAAGCCCCCTTCAATTATGGAAAGGCTGCAATAAGGTCTTCCTGGAACCTTCCCTTCTCTAGGCTGAACAACACCAACTCTCTCAGCCTTTCCTCATTGGAGAGGTGTTTCAGCCCTCTGATTGTTTTTTGTGGCCCTCCCCTGTACCTCCTGTAACAGGTCCATGTCTTTCTTGTGCTGGGGACCCCAGAGCTGGATGCAGGACCCCAGGTGGGGTCTGACCAGAGTGGAGTAGAGGGGGAGAATCACCTCCCTCGACCTGCTGGCTGCACTTCTTTTCATGCAGCCCAGGGTCCGACTGGCTTTCTGGGCTGCAAGCACACATTGCCGGCTCATGTCCAATTTTTCATCCACCACTATCCCAAAGTCCTTCTCTGCAGGGCTGTTCTCAATCCATTCATTGCTGGTTGTGTGGTTGCTGTATTCACAGTTGTGTTTTGTGGAAAACAAGGAATGATTTTCAACATTGTTTTTTTCTCATTTTTCTTTTTTAACTCTCTTTCAGAATTCCCCACTCTACCAATATCTGCAGGATCTGGGACACACGGATTTTGAAGTATGTTCATCTGTGTCGCAGAAGGCAGAGCAATGTGCAGCAGCAGAAAGCCAAAGAGAACGGACTCTGCATGCTGCCCAGAAAGTGAGCACTCTCCTGTTCCTGAGTATTTATCTTCTCAAAAGAGAACCACATTACTTCACAAATAGGCAAAATCAGAGGGGATAAAGATAAATCTCTTACTGTATTTAAAAAAAAAAAAAAAGAAAAGAAAAAGTAAAAAAAGCCCAACCAGTTGTCATACCTTGTCTGCAAATGTGCTTGGAAATGCATGGTTTGCCAGTATAGTTTGAAGTGTTTATTTGCACTTGTGTAAGCTAGAGAAACAAGAGACTTTGATAGTGAATTTTCTGAGTGTTGTAAATTATCTTATTTACTGGAGATTATTACGTTAGCTTAGCATGACATTCTGGGAACAAAACCTGTAATTTTCTGGAACAGAATATTTATAGTTCCCAGCCCTTCTCAGGCATTCAGTTGCTAAATACCACTTACTCTGTGACAAAACATATTAAGAAAGAGGATTTCTGGGAAGCATAAATACAATAACCAATCTGAATGAGACAGTAGAACTGTGCTTAGCTTAGAACTGTGCTTCTAACAGTAACAGCTGACTCGGATCATCAGCTGATTAGCTCAGACTTCTTA
Organism: Nipponia nippon; assembly: GCF_047370975.1. Classification (NCBI taxonomy): domain Eukaryota; kingdom Metazoa; phylum Chordata; class Aves; order Pelecaniformes; family Threskiornithidae; genus Nipponia; species Nipponia nippon. The sequence continues at coordinate 51,396,308 of NW_028262347.1, forward strand.
ATTCTCTATCATTTTAAGTAAAAGCTTGTGGATTTTTTTTAAACATTTTGGTATTAAAATTATGCTTGAGAATTTGGCTATTTAACACATACTGTGGCCTACACATTTTTTGTTTTCCTTGTTAAAAATAAATGATATTTTACTATTATTGGTAGTGTGCAGACAATGGGACTCAGATGAGGAGCTGTAGTGTGGGTGAGGAAATTCCTCTTTGGAGGCAGCTAATGTAGGAATCTCTTTGCAACAAGTATGTTGAAAATTCAGTAGTCGGTCTGTCTTCTCCTTAGCACCTAGATGGAGCATGCAAAGAGCAGTTATTTTTCTGCCTACCTCTTCCACAGTGGAGAGTTCAGTTTTCGGTGGACATGCTCCAGCTATGTGCTAAGCTAGGAGGAAGAAGGGCCTCCACGCAGGCTTCTCCATCCTGGCCGCTGCAGGCTGAGGTGGGCAGCACCTTACAGGTAAGAACCCAAACCAAGCATTCATGGGTTGATGCATTGCCTCTGAAGAATTACCATTTCTTTGTCCTCTCTCCCCACCATCTACAGTAGTTTCCACCTTTGTGCACTTTAGGTCATCTGATTCTTGCCCGCTGTGACTTTTAACCTGCCACTGGAGCTCAGTTTTCCTGTTGTTCGTTCCTGTTTTATATCTCTTCAGCTATCTTCAAATCAGAAGTTCACGATCCCTTCCCTCTCATTTGTAAGCTCTGCTGCTTCCCTGCCCTACAGTGTTCCACCGTCCGAATTAGCTGGCAGTGAACTGGGGAGAGCATCCTATTTTTCCCAAACACAGGCAATATGAGTGGCCCTGAGATCTCCAGAAGGTCTCCCTGCAGATTGTGGTGGATGTGGGACATCATATGGCAAATGAGGACAGCTGATGCTTTTCTTAGGATCTTTTCTCAAATAGTGCCATCTTGACGTATATCTGCTACTCGGTTCTCAAGATGCTTCAAAGAATTAGCCAAGTAATAGTCACAGTTAGTTAGGCTTTATTTCAACAAAGTTTTTCCAGTTTTGTATGTGTCCCTCTTGTTGCTCCTTTGTTTTAGGTCGGAAGTATTTTTTTCTTGTGGGATTTTTAATCTGTGTTGCTCTGTGTAGGATCTTAGGTAGGGTAGGATTCGGAGGTGTATGAATTGATGTGGATAACATCAGTCAGGTTTTTTCTGATTGGGGGGAAGAATGTGTGTTTTTTTAAATGTTTGCAATAGTATGGTGTACTTGCAAGGACTGACATGCACAGTCTTTGAAGTGAAAATTTAGAAGTTGCAGTGTGAAGCTTATTCATGTAGCAGTATTCAGAGAAGTGTTGGTAGGTCATATTTTCATATAGTGATATTCATTTCAACCACTCTCCGTATAGAATATATAAATGTCCTCACACACTTGTTAGTCCCTTTGAAAAGACAGGGCAATAAAGCATGAAACATTTTGCTCTGGTCTTCAGTCCTGTTGGAGTCTATCTTCATGGATAGATTGGTCATAGTTTGTGTTTACCTGCTGGGCAGGTGCACTGTGCACTTTGCTTCACTGCCTCGATCCGCAGTTTCCGAGAGTTGTAGTCCTACGGAAGTGTGTCATGTCTCCCTTCTTCTTTCTGATCAAAGATGATCATGGAGATAAGATACAGGGTGCATATACATTGAGCAGACCTGTGAAGTACCACTGCATGCCTAGTGCATGGGTTAGACAGAGCCTGTAAAAAATAATCATACTAATCCTTAAGTTTTGTACTGTTCAGCCATGCTCCTGTAGAGTTTACGGTTTTTCAGAGAGTTCAGCAATCGTGTAGAAAAAACCTACCAAGCAGCTTCATACAGAACTCCAGTCTTGTATACTGAGTATTTGTGAACCTAAGAAACAGATTAACTGAGGGGAGAAAGAGAAGTGATTCTTGCAGTGTCTCCATGCTTCATTGGCTGGCTTCTCTAATGTAAGATTATTTTAAATTTAATTAATAAATTGATTTCTAGTTACCGTTGATGTGGAGAGCTATTACATTTGTAATAACGATTACTTCCATCAGTGGTCACAAGGGTGACCATTCAGGGTTTAACTCACAATTTTTTATACTTTAATTTAAACCACCTGTAAGAGGATTCATGGAAGTATTAGATCCACTACCCTTACTTTTCAGAATTGTGAGCTGGCACTTACCGTAGCCCTCAAAAACCACCTGAAAATATATTTTCCCTTTAAAGCTATCGGCAGTTTTGTGGTACATTTACATTGAAGATACCCATTCTGACTTAGTGCAGGAAGACTTTAATTAAGCCATTGTTAATTGAAAATTAGGGTGACATATTTCATTGGCCGGTTATCTGTTCGTTACTATGAAATAATGCATGGACTATCGCTTGTTAGCTGCATTACTTTATTTTGCATGATTACTTTTGTGGAAGTCAGTAAAGCAGTATGATGCTGTGTTCGTGTATATAATTTCCACCAAATTTAATACAGAAGTGCTGTGGGGTTAAGAACCTCAGAAGTATTAAGATATACTGCTTTTAAAAGCCTCAAGTATTCTGGTTTTTCCCCTTCCTTCCCCTCAAGCATTTTACACTTAATTTTATTGTGTTGGGAGCAAGTCCTCCAGTATTGTGTCAGATGTAGAAGTAATTTGTCATGGTTTGCCTTGCAACTTGAAGGAAGTGGGTGTGAAAATGGGCTGTCCGTTTCTTACAAATACTAGGATGACATTCACATTGTCTCATCTCTGTCTAGACAAGGATACGTAGTGGAAATAAGGAAGAGACTTGTGTGTAATTTCTAGTGATAAAATGTGATAGGTTCTTACTGCTGCTGTTCAAGTACCAGTTTGGGAGCGTTAACACTTTTCTTTTGTAATCTGATGTCAGAACGTCTGTTTTTGTTGTTGGGTTTCTGTGTCCCATTGCGATAGGGTGTCTCAAAAGGAAAGAGAATGAGGGAAGGGCAGCTGGCCACGCATTTAAGGAAGTGGACTGGATTTAAGAGGATCTGAGGCTTTGTTGCAACTTTTGTATGACATAGAGACAAATCATTAACATTCCCGTCCAATCATTTCCTCATTTGTACGTGAGACTGTTATCACTTCCCTTCTGTCAGCCTTCGCTGGCCTAGTCTACTGAAATTATAAGATGTCTGGGAAACAAATGGTTTCTGAGTTCTGAATATGTACCTACCCGCAGCCCTAATACAAAATGATCTTAGTTGAGGCTTAGTACAATGCAAAGTATAGTCACAGTTCTCACGCTGAGTTCCATGCTGAGTGATGCCTAGTATGTGCGTATCGTTTTCCTTCTGTTCTGGAAAACAAGTTTGCAAATGCCTTAAACACTTTTATTAAAATAAAAACAGAAAAGCTGCAGTATTGCTTTGTCTTTGAGTTGAGATTGCTTACTCCTCTTGTATTCAGTCAAGTAGGATCCCAGTGCAGATACAATCTGGTGGCATGTAGCAAGATTTTGGCAAGGCAAAGATCTAGTTTGGGATCTTCGGGGACTGAAGAAACAAATCTGGAAAAAAAAAAAAGAGGTTCCTAGTGGCTGATACAAATGTTGCTGCTGGGTCTTGCTGTCTTGCCAAGCACGGCATATGGTTCAGACTTAATGAAAGGCAGAGCCATCAGCTGAATTTGAAGCACATCTTAAATAGTTCTCTCTGTGTGTGGTTTTGGTGTTTTGGGGTTTTTTTTAATCAGAACACGGTCTTAATGAGCATTGAGCTAGAAAAGCTGTAAAGGTGCTTCAAGGTTGTGTTCTGGGGGCTGATGAAATGCCAAGCTCCCATCTGAGGGAGTATAGAGATGTGATTTAGCATGGTAATTATAGGTGCAGTGCTCCTGGCTGTACCAATCTCTGGAGAAAGTTACAGCTAGAGTTCTGGTCTCATGATCGCTTGGTACTCAAAAGCACTGTTTGCAAGAGCTCCTAAACCTGTTTTCTGGAATTAAATCCTATTTGGGTAATTCTGCTTGATCTTTAAGGAATGTATTTCTTCCCATTTCTTAAAGGAATGTATTTCTTCCCATTTACATTTTCCCTTTCTCACTTATTTTCCTAGACTGCTGTGCATATCAATGTTTAAACTGATTATACTGTCACACCTTATCCCATCTTAGATGTGATAATATTTCATCAGTGGAACAGGGCTGGTGCTGGAGGCAGCTACTGAGGATTGTGTTGGGGCTAGCCCTCAGTAGCCATGCAGGTGACCTGATGCGGAAGGGCAGAGGGACCAGTCCTTTGCCTTTGTCTAGGGCTCCCACCCACTTAATGCTAGCTCTGGGTAGCTGGAAGGTACTTAATGTGTAGCATTATCTTCTCTCTGAAGTGCACAGAATTGAAAGGTGCCCATGTTAATGATGGTATTTTAGATACCTGCTAGTTTGCCATTTCAGGTTCATCCTGTACAAAAGAGAAATAGTCCTTAGAATTTTATTTTAGATTCAAATGAATGTACCTAATGTGCATGTCCTGTGCTATTTTTCTTAAATGTTAGGAGTTATGCATCTTTGGTATTCAGTTTACAGAGAGTTCGACTGAGTGGTGTTCTAAAATTGTAAGAGGAATACTCCAGAAGCATTGGCAACATGACCTGACTTGTGTGTTGATGAAAGTTGTTTTACTTGTCAGTAACACTCCCAATGGGAACACAAACTGTGAGACACTGTTCCAAGGATCTGAATAATGTAATGTGTTACTGTACTCTACTGGGTCACAGCCCAAGACAGTGGGTTGTCTTGTTTTGTGCTTTCAAGCACTGACATGCCTGTTGGGTATTTATGCAAGCTCAGATTTTTTATTTTTAAACTAAAACATGGAAAATAAACTAAAAGATTACTAACGTAGCACACTAGTACGGGGTTTTTTTTCCAGTAATTCCACAGTCTAGTTTAGTCAGCTGGTGGCAGTTTAAAATTGTCCTTGGTGTAGATTTAAATGTTCATGATAAAATCCCAAAGACTTATGAAGGCTAAGCAGTTGAAAATGGTAGGCTCCAAGAGGCATAATTTTAAACAGTAAATGGACAATTCTTTCTATACTCTGCTTTCAAAGTACTGGGAAAAGTACTTCTGAATGAAGTATCTGTCTGCAACTCAAATGCAGAGCAAGAACCTTTATTTATTTAGTCTCAGTTTTCTACAAATTGCAATTGGAAAATTTTGTTTTATTTTGCACCACTTTACAAGAAACTTGGAGGATAATCCAGTGCTGCAGTTTGTGACACTCTTCTCCTTCCAACTTATGTCAGTTCCCTTGAGCAACATCACAATACAATCACTTGGATTTAGTCCATAGTCTAAGAAGTGTGGATTGCTGGGGTATCTCCTCCTAATAAGCCACGATCATGTCTGTGTATCGGGAAGAGCATGATAACATGTATCATTATGAAACCCCTATTATTGGTTTCTCTCTCCACTGACCTAAAACCACTTCATTTTGGCATAGGTCTGCAATTCTAACTGTACACAGAAAGATAAGGCATATGTAAAGAAAACTTGAGTTAGGTTACCTAAATGGACACCAAAGTAAGTTATTTCAAAAACTGTTGAAGCCTAAGGGCTTTAGGGTGACAATTTCTGATGTTACTCAAAGCTGTTCTGCCCTGGCTTGCTGCATCACACTTGTGTCACACTGCCTTCCAGAGGGCTGTCGGGCTGCTCGCAGGGCTAACCGCAAAGCTCCAAGCTCCTGTTGCTTCGGTTTACTCTTCTATTTCCCACCTTATAGTTGGGGGGGGGGAGAAAAAAACCAAGAGGAGGGAAAAAAAAAGGAAAAAAAAAAACCAAGAGGGAGAAACGGAAGAAGCTGGTTTAATGCAGACACCCTATATACATTGAGCTATTATAATCTGTTTGTTTGGGTTTTTTTTATTTTGAAAGACTATGCCACAAAATCTAAGTGCTCCACAATTAATTTTTTTTGGCATACATTTCAATTGATTGTATTACATGTCAGCAGTCTGAAGGTTAAGAGGTAGGGCCTCAGAATTCATGAAATATATGTAAGTAAATATTTTGAAAAATACTTCCTGTCAGCTCAGGCTGGGGAAAGTAGATATACAGTGTGTGTCAAAAACTCCATTTTTTTTCATTGAATGGCTGCGGAGTGAAGCAAAATCATGCATCTATTTAATTATAATCTTTCTTGCATCGTATTTTAGGAAGATACATGACTAAAATGTGTGATGACTGAGAGGGAGTCCCTCTAATTAGTGGCATTCGAAGTTATGTTTTCAGCTCAGATGAAAGTGTGGATTTAAGTTGCATGGGAAGCAGCAGGGAGACGAAGTACCTGATAGCATGTGCTGATGGGACAGGGAGTTTCTGGGACAGTTCCTCTTCTTACAGTCAACTCTTCCTTGTCTCTCTTCACAGCTCCTCCAGAGCCTTGTCCTCAAGCTGCGGTGGTCTGCCAAGGAGAGGTTGTTCCTCTCCTGGTCCTTAACTTTTCTTCAGTCCCCATCAGCCATTTAACTTCACTGCTTTTTTTATCCTCAAGGAGAGAGAAAGTCTTTCATATCGATGCAGTAGCTGCCAACTTGAGATCAAACTCATTGTAGCTGTAGTTATTTTTAACAGTACAACATAAAAATCCATTATGCTCCGAATAGGTGGGGTTACTGAAAGCTTTATTTCATGCTCTTGTGTACAGGCAAACTGACGGGAAGCAGATGTTCCCTTAGCATACTCTGAAGTTAGGCCAGACACAATAAGCGAAACTTCCTTACAGGTACTTGGGTCTGAGTTAAGAAGAAAAGCAAATGCAGAAATAAAGGAATTGTCTGTTGCTTATTTTTGGCTTTGTTTTTTTTTTTAATTGGAGTAATTTCTGTTCCCTTCAGCAAGGCATCCTGTCAAAACTAGTTGAGTTCTTTAGAAGTTGGTTTCCTTTTCCACAATATAAGAAAAACGATGACATACTTCACCGACTGGTAAGTGATAATTTTTTTTTCCCTTTCCTTTCCTAATCCACAAGTCTTCCTCTCCTCTGCACCTCATCCTCTGAGCAGCATCTTTGGTCTGTACTGTTGGTTTTGGCTCTAAGAGTTCTACTTCTTCTTCAGATAATATTGATCCTGGTTTTCAGAGTTACTGCGCCAGGCAGATTGGGCACACAAGAACAGGAAATATATAGGTAGCCAGGCTGAAGATGTTAAAAATGTGGAAGAGAGAACAAAATGTGTGAGAAATTAAGGAAATTCTTGAAAGCTGAAAGGAGTTAACCTACAGTGTAGCTACGCCATTCAGTGGAAGGCAGTGTGGAGATGCTGACTGAGGAAGTCCATATGCTGCAGCCTAGTGCTTTGCAGGCACAGCTCAAGACAGAAGGTTCTAGAGCTTTATCTGAGTATTGCTTCACCCTCTGTTTCAGCTTGTTAGCTCAGGCATAGCACGACCGCAGTGCAGCTGTACTACCCCTGGACCCATCCTGGCCTATTTGTTTCTTCACTGGTCTCCACAGTGCTTCTGCATTTGGGAAAAGTGAAGCAAATTAAGGCAGCTCCCTTACAATGCTTCAGAAGAGTGCTGTGCATTAAGAGCAGATGACATCCGTGTAGCAGTCTGGCTGTAGGGAGAAGCAAGAACAGTTCTCTGTACTACCTGCGTGCTCTCCTCTCGGCGGTTCAGAAGCAGGTTGGGTGTCCATCTGCTGCACCAGAAGTTGTATTTTCTTACTTCTGGAGCCTGCAGGAACTTTTAAGGCCCAAGTCAGCTTGTGTGGTGTAGACCTGAAGGGTGATAGTTCTACCCCACATAGTTAAAAATAGTTTTATGCTGCCTTTACACCTGTTCTCTGCAATGCCACTTTCTAGCCAGTTCAGTCTCTAGCCTGGGCTTGTCTGAGATCTGCTTTAACTTGCACCCAGCTGCTTCAGGTTCCTAGTCTGGCTTGCAAATGTCACATTCGTTAGACTGTTCCAGAATCTAAAAGTTAGAATTTTGATTTTATTTTTTTTCCTACTACGATATAGGGATGATGTCTTCAAATGTAGCTTCAAAAAAAAAAAAAACACGTTGAGCAACATGAGAAGTTAGGGGTTTCCATTTCTCAGAGAGTTCTGCTGAGTCCAATTGCTCTCTCTTCTCCCTTATCTCAACAGGACAAAATTTCCTCTGAAACCTCTCATCTTTGATCTTTGGTTGTCTTTTTTCTTCCTCCCTCTTCCCCTGTGAATCAAAGGTATTATCTTCACAGCTTTTTTTAGTTGTACTTTCTTGAGATGGAGACACAACCAAAGAATATGGAAAACAGGTTTCTCCTGCTGCATGTGACAGTAGGGCACTGAAATGACACAGGATGCATCGGAGGAGGGCAGAGTTTCCTCTTGCACACAGTCCTGAAACAAATGTTTTCCATGAAAAGTAGAATGCAAGTTATTGCAAGTGACATCAATGTATGGAATTAAACCTTTGACTAGCTATCTTATGGTTTCATAAATAATCTCATTCTGTCAATGACAGAACTAAACAGATTTTGTACTGTGAAATGTCATACTTCTGTTAGAGGGTTTTACAGAAATAGTCTCCTTTCCCTCCTGTAATCTAGCTAGATGCAAAGACGCACGTGTTCAGTGTTTGTTGGGTTTTGTTATGACATTCTTAACTTAAAGTGTTTTGTAATTATAGTGTGGTGCAGTATGCAAATTAAAATTTCAGGGGGCTTCTCTGATGGATATATTTGTGTTCAAGAGCTGTGTATTGTATATATGTCTTGAAGAGCTATAGCTGTAGGGAAAAAATAGCAAATGCTTATCATGGCATCAAATCCACAAGTAAGTAACTCCCTGAAGTTTGCCTGGAGTTTGGCGAGTGTGAGGTCTTCAAGAGTCTGATGCAGTTTCATGTTTGGATCGAGTTCCCTTGGGAGAGGCACAGAATCCTGCAGGAGAGGACTTCACTGCCTTGGCTGGGGGCTTGAGTCCAGTGCATTGACCCTGCTGTTATTAAGTGTCCACCAGTGACTTTTTGTTAACTAATTTGTAATCTCTCTTTCTAATTTTTGTTTGTTTGTTGACGTAAATTATGTCATGACATTAAAAAAAAAAAAGCATTTGCTGTTTCATTAATGATCTTCTAATAGATATAGTACCTCTCTGATTCTTACGCAAATATATTGGCATAATCTGTGGCATGGTTCCAGGTATTGTTCCTATCTACATCAGATCACAAAGTCAGTTTGATGCATCCTGCAAGTTTGAACTGTTAGGTAGTCTGTGAGTTTTTGAAGTTGAGCAGCTTTAATAAAAATGAAGTAGCTACTTGTGATATATCTGAAACGTTCCTGTAGTCTTTGGGAACAGATTGTAAAGTGTAGAGTGTCTGGGTGTTTTCCTTGTTACGCTAGCTTAATTTTAAGAATTTGCATATGCTTTACTAATGCCTGTTTTTTCTCCTGCCCGTTTGTGGTAAGGATGTTGGATTCCGATTTGACACGCTCCGTACCATCCTGCAACAGGAAGTTCTGCTGCAGGAGGATGTGGAACTGATTGAGTTCCTTGACCCCAGTATCCTGTCTGCAGGGCAGTGTAAGCAACAGGAAAATGGGCAGCTTCCAACGCTACGCTCCCTAGCAACTCCTAATATTTGGTTTGTACAGAGAATATCTACCACTATATTCACTGAGAAACAAGCAAAAAATATATTGTGTGTTCTTTATATAAAATGCAGCAATAAAGTAACTACTTTTTTTCTCAGGTCTTTGAGTCTTTGGTCCACTAGTCCCCAAATTTTTGTATGAGCGTGTTTTTTCCCTCACGCATTTTATTGAAAGAGTGAGTTTTAATCTGAGATAGCTGCATGAACATGAATGGATACTTCCAAACCCTAATATGTACTGTAAAGAAGAACTAACATGGTTGATTAATTCATGAACTTCTAAAGCTATACAATGGTGATTTTGATAAATGAGACATGATTGTGAAGACTGAATTGCAAAGTGTTTTCTTTGCTGCGGTCTTCATAAAATATGTTGGGGGAGTGTGTGCAATTAATTTTCAGATGTAGAATACCAGAAGAACAGACTAAAGAATATTTAAATAAGATGCATTCAAGTCAGCTGAGACTGGTGAAATTCACCCTAGAATACTGAAGGAACTAGCCGCAGCAGCGTCTGAACAGCTACCAGCTGTATTTGACAAATAACAAGGATGGTGTGTGTTCTGACAGAGTGACTTGCTCAGAAATGGAGAGGAATCAGTAGATAAAAATATCTTACAACACAGCCCAGTGCTATGTTTTCATGCGTATGTTAGGAAAATAGATAAAATTATTATAAAGCTGCAACAGGTTAAAAAACCCAACTGTTTAAGTTGTAATATGTCATTATTGATGCTGTCTGTCAAACAAGAGAACTTTTGAACCAAATTTTCCCAGTGGTTTGTCCTGGTCCTAGGACTATTCATTGTTTCTTTAATGGTTCAGATGATAAAGTAAAAATTTGTGAATTTCACAAAATTCGTGAATATTGCTCAGCTTACAGATGACGCCAAGTTTGTAAGTGTTTTGGCAGAATGGATTTCAAAAGTAGCATGGAGAAATATTTTTAAATCAGTAGAAAAGTCAATAAAGACAAAAGTCTAATACTGCACTTGGGAAGGAAAAATCAAATTAACAAACACAAAGTGGTGAATAATTGGGTAGGCAGTACTACTTCAGAAAAAGATCTGCACGTCGTTGCAGAGCATAATTTGAATGCATCAGAAAATTATTCAAAAAATGGTCAATCTCATCCTGGTGTCCTTGTTATATGCAAGACACAGGGGTTTACTTTTCTGTCTGTTTCCCTAAGCCTTGTGTTAGACTGCAGCATCTGGTTTTGGATGCCACACTTGGAGAGGCATAGGTAATTTAGAGACAGTCCAGAGCAGAATAAGAAGAATGATGAGTTTAGAAAATTTAATCTTTCAGAAACATTAGAGTGTGCTAGCATTGTTTGGCCAGAATGGAGAAAATTGAGGTGGGATGGAACAGTGTTACGATGTGTAGAAGGTAGTTAATAAGAAGGTGGTGATCATTTGTTGTTTATTTTGTTTAGAAGAGGGAATGATATGGGGAAAAATAATGTGATTATTTTGCCAGTGATTCAGACTGGACTTGGGGGAAATCTTTTGAACTCTAAGGATACTTATGAGTTGGAATAGCTACCTGGGTGGCATGTGTAGTCTCCATTTTCTTCTTCAGTCTGTCCATGATGATCTGGATTAACCAGAAAATGGAAATGGACAAAGTGACCTCTTAAATCCCTTCCAGTCTTGAATTATTGTGATTAATTTTTTGTGTGTGTGATTTTTTATTTTTTTTTAATGTACCAAGGAAGTTATAGACTGTGAGTCTGCCCTTTTTAAAGTTAATTACATATCTGGAATATTTTAACCCTGGACCTTTACTGAAACCTATCGGTAGCCCTGAAGAGTTAACACTTGTAAAGCTTGTTGAAATATGACCACAAAACTGTCCAGAAAATAGAAACCCAGAGATCATGTCTTATTTTAGAAATGAGAAAATATTCCTTGTGAATGCTTCCAAAACTAAATACAGGATACGCAGCTTTAAGGGGTGAAGAAAATGAACATTTTTCTTTCAAAAAATTTTGAAAAATTAAAGTTGTTATGCACCTTGAAGCCTATATCCCATCCACCTCTGTGAAGACTGTCATAATTTTACAAAACTGCAACTATACTACTATATATGAAACACAGTGTGTTTTCTGGCAGTTACTTATTTTTGTTGACTTTTTCTAGGTGAAAGTAACAGCTTTATGGAGTTTTTTAAATGTCCTTGAGAAATAACTGAACCGAGATACTAGTAACTCTGTTCTTTAAGGATTTTCAAAAGCTGCCAAATTATTTTAAATGATTATTCAAGCCATCCTTATAAAAATGTGTTAAAAATTATCAGTGTGTTGGTGTCCAAGTTAAATGAGTCAGAATCTGGAAAAAATAAAGCTGGCACTGCTTGAGGGTTTTGTTACCAAAAGAAACATGCCCTTCCCTACTGTACTCTTGAACCTGGAAGTACAGATATTCCAGTTCCTACCCACCCTGGCTTATAATGCTGAGTAGTCAGGTTTTTTCCTTTTTCTATTTTCTTTTCTTTTTTTTTTTTTTTAAGTCATATGTGTAAGAGAAACTGACCTTTGAAAGTGGTACATTATTCTTTTACTCATGCTGTAAAGCCAGACAAATGTTTCCTTAGAGTATACTGACCAAGTAATATCATGTACACATACATCTAAATCTGCCACTAGGAGTAGTTTTCAGCATTTACAGCTCCCTTCAGGACCTACATAAAACCTCTGTAATACGATGTTGTAATCTCAAATGTAACTTAGAGCTTCATGATTTTCCCACTTGTTTGACCTCAGGAATCTGTGGTTGATGATACTTTCTCTGTCTGCAGGGATGTCTCGCTGTTGCTTGCCTTTGTAAGTGCACTGCTTATGCTTCCTTCGTGGTGGAAGGAATCATCGTGGCTGCTGTGGGGACTAGTTCTGCTTGTCTACGCAGTCCTTCGAGTGTGGGGCACATGGAGGACAGCCAAGCTGCAAATGTCCCTGCGAAAATACTGTATCCAGCTGGAAGAAACAGTGGCGAATAGCCGAGCTTTTACTAATCTCGTGAGGAAAGCTCTACGACTCATTCAAGAGACTGAAGTAATTTCCAGAGGATTTACCCTGTGAGTCTATATTTCACTTTATTTAATACACAGATCCATTCAAGCCAGATGTCTTCTAAAATTATCTTGTTACACTGTCTCCCGTAACAAGTGGAATTACTGAAAAACATAATACTTAAAGCTTTTCATTTACATAAAATAGTATAATTACCATTCATATTAAAAGTATGAATTCTAACAATTCAGTGTTAAAACCCTGCATCCTGAAGGAGAACTAAGTGTTACAAAACTCATATGCCTTTGAAATCTCCTCCTCTGCTAGCAATGAAATACATGAAGAAATGGATTTTGAACCAACTTAGTTGACTATTTTGGGAAGTCATTTAGAGGGTTGTTTGTCTGAGGGTTTTTTGTGTCTTATATTACCAAATCTATGTAAATAAACTGACCTGCAAGTAATCATTCATGCTTTGAAAAAGAAGATGACATGAAAACCAGTCTATTTAACAAATAGCAGTCTGAAGTAATGAGAACACAGCAATCAGCAAAGAGCATCAAAGGTCATTTCCCACCTCAAATAAAGTTTACAGTATTCTTTTTTCTTGCATACAATTGTTGAGATGTTTAGATTCCTAAATTATTTACTGCTGAATTTGCCTCTCGTCCACTTAAGGGATGTGAAAGTGTTCCTGGTTATTTAGCTCTTGTGGCTATTTGGTAATTTTTGCTTATTTGCTATGTGAAAGGACATCAGAACATGTTCAGTCTATGCAAGGATCCCAAAGCCAACAGGCCCACTTCTGTGCACTCTCATTGCTATGTATGCTTTCCCGTTGTAACAACTCACGGTTAGATATGTACCTGTGCCAGTTAGACTTAAGGTTAAAGGAGGTGGGAAATGCCAACAGCTAAAATCCAGTTAACTTCTTTTGAAAAACAATAAAATATTCCCTTGTGTGCACCAAGAAATTGTTTGTTCGTGCCAGACCGACTGTTCTGCGCTCAGGCACATGTTTTTACATGCAAGCTTGAAACTGTAAACGTAACATTTTGAATTAATTTTCTAGCTTGAGATACCTTCAGTATGCTTCACTGAAGAAAAGTTTCATTCTCCCTTTGGAATGCATAAGCATGTCTTCAGTCTGCCTAGCTATGTGTTTTGTTTTGGTTTGTTTTTTTGCTGAAGAAGCATATAGTTAAGCAATAGGCAGTCTTATCTTTGCAAACGGGTTCTTAAAAGAAATTATTGTTAGGGCTTGTCCAAATTACAGATGAGAAAAACATTTGGATTTTTTCCTAAGTTTAAGCAAACAAACTTGTGGTCAATGTCTAAATTGCTGGTGCCTTGTTCTTTTACTACATATCTTAGATAACAGATTAACAAAAACCAGACTGGTCTTTAAGCTGATGCTTGATCTAATAGCCCCTTTACTTAAAACTTTGGCAAGCTTTTCAAAAGACTTTGGAGTATGGATGGAGTGGGAGAAGTCTGTGCCAGCATCCTCAGTGGAACAACTGTCCAGTATGAAGAAGTCAGGTTTTGGTTTGGTTTAGCCTGGAGGAAGTTCTGTCTCCACAGAGTGTCCTTTTCTGCATCCACATACGCAAGAGATGCTGCTGCACAGGGCACCATGAAGTTCTTTGCTTGAGACAGCGCTTCATGTATGATCCCTTTTTTCTTCCACAATTTTGCTACAATAAACTTTAGCAGAACAAAGTTTAGTATGTTATCCTGTAGTCACCTTGTCAAAGTCTTAATGCTTGTTCAGAAAGAGTCCCATGGCAATAGAAATGGTTGCAGCTGAAAAGTTAACGAGTATCTTCTCGTGTCATCTTACATCCTTGAAGGAATGGGATTTCAACCAGGTAGCACAGCACTCTGTTCAGTAATATGTATGCTGCTGTTTTACTGCTAGCTCAGCATAGTTTGGACTGTGCATTAACCATGCTGTGAATGGAAAGATACTGAAGCTGACATTTAAATAGTACTGAGCTCAGATTTTGGCTAGCTCTACTTAGCTAAGCTCTGATATGGCAAGCCCAGGTCTGTGGCTTTGACCTGAAGTTCCTTGCGTTCCACCGCTGTTTTTTTCTCCCCATGGCACCATCCATTGCTATGTTATCATAGGCTAATTCACATACGCTTTGAAATATCTGTGGGTTTGCTTTATTCTACCCTATTTGCCCCTTGTTAATTGATATTTGATTGCCTCGGTAAATGTTAAATTATTCTTGATGAGGTTTAGGTCAGTTGTTCACTGGTTTACTACTGTGTGGTAGTGACTGCTATATGCTTAACCAATTCAAGCATTGTTTTGCCTTCATTGCCCTCCCACCCAAAAAAACCCACAGCAGCCATTTAGAAAAGGAACTAAGAACCCTGTCAGGCCTCTCTTATATTAGCTGCTCTCAAAGGCAACTGGATAATCTGATTTCAGAATGGCTTTCAGAAGTGTTTAACACTGCTGTTGGCATTTCAGGTATGTCTGTGTGGTACAAACTCTGTGATGCAGAGATGGCCGAGACCTCACCACTGTAGTTTGGATTACAGAAATTGTGTAGCCAAGGTAGGGCAGTGCTCTACTCGGGCAGAATGGCAGTATTTCTGTCTAATTGCTTCATTTGCAGTTAGACAAATGAAGCCTGATCACAGGTTGCAGCCTGGAATTTCCACTGGGTAATGAAAGTATGTCCATTGTCTTGCACATTATAAAATGAAAACTGTAGGAATACATAATGAAAGGCTGCAGCAATAAGCAGCAAGTAGTTATTTCCTTGTCTGTCACTGAAATAATTGGCTTTTCTCCAAAATGCTCCCTTTCTACTATATTTTAAACTGGAAGCAAGCTCTACAAGCATGTATTGGTGTATAGAGCATCTTTGTAGAACTGCTTTCATGTTGGAGTGCAGTCATAGGTTTTTATTAATGTGTTTGTACAAGTTTGTTAGAAGTTGAGAGCCTATTTAAAATTTGGCTTGTAAGATTAATGGAGAAATAAGTCACTGTTCTTTATAAGTAAAATGGGTTTGGAGCAGTAGGAAGAGGAAATTCACCCTTAACCTTTTTTTCTTCGTGCTATTTGTGGCTGATATGCAAAGCTGATAACATTTTGTAAGTCCAATTAAAATATATAGAAGATAAATGGAACATTAGGAGGTTAGGGATATGGCATGTCTGGCACACAGACATTTATAGCAAGTTATACTAATTTAAGATTACTGGAATAAAGAAGAAAACACTGAAACAAGCCTTCCCAGAAGGAAAGCAAATTGTTTTGCTGAATACTGGCAGTACACGCTGTGCACGAGTTGTGCTATATTTGTTCTGTATAGGAGCTGGAAATGCTTACATCGCTGTAGCAGAACATAGATCTCTTTTTTATGGTAGAAGAATTTTACTCCTTTTCTTTGAGCCTGCTTCTGACAATTCACCCAGGGCTTGAGTCAACAAACTGATGTAAGAGTTTATCCATAAACACTTCCAGTTGTTACCTTCAAAAGCTAGGGAAACGTTAGAGATTGGCACGTAGTACATTACATGCTGTGTTCCCTAACGAAACGTATGGCAAGACTAGCATTTTAAATTCACGTTTAGGAATTGAAATTAACACAGCTTGGTTTTATTTTATTCAGATTTTAAAGTACTTTGAGATGTTACATAAACCATTTTAATATTACTCACGTAATTTAATATGGTACGCAGATATTTTAATATGGTATTTCAGCTAGCGTATTCAATACACTGAAGTATTTGGCATGAATCTCCTTGTGTTAATCATATTTAACATACAGATATGGGTCCAGCCTTGCTCACTGGGTGGGCTGCATTGCTTTTTGTATTTGCCAGTGAAGGCGATAAGCTATTTCCCCTCCTGGTCAATGTGCTAAGCACATGCAGTAGGGCTGAAATTTTTCCAGCGGGGTCAGGTCTGCTGGCTTAGTCAGCTCTTCAGTCAGATGGGCTACAGAAATAGTTACCAATGCAGCAACCCACCGCACTCTTGCCAGGTTTCCCGTATGCTTTTCCCTTTTAAGTGACTGCGGACATGAAATCACCTCCTCACCGTGCCCTGGGAAAGGTGAGAGCAGAAGCAGGTTTCCAGTCCCCAAACAATTCATCACAATTCATCGTCCTGTTGTCCGCACTACGTCCATTCCTGAGTTGATTCTAGTAAAAAAAGTCCCAGCATGTAGAGCGCACCTAGACTATTTCCAGTGTCTCTGTCACAGATTTGGCATCAGACTGTATATGAATAGATATAACTGGATATTAATCTTTTTTTCCTTTTCTACAGCTTAATGTTACACAGACATGTTTAATGTTCACCCAGTTCACAATTCAGTTTATTTCCAGATGAGGCAATTTCTTATAGTTCTAAAGCCATTCTGAAGTATATTCTAATAGGCAAATGGCACAGTTTCTTTTAAATGGTATATTCACTTGAATATGTGGACACCAAAATACATTTTCAAATATGCCTGTATAGGTGCATACATTTCATGTGTTTACCTGTCAGACTCCCACAAACACAGCTGCAATTCATTGCATGATGATAAAATCTATGTCACCACTCAGATAATATTTCTGTTGACATAGAGAAGATTCTGTATGGAGAAGGTTGAAAGAATATAGTGTTTTGCCTGAAAAACAATACGTAGTGGCACATTTTTTCTGCAAAAATTATTTAAAGAACAAATTTGCATATAAAGAGGTATATGTTGAATATCTGTGTGTTAAAACTTCCAAAGCTTACAGTGGGCTTGTGATAGTTTTGTATCAGAGATAACGTTACAGCCTGTCTACCCTTAGTGTATCGTTTTGGAAAACTTTGGAGAAAACAACTGTCCTCAGGAGTTTTGCCGTGGCTCAGATGAGACTAGAATCAGGCTATCTACTGAGGAATCCTGGCTGCTTATCTGAAATATTGATTAAATCTATCATTGATATGATGGATTTTTTTTTCCTGTCATAGTTACTGAGTGGTTTGAAAAAGTTTTGCTAAGTAATGGAATAAGAAAACTGATGTACTGTCTTTTAAAAATACTTTAGGACATCTGTACAGTTGTATCACATTTTACTTTTCAAGTTTGCTTGACAGGGTCAGTGCCGCTTGCCCATTTAATAAAGCTGGACAGCATCCTAGTCAGCATCTTATTGGTCTCCGGAAAGCCGTTTATCGATCTGTCAGAGCCAACTTTCGAGCTTCAAGACTGGCTACTCTATACATGCTGAAAAAATATCCTTTTTTGTAAAAACCCACGAGTTCAGGTATTCCATGTTACCTACCTGTAATTGTGCCAATGTTTAGAGTTAGCATGTCTGGAAACATACAACATCTAATTACATACCTAAACAAGATAAAGAAAAGGTAGCATAGTAAATTGGGGCTTATGCTTGGTTTGGAACATTCTTAAATTTTTTGTCTTTTTGTGTACTGTGCGGTGTGAGGTAAGATTCTGTGCACTGAAAACATTGTCCCAGTTACTGACACTCATGCCTTTGGTGTTCGTACCAATAACATGTTTCAGAGTCCTTCAGGATTTTGTTTTATAATTTCTCTTAGCCATCTTTTTCCCTTGCACCAAAATACCCTCTTCTCTGAACAATGTGGCCTTTCACTCAACATCCCCGTGTTCAAAGGGAAGTTGATTTCCTGTTCCAGACAAGCTGGGTGAAACTCCGATTACATTAATTAGCCAAAAGGCACATTTAAGAGCGAGGAGTTTCTGCTCTGAATCAGAGCAGAACACTTTGTTCGGATCCATTTTGTGAAGTGTCATCTGTATTTCTTTGGTGAATCGTATACTTTTTTTAATGGCATTAACATTTCAAGGGTTTTTTCTGTGTTTGTTGTACTCACTGTACTATATAGGAAATAACAATGTCTTCACCCTGTGTTATAGCAAAAAATAAAACAGATATGTTCCTGATCTGAAAAAACACATGCAGGGTAACACAAGCTGGTGGTAACGTGAGTGTTGAAAATCTGACAGGACAAATAACTTGTTTTGTCTTCCTGGAACATAATATTTGACTAATGTATCTTGCCTGGTAAATGGATGGATATATTGAGTGATGACATGTACACACACACAGGCACACACAAAGCTACGAGTGCATGCATTCACTTTGAAGGAAATGAGTATTTCTTTTCAAAATAATAACTTGTGGAGGGATAGGCATCCTCATTCTGGGCTCAAGACTTCACTTTTAGCTCTGAGGAATAAGGTGTATTTGCTACGTAAAGAAAGAAAAAAATACTCTGACTGGTTCAGACATGTTGATAATGATAGCAACTGATAGCTAGCTTGGAAATTATCAAGAATCACTTCTAAGAACATGGGAAGAGAGATCTGAAAATATGATCAGTTAACATGGCCTTCCCAAATATCCTCCAGCATGAAGAAAGTCAGTCCAGCTGTGGTTATGACAGGTGTGTAGATTGTTGCTGCGGCTGGGGAAGTACAGGTTCAAGGAATACTGGTGTGTATTAGACTGTCCACTAGTTTTGTAACTACTAAACTTAAGGAATGGCTTTTAAATTAAGGAATGGGAGAGCAGAAAATTTTGTTTACTTTGGATAACTTCACATTTATACCTGTCTTTGAAAAATGTTTAATATGGAAGTTCCATTATACCAAATTGTCATGCAGATATCACAGTAGTAAGGGCTAGCAGAAATAAATGGCCAAATATTTATTGAAGTTGCGTGTATATAGATAGCTTCTTGACAAATGGAAAGAGAAGCATTATATTCGTGCAGAACGTAGTGGCAAAAATGGTGGTGTGAGCTGAGATGCAGGCTGGACCAGTTCTGCAATGCATGAAAACTGAAAGTAAGGAATTTAAATGTAAGGAAGGTGAGTAAAGGATTCCTTCTCCCCACCAGGATAATTAAGAGCAGCTTTAAGGTCGTTCCAAGTTGCCTTATTTTGAATTTTTCCCTGCGTATCATGAATGCCTGAAAATGTTATGTGTATTACATGGGTATGGATGGCAAGGAGCATCTTTCAAATAGATTCCAGTGCCTTGTGCAATGAAATAGTACTCTTACGCTGGAGGGGCCAAAGATTCCTTCATGTCGAAAGCATTCACAGCTGCCACTTGTGACAACTTTAATGCCCTTGTCCGTCATCAGAACGTTAGCACAAATCTGGCCTACAGCAAGGAGAAAGAGGAACTGGAGAGATTAAATAAAGGAGTGAGGAGATAAATTGAAGGAAAGGAATGTTGACAAATTAAAGGAAAGAAACTTCCATCCAATGTCTGGAAATGAGATCCCAGTTCTGACTTTTACAGTTCTTCTTAGTAAGTCTGCTTTGTACAAAATCAGAAGATGTTCTCGACTTTAACTCCTCTAGGTTATTTGAGTATGAATTAATGAATTGTTATTTGAAATTTGCTTTTTCTGAGCATTGTGAGAGACATGAATCCAGTAGCACTATTAGTGATTTACACTGGCAGCAGCAAAACAAACTGCTTTTATCAGAGAACAAGATATTAGAGAAACATTTGAAATACTTAAAATTTGGATTAATATTACCAAATAACATTAAAAAACCCCAAAACCTATTTTCCCTGGTTAGTCATAATACTTTTTAAATAAACATTTTTTGTTTTACTGGATATTGCTTTGTATTTTTGTTGCAGAGCAGATGTATCTCTGTATTTAGGCAAGTGAAAAACTGAATTATTTTTGGTTGGAATGATTTTTCAATAGCAATTTAATATGCGAAACACCTCCTAGTCTCAAGGGCAACAAAAATTGAATCTTCCCAGCTAATACACTAAAGATCAAATCTTAGTTCCCTTTTAACTGATGGCTGATCATTCTTCAGGGCGATTTTTCTCTTTGAAGAATAAGGAAGTAGTAATTTCTTAAGAGTGTGAGCAAATGCATAGGACAGGCACTGCTTTGAACCACAGAGTGTGCATTTCATGGAAACATTTATGTGCATGTATCAATGGGAAATAAACTTCCATATTACAGTTTGCTTTCCTTGGCTGACGGTATTCAGTTGATACTGCAACGTGGGCATGGTACTTGTCATTCAACAACAGTGGTGAGCCTTTGACTCCAGAGATCCTTTCTGCATGATGTCCAGTTATCAAAATAAGGTCCTAGTCTGTGACTGGGCCTTCTGAGTGGTATACAGGCCTACAAAAGGATGATAATGTAAAGTATGTCCTATATTCCTTCATCCTTGTGTTTCTTATAATAAACCTCAAAATCTGAGATTGAACTTTATAATGCAGTGAAGATAATTGTTGCCCTAAGGCTATGGTAAACATGTCTTGAACTGAGACATGTCTATTATTAGACATAATGGTTAAAGTATTGTAGAAAATGGTATTAAATTTACTAATGTAGTAAAAGGTATACTTTGATTTAAGCTTTCATTTAAAACATACATACATATTTAGAACTTACTAGAAATGTCTGTAGCTGAATTATATTTCAAGTTTACTATGTCAGAATATCCCTTTCAAAAATAATTTGCAATAAGACCAATTTACTCATTTATGGCTTAATAAGGACGGATAATTTTCTCTACTTTGAAAATATGCATTTATATGTGCTTAACAAAATCAGCCGAACAGCCTCTTATAGGAACTGTTTTCTAAGACTGGTTGCATGTATATAATGTTAAGTCAAAAAAGTGTTCAGAAATAAGCAAAATCTGTTTCAATAGGTTATTTTTTTCCCAGAAAAAGTCATTTCAGTGAATGATGCTGTACAGACATATGTTTGAGCGAAATTCTACTATGAATTTGCATACTTATATTGTTTTAAGTCTAGACCTTTAAAACTATACAGTAAAATAGAGAAATGTTTAATCTTAAAAACATTTATAGATTTTATCTCATTTTGTCAACAAATGCAAACTGCGAAGCTTAGCGTTGCTGTATTTTACCACCGCCTTGAGAGATTTTTTTGTTAGTAATCTTAAGTAGGTTGCTAAACATATACTTTAATGTATGTGATTATTTCTGAGATAAGTATCAAATTCATACTTTGAATCAGTAGGACTAATCCTGTTGGAAGCCTAAGGGAAACTGCTTTGAACTTAAGCCACTTGTTTTATGTTATAACTTCAAGAGAGACAAGAAAATATTCTTGAGGGGCTGAGCTGGTAACTATTGGGCTGAGTCTTAAACACTGGCTAATCTAAGTATTAATCTTAATTGTAGACAGAAATGAGTGACTAAGTAAAAATAAATTAGTAAAAACATCTTAAATGTTAAGGGATATATTGATCTATGCTAATCCATTAAGTGTAGATTTTATAGCCATCAGTATTATTTCTCCTACCCAAATATCTGCAGCAAATTAGGATTTTATGTTAATGTATATCTCAAATGTGTCAGAGGGAGATCTGTGTGATGAACCTGTTACAGAGAATTAAAAATCTTAATTCACAGTTTTATTCATGGCAATACAAATTGCATAAACTTGATATATTATCATTACTCACTTCAATAAAACTAGAAGTTTAGCAATATTTGCTTGTGGCTAGTGTGCCCCCTTTTAGCAAGACTTTTAGCTTTCAGTGAGTAGAATAAATTAATACTGTCCTGATTAAAATTTGTTCCCATGTAAAACAGAAAAAATATACAATTATACTTTAGCCTTATACCAGGCATTTGTATCGAACTTGGTGGACCAGTAGTTTAATGAGATGGAAAGTCATATTCCTTACATTTTATGTGAAGGGACAGTTGGGCACTTGCAGAAACAATTCAGCATTTTCTCATGCCATTCTTATTCTGATTTGTTCATGTCGGCAAGAGTGCATTGCTCAAAATCATAGAAGAAAAAGTCAGAAGGGAGAAAAGAAAAGAGTATTTCTTTTTTAGTCTGGAAGATAAGGGTATAGCAGGATGCAATGGCTGAAAGCTTAAACTAGAAATTAGGCATTTTGGGTTAAGTATTTACAGGATGCTGTGCAGACCAGTCACTACTAGTTCAACAAATCTCTGCACTATGCTCCATTGAATTGAGTAATAACTCAGGCAATACTTCGCTGGCGTGCTAATTGCTTAATATTTTTATACTTAAGAGCCTTGTGGGTTTTGCGTCATGGGAATCTATGGTTTATTCACTGATTTAATTATAGGCAAGCTGGACGGAGAGAATTTTGTGGCTTATGTTACTGGATGTTTTTAATAGTCTCATCCTCAGCTGGTGCAAAATGGTGTGATACTCCATTTCCATTGAACTATATTGATAGGCAGGATCTGGAGGTAGGACCGTAGAAACTGATAAAACTTTAATTTTGTTGTAAGTGTAAGGTGTCATTCTCTGATGGCAAGGCATAAATAGTGTTATAAAAACAGACATTGGATAACAGTATTTTAAACTGAGTGATATCTTAACCCATTAAGGTGGAATGGATATAAGATGCACTCTATGTCTTTGAGATGCACTGACCTCAGGGAAACTTGCAAATTTCCTGTAGTAAATCTAGTAAAAAATTGTTCCTTCTCCTCTGTAAATATTTAGTTATTGCATCATGAAATGTTAGAAAAACACATACCTTTATTACTTGGGAAAGAGAAAGCTCACACAAGAAAACAGTAAGCTAAACAAAAAGTAGTACCCTCTTTGGGTCATAAAAGCCTAAACCAGAAATCCGATGCTAGAAGGTCTGAGTGAAGATACTTGGGCATTTTTCAGTGCCGTGTTTCTTCCTTGACCAGCCAGTTCATCATGTTTATCATTAGCTCATCCCTTCCCGCCTGGTGAGCAGGTGAGAATTTTATCAAAGAGCAGCTTGGATTTCTCAGGGTTATTGTGAGGCCCTCCTGTTAGATCTTCAGATGGGAATGTGCTTTTGAAAAGCAAAGTATGAATACTAAATTGTTACGTACAGGGGTACATGAGTGTTCTTGCTTTTCTATAGGTAAATAAGATAGGCCTCCTGACAGAGGTTAGACATTCACTGTACGGATATTTTATTCTGGATTTGACAGTTTATTATTAAGTAGCTTTGCCTTCTCTTCTTCCAAGCTAATAAGGAATGTAAGATAAACAGGTGAATGAAATATTTTCACAAAGACATAGAAAAACTTAGCTAACCTAAAGTTAGTTACTGTATTTTGGCTTTAATAGAAAACATTAGCACTAAAAATACTTGTGTTTTAGAGCAAAGTGCATGAAGGAAGTGTGTTCGTGTATATGTATATGTTTATGTATATGTATATGTTTGTGTGTATGTGTTTAAACTTTCTAAAGGTTTAGTCTTTAGGAAGCTAATAGGGGCACGGGATCAGTTCTCTGCTTTCATCTGTCACATAGAAATGGGAGTGCTACAAGAGCGGAGGGCAAGGCAGGAGGTGCGGGAGTCCACTGGGAATCCCTAGCTGAGACATAGTATGGATAAGTGGCTTGTTTGGTCAAACCACTTGTTTGAAATGTTGCCTGGAATTTTTTTTTAGTGCGACTTAGAAATTCACGTGTGTCCGAACTCCTTTTTATGGTGCTCATGCTGTTGGAAATGTCTTGTTGCAGGAAAAGTTTAACAAAGAATGTAATTAGTCTTTGAGATAACCAGTCCTGAAGGGTTTTGACCTGACTTTTCAACCTCTGATAGAGTTACCATCCTCATCCCATGTGCTCCATCTGCTGGGCATGCTATCAGGTTAACTTAGAATAGACACCATTTATGTGAAGCAGCTGCTGGTGGCAACAATAATATTCTGTTCCTAATTAATCTGCATTGCAAGTTTTTGTCTGAACACTTAATAGGCTTCTTTCTCCCTGGACTTTGGGGAGAAATTAGGGAGAAATGTATTTGTTTGTTTAGAGCCTGGACACTTAGCATTGCTGTTTCCTGGGACACAGAATGTTATTTTTTTTATGCAATGTGCTTCTACTCAAGCGGTAAAAATTTTCTTGAGCAAATCACTTTTACACGTTCAATCCTATGAGAATTTAGCACGTGGAAAATTTGGGAGTGAAAGTGGGTGGAACTTGTGGCTTCCCCAGAAAACACAGTAGTTGGACAAGAGACAAGTGCTTCTAATTGGCTTTGTGTGCCCCAAGAGATGAGAGCATTCAGTTGGTAAATCGAAATATAAATTTAAAAAAAACATAGTTTAAATTAAGGCCTTATTTTCATAAATGCTTTACGAATACTTTTTTTGTATATGTATTTCTGTGGAACAAATGTCCTTATGACCATAAGTTGTAAATTTCAGTGTTAAAGCAAATTTTACTATTTTGTGACTGGGTAACTATCCAAAATGTGCAGAAATCTTGAACTGTTCCTCCTCTTCCTTCCCCAGCATGAGGTTAGCCTAAAATTAGTGCTATTTTAATAAATGTTGCCTAGTCCATGAATTATTTTTATCTGTCTTTTATCTGGTATCAGTTATATTGTGCTTGCTTCCTACTTTTTAAGCAATTCTGAGGACTGGAAATGTACATTTTCCGACTCAGAATTTAAATGTGCTGAATAGTGTTGACAGATAACAGTTCGCTGCTGTTCCTACCAAGATCATGGTGGCTTTACAGCAATGTAATCAATAAAATTAATGGCATGACAATCGGGGAGCTGCTGTTCTTCACAGTGCTATCTTGAAATGTCAAAGAGCAGTTCTTGTAGAGATCTCTGAGCGGTCCCTCCACAGACAGAACTCGCAGGAATTCCTGTCATCTTGAGTCTGGTCTATAACATAGGCTACCTTAGAGACTTCAAATTGCACAATTGTTCTCTTTTTTCCTCTGTCAAATATATGATTTCTGGTTTAAGATTGACATGAGCTACTTTTTGGAAACTTAATATTTAAAGATAAGCTATTTTCCTCACTTGAAAGGGATGCAGGGATTTTTCATCAATCTGTTTTGTTTCTTTTTATGTGTTTGTATTTAGACATAGGTGTTTTGTCAATGTCTTATCTCTCATCCTCCTGAGAGCCTTTAAAACTTGTGCTCTGAATAAGGATTGCAAAACTTTCAGTTAAACAGGATTCAGGTGGATTTGGGTGGAATGTATGTGCTTTCGTACAAATTGCCAGAAATAAGAAACCTTTTCTGTATGTTTAATGCAAAAGTTGCTTTGTTAACCACCTTAACTCCAGCTAAACCTACCCTTTGAACTCGGAGAGTGACAACGTGACCAGCTACATCTGTGTAGTCCCCTTTAAGGAGCTGGGTCTGGGACTGAGCGAAGAGCAGGTCTCTGAAGAGGAGGCACACAATCTAACCGATGGCTTCAGCTTGCCTGCACTCAAGGTAACCTCTCCTAGAAGGACACATGCATCCATGCAGGCTCCTGGTGAAAATCTCTTTCAGTTGTCATGAAGCCCTCTGGCTTGTACCTACTAGCCTGTAGTATCACGGTCAACTGAGAGGGAGATGTAATCAGTCTCGTGTTTCTACACTTATTAGCATTTAGGTGATTTCATTTTGCATGTAGTTGAAGAGAAGTTGCTTAATACAACACTTGGATTTTTTTTCTGCAAATCATGTAAATTCAAGTCAGTGTTTTATAATCAGCTTGATCAATCTCCTTCTTAAACATGATTTTTTGCTCTCTGATTTCACTTGATCCCAGCTGTATAAAACAATTTCCAGATTTGTACTTACATCTTTTTTTAGCTAATCTCTTGACTTAAATAAAAAGAGAGACATCAGAAGATATAAATTAGTTGTAATTGCCAAAGGGAATAGTTGCATTTAGTTACACTGAGGAGTAGAAATCATAAGCTTGGACCCCTGCTGCCGTGAGCCAGTGTGGCTCTTTGATCTTTGAAAAACATTTAACTGAACAGAATGACAACCATA
The DNA here is from genome assembly GCF_047370975.1 of Nipponia nippon. Lineage (NCBI taxonomy): Eukaryota > Metazoa > Chordata > Aves > Pelecaniformes > Threskiornithidae > Nipponia > Nipponia nippon. The sequence continues at coordinate 51,422,704 of NW_028262347.1, forward strand.
TAATGGCCTTTTTATCTATTTTGTTTTGAGATGTTCAGTATTTTTAATTTTCATGAGTCAATGTTTGCATTTGGAAAGAAGATCTAATTTGAATGCAAGCCCTCTACACTCTAGTGGTTCTCTGCTGAGGCAGTTCCCTTTTAACACTGTTTTTTAAATGGAAAACTCCATTATTATGTGACTTCTCTGTTTCTATGGGGTTGGCTCTTGTTGCATCTTATTCACTTAATTCCTAGACCTTGACTTATTTTGTTCTGACAGTAAATGTTACCAGTAATACTGATTGCTAAGCTTTGAGGCTTTGTCTAATTAGTTGTAAGCTAAGAGCTACACCAGGTGTAAGCTTTGGGGATTTTTTTCTCGCCTTTTCATTAGCTGAAGTTCTAATTGCAACCATGCAAGCCCACTTATTTACCCACTTCTTTTTAAGCACAAGACGCTAGTTAGAGGTGCCCAAGCTTGTAAGCTAAGTCTTTGTTTACCTGCAATTTGCAGTAATTTAACTGAAATCTGTTTTAGTTAAACTGGTGGGATGCTTTCTGGGTACAGTTAAGCTCACAACTAGTAAATCTCCCTTTACGTTAACTGAAAACAGACAGTGATGTAGGCTGGGTGTGGTGTAGTTGAACTAAGCCAAATTAACATAAATCAGTCCTAAGCACATTCCTGCGTAGATAATAAAACAGATATACTTTGGTAACCTTGCGACATATTTGTGTTGTGAGGCCTAGATTTATGTGCAGTCCTCTTCGTTTTTTTTCATTTGAGAGAACTTGTCTTTATATTAAAACGCACGTAGAAAACAGACGTATATCCAGATTTGGTTAATATTTTAATTTTCATTCAAGCCCATGTCTAGGCCATATGACAAATGTAGCCTGTGTCTTTTGGCTACCTTGTCCTTGAACTAAACCAATTTAAAGAGTGAAAATTTTTGGCTTAAGAAAAAATACTGATTCAAGCTGAGGAGAGCCAGCTGGATGTTTTGGGTGAAGTTTAAGTGTCAGTAGAAATCATCAGAAGTCATTGGCAGACCAAGCTATTTGCAACCCTAAATACATCTGGAATTTCCTTTTCTCTCATTGTTGTGCCTTATTTCAGGTAGGTTTTGGATTATTATTGTAAATTCCTGAAGTCCACTACTTTTGTGTGCTGCGGTTTCGCTGCTTTTGCCTTATGTCTGGTGGAAGGGATTGGTCTTCTTTTGTGCTCACTATAGCATGAGCTCTTGACTTTCTGTCTAGGGCAGCACACCTACAGGGACACTTGGGTGATTGCTGCCCATTTGTTTGCTTTTTTTTTAGCACCCAGCCAAATCAGTCTTGCATGTGTGCCCAAAATTAGTTTCATATCATTGTGTTCTTTCTTCTCATAACCACCTTTTGTAAATTGAGAATTTCTTTTTCTTTTGGAATATTTTATCAGTTTGCATCCAAATATTTTTGATATGCCCTTGGGGTTTATCAGACCACATCTATCTGAAGGCATTTAATTTTTTGTGTTACTATTCTGAATGTTTTGCTCTTGATTGCACACTGGAAAAAGCTGCTACTTGTCCATGGTAGTATGAATACAAAGATGTAAATCTATTCTTTCAAATCCTGTAGATCCAAAATCTCAGAGCAAGTAAATTGTTAGTCCTATTCTGTAGCTGAGGGGGGTGGAAAAAAGCATGATGAGTAATTACTTTGTCTTCCTCGGTGTGGAATGCTTGAGAACAGATTTCAGACTACACCTGATAGTCGCCTACAGTTGATCCCTTGTAATAAGGGCCAGCATTGCAGGGAAAAGTGTCAGAACCTTTCCTTTTCATTTTAGAGATATGAGATGCTACTGTTCTGTGATGGTCTGCTGAGCCAACAGTCTTCTCTAAACAAAGACAACAGTTCATTTCATGTCATTGGAAGTGGAAGTTCTCAAGAAATTGAAATTGTGCGTTTCCTTGCTCCCAGATGGACTGACCTCTTTTGTACCATATATAACATTGTGAATTGATTCATTTCTTACAAGCCTTTCCCTCCTTAGTGGTATTGGTGAAATTTCTTATTTTGACCGAAAAAAAATTCAGTTAGCAGCTCAGCTTTTTTCAGATGTAGAATGTGTTTTGTTGAAGTACAGTGCAATTAGGCTCGTGTTTCAAGGTTGGGTGTGGGGCAGTGCAGGAGTTAGTAGATCGTAGAAATGATAGCTTGGCATTATAAAGGAAAAAATGTCTTTGCTGCCACTGGAATTTTGGCAGCCCGACATGAGCTGTAGGGTATGTGGAGATTATAGCAAATAATGAAACTGCCTGATGAGAATATGAGTTTTTAGGCCTCTGACAACCTTCTGAGCATAATTGCATATAATATCCTTCCCCAAAGAATTAACAGTCACCTAAGGTTCCTGAGATCTGAACCTCACATGGTCTGGGATATCCTTCAAAAACATTCAGCGGACTTTCAGTTTTTCAGAGTTCCTGTTGCTGGCTGAGGAATGTTTTCCCATGGTGTGTGTGTACATTTACTTTGGAGGATGGCTGTCTTCCCAGGTGCACAGAGCTAATCCTACCCTGTTTTGCAGGTCCTCTTTCAGCTCTGGGTAGGGCAGAGTTCAGAATTCTTCAGGAGGCTGGTGCTGCTCCTCTCCCCAGCCAATGCATCCCCCAAGCCCTTGGTCTCCCCTGAACGACTGCCTCATCATATCTTGTCTGATGTGACTCAAGGCCTACCTCATACACATGCTGCCTGCTTAGAGGAGCTTAAGCGAAGCTATGAGTTTTATCGGTACTTTGAAACTCAACATCAGTCGGGTTTTGAACGGCCAACCAGAACAAAGCAGAAGTCAAGAGAGCTGAACAGTCTTCAGACAGCGGTACGCAGCTTGCAGCTTCATCTCAAGGCACTGCTCAATGAGTAAGTTTACACATGAATTAAGAGAATATGCCTGTAGGAAGAAGGCTTCAGACTCGAGTTCTTTGGGTTGTCAGCTTGTATCCCAGATTAAAAACAAAAAAGGCAGATACGTATAGTCATTGCAATCATAGGCATATCTTCGCCGTAGTACAGGGTCAAAGATTCCTGGTTCAATATGGAATCTGGTATTGTTTCCTGATTATTCTTTAAGTATCTGGTGAAAATTCAAAGCTAAGCAGTGCATTAAGATCTTGCCTTGCTTTTGTCACTCCCTTGAAAAAATCTGAAAACATACTTAGCTTTCATTGATTTTGCAACATACCAAATGCTTTATAAGGAAGTTCAGCTCATAGAAACTACCTAGTAAATATTTCTAAAGATTTGTCACTGCCTTGGTGAAAGAGTTGAAACTGCCCTATTCCTTTAATCTTACATATAAGAATTACTATAATGAATGCAGGTGAGCGATGTATCTTGATGTGGAGAAAAGGATCTTATTTTTAAAATCTTTGAGGAGTTGGCTGAATTAGATTCTTAAAACTTGAAGAAAATAACAGGATATTAAATGAAATAATTGATGGAATGGTGAAGTCAAATATTTTTTCTTATTTCTGTTCATCTCCTCATCACTTAGGGTAATAATTCTTGAGGATGAACTTGAAAAACTTGTTAGCACTAAGGAGACACCTGAGTTGACAACAGAAGCCCATCAGGTTCTGGAACAAAAACTAAAGTTTATTCAGCCTCATATCCAGGCGAGCAACAGCTGCTGGGAAGAAGCCATTTCTCAGGTGGAAAAAATGAGTGGAAGAAACCCAAATAAAAAAGGTAAATGTGAGAGATTAATTTAGCAGCTAATGGGATACACTTTGAGATGGAATGGTCAAATGGATCAAAGACGGCATTCAGCCTGTGTATCAGAATTTTAGCTGAAGAAGGTCTTCCATCCATTTTGAAAAACTATATACGTATGTCAAACTTTTTCATTGTGATGACCTTGAAGCTTTTGTTTCAGAAAAAAATATAAATGTGTTAACTCAGTCTGTTAGACCTGTGGATTCAGGTTGTTACATTTCCAGGTGTAGACTGATAGTGGCTTTTTGCCTTTGATTGGTGAATCACATGTAAAGGCATAGATTTTGATGAATTGTTCCTGAGATTTTCATTTATTTACCGCATAAGAATTACATAGTTAATTGAAATGACAATGGCATTGTCATGAAACTTTCTTGACCATGACATTTCCTGGAATATTTGAAATTGTAGAGGGTGTATTGAGCATATAATACCCATTTACCTGCTCTGTCTGAGAGAGTGAGCTAATCTTCTGCGTGCTTAAAAGTCATACTGAGAAGCATATCCCAACGTTTTGCCTTATGCCCCTCTCCTTAGTGACCTGTACTGTCCACGCTGTTCTCCTTGTGAATCACAACTAGCTTAAATAATGACCTGAATAAATTAGGCTCTTCTGACATGGAGTTGAGTCTATACTTTCTAATCTTTCTTTTTTCCAGGAGCTTTTTTACTGTCCTAGGAAGGCACAGCCCAGCATCTGAAAAATGCTGGTAATGGAGACTGCATTAGGAAAATTATGACTTGGGCTATCAGCAAGTTACCTACAGAAAGCCAAATTTGTAGTGAGCTAAACTCTTAATGATACAAGGATGGGATATTCAGTAGATGGATGAATATTGCTGTGGCCCTAGAGGCATGCAAGTTGATCTTGTTCATGGTTACATCAGAATTGGGAGCACTGGGAAGCCTAATGCAGGCTCCGTGCAGGTCCAGACATGGTATAACCAAATTTGTGTGTACTTTGCCTGATGGTCTGTCTAGTCTTACAACTTCTCTCTCAGTGCTGCGTAAAACAACCTATGAGGATATTAGATGTAGTCTGATAACATTTGCATGCACTAGCCTGTTGTGTTTTGTTGATGCCCTCCACAACCAGCAGTTCCACTGATCTTTTTTTTCCCCTTTCTTTAAATGTTCTTTCCAGACTGCACGCCATAATATTTTTAGTTATTTTAGTTTTATTTTTACTTTGTGTACAAATTTCACAGCAGGCACTTTTATTATAACTTGCTTCCTTTTAAAGTTCAGTGCAAAAATAACCTAGTGTGTGATCTAGAAGGGAGGGATTGCATGGGAAATAAAAAATAAAAAAATCCTTCACTTTCACTTTTGCCCAGTGACTTTCATGGAAATGTGCTGGGGTTGAATCTGTATTTTGCAGCAAGTTTACCGAATTACTTCACAGGATCTACTTTTAAATTATGTTGGTCATTGAAAACTATTTTTATCTGACTACATTTGACTTCCCTGATAAATTTCTAAGCAGCCCAGCTTCTGTGAGTTGACCTTTTCAAGCTGTGCGTGAAATCGAGTCTAATTCTTCTGCTGTCTTCTAAAAATCTTAACAGCTGGTCTGTCGGTCATGATTATGTGAATTACTTCATTGAATTATCTCCGTTTTTTTTCCAACGCTTTCTGAAAGCTCTTTGGAAGAAGATACCTTCCTGCTGAAATAATATAGCAGCTAAGCACATCTTTGTTTTGTCTTTATGCACTATTATCCAAAACCAAATGAATCTTTTGACAAGAGCTGTAGCAACAACCGCACGGTAGTAGAACATTGTGTCTAAGTGGATGCCCAGCACTTTTGCTGCAAGAGATGTTTAGTTCAACTAACTAGTTCAACCAGTAGAGCAGTGGGAATACCATTTTCAGTGTCAGTTATGAACACTGTTGAAGAAGGAGCTGTTTCTGATGGCTTAGACCCAGTTTTGAGAGGAAATATTTTATTACATAAAACCTGTATATATTTGTTAAATATTTTAACAGTATCTCATAATTGTGCTTCGTGGTTAAACAAAATAAGCCTGTCTTGCTTCTTCATCTATAAATACAAAATGTATCCAGTATAAATTTACTGTTCACTTGCGTTTCGTTCTTGCCATGTTTATATACTGAGCAAAAATGTATCTTTGCTTGTCTTTCTTGGTTCCTACTGCTCTCAGCATGGGAAGGTTTCCTTCCATGAGAAGCAGAAATCAGCTCAGCAGTTGCAGCAGCAAAGGGCCTGCATTTCTCCATGGAGAGGAAGAAACTGGGAACTCGTTGGTCCATCCAGCATCAGAGTGCTGTTGTTGAGCCAGGAATTGAAAGTTTCCAACCACTAAGAAGCTGTTTTGAACTATGGGCTATCCTAGTTGTGGCATCCTACATAGCCTGTCACTTGTTTTCAGAGCAGTTTTGCATATCTTTAATTGTTTTCTGTATAAACAGATGAGTCTCCTTCAGCAAGCACTGCATGCTTCTTGCCCCAAATCATTCTTTGTCAAAGCGGGTTTCTTACAGCTACCTTAAATAGTTCATTGTGTCAAACTCTGTCAGAGCAAAGCCTTTAAGTCTAACTGATTGAACGTTCGTACAATCCCATCAGCCTTTCATGGGTGGTGATACTTTAGTGAATGCTGTTCGGCTTCTTTGTTTACAGGAGTTGGTGTATTTCTAGAACCAGTGCCATTAGTCACTGACCCTGTCAGATACAGAACAGAGCCTGAGAACAAGTGGGGCTTTAACACCTTGAGGGGAATTCACCTCTACTTAAATTAATTGGGCAATGATAGACTTAACTATCATTGATCTACATGTAGATCTTTGCTCATTTCCAACATGAGTTGATTCTAGACTTTCAGCCATCTTCTCTTTCTTCTTTCACCTTTTTTCATCACTGATAAAACTGATTTACCACTTAAGGCCTCAACAATTTAAGCATGTAGTAATCTGCTGCTAATTTTACAAAATGGAATACCCTTTATGGCTAGTTACAGTGTTGTTTTAATGATCTTTGAAATAATATCCCTCAAACTGTTTAAATTCTATCCTTTTTCCTTTTAAACTGTCTCTACCTTTGCAAATGTATCCAACTTCTTTACATATTCGTAAGAGCAAGGCCATAGTGCTCTGCTGCAAGCTCCTGGATCTTGCAGTCCTTTGATCCACTGGAGAGGAACTAAAGCAGCAGCAGTTTTAGTTAAACACTGTGAATTCATGATCCTGAAGCATATCCTTAGCAATGGCATCATCCGATATAGGTGGCAAACAGAGCAGTCTGTACATCTTAGAGCAGCTGGTTTACTCCTCTGATTTGGGAAGGCAAGCTTTTAATTGGTAACTTCCATGTACTCTTCCAAATTTGTCTTCATACCTTCAGGAACATATTTCTATTGTTGCTGTCATTATTATTATTAAAATGTTTTTATTACAAGGCAGAGTTATGCAATGGACAAGAGGGATTGATATTTATAAAATAAATATCCCATGTCAATTCTCCACTGACTTCCAATTCCACTACATGCTTCACCTTTCTTTTAAACTTTGCATTTAGATACTTCTGGAATGTCAAATCTTTAGCTCAGCCCATGCAAGTAGGGAATTACCTACTTCCCTTGTTTGCAAAAGCAGGTAACTGAGCACCACTAAAATTGTCATTAATGTGAACTGCCTACTTTCAGAACACCATCCCTAAGTATTCAATGTATAGATTAGAAATTGAAAATAGGGATAGGTGGGGCTTGGTGAGGTCATCTAGCCCATTTCCCTTCTCAAGGGTAAATTAGTGCTTGTGAGTACATGTTGTTTACCTATTCCTAAAAACCTCTCTTCAGAGACATTTTATGGTATTTCCAGGCATCTATTCCAGCACTTAACTCCATTACCAGTAGAAAGTGATTACTAAATATAAATATCTCTTGCTGCAATTTAAAAGCAGTACTTTTGATCCACCCACAATGGAAATGCATTTCCTCTTTATAGCTCTTACAGTTTTGTAATATGTTTCTTTCTGTCTTCTCTACGTGACTCTGTATCCTTCAGCTCTTCCCCACCGACTATACTTTTTTCAGTCCTCTGATCATTTCCACTGTTTTCCTCCAGATTCCCTCTAGTTGGTCCACAATATTATTCAATGAAGGAGCCCCAGACTGGGCACTATGTTCCATCCGCAGCCTGATCAGTGCCAGAATAGAAATGTAATTTTGTGTGTCTAACAGTCAGTGTTGTTGTTTATATGTACTAGTATGTAGTTTGGCGTTTTGCTTGCAGCAGGGTATAGTTGACTACTAGGCTCCTCATGTCTTTTTTTCAGTGGTGCTGCCCAGTCAGTTGTCATATATTTGTGCATCTGACTATTCCAAAGCACAAAAATTTGCAGCCACTGTCACCAAACTGCTGTATATGAAATACAGTTCTTCCTGGGCTGTATCTCTGATTTTCCAGTATTATTTTCAATTCTAATTGTGCTCTTCAATATCCTTGCAGATTATCCCAATGTCAGCAGATTCAGTGAGCTGAAACACTTTTATTTCACCCATTGGAAATAGTAAAAGGGTATTGGACTTGAGACAAATACTCAGTATATCATTCCTGTCTGAAAATGGTAACTACACTCTGATTATCTAAGAGACTGTTCTGTGCACCTAATAGCAACTTCTCCTGGCCTATGCATTTTGCTTACGAGTATGTCATGACACCATGTCAAAAGGCATACTGAAAACAAAATGCAAAACGTCTTTGGCTTCTTTCTATTCATAAGACCTGGTACTGCATTGGAAAATGAAATTGGAGTGATTTGACATCTTCTATTCTCAACAAACCCACACTGGCTCTCACTTATCTCCTTGCTACCTTCCAAATAGCTTCCTGTAAATTTTGCTTGATTATTTCTTCCAATATTTTCCAGTGATTTGAGGCTGATTTGCCTGTAATTTTACTATTTTGCTTCTCTTTTTAAACTTGGGCACCAAGTCTCTTTTCTGGTTTTACCAGTTTTTCCTGCCATCTGCAGGTTTTCAGAGTCTATAAAGACTTTGAGATTTGTTAGTTGAGGTATTTCAAGACGAGTTTCATCAGACCCAGCTTATATCAAAATAGCTGTTATTTAAGTGCTCTCTAACACAGTGTTTCAATGTATTCTAACCAGCCTTCTCACCATTTTTTTTGTGTGTGTCAATCCTGCCTAATGAAAATGCCTGGACCCTGCCTGAGTGAGTCAAAAACATCATTCAACATCCGATCTTTTTCTTTTTTTTAATGCCTTTTTTTCTTTCCCCCTAAAGGCAAACTTGAAGTTTCCTGTGACAACCTACAGCATACTACAGTACCTTTAACACAGCCTGCCATACACATAGAAAACAAAGATCCAATCCCTGAAGAGCAGGTAAAAAAAAATAGGACCATTTAAAATAATAATTGGGGCTGGTTTGCTGTATCCATTCCTTTTTCAGTTGCTTGTGCAGTGACCTTCTTGTCTTGCCAAGACAGATCAAGTAGGTGGCCAGTGCCATTTCATAATTGGACTTACAGAAAAAAATCATGTATATTCCTTTTGCTGTTCCATGGGGAGGTATTCCCCATCCTGGAAAAAAGAGTGCTAGCATTCACTTCTTCTCATATGTATCATTAGAAATAAGTGACAAAAGGAGAGCAGCAACACAAGTCAGAGTAATACAGAAAAAAATGTGAATTGCTAAAAAGCAGTATATAAAATAGAGTCCTGCTTGTATATTGTTAGATGAACTGACAGACCTGCAAGAGGGACAAGCTCCAAAACAAACCAGCCTGTCTTCAGTTTGAGTAATCTCTGCATTTTTGGATACCTAAAACAGACTGTGACACTGAACAATTTTGGGAACTCGTGTGTGATGGTTGGGCTGTCTTGAAGAGAGGCTGGCCTCCCCCATGCCAGAACTGAGTGGCAGATGCACTCTGAAAGCAGATTGAACACCCATGGTCTGCTCTGTCCCTCCCTTGCCTTCTCCCAAGCCTGCCCCACATGTATTCTCTCTAGGTTTTTTCCATATCAAAGAGCTGGGACTAATAACTTAGTCTGTCTGGCTGTCTGTTATAACATAAATGGAGCTCTGTTTTTTTCATGCTTGTATAGTTAAATACAGTTAAAATTGGAGGAGGAGTTTGCTATTCTCAACATCCTCTTAATAGGGATTTACATAAGTTAAATTAGCAAGATGCCTGACTGAGGAAGAATTGCTTATGGTATAAATTAAAAAAAAGAAACCGGCATCGGCATTGCTTATTTCCACCTGTAATTATGGGGAAATGGACTCCTATTTTCAAGGTATATCACTTGATCATACTTGTGTATGAAAGTAAATCTTAGGCGACTGCAGCAATGTTAACTTTCAATGAGTGGACTTGCTCCAAAATTATACAAATATAACTGAGAGCAGTGTCAGATCCACTGGCGCTGCTCAAACAGGGCTCCACCCTATTACTCTGGTTGGCTTGTGTGAAGATTACTTGATCATGCATTAGATTGTAGGACAGGGTCTACACTGACAGTGAAGATCAAAATTTTTTTTTCTTTCTTTCTTTCTTTAGGAATTGGAAGCATATGTTGATTATTCAGATACAGAGAATGAATACAGAAGGGAAGATTTTTACTGCTTTTCCCAGGAAGAAAGAGAGAGGCAAGAACGAGAGAGACAGGAATCTAAGAGGGTGTTACAAGAATTGAAATCTGTACTGGGATTTAAAGCTTCAGAAATAGAAAGACAGAAATGGAAACAGCTGCTATTCAGTGACCATGGTAAGCATTGCTTTTGAAAATTAATTCCTTTCTAAGAAAGGGTAGGTGTCTGTTTGCCATCAACTTCTGACTATGTTAGAATTCAGACAGTGCTTATCCATAGTAGTGTCTTTGATAGAGCTATGTGGCCTTAGTTTGCTATTCCATCTCTTTCTATTACTTGTAGCAATCATTTTACTATATATTGAAAAGAACTCGGAGAAATGGGAATTTGGCTCTAAAGAAAATACTGAGCTAAAATAGTAAACACACAAAATATGAAGACAGCATAAAGAGAACTGTTAGGCTATAAACCGTGCAAACTGAACTGACTTTCTTTCATGGCTTTCCAATAAATACGAATTTTAATTAGGGTGCATAAATAAATTACTTCTCAGACTTTAAAGAAACCATCAGAAATTATCGCAGACTTACAAAAATATATAGGTTAAAGTGAAGAGCTAGACTTTGAAATATTAAAGGCTCATAAAAGAGTAAGACTGGCTTTTGTTTCCATGAGAGAGTGAGTATACAGAATATGTTTTAAAAAAAAAACCAACAAACTAACAAGAAGAGTTCTTCCAAACTAGCCTTTACTAACTCTGAGGACTGCTGCGTAGCTCCATCCACTTGCACTTGAAGGCAGGAATATGAAAGTTTCTCTTACCTCAACAAGACAGTCTGTCTCTGTTCCAGCAATAACACTGGATACAACTTGATTCCTTTCACTGCTTGAGCTGTTTGATTTATTATCTTTAAAACTGGCGGTAGTTTGTCTTTTCCTTTTTCACTTCTTTTTCCCATTTTCATTCCTCCCCCTTAAAGACAGGCTAGGAAAAGCCCTCTAAAAAAATTCATGTTGTATATTATGACAAACAACCCTCAAGTCTGGCAACATATCCAAGGATTCTGCCTCTGCCAGCGCCTACCAGAAAAAAAGACCATGGATTGTGTCTTTCAATAATTCAGTGGAAACAGACAGTAAAGACCATACCTATTTATGAGACTGTTTCTTTTGACATCAAACTCACGAAAATACCTGTTCTTCACAACTTTCTTCTTTACGTCCATTTAGCTACAACTATGGTAAAAGAAATCAGTTGGCCATTGGTATTGACTTCTCTTCTAGTTGAGTTAAAAAAAAATAAGACATGAGATTGCATCAGTCTGCTCAAGTGTAGGATTTCTGTATTATCCTTCTGGTGTTAGATGCGACACCACACAACTCTTCACATAAATCTCTTCAAGTCTTCCTTTCCTCCCTGTTGAAGGGAGAAGGAAGGAATCCTACCTCCAGTTCAAGTCTTGACAGATCTAGTGACTGCTGCAGAAAGAGTTCTTGTCAGGAGAGCTTGAATAGGATATTTCCTTATCTAGGTTAGCAGCTAATACCTCTCCACATCAGTATATCCTCAGACCGTTTGTGGCCATAGCTGGAAAGAGTCAGCTGACTCCTGTAATCTTCAGTAACTGTTCACCTGAAAGCCTTTGTGGCTCATGTTGGTTCCTTTCCTTTCCATGTATAGATATGACATTGTTTTAGGATTAGAGATTAGGTGGAGAGGGAGGAAAGTGTGATTTCCTCCAGCTGCCTAGGACTAATCATTGATTACTTCCGTCCTGTACAAAACTGGAAAACATGAGGGCGGTTCATGAAAGTAATTAATATTGTCTCCTTTGGCTTGGAGACTGCGTGTGTCTAATCTGAAAGACTGATATGGACAGCAGACATAACATTTTCTACTGTTTTTTAAGGAATTTCTTCATTGTTTCTTCAAAGGAAACACAAGTCAGTTAAATATGACATAATGGACCCTGCCATATTATTGCTGCAGACTTTAGTTTATCCATACACACAAGTCATTCCTTAAAAAAGCATTTTTGTGAGCTGTGCTTTCCACATTTGTGGCTTGCTTTATCTTGAAGATTTAAACCCAGAAAGGTTCATATTCTTGTCTCCATTGGCCCAAGCCAATGGATGGCTGTGATATCACACTTTTCCACAGCCCTTTTAAATCTTGCTTTTACAGGATGGTCATAATCCAGAAATCCTGTGTTCTCCTAACTTGTGGTTATTGTGAATAAAGATCCTGAAATATTCAAAGGCTTTAATCTGTTAGTGAAGGCATGCAGCAAGCCATTCTGATTTGTTAGAGTTTTTGGTTCATTGAAGGAGGGGCTGGCGAGGGTTTCCACATAAAAGAGGTCAGCTCCAAACAAGTTGATATGTCTAAAGAACACAGCATGGAGGCGACTGGAGATGATAGGTTGGATTCCAGAACAAAAACATCATCTTAGCAGAGCACCAGACTAAAGCAAATTTGCCCAGGCCCAGCATCATGGTAATACTGCTTACAGTAGGTAACTTGTGGGAGTGTAGGTGAGCTTATATTTTTGTTCCTTTGGCATCCTGTTGAGCCAGTAAAATGGAACTGCTTTTGAAGAGGTCTGTGAAGTTGTTAGTGGCTCCATTTTCATTTGTCAAACATTGTAAAACAACTTTGTTCTGGTGCAAAATCAATTCTAGCCTTTCCCCTAACCTCTCCCCCCAAAAAAGTTCATTCTGTCAGTGGTTGCATCGTACCAGCTGTTTCCCCTTCTCCCACCTTGTCCATACAACAGTTCTTAAACAGCTGTTTCTCAGATTTGGAAAGCTACACTCATTCCACTTGCTTACTAACTAATCAACTCAGCAAATTGGCCAGCTACCACTCTGAAGTACCTATTTATTTTTCAAGAAATTTTGGCTTTGGAAGTATTCTTTGCAGGAAGTAGGCAACAAGTTTGCTCCCAGGTGATAAGATTACTCTGCATATTCCTGCCTTTTCAAGCAAATGGGCAGAAATAAGCAGCAGCATGTTTTTTACAAGATGGGGAAAGAACTACCCCATTAACAATTGAGATGAGTCTGGTGCAGTGCTCCTTTGGAATATAAGGTTTTAAAACAAACAATACAGTACAAATTCGAAGCCACAGTGTGCTAATGACAATAATTATCAATGTGACAACCATAATGATGCGCCTGCCTTCAGCTAGCTAAAGTAAATATTACTGAAATAGGATGCGATGGAAAAATCCTAATACCGTAAATTTTGTTTCCCGTGAAAAGTTTGTGTATTTCCCAGAGTTATTTTCATCTCTGCTTACAGGGGTAAAGTCAGAATGGAATTAGAAAGGGAAATGCCACTTGGGAATCTGCTGTTGCCGCTCTCATTTATGTTCGTGCTGCTACTGTAATGGAGCTACTGCAGTTTAGGGAATCTGTTACTTGGAAATGGACATTATATCGTTTTCTTAAAAAGAAAGACGTCTGTTCTTCAAGAAGTGATTGTACCGAGTTATACTAACCCTTAACACTGGGAGGAGAGACTTCCTGGCAAGCATCCCGTTGCTGGCAATGGGACTCGCTACTGCTACTAACTTCGAGAGAGGCTAAATTAAACCACACTTTATTGTGAGGACACCTTACCTGACTGTATGAATACGTGTTGTATTTATATGTTGTGATGTATGAGATCAGATATTGCATATAAGGACTTTTTCGTGTACCAGCTGTCTTTATTGGATTAGACAAACTTGTTTAAAACAAAGACAGTTCAAATCTGTATACAGTGCAGTAGTTCTACTTGTTTTTTACTTTAATATTGAGTGCATCATCTGTGTTTGATGCCGGTTTTAAAAATTATGAATTTCGTGCTCTCTTTTTCCGTCACAAACTTTACGGAGTAGTTCCAACAAGTAGCTATCACATTTTATTTCAGCTTTGTGGTTAGAAAACAGTGTTTTATTTTGAATTTTCTTTGATTGTGTTTTTTGTTACTGTTGGTTTGATTTTATTTTTTAATCCATTTTGACCTCTACAGTCTTGCATCTTTTCAAACACAAGTAAATTATTTACATATAGCAGCTTGCTTTTAGTTATCATTTCATTTTTGTCCCCCTTTTTAAGCTGCAGTGAAACCCTTGTCTCCTGTAGAACCGCTGAAGCTACTAAATAATTTGGAATCACATATGAATTCAGATACAGAAAAGCAGGACTGCAGCCAAAGTTGTGATAAATCTGAAGAAAAAGACTCTAATCCGAAAGTGAATGCTGCTGATAAAAGCAGGACAGAATATTTGTATGAAGATCCTGAGATGGAGGAAAACAAAGACAGTGCTACTGATGAAGGTATTTCTACAGGGGCTGAAGAAAGAATGTGTTATCAGCATGAAGGGGAAGTTGAAGAACTCAAGCCGAGCAATATGGATGGGGTAGAGGTTTCACAGCCTCCCTCTAAGGATGCATTACATTCAAAAATCAAGCATAGGCTGGCCCAGCTCCACATATCAACAGATTTAAACTTCACATCTGGTCTGGCTGCACAAGTTGCTGCCAGGTCTTTCACTTTTACTACAATGCAAGAAGAGACTTTTGGAGATGAGGAGGAGGAAGAGGAGGAGCAGGAGGAAGAAGAGAAGACACAGAAGCATGAAGACCTTGTGGAGGACTGTGAGAATGAAGATAGAGGCTCTGAAAGTGAAGGAAAAGTATAAGTCTGAGCTGAACTTTGTTAAAACAACAGCAGGCAATTTGATGCAAAAAAACTAAGGTGGGGGTTTGAAGATGAAAATACTGGGTGGAAAAAAAGGAGACCTAAATATAAGACATCTTTTTCCCTAAGTCTGATACACTAAATAGGACTTCTAAGTATATTGAAAATTTGCAGGTAAGAGAAGTTTAGGCTGCATCCAAGACATCGTTGGCTGTTGCCTTTTTAAGATCCTAGTGGTGGGTTTTGGAATTTACCCTTGTGTTTTCTGTTTTATTTATTTATATTATAATGTATTGTGTTTGTTGGTTTTTTTTTTTTCTAAAAAGAAGGAAAAAAAAAAGTCTTGAATTACAATAGACTCCGTTTTTTTGCTCTCTGATTCTGTTGTCATGGTATCAATGTTTGTTCCAACAAAAAAGCCAGGACATTTCTTTTGGAAGAACCTGAACTGTTCCCTGTGATCTTCCCCCACCACTTTTGTTTCACTTCTTGTGTCTGCAGTGTGTTGGCTAAGCCACCGTAGGCATTTGTGGTTCTGTGGCTAGTGATGTGGCTCCCACCCAAAATGTAGAATTTTAAATAAAAACTTGAAAGAGCTAGTATTTGATGTGTCCTGGGGTATGGGGCTGAAATAGTATAAAGTTAGTCATGCTTCATATTAAGGTTTATTTAGAATTTTATGAAGGGTTAATAAATGATTTCTAGATGTTGTAATTCATGTTAGAGAAATGTGTAGCATATGTTAGGGAGGGTTATAAGCACATCAGTAGAAAGTACTATAGACAGCTAGAAGCTATCTGTTGGATTGATAATAGATGAGAAGCAAATACCTATTTATTAAAACAGCTATTAATTATTTGTTAACCTTTTGTAAATTGAACCTTACTATAATTGTTTGATTTGATATAATGATTGATTGTACGGTTTTGTTTATGTCCTGAAGTAATTTTCTTAAAGCAAAATTATCTGAGTGCTTAACAACATACAGTATTTTGTTTAAACAGCATACTTGCTTTTCCCTAATGTTCTTTCATTTTTCTGTAGATCACACCTATAACCTGTGTGATTAAGAATCCATGAGAGAACAAGAATTGTGTATTTTCTAAGGGGTATCTTGTAACTGAGTTGACACCGAAGTCTGGATGTTTGGTATGAGGTTATGTGGGTTGGTTTTCTCTCTGTGGTGGTGTTGTGAGGAGCAGCAAACAGATGCTCAGCTCACGGAGGAGCTGGTTAATGGTTTCACTGCCTTCTCTTCCTTTTACCTTCTGACTCAAAATGAAGCAAAGGTCTCATATCTCTGATGGCAAAACAGCTGCCTCTTTGTATGGAATACTCTACTTGGACCTGGATACATTTCCAGTCACAAAACACCTTATCAGTTACTTAGGGTGTTTATTGCCTCTTCCTGATTCTATAGAATACAGGGTTTTTTAGGTGCAAGTGGTTCAGAGCAATGCCTTTCCTAGGATGCTGTTGTGGGAAGTGGGGAAGCTAACAAAGGTCGGCAGGTTAGGGTGGAACTCTTGACCATATGTCAGAAGACAAGTGCTTTCTTTCAACCTCCCTCTCTTCTATTAGTGATTTTGTATGAACGCTGCTAAATATGTGGATTTTTTCATAGACCGTAAAGAGGTAAATATCAGTTGATAGAGAAGGGAGTATATGACTTACACTGTTCTTTCACAATATCATGCCTGTCTTCTCCCTCAGACACAGATTTGGGGAAGAGAATGTTCTGCCATTCTTCATTAACCAGTAATACTGTGTTCTGTGCCCTTAATTCTGTGTAAGTGACTGGAAGCTGAATGGATGATGTCTTGGGGAACTTGTAAAAGAAAAAAAAAAAGGTGCTTCTCATAGTGTATTCAGAAGCTAAGCCTCCTCTTAGTGGTAGAGTATATTCTTCTGTAAACTGTAAAGGTTAGACTAAGATGATGAAACACTTTTATTTTCTCTGTGGTAAGCAATTTTTTTTATCAAGTCTAGAACAACTGCTTTGGATAAACTGTGCTTGAAGCATTGTCCATGCTTCTGAAAAAGAAGTCTTCCTCATCCTTGACTTGAGATCCTTGAGTTCATGAAGTGCCCAGATATTTTTTGTTCCTAGCTAATTGTTCTGACTGCCAAAATGTATGTTCCATTAATATTTTCCCATTAACTCATCCACCAGTATCTCATGATCTGATGTTGTGTATCCCAGAAATGAGACTCCTGAACTTTTCCCATGGGATCCAAATCTTAGTTTACAATGTGTATAGCTATGATACCAACCTGGAAAAATGATCAGATTTAGGATACAAATTATCACTGTCCTCACAGTTTTGGATGAAGTCAGTAATAGCCCAAGTGCTTTGCATTGCTACTAAAATAGGTTTCAGATCTCATATTTATAAAACTTCCTAGCTCTTTATTCCTTTGCTGCAGTCCTTAGCAAAAGACCTGCAGAATCTACTTTGGTGGCTCACCTGGGACCTGGTTTTATAATACGCTGGTCTTGGTGATGAAATTGGTCTAAGAAACCCCATCCATCATGAGTTGTTCATTTTCACCCATCAGCTGGGTCAACACAGGGTTTTGTGGCCATCTTATAAACCAGCTCGTGAGTCCGCTTGGGTCAAAAATCCACCCTTTTTAGGGGTTACTTTTCACCGTTCTTGTTGCAGTGATGCAGTTTACACCATTTACCTCCAAATAGCTGTATCAGCACATACTGTGTTGCTGGTGTGAGACTCGGGATTGCTCACATTTACATTGTTGGCAAAGATAGCATAGTGTGAACTTACAGCCTTGACATTAGACATGGGTATGATCAAAGGATGACTTTTGGGAGCAAGTTCCGATCCTACTTTGAACAAATCGATTTTCTACAAGCAATTTAACTGATTTCCCTGGTCTTGCTTAATGCAGTCTTAGAAGCTGCGCATATGAACACCTGGGCTCACTTGCTTTCTCTGCCTCTCATCACATCTATATATAACAGCCATCAGGTCATTTATTTTGATTTATTTCATATTATTCCTGCAGAAAAATATGGCCAAAAGTGCACAACACACAAAGCATGGCTTCCCTTAATTTGATAACCAGGTTCCATCTACATATAGTCTGTTAAATCCAGATTTCCTCACAGTTACGTCATTTGAAAGGACTGCGTGTACATGCTGTAGATTCCTTCAAGAACCTGACAGATTTCTTGGCAATCATAATTTATTGTTGCATTTAAAATAATATATATGAACACACTGAAGTGTGCATTAGCGCTAAAGAGTTGCGTTAACATATTGAGCATGTGAAGGTCTCAGTGCTGTCCTGTGTTCTTTGGCTCATTACCCTTGATAGGGACTTCTGTGAAAACAGAACATTTACTTCTTAGAGCTTTGTAGCTTTTCGAAACGTGTTAATCAGGAAACCCATACTAAATAACGGGTTGTGCCAAAGGATATCAGCAGCCAAAAATCTTTGCGGAGAGCAGAGCTAACAATAAATGCATTTTCCCTATTCCATTTCCAATTAGCAGCTCTATGAAGTTGTAAAGAAGCAAGTAATTATATAGGGTTAAATAGTTTCTTCTCCTCCTGTCCTACCTGGAAGGCACTCCAAAGACAATATTTGCTTCTTAGGCTGGATTGCAATCTAGCACTCCATCTTTTACGTCACTTAACTTTACAGCTAAAGATCCAGCTAAAGGCTTAAACGGGTGCAAAGATCTGTGATAAGAAGATCACTCGTCCCTTTTTCTAAGTGTATGTCTTCATGACAGAAATGAAACAGTGATGTAATGGAAGCAAATTCTGAGAATTACAGATAATCGAGCATCTTTCAAATGGAGTCAAATGTGCCTGTCTCAACTATAAGCAAGATTCACAAATGTGAAGGCTTCTGCTGTTGGTTGCAGTAATGAGACAGTTTTACTCCCGACAGAGGATCACTAGACATCACTGAATCTTGCACTTAGTCTTCTAAATACAAGGTGGAATCTGGTAGCGCAGCCAGCGTTACTGAGGTTTCAGACTTTGTCCTGAGCACACCTATCTGTATGTGACCTGACTGTTTACAGTATTGGAAATTTTATGTGTATCTGAAGTGCAGAATTTGCAACTGTCTCATTAATTTCTATGGTAGTAAAAAAACATCTAAATGATGGACTGTGTAGAGTTGTTGGCCCACACTGAACTTTGTAATCTTGCAGTCTTATCCTTTTTTTTTTTCTTTTTTTTTTTTTTTTTAACAGAAGCAAGGGGTCAAGTCTGCTAAACTGTCCTTGTTCTTTAAAGTATTTAGTGAAGGGCTGCTGTTGCTCTGCAAGTGGCTTGTTCCGAGGGCTAAGTACTCTTCAGAATTAACAGTTTTTCCTACTGTCTCATCTGAAAAAGCAGGCAGAGTGTGAGAAAGGCACTTGGTCAGTGTAAAGGGTCAGGTTACTCTGGGATCTTGTCTGTGACAGGGACCGATAGCAGATGCTGAGGGAAGAGTATGGAAAAAGGGAGATCGTGTAGGGATGTTTCCCCAGACTACTCCCCAACAGTCTGCGGTTGAGGGACTTCTTGAGCCAGTGGTGGTGGCTGCCAGCTTAACAGATCCCAATGGAATTCTCTTCCATAAATTTGTTCAGTCTCATGTTTGGTCAATTATTACTAGTCCCAATGCCAGTATGCGCTCATCTTTATTACAGTCTTCTACAAACAAGAAGATTTGTCAATAATGTTTTTAATTTTCTTTTTTAAACTGAGCAAGCCCACTTCTCTCAGCCCTCCCGCAGAGGTCATGTTTTCCACCTTTTGGTTGCTTTCCTTAGAAATCTGTCCCGTTTTTGAAGTATAATGACCCAAGTGTGGTGCAGTACTCCAGACATAACCTCAGCAGTGCTGAGTATGGAGTAATAATCACCTCCCATAAAACACTGAATCATTCAAATATATTTGAGTCCATACAGGGAAAAAATCTTTTCATATCTTTTACCCTAGCTTTTAGGATGACAAACGAAAATATTTGGTCTAATGGAGGAGAAATATTTATTCACTGTCAGCAGGATTTGGCTGGATAATGTTTTTCTTTGCTAACAAAACAAAAAGTTGTTAAATCAAAATGATCTTCCAACAGCTGCCACCTGGTCTAACACAAACTAAAGATGCCAAACAACACTTGTTTAAATTTCAGCTTGACTTTTCAGGGCTGTTCTGTGCTCTGATGAATAAGCATGTATCACAAAATATATTATCACACACGAAACATGGCAGTGGATATATGGATATCAGAGATCAAACTGAAGGCTTCTGTGACTAATTCTAAAAATGCTTGGAGGTATGCGTTATTCATATTCTCATGCTATTTAATTCCCTCATGTATATGTTTTTATTTTACCACCTTGAATTTTAAACGCCAAAAAATACACTTTGATTTATTTGACTTGGAAATTCGTGCAGTAATCAGATAAGTGGTGACGGTACTGTAACTACGGTAATAATGTCATAGGTAGGGGTGGAATCTGCCTACCATGAACTGCGCTTTGTAGACGGATACAGCAATATAGTTTTAGCTACAGATCAGTATGTAACTGTTCTCGATATTCTGCCTCACCTTTCACACTGCCGTCTCTTAAGGTATTGGCAGGTTTGTCAGAATAAAACTTGACTCAACAGCTTGAATGCTCTGTTAGCCCATGTTACACTTTCTGAGTTGAACATAGGATTCTGAAGAAGTGACTGTAATTTAGCAGACAAGGAAAAAGAGTTTGTTTCTCTGTTACAAAGTGGCTTATTTTAAAAGGGTTGAATAGGACCAAAACTTGAATACTTTCACGCGATCAGCATATTTTCACCTTTATACCTTTTCAGCTTTAAATCTTAAAGGCCTCACGGACAGCCTGCTTTAGGGGATGCAGTTCTATAGTAGCTTACACCAATCCAGGTCCGGGCTGCCACGGCCCTGCCGTGGCCATGCAATCTCAGTCCCTCCTTTAGGCTGGCTTTTGTAACCACTCAGTGATTTAGGACATGGATCTGGCTGAAAATGCACCACTGCTTTAACTTTCAGCTGGCTCCCTCAACTGATTCGTCGTGTGGTTGAAAGAGCACTGGTAGCATCTCAGGGGAGCAGGAGGGAATACATACCTGGGTGATGAGGAGGAATGCCATAGCTCAAATTGAAATCAGTTTGAATTAATGTTTACATGCTGTGAGTTACATCATTAGTGTCTGTACTGAAGTGGGATAAACTCAACTCCACATGTTGCTTCCTTCACCTCCATATTTTCTGTTGATTGAGGGTGGTGCCACTCGTTATTTTCCTCACTCATTTTGACTCCATTTTTTTTGTCCTTCAGGCTTAGGCTGCCCAAGACCTGTTGTGTCTTGTTCCACAGAGTCTCTAAGAACTGTTTATTATACTGCCAGTAAAACTGAAATGATCAGGCGTGGTTTTTTCTGCTTTCTGTTTTCACCCTTCTGCTCCCTCTGACACCCATGGTCCTCTCCCTTTACTACCACACCTAAGAGGTTCAGATTTTAAAATAATACACAAATTCTTTTTGTGTGTGTTTGTAACACAGCTTGATTCTTCTGTATCTTCAGCACTGGAATGACTAGATCTAGAAATGTATACTGACTTTCCCACTTGACTTGAGAACTGAAACAGAAGGCGGACACCATAATGGGGAGTACTACAGTCAAAACAGAAATAATAATGTATAGCAACTCAAATGTATACCACACTTTTGGTGTATATTGGCTTTTATAAGTAATTCTGGCTTACTGAAAAACACCAGTTGTGTTTTAGAAGTAACTTCAATTCTAGTACAAGGTCCCAAAATAAGTGTCATTAGTTGGCTTGATTTGTGCTCAAATCTTAATATTTAACGACTGCTTCCTGACCTTCTCCAGCTGCATGGACAAGAACTGAAAATAATCTCAAATTTCCAAATAGACAGTGACCAATGCTTTCCGTTACTTTGTGCTATTAAAAAGAGGTCCATTCCTAAATAAACAAAAAGAGAAAAGTCAGTGCTTAATATCTTCAGTAGTCATTACTAACAGAGAATCATGAGTTTGATCTCAATAGAAGCACCATAAATGAGGGCTGTTTATAATGTTTGATACCTGTGTTTCTAAAATAATAATAATAACAACGACAACAAAAGGCTTTAACTGTATCATGGGATAAAAGCCAGAAATCTATGAAGTGTCCTCCAGATCTTTCATCCAAAGCCACAGCTGGTCAAATTTAAACAAGTTCATGCTGTCTGTTCCTATGCTGCTCAGCATGATGATGTACTCAAAATTTTTAATGTCCTAACGTGAGCGTTCACAGTCAGTCTGCATGCACCTGTGTGCTTGAGGTCTACAGAGCTTGTAGAGATCGTGGAACAGTGCTGAGTGAAACCTATACAGGAGCAGGATGCCTCAAAAGCATTTGGGGTTTATTGTCTCTGTCCTGCTCTGTTGCAGCATCCACGCCATATGCCAGTGCAATCCCACTCATAAAACTTTTTCCTTCTCAGCTTTCCTCTTCATAGACCATATAAACCAATTGTGGAGGGGTTTTTGTTTGTTTGTTTGTTTCTCGCCTAGGTTACTATCCTATAATGCACCAGGCAGTATATTTCCAACAGAAGCTTAAACATTAGCGGCCACACTGCAAAACACGGGACCTGGGCACACAAGGACTGGAGAAGCTCTTCTGGTCTGCCCACTTCTGGGAAGGGTTGTACTGAGGTGATTGACTACGGAGGTGCTGAGCTAGGCTCAATGACTCTGCAGGTGCCTTTCAAAGCTCCAGTTTTCGCTAGGTCCGTTCTTTCCTCCAGTGGTCTCTCTCTTCCCTCTTAGCCTTCAGCTCTTCTCCAGCATTCTGCTGCCAGCTCTTTAGGAACTTGGCTACGTTTTCCCTTCATTTCTGTACCCGTTGTCTAAACTTTATGAAATGGTAGGTTACAGCGAACCCACACCAAGGCGCTGCTGCACATTCCCAGTCAAAAACTTGCAAACAAAAGGATTCTTAGTGCTGGTAACTTGTCTGTCCTGACTTTCCTTCCAGGGAGCTTTGACCTCCATTTCAGCCTGGTCCTCCTATTCCTTCCTGGACTTCAGAACATTCACTTCAGAAATCTCCCTCCTTAATGATCATAAGATGGTAATGTCTCCCCAGCAAGACTGATCCTTGAACACACGTTCTTCATTACGTGAGCTTTACTGGTTCTTTCCAACAGGAGGGTGGCACAGTTATGGCTGAGTCTGCGTTCTCCTAAATAAGCTTACTTCTTCCTGCAGTAGGGGCTGAAAACATGTTCTCCAGCTGCTATGCCAATGTGCTTTGGCTCCACAGCTGCCTAGCCTTGAGCTCTGGAAGCTCTGGGATCTAGCAGTTGTACTTAAACCTTTCCCACTGTCAAAAGAGGATGTTTTCAGAACAGAATTACTACCAAATCTCCCCTGAATTGAACAATTTTGCATTTTTATTGAGCAGCATTAATGGATTGTTTCTTAACTTAATTTGAGGGGTTTGTGTGAGGGTTGTTATATATATATATATATATATATATATATATACACACGCACACACACACTTCACATTGTACATGTGCGTTGCCCGTTATCACATTGAAAGGCTTGTCTAGCAAAGAGGTTGTATTTTTCCCATATCAAACTTTCCAGTTACTTACTCAGAAGGTAAAAACTTAATTCTTGCTATCTAATGGGAAAAGAACTGAATTCTGTTCTACCAAACAGGCTGTGTGGAGGTATTTAAAATGTACACTGATTTTTACACCCTTAATTAGAAAAGCTATTTAACCTTGTTTTCTCTTATCAAGGCTTTGCACCAGAGCTGCTGTGAGTGCCTGTGTGCCCATCTGCCCTGTCTTAAACACAGAAACAAAT
This sequence comes from Nipponia nippon, assembly GCF_047370975.1. Lineage (NCBI taxonomy): Eukaryota > Metazoa > Chordata > Aves > Pelecaniformes > Threskiornithidae > Nipponia > Nipponia nippon. The sequence goes on from NW_028262347.1 coordinate 51,446,597, forward strand.
ACATGTTCCTCAACATTTCCTGCCTGCTAAGTCCTCGGCTTAGCGTTTCCCAAAACAGGGCCTAAGGGCAGCGTAGATTGCCAAGGAAACCACAGGGAAGGGAAAGAAAAGAATCTCGATAAGCCGTTGTTTAATTGGTTAATAAATGAGAGCTAAAATATAAGAGGAAATGTTTAAAAGAACTGCAGCAAGACACTTCTGGCAGGGCTACAGAGGGAAATAACGTGTGATAGACTCAGAAGTCTGCAGACATTAGGAAGGATCCACAATTCCTTTTCAGTGTGAAGTGGAGACAGGAAACGTTCACCAGACTGGTAGTCTTCAGCAGCTCTTAAAAAAACCTCTATTTTATCTGCATTTTGTTTCCACAGAAAGACTCAGTCCTGCTGTGCTGGTGTATCAAGCTGTATGTAAATCAATCTCCATATCTCTTCCTTTAAACTCTGAGCGATGTCGGCCTCTTTCCTTCGACTGCGCTGAAAACCCATGTGGTTTCACTCCACTGGGAGCCTCTTCTGCACCTACCCTGCCAGTTGCTGACGCTGCTTTAAACACAGTTGATTAGATCGGCCTCAGGCAGGTTTAGATCAGCAGGTCTTCAAAGCAGGTATGAAGCCTGGTGGCTGGCTATGTTAAGGCTCCGAGAACTAAAGTTCTGGGTTGGGCGTAGGCAGTAGCAGGAAGGCATTCCTGGGTTCTGCCCTTTCTTTGTGATGGGGTTTCTTGCCTGTGATATTTTCCCAAACCCTTTTGTTTCTCTTTTTTCTTACTTTCCCACTTCACCTCCTTCCTTTTTGCCATGGATATGAATCAGGACCTAAAGTCTTTTTTACATATTTGATGATATGTATCACCAGGATTATTTTTAAGCCATTTTTTGAAGTCTTTGTCAGGGTTTCCCCAGTTTCAGAAGTAGTTTTCTCAATTGTAATGCTAATCACTTTCAAAGCCTTTTTGGTTGCTATTATTTCTTCAGCATCCGTAGTAAAATTCTGCCTCGCTACTGCATGCATCGCTTTTTCTCCTTATCCTGTATCCCTGACAGCTGCCTAGGTGGTGTGGACGTGGCTTATCCATCCTTCAATTAGTAAAGATTGAATGGAATAGGGAATGCTTTTACAGGGACGCATAAATGCTATATCAGCACTTTGTTTCATCTTTTATACAGAAGTTTATTTATAATTCCTCTTTCATCCTGAAAATGAAATTAATTTTAAGCAATCCTGGCAATAGTTAGCTTCTGCAGTATATTGTGCTGGCTCCTTAGTACAAGCACTTTAGTAATGAACACTGATTACTCTTGTCTAAATAAGTGATTGAGGAAAGAATGTTTTTCTGTGTGTCATATGCTTCCAGTTGCACCTTTCAGAGACGTCTATGCTGTGCAACCATGTGGCAACTCTTAGCAAAATCCCTTTTAGCATCACATAAGTGGCTAGGTAGGTGGGGCTTTAGGAAAAGGATAATGTGTCAGTTGAGAAGACTGGTAGCAGGTAGATCTTTAACCTAGGAACCGGGCTTAGGTGCTCTGCAAGAGATGTCTTCTACTTGCCTAGCTGTGTGACTCATAAGAAACAGGCTTTCTCTATAGGCTTCGAAAGTGCCAAAATAGTGGCAACAGTACAGACTGGCTCCTGTTATCTGAAGCTTTGTGGCTCCCTCATAATGCTTAGACTTCATTATCAGAACAAAGGCTGTCTTCTGCTGATGGTAGGAGCTGTGGCTGCTGCACACCTCTTCCTGTAAACTTTCCCTGTACTGGTTTTAAGGTTAATGGCTGTTGACCGCTCTTCTCACCTAGGTATGACTCATGCTCACCTAATTCATATCCCCAGGAAGGAAAGCCTAGAGATGACTGGGGAAGAGGGGAAATAATTTGATCTTGAAAGGCAAGGGGAAACTTGGTGAGGCAGGAGTATTTATTCTTGCAGTACAAAAGGTCTTGCTTATTCTTTGCTATTTCCAGGTTTATTTGTTTGTTTTCATATGGAATACTGAACAGATCCAATTGCTGCTGTTAGAAGGAGAAGCCTGTCTACCAAGAGGGGTCTGTAATGTTTTCCTTTACTTGGAGATTTTTTGAATGATAAATTGCCTGTATGTATTCTTCATAATGTACCATATGCAAATATTCTTCAGGAATTGATAATACCACTTCAGACAGTCAATATTTTCTATGTAAGAACTGTACGTTTCCTATACTGCCAAGAATGTATATATATCTATGAAGACTTAAGATTGTATCTTTTTGAGCAAGCCTCTTTCTTCAACCATCTGAAACTTTCTTCCTGTTTCTCGAGTTCTCTGCTAATTTATGAGACACTTGTGTTATATTGTGTACTTTTTTGTATCAGCTGTATTGCTATATTTCTCCTTTCTCTCATTAAAACCTGTTCTTCTCATCCTTCTACTGTGCTGCTTCATGTTGGAAATACTCGCACCGTATCAGGTAACCTGGTCTGGTGTAGCGGGTCTGGCTGAGACGGAGGCAGACCGGTCCTACAAAGCCAGTCATCCAGACTTCTTTTACGTTGTTCCACTGATCCCCACATGTAATCAGTTTTACTGTATTAAGCTTCCCTACGGCTATTTTGCAGCATAGTCCCTACTTTTATAAGATAGTGAAGAAGAAACCTAGAATGGGATACCCATGGTATAAACAAATGGACAAGACACAAAAAATGTACTGAGAGATGAAGTCTGTAAGTCTCATGGATGGTTGTTTCTGCTGACATATGCTAAGAAATCTGTGGTCTTCCTGAGTGAAGCAAGTTTTGAGGAGAGATTTGGAAGAGGAATCTAAGGGCACTTTTTTTCCTAGAAATGCGGCCTTCAACTTAAGTCAGTCAGTTTTCTCTGCTGTCTCCATGCTTAATTCATCTTCCAGGTAAATGAAGAGGGAAAAATGAATCCAGGGTAGGACCTGTTTGCTTACTTTCATTAGAGAAACAGCTGATTTACAAACAAGAAAACGCTGTCTCCCAGGAAATCACTCCATGAACAGAAAGAGAAATTACAGTGCTGCTTTTATCCTCCCAGCGAAAAGCAAGATTTTCAGTGTTTCACTGATGCTAATCCCCATTTAGCAGTGCAGGATCTTCCTTGACCTACAGCTGTACCCTGAATACTATCTGTTCCACAGCATGGTATGCAGGAGGAAAGAGTTCAAAGGTCCCTTACAGTGGACCCAAGGTGTTGAAATAAAGTGAACAGAACATGCACATGCACCTATGTGTTAACTATTTGGCAATTTTTGAGGTTGGGAGATCAGCTGGCAAGAGGGAAAATAGCAGCAGCATCCGCTATTGGAGAACCTACTGTTTCATCTGTAATTAGACACTGACTTAAGGATGAAATTAATCACATCTTTAGCACCACCTGAATAATTACAGTAGTGTATATGGAAATAGTTATGTCACCTAGCCTTCGTTTTCTCTCAAACTCTTCATCACCCTCTCCTTCATTAAGACTGGTTTTTGTGCCCCCAGCTGCACCTGCCCATGTGCTCACAGCCTGTGCATGAAGGAACCCTCTGGAATGTCCTGGTAGTAGCATTTCAGGATTTCTTGCCATGGTGCTGTGATAGCAAGGAGCAGAAACACACATGTAGAATACCCATGCTGGCTCTGACCACATGTGACATCGGTTACACTTAGATTTATGTTGGGCAAATGCCCGTCTGTGCGACTGCATACATTTTCTTCTAAAGTTGCATTTAGGGATGATGCCACAGTGGGAAACAGGAAAATTCTGGTGTAGAGAAGAACCAGCACAGGGAATTCCACAGGCCAGTGCAGCCTTTCCAGTTACTCAGAGAAGCATTTGGAAAAACATCCAGCCTAAAGCTAATCTGTCCTGACTGCAATCAAGAAAGCCTGCCACTGACTTGGAGGGAAAGCACGGTAGGCCAGTAATCAATGCGTTTGAAAATGCTACTGTTAATTACCTGTCATATTTAATCCCTGACTTCTCTACTACTCCAGTAATTGTTTTGTGTACACATGTGAAGTGACAAGTTTCCATCAGAGAAGAATGGACGACAACTATAATATGTGCTGTTTTCTGCTGCTGTTCAATATAAATGAAATACATTGTTTTGTTAAGCTAAAATGAAATACAAGAAAGGAACAGACTTTCCGTGACCTGTCAAAGCTAGCTAAAAGCAGCTCAGCAAAAGACTGCATGTTCATTTTGGGCTATATCCTGTGTTCTTCTTTGCTGTCACTGCTGTCAACTGCTTCTCAGCTATTAACAGTAGTTTAATAGACCATCATCATCACACCCTGCAAGATGTGTTGGTTAAATAAGTAGTGTACTGCAGTGGCCTTTGCATTCATACCAGGCACTCTGAAGTTCCCGTTTGATTACTGGTTTGCAGCACCACTAAATTAAAAATACTGATATGGTTCCCAAAAACTGTGTCATAAATACATTGCCAAAGTTGCAATTATTTCCCCTTTCTGCCTGTCTCTGCTTTGGAAACTTCTACAAGAGAGCTAACTGTTGCAGTATATGCTTTAGCTCCTGGGAATGCTCCCTCTGTGAGCTGTATGCTCAGTATGCAGCTGTGAAGTATTTGACCCCCTGCTGCTATTTCTCCAGGTTATGCTTCTAAAGCTTCCCTGCAACTACTCATTAAATGAAGCAGCTAGTTGCCAGAAGACACCTGGCTAAAGTAATTGGTCCTTTAATTGCAATTAAATTTTATGGGTGGTGCCAACAAGTAAATATAATAGCCTGTAAAACAAGTAAGTCTTAGTCAGACATGCACAAAAGAAATGGGGGATGTGCCCAGGACCTTCACCTCTGTTTTCCTATATCCTTCTTGCCAGTAACTGCCAGTAAAGATTCTGTAGCTCAGCAGTTAGGGTTAGGCAGTCCTAACTGTTGAATTGGACAGGAGGGAATATACAAGATGGAGAACTTGTAAACACACCAAAAAGGTGGAAATGCTTTGATACTGAGACTGCTGTACTTGCTGCTCTGAGTCACAGCGCTCTATATTTAAGAAACTGAACACAGAAGTCAAAGGTCTCAGCATGAAGTGATTAAAAACCATGATGATGGAAAGTAAAATACCTGAACTTGAAATCACTTGGAAGACAGTGACCCATGCGATAATCACTCCTTGTCTTAGCTATTTGTTTTTGAAGGTCTTTAGTTGACTTGCTGTACCCATTGAAAATATAGTTGGCAAAGAGCAGCTTTCCTTGAATGTACATCTGCCAAAGAAGAGGAGAAAAAAAAAAATGCAGAATTGGCAAGAGCAACCTCTTATTCTAAATTAAGATGATAGGTTGAGAAACAAACAAAGAAGGTTGTTGGGTAGCCTTACAACTTTATTATGGCTTTCACCTTTCATGACTTTGTTATATAAAATATTTTATTTCATTCAAGAAATTAAAAAATAAAACTCATAGTTTTCTATTCCCTCCAGGATGTCAAAACACAGCATACTGGAGTGCATAAAACAACATTTTGCATGCTGCTTCATGGGCTACCAAAACCCACCACCGTCCATCCCAGTAATATTTCAGTTTAGGTATGGCATAATGTGACATATTTGAAGATGAACACAGACAAAGACGTAAGGCATAGGAAAAAACAGCTGTTCGGTTTTTTTCTTTTGCATATGTTAACTAAATATTTTTCTTTTATTTTTTTGTTTTGCTTTTTGCTAAGACGAGTGGAAGTAGGGTATCCTACTTCTGAACTTTTATAAGTAGCAATGAACTTTCCTGTTTGAGTACTGTATCTCATTGGAAACAGTTTTCTAGAGAAGAAAGGTGACCAAGGTCATTTGACAAGTGATTGTAAACCTACAGGCATTAACTAGGCCTGATGTTCAAAGCCATAAGGATTCAAAATGTGGGCAAAATCTGAAACTTCAGCCATTTTCTCTGCCTGGAAAAGTAAACCAGGAGACTAAAGCTAATTCAGAGCCGTTCAGAAGACCCAGAAACATTTTCCAACTCTATTTCCACAGTTTCAAACTTGCTTTTGATTTTTAAGGATATTTCATGTTGTCTCAATCATTTGCATGTTTCCCAAAGCTGCCATTTGTAGATGACTATCTTATCGTGACATCCTCAACAAAACAGGTGAGTTAAAAGCCGAATTCTGTTTTGTGCTAGAACTTAAGACTTCTTAAACAAGTCAGGTTAATGATGCATTTTGTCGTAAGATCTCAGCAACTGAAAGGAGGCAGCCTTCTGGATTTTTAGAGTATTCCTATTGGTTTTGCATCAGTTTGTTGGGTTGGGCCTTTTGGTTTTAATGTCCCCAGACTCAAAATTACCAGAGCGAGTTCAAGAAAAGATAAATACTTTTTCAACATGTTGCAAAGACTGTTCCACACAGATATAACATATGGATGATCTTAGAATTAGGGCTTGAAGAAAAGCCTGTTGAAATATTAGATATAAAAGGAATGAAGGTGAGCCTTATTAGATATAAAAAGAATGAAGGTCAGCCTTTTGTCGGTCAGTAAAGAAACAGCAACATAGCTGGGCCAGATTCTCACTGACATGAAGGCTTGTGTCGTTGTTCTGGCCGTGTAAAGGAGCCTTTGTTTAAGTGAAAATTGGCTTCGTTGAATTTAAAACTATAAGAATCATTTAAGCTGATGTACTATCCCAAGCTGCTTGCGTTCTGGGATGTTCCCAGTGTTACACAATGGGAAACATCTGGCTTATTTCATGGAAGCTCTCAGCATGCAAGACTCCAAGTCAAGACTTTTTGAATACTTCAGGGTAATGTGTATTCAAGTAACAATGGACGTATTCACTGGAAGGAAATCCAGAGGACCACTGAATTGTCTTCAACTTATACTCACACCAATATGTATTCATCTGTAATATAACCAGTAATGAACACGATGCAGAACACTGCCTTTTCTTGTGGGTAATCAAGAGGGAAAAAAAACCATTTTACATCATGCATTTTTCAGTTTTATGGGCAAAAGTTATTATGATAGTGCTGTTTTACTCAACTCCAAAACGTTTTTCTTTCAGTCAAGTAGCTTGTCTCATTACTACGAAAAGCTCTTTTTACCCGGGTGTGAGAGGAGCACTCACAGCAGTGCAGATTTGAAAGCGATGAACAGTTTAATATATGTTACGCTATGACACGGGTCCTTGCTTGAATCCACCGTTGTGAGCAGTGTCAGCATCATAACAAAGGGAATCCTGTAAGCTCTCCTTGGGGTACAGCTTTGAGCGTATGTCAGCAGGGGGATAGGACAGTAACATTTGGCCTCAGCTACTGACTCTCTGGCAACATGTACCCCTTTATGTCTGTGCGTTTTCCCCTGGAGGCAAACTCTTTGCATTCATTTGTTCTGACTTCCGTGACTCTCTCTTGATTTTCCTATTCTCATTTCAGTTTCTTCCTCATACTTTTCTTGTACATATGTTTCTTTCCCTGCTGCTTACTTTTTTTTCCTAATCAATGCCTCATCTTGCTTCCCATAACTGGCCTTACCTCCTCTTCCCTATCGTATTTCTCATTACACAGATCGTTCTGATCTGACGTCCAGTCTCTCACGCTTCTCCTCCATATCTCCCTCCGTTCTGCACGTTCTTTCCTTGCCTATGGTGGGAGCACAGAGAACAAGAGAAGAAACCTCCAGCCACCTACAGCCCAGCTTCCTGCCTCTGCTCCATATGCCAGGAATTTGTGCTTTGGTTTAGTCACCACTCCCTGCTCCCTTCCAGCCTTGGGGTTCCCTGCGCAAATAATCTGAATTAGCTTCCTCTTGCTGCTGCAAGCCCTTACGTGTTGTATTGTCCCATTGAAGTGCCTTTCACTGCCACGTTGACGAGGAAGCAACACGCAACAGCCCTCTCGTGTTGGCTCTGTTTAACCACTGGCATTGTCCTGCTGCCAAAATGTGGTGGGGTGCATACCAGTTTTGTTAGTTCATTTAGAGCTCTGACTCCGTTCCATCGTGGCTAATGATGAAAACTATAACAAGCAGATAGGGAAGGAACTTTTTGCCACTGCAGGATTGCCTACAGAATGCTTTGAAAATAACACTGCTATTCTCTGATACACGTGTTCTGTAATTTTACAAAATGAAGAGGCTGATAGAAGAGGTAGATAAATCTATTCCAGAGATGATCTGATGCATTAATACACAATGCATCGAAACTTTTCTAAGTGAATACAAATGAGAAGGCTGCCTCTGGCAACCACCATTGCTGTCAGAGGAATGTAGCCCTTTCCATTACAATTCACCTGGTTGATTCTGTAGTGTTATGACATGGAGGAATTTCATTATTCCTTCCACCACAAGCAATCGCTTTGTGCCTTCAAGCATAACATTCAAGTATGCTTGAAGCTTTGCTTTGCTTGTATAATGCGTAAATGTCACCAGTCAAAGTTTTCCAGTGTTTTTCAAATTCCTGTCACTCTCAGTATGGTCTTCTGTAGCATGTGACTTTCACAGGTTGGCATTTTATGGCATGAGTAAGAATTTTATCTTCTACAGGGTATCTTTCTGGCTTGGTTCACTCCTAAAACACCAGGAATTTATAGAATAAGAAGATTCATTAGCAAGCAGCTCTGAAGGTCAACTTTTCTCACTAGGTATAAACTGGCACAGCAAAGCCCTTTTACCCCTACTGGGGCAAATTTAACCCAGAGTGTTTTAAAACCCAAGTCTTTAGTGAAAGCCAAGAGATAAATTTGGATGGCAGCATTTTGGAGTGGGGGAAGGGTCTTTCTCCTCTCACAGCTAAACATAGTTCTGGCAAATGGCCTCAGACTGAAATTCTTGAGGGAGTCATAATAAGCAAGCCAGGGCAAAGAGGACTGTTTTTTTCTCCCTGACTAATTCTTCCACATAAAAAGGTGAAAGGTCAAAGATGAACTTTAATACTAATGAAAATCTGAACTTCAGAGCAGTAATATGTCAGAACATTAAAAAAAAGTAAAAAAAAATGTTTTATTATTGGCAACAGTAGGTTGGTTTTATAAGCATATATATCTCCGTCTTGATTCCTTTTAACCTTTGGGAGAAGGAGAACTTCTAGATATTAAACACAGACATTAAGCAATCCACAGTAGGGTTTTTTTGGAGTTCAGCCCGTACTTTTCCCCTTATGTGCCCTTCTGCATCTTTCCAGCTGACTGAAGGAGTAAAATGGGGCTGGCTTCAAGTTATCAGAAGTTCTCTTTCCCTGGGTTTTTTGACCGAGACGGTCATTCTCGAGGTTAATTTCCTTCTTCCTTCTGTCTAGGAATATTTCATGCAGATTAGCAAACTTCACATGTTCATGTTATAGAAACAATTCTCTTGATTCAAATTGCCCCTTAGAGAAGCAACTTGACAAATTCACGTGTATATGTGCATGTGCATTCAGACATTCAAGTAAAAAAGATTTGCTCACGCTAAAGTTCATTTAAATTTAATCGCCAGAGTTGAAATACATTTAATGAAAGCTTTGTTATCTGTTTGGGTTTTGTAGTACCACCCTTCTGGGGCTGGTAATGTACAAACAAGATGGTTGAACTGTCCTTTTCATGTTAGAGATGACCCGTGCTGATGATGACATACAACTTTTAATCATTGTGGGGTGTCCAAAGAGGAATCTCACCTGTGAAATACAAAGTGTAACTTGTAAGCTCAGCAGTGCTGGAGTGGCCAAATGCGTATCAACCAGCAAGAATCTGTAGGAAAGCAAAGGGAATGACCAGAGCACCGGAAAATATGACCTATAAAGAAAGGCTGCGTAACCTGTGCTTGTTTAGTATAGAGACGTGAAGACTGAGTGTGGGAGTATACTTACGGGAGACAGAAGGTCATATAAAAATATGACCAGCTACAGAAAGAGAATAATCTGTTTTCCATGTTTATGATAAACAGAGCAAGAAATAATGGGCTTTAACTACAGGAAGAAAAACTAAATAGGAAAAGCTGTCAAGCAATATGAGTATAAGGCATTCAGATGATACATTTTTGTAAGGATATTGTGGCTTCTCTATCACTGTGTCTTTATGAACAGGTTAAGCAGCAAGAGTGGAATTCACCTCACCTACGGCTGAATCCCATGGGAGAGAAACAGGCATTTCCAGCAGGTGATTCATTTGACCCACTTCCATTATACATTGGAAGGAGATGAATTACACTGTGGAAGTGCTTGTTTCTCTTCAGGGGCTGTGAAAGACTCTAGAAAACTGATTCAGGTCTAAAGGTCTGTTTTGTAGATGTCTAAAGCTCTGCCAGGACCAGACCATCTCTTGTGTCAGTCATAGCACGGACATAGTTGATTTTGTACTGGTGAAAATGGTGAGGCTAGGTGACCTCTTGAGGTTGTTTTCAGACTATGAAGGAAATGAAGAACTGTCATTGCAGAAGGTCTGCCTAGCAAAAGGACTAACTGAAAACAAAAGTTGCCTGTTCAGTAGGATGACAGTGACAAAATATTGTTACTGTTTGATAGCTGCTTGGCTGAATAATTTGGAATGATATAATGAATAATTTAATTGTTAATAAGCAAACAAGTCCATCATCACCACACAACGAGCAAACCACTGTCAGTCAAGGAAGTCAAGAGTAGAAGAAGCATAGAGACTGATTATCCTGTAAATTCCTGACTATGGCCTTTCCAGAATTGCTTTTATGAAACAGAAAACTGTACAAACAGCTGCTGGGTGTATTGTTAGGTTCTGTGTATAAATAGAGGATTCCACATCCTGGGCTCATTTCATAAGGATTGTTTTTACTGGAGAAAAATGACTACAAACATTGTCATCTTGATTATCCGCAGCAGAAAATGGCAGAATAAATTTTCTTCCCAGAAGACTCCCATTCAATGCTTGAATGCAGAGACGTCCAGACTCACTGAACGGCTGGATAAAGCATGCACTCCTTCCATGCTGTTGATAAGCTGCAGAATCAGCTTGAAGCATTCAGCCTGTATCATAAGGAGTGCACGTAGGAAGCTGGCAAGGCTTTAGTCCACTGCAAGGCAAATGCAATTGTAGAACCCAGCCTTCCTTTAAAAAGTTGTGGATCTTGAGATCAGCTGGAATGAAATCGGTGTGATTTCCCCTCACCTTTTTCAGGGCAGTACTCTATTTTTCAAGGGAGAAGAATCATGAAAACCTCAGCTGTGAAGATTCTCACTCTGAGGTTAGCTTGACTTGTACAACCAGTTATAAACGTGTACTGCCCCTTATCGCTATGCTGTCTCAATATTTTCAACCTGTGGTCACCTGGGGACAGCAATAAAAAAGTCACGAGAGGATTTAATGAGATCTTTTTTATATTTCCCCTCTCAGACCTGCATGCTAGAATGCTGGCTGGGGATGGGGAAGTTTGGGATAGGGCAGGGTCAGGCTGTGGTTTCCTTAGGCCTTTTCTGGAAGTCTTGTGCATATTCATATCTTGGGGGGAAAAAAACATGGATTCTTCTGCTCTTCATCCCAGGCCTTGCATCTATGCTTGGATGGCTGATTTCTCCACAGACATCTGTTTATAGGAGTGTATGAATTTCACCACTACTGGCAAATGCAGGTGGTGTTACCGAGGGCAAGCTCTGTCCCCTTCCTCTTTGTTTCCTTTTTATTTTTCCTCTTCCAGCTTCCTCATGCATTTGGGGGACTTCTGTCTGTGTTTCACACTTAGCAGAAGGTTACCAATGGCACCAACCAGGCTCACTGCTGCTTGCTGGAAAGGCCAGTTACCTTTGTTGTTGCTGGGGATAAACAGACAATCCGGACCAATGGATTGAAATCTAAAGCTGCTGCTTTCCACCTGTGACTGCATGGTCACACTGCAAGGGAAAGCTCAGTGACTGTAAGTAACTTCCACAGCTCGTGTTGCATTCTTCACGTGCAGGAACACATTTCCAGACGCGTGGACCTGGTTTTAACCTCAGGTTGCCTTCTCCTCTCCATTGCATCGCGCTGTCAGTCTGACAAGCTTCAGAAATTGGAAAATGCAACCTTTTAAGAGTTGTGCTGCTAGGGCTCAGGTAATCACATCCAGAGATAATTATAAATCTAGAAATGTAATCATTCGATGCCAGTTTCCCTCAGCTACCTCTCAGGATATTTAACCCATCATTCCACGTAGTACAGCACCGAGGGATGAAAGCAAGTATATTGGCTTAAGTTCATTCTTAAATTGGACCAGCAGTGTGTGTTTGCATGGGTGTATGTATGTATGTAAGCACACCATGCTTTGTTATGGTTAGGTTCATATGTTTGTTATCCTAGTAATTTCTTAACAAATAATGTATGATTATAAATTTGTAAACTACACAGAAAAGGCATCTACTTTGGAAAAAAGACGAATGAAAATCCTATGGGAAAGAAAACAGCAGGAATGTTTGGTGGTTGTTTTTTTTTTAACTTAGCACAAACAATGCTTTTGAAAAGCCACTTCTTGCAAAAAAAATAAAAACTTTGGTTCCCTTCTGCCTCCTGCCCCTCAAACGCACAGCTCCCTAACATCTTGAAGGCACAGGAATTAAGTCCTGGCTGAAGATCTTTAGATGGGGGGCAGGGGGAGAGAGGGGGATTGTCCATATGGCAGGAAGTACATGCCACGATCAGAGAGAAGCAACTGCCCCTGGGAGCAACTGTGTTATTGTAATGCTTCTGTAAAACCATTTCCTTGAGGCATCCAAAAGGCTACATAGAAAGCTGTCTAAAAGCAAATGTTTAATATCATACAACATTTCCTTCTTGCCTAATACATTCATTAAAACTTGAACTTAATTCTTTTTCTTTGAAGCCATGAATTCCTTCTCTGAAACTCACTTGTATTTATTTAGCTGAACAATAGTTATTTTAGTAGGAAATTAAGGATGGACTCTGTCCTTCTAAGTGTACTCAGGGTAGCCTTTTGATTCATTAGACACAGAGGACAATTGTGTTTCATTTTGAAGTTTTTTTCCTGATCATCTGAGGAAATTCCCAAGGACCAGAGGAAATTAGTTATCTGCCTCAAGAAGAAAGCATGTAAAATTCAGTAAATTTTTAATCCCACTTTTATACAGTTTGAAAGAGACCTTCCCTTCCGGGGAACATTATTTTGCCTTTTTGAAGCTTTACAAATTAAAGTATATGCAAAATTGTTTGATATACGTAGCTGAGGATGATTTCAGAGGCAAAGAACCTTCTTCTCATGATGTCCGTGCATTTCCCCCCTCCCCGTAATCCTTTTATTAAGGTTTTACCCAAATTAAAGCAACAACCTTGCACATACTGGTGTAAAAGCAGCTGCGTAGGATTTTACCAAAGGCCCATCTAACCCATCCAGTATCCCGTCCCTGTGAGTGGCTGGTAGCTGGGGGAGGAGTAGAAGAGCATTTATAAGAAAATTGTGTTCTTTGTGACCCATAGCAGCCATAAGCAGTTAACAATTCCGGGATTTCCTCAACCAAAAGCTTTGCCTGGGCCATAATGTTCGATAGCTGCCGATGGAGCTAACCTTCAGGAATGTATCTAATTCCATTTTGAACACACTTATGCTTTTGGCCTCCACAACATCCTGTGGCAAAGAGTTCCACAATTTAATGATGTGCTGCGAGAAAAAGAACTTCCTTTTGTTTTAAATCTGCTGCTTATCTCTTCATTGGTGCCTGATCATTCCTGTGTTTTAAGAAACAATGAATAATTATTTCTTATTCCTTTGCCACACCATTTGTGCTTTAGAAAGCTTTCTCGTATCTCATCTTAATCTCTTTTGTAAGCTACCCTATTTAGTCCTTCCTTATACGAACAGCCATTCCACATTATATCCTTTTTCAGATGTGGTGAAGACAGTCACGTGCTGTGTACCAGAATCTCAAGAATGTTTTATTTACCCTTTCACTGACATTCTGCTTGCATTATGACCGTTGCAGAGCACCAATCAGAAGTTTTCAGGGATATGTCAATGAACGAGTTTTAGATCTCTTACTTCATTGTTAAGAGCTGTTGTGCCCATCTTTGCCTCTGTATAAATAATTACGATTCTTTTCCCCCATGTAAACTACTCCGCGATTATTGACAGTGAATTTCATATACCAACTGATAATCAATTACTGAGCATTGCACGACCCTTCTGGAGCTCTCTGTGATCCGCTTTGAACATCCCAGACAATCAGGTGTGACCTGGAATTTTGTCATCTCTGACACAAAACTGATTTTTCAGAACTACAAAAAAATGAGAGTTGCATTCTACCCAAAATGTAGTGACTTCAGTGACTTTATTCTTAATGATTGTTACTTCTAAACTGCAATCAGGCCAGTCCCAGTTCTTCAGCAGACGTCGTGCTGTTGTCCAACAGAAAAGAATCATAGCCTATTTTAGGTTCCAGAACTTCTGAATACTATTTATTGTTTTGCTTTTGAGCTGCTCTGGAAATGACTATATAAAATGCTGCGACCCTTTCCAATTTGTGACTTCTGGTAGAGTTGCATTTGACAGCTTATCTTTCTCCTGGTCTTTGCAAGTCACCACTGTACACAAATAATTTAAGGAGCGCTGGAGCTGCTACCTCTGGTTTCCTTAGTGCCCCCTGGTCCACAGAGAATGCTTGTATCCTGCAGTACGACGGCGGTCAAGTCTTGCCCTTCAAAGCCAGGCCTGTGAAACTGTTCTGAATTGCTGCTGCTCCTGTTGGTAGATTAAACTGCTCTGGCTGAGCATGGTAACAGCTGGATGAGTCTGACTGGGAATTGCTTGAGGATGGGTTGAATACCTTTCTGGAAACAGCAAAGGCGGCTCCATCTGTATAGGATGTTCACTGTATCATTTGAAAGGTCGTAGGGGTTGTACCCAGGTGAAACAGGCTCATACCTTTGGGACTTTTTGTTTACTTGGACTGATTATTTGTCAGCTGAGAGACATTAAGAGTATTGATAGAAAGGACTATTAACACATTCTGTCTAGAAACAAACTCCATTCTTCCTTAAACAATGGTTAGTTTCTTGTTCAAGCAAAAGAACTAGCCACCTTGCCTTTACTGTTCAGGTTTTAAAAACAGTAATTAAAACCACGCTGACAGGCTAATTAGGTTTCAGGTTTTACTCCTGATGCATCTTTTGCGTCTGTCTGTCTGTATCTAGGTACTGACTGAAACTGAGCTTGTACTGGTGGCTAATCTTTGTCGCAGTGAATTACAGGTAAAGTAAAAAAACCAAACCAAAATGCTGCACATATACCATAGAATGTCTTTAAATGATTTTTTAAACAAAAGTAGTTTATGAGCTGTTCTAAGGATTAATCAGTTCATCAGACACAAAAAATTGCCTGTTATCCTGATTTTTCTTTAAAAAATAATAAATAATTTCCACATGGGAATGCAAAAAGGTAACACGGAACAGAATCAAACTGCACCTCTGTAACTGGTTACCTGAGTTGCTCAGAGCTGTTAACAATCATTTTCATCAACTGTGGGTCATTCATCCTGAAGTATGTCACCTTCATCGTTTTCTACAACAGGCCCTCAGTTCATTGTGTATTTTACAGAGTATTTTCCCACTTTGTCTTCTTCAACTGTGTAAACTACATGTAGTAGGTTTGGAAGAAGTTTTGGTTTTCCTGCATTTTGTTTATCCTATTTATTTATATCACTTTGCCACCAGAGAGGAAAGAAAACGTTATTATTACCAGGGAAAAAGAAGCTGCGTGGTTAAGAATTTAATCTTCTTCAGACATGTGTTCTGTGGTACTATACACAGCTAAGCAACGTCGGATAGGCTGCTGGTGTCACCCAGTGGACAGAGAAGTTGATCACAAATAGGTGTCATGCAAAGAAGTTTTTCTTTCTGCTCGTTCCTAACCGACAGAAATAGCCTTAATTTTACAGTAGTTCACATGAGACGATATTTGAAAGGTCCTCTGTTCTAATGCCATGGCCACTGCTAAAACTGTACAGAGCAAACGCGGGAAGCAGTACTTGTTCCTCACCGTTATTAGGAAGTAGGCAAAGAATAACCAAACAATAATTAGTGGGCGCTCTCTCCTATGGGGAGAAAGTAACTGAAATAACCAAGCAAAACAGTGTTTGTGCTGGTGTTTACGGAAGGATGTGAGGATTATTAAAATCCAATTATAATGCAATTCTGCGCGATGCAAAACAAGATTGCATTTTCTTAGCCTAGTAACAGCTTGCAACAGAGGTGAACAGCTTGTCAACAGAGGTGAACAAGACCTGGAGAATCCTCTCTTCACAGTGTTATAACAATAAAGTATTTCAAAACATGCAATGCATGCTTTGCATGCAAAACTTCAATAGAATAAATCACCTATGAATTAATCTCTTACAAGAAATTCTAATGTTTCCAGACCGCATATGAAAACTATGCAAGTACTTAAAATTAACTTCAGTGCATGTTTCATCTTAGACTTTTTCCTGATTTGCAAAGAGTACTTCTCAGAATGTTGGAAAACGAAAGTTTTTTTCTTTTTTAAAGACTGAAACAGGCTGTTGTGTGATGTGCTTCAAGACTTTTTGCCGCAGATGAAGCAGAAATGGGGTCAAGTGCTTACAGATGGCTAGATCTAACCTATGAAGTCCAAGGGAAGAAATCATGTTCCTTTTCTAATGCTGTGGCAACTAGCATGTGCTTCTTGCCCTTTGCAGGTGGAATGAGAATGACCTGATGCATTGTAAATCCTGGACTGCTAACAGGTAAGGAAGAGTTGGGGCTGCTGGGACAACAGTCGGTACTCCTGAAGAAGGAAGGTTAGCATTCCGCTCTCCTGATGGCCCAAATACTCATGACACGTGGCAATCCCCAAGTCACTCATTTGTAACCAGATCACAGTAATAGCATTAAAGGTTAAATAATTGACTGTAATGTTTTTAACATACCAAAAACACGCCAGGAGTTACATTATGTCTCTTTTCCAATAAGGAACCGTTATGATCTGTAAATGCATCTGCAGAAGTGATGTCGTATTTGAGGAGGCGAAAAGAATCCAGACAACCCTGAAGTAAGAAGGGAAATACAATTACATAGTTAAGTAGGTGGTAAATTTTGCTTGACCAATTAAGCTAGTAACATTCTTTCTAAACAAGTCTTTATGAACTCAGCTGAATTATCTTTCTCTTTCAGACCAGGTAGCAATGGTTCTTTACACTGTACGTTTGATGACAGAGGCTTCTAAATTTTTCAGTTTCTCTTTGTGGGTGTATTTCTCTCTTCTTAAATGAAACAGCTCTTCTGATTTCTAGACTTCAGAGTTGCGAGAACAGGGGTGGTAGCTAGTCACTGGGCAACCTCCTTATGGATTGGTCATAATCCTCTGGAATCCTGGCTTCCAAAAGTCTTGTGCTCCTGCCATTAGTGGACAGGGGCCGAATACAGGACCACACTGTGAGACAAGGAGGCAATACAGAAGCCTTTTTTCCACTGATTTCCCAAATAGGTTTTTGGGTCAGGCTTCCAGAAGGAAAGAACAATGTGAAAATGTAGGTCTGAAAACACCCTTACTTTCTTCCTCTTCTCTTTATATAAAATGTAGATATTTAATTCATATTTAGCCTCTGCTTCTTGGACTGAAAATCCTGCTGATGCTGAAATGCATGGGAGTTTTCCCATGAGGGCCAGAATTTGACCCCTTCTGTGCTAACTTTTTCAAATGCAAATCAGAAATGATAGTTGCTGTGTGACCAGTTTCTCAAGGAATGGATAAATAAGACATAGTGAAAGAAGTCATTTTAATGCCTTAATTGGTACTGAAACTGCATCTATGCAGACTGAAATCCTCTTAACATTTTAATTTCAGTGCAGCTCCACTAATGTCTAGTAAAAAGTGGAAGATTTTGAATACAGCAGTCACTGATGTTTACTGTTGTGCCCACTATGTCAAGATGATCAAAATGCCTGTTGAGTATCTACTGCCACTTCCACTGTTAGCTTTATTGAGAAATTTTCAGGTAATTATTATAATAGACAATGTCCAGGGCACATTGAAACAAAAAACATTCCTTGTTTTAAAGTGTTTATCATATCACCTATCTTCTGCTTTTTTGCCCTTCCAAACTTTAACTTACTCGTATTTCCAGCCCGTCTAAATACAGACTTACACAAAGGTATTTTGTGCTGTGTATTTCCTTAATGCTTGGCTATGTGAACGTGAGGACAGAGTCTTGCATTAAATCACTAAGTTTAAACTGTAAGGAAAATGAGCTGGTTTGACATTTTCTAGCAGCGTGCTTCTTTGTGATTTTTTTCATTCGTCTTTACTAGAAAGTGCTGATTCCTGGAAGCCAAAATGTTCAACAAAAAAAGATATTTTGTCACACTGCTGCCAAATTACAGATTTCTGCTCAACTGCTGCAATAGATTGTTGTGTTACTAATCCTTGGGGCCTGCAATGCCACAGTAGCCACACACACACACACACCCCCACCCACCCTCAGGGTTTCCTGGTACTGTGGCACAGAGCTAGAAAGCCCCTCAAGATTCAGTTCTAGGGATTTTTAATCAAGGTTTGAGGTCCTTGCTCTACATCAAGGGATTATTCAGGGTTATTCCCTCAGCTGTTCCAGAAAAAAAGAGTGATGTGAGGAATTCCTCTAAGTTGGGAATAGCGATTCAAAGATATGGATTCGAGTAATATTTAGTTTTCTGAAACAATTTGGTTTGAAATGCCCGTTTTTGTAGGAAACTCTAGCATTTCTAGACTTTTTTCCTACTTTGGAAGTATTTTTTAGTATTCAATTTCCTGTAGAACACACATTCGGAGTTGGTGCCAGTTCGACATTTCTGGTGAGACAACTTCTCAGGTATTTTAGCAACCAGATAAACAGAGAATTATTCCAAAAAGACTCTTTAAAGTTTTCATCCATGTGTTGGAAAAACTATTGACTGTCTGAGAAAACTCACCTGAGCACAAGGCATACTTCTGTTCTTGTTCTTTCTTTTATACAGCTGCTCTATCTTGTCTTCACTAGGATCCTTGTTTGTTTGTGAAGATGAGACACAGACCACAATAATCTGCTCCTTAAAGGACATCTGATTGTTAATGAGGTGATCATACTCCAGGTCTGACACATAGGGAATCCGATGATTACTACACCTGCATGTCTTCCCTTCCTCCCCCATCATAATTCTTCGAAGCACAGCAGGACAAGCAGCCTGGGATGTGACCCACAGCTTGTCCCTGTCACGAGGAAGAGAAAATATAGGAGAAAGTGTTAGCAAGTTAGATGATTGTCAAATAAATCAAGTACAGATTGAAGAATCATTTAAAACCATCTCTATAAATGACAGGCCTAGGCCTATTCATCCTCTGTTATCTGAGGCGTGCAGTCATCTAAATGCTTCAGGTATTTCTTAAGGTCTGATGCAACCATGTGAGTGCTGTAAAGCTCCTAGCTTCTGCCAAAACACAGCCTCTGAAACCAAGCTGAGAGGAGAAAGAGGGGTGTGCTTTAACCAGATGAGCTAGCCAGGCAGGCTTTGGTAGCAGCCAAGAGCAAACTTCAAAGGCTACTCCCTAATTATTTCAAGGTCTCATAGGCACCTCTTATCTCTGACAACTCATTGTAGTATACTCATTTTATAGTCATGTGTATGTGCTGTATGTGTTGGTATTATTTATCTTTCACAAGTGTGGTGAAGACTAATTTGTTTGAGGAATCCTTTGACATTTGGGGGGGAGATTCTGTAGATCGTTTGGTCACGTAAAGCAAGCAGCAGAAGTGCTAAGTTCCAGCGCCTTATCTTCACACCTCTAGCGATGACATCATGTCGTCACTAAGAACCTGCCACACAGCTCTAGGTGATGGTATCTTTTGAACACATCTTCCTCATAGTGAGAGCAAATCCTGTGAGAGGTTTGGATCAGAAAAAAAGAAGAGACTCTAAAGGCCATAGGCCTCCTCCGTGGCCTTCTGAAGCTAATGGAAAGATTGTTGCTGTATTTGGGGATGCTGGATCAATCCCTAAACGGCTGTGCCAAGACAAAAGCATTACAACAGAGAAAGCTATGAGGAGCACTGGCCTGAATTAGATGTTTGCTGGGGTTATATTGTGCTGGCGGGAGCAGAAGAAAAAAGGAAATAAGTCTAAAATAAATGGAGCAGGGAAAAGAGACCATAAGTGGTCACAGACAGCAGGAGAATGTGCAAAATTTTGGTTTTCAGCTTCACACGTATGTAAAACAAGATTACAATTTCATCATACTGGGAGCAATAATAAAATACTTGAGGTTTATGGTATTTTTACTTTATTAGTTGAGCTACAAACTAGTCATATAAAATCAAAAGTAGTTTGTTCCTTTAATTTTGCTCATTTTTAGACATTGTTGAGTTTGTAAAAAAGCACTGTTGCTATTCACCCGTAGGAAAGGAATCAATGACAGCAAACTTGCCTCAAAGACACGAGGGAACCCTGAACCACCAAAAATACAGTGAGAAATCGTGTCACCTTGTTTTCCTGTTATGAGAAACTGCAGGCACAGCACGAATGACCGTTGTGGATTACTTAGGTTTGAAAAGTGACTACCGCTTTTGATCCACATGCAATGCATCCTATGCCATAGTGTAACGGCTTGGAGGCAGAGGTGAACTACTTAACCATAACCAGAAATGAACTGCTAGTAAACTACTACCATCAATGTTTACACTGGAGCCATCATTGTCTAATCTTAGCTTATATTTCCTTACCGTGAATTAATGACATTCAGTACATTCCTTCTTTTATTTAAATTGAACCGAGTCATATGCAGCTTCTCTGATTTCGTATTGCTATTTAACAAAACACAAGCCCTGTACAAGAAAATAACAGCAAGTAAGTGAAAGTTTAATGGCAAAACAAAACAGACAAGCATCTTGCATTAGCAAGATGTGCCATGGATGGGTGAAGTCAGGTTTCAGATAATTGCTGAGGATATTGCAAACCTCTTTGCTTTAATGGACTGAATAAAAAGACATCTGTCTGAGACTAGCAGATAATTTGAAATCAGATACGGACTGTCTTGTACTTGAAAAGGCAAGGACTTGGGAAAGATGCTGAAAACAATACTAGCTCCATTTCTCTGACTTCCCTTCCTTACATATTTTTAAGAAGTGAAACAAAGTAGCATGGCTACAACTCTAAACAAACTCTTAGAAACCAAGTCTGAAGCTCAGATATTCTATAGGTTATATTGGCAGATGGTGACACTAGGAAGAGCAGAGCATCCATCAAGTGCATGACACATGGGGTTTGCATCTTCATAAATGCTGGTATAGGGAGGCATTGCTCCCAGGGTTTTTTGGATGCTACTATCACAAATGCGACTGGTAATAATAAAAAAAGTTAATCTTATTTGCTGAAATAGTATTTAAAGATCTAATATGGGCATTTTTCCAAACCTTCTCAACTGCTGCTTCATTGTTGTTGCTGCTTTTACAGAATCATACAGGGATATATGAAGGCTCTGAGGTACTGATAATAACACCTCATGGAAAAAGGATGTAAATTATTACTGTGTGGCATAAGTAAGTGATCATAAAAGAACCATTTCGTGACTTGTGACTTGGGGGAAAAGTAGTTCTTTCATCTCCTCCCCTTGTCCCCCTCATTTACCTGAGAGGATAAGAGTATAGTTCCTGCCGCATGCTGTGAGGAGCCGACTGCATTTGATCCAGAAGGAGAGGAGTTTCTGACTTGGGAGCTTGGCTGTTCTCTCTCCTCTTCCCTTGTGATCTCTGCAAACCCGAGGTAAGCGAGAGAGCATCTGCAGACTGAATTATGCCCTTCCTTAAGGGTCGCAGAGGAAGGTCAGACATTTTCTGAAGGCGTATGCGGTCAATTCCTGAAATACACCACCACTGCTGAAATCAGTGACAAAGTAGGCCCTGATTTGGTAACTAATGGTGGTTTTGTGTTTATAAATGTAACTCATGTGTTGTGTGATCCAAACTGGAAAAGTAATAGTGCAAGTTTATCATAGAATTACAGAATCACAAAATGGTTGAGGTCAGAAGGGACCTCTGGGGATACCTGGTCCAAGCCCCCTCTGCTCAAGCAAGGCCACCTAGAGCCGGTTGCCCAGGACCATGGCCAGATGGCTTTTGAATATCTCCAAGGTGGGAGACTCCGCAACCTCTCTGGGCAACCTGTGCCAGTGCTCAGTCACCCTCACATTAAAAAAGTGTCTCCTGATGTTCAGAGGCAACCTCCTGTGTTTCAGTTTGTGCCCATTGCCTCTGGTGCTGCCACTGGGCACCACTAAAAAGAGCCTGGCTCCATCTTCTATGTACCCTCCCTTCAGGTATTTACATACATTGAGGAGATCCCCCTGTGCCTTCTCTTCTGCAGGCTGAACAGTCACAGCTCGCTCAGCCTTTCCTCACAGGGGAGATGCTCCGGTCCCTTAATCATCTTCATGGCCCTTCGCTGGACTGTCTCCAGTATATCTATGTCTCTCTTGTACGGGGGAGCCCAGAACTGGACACAGTACTCCTGGTATGGCCTCACTAGTGCTAAGGAAGAAGGATCATCTCCTTCAACCTGCTAAGGCCAAAGTTTTAACTCTGGTTGTAGATCTTAAATCTGTTCCTCACCCTTTTATACCTCCCTCTTCCTGCCCAGAATCAGTTATCTACTGTTGGATTAGGTATAACTAACTGGCAGGTTGGCAGGTGTTTCTGGTGGCTAGATTACAACCCAGAAGAAAAAAATCTCAGTGTTGACAATGATGTTGACAAGGTAGAAGATGGAAAATGAATCCTGCCACAGGAACATGGTCATGCTCAAGCTGTCTTCCCCATAAGAGGACTCCAATATATAGAAGGTATATTTTGCTAATTTAATCAGCAAAGACACAGAATTCAGGCAGCGCCAATTTGACTGAACCATGTTCAGTAAACCAGAGCATGTTCTTACAGTTTTTGTTTGTATTATTAAGGAGGCTTTTCTGTATTAAGCACTCACAGAATGATTCCCATAGCATGTAATGCACGAGCATGAGCTGTCTAAATCAATTTCATTCCTTTCAAGGCTGAAATCAAGTTTATATTAGCCTTCTGCCCAGGTCTGGCTTTCTTGCTGTCAGGAGTTGTATGAACTCACAGTGGATTATGTTATCATAGTACATTTAAATGTTATGGCTAATGCATATAGAGCAACAGTCTTCAAAAAAGGTTAGTAGTTACTACACACCTTTTTTTCCTCCTCTCTTCCAACCCTTTCTTCCTCCATCTCCACAGTCTCATTCAAACAAAAGTTGCACTACCAGGGAAGCAGTGAATCAGAGAGGTCATTACCTGTCCAGTTGTTCCCAGTAGTTTCCTCAGTATAGGACTGGAATCCACTGTCTGTTCAGCCCAAATATATCTGAAGGATCTACACAGGGGATGTCTGTACTGTGCAATGTACCCCACTGCAGTGATGCCTGACCAAGCTGATGTGCTTGGCTCAGTGTAGTACCATGCAGAGGTACTAGCCTGGCCTTGGGAACAGTACAGTGTGGTAACATGCTGCTATGTCTGCACCCAATGGCCCAATCCCTGTAGGACTGATCAGTCCGAACGCAGTGGCACTCTGACGCAGCTCTACCGCTGTCAGTTGTGGAGTGGGCTTCTTCAGCACTTGCCTGGCAATTTTAATGCCATGCTGTATGGAAACTCTCAGCTCAGAAATATCTGCTGACCTCAGAGGAACCATGTATCCCAAGGACCTGCTCACCAATTTGGGTAACAGGCTGCCCATTGGCCTCCTTTCTACTTCAGCGTTCAAGTGTCTGAATTCTCTGATGGTGAGTCTGGGGCTGATTTTCTGAGGACTATTTAGTCTACTCTGGTGCCTGCCGATATAGAAACAAGGTCATAAAACCACGTTCCAAGCTGTTTTCTGACCGTGCCTGACCTAGGGCTGTGCGGTAATACCACAGCCAGTCATCCACAATGCTCCGGATCTTCCTCTGCAAACTCCTCAGTTCTCTGGCTGGACTGATGTCATTTATGTGGCTTACGGTGGCCTCTGGAACTTCATTTTTCATCAATAGCTCTGTCAACTTTGGCTTTAAAAAACAACAGTGGAAAAACACATTAAAGAACTTAAATGATTCCATCTGGTGTTTAATGGTGCTGACATTGGCGTAACACTATTAAACGCCTCAGAGATACAAACACCTTCTGAGTACAAGTTATTGATAGAACAAGGTGTAATTTAAAAAGAAACTTTTTTAGCCAACTCAACCATCACTGGAGAATGCAATGGTGAATCCTGCCCTCTTCTAGCCGAGACAAAGGAGACTATAAATACTGAAAAGCAGAGCAGATACTGTTAGTATTGGCTTGGCTGGGCTCATGAAAACTCCAGTGGCCAAAGAAGATAGCACTTTGTGCTATGCAAAAAAAAAAAAAGCATGAAGCAGATATAACTCCTAGATTTTTCACTGAACCTAGAACCATTTAAATCTTCGCATTCCAAACAAATGCTCTATCTTTCATTTGTTCTGAACATACATAGTAATGGCATGATACATGTAATAACATTTTACAAACAATAAGTCATACATCAGTGTATGTTTGCAAGAGCCCTTGATAACTATGGAAAATGAAAATCAACAACTAAGACAGGCCCTTCTGAAAAATACAAATGTGGACTCAAATTAATATAAAACTAATTCCACACAAAATCTCTACTTTATACCTTAAGTAAAATACTCTTAAATTAAAAATAAACATTTTTAATATTGTGCCCCTTGAGATTCTTTTTTTTTTTTTCAGCTAGAAGGTAGCTATGGCAGGACTACTGTGGTTTTATTTTTGTTTCCCTAATTCTTTAAACTGGAGTAGATACCAGATAACCTGCTCTTCTCCAGAGCAGCAGAATTATCTCTAGTTAAGACTGAAGTGTATTTTTCATTCTATGCTGATTTTGGTCCTGTTAATTTCGTTTAGAAATCATAATCAGACTAATACCTGCTTCTCTGCTTGCAATTTGTCAGCTTACTCACTGAAGGTTAATGTACCTATTTTTTATTTCTTTTTAACAAAATCTTAGTTTGCATGCCAACATTCTGTATTGTTACAGATTGTAATGTTACAGATTCTACCATGCCACAGTGTGACTATTAATTTAAATCTACGTGAAAATACTCCTCTTTCAGATTTGCCCCTGTGAATTAGATCTTACCTAGCCCTTTCAGAAGAAAGGAATACAAAGTCTCTGTGGCTAAACATATTTGAGGACTAGAGAGACAAGGATCAGAAGCATTTCCTCGGAACGAACTCTAATCTCCTCTAAATTTCCAACAGTTTGTCCAAATTATCTCAGCTTTGAAGAAAAGA
The DNA here is from genome assembly GCF_047370975.1 of Nipponia nippon. Classification (NCBI taxonomy): domain Eukaryota; kingdom Metazoa; phylum Chordata; class Aves; order Pelecaniformes; family Threskiornithidae; genus Nipponia; species Nipponia nippon. The sequence continues at coordinate 51,471,835 of NW_028262347.1, forward strand.
ATTTTCTGCTGGTGGAAAATCTAGATGCAAGGGAACTACTAAGTGACAGGTAGTGGCAATATGTCTGGTTATAATGATCTCTCATTATGCAATGCCTACTTAGGGCAGAAAGAGTTGAAAGGATTAACTGGTTTCTAAAGGTGTAGCCAGGAGCTGGCTATGGATTATATTGTCTACTGTCCAGCTCCTCATAATCATGACCATGCCTAGTGCAGAAGAGTTCTTGGGGTGAAGAACCTTCATAGAGAGCATAGACTGATGTGAAAGCGGACGCTAATGGAACTCCAAAAAGAATGGTATTAGTCTTAGAATCTACCACCTGAAGAACGACAAATACCCAGTATGCTTAACTGGCTTTAAAGAGAGCATTCATCGCTTCTGCTATGATGATTCACAGTTTTCATTGTGTGGTATTTAAATATTTATTGTTTTACGAGGTTTTACTGTGCCGTGTCTTTAATTACTTGGATTGCTGACAACTGAAAAAAATTGGAGCTATTTTAATTGCTATAAAAGATTATTTGATTTTTGGAAGAGAAAAAGATTAATTGAGAGAGAGAGAGAGAGAGATATTCTTGCTGACTATAAGTAAGAAGCACTGTTTAAAATTCAGAGGAAAGATCATTTTCATTAATAAGAAACAAAGGGCAAAGTACAAAGACAAATGCTGATTTACCTCAAGGATTAGACCATTTTTGGTGTTGTCAGTTAATCTATAATGAAATAACAGGTACAAGTATTTAAAATGCCTACTACAGCTGATATTCTGATGTATGCAAATGCCACCTTCTCATATCCATTTCCAGAAATGTTTGACCTTTCAAAATAATTGGTTCTTTTGGACCAGTAGTGTTTAAAATGACATAAATCTGCTTGGAGGAGGGAGGACAATAAGATTGCAGAGTACCATAAACATCTGGTGTGTGTTGCTGGGGTATCTCTTAATGAGTCCATGTGGAGTCTCAGAGAGTAGAGACCCATAATCAACCTAAAATGGCTCAATAAAAGCTTCTGGTCATACCTTCTTCATAGGTTTTTACTGACGCACCCTCATGCCAGTAGAGTAAATGAAGACAGAGGTTCACTCTGACTCAGACCTTAGCTCTCTGCCATATATTTTCTATAATTTTTTCCTAATTTGCTATGTCAGCTATTTAAAGTCAAATCCTTTTAAAGTCAAATTCTACACCTCAGTGCTATGTCAAGGAAGGTTTTGTGTGTAAAGAAGTAGGTCTGAACTGAGAATTGCATAAATTCTAAACACCTACTCAAGGGTGTGAATGAGCCAAAAGACTTATTCCTGCTATACCAATTCTCCCTATTTCCTTGTAGTCTCTCAGAGCAGTGATCCTTCCAATTCCACCAGGGGAAGATATTTAGTGAATTTCTCATGGTGCTTCATCTTCCCTAGTTCTGTTTTGAGAGAGGCTCAAATTCTCCATTCTTCCATACAGGAAGCTTTGTTCTGGTGGCATTTCAGATGGCAGTCTTACAGGGACTCAGGAGTAGCTCTATTAATTATTGTTATGGCCCAGCCATTTCCAGAATTAGAAGGAATAAGGTATTGTTTCTCACCCCAGTGTTACAGAGGGATTACAGCTTATCAAGGAGGTATCAAGAGCTTCTCAATCTTCTTTAATCAAAGAACTGCCAAAATGTTTAAAAAAACTAAGGTCCAGCTTATGAAACGTAGATGATATTGATTTTTTGTTGCCAAACAAATAAAAAATGGGTTAGATTTTGAATATGTTAATTTACTACTTTTATCTTCCCTCATTTAGAATGTTTCCTTGCCCACATAAGCAGAAAGGTGTGTGAGTGAAAAGCTGGAGGTTTTTTTGCTAATGATGGTGATGTTAGTTGTAGTAGTTTCATAGATCATGTTCTAACGTCTAAGCCTATGAGCCACACATTGTGAAACTCTCTTACAAAATGCCATTTAATAATTCCAACAAATTTAATTTCTCAGAAGTTCAGGAGTTAGTTAATCTAAATTTCTCTTAAAATCGATGAGACATGTATGCATGCCTCTTCTAGACCTGCAAGGTGTGCTTCTACATTTTCTAGGCTAAATGCTTTCATATATAACAGAAAGAAGGAAATAAACTCTGAACAAACAGAATTTTGGTTTTGTTTTACTTGGATCATAGATTTCTTCTGCTTTTCCAACAACTGTTTCATAACTGTCTTTTTCCTGACCCCCAAATCACATAAAAAATCTGTTTTATGAACAGTATTTGCCATTAAGATCTAGGGTTTTGGCTGGATGAATAACCTAGCTGGACAGCCAGCTCACTGCATGGAAGTGAAGACCAGAAAGATTTGGATCCGGATTTGTTGCAGCTTCATTCAGTACCCCCCACCTACAGCACAATAAATTATACCTACCTCAGAATGGGCTGTCAATGCACTTAGTATTCTGGTAGACCAGAGAATGCTAGATAAATTACAGGTAATATTTAACCATCCTTTTTGAACAAAAATGAAGATTCACCTGTGTTCTAGCTACACATATAGAGTAAACACTGGATGTAAGGTGGTAGGGATTTAATCACCAGAAGTTGTGAACAGGGACTACATTAAATAATTAAGGAAATCAGCCAGAAAAAAAAAGGCAGAAATAGGAACCGAAGTACATAGAAATAACTGTCCCTTTGGGCCAGACTTATAGTAGGTGGACATTGGCATAAATCCACTGGAGTTTATATCTAATCTCTAGAAGCTCTTACTTGATCACTCTGTGGCGTTGCACTTAGCACACTTAAAAGAAAATAAACTTGGGAAGTGCGTTTTATGGGAAAGCTCATCAATTCCAGAGTCTGCAGAGCAAATAATATCTTTAAAAGGCCTTCATAAAATGCAATACTGTAGCAGCTACCACATACCAATTCTTCTAACTGTGGAAGAGCCACACCCTGCGGCGGCGACAAAGACAAGCACACGCTTTCATGTTGCCACTTGTAGACCAAGCTAATTGCAAAGCGCCCTGCAATCCTCACGGTGATGTATTCATTAACCTGAAAGAGCAAAAAAGGCGATTTACTAACTCCGCCAAGTTTTCGTATTTATGTTTGGATGGAAGAGGCAGACTGAAGTCTCAAAGGGTTATCCAAGACAGCTGGTCATAGCCAAGGGAATGATCAGTTACCCCAGGCTTAAGTCTACAAAGAATTTTTAGTGCTGTTGCTCTCATTTGAACCCTACAAAGTAAAGCTTGTAGCAAAAGAACTGCGGGCAGAGACAGCTCCCAGCCCTTTGTCTGGATGACTCCTGCCCAAAGCAAGCGTACTGAGAGTGTCCATGTTTTGGAAGGTGATGCTGTACAGCAGGAAGACTTGAGAAACTCTCGAACCTCTCAAACTGCTCAGGAAAGCATGTATACTTCTGAAGCAGAGGCTGTGGTGTCAGACATGGGCAGGCTTGGGAAGCTCTAGTCCTTGCTTGCCCTTTAACTACTATTGCTGGTGAGTGTGGGCAGGGTTTGGACAATGTTTAGCCCCCAGTAAAGAGACAGCATTTTGACACGTAGAAAGTACTTTCTTAAAACCACGGTCACTAAAGCCTTTAGCACTGTGTACACACAGACCATGAAGAATGCCCTGGTGACACCAAACAAGCGATTTGGAACCACTTCCATTTAATTCAAAAGCCAGTTTGCACCAGCTCTTTCCAGCCTCGGACACTCCTGCCCATTCAAAGAAAGTAAATATTATGTTGCAAAAGCTAATAGCTTTACTAAACTCATTTCTATTTTTATGTGGCTTTTGAAGAATGTCATGTTAATTCCATATAGCACATAATTCACATTCTATAATCTGTAACACGCTATAATCTGTATTCGATAACCCAAACTGTTTCAGTAATTATCTGCTTAATTTTTACAGACTTTGTAAAACCAAAACTGCAGATAGAGCATGATATTTTGGAAGTCTCAAACTCTTGCAGATTTTACAGAATAAACAAAAGTCAATTTACAGAAAAAAACCCAACCCACAAAAAGAATATCTGCCTGTATGAAGCAGTCATGGCAGCTGTAAGAATTTTATTGCCATTTCTTCAAAGTTATCACTTCATGTCAGCTGCCAGCCTGGTAGTATGAGCCCAGTAAAGAAAACCTGGTATGGGTTTGGTTACCTGTCATTCTGTATGTATGCCTTATGTATGCCTTGTATAAAATACTAAGCGTGATGCCAGTAGCTCTAGATTAGGTAGCAAGGAATAAAAAACCCACCTGCTCCAACCCCTGTAAATAATGGGTGTGCTTACAAACTCTGTGCCCGAAGGCACACTTACTGACTTGGGTCACAAGTGTTTCACCTTCGTTTCTGGTGTTTTTGCAGCATGCTAGGCCCAGCTCTGGTAACTACAAAGCAGTGGGAGACTTTTCATGGAATTCAGTGGAAATTGGATCAGGCCTGAAGCAAGGCAAACAACTGCCTGCTACTGAACATGCCCAAAAGAAAAATGAGGAATGGCTCGTTCATATTGCCAAGCTCAGAAAAGATGCTTCCAAGATGCTTCCAGCAGGGAGGACGGGCCTCTGTTTTATTGAAATCCTGAGTGACAACAGTTCCAGGCAATTTGCTTTTCCTTCTTCATGTGGTAAGATGCCACATGAGTAAAACAGAGGTAAAGATACGTACTCATGTAGAGGCTGTTGGCAGAGCCATTCTTTGTAAAGAATGTGTTAAAGAAGAAGAAATGTAAGCAACATGTTCCTTGCAATTAAGACACCTCAGAGAGACCAGAAGATGTGAAATTAAAAAAAAAAAAAAGAGGTAAGAACAACAGTAAGAAAAGTAAAGCAATAAATATTACCTGTGCTATAACTGGCTGGGCAAGCTTGCCATCCCTAGGCCATTTCCATTCTTTGACCATTTCTTCATCTTTATTAGTCACCAGACCTCCTTCCTGATTAAACATCACTATTACGGTGTTGCTGTAAACAAGCACAAATATGAAACCTGTTTTTCCTGGTGTGTCTCAGTAAAGCCTAAGCAACCAAGAAGCTCTCTTTGATCTATGAGTCTTTAATTAAAAAGCTACTTTGCATATCCGCTCCTTCATCGAGCTTTTCTCATGCTACAGGCTTGTGAGGCAGGTATAAATTATTATTCCTGTGATACAGACAAAAGAGTTGGGTTAAATTCTTGTTTTAACAATTCAAATTAAAAAGAAACTGGTGTCAAATGGTGTGATTTTCATGCCATTTCCACTTACTAGTACATTCCTAGGAGTTGTAAGACACTTCAAATTCTATTGTAAATTTAAAGGAAGAAACAAATAAGGTAAAATGGCATGTAGATGCCATTCATGTATAAGCCTTCAGCTGACAGTTTCAGGAATACTTTTATGTCTCTATTCTTAATATTTATTAGGAATTATACGTATTCTGATGCTTCTTTTATCTACCGATAAGCAAATAACACTTGGTGACCTGCAGAAAGACAAATTTTGAAACACATAGAAAAGGTCCTCAGATCATCAAAAAGTTTTTAAGTGGATTCTGTGTGTTGATGGTTTTCCTTGGACACAGAGGATTGGAGAATTTTGGGGTTTATTGTTTAAAGTACCAGGGATAGTCCTAGGTTTGCTGTTTTTTCTCACAACTTAACTGAATACAGCAACTGAGTTTTTAATAGAAGTTATGTTTTCCTTGAGTTTCCACTGGGTTTTGAAAAATAAATACATACGTAATCACAAGGACAAAGCAAGAAGCACCAGGAATCCTGAGAGTTAATGCTTGTACTTTATATTTTCTATGTATTTTTGCTTGCTTTTCCATAACGTAAGGTTCGCCAGTGTAGGTAAATTTGCTTGGTTTGATTTTATATCGTAATTGAGAATTATTTAAAATGTTCTTTTTTAATATTTTGAACTCCTAGACTTTTTGTTAATAAACGAGGGCCAGCTCCTTCCACTACCTATGAGGCACTGAACTCCTTTTAAAGTCCTTCTCTGCACATCTCCAGTAACACATATTCCTTCAATCCTAAGAGCTCATTCAGGATGGTAAGCCAATGAACTTGACTTCTTTAAAAATTAAGGCAGCTGCAAGTTAATGTGTCCCTCACTTTTAGCTACTGTTCCTCTCTACAGAGCATGAAATTTTGATCCCAGATGTCTTGAGTACTCCAAAGTCACTAAGGGAGCATTAAAGAGGAAAACCAAGGAAAAGACCGTGCTGTAAGTAGGAATCAATGATAATCTTTGTTCACATCATGTAAAGGTGCAGAGAACTACACAGGGAGATATAAACAGATGGTAACATTATCCAGAAGAGAACTGTTGATGTACAGTTTATGTGGTCTGGTAGGCCTGAAACTTCAGAGGAAATCATCTGCGTGCTTGCTTTCCACAAATGGGGATCTGCTCTTTACAACTGGATTTGAAATCAAGACAAAGGATATTGAGAATATCAGTGTTCATCCTGCAGATTTTGTTAGATGATAGGTTTTTAACACCAGGCCTATCTATGCCCCTTTAGATAGGGGACCCACCCACAAAAGAAGAAAGCTGTAGAGAAAGATAAGTATCCAAACAAATCCTTGCAATTGTTTTAACAAGATGATGTAACACAAACCTGGGAGAATAAATGAAACCCAGCAAAAGAAATAGAATCAAGATGAAAATGTAAAACCACGAGAAAAACTATCTAAAGGACTTTTCTTAAAACATGCATCTAACCAAGATCTAGTGAAGACAATTATAGTCTTTATTTCCATCTTTATTAGAAACAGACTATAGAAAAAGGAGCTGGAAGGGACTTACAGAAGTCACTCAGACACATTTAGATAGAAGGAGGGGCCAAACAACTCTGAAAACATTTGGTAGTGGCCAGGCACAAAAATCTCAGTTCTTTGTTGTGTGTAAATTATTCCAAATTAGGCCAGTAGCTCCACTCTCTCCATAAAGTTATGCCAATTATTTTTAATACAGAAAATCATGACGATTCAGCAATACATAGAACAAATAGCATTTGATCAGCTCTTTTCACTACATGTATAAAGCACTGCATTGTGAGGCACTAAGAAGTGGCAGGGGTAGAGAGGGGAAGAGGGTGTCTGCATTTTGTCTGTGTGGAATATCCACCTGCAGCTCATGTCATGCATTCAAGGTAGCCAGAAGGCTAGCTCCCAATTGCCTGCTGTCTCCTTTGTATATGTAAATTTTCTAGTAAACCAAAGTGCATCCTGTCCTCATGGGTTTCACAAATGGGAAATTCAATTTTCAAAGCGATTTCTGTCTAGCTTAGCAATTTAGATAATATAGTGCTTTTGGGCTGCTTGAAAAAATGGTGGCATTTGACTCCTAGAGGGGATTTGTAGAGGGGGCAAGTTCCTTCACCTCCAGGTTCCTTCACCTGCAGCTGACCTGCAAACAAGATGGAAGTGGTGTTTTTCATCTTCCCGCACCATGTAGAAGTCAATCTCCTCCAATGCCAAACTCTCCATGGCTATCAAGTCTGTCTGAGCAAAAGTTTGGTCACCAAAGACTGTGCCTGGCTTTACTTTTTTGAGTGAAGAGGGTAGATGAAAAACAACCAACCAAAATAAATCCAACCCATTGTTAGACACCCAGCTAAGATATGACTCTAAGCTGCAGAAAGAAAAAAAACACGTTGCACAACATATCACCTTTCTCATGTCCATTATGGTTTTGAACATTGTTCACATCCTTGTATAGCTTCATGCTCTCCGTTCTGAGTTCCAGCATCAAGCAAGTGCTCATAGTGCATCTACCTACCTGTTAGGAAGACAGATGCTGCCATGCCCAAAAGGGGTGAAAGTTCCAACTATAGAGTGATCTGGAGACGGGCTAAATATGTTGGTATAGAAACCCCCACATGGGAGATTGCAGCAGCTTTGGCAAACAGCAAGATACTCAGAAGGATAGCTAAAATGAGAGTCAAGGAGTTAACTTGTTACCGTTCTCCAGTTTTATGCCTTCTGTTACATGCCCCTGCAGAGAACACAGGGACTAACACTCACCATTAGCTCTATATCCTGGGTATTGGGTCCAGGTGCACGCGGATAAGCAAAGCTACTAACTCAGTCATCTCCTTCCTTGAACAAGTGGGTTGGAAGGGATGGAGGATGGGCAGAGCTCTCAGTACAAAACCCACCCACCTGACTAAGCTAACATGGCTGGTACAGGCCAAAAATGACCTTTGCAGGAGCAACATAGGGATCAGAAATATGTTTATGAAGCACAACATCTTCGGTGGTTTTTCCTGTGACAGAGCAGACTGTTCCTAATCCAGTTTGATGACTGTGACTGATAAAGTGATCTTTGTTCAAGACAAGGTTATACTCTAAATGGATTGCAGTCTGCCAACATTAACTTGTAACTGCATTTTTCATTCTGGAATATTTCTTTCAGAGGCACATCCACCACCTGACACATACTGGGCTTTGTTGTTATAATCTGACTACCTGGCTCTATCTTTGGTACTATATAAATACAGCCTGATCAGAAACGAACATTTTCATGTAGCCAAGTCTTGGAAGCTGTTCAGCTATGCATTAAGTCTAAGTCTTCCCCCTGTAGAAGTCCTCCCACTAGCTCCCACACTCTTGCTAGAATTCACATGTGCTCTGTAAACAGAAAGGATATTAAATGAAAGATGAGCCATCGTTCAGCCCATAATGCAGTTTTCTCCGTGCTGTGCCTGCTTTCCTGACCACTAGGATCTGAGGTTTGTCATATGTCAGCTCTGGTGTGACAGTCATGCCAGTCTGAACCTTCCACGTCTTGGAGAAAGTTTCTTCTCTGTGATCACCATAATGCCGGAGAATAATTGGCTTGTCAAACCCCACTTCTTTCAGCTTGGATGCTTTCTCTTCTCTGTTTACATGAGGGAGGAAAAAAAATTACACCTCTGATTAGTTCTTGCTAAGCAGAATCCTCAGGCAAGACTTCCATTCATTTAGAATGAAGTTTGACCTAAGCAGGAAACATGCCTTGATTTGTGAGTTTCTCAGCTGAGACAGAAATGATCAAGGTTACTAATTTAGCTAGGAATTCAGGCAGCCTCACAAACATCAGCGAACAGCCCCATCGCCTGTTGAATTTGTTACAGACATTTCAGTGCTTTGTCACCGGACTCAGCCCCTGAGTTGCAGTAGAGTGTGGAGGTTCAGGCTTCTTACTGGCCAGCGTGAGTGACAGTGAAAATTCTGGTTTAAAGTCTCACCTATTGTACACTTACGATTATCTTAGCAAGTCACTAGGTTTATATCTTCAGTTACAGTATAAGTAAAATGTGCCCAAATGTTTGTTCTTCTCTAATCTCCTCCTTTCTACTTAATGCAGAAGAACCTGCTGATCTGCCAATTCCCTCCCCAAGCAGTATCAGCCTGAAGTGGCAGATTTCTGTTCTGTTTCATCAATAACCTTTCATTAGGACCTCTCTAATGATACGATTTTGCACTCTTATTTGTTTTACACATGAGAATCCTGAGGAGCTTTGTAAACGTTGATGATAAATATTATTAAACACATTACCCTCAGACAGAAAGGGGACAAATAAGTTGCCCAAGATCATGTAAGTCACCTGTGGTTAAGCTGGCACTAGAGCTGACTGCACCAACCCTCTACACATGCACATAGCAGAGATCCTTTGATTGTGAGGGGCAGACAACTTTACCCCCACTGAAAGTCTGTCTACCTGATTTGTTTTCTTCACCTTCACCGTCCTGTATTCCATACACCTCTTGTGCTACTCTTCATTGCTATTGCTTATTTCTTATTTTCTTCTGAGAAAGAACAATAATTAAATACTTAAAGATTTCTTTATCTAACAGCCAAATTTATATCTGTTTCAGCCCCATGACTGATCTTGAGAAAGAAGCAGAGAGCATTTGAGGCTGGACAAATTAACCTAAACCTCAGACAGCTCTTTAGCCTTTGGCTGACGTCCTTTTCAATCAGACATTCTATGTGTACTGTTCTACATGTATATGTGAGTGCATGCTTCCATATTTTTATCTGTCAGTCTTTAAGCAGTTATAAAAATGCGCAGGTCATCACAGTAGTATTAGGTAAATGAAACCATTAAAGGAAAAAAATGAGCACAAAAGCTGCTCAATTTTGAGGAAAGCTAATTAGGTAAAACATCGTCTGACAGAAATCAAAGGAGTATTTTTGTCTTCAAGCCAATATTTCTTGCTCTTTCAATTTTGCCATAAAATATTGCTCAGTATAAACTTTTTGCTGACCAGGCTAAGCATAAATATTCAAGAACACTAAGCCAACTCTCATGGCACTGACACAGGAATCTGGTGAGAGCATCAGGGTATTGCAATATGAGGAGCAACATTTTGCTTCCAACCTGATGGGCCAACAGGGTCTGCAAATCCTGCAAACATGCTCAGGTCCTGTGAAAGGGAACACTTTGCTTGTAGGGAGACCCTATCGCCCTATTTGTGGCATAAATGTTGTCTTCAATTAGATGATTAAATCAGCTGACTGCAGAGCTTTTGGGAACAGTAATATGGTAGACCCCAGAATAGTTGCACCACAGACGGCCACAGGTATCCTCAGTGTTTGGATAAGCTCTATCCAGTTCTTAATAATTGCAGGCTGGGGTGTATCAAAACCCAGAATCCAAGAGGATAAATGACAGACACGTTTCAGAGTGTTCTCTAAAACAGGTAACTCTAAGACATGATACGTCTCATGGGGGGGAAGACAACAGCGCTCATTTAAATAATCAGAAAATACGACGTTTCCAGTATAAGCCTCAAATATTAAGCTTTTTTGTTGTTTTTCTTTTTCTTGGCTTTGCAAACACATTATATAGCTATTGGAGGGTGGCATACAGAGGTTGGTCAAACAATGCAAACTCCAGTTTTTGCTGCAGCATCAATTCTTTTGGACTTTGGGCTACTCAGTTCTCCAAGGAATAGAGCAGTGATAATAACCCATCCCACGATGAATAACATGCTAGTGTACTATACTGCACAATGTACAATACATTGTAGCATATACGCTCTTACACACTGAAAACTACTTGATTTTGTACAGCCACTAGCTGCTAAACCTATTATTATGAATGATGATTTTTCACCTAAGATAAAATGCTGATTTTATTAAATCTGAATATGTTTATAATTTTGCCAGTATACAGGAACTGTCAGTTAAATAGCAGGATACGTAACAGCGGAAATTCAGAAACTGTGCTGTAGATACAAAATTATACAGGTTAATTTTAAATAACTGTCCTTGTAAGTAATTAATGCTTATAATTGGTTAGCAGCAAAGATTTTTTTCATTTAAACCTAGCCTGCTTTATAAATTCCAGTACTTATTCCTCAGAGAATTGATCAGGCAGGGTAAATCTCAACTGTTTCTGACATCCCCTCCATCCCTTGATACTATTTTAGCACTATAGTTGGTACTCAAAGAATGGCTGATGTATTTGGAAGCTACCATACACTTTAAACTCATGGCCAGTCCTCTACAGGTAGCCTCCAAGGTGTTAAGGCTATCTTGTGCTATGTAAATATAGAAGGCTTAAGTATAAGAAGCATGAAGAAGTCTAAAGGCCTGATTGTGGCCACAAGATCTTACAGCAATCTTCTTTCAGGCCCTGGCAAGGCAACAGGCTACAGATCACAGCAAATTGTCAAAATGCAAAATGGTTTTCATGGACCATAGTTTCTTTTGCAAAAGATATTCAAACAGTTTTTCACAACTATTGGAAAGTGTATCTGCAGATTAATCATAATCAGAAAATATTGTCTCACCACTAATCCCTGAAAATGTCTCTGTTGAGATAATTCTTATCTTCCATTACAGTAGCTAAAATAAAAGGGTATGTTTCTCTTTCATGAATAGTGAAATGGTAAGTAGAACTCCAGGAGTTTTCAAAGCAATAACGCTCTCCTGACTAGTAAGTTGGTTTGGTTAAGTGGTCTCCCATAATCTGTATTCTACATCATGAAAACATCGCCATTTATTCTAATTTTGCTTATGGAAGTAAAAACATCAGTTTGTTACGTTTGTTTTTGAATTTGTTCTAGCCTCTCCAGTGTCCACACATAAGGCAGCTTCTGGTGAACATCTTCAGAATTTGAGTCAGAAAGTTGGGAAATCCAACCTAGAGAAACAGAATGAGAGATTAGAATTAGATGCATAAATAAAGACTGATGTTAATGTCAGTCCTGTTCTATGGCATCTGTCAATAGGCAGTAAGGTTCATTCATATGAATACAAAGTGCTAAGCTGTGGGAATTGCCTTCTTAAACAGATTAAACAGATTCTTTGCCTTGACGAATACAATGGGAGAAAGAGAGAATGTGCATTGTATGCGCCTTAAATTGAAAAACAGAAAATTATGTCTAGGAAGAAGATGGGTGTCCAGAAAAATGGATTATTCAGACAAATTCCAGGATAGACCTTTGTATGAACTACCTTAACTTCCCACATCAGTCACAGTCACTGTCTGATTTGTGTCCAGCCCAGGGTTGCTGCTGAAAAAGGATGCAGGTAATGCAGACTCTTTAATTATTCTCAGCTGCACCCCGGAGAAGCAGTTGGAAAATTAAGCCATGCATCACTTTGAGCAGCAGGGGCACAGAGTTCTTTTAGTGTGCCTTTCTGTAAGACATCTGCGGTTGCAGCTGCACTACAACAGGTATATTTTATTTAGTTCACATTTGCAGCATTTGTGGATGATTTCAGAAGGCCTGTGGGAGTATGGAGGAAGAAGTTCCTCAACTTCTGGAGATTCTCAGTTATTCTCACTCGATTTTCTAAAAGGTGAGAATGCCCAAGATGAATGGTCAGGGTGTGATCTCTATTCAGTCTGAACATTTTCTGTTGCAATGGTTATTATCAAGAAATCAGATTACTTGATGTGAAAGTACAAATGAGGTGATAAAAAATGGCTACAGACACAGCAATTGTTAAAATTAATCCAGGGAAGCTCAGTTTCCCTAGATTTACTGTTTCACTATGAACAAATTGAAAAGCAAGTTAGTCAGAAACAAGAACTCAGTGAGTTAGAATTGCAGTCACAGAAATGCATGACCTGCTGCTGGGCATTCCCTTCACCAAATAAAAAAAAAGAACCTGTGACGACAGACCAAGCAAATGGGAGGACCCAAGAGATAGGAAAGGACAGGGACAGTTCAGTGGAAGCTGGTTGTCTCGACCCTTTAGACGTTCATCTGCGATTAAGAAAACTCCAACAGCTGCCTGACTATACAGTGCACTGGCATATTTGCTGGCGCAGTGCTGAAGGGAAGTGTGCATGATCTTGAGATCACTGAGACAGAAGAATAAAGAGGCTGCTTGTGAGCACAAGAGCTAGAAGTGGAATCAATACTCTTGCAAACTTAATAGCTCACAGACACCAAGAGCATGCAACTCTACAGCAAAGCATTTCAGAAGTGCTGTTGCTTTGTTACAACCAGAAGAAACTGGATGCCACATTTTCAGAAAACAACAGAAGAGGGTACAATTCCCTTCAGTGCCTATACATTTGTTTATAGAGCTATTCCTCCATGCTAGGATGCTAGGTGTCTCTGCAGCACTTTTAACCTTCACCGGCCAAGGAATTTCAGTTCTGCAGTCCTAGTAGCACCTGACCAACTTCATGGCCAGGATTAGGAAGAAAATGCACAGATGCTTTTTTTTTTTTTTTTTCACATGGCAATGTTCTTAAAGAAATCTAAAAAGAGGTGCAGAGTAAGCAGTTCTTCCCTTCAGATCATTAAATTTGTCCACGTTTTAGGCAGAACTGGTATAATGCCTTGTGAAGAACTTTTCAATTAGTGCATTACTGCTCCCATTCAGAGCAAAAGTTATTAAGTCAAATATATGTGGTCAGACAGTTTCCAGTAGGGAAAGGCTTAAAATAATATCCCAAAGCAGTTATTCAGCCTGTATTCTGCTAGCAAAGAGTAGTGGATCCGCAGTGGCTATGTAGAAAACCTTGTTGGCAGATGATCAGAGATAATCAGAGAAGGACTGGGTATTTAAAAACAGATTGTATCCAAAAAGTACGGGGGATTTTTGCTTGACAGTTACTCCCTTCGCATGCTAATCCATACTTTAGTTAATTCAGGCAATTCAGAAGAGCTGTCCAGGTACTGCATAACTCTACCCACCTCTGCTAAGCACCAGCCATCCAGCCGAGCTGCCTGCTACTCTTACCTCTTTCCTCACAAATGTTGGATGAGAGCGAGAAGCTGATTGTGACGGGTGACTGGCCAGCATCATTTTGCACAACAGGAGCTAGACAGGAAGAATGCAGAGTGCAATGCTTACGATCATACATGCAAGGGTAAGTCAGCTTTCAAAAACATAAACCCAAAGATCATTCTGGTTTTTTTTGAAGAGGAAGACTGCAGTAGCACCTGGAGAGCTGGAACAGGCTTGACCCCAACATATGGTTCTGCACTGAGGATTACTGACATTTGATGAATGAAATGCTCTGGATGAAAATTATTTTTACTGGCACAATATGTTATGACTCTATCACTCACCTTGAAGAGGAGACTAAATATGCTTTGATAAATGGTTTGAAACATTGCCCAGTTTCACCGGCTTTGTTCTTCTAAGTGTTTGTACCTCTTGCTTCAGCTGCAAAGCTATTTCATCATGTCCTAAAACAATGCTTTGCAGAGATCTGCAGTATAACAAGCTATAAAGTGAACCATGTTGGCCTACCCAGCCAACAGAGAGTGTAGTCTTAACAGAAAGTGCTTTTAACCCTTTTGCGGCCAAATATGACAACACAGCACATTAACACAGCATGACCTTACCTTTACTTCCTACAGGCATGTTTGATGCTGTCTCAGGTTTCCGTTTTTCCTTTGTAGTGCAGGCTGGTAGAGCAAAGTTTTTCTTGTATCGTTCTTTTCTGATGGCAGTTATTTCACACTCTGTACATTTGGACCCTGGAGCACCACTCTTAACCTCCTCTGAGGCTTGGCTTCTCCTGGATCTCATGCTTTTGTACGCTAGTGACTTCTGGTGCCATTTACGGTAATTAACCCCTTCAGTGAGTTCTCTCCAGCTACAGGTTAGCACATTCACAAGTCCCTGAGGGAAACCAGTTTCATACGTAGCAAAGAGCTGCAACTTCTCTCCAAGTTCCTGTAACATGTTGGCAGCCACAGACTTATTCAACCTGTTCAGTGGTGAGTCCTCATTTGCCTGTGGGATCAAAGATGTTTGGGAGATCTTTGGGTTTGAGTCCTCTGTAGTGGTTTTACTCAGGGAATGACAAGACACTTGTGGCAAAACTGGATATTTTTCTTTTCTTGTTGTATCATCGTTTAAGAAACCATCTTCATGCCTTTCTGTATGCTCACCTGTACAGATGGCACTCCTGCCTTCAATCGGGCTGAAGAGGAAAAAAAGCTGTATCATTAAGTGAGAGCAGTAACAGTTAAAGAACACAGAAAAGAGACCTGTTAGCTTTGCTGCCTGAAACATACGCGGACAGGCTGGCAGTGCTCCCTTTCACAGTTGAGACTGAGCCGTGCTTCCTCCCAAGGAAGACACTCCTAGATCAAGCTCAGAAATACCTGTGCAGAGCAGCACGAGGAGATTTAGTGCAGCCATTGCCAAACCAGGGAGTCTCTGCACTGACAGTGTATGCTTTGGACTATGACCACTGAAGTGCAGTGTAATGTAATGTAACATGCTGATTGATTTATTCTCTCCTATGTAAAATTATTTTCTCTTGCCTCAGTAAAATGGTAATCAAATAAATCCAGAACTTTGCTTTCTTATATGTGGCATGCAAAGGACTTTTTGATGTAATGAAACTTTGAGTGTCTAAATAAGTCTTCTCCAGTAGCTACTGATTCTGTACACCCTATTTTGTGTTGGGCTTTTTAATTGTTTTTCAGTTTGGGAACTCTGATCTTCCATGGTTATGAGAGGACCATCTTTATTTTAAACTATAACAGTTTAATTAGAGGACTGCCAATGTGGAAAATTTATTAACAAGTTTTAGGAATTTTAAAATCCAAAATACAAAGAAATTTTACCAAAAAAGTCTTAGTCCTCAACCCTCTAAACACACACAAGCTTAGCTGTAATGACATGGTTACCCCCTTCAGTTTCAACCGTAGCTTCTTACACTCTTTGAGTGCAAACAAATGTGTTTATAGACTGAAACAATCATCTGGAGTAAATTTCTGAAATTCAAAAGCAAGTTAGGCAAAACAAGGTTTGTCCTTGGAACAAAAATATCAGCTTAAAGCAAATGTGATGAAACCTGAATTTAAAACTCAGTTATCCGGAGGAGTCACACCCCAGAGGAATGCTGTGAACACAGGCTCCCAGTATATTAGTCAGCAGACGTGAACTTCATGAAACCCACACAGCTCTGCAACGTTCTGTTCAGTCCATGCCAAAACAATAAAACAAGGCTATTATGTTGCATTCTTTAACTAACTGCTCAAGATTTGTATGTTAAATATATTAAACTCATTAAATGCTGGCAGCAGAAATGAATATTAGGTACTACACCTCGAGGAGTTAGGGTTAGGTACAGGACACTGTCACCCTCCCTCCCTCTCCTCACACTGCGCGGCAGGATGCCAGTTCTGGTCACGTGCCTGCCCCATCTCTCCCGTTCTGCCTTGGCCACATCTGCCTTGGGACTCCTTTCTGCGTCTTCCCCGAAAAACTAGTCGACAGAAACCTCCCGGCTCTCACCGCTACTGGCGTCACGCTATTACCTGGGAGTAAAGCCAGGGGGAAGATCTGTAGTGAAATATGAGGACAGCTCTTCTGGTATCTTCTTGCCCCTCTCTTTTATTCTAGTTTTCATCTACAACAAAATTAATGTTTCCAATTTAAGACTGGAGGAGGTGTGGAGGGGAAGAGGGAAGGAGAAGAATGTCCTGGATATAAAAGAAAATACCTGGTCAAAGAAATATACAGGTCCTGCCTCCAGCGCTGCAGCTGTAAACATTGGTTCCATTACTCCCTAGAATGAAGAAGGGGTGGAACACCCCAGAGGAAAATAGTTGTGTCAGCAGGCCGTGAGACAGAAACTGTTTATGTTTTTTATATTAACAGTGAAGCTGAGAAACTACTTTCTGCGTGAGACCTTGAAAATCTGCTTCAAATAATACAGGAACCACCACTGTATGAATGGGAATAGATTAATGCATCAGTGGATTAAATTATATGAAGTTGATTACTAAAACTGAAGATCAAAATATCAGGTTTTGATAATTTAGGTTCACACTACTCTAAGCTAGTGTTTTCATGAGATATGACCTACAATTATTTCTGATGATAGGTAATGTCTCAGTTTGTCATCTGAAAGAGAAGACTGCTTGCATCTGCAGTTATGACTCAATGAGTACATCAATAAATATGCTTTTATTAAAAAAGGAGTTTTATGACTTTATCATAAATATAAAAAACTTATTTGAAAGATACCAGTGTGGAGACCCCTGACTCTGTGCAGCCTTCCATCCCTTACCAAGACCGCACACAGGCACAGAGATCTGCTGTCAGGGAGTCGCTCACTGTAGCACATCCTAAGGCGCATACCTGCATACGTGCCTAATGCAATAGTTCCTTATCACAGAAATATAAAGAGTCTTTTTGAAGCACTGGTCCAGACAACGGCTTGTTTTGTTCATGTGAATCTTGCTGCTTAACAGCAATTTTAAAAATGAGCTCCAGACTTATTTTTATATTTCACAGCATGCACCTATTCATGCAAACTGAAAAGTGTTTGCTTTGTCCCAGTCTGAGTGCACAAGCAGCAGTCTGTGCTCCTCAAGGTGACTTTCAGCAGTAAGAGAGATGAAATTTGCTTCTTTTCAGAAGCACTCATTGCATCCTTTGAAAAATCTGTGCTCCAAAGGACACAGGTGTTGTGACACTAGCTGATGCAGGCCAGTATGTTTGGATTATGGCTCACAGGCTGTCATCAAACTAGTGTTTGGTGAAAAAAAAAAAGAAATCGCTAAGGAATGTGGAAAGAACAGTGAACAGTGTTAAACGTGAATTCTTTGGCTGCTTTGGTCACTTTTAACTTTGATTTAGCTACTTCATCTAGGTTTTAAGTAAAATCTTAGAGGAGGAGTGGTTTCAGAATTAAGGAAGCCCTTTATCCTGCTGATGCTAAGGAAGACACTTCTTGGTGACAGCTGTCGTTCCCATAGTAAATGCTATAGGTGATGATGGCTGAGGAAGTACAGTGTCCTCTGTCCTCAGCAATTGGTGAGGGGGAATATCTTTCCTTCTACAGTTCCTAAGACATATTTGCCCTCATGCAAGAAACATTTTCTTTGTCTACAGCCAGGCTTTAGGCCTGATATTAAACCTCTAGTCATAAAAATTGTCCCATTGACTTCAGTGGATTTTTAGAGCTGAGTAAGGACTATGAGTTTTGGCCCTAAGCTAGGAAAAATAGTATTAAAGTGTCATAAACACATAAATAATGACATCAGTCCCAGAAATACAAACAGAAACAAATATAACATCCCTCTGTTCAGCTCTTCTTGGGACTGATATAGGCCACTTAGTTACTCCCTAGTTGTCCTTCCTCCCCCTCTTTCCAGGATTAAACTGCAGCTGTCAGAGACAGCTCCCCCACTCCATTCTATGCCATTTCTCGACACTTACATACAGCTTGAAAAGAAAACACAAAAGAAAACATAACGTACCCTGAAAGAAGTCTTTTCCTGAAGATCATAACTTCTTTTGCTAGGAAAATAGTGCAATGGGAGCTGCCCCCTTGGAACAAAAAGAAGAGGTGAGTCTCTGTGTTGTCTTTCAGGAAAGGGTTTCAAGTCCTGCTGCTTAGTTACCACATGTTTTGGACTGCATTCAGCCCTTCCCTTAACTCCCCAGCCACTGCCTGCCTTTGTCCAGGAGGCTGGTTAGGAAAAAGGAATAGCCACTGCGAGAAAACAAAAAAACCCCAGTATCTTTCTCCAGCTAAAAATGGTATTCACACATCTCTTCTGGCCTATGGCCTGTCCGATAATGTCTTCTTATCATGCTGCCTAGTATCGCGTGAAGTCGGAAAACGTAGCATTCCTTAATATAATGTGTATTAAATGCTAGGAACAGCTGACTGGCAATAACAGAAGGAGGACAAAAAAATCTGAGCTGGCAAGGGCATGCTACAAGATGTGGCTCACTCTCTCTGCTTCTAAGAGACCAGATCCTCTTAAAAGCAGGCAGGTGGGGAACGTGGAGCCCAGCTGTCAGTCTGTTAATGTTAATGTTCACTTTGTTAATGCAGTCAGTCCAACTTCTTACTCCCACTTTGCCATTTTTTTCATACAGTATTCCTATTTTTGCACTTTGGTTATCATTTTATTATCCTGTTGGCTATCTGTACTCTCTTATACAGAGTATAGTGCTAATTCTGGGGCTGGAAGCAGTGTAACCTGGAAGGTGCTTAATTTTGCTCTGTCCAGCATGCCCTCTTCTCTGCAAGCCTAATGAACAGAGTTTATGGAGTGCTCCTGGGTCCAGTAACCCCACCTCAAACTGTAGAGACAGACTGTTAATCCTGCTTGTTCTAGCTCACTGCCAGTTTTCTTTCACTTTGCTAGGTTTTATTCATATCTTTAAGTAAAGCGTGACTCCCCTCTACAATTTATTTTCAGCCTACTTTTTTAAGGAAAGGAGGTTTATGCAAGTGTCCAGTTTCAGCCAGCTTTGGCAGAATAACACACCCGAAGATAATGATGCCTGGACACACTTCATACACTTCAGCAGCTGGGTAGACGACAGAGGCCCACGGAAGTGTCCCCATCTAAAGAGAGACAGGCCACTCTGCTGAACCGTGTGGCAACAGTCAGCCGGCCAACTGCACATGTATTACTACAGCACAAGCCATCTCTCTCCCCGTTGGGGTATCACAGTGATTGTGAATGGTGCTGGAGTCATTCCGGGGAGGAAAGAAACAACCTTCTGAGAAAACTGGTTTTATTAATTCAGCTGATCACGGAAATATTTGTTCTTCTTGTTGCCCTTTTTCCTCTGATGCCCTTACTTCTAGATCTCATGTCTGCAGCCTCTGCACAAGACGTATTCTTACCTGCCTTATTTTTCCTTTATCTGTCTCTGGTCAACATCTCTCCTTCTGTATTCCTTGGGCTTCTGTAGACTTTATGGCCTCCTTTATCTGCGATTTCAGTTCTAGAGTCAACAAAACCCATGGTCTGGCAACTTGTCTGTTTTGGCACATACCAGAGCAAAGGGACCAGGAACACAAGCTAGTAACTCTCTTTTTCAAGCTGTCAAAGGCACCAAAGGGGATATAGCGAGGGGTAAGAACAGTCTGGTATATCGGAGACTAATGGATTAAAATCAAACACAAAAGTGGAAACACTGCTATAGGATCTCTTGAGACCATTACAGTGCCCAGCTCCAATAAATGTACAACAGGAAGATCTAAGATGACTCAAATGGACAATTCAGGGAATTCAACCCCTGATATTCCCCCTCCCCCTGCCGCCAACCACAAAAAAACCCACCAGCTCTGTAGATTACTCTTCTACCTAATTAGAAAACTAGGATGGAAAGCAATAAACCAAAAATGTTCTAGGCAACATTAGTGCACATGCTTCTGTGTCATCCATTCTCAGTATGAGAAAGAGCTAATCCTCCACGGCTCTCTTCATCAGCCTCGGACAACATCATTTCTGACTGGAGTAGGGGCAACAAAACAGCAGGAAAACAGCAGCAGAGCATTAAATGGCTCACCTGCTCTTTTGTGCAAGGTTTATTCTGCTGTAAGCACAGTCCTAGGACCCTCTGGGAGGTGGTCTAGTTATATTAATTGACCTAACAATGTGGTTTAAATGGGGAACACATGGTACCACAGCAGTTCCCAACTGGTGGGGCATGTCTCATTGCTCTGAATGTGCCTTAAGCCCAGGGAAGTCAGCTTCCCGACACCCAGCCAGTCCCACGAAAGGCCCAGCTGGATGTTTCCATGTTCAAGCGCTCTTACAAGCAAAAGCACTGGAGAACATGCTGCTGTGCCACCCGCACAGACCAGGATGGAGCTCGTTGGATCAGTACTAGAGCATTAGCTTAGTCTTTTGAAGCCTGATGCTTGCTGAGAGTTGTAGCAGGCCAGGAGTGAGGAGATGCCCGTGGGTGTGAGCCAGGGACAAAAAATGGAAGCGAGCAGCCGGCCTCAGTGGGGCTGAGGGGGCAGAATTTGTACCTCAGTGAGGTACGAGGCATTACCAGTTTTCCCCAGCAAAGGCCTGACTGCAGAAGCATTTTAAACAACAGCTATGCAGGATAAGGCCCATTTATAACCTTTATATGTTATAAATTATCATGATGCTACATTATACTATATACTCTAAATACATCTCAGGCAACAGTTGTTAAAATATAGCACTGAGGAAGGAAAAAAAAGTATTTTTAGCCAGCATGGTCATACTAGTAGAAAATCTGTGAAAAGTGTAAACTCAGTACAGGAATTTTAAGAATTAGGCTGATTTAATGAACCGTTAGTGGATGCTGGTAACACAGGTATTTCTCCTTGGTGTTCTAGGTAGTGTTCTAGGTACTGGTGGAAACGGGACAAGGCAGTGCCCTTTACCGTGTATTAGAATCTTCCCTTTTTTGCTCCATGGGACTTGGAACAAGTTATTTTTATTATTTTCTTTCTGTACAAGTTCTCTCTCATGTGACTTTGTTAATTTGTTCAGTGTTCTCAAGCTGTAAAACCTCAGCAATCCTAAATGCTGTAAAACCTGTCATGGCTGCTGTTCCTACTGGGAAAGGCCTGCTTTGTTTCAGCAAGATTTTCCATTTTTTATTTTCTTTCCCCACGAAGACACTTGCTGATGAAGACAGAGTACGTCTCTGCTGTTGGCCCTCAGCCTGCATTTCTGAAACCTTCCTCCGCGACGGCTACCGGCTCGTCCTCTTGTTCCACAGACCCTCTCCAAGCTGGAACCCAGCAACGTGGAAGCGGCTTGTGTGCTCCTAAATGCAGGAGACCAAAAAGGGCCCTTCAGAAAACACTAAACACACATAAAACGCCATCTGGTCACAGCTCTGCGCGTCAGTGGGGACTACAAAAAGGAAGCACGAGTTGACTGGGCATAGGACAGAGATTGACGACAACGATGGCGTCGGCACCCCACGCCGCGGGCCGGTGACCGGGGGGCAGGCTGAAGGGACAGCGGGGCTGCGGTGCTCCGAGAGCACAGCCCCGCCGGCGCCCAGGCAGGCGGCCGGGCCCACGGTGAGACGGGAGGGGAGCGGCGGGCAGCGCCATGACACCCGCCCGCCCCTCAGCGGGCGCGCACGCGCGGCGCAGGGGCGGGGCGCGGGGTTAGGCAGGCCTTCCCGCGCTCGGCCCCCTCCCCTCCCTGGCGGAGTCCTCCAGCCTTCCCGGCGTGCCCCGCGCTCACCATAGAGCGGAGGGCTGGCCCCGCCACTCGCTCTCTCTCTCTCGCTCGTCCCGTGTGTGGGAGGCGGCGCGGCCGCGGCGACATGGCGGGCGTGGGGCAGGGGGGCAGCGCTGCCGCCGAGGCGGAGAAGCACCTCAACGGCGAGCTGCCGCCGGAGCCTGAGGAGAAGGACGGCGCGGAGGGCGGCGCGGCGGGGGTCGGCGCGGAGGATGGTGCCAAGAAGAAGCGCAAGAAGAAGAAGAAGGGCAAAGCGGGCCCCGCGGGTAGGGGCCGGGCCGGGCCGCGCCGGGACCCTCCGCTGACAGGCCGGCGGGGCGGCCTGAGGGGGCCGGGACCCGGCAGATCGGGCCTCGTACGCGGCTGCGCGTGGCTGAAGGGCCCTGCCGTGCGGGGCGCGGGAGGGGTGATGGGCGCCGCCGGGGCCGCTGTCCCGGCCCGTGGCGGCTGTGTGGGCTGAGGGGGGTCCCCTCGGCGAGGAGGGGCTGGCGGGTGCCGGGAGGATGCTGCTGCCCTTCAGCACCAGGCGAGCTGGGGTGAGGGAAGTGCTCTCTGCACCGGTGCGCGCAGGAGAAGCCATCCCTTCCCTCACCCCCTCCTATGCCCTGAGGGGGGAAAGGCGTAAGGCTGCTGCTGTAAAAGTCATCCCGCGTGGTGGAGTCTCTGTACCCCTCCCAAGTTCTCTTGAGAGAGCCGGAGCAAGTCTGGGCAAATGGGGTAAAGGCACTACGGTTTGGGTTGGTTTTAGCAGGCTAGCAGTTAGTGATGATCATGCTGTGCGTTTATAATTATCTGCTTCACGCCCATATTATCTCACAAGAGCAGGCTGCTGCTATGGCAAGAAGAATTAGTTACCCTGGCAGAAAAAGAGTAATCGGAAGTGTCTGGATAACGCTACCTTTATACACAACTTTCAATAACAGTACCTGTCACTGTAGTGCCCTACAACCTTATGCATTGGGTCTGCTTTAAAAAAAAAAAAAAAAAAGGCAGCACGTGCTCTGGTATCTGTAGGATGAGTACTGCATAATATTTCTATAAAGTTCTGGGGACTATTGTTTCCTAATGTGGAGCTATCCTTTTACTGTAAGCCATTCTTTAATTTTACAAACAGGACAAGAAACAGATAAAGATACGGAAGGTGCTCTTGATGATGTAGCAAAACAATTGGATAAACAAGCACTGGAGGAGAAAGAAAAAGATGATGATGATGAAGGCAAGTGTAACTTATCTTTTCTCTTGACATTTCCAGTTTCAGCTTTTTCCTAGACTCCTATTTTAACAAACCTTTACAGATGCCATTTGGATTTGTTCTTTTGTTTTGTTTTGTTTGGGAGGGCTGAGATGCAACTATATATACTTTTTACATTTTTGGCAACAATTTAGCTGTCACACATGCATATATATAAAAAATAACAGGGATAACAGCTTTGTTAAAGCTTCTTGTTTTCAAGGATCTTATTATTGCAGGGAAATGTTTAGTTTAAGATAAGGTAATCTGTAAATCATTCTCACTTGCATTACCGTGGTCAGTATAAATTTATGTTCCAAATTATGTCTCTTATTCTTGGCTTAGAACAAAAAGTACAGAGAAAATTTTAAGGGAGCATTTTAATTAGTAGAAGGTCTTAGAGTCTTTACCAGTAACTTGAAACTTGTTCATCTGTAATCCTAATTTTTCATTAAAACTGAACTGGGGAGAGATTAATACACAAGCAAGGCATACACCTTGTGTGTTTCTTGTATTATGCAGCTGATATTCTAAGCAAGTGCCTTGGAAGTGTCTGGTATTGAAATACAGGCTGGATACATCTTTTCTGTAGGAATACCAAATGAAAAGTGCTGTCTTTCCTTTGTTTTGTTGAGTGGTTCCCAATAGAAATGGACGCTTAAGAAAATACATTTCTCAAGTTAGTAATTTAGTTTCCTTCTTGTGAATTAGCATTTAAAGTTGGCTCAGCACCCTAAAATGGTTCTTATTGTTCTGCTTAGAAATCTTCTTGGTTGACTATTGCTGGAATTCATCATTCCAGAATTTAATTTTATTGAATCAGATATAGAAGTTTAAAAAATGAAATAAGCATGCTGCAGTATATAAAATTACAAATAAACTGATCTTTGAACATTATTAATCTATATATAGCATCCAGTTTTTCGCAATTACTTTAGAAGTATATTCTGATGGATTATTTGTTTTATGGTATATTTCAGGTTACGAAGTTGAAAGATAAGTAATACAATATGTACTTTGCCATCGTTGCAACTAAAGTAAGAAGTGTTGAGGAGGGTAGTGAAAACTTTATACAAAGAAAAAAATTCTTTTAAAATTACTAGAATAGTTATAGTTCCATCTCAGGAGAAATAACATTGTTAGTCACAGATCAAGTGCTGTGCTCTTTTACGCTTTTTACAGTATAAACAATTAGTATTACAGTATTAGAAAGTATAAAAAATATGAAGTGGTGCTATCACAGAAATAATCATCTTCCTTTTTTCCACATATTAGACTTGGATGTGTTTTTAGAAAAACAATACTATTTTTGCAGAAAAATAAAAATTGCTTTAAGTTTTTTGAAGACAACTGTGTACTTGTTCTCACCACTTGCCATCTTAATTTTGTAGTTTCAGAGGTGTTGCTTAAGACATGGTGCTGCGTTAGATTAAAACCAATAAAATACCTATCTCCCCTGATTTTTCCGCCCCGGATAAGCCCATAACTGAGTGGCCTCAGAAATGAGACTGTATACCTTTTGAAATCTGGGAGAGATTAGGAAGTGCTCTTCAGCTTTCCATTGCAGTGTTAAAACATGCTGATAGATAGCATTTTTGCATGATATTAGGCTAAGTTATTAAACAGCTATATCGAAATGGCGTAAGGTTGGGCTTCAGTTTTGCAAAGATCTTAAATTGCTTTTCTAGTGAAAATTCTTTTCATTACCAGCTAAATAACCTGAAGGCAAACAGGGTATCGGTCAGACGCAGTAGTTATGTTTCTGGCAACACAGTTAGTCTGCAGCAGTCTTCAAGGACGTGAAAGCATAGACCTGGTTAGTTTGGCTTGCAGTTGGCAGATTCACGTGCAGTGATGTATGAAAAAGCCACAATAAGCAGATAACAGCAGCGACAACATTTAAGAAATGCTGTACTTTCTTTGCAGTTTAGGCCTAGCATTTAAAAAAAAAAAAATCCAAAAATCACTTGGTGAATGAACTGGAGTCACATCTAATTAATTTCTTGATGAATGGTTTGAGCACAGCTCAAGGTCAAGAGGAATGTGGCAAAGTTACCACATTTTAAAGAAATTTATATGCACTGTTAAGGATTTTTGGCTGCCTATGAAATATGGATTGGTGGAGAATCTGGTAGGCTGGACTATGTTGTAGTTACACTAGTAGTACAAGTTATACTTGCAATTTTTCACAAAAATTTAAAATGAGATACTTAATGCCAAAATGAGCTGGGGAGGGGCAGGGGTGACACATTACTGAAATTTGCCCCAGCTGCAGGGTTACAGCAGTCACTATGGCATAAAAATGCAGATGACACTGACTGTCATGAGAGGCTTGGAATCTAGTGACCGGAACAACTAGTCAGTGTTTTGGTTTGGTTTTGTTTTGTTTTTAAATAAATGATCAAATACAAGTTTATGTACAGATGCATTCAAAATGGCAGTGCTTTGACTTGATTCTAGAAGTTCTTTACGTTTTACTTTTCACTTTAGATAAAAATATATGTTCTAAATGTAGATGACTAGTACTTACGCATTTTGAAATGAGCTCGTGGTTAGGTCCAGAAGGTTTAGTTAGACAGTATCGCATTAGGTAAATACTTCATTGTGTACGAAGTAACTAAGCATTAGTCGTAGCCAAATGTGAAGTCCACGAGGTTATTGTTAACTCCTGAATATGGCTGTAACGCGGTGTGGCCAATTCTTGGTGCTTACATGCTGTGCTCTCTGAAAACCTCCCACTGGTACATCCCACACGCAGTGGCTTTGCTTGGTGCTGGTTGTGACTTTTGCTGTTATCTTCAGATTAAACTCATCCTGACCTAAGTGCTGTCATCTTTACTTGCTTGGTTTTTTTATCTTTCCAGATGCATTAAGTTCCTTTAGCTGAAGCATCAGAAGATGGGTCTGAAGCAGTAGTTCCTAGCTTTTTGTTAGCTGTTGTGTCTAACACCGTTCTCTCTCACGCCCTCCCCCAACCCCAAGCATTTTTTGGGTGAATTGATAATAGAGGAATTTGAAGTAGGACTTTCTGAAAACTGTTTCCCTGAGCTGCTTTTTCTCCTCTGTTTGGTGATATGTTTAAGTCATCAACTTTAAAAGTGTTTTCTTAGGTCTGTGTTTGGTGTAGGGACTGAAAATGCTAATGGTTTGGTGGCAGCTTCTAGCTGTCGTCTTTTACTCCATTAAATTCTGCTGTGAAAGAAGTGTTTCCAGATAGTCCAGATGGTTTTGTGTTTCATTCAAAATTGTTTGGTTCTTTAAGTTTGTTATTTTATGTTCACCTGAGCACTTTCTTTCCTGTAGATGGAGAGGGTGAAGGAGATGGAGCAACAGGGAAAAAGAAGAAGAAGAAGAAAAAGAAGAAAGGACGTAGGTATCAAGCACAAAAATAAAGATAGCCTGCATGAATATTTGGTATAAGCACGTGTAAGTGCTGTTCTTGGCAGTTGAAACGGATTTTGGGGTGGAGTTTGGGTTTGTAGGCTAAGTCTGGCTGAGTTTTCTTCTTTCTGGTATCCCTGAATGTTACCTTGAGCGTTGGCCAAATAAAATCATATGAGGGCATTGTGATACGATGTTGTCTTGGTAGAAGCCCAAATTCTAGTAAGGGGATCTTAAATAACTTGTGCTGTTTAACTTCTATGGTTGAAATAAGATACTTCGTATTTCCAGCGTACCATATGTAAAACTTTCTTAAATTATACTCAACAGCTAAGGTCCAGACAGATCCACCTTCTATTCCAATATGTGATCTATTTCCCAGCAACATATTCCCAAAGGGAGAAGAATGTGAATACCCACCAACACAAGATGGGTGAGTGTTTTAAGCTTAAAAAATAAATGCTGTCATCTGAATGTGCTGAATTGCAAAACTGTTAATGTACAACCAAATGGACAAAGTGAGTTGTAGTGTGCTCTTTTTTTTTTTTTTTTTTTTTTACTGGATCATCTGAGAACTTAGTGAGTAGAAGTCTTCAGGTCAGAAATGTTCCTCCTTCCCTACCCTTTTAATTAAGGTATAGCCTGTATGAGCAGAATTGCCATGAGGCCGGGGACCTTGAGACCCAGGGGACCAACAGGATTTCAGTAGGCAGCTTGTAATAAAGGTATGGTCTGAATTAGAACTGAGCGAAGGTTTAGAACTTAGGGAGATGAGACACTGTTATGCAGCAGTTTGGGGGGCATCTAGGTGTCAGCTTCTTGGTTTTTGTGGTGTGGACTTTTTTTTTTTTTTTGCTAGAGACATGTCAATCGCATTGTATGAGACAGTTTTTTAAAAGCCTAAGTGGTATATTCTGCACTTTGTTTCTCTTTGTCTGAATATATAGTTATTATAACCTAACTGGTTTTTATAGTTCATAGTGACGTGGGAATCATGCAGTTTTACTAAACAAGCAACAGATTCTAGTGGTTTACTGGAACAGAGATCTGCATCCTTATGTTTCATAGGGTAGTACTATTTCCTTATGCTTTGTTAGGAACTAGGATATACCAGGTTGACTGAGTTTTCTGATTTTTTTCCTATGTGAAATGTTGTGGAAGGTCGTGTTTTACTTGGGGGGGTGTGGGGTGTGGCAGGGAATTAGCTTGAATTGCGTGAAAATCTGAACGAAAAGACCAAGTATTACTGAAAAGTTCCCAGGAAATTTTGAATCAAAACTCTGAAAAAATAGTTTAAACTAAAGGGGGGGAGGGGGGAAGTAGACAAATATTTATCTTTCCAAAAGCATTGTTTAGTTTTCGATGACTTTTTTTTTTTTAGAATCAAATTACTTTGAAACATTTATTGGTTGTTTAAAGTCAATGCCTGTTTCTCATAGAGTGTAAGCAACATAGTTAAGAGTTTAGTACATCCTACAAATTGTGTTCAGATATTCACACATAATACGGTTTCATTTTTGAGATTAAAATTTCGTTTTGAGGAAGCGTTTTCTTCTTTTTAATGACTTCAATTTGATCACGAGGTGTGCTCAAATTTATTTGTAAATGACTGCCTTGTTTGTATGCACAATATTAGCATGCTAATGAAGGACTTTCACAGGGTAGACCTGACAGGCTGATGGAGGAGTCAAGTGTTTGCCTGTATATGCATATGCCACGTTCAGAAGGACATGATTTAAGCAATCCAGGAAATTAGATAATAAATCTCTTAAGCATGTTCATAGTTTGTTAACAAATGACACACTATTTTGACACCTCTGTTATGTATCCACCTATTGAAGGTTAAATGCTTTATTCTGGGTTTGC
This sequence comes from Nipponia nippon, assembly GCF_047370975.1. Taxonomy (NCBI): domain Eukaryota; kingdom Metazoa; phylum Chordata; class Aves; order Pelecaniformes; family Threskiornithidae; genus Nipponia; species Nipponia nippon. The sequence goes on from NW_028262347.1 coordinate 51,500,698, forward strand.
TACTATTCATTTGAAAGGAGAAAAAAAACCACAAAGCAACAAAAACAAACCACCTTTTTTTAACAGGATTTAAGTGGGGCATCTTTTCTGTACCAAGAATGTTCTGCTATGGAAGAAGAATATACTCTTCTAAGGAACCTGAAATAGTTTCTTTATATAATTTGCTTAAGCAAATTCATGCTTAGTTTTGTTCCTAATTTAAATATTTAACTCTTATGATGCTACTTTATCATTTCCTAACATAAGCAGCTACTTAAATTAGTAGCTGACATGAATGCTTGGGTAGTTCCTATTCTGAATAATAGTTTCATTTTATATATTGGTGAAGCATTTTTGTGCCACTTCTCTTATTCATGCTGAGGTCAATAGGATTTTGTCTTTTTTTTTTTAGAGTTGTGCTTCTAATCTTAACTCTTGATGTCGCATGCTTTCTAAAGTTACCTCTCTTCAAGCTAGAATTGTGTATTTTGTGCAGGAAGATGAACTAGAAGTGGATACCATTCAATTTTCAGGGGAAAAAATTGCAGAGAATCAGTTCTTATATAGACAACAGACTAACAGCTTTGATATTTTTGTATCTTGGGTATTTAATTCTGTTTGAAGACTTGCATTTTTAGTTGAAGACACCTGAATTTGAAATGATACAACAGGGAGGGTGGAAAAGCTCTAAGCAATATTTCATGATACGCTGGTTTTGTCAAAGTGGGATTAAGGAATTCTTGTCCCTGCCTGTTTGTTTCTGCCCCTGTGCTGTTATCTGGGTTAAAATAATCTGGGGGAGCTATTTTCTGGAATTCTTATCTTTGAATATGGAACTGTGTTCAGTTTTGGGCCCCTCACTACAAGAAGGACATCGAGGTGCTGGAGCGTGTCCAGAGGAGGGCAATGAGGCTGGTGAAGGGTCTAGAGCACAAGTCTTATGAGGAGCGGCTGAGGGAGCTGGGGTTGTTTAGTCTGGGGAAAAGGAGGCTGAGGGGGGAGACCTTACTGCTCTCTGCAACTACCTGAAAGGAGGCTGTAGCCAGGTCAGTCTTGGTCTCTTCTCCCCAGCAACAAGTGATAGGACAAGAGGAAATGGCCTCAAGTTGCCACAGGGGGGGTTTAGGTTGGATGTTAGGAAAAACTTCTTCACCGAAAGGGTAGTCAGGCACTGGAACAGGCTGCCCAGGGAAGTGGTTGAGTCCCCATCCCTGGAGGTTTTTAAAAGATGTGTGGATGTGGTGCTTGAGGACGTGGTTTAGTGGTGGACTTGGCAGTGCTAGGTTAAGGGTTGGACTTGATGATCTTAAAGGTCTTTTCCAACCTAAACGATTCTATGATTTGATCACTAAAACCTGGTTTGCAGCACAATCCTATAAAGATTTGTACCAGTGAAAACAGGGGCTGTGAACTGGAGTGAAAAGATGGCAACAGATGGCTCGGAGCAAGAGGTGAGCTTCTTAAGCTGATTTATGTGGTAGCCAGCACATTAGGAAACTGTCCTCGGAAAAGCTTGCTAGCTCGTGTACCTGTCGGAGGACTTGATGTTTCGTGTGAGACCTTTATCTGATCAATTGACTTTTCACATGTCCTGAAGTGCTTATGCCTAAGGAGGATTTCTTGTTGCCTCCTTTTCTGAGCTCCCAGGTGGCAGCGGTGCAGCTTTGGCAGCAAAATGCTTTGGGTCTGATACAGCGTTTTTAAATGTGGAGGCTATTTTGCCCCCCAGTTGTCTTGCATGGAGTGACTATATGCTGAAATACAGTAGGATAGAGCGAGGATGGCTTCCTGCCAGTTTGCTGGAGTTTGCACCCAAGTCTGTGACTGACGGCAGAGCAGCTGCCCAGACTCTGTCAGTGGCTCTTGCTACCAGAGGGTGTTCCCTGCTGGAATCCAGAGCAGTCTAAAAGGATCCTTGAGTCCCTCTCCCCACTGTTTTTCTGCAGTACACCTTTTCCATCTTCTTGTGCCATGACTACTGTGCTGGCAGTAGTCCAATTCCCAAGTGCAGTAAGGAGACTCGGGTGTTCCAGCCTGTTACGTGGGGTTTAGGGTTTTTTTTTTGTAGAATTTACCGGTGTTAAGGCAAATTCTAAGAGTGGTATGCGTGATGCTTGCTATTGGAGCAAGAAAACTGCTCAGAAAAGTAAGCATGGGATTTCTCCTTTGCACTGCTTTTACTTTATCTGAAAAGGAGCAGGAAGTTCAAGGGAAACAAGCAAAAGGGTCTCAAAATATTTGGATCCTCTGGTCATCCTGAGAAAAATTTTATGGAATAGCCTGTTATCCTTTGTTTTCAACTTCGCTGTAGGATTGCAGACGTCTTAACACTGTATGAATACTCAGTTCAAAATGCAGCAAAATTGCAGTGCATAGTCTCTTGGCTCACTCATACCTGTTTTTTGGCTGTGAAGGAAGCTCTTACAGTGGAGCCAAGTTAAATGTCTGAAACAGGTAAATAGGTACGCTTTTGGATTTCAAAAAGTCATCCTTTAACTCTGCATATTCAGTTGTTTGCTTAGAATCAGCTCACATAAGTAAAGGTAAAAGTTAATTTCTGAATTCAGAAACTGGCGTAGTTCAGCAACTTTGGTCCATCCTGTCCATCATCCCTTTTCTTTTATGACCCACCTACCAGGATGTGAAGCTATATGTTGTTTTTAGTAGTATTTGTCCTGCATAGCACGTACAGAGTTCTTTGAGGTATCACTAGGGGGTTTTGTGTCATTACAGGGCTCCAGCTTCGCCATTTGAAAGGGGTATCTCTACTTCGTAGTCAGAAGAGTAGTCTTTTAGTTAAGTTCTGACAGTTGCTGGAGTGCTTAAATTACTTTTTGTTTGTTTGTTTTGCTTTCTTGGAACTGTAGTCCTATGGTTTCTTGCATAATAAAAAAAAATTTATTCAAACCTGATCTATTTAGTCTTGTATTGAAAGTTATTCTTGTATTTGTTCTATGAACCTACCAAAGAGCCAAAATCAGTGGTATTCTCCTGGAACAAATGTTAATTCACCATCCAGCAAATTTAGAAAGTAACTTCCTGGCATGTGTCATAGTTACTATGCCCTCTGTTAGGTGTTATTACCTAAATATTCTCAGGATGAGCAAAAATAATACTGGAACTGCAAGCTCTTAAATTTTGAAGGAGCTTACTGTCTCTGTGTCAGTAACGGTTTCTGGGCCAAGTAGCTGCACTACAGTGCTGAGATTCTTCTCCATACAGGAAGAGCACTGTCTGAATGAGTAAGATTGTGCAAAAAATAAACTTTCTGCATGAGCAGAGCATGTTGCCCTGCTAAACTCAAGGTAGAATTGCAGGCATTGATATGAATTTTATACGCCAGTTCTGTCTTTTTGAAAAGTATTATGCATCCTGCAAGCACGCAGCTTCTCTGGGCTTTTGGGAGGGCTGCGAGGTAAGGCTTTTGAAAACGTAAAGGAAATAATATGGTTCATGGTCTAACTGAGTTAAATTTCTATGTATACGTAATTGGTTTTTTCTGCAATGTTACTGTCTTTCACAGGTGCCAGTCTGTGGTGCTGATAGATTTGTATAGGCTTCCTTTATTCTGAAAATGTTATAAATCAGGATCTTTTCTGTTGCACAGGTGAACGTAGGCCTGACTGGTTAATAAACGCTTTGCAGGCCCTGGACAGAAGTTGTAATGACTACTGTGATTATAGTAACTTTTCATGACATGCTTTATTTATTTTGAAGGCGAACTGCTACTTGGAGAATAACTAGTGAAGAAAAGAAAGCACTAGACCAAGCCAGTGAGGAAATCTGGAATGATTTTCGGGAGGCTGCAGAGGCACACAGACAAGTGAGGAAATACGTTATGAGCTGGATAAAACCGGGAATGACAATGATAGAAATCTGGTGAGGATGCAGATCTTCTCAAAGAACTCTGCTGTAGATTTTTCTTCTTTTCCAGAGGCGGAGGGATTTAGTCTTAATTTTGTGTGCTTAATTCACTGTGTCATGAGTGTTGAGGGAATTTGTGTTGGAAGTATACAACCACTATCCCCAATTATTTCCTTTTAAGTTTCCTCTTATAATGTATTCTTAGCTTATGCAGATTTACAGGGCCTGGGATCATACTGAACTTCAAACTAAGCTTCCAGTTATGTTCCCTTATTTTGAGCACATGCTTGATCTTAATGTTCTCTGCCCTGGCTCCTCTTGTACATAGAACACAAATTCTGCAAACAGTGCTGAAAGAAGCAGCAATAACAGTAGTAAACATCCCAGCTTTTGCCAGAATTGTCAATGAAATGCTATGTGTGTGAGCAATGCAGGTGCAGTCTGAGCCTGGGAGTGGATGAAGAGGCATAAAAACAGCATAGCTGTGTACTCAGTCCAGGGCAGAAAGATTTTGTCTATATTTAGTCTTCACTGACTGATGTTTCTGGAGAAACACAATGTTTCTTTGTGGTGTTCTCAGTTGATAAGAAATAACCGAGCAAATGGATTAAGATAAACATGAGTTTGATTAAGGTAAAGTTTAAAGAAATAATTAGCCTGGACTGATTCTCTTGACTCTTCCAATTATTCCTTTTTCTGTCCTTCAGTTTATCTAGAGTGAATGCCTATTGTCCAAGTACTGCACTGATCCAGGACAGTTTAGCTTCCAAAATCAGGTGCTTTCAGCCCGGTAAGACTGGGGACTGTGCTGACAAGAGTAGGATAGTAAGAAAGCTAATCAGAGCTGATCCCAAAGGTAACTGTGCGAGGATAATGGAAAGAAATAATATACTATCAGGGAAAGTGGAAGAAAGACAGCTGCCTTAATAATCACTTGTCTGGCTGAAACAAATCTGTCATATTGAATTATACAGTTTGACTGTTATAAGCAGTAATTTTCTCAAAACATGACTTTTCTTCCTAAAGTACCTCAGGCTATGGGGGCTTGCCTGTTAAAATAAGCTCTCTTCTTTTTCCAGGTTGCTCTGAGTGAATAGCTTTCTTAAATAAGATCAGAGTACGGTGCACTGATGTGAGCTGCAGTTGACATCATTCACTGCCACTATAGGAGTATGCACTGGTGGACATGTATCTGTAGCTTCCCAGTAGCTAACAGCTTGAGAGTAGACAGAAACCAAGAACAAATGCTAGTCTCGTAAGGTTTTATTTTATCACAGTTATTGCTTAAATTTAAAAGATTATATTATCCTTCTTTAATTAGAAATCATTTTAATAAATGAGGACTATACTATTGCCTTTTTTCTTTTAAATCCCAGTAATTGAAAAAATTGAAAAAATGCATTTAATTTGCCTAAACTTTAGTTGTGTAACTGCTGCTCAGGAAGAGTGGGTTAAATGTATCTTGGAAAGGATGGATACTTTACGTTTATAGAGTAAAAACACTAGTGAAGTACTCAATTTTGCTCAAGAAAGGCTAGAAGAAACAACACCAAGAACTGAAGATTATGTTGTACTTATGTTTTCCAGTCTAGGGTTTCCTTCTAGTTAGCATACAAGTAGTTTAAGATTTCAAATTAACACATTTGCTTGAGTATTTTTCTGAGGTTTTGTTCTTGCGTTGATTTATTTGAAGTCATCATAAGAAATATTAATGACAACTGTTATGTTCTTTTTTTTCTTCTCCCTCCCCTCTGCCTTTTAGTGAAAAACTAGAAGACTGCTCACGTAAACTGATAAAGGAAAATGGTTTAAATGCAGGTCTTGCATTTCCTACTGGGTGCTCTCTGAATAATTGTGCCGCCCACTACACTCCCAATGCTGGAGATCCAACAGTCCTGCAGTACAATGATATTTGCAAAATAGATTTTGGGACACATATTAGTGGTCAGTTTTCATTTATGAATTAAAACTTTGCGAACATTCTTCAGTGCAAAGACTATGAAGCTAATTAACTTCTGCTGATTTCAGGTCGTATTATTGACTGTGCTTTTACAGTCACATTCAATCCAAAATATGACAGACTATTAGAAGCTGTAAAGGATGCCACAAATACTGGAATAAAGGTATGATCATTATGTAAGTAATTTACAAAGACTTTTAAAGTAAACTTTGCAATTATTTTCCATTTATATTTGCACTTTATTTTCAGTGTGCTGGAATAGATGTACGTCTCTGTGATGTGGGGGAGGCCATACAAGAAGTTATGGAGTCTTATGAGGTTGAAATTGATGGCAAAACATATCAAGGCAAGTTCTTTTCTTTATGTAAGGATAGTTGCTCTTAGATTTTATATATTTGTACAAAAATTGATTTACTAGAAGTATTGTATGAGTGACTTGCATAAATACATGTTTCTGGCTGGCTTGCCATTCCTCTGGGGGATTGTTCTTGGCTTGTCCTTCCAAGTATCGTATATTTGACAGACGAGATGAAGGCTAAACAACTGTTTCAAAACGTACAAATTATTTGATACCTGCTGTTTGGCTTCATTAATAAACTTTTTTTACTCTTGGAGCTCCTCGTCTTTAATAATGAAGTTTTGATGTAGCATACAAAACTAACTTGTGTCTTGGCTGGAATTCGTACAAGATATGTGGATAGTTTTGTGTTCAGTTCCTCCGCACTGTGAGTCACTATTGTACTTCCAGTGTGGGCTAACAAACCAAATTGCTTTAAAGGGTTTAACAAGTGAGGAAATTGCCTGTAATATTAATGTTTTCTTCAAAAGTGAAACCAATTCGCAATTTGAACGGACACTCGATTGGGCCGTATAGGATACATGCAGGAAAAACGGTGCCCATTGTGAAAGGAGGAGAAGCCACAAGAATGGAGGTAAATGGAGTTCTTAAATCTTTCCGTTACGTTTCCCCAGCTGTCGCTGCAAGAATATTTCCTCTGCAGTCCTTATGTGTAGTTATTTGTGATCCTGGTGGATAATAGCAGCAGAGGAAAAACTTTGCTGTACTTTGTAGCGTTCCTGTAAAGGAGTGGTCACTCTTGTCTCATCTCAGTGGCTTCTCCATTTAGCCCTGGAGTGTTCTGGTATGTAACACTTTTTGAAATTGAAGGCTTGGTACCCTGCTATTTAAAAAACAAACAAACAAACAAAACCCAAAAAACCTTGAAATCTGAATGGCCTTAGTGATGCCTAGAGAAACTCTTGCATATTTATTTCTCAATGCGTATGTGTTACTTAAATGCAGTGTTGGAATGTTGCACTTAGGAGCAGGGAAAAGGACAAGAATTCAGATTTTGGGGTGAACGTGGGGGACCAGAGTTTTCCTGAAAGGTGTTTGGATTTGCAGTCACTCACACTTTCCTTGTTTGTTCACTCTGTAATTAAAAAGACGAAATAACAGTCTTCTGTTGCTCAGGTAATTCTTGGGAAATATTTCTGTAGCGTTACAGCTTTGGATGACTTTTTGCAAGTACAGTTAGGTACGATATCTTTCTTGAAAGCTTCCAGTGCAGTTTTTCTTTGCAGATACAAAATAATTAAGCGTATTTCTAGTTAATGGGAGAGGCTAGATGAAAGATGTTTGAATAGCGTTTTGGAGCAGGGGAAGAGAAATTGCTGTACATGATGTGGCAAACTATACTAATCGGAAAGGCAATATTAAAATATGTAACCTGAGATTTAGCCATCATTTTGATGTAAGCTTGTGTTCTAACAAGATAAGAAGGCATATTTAAAAGATTGGTAATGAGATAAGAAGCTTTTAATTTCAGTCTTAGCCTGATCACTGATCAGCAATGATCACTAGTAAGCGTATCAGAGTAAATAAGGCTTGTAAGAGCTTAATAGGGGCAGGTGTGGTCTGGACAGGATTGTTTTTTGAGGTAGGCTCGCTCTGATCACCCAAAACTTGTATCATAATTGTTGATCACCTTGTTAATGATGTGAGCAAAAAGACAAAGTTTTAACCATCACCTTACCTATAGGAGTGTGCAAATACATTAAAGAGTATTGGAAAAGGAAGGTAAAAAAAGCTCCTGTGCCCTTCTTGTTTTAGCTTAGTGAATGGTTAGGTCTTGTGTATCATCCATCATCAGTATATTACTAGTATAAAACTTAAGTGTTCTTTAAGCAAATCTTACTTAAAGATTTCAGAACTTTGAGATTGTTTTAATTTAATATCCAGACGCTGGGGAGAAGACATTTTTTTAATTTCTTCAGCCTCTGTAGGTTACTTAGGACACAATCCTACCTCGTTAAAGACAATGAGTTTTGCCAATGAAGAATGTGGAGCATAGCCAAGCTCTTACTGTACTGTGCTAATTATAGTATCAAACTGCGATCCAATGAGTTTTTTGTGACGGAGAGAAATATAGCCTCTGATCCTTATTCTGAAAAAGTGGGCGTAAAGTGAGTTTTTTTGTGGCATTGTGTGGGGGTTTTGTGGTTTTGTGGTTTTTTTAAATGAAATCAGTTAAATATTTGGGCATCTTTAAGAATTTGTCTTGAATTGGAAGCCTGTGTTACTGCTTTTCATATGGCTTCTTATTTTTGGATTGTGACTTTAAAAGTAGCTTAATAAACTGAAAAACCCAGCTCCTGCTGTCCATTGATGTTTGATGCCCTACCTTGTTAAATCCCTCTCACAGTCCTACCGTTAAGGATATGTGAATGCACTTGGCAGAAATGAGTTTATATAATGGCATTTCAGTATGTTCTTGGCTAGAATTTTGATAATGCCCTTGCAGATATATATCACCTTCATTTCTTGAAGAAATTCATCTTGTGGAGTGGAAATGAGCAGGTTAAGGGTTTATACTAGCAGCTGTTACCAGAAAATTCTTGCAGAAATTGGGCAGAAAGTTCTTCAGTGCAGTAAGTCTTTGTAATCAACGTCTATTTGCTATGTCTAAACTATACATTTCCTAGGATTTCTATCTGAATAGCAAAGGAGAATTACTTCCAGTTAGCAAATGTTTTGCAGCAGAATGTAGTTTCTTAGCTATGTTAGATGTATGCTTTGACAATGTTTTAACTGCAGTGACTTTGAGAAATTGTGACTAGAAACGTGCTGATATTTATGGCTTGAAACAAATAAAATGGTACTAACATAAATAGCTGATGATTTGGAGATGTCTAACTTCACCGCGTGAAATCTCCGTATTGAATTTTTCCCAGCATTGATTTGGTGATTGAATCTATTCACATATAATTACTTGTATTCTGAAGTTGTTATACTGAGATTATTGTATCAGAATGGCCCAATGTCACTTATTTTCATATTGCAACATGTTCCCTTTTTTTTTTTTTTTTTTTCTCTCAGGAAGGTGAAGTATATGCTATAGAAACCTTCGGTAGCACAGGAAAAGGTGTTGTTCATGACGATATGGAGTGTTCTCATTATATGAAGAACTTTGATGTTGGGCATGTGCCAATAAGGTTGGATTTTGTTGTTACTGTTTTTAGTTGGTATATTGTGCTAGAGCTACCACCCTCTTAGGGTTCAAATTTGGTACAATGCAGGTTCTTCACTAATTAATAAAGCTGTCAGAGGACTCAAAGGGTGGTGTTAGCAATGTTCTTGTTACGAAATATGCTCTGATTGTAAATCTGGAACAACATGGAATTATTCCAAAGAATCTGGAAATGGAGAAGAGACATTAATATGTCTTCAGAAACCTAGATTGGTTTTTAACAATCTTCCTAGCATTAGTAATTTTTAAATTATTAGTAATATGTGTTTGCATATTTGTCTATATATTAAATGTATAGATTTTTTTTTTAAATAGACATCTGTATTATGGTTGTGTGCCACAAACTTTGTCTTAGTGCGGTTTCCGGAATATATCAAGCTATTCATGTCATCTGTTTTGTTTGTATGCATATTTTGTGGGTTTAAAGTTCTTGTTCCAGCGTATTGCTATAAAATGGAATAGATTATTAATTTTCAGTTTTCACTGGGATTGCATTTTGGCATTTCTAGGAGTGAAACATATTTTCTGAAGTGCAGGCTATTATGGTTAGAAACATAGTAGGCTGACGTGCTTTTCCAGATAGTTCTATTTTGTCTCCACAGAACAATCTAGTAATATGAAAAAGGCGAGGGGATGGAGAACTAGCCTAAGGGTTGGAAAGGAACTGCTTATGTTTGGAAATAAGTTTATTTCTTAGCAGATGTATAAATCTCTATGCTTATATACTGTAAGAAGAATGAATAAAAAGCTTACCAAGTATTTGACTTCAGAAGTAAAACTTCAGAGTTTTAAGCCAATAAGCTTGCGTCTAAATTAATTCAGATTATTAACCACTTCAGATCAGGAAGAATTCTGTTTTTCTTTATAAAATGAATCGTCCTTTTATTATTTAAGAGAATGATTCCTGTCACTGTGTTCAGTTTTGCTTGCATAGGTAGATGCAGATATGTTCACAATCGAACTTCCCCTATCTGAAATGGATGGCCAGTGTGTTGGGCAGCATTCAGATTTGTTTTGAAGGATACCTTTTTGCAGGAGGAAAATGCACTTCCTTTTGTGAACAGAACACCCGACTGTAGAAAGAGATCCCAAGATGTCTTAAAATCCCTTGAAATCTCACCTTTTTCTTACTTGCTGTGTTTTATTTCTGTAGTGAATGCTTGCTGGTGATGCCTCTTTCTTCTCAAACATGTTGTTCTTTTTTCTGCAGGCTTCCAAGAGCAAAACACTTGCTAAACGTTATCAATGAAAACTTTGGTACTCTTGCCTTCTGTCGCAGATGGCTAGATCGCCTGGGAGAGAGTAAATACCTAATGGCATTGAAGAACCTGTGCGACTTGGGTATAGTGGATCCATATCCTCCCTTATGCGACATTAAAGGCTCATACACGGCACAGTTTGAGCATACTATACTGTTGCGCCCAACGTGCAAGGAGGTTGTCAGCAGAGGAGATGACTACTAAACTCAAAGCCGCCTCAGCACCTTTATACTCTAGGCTTTGTTGGAACATACTATACCAGAATTAATTTGCAACATATTGTCTGTTTTAACAGTGGACTGATGTAATACTTTCCATATTTGGAAAGGAAGGAATTTAATCAAAGGCAAGTCTCCTAATGTAACTAACCAAGAAAAAAGCTTTCAGGCCTTTAGAAATATTTCAAAAGTTACTTATTTTTTCTGTTCAGGGAAATACGTGCTATAAAGCTCAATTTTTAGTTTGGAATGAGTTATACATTTTGTTTTGAACATTTATGATAAAAGATGCTTTTCAAATATTTATATTACCATATTCCTACTTGAATGCTTTGAATGACTACACCTGATTTCTGCACCCAAGTCCTCTATGATATTGCCTTTTAAACTTCCTGGAATCCATTTTGTAAAAAATAAAGACAAATTTTCAGATCTAAAAATATATATACTTTTTAGAAGTCTGGTTATGATTCTGGTCAGGAGTCTGCTGGGAAACCGCTCTATTAAATATTTTACAAACTTGATTTGCCATTTCTTTTCTTGCAAGTGGACCTGTCTTACCCTTAATAGGAAACTTTGCCTTGTAGTGCTTATTTAAGTAGTCTTGTCAGTGCTGGGATACTGGGCAAGAAGTCATCAACTCTTTGCAGGACAGAATGTGACTTCAGTGGTGTGGTGTGATTTGTTTTTGAGAGTGCCGGTCTTTGGCTTAGACTTCAGCTGTATTTGGAACATGGCAGACGCATTTTGTGGTCGCTGTTGCTGTTAGCAGCAATATGCAACTTCGGGCTAAAGTCAACTGTGAATATTAGTATATCTCCCTACCTATTCTTTGCCGTTGGCATGGCCTTCTGCGTGGAGTAAAATTTTCCTTCGTGTGATTCCCAGTCTCCTTTAAGTACACATTAGATTGGACAAGTTGTGGGGACAATGAAAACGTTAATTTATTTTGGAGTGTTGAAAGTTCTTCCATACAAGTAGTCTGGAGTATTTGATGTTTCTCTGACATAAGAGGTCGTTATCTGTCTTCCCACTGCAACGAATCTGACTGGTGAACCTCATTTGTAAAGGTGAGTTAAATCCCGTGACTCTTCAGGCCTAGATGCTGTATGTCTTCCAGGGCTGTATATTTACCTCACGACTTGCAGATTAAAATTTTACATAGTTGCTTGTTAACGAAAACAACAGCTTCTTTACTAGGTCAATAACAGTGCCTTAAGCTGCTTAGGAAAGAGAGACCCTTCCACTGCTCCTTTGTAGTGACAGCATGTGTTTATTTATAGAGGAGTTCATATTAATTTAGAAATATCAGTTCTTTCTCCCTCTGTCTTTGGGTAAAAGCTGCAGTTTGTCCTTTAAAACTCTGGTATGTGAGCTGCCGTTTAGAGGGGAGCAGCGTCATGTATTGCCTACAGTTTAAAAATAAGAGACATCGGTGCGTTTGTAAGTATTATTTAAACTTAGTACTGCTTGTAGAAATGGATTTAATAGGATACTGAAATTCTGTTGTTGCTGTTTGGGAGTCTTGGCATCCCAGCAGTGAATTTTAAGTAATTGATGCAGCTGTGTGGGCATGTGTGTCTCTGCTTCCAAACAAAGAGTAGCTAGGGTACGCGCTTGTGCATCGCAAAGTGAAAACTGGCACTTGGAAGGAGCTGTGATGAACGGGGTACAATTAATGGCTTCCAGCTCGCTTACCCTGTTTTTGGTAACAAGCCTGGTTACTACAAATCCTGCTAGAAACAAGGCAAATCTGCTTTGGTTCTCAGCCTCTTACCCACTAATTCCAGGCTCTTCTCTCTAGAAAGATAGTATGGTAATAGCTCAGCGATGTTGGATACCGCTCCTACAGCTTCCGGCGTTTATCTTCACCGATGGTTACTTCCAGAACACTTAGTGTTACGGATCAATGATTTGTCTTCCTCCCTTTGTCTCTTCTTTTACCTGAGCGTAATAGGAAGATGCAGACTAGCAGAGCTACTTTGGACTATGGCCTGTGCTTCCAACTTACTGGCTGTTTGCTAATTCACATACGGAAAATGATGGTCATACATAACAAATTGTAGAGGAAATGCCTCAGAAAAATACTGGCAGAACAGAACATGATGATTATTTGTTGCCATTAAATTTAATTGGGTTTGTCTGGATAAATGCTTCCTGTGCCGCTGGCCACCCTGCACTTACACCTGTCAGTACAGACGGCGAGCCCTATTCCCACCTCCTGCCTGCACCTTGCATTTTAAAAAAATAAAATATATTCCTCTACTGCTTTAATGCTCTTCAGGCTGCCTTTTCCTATTGCTGTAAGTAGTTGTAAAGTCCTGGCCGTGCTGTGTGATAACTGGACTGTACTGTCTTGTCACTCGACAAAATCAAAAGTTTGTCCAAGACTTTTGAGCCAGATATTGAAGTCTGTCTTCCTCAAATACCCAGAAGATGGGGAATCATATTTTTTCTGTAATGATAATAGTTTTTATAGAGAGTATGTTTGTTAGAGGTGCCAGAGAGTTCAGAACCTACTTCGCAGGATTTTTCCTTCATGCAGACCTTGTGAGACGCACGTGTCCTGAGGGAACGTACAGCTTGGCCTCGTCTGATCTGTCCTTTTGAGGAAGGTATGGCCTAGGGTTTTCCTAATTAGGACCAATTTTAGACTCAGCCAACATGCTTCCCAGGTTGTTGAAATGCTTAAAGCAGCAGGACAAGGCAGGAACTTCTGACTGCAGCTTGTGAAAAGCAAACTTGCCTTTGTCCCAAACCAAAAAGTTCCGTTGCATTAGAGTTCAGGTGAAAGCCTCTCGCAGTCGCCAAGGAAGCGACTGGGCTGGTGGATGCAAACACAGCCAGCCCGAAAGCGGAGGTCGTGCATGGAGGGATGGGTTTGGTCGTCTTTGCTTCCCAAAGCTTCTGCAGCATGGGTACTTTGTAGAAAATAAAAAAAAATTCTTAAAACTAGAGGGGTTTTCCTTCCAAAAAGATAGATTTTACTGCTTTTACTTGAATCGGAGGTAGTAGTATTCAAAGTCACAGGTCTCCTGTTTAAAAATCTTAGCTTGTGTGTTGATGGTAGATTGCCTTGGAGTTTTGCGCTTCACATTTTGGCTTAAGAATACCACCTTACTAGAAAGATCAGGGGTTTCCCTTTTTAGCGGCAGATTTTATTAAAAATGGAAATAAACTCGGTGCTAAGTAGCAACTGTAAGGTATATCCCCAGGGAGGTACTCTTCTACTTCAGACTCTAGCTTGTGAAAGAACGAAGCAGTTCTAGCGCTAGCTTCGTGGAAGCTGCTGTGCAGCAACCTGGCTTGCAAGGGAGCAGCAGGCATTTTAAGCGTGAGTAACTAACTCAAAGAGGAGGCCGGAGACAGGCTGAGAGCGTCAGGGTTGCTCAGCCTGGAGACGAGCAGGCTGCGGGGAGACCTTATTGCAGCCGTCCAGTACTTAAAGGGGGCCTGTAAGAAAGATGGGCACAGGCTTTTTTAGCAGGGCCAGCAGCGATAGGACAAGGGGTAATGGCTTTAAACTGAAAGAGTAGATCTTGATTGGATATAAGGAAGAAATTCTTCACTGTGAGGGTGGTGAGGCACTGGGACAGGTTGCCGAGAGAAGCTGTGGATGCCCCATCCCTGGAAGTGCTCAGGGCCAGGCTGGACGGGGCTTTGGGCAGCCTGGTCTGGGGGCAGACGCGCCTGCCCGTGGCAGGGGGTTGGACTGGATGATCTTTAAGGTCCCTTCCAACCCGCACCATTCTGTGATGCTACGAAACAGAGCATCTAGGGAGGGAGGTAAAGGTGCTGTTACGGTGAGAAGACTGTTGCGTCTTCCAGCCTCATCATGTCATGTTACCTTCAGTAAATCAAATTAATACTACATCATCAAAGTACAAAACCAGAGTAAGATGGTATCATGGGGACTTAATGATGGGATGTGTAAACATGGCTGGAATTTGTTCGTTTGATTTTACAGGTGGTGTCTGGAGGTAGAGGAGCTTTGCCAAAGCCTACTTACTTCACATATTTTTCTTACAGGAAGGAAGAGGAGAGTCAGGCTTTTTATAGTTAATCATTTGCCAGGATTTTGCACTTCCAGCTTGTTGGTACTCAGCATTCCATGGAACATCAATCAGCTGTCCATAAACAAAGGCGGGCAGTATATTTTCTTAAGAAGTCCATTCACAAACTAATGTTTCTGCCAAATGTTTTTACGAAGGTGTGTTTAGAGATAACGACCGTGTAACTTGAGAACAGCATAGCACGCTTTGAAACAAGATGTTATTTTTATATGAATTTTTTTTCAATAGCATGTTTTTTTTCTACATGGATTCAGGAGGCAGTTCTGTTTTTACAAATTGAAATGTTTGAGTAGTTTTAAAGTAAATGAAAAAATAGACAACTGTGCTGTGACTCTTTCAGGATTTTTGATTTGTGTTTTTGTCATGGCAGCCACCCAGCTCTTATAACTAAGGTTAAAAGTCATCAATTTCTAGTTTTGCTTTTATACTGATGCCGACTTCTCTCATTTTGCAAAGCTACAGTGCTTTTAAAAAAAAAAAAAAAAGCTACATAGAGTAGTCAGCAGTTAAGATGAAGAGTAAGCATTTTGCCTAGCTGTTTTTGAGCTTTAGATGTCTGCTTCCCCAGTTTTTGAAGTTAATATTTTTTTTCTCAATAAGGCCAAATCTCTGAATCCCTTAACTGGAGAGAGCTGTACAGAAGCTGCCTTTACCGCTAGATAAAAGCGAAGGCACATAATGCCACCGCATGCTGTCGGGATGCAGATGTCTACTACCAATGGTACTATTTTTCAGTTTACGAATGGTCTGATTTGACCTCCGTGATGTGTCAGGGTGCGCGCTCGGCAAGTCTGCAGGTGACAGAAGGCAGGTAGGAGCAGCTGGTAGACCGGCTGGGGGCACTGCCACCCAGAGGGACCCGGACAGGCTGGGGAAAGGGGCCAACAGGAACCTCATGCAGCTCAGCGAAGGGAAACGCCACGTCCTGCGCCTGGGCAGGAATAACCCCAGCCACCGGCGGCGGCTGGGAAGCAGCTCCCCAGAGAAGGACCTGGGGGACAAGCCGGCCGTGAGCCAGCAACCTGCCCTTGTGGCAAAGCAGGCCAACAGCCTCCGGGGCTGCGTTAGGCAGAGCATCGCCAGCAGGGCAAGGGAGGTGATCCCTCCCCTCTCCTCAGCCCTGGGGAGACGCAGCTGCAGGGCTGGGTCTGGTGCTGAGCTCCCCAGAAAAAGAGAGACAGACACATGCTGGACCGAGTCCACCAAAGGGCCAGGAAGATGATGAAAGGGCTTGGAGCATCTGACGTATGAGGAGAGGCTGAGAGCTGGGAGTGTTCAGCCTGGAGAAGAGAAGCTCAGGGGGATCCTATCCGTGTGTGCAAGCACCTGATGAGGAGGAATAAGAAGACTGAGCCAGGCTCTTCTCAGTGGTGCCCAGCGAGAGGACAAGACGAAACAGCCACAAACTGAAACACAGGAGGAGGCTCCATTTAGACAAAAGAAGAAACTGTTTTTACTGTGAGGATGGTCTAGCACTGGCACAGTACTGCTTTCCTTGTGTATCATCTGGGGAAAAAAATCCAACCTCTCTCGTGAAGGGCTGAGGAAGGGAGTCAGCAAATGAACTCAAAAATGCACATAAAACTGTAATTACTGGCAACATTTCTGTCTATCTTGAGTGATGGTCTATGTGCATGCTCACACTGTGGCTGGCTGCCAAATTACAAATCGGAGCATTACCGTGTGTCTGAGGTGGTCCTGAACCCTTCATTAAAAATTATTACCACACAATTGCTTTACTAAGTTCTTACAAGCACTGATCACTTGTGCAACGAGAGGAAATTCAGCAAGGGCGGCGTATGGAGCCCTAAGGAACCAGGTAGCAGGTATCCGGGCTGGTGACAGCTCAGCAAGGTAGCAATGGAGCAGAACCTTCGACCTGAACCTGTGTGTCTGAATGTAGATTAAAATGAAGGTGGAGAGGCGAGGAGACAAGGGTTATGGCTTCTTGGAGATGCTTTCACATGATCAGTCTTTCATGTGAGGAACTTGGCTACCAGACCAGCTCCCTGCTGATAAAGGAGGGAGCTCTGGAACCATCAGGTGGGTTTGCCTGGGTCTCGTCTAACAGACCACTCCACCTAACTGTACCCCTGCTGCTGATACAGGCGCTGTACAGCTCTGCAGAACTCCTGCAAGTGGGTTGTGGAACCCTGACCCTGGGAACAGCTGCTGCTGAAACGGGTGGGCGGCCTTTGATCAAATAGCTGTCTGGTTTCCTAAGGCCTACAGCGTGATGGCTACTGGCTACCTGCTGATTTTGTCACTGGTCCTGAACCTTGCGACATCCTTGGCTCCCATTAGAACTCTATTCTAAATACTTACTTGAGTGGAGCAAGGCAGAATATAAGTGCGTAGACTCGTGCTGTGCTTAAGCCTTGCTCTAGCTGAAGGGGGGAGAGCTAGATGCTTAGGAACCAGCAAGTATTCGGAACCAAAGCGCACCCAAATTAGCTCATCCTTATGCTAGACTGCAGTAATCATCGCCATCCTTCCAGCTGCTTGGATTAGGACTATAACTCTATGTCCGAGCGTGTCCGTTCTCCTTCCCTTGTTCTACCCCAGAGAGCACCAGTGGCAAGGAAGCAGAATTTGCTTTCGCTAAGCTAATGATGTCTTTTAGAGAAAGCCTTGAGACTTAGTAATGCTTGCTACAGTGAGAGGAAATGCAGGGGAGCAGCCGTAAGCACAGCCTAGGCAACCCTTCTCGAAAAGATGGTGGGGTAAGAGTCTTTTTCTAAGGGACTTGAGTATGTGCTTAATACCGATGATTGAGGCTAATGAACTCCCATCGCCCTCTACAAGTCCCAAGACAGACTCTTCCATTAATGCTTGAGTCTCTCGGGACCCCTATGTATCTGGTTGAGATGCTCGGGGGGGGGGAAGAAAAAGTATCGGAATTCTGAAAGGCAATTAGCACAACTCTTTCCCCTTCCTTTCTACTCCCCTGAACTACCTGTAAGTAGAAAGAAGCGTTTAAACTACATTCACTTCCTCACCAGAAAGGACAGCAGAGGAGGTAAGTATTTGAAAGACTGCACAGCCATAACAAGTACATTTGTCAGACTGCCTCGCTTCAGCAGGTGGCCCTTGGCTTAAAAAAATAAAGGACCAAACTGCTTTTGCACGCTTACTTACTTCATCTTGTGCTCATCCTAATTAAGTAAGTTTGAGATCTGAGGCCATTATGTGCTCGCTATAATATGGCATCTTTCAAAAACACAGATAGAAATGGCAGGACAAGTCATGAATAAAACCAGCCGTTAAATCAGCGACAGATGGCCACAACGGTCTTATAGTTAATGCCTTAACCCATGTTAGGCAAAGTTTAAAAATAAAAAAAAAAAAAGATTGTAATGCTAAGGTAGGAACTAATTCCAGTACACACATGGCTTTCTGTCCACATTAAGGCATTTTATTGAGGTATAAACTTTGCAGAAGATGAGGTAACAATTTGCATAGGACTTATGCAAAATAACTTCACAATTAAAATTTACTTGGCATTAACTACTGCATGTGGAGAACGACTGATAATTCCTGCTTGTTAGGTTCTCCTCAACACAGAGTTCTGTTAATGCTAGTGGTAGGACCGTGGAGAAGGTACAGCAGTTGTAGCTAATGAAACCAGTCACATTGAAAATGGTTTCATACAAATTTTACAGCTTCTTTTCAGTGGTTTGTGTTAGAGATTCCTGAAACGGACACTGCTTGCTACAGTTTAACACAAGCTTCTCCAATGCAAGAAAGGGGGTGCTAACGTTCTTGTAGCAATGGCAGTGGGGTGGGCGAGTGTGGTTTTGTTGTTGGGGTTTTTTTTAAAGGAAGCTTTTTAAGTTATTGGAATAAAAAGCCCCTAGTTGTCAAAGTTAGTACTTTGAATTTGGCACTTGAGTTTTAAGTTGTCAGCTTCTTAAGGCTAAAACATGGAAGTGTTGGTAAAGATACATTCTTGTGCTGTTAAACACTCCTCTTTTACATACTTACGTGAGAATAAGTACAAGCTCCATTTCCTTAATTTCATATTTTAAGAAATTTTATCCACGTATCTTTAGTGTAGCTCCCCTAAAGGTTCCTTTGAAGCTTGTAAAGTAATTTCACTTTAGTCATAAAGAAAACACAGAAAGTTTCCTACGAAAAGCTCAGTTACTATTTGACGTGTAAAACATTCCTTGCTGGTGAATGTTAATATTCTAAGACCTAGTAGCAATTCCTGCAGACAGTAAGAATCATGGTATCATTAGAACTATACTAAAAAATGTACACAAGCATATACAGGAAATTAACCAGAGAAACATCAGTTGCCCATTGAAAGTCATTTTTCTAAACCAATTCAAAAAGATTATCAAAATACAAAACCAGCTTAAAAAACAACAGCCTGAGGTAAGAGTTAAATGCAAATAGCAATCTTTTTCTTAAAAAAATAGCTGTATTGAAATTCTAGGTACTTAGAAAGTTACTTACTGTCAATAAAAACTTTTACTAACAATTGTAAAGAGTACTTCAACTAATACAAAAGTATATAAACATTGTACACAGATTCAAAGTAAAAAAGTACAATACTGTACTTTCATTTCATTTAAAAATATATAGTTCTGAAAATTCAAACTTTTACCATACACACAGATAACTGGCTTTGGATTAGCTGCTACTGTTGTCCATGGAGCAGTCAGCTAATTCTGTGTGCTGCTGACTTTCAGCTGTGCTAGGACATGGTATTTTACCACGGCCATTTGCCTGAGTAAGTCGTTGGCTGTAGAACAAAATGTAAGCTTGAGCCTTGCATACTTCTTCCATAGTGCACATGTTGAGTTTCGAATCATTGCAGTGTACCCAAAATCCTGCAGTGAAGAAATAACACCAAAAAAAAAGTCATCAGGACACTGACTTGAAGCAACTGCATTGTATTTAATAATCAATTAGTGAGTCCCATTTAACAAGTTGTGTAGAAACAGTATACTGTTTGATCTGGTATATTTGCCTCTACGTTTTAAAAGCCCGGCTTAGCTTCCTCAGATTTATGAGAACACGTTTAACAAGCCAATACAAAAATTGAACTGTTTTGGTCGACAGAACTGCAGTTCTCATTCCAGGCAGTTCAGCTACAAGTGACTCCCTTCTGCCTTTGAGAAAAGACAGTAAGCCTATCAGTTTAGACTTACAAGCACCCCTTTCTCCCATTTTACACCTGGTTCCTACCTCCTTCTGAATTGTAGCAGTAGGCAGTGTAGTGCCCCGAGCCAAATCCTTTCCCGTGATGCATGACCACAGCAGACAAGTCGTAGATAAAGCAGTCGGGTAGGAGGGACTTGAGGGATTCTCTGCAGCAATAAGGCTCCATGTTCAGCATTTGATCAAAATTAACATGTACACCAATCTTCTCACGATGATTGCGTCCTGACCACCTGGAAAGTTAAGTAAAATGAAAACTTACTTTTTTTTCCCCAAAGAAAGAATACAGCATTCTGAATTACGTTTTAATATAACAAGCGTTATCTTCACTATTGTCTTTGTGCACAAAATAAATGTTAGTTTGCACACTTTTTTTCTCCGCTTCCTCTTTCACTTCTCCTTTATTTCAACACCTTTTAAAATGTGTCTATGGTACCTACTATTCTCATCTTCTGAAATAACCATCTTAAGATCTGTGTAACGGTGAGTGGGAAGTACTTCCCACATATTGTATCTCAGTGGTGTTTCTCACTTATTCTACCTTATTTTCGGTTTCCTTTGTATTCGGGACAGACTCTGTACTAATACATGGACTAAGAGTTCACAGAGATGCAGTCTCCACTTCCTTACTCTCAGGCTAATGCATTAATGTATTTGGTTACGTAAGACTTCCACTGAATACAATCTCCATTTGTACATTAGTGAATATAAGCATTTATTCTACCTAAAGATAACACAAGATTAATTTTTTACCAGCAGAGTTCACAGCAAGGTTAGTAGGTTTTGACTGAAAAGAAGGATGAAATAATTTCGATGTTAAAGTAGCAAATAGTTGGAATCCAAAAGGTTAATTTTCCACTTACAGTGTATCTTATTGATGTTTAAATTAAGAAAAAGAAGTTTTTAATAACTACTTCTCATCATACTAGTAAAGGGAAATTAAACTGATGCTGAAAAACATTGATCCCAAACAATGGAAGAGCAGGACTGAATCAGTCAGTTTGCAACACTGTTCGTTGTGGTACTACTTACCTAAACCGTTTAAGGTGTAATCTGAGAACCTGAGGTAGTCGACACACCATAAGCTGCTTCTGAGCTTCTGTGAGTATAACTGGTTTAGAAGAAAACTTCCTTCGTTTTGCTGAGGCCAAACACACAGTTACACAATACAAATCTCGATAACAGCCTTGTATTTCAGTCTAAAATTTATCCACTGAATTTGTGTGGACCTAAATAGCTACTGTATGTGCCTCCTTAAAAAGGATACACTCTGAGAGCCATTTTGCAAGGATTATTTTATGATGCAAGTATAAAACACTTGTGGTCGCTCAGGTTAGTCACCTTAATTTAAAAAGCTGGTGGGTTCTTCAGCTGGGAGTATCAGAATCCCCATTAGCGTGTGATCAGAATTTATCTAAGAAGAGAAGCATCACACTTTAAAACATCCTTTGAACAATTCCACCTTCTAGATGGTGAGTAACAGCTGTCAAGTGACCACACCAGGACTTTGTTTGCACCATATTTTTAAGAGTTCTAGTGTTTTCCTTCCGCGCTTTCACAGTCAGTTTACTTTATATTTTACACAGAGAACGTATGCATGAGTACATACTGCCTTTACTCACTGTTGCACTGATCACATGCATATATCTTTCCTTCCAAAGCTTCAGTTTCTGTAAACTTGGCCAGCATTTCTGTCAGCAGACATGGATACTGAGTCGACATCTCCTTGCCGTTGCAGTGATACCTCTCAGGAAACTCCAGGGACAGGTCCCAGAAAGGTTCTATGGTATTTGATTTATTGTCACAGGCAAGACATGTAACCTGTAAAACAATATTTCACCAGTTGCTTACACTCAAAAACTTACTTTGCTAAAAGTGTACCATAACATAGCTCTTTAAAAAAATTTTTTTTCCTAGAGATAACTGATGCGGCCAAAGACAAGACATAGTCATTTAACAAAAGAAATGATACACCTAATTTCTTTTCTCTGAAGCAGCATGTCCAATGCTGTTGTCACAAACAGGTAAGTGTTCTTATGTTTTACTGAGAAACAAAAGCAGTGTCAAAGTGGCCTGTCTGGGACCGTCCAAGAGAAAGCAGCTGGTGGAGTCTCAGGAGTCTTTTCTCCAAAAAGAAACACTCCAAATGGAAAATTTCCATGAAAGAGAGAAACTATAGTTTAGGTTAATTTAAAAAAAAAGAAGAAAAAAAAAAACAACAAAACAGCTGGGGATTTTAAAGTCATATTCTTCTTACTTTGTAAGTCTTCCAGGGAAGCCTGGATTAGGAAGCACACTTCTTCAAAGAAAAATTAACAGGTAAAAATAATTTATTTCTTCTTTCAGTAAATGGATCCATCGTCACACTAGGGAAAGGACAAGCAGTAAGACAACATAAATAAAATGTCAAGAAGTGAAACGAGTCAACCTGGAAAATGCAGATAATACAGCAGGGGACAATTAGTTTATGATAATGTTCAATATTTAGGAAAGTGAGTTAAAAGCAGTAGCTCTTCTATGCTGGAACGGCAATACATTAGGGGTTGATTTGCAATGCAGTCTTCTAAAAGCCAGCTCAAGCTCTTTATAGAAGAGTGTCACATCATTTGCGTCTTCCTCTAAAGGACCTCCAGCTTTCCACCATCCATGTGGATGAATAACTTCTATTAGCAGCTGAACCTATGCAGTAGTGAAACTCCATTTAGACTGCAACAAGCATAGTTCACAAAGGCTATAAAGAAATACCAGTATATATCAAGCACATGTGTGAGACTAAAGATATGTTCACCTTGGTATGTTGAATGCAACAAAGTACAATACAATCCTGAAGAGTAATTACGTAATTTTTCGACTGTTAATGTATTTATTGGCTTAGAAGTTGCAGTTGATCAGTAACTCAAGCAGCTCTAACCTCAGTGCTCTAGAAAAGACACATTCTGAAAATAAGTTGAATTTTAATTGGGCTCAGATAGATAGCTTCGACAGAACTTCCGTAAGTATCCAACATGTTCCCACCCCCTTCCCAAAAATTAAACTTTCCCACCAAAGTGATTAAAGGAACTCAAAATTTTCACATAGGACTGACTGTCAAGATACTGTTATTTATCAGCTCAGAATAACAGCTGGGTGTGATGAGACACCACCATTCATGTTTTACAGTAAATGGAATCTCAAATATCTCCTTAGGTTTGCACCACAAGGGTGAAAAATTGCCAAATTAAATCTCTATAAGCATGCTTCCTATTTAGGAAAATACCACAAGTTGTTTGGAACAACTAATACAAAGACGTAGTAATAAAGGAATGAAAATCCATGAGGGATCCAAATATTGTTATTTCACAGGCACGCCTTTGTGTTGCTGTTCTACATAAATTCAGCATAGTTCTCTTCAGTTAGGTTAGTAAGCCTACACAAGTGTAAAAATACATTCAGTTTTGTTCAAGAGCTCCTTTGTTTTCCTCTGAAGGTTTGCTGTTACCTAATTATTCACCCTGCTTTGTTTGCTATTTCATGATCATTCATATAAGGACAGATCTGTCACCTTATAGTACCTTCCTCCTAGGTGTTCTTGTGAGTAATGATTTAATGCATTCATTAACTACAACAGCTTATACACGATCTATGCATTAGCCACCTAATGCATATGTGTATTTGCATACCAGCATACATATTCAGCAGTGGAGTTAGAAGTTAAAGCAGCTAACAGCTTTCCTAAGAAGAAGAAAATACCACTGACTTGTTCTTAGAAAACAAAACTTCAAACTTACATGGCAGAAAAGAGGAGAATCTTCTGTTTTAATTTACACTGACAGGAGCTTCTTTTGTAAGTGCTAACATCTGGCAACATTTCAAAGCCACAAACTATTAGTAACTCAGAGCTGGAATCTAGACTTGGAGACAAAATGATATGTTTGGCCACAGTTCAAGCTAACTCCAGCATAAACACAGAACGACTAATAGACTTCTGCTGTACAAATGGGTGATCTTGTTGGGCCAAAAGTTTATTTAATTGATGAGTTACTGAAGAATTTGTTGCACATGAATGCACACTGAAGATTAACAGGCTCAGGATGAAGTACATACATGAACTCAGTACAGATAATTTTTAACAAGTTCTGAGGTTTTAAATTTAGTGTGCAATGTTAACAACCTAGGTTATTTACTCTTTCCCAACTAGTTAATAAGTACCATCCCAAAGAAAAAAAAAAAATAATTGATCCAGCTTCCAATTTTTGCCTCTCAAAAAACAAAAAAAGATAAACTGATGTAATAGTGCTGCTTCTCATCCCATCATACAACTGTGAGCAAGGCTGATTTGTGCTGACAAAATCCTGTACTGATACAGAGCTGCACTTACTTCCTCAAATGCAAGACGCTCCTCCTCACCGTGATGCTGCAGCAAAGTTAAACTCTCCAGAGTTATCTGGGATTTGCGTACTTGCCAACAGCCAAGTAACCTGATGTATTCGGAAAAGCATACACTCAACCATATCGGCCGCAGTGCACTAACTGCTCCTGTACACACTCTCACTCAACAGTAAATGAGAGGTAAGTCAGGGCTGGAACAAAGGTTGGAAGTATTTTTCTTAGCCAGGCCTGAGCTTACAAACTGGATTACTCAACAAGCAGGAGGAATCCCTACCCTTCTGTGGAATCCATCTGCACTGGCCTGTCCATCAGCACGGGCTTCACAACACTCCCATCACTTCTCTTTCTGTCCTAAATCGGACTTCTTTATCTCATACACCACTACCATTCACACAGTACAACACAGATTTTTTTTTTTCCCATGAAAAGCACTGAAATTGTATAAATGCTCAAAAGTTGGTTGAACAAGATGTGAGGTTTTTATTAAAAAAAAAACAAAACCAAAACCAAAAAACACCACATGAACTCAAAGGGCTGGCAAAAACTTTATGTATCTGTCCAATGTAACTTTTTATGGTATGAGTATGCACAACAGTAATAGGGAAGCGAGTCTGCTCTAGCAATCTGGTTAGTGACGTGTATCTTTTCATTACTATATTTTACAAATTCAGAGTTTGATTTCACCTCCTCATTATATTCCATAATTGCTATTTTAAGAAGCCTTAATGCTGTCATTTATAACAAAGCTACATGAGAAGTTTACATTAGAGCAAAGAAAGTAAATTACCGTTTTTAGCTAGTCTGAAAACTCTACCTTATGTTCTGCCCTGACCACCCTCTCATGCCTTGAAACACGGGTACTATATACAATTGTTTGGTTGAAGCTCAGTAGTCAATCATGGGCCAAAGGCCAGACTGAAAAGAGCTGGATCAAGTTGCTTGACTCAAGCTAAGCACGGAGGCCACTCAGACAAGCATCATTGTGCCCACGATAATTTGATGGACAGCCACTGCCCCAGATGGCATTCAGCCTAAATGCAGCCAAAGAGAATAGTTAACATATTGCTGCACAAGCAGCCAACTCCATCATCAACTGTTTTGCCTATGTCCCCTGCACTTGCATGGAAGAAAGACAACTGTTACCATCTCTGCTCTAATTCTTTTTTGTTTTTTTTAAGAACAGTAAGATGGCCAGTCCCATTTTTGCGCTTTCACTACTACTTAAGATTTCACTACATGAGACATATATACAAAGAGTAGTAATTGATTTTTTCCACGGCAAAGTAACCAAAGTAGAAGGGGATTGATTGATTGATTGACTGATTTTTTTCTTTATTTATTAGTATTCTACTGCTATAATATGGAATTCCACATGACAGTCCATACTGTGTTTCTTCAGTTATAAAAAAACCCTGAACTTTGTAGTGGTGAGCTTACAGCATCATCAAAATGATCTGTATCTATTTAACAGAATAACATAAGCATAACCACAGCGAGCTGTGGTCTGTGATTCAATGGCCTTCTATAGATGAACTTAAAATGTCATCTTCATCCAGTCGGAAAGCAACCTGACAACCATTTTGTGATTCAGGCTACACATAAAAGCACAGAGACTGGAATACAGAAATCAGCATTCTGACAGGTCACGGATGGCTTTAAGTGCAAATCTTCTTCTTACCTACCTGAAGTTCTTGTAGTTTTTAAGCCTGTTCAGTGGGAGACTTAATACCCAGCACCGCACGAGTCACCCTCAGCATTCTCCCCCAGACTTGAACTCACAGCATACTACCCAAAACTGAAGGGCTTCAAACAACCCAAAGATTGCACATTTCCCCTTCTCTCAGCCAGTCTGTCCTGAAATACGCCGGTTGAGCAAGTAAATGGCGCAAGACTTGCAAGGAGAGGCACTGCCTTTTAAAACTTTAAACATAGTTTACATACTACATTTGTTGGAATCTACTTCACTCGCTGGGTCTTGGCATATTCACTTCTCTGAGCACTGCACACTGTTATTCTGCCATGCTGAGCATGGCCGGGGGGAGGCATTTTGCTCAGATTCCATCTTAAACATGATCAGGAAGTAATCAAACCGTTGTTTGTTTTTTTTAAGTATACCTAGAGATATCAAAAGCTAGTTCTTACTAGGCAATGCTATAATAAACAGTGAATTATTGGGAAAAAACCTCACAGCCCAAGACAGGTTTGTCCTAAGAAGAAACGGTAACTAATCTCAACTTTGCTGTAGAGGAAACGCGTTACTAAATCAGCACAGGCACTGCTCTTCACTTTCACTGCTGTTTGGTGTTGCTGTAAAAGAAATCTAGGCAAAGAGCTTTACCTAAGGCACTAGATTCAAAAGCAGTGGAATCCTCACAAGAGACTTTCAAAAACCACCCCAAATAGTTCATAAAGGGTTCCTCACCACTCCAAAAAGGTGTTAAAATGACATTGGCTAGGTATTTCTTTGATCACTTACTTTAAATTTGAATTTAATCAACAGCACGCTATAAAGAAATCATCAACAACTCCTTACTGTTTTGCAACATGCGCCAGTTCAGTAAAACACTCCATTCGTAATTCAACATTAATTTTCTTCCTTGAATTAGGTACCCAAGCAGCTTTCACATAAATCAGCACAAACCTTATTTTTTCACCTCCCTTACTGGGTCTTTTTTAGCCACAGTAAATCCTGATTGCCCGTCTCCTTCCGCTTGCCTTGTATTAGAAGCTGTCCCTGATTAAACTGTAAGAATAGAGGGAGCTGGCTGATGATGTTGCAAGGCCGTTCTTCATCATTGAAAGGTCCTGGTAAGGTCATGGCAATTAGGGGAGGACAGGAAGAAAGCAAGTGACACTCCTGTCTTCAAGGAGGAGGATCTGGGGAACTACAAGCCAGTCAGCATCACCTTGATCTGTGGGAAGGCCGATGGAGCAAAACCTGGAAACCATTTCCAAAAGTATTAAGATGATGATTGGGCACAGTCACCGTGGATTTATGATGGGAAAATCACGCTTGACCAACCTGATAGCCTTCTTCCTACAATAAGATTACTGGTATAGATAACCAGCGGATGAGTGGAAAACAGTGGATGTTGTTTATCTTGACTTCAGTGAGGCTTTCAACACTGTATCCCATAACATCCTCACAGAAAAAATGAAGTGTGAGCTAGACAAATGGACAGTGAGATGGAGCGAAAACAAAATGAGCTGCCAGGTTCAATGGGTTGTGTTCAGCAGCATGAAATGCTGCTGGAGCCCAGCCACTAGTGGTGTACTCCAGGGGTCGATACTGGAGCCAATTCTTTTAAAACTCTCAGCAAGTTTGCAGATGACACAAACCAAGGCAGAGTGGCCTTGCTGCCGTCCAGAGGGACCCAGACAGGCTGGGGAAAGGGGCCAACAGGAACCTCATGCAGCTCAGCGAAGGGAAACGCCACGTCCTGCGCCTGGGCAGGAATAACCCCAGCCACCGGCGGCGGCTGGGAAGCAGCTCCCCAGAGAAGGACCTGGGGGACAAGCCGGCCGTGAGCCAGCAACCTGCCCTTGTGGCAAAGCAGGCCAACAGCCTCCGGGGCTGCGTTAGGCAGAGCATCGCCAGCAGGGCAAGGGAGGTGATCCCTCCCCTCTCCTCAGCCCTGGGGAGACGCAGCTGCAGGGCTGGGTCTGGTGCTGAGCTCCCCAGAAAAAGAGAGACAGACACATGCTGGACCGAGTCCACCAAAGGGCCAGGAAGATGATGAAAGGGCTTGGAGCATCTGACGTATGAGGAGAGGCTGAGAGCTGGGAGTGTTCAGCCTGGAGAAGAGAAGCTCAGGGGGATCCTATCCGTGTGTGTAAGCACCTGATGGGGGGAAGCAAGAAGACCGAGCCAGGCTCTTCTCAGTGGTGCCCAGCGAGAGGACAAGATGAAACAGCCACAAACTGAAACACAGGAGGCTCCACTTAGACAGAAGAAGAAACTTTTTACTGTGAGGATGGTCTAGCACTGGCACAGGCTGAGCAGAGAGGTTATGGCATCTCCATCCTTGGTGCTCTGGAAAACCTGACTGCACACAGCCCTGAGCAACCTGTTCTAGTTGACCCTGTTTTAAGCAGAGTTGGACAAGATGATTTCCAGAGGTCCTTCCCAACCTCAACCATTCTGTGTGTGCATGCATGTGTGTATGTGCATGTGCACAAGTGCACATGAACTTAACTGTCAGGAAGTTCTCATAAAAATGAAGAATGAACACTGAGCAACTGAGGGAAGACACACAATGTTTGGTAACAAAAAAGTTTTCTAAAATAATAATTTGATCTTTAGTGACTATTTTGGACAAGTTATTTTGTTATTATTAGACTCAAATATACCTTTACATCTCTTCAGACACAAAATTAAGAATACTAAGAAATTCAATAATCTGAATTATTTTGGCATTATTTAAGAGTAGGTAAAAATATTTAGAAGCATCCTGTCTGGCTTACAGAAAAGTCTTTTTTTTTTTTCTGGTAATTCTCATGACAAGAGGCTTATTTTGAACTTTAGAAAGTTTTTAAGGTTTTACCAACACAGTGGTAGAAGTTTTACCAATGTAGTGGCCAAAAAGCACAAGATACATGAAACAGCCAGTATCTCTTTTCCTTAGTAACTATCACTTCTTAGTTCCAGAAAGCTTTGTACTATATGGGTTGAACTGGGGGACAGTTATATTGGGCAATTCGTTTGGGACATGTATGTGTTATACTCCAACGTCAAGAGTGCCTCCAAATCAGCCGTTATCAGAAACACATTTCTATTCTTTCACCGTTTTTGATGTCTTGATAGCCTTGACTCATTAAAATCTTCAAATATTATCTAAAATGGCCCTCTAACTTTCAAGCAATCAAAACCTGTGTACTCAACGTTATCCTAAGGGTAAACCAATTTAGTTAAAAAGCTGAAGTTCAAGAGGTAAAAGCTGTGTCTACACATAAGATTTTGCCAGCATAAATATCTGCAAATTTCCTAGATCTGCTAGGCTAGCTTCCTAGATCACCTAGATTGTCTAGATCAGCTTTCACAAATACTTCATAATAGCTTCCCTGTCTCCCTCCCCCCGGTATAAATCATCCTGACAAAAATTTTAATACTGGTATAACTACACACACCAGAGTTTCTGCTAGTATGATTTCTGTGGACACATGGGACGCAATTTTCCCAAAGCAGTGCTGAAAATATACATTTACTTGGGAAGCTAAAATCTGCTATTTCAATTTCTGGATTTTTAAAAATACACCTGCCCACTTCCTTGCTTAATACGGACAAAGTTTGAAATAAAGATACTTAAAAAATTGTTTGCATACTGAACTATTTAGCTGGGACCATTTAAAAAAAAACACAAGCCAAAAAACTCTTGAGAGAGACGGTAGCTAACCTACTTGAGCTGATGAAGCGTACTTCAAAGATCTGTGGATCGGTATGGGTCAGTTTACCACTGGCACATAACTTCATAGTGCAGTATTTTCTCCTTTCCTATTGAAGGATCAAGGACAGGAGACAGTGGGTGCCTTCAACAAGAGTACAAGCACTGAGGGACTGAAAACAACTGGGATTTTAATAGACATATTGGCATCTGCCTACAGGCCCAACTGGATTGAGAGGGATGAGCCACTGATCCGGCAGATCTGCCTCTGAAAGCATAGGTTTGCAAGACACAGACTCCTTTGCCCAATAAAGTGCTAGAGTACAACTTGCTCC
Source organism: Nipponia nippon (assembly GCF_047370975.1). NCBI lineage: Eukaryota > Metazoa > Chordata > Aves > Pelecaniformes > Threskiornithidae > Nipponia > Nipponia nippon. The sequence goes on from NW_028262347.1 coordinate 51,530,834, forward strand.
AGGCAATCACTGGAGGAAGACTACCATGTGAAAAAGGAAAGAACAGAGGGGAAGGGGTTTGTAGCTACATACCCTATCTTTACTTCCCTTAGATGTATTGGGTATTGAAGTCTGTACTGCAGAGTAAGAGGTTGTAATCCTAAAAAGGATATTGGAATAAATTAAAAAAAAAAAAAAAAGGCAGTCAAGACGCAATCCACTCTCATGCTATTCCTGGAGTTACTCATTACTTAATTTAGTATTCCATAAAATACTAAAAGATTTCAAGTAGTAGATGAGGAAGACTTCAAATCAGCTGAGAACATAACAAAACAAAAACAACTCACTCATATAAAAGGTGCAATTATTTTGACATCACGTAAAGCTTTTTCTAGTTATCAAAAAGTAATCTGCATAAAATCTCACACACCCAATTTTCTCCTTTCTTAATCTTATACTCTAAATTCAGTTGCAGTGCTGAATCAGGCAGCCATTTCAATAGCAACAGATTGATGGCAAACTCAGGATTATGACTCCTTCAAGTTAAAATAGAACAGCTAGAAGAAGAGGGAAAATGTTTTATTGCACATGTGAAAGTAATGTGAAACCTAAGTAAACATACAGCTTATCTGCATTGTAAGTGATCCTCTGTGCACTGTATCAAGAGTAGTTCATAGTATTCCTGAGATTTGAAGGTCAAGAAGATTGCCTTCACTGCACTTGAGTACCTCACAGAATCAAATATCTTTAATATTTTCAGTACAAAGGGATAGTAAATATAACAACCTTTTTAGTGATCCTAAAATAGAAGGCAACTGCTGCACAGAAACAAGCCTCTCAGTTCCTCTTATTCACCGAATTAAGATGTAGTTTATAAAATAGACTAAAATCCCATCCTATTTTTAATAAATGCAGCAGGCTATGGCTCCAACTATCTTCTAGAGAGAAACTGTAATACTTTACAGCTTGTAGGTAAAGTTAAGCATACAAGGACAAAGATTTAGGAGGCAACATCATCAAAGATGTGGCAATATAGCAAGAAGTCTTTCATATTTTTCTTCAGCCCTGCACAGATGTTTTCATGCCTTTTTTATTAACATCGTTATAGCAGTTTGTGCCAGTTCTGACAAACACCTAGTGAAATCATGATGCAGGAATCTTATTGAGGAAAGTAATTGCCTAATAGAGTTTTTAAAGCTCATCCTTCCAGGTGCAAACACCAGGGTCTGAATCATTAAGATGACCTGAATAAATTTTATCAAGGAGGAAACGTAAATCTTCAGGGGTTACCTTTTGCTTTTAATATTTATCATGTTCAAAAGTGCTAGAGAAGATTAAACTGGAACAAAGGAGTGGCAGAAAACAAAGGGAACATTAGGAGGTAAAGCATTGGACACTTGTCTGTGGGAACTGCCTAATGAGCCAGGGAGAAATTACTACAGGTAACAGCCTCAATACTCTTTTCCTTGTTCCTCTCATTTGAGGCATTCTGAAGTTCATCAAGGCTGTATTTTGCACACAGACCTTGACCAGCTGCAGTAAAAGAGCTGTGTGTTGTAGTCACAGAAGTCACAGGACAGCTCAAAACTGTTTAATTCCCTTTCAGTCTTACTCAATGACACTTGAGTGAATTCTCACTATTCCCCTCCCTGGTTTCAGGAAGGTGGGAGGGTTTCTAGTCACAAGCCTCTTCACTTAAAGTTAAAAACATGTAAAAGAAGTGGTACTGCTGAAATAATGCTTAGTGTCTTCAGAGCCTTGAAAATTCATCCAAAAAAGTAGTCCTGTTAGAAGGCTTGGAATGCAACCAAGCCTTGTTAGTATACTTAAGCAATTACTTGGTTTTACTAACAAAGTTACTATTCTGGAGAGGAATGGGATTTTCAAATAGAAAGCTTTAATGATATAATATACTAGACACTTATATTAGCACAACCCTCATACAAGATACGTTAACTACGCCGAGGAAAGGAAGTATGCCAACAGAAACGTTCTTACACTAGCCCAAATGGAAGACAGAGGATGATCTACTAATAAAAGTAGATATAAGAGTTTCTAGTAGTTACACAAAACCTAAGATGACCTAAAAGCTAATATATGCTGTGAACAATCCTAATTGTAAAAGTCTTGTTATCTTATTATAAAGTTTATAGATATCACAGCAGTAAACAATCCTACCTTAGTCAAAAACCACTTGGATTTCTAGCTTCACATACTAAAACATTAAACCATCAATCACATAGTCAGAACAATCGGAACATCCACATGTTTGTCCATTTGTGTTAAACCTCTACTCCTTTACACAACATATCCATTAAATGCTTCTGCACTCCCTCAGTAACATGTCCATGTGCAGTAAAGACCAATTCCAGGGAGGCAAGACTTTCTCAACCTCTGTTCCTGCTGCAATGTTGTTAGTTTTTAGAGTAATTCAACAGAACCCAGCATTTGTTTGTTCAATCAGTTCTTGGACACACAGCTGAGATATGCATAATAGTAAGTGGACACACTGAAGTACTTAACAGGAAGCCGAGAAGAAGAAGAAAAAAGGAGAGTAGTCAGGCAGAAAAAGGGAAAACAACCGTTGCCTCCACCCCACAAATTTGGTTCCTGTGGTGACAGAGCCTTCTGTATCTTTGTGTTGTAACAGAAAAGTAGTATTCCTGTACATAGCACCTTGACAGACAATTACTCTGTAGTAATGAATCTCCAAGCTATTTACTGAAATAACTCCCTGCTTGGTATCCATTACTTAATCAGTTTCCACTTAGATGAGATTAACACCTTCCTTAACACCTTTTATCTAGTAACACTATAGTGATAAACTTGATACTTAAAATTGTAAACTCTGTATTCCTGCAAATTAGTTGGTGCTTAATAGCAAAGTCATGTATTTCTAAGTAGTTACAAAGGTGTGCTTTAAAGTATCAAATGTAAGACTTTTGTGTTTATCAGGTGACTCTTCTATTGAACGTTTTAGGAGTACTCAAATGACCTTTCTTCTGAAACCGTGTGTATTATATCCTCCCCATCCCTCCTCAGTAGTTATAAATGTATTAGCCTTTGAAGTATGCCCACCACTGACCAGTATAAATCCATAACTACATTACACATCTTAAAAAAATATAAAACATACCTGACTTAATAGCTGTCCATGAAAAATGTTGTTAACCACATTCAAAACCTGTTTTATAAGTTTTCTTTGAGAAGCAGGGATGAGAGCTGGGTATCTGGTCCCTGTAGTCTCCAGTTCCTGCTGCACTTTATCCAAAAGTTCACAGAGAAATTCCTGAGCATCTTGTTGGGCATATCCTCTGAAGGCTGGAATTAGTCTCCACACAGAATGAAGCATGGCAAAAGGAGACACCAGCGCCCATTTGCCAGACCACATAACTTGGAACAGAGTATGCAGCTCATGACAGAGAGAAATATGCTTTGAACTGGGCTCCCTGGGCTGAATAAGTTCCATATTTCTACTTTTTGATGCTCCTCCACTTAATCCAGAGGATAAACTAGGCCGCCTCACAGAAGATGAACCCTTTACTTTCTCTTGGTTCTCATTCACATGTAATGTTGAGGCAGCTATTGACAGGTGTTTAGACGAAGATCTAGTTTTACCATTGGTTGCTGTTGCCAGCAGTTCCTGAGTTTGGTTGAGATCAAGCTTTAAAAAGCATTCTCGAAAAATAAGTAAGTGACTTAATACCTGCAGGATAGAATTCATATAACACGTATTTCCCAGGTTTCTCAGTCCTGTTACCCCAGGAGTCACCGTGGGCCTTCGTTTAATTGGAGAGTCACTTATTTTTTTCAATCTTACTTCATCTGAGGTATACGTTTTTTTCAACTCTGCCACAGATTCCATGCTCTGTGATGTTTTTTGCAGGCAGGGTGTTGTTTCTGAGGACATTCTAATCTGATTTTGTAAACGACTGCTCTTTCTTGGAGGCATCTTTTCCATCTCTGCTTTCAGCTCACGCTTTCGTTCTTGTCTTCTCTTCCTAGCTTTGTCCCTTTTTTCCTCTGCTTCTTCCCAACGCCTTTCTTCTTCCAAAATCTTTTTTCCAGTAGGTGTCAACTCAAGCCATGATCTGAATATTTTGCCCAGGAACGCACGCCGTCGGTGCCAGAGAGCTGTGAACATGCGATCTTCATTCCGAAGCAAGGCTTGGGCACCACCATGTGAAAGGTAAGAATCGTCACTTGTACCCATAGAACGCAAAGTCCTCCCACTTCGAGTAGTGCACTCATAGTTTTGACTCTTGATTGCACTTAATGTACTTCGCAACAGTTTTAAATCACCAGTTGCGTTATCATTAAGAACATAATCATCGCAGAGATAACAGAAAACATACAGCTCATTTACTTCTAACGCCACTGGGTGACTGCTGTCCTGAAAGTGCTTTAGTGCATGTTCTTCAATGTATCTTCCGCACGCCACATGTGAGCAGCTGAGGCACGCCCACACAGATTCAGTAGTATTGCAGTCCATGCAATGCCATTTCTGGGGATTCAGAATGGAGTGATCTTGGGCCAGTCGCAGACGTCCTATGTGCTTACACTTATCCATTGTTAAGACTGAAATTGCAGAGATACGCTGGCAAAACACATCATCATCCAAACTATTTTCTGTCCACAGTATTTCAATCTGCAACTAAAAAAAAAGTTACAAGTTACAGTTCATAAATACCCAACTGTATCACTTTTACAGGTGTCAGTATACCAACCTCATACTTGAGGTTAAGATCCTGATCTCCATCCAACTAAGCCCCACCAAACATATAAAGGCAGTCAGTCATGTGGAGCCACAATCAACAGCCTCAACAGCAGTTCGACGCAGTTCAACATTCAGGCTAAATGGTCTGCGTACGCCTGTTTATACTCCCAGTACCTTCTGGCTCAGGACTGAAGCATCCTAGCTACACTTTAGATTGGGCCAGTTTTTGGTTTTTTGGGTTTTTGTTTTGTTTTGTTTTTTCCCAAAGGAGCACTGATTTCGTTAAAAGACACTTTTATAGAGTTTGGATACAAACACAACTTAAAACGGGACAGGTTGCCCCGAGAAGCTGTGGATGACCCGTCATCGGACGTGTTCAAGGACAGGCTGGATGGGGCTTTGAGCAACCTGATCTAGCTGAAGATGTCCCTGCTCATGGCAGGGGCTCAGACTAAATGAATGAGCTCTGAAGGTCCCTTCCAACCCAAACCATTCTGTGATTGTAAAATTCTAAAATGCTCCTCTTAATTCTACCCCTAACCTTACAGGTGCAGAAATTCAAAGTTCACTTAAGTTTATTATGTTTACACAGTGCCAACAGTTCAGACAAATGAGCCTTTATACAACTCAAACCCTTAATTAAACCACACCTTTAATTAAATCACTGCACCTTTGTGCTCAGGCAAGCCCATTATACCAGTGCTTTCTACAATAACGTATCTTCAATAAGTACGTTTTAACATGTCATCCTAGCACCTCTGAAAGGAAAAGAGTGACCTGGAAAAGCAGAACTTGAGACAGAAATACCATCAGACAGCAACTTCGGTTGCTCCAAACTTTATAAAAAACTGCATTTTGAACAGATCTTTCTAATCCATGCCTTGAAAAAAATCATTTAAAAATGTGGCTAGCACTGGCTTACATCCTTTAATAAGTTTACCTGGTAGCACGTATTTGTTCAAAGCTGCTGTATTTGCTTTCTCCTATAAGGTGCATTTACCTAAAACAAACAGGCAGGCTCTGACTAACAAAAATTAAAGAGACAGTGATTCATTCTTTCTTTATGCTTTTACCACCTTTCTTTTGACTACCTCTAGTTGAGAGATATCATCTAGAGACAAAGGATGTGTCAGGAAGTGACTATATTTGATCTGGGGTGTTGGTGCCCGCAATGTCACTGACTAGAAGGGCTAAATAGCACACAGCACCAATATCATTACGCGCAGTACTTGCCAGATGAAACGGTTAATTAATCTGAGGAGTACCAAGGGTTTGTCAAATATCCAGGCTATGCCAAGCGAGACAAGCTATGCCATTACAAATGCATCCATACTGTGGACCTGGCCTAGACTGTACAATACCAAGGTCCAGGATTCTATGTTTTACAGATAAGTAAACCATGCTACAAAAATACCGAGTGATTTAGACAACTCTGGAGCGAACCCAAAAGATTATATTCCAGCTATTATCCTTGGATATGCTATTATTTCTCCATTTTTACAGTTCTGAAATACACAAGAACAGGTTACTCAATTTAGAACAGATGTCTAGGTTAGAATAAGCATTAGATTGAGGGAACCCTAACACACAACGACACGACACCACTAAGGAAGGGAAACAGGTAAAGAGTTGCAGCTGGGTAGGAGTGAAGCTTTCATTTTCAGGTGGTAATTAGATAAAAACTGTAGTTAAAAGATTTAACAAAAAATGGCTTTGTTTGGCTAACTGGCCCACAGCTAGTGCTTTTTAAAATGTTACAACACAGATACCAGCATAAGAGCTATAATGACCCTCTAAGCACATAGCCAGCATCCAGCATTGCATGTGTTGTATAGGTCTTATCCTGTAATACAAAAAAGGCTGAGCCAGCTGTAGTGAAACTAAGGAAGTGTACGCAGTTTTACATGCCCATATTAATCATTTTCATTCAATTTATTTAAGAGTTGTCTCCAGTCCATACTAACTGCACTGAAAAATTTCAGGTGCCATGACCTCTGGGTACCCATTCAGTAACTCCCAGATTAAGTACCAGCCATAGTGTATTACGGGAGGTCGAGATCCCTTGTGTGCTATGGTCAACAGATCACAAAAATAATGGCTTGCTGAACTTTTTCAGCTTGCTAGCACCCATAACATTCATTCCTTCTAAAAGGCAGTCTATTCATAGGCTGCTAATGAGATTCTTTTACAAATAGTCGTGCATACCAAGTTTGCTTTTTATACTGTCTTTATAAATAAGATCACTAGCGCTATCCCATGTCTTCTCCTAGTCTGACAACCTGTTTTCCCCAACAAAGCTGAGCTTTTCTAACACTGATAAAATTCACATATATTTCAGAGTTGGACTATGTATGTTAATTCTTCCTGGAATATTAAAGTAACACCTACGTAAAGCGTGCTGCAAGAATTAAATATGGTAGACAGGATTTTAAGAGCCAAGACTCATCTTTGTGTTTTTGGGCTAACAGAAACAGATTCTCTTGCATAACATATTAGTAACGGTCCTTTCCAGCAGGCCAGAAAAGAACACTAAACCCTGCCTTCCCACAGGGCTGTCACATACAGCAATGCTGTCAGTCAGAGGAGTCTGACAGGTCGACCCTTTCTGGTTTTGTTAAAGTCACTGTGTAAACACTGTGCCTTATTTTTCCTTCTTTTTAATATTATATGGTCAGAAAAAAATGGGTTTTTTTTCCATTTAAAAAGTATTATCAAGAGCAAAACTACTTACACGCCTCACTGTAACCAGATACTGGACCGAGGACAAAAGTAGTTTGCTGATTTCAGGACGAGCACTGTGTAAAGCAGGGTTGCACAATCAAGCTCTTCATGCAAAAGCAACACGATTCTACGAAAGCGCAAGATCAGCGCCTCGAAGAGAAAAACCTAAAGCCCCAGCTCCCCCACCAGCAACCACGCCAGCATGACATTTTCCCACCTACGTCGATGTGTGGAGAAAGGAGATGGGGTGGAAGGGGGGAGGGGGAGGAGACATCTTGGCATGGGAGAAGTCTTTCTTTGAAGAAAACGTGAAGAAATCAAAATGCAGAGTTTGGTCTAAAAGACAGGAATCTCTGAAAAGACTGCGAAAAAGCTAAAAGTACAAAACCGAGACCAAGAAAACTCAGCTGAGTGTCAAGCAGCACACTGACAGCATGAATGTTTTAAGACGTGGAGCGCTGAAGTACTGAGACTACATCAAGTCACAAAACTTAAAAACTTTACCTTAGAACCAAGACTTGGCAAGACAGCATAGCTCAGGGCAAAACAGGAGTGACGTGACAGTTAATGGTAGAAGAAACCTAAAAACCACTGCATACTCCTTCCCATGCCTACTAGAAAGGCTGCAGCTGGAATAAAATAGTACTAGCAAATGCTACAACGTTAAAATTCCCTAAAGAAAGTTATTCAGCGCTAGTTTCTGCATTCTTCTCTCCCGAGGTTCAGTTCTGTGCACACACACAAAGAAACTGTGAATTAGTTGACCAGCACTTCAGAGATCAAGCCCCCCGTGTTCTTAGCACAGACCTGAGCTGAAGTAGTAAGCAAAATAACAAGTACTAACATACAGAATAGCACTACTGAAAGCATTAAGTTGTCTGGGAAAATAGAGATATGTAAAAGTCTTTCCCTGCGCCGAAGTTTCACAAGCAAGAAATAAAGATATACGGAGCAGGATTTTTTTTTTTTCATTGAACCATATTTCAACCTTCCTGACGTGCTCGTTTCTTTAGCTTCACTAAAGAATGGCTGGCAAAATGTACATTTTGGGGTAACTCATGAGGTGAAAAGTACTCGATGTCAAAAAACTACAACTTAGAAATCAAGAAAATATGGTTTTCTTCCATTTGCGTTCCATGTAAACAAGAAATTAAGATGCATCTTCGCAGCGGATAAATTTTAAAATTGTAACTCTAAATATAAACAAAAGGAAATATTTTTCCCTTAGTCACTACTTTCGCAATTAATTGCTTGGCACGTAAATGAAAAAAAAAATCAAACAGTCCATCTCAAGCGTTAGACTTGAAATGCAGTACATAGTTTTACTAATATATACACACACGTGTGTGTGCTCGCGTGTGCCATTAATATTCTGGCTTTTAAATCAGATGACAGTTTACCAACCGATTTTCAGCGGGTTCAGAGTACCTGTTTAATATCCGCAAAAACAGGAATCGTGGGTACTTTAACAACTGAAAGTTTTAGATAACAAGTATGCTAAGTAGAAGGCATATGTACTGCTTTCTTAAACATTTTTTTTTTTTTGAAGAAAAGACTCCAACAAAAGATTGATGTGCATAACTTCAAGCCGCACTACAGTCCTGCAGGCATAACAGCAAGACTTAAAAATCAAAGCAGCACTTCAAAAAGAAATTTTGTGCATTATTCACGATTTGTAACAGTACAGCCTTTGACAAGAACACCCCCCCCCCCCCAGCCTCCTTTCTTTGGAGCCACGCAGATCGTCATTTAACTTTCTTCTCTTTTTTTTCGCCAGCTGAGGGACGTACATACAGCGTGCTGCCTAGAAGCAGCCGTTTACACCAGGACACCGGCGCGGCGTTACATTCAGTAACATACTCTTACGTTCATATGGTATGTTCATACATGTACATTCAGTGCCCCGTACTGCAAATAACCGCGCATTTCCTGCAGTGGAGAGTTCCAAGGTAAACAAATAGTTCAGGCTGAAGCACTTTCACGGAAGCATGAAAAGGGTCGCGTTTCTTACTAGTCCGGATTTACACTTGACACTTCTTCCTATTCAGAAAAATAAGCATCCCCGACTGCTCTGACAGCTCCTCGGGCAACGCCTGGCTCCTCGTCCGACAGCCCTCCCAAGCAACGACACGCCGGGGGAGCTCACCCGCGGCTCGACGCCGGAGCGCGATCGTGCCCACCACCGCTTCGGTAGGGAGGTCCGGCGCTTCCCAGCGCCCCGCGACATGGCGCGACTCTTCGCCTCCCGCCGACAACAAGCGGCACCTACGGCCCTGCTGCCCGCCCCGCGGCTCACCGCCGCCCTCCCCTCCTCCCCCCGGCCTCCCCCACCTCCACGCCGCTCCGATCCCTCCGGGCCGGGCGAGGGGCCCGGCGGGCTCCCGGCCACACACCCAGCGCGGCGGGGAGGCGGCGGGACGCCTCCTGCCCGCGGCCGGCGGGGCAGGACGGTCCCGGGGGCCCCGCTCCCCCGCCAGAGCCGTTGGCACGGCCGCAGCCCCCTCGCTCCCGCCCCGGCGGCTCCCCCGGCCCCACGCCGCGCTCGCCTCACCCCCGCGGCAACCAGCGCCCCCTCCTCAGGTGCCCCTCCGCGGCCACCGCTCCCGCCCGCTCCCCCGGGGAAGGGCTGCCGCCGCTCCCCTCCGCCGGGCGCCTGCCCCCCCACACACACACACAACGGGCGGCGGGGCCGCAGAGCCGCCGTCCCGCGCCCGCCGGCCCCCCCGCACGCACCCGTCACCCGCCGCTGCCGCCATCTTGAGCGCCCCGAGCCGCAGCCTCCTCGGAGCGGCCCCTCGGCGACGTCAGCGCCGCGCGGAGGCCGCCCCCCCACCCCGCGCGGGGATCCCCGCTCCCGCCGCGCCCGCCTCCCCTCAGCCGCGGCCGCCCGCCCGCGGGCGGGGAGCGGGCGCCCGGGGCGGCCCGCGGGGAAGCGAGCGGCGTCGAGCCGGCGGGGGAGCGCCGCTAGGCACCCCCTCACCCCCCGCACCTCCCGCGGCCGCCCCGGGCCGGGCCGCCGCCCCGCACCCACCTGCCGAGCGCGGGGCGGGAAGGGCCGCTCGCCATGTGCCGGCGGCGGGTCTGTCACCAGATTTGTAGTGGCAACCCAAGTCCTTCCCACGTCTCCTCCCACCTCCCCCGGCCTCCCCCCCCCCGCCGCCACCGCCGCCCGCCGGCCTGCGGCCGGGCCCAGCGGGCCGGTCCTGCGGGGCCGGGCGCAGGAAGGCGGGCGGGGAGCGGCGGGGCCGCTGCCCGGGCGGGGGGGGCTGAGGCGGGCGGGGCGGGCGGGCGTTGGGAGCCGGTTCCCGAGGCACCGAGGAGCTGCTTCTGCCCCCGGCCTGTGCCCGCAGGGCACCTGTTTCCCCTGAGGCGGGAAGGAGCGGGGTCTCGGGCTCCCCCGCAGCGGGTTTCCTTATCTCCCTTCCTACATCTACTCGTGTTTTTTTGTCGCCGGTGGCACCGTCCTTGTTCGGCCGGAGTGAGAGCTCCGCATTTCCCTAGGCGGGCTGAGCGCAGCGCGGCCCCCCGCTCCCGCCCGGCGCTGCCCGGAGCCGCCGCGGCCGCCCCGCTGCCCGGGCTCTCTCCGCCGAGGCGCGACCGTCGAACACCCTGTACCGGGGATCGCAGCCGCTCGAACTCCCTCCCGCCTCTCTGTGCCTACCGCGTGTGGAACTTCTGCAAGGCAGCTCACAGGAGAAAAAAAACCAACCCAAACTCTTATCTGGCCCCTGTTCCCCGTCTATCGAGTACTTTTTCAGTCTCGGGTTTCATTACAGAAACTCGAATAGGCAAAAACTTGTAAATTCACATCCTGCAGATGTCCTATTTTGTAAACTTGAAGTGTCTTCACACTGGTCCTTTTAAAACGAGAGTTTCTGAAATGCAGCCAGCTCTTTCTAGCTGCTTTCCAGTCCTGCTTGTCCTGAATTGTGTTCGCTTACGCTCGCGCACGCCTCCTGCTCTGCCCCGGGATGGGCCGGGCAGCCGTGCACAGGCTGCCTGCGTTTGGGGCAAGAGGTACCTGGTGAAAACTCCCTCCTGACTGGGCTGGTCTCATTTTTTTGCATCCATACTCAAGCAGATTGGCTTTTGGTTCATACGAACCTGCCCAGAAAGAGGGTGCATGGTGCTGCTCGCCACTGCGCAATGTGTTCGTAGGGGGGGGTTGCAGCTTCTCAGCCACGATAAACAACCGCTGGTTTGATGCAGAGAGTGAGCACTTCAGATCCCCCCTCTCATTTTGGATCCATTATGCATCAGGATGTTTTCATGACGGCATCAAAATCTTGCACATCTGTTTCTGTGTTTCTAATTGTGTCATCACAGAAAATGTGTTTCAGTTTAAAACTTGAAATCTATAGGCCCCAGTTGTCTCACTTCTCCTCCAGTAGTGCTGTCCAGTTCTTGCTGTTTCTAATGAGGCTGCTGAGACAGCGTTAGCGGGATGGGGCCAAGAGACACAATTCACTTTTTCTGCAGGGTCACTTTATCATGGTGCTTTCAGAAGCTCGTAAAAAGAGTACACGGGTAAAGTAAACTGACCAGGCTCTCTCATGATCCCAATGTGTTTCTAACTTGGAACTTTAAAGTGAGGAGAAATACTGTTGCCTAACTAAAATATTTATGAAAACTGTTCATGCACAGTGATTCCACGTATTTGCACACCCCTCTTAGGTGTTTTTAAGACAACTTGCACAATTTTCAAAGAACTACATTTATTTTTGTCAACTTTCTACCTCCACCTTTAACAGTAGCGGTTTCTTCTTCAGTCATAGTTGGCAAACTAACCCTCCCACAGTGATGTGTCGCTGGGATCCTCTTACAATATTCTCACACTCAATATCTAAACCCAGTTCTGCACGCATGTCTGTCTGTTGGCTACGTGGATGTTGGATCTGCTCTCAAGACCGGACCGAGTCACCATCCCTACTGGAACCTCTTCAGCTGCATTTGTCTGAGCTCCTCAGCCCCTGTAAGTCTCTGGAGGGGGACAGCCCAAGCTCCTGATGTCTCTGCACACTCTGGAGGTCTTGTCCATGTGGTCCGGGTGGATAAAGTCTAGGTGAGGCTCAGGGTATTACCATTCAAGGCACTGAGAGATAATCCCAAGTCCCGGTTTTCCTAAGCATCCAGGGGAGACTTTGATCCTGGGCTGCTCACAGGAAGGCTCGGGGCAGCAATGTAAATGGGAAATGGTGGCTCTCAGCCATGCATAGGCTTAACCCCACTCCAGAGCCGATTACTCCTTCAGACACAGCCTGAGGCCTTGTCACCAACCCCCTTCATGCCCTAAATGGCCTCTTTGAGCAGCCATTCCCAAAGTGATTATGATCCTCAAAAATTCTTATTTCTTTATTCTATTTTTATATCTTGGTAGCCTGTCATCTCTCTAATGCACAGTGCTACCCCTTTCTCTTTCACCAAATAGTGCCTATCTTTCAGCACCCTGTTCTAGTGATAACAGAGATTTGCCATGTCTCTGCTATCTCTACAGTATGTGATTTAACACAGAATAGATAAATTTCCTCTTTTTTTTTTTTTTGTGTCTGTGGGAGTTCCCTGTGTTAATGGATGACATTTCAGCTGATTTTCACTAAGCACACTTCATACCCTCAGTGGGTTAGGGCAGCCTTCAGCCTCTGTTCCTTCATGTTGGCTAATCCTTTACAGAGTATTGATTTGGAATTGGGATTTGGCTCTGGCATAACAGGTCAATCACTGAATTGCTATGTGCCGCTCCTACCATATCTATCCTGCTTCACGTGTGCCTTTAGTGACATCCTACTTAAAATTTTTCACCTTCCTTTAACCTTTCTCACAGTCATGTATTTATTCTCCTAAATAATGGCCACATTAAAAACATTCAAGGCTGGTAAGAGAATTCCTGAGCCTTAGGGACACATGTAGGTCCTAGCTCCTTTCCACCATCCAGACATTACAGCTAGAATGTTTGTGATTTATCGAGACAGCCAGAAAATTATTTCCCAAATGTAATTTAATTTTAAATTCATTGGGCATTTATGAAAATGGATGCCAGATATATAATATGTTGTCAAGAAGCAAGCAAATGTAATAAAACCCTAAAAGTAATGTAACCTCATATCCTCCCATTACATGTAAAAACATTCTCTGGAGGGGAAAACACCACCTCTGACTCAATGTTAAAACCCTTCCAATATGGCAAATAGTTTTAATGTATTTTTTAAATGGCCCCTAGCATTATATTCACTGTATGCACTTACTGCATTAACAAAACTGAAAAAATATTTACTTAGTCCGCTTGACGGATGGAGGCATCATAAGCTGTTATTTCGAATGAGGCATCTGAACTTCTACAAATGTCTGAAATTTTAAATATCTGTCAAATATAAACAGAATTATAAAATAGTAATAGGTTTTGATACTCCAGAACAACAAAGGGGTAGGTTAACCAAACTTTCTGAGTCTATCTGGAACAGGTTGCCCAGAGAGGTGGTAGATGCCCCATCCCTAGAAACATTCAAGGTCAGGTTGGACGGGGCTCTGAGCAACCTGATCTAGTTCAAGAGGTCCCTGCTCCTTGCAGGGGGGTTGGACTGGACGACCTTTAAAGGTCCCTTCCAACTCAAACCATTCTGTGATTCTGTGATTCTATGATCTGAAAAGAGAGTTGATGGGACACAGCATATCAGTAAAGACTGGATGCATGTGCATCTGTGTTTCCACTAGGCGTGTGTTGCCTTGGGACTGGTTTTGTGGTTTGAATGTTCCAAACTGGTGAAAAGGGAGAGACAAAGAGAAAGCCTTACGTAAGTTAAAGACATGAAAAGCAAGCTTTAAACAAATACTGAGCCACCTTTTGCTCTTGCTGTTGTGAACGCTGTTACTTGTTTCCAGCACCCCAGTTAGGAATGGTGCCCCTGCATGCCCACGGCACTTGCAGGGTATGATGTCACCCTGGCCGTCACACTGCTCGGATGTGAGGTCACGTTTGTCACCGCTCTGGTCTCAAGCTGCCTGCATCCCCACTGCTTGCACCAGGAACTGTTTGGAGTTCAAGCTGCTTCTGTATGAAATTTCTCCTCCTGAAGAGCCAGCCAGCTTCCTCGAAGTGCGGGGCAATATTGGTGATCAGGAAATGTGTTCTTTTGCTTTTACGACAGTACAGGCATGTCCTGTGTAGACATAAGCAGATGGGGCTGAGAATATGGAGTTAATTGCACATCTGAGGCACAGAAAATAGATGGGATGAGGGGAGCGATAATAAATCACAAAGTTGCACAGATTACTATGAGCAGCTTGATGGTTTCCAGTTCAGCCCAAGATGATAAATAGAAACTTTTTTTTTTCTAGAACAGTGGGAGCATTTTAAAACAGCACATAAAAAGGGGAATCTTGAGAAGCTCATCTAAAAGCTTGTTACACACGCACACCGACTTTTGCATGTTTGGGGAATATCGGCATATGTACCTTCACGCAACATCTGCACTGGGCATTTGTTGTGTTGCCGTGTTCCTTGATACAAACAAAATACTTCCACTTATCTATAAAGAGATTCGGGACTCAAAGAGAAATTCTGTGTATGTGTGACCCTGAAAATAACACAGGGTTTTCTCCAGCGCCTGTGAAACTCTTGGGCTGCAGTTCAGTTCAAGATGAAGACACGTACATGTTGGTGTCTACCTACGAGCTAGGTGTTTTAATTCCCAGTGTGTGTGGGGGGGGGCTTGCATCAGTCATATCTGAGGTACTTCTGGTGTGTGAGGCATTCAGACAGGGCTGGCCAACCCGGCACACAACCTACAGGACTGCAGTGCCCTTCTGGAGCAGCAGCTGGAAACAAGATGGGGTAGCCTATAGCCTCTGAAATGGCATTTGGTGCCAAGACAGCTGAGGAGATCTCCTTAGGCTGACCCTAAGCAGATAGCTGATGGCTGGTTAAATGAATCGATCTCTACACTCCTTTGAATACAGTGACCAAGAGCTCAATCAATTCTGTGAACATCTAATGCCACCTGAGAGGCTGTGGGATGTCCTACCTGGTCTCAGGTTACCCTTCTGGAAAAGCGTCAGTTCTCATATGTCCTATGCCATATCTGCAAGCTCCAGGGAGACATCTCAGATACCTTAGGCGTTCTCACATTTCTTTAGATGCCAATGTGTAGGCAACTGAATCAAGCCTTGGATCTCCATTGGCTATAACATGAATGCAGACACGTTTAGTTGCCTAAATATAGGCCCAAAGGACACCAAAGGCATCCTTGGAGGCTGACTGGCATGATGGAGGGTCTGCAGAAGAACCAAACCTTCTTGGAGCTGCCTGTGGGGCTGGGCACTTCTCCCCAGCTCAGGTCCCTCAGTGGTGACAGATGCCTTATCCTTAGGCAATTGAATCCTGCACTTAGCCTGCGTCTGGATACTCTAGGTTTGGGTGTCTGCCTGGTGCACTGGGTCCCAACCCCTACTTATTTAATTGAACTTCAGCTGGGTCCGAACACAGAAGATATATTTTGCAAATATGTATTTTTCACAACTGGGATGAATGCTTGGGAGGATTCCTGAGTCTTTAAATGATCTACAGGTTTAAAAACAAAGCAAAAAATATAAATATGCCATTATGAATCACTAGATATTTTCCCAAGAATTTCCCTACTTTTCTGCATAAGAATAAAGCAAACAGAAAATACCCATTTTAATGCTGATTTGAGGGAAAATTGTCATTGTCAAGGTTAATGCCATGCTTATTCCATTTCTCTTCCTCCCATTCGACTTCCCTTCACTTCTTCACATTGTTTTTTCCAGGCAAATGCAGACAAACCCATCCCCGTGGCTAAAATGGTTTAACAGTAAGGAAGTATTGGGGCCCAGGGCTCTGAAGGCCTATTGACAATGTTAAAGACACCAAAATGCTTAATGGCACTTTGAGGTTTTTTGCTTCTTATTTCTCATTTTTAAATAGCTTGAAATAGCATTGAAAATTTATTAAATGGTTGTTTAGGCAGGTGCTACTGATTTTAACTGAAAGGTCTGAGGCTCTAAGGTTCCTTTTTATGATTAGGCATTTATCTTGCTCTCCTTGTGCTGCTGGTGAGCTTCTGAGTCGCAGCTCTAACACAAATATTGTTACTAAAGATGCTCAGACAGGTCCTCTTCCTGCCAGTCTTTCATATAAACCAACTAAACATGCATTGGAAGTGTCAACAGACAGAATTTAATGCAACAAAAATGTATCAATCAAATCTTGCTACTGCTCCTTCTAAGGACAAGTGTACAGTGAAACATGTTTTTCATTTTCAAACTCGGGACTCATCCCCTACGACTCTGAATCCAACATATCCTGGTGAAGACATGCTTGTCAATATTTTCTTCATCCGCTGTACTGGGGCCCGCTCTACCACTGTACGCAAGGGGTGCTGCGAAGGAGCATGCAACGTGATGGGCCTCTGATTTTGTTATACTTACATTAGATCTGACTTTGAGTCTAGGCTCAAGAACACAGATTTCTTAGTGATGTTGGGGTTAACAAACAAAGCCATGTTGCTCTGATTGACTCTTAATTCAAGGGCAGTTTTACGCTCCTACTCTGCCGACCAGAGGGAAAGACAAGGCTCCTCCTCTGCAGGCACTGCCCATATGCACCTTCACGTTCTGGATGCGGCTGCCAGATGGGACAGTGCTCAGAAGCTCTCGCATTTTCTCTTTCCTTAAACCCTGTATTCATTGTCTCTTTCCCTAAGCCCTGTATTCCCCTGCCTTTGCTCTGCATGAGCCTGGAGAGCCATCGTCCCCCGTCCTCCCCAGAATACAAAGCGCCCTCAGTGCATGACCCCACTCCTTGGCCAAATGCTGAGTCCTTTTCTTCTACTCTAAGAGCTTGTTCTGCATGACAGTGCTTGTGTCTTTAACACGTCTTTTGTGTGGCGAAGTTCTGCCCTAAGATTTGCTATGGATCTCCCATCGAGGTGAATGGATGTGGTAAATATGTCTGCATAGCTCAACCCTGCTTTACCGTAGTTGGAGAGAAAGGCGAAGTGCTGGGATGTGATAAATGTGTCCTTCTTCACGCTGGGTGCTGGCTGTCACAGCTCCCGTAGCTCACGGGCTCCTCAGAGGGAAGAATGAGGGCACAGCTTGCTTTGCCCCCAGCCCTCCTCCTCCTCCCAAGCCTCCGTTGGAGCACCCATACCGCCACGCAGAGCGTGGCTCTGTCACAGATGTCCTTATTCCTCCTTCCTTGCCGCAAGGGACCAGACCAAACCAGATCCGCTGGTGGGTTTGGAGTTTACATGACTTCAGGTCTCGGAGTTTGCTCCAGCCAAGCTGAAGATTCACCTTCAGCTTATTTCGGCTGCAAGTGCCGATGTCCACGGACCTCAGCGGTCTGCGAACAGACCGCAACCTGCAAATATTGAGGCTGGCAGAAGGAACTGGACTTGATTTGGCCCCTGACACCATCTATAATTCCTGTAAAGAGGCAGAAGAACACGCTTGTCCCATTTGTTTTGCTACTACGTACTTTTTTGTTAGTTTTGTAGCCACACATTTAACGGCGCGTTATTCCCCTCGGTTTTATCTGGTGCCTGTCTCCATTGCGCTGAGCTCGGACTGTACCCTTCAATAGGTTTTTTAAACTTTAATAAGCATATTAAATAAGCTTTTTGTTATTGAATATCTCAGACTTTGCTTGGTACTTCAATTTAGAATCAGCTCATTGAAATACCTCTGCAGCTGGAAAAAATAATACCTGCAAAAAAATGATCTGGATTTGGGGGGATTATTGCTGCCATCGCACCGCATGGTACAATGCCAGTATTTCTGCCTTCACATGTAAATGCCTGTGCAAATGCTGCTTTTCAATTAAACTGTAGTACAATTCGTTGAAGTTTAGCCAAAGAAAGCCTGTGAATGGAAACACTTAAACGATACATTAGGAT
The DNA here is from genome assembly GCF_047370975.1 of Nipponia nippon. Classification (NCBI taxonomy): domain Eukaryota; kingdom Metazoa; phylum Chordata; class Aves; order Pelecaniformes; family Threskiornithidae; genus Nipponia; species Nipponia nippon. The sequence goes on from NW_028262347.1 coordinate 51,549,164, forward strand.
TTAGTTACAGGCTTTGCATTTGTTTTCTCAACCAAATGTAAAACAATTGTGTAGTGGCCCATAGGAGAGAAGACTGTACTTGGGTTTTGTCTGAGCGTCAGTGTTAACGATCAGTGCTCAAGCGTTTTAGATTTCAATCTTAAATTAGCAATTTAAAGACAACAAAGAATGATTTTCATGCTTGTCAGTTCTGATTAATGTAACATTAACCCCTAGAGAACAGTATATTGCTGCAGTACTTTATTTCAAGTTGCAAGAGACCAGCCTTGGGAAACAATGAAAGGCTGTTTGGGGCTTTTTTTTCTTTTTTTTTTTGGCCCTCCCCCACCCCCCTTTTTTTTTTTAACTGTAATTGCAAAGATATCGCTATCTACTGCTACTATCACTCTTACTTATTGCGGGTCTTGTGGCTGTTATTTTCCAAGGTATGTGACAACGAGAGATTTCCTAAATTACACCCCTACCCCGTTAATGCCATTTCATTGCTTCCTGCAGGCGCCGGCGCTGATTTTGCCGCTCCCGCGTTGATCCCCAGGAGCCCCCGCTCGCTACCTGCTGATCGGAGCCTTCAAGGGCGAGAACTGCTGGGAGCATGCACGGGAAATTTATACGCTTCTCCCCTGCTGAGTACATTACAGAGAGAGGAAACTAAACCAGAATGTGAAAGTGGCACATAAAATAAGAGCAGTTTTGCTGTAAAAGTGGTTGCTTTTTGATAACTGCCTGTAAAAACAAAATTTGCTGTAATTTCCCTGACTGCAGAAGAGCAGTTTAAATGATTGCTGTTCATTACTCCCAGTGTGGAGACGGTGAGATAGGCGTATAAGGAGGATGGTTAGAGAGAGGCCACGCAATAGCGCATTTGTCGTGTGGGGTGGACTAAGGTGCGAGTAGGGGCCCTCTGGTGCCCCTGGTCCCTTCCCAGAGAAGGGTCAGACAGAAATTCCGTCCCTAGGAGACAGCAAGAGATCTGCCACTGACACGGGTACTGTCCCCCGCAGTGGACTCTTGGAAACCTGGTGCGACATTTGCAGCGTGCTCAGTCGACTCTCTGCAGAAAATGCGCCTCATGCATGTTTAAATGAGGGCTTCAAGTCGGGAAAAAGAAGTTGCATTAGAAGAAAAAAAAAAAAAAGTCTTGGAAAGTTCCAGCTTTCCAAATCACAGCAATTAGATGAACAGTTTTGTATACAAACTTAACAGGACTTCCAAATAATTCAAAAATATCCTCTAGTGGTTGCAATCTCTCTCGCCCAGCAATCCCTCTGTGGGAGAAGCGAAGACCATAAAACCTCAGCGGGGTCATGGAAGAAAAGAGTTCCTTCCATCCCAGCTGTTTATATCCACTTGTGTGTTTCCAGGGGTTTAGGCGACATTTTGTTTTACTTCCCTTCTGTGACCGCCTAAACATTGGGAGTGGAGAGCCAACAGCTGCCTCATATGAGCCCATGACACAGCAATGAAGGCAAAGAAATAAATATCTACTGAACAACGTGCACTTTTTGTGCTTGCTGAACTTCCCTTGACTCCAGTGGGAGCTTAAGGATCTGGAAGAATCACAGACCTGGTCTTGAAGGATGGTTTATGCTTCATATATTTATTTTTCCATGGTATTTGTGTGTTTGGAAACACTCACAGATTTGAATGGAAGATCGGTGCCTGCCCACATACATGTACATGTATACATATGGAAGTAAGATGGTATGTAATCCATGCAACAGATAATCACAACATTTCATTTGTATCAGAACAGCATACCAGAACATTTGTACCAGCGCCTCTGACGCCGACCATGGCATGACCTGGTGCCTGAGTCTCCGCACGGGCCGTATGCCAGGAGCGGGCAGCTGCCGGCAGATCCCGGGGGGGGGGGGGACCCAAAGCGGGGGGCCTGCAGGTGTGCCTCTGCGTGTGCCTCTCATCCAGGCTCCTCCAAAGCCACTTGTAAGGCCCACGAGGAGATGCATGCTCAGGTGCTCTTGCCACTGCCATTCGGATCTCCCCTACCAGCTCCAAGATGTTGGCGTGTCAATGCTATGTCTGGACAGCAGGGCTCACCGGTGGCTGCACAGGGTAGGTGGGGAGCTGCAGCATAGCCCTGCAAGAGCATGAGGGGCAGCTCCGCTCCACGGCAGAAGAGCGCGAGGAAGCAGCCATGTAAGTTCATCTCCCACAAGATGTGACAGACTGACGGCAGCATCCTGCTCCTTCGGGCATGGTACAAATGCATAGCAAGAGGAAGTTCCTACAGTGAAGAGACTGCCTTTGAAGTTGATGATACAGACACAGGGGATAGGAGAGGAAGTGTCTGGTATTAATTTATTGTAGTCGTCATGCTTCTTGGGCTGCTTCACCTGCATGGGGCTAAGTACCATTAAGTTCTTCTGGGTGACAGCTGGCTTCCCAAAACTTGAGGTGCCTTTCAGAAAGCCCTTACGTAAGAAAAAAGTAAAAGAAAAATAATGAACATCTGGAAACGTGCTGGAAAGCTAATGATGTTTTCTCCAGAGGGTGGAAGTTCCCTCCCCAGCTGACAGGGAGGGGCCGGAGGAGCGGAGTGAAGGCTGGACTCCCATGTGGAAGGAGCTCAGGAGTTGGCCTCTTTGCTCACGCAAGCCTTGGCTGCGAACAAGAGGGGGGAAGAGGAAGGATGGCCAGATCCAGGAGCAGGGGTGCTCCCTCAGCCCCCAAAGGCAGCCCCTGGAGGAGGGAAATGTAATGCCTGCTCACACTGTTTTATTCATGCATGAAGGCACACATCTTCCCGCCTGTAACAACTTTCTTTTTTAAACACATGCCTGACACTATTTTAATAATATTGATGCTACAGGATTTTACATTTATGTTTCACTTTTTTGTAAACTTTTTGGAGCCTTCTCTTTCCTCCACCATTTGTTGCTCACAGGGAAAAATGTAAAAATAAAGCATCAAAGTTGAGCCTAACCTAGGGTTTTGACAACTTCTAGTTATCCAATGCTGACATTTAGCACAGCTTACTGTGCAGTCACTCAGTGCTATTGCGGTGAGGTTTCATAAAAGTTGCAATTACAAAACAGATGAGACACTGTGGTTTACATAGAGGAGGCGGTGGTGTAATTTTCGTGGTTCTGCTGCCAAGGCAGTCAGGAACCAGGGCTCGTTGCAGACTCTGATGTGCTCTTTGTAGGCAGTGAGAGGTTCAAGATGTCACTTTAAGAAACACCAGTTGAAAACCCAGTTCTGAAAATATTTCACCTAATATGGGTAAAACTACCTCCTTAGTGTACAAGAACTTGAAGCAATTCTAGGAAACGTCTTTCCTGTTTGTTTACTTCAAACCCTCAACAACATTGTGGGCTTAATGAGGTTCACTGCTTGTCTCCTTTTTCTAGCTGTTCGGGTTTTTTTGGTGCTCCACCACACGAGTGAGTCTTTTATGCAATAAAGATGAGAAAATAACTGCAATAAAATGGGAGGACAAGATTGTGAAACCACTGATGGTGGCAAAGGGCATTTGGCAGGCACGACCTTTGAAACCACTTTGATTTTTTTAATTGACTAGATTTCAAAGCGATGAGATCTTTCTGACTTCCCAGGCTTTTCACCAAAATGAATCTTTTTGGAAGGCCTCTCCTTGAAGCATACACTGACCTGGGAATACAGCACTGCATTAGGTCCTCCTATACACCTCATGAGCCCTATTTCAAACATTTTTCTGCTTTAGGATTAAACGTATATTCTCTATGGGGAGTGGCTTATACAGCATATGCATCTGATTTTGTCGTCTGGAAGATCATAGGATCACAGAACCACAGGTTACTTCATGTCGGAAGGGACGTGAGGAGGTCTCTGGTCCAACCTCCTGCTCAAAGCAGGAACAGCTATGAGATCAGACCAGGTTGCTCAGGATTGCATCCAGCTGGGACTTGAAAACCTCCAGGGAAGGAAGCTTCACAGCCTCTCTGGGCAGCCCATCCCACTGTTAGTGTCCTCATGGGGAAAGAATATGTCCTTATATCCTGCCTGAAACTCTTGTCTTTCACCTCATGCCCATTGCCTCTCATCCTCCCAGCAGGCTGGGAGCAGCCTGGCTCCCTCTCCATGACCCTCTCATTAGGGGCTGCTGTTAGGTCCCCCCAGAGCTGTCTCAGCTCCAGGCTGAGCCAGCCCCCGTCCCTCAGCCTCTCCTCATGGGGCAGATACATGAGACCTGTGCCTCCCTCCAGGCTGGCCTGACCAGCAGGAACCGAGGAGGTGTGATGTGGTGCTTGCCCCATGCTCCCTGCTGCCAGCGATGGCCTTGCCTGGCCACTGCATCCAGCTGTGGGCGCTGGCATTGAAGAAACATGGTGGGCATGTGCAGAGAGGAACAAAAAGGGTAAAAACTGATCGGTTAGGAAAGGTTGAAGGAACTGGATTTACTTAAGCTGGAAATGCACGGAGTACGTGTAGAGCAGGAGTGAGGGGAAATGGTAACAAAGGTCTTCTGATGGGTGGAGGCTTGTTATATTGCAGGTGGTGGCCACTTGTCCTTGATAGCCATTGGGAGTAAGAAAATAAAAATTATGCACAATTTTCAACACAGGTGATATAGATTATATATAGGGAAAAAAATTCAAGTGAAGTAAAAGAATAAGATAGTGCTACTCTCATACTGGAGGGCCTTAAACTTTATGAAAAGGGCATACTTTGAGATATTTTAAAAAATCCTCTTCTTCTAGATGTTAAAGTAGGAAATACAGGGATAACCCTTACACTACAAGGTTGTGCTCCTGTATAACCTCTTCCTTCCATACCATTGCAATCTGCCCAGGACCCACCAACATGCACTGAAGGCCTCTATAAAAGTTGGGTTTGATCTGAGCAGAGCAGATTTGCTGTGCTGTGTTGGATGGTTAGTGCTTGTTCTTCAGCCTCACAGGCAGGATGCACGTTGCTAACACAGAACAGTTATCATGCCATTGCCTTCATCAGGGATTGTGGCCTCACGATCATGAGTGCTGTAACCGTAGGATGAAAATATGGTCCCTTCACCGAGACACTTAAGGTAAATGAAAAGCAAGGAAAAAACCATCAGTACAGGCAGGGAAGTAGGAAGAAAGATGGAGAAAATAACACTGCTCTTGCAACTCAACTAGGCTCGTAATTCCTTGGGTATGTCAGCAGCAACCTCTCGCAAGCAGCAGCAGAAAGGAAATTGTTGGTAGTGTTCACCACAATGCCACAGTCATTTCCTGCTCTAATTATAGATGTTGTGGCATCTTGGGCATGACATGAGGAGCATTGCATGGACGTGCTGGACGGCTGCCACCCAGCGAATCGCAGTGTGCAGGCCTTAAATGGTGTGTTCACTGGTGATAAGCACTGGGGCTTTCCAGTGGTGACCACTGTAGGTATTTTGTGGTTGGAAGGATGGCAACCACAGCGAAGAGCTTTCAAATTGTCATTTAAAGTGAAAGGTAAACCAGCAGGAGTCTGTGGGCATTTGCAAAGGCATCCAGGCTGTTGTATGGGAAACAAAGCAGTCACTGCGGCTGCAGAAAGAGCCCATTTTTTGCCACTGTCCTCAGTTAACAGAACTATTTTTAAAACTAAAAATACTTGCGAGTATTCTTTTTTTTTTTTTTTTTTTTATGCAATTTTGTTAAACACTGACCAACATTCTTAAGAAATCCTGGCTTTGCTTTTTTTTGGGTATAAACTGACCCCTATGGGTCCACAGCTGTAGCTACCACTGCTGGTCCCTGGTCCGTGCCCCAGGACCAGATCTGTGCAGGCTCCTCCGGGACAACTCCAGCAGAGATTTCACTCTTATCTCATGGGGAAAGGACACTATCTTTCTGTTGTGTTTTCATTCGGGGCTCTCAAAACATCTGAGAAATATTAATGACTCAGATGTCTTGGATGTCAGCATATATGAGAAAGTTAAACATAGCCAAGCGTTGCTGGGTGAGGCTGGCCAAAGCTGGGTCTGGACCTAGCCGGTCCAGATGAGAGGTTAACCTGGAGAGAAGGCAGCTCCTCATCCTCACTGCATGTGGTAATTGCACTGCACTGAATTGGCCTGCTCTGAATGTAGGAATTTTGCATGGGGCTTTCCTGCTTGCCCCATATCCGCTTCATGCTTGGGAGAGAAAGGAGAAAGGAATTATGTCACATATTTCATATTTTTGATGATTTAAAAGCCCTTTCTTTTTTTAACTTTCTTGACCCAGGACCTCTTGGGCACAGCTTCCCCTCCCTCTCTGAAGAAGCAGGCAGGCGTGGGATGCTGCCTGCTTTCTACTGAGGGCTGCCAGAGGCTCCAAGCCACTCCATCAAGGGTGAGGGAGGAGAGACATCATGCTGGCTGTCTGCAACCACACCTGGGGGAAAACAGCTGGGAAAAGCCAAAACACAGAGCCTGTGCTTCTGCCTGTAGCATCCCCAGGGCAGTGTCGAACCTTTTTAAAGGTTCACCAGGGCAGCCGTGGCCTGGGAGAGATGACTGGCTCAGAGACTGGGGCAGAACTGTGGGTCCTGTGTGCAAACCATCAGGGTTTGCTGGATGTCAGGGCATCTGAGGACAAGAGCCAGGAAACAAACTTCGTTCCCAGCGTCTCCGGAGGAAACAGCTGGAAGGGGAACCGCAGGGGACCCTGCAGAGCCTCCTTCGGCACAGGCAGCGCCACGCTTTAATGCCTCATGCTCAAACCTACTCTTGTTTGAGGGGTGTGTGGGGTGGGGTTGGAGTCTGGGCTTCATGTGCGGAAGCTGGCAGCTTGGAAAGTAGAGGCTCAAATGTTATATTCACCTCACAAGCAGAATGGAGTCTATAAAAGTCCTCGTTGTCATGCAATCCATCATCCGAGATGAATAAAGGCAGTAAAAATAATCATCTCCACTTTATACAGATACAGAGGAAAGCAGATGGCTGAGGGAGCGCAATGACTTCTAAGTCCCTGCAGGGAGCGCAGCCCCGTTTCCCAAGCTGAGGATTTAGCAGGTAAGGGGGTGTCTCCCGGGGGTGAGTGTTTTCGCAGCAGGGGCACCTGCTTGTTAGAAAGAAACCAGACCTTTGTTTATTTTGCTTCCTTGTTGGTTTCATGCTTTGAATTTCAGTCTTCTAGCAACTCAGTGCTTTCTTGTTTGTATTCTTTTAATTTCAAAAGAAGGTGTTTTGCTGACATTTATACAATATAACTGTTTCTCACGCCAAATCCTTAAAAAAGTTTTAAAGTTGCTGGTAAAGGGGGTATAAATAAGCTTCTTCCTCTCTCCTGCAGGGCTGTAATGCAGAAACCAGGTGCAACTCCTGGTTTAGAAATCGAAAGCCTAGGGTATTGCTTTTCCAGATTGAATATCTAAATAAAAGGGGTCACGTTGAGACTTCGTAACTCAGGCAAGGTAACATATGCTAAGAGCTGGGAGCGAAATGGGACTGAAAAAAATGTTGACGAGTCAAGTATGTGTTCACCTTCTCCACTTGTATCTCTATCTATAAATCAGCTGTACATGGAAAAAGCTCCCCAGAGGGCTGTACTGTCATGCAGGCGATGTATGTCCCTTCACCAGCCTGTAAGCTGTTGCAGTCAGGAGAGGGCTGTACCTCAGACAGCCTGGTGCTGGTTAGGAGAATGTAAATATATCAGTGGATTAAATAATCTCTGGCTCTGCATGGCTGGAAATGAAAGACAGAGTTTTTTCTCCAGGTTACTGCTAGTACAAGTAATGCTGCCACTGTAGTTTCCTTTCTCTGCCTGGGCATTTGAGCAATTTGCAAGGGTCTGTATGCTGCCTGTAATGTCCTTGGCCTTTTTCCTGGTCACACAGCTACAAAAGACCCAGGGCACTGTCCTAGAAGAAACCAGCGGTGGCTTGAGCTGACACCACTTTGGGGCAGAGGCTTTTTTTTTTGGCTTCCATCCTGAGACAGACCTTACTTACGTGAGCCGTCAGTTCCTTGCAGTCATGCGTACAGACTACTTTCTGCTATTTTTGATGTGTTTATATGCACGCGAATGCATTCGCCATGCTGGCGTAGCTGTGATAAACAGCTGGCTACGGGACACCCTCCTGCTGTCCTCTAGCGGGTGGATTCAGAAGAGCTCAGGCACGCTGCAAGGCCCCATCTCTGGTGGAAACGCTTTAAGTCAAGAGTAACAGTCCTGGGAGCTGAGGGACGTGAGGTGTCAGTGCCACCGCCGCAAGGCTCCAAGTGTCCAGGCAGCCACCACAGCGTGGACCGTGAAGGCTTAGGTGACAGCGAAAGTGCTGTCTCCAGTCCTCTCTTTACCATTTGTGTAGCCTGCACATCTGAAGCAAGTGACTCCTGTTTTTTTAAAGCATTTGCACATTGAATGGACATCGTGAATCCACAGATTAGATTGATTCCTCCCCACCCCTGCTCTAAAATGGTGAGAAACTCCTTCGCATGTGACCCTCTTCACTCACAGCCCCACACTGGCCACCATGTGCGAGGCAAGATGAGTTCCCTGGGGAGGAGCGGCCAGGACCGAAGTGGGCAGAGAGGCTTTGAAGGACTGGGGGGGAGCGGCCAGGACCGAAACAGGCAGAGAGGCTTTGAAGGGCTGGGGAGGAGGCTGCAGATTGCCCTGCCCGCTTGCTCACTTCCACCCACCCTTGGGATTGCTGACCCATGCAGAGTCCTCCCACATCCACATGCTTGTCTGCAGCCAGCTGAGATGACCCCTAGGATCATTTTGATGGCCAGCAATTTTACTGCCCTGGTTTTCTGGAGCTTTCTGCAGCAGGGGAGAGCTCACCTGTGCCTTCAGCAAAGCCTTGTAGGCAGCTGGCCCCTGGGTTTGAGAAACTCCTCCAGTTTGCCAGGATTTGGAGACCACCGACAGCCTTCATCCTCCATGAAAGACACACTTTCATGAAGTCAGGCCTTCTCTAGCATATATGAAGAGCAGTGCATATGTGTGTGTTACATGCACGAGTGTGTTAGAAAACTTCCCAAACACACACACACAGCTGGGCACACTTCTGTCGGAGGAGGAAGGATGGGCGAGCATGAGGGTACCAGGTGGTGGCCAAGCGGCTGACCAGGGGGTTGGCAGTGCTTGGACACGGCAGGTTGGGGACAGGACTTGTATGGGGCAGAAATGAATCAGGCAACCATGACTTCTTCTGTCTCGTTGTTCAGTAATTTTAAGACTAGAATTTTCAGTAACTGAACTTGCAAGACCTTTGAAAAGCCTAAGAAAACCTACAGTTTAAGATTTTGCCATAAGAGGGCAGTCTGAGATAACTGCGTAAGTACATCATTATCTTGCACAGACCTGAGTTTTTCGTATTAAAAAAAAGAAGACTGATAGGAATGAATGACTTGTCTCAAACCAAAGTCCTGTACTTAACTTTAGAAGGGATTTTTGCAATCGGTGACATAGAATGTGTGTAAAAGTGGAGCATTTACAGTAAACACAATTAAATTCCTGCTTTCCTGGAAGAGACATAGAATGATGTCCAAGTCCCAAACTCAGGAGTCAGAGGGATGAGATTCAACTTTGTACAGCTATATTCTCCTACTAGGAATGCTGGTTTTGAATTTTCCCTTCAGAGGAAAAACTACGTGGCCTAACATGGGAAGTGGACCATGGCAGCACATGCTCATGGTGAAAGAGCAGAGCTACCGCAAGGCACTAGGACATCTTCAGAGAAGTGTTTATAAGCAGCTCTCGGGTCTTGCTCCCTGTTGAGGAGGCTAGGTCCTGCCAAAAGGGGACTGGCAACCACAACCCTCCTAGCTCCTGCTGAGTTTTCCCCAGTGCGCATAATCTCTAATGTTGAAAAAGCCAGCCTGGTGCAGGGCTTTGAAAGATTGCCTGCTGCTAGTCTGATTGCTGGGGTCTGGAAGAGAAAACTCTCATCCTCTTTAAGCCCCAGCTTGTCTTCCTGTGGTGCTGGCCAAGGCACTTGTGTCCCCTAAGCGTAAGCCACTCATGAATGGATGCAGGATACTTCCCATAGCATCATTCACTGGCTACCTCTTGCAGAGTGCCTTAAAACGCTGCTGCTGCTCTTCCACATCAGATATATAATGCACTGCCACTCCAGCCCCTGGTTGCTGTTCTGGGCCATCAACTGGCACAAAAGGTAGGTCCAGGGGAAAAGAGGATTAGAGCTGTAGAGGCTGCTGCCTCTCGAGGTACTGCTGAGGGACTGGTGGGGCAGCTGGGGAGAGGACAACCCCAAAGCTGGCCGCAAGCTTCAGCTCCAGAGCTGGGAGAGCTGGTGGGGTGCCACCTCTTCTTCCTTCCTTTGCTTGGGCATCACAGTGGCTCAAAGCAAGCCCAAAACATCTTTTTGCAAAAACATCCTTTTGCTATGCTCTTTATCCAATACAGGGTACATTTCATGCTTTCATTAGCTCAGACAAATACATTTGCTTCATGACGCAGCTCAAGGGCAGCTGTTCAGTCAATAAAAACTGAAGAGAAAGCAGATGTTGTCTGTGTCCCAGTATCACCCTGGAGGGCAAAAATAGTCAATCTCGGCATCTCCTGGAAAAAGAACCATAGAGGGAGACAAACACCAGAGCAGGCTGGCGACAGCGTGATGCCGGAGCACAGGAGCAGGCTCATGTTCAAACCATAGAAGCGCTTAAGGGCAGGAGACTGAACCCCTGGCAGGAGGCTGAACCCCTGGCAGAAGACTGAACCCCTGGCAGGAGGCTGAAGGCTGAACCCCTGGTAGAAGACTGAACCCCTGGCAGGAGACTGGACTCCTGGCCTCCAGCTGTAAGGTGTGAATTGCTCTCAGAGAAAGCAAAGAGCTGTGCTCTCCGGGCTGTGGCATAACAGAGCATCAGACGGAGAAAGCTTCAAAAGCTCTTTCTGATGCTATTGAAGCTACCGAGCAAGAAGGTTCAAATGTGCTCTGGGAAGATTTGCCCCCTGGTTTTGGAGGAAAATACCTGTGCACCTAATGTACTGCAGAATGTCTTTGGGTATAGTTTAGGTTTTAATAAAGTTCTTGTGAATGTCTCACAGTCACTACAGCCTTAGGGGTTTGCTAGATAAGTGCTTCTGCATAAATTAGATGTGCTTTAGCCTGGGCAGCGAAATCTGGCTTCACGCATTGTGAAAATCAGAAGGGATCTTTGAGTCAGGGCTGATTCTAGTTTAAGTTGCTGATTCTGATGTTGTCCTGGTGATGAAGCTCTGGGCTGCTTGAGTCCCCCCCTGCTCCGGCATGGGGAAAGCGTGAAGCCCCACTGTGTTTCCCGCACAAGGCGTGCACGCTTGGGCGAGCACGCTGCTCCCCGTGCTTGCTGACACTGCACTTCGGTGTCCTCAGCAGGGCCCTGCTGTCCCTCTCCTGCAGTGATAAGGTGACAAAACTTGTCTTCTGGTAATATGCCCTTAGCTTCTCCGCGTCTTGAGTTCAATCTCTCCAGTATAGGTCATCCTAGAGCTAATTTTGTCTGAGATGAGGTAGCAATTTGTACATGAATGGGCAGGGTTATAGCAAGCTAAAACTGGGCTCTGCCATAGCTTTCAGATGCAAAATTAGCTCTGATTTCATTTTAGTAGTTCCAGTTAAAGGTTGTTTGCTGTGCCTTTTTCAGTGTTGTTTTTAAAGAATGGAAACGAAAAATACATAAAATATTTGCTATTCCCTCCTCAAGTCTGCTTTTACTATCACGTATAATGCAATAACATAAATTGTTAAAACACCAGATACTCAGAAATAACAGCCTGTGGGAGGAAGGAATCGAAAACTTCCCAACCTGTTCCAACCCCAATAATCTGAAAAAAACCAAACCCGATTTCATGTTTTTCTGGGGAGAAGGTGATAGAAGGAATGGGATATTTGACCCCCCATGCTATCAGCATGGGTTTATTGTCTGTCGTGATAAAAACATGGAAGAGCAATCCTTCTATTTTGTGCTCAAGTTCACAACATGTAATAGTTAATAAAATTGTTCTGGGGAAAATCTGAGGTCAATCAAATACCTCACTCGAGGGAACGGCAGGAAGATATGCCAGGGGAAGTTTAGGTTGGACATTAGGAAAAGGTTCTTCACCCAGAGGGTGGTGGAGCACCGGAACAGGCTCCCCTGGGAGGTAGTCACAGCGCCAAGCCTGACAACATTTAAGAAGTGTTTGGACAATGCCCTCAGAGATATGGTGTGATTTTTGGGGTTGTCCTGTGCAGGGACAGGAGTTGGACTCGATGATCCTTGTGGGTCCCTTCCAACTCAGGACATTCTATGATTCTATGAAACACACTCAATCGTACTGTAATTATTGTGTTAAATACAATTAAGTATTTAACCAGTAATTAGAAATACAAATTATCTTGCTTCTGACGAGTAAGAGACAGCTCTTTAACGACAGTGATCCTTTGACAATTCTGTCTACCATTTTACCTTTAAAACTGAGAAAGCAGGCAAATAGCTTTGCAGCCCAAGGAGAGTTTGCAGTTTGCTATAAATGCACACAGAGGCTTCATAAGAGCAAACTGAATTCCTCAGCTGTATACAGGCAGATTCCTTAAATCAGTGCAGTCATGCTCACAGAAGTAAAAAATGGACTTGTCATCTCTAAGGAGCAGTTAGTCCACTGCTACGCTCCCATGGGAAAGGGAAAGGCAATTTTCCCAACCGAAGGAATTGCTCCATAATGTGAGAGATCATTGAAATGCAAGTAACAAACCAAAACAGATGAAATATGCGCAAAGTAAATAGATCAAAGACATTGAGATAATTAATTACTGGCAGTCCAGTTCTCAGACAAAGACTGTTCATTCACAAAGAAGCCACTGTACCCGATGCTTCCCAATATTGGTGTCTACAGCACAGATTTGCTGATGTTTGTTAATGAGTAAAGACAGAATTATTATGCCAGATAACTGGCTGCCCTAAGAGTTTATGTTCTGTTATGATAATGCCTTGGCCTACAAATAAACTTCACTACATTCATAACATTTTAGTTTCAGAAAAAGTGCCAAGTCCATTTTTGTGCTTACTAATGTGGAAGTTTTGATCTCTATCTGCTAATCATTCGTGTGTTTACACAGCCATTTCAAAAGAAAACTCAGTGGCATTTTGAACCCAAATTCTCTTAATTCTTAGTGCCTGGATACCCATCTTTTTAATCCCATTAGCACAGCAGGAATATTTCTGCTGTTAAGGACAGTGAGCGTGGAAAGGATGAAGCCCTGCATTAGTGCTGGCTCTTTGTCTGCCCGCACACTGAGACCGTCTCATCCCCTAAGGAATTACTGGAATGATAAAACAAAATGGACTGAATTTATTTTGCGCTGCATGCTCTGGTCTGATGGGGAGCCGAGCACCTTGAAGGCACAGTAAGGCTTGTGGCCACAGGGTTATTTTTGCAAAGAAAGAGGAGTGTGATATGAGCCAGGTGTGAACAGTAAATTTTAGTTGCTCTGAGTCTGCAAACCCAAAGGTTTGCCAGGTGAGAGGATTTGCTGGGAGCAGGCACTAAGCTGAAAGGCACCAGGAGGAGTGAGGAAAGATGCTGACTGCTACCTGGGGGTGGCACCGGACACCTACATTCTGCTGCAAACACCAAGAGCTCAATTTAGCCATTAGGTATATAAATCTTTTTGAAGAGTGGCATTTGAAGCATCTTGGGGAAGCTGCGTGTTTCTCAGAGAGTTTCCGAGAGATTCTGCATGCGTTCACCCCACCCATCCTCAGCACCTTCTCCGCTGTGCCCTTCAGCCCCTAATTTTGACTCCTAAACACATTATGGGTGGCTGAGGGCACAGGGCTGGAGGTCCGGGACCTGCAGTTTCTCCCACTCCTTAAAGGAAAGCAAAATGCTTTCCTGAGGAGAGGACCAGCGTAGCGCAAAGGAGTCCAGACAGTGGCAGGGAGGTCAGGATGGGTGAGAGGCAAGGCCTCTCATGTAGGCAGGTGTTAGCTATTTGGGACTTTCGATGTCCCAGCTCTAGCTCTGCGTCCCCTGGAAACTCTGACTCCACTTAGGTGAGGACATGGTCTTGTGGAGCTGCCTGAAGGATGCACAGTGCCATAGACTGGGATTTCACCCACCGACACAGGATCTGTGAGCCCACCAAGGGACAGGCCAGGTGACTCCACCAGCCATGGAGGGAACGGCATTAGGGGACAACAAGGGAGGGAGGGGACAACAGCCATGCTTCCAAATGCCTGGGGAGCAGGGCTGGGAGAGAAGGCAGGAGGACTGAAGGGGCTTGGGGGGAGAAGGGGGAGCGACTGCCGGGACCCGAGGGAGAAGAAGTGGGGAGCTCTGGGGTGGAGGATAGCTCTGACGTGGATGCAGGCGATGAGAGGGCTCTGGGAAAGGGGGAGTGCACGGTCCAGTGCCCCAGCTGGGAAGCACTGGTGGCTGTGGACAAGACTGGGATGATACCTTGGGAGGAATGGAGACGCATGTGAGGGGCAAGCCTGAGCTCTGCAGCACGTGGGATGGGGACCGGGGGCTTTGGGGCAAGAAGGATGTGGGATTCAGGAGGAAGAAGGCGATGTTGGGGTGGAGTAGCCTTTCCTCCCCTTCTCCTCTCTTTTTTTCTTTCCAAAAAACACAGCAGCCCTGGCCTGGATGGATGGATGAATTGGCAAGGGGTGACTGGTTTGTTCTCTTCCAGGATTACCCCCCAAACAATTATATCCCAACCAACTGTGTTCAAACCAGACGGGCTTCCAAGCATTTTCCTGTGAAAATTTGTCACAGATCCTCTCTCCCTTTTAACAACATCTCAGCAACTATAAAAAAACACTGGATAAAGCGCTCCCTGTCTATTTATATGGAAGAGGGGGCTGCAGCACATCAGCTGTGAGACTTTGGGCTTTGTACCTGGCAAAGACCCTGCTGTTGTCAGTACATAACCGTGCCTCCAGCTTTAACACTCTCCCAGAATAGTGTTCTCCCACCAGGTTATAGAGCCTGAGCCAAGGGATTTAAGGAGTAGCAAGTGATAGGAGGCAAGTGTGAAGGCTTAGTTTACTTGGTTTAGCACAGACCTTTAATTTTAGCCACCACAAATATAATAAGGCCTTTTCTTTATTTATCTATGCAGCCATGGGGCAGAAAGGGCAGAGGAGCTTAAAAAGACTTATTCATGCAAGCAGGGCTGCTGGGC
Organism: Nipponia nippon; assembly: GCF_047370975.1. NCBI lineage: Eukaryota > Metazoa > Chordata > Aves > Pelecaniformes > Threskiornithidae > Nipponia > Nipponia nippon. Next base: position 51,564,245 of record NW_028262347.1, read on the forward strand.
TAAGTCCACTATTTACACACTGCGAATGTATTTTATTCACATTAAGGCAATGTGGAGGAAAATGGATGCAAATGGTGTGTCTCCATCTCCACAGCAGTACAGAGGCTGAAAGTGCAACCAGAGGCCAGCAATCTGTATTTTCCCTTCTGCAAAACGGACAGCTCACCTATGCACAAGGGCTGAAAGGGTTTTCTAAGCCACCCCGAAACAGAACAAAATTTGCTCATGTCCTGTGGCTCAGGGACTGCTAAAAAAATTCTCTGTCATCTCTCTGCCTGTTCTATTTCAAGCAGAATGATTTCCCAGCTAAGGGAAAAATAGTTCAAGTTTGAGACATTATTAGCATTTTTTAAGAATTCCTGCCTCCCGTCTCTTGTTTGTGCCAGGCAAATTGGTTTTGCTGAACTTCGACATGGTTTATGCTGCATATTTCAAGGTGTTACAGGCAGATCGTTGGGATGTAGGTTGGTGAAACCTTGGTACAAGCACAGAAGAAAGGCAAAAACGTGAGTCATCTTTGCAAGTTGCATCCCTGAAGTCGTTCAACTGTACCCATGCACCTTTCTCTTACTGATAACTGTAAGTCAGAAACAAACTGCGATTTTAAGATAAGAAGAATTGAAAACCCAAGGCCAAAATAGCTGTTTTGCTTCCAGAAGCTCGTGGCAGGGCTGAGGGAGGAGAGGATGCCACCTATTCTCAGGGGGTCTCCAGCAGCCGGAAGGGACATGGGGACTCTATCCATGGGTCTTGCCCAGCTGCCACCGATCACCCCCCAGCACCTGGGGACACCCAGCAAATGCTGCTGAAGCTGTGACAGCCATTCAGCTGCTCTTGCAGGTGCATTTGGTGCTGCACGCAGCCAGCGTGGGTCCGTGTGGAGGCCCAGAGCAAGGCGTCCCAGCAGTGCTCCGCCACTGGTGCAGGGTACACTCGAGCCAGGACTCTGCACAGCACGTCAGATGCCGCCGTAGGAGGACAAAGCAGTAAAGGACCACCACCTTTACTGCTCCTGCACTCTGCCCAACACCAGCATCCCTTTCCCTCCAGCTCTGTCACAGCCAAAAATACACTATTAGCAGCCTGCCAGTCCTACCGGATGAGGATTCCTGAAATAACACCTTTTCCCATCCCTCCCTGCCTGGAGCAGGGTTATTTGCCAGCTCTACTCAACACAAAGACTAACCTGTACCATGGGAACACCTATTTAAAGAGATACTTTTTTAGCTACTGCTTTTCATAGCCAATGTGCCTGGAGAGAAGCCAAGAGTGACTCTCGGGCATCTCTGAGCCGCTGGGTAATCCAGCTGTAGCAGAAGCACTGGGGTGTGGGGGGTCAGGGTGGCAGAGAACCGGTTTTACCTGGCTCACAGATTTACAGTCACTCTTTCCAGGAATACATTCAGAACTACTCTAGCTCAAAAGGTGCACTTCTTTGCTTGGCCATCCTTGTTTCCAGCTGGTTTTCTGATTTCTGTCCTGGCTTGAACATTTCAAAAAAGGATGCACGCCGGGAAGTCACTGCGGGAAAGCTGCAGCCGTCCTTCTTGTCTCTTATGGATTATCAAGGCTGCCGAGACCAGAACAAGTGTTTTTCCTACTGCATTAAACATTTTGAATGTATGTTAAAAATGTTAATACGTTATTGAAGGGACTGGAATTTTTCCTTCAGGTGTGATGCCTTTAGGCCATTTGTGCTTCACACACGATTGCAGGTAAGGGCTTGTTACACTGGCAGAAACAAGCACTTAATGAAATGTTATTCTCCGTCTTATAGTCAATAAGAGAGCTCAGCAGTCCCTCAGCTTTAATGTATCCTACTTTTTCCTCAAAAGCTTTGTCCTGGAGTCAGAGCTGCAGCCAGGCTGGGGCAAGAGGGACATCTGTCCTCCGAGGAAGGCCCTAAATGTGTGCAAACACGCCAGGATCCCGCCGGCCGCTGTGGGCACCTGGGAAAGCAGCCAGGAGATGTGCAGTGAGCAGGAGGTGACAGCAGCAATGGGACAGAGCCCAAGAAGGAGGAGGAGAGGGCACCGAAGAGCGCCAGGAATAAAAGCTCTGGAAACAGAAAGGGATGGTGGGGTAAGGCGCCAGTTTTCGTCCTTTCTCTGGTGTTGTACCAGTGCTATTTTGCTGATGGCTTTGTCCTTGCTAAAGCTGGACAGACCCAGTGCCACAGTCCAAAGCAGCAGGGAGGCTCCCTGGGAGGTCGGAGATGTCCCTGGGTGAAGCCCAGCAGCAAAATATGCACAGGAGGGCAGATGACCTGCGGGTGCCAGGCATGGCACCTCTTGCCCAGGGGTCTGGCAGCCTGACAGTGAGCCATACCTCACAGAGAGAGCCCTGGGGGGACCCAGGCAGTCCCTGTGGCCCGCGGGGGTCATGGGCCTGCTTCACAACAGGAAAGGTTAGTGGTACAAGCCCTTGTGCTTGGAGAAGCCTCTTACTCCTCTCAACAGCTTTGCAGAAGTTGGCTATAAGCTGGCTGCTCAGGTAATACCCCAATGGGGTGTTCACCTCAGTGATCCGAGGGCCCTCTTTGAGGGAGCCAAAGGAGACTTTGGCTTTCCTTTCTGGCTAGCTTTATCACCAGTTGTGGTGCAGCTATTTCATTCTCATTGCATATTATTGATTAAAATAGTCCCATACTGGCTCATCTTTATCTTGAAGCCTCAGAGAGCCAGCAGGCTGAGTTCTCCTGAAGGTATTGATCGATACCCAGGGATAAGGGCTGGAGTTTTGCAGTATAACTTGAACCAGCATCAGGTTTCATTTAGGTTTCTCAATTTAGATTTAACTTCAGGCAATTTGAAGACATTAAGGTAGCAAAGGGCACATTCCCACGTAGCTGTGCTCAACACGTAGGCACAGACTTTCTTGCTGGGTGTTGGCAGGGTCTTACTGCATATCTACAGCCAACGTCTTGGGGGACAGAGCACTTTCAGGGCATCAGAGCCGATGAAAAAAATTCCATGTGCAAGGAGATGGATCCATATGGCTTTGCAGAAGGCAAGGTATTTGGGGGGGATCACTGGGCTGAGCTGATCATTGCTGAACCATGCTGTGTGCCACAGAGCTCATTGACTTGGCTGGGAGGTGCTTGTTCTCCCCCCCACCCCTGGCCTCACCACCTTGCAGGACCGTGCCCGTATTTTGACTCCTGAATGCGTGGCCTCAGCATGGCCGGGCGCTGGTCCCAGCCTCTCCAGCAAGCAGAGCGTGTTGTTCCACCTGTCTGCTTGCAGCTTTTGCCTTTCTTCTGTCCTCCTGCTATTCTGTTGCTACCATAAAATGCAGTTCTGACCTTTTTGTCCTCAGCAAGCTATTCATTTAAAATACAAATGCTGTCCTCAAGCAGCAGTCATTAATATGAGGCAGCAAATTCTTTTCTTTGTTCTTTATTGTTGATTTCCCCCCATTGGGAAACTGTCTGGCAGAACTGCATAGCTGCAGGAGCAGCTTGCTAATTGCATACTTTCAAATACTAATTTGTATGAGTTTGTTTGGTTATAAAGGGAAAGAGAGACAAACCAGGAGGTGATAAAAAAATGTCAAGGTTATAAACACCACAGAAGCTCTCTGGCCTGGAATTTTTATTAATTCTTTAAATGTAAATTGCGGGCCCCCGGCTGCACATCCATGCCTCCCACCGAGCACCAGGTAGCATGGTGCAATTTGCCCTGCAGACCTTTGGCACAGTACTCAACCCGAGGAGCTGAGCTCTGCCCTCAGCTGCCTGGGAGCAAGGCCGGCAAGACGCCAGCCAGGCCGCTGTTCCCATTGTGGGCATCGCTCCCAGCTTGCGCTCGGCTGACTGCAGGCAGGAGCCGGCCCCTGGCCCAGGCGGGGTCAGATTGTGGTGGGGGCAAAACCATTTCTGCCTTTGGGGAGCTGTGGTTTGGGGCGCTATCATCTCAACGTTGTGTCTGTGATGGTCTAAGGGAAGAGGTGAAAGAAGGTACACATCAAGGAGTGATACTTTTTATTAAACCAAGAGGACAGCTGAAAAAGACAAGTCTTTGGGCACCTATGCTGAGACTCCTGCTCAGTTTCCCACACGTGTGTGCACCTCTCAGACCGGCCAAGGAACGTGCTTACTGAGCATAAACTGCAAGCTTTCGCTGTTTTGTAATGTGGCTGGATGATTTGTAGCAGAAGGCTAAACAAGACTTACTGATATTCAGCTCTTTTAAGTGTTCAAGCCCTTGGGTACCAGCTCCTGCTAGGTTATTAGAGGTGTTTTTTTGAGCAGTTGTCTTTTTTGCCCACTTCCAGACTTTTTGCCATACTTGATGTCTTCCTATAGGTTCTTCCTTGCCACCAACTAATATCTGCCACATTTCTTCTCTTTTTAAAAGGATATTTTTAGATGCTCTCTTCTGAGAAGCTCACAATGAGCATGCATCGTACTCATGCATAGCAGGGGCATTTCTGCCTACAGTAATCAGCTCTGTCCCATTTGGAGACTGTTGTCACTTTGTCTCCTTCCTTGTCTCTGTTTCTTGCAGTCAAAGGTTTGGAGAAGCGCCCTGGCACCCCGACACCCAGCAAAAGCAGAGCATTGACAAACTTCATCGCCTTCTATGACAAAGTAACCTGCTCGGTTGAGGTAGGGCAAGCGGTAGACATTGTCTACGTGGATTTTGATATGGTTTCCCACAGCCTCCTCCTAGAGAAACTGATGCACCTGGGAAAACATAAACCAGGGGTGCAGCACAGGTTGGGATCTACCCGGCTAGGGATCAGCTCTGTGGAAAGGGACCTGGGGGTCTTGGTGGACAACAAGCTCAATACGAGTGAGCAGTGTGCTTCTGCGGCAAAGAAAGCCAATAGGATGCTGGGTTGCATCAACAAGGGAAACACCAGCAGAGATAAAGAAGTCATTATCCCACTGAACACAGTTTTGGTCCCTGCTATACAGAAAAGATGAGGACAGGCTGGAGAGGGTCCAGAGAAAGGCCACAAAGATGATCAAAGGACTGGGAAGCCTGTCGTATGAGGAAAGGCTGAGAGAACAGGGTTTGTTCAGCCTTGGAAAAAGAAGGCTCAGGGGAGACCTTATCACCATGTTCCAGTATTTAAAGGGTGGCTCCAAAGAAGATGGACACTCCCTTTTTACAAGGAGTCACATGGAAAAGATGAGGGGTAATGTTAATAAAATTACTGCCGGGGAGATTTTGATTGGACAGAAAAGGAAAATTTTTCACAATGAGAACAATCAGCCATTGGAATAATCTCCCCAGGGAAGCGGTGGATTCCCTAACATTGGACACGTTTAAGACTCAGCTGGACATGCCGCTGGGCCATCTTGTCTAGACCGTGCTTTTGCCAAGAAAGGTTGGACCAGATGATCCTTGAGGTCCCTTCCAACCTGGTATTCTACGATTCTATGATCCCGTGCTCACCCTCAGCACCGGCACTGCCCTTGTACCTGAGGGCTGTGGCTGCCAGCAGCCCCTGCTGCCTGCAGAGATGTCCCCCAGCAGGGCTGCTGCCTGTGTGAGGGTGCCTTGAAATGTGTGCTGAGCCACTGCCAATGTGGCAGATAACCAGCTCTAAGGACCTGCTGTGGTGCTCCCGCATGAAGGATGTGACAGCGGCCAGTGCCAGGAGGGATCTTCCCAGGGCAGTGAGCATTGAAGGGACAGGCACGGCACAGGGACCTGCAATTCACCATTGTCCTGGTCAGAGCTGCCACCATATCAGCAGCTAAAGATACCGAGGGCTCCAAGGCTGTGAATGTGAGGGAGGCAAAGTCAAGGAAAAAATTTATTAACTGTGTTATTTTGTGTCTGTTTGCATGGGAAGGGCAGCTATCTCTGTTTGTTCACTCTCTTGTCACATAATGTGAGAGAGAGTCAAAATGGGTTTTATTGTGTACCACTTGCATTAAAAAAAATTCTTTCCCAGTATATACTACAATAGGCCACTGTTGTTATTTCCCTCTCTGCTTAATAAAGTAAACACGGTTGCACGAGAGCATCAAGGGAAAAAAAGCATGCGGAGGCACTAGCTCTCTCAGAAATACCTGATATTGTATTTCATTGATGAGAAAAGGTCAGAGTCATTGGCCAAGTCACACAGTTCGAGTGGGTTTACAGTGGAAAGCACCGTAACCACAGGATGGTGCAGCAACAAAACCAATATCTAATTATAACACATACAAATGTTGTGTTGGCTGGGAACTGATACCTGAAGGTTGTTTCTCAGTTTATACCCGACAGCACAGTGGATCCCTTGACAGGAAGCTGGTTTTTTTGAGTTATGTAATACTTCAGATAATTGACCAATTCATTTCCTTAACTGGATAGGAAAGGATGAGTCGATAACCTTTATGGCTCATTATTATTAAAATAGTGTTTATTCAAGGAGCGGCAAGGAGAGAATTGGAGTGGAGGTCAGTGTTCGGCAGCTTGCGATTCATTAGGATAAACCCACTCGGCCGCAGCAGGTAAGACCCATAGCACCTCTGGTTTGCAATAGGTGACCCTTGCTGGCTCTCAAACCTCTGCACTCTCTCAGTGAGGGATCCCCCCTGCCCCAAGCCTACAAGAAGAGGGCTGTGGTGGGCTCCAAATCCACACTTTCCATTTTGTCATGGCTTTCATGTTCTCTGGAAAACAGAAGGTGAGTGGATTTAAAAAACATAAGCGTTTGAAGTGCCTTACTACCATGTATTACAGGTTCTTAGCAGGCTTGTTTCACGGCAGCTAAGCTGTCAGCAGCAGGCTGGGTGCTAGCACACATGCTCCCCGGGACCTGGGTTCCTGCAGCCGCATGGTGGGCTCTGCCTCTGCCCCTGTGGTGTCTGCTGCTTGATGGTGGCCTGCTGGTGGCGGGGATGGGCCATCCGACCTTCTGCCAAATCTGTGTCGGGACTGCGGCAAGTGAGAGTTGTGATGGTCTCACCATGAAAGCGCTGCTGGTCATGAAAGCCCTGCCCTGCTCCGCTCTGCCAGGGAAGGAAAACAAAATCCTCCAAGCAAGACAAGGGGGACAACGCTTCTCCCCCAAGCCCTAGCCTCCCTGGAGCCCTCAGACCCTGCAGTCTTTGGGGGAAAACCTCTTTGGGCAGCACCTAGTATAACCTAGCACAACCTAGCACCAGCCTCCACCAACAAGCTGGGTGCAATTGCTGCACAGACTGGGGAGGGGGAATTGGGCAGACTATAGCCCTGTTACTCCCCAGCTTTTTTGCAGAGATGCTTCTCTGTGGACTACAGATAATTAAAATGAAAATATTTCTTCAGTATAATGAAGAAACATTCAGAAGATTTCAGAAACTATACTAAAATCATGGTAACACTCACAGTTCTTTACCAACAAAGCAACAGGCTTTCTTCATTGCAATTCACTCAGAAAAAAACATCCTTACAATAACATGAAAGCAAAATCCCTACTTCCCCAGGTGAGGGAAACTCAGGGATTGGCCATGTAGGTTTATTTTTCAGGATGCCTTCGGATAAGCTGTCCCCCAGAATACACTATGCTGTTAACTCACACTACAGGAAAAATAACAGTGCAGAAATTGTAGCATGAAGCAAGAAGTTATCTCAGTTGTGGATTCAAGCTTGAAGCTGGCATCCAGCTGGCAGAGGCCGGATGGCTGTTAAATATGTCAACACCCCCAGATGAATGCCAGGATAGCCTTGTGAACAGGAACTCCTGATGGTATTTTCTCTTGTACTGTTGCTATTTTAGTTCTATTTGTTTTCTCTCTGTTTTGGACATTATATAGAGAAAAAAGACAACTCTGCACAGCTAGAGAAAACGGAGTCCTGGAAGGAGAAGAATGAGGATGCCGGCTGGTCACTCGTCCTTTGCTCCTGGCTAATATAACTGCCGTGTGTTTGATTTTTTCCAAATCACAGAGGGTTTAAATGACAGGTATGGTATGTCCTCAGTGTATGTCATCATCTGCTGGGTATTCAAGGATTTCTAAGGATTTAAGCCTGCCTGCTGTTTGAATACAGGACGAGCAGCGATCCCTGTTCTCTGGCATGTGTAGGGCTTCCCTGAGGGTGGAAAGGGAGACTGGAATTTAAAGCAATTCTTATTTATTTAGTATTTCCCTGTACAAAAGCTGGGAGTTTTCCAAAGCTGACTGGAGTGCAGTCATTTGTGGAGAACAACCTGTGGCTGCTACCTGGGTTATGTCGGCATGTAACAATACCTGTCTGCCTCATGAATGTCAGACAAAGCCGTCATAAATCTTCAAGCCCAGCAGTAAAATTAATGGAAATTGCAGAGAGCAGGACCTTGTCAGCTTCATAATAGGTCTGTGGGTGGAAAAAAATTCCCGTGCTTTCCTTCAGGCATTAGGCAACGCAGCTACTGATGCTCTGTGGCCATTATCCAATTATAAGTGCTTTTTTGCTCAGAAGAATTCAGTCGTTATCGCTTTTAATGTGTCAAAGTTAAATAGTCACCAGCGTGGAGCATGGGCAAGGGAGCAGATCCTGCTGCAGTCTGCGGCAGAAGTCCCCTGGGCCATCTCCTCCTCTCAACCCTTCGGTCTCGAAGCTCTTTGCCATATCGCTTGTATATTGTCATTTGCAATATTGCTTTGTCGTTTCAGAGGTGACCGGGGCGCAGTGGGGGCCTGGCTTCTTCCGTCTTCTGCCCCATCCAGCTGATCGGTATCAGCCTCGGGGTGGGGTGTCCTGTTTACGTCCCTGAGCAGGACTGGGAGTGCTGGGCCATCCCACCGGCACCGTCCCCGGTCGCTGGAGCTCTGCCGCAGGGCATCGCGCTCCTCAGAGTGCCAAGGCCGGGCTCTTGTCCATGCTGCATTGAATTGTATTTACAGTGCCTTTTGGGGTTTCTGTCGGTCACCCGCTGTGACCAGAGAAATATTTTTCCCCCTCTGCTGCATAACTTGGCTTCTGTTTTCTTGTTGTTGTTTTTTTCCTCCTGCCTTTGTAGCTGTTGGCTGTGGCCGAGGCCAAGTCACGGGGCAGGATGTGCTGCTTCTCCGGAGGTACAGACATGCAAATAAATTACACAGTTTTCAGGAAATTTTCCGGGCACTGGAACGTGATCCTCTGTACCACCAAGCTGTTAGCACGGCTCCTGGCACAGCTCTGGCCTGCACCACTTTGTTCCCTCTCGACCTCCTGGTCCCCCTCCCTCCCAAAAGGTCTGTTTCGGAGGTGTTTGATGGCACAGATGGGGGTTGTTTGCACCGCAGAGTGGCTCTGGACATGTTTCGTTTGTACGCGCAGCTCCGTGTGAACGTTTTCAAACTCCTTAGCTGCATGAATTGCAGTGACCAGGCTTGGGCTCCCTCGAATCGGCCTCCCTATTCCAGTCACCCCAGCAGCTCTGGGAGCCTTTTCAAAGATATGCTTTGCAGGTCAAGAAATGACCCCCCCATTGCAGCTCTCTGGGGGAAGGGGCTGAAGGTCTGGGCAGCTATGCCGAGCAAGGGGCGATGGCAGCAATGGCTGAGGCTTCCTCATCTCCCACCGGTGGGGTCCCTTGGCCCTGCATTTGACCACAGCTGCAGAGGCAGCAAAGGATGCTGCCGATGTCCCCGCTTGGGCTTCTGCTCTGTTTAACTTCCCTGTCCCTACAGAGGGTGGGTTTAATCCCCTGCTCTTCTGCCAAGAGCATCTTGGTGATGCTCTTCAAGCTCCAAAAGTAGCTGTGCATCTTCCTGCCCCCTGACCTGCCCCTGTGGGGCAGTTGGGCAGCTGTAATGACCCCTCAGGGTGCTCCTGGGGCTCTTCTGCAACCCTGGGGGGATCAGGGGATCCTTGCGCAACGGCCACCTGCCACGAACACCTCCCGTTAAGTGGGGCGAATCTCCAGTCCTTGTTTGTGTACCTGAAATAATGTTTCCTTATCTCCTACAGGTGTTATTCAGATAAAGCCCAAGTAGAGATGACACAGCAGATTTGACCACCCAGAGGCTGCACAAATGCTCAAGGTCCAGATGTGAGTTGCACCTGATGCAAACAAAGGAGAGGAGAACCAGCTCCTACAAAGAGCAGAGAAAGAGAACAACCGCATTTTTTTACAGCTATACATTTTAAGGTTAGAATGGTAGAAATATCTCCTACTGAATCAAGTAGGGATGACATTTGTGAATCAAGTATGGGAAATACAGTGATGAATGTTCTTTACTCCAGATTAACGCCAGCCTAATGGATGGTTGCTTGGTTTTGATCTGTTTTTCCTGTTTCAGTACCTCAGCATGTGTCCTGAGCCTGGAGCATTTTGCACCTGCTGAAAGGGGTACAACATCCATGTCCACAGCAAGTCAGTTCAGGGAAATTTCACTAATGTTGGGTTTAGGAATAATTTTATTCTTCTCAGCAATTTTTATACAGATCCAAGGGCCTTTTGGCGGCCATGTTTTCCAGAGGACTTAAAATTCAGGTCCTGTGCTCAATAAGTATATATGACTTCTATGTATAAGACTGAGAGAAGAGGCCAAAGAAAGAAATGCCGGCAGTGTGAGCAACCTGCCCGGTCGGGGGAGCTCAGAGATGTGAGCAGAGAAAACACCATCTGGGAAATGAAGCAGTGAGCAGTCCCATGAGGATGCACACGCACACACCCACACCTACACTCCCCAGACCTCGCAGCAGCAGCCTGGTAAACTTCTTTCACACGTCTTCTACTGCTGAGGAAGTGTCCAGATAGAGCTTGGAGATGCCTTGAACTGCAGATCACATTGCAGGGATCAGGACTTGGGTATGACAAAATCTTCCCTGGCCTACGTGCATCGGTGGGGCTTAAGCATATCCATGAGCACATCATACCTGTGAGCACATCACACCCATGAGCACATCACAGCCATGAGCACATCACATCTGTGAGCAGCCCAGCATTATTTTTGCTCCAAAGGAGCCACTGGAGTGATGGAGAAGTGAGGAGATGGGCATGGCCTGGAGCTGGGCTGGGCACACAGAGCGGCGCTTCCGATGCCTGCTGCAGCACATTGGCCTCTCAGTCATGCTAACATTTTCAATACTCCAACAAGTTTCCCATATATAGTATATTTCCCAGCCTGTGACCTTTGCTGAGGCCTCATTGCCTTTCCTTGAAGCAATAAAAGGCATTCGTGATGTTTCTGTGGTGAACTGTGGGAAAAGAGCAGCAAGAAGCTGTGACCCCTGGGCAAGGGCATGCTTTGGAAACACCGTCATCGAAAAATCAACACATCAGCCCAGAAGGCCCACAGGCAGCTGATCTCCTCCTGCCTTATCAGAGAGAGGGCTCCTCTGGATGCTGGGGCAGCAGCCACTGGACATTTTTGAGATGTTTATTCCATCCACTGTTGATAGTGAAGTCAATACGATAACTAAAAATAAAGATTAAAAAAAAATACACTGCAGCTATTTGTTCCCAAGTTGTAATGTTTACCCATACCAGCCCGGCTATCCATTTAGGCAGGCCGGTAGTACCAGATGTTCAGTCATTTTGAGCAACATGGTCATATCCCAGAAGATTTAGCCTGCCGGAGCAACTATATTAAACACGCCTGTAATTTTCCACTTTGACGGGAAGATCGTGTTCCTCTGGGGTGAGCGACAGCTGACCAGATAGGCCCCATGCACGTGCAGCAGGCACAGCCCCAAGCCCTCTCCCAGCTCTCGTGGTGGCAGGAGGGGACACCACTTCTGCAGCTCACTGGGGCTTGGTCTGGGAGGTGCCGAGGATGGAGAAGGCCCCCATCAGCAGCAGCTTCTGTGAGGTGATGGGACATGATGTTGGGGTCCATGGGGTGCCCAGTCTCCCTATGTCCAGCTGCTGCCGCGGGGAAGGATGCGGCCGGGGCTGCAGGCAGCTTCTCCCCCATCCCTCCTTGCATGCTTCCTACCATGCTTCCTTCAGTGGCAGGGAGGTACTTGCTCTTTAGGTGCAGGTGAGGCATCAGGACAGCATGGGGATGCTCTGGGCAGAGCTGCTGCAGCTCCTGGTGCCACTGCCACCACTTTGGTCCCCAAAACCCTGGCACCCCCCTCTGCTTTCCTCTCACCAAGTCCAGAAAGGGCCAGCTTGGCCTCTGGTGAAATTGCCATCTTTGCCTCCATCAGCAACTCTTGTCTGTAAGGCCAGAGGGGTATTTCTGGAAGAAACGATCCTTTTGTGGATGCTGTTGCCAACTCTGATTATGACTGGCTTGGTTTTTCTGCCACTGATTTTTGTCACACAGCAGGACCGGTCAAGGCAGGCAGGGAAAGATATCCTTCCTATTCTTATACATGCAATAGATGGGATTAACCAGATAAACCAGGCAGGCTGCTTCCATGAACCCACTCAGCTGCAAAGACTTACTGTCCGAACAAGCTTTTCTCGTTGGCCATCTTGTCACTGTGAGGTGATCTCATATGGATCCAGCTTGCCTGCTCACAGTAAAAGGACCTTTCTCCTTCCAGCCAAAATCCCCTCACAGAAATCTCTCATGGGCAGATTTGCCCTATGGAAGCTAATCCCTTTCCTTCATAAAACCACCAGTGCCAAGACCCAAGGCTGGGACTGGGTTCAGACAAGGCGCCGCTGCTGGAGCCATTCCAGTTCCTTGAAGTGCTTGAGCAGGCTGGGACCACAGGAGGAGTCTTTCCCTGCCTCTCCTCCAGCCGCCAGGGAGATGGGTGCTGCTGCAGCATGGTGCCCTGGCAGTCACTGATTAACCGCCCACCCGGGGAGGTGCTGCCCATGCTGTGGCTTGCATCTCGACCCCCTAGCTGCTCATTTGTGATGCTTGACTTCACTCTGCGGTGGTTTTATAGACCTTTTGCCACAGCGCTCGTGTCCCACAGCCTTTTTTTTTTCCTCTTTACCGTTTCGAATGTTTCAAATGTAGAGAATGAGCCTGATTTCTGCCACCCCTGTCTTGCTTTTTATGGGTAACTCCTCTGCAGCTTAACCATCAGGCTTGTGTGGATGCAAGGATCTGGCCAGCTTTGAAAACATTTAGGTAGAATTCCCCTTCTTATGAGAAGAGCTTATAAGCCTCACAAAATAGAGGTAAAATGGGATTTCTGTGAGCTATCCATGCTACTTGGCTTTTTACCATATGGTGAATGTTATCCCCCAGAGAGGAAAATATTCCCCAGCTTCTCCTTACCCAGCTCCATCTTCGCTGTGCTCACTAGTGCAGGCACAAAGACTGCATTGCCGGTGGCGTAAGCAGTAACAGGAGATGAAGATGTTGAAACCGTATATTTATTACATACATGAAATATAAAACCAAATTACCAAAATAGTATCATTTTTTTTGTGAGTCCACAGGACATTGAAAGAAAAATACGTAAAGCAGATTGGTAGACTGGCAACTTTTCTGGTGTTATATGTCTTCCTTTTCTTTCCCCTCACACTCATGAACAAAATACACTCTATGCAATGTGGTTTAAAGATGCTTTACAGAAAAGATATATTTTAGTGCTGAAAACTGCAGTAAACTGTGCTATATTCCATACTGGTGTTAATGACAAAGTATAATGACCATATATATTGCAAACAATAACACAGAAGAAAACAAATAAAATGTTCAGTTTTAAATACTAACACAAAAAATAAAATAAACTCCAGGCCCACCACGAATCGCTGGGTTGTGATTTGTGAATGTGAGTCCTTTCCGTTCTCCACATCCACTCCTTTTCCTGCAGGCAGAGTTTTTCTCCTCTGGCAATTGCATTTGTTGTCTCAAAGTCTCTTCTTCTCAAGCTGCTTGCGAAGTCTCACCGGAGTCCTGCCCATGGGGTCCAAGTCCTGGTCTGAAGCTGGGACTTCGGTGCAAATACTTTATCTTTCAGATATCCTCAGATATTCTGAGTGGCCAGTGCCAGGCTGGCCGTTCCCTTTATACTGTTAACACCGTCCACCTGGGGGGGGTCTTCAGGAGTGCTTCTGTTTCAGGGAGTTTTTTTCACATGCCACCTTCAGCCTCTTCTTTCGCCAACACAATTAGACTTCCCGCACTATGAAGTGGCAGGTAGTAAAGTGCTTTATATAACGAAATATTTACACTAGGGCTAGGTTAGTTTTTTAACACTTCAAGGACAAAAGCTCAGAGACACTGCACCCTCTGGAGCTGGCTCTTCTCTGTGGCTGTGGGTGGAGAGCTGGCCTCTGCCTCGTGCCATGCTTGTGCCAAGGCAGAGGGATTTGATTCACTCTGGCAGCTCCAGCCTCACCAGCACTGGCAGAGAAACCTTCAGCGCAGTGACCAGATTAAAAGCACGTGGTGCCCGATTCTCTTTGATGGGTGCTGTGTCCTAACCCAAGGGGGTGTTTCTAAAGAGCAGTCGTTGCTGCCATGCTGCTGCCAGCGCCTGCCTGCCACTGTGGCCGTCACCTTCCCCACAGCATCCTCTGGGAGCCTCTGGAAGTCATTCAGCATCAGTGCTGGCAGCACTGGCAGCGGTGTTTTGCTTCTCAGCTGTAGCTCGTGGGCACACTTTCCCTCTCCAGGGTGGCAATTTAGTCTAGGGTGATCAGTGGCTTCATAGGAGTTGCTCCAACATCACACTGGAGCAAGACAAGCGTCCACCCTTCCTTACGTTTCCCTCAATATAACGACGAGCTGGGCTCAGGTGAGCCCCTGGAAAGGAAGCTACAGGCAAGTGAATGAACATTGGCCAGGAAGGTTAAATCAGACAGCGCCTACAACTCTGAATGCCTCGCTACACATTTTGGCACTATTTCCTTACATTCCAGTTTTCATCCTAGAGGTCTTCTCTCTGTGAAGGCTGTTGCATTTTGTGCATAAATAAATGCCCTAGGCAGTCGCGCACCTCTAGTTGCAGTCTCTTTTCAAAATCTCCAGGACCTTTCTTCCAAGAGCCGACTTCCACTGATGGACAAAACTTTTCATGTTGACGATGAGTCTGCCTGTTCGGACATCCTCGTGTCCTGCCACGAGGTACTCCAAGCCTGCAAATCAGCAAAGCGGTTGACACTGCAAAGTCAGCCTGGATATCTAGTCCCATGTAAAAAAGCACTTATATGAAGAAATACTTATATGTATTGATTCTCTCATATATCTGTATATGCATACCTCTATCTACATCTGTGGAAAAACGACCCCTGTGGCACGTCTGTCAGTGAGATGCAGTCTACAAACTTTGATTTTGTTAGCTTCTAAATATAAATGGAAGCTGAGCTCTGGGGGCTGCACTACAAGTTTTTATACCTTGCTTGGGAACTGCTGTTACCTTCAGTTGGCAGCCACCTGCCTCACCCCTCCCTGAATACACCTGGGCCTGGAAATCGGTCGGTTCAGTGCATTCCAGCAATGACAGCGCAGGATGGCCCAGTACTGGTGTCTTGCTCAAAATGGCCGGTGTCCCCTTGCAGGCAAAGGCACGCTGGACCTTGTCGAGAGGCAATACTAGATCTGCCGGCGCGAGCACCCCAGAAGAGCCTGAGGGGGTGGCAGTCACACTGAAAAGAACTGCATTAACTTCTGCCTCTGCTAGATGTTTTAGAGACAAGACAGCAGCATCTGGCAAAGCCTCACCTGGTGTTCAGAAGGTGCCAGAAAGGGCTGGAGCGCTATCCTATAATGCCCCACTGCAAGGCTTGCCCCAGGCATCCAGGTCCCTGGCTTTCAGGGCATGACTCAAAGAGTGCTTGGAGCCAGGCAATAACTGCTAAGTGGGGGGACAGGGTGAAGCCTTTGGCTTGAATTAGCTAAAGAAACACTACCACAGATCCCAACAGCCTAAATGGGCCATGAACATGCCATAAACCGGGACAACAAGGAGGATAATTCCTCCCGTGGCAGGAGGAGCTCCCTGCCAGGGCCAGCATCCCGCTACAGCACGCTTGCTGTACAGCAAGCATGAGATCCCCCATGTACCCGCTCCTCCTCGCACTGGTCTGGGGAGTACCATGCAGTGGTACGAACTAGCCTGGGGGAGATGGGTCTCCCCAAGTGCTCTCGGTCGCCCCACTCCATCCTGGCCACAGCGGGGAGTCTGCTCGTTATTTTCTTGGGTTGACATTTTGTAGTTCAGAATAAAGGGAGAGCATCCCCTAGTTAAAGGTCAAACATGTTTTAATTCAATACAATTCGTTATCTACTTTATCTGAGTTTTGGGGCACACACATCCTCTCTTCTGCTGAATAAACACTGGATATGTGTGTGGCAGTATCACCCTTTGCAAGACATCATTAATTTTGGCCATGTCTAAGCGTGCTGTTACAAACATCACTCTTCAAGGCTCCTAAATCTATCTCCCTTGAGAGACAAAGGTGGCATGCACCCTCAGAGAGCAAGCAAATATTGCTGTGGTTGCCAATTCAGTCGGGCTTTCTAGATTTTCAACTAGACGTTACAGAAGCACAAAAATAAAAGGAATCGAATGACTGAGATGCTGCAAGCCAGGACTTGAGGCTGTGAGTTTTGCACTGCGTTGCTGAAAGGCAGCTCTCTGCTTATTTGTGTCTGTGCTTGGCAGAGCCAAGGAGGAAAAGGGCGCCTGTTCCCTTGTGGAGAGCTTTAAACCTTCAGCTCAGTGTTCCCCCAGAAGTCCAACCTGCCTCTCTGGGTGCGTGCACAGGGGAAGGTGTGCAAGGGTAGTGAATATCCTCTCATAGGAACTTAAGCACATTTATCATCTGAAAACAGCCCATGGAGATTTGATAAATGCTTGGAGCTTCCATTATAGCTATATGTCAGGAAATCGGTTTATGTCAGCTTGGCTTTTTATCCAGCTGTTGTTGGTTTATTCATCTGGAGGTCATAAGCTGTTACTCTGATAGAGGGTTAAATCTGGTAATATAGTATTGCTGACCATCCAGAAATGAATGTGGTAGCTAAAGAAAATCATGACATTTAAAAAAATATTTGGGATCCTTTTTTTTTCCACTTTGAAATGATTGAATCTTAAAGATGCACTCAGTTGATGTTTTCAAGTTTCCTGTTAGGACCAAACTTCACAACTTCTTTCCAACATGAAAGCTGAGATTAATTTATACTCATGGGACTCCAGCAGCTGCATTTCAAGAAGACACCAAGCTTTGTAGTGTAAATCATGAGACCCGGCAAGGGGGTAACACCTGATGTGTCAGACGCCTGGATTGTCCCTAAAGACAATTGCACCTCCACACTTCTGCTGACGTCCAAGCAACCTTCATTGATTCTGTGATTAATACTGTCTTTTCCTCTGCTGGGGAAAATCAGTGAAGCTCCTCTGAAATTATTGCAAAAGCTGTGTGTCAGGTGTGGGGCTGCCCTGCACAATCAGTGTCTGACAGCTTCCATGGCATTGCTCCAGGTTCATATTAAGGCTTTCTTGTTTGCGTTTGCATTGCATATGGAAAAATAAAACATCTGTAGCTGTTTAATTATAGATTTATGGTGTTTTACCAATATCCAAAGTCTTACTGTGCTTAAACACCAAAGTCCTGCCTAACGCTGCTGACTCATCCAACCCTTGCACCTGACAAGACTTCCTGACTACAGCTGTGCTATCACGGCAGCTTGCCTTCAAAGCCAAAGGCAGCCACCCCGGTGGAGATGAAAGAAGACTGCAAACACCTCGTCAATGAATAACCTTTCTGCGTGATCCAGCCTCACAGACAGCCCTTTCCCCCCAAAGGAAGTTCCTAGTGCTGCACATGCAAGGGACATCTCAGCACTGAAGTCAACGTTTTGGTCGGTCATTTCCAAGTGATGTGTGCACCTTATGGACAGAAAACCCTTTATCTGAATTAGTTGGTAACTGTTGGTTTACCTCAAAGTTGTAAAGAAAGGTGTGTCAGCTGGAGCTTAGTTTTGCTCAACTGAAGAAAACCCTGAGTCTGCATCTCCTCGTCCGTACTGGAGACTGCACGCACTGTTTAGCCACAACTAGATACTCCATTTCAGTGAAAGAAGATGAGAAAAAACTGTGAAGCCAAAGCTGCCCCTCTCACTGCATAAGAGAATCTCTTCCAAATCTTGTAGATGCAAATTAGTGTTACTTTCAAAGAGACATCTTCCTATGAGTTTAGATTAAAACTTCAGTACAATGTCATGACTCAAATTAGATTTAAATGTGCTTTTATGGATTCATATTAGCATTAGTTTTGAAAAGATATGTCATGATAGGCACCTCCCTCCTTCTGGGAACAGACTGAGATTGATAAAGCTGTAAGACTGTTATTATGCTTCATAAAGAGAAACATATGTTTGAAAGTCTACAGAAAGAACCAAGTTTTTCTCTGCAAAATTCAAATTTGATGGAGATTGTTGTTGGCATCCCAATGATGTAACAGCCAATAATTTAATCAACGCTGGGATACAATCTCAGCTCATTTGCATGAGGGGATGGAGGGGTGGGAATGAAATCTGTGTAAACATGGTGGGGATGTACTGTTCGGGGAGTCAAACCTACCGGGATTGAGGATGGGACAAGTGCAGCCTCTGTTAGTCCAGGATTCAGGGTAGAGCGTCCTCTTGCCCCGGAGGATCTTCAGCTTTGTAGATTTCAAGACTTTCTTGATCTTCACATTGACTTCTGCATGGGAGCCTTTGTCATGAGCTGACATGATCTTCGTCTTGATCACTGGGAAGACACAAATTCAAAACCAGGAATATGTAAACTATTCACAGTGCTCTCTTTTTTTTTTTGGTCTAATGCAGGTGTCTGGGTGAAGTAGTGAGGAGAATTACTTCATTACAATGGAGTTAGCCCGATGCTCCTTGCTGGGGAGCCCAGGGTCAGTGCAGCTGCCAGGCGAGTGCATACGTCTCCATACCTATGGGCAGGAGCGTTGCCAGTTGGTTTGTCCACAGCCCCTGGACCTGCCACATGGGCAGCGGGAGAGGTCCAATGACCTGATTTTCAAAACTTGTGAGGGCCCCATTTTCTCCTGGAGCTCAGCAAAAACTTTGGCTTCCTTAGCACTTTTGGAAATCAAGTGGAAAGTTTTGCTTTTAGGGATGGACCTGGAGGCTTTGCCTGCCTCGGCCCGGGCAGGCCAGGCAGCAGGCAGGGGTGTGAGGGGCTACTCCCATCCTACCCTGGTGAGTGGTCCTGCTGGTCCTCCTACTTTGCAGAACTGCCAAATCCAAATGCAGTGGTGGAGACTGAGATGTTGGTGGGACTGAGGCAAATCACAGAGTATTTTGAGCTCACAGATACCCACAGGTGCACCCCTGCCGCCTGGTATCCCTGGTATCCCACCTGCTGGGCCCCTGTGCAGTGGAGGCTCAGGGCTCAGGTCCCATGCGTGAGCCTCCTCCCGACTGCACTGATGCCTACAGTGGTAGGTATCACTGTACGGTGGTGCTTTATTTGGTGCTCCACATTACGAGGCTCAGGGAAACCTCTCCTCCTACAGTATGGCCTCCTGAAGCTCTTGAGGAGCCCCATAATTCATCTGTCTCTCCAGTTTAGCTGACACCTTTGCATGTTGAGTGATGAAAGGGTGGGAAGCCTGAGTGTACTTTAGATAAGATTTATGAACTTGGGGTTTTTGTGACTTTTTTTTTATTTCTTATCTTTTGCAAGATTAAACATGATCACTGTTGTGGCCAGGGAGCAAAGCAAAGCAGAATCAGATTTTTTCCTAATATCATTAAGCCAGGGCTATATTTCAACAGCTGGCGGCCCCTTGAACTTCCCTTTGTGGGTTGCTCCGCAGCCTGCAGAGGCAGGGGTTATCTCTCCGTGCATTTTCAACTTCAGCGTGAGGTGAAACAAGTGCAAGAGACCCCTGGAAGACTGTGAAGGAAGGGAGTGCTACACAGAGCATTCCTTGCTCTGCTGCGGTATGAAGGAGGCAGTTCACTGGCACACACCAGAGAGGTCTTGGGAAACAAAGTGCCTCCTCTCATTTCTTTAAATCCATTAGACACGTAGACAATATACATCACCCCATTGCAGCAGCTGAACTTTGTTGACAGGGGGAAGCTCCCAGTAGCTGCCGGGGCTGTTTTCTCCAGGTAGTGGTTTGTGTGGTGATCACTGTCCCTCCTTACATTCAGTGCAATTCAGATTTAGTGATTTCTAGACTGTTCTTGGGGCACCTGGTCTACAGACAGAGTTTTAGTGACCCATTTTTGGTAACAGTGCTTTCCAGTCTGTCTTGGACCTAGACAACCTGTTAGGGACCCTTCCAGCTCTTGTCTTCCCATGATTACGGCACAAGAGTATTTTGGTAGCAAGAGAGGTGGGTAACAGAGCGAGATGCTTCACGCACCTTGACTTGGCACCGTGATATCTGTACATTTTGGAAAGGTCAAAGATCTGCCCCCAGAATAATTAGCCCATGGGTTTGTAGGGACAGTGCAGTGCACACAGCAGCACCTCTCACGCTTTACACTCTTGCACCGCCTCACAGCACCTCCCTTTACGCCCCTGCCACCTCACCCGAAACTCACCATAGGTGTACTTCATCCCACAGAAGACCTTGGGATTTCCTAGAACTTGCTCTTTACATTCGCATTTGCCTGGGGAAAGAGAAGGAAGCAAAGAGCTGTGGATTGTACTTACAAGACGGGAGCCTTCATGGGCAGAGCCTGGGAGCTACCAGAGGTTTTCATGTGGTCCACAAGCCCCATGCAAAAAAAGCCCTATTTTCAGATCCAGGCTGAATATACAATCTTAGTCCAAGGGCAATTATTCCTTGTTTACAGTTTGAAGAGAAGGGAGACAAAGGCCTTATTATTTTGCCTTGCGATGCAAACAACACGCATGTCTTTCCCAGCGGTATTTTCCACATCGTAATGTACCAGACAAAATTTTAAAAGGAAATGTTGCAGAGGTTAAGGCAGATTAATGACTTCCGTGATCTTAGAAAAAAGAATAACATGATATACTTATTTACGTTTAAAATGAAGTTGCCCAGACAAATGATGGAGCTTTCCCCTCAATTAACTCAATTATTGTATCTTTGAGATTTTATCATGCCACTTTCTGAAAATGGAGGAAATGACGCTTGCCTGCTTGCATGCAGTGATTGCAAGGGAGGACGGCTTGATGCTGCGCCGTGGGGACAAACTGCCTTGCAGCAACCTCACACAGCACCCACCTCCTCTAGACTCGGGGGGAAATCACTTCCCCAGCTGAAACCATAGCTGAAATGCTAGGCAATCTCAAATTGCACCGTAAGCTGCAATTGATGCCAAAATTGTTGTGAGTGCCAGGGAAATAAATTTTTATTTGGAAATTTCCAATTCCCTGCCCTTGAAGTGGCAAAACCACCCTCTAAATAATGCTGCTGGTTTGTCCAACACGTAGTAGTTCTAGTAAATATAAAGACACATTTAAAACATGATGGACAAAATAAAGAGTGTGTTCAGCTTTGAAATTCAGAGCTGGGGCCGCCATTTCAGGCAGGCAACTCTTGCCTTACCAACAGCTAAATGCTGGGTGCAGGCTTTCAGTGTGGAGCAGCTGCCTAAAGGATTTGCACGTCCTCACATTGATGGGATGAGCTGTATGGTTCCTCCAGCTCGTGGAGGGGAAAGAGGGAAACAGGGGAACGTCCATCCCCTCCTGAAACTGCCAGGGCACTAATTACAAGTCAGTGCAGAAGACTGTATCCATGCTGGCTGCTGGCAGGAGGAATGGGACAGGGAAACACATGCGAAGCCGCCATCCTACCGGAATGCCGGAGTGCCGAGAAGCCCTGCTCATCCTCCCAGCCCCAGTCGGGCTCACTTTTGTTGAGCACTGCTTGGAAAGGAGGTGCTTCGTGGTGCCAGGTCACATCCGAGCTGTTGGGGGGAAAGGGAGATGGTCACCCTTCCTCCTGGAGCTGTTGGAAAGCAGGGCCACTACCAACCCATCCTCTGGGCGCAACGTGACTGCACGTCTTGGTGCTAAATGCAAGGGGCAGTTTGGAAAGTGAACAGCTTGAGTGTTGTCACAGCGGGTCATGAATCCATTTTGGGTTTAAAATGCGTTGTAGGGATTTATATGCTATAAATATCCCCAGCGTGGTAAAAAAAAAAGCAACATAAAAGATCTGGAGAGTGGGGTATTTTTAAAATGGGCTGTCTTCTAAAAGTCAGAGCCTGACTCTAAGTCCAGTGCAGTCAACACAAGCTGAGTTCCAACAGAACAATATTAACCCCTTGGTCTCCTCTTGCTCAGATTTCCCTGAGGCTCACATTTTCCTCATGGAGAGGAAGCAATGGTGAAGGCTATGGAAAACATCCCATGCATTAACATCAGCACTGAGAGCCAATAATCCAACCTTGCCAGTGCCCTGCCATGGTGTGCCAGGCACCCAGGTGAACTGCAGCCTCAGCTCCCACTCCATCTCCAATTCCTGACCATACCAAACCTTGAATATTTTATATAATGGATATTTTTCAGACTGCGTGCCATGCATAAATGGGGTTGGAGCAGTGCCTTCCCTGGGATGGAGATCACAGGGGGATTGCTGAGGCTGTGGGGGGTGGCTGGGACCCCCCAACTCACCTGCTGCTGCGGCAGTCGCCGGTGTGGGGGTCGCAGCTGCGGGCGCAGTCGCAGGGGCGGCAGCCGTAGGCACCGAAGCCCCAGTAGCCGGGGAGGCAGTGGTCGCAGCGGGGCCCCGCCACGCCGGGCTTGCAGGGGCAGTCGCCGGTGCTGGGGTCGCAGAAGGTGTGGGGGCCCAGGGGGAGCGCGGCCGATCCCAGGGGGTGGCAGGAGCAGGCTGCGGGGGACACCGCGGGGGAAGAGAGAGCATCTGTGAGTGCAAAAGCTCTGTGGGACAAAGGCGCAGGAGATGCCTGCAAAACCGCCGCTCTGCCTAGGGACAATGATGTTTCTGGGCTTTTTTTTCCTCTTGCCAGTATAAATCTGACCAGAATCTCCCTTTAGAAACCGTATGTCTTTAATTTTTGTGAGGTATCTTAATTAGTCAACCTACCCTGGTTTCACGTTATATTTAGCCAAACAAGCCTTTACTACTTTTCTTATAGCATCTGGACTCCAGTCCAGCCAAGTACCCAGGGATGTGCCTGGCTCACAATCATGTTTAAGCAGCTGTGGGTGCTTCGTTGCAAAAATGAATCAGAGCATAATTGCTTTCTGAAGTAATAACAACTGTCTTGCATCCAGGAGGTTAAAAAACCCCTTCAGAACAGTCATTTTAATTAAAGTGGAGGCTGAGCAAAAAGTACCCCTCTGTCTCTGTCTGATTTTCTTTTAAAGCCATCACTTCAAAACATTAAAAAAAAACAGAATGAGGACACTGACGGCTTAGAGATATACTTTTGCATATACTCCAGGACATGGGTTTGCAGAGTGCATGTCAGAAACTCCGGCTGCTCTTTCTTCCTCCCCCACAGCCCCCTGCAGCAGAACAACGCACTGAAAGCTTACTGGGACGCGCTGGGAGAAATGGCCATTCTCGCAAATCGGAAAGGATGCCCTAAAATAGGTGAAGCTTTCCTTGCCTACTTCTTAGCATTTTTCTTTTGCATAAATGTAATTTGTGTCTCTTGCAAGACTACAATCTTTTTTTGCCCCAAAGATGTTAATCTTTTCAAAGACCAGAAATACAGTTATCAAAAGTGTGAGCCAAGCCTCTGATCATTTGGCCTGGCCCGCAGGCAACGTGGTGCCCCACAGGACCAATAGCTGGGTGACTCGCGCTCTCCTTCCCTCACGGTTTGTTTCTCTGACCAGGATGTGTTACGGTCAACCTTGTGCATTATGGCAAAAAATTCCCTGCTGAAAGACTGTCGTCTAAAACTCAATTGACATAAAAATCAGATTTCCTGAGAAAACTTCATTTGGAGGGGAAATTTGCACCAAATTCCAATTAAAATATTTTTATTTTGCAACTGTGAAGGCAATAAAGCAGAAAAGCCACTCCATGCAACACAAACTTTCTTTCTCTTAAAATACTTATTGCTGCACACATATATTTAATTTTGCTCTGACAACATTTTTGTGGTTTCAGGGATTTGACATACCTGGAGTGTCGTTTCCAAATATTAAAGGATAGATTAATATTGGCGGTTAACTTAGAGGCGACTACGATGCCAAAATCTTTGCCAAAGTAATCCCCAAATTTTCCCCACCCTTTCCATTCCCAAACAAATATAATTATATAAAATTAAAAGATTAAAAAGCCTCTCTGCAAGCTGCATAACTAGCTGCAGGCAGTGAACTCCGGTACCTTTAATAGCATAGTTTTCAACAGCACTCACTGAGACTTGCATACCTTTCTCCTGAAGTCTGTGAAGTGTTTTACACCTGACACATGTAGCCAAATGCACTCTTTTCCTACTAGATGTGGTGGGTATTTCTGGCATTCCTCAGCCCCTTCAGGGGAAATATCAAGCACTTAAAGCTCTTCTATTCTCCTGCAGTCAGTGAGCTAAACCCACTGCTCAGAGAGAGATTTGGTCCTGTTTCGGTTGGGTTTCAGCTGAGTTTTACAACCAACCCTGTTGGGGTTGAAGCTTTTTATGGTTTAGACAATGCTTTTGCACAATTTTTTTCCTAATGGAAAATATAATGGCAGTGACAACACCATGGTGAGGCAAGAATATTAAATTTACAAAGGCTGTTACAAAAAATACAGCAGCAAGCTCACAGGCAATTAAAATGGCAATTCAAAACAAGAATGTAGTTGGCTATATTTTTTAATAAAAGCTGCAAAGAGATGTGTTGTAAAGGTTGGTAATTTCTACCAGGGCTGTGGACCCACCTCCATGGACCCTGTCCTTCCTAGCTGCTCCCCTATGAGCTCCCAAGGCACCGACCTGCTTTCTGTTAGCAGCTGGCAAATTGAAGCTTTTTGGTCTTGCATCTTGGGTGCAGGCACAAGATGACACTAAGTGGTGTTAATCTGGATGCTTTGGGTGGCAAATTTACAAGACGGTAAACATTTGTGATATGCTGCATTGGGAATGTGCTGAGCAATGCAGAGGCATAAAATGCAGCCCATCACTACACACCGAGCACAGGAATGATACTCTAGAGCTCAAATGTGAGCACGTTGTACCAACTTTGAAAGAAATGCCTGAAAATAGGACCAAGTGCTTTCATACTATGGCAATGGCAGGAAGAAAAGGACTGCAGGACTGATTATACAGCATTTGGCAGCTGCAGCTACTGCTCCCTCATGGGCAGCTGCGCTGAGTGTTGGTTTTAGACCCTGTTTTCCTCCTTCCACCCCATCTGCACCTCACTGTAGCACAGGTAGTCAGAGACCCACCTCCAGAAAGGTGAGAGGAACAGCCGAGTAGCAGGTAAAGCAGCTACAGAGAGTGCTGGATGGCACTTCGTGGTGGATACATGGGAGCAGAGCGTGAGACTCTCAGTGCGAGGCTTCGGGACAGTGCCTGTCTCATGTGCGGCGGCCACCCCACCGGGGAGGCTGGGGGGTTTCCACGGCCAAGAGAGCTCCAGTGAGAGAAGGGCTGGCTGGGCACCACTAGCCTGGGACCAAGAGAAACCTTCCACAATCTTGATCTTTTTGCTTTCTTTTTGACTTGTAAGCAGCCAATTTACCACCCTGTACTACATAGTAATATTTTGCATGTGACTTCCATGCACATATGAATTAACAGCCATCTGTCCCGGCGTCGCGTGTGCTGATTGGGATCGAAACTCAGTGAGTGGGACTCCAGCAGAGCTGGATTTCCCCGCCCTGGATTGGTGATACCGTTGTGGTTTCTTCAGCTGTCAGCTAACCTTTGGAAATGACAAATATTTACCCTCAAAAACCTACAGTTGAAAACCAAAAATAAACTCGGCAATTATAAAACCCGATTTATTGTCTGCAGTTATACTGCAGCTGAGGCTTAAAAATTCATGAGGGATGTAAAGAAAAGGACCGATAGGTATGGCGGGGGGAAAGAGTCATCAGATTGCTGTTTTAAATGGCAGTACGTCTCATTTTATCAGGTACACACCTACTCCTGAGCAAATATTATATACCCTCTTCACCTGTAAGAATCTTTAAAGTATCCTTAAAGATTATGGCTTAACAACTCCTTTATTTACTTCGATCTTGGTATTTTTAAATTTTCAGTGCTACCCCGTGGTTGAGCAATAATGGTGCCTTGAGCCAGAAGCAAGCAGGCAATGCCGTGGCCTTCCTGGAAAGAATAACAGGGCACCACGCACGTCCCTTGTTATTGCAGACCGTGCCACGGTCCTTGGAAATGTGCCAGGCATAGGCTGTAATAGGTCTTATATAATTTAATTTAACAGTCATTAATCATTTGCTACGGCCCTGCAAGCTGCCGGGCTCCCCCATGAGATGCCATGTCCCCTGGTGCAAGGAGCAGCCCTGGCAGCAGGAGACCAGAAGGGAAATGGTGAAGGAGTCTTAGGGAGGAGAGCATTTGTGAGGGTTTGAAAAGCCCAGAGAGAAATAATCTGTGTGTTTGCGTCAATAGGGTCTCTGGAAGGAAAGCATTCAGATAATTCCTGCATTTTTGTGGAACCCAGTTTGTGCCAGGCAAAGTTGTATCCCTGAGATACTTGAGTACTTCATGCTCTGTAATTCATAAATATAAAAAAAATCCAACAGAGTAGATGCACTTAATGCAGAAGATAAATAAATGTACACTTTTTCTCACTGTACTCAAGGCGAGCTTACAGTTCTTGTCAAATATATGTTACCTTTTGCCTTTAAATACCAGAGTTCTTGAATACGTAGTGGTCCTTTAAGAGGCTGGATTGTTGCATTAAAGAGTAACGGAAACAAATTTATAGTCTTTATGTCAGACACACTTTTTTGGGGGGAGAAAAATGTGGAAAGTGGAATGCCACAGGCCAGTGATTTAGAGATGAATCCTGAAAGCTGAGAGGACCAAGCACAGGCATTTGTGTCCGTCGTTACGTCAAAAAAAATACCCATTAATCATCTCATCTCCACAGCTTCCTCCTGCCCAGAAGGGCTGGGAGAAACTTTTTAATCGAGTCTCCTGGGATTTGGCTAACATACAGCTAATGACGTGATGTAACGCCTGACTTCATTAGTGCTGGTCTAACTTGCACACAGGCACACGCACACTGTTGGCAGCCTTCCCTTCGAGCCGTGGCCGTTTTGCAGTGATACATCCCGAGACCTCTGTTTCCATCTGGTTTCACAAGGAAGGAGGCTCCAGGCTGGCCAGCCCAAGGAGGTGCCATCTGACTCCCTCTCAGACCCTCCAAACAGCCGCAGGATTTGGACTGGGTGTTTTGGCACCAGAAAAACCCTATTGTGGATCCCTTGTGAAACTCCATCTCCTCGACGGGCTGCATGAGACATTGCAGGAGATGGCACCCACTCCTACCACCTCCAAGGTGAAGGGTGTTATTTTTAGGTGTCCCGAAGACCGCACTCAAATCAGTGCCAAAGCCTGACTTGGCTTCAATGGCCTTAGAAAAGTATGTTGTCTTCCCTCATGGGAGCTGGCAAGTAAAGAGCATCAGGAGTTACAATCCTAGTGAAGGTAGTCCAGCTGCAGTAAAACCGCATTTTGAAGCTTGAGGGTGCCATACAGAATTCATTTCAGTCTTTCATCCTGCATCACCTAGCAGAAGTCAACTGATCCAGTTATTTTTTTTCTTCATCAGCAAGGCTGAATTCATGAGAGTTAGAAAAAAATCTTCAAGCCCCTGCTTTGGCTCTAAGTGCAAGATTTAAACCTGTTTTTTCACTAATGAGACTCCAAAACAAGAGTTCGTTGTGTAAGTTCTGCCAGTAATTATGGAGGGAAAGGATCTGATGTTTCAGAGAATGAGACTTGGGACTTCAATGTACACAAGTAAGTAAAAGAACTTTAAAAAGGCAGTAAATTCACTGTTTAAAAAACCAAATTTGTGTACATACTACAGCAGTGAAATAATTATTTACACAAGTAACAGAGAAGTGTTGTCAATTCTGTTTTTGTAAAAGGAATCAGGGCTGTAACACAGGCGGTTCAGCTATTACTGCTCCTCCTTGCAACGAGTGATGTGTGAAGAGAAGGACTTCTGCAACAGGCTGGCGGGGCCACGGGGAGTCTCATGAGGATGATGCACAGCGAGGGAGAGGGACAAAAGCCGTGATTCCCCACTCGACCCCACAGACAAAAGTGAAATGCAGCCTGGGGTGCAGCTCCCCACCCCAGAAGGATTTCTCTTCCTTTAAATGCAGGCACTTCTCCTTTGGAGGAGGGAGATGCACTCAGTGTCCCTTCAAATGACACAACCAGGGTGTCAGTCAGATTTTTTCCTGCCTCCCATAAAGGTCCTCCTCCAGATTTGGGTCAGTGAGGATCTGGTGATGTTGGTGGGTGGCTGTAGGCGCAGAGCGGAGAGCATGCCTGCGCCCTATATTTAGCTGACCAGTGTAATGTGCTCAGTGCAGTTTGGGGATCCGGAGTCCCCCACGGTGAGTCACCATCCTCACAGTGGTCCCTGGGGAGCGTGGCTTTTGGATCACTGCTTTTGCTTGGGATATATTTAATTTCACATGTGTCCAAGTCATTGCCTTTGGCCTGGCCTCCTCGGTGTCATGCCTTCTGGAATATCACTTAACTCGTGTTCCCATTTCTCCCTCCATACCCACCTGCTGCTGCTGCAAACTTGTGCTGGTGGGCAATGCTATTTATCAGCTGCACCCCTGTTGGCTGAGGCACCCCACTTCTGGGATTGTGGCAATCACCAAACAAGGAGAACATGCAAGCATGATGCAGCTTTTGCTCTCCAAAAATAGCAGGAGAAAGTCAATGAATCATCTCTCTTCCACTGTCCCCAGGCTACAGGGATCCTCAGGACAGACTTGTCAACAGCATCTAGAGGCTTTTGCCCTGCAAGCCGCACCATTGCTTTTTGCAAACAGCATCAATAAGGGAATTCAAAGAACTCCGTGTCCCTCACTGAAGCAAGAAGATTGCTCCAAAGAGGAGCAGGAAGATCTCACCTTTCCTTTGACGCCCTCCCACTTAACAGAAGCATTTTACTAGTAAAAGGTCACTGACTTACGTTTGCAGGCGTCTGGGGCAGAGAAGGGCTTCCTGAGGTCCCGGTAGAAGCCCGGCTTGCAGCGCTGGCAGTGCTGCCCTTCCGTGTTGTGCTGACAGTTGTCGCAGACACCGCCGCTGCGATTGCCCGATGCCAGCCACGCATCCATGTCAAAATGACAAGTGTCCGCATGCCCATTACACTTGCATGCTGTGATGAAGCCAAAGAGAACAGAAGGACTCATTAAGGCAGTGAAAGATGTTGATTTATAGAAAAGAGAACCCAAAACACAAAAAACCCAAACCACATTTTGGAATGGGAGACCTGACCTATGAACCCGTTATTCATTCAAATGCATGAAGTATCATCACATTTTCATCCACACTTTCCAGCTTCTAGAGGTGACATTTAAGAAAAAATAATTTCTTGAACTCTTTCATTCCCAGTACAAGGGCAGCAATGTGGTGAGGCCGGCACAGGGAGACCTCCCACATTCACTGGTCCTGCTGGGGCTGAATCCTTCCCTCCCTGCTTTACAGATCAGTGGTGCCCCGTACATCGTCCACCACGCAGGTGCTGTCAGGATGCTCCTTGCAGGTGACGGAGGGAAAAGGCAGGTGGAGGGGAGGTGTGTGAGAGAGGGCGAACATCCCCCTTTCCCTGCACTGGCAGTGGAGGAAGTCTGGATGCCCACACGCCTGAAGTCGGGGGCCAAGTGAGATCTGTTCCAACCCCTGCACATCAAATATTGCTGGTGGAAACAGGGACTCACTGTCACTCCCTTGGGGAACATCCATACTGCAGCGAGGTGTGACTGCAGCCCACATCGGCAGGCTGATGCTAGCCTAAGTGCTGACAGCATGGTAGTCACAGCAGCATGGTGCTTAGCATGCCTGCAAACCTTCCTGGGGTGGTGCAGTTAATCCTCAGCGGCCTTCGGGCTAGACTGCTGCTGTTACCGAAGCAGATCACCTCACGACCTCTGTGGTCCCTTGCAGCCTTCACTCACCCCGAGCATCCCTCCCCCGGCACCGCAGAAGTAATCCTCAAACCTCCCCAGAGCCTGCAGCTCCTCCGGCGCGCAGTGTCGGGGGGGTGAGCAGAGCCCACGTCCAGCAGCAGAAGGCCGTACCTCCTGCAAACGTGTTTCTCAGCGGTGCCCATGGAGGGGACAATGCTGGCCCCCCATCACCTCCAAGGCACCCTGGCGGGCTGCAGTCTGCGCGTGACAGAAGACCATGTCTCAAGGAGATGCGCTTGAGTCCCACAGAAAGGCCACACCAACAGACAACACGGTCTTATGAGGATTTCCAAGCAAGGAGCTTTGTGAACAGGGCCATCCCCACCATACAGACATGTGGTGGGCACTGGGCAGGAGCGTGACATTGGCTCTGCACTTGCTGAGCAAACACCTGCCCATCGCCCCAGTATCTGCTGCCTCTTGGAATCACAGGAGAAAGGTGCACAAGGAGGAAACATTTTGCTCTGGCAGAGGCTCTGGAGACACTGTTCCCAGCTGGTTACTTACACTGACACTCTTTGGGGGCTCCGGTTTTCCCATCGGCAGCCTGCCAAGGCTGGTCGTTGTAGAGTGGGGCGCAGTGCTGGCAGTGGGACCCTGCTGTGTTGTGCTTGCACATGCATTTCCCATGGACCTAGTAGGGGAAAGAGAGCAAGGATCACCCACAACAAAGCCCAAAGAGTCTCTGGGGCATGAGCAATGCCCAGGTACAGGAGATACCACAGCAGCTAGATGCTATTATATAAACTAGAAAGAGGGCTAGCACGATGTCTGTTGTGGTATCTTGAACTAGACAAATATTCTGCAGTTACATTTTCAATTAGATTAGCATTTGTGGATCTGCATGTCATGGTACTGTATAATCACAGGGTTTTTTTGAAATCTAAAAGGATCTTTAGCAGAGAGTTTCCAGCTGCCACATGAATTTCCAGGAGAGATTAAAAAAAAGCCAAGATCCAAAGCATCCTTGGGACACACTGTAAAACCTTTCTCTTTTTCTCCTTCCCAAACACAAATACACCTTTGCAGCACTGCAGGAATAGCACTCACAACCTCAGCACTCAGCTCTGTGTGCCCAGCCATCAACAACATAAATAAGTACGAGAAAAAAAGAAATTCAAACACCCGAAACATGGGATCTACTCATCCTAGGCAGAGTTTTCGCCCCACAACGGAAGAACCAGGGATCGCACAAAGACTGTGAGTGACTATACTTGGATATCTTCATGACAGATAGGTAATTTAACAGCTAGACAGCCTAGTGTAAGCGGGTAATTAGAGATGAAAAGCCAGCGTAGCACACTCAGTGCCAGCTGCCCTGTCAGCTGCTGGCGTTACTCACGCTGTTGGCAAATGCAAATAAAACAGGACGTAGCCAGAGGACAAGAGCAGCCCAGCAGCCCCTAGATGCAATGAAATCAAGCTCTGAATCAGCATGGCTCTGCTGGCAAGGCTGAAGGCCCTGCCTTTATCTGTGGAGCCTGGTGGGCAGCTACCTACCATAGCTATTTTGGTGGCTTCCTGTGCTGGCAGCTTTACTCTGCTTGCTGTTTTGCTTTTAAATACAGTTTTACTCAGAGCATTTCAGCTGCACGTCTCTCTGATGCATGGCCAGGCTCAAGGCACGACAGGCGTCCTGCATTTGCCAAAACATGGTGCCTCAGCACCCTGCTGCCCGTTCCTTCACCAGTTGCAGGGAAAGTGATAAAGGCAATAAACTGAGCATGGTTCAGCTTCTCTTGCTGCTCAGTAATGAGCCTGGAGACCTCAGCCTGCCCTGCCAGTGTGGCCTCACACTCATGCCACTGGTTGGCCATAAAACCAACGGAGCTGGAGGGGCTGCACCAGCCACCGGCTGCTTTCGACATTGGGAGCAACACGGGGCAGTCGGGGGTGCCTGGTGATCCGGCCCAGAGCTGGGGCATGGCTTTGCTACTGGAAAATGCTGCCTTCCACTCTGTTTAACTTGTGGGTTTTACAAGTGTGCTGTTCCTAACTGTATGACTTGCTGCTGAGACCTGCCACAAAAAAGGTTCCTGTGGAAAACCTGAACAGCAAACAAAACAGAAGAGGACCTTGAACATGTTGTAAACAGCTCCTGCTTGTTACGTAGGTGCACACACACACTCCTGGCTAATGATGACTTTCTGATTTATTTATTTTTAATGAATATATTTCAGCTGCTCTCTCACAGGGGTCAGATGTAACCGGTACAGATAAAACTTCAAAAATGACCTTGAAAGTCCTTAAAAGACTTTTCATCAGCAATGCAAATAACAAAATCTTTCACAAACTTTTCAAGTGATCCTTTCCTGCCTTACTAGAATGTCTGGATCATCAAAGCAGGAATAAGCAAAATACAGTAAAGCAACTGGACTGCATAAGCAACGGACAGATACAGATGAAGTCAGACAGAATGCGCAAGCATCTAAGCTAAAGCACAAATACTAAGATAACATCGCTTTCTGTGCTATTTTGGCCTCATTGCAGATATCAGTTGGTCTCACCGCAGATACTAGTTGGTCTGTCTGGCTGATTGTATTGATATATGCTTTAATGTGTGCTAGTGTTTGAAAAGAATGAGAAGCAAATATAGAAAAGAAACAAAACAAATTTGCAGAGGAAATATTTAGTTCTCAAAGCGTATCTTGTGTTTTCATATTTTCATTTTTGCTACCACCTACGAAACGTTCTTCAAACTCTCAGAAGCCTCGCTTTCCTAAATCAACACTCTGCAGTAAAATTTCTCTCTCTCTTCTATATTTTTTAGGCAAAGTCCACACAGAAACCAATATTACAGAGCTACTTTACACACATTTAAAAGCATCCATCCACATGGAAACAGAAATTGGTTAAACTTGTATTAGTTGTATGGTTATCTTCTGGTGGTTTTGATGGAGCCCTAACTCTTTGATGCCATTTTTGATAGGGGTTTCTTGCAAGCCCTTTGGCCATTGAATGGTTAGCACTAAACACGCTGTAGTAGCCTGAACCACACCTGAGATGTGAAGAGAAGTAAGAGAAGCCAGAGAACTCCTTCAGCTTGTTCCTCACCAGGCAGTCCCAGCTGTTAGGGCAGAGGGACCCACCAGACCCAGAATGAGCATGATCAGGAGGGGAAGGCGACCTGAGGGAGCCAGAGGGTGCCATGGTCAAAACCAGGGGGTCCTTTGGTGCTTTGGTGATCACGGTGCCAAAATAAGAAGGATGTGGGAGAAGACTTGCAAACAGGGGTATGTCTCAGACACAGGGACTCTTGGGAGTACTGCAGGGACCCGTGCTCCCCCTGTCTGTGCCCGCAGCCTGCAGCCTCACCCGTCAAATTCAGCTCCCGCCTTGCCAAAGCTGCACAAAGAATCAGTGGGGACTTAATTAATCAGCCAGCGGCTGCTCAGCATTAATAATATACGACTCTGAAATTCAGCAGCACCTAAGAAATCCTCAAAGGATTAAGCATCCCAAGACACCAGCTGAGAGAGAGGCAAAACTCCCCATCGAGGAGCATTCACGGTCCCAAGGCGTAAGAGCCTGCATTTTCTGAAAGCCCAAGTACTGTATAAAAGAGCATGCCGCGTTGCCAGAATAGGGGGAGGTGCATGAAAATAAAACAGAAGAGAATGGGTATCCCAAGACCCTGATGTGTAGCCATTAATTTGGCACGCAGAGCTAATAAGTAAACTGCTGAAGAGCTGTGGGCCAAACTTCTTAATCTGTGTGTGAACTGTAAAGAAAGAGTTTTTTAAATCTTAAAAACCAATATCAAACCAAGCAAATCAAGCCAGCTGGTGTTTAGAGAGCCCCTGAGGCAGAGCAGGGCATGATGCTCCTCGTATTGATTGCTTGTAAATGTAGGATGCACCCAGGAGGGAAGGAAATGAACGGTCTGACTGAAAAGATTAAATAATAACAGAATAGTGCAATTCCGACTTCTGCATGACAGCAAGCTCAGGACCAGCACAGAGGGCTGTAGGTGTGGGCTTCCCAGCTGACTCAGCAGGGCTGGAAACCTGCTCCTGGGGCCAGTGCTGAGCACCTGGCAGGTGCTGCTGCAGCCTGGGTCAGGAGGAGCCATGCATTCCCAGTCCTTATCGCAAGCGTGCTGCTTTGCAGTCTCCTTTCCTCTACAGGTTATCACAACCAGATGTGTTATCATCTTCATCAGATGCTCCCTCCCAAGCCCAGATCCTGCCGTGGGTCCTGCATCCCCTCTGCAGGAGCTGCTCAGCTCGGTGCGGGTTGGGATGGCCATTCGGTGGCCCAGCCTGCCATGCACTCTTTGCAAACCCACGTGCCCCTGCTTGCCATGGGGCAGGGGAGTTGTAATCTCAGTGGGACTTGTGTCTGGGTGAACACCCATGCAGGCACAGGACGTGACGGCCCGGCTGGCGCTGCTTCTGCATCAGATGCAGCCGCTCAGGCTCTGGTCTTTGGGAGCAAGCTTTCGAAAAGGCAGCTGGGTTCCCAGTTCCCATGGTGCTGAGCCTTTACACTGGTGCTGCTCAAACAGGCTGGACGCCGAGACAACTCTGCCTCTGCGAGGTCCCCCAGGTCCCACGGTGGCCCTGATCCCTCTCAGCTAGGCAGAGCGGGGCGCAGTCCTGCTAATGAGCAAGCTAAACAGCTAAATGGCCCATCTCAGCCGAGTGAGGGGAGGGAAACAGGCTCTTTAATAACTTTTTTCTCAGTGCAACTGTTTAGTTAATACCTTTTTTCCCTTATTCCTTTTTTCCAGAAATGTAATGAAACTCAGACCTAAGTGCTTCAACAACCTTGCCTCAGGCTGATGTATTTATTCTTTTTCAACAGCATTATAACGATTACCCCCCAAAAGAGCTCTGCTTTAAACATCTCTCCATCCTAGTTTTATCCCATTGAAGAAAATATCTTTTTTCTTCTATGTAATTCCAGCATGACAGAAAAGATCTTTATGCATCGGAAACAACAAAAGAAGGTGAATATTAGCAAGCCCTTTGTTGCAGTCTGTAGGCAGACAGGTGTTTTTTTAGCTGAAAATAGGAGAAAGAAAGGACAAGAAGGAGGGGTAACAAGGAAAACAGAAGTGGCAGGCAAAAAACAGACAACAAACTGTCTACACTGGGTGAAATTAATGCCCTTGAGAGCTGTAGGAGGGCCAGATCCAAGCCGGCAATGCCCTGTAAATTCCCCGTTGTGCCGGGGAGCAGCTGGGAGCCGGGGCTGAGAAACCAGCCTGGCAGCTCTGCTGGAACCTACAGTAGAGCAGGGAAATGACGTACCCGGTCTCGGGGATTTCTCCAGCATCTCAGCACCTTTCTGAAGGCAGAATGTGACCCCCATGAATCGACAAGGGAAAGAAGATGGTTTTTCCTCCCTTTTCATTCACCTCAATTTACATTTAACTGTCAGGCCTACCCACTTCAGTCATTCTGGAGCATTGCTAAGTACACAAACACAATTCCCAGTACGTCTCACCGCTTTAAGCATTCACACAGCTCTTGACTCATTTAAGCGGCAGAGCCTTCTCATACCATTTTTCATTTTGTCATGGGGTCTTTACATCCCAGTTCACTTTCACACTGTTTCCCTTCTTAGCTCGACAGCCCTGTTGCAACGTCAGTCGTTAGAGGGCACAATGCAAACAGTGTTACAAAAGTTGACTTCTCTAAGATAAACGAGCGACTGATTTCTCTATACAAAGACAGTTGCTAGGGCATGCTTCCTTCCAGAGCCTTTTGTTGCTGAATTATAACCTTCCAGCGCTTCCTTTCAGATTACAAATACGTGTTTTTTTTTTCTTTAGTCAAATCTTATAAAATACTTTCCTCCCTATTTATCATGTTCCAAAATGTTGGGCAGTGAGAAAGAAATGCTGTGTCAAGGGAAAAATGCTTTCAGTCACCTGTTATGAATTGATTTATATTGCAAGAACTCAGCTACTATATAGAGTCCAACACAAATGCACGCTAAAAGAAAATCAATGTACCAAAGACCTGATAGTCTAAATAGGCTAAATGGCTGGGAGGGGCAACTGCTTTTAATAGAGTTTCTTTCTTGGAACTGCTAAAATTGTGGGTTTGTTTTTGTTTTTTTTTTTTTTCTTCTTTCATGGAAAATGGGCATGATATCAGCCTAAAGGAAAATCACAGCATTCACATCAAGTCTCTAACGATAGCTTTTAAACTCTGTTGCACTTGAGCCGCTGTGCCAATTTTAGAACTGATGCCTACTAGCTGCTGTCAGCACGCAGGGAGGTATTCTTTTCCCAAAGCACCAGACAACCAAATTTATGCATGAGAAAATTCTCATATCCTATCTTGTTCTTGTGAAAGAATACAAAGCTTGTTGTCCAGGGCGTGGGGGCCGTCTGGTAGGGGTTTTTTAATTCCTTGAACAATAGGCTTCTGTCAGTGCTGCTGGAGAAGACCTTCAGCATCTTTTGATGTCAGTAGCACGATAACAATTTATAACAGCCACTGGGTTGGCCACATGGGAAGGGGGAGGAATATTCACCCTGCCCGACTATACAGAAGTGCTTTAGCACGGTAGCTCAGTCTGCCTGGGATCCCGACCATACTGTATCCCCCTACTCCTTCATAACTATGGAAGGAGCCTGGGGAGATCAGCTGGCTAACTTGAGTACATCAAACGCGTGCCTAAAATTAGGTGAGGTATATCTGGGGTTTGGTGCCTAATTGTCAGGCAGGTGCCAGAAATCAAGTTCAGATGCATTCACTGATCAGGTTCCTGAACTGGTTTGTCTGTTCAACCTAGAAAATAAAGCCCAGTTCCTGGAAAAGTCCTTGACTTACACTGACACAGCACCTTGGACTACTAAAGAGGCATATAAGCGTAATTGCAGCAGTACCGTTTCGGTATGGCAGCAGCACCACACCAAACTGCTTTGGGTGCATGTCTTAAGTCCATTGAAGTTTCTGCATCCCTAAGTTCTAGTTTCCCAGTTCCTTTCTTCAGAGCAAAGACAGCTGCTGTATCATGTTATTAAAACTGTCATTGAGGGAAAAAGAGAACAAGAGCATGAACAAAACCAGACTGCTTCATTTGTTCTCGCTCTGTTCAATGGAGGTGAAAGATGTGTAAATAGGGCTGCACCAGCAGGAGTGCAGGAGAGGAAAGGAAAAACCAAGTGGGAAATATTAGATGGTTGCTAACATTGGATTATCCATGAGGTAATGAAGTCATTAGCTGATAATGGGATCTCATCTCATAGGGGTAAAAGCAGGAAGCCCCAGCAAGGACACAGCCCTCTAAGACTGATAACTCAGGCCAACCAACTCCTGCCCTCACCTTGAGGGAGAACTGCACAGCCCAGGTGAGGCATCTCTGGGTTTGCTTTCCCCACTTTGGAGTCCTAAATTGCAAGACCCTACTTATCTCCAGGCTGATCTCCTTTTTCGTGAACCTTGCCATAGTTGCAAGCAGGCCATGGGGATGCTTTAGCTGGTAAGGGGCCAAGCATGCACTGCAATAGCTCCATGCGCAGAGGTACTGGCAAGGGGTGAGAAGCTCCTACACCACAAATCAGCTGAAAAAACAGTCGTCTTACAGCCACTGAAGATCAGGAGGGATCTCCTGTGTCTGTGAATCCATTTCTC
The DNA here is from genome assembly GCF_047370975.1 of Nipponia nippon. Classification (NCBI taxonomy): domain Eukaryota; kingdom Metazoa; phylum Chordata; class Aves; order Pelecaniformes; family Threskiornithidae; genus Nipponia; species Nipponia nippon. The sequence goes on from NW_028262347.1 coordinate 51,601,696, forward strand.
CCCTTGCATGGGTGTTTTGCCTTGTAATGCAGCTCACAAACTGATCCAACTGCTTTGCGTGGTATGGTATGAGGTGCGTTTGTCCATGCACATTTTTTCCTGGGCATGCATTGGGCTGTTGTTGATGAGATTTGGGCAGTGACCCTTTGAATAAATTTGGGAGGAGCGGGGAAGAGAAGGAAGTGTATCTGTACCACCCTGACAGCTGTCTGTTGCACGCAAGTGTATAACAAGGAACAGTCAGGATTATACTATCCGTGAGGAGCAGCCCTTGCTGTCGCTGGAAGGCAGCCAGGTCCTCTCTGTAGGCTTCCCCTGTGGCTCATGGAGAGATACGCTCCTCTAGAGCAGGAGACCCACCTTTATACTCAGAATTTCCCTAAAGGTTGACATGGCATTTCTGATGCTAAAAAGAACACAGAGCTTCCCTGTATAAACTCCTTTCTCCTCTAGGAGAAAGGGTGGGCAAAGGAAATTGCCGGCAAGCTTTGCTCCATGGTACCCATGCAGTGACCTCCGTGGAGAGGAGCATCATGGACAGTTTTGCAGCTGGACGGTGGTGAGGGCACAGAAACAAACCTCTTTGCTTACCAAGTCTTGGCTATTGCATTTTGCTGTTGGGGCTAACATGAAACAATTATTTCTCACAGCAAATGTTTGGACTTGGTAAAGTCCACCTTTGCTCTGACCTGACTCAGAGGGATCACAAAGGAGGTTATGCCACTCGAGTGAATGGAGCTAGAGCTAGAGGGGGTGCAAGGAGCCCCTCATTGTCCACAAAGCCACCCTGTTCGCATCTCACTCCCATGCCCCAAGGTTGTCCCAGGTCAGTATTATCTCATGGCCAAACTGGACTTCTAGCCTCACTTTGGCCACTCCCAGCACAAGATGGCCCAGCTGTCAAGAAAAAATGCATCCAATGGTAGGAATCCCACAGCAGCGAGCCAGGCCAATGTCCTGAGCTCAGTGGAGCATCCTTGCCCCCTGGGTCAGGCTCCTGCACCAAACCTGCCTGGGAAGCAGCCACCAGCATCCCTGCATCCCCACATGGCTTTGTCAGATCCTCTCTGGCTGAGATGGCTGAAAGGCTTCTGGTCACTGTGAGATCTGCCCGAGACCTGGCAGCTATGCCCAGTGCTGCCAGGACACCTGGCTTACTGCCCAGAGCAGCCCAGGAGAAAAAAAAATATACCACGTCCAGTTCTTCCACTGGCCAAGCAGGGACTGAAACTAAGCTTGCAGTTAGGATTTTGCCTGTGGGCTAAGACCAAATAGGGGGTTAAGAAAACTTGTGTATACTTTTTTTGGATTTTTTTTTTTTTAAAGGATCTTAAATTTGCTTAAATTTTGTTGTTAACTCACTAACTTAGGGGATATTCTTCAGAAGTGCTCTGGTCTAAACAAGCATAAAAACAGGGCCAGATTTAATAATCATATTGTAAAATGGTAATGTGCTTCCCAGCTTTTGCTGTCCTCAATTTTACAGTGAAGGTTCTGCTAAAGCCCCATGTAGATGCTGTTACCTAAAGACAAGACTGAAGTCCTCATCGCACACTTGAATGACTGACTGTAATTCTTCAGAATTATCTTTTATGTGACTTTTTCAGGTGAAATGTACAAAAATGCTCCCTCTCTGAAATCCTGCTCTCTTTTCAGAAGTTTCTCTGACTTCTCCCAGCTAAGCAGCCACAGACCCCGCAATCATTCATCCCTTTTCTGTTCATTCACACACAAGCCTTGCTATTATCTTGGAAATAATCCTCTCTTCCCATCTTGAGGCAACACACTGGCAAACCCCAGCCTGGTATGCACGAGTAGGGTGCTACCACAGTCCCCGAATCACAGCAGCCTTGAGCCAGGCAGGAGCCTGGCACGGACTGGGGTCAACCCCAGCTGCCCCAGTCCTATGACGGAAAAAGTGGTACTGGGAGAGGAAACATCTTACCACTCCCTGACCCTCCCTGCAAACCGTGGGGCTATGTCACCCCTACACCGGCACATGCCTTATGGGACATGTGGAATAAGCTGTAAGACACAGTAAAATGAGTCAGCCTCACTGCAGAGACGTCACCTTTGGGACTCCTGCCACATACACATTTACAACCGTAGCTGAATTTCCAGTCCCCCTCAGGGCCAGTGCAGGGGCTTGTTGCTATTTCTTGCTTTGGTTTTCAGTGCGATTTTGGCACTTGATGCCTTCCCACAGCACCGCTTGTTACCTGCACACTACAGTTTCCACAGGCTATAGCTGTAACCAGAAGCATGTTTGACTGCTGGCTGTTACAACTCCCAGCGGTGCTCCGGGGCACACTCCCATGCAATTGTATCCCACCGAAATAATCCTGAGCAAACAGCTCCTTTCAAAGACTTTCGCTCAGGGAACATCTGTGGAAAGCAGAGCAGTGCTACCTGAAACAGCCTTATCAATCATAGCGCTGCATGCTTTCAAATTGGTATATTTCAAGATGTTACAAGACTAGCTCTATGAGAAGGGAAACGTGCTGTCTGCTTCATGTCTGAGACCATAATTTAAGTGAAATGAGAGTTCCCCGAAGAGCTGGACAGATGCCAGACCTCCTTACCTCTAGTGACTGCCTTATGTATTTTTTATGATCTTTCCCTTTCTAACATTATTCAGCACAATATGTTTGACTGCCCTGGCTTTCCCTACTGCTCCTCTGCCAGCAAAGCCAGCCAAGGCAGGCAGAAAGGACAAGATGTGTTGGGGGCAGCGAGACCAGGGTGCCCCCAGGCCGGCAGGGTGCCGGCACACCCTGCCGCAGGCATCCAACACATCGGCTGCTGCCATGCCCATCACCTCCCCAACGGGTTAGCGGCTCTCGCTTCTGTGATGTGGAAGGGCTGTGGTTTAGGTGTTGGTCAGTCCCGAGGGATTTGAGCTCAGAGCTCTTGTGATGGGCGTCCCCTCGAAACGGGAGCAAAGGGTTTTTATCTGGAGAAAGGTATTGCAAAGTGCAATGGAAAGCCTGGGTGTGAGAGGCAAACCCTAGCTCTCCTCCTCTCAGTTCAGGAGCCAACCCAGTATTTGAGGATCCTCCAGAAGCAATGGCAATCACAAGATCCCTAGTACGTTCAAGGAAGCTCTCCTCCCTCTCTGTCATCAAAATGCCCTGCATTTATTCTCTTTTAGATATTGTGTTATTGAGAGTTAGCATTTGGGGGAAGAAGGGAGTCAGCAATTTTAATTTAAGGATCCATCTGAAATAAATAAACTTAAATTACTGTGGAGCATCCTTGAAGGATGAGAGTCCTGGTGGACCCAGCACCTCAGCCTCAGACCACCTACTTTGTAAAGACCGCTTTTGCTCACCGTGCTTGGAATTCAGGGCATCACGTGACAAATACCATATACTTGCACCTATACCATACTCCATACCATTCCCTGCTATTTTTAAAACTCTGCTCTCCTGTAGTGCAGATGTTGTTGGGCGCGTGTACATACCACGTGGAAAACGCCGGCTGCCTTGACGGGCTTGAATCCAGCAACGGGGACACAGTGGTCGGCGTGGCCATTGCAGAAGCAGCTGCCCTTCACGATGAAGTCGTAGACGGCGTAGTGCAGGGGTGGCGGGGGCTGCAGGGCCCGGGGGGCCGGGCCTGCCGGGAGGCAGGGGCAGCCCTGCCGCTCCAGCAGCCGCACCCGCAGGTTGGTGATCTTCAGCTGCGCCTGGGCTTCTGCACTGTACGGGTCCTCTGCGGCGTAAGGCGGTGACAGGGCTCGGTATATCACCTGGGCACAGAGAAACGCAGCAAGGGAAGCAGAAAGGAGGATGTCAGCCAGCCCTGTGGTGGGCTGGGGGGTAGGATGGTGGCAGGAGCATCCCCCGGGAGCACGCACCAGGCTCTTGTGATGCTCTTCCCCCTCTGTGAGTGGCAGGAGCAGCAAATCCACCTGCACCCCAGTGTGCGCAAAGCGACCCCCCGTGATCCCCTATGCCCCTTTCCACACGAAGTCTGGACCCTACGGGTGTCAAATGACCTTTCGCCATTAATTTAAAGCAGAGGTCAGTGCTGCTGGTACGTGGTGTGGCCCAGCGCAGGCACTGGCAGTCCTGCAGGTGATGCTCAGGTGAGGAATTCTTCTTAAACATTTCCAACCCCAGAATGGGTGTATTTTTTAACAAATAAAGCTCAGATTTCCAAATATTTGGCTTCTATGAGTCCCAGGCTGCTTCCTAGTGGAAAAGTGATTAGATGTGGCAATTAGTGACAGCAAGCTGATAGTCGAGAAAACTGAGATAAGAAAGAAAGAAAAGTGGGGGGCTTCTGAAGTTTAAACAAATACTTATCAGTCAGTCTTTATTTTAACTTGGGTCTGATTGAATAGGTAAATATTGGCTCAAGCTGAAAATTTAGAGCACTAGATAAAATAACTGATTTTGTTGAAGAGGTTTATTTTAAACTTGTTGGTCAAGGTGCCTACAGTGTGACATCAGAAACAGCATGTAATTCACATAACTACTATTGGCATAAAAATGACACATTTACAACACACGTATTAGTTGCTGGTACATTTAACTTACAGTGACACTTTCTAAATAGTTAAATAGCTCTTCACTGAGTAGCCGCTGAAGGCTTGATGAACTACAGTATTTGTAAGCAACAGTTCAGTCAGCCACTTGACGAATGTTTGAGGGTGTGATGCAGCCTAACCACTTGATGCACTGCTCCCAGCAGCGGCTTAAAACCTCCTCAAACGGCCCCACTGCCCCGCTGATAATGACCCACGCCACCCGAAACATCAGCCAGCCTCCTATGCACAGCAAGGAGGTGTGCGGCAGCGAAGGGCGACCATAGTTCCTTGCCAGGACGTGCTTGCGGGATGCCTGGTGAGAGGCAGTGGGCGAGCCTGTCGGCGTTGCTTACGGAAATCACATCCTCCTCTCCCTAAATCCACTCCTACCAAAAGATGTGGCTGATATGCTTCAGCTGATGAAGGCTTCCCTTTTACTTCACCAGGATTCACATGTCCTGAAAATAATGACGCTGGTGCTGCCAGCTCGCCTGCCCGCGGGCTTTGCCTGCCGGCTGCCGCCTCCGCCAGCCGCGCCACTGCTGGCACTGCTCCTGGCTGAGTCCTGGCTTTTCTCCAGAGCTGCCAGGATCCAGCTGGAGGAAGGTTTGTCCTGGCCTGGAAGGAGATTTAGAGCTCGTTTCGGAGCTGAATGGCAGCAGTGTGCTTTCGCACACCGCATCTGCCTGCCAAGCACGGTCGCTACCAGCGCGCCAGTGACAGCGGGGCTCGGGCGTAGTGGTGCCGGACGCCACGCGTTGGCAAGCACGTCACAGCTGCGGCCCCATGCCGCCATCCTGCAGATGCTCCCTCCCAAAGGTATTCCAGCATCTTCTGCCAGGAAGATGTCAATAAGGGAGAAGGTTAACCGGGAAGAGGCGGTCAGAGGGCAAGGTTGGTGAGCGGTACACCCCTTGTGCGGAAGTGTGGAGTCTCATGAGGGATGTCAATAAATAGTAACACATTTCAAAAGGGTTTTTTTTCCCCTCTCTTTCAAGAACATACAGAGTTTTTTCTGCTTTCCTAAAATAAAAATATCAAGCAGATATGAACAGAAACCCAAGTGAACCCAACTATTAGGCCCTGCACCTCTCCCAAAGGCTTGTTATTTACCCGAATTTAAATCAATGTCATTCTGATCAAATTTACTTGTTAGTGGCTTTGTGAACACAAGATGCTTTCAGATATGGAAAGAAAATTCCTTGGGAAACATCCAAACTGGAGACATTGATTTCCTTTTAGTGGAGATGATGGAAAATGCCACGCTGAGAATTTTCAGTAAAAACTAGCAGCTTGGGTTCCTTTCGATTATGTAAATTGCATCTCAGAGAATTCTTTGTTCGTCCTGATGCTGATGAGAGCGGCAAAGGAAACACATAAATGGGAACAATTTTTGCTAGATGCAACTGCAGACTTTCTTCTCATCATTTTCAGTTTTTCTTGTTTATCTATCCCCATTTAATGCACGTGACCAATGCTTGTAGCTCTAGTAAAGACAATCGCAGCAAGGAAATCAATAACCCTGAGGGCCTTTGTGCCGAGAGAGTTAAATCTTGCCTGTGTGGAATTCAGGGAGAGTTATGCTGCTGATCTCAATGGAGCCAGTATTCCTGCTCAGGCCCTAAAATGTTACAAACATTTCTTTTTATGGCTACTTGAAAACAGTGATGCTAAACATGAGCCCTATCTGTAATTCCTAGGGGCTGCGGGCTCTCAGCCGCTCTCCCTGGCTGCCCTGTACTGCTCCAGCTGTGCCCAGCAGCCCCGGCCCCAGCTTCAGAGCTGCGCTGCACCCTGCAGCAGTGCAACCTAACAGGGTGAGCCTGGTCTCAGTGCTGCCAACACAGTAAACACCCTCATCCCTCCGTCCCAGGTGCTAGTAGTTCTGTTTTAATAAAATACAAACCAGTCATTATCATAGAATCATAGAATGGTTTTGGTTGGAAGGGACCTTAAAGATCATCTAGTTCCAACCCCCCTGCTATGTAGGATGCCATACAAACACCAGTTCTCTGCTCTGCCCCGGCCGATTGAGCTGGAGCCCCCAGAGGCTGCATAATAAGGTCAAGGACCTGTTTCCCAGCAAGATTTCCCTGTGCAGTTGTTAACCTCACTGATTTATCCCAGCCTGTCTCAAAGGTCAGCACATCACTGGGGCCACACGGTCCTCATACAGCTGTTATGGGTCTGCAACCTCTCTGCTGCCCAACACCCACATACACCCATGGGCGGGTAGCAGCTTTCCTGCTTTTACCTTTCCTTGGACTTTTCCATGCAATTGTCCCACTGATAGGACTGGTCTTTGTCTGTGGCATCCCATTGATGAACAAACCATGGTTTGCACAGCAAACCTGACTGGGTTTTCACACCTACAGTTCTGCCGGCGGCCCCTGGCCACTGCAGTCAGAGGCTTCCTCAGCCAAATTATTGTTTAGTTTTAATGGTGCCCAGGAAGTATGTAGGCAGGATTTGAGAAGAATGTGCTGCCAACATGCATGTGTATCTGATGATGGGGTTTTGCAAGCCCATCATCTCCCTGGTGCCAGCGGACAGGACTTCCTCTGAGCGACTCTGTTGGGCCAGTGCTCCCTAGCCGCCCTGGGACACTCATGGTGATGTGCCCTATCCACAGCCATCATTTCCTTTTCCCAACAGCTCCCTGAAGCCCTCTGGGTTTATCTTGCTAAAACCATACAGAAAACACGCATGCCTGGCTCAACCTGCAGGGGCAGAAACTCTCCCCAGTGGCTCCACCACCACGGTCACCATCTTGGCACATGTCATGTCAGCTTTTTAGCTGTTGGGGCAGCCCCTCTGCCAGATGCGACGGGGGGACGGCAAGTTCCCTCCCACCCCCCAGAGACATTGCTGCCTGCAGAGCCATCAAGTACATTACTCTTCCTATCCCAAAAGCACTGGAAAAAGTCATGCCCAAGGGTCCTGCCAAAGAGAGCTGTGCTGTGATTACACAAGGAAGATAAGTAGCTCGATGAGGTACAGGAGAACATTCTTTTTGATAGATGATGCCATTCCTGTTTTCACAGAGCAAGGCCTCGGCCAGGAGAAAGCTCTGCTACACACAGGGGAATGCATCCACCCCCTTGGTAAAGGAGCAATGGCAGCAAAATCTGGCCATTCGCCTGCAGCGAGCCTGACCAGAAAGCACCCCACGGTGACCAGGCCTCCGGCTTTCCCACGCAAGTCTGTCTGCATGCAGGTGTCTTACTGACAACATGTCAAAGCCCAGCATTACAATGTTGGGTAGACAATGTGACTTCTCCCAGTAGTCAGCACCACATATGATAGCGAAGGGTGAGAGGCCTGGATCTCTACATCAGCAGCTCTATAGTGCACGCACTAATCCAAATTTTCTATGTTGTAGAACAAGCAGGAAGTAATAAATTGAAAACTCACAGCACTTACGTGCTAGACATGCCATAATATATCCTATCAGAGTCCCAGTGTTGCTAGCTCACTATAAATCTTGTGGTATTTGGGATTCTTCTTAAACACAGTCCCAGGAATTGAATCTTTGTCTCAGCTTCCATTTAAAACTAAGCATCTAGCAATATCTCATATCTGAGGAGCAAATGTCACAAACCAGGAGGCAAATAAAAAGAACCTCTGTCTAAAACAAAATATCAGTATTTGGGGTAATGCTACTTCCACGTCATGTGGAATTATGCTGATGGATCCCATGTCCTATAAATGCGACGTCTCCATGAAGCAACATCAATAGAGAAGTGATTTAAAACTTGCATGAGGATTTTTTGGTGGGAAAGAAGTCTCTCTACACAGCCAAACAGGAACTGTAGACTGCAATCCCTGAGTGACGAATGCCACTGCTATGCCTCGAGAGGGTCGGGTTCACCGGACCTTCCCAGTGGGATGCCCGGCGGTGGCAGGAGGGAGCCCACTCTGCTCCCAGGGGAGCGGGAGTGGAGAAGCTGCCCTGCAACGCCTTGCACATGCCACGGAGTAAAAATATTCTGCTCTTTAGCCAGACCGCATTGGCTGTCTGTGGTTTGGGCACATCATTACATAGACAACCTCTAATAAATTTCCACAGCATTTCAATTTCCTTATGGGCTGCCATGAACAACTCTTGCTATGGTGATTACTTCACTTTATTTTGTCTTAGTGGCACAAGAAGCCTTAGCTACTTGCCATTGCGCAGATGCAATAATATAGCCCTGTATATAAATAAAACGGCAACCATGAACATGGTGCACTCAAGTAAACGCTTGTACCACAATGACCTCGATTTATAAAATCATAAAACTCCCTGTGCAAGAAGTACCCTAGTATGTCTACACTTGAGAGGCAGTGAAAGGACATCTTTATATATAGCCACAGTGGGAGGGAAAATACTAATGAATGATGCTGAGAGCAACAAAATACGCTCTGAAGTCAAAGTTGCCTGAGGAAGTCAACAAAACCAATGAAAAACTTGCCACCAGCAAAGCCTTCTTAATGAGTCATGGGTGCATCTCGGACCACGGGAGCCTCCATCCACCACAGCTGCAGGGGCCCAGACGGTTGTCAAGATACAAGTGCCCACAGAGATAAAATGGGGCCATTTGGGTTGCAAATGCCCATGACATTCAAGAGACACATGTGATCCACAAGAAGTTTCTTCTTCACAGACCTTCCAAAATAGGCACAGCTGCAGAGGCCATGGGCAGGGACCTGCAGCCCCCATGTGTGTGTCCCCTCCCTGGGTCCCAGAGCCCAGCTAGAGGCACAATGCTCCAACTGGGAGACTGGCCTCAGCCTGAGCTTCTCCCCCTGAGCCTGGAAGGCACCAGGAGATGGTTCACGAAATGACAACACCAGTAAATTACAGACAGAGGGAATAAATGGATGGGAGAGGCAAGAAGCGTATATACATGGGAACAAGCCAACAAATGGGAATACAGCAGAAATAAAAGCAATAAACAAATATTAAAAACATAACCGCATTTTTGTTTGGTTGTAAACGAAAACCAAGGTGGTAACACTGCACAAAGTGGTCCATGGTTTCTTTCCAACAAGATCTCCAGAGAAAAGGATTGATGGACTCTACCCTGTGTCATCTGACCTGGATGCATGAGAATGCATCTATAAGCACCCCATAATAATGACCTATCCATATTAGTGATTCACCTATTTGGCTCATGGGCATTTGATAAATTCAATACTGCTTTATTTGATTTTTGCTGGTGATTTTATTCCTTTCAATTCATTTTACAGGAACACAGGAAAAAAATGATAAAAATAAAAAGAATGTAAGGTTTGCTGTCTTCTCCAAATAGGAGGGGTGTGCACCAGCGTACAAAAGGGCATCTGATGTCTAGGTAAGTGTTTAGCGGAAAGGTTAAGGTTTGCATTAGGAGTCTGCAGTGTCTCTTGGTATGCAGGCACTAAATAAATGTGGCTAATTGGCCTGCATTATGGGGCCCTGTTGAACCTCCATGTCACTGGAAGCTATCTGGTTCATTTAGTGCCTGGACAACGCTCTGAAAGTGTAGGCAGTAAAGGCAGTGGTGGAGCTCTGCCAGCATGTCTGGGACCTCATCCCTTTGCCTCCTGAAAAATTTTCCTCGAGCCCAGCAACTGGCCGAGGTTAGGCACCACCTGCCAGGCGCTGGGGCTAAGGCAAAGGGGAGCCCTCATCCCTCATGTCCCGGCCCCAGGATTTCCAGCTGTGTGCCCAGCATTGCCTCACGTCTGCTCATCCCCACAGGCCCCGGCTGTTGCTGGCAGCTGCACGTAACTGCAGCTCAAGCTGAGATGCTCCATGCTGTACCCGCTGCCCGGTACACCTCTGCCACCCCCAGCCACTGCCTGCCTGCGCCCTGTCCCCCCGTGCCTCCCTCCACAACCAGCCCAGCCCATCGAACAGCCCAGGACCTCTCCCATAGGGACTACCCAAAAGTGGCAACTGCTTTCAGCCTTGGCTGGTCTTGTTTGGAGAAGCTTAGTTGGGAAATTTTATTGGGCCAATTAAGCTTTCCTTCTCAAGAGATATAAAAGTTAAAAGTAATAATTTCTCTTAGTAAGCGTTACAGAAAGCTCACAGGGGGAAATAAGGCTAGTTTGTAGAAATGGGTAATTTAAAAATAATAACAATGCTGTGACATATGTGTGCCCACTGGGGCTTTCTATAACATCAACCTGCCGCCGTGTCTGATTTCAAATTCTACCCAAGAAACTGCATCATCACCACAAAAGCCTGATTAGACTTTTCTTTCTTTTCACTTGCAGAGGGAATCAGATATAAATTTAGCTGCGGAAATCCAGTGCCAGCCAGGCATTCCTGGTTCAAAGAGGGTGTCCCCACATTTCCTTCGCTCACCCCTGCTTGGTCACCTCGTGGTGGTGCAGAGGAGCTTTGAGGCTGAGACTGCTCCATGCTCATCCCCTTGCACCTTCCCAGGAAAGAGTAATTAAGCTTAATTAAGCCTAATGCCCAATGTAAGATAGACTGTCTTACTGTACATGTGAGGATGGCTTGACTTTCAAGGTTTGCTGTGTCAAGTGGTGAGACTCACGCCACAGCAATAAATCCTATTTGGTGCCTATGGGGAGCAGTGACAATCTTGCCTGCCCTGACACCTTTGGAGACCCGTTTTTACAATGGGAAGCCTCAGGCACAGAGGCTGCCTGGTTTAACAGGGCTCCCTCAGCCCTACAGTGCAGGAGCAGCTCGGGTGCCCCATCTATCAGACGCATGGTCTAACCACCAGACCTAGAGCCTACAACAACCAACATATTCCCTGCCCACATATGTCCTCTGAGAGAGACAGATGCTCTGCAGATAGGTTTTTCTTGTCTCTCAGTTTCAGTATTGAGGGCTCAGCCCCAAGCTAGCATTGACTCTCATGGTCAGTATTCTAGTTTCCATGGATTTTCTGCATCAGTGTGGTCAACTTCTGCCAGACTCTCTCCTTGGCTCTTCCCGGAGGGGAGAGCTGTGTCTGCAGAGGAGTGTTTCGCTTGCAAAGCCTTCCCGTGTATTTTAGGTTAGTTCCCTACTGAAATAGGCCTTATGCCGTTGCACTGCATATGTATCTATGCGTCTGTCCATCAGTCCACCCTAAAAACTTTTGAAACTGCTGGCTAACTTCAACCACATTTGGGAGGTATACTTTAAAGGCGTTAAGCTCCTGGAAGTTTTATGAAAACAATCTCGTTCCTTCACAAAATCAAGCCTGGTGGACTCCTCCCCCTATGAAGAAGCCACAATGCTGGTACCCTCCATTGACAAAACAGACTTACTTGATGTATTACCAAGCAAAAGAGCTTTCAAGAGAGAAACCCATGTGTATCTCTGTACTATGTTCATTGCAATGACCCTAGGCTAAAAAAAGACTTTTTGGAAGATGCTGTAAATAATTCACATGGTGTGGGAAGTTCATCAGCCTAAACTGGGCAGGTATTACCCACCAGCTCCTCTAATATACTTTGTTTTTCTGCCTGTCAGACCAAGTGGACTGCAGGGAAGAAAAGCCTCTCTTTTTCTCACAGAGAGGTCTGACCATCCCCTGCATGTGCACATTCACGCTGCACACTTCAGCATCACATGGGTGAGATGAAACAAGAGAAATTGGGAAACCTGCCTCGCCGCTGCAGAAAGGTGACTGTCAGAGACACTAAGGTCAAACTCAGCAGTGGAGCCTGTCTTTCGGACCACAGCGTGAAGCACTCTGTCCATGTCCCCAAGCGATAGTGACAGAAACCCGCTCTGTACTACCACCAAGGGTAGCCCCTGAGCTCCTTGAGACACTGGAGAAATGGCACTCCATTTTGGCCCATGCCTACAGCCCTTCTGCAATCTTTTACAGCACATAAAACAAGGCAAATAATCCCTTGTCTCACCATCCAAAAGTTAGGCAATCTTACAAAAGTTTTCAGGAGGAAAACCCAACTGTTTCAAACAATTGGCCCTTGCGGGGGCCTTGGCAAGTTAATTTATACCAAGGCAAGTTTTATCTTTTGGGAAACTCAAGGCATTCTTCTGCCATTCTCAAAAGCAAGAAGCTGTATGGGACAAGCTCCTACTCACATGCAGCAGCTGTCCGGTGAAGGGCTGGGAAAGGCATGAGGAGAACTAGGCAAGAACCTTGGGATTTCTCCAGGATCCCTGACTTCTCTGGCAATAATCAATCAGATGGGAGCCGTCTTTTCAGCTTCCTTTCAACACCCCACCACACAATTTCATTAGATGAAAATGAAACACTGCTAGGTCATGCTTGTCTTCATGCAGACGATGATCACAGGCATAATATTCTTAGCAGAAAAATCTCTCTCCAGCTCAAAACAGCTAAAAACATTTGGATTGCTTCATCTGCAGTTAACAGTGCTTCTCCAAGAATTGATAGTTTATTCCACAATGGCTTTATTTTGCCTAATCACTACTTTCACTCATCCAACAGATAGAAACGCTTGGTTTCTTGGCTCACAAAACCCTCCAGATGCATGACATAATGGGCTATCAAGGAAAATAATTATTGCTTTTTTTCTCATCTTCAGAATCACTGTTTCCAAGGCTGCACTATCCTGCATAGGAAAATGAACCAGCACATTTCAGCTGATGATATGAAGAAGTCCTTTTACCGATCAGCAAGAAAGATGGTATTTAAATACTCTTCCCTCCAGCAATTCCCCTCCTTTCCCTATCCCCACAAAGATTTATGTTCTCAGCCTTGGCCTGCTGGCAGTACCTGTTGTGCATATGGAAGACCAAGAAAACCTGGAGCTACCTCCAAAGAATCAGGCAGAGAACTGGACTTGCTTGTTCATCGGCAGGGCTGTAGGAAAAGCTGGCTCACTCCCCAGAGCTGCAGAATAACCCCTTTAACAGCTTCTGGGCATGACACACCACTGCAAAAGCCTGTAAGGCAGCAGGTTACCGTTTCAGCAAGAATGCCTGCAACAGTACTAGGGATCAAGGGGATTTTTCTCAGCCTAAGAGTAACCCGACTTCAGGAATATTTTTCAATTGCTCTTGTCTATAATGAAAAGGCTTTGTGTCTATAGAGCTGGATGCTTAAACCATCCAGTTACCATGAGCTACACTTAATTTCAGGAAACAGAACACCTGTCTGAATTATATGTAAATACGCATAGTCAAAAAGGCCATGAGAAACAGCATTGCCCTTTCAACTCATGGCCACAGATTTTGACCACGGTAATGAAGGATGCTGCACAGAGACTGGTGACAGAGAGTCATGGCATATGTGTCTAGTAAGTTTGGTTTTGGACATTAACTTCTTTTCTTCCTGGAAATGTTGCCCAGGGAGAATTTGAGGACTCCACCATTTGTGTAGGATTTTGAATGTTGGTAGACTAGATATCTAACACCGACACCCATTGTGCATGGCAATTGACCTCAGATTAGGTCCCCATGAGCTTTTGATCCAAAACTTCTGAGATGTGTCAATTCACTGCTTTAGGTTACACACTTCCCATGTAACCGGTTGTATCCAGAAATCCCAAAGAGAAACATGGCAGCCCTACTTTCCAGCCAGCGAACTGGGAGCTGAATAAGTGAGCCAGTCCTCCCTTCATGCCAAAAATGAACTGTGAAATGAAGCAGTGGGGTGCAGTGCCTGAAGAGAGGCTCTGGCTGCACTGCTAAAACCCCATGGCACTTTTCTCAAGGGAAGCAATAGTCCTGCTAACAAGGCCAGATGCCAATTTAGAGAATTAAATTCTGCCTACCGAAATTCCTCTTGTTTCATGTGGGTACAGTGCTCTTCACTTCCTACATAAGTTTGGAAAGGGTCTCCTGGAGCCCTGGGACTCATTCCCTCCTGTTGTTGGCAGCCTACAATATACCCCCTTTCACAAACTGGTCAAGCTCACTCCAAGGAATAATTTGTTTTAGCCATAATTGAAGGCTGATCCAGAAGCCCTGATCCACAGTTGTTAGAAACTTGCTGTTCTAAATGGAGGACCACCGATATGCACTGTTAAACTCTGGCTATGCTCCATCCCGGGGGCGGCTGCATTTCAAGAGCTGGCCAAGTGGAGGGCCAACCTCCAAGTGTCAAAAGCACTGGGAAAGCCAGGGAGAAAAGGAGACGATGAGACCTTCCTGTGGGCTAGCTGCAACAGGGGGAATCTTGTGGAGGATCACCGGGCAGGTTGGAGAAGCGTCTTGCCCCTCATGTGCCCTGGTCCTCCAGAGATGCTGAGCACCCGGGAGGTCCAGCAAAGGGACATGTCACTGCTCTGGGACTGCCTGTGGCAGAGAGGGAGGGTTTTTACATAACCTGGGCCAGAAACCTGGCAGTATCATCCCTGGAACTCCATGTATGGAAAACTTAAAATGTAGGTGCCAATGCCCGGAAAATAGCAGTTGTGTTGCTCAGCCCTGATGGTGCCCGATCTCTGGAGGGAAAGTACCTTTCATGGTAAAATTCCCTGGAGACCAAAGGTTTGTCTCTACATGTGCCCAGAACTGCCCTCATCTCCTGTCCTCACGGCACAGATTAAAAACCATGCTCAGGTTTCCCCTTTTTCCCCGAATCCCCTTTTTGCTGCCCCATTATTCAAAGGGAGAGGCTCTGCGCAACCCGACAATGTTAAAGCCAGTGGAAACCCTGCACAGGGCTTGGGAAGATGGGCTTCCCTGCCAGCAGGGAAAGCTCGGGGGCCAAGCTAAGAGATGCACCTCGCCACAGCCGTGGGCAAGGTGGCTGGTGGGAGGACAGTGTCCTGCTGGTGTGCCGCTGCTGCCAGCACTGCCACGAGCAGCGAGCCCTGTGCCGTGGTGGCCGGCAGGCATGCATCCCGTTCAGCTCTCACGAACCCTTCCCAGCCACCCTGCGCTGAATGCCCAGCTGCCGCAGCCCAGCATTTCTAGCTTCCTACATAATTTCATTGACTCTGGCCTGACTTCGTTTACTTTGTCTCATTAACTTTTCCCCTAGAAATCATTATTCTTGTGCTTATGAAATAATGGCCCCCATGTCTTGCTAAATTCACTGATATAATGCAAAGTGTTGGGCTGGGTTTGGCCATCACCCACATCACCCCTGGCCCCCAGCTGAACAGACTCTCTTTTGCATGTGGCATTTCTGTACAGAGCCCGACAATTTGTGGTTTCCCAAAGACAGAATGACCAGGAAGATGCTTTTTTTTTTTTTAAAGAGGCTTTTTTTTCCCTACAAAATGCACTTCTACAAAGTGTAGAGATGGGACTTGAAAACACACTTCCCTAGCCGTGTCCTCATGTGTCCTGAGCACTACTGAACACCATCCAGGATCCCTCTTTCCCTCTCATCAGTTTGGGCCTTTGTTTTCTCTCTGTGTAGACACCAGTGGCACAGGACGATTAAAAAAGCCGTTTGCAGCCCTCTAACGGGCTGATGTCCCAGGCTGTTTTGAGGTTATTCTTGCACATTTGCCCAGGTTCTTTGTGGAGTCCGAAGTCCTGCAAGTGACTGAACTCAAATCTCCCGTGACCCACAAGATCCTTGGAGGATCTCAGAGCAATAGAGGTGCATCTTCAGTTAAGGACAGCGATGATAAGCTTAAAAACCAAGCTTATTCAGGCCTAAAAGACAGGCAAAAAAAAACGGGCAAAAGCTTCTAGGCTGCAACAGAGTGTTTCCACAACCCAAAATTAGGGCTCCAAAATAAAAGTCACTGAGCATCTTTAACTCTTGTTTGTGTCAGCGAGTGTTACAATTCCTCACCGTCTATCAGGGCCAAACTTGTGAGTAGCAGGACACAATTTACTTCTTCTCTACACAGCTAATTTCAGGTAGAACCAGTAGGACTGGTGTCCAGATCCTTAAGGAACAGAGGCAGGCTGCATGCAGTAACAGTGCAAGGCAAAACATTTGAAGGTTTTTCTGCTACAGAAGGCACATGAGATCAATAAAATGCTCAGTAAGACACACACCTCACAGTAAAACAGTGGTATGTGATGTTTCAAAAGTTAAAAGCATGTTAGAATTTGTTGCTGGAATATAGTCAAGTTGCAAATAGGCCTCTCCTATTAATAGCAAACAGCAACAATAGCTGAGGTCTCCAAGTGATTTATTAGCAGTATTCTGAATAGATGAACACTCAAATAAGTTACTAATTTACTAAAATCTTGTCAAGGAGACGCTGCTTCAGTAAGTTCTTTTATCCTGGAGCTTGTCTAAATGGGGACACTCAGGCGAGCTAATCTGAATTGACCACAGATGGGAATGTAAAGTGAATGAGATAATTGCATTGCAGAGTGGACAGTCACTCTCGCTCACAGTTAAGGAATTAACATCTGCTAAGGGCCCCTTGTCAATGAGCCCTTAACAGTGATCAGTTTAGGCTGCAAAGGAAGAGATATTAATATGATCTGAACTACGGAAGGGAAGGTAGCCTTTTATGCCTACTAATAAAATTGGCATTCCTGTCTGAGCATGAAGCTGAAAGAGTTTATTTCTGCGTCTTGTTTACTTAGATCAGATTATGTTTGGCTGGTGAATCCAGTTCTGATTTCCCTTGCAATAATGTGGCTGAAGGGTTACACCCTGGAAAACAGTGGAAATACTCTGGATTTGTAGCACATTTGTATGATCCAGGCTAAAACTTGGCCTTAGCCTTTCTCTTAAAACGCTGATGATATAAGCCCAGCATTTAGAGGTTTCTGCCCATGCTAAACAAGCTGCTGCTGTGAAACAACTAATTCACTAAATTAAGCATGGGGAAAGTCTTTAGTGACCCCTCTGTGTGCAGCTGAGCCGAAATTATTCCCTGACGGAAGGAGTTTCTTGTTCCCTTCACAGTGTTGCAAATCTGACCTCTCAAATTGGCAGATGCTTGAAGCTTGCTGGAAACCCGGCTTAGTTGTACTGAGGTTTCCTTCTCCTTCCCGCTTCTCCTTCACCCATACTGGACGGTCCCCATGACAGGGGACAGCCTGGCCCTAGGTGTTGAACGGTGAGAGCTCCCGAAAGCAGTGCCAGCCTGTGGGTGGGTTTCTGAACAGGACACAGTGAGTGCCTGGGGATGCCGGGGCAGGAGGCAGGCGCCCACCATCTGCTTCTTTTCCTTTGTTCCCTACCGAGGAGAGGCTCAGTTGTTTTGTTTGGCTCCTGGATCCTTGCAGAGAAGTCATTGCTTTCCTGGCTGCTGAAAGGGTGGTTCTTCTTTGCATGAGGCCAGACTACAGTCAGGCTGCTCTAGCGCGGACCTCAGCTCGGCAAAGTCTCTGAGTGCTTGCTGATCTGTGAACTCATGCTGACTTCCACCAAGAAAGCCTTTAAAACCAAACCCAGGGCATCAGTGCAGTGTTCCTGACACCAGTACTGTACCATGCAACCTTCAACCTCTTTCCTCTACAGTTCTGTCCAGATCTGCCCTTTCCTTCCTAATCCCACCGCTGGGCTGTGGATCCTCCAGCTCATGCCTGCTTCAGGGTGGAGGACTCAGATGCATCCAAAGCAGAGGATAACTACGCCTGGCGGTTTTGCAGCATCAGGGACAGGTAGCGAGGAAAAGCAGAGACCTGCAAAGTCCTTGCCGAGGTGACTCTACCCATCAGTAGACCTGCCAAGTGTCACACGTGGCGTGTGACATTACCACTGCCGGCTCCTACCACTGTGGTGGCCTTCAGCTCGGGTGACTGCAGCACAGTGACACCCTGCAGCCCCACCATGCAGACCACTCTCCCAATGCCCTCCTCCACCACGGTCCCATCACCGCAAAGGGAAGCCCAGAGCCACTCTACTACAGAAGAAAGATGAAAGGCATCTCCCAGAGCCAATTCAGCATCTCCCATTTCTCTACCAGCTCTGAGCTCTGGATCTTTGAAATGAACCCGGAGGTTTGGCAGCTTGCTTTCTGTGGTATCAGAAATCTCCTCAAGATCAACATCATGGCAAGTTGTGATGAGGGAGGATTTTTGTCGTAAGAGTTGAATAAGGCATCTAAGGAATGACTCATGATGATGAGGGCAGAAGAAATGCAAAAAGCCTGATTTTTCTTTTCAATAAGAACCAAAGCAGATACGCCTTTGCTCCAAATTAACATATGTGATTCATTAAAAAGAGGCCATAAGCCCCTGAGTACTATAAGCTTCTGCATGGTGCTGCCTTGAAACAGGGCTCACAGGCGCTGTAAGGCTCAGCAGAAACACGGGCAGATCAGCTCTGGTGCCATTTGGGGTGAGCCGCCATCTCCTGAGGCCTCCCCTGAGCTTTGCAAATTGCACATCCAGGGGGACGGGCAGCAGTGACCGAGCTGCCAGCAGTATGCAGAGACCCCACCGTTCCGCAAAACCCTGCAAGCCCTGACTCTGTGCCTGGAAATGCACGTGTGGTGTTGAAATGTTTGAAGTGGGAGAAAGTGGTATACAGACGGTGTGATACACAGTTTGGATCACAGGTTACAATTGTCACATGGCAGTTAAAAAACTCCAAAAAGTTTAAAAAGAAATCCAGTAGCATTCGCAGAATTTATGTTTGTGCTTTAAAGAAAACTACAGCAACTGAGACACAATTAAATAATACCCTTCAGACTTGGACATCTCAGGCGACTGCATATTTGAAACCACTGTTTCAAGTGAAATTACTGTTGCCATATGTCTGAAATTAGGTGCTACCAGAAGTGGGAGTAAAGCACAACATAACTCTAAACAGAACACAAAACTCTGATGTTTCTTTAGGTGAGATACATGTTGCTATTGGCAGTTACAAGTAATTGCTGGAATGTAGCACACTGTAATAAATTAAATGTGATATTTGCTAAGCATGCAGGCTTTCCATCTGGTCACCAGAGAGCTGCTGTTATTACTTTGCAGGTAAAAAGTGGTGTTTAAATGCAAGGAACTGAAGTGTGCCATATAAATAAAGTCTTACAAGCTCCAGCCCTTTGGACTCAACATTTGTGTAAAACCTGGAATAATTAAATGATCTTGACTTTTATAGCTTCTTTGCAATAACACAAACTAAAGCAATGCCAAAAGAAGAGATCCTGCAGCAGCAAACTCGGTAAATAACCTGTTTTTGCAGTGTGCTACCGCAGATTCATCAAACACCACCAAATCCCTTTCCTTCTTGAGACAGGCATTAGTTTCTACGCACGAGACCTCGATCTTACTGTCCCCACGCATTGCACCAACCTGTAGAGAAGCCGGCCCCAGGTTGGGATTTGCACAGGTTCTCACCAGGCACAGACCCCGTCCTGGTGCGCAGGTACATCACGGCGGTGACTGCAGTGAAAACTGCGCCACGGTGGGACCTGGGACAAACTACGTGGGACCCAGCACGAATGAGGCAAATACGGCCCTGAATGATGCCCTGGGTTTCTCATCCCTAAGAACGATCGCTAGGAAAGCTGAAAAAGGAGCGTGCAAGTCAGAGTACCCTAGACGTCCCACTGGCTGGCCCGAGAGCTATAGATTTCAGTCCCTGCACTGTATCACAGGCTGGCATAGCCTTACGATTCACGTGGTGGGACACAGAGGCTGGCAGAAGCGCTGAGGGACTGGAAAATTCCCAGCACGGTACATCCATTGTTTCTTTTGTAGGTCCCACTTTGTAGTTAGCCCCGATTCAGAACCACAGAATGGTTTGGGTTAGAAGGGACATTCAAAGACCATCTAGTCCAACTCCCCTGCCGTGGGCAGGGACATCTCTCACTAGACCAGATTGCTCAAAGCCCTGTCCAACCTGACCTTGAACACTTCCAGGGGTGGGGCATCCACATCTTCTCTGGGCAACCTGTTCCTGTGCCTCGCCACCTTCACTGTAAAAAATGTCTTCCTTGTAGCCAGTCTAAATCAATTTCAGTTTAAAATCACTGCCCTTTGTCCTGTCAGAACAGGCCCTGTTGAAAAGTCTTTCTCCATCTTTCTTATAAGCCCCTTTATATATTTTACTGTGAAAAGAAGTTCAGGAAGATTTTTGGGGGCATGAGCAAAGGGAAGCGGGAGGAAGGAGGAGGAAGATAGCAGTTTCGCTTGCCAGCCAGCTGATGTAAACCCTTTGCTGGGCTAATGAAATAACCATCCTGGGTCTGCCTGGCAGGTCTGGAGATCCTTGTTTCTGAGCTGATGAGAGAATGGAGCAGCTTCTCCTAGAGCAGGACATCAGCTGCCTCCCAAGACGCGGCTAAGAAATGAACTTTGGTGAACAATCAGCTCTCGGCATTTCTGCAGAGAGTGGCTTCCTAGCCAGAGCATGGCTAGGGGTGACCCCAAATGACTGCAAAGGGGTCTAAACAGGTGATTTTTTTCAGACATAAATGCTGGTCTCCAAGAACCAGGCTTTCACCTCAAAACATGTTATCAGCAGAATCTAAAATGATATAACGTGATTCACTAATCAAATTTGCTCCTTTCTCTGTGTTAGGTTGGAAGGCAATTTTACGTTTGATTAAACTTTTGGACAAGCTCATTAAATGAGGCCACTAGAGGGAGCAGCCTTTAAAGTCCAGGGCTGGTGACTGGGGATGCCTGGCCACCAGTGGGGACCCTGGAGGGCAGCCCTGCAGCCGTGGTCCCCAGGGGAGGGTGTCCAGCGCCGCGGGACAGGCTTAGGCACCAAAGGGAAGAGTATTATTGGTAGCACCTCCAAGTGCATGGTTTATTATCTGCTGTTTCTGATACTGAAAGTAATCTGATTTTTCACATCTGTTTTTCCTTTTAGAAAATGTGATGTTTTTCTTCATTTTTGTGCTCTTTTCACATGAGAATAAGTGTGCACAGAAAAAAAAAAAAAAGATGAAGTATAAGGTTTCTTAGTTACCTGGCTAATCTGGCTTATGGGAACCGTACTTCAGTGTGTTCAGTAGCTATCTTGACACTCTTGCTTCTCAATGAGGGTGTTCACTGTCTAAAGTGAAACTGGTGACCATTAATTTTAACATAGTTGCATTTTGGGCAAAGTCGGACAGATTTGCATCACCCTGAAACCACACAACTGCAAGGACTGGAGAAGACCGTCAAGGACAATGTTCCCTTTGGCTTTCCTGAGGAATCGGCAGCGTTTGCCTTCTTTGCAGTTGTGCAGGGGCGTTTTACTGGGTGAGGGGAGAGGATTTTGTTGGGAAAGGGGGGATTACGAGCTCAGCAAAGCGAGGGGCAGGGCAGTGCCTACATCACCTCGGAACGAATTACGTTAATTCATCCTGTGAAATAAATTCGACAAGGGATGCCGGTGCAGTAAAATAAGAAGTCTCAGAGTCAGAGTGGAGATTGCAGAGGGAAAGGGGGCTGGAGCGAGGGCTTCCTCTTCCCGACCCCGCCAGACCTACCTCTCCTCCAGTGCAGGGGAAGGGACTCGAATATCTGGAAGTGCAAATGGCTCCCCTCTGACTCACATCATCCTCCAGCCCAAAGGTGGCCGAGCAGTTAGCAGCAAAGTATTTGTAAGGCATCCACGTCTCACCAAAGTCCTGGGAACGCTCCAGCACCATGGCGGCCGGCCTGGGCGACTTGAAGACCAAAATCAAGTGAGTGAAGTAGAAGGTGGCTTCCAGGTCCAGCCGGATGGTCTCGCGGGGGGCGTCCTGGGCCGCCTGCCACCAGGTGCGGGGCAGGAGGAAGGGGGAGTCGGCCATGGCGGCGGGGGGGTGGGCCAGCCCCGCGTGGGCCCCGCTGCACCGGCCGCAGGCAGGACGCTTGCAGCGGCGCTGGGCGTCCTCGGCGTAGGCACAGAAGGGCTCGGTGGCATGGAGCCCGCAGGCCGTCTCCGTCCGCAGCACCCGCCCGTGCGCCAGGTTGCCCATCCGGGGGTTGCAGGCCTTTTCGCAGGGGCTGCCCGCTCCTGCTGCGCTGCCCAGACCTGCAAGGCAGAGAGCAGGAGGCTGAAGCCCACTCCTGAGGCAGGCACACCCCACCCCATCGGGAGCAGACGTGCCCCGCAGCATGCTTTTTGGGGACACTGCCCCCACCGAGACACCCAGGAGGGGCTGAGGAAGGCTGCGGCACTGCTGCTCAGCTCTCCCCTCCATGGAGCTCAGTGCGTCTAAAACAGCAAAAAAAACAAAAAAAACCTTCAGGGCTTCCCTGCGCTTGGGAAACTCCCTACCAAGAGTTGCAGAGCAGAGCAGGCAGCACGGGAGGAGGGATGTCTCCACCTCGCCCTCCCGCCCCAAGGGACCCAGAGCAGGGCCGAGGCTTCGGGGGCAGTGGCCGTGGCCATGCCGCCCCTACCCCCAGGCCTCCAAGGGGATCCAGGTGGTCCTGGGGAAGGGGAGAAAATCACAAGAAAGATGGGGTGCCGGCGACAGGGGGGCGGCCAAGGTGGAATGCCAGTGGGAGGCCAGGAGACGGCTGCGGGGGACGGCATTGCTGCGCCCCGGCTCACCATGTGGCAGACTGGGTGTCGGGGGCGCGAGAGCTGGTAGGCATATCTCCTTACACCGATGACCTCAAATCTTCATCACCCTTTCCCACCCCTCCATCCCTACCCCAAATCTCTCCACAGCCCCAAACTGCTGCTGAGGTCAGGGTTGAATCGAAGCACCAGTTAAGTTTGGGAAGTCTGTCACTGATGTGTGTAAAGGGGGTAAAAAAAAAAAAATAATCCTTGGTTGAAATGATGCTGGCAAGCTGCCTCGCAGCTGAGGCTCTGTGGTTTTTGTTCAAGTTTCTCTGGAAGCCTTGTCGATTTAAAAATCCACAGTTAAAGTGTCAAAGAAAAATAAAATCACCATGGGGTTTGGTGTGAAACCATCTGCAATGTAACCCTCCCGGTGCAGGAATGTTTGATTAGGGGCTCTCCACCTCTTTATTAATAAATGTAGCAGTAGGTCAAGTCTGTATCTGATGAACCATAAGTGTTTAACATAAACAAAAAAAAGCTGTGATGACCTGGATGTGGGCAGGCCAAACCATTTGCGGTTCATAATGTCTCCTTTATCACCAGGCCAGTCATACATAGTGCACCAATTATTATGGCTTCTTCTTCGCATTTTTGTTATATCCAAAGGTCATTTCAGTTTAGCATCCAATAAATCCTTTATTTGGGGTTTATTCAGCTTTTGTCTACAGTGTCATAGTTGCAACTAAGCTATATCACGCACTAGCAGAGGCTAAGCCTTCAGAGCCTGACAGCATTCCCCACTCCTTCTGCTCCTCAAGAACCACCCTGGAAAGAAAACAGTTCTACCACCAAAGGTCTGTACAGGTTTTCTATACTGATTATTCAGAACAGATGTGGACTGCTGCTTGTTATGCACCCATTAAAAAGCACTTCTGAAACCAGTCTCTGGATTTCATTGGGTAAACAGCCTTGGGAAATTTTTAGTGAACAAGAAATGCTCAGTCAAGTTGGCTTCCTACAGGGACCTGATAAAAATGTGTCTGAGATGATCTATAGTAACTGTGCAGAATACGTTTACTCTAGAAAAGTAAACAAATATAACTGTAAAATTGATGTAATATCACTTACATCTCCTGAACATCCTTTTCAAAGTGTTGTATAAACATTAACTAACCTACGCAGCTCTCCTGAGGGGTAGGTAAGTAAGTGCTATTATCATATTATCAGTTAGGCTTGCCACAAGTTGGCCTAATTTATGTCTTTGGCTGCTTTCCTGGATTCTTTGGCTACACGTAACAGCACAGTTAGCTGCTGAACAAACAGATGAACATTTACTGCGGTTCCCTCAGTTGCGGGATTGCAAGGCGGATTTGGGAAGAGGTAAATAGAGCAGGGCTCTGTCAGCACCCTGAGACAGGTCGAGATTATTGTTTGTGTTCATCGAGTCCTTTTGTTTTTTGCACACCATGGATTACTGTCTCCAGGGAGGCAGTGGAGGAGGACCTGAGCAGTGGGAGGTGTCCCGGTGACTGCGGTGGTGGCAGGGCTCTCGGCGTAGCTGTCCCCGGACTGGAGGCAAGGCTCTGCCTGAGCCCGGCCAGGAGGGGCTGGCTACCAAATTCCCATGTGAGACCCTGGGAGATGAGGGTCTTTGATTGCTCCCAGCTCCTGGAATGCTCCAGCTCCGGTCAACCGCGGTCACTGACTGCAGTTGTCTTCAGACCAGGCATGGAGGGTCCCTTCCTCACCTGGGGCCGGATTTGGGGCCAGGGACCTTGGCTTCAGTAGGATTTGAGAAAGGCTGCTGGCACGCAGACCCTGCTTCCCATCCTGGGGGCGGGAAGAGGGGGAGAGGAAAACCCCTTCCAAAGGGTGTTTGTTTTCACGTGAATTGGAAAGAGTTGCATGACAGACGCAGAGCACGGCATGTTATGAAAAGTGACAGCTTTCTAGTGTAATCCTGGCTGCCACAGGAATTCAGTAAAAGGACAAAGGAGAGCATAAAGATTTCCACGCCGTCAGCCCCAAGCTCACGACTGCTCTGCCACAGCCCTGGAAAAGGTGCTTTTCCTTCCTTGCACTTGATGAATCTGCCCAACTAAATTCTATGTACTGTACATGCCACCGGACTGGGATCTTCAGTAATGAGTAAGAGCATGCAGCGAATACCATGACTCACCTGTAAAACATCCATGGAAAATCATATGCTTCCTGCTTAAGCATTTTAGCAACACTTGCCTTGTGATGTTTCATTTATATCTTGTGCCTGATTAAATGTTTGTTTCCCATCCGGGTTTGTTCTTCTTTTTAAAGAAGAAAATTGGCACTCGGCTTGCGACCGGCCGAGGAAGCGTTATGCAAACTGTTTATGCCCAATTGTCCCTGCTGCGGCGCGGCCGGACGCCGCTGCGGGCAGATCTGAGCGCAAAGGGTTTATGCTGCGGGAAGGGGCTTGGAAGACCCTGCCCTGCCCGCCCTGCCCGCCGCCCCCCGCCCCCCGCCGGCTCCGGCCACCGCCGCCCGACAGCGCTGGCCGAGCCGGCAGCGCCTTTCCCCGCGCCCCGCCGCTGCCCCCCGCACCGCTCGGCGGCCGGGCCCCCGCTGCCGCGGCATCCCCCGGCTCCCCCGCGCTCTGCCCCCGCGCCGGGCTCCCCCGGCCCCGCCGCCCCTCCCGGCCCCGGCTCCGGAGCCCCGGCGGGCAGCGCGGGGCGCCCGCACCCCTCTTTGTCCGCGGCGAGGGGCGCGGGGCGGGGAGCGGAGCCCCGGCCCCGCCAGGGCTGCTGCCCTTCCACACCGCACCCCGCGCACCGCCGCGCGCGGCGTCCACCGACACACACGCGTACGTGCACGCGTATGCGCCCGTATGCGTGTACGTGCGTGCACAGACACACGCCTGTGACACCCCCTGCACGCGCGCGCCGGCGGGCACACACGCACCGGCGCGCGGGCACGCACGCACACCCACGTCCATGCACGCGTAGGCACACGCGCGCGTCCATACGTACACGCGGCCCCGTATCTACCTCGTACGCCTGCGGAGGACGGAAAACGCCGAGCGCCGGACGGCCGCGACCCACCTGCAGCGGCGGCGGCGGCCAGCAGCAGCGCCAGCCACATCCCGCGCCCCGCGGCCCGGCGCCCCATGGCCCAGCGCCCCGCCGCCCGCCCTGCGCGCCCCGCCGCCCCGCGGCGCCACCGGCCCCGCGCGGCATCAGCGCCCCGCGCGGCACCGGCGGGCGGGCGCGCGCCGCCCCGCCGCCGCCGCCGCCCGCCGCCGCCGCCGCCCGCCGCCCCGCGCCCCGCCGCCCCCGCCCCGCCCCGCCCCGCCCGGCCCGGCCCGGCCCGGCCCTCCCCTCCCCTCCCTCCCTCCCCGCCGCGGGGGGCGGTCGGCGGGGCGCGGCCCTGCGGCGGAGGGCACCCCCGCACCGCCGCGGCGGGCGGGCCGCTGCCCGGGAGAGGGACCCGCGCCCCGGCGCGGCGGAGCCGAGCTTTGGCACGCAGCCGCCTCCGGCCCGGCTGGGCTTTGGGAGAGCGACCTCACCAGCCGCGACCCAGCGCCGGGTCGCTCAAAACCCCGCGGCCGCCTCTGCTTCGCTGGCGCTTTTCTGGCAGCCGCGGGGCTGCGCGGTGGAGCCACCTACACCTGAGGGGTTCCCCCTCTTCCCCGGGACGTGGCCATCTGCGGCTTCGCTTGTAAGAGCCGCCAAGTCCCCTATAGTCTGATCGATTCAATAGCACGGCTCATCATACCTCGACAGAAGTTTTGGGCTCTGAAAACAGGGAAAGACACATTTACACCTATTTTTCACCGCCAGACCATCACCTTTTTAGGTCTGTCTCGGCAGAGGGGCATTACGAGAGCAAGGGTGGAGCGCTGCTGCGGAGTCACCCTTTTTACTTACCTGAATCTCACCTGGGAGGCAGAGTGTGTTGCAAGCGCTACAAAATGTTCATACTTCTTTCTCTGCACTTTGAACTTGGATAACTTGAGAACGACTCCGTTTTAAAAACCAGCGTGATGGTATCTTAAGACCACCATGCTGCCTTCTGCAATGCATTTCAAAAATGCTGCACGTGCGGGGCTGCTCAGGGTTGCATCGTCACCAAAATGCTCCCTGAGAGGTATTTAGTCCATAATCTACTGATAGCAGCCAAACATCTGACTCACGGGGCGGCGTTATCTCTATATCTACACCTTAAAAGGTACAGGTAGGCTGATCTTTGTCATCTATCTAATTTCTCAGTGCTGACTTACCACAGAGAAGCATTTTGCTTGCGTTGCCGCTGTCATTTTCTCTGCCCTCCAGATGAGCGCCTCTAGACAGGGACTTCCAGCCCCCCGGGCACCCATCGAGCCCTCACAGCCACCTGAGAACTATTCAGGGGCTTGTCCTGCAGCCTGCCCGTCACGGCCAGGGCTGCACCCGTGCTTCTGAGCCTCCTCACGGCAGTGGCCGTGGAGGAAAAGGACGTTCTGGAGGGTTTCTGCCTCACGTCTTGCAGAAGGCGATGTGCTGCTGAGGAATCACACGGGAGGTTGTGTTGTTACAGCCAGGTTGCAGCAGTCACATCAGGCAGAGCTGGGAAAGGAAGAGTGCAAGCCACAGGCAAGGAATTTATCATCTCCATTGTAACTCATCACTCATAGTTCCTCCTACGTCGGAATTGCCAGGTGATAAGTCTGCCGTAGGGTGATAAGTCTGGGCGTACCTGTGCAAGAGCATAGGGCAGGTTGAGGTCCACGAGCAGGAGGAGTCTTGAAAGGAGAAGACAGGACTGACTGGGGCAGAGGATGGCTCTGGAGAAATCCCTGGGGCAGGAGGGAAGGAGATGATCTGGACTGAAAAACTGCAGAACAAAACCTTGAGGGAGGTGGACGGTGGTATCAATGGCTGGAGAGGGAGAGTGCAGCCAGGCTCGGGCTTGAGAAAGGAGAGGGAAGAGCAGTGGCCAGCAAGGGAAAATGGGAGGAGAGAGGCTACACGGTGGGTATGGAATCGTGGGGATAGGAGAGAGAAAGAGCGTGTGGTAAGGACATGCTTACAGCAGTGGGAAGGGCGGGAGGTCTGATATTGCTGAGACAGATCCATTGCATAGAAAACTGGAGAGAATAAAGGACAATTTCCAGATAACCCCAGGTAGGACATCCAAAAGTCAGCTTGAGTGTCCAAAAATTTGAGAGAGCTGATGAACTCCCCTCACCTTGGTAGCATAAACCTGCTCCTTTGAGATGCTCCTGGCTCACATGCCTTGGTCCTCATAAGCCAAATAATTGAGTTGCACTTTCTTTCCTGCCTAGCAGCTCTGCAACCTGATAAAACCTGTTTGCTCTTCCTAGACGAATTTGTTTTACTTGTTGGAGGCCACACAGTCTGCAACTCTGGCCACGGGCATCTCAGATCCTCCTGACACCCCCTCCCTGGCTCTTGGTCGCCCCATGGGACATGCACAAACACACATCCATGAGCACACCCAAGCTGGTGGCTCAGTGAGTACCCCCTGCAGAGCTGTGCATGGCCACAAGCTGTGGGCATCTTCCCAGGGCAGGCATGGCTGCCTGCTGCTTCCAAGGGCTGGTGAGAGTTCAGCAGGGGGTAGGAAGCACAGAGATATTTCAGCACAGTTTTATTTTCTTTGTCTGTCAGTGTTGCCTCTTGAGGTGCTGGAGGAGAAAATCACATAGTTACAAGGAGGAGAGTGTTCAGCTCTCCCCAAACTTTCTTCAGGATCATAGGCTTTTGGGTTCATACTGCACTGCTGGTTCAGGAAGAGCAAGAACTGTTTCCAGCTGT
Source organism: Nipponia nippon (assembly GCF_047370975.1). Taxonomy (NCBI): domain Eukaryota; kingdom Metazoa; phylum Chordata; class Aves; order Pelecaniformes; family Threskiornithidae; genus Nipponia; species Nipponia nippon. Next base: position 51,630,270 of record NW_028262347.1, read on the forward strand.
CATTCCTGCAATGTGGTTGTAGGTAGCCAGTTAGACGGAAAGGACCAGAAATGTGAAGATCACCCGTCTTCGGTGTTTGCATTTCTCGATTACACTTAAGAAGTCTTTAAAGAGTGATGATGTTCCCTGAATACACATGTGCCAGTAAGTTAGAGGGGAATAAGCAGGGGTGACAGGCCAGGGGATGGCCTCTGCCTCCTCAGAGATGCTGAGGAGGTCACCTGGAGGAAGGAGCAGAGCTTTGGCAGAGGTCCCCAGGGGCGTGATGCCATCCCTGGGGAGAGGCAGCAGAAGCCGTTCAGCCTTTTCTGTCAGGGTGAAATCCTTGCCCCTGAATCAGGGGATGAGAGAGGATCCTCTGCAAATCTCTTCCCGCAAGCCCCCTGCCAAGGGTAGGGATGAGCCAGGATTAAGATTTTCAAGTCAGTGTGTGAAGCTAATTTTAGAAGCAAACCATGGGGGGAATACCTCATCTACCACACAGTGAGAGCCGTCTGGCTTAGACTTTTGTCATAAAAATCTCCAAAATTCAGAAGATCAGATTTACTTTTTAACTAGAAGCTTGTTCAAAGATCACCATTTTCTCTATTGGCATCCGTGTAAGCATGCAGAACTCCTGTTACAGTTTAACTGGAGGCCTTTGGGGCCGATGCAGTCCTTCAGACACTCCTGACTATTTTAAGTGGCGTCACATGTGCCACCCTCCGCCTGCCCGTGCACTCACCGCTCCTCCACGGACTGGGCACGGCCGGCTCGTTTCTGTGCAGGGAGCAGAGGTGATACCCAAATGGAGCATCGCCCTTCGGCGGGAAGATGAGAGGCCGGATCGGAGTGCTCTCCACTGAGGAGTGTAACTGCAGGGCAGCAATTCCAGCTGAACGATCACCTATGTCCTCCAGCTCTAGAGATGCTTATTTTTAGTTTGTTAGTTATTTTTCATTGAGGGGCCCTTTCAGGTGTCCTGTGGGCAGGGCTACATGTGTCTCAGACACTGCCCAGAAGCAGGCTGCTGGTGGGAGAGATGGGGGTGAAAGGATCCCCCCCTCACACTGGTGCAAAGTGTCTTGTGTTGTGCAAGAAGAGCCGCCACACTCCTGTACAGAGTCCTTCCCCATGGCAGCTACACTTTGCTCCATATCAGTTTCACTGACCTGTTTTGCCTTTTCCCAATATTTTGGGTGACCAGCATAACATATCAAGTGATATGGTAATGGCCCTTTGCTCTACCGCGTGGGAGATGGTGATGTTACTGTCTCTACGAGGGATCTACTGGATTAGCAGTTCTTTTGACTTCAGAGAAAATTTGGCTCATCCAGATCTGGTGGTTGCTGTTTTCAAGAGACGATCCACTTCTCCAGCCATGAACAGAGGTTAATGTACCACATCATACACATTTAAACATGTTAAAAGAGCCTTGTTGAAAGGAATAGAAATTTGTTTGTCTCAAGAAAAAATATGGTTTTGATTCAAAGTCCACTGAAGTCAATGGAAGTTGACATCTGATCAGAGGATTTTGGATGGGGTCTGAAGCCACCTCCCTCTTGTCTGTTTTGGTACCACATCTTTAATCCTTTCTATTAAATCCCGTTGTTAAGTCTTGCATTTTTCCATTTTTTTGCAAATCACTGAAAACCTTCCAACTGTCATCAAATGAGCAATGAAAACATTTCACTGACTCATCGTATTTTGAAACAGCTTGATTCCTAAGTTTTCTGTATGAAAATAAACCAAAGGATAATCCAGACCAGTAATTACCGAGTAAAGCTTCTTATTTCCTTGTTTAAGTTCCTGTTAAAGCTGAGTTCTGATATAAGGCATCACCCTACAGACAACTGGAGAAAATGAGGGAACCAAAGTGCCCTTACTTTTCCCTGTAGCCAGTGATCGACTTTTTGGAGCCAAGTATTTTGCATGCCAGACCAGTGTGCATACAAGAATGAGAACACTTTCATGGGATTTAGTAATTGGAAGTCAAGTCACAGAAGCATTATGGCAATGATAGCGCTGCTCTTCAGAAGTCTGTAATGAGGATGGAAAGGACCCTATTTCTGCCCACTGTGGGAAAAAATGCAAAAGGTCAGTAGGGAGCCTGAAAAAGAGAGGAAAAAGAATCCCTGAAGTTACTTACTGTGGTTCATTTTATATGGGGCAAAGCTAAGACCATCGCAGTCTTTGGGTAGACTTCTGCACATTGCACGTAATGATAAAACCCTTTATTGAGCACAGACAAACCCATTTACTATGTAGTCTGGTAAACATTTGAATCCTTATCCCTCTGGTTATAGCATCAGTCCTTTTAGTGCACAAAAGGGTCTCCCCACACCACTCAAAGGGACCCCTGCGCTCCAGCAAGGGTTCATCACCTGGTCATGAAATCAGGTATCATTTCTACTTACAGTCCTCTCTTGGGATTCATGGAAGGGACGAGAGGCTTAAGGCTCGTTCAGCTGTCCAGGAGGTCCGATAGCTGCTACACTTCTCTGACTAACAGCACCAAAATGCCTTCTCACAGGGATTTGTTTTAGGAAGGAAGGTCAGCCCCCGAGCCCAGTGCCCCAGGGGATTGCCTGGCAGCACACAGGGCTGGATCCAGGTGCCTTAGATTCTGTGCATCCACTGCTAAAAAAACCAACCCAAAACCTTATTTTCAACAATAGTTTTTAAAGGTTCTGCCTTCTTCCTGGAAGTAAAGGATGAGTTGGCGTTTTATTCTCCAAACCATAGTAGCTTGAAAACTACATCAATTATTTTTCACGTGCAGCTGGTTTTTATCCACAAGCCATAGCTCCAGGCATTTTGAGATTTTTTTTTCCTCTCTCTCTCTCCCCCTCTCTTCTTACCATCCATTTTGGACAAGCAGGAATGAAGGGGAACCAGCTCATCTGCCCATGTTCCATTTACAGGGGATTCATGAGGGAAAAAAGCAAAGCAAAAGAGAGAAAGAGATGGGGAGGACTTGCTAAAGAAAGAAAAGTGTTGGTAGGCAGTCAGCGTAATTTTTTGCAATAGGACCTGTGCTTGCTGGATTATTGCTGTCACCATTTTCTTAGCTCCCACGTAACCTCTGCCCCTCCTCCTTCCCTCTTTTCCTGGGTAATTGGTATGCAGATATCAAGACAATGATGAAATTTAAATGCCATAGAAACCCACAGCACTAATGCTTTCTATGTCAGTTCTCCGCTCCATCCTGCATGCTACAAATTATTAGGTGGATTAACCTGCCAGCTGCTTCCTGAATGCCACCTCTGCCAACTTCGTCATCTAGGCGGCAGAAAGCCTCTGAAACATTCCCGGCAGCCAGGGAAAGCAGCCGGGGCGGCGAGAGGTGGCCAGGGAGGCAAGGCAGCCGTCCATGGCCAGGCAGCGTTGGGGCTGGCAGTGGGACGAGGCCAGGCACAGCCCTCCCAGGCACTGGCTGGCTCTTGTTTCAGCCCTGATGCCCAGCCCAAAAGCTGGGAGAGGGGTGCCAGAGGGCAGCCCAGCAGCCAGCAGCGGCCGCGGGATGTAGGGCGGGAGGAGTGAGCTGGGGGGCAGAGGGAGAGGGGTTAGGCGGGGATGCCTGCTGTCACCTCTCCGCCACCCTCCGAGCTGTACAGGGAGCTGGTCTGGACACTACCTTGTGCTGGAAAGCCACCAAGTGCAGCAGGGTCAGCACATCTTTCGTCTCTGAGAAACACCTGGCTGGCCACGGCGTACTGCAGCCTGTTTCTCAATTCCTGATGGGGGAATAACGCTTAGCATTGCCTTGCCTCACTGCTGATGTAAGGTGAGCCAGACCCCCAAAGGTGGGGTTCAGGGCGACCGAGGGAGGTGTCCTCTGCCAGCTGGCGCTAAGACGTGTGTGGAGACAGAAACCACCGTGCCGTGCTCCCCTCTGTGCCTTCTCCATGGGAAGGGAGGGCAGGGCAGCTGTGGTTGCTTCTGCATCTCAACCAGAGCATCTACCAGCAGGACGTGTTTGCAGGACCTCGGGTGTATGGAGAGACAAGTGTCTGTGCCACCCACTTTGGCATCTGCTCTTTGCCTTTGGTTTAGCCCCTGAGCATCATCCTTCCATAATCCTCCTCACCCCTGGGCTGCCAAGCACATCAGGTGCCCTGGGGACTGTCATGGCATCCAGCTCTTCCATGATGCTGTTATCGATGGGAATTTGGTGCCGAAGTGCACGCACAAACCTATTGCAGCACACCTTACAGAAAGATAATTAAGGAGAGACAGCCGCAGGGACTCTGAGATGCAAACATAGAATGCATTTAGACATGGGCTTACAATGTAACTTCATAAGTCAGGAGCAGGCACTGGATGGTCAGGGCTTCCTGCAGGACAGTGACTCACGGCTGAGCCTGCCTCACCAGCGGGGCTGTTTGAGGACCACATTACATTTGAATTAAATGAATTTTAATAGCCTTCAGTTACAATCACTACTCATGTGGAGGAAGGATGGTATTAGTAGAAAGCAAGACTGGAAAAATGTGCCTCTGTCTGCCTGATCAACAGGATAAGCAATGAAAATCTTACAAACTGAGTTTAGAAAAGAAGCATTTGGCAGTGGTTTCATGGCTAACTTGGGGGGGAGGAGGGTTAGGTGGTTATAAATTACCCCCTTCAGATGTTATGGGTCAATTTAAATAATAAAATTCTATCAAACATAGCAATAAAGGCAGCATTTAGAGGAAGTAGGGTATTGTTTTGTGATCTTATTGGACTCCATTGAAAGAGAAACAGAAATGACTGTCAGACAAAATGTGGAAGAACATTGACTCAATAATTGCACTTTGATCAAATGATCCACTGGAATAGAAAGCTCCTCCCTGGGTCTAAGAGGTACCGTGAGCATTGGTCTCCTCTTGAGCGTGAGTCCCTTTGGAAAGCAATGCAAGGGCTCCTGCCCTACGGGCCCAGCAGACTTGCTGCCAGGAGCATAGTACAGCCTCCGAAGGGGAGCAGAGCCCCCCCCAGAAGCAATAGAGAGTTTGTGCTGGTGAATCAGTAGATGGAAGGAGCCATGATCCTGGGGGTAGCAGTGCAAGAGGTGGCCAGCATGGCCAAGCAGGGCAGGAACACGACCGGCTGCCCGCCGCCTTCCCCTGTGCGTAGCAGAGACGATACGAAAGTACGATAGAAATTATGTCTGTCCTGTGCTGGTGGGAAATCTCTCCTGCCAGAGAAGTGTGTTGCAGAAGGTCTGCTTTCCCTCCTCTCTTTGGAAAACAAAGTATCTGCAGCTAGAACACCAGGAAGAAGCCAGAGCCCTGGCTCAGAGGGGTACCAGCCCTGTCACAAAAAGATCCTTTCTTCTAATGATTGTGCCTATGCTGGGATGAAAGTCTGGCTTCTAAGTAGCCGTAAGCACAGTAGACTTGGCATCCTGCCACCGTTGTTGCAGTTGGCTGTTTCACGGAGGGATGCTCTGGGGATGCACCTGGCAGCTGCCTGGGAGATGCAGAGCATGGCTAGGTAAGTGGGGGTCCATGGATGTTCTGCTCTGGCTGTTCCTCAGGCCGTATTTGCAGGCACACAGCTTGGATTTCAGGTTACTCTGTTTCAGAGGAAGCCTCCAGGCCATGCTTCACAGTGTCAACCTAACAAGTGCGCACTACTCAAGTCTCCCAGTATCAGCGAGGAGCGGGCATGTGCTGGATGCAACACGGAACAGCCTAAAAACTACTCCTTTGAACATGACCCTGGCATGACAGTAAGAGCAGTTATTGCACATGAATTGCTGATTTCGGCATGCCAGAAAGAGCAGAAAGGTTTGATCGTGATTGATGGTGCCACCTTGCCACCAAGGCTTTCAGGCACACTGCAACGTCCCTATTTTCAGGCAATTGTAAAAACCAAAATGAGCACATGCAGTGTGAATACCCACAATCTGCATGTGCCCTCCTGGTGTCTCTACTGGGCCATTCAAAAACCAGGCACTGAAAGTCAAGCCGAGCACCTTGGCTTTTGTTCTTGCCCACTCCTTGCCTGCTTTGCTTTTTTACTAGTGAGAATTGTGTGATGATTTCTTTGCTTTTGAATCTCTCTTTGGGGCATCAGTTTGGTCACAAAGTCACTTTTATCAGTCCCAGTCTTGTTACCTGTGCAGTCTGGTGAGCCCCAGCATGGTGAAAGGTGCCCATTGCTAGACGGCTTCCTGCTAATGCTGCTCCTTCCCATAAGACTCTAAGAGCAAGCCCTGCATTATCCCCAGACACACAAAGTCTTAATTCATTGTTGTGTAGCTTGGTCCTTTTGTCCACTTGCCAGTGAAAGTGTCACATAGTGTTGCTAAGAGAAAGAGAATGTGGCAGCATGGATATGGTGGAGCACCAGGCACTGGATCTGCCAGTGGGCTCAGGCTATGCCTTTCGTGCTAGCAGAAGATGTGAAAAGGTGTAATTTGTCCTGCTGGCTCAACATCATCTTTTGTTCTTTTAGCTCAGGGTCCAAAATGCTGCTTTTACAGACAGCATTTATGGATTTGCAAGGTGGAGTGGGCATACTGGGAACCAGAAAAATACAGCCTGGAGATGGGCTGGAACCTCTCGGGCACAGAAGAGGATACCCAAGCAGGCACATAGGCACAGAGAAATCCTGGTGTGCTAGTCATGCCTCTTTTTAGGCTCAGGTAAGTCATGCTATGTATCTGAGAGCTAGAGCTCTTACGGCACAGGCTGGGACTGAATTTGGCTACACTTCTATTTCTCCTTATGCAAACTTATCAACATCTGTGCAGATAAATTGTAAAAAGTAATGCATGTGATAGAGTGGCATCCTTACTGCTTACTATGGTCTTTACATCTAAGGGAACTTAAGTATCCCCACCAGAAAATTAAACATCTGAGATAGTTTGTATATACTAAGGAGAGTGTGAATACTATACAGGGTAAAGAGATGACACTCTTGATCAAACCACAAGGCTGTCTTTAAAATCTTTACCTCCAGCATGTTGGAGAAATCTGTCTATCCCCATGCCCCTTTCCTTAGTATCAAAATCTCAGCTCAGATGTTGCTTTTGCTATGGGGTCTTGGCAGCCCTTCCTCCCACTCTAGACATTGTTTTGCTTTCTGCTGGATGTACACGCAGGGTGACATCATGGCTATTTCTGGTCTCTGACAATAATCTCCTCTCTTTTGATAGGCAGAGGACAAAGCCACTTCATATTTATGATTCCTTGACCCGTATGAGACTGATGTGCAGGAAAAATGTGTACAGTAAGACTCATCACATTGGGATGCAGTAGAAAGACTTGGTGCCAGAAGGAGCTCATGCTAGTCTAGGTGCACTTATTACAGTTGTACTTCACGCTACAGGTTACTGGGTGTGAGTATCACTGAGTGCTGGCATAATTTATAGTGGAAAATACACCGTACAAAGGGAATTTCTTCTGTACATCTAACACACATCTAGCAAATTATCTGGAGTACACCATGTAGTCAAATGGATTACCGTCTTATAAGCGGACATGGAAGATCACTTAGCTCTTTAAATGAAAAGAGCTCCATAAATGTGGAACGTGCTGTGTCTGTACTGTTGTGGCAGCATAATGTAGCAGAGCTATGGATTCATGTACCTCGTGCATGTGAGTCTGCATTTAGTCTAGTCACTGTTTGGCTGTTTTCAAGCTTGGATCACTAGGGAGCTTCTAAACATCATTTTTTATAGGTAGTTAAATATGACAGCCCTGCTTGTTCAATGTGTCCGTGGATGCAGGACACGTACGGAGTGGGAAGACAGCCAGGGAACCAGCCTAAGTTACACTATTCCCAGCTGTCTTATTCCAGCATATGTTAAAGATGCCAGGGGCCTCATAACTTTTGCTCTGGTTGAAAACTGAGTGATTAAGCTAAATTAGCCTGTATTAAGCTCTTGCTTACAGCTAGTTTCGGTACCTCTAAACCATGCTGCAGGCAGCAGTGAAGACATGAAATGTCAGCATGGCCAGAAAGAAGGCCAGTCTCCTCCGAGAGAGTCCTCTGGGAAATCTCCATCCTCCTCAAAGCAGCTCAGATTTCCAGGCCCTGGTGTGTGTGCCTCTGATTCCACAACATCCAGCAGGAACATGGGGATCTGGAGACATTTTGCAGTACATACCAGTAAAATGACAGATTGTTACCAGAGGACATGCTGGCCACGTGCCTTTACCCAAGAGGCTCAGGAGGAGCTCTCAGAGAAGAAAGAGAAGTTGAGCCAGCTTCACTCTGCACAGCCTTTTCTCACCCAGCATAGACCCAGGGTGGTCTGGTAAATTCACAGGAAGAACAGAGAGTATAGCTGCTAGAGGGCTGGGAGACCTTGAACACCCAGTTCATTGCAGCAAATGGGCCTTGGGCACTACTGAGAAGTCACCCGTTTTGCCTGGGTCCTACGTAAGAGCAGAAGGGACTGCCACATCTGCATGAGCCAGGTGCAATAGTTCATCTAGGTCTTTCAGCAAGGACCTGTGGACTCATATAAAGACATTTCAATAGGCCAGCCTTCTTTAAGCGATTGTTTTAAACTCTGCCTGAAATCTGCAGGGTAATTTTGATAGCTGGTGGCTATCAAAGACCACGTTTGCTGGGCAACTGGCACCTCCTTCAAGTACCACTGCCTGATGCTGTGGCTGTGCTTGGAAGGGGAGGAAAAAGCACACTAAAAGTGACAGATACCAGCCAGACACTACTTAGTTTGTATGAATGAGACCATTCATAAACAGCTTTGACACTCTTGCTCACAAGGGTATGTTAATTCAGCAGGGAACTGGGACATTTTTACAGTATTTTTGAAGAAGTAGTTTGAGTTGCTATGTATGCTTAGACTGGGACATGCCAAAAACGGGGGGTTTGCTCTCTTTTTGCTGTTGCTCTTGACTTGGTTCCCTGCTAGGTTTGCTGTTAAGCCTTAGGTGGGATTGGGATCAGCTGGCACAGCTGCCCCATTAAGGTACAATTACTTTTGATGCTTAGGGTGGGGAGATTCAACTTGTTCAATTACTGAGACTGCTGAAGGTCCTTGGCAGACATTACACTGTCAATCCTCATGGATTTCCAAGCTGTCTCAATGGCGGGCCCACTGAGGGTCAGGGGGCTTCTGTGGCACTTCAAGGCTATGGAAGCATCATTTTCAAGAAAATCAAAACCACTACCTAGGACTGAGTCAGTAGCTGTATTTCAGCTGTTTTTTCAGCTGTTTTTTCTGAACATCATTGATTTTTGGAGCACCTTTCTTCATATCCTTAGATGTTGTTACTGGCAATGGTCCCTGAAAGTTTTGCTGTTTGCCATTTTCAGCATACTGAAACACCAAGTTCCCAAAGCAGCCAAAAGAGTGAAAGATGCCCTCACCCATGAACAGTGAAGTATTGGTTTGAGTCCTGGGCAGAATTAAACCTCCTTCTCAGGAAAGCATCCTAACCAGCCAGCTATCGTAGGCTGAATTGTTCTCAGTGTTTTTTCTTGTTCGTTTAGATTTCCTTAGCAAATTTCACAGCCTGCTGCAGCAAAGAGATTGTGCATGAGAAGACGGATTTATCACCTGGTGCTTTGGGCACCACACTAGAATGAATGGCCCATGTCTACAACGATATATTTCCAAGTGCAAAGTAAATGTGTATGCAAAGAGGCACAGTGTCAGCAGAAGCAAGCAAAAGCAGCACACCCCAAAACACCCTCCAAAACCCAGAGCAGTGTGGTAGGAGATACGGGTGCAAATACCTGCAGGCAGAGAAAGGCCTTGAGCCAAGGTCTCCTGCATCCTGAAGGATGCATCCTGGATGCATTGCTATTTCAACTGGGATGACACCAGTAGCAGTCAGTGTCGATACTATTTTTGCTTGAATTTAAACTTTTGCCTTTATCACAAATGAGTAATAAAAGTTGCTGTGGATATTATGAAAAGGTTTATTCCAGCATTTCCAAATCATTATTTCTTGTTATAGCCAAATCTATGTGCTTAATACACAAATATTTTCAGCTACACCAAACTGCATCTTTTGGTGAATGAAAGTTTTGACAGGGATTTTTTTTCTCCTTGTCCTGAACTGATCAGCTGAAACACATACCATATACTGTAAGGAGAAAAAAAAAAATGGTCTGTTTGGGCTGGAAAATAAAAATAAATGAGCTTTCATTTCTATTGTGTCTTTTCTTGACCTCCTTTTCTTCTTTCCTTCCTTCCTATCAGTTCTTCTTGAGTCTTAAACTTTCTCTGCTATTCCATGTTGCAGCCTAGATCCATCCTTTACTTCCTGCCATCATGGTCTTTTCTTTAATTCCCTCCTGTTCACAAAACCAGTCCTACCCCTGTATCCTACACCTGGTGTCCATCTTCTCGTCCCTGATCTGTCATTCATACTCACCCTCTCCATCCCCATCTCTTTCTCTTCTCTCATTCCCCTTCTGCTGGCATCTTTTTTACCAAATTAGTATAAGATTGTGTGTAAGAAATTACCCCTAAAGAATATTAGACAATCAAATAATAAAGGAAATGCTCAAGCATGACAGACCATACTTTTCTGGGTCATTATAACATTCCTTACTTTGTGCTATAAAGCATGAGTCCAAAAGCCAAGTGATCTGCGGAACTAAAAAATGTGACGCAATCACTCTTTGTGCTTTCTGTCTTCATAAAATGAGTCTAGGCCTCTTGGAAAGTGTCTATTGATAGCCTTGAAACCCCTCCTTCACAGGACAAGTACAATCCCACAGTGACAAAATAACTTGTTGTGTTTAGCATCCAAAAACAATGAAGTCCTGCAACGCAGTGGCATGTTTCCACCGTTATGCCTGTAAAATCTCTGAAAGACAAACATGGGAGTAGTCTTGCTCTGCAGGAGTAGTAGTGCAGTTTGTAAACAAATTCCCTGATAATTTCCACTTATTACTCACTGGTTGGATTTGCAGAGCCTTTCTGGCACATGAGAAGGCGATTTCCTTCAAAGGCTACTAAACCAGAGGCTCTGCTCCAGGTGAGCATCAGCAGCACACCAGCACCCAGGGGCACATACGGGATCACACAAATAACCAGTCCTTCGGGCAGCTCTAAGCCACATGCATGATGGGGACATTGCAGTCCAAAGAAAAACCCTTGGATGTGCATAGGGTACATGCTGCTTTGATCTACTGATCTGTCTAGCATGATGAATTATCTGCTTATGTCCTGGATCTCTAATGCCCTGACCTCTTTAGTCCCATTCCCGGGCACCTAGCGCTCTCCATCCCCTTACAGGGAGCACAGACAGCTCACTCAGGGCAATACAGACAAGAAAGTGGCAAGATGCCTAAAAAGCAGATGACAGGACACACAGATTTGCAACACTTCTGTCTATTTGTGGCCCCAGTCCCAGTGGAAATTGCATTCCTACTCACTGAAGCACCGCTAAGCCTTTCAACCCTAGTCCTTTCGCTTGAGTTTTATGATGCCAGTGGGATTGGGCTCACTGCCCACCGAACACAGGCAATGAATTAATGTTCCTTATGCCCTAAGACCTTTTCTGTAATAGAAAAGCTCCTTAGACAGGACCTAGAGGGCTGTTCACAGCCTTGGGAACCCCACTGTTGGAAAGATGCTGACACGCTGAAGGGATTCGTACAAGAGCAGGAGGAATCAAAGGCGGAGGACAGACCTCTGATAGATGGACAGTGAACTAAGTCTGATCTGGCTGAACAACTGGAAAGAAATACTGATGGTATACCGATGGTATATGAGTATTGGTATGGTTGTTCGAGGCAGTACAGTGCAAAAGAAAATCATAATTGAATGCCAGGAAAAATGAAACGAAAGAAGAAATTAAAGAAGTTTAGGGGATTTCCAGCTCCATTAAAAAAACATAATAATGCATAATATAGGAATATCACAGCACTGAGAGAGTGAGACAGATGGGAGACTCCTTTTTCCATTTCCAGTTGCTGCATCTTTACAGACCATAAAACAGAATGAGCTGACCTGCAGAGCTAAGATTTTTAAGGGAAGCAAATAAACACATACATGGGTGCATATGAATGAACAGTCTGTAGCAATAGGCAGGATCAAAAACTTTTTTAAGACACAGAGCAGACACTAAACTCTGGGGAATATCTCTAACTATGGTCAAATCATTTCATAGTTTTCCATTCTGGGCTTACTTGGCTCTTCACCAGGTCTTGGCTGTTCTCAGAGATGGGACACTAGATGACTGAATTATGACTGAGATAATGTTCTTCCTCGGTTTAAAAACAGAAAGCACCGGAAAAGCAGAAAAGAGATAAGCAGTGCTTAAGAGGAAAATTCAGAATGATCCAGGGGTTAGTAAGGCTGGGAATATTTTTTACAGCTTTGCGATTTTGGCATCGGACAAAATTCTAAATACATTCCTGACAGATGAGATCCCCAAACATCTGGAGACATACAAGCCGATAAGAAAGCACTTATTCACATTTCATAAAGGATAAATTTAGACATTTCTAACAGCTGGAGTGACTGTGAGACTTGGGCAGAGCTGTGGATGCAAGCTGTCAGAAGTTCATCAGGGAAAGAGTCTGGCAGCCAGGCTGGAGGCCAGGGCTTTACCTTGCCATCAGCAAGGGGAGGATTTCTCAAGTGCGAGGGGGTAACGAAATTCTCCCCATGTCCCGCACGGACCCCTGCAGATCCAGGTGGTGGGAATGAGTTCCTGTAGATCCTGTAGGCCAGTGATATCCTATCCCCCCTACAGCTACCTGGCACAGAAATGTCTACAGGGTGTCTACAGACTGAAACAACAGCTCTGAACCCCATCCGCCCCGCTGCCCCCTGAAAACCTGCTGCTTTGGGGAGGGGGTTTCTAACAACCCTGGCAGGGACATGGGGTGGCCCCAGGTCCCTTTTTCGTGCTGGGGCCTGGCCACGGTCTCCAGCAGCCTTGGGTAACTGCAGCACTCACAGCACTGTGCCCTGCAAGGGACGGGACAGACGGGACAAACCTCAGACCACGAACCGGGAGGTATTTTGGCACCTTACTGCCCCTGACTAAATATGTCTGAGCTTCTGGAAACCAGGCACGAGTGGAAACACCATAGGACAAACAGCTCAGGTTTTTAATGGGTTTAAAATAGGTTTGAAATCAAAGAAGATGAGATCCAGTGATCCAATGTTGACTGACTTTCCTGAGAGGCAGCCAAGAAAAACAAGCTGTTCAGAAACCTGCCGAAGAACAAAGGAGAGAAGAAGGAGATGAAAGGGAGAATGGAAAAAAAGCATGAAGCCACCAGCTCAATACATGTATCTAGCAGAGGACTGCCATGTCAGCACTAGTGTCTAATGAGGTCAGATGAAAAAGGATTTTTTGTTCAATGAAAATATGTTGAAGTGTTTGAAATGTCTCTGATTTTAATAAGAAAATAATTTCTAACGAAAATACATCTAAACACATTTCAAGCCATGAATTCCCTTTCCAGATTGGATTGAAGCAGAACAAGTTTTGGGTTTGATATGGTTAAAGGGAATTAAAGGGGTCATTTTTCTTTTTCCTCCCATCCTCCAATGTATAAAGCGATATTGCCTTCATGTTTGCTGATGCAACTGAAGTATCTCCCTTACCCTGTAGTCTTTATTTCTCCTTTCTAGTGTAGAAAGGCCAGAGAAGAGGAAGAAGCAAAAATGAGTCACTTGTTTTTTTCTATAAGGGCTTAAATAAGAAAAGTTTCGTATTTGTCTAAACCTATGTTTTTTAAGCCATTTCACTAAAAATTCTGTTCTGAAGTGTTCCAACAGAAAGTAATACTCATCTTGATCTGCTGCTTTATTTAACATACAGCTGCTTTATTTAATATACAGCATACAACATCCCAGTTGCTGCAGCAATATATCACTAAATCTGAGCAAACTTCACTATTCTTTGAAAGGCAAGATGTGGAATGCATTATTTTTTATACGTTTTATGAACAGGAATTCAGAGACAATGAAAGTAATCAAATTATCCCAGCCTGCAAAGGAAGGCAGAGGCAGAACCAAGAACACAGGTTCAAAACAGAACCTGGAGAAAAGTCAACAGTGGCTCATTAGATTGCAGTTGTGAAGGGTTAGTCCCCAGTGTTCATCTTCAGTGCAGTGATTTACATTTTCTATCTTGGGACGATGTGGGTTTTTTTTCAGTGAGTAATTATGTGGGTTTGTCTGTGGCCTCCTACGCACAGGAGCTCTGTATTTTGTGAAAAGCAATGTCCGGTGGGATTGACACTGAACTGCCTGACAGCAGATTTTAGTGTTCAGTGAGCAGCAATGATTGCTTGTATTTTTGAAAGCAAGAATGGATATGAAACACAGTTGGGGTTTCTTTTCCCTAGTTAATTTTCAAGATTATTCTAAAAAAGAAGACTGAAGCACAGTCCCCAAAACCCAGCAACCGGTTTGCATATGTCCACATAACAACCGTAATATTCATGATGGTGCTGGGACACGTGCTGTCTTTACGGGCTCTTGGTGTAAGAATTTTAATTTATCTTAAGTTAAAAGTTTAAAGCTTGTGCTAGCTTGTTCCAAAAACCTTTTGTAATATTAAGTGAATTATGTCAAGTATTTTCTGTCAGCTATAAGATTTGTCATAAATCACAAGAAATCTTGTAATAATGTAGTTCTGAGCATTATGTCTCCAAAAAGCCCCTTTCATAATGGGAAAGACTGTCTTATGTATTTTAATGTCTTTCTTTCCTCCCTTCCCTTGGGCTGTGCTTTTTTCTTTCTTTTGTCCTTTCTGGGGAAATTAAAGCTTTCCTTTTGACTGACTGGAGAAAATCAACCATTTAGTTAAATTCTATGTTTGTATCTTCTTTATCTCCCTGTAATAGAGGCAATTTCCTTTCATCTGCACAAATATTTAGTACACTGGGCTCTACATTTACCATTTAGTTTCTCCTCAGTAATTTCCCACTTGAGATTTTTTAGCAAAGATGGGCATGAGTGAGCTTATGGAAAAGACTTCTAGACACTGGCAACATTCGGTCCAGAGCCAAACCCACCTCTTGTGAACGACCAACATCTACAAACATCCAACCCAAAATACCAGAACCAGGTAATGCTGTCTGTCAGAGCAGAATCTCCTAACATAAAGAGATCTCCTAGAAGTCACCCTCCCTCTTGTATATCCTCGGGAGGCCCAGGGCAGAAGGTGCCATCTTGTTGGCACGAGGATGCCCAGAGCAAAGCTAAGGAAGCTGAGCTGGGCCACGTGCCCATTTACAAAAGTTTATTGCCCTGGGCACTGCTCAGTGGTGAGCCAGGGCCATGCACTTTGGTCTGTAACCCTGAAGGAGGATGTGAAACAGGAGAAAGAAGATGTTGGCACTAAACAAAGCCAGTGAAGGGCTGTCTTTGAGGAGGGAACCTGTCCAGGACCAGCTGACAGGACAGACCGTGTCCCAGCTGATCCTACCACTCTGTGGTGACTCAAGGTAGGCAGCAGCTTTGGCTAAGTGGCACACAGCAGAGTTGCTGGGAGACGGCCATTTAATTGTTTCAGATCAAAATATGAAAGGAGCAGCTGCTGCAGCCTCTTTAGTTTCAAGAAAAGCCTCGCAGGAGTGGGCAAGTCTTTGGGGAATATGTCTGTGCAAGGCTTGCACGTTGAGTCCCATACTGGGGATTTTGATGTGCTTCTGCACTGGACCAAGAACCCTGTTTTGATCACATTGCTTCACCTCTTCTCCCGTATCCTTTCAAAGAGCGCTGGCCCCATCACTGGGGGATGGTAAGCTTTGAGGCTGGTCTGATCAAATGTGAGTCCCTGCTGAGAAGCAGCTGGCTCCTGCTCAAAGCCACCTCAGCGTATGAGTCTCATCTTCAAGGAGGGACAAGTGATCTTGGGTGAGGCTGTCGGGTCACCTCATGAGACAGAGCGAGATGCAGCAATGCAATGAAGCAGGAGCTGATTCTGGGGCTCTGCTCCAGAGCCTTGTTCAATGTGGACTTTAGGCCCTGAAGTACCCCTAAAATGCCATGTGGCCACTCAAAAACACTTTGAGCAGCAATTACGTGACAGGCAGGAGCCTAGTACCAGCCCTTTGCAAATTCCCTGGTCAGAGCCACTCAGGGCAGTCACGCAGCAGAGAGTGTGTTGTTTTGGGAAATGAGTCTGAAGCATTTGGAATTTTTTTTAAACATGAACTGACTATCTGGGCAAATAATGTTCCAGCTATGGGCGTCCTACAAAATGTTGGCTACCATGTTCCACTAATGAACCCTTGTGATCAGGGTGCCTGCGGGTGAGCCAGGGTGGTTTCTGATTCCCTAAGGAAACACCGGCATTTCCTAGCATGAGCAAGGTGAGTGGTGAGCAATGACTAATGAACAGCTGGTATGAATTCTTGACACTCCTGGAATCCAGAAATATGTTGATGAATTCTGGCAGAAGTCCAAATATTTGCAAAGTAATGACTAAGGTGGTAATGAACTACAGCTGACTGGCTTATGCATGCTCAGAGGCTCAGTGGTTTATTCCAGTGTATATCCAGCATCTCTGGCCCAGTTCTGGGTCACCTCTTCATGTCTGGAAGGTGTTGGGTGCCTGGGGATGCTACAAGCACCACTGCAGGATGGGAACCCACAGGAGTATCGGTGCTCAGCTCCATCTCAAGGCAACCAGGACTTCTGGCCTGTGTGAAGGCTCCAAGGCCCTTCCTATCTGCAAGGGAAGGTGCACAAGCAGCTTCACAAACACTGACCTGACCCAGGGAGAGTAGGTACCACACAGAAGGTGGCAACTAAGCATCAAATTAGGAAATGTCAGTGGCCTCACCTTGTACAAGGAGCAGTGCAGAGAAGACTGAAGTTGATGAAGGAGATGCAGAGACTGCCAGGTCAGCAGGGACTGCAAGACCTAGGATTAGATCATTTCAAACTGGGAAGAGGGTTATTCTCTGGAAATACAACCCATAGATGAACAATAGAGAAGGATGGGAAAAATCTACACTAAAGAGTGTAGATTCTATACTGTGAACATATGTACTTAGAGATGCTGATAGGCACTAGTAAATCTTGGCCTCTTCTACTGGGTTGCCTTTGAAAATGGGACCTAGGGTGACTTAGCATTTCTTCACACATTGGCTCCTGATGAGGCATATGCTAGATTTATATCAATGCCCTGCACAGATTTCAATGGGGTTTCTCTTGACGTGCACAAAGACAAATAAGACTGTCCCTCAGACAATCTTCCTGCAATACCTGGGCACGTATCTGGCTTGTCTTCCAGCCCTCCTGTGCAAGGAGATGATACATCCAATATCTGTGAAGACAGGCGCATTTCCCAGCATGGTCTGGGAATGCTGATCAAATTTCCTTGGGTAGATTCAGGCAGGCATCTCAAATTAAACTAAACTCAAACCAACAAATGGCCTCACTTTCCCTTTCCCTTTTTTTTTGAAAGGGATTTATTCTAATGATAAATGAATTTAACTGGCAGAGAAAACCACAGATGGGTGAACATGACAGATTGATGTAGCCAGATGGAATCATGTTTGTTTTAATCCACAATCAGTAGGCACAGCAGCGACAGCCTTTTCATGCTGCTTTACAGGAATCAAGTGCTCTGAAACTTGATTGGAATTATGTCATGAGAAATAAATAGCCCAGACTGAGCCAGAGATAACAGGGTGCAAGGCAATGGTGGTGCAACATTGCTTCAGGGGGAAAAATGTGTCTAGAAGTTGTTGAATGTAACAAACCCAAGGACTGAGAGGAATAAGCTGACCTGGGAGGACATTTTGGCTGTCACTGACACTCCGTCAGCCAGCAGCAAAGGTCTCCACAGCACTGGGGAGCAGCAAGAAATGCAGCCCTGGAATAGCAAAAGATATTTCTTGCAAGTGCTATTTTTCTACTGCTACAGCCACTGTCCTCCTCCTCCTCCTCCTGCCTCACCATCAGCATGAGATGCGGACCCCGCTGATGCTGCAGGGACACGAACCCCACCGTCTGTGGACCATCTCCACTGCACAGACCTGCTGGCTGGGGGCTTTCGGCTGACATTCAGGGGTTTTGCATCAGGGCAGGGTTTTGATCACATGAACCCTTTTTTTGGTTTGCTCACCACCAGATTTGGAAAGAGGAACTGATGAAGTTCTATCCTCTCTCCCCATCGGAGCCCCTGACACTTTTGTCACGAACAAGACATAGTTGTTAGCGCTTTCCAAGAAAAGCAGCAGTGTTTTGCTAAAAGTGCTGGCTGGCGGCAGGTTGGCATTGGGTTTCTTTGTTAAAAGATGACAGAGCTTACGTATTCTGGGAGAAAGAAAACTCTTATTGATATAATAATATCATGCCAGGCAGAAAGCCCTGCTTGTGTAATCCGCTTTGAGCACAATGCCGTGTTGTGGCTCGAGCATTGTTTCCAGCTGAAAAGTGGCTGTGATTTGCCTGGTCAAGGACGTTATCCTGACTGACAGGTCTACAAAAGGAGACAGCATGTGCGGTGGGCTGAGAGGCTGGGGGAGTCCACGTGAGGGGCGAGGGGGTGGAGCGGGGACCAGGGTGTGGGAGCCCTCCCACACACGCACCTCCCTCCTGTGGGTTGAAAAGGTGCTGGGGCATCCCGCGGTGCTGGGGGCATCCCACGGTGACAGGCTCCTGCTTCCCTGGCGCAGCAAGGACTCATAGCAAGGCTCATCAGATTAAGCAGTTTCTACCAAAGGGTGCATGGCCCGAGCAGGGGAGAAGGAGGAATCCACACCAGAAAAGTTAGTTACCCTCAAGCCCAACCCTCTTTAAGGGTGATAGTTTGATACCTTACCAGAAACATGATGATGTGTCTGTTTGGAAAGACTGAAGGTGGGTGGTACCTGCCCCAGCCAAGATTTTCTTCCCCTGCAGCAGTCAAGATGTTTCCATACATGCCTTGTATGGGGCTATTGCTGAAATTCTGGTATGCCAGGGAAAGAGCAAAGCTGGTTTACAACTGCAGTGGCAAACTCCCAGTACCACTAAGACCTTCTTCTTCCTTTTCTTGCTTTCCCATGAGGGCTATAGAAGGACTTGGATGCTGAAATGTCCCTTTGCTCTCAGAGCTATGATCCCTGAGAAAGGCTGGGCATTTAAAGTGTTAATCGGTCATTGACAACTGCAAAGGCACTCAGGTTTTGGATGAGTACTTTCTTACTGGGGAGAAGCAGAAATGGAAATAATGGATTAATCTTAGACTACCACATAGCAGGTGGATCTGTCATTACACTCCACTGCTAGCACAGTGTTTTGTTCCACCAGATGTCCTAGAAGTCACAGTAAATGATGGAAAACATGAGCAAAGCTGTGCTGATTATGTACATAACTAACAAAGAAGAGAGAGCTTTTTTATGTTCAAATTAAAGCATATTGATAGTTTCTGCCTACCTAGGATTATCAATTAGCTGCAAGGGGAACACTGGTATTTCTAAATCTGACAGCATTATGTAAGAAGAACAAGAAACTCTTTGCAAAAAACCTTGATTTTCAAAAAAATTACTTTTGATGTTTACTGGCTATTGAAAAGCCAAACTGGTTGACACTCTCAAAAGGTGTGATGAATGTGACAGTTTCTTAACAAAGAGTTAAAAGATAGTACCATGCTGTAGGCAGGAGTCTGCCTTTGGTTTCGATCTGTAAATTGTCCCTTTACCTTCTATCTCTTTTTGACTTTGGTACAATTCAGGTGAAATCAGAAGCACATCATGACTTCAAGAAGTTGATCCTGACTTGCTTTGGAGAAGACATCGATTCTGTGGCAAAGATAACGAACCTTGTGGGCATTTCTGTCACCTGATGGGCTGAGCTTTGTGTTTGCAACACAGCTAAGGAGTTACAGAGCTGTTAAAGCTTTGTAGCAGAAAATCTGCTGCAAAGTTTTTCATGTATATGTGCTAACCTTTCTCCAATTGTAGAGCATTTGTCATTAGCAAAATAGTGTCTTCTACATAAAGTGGTTTATTACAACCACTTGTGTTGTAATGACCATCCCTAAGCTGTTTGCAAAACCTTCTTTAGGGCTAAACTCAGCTATCAGCTGAGAAGTGATAAATCTGATTCATACTGAAGTCTTACACAGGCCGTTCGTGGCTCTCATGCTAGCCACTTAAACAGAGGCTGAGTTTCACTCAAACATGAGAAGTGTACAACAGCAGCATGGCCAGATGAGAGTAGGGATCAGACGGATAAGTAGGATGAAGAATACAGGAAAGAAGAGAATCATTCTCCTCTTTGGAGCTTGACACCTCAATCAACATCATTCCTCTAGCAAAAAATATTGCAGTATTTGACTGATGATAAATGAGCATCTGCACCAGCCCAGCCTGAACCATCAACATTTTCATTATGTATTCAGGGGATGGTACTGTGCAGATGGCCAGCACATGTTCTACAGCATCAAAGTCCTCCTCTGTCCTCTGGATAGGAATTTTGGGATTTAAATGCCAAGTAGCCCTGTGCTTGTCTTCAAAATCAGGCTGGCTTTCCCTCTCCACATGGAAAAATTAGTGTGAAGTACTATGCATGTAATTAAACCAAACCCTGCTCCAGACATTCAAAACTGACGTGCTAAGCATGGCCGGGACAGTAGTTGATTACTGAGAGAAGCGCATCACCTGCAATCTCTGAGACCAGTCCTAGCTAAGGCAGACAATTTTTTGACAACTTTCCATCCAGTACTGACCAGGCCCGAACATGCTTAATTAGTGAGATCTGATGAGTGCAAAGCCTGAGGTTGTATTAGTCTTGCTTCTAAATTTGGACACATGCTTTGAACTAGTAATACAGGAGTTAAAAGCATCATGTAAATGGGATTAGACTTGGCTCGCAAAACCTTGGCTTCTTCCTTGTTTGAGGGAATACGAGACAGTAAGAAAACACACAGTAGAGCAGATGCTTCATATAAAAATGGCTAGTAACTCTAAAAACACACCTTTCAACGTTTACCTCTGAGCATGTAAGAACATGGTATGCCTGGGGTCCCACGATGGGCGTCAGCACTTGCAGGTGGGCTGATGTGCCTGGGAGGGCACTCGGCTGCAGCAGGGAGGGAGTCCGCCTGCGGCCCCCGCTGAGCACAGGCCTGGCCGTCCCGTTCAGAAATATGGGCCCGTGGGATGGTGTTGCACATTTGCAGTGACTGGAGCAGCCAGTGCTATGGAGCAGCCTGGGAAGGTGCAGCATGGTCCAACCTCCCTGTTGAAAGGGAGGTCAGGAAATCCAGGTCCCATACAGATAGCTGGCAAAATCCACCTGAGCAACACTTCCAGGTGGAAAACAAAGGACATGTTCAGGAAAAAACCTTGTGACTTTTACCCCGTGGCTGCGACACAGAACTCTAGCTGTTCCCTGGATCGAGATCTTCTGTTGCTGGACCTCAGAGATCATGGACCAGGCAACCACGGGGCTCGGAGCAGCACTGCCTCTGACCAGGGTACAGACACGATGCAGGGAGCACTGTTGGAAATAAAATACAGGAGCCTTCAACTCAGTGGTGTGGTGCAGGCATTGATCCAGGGATTTGCCGACTCAGCAGGAGTGCACAAAGAATGCATGGAGCTTGATAAGTCTGAAAATATGTCAGACAGCACTCAAACTCATGCACTGATGGATGTACACAGCTTACCATGTTTTATATATCTCAAGTATAGTTTCATGAGAGAAATTCAAGCTTTCAGGAGGGCAGTAGCTTTCCAGGAGATTGTCTTCATATGTGTGAATTCAGCCTAGCACATGAGAATCCAGATTCTGATCTGATCTCTTGATACTTCCCTATATAAATACTAAATGATAATTTATCATGTTTTCTGAATATAATCATAGATGCCCCCCAGTTTTGCGACGCTGGATGACATGGGTGCTTTTAGAAATGTATGTTCATAGTGCTCTTGTCCAGTCTCCAGCATCAATCTCCCTGAGTAGGGCTCTCCCGAGCTAGCCAGAATCCCTTCATTTGCATTTCTGTTTAAGAGAGAGTTAAATCCCCTTTATGTGCTTTTTTTTTCCTCTTTTCTTTGTCTCATTTATCTGCAGCTGTTTCGGGTCTGGAGTAGAGTACTTAGAAGAAATCTCACAGCTGATGAAGAAAAGACAGTATTTAATTTAGTTACTTTCAAGTAATCCAGTCAAGCCATTCAGACATTTGTTGCCAAACAAGATCATCAAGGCTAAGAGGCTTGTATATACTATTCCTATTGTTCTGGTGAGTATTGCCTTGTACTCAGAGCAGTCTGTAAACTATTTCTTTCTATACAATGAGAAGGAATTTTACACATGTAAAGAATTCTCCATGCTTCAGATGTGATTTAACAGTACTTGCCTTCAGAGAGCTTGACGGAGAAATATCTGAGGTATCTAAAATATTATAAGAGAGGTAAGAAATGGCACCAAGAACTTAGGGCTGGCCACTCTTCTGGACTCATTCAGCCTGCTGCAGTGAAAGAAGTGCTTTGACTTCGGGAAAGAGTGTTTAATGGGCTTGGAAGGAAGTGTACAAAAGCCAAAAACATCTCCTGGAGAGTTTGAAAAACATCCTCTTTTTTTCTTTACATGTTTGTTTTCCCATTGAAAAGTAGTTTCAGTGGAACATATCAAAATGGCTTGCTGTGAAGGCTTTCCAAACATTATTAAAATACATTTTATATACAGCCTCCATATCATAAAGTGGGAAGACTCATCTCCTGAAACCATTTTTTCCTTGTCTTATATACTTCCATATGAACACACATGCAGAAAGTGGAGCTGTTCACGCACTAGGAAAAGTAACATCAGCTCCTTCCTTTGCCCCAAGGAATATTAGATGAGCTGCTGTTTGTTGCATTCACAGAGGTGGTGGCCCTTAGCATCAGTCTCCTCTAAAGGATCCTCCTCCTCTGTGGATTCCTGCTGACTCGCTTTCCTCCGGACTCCTGCATTTCACCAGGCACTTTCGTCTTCAAACATTGGACTCCACCTCACTTGCAAATCTGTGGTCTGGATCACGGTGAGGAGAATATTGATGCAGATATTTTATTTGAGATTTCAAGATCCGTGTATCACTGGCGGGCTGCAACCAACGCAGCTTTGTTAGTGGCTCTGAGATGCAACACTAAAATCTTTGCTCCTTTGGGCTATGTCTCTTTTGGCCCAGTCAAGTTTTGTATTTCCTTTTTTCTCAGTCTTTTTGAGCCCATTTCAAATTCAGTGCTGAAAATGAACTTGGAAGCCAAGCGTCTTTTTTCTAGTTATGGCTGTACTGTTTGAAGATGTGGCACCTTCAGCTGGAGTCCATCCCTGTGCAAGTGCAGCAACCACTTCAAACAACAGCCTTTAGCAAGAGTGCAACCACTTCCAAAATTGAAGGCAATTCAAAAATACAGAGTCGTCTCCAGGAAGATCAGTATTTTCCATCCTAGAAGAAATTTCCACACCCAAGGAGATCATTATTTACAAACCACTTAAAGACAAATAAATCCAACAGAATGTGCATTTTCACAGTCATGCAATGTGATTTTTCTTTTTACTGCATGAGTAAGTTTTTAGTACTTGAGGAAAGCTTCTTTGGTATTAGTTTGGTAAGCCAGAGTTCCTTGGAAATAGATAATAAAGCTTGTTCTCTGCTTTGTACTGTGTGCTTAAAGGCAATTCAGGAATATGAATCTGCTCCAGAAAACTGGACGCTGGTGTCATTGGTGAATCCCCCGGAGGAAGGTTTCCAGAGGAAAGCCTCTCAGCTGTATGTGGCTGCCTCCCTCCCAAGACCAGTTTTACTGTGTTCAAAACCCCAGCTGCACTCCTGCCTACACTGCTGATCATAATTCCTTCTTCGCAAAGTTAGAGTTTCTCCCTCTAGCAACTGAGCCTTCCTGGTGGGAAGGACAAGATACTTCTGTGGTTTATCCCAACAGCAGACTCTGACTTTCCCTGCCTTTGACAAAGCACACATCCACAGCCGTTTCTTTGCTCTCCTGTTTGAGTCTCCCATGAAGGACTCCATCTAGGGGTTTTCTTCACATCTTTCTCAAGACAGCCTGGGAACAACACGTGCCTTGTTTACTTAGCAGTATCTCACCACAGCCTTAGACCATGTCAGCCAGCCTTTTCATTTGGATTAATTTAGTTTCTTTTTCTCGCTTTTCACCTTTTTCCATCAATAGCTATGTTTTAGGCCAGGGGGACAGTACTAGCTCTCACCTGCCAGCTGGTGACTTCACCTTGACGTGGGCCTCTATTTTTACAAGAGGTCAGTTCCTCTGGCTCTCTGGACAGATTGCATGTGTTGTGAGGAACAATGTAAAATCTAGATCAATATATTTGGCTTCCTTTTCAACAGTTACGGTTCCCAAAGCTGAATGACTATGTATCAGTTCTGCCTGATCATTTTAATCTCCGCATTTGTCTTTGAGCAATTTTTCTGCCTGCAGCACATCCAAATTTAACATTTTCTACTAATGCCATTGACATGCTCCTCCCTTTCCAGTTCATTAATAAAGCTGTTAAAAACCTTTCGTTGGCCTTCTGGCCTTCAATATGATTTACCATGTGTTGTTTCTTCCAAGACTAAGGGGGACTATTAGAGGGTCTGGAACATCTCCAGTGTGCCTGGAATATCTCTGTATCTCCATAGTTTAAGTCCTGCCTACGAGGCAGGCTGCTTAGAAGACAGAAACAATAAAATAACACAGTTTTCGACCACTGCATGTGGATTCATCCCTTCCCATTTCCCTCTCTTCTGAAACAGAAGTTGTTTCTTTGTGATTTTACATCCCCCCCAAAACTTTAGCCATTGCCGTGAGCCTTCCCTGGCTACAATGCTTGAGTACTTTGAGAGCTGTGGCTCAGAAAGTCTTCATTCTTATTTCCACAGCAGCTGAGCTGTGGGAACAGCATGCTGTGATGATTCTTTTTATTTATTTACTCATTTATGGTCTGAATGAGGTTTTACTTTCTTTGCTGTCAAATTGGGTCTTGCTGGCATTTGCTTTAGAGCGACTGTTGCCATTCCTGGTAGATGGCATTTCTCTGCAGTAGTGCTGAAAATTACTCCTCTTAGTGAAGCTGTTTCTTGTTTCTGCACTAAAATTTGTAGAAAACTCATTAAATTTTCACTGTCTACCAGTATGCAGCCAGACAAAGACCTTATAAATCAACTGCTTTGCTCTTTCTGAGTCTAATGATTAAACTTGAAAACATCAGTTAGAGGACATGAAGTCCAGGGTTTCGGTTTGCATAGAAAATTGCCTCTGATATCATACAAGATATACGTAGCAAAGGTGAAATATGTGACCTCCTTTAAGATTCCCCATATCTCGCTCCCATCCCATTAGAAGCAAGAGCATCTCTTGCCTGTAGTGACCAATCTACTCCACACTACTCTTGTTGGGTGCTTTGAGTGAAGATCTCTCCTTTGCAAGCATCACTTTCCAAGCTGGAGGTAAGGTAACAACATTCCATGAGAGACAGAAAAAAAATGGCTCTTCATAGACAGCCCTCCACATCCCCTCCTGATGCTGAACCAGCCTGAGGAACTTCTAGTTGGTGGTTTTCATAGACCAGGTACACCCCAAGAGCATTTCTGCCAGACTCAGAAGTGCCCTGTCTACCGCTCCAGCGACACAGGGGAGTGGGCAGGATCTCAGGCGTAGTTCTCAACTGGGCCAAAAAATCACAGGGTAGTTCAGTGCACCTGGATTTTGGAAGACAAAATGCAGACAACAGTGAAAAGCAATATTTGATAGAGTCTACCCAGTTCTTTTCTTGATTTCCTTTTGCAGACCGATACCTTGATCATGATGCCCTGGTGAAGCCAAAGGAGGAAGAGAGACAGCACTACAGAAATCGGACCCAGGACCTCAGAACTGCACTGCTGCCTCAAGGGCGGACGATGCCTGTGTGTGCCTAAACCCAGGGCAGCCTCCCATCTCTCTGAGCAGCTGTGGTTTCATTGTAGTATCATACGACCCCCTGCTGGCCTCGTTTTTCTCCTCAGCACTTGCACTGCCAATTTTTCTGTTTTTTCCTCGCTTGGCATTCTTCACGGAGCCACCCTCCGCAGGTCCTCCTTTCTGAGGACAAAAGTAACTTTTTTGGGAAAGGATGGCTCCGAAAGGGTCCGACTGGTGTTGCCCGGCATCGTCCTGCTCCCTCTGCGGCGGTGGTGGTGATCCCTGGCAGGAACCGACCGTATCTCAGGCTAATGAGTTGTCAGAAACCCATCCCCATCCCTCGCCTCCCGGGCAGGTTATTATTATGAGGGCTGTCAGTAGCGGGTGAGGATGGGGCAAGCAATCCATTCCTGCAGCCAGCGGGGAGCTGCGAATCTGTTCACAGGGGATCAGCGGGGTGCTGTGGGAACCGGCCTGCCCTGCAAGCGTCCACCAAGGGCTACCATTCAAGAGAGCGCTGTGGGTTCATGGCGAGCGCAGCGAGTTTGCCTCTAATGTATGCCCTAATGAGTCAGCGGAGGGTGTTCTGCCTGCCTGAATGTCTTTAGTGTGGCAAAGCGGAGTGGACATTCCCATACAATAGTGGGCTTAAATTCAGCTTCTCACCGACGCCTGATTCATGGGCGGAACGGCTTTTGTAATACCTATAGAAGAGAAGTACAGTAGGTCATTTCACCAACTAATTGGAGTTGACAATCCCATATCTATCCATATCTCAGAGCCATTTGCACACATTTGGAAAGGAAGGCATTTTGTCTTCCCTCTTGTGGTCAGCCACTGAGGAGGGAAAAATACGTGTGTGGGTTTGCGCTTTAGACAGTCACAGCTTTGCAGCAAAAACTAACATATCCTGACAATGCCTTTTTCACTTCCTGAATGGCAGGTAGAGCATTAAAGGTTATCTTTCTTACCTCCATTCTCCACCTTTTAAATGATGCTTCCTTTCCCCCACCCATGATTTGATATCTCTGCAGGGTACCCTCTTCATGTTTGTCGGGTGCCCCACACAGCAGAGCCTCAATCTTGCATAGGTCTTCCAGGTGCCATCATAACATCAATAAAATAATGCGATGATGGTCAGAATAATAAAAAATGTCCCTGCTTTGCAAACGGGAGTTTCACAACTTGCTGAAGGCCACTTGCTGGACCAGTAGTTGGGGTAAGACCGGTCCCCGACCCCATGCCTATAATGACAGAATACATCAAAGCTGCCACATGCTTTAGTCTTTTGGGGCATAGCATGAACTTCTGCTATTATCAACACTTTATCCACTGGTCAGTTCAGATACAGCAGCTGCCTGGAGTATATACCCAGACAGTATTAATTCTTCCATTTTAATCAGGCACATAACACCTGAAAAAGAAAACTTCCCAAATGCTCTGTGGAAGCCAAACGGGCAATTTGGAGTGCTGTGCCAGTTAAAACTGGACCTTCTCCTTTCTTCAGTAAACCATTTTGTCCTCAAAAATGTCAGCCACAGAACTAAGTCCTGCCCCAACCTATGGCAGTCTTTGGGAAGAACTGACTGTGGTTTGAGCTAGCTTGGGAGATTTGAGGTGGGTTTTGTTTGTTTGCTTGTTTGTTTGTTTGTTTGTTTACTAAAAACTGGGTTTTGTCCATTTGTCATGCTAAAACCTCCAGGCTTTCTCAGTGCAACCCTCAACTCCATTAGCAGTCTATGATGAAATCATATAACCAAATTAATGGCTTCTTCTATTCACTAAATGTTTATTCCTCATGGGATCGGAAACGTAGACCCTGATAAAATTGCCTGGTTGGTACTTCATGCTGGGACTGAAGGGGACTGTAACACCATGTGGATGGAGACAAATAAACTTTATGCATCGACCCTCTCAACCCAGAGACAATTTAGTTGTTCTTGATTTGACATGGAAGTTTTCTAAGACGCTCTAGAGCTAGGAAGCAGTATAAAGCCGCACAACAGATATAGAACAAAGGTAAGATAAATTGCCACGATTTAAAAAAACACATGTTCATTAAGGACATTACTTTGTTTAGGATGAAAAACTTTATGATGTTTTTGCTCTTAAAAAAAATGATCTGCTGGAAGTGTGGGAAATATGGTTTAAAAACCCAGTAAATGGAGCACACGTCAGGAAAGACAGCTCAATTTCGTTACGGTGGTGTGATCACAAAAACACTTTCTACCATGCAACTTTTAATTAGTCTCGCAAAAAATTATTCTGCTTCACTTATACAGAGTACAGTAAAGGGCTACATAAATGCATAAGGAATGAAATAAAATATGCTTTGTTCAAATGTGGTGACCTTTGGGAGACAAAGATGATGAGAGAATGAAGTTTCTTTCTGTTTCCCCTTGTATTTGTCATGCGGCAAGTCAATGTTCCCTCATGAAATACAGTAATTATGATAAAAAATAAACTGAAGTGAACTTCTTCACTTCACACTTCAACAATCTTCCAGCCATACAGATGCATTCATGCATGTATGGCTGTCATTTCCAATCCAGACAATTTTTGATAAGCTTTAGCTATTCTGAGGTGCTGCCAGTTTGAGTGACAACCTTGATACCTGCAACTAAATGGTTAATCTGTTCACCATTGTGAATGTAATCAGTGCCCTCAGAGACAGCAAAATCCCACATTTTTCTGATGTCTGAAATAAAATGGTTGTTAGTAAATAATATAGAGTATATATACATATGTAGCACAGAAATATAGATTAATATGCATGGTATTGTCTGCACTGTTTTGTGGTATCACGTATATGTATAATACATGTATGAACATTAAACCAGAGAAAATGGAAAGTAAAACATATTTAAAAATGATATTAAATGGATTTGCCTTTGCTATAAATAAAAAAAAAAAAAAGTGATGCTTTTCACTACAACAACATTTCAGATGTACAACTCAAGCCTGAGTCATGTGCGCTCTATGAATTTTTGGTATAATTTAGCATCCAGTTCCCATGGAACTCAGGGGCATTCTGCCCTTGACAGCGCAGTCATTACTTCCATCCTGCTGCTATTTAAACACACTTGGAGATGATGTGTACTTCCAAATGTGAATAACGCAAAACCAGTGAAGGCAAAGGTTATGTAGGCAAAGGGTATTAAATTTCCCTCATTTGCTAAAGACATTACAGCTCTGATCAATGTGCTTAGCTTGCACCTTTTAGCCCATTATCTGAGGCTGGAGTCAACTTGGCAACATCAGAAAGGTTGTATTTTTCATTTGTGTAAGCTATTATATACTCATATATTTGCTCAGCATTAGAAACACTGGTCTGCAGTATTTTCCATCTATACTTAATTTACTGATGTTGACTATTCAGGGGGAAAAAAAAAATCAGTTTCATGCAGATGAACTTTTTATTTTCAGAATAAACTCCCTGAAATTCTGCCAAGCTTAGCACTGCAATTAATGGATCCATAAAGAAAACCTGTTGTATGAATAGTGTATTAGAGGAATAGAGATCAGTCACATATAACCTCAAAGAAACCTCATAAAATACAAGTTCTTAAGTCTGGTAAGTGTTGCTCCCCAAACACCACAAAAAGTAGAGCCGTATTATAAAGGTCATTGTCAACATGGCCTGTGGGAAAGTCCCTCCGCAGACCTAAATTCAGCTAATTATTAAATGGTGAACAAGTATCATGGCAGCCACGTTTCCAGCCACTCTTATCTTCTGGATGGGTAAAGTGTCTGCTGGGGTCTTCTGGTGGGAGCTGGTGTCCCAACGCTGGGACAGAAGCACTGTCACCTGCCGCCGCGACCATGCTTCTCCTCGGACAGCCCCGTTCACAGGGGCACGGGAATTGCCATCCACTTGACTCTCTCGTGAATTATCTTATCAACTACTTAATTTAAAGTCATACCTCCATTAAAATTCTTGGGGTCTCAACATGATAGTACTACGAATTAAACTTAAACAAGACTGTTTAGCTGTGGATTTGATGTCTCTTGTTAAATAAATCTTTAATTGTATCACTTAATCCTCTAGATCTCCTTTCCCAGAGATAAAAAAATGATAAGAGCTTCTTCTTGAGCATTTAAAGCAAGAACCCACAAAACCACAGACGAGCTGAAGTGTTTTATGTCCCACTCACAGAAGCATGTAAATCCATAAAGTGTCACAGGTATGAACTAGCCCTTTTCCCCTTCTAATTACGTATCTTTTACAATCTGTCAAAACAAGTAGTCACTTGCCTTACATGAAGCATCATATGAAAGGAACATCAATATCAGTCCATTGCAACCTACAACTGATCAAACAACCTTAAGGATCATTTTAGAAATACAACATTTGCCAGAAAATACTCAATATTGTGCATGGATATGCTAAATCTTTATTTATTGTGTAGCAAAAAAAAAAAAGGTATAATAGTTTCATATATAAGCTAGTGTTTATTATATAAAATCCATATTAAAAGCATCTGTTTATTAAGTGAAGTTGGCAATGCTATTATTAAGGTTTCACTGTTTTCCATTCTAAGCTTCTCTTTCTTAGCGGCTTATGACTTTGGCAGCCTTTAACTGTTTGTATAAACATTTACAGGAGGCAGATCTCTAGAAAGGTTTTCCTGGAAGCAGGAAATATCTGCACTAAGCTGATATTTTTCAAGAAAATTTCAGCCAAGAAGGTGATTTCCAAGAATGGTGCTTGGGAAAAAAATAGGTTCCTTTTCCCTTATTTAAAAAAAAAATAACATGTTTCTTCTGGAAAACGATAATGAGCTTTGGGGCAAAGACCTGAGTGTCACAATAAATGGTCTTTGTTATGGGTACACCTTTTGCTATGCTTGTGAAATGTGGCCACAGTCTAACCCTTGAACATACCCTAATCCTCAAAATTATCGCAGTTTGCACATGCTGGTTGGAGCGAGCTGGCTCAGACACCAGAATATGTTTGTTGCCAGAGAAGCAGGCTTCTTTCAATTGTTTTTATTATCCAAACTAGCTTAAGTATCTCTATCCTGCGTTGCAGTAAACAATATGGTCAGGGCCTGATCTTCCCTTCACTCGCCTGGTCAACACCTACCCTTGCAAGTGTGTTTGTCACTGCATTCCTGGGCAAAGGAGTGGATCCTCTACGGATCATCTCTGGGTCCTATTAGAAGAACACCCTCCGATTACCTGCTTGGCCCTTCCCATTACCTGTGGTGTAAATTGCCACAGAGGAGACACTGCTCTGGAGAAGGAAGGCACCAAATGGATGTAAATGCCTCTAAGACCATGCTACACTGCTGGGGCCACCCATGGTAAGTGTAGACAGCAAGAGTGGCTGCTATAAAGAGTGTAAAGAACAGAAAAGGACCCAAAGGGAGCGGTGTGGCAGTGGGGCCAGGTTACCTGGGGCACGCAAGATGCATCGGGAATTGTCAGTGCACCATTGGGAGCACTGAAATTGCTCGTTGTGGCTCTCCAGGCTCTTGGCGCCCAAGTGGGGAGGCCCAGGGCACATCAGCTGCCTCCTCAGAAACACCCATGGGGCAAAGAGAGAGGCCAGCTCCCATCCTCTGTGCGCTTTGGAAAAAAAAGTAACAGTTGTATAAGCGATCTAAAAGAGTACTCAGCAAAGCGAAGGCAGGCATAGCAAACTAAATAGCAAACTAAAGCTTTACAGAAAGCACTTGTGACAAGGGAACACCAGCACATCAACGGCCTCCTGGCTAGAAATGAAGCAGGTAGAGCTGCTCTCAGCAAGCATCGTTGCCGTTGACGCAATGCAGTGGACTCTTGGCTGGCCAAAACTCCAACTTACTAAACTCTTAAAGCATTTTGAAGAAAGGCATTTCTGCGGTGGCACACTGAACCCAGCACATACAGCCGGGCACTGCCCCAAGAAATATGAAAGTCGGGGCACTGGTAATTTGGGAACGCTTGGCATAAAACCAGCAAAAACAGCTACAGCCATGCTCTCTCTCCTGGATTTGTTTCAGATGAGGCATGTTGAACCATGGGATTTCGTGTTACCTTTGCCTTGAGCACACTGCAAAGTCTCCTGTGCCGTCTGCCTTGTGCGTCCGGTCCTAATTCACTGACCATCCCCAGAGTTCATTCCTGGTCCCTGTAACCCTTCCTATCTCGGGTAGGCTAAGCCTATGGGGTTTCTGGGGTCTGAGAAAAGCTTTCCCACCTACGCAGGCTTGGACTCCTGCCTGTTTCAGGCAGGCTGACCAGAAACTGGCTGCATGAAAGCTTCTCCTCCAGTCTGCTCCATGGGGAAGGTTTGTACACATACGTTTGACTTTACAGAAGACTTTTGCCACATCGCAGCCCTGGAGAGGCCCTCACAAAAGGACCACCAGTTTAGCGGAGAGGCAGAAGTCACTGGTCTCAGATGCAGGGCAGTGATTGCTGTCTCCCAGCTGAGATGTGGGCCCTGGGCTCAGGTTCAAGTCAAACACGAAATGCAGACATTGTCTCTGGAACATTTTCAGAGTACAGGGGGTTGGGGATTTTTTCTGTTTGCAGCCCCTTCCTGGAAATGAGACTTTCCGGCCCAGCCACCCCAGGATCAGCTCTGGCTCCCCTGGGAGAGGTGCACACGGCAAATAGCCCAGCAGACTTTGCAGAGGCTCCAACCCCAAACCACTCTTCCCTTTGGCTATCACAAAACCAGACGTATCTGGCCAAATTAATAAATAAAACCACAGCACATTCAGAGCCTCACGGTGTAATGGAAGGAGTTCAGGACATATTTGTCCCTACAGCTGCCAGTCAGCCTTGATGACTCACTGGTTTCCCTGGGGCCTGGGCTCCTATTTCTCTGCCTCATCGCTCCAGAATATTGCCTGGGCTCAGACAGAGTTTTCTAAGAAGGTCAGGAATCCTGGATTTAGCTCTTTCTTGTAACCCAGCAGCATTTCTCTCTCTTACTTTCTCCTCTACAGCTAGTTTCCTTCTGCTCTTTCTCTGAAACGGTGAGGGAACCTCTTGTACAACAGCTAGTCTCTCTTGACCAGCGATCCCCTGGTGACCCATGTACCCTTCCAACTGCCCTAAACACTCCTTCTCCTTCTCTCCCCTCACAAGATCCCCTGTTAAAAATTACTTTCCTCTGTTTGCCAAGGTAACCGTTTGTCCAAGGGGGTTTCAGCATGAATAAAGGACTATCAAGGTCTGTGGTTAGGTTTGTACCACCACCACTGGAATTTCAGCCATGGCTGGAAGCAGAAGGACAAGAGAAGAAGCAGACGAGCTCCTCTGTTAAAATACAGCTTGCCACCTAACACGGAGAGCCTCCAGCACCAACCAGACTTTCTGAGCTCTGCTCAGATTTCTCAAAACACCAACTCTTGAACCACTTCTGTGATTTGGAGCCAGCTATTAGTTTCCATTAAGATGTTTGTGCGAAAGCACAGTTTCCAAATTCCTTCTGCACAATGCTTGATCCCCCCCTTTTTGACACACACAAGAATGCCATTTTGTTATTTATACAGATCACTTTGTTTTCCTCAGCACATAATTTCAATTCCAATTCATTAATGTCAAAGCATAAAAGAAACAACAGCACATAAAGCAACAAAAGTTTGCCAAAACCAGAAGATAACAGCTGATAATTAAGGAAGTCCCATTATTTCTTGGCAAAGGAGCCTGTGTTTTCAAAGACACATTCTTAAAGGGCTTCCCATTAGTGTATGCATAATTTGCATGAATACTATTTGCACAAACAAATAAAGGTTTTCAATACGCATAAAAGGAGGCTTTAACGTTCCTGTAATTTCTGTACAACAATGATCCCATGCCCCTTCTCGCTGGCACGGCCCAGCCTGGTGACAGGTTCACAGCAGAGCCACTCCGGCAAACCTCCTTGGGAGGGGGCGGGGGGAAAAAATTTTTGTGACGCCATCAAGACCTGGGCTTTTGTTAGCATATACCTTCCACCCCCCAAATCTCATTTCATACTGACGTCACTCTGCGGGCAAAAGGCTTTGCGTTGATCTGAAACTGCACATAAATCCTCCACTCGAGAAGAAACACCGTGTTCCCTTCTTTCTGGGCTCACCCCCGCCTCCTGCACTGGGAGTCCTTCACAGCACGATCTCGGCTCGTTGGGCAAGTCCACCCCAAACAGGCTTTTGCATCTCGCTTGTGTTTCCTCACGTCGGTACGCCAGCCACTGCCGGGCATGCAGGGCTGAAGGCAAGTCTCTCTTGGATTTTACGGTTCCCCTGTGCCCTTCCTGTCAGCTGGCTCCAAGTGTTGTTCAGCAAGACCAAACATCTATTCGAGGCTACAGTCTTGCACCAAAATGTGAATGTGGCAGCGTGCGGAAAGGGGCATGTTAGCTGGATCAAACCTGAAACAGGTTAACCAGTTCTGTGGCTCCTGGCACTTGGATTCTGTATACCCACCTCGGCAGCACAGCTCGGCTTTGGTTCAGTTGATGACCCTAGGATGCCAGAGAAAAATTAAAGCCCTCTGTTCTTCTGGAGCCTGATGTCACTACCTACTGGATCATAAAATCATAGAATCATAGAAGCATTTCGATTGGAAAAGACCCTTAAGATCATTGAGTCCAACCGTTAACCTAACACTGCCAAGTTCACCACTAAACCATGTCCCTAAGCGTCATGTCTACACGTCTTCTGAATACCTTCTGGGATCCCAGTGCTCATCCATGGTGAAGGTCTGTGGTGGATGGTTATTTCCTCGTTCATGGAGATTTGATCAAAGATGGTGTTATTAAAATGACAAATGGTCAACAGAGAGAGGAAAGATGTTTTATTGGTTGAGATCTCTGTGAAAATACTGCTTGAAGAGAAATAGTTTTATTCTGGCAAGCCCCAGAAGGTCAGGATTATATCTCATGTGAGGGCTGTCAACAATCCACACATACTGCCACAGCAGTCACCAAGAGCTGATAACTGACAGATTGTTTGCACATACAAAAAATTTGTATTTCTTATTGAAAAGGATTTTTAGACAACATTTCATCAGATACTTTCTACAGAAAACTTGTGAGAAAGAGCAAATTTTCCATTACAGTATGATTTATAATGGCAATCCTGAAGGAAAAATAAATCTATTTCATGGCAAGATTTGGCCTGAGTCCTAGATCCTCTTCACATTTTAGCAGTATTGCTACAGCAGCAAGACTCTCCAAGGGTGCACACAGCCTCAAAATCCTCCTAGGTCCGTGAGAGTTGTAACCACTGCATCCCCTAGTAGTTAGAGTAGAGAGCTTGTCAGAAATCAACTCCTGGTCTGCACAAGGCTACTTAATAACTGCCTAGCTTAGACCACGGTATCTCATCACCTAATATTTTCAAGAACCAGACACTGTGGTCCAGGAGTCTGGCAAGGGCGAAGAAGGAGGGTGGTACATCTTCACCTGGGACAGGTTCGTATGGGGAGAGCAGCAGGTTCTTACAGGGCTTTGTCAATTACGAACTCAACAGAACCAGAAGCTGAGGTTCCTCCACCGCGTAGCAGGGCCAACTCCCTGCTGCTACACTGGATTTATTTTGACTCAAACCTGTCCTTTGAAGGTACTGCCTCCTGGTGGAGCTTCCTTTTTGTTAACTCAGCTCTCTCCACTCTTGATTCAGGGCTGTGCCTTCATGGCTGCTGTTCTCTGGTTGCAACCAGTGCCCATCTCACGGTGTCTTCAGTGTGATGGCAAAGTTGACGCTGCTGCTGCTCCGGTGGAGATGAACTGCGTGGTATCAGAAGTAACTCGCTTGATGTGGGAGAAGAGGCAGTGGAGCAAAACCCCATTTACACTGGCATATCGCTAGAAAAAGGTGCGGGATTGTCACTAAATGTGCAGCCCAGATGCTGGAACATGGAGCAGCTCTGAAAGTTTCCTTAAGAAATGTGTTTATGGCAGCAGAAGGGGGTTGTTGCAGGGAGTCCTGCCTCAGCAAACTCGGCTCAATCAGGAAACATTTCTGGGCACCTCAGCTTTCCCTCAGCAATGTGAGGGTATAGGGGCTAGCCCTCTCCGCCTGGCATTACGGTGACACAGCGTGTTAACGGTGTCAGTGAGTGTTTGTGCTTACACAGATAACGCCATCTAATGAGTCCCTTCACCAGAAATGCTGCTGCTGTCGGATGTCCAGCTGCTTAATGTGTTTCCTTAGGAACAGAGTGTAGGCACTCATGCTAAATTCCCACCCCTGAGCTGCAATAGAAAATCCTATGCATCCACCCAAGATCTGAGGTTTGGATTAATCTATGACAAAAACTCTTTCCTGTTCATTTCCTGCTGAGCAGCAGCCTAAATACCCTGACCCAAAGGCAGAAAAGAATGCAACGATTACTTCCCCTATTACATGGGGAAATACAAAGAGGAGAAATGGTGAACTTCACCCCAGTGCTGAAGGTCAGGAGGAGACCTGCGTAAGCAAAATGTCTCTGAGCCAGAATGATTCAGTCAACAAGGTAAACACCAATTCCTCACGGGGGGCGGGGGGGGAGGGTAAGCACAAGCTATTTCACTTCTTGATTAACCAAGTTATCCAGTTAACTGCATCAGATGTAGTCACGCATTCTGTGCTTTCAGTACTCCTTCCTACCCTGCCACCACACAAAATTGCTGCAGACCCAGTCTACAGCCGATGAGATTACTGATGCGTGAATTCATGCACCGATTATGAAACTAGAAGTCAAGCACTCTTGCTCTTTGACTTCTACACTGATATCTACAGCCCTGGGAAATTCTGCTGGGTTTTGATAACTTTATAACAACAGGGATGGAATATTTACTCATCTGTCAGAGGAACAGAGTGTATTAAAAGCTGAAAGTAATTGCTCCTGTATTTCTTGGTACACAAAAAGTTTTCCCAACAGATGTAGGAGACATTGTGATCAAAATTGGTTCAATATGTAAGAATAAGAAGTGCTGTTTACAGATAACATACCAAAGCTGTTATATTGCCATTCACAGATATACATATTTATCCTTGGCAATTGTCAGAAAAGTGCAAAAATTACTCCCACGGTATCATTTTACCCAAGATACTCACTCTAACCTCATTGCGTTCTGCCACACTATACATGTTATCACTTGAAATCAGCTATTCTTTACTCCAAGTGGCATGAATAATTTTGCTATATACACCGTTTCCTGTTGTGTTCCTGCTTTTCCTACATAGCCTCAACACAGACTTCCTTACAGACATCTTATAGCTTAGTTACTCTTTCAGCTGGCCCATAGTGAGTCTTGCTACCAGAAAGACTATTAGCCTAATTTTGATGTTGTCTCTGTTGCCCATCCAATACACCCTAAAAGAAAATCACACGCATTTCTAACGATCATGGAAACAAGCACCCGAGTGCACTTTTGACACACGCTAGTTAAAGGGAATTACAATTCCAACTCTTATTCACTCCTATCCATCCATAAAGCTGTTGCAACCACTGGGTGTAA
Organism: Nipponia nippon; assembly: GCF_047370975.1. Taxonomy (NCBI): domain Eukaryota; kingdom Metazoa; phylum Chordata; class Aves; order Pelecaniformes; family Threskiornithidae; genus Nipponia; species Nipponia nippon. The sequence goes on from NW_028262347.1 coordinate 51,667,468, forward strand.
GGACAGTCTGGATAGGCTCTTGAGTCAGCGGCATTAAACACTCAGGTTTAAGCAGGTCATGATGGTTTTGCTTTCAACACTAGGGCACTAGACTGACTTTTGGAAGGTAAAGCGCACAAAAAAACGTTAATAGTTCTGCTACAGAAAGGTTAGTTCCTGAATGTGTGTTTTCCACATTCAGCACCCGATACATTGAAGATGAAGGGAACATGCTGTATGCAGGAACATAAATACACATTGTGGCATTTGATGACTTTCAACGTAGAGTAGAAGACATTAGCGTAGACATGACAAATTCGTGAACGGTACAAACGTTGGCTCAACTTATTTGCCTGTCAAAGGTAAAGAGTCACAAATTACAGCTAGAGCAGGACTGATGTTTCATGAGCGTGAACGGGCTGATGCTCGCTACAGCCAAGAAAAGCTCTGGCAACTTCTTTGCCGGGGAGTCAAACGAGGCCAAGCAGAGCACTCGCACATTGGCAGGGACACCACTTGCGTGTCTTATAGACTCCGAGCTCTTCTATCCATGCGTGTGGAGTAACGAAATCGTACTGGTCCACAAATTTATTCTTAACCACGAATCGATGTCGCTATGCTTTCACCGCCTGCAAGGCTCGCAGGTAACACCAGGAGAGTTTGCCTGCCGCTCTGGGCCGCAGCCATCGCACAAGTTAGGCGCTGCCACCTCCTGGAGATCTGCCTGTACGGAGACAGGCGGAGACACAGGCGGAGACACAGGCGGGCCAGCTGCTGCTGCGCTGGACGCCGTCCTCGGGGCTGGTACCCCTCCAGGTGAAAAGGAAGCAGCGCCCTGCTGGGCAGGACACGCAGCCGCACGCACTCCATTGCCCAGAAGCAGTGGGCCCATCCCCGGCCGGGCGGGCAGCCGCCGCTCGGGCCGTCCGGCTTTCAAGGCACGGTAAGGACGCTGCCGGCCTCAGGCGGGGAGAAACCGGCCCCTTGGGGCCTGCGGGGCGGCCAGGAGGCTGCAAGCCGGGAGGGAGGGGAGGAGAGGGGAGGGGAGGGGAGGGGAGGGGAGGGGAGGGAAGGGAAGGGAAGGGAAGGGAAGGGAAGGGAAGGGAAGGGAAGGGAAGGGAAGGGAAGGGAAGGGAAGGGAAGGGAAGGGCCCCTCGCCCCAGGCGCCCGGCAGCGGCGGCGCAGCGCTGGCCCCGCCCCGGAGAGCGCGCGGCGCCAACGATTGGTTGGGAAAGGAGGGAGGCCGGCCAGGCCGGCCAATGAGAGAGGCCCGCGGCGCCGCCGACCCAATGGGCAGCCCCGGTTTTCGCTTCGCGCGTGGGGGCGCCTCAGCCTATTGAAAGTGCGGCGCGGCGGTGAGGGGTCAGAGGTGAGAGCGGCGCCCCCGGAAGTGGAAGCCGGAGCGGCGCTGCCTCCCATTCTCTCGCAGCCCGCGGCGCGCACGAGGGCTTCCCGCCTGGAACGGTGTTTCTCGGGCCGCTGCCGCGCGCCGCGTCGCCATGGTGAGGGCGGTGCCCGCGCCGCGCGCGGGAAGGGGGCGGGCGGGGCGGGGTGGGTGGGGGGAGTGGGGCGCGCGCTGGCAGCGGGAGCCGCGGCCGTTAACGGTCCCGGGGCGGCGGGGAGGGGCGGCGCGGCGGGGCGGGGCGGGGCGGTGCTGAGCGGCGCTGACCGGGCGCTCTCCCCGGCAGAGCCTGCCCCTCAACCCCAAGCCCTTCCTGAACGGGCTGACGGGGAAGCCGGTGATGGTGAAGCTGAAGTGGGGGATGGAGTACAAGGGCTACCTCGTCTCCGTCGACGGCTACATGAACATGCAGGTGAGGGCCGGCGGCGGCGGGAGGGGCTCGGGGCCCCCGCTGAGGTGCCCCGGGCGGGGGTGGCGGCAAAGCGGGGCGCTTCTAAAGGGTCGGCGATGGGCGCTGTGCCGGGGGGGAGCGGGGCGAAACCGCCGTGCGGAGCCGCTTGTGTGGTAACCCTTCTGAGCTGTGCTGGTTTTCTTCTCAAGCTTGCGAACACAGAGGAGTACATAGACGGTGCGTTGTCTGGACACCTGGGTGAAGTTTTGATAAGGTAAATAGGATATTTATGGCAGAGGCAGGGTTTCTTTAAACCTTCTCGTCGCTTGCGTTAAAACTTGTATTGCTAGGTGCCCTGTTTCTTGTCTAACTAAGATGCAAAGTGTTAATGTAACTCTTACGTGAAGGCTATAAGATCCCTTCTGAGGGGCGGAAAAATGAATTTTGAAATACTTGGAAAGAAGTATTTACGATCCCTATTTCAGGTAACTAAATACCTTAGTTTTCCACGTTATTGTAGAGCTATTAATCCCTTGGCATTAGTAGAGTATGTTAGTGTATGGCTACTGAAAACATTTTGCATGCTTGGACATTTATACTTGACCACAACTGTTAACCTAAGAGTAAAAACTTCTTGTACAGCATTGCCAACCAGTTACTGCTTTTCTAAACTTGGGGGTTTTGCAGTTGTTATGAACTTTGTGGAAAGCTGTACGAGGTCAACAGCAGTGATTTGTTACGCAGAATTTGGCTGTTGCCAGGCTACGCTCAAGCAGGCAAATACTTAAAGCAGCGTATATAAGGTGTGGAAAATTAAAGCACTTACAGTTAAGAGAAATTTTTGTTTATATTTGCAGGTGCAATAATGTTTTGTACATCAGAGGTGTGGAAGAAGAGGAAGAAGATGGAGAAATGAGAGAATAGCTGTTTTGTATATCTGGAAATAAACTTTCTTTTTTTTTTTTTCTTTTTCCATAATTTTGTAAGAATGTGTTTACTTTTTTTTCCGTTGTATTTTAATATGGGGGAAGTTAACTCTTAAAAAGGTCTCTAATCTTTTATTGGCATCCAAAAAACTAATGCTGGAGGAATAAGCAATTACTTCAATTTAAAACTGAAAATATTAGAATGAAAAGTGAACACTTGAAAACAAACAAACAAGCAACTCCCCCCCCAACTTTTACGTATTACTGGTGTCAACAAATGCCATTACTGTCAAGGGAAATATCTGAATTTAGATGATTCCTGCAATAAATTAAATCTTCAAAGTTGTGTACTCCAAAAGAAAACAGAGGGTTCATTCCTGTATCGGCTCAGTTTAGCATCGGTGTCAGTACGCTGCTGCCGGGAAGTCACCCTGAATGCAGACTGGCGTGCAATGGAAGGTGGAGAACTTCCCATCGTGTGTCTGTGACTTTGCTGCTGCTGTCCTTCCAAGCTGAATCGCTGAGTAGATCACGGGAGCTGCCGGGACAGCCTTTTCTCTAATGACGATAATTCGGGCTGTAGCATGAGCAAGGGAAATCTTTCCAAAAATAGCCTGATGTGCCTACTGCGGGGTGCTGCTGATCTGGTAACGGTTCCTTCAGCTCTGAGTGGGTTAACGGAGAGAGCGCAGCTATAATGCTTTGTAGCCTGATTTCAGTAGAAACTTAAGTTTCACCTCTAAGTGAAAAGCTGTAAGTCATCTTCAGTATTTGCAGGAGCCTCATATGTAGCTGTCTTCTCTGCGTGAGCGGCTGAAGGCTGTGAGCAAAATACCAGCTATCTTCCCATCTGAAACACAGGAAAATACGGCAGTCTGCATAGTTTACGGTATGTACGTAGTTACTATTTAAATACAGTCTTTAAACCTGTTTATAAACTATTTGGAAACAGTTGTGGAGGCTTCACTGCAGGTGAGATGTGGAGATGTGGAGACCCCAGCGTCTCTAAGAAGTTCTGCTGCTTTGGGTCAGGAAGCTTGAGGGGGGTGGCTGTACCACCATTATTAAGGACGGACAAATTTGTACCGACTTTGTAGCTCGTACCCATGCAAACAGAAGCCTGGCCACTATAAATGTCCATAGACTTCAGTGGCATTAATAGGGCGAAGACAACGCACTGCAAAATAGGAGTGTGCTTTCCCAGTCTCTCTCATACAAAGACAGTCTTTATTACCGGAATGTTACAGTTTTGGCAGGAACGCAATATCCGTGGTTTCAAACGTTAAGAGTAAGCACCGGGATTAACTGAATGTCCCTTACCTATCGGCGCTGCTTAATGCAAGGCCCTGGCTCTGCCAGTCTGGGAGGCTCTGACAGAGCCCAGCATCGCTGCCTGTAGGAGGCGGTTTGGAGGAAGCGTTATCCCTGTTTTATGCACGAGGAAAAGAGAATTCCTCCTTTATCCCTCTGTGATCTCAAGAGTGGAGCTTCAGAGAAGATAAAAATTCCTTTGGTCCTGCTTTAGATGTGGCCATAGTGGGGAAAAGGGAGAGGAAGGGACCCTTTTCTGCTCTCTGCAGACTCCGGCCCCCTCCCTGACAGGGTTCGTGCAGGCACCTTGCACTGAAGCCTGAGATGATACGGAAAAAAGTTTTTATGGAAGCCTTCAACATGCCACGGGTCGCGTCGTTAGCTTGCTTGGTTTGCGTACGGAGAGGAGACGGCAAGCTAATTAGGGAATAAAGCCAGCATTACGGCTGGCTTCCCATCTTGGGTTTAAACACCTCCATGAAGCGCCGGGTATCGGCTTTTAGTAAACCACGCAAAGCAGAGGGTGACCGGGTCCTGCCATCGGTGTCCTGGAGGCACCACGGAGAGCTCGGTGCCAGCCCCGACGCCGTGCATCACCACCAGCAGCGGTTCGGTGCAAAGGCTTCTGGAATAAGGGATCAACACGAAGGACGCCTATAAACTCAATCTCATACCTCAGCATATTCACAAATGAGTTTATCTTTCAGGTTGAACGCCATTATTTGTCAACTATAGAAAACCATCAGCGTTTTGCGCCATTTAAAGTGAAAGTCTCAGAGACAAGTCAGTCATGAGTGTAATTCCACACCAGTAAATGACCCCGCGGAAATCCCTGCATGCAGATCTCGGCTCTGCTACCTGGCTGCCCAATGCGGTAGAACCCTCTGAGCGCTCTGGCTTTCATTCATTTGCTTTCATACTAAAATTCTACGTTTCTTCAGTCTGTAGTAGCTGTAGTGTACAGATAGGAAGAAAAATGATAGTTTATCACAAAGTCTAGCAGTCCCTTTAAAGGTGAATATGGTTCCAAATTTTTTTTCACCATCCCCTGAAGGACAAACAGTGGAAAGAAAAATCTGTGTGGGCTGTTGTGTTTCTGAAAGGCCCAGTAAAATCAGTAGCTTTCTGCAGAGGGACAGCATTCTACACAAAGACCTTGGCCTTAAAACCCGTATCTAGATGAAAAAAGTCAAAATTCTACAAAAATCTACGCTAAGATGAATAATACAAAAGGAAAGACAAGCGGACTTACATTTTGCAAAAGCAAGAGCCCAGTCAGAACGGAGAAAACAAATACATTTTTCTCCTGTAAGCTGTCTCCCTCTGTCAAAGACCGAGATCCCTGCTTTACAGTCTTGAGTCTTTACTTTCAATGAAGGTGTGCTCCTTTCACGTAGCTTCAAATTCTTTTGAGATTTTTTTTGTTATGCATCTACAGTTGTTTTTTTTTTATAGGTACATTCATTAGACTTTGAATGCAGAAAGATGCTTTTATTTTTGCATAGCACCAGGCATCAGATGCAGTGACTGAATAATCCCATGGCGTATAACTTCGTAACTAATCTTAGTTCTTATGCCCACACGCTGCAGAGATGCGTGCCTGTGTTTATCTTTGCTACCATGAAGTGTTCCATTCGTTTCAGTTGGAGAACCCACGCAGGTCAAGTTAGATAAAGGCTTAATTCAGATTTTGGTCCTAAATGGTGTGAAAAGAGTTGCAATACAGATGAAGGCAAGGTACTCTGAATATGTCAATGTAATTGGAGCTGGTCCTTAGTTGGCACCGAGTAAGCACCATGAATACAAACGGACTTTTCCTTTCTTCTGGAGCCAGTCTAAAAGGGAGACAAATTGCAAACATTCCCTTATATTATGGATGTATTAAAGATACAAATAAAAGGGCTCGTGATTTTACTTTTGAAATATAAGGTATATAAAGTAACTAAAAACAAAATGCTTTCATGTGTTTAAGTTGTTCAAATTGTTTATAGGCTAAAAGAAATCAGAGACAAAGTAGTAGGACACTTCATAGGCAAAAGATTATACCCTGCAAAACTACTTACTAAATACAGTAAGAATTTACAGAGTCAAAAAAAGCCTAGAAAGATATATATAGCAAAACTCGAGACATACAACACGTAGTTTTGAGCTCACTTTTTGTGTTACTCATTTAAGTACAGGTTGTTTGCTGTTTATTTTTGACTTGGAAACCTTCACATTCCTAGGAGTAGCCAAAAAAAGAGTACACGACCCAGCTGAGAAGCCCCTGAATTCTTATTGTTGCTAAGAGACAAAATGCAGCAAACTCTAATTCCGTCTGGCACAGATCACTGCAAAGCATGATGAGCCTTGGCCATGAGGCCCGATGCTGGAATGACACCAGTTCCTGTGTCTGGCTGTGTCCACATCCTCACTCCCGACGGGACACGCGCGCACACGAGCTCCCCTTTTCCCCTTCGCTGTAGTTTTTGTGAAAAGGCAACCCAGAGGTATCGGTTGGAAAGGTTACGCTATGCTCAGAGAGAACCGCTCTTGCCAAATTAGGTCCCCTGGGGCAGACGGCAGTGTTCCCCTCAAAGGTCCCCCCATCGCCCCCGGGTGACGGACTTTGCCAAAGAAGTTATTAAGACAGAACCCGGGAACAGAGGGAGGATTCAGAAAGCTCATCTCAGCAAACGCAATGTTTCCATGGTTTGAGAGATGCAAAGTTTTTCTCATTAGGAAAAAGAAAATGCAGAATGACTTCATTGTTACTTTTGCAAAGCTATGCAAAAAATAGTTGTAAATGTGATGTAAAACTTAATCTGATATGAGGGAAGCCAAGAGTACATAATGAAATTGCAATTTAGTCTGGGTCAATTCCACAGCTGAAAGTTAGGTTCACCCATGTGATGCCATTTCTATGTTTGATCCTGAGGGTCCAGCAACCTCTGTTGCTTTTGTAAACAGGGAAATACCATCCCATAAATTTCACTAACAACCATATTTTCTTAAGACATGCACAATATGCTCCTTTCAGGACATTTTATCATGCTATGTGTATTATTATAAAGGACTATTTAGCAAATGAAAAGCCCTAATGTACAAATTTAAGGAAAATTTAGCCAATATTTGGCCTAAGACTCACGTCCAACCTTGGGCCTTCTGTATTTAATCACATGTTGTTTACAGCAATAAAAATTCTGAAGTAACTGACCGTGTATTTGAAAAGATGTTACTTGAGGAACAAGCGTATCATACACTCACAGAAAGCACCAGCAAACGTTCTGCGATACTGCCGGGGAGAGCCGAAGTCAGCGGCAAGAACTCCTGGAACCTGTAAATCGCCATCTACCACCTCTCCTGTCAATCTTCTGCATGCGTAGCGAGAGAGAATGTTTAGGAGGAAGATGGAGATGACGTCGTGGTGCAGTATTGAGCCCAGGGAGCAGCATCACAAGGTAACACCTGACGCTATCATAGTTTTGCTATTAAATGCAAAATACTGCATTTTAGTTGCATCCCTTGCCTCATTTGAAAACACGATGTGAGCAGAAAGGCTCAACGAACCAACATATCCATCTGTTTCTGCTGTACAGGAATGTGTATATGCACATAGGCATGTTACAAGCATTTTAAATCGATCCTCCTTCTAAAAGAAAAGAAGGTGTATAAAGAAGGTTACCATCACCAGAAAGGTGTTCGAGGGACCACTTATTTAGAAAGACACTCCATTTCCCAGCTGGGAATTACTGGAGCCTTACACACGCTATGAATGTTCGAAAAGAGAAGAAAACCAAAAATCCATGTTGAGAGTAAATATTTGCTCCCCGACTCTCCCATCCCTAATTCTGTAGGGGGCAGCAGAATCGCACAAACCTTTTGATCGTGGGATTGGATAAATTAATCTCTGCCTGGATAAATTAATGTCTGCCTGAATATCGGGCGCGGTGCGAGGCATTACGGTCCCTCAGGGGCTGGAGCTGGGATGCTGGCAAAGTGGTGGACGCTGGTGAGGTGATGGATGATGGTGTGGTGATGGACGGTGGGGAGGGGGCACACGGGCAGACGTGCTCCCCACTCAGAAGCTCCCGTTTTCTTGGCAAAGGGAAATCTCCAGGTGGTGCAGTGCTGGCAGACGGCTCCGGGAATTCCCAACTGGCAAAAGCGGTGCTTCGGAGCTCATCATAAACCAGCACGATGTACCGATGCTGTCACGTCGCCCTGGACCGCGGCAAGAGCAGCATCCTTTGCCTAGCGCAGCAGGCTGCTGCCAAATTCACTCTTAAAGCCCTGTAGCTTTTGCAGCCCAAACGTCTGTCAAGTGCCGCATGTGGCATGGGTGAGGGTGGTCACCGCCACCCGCCCCACCCGTGCCCGGGGGAATCACCCGGCCTGTGCCCCGCTTCGCCCCCCACCTCCCTGTCTTCACCCTCTGGTGGGAGGTTGGTTAGCAAAGACCAGGCCGGGCAGGGCAGGGCAAGGGCAGGGGCAGGGGCAGGGGCAGGCCCGAGGCCGCGCCGCCCCGGGGGACTTTGAGCCGAGCGGCGGCCGCCCCCCGCGCCCCGCCGCCCGCCATTTGCCGCGCTGCCCGCTGCCATGGCGGCCCGGCACCGGCTGCTGCTGGAGAACGCCCAGCAGCTGGTGCTGGTCTGCGGCCGGGGCGAGGAGTACCTGCGGCGGGAGGGCGCCGGCAGCCTGGCCGTGCTGCGGGAAGCCAGCCTGGTGGTGGGGCTGTGAGTGCGGGCGGCCGCGGGGCTGGGGCTGGGGCTGGGGCTGGGGCGGGGGCGGCGGGGCTTGCGGAGGGAGCGGGCCGCCGCCAGCTGCCGCCGCCCCGCCACCCGGCCCGCCTCGGCCCGCTGGTTGCCTCGGCCCGCTGGTTGCCTCGGCCCGCTGGTTGCCTCGGCCCGGTGGCGGTGGGACTGCGGCGACCTGCCTGCATCGAAACGTGCCTTCATCGTTTTGATTATTTTGATCCGTATCCTGATAACTTCCTTTATAATGCTGTCTTCGCGCTCCCAGCCTCGTAAAGATAACTTACAGCCTGGTGTTGATCGTAACCGCTACTTCCTCTGCCTCTGCTTTGTTTCTGGGTGAATTGGCGAGAACTAATAGCAGTCCTATAAATAATTTGAGTAATCAATGACATTATAGTTAATAATCAACATATATAATTACATCTCTCCCATTTCTAAGTGCTCTGACTGCTGTTTGCCTCTTAAAAATTCAGCCATGTAGCATAGAGGCACCTTCAGTGAGGTGCCCATGATGGCTCCCGGTTCCTATTCCAGTGGCTTGAAAAGAGCTGGAGAAAGACAAGGCTTAAAGGACAGAGGTGCCACGTACGCCCCGGGAAGCTCCTCTCATGTCGGTGAGGTGCAGCTCCATGCGTGGCTGGAGGGGATCCCTCAAGCGCAGTGTAAGGTTCCCAGAACCATCGGGGAATTTCATCCCAGCTCCAGCGGGATAAAATTGCTGTTGGACCAAAGATCAGTCCCAAAGAGATTTATCCCTATGGCTTCCAAGCGCACAAGGCTGTGATTCAGGTCTGGGGAGTGGAGGCTGGCGATGAGTTTGATTTCCATGAGGGAAAGAGTGCCCTGCAGATATCTGCTGGAGGAATGCTATATATTTGCTGGTCCACAAGAGGAAAATAATGTCATCTAGCAGAAATTAGAACAAGAGTATCAAGGTAGCATCCTGAAGGATCTAAGCAGAGGACGCGACAAGTGTTATGTCAGACAGCTTGAAATGCATGGCATCACCCCATCGTTTTCTGTGCATCTGTAAGATTAGCAAACCTCCTCCTGTGCGCATCTTCAGTCCTGCTGAAGGTCCCTACCCCTGCTTTCAGAGAGGTGTTGCTCCAGGAGCTCTGTCAGTGAGCACTTGTCAACAGGCTCACGCTTCCTTTGTTCGTTGTCTGTTGCTTGCAGAGACGGTTGTATCAAAGCTGTGGGCCAGGCAGATGTTATTCGCAATCAGTTTTCAGGAGCAACATTTGAAGGAATAATTGACTGCTCCGGGAAGTGTGTCTTACCAGGTAGGTGTATTTTTTATGATAATACAATGCTGAATGGCGCCAAGTGCTTAGAGACAAAGTAATTGTGTATTAAACATCCCTCCATCCTTTTTCCTCTGTATTCAGTACTGGTTTGATAATACCTTGCGTCAGGGGGCAGAGTATTGTAGCTGCCTCATTGGGAGTGCTGCAAGGAGAAGATTGCAGCACTCGGGATGGATTTTTTTGGGCTTCATGGTGGAGCTCTGTCCTCTTGGTTCGTCTGTTGCTGTGTCATAGATCACAAGGGTAACATAGCTGGCCTGCCAAGTGACTTTTCATATTCACCTCTGTTTTCTCAACCCGTTCCGCCCATCAGCTGTTCAGCTGTGGAGCTCAGTCTCTCCATCCTGCCCGCAGCTGGTTGGAGGCAGGATTTTAAATCACATGCTCAGCAACTTTACCTGATGAAAAAAATAAACCTGGGCAAGTCTATTGCGTGTTAAACTTTGCGAGTAGTGTTAACACACAAGGTGTTAGACCTCTGTTCCGTTTGCAGTGGGCTTGGGCACTCAGTGGTGTTGGTTTCACAGCTCATAGAAAAAGCTCCCGCTGGAGTAAGTGGACTTTTGCTAGAGTAAGTGCTAGCGTACTAAGCCCAGCCTAAGCACTTTGCTTTTTTTAAAGAACACAGACTTAAAGTCCAATGAACTATTTCAAAGTTTGTAATTTATCACTTCTTCCACAGTTTGAAAATGTCATCAAAACGACATGAGGAACTGAGCAACTGATGCATTTACCTAGAGATGTTTTGCATAAGGTGTCAGCCAGTCCACCTAAAAAATTTGAAAGAAAATTAATAGCCTTTGAAGAAAATCCTAGATTTTTGGCTGGTTGGATTTTTTTTGTTCTCTAACCAATAGAGGCTTTATAGGGGAGCTCCTGCTGTCCATTTCATTTGCTTGCATGTTCATAAGCTTTTCTCTTACACAGTGAAATAACCTGAGTGTACCTTTACTTTGTTTTCTTTAGGCCTGGTAGATGCACATACACACCCAGTGTGGGCTGGTGATAGGGTTCATGAATTTGCAATGAAGGTAATGGCATAAAATGACACAGCTGGATTTTTCTTCCTCTTTTTTTATGCATAACTATTTCTCCTGTCTAGTGACTCCCATCTTTCATTTGTAGAAAAATATATAATTTCTGTCAGATAATCTAACTGAGGGAGGAGGGATGATTTTTGAATAGTGGTAGGCTGAGGCAGGAGTGTAACTGCAGCCTTTGCAGTCGGCATTGATATATTTGTGCATTAATTGAAGCAATACAGGAGTGCTGCCTTCTATTGCCATCTTAATCTTGATTTTTTTTTCTTTTTTTCCACATAATTGAATTTTTGAGCTAGAGATAGGTTTTCCCCTTGGGCTCAGAGGGAAGCAAACGTTCAGAGTAATTCTCTTTATGTCGCTTCTTGCATCATTTCTTCACTTAAGTGGAGGGGAGAGAGAGGAGGAGGGGGAGGGAGGAAGAATTAATAGGGATTTTTTTCCCACCTCTTTTTCTCTCTCACTGCAAAGAGACCTCAAGGCATTTTCCAGAATCCCTTGGACAGAAAATGCACATTAAATAGCTAATTGTATTGGGGGGGGGGGGTGTTGGTTTTTGTTTTCTTTTTTTTCCCCAAGCTGGCAGGCGCATCCTATATGGAGATCCACCAGGCTGGGGGAGGAATACATTTTACTGTGGAACACACTCGGAAGGCCACAGAAGAAGAGCTGTTCAATACTTTCAAACACCGACTCGAACGCATGCGCAGAGCGGGATCTACATTGGTTGAGTGCAAGAGTGGATATGGCTTAGACTTAGAAACAGAGCTTAAAATGCTCAGGGTGATCGAACGCGCTAAGCAATCCATGGATATTGGCATTTCTTCAACGTACTGTGGAGCTCATTCTGTGCCGAAGTAATATGACTTGATTTTTCTTGCTCTTGTTAAGTATTAACTGCTTTGCATTGAAAATTGGCTGTTATTTTCGGAAAGGTTTCTTTTGCCCAGCCCTCCTAAAATATAACATATTTGAAACAATAGCCAGTATTTACAGAAGCCTCTCCTAAATTTTAATTTGAAGGAAGATGGGGAAGCATTATTTGATGGCTACTAAATGCCAACATAAGCTTCCAGTTTTTTAGGAAATGAACCTAAAAAGCCCACAGCAGGGGGGCAGAGAAATAACTGCTCTGTCATCCCTCCAGTCATCATTTTGAATCAAATTCATGATTTTGAGGATGTCTGATTCTAATTTCTTTGGGTTGGTTGTTTTTTTTTTTTTTTATTGGCAAAGCTTCACTGGGCCCTTCTCATCTTTAGGAAGAATTTTTCAAAGTGATTTCCTGAGCAGGTGTCTCTTGCATTAGAACAACAGCAGTTTTGAATTCTTGGGCATTATGTCCCTCCAAAAAGTGAATCCAAGACTTACGTTTCCCTCTGTTTTGTCCTGGCTCTGGTCCTAATTTTTCAGTCCAAATTACTGCCAAGTCTGCAGAATAAAAGAAGAAAAGGGAGAAGGCTCGGCATGGTAAAAGCTTGAGCAACCCCAACCACTGTTCCAGTGAGAGGTGAACAAAAGAAGGCCCATAAGCCACGTTCTGCCCTGCTTTATAACTGCACAACCTCGTTTATAAATCTGAGCAGAATTTGGCTTCTTGAATTTACTGCCACTGTAAAACTCCCAACTCGCCCACATGTGGCACTCGTATAATGCCAGTCCGTGCCTGCTTTCCAGGGCCTGAAATGAAGATTGAGATGTCACAGACATTTAGCTGCAGTACGTCACTTATCTTTAGAACTTAAAATTGCAAAATATTAACTCAACTGCAGATTTTGGGATTGTTTGCTCTTTCAAAGGCATTTACTGATCTCTCCTGAGTTATCTTTGTGTAATAGGGGGTTCATAAATGGCTCTGACTTTGGCAAATTGAACCTCGGGAGGCCCCTCTGATTTAGAAAGAGCTATCTAGCTCTCACCCTGAGTGATATAAAAGGAGGAGAGGTAAATTTAAGATGATTTGTGCTGCATGTCCCCTTTGAACTTTGATACTTGCATGAAAATATTGCATGAATGCTATTTAAATATTTAACTAATCATTTACATATTTTAAATAGTTGTGTTTTAAAATACAGTATGAGTAGGTCAGAATATGTGAATAGGAAAGCAGAAGAATTAATTTTAAAATTCCCATGTCTTGGTTAGCATCCAAGAAGGTAACCTTATAAAAAATACCTAGTAATACAATCTAATATTCTTTGAATGGAAAGTGATTAGTGTTTGAGAGTACATGAATTACAGTAGTTTTAAATTTTTTAATCTGAAGGTTTTTTTGAGTGATTTGTATTTGCATCATTTTCTAAATAATCTAGTAATTGCATGTACAATTTGAATGTTATTCTTATGGGTCTGTAACATTTTCTTTTCATTAGAGGGAAAACAGCTACCGAAGCCACAGATGACATTATCAATAACCATCTCCCTAAACTGAAAGAACTCCAACTAAGTGGTGAAATACATGTTAACAATATAGATGTGTTCTGTGAGAAGGGAGTCTTTGATCTGGGTTCTACTAGAAGAATTCTTCAAGCTGGAAAAGATATAGGGTTACAGATTAACTTCCATGGTGATGAACTCCATCCGATGAAATCTGCTGAGGTACGCCTTTCTTAACATTCAGTGAAGCCATTTTTGCTTTTTGCTTTGCTTTTGTAAGAGCTGAATCTTTGAAAGAATTTCAGTTTTCAAAACCAAGGTTTTGTTTTCCAAGACTTTATAAAATAGACCACTCATAGACATCTATTTCTATCAGACGGTAAAAAGTGCAGCCCTTGTGCAGCTTTGGAGTTAAGGACATGGGAGGAAGCCTTGACCTCTGGGACTAACATGCATTGCCTAATCAAACATTGACTTTGCTTATCTTCCACATGGGATACAGATGGGGAAGGTGGATATCCGTGAACCCAAGAATGACAAAAACATAGTTTCTATGCAACTTGCAAAATCTTTTTTCCTTAAATGTCCTGTTAGCAGCAACAAGTCAGATGTGCAGTGAGCACACTCGGAGGGATGGTTTACTCAAGAATAGGCTGCCAAGTACCTTGATAAAGAAAGTGTCTCTGAGACCTTGTTTCACCATCATTTAAACATTGCTTCCTTCCTTGAGGTCTGCTCAAGTTATTCTCTGCTGTATTTAAAAAACAAAACAAAACAAAAACTTGATTGATCAGAAAAGCCTTTTTGGTGCGTCACCATTGAAGGCAGCAGTTGCACTACTAGTTCTGCAACCAGTGTCAGTTTTGTCAACCCTTTTCTGCTGGATACTTCGTGAACAGGAGTGGATAATGGTTTTATCAATAGCCGTTCCACAGTTTGCATGTCAGTCTGTTAAAAACACCACTGAATGTGCGCTTCCACTTGGTGGATGGTTAATACCTTTTTGTGATCAACTTTTCCTGCAGTAGATTAGCAAATATTTTGTCTCTGCATTTTGTTTGTTTTTTCAAGCATTTGTTATTTTTTTCTTTTAGTTAATTTCATATTAATAGTGAACTGTCTCCTCCAGTCATTTGATAACAACACTGCTTTACTGAATTAATTGAGAACAGTGAGTAATTTTCTTGAAAATTTTCTTAGCTTGGAGCTGAACTAGGAGCCCGCGCTATCAGCCACCTGGAAGAAGTTAGTGATGAAGGTATCACAGCGATGGCAAGAGCTAAGTGTGCTGCTGTCCTTTTACCAACAACTGCCTACATGTTAAGGTAAAACCCCTAGATTAGAGGAAAACTTTTGTAACAGCAAAACCATGTTTGTGGTTTTAGGGTCTTTTAATGTAAAAGCGTAAGCTTGTATCTATGCCTTAAGGATCAGGCTGCATCACTGAAGACAATCACAAATACGAAGAGCTGAATGAGCCTGCTCATGTCTTGGTTTTGGTGGAGATCCTCAAAAATGAAGCAACAGCCTACTTCTGAGAAGTCTCACGGTAGATTTCAAGTGGTTCAGTCAACACTGGAATTTAACCCTTATGACAGGCTAAGGTGATAATCAGGCATTTTTTTGAGAAGAAAACCAGACTGGTTTTCTTTAATCCGTTTAGCTTTTGAAAACTGAATTGGCTTCTTTACAGGGAAATTATATCTGCAATATATGTATTTGCTCTCTTGCAGAAGGTTTTGCTGGGAAATGAATCCTTTGGTTATCTAAAGCACTGAAAGACTGTGGGTAGCATTTTTAAAATCTCATCTGATTTTACTCACGCAACACTGAGAATCGCCTTCAGAGCACTGTTTTCCATATGCAGGTATTCCAAATAAGCATAGGTGGGTCACCTGCTTACCCCTAATGCCAAAAATAAGCCAACTAGATGATGAGGACCACAACCCAATAATGCCTTCTCTCCTGTGAAAAGAAGACCCTTGAGCTAATTTTGGTTTATTTTCATCAGTCCGCTTTCTGAGGCATTGAGGCTTCTGCCATTGCCACCTGTGTTCACGTCTATGTCTCTGCTTGTGTTTCTATTTATGATTAGCCGTCCGTGTCCTGCACCAGTGCTTTTGAACCACTGGCTGATTGTAACTACATGCACAGCCAGAATACAGATCTCGGGGGGGATGTGCGGTCCTGCAAACTGATCCCAGGCAGGGAGGTAAAGGAGACAACAGAGATGCAGCCGCCTATGGAAAAGGCTGCACTGTAACTCGTGTTACTTGAGAGACTCCATGCGGTGGAAAGTTTATAGTCTCAGGAGAAGTCTAAGATGGGGATAATAACGAGCCGTAGGAAATGAGGCCTCATTTGTTCCAGTGTCTAGTGCACTACTTACTGAACACAGGCCTCCCAGTCTAATACACTCTAAAAATGAAGAAGAGAGAGAACAGATAACTAGTTAAAAGAGTATTAGAAGGACAAAAGCCGTGCAATACATGAGAAGTTGCTATGAGGTGATGTGGTACATCCTTTGCTGGCCTCCCTCAGCTCCTTCAGTACCACTTATGAGGGCTCAGACCTCGGGAAGTCTTGCCCCTACACTGTCCCCTGGTTTTAAGAAAAGCAGTAGTGGCCAGGGCTTCACCTGATGGCCAGGTGTGGGCCGAAGAGTGCAGCTGGAGAGTTGCTTAATAGTTAGCCTTTGCTAACCGTTGCTTGCAGTACTCCCAAGGAGTCTGGCAGCAGAGCACAGCAGGGGCTGCAGAGGCTGGAAGGACACGTGAGGATGGGGACAGGCTCTTCAGACAAATCTTTTTAAACATGGTTAACTTGCAGAGCATCGTGTTGTGCAGGAGCAGGTGGTATTATCTCATAAATCTGCTAAGAGGCTTCTACAGGGAGAGGGTTGTCTTATACCAAATGTAAGCACTTCATTGAGATGTCATTGATTGTTCTTTTCTGTTAACTGCAGTGCTTTTAAAACTACTCTTTGAGCAGCAAATGCTCTAATGTTCGATTTTCATTGTTACACTGGTTTTGACATGATGTTTGGTGCTATTGGCTTTACAGCAACTATGGCTAAAACTTCTTAGAGAGTGTATTTCCTAGTGCCCACCCTTGCAAACACCTACCCAGATTAACCCAGTGGCCAAACAATTTTGAAGTGGCCATTCCAGGTATTGGAATTATTGAAGATAAATTTCACATTAATGTTGCTAGGTGAGAAAATCCTCTCATGTATTAACAAATTAATTTCACAGCCTCAACTTAGTATTTTGAATTGCCGACAGAATTGGGAAAGGACTATTGCATTGCTTATGCCACTGCTCATATTTGGGAGCCTGTCTTTGAAGCTATAAGGACTAGAAAATTACTTTTTTGAGCAATGAAGATTTTCACCTTGTAAATCCTTAAATGGCTCAGGTCTGGATAAATACCGGAATTTCAGTGGCCTGGGGCCTGATGCTTGATACTGGCTGCTGCCACATGCTGTTACTGCAAAAACAGTGGATCACACTTCCCATTTATGCTGTCTGTAGGGTGACAGGTAGGGAGCCCAGAAGAGAATTTGGCCTTTTGTCTCCAAAGTAGTAACTGAAGGCATGAATGTAGCCAAACCAAGTGATGACTTTCACTCTTGTAATTAATCACATGATAACTAAGCGGATTGTACTGACAAGTGTCTTCTTCCCACTAGACTGAAGCAACCTCAAGCTAGAAAAATGTTAGAAGAAGGAGTTATAGTTGCTCTTGGCAGTGACTTTAATCCTAATGCATACTGTTTTTCAATGGTAAGCTTCTCCTAATACTTATGACACCACAAAACTATGAAATCTCTTACCAGTACAACTTTTGTATAGATCTTGTGCACTTAAAACAGTCTTCGTATCTGCAAAGAGAGCTGTATGCCCGGCTTAAGACAATTGCTCATGCTGATTTATGTGGGCTGGTAGTTTTTGCCAGAAATTCTTGAAACTGGAAGGGCTTCTATTCTTCATATGCACCAAAAGGCTTATAAAAAAGGCTATCAAAGTTCCTGATTTTAGAGTTCTCATTTTGGAGTTGGCAAGATTTACATCACGCAGGACAACTCCTTCTGTTGCACAAGGAGGGAGGAGAGTGCTTAGGGATTTGAGGCATGAACAGCTTTGTTTGTGTTAGCAGTAACTCCCGTTTTCCACTTAACTTGCCTGCTAGCCTATGGTGATGCATCTGGCCTGTGTAAACATGAAGATGTCAATGAATGAAGCACTGGCAGCTGCCACCATTAATGCAGCTTATGCTCTGGGAAAATCGGACACGCATGGCTCCATAGAGACCGGCAAGCAGGGGGATCTTGTTATCATAAATTCGTCAAGGTTTGTTCTTCTGTTGTCATTTGAAATGTGATTTAACATAAGGGACTTTGTTTTTCACCATATTGTGGATAGTGGAGAGGTTAGTGAGTTCCTCGTGCTCTAGAAGTTATTTTTATCTGAAAAGAGGGACACTGCTGGCATTTTAGACCCACTTTCACTCACCTTAATCACTCCAGTGGAAAATAAAGCCTAAAATTTTGCGGGCTAATATTACAAATTATCCATGCCTAATTACAAATTATCTAAAGATAATACCTGCTTATTTTGTGGAAAGAATTCTCTACTGATTTGTACACTAACTCACTGTATTCATGCAACAAGAGCTCAACATGTAAACATGGAATAGTGTTTTCCAATGGTAACCTTTTGTAATTGCCACGTATAGTAAGGTAACCTTTTGTAATTGCCACGTATAGTAGGTATGCGACCTGCTTTTGTGCAAGTCTGGATATTCTTACACATTTTGTTGTCTTTTTAGGTGGGAGCACTTGATTTACCAGTTTGGGGGACATGAAGCATTGATCGACTATGTTATAGTTAAAGGAAAAGTCGTCTATCAAAATGAGAGGTGTGGGACAATGAGCAGTTACTGAGAGAAGACAGTAATTTAGGAAGCTACTATAATCACATTAGCATGGAATATTTCAGAGCACCAAACAAATCAGGTTTGTATTTACTGATAAATTGCTTGCCTGCTCACCTTACCAGCCCTCTTATTCAAATAAACTTTACGAAGCATTACCCATCTCGTGCATCTTAATGTCCGTTGTCCTTCTCTCCACCGCATAAAAATAATTTCAAATTGTATGTATTTGAAATAAGACAGTTTCCAAAAAATGTTTTCCTATACAATTTTAATCTATACAATTATTATACTTGACAAAAAACCTCAACAAAACCCCACCAATGAATGAAGAAGTTTGGATCCAGGTAAGATTTACTGGGGCGAGTGATGTGAAGTAACCTGTGACGGAGGGCCAGGGGCTCAGACATGCACATTTGGAAGGGTGCTTGGCAGCGCTGGGAGGCCGCAGCATCCCAAGGAAACGTTCGTAGCTCCCAAGTCTGCTCACTCAAACTCGGCAGGTACCAGGAACCACAGTCGTGGTAGGAGGTGCAGTATCTTACCTCTCCGAAATACCAAGTCTCCTGGTTTCTGCAGACTTGAAACTCAGTGGGAGCCAGCAGCTGGGAGCCCAGCAAGGTGCTGCTTTTCAGCTGATCTGCAACATCTTCCCTTGCTGAGGACCTCACAGCTCCTTTGGGGCTGTAGGGGCACAAGAAAAAGGAGGCGAGGAAAATGCAATCAGGTACATCACTCCCTGGGCTGCTGAAAGTTGGAGTGCTCTGTAGGCTAGGGGTTGAATTAGGCCTACTGTTGGAAATGAGTGGTGCCAAAACCTTACAGTTTACTCCTTAGCAGCAGTTAGCCCAGTGAGGCTATAGTCTGGTGTGTACAGCCAACCTCTCAAAATTTCAATCACCTTGAAACGTAAAAGAAGAGCACCTGCAGTCTCGTACAGATGTTCCAAAAAGACCTGATCTCATTTATTCTAGGCTGAATCTGAAATAACACGAGACATGTTTGTTCATGTAAGTTTGTGCTTCTGAAGACAAGTTGAGTATGATGACTTCTGTTCAGCGCAATTTCAAAACTTAAGATCCTAGTTTTTTTAAAGCTCTCTTTCAGCTACAATTTTTTTCTGGGGCTTGAACCATCATTTGAGGATGTGGTATGTAGAAACAAGGGTGATACAGCTCTGGAGTTGAAGCTGCTGCAGTGTTTAAGCAGAGAATGCGCACTGGCTGAGGCTTTTCTTCAACTTTTCAAATGGATGGTGGCTGCAGAAACAAAAGGGCTTCACTTTCTGAAGGTGAAGTCATAAAACTACACCTGACAAGCATGAAGAACTTGGCATCAACAATAATTATTGACAGAAGCAGGTGACATAACCTGCAGTAGAGTGCGGAGTGCTTCAGTGACCCAGATTCCCGAGGAAGGACAACAGTCTCATTCTGATCAACAGATATTTGAAAGCCATCACAAACATGTATGAGCTTTATTATGACGTTCTGATCTCCCTGAGCCTTGGGTACATCTGTTAACATCCAACATAGGTAAGCCACCCCATAGAGTATCTTTGTTCATGCTTTATTTGAGGCAGGCTAGCCAACTAAATCAGTTTTTAGAACAATTTAGTGGCATTCCTGTCACTAGGTGTGTTTTCCTGCAAGCAGATGTTGCACCAGATGTGGGTGTGGACCTTTGTTTTTACAGAGCTTGGAAGAACATCTGAAGTATGCGATCACATGGTCCATTCTGCCCAAGACAGCACTCATAAATGAAGTTTTTACAGGCCGTTAGGGAAAGCTCTCAGGGTACGAGTGCAGGCATTTCTGAAATGCAGTGTGCGGCCAGCGTGGTGCTTCTTGGCTTAGTGTAGGTGTGGTAAGAAGCTGAGGCCACCAGTGTGTGCTGGCGGTCCCTTGGTCCCAGGCAGCCAAAAGCTGAGGTGAGTGGGAAGCAACGCCCAGCACCTCCTCTCTGAAGGGCCTAGGGCATTTGAGAGCCCAAGATTGCATAAGGAAAACCTCAGATATTCTCTTGCTGGACAGGAATAGGCATTCGTGGCCTGAAACTACTGACATAAGGGGATTCTGCTCTCACAAATGAGCTCTGACGGGAACGGGAACGTCAAACCATGTACTTGCCCAACCAGCTCAGCCGAATCCAGTAGCCATTTGGGAGTATGTCCCAGGGCTATAATTAGTGGCAGATTTGCAGTTAGAGGATGTGGTTACAATTCAGAGGTGCAGCTGGCTTAAGCGGTTCCTGATGGCCAGCTACGTGGTCCTTGCCAGGGAAGGCACACCACACTGAAACGTAGGAAGATTTTGTTTGCTCGTTTTTAACACGGCTCACTTCAGCGATGACGTTCACCGTGCCGGCTCCCGCAGCGGCTGGGAGCAGGACGTAGGTAACGGTGCAGCGGGTAGGAACTCTGCTGGCTTTGCTACTGAAGGAACCGTATTGTTTAGCCATAACATGAGGCTGAAGGAAAATGGTTGACCCTACAAGATACAAGCCTGGCTGTTCGTTCTCACACTTGATTTTAATTAATACCTGATTTTATACAAAATGGAAGAGCTCCAGGGGGAGATTGAGATACGTCTGCTACAGAGAGCCTTGAGCTGAAATGGCAGAGACTTACTTGGCACACGAAGGAGAGACGGAGAAGGGAGATACTGCAAATCAGGCGCAGAAGGAAGGAGCTGAACTGGGAGCTCACATGCCATGGGTGGGTACCCAGTTCCCAGGTCTTCTGGCCAGATTAGGTGTCTCTCCGCCAGCTTGCCAGCAGGCGTGAGTCCTCTCTTCAGGGCACGTTTAGCACAGCAGGTCTCAGACACATGAGGGTAGCCCCACACGAGGACTTCGGCTGCCCCTTGCAGCATAGCCGATAGTCTGGGAAGACTTCCAGCCTGTGCTTGAACCCCCTGCCGATGTGGGTATCAGGCCAGTAGTGCCAAGGCTGGTGGCTGTTAACCAGCCTTTACACGTCATCACCACACCATGATGTGAAGTCTTAAGTCTTGACTCTTCCCTTGCCCAATAAAGCCTGTGCCAGAGGTCAGCGCTGTAACCCGGGGTGCGTGGGGACGGGGCCCTCGGCAGCCAGGCAGATGGCTGGTGAGCCATGGCCGTGCAGATCTCGCACTGGTTCATATCCACCACTCCTACACCTCCTCCTCCCCCTTTCCCGGCCTCTGTTCCACCTGTCCTCCTTATTTCTAAACTAAGCTTTTGCTTCACATTTTCATCATCACACATGACAGGAAAAGAGATTGCTACAGCTGTATGTGAAGCCTCAGTTTATTTATTGCAGGTGTAAGCCCAGAGCTCTTAGAAAGCTGCATTAAGTGTAGTCCATCACCAGAATACAATATATTTGTTCTGGAACAATGATCTCCGTAGCACATTTTTATGCACACAGATTTTCAGATTTGTGAAGCACCTGCTCTAAATATGCTCTTGTTACACAAGAACCTGTGCCTCACATATGATCTGCGAAAGAGAGGAGAATTAAGTGTAAAGATAATTTTGCTTGTGGATGAATGAAGGGGACCACAGCAGTTACCCAAAGGAAAAAAAATAATTGACAATATCAAACCTAAGGTGTTCAGTATCAGTGGCACAGATGAAGAGAAAACAAGTGAAGAGCTGACAAAACAAATACAGGAGGCCCTGTATAAAACATCCACTGGTTTCAGCAGGAGTCTGAATGTTTTGTGTTGGGAAGCTCAGGAAATTCAGCCAAAACCAGACTATCGTGACAAAGCTGTCTTTCACGTGTGAGGAAAGTGGTGAGCCATTTCTCTGCTATCTGTAGGCGCTACTGAGACAGACAGTCAGGTCCTCTGGGTCACTTGGAGACACCGCGTTGATTTCTAGTAGAATGGCCACCCTTAGGCAAGGTCCTGCAAAGGATCTGCTCTGTACCAGAGGACCGCAACTCTTAAAGTTCATCCTGATGCCCGCAGTCATGACCAACACCTGTATTCATTTCCAGTGATCCCAGGGAGAAGGCTGTTGGTGAAATGGGTCTCGATTCAGGGATGTGTTCCCTCCTGTACTTTTCAATGTAAGGTTTAGCCACTTCCCACACCTGCAAAACGAGAAAGCAAAACCGCAGAGTCAAAAAAAAACCAAAAGGTCAGGTCAGACATCAATGCACAAGTTCAGGAAACCCCGTGGTTTTCCCGCTGGGATGTGCATGAGAATTACAGACCTACATAGATAAGCTGTATTTGATCAGCGGAACCAGAGAGGCAGCCAGAGTGATGTTTAGAGAAGAGCGTGTGGATGGAACTGACGGGGGGATGGGAAAAGATACAGCTCTGGGGGGACAAGGTGAAAGGATTCAAGGCGAAAACGTTGCGCCTTGTCTTGTTACCAGGTTAATGCTCTGTGTGCAGCAGCTGGGAGAGCATTGCTGTCACTTGCTACAAAATCACTTGGTTATGAAGCGGCCGGGGGAGCAAAATGGCAGCTGGCATGGACAAAGCAAAAGGGAAGGGATGGTGGCTGGGATTTAAGGCAGAAAAGGAAAACGTTCTACAGTCTCCTTTGCCTCTCTTCCTGCAAGGGCTGCAGGGCAAACAGCCTTACAGAAGATGGACTGGGATTTTCTTCTCTCATTCGCTTACTCTCTGCAGTTCTTCTGTTACTTACTATTTTACAAACAAATAAAATAGATGGATCACATCATAGCTGTACAAACACTTGGCCCAGGTTAACCAATTTCACCACTGCTATTCCCTCATCCATGACCCCATATTGCTTCCAGTAGTCCACCATGCCCAAGGGCCTCAAGGCTGGGGAGCACTCACTGCCCCAGGAACAAGGAACACCGTCTGGAGAGACCACTGATTTCTCTGGAGATCTGCAGGGGGGTGTAGGACCTGCCCTCAAATGATTCAAAGCTGGACCTATGTCTGCGAAACCCCTGCCAGAATTAATACTGTAAGCTATTTATTACACAGGGCAACTTTAGGAATTGATTTCTAAATCTATCGTATTAAAACTAAGGAAACCCAAATCTCAGAAAAAATCTGGTGGGTTCACCCCAGGCAGAGGAGCGCTTTTAGCGAGGCCAGCCCGTGAACACATGGAGGGTATTTCCAGAGCAGAGCTGCAGCGTGCTCCTCGGGACAGTCCTACGGCACGTGCCAAAAGTCAACACTCGCCTTCTGCTCCACGAGCAGCCTGTGAGCTGCTTCAATGTCTGGGGCCATGAAGCGATCCTTCATCCAAGGCCTGTAACAAGACATATTATGAACATTGGCCAAACATTAACCACCACCACTGGCAGCCAGTCTCTAGATGGATAACCTCTGGGGGAGGCGTTTACCTGGTCTTACCTCACAACAGAGCGCACAAGGTCATAGACCTTCTCCAATGGGGTTGTCGTTTTCAGAGGGCGTAGGAATTCAATGCCCTGGCAGGCTGCGAGCAGCTCAATAGCCAGAACTAGGAAATCAAAACAGTGAAAGGGATTTTTGGCAGCTCAAGGTGAGGTTTCCCGTATAAAGCTATCCTTGGTGTTTGTTCTGGCTAACGTGATATGGTTTCAGGTAATGTGAAAAGACCAGTGGATCCACACACCCCAGAGAGGCAGCCTAGCAGCAGGATTATTTTATGGATGGTGCTGGGGGTAGTATCCAGCATTTTAGCAAGCAGATTTTAGGTAGTCTGCCATACAGACTTTTCAGTGTGCCAGGAACTCCTAGTTATCACAGTCTTAAATCCATAAAAATCTCTTCCAGGCCATCTTGAATACCCAAAGTAATGGGCATCATAAAATCAGAAAACTTCTTTAGGACTGAGAAGAAGAAAGGGGCCTGAGCTATAGAAGAAAGTTCTGCCTATGAAGCTTGCAAGAGCCCACGTGAAAGCACCACTGAAATTACAGAGCTTTGGAAGACAGTCTTCTGTCTGGAGAAGTTTGCACCGTATCTGCCCACCTCACACCTGATTGGCATTAGTTCCTCATTTTCATGAGCCAATCCACCCAAGGAACTAGGAGAACCAAGTGGATCTAGGACACACTGTTTCTCAACACGTTGTTGAAACACACGGTTTCTCAAACTCATTTCTCCGCACACGAGAAGTGTATTTCTGTAAAACTAAATCTTCAGAGCACTCAAATGTATAAACTTAAGTGGGCAAGTGAGTTTAGTATTTGTGTGCTGTGTATTACTCTGCTCTTCCACTAACAGCTGACAACTGTATCTAAGCACACCATCTGCCAAATAAATAAATAAAAAGCAAGAGAGCAATCTGTCCTTGTAAGCAAGAGAGAAAAGTTTTTGAGTGTCCTGCAGTAAGCAGTTTTGTTTCACAAGAAACACTTAGTGCTGGATTTACCTCATTTCTGTTAGAAAGATCCAAATGCTTGTAAAATATGTACTTAATATAATATTTTTAGATAATTCTTTCAGATGCATTAACTCTTTTTTCTTAAAATATACCTAAAAAGAATGGCGCTAATATCTTAATCTGGTGACATACTTAAGGTCTGTCTGGAAATCAGCATTTTGATTTTACCTTGTTCCACGTGTTCAATAACTCTCAAAGCTTTTCTTGCAGCCCATCCTCCCATGGACACGTGATCCTCCGTAGCAGCACTGGTTGAGAGAGAATCCACAGAAGAGGGGTGGCACAAGGCTTTGTTCTCAGAAACTGCAAAAATCCAGCACAATGAATGTAGGACAGAATGGGCACAAGACAGCAGAAGCAATGGCCAACCTGGAGCAAAGAGCCTGTCCACCACCTCAGGTCCAACTGTTGCTCCTCTTTCGAGAACGCATCGATGTTTTACCTGGACTGAGTTATTTGTAATAAACACCTTGAAAACTACCACTGCCTCTGAAAACAGTAACCAGTATCAGTCTTTAGATGCAAATATTAACCAAATATAGAAAGACTGCTCACTCCTCTTCCTTCTCTGGGCTTGGGTTGCTCTGGCTTAAAAGCCTAATGGAAACTAAAGAAAAAGAGCAGACAGCATAACTGAAATACAAGCCTGATCTTGCCTGCTACTCCAAGGCAACTCTTTACGAAGAGCATCGGTTCCCTCTGTTTTCGGTCGCAGATACTGCCCCTCCCCTGGTTTCAAGAGGAGAGCTGGAGATCAGCATCTGGTCTCTTCTCATCAGAGCTGAGGCACTTGCAGAACTTGCTCCAGGAAGATGCGGGAGTGCGATACAAGTCCTCTCCCACCCTTCTCACCTCGCTACGAGGCTGCCCGTGTCCCTCCTCTGGGCACGCACAGCCCTGAGGGTGGGAGCACCCTGGCTTTGAAAGCCGGGTGTGAGACCTGGAGTAAGTCTCTCAAGCTGCACCCAAAAGCGAGGGGAATTTGGCTGCAGGAAGGGCTGTAGGCACCATGCGATGACAATTTGAGGTTGAGAATTGCTCCTTAGAAGAGAAGAAACGAAGTCTGCATTTACAGTGCTCCGGCTGCACGCAGACCTTTTCTTTCTGAAGCCCAGCAGGATGCTGCCTAATGCCCTTGCCAAATTAGGGGCTTCAGAAAAGCAACAAGAGCAACAGAGAGGTGGTGACACCAATTGCAAATAGGCTGGAGTCACACAGTCCAGGGCCAGAGCCCAGCTGGCATGTTCAGGCAGGCAACAGCAGGTCCCAGAGAGGCTGCCTATGGCTACTGCAAACAGTTTGGTCTGGCAGGCACAGTACTACCAGAGAGGGAGGGAGGGATGCACCCAGCAGTGTTGCGAAACACCTGCAAATTTTTTGCAGCTTTATCTATTAACCCTGAGAGTGAACAACATTAGCTGGTACACAAACACCTTAGAAATGGGCAGTGACACTAAAAATGTTAGCAGTTATCTTAAAAAAAAAAAAGAAAAAGAGCTCAAACTTCACTTTTAGATGAATTCCTGGCTATTTTGACCAGGGAAAGGTGGTTTTAACCCATAGACTCCTGGTATCAGCACAGCGATGAGTTAGGAGGCAGGGCTGTCATTTTCATTCCCTGCAGCAGAGACCATGAACACCCCAGAATCTCTCGCTTCAGGTTGCAGAAGTGAGCTGCGAAACCTGAAGCCAAGAAATAGCCAAGGCCTGGAGCCATCCTAAACTCTGCCCAGCCAAAGGGAAAAGTTTCCAGCCTTCAAACAAGGGGACGAGTACTTCAGCTCCTTTTCCAGCCCCACTTCCCGAAATGGCCTCTGGGCAGGGTTCCTTTATTACATTGATTCAGTTCATTGACTTTTTTTTTCTGCAGGATGTTTATCTACACGTGTATCTGACATCCTCTGTTCCTTTGTCTGTTTGCATCTCTTATAATTTACCCTCTACTCATAGCATGTTTATCTTTATGTTGGCTCGTGCTTTCCTGAACCTATGAACTGTAATATCCCAGCGGCCAGCAGGCTTCTTGTTGCCTTAGTCATGAGTACTAGAGCAAAAGTGTCCTAATGGTTATTTTAAGTGTGCTCCTCTGATAACCAGCCCTGGAACTCCACTCTCCTGAGGACTGTGGAGTCTGACATTGATGTACAGACCTGACTGTCAAATGGAGACACCCAGTACTAAAGGTATCAGGCCCAGCTTTGAGACAAGTGGTGTCCCTGTGCCAGTGAGAAGTGAGGAATAGAGGTATCCCCTGCTTACAGACCACAACTATTCAAGCAGAGGTTCTAGGTTCAGCAGAGTGGCTCAGACAGATGTATGTTTGTTGCCTACAGCGTTTGCTGTTAGTTACAGCCCTGAGCCGTCACTGATTTCAACCGGAGCTCTTGTGCTGGTGACTCTGTAAATCAGAGCGCTCCCTGCCAATCCCATAAAGATGCAAGGAGGCAAGCATTCCCACCAAAGTCCACCTAAGTGTTTGCATGCTCAGAGGGCTAAACATGCCCATGGATCAGTGCAGAATAAAGAAACCTGAGCTGAAATAATTGCAGCTGCACTCAACGCTCAAACTTTGCACCCAGACAGCACAAAGCACGTGGAGAAGAGATGCAAAACAGGGGTGAGATCCCTTTGTATCTACTATCAAATTACAACTGCCTCGATATAAATTGGTCTTCCTAGCTTGCTCTCTTGATGATATTGCTCAAGCACTCACCCAGGGCAGCTGCTGTGCAGTGTGCAATCATGAAGCCAGAGTTCAGACCTCCTTCAGTGACTAAAAATGCAGGCAGTTCACTGAGCGAGGGGTTGCAGAGCCTCTCAATTCTTCTTTCACTAATTGCAGCGAGTTCGTGCACACCAATTGCCAAATAGTCTAGAGCCTATAAAAGAAGATGTCATTAAACCAGATGACAAAACCAACCAAACAAACCAAAACAGAAACTAAGATTTCCTTTTTGCTTTCTCCAAATGCTTAATTACCTTTGCAGGATATTCACCATGAAAATTTCCTCCAGAAATGGTCTCTGCTCTTTCAGCAAACACCATCTTTAAGGAGATGTTAAGGCACAAACATGAGTGAAATACAGTTTACATGACAGATATTTGTCAGTAATCAGAATATCTTAACTGAAGATATTCTGATTACTGACAGATAATAGGCTAATTATTGTGCTAATAGGCTTTTATTTGCAAGCACATTATATTACATCTGCATGTTCACTTTTCAGAAAATGAAGACCCAATCTGTGTTCCCCTGTTTTTTTCAAATAGACTACATAAAATGAGGTCTTTGATTGGGGGTGGGGAGGGGTGCAAAGAAACACATGTGTTTGAATCCTAGCACAGTTTCTCAGTTCCTTGGAAGACTGTCTCCATGGCAGATAGAATTTTAGACAGGTTACAGGCAGTAATGCTTATCAGCTATGGATGTGACGTTACATATAGCATCAGCTATGGATGTGAAGTTATGTATAGCATCATTATACTGCTGAGGGGAATCCAGCCTTGCTCAGCACTAATGCAAGAACTGCACACAGAGTTTACCAGGCTGAGCCCCGATGAGGCTTACCAGCCACACACGTTTTGTCTGCCTTCCCTGACTGAGTGCAAAGCTTGCTCTGTAGTGCAGGTTTCACTCGTGCTGCACCAACAGGTGTTTCATATGACAAGTCACCATCCGTCTACGTCCATTTGGTTGCCAAGTCCCATCTATCTACATATTCAATATAAGTATATCGAGTCTCATCTAGGAACCATTTAACATGCTCTAAACTGCATGCACACGTGGTTTCCTTGCCCAGACACACACTTGCATGCACCAATGCAGACATGGAAAAAGGAAGAGAGGTTGCTGTTGCAACCAATGGTAGTTATTGACTGAAGCCAGTTATGACTTTTTTGCCTCCTATGCAAATAATTATATAGATGAAAAGGATAATAAAGGCCAAGTAAAATTTTACATAGAGATAAAGTCAAAAAGATACAGGGTTGTCCGTGGCACTATTGATTTCAGTCGTCATGATGTCCTTCACAAAAGCAATTGTATCATTTACAACCCCGTGGACCTAGAACAAAAGACATTAGCACCTGAGCTTAGTATCTGCATGTAGTTCATCTTCAGGATGCTGACTGAGCTGCAGGCACCCTCTTTCCCATCATCTTTCTCTGCATCCACACAGGAAGACGGTCTTGTATTTGCTCTTAAAATCAGGAGCATCAGTATGGGACACTGCCCACCCTAGACACCTGAAAGACTGTATTTACTGTTATTATGACAGTATTGCTAAAAGGGTAATCCAAATATGTCATTCTTTACTTGTTTGTGTTGGTTTACCCTAAATGGAAGATAAGATAGTTATTCAGTGGCAGAAGTGTTATTGGAAGAGAAGTAACCTTACAAAGCGCCCACAGAAAACAAAAACTTGCATCAATTAACTTTCATTGATTCCACTGATTTAATAGCTTTGCTCGTGTTAAAACTCCTGGGGTCGAGTTCTTCCAGTATGTTAGAGATACTACAGGTAGATGAACAACCTGCCACCCTGGCTGCTTCTGGAAACACCTTTCCCCAGTTCATGGTCTTAGCATCAATGCAGAATAAATGCCCTACAAAGCCTGCAAGAGTAGAAACCAGCACCTTCCCCCCGCTTCCGACACTTGGCCTCTTTCAGATCTGAACACAGCTTTGTTACATGCTGCCCGAGATCAATGAATTACGTGTCTCCATTAATACTAACTCGGAAGTGAGGGACAAGCAAAAAAAAACCCGCTTCCTCTAATAGTGTCAGGCAGTGTGTAGCTGACAGTATTTCTGATGTGGTAACTTCATCATCTTTTATCTAGTGCTATGAAAGGAAATAAAAGTCAGTTTTTACCTGAGGGCAGCAGCGCATCGTGTATGCGTCCTGAACTCGGTCACAGAATCTATGGCTCTCTAGAAGGAACAAGGGAGGAAAAAACCAAATATTCCTCACACAAAAGCATATGGGCTGCGGCTGAAAGACCCAGCTGGACCTGTGTAACCTGAAAGGGTGAAGGTCAAGATAGTTCACCTGCTATTTCTGATGGATGGTGGTCCGAATCTAGAAGGGACCTGAATCGAAATGCCACTTCAGCCTGCCCTCGATGTGGGCGCACTGCGTGGATATCTAGTAAAACAAGTTAGACTGTTAGGTTTTGCTTCTGTTGTCAATGGCTGTTAAGCAAACAGACAGGAAAGGCCCAGTACCCACCAGTGTCAAAGGCTCTTGTTGTGCCCTTCAAGACTTCAAGTGTAAGGGCAGCGATTATGTCAGCTTGCCTAGCAATAGCACTGGCTCTTTCAACCGCTTCGCATCCCAGCGAGGTGATCATTTGTGTCCCATTGATGAGAGCCAGACCCTTCAAAGAGAGAGCAGATGTTAAGCAAATTCATTGCAGCTATTCCACATGCTGTGATAATTATCCATCTCTGTGATAATTCTCCTTCTCATATGAATGAGTTAAAGACCTTTGCTCAACTTCCTGGATCATCCTGAAATCATAAAATGCACAGCTTGACTGGGCATCTTTGCTACATAAATTGTCAATGGTCATGACCCTCCTAAGTCATTATAGACGCCCTTCGAGCTCCAGTAGTTCCAAGCAAGAGGTTTGTTTCATGTTATTTCAAACTTAAGCAAGGAAAGTACAGGAAATCTGTATTCTTTTCCAGTTCTTTGGAAATGGAATACTATTTTTATTCGTTTCTTCTTAAGTTATGAGTTAAATCAAAGAAGTTATGAGGATGGGGGGTGCGAAAAACAATCATAGTAAGGAAGTGGAGAATTAAAACAGCATTAGAAGTTATAACTGCTTTAAAAGATTTGTTGAGTTCAGTTAAAACTAGCTTCATATTTGTTCTAAACAAACTTGAGGCCCATGGGAACCTTCCATTTGCCTTTAGGAGACACTGGATTTGGCTTCTTGCTCCTGGTGCTGTTTTACAGTCACTGAGGCTCCTTGTCGGAGAGCTCCACAGCCCTCAAATCCATTGTGTTCCCATGTAAACTTTAATACTTGGAGTGAGATTCATCTCACCTAGTTTTAATGATCTAGAAGTCAGATATCTGGTTCAAGTCAGTCATCTGAGCTCCTGTTATGGTCAAAGGGCAGATCGGTACCTTGAGAGGGCTGCTCAGACAACCGTTTCAGGATGATATAGAGTGTTTTCTGAAGATGCCCATCTCTTTCCACCGATCACAGAGCCAATCTAAACATCAAGCTTGGGTCTGACATTTCAAGTCAAGTAGGGTCACACTGGTAGAGGTGAATCCCACTCCTGATAATACTTCATTAATATCATTCTGCAGCTTGATTTAAAATCAACTTTAATTCATTTCAGGCTTAAATTGTTAAGTATAAAGCAACTAGTGATTGACTATGACTTGTTTTTCATCAGCTGGCATCATTATACTTTATTACCTCCTTTGGTTTCAAGGTAATTGGTCTCAGACCATGGGCTTCCAGGACCTGCGAAGGAGTTTAATGACAAGGTAATTAATGAAAAATGTTTTTCAGTAATTCAACCACCAAAACTTTTAAATCTTAAATGTTTCCATAAATAAAAATATTGACAAATTCCTTAAGTGAAGAGAGAAAAAGAGCTTTATATCACATATATTTAAAGTATTTTTTTCTGCTGGGCTACATAAAGGACAGCATTTTTGGGCTTCCAAACTAGCACTTCATTTCCCAGTGCCAGTAAAAGAAGGTAGTAGGAGCATTGAAGTGAGATACTGTCACATCCCATTAACATCTACCATGTATTAGCTGATGGGAAAGAGTAATAGGAGAGAAGGCTGGAAACATCTTGGGAAGGTAGTTCTGCCTACGCCCTGGCTCATAGCAGGTTTGGCTTGGCATAAACTATTCCTTCATAAATGATTCCCTAACCCTTTATATAGGTAATCTCCAATGACAGGAAGGGTCCTACTCAGTTCTATACACGTCTATTCCATAGGGCAATTGCTCTTGTGGGAAATGGAGGAAAGGTATAACCTTGATTCTGATTAGAGTCCTCTCAACCTTTCCAACTGAAGAGGTAACACACCTCAGAGGTGTACAACTGTAACTTCTGGTCCCAAAGGTCCACGACACACTGGCCTGCTTCTTCCCTACTCCTCTCCCGGTGTAGTTCTCAGTACTTCTCCAGCCTACAGTGATGGTACAGCTATCAATCCATGAATAAATCTGGTGTTCAAATATTCATGGATAGGAGTGATAGGTGTAGCAGCTCAAACTACCATGAAAGACTCTGGAGGGGCCAGATTTGGAGATATTCAACACTAGATCAATCTGCTGAATAACAATTAACTAAAAATTAATTCCATTGTAAAGCTTCCATCTTGTAAAAGAGGATGCTACAAAGGTTCCCTGTAGCCCTAGTCAATCTGTCAAAAATGAAATGTCCAAACCTGTGTATTCACTTAAAGCCATTATAGAATCAGTAGAAATTTTACTGATAATTTTACTGATAAGCCTCCAATAAATCTCCAGTTACACTCAGTATTTGAAGTTTTGACTTTGAGAGGTGATCTTGGGTTTGTTGAAACACTGTTGATGTTTACGCAGCTGAAGATGTAGGAACAGTTCTTTCAAAGTTGATATTACATCCTTTCCTTCTCTCCAGGTCCTAACTGATGTCACTGCAGCATCTTGTATTGCAACACTATGGCATGATATTTCTTTAGGACTTAATAACATGCTGCATATTCATATCTGCTCCAGTGGCATGTGGGTTAGTTATTCCATTCTCATGGATCCAGCTTCCTCAAGGTAGAGGATAAGTTGCTAAAGGCAACCTAGTCCCAATTCAAACTGGTACCAAAAAATCCAAAGACTTCTACCTGTTACTAATCTGAGCAAAAGCTCTCTTTCTCTCAAAGCTACGTGCAATTTGGCAAATGAGCCAGCAAGCAGAAAAAAAGCAATCAGCTGCACGACTCTTACATATTTAGCATCAGCCCAGCCACTCTTTGGGGACCACATCTTTCCCTCTCCAGTTAATCCCAGAGCAAGATGAGAGAGGGGGGCCAAGTCTCCGCTGGCTCCAACTGTCCCTTTCTCAGGGATATAAGGAAGGCAGGACGCTAGAAAGAAAACAAAAATTACTCCTGTTAGAGCTTCCCCTCGATACACTCCTTGGAAAACAGAGAAGCCAGTATGTGAGTGTGGTCACAGTAACATCCTGCAATCATGATCAATGGCACCAATGGGACTACTCTCGTTGCAGACTGGGATTTGCCCCTGCTCGCAGGCTAGCTGCAGTTTATAAATAAATCAATTCCCTTCTGCATTTAGTTCTGCATTTAGTTTAGGAGTGGGGGGACCACAGTCCAGGGTGATTGCATCTACAGCCACACAGCCAGGCAGGTAGAACATCACTCCTCTCAGCTCTCCATCGCAGGGTGACCACCTGGTGTGGACAAAGCTGCCTCTTCATTTCTCACTCCACTAAGCATTGGGTAACTCCCACAAACCATCTTGGGTAACTCCCACAAACCACTGAACGTGTGGAAATGAAGAAACGGAGCCCAGGGAACTGCAGAAAAATCAGGGAAGGGACCAGTCTGTTTCTTTTCTTTTGCAGAGTTAAACACTGAATTGCAGCTCCTTCACCTGCTTGTTCATGAACACTTGTGTAGGTCTCAGGGGGTCTGCTCACGAAAACAGGTGCTGCTCAAGCGGGGCTGCTTGACAAACACCAACACATGCAGTTTTCTACGTGGTAATAGCCCTACCCAAAAATCCTGGCGTCCCAAAAGATGGTGGCACATGCAACAGGACAGAAGTTAGAGACTTGAGCCTTTGTAGAAGAGCTCACCCAGAGCCAGAATCATGCTGTCAGTCAAGCTTAGTCTTGAACTAATTACTTGACCTCTCAGAGGCTCATTTCCCAAACTTCTACCTGTTGCATCCCTTTCTCTCAGCCTTTCCTGTGACTCCTGCTCACACCCCATGTTCTTCAACAGAGGAACAGTCTCTAGCCATGATCTTCTACAGGACCGGTCACAGCCAAGCTTTGGTCCTGATCTCTCACAACTACCAAGTCAAAAGACCAACATCCATAGTTTGATCCATTGAGCTACACCCTTTAATGAAACAGTTAAAAGAAAAAAAGAAAAAAAAAAGGGAAAGGGGGATTTTCTTTAAACATCTTTTTACCATTAAATGCTTCGATAACTTGCTGGAGCGTTTCTAGGGATATTCCACTGTATCCTTTTGCTAGGACATTGATCCTCAGCGCCAAGAGCATGCGAGATCTCTCTGGGGTCAAAGGTTTCCCCACACCTGAAACAGCAACGCTCTCGGTTACTAACCCACTACCAACAGCGGCAGCAAAGGGAAAACACCAAGCAATTTCTTATTACCTGCAGAATGCGAACGAACCAAGTTCACTTGAAGCTCCCTATGGAAAAAAAAAAAAAAGTATAAAACCCCAAGTGAGTCTTGCCAGGTTTTATTTTGCACAAAGCAAAAGGCAATACTGAAGCAGCCCTCTCATCTAGCCACAGAGTATAAATGTACAGGGTCGAACGGCTCCTTCCTCTCCCTTTCCTGAAAAGAAAGGAGAAAGCCGCACACACAACTTACCTCAGCTTACTGTTTGGGATGACAGTCCTGGCAAACTTCCCAAACCCGGTGGTGATTCCATAAACAACTGCAAGAAACGTACGCTGCTGGTTAAGGAGGGAACCTGATAAAGGTTTCTAAACAATTAATAGTTAGAGGTAAAAATATTTACCCGTCTGTTCCTTTACAATCCTTTCAATCACTTCTCGTGATTGTTTGACTTTAGCTTCAGCTTTAGGTGTGAGCTACAACATAGTTTAAATATAAGTTTATCTATCATTATTTAAGTTTAATTGTAGAAAGATAAACATGTAATTTTTAGCCGCGTTCGTTCAGGTTCTTTACCTTTATCTTGTAGAGCCCCTTTCCTAAATTGACCAAGTCCTCTGTTGTTAAGCTGTTGCCATCTAAAGAAATATACTACACCAAAGAACCACCTTTTAGTGTGGGATACGTACACTTATGAAGTTGCTTAATAATCAGAATGCAAAAAAATACAGTTGAAGCTCAGCAATGACAGGAAGCTCGCTCACACTGATTCGTAAGATAGGAACTCGCTAACAAAAACATAATAAGCACATTATGATTTAGATTCCCAGACCCAGCCAATCTCACAGCCTCGGCTCTTGTGAATGCTGCAGCGGCTGAGATCTCATCCCGTTCTGGTGAACAGCAGGATTTGTTACCGAGCTGTAAAATCGTT
This sequence comes from Nipponia nippon, assembly GCF_047370975.1. Classification (NCBI taxonomy): domain Eukaryota; kingdom Metazoa; phylum Chordata; class Aves; order Pelecaniformes; family Threskiornithidae; genus Nipponia; species Nipponia nippon. The sequence continues at coordinate 51,702,525 of NW_028262347.1, forward strand.
GGTGATTCCTACCTGTTCTGGTTCTCGGTATTTGCTGTATCTGAAAGTTCTGTAAAGGAAAATACAGGGCAGACAGGATTTCACAGGTAGTGACCATTCGATTACAGATGGCAATGTGTTTTAAGAATGAAGGAACGCTAAAAGAACAGGGAAATCTAGGAAATTATAAACCTGGAATTATAAAAATGGTCAAAAAATGCTCAAAAAAGGATACAAATGAACTCCTTCTGGCTGAGATGGTATGAAATCTGGAGACATTATATCTCCTTCTATAACTAGAAGAAATACGCAAATAAACGCGAACAGGATTAAACTGTATTCTACATATAAATGGATGTTATTCATTGCAGTACACACCAGTAAGAATGCTAATTTGCAGTTATCACCCCCAAATATATTTGTATGCTTCTAGGAAAACAACAAGGGACTATGTAGTTTATTTAGGGTACTTTAAAGGCAAAAGGGCCACCCAACCCTTGGATACATGCTCCGTATCCTGTACAATCATACAGCATACATGATATCATATACAAATGAGGTATATAGAATCCTGTAGCTTCTATACCTTATATAGTTCTATATGTGAAAACGAAGGGTGCATTTTAGTATTTTCCCATAAAAATCGTAGACACTCTCTCAGATGCAATTTTAGATAAACTAAACGACAGTTTGCTGGCTCAGATGCCAACGCGGTCGCTCTGCAATGCGTTGCTTAAGGTTTTGCTTACCAACTTCGACAAATTCATTGTCCTCTAGAGCATCCTCCACTGTATCTTCGAGATCCAGCAAGCCAAGTCCCTTGCACCTTCGAATGTAAAATTTGACTTCTTCCACCGAGGCAAATCCCCCGTTGTCGGGTTTGTTTTTCATGTACCGTCTCACAGCTTCCTTTCCCAGCCACCCGACTGTGTTCGTGCAGTTTAGGCACGGCACTGCCAGCCATTCTCCTCGGACATGCACCGTGTATCTCGGCATGCTTCCTCTCCAAAATCGTCCCTTGACCGAGAAGGGCTGCAGCGTGCAGCAGCCTTACATTTACCACGCGACAGCCTGAAGACCAGTGTCTAGCTGGAGTCCAGTGTTGCAATCAGATAGAGGCAAAAATCCACCCCCAAAATCCCCACCTTTGTAAACAAGCGAAATCAATGTATCCAGCTGACTTCATCCAATCAAACCAAACCCAGGGAACACACCCTTTTCGTGGAAAGGCAAAAAACCCCAGACCCCTATTACCACAGGAATTTTTTTCCAAAGATCATATCAGGAATATAGAAATGAACATCTAGGAGCTGAAGTTTATGTAGTGAGAATAGATAAATAAATCAGAATAAGCTGGAATGAAACTGTTCTAAAAAATTAAGGGGCTAGCAAAAGTTAACAGAGTTGTCACCTGGCAGTAGGTCACGCTACTGAAAACCTCCATGAGGGACAGGGCGGGAAGACAGTCACCCCGTTATGGGCTGGTCACGGCTGCTAGGATTGAAAGGAGACTGGATTATACCCATACACCTCTATCCAGAGCAGGATGAGAGCAGGCAGTGCAGGGAGCAAGCCTGCTTTGCTCAGTCCAAGCTGAAGTCAGAGAACATAATTCTGTATCACAGGGGAGGAGATTAATGAGTCTCCCTCCGTTACCCTTTCACTGATGGTCTGGAAGACGGTGCTAGAACAGGTAGCACAAATATTAGGCCACACCTGCCACTACCGAGACCGGTGCTGCTCTACCACACCTCTTCTGCAGGCAGATGCAAAGCAGAAAAGACGTGGAGAAATACCTGTTAAGATGGTGCCAAAATAAAGTTTAGCAAGGACAATGTCGACACAGAAGCTGAAAATACCTTTTGCCTTTAAAGACAAAACAATAACAACACTCCTAGTCCATGCCACCCGCAACAGTGTTCTCAGACAAAGGGACTACTATGGAGTGCACTTACCCCCGGGGTAAATTATTGTAGGGAATTTTACTCTGGAGACCCCTCGGAGGAAGTCTCTACGTGGCAGACATTGCCCCAGCAGAGCAGGATGAGGCTGGCGACAGCCGTGCCTGCCACTATTTTTTTTTTTTTTGTTTCCTAGCTCTGACAGCAAGCAACCAGGATTAGCTGGCAGCATGAACTCCAACCGCCGCATCACTGTATAGGGCATATGGGCCTTTATGACAAAATGTTACCCCAACACGTAACATAAACCACTTCTACACCAAAGAGCAGTTTTCGTTGCAATCTGACAGCCTGAAGCAGAACCTGCTAACACCAGATACCCCCTCCTCCTGCCAGAGCCTCCCCCCGGGGAATCCCTGTTCGTTCACATGGTGCTGTACCAGAAGCCTCATCAGATTTGGGGAGTGAATGAAAGGAACTGCTTAAATTTCTAACCTGAAATATGGAAAGATTCTTTTCAGTGAGTTTTCCAGCAGAAGCTATCACTCATTCAGAGGAGTAACAAGAATGAATGGCTTATTAGGTCCTTAACACAAGAAAGCCTTTAAGTTCTTTACGCACAAGGAAATGACGCTATTTTGGTCCCAAAAAAGCCATTATTTTATTGTGTTTATTAAAAGCTGAGTGGCACAACATTCACAGAAAGAATTTAAACTGATTTTTAAGCCTCAGTCACCTAGGAGTTAATTTTTCTGTCATTTTTATTTAAACTGCTTAGACATACATAGGTCAAAGTTGAACGGAAGAACTTGGGATGCCTTGAATTAAAAAAATCCAACAGGATATGTTCATGCCTTAATTTATATTAGAGCTGCTAGCACGAAAAGGTGAATCGCCTGGTAAAGTGCGTAACTTAGCCCACTTGAAAGTGTATACTGATCAAAAGTCAGATCAGAAATAAAGCGCTTGACAGACTCTCCGCTCCCACTCTACATGCTATTATTAAATCCAAGTCTTTTGCCATGACCTATATTTGGTATCTTCCTCCTCTAAAATAGCACTTTGGTTTTTTTTCTTTGCCACTGCTCCATATGGGGTTACCTCTACGTCAACAGATTTAATGCTGACTGCTCGTTTCCAGGAAAAGCAGTTCTTTTCAAACTCACTTCAAAAAACCACCCGCAGACGGCAGTATTCACAACAGTTTCACCTAAACCATCATCATGAACTGAAGTGCTGCAGCAATTCTAGGAAACACAGCCCTCCCAGTGGTTTTTTTACCTTATTTCGAAGTTGTTATATTAGAGTAAGTGGTAGTGCCTAGAACTGGTTAAAAAATGGGAACGTTAAAAAAAATTCAAATGGGGGAAAGACAGACTTGGGCTTTAGTCCCCTCTGCAGTAATCAGAAGTTTTGAAAATATATAGTGGGTTGAAATAATTTAAATATGTTACTAAAAGCATAGCAAGATATCAAATCTGAAATTTGGTAAAAATCCCAGGTTTGCTAAAAAAAAGGAAACAAGAAAGTATTTCAGACAACTATTAGTGTGCAGGATAGGACCCAACAGGAATAACTAAGTAAAACCACCATCTTGTGATTAACGTGAAGAATTGACTAACGTAACAAAGCCATGACAAACAGGGCTAGGCTGAAATTCTGCTCTAACACTAGAATGCTGTGATCCGTTTAGGTCTTCACAGTCCTCTTGGACCCATAATAAAAACTTCTCCAACAACAAAGAAGAATAGATAAAACAAAACTATTATTTCAAAACTTTTTGTACAGAGCAATACACAGACAAGTAGACAATGAAAAGATTTATTTTTTAGTCTTCCGATACTTGGAGTTTCAATCACATTGCTATGAAAAAGAAAGCTGGGCACAAAGAGCCAATTAATTTTCCATGTTTTTAAATTCCATGACTGACAAATGACTACATCTCAGAACAGCTTTTTCCTGTGTTCTAAAAATTGCTTGTACCAAAACCATTCTCCCAATTCCAGAGATTTACTGATTTTGCTGTTTTACTTAGAGGTGCAAAATAGAAAGTACTGAACTTGATTTGGAAAGTTCATTTTAAGCTAGGTTAGTATCAAAGCAGCAGAGCATTTTATGGCATAGTCAAGCACGCGTATCAGCGGTTTGTGGAATCGGTCTCTTCTTTCAGCAACAAGAAAATTTCAAAGAAATCAGTACATTTGTCACTGATCCTGTTTCAAGTCTTTTCCCACAAGCATTGAAGTGACTGGGTGCATAGAGGCTCTATGCTCCAGAAATGTCTTGACAGCCAGATCTCGACACTTGTCAAAACTGTAAAGGTCTCTGTAAAAGAAAATAAAAAAAAACACCATTACAAAAATCTATGAAAATATTACAGTGGGAATTTTCTTAAGGTTTTACTTTTCCTTTGAAAGCCTCACATTAAGGTGCATACTGGGCGACTAAGCTTTCTTCTGTTAAAAAAAGTCAGCCAGTGGAAAGCAAGTCTGAAGACAAGCTTGTTCACAGTACACAGAAAATTCTGTATTATATCACTTTGAAGCATAACATAAATAAATGTACAGTGTCAAGTATTCTACATTCCATTATACCACAAATGCCAACAGCATGAGCTCCTACACTTTGGAAATTACTTTTACCTGAACAAGGGTCGAGTAAACTTCATCCTGCCCTGATCTGTTGCCATTTTTAGAGCCAGAGGAATAGCTTCTTCCCACTTGGACCTGATGCAGAGGCGCAGCCATCTGGGGGGGGGGGGGCAGGGAAAGAAAGAAAATTTACACCTTTATTTTTATTTGCAGTGGTTAGTTAGCTTATGATTCTGTTCCCATAAACACTCTGAGCAGTGCTATGTCACCATGGGAATGAGATTCTAGCTAAGTCCAACATAAAATAGTGCCCGACTAGCACGTTACAAAAGTGGACTTCTCTATAAAATAAGAAAATTTTTTTCAAAGTTTCTCCAAAATGGTCTGATTATTTTCCACAGCTATGTATTTCTTTTATACTACAGTAGTGTCCGGTTGCATCACTCAGAATTAGAGCTGAATTATATAGCACTTGTCACATTTGACCAAGTGATTAAAAAAAACTCACAACAAAAAACCCAAACAAAATGTCACCAGCAACTGGCATGTGCTTGTTTTGTTCTAAAAATAAGAAGAAATTGATCTTGTTACAAGAAGTAGAAACCATGCTGTATGTCAGTTAAGGCAGAATAACCATTACTATTGCAAATATATCCAAGTACATAACAGTAGCAAAATATGCAATACTTCAAGGTATTTGTAAAGATTACTTATGTCCTCAACAATACCTTTTTTTTAACAAGTGACACATGTAAACACAATGTGTAGACAGAAAATAGAAGAAATGAGGATGGCACAAGAATCAAGCCATTTAGCTAGAAGCATTTCCTACTTGTTTAGAAACTTCCTTTGACATTTACTTTTTCTTGATGAGACAAAAGCTTTGTGATAGCAAGCATTAAAACGTGACAAAAACGTTTCCAAGTTGTGTTGAAAAACCACTGGCACATCAGCAGAAGAACTTATTAGGTAAGTCCAGAAGACCTCCTCCTGACTACTCTTTTAAAAGATTTTTTTCAGGCATGTTTTGAGTCACAGAGAGGCTCACTATTGTCTTATCCAATACCACCCCCAAAATAAAAGCTATCAGGTGATCAGGTTCCTTTGCTAGCACAACAGATGAAAATAAAGCACAGCTTATCCAGTGCTCACTTCCAGTTCTTCTACTGGACTATATTTACCCAATAACAGAATACCACTCTGGTAGGCATGCTTGCATATGCACTCACAAAAAACCCCACAACAACAACAAAAAACCCAAAATCCCTGCACCAGTTGTACACAACAGTATGTCTCAGACCACTTATGAAGCAGGACAGTTTGTTTTATGAAAGCATTTAAGATTAGAAAAATGCCCATACTAAAACAAACCTGAATCTTATTTCAGAATTGTTTATAGCGTTGAAGTCATATACTTCCTGCATTCGTTTGACATGTGACACTGGAAGAGGAGCCTGAAAAAGGAAATTACATAGAATAAACCAGAGGCACACTTCAAGCCACATACTCCAAAAATAAACAGGTTCATTCAAGAATGATGCTACAAAGGAATTAAAAACTTACCGTGACAAATATTTGTATTTGTTTCTTTCACCTTCTCAAAGTATTAGGGAAAGGGCAAGGAATAAGTGTTAGCAAATTCCCACACCCAGTACTATCGAAACATTCAAAACTTGAAGTATTTTCATTCTGTTTTATTTATAGCTTATTTGCTACAACATCAAATACAGACAAACTCAAGCACCTTATCGTTTTGTTTTTACCTTGCAATCTCTGTATCTTGGTCATTAGCTGAAGAGCCAGACATAATCAGGGAGGCAGGGCTGAAGGTTTTAGTAACTTTGTATGGTGAGAGCAGGAGTAACTTTGTATGGTGAGAGTGGGTTATTTTAGCAAAACTTAAAAGAAAACGGACAACTTATTTCCAAAGCACACTCGGGCTTCTGTGCCTGCTTTTGTGATACCAGAATCAAGTTACCCCAGGCACGCATTTACCTCCAGAAGCAACAGGGCCAGGAACTCAATCAACTGATGAGATGACATTTCCTTCAGGTCTGCTGAGCTGAATGAGCCCAAATCACTCTCTTTTGCCTAAAAGAGAATGGTTAGTTAAGTTTTTAATAGGTATTTCAAAGTAAAATCGGGTGTAATTTTTTGCTTGGACACGCGCATTTACTATTGAGCCCTTCCGAATAAAAAAAGATACTGGTTTGTATTTGTGCAGGATGTTACAAGAAGGAGAAGGGAGAAACTTAAGCTACTGTCTGATGTTTGGTATTCTTCACTTCAATTTTCACTTGCTTTCTCTCCACTGACCTTTTTATCTCCACTGGCTGTTAAAGTTTCTGTTAAAGTGAAAAATCAAGTACTTTTTATAGAAAAAGTAACATTGAGAAGAAGAAAGCTAGAGATCACATAAAAGTACAGCGAAAAGCCACAGAGCTAACAAAAGGAAGGTATGCTGAATTCTCTATTAGTTGTATGAGTTTTATGGTTAAAATTACGAGAAAATTGTATGGTATTAGTCACTTACGATTTATATATTTCAGCCTTTCATGAGAAATGCATACTAGCTTCAGTATAATGTAGGGGAATTACTGCTAATACACTATAATCAGTAATGTAGAGATACCTTGGCATTTGTTTTAAAATCAAGCCATAACATCAGGGTTTCAAAAAGAACATTCTTGGTTTGGTTACTACATACATATAACAAAACAATGGCTGTGTGCCTTGTTAAAACATGTACAGCACTTCACATACAGAAGTCATAGCAAATCCACAGACTCTACAATGAAAGGCTAGCCTACAAAATGCAAAATCCCTGGCAGCTGTCCTATCACCATAAATACATTCTCTCTCAGTAAATGATAGATTTCAGAAGAGAACGGCTCACTTTACACAAAGAGAACTAGTTTTTCAAGACACAGACACCTCAGCGTTCTTTAACCACTTACTTTGATCCATCTTTGGCTCAAGGCAACACAAGCATTTGCTAGTGTCATATCATACCTGTCAAATATTAAAAACAAAGGATCACACTTTGGAAATACAAAAAGCTTCTGTAATATTTTTATGAGAATGCTTAGAAATTATTTTCAAATGGCTCCACATTTGTTCGTGGTAGGCTCCAACTCAATATTGCAACACAATTTACAAAAGATCTATTATAATGAAATATATTTCAGTTTTAGTTAGAAGCACTTTGTGCATAGGTGACACTACCCCTTGATACCACATGCTCCCAAAATAATTAATACTCTGAGCATATATGCTCATACATACAGTATAGCTTATAGCTGAAAAGAGAATATTGCTGTAGCAAACTGTCAGAAAAAAGAATCTTTCCTGGCAACTTTCAAAGCAAAACAAATTTCCACCAGAATAAAAACTTGAAAATATTAACAGCGACATTTTTTTCCTCCTATATAAACATATATCAATTTCTACATAGTACTAGGACATTTTCTAATAAAACGTTTGTGGGAAGACTTTCACCCTGTTCACAAACTGCTTTATGACTGTTTGGAAAATCATGTGCAATCTGGAGAAGGAAAAAGATGAACTATAGAAGAATGCAGCTTACACAGGCTTCACTGGTGGCATTCCTGGAGCATGAAACCATGAGTTCCAGTCAACTTTATCAAGAACATCTACCTACAATGCAACACAAATTCTTATTCAATTTTAGATGTTATTTTTAAAGAAAAGCATACCCTACGAAAACTAGTTTCAATCCTTTGGTTTTTGTTTTTGTTTTTTTAACATCCCAATTACCCTGGAGAATCCTATACAGATTACTTCAAAACACAATATTCCCTTCTGGGGAGGGGGGAAAAGCATCACAAAGCAAATCCATCTTCGTAAGATGTAAGACCACATCATATTAAGATCTTGAGATAAAGAAGAGAAAGATAAAGAACTAGTCCTTAAAGAAGGTAATTCCTGAGCTATGCCATAGTTTCACATAATCAAACAGTTTCAAGCAATTAGTTTTAAATACTACCCAACCTTATCCTTGAAGTAGGAGTACAAGAACTTCTTCCAGTCCTCCGTTACTATGCTCTTATAAGCAAACTGCTGAATGTAAGCCTTCAAGAAGCCAATGAAGACATCTAACAGTTAAAAAACAGACTGTTTCAGTATTTGAAATTAAAACGGGAAACAATAATGTATAAAGTCTGACTAACACTTACCTGGTCCTCCAAGAAGTTGTTCAAGGTAAAAAAGCAAAGCAAAGCCTTTCTCATACGGAACAGATGAATAGGCAGCATCAGGATCTACCTCACTCAGATTAGGAACGAGGTTAGTTATAGGATTTTTATCTCCAAAAGTATTTATCTGTGACAAAGACACAAGAAAATACATTCATCTAGGAAAACTAGCACTCTTGCTAATCACTACTAATCCCATTTATAAAAGTATAATGCATCCAAACCTAAGATGGCCTCATTTCAATGCATTCTTTCTCATTCTTTTTCCTGAAGTTTTGAATCTGCACAAAACATAGTTTACTAAACATTTTTCTCATTTTGTTTTATCAGTGTCTGATCGCATGCCAAACAGAAAGAGGTTAGGATCAATCACCCTGTGCTCCAGCTATCTCAAAGCAGTTAATTACTGTCATGTCTGTCATAATCATGAGCACCTAGTAAACTATCTATATTTATCCCTTTATTAACAACCTATTTAAACTGCTTGATTTAAATGGGTGATATAAAGAATAAAATACAATGAGGAAATATTCATAGTAAACCAGGTAAACAGCATCACCAAACTGAATGAGAGTGCTGGAAATATCACAGGCTGAAATCTGAAAACTAAAGTATAACTATGCTACCTAAACACAAAACTATAACAAGCCTCCCAGACAGTAATGGATTAGGAATATGCTCTTTTATAACACAGTACACAGGAAAAAAAGAAATCGGTTACTTGCATGAGGCATTGGAAGTTCTGATGGTCATGCCTGCAGGTAATTTTGACAAACTTTCAGCTGTTTTACCAGTACGCTAACAGGCAATACTGCAATTTAGCCATACCCAGAACAACCAAGAGAGTCTGTCAAGATGTTCATCCTTATAGAACAGCTTAAAACAGTTCAAAAAGCTTTATCTAATCTGAGTATATTAAGCTATTACTTTGGGAAGAGATCATATACTTTGGAATCAAAGTTGTTCATCCTCTAAGAAAGCGTTAGGAAAGCTGACTAGACAAGTCTTATTTGTGGGAAACACATGAAATCAGCTTTATTTTATTTAGGTATATGCTTAAACATAAAGTTATCATAACCTAAAAATATTTACCGAATTCTGCAGTTCCCTCCAACCTCCTAGGGCTTGAAACTGCCTGAACTGCTCACCAAACAACCGACCACCAATCCTGCGTTCCAGGTATACAGTATGCCCCTCATTCAGCCTGGAAATACAGTGATAACGTCAGCACTGGTAGGATGGCAAAATGAACTTAGTTGGTCTCTTTACAGATTAATTTTAAAATATGATTTGCATTGCACTGAACATCACACCTACCAAAAATGCTCCCATGTTTTGTTTGTTACCAAGTTTCCTGTCCAGCTGTGAGAGATTTCATGAGCAATAACCTAAAACACAGAAAACAATGACACGTCTACCATTTAGCCTCCTCTGGAAAATGAACATCAAATCCCAACAGAAAGAAAAAAATCCTAATGGGATCTCATTTACTGTACTACATTCCCAAAGCCAGTTGGCATTCACAGCTCTGTAAACTCAGCTACAGAAATTTTATTTCGGGGACTAACACTATCCTACCGAACCTTCTCCAGAAATAATTTTGAATGTCCAGCCTGCAAGTCATAGACCCACACTGATGAACAAAAATAATTCCTCCGGTAGCACGGTGCAGGTACTTGTTTATGAAATCACATTTCAGAATACTGGATCCATACCAAATGACGGATTAGTACTACTTTCCCACCTAAGCAACTTCTGCAGTGCTGGGATGTTCTAAAGTATCAAACAGGAAGAAAACAGTCACTCCTAGAAGGATAATGATGCATGATACATTAAAAAGTATCCGTGTCAAATATTTCAGAATTCTCGGGATAAGACAATCATTTTTTTTTTTTTTTGGCAGTGTATCAGTCTAGTAGGAAGACATATGAGATAAAATCCAGAGTACTCAACTTGCCAGAAAAAACCCAGAATTTACTAAAATTGTACTCATGATTTCCACTTTAAAAGAAAACTGTACACAATGTGAGTTCTAGTGCACAGACAGACATATAAAGGAAGAAGTTCCCTACAAACAATTGCGATGAGATCAATTCAGTTGTGGTTTCTGAACATATCTACACACAGGACAGGAAAAGAGCTACTGAGCAGCTAACTTCAGTCAGCCCCCTATGCATACAAGCACCCATGTTATTTTCACCTGTGCATTACACAAAATAGGTATGTCTCCAGTTTTCTGGAGCTTACTTAGAACTAAAACTCACTTTGTAAGAGTTCTTGAGTAACTGCCTTAGCTTTTATTTCCCCCAGTGAAAAAGAGACCAAGTTTTCAGGTATCTGTTACAAAGCAAGCTAAGATACAACTTCAAGCTGCATTCTACTTGAAGACATGAACCTATTTTGCACTTACATTTGATAGAGATCGATCACCTGCCTAAAAAAAAAAAAAAAAAAAGACAAGGCAGTTGTCAGTTCAAGTAAACCTCAAAATAAACCACTTAATGCAGTATCATGTATGATCCTTAACTCCAAAGGAGGCAGGAACATTTACATTTCTTTCTAGGGGGAAGATTAATATCCATCACTTGATGGATAAGCAAGCCCTAAGGAAAAGCTGACTTTTATCAGTGTTACACTTACCAATAGCGTTGGAGTTACAAAAGTAAGACAAGGATTCTCCATACCACCATAAGGAAAAGAAGGTGGTAAGACTAACAAATCATATTGTCCCCATACATAGGGTCCTGCTAAATCTTCTGCTGTTTGCAGCATAGCTTCAGCCTGAAACAAGACCTCACATTAGTTTTTAATATGACTTCCAACTACAAACACCGAACAAGAAATATGCTATAGATCCCATACTTCATTCTCTTTCACCTTGCCATGTCCCACATGCAAAATGAGTACAAGACTGTATCAATATTTATTTTCAGTAGTAGTTTTGTGTTGTAATAGAACAGCAGCATTTTTGGGGGTGGGAGGTAGAGAAAGGAGAGCTACAGATGAACAAAACACTGAACTTCAGTCTGTTTCTTTTCTAATACTATGTGAAACAGTTAGTTTAGAAAACATTGTTTTGTTAACTACCCACCTCAGCAAATTCATAGGCCGATTTATCCACTAGCTCCTTTTCAGCCCACACCAGTGTCCTTGGGCCAATCTTTCTGTTGAAAGTAAAAATGCCACTAAGACACTAGGATCTAGAAAGAATTCTATGGGAAACCAATACAGAGAGCACATGTGTAAACTGTGCTCATGAGTAACCCATGTGGCTGAAGAAACTCATTAGGAAGTCTTTGCCTCTTTTTCCTCTCCACTGCTAAAGTAAAGCTTTAGAAAACAAAACAAACCACACACATCCACTGTTTAGGACAAATAAATAGGAAACACATTTACAGATTTCAAAATGCTGTAAAGCCTTAATATAAAGGCATTATTATGGGCTAGATTAACACATCCTTGTGCAGATGAGCAATGAGGCTGAAGCTATAATTTTCCGCCTTTTGTACATGAGAGGCTTATCTGTTACCTGAGGAAAAAGATACTATTCCCTGAGCTAGAAAAAGCCCTTAGTGGTTCCAATCAATTCCAAATTCTTCATGGTGTTTCTTTAACTTACAGCAAAAGTATATTCTATAGAAAAAATGATGCAAGAGTGAATCAAGATACATGCAGTTTGATACAAATAAACAGGTTCATTGAACCTCTAAGACCTTTTAAAACTAGAAACAAGACCAAGAAACAAAAAAGATAATGCTGAAGATTTATTATGATTATTAATATTTATACTTTGTGCAGATTCACTCACCTGCTTTCTAAAGCTCCAACCACTAAAGCAATCAAGTAGCAAGGTATGGGAACCTAGTGGAGAACATGAGAAAAAAAGAAATCCTATTTGTAATGTGAGCTATCAACACCACCGATTCAAAGAAAAACAAAGGTATGTAAATAAGGAAGTATGCACATTTCCTCCATAGTTTCCTGCCTTATGTTATAATAATAAAGGCATTGTTTTTTCTTCCCAAACGATACTCCTTTATCTACAAGAAGTACTTGTTTCACAGATGTTTCATGCAAAGGCCACAAAACTGTAAGTATCATCTCTGTTTGAAAAACATCTGCATATATAAGAGCATACAAAAATGCCACTGGCTTGGTTACTGTTCAAAAGAAAGCCAGTTTTCCATATTCATTCCAGTTCCATTAAATTTTATAGAAAGAGGAGTTAAAAGATACTGCTCAGATAAAGGGCAGTTGTATCACACATAAAGATGCAGGAAAAGCTTTAATGAATTCAAGTAAACAAGAATATTTACAAATACAAAAGAGTCAGCAAAATCAAAATATTTATATATATTTTCTTTAATGAAACACATGCCTTTTCTAACAAATTAATCTAATGGTTTTCTATATTAGAAAGTGTAGTATAATTTCAAATAGACTAAATGTTATTCCTTGCACAGGTCCACCAAACTTATCGAGTGTATTTCTAGATAACATACAGCTCTGGATAACATACAACATAGAAGCCTTATGCATGACAGTGACAGTGGCAAATGTTTTTGGCTCCACAGAGAAGGCAGAACACTGCATACTGAAGAGCTCACAGATAAGGTAACCATTTTCTCTCTCTCAGGTTTCACGTAGCAGCCAAATCAACCCAACAGCTGCTGCAGTTCAGAGTAGGTTCCCCTCCTCTCCTCCAGTCACACAATTCCATCCCTCCTTGCGGTCATTCAGTCCTTCGGCAGCCCAGATCAGCTTACTAAAACAACTTCTTTTTTAAATTTATGTTAATTTTATCCCCTTCTGCAGCAAAATGAACTAGGCTCACCAAGAGATCCCACAAACATCAGAAGTGTAACCCAAAAAGCTGTGAGAACAAAAATGCCAGAAGAGTAAATTGAGACCACCACTTTAGGGGCAGTGGAATCATTAAACTAGCTGCATCACTTCATAAAACGTCATCCTGAGAACAGTAATCTTTAATTAGCTGGAGATACTTTCCATAAAAGCCAACGTTCTTACCTTTTAAAAGAAAAAAAATAAAAATTTTTGTTGTCAGAATTTGCCTAACTTCAAGTTAAAAATTCGTTCCAATGCTCAGCTTCGCTGCTAAGATCTTGGTAAGTTTAAAATTTGCAGGATCTGTTTTCCAAAACTCATTCCCATGTTATTCAAGTCCATGCATTATTTCCCAAGAATCGGTGCAGACAGAAAGGGTTTTGACAGTACTAGCTTTGAGTACACTAAACATTTTCAAAACTCGAATTTGGCTTTTCTGGGAATGTCAAAACGACCAGTAAACATTACCAGTGCCTACTGGTTGACTTTTCAGAGTTGGAGATTCATAATACCTCGTATTTCTATAGGGGCAAAGACCCATCGTAAGTTATATGATTTATTGATGACATCAAAACCATATCTGAAGTGACTGTGATCTGCATGAGTTGGGAATAAGACCGTAGGCATCTGTTTACTAGCCGGGAGCACTTACATTCTGACTGAAATGGTATATCTGCCGACTGCTGTCCTCTGGGTCAGGCATCTCTCCCTCGCGATTAGCACTCATAAGAGCCACCAACTCTTTAGGAACAGATATCTGAAAGATTACCCAACTATGAGGAACTCAGCTGGCACACAGGATCATACAATATACTCGAAGCAGAGATAGCAAAAAGAGTAGCCCAGATTTGTTCTGTTGTTAAGTCCTCTCTGTCACGTAGAATACAAGGCATGCAGAAAATTCTGTCTTAAAGGCTGGCAATATGTAATTAACCAGAAGGATTACCTCTGACCAAAGTTAAAAGTTTCACTTTCTTCGGACTACTGAATTGTAATGTCACATTGCACATCTTGCTCTTTGCTTCCTTAAAACAGTCGGACTATTTATGCCAGGACTGCAAAGATCCCCTAACTACGAACCAGAGTATATTATTTAAGGCATATATGAGAGTCATTTCAAGTATTTTTACTTTACAGCACTCTTTGCTGTCTTACTGTCAGCTTTTCCTGATTTAAGAACATATTTCTTTCCTGCTACAGCACTTCTTTTTTTCTTTTGGAAAAAAAAATACATGTGAATGAAAAAAAAGAGATTATATACATAAAAGAAAATAGTAAAGCTAGAGAAGTGCCACAAGGAAGATAAGCAGGTTTTGGCTCTTCCATTAAGCTAAAAGTCAATATTCTCTGTTTTTATTTTAGGCCACATGCCGGCAGCTACCAAAAAAAATTTCACCCATTGTAGTAGTTGTCTTTAGTTAGACACACATGACTTAGGTTCATCTACCTCTGCATAGTAGGTTAGTTTCACAGCAGGAGTGTCTTGGCATGGAAAGATGGCTCTGCAGTGGGTAGCCTGGAGAGGCGGGAGAGGGGGAAGAAAAAAGAAAAAGCTAAAACATAACAATCTTTCTAATGCAGAGGACTAGAAATAAATCAAACTAATATATTATATTGGAAATCTATACAGCTCCTCCAGAGAATTCATTATCTACAAACCAACACTTCCCATCACTTACAGCTTATAGTAGTTTTCATAGTTAAGGGTTTTCTAAAAGAAATAATGGTAGGTAAGACAGATCAATAGCCACATATATCAATTGCAAAGGACTGCATGTTCTTCAACAAGAATACTGGAGAGGGTAAAGCAGTTCTGAAATTATTAAATGCAAATATAATAAAAAAAATCTCAACAACATCTTATTAAGTGTTTTCATGTAGGACCTTTGACACACACAATTAGAAGTTATGGGCTACTGTACTTTCCCCCACTAGGCTTCCTCTCCTTCTCTTTGGAAACCAGGCAGAATTACAGTGCTATGTAAACAACAAGTTTAAAAAAAAAATTAATCCACTCAACCTGACATTGGCTGAAGAGAAATGGGTGTTTCTTTCCAGAAGTTTGCTCTGGAGTAAACCATTGGAGAGCTGAAGACTTCGGAGAGCTTTCAAAAGAGATTTCAACAATTGCTTCTTGTCCCCTGTGTAATAAAGAATACAGTCAGACTGTTTTGACACAACTCCTGGTCACTACTGAAATTCCTCTACAAAGATTTCTGGAAAATAGGTCTGCAGCACAATCTCAAAAGCATTAAAAATAAGAACAGGTAGCATATTAAAAACAACTTTCCCCTTTCAATTATGATAGTAAAAATTAGCCCGTTTATTTCAATTTTAATGTCCCAAGACACATCTATTATTGTTTTTACTAATCAGAAACTTTTCCTCTCCTCTCTTCAAGGAGAACATGGACATCTTCTTTAAACCATTTGGACCAGCTACCTACATACAGTTTTGTCACAACTATCTAACATTGTACATGTAAGTATAAAAAACCCACTGCAATAAGGAAACAAAAAAGTGTATAAAGCCTGTATAAGAACATACATGCCTTAATAACATAGGATCTGTGTATTCTGTAAATAAAAAAAACTAGATTTTACAGCTGATGTTATGTTCTGTAAGTATGATCCTTAAGCAGAAAAAAAAATAATATGGAAAATAGTAATTACTGGAAAACCCTACTAACAGCAGGGTTAACAAGAAAAACAAAAAATGTTCAAATTTTATTCAGGGTTTCAGAACTGGTGTAAAGTAAAAACTAACAGTTCTGTGCAAGACAGGTACCAGCTTGCTAACAAGAGAACACACACAAACCTGACACGTTCATACTCTTGTTTTTTAAAAACATATCATAACCGTCACTGACACCAAAAGTACACAGAAGTTGCCTCTGTTATTGGAATGTTCCAGGTTATACATGCAACTCTCTGGAATTAACAACCCAACCATAAATCAGAACAAACTTCAGCTAATCAGAGGAGCTGGACACTAGATAAGCTGACCAGGTATACACATCTGGTTTATAACCAGTATTCCAAAGTACATATTTGACAAGAAAAGAGAAAATAATTTGTATTACCATAAGGCACATCGCTTACTGAACAGTCAGACTTGCAGTTGTAACTCCTACCCTTTCCTATCACTGTTTTATTGATATTTACATGAGGGACTGTATCTCACACAAGACTATAAATTCTTACAATCACGACTCTTAACTGCCACTTTGTAGTTTTTTTTTCTTACAAGGAAATCTAGCAATAAAAAAAAAAAAGCTGAAAGTCAAACAAAAGAAACAGGCCCATGTTTCTGCTGTGGCCTGTTTGTTCAAGTACTTAATTTGGTCAGTTTTGTATGAGATTGTAAGCGTTTCCCCAGAAGCGGCAGATACTGTACCACATTCCTTTCTCTTATGTGTGTTTCTAAATTGCACTAATTCAGTGAACAACAACAATTAGAAACCAGACATGCGTTTGTAGAGGTAGTACCCAGTTTTGAAAACAAAACAATAAGAAGCAACTTAGTATACAATTTTATTCAAACCAGGGAATCTCCTTACACCATCACAGCTTTCAGCTTTGACACGTAAGATACCATGGAGTTACAACATACAAAGCAAACTGTCCCAAACCGTAGTGTAATTTGGCAACAACTTTCTAATTCACACAACGTAAGACGTAGATTACGGTTAGTTCATTCTCCGTCACGCTGCCAAAACTCAAGTTCCAGTTTTTAGGGACTTGGGCTTAGAGTAGTCAATACAATAGAACTTTTATTTTTTGAAAACATGTTTTATCTAATCATAGTGGTAACCTGCAGTTCTACAGAAATGGAGGACCAGCCCTTGTGTAAAAGTAAGGCAAGCAGGGTCTGTAAGTCCATGTGCGCCATACCGTAGCAATTCTGAACATGCCAAAATTCAGGTAGTTGACGCAGAAAGAATATTACTGATGAGAAGCACTGGAAAAATTGTGATACATTACACATGATTTCATTACTTACTTTAGCAAGTCATTTTGTACACGATATAAGACCTGGGGACAGGTACAAAGGCTCCCTAACTTTTGGCTGTCTAATGAAAGCCAAATATTAACTTCACCTACAAGATCATACCAAATAAATGCAACATTCTGATTTATAAGTCCCTCTGCGAGCTTTACACAATGATCCTACAGGCAGACAAGCAGCTTATACAGTGCATTTTGGAAACCACCTAAAGGGACAGGTAAAACTGTGTACCTTTTTAGTTCAAAAGGAAGTGTGATTTCCAGGGGGGTCCCCTTGAAACTGTGCTTTTCTCCAAACGCAAATTTTGCATCCTGTCCATTTACGGTCACTTTAAATACCTGTACGTCTTTTGTATCCAAAACCTGTAAGGAAGCAAATGTTTCATACTTGTCAAAGAGTGTAATAATTAATGTAGCACTCATCAAATCTTAAGCACAAGTCTCTCTGAAGTAAAAAGTATTTACTAAGTAAAACCAGAAAAACTGAGTCTATGTTGAGCACTGGGAAGCAGCATTTTGAGAGCAGCACTGAACTTACAAAACTGGAGGGGGAAGAGGAACAAAACCAACTTCTGACCACGAAAGTGGAAACAGGAGTTTACTAAGTAAACTACAAAAGGTAAAAGACTTCACAGGGCTCCTGCGAAATGAGGAGAATTAACACAAAAGCCCCTGCCAGGGCTTCCATCCTGGAACTCGCTGCTGTCAATCAAGTTCTTCATGCAACAGAAGATGAACTCCATAACGCAGCATGAGGGAAGTTTTACAGGATGCATGTTCTCCTAAGAAATAAGCGCCAACCAGAAAAGGATTTTATGGAGCCAGCATGAAAAAAGCCCGCAAACCCCGAACTTCACTTTGCATGTAAAGCAAAGCTAAAGAGACGTTTATTTGTATAGCTAACCCAGAAAGTAGCTGGCATAACAGAACACACACGCGAAAAAGCCATTAGCGTAGTTTTCCAGCGGTTTATTCCCACCTTTTCGGCACCAGGCTCTTCGCCATTTTAACCGGAAAAATACCTCTCTCCCCCCTTCCCTCGCACGCCGCGCCAGCTCCAGGCGCGACAGGCGGGACCCCCGGGCAGCCCCGGGGCCGCAGGGCGCTGTTACCCGCGCGGGACGAGCCGGCCCGGGCCGCCGGCGAGGCCGACCAGCGCGGAGGCTGCAGCCGAGCAGGTGGCAGAGGAGCCCGAGGGCGGCTGCGGCGGGAGGGGAGGAAGGACCGGGACGGCGGCGGAGGGGCAGGAGCGGGGAGGCGGCGCGGGGGCGGGAGGGGACGGGGCGCCCCCGAGCGCAGCCCCCGCCGCTCCCCCTCCGACGGGGGCTCCGGACTCGCCCCTCACAAGCTGCGGGCAGCGCGGAGGTCGCGCCTCACCCCCACCCCCCCCCCCCGCCCGCCCCGCCGTTACCAGGCAACGCAGCGCCTCGCGCTCGGCGCGCGCGGTGAGGGCCGCCGTGCCCCGCAGCGCCTGCGCGCCGAAGTCGGCGCGGCAGCGCAGGTAGAGGTGCCGCGTCAGGCAGCGGGAGGGCGAGGCGAAGGAGCAGGGGTCCGCCATGGCTCGCTCACGCGCGCTGCCCGCCCGCTGCCGCGCGGCCGCCGGCGACGCCGCAGCCGCCCCGCCCCCGCTGGGAGGTGCAGTCCCGCCCTCCGCGGGCAGGGCGACGGCAGCGCGCGGGGAACTACGCCCCCCGTGGTGCGCTGCGGGAGGGGGCGGTGCGGGGCACGGCGGAGCGCGCGGCTGGCGACGAGGGGCGGGGCCGGCGCGTGGGCGGGCCGTGAGGGTGCGGAAACCATGTGGCGGCTGCTGGGGAAACAACAGTTGTACAGCTCCTCGTTAGTATAGTGGTAAGTATCCCCGCCTGTCACGCGGGAGACCGGGGTTCGATTCCCCGACGGGGAGGTACGGAATATTTTTTCCCTTTCCTCCCTCCCCCTCCCCGATGTGTACCTTCACCCCAGCGGCAAAAAGCAATCCTTTGCGAAGGCCAAGCCGCCGTCGGAGAGCCGTTGGGAAGGGCACTGCGACTTTTAAACCAGGAAGCAGAGGACAGCGCAGCCGGGGCCCGCCTGCCTCAGGCCTGAGGCGGCGGGGCGGCGGCGGGGCTGTGCAGGCTCAGCTGAAAGAATGTGTGGGGAAAGTATATTGAAACGGCTCAAACAGATGAACGCAGGGGTTAATGAAGCCTTCCAAAACATTCACCTTTTCTCTTAAACCAAGATGGGAAAAACCCCCAGCCTCGCCAAAGCCCATGAGGCAGAAACTAATGGGAAGAGGGGCAGGTCAAACCGACACGGCAGCAGAGGGAAGGCCGCAGGCCATCTCCCGGCCTGTGGTAACCAGCCCCTCGTTTGAACCCTCAAAGCGAGAAATTTGGAGACCGGGGAGTCCCGAGGCCGTGCCAGATACCGGCCGGAGCCCGTGCTTCCAGCCCGCGGGCCCGCACCATCTGCGGCACCAGCTGAGAGTACGTTCCAAAACAGCTGTCGCTGCTTGCATTTGCTTAGTACCATCGGAAATGCTTTCTTAGGCACCCCCTTTTTTCTTTTTTTTTTTAATCCTTCTGTCAAAAGGCATTATTTATTTATTTATTTATTAGCATTTCAGCACAAGGATACGAAAAGAGATCTCCTCCCTTCTGTGGGAGGTCAGCAGATGCCGAGCAGTAAATACGATCACCCCAATTTCTCTTCTTTCCAAGTCAGGAGAGAGCACCACGGCTGATCACACGTAAAAGGGGTAAGGAACTAGGACCCGAGACAAGAGGCTGAGGCACCCGGCCGCGAGGGGTGCGGGCCACGTGTGCCCGGCGTTCAGCACGGGAGGCCTGGAGGGCCCTGCCATGGCCCTGCCTTTGCGCGCTCAGACAGTTTTGATAAGATGAATTTGATGCCCTGACCTGAGCATTGAAAGCAAATTATTCTGTACCATGAGTGACCTTGCATCAACCACACAAACACAGAAGCAAGCACTCAAGTGAGGACATGCACAAGAAAAATTATCTCTGTGTAGTAAGAGCTAAGATCCAATTTGACAGCAAAGGTTGGCAACAAAGGGCGATTGCTCCCGACAAAACATTGCTGGAAGCCATGGACGTGTAATGCCGAGTGCAGAACGTAACCTTTGTCACCCTTAGAAATCAGTTCCCAAAACAGCACGTCTTCAGCCTGTGTGCCCGCAGCCGCGGGAGCAGCATACCAGGAGCTGCGGGGAGCTGCAAGCACAGGAGGGGTGCAAGGCTTGAGGTACAGTGCAAGACCAAGAGGTTCTTTCTGTGGGCTCACCAGCTGGCGGCAAAGCCCATGGGCCTCCCAAGAGCGTCCCACTGCCCCAGCTGTCCCATCTGGATGTGACCCTGAGATGGGAATGTGAGAAGCACATGAAGAAGAGGGGATGTGACATGGAGCGTCATCCACAGTGACACCCTGCAGCTTTGTATAAACCAGCTGGACTAGAGCCACATGCAGACAAGCCCAGATAAACCCAGACAGGAGAGGGAGAGGGTTTCAGTAGGTCTATTGCTGCATGTATTATAGAAAGAAGAAAAAATAACCCCAACATTTTTCCTTTAGCAATTTCTGAATTTCCTCCCATGCCCACTTCCCTTTCTCAAAATCCACATACATATGTCATCAGAAACACAAGGAAACTGATTTTGTGTAGTAAGCAGTTTGTTTCAAAACAGAGGATGGACCACTAAAGATGTAAAAACCGTTTAGTAGTTCATATGTGTTGGCACCCAGTCAGGCAATTTCAGCTGCCGTAAAACAATAAGGGATTAGAAAAGCAATTAATTCAAAACAGAAATACGCTGACAGTGCTTTGCAGGCATAAAACTGTTTTGCAAGCAACTCCACACCTGCTTAGCCTGGGTTCTTGTTTTCAGATTAAGCTTTCACAGTGCACAAGCAAACTACCCAAGAGGCAAAGTTTTGCTATAGATGTGCAGCTTCTAGAGTCCTGGGAAGTCACCCTCATTTGTGCGTGGGCAAAGGTAAAAGGAAGAGGAACAAGGAGCTCAGGGCATTGAGCAGGTTTTTACAAGGTCAGCCTTTCTCCCCCTGTGGTGTACTTTGTTCTCGCCTAAGTCTCCCCCAGGTCAGCTCAACCTCTTTCCCCCCTCCTGTGGTACCAAATCCTTCCCACACACCCCCATGGTGCTGTCACACCCCACCTGGCAGCGTGGAGCCAGCACCGCTGGAACGCCAGCAGCAATGCCGGCAAGCCCAGCCGCAGCTGCCCGCGCCACTTCGGACCACCATGAGAATTCTGGTGAGGTCCAGGCTGGCTTCTCTGTGGGCGAAGTCCACAGGAGGCAGAAGGCAAGGCAGCCCTGGCAGGAAGCCTCCTGCAGTGTTTGCAAGAGGAAAGTTTGAATAAGAGCTGGCACTAATGAGATCTGGAGGAGCAAACACTGCCATATTGCTAGTAGAAATCTTGCCCTGATTTCTTCTTCAAACGCCTGTTGAATTATCCATGTACACCTTTCATCTGCATCTCTCTTGATGTTTCTAGTCATCCCACTCAGCTTGCCATCACATGTGTGTTTTATTATCCTCACCTTATCAAAAGCTCAGGGACAGCCGGTATCAGCCTTATGGCTGGGAGAGAAGGCTGTGGCCAAACCAGCAAGACAAGAGCAGGCTGGAAAGTAAATTACTGCTTGCAGTCTTGCTGATCCCACAGCGTGGTAGCAAAACAGCCCCCAGGGGAGATCTGGGCTGGAGGTTCAGCCTGAGCATGTTAACAGCATATTGTTAAAGCATCTTGTTTAAGCATGTTCAAGCCCAGGATACTGTGTAACTCTGTGTATTCTGTCCTCTGTGTCATATCCATATGTATATTTAACTAAGTGTGTTTTATGTATGCTTAACTCTGCTGAACGTTTTAATTAATCTTTGTCAGGAAGTTTTTTGGAAGGAAAAAGATTGCTTGCAAATGCTGGAAACTGCTTTATGTCATTAGTAATGACAAAACACAAACTTATGAGTACTGAGAATCTTGGAAGTTTTATGTTCTTGGTTACTGTTAAGGGCAAGGAAGAGAAGAGAGGACCCCCTTCTTAAACTTAATAACTATAGCAATAAATTCATGTTTTAAGCCTAGACAAAAATAAGTTCTTGGCAATTGTTCTAGGCAGTCCCATTGGGGAAACTTAAACAGAACCAGCTACTGAAAATATGCTAATTGTGTTCTCACTTAGAAGGAAACTAATCAATAATAGGGAGATCAGGTAGAGCAGAGTAAAAAATGTTGCTCTAAGTGCTCAGCAAGGGCTAAGAGCAGGAACAGACAACGGCAAATTGTTCACAAGGTTTCTTGCAGGTCAGGACATCCAGTGTAAGTGGGACGACCTGAAAATTCAGGAGGATACAAGCCCTCTACTCCACCTTGATTCTTCTACAGAGACTCCTGGTGCTAAGCCTTTTGTCTGGTAAGAGGAGAGGGGAACATGGTTGCCCCTCAGAAGGTGCTGAAACAATTTGCACCAGTAGCTGCTATAGGCTTCTCATCCCTACACATGGTGAACCAGCTGATCATATAAAAAAAAAGAAAAAGCATCCTGGAAGAATTTAATCTTCATTCAAGAGGTTTTAGCCTGTCACCATTAGTATCCACTGACTGTTGGCTGCGAGGACCCCAACGAGCTCTGCAGTCTTCTCCCTGCACTGAGGCGTCTGGTGCCCCCAACCAGCCCTGTGATGGTACGAGCCCTGGATCAGCTCCTGGGAAAAGAGCTGCGTGAGGATGACAGCGGGGCCATGGCTGTCCCTGGCTGCTGCCACTGTCCCTGTCCGGCTCGCCTTGTGCGGGTGCTGCGGGGCTGTGCCCTCGTCAGTGGCAGCACGGCCCCGCCAGCCCCCGAGGAGCAGCCCGCTCCCGCAGCTCCCTGGCACGCCAGCCGTCGCGGAGCAGGACGCAGGTCTGTCAGCACAGCGTGCCACCAAGGAGCTGGCGACTGAGTACTGCCATTGAAAATTTCCAATGTCTTTACACAGGTCTGGGTCTTCAGGTGCTGCACATTGCTGCAGCCCCACTTAGGTCAGTGGAGCAACGCTAATCTAAGCCAGACGGGACACCGACCTACCCGCCAATTAAAAAATACCCCGGCCACCATCAGGCATTAAGATCCCAATGCACGTTGTGGTTTTATGACTCCTCCAGACTAGCCTGGCATCTTTCCATGTTAGCTTGTAATAATTATTATATTAAAAATTAATTGAAAATTAGATGTCCACTTTTTTCCAGTCGCTCTTAATGTATTGAGCACTTTTAATTCTTGAGCATAATGATTTACAAGGAACTGTTCAGTTTTGTACATGAATGACCAATGGTGGATGCAGTTTCCTGGGACAGATAGGGTGGAAAATATTTTAAAGCAATGTCTTATTAATAGTTTGTCCTGCATTTATTTTTGCGCTGCTTTAGAGCATCTATTCCATTTCTGTTTTTCTGAGAAACACAATTTCTCAGTCCTGTCTTCCCTGCAGAAGCCAACAACTATTTGCTACAGCTGTATTTCTACATGTCAGATTGTCTGTTAAATACAATTTCCATCATCCTTCTTTTCATTTGGAGGGAATCTGGTTTGTCATTTTTTCAGTGCCTCCTTTCTTCTGATTTTTAAAATACTTCTGCAAGAGCAGTCTTCTTTTATTTTAACTTCCATGTTGCTAGACATGCACACAGCTTACACCACCAGAATGATTAGCCTCAGCTTTTAGGTGCTATGTTTAAGGTACCACAGAGACCTGACGTTCAGAGTCACCCATATTATTTCAAAACTAAAGCACCCCAAAATCACAATACACATTTGAAAATGTTAACCTACAACTTTGGGATACAGTATTAAGTAACTAACTTTAAAATTGCCACTTGAACTGGCCGAATTTGCATTTCTACACAGTTATGACACAATTCACTCTTACCACTTCAAGGTGTGCAGTGTGTTTTCTTCTCCAGAGGATGTTATTTAACTGTACACAGAGATCTGGCAACCTCAGGGTGTCATCATGACAGGCTCAGGTAAGGACAGTTCCTGCCTCAAAAACAAAAATACAGGTGGTACACAGTTAACTCTTCTGTTAATTTGATGCTAAATGTCTATTACACCACTTAGCCTGCTCAGCATTTTGTTTTTTCCAAGATATTTTCTTTGTTAAAGCTTTTGAAATCCCCTGGATGGCAACACTTCCTCTTTCTGGTCATGTTATTCACATTTACCAACAGTGGGTTGCAGCATCCTTCTCCATCTGAGAACCCTAGCGCACACAAAACTTTATTATACAGATAGAATTGCAGTACCTGAAGAAATCGTCTATGTTTTCCATGTATCTATAGTTATTATTAGCTTCATAATCTTCTCAATTATCCATTTTAAAAACAGTTGCTTCTGGGTGACTGAGTCCTTTCTGTTCCATGAGGTACCAGAGAAACAAGCTCATACTAAATTTTAAGCATCCAAGAACTGGCATTGAAACAAAAGGAATGGTATGTATGTCTCACACAAGGCATGTTCATAAGCACTTTGCTTGAATAGGACGCAGATGCTCATCTTCTTGCAGAATAAACTCCATGATCCCAAAAGGGATTTTTGTCTCTGTTGTTCAATATCTAAAGGTTTCCAAGGTGAGGTTTCGTGTTTGTTTTCATAGGGTTCAGCTTTAAGTGACCTTTTCCCCGGAGATCAATACAAACTGTCCTCTGGATAATCTCGGGGTATTGTTTTAGGGGTAGGAGCGCTATTGAATTGCACCTAGATCTGGTGGTGTCTTTCACCAACAGATGCACAGAAGTACATCCATCTCCTCCCTCGTCCATGCGAGGCAATGGCTTCTGCTCAGTGTAACATGCTTTTGAGCTCATTGTTGGGCCAATAGTCTACGTCTGTAGATCCGTAGGTTGGATTTCCCTTAGTTAGACTTGATTTTTCTTAGTTAGATTTGCTTCTTTGAGCCTTTTTTTGATTCTTCAGGGAGACGGTGCAGAGCTTTTGCATGTAATTATCTGAATATTTGTCCCTCACGTCCAAGTGCAGAGCAGGAATGCAAACCAGAGCAAGAACAAAAGTAGAAACAAAATAATCGTGTGGGAAAATATCATATTACCCAAAGGCTTCAGCAAAAAGCAGAAGTCTCATACATCTCATTTACAGATGTCTTTACTCAAGAATGCAAGCAGAGAAGAAATATTTACTAAACAGCAAAAGCTTCTATTACACTTTTGGAAGAAGAACTTAGTCACGTGCTTTCCTCTTTTCAGTCAGTATGATAGTATCTCTCTGTATAATTTTTGAGTTTGCAGAGGGCTTGCTGATTTCTTCTGCCTGGTTTACTACATTCACTTCACCTGCAGCATTCTGCTGTTAAAGCAGCAGCAACCAGTGGAAATTTTCACAACCCATTTGATTTTACACTTGTGCCCCCTCTTATGTGTAGACTTGGAGTGTGATCTGAAGACTTGGCATTAGAGCAGTGTTTATATTACTGCACATGCTTACGTGGTGTTGCCAGTCCCTCCAAATTTCAAGGGCTTTGTGACTGGCACAGAAGAATCTCATGTTTTGAAATCGGAATTTGCCTCTGTGACCCTTCTGCTACACTTTGCCTGGCAGCAGCATTGGCTTCAACTTGTAGAGGTCAAGCTGGGAAAATGGAGTTATTCCATACCAGCACTTAACAAACTCTGCTTTTTCACAATAAGCAATGAAAGAGGTTTAATCAAACAATACTTTATTATAGAGGAGAAAAAAAGAGGAAGGAAGCAAAAGAATTATCAAAAGAGCCAAAGATAAATGCTTTCTCCAAGATCACTGGATGATAACGTGAGTCTTCATCACTTTTTAGTGAAGAGCTGTGAGGGCGTGAACAGCAACCGCTTGTTCACAGTTGTGGTCCTCTTTATTTCTTGAACCCAGGTGTACCTTCACTTATCGTCATTTAGGCTACTAGTTAACAACTCCTACCATTTACTCTGCAGTGATGAGCTGCTCCCCGCAATGCTCTTCATTAGTCATCTCTGTTTGCCATTCCTTTGCCCCAGAGATCTCAGCTCCTTTGCAGGAATACCCACAAAGCCCACACAGTGTCCTTGCCATAAAGGGAAGACTCCCTAAATAGATGTACTAGCAAACTTCCCCCTTTGTCTGTAATGGGGATGCCCCAAGCCTGAGGACAATGAGGCGATTACAGCAGGCATGGTCAGCTTTTCATAACACAGGCAGTAACTTTCATATTTCGCCCGCTTTTTAGCATGGCTATTTCATAAAGCAGAAGTGCCTTCCTGCCTCTCCCCCAACTTCTTGCACAACATGCAACATAACACGCAAACTGAGTAAGTCTGCTATTCAGGTGGCACGCTCTTCACTAAAAACCTATGGAGCACTCCATAAAAAACTATGGAGCAATCCAGACAGGTTTCCATGCCTGTGAGGCTCTCAGCAGAGGGATTGATCTCCTCTTGGCCCACCACGCGTAACCTCAGCCAAGAGGTGTTGCTACACCAGGATGCCTGTGGCCCTGCCCTTTCTGTGCAGGGATAGCTCCAAAACTGTGAAGCAGGACCTTCTTGGGAAAGGCCATGCACCCAGAGGAAAGGGCTCCTGTGCAGGTTTGTGCAGAGCCATTCTGGGCCATGATCTGCAGACTTTTCCCCCTCTCTCCCTCCTCCCCTTCCCTGCTGAAATAGGTGGGACACATCCCAGCCCAAGGGAAAACTTTGGGCCTGCATCCTTATTGCCTGAGACTGGTTGAGTTCAGATGGCCGAGGGCTGACTGAGATGATTTTTCATTGTACTTAGCACACAACTGAGGGAAGGTCTTTGCTGAGTTGTCTGGGACTGTTTTCAGCTGAGAAAAAGGTTCAAGAAAGCCCAAGAGACCAGAGCTGAAAACTCCGGCTGAACAAGAATAGCATCGAGGTACAGGCAGGCCCTCAGGTGTGTTAAGAAATACTGCTTGTAACTGGTGGGGCTCCTCTGCAGAGTGGGATCCTCTCATTCTGGGCACTCACCAAGATGCCTGGGCAGACACTGCACAGCCTGGACTGAAGCAATAGCACAGATGGCTCTCTTTAGCAGGAGCTGATGTCGCTTTGGGTCAAATGCTCTTGCTAAGGAGAAATAATAAGCTTGAGAGACCACTTCAGAAGACATGCTTGAAGTCCTGGGCAGCCCGTCTGACTGTCTGGGATCTGGTTTCAGGCACTCCGGGGTGGCTGAGGGGGCTATGTCCCCTCAGTAGCTTTGGGAGGGCCATGGGACTTGGGATGTGTCAGGACCAGTGGTGAGACCTTCCTTCACCCATGCCCTCTGTGAGTCAGGAGAGCAAAGAGTCAGCAACAAAGGATTTGGGCTTTTGTGAGGAATATGGCACGTGCCCCAGCCCCCCAGACTGGCACTTTACATCCTCCTGCCCGCCGTTAGCCAGGGCTGGGCTGTGGGGACCACCGTGCGGGGCTGGCAGGGGATACCTCAGCCACCCTCCAAGGAGCCCACAGCCCCACTGAGCACTGGCCATCCTCACCGAGGTGGGTCTCAGGAGCAGTGCAGACAGACCATAGGTGGCCTTGTGCCAAAACCAGGTATAACCCTTAAAACCTCCCCAGCATCCCACCCCACCTGCTTTTTATGAAGCACAGCACAAAGCCTTCTCAATGTCATTCCACTCCCAGAATACAAAAATTAATATTTCTACTGAGAGTCAATAGATTTCTCTTTTCAGTGGTGGAGTTTTTTTCCTTTTCTTTTCTTTTCTTTTCTTTTCTTTTCTTTTCTTTTCTTTTCTTTTCTTTTCTTTTCTTTTCTTTTCTTTTCTTTTCTTTTCTTTTCTTTTCTTTTCTTTTCTTTTCTTTTCTTTTCTTTTCTTTTCTTTTCTTTTCTTTTCTTTTCTTTTCTTTTCTTTTCTTTTCTTTTCTTTTCTTTTCTTTTCTTTTCTTTTCTTTTCTTTTCTTTTCTTTTCTTTTCTTTTCTTTTCTTTTCTTTTCTTTTCTTTTCTTTTCTTTTCTTTTCTTTTCTTTTCTTTTCTTTTCTTTTCTTTTCTTTTCTTTTCTTTTCTTTTCTTTTCTTTTCTTTTCTTTTCTTTTCTTTTCTTTTCTTTTCTTTTCTTTTCTTTTCTTTTCTTTTCTTTTCTTTTCTTTTCTTTTCTTTTCTTTTCTTTTCTTTTCTTTTCTTTTCTTTTCTTTTCTTTTCTTTTCTTTTCTTTTCTTTTCTTTTCTTTTCTTTTCTTTTCTTTTCTTTTCTTTTCTTTTCTTTTCTTTTCTTTTCTTTTCTTTTCTTTTCTTTTCTTTTCTTTTCTTTTCTTTTCTTTTCTTTTCCCCTCATTAGCTTTCCAGCATCTCCTGGCAGTGTAAATTTTACACCAATGTATGGGCTGCCAGAGGGAGGCTAAAAGTCTACCAAACACTTCAAAGAAATGAACAAACAAGCAGGCACAGACATGTTGGGCAGACCCTGTTTCCTCTGGGATAACAACAAATGTCTTATCAAAAGGAAATCCTGCATATGACCTTTCACACTGCAGAGCCTCACTCCCAAAATTTATTAGAAGTAAGCAGCTATACACAGTTTTGACTTCAGCTTGCATTTAATGTACAATTGCACCCCATGCCTGTTCCCAGCTGGCAGCAAACCTCCAGCAACGGGGTGAATCCCTGTGCACACAAAGAGGCGCTGGAAGTTAAATTGCCCTCCTGGGACTCGTGCCCACCGGCAGGTGAGATTTTCCAGCTGTCAGTCCAGCTCACCGGCCACGCAGTTCTTGCCTGTCTTAACGCTGCCAATACCCAGCAGGATCCTGCCCCCCACCCCGATTTTCCTCCAGTTAAGCTCTGGGGCACCCTGAGTGTCTGAGACAGTCCAATGAGGGAAGTATTCATCCAGTCTTTCTTTTAAATAAATGCTTCCTACCAAACTCTAAAAAGGAGGAAGCAATGTTGCCAGACAAATACACAAAACAATGCGAAAGGCTTGGCTGGACATATTTACTTTTGTTTCTAAAATATGTAGCTGGACAATAGCCATGGCAGGCTTCAACCCGAGTAACATGAAACAGGTTGTACATTTATGTGAAGAAGACATTGATAAAAGCCCAGGGAATGTATTTTGAAACATTTTTTAAAATAGATGTCTATAAAATCACAAGTGGTCTGGAGAAGATGAACTGGGAATGGTTATTTATTGTTCCTCATAAAAGGAGAACTAGGAGGCACCCAATGAAATTTTTGGCAAGCAGGCAAGCAAAAGAAAGCACTTTTTCACGCAGTTAAATGAGTTCAGTGCAGCCACGTAAACTATGGAACTAATTATCGCAGAATGTCGTGGACATTGGGAGTATAAACAGGTTCAAACAAGTTAAACAGTCATGCAACCTAGATCTAACAGTGCCTTTAAAAAATTTTGAGAGGATGCAGCTTCCAACTCCTGAAATCTGTAAAGTACAGATTTCTATAACCTGGGAGATTATACCAGGGGAAAAAATCACTCCATACTTCATCTTTCTTATGCTGTTCTCCTTAAACAAGGAGAAGATACTGAGTGAGGTGGGCCCTTGGTTTGGCCTGCTTCTGGAGGCTCTTAATCAGTTATGTTCTTAGATATATTGGGTTTGTCCCTGGCAGGCCATACATCCTACGAGGTGCTTGTTCAGACGCAGAAGTGTAGTGTCTGGCTGAAAGGACACAGGGCTGCTCAGCATGGGTCTTGTCACAGACACCGACTGGGATTTTGGAGAACATTGTGCATGTCCAGGCTCTGCCACAGACTCCTTGTGTGGCTCATTTCAAAATCTTTGCTAAATGAGAGTAGTTTCCCCTTTGTCTAGCTTGTGATTTTGACTACAAAGCTTTGTGGGGAAGGTGTATGGACTATATGCGGACCCTAGTGTCGTGCAGCCTCTGCAGCCTCTTTGGATACAACTAATTCAAGAAGCAAGAGAACATTGAAAGGAAAGAAATCACTCCAGCTTCCTCCCCTGATGGGAGGAGGGTGGAAGGTAGGAAGACTGTTACCTCGGGGCCCCCACACTTCGTTATGTTGGTGCTGCTTTCCCAACAGTATGGAAGAGGTTGCCACATCAGAGAAACGAGTCTGCACAGTTTCAGGCCAAAATGAGCTCATTGGCAGCAGTTAGTGTGACAGGGTGGTCGCCCATCAGTAAAGACTACAAATATTTTTAATTCCACATTGTGACTCACGTTCTGTCCTTCAGTCACTTGTTTACGTTGCTAAGTAAATATCGGTTACAAGAGGAAAATTTTACCTTGGATTTCCAAAGAATTCTTTTCTTTTGAAGGTATTGAATTAATTGGAAAGATGTTGCCAGTTGCAGTCTGGAAATTCATGCCCCTGCCCTGGCCACTGTGCTCAGGGGGCTGGAGCTCTCCCAGTCTTCAGGGAGTGGGGTCAGGCAGTGGCACCAGGAGCCAACAACTGGGTTTGCTTGAGGTTTTGTCAGGAAGCCAAGCTTGCGCAGACCTAATCTGGTTGATCTAGACATTTCGGCCATTGTTTCCAGTTTATGATGAAAACTTCCGCGTAAAGAATTATTTAACTCCATGAAAATTGCAGTGAGGATTGCTGGCCATCCCCTTAATGGTGACCAGTTAACAAATATTGCCGTAATTTCCAAAATCTGTTTTGCTGTGCAGATGACACTTGCTTGTCCCAAGAGTAGTTTTGTACTGAGAGTGTTTAACTCCCTGTAGTACAGTCTCTTCTCATGGGGAAGCTGTAGAGAGCATTATGGTACATGAGACAGAGAAGAGACAACACATTTCGAGCTGTGTTTTCGACACGAAACAAAACTAGCCATGTTAACCCCACTGTCACTTTGCACCCCATGAATCCACAGATGGACTGTGGATTCACTCTGTTGGACAAGCACAGGTGACGTGAAGCCAAGTTGCACCGCGTGCAGGCTGATCGCCCGTCGGGGGCAGCAGCAAAGGCTCAGTCCCAGCCATGAGTGGAGGATGAGCCAAGGAGCAATGCAAGCAAGGCACTCTGAAGGCCAGGCTGGAGCCTTGCTTTGCAGTGTTGAGGCTGAACGTACCCAGAAGTTGAATCTCAATATTAAGAGCCTGAAACCAAGCCGTTCCAACAATGCCAGGGGTTTTTGGGATCTGCTCAGTCTCATCCAGTGCCACTCTTGCTGTCTGCCGCAGTAGCTTAGCTTGTTACCCCGGAAAGTACTTTTGTGGGAGTAGCCTGGAAACCCTTAAGAAAGAAAGACTGCATTTGCAACATTGGACCAGACTTTGTAGAGTTATCTCCTCAGAAATCTACTGCTGTGGAGTGGTGACACCTAATGGTAGGGACACAATGCAAGACACAGATACAGCAGGGGTGCAAATGAGCTAAAAGAACTGTGTCGCTCTTCATGGATACGAAGTAAATGTTGGGATATTTTATATGACTTACACCCCCAACTGTGCAGAATTTTAATTCAATGTGTCCTTTCCAGTCTTTGTTATCTCAATGTAATGCATTATTAAGATCTGCTAATGGAGACTTCATTTCAAGTTCTGATATTATACTAGCCCTTTCCCCGTCCTGTGTTATCCTCTGCTCTGCTGACTCTGGCCTACCCTTTTTATTAAACCCTGCAATTTGTAGCTTGTCTCAGAGCAGCTTGTTCAGATTAGACTTGCCTAGGGGCTAGTTTAAATTGCTCACATGACTTCTCGTAAGAAACATTACACACATGTTAAATTCATGAGCCAAAGTAGGCTTGTGTGTGGAGCGCTCTCCATTTCCCTTTGGCCTTTCCAGGTGGCTTTTTCCTCATCTCTCCACACCTTTCCCACATTCCCCTTTGCCTCCCCCCGCTGCCCTCCGTGCCTTTGTATGGAAACGAAGAGAATCTCGTTTCTGTACAACAAGATACAGCAATCCAGTCTGACTATTTAAATATTCAGGATTGGAATCTGTCCCTATAAAACCCGTTTGTAGATAATTGTAGTACAGTATGCAAACATAGCTGAAATGTGGAAAGGGAGCAGAGGGAGCCATTCACATATCCAGTGCATATATGAAGAAGGCATTTTTGCCTCTGGTTCTGGAAGGCATAAAGCAAGAGTGGTTGTTCCCACTTAAAATTTGTTTCAGATTGTCCTGTATTGCTCTCAGTGCAAAGAATAGCAGCTTTCTGCAGTCCTACTCTCAGTATGACCCCCAAGGTGTCTTCCAGAGTTGAGAGCAGAACTGCCTCTTTGATTACTGGGGTACCTTTCCTGCAGAGAGCATCCCTAGAGGGTCACAAACACCCACTTATGGCTCTGTTACTCTGCTATGTCAGGAATACAGCCGCCTTCTAACTTTGGCTTCTTCTAGCTCTTTGCTGGAAGGCTAGCAGGTGGTCAGTATGCCGGTGCAGGCAGACAGGTTGGTTTGGCTTGGAGGTGAGCATCTACAAAACAAAATCACTCTCAGTGTCTCTGAGACTAGTCACAAATAGGGGGGGTAACAACTAGCTATGTTTAGCCCAGATACTGTGAGCTGAAGAAATGATGGTAAATAAAATGAAATGAAAATAAGTAACTGGGAAGGGAAGAAAAATCCTACTAGTGCCTGTATTGAGGAGAAGGCTGTGACAGTTCACCCTCTTTAGGCATCATGGAGGAGAGCCATTATGAACCATTTCTCCTCAACAAGAGGAAAATCATCTGCTAGAGTTCATATCTCCTTAGATGCCAGGGAGTTCAAACGTGAGACAATACCAGGGCTTCCTAGTTCCACCTCACACAAAACTACTTCTCCTGCTTATAGTTACTTAGCAGACCGCGGCTATTGCAAGTGCAAGTGGCAATACGGCAATGCAATTAAGCCAGTCGTCTGTTCCAGCTAGCAGAGCATGGGCAGGCTGTTTCCATGGTGGGGAGAGCTGGCTGAAGGAATGACACAGCCACACTGTTTTCCCATCTGGATGTAATCTGAGCTGTTAGCGCTATGTAAAACTGGATGGTAAATGGTTTAGAGGCTGGTCCTGAAGGACCATGTCTCCCTCCATGGACCTCCATGGAAATTTAGATGATCGGCAGCATTTTTCCTGAAAGTCTATAAATGTGTGCCCAGGACACGAGTCATTTTCAGCAGAAGGATCTCAGCTGCGTAGCACCCTCCTCCCAGCAGCCTGCCAGACCTTACTGGTCTGCGGTAACGCTTGCCTAGCTGGTATCATGCCTTGATTCCCTGTCTGAATCAGCTGCCCTAAGCAGGCTGGGAAGCTGCTGTTGTGCGTTTTGGTCCTTCGGTCTAAAGCTCTTCCGAAGTTAAAATTCAATTGCAGGGAGTTCCCCTCCTGGGACCCTTCCTGCCCCGTTCCCAGGGCTGGAAGACCTCTGCCGGCCTCAGACCCAGGCCCTAGACCTGTCAGCCCTCCTGTACCCTGTACTCTCCTGCTCTTCCAGCCTCATTGCTGACCCAGGATATTTCCCCAGCACTTCAAGAAATGTAGTCCAGAAGAAACCCCCATCCTTTCTACAATAGACTGCCGTGTGCATGGCACAGAACTGCAGGCTGCTTGCCGTCACTCTGCACCTCTTTTCGTTTCCCATGGCCTCTTCCTCCACAGACTTCCCTGTGATCTTTTCTGTAACCCCACTGGGGCCAAATGCTTCCCTTTACCAAGCTGTGGAGAAACCCCCACCTATTCTGAAAACTGTTCCCATAGATGACCATAACGAATGACTACTCACTCCCCCAGCACCCCCACTCCCACTGCTTTCCACTGCTTGTCCTTTTAAATTAAGTACTGGGAATTATGGACAGTTCTTTTTCATACAACCAGCAAAGGACAAACATGTCCCAAAACAACATGCTATCAAAGACCAGGCCCTCTTCATTCATGGCAGCAAAGATTCTTTCTAGAAATATTTCACTGCTTGGTTACACAGATATTTGGGTTAAAACAGTAAAGTCACAAGTCCTTTCCTTAGGTCATATATGATGTCATTGGACAATGAGGACTCAAATATGCACATAATTGCTGACAGTAAATATCTGCTTACTGTTAGTGTGCCTTAAAAATATGTAGTTACTGGCTTTGCCGGCACACCCACCGGCGTCCTGGGGTGCATAGCCACGGCAGTGACAGCAGATCAGCAGGTTGGCGCAACTGCACAGTAGGTAGAGAGCTATTAATACTAGAGGAGGGTAGCTTACCTTCTTCAAGGAAAACAATTCAATTTAAGGCTGTTATAATTTTAATCTAAAACATACAAAACATATTCACCTGGAATGGGACATTATTTATTAGTGAATAAAAGTAAACAATAACTTAATGCAGCTGAGGCAGTAGAGCACGTGCTTTCCTGGCACGCTTGGTTGTAAAAGCAATCTGGTGTATTGCATCGCAGGGTACTCAGAAATGTCTTTATTATTTATTGTTGTATTAGTGATTCTTTATTTGGACTACACAAAGCTACTACACAAAACTATACGGAGAAGACCAAATTCTCAGCTAATATAAATCATGTTAGAAGGAGACCATTTCCATCTACTGACACCCTGCCCGGTCCGGCCTGAACCAAGGCTTCCTGATGACAGCCAAGTGATACCAAGTCATACCATGGCTATATTTGGTGTTAGATGGTTGAATATTTCATAGAAAATTGTGACTGTATTTGCAAAGTGTCACAAAGAACTTTTAAAGAATTTAGGTTTCCAGGTTATACACAAAAGCTGACTGAGAATTCATAAATACAGTCGGCATCTATGTGGAAAGAAGACAGTCTTCAATAAGCCATACATCTTGTACTGAAGTACAGGCAAAAATATTCTTAATGTCTTTACAGTGTTACTATTAGATGCTCCTTTAATTCACGTTCATGAATATGGGCAATGCAAGTTATTTTATTTAGCTTTTTTATTTACTGCGTAACTATTGCACAAATTACAGACACCCCCCTGCCCATACTTTTCCTTATGTCTCTCCTCTGGAGAGACATACTATTATAATTTCCAATTCGGTACATATTGTTGTGTACATCCAAAAGATTTATATCCTAGTCATGTTTTTATTGGATGTACTGACTTACTTGGCTTTGATGCTGTGTTCTGTATAAAAAAGTATTTTATATTTTGATGTCCTGATGGTGGCAGTAGGAGATTTTACAACAGAGTTTGCAGAAATCTATGATCCAGCAGTAAACAGCCTCCTTATGTCTTCAAGAGGAAAAGCTGCCTAACCCATTCTACCATTACTTATTTTGTTCTTTCCGTTCGAACACAACCCAAGTGATACATTCTCATTTACACACATCTGATGACAAATAACCAGGAATCATGAGCTCTTCAAGAAGCACTGATAGAAGTGAGTTATTGCCTGAAACACAGAAATTTCCCTCCATAAAGTTTTCTTAAGAGGAGAAAGTAAGGAGCGTAAAGGTAGAGGAAAGCTGCAGGCAGAGGACCCCTGTCCGTGCCCTTCAGATAGCAGAATACACTGTGCACCAACCATCTGCACAAGCGCTTCACCGCCCGCGTCAGGGTATTCATCTTGCCCTTCCCTGGGGAACGAAAGGAGGTTATATCCCTGATGATCAGAGGCTGTCTGTTGGTGGCAGCAGGCAAGCTGTCATCACACAGGATTTGTGTAGGAGGCAGGAGCAACCCTGTTGTGTTGCAGACATGCAGCACCGAGCACATGCTCTCCCAGTGTTCTCACCTGCTTCACAGATTGCTGCAGCCGGGTGGTGTGGAAACGAGACCTTTCTTCTCCTCTGTCTCCTTTTGCTGTGTCCTCTGTGCTCTGGCACTGTGTCTAACTTTGCTCACTTGACCCCCCATCCATCGGGGACATGAGATGGCTGGGACATCCGTAGCCTGGACTGGGTCAGCCACGGTGCCCAGGCTGGGCATCCCCAGCAGCACCAGCCCCACTCGGAGATTGGAGAGGAGACACACTGGGTCCTTCACCACTCAGGAGGGACAGCAAGGGTGGCTCTGAGCTGTGCTGGTGACGGTGGCAGTGTGAGGATCACAGGTAGCAAGGGGCACCACAGCTGGGCATGGTGGGGGCCTGGGGTCCTGGCATGCCACCAGCAGAGGCAAAGAAAGACTCTCTTGGTCCTGCAGACCTTACGGTGCCAATGCGTCCATCACGCAATTGGAGAAGGACTAAAAAGACAAAACAGCAGGGAAGCACAGGTACAAACATGCCACGAAGGGACACAAGTGGGTAGATGCACGGTCCCTGCCTCTGCTGCCCTCTCCTTCATTTGGCTTGCGGCTGACGCAGTGGCCATGTTAACTAGGAGCGATTAATGAGAGACTTAAGCAGCTCAACAAATCTGCCAGATTTTTTGTCCTTAAAAATTAAACAGCAGTAATTAAAAGTGGTAATAGGGCTTTAAGAGAGATTAAAAAGAAAAAAAAAAATCTCTTTCCACTAAACTGCCAGAGACTCCTTAAAAATTATGTTACAGGAAATGAATGCCTGGAAGTGGAGTAGAATGGGTATATTCACTACCCGTATCGCAGAGGCAGACTCTGCTGCACGATTTCTTGGGAAGAGAAGTTACGAATGCCAATAGCCTGATCCTTATCCTGCACTTACCCTGGTGTAAAGGAGGAGCAGCTCCACAGGGAGCTCAGGGAGTTAAACCCACTCTAAAACTGATTTCTATGAGACCTGAGTAATCCTGTCCTGCGCCCAACCCAGAATAGTGAGCTGAGATTGATAAAACTGTTGCCATGGCTGTTGTGAAAAAAGTGAACTCAAACAAAACTGGGATACTACTGAAAATTAAACAAAAAAAATGTAGTAGGACCTTAATAACTGGGAACATGTACGAGCTATTGTTTCATGGACTGAAATTGTAAACCTGTATTAAGGCTATCAGAAAATGAATTTGGAGCATTAAAAATTTATAAAGCCTTTTGAGTCCCCAGAAAGATCATTACTAGGCAACATATTGCTGTAGTTCCCGTCACAAGGCGCTGAGGCGGTACAGACCCAGCTTCCTATCAGCTGAGCTCCCTCCACCCTCGCAGTGCAGAAGAGGGAGCCTGCTGAACACTTCAGTGCCATAAAGTGCCTTTGTGCGAGAAGATCTTTGCCACTGTGAGGAGCATCAAGTCAGCAGGAGACTGCTGAGACACACGGGGTGGGAGGACTGAGGTCTCCAGTTATCGGCATCCCTCAGGTTGAACCACAGACAGCCTGGTTATTTCCCACATTTGCTAATCAGTGTAGCTTTGACCTTTCTGTTAATGCGATTAGCACTTTTCCCCTCTATTTAGCAGGTTGAATCTGACTCAAAACGCCCCACAGGAAACCCTTCAAATGAACAGGTTTCATAAAAATTCTTTGACTCTAAAATGGCTTAGTATTTCATAGGTACCGCTACTGATTTCATTCAGGGTGACTACCATTTTTATGGTGCATGAGGTTTTCTCATTTACTGCTGGGTGGTTTTGTGGCAAAAGCACTCAAGGGGCTTGCAGCCTCCTCAAGGCTCTGCCTTTCTCTTTCAGCCATAACACTGAATGTGACACTTTCTCTGCGATAGCTTCTGTAGTTTTGAATAGGGAAAATAATACACCACCTCTCAGAAGTATTAAAAAGCTCCGTTCCTCGTATTTATGAAGTGCTTTGGGTTTTCAAGAGAAGGTGCAATGTGCTGTAAATGCCAATTATTAGTAGTTATTACTCATGTAAATAAAAGAGAATTTCTATTCGGCAGGTCTCAGATGAAGTGGAACAGTCGTCAAATATGCGGTGTGTTAGTAACAGATGGGTGAAAGGAAAACCAAGACCCCAAACTGTCGGGATTCCTATCGAATCTCCACACAAACGTATTGGCAGAAGTCAGTGTTAGGTCCAAGGCTATGCTAAATGTTAGACAGGATTTACTAGGCTGTTACTCTCAACAAGATTTATCGCCAAAAGGCTGTTGTATTTCTCATGCCCTTATATCCATTTCTTTATATTGTGTCGGTTGTTTAAATATTTGTGTGCATTCAGGAGCAGCAATTTCATCCCTCTAACAGAAAAATGTTGCAGCTGGCAGTGGCTCTGGGCCAGTAATACACAGGATGTTAGAGCAGCCCTGTGTGCAGTGTTTCTCTGCCTCAGCAATCTGGATTATGTTTTTGTAAGTTTATTTGATCATGGCGCTCATGAAAATTATAAATTAACATCAGTAAGTAGGAGCTGACATGGTCTCAGTGTATTTCGGGTAATCTTTGCCATAGCTCTTCTGTTCAGCTTAGTCCTGGCCTGCCGCATTCCTTCCTTTCTCCAGGTTACATTCATTTCAAGACTGACGCTAGTGGTGCACCATAGAAACTACAGATGCTGAGAGAACCAAAGGACGATGACAAACTTTATGTAATTTAAGACTAGCATGAAAGCCAGTCAAGTTCCCTATAATGAGCAGAATATGAAATAGTAATACTTCAGTGCTGTAGTAACTGACCAACAACCAAGACTTTCCTTAAAGCCCTGAGTATTTAAGAACATACTTAGCTGCATCCCTACTTTGCAATGCGTTCCTCTGTTAATTTAACCTCTCTCATTTGAACAAACCTATTGGTTGCCTTTGTTTATGCTTTAAGTGAATAGTTACTCTTGAATGTGATTGTAAGATTTGGTCCTTAGATGAAGAGACCATTAGCAATTGAAGACTGATACAAGGTGGCGAAATGACACTGTTTAAACCTGCAATACTAATTTCACACATGCATACATCACATCAATCTTTGTTTTTTAACCACTTTAAAAAGTGACTCACTTCTGCACTGGGAAAAATATTAGTCACCATCATGGATTTTGGCAATACTGAAAGAAAAGAAAAGAACAACAAAAATTCAGCATCCCATAGCAAACTATCCACACTCTACATTCGCTAAGATGACATCCCAAATATGCCCCAGGAGGGAGGCAGGCAAATTTGAAGTTGTCCCAGTGAAGCCATTTACAGGAGCAAATCATTACCTCACAGTGTGTAAGTCCAGATGAAGCTCATGTAACTAACCTGAGGAAAACAGGCACTTGTCTGCTGAAGAGCTGTTCAGTAGGTTAGAGCAAGAGAGATCAATAGAATCAGCTTTCGCCTGCAATTTCACCACGAGCGCTTACAGGAAATTAAATGGAATTTAATGTAACACTGTAATACCCTACTGCCATTTAACTGCATGGTAATATATCATATAAAGCATTCCCCAAAGCTTAGCCTGTTAGTTCGTTTGGTTAATTGAACATTTAGCACTTCCTCCCCTGTCTCCTTACCCTCTGTTCCCCCCTCTCTGAAAAAAAAATTGATCGATTCATTCATTATTGGCTCCTGCTGCAGAATAATTCGCTCTCCTTACCAGTGTCAGTATCCAAGTGTCCTTATCTGTTTGGAAAAAAAAAAAGGTGGTGGTGAAAGAGAGAGGCTTTTTAAAGGCAATCACAAGCGAAAAACCGTAACACTTGCCGAGACCAGTACACTTCATATTTTAACATTAGTCTCCATTTCTGTGACAAGCTAAACAGATCCATCACATCCAAGCATCCCCATGCTCAGAGCTCAGGCTCAACTTCACTCAGCAATTACTGTTCCAGTGGTTTTAAAGGTCAGGACAGTGGCTTAATCACATCCACCTTTCCAGCAGCTGGGGAGGAAGGCAGCCTGCCAGCACGCTCCTAGTGCAGGGCTGTTGCTGCCTTCTCCTGCCTAAGTGCGAGCCCAGTGGGCGGTGTGCCCAAGCCGCGGTGCTGGCCTGCGTCCCACCTCTGTGCTCCTGCTGGCACACCTCGAGCTGCTTCTACCCATGCTCATGGGTGCTAGGGAGCAGCTCTGACCTTCTTCAATCCACTCCTGAGAAGTCAGCAGCTAACTAAGTGCTCTACTCAAGGACTGGAAATTTGAAAATGAAAATTCTAGCGAAAAGTCTGGTTCACAATATTTTTTTATTAGAAGAGCAGAAAAGTTAGGAGGAATGAGGATTCATGCAGCTGGATTTCCCCAGACGCTTCCTTCTTCTGCTCAGAAATTATGCTCAAACAAATTTTGAGGCTTTGTCACGCTTATCTCAGATTTCCAGATGTCTGATAGCTATAACTGATTGTACAGCACTGTCTCAGAGCTGGGACTTGGCCCCCACTATTAGAAGATTTGACCATACTGTGGCAAGGTGCAATCCCACCATCTGCTGATGGGGATGAGACTTGCTGCTTTGCAGCGTGTGGTTCTCTTGAGCTCAGTCCCATCAATGTCACTACCTGGGAAGAGTCACATTAGGGGATTCAGAGAACAGGATAATTCACTGCACAGTTCTGTACTGCACACTGCTGCATGAGATCAGAGCTTCCCAGTCGTTACCTCTTAACCCTTGTAAGGGTGGCCACAAGGGAATCAGGTGGAAAACAGAAAACACTGCAAAAATTAATTCAACACTATAATAATTTTTGAGAATTGTTAAAGAACATAAGCCCTGTAAACAATGTCCACTACTTTTTGTAACTCAAAATGCTCAGCTAGCAATTGGCAGCAGATCCTGGAGTTTCTAAAACCTGATCTGGGATTTTGCCTCAAATTTCTGCCTGCATAGCATTAAAAGTCTCATAAAATGTCAGAAAGTAGAGGACCTCACACAGAGGAACCATAACCAAAGCTGGTGGAGTGCTTGTTGCAGGTGGCAAGATGGGATAGCTGTGCAA
This sequence comes from Nipponia nippon, assembly GCF_047370975.1. Taxonomy (NCBI): domain Eukaryota; kingdom Metazoa; phylum Chordata; class Aves; order Pelecaniformes; family Threskiornithidae; genus Nipponia; species Nipponia nippon. The sequence continues at coordinate 51,743,708 of NW_028262347.1, forward strand.
GCTTCGCAGAGCACAATGCACAAGCTGTTTGATTTCATGTGAGAGCACTGGTCCAGTTAGCAAGTAAAGACAGGCTGGTTTATGAAAAAGACATTGACATGTTGCTCCAGTGGCAGCTCGAGCTGTGAACAGCAACGATATTTTTTCTTTCCCTTGAAAGACCACAATATGTCCTTGCTGAAATGTAAAAATCTGTTGTAGCTTAGTTTTGGCCTCTCTTGGGAGCCTTGAAACAAGACAAATATGACTACTCTGTCCACACAAGGCGGAGCAAAAACACGCGACTGAAAAGTTGGAAGCTGTTTTTCCTGACCTCGGGGAGGAAACACCAAGCTTCTTTTAGCTTTGTGCTGGTTTTTCGGTTTTCACAGTAGGTCGTTCACATCACAAAGTCCTCCTGCGGGAACCCCATCCAGGCATGACCCATTCCAGGGAGCTCCGCAGAGGGGAGAGGAAGCAGTCACCAGCGTCATTGCAGAGGCTGCTGATGGAAGAGCCCATGACACCAGGTCCAGGAGACCCTCCACAGAATTAGGCAGGAGGAATAGCAGCCTCAGAAGAAAGTCTGTCTGTTTTTCTCCTCTCCTCACCCACATCACTACACTTTGGAATACGCAATGAGATATTACTGCTTAAGACTCCCTGTATATGCGTGAAAAGCTGCTTAAGAAATGCTGAGTTGAAGAAATGAGATTTGCCTTTGGTTTCAACTCACAAAGCCAGCAGTTATTCCTGTCTCTTATGTGAGTAAGGGGTATGGTTTAATCCATTCCTGTGGATTTCCTCCTAATGGTTATAACATCGCTGCTCCAAGAGGATGCAAATGTTAAAGGTAGGTGCTGTCAGGGAGAGAAACGAGTGACCTGTCTCACGAAGGACTTTGCTATCTGGAGACCTGGAGCTGGGCTTTGCATTTGTTGGTGACCAGTGCTAAGATGAGCGTCAGTGTGATGTGGCTGTGCCACCTCGCTCAGCAAGCAGAGAACTAAGCAAGTGAAATTTGTATTGAAGGGAACTTTTTCCCAGTGTTTTTCCTCTACAACAAATTGCAGCTACTGGATGAATTGTTGATGCTAAAGGTGCTCTGATACTGCATCCACAAGTCCAGCCTGCAGGCTATTAGAGAGTTGCGATTTTCTCAGCAGCTACAAAGTGAAGATGAAGTTTTAGCAGCCTTGAATATTAGGGTTATTCAGAAGCGTTCAGGAGTCTAAATAGGTCAAAACTGAATAAACAGGTCAAAACTCAGTTAATACTTAGGTTATATGCACAGTATTTATCAAGATGGCATTGGTGCAGGCAGACATTATCAAGAACTGGGAGACGAGGCTGAATTTTTGTTCTGCATATTCCAGAGAGACTGGGTGATTGCCAGCGCTCATGCATCAAGTTCAGTCTAAGAGGATGGCCAGCTCCTGCCATTTCTCCTCACCCTGGAGTGTCTTGAAGAAGACCTATACCGAACACCCTGGAGACTTTCTGCAAGATGGAGCTGGGTGGAGATGACCTGGAAGAGGTCGCTCACTGGCATTACAAGTGCTGCCTCTGCACCATGATCTGGCTGGTAGAAATCCAGCAGTCAGCAGGCTGTGCTGGAGGCTGGGTTTTGCTACTGGCAGAACTCTTGATGGCAAAGGCCTTTCACAGGCAGTTGTAAACCAGAAAAGCAACAGCTTTTAGTTATCTCTGAAGGAGAGGGCATTTAATGCTCTCATTCTGTCTAGGTCTTATCTGTGCAAATTGGGCTTTTTTTTCCAATGGGTAGAGATAAAATCTAATCAGAATTGGCCTATTGCTGTACTTGTTATCATGCTGGAATAAAATGTAGACCTCCAGAAGGTAATAGCCAATAAATATCATTATCTCTTTCACAGGAGTAACGTACTCAGAAGCAAGAGGAAGAAATACGTAGACTAAACCAAAGTTGATGACTGGGAGCAAAGAAACGTTAAAAAGATGGAGCATACCAGTGTTCAGTTGTGTTGGCTCATTTGTCAGAACCTGTGGTTCTCTGATATGAAAATGTCAGATTGAAGGGTTTGTAAACCACTGTTTAAAGGGTCTGTTTCTTTCGTGCTGCGATGAACAGAACTCTGTGTAAACACCAACTCATGTCAAAAGATCAAATATGCAGCCACTTGAAGAGCTATATATTTCTGTGTATCAGCATCGTACGAGGGAAAGGAAGAGGTGTAGAAGTACAAGGGGATAAATAAGAAAATGCAGCAGAATGACTTGGATTTGTTAAAAACTGCCTGAAAAACCAACAACGGGCAAATGCTAAGAAATGATCAGACCAACAGTTGAGGAGACTGAATTGCCTTCCGACTTGAGATGAAGATGCAGCCACAGGGCTCATGCAGATGCTAACATAGCTTCTACCCTCCACAAATTAGCTTAGTGACTCAAGAAAAAGTTCCAGTTACCTTCAGCTGGCTCACCTGCCAGGAGGCTACACTGCCACAGGCACTCACACACACAATTATAATGTGTGGAACAGAAAAAAATGCTTGTTGAAAAGAGCACTTACTGAATTTGACACCTTGGCTGAGGCAGTTGTTCTGCTACTGTAAGGAGATTAATTCCTTGCATGCTAGGTTATTATTTTTAATGTTCTGAATGAATTAATGAATTATTCAGGATTAGGAAACATAAACTACTGAGAAATTTTGCAGGTCTGAGTGCCTCTTCACAGTTATAACGTCCTAATTGTTCTTTGAAATCTACTGTAGGGAGGGTCTCACCCACCGAATGCTGTGCGTAATCTAAAATGGCCCATGCTAACATTTCCTGTAGCTTGAAAACAAAATGAGGAGAAAAAAAATAAAGAAAGGCCAAGATGAGAAACAAGGGAGAAGGAGAAAAACATGGGAGAAATTTGGTTGTATTGTTAACAAACCTTTGAATTACTACTTTTGATGATCACTTTTTGAGAAAAAAGTAAAATGGGGAAATGAGATTCTCTCATTCTGTCTTAGAAACCTATGCTGAGGATCCAGACATCTGTTCCACAGGACAGATGTGCTATAAAATACAAATGATGATGTCTTTGTGGGAGAAGAGGTTAAGCCAAAGCCTATTAAAGTCAATAAAAAACTCCTGTTTTTTTCAATGGGCTTTGGATCAGGTGCAGAGTGAGTGATGGGGAACTATGGGGTCTCTGCTCCCTGCCCAGCTCTACCACAGGGTTCCCAAATGACCCCACCAACTAATTTACGTTTCATGCCTCAGTTTCCGTACTCTTCTGAGTCTTCTAAAGTTCCTACCCAAAGGTATAATCAGGCTTAATGGCTCATAAGGTGATTGAAAAATCTTAGAAAGTGCTGTAGAATTGCAAGGTATTCCTGGTACCCAGCAAATATTTTCCTTTATGGCTGGTTAAACACTTAATGTTTAAGATATGAGGGGCTGGTGAACACAAGTGTTAATAACAGGTTCCCATAGATTAGGTTTTCTCCTGTAGGTCTACTTTGAACTTCATTCCCATGTTTATTTAGCTGTGTGTATGTGTGTGCATGGCCCTGCATGTAGCAAAGGGCCAGAAGGACGGAGCCCCTCCCTGAGGAAGCTCTGACAGAGGATCTGTGCAAATGTGCTTCCTCTTCCTTTCACTCCCCAACCTTAAGGTCAGAGGATCTGGAAAATCCTCCTCCACCCTGTGACTTGATCTGACGATTGTAAGAGAACCGCGGTTCCCCCCGGGCCTTCCGCTCCCCACCCTTCCCTCTCGCAGCCCGGTAACCCTTTAAAGCCTTCTCCAGATTGATGCCTATCAATCCCAGGCTCCGAGAAGGGACGCTGGGGTGTTGGGTGCTTGTATTTTCACAGGCTGAGCAGCCCTGAGCATCCTAGGAGGAAGGATGTTTCTGTGACCCTCATGGGCCAAGGCAACACGTGAAAATGGTATCTCAAAGGGTGTTCGGGGGCATTGCTTCCTGCTCCCAGACAGATGAGAGGCGAGCCTGGAAAATGCATCAATTATTAACTCTGTCAAAAAGAGTTAACTGCTTTTTAACTTTTTTTTTTTTTCATGCTTAATCTCAGATATTTGGATTCAGGTCAGCCAAATCAGGAATTCCTGCCTTTGGCTTCTGGCTCCGCTGTGGTGTGAGGGGCCCCCATGGTGGCCGGTGGCACCACGGCTGGTGCTGGTTGCCAGCACGGACAGGAGCATTCGGGCTGTGAGGACGCTGTTTCAGGGCTCCCATTCTGGGTGGATCTCTCCCATCGGGGTGCTTTCCCACAGTCACTGGCACTGCCCTTAAACAACTGCTTTGGGGACTCTTAGAAAAGCCTTCAGGGACCCCTGGGTGGAAGTCACATGAAAAGGGACAGTCAGCCAGAGGAGCATCTCCATGGCCCACACCACCTTTGAAGAAATCATGAATCAGGCTTCTTTGGGCTGGAGATTTCTTAGAAAAAAACAAACAAACAAGCAAAAAAAAGACATTTGGAGTTGTATTTATTTGCCTTCTTGCTCCTGAGCCTTTTAGTTGCACTGGGCTTTTCTCTGCCCCCATCAGAGCTAGAAAGTGACTTTTTATTTTCAATGGAAGGTGTGATTTCCACAAAGAAGAGCTGAGGCGCTGTGACAAACACGCCAGCCGCAGGCAGGCAGTAAAACCACAAGTGCGAGCCGCACACTGGCCATGGCCCAGAGGCCTGTGCCGTGGTTTGAGATGGAGACTGGCTCACCCAAATGGTGGCTATGGGCTTGCCAAGGAGACCAAGGCTGACTCATGGCCCAGCGTTCCCCTTCCCACCACCCAAAGCCAAGCACTCTTGAGCACCATGGGGCATTCAGTTGGTGAATACCCCAGCACTTGGCCTTGGCTGCCATTTTTAACGTAGCTCCAGTAAAACAGGGTGCCCAGCTTTCCAGCCTCACCTCCTCACCCCTGTCCTCTGGAGGAGCAGGCTCACATCCCTCCCCACAGCTGCCTGTCTGCAGGAAGAGACCTCACGGCAACGTGATCATCAGCTGCCGGTTCAGGTCACAGGTTCACCCCCGTCGGCCGGCCAGCCGGCGTGGCTCTTCCTGCATGCCTGCCCTTGCAGGAGCCGGGGCCACAGGGAGGGACGCCAGGGCCGGGATGCCGCCGGCCATGGCTTGGCATGTCTCTGATGCCAGCCTTTGCATCTCTCCAGCTCATTGCAGCCAGTGAAGGACCGGTCCCCTCTAGGATGGGATGTGGAAGGTGGCAGTGTCACGCCTGCTACTCCTGTTTGACAACTGACCCAGCAGCTTCCATAGACATTAAATGCACTTCCAAATTCTAAAAGTCCATGTTCAAACAATTTTTTTTTTATTAATCTAAATGATTTTTAAGGAACTGCCTAGGACCATTAGCATTTGTTGCTTTTGTACGTAGTCTGACATGTCTGGTATCGTGTGTTGACGTTGCCTCCTAAAAAAAGGAGCAGAAGGTACCCCCCAAAGAGCAAATTCAGTGTGCGCCTCCATTTCTCCACTCAGTCTAGACTGAACGAACATTTTAGGTTCTATCAGTATTTGTGGTTTGCAGTTAAAAAAGCTGAGACAGATACACGTTAATCTAGTTCTTCTGTAGAGTGATTTATGGTGGACATGCAGGCCAGGGACTGCACACTGCAGCAATACGTCTGACCCACAGAATAGGTACTTACTAATATTAGCATTGACCCAGGCAAATTACACAGAGATGCCTGTGTAATTATGCTTCTTTGAAAGGTCTTTCAGTAAACATATATGTGTATAAAGTGTCTTTCATTTAAAGAACACAAAGTGTTTTGGGTCTTATTCCACTCCATTTACACTAAGGTGCTATTACCCTTCTGTGGAGGTGAAACTATACTGGGCTTCAGCCCAGGGAAAACCGCAGGTGTTTGTGTCCTGCAACAAACATTTCTGGGTGCCTACACTAGCATTTGTAGAGGTAATCACGACATGAGTTACCATGGGGCCACAAACCTGGCTATAAATATATGCACAAATTTCACATTTCCTGAAGCAGGAACTGGTATTTATTGTGTACAGCACCTGACACAATGCAGTCTTGACCTGGTTAGGGTTCCTGTGTTGTCCTGCAGTGAAATGGTAAATAAAATAGCAATACTGATGTTTTCTCCTTTCCTTCTGCACAGTGTTATTGCTGGAGTGTTTTTGTTTAGTGGGTCTAATTAGCAAACTTGCGGAGTTGCTACTGAATGAAAAGGATTTGGAAGAAGGCATGTTTTTGCCACTTGTGAATCTCGAATACTTTAAAACAGGGCACGGGTTTCTTGAAATTTTGTAAGAAACAAACCCATGGTTTTTACAATAGTAATGAATTCTGTGCAGTGCAAAAGGTCATATAAAAAGCAGCAGGAGGACAGGATGCTGGGATAAAACGCTGAGCAGATTTACTTCCTAAATTAACATTTTTTTCTCTTTCTTTTTACTCTCCCTGGGACTTTGTGGAATAACAGCATCTTGTGCTAGACAAAGGAAATGAAAGAGCATTAAGTACACGTATACTGCAAACACGGTAGGCAAAATACTGGGACATTTCTAAAGAAAACCAACACAAGAACCCAGCAAGGAATGCAGATTTAAGTGGAAACATGCAATTCAGCTTATCAGCAACTTTACTTTTTATTCATTGTCAAATTTATTGGGAGGATATTAAGTGGACAAGTATATGTAAAAGCTGTCAAATATGATCAACAAGATTGAAGTAATTGAATTTATGAGAAACTCATGTGCACCTACCCATGCAAGTATGAAGTAGGGTTATTATACCTGGCTATATATTTCCTGATTCTGAAGAAACAGGACCAAATTCTTCTCTACCACAATTTCATCAGTGTTCAGACATTTATTAAGCTCATATTTGTCTGGTGTAAGTGCCTGAAAACGTAAGCTCCAATAACACTTTAATCCAACAGATGTATGAAAGTTTGGTTTAATAAATATAAGGGTCACAAATTCAAATGTCTAAGATGTTTGGAGGAAGTTTTAATTAAAGGTAAGTTTAGTGCACTGCAGCAGCTGATGATTTGCTTGTCTGAGGTGTTTGACTCACCAAGAAAAACCTATGACAAGGCATAAAATGTCACGACATAGACGTTGAAAACGTTGCTAAGTTTATGAGAAATGCCCATACACATTTGTCACTTTTTGCTTTACTAGCTGGGCCCTTCTGCCTGCTCCGAGGTCTCCGGAGGACTCTGCACGCAGCTGCCCCAGGCCAGGAGGAGCACTGGGACACGCTGGCGGAGGCTTCCTCCCCAGGTCCTCATCCGCTTGGGGAAATGACAGTGGCGGGAGTGACTTATCTCACTGGCCAGCCCTACCTTCTGGCCAATGCAAGAGGAGGTCAGTGCCATTCCTTGCCTTTCCCTGTCCTTTCCACATGCCAAGGAGGTGTATAAAGCACAGTCCTGACACCTCTGCCCATTCTTCTCTTTTAGCGTCCTCCTCCACGGGGCTGCTTCTGATTTCTTGCCTTACTGTCACACTTGCTGGGCACACCCATTCATCCTCAGGTTCCTGTGGGATAAAAGGAGGATTAAGTTACCTGTTTTCTATTTTGGGCAAGAGTTTTAGAGCCCTTTCCTGTCCCGAGTCCCCAGGATCCTGCAGAGCTCTCCAAGGATAAGCTCTTGCAGAAGAGAGGAAGCAGAGAAGACTCCCATAGCAACGGCACTCCTTCCTTCTCTCCCTCTGCATCTCTCTGCATGCATCCTCTGGATTTTTATCTGCAGAATGGAAAAAGATAAGCTTTGCCCCATTTTCCTTTCCAACCGGCACTGGAAGATTACTAAGAGGGCTGGGAGGCATAAAAAGGATAAATATAAATATTAAGGAAAAAGAGAAAAAGCTGCAAGATAGAGAAGTACATAAGTAAAAGGAAGACAACTATGAAATGAGAAAGAGTGAAGTAGAGGAAGGTGTAAAAAAGAAATCATGATCCCAAGTATCTGTGTAGGTGAGGCTTCCACTTCCACGGTAATGTGCACTTCCTAGATTGACATAACTGTTCAGGAGCATTTTGTTCTCAGAAACATTAATTTCACACAGAATCTCTTGAAAGGATCACAGAAACCCAGTCTTTTATGAAATGTGCTGGAATAGCTATATCCAAGTTACTATTCCAGGGGACAGGGAGAAAAAGTCAATACAGCATGGTGGACTACAACGTGCTTCCACATTCTGCCTAGGATTGCCCTCCAAATACCTCCTACTGGGATAATTTAAAACTTTGAAGATCTATGACCAGTGCATACAAATTGTATCCTCCTTTGCTTTTTCTTTATCATCTTCCTCCCAACCTTCCTCTTAGTTATTTGGGTCAAAAGGGCATAACTTCCTGGCTGCCTCCTAAAACCATAGTCCTTTTTATTTTGAAACAAGAATGAGCTGAAGATGAATTTTATTTTGCAGATAACTGAACATGAAAACATTTGAAATAAATAGGAACAGAATTGGAGTGCTTTTATAAAGGAAAAAAAAAAAAGCAAGCAAAGTGATTCCCTCGGAATACTTGCAAAAAAGAAACAGATGTGAAAAAAATCTAAATGTGAACATAAAATAAAATCCAGACCTGTAAAACCTGTTTTTTTGGCAAAGAAAGTCAGTTTTATTGATATATCCTCAAAATATGGAAACAACATATTTGAAAAAGTGAAAAATAAGCTGAAAAAACAGCAACACAGGCCTGAAAAAATCAATGAAAAGAACAAAGTGAGCGAGGATTTGCAGAAGCCAAATAAATGCTGACATGACTTGAAGAGAGCAAATAAAGTAATTCTAGCTAGCAAAAGAAAGTCTCTGCATCATAGCTGAAAAAAAAATTGGAGAGATGACACTTCGAAAGATGATCTGTTACCTTCATCAAGAATTTCCTTGCTAAATTCTGACCCTAATGAGGCTGTAGTATAACATTTCTGCAGCCGATGATCATGCTACTTAAAAGGGTGATTGTTTATTTTTTATAAATTGGAGACTAAGGCTACTTTGAAGTTTCCAGACATTAGCATCACATACACTCCACCACAGTATGTGAGTTGTTTCCAGGCTGAAAGGTTTAGAAAAATGTACAACTGATCTATGAAGCATAAAATTCATCCCAATGAGATCTCTAAGTTAATCAATTTAACATACATAACATAAACTGTTTTTTTCTCACTATTTTGAGGAAGAACATAATAAAAGCCACACCTGAAAACCCATACAGAAAAAATGCGGGGTTAGAGGCTTCATACTTAGCTGTTGAACACTTAGCACACACAGCTACAATCCTTATTCCCACTAGCAAATTAATCCTCATTCTCAGTGAACTTTGATGTTCAAAACACAGGCTCACTCAAAAAATCTCAAGTAGGTATCTGACTAAAACCAGGGGTTTGGTTGCTACCTGATTTTCTTCTTCACGATTTTAAGACATGGAAGATGTTACACACACAGGTACAGATTCGAATTCTTTGATGCATTTGGCTTACAATATGCAAGATGTCAACTGCCAAAATATTGGAAAGAAAATGTGACAACAGTTTTGATTTTTTTTTTTCAGATTTCATTGGTGTCATTGACAAAAAAAAAAAAGTGAGTTCTTTAATTAGGACATAGTGAAAGATCTTTCTGAAACTTATTAAGCAATGATGACAGCCCAAAGCATCCACTTCTAAACTTTCTCCAGTTCATATCTTACAGACCAATAATTTTCTGCAACCCCTAAAGTTGGACCCAGTAGTGTACTGTAACCTTATATAGTAGCACAATCAGTACAGAGCAACCCTGTACATAAACATTAATGTTAGTGAACACATAGAATTTCTGTTGGGTGTATAAACCCACAAGCAGCTACATTTGAGGTTATAACTCCTGATTTCGGATATTAGTATATATAGTGTAAGCTGTCAGATACAGCTGAACACAGTTGAAATCCTTTCTCTTCTCTTCTCTTCTCTTCTCTTCTCTTCTCTTCTCTTCTCTTCTCTTCTCTTCTCTTCTCTTCTCTTCTCTTCTCTTCTCTTCTCTTCTCTTCTCTTCTCTTCTCTCTTCTTTTATGGAATGTGCAGTTTGCTGTACAGCTCTTCAGAGTGGACCTTTTTCATGCTGCATACAAGAAAGCTGGAGATATTAGATTAAATGGTTTCTGTGTCCTTTTCATCTTTGATATTTTCTCTTTTATACCCTGGAAGAATCCCATCGTCATGTCACAGGCAGATGACTCCTTGTCATCTCCAGACAGAAGACTCAGTGTAAGTCTTGCATGAAGTCACTCAAATAGGATATACCTATTACAGAGTGACAGGGTGATTGATATCTTACCAGCAGAGATTGCCCTCCCCTTTCTAAGCAATTTAATTGAAAAGGTTAGCAGATAATGCCAGAAGCCCTAGCTTTGACACCTGGGGCTCCACCTCCTCCTCATGTAAGTACAAATACATATTTTCCAGGCAGATGACCTCCCTCTTTCTCCACCCCCGAAAAGGGTGACAATACAGTAATTTGCAAATCACTGCAAGATAATATTCCCTTAAAGATATAAAATATTCTCACAGTTCAGCAAAGACCTTGAAACAGCTAAGTTTATTCTCCATTCCTGAAGCAAAGGACCATTATCAATAACTGCTCCTTACTTCCCAGCACCCTTGCCACGAGACCCAGAACATCTCAGTTCCCTGTTTCACCCCACTCAACAGTTATGCAGAACTTTGAAGAGAGGTGATGAAACAACACGCATCTTGGAAAAAAGGCACAGACTGTATTTTGGCAGAGCTCCATGGAAATTAAGCAGTTCTGTGAGCAGAACTCCGCATTAAAAAGGACTGAAATGCTACAATTCCAGATTTTCTTTGTGCCTAGAGGTCTCTAAACTGGCAGACCTACCTTAAAAGAAGCTGGCAAAGCTGCAGTGAGGCAAGACAGAGGTGATTCTTGCTGGGAGAAAGACAGGCATCATAGAAGTTGCTGTTTCCTCTACTATACCACACATCCTCAAGGGCATCTGTTTCTAGATTATCAAATTAATCTTTAGCCTGTGACTCATTTTTGTTTCTTCACAAACATAAATTCCCTTGACAGCTGTTCTGCTTGACTGAGGAAAGTATCAGGCCCCAAAGGAAGGTTTTTGCATGTGGGAGAGAAATGGAAGTGGAGACTGTGGAACCTGCAGGGGCAGATGCAGCCCTGCTCTAAATAGGACTTAGAGCCGTGATTTAGTGATGTGGCCTTTGAGCTCATGGAGGTCTTGCAGACCATGCTAATTGGGGAAGTACTGGGAAGAGGAAGGAAACCCTTTCAGCATCATGGTAAATGCCCAACTTGGTTACCTCCCACAGGAGACGCAAGCCCTGATTCTGGCTTCACTGTTTTCAGAATTACACAGAGCACTCATCTTTCTGATGTGTCTTTACCTCAGTAAAATCCTCATAGAAACACACACATAGATATCATTTTTTTTTATTTAATCAAATTATGAAACAATTTTTCTGGGGTGAAGAAATAAGTGTTTGGAGCTTATTGTAATGAGGTTTAAACAAACCAACCAACCTGAAAATGCAGGCTCTGAAATGGTTGCTAAACTTTCCAGAGGCTGTTCTTTACCTTCAGTAAAAAGGTCTTTCACTAGAGCATCCCCTATCCAATTCCACGGAGACCAGGTTCCCCTTGTGACACCACCGAGCAATAACTTATTTATAAAAATATGTTAACATAAGCATCACATGAAACCAACCACATGTGTGTCTCATAACTCCACTTTTACTAATGCTGGTTTGGGTACATAATGGTTTCCACTTGTCCTAGAGGAAGCAATGAGTTTACAGCCTTATGCATATAGGTAATTGGGGAAACTAGTTCAGAAAGCCACTGATTCAAACCTGTGTGTCTGTCTGTGCAACAAGAGAACCCTCTGGAGACCAAAGCAAGCTGTTCACCAAGCTACTTGTGTATCTTTTTTTCCTCTATAAAACTCAGCAGAGACTGTTTTATCTAATATAGCTGGTCAGCAGTGTAACAGATAAATTAGGGTAAAATACACATTTCTTCTGTTTTCGTTGAGTTTTCACCTTGTTTTTAGTAAATGTTGTTCTTGTTAAGATCACTAGTACATGTGTAATTTTACACTGATGCCCCCAAAGAAAGAAGACTCCTGCAGCCTCTGGGGGAAGTTATTGAACAGTTTGCACTGCTTTTGAGGTTAATCCAGAGAGCAGAACAGAGTTATCTATACCTTCTGAAATGTGGTTTCGTGAGGCTCTGATAGGCAAACCAAGATTATCTAGAGAACCAGAAAGACCAAAGAAGAAAGATATAAAGAAGGAGGAGCAGCCTGAAGACTGTTGAGTAACCTACGTTTAACTGGCATAACACCGGCCCCCAAGACAGTCCAGCCTTTCCTAGTAGCCTCTTGTGCATGTTGGACAAGAAGAGAAGAATTTATATCTCTGTGAAGCTGTGCAAAAACCCAAGTTGTTCCAGAAAAGAAGAGCTAATGAAGTCTGGCTTCATATGGCTTACATATTTTGATAGGGTTTTTTGGTGTCTAGTAGATGCAAATTCCAATTGACTCTAATCACATGATTAAGGCATTTATAGCGTATCATCCTGTGGACTCACTGGTGTCCGTGGCTTGTTGAGTTCAGTTACACTTCTTCCTGATGCAGCATTAACAGGGTCTTCCTTCCAAATGCTAATTTTCACAGAATTTTCGTGGAACTTAAAGTAATGTTGGTTGGAACTTTGAGACCATTTCTGTCAGTTTGGCTGAAATGGAAAAGCTGGGTTACCTGTTATCAGGGAGAACTGGCAGACACCATGGAAACACATTGAAGTGTGCAAGTCTACCGTTGCGCAGACATAGGTTCTCTCACCTGCACTCACATGGTGTGTGATCACAAAAGACTCGTTTCTTTGAAAAAATGGGCTAGTTATTTCCGTCTCTTTGGGATTGGGAAGCCAATATTTATTTCTGAAACACCGAGAAGGGTCTGACATTGTTCATAATTAGCCCAAGGAAAATTCAGAGTAACACCGATGATTTCAGTACAGTTCTGTTAATTTAGACATGAGGGAGCCTGAGCAGAACATGAATTGGAGTCAAATCTATTAACCACAAAAGCAGAATGCTCTAACACAATCATAAATGTTTGCGACATGCAAAAGTATAGTTCCCACTGATAACTGTGATTTTGTGATTTGCTTAGAAAAAAACACACTCATCGGTTTACAGTGTCATTGTATCAGTTTTAAACACAGGGGGTTTTTTAGGGACCATTCCTTGCCACATCTTAGCCTTGTGCTAAATTACTTATTATTAAAGAAAAAAATTTTAATAGAAATAAAGGTCAGGCAAGAACATTATAATATAAATAGGTATGATAAATCAAATGTAAATAAAATTAAGGTTAAATTGATATATACTTCTTAATCAGTTTCGTAATCAGCAAAGGCACAAATTTTAAATAATGAATTTTGCTGGGTACATCCTTATTTTGTTCTTCATACTATTAATTTCCTACAAGTCAAAACATTTCCCCTTATTCTGTTTGCCTGTTCTATTTAGCACGAAAAGAAAGATAAACAAGCCAGTAAAATATATACATTATCAGAAAAGGTGGAGGGGAAAATAAAAGATTGATAACTATAAGAAACTTCTAACTCAGCAGATCTCACCCATGCAGAGCGAGGATTTCTGTTCTGTATTACTTTAAAGTTAAATTTTAAAACATCTACTTCCTATTTGCTATGTATTTCAACAAATTGTCTGAAATCTCTGCATACTTCTAAAAGTCTCTGCCTTTTTACATTATTTTAATATGGCCCTGTGGATCATTTATTATTTTACATACACGAACTTCATTTGAAATGAATAATCAGTTTGTTTTCTCATCTTCTCTATCTACCAGACTACAGATTAATTCTTTTCCATCTTGCCCACCATCATGCCTTATTACTATTGCTAGGGAAGAACTGCTAAATGATCTAAATGAGAAACATACATTTATATATCTGCATTTATATGTCTGTAGGGTTATAAAACAGGCTTCCAACATTCAGAGGAACAGTACAATGGTAAAAGCCTACACTGACTGCTCAGGAACATGGTCCATTAACATTAACTAAGCTTTTAGAGTCCTGGTCCTTCATTTTATTGTAAGTATTGACTTTTAGAATGAATTAAGACTGGAACTCAGATCAAAGGCACTTACTAATTTCCTTATTTGTTACTGGGAGTTAAGAAATTCCCGTACAATTCCCACAAGGATGCAGACAGAGTCTGGACAGACAGACAAGTGAAAAGTGGGAGCTAATGAATATTGCTCTAGTGTCAGACAGGTAAAGCACTCCCCCCTTCCTGTTAATTCAGTCGAAACAATGAAGAGAAAAACCCAACCCACCCTTGTCTTGTTTGGCTTAGACATGAACCCTTGATAAGACTCTGGAAAACAAGAAACTTTGTAATAGATTTTAGCTACCTTTGGCTGAGAAACTCATATGTCATAAAAATGTAAAAATAGTGGCGTACTCCTGCAACCAATGTACGCTTAGCTTGATATATTGTAGATAACAGAAAATGACTGAGATAAAGAAAAACATAACATTTTTACTTGAATATTATACACTTTACATTTCTCTACAGAAAGGATATCCCACCAGGAAGGAGAAAGGTGGAGCACAATCCCTGTAGCATTTCTTGTTCTGCATTGTACAAAACTTTGTAGGGACACAGGAAGAGGATACGGAAGTTTCTACAGGAAAACGGAGAAAAGTTCAAACATAAACAGTATCCAAAAAATTTACCAACAGTTTATAACATTTCCTTTTTCTCTTTAAATGTTTAAAGACACTTACATTATAGTATAGTTTACTATACATTTCTATGTGTATGTATTTTTACCATTTCTCTCACAATATCTCAAAGCAATTTACATGGAGTAATGGAAGCAATAATCTATTTGTTATAGCATCCTCCTTTTAGCAGAATGAGCAAGTGTCAGACTAACAAGTTTATACTACAATCTTTGTAGGACTTTGAAGAAACTTGTTATTTAACTGAAGTTCTCCTGAAGGCTATGTCCACAATAAGTCCCTGATTGAAACTCTGATTTGAAATTGAAGTCAAAAGAAACTCGCCATAACCTCAACATCTTTTGCACAAGGATGTAAGGCTTTGCTTCAGCAAAGCTTAAGAATGTGCTTAAATCTGGTGTTGCAGGCAGCTGAAATGTGGATGAGAGGGTTACGCTATTCAATATCTTCATAAGTGACCTGGATAATGGGATCAAATGTAGCCTGATGAAGTTTGCAGATGACACCAAATTGAGTGGGGAAGTAGACACTCTGGAAGGGAGAGCCACCCTGCAGGAAGATCTGGATAGGCTGGAAGAGTGGGCTAACAAGAACCTTATGAAGTTTAACAAAGACAAGCATAAGGTCTTGCACCTGGGAAAACATACTCCAGGAGTGCAGCTCAGACTGGGATCCACCTGGCTAGAGAGCAGCTCCGTGGAAAGGGACCTGGGGGTCCTTGTGGACAGGAAGCTCAACATGAGTGAACAGTGCGCTGCTGCGGCCAAGAAGGCCAATAGGATGCTGGGTTGCATCAAAAAGGGCATCGCCAGCAGAGATAAAGGAGTCATTATCCCACTCTACTCAGCGCTTGTCAGGCCACACCTGCAATACTGTGTACAGTTCTGGTCCTCATTACACAAAAAAGATGTGGACAGGCTGGAGGGGGTCCGGAGAAGGGCTACCAAGATGATCAAGGGTCTGGGAAGCCTGCCGTATGAGGATAGGCTGAGGGAGCTGGGCTTGTTCAGCCTTGAGAAAAGGTGGTGATCTCATCACCATGTACCAGTACTTAAAGGGGAGCTACAAAGAAGATGGAGACTCCCTTTTTACAAGGAGTCACATGGTGAGGACTAGGGGTAACGGGTACAAGTTACTGCCACAGAGATTCCGATTGGACACGAGAGGTAAATTTTTCACAATGAGAACAGTCAATCAGTGGAATAATCTCCCCAGGGGAGTGGTCGACTTCGCTCCACTGAACACGTTTAAGATTCAGCTGGACATGGTGCTGGGCCATCTCGTCTAGATTGTGCTAGAAAGGTTGGACCAGATGATCCTTGAGGTCCCTTCCAACCTGGTATTCAATAATTCTATGATTCTATGGTTATAGCTGATGCCCTGTCCTCTCACCTGGAGCAGCCAAGCTTCACTGGATGACACCAATGGTGGAGTACAGCCACATTAGCCATTCCCATAGGTTTGTGGTTGCCTGAATTTATTTTGTGTTAAACACAACATGAGAGCACATGGCTAACTTTGAAGGACTTGGTTAGTAAGTTTGGACTTAGGCTTGTGTTTATGGTCTTTTGCTAAGTCTAGTTATTAAGGAGCCTACAGTTTATATCAAAAAAGCTTTCCATGTAAATGTGACATCTCTTGATAAACACCCAGTCAAGAGCTCACAACAACAGCCAAGGGAATATTTGTATCACCAGAGTTTTGGCTGCACATCAGCAATCTTCTTAGAACTGTCACTATTGCTAGTATGTGATAAAAAGTTACCAGACAGGCAAACGGGTATCTGATTTTCAACGTGTGTACATTTAAGGTACAGGCAGGATAGCAGTCCTGATCTCATATAGAGCAAACCAGTATATGAAAGATGTACAAACTGGGAATTTTTGGAGGAACAAGATCAAGTTTGCATTGCAAGTCTACATTACTTGAGTTTTTAGAAGGATCAAAACACTGTCACTTTTAAATGACTTAGATCTGAGTATGTCTACACTGAAAGCTTTTCGTACTTGTAGTTCAAATGTATAGCAAAAAAACTGTGAAAAAATCTTCTCAGAGACAGCTGAAAAGCGATTCCACATTTTAGCTGTACTGAAGGCAGAATACGAATCTAAGGGATACCTCTGTCTTCTAACTCTAAGCACCTAATTTGGGTGGCTGAGTTAGCTGGGGAGGCCTCCCAGGATTCCTGCATAGTCAGCGGAGAGAAGCAGGCACCTCCGGATCCTTTATATCAGGGTCCTAACTTACATGCTTTGAATTGTTTTCCGAAGTCTCTCTCTGTTACTGTACATCAAGAAAAATGAGTGCACATGCACATGTGAGGTAAAGGTATTAAGACACATTCATTTTTAAACTTTTTTTGTGTAATGTGACTTAGAAAAAGGATTTTCTAGCAAGCAAAAGGCAACTACAATGATGCTAATAGCAGTCATTTCTCATAAGAAACACATAATGCATGCACTTTATGGTCTGCACCAATGAATGACTGGTTAAGGGGTTAGTTTTGACTTTAAAAACCCAAAGATATTTTGAAGGTTTATTTGCTTTTCCAAAGTGTCTTTTATATGAGGTTTACAATTATGGCTGCGGAGTATGAGAACAGGGAGGGCTTTAAGAAAACATTGATTATTTTATTAGAAAATGCACAGCACCAAGAACATGCATAATTAACTTTGTAACTACAAACACAATAATACAATCATTGCAACATCATAATCAAATACACAGTAATTAGAAGAGAAAAAAATATTGTCATTTGCACTTAACTGAAAATTGTTAAGTAGAAATGTCTCTCAAAGTGTGTGTGTCATACTGGGAAACAGAAAAGCTATAAGGTCACATGTTGCAGATAAAATCTGCGCAATTTCATTCATCATCTAAAAATCTTAGAATTAATGTGGGCTGAACAGAAGTGGCAGTGAGTTGCGCTCCATTTGACCAAAAGCATTTGAGAACAGTAAAAGCAGTTTAATTATATTCAGATGCTATAGTGATATTTGGCAGTAGAAATACCTTGGTTAAGTTATATTTAGAGATCAGGTTAGAATAAAATAGACAGATGGGAGACAGGGAAAAAAACCAAGAGAGATCGATAAAATGCAACTAAACTTCTAGCTCAGACCTTTAATTAATTAGCCTGGAAAAGAAATGGCAGCAGAACAGATTGAAAGATTTAAGAAGCATAGTGACCTCTGAAATAGTTAATCTTTGCAGTTAGATTAGACCTCACAGTTATGCAAAGATTCTTGGAATCCTCTTTCCCTGTTTTCCTGGGTTGCTCATTCAGGTGCTATGGGCTTTTCCAACGCACAGCGACACGACATTCCTGAAATGACAAAAAAATCATAGGCAATTACACTGCACACAGGAGGTAACTCCTTATAAATCTTTCACTAAGAAGGCAAACCTAATGAAATCGTACACGCAAGTGATGCTTTGAATCGAAACATGTTGGGTCATGTGCTTTCTTCCACAACAACATACAGGGAAAGCAAAACATTCAGGAAAGCAAAAATGTGCCAGAGGAAGAGGAGTGTAAAAGCAGTAATTTTCCCCAAACACTCCTTCCTGATCAGCCTCCCCACAGCCTTCCACGGGCGGGTAGGGGAGAAGAGGAAAACCTTGTGGCCTCCAAATCATCAGTCCCTTAAGATTGAAGGCAGATTTCTAATTGCAACACAGCAGTAATTCTCATTCACAGCCTCTGTCACAAGGGACTGGAACATGCTCCCCAAGGGAAAAAGAAGCCCCTGGGACGAGGGAAGAGGCTCCCACTTCCTTGATGAGGTCCTACCATCTGCACAGTATACTTGTTTTGCGGTGTGAAGAAGCACTTAGCCCTTCTCCTGCCTCTGACAGGAAACATTTTAGGTTAAAACTTGCAGAATTTCTTTGTTCCAGAAAATGTGGCACAAAGTTTTGAGCCTTTTGATGATGACATGCTATCATTTTTCCCGCTAATCTGATCCAATTTCGAACAAGAGGCTTTTCAACAGTGAACACAGTTCTTTTGATGTCTGCCATCTAAAACCTTTTCTAAAGCTCACAGTTTTACTCTAGATAGCTCAGCAAAAAAGCCCAGGGAGAAATAATGCTTGCCGGGGAACAACGTGCAGTCCCATCTCTTGAGTTTCCATAGGTTTAGAGTCAGTGTTACACCCTGGAGGTAGCACTGGACAGTACTCCAGACGGGACTTTTCTTGCCAGTGAAGCTGCCTGCGAGATGAGATAAAACTGAGGACCTGACCACTTTGTGAGCGGTATGGATCCCCCGGGAATATTTGCAATAATGAAGTTGTTGGCTCTGAAGCCTGTGTTCGTCCAGCTACAGGAAAGTGT
The DNA here is from genome assembly GCF_047370975.1 of Nipponia nippon. Classification (NCBI taxonomy): domain Eukaryota; kingdom Metazoa; phylum Chordata; class Aves; order Pelecaniformes; family Threskiornithidae; genus Nipponia; species Nipponia nippon. The sequence continues at coordinate 51,762,825 of NW_028262347.1, forward strand.
GAAAGAGAAAAGGCAAACCTGCTAGAGGAACATTCATCAACATCGATGCAACATTTACAAGGCATTTAAATAGTATGTTGTGAAGGGCAACCGAGAATCCTACACGAATTAGGCTGTCATTCCAACTCAGGTAATTATTTTCTATATACCCACCTTCCAAAATCCCCTGGAAATCCCCCTGTAACCTGGTAGGTGGTTATTCAAGCTAGAATTACTAGAAAATAAGAGAGAAGAATGGTTATGAGTGATTCTCCCACAGAACCTATTGTGTTAGGTGTCATAAAGGCAGACACAAATTTGAAGCCTTTTCACTGCAGAGCCTGTAATCTAGAAAGAAATACAAAATATTTAGAGAGATTGAAACAATGTATACATTCATTAAATATATTTGCAATTAAAATAGTAAATGAAACGACAATTATTTCCAACTGCTTTCAACTTTGTTCTTGATAATTATACATGATTATAAGCATCTATGTACATTTAAGGAAAATTGTGTACCGCAAAGTGACATTACAATTATTTAATTTAATTTAATAATTTAATTACAGTGGGACACTGCTCAGAGTGAAATTACACTAAAACTTAGACCAACACGGATATGAACCTCAGCCTGAAGAGCTTAAACAGAGATCTGGAGCACAGCAAATCTACCTTTATTTTTTTGTTTCCTTGTTTCAGATTGGTTAATTACAGCAGCATATGAGATTTATGAACAGTTTAAAAATATGGAAGAAACAATCTGAAAGGACAGACAAAGCCTGGTTTCTTAATTGATGTAATCTAATAAACATGAGGCAGAATTATAGTCACTATACTTAGGAATGCTTTGGGGCAATTTTTTCAACAGAAGGACAGGTTTATAAATACAGGCTCTTTTACAAACTGCACTACCCCTAGATAAACAGGACACAGAGACATCCTGGGTGCATATGTTTGTTCAAGGATCACCTAAACCCATCAGATTAGGACTTTCAGCAGCGGTAACCTGCCTTACTGATAGAAAGGGAGCTGTCTCTAGCTGCTCTTAGTCCTTTACGAGTGCGACAGCTGTTGTCTGGACCAACTCTGAGCAAGGAACAACAATTTCCAAAGCTAAAACCCCAGATCTTCACAGCTTGAGGACAGGACTCAGGCTTTACAATTAACAGTTGTAATGATAATATGTGCTGATGAATGGATGTGAATCGAGGCACAGAAGTTGGCTAGTGACTCTACTAAAAACATAACTAGCATTTTTATGACTACATAAACAGGTTTTCTGAGTTGAATTGCTTTTGCAGAAGAAAAAGGCTCCTACACAATAAAAACTCACAATTTTCCTCATTCATCATCTTATACTTTTGCATCAGATAATCCTTAAGGATAACTATTAAGTCTAGATTAATTTAGGCAGGCAGATATCATGGATGAGAGAGCTTCATCAACCATTCTGTAAAGCACAGTGTTTTTATCAAGCACATAGATGTAGTTTCAAATAATATTTTCCGGATGACATCCATAGTGCTCGAATCAGTAGCCCTGGCCAAAAGCTCCCATTTTCTTCCACTTCCAGCAGAGCTTTCTGAATTCCTCATGTCTCCAACATATCCTGGTGGCTTTATTCCATTAAAGAAGTGCCGTGCTTTCTTGTCCAGCATCCATAGGGTAATATGAAGAGCCCTCATCCAGTGGCCATCCAACCTCCAGTATGGCAGCTTTAGTTAGGTTTCTACCTCACTATCTAGACAAAAAAGGACCGGTGCTGTAAAAAAAATTCTAGTGCTGTCAACCCAGTTACAGAATAATAAATAGAAGAAATATCTTAATTTTAAAACATTTTTTTTAAGACATAGTGTTATTTCCTTTTTGTAAACGAAAACAAGTTATACTGGGTTTGAGAGTTTGTTCTCTCAGATCTCCACACCAATAACCAGTCAAGGTAACTCTGGAGTGTCTCTGCTTCTTCTCTTGTTCACAAAATCAATCAAAGATAAATGTAGGAGATGAATGCTGTCAGTCCAACATTGCATATTGGTACCATAAAAGCTTCTCTGGCTACCCTGGTTTTGCAAAACTGGGTCTTCAGTTGTAGTCTCCAAACAAAGATTGATTCCTGCATCCGAATGACTTCAGCTAACGGTTACAGCAAGGACTTCATCCACTGTGCATTTTAATCTGGGAAATATACTATCTCAAGTTAAACATTTTGGTGCTTCTTTATTTGGGAAACACAAAATGAGGATTTAGCAGACCTCACATCTGTATTCTAAAACTCAGAGTGACTTCTAAAAGGGAATTATTTAAGGAAAATAACAAAATTACATAATTTGGTGTGGTAGTACCATGTTATTCTTGCTCCCCCATGGCATGTTAGAAGATGAGACGGAAGAAACCCGACGGACCTCCACAAGAGGCTCTCAGTTTGCTCACTGCCAGCTGTTTGGATGCTATTGACTAATGCTTAGTGGCCAACTGTGACGATTCCATCAAAGCATACTTTTGTTCCCAATGACATCGTAAGCAACAACCCAACAGAGCGCTAAAAAATAATCATAACTTCTGCGTCATTGCACATCAAGAACATTCTGAACTGCAGTTATTGTGCTGAAATGACGAATCTTGGGACTGTTAAAAGAAATAGCAGGGCAATATTGATTCTGAAGTATTATGCATTGAACATCACTGATGCACTGGGCAGACAGAAGATAATGTCACTCACTCTGAGATTTTCTAAATAGAGTTAGAAATAGACAGCGCAATGTAGATATATGAGACACAAGAAAAGACACAGAGGATGTAAACTCCAAATAGTGGAAACGTGTCCCTTTTCATAAATCCAAACCAACAGCCTAGATCTGAGGTCTACAGCTCGAGGGTCGAAACCCAATCAGCAAACTACCGCTGGTCTGTCTCTGAGATGTGATGCGGAGCTGGAAGATCCAGGTCGAATTTGACGATTTGAGCGCCCCTTGACTTTTAGTATGTCATTTCCCTCAATTTATGATGTCGCGCCATGTTGCGCCGTTTCTGTGTCGCGCTATCTATCGCAGCTCCAGCTCGGGAAGGCGGCCGGCGCACCTAGCGAGCTGCCGCACCCCACCAACCCCTCAACCTCCAGCCACCCGAAGCGCAGGATCCCAACGCCTCGCTCCGCCACCACCTGAGCCCCCAGTTGGGTGGGACGAGGACGGCCGCCTCGCCCAGGGCCGCCGCCTCGCCCAGGCCCCTCGCGATGCTCCGGGAGGACGAAGAGCCCCTCGCAAGCGCTTCATAAGCATCTCCCCACCGTCACCCGGGGAAACACGGGTACGTTTTCGCCAAGCCACTTCAGCCGGCTGGTAGCCAGTGCCGCCGGTGGGCCAAGCGCTGGGCCGGCGGGAAGCTCCTCCCCAGGGCTGTCGCACAGGAAGAGGTGGAGGTCGGGGGAGCCGCCGGAGCTCCCTGCGAGGCTGCGGCGGTACCGTTACCCGTTTTACTACGCGTGTGTCTTATATTACAGCCATGCTGCACATCAGCGGCCAGAGCGAGGGGAGAGGGGAGGAAAAGCCTGTTTACACAGACTGCAAACCGCCTGGGGAATAATGCAGGAAAGGAAGTGAGCCGGCTCTCTGTCTGACTGCTCTGACTTCCTGCTCGCTCTCTCGCACAGGCACACGCACACACACACGCACACACACACACACACACGCACACACACACACACACACCCCGGCCGAAAAAAAAAAAAAAAGAAAAAAAAAAAAAAAGGGGGGGGAAATCAGGATCTCATTACAAGAGCAAGAGAGCGTTTGCAGAAGACTGTCAGCATGGAGAACCGGGGAATTTTACCCAGCTCCCTCTAAACTACCAGGAGAGAGCGGAAAAGTCCCTCAGGCTCTGGGTAGGTACAAGTGCTGCCGCGCCTGCCCCGACTCCTGCAAAGTTTCGGGGGGCTTCGGGGAGGGGAAGGGGAGGCCGGCGGCTGCTGCGGGGGCTGCGGGGGCCGGCGCCCGCCTGGCTGGTGGGGCAGCGGCGGGGACGCCGCGGGGCGAGCGGCGGGCAGGAGGTGAGGAGCGCCGGGGGGCAGCGCGGGGAGGAGGGCTCGGAGCCCCACACGGGTTCGGGGCTGGCGGGGCCCAGGGGTCCTGCCCCGGGGCCGGGCCCGGCCAGCGCGGCGGTAACGAGGGCAGGGGGCGGCGGTTGGGGAGCGCGGGGTGCTGGGGGGGCGGGGGGCAGTCGCGCCGCCTCAGGGCCCCCCCGCCCGGGTCGAGGGCTGCCCCAGGGGCCCCGCCGCCCCCCGGGAGCTGCGGGTGTCGGTGAGGGGACGGAGCGTGTGTGTGGGGCGGGCGGGCGAGGGGGTGTGAGGAGAGGCAGGGCCGGGGGGGGGGGGGGGCGCTGCCTGACAGGGCGCAGCGGGTCGGGGGGAGCCCTGGCACCCCTCGCCGCCCCGCAGCCCCCTCGGCGGTGCCGGGGGGTATCTTGGCCCCCCTTCTCCGGCGGTGTCCGGCTGCCGGGGCGGCGCGGGCCTGCCCGGTACGAGCGGCATCATGATAACGGCGTTGGGGGCGGCGGGGGCCACCCGGGTGCCTGTCACGGCGGCGGGGGGCGCCGAGGGGTCCCGGCGCCGTGGCGAGGCCGAGCCGGGCCGGGGGGGGGGGGCGGGGGGAGGGAAGGGAAGGCTCCTGCAGAAACTGCAGAAGGGGCTTTAAAAGAGAGAAAAAAAAAAAAAAAAAAGTGTCGGGAGAGTTTCTGGCTTGTCTGGAAACAGCAAGACTAATTGCCATGCGCTTCCGGTTTGAAACTGGCAGCAGACAACATCTTGAAAATGAGTCACTGCAGCTCACAAAGAAACTCTGTGGTTTTCTCCCTCTCAGGTTTATATATTTGCTCCTTTTTACAGTTTCCTTTGTAGTCTTCTGCGTTCTCCCCGGCCCTCCCCGCTTTTCTTAGCTACCCCCTGCCCCAAGACCCCTTGGCCGACGTGGATAGTTTCCACGACCAACCGAAAAAACACTAAAAATGTTTGTAAGGGAAGGGAAAAAAATAGGAGAGAGAGAGAGAAAGGGAGAGAAAGTGGAGAGTTGTTTTTGGATCTGGCTTTGCTGAAGGTTAGAGGGACTCTGATGCTGCAGGGGGAAAAAGTTCCCTGAATTTTCCACTGGCTGCAGGAAGAGAGCCCATTTAGTCATGGCTAAGTAATGTCTGCACACACACCAACTAATCTCATTAGGAGTTTCCGTTCCCTAACACAGGAGGGTTTTGTGAAGCCCTGTCAGCCTTTCTAACACTGCAGTTGAAAGGGAGACAACTTACATCTTTATTTACTTAGAGGTGTAGCGCTAAGACAAGTTTATACCATGCAGCATCTTTTCGGTCATGAGGACTCCAACTTCAAAAGTCAATGGTTTCATTTAATTTCAGGCAGAAAGTCATGGTTCATCTCATATTTTGCTCATACAGACTTTTTGACTATTACAGATTAAACGTCGTTTATGCATAAATAGTTTCGTAGGGTGAAGTTCGGAAATGGGGTACATAGAAGGCTGCGTTATGATGAGCATGTTCTGTGCATCTGTGACAATTGTATGTAATTGCATGATTAAAAGACTCTTGTGCCAAGATACTGAGGCGATAGGCATGGTTGAAGAGTATGTTCACTCACATAACCTTGCTGTATTGGTGCTTTACATATTTAATTTCCAAGTGATAATTATTTTGTACATATCACTTGACTTAGTGGTTTGTGTAATTATTTCGTGACGATTTATTCTCGTAGCGGTCATGAAAAAAGTCTGTGTTCAGAATTAGAAAGATTTTTGCCATGCCCCACTGATCTTTAATTTAAATTAGAAGTTAACAACGTTTTGCAAAGAAAGTCGGGAGCAAACAAAGAAAATGGAGTCTTGCTTGCAAGTGGGTTTTAACTTAAAGAAATGTCAAACAATGTGAATAAAATTGCATGTGATAGGAAATAACACTTAGCTACCTACTTGAATTATCATGTGATGGCATTAAACTAGCAAATACTGTGCAAAAAAGTAGTACTTGGATGGAGAACTAATTGCAGTATACCAGGTGTTTACCTTTGAGGATCTTCAGTGTTTCCTGTACTTCCTATGTCCAAGCTGCACAGAAAAGTTCTTCATTAACATCACTTTACAGAGGACTTTTATTAGTGGATTAGTGACACAATCTCCAGACACAGATGCTTCTTGATTTCCTAGTTGGGCAGAGAAGAATTTTTAGAACAGTATGTAAACCAGAAAATGCCTAATCTCTGCTTCAATCTAATGCCGTCATCAAGTAGTGAGAACTATTTCCCGGTTTTGGAATTTTATTTCTTTTGTAAAATTCTAAATTTTAGAGAGAGGGAGGTGCATTACTGGGCATAATGTTAAAAATTCTGTTGAATATGTTATGGGAGAGCTAGTGTGACATACCGCACCAAAACTCTTACTGAAGAGTGTTCCCTAGCTCTTATTATCTCTCTTTGAAAGATGGACATTAAATTGTCCACTTATTGCATTAAATATTGCTGGAATTTCAGTATGCCGTCTGCTGAATCAGTTAGATGAAGCACACACATTCATACATACAGATATATATAGATATATAGTCTATCTACACTATATAAATTTCATATATTGTATTCACTCAGCATAAGTAAAAACATCTTGATGTCCTCATAGAAAAACAGATGTAGTAGTAGTAGTAGTGTACCGGTTGTGTGTTCTGTATGTTTGAAAGACTGAATGAGAAGTAATCTGTAGATATGTTAAAAATACATCAGTTCTGTTTGGAACAGAAAAAAAATGCAAATATCAAATAGTGAATGATGGTTTCCACTCAAATAATAAAAATGTCTTAAAGGTGTTTTCACTGTAAGTATGATTTTATTCTTTACCTGTTTTAATTTATGAAACATAGAAGTGTGCAAGAAGAATATATACTGTCTACTAAGGGATGAGATATTATTGTAATTGCTTGTGTCTCGGTTTTCCAAATCACCTCTGTGAGTTGTTCCTAAAAAGAAAAAACCTACAGGCTTACATCCTTTCTGATATCACCAACTCCACCTAGATGCAGCAGCTGAAATAAGCAACACAATCTCAGGGGGAGAAACTCAGCTACAGCCTTCCTTGTAACGGTGTTTACGAACCACTACACACATGGATGCTTTCGTGTGTAGAAACAAAAGTCTATTTTGCTTTATTCAGTAGCAGTTCTCACGCTTACTGATTCACAGTGGTTCATTGCTCCTGTTACTTAATGTTACTTCATTAAACTTGAATCACGAAAACAAATCAAGTATCTCACTCCAAAGACTGAAGCATTCACCTTTGCTGTGTGTGAAGTCCAGTTACGTAAACTTTACCTCCTCGTTGTAATGCCCTTCTTGGGATGGAGGCCAGCTTCAGGGTGTGTTACGGTAGAGGTGTTCTTACGGGAAGGTATTACTGCTGCTCAAGTGACTTAATATAACCAAAGCTGAAACCTACCTTAGTTTAAAAATCTGTTCTGGAGGGCTTAGCACAGAGTGAAAGTCATTTTGCAGGTTCACCAAGGTGCATGGAGCTTGTTGCTTGCTGTGACGGTCATATGTTTACATGTAGGAAGATAGGTATATATAATACTTACGGACATTGAGGTCCATCAGCTGTTATGCAAAATGCAAATCTTTGCCTTGGGAATGCCAACATGTTGCTTCAGAAAATCAAAGAAAAGAAATAGACGCTGAAATGAAATGTCATTTGGCAACTAAAGATAAGGAAGTGTGGGATAAGGCTGGGAGAATGAACATACAGTTATTTGTCATACATGTAGGACTTGGGGGTGTTGGTTGACAGCCGCCTGAACGTGAGCCAGCAGTGTGCTCAGGTGGCCAAGAGGGCCAATGGCATTCTGGCTTGTATCAGGAATAGTGTGGCCAGCAGGACCAGGTTGGTGATAGTGCCCCTGTACTCGGCACTTGGTGAGGCCGCACCTCGAGTACTGTGTTCAGTTTTGGGCCCCTCACTACAAGAAGGACATCGAGGTGCTGGAGCGTGTCCCAAGAAGGGCAACGAAGTTGGTGAAGGGTCTAGAGAATAAGTCATATGAGGAGCGGCTGAGGGAGCTGGGGTTGTTTAGTCTGGAGAAGAGGAGGCTGAGGGGAGACCTTATTGCTCTCTACAACTACCTGAAAGGAGGCTGTAGCCAGGTCGGTGTCGGTCTCTTCTCCGCAGTAACAAGCGATAGGATGAGAGGAAACGGCCTCAAGCTGTGCAAGAGGAAGTTTAGGTTGGATATTAGGAAAAACTTCTTCACTGAAAGGGTAGTCAGGCATTGGAATGGGCTGCTCAGGGAAGTGGTTGAGTCTCCATCTCTGGAGGTGTTTAAAAGACGGGTAGACGTGGTGCTTGAGGACATGGTTTAGTGGTGGACTTGGCAGTGAGAGTTAACGGTTGGACTTGATGATCTTAAGGGTCTTTTCCAACCTTAACGATTCTATGATTCTATGATTGTATTTATAAAAGGTTATTTTAGCTGGTTTATCTTGGTGACATCATATAAAATTTGTATGCTCATGTAGTTACAGTTATCTCTGTGAGTGGCTCTCTGTCATAGTACTAAATAATCTAAGATAGCAGAGAACTGATAAATCAGCTAGTACTTCCCACAAAGATATGGCAGGTTGGACTCATTTGTGCAATTCAGACTATTTATCAGTCCATGGTTTTCTTCTGGTGGCGGTGGCTCCAAGGTGCAGCGTGCCTGGACGGATGCTGCTGCTTGAATCCATCTTAGAGCTGTGACACTGATTATAGGACACTGTCAGCCTGGGCCAGCTTCAAGGAGTACTGTTGGTTTTGAGCTGCTGTGGATCTTTTGTAACCGCACCCAATGGTTCATGCAACAGGCTGTAACTTACGGGCCTTTGAAAATGATGTTGCACTCTGTATCCTCGGGTTGATTCACCATGGCTTTCTCCTCGGTGTTTCCCACAATAGGGAATCTCACAGTCTTGAATCATTAGACAGATGTTTACTTCGTCTGTGGCTTGTTAAATGAATCAACTAATATTCTGGAGGGTGTTGAGAGCTCTTGAAAGACTGAATATGTCTGTTCTCATGTTGAAGTATTTTGTTGAATAATGAATGATTAAAGAATTAGTCATGAATTTGAGGAGAATGTCAAGGTGTAGGTACAGGAAGTCCAGCTCACTGCACTGCAAAATACAAGGCTGCGTGTATGGAAACCAAGCAGATGAAGCACAGAGTACCTCTTATCTGTGCACTTCACAAAAAGTAAATGAATCTTTGGCCTTAAAACTTTCTTTAACTCATTGTGGTTTTATATGCCAGTAATTATATCAGAATTCAAATTCTTAAGGGTTTACTGTTAAGAACGGATTTTAATTCAAAAGCTCTTTGAAGGAGACTTGCTGCTTTTCTAAATGCAAAAGCTAAAGAAAATACCTGCCATAAGCATTGATATGAAAATATCACTAAGGCACTACCTGCCAGCTAATTCAATGCCAATTAATAACTATAGTCATTCTGCATTTTTAATTTTGTATGAATAGTGTGGTAGTTTTTGCAGTACCAAAAAGTACCCTGGAACTGTTGATGTGCTTTATCAGTGTAATTCATGGTCAGTGTCTCACAGTGTCCTGAATTACTAAATATTTAAGTAATTATTTTAAAGTTATATTACAGTTAAGAACATCGGAGTCCAAATTTTGCCATGCCCTAAGCAGATACAACTCAGCTGAAAATCATTCTTTTTTTGCTCCTATGGCGTTACAGTTACCAACACCATGTCTGATTTTGGTCTGCTTGCTCAAGTAGCATTGCTGTGACTGTCTAGAGCAGTAGGGTTTGTCCTTTTCCTATCTGTGGATCCGTAATTATTTTTGAGCAGTTGTGCAGATGCCTATGTTGCAGTTGAGCCTACTGTAGTAGTACTGTGGTACTTTTGCCTCTCCTTCAGGAGAAATCCATTGACCCATGCATGCATGGGCCACATGTTGTAAACTGCCCACCTGTATCATGACACCTATGAACTTTGAAGATAAATATCAATCAACTATGTAAAGAAGGGTTTCTAAGGACTATACTATGTGCTCTGTCTACATCTGAGCGGTTAGATACAGCTCAGGGTCTTCAGGAGAAGAATTTCTGTAGGAAGCCACAAACTTACTTTATTTTGATCTTTCAAAGCACTTAGGCGTGTATTTATTTTTGAGTGTGTCAGCAGTTCTGTTAATGCGCTGAGGCTAACTGCACGTTGCAAACATTGAAATGCTAGCTTAGGCCTTGAATGTAACTAAAGCATTGGAGTAGCTCTTGCTTGCTCTGTGCGAGTGTCCTCCTACTCTTCCATAGCTTTGCTCTAAATTTTGCAGTGTCAGGAGGTACTGAGTGTGTGAAGGATGCTCCCCATTCTATGGCTTCCCCCAGACCCATTTCAGAGAGTCATTTCAATCACATCTGTGTCTCTGCTTCCCAATCTACTACTCAGTGTTGGAAGAGTCAGAATATATCTTGGATAATCTTTGCAAATACCGATTACTACATGGTAATGTATTTTGGCTCTCATGCAAACAACTCTGTCTTAGTTTCTTCAGCTTTAAAGTATACAGGTTTTTTAATCTCGTGGATCTTAACTTGAAGATCATTTGAGGTACTGGGAGAGGAAGACGTACATCTTGCACATTGTCTTTTAGTTTTAGCTGTCGTTAAATTATGTAATGAATCATTTGGTTGTAATTTTTATGATTCTTACTAATCATTCAAAAGTGGTAAAAGCTTTCTAAGCACTAAGTATTAAGTCCTGTTAATACAATTTTACTAGATGAGTCTTTCTCTGAAAATATTTGTGAACAAGTAAAGTTTGTGTAAAATAAGCTTTCACAGTTGTACAAAGAAGAGTACACTTGGCTTATATACTTAATCTAAAGAATCTAAATGTTTTTAATGAAATGTCCTCCTATAAGTTTCCCACCCTCATTTTGCAGAACAGCTGACAGTTCATCTGGAAAACAGATTTCTATTATGCGTCCATTTGCCTCTAATGTGATGACAGCACCTCTTTACTGTATCTCTGTATATTTCTTCATCTCTTTTTTTTTTTTTTTTTGATATGAAGAAAATTGATCATATGTATTTCAGTTTAAGCTTTTTGGGAAGGATGCTAATGAATGTAATTGTTTATAAATGTTTATATTGTGGTAATGTTGCGTGGCCTCTGTTGTATCAAGTCACAATACAGCACAAACAAAAAGTTTATAGACTCAAGTACCACTATTATCTCTTCCCAGCAATTAACAGTAATTCATGAGAAGAAACAATCTTTAAAAAGCATTTAGAAAGTAAGTACAAATTCCGATTGCAGCTCTGTTAGTGAAATCTGGAGAAAGTTGCCTACCTTCAGAGAATTTCTTCCATGCTATACTAATATAGCTGAGATGGGAATGTGGGTTTAGATTCTAGATATAGACCTCTGTGAAGCCTGGTGACTCAGAGCAGACTCAGAGCAACCGGCGCGTGTGGTTAGTGTAGCAAACTACAAGCGTGGAATAGGGCTGGTGTAGAAAGTATGAGTGCAGCACTCCTTCAGTACAGCTGCTTGAGTACTGAAGCTCTGCAATGCAAGTACTTCCAAAACAGAGCAGGATCAAGGCTGGATTGATTCCCTGGGAGCAGGGTACAATAAAACTGACTGTGCAGTCTCATCCAAGTTGAGGAGAGGGGATAGAGTCTTTATATTTTATTTAAATGTGGAATGTTATCCAAGATTCAGCTTACAAATCAAAATAGTGGCTGTTATGTATCCTGCGCAGCAGAGGCACGAACAAACCAGTTGGTGTATTGATGTCACTTTTAAACATAAGCTGTCTAGGCACTTTGTATACAGCAAAGTTTGCTGTAATCATTGGAATAGCGTCCCATTTGTCTCTCCTTCATAGTTCGCAGCAGCCATGGGAATTAGTTTCACAGGACACAGAGAGTACAGGAGAGAAACAACCAGATCTTCTGTTGGCTGAAATCTCATGTATTTTGTGATACATTCTCTTGGGTATTCCAGTGTTTAGTGAACGATGTTAGGGGAAATGTGTAGGTGTGACCTTCAGGTTCTTATTGGTGTAGTAGACAAGTGAATAATGTCAGAAGATAAGAATCTTTTAATTGGGTTTCAGTTTAGCTTAGCGCATGATCGGAACTTTGATTAGCACTGAGGAAAGAGGAGAATAGCAGATTTTTGAGATATTTGACAAGTAAGAGTGATTCTTAATTTAGGTTTTTACTTTTGAGATCATTGCGCATAGAAATAATAGCATTTAAAGTGAAAAATACGGACCTTGACTAGTGCTGTGACTAGTTGCTCATTTTTTATGACTAAGGAACTTACACCTTGGATCGTGCTCCAAGAACTATTACAATAGCACTAACGTTTTGGGAAGAAATTGTCCAGGTAAAATGTCTCTATATGTATGTAGGTTACCATCTGCTGAATTGTGTTACACTATTGTCAGTATAATGCCATGACTGACTCCCCTTGCAACGTGAGAATACACAGGTAAGCCTGTATGTTACTAAATAGTTTAATGGCTCGTTTTGCTAATCCAGAAAATTCTGTAAATTCCGTGTGCATGGGAGGGTGAGCCAGTGTAAGCTGCGATGATCTTGCTGTGCTTCAGGTCTCGCAGAAATTGCCAGCCACCTGGGTTTGCCTGAACAGAACTCCCAGGGCTGCATTTCCTGGCCTTGCGGCCAGGTTCCTCTCTGCTCACAGCATGAAAAAGACCTGCTTGTTTATCTAAGTTTCTAATCTAGGGAAAAAATCAGTCGGGGGGGAAGATTAGTTTAAAAAGCTGAATATGAAATGTATTAGAAGCAACATTTGAGACAGTTGATAGTATTAATGCACCATTTAAAACACTGGAGCCACTAGCATAAGTTACAAAGCATTCAGTCTGCTGTCACAAAATGGAAATTTTAATACTTCAGTTTAAGAAGGCAGTAGAGATAAGGAAAAAGCATTTGCGTTTAGGAGTAATCATGGCTTGATATGTCAAGTAAACTTTCAGAATAGTCACTGTTCCTGGAGGCTGTATCCTCTGCCCTCTTTAGCTATTTTTTTGTTTTCATGCATATTTTCTCTGAATTTATCAAAGGGACTATCAGAAATTTTATCTCGGACAGTCAAATAATCATGATCTGTGTCCTACTGATGCCGACAAAAATGTAAGAGAAAGTCATATGGGAAAAAAAAACGTATAGGGCTGGCTTTGAAAGCAGAAGTCCCTTGGATTGCAGTGTAGCGTATTGCCAGCATGCCACAGATGTGCACCACATGAGCTGACGGAGAGCAGTGTGAGGAGTCTGCATTCGTTTTACGTCTGTCCCAAGGTGAACGGTTGGAGCCATTATGGACTTATGCAGTTTTGTTTACGGCTAGCTTTAGAAATAGCTGAGCAGGTTATTTTTTTAAGCCTTTCACAGGGAGGCAACTAGCTGTATTCCCTACTGCTAGGGGCTTTTACTCCAGTCGGATTAAAACTCTTTCTTGAACTGCATCCTTATGGAGAATCTGAAAACACTCGTGTTTTAGAGGCGGTGTCTTCACACCTCTGCTTGGCGGGCGACCAGTCCTTTGTTGTGTTAATTCGGAGGTTGCAGAACTTTCTTCCTTTGGACATCTGCCTCAGCCTTTCTTTGACTTAGTTAAAACAATTAAAAACTGCAAACATTGTATTACCAAATGTGCTTACTGGAAGCATTACTCGACACGTGTGTGAGTGCTTTCTTTCTGCAGTGGAACTTGATGTTATCCTATAATATTTTGCTAGATCTCGCTGCTGTCTCTTTCGTGTTGCTCTTAACCACAGGAGTCTGTTTATTTTTTTAAATGTGCTGGGCCGGAACAGTGGGTGTTCTTGCTTGAGAAGGAGACCTTGTAAATTATTACTGTAAATAATCTTTTAAATTAGAATATAAAGTTAAGAGAAGACTACTATGCAGGAGCGGCAGAGTAGGCATACCTCATGCGAGACATCGGCCAGCGAAACCCTCTGTGCTTTTTTGGTGCATCTTTAAACCCATCTGTGTTTGAGTGGCAATATTACTGTAGTTTCGCAGCAAATCGGAACTTGTGCGCTGGGGCACTCTGTAACTTTTTCTAATGTTTCCACTGGGTGGTGCTGCAGGAATTCCTATTTTTTTTTTTTTTTTTTCATTTGAATCTGCATTTCCCAGAAAGACGCCTCTAAAATATAATAGGAGGAAGTCCTGATTTAGAAAGTTTTTGCAGTTTCAACACAATGGAAGAACTCGGAGGATGCTCTGGCAGGAAATGTCCTGGTTGCTAGATGTGGAAAAATTACCAGTGTTCTGTATCATACACATGGTCAGTTCCCTAAAGTGCCCTGGGTATGGATTGCACCATTAGTCTGATTTATTACCTTTAACAGAGAAAGTTCTACATCAAGTTAAAATAGGTATATTTACACACTTAGTTTCGAGCTTCTTTTTTTCAAGGCCAATTAAATTAGCAGTAAGATCTCCTTTGATGAGTATTTGAAAACTTTCTGAGTAAACAAATTGATATTTGTTTTTCCTCCTTTCTGGCAGAATCACTAACTTTTCACCAACCACATCCTATTTATCACCCTTGAAGCATCTCTGTTGAGAAATAAAGTGTGAGGACTGACTCAGACTTTTGCCTTGTTCTTTCAAATGCTTCTAAGCAAACATTTGGGCAGATTTGGCAGTTGTCTTTAACCTCTCATGATACAGTCATTGTTATACAGATGAATTTTCAGTGGAAAATGTTATGGCTGACTGATTTTTTTATTATTCTGGAAAAGTTTTTCTTGATCGGCACCCTTTTGCTTCTGTAATCAAATGCAAAACAAGTGTGCTTCAATTTTTTATAGAAACTAAAATGTGAAAGAGAAAAGTCATCCTAGAGGATTTGTAAGCTGTTCAACTTTCCATACGGACATTCACTTTAAAACTACGTTAAAAATGTATATAGCTGAAACAGCTAGCGACTGCCTTATTCCGTATTTTTCTCTAAATGTACTCTTCGATATTTGTCATTATGGAGTGGAATTGTTTTGGGAATTTCCAACCAAAGTTTTTTAAAACCCGCATAACTGTTTATTTTATATGTATTAATATACTTTAAAAATTAGTGTGGTTTATCTAAATCTCAATTTCTAGATTGAGAAATGGTGGTTAAAAAAAATAATGACAAAGCAGTCATGTTCTTCCACATGTTGTTGCAGCAGTCCTCTCAAGGGTTAAAATGAACCTGAGACACTTAGAAAAATAAAACCAGAGCTGCTGTTACAAACTGGGACAGATGTAGGAGGCCAGGTTTCCTGTGGCCCATTTTCCAGTTTCCTGGCTGCAACCTGCAGAAATAAAGGAAGCCGAATGCTAACGTGAATGAGAAGCTAACAATGCCCCACGTCACGCTGCTCAGAGAAACGTGCTGTTGGCCAGAATTAGGATACAAAAGCAGTAAATGGACGTACAAAAAATATACCAGCGTTTTCCAGAGTAGCCAAAAAGGAAAAAAAAAAAAAGGCATCTGTTACAGAGACATGCTGTGTGCTTGCAAAAGCACACGCTTGCCTGTAAGGGAAATGTAAGTGGAGGTGTGTGCCTGCTGTGGTGTGGCATACGAAAAGGAGCTGAATCTTTTGCAGCTGCTTTGGCTACAGGAGGAGTCAGCAGTTTCTTCATATGCTAAGGGAAATTAATTTCCCTGCCCTGACTCTGCCGCTTAATCCTTTTCATGTACATGCCTGATTGCCATCTCTCTGTGACTACCTATAGTGCATAATGCTGGCTAACACCTTTTATGTCTTCCTGATGTAATTGATCTCCAGCTGATTTTTTCAGCCTCTGGGCTCCCCAGCCAGTCTAGCCCACTCAGCTGTCCCTCCTCTGCCCCAAGTCCCACGACCTGGTTTATAGCTCAGAGTCCCAGATGTTCCTCTGCAGACCCTCTAAAGAAAAAAAGGGCTGGTTTTGATCCTAATGCCTGGAGGGATTCTTAGTTTTAGCCTTCAGAACTTGTTCATGTTGATAGTCCAGGATCAGCAGTATATCTCTTTATTTTAGAAAGGCTGTGGGGGAGCTAACATAGAGTGGGGAGAAAGAATCCAGGTGGGAAACCTGGAGTATGTGGGAGAACGGAAGGTAAGAACACAGCTGTAACATAGTTTTGTGGAAGCTAAGGACCTCTGCAGAGGTCCTGGATGTACAGAGCTGCTTTCCAGCTTTCTGCCTTTCTTTTCTAGATTTTCCTATGCAAGAGTCCTACAAAACTTAATGCCCCAAAGAGTATCCTACTTATCTCACAGTTCATGTCATAAATCTTTCTGATACGGAGCTTTTAATTTAGCTAGCTTTGTCTCTGAGGCTCCTGGTTTTCTACTGCCTGGATTTAAGATGGCTTGCTTATTTGTTTTATTTTGCCCAGTAGGTTAATGACTTTTTTTTTGGACCTTAATGGCCCTTTACTGACATTTTGTCATATGGAGTTTCATGTGTATTGTCTTGGTCAAAAAAAAAAAAAAAAGGTAACGCAGCTCATCAGTACCTGTATTCATACATCTTAACTGTTTCTCGTGTACCTTCTGTAATGTTTTCATAATGCTTACTCATGCTGGTAGAAGTAAATCTCCATATGCTAAGAGGATAGCCAGAGTTTGGCCTTTGGGACCCTCACTTAAGTGAGGAATTTGGGCACCCCCTTTACAGGAAAATCATCTCTTAGATGGGATGCTTTGCCCTGTGGATGTCCCTGTTCTTTTCTATTATTCTCTTCAGGGAGAGCTCACAGTGTTGACTTTGCTGCCGCTCCAAGTTTAGGCATTTCTGTTAGTCCCTTAATTTGGTAGAAATGAATAGGGGCAGTATTATCAGCACAGATATTCTGAGTTGCCTCCTTCCCACATCAGTCCTGAACTTAAAATATGATGTGTGGAAATCACATTGTATCACACTGATCATGCAGTTGGTAGGCTTTGTCTGGGGGGGCAGGGGGAGCCGCACATTTGAAAGAATGTAAATTGGTAATGCAGAGGGTGTTAGTGTGGTTACCTGTCACAGCTGCCTGAGAAATGGACTTTCAGAAAACTCGGTCCTGAAATCTCCTTTTGCTGTCTAACACAATATTTCCAAGTATAATTCCTTCTAGCTATGCCCGTGATTATTTGCATCAGCGGTAGTGGAACTGATCACAAAGTAAAATTACTATTTAGGTCAGGTCAACTTAGCAAATTTTGTTTCATGGCTTAGAAAATATCTTTGACTTGTCAAATGCATTGTATAAATATTTTAAAAATGGTAAGATGGCAAAGCCACATGTGTTAAAGTTAATAGATGAAAAAATTAATTGACTTTTTTGTCTGTATGAATTCTGATTAGGCTTTCCATGATACAGGATATATGTTTCCTATGTAGGTTGCCTGTCTCATTCTGTACCATAGATAGATGTCACTATCTAAATAAGTGATTTTTTTTAAACTATTTTTCTTCTAATCCATGCAATTCAGTATGTGGTTTCATATATTATTTATTGCCCAGCATTCAAATCCTGTACTGAGCACGGAAGTAACAGGAATATTTATTATTACTATTTAATATTAATAAAGAGTTGAATGAAATGTGAAATACATGCCCTGTAGGAAGTGACCACATCCTAATACCCATTTCTGTCAAATTAAGGCAAGACACTGAATTCCCTTTGAGTCAGTAAAAATTTAAAAGAATTAGAAAATACATAAATGAAGTGCAATGTTTTCTGAAGATTTCTGACTCCTTCCAATCATATTTTATAATAACTTTTAATACAGATAGGACATCTTTGGTTAAATTATTTGGTTAAATTGTCTTGTACTACATCTGTCGTGTGATTCTTTTGCTCCACCACTCAGATTTGGCACAAGTTAAGGCTTAGTATGCTGTGTGGCCACGGTGTCCTCCCAAGAGGATAGTTAATACTTTATGGAACCCCAAAATGGTGCCCACAGAGAAAGGCAGGTTGATACTTCTCTTGACCTGATTGGAAATGAAATATTTTGCATCAGTTCAAAAATCCTGTCACTGCAGGATCTTAGGTTTTTACCATTCTCCTGCAAATCACATTTTACAGAATGGAAATGAGATGCAAAGATTTACTGAATTCAAGGTATTTAAGATTTTACATCACTGTATATGCTGAGCACAAAGCTTCTGTTAAAGGTAGTTACAGCTGTAAATATTCAGTGCAGCTCAGACCTGAATGCCTGAAGTTGGATGCTTGGAAGAAAAGGACCATACAATAAATGATCAGCTGAAAATGTAATTTGCATGATTTGCCTCATGTAGGAATATATACATCCAGTTGTTACACAAGCAATATGGGAAGCTTTATACGGGAACTCAGTGGCAGATGGAGGGATGGAGTACAATGCGGCATTGAGCTGTTTTAATCTCCTTTCTGTTTGGGCAGACTTGGGTCATATCCAGTAGAAGATTTATGCATGTACCATGCACATTGATGCTGAATTCTGAGGTGTGCAGGTCCTTTATAAAGCCCGTGCAGAGCTACGCACTTGGAGGGTTGATGGTAAGGCAAGCAGGGTGGGGAGGAGCTGCCTAAATCTAATCCCACCACGGCCATCTGCCCTGGATCCAGCACCTGAAGTACCCCCTAGAGATGATGTATGTATCTCAGCTGGTTGAAGAACTGGCACCAAGAACTGAACCAGTCTGGAAAAGGTGGCAGTAACCTTTTATATAATAACCTGATGGAAGTTACCTCTCCTTAGTCACTGGAACAGGTAGTGTGGAGCGGGTACTCCTGCGGGATGTTCTCACCCAGGCTTGCGCTGTTCACGTGTTTTACGTTGCGCCTGTGACTGACTCACCACGAGGCCCACGCTCAGTAGATAAAATGGAATCCAAAACTGTTTACATTTCACAAACGATAAGCATCAGAAAACAGGTTCATAATGGAAAGTGTAGTGCAATGTTAGCTGTAGGTTACCCTGTGAGTGTTCTTGGGCAGAGGTGAATGGGAATGGAGGAGACTGCAGCAAAATGTGCTTCACTGTGGGTTCAGTTCCACCTGAACTCTCTGAAGAGGCATGATTGCTGATGATCTGAAGGAAGATGTAATTTAAGGTCTGGATGAGAGAATGGCGTCTCTGAGTTATTGTACTGTTTGGGCTAATGGCATGGTGGTGGAGTTTGTATGGGTGCTTCTGTAACTCTCTTCCATCTTTAATTTCCTCAGCTGAAGTTCTACTGACAGGTCTTTGTAGCGTGGGACAGACATCCTGTACACATTTTAATACAATTTTGAAGAAAGATGTTTGTAAGTTGCTTTTAATTTTCCAGAGCAAAAAAAGTTCTGTTTGTGATTTCTTGTTTGGAAGAGTTGTATGATACAAGCTGAAATTATGCAGAGTATCGCTGTATAATACGTGATGTACAGAAACTCCGACTGTTTTAAAGTAAGGCCTGTGTACTTAGAAATTACTTGGACCAAAATAAAGCTCCAAATTCTGTTTTTCTGTAAAACTCTTGACAACGCTCTCTAGTATCTTTAACTCGCTTTTACACTAGTGAAGCTTGTGCAATTTATTTTCCTTTATACAAGTGGAGCTTATGCAACATGATTTCCTTAGTGCTGGGGCAGGCTTGAAGAGGGAAATCTTCCCCCAGCCGCCTGCTCTACTGTTCCAGGCGGGGGATAGTTAGAAGTCTTGTGCCCTCTTGTGGTCAACACACCAAGGGAAACATCAGACAGTAAGCCTGGCGTATTCTGGTCGTCTGATCTGTTAGGACACTAATATATTAGGAAACAAAATGAGCAAGGAAGTTAAAAATCACGAGCTTGTTTAGATAAAGACAAAAATATCCATTGTTACGTGTACAAAGATAGGTCAGGTAATAATTAGCCTCATTAACGCCATAGTCAGTAATACCAGCATCTTTAAATCTGTGTTAGTTAGACATAACACGTCCAAATTAAGTATCAGAAGAGGCCAAGAAAAAATGATTTGATACAGCGTTAACATGCTAAGGCTGGCAATGTTGTTCAAAGTGGGGGAAAAAAATCTCGTTTTGTAGTTCTGTAGTTTAAAAGGTCAATTTTAGCTACATCTTCATTACAATAATAAATTGTCTTCAGTGGTAACACTCCCAAGTTTTAAGTTGTGTATATGCCTGTGCTGAGTTGGAATATAGTCATTCTTAAGTTTATCCTTCTGTTGCAGTGCCTGAAAAAAAGGTTTATTCTAGGGAGGGCTCAGTAGCACAGGCAGTTGGCAGAGAAAAAAATACTCGAACAACCTTTAGCAGAGAAAAAATATTCAAACAACCTTAGAAGTGAGACTCGGGCACTGTTAAAAGTATTCCTAGTTCTCAGTCATACGTATGATAATGAAAAGAAAGATCCCTGTTAGAGAAAGGTTCGGGGTAAACATCACTTACTTTGTTGTGCTTAAGTGTACTGAACTTTCAGCATTTCTGCAAAATAGATAATATCTTTTGAACTATTTGAATCGGCAAACGGAAGCAGCAAGAGCCATTTCAGGCCCTGGAAGAAACAAAAGAGAGAAAGGCCATATGGCACTGGGAAGTCAGGTGCGTGTGGTGGGAGGGGGAAAGCATATGGTTTCTGGTCCTCTAACCAAAGGCAACTGCTCTGGTCTTCCCTTTTCCTCCCCTTCTTCACAGTGACGTATCCAAACGAGTTCAGTATACTTCTCGTGACAGTAAACAGCAGTTTTTCGGCTCATTTCAGTGGATAGTTATATCAAGTCCTTTTTTTCCCTCCTATATGTTCCTTTGAAGGGTGGTTGCATACATTGAACTGAAAACACCAACTGGAGATGACCCTGTACCATATGAATTATGCGGGCAATGCTTTTCTAAATACTTACTCTATTTTATGTGTCCCTTCAGAAAATAGCAGTGGAAAAAATATTGAAACGGGACTGCAAGACCTGTAGGTCTTGTGGATGTTTGGTTGTAAATGCTATAGTAGCTTCCTTTGCTCAGTTACGTAGGATGACTCCTACACAGAGCTTATTACTGAAATGAGCGTTGGGTGGAACACCTGCTCCCAAATGTTTTTCACACTGTTGCTCTCCTTTGTCCCTTGTAGGTATGGAGAGTGCAATCACACTGTGGCAGTTCCTTTTGCAGTTGCTGCTAGACCAGAAACATGAGCACCTGATTTGCTGGACGTCTAATGATGGCGAATTCAAGCTACTCAAGGCAGAAGAAGTGGCTAAGCTGTGGGGACTCAGAAAAAACAAAACTAATATGAATTATGACAAGCTGAGCCGAGCGCTCAGATACTATTATGACAAGGTAAATTTTGTTATTCTCATGCAGACTAAGAAAATAGAAACACTACCATTTAATATTTCACCTCTATGTGGAAGCTATTCAAAAGTTCCTCTAACTAGTTTTTACGACCGACAACAGTATTGAAGGCAATCACTGTGGAGGTAAGAGGGCAGCTAAAAGATGCACAGGAAAACACTGCACATTCCGTTTCCTGAGGAGGGGAGCTTTTGACCTAGGTTTACACTTACTGATGCTTTCATGTGTTTATGCATTTGGCTACCCAATATTTTCTGTAGCTTTTGACAACAATAAACTAACTGTTGATAACGGAGAACTGTTTGATTATTACAGCCTGCATAGGATCTTCTGGAATGCAGGGAGGTGGTAGAAAGCAGTGATACTGCGATGCAGCAGGCAGAATGGCAGCTTTACCAGCAGGTATCACCTGTGTCAGAGCAAGGAGAAGACAACCAACCAACCCAGCAGCATAGAGGGCGGGGCTGAGTTTTCAGAGTTTACACAGGACGCATCTTTTGGAGCATAGATCCTGTGGGCCAGTGTTTTAGCTAGTCTTGCCTGAGCTTTCTGGTAAATCTTTTCTACGATCGTATTGAGTCTTAATTTATTAGCTGGAAATACAACGCTGAAACACTTCTACAGTAATGCCAGTGCAGTATTACCTCAGCAGGATCTCACTGCAAGCATTCCTTTGTTAATGCTCAGTGTTTCTAAAAGTTTGGAAATTCTCCATTATGTCATTTTAGGACAAAATCGGTGTTAGCTTCAACAGTAGTCTAGATTATATGTTGCTATCATTTAATTAGCTGCAGTATATATGAGAGCACACTAATGTGATGCCTTACTGGATGAAAGTACAGAACAAGATTAGCAAACACAAGGAAAAGCAGCTGGTCAGATGGTGGGTGTCAGAGCAGGGATATGTTTGGGTCTATTTGTCAAGGTAGTAGTCTCATGCTGAGCTTATCTCAGGTGAAGACTGTGTTTGCTGTAGAATGTTAAATTTACTCCCACTTCTGGGCATCTGAAGTCAAAGGAGTGGAACATGTGCTTTGGTAGAGGTTTCTCCATCCAATTTTTCTGCCCTTGCAAGACCTACTGAATTTTGCCCCTCCTTCATGGATACATCTGCTGAGCATTGGTAGAACTAATAAGACCTAAGGAGTCAGCACAGTTTAGGCAGCAACCTCATAACTGGCAAGCTGCGGTTATTTGCGCGCTCTCAGAAGCTGGTTACAGGCAGATAGTGTAGGCATACACTTAGTGCAGAGCTGTTGGCTGTTGAGAGCTCCACTTTCAACCTCTTTATTTAAAACTGAAATCTGAAATAATAACATATTGAACATAGTAATCTGGAATTATTTAGATCACTCAATTTGCTTCCAATTTTCAGACATCATGAGCATGCCCACAATCTAGAAGAGGTCGGTAGAGGTTACTGGTAGCTAGCACCTCTGAAAATAAAATTTCTGTGGTATAGTGGGAGTTCATAAGATCAATGTCACTCTTGTGAAACCGTCCTCACTTTGACATTTAGTCTTATTCTTCAGCATGAAGCAAGGTGGCAACAGTACAACAGAGAATGCAAAAATGAGAACAGGGAGTAACCAGGATATGTATTAGATTGCTATAACAGAAAGATATTTGAAGGGAATCTCGAATGTGTCAAGATACTAGAAGGAAAGAATTGTAGAACACAAATACGGAGGTGCTAAAATATCTTGCATATTCACCTTTCTCAATTTTAGACTCCATCAAATTCAAGGAGTTTCCAGATTGTTTCTCCAGCCTTTTTTGGATGAACATTACATTGTTTTTACTAACTAGTATTACATCTTTTCAGGATTAGTTCCCCTTACATGGATTTTGTTATAATATGTCTAAATTAATAGGTTTTACTATTTTCTATATTCTTGAAGATTAAATATCAAAAAGAAGGACCATTATAGATATTATATATTAAAAAGGAAAACTTCATAGCCATGCTTAGTGGTCTGTTCTCATCTTGATTTTCAGAAAAGGCAGAGAGCTGAGATGATCCAGTGAGTAACACCAGTGTTCAGCACAGTTATGGTATGCTTGCTGCCTGCATGAGGCAGGGGAAACTAGATGTTGTTGCTGAACTGAGCTCAGAGTACTGTTGTCATGTGTTATTTGGAGTGCACTAACTCTTGAAGGGCACAATGGGGCTGAGCACTATGCAGCCAGTCTAACACAGCCATCAAAACCCATGTTGACTGCAGATTAACTGTGCACAATTTGATGATCAGACTTTTCATTACTCACGTTGGAATTTGGAAGGACTCCTTCTTCTCCTGTAAGAATTTTTTTAGTTTCAGATTTAGAGATGTAAGTTCTGCGATGAAATGTTTTCAGTATTTTGTCCACTAGAAGTCAGTTTTTTCCACTTAACATTTTTCAAAGGTGGCCTGACTGAGAAGGCACAAAAGGATTCAGAGAGGACAGTGCAGCGGCTGTTCCTAGCAGTCAGTGTGATGAATTCCCCTTCACTAAGTGCTAAAAAGGCTTCTGCTCAGCATGAGGAAGCTCGCTTCATTATGTGTCTCCAGCCCCTCTGATTATAAACTTGACTGGGATCAATGGAGACGGAGTGCCTGCTGGTGAATGAACAGCATATCCAGGCAGAGCCCAAATACACAGTGACTGAACGGACGTTGCTTGAAAACAAGGGACGAGGTATTTGTAGCACTTGTCCTTTGAGATCTCTCTGTTCTCTTCAAATCAATGGAATATAACGGCTCCTTACTCGAGGCTCCCTTTCTTCTTTTATCCCTTAACCTTTTTTTTTTTTTACCCTTGTACTGTTTTCAGTTGCCCCCCCCCCCCCCCAGCACACACACACCTTTGTCATCTGCTTTGTCTCTGCTCACGCAGCATCTGCCAGAGGAGTGGCTGTACAGTTTCTTCACTAGGGCTCTGGCTGAGGTGATTGCTTGCTGTTCTTACAGCTGCTTTCTTGGACTGTGTGCTCTCTTCTGTCTGCATGTTTTATCTAGGTGTGGCACAAGGATTTGGCCATTTTTCCAGGAGTTCTGCAGCCCAATGGAGGTCATAGCTCCTAGATGGAAAGAAGGATAAGCTCTTTCTTCCCCATGTATTGTGATCAGGGTTTGAACCCCAAACCAAAACCATGGCTATTGTTATTTAAATTGAAGGAGTAACTCCTTTAGCAGAAAGCAGTGGGAGCTTCTTGCTCTCTGTGTGGGTACGGTGTGTTGTGTCCTGTTGGCTCCCGGGCAGCGGAGAAAGGCAGATTATTAGGAAAGTGCAGAGGGACAGGGGAAATTGCTGCAGGTTTTGAAGTGTGAGAGATACTGGCATAAGACAGCAGATAATGCATCCTAGTAGGCTGGCAGAGAGTGCTCAGCAGTCGGTTCAGTCCTAAACGCTTCCTCTGCCTTCAGTTCACTCTATGCTGCATAGCACAGAAAGGGAAGAAGTCGAGGAGGGGAGGAAAGGCTCCTTGGGATTCTTCTTTCCCTTCTGCAAAACAAAAGGGGAAGGGCTGGCGAGGTGAAAGAGCCCCTCTCAGACTTTAGCACTCCTCGCCCCTGGACCATTCACCAATTTGTGGGACAAACCAAGAGCAGTCTAGACCTTGAGGTAGCCTTAAGGAGCCTTCTGAGATCCTTGTCCCCTCCCTTGCTGTTGGCAGTGATGGGCGTGTTGGCAGCTAGATGTGCTGGGACAAATGGGATGCACACCGAGCAAATGGGATAAACATTGTGCTGCAGGCTGGGGAGTAGCAGCAGGAAAGGCAAGAGGCAGAACTCTGGACAAGACTTCGTTCGGGTTATGGAATTATCAACAGGGACTTCTCTACCTATAACCCAAATGATCTGGCATCATGTGAGTTTGAGGCAAAGGGCAGTGATTTTTTTAGAAATGATGGTGGCACATGGGATGGGCTTTCCTTTCTTGGGCTGCCCTCTGCTGCTACTGCATACAGCTGACACTAACTGAGCTCCTGCTTCATGGTTTGTCTTTGAAATTATTCACCATGGAGAAATAAAAACTGATCACTGGATAAATGGAGGTTTATGAGCTCTGCCATTTTGCTTGGGGGGAACACTGGCTTGTTAAAATTCATCATCTGATTCATCTGAACTTAAAAGTAAATTAATTCCAGTACTGGAGAAAAATAACACAATTAGGACAAGTTCCGTAGCCTGGCTTTGAAAGCAAGCATGACGTGCTGTTGAGGCTGATGGCTAGATTTATGTTAAATTCACATGTATAGCACCCCAGGAAATGTAGAGGTGGCATGTCTTGATTGTAATTTGCTACCACGATTCTGGTTGCTAAAGGTTTGTAGATAATCTGAAGGCTTCCCATTTCCTGTTTCATTTGTTACCCAAATTCTGCGCCCCCCCCCCCCCCCCCCTTCTTATTTCATGCATTTCCCTTGTTGCCTCAACAGAGCAGCAGAACAGATGACAGCACTAAGGAAAGGCATCCTGCACTTTCTCTGCCTACAGCTTGAGCAGCGTGTCCATCATGTCACACACTTCTGCTGGTCAGAAATCTCTTTTAATGCTTTCAGGCAAGGAAACCCTTCACATCTTTAGCTTGATGTGTAGAACTAAAACACCTTTATAAGTAGGATTAATAGGTTTATTTTTGTTGAAGTTGCCCAGTTACTTTGTTTTTCTGATAGCTGTAATGACAGATACCTTTTGGAAGCCTCGAGAGGTTTCAGGACTACTAAAGGTCCCCATGAATATTTCAAGACAACACCACAAGAAGGGAAGCTAGTGAGTTTTCCCCATGAGGTTCTTTCGGAGGCAAAGAGGGGGTGAATCCAGGAAATTACATGCAGATACCGACATTAATAGGATGTAACAGTTGTGGAAGTTAGGAAATGCAAGAATCACAGTTCCCTGGGTAACCTTAATGTTTGCATGAGTTATGCTGCATCTTTAATTACACAGTCACATACTGTTGCGATGAGCAGCTACTCAATATTTTTGCATCCTCTTTGAACAGTATGTGGCCCCAGGCTTTACTCAGTGAGTGCTATTCAATCTGTCTTCTAAAGACAGAATAAATCATTTTAGTTTCAGTTAATGGCTGCCTGCTTGTTTAGATGGGTTGGCAGTATGATCTATAGTGTATAAATAATATGGGCTTCTACGTGCTTGCTGCAGTGCAGGAGACAGCTCCCTAGGTGCTCCCAGGATTCAGAGGTGCCCATGGCATTCTCTCCCCTTCCATAACAGGTCAGACCCGGTAGCCTGGTTACTAGTTCCTATTTTTAATGCCCGAGTACGGGTGGCGGCATGGAAGAATTGTTTTGGGAAGAGGCTCCCTTGCTTGGTCTGCTTACAGAGCTTCAGGATATGAAGTGATAATGGAAACTATTATTTTACTTTTGGGAAGGTCTTCTCTTGAGTTACCTCAGGGGAAATAGAATATTATGATGAAACAGTAGTGGTATGATGGTGCTAGAGTACCAGCTATACGTTTTGTAGTGGTACAGGTAAGAGGTGCTATAAGGAAACACTTGAAAGAGCATTTGAAAATAGCTTTATAGAGAATTGGACGGAGCTTCTTTCAAGAGTGATGTGTGGAAGTCAAGAAAGTGCTTTTCTGAAATGGCATAAAAGTGGTTATTGAGTGCTGTCCTTATGGAAAGATGGGCGTAAAGAATTTGATACTCAGTAAGAGGTGATGGGTAGAGAAGAAAACCCAATAACCTCCCCGAAAGGAGTGACAAATAGTTCATGTTTGATGTGAGAGGAGAGGAACGCCCAGTGAACTGCAGCAGAGAGAGCAGAGAACGTGGCCAAAGGTGCCAGCCAGAGGAATGGCCTTTGCCTCCAGATGGAGGTGGGTGAGGAAAGACTGAAATCCAGCTAAATGAGAGTCTTGCGCTTCCAAAGGTCAGTACAGGTGCACGATCTAGTAGCACCTGTGCCTCCATCAAAAAATGTCACAAAATCTAGCTTCTACGTGTACAGTATAATAAGCATAAGTGCATAAAGTATGATGTTAACGCAGTCTGCTTGCCTGCACATGCTGATGTGGACACACGCCCTGCTTTTTGGAGAAAACCACGCAGCCACAGGTACCTCCTGCCAGCTTACATACTTCAGACACTGGAGTGTGAGCAGCCCTCTCTCTGGGTACAGTTCCCAATAGCTGGAGGCAGCTCAGCTCCCTCCTCGTAGACTCCTGTGAGGAATTCATAGCCCAAGTGTCCCTACACGTGTTGCATCCCTTGGTACTCTGCGAGCCAGGGAACTTGCAACACATCCAGATGGGAGTTAAGTGCAGCAGCTACAGCTCTGGTCCTTCTCCTTCTTTCCCAAGCAGGGACGTTTAGTACCTACAGACAAGTTCATCCTGTTCTGCTATAAATTTTGAGATCTCAGGCACCCTGATTATAGGTCACTTCCTGGGAGGAGGAAGAAAGTCCCAACCTAGTCTTCCTGCCCCTGAGGCCCCTCATTAGTCTGAAGTTCAACTAGGAACTGGGTGCCATTTCCCAGCTTGGTCTCCCGAGTGGCTCCTGCAGCCAGCAAACTTGCTAGCTAACAGGTTTGAGCCAAGCCACTAAAATCCTTGTGTCACACTGGTAGTAGAGTTACACCTTAGCTCTAAATGCCTTCCAAAATGGCTTCCAAAAGTAGTAGTGCATATGCATAGTTGAGACAAAAAAAAGCCCAACCACATTATAGCCTGGTTTAAGCTGCAGGGAGAACCAGGCCACCAAGCCTTTGGCATCTAGCTCAGCCAGCTGGTCTGCGGAGAAGGACGGGGAGGGACCCATCCCCTCCAGCTGGTGATTCAGAGCACTTGGGTAAGGCTGGTTTTGGAGGTGCTTGTAAAGTGAGTGTCTGAAGTGACGTGGTGTGAATAAGCCTGAGCTCCCTAACACAGCTGATGCACTAGAGCAGATGTCGGGCAGTGCTGTACCCAGTTTGTACCAGTGGGTTTCAAAGCACTTTGCAGTGGGGGGTGGTGATGTTTGCTGTAGCCACTGTTTTCTAGACTGGGGATAGAGGAGGGGGAGTGTAAAGTGTTCAAGCGAGGAACAGTCAAGAAACCAACAGAAAAGGGGCATTCCCAGCTCCCTGCTTTCTTTCTAAATATCATAGTGCTGTCTCTTGGTAAGATTCTTTTTTTAAGCTGTGGGACTGGAGCCTCTGCTCCTGGCCTGCTTGCCCAGTTCACCTCCCCAGCAGCTGCACTGGCCCAGCAGTCGGCTTCCCCGGCAGCGCAGCCCCAGAGCTCCCTGCAGCCCTGGCCGGCAGCCACTAGCACTCATTGCAAGCCTGCTCACAAGGGAATTTACCTAGAAAATTCAAACAAACAAACAAAAAAAATGTGCACATATACTTACTGCCCTGCTACCAAGCAAGTGATCTTGTTTCCCTGCAAATGCAGTCCTTAATATAAGGAAGGCTTCTTTGCCCTTTCAAACTGAGGGTGGAAACCCCCTGCTTGTCATGATGCCTGTCACTGTCTTCTGTGGTTTGAACCGTCGTCCACAGCTCAGAATGATTCTGACAGATCACTGAGGTGATGATAAAAATAAGCTGCTTTTTACCTTCACTTAAATTATTTGTCAAAAAAATTTAGAAAAGTCAGTGGCATTTCAGAGGCACGCAATTAATTTGCGTCCTTATTTTCTCTTACATGCTGATGGAGGTTTCCTTAGGCTCCACATTTAAGAGGAGCCTGCAAAGTGCTTGAGGGATCTGCACTTGAACACTTTTCATCTCCAGCCATCGTTAAGTGGGCCTTTGCTGCAGACTTACAGAGTCAGAGGAGCCGCACTGAGACACGTTCTTGAAGTATAACTATATTTAATAATAACAAAGGAAGTATAAACTCACCAGCCCGTTCGGTTGCTTTTTATAGCAATGGTCCCCTGTTTCAAGCCTGCACCAGTGTAAAAGTGCCATTTAATCTTTTTCTGCTGGGAGTCACAATTTTCCAAGTAGGATCTCAGTTGCCGGTGCCTGATGTAACAATAACTCAAAGCTGCCAGGAGCAGAGGGGAAGTTTTATTTTAAAGTTAAAAACATATATTAAGAAAAAGAAGACAAAATCCAGTTGGGGTGTTTCTTTTTGTATGTGAGTAGTTCGGAGTTTTTGCTTTTTTCAAGAAGAACATAATACTGAGAGAGCAGAAAAAGTGCGTCCATCCAATGTTTCACCTAATTAGCACACAAAAAAAATCTAGGCCAAGCCCAAAGCCATGGGAATTAAAGCTCATGCAGATGGGATCCTGTGGGCTAACTGTATGTCCTGGACTTTTGGAGGGCAAAAATAGGCATTCCAGCATCCACCAGGTGGGTAGGTGTGTGTACAGTTTGGCGTGGAAGAGGGCAGTTTTGTGCCTTTAGTCTGAGCTTGCTGAATTTAGTTCTCCTCCGTCCTGCAGATCCCTGTTATCAACTTGGGAAACAACTTTCTCCATTTCTGCCACAGCTCCTGACCTGTAAAGCAAAGCTACTTTGTAGGATTAACTTTGTATTCAAGAAGGCACCTGAATGAAATGCCAGGACACTCAGATAGATGAAATACAGAGTGCAGTAGCTCAGCTGAAAGGCAGAAGAGGTTCTGATAGCCAAGTGCAGACTCTTCTTTCCCAAAATGAGCCTTGCTTTTGTGACAAAAAAAGATGTAGTGTGGGCCCTGCAAGCATCCAGCACTAGGTACTGTCCTGTTAATAGGACATAAATAGGGATGATGTTTGTATTCCTTTTTCTTTCCTTTTTTTTTTTTTTTCATTTTCAATCAGTTTAACAAGTGTTTCTTCTACTGGTCTCAGAATCTGTGACAGAATGAAAAACAAATTAGATATTTAGGAATATTGTAAATATTTACGTTCCCATATGTACAGCAAAGCAAATGTGTGTTTGCAGAGTATCAGCTGGAGGTGCAGCAGACATGTGCTGCACTAAAGGGAAGCTTCTTGGAAAGGGTTTTTCCCAGATGACTTAAAAACAAACTCTCTACCAGGGACTTCAAGAAGAGAGAAATCACTATGGAACTCTCAGGAGTTATTGCTTCTTGTCTTCTGCAGCACTTGGCTTAGGGTGGTCAAAGTTCCAGTCCTTTCCCTAGGCCGTGCTAGCACCTGGTGCCATGAAGTGCCTCTGCAGAGGAGCTCACCTGGCGTCCTTGGGGATACCATGCATTGTGTGAGAGCAGGCAGCGTACCCGGGTTTGCAGGAAGAGAGCTAGGACTGGAAATGGGACCCTCGTGAAAGATTTCAGTTTCAAAGGGAATCAGTTCTTTCCATAAAGGGGACACTTTTATTATGGCGAATATGAAGAAAAAAATGAATAGTTCTGTAAACCTTTGAGAGGTTTGGGATTTTTTTCAATAATTAATTTCAATAGCCAGTTTAGGCTGATGAAAACCTTTTGCCTGCACCAGGGAGCATCCTGAGCCTAATGCAAACCTGGAGATAGCACAGGGGATACAGCAGCACACAAGTACTTTTCCAGCCCATGCAAGTGGTATTGCATTTGTCACAGAAATAGTTCATGGCTGTTAAAAGAAGGACAGTCACCGTCAGCCTAGGTCATTTCTTCTGCACGTGATCAGGAAGAGAGGGTGAATGACTGGAGCGGGGAGGCTGAGGTGGTTTTGTCCCCTGCCGACCTTCCGAGAGTATTTCATACTCAGGGTAGCTGGTGTCAGTTTTGGGAGGCATAAATGAAGGAGTTTGCCTTTGCTGTGAAATGCGAATGGTGGCACGGCTCAAGTCTGCAAGGTGGCAGAATTGTTTTTACTAGAAAGAAAATATTCCCAAGCTACCTCAGAGGAAGCGGGAGGAAAACAGCCCACCAGTAGGTCTTTGTCACCTAGTAATGGTGATTTTGTCAGGCACCATGAGGAGCAGCGGGTGGTCTCCCTGGCTGAGCGGAGGTGTGGGAATGAGCCAAGGATGAGCAGTGTTAGGAGCCCCACTGAAATGACCTGCTCAGCTTGAGGAGGGAGCAGTGCCCCCCTACCCTTGCGAACCCCCTTATGTTTGCTGTACTCGGTGCCTCTAAAATGCTGATCTTTCCAGCATCTGCTTTTGTATTTGCAGAACATCATCAAGAAAGTGATTGGACAAAAATTTGTGTACAAGTTTGTCTCCTTTCCTGAGATTTTAAAAATGGATCCACATGCTGTGGAAATCAGCAGAGAGAGCCTTTTGCTGCAGGACAGCGACTGTAAGATGCCTTCCGAGAGCAGGGATCAGCACAAGCACAGCTTGTCAGCACTGAAAAACACAAGCCGTAATGAATATATCCACTCTGGCCTGTACTCCTCTTTCACTATCAACTCTCTGCAGAACCAGCCAGACCCTTACAAGCCAATCAAAACAGAAAAACTGGAGGAGAAGTCAGAAGGAAACACGCCAGTCGAAGAAGTGCGGACTGTTATAAGATTTGTGACAAACAAAACAGACAAACAAGTTATGAGGCCCATGGTGTCGTTGCCTTCCACTTCCGAAACAGCAGCTGCCTCTGCTTTTCTCAGCTCATCAGTATCAGCTAAAATATCTTCCTTAATGCTACCCAACAGTGCCAGCATTTCATCTCCATCGTCATCCTCTTCCATGTCGCCGTCTCTGTCTCCCACCTCACCCCTCCCTGCGGAACACAGGAGCCTCTTCCTTGAGTCCAGTTGCCACGACTCAGATTCCCTTGAGCCTCTGAACCTCTCCTCAGGCTCCAAGGCAAAATCTCCATCTCTTCCCCCAAAGGCTAAAAAACCCAAAGGCTTGGAAATCTCCGCCCCACCTATGGTTCTTTCCAGCACCGACATTGGTTCCATTGCCCTCAACAGCCCCGCGCTTCCTTCGGGATCCCTGACTCCAGCTTTCTTCACTGCACAGGTAAGACCTGCCTGTCTCCTGTACTCTTGCGTTAGCCAGGTATTCCCTCCGTGTAGCCAAGAGTGTTAGCTCTATGGGTCTGTCATCATCTGATAGGAAAAAAACCCCACATATGGGGAAGAGGGAACCATAACAGAGGTCTGAACAGAGCAGGGAAAGTAGGTTCCTCCTGGGGTTCCTACGTGAGTGTGGGAAAAGCCATCACAGTTCACAGACTGCCTGGAAGGATAACGAGATGGGCAGCCCTTAGTTAACATGAGTGAATTGCTTATCAGTTCAAACCAGCCTCCAGGTGTAAAAACAAGCAGGAAAAAGCCAACAAGAAAAATGCAGGGGTTTTGTAGGTCACGATTTGAGCGCGTGCATTGTGGGGTGCTTGGTTAGATTTCTGCGCTAGACGTTGTAGCCATTCAAACAGTGTGACCTTTTCATTAGTTTTTGAATACGGAGCAAATTATGTGGTTTCTAAGGCAAGGCTCTTAAGGCAGTTTCAATTTCCAGAGTTTTACAGATCCACAGCGTACTTGCCGGAGCTTCCTTTCAGCACAGACTTACTGAATAACCAGTAGGTTATTGTGTTCTTTTTAATCACATATTTGTGGTAATATCAATGGCGCGTTCTCATTTTCAAGCAAGTCTAGGAAAAAAAATCTAGCAGTTCAGAGAAGAAGAAAATCACATAGATAATGACCTGATGAGTTCATTAGTGAGTTTTGTCTTACACTACCACTGCAAAATTAGACAAAAAAATCCAAGAGTAAAATTATCCCAATGGGGAACACCCCCTAACAGCCCCCCCCCCCACCCCGAAATAAAAGTTCATGCAAATATTAGCATTGAATGAAACAAACTGAACAATAAATAAATAAATAAATACAAAGGTGTGTGTTGCAAACTCTCATTTACTTCGGGCTGTCTAGGGGTCACATTGTATCCAGAATCCCCTTACCTCTTCCCTGTTCGAAGAGGTTTTGCACGGATGATGCCTGCAGTGCAGCCAGGTGTTGGAGGTCTTTGAGCTGGCCGTGGGCAGCGTCGTGTGCCGGCGCGGCACGAAGGCCTGGCAGAGGTGAGAGTGTCGGCAAGTGCTCTTGGCCAGCACAGCACAGCACTTGCTCTTACGGAGCTTTTCGGCTGGCTGCAGAGCAAGTTTGTGCAAAGCCGTTGCAGTTCAGACACACCTGTAAGCCACCGAGAGATGAAGCTGTGTCGCAAAGAAAGAGGATTTTGTGGGCCGTTATCTGTCATTTTTGGCATCGTAAAGCCTTTAAGTGAAGTGATGTTTGGCAGGAAGAACAGAAGTGTGGCAAACCAAAATTGAGGTGCATTGACAGACTCTTATAACCTCTAACTGTGGTATAACCACAGTAAGTATTTTGCTCGTAGGGAGTAAATCTGACAAATAAATCGTATCAGATGCCAACCAGACACAATGACAGCATGAGTTATTACAAGCGTGCTTTAATCTACTGCTGCTCACAAAACTCAGTATGAACAGAGATTTCTTTCCTCATTTTGTAATTATGTCTTTGAACATTTAATTTTCTCATTCATCTATAAACTACTGCCCCTGAAAGACGTAGAAGGGAATTAGGTAGATGATTGTGGCCCTCCTTTAGCAGGATGGCTAGCTAAGGCTGTGATGACTGTTATCGAACTTAATGCCATTACAAATCTTTTTTTACAGGTCATCCTATCACAGAAGAGGCAGATAGCACCCGTGTAGGGTAGTTCCTGGGCCCATTTATTTAAACTTTTGGCTATATAGCAACATAGCTTTTTTCCTCTCTTTTAGCCTTCTATTTCTAGTGTGGATAAGAAGCATGCTGCATCCTAAATACTTGACCTAGTGAATATAAAATAAAAACTGTATAACAACTGTGTTCAGATAACTGTAATACCATAATGCAAAATAACTAAAGCCATAATTTAGGCTGGAAATCTGCAGTTTATCCCATTATCCTAGGAAGAGCGTGCATCGTATCTCAAACGATCTCTGATTTACCAGATCCCAGTGGCAGACGCCTGCTGCCATGGGCAGGGGCAGAACAGGATGTCAGGCACCAGTTCCTGCTCCAGGAGTGACGTAGGTTCGGAGAAGGTCCTGCTGCCTGAGAGGGTATTTCAGATGGCTTTCCATTGTACCTGCCGGTCACGAGGAATACCCTGGGGTGGAGCCCTTTGAAAGGGCATGTGATAGGCACAACCAGTTTCAGAACAGAAAAGTGTGTTTGAAGATGGCAGTGCGTACAGTACCACACTTTGGCAGAGAAATGTCAGCTTTCCATTTGGTTAGCTTCAAAGAGAGGTATTTAGATTTCGTTTGGTACTTGCTTCTTTTACGGATTACTTATGCTTGTTATTTTTGTTGGCTCTCCCTTGGCCAATGTGGATATATAATTTTGACTCACTCTTTTTTCTTCAGGCCTCTGCTTCAGCATTTGTAACATTTACAACATGCTGTTCGTTACGGACAAAGCAGTGTCCCTGCAGGCAGCGTGTGCGTGGTCTGTATTGTATCCACATACACCATGCAGGCTCCAGCACGTGCCTCATGACCTGGGAAGTAATGTACATGTGACAGCACTTGTCTGTTATCTGACAGCTAGAAGTGACAAGGAAAATTGTACTTACACGCATTCTTTCTCAGAGAAGTCAGGAGCCATGAGCATCGTGGCTTAACGTAATCCTCTCTGTGCAATGAATTATTTCTGTTTAAACTGTCTCTGTCCTTAGATTATAATGATGTTTTTTAAGTAGGAATGTCCCACTGGGTTCCACATTTAATACCAGATGTACAGCTGCATGAGGGCAGAAAATGAAGTGACACATCAATTTCTGCATGTAATTTAAGGATAGCCTGTGTTGTGGTGGTGTTTACACTTACGTTTCCTCTGGTGGCTTTGATGCTTGGCTGACGGCGATACTGAGAACAAGCCTGGGAGGCCCTGTGCTCTTTTTGCATTAAATATTAGCGGATTTGGAGGCTTGCTTTGGCTGGCTCTTGGCTCTGGCAGAACTTGCAGACATCAGTGCTCTGATCATGAGGACATGAGCTTTTGCTTAGCACTGTTGTTAGGCATGTTAACGTGCTTCCAGAGATGAATGGAGGACAGCTCAGTTTCAAATCTCTCTCCCTGAAGACTTGCTCTGGCTGTATCTAGGTAGGAATAAACACCTCCAAGTTTTCTCCATTATTTTCAAAAGACCCTCTCAAGAACTGCATTTTCAGTTCTGGTTATCTGCAGCTTCTTAGAGAAAAAATAAAGAACCGAGGCATTGGAGCTCTTAGTACAGTTGGCACAACACTGTGTCCTTAGTCGAATGTTGTTGGGTCTTGCTGCTTACATCTTTGGTTTTAAGGTTAGTAGGCTCTTCTGTAAGTAGATCTCTGAGTATTTATCCTGACCTAATTCAGTGTGTTCTTTGTCCGTCTCATAAATCCCCATCAATAGCCGCTTGCCCGTGGAGCATCAGCTTGTAGTGCGGCACAGGAAAGGTGCTCTCACTGGTACTGCTGTTTTCCTGCCCCGCAAAAGCATCGTGGTCCTGGGAAGAGGGCATTTGTCAAGAAGCCGTTCACGAGTGCCTGCTTGTGAAGTATTTTTTCTTGGATATCTTGACAAGAGCTGTCACTTGATGAGATCAAGACAGAAGTTTTCTCCTTGCCAGGCCTCCACCCACTCTTTGCCCCTTTTGTTGTCATCCAAATATATCCAAACCCTGACCTCACTGGCACTCCTGTGACCACCATCCTGCTGTTTTACTGCATGAACATCTTTTGCTTTCCCAGCAATACCACATGCTTATTACTCCTTGGGACATAACTGTGGTTTCTTCCATGGGGTTTGGTGTTTCTGATCCACCTTCTTCAGCATAAGGGAGATGGCAGTGTCCTTGCCCTTTGCATTTCTCCATGAACCCTGCTTCTTTTGAGACTCCTTAGAGAAATCGTCCCCTTCAAGAGCAGCCAAGCTCTTTGTATTAAACAGCGTTTCGGACACCTTGGGACAGAATCACTGGGAGGACCTTAATGTTTGCTGCTCCGTGTCTCTCCCGTCTCTTCTGTTGGTGTTAAACTAGTTGTTTGACCCCGTTGTGAACTCCAGTGCAGGCACGTCAGAGCAGGCCTGTATTCCCGTGCGTTTGCACAGAGCCTCAAGCATCACGGCCGATCCCTCAGGCGCTGCTTTGCAAATAATACGTCCGTCATACTCGAAAATCCACAAGACCTGGTACCCGCCTTTCTGAGCCTGCTCACCGCAGTGTCCTGGCAACGGGATGTGACAGCCCGCGGTGTAAGCAGTTGTTAAGCGAGCCCCCTGGTTGCAGCTGCCATATGTGGGAGTTGATATTTCTGGCCTGGTGGGAAGCTAGCAGGTAGCAGAATGCATGACGTGCTGGTTACTAGGGGGAGATACTCCTTGTCTTCTATCTTCTGTCTTCTCTTTACATATTTTAAAGTCTGGACAAACTGATGCCCCAGTTCAGCAGAGCACTGAGGCACTTGTCCTACACAGCGAAACATGTACTTACTTGCTAAGTGTGCACTCAAATTCCATTAAGTGCTTTGCTAAAAAGGTCTGATTTTGATAATTGGCATCAAGATTACTGTAGGTGAGATTAACTCGTTATGCCAAATACTTTGTTCAAAACTGTCACATCACTTTCATGTTCTTTTTTTGGGAAAGATAAAAGTTACTCTGGATACAGAATAATTCATGTGATTCTTCCTTTGAATGGAGATTTGCATGTGCTGTAACTCTGCCTCCCCTCCAGTTGTGCTTTAGAAGTGCTGAGAGCATTCCCAGCCATCCTTGTGCACCGTGGCACTGGAAGGAGCCATCTCCGAGTTGGGAAAAGCCTTGGGTTCTTAGTTCTTGCCATTTTGGTTCTTTTCAAACAATTACCTGTGCTCTCTGCCATCCCTCTGGGCACCCAACTCATGCACGGGCCTCTTGCAGCATCAGCCTGTGCACTGCCAGGTTCTTGAATCTGCTTCCATTTTAAACAGGCGCCATCAGAGGAGTAAACTTCAAAGGCCGGCAGTGGCTCTATTCGTTCCACACACAATTGCATTAATGCTTCAAAAGCTGCAGTCAGTTCAAGCAATTGCTGCCCTTCAAAAGGTAAAAAATTATTCTGAAGGAGACTAGGCTGTGTTTACAGACGTTGGGGCGTGCATGATATTTTATAGAGTCGCATGAGCGTGGTTCAAATAAACAGTAACTGTGCTTCTCCTTCAGCAAATTGCAATAGAAATGAAATCAGTTTGCACATGAAGGAATATTAAATGTGCAGGTATCCGGTATTGACCTCTGCGGAGGCAGGATGCAGGCCTGGATGCGCAGTTGCTCGGCATGCTGTATGTCTGAATTCACTGGGAAAAAGCGCCTGTAGGTGAAGTGTAAGACTTTAGGGGTTGTGACTACTGTACAGAGCTGTAACTCCTGAGGCATGCATCATGGGGTGTTTTTTTTGTCTTGCAGACCCCAAACGGATTATTGCTGACCCCAAGCCCGCTGCTGTCTAGCATTCATTTCTGGAGCAGCCTCAGTCCTGTTGCTCCTCTGAGTCCTGCCAGGCTGCAGGGACCAAACACTCTGTTCCAGGTAGGTCTTTCCAATGCGCAGGTTTCATTTCTGAAAGTGCACATGTGGAAGAGACACCAGGGAAACATCTCCTCACATCAGTCTGGAGCTTCTCAAATAGTCTGAGACAATATGGCAATTAATTGGCAATTTTAAAGAGAGGCCTATTTACTTGTACCCTCTTTAAACCCTTGGCAGCACAGTCAGAACCTACAGGGCAGTGTCCACTGCAGCAAGCACACACATATTGTATGAAGGAAACAGAAGTAAATGCTGGACCCCAGTAAGAGCAGGTAACTGAGCGCTCAGAGCTTCAAGAAGAGAGTGCAGACAGGTCAGGGACCAGCCAGGAGGGTGGTGGAACGTGGGCTCTGAGAAAACCAAGACCAGTTTGGGTCTCACACAGTAAGGTGGGTGTAGGTTTATCCTTCTGTCTTAATGAGCTACTTCTCACGCAGAAAGACAGGGCGTAGTTGTATTTACAATAAGGGCACTCTGAACCCGAAGTCTCCATTTCCAGTTCCCCTGCAAATTATCCATGCGTCCTCAACCAAGTTACTTCATACCTCTGAGCACAACCTCTCCGTACGTAACAGGAGAAAGGCAGCATTGTTCTCTCTCGTGGGTACTGGGAGAGTAAAAATCTCAAAGTTTTATAGAGATGTGGTAAATACAAAAGTTGTTAAGTAAACCGTGATGGCCACAGCACTCAGCTGCAGCATTCACTCGAGGCTTAGGGAGAGGATGGTGGGGATGGTATTAGCAGCTCCAGCTGTAGCTGCTGCAAAACAGCTGATTGAGTAAGTCACAGAAGAAATTATGCTGATCAGCTGATTGGCAAGAAGCACAAGAAGCTGATGGCCATCCAAGCAGCTGAATAATGCAAGGGCACCCCTGGAATGAACTCCCTGGCTGCTGTGGAGGGCCAACACTAACAGAGGAGTGGGGCTGCTGCTAGACCAGGACCCTGTGTTTGTCTCTGAACCTTCAGGGAGACTGACTGCCCAACTCCAGGGCTGGGCTTTAGCTCAAGTGCTCTGCTCAGGTACGGTCCTCGCTGGGGTAGCAAGCCCTTCTACCTCCAGTGGGACAGCTGAGCATGGAGCCCTAGGTCTCCTTATTTGTGTTTCAGATAAACTCATTTATCCCTATTGGACCTTAGTTTTGCACACATGGTTAAAAACAGCCAGACAGTTCATTTGAGAGGGCAGTGTCCGAACCATGGCCTGGAATGAGCTTGTACACTGGCCACCCCCTGCGGGAACTGAAAGTGAAGAGTGGCCTTGGCTCTGTCCCCTCTGAGAGGCCCAGACAGCCTTCTATAAATTATGTCTGATTCAGGCAAAGGCCACAATGACAAGTCTGTAGAGCATAAAGATTTATTTTAACAGCCAAAAAGGAAGCAACAACCACAACTGAAGCCCGGCCAACCCCACCGAGAACTTCTGGGTCATCCCGTGTAGGCATCGGGGCAGAGCTGTCCCCAGGCTGCCTGCACAAGCCAGCCTGCACTCCCTGCAGCTAGTCAGGGAATGGAGGAAAGCGCTGGAGCTGCTTCGCGGGTTGCTTTTGCTTTCACCTGGTCATTTGCACCGGGAGTCGGAAGAACATTTGGTCATTGTTAAGACAGTCTAAATCCTTCCAGCAGCTAGAGGCCAGGGCAGCTCTGCAGCTGCCTGCCCACCTCTGCGCTCTTGCCTGCTGGCTTGCATGGAGGAGAGATCAGGCTCCTGTATTTCTTTTTCTTTCAGGTGTGTGCTGCTTTTCACAATAGCACTACACTTGGCACTGCCTGTAGTTCTTTAGTACTAGTATTTGTATAAGTACAAGGACCAGGATGGAATCCATCCACGTCCACAATCCAACTAAGCCCTGGATAAGCGTATGTGAAAGTATGGTCACTCCCTTAATGAACCAGGAGCCTGTTCATAGAAACACAGAATGGTTTGGGTTGGAAGGGACCTTTAAAGGTCATCTAGTCCAACCCCCCTGCAATGAGCAGGGATATCTTCAACTAGATCAGGTTGCTCAAAGCCCCGTCCAACCTGGCCTTAAATACTTCCAGGGATGAGGCATCCACAACTTCTCTAGGCAACCTGTTCCAGTGTTTCACTGCCCTCATTGTAAAAAATGTCTTCCTTATAGCTATTCTAAATCTACCTTCTTTTAGTTTAAAACCATTACCCCTTGTCCTACTGCTACAAGCCCTATTAAAAAGTCTGTCCTCATCTTTCTTATAAGCCCCCTTTAAGTACTGAAAGGCTGCAGGTAAGGTCCCCCCGCAGCCTTCTCTTCTCCAGGCTGAACAACCCCAGCTCTTTCAGCCTTTCTTCACAGGAGAGGTGCTCCATCCCTCTGATAATTTTTGTGGCCCTCCTCTGGACCCGCTCCAACAGGTCCATATCTTTCCTGTGCTGAGGGCTCCAGAGCTGGATGCAGTGCTCCAGGTGGGGTCTCACCAGAGCAGAGTAGAGGGGCAGAATCACCGCCCTCAGCCTGCTGGCCACGCTGCTTTTGATGCAGCCTAGGATGTGGTTGGCCTTCTGGGCTGCAAATGCACATTGCCAGCTCATGTCCAGCTTTTAATCCACCAGTACTCCCCAAGTCCTTCTTTGCAGGGCTGCTCTTAATCCCTTCATCCCCCAGCCTGCACTGATACTGGGGATTGCCCTGACCCAGGTGCAGGACCTTGCACTTGGCGTTGTTGAACCTCATGAAGTTCACATGGGCCAACTTCTCGAGCTTCTCCAGGTCCCTCTGGATGGCATCCCATCCCTCAGGCATGTCAACCGCACCACTCAGCTTGGTGTCATCTGCAAACTTGCTGAGGGTGCACTCGATCCCACTGTCTATCTCATTGATGAAGATATTAAACAGTACTGGTCCCAATATGGACCCCTGAGGGACACCACTTGTCACCGATCTCCATGTGGACATTGAGCTGTTGACCACTACCCTCTGGATGCGACCATCCAACCAATTCCTCACCCACCAAACAGTCCACCCATCAAATCTGTATCACTCCGAATTTAGAGAGGACAATGTTGTGGGGGACCATGTCAAAGGCCTTACAGGAGTCCAGATAGATGACATCCATAGCTCTTCCCTTGTCCACTGATGCAGTCACTCCTTCACAGAAGGCTGCTAGGTTGGTCAGGCAGGACTTGCCCTTGGTGAAGCCGTGCTGACTGTCTTGAATCACCTCCCTGTCCTCCACGTGCCTTAGCGTAGCTTCTAGGAGGATCTGTTCCATGATCTTCCCAGGCACAGAGGCGAGTGCTGTTCTGGCACTGCTGGACGCGACTACGTGCGTACTCCCTCACAGAGCACATAGATGCTTATTAACTGGTAAAAACCTCTCCTTCGATGCTTCTAAGGTGACAGCAACTCCCATACACCTACGCCTATACGCCTTTACAGCCTATGTAGAGCATCACTGAAATCTGCAGTCTCCTTCCACACAATTTACGTTGATATGTTGACCTACCTGGAAAGTCTTCCCTTTGAAGCCACACTGCTATGTAATTAAACTTATTTTGATGTTTCGTCATTAGTTTGAAATTACCACATAACAGGAACAGCAAGAGACTTGCACAGAATTGGTTAATTCAAGAAAATGCAGCCAAACTTAAGGACTACTAAGTTATCCTGAATTAAGTGTTAACTAAATTAAGCGCATTTTCTTCATTACTACTGTATAGACAGCAGCACTGAGAAGGTGTAGTCAAATCCCAGATCCCCACCATATGGAGGCGTATGAGTAAAGAGCATCGTCCTGGCCCCAGGGCCTACAGAGACAACAGGACGAAGAACAAGAGAGCTGGGTTGGGGTGGAGGCCAGGGGAAGGATGAAATCGTGATGTTCGCATCGTTTGCATCTCGGGCCGTAGTGCCAGCATGCCACCTGCCTTGACAGACACCAAAGATCACACAACCCTCTTTTTGTTAGCTTTAGAAATCACATGAAACACGTTGTAATTTACATGTCTCACTTTAGAAACCTAGACTAGAAAAGCAAGAGCTTGTAATCAAGTTCTGTGTTTTAATTAATCTTGGCAGAAGCGATGGAAACATTTCCTGAGGTTTGGTTTGGTTAAAATAGTGGTATCAGCCAGTCCTGGCCACACCAGGAGCGTGGTGCCAGCCCCCCGCAGCACGCTGCTGAGCCTGCGCTGCTTGGCGTGGTTTTCAACTGAACATTAGGAGACAGGTATCGTTAACTAACATTTTAGTGGAAGAGTAATCCTGTTACAAGCAGATTACATGCACGTGTAGAGGTTGATTACGCCACAGTTGGCTGTTGAAGGACTGATCTGATAAGGGGTAAAAATACACCATACCCTTGAAGTCAGGAGCTCTGTTATTCAGCTCTGTCTCTCAAGCCAACAGAAACCCAGCGCGGGGCGCTCGTGGAACCAGGCCTGGAGGTATCTACCACTGGGATAATTCCTGCCTCATGCTGCAGCAAGTTTATTCCACCTACTTGCTTCGCTTTTTCTCAGGTCAGATGTTAAGAACTAGTCAATACACGTCACTGCAGGCAAGTTGCAGTCAGGATGCTGTCATGAACTAGGACTACATGGCTTACGTATTGAATTAGTATTTTTTGCACAGTATTGCAGAAGTAGAAGGTTAATACTAAATTACAGTGTATTCTGCTTCACATAGTGAATGATCCGGCGTACCTAGTTTACGGTTTCTTAGTGAATACAAAGGGAAACTCTAATTACTTGAGAGTGATTTTCCCCAGTTTTGTATTCACAACTGTACTTTTTCTGCCCTAAAACTACATCTCAACTTTCACTTTTGCAAAGCTCTTTCCTGCTTAGCTTTTACGAAGGGCAGATGAAAAGCATGGATTTTAATTAATATTTTGTAGATGGATAAACATTTTTGGAAGTAGAACGGATGGCAAAGATTGCTCTGTAGCAATTCACTTTCCCAGGCTGATGACAGCTGTATTGTTATGTGAACTTTTATAGAAAATACAGTCAATAATAGGTTTACACACCCCCACACGTTTACAGATTTCTCGGGTTTCATCCTCTTATTTT
Source organism: Nipponia nippon (assembly GCF_047370975.1). Classification (NCBI taxonomy): domain Eukaryota; kingdom Metazoa; phylum Chordata; class Aves; order Pelecaniformes; family Threskiornithidae; genus Nipponia; species Nipponia nippon. Next base: position 51,805,667 of record NW_028262347.1, read on the forward strand.
ACATTCCTAATGGCTGAGGCAGGCATTTGGTATATATCCTCCTGTGCAGAAATGACAAGTCTTGAAACTATCCGGAGGCGGTTGCTAATGCTAAATGCATGTGCTTCTGGGCTGAACGCTTCGAGATAAAGAGTAATTTTTACCTTTTGGCCTCTTACAGTTTCCAACTCTGCTAAATGGTCACATACCAGTGCCACTCCCCAGTCTGGACGGAGCCTCTTCTCCAGTACTGCTTTCTCCAAACGCTCAGAAATCCTGATGATGCCTCATCACACCAAGGACTTATTGGTGGATTTAACACTTCATTCCTATGGGCTAGTTTTTCCTGTGTCATGAGAAGGACATTGTGAAACCCTCTATTACTTTGGTTTGCACTTTTCATTACATGGATAATCTACTTTTATTATGTTAGCATTTTTAAACAGTGTTTATATATAAAAGTATATATAAATCTGTTTTGCATTAAATGAATTATAATTTTTTTATATCATAGCTCTCAAGTGTTGAACACTTCTGTTGTTGATGAAGTACTTTTCTTAATGGATTGCAACAATGTATCTAATAAGGATGTGAAGCTTCTTTTTAATCCCTTTTTCTGCATATTATGCATTGTGCTTGTGTAAACTATAACCGGCTGTGCCTTCTTTTTGCATAATGTCATGTAAATGATTTATATATTTTCTAGTATTAAGATAAAAAAGTTGAAAAACAAAACTAGTATTGAACAGCCCTATGGTAGTATTTCAGTATTTTCTCCACGGATAGGCCATATGATGCAGTGTATTCATGTAACTTTGTATTAAGTGCTTTCAAATTGTATAAAAATAGCCTTATAATTTTTCTTTGCTGAAGTGAAAAACGTCATCAACGTTACAGTCAGGAGATGCATTTAGGAGTAACAAAGCCACGTTTACACGTTTATGCCCAAGTTCTTCTGTGGAGTTGCAAGAGGGAGGAACTGGGCTGTGTATATTCATGAGGCATTTCCAGCATTTGAGAATACTTCTATAGAAAAGGAGACGTTGCTCACAACTTATTTGGCCTACACTTCTTACGAACTGTCAACATTACAGCTGGAAAGACTGCAGGCATCTCTGTCCTCCCAGGGAATGAGGATCATTCCCGACAGAGAATTTCCAGGTGCTTTGTTCAGTCGTGCCAAGTGCCTTCTACTATTTCCCTGGAAAGGTTATTCTGGCTACTAAAGCTCAGAAGGTCGCATTTCCCTTTCCCCCAAAGCTGGAGAAGTTACAGGACTGTAAATTAATGCCTGGTGCTTGTCAAGAGGCATACTGTACGTGTGGGATGTTTATGTATAAACATCTGAATTCTGGGTTAAAAAACAGCACTGTGTTACTATATACTTGCAACTTGAACTTACTGGGTATGTCCTCTACCTTGAGGTGATGGCTTAGTCATCTAAATGTCAGGTTGGGATTAGGCTAGACTCCCTGGCACCGCAGATTCTAATCTTGGCAGGGCTGATGCAAATCTTCAGTTTTCTGAGGTGGCTAAATTGGGTTGAATGCAGCTTTACCATGTAGGTTTTTCAGATGAGACCTTCAAAAACCAAACCAAAAATCAGAATCCTGTTTGCTACAGGTCATTAGAGCTTCTACTTTGCTTTCCGGCCAGGTGGCTGGTCAAAAGTCTGTTCTCTTTGAAATTTATGCAGTGAGTTGTCTGCTGATTTTCTGTTTGGATGCATTTCAGTGATGATGTGTGTAGTTAATTGTAAAGTGCTTTTGGATCCTTCAACCTGAAAGGTGCTAAATAAACATTTTATTAATGCAGTTCTGATGTTGAAAAGCCATTTCTGGGGCAGAGGTAGTCTGACAAAAGACAGCAGGAATGTTCCTGAGGCTTCTGGGTTGCACAACCAAAAAACTCCTCAGTTTCACTCGCCGTAATTAACGGGATAAAAAACTGCCATATCTGTATGAAGTACCAGTGCTGATAAACAGAGCAATTAGGTGCAAGACATGAGGAAAAAGAATGAAACACATGGGAAGTCATTCACCTGAATCAGCGTTTTAAGAGCTCCAAGAGGTACCACCCCACGGAGTCAAAACCAGAAGAATGCAAAAATTGAGGAGTGAAGGGAAATGCTATACTACGTAAAATCAGAATAGGCTGGAAGAAAAGGCAGCATGTAACTACTGATGGGATGGGCTGGTCTAGTGGAGATTAAAGCACACGGGCTTGCAGGTCAAACATTGCTCTTTCAATGGATTCCTCACAGGTACACGGAATATTTTTCGGTAGCCAAATTAGAGAGGCAATTATTCACACTCGAGAGCCGGCTCTCATCTCATTTTTAAATAAGTACGAATGCCCACTCCCGTGAAGTCTTGCCTTGTACGCGCCAGTATAGCTAATGGGAGAACAAAGCAGAGAGATGAAGTGTTTCTCACTGTGAGCTTAGAAAGTAAAGACAGATACTCACGAAAATTTAGTCTTTGACTTAGTAAGAAGTATTGAATACCACGCTGCAAAAAACCAGATGAACATGAGAGGAGGGAGTGTGTGACAGAGAAGAGATTCTTAAAAGAAAAAGCATCCAGATTCTCATGACTTCGTTTCTTCCAAGGTTTTACTATTAATAAGGCAGATTTTTTTCTTTTCAAAAGGCTCAGAACGCCTCAACACCCCCCCACCTCCCCTCCCACCCTCCTTCCCCTTGAGTGATTTTGTTTTTCTTTTAAAGATAGCAGAAAATAGCAATTGTGGGACAAAAATCTATTTCAACGAATCGAAATAAAGGCTCTGAAAGAATCCAATGAAACCTAAGGGAAGACACCCAGAAACAGGAAAGGAGTGCTGTCCTCTCATCTTTCAGAGAATAAAAAACAGCAACAGAACGCATCTTCACCTGCTAGTTGACTTTTCAGTTAAAAAAAAAAGCTTGTCAAAATGAAACCTGCCTTCCAAATTGGTCAATTATGTGGAACAAAAATGCTTCCTACTGGGGACAAAATGAAATATTTATACAAATAAAGCCCAGCCTCTCAAGTCTAACACTTCCCTACACCACTAGATTATTATGCCTTATGCTTCAAAGAAAATATTCTATTGGTAATTTTCTATTGAATTTTATTAACAGATATCTTTTTAACTATAGAGAAAAATGAAATAAATGTTTTTAAAATAAATACTGTGAAAGTGTCAATATTTCTGTGGCATGGAGAGCTCCGAACCAACAATCCTGGGGAACAAAACGGGAGTTATTCTTTCTTCAGTATTCTTGGTACTAATTGCAATTTGATCATACTTGAGGGATTTTTTTTGGATAGATTTACACTTTATTCATACTTCAGCAATACACAAAAAGTTTTTAATATTATATAGGTTGGGTGCACGATTAGGCTCTTTTTTGGCTTACCTTTACATTGTTTTGTCAGAAAAGCAAGTATCCACCCGTAGGGCCACAGCTACGGGGTAGCTTTGCCAAGAGATGGCACGCATCCTCTGCTCTGGCACAGGTGAGTGGCTTCAGGTCTAAAGAAAACTTTCAAGGTGGGGAAAACAGCGATGGGTGATAACCAGCTACAGAAAAAGCAAGATTTGACACACGTCCATTACGTCAACGAAGAACAATTTGTTTTGTCTGAAGAAAACCAGTCTCATCAGACAGGCACTTGCCAGTCTGGAAATACCTACCAAAGAAGGAGCGAAGTGTCAACAAGATGACTGTTTAAAGGGGAGGTGGTCTTTTAAAACAGATTATAGCATTTAATTTTAACAGAACAAGTCTCTACATTAAGAGGCTGTGTGATCTTGCGCCTACAGGAAGCACCTTTAGAAGCCATCGTGACTACCAAATGAATTCAGAACAGGCACGGTAACTACAGGTAGTCTTTTACGTAAGGGCATCGCTGTTCCCTTCTGATCTCGAGACTGCCTCTATATCCTGTAGCATAAACAAACACAGGGCACTCAGATTTAAGCAAACCTCTACGAAGTCGTCAGGAAACTACAACTTTTGAAATCCCTTTTAGCCCCAAAGTGTAACTGCTCCTTACCAGTTAATACGTTGAGTGCTCTGCCTACACGGATGGAGTACAAACCTATTTCTTGAGGGCAAAGAGATTGACAGCATTAGTGAGGAGGAGTATAAATGTATTTAAATGAAAAAAGTAGAATGAACCTCAGCAAGGACTCTGGAGGAATCAGCATCACAGCCTGCCTTGGGGCGGGTATTTGTAGAAAAGCATCCTAGAGGAGAAGAATCTAGGATATGTTGGTTTTTTCCTTGAAAGATTCCCATCAGTTCACGTTCACTCTGCAAGAAGTGTGAATGGATAAACGTAACCTTAAATTATTCCTCACGTGGCTCCAGGCCAGCTGCCTCCTCCTACAAGTTAAAGGACATGGAAGAAGGGAAAAAAAGTCTTTGAAAAAAGAAGCTCAGTGTGTGAAAGAGGAGGAGCAGCTGCCGTGCGGGGCCCAGAGGGAGGTGCTCCGCAAGACCGTGTTGGAGAGGGGATGGGGAAGAGCCTTCTTCCCGGTTTACAACCTGCAGCGATGGTGCTTCCATCAGCAAGAAGATCCCACTGCAGCAAATGAAGCAACTTCATAGCTCTCTGGGGAAAAACGTGTTTCAAGGTACGGCATCTGTGCTGAACCAGACTCGTATTTCATGAGGAGGACCATAAGAGCAATCTGCTCAGGCAGGCCTGCTTCTGAAGTGATTTTTGAGGATGCAGCCAGGACAATAAATTAAGCAGTTATTTACATCAGTAAGTATGTGCACATGTATGCATTCACAGCTTAAGTTGGGTCAAAAATTACAGAACTTAAATGAGTGAAGGGATGTTAGAAAACATGTGAAAATAATGGAAAGCTGTAAGGTACACGTTTTTCCACTGGCATCAATTTTTGTCTTTCAGTTAACGAGAAAGGCGCAGTATAGCCCAGTGAAAATCACACACAAAAGATTAAAAAAAAAAAAAAATCTAGAATAGCTAACCTCTAATCCCAGTTCTGACAACACGGATTTCCACTGTGGCCGAGAACAAGGGTTTGATTTCTCTGCAACTGAACTCCACAGATGAAAAGGCTGTATAGTATGAATTACAAAGCCCACATACCTACTTGGCTTTTATACTTTTCAAAATCATCCTACCTGTACAGCCAGAGCTTGCTTTACAAGGTACCAATTAGCTAAACTCTTGTACAGCGCTACCTTTGTTTTATAATCTATACTTGTTATCTTGTCAGTCTCTTAAATCGGTCTGACGTGGATGTTGGTGAGATACGTGGATGTTGCTGACCCACATACAGGCCAAAAAGTAGCACGAAATCTCTAAAGGCCCAGTCTCTGAAAAGGAATAAAAAAATCTGTATAAAGTAAATATTCAAGTTTCTCCCCAAATTTAAGAAATTTCATAGAAATGTTGCATTTGTTTCAAAGCCAAACTTTACTAAGGGAAAAAAGGTGTTGAAATGTGCTAACAAGGTGCACAAATTATTTCAGCCCTGCCCCTTAGTGACCAGATAAAAGGACCAAATGCCTGTGACCACATGTTGTCACAGAAAAGCTAAGTTCTCATTTTTCTTCAGGGTCACTATAGGCTACAGCTGTGCATTTCCACACCCTCATTTGTTTGGATTTCTTTCAAATCTGACCTTAATTCTGGGTATTTCCTGGGTTTATAATACTTAGCTTCAGGATATTTACAACATACCTTTCATATATTTTGTCCTCAACAACTGAATGTATTCTTAACCTTAATTCCCCCTTAACATTGCAAAACAGAGACAACGTACCTTTATTACACTGAAAAACTCATGCGCAAACAACAAGCAAGCAGCCGGAAGAATGCTACCTTGCAGCGCTTCAAATGATTTGCAAATACAAAGTATGTTGATTCTTTAATAATTGTTTATTTTAACTTTTATTGCCCAATTCAGGGATACACTCTGGCTACTTAATGCTGTGGTAAAGCAGCACAAAAATAACACAGCCGTGTTGAGATGCACGTTCCACTAGAGCATTGCTGAGCAGCTGGTTTGCCCCTTCAGGCTCCCGCTCTGTCCTCTCCTGTCCGTTCCCGTCCGCCACCCACCCTCTCTCCCCTTCCACCTTCACCTGCGTGTGCATGCAACCTCATCGCCACCTGCCTCTTTCCCATCTTCAAGCCCACCGTATTCCTACACGCACCTATACACGCACCTATACACGCACCTTGGCATTCCTACCCCGGGGTTGACGGGATACACCTGGTTATCTTCTAAAAGAATTACTTCATCAGCAACAACTTGCAGGCCATTTCTCATTAACTGATCACTCACCTTCAAGTGAAGGTTGTCATAGCAAATCTTGAAAGTCATCCGTTTTTAGTGACTATCTGCTTGGTTTTCATCATGGTTGAGGTCTTCTCCCAAAAAGACCAACGGTCCCTACAGCTCTCGGGGACCGCGAAACCAATTCCATGGTGCCTGATGCTGTCAGGCAGGAGGCAGAACACTGAACTGCACGAAAAGGATGTCAGAGAAATGCCCAGCGACTTCAGACTCGCTGACTACTGCCCCAAACAGGCAGCTGCCACGGAATTGTCTCTGCTGATGCAGGAATTTCAATTATAGACAATAATAGAAGAAAACCAAACACCACCCCCCCCCCCCCCAAAAAAAAAAACCACAAAACAAAAAAAATGGCTTGACCACAGATGCCAAGTTGCTTAAGAAATACATTCTTTAAAGCTACCTCCTAATGAAGAAAACCGATTCACTTGTAGGTCCTTAGAAAAAATCTCCTTATAGAGAGAGTGCTTTAATTTTATGGAAGATCTTTTCATCTGTAACAAAAAAGCTGAATTCCTACTTAAAATGGAAACCTCCTTTTGTTAGCTGCAGCTGATCCCTTTCTAAATTTATTAATGCACTTCATTTTACAGGTTAAACCTTTAAGTCCTTTACTCATTAGTGCCACATTATTACTTGTTCTTTTATGATCTATAAAGTATTTCTGTTCTAGAAATGCTAAATCCCACATTTACCCACAGTGAACATTTAATCTATAGCTTCACTACTTTTGTAAAAAAAGGAGATGTTTTTCTGATACTTCTTTCTTCAACACCATCACGTCTACAACGTATTTCCTACAAAGTTAATCAGTATAAAATCTAGATCAGATCCATAGCTACTATAAAAATATATATAACAACTATTTCAGGACAAAGGTTTTTCATCAGTGCCAGATCTGCCTCCGAGACACACGTAAGGGTCCCACTGGCATCAGCGGGAGACCCACGCATGTACCCGAGACACGTATTACACTCCTAGACCTCGGCAAGACTTCCGATACCAGGCGACATGCAGGACTTGCTTGCTAATAATTAGACTATAGACCATGTCTACAATAAGATCCTGAACGGCCTCAGTCACGGATGAGCCACATTACTTTCTACTGCCACTACTTCGGCGTTGCACGAATCAATAAGCGGCCAAAGTTAAAACTGATGACTCCCACAACACACCGAGCTAGCTAAACATTTCCAACAATGCCCCAAGAACCGCAAGTTCACTTAGTCTGTATTTTTAACAACACAGGGCCTTTGTTATTATAAATTGCAAAACAAAACCAAAGAATTCCACATAATATTTATACTTTCAAAAGTACAATATTAATACAGGTCGGTCAGTTAGAAATAACAGCAGTTTGTTAGGTCTACAAGATTTAACGTAAAACCGGTTTACAAATGCTGAAAAGCAGTAGTGGTCCAATAGTCACCATTACACATGAATTTCTCTCTTCCAGAAAATAAAAAAAATCCCAATTCAAATTTACCAGTATCAATGAAATATTAATAAAACACCCCCAAACATGCCACAATCACTATTCACAAATAAAGTTAAAATGAAATATACAAAAATTCACTTAATACTGTTAAATAACAATAAACTACAAGATTTCCTGAACAGAAATGGTAGGACCCCTGAATGTTTTACAGTGAATGTCAGGAAAAATTAAGTTACCTATGACTATTTTCATGATATACCAGCCAAAGATTTACATGACCATTTCAAAATATACCAATAAAGATTTACAGTCTCTTTAAGATGCACTAAACAAATAGGTTCATAAAGGTGAACACAAATGCTTAAAAATACTGTAACCATCACCAAGGGTGTACTTATGATACTCACTGAGATGCATAAGCATAGTAATAACATGTTTACTATCTCTGGTAAACAGATAACATCTAAGATCTGAAAAACTCTCTAAGTTCCCATTGTAAAAGCTCTGTAGTATAGTGAGTTCTTATCAAGTACAAACTTGCATCTTTCCAGTTGATTTCAAGTGAATAATGCACAAATGGGAGAGCAACAAGGTGGGAAAAGTGTGACATTATTCCCATGTTCTTGTAATCTTGTAATGCCCTGTTCCTCTGTAATGAAATTCTAAATTTCAAAAGTAAGCCAGGGTCCAACGTATATGAATCGTCTTTTCACTATTTGTATTTCTACGTTAAAAACAAGGTAAAAAAGTCATTGCTTCTGCAGGCCTCGTATGCACAACAACGTGCAAATATCTTATGCTGGAGTAAGCCTGACAAAATTTATCATCCAGTCTCCATGCTCTAATTTATCGATAACTAATGTAGGATCTGAGAGCAAAGAATAGTTACTGTTCACTTGTTTGAATCAACTTTCACACCATGTGCTTTTCAAAAACATAATATGCATTATAATTTTTCAACTACTTCAACACATATTTCCAATGTTAAATAAGGAATTAAGTGCCATGAACTTAGAGCATTAAAGATGGTTCACCTATAGCCAAGCAAAGCTATGTTTACATTCCAGGAAACACTGCAGTTTAAGAAATACAAAAAAACCCCGCAGCAGTAGAACATTTTATGAAGAGAAACAGATGCATTCACATATTATAAAGCCATTGCAACTTCTTCAGGCATGGAACTGTTGTGTTAACTATACAGACAGTAGTTATTTAGCAGCAATGATTCCGCAATAAATAATGCACTGTGTTTCTCAGTCCTGCACAAAAATTGCAGCTACAGTTACATCAACAGCTGTAACCTACTGGCTCTAGTGGCAGAGGAGACCTTAAAACCAACTGTACAAAAAATTGTCACACTGTGACAACAAATATAAAAACATAATCTGCAGGTTGGAAATAAAAAGACTCCACTGTGAAGAGGACAGTGTAGACAAACTGCGATTCCAAGTCCACCAACAGAGAGCACCGCCTTCAGATCCGAGTCCTTGATTGATAGGATAGGCTTGGGCTTGACTCTGCATCGCCCACTTTAAAAAAGCATGCTCTGCCTTCTGTTCTTCCCATGTCCTACAACAGAACACGGACCATAGTAAGAAACCGAAGCGTTTGCACAACAGACTATTCAGTTACTATCTACATCTTCTGTCGCTCTTTTTCAAGAGAGTATCTTTTGTGCTTAAACCAATATTGGGATCTCTTTTTAACTGCACTTGTTGCACTTTTAAAAATGTTTTTCACTTTGCCACCATTCATCCACACAGTAATGGTTTGAAACTCCAAGACATTCCCATACTAACAGTCCCTCTGCCCATACCTAATAAAACTCACCTCCTTCTACGCATTTAGCTTATGTGTCTCTACAGGAATCTGAGCAAGTAATTCTTGATATTTGTTTGAGTACATTCACACAAACCAATTCAACAAAGTATTTTTCAGTTCCGAATGTCTCTGGCACAGCATTCCATTTGCAGATATGAGAAAACATTAAGCTTTCCATACCTGTCTCTGGGTAAGTGGAATTTCGAAAACCAGGGTCTTTTTGCAGCTGAATCTCTTTTAGACTGAATATTGAAACACCTGGAATGTAACAAAGACATTAATTCATATCCAAACATAAATATGCTTTACTGCACAAAGTTCTATTTTAATTATACAGTTTAGATTAAAAAAAGTTTCCTATTCCCAAATATTCAGGTCAAGATATACCAGAGTTCTTTCATAGATTAGACTTGAGAGTTTTTCCTTAAGCAATGTACTTAGTTTAATGTACTGTCTTAACAATACTCTGCTACTTTACTACTCCTCTTACTTTCAGGCAAAGTGTGTATTCTTGTTCCAAGACTTCTGAAGTACGCATGTTTCATGGCCTCTTCTGCTGAAATTCTCTTCTTCGATTCATACTATTAACATAAAAGGACACAAGCGTGTTGGTTTTCATTAAAAAACTCTTTGCATCAAGTGATTTCATCAAAGGGAGAAATAGAGTTCTAGTTGCTCAATATTTCCCGCCAACTCACTAGGACAAATTTGTTTTCATTACTTTTATTTCACACATGAAAATCTAACATATGTTATCTAAATCAGCGTTATCAACATGTAACGAGATTGCTAAAATAGTCAAAATAACTGCTGTAAATGGATGCAAGTCAAAAATATACTTACTCTTTATTTATAGATGTAACAATGATTAGATGACAGATTTCTGTCTACATTATATTCTAATATTAAATTGCAATAAAAAGCTATTACAGAGAACACAGGTTTTCTAATTCAATGGACTACGCTGCAGTGTTTTGCATAAAATGGAACTTTAGGCAACATGGTGTTCAATCTGTGCTCAAATGTCTACTGCTTGGCATATGTGGACATTTGGACAAAGATGCAGACATTTACAAAGCTGTATACAGATAAGAAAAAAGTCCAAACAAGGACTGCAAGTACTGTTCTGAGACAATGTGTAAACAGATGAAGACCTGATGTAGAATTTAAATCACAGGCTGCAAAGCAGAGTAACTGCACTTCACCTTCTGTACTAAGAATTTTTAACACTGTGAAGTTACAGTGCTTCTGCATCTACTCAAAAACTTAAAGAGTTGGCCTTCCATCTTGCTTCCCCTCTTCTTGCTTCTGGCTCATTTTTAATACAGATTACAAGATTAAACCCACATACCACTTCACCTTTTGAATACAGTTTGCAAGATCAAAGAGTAATATTACACCTTAGTAACTGCTTCTCTAGGAGTAAGCCAAGTTCATCGTTACAGAAATTTAGTACTTGTATTTAAAAGTTCTGGTTTAATGCTGTATTTCACAAGAGATTTAGTTTTTTCAGGGAATGGCTAACATAGAATCAGTTCTATTTTTACAAAACGTAGTAAGAGAAGAAATCACTTCTGGGAAAAAAAAAATTAAACATCAAGTTTTAAATTCTTACAGTACAGAGGCTTCCCCAAACTGTCATTCTTCCCAAATCTGTCATCCATTACAGACTCAGCATTAAACTTGCACTTTTATAAAGTAAAGCCACAAAACACATCTTACTTGAAGGAACTTCGCTATCAATTCAATTCCTTCCGTGTCTAGCCTAAAAATAAAAATATTTTTAAAAATTAAAAGTTATTGAACTATATTTACAAAAACAAAACTGCAAAGGAACTGACTTCATTCAATGATATCAAACCTGAAAATTAAATTTAAACATGGAAATGCTTTCACCTAAACAACTTTTCTGCATGTTAATATGTATACATACAAGTACCAATATCTCAGAACAAGACTATTTGAAAAACACTGGGGACAGACAAATCCTGAGTTTTGGATTGTGATTTACTAGGTTAACCTGGATCATTTATTTCGGCAAAAAAAGTTGGTTTGTTTTTTTTTTTTTAAAAACCTAACACTACTCATTTAATAGAAGGACAAAATGTTAGATCTTTTTCTTCAAAATTGATAAAAAAATGTTGTAGTCTTTGTCATAAAGTTTATTTATAACAACTGTGCAGATCCTTCAAATTCCTCATAATGGTTTTAGAATGATTTCAAGAGACTGCTCAAGGAAACCTTGCCATTTTAACAATGGGCCTATTATATAACAGAAGAGAATCTGGGTTATTTAGGAAGTGCTGTGTGAATACTCCTACTATGCAGGCATTATTAATCAGAGTTTATAGCTCTATAGGTCATTAAGGAGCTATGGTACCTTGAATGATATTAGACAAAGTAATCACATAGTACCAGGATTATGCTTTGCATTACTGTCTGCCCACAATAACACAACTGACGTGTACTTTTCCAGCATTCAGTAGCAGAACGTACTTGGAAACATCTTCACACTTACAAATATGCAAAGCCACAGGGATGTATATTTTCTATTAATAAAACACAAAGTACCTTGGTGCATGGTTGATGAGGGGTTGTGGTTTATACTTAGGAAAGTTGTAGTTTCTAAATTCATCACTGGAAGAAATGCCTGGCCATGTTTCTTGACATGGGGTTCCTGCATTTAAGAAAAAGCAACAAATTCAACTTAAACAAATGTAAAAAACCAACTTTGACATAAATAAGCATTTAATCCTGTAATTTAAACCGTAAAGAAAGAAAAAAAAAAAAAAACACTTAATGAGTCTATGTTGTATAAACTCAGCTGCGCACTCAGCTCAATAATTTTTCATCAAGAGTACATTCACCTTAATTACAATGCAATATAAAATATCATTGTTTATAGATAAAGATCTACAGTTCTCGTGGAAAAAGTGTTTAGAACAAACATATAGCATTAACATTACTGCTAAAAGTATCCATTTACCCAGAAGTCTGAAAATTAAGTGCAGTTCATCTTCAACAGTCGAACCAGGAAAAAGAGGCCTTCCTGATGCCATTTCAAAAAATATGCATCCAACGCCCCTTTATAAAAACAGAGAATAAAGATATATCAGAAACAATCTAACAATTTAAGCCTTCAGCTCTTAAAGGCTTCTGTGATTTCTCCTCAATTAAAACAAATTATTAAATTAGTTGTTAGCCACATGCTGCTATTAGAAATATTGTTTTGAAAGATATGTAGCAACAAAAGAACTGTCAAAGACTAAACAAAACCTATGCCATAGTTATATCCTCTTCCTTCAGATGTCAAATGTATCAATTATATTAAAGCTCACAGTAAAACACCATGTTATGTTATCATGTCATTAGGGGAACATGTTTGGTTTTTTTTCCCCTAACACTGTGGGCCTAATGCCTGCTTACGCTAAGCAATAAAAAGGTACTCTCTGTTTTCAGAGACAAATAATAGCATCTTCCCTGTCTGCCAATCCTTTCTCTAAAAATCTAACTCAGTTGTAGCCTTCAAAAATTCAAAGGATGAATATTTGAATGCTACTATATAATAAAAAGTTGACATTTTTTCAACTTGACTGAGAACAAAAATTTAATTAGATAAAGCTCTACAAACCACATGTCAATTTGAGTTGAATACTCTGAAGATCCAAGGAGAACATCAGGTGGTCTGTACCATAACGTGACAACTTCATTGGAATAGGTCTTTGTAGGAACAGACTTCGCTCTAGCCAATCCTTGACAAAAAGAGAAATAGAGAGTTATGTGCAGCTTGCTGAAACCTTTTTTTTGAGTGAAATTGACAAAGAATTTTTAAGAGCTAAATCAAACTTCTTATACTTGCTAAATACCTTCCCTTAATGTTCATTAAAGAGCCCTAATAAATACATTTCTACAACTTGTGATTTGCCTCTCAGTATTTAGGGCAATCTCATGATCAGCATTTTTAAGCATAGAAGGCAGGTAAACAGATCAAAACCTGGAGTAATCCTATAAATTTCATTAAAACAGCAAAGCATTAGATCAATATGACACCTCCTCCCTTTGAAAACCCATCCACATTATTTCCATTTGAGAATTACGTTGCAAAAGGCAGAAGGCAACAAATGAATAATGAAACGGTAGAAACAGACCAAATCAGTGCTGGATCAGCAGGGGTTTTCCATCCTAACATTGTCAGTTTGTCAGTAAAATCTTCAATAAAATTTAGGTCTATCATGTCAGATGCAATCTTCTGAGCAACTTTCATTCACACAGAAGGGGAAAAAACAATGGTAACACAACTTTCAAAGGACCTTCCTGACACAGAAGGTAACAGGAAACTGTGAATGCCCCACGCTACTGGAAATCCCAAAGGAACTTGGCGTATCAGTGATGGAGTGACACCTGACAATTTAGCACATGGAGAGACCCCTTCTCTCTCCCGTTGTGGTTACTCTGCTTTTGAGTGCTGTGGAGTGTTTGGAAAAGCAACTTGAGCTCCACCTTAAGGATCTGACCAAGTGTCAATTTCAAAGGAAGCTGTAAGACTACTTTCAAACCACAAGTCAAGCGACAGTATTACCTATACACGTATTGCTTTGATTACTAATATCCTGTAAAAGGCTGACTTTCATTTTCCATCTGAGAATGCACAAATTCACTACAAACCCAATGTTTCCTTATAAAGAAAAGATGTCTGTCTCTTGCTGAGTGAAGAAAGTATTTGTTACAGAATAATTTCAGGCCATACCGAAGTCTGCAAGCTTCAGTTCTCCTTTCTCATTGATTAGTAGATTTTGTGGCTTCAGATCTCGATGTAATACCTTTCTCCTATGACAGTATGCCAAACCACGAAGAATCTGGTATAAAAATAGCTACAAAAGAGAACATTTATATAAATTAGACTAAAAAATGTTAATCTACAGATTACATGACTAAACCAGCCCGTCCGGGCACTGTAGAGTTAAGTCTTTGTATTGTAAGCAGGACAAAAATACTTCTCAAAAAGTTACTTTTCCATATGAACACATTCTGAACATCATTATTGTTTACAGATCTAAAATCCCTTTATGCTAATGCACTGTTTTAACACAATACTTTACAACAAAGATTTTAGGAGCAATTTGTTCTGCTTAACTGAAGAGAACCACAGGGCTGTTTATTTTTAAGTAAGCATTTACAAAAGCTCTTCCCCACACTCATGTCTTTAAAGGCAACTGTCTCTGACTATTCTCATGTTCCCTTCTGCCACAGGATCCCTTCTGAAAATGGAGCTCAGCATCCTTTCTATCCAATTGCGCTAAACTATGTAAAGAACATTTTGGTGTGCTATTGGAAAAATACACTTGGATTCACAAACTCATGAAACATGGAGAAACGGGGAAACGAGGATTACTAAAACAGCCCAACTGCCTCTGGCATTTATATTCATCCTCTCACCTTGACACACACAGGTTTATTTTAGTCCTTTGGAACAGCAAGCCAAGCAAGCAACTTCAGTCATGAGTATTAATGCCGCACATATATAGACAGAGAAGCAGTAAGGGATGAAGAAAGGTTTAGCAGAGGGCAGCCAAGCAAGTTTACTATATCACTACATTAGGAACTACTATTTTTGTTTCTGTAAAAGGTCTGATCTTAAACATGGGACTTTTGGTAGCCATTGCTGGCATTTACCACACAGCAGTCCTCAGCCAGTATAGATGATCAAACATACAATGAAAAAATATAGAGCATTACAGAAAGCAACGTTTACCAATGTGACAAATTCAGCATGTAATAGGACTTCTGAGGAGAAACACTAGAATGTTTTTATATGACCGTTTTCTAACACATCAGTTTATTTTTGTACCAGGTGACACCACCAAATTCTTTTTCCTAAACTGGAAATATACACAGCAGGTGTAGTTTACATCCATCTGTTCTCAGTCTGCTTACGTGGGATTTATCTGTTCTAGAAAAAAAGGAATTGGGATCGATTTTTTTCTTTCTTTTCTTTTTCAAAGAGCATAATGAGAAGCAACAAGTTTTGTTTCATCTGCTCATGTCCATACTGTTGCAGGGGTAGTCGGTCCCAAGTAATATTAACAGGACTGTTGGGGAAATCAATAGCCATCTCTAGGGTACACTGGGACTGCAAGGATTAGTCAAGAAGGCAAAGCAGATTATTCTACAGAAATCGTGGATCTTCACCACAGTTGGCATGGATCCTTTTGGAAATACACAGCATGACATGTATTAGCTCAAAATTTTGTTTGAAACAGTAATATCTGCAGAGATGACACACATCTTTATATTATACATCCTCATTTTGTTAAAACTCAAAAAACTAAAATTAGCTGAGGAATATGAGGGGAATGACGACAGGGACATCTCTCAAATGTTAATAATGACCCAAACCCTCCAGTTATTGTTAGGTAAGCACCTACAGCTACTACAGTTAAGCAGCTGTTCTGGTTTCCCAGTGTCAAAGCTACTGACCATATAAATCTGCCTTAGGGCATAGCTTAAACCATAGGCAAACAAGGAAAAACAGTTCCTCTGCTTAGCTTGGATTACCACGAGCAGATTCTGCTTGTTCTCTAACTGCACTTACTACACGAATCAGCTTGCCACTTACAGCTTTTCTTTATATTTTTTTAAGCTTAAAGCACTACTTATTAACTTGTAGTTAATTAAAAACACAAGCATAATTATGCTTTTTGTTGTCTCTCTGAACTAGATACAAATTAAAGAATTTCCCTTTGCAGACTCTCAAAGGAAACAAAAGAGTAGGTTAAGGGCAGATGTCTTTCCCTAGAGATACTTACTGCAATGTGACAACAAAATAAAAGAAAAAGCTATCCAAACAGTAACCAGTATCTAGACTGAATCCCATATGCAATTCAACAAAGAACAGATTTCTCAACATGCAACTAAGCCAAAACCAAGGATGACAACTCTACTGGAATGCACACAAACCCCATCACTTCACAGTATTTAGTACATTGTGTTGTCAACCACGTTTGTGCCACGTGCTCCTGTAGAAGAATAAAAGCAATTTTCCTACCCTGCGTGCACACTCATGGTTTTGTTCTTTAGGATCACAGCTTAAAGTTAATTTTTTTCAAGAAGAGTTTCTCAAACACAGCTACCATACAAATAACATTCCTTATATGAATTATATATGGCTTAATGTAGAGGTTTTGAAGGTACAGCCCAGCACAGGCTGCAACACAGCAAGGTGATACTGGTAACCCAGCCTCCTCAGACAACTTCATTCATTTCAAGATAGGATTGTCCTCTGTTTGGAATCTTGTTTATCAAGTCGTAAGTATTAAAGAACGTAAACAGTTATTCCAGTTTTCCAAATCAAAACCTGCTTGTTAGGAGAGAGGTAATACTTGAACCTGAGTTAGTTTCAGCAGGCCAGATTGGAAACTGACTCACTTGACCTGGCCACAGCCATAGTTAAAAGCAACAGACAATTAAACCTTAAAGAAAATAATTTCCATTTTATTACTAAAGGAAAGATGAACATCACTCATTCTTAAATATGTATTATTAATTTCTTACTTGTGTGGTAGGCAGTGGCATCCAAACCCACATTCATGATTGAGGCTACGTTTTTCTCCGTGTGCATATATAAATTTTATTTGAGGATATACCAAACTACAGATTTAACTTATAATAAAAGAGTATAAAATAACAGAAGGACAAGAAGAGGTCACAAGAGTTATGAATGTATTATTTTTTAGGAAGTTTTTAATTTTAAATATGTAATTTTAAAGAGAATAAAAACATATAAAGTTATATAATCTCCTGTTTTCAGTGCTTTAAACACTTAAAAGCCATTGAAACCAAAAAGAAAGACTTCATCTGATGTCAAATGTAGTTAAACCAAGCTCAAAGGTCAAAAAGGAAGCTAAGTTTCTTAATTTTATTATTTTTTTTAGAAGCCCTAAGCCATATAGCTCCCGATTATTAAGTTCTCTGAAATTCTTAGAACAGAGAAAGTTTGAAGATAGTAACTGTCACTGAAAACACTCACCTTTACATTGTGCATACTCATGATGTTACCACAGTCATCCATGTACTGCTTCAGATCCTTGTCCTGTCAAAACACCATCATCATTGTTCAGTAAGATTGTGGACAACAGATTATTATGAACATTATTTATTGTTAGAACTGAAATAATTAATTAGAAAACTGAGTTTTCTGCAAAAGATGCTCAATGATAAAACACCTAAAAGCCTGAACATGCAGCAAACTCTGTCTTTCCAGAGGATACAAATACCCATTTTCCAGCAAGCTGCATTGTCTCAGACGACATTATTTGTTATTGCCTTCTCCTCCATCTTGTGTGCACCACAGTATTTTATGAAATTGCTACATTCTCCAATTACATTGGAAGTAAAGAGGGATGAAGAAAAACTCTTATTATGCTTGTATATTCCAGCATATTATACAAAAAATATCAGGTACAGATTCAGCGAGAAAGTGAAAAGTCTACAACAGAAGAGGCGAGCAAGCGAGATATGTAATTGTGGACACTTGCTTGAAAAGCTTGTTACAAAAAGATGGAATGTGTTGTTTACTTTGAAGCATACTTTTTTCCTCAGCTAACTTGCAAGAGCTGCATCACAACACAAAATCACGCTATTATTCAAACAATATTTATCTTTTTTTACAGTTAATGATTTTGGTACAAGTAGACAGTTTGCTCAGGTAGATCACCACTAACTGCTATAATGAAACTCTGAAATGATCAGAACAGTATTTACTAATTTATAGGAATTTAGGAACTGAATACACTTTTCTCATTTTAAGCTGAATGATTCTAGATGCAGGAGAAAACTATAACAGTCCCAGTATTTTTAAAAAGAGTACAGAATTTTGTTATGTCTGTGTTACTTAGAAACAATAAATCGAATGTAAAGCTCACTAGTTGTTGAAGCACTTACCAGATATTCGAAAACAAGAGTCAAAGACTTGTCTGTGTGCACAATATCATGTAATGTAACAATATTTGCATGCTTCAGATCTTTTAATAATGACACTGCAAAACAGAATTGTAAGTATAAAATAAATAAATGCGAAACGCATGAGCAGTAAATGCATTTCGAGCAAGTTCATACATATAAGCTATTTATTTTTTTTTAACTAAAAAGCTATTTTTAAGAACATAATACTCATATAGATTAAGTTAATAAGGAAGGTGTTTAATCAAAACACCAAACAGACATTTGAGTAACAAACTGTAACTATTTCCTAAATTATATATTTCAGGCAGACGTAGTCATTTGGTAAAATGTATTCTGAATTCCTGAAAGTTACTCACTAATAATAGTCTAATACAGTATAAAATCATCCATTTATAACACTGCATTTGAGGCCACAACCACCCCCCCATAAAGCACGTAAATTTGAAACACTAACTCTGTATACATCTAGACTACAATTTTCCTCATCAAAACTAATACCGTTTTCATTAATCTCCCACGTAGCCTATGTATTTCCAAATACCAACAGTACTTTGGTCAAAAAGAAATTGAGAAGTAACTGAAATTCTAAGAAGTTACATAAAAAATTATCACCTTCTCTTATGGCTGTGCATGGTGCTCCCTCTTCATGTTCCAGGCGGATTTCTTTCAGAGCTACCAGGTTCTCTGTCAATTTACTTCTCCCCTTATAAACTGTTGCGTAAGTACCCTACAAAATGGAAAAAGAAGGAAACTCTTACAAATTTTTCATTCATTGAAAGATAAGTTAAAGAAGAAAATATAAACTTCTATCTGAGGTTCTAATACGTTTCATTTTGCATATGAATAGTTTTTACATTGTCTTCTTTTGATATATGTAAAACTACAAAATATTTTGTAAGCACAGGTCTGAACACACAGAAGACACAAGGGATGTGCATGCTTAACAACTCTGAAAATTACATGGAAAGCTGTACACCACATAGCTACTAAAGAAGTCGGATCAGGTAGTGTTAAGTTCACCAAGTTCACTGCTGGGATCATTTACCCTCTTGAAAAGCTCTATTTGATTAAAATTAGCTCAGGTATCTCTACGCTACACTGCAGTTATGTTTCCAAAGGCTGCAGACATACTCTTCCATTACTTTTATGAAAACATGTAACTCCTTTTGATAGCTTCTTGTCTTCATTACATATTTTACGTAAGAATCTTTTTTTGCGAGAGAGGGGAGTTGCCAAAGTTTCATTTTGGTTGACATAACAAACAGTGAATATTATGAAGCTTATCCTTCTCAATT
Source organism: Nipponia nippon (assembly GCF_047370975.1). Taxonomy (NCBI): domain Eukaryota; kingdom Metazoa; phylum Chordata; class Aves; order Pelecaniformes; family Threskiornithidae; genus Nipponia; species Nipponia nippon. Next base: position 51,825,488 of record NW_028262347.1, read on the forward strand.
GTTTTTTTTTTTTTTTGCTTAGAGAATAAGAGATTCAAAACTCTCAAGGCACGTTACATAAGGACAAGAAATTCTGACAAAACAGCAAGTAGGTACAACTAATCCCAGCAATTGCAAAGAGGAAGCAACACAGTTACAGAAATTGCCCTAGGTTACAGTACATAGCTGGTGTCGTCCACTACACTTTGTAAGCAAGTGAGATAATGTACACCCACAACTATGACTCCATAGCTACTAGATTAACATTCCTCCAAAGATACGCAATGTTGTGTCATGTCTAGTGACCCATCTAACGAGTACTAGAGGCAAAACGAAAAATAAACGCGTTTTGAAATGAAAACATTGCAAACAGAGATCTAGCTGCAATATTCACAGCAGAGATGCTGACCAGCCCTGCCTCCTTCTGTAATGTGCAGTGAGTCCCATTCCAGTGCTCCTTGTCCATTTTTGATCCTGTTGGCCAACCTCAACCAAATTGGATAGGACTGACACCTGGCCCCTCCTGAATTCTACCATTTCTCTGGAAGTCAGAGGCTGAGTGGAGGCAGAAAGCCGTATTGCTGCCTTCCCACAAGGAAAGGCAAACTCAGTGTTATGCACTTCACTTGGCAGCACCCAGCTGTCTGCCCAGCTCAGGCGTGCAGGCTTCTGTACTGCCTGCTCCCTGCAAGCACTGGCTTCTTGTCCAGCACGAGTGCTCCCTAACACCTAACTCACAGCAGGAGGATGTCAGACTTAACTAGTTTTATTATCGACAGAATAACTTTGTCTATCTGCGCACAAAGCCAGTCTACGTAAGAAGGTCACAGATCCTTTGCTACTGGAGTCTTGCTCTTTCCCAGCGCAGTGATGGTCTTCCTGCCTTTTTTTTTTTTGCTTATTATATACGTACAGAACATTCGTGTGGTTGTGACATTGTTACACATGATGAATATGTTTCGTTTATTGAAAAGATAAATTCAATGGGTATTTTGAGGGATATGGATATTTTCAGTTAATATTTATGTAAATTTTTACATAAAACATTATCATCAAAGTAATAATAATTTCAAAAGAAAGCTATACATACCTCTCCAAGCTTTTCTAGCTTGATATAGGTTTCCATTTTTCCAAATCCAATTTCTGACTGCAATGAAAAGAAATAGAACATCGATCATTAAAACTCAACACTTCATTTATGCATCATTTAATCAGCAAGCTAAACTTTTTTCCAGAAAAATACCTGATAGTACTTGACCAAACACCGCACAGTTCCGCTATTTTAAAAACAATTTAGCATATTATGATATAAATGCGTCCCAATATCCAAGCCTAATGCTCAGTTTGTTGGCCAGTCTACTGTGTATCCTGGAAGGACTATGCACTGAGTTACACTTAGACTGAAACCCCTCTTTACCCTACCTCCTACTTAAGTCTTCTCCGCTCTTCTGATCTGATTATTAATAATAAGGTTGTTATAGCTCAAAGCACAGAAGTCATCTCAAACTATTCCACCCTTTCTCTTGCTTAGCATAACCATATGCTGCTGCTTCTTTCAAAATAACTTTCATTACTTATTTGCTCTCCGCTAATGTATATAACACATTCAAGATCTCAGCTCCAGTCTTCCTCTCCCATTCTGACCTCTCACTGCCTTTCAGTCTAAAACTCTTGTCAGTAAAATCCCTAAACATCATTCTTCCACAACCTTCAGCTTTGTCTCAACAATTTACGTGTCATGGCTCGTAACTTCAAGTCTTTGTGTATCTTATTTGCACCTATTCAACTTCTCTTTTTTTGTCACCAACTTCACACTGCAACGCAAGACAGGAGGGTTTGCCTGCCTCTGTAACACCTTCTTCTGAAGACTGTAAGATCATTACTCTCTTCCTGTTCAAATCCACTGCTACTCTCATATTTAATACAGTTATTGCTTACAGTTATTTTCATGTAAGACCATTGTCAATTACACCAAAGCTTTATGTTGTAAACCAAAACCATTGTCAGTTACACCAAAGCTTTATGAGTGTAAAGAATGTTGTAAGTAGACATGTAAAACACGTCAATTTTTAAACCTATTTACAAAGTACATACAGCCTGTACCCTGTCAAAACCCCAAATCCATAGGCTTCATGGGGTTTTGCTTTACTGACAATTGAACGTACACTAAGACAAAAAAGCCAGGTCTTCTCCCTAGCATCACCGCCTCCTTTCAATTCCAAACATAGCTCTCCACCTGCTGTTTCTTTCTAAGGAATGATACTTTGACCCCGGACTGGCTTCAGCACCTACGTCGACAAGTCTGAATACGTTGATTTGCTCCTAACATCCGATGGATACTGAAGTTGTATATTATTTCACAGTAACACAGCGTAACATAAATACTGCTGACTGTATTAAGATTTGACAACAACATAATGCGAAGGTATACTAAGAAAAGTTGCATTAATACTTAATTTTCAGAACACATGCATGAAAATACATCTGAAGTAAGTGTAAGATCTTGTCTGTAAACATATCTGACATATCTAAGAGAAAAAATGGGCACATAATTATGTTAATATAATATTAAGAGTAATTCTGCTTTATTAAATTAGTTACAGAATTGAAATGTTTTAAAACTGCATAAGGATACTTTAGCATCAAGCATACTTAGGAGCTTGTTGAAGCCAAGCTGTTTATCCCAAAATACAAGCAAAGTTGATATTTGACAACTACAGAACTCCAGTGAGATTTTAAACATACCACTGATATAGGTACAATGTTAGTAAAATAAATATTATGTTTCCAAAGTGCATTTTGACCTACTTAAACAAACATATCTTGAAGTGAGTATTAGATGGTATTCGAATTAAAAAGACAGGCTGCTTAGTTTACAGGAGAAACTACAGGAGAGCTCATAGCCATTGGCCTGGTTATTGCCAGACAGTCTGGAATGCAACTTAGAAGTCTGATTTCTAACACACCTCAATGTTGTTCATCAAGACTAACAAACTTAAAATCTTCAGACAACAAAATCATAAAATAATTCCTATGTACAGGGGACAGACTTGCCTTTCAATGTGTTTTATTTTTTAATCACATTTTGGTTGCCTACCAGTCATAAGAAAAACTAATTTTTAGATTCCTCACACTACGATCAATTTCCTTTCTCCTTCAAAATAATTTCTGAACTATTTAATTTTTTTCTGCAATACACATCTGTCCATCTTGACTTACACAGAAATACTGATGCATTGTATTTATGGTCTCTTACTTCCAGTGGCTGGTGCATAAGAGTTACACCTATGTTACTGCGCATGCATGTACATGTATACACAAAATACAATTACCATAAAAGCTAATTTTTTTTGTTGTATTTCAAAGAAATACACCAGACCTAAAGTATAACAAGTCCTCACTTGATACTTTTTATAGCTTTTTTCCTTTGATTCCTACTAAGCCTTGAAAAGAGACATACCTTTGAAGCAGAGCACAATATTCATATATTGTAATTAACAGTCTGCTAGCAAGCTTTCAATGTCAATCTCGGAATAATGAGTCCTTGAATTTCTTTTTTTTTTTAAAGGTTAGTTTGAAATCATGAAAGGACAATGCAGCAAATGCATGCCTGCATACCACAGCACTCCTGGCAGGTTTCATTTTGGACTTTTAAGCCCTGAAAGCATTTTTAAAAGGCAAAACAAGACAACCTTGGGACAGGAAGCTGATTCCATACACACACCATATTCATTAGAGGGCACTGTTTTTCTGTCTGTCTTCTAGAACATAAGGAGGAGAGAACTGCTCTCGGGGCTCACCATTAAGTGAGCAAGGGGATTTAGAAACACAGGAAACATCCCCCAGCCCCCAAATTCTATATTCCGACACTGAAAAGGTTCTATTGAAAAGGTGCTTTACCAACATCTGAAAAGAGACAGTTTAGGGAAGTGTATTCCTCAGTTCAGTGCTACATCAGTAACTAAGTGGTTAATGAGCTACAAAACTCTGGCACAAATATTTAAGGTTGCTACATTATTATTACTTCCAGTGCTTTGATCCAGTCTTTTCTTCTTTTAATATTGTTCTTGTAAAAGGCGACATGCAGATTAGAGCTTTAGCCCAGCACACTAAATTGTATTTTTTCAGGGGAAAAATACATGATACAACTCAACCATTGCTTTGTTACAGACATTATTAATTCACAGGGAATAAAATAGAGATATTTCACAGTTAATAAAACTAATTCACTACACGTACTTTCATATTTATTTTTCCGCAAATAAGCCATTAAATCAAGAAAACAAAGAACAATGCAGATTTCATAAACTTATCCAGTTTTTCTCTGCAAAGAATTTCTCGCCAAAGAATTTGCTTGGAAAGTCAGTAATGGTCTAGCAATTCTTTAAGACCTCGATTAACATTAAGAAAACTGATAGATCAAATTATGATTGAAATGGAACAATTTTTCTAAAAATAAGCTAAAATTTTTGAGGGACTATTTCATGGATGTGAGTATTTTATATGAGTGTCCAGGTTTTCTAGCATTTATACTCTAATTACAGTACAGGAATCCTCATTCTGCGATCTGCAAGGAAAGACATGTTTTAAAATAACCCAATAATCTAAAAAGGTATATGTGTATTTATTCATTCATATTCCTAGGAATCCACCTATGCTTTTTAAAAAAAAAAAAAAAAAATCTATCATTTCAACAGCAATTTTGAGAAAGAAAATTTGTTATCAAACACAAAAAGAACAGTGAGGAGGACCTGCCTTCGTATTATGCTGCTTTAGGGCCTTCCTACTCTATCACATGAGAGCCCCAGGCTTGACCTAAGACTACGTGGCCTATTTGTTCAAACAGATCATCCCTGCTCTAAAAAGCAAAACTATTTAAGTATGTACTTTGGGAGCTGAGTTTAGCTACTGATTACAATGGGTCAACACCCTCACTGAGAAATGACAGGACCAAGTTTGCAGAAGAAAAATGAAAGAAAGGGTGCAATTCTTCAATGGACTTTGACAGGTGCACACTGAAGTTCAGGACATAAAAGCCAAAGTGTAAATGAAGCTGAATCACACCTATGGTATGCAGACATCTGCATTAAATGGAATCTGAAGAACCGAGAGGTTGGTTTAGCATGGCAGATGCATTACACTTACTAGCGATGCTCTACGAGAACGTCGACTCATTGGCTGATCAAAGGGCGGGCTGTTAATCTGCAGCTTTTCGAGATAGCCATCAGGTATCCTGATGTCAGCAGGCAGGGACAAACGCTTGTTCAAATCCTGCAGTAAATAATGTTAAAAAGAGAAGGGTCAGGTATAATTCAGAATTTCCTTCCTGAAAAATCTTTTAACACCTGTAGTGTTACTGTTACGACAGTGTTGCTATTCAAAACTGAAATATTTATACAAATGAAATAAGTAATTTCACAGAAATGGTTTTTAAGAACAATTTCCCAGAAATTGGTTTTAAAAACATTCTCTTCTAATAATACTTCAAATTGCTTAGACAACAGGTTCAAAAATTCAGTGCTTTACAAACTCATTACTTTAACAAGAGGAATAAAATATGAAAATGTAATTAATTACATTGTGGATAAATGTACTGAATTTACTTGAATACTTATGCATACCTGGAATACCAGAAACTGAGAATTCAGAAGCTGGTAAATACATTTCTTTTCATATAATAATTACATTAGAATAACAAGGGATCTCCATGATTCAAAATATATCACTCTCCCTTTCTCTGACTACTAAAAGCATAAACTTGCTTTGGCTTCCATTTTTCTAGTCTTACAAAACAGAATCACTTTGTTATTGAGCCAAACTATTGCAAATGTTAATACATTTTTCTATTCCACGCTCTTTAGTATACGATCTTTAGAAAACCAAACTGCCATTATATAAATGCAGTTTTCCCTACATCAGATTCTGTTCTTCACCCGTAAATTTTTCCAACACAACAAGTATAATTTTTAAGACAAGTGGGAAACAAAATTACTTCACCTTTCAATAAACATGGAAAAAAAGGGTTTTTTGGGGCAGCTGCACATTCTCATCAATTTTTTGTTTTTAGTTTGGCTTTAATTTCAAACATGACAGAAAATGAAACACCAAATATTCTCTTAAAGCAGCCAGTCACCACCACAGAGATACAAGGGCAACATATCCAAACTCACAAAAATGGGCAGTAATTTCCAGAACAGCAGGAATTGTTTTTCAGTAAAGGTAGTTTATCCAAGTAAAGGAAAACCGCACTCAGTGTCAAACTATACAGTCCACCCCCCTGGGGTGTACCCTGAAGTTAAGAGGATATCTCTGGAACCACCACTGTTTTCACACTGTTCTCCAGCAGAAGAAGGAATCTCCAGATTTCTGCCGGTGGACCTCAGATTTAATCAACACTGACTTGACGGCAGTAAGCTCTTCTTGATGTTACCCTATTCTATCTTACCTATCACCTCCCGCTTTGAACTCTGGGCATCCCGTGCTAACCTAAATGCTGGCAGCTACAGCCCCACTCGGTTCCCCTCAGGCTTGGCCATGTGTTTCTACTCGTATCTTTGCAGCGGCTTTGAACTATTTCAGCATGCTAAATCATCAAGAAACTATCTCAGGCGAAGCGCACAGCTTCCTGCCAGCTTTGTGCTCCGCACAGGTTCAGTGTAAGGTCAGACAAGCTCGCAGCCTGAACACAGGGCAGGAGAGGCAGCAGGGGAAGCCTGGGAAGCCGGGCAGCTAAACTGGATCATCAGATTTCTCAAGACTTGAGATCTTGGTGGACAACTTGCTAAGCTTTCAGTGCTGATAATGTATTTGAACCATGTATATGCATGATCTGTACATGTACCTGGAGCAACAGCTAAGCAAAAAATATCAGTTAAAAATATATATTAAAAAAACAAATGTGATTTGGCAATTGGCTGAATTTCAGGTAGGACTGAAGCGCTAATATACATCCCCCAGATGACTGATCTACATACACTATTCACTACAGCCACTGGATACAGGCAGAAATTTTTTGAGAGATGCCAACAAAGCTTTCACTTCTGGCAGCTGGCCCTCCTGTTTTCCTTTTGCTCCTCACACCTCCTTAGGTACAGAGCACAATGTCTGTTAGCTTCTACTTTGCTGCCCAACATCACCTTCTTTGCATAATTGGAAAAATCAGTGTCTGTATTTCTTATTTTGTACAGAATTTAAAAATTGTTTTTAAACAAAAGAAGTACTGTTCACAGAATGGCAGCTTTGACCAACATTTTGAAGTTAAATTGAAAGAAAAGAAAAGGATGCCTCAGTTTTGGCAGCTTCCAATGCCGTTACTAGTTTTCAACTTTGGTATTTCAAATTTTTCAAAACATTGGCAATTTTAGAACTGCCTGTGTGGTTTTTGAGAGAGTGGAGAAACTAATTAATTATAATGGGAGCTAGCAGTAATCTCTACAGTAAAACACTATTTTCCACTAAAGAATTGTTCTTCTTTTTGACAGGTTCTGCTAATGCCATTTTTGTAATAGGCAACTAAAATTCAGTGAAGCTAGTCATCTGAAAAGAGAAATGCCTTTCCCCTACTGAAGAGGGCTTCAGATTATAAATAAATAAATTCACCCTATAATTTATCGCATTCTTCAGAAAATTCAGGTAGCTTATCAAAACAGATGAGCACAAAGGGAAGAGCTCCATGTGGCCTTAAAGAAAGCAGCTCTGTCATCTCACTGCAGCAGGAAAGCATGGAACTGCTGGAACAAGACAGGGATGGCAGGAAAAGGACCAGCATCAGTCTCTACTCCACCTTCGTACTGTAATCCCAGATCAACAGTGGGGCAATATCCTGATTTTCTTTCTCTCATTGCTCAAGAACATAAAATAAAGCAGAAACCTGACAAATTCCAAGACAGCAGAGGAAAAGAGCATGGAGCTGAGTTTTTCAATATAACTTCCTGAACACAGCAGATACCATCATTATCCTATATATCCCGTGGCAAAATAGCTTTCTCCTACTCCTGTCTATTAACTCTATGGCATAGAAACCTGCTGTAGTGCTCTCTGCTTACTGTCCTATAGTGCTTGTTTGACAATAAGTATTTTAACAGAGTCTGGTTATAGGGATACTGAAATCATGGACCACAACCCAAAGGCCTCATGGAATACTGAGTCGATCATACCCCAAAGCTCTCCATCTCTGTGTTCTCTCCTCCCACAGCACTCATCCTTGGGGCAGCCGAAGTGGTGCTTCACACCTAGTTCCACAGCCTGGAAGAAGCATTTCCAAGCATACAAAGTTGATGGGTAATGTAGGAAGAAGGAAGCAAAGACAGCCTTTAAGCTGTGATGGCAATTTCAAAACTATGCCATTAACTTGTGTCTGCCATCAATAAACACATACCTTTTCAAACGGAGAAGAAGGGAAACAAAACAAGTCTAAGATGCTTTACAGCTACTAAGAATTCATTACTTTGGAGGCCAGCTTCCATAAAAACTGGAGATAATATTTTAGGTAACAGAAATTAGTATAATGGGGGCTCGTTGCAATTCTATTACATAATTCCCCTTTCTTTATTCTCAAAAGCTCTGCCTATGCCAGTTTTGCAATAGGCAACTGCAACCCCCCCATGACTTACTTCAGAGATCCACGTGACACCCTCAATTCTAAACTGAACTTAAGCTGTAAACTTACATTTGTTGCTCCACAGTGCATAATATGGATACGGTTTGAATGTAAGCACTTACTGAAACAAAGGCCAAAATCTATTCCAGTTTGGGGAAAAAAAACCACAAACAATACTTTACTCTAAGTATAAAACAACAACCCTGACCCCTACATCCCACAATGTCTTTAAAAAAAAAAAACAACAAAACAACTCAACACCACACCACAACCTGAGGGGAAAAGTACGGAGAAAATTCTTTCAGAATTGTAGTATCTGTTTTTAATATAATTTCCCTACTTACATTTGTAATATAATGGACAATACATGACAGTAATCACTCTTTTTTTCCCCTCAGAAATGAGTATTTAGTGCTGGAAGCCTAAATTTTTGTCATGTTCTAAATAAAATCAAAACACTACCCATTCTCCTTAACTTGTTAGAGCTAAAGAAAGTTTCTTTTCTGAGAGGAAAACATAATGATTTCATGGAAACTGTAGCAGGTACTTTATAGATTTTTCCTCCTAACGATCTACACTACCATTGTCCTTGCAATATTCATGCATATTTGGCTGTGTTGAAATGTCAACCAAGGCAAGACTTCTTTTTTAAGACTGTATATTAAAATTGTTACCTACCAGTCAGAAGCCTTTTATGACACCAATATTTGAAAGATCATATATGAAGTCACATATATGAAGTTCTCTTTGTATTGTAATTGTTCTTTACCTAACTGCCTAAAATAGGCAAAATTAAAGGAAGTCATTTAATCTGCAAACCCAAATACCTGAAAGACAGAAATTATTGTTTTGTTTGCCTGTGCCACCTTAATTCCTCCCAGTTTTTCCAATAATTGAAGCAACCACCTCTTGGGAAAAGAAAGCAATCATAATTAAATGCTATACAGCAACATGAAAAAGGATTCATTAGACGTGCATGAGAGAAATAAGCACAACGTTTCCTAGTGGCTAAATAGAAAAACTGGAAACTAAAATTACATCAGTTTGACACAGCTGAAAAACCCAGTTAATTTAAATGAAATTATTTTAAAAAGAAAATCAAGAACCCTACCATACACCAACCAATTTTGAGCCTTGAGTGTCCAAGACCAGGCAGTCTGCTGACGCTTAGGCAACCTGTTCAGCTGACAGCAGCAAGACCCTTATTCCCCCACTGTGGGCTGACCCTGGCCAACAGCCAAGCCCACAGCCAGCTGAGCGCTTGCTCCCTGCTCCCGCGGGATGCTGAGAAGACGGAAGGATGGTGAGGAGACTTGTGGGTGGAGGTAATGATGGTTTAATAGGGAAAGCAAAAGCTGCATGCCCAAGCAGAGTGGAAAAAGGAATTGATTCGCTGTTTCCCATCGGCAGGCAGGTGTCCAGCCGCTTCCTGGAAAGCTGCGCCTCAGCATGCCCGTCAGCAGCTCGGGAAGTGGAAGACAAATGCCATAACCACAAATGTCCCCCCTTCCTCCTCCTTCCCCCCCAGCTTTTATCGCCGAGCTACATGTCAGATAGCACAGAATAGCCCTTTGGCCAGTTTGGGTGGGCTGTCCAGCCTGGGGGAAGCAACCCATTTCCCCACTGGTGCTAAACAGCCTTTATGAAGAGGACACGGAGGCTGAGCGCTGGCCTTACTGTACGAAGCCCAGAGTTCACGTTAGACGCAATCGCCACCTCCGCTCCCTCATGCTGCTAGTGCAGCCATCCCATTGCAATCTTGCTATTGCTGCTTTAGTAGCAGCAAAACCTGCTCTCCTGGCTCCCGTGGCTTGCTGCTGTTTTGGTATGATGCCTGGCTGGAGCGCAAGCAACAGTAGGAAACAGTGATTTTGAAGAATTTCTAATTCTCTTAAAACTTCTGTGGAATTCTGTGAAACAATGAAAAAGACACTTTCTGTACAGATGACTTCGCCCACACTAATTTCAATGACCAACTGAATCTAATGATGTGTTAGCATTTCTCAGAAAAAAAGAGAAGGGAAAAAAAGACCTTAAACCAAGGAAAATGACTAAAACCAAGAAACTTTTTATAAAGCTAATTATTAGCAGGCTGTTAAAAATGCAGGCTGTTACAAGATCCTGCTACAATGCTGTTTAAAGAAGGAATAAGGAAGCATGTAACATTAATGGCAGGACTGATTATTTTCCCTATGCTCGTTAATTTTTGATACTTAAGATTTTGAGCTTGTCAACATGACAGAGTTAAATGTACATTTTTAACAATTAATTTTGCATCCCTTTATGAATCTTTAAAATTTCTATTTCATTTTTCTAAAGGTAGTAAATCAGAGTAACTCCCTCTGTTATGTTATGTATCCCTTTTTAAACATAACAGGTGTGTAAGTGGTGTACACAGACCCTCAACTATGCAGAGGGAATCTAGGTGCATTCCTTTGTAACTCTAACAAGCAAAGGTTCACTGGAATGCAAAACCTTAGCTTTCAGGGACAACAAAGTACTTCAGGTAAAATAAAGTCTCTCTTAGAAAATTAAAATTATAGTATTTTCTTGTATGTCACTTACAATTTATTTTTCCAAATGAGGTCAATTCGCAACATTTTCTAGTTTGATTCTTTTATGGTTATCTTTAGGGTCAATTTGCAACAGAATATATCAGTGTTCAGTAAACGTGGTACTGTTAAATGCTCAAATGCCTACAGTTAACTGTATGTTGCTTAATGAGCTATTTTTTGACCCAGTTCCAGAATATATTCTGGAGAACATATTCAGGCACCAGTTGCTTTGCTAGGGTGGCCAGAATGCTCGTGGCAATTTCCCCCTCCTCTACATCTTAAAACCACATTTTCCATCTTCATGTGCAATGCTTATTCTCAGTCTTTCTTTATTACTGGCTGAGAAATGCATACTATTTTTATAATTTGCCTGAAATGAGAATCACATTTGTCCTACTCTGCTTGATGGCAGATAAACACGTAAGCACTTGTGACACTAATATCACTTTGTTTTCTGTGGAGATAAACTACCCCAACTCGTGCTTATCTTTACTATCTATTTCTAATGCTAGCTACAGCAAATGCTCTGAGAAGAGCTACACTTTGTTGAGCCTTTTCTTTTTTCTGGCTAGTACCCAACCGTGTTGCTGTAATTTGATGTGTATGTTGTCTACCACTGACTACTTACGCTTGGGTACAAGAGGAGGCGGCAGGCATTTCAACTTAAATCCTGCAGGTTCTGTAAGCTGAGTAAACAAACACATCTTCCAAATAAAAAAAAAAAAACAAACAACAAACTAAAACATCTCCTGTTTTTCACACATACTTGGAAGTAAAAAAACCAAAAACCCAAACCTTTCTGATGCCTTTACTTCTGGTCCCCTTTTGGATGTCCCAAAATACTGTTGCAAATATCAGCTTCTTCACTTGCCATCCACAGTAAACCATTCACAGGAGTCTAGCATTTTGTTACCACATTCTGCCTTTCACATCTGACTCTCCAACAACTCTACTCCTTTTCTACCTACCCTTTTCTGATCTCCTGTTCTCCGTAATACAAGCTTACCAGCTATTCTTCTTTCTAATTGCTTGTCTTGGCCCATATAATATTCTCTAGTGCCATAGCATGACATATTTCAAAAAAATCTCATTCTGGGTCAACAGATCTATTTTCACTTCTCTTAAACCCTGTCAAAAAAGTACATTTTTCCAAAGAATGAACCTATTCCTACTTGTGAAAGCAACACTTAACTTTTCACACTTTAAATCAGACATTAAAATCAACAACAACTGTTTTTCCTTAACTCACTATTTATTTTTTGCCAAGATGCACTCCAGATTTCAGTAAATTTCACTGAAGTGAAATAAAGATGATTCTGATTCAGGATATAGAATGTTTGAACTCTACATGTTAAAAAAGCGCTAAAAAGAAGCAATTTCAAATATTCACTTTTTAGTCCATCTTCTGATGACTCAAGTCATTATGTCTTTGACTTACATAGCACATGTAGATAATAAACACTAATATTTTGCACAAAACAGAGTAACAATAACAAAATAAAATAAAATAAAATAAAAAAAACAGAAAAATTGCCCGAGGGAAGGATTTGTTGAGGTGTTTCTGAGCCCAATCCTCACTATGCTACAAAAAGCAGAAAAAGAAAAACTAAGACTACTTTCATTTTTGTCCTTTAACAAATGTGTTGATTTGCAGACTGTTTCTTTCTTGCTGGAGTAGCAACAATGAATCTTTCCCAAATCTATTGGGCCACAAAGGCCATTGATCTTTCAACTGCAAGGCTGTTTCAGGCTGCTACTGCACTCACAACAGCAGCAAGAAAAGAAAAATTCAGGCTTCTGCCAGTGAAGCAGTAGGAGGCAACAAAAAATAAAAAAAGGGGGGGGGGGGCAACCCTGTAGTACCAAATGACTCCTCAGAAAAACTGGAAGGGAAAACCATGATAGCATCAGCCTCAGACCGACGATAGCATCAGCCTCAGTTCACTATTCCTTGAATGTTTCATTTAGCTAATCTAACAGCTGACTATCTCGAAACCTGGTATTTCATTGCCTGTGGCCAGATGTTCCCACCCCTTCTTGGAGGAGAACAGGCTCTAAGCTAACGATGCAGTGATGTGGTGTAAGAAAGTCAACTGGCAGAAAACTACCCCTTCAAAACAAAGTGAGTAATTACCTGCTGATGCAAGTTTAGGAGCCAAGAGAAGGAAGCTGGCTCTGTCAGGAGCAGGCAAGTCAGTGGACAACAAAAACTATATTGCCAAGCTGCAATTCCTACTGCTTCGGTTCTTCAGTTAATTGATGTTACATTTCCAGACCAACCATTACTTAAGGTACGCGCTACTATATGGCGTCAGACAACAAGCTCTCCACCTCTTTCTGAAATTTTAGCTTACCTTTTAATAGTTAATACTGTTAAATTCTATCAATAAAATTTTGTTACAGCCTCACAAAGAAAGAGAATTGTTCTTCTAAGTCTACAGACATTGCCTGACAGCCCAAACAATCCACTATAGATCAAATAAAAATGCTTTGCTCTCTTGTGTAAGCATTGGTCTGAATTAGTCTTCTCACCAGTTTTAGCAAATACCAGCGAGACATGTCAGCTGCAACCACAAGCTGTTCACTAATAAGTCATAGTGCTTTTGTTCACTGGAGAATGCTTAATGAGATCTAAAATGCTACATCATATAACCCTCTATGCAACACAGTTCTACTTCATGGCATGCTTACTTTTAAAAAACCCACTTTTTATAGTATTCTTTCCTTGCATATTTTAAATAAAAATGCGTATTATGTGCTACTTCATGATACACAAAGCAAACAATTTATTATGTTGACTTATGCCAATGAGAATTTAAACACTCTAATATACAACCTTATATTCCTGTACTTACTGTACCATTTTAGTATCAAATACCATGTGGAGTTTTTTTCTGAAGGTTCCCTTATCAAATTTCAGTGCATTTTTGTCAAATGACAGAGTTAGCACAGTTGAAGCCAACTGGATCCTCTACAGAATTATGACATACAACAAGACTGCTAGAGGGAAAAGCAAATAGAAAGAAACCCAATCCCAAATCAGGAAATATATTTATAGAGAATTTTGTTGTTTCGTTACAGCCCTGTAGACCCCCGAGGTCTTGAAGCAAAACACCAGCGTATACATTCATCAAAAGAAACCTATAGCATCCTTGCAGCACGCTATTTTACCATCTTTATAAATAAGTGTCGATTACTGTAACCAAAACCACTATTTTAACAGCTGTGATGAGTTATCTACACCAGTTTTCCTATTAGGTATATAAAACCACCATCATCCCTCCACTCAACTAACATGTGTAACTATAATTTCATTGTGATGCAGAAACTGCATTCTTTTCTGCCTTCTGCAGAATAGTTTGTACCTGAATACTACATTTTTCCTTTATACTTGGAATGTTGTTGTTATTATTTTACTGAAAACATTAAATCACAATGAATCAATTACTATTGTGTTAAATTTGAAGAGAGGCTCTTCAAAGAACCTCCTCTTCTGCTAGAAGCAGTAATGAAAATATAATCTTAAGACCCACCTACAAAGGATCACTGCTACCTCTCACTCCATAAATCTATGCTGGTTTTCAGCCAGGCTATTGAAATGCAACACAATTCAAGAAAACATCAATTTTGAGCATTGAATCAAGTGGCTTTTTAGATTTGGGACAGAAATGACCCAAGATATGGAATTAATTCATCAATTAAATCAGTATGCTAATCAAATCAAGTATACAAAATATTTTCAGGGATTTTATCATGAGATTGAGTCCACAGGCTGTTTCAGACCCAGGAGAAATACCAACGACCACAGATATTCCATGTTCTCTGCCCTCTCCTCAACATAAACATAGTTTGTCAGATTTGATGTTGAGATGCTAGGAAAAGCTGAGGAGCCAAGTGCAATCAGTGAAATATTGATATTATTAAGAATTCTAAGGTTTAGTCTCTATTTTGGGACTAGGAGTCACATTTTCCCAGCACATCTACTATCATCAATCAACAAAGCAAGGACTTCACTGACGGGAGTTCAAGAAAGTTATCACCAATATCTACAGTAGCTATGGCCACTCAAATAAAAATATATAGTAATTTTCTTAAAAGCCCAGAAACCAGAATTGCAAGCAGATACCTTTGCTTTTATTTACTTTAGCACAATTAAAAACTTATGAAATCTTCTCTCTTTTCAGTAATATTTGTAACAACTAGTATTTTTGAACCCACAAAATTAGAATTATAGGTCAATAGACAGGATTTTTTCGTGTAAGCAATAAAAAATATGAATTCTGAACAATTTCTTCTTCAAAATACTTTTAACAAGAATTTTAATTCCATGGATATGCTGTTTAGACTACTGACTAGCTGAATAAAAACTGGTCTTTCATTCTTTTTTCAAAAAAAACCCAGTCAGTTTTTTTATTTACTTCATATCTCTAAGCAGTTTTAAGGTGAAAGGCTGAAACTGTTCAGCACAAATACAGTATTCAGAAACTGCATTCCAGGAGCTTCTATTCACAACCAATGAAACCAAACCAAACCAAATCAAATATGTGACACATAAAACCAGTTTTGAAAAATCTGAGAAAGGAAAAATTACACTCAAATGTGAGATATTACTTTCTTTTCATCAAGTGCATACGTACACAGGAAATTTGTGACAAATTATGCCAGAAATACTTCAAAATTCTTCTTGGGTGGTTTGTTTTGGTTTGTTATTATTTTATTGCATCTCAGAGAGCTTGTAAGCAAGAATAAGAAAAACAATAATAACCATAAAAAGATCACATCTGATTTTGTTTGTCTGGCTAAATTATCACCTAATAAGATACCACTCTGTGGCATTAGCCTCTTAACAAACCCTGCTGAAATCTGGGGTTTGATGGGGTTTGACTCAGTGGTAGGTGCTGGGCAGTAACAGATGCTAATAAAGCAAGCTCTGCCTCATTTACTACTACACCTTCCTGATTTTTAAACATAGATTTCTATATGTTTTCATCAGCTTCTGTAACAGAGTAGTAGGAGAAACTGCCCAAAAGGAGAAGGTAACGTTAAGTTGATCAGCTTACAACAAGAATGAGGTGGAGGGGAAGAGAACTGGAAAAAATACCATAAGAAACAAACCAGAACGTATCATTGCAAAAAATGCAAGCTTGGACCCTTAGAACAGCTCTCTGTAATGTTAGTTACTAACACAAAACATTCCCATCAACACAAAGCTGCAACTACCAGAGGAAAAGTCCTATGAAGAAACTGGCTAATTCAAAATAAACCAACTTCTTGAATACGGAAACTGGAAATCTGACCTTCCTGGACAGGACAGTGAGTACTGCCTACTGCCGTAACTTTTGTAAGGGAAGTATCATTAGCAAGTGGAATGCAAGAACTTTAGCATCAGGATTACAAAGGTTACTTACAGAAGGGCAAATGCATCAATTGCTGATAACAGTTACCCCTCGAAAATCTAGTAAAAGGCAGGTTAAAGAAGTCTGTCTGTTATCCAAGCTGAAATTATTTTTCTTGTTACAGTGTCAGTTTTCTTCTGTAGAAGAAATGAAAGTCTGCTAAGCAAATAGATCAAAAGGAGGTCCACCAGTTTCATCAAAACCATACCAGCAATTTCGAACACGCACTTGTGTTTTTAGAAGAGGGATTTTGAAAACATCAAGCTTCATGTGAACTTGAAAGCAGTCATCTACAAAAAGAATAGCATCTTTTCTAGTGTAACCTTGCAAAAGGTTGAGACAGCTGCCAAGCATGACTGAAGGGAGATACTACAGCGACCACTGAAAATCAAGTCTTGATTGTATTCAGCTTCAATTTTTTTCTGTCGAATACTGAAATCTTCTGCTAGGTGACCACATGCTTAGATTCACAGAAGAGATGATCAGAAGAAAAGCTACGCATTCTCAGGAGGTGCAGAGAAGGAAATTAGACAACATCCAGTAAATAATGCAGAAAGAGTTATACATACGGCTGCCAAGCACAGAAGGAGGGGCAAAGGAAGAACCTTTGCTCAGAGAAGGCACTGTGTAGTAACGCCTGCTGGGGATCCAAGGGAGCCTCTTGAGTGACAAGAGATGTAGGACTGAAAGTTCAGGCTGTCTTTGATACAGTGCTTCTTGCCTCCAAAACTAACGACAGGAGAAAATATTGCGCTGCCTCTGACCGACAGCCTGGATCAGCACTGCCATCCAGTCTGCTGTTAAAGAATTTAAACAATTTAATGGAGCCAAGAGCGCTCTATCTGCACATGTGAATGGGGACATACAAACCACATTCTATTCTGAAGCCTACAAACAGAAAATCTTAGCACTACGTCAGTTGAAACATCAATTAATTTTGTGGGTTTTTCTCTGGAGAAGGTATGCTTGTCCAGCTGGACCAACAACAGATTGATTTACTTGAGCTGTGTCAAGACCCCTGAAGCAGTCACACCCCTGGTAAAGGGTGGAGCTCACCAAAAACTTATTTCTTATCTCTGTTCTTTCCTTCGGAAGGTGACCAGTACAACGCACACATGACTACAGGATCACTTCATAGCCCTTGCATTTCTCTCTGTTCAGCTAAAAGCACTAACCCTGCAGCTAATCTTCCCAGGGGAGAATTATACCCTATAGCAGTGTGGCAGGAGCAGCCTGATCTGGAACACGCTCCTGTCACTAATGTGACAGTTGGACGGGTAAGAACTGTTTCTCAGGATAAAATATCTGGGAAACAGGCGGGTGAACAGTGGGTTATGGCCCTCCGCCAGTTCACATACGAAGACAGCTTACAGACCTTGGACTTCTGGGAAAGGGAAACAGATGTTTCAATTTGCACAGACGGTATCTCCCTATTTTTTATCCACCACAGTTCTTAATAAAGCATTCACTATCCAGTGCATGGGCACAGGGCCCCCAGTGAACACTTATGGCTTGAAACATGAATCTGTATTAATGCATTATTGCCCATGTCTTCTTTTCCTGCGAATCAAAGTGAAAATGCTTTAAGCTGTAACTCCATGATCTGGAGAAGTGTTTCTCATTACATGATGAAAACACCTACAGCTAAAATACAGACACACATGTATTCATTCTTAGGCTGTATTGCTTCTGGCACTTGAAAAAAAATGATTCCATACATTTGTTCTGATAAACAGTTTTACTGATTTACTAAGTAATCATTAATATTAGCATTAGATTGGTAGACATTTTAATTAAAACCTAACAGCTGTTGGAAGCCAAATTCCTCACACAATAGATGTTCACACCTACTGTCAGCACGGTTCCTGAATGAGGGGAAGGAAAAGAAAAAAAAAAAAAGTGACTTCTTTATGGACCATTAGAAGCCTGTGGATTACAGGCAAAATAAATGTTATCTAGGCAACACAATGAGATTCTGGTATGTACTCTTTGTTTTCTAAGCACACGATAACAATGAACAATCGTTTAAAAAAAAAAAAAAATCCAGTCCCATAACTGCAGTGTTGTCAAATTCAGAAGCAAACGCGTATCATCTCCCTGTCTGTAACAGTCTGCTGGCCTAAATTTTATGTCATTTGGGGGAGATGACAGATTGGAAGCTGGTATCTCCATAGCTGCTACTGTGGATGGAAAGTTTTCACCCCAGCAGGTTTTTCACTGCGGAGCAGGATTCTTTCTCATTGCAGTATCACCGCTTCATATCTAAAATGCTTCATATTTAGGTTGCATTGGAGTATAATGATTTCCTATTTAAACCAGGTCAACTTAAGGTTATGAAATGTCAGCTTTCTATTGCTATGGAGATTCTGCTACAACAAACACATTTTCTAGTGGCATCTCCATTGTCTATTTTGCACTGTTCTATCTTCCAGGATATGTCTATATGAAAATTTTAGAAAGATCAAGTTTTCTTTCCCAACAAAATCTTTCATACCCTCTGGACAAGAGAATCTGTTTGCTCTTCGACAATGTTACAATTTCATTTGTAGCTCTGAATTATTTAACAATTACAGAGAAAGCAGCTTTATTATATGATTCACTGCAGTGGGGATGGACCCTAAGGATCAAAAGGTGTATTCTAATGTACAAAACATCCCAGGAATACTAATACTCAGTATTGGTAATTAGCACTTTGTTTACAGCATGCATGTTTTTAGCAAGCATTTTTTAAAAAATGGTTGGTTTTTTTTGATGGGCTGCTAATTTTCAGAATTCTAGAGGAAGCTCAAGCTGAGCATGAAAAATTTGGTTATACACACAAAGTTCTTACAAGCAAAAAGGATTGTTCCAGAGATTCAGCTTTACCTGATTAGTTACCTTCAAACCAAATCAGGACTTCCTGTCAGTTCAGCAAAGAGAATCAAACACATAAACAAGAAATTATGTACAAAAATATTACAAATACAGTGAATATTGGCCAAACTAACCACAAAAAATGATATAGTCACAGTGTGACAGGCACATTTATCTTAATGCAGAGGAACGAGGAATATTGGTTTATTGAGTTTATCCAACTTTGTATATTTAACCAAATCCATTCTACAATGGATTTCAAGTGTGACTAATGACTTCAGCAGACTACAGCAAAAACATACTATCACACACATACTAATTTACTCCAACCTGCATGTATAGCACACAGCTGTAACTCATCCTAAATGACTATAAAGGGAATATGGCCTCAGACTACCCAATGATGTCTAGAGATGACAGATCCCCAGAAACCAGCAAAATAAAACTGAAATAATAGAAACTTACTTTGCAACAAAGATTGCTTCTTTCTCTTTATATAATCAAATTACTACTATTGAACCAGCCAGCTCCATGGCACAAATCACCCAAGGCATGCAGGCAAGATTTGATACAAGAGGAAACCTTTATTTGGTTCCCTCAAAGGCCGAGGAAGCAAGAAATCCCATTCCATGAACAGAAAAAACAGTAAAACCTGTTTTTCTATGGATGTACATCTGGAGACTCAACTCATATGTGGAAACAGCGGTGTTTAATAAAGGCTGCATCTTTCCTAGCAGTGGATGCATTAGCAATCTCTTCCCATGCAGAGCTTTTTTCACAGAAATTAATAGAAAATCAGCATCTAAGATTTCTATCTATCTGTGAAAACTGACAGAAAATGACCCACGGGAAAAACAGGAGGAGAGAAAGACAGGCAGATGATGTAATCACTTAAGGCCTTTTCACTTAGGAAATGAGAAAGTCAACTGAAAAGACTATGATTAGAAAGGTATTTTGCACAAAGCTACAAAGATTGTTACAGTTTTTTTTTCCTCTGGCATGCACAAACAGGTAAAAACCCCACCTAGTATGCTACAAAGCACTTCTAAGTAAACTTAAGTCAACCAAAAATATCTATCAATGACAGCATTCTTAAAATTCAGAAGTGAGAGTGTTCTAGACATTAGCTTTAAACCTTATTTGAAAAGTCATCATATCAATAGTGAAGTGATTTGGGAGAAATATTACAATTCTCACAGAATATACAAAAATAGCTGCCAAAAAATTAGTGCCCTCATTGACTGAGCCAGTCAATGAAGAAATAATGTTAATGTCCACAATCAGAAACAAGCACTTGGAATTTGGAGAAAAATGAGAAAATTAGCACTGGATAAACAAAACTGAAATAAAAGCTTCCCAAAGCCTCTTAAACAGTAATATTAGAACTGTTTCACAATTAAAGAGGCCAATGAAAAGATGCTTTTATTTGACACCTTCTGAAAAAATTACACAGCAATTTCCTGAACTTTAATAACTATTCCTGAGTTTTCTTTTAGAGTTTCTTGAATCCTCATCTAAAAGAGAATCCTTTAATGGTTCTTAGCCCTCTCTGGAAGACTTGACACATTTCCATTTCAGTTTGTTAATTTCATTATGTATCATTAATTTCCTTATTTCTTTCCTGTTCTAAATGCGCATTTCGAAATGCTGAGGAAACAGACAATGAGCAAAAAGTAAATAATCCTTCTAAATAATTTCCTTGACTTTTTAGTTTCTCCAGCATACATTCTGATGTGCAAGTTTTCACAAAGACTTCTTTTTCTTAATTTAAGCATCCTGCATAAATCAATAGACCCACCTTAGTTCTCCCAAATAAATGGTCCAACTTTAACACTCTTTAGATCAAACCTGAGATTAACATACAGATTTAGGAATTTGAAGAGAAAACCCCCGAGGTGCTAGAAATTATATAAATAATTAATACAGCTAATTCACAAGTTCTTGGAATCATACCAGCATTATATGCTTGGAGTCTTGGAATTCCAAGTATAACAGACCGCCTCACAAATAAAAAATTTTTGGCACATACACCCTACTGTAACTTATCCAGATCTGTTTCCCGAATCCTGTATTCCATATCAGGCTTTGAATGAAGATTTAAAATCTTACAAACTACGCATACTGGTATGTATGCTATAAAGCAGCAACTACAAAATTTTACATGCTTCTATAACAAAGGCATCATTATAATTGTAACTTTTATACACTCAAGAAACAGGGAAGTGTTCTATTTTTCTTCGCCAAGGGAAATGACAACAAAGCAAGCACAAGGGTGGCTAGTATTCATAATGAGGCTCATAAATAAAGGAAATTATGTGCACAGTTATTCATAAGGTACTTTTCCTCCTTTTGTTTACCATCCTGTAAAGTTCCGTTCATTAAAAAACAGGAAGAGAAGGAAAGGCTGAAGCAGTCAGGACCATCGCTGCTGTAGCATTAGTTTTACAAAGATTAGAAAACAATCTTAAGTAAAAAATGTCTAAACATTGTATCTTATTGAATATACTCAGTGAATTGCACAGAATGTGACGGAAAGATATTCTAATGCTACATATTCTAGTGCTACACTTAAATTCTTCCCAAAAGTCCAAGTTTCAAAACATATTTAATTTTCAAAATTAACAGCTCATAAACAATGCAAGATAACCACCTGATTTCTGTGTGACAAATGGAGACAGAAATTTAAGTAATATTAAAATAATGCTCTCTGCAAAAAATATATGTCAGAACAGCTACAGTTAATTGAGAAGACCACCAGTTATAACAGACAGCTAAAGGAACCCTCAACTCTCTTGTCAATTTAAATGATCGTTACATGAAAAGTAAATTACCTCCATTGAGATTCGTCTGTGTATCCGGTTTCTGAGACAAACACCTGTGGGAGACTGAACTTCATCAGATGACGTTCCAGAAGCTTGGTCGCTTTCACCATCTGACCCCATTTTCAGGTTTTCATGAACAATATCTTAAAAATAATCCAAAAAATTGGAAACAGTTCATCAGTATTCCATCAAACTTCTCTCTTGTACAGATGAGAAACAACTGTATCATTACCATGCATTGGGTTTTATGGCAAAGACTCATCACAGTCATGGTAGTTTTGATATACTTTTTATTGGCTCAGAAATCACAAAATGAACAGGATTACTTTATAGGCCTTCTACACAAACTTTATCATTATTTTTCTTATTTGGTTTGCAGAACTCAATTTTCCAAAACAAAAGACGGACAGTCCAATCCCAATTTTAATTCCTATAAGCCACCTTCCCTTCACGGCTTCAGTTCCCAAACTCCTTCAATACCTCTTCTCTTTTTGCTGCTCTTGGATATAAAACATTACTGAGAATATTTAAGATTTTCAAATCAGACTACCTGATGTTAGCCACCTAAATGTATCTTCAGAAAGCTTATAAAAACCTGAAAGGTATAAGCATTATTTTCAGGAATGCCAAACATGGAAACTTTGGATATAAAAACCACTGGTGTGCACGTGCGGAGGAAGGGGATGTATTCTGATCATCTAAACAGTGGCCTCCGACACACAAATGGATTCAGCAGAGGACCTGATATTTAGGAGCAATTAAGTGAAATTTGTGACCTTATGGAGGAATTTAGGACTGCCTGAGTTATATGATGTTGCAGGATCTTCATGTCAACTGAAACTGGTACTTTTAACACAATCCTGTAGATTCATCCACACACAAGAGTTTATGTATATTATGTATATACACATACATTACATCTACATATACGTAAGGCCAGGTTGGACAGGGCCCCGAGCAACTTGGTCTAGCGGGTGGCGCCCCTGCCCATGGCAGGGGGGCTGGAGTTAGATGATCTTTAAGGTCCCTTCCAGCCCAAGCCATTCTATGATTACTTTTAAGCACCACAGGATCTTCCAGACTTCGGAGGACAAACACTGTAATGAATGAAGAGAAGATCAAGGTGGTGTCATTATCAGCATACAGAGCCAAATGACTTGCAAAAGGACACAAAATGGGAAACTGGTCATACAAGCCATTCACTATGAGTAATGCTCCGTCATCACCTCTGAAATATTTGAACTCCAAATTACTGTAGAGATTAAATACTTATACATATAAAGGAGGTGTTTCAAAAGACACCAATTTCCCTGCCCTCTCCCGATTCTTGGTATTAAGTATGATCTTGTACAGGGTAAAAGAGAACCTGAAGAACAACTAAAAATCTCAGAACTCTACCCCTAAAAAATTCTAATATTAGCAAAACTCACAGAACTCAATTCAGCCTTACCACCAACAGACATGAAAATATTTAGCATTTGCACAGCATTACAGCAATAAAAAACCAAAAGAGAACATACAAGTTTTATCACTATCAACAAGCAAGAAAGCTGGATTTTCTATAAATAAAGCCTTTAGGCCAATGTTTGGGTATCAACACATCTTCTAAAATGTTTGTCTAGTTTGGCTCACATAGAATCATGCAGACTTCAAAGGATCAAATTCCTCCTCAGTACAAAGAATTTCCTTTTACAGAAAACAGAATGGATAGAAAAAGATTAACTCTTAAGGCACTGACAGTACGTATTTTAACTCAAAGTACTTTAATTAAACGCACAAACTAAGCACACATCTCATGCATAAAGGAAATTTTCCAGCAGCAATGCAGATCTAAATTGGATTTAGATTAAAAATCCACAGTGCATCAGAATTTTCCCTGCAAGTTGTGCTCAGACTTGGACTGGACGAGAAAAAAATATGCTGCACTCCTTGCATAATAAAAAGCAATCTTCTGGTTTCAAACAAGGTAAATACTCATCAGTGCTTCTAAAGACATTGTAGTTTGAACCAGAGGAAAAGATTTTCAGAAAGTAGTCCCTAAAGATCAGCCTTAACCTAGGGCTAAGCAGACAAAATGTGACTCCTTTTTGCCAAGTCTCTCTTATTCTCTGTAGTGACTTATAGCTGTCTTTTTAAAAATCTCTAACAAACTGCAGGAAATTATTTTTAGTAATATAAAAGCATTATTGAAAACACTATTTGCAGCAAAGCTGTTATGCCAGCATTGTTGTATCTGGTAAACAGCACATTCACCATATCAGTTCTTCAGTAAAGATTCTCTTCTAAAACACTTTTCTGAGAGGTCATGTAATCCATTTTAGCGATTACAGCTCTCAAGATTCTGTCTGTAAAATTAAGTGTAACAGCTATTGATACTTGTTCCCCAATTTATTTATTCTCATATTAGTATAAGCCCATTGACTGGGCCCCAAAGTCTATTTTCTTTAGAGAAGCTAGACAAGAGACAGTTATCTGGGCAACCTCACAAAATAAGACTGACGAAATTAAAGAACTATTGTATTCTAAGCCATGGAGCAATTACATCATTTCTTTTTAAAAAAGACTGACACTTATTAAAGTGATCACGGGACTGATAGTCATACTTTTTATCTTAAAATGCACAGTATTCAATTCACAAAAGCGTACGTATTATGAAGTGACTGTAAAAAAACGACACTTCGAAATGCCACACTCAGAACTACAAAGAGCATCCTAGCTGACAAAGATAATTCTTCTACTGAAAAGACCAACTATGCAGTAATACACAACTAAGGAATATTTCAAGAACTAGTAACACAAACCCATACATTTGGGGCAGATAACGTAGCTGCAAAGAGATTCTGCTCTTTACAGATCAGGAATGAGAGAAGACAAAGCGGGTCTGTACCACTCAAGTCTAAAAATGTAGTATTTCAGACTCAAATAAGATGATGGTCAGTCTATTTTGAATATTGATGTGATGTGATTAATTCTGGTAAGTCTGGATAAGCTACATACCCATAACGTTTTAAGCAGGATACTGGCTGTAGCATCCAAAAATCTGTCATTAAGCACATGCTTGAATTTCTGATGGGCTAAATACCCAACAGCTCCTATCTGTAAGGGTTTGCAGATGTTTTAATTATATTCTAAATAGGGATACTTCTAAGCTTTTTAAAAATACCTTGACTGTGTTATCATCTAATATAAATGTGTCCTTTTATTTTATTCAATTAAAAAGGCATTAGTAGAGCCTTATGTTCATTATTTTAATAGCACAAACCCAGGAATAAGGCATTAACCTAGTCATTTTAATCATTTTACACAGGTGCATGATGATAATACTTGATTAAGCAATGATGAAAATCATGCAAATACTTCCTTAATTTCACTAGGCTTTTCTATAGGCAAGTTCACCTGCACCAAAGCCAGCTTGCATAGTCTTCAGAGGTTTTAATAGTTCAATAATTTATTGAATTGCTTTCACTGAATACCCAAGCCATTCTCTTAAACAGATGATTACTTTAACATACTCTACATTATCCAGTATGGCCATGTAATGAAAAGCTGTAGATGACTACAATGTAACAGGAAAACTATGGAAAAAGAAAAGGCTATCCTCATTTCAGCTGTGGGGAAGGCACCACAGAAGAAATTCATACAGGGAATCTACAGTACAGCAAATAAGAACTCCTCCGAGTGAGCTAAAATAATATCCACTAATTAGTCAGTAGCGAGTCAGGCTGCATGATCTTTCCATCTTATTTCAAATTATTAGAAAAATGATCACGTGACTGGCATATTGGATTCCTTCCAAGGCACACTTTTCCAAAGCTTACTTTTCAATAAAGTGGCTGAATTTTATGATTAGTTTCACTAGTAATGATCCAAATTGAGGAAGGCAATATTGAGAAATTGCCTTTGCTGTTAACATTACCAATCTATGAAAGCTGTGTGGAAACAACATTCCTTTCAATTCCAATATTTATGACAAAGAAACAAAGCCTCTCCATAACTGTATCAACACAACTGGCAAAAGCAGGGATCAACTCTACCCTGGCTGCTACAGAGGTTCACCAGGAGGGTTAGCTTCAGCTCTGTGCTGGCTTTGCATATTCCAAGCACTTCTCCAGTATTCCCAGCAATATAAATATGGAACAAGGACAACTAAGTTGGCTCTGCATTCAGCCAGGTCAGGTCCAAAAAGGATTTATTAGCTCTGGCTCCCTCATGGACTGCAGTGGCTAAATGTTTCTGGAGGTGCAAGACTTCGGAAGCTGTATAGCTATACGTGAACTAAAAAAAACTCAGCTAGACCTTCATCTGCATCAGTGACATGGCTGATTCACAATTTGGCCTGACAGTCATCTGCGTTATTTACAATCATCACGATAACTGAATACTACATTAAAAATGACTACAAAATTTTAAACAAAGGCACACTTTTTAGAGATCAGTTCAAAATTTTTGTCTTTACAAAAAATTTCACAAAACCTAAAGCTAACAGAGATGTTTCCAAGTAGAAATTCTTTTAAAAATATTTTGGAATTTTACACATTACTACAACAGCAGGAACCCATGTTCAGTGCTCAGAAAACAAACAAAACTCCAAAACCCTCCTGGGCTTCTCAACCAATTTTTTAAATTGATAATCTCATTCAAAAGCAAACAGCATGAAGATGCACCTGTAGCAGGTCTTATTTTTAATCTGTTTTTTAACCAAATAACCATCCTTTAACTGCAATTATTTTGTGATATTTCAAGGATATCTCTCTGATAGCATTTTTTCACCATTGGAATAGAGGAAAAAGTGGTAAGAAAAAGTGGTAAGAAAAGAGGGTGAATGAAGAAAGCAAAGCAAAAAAAATGTCTCATGTAGTGTGGAATATTTAACCATTTCATTTCTGATGTCATTATCCCAACAGAGAAAACCTCAATACCCTGCTGAGTAATAATCATTCTCATATGGCAGGAACAAAAGGAGGAAAGATGTGAAGAAGGAGCAGAGAGAGCATTAGTAATTATGCTGGTATATGCTTGTACTTGTGTTATCTACCACTGGATAACATGTACAAGTAGTAGAAATTTTCATCAAATGAGTAGTTAAAAAAATGGCATCCCTAACGGCATCATTGCATTCAAAGCAAAAAGAGGTGTTTAACATATATGTGTATATGTTCAGTAAATCTATTCCATACTACTTCAGTGAAACTACAAATTCTACAGCAATCTCTGGCTATTTAAAATATGTTATTATAACACTTCCTACAGACTAACATATTAAAATCATGAGTGCTATTTAAACACTTGGTTGTCTATAAAACTTGATCACCTGAGAAAAATAAAACTAATGGCATTCTTCTGCAATACTTATATGTTAATGTTTTTTTTTTTCCAGGTGAAAAATAAAGCTTTAAGAAAACTGGAAAATCATTTCAAAAAAACAAAAACTGTTTATGAATTTTGCTTTCGCAAAGCTCATTTGAAGTTCATAGTGAAGTTTTGAAGAGTTATTGGTAAATTTACATTTAAAAATGCTATAGATTTTTTTTAAAGGCAGCGCACAAGAACAAGAGTACAGAAGTATACATCTCTGCTGTTCCTGTACACAGTTTATATACATCTGATTAGACAAACAATCCATAAAAGACTAAATATTCCTAACCAGGGATTTCTTTAAGTTCACAATTTTTTTAAAAAAACTTTGTCTTCTTGTTAGATTCTTGGCAACTTAAGCAAAGCTTGGCTAGGCAAAAAAAGAAAAAAAAAATAGTATATAGGACGTGAGTGAAATCAGGAATTGATGTGGTAGCCGAAGTGTGCACACTAAAATCTGTTTTCTTCTCTGATAACAGCTGCTAAAGTCCATTCAAGAGGACAGAATTCTTTTTTTCAGCTTGAATGGTAGCACAAGCAGTAAAAAGGTAAGGTTTTGAACATGATGAGTGATACAGCACTTACAGCAGAGGAGGATATAAGTGCTTTGACTACTATCTTGAAGACTCATAGCTTAATCTTGAAGGAGATCAGTTTATCACACACTTATAAAGGAGGGCAGAAGACTGAAAAATTCATAAAATTCTAATTAAACTGTGACTTGCTCTCATTTTCTAGTATCAATTAATTAAGCATAATTTCAAATAACATAAAAGCAGGGTAAAACATTAATGGGGACTGGAGGCAGCAACATGACAAATTACTTGAAGGAGAAGAAAAAAAATTTTCTAAGTTATTTGCCCCACAGAACCACAAATACAGCTCGCGACCACAACAAAAAGATAATTATAGTCAAGTGGCCTTAATTTATCACTGAAAAAAAGCAATTTTTTTCTTATAATAATGAAAATCTAAGTAATACAGCAGTTCCTTCTAAATTCCACATATAAGATGATTATCCTCTATTTTTATCATATTCAATTTAACGTAGTTCTCACCAATGCTTAATTGAGATGGACATACAGGTTTCTTGCAAAGTATTAAGAAAGAGTATTTTGTAACTTTTGTAAACTTGCCACTTTTCAAAAATTCAGGGGTGACTTCTGTGTCTTCTTGTAATTGCTTTCTTCCTGAAAATCTTAAAAGACAGTCAGTACCTTAAAAACAAGTTTCTCTAACAACCCTAGAAAAAGACTACTACATTCTCAGAGATTTATTAAAGCATTAGAATAACCGTATCTCTTGCTAAGAATCAATACAGACATTATTCTTCACAGAAAAAATGAACTTAAACAAACAAGGTAGTAAATTACCTAATCTGCTCCCATTTCTGGGCATTGCCATGAAAGAGCCGAGACTGCCCCCTATGACGCTATGTGGTCTCCGTAAAGGGGGCTTCTTGAAAGATCCTGTGTATTGGTGGAGAAATGAGTGCATGCTGTGAGACGTTGGAGGCCTGCCATTCTTCACAATAGGCTCTACAATTCACAAGGATCAAAATATTCATTCCCACAAGCAAGTAGGAGTGTCAGGAACATGCCAGAAGGAGAAAAAAAAAGAAAAAAAGAAAAAAACAGTTACTAGACAGGAAATCACCACTCTGGTAAGATTCTCTCTCATACTAACAGTAGACCATCACACTACTGCCACTTCTCTAGTAACAAATTAATACAAAACATGGCATTAAATATTACCCAAATGTCGTTTTATTAAATTCTGTCACTCTGCTGCTGGATCAGCAAAGGACCTGAATATACAGTCTAAAAACGTGAATAAAATCAGAAAATAGCTTTCAATATTAGTATAATTTTTTTTCTTCTGAATTAATGATCTGTCTTATTGCACAATGTTTCATCTCTACCATAATTTAAACAGACCAGCTGTTAGATCCACTCGCATGATGAGCAAATTCAACAGCAAGCCTTTGGAAATACTCTCCCTCTCAAAATTCTTAAGGGTCACTAGTAGCGAGGCCTCACTACTGGAAGTCTTTAGAAGCAAACGTACCTGTCTATACCCACCAGAACTGTCATGCCATAAGTAAGGTTATTAACTTAAAGGATATCAGAATAATTAAGTATTTAATGAGTTATTTGGCTTCCTCTTGGACTGTGTCTCAAACGGTTCATTGTACTTAGACTCAAAACCAGGACTGTACATTTTACTTATTCTTATTGATAAGCACTTTCTAAAAAAGATGAAACATTAGAAATTTTAAAATCTGATATACAAACGTGGATAGAAATTAAGCATTCGTGTTCCCTCAGCAACCTGACTCTGCACACATGGACTAGCACTCAAGGATTGCTGGAGTACTGGAAGCAGTCTAACTAAACTCACAGAGGCTTTTTTACCCCAACAAGAAGGAGAACAGAAGTCAGCTTGCATTGCTTGTCGCAAAACTGGACTTATCGGAACCACTGCTGAAGTCATCCATACAAGAAACTGAAGAAGAAATACTGTCACTACAGAAAACATACCCAGAGGTGAGAGTCACCCAGCAGCTGCATACAAGCACCTTCCCCATACTAAGAAAAAGACTAGAACATGGGCCCAAAGAACACTTTAGATTCAAGTAATTTTATTTTTCCATCATTTGATTCTTATTACCATTACAGATATGTGTTGTTTGGTATTATTTGGAAGACAGAAAAGGCAGCAGCTGCTCATTGAGCAACGGCAGTGCAAGTGCTGCTGGATGGAGAGTGGCACCTCCTGAGGCGTTTCTGGAGCCACCGCTCCCAGGGTGTAACGCAGCCGGGATCTGCTCAGAGCTTCACTCACGCCTACTGGGACAGGGAGCAGTCTGGGATGCTGTTTCATCACCCCGACTTATATTCTCACATGCAGGGACACCAAAATCTTGCTTTCCCTTCCAAAATAAGAATAATAATATAGCTAAGAGAACTTATTTTATGGAAAGCAGAATTTCAATGGTGAAGGAAAATGACAGCAACAAATACCTAATAACCTAAGGAAAACAAGATCCTGAGCGGAACCCCCTCCCTCCCCACATATACAAAAACAATTTTGGATATATTATTATGACTGGTCTGAAGCAAAGAGACAGAACTACCCAAGGACAGCCCTGCGACTTTAAAAAAATAATTATGCAAAGAATTTTTGCATATGAACATGAATAATACAGTAACACGAAAAAATCACTTTAACTCAGCTGCTGCAGGAAAAAAATAAAAGCCAAAAGAAAATTGCTTCAGGCAGAAAACAGAATGTGAAATGACATGCCAGCACTGTTACAAACCTGCTTGCATCTTTCAATTAGCATCCTTCATAAACACAGCTTCAAAGTGGGTGAACATGAGGAAAAATACACCATATGTCCACGTAAATGCTCATGAAGTACGATCAGTGTCTTCACCTTCAAAACTCGGCACATCTCTGTCCCAAATCTTTATTTCTGTTGCTAATACACTGCATCATCCCTTTTAATTTAAGAGTGGTATCAGCTTCCTTGTTGTGTGCCTTCATCAACAGATTTATCCTAGGGCAGCGGGCAGCAAATTCCTCATCCAATTTTGAACAGAATCTATTGCTACTTCCACATGACAGGAAACACAGGGTCACATACAGCACAACTACTGCTTTTACTTTTTATATATTAAAATTTGCTTTCTGCTTTCTGACTTTCTTACTAATCTTTGGTTTGAATTTGATCTAGTTTCTGGACTAAAAACCTCACACCGAGTTTACACACATTGCTGAACAAATGAACGGTAACGCTGAAAGTCCAAATACCTGATGAGTACATAGTTTGTTCTGTTGAGACAGTCATTACTGGTTATAACTATGACGCTTGGTGGGATTTAGTGGCTAGTTTGCATAATTTTAAAGTTACTGCTTCATTTGTATTCCTTAGGTAAGCAATAAATAATAGATATTAAGTATGTAATTCTACTTAATTTTAATTGTTTCTAAAACTACATTTTCATGAAAAAAGAGCAAAAGTCCCTCAGTTTTTTGTTTTGTTTTAAAGCCCTAATAATAAACCTAGGAAGAAAGTTCTCAGGGTGTTTTTTTTTTTTTTTTTTCTTAGTATGGACATGTGCTACTAAAAATCACTCAAATATTTCTTAGCTCTGCCACTAGTCTCAATAGCCTTACACTTTGGAGGGTAACTTAAACCCTGAGCGAAGTGCTGAAACAGGCTGATGCTTGGTAACTGAAAATCTATCTCCCATGGCAAGATTATTGTCTCAATAATGCAAATTCTGCATCAAAGTAAACATTACTTTTCTCATCCTAATGAGAAACTGAAGATGCCAGGATACACCTCAGCAAAGGGCGGAGAAGCACCAAAGGCAGCACAGGAAAGGGGTGAGGCCATACAGCTGGAAGCAAAACTCTGCTCGTGAATGCGACAGCACATCGCCCCAGCCATCCTGGCCGCCCATACCCACCCTCTATACATCTGCAGTCGCTGAGGATTCCAGTATCATTAATCACACTGGAGTGTATGCACAGATGTGGACTATACCTGCGTACACAGAGTTGATAATTTCCCTTGTATGTTACGGCTTTTGTCTACTCATGCTAAAATTAATCTACCTCCGTGAACTGCTTAGCATGTAAAGAAGGCCAGAGTTTATGAATACACTGAATGACTAAGTAGAGATTGAGTTTTATGTTCACTGCTAACATGACAGTGTGATGAACAGAGATTATTATTTTAAAAAAATCTGTTTTCCTCATGGCACTGGTAGATTTGCACATATTTTACCGTTTAAAACAAAATTCCTAAAATGCCTTAGCACATCAAAAGTTCATCTCAATTATAAGGATAAACACAGATAAAATTAATAAGCAAACAGCAAATGTATATAAAAATGAAAGACAAATGGTTAATATAATAAGATCCAATTATACAGAAATAACTTTTGCCATCATAGGCAACTATTACCTTCCTGCACTGTCGTAAGTACTGTTCTAAATTATGGAGCCCATTATAAAATTTAGCAACAATAATTTAGGTCATGTAGTAGGACAGGCATAACTACCGACAGACAATGAAATGAAGGTTACAAAAACTCTCAGATTACTAGTATACTTGTGACTAAGAGAAGTATTAATAGTACTTGATTACAAGTGTTTTTTAAAATCATAGTACACATTAATTTACAAAAGGAAGGATCATATGACGTTCTCTTTTTACAATGGTGTAACACACAGACTTATGGTCTGGAAAAGTATTTTTGTCTATACAGGTTAAGTTTGCATTGTTGTATGCAAGAAACTTTTAAAGAACTGTTCATATGAATTCTGCATTGTGTGCTGCCTCCTCCCTGCGACTGTGACGATAACAGCAAAGAGCTGGAACAAATATTGAAAATGATCAAGCAAACTCTTGCTGGAAATGAATTTACAAGACCATTTTTATTTTTGTGCGTTTATGAGATAGAAGATTTAGAGAAAGTGCTTTTGAAAAAAGTATTTAACTCCATCTGTCTGAAAATTCCTCAGGACTTCTTCCAAAGTTACAATTTCATTTCATTCATGTAAACAATTTATTTTTTGCAGGATTATTAATATGTTGAATCACTACATTTAAAGGGTAATACTGCAGTTTTTAAGGTATGAATTTAGGGCAACTGCCTGGTCTTGAATAAAATGAGCCAAAACTGTAAAGTTAAATGCCTTTACTACATACATCTATAAACTGCTTCTTATAATTTTATCTCTGTGATTATAGGTTTGGTTTGTCTTTAAAAAAATGCTTCCCTATATAAAGCTCACTGACATTCCTTATGTTAGTGTCACTGTACTTGGTAAATATAACTCAGTAACCACTCAAAGGCTTAGCTGACATGATGGAGGTGTTTCTGGTAGCACAGTAGGTAGTTTCATGGTGTATTGGCTTAATATTCAGCTGCAGCCAAAATAAATGATAGAAGTTAAGAGGGGAGTAGAAAAACACCAGAAAATCACTATGGCACTATGCAAATGTATGGATCTACTGCATTTTTGACTACCACGTACAGTTCTGGTCTTCCTCCCTGAAACAGATTAAAACTGCAGAAGGTATGGTGCAACTCAGAGACTTGCAGGACGGCTGAAGAGGGCATCTAGGAATCAGCTGCATCCACCAGCTCCTCCAGCACAAGAGTGAGGGTCACTGAAAAAGCCAGCTGTGGCAGGCTGCAAATGGCGCATGGAAGTGGTTCTTCACATCATGCAGTCTGTGGGAACTCCTCACCACAGGATGTTATGACTCTCAGAAGCTTACAAGACTCAAGGGGAGACTGAACAAGAAATCTGCTCAGGGTTACTAACTGCACAAGGACTTACCTAGTTCAGGAAGTCTCTGAACTAGAAACTGGTAGAGTACTCTGGGGAAATGCTGTTATATTTTAGGCTCTAATCTTAGACTTGCCCTTAATTGTCATCCTCAGAGACTGGAGAACAGCCAGGCAGATCTCCAGCCATCCTTGCGGCGCAAGACTTCTGCAGCACCTCGGCAGTTCGCTCGTGTTGGCTCCTGCTGGCACAACCAGTCCAGCGAGAGCTTTATTAATTATTTGTCTCTAGCTCTCTTTCCTCACTCTGCAATACAATCTGTAATTCCAAACTGACAAAATTTGTAAATATGGAAAGCGAGCTGAAAGAGAGACTTCTCAGTCGTTCTTTTTTAATTGCATTTGGTCAGTTGTTGTTATTTTATCTTCTTATTTTGGCTACGAAACGCTTCATCTTTCACTCATCTTTCAAGGAACGTCAGCTCAATTCTTAAATTTCTTATGAAACCTACTAAGCTATTATGCAAATCTAGTCTTTAAATGTGAAAAAAGTTAATGGAAACATTCTGAATAAGAATATTTAGAAATATTATACTGGCATACAGGATGAACACATGGTTTTCTTTTCAATACCTCTGAGCACTTCTTGAAATATGACTGTGTCCTGCTTTTTTTTTTTTTTTAATTTTTTATATATACACACACATACACACAAACACACACGCGCACTTTTTTGTTAATGCCACATCCATGTTATCTTGCTAAATGTGCATCTTCAGCAAGGTTTAAAATTGGGCAATGCATGGTGACTGCACTGTTGTATTACTTGATTTTCAAGTTTGGCAAATGCTGCAATGCTGGTTTATTTAATTTGGATCATTTTCTTGTATTTCTTGCATCCTATCATTCAAACTTCCATTATTATTGGCATAATGCAAAATAACTACAGCAGCACCATTCAAAGAAAATACTGTTTAAAATACAACCAGCCTGGCTTACTAATGTTGTAAGAGTTGCTAGACCATTTTGCTGATCTGTTTTAGAATACACTCATATTTTAAGAAAATATAGTACCCAGTAAGGTACCACTGCTTTGATAAGTTTGAAATAATGCCAACACCAATGCTAACAAACATACAAGAACACAAAATAACTCAAATGAGACACTGAAATCTTTCAATTGTGAAATGACAGAAATTTATGCTTGAACGTAAGTGGAAGTGATTTTTTGTTTCATAATTATGAGAACTGCCAGAGTCGAGTAGAACAATAGTGTATATAACCAAGAAGCTTGTCCAAGGAATTAGTTAAACCCAACTATTTTATGAGGTTATAAAGATGTCTCCTCTTTTTCTTTTAACTGCAATTTAAATTAATGACAAACCCTGACCTCAAATTACTCCCAAGTTAAGCAGTTTTTCAATAAATCCCCAATGTTTTTTTTTTTTACTTGTCCATCTATCTTAACAAAGAGCCACACTACCACTTTCTTTCCTGTGCTGGATTTACTTAACTGGATTTACTTAATCTGAGTTCCAGAGAGACTGCAGAATTGCCTGGCATTTCTATGCAAGGCCTCAGCAACTGACATACTGTCACATGTCAGTCAGCTGGTAGATTACAGAAAGAAGGTGTTTTCATTAGGAATGTAAGTGCATTTTAAAACATATTTTATGAATATCTAATACCACATATTCAACTACCTCTTTTCCTTTTTTTATGTCCCATGAGTATGTCTCTTATGTGACAAAAAGACCAAGCTGGCTTTCAGATTTCACTGCCTAAATTTTGGAATGATATTTGCTTCAGCTAGGTTTAATAAAGAACCAAAAATCACCTGTCATACATGGTGACATTTTCCCTTAAATCAAGCATCTCTGACAGACCTGAGTAAGTCTGCAAGAAAATGTGTTATTCAGTAATCACTATCCATTCTGGACATGGAAACCATAAAAATACATAAATACCTATTTTAATTTCATACATAAATAAAGCACACAAGAGGAGCTTTTTCTAATTAAAATAAGACAGATATTGGAGATCTAGCATTTATGATCTCCAATTTGGGTATATAATGGGGATTGAACCCCAGCGTGCTCCATATTCTAAGGATGAACTTTTGTGCGACAGCAAGCCTGCCACAATTCACTGCTGCTACCAGAAAGGTGGCTCAAGGTCCTCCCCCGGCAAAAAAGAAGTGCAATTTAGATTTAGGTTTTTGAACTAGATCATCACAGGGCACGCAGAGCGCAGGTGCTGACAGAAGGGTGGAGGCAGAACCTCACTCCCCACTTTTAGCTGCAGCTTGACTTTGGACCGGCTCAACTATAACAAAACCTCACTAAACACCCTGAGAATCAGCTACTGGTTTTTACAGGACGGGTCTCTACGCAGTTTCTTTTCCACCCACCTTGACCTCACCCTTGCTCCAGAGAACTTCAAGGTCGGTTTGTTTTTTGTTGTTTTTTATTTTTTTCCATTTTGAAAGATAATGGGGAAGTGTCAAAACTCTACATATGTGAAACCAAATACTCATTCTCTGAACAGCCCTGCATTCATGAAGCTTGTGACACATCACGATAACCTTTTAAGATTATTTATATCAACTGTCTCAAATGCTACTGTCATATAGCTTAATCATACTTTGGCATCATCTACTACACATTCATTTAACTAATCTGAATGTATGCTATATTAATGATTACTCAATTTTTACATGTCTATTGGCAATAAAGACTGATATTTTTTTTTTTGGACTTGCACTATAAAATATTTTGAACAAACTACTTTCCTGAAGAAGCTGTTGTCAAGAGGCCCTTTATTTCTTCAGAAATCCTAGAATGTAAGCAGGTGAATTTCTGACATCTTAGAACTGCTATGCTGCACTGTACAATATTTAATTACACTGCTGTAAGGCTGTCAGACCCACTCAGTAAAATTAGTTGATTGCAGTTGATGGCTCCCATAGAAGAAATATTTAAATAACCCAAAGCAGCTATACATTTGCTATATCTGTACTCTCAGGGAGCTACATGGGGAGCACTGTATAAAATACTGTATTTTTATACACTGTCTTATGGGGTACTTTCCTTGGGCTCCATGATGTGATACCCAGGAAAACATAAAGTCACTCTAAAAATAGAGCAGCCACTCAAAACCACTTAAAACTGTATTTATTCATTAAATAATAAGATGAAACCTTCAAACTATTGACTATTACATTAAAAACTTAGCAGAACCTCAAGGGATTCCTGCCATTGCTCAAAATTAATCCATCTGAGTACAGCAGTCATGTCCAGAGGAAATGTTCTTCACTTGGAAAACACAAGGCAAAAAATATTGGTAGCACGTTTGAAGAAATGTGCTGACAGAAACCTAAAGAAACTCAGTTTCTCCCAGAAATTAAGTACCACAATGATTAAAATGGCACTGTAATGTCTTGTAAACTTTTTTTTTTTTTACTTTGGGATGGAAAGGGCAGAAAATTTTCCAAGGAGTCTGTTTAAACTACAAAAATGAGATCATACACAAGGCAAAAAAGGAGATCAAGACATTTAAAAAACACTACAAAAAGCCTTTCAAAGTTTATTTCACATACAGCAAGTTTTTGTCTTCAGTCTAGGTACTGAGACAAAGAAGATCACAATCAAATGAAAAATACTCAAAGCCAAAAATCTGCCCTTGAGATTGATATATTTCATGCTGTTTAAAAGATAATTCTCAAGACAGTACTTTCGGTCATCAGAACACGTACTGGAACATAAGCATGGTAGTCCCATACCTCCTAGCACATATGCAAGACACAGTTACTAATCGTTCTTTTAAGAAGCGTAACTCCAGAAGGCATCACACTACACCAAATCCTTCAGAACACTTTCAGGTACAATTTAAATCAACGTGAGTCAGCATCGTAGCCAAGATACAAGTATACCTGGTCTCCATCGTTGCTTCCCCACGCACAACTACCCTGTAGCTCCCAACGCAAACATCTGTGAGCCCACACTGCCAACCAAATCAGGAAACAGAGGATCTGGCTCCTTTTTGCCCTACTTTCAGAAATAACGGTGCTGACTAGTTACATCTATTTTACTCTTCTGTAGTTAACAAGTCCATCTGAATGCCATTCGAGAACAGATCTCTACATATCCATCAGTGAGCCTACGCTAGCAGTAATGTGGTGTATTTACAGAGTCCACTTCTGCATCCAAGCACCATGTTCTCCTGCCAAATCTGTGTTCTGTTTCTGAAAGAAAACACTATGAGTGGACATCCCCCCCCCCCCCCCCCCCCAAGACTACAAGTCTCTGCGGCATGCTTTCAGGCACTGAATTTTCATGCTCATTTCACTTTATAATCACTTTTAGACATGAATAGAGCCTCCAGGTTTTGTGGGAAGAAGCAAATTAAAACAGAAGGGAAGAAAGAACACTATGTCGTGCAGCACATGTGGGATGGAGAAACCATACTGAACAGTAATAACAAAAATTGATGTATGCCACAGCACAGAAGGGTACATACAGACTATAATAAAAACATCATCAGTATGGTATAAGGGACAGTACAAGGTTCAGTATTTAGCTGTGACAACTGCCAGTTATTTGCAGTAATCTGTAGCTCTAGAATGAGCTCTATCACTTCTGGGGATTTCTTCCCCTCAGCTCCTGGTATTTTTATATTGATACTTTCCTTCAGTATCAACAGAGAAATTGTATTGATTTATTACCAGTAAGTATTTCTGTGCTCATATTTTCAATTCAAGAACATTGTCTTGAAAATATGTTGCAACACACTGTTTTCCTTCCATACTCAAGGAATCACACATAGCAGATGGAATGGGAGTTTCTCAGCTGTACTGAAGATGACACAAAATGACTACAACGACAAAGACATTTGGATGTTCTGAGACAGTATTGCAATGTGTCAACTTTTATAAACATTCATTCCTCTTATCAGAGAAGTAACTAGTCATTAAGGCCTTAAACCTAAAAAACACTTACGCACTTTACTGTAGCTGATCCTTCCATTATTACTCACACCTGTAAAATTACAGAAAAATTATGCAAGTGTTTGTGAGACTGGACCCTATGATCACATCACTGAGCTAAAACAGACCAAATGGAGATAAATATTATTCTAGAAATTCATGAAGCCATTTCTATCAGAACCTCACTTGTTTTGGTTTAGTATGTACATGTGTATATATTTATGTATAAAAATAAAAACTGGCAATATAGAATGGCTTTCCAAGTTACTTATATATTAATGCAAGAGCTGTGGATGTATTTTTGAACATAGCTTGTAATTATTCTTAAAAGCATGCTTGGAGCTTGTGATAATGTATTTTATAATATTAGACAATACGGCCACATTTTTCGCTTTCATTAGAGAGCATATCCATATGTATTTAAAGTATTTGCATAAATTTTACAGTTAATTGGGCTTTAAATATGCATGATTAGGATGTTACTTCTAGCCAAATTTCATTAGTATGTCACTGGCAAGGAAAAATTTCAGGAGCAAATTTAGTTGTCAGCTGCTACAAATTACCATTTAGTATTTTTAATATTAATCTGAATACATATATTAAGGTAAAACCTAGAATTAAATAAGCAAGCTGGCACATTGTTAGTGTGCTTGAATCAAGACAGAATGAAAAATAAACAACAAAAACAACTAACTGGTTTTATATGTTGAAACAGAGACCATGAAAAGCTTCTGTACTTAGATAAAAGAACAGCCCAAAGTATACTTTATACAGTCCACAGTTCATAAGGCTTCAGATGTATATTAGGCATTTCACTGGTCCTTCTGTTTGTATGGTTTACACATCTGATTTTGTGATGCTTCCTCACCCAGAAGCCAATTATGATGAACATAATTTGTAAGGCAGATTTAATTAAATAGAAGTTTCTGGTCACTAAATAATTTGATGGTGTTCCAGAAAAACCCAAAACCAAAAGCAAAACTGTTGGGTATTCTACATTCAGTGCAACAGCTCTGTGCTACTGCACTGAACAATATCAGTTGATCACTACTAATCTCATTTTGCTGCTGATGGATGAGTGCTGCATACTGAGATAGTACTGACATCACGCGATGAAGGAGGCTGTGTATGAAATGAGATTGCATACAATAGGTTAGCTGATTCAGTGGTATCAATGCACTGCGAAGAAAGTAAAAGTTACATATCTATTTTTATGTCTGTGAACTGCAAATGGGACAATTTGTTCTGCATTAGGAGTACTGTTCTTTAGAAGTAACTCTTCAAACAACCCACTCAAAGCTGGAGCTAATGACAAAGTGGGACTCTGGATTAGAGCAGCAGTTATTTGAAATCAGAGGCAATCGTTCTAGGAGACGAAACATTTG
The DNA here is from genome assembly GCF_047370975.1 of Nipponia nippon. Classification (NCBI taxonomy): domain Eukaryota; kingdom Metazoa; phylum Chordata; class Aves; order Pelecaniformes; family Threskiornithidae; genus Nipponia; species Nipponia nippon. The sequence continues at coordinate 51,865,727 of NW_028262347.1, forward strand.
CCAGCAGGCTGAACAAGACAGGTCATTGCAAAACAGTGACCATGAGGAAAGGTCCCTGGTACTATGTGCATGTGATCTACATCTAGCATCGCAGTGCTTAACTGGAACTTTATTAAAAAGATTTTACAGGACATGTATGTGAAAATCAGATAGATAGAGATGAGTGTGGATCCTAGGTCCTGTGGTTTTCTACGGACAGAGCCTCTACAACCTCTAAGGCCCACACAGCTGTTTTCCAGGAAGGAAAAAAGCTAGCATGTATAAAATTACATCCTTCAGTGAACATGGCCATCAGAATGGAATGACAGGAGACAAGATGGGTGATTCGCTAGGAAGAAAAAAATAACACAAAATTGGACAACAACAATGGAAGAAAATTCTGCTGTAAAGGCCTTCAGCATTCAGGGTCTATCCTTGCCTTCTGGCACGAGAAGAACAGTTGCAATGCCCTTCAACTCTCATTTCTCAAGTTCATGATGTAATAACGGTTGAAAATAAACAACATATGAAGAATCACTTTCTGAAGACTTTGTACCCCTGCCTTTGATTCTCTGTAGATCAAGATATTGGCTTGCCTTTGATTTACTTGACTGTGCTTTTTAAGTTCCTTTAAGAACAGATCCAAAGCCTGCAAACTGGGCACATTTGTGTTTCTCTATTCCACAGGGTAAAGGAGCTGTTTATTCTTCTTAAAAGCAAGACTAGGGAGATGGTTACTCCTGCCTTCCGAGATCAGCACCATCACAGTAAAACATTCACTTTCAAGATCTCAATGCAGCTACCGCTTGATAAACTATTCTTCAAGAGACTACGTTCTCTCATGTGTCCCAGCTGGATATTTACAGTTAGTACAGGCTTCTTAGCACTCTGATTTTATAAGATGCCAAGGCAAACTTTTCCCATTTAAGCACTCCTCTGTAAGTAATTTTTTAAAATAATGCTCACTGAAGGATTTTTTCCAGGCTATGCTCTCTACCAAACTTGTCTTTCACCAAAAGAGAGAACTTGTTTCCTTACTCTTTTTTCCAGCAATTGTTGTTGCCCAAACCCTGATTCCTAGTCTGCCTGAAAACTATTCCTTCCAAAACATCTTGATTTGTGGGAAAGTTAGAGCTTCCTTTAGAAAAGCAGGACTAGCTGGCGTAGCAAGCATTTTTCCAACCCTACTTTCTAAGAAAGTAGGGTTGGAAAGGAACAGGAAAAAACAAGAAAAACAAAAATCCACAAAGTAGTATCCTGTTCATCTCTGCAAGATCAAAGATAGGACAGATACTAGTATCTGCATTCTAGAAGTATCAGAAAAAGGAAGCAAATGTCAGTAAAACTTTTCTAAATGACATAAAATGAGTTAAAGATTATGCATAGCAACAGTACAGTTTATATTTATTATTCTTCCTCTTTGAAGAGGATCAACAACACTTCAGTGTATCCAAAGATACTCTACTAAGGTGTTAACAACATTTTGCAGTTGTAAGTATAACATGTATTGTATCACACAATATTAGCATATAAGCTTCCTTTTGGCCAATGAAATAATGTGGAAAGCAAAATAAAAGGAGCACTAAAAACTAAATAATGAATTTGTAATTAGAAACATTTTCTTGAATTGTATTTTTATCACTTTAAATATCTACTGAGAAGTTAGTTTGTCAAAAAGCATGCAAAAGACATCTAAGTATTGCTGTTTGAGATAATTCTCAAATAAATATCACAATCTGCAAATAGATTCATATATGGTTTAAGATGGAGTAAGCTCATGCTTCTGTAAACAAGTTATTGTGTCCTCTGTCCCTTGAACTGGCACCCAGAACACGGTCCAGTTTAAAATATTTTTATTCTTCCTGGATCCAGTTTTCAATTGAATCCATTCAGCAACCCAGTTCACTACATTCACTGGTGCTGGTGACAATTTTTCATGCTCATTTCCCAGCATGAAAGTAATATTCTTAGCACTTATTTGCGTAATGAAATCAATCTGTCAGAAGTATGTATATACAGATCTGAACAAAATATGCATCAGTAACAAAGGCTAATACAAGTGAAACCACGTGGGACAGTGTCTTAGAAAGAACTTAGTAGATATCAGTGCAAAAATACTACTAGTATTGTTTCAGAGTAGACCTGTTGTATCAACACATAAAAAGTTGTTATAAACATCATTTTCCAAACTATTGGGCATGGCCCATGATGAAGACAGGACAATAGCAGTGAATATACCAGGGATTAAGGGTAAAAATGAAAAATATGAATAGCTTTGTTTTGCCAAAGGTAAGTTCAGCTGTCAAAAGCTTGGTATGCAACAGATCTTGGACAGGGTTTTAAAAGTCTACAGGGCAAATTCCATTGTGTCTACTTCTGCTCAAATTTCCCAGCCCTGCCAGTTTTCAATGGAAAAATTCAGGATCATTTATTGGTGTGAAGTGGGTGAAAAAACTAAATTTCAGATCACTTGATACTTGAGAAAAATCTTACATGTCAGCAGAGCAAGAAATAAGACAAATCAGCACAGAAAATGAAATATGACTTAAATGCCGCAGCCCAGGAAACAGAACAAAGCAACAAAATCTCTTCCAGTCATTATTACTGCAGATTGCATTCAAAAGCGGTATCATCATTCACGTGGACTTTAGAGCAGCCAGTACATTTACGGGATCAGCCAAAGACTTGCGTAAGAATACACAGACAAGCTGGTTATCCTGAATGTTTCTAGTCGTCTTCATATTGCTGAAAAGAAGTACTATTCAGAGACATGAAGAGGTGACAGAATTCTCAGGCTAGTGCACTGCATCACCAATGATAAGGTAAACAGTTTTATTTGTAATACTTAAGCAATTACCAAATCATAATACTGAATAATGATTTTGAGAAAGAATTGAATTTGAAGCCATATGAAGTTGATGTGACACCCACTAAATCCATACAATAATGGGTTTGTTTACTGAAAAAGCACCTATGATCCTTGCTGCACACCACAATAAAATATCACTTTAGGTAGCTTTTGATAAATAGCTGTAGAACAGTTCAATATCAAAGCAAATCAAACCCATATGCAACAATACATCTGTTAAAAGAACTAGGGTAGTCAAATGTAAGATAAATCAAAAGAACAGGTTAGTGAGGAAGTCCATGCAATTGTGAAAACTGAAATAAAACCCCACAACACTCACTTGAGTGGGGCCTGATAAAATTCTTACATTTTCTGGAAAGTGAAAGATATGCTTACCATTATCTTTGCTGCTGTTTTCTTCAATTGTCATTTGTTCTGCTAGCTCAGACAGCGATTCATCAATGGTCTGGCTTCCACGCAAGGTTAAGGAAAGTCTCCTCTTAAACTTTTTCATTCTATCAATATTAAGTCTGGCTTAAGGAAGCCTGAAAAAAAAAAGATTAAAAAGCAAAAAGTGAGAAAAAATTAGTTCATCAGAAAATGAAATTTAATTACCTCATACAAAAATGCAGGAAGGCTTACAGAAAATTTAGTCAATATTCAAGTTATCCTTAAACCGATATCCTTAAAGCAAGATTACTTTACTGGACTGAAGAAGAATGTCTTGAGCGGGAGGTGCCCATACATTTTTGAAATTTTTACTTCTGTTAGGGAAAATGAGGATCTTTGTTTTTAAAACAAAACAAAACAGCTAATTTGATCACTAATTTTAAAATCCAATAATAAACCAAGCAGTCATCTGAAAACTTATTGAGTGCACACTCTCCTGCCTCCTCCACAGCTTCTTTCACAAAACCCACTGAGGAGGAGGAGGCTGGACCCTTCTCTCTCTTTCAGCCCATTTGTTTATGGATGAGAAATTACTGAACTTCTCTATATTTTGCCCTTTTCACAAAAGGAGGAAGGGGACAACACTAAATGCCTTAAAAGCAATTCTCAAACCCGATCCTACCTAGGGAAATAGATAGCCAGGGCCTGATAATGACAGCTAGAATGGACGTTTCTCTACAGTCAGGGAATAAGACTAAACTGGGAACAAAGCAGGAGGCACTTTCTCCATGGAAAGCTGTAAGCAAACAAGCAATAATAACAAAGGTCCAGGCCGATAAACATGTTGCCTCAAGTCTAAGCTGGTAAGTGAACTTTGCAGTGCGCCGTATGTTTGCCCTTACACGAGAAGCAGCACAATTCTGTCCTTTGTTACTCCGTATGGACAGTTCACCCTAGAGGTTATTTCACAATAAGTCGTTCATCTGCTCATAGCCCCCAAGAGTCACACAGGCAGTGTTAAACACAAGCACAGCATACTTTTAAGTCTGAGCTGCTCATATATTATTTTCCTGCATCAGCCTCTTCACAGTCCAAAATGCATAATTCACATACAAAATTCAAAACAAAACAAATCAAGTTTTCCCCTATGTCCTCCTTTAAACAGAAAAATGCAAGAAGTAGTATGCTAAAGATCTACACTTAATAACAAATTGTGAATATGATTACTTTCATATTGACATCGTCCCTTTAAGTATACACATTTCAACTGTGTAGCTTACTCATTGTTTACATGCTACATAATAAAAGGAGAACAAATCAGTGGAACAAGTTGGAAGTGTCTAAACCATCACAAGATTAGATTGCCCAGGACAATAAGTAACTCATAAGGATGGACAAAAGCAGACCTTTAGGATTTGAGCCCCAAAATCTGAGAACAACAGTACAATCACTGGCAAAGCAGCAGCTGCATCCAAGGGGAAAGAGGTGGATTACAAAACAGGATAACATCTTAGACAACCACAGCTACTGTAAGCAGAAATAGGCAGGCACCGGGTACAGATATGTAGGAAATAAAAATATAACTGCTGGAGATAAAGTTAAGCCAGCAGTTTCTAAACTGCCCTTTCAATGTGTTGCTCTGTGTGCAATACAGCCACACCTTAATATGAATAATTTTGCTCTCCCTCACTCAAAAGCAGGATATTCTTATTGTTAAGAAACTGCATTCAGAGAACGTTCCAAGGGCAACATTTACTTTTCCTGTTCAGGACCTGCTTTAAAGACCTTACTTGAAACAGCTTTATTTCTGCGTTTATTTTAACTTTTCCAAAACGATGGCCTATGTTTCTCTTAAAAACCTAGTTTTTAAAAAAAAATGGAAGGACACATCCTTTATATGTAGTTTTACTCAATTCTCCTACAGTGTTCTTTGAAACCTGCATCTTCCTACGTGTATTATTCTCAAAAAGGATACGTGCAATTTTTAGCTATGTAATGCCCTAAAGCTACCTGACAACAACAACAATTTCTTTCCAATTTTCCATTTGGGCAGTAACTGAAAAATCTTTGATCTTGCAAATATTTAAGCCTACACAATTTTTTAATCAAAAAGAAGGTCTACTGCTGAAGTGTATTACATATAAATTAACAGACAAATGGATTAGAAAATCTGAAAGACATTCTAAATCTCAAGCTAATATAAAAGCAAACATTTTGTTACCTGTAGTTACAAAATTTCTCCTGTCAAAGGAGGGTTTCATGAAGTGCTGAAGCACCACTTTTACTAAGATTCTGAATTAAGTTCAGGGCTTGATTTTGAAAAAATTTAACAATAAAGGAATCAGGAATGGGAATCCATGTGCGAATGAATGCTTCTTTCTATTGAAATGTAATTCAGTTTTTTTTAAAGGACAAGATATGAATATGCTCACTGATATGAAACCAAATTTTCTTCCCTTAAAACATCAGTATTCTTGCCAATTCAGATGTGTAAAGGATACATATATTAAAAAAAAAAAAAAAAGGAGAAGGAATGACCAGTATCTAGCACTTAGAAATGTCCTATCTTTTTGACTTTTTTATTCTCACTTCTGGTCAAAGTTGCGGAACCTGCTAAATCTTGGTAGTTTGAGACAAGCTCTCAGTGAAGAGAGCTTTGAAAATATGATCTATACAATCCAAAGCTAGCATTGGTTCTCTAAAATGACAGCAAATTCACAGAAAAGTCAATTTTAATTCAGTTTATCAAAACCGAAGGAAAAGTGTCTGATATTCATTTTTACCAATTCGTAACAGATGCATACCTCTTTTCTCCATTTAACAGTAAATCTAATTTAAATCCAAAATGGAGTTACTTGGTTAGTAATATACATCTAGTTGCTATAATTATACGCAGTAAGACTCCTGATACTCCCCCAAGTTCTTAACAATTTTGACAATACACTGTTATTTTTATTTTTGAGTTTTAGAACAGAACCCAGGGCTTGACTATTCTATTCTGTAAATTTATCTACTCTAAATAAGTCGTACCCAAATCAATATTTTAGATGTCATATCAGATAGATGCATACACTTGAATGCAACTAATGCAAATTTTAGTCTTCTGCAGACAGAATGAGGACAAGCAATCCGACACAACCCAGAAAAGCTGGCAGAGATATACTTATTCAATCCTTATACTGATACGAAATGAAGGAAGCGACCATGTATTAAATGAACTGTTGCTTCTTACAAATGATCTCCAGTTTATTCCTGAAAAGTTGGTATTTTCGTCTTTAAAAACAACACAAGTTAATCCTTGAAAACTATGCTAAAATTTACCTTTCATACACATTTTTCTCCTTAAAACCTGCAGAAAAAGTATTTTCCAATATTTATTGTCATTAACTCAGTTTGCTTCAATAGTCTTAAACTCCTGCTTTGCTCTCAATGTCATTTAAAAGCGATCTCTATAATACAGTTCTGAAAACAAGCTCCACTGTTTTTAAAACATCCAGGTAAGATCAGATTTAAACAACTGGGTTCTGGCTCCCTTTCTCTATGTCAGACCAATCCTTCCCACAACACCTGTAGTAGAGCACTTCTCATTTAGTAAACACAGATGTCCACAACACCCTAGCTATACAGCAGACAGACATTAAAGCATTTTGATTCCAAAGTAATAACTCAACTGGATTCTGCACTCATCTATTCACCAAAAATCAGAGGCCTTACAACGCTGATGGCCAAAATTCTCAAAAAACCCCACCACTCCCTTCAAGCTCTCAGACTCTTGGTACCTTAAAAGTGAAAAAAGGAATGCATAAGATCTTTATACACAATAAACATACGCTGTGTGCTAATCCTTGTAAGTTTAAACAAATTCAGCTAAAATTTTCAAAAGCAATTAAGTTATTTAATAGCTTAAATTTTAGCCAGTATATTTCAGGAGGGTCACAAATACCAAAAGCACACTAAGATTTTGCTGATTCAAAGCCCTTTGAAGTCAAAGGGAACCTGTCCTTCAACTTCAATAAGCTTTGGATCAGACTAAGTGCTGACTCTTCTGTTTCCAGAGGTTATATTGCATTAAGATGCATCTACATAGAGATTAAGCATTTTAAAATTACTTTTCCACTTAGATACACACTGAAGTTGCTATTTGACTGTTTTTAAAAGCTACTTTACAAGGCGGTAGGTGTTTTCCAAACATCTAAAGGCAGTTCTTGTTCTGAAAAACTCATTATCTGAAGACAACAGCTAAAGCAGGAGGAAAGGACAGGAACAGAAACCCTACGTAACAGCAGCACATGAACAACAGCGTGGACACAGCGTGGCCCTTAAGGATGGGTTAACAAACTAAAGCCACAGCCATAAGACACGGAAGAAAGCAGGTAACAGCACTCCATACGCACTCCTAGGATAGGAGGAGGTGCAAACACACGTGGGACACTCAACCAGATTTCATAAAATCGCTACAACCAAATGGGTACATTTACACAGCAGTGGGTCAGACTGTTGCAAAAAGGTATAGCGTGGCAGAGTTTTGAAGAGATCTGAAGATTCTGTCAAGAGACTTACATTTTTTTATGATCTAAGATGGAAAGAAAGACTGAAGAATGAAAACAGTCCACACAACTAGAAACAAGAACAAGAATCATGAAATTCTCTCTTATATGGTCCTCCTCAGCAGTACGGTTGTTAATGATTCTCAAAATCCATGGTGTTATTCACTGTATCATTCAAATCTGAACAGATAATCATTTAATCTTCCACTAGCATTTTAATGACACCAGTTACAGATCTGTTAAATATTTTCATCACATAATAAACGACGCATCATTTGTTTGGCTGCATTAATCATTTTAGATGCATCTAACTTATGAATAAGTATTTCTGAAGGTGATAGTCCAAGCTTGTGGCAGAAAGAGAGGTCTGAAAGCTTAGAGTGCTGCAAACAATATTAATGAAAAACAGAAACAGGAAACACCTGTCAAGGATATTGTCCCCTTAATCTAAAAAGAAAACCAGCTTTCCACAGTGCTTATATTTATTAAACTGTTCTCAATCTACCTGAATTTATAAAAAAGAAAAAAAGCTATTGATCACATAAGCATGTTGCACATCAACTACAGAGCAAACTATTAATTACACTAATGAGAAATAAATTGATAATTTATCTAAGATCATAAACCACCAGTTGGAGCACTTGTAAAATTCACATCTAATACAGATGCACTTCCTTACAATCACAATTCTACTCTACAAGAATGCATTATAAATACGGCATCTTACTCATTACATCTGTTCTTTGTATTTGTTTCAACTCACATTTGTTCACATTGGTGAAAAAATTTTCTACTGCATTTTTCCACGCTTGGTCTTTAGAAATAACATGACTCTGGCCAACTAGACTCTCTTGTCAGGAACAGAACTACTTAAAAAGTTATTATCTTTTATGATGCATTAGCTCAAAGAACTGACACTGCACAGATATCGTTGACATCTGACAAACAAGGCCTTTGTTACTGATGAAAGAAAAATAATTATGAAGTCAAGTATTACAGCCCAGTTTGACCTCCCAGTGAAAAAAGGGCAAAAGGATCCTCACAGTCTTTTCCTCATGAATAAAACAATATTCAATACAGAATTAAACTTTCGAGTTGAAGCCCCTTTACGTATTTATAGAATCGCAGCCAATGAATTACTGAAAACTGGAGGCAGAAAGGTATTCACAAAGGTTAACTTCTTTTCTGAAGCTAGTTTTCCTAGTTAATGTAGGCAAAGAGGCTCCTCCCAAAGTGAATAAGAGCATCTATATCCAGCTCCTGATCTAGATTATCAACTGGAAGAACCTCTGCGAACAGAGGAAATATATGGAAATTAGCCTGTTCTAATTTAATTTAGATTGTGAATACTTTTCCTTATCTTCACCCCCCCAAACCTTTTGCCTTTAAAGAGTAACAAAGGACAGAAATCAAAAGAAGTTGTTTTTAAAAAATAATCCTTTAAGTTAAAAAATACATTGATCATTACTACAAGCATATTTAACTATATTACTGGTACAGAATTTAAAAGAAAAAAAAATCCCACATCTGCCCAAATGGTCGAATCTTGCAGTCCTTTTTTCATATCCTATGCTTATCTTCTTTCTCTTGGACTCAAGTTTTATTTAGGTAATCACAGCAAGTTTACATTCTTTAAAATGTACAGTGTATTCTCCCCCATATAGATATAAGCAATATCAAACAGCAAAATCAGTAACGACATCCTATTTGATAGATAGAATCATAGATTCATAGATCTATTTGACAAATCTCCCTAAATTACATAGATTGTACTGATGAATAGCTCCACATTAATTATCAAAGGTTCTGTTCTCTCAACAGTCAAGTGAAAAAACACAGTATCAGTCTGGTTAAATTGGCTGACATTTAAGCCAACAAAACGAATGAGCTGACTGGCAAAGCTTCTTGCATTTGCTGTCAGACCCATAAACTGAAAGTCTTTTTTCTCTTGAAGGGGAAGGCAAAAACCAGAAGGTTACATGAATGTAGCATATATAGTACCAATGAGCCATGGAACTTTCCGCCTCAAGAGATATAATGAGCACTGGAAACCAAAAGCAATGTCTGTAATTTTACTAGCTTTGATTAATAAGCATAAAGCCTTAATATAGCCTTCAGAAGGAAAAAAAATCTTAAAAAAAAAGAAAGCTTGCTGCTCCCTAATACTGTTTTAGTGACAGATTTACAATGTTGCAGTCATTGCTTCTGGGACCATCTTCCTCATTCTTGCAAATGAGCCAGTCTTTGGAAGAAAACTGAGTAGAAAACCTCTTCTAGGCTCAAGAAGACAATGTTAGTTCTAGGACTGAAAAGCATCTGCAATCTTTTGAGAGTGTGAACAATTTTGTCAACAAAAGGCATAGACTTTCAAAAACTAAAGGCTTGCCTTTCTTTTTCCCCGCCACGATTCAGGCACCAAATCAAAGAATCTCATACTGAAGAACTTTCTCTCAACCTCCAGTAGCTCTCAGCCCAGCACCACCTGTCCTTTAAGCATCTGAACTTCCATAAACAGTCTTCAACATTTGCTTCTTGTTGTGCTCACAAAAAAGTTACATTTACAACCCAAGACCTAAGGCAATGAAAAGCTTTCAACTTGCTTCAACATTCTTGAATCAAGCACCAAAAGATGCAACAAATACACCACAGCAATATAAACTAAGATAAAAACTAAAGACACACCTGATTTGGACAAACAAAGAACAGTGGTACAAGTTTTTAAACAAAATTAAAAAAAAAGGTTTTGGCCTCTTCTGCTTAAAACAGAAATTAATTACACTGGGGAAGCTGTTGAGGAAACCTGATCATGGCCTGCCTGGAAATTAACCACCAAGTGAGAGCTATAACAGAGCTCATCCCAAGGAAAAAAGCTTTGTAATTATTAAAACTGAAGACAAAACAAAGACCATCATAAAAAATTAATTTTCTATGGTTAATTGGTATAATCGCTGTAAATTTACAGCTCACAATTTTTCCTCCTAATGTAAAATTTTTGGGTTCATTACTTGTTGAACTTCAATACACGTTTTGTAGTGTGAACACAAAAAAACCCTCACCAAACAACCCAGAGAGAAAGGCCTTACATTAAAACCTACGAGGCAAAAGTAAACCAAACCCTTCCGTAATTGTTGCATGCATACATGTGTGCGCATACGAGTCATATCAAAGAGTCAAGAATGGTTTAAAAACAGACAGCTTTGGCTGCATTCCTCTTGCACTTCTATGTACATGCAGAAAACAACTTACAAAAAGGCAAGAGAAACAAAGCTGTTTCGCAGTAATTAAGGGTTTTGTTTTGTTGGGTTTTTTTGGAAGAAAGCACAACATAGCAACACAGGGAGAATTTTCAATTAGCAAATAAGGGTCACCATAAGCAGCATGGTATAGATGACGTTCTACAGTACTGACAACATACACGTGTATTTTTCATATGAATATCAAGCCACATTTAAGATCTGATGCGCTGAAGGCATTATATTGAGACACAAAACAAAACATTCAGAAAAAACTTGTACGATAAAACAGACTCTTTGGAGACTTGCTTAATGCCTAAGATTTAAGTGTCTTCTGTATTCCTAATTTTTCTAGAGATTTCTGAGAATAATAAGCTGTGGTACTACAACTATTCCTGAAATAACAGAGAGATGGAGTACCTTGGCTGCAACTAAGAAAGTAACTACTGACAGAAACAACAGCCTAAACAAGTTTCTCATAGTCAGTCTGAGTACTTCTAATACCTCCACTGAGATATTTTAAAGACAATTCCAAAGGGGCAGTAGATAAACTCATTCTTGCAATAAACAATCTGCAAACTATGGTTCAAAAATTTCTTTGAATTAATGAATGTCTTTTACCTAAACTTATAAATGGCTCTGATTCAGTATTTTTAAAAACTCACAAATTATTGTCTTTTCTTCCCTTCTCCAGTCCTGTAATTGGTACAACTCAGAGATTTCTCACTAACAGAAAATCTCCGAACAATAAGTCAATTACAATTTTTTCTGCTGTATTAATTTTTACATAGCAGTCAAGATGTCCCAGCATGGGACCAATTTGTTCTGTTACAACATTCAGACAAATGTTGCTACATCTGTCTGAAGTGTTCATGCTGCCATTTAATGGTCAACTGGATATGCACACATGGATTATTTCAGTATCCATTGCCAAGGACACTAAACACATAAGACAGACACTATTCCTAATGCAAATTATTATCTAGCTGACAACCTGGGAAAGAAAGAAGAGTTTTGCAATATGCTTGCCAAGCAGCTTCACAAATAGTTATGTTGGCAACAAAAAGGTGATGGCAATATGCCCTACAAGGCAGAGAAGAAACCATGACCCTGCTTAAGCCAATTTAATACCTCCACAGAAGTAGAGCACTGATCACTAGTGCACATCAAATGCAAGGTAAGACTGTTCTCATTGGCAGCGGCGTGATATAACTTGTGCACCAGAAAAGCAGCCTGAAAAACTGCAGAGTTTTGCCTTAAGTTTATTTAGCCTAGATAAACAAAACCAGATCTGAAATAAATGCAATCTGTGAACAAAATAAAGGACAACAGCAAATGCCGTTAAGGAAGGATGACGTGGGAAAAAAAGAACAAATGGATATGAAATAAAGTAAAACCGTTCAGCACAAGTGCCTTCATCCTCTACAACAGGTTCAGGCCATTACGATTCCCACCACACAATAACCACATGCAGATTTTTCTTTTTCTGTCTTTATACTTCTGCAGCAACACCCCACTCCCAAATTAAGTCGTCCTGCCAAGCCTCACAAAAGGTATTTTTCAAGGTACTTTCAAGGATGGGGGGGGAGGTACATCTTCATTTAAACATACAGAATAAGGCAACTGCCATGCATCAAGCTGTCACAACTGTCACTGTTGGCTACAAAACAAGAACCCTACATGAAGACTAATAGATTTGGAGACTGAAGATCTTTCTGTATCAGTGGATGTTCCTTTTCTTTGCCTGTGCAGATAACTCTTCCCTGTGTGTCTTTTACAAAATATCTTACATATTGCTCTTCCTCCAGGTAACTGAGACTATCCAGACAAGAGTTCCCAAATTCTGAAACTAAGCAGAACAACTAAATTACTAATACACAATTTGGGCAACTCCGGTTAATCAGTTTGAGAGGCCACTCCCCTCCCAGATTCAGCAAACAGTCTAACACATCAAAGGACACTACTCAAAACTTTACATTACCTTCTCTTAGTATAACCAATTCTCTACCTGAAGGTATTATTCAAGTAAGTTTTCTGGACCTTGAACAGAGACCAGTGGAAGATTAAGGAACAACAACAAAAGAAAAAGGTTATACAGAATTGAGATAGTGACAAGATGTCGGGTACAGTCAGTGAAGAGGAGAGAAATGGCAACCAGTAAAAGTGGAAAAATATCTATCTGTAAGTCAATGACAGATCAGTAAGACAGCATCAGTATATAGGAAACCTGGGAAAGTAACAACTACTAATGTCAGTCAGTAACATTAAACCAGACATGAATAATTAGAAAACAACTGAAAGACAAATAGTCTCCAGATTTTTTAACAAAATTAAAAAAGGCAAAATAACTGTGACTAATGCCAGGCAAGCAACACTGATACTGTCAGCAAAAGCAGGCGCACATACATGGTAAAGCAGAATTTCTCTAGGATCCTGCAAGCTACAGCTTAAAGGCAGAGTAAGGATAGCTGGGTATTTTATTACGAAATCTCTGTAAAGCAGCAGAGAAAGGATCAAACAATATGTACAGAGCACTGTTCCCAAATACATACTTCTGCTGGGCAGACCTATTTGCTCTCTTTGTTTATCTGGCAGAAGAAAGAAGTGAAATTTTATGTTTGTCTTCAAAATAATTTCTTCTGAATTACAAACACTATCATTCTTCTGCTGCTAGAGCCTAACACTTATGCAGCCTCATCCTGCCAAGGACTAACAGTGGGCCAATCCCTTCCACAGGAAACTAATTCCCATTCTGGATCTTAATCGAGTTGCAGAGGATGATATTGCTACTGCTGTCAGTGACCTGGATAAAGCTGCCAAACTGTAAGATTTGTCTCACAAACAGAAAATGTTTTATGAAAAGGTACATTTAAATCACTGCCTCTACAGAGACTCAACATCCCCTAAAGAATCTTACTTCAGCAACATTTAATATCATAGTCTAATATAGATCTGTATTGAAAATAAGTTTTTCACTTAGAGAAGTACTGAAGCAGTTTTGCTGTAAAACTCCAGGGGATAAAAAAAGAGCCCTAACTGTTATTATAATGCCACCAGATGAGATAACCCTCAAAATAGTCCCATAGAGTTAGAATCATAGAACAGTTTGGGTTGGAAGGGACCTTTAAAGGTCATCCAGTCCAACACCCCTGCAATGAGCAGGGACATCTCAAACTAGACCAGGTTGCTCAAAACCCTCTCCAACCTGACCTGGAATGTTTCCAGTGGTAGGGCACCTACAACCTCTCTGGGCAACCTGTTCCAGTGTTTCACCACCCTCATCGTAAAGAACTTCTTCCTTATATCTAGTCTGAATCTACCTTCTTTTAGTTTAAAGCCATTACCCCTTGTCCTATTGCTACAGGCAGAACTAAGTTGCTCAAGGACATGTGGGACCCCTATTTCCCTACAGCGAAAGAGCCATCCAAGCTCCTCTAATTCCTTCCTCCCTCCCCCATTACACTCTTGAAGTAACTTGGTTTCCATAATGTTTTTTTTTTTCCTTCTGGAATCTATGTGCTGGGATGAAGATACACATACTAGAAAATTCAGGTTAAACCAGCATTAACGTGCAAAATTAGTATGCAAAGTTTAAGGGCAACAGATGTTATCTTAGTAATTAATTTGGAGATTTAATTTATTTATTAATTTTTTCTCACTAGCTATTTGGATCTTTGTTTCTTAACCTCCTTTGGAAAACACTGCTCTAGTATGCTGCCTTTCAACCTTTGAGATGTCTGTCATCTGAAAGAGTAAAAGATTATGTTTTGATTGATTATGTTTTGATTGATGTAACATAAGGCTTATTTCTTTAAAATTTTAGGATATGCTATTCTTTCACCAAACTATGTTTCTATGTCAAGTACTTGAGCTGTTCTTGAATTACTCAGTTTAACAGCCTTGGAAAACAGTATCCTTTTGCCAAAATATTCTTTAAAATAATTCATCTGCATTCTACCGGAAGTTTCTATCTCGTTTACCACCCAAGCACGCTACTTTTCAACATACCCAAGTATGCTGAAGAGTAACCAGAAGAATCCTCCCACTGCAGTTTACTTCCTTTTGATAACTAGGATCCATAAGCCTGAAATTAAAGAGTCCAAAAAGCTTCTAGCTTTCACTTGTAGTACTTGTAATTCAGATCTATAGCTTTGCTTTCTTTAAAATTAGTCTACATTTCTGTTTAATAAAAGGGAACCCAAGAAAACGTCTTCAAAAGGACTCGTCATCTATACCTCATTAGTAATTTGTAAAAGCACAAAACAATCAAGTACTATCGTACTGAAATCTAAGTTGCACATCTTGAATGTGGTTTCGGCACAACACCTGGTAACCAGATCTATCTGTGAAGTAAATAAAATGAGCTGTTAAGTTGGTTTTGTTATGAAAAACCAAACTACATTTGCTTTTAAAGAAGTTTTTTTAAAATGAAGTAACTTTTAAAAAAAATCCCCTTTAAGATTCTCCTTGCACAATTATTTCACTCTTAGATTCTGGTGAAAACTTCAGAATAAAAATCTGCCAGACTGTTGCCATGAAGTGAGCCTTACTTCTTTATCTTCCTGGACTCTATGTCTTTAGTACACCTTTATAACAAGACTTGAGAATGAAACTTCCCATCAGCTGAATGATAAACAAGAATGGCAGAGGCTTTCACTATTACTATTTACTGTAGTAAACTATAGGTTTACTTCACATAGAGACAAGATACACATACGCAATTAGATAACTTTATGTTTGTGTTCAATAACAATAAGCAAACTTTGCTAGTAACAAAGAAACTGTAGTTTTAATGAAGGCCTGATTATAGCAACCATACAACAGGGAAATAGAAAAGTGGTTTATTTCTGCCTACTGAACTGTGCATGCTTCCTTCAGCCGAACTGTTCAGAAGCATTTCTGCCATTTCTGATTTTAATCATATGAAAGAAACAATTGGGTTGCAGTCCAGTGGATATCCCACCTAAAAGTATATTGTATATTTATATAGCATAACAAACCTGCACCTTTTTCTTCCCAACATGGTACATGTAATATAGGTGCTATCTCTAACAGTAATCCTGTAGGCATTACCATTTCTTGCATCAGAATGAATCACTGGAACAAGCCATACCCTTTGACTAAATTTACTGGAATTCAGAGCAAATTCGAGGTTCTATTTCCAGATTCTGTTACTTTAAAAATTATTAACTGAAGATATTTCACTTAAAAAATACTACAGTCAGATATCAGTTGACTGGATTAATCTCATGGACTCACTTTTTTTTTTTTTTTTTTTTTTTTTTTTTAAATTGTCATTTCAAACAATTGGGACTATCTCACTGCTCCAACAGCCTGTTGGGATATTCATATCTTCTATTCCCCACAATCAGTGAAACTCATAACACCATTCCTCCACTGACCATCTCTGATCCAGGTATGTCCCTAGTAGAGGTCATAAGGAACTCTTTTTGAAGGGATTTTTACCAGGGTATTTAAATAAACACTTCTGACATAATCTGGGGGTTTCCTAGCTCTTCTAGAGCTTCACTGCCTTAGCAGCTCAGTAGTTCAGGTTCTTCTTTCACTATAACGCTATGGTGACCATAGACTATAAGATTCTGTGCCAAAGAAGGCCTATAGGCTGACACTCTCCTCTTTCCCTTACCCGTCAGGCACGCATAAGCTTGCCTTCTGCATAATAAAGAACCACCACTGTTGCTGTTTTTTATTTCTTTCCTTCCTCTACTGCAGTCAATAACTGCTTAGCCGGGAACTTCCTCAGGATCGCCTTACCTTATTTTCTCTGCTGCACACAAAATACAAACGAGCCAATTTCAACAGCTCTAAGGAGGTACTACAGATACTACAGTCAGTTCTGTTAATTCTTAAGACTATCCCAACAACTATGCTTTCCACCTCTATGAATGTATTCTTATTGGAGAGCAGATGAAGATTGGAAATGCAGATGAAGAGCTCAGGACGTCAACTGAATTATGAAACCCTAAAAGCAGAGAATAGAATCCACCAGAGAACCAAAACAATGTCATAATATAGTAAGATGATGAATGCTTATAAAATTGTTTCAGACATCAAGAGAGCTTTGGCTCTTCACAACTTAGCTATTTCTGCTGTTGGAAGCAGGGTCCAAAATGTAGTTACTGACCACAAAGAAAGAAAAAACCAGATACAAATTGTTATGTTATTATGAAATATTTCCCTTCTGAATTCATTAACTTTATTGAGAAAAGAGCTGTAGGAGAAACTTGATGACAGCAGCAAATGTGGTAGGCATGAAGTGCCTTCTGTCTGACTAAAACTGCAGCAGAAGCACATTCACTTTTGCTTTACACAAAAAATATAAAAGATACTCAATTTAATGAAAGCAAAGGTGGTTTCCAAGAATCAAGACTGAATTTGCGAAATTAAAGCAGGGTTGCTAAAAATATCCACTTCAATTTTCAGAGAAGTAACAAGTAAAAATATGTATTATCCTGGTATATTGTTACTGAAACCAAACAGACATAAAAGAAACTGATAGCAAAATCTCATACAGAATCTTTGAAGGTGGCAAGCAACCAAGTAAACATACAAGAACTGCACAGGTTATAAAGATCAAAACACAACCTTAACCTCATTGTGATGATTACTGTTTAACAGCTCAACCTGTACTTCTTTGCTCTCCACATTATAATTTATATAAAAGCTACTTCAATTGTCTGTTCAGCTTATCAGTCTTCAACTACATTAAAGCATATGAACTACTGAAGAGAAATTACGTTCTATCACCATGCAGTCCGGGGGGAGGAGGGGGGGGGAGGTATCAGCTATTTTCATTGCTAGTATCCTACCAATATTTAAACATCTACTAAAAAAGACTGTTAGCAAATTACATGTCAGAAGCATTACATATAAGCTTGCTCTTCTTAGGAAATTACTCCGGAATCCACAATTTAAAAAGCTACAACAAAACAATTTTTAAGGCTAAAAATACATTGATGTCTCCATGGTAAAGCAGCTACAGCCACTGGAGAATGAAGCTTGAGCAAGGAACTGCAATGGGCAATGAATGGCAGACAGATGCAAACTATAAAACGACAAGAGGGGAGAAACTAAAGTAGAGAGGAGACTGATTAGGTATTGAAAGAGAAAGAAGCGAGAGAAAGGACTGGAGTAAGCTGCATGCAACAAGTTCTCTCACCAATAAAAAGGGGAAATGGTGACAGAGACTTGATCTACATCTCAAGACAGTAAACCGGGTATTAGGCTGCCTGATTACTAGATCAAAACCCCACACATTCGCACGATGCAAAGCACCAGAGCTCTCTGGCTTCTCTGGACAAATCTGTTCAAAACACTTTGTAAGTGTAATTCTGTTCCAAACCTACGCTGAACAGAGGATCAGCTGTCCTACCACAGCCACCGCAAAGCTGAAAAGCAGCATTGTTGCATGTTCTGATCAAGTCAACAGAAGCATTATTATTTGCTTACACTTGATCTGGATCAAGTTTGTGCTGATGGATGATCCCGCAGTGAGAATAATGAACAAATCCACTATTGCTAGAGGTGAAGCTGTGATCTGAGGTACAGGAGCTCACGTAAAACTAGCTGTACAGACAGCTTTCCAGAGTAAAACAGCAACCAAAAAACCTTACAGCCCCCTAAACAATCTTATTCCAGGCATCAGAAAAACAAGTGTTTTCAAAAACTCCAGTTACAGGTTAATATTCTTACTTTGTATTTTGCTTAAAGAAATCTTTTCCACCATTACTTGATTTAGTAATTATTTTTTTTTTTTATTTCTATCATTGACCTAATTACTCTCCCACTGAAGATGATAAAACTCCCATCAACTTCCAAGAGAACCATTAGGCCAACGTAAGACACCTGAGAGACTAAAAGACTTGCTTTAAATTTCATTTGTGAATGGAAGTTTTCCAGAATTTACATCAGCTTAAGAAGGTTTATAGTAAAATATGAAATTTTCTATTTTCCAAACCTTCACTTTCCCCGTTCTCAAATGTTTTCAAGAAAGAAAAGTTTAAGAACCACATCTATTATTCCACAGGACCATCTTGAAACCAAGGTTTTGTCTTGCAGGGGAGCAAGAATTGAAGAATTCAGTCAGGAATACCGTTCTCCTCTTTATTCAATGCCAAGATTAATACTTTTACTTAACTCTGCAAAATTAGTCAGGTACCTATGAAGTACCCAGTCTCAAGGGGTTGTTCCTTCAGAAATTACTCCTAAGGACACAAAAGAGTAAAGGACAAAGTTTGTGCTGGTTTGTAGTTGTGAAGTCTTCTTATAAAAATAATGCAAGAAAGGTTGAAGATTTATCATCCCTTTTGCTCTATCACAAAATATGCTAATGATTTGCCACATCCAGTTAGTGAACCCTTAAGTGCCTACGGCAGGTTTTAATCTTTTAAAGAGAATGAAACACAAGATCTCCAGAGCTTCAAAGATCTCTGGTTTCCTTTACGGTATGCAGGAAGCCTTAAGTCAATGTAGTGTTACTATCTAAACATCACTTGAACTTTTAGTCAAAGCAATGATGCCTACTGATACCACAGAAATTGGTCTAATTCCTCATAGACACAAATACACTATACAAGCTCTGTTTTGGTACTCTCTTCACGTATCCCATCCTCAAAGAAGGTGTAAAGACCAAAAGTGTGATGAAACCAGAAGGCAGGCCATGAGAAACTGAAGCAAAGGACAAAGTCTAAGAACAGATTTATCAAAACTCCTCCAAACCCAAAAAGGAATTTTGTTTTATTCAGAAATAACTCTTTAACCGAATCAATTGTAACTCATCCCCTGCAGGTTAACCAAGAACAATTTCATTCCTTTTCAGAAACAGCCAAAGACGCATGCCATGATTTATGTGAGGATTCTAGCATAAAAACAAATGACAGCTCTTACACAGAATAAGAAACAGAGCAGTACACAAACTTCTTACTTACATGGTCTAGCTAACATTTTCAATGCGTGTTGCAAAAAAAAAAAAAAAAAAATCTATTTTTACTAAATCAGATATATCTTAAAGAAAAGGCAAACCATTTAAAAGTTATTAATTCAGTTTTAGTATCATGTATTCTACCGCTCTTAAACAGATTGCTCTGAAAATTTTTGAATTATTCTAGTCTATGTTTTTAAAACTGTATTTCCTTGCCTGTAAAATCAGAGTAGCCCTTTCAACTGTGAAGTAGATCACTAGCCAGCCATTACTCTGCCATCTGTGTTCAGCCCTTTAGCCTAGACGGCCAATTTAAATTTCATGCAGCTGAAGCTATTCAAGTAAAAATACTGAAGTGTGCTATTATTTCTAATTATCTTGTACCCTGCATAGCAGTTTTTTAAAATTTGAAATAGCTTAAAAAAAAAAAGAATAGTTGAGAGAAATATGTGACTCAGCCCATTTGACAGGAAGGTTTGATATTTTACATAATTCAGAGTTGTCACAATGCATATTCATATATGGTTTTGAAGCAATTACAACTAAAATTTCCAATACAATCAACTACTAAACTGCAACAATTTTTTTTTAAATCCTTAAAATAAGATAAATACACTAACAGCTGTACAATAACACAGTCCTTAAGCCTAATATTAATGACAGAATTGATTTCTTGGGAGCAAAAAAGATTCTTCTTTACTATGAAAAGCAATATGCTACAGTTAAAGGCTATATGGTGATCACTGTTGATTTTTCTGTTTGTTTGCTCAATGCTTAACTTTTTTAAACTATTTTAACTTCAGTGAACAGCAAGAGACAAAACAAGACTGCTTGGGAATAAATGTATTATTACTGAAGGTACAGTTCTTTAAAACATTTGCACTATTTGACTATATATAAGAGCAGGTATGGCTAAACAATAGATATCTAATAGAATGGAAAAAAAGTGATACAGACATTAACCAGCTACTTGATGCTTTCATCCCTGAAGGTGGGTAGTCTCACCATTTTGCCCCAAATGGATAAATTTAACAAGAAAAAATATTAACATGAAAAAAATCATAACTTCCTTCATTGCATTTGCAGGGCTACTGTTGAAAAGTATGTAAACAAAACCAGTACTTCTGGAAAGAAAATAATGTAAACAATATACCTATATACTAATCTTCAAAGAAGGATTTGCTCTGGACAAATGTATGCAGCAATCTTCAGTTCTCTGTAGGGATCATTTAAGTCAAGCAGTAGACAAATTGGGATTCAATGCTGGGATGAAAAGTTTTCAAGGAGTTGAAACATGAAAACATGTTCAGAATAGTTAAGCATCAAAATCAAAGAACAGTATAAAGTGGTCAGTAAGTCAATAGTACAGAAACATACCCATTTTTCCTGACAATTTTCAGGACAGTTTACCTTTCTACAGATTCAACTAAAAGCCTGACATCAAAGCATAACATATGAACGTGGTTTTAGAATCCATTTTTCCATCTTTTTCCCCATTATCTAATCTACGATTATTTCATCTTATGTAACAGTATAATCAAATATTAAAGCCATATTTAGACGTTCACATCTTGCTATGCTAACAATGGAAGAAAGTAAATGCATTTTATGGTTGGTTCTGATCCAGATTCCATTATGACAGACACCACTCAGAAAAGCATTTGCAGAATTCTGAGTATGCCTTAGAGGTAGTGGGATTTTTTGTGTATGTTTATCTTTCTCTCTCCTGGGTTTTTTTTGGGGTTTTTTTTTTTTTTTGGTTTTTTTTTGTAAAAGCATTAAAAAAGGAAAATGTGAAAGTTCTTGCAAACTGCCTGCAAGTTGAATCTGGCTCTGAGTAAGAACAACAACAAAAAAACCCAGTAAATAACCCCCAAACCTTTCAAGTAAAATAAGAAAGAGCATTGACAATGGATTCTCTCTCTACCCTCCATGATTTCTACAGAATCAAGTCTCATGCTCAAGATAAGACCATCTTGTTTTTTAACTGCATGTGTTTACAAGACCATATGAGAGTGCCTTTACAAAATCCACACCACTAAGTCAGCATAATTTTAAAATATTCTCCTTATGTAAGTGTACTTTAATATGCATTTCTGCTCTTTAGTTTACTCTTCCTTGTGTGTCACAGCTTATTCTTGATTGCACGAGATACGCGAGACATAAGTTCTCCTGCTCTGCCAGAGGTAACCTTTCTGCATGTAAAGAAATAGATATGCACAGTCAAATAAGCAAAGCTACAATGAAGATTTGAAATCTAAAGAACAAAATAGTAATTTGTGACTGAGGCTTCTACTGAGAGCATCAGAAATTACCTACTCTAAGGCTGAAATCTTGAAAAATACTTTTAATACTGATTTTTTTCCCCCTGTACCATTGATTTTAAACATTTCCACTTTGAAGCTAGGCTAAAGTTTGTTTAAACATCGGCTACAATTTTTATTAGAAACTAAAATATCCAACATTGCATGTTTACAATGAGAAACTGCCAAAAAATTGGAAGAATTTCACAGATCTATTTTTAATGCTGAGAGATGCTGAGTGAATTACGCAGGAAATCCTATCCTTTTCAGGATACGTAAGAAATACGTAAGAAATCGTATCATTTTTCTGTAGTTCCCAAACGTGAGTCAAGTAAGTTATTGTGAAGAAAAGATGAAGAAATGAACAGGGATCACAGCAAAGACATACACAATCAAGTCCTTTGAAAAATAAAGATCACATTTGCTTTAGCTTTTCTGGCTAAACTGTAATTTGTACACCAATAGCAAATCTGAAACATTGAATCAATTTCTTTGTCAACCATCAAAATATTCACCCCAAGTACTGATCCCCAAGAATCAATACTTATGGACTGGAGAATCAACACAAATGTATTAATTTTACAACTTACCCTTAAAAATCTTAGGAGTTGTCTGAATCTAAACAAATAAACTTCATACTCTTCACACTAAAAAATGCATTACTTTTTCTTCCCTCTCTATTTTTGATGAGTATTTCTGGTCTTTTCCATATGAACTTATATCTCAATCTTGCCATTAGACTGACAAAATGAAAAGTCAATTAACGCTAATGATCACCATGCTTGTGGACACCTGTTGACTAGGGAATAGGCAAATAATCAAGCTATTGAAGAAATAAAGAAGAAAAAAGGCAAAAGTGACTTCCTGAAAACCAATTACCTGATTTTCCAGATGCGGGAAAAAAAAAAAGGAAGGCTTGGACTAAAGGCAAGAAGTTGCAAGCAATTTTCTAGTTCAGTAGAATAAAGTGTCAGTAATGCCACACAACCTGTTTTATAACATAACTCTTACTGATGATTCAAACAGAGATCGTGACCACTTAAGCTCATGCACTTCTCTGAACACATAAGGAAGTTATAAGCTCTCTACCCTCATAAGAAAAAAAACCCTACTAACATGACAACAGCGAGGGAAAGGAATATTACAAGGACTGTCAAATATTATTTCCCTTAAAACATTTTGTTATTGCGTATTTTAGTACTGACAGTGGAATACTTCTACTTTAGTTTTGAAAACTCGTAACATGACAACAGGTGATGACATTCCAATAAAACACACAGTTTCCAAACAAGCTCCTGCCTCACACAGCTTCAGCAAACATCTCAACTTCAGCACGACATGGACTGTTTTTATTCTGCGTATTTAGACTGTAGTTTCAAACCGTATAGCAAATTCTTGGGGCGAGGGAGAAATAAACATTCACTGATCACTTGCAATTGCAGACCAAGAAACAGATTCATTGTTGAAAAAACATTTACTCCAGTCCCCCAACACTGAAGTTAAATAGAACATGGAACTTCAAGTCATGGAAGAAAGTGACCGGAAGACTTCATAGAAAGTCTTATAAGAAAGTCATATAACATTTTTCACAACTAATTCCAACAAACTGATGCTGTAAGTAGCAGTACGCAAACCAATTACCTTATAGCCAGCTCAGGTAACACCACTGCTGTGACTGCAGTGCAGGCAGAAGCCGAGACAATGAAAAAGATACGCAAGCCACCACATTAGAATTGTGGCAAACTACTTTCTCTTATGGTTTGGTTTTTTTTTTTTTGAAGTGTTGCTACCTATACTGTCCTCGCAATATGCCGAAGCACAAACAGAATTATAAGCTATGTGGAAATATTCTCTGCCCAGCAACATCAGTATTGCCTGGCCCCCTAAAGATACCACTATCAAGAAAATAATTACTTTTTTTCACCTAAAATCTAAAGAAAGAATTGCTGCCTTACAGAATTAGAGATTAACCTGGCCTGTTTCTTCACAAATTTCTTTTAATTTTAGCCTCTATCACTATATAATTTTCTCTTTTTTTTTTCCTGGGTGTAGGAGGAAATCCTACCCCCTGCTGACAAAAGAGATGGTAGGAGGTAGCAATTACTAATGAACTAGCAAGACTAGTTCTTCATTATAAAGCAAGAATTTAAGAGAATCAGAATAAGGAGAGAAATACCCACACTTTCCTGCGGTGGCAATAAGGATGAAAATACATTTTGGACTCCCCAAGAGCTCTTAACTACATTCCCAGAACGATGCTTCTGCTGTCACATGCTGGAAATCTGGATAAGAAAGCACAAACGCTTGTACGTGTATTCAGAGCATGATTTCCAGACTCATATCAATTAGTTCCTTCCCTTCTGTTTCCTATCACTAGAATAAAAACATTGGGAAAGATCCAAATAATGACATTTTGACAGCAAAAAAGCAAAGGCATTCAAACATTACCAAGGCAAATCTGAAACAAACTAAGCGTGGAGGTGCCTCTTTACCCAACACCTAATTCCCCATGACATGCTTCCATGAACTCTAACCAGCTCCTTAGCAAAGATCATACGCTTCCCACATGCAACAAATTCTGTAGGTACAGATCAACTACCCTCCCAAGAATCAGTCTGTACCTGGAATAAGCTTGAAGAACTTTACAAAGTGTTAGAGACTAGGGAAAAAAAATAATGAAAATGCAAACATAATATGTGCAACTTGCATGCCTGCACACATACAAGATCTCAGACTCATGTAGAGAACAGGACTCATGCCGATACGTTAATACTACCCCTGATAAAGCGATACCTGAAGAGCACCTTTTCCCTTCAGGAGGGAACAAACATTTGCACATTTAACTTCTGAGCTGAAGTAACTAAATATACAACTACCTGACAACCTGCTCTAAATTTTGAATTTGAAAGTTTTTGAAATTAGCATGAAATTTACTACTTGTCCCATATTAGACCATCAGACCATTAGAGACGAAATGCAGAGTTCACGTGCTGAATGTGAGAGACATACAGTCAGGATGCCCGAGGGATGAGACTGACTGATCTATATGAGCTGTCCTTTTCCCCACGTCCATCTTCCACGCCTCTTGATCACTCTAACAACACTCCACAATAAAACCCTCTATCATCCCATTATAGAATCTCCTGTCTACAGGGTTAATAAAATTAACATTGATTTGTTTTTCAACTATATATTTATCATGAAATGTTTATGTTAAACATTCAAATCTGATTTACAAAGCATAGAAAGGTTGGGACCAATGCTTTTTAAGCCAGTTATTGCTACACATACTCTCTGCATGTTGCACAAATCTATTACAACAGAGTTACATTAACTAGGTATCCTGCCTCTTTCCAGACTAGGTTTGCTCTTGCTTACCATTCAAACATGACAGTGTAAGAGACAAGTAAGAAAGCCAAGCAGAAGAGACTTTTAGTTGATTAGAAATTTCAATATAAAGAAAATTAACCTTTTAAAGGCTCATGTATATCCAGCAAGATGATGTAAAATATCAAAATACAGCACGTCAGACTAAACTCTTTTATTTGGTAGAAGGAACACAGCTTTTGGGAGAAAAACTAAACTGGAATCTAAAGACTTAAACTAAGCCACATACATGTGGCATCCCAATGCATTTGGCATAAGCAGAGGCCAAGTACGCTTTTTAAGCCAAATATGATGATTTCTGAACACTTGAAATATACTCTACCTCTTGTATCACCTCTTTGAAATACACATTATTATGTTTTCTTTACAGTAATACAGAGCAAATGGAACATCAAAAAAAAATAAGGGGAGGCAAAGAATTGAAACACAGATACCGCCTTTCATACTAGCAAGAAGCCTTGCTAAACTTTCCATTCTCAACCGTAGCAAAAACACATCCAGTTGTAAGTACCATGCTGAACCCCTCATACCTAAACAGTCTTCACAATAAAATAAAAGCAAGAAAGGACTGAAGTCTTTCTACTACTATCAAAACAGTAGTATTCTATCTACTGCTCAACAAACAACTTCTGGAACTTCATTTCTACTGCAGTTCATGTTTTGCAAACCACCAGCAAAAATTCTTACTGAACGTGTTTCCTTACAACAGCCCAATAAGCTCAAAAAGCAGCTTGTCTTGTTATGACTTACAGGACTGACATAATTTGTTTCACAATTTATTAAGATACTTGAGAAATTGTTCAAAATGTTTTAATTATGTATTATCCTAACTGGCATTTAGTAAAACACAATGAGGATATGAGGGGTAAGTGTAGAATAAATGTTTCTTATTAATTAGGCTTGTAATGAAGAAGTTTCATGTGGTCACTTTATTTATGACCAGTGTCAAAGTATCCTCTGTGAGAATTACCTAATTTAGTCACCAAGTCAACTGAAAGACCTAACCATCTCTCTTCATTATGTAAGCATTACGCGTACTTTGCAGAGCATCTTGGAGGACAAATTGAAAACATGCAATTTTTTTGAATGCACATGTTTGATGAACAGCAGTTCAAGACGTTAATGTTTAGGTCAACAAGCATATACAGCAGATAGCTTCACAGCAAATAACTGACATAAGAGAAAGAGATGACTAATCACGAACTCCTCTGAACAGCATTAAATTAAGCTACCACCCAAAGAGAAAAGCACTGCATATTTACCACCCTGTTTGCAGTCCTGTTGTGGGAACCCTCCTTTGGTGAAGTCTGCAAAGCAGGAGAGCTGCCCTGGAGCACCAGGTGATGGGTAAGGGCCATCTTTCTACCGCAGCCTCATGACCACCATCTCACATGGAAAACAGCGTGGGGACAAGGCTAAAGCAAGTGGAGTTAGTGTTAGGCATGGCCATTTCCAGTTTATTTTTTCAAAACTCTACTGTTATTTTCAACCTTGTGTACAGTGCAACAGGGGGAAAAAAGAGAATTTACTCAAGTTGGTTCAGCTTCAGAACAGCCTGGTACTGAACACACACAAATGTACCCTGACATATATAAGACATTTACCAGAGCTGGCTTAACAATCAGTTTTTCTCCTGGATCTGTAGAATAGCAGGGGATAACATGAGGCACAAATCCTCAGTTCAAGAACCCTTTTTAGAGTATCAAAGCAAAGTTTTTGTTTGTGCCTCACATTACAACTTTATGAACTAAAAATAAATGTCAGAAGAACACACAGATTTACTAGCTTTTTTTATGGACAGGTAGAGTTAATTAAGGAAATATCTTACTACAAAAGGATCCCGTCCGTATTGGTATATAATCTAGCCAGTAATGACTTTTGGAGGTGACAGTAAAACATACTTCAAAGCTTTTTCACTCTTAAACCACAACTTCTTTTTATCCTTAAAACAGATACAGCACAAACAGGTGAAATATTCATCCTGCAAATGAACGTTCCTTCCTCGGTAGCTCACAATATACTCAACCTAATCTCTTCCCTAGAGACAGAAACCTTTATCTTGGTACCAACATTAAGTTTTTATAGAGTGCAAGCCTGCTGACTAGGAAGACCAAATGACCAAGTTAGTGAGAATACAGACAGGAATGGGAACACAGGTATTTATCAAGTATTGCTCTTAGAAAGAAGAGGATTAATGCAGCAATTTAAGATGCTTTTCTGAACTTTGAGGTAGCAAGCTAGTTTTACCATTAAAGAATGCACCTGCTAGAGCAACCAGAAGGGGAGTGATGGGGCCCATGTCACTCTCCTGGCAAAGCCAGTCTATGAAGAGCCTGGTCCACACCGTACCCTGACCCCTGTCAGCCTTACACCCCCTGGGACAGGAATGCCACTCCCAGCTACCTGTACTTCTAGAGAGGCACAACCATTTGTAAAAAAGCCTCAAACTTTGTTTTTAATTCAAATTATTTATGTTGATCTAGTTGTATAAATAAAAACACCTTGAAGATATTGCTGTTTTCATTAAGCGATCCTAAGTTACAGTGCATCATTTTGATAAACAGTCCATCACATGCTACAGATCAGGTTAATTTTAGCATTGTACACCATTTCATACAAAGTTAGTTCACTTCCCCCTTTAAAATAAACAATTAACTTGAATAATTACAAAGAGCTGTTAAAAAGCAACTTTCTCTTTTAACCATACTAAATGATGAATATTGCTGTTTTGAGACAGGATGTCTAAAATTGAGAGACAGTTTCACTATCAAAAACAACAGTATTTTTAATTGATTTAGTGCTTGTATTAAACTTCTACTTGAGTACGACAAAGACCTGAATATTCTTTATTCACACAGTGGATTATTTCAAAAAGTGGTCCATGTACAGCCCACAGAGTCGAGAATGTAAACATGTTAGATATTGCTGATGACAGCATTTAGGTCTTAAGAGAATTCATTTACTCTCTCAAGTGCTGCTAGACAATTCTGTGTAATGAGCAGTGAAAATACTGAATAAAGTATTTATGATTTACACAGTATAAATCATATTCTGATATGCCAGACATGCATTTATAACATGCCCAATGTACATTAACTAATCATGAAGCGCGCAACAAAGGTAACTGCAGAAATTGCTTACAGAACATGCTCTTGCATGTGTGAAGAAAATGTGGTTGCATTTCTTTACATCTCATTTGCTACATATAAATTTCACCCAGCCATAAAATTGCAATTTTAACCTCCTCCTCTCAATATATGTGAATGTTTTACTAAGGAAATACCTGAAAATTTCGTTGCATCTTTCAAGTAAAAACAGTTCCAAGTACAATCATCAGCAGGATTTTCAATAGTGCAAAGAACAAACTGAATCTAAAAATAGGTCATATTTATTAAAGTTACTTCCAGATCTCTAAACCAAAATATACAAAGGCCTATGGTACAGAAAGCCTACTAATGCTTATTATAATCCTAAATACCTCATGTTTTCTACAAGGTCATAATGTCCTTCTATCCATCAGCTGCCTTTCTATTTTCTATGAATTTAATTAACATTTAATATAGATAATGTTTTCTCTTTTTATTTGTTTGAATTTAGACTTAGATTGCACGCCACTTTTAAAACAAAATTCAACATTTGAAAAAACTCAATGTAATAGATAGGCTGTCTCTAAGTAGTGTCTCAAAATGACACAGAATTAAATCATTCTACAGGGCAATCTTCTCTTGTTTTCAAACATAGCTTTCTCATTCTAGGAAATTACGTAAGGTAGAAGAAATGCACATAATCAATTTTAAACTTAGTTTAAAGTACATAATTTTCACATGAAGACTCCAGCCTTCATCAATGCTAGTAAAAACATACATACCGGCAGAGTTCCAAACAGGATCTATGAAAAAAAATTAAAGCCCGTATTATACATTGCATTATACTGTAGAAAAATGAATAGCCCTAAATATTGTATTACTGCATATGAAGCATCAGTATCCTTTTAAAGTGAATCATTTCAAATAAATCAAACAAAAAATTAAGCCAGCAAAGTTACAGATCCGAAGCTACAGGTTTCAATCTTTATTACAACAATACAAATTCTTACAGCTAATCTCATGGAATTATTGGAGTAAATAAATTTCTGCACCACATATGTAGGAAAGACAGAAAAGAGCAAGGAAAACCTGGGCTGAGAATAAAATCCTATCACTAACTTTTGCCACTTTGCCACTCGGTGATCCTGGATGCTTGAAGTAACACCAAAACCATCAGCTTTGCCATCTGATGAACAAGGCAGATTAAAATTATTCTAAGGGCTCTTAAAAAAAAAAATATCTAAAATTCAATTTTAAAAAAATCTCAAATTCTATCTCAAATATTAATAATTTCTAGTAGCATCCAAATTACTAAAAAAGACAAGGACCAAAAAACAGATAAGCTGCAAAGATTTAAGCGTATAAAAATGTCCAACAACAACAAAACATGCCTCATGTGATGTTCCCTACCGACATTTTTAGGAAATACAGTGCTTCCCAAAATATTGATGGACAAAAACAGATAACAAAACTATATTGGAAATTAAGGAGAAAAGCTGCTTTTTGCCTTTAGGAAGTTTAAACCTTATTAGTAGAATTCCCACTATTTAACTTTCACACACTTAAAGCTTCGAGATATTAAAAGAAAAAAACAAAACAAAACAAAAAACAAAAACAAAAAAAAAAAGAGAGAAGTGGTACAAGGCATTTCACAACATAATTCTCGGACCAGCACTCCATTCATGGGTACAGAGGTGCAGAAGTGAACAGTGTTCTACTGAGGGGCTGGTCAATGAAAAATTGTCAGAACCGCAGATAAGATTAAATTAGTATCACTACAAGACAACGAGTTATGACATCCAAAACATTTCTTAGCTTCAGTTCAATCTCCTCTGTCACAAAACTTGATGCTGCAGAGTGCACGTTTGAGAGCAATGAACAGCACCATCCAGTAATCACCTCTAGCTTTTCTACAACATTATATTATTCAATCTACAGTGTTTCATGATTGGAATAAAAAAAAACAAACAAACAAAAAAACGCCACAACTGGATACCTGGATACATCCCTATAGTCTACTAAAGTTCAGAACATTTAATTATCCTTAGAACACATAATCAGCATGTATCATGAATAATACTGTATGCAGCATCTCTCAAAGAAAACCTGCAGTACAGGGATCTAAGAGCAGATTTACATATGCTGTGTTTCACTACATAAACACAGATGTCTGACTTTTTAGATCAAAATATTGTTGATAGCACAGACAGCAAAGCCCTAAGACAACCCCTAGGCCTCCCTCTGGCTTACAAACAAAACAAAACAAAAAACCCACCATATTCCCAATATTTCACAAAAACGCACTCCAGTAATATCCAATCCTGGATGCAGCACGTAAGAATGCCATGCCCTGCCTGTAAAGCTCTCCTTTTGTCCTAGCTATACACTCCTCTCACTTCTGACACCTGAATTCGTCCCCTTTGCTACCCAACAAGGTTGGGTTCAAAAATACAGCAAAGCTACTCAACTGAGGTGTGGAAAGGGACATTATTTACAAATAAAAGTTCACCTCTGTGCTGTAAAACGCAGTGCAGCCTCTCTGGATTTCAGACTGCTTAATCAAAAAGCCTCCTAGACTTTATCATAAAGAGCCATGATAACTCAATCCACCTGCAATAATATTACTACCTAGCAGAAAAAGCAAGGCTTGTGCACACTGTGGAAGGAGTTTTGTCAGGAGTTAAACAAGATGAAAGGACCATCATAAATGTCTCCTACTTTTGCACAAAACAGGACATGTTATTCTTCCGAAGCCTCTTACAACCATAGAGGCACAAGTATTTTTAAATTAGAACATAACACATGACATGGCAACTACCACAAATAACTTTGAAAGGATATTAACCCACCTAATTTTCTTATCCCTTTTAAACCTCTGAATACAAGGGAAAAAACATCTATTATGTCACTAGGATCCACTAACAGTTAAATATATTACCTTCGGGGTGTGGCTCTTCTCATAAAAATGACTATACAGAAAAGGAATTTTCTCTGTCAACAATTTTGCTTCCTGCGCTTTATCAGAGGTTTGAGGTTTTTTTCCTCCTTAAGTGACAAAGACTTTTTTTTTTTTTTTTTAATAGTCTACTACTGGAAGCTCTGTATACCCAATGTAGTTAAGAGAGAATATTCCCTGTAGAAGACAGTCAACAGGACTGCTTTCCACGTCTGTGTTTCAGGCCTGTCTGGAAGCAGCGAGGTTACATATGTGTTAGTTCTGTCTGACATACAACTGGAAAAGGCACCAGTGCAATTACCTAGACTGAGACATAAAGCATTAACGTAGGTTAAATAGTCCAGGATAGATTCATTTACGTTGGTATAAAAAGACTGAGAGCAAGATATCACTTAGCCATAGAAAAGTGAAAGCTATCCTATTGCGTTCGTATAAAGCTGGCTTACCAGTATTTTATAGATACACCATCTTCGCTTCTCCTCCAGCTGTTTCCTAGAAATGTTTACCAGAAACTATACCACCAGGTTTTTGGACACTGTCAGGGTGTTATTTCTGTTAACATGTCTCTGCAGCCAACACTGAAAGGCTGATTTTCAAAACATCCTCAGCACTTGCACCCTGAAGATTAGTATCTTAAAGAAGCCTTAAGTTAAGCAATCAAAAATTGGCATAATCTGTCCCTACATACTTCTTAGCTAGTGATGCACTACTTTCCATTAAAACTGACAAAGGTCACTCCACAAAACCTGTTATTTTAAGATATAACTGCAACATCTTCAACAGTTTATCTAAACTAGCATAAAACTTGGCAAATAATGTCAACCAACCCAAGGAAATAATTCTCAATATACAAGTAAAACAGAGATTTCACATTCTATCTTCCAAGAAAAACCAAAAAACTAACTCTGAATTAAGATACTATTTCAGTTACCAAGAGCAGATATGACAATCCAATCATGCAAAGATGTAAATTTACAACTAACTTTATGCAGTGTAATGTCATTAAAAAGTCAATAATGAACATCGACTGCAGGTGTAGCATATGCTCAAATCTTCACTAGGCTTATTTTATCATGGAGCATATATATTCTAAGAACCAGGTTCTCATAATATAAAAAAACAGATCATTTTTATCTGTCCTTGCAACCCTAGTTTCTGAAATTGCCACGAGACATAAAACAAAAACAGATTCAGCAATCTATTTCAATATTAAAATATACTATAACTACTACTCACGACTGGAATTTTAATTCATGCTAACCACCTGCAAGCAGAAGTGAAGAATAAAGAAAAATCTGCATGTTTTCTTGCTTACATATTAAAGACCCAACTGCATAAATTGCAGGGGGGGATTCACAGTATTCACGTTTAGGCACCCTGAGGCACTTAGGAGAAAGTCTCACACCAAGTCTGGGGTCAATTAACAGTTTCCCACCACCAGTAAGAAAACGCTTGGCTCCCTCCCCAAGCCACCCCCTCTTCCTTCTTCACTACCAACCATGTAATTCCTCCCCTCTGTCTTCCCTCCAGTACTTTCCAGATAGTAGTGGAAACCTATTCGGTTTACTGATGCAGCAAAAATTATTGTGAAGCAAGTGCTTGATTCAGCTCAAACTGTTATGCTGTAATACAAAAACAATGACTGTGATGGGCTCCCTCCAAGGTAAATGTGGAAAGAGAGGCAGCTCTATATTAAGAACTTTGGATTACCCTCTCAACCTGTTTAGCTCTACTGATTAAAATGCTCTACTGAGCATTAAAAAAAAAAAAAAGGCGCAAAACCCAAATCAGTCAATCTGGCACAATTTGTATTTTAGATGTGAATAAATTATTTGCTGAAAAAAAAAAAAAATCCAGGTTTTATCTGCCCACTCCTAGAAACAGATGATTAAAAAGAATATAGGTATTTTGTTAAGACACAGCTACGGGTGCAAATCATCACTGGCTATCCATTCATCCCCGAAATAACTTTTAACAATGACGAACAACGTATGACTTAAATCCTTCAACAATGTCTACCTCTTCTACTACCAGAAACATTCACAAATACCAGGAAACCAAAACTCCTATTATGTAAGACCACTGAAACAAAAAAAGCGCCCATTTTAAAGGAAGCATGTTCAGAACACTTTGTTAACAACACTCTACATTTTATATACAAACTAAACCCAAATGCATTTGAAAATGCAGTAACTAAGCTTACTGCTAAAGCATACCAAATTCCTAAATTCAGAACTCATAATCTACTTGATATTGTTCCTAAAACACTAAAATTGCATATTTCAAGAAGAAAACCATATACCTACTGAGCAAACTTATTACTATACACCATTATGTTGTTTCTCCTGTGCTGTCCAGAAAAAAAGAGTAGGCTTAATAACAAAAGGCCTTCTTTTGCCTAAATAAATTTTAAAGCTATTTTTTTTTTGGCTTAGGGATCAAACATTTTGCTTTTGAGAATTATATTGAGATGTATCAGAAACAAGCTACCATAAAACCTTTAGGTTAACTGCATTCCCTGATAAACAACATAGAATTACAAGCAGCAGGTTTAAAAATACTGTGATGTGTGCAAATGGGAACACTGTAAGCTGTTTATCTTGTTTAATCCTGAAGGTAAATAGCATAAGCTTTAAAATATTTTGCTTCTTTGCCAAAACCTGCTGAATCATATTGACAAAGGTAACGAAATACTATGGAGAATCTTAAAACTTTTGGAATTGCCTCTGAAATTGGTTTATCTGAGTACTGTACAGGATATATTCTCAAGAACACTCAGTGTAAATTTCAGTGATTTAAATCCAAACTGTAGCTTCAATGAAGCCAAAGATCTCGTCTTGTCTCTCCTGAGGTAATCACTTCTTCAGAACAAACAAGGATCCTGCACAACTCCCCTAATGGGCCCCTTTAAAATATGACGACTATAGTTATTAACTGATTTTTTTTTTTATTGTTGCCTATTCCAACATTTTTGAACTCCTGCCATAGCTTAATTTCAGTTTATGTAGTTCAGTTTTTAAATACGATTTTCAAGAAAAAAATATTATTTTCAGCTTCCTTAGATTTCTTTCCTCCAAAACTAACAATTTCCACACCAAAAATCCTATTTCCTTTCAGAACTTCCACCTCAAAGATGTACCCATATTTAAAATTAAGAATATATTTTATAAGATTTATTAGTAATTATTTCCCCCCCCCCTTCTTATTCAGTACCAAAGTAAGTTTCTGAGCTGCTGTTTTACACATCATTTTTAGAAGAATTTAGTACAGCATATATGTTGGATATATTTAGCAGTTGAGGACCTCCTTTCCTCTCTGTACAACAGGAAGTTTCCCCTCCCATCTGCTCAGGATATTTAAAAAAACAAATAATTACAAACTGTTGTTTTTCCATCAATTCTGCAGAAAGTGACCATTATTTATGTGTAAAAACAAAAGTGAAGCTGAAACCAAGTGCCTATTTTAACCTCCATCGGTTCCCTGACATAGTCATCAAATGGTCACAAGACACCTGCTAGTACAAAGGCAGCAGCGTGGGGATGAGAGCAGCAGCCAGCCAAGGGGAAAACAACTATGGCTTTAAGCAATAGTGCCAAAGTTACACCAGTTTAAACTGTTTGTGGAGCAACAAAGTTATTCACAGGCCGCACCAGCCCAAGCTTCGTCTCCCACAGTCATGCACAAAGACTTAAGTTTTATATTTAGTTTTCAGAGCAAACATAAATAAGGTGAATGATGAAACAGTTTCACATTCTACAAGCAGACACTTAAACAATTTAGTAAGATATTTATGACAGAGCTTTAAGACTTAAGAAGGAAACAAGCCTCCTGCAAATGTAAATACTGCTGTTTATGACAACGAGATCTTGACAAAGAGAAAAAGAACAGAGGAAGCTGCTCTTGCAATAAACTAAGCACAGACTAAAAAAAAAAAAAAAAAAAGGCTTTTAATCTTCCCCAGTTAAACATGTATATGACTACAATTATTTTGGCCTACACAGAATGTTTATGAATTCTACATTTTGAAATTCAACTTTGCTTCAAGATATACAGAAAACTGGTGGAAATATAATACAATGTAATCTACTATTTCACAATTAATTATCTTCCTCTTGTATATTACTAATGAATTATTATGCTATTAATTAATCTTTTTTAAAAAAAATAAAAGCTTTCCCTAAAACCCACATACTGAATGCAGATCAACACTTAATATCTGTTCTGTATTATACATGAGAAACTATTCCAAAGCTTTACAAAGTAAATTCCCAAACTAAACGCTAATATTAATAGCTGCTTATATTTGACTTTTTTTAATTACAAAATATAATCAATTTTAAAAGTTAACATACTGTATTCATTATTTTAGAGCCTGATATAAAATGCCACATCAAGTAAACAATCATTTTTCCAAGCATCCACCCTGCGCTAATGACCCATTCTGCAGCATCTATTGTTTTCCCAATTTTCTACGAGCTACAAAAAAAATGATCAGCAATTTTCACTGGCTTTCACTTCATTAGTGGCAATGCCCAACAGCAGGCACTGAGCAGCTTTCCCGTGCTCCTTCGTGAAGGTACTTTGACGATGAGGAGCCCTCATCACACGCAGTTACGTAACGGCAACTATTTATAGTTAACCACTTGATTCACATTATCCGCCAGGTTTTAAACCATTTCATATGTAGACACTTGATCTATCATTTTAGTTCCTTAATCAAAATATCACATCGCAGCCAAGAAAAAGGTTTCAGAGAAGCCTGTCTGCAACATCAACAATGTTATACCACACAAAGTTTTTCATCTTATCAAGAGAACCAAAAGTTAATTTCACAAGGTCAGTCTTCTATAAATACACCCTGAACGATTATTTCCTCTACTTAAACTCCTGTTCAGTCAATATCCACTACTATGCATATTACTAACTTTTAAAACCACTGAAAGAAACCTTAAGTTGTGCAAAAATTACAGAACTTCTCAATGTTCTGAGACATACTGAAAAACATTGCCAGAAGAAAGCGCCCTATCAACTTTTACAATTCTTACCATACAACTTCAGTGGCTGCCATTTAACACCTCCAGGTTCTCTTAGGGAGTGTTTCAGAGCATCACATACGACTATGATCTGGTTTTACTTCTGAATATAGCAGTATTTAATGAACATCAACCTCTTCTAATGATCACCAAACGCTAACATTTTCTTTAGCCTTTGTAACGGGCTAATGGCTTTGTTAGAATTCATTTTCCTCCTAAAACACACCCTGCCTTATTGTCATAGTCTGTGACAGCATGGGTTTTCCTCATCACAGTCTTCAGCTTCCCTTATCAATCACATTCACTTAATTCAACTTCTTTACATTTTTGTAAACTGGCTTCTTTACTCCTATAGGCCACTGTAACCTTTTAACCCAAACGGTTTTCTCTCAATTACAGGACAATGGGTTTGCTGATCAGTAATATTCTTTGACAATTCTTGCTAATCCATATTTCCCAAAGATCTTTATTTCAGTGAACACCAATTAGCACCCATTACTGTAAACCTCATTAAACGTTACCTTTAATGATTGCTGTATAAAAACGTCTTGTGCGTACCTGAACAAAACGCAAACAAATCAGGATACATCCATATCAGTAAGGTAAGAGCAGGAAGTCAGAAATACTTGGAGAGACATTCCTGAAAGAAGACTAGGCAGGTTATGGCAGTTCACTATGATATAAGCATATCAGCACAGCTACATGCCTGCAAAATGCCCTAATCCACTGAGCACAGAAGAGAAAGTCATGATCTTGCCAACTTTAACACAAACTGAAAGCATGCAAGTATCCTTAGTGAAGCTAACAAAGCGCAGATGTTAAAAATCAGAGTCTATCGTGCAACTGCACCAAGCCTTGAAAACAGCAGCAGTCAAGAGAAAGGAGTACAATTACAAGGTATGGATTATAATTAAATGAAATATGATTAGAGGGCATAGAGTAACATTCACTTATGCAAGATACCTAGCAAGTCCAGCCTAAAACACAAAGACAGGCAAGAACTGTAGGTAGGAGTGTAAATGAAAGACGTCATTTTTTTTTTGTTCTGGTACAGTAACACAGCCTTGTTTATCATCATACATGCACAACTAGTTGTTCCAGAGAAGATTAAAAAAAAAATAAGGAAGAAGGGTCATAATCAAAACCTAGGATAAAACCGTTCTTCAGCTTACTATATTTTCAAGTTATTACAGAAGCAAGGAGAAAATTGTCCTGAAATTCACAGAAGCCTTTTAAAAATGTTATAAAGTTGGTATTCTCCCTTTTCTTAAAATCATTGTTTAATTCTGCCCCACATGAAAAATTAAAATGTGATTTGACAGTTATTTCTTCTGCTGCTGCTGTATTTTTTGACGATGTTACTCACACATTTCTTTTTTCTCTCTTTATAACATTCATGCTTACACACAGCACCTCGTGATAACCTGATGTTCCCTACTGAAAGAAATTTCTAATCCTTTAAAAACAGGCACTAGACCACAAAAGCCCAAATAATGCAGTAAAGCATAGAGTTGTTATTTCCAGTATCAGTGTGTCTATGGTATTTTATAATACAGTCAGGCACAGGGTATAATTATCTCCAAGGAAGTGGCAAAAGCCTTATTACCCGAGGACTGATGTATCAAAAGCTGGCCTGATGTAAATTACCTGATCTATGCATCCATTAAGGTTATTGTTTTCCATATAACCAGATCACAGAACTGAAGGAGAACTTTTTTTTTTTTGTAATGTTCTTGTGCTCCAAGTTGGCAAACTAGCTCAAGTTCCAGTTTTATTCCTTGTGACTATCAACATCAGTGGTTAAACGCTCAAGGTTTAAACTGCTGTTTGCAGATGTTCTAATTAGCCAGTTCTACTGAACTCTGGAGTTGTCATCTCTGCTAAAAGAAGCCCAGGAAACCAACAACTCTGGAAGAACTGCAAATCCATCAGGTTAGTTAAGAGTGAGCATGTATGGATTTGTATTGGATACAGAATTCTAACTACTCATTTGGCTAAACAAGCATTAACTCTCACTCTTCAGAGAAACAGTTGTCAAAAGTACATCACAACTCTTCACAAAATACACAGGAAAAAGAAAGCATTCCACATCATTAATGGGCATTTCTGGGAATCTCGTATTTCTGGAGTGAGCAGTATCTGTTCTTCCCCACATAATGGGGAAAAATGTTACTAGGCTCCAAAAGGTATACACAGCAAGATAGCAAACATTTGTAAAGTTCTTTTAAAATAGTCTTAGATTTCTTAAAGGTTTTTCATAAGTAAATTAAAACTATTGTCTAGTGATCAAAACATTTCAATATAAAATGCTTTCACCTCTAACATGCAAGTAAGATAGTCTCTACATCAGCATGTGAGCAGGCATGAGAAAAAATTTCCAGTTCTTACACTCAGAAGGAGAAAGTCATTGCTACAATTATGTGCAATGCAAAAAAAGACAATGATCAGAAGCTGGTGATCAAGACAATGATCACTGGTTTAGTTTGTTCTTTAGATGTGAAGCATAACTGTGAAGTAAAAATTTGGCATTTAAAAAGCATTTTTACAAGCTAAAGTTGTGAAGTACTGTTTTAGATCAGATTCTGAAATGCCACTGATTACAGTGGTGCCCAGCTGCCTCAGTAAATACGTATTCAGAGCTTGCTGTAAAAATAAAAAAAAGCCCCAGGCATTAAAAAGCATGCAGCTAAGAACTCAAGATACCCATAA
This sequence comes from Nipponia nippon, assembly GCF_047370975.1. NCBI lineage: Eukaryota > Metazoa > Chordata > Aves > Pelecaniformes > Threskiornithidae > Nipponia > Nipponia nippon. The sequence goes on from NW_028262347.1 coordinate 51,905,139, forward strand.
CTTCAGAACTGTAAGCAACACTTAGTGAGTTTACAAAAGGTGAGTTTACGCTAGAAAAGCTTTATTATTACTGAGCCTAATTTTTAGACATGATCTTGTCCATTTTCACATTGCACCAGATTACACATTCAATAAGGACACAACTAGTATATACGCCTTTTTAAAAAACGGCTGATTAGCTTTCTTGGCCAACAAAATAGAAGCTGATCAGTACATGAAATATCAATAGCTTCCATTAAATGTGAAAGGAAGGTAAAGAGGAAATTCCCGGTAAGATTTCAATACAGACTGTTCATTGAATCAGTCTCCAATGAAGCCTTTCCCGATTGCACTTTTTAGGTGCAATTACTCAAATATACTGTACTGAACCAAAACTTATTAAGACTAGAGAAACATTCTTTTTTTTTTTTTCCTTCTACCAGCAGGTAGTCATTTAAGAATTCAGAAGACTTTGTATGTTAGTAAGCCATTAAAAAAATTCTGCGTAGTTTTACTGCAAGAGCTCCACGTTGTAACAATAACACAGGCATACAGAACATATTAACATCCATGTCATAAGCTATATCATATTTTCACGCTGCAGTGTTAGGTAGAAACTGAAGCCAGAGCCATTCAGGAGAAAAACACAGCCCTGTTCTGGTTTTCAGTTATTCTCAATCTAATTATATTTGGAATTAGAAATCAAGTATTTCACTACACATTAGTAGCATTTTACACATTAAAAAGATCAATTAATGCACTACATCCTTAGCCAAGCTCAAAATGACTCGCCACTTTCACTATAATTTCCTTCAGACAACACAGGCTCCAATTTGCAAACTCCTTGGTATGGATGTAGGCAGACCCCACCTACTGATCTGTGTAGAGCTCCATCCCAGCTAAACAGAGGGCTACACCACACAATATGCAAATGCCAGGTATGAACTTCACTGCATTATCCTTACTAAAGATTTTTGTAAGCCAGACTCATTATTGTCAAAGCAGTATTTAAATAACGCCATCAAAAAAGATGCTTTCATCTTTCAAATTTAAGTGGCCCTTTTAATGCCAAGTTAAGATTATAATGGTTTCTCTATGTTGGAGAAGTAAATTCAGTTTGTTCTTTCAAGTATAGATTATTTTTAAGGAAATTTTTCACTATGCATTTCAAACATATGATTTCATGTTTTCATAACTGTTGCTTTTGTGTTAATTATTCAAAATGAGTCTCTCTCACATCTCTTATTGAAGTGCAGATATAAATAACAAGAGCTGCATATGAGGATACAGAATTCCTACAACAAAGCAATACGGCAGTTTATTTAACATCTTAAGCACATAAAATACCATATCGCCTGCTTCACTTTTAGCCAAGTCTAGTAAGAAAACAAACCTGACTTTAGTACTAATTCTAATTTCACAAATGTTTTCTTCTGTCCCACATCTTCAGAGTATTTAACCTTTGGTCATCTAGTTTCCAGTTCAATTAATACAATTAAAAAAAAGGGGGGGGGGGGCAGGAATGGAAGAATGTCAAACCAGGCTTCCTCTCCTCATATCTATGCCACGATAGCTACAAGAAAGTTGCTATTGATCTTCTGTTAAATTACAAAAAGAAAAAAAACACATAAATTATTCACCAAAATTTAAAAAAAAAAACAAAACAGGTGCTTTTTAAATTATTTAGTTTGGATTACAATATACCTCAGCCCTTTTCCCTCACAACTGATAACCACCATTAGCAAAGTGCCAAAGACGGCAATGAGTTTAAAGCAACTCCAGCCAGCTACCAAAATTGTTGCAGAAGAGACAAAGGGGATCAAGGTCAGCGTCCTTCCAACACAGCAGCTAATCCACTCCTATGAACACGGTATTGGAACCGGCGGGTGCAGCAAATTTCCATGAAATATAAAATATACTTAACGCCATCTAATTTCCCCCGTCCTTGCGAGGGAAGAACCATTTTGCTCTCACTGGCCCCAGGCCGTTACCTGTCTCGGGGAGGAAGGGGAGGGAGAAAAGCAGCGCACAGAAGTTGAGGGTCAGCAAACGTTCGCCTCCCCTGTCATCTACGAACTCGCGGCTCAGGGCGCAACGGCTCTTACACCGCGCACGGAAACCTTACGTATTTCGGGTGTGCGTGTGGGGGGCAGGCCTGCAATAGAGGCGAATGTGTCATACGTGCGGAGGCTGCGAGGAGAAGAGCTGTCAGGAGAAAGCAGCCTCGTTTGAAGGGGAGGAGGCGGTGGGGAAAGGACAGTTACGAGCGCAGGATCGCCGAAAAACCCGGCGGTGCTCACCGGCTGCGAGCCCGGGCTCACCCCTCCGGCCCGGCTTCCCTCGGCTCCCCCCGCAGACGGGGCTCAGCCCCCCGCAGCAGCCCCGGCCCCGCGCAGCCGCTCCCAGCCGCCAAGGGGCGGCGGAAATCCCCCCCGGCCCGGCCCGGCCCAGCCCGGGGGGGCAGAGCGGCCCTGCCGGCCCCGGCCCCGGCCCCCGCGGGCGCCCCGAGCAGCCCCTCGGCCCTCTCGCGGGGCGCCCCCCGCCCCCGCTCCCATCACCCTCCCCCTTCCCCTGGGCCGCCTCTGCACCTCGCCCCCCCGCGACGTCCCACGGACACGCAAGCCCAGGGCCCCCCGCGGCCCGGGCCCCAGCCCCGCGAGCCGGACCCGCACCCCGGGGCCGGGAGACAATGAGCGGCCACAACTCACCAGCAGCGCCGGAGCTCCGTGGGTCCGGGGGCGGTTCCTCTCCCCCTTCTCCTTCCCCTCCTCCTCCGCCCAGGAGCGGTATCCGGCCGCCGGGAGCCGAGCCCCCCTCCCCTCGCTTCCCCGAGAGCCGCCGCCTCCGCCGGGCCGCCGGCCGCGCTCCCCTCCCCGAGGAAAGTCACTTTATTCCCCGCTCCAACATGGCTGCTTCCCCCGCCGCCGCCGCAGCCTTCGCCTTGCCGCGGCTCCCCGGCGCCGGAGAGCGGCCGCAGGCCGTTGCTCGGGAGCCGCCCGCCCGGCCGCAGGCGGTGCCAAGAGCGGCCCGGGTGGCCTCACGTCAGCCGGGGCGTGCGCGGGGAAGGGAAGGGCCGGGCCGGGCCGGGCCGAGCCGAGCCGAGCCGAGCCGAGCCGGGCTGCGCGTCCCCGCTGCGGGCTGACGCCTCCGCCCGCTCGCAGCGCGGAGGCTCGCACTGAGACAGCCCCGCCGGCAGCCGGAGCGCAGGAGGGGCCGCGGGGGAGGCCCGGGCGCCGGCGACACCTAGCGGCCGCGGCGGCCCCGACGCCGGCTGAGCCGGTGGCTGCCGCGGAGCGGGGCGGCCCGGCGGGGGGGGCGGAGGGCGGAGCGCGGGGCCCGCGCCGCCGGGAATGCCCGGGGCGGCGGAGGGGGCCCTGCTGCCGCAGCCCTTCCCCGGGCCGCCCTCCCCGCGGGGGAGCGCCGAGCCGAGGGGGGCGCTGCTGCCGCCGCCTCGGCGGCCCTGCGCAGCCGCCGCCTCCCGCGGGAGGAAGCGGATCGCCCCGGCAGAGGCTCCGCAGGCCCGGGAGGCCGCCCCCAGGCCCTGCCCGCCGCTGGTCGTCTGGGGGGAGTCCCCCCGAGCCGTTTCGGGAGGGCAGCGTGGGAAGGGGCGTTTGCTCGCTTCATGTTTTCCGGCTCCTGGCGGTGTTTCCTCTTGGGTTCGCGGGTGATTTAGCTCGTCTCTGAGGTGGCAGGCATCCCCCCGCTCCCACCGCCCCGGCTGACAATTCAGTAACTGAAGTTAAGGGAAGCCATGTGGCTTTTTATGATCGATTTCTAACTCAGTAGCTACAAAAACATCCTTTCCATGTTTATTCTTGTGGTATTTTCTTTCCTTTGTCTCCTGCATTCGCGGTCCCTGTACCATCCTTTTTGTCTTCCTTGCGGTCGCTCTGCCAGCGCCAACTGCACTTCCTTCCCGTGCTTGGAATCTTTTTCCTGTCAAAGTGATCGGGTTTGCATTCCCTCGCTTCTCAGCCCTTTCCATCCCTGGATGTCTTAGGCTTTGTGTCCTACTAAACAAGACCTAAAAGCTAAAAACTAGTGAGCCAGTTACTCTGCGCTATCTGTTGTTTTCATATTTCCACCACGCAAAGTATAACAAGAATCTTAAGTGATTTTAGTGACACGGGTTTGAACTTCAACTACCACGTCACAGGTACGCTTAGGGCAGAATTTGGCAAATTGGTTTTTTTCGCTTTTGCACACCCGCTGACCCTCACTGCCTGCCTGCTCACTCTCTCTTACTTTGTTGGCTAAAGTTCAGTGTCACGACCACAGGACCTTTTCCCGAAATGCGTCTGCCGTTGTGGTGCAGACTGGGGTTACTGACTGACTATGCCCTCAGGCCATGTCATGGGCTCCTTAAGAGGAACGAACTCACAGGTCTTGGGAGTCTTTGCTTTGCCACACTCCTGTGTGTGCTGAGGGAGGCCAAAGCTCCATCGCTCCGCAGGCGGGTCTGTGCTATGCTGCGTCTAGCTGGAGACCAGAGTGTATGTTAATTTGCAGCAGCAGCAAGCTCCTGATCTTGAGGAACATCATGTGCTGCTTATTCTAGCCAGTCCTTCTTCACGGCAGGGCCAAGTGGGAGCTGCCTTTGCAGGAGCAGTGCCAGCTGAAAATTCCCCTGCTTCCAGCTCTGTTGCACCCTTCCAGCAGCACAAGCAGACCAGAACACAGACGCGTATGTTTCCCAGTAAACAGAAGTCACTTGCTGTTGCCTAAAAAAGGAGTGCAAGCACGAAACCGCTTCTGACATGCACACAAATTCACTTTGCTGATGCTGATGTAGACTTTTGGTGAAATCAGTTTAGGATAAGAAGCAGTAAATATGACTCAGAAACAAACTTGCTGTTTATAGAGACAAAACATGATTACTGAGGTCTTTTTGAAATGTTTTCAAGACGTAGGATAGCTACCTTACCTTTGCAAAACTTGTGGGATTTTTAATAACACAGAGAAAGCAGACATTCAAGCTTTGAGCTTCCTGGTAATGCAAAGATATCCCTTACAGATCTTCTTTAAAGCTCAGGACCTACCAGTTTTTGCTAGACCTACCAGTTCTCCTGATCTTTGAATGCTAACAAGATGATGTGTGTTTTGTTTTCCCTTATTCAATTTGAAGGCTATTTTCGGTAAGTAATACCATTATAAATGATTGTGTGCAAGTTTGTCATTACACACATGATTTGTAAAACAAGTTCTTGAGACAGCGCAGCAATGAGTGCATTTATTGCAGCACGTCCAAGTAAATTATGTTCCATAAATGAAGGGGAGAAGGTGGGTTGGAAGTTTATGAAGCCGTGTTTTTGTTTTCAAGTATTAAAAATATTAGTAAAATATGCTTGGTTTACTTTATACATATTCATGTCTGCCATTGATACTTCTGTTATGACAGGAAAAGTAATTATGAGGAACAAAAGAAGAAACTTAAAAAATGAGCAGTTAGGATGAGTCACCCAAGAAATAAGGGGTCAACACTGATTGCAGTGCAATGAGAATATTTGAAGGTTTTCCACTCGTAATGGGGAGAATAATGAGTTGTTAAGAGGGAAGAGTCTGTAACAGTGTAACACTTGATATCCATTTGGCCTTTGTATCTACCACTACCTGGTGCCCTCAGAGAAAGATTTGCACATCTGGGCAAAAGACAGTACAGAAGCAAGACAGAGTGACAGACATAAGTTTGAAACGTAGACACTGATTTTGATTAATTTAACCCATGAGTCTGGTTTTATAACTATAGCTATTGATTTGCTTTATTATTTAGTGGAATATGTAGCAATCAATCATATTTCCATCTAGCTGACCATGATTATTAATATTTTAAACTAGTTTTAAGATGGATTGGCTGGTGAGTGCAATAGGTCTGCTCTGTAAGCCAGTGAGAACGGCATATGCCCAGGTTACACGGAATGAATTATTGCCACTGGACGATCTGACGAACTCTACATCAGCCATTAGAATGTAAGTCCAGCAATAGGAATACAGTGCTGTCAGGGGACCAAGATTTCTTGCTTTGAATATGAATACACTGGCTTTGCCTCTGCATTTATTGAACAGAAGGACATAGTTATTTTGTGACAGTGAAAGTGTAGGAGTTACATCAGTGAAGTTCATATAATGGTAGAGGGAAGCCTTACAGAAACGTATGTATTTTTGACACAGTGTATGTGGAAAGCAGTTACTTTCCTGCCAAGAGCCAAGTTGAGGATTCTGTGTTGCAGCAGCAGGAGTCAGCGACCTCGCAACCAGCCAGCAGTGTGGGAAAGCATTGGGCTGAACTATAAGGGATGTGTTCATTTGCAGGGGAAGGACCGAAAGTCTTGGCAGGTAATTAAAAGGGGAAATGATTTTCAAATACAATATTTTGTTTTGAAATGCAATTGTCTGTTTCTATTGGATGCCAAAAATTTCTGAAGAATGCAATATCCTCTAACTAATTGTATCTGTGCTCTGAGAGAAGAAACAGAGCTATTGTTCTGCTCACAGCACGAGCTATTTATATGTTAGCCTGTGTAGCACTCCTTTCTGTAATGATCATCTTCCACCTACGCAAAACTCCAATCCATTTAAAATAATCAAATTAAGATAGTTTCTTGTTTTCTTATACCAAGCCAGTATTCATATAAAGTGTTTTCCAGGTCACTTGGATTTAGTACAACGTAATACTTGCAGGCCTCTAGACTAAAAAAAAAAATTCTCTAACGTCACTGGAAGACCAAACCCTTTCCTCTTTGAATGAATGGAAGCAGGCAGTAGCAACAAGGTGGTCATCCTTGCAAGAAACAAAAAGCTATATACTTCTGCTAACAAGAACTGTAGCCATTTCTAATGTCGAGTAACTGATAACTGGTCATTGACTTCGTTGCACTATATATTTCAGACAGAAACAGGGAAAGCTACTATTTGGTCTTTGTTCTGGCTAATATAAATGAAGTCTTTCCATTGACTTCAGCAAGAGTCAGGTTAATCCTTTTAGAAGGAAGTTAATAGCACGGAGAGAGACTCCTTCTGTACATTTCTGCCCTGGCTTGCAAACAAATGGCTAGACACTCCTTTATTTCTCTGCTACTGCTCTGAAAGGCAGGACATCCGGCTTTTCTAAAGCAAAGATATTAGGCCTACCCCAAGCCAGTACAATTATCATACTCAGATAGGAAATGGTGAGGTATTTTCTGTAGATTGTCTAAAAATGAGGTTTCTGCAGTAGAAGATAGGTCACTATGAACCTCTGGCCTAGTGAAATTTTTTTTTTTATATTTTGTTTCCATTTTGTGTTGGAGACTAAAACCAGTGAAAAGAATTTGAGTGAAACAATGAAGATCTGCAGGTAATGAAAGCTGGTCCCTTGTGTATGCACACCTCTGCTGCTTCTCCTTTTTGAGTACCATTCAGGGATACACTTCTCCCTTTATGAAACAGAAATCTGAAACGGGGAAGAGGCTCCTATTCTTCTCCTCTGTTTCTTTCATGCAGGTTCAGTGTGTTGGACAGAATAGCAAGCATCTCTTTCTCTTCTTCATTGCAAGTAAATTGCTTCATAGAAATTTGCAGTCATTACTCACTGAATTGATTAGAAATGCCATCAGCGAGTCTCAGAACATTTGTACTGTTGCCAATGCAAAGTACTTAGTGGATTTGAAAATAAGGCACAAAATACACCGAGACTCCTGCAGTTACAAGATTAGAGGTGTCAAACTTCTGATTTTTTCCTCATCATAATGGTTGCTCTCTCCAGAGTGTTTTAGGGCTTAAGTGAAATCACTTTCAGTCATGACAGCTGGTTACTTTCCTGTAATCCTGTTACATAAAAATGAAGTTTATTCTAGCAAAGACAGTATTTGTTCCAGCAAAGATGAAACCAGATCATTCTCAAATTTATGTTTTTAAGGCTGGACAGGAAGGTGTGGAGAGACATGGGAATAAAAGAAGTGGGACGGGAGCTAAAATCCGATGTAGAGAATCTGAAGACTATGAGAAAGGGCACATGAAAATAGAACCAGTATACGTAGTGGATATTGGAGACAAAATGAAGTACAGGAAATCTGGGGACAGAATGAAGTGGGTTGAGGGAAACATAGGCTACTGTAGGGAGGACTGAGTACTGCACACATTGTTCTGTGCGCTGCAAGTCAAGGGTATACGATGTATTGTTGATGCGCAGAGAATTCCTTATATATTCCAGAGATCCCTGTGCATGCTCATATCAACTACGTTTTGGAGTTTTTTGTGCACTGGCAGCTGGCTGTCAGGACTGCTTTCAAATTTATAATGGTAGCTTTTGAGATGTCAGTGGGAGATAGTCTGTACAAAACAAGCACTAAGGTAAGAGAAGGGGGACAGGAGGAGGGCTGGGATGGATGAAAGAGAATGCGAGAGAGAAGATGTGGAAAGAGAATGCGGGAAATTAGGAGGTAAGTCGATGTAGGGCTTTACCTGGCAGTCTAGGCCAGAGGCTTTTACTGTCATAATCTTAGCAACACTAACTATGCGGGGTAGATAGGAGGAATTAAGATGTTACTTTTTGATACATTAGTGCCCCAGCTAGTTGCCCTACCCTTCTGCTGAAAGTTGTTACACCCTGAGGGAGAGGAGAAGGGAACCGTACCCGTTTCCCTGTACAGTGTGGCAATTAGCTTTAACCACCAGTGAGGACACTGAGGCAGGTGAGTCAGATGCCTGTAGTTTCTTCTGCCGCACCTCCTCCCAGGACGGTACCCTCTGGCAGATGGGAGGGACAAAGCGCTGTGGTCTGTAATTTTTTTTTAAATCAGCACAGCCAGATCAGTCAGGCTTCTTTTAACTAATTTTTGCTGTCCTATGAATCCTCCTGGTTTAGGCAGCCATGTGTATATTCGTATGTTGGTGCTAGATTTGGAAGACTGCAGCCACATGAGAGAGAAAAAAGGGTGGCATAAAAAGAGAAGGGTATAGATGGCAGCTCCTACCTACCTGCTCATGGAAAGAAACGCTTCCTCTTAGGTGCCAGTGAGAAACTTTACATTTCTGCATGTGCATTTAAGGTTGAACTTTGATCCTGAGCTGGCTTTCTTATGAAGAACTGAAAAAAAAAGACAATTCCTTAAACTAATATGTAACATATGGAATATTTCTGACACTGAAAAAATCAACATGCATCTTCAAATGAGATTAATAATTTCTACAGATGTAAAGATAAAAAGAGGTCACTCATAAATTCCAATTGGTTTAATTGTGGAATTCCTCACTGATTTCTTTTTGTGTAGCTTCTTGTTATTTTCTTTGCCAAATCATTGATTGATCAACCAAACTGTTCTCTAAGTCAAGCACAGCATTTTTCAAGGTCTGTTTCAGCACAGTATAAAATAATTAGAGCTATAAACAAGAAAGAAGCAGGAATGCCACAAACCCCCACATATCTATTACTTGTCATCTGTAGAGTCTAGCTGTTACCACAGAAGCATGTTAAAATTAAATGCTGAGCTTTATTTAACATACTTATTTGTTCTCTCCTTCTTTGCCTTTACTGTTCTTATTTCAAAGCTCTTTTGTTCACTTCACAACATGGCATATTCATGGCCATGTAGATACTTATAATCCACAATAAATTGCTGTACAATTATACTTAGCTTTTAAAAACAAACAAATGTTCAGCTGGAGCTTTTGTAGCTACTACATAGGTGGCTGTTACAGTTACTTAAGTATTTTGCAGGGCAGATATTAATTTATATCAGTTTGTAGACCATACAGAATTTAGGATAAGTGTCTATTAGAAATTAAAAAGAAAAATAATAAAAAAGAGGACGGAAATATGTACTTGAAATTCAATATTAGCGTGATTTCATATCATTAGCATTCTCATGCAATATTTTGTTTTAAAAATTAATTTACCTTTTTTATAATACATCAAAATGGTTTGTTTTGCCCACCAATAAGCTCTCCATAGAAACAGTCGTATCTTAGTAACATGCCAAGAATAGAGTTCAGGGAATACACTGCATCCGTGTATACTACCCTTAAAGAGACATTTGTAGTTGTTAAAGGGAATATGAGAGTAGTCCTTCTGCAGTTGTAGTGGGCATAACACTGCAACACAACATGTCTTGGTGCTTCCTAGATTGATCTCCTTGCACGTGAGATACAGGTCACTTCCACCTGCAGTATTCCTTGGCCTTCGTAGGAACATATCAGCAAAGATGTCAGACTGCTGTCCATTACAGCTGGGGTTTTATTTTTTGGTTTTGTTTTAATTGGATACTAGCCCATGAACTACACAAACACTTTTTGCTTTTGGCCATTGTCAACTGAATTCAAAACTGTTTTGGCTACTGCCCCTGATTTTTTTTCCTGGTCTTTCTACATAGAAAAATCTTGAAAACCTTATTGCTGGTGTCACCTCATGTGAATCTGTAGTTGCTCTGCTGTGCACTCCTTTTCCACCATGTCAGAGTCCAGCTGGATGACTCCAGACGACCCTAGCTTTACCAGCAATCTTACTGTTTTTCCTTTTTGCTCTCCCATGGTCGCTGTAGGGCACCTGTTTGTCTGCCGGCACCTAACTTTGTTCTTTCTGTTCCTTCCATGTGCAGCGCTCTCCCTGAAGTGATCCATGGGAAGGATTCCGATGACATTTTTCTTTGCAGCACTGTGTCGATATTTACACTGAGCTGATTATTAGCAAGTTAAGCATATGACTTCTCTGTAAAACCTACTTTGTTTAACTAGCACTTCAGGGGAAAAGAAGCAGGAAGTAAAGAATGGTGCAGGGGCTCTGTGTACCTCACGTGTTTGGCCTGGGCCTCAGCCCCAGATTGGGTGGGGGCCGTGCTATTATTTTGTCCAGTTAGAAAGGGATGAGGCATGCTTTTCAGCTGATTCTTAAGCTGCTTTTTAGTTATTAATTGCTGCATCCCAGCCGAGAGTCATGTCTGCCTTGGCTGGTATTCTTCTCTGATTCAAAATAACCCAGGCCATTTAACACTACTGTAGAGTAGAGGGTGTCCTAACCCTGGCGCTCCACAGAGGCTTTTAAGATGGCAAGCAACAGAACATCCTGTCCCGGGTTTTGATTAAGGGGAAGAGTGGTTATCAGCTTTGGTTTCAGGCCCAGACTAACTGAGGGAATGAAGACAGAGTCAAGATATTTCTTGTCTTAGCATGCAGTTATTAAAAGAACGTGTCTGGAGGCAAAGAAGAGGCCTAGGAACCAGGAGAAACCAGGCAGATTTAAAAAGAAACTCTCTTTCCCTCTGTGTGGGGAGAAGGAGGCAGAAAGAAAGCATCTGCTGAAACATGGTTTTAAAAATTCTGTACTTGTGTAGTTAATCAAGATTTGCAGCACTAGCAGGCAAGCTATTTCAGAATAAGAAAAGGGGACACTGGGAGGGGTATTTTTTTTGTGTTCCAGAGGAATGTTAGGGTACTACGAACTGCCAGTGATGTTTTAGGAGGCTGAGCAAGGATGAAAGAAGAGGAGGCGGCGGTGTGAAAAAAAGCAGCAGAGTTTTAGAAGCCATGGGGGCCTTCTACACCCCTCTCTCACAACCTATGTATGCCCACCCCACCCTAGAGACACTCTTCCTTCAGATCCTTCTGGCTAGGACATCTCCATGCTCAGGTCTGATGCAGTTGCCAGTCCTCACTCTACAGCCTGCATCATTTTTCAACAGCAACAGTTGGCTTCCTTTACCTTCCATGCGGATGGTAATGGGGCAGATCAGGGACCTTTTCCTGCTAGTGAGAATGGATGTGGAAAATGGAAGACAGAGCAATGACAGGAGAACAGGAAGGCCTGCAGTGATATTGAAAGGTGGCCTATATGGAGGGAAGGGATTCAGCCGAAAGCAGCTGATCTCCTCTCCTAGGCCCTAGCGGAACTGGCAGACTGCTGCCCTCAGCAGCTGTCAAAGGCTGGGTCTACATTAGCAATTTGTTTCAAAGCAATAGTGCAGTTTGGAGGAAAATCCTGTCATTGTCTCCACTTACCATGTGGTGTTTCAGTTCTCAGAGTGGTTTTGGTGCATACAAACTAAATTCTTTAAGGAGGAAATGAAAACAGAAGCTCTGCTTCAGATCTGCTCCACATGCACACTAGTGCTAATGGGGACAGTAGGTTCCAAAATAGCATGTGAGCTGCTGCATCGTCACAAGGTCCTCTAGCACATACCTAACACTTCTCCTCAGAAAGCTTTGACACACATGTGTAGCGGAGGTGTTTGGCTCCGGGGACCAGGCTAAATATAATCCAGAATAAACCCCCAAAACACATATGGAAAAATGAGGTGCCTCAGTATCAACTGTTTTGTTCTACTGATCCACTCCTAATGTGCTGAATTACTTTCTCATGAGAATACTGCCTACTTTGCCTGTACCTTGAGCTGGCTTTGGAATATGACAAATCTAACATAAATAGGTACCTAGAAGTTTTCTTGTAACTGATAGGGGGGATGCGCACCCAGTTTAATTATATATGTTAGCTTCTAAGACGGCTCTCTAATCACTATTAATGTTGCTCATCTTAACTTGAATGGAAAAGATACAGCAAAACCTGCCAGCAATCACAGTAGTAGGTATGCTGGAACCATAGCTGAGGATACAGGGAGAGCTGTAGAATTGTATCCCAGGATGGGTAAAGGCACATAGGGTGAAAACTGCACTCAGCAAGATGCCTACCCACCAAGGAAAAAAAAAAAAAAAAGACAGGCATAGCTGGGTGAATAACTGTGACGACATCCTTCTCTCCTAAACGGAAGCTACTACGTGCCTGCTACAAGAGTAGAAGAAACCAAACAATGTTTAAGCCAGAATGATGAATAGATGTAGCAGTCAATACTTACTAATATAATTACAAAATGATACAAATTCTTAACTGTTGTATTGTCTTCTTTTTTCACTTTTCCTATGATTTCCATTTATTTACGAGCTTCTTTATCTGCACAGCTCAGTGACAGCACTGATCTAAGCTTCTGCAAGTAGTCTGTGCTCTGTGCTGCTATTGTCACTTACAGTCAAGGTTCAGTTATAGCTGCTCCTAGGAGCCATAACTTGCCCCCATCCATCAAATATCCTACTGTGAATTGAAAACATGTTCTAACAAAATGTTATGAAAGGGCATGCAAGATTACAAAGACATTTTTTTGTATGGAAAATTCTCATGTTCTTTAGGAAGCTGTAATTTGTACAGTTTAATCTTTCTTTCTTACCATGTCAGATAAACCTAGACATTCTGCTCTCAGATGATAGCACGTTTGGAGATCTGAGAGAAACAGGGACCTGCTGGAACATATTGCAGAAGCCTAAAGCACTTAGCAACAGAGAGAGTGTGGGATGCAGCAACATAAGCCGGAATGTGGAAACAAGTGACATTGAGGCGGCTGTTTGGGAAAGAAGAGCTTTTACTTTGTTTATAATTTCAGTAATTCTAAAGAACTTTACAGTGTGGGAGGTCAGTGTGGTCTCTGACTCTGTATATATTCTTCTCTGTGTGACTGTTTTTCAAACTCCTATGATAATTATTACCCAAGAGTGCTGGATGTGTTAATTTCCTTTTGTATTTCCTGTTTCTTTCAAATGCCAGAGAAGTAAAATTAAGATATTTGTTTTGCTTCAATTTATCCTGTTAAAACATACTCATGTGACATGCATTATGAAGAGATGCATATCAGGAAATAGCCTGATTCTCCACATACTAATGTAACTCTCTTTCTGCATACAGTGAAGCAGCATTCTTATTTTGTAATAGGTCCAGTCTTTAAAATCATAATGTGTTCTGGAGTGATACAAGCGTTTACCATGATGATTTTTAGTGCTTCGCACTAGAGCATCCTGGTAGTGTACGCTAATGATGGATGTCAAATAACTAGTAAAGAGAAGATGGCTGAGGTGCTGACCAGGATAATAGAGATGAGATAAATTAAAAACATCTTCGACAACAGAGTGAGTTTCAGAGGGGGATTCGGGAATCAGTGTGTTTCTAAGCTCGGCAGGTCCCACTGAGGTAGAAATGATCTGGAGAACTGGAATTTTACTCAGCAATTGCTGGAAACTCTTTTACTGAATGCATATGCTTCTGCAAATGCAAAAATCTCCCTTCCTCTGAACAGTTATTGTGCACTTTAAATGGAGGGGCTGCACAGCTCTAGGGTTGAATCAAAGGCCATAGGCTATATAGGATGCTTAAGGAATTTGGAAAACTTATCATAAATGTTACATTTTGTATTTAATGAAGGTTGAACTAGCCATTAGCTTGTATTTTCTTTTTCCTCTCTGTAAATCTCTCTTGTGGTTTGCATTATTCAGTAATCTAATTGTCTCCACTTTTCAGGTATTCTCTATTGAAAATAATAGTCAAAGGAAATGATAGAGATGTACTAAATCATGATAATAATATAGGTGCTACAGAAATGCATAGAACAGAAAAAAAAGATGAATAAATTCATATATAATAATGATGCCTGAGAAACTATTAGTATTGAAATCTAACAAATCTGTCTACTCACTGAATAGTACAGTGTAGAATAGTTTCAGGCTACTGTTGATATTCTTTAACTCCACATGTGACCTGTCATTGAGTAACCGGCTTTTTAAAGGGAACTGGATTTAGCCTGACTAGTGATCAACTGTTTACTTCCAAAATGCTGCAGTAATTTCAGTTATTAAAATGCAGTAATCACCTTACACTAAATGGCAAAATTAAAAAAGAAAGAAGAAGTAAAATAAAATGAAATCAAATGAAATTAAAAAAGGACACAAAATGAAGTCACCAGACCAAAGCTGGGTAACAAACGTGTTACCAAGAAAATTAATAAAGCACAGAGACATCCCTAGACTGTAAGAGAAGTGTAGTGTAGACAAGGCATTATCAAATCATTCAGGCTACAACAGGGTGAACCTGAAAAGTGATCCCATGACACTTATGAACAGCAATCTCTTCAAGCCTTCCAAGACACACTGGGACCTCTTACAGCTCACTAATGAAGAGAAGATCATCTTGGCCTGAATCTCCCTAGCTCCCTTTGCTTAGGAACAATCCTGAAGAAACGCTCCACCATTTAAAACCTCAGGGCAAAACACTTTCCTTGAGGAAGTTTCCCACAGGTCCCTGTCTGCAAACTTCTTGGGGACTAAGCGCCAGACTGTCTCTCTGCATTTTAATGTCTCTCTTCCATATTAATAGCTACAGAGCCCCAGAGAGGAAGTATCACCTGTTGAAGAGGTTTAAAGACCTGAAATTCCAGCACCATTGCTAAAATATATGCCTTGGCCTACTCCCACTTCATGTTTTTCCTTTCTTCTTACTTTCTTCTTCTATTGCTCTCAGCTATTGCCTTTCTCTTCCCCTAAGGAACACCATTATCTCAGATCTCTGCTGTACCCAGCATACATAATTGCCACCATCAACCCTGAATTCTCTGACTCAGAAAATGTAAGTCACAGGCTTGGGGGAGCTCCACCCGCGCTGTGGAGATCTGCCCGACCCCCTCACCTTCCCCTTCAGCACTCCCACTCTCTGCCTTCTACTCCAACTGCTTCTCCGAAAAACATCTTAGATAATGGAAATTGTAGGAGCAGTAACATTAGCCCACACCTTTGTTTCTGCTGAAAATCTTCATTTTTATTTTTAAACGATGCAAAAGCTTTTCCAAAGACAAAAAAAGAAACACTTCAGGATGCTACTGATACCATATTCTTCACAATAACAAATTAAGGCCCTTTTCCCTAGAAAATGAGTCTGGAACCCCCCTCTTAATGTGTGAAGGAAGGCAGCCAGCATCACTATCATGCAGGGAGCTAGAGCTAGATGCTAGTCAGGGTTGCTGTTATCAAAGGGAAGTTTGCCTGATTTTAGATCTGAGAAACTGAGGCCTAGGGTGTGCCACAGCTAACTTAATCTTGTTCTTTGCCCAAAAACACAAACCGCAACAAACATATATATGATAGTGAACGTATCTCTTTTAGGAAGAATTCTGGAGAAGGTATTATTTTTCCTTTTTCATTTATTTCCCTCTTCTGTCCAGACCATCTCTCACTATTCTCCTGAGCAGCCCCTGGGGCTGTACTTGAGAGACCTACTTCCATCAGTAGGATTGATTTCTTTTCTGTTAAGAGAAGACTCCCCTCCTGAGACCCTACTCTTTAGCACTTAGGATGCTGCAGCCCATTTTCCTTGCTTTTCCTCTGCTGTTCCTTGTGACTTCTCCCCTTCACCCCTTGTTCTGCCTTTGCCTCCTTGCCCAGTGCTTACTGTGGATTCCCATATTCTCTCTGGGCTCCCTCCTCTTCTCCCCCCAAAACAGAATACAACTCGCATGCTGTTTTCCGTCCTGTACAACTACAACAGAAGTCATACTATCACCTGCTACAGTTCCTTCTCCCCGTATGACAGATGCTGCATCTTATAGCCCTTGAGCTTTCCAAGGCAAATCACAGTCTCTTACTGCATCCCACTAACAACAGTCTCTCCAATCTTGTCATCTCCATATTTTTATGTTCCCAGATCCTTCACTCTGTGCACCTGTGGTACTATGAATACTGGCCATTAAATGTGCACCCACACTATGCAAAGTAGCACCACATCAGAAATATACAACACGATCCCAGATACACTAACTTCAGAGACAGACTGTTCTGGTACGTCCTTCTGCTGTAATTACATTGTTTTGGTATTTCCACACAGCACAGCACTATGCCAAGTGGCTAAGCCTGTTTAGAGCTGGCTCAGATGCTGCATCTGACGTCAGATCAGGACTGGCAACAGTCATCTGACCCCTGACTGAAATTGGGATTTGGCATTACGGCACTGGTCAACTGATTTCCTTTTCTTCTTACGCTTCCCTGTAAAACACACCAATTTTCACTCCCGCTAAACTATCATCAGGCCCTTGTGAACTATAGATCATGGTAGGTACTGAAAAGTCACAGAAGAGAAGCACGTTCTTTGGGGTGCACATGTTGCTGAGTGAGGGCTGGGTGGGTAGTGCTGGGATATCTGAAAGAACAGCAGGAGCAGTATCATAGTAGGATAGACGTTATTCTCAGACATGCTTCTTAGTATGTGTTTTAAGGAAATTATTATGGTTCTCTGGAGGAACCATACATATCTGCAGCACGGATAAGGGCAGGCTCTCTATTCTCTCACTCCCTGCAGATGATTGTAGTAAAACAGTGTGAACAGAGCCATCACACTGAATCTCCCAGTCCGTGACTGATCTGCTGCCTACCAACTGAGCTGCACAGAGGAGCGGCCTCTGGGTTAGGGATGGTGTTTACATGTAGATGGCCTATGGAGAGTAGGCTGGAAAAAATGGAGGCTCAAGCAAAGTACGTGATGCAGTAAGTTTGTTATTTTAAGGAAATAAACCAAAGATCTAAAGAAGAGGATGTTGTAGTTCCAGAGCTGGAGAACACTTTTTGTAGTATTGCTTAATGATGTGGTCCTTTTTTCTTAACTAAATCATGGGACAAACTACAAACCAGGAGCATAGGCCCTCTTTGTAAACTTTAACCTTGAAACAGATATGATACCATATGCAATGCGCTGGCATGTTTTGTTAGGTATTTATAATCACTGTAGTTTTGTCATCTATATTAATGGCACAGAGGGGACACTGAAAGTCTTCTCTTTAGCTCTTTGAGACAGACAGAAGATGTAGTTCTGTAACAAGTAAGAAACCATGTTTAACTTGTGGCATGAAGTTTGTAAGCAATTTCTCTCTCCTCTCTCTGCAAAGAAAAGTGTAGGTAGCAGCGGTATCTTTGAAGGCTTTTTTATTCAAGTATAGATATTTTAAAAAGCACCTCTCCAGAAATGGCATAATTGTTCTTCATATTGCTTCAAAAATTTTTGTTTCCTAATTAGCAAAGTAGGCTATGGCTATATTAACAAGGAAAGCAGTGCAATCAGAGCAGATCTGTACTGTGAAACAATTAGCCCCAGGGACCAAATGTTCACATAATGCACTTTTTGGGGGTTTTTCTTTGAACTTGTTCTAGTCTGTTCCTACAGACTGAATCTCCAGTACCAGCTGGAGTATGTCAGGTGTGCTTGTGGAGTGCACAGTTCAACTTAGTTCCATTCAGAAGGAGTTCAGCCCATGCACTCAAGATCACTCCGTAACACGAAACAAGTGCAGGAGCTGGGGATGCTTCAAAAGTACGCTCTTGATCTGAACCAAATTGCTAATGTAGATGCACCCATAATCTCAGATCTACAAATTAGCTTGGGTTTCTTTATTCATGTCTGATACCTAGTGATTATGTTTCTGATGACTAAATTATATTTAAGTTACCTTTATGCTAACTCAGATGGATGTATAGTGCTTTATTTCAGTGAAGTTGTGTCTATCATCTTCCCTAAGGAGTCATTCTGCCAGTCTTATAAGGGGATTATAGAGGTACAACATAACAAAATTTGCTCCTTTAAGGATAATTTATTAAGCAACTCTATTGCTAATGATACAGAAGGAGGAATAAAATCTAGCTCACTTACTTTGGTTCTACAAAGGTAAATACCACGCTTTTGTCTCTAAATGTAATAGATACGCCAGAGTCTACAAAGTAGATCCATTGAGTAAAAAATAGCCATTTTAATATATCCATACCTAATAGATGAAGAGCCATATGCCCACTTGAAAGCATTTTAGCAAAATTTTCACAGCTTGCTACCAAAGTTTCATCTGCATTCATGTGGCCAAGGTCTACAGGCTCTTTATTATTACATCAATTAAACATGGTAAAGTGCTGATAGCATTTTCTATTTTTCCTAAAGTGCCATCATGTAGAGAAAAGACAATAGTTCGATCTTTCTAATTTGAAATTCTGAGGGAGAAAAAGGTAAAGATTACAGTTTTATTTAGGGCATCTCTTGAATGAAAATAAAAACCGTAAAGAATTGACTGATAGTATGCCTACCAGAAATGTGTGTAGTTGTATATATAATGTATATAATTGTCTTTTGTTTTCTATAAAATGGCAATACAAATTGCTATGCTAAAGGAATGGATGGTGCTATTGATATATTTGTAAGGGGCTAATTGCATGGGTTCAGAGTAATCTTTGGAGAACGGGAAGTAAAAGTGTCTTGTTCATTAGAAAAGTTGTCAGCTTGGCAGTTTAAGACTCTAACAGAATGATAAAACTGCAAGAATTAGGACCTATTGCCTTTTTTTCTCTAAAAACCTATAATAGGGATAGTGAAAACAGACCTGAAAAATGTCATGTCTAAGATCTCAAATTAATAAGATAACTGAAGGATTCTTTACCCACATAACTTCCCAAAAATTACATCACTGTTTCTTAAATGGGGGTTCCCAACAGACTATATATATTATAGATTATTGGCAGATATTGTTTTATTCATTATTTTCTTTGTTACACTTTGATGCTAGATGAAAGTGTATGTTAAGGCACACAAGCTAAACTTTATTGAATTACAGATAACCAAGACCTTTATTCTGTTATTGTTTTGGTATTTTATATAGGTATGTATTTTCTGCTTCCCTTTCTCTGCATTCCTTTTTGTTCATCTCAAAAGAGAGAGCTCTCAGCCTAAAGATCCACATGAGTCCAGCTCAGTCCTGGAATACTACTTCACCTGAGTTCTCTCTGTATCAGAGAGAAGTTCAGATGTACAGCTAATGAACTTCACTTAGTCTGCCTATTAAGAGAGGTATGTTTACAGTTTTGTGGAGGGTCCTTCAGTTGGAGGAAGAAGGATTGATAAAACAGTGTTTCCAAGTTACTCTATTGACATTTAATATCATTTTAATAAAGTATTCTAAAATTCCAAAGTATTTCTAAAGTAGACTAAATGTTGTTAAATATAAGCTCCAGCCAAAACTTCTAGTAAAAAGACAACCTGAAAAAAATCAAACCAGAAAAAAATCCTAGGCATTAAATAAATAGAAATAATAATAAAAATGCCTAGGAAACACGGGTGGCTCTGAAAAAGAAGAGAGAGAGATAAAAGTACCAGCTATTTCAAATTTATTGCAGTCAAAACTAGAAGTCACTTGCCACACTGATTATGAGATGCAGAACCAAACACCAGGAAGAGTAATTTTTTTTTTTTATTTAATAAAGGTGCTCCGCTCCCTTTAAGCATTTGCATACTACTATTGCTTTTGAAACTAGTACTGAAAATAATAGTCTGCCCCTTAAAGTGTTAAGGGAAAAAAGACTAAAGGAAGGCTTACGTCAACAATATTAGCTCTAACAGATCTACTTCTGCTCTCCAGCTTAATTTCCGCGGGCTTACGTATCAGTGGCAATCAGTGGTTTACCACCAAAAGAAATGAGAATCCCTGCGGGAAACACCTGCACTTCTACCCATTCTTGTTAGCAGCTGGTTGCAAGTCTAGGATTTTAATCTTCCTTCTAGCAACTACTTACTCTTCTTTAGTGTAAGTATCCATTATACTTCTTGACGTTGTAGATTTTCCTACAGCCCTACTAGGGATTTAATGATTCAGTATCTGCATTTCTATAGATATACTGATAAACATATAATCCTGTTTCTGTACAGTTTTTATTTAATAAAATATAATCAGGCAACAGCACCAATTGCTCTAAAAAGAAATTATTCTATTTTTTGCTTAAACTGAAATAAAGCCAACGTGCTCGTGTTCTGCTATTCTAGAAACTAGACAAATAACCTTCCCACATGTATGTAGAATGCAAAACAATTACTTGTTCTTAAACATTAATTTTCTAAAATTCTGAAGTCCTGAGATAAAAGCTCACAATGACATACATTATTACATATATCATTATTAGAAATAATACATACCAAGATAATATAATAATATATACCAAAAGCTCAGAATGGTATATATTATTAGAAAGAATAACCTAGAAAATATAATTACATAGAAAAATAAAGAAGTATTGTTGAAAAATATGATATATCCAAATAGCTACGGGAAGACAAAGATATATTTTCTACTGCCTTGAATAAGCAAGGCTTAAAAAGCAACAAATAACTACTTTTCCACATTGCATAGTTTTCTACTTCTGACTTCCAGGCTGCTAAATCTCCTAGTCCAAGGTCAGGCCATTGCCCAGAACAATTTCTGTCAGCTGCTTGAACAAATCTCAATCAGCAGATACTTTGACACTGGAGTGAAATATTCTGGCAAGTGAATGAGAAACTAATAAGAATGGAAAATGGAAACAATGATGCCAAAAAGTTTCAAAATTCATACTGTAATGCAATAAGAAATGGTTTCAGCAAAAATGCATTGATCTAAAAATATTGGAGGTCATCACCAGGTTATTTTAGGTCTCTCTTTGTTTGTTGCCAATGGTTAATTCCTAGAAGAGTCTATTTTGATCCTGTGAGTACTCCTGGACCACATGCACAACAGAGAAAGTGTCATGATAAGACTGCATTTGGCCACTCAGGAGTTATATATACAAACAATAGTGTTATTTCCCTAAGATGATTTCTATCTACAGCATTTGCAGCAGCTCAGAATTATCACAGTAAGTGTGCATCAGGAGACTATGAATAAAAATGCACTGTCATATTTGGCTTCAAGAGAGATTTGGAAAGGTCTTCAGAACTAATTTATTTCTTGGAGTAGGCTATACTTCCTCTCATTTAAAGTTTGTCTTGAGAATCTTTATGAAATGAAGAAAATGCATGATGCTTTTAAACAAAACATGTCACTACTTTTTTTCCAAAATCCAATCTTAACTACTAGATGCCTAGCAATCCACTTAAGGTGAATGCAGCTAAAACAGAATTAATATCCCTGCTCCATCTCTGCTACTTCTTTTCTCATGTTCCATAGAAAATATAACCAATTTGCCTGTCTCTCTGCTCAATACATTGGATGTTGTCTTTAGCTTGGCCCCTCTCCAGGTTTTTATACATACAGCTAAGTGTTCTGCATTTTTCCTGTATTTCTAAGGTGCAGCTTTCACACACATCACTAAAAATCTTGTTCAGACTTTCACCTTTTCATGATTGGAAAGGATTTACAGGCCTTTTGTGCAGGAGTTCTTCACTATCACTCTAGCCTAGCCTTAGGCATAGCTTCTTCATTAGAAGAACCCCTACAGCTTCCTGAGATTTGAGACAGGATCTTTGAGTGAGACAAGAAGTTTACCTCCATGGTCTGTCTAGTGAACCAAAATTAGTATCTCCTCAGAAGAAATATTTGCAGGTCCCTGGAAGTCTTTCCAAAATAAACTATATCAATTGATGTCTACTTGAGTAGAATGTACTTGTAAAACTGGAATAAAGCATACCTTAATCAAATAAAGAAAATAACAGGAACTTTAGGCAAACTATCTCATTGAAGCAATAGTTCCATCTTTTGGAAAGTCACTAATGGACTTGGATGTGTCCAACTGTTACCTTAGGTATGTAAGCCCATAAAGCAGATCTCAGAATCTGTTGTGTTTCAACTTAAACCTCTTACAAACTCAGGCAGCTATATTAAAAAACTGCTGCATCTCCCTCCCCAAAGACCGGTTAACCCACTCAATGCATAACAATACCGCCTGAGTGGGTGAGTCAAATCTCACAGATTGTTCACACAAATGTTACACATTCCTACACTTTCTTTGGGGGAAAAAAAAAATCAACTGAACAAGATCACTTCTCCCATGTAACACATTTTCTGCAAATCAACTGAAATTCATCTATATGCCTAAAAGTATTTCCCTAATGATAAAAAGAAACTGAGAAAACCTTTTTGTAAGCATTCACACTCACATTAAAAAAAAATTACTTCTATATTATATCCTTGAAAGCTTACACTTCCTCTTGAGAATTTGGCACTGAAACCTTTCATATGATACAACCAAAACACAGTGACAACTGTCACCCCAAACTCGAACGCAGCTCTATAAGAACCTGGCAGTTGCACAGTTCTCAGTCATTGCAGTGCTTTCTCGTGTTGATCACTCTTTTCCCTTCCTCTTACTACGCTGACACACTAGATCAGAAAAGAAGCCAAGAACCGTTTTCAAGTAAAAACTTAGCATATTCCTTCTCCTAGTATTCAGTTGCATTAAAACTGTCCCAGATCTGCTTTCGGTGTATCTTAAAAGACCATCAGTTGCTTGTCAAAAGATTCACAAGGTTCAGCTACCTTGTTAATGTATGTTCCAGAGTTCAGAGACCATTCTGTTGTTTGACAAATTTTGTATACTGCTCAGTGACAGGAATAGCGCTGGAATACTTCACAAATATGCATCATCATCTCAGTAAAGGACTCGATCTGCTGCTTTGTTTGAAAGCAGTGCAATCCTTCCTCTTTAGATGCCTCCGACTCTGTAGGTGCTGGTTTTTTATAACATTGCTATCTGTATTGTGTCCTAAATAAGCCATTTCCACCATCTTTTCACATTTCCCTAACTTTGAAGTCAGGCATGTACCTTCCTCATTCAGGACATGTTTCTTCATGGTACAGCAAAAAATAAAAATGCTATGAAAACATGACAGTGTCTCTCTCATCTCCTTACTAACTTTTCCATTGAAAGGCAGCAGGTAGACCTTAGATAAGGGTAGGAAACCACAAATTCTGTTTGAAATGTAAAGGCAGATTTAAGTAAGGCATCTGAGTCTAAAGACACTCACTATTAGTAAGCCACAAGCAGCTCTACCAAACAGCTCTAAAACACAAAGGGCAGAAGGATGGGAAGGAAATGATGACAGTATAATTCCTCATAGCTGCCCATAAAAGCCCTGTATTCCCACATCTATCTCGTCAGTTGTAGGTATAGACAAGTGCCACAGATTTTGACAGCAATAAACTTGCACATCTGCTGCACCTCTCTGCTTCCCGTTCAGTTAGTTATTTCAAAGGTACATTGATTCCAGCAAGTGGTTTGCTTAGTAAGCTTAGTACAAGTTCTTCCTTTTTCTCCTCCCATTGGACAACTTTCATCACATTTATAAAGTATACTCCTGGCATTCGGCGACTTAGTTCACCTCTTCCAGCTATCTGTTGGGTTTCTAAGGACCTTTATCAGGCAGCTTAGAGCTATTCTTTTGCATCATATCTGATTCCCCTATACCATGTGAATAGCAAATGCTGTACTGTCATATAAGACATTTTGTTTCTATCGGTCCTTGACCATGTCTTCCTTGCCTAACTCCCAAACTGAATTTCTCCATAGGAATCAGCACATACCTGCCACCACTTCTTTCTCTAGAATGACTTCTGGTTTTTTAAATCCAACAATGCACTGCCACTCAAAGCGGAGAACCCGATTCTCACTGGCACTTAGGACTAGGCAGGCATACCGCAAGTAGAGTAAATGCAGATCCCAGTTCTGAATATGGTAGTCTATAAATACGTTAAACATTATTTTAAAGTCCCATGTCTTCATTAGCCTATCAGCCTGAAAATGCTAAGCAATGGCCCAGCACCACCTCAACTCGGACTTTTTTTTCTAAAAGCATCAAGGAAGAGATGACGTAAATTTAGCTCTTTCATCTCTGGGGACTGTCAAGTTACCCTGCAGAAGCCTGGCAATACAACATCCATGACTGCCTCTTTTCTCTGAATATCAAGCAGAAAAATCTATAGGCACCAAAATTCAGGTGTACATTTGCTACGAGCATCCTAGGAAGGGATCTGAACATGCATCTCAGAATTACTCACAGGAAACAAGCTTTGATTGAAGGATGAAATAGGGCTTAGCAGATGTTACCTCAGTCCCTGTACCCTGATACCACTGGACACTCTTCCTGCCCAACTCCGCTGTGATCATACGGTGTTTCCCCCCTTTGTTTGCTCTTAGTAACTCCACTGCTGTTCACACAAGTGGAACTGACACATGAGAAGTAAGCAGGCAGCTTCATAAGTTAGCAGCAAAGTTTTTCCCCTTTCTGACTCAGGCGTACTCTTGGCCCTATAGCCATGAGCGCAGACACTTCCTATATGGGTTTTTACTAAGTTAACTCTTTGTGGGTCCTTCTGTTTCTGAGGCAGCTTCCTCATATCTGACCTGGCAATATTAAATCACAGGTTGCTATGAGCGCTCTGCTTGGGCCAATGTATTTACCTAAATTCCATTTCTTGGGATCCTGTCTGTGCCAACTCTCCTATGAGACCATCATCTCACCTAGTTTCTCCCTAATTTTACCGTAATTCAGATTACTATCTAAATGTTCACCTACCAATAATGAATAAAACATTAGTCTTCCAATCAACAAATCACAATTTTTTAGGTTGTAGGCACATAAGTGATTCAAAGAATCGCTATAAAATTTCCAAGTCATACAGGTACTGATATGTATACTTCGTTTTTTGAGGAAACTCTCCTATTATGGTTGCAACTTCAATAGCCATCACTCTCTTACTGTTTTGTATACACCAAGCTTTTCTCTGTAAACATCAGATTATGCATGCTGTGGGCTTCTGAAGAATCTATAATCTTTCTGAAGTTAAAAAGTCCTATTCATTTAACTATAAGCCTTTTTGAGTTTTGGACCCATTAAATGTTCGACCCATTAAATGCTAGATGGACACTATCTGAAGTATAAATTTGAGTCTTCTCCAGAACAGTAAAATATGAATTAATATTGTAAGCATCTAAAATTGAAATAACATACATGTTGTCATGCTTGCTGCAGTGTAGTTCCTTGCTATGGTTTTCCACGGTTTTCCACCCTGGGTGTTGAGAGGGTCACAACTGCCTGCCTTACACTAAAACTCCACCTAGCAGGGAGTGTATACTTGGACCCTATCGAGCTCTGACCCAGGAATTTTAGACTGAACACTCTTCAGGAGCTGGATGATCAGCTACACCCTGGTTAACCTCCCAGTGGTTAAAGCTTTATCTTTACATAGTTCTGTAATCCTTCCCTTTGGGAAATGGCTATACTCCCTTTCTCTTATTGTTTCTTTGACTCTCTTTCTATGGCTGAAACACTAATTCAAACTGCTAATGTTACATTCAGTCCACCATCCGCTAGCCAAATATTAGAGATACACAAAGTTTTACTCAGCAGTCTGGTTTCCAGTCTCTCAAGTTCCCCTTGAAGCTTGTAGGTCCTGCTGCTTTGTTAAGTGCACATCTCTGTGTCCCCGTTAATGTGAAGATCAGCCCTTTAGGATACAGCACCATCTAGTGAAGCGAACTAGCTCACAGCTTCATAGGGACTTGAAAGGGATGTCACCAGCAGACTCAGTGGCACAAGCTGCCTTTCACAAGAGGCCAGTGTTTATTAGTCATCTGGAACCCATCACAGGAAGCTCTTTGGTTAGCGTGGCAAAGCACAGACAAAATCTTTCAATGTAGCCGTAATTGCTCTCCAAGCCAAGTTCTCATATTTCAGTTGTCTTGTAAAATTTGTCTCTGTACTCAGTGATTTCTAAATCCCAGCATCAGCACCTTTGTGCCATGTCTTTTCACTGAAGGCTTCATTTTCTACTGCCTCCACAGAAATCTGAGGAACTCGCTCCCTCTTGCACTCAGCCATTTGCTCCCACCTAAATGCTGTTGTCGCTGGAATTAACTCCACGCATATGAATTGCCTGTAATATTCCTGCTAATGCCTTCCCATAGTCACACAATACCTGTTGGGTGATGGAGCCACACAGCTCCCAGCAGGTAACAATACAAAATCAGTGTGTAAAATGGGTCAGACATGTTATTCATAAATGAATTAAAATTTTTGCTTATTCCCCATAGTATCTAAATGATTCCCACATCATTTCTCTGGACTGGCTAATGCAGTGTTTTCTGGTTCCCATTATTCAGCATGCCGATGCTGCATCTCTTCGGTCGTTCAACGGATAGTTCTTTTACTATCATCTCTGAAGTACATGGATGCATTTTTCAGGTACTGCTTCGCTTTACCCCTCCTATTGATCCTTTTCCATTCCATGTCAAGAAACTGCCTCCAACTGGCCCTGCCTGCCGGGATTCGTTGCTCACTCAGCACATTTCTAAGCTTTCACTTTCATGTTTTCAATTAAGCTGTCCCTTATGGTCATCACGACGATGAACATGGCAACATAGCTGGTTTCCTTCAGATCCTTCCCAAACCCCTTTACTGTAATGCCGATAAAGAAGTTGAAAACACATAGGTTGCTATGGCCGCATCCTATAACGTCGATAAATACGGCCTTTTTTTTTCCTAGTTTGCCACCTTTTTTTTAATAGACAGATATAACTGTTTAGAGGGTTAGCCCACTTTCTTCTTTCACCTGTAGCCGTGCAGTAGGCAGGCTCAGTGATGCAACCGGCAAGTTCAAAACAACATCCCTAAACACGTTATTGAAAAACCATCCCGTAAGGTACCCCTTGGCCTTGTCCAAGCTCCCTCCAGCACGGCAAATGACCTCGATACCGCAAAGGCTTTTGCTAGCAAGGGTGCCAGCCGCTGCCATGGTGCACGGTGCCCGGGAAGCTTCTTCAGCTGCCTCTTGGCAGCACGTAGCCCCAGAGAAAGAAAATGGCGCTGTCACCCACTGGAGAGAGGTGCGAGGACTCGCGGCTCGGTCCCCTCCGGTGGTGCGAGACCCCCTCGCTCTCCCCCCGGGGGGCTACAACGCGACCCCCGCGCCGAAGCGCCCCTCCCCGGGGGATGAAGGTGGGTTTCATCCCTCCGCCGCCCCTCCCGGCGCGGGGGTGTCAGCGGGGAGCTGTCCGCGCCGCGGCCGGGCCCCGGGGGCCTCCACAGCCGCCCCTGCGCGCCCCGCGGGGCCGTTGCCCGAGGCCGTTGCCTGGCGACGCCGGCGCGTTCCCGCCGCGGCCGGGCCGGAGCATGGCGGAGCCCGCCGGGCCGCCGCTCCCCGCCTCCCTCCCGCAGCCCCCGCCGGCCGCCTTCTTCGGGGCTGTGGCGCCGGGCAACCCGGTGGTAGACAGCTTCGAGGCCGAGCTGCGGGACGTCCTGGGCTTCCTGCGGCGGCTGCGAGGCGCGGGGGAGGCCAAGCCGCAGCAGCACGACCTGCACCGCCGCGGGTAGGGGCTGCGCCGCCGCCCCCTTGTCGTCCCCGCGTCGCCAGCCGCTCCGGGAGCCACTCGCCGTTCCCGCCTGCCCCTGCCTCCCCCTCCCCTCCTCCCCCTGCAGCCCCTTCCCCTCGGCCGCCTCACGGGAGCTTTCCGCGCCGTCTGCCCTTCCCGGCCTGCCGGGCACCGCCGCGGCCCCCTCCCGCCCCCTTCCCTCCTTCCCGCCTCCCTCCTCACGCCGCATCCCACAGGCCAGGGAGCCCCTTCCCTCCCGCTCCCCCTGGCCTGGGATCTAGCCAGGGGGTTGTTCTCCTGGGTCAGCATCTCCAGCAGTGTGCCAGAACACTGGCAATCCTTTTTTTTTTTTTTTTTTAATTACCCCCCCCCAAAAAAAAAAAAAAAATCTTAACGCCTCCTTTTTCAGCACTTCCTATAAGTTAATGCTTTAGGGAAAAAGCACGAGGTGTAGTGGAAGTTGGCAGCACCACTGTGGGCTGTATCAGAGCTGCCTGGGCTTTCTGGTAGGAAAATCCCTTCATAGTGCTGGAGCAACTGGCAGCCCACCAGCATGTGCTACTGCGTGCGAGGGTGAATGCATGTGGGCACGTACATGCCTCTAAAAGATGCGCTCGCAGTAGGGCTACATGAGGATAACACCACACAGCTCTTTTTGTGCATATGTCTATGTCTGCGTTGGTATATTTTTATACACATAGATGCAGGCAGAGCATATGGCAAATATAATTGTGCATATTTGTTTGCTCGCATACATGCATATCTGTGGGTATGCATAAATCTAGATTTTGTAATGCAGTTAAGATAGAGCAACTGGAATCAGTGTGTGATTCATAGTGCACGCATGTGTCTTTTAGAGACTGTGCATTTCTCATGTAGCTCTCCCTACTGCGTTTAGGTAGAATCATAGAATGTCCTGAGTTGGAAGGGACCCACAAGGATCATCAAGTCCAACTCCTGTCCCTGCACAGGACAACCCCAAAAATCACACCATATGTCTGAGGGCGTTGTCCAATTGCTTCTTAAATGTTGTCAGGCTTGGCGCCGTGACTGCCTTCCAGGGGAGCCTGTTCCAGTGCTCCACCACCCTCTGGGTGAAGAACCTTTTCCTAATATCCAACCTAAACCTCCCCTGGCATATCTTCCTGCCGTTCCCTCGGGTCCTATCATTGGTTGTCAGGGAGAAGAGATCAGCACCTGCCCCTCCTCTTTCCCTTGTGAGGAAGCTGTAGACAGCTGTAGGTACATTATAAAAGTTCATTATAATGATTATATTATTATAATATAATAATATATTGTAATTATTATAATTAACATTATAAGATAAAAGTTCAACTGCTTCTTTTAAGGTAAATGGTTGACTTTCTATCATTATTATCTGAGCAGTGTTCTATTCTAAATTTACAGGTCTTTAACATAAAAAATAAAAGTTTCCCAGGTTATCAAAATTTCATTCAAAAACAGCACAGGAGTTAGGTTACAGGGTAGTTAGCTTATCACTTACCTGCAGCTTCTACCCTTATGTATTTCACTTGGTACTTTCCTAGATGTAGTCCACAAATGACCCTTCTCTAAAGGAGCTGTATGCATTTTCAGGAGGTACTCAGATTCTACAGCCTCGTATTTGTCTGCAGCGGAGATCTTCCCTTTTCTAAGCCATCTGGATTTCTAATTTGTTTATGTGGCATGTTCATCCTCAGATCTAGGCCTAGATCTATCATGCAGGTATCAGTCTCCAAGCTTTTGCCTCTAGTGTTTTGAAGCTCTGTATGTTGACTTTTTGTATTGCTTCAGCAGCCGATTTCAGTGCTTTACTATTTTTAAGCCTTTCATTTATAGCTTCAGACCTTTTTTTGCTTTAGGTGATCTGTATTCTCACTTTGAAAGTTATCCTCTTTAGGCCCCTTAGGGGAAGGAATGCCACTCAGCTGCTTCAGACACCACCAAAATTGCTGATAATGAACACATCCATTGTATCTTCTACACATTCATTGTATCTTCCGGTTAGGAGTTGGGCTTGCTGAATCTGATCTGTTTGTAAATGTCATGCCAAGTTACCAGTTTTTATGAACAGTGTCTCCAAGCCTTTATTTACCCTCTGGAATATTGTGACCTGAATAGGCTCTGTCTTTTTCAAAGTGGTATTTTGTGGATGTGACCCACGTCCACACATAACTCAGTTGGCATGAGAGCATTTTCTCATCCAAAGAATTCTGCAGCATTCATCACGGAGATGAGAACTAATGCTACCTGGTTTTTGATCCCAGAAGTCACTGGTAGTGATGACCCATATGAAAACTCCAGGGCATTGAGAACGTTGCGTAACATGAAGTTCCCAGTAGCTCTGCATCCTCTGGCATTCTTCATTCGTATAGGGGAAGTACAGAGGTAGAAGACTGGAATTCTGATTGTTAGCATATGTTCAGGCAGCTAGCAGTCATGTGTATTTATTTGTGATTATGAAATTTCAGGGTTGTTTCTCCCTTGCCTTTCATTGTTTGATAACTCAAAGTTGGAGCGTGTGCTGCTTGCAGAATCAGCCTTAGTCTAGTTGTTTCTAAGTATTTCTGAAGGTAATGGCTATTACAGGTGCTTTGCTAAATGCTCTAAAGACTTCTTGCTGTGTCCTTTGTCAAGCTACTTTTTCTGGCATGGGTTGAGATCAAAGTGTTCTCGTTATTAGAGGGGCAAGAAAACCAGCTTCCAGATGGCAAGTTCAGTTTAGAAAAATAAAATTGTCAGCTTCATTCCTCCAATGCTGTCAGCCTTTGGTATTGATAAATCAACAGTAAGGCTGTAATTTAGGCACTTACAGTGTTCTAATGTAAGAAACAAAAATCACTGAGGACTTGCCCTGTACTGGAATCATGAATGTTTTCAATCAGAAGAAGTAGCAATGAAAAGTATTTTCCCTTAAGTAAATGAGAAGTTGTTTTACCCCATTTCTATTGGCAATGGGGCCATAAAAGGATTACCTTGAAATATTGATTTTATTTCATGTTGTGTGGTTTAGCCACCCTTATTTAGTAAGACATCTTTTGATCAGTATCAGAGACTCCTTTACTACCTGTAGTAAAGACTTTTGGCCCAGAAGTATATTCATGTGGGCCTTACCCTGTGCACACTATTATGGGTTGACCTTAGGGAAAATTTTTTTATTATTCATAGAGTGTCTGGAAATGAAGAAAGCTCACCTCTTACCTCTGACAGCCCAGTATTTTTTTAAGAATTCACTTGCTTAACTTGTTATTCTGGTGTCCTACAGCCTGTTTAAAAGAATGGCTGATGAGCTGTTTGGGAAGCGTCTCGCTCTCCTCCTTTGTCTGTGTCAAAGAAGCATTTCTGTGTCATGAACTCACTTGTAGTTAGTCATGGCATTGTAGCAGATAGAGTTTACCTTAATCTTCCTATTGAAGTTGAAAGTCTAGTCAGATTTGTCACTACTTTACTAAACTAGTTTATTACAGATTTGTTGCTTGTTTATTACGTCTAAGAATCTCATGTGTTAATATGAGGATTCAAAACAAAAAAAGAAGGTGACCTTCACTAACCTTGGCTTTCCAGCTGATCAGTTTATTAGTCTCACCTTCCAGAGCTTTATCCACAGTCATTCTTACTATCAGTTACTTTACAGCCTTACAACCTGATAATTACCTTTTTATATTTCCTTCTTTCTCCCCACCCAGTAGTATCCATCAAGGCTCTTGGACTCTGGAATTCTTTTTCTCAGCTTCTTCCCTTGATAGTCCAAGGGAACTCTGCTCAGATGCCTGACAGATTCCTTCGCTTTTAGAGCCTCTTTGCAGATTTATCCCTACTAACTGGAGTGGGATACTTCTCTCAGTATAAGAAGTCAGTAGCCACCCAGACTGTTAATGGTTTATGGATGGACCAGGAGGGACTCATTTCCCATTTAGAAGGCACTCTTCATTAGACTGGGCTATGGTTTCCTTTAAAAACATAATGCCTTACCTCTTTTTATTCAGATTGTTGCTTTTGGCCTAGTTTGTGCTGTTACTGCATTTTTCCTTTAGGATACACCTCTAGAATGTCCTACTTATTTGTTCGTTGTTTACTTTCAAGAACTGAGAATTGTGCTGAGATGATACTTTTAGAAAAAAAAAGCATTATGATTGTTGTAATTCTTTCGTGTAAAGATCATTTTGACAGGTTTCTCATACAGCCATCTGTTTCACCTTGAAATGTGAAGGTGGCTCGCAGCTTTCTGTTGAAAAAAGATGTTATTTATTGTGCTTTTTTATTGGGAATCTTCTTATAAGCTGAAATGAAGAGCTGTCTGGGAAGCTGTGAGAATGGATGCCAAGATCCTGAATGTCAGAACACAGCTTAAGAAAGCAGCCTGCATTCTAGTCTACCATCGCTGTCTTAAGAGATTGAAAAGTTCCAGCTACCTCACACCAGTTAGCACAAGGTTTACATGTGACAATTCAGCTAGAAGGTTATTTTCAAGCAGTAATTCCTCTCTCTTCAGTTGTTTTTGTTCCTCATAAATTGCTACCTATGAATAATTTAGCTGTTGGGGTTTCACAAGGCACTCTTTGCTGAGGTTTCTGTACAAGTGATTTGTTAAGAGAATAAATGTAAGAGATGCCTGGCACTGTGAACACTGTCAATACTATTAATAATTTGGTAATGAGATTCTTTTCTGAAAAATCCCTGTGCTTATTATCAGTCTGTTTGATCAATTATTGTTTTCCAGTTTGATTATAGCTTTCTTAAAGAAGTCAAGTGTGGGAAAGTTGTACACCTGAAGGCACTAACCCATCAAACAGCAATCAGTAGGGACTATAATACTGGAGTGATGTAGTCAGTTCCTCTGTAGAGGAGGCAAACTGCTTAGAGCCAGTTACCATTTATGGGAGGCCTGCTGGTTCAGCCAAATACGTAATTTGTTACACAAACTCATCCTTGATGACAACTGTGGCTAGAATAGCAGGCAGAGGCGACAGAATAGCATTGCAACTATTGCCATAAAATCCTTTCTATTTTAACAAATGTGTCCTTTGCTTCCCTCCGAATCCTACCCTTTATGATTTAAAATTCCTGAATATTTCATGCCAAATGCAGTTCATCCGAGAGGCTTCCTAATGACTTTCTTCTTTTGTGATTCATGATATAGCTCTATATACCATGAGCTCTATAGCTCTAGATACCATAGCTCTATATACTCTATAGCTCTATGGTTTATTCCATGGCTACCAGTTCCTAAGTTTGCTGCTACCTGACATGCGTTGTTATTTTGGGATCTTTTTTCCTGCTCTTAGCATTTGTAGTTTCCAGTCCAATAATTGCTGTGAGCTGTAATCCATTGAGTTTCTTTAAAATATCAAATTGTTTCTTCAGACAGAACCTCTCAAATACCAGCTGAAAGGTGAGACAGATTTTCCACTTGTGACCATGTTTGAACAATGCAAAGGGATTAATACTAGGCCATTTAAATAAGAATTTACACAGCAGAAAATTCATCATATTTTAAATGTGTGATAAAAACTGGTGACAGAAATGAAACCCAGAAATGTCCTTGGCTGCTTGTTTTAATAAGCACTTGTTTTGAAATAGGTAGAGGTTCAAATAGATTTGGATGAAAGGGGTTTTCGCAATTTGAAGTTTTCCTGATTTGTTTACTTGTTATGACAGGTCTACTGCCAGTTTAATCTGAAACCTTTTCTCCTGTATTTTTTTTTTTAGAGCAAATGCTTTGTTTAATATTTGGATCAAATATAAGCCTCGACTGCCAGAGTGGTATTACAATGAAAAACTTCTGAAAGTTGGTGACTCCCTCACTCAGATCAAAGTAAGTCATATGGAAACAGAAAAGACTCAATCACAGTCTTTGTTTCATTATGTTTCTGTGCTACTTTAATTTTTAATCATATTTTACTGGAAGCTATTTAGATAGTAGCAAAAACTTTTACAAAATAATTCCAATGAGAGTTGGTGATTTGTATCTCTTGCTTATTATTGAAAAAGTAAAATTGCCCTGATATTTTAATATATTTTCTATATATGTATTTCCCATGCACCTGTTGCCTTTTTAAACACCCCCAATCTTTCTTTAATGTTTGTTTGAAGTTCCAACACAGTAGAGTACAACATCTGACTGTGCCTGCAGACACTGCTTCAGTACAAATTGACAATGATGGAGCAGTGGTGGTTTGTTCCACTGAAATGTCAACTTGGTGCTCAGTTAACCAAAAGTGAATGTATAGAATTGTCAGGAGGGGAACAGAGAATAAAAACCAGAGTGCAATTACACATTATACAACTATATGTATTGATGGTGCTCCTGCATCTTGCATTCTGTGTGCACTTCTGGTCTCCTCAAAAAACGTAAATCGCAACTAAGAAAGATTCAGGAGATGATAGATTGTTGAAGACTTTGAGAGTATTTGGGGGATGTTTCACTATGTGATAACTCTATTTTTATACTCTTACCTAGTCATCTGTTACTGGCTACCGTTGGAGACGAGATACCAGGCTAGTAACTATTGGTCTGACTCAGTAAGGCTAGTTTTATGTTATATTCTTATATGATATTTGTCCTTTGTGTCTGCTGGGAAAAAACCCTCAAAGGCATGCCACTCATTACCTCAGTGATATTTGTTTCAGAAGATCATGTCATAAAGTCTGGGGCTTTCAATGGTAATTATTAAACAACATTCAGAAGCATCTCAAACATGTACAGTTGAAAGTTTGTTCTAAGTCATTCCTTTTAGGATTGAAGAAGGGTGCGTGGTCCTGAGTGACACAGTTATGAAGCAGAAATACTGAAGGATTACAGAGTTATAAGTTAATTTATTATAAAGGTTCAGTACTTGAAAAGTTGCTTGAGAGAATACACTTAAAGGTTGTAGAGAATTAGCATAATTTAGAATAAGGGACAGCTCCTAAACAGGCGCTATCTGCTTAGTGCAATTTTGTGTTTGTAATGATCCGTCAGTGGATTTTTCCACTTTTTGCCAGGAGCATATTAGAAGGTATTTATTTGGTCAATAATACTTTCCTAGTTTAAAACTCTGGCTATTTAGCGTGTCTGTGTTATGAGACAGTCAAGTATACATTTTAACTACGTCCTTCAGTCTTTCAGGCCTATTTCAGACACAGATTTTTCATATTAGTCTTCTAAAAGGTTGATTGTAACAGAAAAATTGTATTTATAGCACAAAAGTTAGTGAAAGTCTATAATTTATTAGTAGAATTCTTCCATGCTTTTGGAAAGATTTCTGTAACCTCTACTTAATTTTTTAACATAATGGGAGTAAAAAATTAGATTAAACCAAGTTTGTATTTTTTTCAGAATGAGAGTATTAAATTTTAATCCCCCCCCCCCCCGAAAGAAAAAAGGATAACTTACATTGTGTTTAAACTGAAAATAATTTTTAAGAACACTCTATGGACTTTTGCATTAAGAAAGCAGTTAAATGCCAATTGTTACCCGTATTCACCCTTTTTCATTCTCTGCAGCATATGACACTATTAGATTCCCTCTTTTCACCTAGAAAAGAAGAGGGCATAACTGGAAATCATAGACTCATAGAATGGTTTGGGTTGGAAGGGACCTTAAAGATCATCTAGTTCCAACTCCCCTGCCATGGGCAGGGACACCTTCCACTAGGCCAGGTTGCTCAAAGCCCCGTCCAACCTGACCTTGAACACGTCCAGGGATGGGACACCCACAGCTTTTCTGGGCAACCTGTTCCAGTGCCTCCCCACCCTCATGGTGAAGAATTTCTTCCTTATATCTAATCTAAATCTACCCTCTTTCAGTTTAAAGCCATTACCCCTTGTTCTATAACTATGTAAAAAGTCCCTCTCCAGCTTTCATGTAGGCCCCCTTCAGGTACTGGAAGGCCTCCCCGGAGCCTTCTCTTCTGCAG
Source organism: Nipponia nippon (assembly GCF_047370975.1). Lineage (NCBI taxonomy): Eukaryota > Metazoa > Chordata > Aves > Pelecaniformes > Threskiornithidae > Nipponia > Nipponia nippon. Next base: position 51,940,928 of record NW_028262347.1, read on the forward strand.
GCTGAACAACCCCAACTGTCTCAGGCTGTCCTCATAGGAGAGGTGCTCCATCCCTTTGATCATCTTTGTGGCCCTCCTCTGGACTCGCTTCAACAAGTCCATGTCCTTCTTACATTGCGGGCTCCAGAGCTGGATGCAGGACTCGAGGTGGGGTCTCATAAGAGCGGAGTAGAGGGGGAGAATCCCCTCCCTTGACCTGCTGGTCATGCTTCTTTTGATGCAGCCCAGGGTGTGGTTGGCTTTCTGGGCTGCAAGCGCACACTGCCAGATCATGTTGAGTTTCTCATCAACCAACACCCCCAAGTCCTTCTCCTCAAGGCTGCTCTCAATTCATTCTCTGCCCAGCCTGTATTTGTGTTTGGGGTTGCCCAGACCCATGTGCAGGACCTTGCATTTGGCCTTGTTGAACTTCATGAGGCACACATGGGCCTACCTCTCCAGCCTGTCAAGATCCCTCTGGATGGCATCCCTACCCTCCAGTGTGTCGACTACACCACACAGCTTGGTGTTGTCAGCAAACTTGCTGAGGGTGCACCCAATCCCACTGTTCATGTCGCTGACAAAGATGTTAAACAGCACTGGTCCCAATACCAACCCCTGAGGAGCGCCACTCGTGACTGGTCTCCACTTGGACATTGAGCCGTTGACTGCAACTCTTTGAGTGCAACCATCCAGCCAATTTCTTATTCACCAAGTGGTCCATCTGTCAAATCCATATCTCTCCAATTTAGAGACAAGGATGTTGTGCAGGACAGTGTCAAATGCTTTGCACAAGTCCAGGTAGATGACATCAGTTGCTCTTCCGTTATCCACCAATGCTGTAACCCCATTGTAGACGGCCACCAAATTTGTCAGGCACGATTTGCCCTTAGTGAAGCCATGTTGGCTGTCACCAATTACCTCCTTATTTTCCATGTGCCTTAGCATAGTTTCCAGGAGGAATGTATCAAGATATAATGTATCAACATAGTTTTAGGGGCGATCTTTTGGAGGCAAACATCCAGTGAAACTGTTCTTCCACTATTATATCCTTTGCTTGTGTAATCCATCAAGGATAAATGCTATTTATGCTATTTAGAGAAAGCATATATATGTGGCTACTAGGTGAGCTTTTCCACAGAACTAGGCAAAGGTATGAGCATCATGCAGATGTTACAAAGTCTTATGTGTCCTTCACTGCATCTGCCCTAAAGAATTCCACAAAAGTGTCCTGCCTCCTGAATAAAGAGCAGCAAGCTGAAGCTGAACTTCAGCAGCACTCAACACTCACTGGTAGGTTGAAGAAGGCATATAGAAGAGTCCATAGGTGTGGGGCCATTATAATTGAAGGTTAGGCTCATGGTATAGGTTTAGGAATATTCTCAGAAAAACTTAAGGAAGCTTGAATAACTGCATTTGTTACTAGCCCCTTCATTGCCTGGCCAATTCCATTCACCGTTTTTCCGTGTTTGTGTTTTCCTCAACTTTTCATAGCTTCTGGGCCCTAGGAATTTCTTGGAATATTGCATGAAGCTTTTAGTACTTGGGAACTGCTGCTCTCACAGTGTACTCAGTAAGAAGTTATTTCAAAAGCATCAAACCTTGCTCTGTGTACTTTACATTGGCTTCCCATAGCACAGCTCAAGTGTGGTAATTTGGTCCTCATGTTCAAGGTGCTTAACGAATGGGACCTAGATTGCCTAAAAATAATCTAGAATTCTGAGTAAAGACTTCTGCTTGCAACTTCAGTTCTCTGCTGTAATGTGGTTTTCTACAGTGAAGGTAAAGTTAGCAGTGTCATAGAAAAAGTTGTTTTGCTGGCCAGCCTAGAACTTTAAAATGAGCTGCCCTTGGAACTCTCATTTTTAATTGCATTTCTTTAAAACTCCCATTTTTACGTGCATTTCTTTGACTTTACAAATTTAGTTTTCATTGTATCCATTTTTTCCCTGGAGAAAATGCAAACAAAAAATATGTGATGGATGTTAGTTACAAATTATTGCCTTACTGGAAAGCTGAATGTGGTGTAACACCAAGCTCTGATAGGTGGGGTAGACCCTGTTCCATAAGTACCCCTCTTGACTCCTAGTTGAAACTCCTGACTCCTAGCTGAAAAATTCAACTCCCAGTTGAATTTTAAGCGACCTTTATGTTATATAATACTTAATGATGCATAGTCTTTAAAATTAATTATTGACTATGATTAGTCAGTGGATAAGCATGAACTTAACTTTCTGTCCTCCTCCTATTTTTTTAGTGCCTTCTCACTTTAGATTATTTTCTATTATACATCTGCTATGTATCTTTTGGGACACACCTAAATTCATTATGTCATATTAGTTATGTCAAATTAGTTAGCCCATTAGTCATCATACTGATCAGCACTGACTCATTTTTTTCCGCTCCCTCTCTGCCTGTATCCGCCTGTTATCTCTGGTCTTATACATATATTTTAAACTGTTTGGGAGAGAAATTACCTTTTTGCTATATATTAGTAACTAACTTAATAGGATTCTGATCCGTGGCTTCAGATTCTAAGAGTACAGCCTGAATCTATGTATTAGATTACACAAGTGACTGACTGCCCATAGCTGTCCATGGAAAGTAAAAGTTTCTGTGTATGGCTGCTGCTTTCACACAGCAAAGAGGATGATAGGGCCACATGAGTTAGACTCCTCAGATGATTAAAAATTCAGGGTAGGTTTTACCATGGTGGTAGGAATTTATATTGAAAAAAGTGGGTGCAAGGAAATACTTTTGAATTTTTTGTGATTAAACATTAAAGGATCATTTTTACAAATACAAATTAGTTACTTTTTTCCCCAGAATTTATCATGACTGGTGTGTGTGTGTGCTAGAATTAGTGAAGTTGGTAGAGAAACCTCTAAATAATCTTTGCTGCAGGAAGTGGTGAAGGTGATTCAGTAAATGGCACTTCCATATCTGAGTCAGAGCTGAACCATAGTCTCAGCATGATGTTAGAGTGGTTCCACGTGCTGCTGGGGAGCTCTATTTTGAATGAGACATAAAGCTCAACATCCTGTTTGTTAACAGTTCTTAAAGACTCAGTGGCAATTTCTGGTCTATTAATGCTGACTTCTTGGCCATATGTAAATTCCAGTTCCTCTTCTCTTCCTCTCTGCTTTTATAAAAGAAGGTCTTTGACATCAGGGGAACAGGGGAGGCAGAAGTGATGATGTCTATATATTGTTTATAAAGTTCAACATTATGAGGTACTTTTCTCAGAAGTGTAGTATCATTATCAGTACTGTTGCAAAGCTGCAGGACATTCCAGGAGTTTATTACATTAGCCCAGGATCATACTTTACAATTGTTCTCTGATATGTCATATTTATGATTAAAATAAACAGAAACTCCCAAATCACAAGCTCTTCTTTTAAGTACTTCAACCTTTCATATGCTGAGAGTGTTCACATTAGAAATTACATTGCTGAATGTTTGTATGAAAATTCAGTGTTTTACTTCTAGCTGCTTTTTCACATTGATACCTTTTTACATAAAGATAATGAAAAATAACACGCTTTATAGAAATAGAAATGTAATATACAAACTATAAAAATAACATCTTATTCGCTCTTCAGGAATATAAGTTGGCACTTTTACAGTGCTATGGAAGATATCTTCAGCAGTTCATTTCTGTAAACCTTGATGATATCATAGATGATGTGCATCGATTTAAATCCACCTTTTTCCCAAATGGTTTCAGAGACAAAAATGCAGCACTTACGGTAGGTGGTTTTTTTTTTTTTTTTCAAGACATTCACAGATTCAAAATAAGTAGCCTGTTTTATCCTCCACAAATGTACTTCACATTTATTAAATATTAATATTAATAATCTTTAATAGTTTGTCTATATAGATTGTATTGAGATTTAACAGTCATATGTATGATATGAACATCCAGACTTGCTGTAAATTTTTAAGAGGATATAAGTGCATCTGCTTTTGTGGCATAAACCAACCACTATCAACTTAATGTTAAAAAGGCAATTTTCTCTGAACAGGTTATTCTGTAACTGTCTACAGCAGTTTTTGCTCTGAAATAGTTGCTATTCACCCCTGTCAGAATCAGGATACGGGCAAAATTTGATAATTGTCTGGCAATTGTTGCAGAAATTTCTGTACAATGTGATGTAAGAACTGGGCAGAGTGCAAGAGAATTAAAACATTGTCTGTAATTTGTACCATAAGTGTACAAAAATACTACATGTAAAAAAAGCTCATGACAGTAAAAAAGCAGGATTGCATTACTATCAATAGCTTACTTGCTCACTATGAAAAAAAGAGGCAGAATGCTGAATAGTTTTCTAAAAGTGCTCTAAGCTCTGGGAAGCTGAGTGACCTCTAGAGTATGTTGGCATCCTTTTGTGTTAATTGCTTATTGAGGGAGAGGCTTGCAATTTATCATTTGTTATCCATGGAAGAAAGTGTTTCAGTAGGTATAGGGGGGAATGCTAAAAACATGTTAGATTTTATCTTAAGCAGTTCTTTGCTGAGAAGCTCTATTTTCAGCACATGGTGGATATTTCAAAATAATGCAAGTTATTCTGTAATGCGAGTTATTCTGTGATCAAGAGCAACAAAAGGAAATTGTAGGCATCTCCTGTGTATTGAGCTAATAAAATTCATATTCCTCTAGTCAGAGTTAGATTGTAAATAGGTGTTTAGTGAGGAGAAAAAAGCAGACAGTTTGCTTAAAAGCTAGAAGCAGATGTCGTGATAGAAGAGATACTGTTTATATTATTTTTTGTTTTTCAAAAATAGTTCAGCTTCCTAGAGAGAATGTGATCAGAGACTATGTTAATCCATTTTATTTTGTTTTTTTAAAAAAATGCTTTGTAAATAAATTTGAAGTTCCAGAGATGGTTTCTCCTGTTTTCTATACGTTTGCCCAGACCTTGAACCAATTATAGTGCCAGATGTTATAATGAGTCTATACTAAAATGCCCATTCTATAACTTGGCCTTTAGACACCGAGATATCCCTGAATTTTCAGATATGGAATCTAGTTTGACAATGGTCTCTGCAACTGGAAATGGATAATGATAAAGTGTCAAATGGTTACATCTAAAGGCTTTATATGTAAATTTTTTGGCCAGGTTTCTGCATCTAGCTTTCGTTTTTTACTGTAACACTAAGGAAATCACAGAAATGGAGTTTCAGGGCTTGAAACTTCCAGTTTCAGTGAATGAACTGCAAAAAATAACATAATTTCAAATATTACCAGGTTAGTAGGCTTCTGAGAGGTTAATAGTTATTGACTGGCCGTGTCCCACTTAGCTCATTTTCTCACATGTTGGTTTGTTCAGATGATACTGTACTCCAGACAAGACTGAGATCACATTATGTTAGGTATTACAAGGAAGAGAAGGAACAATGCATCTGTAGAAGAGAACAGTAATGGATGAGAGTGAGAAAGAAGATATGTGATACAAATGGAGAAGTGCAGAAAAGTTAAGACTTGCCTTAATTTACAGAAGACGTCTACAGAGAAGCCAAGAATTAAAGCCAGATTCTTTGAATATCAGTTTAATGCCTCATTTATCCTTTCTTCCTATGCCCCTTTCAGCAGCCCTAGTGCACTAGGTGCATTTTCATCCTGTGACGCAGTGGAAACTGACTCAGGCTAACGGTATAGCAACCTTAAAGCTTGAGCACTTTCTCCACACTCTAATTCTTATTTCAATATCACGCTGATTTTTTTTCTGGTATGCTTGATCTTTTAATACTCACCATTTTGTTGTACTTCGCTGATGTAAAAATGGACATATGCATCTATTTTATCTCTATATATTAATTTTACATATGTTTCCATATGTTTTAGTTCCATGCTTTGCAAGAAAGGAATGTTTGCATTTATCAGATGGTTTGCAGCAGTGACAGAAATCTCCAGAATCAAGAGTCCCTGCAGACTTGTTTCAATGTCTTGTCCTCATTACGACTCACTATGCAAGTGGCTCTACCTCAGGAGAATTTGTGTTGGCTTATCTACAATGGTATCTCAGGCTTTCCATTTACATTTCTTTGCTAAGCAAACCTGTGGAGGGAAACTTTATACATATTCTTTATGGTCAACCTAAGGGTCATGGATAAATCTCTAGTTAGTCTTCAGTTGTAGTAGGTTGTTTTGTTTTTTGTTGTTTTTTTTTTTTTTTCCCTAAAATGAGGGATTTTTAAATTGAAGTTTCTACATAGTGTGCCTTTTTCAGATGGACCATTGTAAAAGTAGTATCCTTTTCATCATAGCTGTGGTTAGAGTGTACTAATAAAATGAAATCTAACAGCATAATAAGGGCATTTTTTGAGTGAAACCCGATTAAAAAAAACCTCATAAGATTTTTTATCCATAAAATGTTTGTATTAATATTTTTTGTGGGTTTTTTTGTTTTGTTTTTTTTGTTGTTGTTTTTTAAAGGGGGTTGCAGGTCTAAGAGTAGAAAATTATTGTCTGTCCATTACATCTTTGTATTTTTTTTAAATGATCTTTAAGGCTGGAGTTAATAATAAAACTATTCTAAAAAATACCATATGACATGTAGGAATTTGTACCTCTCTGTATATGATTTCAGTGTGCTACATATAAATGCTTGAATTAGGAAAAAAGATGAAGAAAAAATGGAACTTCCATGAACTAGATACACAGTGAATGGTGTATCAAGATTTTTATTTCAACAACAGTATATTTTTGCTTTGAAAGGCAATGTTATTTAGTCAAAAGTCGAAAGACTTATTAATTCATTCTACTATGGTCAATTGTTGCAATATAAATTGAGGAGATAATGTGGTTTCAATTTAATTTTGGAAAATTCTCTTTGTTTGAGCTATAACTGGTGAAAATTCTTATCCTTTTGTTTTGCTGGGACTGCCATTGCCCTCAGTCCCTACTTTTGAGGTGTGGTTTTTGTTTGTTTGTTTGTTTCTATGGGAGAAGAATTAAAATTGAAATATACTCACCTGCCATTCTTAAGTCCCACTACCTGTGTATGGGACAGGTCTCTGTACCAAGCCTAGCCAATAATCTGATTAGAAGTAAATGTTGGGTGATAACTCAGATTTTTCCCAGTTCATGAGCACTTTTCTGCAATTTCTGGCAATAGTTTTTGTGCCTCATTATGCATTTGACTGACAAAAAAAATCTTCATTATGCTTGCTCAATTCTTGCTTATTGGGATAATAACACCCTTCTAGCTATGACAGTTGACATTGTGATGCCTTCCGCTGCCACAGGTGTCCCTTTCTGAACATTTGTACAGACAGAAGAATAGACTTTCCCCCCTTCCCAGAACTGCAATGTCTTTTATACTTCTAGGGCTGATTTTTGAAAAGGAATTTTGTGACATAGCCTAAATTAAGTAAATTTTTTTGACAGGATTTTATTTGTAAGTCACTTTAATGCTTTTGAAAATTGTATTCACAATCAATTTTCTTCATTTCACTTATCGTACTTAATATCACATAATAGTGGTGTTGTCTGCTAGGACAGAGGCATGACAGACTAAAAGAATCACATAAGGTCTGTGAGGAGACGTAATATTTTTTTTAAAGAGGCTGGCATTTGGGAATAAAAATAAGATTTTTCTCTCTATCAGTTATTTGATAAAAATTCGATATAGTGCATTTTTAAGATTTCATTCTTTTATGATACTACTTCATTGTGTAGGTATTTTTGAAGCTAATATCGCCCAAGAATTTAATGGCTTCATCTTCTCTAATTTAAAAGTAGTTATAGAAAAATTACTAGTTTATTTTTTCAGCCTCTGGAAATAACAACCCAGATGTTAAGAAAAAGTTTCAGTTGGTTAGCATAACAAATTTCATGTAGGATTATAGAACTTACATGGTTTTTACTTTTTGCAGGTACTATTCATATTTACACCATATGCAGACATTTGATGATGAGAGGTCAATCTGCTAAGGTATGGCAAAATAAATAGAAACGTTTGAAAAATTTACAGAAGATTGGAAAATGCACCTGTATTTTTCATAACACTGTACCCTGACATATCTATTTCATTGTCATTGCCAATAGTAGCAATTTGTCACAAGGGAATAAAATGTCTAGATTGCAAAATGGCCAAATTCTAAGCCCTCATGCCTTTACGACTCTGCTCTTCCTCCGTTGTGGAATGGAACCCAGCATAATGTCTTGCTGGTCTTTCAGATGGGATATGTTAGACTGTTTCAGAGGGCTCTGGATGCTTTTTTTTGGGCAACTGTATCAAATCCCAAGAATTGGTCTTTTGTTTTGTAAAATGTGGAAATGTACTGACACCTGGTGGCTAGGTTTTTAGTTGTACATACTTGATAAAAATGACCTGGCCTTTCTCCCCTGCCCTTTTCTTTTTAACTATGAATGTAATTTTTGTTTGCCTTAGCTTTACTTTTTTCTCCTAAAACTTGAACAGAGTCTGGCTCAGCCTAGATCCGGTATATTTTCTTATCTGTTGGTTATATTAATCTTTTATTGAGCAGGAAAGATTATTTTCTCTTTGAGCATCTTTTATTGAATTCAGAAGTGATTTAGCACCTCCTTTAACGTATTGAGGCTTTTACTATACAGGAAACAGAGGAAGTGATCGTAGGCATTTCAGATTCTTTTAATTCAGACAAAAAGAAAATCTGTATATTGATTTAATTTAGGACTAAGGTTGTGCATATTTTGTGTACCTTAGGGAACAGCTGACCCAAAGAAAATACAAGGAGAAGATATTGTTCAATCAATTTAGTAGGACTAATTCTTAAAATTAGACTGGTGCAATGACTATGTTGGCCCTAAAGTGAAGATCCTATAGTGTAGTTCCATGATTGTAAATTAATCTAAGTGCAGGCTGTCACCGAAGAAGGCAGACTCCATTGCATCCCGAATAAGCTTGCTGATCTAGCTGAAAATCAACTTAGAAAAAATATCACTAGAGCTGACACAAAGGAGAGGAAAAACTCTCAAGATAAGAGCAGATGAGAGACAAGGGTAGGACCTCTGTGTGGTGGCAAGGCTATAGTGAACTGGAGTGGTTAAGGTAGCTTGGAGACTAAAAGATAATGCCTGACCACAGTTTCAGATGGGGAAAAAAACAATAATATGCAGGAGGAATGCTTTGTAGTTAATAAAACATGTTAAAAATTAATACAGTTTCTGTGATTTTTTTTTCCTCTTTTAATTTGTCCTACCAGCTGAGGATAAATCTTTGTATGTGTCCTTTAGTATATTTATATAGTTTAAAATTCGTTCAGTTTAAAACTGGATTTCTTCAATACAGGTCCTGGAATACTTACTGTGGGCCAGTATATGTATGGAATCATCCATTCCGCTCTTATCTGTACATTATTTGACGTGGAGAGCCACCCTGTATACTGCAGTTTGTCAGTGTTATTTTGATTGTCAAGCCGGCATTCATGGAGAGGTATCCTGATTTACCATATGTAGCATTTCAGATGCAATCAAATGGGAAATAAATACTTATTTAAATATTCCTGCTTATTATCAGATCATATGTATTTAGAGTTCTGCCCATATTCCAAAATTTAACTGCAAAGTGGAGGTGTGTTTCCACATGTAAAAGAGTAATCAATTCAAAGTTAAATGCAATAGTACTTTGTAATATAATCATAGTCATAGACTTCTAGCATTAAGTAGTTGCCAGCCACCATGCATATATACAAAAGGTATTTTGCAAAGCTTTTCTTTTCCTTTTCAATTGTTGTCCATGACCTGGCTTTCATTGCAGCTCTTTGCAGTTGTCTGAATTCAAGAATATGATTCTAAAATCATATACCAACATACAGAATATGAAAACAGAGTATAATTTTTTTTTTTAATACTTTGGACAGATATTTGCTCGCCGTGGTCTGATTAAAATTGATGAACTGAAGCAATTAGAAAATACCAGTTCTTCGCTGGAAAATTCAGAGACAAAAAAGATTTTTAGAGAGGCCACTCTAAAGGTATCATTCTGCATTTCATTATAAACAGGTAGAGTAGTTACAGTCTCTATGAACAGAACACGTAACACAGTTATTTACTTACTTTTTTCTTTCTGAGATGTCAGTAATGATTTTCAAGAGAGCAGTATTTGAATCCAGAAGAAAGCCGAAAAGCTACTTTCGACCTAAGTTAAAAGTTAGCCTGAAAGAAGCAAAAAATGTAAGTCTAACATTTTGTGTAGTCGTTCTCTTTGTTTACTATTTGCATGTGGTGAATATGTGATATAATTCTGCTTAATACATGTGGTACTATTCACCAGGAGAAAGTTTTACTCTTTCAGTTTCATAGTTAACATAATTTATTATTAAAACTCAGAACAAACTTGAAAGGAAGGAAGATGTAGTAATTACTACTTTAGAAAATAGTGATTTTTCTAGCATTTTTTTCCTTTAGCAATTATGCTGGCAATAAAAATAAGAGGAATTTTCTTCAAATTCATACCAAGTGTTTGGGAGTCCTGAGTTTGCCCTGCTGTGTTAAATCACTGTGAAGATAAAAGGGTACTTTGGAAAAAAGCTACCACGTTTTTAAATTTTTTGTTCTTACATTGGAGAACTCTCTTAAGTCTTGAGAGATTGTTTTTTGAAGGCCACTTACTTTTCTGCAAGTTACCATGGATTAGAGAAAGGCATCCAGGATACAAAGTAGACTTTTAAGGAAGTAATGAATTTCCTCAAATTTCACTCTTTCCTTGTGTTCTTTACAGCCAGTGCCAAAAATGAGTGATCCATTGGGATAAGAATTATAAATAATCAAAGAAAATGCTTCTTTGTGCGAGTGCATTGTTCCTTTTTTGGTCAGCATGCAGACTTTAATATATCAAACTTTAGTAGTTAAGTTTATCTTTATGCCATCATGCTACTATGTCGGTTCATAATGGTTATGCATCTTATACTGTATCATCCATTTTTGGTCATAGGTTGATAGGTCTTTTGAATGCAAGACCTTTCCTAGATGCAGGACTGCACAGACAGAATAGAAAGTTCTCATTTTGATTTCACTGTGCCAGAGGATGCTTCTATCTGGGTGGTTATTCCCTTTGTGATGGACAGATGGTTGTTCTGCTTTCCTACTGTTTGCAATTGTGATTTAAATAAATTTAATTCCTGCAGTATTCCATAGGAAGTTGTCAGAGAGGAGCAACTGAAAGTACTAATCAGCAAGCTCCCCAAACCAGAGTCTTTTACTGAGTAATATTGCCTGCTCATTCGGATGCTTTGCATGGAAGCAAAAGATTGAGATCTCTTTGCACTGTGATACCCTTTTGTGATAAAAAGCATTATTCTGTGGAATGTTGTTAGCTGATGGCGATACAAATATAGTTTGGTTTTACGGAGTAAATTATTTTCTTTTGCAAATACTACATTATGAAGAATTAGTGTTATTGCAGTATTGTAGGAGTAAAGGTGTTGGTTGCATGGGACTTCTGGAAGTCCAGCCTCTGACTTGAAGCATGACTTTTGCCGATGATAGATCAAATCAGCTGTGGCTTTGTCTTCAAAACCTTCAGTGAAGGAGATTCCCTAGTCAATCTAGATAACCTCTTCCAGTACTGCACTACCCTCCTAATTAACATACTTTTCCTAATGTCCAATCTGCAAGTCATCCCTGGTGCTTTCAGAGTCATCTGAATTGAAGTAATCAAGTCCAGTCCCCCAAAGTTGAAACTGTGGTCATTACTCTTTGTTATACTGTTTCTACTCAGAAGAGTTTGGCTTCTTTACTTTTAGAAGTCTTCTTCAAATAGTTGTGGGCAGCTATTAGGTCACCCATTAACCTCCTCTTTGCCAGAATAACTAAGGCTTCCTCAGCCTATTCTTTTACATTTTATGCCCCTAATCATCTTGGTGGACCTCCACGAGACCCTGTCCTGTTTCTTAGCATCCTTCTTACACAGAGAAGCCCAAAACTGGACATAATACTCTAGGTGGAGCCTCATGAGTTCCAAGTAAGGGGAGAAAATAACCTCTCAATGTGCTGTTTACAGTTCTCCTAGTGTAACCCAGTCTGCAGTTTGATGCCTTTGTGATGAGAGGACACTGCCAGCTCAAGTTTAACAACCAGGTCTTTTTTGGCAGTGCTGCTAGTCTGACAGTTGGTTTCCAGTCTGTACAGATGCATTCATCCCCAGATGCAGAGCTTGGCACTTCTCCCAGTAGAACTACTTCCTCAAGTTTCTCAAGGTCCCCTTGGACTGAAATTCCATCGTCCTTTAGTTCTTATGGTGTAGATATAGATCCATTACATATGTACCTCGTAATATAATGACAAAATTGAGGAATCTCTTTGCATTTTAAAAAGAAAGAGATACTACAAAGTGACATCTTTGCCACAGTTTATCTGATGCTAGAACAGATTCAAACAATCAGAGCTGAACAAATAGGTTAAATCTGGATTTTTTTGTTCATAGTTATCTAATTTATTCATAAAATACTTTGGGATAAGCTATATGTCAAAACATGTACTGCACTAGGTAGAGTAAAAGCCAAATAATTTGAAATAAGAATGATGTATTTTCTGTCTTAAATAATTGTTCAATACTGATATCATTTGTATTTAATTATTTCTTTGCCATTAGTCTATATTATGTTGGTTTTTTTAAAGAAAATGGGCTGTATTAGAAAGACTTATCAGAAGCAACTGAGATTGCTCATTTGATACTGCTTATGGTTAATAGTAAAATTATAATGAAGTTACACCGGTATGTTACAAATGTAATCTGATTGTATTGAATGCTTCTGTTACATAAGTTATTCATCAAAGCTTTTTAAAAGATTAACTGATACTTCAGTTTCAAATCATTAACTTGAATTGTAATTAATATTAAACAGCTGCATGGACAGCACAATCGATCTGTTCCAAACCTCACTTACTGGAAATTTCCTGTTATCCAAGATAGGGCACAAACCTCAACATGTTCAAGTATGTGTGGTTTGCACATATAAAGGTACCGATCAACTTTCTCAAGGTCAGTTGATTCTGGAAGACTTAAGTACTTCTGAATGATGGTCATCTAAAAGTCTTGCTGAACAATTAGGATATTAGGAACTCATCATGCTTTCAAATAGGGTGTTTGCTCATCAGATACCCGTCATGTTGCTAGGAACCTGTCTGTCACATAATGAGAATCTCATATATCTCATCTCCAGAAGCTTGAAAAATTTTCAGTAATTCATTTTGTTCTGCAGTGTCTGTTTGACTTTCTGACAAAACTGAATGCCTGAAGTTAACAACAAATTGTTAGAAATTACACTGCTTATAACTCCCCCACCAAAAGTCTTTTGCTTCTAAAACATGCTACAACAGTTCTCGTTACCTTATTTAAGAAGGAATAGTGTTGAATTTTCATATTTGTTTCTGCATGCCTTTTGTAGTTTTACAAGATTTGCTGAATGATGTAAAATCTGAAAGCACTGTTTTAATAATTATTTCAGAATATTTTGTAGGTTTATTAGGTGTCAAGTAAAAGCAAAAATATGGGACATTTATTTTTGCCTAATGTTTTGACTTGCAAAACAATTTCCTTCTTTAATTATAGAACACGTACAATGTAGTATAACAGGTAGAACAGTTATATTTAGAGCTCAGTCCAGCATGTTACAGAGCACATTATGCTTGGACTAGCAAAGAATTAAAGCTCTTCCTTTTCTTCTAGTACATATGCAGTGGAATTTGGTTTTGTACTTAAATCACCTTGAAAAATGGAAACAAGCTAGTCTAATCTATTTAGTTTAAGTTAGCTTTCACTGGTTCTTCTGCACCTGTGCAATGTTTATTTTCTAAACATGACAAGACAATGCTTAGGCAAAAATATTATTAGTAGTAAATTATATGGCCATTCTGCTCTGCATTTTAATGAAGGTATTTAAAGAAAACTTGCAATTTCTGCTTAGCCTCTCCTGGAATATATGTGATGTATATTGCTTTCTGCTTGCATAGATCTGATTCCTAGATTGGGGTCATAAAAACAAACCCGCGGTGTGGGGAAAAAAGATATATTGACTACAATTGCACAAAATATAAACCAAAAATTATAGTTTGTTTTGAAATTTTTTTAGTCTGCGAACATCATTATGAGGATTTATTAAAAAAAAAATTGAAAATTTATTTTGGAGTTCTTTTGCTAGGAGAATGTGCATCACAGAATCACAAAATGGTTTAGGTTGGAAGGGACCTCTGGAGGTCATCTGGTCCAACTCCTCTGCTCAAGCAGGGCCACATAGAGCTGGTTGCCCAGGACCATGTCCAGTCAGATTTGGGCAACCTGTGGCAGTACTCGGTCACCCTAAAAGTGAGAAAGTGTTTCATGATGTTTAGAGGGAACCTCAAGTGTTTCAGTTTGTGCCCATTGCCTCTGGTTCTGTCACTGGGAACCACCGAAAACAGCCTGGCTCCATCTTCTATGTACCCTCCCTTCAGGTATTTACATACATTGAGGATATCCCTGCTGAGCCTTCTTTTCTCCAGGCTGAACAGTCCCAGCTCTCTCAGCCTTTCCTCATAGGGGGATGCACCAGTTCCTTAAACATCTTCAAGGCCCTTTGTTGGACTCTCTCCAGTATATCCATGTGTCTCACTGGGGAGCCCAGAACTGGACACAGTACTCCAGGTGTGGCCCCATCAGTAGAGGGGAAGGATCCCCTCCCTTGACCTGCTAGCAATACTTTGCCTAATGCAGCCCAGGGTACTGTCAGCCTTCTTTGCTGCAAGGGCACATCGCTGGCTCATGTTCAACATGGTGTCCACCAGGACCCCCAAGTCCTTTTCTGCCAAGCTGCTTTCCAGCTGGGTACGGGTGCATGGGCTTGTTCCTCTCCAGGTGCAGGACTTTGCACTTCTTGTTGAATGTTATGAGGTTCCTATCCATCTGTCAAGGTCCCTCTGGATGGCAGCACAACCCTCTGGCATATCAGCCACTCCTCCCAGTTTTGTGTCACCTGCAAACTTGCTGAGGGTTATGGAAGACAGTGTCAAAAGCCTTACTGAAGTTTAGGTACACAATATCCACTGCTCTCCCCTCATCTACCAGGCAAGTAATTTCAACACAGAAGTTTATCAAGTTCGTTAAGGATGACTTCCCCTTTGTGAATCCGTGCTGACCACTCTGGATGGTTGTGTTGTCCTTCAAGTGCCTGGAAAGGGTTTCCAGGATTAGCTGCTCCGTCAATATCCAATATTAACTATCTTTTGTTTTTACTTTTACTATACTATACTCCCAGCAGAAATAGTTCCTCTTTGAAAAAGACAGATAGTTGTAGTATTGATGAGGCTCACACATTATATAAGTTATTAGAAAACAAAAATAACCTGTTAGCTTTACTACTCTGAATGCTGTCAGATATTGAACATATCAGGGTTTTTTTCATGAGGTACACATTTGAGCTTGTCTGTGAGTATTAATTTGGAAGCTAAAATAAAGGATGTGGATCCAGCAAAGCGAGAAGGAAATTCCCAAATTTTTGTCTAGTTAAATGTGCCTAGAAACTAATCTAAAGTGTTTTTATTTGGGAAAAAAGCCAAATATATAGGACTGAAATGTTAATGGACTATGAGCAACATTTTAAAGTACTGTATCTCTGATTTACTTTATGTCTGGTAGTGGTTTTGTAACTATATAAACAGAACAGCGAAATAAAATTTAAAAATATTTTCTTATATAGATCTCTGATTTCTTAGCTGTCAATAGTGCAAATATATTTTTGTGTGTTCTGCCTTGTATTTTTATGTTATGTTGTTTGAAATGTGCAAGTGAGAGAATATAATAGTGTTTTTCTTTCACTGGAGAGCTGACCATCCTAATCTTTCTCTGATTTTCTGCAAAGTGTGTAGAATTTAGCTCCTTACGGTCAAGTCTGTATTATTATAAGGAGAGATCTGGGTGGCTTTAAACTACATGGCCTTAGTAATCTCACTCATAATTTCTATGGTATTTTTTTCTAAGTAAAATACCATGTAGCAGTGCCTGTGGTTGCTATGAAATTATGGCATTTCTTAAGTACTGTACCCACTTAGCATGAGGTTTTGCTATGCCTTTGAAGCATAAAATACATAACAACAATATATTTTACAGTATATTATTTTCTGTTTTAAACGTGTACTTAACTTTCTGATGGAGAACTGTTTTGAAAGAAACCTTGCTTTATTGTAACTCAGTTTAGATATTACAAGGCTTACATTACCTCTTCTTACTTAGTTGTCATGGCCTCGCACTACTACCGAACGACTGCTGACAGAAATGTTTGATGGTGCTGCAGCTCAATTCCTTGCCATCCTGGAAGCTCTGTCTGATAGTAGCAGGCATGTGTTGCACCCTACTCCACCTGTTCCTGATGAAATCGAAATTCGTGATGTCATTTCAGAGCTTTTTTTTGCAGGCCTGGAAATCCTCTCAGGTACAGCATAAAGCAGCAAAAAGAGTGTTGCTGAGGAGCCCAGACCTCCACTTTATTAGTTTTTTCTTTGTTATTTCATTTATAATAATAGCACCTGTAAAAGCAGGCAATCTTTCTTATCTTCTTAAAATTTAGGATAAAAATCTGGGCCAATCTCTGTTGTCTGTTTTATCAGTAAAAATCTACAGTAATTTATGCATATCTTTTCTTGATAGGATGGAGTTCACTTTCTTCATAGCAGCCCATATGGTGCTGTGCCTTGCATTTGTGGCTAAAACAGTGTTTGTTGATAACACACCAGTGCTTTGGCTGTTGCTGAGCAGTGCTTGCACAGCATCGAGGCTGTCTCTCCAACCCTCCTCCCCGCAAAGGCCAGTAGGCTGGAGGTGGGCAAGAGGTTGAGGGGGGGCACAGCTGGGACAGCTGACCCGAACTCACCAAACGGCTATTCCGTACCATATGACGTCATGCTCAGCAATAAAACCTGAGGCTAAGGGAACGGATGGGAGCACATTAGTGGTTATGCGTTCCCAAGTAACTGCTACACATCCTGAGGCCCTGCTTTCCACGAAGTGGCTGGATATTTGCCCGTCTATGAGAAATAGTGAATAAATTCCTTTTTTTTTTTTGCTTTACTTGCACACACAGCGTTGGTTTTTCTTATTAAACTGTCTTTATCTCAACCCATGAGCTTTTCCATTTTATTTTCTCTCCCTGTCCTGTTGAGGAGAGGCAGTGAGAGAACAGCTGGGTGGGGTGGAAGCCAGTCAAGGTCAAGATACCCTGGTGTTCCATGTATTTTTTTCAAAAAAATCACTCAAAGTTAGATTTAAAAGCTTGAGAAAAACACTGGACTTGATTATTCCTTCTAAACTGTTTTTTGCTGGGCTCTGGACTGAATATAGCCATAGCTATACAGATATTTTGTTAATAAAAGAATATATAAAGACTAAATACACTTCAGAATCATATTTTCTTGATATGATTACTGGCTGATTGGAATCTAACAAGTCAAATACAATATAAACTGATATAACGAAATGTCTATGTTAAAGGTGGAGTGAGCAGTACTGGTATTCAAGGAAGTCATTGCACCAATCATTTTGGTATAATTAATGCATCATCAACCCTTCTGCAGTTGATACTAACAGGTAAACTAACTTTGAATTTTCAAAGGCTTCTTTACCCAGTGATGCAAATGCTTGGTGAGCAGAATTCATTTTCATGTTAGTAGCAGTTCTATGCATAAAGGGACTGCAAAATGCTGTCCTCTTTGTGTGAGATATGCTTGTTTATACATTTAATATTAAGGCATTCAAAAGGGATTATGTACAAATATCATTATGATTTTCTTAACACAAGCATTATTTAAATAGGATGTAGTAATATAAGTACATTGTAATCACATACTATTTAGCATAGCAGTTCATCTAGATATGTTAATGTGCCTAAACAATCATTCAAAGGCCAAATTCTGCGATGATGTCCTGGTACATCCTTATGGAAGAGAAGCGGGATGCAGTAATAGAAGGACTGTCGTAAGCTTGTTGAGCTCCTTGGACCAATCATTGTGCTGCTTTGGAAAATAACAGCTGTCTGTTACTAAGTTAATATTGCTAACATCTTTTAGCCAAGTGCCGACGTGCCCAAGTGATATGACAATGACTGTAGCATATTCTTAGGACTGCAGAACACTGCTGTATATATTAGCTAAGACACTTGCTTAGAGTTCCAAGGACCAGGGAATCCCTTTTCTGCCTTACTGTGGTTTGGATAAACTTGAAGAGTGCAAAAATAGACTCACTATGTGTACATGCACATTTTCTGATGCAGTAATGAGAAATCCTCACCTAGCTTGCAAGAAATTGTTCCTGTTTCTATGCATTATTTTTACTAAATTTCTGGAAAGAAGGGTCATTATGGGGTGGTAGCCAGATTTAAGCTCTTTCTGCAACAGAAAGGATTAGGTCCTTGATATCCTCCACACAGGTATGTTAATATCAATAATAGTACAGCCTCTTTGGAATGTAACAGGACATTGCAGATGCATCATTAAAGTAGTATATAAGCATAGATATTAGAGCAAAATAATAAAGTTATTGTATCTTGTAGAGCTATTGAAAAATCCTTCAAGATTATGCTGACTATTCAAAAACATATGTGGAGTTTTATCTTTGTATTTATCGATACCCAAATTATTGCTTAAATTAAACTTCTGAATATATATATTAAAACAAGATAAAATATTTTTGTCATCACTGCAGGAGAAAAGGGGGTGTCTGGAGATGCTGCTGTGAAATTTATAAAATTAGCTTTCAGCTATGAAGAATGGGACGTGTTTGATTCTGCTATTGAATTTGTTGTTAATTTTCTTCAGGTAATCCGGGTGCTATTTAGACATTCTTTATGTAGTCTTTTCCTTTGAGGGTAAGGAAGAGTATTCAAAGCACATATTTTAAAGACAAATTTCTATTGTTTTTTCTGTCAATTAGGCTCAAGATGACCCAACATGGAAGAAAGCTGAAATGGAACTCAAACTTCTTACGCTGATGCGACCTTTACTATTTCCAAGAAAATTTAAACATGGTTTTTCTATTAGTGAAAATAATACCAAAGAAGCTAGGATGCCTGATGGTTCTGAAAAGAAGGAAGCATTCAGAAGTGAGTGTTGTTCAGTTATAGCTGTGTTTGCATTTCAAATATTTTTGCAGAAAGAAATTTTGTTTATTATCTAAAAACTATTTAATATGGTGCTTGCAGTATTCTATGACAAAAACTAGCAATTGAGAAATTGCAACCAACTGAATTTTGTCCAGTTTTCATTTGCCAAAACATGACTTCATACCATTTTCCTTGAGTATGAAATAGCATGTATGTTTAACATACATCATGTTATATGCAAAGATGTAAAATGAATGGATGTTTTCAGACAGGTTTTCAGGAAAAAAGTTAAACAGACACATTTGACTTTCTTTTGTCCTTTTTCTCCATTTATGTAAAATTTCTTGGTATCGAAGCAAGAAAAACTTGTTAGAGCAGCTGTAATTTAATTGTATAACATTCCAAAAACCTGCAAATATCTTGAAAACTTTCCATTCCCCAAAATACCAATGCTCACTTTTCACAGAAAGTGAATAAACTTGGGAATATCTGTCCCCTTTGTATTTACTGTTTCTTAGAGTATATTATATGCTGGCATAAATTGGTAAGTCAGTTCACTCAGATGTTTTCAAACATAGGTTTGTAACTAGAAATAATGCCTTGCCTTTCCTTTTCTTCCTTTTTTAAAAACATTGAATATAGAGGGTTCCTTAAAGCACGGAGAGCCTTCTCATGATCTTATGATTTTGGCAACAACAGTATTTTCCTGTGTCTCCACATCTAAGCAGGTATAATAAAATTAGAGACATTATTCTGAATGAATCACATAATCTGTAATGAATGCATATAATTTAAGACCTAAGGAATCAGTTGCATGATTAACGAACTACAAAAATGAAATAGCAAAAATGAAAAAATATACCCATAAGATGTGATCAATTTGTGATTTAAAAAAATAACATTTGTTTCAATTTTTTTTTTTTTTATTTTATTGGTGCTATGTACTCAGGCTACTTTAAAAATGTTTAATAGATATTAAATCCATGTGGAATATCATAGAGCTAATTGCATGTTTCAGCTAATAAAGCAGAGATCAAGTTTCTGATATTAGATTTAGGTGGGCAAATATGTTCAGCTGTAGAAAACGTTTGTGCAATATTTATAGGAATGGGTGCAGTGACCCTAAGGAATGATAATGCCTTTATAGCAGCGGTATGCCTGCAATTTAAGGTAAATTCTCACTGCAAACAAACAAGCAAGGAACAGCAACAACAAACCCAAAGAGAGTGGGAATTTTGTGCTGAAGTCTGCACGACAGAATAATCCCATTATGTATCTGATGGTTTATTCCCAGAGTAACCACTTTTAGCTTACTTGCTCAAACCGAGATGTCCCTTAATGTGCTACTGTGAGGGGAAAAAAATTGCAGTGCAATGGCTCCACTAGCATTTACACTAAAATAGTGATCCAAAAGACTAATGAAAAATTTTCCTGAGAAAAAATGTGTTCTGCTAACATGGCATATGTCTTAACTGCAAAATTAATTTTAGATATAATTTTAATATTGCCCCAGTTTGAGTATAACTGTGGCATACACATTTTTTAGCTTTAGTGTAGTATTTTTAGTCAAAATATCCTGCCTGTGAGGTAGTTATACCTTTAGATAGCATGATTTGTCATTTTTTTACATGACCACTGTATTATGGAGGCACGTTACCTGGTTTTAAACTCTTCTGGTTCTTATACAGTCTCCCACAAATCCTTTGGTACCTAATCTGTCCGGGGAAGAAAGACAAATTCTCCCTTGATTAACAGTGAATTCACTGATGGTGAAGTTACATGATATAGCTGAGCTAATCTAACAGCTTGCTGCCACCAAACAAGTCATCTTGATTTACTTCTTTTTCAGTCTTTTTCTCCCCTCACTTCTCAATATCAATATTCCTGAAATCTTATGCTCACACACATATGAATGTGCAGATAGTGTGGATATAGCAAGTTTGAGTTTCATTGGACCTGACATACTAGTCCAACTCTGGTATAAATGCTGATAAAGATATGTACTGATCCTTAATCACTGTTCAGAATGTGTTTAACAGAGTGTAGACGGACTTGTTTGCCTTTTAAAATGTGTTAATTAGGAATAGAGTTTTGAATTTGTTAATTATTCTCTTCATAAGATGTAGATGTGTTTTAACATTTCGTTCAGTTAGCTATTCCACTCCAACCTTTTTTCTAGTAGTTTAAGTTGTTCTTCACTGCTCCCTCATCTGAGATGCACCAACAACCTGTGGAAGTACTCTGTCAATGCAAAATGAAGCCTACTAATTTAGATCTTCTGCAAATATTTAAATACTGTAACAAAAAATATCCCAAAGTTAATATAACTGTTAAATTACATTACTGAGTTTCCCCAGAATGTGTCGACTGTTACAACATTTCACAGATAGTTAATTTGCTTGTCTCTCCAATGTAATTTTCATCTCACTGCTTTCCTTGTCTGTGTGACTTTTAAGAGCTTGACAACAAAAAAGTTAATACAAAACCCCCAAATGCTAAAACCACTTGGATTGTTGGGAGGAGAAAAGCTTGGGTGATCTACCAGAAATTACTTTTTAAAAAATATTACTTAATCTTTCAAAATGTTGTCATCCCTTATAAGAAAGTCAAATATGATGATTTATTTACTTTGAAAAATTTTGAGAGTGTTTTTATACTGTATATACATGCTTGTTTCTACAGTTATGTTGTTTTTTTTCTTTCCAGAATATCCAGCCTGACAAAGAAATACTTGTTGATGTAATAATGTTTTTGTGGCAGAAGTGTAAAACAGGACTTCAGCGAATCCAAAAGAGTGGAAGTGACTGCTTAAAATATATCCACAAATACAAAGCTTACCAAGTACTCTTTATTATAATGTATTTCTCTTAATATGAGTGCAGTCTGTTATAGTAAAGCCAAGATAAAAAATACTGATCTCCAGTCTATGTACATTTTCTTATGGTAAAATGCAGATATATCTTCTTCACTGAAAATGTGCATTTTATATAAACAGACTGTGCTTCCATATGCCGGTATCAAAATACTTCTTAGCCTTTGCCCAGTAAAGTAACCCATTCTCTGACAGTGGGCCATGATAGAAGCTAAAATAGTGAAAGCATTCGGGCATGATGTAAGAAGCAGGATTTGGTGTGTTATGGTGGAAAATACCAATATAGTTCAAGAAAGTTCCCTAGATCAATTGAAGAAAGAGGGAAAAACCTTACAGCTTAAGAGAAGGAACATGAGGGTCAACAGGATTTGGCTCACTGGACAGACGCACAGCCTTACCTTGAACTTTTCCTGAGCCTGAGAGGCTCTTGGTGAAACGCAGTCTTGGGAAGGATAATTTACACTAGTTTCTCTGGGCTGCCAGTTGGTGCTGACCAAACAGTTTCTGGAGGAGTTAATTTTGTGGCCCTGACCCCTATAATAAAATTGTTGAGAGATTCACCAGAAGGTAATGTACAGTTTCCTCTGTGTGTACAATAGGTGCATTCAGGTTTCTTTTATACAGTTTAAGTGGGAAGATATGGGGATAAATGAGAGGCAAATGATCAAATCTTCTGTAAGGCTTACCACACTGTGACAAAGTATAAAAGATGTGCCCATAGAACAGTCATAAACCTTTCTAAAATAATAAAAAATAACAATATTCTAAAATAAAAAAGTCTGCTGTCTGAAAAAATAGGGGCTTCGGAGCAGAACAAATTCAGCATCTTAGTCTAGTGGTATTCAAATAAAGAAAGGAGTTGTGTCCAGGTTTATGAATCTTTTTAAACAATTTTGAGTGCAAAATCCTATCTGTCTCTGTAATACACAAATAGCTTCCTAAAATGTATTTTAACTCTGTTCTGAATCTTTTTCTTTCCGCTTTCCCCATTTTTAGTGGGTTCATGTACTCTGGATGATAAATGAAGTAATTCCGAAAAGCAGCATAGCAGACACTAATGTTGTAATGTTTGCAGAGGTAACCTTACGTCTAAGTGCAATATTGGAAAATGTAGCTGATTCTGCAAGTAAATCTAAGAAAAAAGCAGGTAAAGTTTTCAACAAAAATGTAGTTGTCTTTCAAGAACGACTTTAAAGATTGGAACTCTTCGGAGTAGAAAATTTTTGCAAATATACATATTCAAAAATTGTTGTAAAGAGATGGTTGAGAGTCGAGCAATAATTTTTTTTACATACAATTTCATCCATAATCAGAGCTAATGAAGCCTGCTTTTCAAAGGATTTATGCCCTATTTCCTTGCATTTCCAGTTTTGCTGAAGTATACATTTTTGAATCACATCTCTTATGATTCGCCCTTCCCACAGGTCTTCTACATGTCTCTTAGCCTCTTCAGAGTAGCCTCAGATCACTCATATGTTGTTTGAATATTGGCTAGGCAGAAGGCAGTGTGTGCTGTGGTTCATTTGGAGCATTCAAGTGCTGGTTGACTAGTGGCAGGCCAAAGAGAAGAGGAAAATATTGAGGTCATACTGAAGCTTTTGCTTTTATTGGGCCATTAAATTGCTTCTCTTGTCTACACACATCTTGATTTTTGTATAGGAATTCAGTTATCTTTGAAATTGAACTTAACTTGGTTGACATTATTGGGATATAATCCAATCACATTAAACAAATTTTCTTACAAAACCTGACTAACAGTGTAAAATATGAATATTTTGACATACTTTTAAAAGTTCTCTCTTGTTGTGGATGTAGGATCTTGGAATATGAATCATATTTCTTGTAATTTTTTTGCAGTAGCTAGAGAATAGATTTTAAGGACCCTTTTAGAGCATATCTAGGAACAGAAGAGAATGACAATACCTTTTGCTTTTTATGAAAGTAAGAAAATCTTGGAACACTACTATTCCATTATCAGGTAGAGTAGGTATTGTTTTCTGTGAATGTTATGAAAATCAGACCATACTGATGGAGATTGGATGAATTCCCATTGTAGCATCACTGCTATTCTTTTTCATTCAGTTTAAATATGTCTATTTGGAGGAAAAAAAACCCTGAATAAATAGGAGCCATTGCTCAAAACAAGCTGATAAATAGCCAGTCAAGCACATGTGTATGCTGAGAAGAGTCTTTTTACTGAATGAATGCTGAGTGAATATAGATTTTCTTATTTATGAGAAAGAGACAGTGAACAAGCAGAAATAAATAGGCAAAAGTGGCACAAGGAGTACAGGAGTGACTAGCAGGTTGTCTCTCTGAAAGGGCAAAAAATGAATTTATTTTGGTGAAGAAATAATTTTTTGACAGGCTTAGAGGGCTGTAAACAAGAGCAAAGAAGCTGCTTCCTCTTGTTTTGGAAAGGAAAACACAATTCTGGGTACATTCTTGATAAATCAAAATAATTTAAACAATCCAAATGAACATTATAAGAGTGATAACAGCCCTTCAAGGAATGTTAAATTGGATAATCATATACTCAATTAGTATAATTGTACATATGTATCTATTGTGTTTAAACCCTGAGAAGCTTTTCAAGAAACAATATAATTACCTTTCATAGTCAAGTACTGAAGAACTGAATTATTGCCAGACTCTTAAGTTAGTAGTAGAGCTAATCAAATGCTACTAAAATTTTCTGACTATATTTCATTTTCGCTTTCTGATTTTCTTCCTATAAAAAAGGAAAAAGAAGTGCCTCTTTCTCACAAGATGAAACCTATGATATTCCTGAAATACTGATGGTAATGTCTAATTTGTTTTAATTAATATAAAGATATAAAGTTTTTGAATAGCATAAGAACACTTATTTCTGCTTGAAGCTTTTCATACAATTTTTTATTTAGTTTTATAAAGTTGAAATGTTTCACACAGTCATGCTAGTGCAGAGGGAAAAAGCAAAGATATTTTTTCAAATGAAATAAAATCTGAAACTTTTCCTGTAGTCTTTTACAGTAATCTGTGATATGGAAGAAGTTTTAGTTGAAACTTCTTTCACAGCATGATCATACTGATTTCCACTGTACACTCTTTTTTATGCCAACATATAGTACCAGCTTTAAATCATTTAATGGCTCATTTTTTAAAGATACAAAGATACAAACTTTAGCCCTTGCTTCATTTAGGGAAATATTTTGGGTTGTGCTTTTCTTTGTTTGTTTTTGTGAGGGTGATGTGGAATAGATGGAACATCCTGAGTGTCCTTGCTTTGTTCAGTGCGTCAGTGCTCAGCACTTTGCAGAAGTGTCCAACCAAATAGTTCAAAATTACTTACTAAAACACATTAAGAAGAAAAGACATACATTAGTCTGAGGATTCAGAAATTTTGTCAATGGTATGTCTTAATGCTTACACACATGGAGAAGCTTTAATTCAGTGATAGTCTATTTAAAAATGTTCATTTTTGAAAAATCAGTGTTTTCTTAACAGCATCTAATGGAACATTGAAAAATTGCTTGTGAAAAATACTGTGTTTGTCAACTTAATTCTCTAATTCAGTTTCATTCTCCTGTAAGCTAACCCTTTGAGTTAGTAAATTGTTTTTTGAGAGCTGAAGGAAAATCAGTCCTAAATTAATTAAAATTACTTGAAATTTAAAACATTGATATTAGTATATGAAAGCATGGGGAGCAGTGCCTATGTAAACATTATTTGACAGAGTTTAAACTGCAACAGCTAAAAATAATAGCGCTTTACTTTTGATAGTCCATATTATAGCTTTTAATGCTGTTATCTAATAAAACGTGTTTCTATGTGTTTTCATTTTAGAAAAGTCCTACAGAACAATTACAAGTTGCATATGAAAGTCTTGAAAAAGCAATTAATGTAATGAACACATCTCACTTAATGACCCTTCTACCAGATGGAAAGTCGATATTTGACAACTGCTGTACAAAGGTAAAGTCTACAAAAATCTACACTGCAACAAAATCTATAAATAATGTATTGGATTTTGATGACTCATATTTTCTTCATACTTAGAAATCTTAGCATTATCAAATGTACCTCATCTTCCCACTCCATGTAAGAAGAGAATAGAAAAAATAAATCTCTGTGTAGTAGAAAGACCATTTTTCTCTTTCAGTAGTAAACTATAAACTCTTTTAGGTTTTCTTTGCCATTTTCTTTTGGAAATAATAATAATTTGTAGGTTTCTCCTATAAAATAAAAGCAGAAATCCTTTTCATATTTATTGCTTGCAGCTGTTTATTATTAACATTAATTTTTTCTGCTGAGGTGAGTTCAGACTTTCTAAATATTATAATTCTACACCAATATGATCTTTGTTTTGTGGAGTGGTAACACAATAAAACAATTTTTTCTGCAGTTTCATATATATTATTAATCCAGTTTCCTATTGATTCTCAGGTTTTGTCTAGTTTTCTTTGTCCGTTAGCCATTCTTTCTCTGTCTAGTCATTCTCCTTCCTTCCCTGCTTTCTTGAATGACTGCATATTACACAGATATGGCAAATATCAGTGTTTGTCAATTTACTGAAATAATGGTATCAATGTCAAGATAAATGCAGTAAGTTAAGTAATAAAAGTTTGTGCTTGCTTAATTGCCATTTCCTATTTATTAGGTGGACTCAAATGATCAGAATTTGAATTCTGTTTTGGGATGTGGTAATGATAAGACAGGAACAGGTAATGGTTTTGTAATGGACTTACACGTGGAGCTCATTCAGGCCCAACATCGAGTAGCTGTGAAACTTCTTAAAATGGCACAAGGTAGGTTTCAGTAAGGCTAAACAATCTTCATAGCTTGATTAGAGTCCTCTGTTAATATATTTTGTAATACTAAGACATAAAGGAGTATCTGCTTTCTGAAGAGGAGCTGATGTTGGGCAGTTTGTATGCCACGTACAGACAGAAAGAATGTATTTAATTTGCAGAATTTAGATTTACCACATGATACTAGTCTCTAACCTCTGATCAACCAATGGGAGTTAAACTTTGCTAACAACTACTGGATTTGATTCCTAGACAGTTTGTTGTGGTATTTCAGTTATAATATTAACTGTTACAGTGTCAGTAAGGAAGAATTGGGGGATGCTCTAAAGAAATTTTTTTCTGTAATGCTAATTTTTTCTCTAGAGAATGACTTGAGTATTTTATTCAATGCTTTTTGTAATCTGAAGTTCTACTGTGAAGTTGTCCTTATCTATTCCCAGTCAGTAGATATCCCACTCTTGCCAAATGCCTTCTGAAAAAAACTCTACTTGGTCTCCCATTCCTGGTGTTTTTTTTTTAATTGAAAGCTAGTATTAGTTTGACACTGCAGAGCTCCCCTGTGCACTGCTCCCTATGATCAAACAAGATTTCTCTTTTCTTGTGGTGTTAGTATAACTACTAAAGATGTTAGAGCATGAGGGTGGAATATTTTTAGTGGCATGATCAGTCCAAGAAATTCTCCTTGAACCAAAGAAAAGAACATGAGATAGAGCAGAGCTTTACTACAAAACTACATATTAACCCCTCTCACTGGAATTTTCTCAATAGCACTATCAGAATGAATAACTCAGGATTTCCTTCCCACAAAGGTGCTCAAAAGGATGACAGAAGTCTTAAGTCTAGCAAGTCTCATGTGAAAAATGTTAAAGATTTCCATTATTTAACAGGTACGGCTTATTAATTAAGATTCTAGAAGTATAATAAATTATTGCTGCTGCTTTATAAATGTCTTAAAATATGTATTTTACAGAGGCACTTATAATGAGAAAAATAAAAAAGAATAAGCTATCCAGAGCAATCTTTTTGATGCAAAAGGCTGCACAGAAGTTCCCTGAAGAGTTAACCACTTCTTCCCAAAGGCAGCTACTGGAGGTAATAAAAAAAAAATCTTATGGTAGAAATTCTTTACCATTATCACAGTTTTTCATGTTCTGTATAATTAAGACTTGGATTACTGCTTCTGACAAAAAGAAGAAAAATGGAAGGAACTCGAGGGACATTGGGTGTTTTTAGCTTCTGTTGTCAAATTTTCCCTGAGAAGTTTCATTATGATAGAAGAATAAAGTGACTTAAAACAAGGAAAGAGCACATCCCCAAATTCTGTGCACACAGGAAACCTGAAAGAAGATATGAACTTTCTTTCTACACTTAATCACCTAGACTTTGCAATTATGAACCTATGCTTTGCCAAAATGTCATGCAGGTTTCCTTCTCCCCATTGCAACCTTCGACATCCTTCTTTTTCCAAGATCTGTAAGTTGTCTTAGATTAATTTGGCTGGTGATGATGACATGGACTTTATTTTATTCTTATTAAATAAACAGTTTAGAAGTTGGAGATTTTGGAATTTCTTGAGGCTAAAAGTAGATTCTTCATGGGGTCATTTTGAAGTCTTTTGAAATCAATGGGAATCTTTCCGTTGAGCTTTGTATCAGCATCTATCCATGAAAATTGCCTTACCATCAGTGGAGCATAAAATTTCTTTTTAGCCTGTACAACAGATAACAGAATCTGCAATTCTCACTATATAATATATGAAAAAGTATTTTAAACAAGAAGTTACTAGAAATTATTTTTCTTCTAAGTGCTACAAATTTGGAAGCATGACACATCTTTTATGTCAGAAGAACAAAAAACTGGATCAGAAAAGACATACACTAAAAATCTCTCTCATATATTTGTAAAATATATGGCATTTATGAATATAAGATGTAGTGATATGGTATGAAAGTTGTAACTGTAGTCACCAATGAAGACTTACAAGCACTTCCCAAGAAATCTGTGATTATCCTAAACAAACATTTGCAAAGGCCTTATACTGACCTTCACTATATTTTACTTCTGTGCACTTTTCACAGAGAAAGATGTAGGTAAAAGAATATAATATATTTGCAGCCAGTTGCCAGAAAAATGTCAGAATTAACTTTGCCTGGACAAACTTAACATGATCTTCTTTGATATTTGTACTATGATGAAATATTTAATTATATGCTCAATTAATCTTCCTTCTTGAGGTGGAAACTTCATGAACAGCAAATCCATACCTTTATTTTCATGCTTCTGTGTAGAGGATTTTGCCTTTTTTATTGTAGAACATCCAAGGGGTCTACAGAGAATTACTCATACCTTCTGGTCTTTTCTACTGTACTCAGCACAACATGATGTAAATCTGTTCTTATTACACTGCAAAATAGGAAAGGAGTTTAGTTTCTTGGAGAAACATACAAATAACCTTTTCTCATGCAGTAAACCACCAGGCAGATAGGGAAGCTTCTGATTCATATATGTATACTCATCTACATCACACTACTTAATTACTTGAGTTACTGTGTACCCTTCATTTTTTTTATTTCTCTCACAGTTGTTTCATTCTTCCATCCTGTCCTATATGTCTAGTTGGACACCCAAGTCTTTACAGAATTGGTGCACTGGTAGTTCTTGTTGGCCAGCTGTAAAATTGAATTAATGTGATTCAGCTAATACCACAGTGCAAGCCTGCGGCAGAAGCAGGGATAAAATGTGTTTTTTATAGTGACATTTGGCTTCCTCAACCATAAGATTATTCTTTCTCCTCTTGCAACACTGCCACATTTATTATCTTCCAAGTTCTACAATTAATGAAGTACAGGTCATGCAGTACCACTCTGTCACACCACTATCTTTATCCAACCTGGGAGCAGTTCCATCCTTGCACTAATAAGAAATACATCCTCAGAGAAGAATGAGCCTGTGATTCTTTTAATCAAAAATTGTATCATAGTACACCTTACTATAAAGAAGTATAATTTTTAAGAAAGCAATGAAGTTTCTAATTACCAATTGCAAAAGTTGAATGGTTGTGTGAGGGAAAGAGTCACTCCATATCTTGTTCTTTATCTGATATTCTTCCTTAAGCATTTCCCACTAGTGTGGATGCAACCCTAATCTAAAGGGGGAGGAAGTAGGGTGAAGTGAGGGGTTGTACAAATGATTAGCTATGTGATGTGATTAAGGCTCTATTAAATCTTAGCTCCGCGTTTCACTATAAATCTATGGCTAGTTTTTGGCCATTTTTGGACATGAGATACAAGGCTTATTCAATCTGTGATCTGACCCAGTATGGTTGTTCTTATAGCCTTATAAATGTATGAGGACAGAAACAAGGAACCGTGAAAGTGCAAGACTATAGGACTGTCACTGAGTAACCAATAACTTGGGATTTTCTTTTTCAGTTTGTCTTTCAGACTCAGTTCAGCCCAAATCCTTGGTCCAGTGTATGGTACTTAAAGGTTTCAAATAAACACCCTAGTTGCAGGAATATATCATCTCTCTCTTCTCCCAAAATAATGTAATTTGTCCAAGACATCCCCGATCTCTTAATCTCTGGGAGCTGGCCTTTTTGGCTTTGATTTGCACTGGACAGCTGCCACAAGTAAAGATACAAAAGTACTAAGTTCTTAATATTAAATTTGCAACTTAAGTTTCTCTTATCCTGACAATGCAAACAAGGTGAAGAAACCTACCAATTTGCCATTCAGTCCAGTAAGAAAAAAATGTATCCTGATCACCAACTAAATTGCCACATAATCACTATGTGCAGGAGGCCCCTACATTTTTGGAAGACACTAATAGACTGCCAGTCAGCTCTCAGCTCTCTGCAGCTAACCAAGGGAAGTGGCTTAGCCCTTCCTTTTTCTGGGCCTGCATTCTCCTCCCTTTTTTTTATTTCTGGACTTTATTTCTTTTCTCTAATTCTGGAGTCCAGAAAATCAGTCTGACCGCTTCCGCAGCGCCTTCAGAAATTCCACAGATTAGGTCCCCAGCTCTCTCCTAAGTAAGAGTTGATATCTTTTTTGCTTCTTGTTGGAGCTAATCACTGGTTGCCACTAGTTGCTAATTAATATTATTTGTGATCACTCTTTTTTTTCCTATAGGTACTTCCAAAATTGGATATGCCTCAGCTGTGCCTTTTTTATATGCAACCCTGCATTCCCTTCATTGTACATTGTGAAATTAATCTGCATATGTAGGGCTTACAGAAAGTACCATTCACCCTAATTTAGGATGTAAGATGATATGAAAATCTATAAAAAGTTTTCTACATAGCGGTGAATTTTTTATAAGATCATTTTGAAAACCATTTATAAGTGTTAAATCTCTGATTGTTATGTTTTAATAGTTTTTCCCTTTTGTTTTCATTTAAATCATAGGAAGCACTAACTTTAATTGAGCAAGCTGAAGCTGAACAAAGTGCCTTGTATCACAGTCTCAAAGAAGCTATGAGCAGCAAGAAAAAAAGCAGGACTCCTCCCCCCCCTCTATTACTTTCTAGATCACATTGCTCCATGACATTTAAACCAGCCCCATTCTCTTCAGATATTCAGGTAATGTTTTTCATGATGACTGCATAAGAAATAATTAAACAATACACAAGAGAGCAAAAGTTGTTTCAACAGTGCTATACCATCACAGTTTTCTCTGTTGTTCTTGAGAAAATTACGTTATTCTGACTTAAGTATGCTTTTTTTTTCCCCTGTGAGTCAATTGTGACTCACTGTTTTGATCTTCACATCTGCATGAAACTTTCTTCATCTCATGCATCATGTTCCTTGGTGTTTCTGTTGTATAACACTTATTTATTCTACTTGTCAAAAGCTCATTCTCTTGCTTAGGGGCTGACATATTCCTAGTTACCCTTTGAAGAGATGCAAGGCTGTTGCATCATGTGATGCAAGAAAGTGCTACACTGAAGCCTCTGTTAATAAAGTGCTGAAATGCCATAGTTCAGGTGGAAATATCTACCTTCTGTTGAACATGTAGAATCGCAGAACTACTCACGGATTCTAGGAGAGTTTTCTAGTCCAGCCTTCTGCTCAAAGTAGTGTTGGCTGTGAGATTAGACCAGGTTGCCCAGGGCTTTATCCAGTCAGTTCTGAAAACCTCCCAAGGATGGAGACTGAACAGCTTCTCTGGGCAACCTGTTCCAACAGGGCAACCTGTTCATGGGGAAAACTTTTTTCCTCATCTACAGTTGGAATGTCTCTTGCTTCAATTTAGGTCTATTGTTTTTCATCCTCCTAGCATGCACTACTGTGAAGAGGCTGGCTACATCTTCTTCATCACTTGCAGGCACTGACAGGCTCCTGGTAGGTCCCCTGAAGCAACCTCTTCTGCAGGATGAATAAGCCCAGCTTTTGCAGCCTCTTCTTGCAGGGCTAGTGCTCCAGCTCCCGACCATCTTGGTGGTCCTCTGCTGTAATCACTCTAGTTGTTGAACATTTCTTGTAAGAATGATGGGGGGCAGGAGGGAAACTGGCTGTGGTATCTAGATGTAGTCCAATGAGTGCTGAGCAGAAAGGGATAATCACGTTCCTCGATCTCCTAACTGTACGTCTGTTAATACAGTTCAAGATGCTTTTAGGCTGCTTTGCTGCCATGGCACACTGCTGGCTGATGTTCAGCTTGCTATTGAACATGACTCCGCAGATCCTTTTAGTGCTGCTCCCCAGCCCATCAGCTGCCAGCCTGTATCCTTGTGAGGGATTCTTCCTTCCCAGGTGCAAGACTTTGCATTTGTCCTTGTTAAATTTAATGAGGTTCCTGTTGGCCCATTCCTCTGGGCTCTCAAGGTCCCTCTGAATAGCAATCAATCCTGCCCTCAGCCATATCAACTGTTTCCCTCAATTTGGCATCATCTGCAAACCTGGTGAGTGTGTGCTCACTTTTTGCCTCAGGTCATTGCCAAAGACATTAAACAGGACAGGTCCCAGGACAGTCCCCTGCAGTGCTCCATTTGTTACCACGCTCCAGGTAGAGCAGAAACCATTAACAACTACTCTATGAGTCTGACCTTCCAACCATTGTTTTACCCATTTATTTGTTCACACCCTGATAATGCATCATCCTAATTTGGATATAAGAATACTGAGAGACAATGTTGAAAAAAGTGCCTTGCTAAGGTTGAGGTAAATGGCATCCACTCCTCTCCCCTCCTCTGCAAATCAAGTAATTTTGTCACAGAGGCCAATCATGGTGGTCAGCCATGATTTGTCCTTGGTAAATCCATGCTGACTGTTGCAAATCACATTATTCTCCTTCATATGTCCAGAAAGGGTTCGAACACACTGAATTACAAAAAATTCACTAGCTGCAATTTTCTCGAGAGAGAAATTTTCCAAGCGATTTTGCAAGCTTCTGCAAAAACCAATGTGTATAAAACCAGTAGAAACTCAAATCTTATTAATAGTGGTAAGAATGTTTCCGTGAACAGTTGTTTTATAACTTGCAGTTTTATTACAGTTTGATTAGTGAATTTCAAAGAAATTAATGAGGGAAGTGTTCTTCCTTTTTAACCCTAATGAACAGAAAATAAAAACAATTCTTTAAAGTCTGGTAGTTCATCTGTTTTAGTAAGTGTTAATACTTCATTTTGTTCTATACAGGAGAGTGAATGTAACATATTGGGCCACTAGATGGTGTAGTGTGCTTATTATTCTTATAATTTGAGCCCAGCTATTCTAGAAGAATTTTTTTTCTAAAGATACGCATAGCTGTTGAGCGGACATGAAAGGTATTTTTTATGAAGAACTTATTAACTGGAAATGGATACCTTGGATTTAATTAGACATATATAGTTCTTGTACTAGAAGTCAAAGTATCTTTAAAATTTCCTGATCTTAAAGTTGCTCATTTGCTGAAAATAATCTCCTCTATTTCAATATCTCTTTCTGAAAAACAGTCAGGATTTGTTGCAAAACAAATCACGTGTTTTACAAGAAAAATGAACATTTTAACTGTACAGAATTTTTATATGTTGAAAAATGACCTCATCTGCCACACCTCAGGCCTGTTTAAATGTCCACTGGAAGTAAATAGACTCAGTATAGTTTTTTGTAGAAGAAATTTAATGCAAGAGAACTTCATCAGATGCATCACTTACTGAAATCCATCTGCCCAGTTCTGCAGAGATGAAATCAAAATTAGTTTCCATGTTTGATCTCACTGGACACGACTGAGCACTGATCCAGGAATGCATGCTCACATTCTTCCTTGGTTAAAGATATTGAAAAGTGTAGATGATAGGCCCAATGAGATTATCAGCAGCTTGATGGCATTAAAAAAAATATTTCAATAGGAACTAGAACATGGCTTATTTAGAAAATATTACTGCATTACTTCGTATCTGCATTTCTGTTGCCTGCTTTTAAGGATCTGTCCTCAAGTAGTCTGCTGAATCAGAACCTGATGTCAGCTTCAGAAGACTACCATTGCAAGGATCAAATAAGGGATCTAGATGACTAAATCTACAGGATGACCTATAGAGTTTATGCTTTGGGACAGGTTTGAGGTATAGGGTAGCTCAAGGTAGGAGATAGGATAATGGAGAGTCAACTGCTTTTATTGCCATTGTAGTATATCTAGTTCTCCAGTTAAATCAATTAATTAATGTTTCTAGTGCAGTTAGACTATACATTTTTATAACTAATTTTTTTTTTCAGAGACTGTTTTCACAAAATTAGTACATTCTACATTAGGCAAAAGTTGGAAATACTATTATTTATCAACTCATTTTGTTCTCATTTTCTTCAAAGGTTTCATGGTACAGTATTTTGGGCTCTGTAGCAGGAAGAAGTAATATGAAAGTAAGGTTAAATAACAATAAACTTCCAAATGCAGGAGAAGAGGTAAGACAGAGGTAAAACTCCTTTAGGTCATTCTCTCTTCGTTTAAAAAAGCCCAACTTTCTAAATGTATACATCTGACATCTTCTTTTAATCAGGTAGCTGGCCAAGCCTTTGACAAACCTTTTTGCCAAACCTTTGTTTTAAGCAATTGAAATTTTGCTAGGTTGAAGGCATACCAAAACCTGAAACAAGTTCTAGGAACCTTTTTTGAATAATGAATTAAATGACTCAAAAGCTTCGTGTTAGACAAGTCTCTGTCCCTTCTGTTATAACTGTTTTTTGAGCGACAGCTAAGAAATACAAAAGGAATAAAAAGTGTATGATGTATTTATAGAGTATGCCCCAGACACTACTCTTTCCAGGGATTCAAAAAAAGAGAGATTCTAAACAGACATAAAATTTAATATTTTTCTTAATTGTGTAACTTATATCAGCTATTTCTTCTTAACAAGACCTTACCTTACTTAATTCTGGCAACATGATAACTTGAACATGAACTCCTTCAATGACCTTCATGTTCAGACATGGTTGACTTCTAGGTTCATGCTCTTTCCCTTTCATGCTGTGAACATGTGGTATGACAAATCATGCCAATTACTTATGACTGATCATGTGACTGTGTCCGTACTCTTTTGTATTATTTCTTCATTACAACTTGATGTTTTATTTTCTGAATTTGTTTTGCGTTTTTTGTTTTGTGTCAGTGTAGTTTTTTTGCTTTGGATCACACTCTGATGTTCCTGCACAGACTGAGAGAGTTCTTTTTTTCACTGACTTATGCATAGTATTGTATTGTCCACCTGAATGACGACCATGATCCATCCAAATGCTCTGCATTGTGGGTTTTAAAAAAGGGGCAAAAAAGCTTCAGCACATCCTCTTCAGCAAATTTTACTGTAGTCTCAGACCTGAGTGATCATTTTTATATCTGAAAATCTTTTTCATGAAGAGTTCTGTTCTTTGCAGGGCAGGTCTCTGTTTTGCATTGTGACAGAAGAATGATCTCAACATCTTTTGCCCAATGTTTCAAGCTTTCCTGGTTTTGTAAGCAAGCTGTATACTAACACTGATAGACTTGTCTTTGGTGATGGAGAGGAAATCTTTCCCTTTGCACCTGTTCCCCCATCTCCTCCCCCAAAAGGAAGGTGTATAAAAAGAGAAGGTGTGTGTAGCTACTGGCAACAGAGGCTTTGATGTTATTCTTCATATTCTTATTATCAAATCCAGAGAGTCAAGCTTCCTGCGATGTCCAGTGAGCTAGTTTCAATGCACTATCCTGCTCCAGGTGAATTAAATGTTTCACTGGAGACTTTCACCCCACTGCTAGCTGTTCTTTCCATCCAAGCCACTGACTGTCGTAGCTCTGGCAGGCGTTAGAGAGGCACAGACCTGAGGTTAACCATACGCCTCAGCAATGGAACTTCTGGTTGCTTTAGGATATGCTTTTGCAAAATGCTGATCTGCAGACAAAGTCACTATCTGCCTGTTCCATGGAAAAGGTTTAGACTTCTTGGTGGTGGAATGATCTATCAACTTATTAACATGAGAAAAGCTTGCTCTAAAGGGATACTACTGACTACAGACTGTCTTACACTAATTTCTGGTTCAGGATTCAGCCCCAGCATTTGAAGGGATTTCTGTTGTTCAGAGATCTCCTTATGAAGGCCAGACAGTATTCAAATAAGAGCGCTGTGTTGATGCTACATTACGACAATCTTGTTTCTCATGTTGTGCTTCAGTCACTGTGTCAGTTGTTTGTTGTTTCAAGACCCTAAAACTTTTCTTCGTGTAAAGTTGTCCTGATTATGGAGGGGAAGGTGGACAAGCCTGTTAGGAGTGCGCCATGATGTTGAACTGCAGGTGGACAATTACTTGAAGGAAAAATTAAGATAAGATCTTGAAAATATGTTGTTTGTTTTACAAACTCCGAAGTCCTGTTAATGGTGCTGAGAGGACCTGAGACATCCTCTGCCCATATCTAATACATGCATGTGGCATGTATGGAGGAAAACCATATGCTCTTTCTCTGGAAGCACAGCTCAGGGCTAGAATGTTTCCAGCTCAATGACTGCAATCACACTCACAATATGAATGTGCAAATGAGTAAAAATATCTTAGAGAAACTTCAGGTCCTGGTACTTAACTGTTATGTTCTCTGTATACTCAACTGCATTCCAGAGACAACTGATACTTTTTTTCCCTGTCCTTTAATTGTTTTCTCATTGTCTTCAAGAACCTAATATTATGTGGAAACATGACATGTCTGTTAATCTAGGTTGTATTTTGATTGTATCCATTAAATAATTGATTTAACAGTAAAAGTTTAGAATTTGAGATTTGTTTTTGATATGTACAGTGGGTGTAACTAGAAAATATTTTTATTGATAGATACCAGCTGATGGGAAAAGCCTTTTGGAAATACAAGGCTTAGATCCCAATGAGAAATACATATTTGCAGTCGCAGCATATTCTTCTGATGGAAAACTTATTGGTGATGCCATTGGGGAAACGACTAAGCCAATCCTTGCTTATCCACCTCTTTCAGCTACTACTGTTCGAGCCTACCTAACTCAGGTAGGGTTAGAGTTTTTGATAATAAACACCTACTTTAATTTGGTTGCAATTATTTGTTTTCACTGGTAGCTCTAAAACTTCTTCTGGTAAAAAATCAAGACTTTCTTGCCAAAAGCTTGATAAGCACAAATCACAATTTTAACATAACAAACTGTATATTTGAGTAACTCAATTCTTAATTCAAATTCCAGGTTTATGGGAAATATGTGTCTCAGCTAGTTTTCTTATCCCTGTTCCTGTTTTTCAGTCTGCATTTAACTTTTTTCTTCTTTTTTATCATTTATTTTTTCATTTTTGTGATTGAGACCAAGTGCTAGGTATCATCTTATTAGTCATTACAGTATGGGATGAAAGATGTGATTGAACTTACCAGGTATCAAATCCAACCATTTTCATATTGAAATTATTTTTGTAGTGTCTTGTGGAAGACCACAAAGACTCTGTCAGACCTTTATCATAATTTTCTGTATTCTTAATAAAGAAAACTTAAAACAGATTGTGGCATGGAGAAAAGTGAAATTATCCAGCCCTGTAGATCAGATCATGGGGAATAGTTAGAAGATTTCCTAAAATCTTCTGGAGTAAGAGATATCCGCATGAATTTATGCCTACTTGTGTGGCTCTGTTTACATCCCATTATCCAGAGCAGCAGGGCATTCTACCGTATTAGCAAAAGTAAAATGAACCTAGATGAAATAATACGCCTTCAAAAACTGCAGCACAATACCTGTAAAGCATTCCACAAAGGCCTGTTAGATCCTTGATTAGCAGTCAAGAAACTCTTTTGCCTTCTCTGATGCTAATTCTGAAAGAAAACTAATGTTAGTAGAATCAGCTTGCTACTACATGTGTTTTATTTGAATATGTCAGAATATTCTTAGAGAAATTGTAAATTTACATTTTGGGGGGGAGTTTTAAAACCTTTCTTTATACTAGAATCATATTTGACTTGGTTATTTGATGAACATGGAAACTTGCTAAGTTTGTTGTTGTTGGTGGTTTTTTTTGTAGGTAGCCTATCAGACTGGCAATTACACATTAGCCAGAGAAGCGTTTTCACCAATGTGGGATTATTTTGTTTCAAATTCTTCTCCACTGCCTGCCAATGCAGCTGTTATTTCTGCAAGTAGTAATTTGACTGTATCTGAAAACAGGTATGTGGTGAAAACAAAATTAAAATAATAGTTAATTATAGATGTACACATTTTATTTTAAAGAGTACCAGGTTGTGAAATTTTGTTCAGACTTGCATTATGAAAAACAGTCTGAAAAAAAAGGTGTGAAATGTGTTATAAAAATATAATGTTTTATAATTAGCAGAGGATATTTGTTATTTATGGAACTGCTGGCATTTACACACCTAATTCTTTATAATGATTGTTTTCTTAAGATAATTGGGAAACATTTATAGAGTGGCTGTTAATTCTGTGTGATGCATTTTCATATGCAAAATATGTAATATGCACTAGGTTCTTGACCTTCCAACTAAGGGAGCAGTAGAGTTCAGAAATTGTAAAAATTTTGTCAAGAACACCACCCAAATTGGGCAAATGCTTGCTAATTTTGTTTTCGGGTGGCTATATAAATCTGTCAATAATCTTTGAATATACTAAAGTGCTTTAGGAGAGATATTTAAAATTAATTCATTTTTAAATAAATTTCAAATGTTCAACCACAGTATTACAGGTTTTTCATGATGACAAAGCCCAGCTAGAAATTTTGCAGTTACGTTCACTGAAATTCAATATATCCAAATGCAAAAATAAATCAAAACTTAATTAATTCCAGATAAAAGAAAGAGACTTGTATGAAATAATAGACATGAAATACTATAATAAAATACTATAATAATAGTATTTTATATTATATAATGAATATAATTATATAACATATATATATATTATATAATATATATATATTTATAATTTGATAATGAATTAACATCCAATATAACTGAACATAAATCATCATCTTCACTTGTGTGGAATTCTTTTTAGACTAATTCTTTCATTAGGAAAGTTTTGGCAAACTTGTGGAGGAGGTATGAAAAAGTTTTGCAGCATCTTCGTTTCAGTTTGACAGACTGGCTTAGTCTTGAAACCATAATGACAAGAAGCAACCTTATTGCAGGTGTGTTAAGAAGAAATAAACAAATAAAGATCTTTGTTTCAAGAAATAGATATTAGGGGATTTACTAAAAGAATACTTCCATTTCCACTTTACAGACAGAATAACTGGTTATCGGCTATTGTGAGACGTATAACGTAGCTAGCGTTTTCTCCGTTTTCTCTGTATTGTTTTGACACAATCGCATCAGAGCCCGCAGTTTTCTCATGGTAATGCTGTTTGGATGCAAGCAGATAGTGTAGGCTTGTGTGTGCTTTGAATCCTGTTACAGGAGAAAGTAATGTGTCTAAGCATACTTGTTATTTGGGGCTCAGCCAGACCACTGGTGTGTATCCTGTCTGTCCTTCAAGTGCCACCATGTGTCTGATACTAGGCATACAAATTGACCAAAGGTCTTGATGTTACATGCCATAAGAGCATATGGGATTTACAGGCAGCCTGTGAACTGCATTGATGCAGGCAGATAATCACTAGACATCCTATTTCATGATTATGTGGATGTTTTAAATCTATCCCTGGCCTAGGCAACAAAGCAGGAATGCAAGTCTGGTCATTGTACCTTTTTTTGTGCTTGTTTTTCATTAATCTTTTTTCCTAATCAGTTCTTTTTTTTAAAACACATACAGCTCTAGAGATAACATTTGAATGAAGCTACTTTCAGATAAAGCAAATTTTAAATAGCTATGCGAAACAGTTTTAGGGATTTTGCTTTCCTGACAGTTATGTCCAAGCCCTTTTTTTTTTTTTTTTTTAATTAATATGAGAGATTCTCAAAGCTGCAGTATCAGACCTGAAATAAGGCAGATTCAGTTTTACTGATTGGTAACTAAGAAATTGGATGGACTAGCTTGAAAGTACATAGGGCTTAAAGAGACAGTAGAGGGAGCTGGAAGGAAAGGAAACCTCTTGTTTCCAGCTAGAAGCCCTGTTGATATCTTGGTAATGTCAAGTACGTGAATGTGTCTATTTGATCTTCCTTCTTGAGTTTCAGTCTCTTTTAGGAAATACAGTCGAGGAGAAGGAGATATTTATTTCTTATACTTCAAAAACATAGTATTTTTCCTGTAAAAACATATTTTAAAAAATATAACAAGGATAAATGCCCCCCTGCCCCCCGGAAAAAAAAAAAAAAAGCAACAAAAAAGCAGGCAGAGGAAAAGAGATTCTTTTCAGACTTGTAATACAATATGTCAGTGATGAAAAGGAGTTTGTTACTAATACGTAGTAATGGACTTCACAACTGCATGCATCATTGTCAGAATACAGAAAAATAATGTGTAAAAGGAGACAGTTAAAATAAACAAGCTGTAGCATCCCAAGTTTTCAAAGAAAGTTCAAAGTAAGTGTCACTGGATTAGATGAAACCACTAAGGAAGAGCTGTCTTAGGATAGTAGAAGGTGGACAACAATTTGAAAAGGAGCCTTATCCCTTTTTTATGGTAGAAATTTTAAGCAATTTTTTCAGTTTTATGTATAAATCTTATTTCCAGAAGTAGCTACACTTATCCTTTTTGTCCATCATTTTAAAATTAAAGACTGCATTTTAATATAATGCGGTTTCAGACATGCAATATCTGAATCATCATTAACATGCTTTTACCATTCTTTTGCTTTTTTATTTTGTAGGTTACGTTTTGAAGCTGTATCTCAGACTTCTCCTATTACCTTGCGCCTCTTTCTGAGGAATATGTTTGCTGTCTGTGACATTAATGTCATGGAAGGAGCACTCTTCTGTGATTCCATCTGTTCCAATGAGATACTTTATAAGGAACAAGTATGTGTGGCTTAAAATCATATACTGGATTTGATTTTACTTTTTGATCAGCTTTATTTCATCATTGCAAGATAAACATTGCAATGTACTAATCCTATTTACAGAATACTTCATTTTCTGTGAGTTATCTGGTCTTCCTTTCTGAAGTATTTTAGTAGCTGTTGGTTATTTTGTATCCTGGTGGAAAGATGGTTTCTGAATCAGTTATTGCCTAATCCAAAGCCCTCTGATTCCAACTGAGGGAGGATTTTCCTTGACTTCAGTGGTTGTAGACTATAATTTAAGAAAGAGGTATAATCATTGTTATTTTTGTCCTACTAAGATGCACCTTGGATTTTTAATTTTAAACATTTCTGCTATTTAATACATATATTTTCATTAATATTGAACTTCTAACAGGGTTTCATGGTTTTAATATACTAAGTTTCTTTTATTTCAGACTTTCTTATAGTATAATGGCATGTTAATGACACAGAAAACTTTCTTTTTTATTTGAATAGTCAAGCTTTGCCTCCTGTATTATTACATTCCTATTCCACTCTTCCTTTGCTGAAGTACCTGTCTCGTAAAAATGTGAGCAGTCGATTACTCAGTGACTTTACTGGATCTGCTCACCCATGCAAGGACTGCAGCAGATAACTGGAAGGGAAAGGAAGGAATTGTTATCCTCTCCTTACCTACTCTGAGGGGTTAGCATGTGAAATTTCCACTCCACACAGGCTGAGATTGTTAACCAGGCTTTGTACATTATATGGGCAAATTCAGAGGGCACAATTAGGTCAAGAACAATTGTTTCCTTTAGAATCATGAATAATGTTGCATTTGTTTATATACTTCTAACAGGTAGTTTATGTACTTCTTATATTTGTTTATATACTTCTAACAGGTAGTTTAAATGCTTCTAACAATTCATTTTTAAACTTATCTTACTTGCTGCTTACACTGCTTTGTAAACTGCAGTAACATCCGTCTTTCACTCTCAAATGATTTAAAACAACAGAATTCATATTTGAATCAAAATGTGAATGAATTTTCTTTTACAGGTTGCTAGATTAGCAGAATGTGAAAGAATGACTGTGGCAACTGAACTTAGCAATTGGTTGAATGATGCAAGTTACACCCTGCAGTCTGTTGTACAATGTTATGGTCTCCTTGCTCCAATTATTTATCACAAGATTTCTTCAGTGCCAGTAGTTCAGGTGAGAGCATTTTAAAACAAAGCAGCTGGCATCTAAGTCCTGCAGTTACAGTGATGCAAATTAAACTTATAATGGAGCGTACAGTGGGAGAGCTAAATATCTAGGCTTTGAGTTCTTAGTACTTGCTGAAAGAAAAACTTTTTATGGTTTTATGTGTTCCTAATGCATATATGTTCAGTGTAAGCTGCACAGATTCTGCTCTCAGATATGCTAAAGTAACTGCAGAATACTGATTGTTTCTTCAGGATGATTTGTTGGTATTTTTAAACTGCAGTAGAATCTACGATGTAACTTCTACTTGAATGGTATGCAGAGCAGCATTTGCCTATGCCTTCTTTTTAAAATTTTTGCTTCATATATAGTTTTCTTTTCTACTAAAAAAAGAAGGCTATTCAATGTTTTGATAATGCAGTCTTTAGTTTTCAGGCATGTGCTCCTTTCCAGAAGCAAGCACCTTCTCTTTGAAAACAGAGTACCTGAATCCTTTCCTGCCATTTCTGAAGCAGCAGATGTGTTTTTTAGATTCAGCAAGGATACAGTAGAAACATGCAACTTTTCTCCCATAATTAGGTAGTTTTGTCAGGGAGCAGGAGTAAGAGCATGTTTGCTTTATGAGGAAGGAAGAGGTGACTGTGGTGCAGGCAAGGCACAGACTAGCAGCATCTGAACGTGGCAGACAGAGCAGGGTGTTGGTAAGAGGATCCACTGAGAGTCCAGAGAAGGTGAAGTTATTGGGCTGGCCCAGGGTCCATCCAGGAGAAAAAGTCAGGAGCTGCAGGAGTTGGAGCCAGAGACTGGAGACAAGGCTACAACACAGGTCCAAGGTCCATCCAGGAGACAGAACTGAAGACCAGTACACCAATACCATAGCTCAAGCAGGGACTGAAGGCTTGTGTCTGAGCTTAATTGGGACTCCTGGGCCCCTGGGCAGAAGGTGTGACAGGAGGCTCCAAGTGAGGCTGCTCAGGGAATGACTATTGGGGCGCTCAGGGCCCTGAGAAGTTTTTAGGAGTGTTTAGAAAAAAAAAATAAATCTATTTACATACAGGGATAGCCTCTTGCTTAAGAAGTTGTTGGCTGTCATGACCTGCTAAAGGCACAG
Source organism: Nipponia nippon (assembly GCF_047370975.1). Lineage (NCBI taxonomy): Eukaryota > Metazoa > Chordata > Aves > Pelecaniformes > Threskiornithidae > Nipponia > Nipponia nippon. Next base: position 51,984,284 of record NW_028262347.1, read on the forward strand.
CTAGCCACTGGAAATGGCTCCTGTTTCAGATTTCCTAATTAAAAGGAAAAATAATTTAGTCGCATGTTCTTTTCATGTCTGATAGACAAAAATGGGGGAAAGAAGTCTTTTATTTTTAGAGCATACTGGAAACTTTTCTTTCATTTAAATTCTGACCAGCTTGGTAGATTTTTAAGCAGTCCTCTACTAGGAGTATGTCATCTCACTGAATTAAGCACTCTTTGATTTCATGTTAATTAAATCAGCAAAAATATCCATATGTATCTGTAATTTAATATCTGTGATTTTATGTGAACATGTCATTTATTCCAAAGGGCTGTGGTTGAAATCTTGACACCGTTAAATTCAATGGAAATTTTATTATTGGCTTTTGTAGAGCTAGCATTTCATCCTATCCATTAGATTTCAAAGTATTTTTAAAGTGAAATTGAAATACAATAGGCTGTACAGAGGTACAAGCTTGTAAGTGTGTTGCAGACTCCAAACTTTGTTTTAACCCTTGTATTTGCAGATCCTCATTAAGTGCTTGGCTGTCCTTCAAGAAATTCCAAGTGCTACTCTGCAGACGAGGCAGGCAGGATGTTATGAGAGTATTCAGCATATGATAGCTTGTACTTCATTTTATACAGCAAAGGTATCTGTGTATTATTGTGCTTACAGCTTAGTTTAAGATATAGCTCTTGTCATTTAGAGAAAAAAAAAGATTTAGTAAGCTGGCCTTCAGAGTGATATGTTAGAGAACTGGCACTCTTAAATAGTAAAGGTATAGAAATATTTATTAGTATCTTTGTATCAGTGCATTTTATGTAATAATGACATTTTGACTTTTTAAGAGAATTGAGAATTTTCATTTGTTCAGAAAATAGACTGTAACTATTAGTCTATGATACGAAATCTGTATTTTATATCATTGTGTGTATTTTTACATTTAAGGTAGTACTATTTTCAGTAAGGCTTATATGTAATACATAAATTTAAAAGTTTATTTACTGCAAATAGCCCATATTTGTAGTTTTAATCAGATTAGCATATCTGGCTTATTTGCTAATTAGATACAAGAGACTTTATACTATTTAGTCCCACACGCTGACAGGAACATAAGCACCTTGACTTTTAACCATAACACGTATCTGTAGATCACATCTATGATTCAGGTACTGGTAGGACTTTTTTCCTCAGGTATAGAGATAGAGTTAAAGTACCCGTCATGATAAATGTATGATGCTGAAAAAGTCAGCTTTCCTCTATCTTTGAGTACACCTCAGCTAAGAGCTCATACTGAAGCTGAGCTGTGGCTGATGCTTTGAGGGATTCCCTTGCGTTGGTGATCCCTCACCCCGGTATTTATAGGATCTCTGTGCTCACCTCACAAGACCAGATCAGTGTCAAATATCCTTAAAAGCGTACTGCAAGAAGATCCAGTTTTCATTCTTTCTGTAAAGACAAGAATTTTAAGCCTTAGTGTTGTAATTTTTGTCATCTTAATTATTTCATGGCTGTGAGGGCAGTGTCAGGGCACGGCGAGGGCTGGGGAGCCAGGAGCCAAGGGCAACGCCATGGCTGGCAGGGCAACACTTGGCAGTCAGGTTCAATCAGGAGTCCAGATCATTGGGTGAGTTTGTGGTGAAGATGCAGGTCTGAGCTGAAGCTGGGAAGTCAATCCGCAGGTCAGGATCAGGTCTGGTGAGGGTAGATAGGATCAGACACAGCCCAGCAGGCCAGTCCGTCGTGATGGGAGCAGTCTGAAGTCAAGCTGAGGAGTCAGTCCATGGGTCAGGTGTCCAGACCAGTGGATCCATTTCCACACCCAGGCATGGCTTGGAGCATGCTGGAGACCAGCATTCCTGCCACATGGGAGCTGGCAGGGACTGTAGGCTCAGTCCTGAGCTGAAAGGGACCTCCTGGCCCCCTGCAGGGAGGGCCCAGGTGGAGGCTATCAAGGCCAATAAAGCCTATTAGGAACCCTGAAACCTTGATATAGTGTGTGTTTGTTGTTGGATTCCAGCTAAATGACTGTCTGCTTGTACTGCTGATTTTTTTTTTCCTTAGAGATAGCGTTTCAACAGAATAGCATACAGAATAGCAAACAGAATGAGTGAATTGCAAGTGCTTCTGATTAATCCATGGTATATGGTTGTCTGTTGAGTTACAGTCAGGCCTGTATTTATCCTAAAGTAATCTATACACTAATTTTGTACCCCAAAGACAAACATCCTAACATGAAGTTACCTTGCATATAGTAGAAGCACTTTGGCCTTTAGAGCTCTATCTAAAGAAGATAAAGCCATCTAAAAACATTTCCTACACTGTTCATTTATAAATTTCGTAATTTTAAAAATAAATTTCACCACTCCTATCACCAATACAGCTGGGATTTTCAAATGTGCACTTGATACCAGTGAGGTAAACAAGGATCATTTAGTTACCCTTTATATTCTTTGATAGCAGTACTTTCTGAGAACAGGGAGAATGTCAATCACAGCAATAGATACTTCTGGTTAAATTTTTTTATTCTCTGAGGGGTAGGTTAAGCAAAAGTAGAACACATAGATAACATATCTGCAATTTCAATTATTTTACAGGTCCATAGCCCTGTTTTTTTATGAAACGAAACCTAAATATTGAGTAATTAATTTCTATTTATAATATTCATGCATTTTGACAATTATAAGTAGACAATAATGAAACATTACATGTTATGCAAAACAAAAATATATAACAGGTAATTCTTTAATAGGTACTACGTTCATGGAAAGAATATGAACTAGCAGTAATTATTGTTAACTACGGGAAAAAATTGTTGGATTCCTCTCCAACAACCTCACCCTGCCTGTCAGGAGCTGTGAAAACTGAAGAAACACACACTAACAAAGAGGTTAAAGTAATTGCTCTGATTTTTACTTTTTCTTTTCTCTAAATACTGTATTCTATTACTTTGAAGACTGCATTTATTAACTTTTTGTTTTAGAAGTGATTGTATGGAATAAGAGTTTCCTTGTAGAATAAGAGTTCCCAAAGTACAGCTGAGAGGCTTCTATTTAATTGTAGCCATCTTTGTGAAGACCAGTTGCAGACTGCAGTGGGCACAAGGTCTCATCTTGTTGAACTGGAGAGGGGGTTAGCAATATTACAGTTCAGAGCCATGAGGATCCTGCAGATATTTATACAAGCATCCCTAACTGATCTTCACATATAGTTTCCAGGAATGCTTTATTAGACAGAAAAAAAAATTAAAGAACTGTATCAGTGAAAAAGAGCAAAAATATCCTAAATGATGTAGAAACTTAGCCTCTCATTTTCTGTAGCAGCTGCTTGAAACTGAGTCATAATAAGACATTAATTTAGGAAATTTATTAGGAAATTAATTAGGAAATTAATTTGCATAGACTGAAAAATACTTCTCAATGGAGGAAGAACTTTCAACCTCAAAGACCTTAATACTTAAATTACAAAGAGATGCAGCAGGTTGTGAGGATTTCCTGCAACGTAGAAACAAAGTGTTGATTCTCCATACTTTTCTGTCTGTTTTTCCTTTAAATAATTTTAGAAAAGATTTTACTGGAGAGGAGATTTGAAAAAGGTGTAAGAAAGTAGGAAGAATGAGAGAGGAAGAAAGGAAGCAGTGTGAGCATGAAACATATATTAAAGAGAGGGACAAAGAGTCAATCAGCTTACAGGGAAGGATTTCTGTAAGAAAATTTGTAGGACACTGATAGGATCCAGGACAAAATTTTCTCCATTGTTTATTGCTGAGTTTGTGTTAGCTGCTCCCAGGTTCATACCAGCAAAGAGAAAGGAATCTAAGTTCATAGGAACAATATAATATCTTGATCCAGGTAGGGCTGACTGAAAATTACATTTTCACCAAAGTGAAAAAAAAGAAGTTTCTTTCCAAAGGAAGATGTTGCTTTCTGTAGTCAGCAAATAACCTACAAAAGATTATTTTTTCTGGAAAACAACATATTTTGTCAATCTGTTCAAATGTGTTGTTGTAGTAGTACGTGGGACTTCCCTAAAAATTTATTTGGTGGCAGACCAACTCCACTCACTCCCTGGGAGATCAATCAAGAATGAATCATGGCCAGGTTTTTGAAGCCATACTAAAAAATTTATGAATGTCAATTTTATTTCACTTGAAAAATAAGACAATATTGATGAAATGATCAGCTATAGAATGAGAAAACTTGGGATCTAACCGAAACTCCACCATTGACCTGCTGGTTTTAGTCATGTAAAAGCTAAGTTTTCATAACTAAGTATTGGGTATTTCAGACCACTTCTGCAAAGACATCCCATTTAGCTGCAATGGAAAAAGCAACAGAAAATCTAAATGCTCTGGAATCAAATCTCCTCCGACTGACAAAACCAGGTGGGTGTACTATTAAAACACTTCTTACATTTTTCTATGGAATTTTCTATAGTTTATTTGTAAAAATTATTTACCTAAAAAGTGCTTTTATTTCATATATCTTCCATGATAAATCAACCAAAATCATTATTTCAGTGATCTTATTTATACCTGGTAGTGATGTGTATAATGTCTTTTATTAATCTTTTTCATCATTTCCACCAGCACACTCATTTCTTCTTAGAAAGGAATGATCATTTTTGTTCTATTCTGCAAATATATATGTTCTCCCAATCTGTGTAAATTGGATTCCATGTTGTTTAGGCTTGCTTTATCTTCCTAAATGAGAAAATGCAGTGGCAAAGACCATTGTTCATTTATAGCATGTCTTACTATCCTACCAGTTCTAGTAGTAATGACCACTGCAGGAAATTTTAGTGGAGAAAAGGCTTCCTGAAGAAAGTTAACAGAAATTGTCCTTTCTGTGAAGGAATTGCATGTATAGTAGCACTTAACTACCTTGAAACTCAGGAATGAATATGTCATCTTTAAAATATCATAGTCTGGATTAAGCACAAGAATTTTCAGGCTAATAGTTCCGCCAAAGTTAGATGAATTAATAAGTAGGATTTATAAAGGAAATTTGATTAGAACTTAAAACACAGAGCCACTACTGATTTTTTTTCCACTATATTTACATGGCATCTTGTACTCCTTGGAGCGTGGATAGAATCGTAGAATAATTTAGGTGAAGGCATTTCTGGGAGGTATTTATTCCAACCCCCTGCTCAAAACAAGTACAATTAGATCAGGTTGCTCTGGGACTTGTCCAGACAAGTTTTCAATCTCTCTGAAGTAAAATTCTGCAACCTTTCTGGGCAACCTGTTCCAATAGTTCACCACCCTTATGGTTAAAAAGGTTTTCTTTATATCTTTTTGGAATTTTCTGCTTTCCTTCTTGTGTCTATTGTCACTTGCCAGTAAGGCACAGTCTTACCAGTAAGGACAGTCTGTCTCCACATTCTGTATTCCTCCTATTAGGTAGGTGTAGGCTCCTCTTAGCCTTCTCAAGACTGAATAAACCCAGTTCTCGCAGCCTCTTCTTGCTTTGTCATGCACTCTAGCTCCTTATCATCTTGGTAGCCCTTCACTGGACTTACTCCAGTATGTCAGTGGCTTGTACTACAGTGTCAAAACCAAACACAGTAATCTAGATGAGGTCTCACAAGTGCCAAAGAGAGGGGAATAATCACTTCCCTTGACCTGCTAGCTATGCTGTTTCTAAAACAGCCCAGTATGCAACTGGTCTTTGCTGCAATGGCACGCTGCTGACTCATGTTCTAGTTATCATCTGTGTATATGCATTTGTCTTAGAAGAGGAAGCATTTCTGTAATAAATAGGATAAAAAGAGTGATGCAAAACTTCCATTCATCTGTGTACTGATCCTTCATTTTTTGCTGCTGACATTGATGCCTGCATTCCTGCAGAACAAGTTACAGAATGAATGAATTCTGTAAGTTAATTGAAAATTACATTGATTACCTAATAAAACAATGTTCCATTCTTACTTAATAGAAAGTTAAATTAATGGGTTGATGAGTTAAAGAAGAACACATTTTCAGTAATTGGCTAATACTTGACAGCTGAAGTCTGCTCTGTTGCTGAAATAGCATATTCGTCAGTAAGTTTCAGGATACAAATTGAAGAGGAGTCTTTTGCTGAGGCAAAATAAATAACAAAGCTTGTGGCTGTCCTTACAAATATGCCTAAGTTGTTTAGGACAATGTGCATGCCTGTATGGCATGCTGTTAAAAATATTTTGGAAGAAATTTTGTCATAGGAAATCCTTAAAAGTGGATCAGCGCTTAGTATTCCATTGATGATAGTCTACGAGAAAAATGAAAAAGAGCTGAATCTGCCTCTTTCATAAGTAAGTGAGAAAAACAAAATATTTCATACACAGAACATTTTAAATTCTGAAATTTCAAATGTTTTCCCATTTTAAGATTTCTGGGAGGTATTATTCTTTGTGAAAATTCTCATTGGAAGCAATATATTTTTGAACTTGTCAAATAGGAGAGAGTACTAATAAAGGGTGTGACTTGTCCTAAAAAGAAAATTAAAAAGAACCTGCTTGTTCTGCTAGCCATTCTATTTAATTGGACGTTATTTGCAATCAACAGACTTCAACTGATTGCTACCACTGGAGGGTGTAGCTATTGACCCACTATCACAAATGGTTGCTCCAGAGTGTGTTTTTAACCTCGCTTTTTTCAGGGACTAGCTGCATTGATCTTTTTCAACCACAGAACTTGCCTAAGCACAAAATTTGTAGGTCATGTTTCTTTATTAAGGCAAAATAGCAACTAGTACATGTAACATTGTTCTGGTGCTCATCAGCTGGTAACACAGTTGCGTTTAACTCTCAGAAGCCTGAATCCAAGTTTTTGTTCTCCTATATATTATATATACTGTTTATATCTCTATATTGTATATATTATTTACAACTATATTTAATATATTATTTATACAATAAAAATACATTTGTATACATATATTTATATAACTATTTAGGTGAAGAAACCAAAAAGTCCTTTACCTACTTATGCTATCCATATGGCAAGCATGTATGTAAGCACTAGTCACTAGTAGCATCATGTGTTCAGTTCATGCTGTATAGCTTTAAATACATTTTTGGACATGTCCTTACTGCACATCCTCCTCCACAGATGATTTGTATGGACCTTTGTTAGACCTCTGATGAACTCCAGACATCCTGCTCATTAGTCTAGTAGCTGGAAGTTCATCAGTCACATCTATAAGCTCATCATTATTTATGTGGCACAGGTACTTATGTTAGAAGAAAAGAGAAAGCTTTTGAATTTCTGTCTGGATGACAGTGAGAGATTTAAAAGCAAACTCTGTGCTAAAGAAGGATTTTTCTAGTCTTCAGTTACAATTCCAGGTAGAGTTTCTATTGTATTCTATCACTGATTGTCATAATGGATTTGATTTGGTTATTGATGCAGCTCGTGGATCAGAGCTTACAGGACAGGAAGATCCTTTGTTCCTCTACCCTGTAATTTCATGTTGGACATCAAACAGTGCTTATCGAGAAGGTAGGATAATTGGTGTTTATTTTAATTGTAAAGGCTCCTTTACTTCAGAAAGTTGCCAGTAAAGCTATCTACTTCTTGCTTGGAATAAGCTCTCGGAAACTTTCTCTTCATTTTGTTCGTGGATATACATAACTTAAGAAAAGGTCTTAATATATTTATTTATATTTTATAATTTTTAATTTATATTTATATTATTTACACTTCACATTTAGAAGTGTATGAAATACTTGCAACAAATTATTTTAGATGTTGATGTATATAAAATATATATATTTATATAAATGTATATATTTATATTGTATATAAAATATTAATATTTCAAATAATTTGAATAATGTTTATTTTCTAATAACTTTTCTAATAGCTCATTTTTTTAAAGTCATGTCAAGTTTTCAAGGATTCTGTTTGTGTGGAGTATTCTTTCTTTTTAAATTGAGATACCCCATTTCCACATTAAATTATGCTGCTGAAAGAGGAATTCACAAAAGTCTGAGCACACTTGCGTTTTTGAAATAGGATTTAAGATTCTGGTATGTGGCCTTTGCCACTGCCTTATTTTTTTTTTGATACTGGTGTTCAAAATAACAATGGAACCTAACCTGTAAAATTAGTGTAGCTTTCAGATAGGATAAATACTTATTTATTTCCTGATGCTCAAAGATTATGAAGACAGCCAAACAGTAAAAGCAGTTTGCAAACAATTAAAAAGCTGCCTAAAATCTAGATGACACAGCTCCGTTGCTGCGATGAGAACCGTGTGATGCTTGTACACTAATGTGACTGTCACTGAGAAGAGCAACCTAAGTGAATAGGATCAAGTTACTTTGTTTATACTTGCTTTATTGTGGTTTTTTTTTTGATTTTCAGGCATGTGTACAATTAGGCATGTTGAATATTGTTATAAAATATTTTTGTACTATGTACTGCATGATACAAAAATAATTCCAAACCTGTTTTCTCAGTCCCTAGAATGCTTGTCATTCTAGGAGTGTAAATAGAGTGAACTTGTGATTCTGGATGCCCAGTCACAAGAATAAGTATTTAGCAACTGCTATTGTGTATCATGACATATCTGATTTTAGTATCATTATGCCTTTTCTTCATCAGCATGCAACATGACATAAATATGTGCTTTGAAACATACATAGCTGTAATTATACCTGAATTCAGAAACCTGTTACAGCATAAATACAAAAACTGTGTTAATTATTTGTTACTTTATTGCAGTGATGAAATTCAGAAAGAAATCACGTTTTCTTGAGTTCTTTGTTCAAGTTTTGCACAAAATCCTGAATGAAGAGAAGTTTCAATGCGTTCTGGAATGGGCAGGCAATGTGCAAGTTTACTTGAAAAGGTAAGTCTCTATTATAGCAGTAGTGAAAAACTACTACTTAGGTTCACCAGTGTCACAGTTACAGCAGAAACTGTAAATTCTACCTGGCAGAAGACCTATCTGGAGCCATTTCCATGGTTTCTAGTCTGCAGAAGTTCCATGAACACAGCGGATTATATAGCTACAGAAAATATTGTATTGTGACCTCATTATACATGGAAAATTCTCCCTTGGCTGTGTCTGTTCAAAACTCCTGTCTACCATCAGCAATTTCCAGGATTTTCCTTTTCACAGACACTACTTGGTAATATGGTCATTTGCCATATTATTATGAAGCAGTGGGATAACTTAGAAAAGTACATTTGCATTAAATCAAAAGCAAACTGATCAGGGCCTATGCTAGTGTCTAAAAAAATTTCTATACTAAGAAGATAAGCGGAACCAAATTGTAGACACTTACCTAAAAGGATCCCAAAGAAATTTAACTATAACTTTGTTAAAAATGCACACAAATATTTCTAAAATTTGAAAGACAAATAATCAATTAAAAGGAGATATATTATAGGGAACAGAAATCGCTGTTACAAAAGACCAAAACAACTGGACATGAAGAAGTTCTTTGCAGAATTCCATAGCAGAATTTGGGTAATGAAGCAAACTGTTTTGTTTTACTAGGAGTTAGGAAGGTGAGATAGTTATTACCTATAAATTCAGATTTCTATAATAAAACTTGAAAGTGAGCACTTCCTATTTTCTGAAGGGAAAGAAGGAAAGAAAGCCTGCCGAATTTACAACTTCCAGTGAAATAAGAATAGCATGTGCTCTACCTGTTCCCAAAGATAACCCTTTAACTATGAAAGGAGTTTAACATGATGATGATGATGGTGATGAATTTAATGTTACTTTTTTGTCAGGAGGAACAACCACCTTCTCTGTATCAATGGAATTTCAACACAAGAAACTAGTTCTCCCACTCTCCCAGAAGGCACGGATGGATACACTATAGGAGTTGTGGAGTTTGAGAAAGTGAGTATTATTTTTAAGGAGTGTGCTGATTTTTGCTGGGATAGAGTTAATGTTCTTCATAGAGGCTAGTATGAGGCTATGTTTTGGATTTGTGCTGAAAACAGGGTTGATAACACAGGGATGTTTTAGTTACTGCTGAGCAGTGCTTACACAGAGTCAAGTCCTTTTCTTCTTCTCACCCCACCCCACCAGCTAGTAGGCTGGGGTGCACAAGATGTTGGGAGGGGACACAGCCGGGACAGCTGACCTCAACTGACCAAAGGGATATTTCATACCATATGACATCACACTCAGCATATAAAGCTGGGGGGAAGAAGAAGGAAGCGGGGAACATTCGGAGTGATGGCATTTTGCCTTCCCAAGTAAGCATTACACGTGATGGAGCTCTGCTTCCTGGGGATGGCTGAACACCTGCCTGCCGATGGCAAACAGTGAATGAATTCCTTGCTTTGCTTTGCTTGTGTGCACGGCTTTTGCTTTGCCTATTAATCTGTCTTTATCTCAACCCATGAGTTTTCTCACTTTTACTCTTTGAATTCTCTCCCCCATCCCACCGGGCAGCAGGGAGTGAGCAAGTGGCTGGGTGGTGCTTAGCTGCTGGCTGGGGTTAAAGCATGACAAGGAGTCATGTATGTCTTTACTGGGCAGCAATACCATAAGCACAAAAATAAATTTTTAAAAGCTGTCTTATAAAAACCTCAGCTAGAGACATGCATAACTACTAAAATTTGGGATACAGATTCTAGTCCTCAGCTCACCTTTGCACCTCAGGAAGAAAAGTTGTCATGGGATTTATCTGAAAGACCAGTAATTGTGAGGAATTTGAGATAAGTCGGAGTAATGCATCCCAAAATCAACAAAAACTTCCCTTTCCTCAGCTCCCTTTAAAAAACCCAATATGTTAGTAGGAAATGGCTTGGGTACCATCACATTAAGAAAAGGGAGATCAGTTTAGGCTGTTTTGTACAGTATGTTGTACTTACACTTTTTCATGAGTAGTTGTTCATGATTAACTCCTTGCGCAGATATTCTGATCGCACAACAAAGGCTTTTTGTTCAGAATTCTTTTAAAATATTTTTTTCCTTTTATTGGAAGGTAAGAATAATCTTAATGGATTTGTATTGGTTTGGAGGAAGAGTTTTCTCCCTCATAACCCTCTAGTAATGTTGCTACCATCTGAGACAGATTAGGGAAACGGTTTTCTGTCTCAGTTTGTGCATTGCAAAGTTTTGGTATTTATAATAATAGGAAAAGAACTATCATTGTTTTTGAGATGAAAAACACCAATATATGAAAGAAAATATTTGGGGACCTAGCTGGCTTCTTAGTGTCAGGCATTTGACATACACCTTCCAGAAAAATTGTAAAGCTTTCTGGAATATTAAATATTTCTTTTGCTGTCTTCTTTTGACAAACAGTCCCAGAATTTATTTTCTGTTTTGTTCTCTTCCTGCATAAGCCAAAGTGCTGTATACCTCAAGTAATTGATAATGTAGGTATAAATAAGTATTTGAAGTATATTTAAGATTTTAATGGAAGATTTTGTTAAAGAGTGTGGAGACTTCACCTTTAAAGAAACCAGAGGCATCAACTTTGAAGAAACCAAGAAAAGAAGCCTTGAGTCCTAGTCAAAAAAGACAGACTCTTAGAGAGTATTTCATGAAACATCCAAACCTAATGGAATCTCCAGAAGCAGAAAGGTACATGAACATAAGTTGTCAGGTTCATATACAGAACCAAAATATTTTGACTGAAATTTAGTTTACAATTAAGTGTGTATTTTAAAACTTTTTTTTATCAAAGGGATGAATTTGTGCACGGTCCACTCACTTTTCTGTTTTAGTTTGGTATAAAATTGGCTTCCACTCAAGAGAACAAAATCTCATTTCTATTTCAGAGAATAACTGTTGAAGATTTTGAAGTGTTTGTATTAATAATCAAAGACTGTATTTCAGTTGTGTTAGCTTGAGCATGTTAATTCATCGTGGTGGAAAAGCTATGTTAATTTGTGTACTATAATGTGTTGGGGAGTTTACCTGATAGGAATCTAATAAAGAATGTTTATTCATTCCTGATGTTCAGGTAGTTTCAGAGGGTTTTTTGTCATCCTTTTGCTAGTCTTTTTGGATTGTCTGTTCTGTAGGTTTTGTAAACCTGTTTCTTGATAAAAACAAATGAAAATTGATTCACTTCTTCTTTTGGCAACTAATTATATAATATTTGGTTAACTCTGTAATAACGGTACCTTCTGACCTAAAAGAATTTGTAGTATTTATTACCTGATGCTTTGGTCACTTATGCTTCCAGCAATTAGCAAGTAGAAAACTAGAAATATCTGAATATAAGCAATCGCATAACTGATTCTGGAAGTGTTTTACATACAGAACCTCAAAAAAGTCTTCCATACACTATCTTCTAAATATTTACCTAAACTATCCATTTTTCCTCCTCGACAGAAAAAAAACCCCACCACCTTACTTAACATGATTTTCATGGCTTTCAGTGGAAGAGGGGATGTTTAACTTATCCTGGGCATTTTGCTACTCTTTCATATCTTACATAATAATATTGCTATATAATGTAATCAACATTGTATATGGTATACTGTTCTGCCCACATTTTAAAGGTGGAAAACAGGCAGAAAAATAATTTATATTGATAAAGGGAGTAGTTTACAGTTTATAAAGAAAGAAAAAATGAGATTTGATTTGACTACAGCATTGTATGTGTGCCAGGTAATACAGAATTGTTTGATCTTGCAGAGAAACATAAAAAAAAAAGATCTATGGCTGGAAATTAAAGCCAGGCATCCAAATCTGAAATAAAATGTTTTCTTCACATTAAGGATGATTAGCTACCAAAACACAGCAATAAAAAGAATGATCCAAATTTATAGTATAATAGTAGACCCTCCATCTCTGAACACACTGTGTGAAATAATAATCTGCTATAATAATCTGTTTGGATGATTCAGGTACAAATAACTTCAAACACAGAGCTAAACATTTTGTAAGTACTAAGACAAATATCTTACGGAAGTTGGTAAAATATAAGATAGGATTTAGTGCATCTTAAGCACTCTTAAAGAGGGAAAGCACAATTGCTTTTCTTGACTGCAGCAAGAGTCCTTTTGCTAGGAATATGTCATATGCTTCTGAGTTACTAAAAGTCTGTGGATATGCAATGGGATACTTCTGTGTATCTTTACCATGATTTTCTTTTCTAGAGCTTCAAGAAAACACAATTTCATTTTTTGCTACTTCATATATTTTGGTTTAGGAAATGCAAGGAAGGGTTGCAAAAAGTAGCTCATCACACCTTAGTGGTACTGCTGAAACCAATTGTGAGTAATTACTTAAACCAACAGAAGTTTCATCAAATGTGTCTTGAAGAGATGCCCTGGAGGTCTCAGATGAATATCTATCTGGCAGTTGCACACTACAACTTATTTAAAAAGAAACTGGAAGAGCAATATAACATTGGAATTTGTGGTTCACACCATCTGGACAGGTATATCTTACTGCATTTTCAGTGATTGCTATTAATATAGATTATTGTTATTGCCATTAATGCAGACAGGTCTGAATTACAATATCATCAGTCAGTTTGTCATATGAACAGTTCAACTTCCAAATGCAAATTGATTTACTATGTAACAAGTTTTGCTTTCCATCATATGGGAGGTGACATGCACATTTTTGGTTGCTCACTTGACTGGTCAGATGAAAGTTTTGAAATATACTATACTGTGCTATTTTTTGGTTCCTTATAACTTTTGGCTATCATTCGTTATTTCTGATTCCTAAAGCTCCTGGAAAGTAATCAAAACTCACTTTTGAGAAACTGAATTTTGTGTGTGTACATAAAAATTCTTTGTAATATTATATCTGGGTTTTTTTGTGTTTCTTTTTTTTTTTTCTCCCATTCTGCAGTTACAATATTTTGGATCCTGAGATGTTCTCATTAAGTAATTCTGGCACTGTAGTGGTGAGAGAAGCCATAGAGAATAACATGAGAACACCAACTCCTCCTCTCCTTAAAAAGTCCGGAATGACCGAAAAACAAACTTGTAAGAACTTTTAATGGGTGCACAACTGGGATCAACTTCAACGTAACTTTTTCTTTCTCTTAATTTCTATCTTGACCTCCATCATTAGTTCTCCACATCACCTTTGGAAAAACACTCATGCCAATTTAAAGAGAAGATGTTTCTGGATTTCAGAAGTGTCCTCTGTATTTTCTCTTTTTGGCATACCTAGTATAAAATAAGTCATAGTCAATAATGGGGCATTTATAATAACTCTGAGCATTGTTTATTGTATTGGTAAATATGTTACTTTTTATCAAGTGGTTATTCTTTATCCTATACTTTAGTAACAAGTTTATAAATTCTAATATATTAGTGATACTAGCTTTTGGTTTGCAGAAGCCACACTACCTAGACCTATTAAATTGATAATATTCCATATTATTCTAAATGAAATGACAATTTTTATCAGTTTCTGTGGTTGTTAATTGGTCTGCAGTTTCCTTTAGATTTCCTTACAAGTCAATAATTTCCTGGGTCATTCTGTAAGTCTTAAAATTATAAACTGAAGTTTATTATTATCTTTCAAATTTTAAGTAGAATATTTTAGGTTTCCTTCTCTATTGCTTGCTCCCCATTGTTTTCCTGTGGCAGAGGCTACGTCAGGATCAGTTTTTTATCTTCCACCCCTTTTACTTCAATTCTCTTTCTTTCACATTTGACTGTTCCATTATCCCAGCTATTTGCAATAATATCCTTTGAGGTTTCAACAGGAGCTGAACTGTGAAATATAGGACTTTGATTACCTCAGATAGTGGTGATAACATACAAGTCAATGCAAAGTAGTCTGCCTAGCCACCATAAGTTCAAGAAGAAATCACAAGCCTGGTCTTTCAATAGCGCTTCAGGGAACACATTCTTGCCACAGCTGTAGAGAGCAAAATTCTCCTATCATTCCATGTAGGAGTTCCTTAGGTAGGAACTGACCATCCTCTTTGCCTTTTCCAAGGAGGTATGACAAAAACTAGCAGTTGAATTCACTGGTTCTCATTGTAACAGCTTACTTTTAGTTATACTCTTTTGTCTTGATGCTTACAAGTCACTGAGAACTGAGTCAGTGAAAGTTGCTGAAAACTAATAAAAATCCTGTTTACTACCTCCTAGCCTTTGCAGCAATTCGTAATGAAAGAATGAAGTGTGTAGTTTGCCCTAGAGTTCAAATACTGTTTAGCTTGAAATTAGCTTCTGCCTGAAACCTATAGCTCAGATACTACTATATCCCACTACCATGAACCTCTGTGTTTCTCCTTGGAAGATACTTGGTATTGAATAAAATAATGAAGCAATTCTACACATACCACAGTATTTGTCAGAAAACTTCCCTTCTTCTTAACTTCTCCTTTTAAAAGGCCTCGGTTTCAGAAAGGTTCTTGGGAGCTTGCCACACAGTGATTTCTTCCTAAAACTTAACTTCTCTGAGGGTTGTGTTTTGGCTTTGAAGCTGAAAACCATTTGGTACACATTATTATTTTGCTCAAACTTTTTTTTTTTATCCCTGCTTCTCCCAATGCTTAAGTAAAAGCACCTTATATTTTAAATATCATAACCTTATAAATACGATAACCTTAATATTGGCATTTCCTAACATTTAAGTATTTAGCTGCCACAGGAAAATCCTAGCTGGCTGATAATATTTTTTTTTTTTTTTGAGAACTTTGACTCATTTTTAACTAGTGAACTTTTTGTCTTCAGATACAGATAAATCTTCTGAGCACAGCATTAAACTGAGTGGAACAGATACTTCTCAAACTCAAACAACAAACGATATAGAAATACCCGTGTCTCATTCCCCCAAAGAATACAACCAGTTTCTGTCAAATACTGTTTTACTGGAGCATTTTACAAAAATCTTTTTGCATTTAAGAAGAGCAGTGGTAAGATACACTTTCTTATTAAACATTTTATTTATTACTAAGCATTGCATTACAGTACTTACTACTTTCTACATTAAAAAGCCCATATTTCAGAAACTTCAAAGAAACTTTAGTGGGAAAAAGCAATGTTTTCTCACCTTCTGCAAAATGTCCAATTACAGTGTATGAAATGTCAGACATATCACCTATCACAACATGTATTTCTATCAAATATATAATAATTTATATAAATGTTTTATTTTTCATTTAGTCTTTGTAACTTTCCTTCTCATCTTTGTTAAATCTTTCTGAAAATACTTGCAGACTTACCTCTCCCTTTACAGGTCTTAGTGAATGCCTCGGTAGTATAAAGAGAAGGACCAGTGATTGAAAGGAAATGCAGACTTACTACTCTTCCCATAAACCCTTCTAAAACCAAGTAAAAACACACGTATAGGTGGTGTGAATTAATTTTTATTTCTTATTCTCACACCAAAAGCAACAATTAAATTCAATTATAAATGAGTGTTTCTATGAAAATTTCCAAATTAAGGTTCTATAATGCTTTATATGAATTGAAACATTGAATGATCTGTTATTAAGGGTGATCCATAGACTGTAATTTTGAAAGATTACTTATACCTAAGCTTTGCAATAAAAGAATGAAGCTTTTAATTTCTATATTTCCAAAGTATAATTATATTTTGAATGATATGCATAGGTTCTTGCTCACCGTGGTGGCCACTGGACGTTGCTTCAAAATGCTTGCCGAGAACTTTGGAACTATACTCAAGAATTACAACTGATGATTGCTAACCATTTACATTCCCATACGGATGCATTTCCCATTACCAGGGGTTTTCTTAGGAACACCATCTGGTTGCCATTTTATTTGGCATCAGACATGATCATTGATATGATAACTGAACTACAAGCAAGCAGGTCTCTTAAGGTAAAAATTATTTTTGTTAAGACAGTATACTCTTTATTATCACATCTTCAGTAGAGATAGTTTTCTTTCTCTTGTATTATATTCTGATATCTCCAAGTTATTCTCTGTAATAAGTTTTTAGAGGCTTACAGTATTTTCTAATTTTTATAATTTGATTTGTCCTAAAAACAAGTTTGAAAATAACAGGTAGAATAATGTTTCTTTACTGTAGGTTGTGGATCCTGAAGGAGACTTCTGCATTCCCAGTTGTTTAGGAGGTATTATGGATGAGAATGGTGGTTCTAATCTCCATCCACAGTCTCCCTTGGATGATGTGAATGTGGTTGACTTGAAATGGATATGTCATCTGATTCTTAAAACAATAGAATTGTTATATCAAATGAAGAAGTGGGAAGCACTGGTACACATAGCTGTGCAATTCAACATATTTACACAGTAAGTTAGACCAACTCTAATAAAAACTGAAAAGCAACATTATAGAGTTAAATATACCGTTATTTTGTTTAATTACTATACTTTGCTTTTTTTCAGTGAGAGATACACAGAACAAGTGAGTCCGCTGCTGGTGTATGCTCAGAGGCAGCTGCTGGAAAGGATACAGCAATTCAGTGGCCCAGACAGCCATGAATCTCATTTCATAAAATATCTATCTGATAATGCACATAAGGTGAACCACAGATTTCTTTTTTGGGCACTGATTCTTAATGTGAACTACCTATAGAGAAGTACTTTCGCTGATTAGATTAATATGGTTTTTCATAATGTAGCCAAATCATAAATTATAATAAATTAACGTACATAATTGATTGAAGTGCCTGAAAAGGCTTATATGACATGATTCCAGCAGCAGCAGAGGTCTGGACTTGATGACCCAGAGAACATTTCTTCAATGCATAATGTACCCATTCCATATTATGAGCCTAAATCTAATTGCATGTTAGTTCTTGATGCTGCTCTTTTAACCTGAAAAGATTTATTTGGATATTGTGCAATCTTTGTGATTAATTAACATTAAATACAAAGAGACTGCTTTGTTTCTGCATTGAAATATTGCTCCTAAAGACCAAAATTAATCAAATTGAGTTAACCCAAACACTGACAATACCAATAAAAAACTTGAAAAACTTGATCACCAACAAAAAACCCTAAGCTGCTCAGCAAGTTCATCTCAGTAAAAGCCATGGCTCTATATATTTAGTAAACTGACATTGCCACTTGAAATTGAAATTGAAAATTTTCATGAAAATTGAAAAAAAATATTTTTTTTTTGTGGAATTAGCTATTAAAAATTAGGTTTTTCCTTTTTTTTAACTGAAGGTTTATTTCTAAGAAGTTTTGCTGAAGTCAATCACATGGCTGATATTTTTAATATGTTTCTATTACTAATATAAACACAGGACTTGAAGGAGGGGGGGGGAAGTGGGGTTTGGAATTCCAAACAGGCTGGTTCTGCAGATGAACATGGGGTTCAGGAGCCACTGCCTTGCCTAGAGACAGCACAGTGCTGCCCAGGGCTTGCAGGACCTCAGAAGGCACTCCTGGCTTGCAAAGGGCAGCTGAGGTGCTCTGTCTTGTCTCTCTGTAAGGCTGTTTCTTGCTGACTTCTTTCAGGCCCTGCCATTCAGAACACAGTCCTTTTTGTCTAAAAAAAGGGCAGTGTGGCAAACCACCACATACTGCTGTAAGCTCAGCAAAGTGGAAAAGTAATCATAGTTTTGAAAGACAACTTACAGAAGAAAGACTAATGTTAGTTAATAAGGATTTTTAAAAAAGACATCATCAAGTTAGAAATTTGGAGGGCATGGCTACATTTCACAATGCAGTGCTATTCAGAGTCTAGAACTAGCTCTAAATTTGTTCTTTTGCTTCTGAAGTGATGTAGCTATATTAGCAAAATAAAATGTCTGTGCTGGATTAGCCCTTTATAGAAGTCTGGAAGTTTGCTTCTCTGACAGGTTAGACTGCTTCTGTTATTTGCTTAGACCTGTTTTGTATACCCATATGCAGCATTATGTTGTGCTTTACAGGCAGTTAGGCATACTTACACTGACAGGTTCTTTGCAAGCATGCATTTATCCAGACAAAGAAAGGTGTAATATTTGCTGAACATCGACGACTTGCTCATGGTTATGGCAAATACCAAATAAGATACAAGTTTAATTCTGTAACATCTAAACGCTTATATGTTATATCCAATATTTAGGTGTTGTGAATGTTTTATCTCTTACTGACAAGGGTACTATGGTCTTTGTAATGGGTACTATGGGTCTTTGTAAATTAGTCCTCTTTTACTTTGTCATATGACTGAGTATTTAGATACTTAAAGTTAAGCACCAAACATTGATTTTTCTGAATATTATTCAATTATCATGAAAAAACCCTTGCTTTTTAGATGAGTTGCAGAAACTACATAGGGCAGAAATTACAGCTGCCTGTTGCCCATTCTGCTAGTGAATGGATTTTTCCTGGATGCTTTTTCTGTCCTGAGATGAAAAAAGATTATACAGGTCAGAGCACACTTCAGTATCATGACTTCTCTTTTCTCCCAAACTCTTTCCTTTTTTTCATACTGGATATGTTTTTTGTTTTCCTCCTTATCATAGGTCTTCCACTGCTCCTATAATCTGTTTCTTTTAATATACACTCATTTTGGTCTTCAAATTATTATTCTTGATAATTTGGAGAGATAGTAATGTTGTCAAGACCTTTCCAAATATATTCGGACTGTATCTGAAAGCAGAGAAAAGCAGTTGTAATCCAGATGCCAGATGACCTACAGTATGTTGAGTGAGCTTGGTGGTCTTGGACCAGTTTTCCATCTGTATCGTTGGATATCCAGCAATATACCCAGAAATTAATGTGAACCTACGCTGTTATCGATAGAATCAATAGAAAAACTGAAACGAACTATAAGGTGAAAAAACACCTCTTTTACCCACAGTTGTTTTTTTCAGTCAGGATTAAAATGTTATAGTCATTAATGGAAGTTTGTAACGCATATAGTTCCTCATATCACACATGTCAACGCATTGCACACAAGGCTTTGTGTTGACTTCAGCTGAGGAAAGTCATTAAACAATAAATAATGCTGTATGTAGGAAGAGTAGATAATATTATGCATTCAGTGGAGAGAGCATACCAACTCACAGGTTTGGTACATAGAAACTGCAGTAATTGTAGTAAATAGAATCAGCAGTTGTAGTAAAAGATTTGTTTCCAGACTTCAGACACCAGAATTCAGAGCAGAGAGCTGAGCTGAGGCAGGCCCAGGGCAGATGGAATTCAGGGAATATAGATGTCACATGACAACCAAAATGTAACACTGAAAAAGATACACATGCTCAGAAGTGTTCCTGGTGGTTTATAATTTTGCTTTAATTCATAATCCAACAGGAAACAAAGGTGACAATTACATTAATGTATTTTAGTTTTGAACTTGTGCAATTTTTCAAACATAGGTTTTGCAGGGTGATCTACTAAAAATATATATTTATGTAATGGAAAATTGTTCTCCACAATTATTAATTTCGTTTAGATCGCAGTCAAGCAAAAGCCCTAGTTTATGTACCTCTTGATGTGAATGATACACTGAAATGTTTTAAAGAAACTCTACAAAAATCTAAATATCACAGCAGAGCACTGAGACACAGCAGAAAGCTACTTTCATTATTTCTTGCACACACACAAGGTGAGTTATTTATTGAAGTGTTTCTCACTTATTAAGCGTATATGCAGTTGAAATAGCAAAGAGTGAAAGGAATAGTTTTTTTTTTTTTAAATTCAAGTTTTAGTTGTTATTGACAATTAGAAAAAACATAGAATATAAAGCTATATATGAAGTTCTGTAAGCACAAGCTCTAAGCCTGATTTCCTATGATTTGTGTATCATGGTTGGATGATGAATTTTTTTTTCATGCAGCTGTGTCCCTTCTCTGTCTGTAGCCAAACCTGTCGGAGGACTGACTGGCAAATCTTCCCAAGTTTATTTTCTCTAACAGAGCACATATTTTCATTTGGTTGCACTGACCGATGAGTTATGTCTAATGAGTTTAATTAGGAGACACACAGACAGAATCATAGCATAGGAAACCAGATAAAAATAGGGTACACAGGAACTCTACATTTGTTCAAGTAATGTGGTTTGGAAATATTTGTGGTGCTGGAAATAGTATAATACTTTTCAAAACTGATCATATAAATCACTTTTCTGGTCTAGAAAATGCTGGAAGATCAATCAGCAGTCATATCTCTTCAAACAGAAAGCTGGAATTTAATGTGGGAGATGAACTGATATTTCTACCAACACCATGTGACATTTCTCAAGAAAAATTTAATTTCTCCAGTATGGTTGAAAGTAAACCAATACCACAGTCACAACTTTCAGTAATTATCTCTTCCTATGAACAAACAATTGGTAATTTTTTTTCATAAAGTTCTGTTTACAGCTAAGATGTAATATTATTCTGCCTATCTGTGTTCATATCTGTTTGTTCCAGTGTTATTTTCCTTTGTCAGATAGCTATAACTGTCTGAAGGCTGCTTTCCAGAAATACATAATCTTCTTTCTGTTGATTCAGAAAATCTGCATTAGATTCTAAACAAACCACTAGTTGGTTCATAACCTCTACGGTTATCTCACCCTATGAAAAAGCATTACTTTAGTGGTGTTATACTGATTAATCCCAAATTAAAAATCTGCTGTAATGTTTAGCAGATTAATTTTAATTACATGATAGTTGTTTTTTTTTCTAGCAGACAGACCTTCTGGATTCCGTGCATTTGAATATGAGACCTAGTTGCTTGGCTTCCATTTAACATTCTAGTATGGCTTTACTCGTAGAGTTACAGCTCAGCACTGCTACCTGTTTTTGCTGTATGACAAAATAGGTGAAGTGTAGCAGGTCAACAGATGCCCTAAGTGGTTTTATTTGAAGTAAGGGATCCAGAAATGAGCCAGGGACAAGTGCTACTGTGCTGTGTGCAGGCAGTGTTGTTCACCAGGGCCAATGGCCTGCTTCCCAGTTTATCTCTTGAAGAGGAAGAAATTTGAGAGGTCTGAAAAAACCAAAAATACAAAAGCTTAGGTAAACAGGTCCATAAATACATCCTACCCTTGTTTTTAAACTTAGTAGAAGTAAGAACTTGTACATTTGAAGATAAAATATACAAGCCCAATAAATCTTTCAAAAAACATTCATGCATTGAATTACATGTGAATGCATGTCTACTTCTCATGCAAAATTTGTTCAAGATTCAGTAACTGATTTAATGCTGTGACAATATTTTTTTCTAATTGATTAAAAAATAAATAACAGGAATCCTTGAAATAAACAACCAGAGAGACCTCAAGGTTCAGGCTCTACATGAACTTGGAAATCTTCACTTTTATGCTGGAAACAAAAGGTACATAGCTATTGGACTAAAAAAGAGCATTGTTTCTTTTTTTTTTTTTTTTTTCCCCAATCATGTACCCTTCAACTGTCTTGTAAGTTCTTGTGCTGTCCTCAAGTCCATATAACTTCTTTCATCTAACTCACTATTAGCTATATTTTGAGAGGCTTTTCTTCTAGAAATTGTTTTTTTTTTCTTAGCTAGCTAATTGCAATTGAGCAAATTAATTAAGCATTTCTGTGTTTTTAAGAAGTGATATCTATTGCTTTGACAATTTAATTTTACTATAAGGCCCAACAAGTCTGTTGACTGGGAATGGTATCTTTTTGTATTGTAGAAACTGTATTTCAGTTTTTGACCTAATCAGAATTAGTTTTATCTCAGGCAATAAAGGTAAAACGAAGCGAGTCTTATCTTCCACTTTGGAAAATGTCAGCAATATGATGAGAACGTTTTTTATGTGTTACAGAGCTGCTTTTAAATATTGGTGTCAAGCCCTTGATGAAACACTCAACATGGCTGATGCTCTTAACAACTGGCAAGAGTTAGGTTTTCCAAAAAATGCTATGGACTGCTTTGCAGTTGGAAGGTCGACTGATATTAGTCAGAAATTTCTTTCTCAGGCTGGAGTTTGGGGATGTTTACATGCAGCAGTCTTAGTGGCTAAGATAGCTCAGTAAGTATTTTATCTATATATGCATGTATTTCATATTTTAAACAAATTGCTCATCCAGGACAGTAAGCAACTCAAAATTAATTTAAAAACACTAACGAGCTGCTATAAAAAAGACTCATCAAAAGCAGAGGAATTTTTCCTTTCAGGACGAAAGTTGCTCTTTTGGAGAATATTGTTTGTTCCCTGTTCTTGAGTGCTCATCTTTGATCGTAATTGCAGCTGTATATTATATGGAGAGATCATTGAAATAAAACAAAATGATAAAAAGTCATAAGCACAAGGATTTTACAGTCATATTGATTTTCAATTGAAATATCACATCTCCCAAGTCATTGCACATATTAAATATGAATGTATCTTGAGGGCAGATTTACTGCCTAAAGTACTCATTTTCTGGTGAATTACAGCTAAATGAAATTTGAATTACTGTATTAAAGTCTACCATCAATAAATATTTCTGTCCAGTACTCCCTGACTGCTGGTAAAACACTACGGATGTAATTCTGAGCTGTTCCTCAATGTATTGTACAATATAAAAGTGTACAAAATATAAAATTTAGAAATATCTGTCAGCTCTAAATGACCTTAGAAGCATTATACCCATGAAAGGGCAGAGCTTCATCTCAGTAAACTGTCTTACCTGAGAAGCAGGTCATATCAATAGCACTGTAAAATATTTGTAAACTAAGGTAGCTTTGAAAGTATTAGCATGGGTATTTCAAGATGAAACAGCATTTCCACACTCAGAATTGGCACCCAAGAGGAAAAGGAGTGAGTTTAAGCTGACTCCAAACCACAGCTCTTCTAATTCTGAGCAGTCTCAGGTTCAATTAGGCAAGACCCAATCCCTAACTGCTTTTACAGGTGCTTGTGGCACATATTTGCTGCACTATATACTATCCCTTTACTGCTAATAGGTCCATTCCAAATCCTGGCAGGGATCTGGAGGGAGCTATCCTCTTGGCTTCTCCCTCAGGCAGATCTTTTCTATTCAGACCTGACTTGGGCTGTTAAACATCTTTCCCTTGAGTTGCTCTTTCTAGAGCAACTTTGTCTCAGGCTGTAAAATGCAGATTAAAGGATTCTAATATTGTATTAAAGATTTCCAATATTGTAGATCAGAGGGGTACCCCGCTACCAGGATGGTTTAAAGATCTGATGAAGTACTGTGTGGGATTCATTTAATCTAGCTAGACACCTACCATGTGAAAGTCCACATGTGCTAGTTATCTTAGGCTTCCTTTATGGAAAGAAATACACTTTAAGGTGTGAGTTGCTTGACCTGCTTTACCTTTCTAGTTTTGTATGAGATTAATTTTGCACTTAGATTGCTTGTTTTCTCTCCTTTAACTTTAAAGGGAATCTAGACAACTCCCTTTGTCTAGGTATGTCTTTGGTCAAATGCTTCTTTCTTTGCATGGCATGGCTGAGCACCTATCTACAGAACAGGCAGCTGTTTTCCAATATGCAAAACATCTAGATTGTGTTAGTATCAGTATTATACTAGATAAAAAAAAAAGAGTTTGAATAATTTATGCTGATGGGCACATTCATATTTCTTATTATTTGTTGTACTTTAGGCATATAACAACATCAAAGATGAGATTAAGAACTAAATACTGCTATTTTTCTGCTATACTTTTTAAGGTAAGAATACAATTTCAGTTAGAATTCGTGAAGTTGACAAATTGCTTCTAAAATTTAAATCTCAATAACCCTCTATTAAAATATTTCTCTTTTCATTTTGATTGTAAAGGAAAACTGGAGATCAGAGGTAGTTGACAATTTATGCACATTAGATTAGATGTTTTTATTCTCTGTTTTTTAACATTATTCCTGTATTATAGCCTAAAAATTATCACTTCAATAAGAGCCTAGTGTCTCAGAGAAATAATGAAATACTGAATAGTGAAGATGGCTAAAAGATTTCACAGTCAAATATATTTTTCTTCTCTTGTTCTGCTCAGAAAGAGCTGGATGGCATCAACAATAGCAGAGCACTCTCTGTCAGATCTGTACAGAGTCTTCACAGATTGTCATAAATTTTCAACCAGGAGAACAAACTCTTTAGAAAAAGAAACTTTTGAATCTTTTTTAGCATTGAAAGATACTGGTTTGTAATACTAAAATCTCAGCTCTATAAGAAGTTTGCTCTAAAACTAGAAGAGAGTCAAAATGATTCAATTTCATTTACAAAGAAAATAAGATCATTAAAATTAAGTTTGCAAACTTTCAGAAACCAACTATAGAGGAAAAAAAGGTTTCAGTTTACTTTTAAAAGGAAGTTTTAAGATACCAGTAACAAAAGTGATATAGGAAAAAGAACTGCAAGTATTCTGCCAGTCATACTCCACTGGGATCAATGCTTACTCATCCCAGTGCAGCATCAGGAAGTTAGCTGGCTTCTTCCAAAACAAACCAATGCCACTTTCTAAAATCTTGTGTCAACCATGGTTGTGACTGTGTGACCTGTGCTAGGCCACATTTAAAATCTCATTAAGTTTAGCAAAGGGAGAACAAGTTGAAGAAAAAAAGGTAAAGGAGAATTTTGACTAGCTTCTAGCACTGCAATTGCTGGTGATACAAAGCTGAACAATTTTGATTCCTCCTTTTGACAGAAATAGTAGTAAGCATTTGTTCCAGTTGTATAATGGTAGAAATAATTGTGGCTTGACTGAAGTGGGTTTGATATTAATTGGGAGAGGAGCAGCTTGCAGGGTGAGTGTCTTGAAAAATATAATCAATTACTGTCACTGTACCTTGCGAAGTTCAAGCCCATAATTTGTTCCTTGATTTGGAAAGCTTTTATAACCTTATTTAAATTCCACCTCTGGTATAGGCTTTAAGCTTGTTAATATCTCAGATCTGAGTATGTAAATGCATATTTCTCTAGCATATCATTGCTAGTTACAACAAGATAAACGCGACTAGGACGGAATATCCAACACCAGAGATAATGTTAGCACTCCTCCCTTTTTAAAGGAAAAACATTTAAGTTATTTCCTTCAAGTTCATATCAGTTGTAAGTTATATGATTTAAGCTGCACTAGCTGACCTAGTTAAAGGCGGAACTAGGCTGGAACTAGCTTTTAACTGGCCTTAAAGTCAGCAACTCTCCCAGAAACAATGGCTGAGCTGATGGCAGGGCAAGGATTTAAGGCTAAGTAAAATCAAACAAGTTTTCTTAGCTTGTGGCAAAAATAAAAATATTTTTCTTCTAATGGAAGACATTTTCCATAAAGCATCTTCAGACTGGTAAAGAAATGTTTGAACACATCCCCAGAATCATCTCAACAAACTTTTCCTATGCATTTTCCTTGATTATGGAGATGTTTGAATAAATTATTAAGTTCTTTCTGTCTGCTGATTAGAGGCTTATCCTAAGAATTATCTAAGAAGTCTTTGTGAGAACCCCTAGTGATTTATTAGGTTTTTTTTCTGTGCTTCCAGAGATTTATTTGGGATACTTTGACTTGGAATCTGAGAGAAATGCCATTGGCTCTTTAGGAAGATTTTTCATTACTTGGGGAGTACTTGCTGAGGAATCCTTCACGATTATTTTTCTACACCTAGATTAGTTTTTCTCTTTTGCTTGTTCTGTGAAATACTGTCCTTAGACTATTTACAGCCTGTTTGTTTGGTTTTTTTTTTCTCCATCAAGTTCATACATAAAGCATTTTTTCTAAAAAGATTTTTCATGGTTTTGTCTGGAAACAACTGGATACTTAAGACACTGACTGAATTTCATTTATTAAGTCATTTATGAGTCTCAAAGGTTGGAGCTTTATAGTGTTTCACTAATGCCTCTACATCTTTTCACAAGTAGTTAATTATTATTATTTTCAGACCCTGTTTAGAGCTTCTCTTCCACATCCAACATCTGACTGTGACTTTGCACAGTATGAAACAAATATGCTTATTCCTGGTATCGACTTGTTCTCAGATCGCTACAGAGCTGATATCTCTACTGTAGTTGCAAGTCTGAATTTCCTTATGTTTGAACTACATTGTGCAAAACAAAATTTAACAGTAAGTATTATTTTTATACTCTGGAAATGAATTTTAAGACATCAAGTTTTATTTTTTTGTGTGAAGCTCTAGCAAAATACCTGTATGGTTAAGTTCTGTGGCACTGAGATAGAGGCAAGGTATAGCTTGATGCCTACAATTTTTAGAATATACAGGGTATTTGTTTATTCAGGAAGATGGCAATACATAGTCCACTCAGCTTAGGCATTTTAGAGGAAATTTCCCATTATATACAGTTTGAAATACAATGTACTGAGAAATACTTTAAATGCAGTATGTCTAGAATGCTTTCAATAATTTTACTTTCACATTCAGTAAATAAAAGTCCCTTCTGCCTTTCTCCTTCTCAAGTTCTCTTATTCCTCTGTATGGAGTGTTTTTACAGCTTCCCTCTTATGTTGATCATGTGGTTATTTCCTCCACTTAATGACTGACCACTTCCACTTTAATCCAACTTCTTTCAAAGGTGCAGTGCTGTACATTGGAATAAGTAGATTGAATTGCCTACTAGCACTGAAAAAGGTGCAATTCTACCTCTGTTCCTGTTTGGTCCTGTATGCTCTAACAGATTTTCATGTCAGAGGATTATTGTATACCTCTATAAATCAATTGTCAGCATGACAGAAAACTCCCCAGCAGAAAAAGTAGATGGTTTTCTCCTGCTTTAATGAGTTGAATCCACTTAAGGGAAGGGCCTGCAAGTGGCAGAGCTGGTGCACAATAGGGGAAAAGATCGCGTGGCTGGTGGCAGGGGAGTAAGAAAAGGTTAGGGGGTAGAGATGGAAGAAGTGTGAGAGAGGAGGAGGCAGCAAGATGTTATCCCTTTTTTGTCAGCAAGCCGTTTGTTGGATTGATTTCTTCCAGAACTTCAGGCTAAGTGTCTGTCTTACCTCCTGTTAGTGCTTCTTCCCATCCTGCTTTACTGGAGTTCACTGTAATTAAGCTTTGTCTAACTGCCCTCACTATGGGAGATCAAGTGAGGTCAAGGAGCAGACAGTTACCTTGAAGCAGGGACACTTAATTTGACTGCTTACTTCACGTGGCCATACACATTTTTGATTCTTTCTGTACTTGTACTAGCAGAATATAGACCCGGGTCATAGATCATGGTCAAAGCAATTGCAGTTTCAGCAGGATGAGAGCTTCATTTCCACTGAATGCGTAATGTGTGGGAATGTTTTGGATGGTGGGCACTAAGTTGATTTGACACTTAAATCAAAATACATCAAGATTCAAGTTTTATTAAAAATGAGACTTCAAAGACTAATTTTGTTAAACTACTTCAAATATCAGTTGGAAACTGTATGGATACAATTAAAACATTTGCCTCAAGCATTTTTAATCCAAATTCAGAAGTATTAAGCTGCTTTATGAAAACTAAAAGTGCATTTGATAAAAAAGTAACAATGCTGTTAGCGTTTTCCAAGCTTGGGGACATTTTAAAGCGAAGAAAAATGTAAAAGCTGAACAGTAATTAAATTTTGGAAGCTTTTTCATTTTCAGTAAACAAATACATCTGTTAGGAAAGAATCTGCTTTTTTTTGAGATATTATAATAAATACAATGTTTGTATACTTTACTAGAACTCAGTTTTAAAATGTTTTTTGTTAGTTGCCCCTACGAAAACTTTCAATTTGAAATGAATGCAAATAAATTTGTCAATAAGCAATTTGTCTCATCACTATCCAGTTTATTTTACCATTGGTATCATTTATTTTACTATTGGCATAATTTATTTTACCATTGGCAACTTAGACAGTTGCAGGACTTAATTGTGTTGATTTTATAAAGCTTACAGAATTCTATTATTCTGTTTCTTATACTGAAAAAATTATGGCATCAAAATGCAGAGTTTTAGAAATCCCTTATATCAACATCTTTCCAGTAGGTTTACTCACTAATGGTATAGTAAAAAAGCCCACCTTGAACACAGAGAATAATTTGGGTAAACTTCACTTTCTACATTGTGAATCACGTATAAGATAGTATAAGGGGTTAGCTTTAGCCAGCTGAAGAACTTTTTAACACATTCATCCTTTGTAGAGCGTAAAAGAAGTAGTGGTGGTATGTGGCAGTGAAAGCAGTACTCCTGTATTATCTATATATTTGTGATATATAATTGCAATGTACATTTCTATAATTGTATCCTTTATGACATTTATAATTAGATGACCTAATATTTTCCTACAGATTTTACCATTGTTCACATTATACCAATACATTGTTTCTGAGATTTGTAAGGACCCAGCTAAATGTATTGAAGGAAGAATCTTCAAGGTAATCAAACAAACTTTCTTTTTATCACATCACATCACATTGTATTTCAAATAAACTTTTCATTTATTTCTTTGTTAAATGTAGTCGATTTAATATTCATATATCACTATTATGAAAAGTAATGCTTTAAAGTTCAGCTGTTGCTTAGTGTTTCTTAGCACAACAGATTGTAGAATAAGACTACTTTCTAAATGCAATTATTATTTATATTCTGAATTTTAGTAGGCTCTAGAGTTATTTATGGAGTTTTACTCTTAATGTCCTACAGAGACTAAGTACTTCCATCATTTCTTTCTACTCTCCATTTAACAAGCATTCTCTTTAAAGATATGATCATAAGATTTTCCCTCTTAGATCCAAACTTTTTAGTTGGTATTTTTTGTCTTGTTCCACCGTTCTTTTAAATGTTTTCTTAAGTGCAAAACATAAATGATTTTTTGTTCACAATGTTCACTTCTGGATTGGTTGTCAGTATAATGGTGGAACCAGGTTGTCAGAATTCTAGGAACAGACTTTTGTCATGTCACTAATGTTGGCTTGTTGGTTTTGGTTTGGGTTTTTTTAATCCCTTGGTTTTTTTTTTTAAAGGAACCTAACTTGTAATAAGAGTCGAAGTATTATTGATTTTAGATATCTTCAGGAAATGCTGATAAGGGTTAGGGAGAGTAGCTGAGTACTACAAGACTAAGATGAGTAAAATCTATGAAACAGATTTTGATAAGGGGCTGGTCTTGGACTGACAGTCAAAGCTCTAGCAAGATGAATTAAGTTCTTTTCCTTTGCCAGGAGCGAGTTTGTGAAGAATATATTTTTGGTTTTTGTGGGTTTTTTGTTTGTTTTGTTTGGTTTGGGTTTTTTTTTATTATTTTTGTTTTTAAAAGTGGAAGACACATCTTTGAGATTTCACTTGTTTGCTATAAAATGTAAAAGATTTCTTTCCATTGAAGAACATTCTCCATTAATGTACTATTCCAGTAGCCAAATCTACTTGAAAATTACCTTTGAATACATTTTATTTTGAGTAAAAAGAATAACTGAAAAATATTCAAATCAAAGGCTATGTTATTTTTTCACAGATTAAAGTACTCACAGATATAGGTTTTTTTACGGAGGCCTGTCATGAACTGTCTTTGCTTAACTGTGGAGAAAGAATTCCATGGAAAATACCTGCAGGATACAGGAAAACTGAAGAAATGAAGGTAAACACCAGTAAAGTATAACATTGAACAATAACACTCAATTCTCTTCATGAAACTGCACATACTCCATGTCTGCAAGTTATTACACATTCCTAAAAAATTCCTAAATTTCTTTCAATAGGCAGGTCAAATAGTAGGCATGGAATGACAATTTCTCTCACTGAACAGCAGGAATAAAAATAAATTTTAAAACATACATGCTGTCTGTTTTATACAATGAGTAATGCAGATACTACTGTTGAAAAAATAATATGTGATTTCATATGTAGACATAAAAATTATGGATAGAGTTCTTGCTCCAATTATGGATAGAGTTCTTGCTCCATTAATGGCAAAATTCCCACTGCTCCAGCCAGGAGCAGGGCAGCTGAGGGGCAGCTGGGGCAGCCCCCAGCCTAGGGCATTGGGCATCTCTGTGGGGCTGGGGACAGGCCGAGGCTGGGCCAGGACATCAGCCTGTGGGTAGGGGTCAGGATCAGGCCTGGTGAGGAGAACTGGGCTCAGACACAGCCCCAGGATGGCCACACAGGGCCATAAGGTCTGGCTGAAGCTGGGCCAGGATCTGGGCCCATGGGTGGGCCCGGCTCAGGGGGCCCATGGCATTGCTGGGGCAGGGGCTGATGGCCCTGAGGGGCTGACATGGGGTCCTGGGCTGTAGGCAGGGTGGTGGGAGCCCCAGGAGATGCTGGGCAGTAAGAGCTATTGGTGCCCTCAGAGCCTTGACAGTCACGACAACCCAGGTCACTCTCTTTGATTTTCTCCATATCTAAAGCCAAGTAGTGATCTTATCTTGATCACTAATGTGCTACAAGGTTATGAAGCTGTTAACAATTGACCTGGGCTTCTTTGTTGTAGCTGTGAGCATACCTGTGCAGGCAGATACAGTCCAGAGCTATTGGGCAAGCCTCCCCAGTAACAATTATGTAGCCTTTCCTTGTTTTCCAAGCACATGCCAAATCAATCTAATGAGTTATTGCTGGACAGATGTAATCAAGGTCTCCTTTATCTGGGTGGTGCTTTTGGGTAGGTGTCACCCCACAACCAAGTATGTGTGCCAGCACTAGGGAGCTGGACTGTACATGTGATAGAAGACTAGTGGGACAGGTAGGGACACCCTTTTTGACAGTACCGTCGATTTAACTTCATTGTACAGCCATATTCTATACATGCAATAGGATGATGTCTCTAATCTGATGATAATTACAGGCTGGTGCTGAAAGGGGAATTCCTAACCCACCTCCATGACTTCACATTTGCTTCCCTTACCCTGTGTTGTAGACAGTGAAGCTGGCACTGCAGAGCAAATTGAGTTTAATGAGCTGATTTGGAGGGAAATTTCCCCCCTCTCACCTCCCCAAACCCTGAGAGGGAGTTTCCAGCCGACCCATGGCCTGACTGTCCTTACCCTGCAGCCTTACAATGGCTATAACCAGCACAGAGCAGCAGTATCTTTTTTGGCAATAGCCAACAAATCAATGTCTAAGCTAATTAATAAGGGAATAATTACATTTATGATAGGATGTCAAATGTTTACATTTCAAAAACCAGAAATATGGACCAGTGCTCCTCCTAGAATAACCTGCAGTGGTACTAGGTTTTAAATGAAACATGAACTTAATAAAAAGTAAAATTAAAATATTTATCAAAAAAGGTGACCTTTTTAATTTGCCAATGACATTTTCATACTAACTGCATGGGAAGATAAGAAACTGAAATCTAGTGATTTTCCTCAGAGCACAAGCTACATTATATTCTCACTAGGCTGAGCCATAAAGAGTTATCAGCATCCTCACTGGAGTTGGTTCTGCAAAGCTTCCCTGTTCATGGCTACAGTAAGGAATGCATTTACTCCTTGCTGATGCTAGTTTGGTTAAAATGCATCTTTAAGTCCTTTCCTTAATTTGTATGTTGTCTGAAGAGCTCACACTGTTAGGATGAGGTCTGTTTGTCACTTGTCTTTTTCTAACTGGGTTCACAGGTGAGTGTTCAGGTGAGCAGCAGAGGAGGTTCAACATTCGGTCTCTGGTTAGGGTGTGACGCATGTAGAAGTTAAGTGCTTGCTGGACTTTTGCACAGCTCTCAGAATAAGAAGGATCCATGTTCCAGGGAATGACAGAGATGATAGAGGGCTACATCTGGAGTATAGAGTTAATAAAAGTTAATAAAAAACATACAGAACCCAAGTGACAGTTGTGTGTAGAGCTCTCAGTTATGATGAAGGCTGGAAATGATCTTTACCGCTGCCTTTTCCTTCCCCTCAGTAGACTGATTTGTCTCCTGGTGAAAAGGTAAAGGGTTTTTGAACAAGGACTAGAGCTAGGGTTAGAGTTCAGAAACTTGAAGCACATATAAGTGAAGAAATAGTTGGTTTTAGAGCCCTCAAGGAGGCTGAGGTCTCAAGTTCATCTTGACCTGTAGCTCTTGTTTTTGTCCATTCACAGATCTGTGATCTGGTGAATAGCAGAGGAGGTATGTGCTAAGTCTGGAGAAAGATTTGGGATTCAGAACTGTAAAGAACATATAGGCAATTGATGGTTGGTGTCTATAGAGCTCCTAGAATTTGGAAAAGAATTTTTGTTGGTTTATGCTTTTTTGTCCCCTTGCTTCAAGTTGAAGAATCCTGGTGAATGGCATAGGAGGTGTAGGGATAGTTCTGGGTTTCGGGCTATGGTTCAGAAATGTAAAGCCAGTAGAAGCCAAGATATTGTTGGTATTTTCAGAGCCCTCAAAATACAGCTGGAAATGCACTACACTTGTCCACTGCTCTGCTAATTCATTCACTTACTTTATACTCATATTATAACACATAACTTATTTTTGGTTTTGTCCATCTTACAGGCGTTACAGAAATTTGACTCCTCAAAATCTCTCCTGACTGTTACAAATTTACAGGTAACAAAAATCTGAAAGAGCTAAAAATTTTATGCAAGCATAAATATTGTTTCTCTGGCATCAGTTAGAGGTTATTTGGTTCAGAAAATATACTTGCTATTAGTAAAAAACAGTAAATAGGAAACGTTTCTCCTCAACAGTTTACCCTTTCCTAAATTTTAAATTTTATGGCTGACCTCTCAAGGGGGAGGCAAGTACTATTATCACCGTTTTTCAGATGGGAGACCTAATATGTACAAATCTGAGACTTGTCTGTGCAAAGCATACTAGTAGAATTATTCAGGTTTTGTCATGCTATTAGGGTCTGTTTATCCTGCTAAAATACTGAGAACATCAGTTATCTAACCTTATAATTTCTATCAATCAGAGCTGTATTCATAGATTTGTGCTAATTCAGATTGGGGTTGAAGTCCATTTCTGGGAAAAAAAAAAGGGTGAATCTGTAAACCAGTCAATGAACAGCCATTTCTCATTTTAATTAAAAAATCACATGTTCATCAGTGACTTCTTTTTTGTTTTTTCAGTGTTAATAATTTTCTTTCATTTGCCTTGTCAAGATCCATTAAGTCAGTAGGGGTAAATGTTAGCAGAATGTGGAAAAGAAGTTGTACCATAAAAACAAACTGATAAAGTAGAAAAAACCCACTTTTTTCCTCCACTTTTCTCTCCTTTGTTTACAGTAAGCTTGTGGGCCTCCTACAACAGTTGATATTAGAAGACAGAAATGAGATGTCTATCTTGACAGCTTTTGATCTCACTAGTTTCAGATTTATTTTGAAGTTGTGCTTTATCTTGAGCTTTTGATTTGAACACTTCACAGTCTATATGGGGCTCTTATTGGTCTCCTTATGATTTCGCAAAGCTGTGTAGACTTTCAACTTCTAAATTTATTAATCTAAAGTGAGAATATTAAACTCAAGATAAAACAAGGATGCTATAACGAATAATAAAAAGATTCTATGAAATATGCTAGAACGGTCTGATACAAGAATTTTTTTCCTTGCTTAATCTTTCTAGTTAGGGTGAATTGTTACAACGGACTTTCCTTTGAGTTGAGATTTCTGAACTACAGATTTACCTACGTATTTTTTGTGACCACCTTAGCTCAAAGAGTGCCAAGGAAAATACAGAAAACTAGAACTCACACAGAGTAATAGCTATAACTTCACAGATGCACCTTCTACTGGAAAACTGATCACTGAGGCTGTAGCAAGTGCTACTAAGGGGTGAATTAAGTTTGGAAAGGAAAACAGCAACTCATCCATAATGACTAAGAGCATGTTACTAATATTATTCATGTTAATTGTTGATAAACCTCATTATTAATAGAAGCAGAATATACCTTGAACAAGAAAAATATGTCATTTCAAATAGTCCCAATTGTTAACTTTCTTGTAGGTACTGGAAGACATATTTAATCGGAGTCTGTCTTTAACAATGGTGCCACTGTGCAAGCAACAAATTATGAATAAATTAACCTTAGCCAAAATGCATTTCATTATTTGCCTTTCTGCCACAATAAATAATATACCTGAAAAAGTGGAAAAACACATCTATTCTCTTGATAACAACAGCTTGAAGAAGCCAAGCAGAATTACAGCATCAAATGTAAAAGGTAATTATAAAGTTGGTGGAAAAGTGCATTTATTCTGCAACTTGTTTCAAGCATGGTTTTTCTACTTGTAGCTGCATATGCATTAATGTGTCATATTATAAACAATATTCATATTAAATGTTGCTAGAAAAATCAGTCATTATTGAAATAGTAAGCATTAAGATTTTTCAAGGTTTTTTTAGCTAATATCTTTAATGGTATTAGAGATGTATTCCATTGTTCCTCACTTATTTTGATATTGAAAGTCTGAATTATAAATAGAGAAAGAAGGGGCACATTCTTCAAATTACTGAGAATGCTTTGGTTCTGCATCTGTTGTCTGAAATTTCATCTGAAATGTATTTGACAGTTGATGCTGATAAGAAGAATTCAAGACAACAGGAACAAAGAAGCACAACGGTGCAGCTTGTTCACTGTAAAGATGAATTAAATATGGCCATGCTGAAGGTAATTTTGTTTTTTAGGAAAAAAGGCTTAAGAAACTGCAGATTGTTCCAAAAACATTTCTAATGCTTTCAATGTAACAGAAATTATGATGGGACGATGGCATGAATAAGGGGACTAGAAATTTCTGTTTCTAATCTGATTGTAATCTTACTAGCCATACGTGAAGTCCTGGTGGTTTGGTGCAGTTTTTCAAATGGTCTAGTTCATGCTATATAAATGTCCATGGGAAATATTGTCACAATCAGATCTCAGTGTGACTGTTTCAGCAACAAGGGTAAAGACTGAATGGGATTTCAAGGATAAAATCATGTCCTTTCAGAGGGTGGCGCCTGTAGAACATGTCAGAGACTCTTTGATGGGGCAGTATGCTCTACAAATAAATGGAAAACCATTCTCTACCATATGTGAAATGTCTCAAATTTTCATGTTCCTCTTTCTGATACTTTATTTTGGAGAAAATATACCACAGCTTATTAGCTTCTTTGTTTGAAGGATTTTTGTTTCGTTGTTGTTGTTTTGGGTTTTTTTTATTTTATTTATTTTATTTTTTTATTTTTTGTTTTGTTTTCTTTAATTGTAAACTTCAAGCTTGGCAGTTTCACATCACAAAAAGACCAAAACTGAGGGCTGACATATTCTTCATATTACTTCCACTTTGGAAGTATCTACTTTTGGCCATTGTTACAAACAAAGTAATGTACAAAACACATCTGGAGAAATGGAGGATGATTTTGTATGGCAATTGGTATATGCCATACACTAGAAACTTGAAAGTTTTAGTATAGCTTAAAAATAACTTGAAAACAGCATCTTGAAAATAACTAAAATAGAAATGTTAAATTAATTTGAATGGGGCTCATTTAAGAGTCATAATATATTTTTTACCCTTCTGATTTTTCTTTAACTATTCTATTTTTTTTTTTTTTTTCTTAAGTAGAGCTTTGAATTCATTGAGAAAACTGGTCAAAAAGATTTTGGATGATACAAACCTTTGGATTAGTTTTTAATTCTGCTGAAATCTCTGCGATTGAGATTTTATTTAAAATTAACTTTCTTTTAGATTTGGTTTTCACAGCTTCTTACAGCTTTGTTTGTCAGAAAGACTGTAAATTACAGTTGAACTTTCAGGACACATACTGCACTCAAGGATCCATCGAAGTATAGATAGAAAAGAATGTAATACTTCTTGCAACATCTTTAATGTTGTATTTTAATATTGTATTTTATTGTTTAAAATTACTAAGCTAGTAAGAAGTATAGCATAAAATTATCAAGTATAGCTGTAAGATAAAGATAAGAATGAAAAATTATTGAGTAATATTGCTAAGCCATAAAATATGTAGTAAAGCATAAATTGAAATAGTACAGGCACAGTTAAGATGTTGCTATTTTCAACACATTGAATCTGTAAACCTGATAAAAGCAAAATTACCCCCTCCTGCTATTTATAGAAAAGGCATACTGTATTCAAGTTGATTTGTTTTAGGGTGCAGTGATAGTAGGCTATAACAGAATAAAATAGTTTTTAAGAAAATTTTTATTTTTCATTATTTTTTGAAATCATACAATGCTGTGTTCCTCTCTAGGGGATTTTATTGACAGAAGCTGAAGAAAGTCTTAGCCATCTTGTGCAGAACATACAGGACAAATACGATGGGGAGATATCTCGGTGTTCTGCTGAAGATTTAGAAGCTCTTATTGAGGCCAAACTTCAGCTTGCTGCTATTTCTCAGCAAAGGCATCAAGCAGCTTTCAGGTAAGTAATATTACGAACAACCTTATGTCGCACAGCCTTGACTACAGAAGATTAAAAAAAAATTCAGCAATTTTTTCTTTGAATCCTTTATGTCTACATTAATATCCTAAATCTTAGTAACCAGCCATAACAACCCCAGTAGTATATCTACAAATGTAAGTTACACTGGCATTTCATTTTTTATTATTGCTTTATTTTCCTTTTTAAAAGATCATCAGTTATTGGCTTATGATTTCTCTGTGAGGTGTTTTTGTGATACAGTGTTATACAAAATCAAAGAAAAAGCTGCAATGTTCACTGTTTTTGTTAAAGTAAACGTCTGGATATGTTAGGTCATGTGTTTCTTATAATTTTATAGTGTACAGCAGAGCACTAATGTTATCTCTGAACTACTGAATTCTACTTTGTTCTAGAATGCCCTGTGTTACTGCCCTAAAAGAACATTTCCTCTTGATGTACTTATTTCTGTCAAATTAAAATGTTAAAATTATATTTTTTAAATTAACTCGATTAAAAAGCATTGATGTAACCTTTAACATATTAGAATAGATTTTAGCAGGCATTAATTATGTTGTTAGTCATAGTGTGTAAAATACTGTTGTATTTACATGATCTGCCAGATATTTTCTCCAAATTATAATTTCCAAATGCTGTGATTTTTTTGAGGTTCTGATTTCTTTTGGAGAACTTAATGAAATTAGAATTGTGCTGTTCTTCAAATATACAGGGCATACAGAAATATATTAACTCTTTGTAGATGTTAAATTCTGAACATTGTTTCGATCTTTTAGCTGGGAATATTCTTCTGTTTAGCATACCTGTAATTTTAAATTAATTTGTACAAGAAGGATAGTAGTTTAACAATACATAGTTTTTATTAGTGTCAAGCTCTTTTCATGTAATTTTTTATTAGGTTGAAAAATCTTTGAGGGTACAAATTGTTAACTAGAGATGCAGCATCCAGACAGTGTAGCACTGTCACTTGCCAAACTATATTGAGGTTAGGTAGAATGTAATCAGTATTTGTAACTTTTGTTAGGTCTAATCTGATTAAACACACCAAAATTATTACAGTAAATCTTACATTATAGTGAGCACCAAGCAAAAAGCAGAATTAACATTTTTTTTATGGTTGGAATACTGGTGAAGGTTGCTGTAATGCTCTTACTGATGAAGTGGTAGGTGATTCAGCTGGCCAACAGACAAACCAGTCTCAACGGGTTCTTTTCCCTTTTTACTCAATTAACAACAAAATAATGTTTTCTTCGATGTCAAAAGCAAACTATCTTTCTTCTCCCAGATGTCTTAGGTGAATAAACAAACCTCCAAATTAGACAGCCTTTAAATAGCACAATTCCTTTTTAGCTGCTATGGTGCAGCAATAAAAAAATAAAATTAACAAGGACAGGAACTTCACAGTGCTGTATAAACTACTGAACTGAAATCAGTAAGCGTACTGTAGCATGGTCTTTCACCTGGGTTTTGTTTATGTTATCTTAAAAGATAGAAGTTTCCCAAAAGTTCAGATATTAGGCCTGTAATAATGTAGTAGTAATGTCGTTAGTGAAGATGAGAAGTAAGAACTTGTAGGCTATTTGTGGACATTTCTCATCATGAAATATTAATCTATTTCAGTGCCTTTTGAATTAGATTAATTTACCACTAATTTGTCAAAGAGAAAACAACAAATCCCTGGACAGTGACCACATCATGCTTTTCAGTGCCATGTGGATTTTATAAAATTATTATATTAGTAAGTAAGGACCAGTATGCAGACTTATGAAATATCATGTGCATAAACCCAGTTTAGCTGGATACTAGGCTTGGTAAAACCTGTATTAGTAGAGTTCTGACCCAAACTTTCTCAACCTGCTAAACTGGTTCCAGTACGCAAGCCATTTTCAGTGCAGGACCCTTCTTTTTGACATGCAGTTATAGTGTAGTTTCTCTCTTGGCTTATAAATTGTCTCAGATTGAAGAAACTTTTTTAGAGTATCAAGGGTTCCAATGGATGTCAAGCATTTTATGGATCATTTTTTTGGACTCTCGAATTTTTGATGGGCGTTTAATGGGCCTTATATATTGGTAGTGGTCAGATAGCAGGAAAAAAAAAAATCCCTACACCAACAAACAAAGCAAGGGTTTGGGTTTTTTTAACCTATTTTACAATTTTATTGGACTGCCATCCATGGAAACTGCTGATATATCTGCCCTAGATACAAATGAAACATTCCTTCAGACAGCTGAATGTTTCCTGCCTGCCAGCCTAGAAATCAAACTTTGCATGATATTACAGAAATTCATCATTTTTTTCCTTTGGTGAAATGGCTTAGTGGTGAAATTGTTATAGTCAGCTGTACTTTCCTATTTTGATCATCTTGTCACTTTCTGATTCAGCTGATAAAAGGATGTGTATTTTGTCAAGGGAAATATATAGACACATCACTCTTGTTGACAGCAGAAGAGGGTCACAAAAATTTCATCAAGGGAAGCTTCTACATTACAGCCTCTGTCTTGCAAAACATTTATGCCTCAGAATAAGTTTATGTATAGGACTGATTCTGTTGATCTCAAGGAGAGTGCTTACATGGTGTGTCCCCCAAGTATGTGAGGTTTCTAATTACCCAAATATGGTAATGTGCTTATGTGAATACATTACTGCTTAAAACAATACATATATGAACCGTTGGGCTTGTGGTCTACATTTTACCCATGAAATTTATATGTAAGCATGTAGGTAAAAATGGCCTTATTTTCAGAATTGCTCAATGTTGACAACAGCAGTTAACTGGAGGCAGTGGTGCTCAGGAAGTTAGGTTAATATTCCTTAAAAGCCTATATATACTCTTGGGTGCTGCACCTTCTCCAACTTATTTGAGAAATGGTAGCCATAGCATCTCAAACAATATTTTGAAAAATGTCAGGTTTTGTTGTAATTTTGATGCCTGGTTTCAGGGGAAAACTCTTCTTAATGAAAAAAAAAAGAAAAGCAGTCACAATATTTCATTGCATTATTCTTACTGTCTCTTTTGCTTTTATAAGCAAATTCTGTTTCCTCTTTTCTGTTGTTACAGAGAAGGTTATCATCAAATTCAACATTGATTTATTCTGGCTTCATTTTGTTGAATAGAACTGAGGTAAAGGGATGATGAAGGAGATTCATAAGGATTGAATTCTGAGAGTTGAAAGGCAAGATATTAACAGTTTTAGTTCTCATTGTTACTTTGGGGTCTATTTGTGCTGAACTGGTGTAATCCATCCAATTCTGCATCACAAAAACAGCAAGCAGGATAGAATCAGAAATGACAGGAAGACTTTTATCTACCCTCTTGTCTCGGGAGGTTATCCATCCTGTGGTTAGATCCATGTTGGCAGAATAATGTAATTTCAGAGTACAGCTGCTCTTGTTCTGACTTCTTTGTGCATGAATCAAGAACTTTGCCTTTACAACAATTAATCTAGAACTTCTCGA
Source organism: Nipponia nippon (assembly GCF_047370975.1). Taxonomy (NCBI): domain Eukaryota; kingdom Metazoa; phylum Chordata; class Aves; order Pelecaniformes; family Threskiornithidae; genus Nipponia; species Nipponia nippon. The sequence goes on from NW_028262347.1 coordinate 52,024,758, forward strand.
AAGCAGTAAATTCATACAGAGCCTGAATCTCTCTCGCATTAAAAGCTCTTCACAGTGTTCTGGCAGTGTAAAAAGGACTTAAGGTGTTAATAAATTATTTTTTTTCTTGTGCTTCATAGCAGCCAGTCTCTATGTAAAGAGAGTCTCTCTATGTAAAAAGACAGCATAGATGACAATTTTGGTTATACATTTTTAACAATTAACATGCTGAAAAATCTTTAAAACGTGAGCTAGGGATACCCTCAGGTACTTTTGCATCATTAGGAAAATATGTTTCAGTGGGTAGAGAATAAGTAGAATTGTGGGGAAAAAAAAACCAACCCCAAAAATGTTTTAGAGAAGAGGTAGGAAAGTAGAGATTTACAGATATAGGGCAAAATGAACAATTAGAGATGGAAAACTAATACCATGAGACATGGCTTTTGGCAGTTCTCAGAATATTTTGAGTAGCATGTTCTTTGGGCAACAAATCCTGTTGTGAAAAAGATCTCACTATGTTGGTTCTGCAAGTGTCTTCATATCATGAAAATAATAGTATGCACAAAGTCTGCTGTTATAGATATACATTTCTATAGATGTCATGAAAATTGAACAGTGTATCTGAAAGCTTTAAAAGACAGCATAAAAAGGAAAAAAACCCTAGTAGTTAATATTTTAAGAAACCTGACAATATTTTGGGATTCCAACTCACAATTTTTTGAAATGTGGGGTTGAATGCTGCACCAGTCCTAATAGTGTCTGCATCTTTCTAGATGCTGTTTGGAGTGAACTCCAGAAAAGGATTTATGATTGGGGCGGGGGACAGCAGACTCAATGTCATGTGATTGCTTATGAGGTTTTGTCAGGGCGGCACTTGGCTCAATTTTTGGTTAATGGTGTTTACTAAGATCTTCTGAGTATTTGGTCATGTGGATTTACCAGAAAGATTAACATATAGCCTGGAAAGGCTCTAAGGAGGAAGGTGTTTTCCTGCCTCTCTAGTTGTGGATGAGATACAGAACTCTCCTAATATATTTTGTCATTTTTGGTATTCTTACATCTTCTAATTTCTAAAAGCCCATCCCTGAAGAGAGATATGTGTAACTGAAAGTTATAGTGCAGTTCTATTTTGATTGCTCCAACAGAATATGATATATCTGGGCTTATCTATTATTATCAGGTTATCTCTATTATTGGCAAAACTTTTCCTCTTACTGCTGTTTTCTCACTTTCATACTGCAGTGCCTGCAGATTCAGAATATACTCAGAGTGCAATGTTTTTGTTCTACTGAGGCGAAAATTGATAACTGCTGATAGACATCTCTGATGTAGTCAGAAATGAAGCATCTATTATAATAAAAGCATAAAATGGCTAATATAATTAGTATTTTTTAATAATATTGTTCTGTACCACAGTGTTGCTTTGGCTTTCTCTGCAATTCGACTTCTCCAAGATGCAAAAATTTTTAGGATGGAGGTGACACATTTTCTAGAAGAAAAGGATGAAAGGGAGTGTTCGGTATGTGTGGGTATTTGCTTTAAACTGTTGTTTCTTAGTATGTGAAGTGTTGTATTAAGTGTTGAGTAATTTTCAGAATACTAGAACATAGCAGTCATCCGTATAACATGGTTACCTGGGGAAAAAATGATGTATGGCATGCTTCAGTTACCTGCTTGCCTATAGTATATTCAATATATCTATAATCATCATTTCAATTTGTATGTGGTTAGGAGTTACAGTTTTTATTTGTATACTCTCAAATGCCAGCATCAAAAATTCTCCTTTTGTTTAAAAAAACCCAAACAAACAAAGTCGAAAAAATAGCTATCAGGTGAAAATCTTTTATTCAGTTAAGGTATTTTAGGTTTTTTTGATTGAAAACCTACTCCAGGGTATCCTCTTTTAAAGAGCCAAACAGACCAGTTCACGTCATTGCTGTGTTCCAAATTTAGCAAGATTTCAGCTGACTCCTGTTGTCTAACACACAGGGATACTAACCTATCCTTTGGAAAGCCACTGTACAAGACCTATTGGTTATACACCACACAGTCACTCTCGAGCACACAGCAAGTCAAACTGACTCACATGGACAGAGCAATTGAGCAGTGAGGCCAGATTTTGTAACATGCATAACAAGACTGGACTTTGTCGCATGCAGTGTAATTTTTCTCTGTCTGTGTTGCATATCAAGGTCTTCTGTCTTTCTGCACTTGCTCCTACATCTTCTGAGGACTGCCCTGTAGCCTGTAACTGAGTTATGGCTATTTTTTTCCTCAATTGCATCAATGCAAGTCATTCATGATGATTTTTTGTGTAAGTAAAACACAGGTGGTGCAGTGTTCATTTATTGCTTGCTAGAACAAATCTTTAGAATATGGACTATAGAATTTTAGTAATAGAAAGACTGTTTACAATACATGAAGATGGCACAGGGAGTTGAGCTGAGAATTCTCCCAAACACTTCCAGTACTATATTACACTAATATTTGTTTCTAATCACCAGAAACACTAAAAACTAGAAATCAAAAATTAAAAATTTCTTTTTAGTTACTAGTGAGGTACCAGAACTTGATATTGATCCTGCTCTACAATTAGACTGTTATGTGCCTTAGAGTTTTGTGTAATGTTCCTGTTTGAGAGGAATAAAGTCCAAACTGTTAAAATTATTCTTCATGACACATACAGTATATGGATATATTTATGGACTCTCCCATAAAAGCTGGTTTAATTTCCATTTGTTACAATTGTTTTTTTTTCCTATAGATCAAAAGTTAAATAATAACTGGACTCCTGTTGTTAAAAAAATATGTGCCTACCTTTCAAATTAACTTCTGGTTATAATTATGTAATTATTTGTAATATATTTGTATTTGATTTATTTTAGACTGATGCTGCCCTGTTGCTTTGTTTGTAGTAAAGTAGTTGACTCGGAAAGTAACATTTCTCTTGCTTTTGGAAATTATTAGGACGCTCATGTTGAAGATGTTCGACTGCCTCACAGTATAACAGCACAAGATCATACGAGCGTACGTCTGTGGCTAAGGTGTCGCACAATGTTAGTGACTGCACTAGTAACACAGATCCATGGTGTTGGTGATATGGAAGGTATTACCCTTTTTTGGTTTAGACTTTTGGAGTGCAATGGGCAAGTGAGCCTATTCAGACACTATTCTTATTCATAAGTAAAAAAGTATTAACATTAATTCTGGGGCTGTATTATTACTGAGCAATTATTTGTATTAAATTCATCCAATGTAAAAAGGAAAATGCATTTCTGAGTACCATCTTTCCCTAGAGCATGTAGACAGAAAGCATTACATTAATGTTCATTTAATCATCATTATCTTTTGATAAATTACTTGTGTGTGAAAAAGTTTCAAATGTTGTAGTGTAATTAAGTTAAATAGGTATGCCTGTTTTAAAAAAACACTGTTGCTGTGTACTTCTAGTTTTAAAGGTCTCAGAAGTTTTTTTTCACTTTTTATATCTCCAATAAATGAAATGTTCCTATATATCTCCTAAAAATGTTCCAGATTATTTTTTTTAAAGAATTTAAGTGAGATACTACAAAATACATCTATTGCAGTTTGATTATGAATGAAGTGTTTTTCATTCCTTAGTTCTTTGAACAGAGTATAAACTCTGATGCTCACTTAAGTATCAAAATCACAGTCTAGGTCTGTAGCCAAACTCTTATTTAATCTCTTCTGGATAATTCCCATGAAGGCTGTTACTATTTTGGAATGATAACTAAGGTCAGATTTTTGACTATGTAGAATATGTTTTATGGGTGAGAAAGACCTCTGGTCATAAATAAATCTAATTATGTGTGCTGGTGGCTTACATATAAAGAATATATTTGGATAAACTTAAACCAAGTGCAGTTTAAAAACTAAGTGGTTTTTCTTTCTTTTTAAAGTAAATTTGGCACAGAATCAATGAAATGGTAAATGTGGAATCTATAATGTCAGATTTTCTATAACATTTTAGTGTGGAATTAACTTCTTCAGAATGGTAGAAAATACCGTAAATTCTTTTCTATTGTATTTTTACTATTCATATATTCTCTTCTTTTAGAAAATGATGTGGCTGAACGCCGAAGTGTGATAAAAGAAGTAATACTAGAGGCAGAAGCCTTTGGTGATATTGAGACTCAGGCTGAAATGATGATGCAAGCTGCTATTCTTGACCTGCAAGAAAAACATCCCGTGGCAGGCATTAAACTTCTTTTTCAGGTTTGAGCACAAAGGAGAAACTGTTCACTTTTCTTTGATGCATTTTTCATGTAGTCAGAACAGCTGAAGCTAGCATTAAATAAGTTGACATAGTGCTGCTAAAATAGATATTTTTTTTTTTTCACTTTGTGTGATTTATCCTCATAAATAGACAGCAAAAGCAGTAACTACTTTGGTTTATGTTTTCTATGTCCAAACAGAATATCATCAGTTTACTCCAAGAGGATACATTTATTTCCCCTGCAGCTTCTTTGACTCTTGTGAAAAGTATGCTTCTGCTGGCAGACATACTAACACTGCAAACAGCAGAGGATACAGAACATTGCTCTTCTACAGTGGAACCATTAAACTTACTAATTTTGGCACATGACCTTACCATTAAAGCAGTGAGTACATGTTGGTGATTTAGACAGCATTTGCAAATCCTTCTAACAATCTTAATTATCTATTCTGGAAGCTATTTTAACAATTTATTAAAAAGGGCTATTCCTATTAACTGATCACTTCAATTTTTCCCTAGATTACATAGTGTAAAGAAGTAATTAATCTTACCAAACTTATTTATGCATACTCATCATGCATACTCATGTATGTAGTGTGGTATTTTCATACAATTTAAAAATTGTGAATACTTGCAAAATGTACATATGTGAAAACTGAAATAGGTAGTTTGACTTTTAAAGAGATGCAGAACACTCACTTTTCTCATTTGAACTGAGAGATATGTTTGTACTCAGCACCTCGGGGAGGATGTACATCTCATTAAATTTCTAACTAACTCTTGAGCACCCAAGTTTAAGAATTTAGCTTTTTATCTTAAGTTAGAATATTTTGAATTAGAAAATCTACATAAAGTAGCATATTGCTTATGATGTTTCAGATTGACAGATTGTTAAAATCAGTATCAAGAAATCATTTCCAGGTAAAAATTTAAATAGGCAATTAAAAAAAATAAATCTAAAGACATGAAACCTGTGAGACTAATGTATAGTAATAAACCATTTACCTATTTGGTGATCCAAAAATAGATATGCATTTCTGCAGTCTCTACCTGTTCTTGGTACAGTTTATAAAGAAAAGCTTTTGGATCAAATTACTCCCTCATATTTCCTAATACAGAAGTTTAATCAATTGAAATATTTGTTCTCCCAAGTAATAAAGAATCATATGAATCACTTCAGACTCAGACTTCTGCTTGTGAGAATTGCTAGCCTTCAAGAAACTTAACTGTTTACATCATGTCCCCATCACCTTTTTTCCATGAATGAAAAGTTTAACTGGTCCATACATGTTATTTTCTTTTTCTTTTCTGGCCTTTGTTGGATGTCAGATTTCTTTGTAGAAATTACAGTTTCTTTCTAGGGCTTGTGGTACTTGGGAGATCTATTTCTTAAAGACTGATTTGAGGAATTTTGCTTTTAGAAACCAAAGCCTAACATTAATAAATTTGATCAAGAGTTCATTGAAATTGTACATTTGCTACCAAACTCCTCTGCAAAGAAGACAATCACAAACTGAAGTAAAGGAGTTTGGGAGTATCAAGCCCTTTTCTAGTCCTCTTTTACAAGACACATTTGAGTTCCAGGGTTTTGCAATACCTAACTTACTTTTTCAACCTACTATTTAATTTGCTGTCTGCAAGTTGATTTTACAAAGCATATTCTTTTAATAGATTTTTGTTTGTGGAGAACCCATTGAACGGCAAATAGAAGACAGTACATTGACTTGCCTGGTCCTACCTACAAAAAATATCTACTTGCCACATATCAACTTGCTAGCCCAAGTCAAAATGAGAATCGGTAAGAAAAATCCAAACCATTATTATTTTTCATTTTTCATTCATTTTCATTTGTATTTTATGCAACAGCAGATAAACCAATGCATCAGAAGCAAATGTAGTAAATCAATTTTTTTCATATACAAATAAAATATTTTGAAAACCAACAATAGATGCCTGTTTGGCTCCATGTAATGTGTATAAGCAAGGTACAATTCTTATGGGAACTATAATCAACAAAGGCTTAAATATTAATGTTATAGCTTGATGAAACTAATGGGAACTTCAATTTTTTAAATAGCAGTTAACAATACTTTTTTTCCAGCTTCTGTACAAAGCATTCATTCTGTGAAAACTTCCTGTATATGTTCCATCTCTCTGGAAGTAGTTATATAGGAACTAACTAATGATATCAAATCATATGGGATAATAGTGATAATTCTCTATTCCAATAAAATAAATAGTGTCATTGTTGTCACCCTTTAATTTAACAACTTTTCTTGATAAATTTTCTTTATATAGAAACTTGGAAATATGTGGAATAGTAACAGAAGATGACCTTTAAGATCTGTCTGAGAGAGATCTGTTGCTGTATAGGAAACGTAGGGAAAGGGATATTGTCTCCATGTTCCTTCTGCTAAACTTAATTTGGTGTACATCTGACTTACAATGGACTAGAAAATCCAGAAATCACTTACTGCACTTTGGTTTGCATTGTGGAGCAGCCTCAAAGTGTTCTAGATTCTTTTTCAAGATGATGTGCTGCAGGAGCACATCGGTGCACCCCAACCACTACTTTGTACTCAGTCCTTAGGGCTAGAAGAGAGGTGGTCCAAAGTAAACACTCTGAAATGCATCTGCTATGACTGTCAGGTCTTCAACACCAGCCGGTTTGCTCTAGAGATCCACTCTTATTGTGCTTTACTGCTTGTCAGTGCAGGCATGCCCAGACTCACTCATAGTAATGCCCATATTTGATCAGTTCCTGTTTCTGAATCCATGTTTTTAGGAAGAGCCTATGAATACAGATGAATATTGGGGAGTACAGTATAAGAGGTATGCAATACATCAAAGAAGCCTTTAGAACTGGTTAGTACAAAAGGAATTTCAGAATTTGGAAATGCTCAGAGAGGTTTAGGTTTTGCCTACAACTGCCAGGTGAAATAAAGTTATGAAGTGGCTTACTGCTAGTCTTTCCACATAGTTTGTGAAAGGGTTGATTTTTGTAGCCTGAGCTTTTGGATGGCCTAGGTAAACCTCAATGGCATCATAAAGTAGTGAAACAACATTATACTTCTGTATTTATATCCATTAATCACTCTGATTTTTGAGAATTGGATTGTAACAGTAAATATGTAACAACATTTGTTCTAAGGAAGTTGCTTCTTTTTGCATAAATTGATTTTCTATTAAGTAATTTACTAAGAATTGTCTTTTTTTTTTTTTCTTAGGACACACATTAGCTGAAAAAGTAGCTTGTACACCTGCAAGAGGAGATCCACTGCAATGGCTACATGCTCTCAAACATTTAGAATCAGCATTGAAGCTTTGCAGAGCATCTGCAACAAAAAAATTAGATATGGAAGCTGAACTTCTTTTTCAGATAGGTAAATAAAACCGTTTGTACATCATGATTGCTTTCCTAGGCAATGTTATGCATGTGTGGCCTCTCTTAAAAAGGAGACATTTTACTGTAAAAATAGAACAGACTTGGATATTTCTCACCCTGTATAGCTGCAGATCTCTCTCCTGTGTTTAGTGTCACACCAGCATAGTTCAGAATGCATTACACAACAAGTAATTTCAAAACTGCTGTAGAACTTTTCCCACCTCTATGTTATCAGGGATCAAAGGGTGTAGCCAATGAGATTAAGGACACTGTAGAAAGCTAATTAGCGTCTTTGCATCAGTCTGAACTACAGAAGATGAGAGGCTCAGAAAGCATTTCTAAATGATTTAACAAAGCTAATGAATTACACAGTATTTGCATGCGTTTGGATTTTAGTGGCATTATGTTTTGCACCAGGAGGTGTTGGTTCGTTAAGACACCAGCCAGAAAGGCACTCAGATGCTGAGTATCTCTTAAAATGCCATTTATTGGAGTTAACACTATAAAGAAAAAGAGGATAGCGTAAATAATCTTATGTGCCTTCAGATGCTGAGAACCCGAAGTTGTGCAGTATTGAATGGGCTTCCAATCAGGGTGTAACACAACATGCAGATCCTGTCTGTGGAAAGGTTGCCTCATTTTGCTCTTTTGAACTGTTAGAGGATTTTCTTAAAAGAAAACAATTCTATTGATCATTTCTACTGTCAAACAAAAAGCATATTCACATAAGAACTCCTTGCTGCACTTTTGCAGAAAGGGCAGGTGGTGTAATCACTGGTACTGAGAAGATGCTGCCAACAGGCTCTTCTGTTACAGCCCACGTGGCTATATTTATCCTGTGGCTAAGGGATGTGCACAGCACAGGCCTGAAGGCCACACTGTATGTGCAGCATAGTGCAGCACAGAACAGGCCTGTGCCTGTGCATTAACTCCTCCACATACAATGGTCTTAAAAGACCATTAAAAGTCTTAAAAAGTCCTAAAAGTTAGGATCACTACATGTTAGGAGACATTATGATTACAAAGTTTGATAATTTTAGCTACTCTATGAAGTAATTTGCTATACAAGCATTGTGCATTACATTTTAAACGAACTGGAAAAGATTTTGCTTATCAGGAAGATAATAGATAATGCACTATGTTGTTCAGCTTTCCTGGAGGGAAAAAAAGGTTGGGTCTTACAGAAAAAAAAAAAAAATCTTGCAAATCTGCTTTCTATATTTCTTTCTTAGGTAAGGTAGAACACCAGATAACTGAAGCAGGCAATAACAAGTCATCTCGAGCTGTTGAAACCCTGTTGGAAGCTATAAAACTCAGCCAGCAACATGACCAAAAATTTGAGTAAGAAACTAGCTATATAACTTTAAAAATAATTTTTATCACACATGAATATAGTTTTTTGACAGTTTTCTGAGGGACTGGTGTGGGACTTCTATTATGAAGCATCTTTTATGTTTTGGAGAATTTACTTCTATTGCAGTATAGAAGAGCCACTGTGTATTTATTCTCTTATTTAAAACAAATGCTGAGAACATTTAAAAGCATATTTTGGAGTATACAAAGTTACAGCTTTCTGTTCTGTTTCCAAATTTGTATCCTCCCTGTCAACACCAGGAACAGAGCTATCAATTAAACAGGGGTTTTATTCATATTTCAGAAGATGAGCTGTGGTCTGCCCCCTTCCAGATAATAGAAATCCAGCTTGAAAAGGTTAGCAGCCAGAAACAGTCAGAAGAACAGAGGCAGAAGGAGCATAGGAAATGTGTTTGCAACAGATATCAGGACAGTGACTTCGGCATTAGTTATCAGCATGAAGATGCCTGAAGAGCTGAGCCAAGCCAGCCAATAAATTCTGTCAAGCAGCTCTGATACATTGGACTTTAGTTTTTTTTTAGTTTCTTGACCAGTCTTAATGAATAATGTGCCATGTCTGGTTACAGACAGTGTAAAGGCAGCAATTTACCTTGCTTGTTTGGGTATTCTGTTACTTAATGAACCAGAACTCTGAACACAGAAGCAGTACCATAGTAATAAACCTCTACAAGCCGTCAGCATGATGGAAGATAGTGCAGAAACGGACTGTGGTGACGTTTTGCAAGTTTAATTTGCTACACTCTTATTTAATTTGCTTACCATCTTTCTAAAAGAATGTACATCAACATCGATGGACCTTGGCTTTCTTATTTTAGAGAACTAAACATCCTGAACACCTTTATACAAGCCCGCTGATATCTATGGGATTGTTTAATTAAAGTTGTTTCTTGATGCCTCAAATCCTTTTTTGTTAGCAAGACTAGAAAGTTACCTAAATTGTCACCAGCTAAATGTAGAACTTGCCATCTTCCCACTTAGTTTGCCCTATCTTGAACTGTACAGCACTCTTTGACTTTTGTATTTTGCTTTACACAAATCATACAAAAGCTGGAATTTATTGTAGTATACAAATAGCCAACTCTGTGCAATATGACTGTGTCCAGAATAGTAACTGCATGAGCCGGGTTTTGTTGCTATGCTAAGGAAAGCTAATTTATAGGGGAGATCTGGAAAGATCTACAGAGCCAGGAGGAACCTGCATAAAAAGACTGTTATAAACCCATAGGGAATAGAAACGTTGGAGAAGTTCTCCAGATATAGTGATTTTCAGCAGGTCGAGGGGAATAATCATGCCCCTCTACTCTGCTCTGGTAAAATCCCACCTGGAGCACTGCATCCAGCTCTGGAGTCCTCAGTATAGGAAAAACACGGACCTGTTGGAGCGGGTCCAGAGGAGGGCCACAAAAATCATCAGAGGGATGGAACACGCCCCCTGTGAAGAAAGGCTGAAAGAGCTGGGGTTGTTCAGCCTGGAGAAGAGAAGGCTGCGGGGGGACCTTACCTGCAGCCTTTCAGTACTTAAAGGGGGCTTATAAGAAAGATGAGGACAGACTTTTTAATAGGGCTTGTAGCGATAGGACAAGGGGTAATGGTTTTAAACTAAAAGAAGGTAGATTTAGAATAGATATAAGGAAGACATTTTTTACAATGAGGGCGGTGAAACACTGGAAAGGGTTGCCCAGAGAGGCTGTAGATGCCCCATACCTGGAAACATTCAAAGTCAGGTTGGATGGGGCTCTGAGCAACCTGACCTAGTTGAAGATGTCCCTGCTTATTGCAGGGGGGTTGGACTAGATGACCTTTAAAGGTCCCTTCCAACCCAAACCATTCTATGATTCTATGAGTCTAGGATTTTTGCCTGGTTTAGGATACTACTGTAAAAATAACTGAAAGGACAAGGAAATAGAGGACGAGAACAGGAATTGGTGAGCACAGTCTGTCTGAAGATGTAGAGTATTCTAGTACAGAACTCAGAACTGAGAAGGTTCCTCAGCCAAGCCCAATAAGGAAACGAAAGACTGTTTTGGTCACTGTGGGTATTTTTGCTGATTCTTGGAAGAGTTTGACTGAAGACCCATATCCAAATTCAGCCACCCATGTTTCAGGGAAACCAGGACAACGGATATATGCCTTAACTTGAGGAAGGAAGAGGAACCCATACAGATTCTGTACAGAAAGATCACTTCCCTTGCAGAATTACAGTTTTCTTACTAAATGTTAGCAATTTATTTATGGAATATTTGTTGCACATAATGCAAATTATATTTGACATGCTCTTAAATCAATGTGTTATTTGTTAAGCATACCATAGGGATGTTTTAGGCTTACTAAGACTTTAAAACAGGATCACATGGCTTTCTGAAAGAAGATACACTTTAAGTAGATGATGAATGATTTATTTGGTGAGCTGTCTGGCTAGTCTTATGCAGGAGTCAGATTGTATCATTGTAATGCTTACTTTGATAGTAACATTGATTGATCTGTATGTTGTTTCTTACAGGTTAATAAGAAGATCATACCTTGAAATAGCACTATTATATTTGCATTTTGCCACAAATAACGAGGATGTGTCACAGACAGATAAGAAGGTGCCTTCCAAATCAAACGTATGTTTTCTATCTTTTGGGTAGTGGCCTCTTCAATGCAGGAAATATATTTCTGTTAGAACATTGTGCACCTTGCCAGACTATTACTTACAGTGACTTATAAATCATACTGACACTGAAAATCCTACTAGAAAAATCACACAAAGAAATCATATAGTACAGCAGTAGAATTTTATCTTGTTTGATGTTATTTCTCATGTTTATTGCATTGAATGATAACATTTAAAATGCTTTTCTGTTAAAAATAGGAAGAAACAGCACCAACAGTGTTTTCATTTCTGATTATGTATTAATTAATTTGTACCTTGCAAAGAAAACGTAACATTCAAACCTGATTTTTAAGTGGTAATATTTATACTTTACCACATTTCAATTTTTCAGTACAAATATGAGCGACAGCATGAGAAATATAAAGGCTTTAACCACGTTAAAGTGGCTACAAGCCATAGATTCAAAGCGTAATGTGTAACATAGGAGAAAAGAGGTAATTAAGATTCCAGAAAATGGAAAATTCTAGCAAAATTCTATACAGTAGTGACTGTAATATGAGCTGCTCTGAGAAAATTTTTACAGGAGCAGCCCATTAGTATGCTCTGGATATTTTTTTCAGTTTTAGCAATTAATTCATGGATTTACAATCAATGCTGATTTTTACAACTTGCAAATAAAACAATAATTCTGTAAGTAGGAGGACTTTTTTCTGTCTTTCAAATATATTTTACCATAATACATTTAGAATCCTAATTATGAACTGGTGTATAATTTTAGACCTCTCCTGGAGAACTCTCTTCTTCTCCTGAGGAAGCTCGGAAATCAGAAGGCTACAAAGTACGAGCCTGGATTGCAATAAGAGCAGCTACACAGGTTGGTGCAATATTCTGAAGAGGTAATTTTTTGGTTTTTGTAATTTCATCTTATGCTACTTACACAAGCAAACAAGACAATGCAAACAAGACAAGAATTAAGGTTTCCTGAAATTTCTGGCATGGGTCTTACTTGACAAAATTAAAATAGACACTGTCTGAGTAGTGCATTTAATCTCTCTCGGACAGATCTGACTTTGTTTACCTCAACTTTGATTCAGTGCAAATAAAACAGCACACTCCCTGATATGTATTTGACATGTGGGTAGACATCAGTGGCATCCAGGTGAGGATATCTGATTTGAAATCCCTTATGTAGTAATTAAGCTGTCGGCAGTAATGATTTGTTTAAGTATAGTATGTACCATATGCCAGAGAGAAATATTTTCCTGACTTTTAAAAATATAGTATGTTAATTAATTTTTTGTCATCATCTTGTTACTCTCAGATGTTAAAATCTGTATAAATATTGTAGTGAACTGGTTCTGAATAAAATAAATATGATTTTTAGGTCAGTGAAGCTGTGCTTGCTTCTCAGCTCTTAATTGGAATGAAGAGTGTTAAAGAACACAGCATGAAGGATGCAGTGAAACAGAAAATCCCAGAATTTGCTTCCATGGATCTTCTTGCTTCATACAGAGATTTCTTATCTGGTATTCCTTTATACCTAGTAATATTAGAACATTAAATAACTAATAAACTATATATGCCATGTAATCTAGTAATACATTTAATATCTAATTTTCATTTATGAAAAATTATAAGTCAAATTTGGAAAGTAAATCCAAATCCTCGTCCTGCATAGCAGTACAAAATATTGAGCAGACCTAATGGATCTTTAAATATCAGCCTGTGCATGTGTTTAATAGGTTAAGAAAAACTGCATTGTTTGCATATTGTGGCTCAGAAAGACAGAGTGCACATACTGCCATACTGTTAGAAAAACAGATAGACCTGTGTCACAGGACTTCCCCACACTTCTCTAGTAGGTCTTGGCCCCCCTATCAGTCATCACTGCTTTTTTTTCAAACACTGATTTAGAACAGATTTTTTTCCCCTAGGTATATTAGCTTTTCCTTGGAGATTTTCAGTTTTTCTTTTGATTTTGCAAAGACAAGTTGGTGTTGAATAGCTTGTCTCTCCCTGCCTGCCCGCCTCCCCCCCCAGAAAAAAGCCAAACAGCAAATCCAATAAAACCAAATTCTTGCAAAGTTATCTGCCTAGGTACTGTATTCTAAAAGTCAAAGTCAGTATAATAAAAAAAATGTCACTGTCTTTCCAGTCCATAGAGATGCTTCCATTAGCTTGGTAGAACTTTGCCTTTGCCTGGTTTATTTCCAAGATCTGCATGTCTTTTGCAGCTAATGGAGCTGATGAAATGGAAATTTTTGATTTAAAAAAAAAATCAGTGAAACTAGGAATGCTGGGATAATGCTTGCCAGATGTTATATAAACACTAAGGCAAAATATCTGTATTTATTTTTAAATTGGGGACCATTAATTTAGTGATAAAATTTTGGTTCAGTGGGTTAATTTCAATCATCCCAAGTGACTGACAAAGACTGAATTGCTCTGACTGATAGTTGCTGGCAAAGCTGAGCAATGTCTACTTACTGTACAGTGTTTAAACATATATGTTTTGATTGGTTTAAGAAAACAAGTGTTGTATGCTAAGACCTTCCATCAATCTGATTGTTTTGTACTAGCCCCATTTGCTTATAATTACAGATAATTTTTTCTTTTATCAAATGCAGCAGGTGTTTCTCCTGATAGTTCTGTTAGGCATTACAAAGAAGAATAGAAAATGTAGAAAAGCAGTAGTAGGCCAAAATATATAAAGGTAAATTGAAATGGAAATGATTGGCACAGCATACTAAATATTTTCTGTAAAACCATTAGTGAAACACATTGTTTAAGTTTCATCTATAAACAATGTGGCCATTTTAACTGAATTCTGTTTTTACAATTGACAGTGAAGTATCAGAAATAATGGAGACATTCAGATTTTGTAGAAGCACACAATTATTTTCTGGAAGTTTACTATTAGGAATTACTGTAACATAATGTTTGTTCAATTTGGAGTGGGAAACAGAGCAGAAGAATTGTGTAGGCTTTTGAGAGAGCCATGTACTAATACAATGAAAAAAAATTGAATATAAGCAGTGATATAGTGATAACTGTACCGATATTTTTTTTCCTCTTTTTGCATAAGTATAACTTCTAGGCAGCACCAAAAAAAAAAAAAAGATCTTTTTAGTCCATAGTCAAGAACACATTTCATTGATAATATGCTTAATAACTAAAAGGGACTGGATTGAAGCTAACAGTAAACATTTCAGAGTACGTAACTCTTCTGAGTTCAGGTCAATGTAACTGGGAAGTTCAAGTCCTGTAGTTATGACTGATGACTGCTAGCGTTGTTTCCCTTTAGTAAATATCTGCTATTGAACAACATATAGAAGTAATGGTTTTATATTTAAATTCAGAGAGAGAGTGCACCTTGCTCTCTACCCCTTTTAGCCTCTTGCAAGGACCAGTCAGATTCCTGGCCATGATCTAAGAAATAGGTTCCTTATTAGTTCAACTCATATTAAAGCAGAATAGAAAGAATTTTCCTCTTATGAAAAACATAACCAGGTTCACAAGTTGTTACATTTTTAGTTACAGATTAGTCAATTCCAACACAATGCAGAAATTAATTTTGAATTGCAACCATTCACTTAATGTGTGTTGTTGAACTGTTATTGGATTTGCAGAAGGATACAATGTTGTCTCTGAAAGCCCCACAGCATCTTCTACTGAAAACAAACAAATCATACAAGACAAGCAGAGCCAAAGTGAAGGAACAGAAAATCTTGCCACAAAGGCCAGCCAGAAGAAAGAGACAATAACTTGGGTTCACTTAATTCGTTACCACAGTTATTTAAAAAGACTTTATAACACAAACCTTCTATTTGGTATGAATTTTTTCTTCCTTCTAGAAAACTGCCATAGGTGGAGATTGTTCTCGGGGGCCAAGAGTGTCAGATTCTAAGGCCATCAGCTGAGATAGATAGTCTCATTTTGAGTTCCTTTAAATTGTATAAATGTGAAAAAATCTTAACTGAAATCAAGATTTATGTTCAGTTTACGAAGTTGTAAGTGAAGATAATATGACCTTTTTTTTTATCATTATTCATATGCTTTCATGACACCAGGAAAAGCATCCCTCAAAACTTAATTGCTCTTACTATATCTGAAGTTTTTTTTAAAAATTCATAATCTACATTTATTTTTAGTTCTAGGTACATCAGACAAGTCACATCAGAAACAAACCTGTTCAGTTTGGGGGCCTGTTTGTGAGAATTGAGTGTAGTGTAAATGGGGAGACTGAGCATTATTGAATGTGTTTTGACCAAACCCCCAGATGTTACGTACATACTTGGTTTATTTCACTGTAAACCAAAGATGGTAATAGATAGGACCTTTCAAACAGAGTAAGAACCCATTAATTTCAGAGCCCTAATACTATGCATCTACATCTGATGGCCAGCTGCTGGATATATAAGTGATAACCTGACAGGTGAGAATAGAACTAGGTTGTTCATGTAGGTGCTGCCTAGAGAGAAATCTGGCAACTCTGAAAATAATAATTTCAGAGAGGGTTGGGTTTTTTCCTTGCAGCACCAAATGAAGCGAAAGTATTCTACCTCACCACAGAACTATAAGGACAGTAAGGTATCTACAAGTAGGTGTCGAAATGTGCATGTATATCTCAGCTGTAGTTACCGATGATGGAGCCTAGGTAGTGACTCAGCTGATCAGCCACTAGCTGTCTAAATTAGAGTCTTAAGAGCTCTTAGAGCTTCTTTGGACTGTACTGAATAAATAAGCTTTTATTCTAGTGGGTGCTCAGACATCTAGTGAACATATTGATGCTTACACATTTAAACTTAAGTACCTAAACCTCAAAACTGCACCTCCCATTTTATGCTCTTTTATAAGGTCTAGACAGAGCTTGTTTCATTATCGGATCTCCAGTGAAAAATTGCAATACAAATAGCATAACCTAGTAGTATTTAAGGACAATCAGTATAATTGTTGGAAATGCATTTATTTGATATTGAATCAATTTACATATTTTACTATATTTTCAAAATTTATAAATATTAAGTAGCTGTAGAAACTTTACTTTTTAATGGCAAATGATGATGTAATATAACTCTCTTTTCAAAGCTGCCCCTAACTCAGGACGTGGATCATTTTCTGCAGGAGATGGACACTTTAGTTCTGATTTTGACACAGGGATTGTTCTACGCATAGCAGAAATGCACTCCTTTCTTAAAAAACATTTGTTTGAATATTCAATGTGTTGTCTTGAGAATTTCCCAGAAGAGCTACATGATGTAGAATTGCCACTTGGTAGGCCAGCTGATTCTTCAAAGGTACTTATTTTCTTTCTGATGTTTCAAAAATATGTATTATACTTGCATTTTACTCAGATTCTTGCTAGTTCCAATGGCGATATTTCTGAGAGCACTATAGAAGAATGAAATTCATTATGCAGAGGATCAGTGCAAAACCAAAATCCTGGCCAAGCAGTGAAGGACATAACAAGGATATTTACATTTGTTAATTATTCATTCCTGCAAAAATGATCTCTATCCCATGCCCAGTATATTTAGACCCTAGAAGATGAAGCAGAATGATATTTAAGAAAATTTCATTATTAGTTAATTAAGTTGGCTGTGTTATTTGGTTGGACTGAGGCTTTTAATCTTGTAGATCTCCATGTTTCATACCACAATTGTCCCGATGTTTGCTTTGTAATTTGTATGTACAAGCCTTTATATTGTTAATTCGGTCTATAATAAAAACATGATTTTCAAAAAATATATTTTCTCAAAATTTGTTGAAGGCCTTGTGTGCCAATTTTTTTCACTGATTATCAGCTGGCTAGAAAATCAATCTTTTCAGGTCTCTGGCTTGCGAACAGCCTATTTGAGCTTTCAAATGTAGGCAGCTCAGACTATATTACTCAGAGAAACCTTGAACTGGAATTTCGGAGTCTATGCTGACCATGGCATACGTATTGAATACTGAGTAGTAAAAGTCTTTGAAGATTCAATGTAAAAATAATTGTCTTCAAAGTTTCTCCATCCCACTTCTCACATCAATAATTATCCTAATACTAAAAAATTAAAATGGCAGCTTACTCTCTATGGTTTATTTCTTACCTATTCTGTTCAGTATTAGATGGAGACAGGGGAGCCTTGAGGAGTGAGAACTTGTTATGTTATAAAAATGAATTAAAATACTTTTGTGAGAGTAGCTCTTCTAGAGTTGGTGAACTTTCTGCAGTGTTGGACAGCATATCATTACTCATTTCCCAACAAAGAGCTGACTGTGCCACTGAATAAATTGTAAATATATGCTATGTGACATTTATAACAGCCATCATATATCAAAAATTATTTTACTCTGTCTGCTCTTCTTTTGACATAATTAGTATTACACTGTCCTAGAATAATAAGCTTCAGAGCTCACTGTCATGTTCATGACAGGTGCAAGCTGCATAATCATGTGTTAGCTTCACTGTCGTAGACAGCTAACAAGCATAAAGCTCTTACATTTTTTAATTCTAAGCTTCATTGATTTTTATCACAACATTTTTTGAAGCGTTAACTATTCAGAAGGCTGTGTAAGTTATTTTAAAATAATGTTACTGTAATTTGATACTGGGATTTTTAACAGTACAAATAGCTATAATTTTTGAAGGAATGATTTTTATGTACAAGGTTGTTTCACTTACATGTGTCTTTGTAATTCTGTTTTTGACTCTTGAAGTTTTTTTCAGCTCTGCTGAACAAAGCATCCAAATTACATTAAGGCTATAATTAAAATTGTGTGCCCTGTTACATTTTGCATACTTGTTTTTTATTGCCCTCCATGATAGTATGTAGGATTGGAAACACTTAACTGAGACAGTTTGTTGTTTTCAGGCTTTTGAGGAAGTTGAATAGATAAATATTTATGTGTGTAATCCAGCAACCCTCCAGTTTGACAAAAGCAGTTGTAATATCCTTCCTCAAAAAGATTCAATATGATATAAATAACAAAAGATGCAGTTCAGTGAAAAAGAAAACATACCATATGTTTTAGAAAGAAATATATATTGTAAAATGGACTTTTAAGAGCTCTCGTTCAGGGGCACAGCATAAATTAGGTTGTTCCCACCTCCATATATGTGTGTTCTCATAATTTTATTCACTCTCCATGCTAGCAGGATAGTGGGTGATTCATGCCCAAGACTAAAGTCTAAGATCCCAAACGTAGAAGATCCTTGCAGTAGGTGGGTGATCTATGCACACCTCATGGCATCCATGGGTTATGGCCACTGTTATTGCTGCCTTAGTGTTTAGAGCCTACGTGGCATGGATCATCCCCATGCCATACTGAAGGCATATCCATATGCTGGAATGCATGAATTCAGCATGCATGACTTCATCTTTATCTTCACTTCTGCTATATTTTGATGCGGGATGGAAACTGGCTTTGTGAAGTAAGATTATGTCACTGTGAAAAATCCATCTTCTTCTCACCTGGATTTACTTCCCTGTATCGGTCATGAGCTGTATTTTCTGAAAATAAAGTGGGTAAAATTCTCCAATTTTTTTCAGCAATGAACATTCAAAATTTAAAAAGAACTAACTCCCCAGGCAGCTGTTCTCAGTGTCCACATTTTGGAATCAATGATGGAGACACTAACAACCTTTTCAAATAGCTTCAGCGTTCCCCCAAAATGCCACTGTTTGGCTTCCTCTGTTCTTTGCAGATCTGCATAACACTTTAAAAAGTAGAAATGCTATGGCACTGTTCAGCCTTTAAATAAAATATTCTACAATTTTAAAAAAGGCTTTTATTCATGAATGAATGTTGGTTGACAGTATTCCTCCATTGCTTCCCTGGTAAATGACAGTCAAACTGTATGTGATGAACAGCCTGCTAATGTTCCATATATATTTTAGTAAATACGATATATGACAAATCCTCACAAATTAAGTGACTGAATTTTCAGTAGGTATCACCCTTTGTTAGTTGCACAGCTAATGTGAAAACAAATAGGTAAACATAAATAAAGCATTAGTCTAGCATTCAGATTACTATTTTAATTATTAATATGTATAGCAGACAAATTACTTTTTTAGCACTAAATTTTGTATGGTCAGCATGTCAAATAATATCTTTTAGAAAAAAAACATAACGACATAAGGAAGGTAAGTCAAATGTAACAATCATTGTTACTGCAGGTGTCTCTAAGTCAGCCAAGAGGTCCTTTGCATTACCTTTAGAAATGTCTCATCATATGAACTTCGAAAAGCCTTAACTTGGTAAAACAGACACCTTTTAAAATTACCCATTTATCTAAATAAGCATATGTTTATGCAGCAGTGAAAATTATACCAATTCTAGCAGACACTAGATTATAAGAGATTTTGCATGTTACACTAGAAAAAATAAAATTTAAAATTTTTGTGTTTCAGATGTCTCTTGAAATTACTGGAATTACATCAGAGATGTCACATGTGAGAATAGCTTCTCCGGTTTCTGTCATCGCAGAAACAGACAGTCAGATGGAAAGTAGGGCAGCAAATGCTCCAAATAAGGAAATTAACATTCAGTGGTACATTCCTTCTCTGGCAAAGCCATCAAACCATACAGAGACTAAGGTAAAACTACACCAAAGCAGTTCCTTAGGTATTGGAACAAATTGAGTCTTATTTCCAATGAATATTTGTGTTATGACTGGTTTTAATTGAGTTATACATATGCTGACTGGCAAGCTGGACAGCAGGGTGCTATATATTTACTCTGCCACAAACCTGCTATGCAGGACAAACAGAATGCCCTGACAGTTTTTTGGTGGCAGGCCAAAGACGGACTTTGTTGACCATATAGAGCTTCCAGGCCATGTTGTATTCATGCCTTTTGCAGGTCCTTTATGTCTTCAATACCTTCACTCTGTTAAGTTTGGTTAGAGCTAACCAATACATTCAAACAATACTGTTTGGTGAGAGGCTGTCGGAAAAGCAAATATACACATGTAGGGGGAAAATGGGATTTTGTAAACCTCATTTCCCTAAGAAATCAGACTAAACATGAAAATTGAGAGAGATTGGAGGGTTGCAGGAAAGCAAGAGACTAGGACATAGAATTTGCTTTATTTTTAAACAAGGGAAGAGTGTGTAGGTAAAAATTTCTGCTACTGCAATAGAAATCCATGATCTCCAAACTTTTTGGCATAACAGATCACTGCCAAAATTTCTACTAGACACTTTTCATCTCTATTAGTAAGCTGATAGAAGCCCTGTGAAGTTAGTGCAAATAATGTACTTTTCAATACAGTTTTGCAGGTTACTTTAGCATGACCTTACAGATCATTAGAGATCCAAAGACAACTCTTGAAAACGACTAATATAGGAATGCCATATTCTTGACATTATCCATATAGTCAAAATATTCAGCTACCACTAGGAAGCATATTTTCAATCACAATAGCAAATTAATTCAGTGCAAGATGAGAATGTTCTATTTCATTTTCTTATGCTCTTATATTGATAGAGCTTTATTAGATTGGTGATTTATGTGCACTTCATTGATTTAAAACTAGTATGATGACAGCCATGCACAAGACCGTTTAGCAAATGTAACTAATTACATAAGGCCTTTGGAAATTCAGTAAAAGCTCTCTGTTCAGCCTACCTGAAGTTGGAACTTTGGAGATGAGCATAAGTGGGATTGATTGACTAGGATCAAGACAAGACTGGGATTTTGATGGTGACTCTATATGGTATAATTAATTTTCAAACCCGTATAAATTATATCCATAATTAAATTGCTTTAACATATTTTAAAATGAGTATAGTACAAATTCATATGAGGCCACACTCCTCCCTTTTTTGAAAGTCAGTTATCTACCTCTTCATCAGTACATTGTATTTGATCGTTATTATAATCTAGTATCACTGAACTAGCTCAGGTCTACTATACCATACTGCATTATAGCTTACCTATTCCATCTCTTTTACAGGTTTTGCTGCTTTATGCTTATAATACAAAGCCCATCAAGATTAGCAACATCAAGATTTTCAGTTCAATGTCTGTTTTTTCAGGCCACTTGTGGATTCCGTTGGCTAGGTAAATAATTACTGACTTTATCCTGTTATTTCATGCTATATTAAAGATCACTCAACCATTTAGGATGAGAGAAAATAAAGTGCAAAATATCAAAGAGCTGTAAGTCTTTAAAAGCATTCATTTTCGCTTTTCAGAGATGTTTCTCTATTAAGACTGTAAGATGTTGTACACAGGGTTGAACTCATGCAAACATATGCCTTTTCAGTACATTAGCATTTTAGTTTTGATTCTTAAAGAACTGAGTAACACATGCTAATTATATTACACTGGCATAGCAACATAAGAAAACGCTAGCAGATCTAAGAAGAAGCAGTCCCATTCTCTCACTGGATCAGCTACTTTCTCCATCCCATATTACAACTCAGAGCATGCAAGAATTTTTCTCACTTGTAGCTCCAGACTCAACCCTTCATTTTAGATCCTATGGCATTTTTCATTACTTCTTCATTGTCATTCATCTAGCCCCAGAATTTCTGGAACTGCTGAGCAGTGGAGGGGAAGGAATAACAGGCCAAGAAGAGTTGCAGCCCCTGCCACCCAGCTTGCCAGTCCACCTTGTGCTGGTTGGATGAGAAAATCTTTCCATAGAGAGGCATACTTAAAATGCTTCTTCTTACCATTTTTAATGCAAAAAGCTAATGCATTCTGTTATTTCCATTTTCTTTAATGGATAATTTCTTTTTGTAAAATTAGGAGATCAGTCTTGAAATGAAAGAAAATGTAGAACCTAATCAAGATGTAATAAAAGCTAGGTCAGTTCAATTATAACATGGAAAAAACTAATATTGTTTTATACCATCAACAATGAAAAACTTGTGTTCTTTCAGAATTGTTTCTTTACGGGAGAAATTATCTAATCTGAAGCAGCAAGTTGAGATGTTGATGCAAAGTTCTAAAAGCTTGTCTTCAGCTTCAGAACCTACAAGTTTTCTTGAACAAAGTGAAACCTTGAAAATAATTCCTTCAAAAAAACCCATAATGAATGTTGCAAAAGTGCATCTTGATGAAAAAACAGAAGTAAGTGAGAACAGTTCTGCTCTTAAATATGTCTGACAGTCTTTCATTTGAGATGTCTGTTTTGGGGAAATAAATGACAGGTAACTTGGAAGGAAGACATAAAAGATGAAACTTCCCTTACCCCTTTCAAGAAATGTTGAAATATTTTCACTTTTCATTTAATATTTAACTTTTTCTTTTCCTTATATATTGCTTGTCACTTTAGAAAAATATCAGACATCTTCAACTTTTCACTTGAAAATAAAGACTACATCTTCCGGTACATAGATTTGAAAATTGATGCCTAATTTTTAGTAATCTACATCTGAAAATGCTTGGCATAGAGTTAAATTAGCATGGTGATCAACCCAAAAGTGCTTTTTAAAAATCAGTTACACATCTTCAATGCAAAATGGGCAGTGATTGTTTCTGAAATAAGAACCTTCTAATAACGTTATTGAGAGAGGACCAAAACTGGCAGCGAATTTATTTTCTTTTTCTCTGCGCCACCTTCCTCTCTTCTTTTTATTAGCAAGGCTGAATATGGTCCGCAACCAAATAACTCCCCCCACATAAACACACAAAAGAGATAATTTCAGAATTTTCTATGTGGTCTGTTTGAGATAATGTCATTGGAATGGAATGTTGCCACAGCATAACTGCTGCTTGATAAATGCCAAGGCAAAATAAACGTTTATTTTCAAAGTGGGAGACATTTATCATGTGACAGGATTCTCTTTATATCTATTATATGAAATGATTAATGATGTAGAGGCTGTCATTTTGTCTCACGGATGCTGCGAAACAGTGACAATTGTGCGCTGTGCCTTTATTACGAGGCTGTATTTTGACCAGCTTGGAGAACAAATGATGTTTTGGCCAATCATAGTGCTTTCAGGAGGGTAGGCAGAGCTGTCCTTTGGTGGGTGTTTCTGAATACCTGAAGGGTTTTGCTCAAACTTTCATTAATAAATGTCAGTAATTGGAAAAACAATGTTTAGAATACTAAGATTAACATGCCATGCATTATACATGTATAAATATCATCTTGTCAGAGTGTTTGTTTAGAATGTCTTCAGTAAACACGTAGCAAAAGTATGCTTGCTCACTGGATTTAATACCTGAGCCAGGGGCAATTTTGCCTCAGTAGAAACTGCAAGGTTTGGGCACTTGTGTTTGTACAGCAAACACAACTATTTGTGTGTAGAAAATTTATATTCATCAGCTGAGGTTTATATTGCTGTGAATTGCACTAGAATAATCTAAAACTTGATTGTTCTGAAAAATGTTGTAAATCCAAGCCATCTGTTTGTTTATCAGAGGAGACTGATACTACAACATTAGTGGTTTTTTTGTTTTATACCATTAGGAAATGGCTAAAAGGTGTTTATCTGAAGTTAAAGCACTGCTGTCTGTTGTTCCAGCTCTGTCCTTGCCATTAACTGAGGTATGTGGTTCTCATTAATAGTAAAAATCTGTTTTCTAAAACAAAACAATTGTTCAGTTAAACTGAAACATGGATTATACCACTAAGTATTTTCCTATTTTTTTCTTATACATTGTTGGGCTTTCTGTTTGGGTTTTATTTTTTCATCTTTACAAATATAATACAAATGTGCATGATTACAAACTGTGAATATGTTCATTGTTCATTAGGATCACCTTTTTGTACATACAAAAATGTATTAAAAATGAATTTCACTCACAATGGGTTCATCAGGTTTATCCAGCATTCTCTGGTCATTGTTTACACAGACTCCAGTGAATTTCCATGATGCGATTGCCAAATGCAATTTCCTTCCATCCCTGTGTTTTTACAGTTATTCAGGCTTTCCTTCTGTTTTCTTTAGCTTTCTCTGCCTTGCCCATGACATGTCCCGAGAGACAGCATGCCATTTTTTTGTCCATGCTGTT
This sequence comes from Nipponia nippon, assembly GCF_047370975.1. Classification (NCBI taxonomy): domain Eukaryota; kingdom Metazoa; phylum Chordata; class Aves; order Pelecaniformes; family Threskiornithidae; genus Nipponia; species Nipponia nippon. The sequence continues at coordinate 52,049,289 of NW_028262347.1, forward strand.
ATAGTCAGTATCCCAGAGGATACAATGGGAACTTGCCCGTAGTGGGCAGCAGTACTGTTCAGTTTCCTCAGCCACCCTAGGGGGATCAGGAGAGGACCACACCTGCCAGGGCGCAAGGAAGTCCAAGGAAGATTTTGGAATCCACCATAACATATCAACCCCCCTACTAATCCTCAAATATATTCCCTGTAACTGTTCACAATGGAATGATAATAGATAAGGCATCCACTGTACTCTTCTTTTCCAGCCAGGTAGCTCTTGCTACCAGAAGAGAGTCCCAAGTTTTACCTGGGAACAGTTTGGCTAGTAGCCTATTACAGAAGCGAGAGTCTGTAATGCTGTCCTGTGCATCCTGCGCTCTGCTACCTAGGAGCACATGCTTCCCTTTTATACCTATTGCACCATTCTTGCCACCCCTTGTTATCCGTCCTGAAGGTCTCTCTAATGACTCCAAGACCTTCATATCACTCAGTCTCACGGTCCCACTGAAATATCTTCCATGGCAGAGAGATTTGACAGATACCTAGGGAAAGGTAGAGCCGGGCTTCCTTAGAATCACGTGGACCTCCTGGACCTGTTTTAAATTCTTGTGAACTCCTCTTCACATTGCCTGCTTCTGGGGACTGAGAAAATCTGTTGTACAAGCAGGTTTGAGAGCAGCTGCAGTGGTGCACTTGTCTTTTGCGCTTTGGCTCTAGCCAGAAACCAGGGCTTTCTTCCTGTGCAGACCACTGCTTGTTCTTTGTGCCTTTATAAGCAGAGATGCCTGCATATTTTATGGCTGAATATTGATATATATATATGATCATAAATTGGGAAAATGAAATATGTTTGTGCATGCGTGCATATACAATGTTTTCCAACTGCATGAGATTCAACAAGGCTCAGTGCTGGGTCCTGCACTTGGATCACAACAACCCCATGCAACGCTACAGGCTGGGGGAGGAGTGGCTGGAGAGCTGCCTGGCGGAAAAGGACCTGGGGGTGTTGGTTGACAGCCGCCTGAACATGAGCCAGCAGTGTGCTCAGGTGGCCAAGAGGGCCAATGGCATCCTGGCTTGTATCAGGAATAGCGTGGCCAGCAGGACCAGGGAGGTGATAGTGCCCCTGTACTCGGCACTGGTGAGGCCGCACCTCGAGTACTGTGTTCAGTTTTGGGCCCCTCACTACAAGAAGGACATCGAGGTGCTGGAGCGTGTCCCAAGAAGGGCAATGAAGTCGGTGAAGGGTCTAGAGCACAAGTCTTATGAGGAGCGGCTGAGGGAAGTGGAGTTGTTTAGTCTGGAGAAGAGGAGACTGAGGGGAGACCTTATGGCTCTCTACAACTACCTGAAAGGAGGCTGTAGCGAGGTGGGGGCCACTCTGTTCTCCCCAGTAACAAGGGATAGGATGAGAGGAGATGGCCTCAAGTTGTGCCAGGGCAGGTTTAGGTTGGATATTAGGAAAAACTTCTTCACTGAAAGGGTAGTCAGGCACTGGACCAGGCTGCCCAGGGAAGTGGTTGAGTCCCCATCCCTGGAGGTATTTAAAAGACGGGTAGATGTGGTGCTTAGGGACATGGTTTAGTGGTGGACTTGGCAGTGATAGGTTAACGGTTGGACTCGATGATCTTAAGGGTCTTTTCCAACCTTAACAGTTCTATGATTCTACGATTCTACTTGTGAGTCTACGATGAAAGTGAGGGAGCAGATTTAGTGGTGTCCTTCCAGTAAGAATATGTTAACTGCTCTGTTTTATTCTGGCTAAATGCCAGAACAAGCTAAAATATTTCAACAGGTGGAACAATGGGCTTTTCATCACAAAGTTTCAGACAGAGACTTCAAACTAAGATCCTATTAGATATGGCAGATTTGGTTGAGCAAGGGAAGTCTAACCTTCAAGATGCTGAGTATCTTCATTCTTCTCTGAAGCCAACAGATGTTGCAGAGTGCTCAGCACTTCATTATGTATAGCACATTTCTAAGTAGTATTTCCAAATTTTCAAGTAAGTTTTATGTGTGTATTACCCCGTCTTCTTTGCTAGAGGCGGAAAGCTCAGTGGGATGATGTATACCATAGGGTAGTACATTCCCTTTGTTTTCAAGCATGCAGAAGAACGCAAAAGATACATTGCTTATACGTAGTTTTACATCATTTTTTCCCCACCACACACTTTTTTTGTTGCTCATTTTCGTGTGAATTAATTGGATGAAGTCAGTGCTAATTTGTTGTGTTTGTTTTCTCATTCTTTGAGCTGTCACACTTTAACTCCTATCATGTTTCCAGCTTCTCTTCTTTGATTCTGTTCTTTCTGTTCATGTGTCCTATGGTGCTTTTGATTCAGCACTGAATTATATCTCTAAGTGGAAAAAGTGCATTTTTATTGAATTATTCATTTTAAATTATTTGACTGTTCATGTTTTAAGAATAAAAATTGATCAGCTGGCTTATTCTTAAAGCTATTTAATGAATAACTATGTTCTTGAGGAAGATAGTAAAGCACAGTGTTTGGGAGTTTCAATCTTAAAAGTAAATTTATAAACAAAATAGTTGCACTAAAACTTAACCTCCCTAGATAGCCTGTTCCAAGCTTCTCTTCCTTTAGTTAGTTTTTCTTAATATCTAAATCAGCTACATAGTTCTCCATGTCCAATGGACATACAAACCAGTTTATCATTGCCCTCTGTTTCACCTTTTGCAGTTAGCTCAAGTCTTTCAACTTCTCATCTTGGGAAAAGCCTTCCAAATTACTAATCATTCTAGTTGCTGTTGTCTGATATCTTCATTTTACCTACAGATGGTCAGGATAAACTTTGTGAGCAAGACTGTTCACAGAAATTTCCTCCCCTTAATCCTGTGTTACTAGTTTCCTGCAAGAGATGTCATTAACCACAAATTTATATTGAGGCAATGAGTATTTCTAACTTATTCCTTGGTTGTAGGTCAGCAATCTGGCTTTAATTTAATTTTATTTGTATATATGTACTTTTTGGTACCTATAAGCTTAATAAAGTTATTTATTTGGTATTTTTTTTGCTGTTCTTTCAGATCCCATTTGATGTTACTTTGCAATCAATAGCAAGTTTGGAAGAGATGTTTGATCCTGCCAATGGATGTATAATAACTGAAGACAGTCTTTTCAATTGGATCGTTTCTCTGTTTCACTAAATTATATTTTTGCAATAACTTAATCAGTTGCTGAGTGCTATAGATTTAGACTTAAGTTCTGGTGTTAATGAAACAACCTCATTAATCCCACCAGGATTTGGCTCCTAATTGGTTTTATAATTTTCATTTTTAGCTTATTTCTAATTATTTACAAATTAATAGTTTTTAAAATTCAAATACATTTTTAGAAATTAAGTGTATTAAAAGTAGTTTCTTAATAAAAGGATTAAAAATTTGGTTTATTCAATCATCTATAATTAAGTGGGTTTGTTGGCGGTTTTCTAGCTTTTCAATAATTTCTTATTGTTTAGAAAAGCTGAATGGGCTTGTAGCCTTCTAGCATCTGCTAATAAATACTGCTTTTTCCCTGAAGTTTTATTCTCATCAGCAATTTTTTAATTCCTTTTGCAGTTATCAAAAGTTGGTTTTATTTTTGAGGTTGAGATTTTTTTTTGGCCAAAAATCATCACTGAGTTTGTTCTTTTACACTCTATTTGGAAACCAGCATTTCAAACTTTTCTATCTTTTGTTAAAGAAAAACATATCTGTACTGGTTTTGGCTGGGATAGAGTTAATTTTCTCCATAGTAGCTGCTATGGGGCTGTGTTTTGGATTTGTGCTGAAAACAGGGTTGATAACACAGGGGTGTTTTCGTTCCTGCTGAGCAGCACTCACACAGCGTCAAGGCCTTTGCTGCTTCTCACCCCACCCCACCAGCGAGGAGGCTGGGGGGGCACAAGATGTTGGGAGGGGACACAGCTGGGACAGCTGACCCCACCTGACCAAAGGGATATCCCACACCATATGACGTCATGCTCAGCATATAAAGCTGGGGGAAGAAGAAGGAAGGGGGGGACGTTCGAAGTGATGACGTTTTGTCTTTCCGAGTAACTGTCATGCATAATGGAGCCCTGCTTTCCTGGAGCTGGCTGAACACCTGCCTGCCGATGGCAAGCAGTGAATGAATTCCTTGCTTTGCTTTGCTTGCGCGCACGGCTTTTCCTTTACCTATTAATCTGTCTTTATCCCAACCCACGAGTTTTCTCACTTTTACCATTCCGATTCTCTCCCCCATCCCACCGGGGCGGGGGGAGCGAGCGAGCGGCTGGGTGGTGCTTAGTTGCTGGCTGGGGTTAAACCACAACAACGTCACCGGTTGTTGAGAGCAAAAATCATTTGTTTGAAAAAAAAAGCCAGTTTAAAAAATAAAATGGTACTATACAGAACATTTTTGGACATCATCTAAAATGCTAACAAAGCCTCTATTTATGTTGTCAATGTCATAAATATTATTTTAAAGCACAGAAGAAACCCTAATGAGTCCTAACAACAGCCACCTGAGGAAATATTCTTGTCCAGTGTTAGCAACGGGGAATTTGACATGAAAAAGTGATTTAGTTGAACCAGGCCGCACAGGAGAGTGCAGTAAGATCCAGGACTGTTTGGCTTTGCTCACATCACAAGGCCAGGCACTTTGCTAGTTACAATAATTTCTTTGCGACAAAGAGCAAAAAACCCAGGACGTTTGGGCAGGAGCCCTGTGAGACTTGTCCTATTACTCGCTCTGCTTCTCTGTAGCCATGAAAATTCAGCACTGATAGTTACCACGCCTGGGTTCGGTTTCTGTGAAAAATAAAACAATTGGGTTGAAACGCCAGCCCCTTTCACTTCAGTCAGGCTCTCACTGTGCTGTAGCCCAGTGATAAAACAATAAAATATTTTGTGCTGTTTGAAAATTGCAGATTTACCTTGGCTTGTGCTTTTCAGAGAAATATTACCTGGTTTACCAGTGAAGTTTCTTTTACGGAACGGGGGAGAGAGAGAGGTAAAAGATTCAGCATAATGAGTATCTTAAATGTGATCAGTAACAGGAAGAAATGGCATTAGGTTTTCTACTATATTTCTTTATTCCTATAAAAGAAAGAAGACTGTATGTATTTGTGTTATGTGTAGCTTTTAAAAAATTGTGCTATTTTTTAATTTTGTCTAGCCTTTTCTGTAATGCGGTAGGTAGTAGGAAAATTAGAAGGTTTATGATACAATGATAAAAAGAAAGTAAAAAGTGAGTAATTGTTAGGGAAGGTATTTTAAAACTGAGTGAGAATGGTTTTGTAACTCAACTGCCTAGCAGCCAATTTGGAGGAGATATTCCTTAGCATTATTCTTTCAATTAAAAGAATTTATTGTTCTGCAGTTCTTCAGAAAGCAGGAAAGATAAAAATTTACATTACTCATTTTTCTTTTACAAAGAACAAGTAGAAAATTGCAGCTTTTCCAGAAAAGCCATTCAGTCTTTCCTTGTGCTTCGTAAAAAGTATAAAACATTTCTTTTTCTTTTGGGGGTCACCTTGAGGATTATCATAGGACTTTTGTGCAGCTTAATTAATATTTGTAAAACACTCTATAGAATCAGGTGAAAATGGAAGTAAAGTTCTATTACAGATGAGGTGTTTCTTCTGTGCTGCCAGTCTGGACCTTGTTATAATTCCTGTACTTAAAAGAGAAATATTAAATAAAATGCTTTACCTATGAATTTAAAATACATTACACTTTCTAAGATACTTCTGTTGAAACAAAAGTTTTATCCTACCATCTCCTTTAAGACAGCACAGGAAAATAATAATGTTGAAACGTTGACCTCACTGTATCCATAGCAGCAGATTTTACTCTCATAAACATAGGATTAAGTATTCAATGTTGGCTTCAGAAGAAAACATTAGAAAAAAACATTTTTCTTTTAGCATATAATTAAACTCTTTAGTTAAAATCTGCTTGTAAGGAAGTGTGCTGGTTTTGGCTAGGATAAAGTAATTTTCTCCACAGTAGCTGGTATGGGGCTATGTTTTGGATTTGTGCTGAAAACAGGGTTGATAACGCAGGGATGTTTTCGTTCCTGCTGAGCAGTGCTCACACAGAGTCAAGGCCTTTTCTGCTTCTCACCCCACCCCACCAGCGAGGAGGCTGGGGGGGCACAAGAAGTTGGGAGGGGACACAGCCAGGACAGCTGACCCCAACTGGCCAAAGGGATATCCCACACCATATGACGTCATGCTCAGCGTATAAAGCTGGGGGAAGAAGAAGGAAGGCGGGGGGAGGTTTGGAGTGATGGCGTTTGTCTTCCCAAGTAACCGTTACGCGTGATGGAGCCCTGCTTTCCTGGAGCTGGCTGAACACCTGCCTGCCGATGGGAAGCATTGCTTTGCTTGTGTGCGTGGCTTTTGCTTTACCTATTGATCTGTCTTTATCTCAACCCATGAGTTTTCTCACTTTTACTCTTCCAATTCTCTCCCCCATCCCACCGGGGGGGAGTGAGCAAGTGGCTGGGTGGTGCTTAGTTGCTGGCTGGGGTTAAACCACAACAGGAAGAAAGCTCATATCTAAATGTCTGTGGTAATTGCCCAGAAAAAAAAAAAAAAAAAAGCTAATTGCAAAGTAAATTGCTTCTTGTTTTATGAATTATAGTAGTTTGGGTGGGTTTTTCCTTACCATTGAATGCAGACTAAAGCTTTCAATATGTGAGACTAGAATAAATTTGTGTCAGGACCATGCTCAATTAAGTTTCTATAGAATACTTGTCTGTGTCACTGTCTCCAAAATTAAAAAAGAAGAGGGGAGAGGCATCTTCTTCGATTTCACAGTCTGAAGTGTAAGGGAGGGCCCTCCTGCTATGTGAAGGTCTGCTCCATGACCTGCCTCGTACAACACCGCCAAAGGGCTACTTACCACCTTGATGGCTTTGAACCACTGGCATGTTTACCAATTCTTTTAAAATTTTAACTGAAATATTTCTCCATTCCACATGTGTGAAAGGAATGGATAGCATTTCCCTATCTGACAAGTCCTGGGACAGGACAAGGAGGGGGGGAGAGAGAGAGAGAGAGAGAGAGAGAGAGAGAGAGAGAGAGCACTGTAGGGACAAATCGAAAGGATTCTGAAATGAATGACATTTTATCCTCGGTGCATCCCCTGGATGAGGGACAAGAAGGATCCTACAGGGAACTAAAGAACAGTAAAAAGAGGTTGGGTTTTTTTTTTATAATTCCTTTGGTATTGTCTGTTCTGTGAACTGAATGAAGTAAGTGTCCTGAGAGCAAAAACAGCTTCTGGGCCTGTAATTAATAACTGCATCATCAAGAATGTGCTAGGGCTCAAACTGAAATTGAACAGGGAGCTTAGCATCGACAGGTCTGAATGGGTTTTAGAATACTTCATTTTTCAAAAACTGTTTCAATATAGTTTTAAGTTATATTGCTGCCTTGACAGAGAGTTGTAAATTCAAGGCATTCACGGGATTCGTGTCATGCCTACCAAAATATAGCAATCTGAAGTTATTTCTGCTTAAATTAATTTTATGATGTGGAAATTAGTAATTTCACACAGATTTATTCAATTGTATGTGACCGGTTTTTAAATTCCACTACAGCTCCAACTCATGCTCATTTTTTGTTTGGCCTAAGTATTTATCCAGTCTTTGGATGACACCAATCTAACAAAATAATCCTAGTAATTAGCCTCACTGTGCCTCAGTTTCTTTATCTGAAGATAACAGTAATCCCCTCATCAGTGAGGGATTTGAAGTTTTCTGCATCAACATTTGGAAAATATTTTCAGATCCTTGAATGAAAGAGGCAGGCAATTTAAGTTATTATTCAATTGAGACACAATGTAAAAAGGATAGTCATTTGTTTCCAAATCCATTTTCAGTGAAATCCAAGAAGAAAGATTTTTGAAAAGAATAATGATGGAACTAGAATTAATTGTTGGAATTACAGGCTAATATGCTGAACTAATTAAGCCAGCAAAGAGTTCCATTTATGTTTGCGAAAGATTCTCTCTGAGTTAAAGGTACTGAGTACATCATCAAATGAGAGAAGTGAAAATATGAAGCATAGGTTAATCTTTAAAATAGGGTGAAAGGGTCCAAAGGCAAGTGCTGAAGTCAAATATTTACCACTGCAATTTAATTTTCCACTTTGAAACCCCAGAGATAATTAGAATTATTCTCATTTGTCTCCCATGTCAGCGTGATTTAAGATTCTACTTAATGTGCAAAGAAAAAAAAAAAGTACGTGTTGAAGCGAATCACACCAACAATCTCAGCGTCACATAGTGGAAAACCAGAACGTGCTACAGAAGAAATCATCACAAGGGGATGGATCCGGCTCTATAGTCTATCTGGGCTGTTCTCAGGACAGCTGTGTGGAAAGTGAAGCTCTGTAAAGAGTCAGTGCACCTTCAGGGCTGGTTTAGCTCCTGGCCAGACATCCAGAATTGAAAAGAACATTTCAGCAGCCACCAAAAAATAACAATGTCCTAGGCAAAACTCCTTGCTTCTTGGCAGATGTGTGTTCTCCTCACCGAGGCCTGGGGGGCTTGGCATAGGATCCTCTACGGTGGGTTTTCCAAGTGTGAGAACTGCAAGTGCCTGACAGCTATCAAGGCTGCTCTGCAACACGTGAGCAGAATGAGGCCTGTGCTTCGTGCTTTGCACCTTGCTTCGTTCCCCGTGGATAGGTAGTCAGGCATTGGAACAGGCTGCCCAGGGAAGTGGTTGAGCCTCCATCCCTGGAGGTATTTAAAAGACAGGTAGACGTGGTGCTCGAGGACATGGTTTAGTGGTGGACTTGGCAGTAGGTTAATGGTTGGACTCGATGATCTTAAGGGTCTTTTCCAACCTTAATGATTCTATGATTCTGACATCATATAGCTAGAATATGGCATAGCTAGAGGAAAAAAATCAAGATTCTGTTTATCCTATAAAAATACTGTATACATTTCATCATACAACATGTAGTATATTAATTAGCTCTGTTACATTCTAATGAGTCCACTACCAAGTGGAATAATACCAACTATTTCAAAACTGCTTTGAAGAACAATTATAACAGTGAAGAAATCCAGGTTGTTTTTTCCTCAGCTTCCCGACTGGTCTTATCCCCCAGGAACTCTGTGGCTCATCATTCAGAACTTAGTGTCACTGTCATTACATTGAAAACCTTGTTTACAGGCAAAGAGGAAACACAGCTTGTATTTAAAGCCAAAAATTTATTTTTAGCGTAACTGAAATCCTAGCCTAATCTGAGAATCATTATAATCCAGGTCTAATTATTATGGGAAAAGAAAGAATACTTCTATGCAGAAAAAGTTTAAGTAATAGTAATAATACAGTTAAAATTATTATATAAACTGTTACTATATTTACCCCTCTTCACCCGTGTAATGCTCACGCTTCCATTGCTCCCCTGGGCCCAAAGGTCAGTGGTTTCATTCTGGTGTGTGTGTGAGCAGCTGTTAGGACAAGTCATCACATCTGGAGTCACAGGCCAGGAAGAATATGATGTTGATGTTTTCTTCTCCCTCACTCTGGGATCATTTTGGGGTATTTTTTATATGTTTAACACACTTTCACACCTTGCTCTTTCTTCGTGGGTTTGCAGTTCCATGTTACATCTACATTCAATATATATGGTATTTTACATATGTTAGGTACTTGGTTTTAGTTCTCTTTGTTACGCATAAAAACTGTTTTTGTCCAGCACGAGGTCTGTGAGTCTTTAACTGACGGTCACTTGTTTGTAGCTATGGGGTCTCCATCACCAGGGATGTGCCCCACCTCTTCTCATCCCACGCCTGTACTCCTCTGCTGCGTCCCGAGCCTCCACGCCTCAGGGACTGCGTTTCTCTACACTACACCGTTATATGTATCAGTCGTGATTCTTTCTCAGTGGTAGGAAATTGATTGGACTTTTTCTTCTGTTTTACAATCTGAATGCGCATGCAGCAGAAAGCTTGAGGAAAGGGGCGCATCCTGCACTTGGAAGATGGAAGTTCCTTGTTTCCTGGTGGAGCGCTGTGCAAATCATTGGTCACAAATATACACACATCACTGTATATTTGGCTGAGATTCCAGGAGACGGGCTGATGCTCCTCACCTGGAAAGCTCCGTGAAGAGGATTTCCCCTCCACCTGCAAGGTGCAGTTTCCCTCCAAACCAGATCTGCCTGTCTCAGGTGTGAGGCAACGTTTTCGGGGAGTCTCTTTTACGGCCTTGCACAACTGCTTGGAAAGCCCTGCCTTGTGCAGGCGGCCTTCATCCTTTTCAGCGACAGTGCCGCCCTGCTTTAAGAACCGGGCTTCTGGCTGCGGTCCTTTCCCCGGAGATGGTACACCAAGACGTCCCAGTGGTTTCTTATAACTACCAAGAAGAAACACAGCATGGTCACTGGCATAAAAAAATGTTGTCGTGGTTTAACCCCAGCCAGCAACTAAGCACCACGCAGCCGCTCGCTCACTCCCCCCGCCCCGGTGGGATGGGGGAGAGAATCAGAAGAGTAAAAGTGAGAAAACTCGTGGATTGTTTAATAGGCAAAGAAAAAGCTGCGCGCGCAAGCAAAGCAAAGCAAGGAATTCATTCACTACTTCCCATCGGCAGGCAGGTGTTCAGCCATCTCCAGGAAAGCAGGGCTCCATCACGCGTAACGGTTACTTGGGAAGACAAACGCCATCACTCCAAACCTCCCCCCCTTCCTCCTTCTTCCCCCAGCTTATATGCTGAGCATGACGTCATATGGTATGGCATAGCCCTTTGGCCAGTCTGGGTCAGCTGTCCTGGCTGTGCTCCCTCCCAGCTTCTTGTGCACCTGGAAGAGCATGGGAAGCTGAAAAGTCCTTGACCAGTGTAAACTCTACTCAGCAAGAACCAAAACATCAGTGTGTTATCCACATTATTCTCATCCTAAACCCAAAACACGGCACTATACCAGCTACTAAGAAGAAAATTAACTCTATCCCAGCTGAAACCAGGACAAATGTCAACAAAGGTCCTAGCAGCAGGAAAAACTGATTTAATTGAGGGGGTGTCACAGAATGAAGCAAAAAATGCTGGTCATATTTACTTAAAAAAAATGAAAATTTCTAATTGCTCAGCTTCGTGGCTTCAGGGCTTGGAAGGCAGGTACTCACGTACCTGTCTATAAACATAGTTACGCTCTACAGTGAGGAGATAAAGAAAAAAAGCCAGGGGATAGTGTTACGGGACAGAAAAAGCTTTTGATTCTATGTATTGAAGATACACGGAACAGAATAACGAGTATTGGCCTTAGAACTGAAACATGGTTGGTTTAAAAGCAAATTAGGACAATGAAGTGGAGTGGGGGTAGAAGACTTGTGGGAATGCTGCAGGTGCCCTAACACTCAGGTATCTGGGAAGACAGATGATAGACAATATGACTAATGATTTGTTAATGAGGATGAATAGATGCAATAAAGACATGATCCTCATTGCTGTAGGGAAATAATAATGGCGTTTTGTGTAACAGTGACGTTTCTTCCCTGATTCCGAGTTCACTTATACAGACTAGAAATGAAATGAACTTGGAAAATCAAAACCCCATCGGCAAAGGAAAGCGAGCGGGGCATTTCACAGCTACCGTTTCTGAGAGCCATACACAAGGTGAAGACTCATTTGAAACCAGATTTCTACAGAAACACTTAATTTTGCTACAGTTTTCTTGTCTAATATCCCTTTAAAGAAAATCTTTTACTAAATAATTTTCTACTTGGGTTTAGCAAGCAGAGACAGTGAAAATACATGTTGCTTTTGAAGGAGTGCTAGCTTTTATGTTACCAGATGAAAAAAAAAATCCCTTCTCCTGCAAAATTCAGCACTAGAATAACACCTACATTCTAAGTCACAATAATGGTTGCAACGATTCTGTGTTACTTGATCAGTTACTGAAGGTAAACACGAAGCGTGTAATGGGGTACAAACAGGTATATTGTGAACATAATTAAGAACGGACTTGAGTTGACAGGTTCAGGAACTTCTCAGCTCGGAATGTATTTATTACTACTATTTGTTATGATCTGCCACCAAGATGTCCCAGTGAAGAGTAAGGACCGGGCCAGCTGTGCTGGGTGCTCTTTACTCAGTAGTGAAAATACAGCCCTTCCTCCAAGTTTACAACTTAAAACGTGGCAGGTACCGGATCTGGTGTCACTCAAAACGAGCCTACTGCGGAGAGCAGGATCTATCGCTTAACACATAGCTGGCTCCAGCTTCCTTCAGCAGTGGCCAGGGAGGGGCTCGGTGCTGGTCAGTGACCCGCCACCACCCCGTTTCCCCACAGGCCCCAACCGGGAGGCTCCTCCGCCGGGGCGCGGTGACCTGTCAAACCTCCAGCCCCGCCACGGCCCGGCACTACAGGCCCCCCTCAGACACCCGGGCTCGGGCCCGCCTGGATGCCCCGGCCAGGCCAGGCCAGGCCAGGCCTCCACAGGGGCTCTCGCCGCAGGTAACGGCCCGAGCGGCGGGAACGGTCGCGCGCGCGCGCGCGCCCGCCCCCGACCGGCGCTGCGCCCCTTCCGGGCCACCGTAGCCGCCGGGGGAGGCGAAGGCGAAGGCGCGCGGGGGCTGTTGGGACGGGCTGTGAAGTTGGATGCGGCGCGCAAAGTCGGCCCGTGGGGAGGGGCGCGCGGGAGGGCGGCGCTCATTGGCCGGGAGTGCGTGCGGACCCCGTAGGGAACTGGGAGCAGGAGCGCCTGAGCCAATCGGGGCGGCCGGCGCCTGGTGCCGGGCCCGATCCCGATCCGGATCCCTGAGGAGGCGCTGGGCCGGGCCGGGACGCGGCGGGAGGGGAAGGGAAGGGGCTCGGCCCGGTGCCCGCCCTGCCAGGTGGGCAACGGTGGCGGGGGGGAGGTGAGCGTCCCGACGCGCCGCGGGGAGCGCGTGGAACGCGGTGGCGGCCCGCAGCGGGGCCCCTCCTTGGCGGGAGGGGGGCCGGGGCCGGGGCCGGGCGGTGGTGATGCCGATGCCGTTGGGCGCGGGTGCGCGGAGCGGCTCGTCCCGCCGCCTCCGGGGCTGAAGGTGCGGAGCGGGGAGAGAAGCCCCGTGCGAGGCGGGAGGAGCAGCGAGGGGGCAGGTAGCATCTCCGCGGGCTGATGCCTTGGGCAACGGCCGAGCGAAGGCCGTTGTGGACCCTGAGTTTCCTGGCTAATTTTGTCAGTGTTACGCACCTCTCTAAAATATCCTCGCCAATGAGAATTAGTGGCCTAAAGCTATGTAGAAACGCCCCGTAAACTTTTGGCTAAAGGGTGGTTATTCATCCAGGTGAAGGAAAGGCTTACCTTTTGAGTCCTCGTTTGTTGCTAGTTTAAAATTAGCCGGAGTAAAAAGCTTACAATAAACTTTACAAACCTGGAATCGGTTAGCCTGGCTTTAACTCTTAAAACAGTGTCCGTCAAAACAAATAGTAGTACATTGTTGCTGGCGGTCTTTTTTTGTTTCTTAATGTTGTGTAAGCTGCGTTGAAAAGTGACTCATTGTCGCTCGTGTTCTACCGTTAAAGGTTTAGTTTAGAGGATTCTTGGATGTGTCCTCCAGGGTGGTGAGATGAACGCTGAAGTGAGTCCTTCAGGTCCGAACTTCCAGGCTTCCCCTGCAACAGCCGGTTTGATTCTAGCTTGTCTATCTCCATCTACTGGTGGGAAGCGAGTGCTTGAAATACTCACGGTTTCGTGTTCGGCAGCTGTAAACTCTGTGGCGATATAAGCATCGTTTTAGTCTCTTGATATCATAGAGGGGATGGCTTTTCCTTTGTGAAAAGGAAAGCGTACATTTCCTGCAAGAATTCAAGTAACAAAAGGTGGAGTGTCTGCTGCTTTCAGTAGTATATTCAGCTGAACGGTACTAATTGTTTAACTCTCCAAATAAATGTCCTGGTTGTCAAGAAAACAGTATTAAATGGTATAGGTGAAATTATTTTTTGCTTGTGAAGTTGCCTGTTGTATATTTTTACTTCTTATATACATATATTTTCATTTTTTAATTTGTTTTTGCAAAAACAGGTGCAGCCATGCAAGAAAGCATACGTTTTGCTTCATCAGGAGATGACATTAAAATATGGGATTCCTCATCTCTAACTGTGGTGGAGCAGTTCAACCCGCATACACCCCCACATCCAGTCAGCTCACTATGTTGGGCCAGCAATAGTATCCTTTACAATTTCAGCCATAGTTTTGTGGGTGTTCAGCAAAATTTCAGTGATTTTTTTTTTTTTTTTTTATTAAAGTGTCTGTAAATCACAGGCCTCGTGCAGTTTTGAAGTCTTGCATAAAAAGATTTGTATATATTGTGAAGAAAATTTTGTGGTTCTCTGTGTTGAAGTGATTTACAAAATAAACTCATGCTGGTAAATGCTTCTGAAAAAGTTTCTCTTCCTTTAGGAGGCTAACACTTTTTTAATGATTATGATATGCTTGAATTGCCTACCAACTGTAAAGCTTACTCATTTGTTTCTTCGATAGTTGATTACAATATTCACTTTCAAGGCAGTGCTTAGTTAACTGACAAGGTTGAACAAAGCAATTGCTAGTGTGGTAAAATTCTATACATAGTGTAGAGAGGAAAATTGTAAGGAAAGATTTCTTGGTTTGTTTTCTTGGTTTTTTTTTTTTTTTTTCCTTGAACAGCTTCTGATTGGTTCTGATAGTCTTTGGTAGTGTACACTTACCTCTTACTCTGTAGGCACTGGTTTTCTTTGCACTGTTTGTAGCATTTACGGAGGAAGCACAAATGTGTTGGATGTGTAGGAAAACATCTGTAGGATGGTGGTGATTTATGCATGAAAATGCATCTGGCCCATTTAGACCTTTCACCTCTGTCTTGGAAGCCTATTATAGGATAATGAGATGAGGTGCCATGTGTTAGGTGAACATATGAGAAATTTAATGAAAACTGTGCACTGTCAGGTGAACAGCTTGTATGGCTGCCACAGGAAAAGGCGGCAGTGTGTGATCTTGATGTAAAAGAAGGACAGGATGCTGGCACATAACAATTAAGTCCTGCACGTTCTGAATGTGTCTGTCCTCTAAGTCTGCAAATAAGTGGATATATGAGAAAAAAGTTAAAACAATCGGAGCACAAATGAATGTTTTAGCTATGGAGCTTGCAGAGAAATTGAAGCATAGATATAATTACATATATATAAAAATTATATATGTATATGTGTTGTTTAGTAAACTTTAGCTATAAACAGTCTGTCTTGTCATGACATGCTTTCTTCCACCTAGTCTCCTCTTCATCCCCCAAAACTGAAACAATGAACTATATGCTTTTGAATGTTTGTTAATTTGTTTGGGGTAAAGCCAAAGGGTTTTGGTTCTGCATAATTCTGTAAGCTAGAATGTTGCCTTGAAATAATGAAAGAAATAGCAAGCAGTAATCTGCTCACCAGTTCTTTGGTGTTAAATCCAGTCAATTAACCTATATTCTTAAATAAGTGAATATAAAATCACAGTTAGCATTGGCCTTAAGACATACAGGACATGGATCTAAATGATTACTTGATTAGTGTGGTGGGGGTGCAGAGGCAGTTTCCCTGCTCTGTAGTTCTGTATTCGTGTCATAAAAGGTTCTTCTTGGGTTTTTCTTTTTCTTCCCTCAGTACAGAGGGAGACAAATTAGCAAACATTTGTTGTACTCTAGAAACTATATGGTGAAGTAGTTTAACATTTGTCACTAACAGGACTGTTCTTTAAATCCATAGTCTGCTAACAGCAACAGACGTTCCTTTGAACTCTAGTGATAAATGGGGCGCTTACTTGGGGGCGGTGGGGAAACAAAATTGTGGACTGGATAAGCTGCCTTAGCGGTAAAGAGCTCTTAAATAATATCTGCCAGATATTTCTCCTCTTCTTTCTGAAAGAAATTGCTCTGCCTTGTATTGGGAAGTAAGGCTGTAGTTAATGCAAGAGCTTCTTAATGAAAGCTTGGAAAATAGCCTTATGTTTCTATTTCTAGGTCCCTTCAAGGTACAGTACTTTAGACTGTTTAACCAATCTATCTTTTGTTCAGTAAGGGAAACTTACTGTTGCTTTTATTAATCACCAGTATAATACAATTATGGTCCATAACTTGTGACTAAGATAGATACCTGGCCACTGCTTCTGCTGCTGGTGATAAAATAGTTGTTTCAAGCTGTAAAAGCAAACCTGTTCCACTCTTTGAAATAGCTGAAGGAGTAAGTATGACTAATGCTCTTCCCTGTTTTTTTTCCCCACTCCACCTTGTGTACTGTTTGTAAAACATTTGTTCTGCATATTGGGATCAATTTAATTTTAGTATTGTTAGAGTTATGGCATGTATGTAAAAACATTTCCTTCGGTATAGTTGAATACATATAAAGAGCGGGGGGAATAGTGCTTCTAAAATAGTTCTACCAGTAAGGAAATACGGATGCTGTTATGCTAGCATCTGATGCCTTTCTGCTAGGGGAGTTTGCCTGTTGAGCCTCAGTGTCATAGCCTGAGGCAGTCAGTGGTTCAGACTTGATCTAATGTGTAGGGACGGAACAGAGCTCAAGTTTGAACTTCATTTTCCAATTTGAATAGTCAGTATCATGCATGCCTGTGAATTGTACATTGAAAAACATGAGTCTATATAAATGTTGTTCTTGGAGCGTACATGCACTGGCTTCTGGAAATATGTGAAATAGGAGAACTTCTGTTATGGTCGTTTTTTTTTTTTCCTGTTAAATGGAAGTGTGGCACTATAAACTCTTCAGAATGCTGGGCTTAGTTTTCAAAGAGTCTCTTGACATGGTTACTTGAATGACTTGTTAGTGTTCTAAACCATTCTAATTATTCTCCTTGGGTAGCTATTATAATGCTAATTTGGACTGGAGATTTTCTGAAAAGGTGTTCAAACCCAGCTTTTAGGTTGCTGAAGCAAACACTTTCAAAGGTGGAATGTTTGTCCTGGAGATTTCACTGAATCTGAGCTATAACTAATGCAATCATGTCCAGTTTTCCCATGTCAATAATTAGATGGACTTTTTTTTTTCCCCCCCCTTAATTCAAATCTCAGGAACTTAAAAGTGAATTTTCAACATGATAGAACTGAATAATAATTTGTCCTCGATGTAGGTCTATCATTAAGATTGACATTTTTTTCAAAAGCTGGTACTTCAGTGATTATTTTAAAAAGAATCACTTTACTGAATTATGAGGTTTGCTGCTATAATATTCTTTGTAATGTTTAGGGAATGTGAAATACATGACTGAGACAACTTTTTGATTTTCTTTTAAGGAGTTTTTTTCTAAACTTAGCATTTTCTTTTAAAAACTCAGTACCTGAATAGAAGTCTATGATTGCACTTTAAAGAGCTATAATTTAAAGGGAAAATACATATTGAAGGAAAAGGTGCTAAAAAAAAAGTGAAATGGGGATGGGAAAATGTGAGCATTTGGGAGTTTATTAGTTAATGTATTTAAATCTGAAAGTATATTAGACATATGTCCAAACTGGACTGGATTTTAAATGCCTTTTGATGGGAAATGACTATAGTGTATTAATAGTTCTGTCAGTCAGTGGGACTGTTTGTGTTAATGAAGATGAAAACACCTATCAATAAGCTTTTAGGTAGATTTGAATAAATCCCTTAATTATCTTTAACATACTTTTTTTCCCCCTTCTCCGTCAGGCAAAACAGACATGTGTGAGCTTGAATTCGAGTTCCTCATATATTGTGAGTGGAGGCCTTGATAACACGGTTAATATCTGGGATCTGAAATCCAGAAAGGTTTACCGTAGCCTTAAGGTACGTTTGGCTGAGGAAGAACTGTAGCTTTCATGACTTCCAGGTTTTGCTGCCAAATGTAAAAAATATACTTTCTCTAAGTCATACATCTCTAGGATCAAGCTCACAGATAGGAGCTAGCACACATATGTGTCTTGTTCAAGTTTGTGTTCTTTATGTGCTGTAAATAGCATATTTAATGTAACAAGCATACTTAACTCGATGCCTTCAGAGTACAATTCCATAATAATGTATGTTTAAGTTTTCAGAATAGGCTTCTTATTTTGTGAATTTGTATTGATGTTCTCTGATGGGATTTTTTCCAAGGGCAGCATTGCTGTTCTCTGATACATCAAACAAGAAAACACTTTTGTATTTGTAGAGTACTGTAGTAGAACTAATGTTGTGCAAAACTGTGACATGGTGGTCTTCTTCCAACTGATCCAGTATGAATTCTCTAAAAGCTTATTATGATACATAAAACTTAGGATGGTCTAGTATACTTCCTTGATGCTTTCAGTAGATGATTTGCCCTCGTTTCGGACCACCGTTAAAGAGGCTATGGAACTTTAGCTTTGATTTATTCTTTTTTTCTTGACTTTTAAAGTTACAGTTTGAAACAAAACTACTAAGTAGCTAATACAATACTTAAATATCTTTCTCTCCTTTTTGGACTAGAAGTACTTGATTGTCTTGCCCTATATATTTAGTAAACACGATATCATCACTGCAAATAACTATACTGAAAAGCTATCTGGTAAATATATGTTTAATGCTAAAGGTGACAGAAGGGGTAGTTGGCAGTAGTACATCGGATTAACAGAAAGTGTATTCAAATGATCACTGGTTTCTGGAAGACCTTAGTTTTAAAATAACATTAATGAATGACACCTGTGGTAGATATCGCTGTGGTTGTCATATTAAAATATTGTATATAATGACAGCATTATCTTTGCTAATTTATTAAAACAATCTTCTGAAAACAGAGAGTGGTTAAAATATAATGGCTGATGTTCAGTATGTTCTGCTGCTGTTTTCTGGGATATTACATAGTAACTCTTAAATAATCTTTTTAAATGTTGCAGATGGTCACAAAAAAAACATCAAGCTGAAGTTTCTCTGCAAAAGCACGGATTAGGAAGGAATATGGTTATCCTGAATGTCTTTAACCCTCTCCCTCTAACCTCTATCCCCTACAGGATCATAAAGATGAAGTCACATGTATTACGTATAATTGGAATGATTGCTACGTTGCTTCTGGATCTTTGAGTGGTGAAATTATCCTACACAGTGTTACCACCAATTTATCAAGTACTCCCTTTGGTTATGGCAGCTGTCAGGTAGGCTATCTGTATTAAGTTCCTTTCCGGTATGAAGCTTTTATTCACAGTGTTTAGAAATTGAAAGTATGTATCAAGAGCTTTTAAGTTTTATTAATCTGTTTCCTTTTAATTTTTAAGAGTGCATTTACGGGAAGGCAAAAACCAGAGTCTTAAATAATAGGTAACATTGAAATACAAATTTCTCAAGTACCTTTACTTATATACAGGTTACACCGAATTTTACTTTGTAGGCTCTGGTTCCTCAAGAACAAACTCTACAAATCTTAGAACTGAACAAAAACCAGTCAGCTTTACAAGCCAAAGCAGGATTTCAATGCATGACTCAATGTATGCCGTTGCAAAGAACAGAGACCATATAGCCTGGGTTCTGACTTATCCGGAATAATCCGATGTACAACTGAACAGAGCTGTCTGTACAGTAGGGGTGAATATAAGCCTGCATTTGGAAATAATAAATTTATTTCATCTGGAGATTAAAATTGCACAGCTGCTCAAAGAGAAAAGCAGTGAGATTTTTATATTACCTACTTAGGTGTTTAGGTAAGGTTTGGGATAACTAGTTAGAAGGAAAACTGTGCAAAAGACAAACACAAAGCATGTGTACTACTTAAGGGCCTTAGTAGGGTTTTCCACTGCAATTCCTTTTTGCAAACTCAAAAGGTATTGCAGGATTAGTGAGTATCATTAGGGGAATTCCCTTGATATACTGGCATCTGCAGTAGTAAATGAGCTGTGTCGTCCCATCAGAAGTTCCAGTGTGTGTTCTTAGTGTGAACGTTGTCTCAGGCACAGCTAAGTGTTTGTTCTGGGCATTCTTATATTTTTTACCGAGTCATTTTTACAGAAGCAGGAGCTGCTTAGGGGATGCAGAACTGTTGCTTTGGTCCTAAACCTGACCTTTAATGTTGCAGGGAATACTGAAATTGTGATTTAGTCATTTTCTGTTACTGCAACAGCTTTTTCAGTCCTAGATTGCAGATAGAGTCTGAAGTTAAATTTTTCTCCTGTTTAGTCTGAACAATGTAACTCAATGAAGAATCTTTTAGGACTTTATAGCATCACGGGAACTGTGGTATACTTTCTGTTGAAAAATCTCAGTTAAATTCAAACTATCTCTGCTCTTAGGTACGGCAGTGTCTTTGAGCCATCACCAGTCTCATACTTATATTGAAGTAAAATTGTACTTCAGAGGTGGTTTGATCTTAAAAATCCATCTATATAGTCAGTTCACTTTTCTGATTTGATTGTTATGATCTTATGAAAAATGTGGATGTGAGGCAGGAGCTACAGCCATGGCTGGATTACACAGCTGAGGTGAATATTCAGAGGGGGGACTATGCTGCTAGTTAATTGGAAAATTAAGAAATTCTTATGAGGATGATTTGCATCAACCTGTTTGATATGTTCAACTCTTTCCACCAAAAGGTGATTAGGAATAAGTGATGCAGTGAATAGCTATTTTGGCAGATGAAATCAAGAGGCCTACTGCAAAGCTGAGTGACCTTTAAGATGGATAAAGATATTTGAAGTGTTAAATCAACTTAATTGCAAGCACAGAGCTACTATTCACTTTCTGAAGGGTCTATAATGTTTTCTAAAGCGGGGCAGTTATTTGATTGCAACCTTAATTTAAAAAGGAATCAAGCTATAGTTGTGTAATGGGATGGCTACTTGGATGTCTCAGTTTATCAGCTTTTCTTGTATCCTAAAAATTATCTTTGCTCTTATGTACAAAAATAGCTTTATTTTTGGTTTGGGATTTTAATTGGTACCTGTAGAGAATTGCAGGATTAATTGTGCAGTGAAGCAAATATCTGAAGACTTGTGTAATTCTGTTAAATTTAAAAAGCCTTTACTTGATTTATAGTTTAGGGGCCCGGTTTTCTAAGAGTAAGCTTGAATAGATACACAGTGTATTGTCCTGCTTGATCCTGGCACTAGCCATCTGGCTTAGTAAGGGTCATCACTCCCTGGTAACTTTTTTTACAATTGGGGAATGTGAGGTCAAACTAACCTTATAAAATTTAGCTTGTCTCTGTTTGATTCAGGAAGGTGGAATGTAGTTTCCTTGCCAGTTCATTCTGATATTGTATAGACTCTACAAGTAGTAGAATAGCCCAAGGTTGCAGTGCTTTCTGTGACTTTAAACAATTTTCTTTTCATATGAGTTTTGGCCTATATTCTATTATTGATTTTGATTTAGAAATGCCTTTATGCTTTATTAGAGTTGAGTTCTTGCACGGAGTTGTTTGCAGATCCCATAATTTGTCTTTGCTGTTGGTATTCATTTAGACTACCAGATTCTTATCTGCTTGCTGTTGTGAGGATGAATTAAGGTTTGTTTCAAAACATAATGTTTGTTCAAGTCTTCACTGCCTGGTGCTATTCTCCTAGCAACAGGATTTGGTTCAGTTGTTTGAACAGCCGGCTGATTTGTAAAGAAGTGTGATGAGTTCTGGTCATTCCATATAGTGAAATAGCTTTAAAAGCTGAAGACTGTCAACTGTGTTTACATCCACCTTCTCACTTATAAGGCTCACTAAGTTGTAAAGGAGATTAAGAAACTGTGCTATCTTTAAATAAGGTAATCAATGACGTTAGACTACTTTTGGTTTAGTTTTGGGCTTTCATTTGTTTTCCAGAAGTGAAAAACCCTAAGTGTAACCAGTCCTTCTTAGCAATGGACCACCCATTTTCTGAAGCGCACTGTTCCTTGTTTGGCTGTTTTACTGTGAAGCTTAAAGATAAAATGTACTTTTATTTTCTACAGAAAATCTACCCCTATTACAGCTAAGGCAAAAAGACGTATATGGCTTTTTGTACTACGTTGACTGGTAAAATGTTCCAAAGAGGACTTAATTTTCTCTTTGTGGGTTCAGCACCTTGTGCTAAACATGTTTCTGGTAGTTCTGTGTGTGCGGAATTTCCAGAGATCATCAGGAGTTGGGCTTATTAAGATGTAGTGAAACTTGCTTCATGTTTGCTGCTTTTTTTTCCAGTCTTCACAGGTTAGTTCCAAAACACGACTCTTTCCAAATAATTGCATTATTCCTAATAATTTTGAAATTATTTTAGTATTAGTGACTAAAATCATTAGAAAACAGATGATGTCTTCACACTTCTATTCAGATATTTACTTAAGCATATTTAACTTTCACCTGCTGAACAGCTACACTGCCTTAAAATAAAGCAAGTACCTTAAATATCCCGCTAGACCCAATGCAGGTAAGATACTTAAGCTTGCCTAGTCAGATTTTTTCCCAATGAAACATGTCCCACACCTTTGCCATTTGATTATGTGGGAGAAATTGTAATCTGTAAACATTCTCAAGCTTCTTTTCAGAAAAGTACCTATGTTTAACTTGTCTCCCACATCCTTAGCTAATTTTTTTCTTGTAACTAGTAAACCTTGCAGTTAAACCATAAGGGTTATGTGCCCTCTTTAGGCTTAGGATTCCTATTGCTGGCAGTACAAAGGCCAAGGAAGTGTATCGGGGCTATTTTCGGATAGGCTGCGTTGGAGGCCCTAGTGTTCAAAATCTGAGTAACAGAACTCTTGTTTCTAAACCATAAGTTAAGAAAAGGGACAGGAGATGACAAATGAAGTTCAGCTTCTTTGGGAAAAACTTAACTAGGGGTGTACTAAAGTTCTGTACATTTTTTTTAAAGACTGTTTGGTGAAAACTGACTACATGTTAGTTTCTTGTCACTAAGATAGAGAAAAACATTAGAAAGTATAAGAAATAAGATGAAGAAACGTATTTAAATTAAGAATAGATGATAGAATCTGATCTAGAGTAGTATGTGTGACAGCTCAAAAAAAGTTTACAGAATTAGGATTGGCAGAGGTACAGAGGGGTTAGAAGTAGGGAAGAAGTCTGGTAAAGAGAAAAGAAAGGAACTGAAGAAAATAGAAAGACTCTTCTTAAATAACACAACATAAAAGGATACACAGTTAAACAATAATAAATTCAGTGACATAAAAGGTAACATTTTCTCTGTGAACACAAAGTTGATGACTTTTGATTTTAGCATCCTCTTTGGCAATAAATGTAATCAGAGGGAGAAGGCTGGAAAAGTAACTTGAGAATTACAACAAAAGGAATATTATAAAGGAGATAATTTTGGTTTTAACTAATTGGAAGAGACTTATGCCTAGCATTAGATTATCCTGGATCTGTCTCCAGTGGTGGGTGGGGAGGGGTCCCTTTTACCTTTTTCAGAACTTCAGGTTCAAACACTTTTATACATATGTGTGGGACTAAGTAGCTCAAATGTCTGATCAAGTGTAATAGTTCATCTCTTCTTGTACAAGGCGTCCCATTCCCTTGCAGCACTGGGTCACAAAAAAGATATTTTCCTGTGTCTACTTGTTAGCTTTCATAGTGGCTGTATGTGTGTTTTAACTTCACTCCAGTGAACACTGGATAGCATGATGGTTTTTTGTTTGTTTTGTTATAAAATTCATGTAGAGTTGAGTCAATATTTTAAAGATAAAGACAAAATGCTACTTCATGAAGCCTATTCTCCTTCTAAAATACAGTTTCTGATTTGCTTTTTGATTATGGATGGGGTGAGAAATGAGGACAACGTAACTAAGACTTATTGTAAGTGATGTAGTTTGACCGCCTGCATCTTACTACTTGATGCTTTCCCATATGAGGCTTGATTGTCTGCTGTTTCTAACTGTGCTAAGCGTAAAGCTATATTTTTTCACCCAGGTGTTTCTCAGATAAAGTATGAAGAAGTATATATATAAAGTATAAAGTATATATATAAAGTATATATATGAAGTATTCTGGGAAGAGAAAAGTTTTGGTTTTGTCTTGTCAAGCAGCCTTTCAGAAATGAGGTTCTTTCATGCCTCCAGCTGTCTGGGCAAGAATTTGAAACTTGGACATGTAGCATACTGTCAGGGATGCCAATATGATGCATTTGACTGTCTCAAAGAAGTGTGCACAGATTTAAGTGCCTCTGTTCCTTGAGTTTGATCTAGTAATTGCATTGTTGCAAGTGAAGTTTGTTGCTAACCTAATTCAGTGAAAGTGAGGAGTGAATAGGAGGTTCCCCACACCTCACACCTCCTTCATCAGCAACCTGAAATTAAACTGTGAAGCTGCTCTGAGGAAATACCGTGACTTCAATGAGAACTGGGGAACAGAGGTAATATGGGGAAGGTATGTATGTGAAAAAAAATGGAGAACTTGCCTTGGGCCTCTGAGATTAGAAGCAGAAATGAGAAAAGAAAATGGGAGACTTGGTAGGAGAGCTAGGAGACAGTAATCTTGGTGGGCAGGAGGACAGAGGAGGGAAAAAATGGAACATGAGCAGATACCAGGGCAGTAAAGAATGTATTGGGAGGTGAAGAAGTGAGAGAACTGTGAGGGACAGGCATGTTTCCCATGTAGATCATGTGTGTAATTGAAGCTGTTGTTCCTGAGCCTCTCAATATTTCTTTTTTAAATGTAAATAAACTGAAAAATGCTGATAACAATGTCTCCATCATGTCCAGTAGGGGACCATATTAATTATAAACAGTCATCTTCTATCCTATTTGAATATGCAGTTGAGGGTGCTCTTTGTGGGGCAATTAGGCTTCCAATGAGACATGCAATACAAGTGCTAGAAATTATGTTGGAGGCATATGAACCAACAAATATCTCCATTAAAATGAAGTTAAAGAGAGAAATAGGATAAAATCCAGTACAGTGCATTGCGATGTGGATTATACTAGAATAATATAATAGCTTTTTGAGAGCATTTTCAGACAAATGAAATGTAATGGCTCTTATCTGTCTGGACTTGAGTAAAGCACTTGATTCAGTGCCTTGTGAAGAAAATATTGGAGAGGATGGAGGTTTAGAAAGGAATTGAGGATGGGTAAGAAATTGGCTATAGGAAAGAAGACAGTAGGTAATATTGAAAGAACAGTATTTGTTTGAGTTATCAATAGTTAATCTTGTTTAATATTTTCAGTAATGGTTATAATATGAGAAGTAGAGCTATGATGAGACACAGTTGGAAGGTATTGCCTGTAGGTGAGAGGATTGTGACAGTATCTAAAAATGATTGAAATAATAGACATGAGAACAACTATAACAGTATAGAAATCAAGGTATCAGACTTAGGCCACAACTGAGGCTTTTCATATTAGACTAGGATTTGAAAATTCCCAAGGGAAAGAAGGACTTGGGCTTCTTGATCATAAAATGGCAATGAGTAACCAAAACAGATTGGATCACAAAAAAGAAAATGCGGTCTAGGATATGTCAGGATGAATATTTACAGTATAAAACAAAGCGTTACTGCCTTTGTAAAGGCAGTAGCAAAATGTTTTGATGATCATATAAGATTTTGGTTGTCCATATTCAAGAAAGATTCAAACTGGGAGACTCTGATGGTACTGAAAAACCAGTTTTAGGAGACTGAGTCTTGCTTATTGTTTATAGCAAAATAAAGCCTGAAAGGTGAGGTCGCTGTTTATTAAAACAGGGAAAAGCCGCACTGGGGAGTTAGGGAAACAAATTAAGTGTAAGGGTGTTATTGTCACAGGAGTGAGTCAGTGCAAATGGGTCATAAATAAAATTAATCTGGAAATTGAGTATTGTAATTCAGTATTAGAGCGGTGAGGTTCTGAAAGATCCTCTGCAGCAATATGGTGGAAACAAAATACTTAACCTGCTTCTGAAAGGCAATTTAAGTTCCTGTAGTACATGGTTCTGTGATAGTAAGGTTGCATGCGATAAACCAGGCATATTATCCTCTTCTGTGGCCCTAGCGCACAGGGTGAAGTCTGTTCTTCTGCAGGACCTGCATACTTCTATAACTCTGGAGTCTGTGTGTCCTATCAAATTGGCTTACATCCAAGTACTTAAAATCAGTGGAGGGGAATGAAGTTTAACATTCTTCGCAGGAGACCAATCAGTGAAATAATGTAGCTTTTCACTCCTTTAATTTTAGATGTGGTGTGATTTTTTTTGTAGTGTGTATGATGTCATGATACTTGCTGAAAAATCAAGAAACTTTTCTAGAAGTTTTTTCTTTTTTTTTTTTTTTTTTCCTTGTCCTTCATTCTGCTGATCAGCTCATGTGGTACCCCATAGCGGTACAAAAAAACCCCAAAAGTCTGCCCCCTTGACAGCAAAAATGGCATTGTAATGCAAAATGAATTTTTTTTTTTTGTTGTTGTTTTACTTTTTTAGAGTGGTTAACCTTTGTAAACTACTTTAACTTAATGTAACATCTGTATTCCTAATGTGTTTGTGTGTTTAGAAAATAATTTAATATGGTGTTTAATAGTGGTATTGAAATCCATTTTTTTTCTGTCTGTTTTGCAGCCTATTCGACACTTGAAATATTCATCCTTTAAGAAATCCTTGCTGGGCAGTGTTTCTGACAGTGGAAATGTAACACTGTGGGATGTAAATAGCCAGAACCCATATCATAATTTTGAAAATACTCATAAAGCACCAGCTTCAGAAATCTGCTTTTCTCCAGTCAATAAGCTGCTGCTTGTAACTGTAGGTTTGGATAAAAGAATTATTCTCTATGATACTTCAAGTAAAAAGTGAGTATATTAAAGACCTTTTGATTTTTTAGAAGGATCCTTGGTTTTCATAAACTGGAAAAGCATGCCTAACAATGACATGAAATGTTTAATTCAGACCACATTCAGAATGGCTGAAGTGGCTGGCATTATCACTACTGGAGAACCTGTCCCATAGTCGTTTTTGCTTTTTTTATTTAAAAAAGCAAACAAAAAACCCTCAAACAAACAATCAAAAAAACCCAAGGCATGTGGGAACTAATTGAGATGCTACATATGAGTGACCTCTTCCAAGTGCTTGTCTATGGGCTTTTCTTGTTGATACGGAGGAATTAGCTTTCTGTGATGGGCAGCACAGCCTGTGAGGACCTGCAGCCACCTGAGCTTAGCTTGCCTGCTTTTCTAGTTCAAGATACGAGACATAGCTGTGGTAAGGTGCGCAGAGTTGCTGAGATAGTGAGCCTTAAATATGGGAGGGTATTGGTTGAAAGAGCAGGAAGTGTGGGGCATAGGTGATGGGGCTGTGTAGTAAGAGGGTGGGATGGCAAGTGGTTTCATGAGACTTTGGTTCCAGTGTGGGTTGTGCTTTCACTCCAGCTGAATAAAAGCAGGAGTCTGGCTCTAGTTTGGAGGGGGTGTAGCAGAAGGATGCAAACTAGGACCTGAAGCTCTTCTTAGAGTTGTGGGAAGGTTAGAGTTCATAGGCTTGGGAAGAACTGCTGTTATGAAGGCAACTTGATCCTGTCCTGGTGAAGTCGTTTGGGGCATATGCAGTCTTTAATTTGTTAAGCATGAACACTTAGTATAAGCCTAATCCACTGTTCCGTGAGATATTTCACTGAATTTACTTGGCACTGGAGAACTGGAACTACTGACCTGTAGCTGAATTACGAAAGCTTTTATATTTTTTTTTTTTAAGTACTCTGTTTTGAAAAGTCTAACTTTTGAACTCTAAAAGCTTCTTTATCCTGTGCTTTCTCCTGTTTGAAGATTACTGACAACAATAGTAGCTGATTTTCCTCTGACAACAGTAGACTTCATGCCTGATGGTACTACTTTGGCTGTAGGATGTTCCCGGGGAAAAATCTGCCAGTATGACTTAAGACAATTGACATCACCAGTGAAAACAGTTATTGCTCACAAAGGCTGTGTGAAATGCATACGTATTCAGTTCAGTAGCACTTTTTCCAAGGTAAAAAAACTTTCCTTTTTATTGCTCAATATGCAGATTAGTGAAAGCAAAGCATAAGTTTAAGTTCTAAAAAAATGTTAGCATTCAATTTTTAAGCATTATAGATGCCAACAAAAGTGGTTCATACCAACACAGAAGTTATAAACTGCTCAGTCTTAAGTGCCATTTTAGGGGGTTTTAATGTGGAATTCCCCACTCCCGATGTAGAAATGAGTGAAACTTTAGTCTTATATTTCCTGGTGTGAATATGCTGCCATTGCAGATGAGTTTGTGGCACCTTAGATTCATTTGTAGGCAGTAGAAGAAAGATCTGTAATGGCCTTTCCATTTAAGGGGAAGAGACATAGCTGCCCTTCTTGAGGTATTTTGCATGGTCTTATATATGGTCTCTTGCAGGCACATATAAACAGTGAAGTTGATTAAATAATAGAGAAGGCTTAAGAGGTTCTTCCAAGACTTAATTGGGCTCTACTCTCTCCAGAAACCCCACACGTCCATTCAGTGGAGATGGAGAGAACCTTTGAAGCAGATTCTTTACCACTCTGAGACTTTCCTCTTCTTCCTGCACACTTGCTGCTAGTGGCTTACAATTTGGAGTCCCTAATAATGAAATCTCTTATTTTTCCTATGCCTAAGCCTAGGATCAAAATTGGCTCGTGCCAGGTCACTCCATTGTTACCTTAAGTTCTGTTGCTATTCTTTTGCAGGTCCACACAGTACTCATATCATAATACAGATGTCTTCCATGTTCTTTGAAGTTACGTTAAGATACTTCTTTTTTTTTTTATATATTTGTAAAAGCATATCTCCTAGGCAACCTTTGCAACTTGATCTGAATTTTTTTTAGTATTTTGAAACAGAAGGAATATTGGTTTATATTTTTACTTTTAGCTGAAGGAATAACAACTTCTCTTAATTTGTTCTGTTTTTTTCTTCAGTCTAACCTTACAGGTTCTTCAAATAAACCTGTATCCAAAAGAGTAGAAGTCAAAGCTGGTAGTAATCTTGGAGGAATTCAAAGTATTGGCATCAAAAACATTGCCTCTCAAGCATCAGCAACAGTTTCATCTAGTTTGGCATCGCCAAATGAGAATAAGGGAGGAGAGGTTCTTCAGGAGAAAACAGGTAGTGTCTTCTTCCTACTCTTATAATCATATTTGGCATAACGTAGAAGATGGAAGGACTATTTCATGCCTTGACTATTACAGTATAAAAATTTCACTGAGGGAAGGGCATTTGTTTGAAAGAACTGTGTGTATGTGCATGCACATCTGCACCTTCTTTTCCCTCCCCTACTGCATTAGACATACTATGAGACCGTGGGAAGTGAATTAGGTACTACTACAAGCTTCAGACACATGAAGTCTAAAATTCTGGACTTGAAGCAAATGTATGTATTTATACTTTAAAGGAGAAAACTCCATGGTGATATTGTGGGGCTGTCTCTTGCATTCTAACTTGTAGATTATCCTTATGTACATAATTTATTTTCTGACACAATGTCTGTGTGGAATGTAGAGTTAATGGTTTGTAATCCTGTTAATAAACAGGAGTAACAGACCTCATCTAAAAAAAACAACCAACCAAAATACAGGAAAAAAAACCGTAGTCCAAAAACCCAAGTGAGAACTGAGCTGTATTTTTGTATGAGGCATGATTCCAATATCACATGGTAGGAAAGATGTTAAATATAGTTGCAAGTATGATTAGTTGTATAACTGTACTTGCTATTTATGCTTCTGAAATTACTAAGTTTTTTTTAAGAATTCTGAGCATTATTCTAAAATTTTGCCACTGTGTGAAATGTACTCTTAAAATTTTATTTAATTCAAGAGTTCTGAAAATATGGTCAAATCAGTAGCACTGTTAGTTTGATTCTTGAAAAAGTCCTCAATCCATTTTAATGCAACAGCACTTTTTCCCTCCCTTTTTAAATAAGGAGAAATACATTTAGCAACAGTAATTAGGCAATAAGCCACTGCAGTCCATAGGGACATGTATTAATGACCTCCCTTGGGTATGCAGTGAAGTACGAAGTAGAATGCTTCCTATGTATGCAAGAATTGTTGCTAATCAACATTACTGAATGGTGTGGAAAATTTTATTTCTGTTAAAATATATGATTTGTTATCTTTCTTTGAAGATGTAATGGCTGTCACCCCTTAAATAGGACCAGGCACAACAAACAAATATTTCAAGAAAATAAAGGCTTACCAAGTAAAACAAGTATTTTTCATTAAACTGAATGTTCACTTTAGAATTAAAGACCTCTGTATACTGCAGAAGATACGGTGTTTAAACTTAAAAATGGGAATGGATGAGAGACCACAAACTGCATTTGTTCTGTGGAAACTTTTCTAAACCCCGATTATGGGGTTTAACTTTAGAAAGATAAGGGGCATTCAGTAAAGTGATCTGATACAATATTTAAAACAAGAAACCATCTGTTCATACAGCTTATAAATGGACTGGGGCTTTTTGTCACAGGTATTTTAAAGTACGGAAGTATAAATGAAGTCAGAATGTGCTGAGAAGTTTGGGTGTACTTTGAGCTGGCTTCCCATAAACTTCTATTTAACAGCCGTCCTCTGGTTTAGGTACTTACTACATTTAGATTACTAGGAATGGGTAAAAATATGCAAAAGACGTTTTGCCCTATCTTCTATTATGCTTTTTCCATGTAGATCCTCTGTAGATTCTGGCACAGGTTGATACTGCACTTCTAGTTTGACTCAGTATGCCAAGTATTTACTTAACTAGCAAATGTAATCTTATGTATGTGTCACAACTGACGCATCTGAAGGAGTGGGAAACATGCCATATTAATATATTTAAAAGTGAAATCCGAAACCTGATTCAAGTCCCAGTTTATGTAAATACTTTGACGTGATTAATTGTAGTCATCCAGTCACATTTGGATCACTTGAACAAGTAATCCCACATAGAGAAGTAGTTACAGGTTTTATGAACACTGGTTTGTTGTTGTTTGTTTTTTTTTTTTTTTTAGATAAGTAGGTACAAAGTAAAGCTTTTGTATGTACAGGTGATTTATTTATAGGATATTTATTTATGGATTGCACAGCACTAATGCTCTTTGCCTAGATCTTAACTTATACAAGCAAAATGTAGGCACTTTCAGAGTTAGGAGTTCAGAGAGGGCAGAATAGTGGCTTGCTTACAGTGCTGATCTGGTTTTCAAACATACTAAATTGTGAAAGCTATTCAGGTGGTTATTTTAGCAGTTCAATTCACTTCTCCATGTATTCCTCATCTAAAAACTGTAGTTTGAATAATTACTGGGGGTTTTTTGGACTTAAGATATGCTGGTGTTCTTCAGACAACTGTCCCTGCTACCATGCATACAGAAGCTAACTTTTTCCCTGGGTTGGGTCAGGGATGGGGCTTGAGGGTGGGGTGGGGAAAGGTCTAGGAAGAAGTTTCTTTTGTCTGCAACTGTAACCCCACTCTGATTTCCTAATATTAGAAATAAGCAGAGAATTTCCTAACATCAGGTAAGCTTTAAAATAGATGTTTCATAGAATTTCCCTTAGAATGCTTAATGGCTCCAGTGAAGCAGGTTTCTCTTGTTGCAGAATAAATTTAAATTTTGATCATCTGAATGTGATCACCTTCTTAGCGGAAGGTGCATTCACTAGTTTTCGTTTCACCTGATACACAGTAAATTTGCTGCATACGTCGCTGCATCCATCATGTAGATTTATCTGAAAGTGAGTCCATTCTCCAGTTTGACACCTCTCCTTTTTAAAAATAGGAAAGGAATCCAAATGTATCTTATTTTTGTTAAAAAGTATCTTAGCTTTTAGTTATCTTCACCTATGATGACAGCCCAAATGAGGAAGTTAAAGTCGACCCTCTAACTGGAATCTGTAGGAGGTTCTAAAGTGCTTGCTGGACTTACCAGGCATCATGCTTGCTGTGAGATTGTTTAGGGATGATGTATGTTATTTTTGGAAAACATCAGTTACTAACTGAATGTTATTGTCGTTTTAAGGCTTTCCCCATAGTTGCAGCTTGGATGTGATTCCATCAAAAGAAACAGATCATGGGAAAAGTGCCGATTTAAATAATTTTGATGATTTGGGTCGAAATAGTTTAGGAGATGTGTTTTCTCCAGTCAGAGATGGTAAGTTGCTAATACTGAAATTCGTAAAGCATCATTCACTTGCATATAGCATGACATTTTGTGTGTTACCACCCGCTGTACCTACTTAGTATTTTAATTTCTTCGATTATGAACTCGATGCAATGATACGAATATTGATGTAGGTTTCATTTAATAAACACTGAATTTGTCTATGTTCTGGTACTTTGTAGATATTATTGCAAGTAAAGCGAATGAAGATCCTCAAGGAAAAGGAGATGGTAAACATACTTTCAGTATATTTTTCTTTGTCAGTGGAGGCCTATGCTAGTTCTTACATGCTAATTTTGTTGTACCATTGAAAATAAACCAATCACGAAAGCAGACACTGAAACAAATGAACTTTTCTGGAAACTGTGGAACACATTGAGGTGCTAAGACACAACATGGTAACAGGAAATCCAAGAGTATGGTCCTAAAGTGATTTTGTTTTTCTGTTATGCAGTTTATAGTGATATATGGAGGCTTTTCATGCTTTATTATTTTCATAAGGACAGTGACAGTGTAAGTTGGATTTAGTTTTTGTGGGGTGCATTTTTGGGTGATTTTTTTATTTATTTGTTTTGTGTAGGTGTGCAGGCATTTTATTTGTGGGTTTGATTTGGTGTGTGTGTTTGGTTTTTTTGACCTGTATGTTTCACCTTTCCCTTTTCCTTTTTAGGTCTGGATTTTCAGTCCTACCTTTTGGGTTTGGATTTTCTCCCACAGCTCACCTCTGCCTTACCAGTAAAAAGAAACCCAGTGGGCAGTAGTGCACAAGGAATACGGTCTAGCCCATTACATGTGCTCATGGGATCTCCAGTTAAAGTAGAAGAAGAACATCCAGAGACTGACACTAAGAAAATAAATCTTGGAAAGCAAGAATCTAAAGAAGCCTTGAAGCAGGTATACTATACTAATTCTTGTTATGAGTGGTCTTTTCAGAATCTTGACAGAATACTACTAGTTGAAGGAAAAATCCTTAATGGCATCCCAGCTAATCTTATTTTGCAACTATGTTCACACTATTAACACAAATCTGTAAAATGTTGTTCAGTTTAAGTGCTCAGCAATGCAAGATAAATGTATGTTTCTCTTTAAGTAAGCTCAGGTTACAAAAGTTCACACAAAACAAAACTGCGCTAGCCTGAGGAATATTTTGATTTTTCTAGAAAATCAAGAATGATCACTAGTTGGTTGCACCAGTATGATTGTTTGTTGTTTATTAGGTCAGTTCCACCCTCTCTTCTTCCCCTAGTCTCCATCTGCCTCTTCTTCCTTCTTGAGCTACGATATGCTTCTGCTGAGACCCTGGCTCCTTTTGTATTGCTTCTGAGAAGTCTGAGTTTGCTTGCAATGATGTTTATAACTTCGCCACAAAATGTTTGATGCGAAAATTAAGAGGCCCTGCCTTTTGCACTCCTTTCTGTGTGTGCACACTTGTGGCAATTTTGAATATTTTGGCAATCAATTTTTAAGATGTCTTGCTAGAAAATGAAAAGCATATGTTTGTGATTAGATTCCAAAAACCAAAAATGTTTGAAAGTGCATTCCTGAAAATGTAGTCTTCAAGTGCAATTAGATAATTGTAATAAGTAGAGTTCATCTTTTTTTTTTAAATTATTATTTTTATTGTCAGCTCTCAAAATCAAGCTCATCAAGCACAGAATCTGTAACTTTGAGTCCTCCACCATCATCCACTGCTGCAAAGGCTGCTGATACAAATGAGAGACCAGTGAAGAATATTCAGGCCCATCCTGCATATGATCTACCAGTAAATGGTACTACCTCAATAAGTAAGTTGATCATTTTGGCCCAGTTTTGGTGTGGCTGATTGCGAACTGATGTGAAACCTGATAAAATGGCCTTAGCATTAAAACAGAACATCCAATCTTGATTCTTCTGTAAATCCAGTTAGCCCTCGTAGAACATCTCTAGTTGCCTCTGAAAAGACTCATTCTAAATCTAATTTTTTTTTTTTTACTAGGTAATATTTGAGGTAAAATATTGACAAGCCTCAAGACAAATTAAAAAAACCCTCTTGTACCCCATTCTGCTGATATTTGTTTATTTATTATTTGATTTATTTATTTATTTATTTGATTTTTAATTGTAAAGGTCCAAAGATAACATCACCTGTCACTGCTGGAGTTGCCAGTTCATTGTCAGAAAAAATAGTAGAAACCATTGGGAGTAGCAGACCAAATGCACCTCTGACATCAATCCAAATAAACTTCATTCAGAATATGATACAAGAAACAATGGATGACTTCAGGTACTGGTATTCATTTTTGTTTCCAATGATGTGTTTTCTTAGTAAGATGTTTTAGCATCCGCTTTAACATATTTTCTACTTGCATTAGAAAATGACACCGTTAATAGCCCTAATCTTGGAAATCTAGGTATGAAACTATTTATTTTTAATAGCTCTGATGACTAATTAGACTGATGTCTCTGAGGGTTGTTAACGTATGGCTTTGCTAACATGTTTTCAGAGTGAGTGTTTGAGTACTTCTCGGATGGTAAATTTATCTGCGTAATGAGGTCCTTACTGCTTTCATGAAGCCTTGTGCTGATTTCTCTCCCTCTCTGCTCATCTCTTGTCCCAGCAAGATAAATTTCTCTTAAAGCTGACATGGTGGAGAGTTTGATCTAGACAGTTGACTTGTATTGGTTTTGATTGTTGTTAGCTTGGCATGTATAAGGTAAAATACTGTGTGTATTTCCACTAGTGAAGCTTGACATTAAAATAACGTCTGTGCTGTAAGTGATGGTTGGTGCCAGATTACTTTGTGTTTGTGGACACCTAACTAACAGGCCACTTGTCGTGAAAGAAGTCAGTCAGTCAAATTAGCATGGATTTAGAGTGGAGTTTGAAGAAGATGGAGCAGTTGAGAGAGTTGTATCTAGGGGATCACTTCCCAACCCATGTTTAAGATGAAGTAGGTTGACTGAGATGGTGGAGGCGAAAAGGATTGCCGGGCAGGAGAAGTATCGCTGTCTTGATGACAAAAAGCAATGCAAAACTAGCTTAGTAGGTCCGTGTGCTACGGCTGTTCTGTATCTGCCAACAGAAGAATACATTGAATGTTATTAAATGTCTTTAAGAATACAGTACAGTAAAACTCCCCCGGGATTTTTTGGTGATAATCACACATCTGATTAAAAACTGTAACTTTCACATGACTTAAAATGCAGTCTATGGATTGCAGATGTTTTTTCTTTAAAGTCTGTGTTCAGGCATCCCCGTGTTGGAAGGTATCTTTGTCAGTCTTGTACTTCCAGTATCTGAGATCTGGAGCCTCAGAGATTGTGTTTCTTTTCTGACCTGCACTTCCTGGAGTGCCTGGAAGGCTCTGCTGGCCCTTTTCCCAGTTGTAAGTTGTAGATACATTCAAACTGAATGTAAAAGATTGTTTATACTGAGGTCAGTAAGAGGGAAGGGAGCCACTGCAAGCTTCTCATTGATACAAACACCTTTCACCCTCTGGAATCTGAGGAAAGGATTTTTATCGCTCTTGCCTGAAATCCATTCCTCTTCAAGTAATGGGGAAAAAACAAGGACCTTAGAAAGGGACTAGGAGGAATATATAACTCATTTCGTTCTGAAAAGCTGCTTGTTTCTTGAACTTCCTGCCTTTGGGAGATAACCTACATCTTTGGGTTTCTAAGCTGCCAGCTGGCATCTGTGCTCGATACACTGGAAGAAGACTGTTTGCCTCCGATAGCAGTTCTGAAGCACAATAACCTGTGGAAACAGAAAGTGAAGAATAGATTCCCTTTGGGTTTGCTATATGTTTTAGGAAAGGACAATGAAATAAGATCTGCTTAAGAAATGCCTTGCTTTCTCAGGCCAGCGGTACCCACAGCACAGTATTCGGTCTCAGACGATTTCACTGTGATGTGCTGTTCAGGAAGAGCATATGGCTTGTTCTTCCTCAGCGTCTGGAACTGTTGTATTGGTGTAGTGTTCAAAGGGTATTTCCAAGCTTGCTTTTTGTAGTGTGGAATAGTTGTCCATGAATTGACAGGAATTTGCCAATTCATGGACAACACCGACACTACTTCTTATGTAGATTAACCTGGGGCATTCTGTGGGCTTGAGGATAACTATCATTTATCATAGTTGATGTTTTGGGCCCTCGTACAAAAGAGTGCTAAAAGTTATGTACTGAAAAGCTCTATCTGCAGCTGCAGATAAATATCTTTCTCTACGATACTTGTGATCGAGGGATTGAACATCAGCTTTGAATGGTAAAAATGAGCAAAGTTTACAGCTTGCAAGCGAAAAAAAAAATCTCGATATTGCCACGTATATTTTCATATTTCTAAACAGAAATGATCCTTTTTGTACACTGGAAAAAATGGGACTTATGAAAGTCAATGTCATAACAAAAATATTCCAGAAAATAAGCGGTAGAGGAGTACCTTTCATGGCTTAAAGGTTTTTAGACTTACGTTTCACAGTGTCATGAAGGTGAGGAAGTGTGGAGTTCTGGGTGCTGGGGATTGGAGAGAATTACTGCTTCTTAAATAAAACTAAGCATCGTCCTTTTTGAAATTCTTCCCCCAGAGAAGCATGTCACCGAGATATTGTGAACTTGCAAGTGGAGATGATCAAGCAGTTCCATATGCAGTTGGTATGTACAAAGAGCACGGTGGGAAATATATTAAACTGAAAATCAATTTTGCTTATTAAGAGCAAGAAAGGGAGGATTGGATGTGAAGGAGGAGGAAACTATGAATTGGAATCTGTTAAACTCGTTTATGCTTGATAAATAAAGGAAAGATATGCATTGGGTAGGTATCATGAATTCCATATTTCAGGAGTTATGAAAAGACAAAAGGGAAAAAAATTCAACTGTCCTTTGGAAAGGACCAAGAGCTGAGGTAAGGAGGAGACAGATGGAATTCAAATAGAAAGCTTCACTTATAAGTACTGCATGCATACTGAACTGTGCTGTGTTCTTCACCTTTTTATGAATCTTTGTTCTTTTGATCTGCATTAAAAAGACCTTGTCGTGGTACTGAACACTTTAATGGAACCTGCATTAGTAGATTCGCATCCTGAAGAAGTGCAAATTATCCTTTGATAAAATATTCACTAATGTATTAATGATCAAAATACTGTATGTCAGCATAAAAAAAAATTCTTACTTTTCTTATCAAAAGTTTTTAAAAACAATATTATCTAGGTTATTTAATTTTCAAAAGGGATATGAAAATGGATAGTCTAAAACTGGAATAATTAACTTTATAGCTGCTGATTAGGGCTTTTTTCTTTTCTCTAGAATGAAATGCACGCTTTACTTGAAAGATATTCTGTAAATGAAAGCTTAGTAGCTGAAATTGAGAGACTACGAGAGGAAAACAAAAGACTGAGGACTCACTTCTGAAACGTTTACACTGCTAATTTTATTAGCATGAACTCACTACAGGTGGTGTGTTGCTTATGACAGATCCTCCATCATCACTGAAGGATTGTATGAAGACCTGCTATTATTTTGAACATGAATCTTTTCTTCTAAATAAATGGTGTAAGATACTATATGTAATTACAAAATTTGTAACAGATAAACACTGTATAAAGAACATTTGCTAACCACCTTGAAATACATCCTTCTAACAGAAAAACTAAAAGGATAAGTACGTTATCAGAGTTTTAGCAATATGTGAAGTGCCTTTTTATAAACAAAATCAAACCAGGATGGATGCCTTTTCTGTAAGAACTTTTTGATATACCTACTTTTCTATCTGCTTCTTTATTTAATGCTGTCAGAAACAATCACTGTAGCTTGCCTTTCAGATACTTTCCTTGGAGAAAAAGGGGAGAGAAAGCTCATCTTCTGCATGACGTGGAGCCTTTTTTATAAGGAGCTGGAAAGTACAGTATTCAGTTAACTTTATTCAACTGGCAACTCTTCTATCCTCAGTAAAACTAGAGCTTGAAAATATTCCTATATTCAGTGCCATGATCTTTCTTACTATATTCATAAGTCTGAAATTTGTGCTTGTCTGCTGTGAACTTTGATGTTGCAAACGTTACTTCAACTGCACAATGAGATTTTTGTTACAACTTTAGCTATGAAACTAGAATTCTTTTTATTTACATGTATTTGAATATTGCCATAGCTCGTCCAATTTGAATGCAACTTTAGACTTCAAAATGTAAGTAAGTATACTCAGCCATTAGTAATATAGCATTGTGTAAATGCGGTCTTTCAGTCTTCGACTCAAACATCTTTTGCCGACCCCCTTCCTTTTTATTCATAGTGGACAACATATATTGAGCAGTTGTGTTGTAGTTTTGAATCTTGTTGGTTTAGCATTATTGTAGCCTTTCTGAGATAGCTGCATACCAAATCTAACTAGTATCTTAATTGTATGATTAACATAACACACATTAAAGAGAAATCATTACTTCAGTAGCATAATGGTATCATACTTGTGTGTAAACATTTCTGACATGAAGCTTAGTATGAAGCCCTGACTCTGCTAAAGTTCATGGGAGGTTTGGCTTGGCCTTTATTTGTGCCAAGAGATTAAATAAAATTAAAACTTCAATTTAAATTAATTTAAAAATTAAATTTTTAAATTAAATTTAAAGTTTCCCTGAAAGACTTCTTCTACAAGTGCTTGTTGCTGTTTAAATTGTCCTCAAGACTTCTTAATTTTCCCATAATATTTTGTCGTTTCTTTTCACACAGTCATTAAAATTCAAACAAGGAAATTCTGAGAACATGGTGAGTTAATTAGTTACATCATCTAGTGTTTAAATCCATGATGGCACTCTTCTGCTAAATAAGAAAGCCATAATATATAATGTAACTTATTTTTATATGTTGTAAAACTAAAAAAAAACACCCAACCCCTAGCTATACCTCCTCCCTATCTGGAACTTTTTTTTAAAAAAGAGACTGTTCCTTTTTTTTCATGTCAGCTAATGACATATACAATCTTGTAGCAAAATGAGGGTGTTCAAGTAGTTTTTAATATTAGGGACAGGACTTTAAATGTCTGCAGTTCTACTGCTTTTATAAGCTTTTAAAAGTGTTTCTATATCACATAACTTCGTAGTAAAAGGAAGCAAACTAAGTTAATTTTTATTTTAGTAACTTAACACACAATGTAGCGAACTTTTTTAGAAGTTCATAGGATGTGTAAGCTTGACACATTGACCACACAGTTCGTGAAGACAATAGTAGTTGAAGGTAGCAAAAATATCTTACAGTTCTTCTATATGCTTTGCAGTGTTAATGAAGTAGCCTTGCATATTTGCATCGCTTGTTCCCCAAGTGCTCTTGCTAGTATACCCAGACGACAGCAGGGAATTAGACAAGTATCTTGGGTATTTGGCTTGTATATAATTTGTTTTCTTGACTCAGAACTGTAGAATGTTTTTCTTCATTCCCAAATGGAGGTGATTATAGCAAGAGTCATTAAAAGGAGACATTTTGGCCTTTTTCTTTAAGAGTGTTAGGGCTTTTTTCCATATCTCAGGATTACTGTAGTGCAAGTGGCTACACATGCTGTGTGGAGACCCAATGTGCCTACCACTGTAGGGACGTATTTTGCCTTGTACACAAATCTGATTTGTATGTTAAAATAAAGCTTGTTTTAACCTTTTGGGAAAAAAAATGCTGTGGTGACCTACTTTATAAAGGGAATAATCTATATTGTAATTGTTCTACCTCAGCAGACAAGAGCCTGAGCCAAAGAATATGTAGAGATCTACCTAAAATTCTGCAGTAATCTCTCTTCTGCCTCTGTGGCTTCATGTAGACCATCAAATCCTTTTAACAGACATGTTCACTTTACCTCATGCTTTTAGAGTAAAGAACAGATGTACAGTTCCCCCTTCCAAGTTGGAAACTGTTACAGTCATGACAGAGAGATCATGTTCACAGCTAAAAGTAATGTTCAAGCAGATGTTTTGGGTGGGGGGGAACAATCTTGTCACCTAAGCTCCTGGTGAGCCGGAGATCCTGCATCTTCCTAATACTTAACTTACGGATTCTTTTTTTAATTCCCTTCTCTCTCATGCACATATCAGACTTTCTGTGATGGGAAGTTTATTTGCAGTTTCAAGGTATGTAGGCTTTGAAAACTGATTTTGATTAATTGATTTATTCTCATAAAAATGCAAAATGCCAGCGTTTCCTTACTTCCTGGCAACAGCCTGCCAGTGCCTGATACACACGCTACGCTGTTCATGAACACCACAACAATGATGAATTTGGAAGTTGCTCGCTGCCCCTTCTATACAAGGAACAGGATATATAAAAAGGAAGAAAATGCTTTACAGACTGCATCGCCAAACTGTAGAGTTCCTTGCTAGCAGATATCCTGGATATTAAAACTGAAGATGAAAAATGGTCGCAGATTATTTGGATATAAAGATAAGCATCCAGCAGGATCAGATCTGTTAAGACTGACAGGTGACGTTCTGTATGCTTGCTCACCAGTGTACTTGTGCCTGTGTGATCGCTACTGGTGCGTGTCAAGAGCTGCACCTTCTGGTCTGGCTCAGTACGGCCATTTTCACATTGCCTCTTGCAATGCATCTGGGGGATGATGATTAACAAATTCTCCAAGAACAAACTACGGAAAGGTTCTCATACTCTTCCATAAGCATCCTGTGCCAGGCACTGGCAAAGATAAGATACGAGGCTAGAGGGACAAGAACAAAAAATTCTGAAGTGTTTTCAAGATAAACCGTGAAATTAGCTGTGAGCCTGGATGTCTTTCTGTAGGCAAGGAAGTACAGACGGTACCTGTGTTCTGACGCTTCACATTTTCGTACTTTTCTCTGGCACAGCTATAGTACAAGGAAACATACCAGTGGAATTGTACTCAGTGAAGATTTCCAAAGTCATTGTAAACACATCCTTTTTAGTTCATTTTGGCACTCGAAACAGTGATATATTTGTGGGACTAAGCCATGAGAAACAATCATTCAGGTGTGGACAATGATCTGTCATACCTACTATTGTGTCTGCATTGCTTGCCAATAACACTTTCTGCTAAATAGTTACTTTTACTGAAGTTAAGGGCTCATATGAGATGTTTTCATTTCTTGCTGTGGAAAGCTAGCCTATGGTCAGAATGCATACCTAATGTTTTCAAAATAAACTGCCAGAAGCTTTTTGGGGCAGCGCATATAATAAACTGTGGATTTTCAAGAGTGTCTGTATGAGATGGGAGGGTGATGACACAAGAAAAATTATTCCTGGTCCAGAAGGCACCTCAGATTTGACAGCAAGCTTAGAAACCTCCACTAAATCTGCAGAAACTTCCAGGTTATTCTCTCTTCACCTGGATTCACAAAACTGCTGACTAAAGGAAAGGGAAGAGAAGCGTGGACTGCTGATACTTATTCCCCAGCCTCATTGGTACTTAAAATACTCAGACCTAAACTCAAGTAGAAAGTGTCATTCCTTCATCTGGAAAAACTGTATCAGGACTGGAGTTGTTTGGTGGAGCAACAACTCCCCCTTTATTTTTGGACTGTGCCCATCTTGAAGCTGTTCTGGTCTCCAAATGCTGCTGCAGCATAAACAGTAATGCCCACAGTGTTTTGGGGCTCCACCATGTCAGAATTTTTTAAGCAGCTGGCTTGGGGCTCTAAAATCGGCTGATTGGTGTCCTAAGCCATCCACTCTCCGTCACGTACTAGCACTTCTCACACAGAAACAACTTCCCAGCTTTGTATCACCTACTGTCCCCCGTAGTCACTGGCCTAGCTGTAGACACGACTGCCTTTGGAGGGAGTTTAAAATGGTCATTGTACCTCGGAGGATCACGTGAAATCTGGTCTGGCTGTAGAAACTTCTGTTGTTCTTATTAGCAGAATATTGTTCTCCTTTAGTTCTAACAGGTGCGAGTTGCAGCGCAAATGGTCGTGCTTTGGGCTCTACATGTCTCTGGAATTCATCATTCGAGCTAAAAATACCAAGGCTCATGTAATTGCAAGTTATTATGGTTCCCATCCAATTTCTTACACTACAAAGTTCTGTCTCTATATGGAAATTACACAGAGACAATGCTTTTTCAGCCTATTATTTTGCAAGAATGATAATTCTGATTTATTCTTTTCATCCCTACTTGTCCTCTGAGTAATGGAGAAGGAAAGAAATTACACAGAGAAAAGGACACATGAGAAAAGAACACAATTTCCTATACAGGTTATTTACGTATGAGTGCCTTTACAGGTTATAAAAACACATATTAACTAATGTAGGGCAGAAGTGTTTCAGAATTCATTTTTAAAAATTAGTGCTATAAATAAATACTAGTGCTCAGTTGCGTTACTATAGCGCTACTTAGCAGAGTGGCTGAATACCCAGAGGTGTCCAGCTGGAGATATTTTTTATAATTATCAAGTCGCAGAGGGTGAGCTGTGTTTTCTGAACAGCGAGTTCTTCATATTTCTGTAAGGTCTCAGACTGGCCAATCAAATATTAGGGCAAGCAAACCCAATTAATCATTTTTTGAAAGTTTTGGGCTTAGTAGATGGAATTGCCCCCCTAATTTCATAGCTTCTAAACTCAAGCAGTTCTGGGTTTATGCTGCTCTAGTTTTCCTCACTGAACTTCCATAGCAGTCAAAATGCTGATGCAATTTGTTATCCAAGTCTACCTGAATAAATAAAATGGTGCAAGATCTATCTGATGCTTTAATAGTCAGAGAGCTTTTGTCTGCTACTTACAATCATCCACTCAAGTTTTAAATTTCCATTACGCAAGTGTCTGCAGATTTGTCCTATAGTTATTTTATTACTGAAGTCTATCCTCTCGACACGAAAAGTCAGCAAGCCTTAAAAATGAAGGCAAATTTAAATTAAACAGACCCTGCAACCTCAAGCCACAATACTCAAAATTCTTCCCGTGCCACGTTGGCCTTAAAGGAATCACGCGTGGTGCCGGAGCTCACGCTCCCAATCTTCCCCACAGTGTGGGGAAGGAATCTCACTGTGCTGCATCCAAACTATTTGTCCCCCGAGTCTGATGTCTTATCAGCTCCTCAGGCTGCAGGAAAGCTGCTGCCTCCCTGCCTCTCGGCAGCGGCAGAAGCAATTACAAGTCTCCTTCCCCTCAGAGGCATTTGGCCCCGCTCCCGGACCCCTTCTCCGGGGTGCTGCACAGCAAGGTCTCCCCCTGCCAGCACCCACACCCCACCCTGCTGCAGGGCTTCCTCCCACCCAGATGTGCGCCACCAGATGTAGGTCACATCATTCTGGAGACTCACTTCGCCTGGCGTGCCTGGGCGGGGCTCACCAACACCTACATAAATGCCATCGCTTGTTTCCATAGTAACTCTGATGCTTCGGAGAGGAAAAGACAAAAAAGTTGGGAACAACGGGAGAGGATGCAGGGAGGTAACAGCACTTCAGTGACACGTGTTTGAGTTGTCCTGTGCTATTCTGAAGTGACAGAAAACCCAACTGTGACGGACAAGTGTTCTCCAACGATGATATTACGATTTCTGTAATTGCCCATCCCGTGATTTTGCTACTTATTTTGTTTAGTTTTGGGGTATTTTAATGGTTACTTTCTACACTGGCTATTAGGTGAACACCACATGGCATTGGTGTGACTGCTGGCTATCTCCACCTGTAAGTGCACTATAGAGGTCAGTGGTACCAATGCTTTGAAAGCTACGCCATGCTTTGTAGAAATACAGGAATTTAAGTATAAAACCCACGTGGGAGTACCACAGGGACTGAACTAGATAAGCATTGTTCTACGTTTTTAAAAACCTTTACCTTTGTAAAGTTGAAATTACTTAAATTTCATGTAGTTAATTGAAAGTATTGATGCTGACCTCTCACGTGTTTAACGCCAAGTCATGTAGCGCGTGCATTTATTTCACTGTTTAAAGCAGCTGACTTGTGTTTCTGCCTTATTTAAGTGGCAGTCGTGTGGCAAACTTCATAGGAATAGCTACCTCATACTGAGCGAGGGAAGTGGTAGCTTGTCAGTATTCAATCCCAACAATGACCAAGGCTTTTTTACTTGCAGAAATGACAAAAGTCTCTTCACCACCTAATAATCATCTTTGTCAAGAGGTCTCACTCAGTGCAAGGCAAAGAAACTGAAATATTTCACACCTAGTCCTTAGATTTCACCAATAGTTTGCTCTGCTTGTGACTTTTGCCTGTTTCCATCGGTTTAGTCTTGGCACACGTAGCACCAGAGTTATTAGGAAGAGTATTGAACAGGACCATGGAGGTTTGTCTTTCTGAGAGATTCAGCGTCGATTACGATGCTGTCAATCAGTTTAGCAGCTTCCTTTCTGGATGGGGAGTATGACTACAGGGGAGAGACCACCTTTCAGATTACTGTGTTGTGTGTATCTTGCCCTTCTTTCCCAGGAATCGATGCTGGGCTCGAGAAACCTGACTGTACTTGTTGATCGTAGATAGCATCCTTAGGA
Organism: Nipponia nippon; assembly: GCF_047370975.1. Taxonomy (NCBI): domain Eukaryota; kingdom Metazoa; phylum Chordata; class Aves; order Pelecaniformes; family Threskiornithidae; genus Nipponia; species Nipponia nippon. The sequence continues at coordinate 52,093,669 of NW_028262347.1, forward strand.
AGGAGGGAGAAGGAGAGACAGACCTCATGATGACTGAGCAATTAACCTGGTTCACCTGCTAATCTGCTTTGAAGATGGGGACCTTGAAGCTGATCTGCAATTGAAGAGAAAACCCTGACTACCGCTGCAACAGCTCTTCTCAACTGATATGCTTAAAAAATTTATACCTCTAGTGTCTCCCTTACACAGCAGATCAGCTGTTTCATATTTTTCTACACTGAAGCTTCTTTTCTGGCCTTCGCTTTTCCTTGTAAATTGCTAGGTATAACCTATCCTAGGGACTGCAAGGCTCGGCTAACAAAAGCCGGCTCCAGTTGCAGAGGAAAAGATGGAGACATTTCTTGCCACTGTTGCTGTGTGTTAAGAGCACCTGGGAACGAAAACAACTCTCAGAGGATTTACAGCCCTTGCCACACACTGAGTCACAGCACTGAGGATTCAATAACAGGAGCCCTCCAGGTCCTTGAAATGCTTCTTTCAATGAGCATCCACTCCATCACACCAAGGCTAAGCGTAAACAAACTTTTCTATCCGTACACTTATCTCAGCCACCTATTGGGTTCTCCTGATAACGCCATGGCAGGCTCCAGAGGAGAAAGCAGTACAGTCAGCTGCTCTTGGCACTATTTCAGCATCAGGGGTCAAATTAACGTCCCTGAGGGTGCGATACCTTAAGTGAGTGAACTTCAGAGGGCTTGTCTGGGGGCTTTTAGAAAAAAAATAAACGAAATTAGTACCTGTGGGGTTGCGTGATGAACACAGACATGGAAGAGGCGGAGGGAAGGATGGAGTTAAACGTGCCAGGGAGGGGCGAGCGGGACCTCTGCTCGGCTTGGGGGACAAGAGGCGGCCAGGCTGTGGCGGTGGGGGAGGCAGCAGATCTGGGAATCGGGACTCGGGCGCTGCCACGCCTCGGGTCCAGGCCTCGTTCCAGCGCATCCTCTGCCGCAGCCCACCCGCTGAGGCGGGCGAGGCCTCCTTCCCCCGCCGCGCAGCTCCGCAGGCCGCAGGGGCAGAGCCTCTCCCCTCCCCGGCGAGGCTCCCCGGCGGGGCAGCTGCGAGCCGCTGCCGCCGGTGGGCGCGGAGCGGGGCGGGACGGGGCGCGGCGGCGGCGGGAGAGGCGCGGGGCTGGGGGCGGCGCGGCGGGAGGGGGGGCGGCGGCGGCGGGGGGAGCAGGGTGGGGGGCGGCCTCGCAGCCTCCCCGCCTCGCCGAGCCGCCGTGTGCGGTGCAGGAGCTGAGCCGTACGTGCCTTCCCTTCTGCTTCCTCCCCTCCACTCAAGACGCGTTATCTGTCAGCTACCACTTCATACCGATTACACGCGTAACGCGAAAAGAAGCCCGAGGTCTCCAGCCCCACGCTTCTAGCGCACGACTGTATAATTTCCTACGAGAGCGCTCGGTGGGACGGACCGGCCTCCTGATGCAGAGGCGCTTGTACCGCCGTCTTCCCACGCCCTGCCGCTTTTCGCACCCCGGCCAGGCAGGCAGGAGTGCAAGCAGGAGTGCAGGCAGGAGTGCAGGCAGTACCTCCCGGCCCCCGCAGAGGGCAGGGCCACCCCACGCCTGGGCGCTCCCCCGGCCGCCACCCGCCTCCGCGCTGCCTCGGCGGCGGCTGCCGCCCCGCGGGTGGGCCCGGCGCCCCGCCGCTCCTGCCCGCCTCGCCCGGGGCCCGTGCGGCGATGCCGGCCTGAAAGCTGGCGGCGGCTGCGGGCCAGCGGGCTCCCAGAGCTGCGGCATGTGCGGGAAGGCGACGCGGTGGCTCGGTGCGGCGAGCGGTGGCAGCCGCTGCCGGTAAGTGACCGCCTCAGCCGTAGCCACCGCCAGCCGACATGCCGGGCGGGCAGCTCTTCCCCTTCTGCCATAGGCAAGTTTTGCGTGAGAGGTGAAGTCCTGTTTGAAGAAGCCTCAAATAAATTTACGTTGCAGCACTTCAGGCTGAAGAGATGCAAAGTCATTTAGATTTCATGTTAGAGTTACGTGAAAGCAGTATCACGATAATAAATGCATTTCAAAGAGCTTTAATGATTTTTGTTGTTGTTGGTAATTGGTTTTGGTAATTAATATATGACATATTCACCAGGATGTATGTTATTTTCTAGGGATGGAAGGAAGAAGTGAAAGAAGAAACAGGATGCTACCAGATGATCTCTTTTGCCTTGGCTCATTTCCTTCCACCGTGAAAACAGTAAGCTTCCTCAAGCTAAGAGCAAGGGAGCAAGGAAAAAGTAGTTAAAACTATTTTAGTGAGTATTTTTAACCTCTCTGGTAGAGAACCAGACCTTCTCTAACCCAATATTGTTGTATTTGTACGGCTGTAACAGTAGAGTGAGACTGCACATGACCCTATACTCAAAGGTCCGCGTGATTTTTGACATTGTGGGGTACCCTGCTTCAACTCTTGGCTGCAATGAATGGTTAGGTAGTGGAGCTCAGACGGGTCAAACGGAAAGATTGGTCAGTATTTCTGTTTCAATTCAGGTAGAGCAGGGACTAGAAGTAAAATTCTCCTCGTTCATGAGAAGTACCCTAAGAACGTCTTCTTTGTCATAAGCTTTTGGTAGTTGTCGAATTGACTCTCATTTGCCAGAGAAGTTGTCTGAAGTCTTGAAATAGTCCCAGGATGGGAGAACTATCCCCTGCTTAACGCGAGGTCTGACAGCTGTTGGAGAACAGCCATCCTTGTTCATGCCACATCTGTGCGAGATAGCCAAGAGAAAGTGCTCAACGTGACTCCAGGTTGGCTGGGCTGCATCAGCATGCACGGGAGTGCACACCCCGGTGGAATTAAGGCTCTGGATGGCTCAGTCCTTTCTTTTAAAGGAGTGGAAATGTACAGTCTCATCTTCTCGTTCCCTTTGACGTGGGTTTTGAAGGGATTTGAAGACAGCATTTCTCAACTCCAAAAGGAGAGGTCCTGCTCACAGAATCTGTGTTCTCTCAATGGCCACTGTTGTGTGGCAAATACACACTCACACACACACACTCGCACACTTAATGCTCGTCTTAATGCTGGTTCTCATCCTGTGAATGAGCCCAGTCACCACAAAATCCTATTTAGTGCCTTCCAGAGCGTGGATGGAAACTATAGCATATGGTTGCTCAGTGTTGTCAGGATTTTAGTAGTTCTTTGCATACCTTGCAGCAGCAAGCGGGGGTCCTTCAGGTGTTTATGGGGTCTGGGTGGCAACTTTAGCACTTACCTTTTGGACTTAGATGCTTAAAGGGGCATTTGAGTACCTAACAGTCTTGGAGCTTTAGCATAGATTCATACACTTGTTTTCACTTGTTGGAAATTCAGTCAGGTCAGGCTATTCTTTATGGCTTAAAGGAGTTACCAATGTGATAGGAAAAAAAATATCTACAGCGGTGGTGATAGCCGCAATAAGGCCAGGTGACCTTAAAGGTAATTATACCGGGTGAGAAATTGTGATTGGAATTGTTATTTGTGGCCACAATTTAAGGTATTGATTGGATTCTGAGCTATTTCGACTATCTTGTTTGTATCTTTTAACAATAACAAAATTTCCTATCAGCCTCTGGTCAGTAGGAGAGAAAATAGAAGTGAAGGCAAGAGTGAGTTTTTAAAGCCTCTGTCTCACTAGTTTCCACTCTTTCAGGCTTCAGTGCTTATTAGAGCACAGCAGAGCATGTCCTCAGAGCTGAATCACCTTTTTCTTGTTTTGTAGCCATTTCAACTTGACAAGAGTTTTCTTCTGAGACTGAGTTTATGTGTGAAATGGCTGTAGTGCAGGAAGGGAGAGGAAATTTGTGACAACAGTGGATTTTGTGGTGGTCATTCACACCCTTCGCAGGAGTGAGTTGCATGGCTTTGTGGATGCCATACGGGGAACTGGTTTCTCCTGGGGAGGTCTCTCAGTTTTGATAGCGTGCAACTGTGACGGGAACTGTGGTCATAGGGTGAAAAAAATCTCAGTAGGTGGTATGTGGTCACAAAGATCTTTGTTCTTTTTTTTTTTTTTTTGTCATGAGAGAGACTTTGAACTAAACTTTGTATTCAGTGAAGAGCCAAGAGGAGGGAGCAACATACCTGGGTAACATGTTCAAGAGGATCTTCACAGATGAGCCTTTGGGTTGCTGTCCTATAACAACACTTTGGGTAGGAGAAGATGTTTGGAGATGTTGCGTCCATGGTAGCATCATAGGTGTGGCACAAGGAGAAGTTTGATGGTTGGTGCTTCTAGATGCTGTGGAAGAGTCCAGGATAAATGTTTGTGGGTATATGTCCTCCATCTGTGTGCAGAACAGTTCACTGGTCAGAGATAGCGTGATGCACAGTTTCTAACATGCTCTGGCTGGAGGGGGGCCTTGGACACTGACAACTGAGTTTAGCATTTGAGACTTTTATTTGGCCACCTTCTTAGTGTGGTTGGCTTAAGAAAAAGTGTCCTTGACATTTGGAGCAGGGGATGGATGCTGAATTTGGCTGGCTAGCCTTGCTGGGCCCCCTCTTCAGCTGGTGAAGAGACATCGCTTCTGTGGGAGCAAATAGGAGCGTAAGTCCCTGGGGGAATGTTTCTCTCCATTGGGGGTATGGCTGGAAGCCCAGGTAGATAATTCAAGAGCTCAAAGTTGAGTAGTACGTATACATCCCCCTCTTCATCTGTTTGCAGTCATGTCCTGGCTCTTTTCAGGTTTGCTGCCTGTCCCGAACGTTGCTGTTTAATAGTATGGCTAAAGGCATGAGGACAAGGAAAGAGCAGGGTGCCTGTGAAGTCATGGAGTCATTTTCACATGACTGAAAGACCTTTTTCTCCCTTTTTCTGATTCTTTCCTACAGTCTATGGACTGTTTTTATCTTTCATTTGTTTATTAATGGTGATGGCCGTTGGCATTTAAAACAGAAACAAGAAAACACCCACATTTCATATGACATTAAGCGAAGCAATGATTCAGGGTTCATATATTTTAATAATGTTGGTTAAAGCAGTGTATGTGCGTATTTCTTCATAAGCTGTTGTGAATATTTATTTTTAAAACATTTTTCTTCATCCTAGCTACTTTACAATGGCTTTTATTTATAGTTCATCTATCACTGTGCTGGTGTTGAGCTTCTGCTTTTATTTCTAGAAAATCTAGTGGAGTGCTATTCTATTTACTTGGAGAAAAGCAGTATATTTCTGACTAATAAGCTGAAATAAAGCAATAAAGAGCCAGTGTCACAAATGTTCATAAAAGCAAGGTTTGTCAGTTGGGGAAAGAGGTATTGCTGCTTTAATCCATGTTTCTGAACTGTTAGGGGTAAGTCCTGGCTTAAGCCCTATGGTTTGGATTAATACTCTGTTTCTGATGTTAGCTAGAATCTGGTGCCCCAGGAAGGCATGAGACATGGTGTTGTGAGTAATTACAGAATAACCAGTCCAGAAGGATGGTTTTCCTCAGGTCTGTTGGACAAAGATTTGCTTTTTATATTTTTTAATTTTTTAAAAAAATTATCTTCTACTTTAAACAGTATAATGGGGAATGTTTCACATTCAATGTAAGTGACTTTCTGTTTTTACTCTTAATAGGGGGCTATAGGAACATCGTGTTTTGTGACAATTAATTTGGAGTTCAGTGACTTTTTTTTTTTTCCTTTTCTTAAAGCAAGATCTCAGTTCATGGTAGTTTCATTGTGTGCATTTTCTGTTTAAAACAGAGTAGAGTGGCATCTTCTTTACCTTCTCTGTAGCTTTTCTTAATGTATATTTCTAGTGTGTGCCCCCTTATTTGTTTCCTTTCATTTTGGCCTTTTGTTGCCATGTAATGTGAAAGCAAGCTTAAAATGGTTTCAAGAGACCATTTCTTAATGTGAAGACTCTCCAGGGCTGTCAGAAATAACTAACAATTAATGCAAGTACCGTAAAAATGCTCGTTTGGAGTTGAGTCACACTGATGCTTGTAGCATGAATTTGTAGTACAGGGAAAGCAGGCACCGTGTGCTTGGCGCTATACAGCTTCGAGTTTGAAGAACCATAAGGGAGATCTTAAGTGGGTGAAACCCAGGAGGAGGTACTAAATAAAACAAGACTGGATGCTAATGGGTGTGTGGTATGAGAGAATTAAGCTGAGTAATCTGAGGAGGTGTTGAAGCGGAGGAAAACAAAAACAAAGTCAAATGTATGCTTGAGACCATATGTGAAGGTTGATGGTTATTTGGTTTGATATGTATTGCGAAAGCAAGCAGAGATGAACCTGTGGTTGCAATTGAAAATAAAGCACCTAAAATGTGGCTGAGGCAAGGCGGAATAACAAACCTCTAATTTCCTTAAACTGCATGAGATAAACAACTTGTAAATAAATCTGAAACAACTTAGGATTTTATCCCATTTTAAGGAACAGTAGCTTTTAAAAGTGAAAATTATTACGTTCACTTTATTTCTTGATTGTTTGGCTGAAGACAAATGGCTGGATTTTGCTCTCTGAGATCGTAAAGCTGCATTATGTGAAGAGTTGGTTATCCTGAAATTAGGGGACAGGCATAACCTACTGGTACAAAGCATAAGAGTTTCATAGTCTAGGAATGCGTGTGATAACGCAAATACTCAGGAAGCTGCTTTAACTTCTAGAGAGTGTTTTCAGAGAGAAGTATAGACTTACTGCTACGACAGTGGAAGCCATGAAAACCACCAAGGCTGAGATAGAAAACCTGTGATTAATTTTGTCATCTTAATAGTCATGTGGCGATCCACACAAAATGCTAGAGAATTTTAATTTCAAATGGATTGTTACTTTACTTGCATACTTTCTAAGTAATAAAGCTGAAATTATTTGTAACAGAGCTCAACTGAAGTAGATGGATCTATACCAGCGGAGGATTTGTTCTTCAGGTTTCCTGTTCTGTATTCATTAGAACAATTGGGAAACTCTTATTTCCATAATATAATGCACTGGGTGTTTTGAGAGCTCATTCCCAAACAATGTGCTAAATGGCGCTGAAATAGTGCGGTGCATGTGGTGTCCCCTAGTGATTTGGAGTTATGGATGATCGTATTTATTAGTGGCTTCAGAAATTAAACCTCTCATGCATGTTTTAACTGTGCTTCTGCAAGAACTGAGTGAATAAATGCATCATATTTTGAAACACGGAGTTCAGAGAGATTGTTCTATGTTACAAGATTTCTGGGCAACTTAGACTTGCAATGGAGCTTTCCTTGCAGGCTCTTGTACTCAAGTTTTTGGAGCACTAAGATTGGATTGCAAAGATGCGATAGAAGGTACAATATATATCCTGGTCTAATTTTGCAGTTTAAGAGAAAACAATTAGGAACTTCTAATTGAAAAGCAAAATAGATACTTAGAAAGAGGAGTGCAGCATGTAAACAGATGCCTGAAACTTATGAACTGAGTTGCATTTCACATAGCTTTTCTGCATGTTTGTTGCCAAGATGCTATGCTTTTATATTGACACCGCTTCACGACATCGTTGAATTTTGGAAGAGGAGCTGGAAAGAGTTTGGACTTTTTATAGCTTAGTAAAGGACAGTGAGCATTTCAGCAGCTTGGAATTTAGATTGAAAATTTTAACTAGATGTTCCTGAGAAGCTCATCAGGGACACAAAATTGATTAAGACCTTCCTCCCTCCTCCCCTGCCCCCCCATTCAGGTTTCTGAATCAACTTTATTAGATGAACTACTCTGTTCTTAACTTTTCAGATTTGCTCAGACTGTCTCCAGAGTAAGGAAGATGATACTGCATTGGATTTCATTTGGTTCGCGTCAGTGATTTCACGACTGCGAGAACGGGGAATGTGTTTTGTTTTCAAATTAAAGGTTACGTTTTGGTGAGGTCCCACACTCAAGGAGCGATTTCTCCAGCACTTTCTACAGTGAGCGAAAGCCTAATGCATGGTTGTGTGCCAAGATCGATGGTTGCGTTCCTGCTGCTGAAACTCTCCTGCCTTCGGACTCACGTCATCTCTGGGCTGACTCTAACATGAGAGACATTGAAGGTATAAAACTGGTGGTAATTAGGTGTTTTACTGATGAATATTGATTCAATTATATAATTTAACTATAATATCTGCAAATGGAAGTGAAGTGCAGAGTGAAAGAGGCATTGTAGGCCCTTATCTGTGAAACATGAATTAATTTGAACGATGTAGAGAACATTGGAGACTTCGGCAGTATTTTTGTGAGTGCTATACGTGCCTCATTTTAATTGCTTGATGCCATTCTGCCAAGCTGCATGAAATTAAATAAAAGGAAACTTACAATGGAACAAACAGGAAATGAAATAGTAAGTGGAGTAAGATGCCTCTGGAGAGAATGGCGAGGGATTTGCAGTAATATTTGAGAAGTTATTAGATGTGAGAGTCCCACCTGTGTGCTCCAGCAGCCTTGTTTTTCTCACACCCGTATAAAACTGCATCATGGAGAGGAGCGAAGGTGGGAAAGGCTGTAGGCATGAGAAGCAGGGACTGGAAGCAGAGGCTTTCAGAGTGGGATACAGAACGAGTGTTGTGTTATACCTCTTCCTTCTCTCTTTCTGTATCCTTCACTGTGGCGAATTTGGATTGGATGGGACATAACCACAACAAATAAAGAAACAATAATTTGTGAATATCTGAGTCAACAAAGCCTGGTTTCCTATAGTACTGATCCCTCTTGAGCTATCTACTGAAGTTGATATCCATCATCCCCCACTCCCCAGTTGCCCTTATACTTCACTACCTCTCATTTTCCTCCAGTTCCCCACCATTACTTGCAGTCTCCCCACACATCTCTGAAATCAGTGAGCAGTACTCCGGCTCTTCCCCCTTGTATGCTTTGAGCCTTGTGCCCTAGATGGTTGAAACTCTGTCAGGCTCAGAATTTATTAGAGGAGCACAAACTGTCAGACTGCATGGTATGTTGTCAGCCATTGTTAGTCCAGGAGGAAAGACAGTTTTGGCTAACTTGGTAGATTGTGGGCAAACATCATTGGCAATAAAGACTTGTCTGGGTTCCCTCTTCTGTAAGGTGCAGGTGTCTCTATCATCGTTAGGGCTTCTTAAGTTGTTTCCTCTAGTGCTCCTTCACCTCTAGCCTTGCCATCAAAAATGAAAGCACTTGCATAGGCTAGTTATCATCACTTTTACTGTTACACTGCCTAACTCTGGTCAAATGGGAGAAATCTGTCCCTTCGTAAATGGAACTTTAGTATAAGCTGGAATTGTCTGCCTTGCTCCTTCTAATATGCATTGGCTTTGCAGTGCTGCAGTTTGGTTAAGGCGGTGTGTTCAGCATGCTACCGGGGTTTGGAGTATACAGAGAGAACCAGTCTGCTGGGTACCAGGCTGGTATATAGTGTTAGTCAGTTTTCTGAATGCAATTGTATGTTAAGCCTTATGTTTACATCTCAGTCAATGTGCCTCTTTTTTTTCTTTTCCCCCCCCTAATACAATGGAGCTAGCATTTCTGCTGACTGCAGCTCCCACTGGAGCTGATTGAGCTAGTATTTCTGTTCTGTAAGCCTCCCGTTTGTGGTTTCCATAAGTTGAAAGTAGTTCTTGGTGATCTGATCTTGTAGTAGTGCTGATCATGTTTTTTTCTGGCCTAAAATTTCATCCCAATTTCATCTGTACCAGATAACCCTTCTTGAGTTTATCTGGTCTTTTCCAAAATTAAAAAGAAAGCCCTATCTGTGAAGTTTTCTTAATTCTAAATGGTCTCTGATATTTCTGCTAAAGTAAACATCTTTTGCTCTACATGTAGTCTACTTTTTGGAGTGAGTTTAATATGGGACTCAAGGCATCAAAAATGTTTGGCTTATTGAGCTGTAAGATGGAAATACTCTTTTTCTATCAGGCCTGCAAGCTCCCTCTTGGTAAGCTGTAGTAAACTCTGGGATTGAAGTTTTTCATGCCACCTGCCTTTTTTGCTTGTTGTCTCATCCAAATGTTTAGGGTTATTTTTGAGAATGAATTTGTGAGGAAAAAATGTATTGTTTTGTTGCTTGCAAAAGCCCCTTCAAGCATAGTGTCATGGGCTTTGCAGGGAAGATTTGGCAGAAGTCTGCATTTTTAGAGGAAAATAGTTCTTTTGCTGCTTCTATTTAATTCTTGCCAAGTTTAGAAGTTTCTGAAAAATATGTGTCAGTAATAACATTCTGAAAGCTTACCTGTCATCTCTGTGCAATTAAACAGCAGATGTCCCATCCTCGCTGAGCAAACAAGAATGTTGCATCCCAGGATTATTGGGCACTCAAACAGACCTTCCTAAGCAGTTCCCTATTGCTGTCGGCTGAGGTTAAATTGCATCCTGAAACAGAAAAGGGAGCTTCTGTTTCCAAAGCACCAAGTGACCACCAGCTTATTTAAATGCAGAAGAAATACAAGCCAAGCTGTGTCAGGAGGTGGGAAGAGGGAAGGAACGAGACAGTAAGGATTTGGACATGGGCCCTGGTGACTCAGGGTGGGAAAGGGAAGGAGGTTGCCTTGGAAGACAGGAGGTTGACTGGAAGATGCTGTGGCTGCTCAGAGATGTGTCTCTGAACCTCTTTTTAGGTCCTCAACCTTCACCCCCCTCTGGTTTCTACAAGGAGCTACACAAGCATGAGAAAGGGATCCCTGTGAGAGCCTAAATTCTGTCTTTGGAGCAGGGGTTGGGTAGCAGGTCTTGCACATTGATTTCTGCCTGTCTGCATAACATGAGCACTGCCACTGCATTTACATTTTGAGTTCTCTCACGCAGAGATAAGTGTCTGTTGGCACTGAGATGGAGAGAGTGTTTATACTTTTTTTTCTGGTAAAATATGTACCTTATTTGAGCTCTGATTATATACACATATACTTTTACTCTGTTCTTGCATTGTTTTGGGAAAACATGTTGTTATTAGTAGATGTGCGCCTGAGAAATGATTTAAATAGGATGAAAGTTATCCAAAACAAGAATTGTCTTGAGGTGTTTTTTTTTTATATATATCGTCAAAGGGTTTTGATTAACGTTTTACATGATTGAGTTTGTAGGGTGGGTTTTACGAGTTCCATACAGGAGGCAGCAACTACAAACGGTGTGATCTAAAAGCCCAGCCAGTCTAAATTCCCACTGAACTGCCACGTTAGACACCAGTTTCACTGATTGCGCTCGTGGATCCTGCCGACCTGTTAAGCTCCACTGCTTTATCTACAGCTGCATCATTTCTAAGTATGTTTGGTAAAGCCTTGCGGCTTTGCTGGGGCTTCTGTCAGGAACCGTATGTATACCTAACAAGTCACAGTCATGGTCCTGGAGGGTTTGCCATCTGAATTGAGAAAGGCACAGCAAGTAAGTGACACGCATGAGCAGAGGGAAAAGAATAGGCAAGAACAGGAGGACATGGTCAGATGTGGCTTGGTTTGGTGTTGAAATTGGTAGGCAGGGCCACCCTGTCACCAGGTTCAGTCTCTGCTAACACCGTCAGGTGCACCATATATTCTTCTGCAGGTGAAGCTTCTCCTCAGAAACAGCTTAGCTCCATCCCAGCATCAGTCAGATGATTTCCTCTGGTTCCTTTTACTGAAAAGCTGCTCTAGAATCAAACTCTTCAGCAGTTAAACCCCTGTAATTTTGAGTATAAATTTATTTGTGCCCATATTAACAAATGTCCATGTATTCCTCTTTGTCCTCTGGTTTGAAGGACTGTTCCATCTTACCTTGGCTTAGACAAATCACGGTGTTTTTTACGTGAAAAAGCAAGGCTTTTACCTCCTGAGCATGCTTTACAGTAGAGTTGTTGCTGCAAGCGTGCCTCTGTAGATGCACCTGAAATACCTTTAAGCTACCTAGTTGGCAGACTGTTGGCAACACAGTCACCGTGGGTAAAGGTCAGTGCCAGGTAACCAGGTTCACGCTCAAGAAGTTTCTTGTGTGGAATTTGCTGTTTGTGCTGTGTGCTCTGCTGCCAGCTGCGCCCAGGATTTTGAGGAGTCTGAAGAATCCATATTCCTGAATTCGTTTTTCCATGGTAGGCTGACCAGAATCATTCACGCTGTCCATAATTAAAGCACTCCGGGTGCCTGGATGATGTTGCCTATGGCATCCTGTTGCTGCCTGTGACATACAGCGTTTGGTTTTTGTCTGCGTGCATTTGTCAAATGGCTTTAAGAGGATCCCAACCTGCTGAAGAGAAGGAGAGGCTGCTCCTTTGTGGGGAGCTGCTGTCATGCCCAGGCAGAGGATCTTCTCTGTGAGCAGGGAGGGGAGTCTGTAGCTGAAGCAGAATGAGACTGTAGTGGGGAGACTGGGGCCTAGCGGCCTCCAAGAGGACTGTGTGGAGTTTCTTGCGATTCAGAAAGCTCCTGAATAATCAAGTCAGGAAGCAGAGACCTGCCCTTGGAGGGGTTCAGTGGGCAAGGGGAGCCCAGGGTATAGTCCCTTCTTACTTCTATTGTCTTCCCTACTCAGTCTGAGTATTCTAGTTTTTTTTTTTTTCTGATAGAACCTAGCTTTCTTGGGCCTGAAGACCTAAGTCTGCTGCAGAAAACTTGTGGTCTTCTTTAGAAGGCTCAGTACAATGTGATCTACCTCAAAAGCTCTGGCCAACCTCAGGGCCCTTTTCCAAAATAGTTCTGAAAGCATCAGGTGCCTGTTCTTGTGGCTGCACTTTCCTGGTCTCGCGATGGTGCCATGCTGATAGTTTGGAATCATCCTGAACTGCAGCAATTCTTAGAGGCGCTGCATCTTGCAGTGTTAAACCTTGTCTTTTGTTCACTGTCATGCTTTTCTTCCTTTCTGATGCTCAACTCCATGTCCTTGCAGACCAGTCTGAAGGAACTTCCTTAGTAAGGAGCTTTCTGCCTGGTACTTTCCACTTACTCATTTCTCCTTAAGTAGTTTATCTGATTTATACATCTTACACTTTTGCTGACTTTTTCCACTTTTTCGAGTTTAGCTTATGTAGTACTTTGGCAAATGATTTATTAAAATCCAGATAGATTACATTCACAACATTTTTTGTGCGAATAAAATAGAAAAGAAAGATTTTTGGACTAGTGTGACATCATCTGTCTTCTGTAATTCATTTGATTTCCTTTGTTTTCCATTCTCTCCTCAAGATTTGTGTGCTATCTGTAGATGACTGATCTCTCTGTACTACCAAAATGACTTTTTTCCCTCTGCCTTTCCTCTCAAGTATAGGCACCATATTTGGTTTTCTTCAGTCATGTGGTACTCCCTCATTTGATGGATTTATTTAATATCCATGCTATCAGACTTGCAATTTCATGTACCAGTTCTTTCGGTGTTCTGTGATTAAGATTGTTCTGCCACCCAGACTTGACAGCAATAAGGTCTTTGGATTTTGCTTCCATCTCAGTAATTTCTATCTCTGAGAACTCATTCTTATAAGCTGTCATGTGTCTGGTCCACTGTTCAGCATCAGTTTGTTTTTTTGAAAATGCGTGGAGGTAGTAATTTGTTTTGGGAGCTGTGCGTACATTTCACGTGAGGTCTACACTACTCCAGTTACAAACTTCATGCTTCTTTCATGTGCTGGGTGGTGTTTTTTGGGTTTTTTGTTTGTTTTTAATTAAAATGTGGCTAAAAGACTGTCTCATACTCTGTATTCTCTTTGCAGTCTGTCTGGTTAATTTTCAGCAATAGTGCCATCATCTCTGTATCTCATGAACTCTGAGGACACAGGTGCTTGTGAGTTTTAGGACAGCGGAAGGAATTCAGCAGTTACCCTCTTCTATGTGTGAGATCTTTTTGCTGTTTCTTCTTCACTTGAAGTAAATACCCAGTTGGGGCTGGATCCTTCTCTTACAAGACTTTCTTTCTTCGGGGTAGAGCCTGATTTAATAGCTCTGACACTGCTTCCTTCAAGAAATTCAACTTCACTGCATGCACATCATGGAGAGTCTCTGCTTTTTTAATGTATTTGTGGAAGTAAAGAAAATGATTGTGGGAGAGCAGAAGGATGATGTGGGTTGTCTTGCAAATAACAAAGAAGACAGAGTAAGCGCATGCACCTCTGTAACAACTACGATGGACTGCAGATAGATCTTTTCATTAATCTGAAGTTAGATATTTCTTTCAGCATTGGGCCTTTTGTGACCTGCTGTGGAAGAGGTCCAATATTTCTGAAATACTCCAGAGCAGCTCCATTGCCAGTGAAGCAGATCACAAAATAAAACCCAGAATTTTGAAGTGTTTCTGTGGGAGAATTTGAATGCCTTGATCTATCTTTCTGGGTTTTTTTAGAAGTCTAGCAATTAGAGGCTTTGCAGACTTTCAGTGTCAGCTTTTTCTTTCTGAAGAAAGTTTGCACACAAAGGATGATCTGATCTTGGAGCGGGTGCAGAAGCAGCATGCTTTTTCAAAAATTTTAGCCAGCTCTAATTGCTCCATGCCAAGGACCGAGCTATACAGTGAGTCCTGAATTAATCTAAACTGCACCAGTCTAATTCTGTGTGGACAGTTCATGGATGCTTTGTTACCTTCTGCAAGCAAATTAAAACCACAAAGCAGCAGGGAGGTGTTTTTAGTTTTCATCTGGTGTTTCTGTGGAAACGCAGAAATTAAGAAAGGGTACCTCACTTAAAAGGGCACAGAAACAATCGCAAGTGGGACGCTGCGGTTGCTAGCTTTACTCAAAGGTCTGTGTCTGCTGTCATGTGTAAGACGTATTCACTGCGAACCATCCACCCGACAAACTGCAGCACTCTGGAAGCTGAAGCAGTCTGTGGCCTGAGGAAGAAGATGAGGGCTTTGCTGTACTAGCCTGATTATAAGTCAACTCTCCAGCCTGGTTTGGTGTTTTCAGCATCATGCAGTGTCTGCCAATTGGCCTTTCTCCTCCTCTGGTCCATGGACAGGGGAAATACAGAAGTGGAGGTGAGCAGTTACTGCTCATTGTGAGAGGAGGTTGGGAAAGTAGGAATAAGGAGATAGTGCTGAGCAGTGGGAGGAAGATGACCACACCTTGCGTCCTGGTGCAGGAATACAATCGAGTTCCAACTCTCAGTGTGTGATCAGCCTACCAAAGAAGATGGCAGAGCTGGCCTTGTGAAGAACCTGCTCAGTTCTGGCAGGGTTTGGTAGCTCCACTGCTGTGAGATTCAGACTGAACTGTGCTGTTCCTGAGTCATCTCAGCAGTACTGCTGTTTCTAGACATTACCTGACCTTGTGAGCCCTGGTAGCGCCAGGTCGGGCCCATGAAGAGCTGCTTGGATTTCTAGGGAGTTTATCAAGTTGGAGTACTAGACCTGAATTGGGTCCAGATTTTCATGCTGTGCTAATGCTGAGTTAGCCAGTCTTCCCAGAACTGGAGTGCTGAAGGATTCAGTGTAGATCCTCCTGTGTCTTCGTAGGTATCACTACAGGTCTGTTAGGGCCAAATCGGGACAGGAGACGAGTCCCTGTGAACCAGAGCTGACTCCACGTGGATTGTGGTTTTGCTCAGAAAGCCACACCTTTTTCCGTGATACCTTATTGTTAAGGTTCAGGTACCCTAACCTCAATTTTATTGGAGAAAATGGAGATTAGTTCCAAAAGTAACTGGCTGGGGAGAGCAGTGTTCCCAGAGCAAACTGCACGCACTGTGAAACAAAGGCAAGTTGGATTAGCTGGAGCTGCATCTGCAGTAGGTGGCTGTTTTGTCTTACCAAGATATATGTGTGTGTGTGTGTGTGTGTGTGTGTGTGTATGATGGTTTTTTTAGGTGACATTCAATATGTTTATGGAAGAAGTCTTTTGATAGGTAGAGGTGAGCCAATAGGAAGAGTTTTCAGATATATGTTTTGGTTATCTGTTTTCTTAGTAGTCAGGAAAGGATAGATGTTTGATTATGTGTGTCTTAGGTACCATGATCGTGTTATACAAATGCTAGGTAGGCTTCAAGCGTTCTGCAGCTTGCTTACTGGGAGCCAGGAGAACTTAATGGGATTTTTCCTTTTTTCACTATAGATGCAATCTACTTACTTTCTACTTTCAGGATCATCTGAGAAAGCAAATCTAACTAGCACCCTATTATTGCAGGTCCTCCATGCCCATTGACAGTCCCCTTGATCTCTGACTCTCCCTGTTTCACCCCAGATCTGTGTCTTCCGTTGTTCTGCTCTACAACTGGAGATTGTTGTAGGGTGTTGGGAAGTTTTACATCTGTGGTAAATGTGAGCATGAAGAATAGATGATTTGTGGATGCAGAAAGAATGCAGTTACTTGTTTTCTATTTGAGTATCAAAACACAGTCTCAGCCTGTAATATACACTGGGGGCATACCCCTTTAAGCATGAGTTGAAGTCCTCACTAAATTTTTACATCTGCTTTCTTCTAGTCTGTCTATATTGCCTGAGCTTCATGTGAATTGAATTTTAGCCACTGTGCTTAGCCAAAATTATAAAAGCAATTAGCTGTTCCTCTGGATGGTGAGGCGTGTAGGAGAGAGCATGATGACAAATTGCCACTGAGGGTGTTGTAGCGCACATAATCTTTGTGTATGCATTGACAGAAATAGATGTCCGGGAAGAACTCTCCCTGTAAGAGCTCTCAGCTGAAAATGTTTCCTTTACAGGTGCCTGTAACTGTCTCTTGCTGTGAAGAGAGAAGTGAAGCAACTGCAATTCTGTCAATTTTAGAGACTTAAAGCATGGAGGACAGCTACTAGATTTTATAACGTGTATAGTTGGGTGTTGTGGTTTTATTTTTTTTTTTTCCCTCTGTTGATAGGAGGAAATGGTGGAGCAGTTTTGTAAACACTACTAATGCTCAGCTTCTGGAGTGGCATTGGATTTGATAAAAACCTTGTCAGAAATCCTCCAGTTTAACTCTACAGGATTCAATGGAACTATGAGGTTGATTTACGTACATGTTATTTGAAAGGCTGGAGAGGATGACCAGCAATGTTTGCTCTCTTTCATTAAAGAAGAATCAACAGCAGGATGCAGAACTGAGTTTTGCGATTCAGAAGTTTCAGGCTGTGGTAGCAAATTAGAAGATCAAATTACCGCAATAATTTGATTTAAAAAACAAAACACATGCCCCCCCCCCCCCCCCCCCAACATATGGAAAGATAGTAGTGTAGGATATTATAATTTCCTTTGTCTGAAAATATCACTTTGATATATAAATGGTATAATTTATGAATGAAAAGCTGCCAAGTTATATTTATATTAGTGTGGGAATTTAATTTCTCTTCCAGTTTTGTTTACTGGAGGCCATCACAGTTTGTACAAGCAGCTATGTGTGTGTGGTAATGACTAATAGGGTGGCCGTTGTTGGTATATGTATATTGAATCTCTTAAACCTATTAGTTTAAATGCTTTAGGTTTATTATTAAAAGTGTAGAATTAGATTCTCACTTAAATAGATAACAAACATAACCTCAAGAAAATAAAATATTTTATAACATATTAGAATCTTATGGATGCTTAAACTAAAACTGTGTTTGCAAACAAGGTTTTTTTTGAATCTGATTAGCTCTTAGTTGGAGTCTCTGCTCTGTAATGTTTGGATTGCCAGAGACCACAGGGAATACCTCTTTCCGTTGTAATTAAAATTGAACAGGGGCATGTTTATGTTGTATCTTTGAAAGCATGCAAGAGAGCCCCCTTCAGCAAGGAAAATGCTGTAGGCAAATGTAGTGTATATTGATACAAGAATATGTATTTTAACGAAGAAAGCTTAGAGACCAAAGTTTGACAACAGCTGAGATGATAACTGAAATGACAATTTCTTCAGCAAATGCACTAACCTAAAATCTATATAATTGATCACGACGTGAGCACAATAAAATAAAGGTTAAGAATCACAAAGCTCGTCAGCCAAATGCTCTGAAGTGGGGGTTGTGTGGAGCAGAGCGGATAGTTATTCAGATGCCTGTGATCTCTCCAGCAGAACCTCTGTTCTGTGCTGCCACTGAGGTCAGCATTGCTTAGCCTTTTGCAGTCTCACTGCTGTAAATGCACTTGAGAAATCGTGGTTATATTGTGAAGGTTTTGAGTTCGGTGAGCCATTCCCCCCATCCCTAGGAGCTAAAATGAAGCATTTTTCTTTCCAGTCCTATTTTGAGAGAGCGGAATGTGTTCTGCTGCTCCTTAACGTCCCCAGAGCTCTGCATTGCTGTCGCAAGGGCTGTTTTCCTCTCTTGCCCCACTCTAATCTGTAACTCCTCGTGGGTGATGCCACAACATTTAACTTCTGCCTGAGATTTGAGACTCTGGGTATACTGTTCAGTCTTGGTTTCTTTCCAAAAACTTTGTGGTCTTGCACCTGGATGCTGTTTTGCATTGTACTGGGTGTCCCTGGAGGGTTTTGAGGGGGGCTGTGGGGGGCTGCAGTGGTGGCCTCTGTGAGAAGAGGCCAGGGGCTGCCCTGTGCCAGACACTGCCATCTCCAGTGGACCCACCATGGGACACAGCTGAGCCCATCAGCCACGGGCGTTGCACCTCTATAAAAACATATTTAAAAACAGGGCAAAAAATGCCAGACAGAGAGAGGAGGAAGGAAAAAGTGCGACAAACAGTAGAGGGAAACAGAGGTCAAAGAAGAAGAAGAAGGAGGAGGAGATGCTTTGTGGAGCCTGAGCAGATACTCACTGCAGCCTGAGGAGGAGCCCACACTGGAGACAAAATTTTTTCTGAAGGACAGCAGCCTTTGGGGAGAGCTCCCACCAGAGCAGGGGAAAAGAGTGAGAGGGAAGGGGTGGTGGAGAGGAACCGCTGTGTAGTGACTGTAATGCCCCATCCCCCTATTCCCCCTGCGCCGCTCAGGGGTGGGGGAGGGGTGGAGGAGTCTGGAGGAGTGAAGTTGAGTCTGGAGGGAAGGGAGGAAGGGTGTTGCTTTAATGTTTGTCTGTGTTTCTCGTGGCAATAAATTAATTTTCCCCATGTTGAATCTGTCTTGCCTGTGAAGGTAATTGGTAAGCAGTATCTCTGCCTTTATCTCCACTCACAAGCTTGCTTCATCCTATTTTCTCCCCCATCCCACTGAGGAGGAGGAGTAGGAGTAAGCAAGAGGCTGGGTGGGCATTTGGCTGTTTGTCAGGGTTAACCCAGCACAAGCATGAAGTTCTGGAGGAAGATGCAGATACTGGTCTGCCTTCTTATGGTAAGAAACTTTAGCTGTATATTATACTACTTGTTGCATGTTAGGAACACTTATTGTATGAAAAGCAACAGCAGCAGAGATTTGGTTGAATTCTTTAAAAATGACAGTACGAAATAGTCTTGTACTGTTTTTAATTTCAATACATTTTTGTTTTCTCTGGAATTTTGCTTAATGTGGATTATCTCTCATCTTTGCCCATTACTGTGGGTAGTTGAGAATTCAGTCACATGGCGAGGCAGTGCAGGGCTGTGGGGAACTGGAGACCAGCACTGCTGCCACATCACTGGGGCAGGGACTGATGGCCCCAGGGAGCTGACATGGGGCCCTGGGACCTGGGCAGGCTGGGAAGAGCTCCAGGGGGGTGAGCAGGGACAGTCAGGGCTGGGGGTGCCCTTGGCGTCCTGACAAAGCCTGTCTAATATTTTTTTGATGTTTGTGACAAAAGACTTAGACTTACAGCAGTTTAAAAAAAAAAAGATCTATCGTAAAGTTTCACTGACTTCAGTGAGCTTATGGATAGCATTAACTCTACAAGTATCTGTTTGCATGATGTGGGCTTTGATTTTAAGAGGTATTTCTCATAAGTTCAGTATAAAGCAGGATGAGACATTAGAGGTGTTTGCAACATGAAACAGATGTCTGTTTCTTTGGAGGAAGCTAATCAGAGAATTGCACCTCTGTCTAATTAAGCAGTCGACAGGTTGAGTCATGTTTTCTGAGCAGTCTGCAGCAAAATTTAAAACCCTAATCCTGGAAATAGTTAATTATAAGCATCATTTTGGCCATGCAAGTTGCTTCATTGAACTGAATGGGATCTCTTCAGTGATCAGTCACATGTGCTGAAGTGGTTCCAGGATTTGCTTCTTTAATCTGTAAAGATTTAGAGTAAGGTTCTTCAAGCTCAGGCATGTCAAAGCTCAGGGAGTCTAATTTCTGTTGACTTTCTGTGATACTGAAGGCCCTAAATCCACAGTCCTGGGAAATATGTAGACACTTACTTCACCCTCACAAACTTCAGCAGCCTAAGACCACTTTGGTACTAGTATCTAGACAGTGCACCACAGTGGGTTATTAAGTATTCAGCTGTTGAGGTTCTACCCTTAATTGCTGAATGCGCAGGTTTTTCAAAAGTATTTTTGTTTCTAACAGGACTTTTAGAGGCACCAGGGCAGGTCAGTTGTCTAACCACCAGGTATTTGAAAGGAGGATAGACGTTTCAATTACTAAAAATGCTTTTGATATCAACTTGGTGCCTCTACATCTTGTGAGCTCAGTTAAAATTTTTAAATGAGATTAAGCCCAGGTAACTTCCAGCTTTGACTTTGATAAAGATATTGAAACATCCCTGAAAATGTTTGTTGAGGCAGAAGTGTTGCTTCAGTTTTGGGCAAGGGAAGGTGGTGAAGCAGTTACAGTATAGAAGGATGAGATGTACATGAACATGTCTTTTCTATTCTTCTTTGCCTTTGAAAAGTGTAGGTGTATCCATTAAAATGCATCAGGTTTTATCTTCCTCATTTTGAAATCTACGAATTTAAAGTAGCAGCACTTAAACCTTTTGCTCCTAGTTTCAGTTCTAGAAATACTTGTTTGAAGGACCGCGTACTTGTACCTCTTTCTCCTTCATGTTGCTGAGAACAGAATGACAGTGACACTTAACATTTTCTATCCACATGAGGAAACTTCAGCATTTCTCTCTCTCATACTATGGATGATCGTAATAAGTAAAGTGGAGGTTGAAGTTTGCTGAATTATAAAACATAGCTGTTTGATCTTGTATGAGTTTGTTGATCTAATTTGTAGTGGATCAAAAAAGGGTTATTTCTCATTATTTTGTGCTTTCCTAGAGGACGTATTATGGTATAGTTGAAGTGTGCTATTACTATGAGAAGTATGGAGAAAGCCATAGGTTTTCCGTCCTCTGGCAGTACGTGTAAAATAAAAATGAAGCATTAAAATTCGCATGTGGTGGTATATATTCTAATCTATGTAAAGGTTTTGGTTTGAATAGGTGCATTTCAAATTGTCTCTAAGAACAGAAAAGCTTTTAATACATGGCTTCTATTCACCTGTGTTGATTTTTTTTTTTATTAACAGGGTGTTGCTTAATGTTATGATTCATTGATATAACACTGTCAAATGTTCTGCAGTGCTTTCCACAGTTTAACCAAACAAAAGTTAAGATATTGCTAAAGGACTGGTATCTGTCTCTAGAGCAACTAGGTGAGAATTACCGCGGAGATGTATCTCTTCAAAGTACCCAGCCTTCTTGGTGAAGTGTGGATATGTTTGATAAAATTATACATTTCTTCACCTTACTTTTGTTTTTATAAATATCTGTGTCTTGCTGCTCATTTCTTCTAAATGTAAGATGTAGGAAATGGAACAGATGTTTGGATAACTACTTATCTAGCTCATGAAAGAAATGCTTAAAGTGGTATTTTCATTGTTATAATGAAACTATCATTACATTTGCTTGTGAGGTTTGAATTGGGTTCTTAACAGGAGCATGTTCAACAGGCAAAAAAAAAATTAAATGGCATAAAACATCATGTGATGTTCAGATAATGAAAAATGTATCACTTAACAGTATTTGCATTATTCAGAGTTATACACATACAAGTGTCTGCTCTAATCCCTCGCCAGTATGTTGTCTTGGTAACCAGCTACCTGCACACCTGCTCAGCTTCTGCAAGTGAGGGAAAATGGATGGTTATTGGCCACAAATATATTGAAATGGAATACAAAAATCTAGCAGGATATTAATATTTAATAAGGCTCTGCCTTCTAACTTCAGTGTTTAGTCTCTAGCAGCAAGTTTTATACCTGAACAAAAAGAGATTTGACATCATTTGCGTTACTTCTTTCTGCAAAGCAGGGAGAACTCAAATTTGTACCTAAAGATCCTATAACGCAACGGAAGAGTATCAGCGGTGTGTATATTAAAATAATATCCTGTTATGCTAGTGTCAGTCTATCGAGTGAATGTTTTGGAGTAATTAATAACTGTTGAGGAATTAATCACTTTTCAAAACATTTCCTGTTTGTTACTGAACTAAATTGTCAGTTCCATACAGGTACTGACCTGAGAACCAAAAATTGAGGGGGAAGATAAAATGCTGGTAGGACTGGCCCTGATAATATCTTCCGCTTTGGCTGAACTTCATTGGCAGATCTTACCTTGAAATAATTTCTCCTGGTATAACTTAACACTGAGACTTCAGGAGGTGGTAAAGAAGGCATAGAGGCTTGTGTGAGCTTTTTGTTCTTTAAACTCCAACTTTATGAATAACTGTTAGAAAAATGGGATTTTTGTCTGACTAGTATTTCATAACTAGATCTAGAAAAATATAAAGAAAGCAAAAGGGTGAGTAAAATACCTAAACAGGTGAGAATAGGTACCTAAACAGTCTTTTGGTGCAGAGGCACCTGGTGCACAATAGTAGCCAGAAATAAGCCAGAGAAGCTATGGGATTGTGGTATGTATGATGCTATCTGCAAAGTGATTGTATCCCGCTAAGAAATGTCTTCCTAATGCACGGCCAGAGTGAGCTTGCACTTACTGACTGCTGTAGTTGTAAACCTTTGCTGATAAATATATATACATACACACACATATAGTCACAGGGGATAAATAAAAAGTTATAATGCTGAAAAAGGCAACTACTTGAAGTTAACCAGATCCTTATTTAGATTACAGGTTGTTTGCTGGCTATGATAATGCATGACACTCCAGTATTTCCTAAGTTGAGGATATTCTAGACGTCCATTCATATGGTATTACATACAGTTCTGAAGGTATAGAGGAGGCCTGGGAAAGATTTTGAATCACAGGACCACATTACTTTAAAAGGAGTTCTCCTTGTAGTAAAAAAATGGGAAGCATTCATGCCTTTGTTTATTCTTTCAGCTCTGTTCTAACATATTAAGCATTAGGAAATGAAAAGTTATATGGAGTTAAAAGACCAGCCTTTTTTTTAAAAGTCAGCCTGAACCTGCATTCACGTTAAAGTGCAAGTGGCTTGTTCTGATAACTGCCCTGGTGCTCCTTTAAAAATGCCCATTACGTCATTTGGTTTTGTAATGCAGGGTCTTACATAAATTTCTGGTACAAAGCGTTGAACTGTGTGATCTGGTAAGGTGGAATTCAGCTTCCAAAAAAGGGCAGGAAATTTATTTTCTAAATCATGTGTAAACACCTTGCATTCAAAAGCTGGTTTTAGTCTTATTGTTTCTGTTCATATTTCAGTAGCCTTGACAGCACACTAGGTACTGCCCACGCACAGGAAGACGGTTTCATTGCCCTAATGTATAGATCCCATTGTTTTTGCCATGTGTCTTGTGCAAATGAATCATCGCAGGAAGAATTTCAAACTTTAGCTATATTTACTCCTCTGCTTGCTCAGAAGTTTTTACAAGATCTGCAATCTAAGATGAACTGGATCTTTTTTTAGGATTGTGTGTGTGGGTATGTATGTGTGTAATTTATATGCATATACAAATATAAAAATTGAGTCCTGTAGATTTCACATGGCTAAGGCTAGATATTAATACAAGTCTCGAAGGGTAAATCTAATGTTATTGTATTGGCAATTCTGAAAGCTGAGGGTCATGATAGTTTTATATGAATTGTGATTTTCTTTCCTTTTTTAATTTACTGATACTGTAGAAATATGCTTGTTCAGATGTTCTGCTTTTGGGATTAGCTTGGTAGGCTTGGACAAGTGAAAAGACAATTTTGATTGTATTGTACTTTATGGGTTATGTGGTAACAAGCCCAAAGATTTTGTTAACTTTCAGATTTACACTTCAGGATAACCAGATTGAAGTGGTATTACTTTCACAGGAATGTGAACTTAATAAAATGACAACATTTTGAAGTATAAATTCAAGCCCTGTAGTTCAGAAGAAAGCATTGCTCGTGCTTCTAGGTTGGTTATTCCATCTCAGCCATGTGGGAAGGATGTGTGCAACAGTGAATCTAGTTAAAATTACACCCTTATTCATCCTACTGCCCTCTACTAAGCCCTGGCGAGACACAGCTGGAGGGCTGGGTCTAGTGCTGCCTTTCCCAGTACAACATACGGACTTACTGGAGTGAGTCCAGCAAAAGGCCATGAAAATGATGAAAGGGCTTGGAGCATCTGAAATACAAAGAGAGTCTGAGAGAGCTGGGAGTGTTCAGCCTGGAGAAGAGAAGCTCAGGGGAATCTTACCCATGTGTGTAAGCACCTGATGGGGGGGGATTAAAGAAGATGAAGCCAGGCTCTTCTCAGCGGTGCCCAGTGCAGCATTAGAGGCAATGGGCACTAACTGAAATACAAGAAATTCTGTTTGAATGCAACAAAAATTTATTCTGTAAGGGTGATTGAACACTGGACCAGGCTGCCCAGAGATTTTGTGGCAACTCCATCCTTGGAGATATTCAAAACTTGACTGGACACAGCCCTGAGTAACCTGCTGTAGTTGACCTTGCTTTGAGCAGGGGGTTTAGATGAGGTGACCTTCAGAGGTCCCTTCCAACATGAATGATTTTGTTAAACTAGTCAGAAAGACATTGGTAATTGTTTGTATCATCAGTTCTGTTTACTCTTTTCTCCTGTCAAAGCATAAGCAGTTTATCTCTCATGTTAATGAACTGATGGTGGCCACTATTAATGTAACACTGGTGTCCAAAGGTTGTGTTTAAAGACAAGCCTGTACATTAAACAAATGCCTGTTTCCAAAATGTATTTGGATGATGTGCTTAAACTCCAAGGTCCTTTCATTCCTTCATTGCTAGGTAAGGGCTTAAGAAATCAGACTCTCCGGCATGCTGAAATGAATCCCCTAACATGTGTACCCACAGTGTGCAAAAAGCACAGCAGTGCTGCACGTGGAGGCTTTGGGCACAGGTGTGTATCTAACTCCCTTGGCTTTTGGAAATTCTAGTTATTATCACCAGAGGACATGATAAATTCCATTCCAACAGCACTCTGTGTGCTGGGTGAAGTAGGCAGGCAGAGTTTTAGAGACAGCCAGCTCCAAGATGGGTCTGAAGGTCTTTTTTCCCATATTCTGCTGAACTATTTCTGCCTGTATCTTTAATTAAAATGTGAAAGCTTTTAAAAATGTTTGTAGATTATAAACTGTGGATGTCGAGTCAGATCAAAAGGTAAACTGTGAAATAAAAGGGCAATATTTAAGGGCTGTATTTTCAGAACCAGCCTCTCTGCATATGTTTCATCTCCAGCCTGTAATCATCAGCAGCTGTGAGGGAGAGGGGATACGAACATTATTATTTTAGTGTACAAACCTAGTTCTGAATAAACCCTTGCAGATGTGTTTCTGGGCACCAACAGAAAATCTCATTGTGAAGTGTTAGCACCATTTTATTATGCAGGATTATCCTTGACAGTGCACTATGGAAAGGAGCAATTTGCGTGTGTAAGGGTAGAATAAAGTGCCTTCAAGTTAAAAAAAAAAAAAAAACAACAAAAAACCCAAAACAACAAAACAAAACCCAAGTCATAACAAAAGCCAGAAGTACACTGCCTAGAATGCTGCTTATCACAGAAATTAAGTAGTTTTGGGCTAAGATGGAACTTAGGTGTGCAGCTTCAAGAGGAACACATATTTTCACTGCAGTACACTTTGAAGTACCAGTGTAAATGTAGAAGTGACTAACAGTGCTAGGTGGGCAGTTTTGGCAAATCAAGATTAATTCGCTTCCCACATCTCAGTGCATTGCTGAGTATGACTTCCTGTGCACTATTGCTCAGATTTTAGAGCACGTTGTGATTATCTGAGCATTTTTCTGGATCCACTTCTGGATTTCTGAGCATATAACCTCTAGAAGTAACTTCAGATGCATTTCAGTCCAGAAGAGAACTTCCGAAGTGATGTATAATGGGGACAAGTGTATGGGCATTACTTTTTCTTCTCATTACATCTTTGTTCAGTAGTTGTTTCAGAAACATGAGGAGGTATTGGTAATTTTTCATAGGCATTGTATATGCTGTGTACTGACAGCTTTACCTGTAAAGAAGTTGCTAATCATAAAGCCTTCCTGAAAATTTAAGTCTAAACTGGTTTCCTTAAATATATTTTAATCCATGTGATAATACTTCTATTAATCAAAACTCTAAAGATGACATTTGATGGCTATGTATGGAAAACTGAGATATGGGAAGGGGAGGAACAGCCTGTGTGCAGTAATTTTGGTCAGCAGTTGCAGGCAGCGATACAGCTGTGAAAGACAGATTCGACAGAACCGCCTCCGTACCTATTTTCCATTGGAGTAATTGATGTGAAGGAAGTGAGATTAGCCTTTAACTTTTGTATGATGTCAGCAGCGTATTTAAACACATATTTATATTTCTTCCTGTTACCAAGACATTAGAGAGATAGGTGATAACCACAAAATTAAAGCAGTTTTTCAGTGGTGGCTGCACATCAGCTGATTCCTCCACTGGGGCTGGGTGCTGAAGCGACATGTCCCATTAGCTGTGCAGCCATCATCTCCTCCCTTCTGACTGAATGCTCCTCTGGTTTTGGGACCTGCCACCCCAAATCCAGACAAGTAAGGGTGAGGCTGGTTTGGATGTTATTAATCTCCTAGTCTAATGGATTGTCAGTATATATGCATAAGGCCAGGACTGATTCCCTCTTTATTTCCAGTGACTTAAATTTGACATTGCTGCCTGAAGAGTGTTTATTTTCTTTAAGGAGAAATGCTTTTGAAAAAAGTTTGTTTTTCAAAGATGAGATCATGAGTGAAAATAGCACTGCAGCTATTTTACCACTGATTATACTGATAAGCTTTCTATCTTTTCCTTGGTCATCACTGTGGTAAATTTGTTAGGATTAAAAATGAAATGATCAGTTCAATCTGTAAAAGAAGACAGTTATGGGTTTGTTTGAGTCTACAAGCAAAGCCCTACTGAAATGCTGAAGGTGAATAAGTTTTATACTGTTAATTCTAGGAGATCTTTGGTTTGATTTTAATACCAAGCTAGATTTTTATTTTAATGATACATCTTGAAAGCAGACAGCACAGATGAAGCCTTTATAAGTTGGTCTACTTATTTTACTGTAGCTGTGTTCTCTGCACTGCTTCCCTGTCTGTGTCAATTTAGAAAATGGTTGGTATAAATCACTGGTCATATAAAGGAATCAAAAACGGCATTTTCAAATGAAATGTAAATGTTTCAAAATATTCATAGTTTGTGGAAGCCCCGCACTTTATGTTACAAGGATATACTCAGTTATAAATGTTAGTTATATTGATCTGATTTACTATTTTTATGGGATATGCAGTCTTTATTAGCAGACCTTGAGAAAGCATGAAACAAAATCCCTCGCTTTCAGATTAGCATATAGTTAAAATCTAATTAAGGCAGTACCTATGATACAGGGTTATAATTTACAATTTGAAACAATTGCCTTGTAAATCAACTAAATATGCATTAAAACAAACAAAAAAACCTCAGCAATTCTTGACCTTTTAAAATCGGAGTAATCAATCCAGGCTTGTTTTCTGCTTTAATGCATCCTGGCACCTCTAGTTTATATGCCAAATGGTGTTTCTTTTCTCTCCTGTGGGTCTGAGGACATTTGTTGTAGAAGTTAAGCAGAATGACAGCTTGCTTTGTCTGATGGGTAGAGCTCTTGACTGTGCTGTTTTTACTTTCCTCCATAATAAGTCGTTAATAGAAATTCACTGGCCTGCAGGGCAGAGTTAATTTGTCACAAATATTGGGTTGATGTAAGAGGAATGGAATGCAGTAGAACAATAGGGAGGGATTTTTTCGATGTGGGCTCTTTTTGACTTGGTGATGTCAAACATTTTCCAATAAAGAAGTTCTGTCTTAACACAGTGAAATTTCCTTGCTTTTAAGTAATCGTGCTGTGTTTGAAAAAGAACGTTCACTGCTGTATATTTGAACAAAGAGAAGATTTGGATTTTTTTTTTTCCCTTGTGTTTCTGTATTGCATAGTCAAATATTTCAATGCTGTTGAAAATATTTTTGCATATGAATCAGTGTTTCATGAGAGTTGCTATTAATCAAGTGTCTATTCTGAGAGGAAATATTTTTACTTACTTGGGTTTTGTTGTTTCCCAGTTAGAAAACACGATTTTCTTTTTCAGGATTTAAATTACCCAGGTTTTGCTCTTGAGGTGCTTTTTCCTAAATTTGAGTAGTCTAATACTATCATTTTCAAAACCAGAAAATGCGCATAACAGGAATAATTTTTGAAAAAAAGCTAAGAGATGTAAATACCATAATGCAAAAATTGCAAAGCAAGACTAGGACCTATGGTAGATTTTAGAGAAAGTTTATGCAGGTCTTGCATGTAATAAGTAAGTTTAAAAAAATATATATTGTTGTTTGGAGAGTTCATAGAATCATAGAATACCAGGTTGGAAGGGACCTCAAAGATCATCTGGTCCAACCTTTCTGGGCAAGAATTTGCACAGTCATCTTTCATCTCATCCTTCTCTGATTTAAATACTTAAGATGTTTGAAGAACTTTTTATATACCTTAGAACAAAGGTTTTGTTTATGATGTGAGGTCAGAAAGCAAGTCTGTCTGGTCTAAAATGGCAGACAGTGTGTCTGTGCTTAGTGCTCAGATTTTCACACCTATGAAGTTATACCTTAAGTGGTTATCAAGGAGATGGCAGCATTTTTTCTGCCATCTTCATCCCAAGCTGTATTCATTGATTGAAGTAGGAATGCAGTTGTAGTTTCTAGCACTGTGTGTGAGGTAGAAATGTAATGTTATCTAAAATGAGGTACAAATTCCTTGGATAAAGGCATAGACTGCCCACTGTAAAATTGAGCTTGAATTTATTGCTTGTAGTTAGCATTTGACAGACTTTCCAGCCTCCCTAAAATGAAGATAAAATGGAAGAGGAGATCTGGTAGGAAATCCTAGGAACTGTTGGTCCAACTGAAGTGATCCAATGGTGGTGAAAGTTTGTTGTAAGGTAGTTATTTGTGTTGCTTTTAAAAGAAAGAAGCAAACTTGGTCTTTCAAACACAAATTTCAATTTCTGTAAAGCAGAAGTACCTATTTTCAGGGGGAAGAATTGTGAAGAAAAAATGGTGCTGCCTTCATAATACCGAAGGTGTCCCTGCCCATGGCAGGGTGGTTGGACTAGATGACTTTTAAAGGTCCCTTCCAACCCAAGCCATTCTATGATAAAATGTAAGGGAGGACATGGTATGTACCAAACTTCAGCTTAAATGGGAGATGATCAAAATGGCCTTGTGAATGTTTTCAGTTGGCACTGTCTTACACCTCTTTGGATCTCAGCCTAAGGTGGTAACAAAAGCATAAATGAACAAAATGAAGAGTAAATTTTACTTCAGAATTGTAGTAAGACAAAGCAACTCATATAGCTTGATATTGGCTTGCATGTATATAAAATTCTGCTACGCTATACACTTCAATTATAAGAGAAAAAGAGAAAAAGAAAATGTTTCTTTTCAAGAAGGTGTGAAAGGGTGAAATGTTTAGAGAATACTTCTAGCACCAGAATAACCATTACAAGTTCTAATAGCACTTGAAATATTCCCCTAACTATGCTTTTATTTGTTGCTTATTATAATCTGTGTTCTTGATGGTAATTCTGTAAGACAGAACCAGAAGATGACATGCCTTCCCACTGTTTGATATAAATCTCCTCTGATACAAAATGAGTTCAGCTGCAGTGAACTTAAATGCTAACGCTGAAGACATCAGGCAACCTGCTGTTTACTATCAGAAAGTTTTAACTTTGGCTTACTCCCTCATCTTCCTTGTTCCAC
The DNA here is from genome assembly GCF_047370975.1 of Nipponia nippon. NCBI lineage: Eukaryota > Metazoa > Chordata > Aves > Pelecaniformes > Threskiornithidae > Nipponia > Nipponia nippon. The sequence continues at coordinate 52,123,472 of NW_028262347.1, forward strand.
TGTAAGTTAAATTGGCACCTGGCCATGGCTAATGACAAAAAGCTGTTCCTGTTTGCAAACAAGGAAGTTGTATGATCAGTGCATGCAATATAGCGCAGGCTTCAGTCAGCTAATGAATAATCCCAGCCCTGCTGAAAGAAAGATGTAAAAATTATCAAATGCTTTTGGCTATATGGATGTGACATTCTGTCTTTAGGAGAAATACTCAGTATTTTTCTCAGGTTCTTAACCTGTGTAATGTCAGAATGTATTCTATATATAATATTGAATATTATATTACATAATTATTTTCTACAATACATATTCTTTCATGAATTACTTTTGCTTTGAAAATAATGACCTTTCATTGATTGATAAGGTATCTGAGCTTCCTCCTTTCTCCATTCCATGAACTTCTATGTAATGAACTGAAGTAAATGATAATTAGTCTTTCATTTAAGCCTTTCAGAGGCTTAAATGTTGTAGCTTGTTCTCCCATTTTCATCCAATCAACAGAAGAAAATTTTGATGTCTTTACCTTCCTGTTAGAAGTCTGATACTGCTGAATAATTCTGTTTCTTAAACTTTGCAGGATTTAGATGATTGGCTAAGTGTGGGAAGATACATGAGACGTGCTTCTTAGGTGGGGCAGGTGTAGCTCATCCATAGTAAGCTGCCTTGAGTCTCTTCCACCTGTGGAATGAGGGGATCTAATCTTCATCTGTCTCCACAGTAACTCAAAGAAAATGCTTAAATCAGGCACTGCATCTGGTGAGGAAGTTTAGGCTTCCTAATGGAGAAGGTAAGGAAGGGCTAAGGAAACATGAATTTCTACTTTGTATCCAATGGGGTATTTTGCAGTTCTTGATTTAAAGCTGTCATTTTCTTGTTTAACTACACAAAGCAGGTATAGTCTGATCCTAGAAAGCATTGCCTGTTTGTATGCCCTCAATCCGTATTACTTTGTCCTCTTTATCACTGAGATACTAACTCTGTAGTAAGACTGAAGTCTTAAGTCCTACATCCCCTCTTTCCTACAGCTTATTTTTCAGTCAGGTGTTCCTAGATCCCATCGTTTAGAGTCTATAGATTTATGTGGAGTTGTGGGTTGGGCAGACCCCATCACATGCTGTTCACTTGCTCAAAGGTAATGCTCAATTCTAACTCTGAGCAGGACGAAGAAGGTCCATCTCTTCCAAGACAGAGATTCTTTAAATGCATTGAGAACTCTGTGGTGTGCTTCTTGGTTCATTTGAAAGAGCTAGTTATAGTCCTGAGCTAAACTAGTTGCAAGGCTGATTTATTTATATTTCTGTTATTCATCTGATAGGGCACTAATTTTAGATTAAAATTATATCCTTGGTTTACCTTGGGAGATTGAGAAATGAAAAGTTTTGAAAGTATAATGAGAATCTCCCAGTCTGTTCCTTCTTTCGTACTTTTCTTGGATTTTACATTAGTGAGTTGTATTGTCTGCTAATTTTTTTCTATTATTTTGCTTATAGTTCTCTGAAGGTGGTCCTACATCATGTATAATTGTAATTTTAGCTAAGGTTTTCTGACACATTGGTAGTTGGCTCCTAGCAAAAGTCTCAACTTGAGAAAAGAAGCTTTACTACTTGGTTCTCATTTTAATAGCTGCTATTCTGAAGTATTATGGAAAGGGTAAGAGAAAGACAGTTTCTCAGTCAAAATCTCAGTAAAGCACCTTGTTTTGTGATTGACAGTTTCTTGCAAAGAAGAATGAAAAGCATTTGTGTGTCTTTTTATATTCTGTATATTAGTTTATTGCTATAAATTTTTAAACAAAGAAGAGTTTTATTGTTGAAATTTTAAATGTTAAGTGTCTTATACATATAGACAATGTCTTGGGGTGTTGGCATCATAGTTTAAACAAATTACAGTAGTTTCTGTGGTTTAAGCAATTAATTTGAGCAAAATGGTTTGTTTGGACTTTGTGTACCTGCTTTCAACATGTGGGATAACGTGGTTCAGCTTCATGTTTTGTTGTTGCAAGCGCTGAAAACACTTTCAAAAAACTGCAGTGAGAATGTGATGAAGAACAACAAAAATATAATGTAAAGAAAAAGATCTGTATGGTTTTCTAAATGCAGATTTAAGAGTCTTGCTAATCTGTCTGCACAGATGAATAGATTGGATGACTAGAAAGGAACTGTTGTCTGGTTTCTTTTCTTCTTTGATGTTATCTGCAAAATGCAAGGTACAGCAAACTTTTTGTTTTGTTAATAAATAATATTTCTGTGTCCTTTCTTTGGCAAAGTTCAGTATTAGTTGTTAATGTGATAATTAAGCTATTGAAAAATAGTTTTCCTTATGTTGGAATGGATTGAATATTCATATGCATCGTATATCCAACTGTGGTATTTTCCTTCTATTTATAACCTTTCTTTGGTCATTGGAGCCTTGATCTGAATATATTTATTTATTTTTGAGATGTTTGTAAAGAACACCTCCAGAGATTGTTAACATTTGTCAGCTCTTGGAATGACAGCTCCAGTCACTATAGAAGACAAGTAATTTTCCTCTTGAAGAAAAGGGATGCTAATCTCCACCTACAGTAACATGTTTTGAGAAACATAATGCACTAAGAAAATGTACCAATTACTTGGCTGAAAATTGCTTCCCTTCTGCAAGATAGACAATCATAACATTTTTGGACTACTTTTTATTTTTTTTTTTTTTTTTACTAGTTTCATAACATAACTCTCTCTTTGGCAAAGTAAAACTTCATGTTTTCAGGAACAGATGAATGTTCTATCAACTAATGGAGTGGCGCTGTACTGTGGTGTGGCATTTCAGATTTCAGTCCAGGTTATGACGATTGTCCAGGCTTTGTAACTAGAAAACAAATATGCTCTGCTTTATTAAAAGAGTGAGTAAGTAATGAGCCCGTATGGCGCATATGTGCTCCCATGTGTTTTACTTGCACAGCTGTAAGGGTAGTCCTTACACTGCTGCCCATGATGGGCAGCTGCTATTGGTGGGAAGCTCTTTTTTAGGTGTGGTTTCTGAACTGGCTTTCAGAAGCCTACTGCTGATTTCTACCTACAAGTAATGTAGGGATAGTAGGTGGAAAGTTATATGTATGTGCATGCATGCGTGTATATCTCAATATAATTATTTGCATATACTAAATGTACTAAGCCAAAAGAGTGAGGAAAATGGCGATTATATTAATGAAGTTGCTTAATTGCATATAATGAAATTTTTAATTTACTGCAATCTACTGAAACTGTCATTGACCTAATAAAGATTATACCCTTTTGCTTGTATTGTTTCCTGTTTAAATCAGCAGGAGTATATAAAAACAAACTGCTTAATTGTTGAGAAATTGGATTATTTGAGTTGTAGAAGGAAAACAAAAACATAGTAATATAAAAATTGGCTCTATTTAATAAGCAGTTAGGCAAAATTATCTTTTTTAAGATGTTTTGTGCCACAGGCTTATGACATTAGCAAATGAGTCATATCAAGTCACTTTTCTTGGAAGGATTTCTAACATTTCAGCTGGAAGCCATTCGCAGCCATGTCTTCTAAAAATGCAGAGCTCCATTAGTTTAATCCCCAGCCTCATGGGCCTCTTAAGGGGCAGAAAGATGTGCAGTAAATAGTCTTCAAGGGCAAGGGGGTGTAAAGGAGAGAAAAGGCTTAATTACAGTTCATTCTAAAGACCTGTTCCGTGATTAACAGGCTGTTAACCTCTACTGACAAGTAGTTTCTTCCCAGGGCAATTTTTGTTGTGGGACTAACTGTGAACAGGATAGTTGGAGTTGTGCCTGGTCCCTTTCTGTAATGTGCTTCCTCCCATCACACCACTGTGCTTTCCTGGTGCTCAGACCCACCTGGGCAGCACCTTCCTCCTTCCTCTGCTGCCGTCAATTCATTAGCCTCCTTCCTCTGCTGCCGTACTTCATTAGCCTTGTCTCTTCATCTCCTCGTGAGACCTCGCTTGGTTAGCAAGCGTAGCTGTTAGCTGCTCGTGCCCTCTATGAGGGGATTGACAAAAGGAACTGGAAGGAGATGAGAAAAGTTTCAGCTGAAGTTGGACTGAAGTTTGTCCTGTGCAGAGTTGCAGGAGCAATAGTCTCCTAGTAGGACATAATTGAGGCCATTAGGAAAAAAGTCATGCTAGCATAAAGGCTGGAACATCTGTTTAATGGTTTAGAAGAAGTTTAACGTTCGACTTCACTAATGGCTCTGAAACTTTTTATCATTAATGTTCACTAAAGAATGACTCACTCTCTGATGTCTAATGACTTTTTGAGAAGGACACTTCCAGCTGGAGCTTTGCAACTGTTGCGTTTGAAGTTGTAACACTCCTGGAGAATTCCAGCAGGACAAAACCTATCTTGGGGTGGTTTGTTATGCATATTTTTGGCATCTGACTAATCCAGTTCTATTTCTTGTTATTGGTCCTGGTTATTGGCTCTATTGGTACTGTGTGCTAGTGCATAACTCCATCATAAGAACCGAAACATCCCAAATGCTGAAGAAAAGTTTTATTTAAATTCTCTTGTACTTGGTTTATACATGGGGAAATACACAGCTGAAGTAAAGACTTCGTGTAAGGAGGATTGCTGTATTAACTGTAAGTCTGGCAATCCAATCAACTGTTCAACAATTTGAATATTTTTTCCAGAAACAGTCTTATTTTTTTCCCCTCTTAGCGATTTTTATCATCCCTCTGTTACTTTTAAGCTAGCTGTATCTTTGGAAAAGTAATAAAAGCTTATTTCCTTTGTAACTTGGTTTGTATACTCATGGCTGTCACATTAATCTGGTGTTAGTATTAGATTTTAATGAAAGGCTACATAGCAAGAAGAAAGAGGCTTGCTGATAGTATAGAATGTTCCATATAATTTAGTTTTTTATTTTTAATATTTATGGTTTTGGTATATTGTGAATGATATTGGACTTTGCCAAACATCTTTTATAAAAAAACAAACAAAACTCCAAATACAGTAGTTTTGTTGAGGCACTACTAAGGCAGTGACAAAAGAAAAAAGCTGAAAGGGTAGAAATCTGCAAAAAGCTCATCTTTTACCTGGCTTTGGGATTCAGGGAAAGGAAAAGAGTATTAGCAGTGAAGTTACATTGCTTACTGGCAATTGCATTTTCCATTTTAAGTTCTGATGAAGTTTTGCATATTTTGGGGAGTTAACATAAAACAGCGTTTGAGAATGGATTGTGGGGGCATGTGTGTTAGAATTCTTCTGGGAGATTTATACAGGGCATGCTTGTATAATTAATTACCACCACAGGCAGGCAGCTCCCTTTTCTCTGTTTCCACATCCGATGGGGTAGAGGCAATCTGATGGCCTTCCACTTCTTGGTAAACAAATGAATCAGTTCAGGGTGCTTCCTACCTATGGGGCTAAAGTTTGGCTGGTCTCGTGTTTAAGATGACAGGTACATCTTGTTGGGTGAGGCAATCATAGGAAAGGATCTGGCTGAGATGGTACTACTATAAATAAACAGGCAATTCACATATGCCCTGCTCTTGCAGGGGGGAAGGATCTGGCTATTAGTAATTCTTAATAGTTACCACCATTGCCTTATTTGGCATCCATCATGTAAGCTGTCGTGCCTTTTTTTTCTAAATTACAATATTATAGTTTTAATGAAAACTAAGGGGAACCCTTCCTCCCTTCCCAAAGAACTGTTAAAATTGGTATCTTCATATGTAAACTTAACTTAGCGTCTGCTGTTGGGGGAGGAGAGGAAGGAAGGGAAAGACAAGAAGAAATTCAGGTTTTTGTTGAATTTCTGTGTCCATCAGCTAACCCTCTAACCCTTCTAAACTCTGCCAGTACTGGATGTTCAAAGTTAATATGGCTTCTGAAGATCCATATTTTAACAGTGCTTGTTGTACTGGCCATCCCAAATTCCACTGAAGCCAGTTGTTTTTGTGTATTGTAGCACCTCTGGAAATTGAGATAAGAGAATAGCTAAACTTAGACGATGTGCAGAGTCATGGGCTTGTGATAGCCTGAGACTGAAGACTGCAATTAGTGCAGAGGCTTCTTTCCTGCACTCCAAGATGGACTTTTGTTTGTTTGTGTTTTACACATTTTCTGTGGGGACAGTGCTCTAGTACAAGTTTACAAAAGGATGAGCTTGGGCATGTACTAAAGATACACAATAGCCTATGGGTGAGAACAATGACTATTGCTATGAATTCCCAACAATTTGGTTCATTACTAAGAAAATAAGATGGGGACCTGTGTGTGCATGTCCATATGCATACTCTTACTCTTTCTAGTTAGTGTGGGTTTTGTGGATACTTGTAAAATATATATATATGCTTTTTCTGTTAGAAAAATGTTTCTTTGGTAGCTATTGCTGCTTATAGGTTCTTGTCATTGTATATACATGGTTTCAGATCTTGGGAGAATTCACTGTAATTTATTCTGCAAAATGTAATGTGAAGTAGTCTAGGGAAATAATGCCAAGTCATAATTAAGTACAGCTATAATAAGCTCTACATGTTTCTAAGAGTCAATAGTAACAGTAAAGTCTAGGGCTGTGACTTTTTTGGTTTTTATCTTGACACTTCCAAGAAGCCAGATTCCAAGGAACCTTGCTCAAATTACTTTAAATCTGTAAAAAAACCCAAACCAAAACAAAAAAAAAACCCAAAACACCCCAAAACAAAACAAAAACAAACAAAAAACCAACAAAAAACCCAAAACAACAGAGCAGTAGAAGTCAGATAGTTTGGTTTTTCCAACATACTTTCATATGACTTAAAATCAAAATACAATTGATTATATTCTTGAGAGAGATTTACTTTAGAATTATATTTTGAGTTTTGGAGATCTCAATATCTTTGCGAAATGACTACTGCTAATCTGTTCTACTTCCAATGGAAAAATATTTCTGTCCACTTATGTTTGAGAGTGTGCACCAAATGTAGTTTGTTTGCCTGGGAGCCTTAAATGAAAAGCGGAGTTCTTGTATGTCAGGGAGGCGAGGCAGGGTGAAAGCATCACAGATATGGTTTGTGTGTGTCCCTTCTTGGAGATGATAACTTTATTTGGTTTATCAGAAGCAAGCCCTGCTGTGGCAGGGACTCTGCTTTTATAGTCAAGATTCGTACTTGCATTGTCGAGCTGGGTTTTTTGTTTCTGTTTTCTGATTTGGTAGGTGAGCAAGAATGATGCTGGTTATGGATTACTTTGAGTTAGTGGTTGTTAGGATGGGAATGTGGCTTTTATCTCTTCTGGAAAACTTGATAGGCAGTCAATGAAGTGTTGTAAAAATGGCATAATGATCTTAAAAAAGTATATATCATTGGTAACGTCAAGATATCCTGATATCTAGTTCATGATTGATGGGCTCATGGGGGAGAGGAGAGGAAAAAACAGCAGTCTGCTGCCCATCTTAAATTTCTAAATGCCATGCAAGATATGAAGAAATAAAGAGGGAGAACTGAAATCCTTATTTGGTAGTCAAAGTTATACGCTATAACAAATTTGGTGAAGTGATTCAGAGGCTTGAATATTTATATTGCCCTATTAATAGGAGCGACACTGGTTTATCAAGGTGTTGTACATGCTTGCTCTGAGATCCAGACTGCAGTTGAATTTGAGTGTGGAAGTCTATGGGTAATGATTAAAAGAGAAAAAAGGGATTTAATGGTGATCTTCCCTCATAGCTAGCATGATTATTGTAAATGACAGAGGGGTAGAAAGAGGAAGAAAAAGATGGCTGATCCTGATGAATGTTATCCTTAAGCATTTAGGGAAATGGGTGAAATATTCATGTTTGAGAAAACATCGAGGGAGGGTGATTTTTCAGAAAGATGGAAAAGGTAAGAGAATGGAAGTGAAAGAGGAGAATCAGAGAATTGCCGACAGTTTACCTAATATAAATTCAAGAAAAGTGCTGGAGCTCACAATCTTTGGCAAATACTTTGGAAAAAAAAAAAAATACAGGGTGTCTTGATTGAGAGCAACTCCTATCAAACCAGTCTAATTTAATTTTATAAAAGTGGCAGGTCACAGAAGCTGTAGATGAGATGCATCTTGCCTTAAACACCTGGACACTTTTTTTGCATGCTGCATTTATAAGCAAGCAAAAGAAATACAGGGTAGATGAAACAGCTGCAAGCTGAATCAACCAGTAGTTAGGAAACTGTGTAGACTAATTGTGTGAAGCATCTGCTATTGAATAGGGGGCTGAGTGTGTTTCTGGAGGGCTTAGTTTGGGTCTGCTCAGAATACTTGCTTACTTTCCAGGTATTTGTGAGGAGGAAGCAACAAGAAGAACTTTGGAGGATGGGATTTAGGATAAACATGCTGGAGCAATAGTCTATAAAAGGTAGGGTGAAATTTAGTAAGGACTATTGCAGTGTGCTACACCTTGGAATAATTAACTGCACAAATACAAGGTGGAGGAACACTTGCTTAGACAAAACTGAATAAAAGGTTATAATAACTGTACTGGATACTACAGTAAATGTGAATCAACACTGTTGTGCTGTTTAAAAAATAAAAATTATAAACAGCATTACATTGTTATGTATAATAGGATCTTGGCTGAACTGATGTATCAAGTTTGGGGCAATGAATTTCAAGAAAGATGGGATAAACAGCAGAATCATGAAGGTAAGAATAACAGAGGAAAAGGAGTGGTTACAAGGACTATTGAGACTAGGAGAAGCAGTGAGTTAAATTGCAATGAGAGATATTCAGGTCAGATGTTAGGAAAGGACTTCTATGAAAGTGAGTGAGGGAAGTAATGCCTGGGGAGGGCTGCGGGGTCTCTGCTGCTGGAAGTCTTAGCTCAAGTTAGGTGGGTGTCTGTAGCAGAAGTGATTGATCCTACGAGGGGCAGGGGCTGGGTTAAATGACCTTTTGAGACCTTCTTAATGTGTCGTCTTGTTTTCTGGAAAGTTTTCTTTAAAGAAAAAAAAAAACCAAAACAGCAAAATAAACATCTGTGAGTCAACCAAAAATGTTATAGAGCAGTATTTCTCAGTAATATCCAGTGTGGCCTTTTAATATGAGATTGCTTCTGGGATTTCTAACTCATCTGTTTACCAATTACTATCGTTATGTTGATTGTTTTTTCCTAGGGAAAAACAGAACAAAAACCCACCCTAAGTCATGAAGTTTCTTAAGGGAAGAGAAATGTCAAAAATGTTGTTCATTTGGGAAATCTAATTGCCAAGTCCTTTTCTTGGTCTTCCCTGCAGTGTGTCATACAGTGTTTTACTCTAGTCTTTCAGAAAACAGTGCAAAGTAACAAAGTGTATAAGGTGTCAGTTTTCCATTATCTTTATTGTTAACTGCATATTCTGTTTATAGGGACTTGCTGTAGCATAGCACGGTCCAAATATTTTATTATTCAGGAAGCAGCACTTTAGCTCATTTACATGACAGGGAACATTTTTTAAAAATCAAGGCAGCAAAGCATATCACTAGTACCTTTATTGCTGTTATCTAGCTAAATATTACTGATTTTATTTATTTATTTATTTTGATTAGCCCCACACTGTTGGGATGTGTATTACTATGCTTAAGAATTCTTTTTGGATATTTTTATATTGACGTTCTTCCTCTGTCTGCCTTTTTCAAATGGATGCACATTAGGGGACAAAAGTTGTAAATTTAAAAATGTTAGATGTTGCCTACCTGCTTAAGGAAATGAGGCATATGCCGTTACTCCATCTCTGTGCTCTAATAGCTTACGGATCTTTTGGCCAATTTAAGGCAAGATCCTAAAATTGTTGAGGTCTTAGAGGTTGTATGAAGATTGGTGTTGACATGGAGTAGAAACCCATGTTAATGCCCCCATTGTGAAGAAGGAATGGGAGAGTTCTGCTCTTGTCAGCTTTATTTTCAGTATGTATTGTTAGAAGGAGCTAGATGCATCACTGTTTGGGAGAAAAGGGAATGAGATAAGAGTACTGTCTTGAGGAGTCTAGGAGTAAACTTGGATATATAGTGGCATGACTATGGGGATGTTGGAAGGATGCTGGGAGGGAGGAGGTTGGTTGTTGGGAGGATGAAGGAAAACTGAGGATTGTGAGGAACATGGGAGATGCTAGGCTAATTAGTTTAGCTGCTCAAAGAACACTAAGTTTAAGGTCCTTTACTTGTTCTTCTGTTCCTGAAATTGTTCCTTCTATTGACTGAAATTCAGTCACAGATGACCAGACATTGACTGCAAAGTAATCCAAAAAGACTACAGTAATGTTTGTGAGCTTCTGATTATGCTTTGGTTGTACTGAAAAGACTCATAATACAGCATAAAAAATTTTGTGCCCTGCATTCCATTTCCCTTCTGAAATTATTCCAGGCCGCTATGGCACTTCTGTCATTGCACTTCCAATTTCTTCTAGGCTTTCCTTTAAGAAATGTTAGTAATCACTCACTGTTCCATAACAAGCATTAAAGAACACCGGGGAGACAAAAAAAGTTAAGGCATATGTTTGCAATCACGTCATTCATAGAAGAGTCCAGCCTTACAAATCCACAGACAAAATTAAAACTAGAAATAAGGCATAACATGTTGTTATCTATATCCAGCACATGGTATTAGGCAGATTGCACATCTCATCTCACTGGCTAGCAACCCTTGTATTACAGCAATTTATATTCCTAAGAATATTCTGAGTGAAAATAACTATTCTTACAAAAATTACTTGGAGGAGGGAAGAGGTCTTGGGTGAAGGAGGAGATCTGAGATATGATGTCTTGCATTTCCACACTGTTTCCTTACTATTTATTAAGTATCAGCTGAGACAGTTTAAAAGTAGTAATAAGTGATCCACATTTGAAGGAGTACCTAAGATATTTTATACATCAGTATGTGAAATGTTTAAACTTCTTTATTTCATATATGACTTAATGGAACTTCATCATAGTAGTTTCCTCACCTTTCTCCAAGATTGGTGTGGTTCTACCCATTTACCAGATGGAGGAACAGACACGGAGATGTCAGCTGCTATAGCCAGGATTATGGATTGTTACCTGCTCTGCAACTCATCTGAATCTTAAGTGGTTTTCATAGCTGTGTGCTGAAGTGTTTTGGGCAAGAATTGAGCAAATGCTTATTAACTGGCTTAGTCTGAAACTGAAGAAAACTAAAAATGTCAAAGTTTATATTTTTTTCTCTAATTACAAGATTTGACTTTTAAAAAAAAAAAAAAGACAAGCAGCAAGACAAACATCTCAGAATGCTACCGTAACAAATTCCTGAATAATATAACTCTTGTTGAACCCTCTAAATAATAGCAGAAACTCATCACATCTTTTGTTTGAGAAAGCTCTGAAGAGCTACAGGACTGGAGATCTGATCTCCATTCCACAGGAAGATCTCCGTTGTGTTCACCCACCACTTAGTGTGAATTACTTACCATGTGCTATGACTCGCTTTCAGGTGTTCTCAAGGTGTATTGTGTTACTATTGCTCTTCATAGAGCAAACTGTCATAAAAGCATCTCTCCTGCAAAATGTGTAATTCATGCTTATGATCTCATGATTTATATACAATGAAGTCAAGGACCCAAGTCCTCTATCTTAAAGATATCTGCTTTTTAATCAAATCCAGGACCATGGATAAGATTATTAGCTGTCCATATGATGAGCACCCATGAATCCTTGAGTCTTGGATGACATAAACTCATATTGTTATCTTTTCACAATGCAGCTCTGTATGTTGGTAACATTAAAAGATACCACTCGCACTGGTGAAATAACAAATAATGTAGTTGATCAGTAGTTCACACATTGAAGGTAATTCGTAGTAATTTTTCATATTGTTCAGGAATCTCATAGAATGATTGGACTCTGTATTCAACTTTCCCAGTCACTGCTTTGAAACTTCACAGTAAAATTGAAATTAATGAGACAAATGAAGCCTCATCTTTTATTCTACCACAGATCATGCTGATATTACCATAAGGTTAATTAAATTGTATAGCCACAGAAGCCAAACACTAGATAAACATTATCATTTCTATGTTGGCAGGATATGACCTCTGTTTACCTTCTTATCAAAATATCCATGAAATCTGTTCATCACTTCTAGAAGAAATTGTTTCTACAAAGTGTTTATATTGGGTCTCTGCTCTGAATTTATTCTTGGAGAAGCCTTTCTTTCTCCTTTGAGTATTGAGGAGCCACAGGAAGTTAGCTGCCTACATAAGCACCTAAGCTTCAGTGGGGTGAATATCCACCCTCCCTGAACACCAGACAAAACTTTAGTTTTTCAAGATGAGATTGTTACACAAACAATTTTTTTTGCCTTTTTGGTTTTTTTTGTGTGTGTGAGACTGTTGTTAATACCCTCATATTCTGAAGCAGTATCTGTGCAGTATTAGTACGGTAGTACTGTAGTATCAACTTGATGCAAGGAGTAGAAGTACTGTTAATTATTTCCTGTAATAATATAGTGAGAAATACTCGTTATCACATGTTGCTGAATGAGGCTTGTTGTAGACAGATGATGCAAATGGCAGTCAGGAGATGATACAAAAAGCATTGGTAGAAGAGAGATTCAGGACATGTTGGCAAAGTTACTGCTCAAGTTTAGTTGCTCTGACAGACGTGTGATAAATGCTGTGGTGGTTGTTGCAATCTCAATCAAAACAGAAATTAAGACCATGAGTGGTCCTTAATGAATTATTGTTAATGCTTTGACTAGCTTATAGCACAGTATTAAACTAGAAGAACTTTTCAGATTTGCTTATCTCTGAGTAAAAAACCCAAAAAGGTCTTACATGGAAGGGAAACTTAAAGTCAAGAATGAAATAAATCATTGGAAAGAGCATTCTTGGCTTTATCAGTATGCTATACTTAGGGAATTTATTATGTGAGCAATAACAACTTCATTATAGTTCCTGAGGAACCAAGATTGTTGAGGAGGCCTCAGCTTCATTTCCAGTTGTATGCAAAACTAGTGGGCAAAAGCATTTTGGACAAATAACAAGAAGCCCAAAGTAAGATGATATACGTCCCATAGGGAACTGGACCCATGATAGTAATGTAAAACTGCAGAATAAATCTGCCCTGTCAGTAGGGAAATATAGGTGAATCCAAAAGAATAGATCATGTAGCAAATTGATACCATAGTCATGAGCACAACCCTGTCTTTAGGCATCCAGCCTGGAGCGTAACTTGAATAGATCATGCTGTCTCACTTTGAGTAAACTTATAGCAAGCCTGAAGGCTATTTGCGTTTTGTGAAGATCTGAGTGTTCTTTAGCATTGTCTGGTTTTACTACATTTCAGGCTATTGGCCTGACCTTTAATCCTCAGTTGGCCTGTCATTCAGCATTTGAAATACCTGAATACTTGGTTCAGCTTTATATGGGGTGATCACTTTGATCCTAGATCAAAGATACAAGCACAAAACTGTTTTAATTAAAATGTTGTGGTGTATTTCAGAGATAGATGGGTTGGTAGAGTTTTCCAGCTTGCCTCAGTCTGTCAGATTCTGTAGAAGCACTCATGAAAGTTAATGCTCTTTTCCTATCTTTCCCCAGACTACTGTTTACAAGTGCTGAAAATTGTTCATGTTTTCAGTGTGTGAAATGCAGCTCCCTTTGAACATATCCTAGGGGATGGAGCTGGGAAAAGGCTATCTTACTTAATGTCTAATTAAAGTCTTGTAGTTTTTTAGAGCTCTGCCTTTCACTGCAGTGGAAAACTTCCAAGGTTTCTGAATTCTGAAGTTTGCAAGCAAAAGTTGAGCAAGTTCCTGGGAGCCTGACTTGAGGAACCAAGCCTCCGTGAAGTTCAGTCCTTTTCAACTTTTTTTTTTCCTCTGCTTCCCATATGAATTAAACAGTACAAACAGCCTGCTTGTTGTGTGTGTGTTTTGGGTTTGGTTTTGGTTTTTGTGTGTGTGCAGTATGCTGTTTGGCGGTGGTTTGTTTTGTTTGTTTTTTTCTTTTTTTTTTTTTTTTTTTTTTCCCAGGGTCTTGCTGCTTCTGAAAATGGATAGTATGTTCCTTGGCATACAGCTTCTGTTTGTGCGAGAAACTTTCATGCCAATTATCTTCATTAGAAAAAAGAGCGATAACTTCCCAGAAATAAGGTGTCCTGCCTGGAATATTAGGTACCACAGGTTCATGTGAGCCTCTGTCTAATATGTGAAGGCCACTAAGTTGTCAAATCAATGACTTGTGTAAGTGTGGTACTGAATGGGTGTTGTCAGCACAAGGGAGGCTCAGCATTGTATCTCAGGAACTAGAAGGTTGTTACTCCAATAAAGGTGAGGTGTTTGTAGCCATGGAACTGATAAAAGAAGGTTGTGGGTTTGGTTTGGTATTTATCAGCTTCCAGTGCACTTTGTTGGGGCAGAATTTCATGGGAAGAGTGCCTATAGTGAAAAGAAAACAATGATCTTCACTGGAAGCCAGAAGGCAAGACTTGAGAATGACTATTCCATACTTGCCTTATTTCTTATAGTCTTTCTGTGAGCATGAGCTGTTTTCTGCTGGTTTAGATGGCTTCTTGATCTGACCCAGAAAAGAAGCCTTTGGCCTCTAGGAGTATGGCCTCTGAGCTGGATATTGATCTCTAACGCTCAGGCCTGTACTGCCATTGGGACCTTGTCGGTCTAACTTTAGGATATCATCACTTACAAGGTACAGTGTGACTGCAGTCCAGGAGCTTGTTATTAGCCTGAAGTCACCTCACATATACTGGGTAGGTAAACTGATGGAGTGCTTTGGACTGGGCAGTGCATGCTTCCAAAGATGGGCCAGGTGGGTCCATTACATGGCTTCAGGGCTGTGTGCTTCTTTATTCTGTCCAGCAGCACTGTCGTTAAGTATGGGGCTGGTCGTATCACCCTGTGTTTCTTGCCCATTCTGCCCAAGTAGCAACCTGCTCAAATGAAATTAGTGTTATCACTCCACTTGCTAAGGATGAAGCTCTGAGTCAGAGAGAACTGTTCTCCCAACCTCAGGTAGGGTCGCCTTTGTTGCAGTCTGGTAGCTGTGCTCAGATTGCAGAAGCTGTGCTTCTAGCAGCTGTCCTGGAGCATACTTGGTAGCTGTGCCTCTTGGAATTTGCAATTGCTCCACACCAGGTGTGCAGGAGTGACCAGAGGGTCTACTCAGTAACTTCTCATATTGGATAGCACAGAACGTATTTGAAGAAATTGAATTCAAAATGGGAGCAAGATAAATGTCTCCCCTTTGATACTGTTTCACCAAAGGAGCAGTAAAAGTCAGTGGAACTTCACCTCAGGACATTGGTTCAAAGCTCCTATCTTCAAATGTAGTATGTAATACTCAGACTATAGGAGAGACCTACCACCTGTGTGGGCTTCTTTAGACGGATTTTTCTTCTGAAGTAGGGTGTCTCGTGTGACACTGAAGTTGTTATTGCTGTGTTTGGTTTGATTGCTTTTTTTTTTACTGGCCTTCAGCTTGTCTTTTGTAGTGGTAGAGAATCTATAGCTAAGTGGTTATTTATTTGAATCTTGTTGTGTTTGTCAGTTGTTGTGCAAAACAGAATGTATGACACTGAGCACGAGGGCAGAATTTTTCATTAACTGTCTTAAGTCCAGTGAACCTCCCCAGGTAATCCCTCTCCTTCCTGACTTTGCAGGAAAGAAAAAGAAGATCAGTGAGCTTTCAGTGATGTCAGTAGAAATATTTCAGAATTTAGATGAAGAACAATTGAAACTCATTCTGGCTTAGCTCTATGCTTATTTCTTCTAGATTTGATTTTATGCTTTGTCTTCTGTAGCAAAAGGAATCTTTAAGCTTTTCCCCTGCTCCTCGCTCTTCAACACCTTCATGAGCCTCCTCTCTCCCTCTGGGTATTTTCTTGGTAATACATGGTTTTGTTAGTTTTACTTTTGAAATGGGATCACAGGTTTGGTGATATCAACTGAGCACATAATTAAAAAAATCTACAGTACCTAGGCTTTGTGTTTCACATTATGCAAGCAGACTACAAAAATCACCAGTTAGCTAAAGCAACTGTGAAATATTCCTCTAAGAGATTAGAAGGTTACTTAAAAATATGTTTGTATGATTAAGAATTTTAAATCGGTGCAGCCTTCTAATCACAAATGATAATGGAAACAGAAGTCAGGATTGATCAGTAGATTTCTGTGCTTCTCTGCACCTCAACTGTTTTTATTCCCAGCCTAACACATTTGAAGATCACTTTCAAGGTATGGTATCAAGATACATCTTTTTCCACTGGGTAACTTTTGGAGTAGGCCATGGCATGGAAAGATAAGCTATAAGCAGGAGTTACCAAACTTTCGTAGTTAATACCTTTCCCCCCCCGCCTTTTTCAATGTTTTCATGGTACTCTTTCAAAATATTATCTGATTATTCTTTCTCGGTAAACAAGTGCATAGATACAGCTTTATAATATTTTTCCTTTTGTATGTAACAACGTATATAAAAATGTGCATTCAGACAAAATGTACTTGAATTTTAATTAAATTCAAAGGTTTCTTTCTTTCCCCTAATAGTACTTCTTGTTAATGAGATAGATGAGTCTGCTTGGAGTCACAAACCTGTTTAGGAGCAGTGGGAAGTTTCAGACATAAAAGTAGCTCATTCTCAGTACTCAGCAGGTTACTGTACTTGTTTTTAATAACAGCTTTTCCAGAAAATCCTGCTTCATGCAGATATGAAGAAGTAGAAAAAGAAGCACTGTTGGAACATGTGGTGAAAGGGTAATGTACATCCTTATCTCACTGCATAACCAAACCACCTATAATTGTCTTCCTGTAGTTTCAGTAATTCATCACAAGAGCAGCCATGCATCTTGTATACTTTGTAGCTCTGTTGTTTTTGTTGATCTATTCTTCAACAATATGAACATAAATTAATGTTTTAATGTGAGGATCATCCTCAGGGAGGAATGCTTCACACATGATCTGAAGTTTGAACATCTGTCTGAAAAGCTTTGATTAAGCTGCATGGGTGCTAGTATCTTTTAGAACTGTCCTTTCAGGTCATTTGCAGATTCAAGTAAGCATTGCATCAATGTGTGCTAGATTCACGTTGTCCAAGGTACTTGGACTCTTCATGACTGTAAGAGAGCAGCCTGGCTTGAGGGTAATAGGGTTGTTGCTGTCTAGCACGTGCAACTGTTTTTGCTACTCTAGGGAGAAGGGCTTTAACCTTGGTTTGCCCTGGTTATGGAGACTGAAGCCCAAAGAGAAGTGGAGGAATCGGAGCCAGAGAAGTACTTAAATGGCAGAATTATAAGCGAGCCTTTCACACTTTCCCTGGTGGTCTGTCTCAAGTAGCTGTACAGAAACACACAGTGCATAGGAAGCAAAAAGGAGGAATAAGAAGTCTCTGTACCATTACAGTAACTTTTTAGCGTTGCAGAAATGTGGTGTGGGATAGCTCACACAAATGGTGTGCTGCAGTGGATTAATACAGACTCTTTTGGAAGTAGCAGTTGGTAAGATGGAAGAAGGGCTTGTGCTCCACACAAAGTAGTGGCTTGAATTTGCAGAGCCAGATTTGCTTTGGAAGGAGTAGTAAGCTGGTCAAGATCAAAGGAGAGTCCAACATGAATGCATCTCAGTGAGCATCTACTGCAGACTGCCTGATTGAGAAAAGGAATTGTATGAAGCCTTCTTTAAAGAACTGGAGGAAGCTTGACTGAAAACACTGTTTCTTATGAGTGACTTCGACCTGTCAACATCGGTTGGAAAGGTAACATGGTGTGGCACAAGCAATCGAGATCTCTGGAATGTGTTGAGGATATTTTTCAATGCAAATACTGGCCACGTCAATCAAAGGAGGTGGTCTGCTGGATCTGCTGCTCATGTGTAAAGAGGACCTGGTGAAGAGCGTGAAGGTCTGTGGTAGCCCCAGCTACACAACCATGAGTTGATGGAATTTAAGATCATGAGGGAAGTGAGGAAGATGAACAGCAAGGTTAGAACCCTGGCCTTCAGGAGAGGTGACGTGGCCTTCCATAGTATGTTGATGGCTAAACTGATGAGATACTCTTTGATTAGGCAGATTATAAGGTAGGTGGAAACCTGGCTTGACTGCTGCGCTCAAAGGTTTAGGGTCAGTTGTCTGAAGTTCAGCTGGTCACCAGTTACTGGTGACCTAGTAGTTCCACAGGGCTCAGCGCTGGAGCTGGTACTGCTTAACATCATAATAACCTGTATGATTCTGTGGCATGTAATCTCAGTAAGTTTGCCCTATGTTACTCTTTTGAAGGGAAGTGGTCAATTTGCTGGAGCACAGGGCTGTTGTTCAGAGTGCTCTCAAGAGGCTGAAGAAATGGGCTCAGAGGAACCTTGCCTTCAGCAAAGGCAAATGCAAATTCCTGCAGTTAGGATGGAACAACCCCATGCAACACTACACACTGAGGACTACCTGGCTAGCAAGCAGCTTTGCAGAACACAAAGATGAAAAGGGAGCTGAAGCATAAGAAGCCGAGGGCTGGATTGGCTCAGTCTAGAGAACAGAAGACTGAAGGGGAAGTCTGAGGGGCAACTCTAGTTCCTGTCTCCAACTGTTTAAAGGGAGGTTATAGAGAAGATAGAGCAAGACTCTTCTTGGAGGTGCTTATTAAAATGAGAAGAGACAACAGCCAAAAGCTGCAGCAAGGGAAGTTTGATCAGGAAAAAAACAAAGAAACTATGGTGGTCACCATTGGAAAAGGCTGTTAGTTTATGGCACCTCCACGCTGGAGATGCTAAAAATTCAGTAAGGCCCTCAGTAAGTTGATCTAGCATCAGTTTGTCCTTTTTGGAATGAGGAGTTGTACCTTCCTGAAGTCCCTTTCAACCCAAATTATTGTATGTTTCTAATATTTTTCAGTTCATCGATTGAGTCTTCTCCATCTAAGAACTAGTTATTTGGGGTTTGGGTTTTTTTGGTGCTTTCTGCTTCTTTTGGGAAATTGGTTCATGCAGGTATACTACGTTAGGTCAGACCAGAGATGTGATAAGCTCAGTCTGTTGGTGGCCTATAGTAGGTGCTTAGAGCAGAGTGAATATATATATATATATATATATACACACACACACACACCTGTATTTGTATTTCCCCAGGACAGTCTTATAGCCCTCTGTAATTTGCAGCTCAGGGTTGTTGTGTGCTAGAGGAGAGTGAGTCTTTATAATACAATTTCACAGAAGTGCTCTATACAGACACTTCTTGTAGTTCTTAATACTTTGTCAACACCTATAAATTTAGCATACCCAAAGAAAGGCAAAACCAAGTTGTGACAGCAAAGGCATGGATAAAATTTAGGACTGACATTTTTGCAGACACACAATTCCTTTTAAAAACTGAAATCTGTTAAAGACATTGAGACCATCATATTTGTTAATCAGCATTGTGTTGTCATTCTCCATATTTATTATGAAACACATTTTTATAACCATGAAATAAATGAGTAAATGAATAAATAAAAAAGAACTTGGCTGTGGATGAGTAATCAAAGCAATTCAGCCAGCTGATCCGTACCAGATGTCAGCATATTTTTATTTTAAACCGCGAGTAAGGCATTTTATCTTTACTTTTCAGATACTCTGGGTGAATATTTCTACTTTTACTGCTTCTGCTTCTTTTGCCAAGGATCTGAATCAATGTTATAAAAATTGTAAAAGGAACACAGAGGATTTCCATTTCTCTTGTGCTAGCATATTAACATGTACTGGAAGTGGGCACAGCCAGGGCTAGTGTTGAATCTGAGTTAAAGGACAGCATTGTCAGCCAATTTATTGCTCATTCCTGCATTGCTTGAAGACTTAAGATTTTCTGACACTGGATAATAGGCATCCAAAAGTAATGACGACACTCTCTTCCAGAAGACATTCCGCTTCAGAAGAAGCGTTCGCAGGCAGAGTCTGCGTTTTGAAGGTATTTGGGATGCTGTATTGTATGCCTGTATGTCCAAAGACAGTCATTAAATAAGCAGTACACTGCAAGTGAGCACCTGGATAGAAAGCCGCTTATCTTTTAGTTCTACTCTTTTATTCTACATAATATTTGTAGTATAAAAAAATAATTCCATAGTCCTCAGAATTGTTTGTGTGCAATTATCTTGCTCCTTCATTTGTTACTTGTGCAGTTTTGAAAACAGAACATGGTAGAGACTTTACTTTCACTGTTGCCTATGCTAAGATACAGAACAAGTTGTGCTTTTAGGTAGATTTTTTTGTAAATCCTGTTAGTTGATACATTTGGGACAATTACACAGTCCCAGTATTTTTCCTGGGGATGCAGTGATTCCTGCTCTATCTCAAAGCACTTCAGGCAGACACAGTGCCCCGAGGGCAAAAACGACAGGTCTTGTGCCAAAGTGTCCAACTTGGCAAGCACGCTTTATGTGTTTTAACTCTAGTGATCACAGATGCCCATCTGTAAACGGGGGAGCCTGCTGCCTGTGAGGTGCTTACTGTGCTGTTAATATTACTGAGGGCTTCAAGGTCTTTGTGTCTGCCTGGGAACACAGATATCTGGTTCAGTGGAGCGTGAGAACAGACGATAACAATACAAGTCCAGTGGCATTTAAATGATGTTGGGTTTATCTCCTTTTTTATGTACACCAAACAGATAAATTTAGCATTTTTTTTTCTCTACCATTGTTCTGTGTGCTTGGGCATCGCTCTCCCATGTTAGTTGGTGTCTTTGACAGTGCTGGGAGGATTGATGCCGTATCTTTTTGAAAGGGTGTGCCAGGGGTTTCTCCAGTCCTCTTTGTAGTTCCCCCACAGAGCCACAGGGGTTTTGGCTGCCAGGCTCATGGCAGAAGGGTGCTTAAAGGCAGATGAAGCCACTCTTGATGGATAATGGACCAAAAGAGAGGGAGCAGTTACAGGAGAGAATTAAAGATGGTTATTAAATGCTAATAGTTCCTTCTGAGTGCTTGTGGAGAGTTCCACCACAGCTTATTTGATACAGAAAAATCTCAGTGATGAATAAAATTGGGAAATTGATTTTTTTTTTTTTAATCAAAAATATCAAGGTGTTTCAGTCATTACTAAACTTGCCGTAGATCTTTACAACTTGCAGTAGAGCTTTGTGGGAAATATTTGAAATGCCATGGAAGTGAGATTAATAGGCACTCTGACAAAATTTTAAAATACAGTTGGTGCAAGTGAAGGTGGTGAAGACTGGTATCTTTGAAGTTTAGTCTCGGAGAATTCAAGTTTTCCACTTTGTTTGCATCTCACTATTTAGATTTAAAAGGACACTTGTGCCAAATAGGGCTTGACTCAAACATCCTATCTGCTTTCCATCTTACCAAAAAAATCACTTCCCAAATGGATTGCTGAAGACCAGATATAAGCTTTATGCACTCACAAAGATACAGGCTCTTGTTCTCCTGACATAGCACACCAAGGCATTGCTTTCTAGGGAGCACATCTTCACTCTGTCTTAGCTGCCAAAACTGGTCACTTAGGCATTAATGATGGATAATGTTTTGTAGGTGTTGTCCTTTGTCTCTTTCTTAGTTTAATAATAAACATTCTCACTTCTTAAAGATAAGTATTTTAGAGGACAATAGTGAAAGAATTTTTTTTCTTCCTAGATTTGTATGTGCTGGCACCTGTAGCTGTACTGGGGAATTACTCAAGTGCCATGGTCCCCTCAAATTGTATTCCCTTTTATAAGTGCTTGTGCATGGACTTCCCACCTTGATGTCCTTTTGGCCCACAACTGGAATACCAAGTGCTTGAAAATGAAAATTTTGCCTGTCAATTGGAGGTACCAAAGTTGTATGAACTTTAGTTTAGGGTTAGTGTTTCTTAGCTGGTTACAGTACTGTATGTGCTTTTTTTAGCATTGCATGAATAATAATCGGCATGACTGTATTCCAAACTGAAACATCCCCATTGAGATAGTCTCCCCAGCTGTGTTCAAAGTGTGTTGTGTTGGTTAAGTCAATTTCCATTTAATTGATTATTAGTCCTAGCTATGGTGCTAATTGTATTTTGTTTTCAAGAACAGATTTGTGGTAAATATATGCCAAGAACTTCTCTGCTTAAAAAGAGGACTTTTCTTGCTGAATTTTATTTGCATTTCTGTTTAGCTGTTCTGGATCTTGACATATGTTTTTAAGGAGGTGGAAATCAGCATTGCTGCTTCCAAAAAGTTTCAGTGAATATTTGAATATTTTTGTCATTTTGCATGCTTCTGAACAGACACCTGCATTGGTGATTGAGTGAGCTGGCTCGTGCATTAATTCCAGTTAATTAGTCAAGAAGAGGCTGCAGTTAGTGTGTTTTTTTTTTTTTTTTATTCAGAAAATGGTATTTTCTGCAAAGGGCAAAAATTTTCTTTTGAAGCAGCAGTCAAGGTGTGGATAGACTTTCTATGTGTCTATATTTATACACCACAGTTTATATGCTACATGCAGCTCTCCCCACTCAAAATTGCAATGTCTTGTGTTAGACATGAAGCCTTGCAATCCAAATATCCTCTTCTGAAATCCTTGGTACAGAACTACATTGAGTACTAAAATTTATTCTTTGTGATACTTTGCAAAACTAATCTTGTAAACATAAATTAGCTAAACATTGCATTTTCAATAGCTTTTTTTAACAAGAGCTTTTTCAGTTGAATGGTTAGTTAAATTTTGTAGCAGTTCTGAAATAAAAATATCCACTGCATTTTCTTAATTGATTATGGAAATTGAGTACAACTCTAATGTTATGTTTGAAAGAAAGCAAATCTAGAGAGGCAACAGCTCACCCTGAGCAGTGGTCTAATGGAAACCAAACATTTTGAAAACAACTTAGTGTTATGGGAAGAGAAATTATGCTCAGCACAGTTCCTTTTGCCATGTCGACTGGCATCTGCTCTGTGGGGAGCAATTTGCCTGTCCTGCCAAGGAGAAAAAAGTATGGTAACGCACTGGCAGCTGTTAACAGCAGTGACTCAGCTAGCAGAGAGATATGGAGAGAAAACATGTCTATTCTACAAGAAGAATTATATAAAGGCTCCATTCCTTTTAGTTAGAGATCTTATCCTTTCCCATCTTGGAGTGCTCAGAATCAGAAGACACAGATAGGGATATTCTGCTATTGTTTTCGTGGTATCTTCTGTTTCTGAATCTATGTGGTTATTGCAAACACAGCTGCAGAGCAAGCTAGCTGACATTTAAGCAGAACATATATTGACCACTGGTTTTCCTTCTGTATCGCTGCTTCATGGAAATATTGCTATGCATTGTCTGAGCAGAAAAATTTAAATATCAATTCATACCGTTCGTGTCTTTGACTGCAAGTTTTTGAAGTCAATTGAATTGATAGTTATCTCTTGCTAACTTTTATCTCTCTGACTTGTATTTGTACATTGTGTGGCCATAATGAGGAGAAGGTGATAAGGCCATTGCCAGGCAGACACCATCTCCGTGCATTTAACAGAGCTGAGATTTGATTCTTCTGCTGCTGGCATTATTGTGTCATATTTTTTTGCCTTCCTGTCTTCCTTGTCGTTCCTCTGTGGCCTGCCATGACTCAGGTGCTGCCGGTTGCTGTTAGTGCTCAGGATTTATGAGCTGGCTGTCATAGTGGGTAGCAAGAATTAGATGTATGAAGGGTTCTGGATTATCACTCAGTGCTTGTGTGGTCATGAAAAGCATGTGGTCGCATTGTAGGGACTGATTATTTCTCAAGAAGTCCATTCGCTGTCAAGGAAATACTGAGGAAACATTATAAAAAAATTAAAATATTGAAAGTGGTGATTTTTCAGTTAAACTTCAGAGAAAGTATGACCCTCCTTCCCCCCCCCCCCCCCCCCCCAAGAGGTACCCTCAAAGTAAATCCAGTGTTACAGTACAGGAAGAATTTTTGTTGACTCCACTTTGAATTGTTGCTTATTTATGCCTTTCTAATCCTGGGGATCACTTGAGCAATGTCAAAGGGAGCTCGCAGAAAACAGCGTTAGTGTGTCGTTCTTGAAGCGACAGTTTTTATCAGGTGTTTTAGCCTATGTTAGACTCTTGAATAATTCCATGTTGTCACAAAAACTAAAATATTATTCTGGCTACTCATTGGTGTGTTCGTGTATGTTTTTGATTTTTGTGGCACAATAAAATAGACAATTTTCTGAGTATTTTGTATAATGGCAGTACAGAATGTTATGTTTCTACTTGGCAAAATGTCTTGCTGAGATATAGATTTCTAATGACTGTCAGGCTCTGTGCCTAAGAAATTTCCTTGTAGATATCTCATTACAGGACTAATATCACTAATAAAATAGCTGAAATATTTGCAAATGCAGGAATATTTTTTTACATCAGTAACTGCAAGGAAAATACCTACCATATGCATAATTTGAGGCTGGTTTAAAAACTGTAATTTATCATAATTATCTACATATTATAATGGCAAAACACACTTAATTGCTTTTGACTGGTTTGGTATTATGATGAGAAGGAAAGTTAACAGCAGATGGCTCTACTGTCAAAACTGCAGTCTCTTAACCCAAAATGAAGTAGCAGACTGAACATAACATGTTTCTGGCTCCTTTTTCTGATTTTCAGCAGTAAGTATGAGCTAGCATTTGGTGGGGTTGTGAATGTTTACAGAGCAATAGAAATAGTCTTACATGGGGACAAAAATAGCAAAGACGACTTGACTAGGTAGGATTCCTCATCACATTGTGACTTAGACTTTCTAAAGTATATTAAGGTGTTTACAATATTGAATTGGACTGGAAAGAAAATTATTTCCAAAATACTAGAATCTATTATAACACTGTTTTCTGCCCTTTTATCACCATATGTGCGTCTTCTACTTACATAGAGCAATGAAAAAAGTGCTTTATCTTCTATACCTGTCTGGCTGTGAACAAATAAATTAGCTAGCAGTTGAAAAAACAGATAATTTTGCTGTGCTTCAAATAAGTTCAGCTTTGCTGCATCAATTGCAATATGCCTGAAGGATTTGTCTTGTATTAATCACGATGTGCATGCACAGATGTGGTGCTGTAAAAATCCCAGCATTTCCACTCACGAAATGCCTCAGAGAATTGAAGAATTTAAGATTACATTTGTACAAAGTTAAATTACAGAATGGGGGAGAAAAAGGATTTTTTTGTTTGTTTGTTTGGTTGGTTTTTTTAATGTCTAGCCAGAGAGAATCACAATAAGCAGGTGGTACATTATACTGCTGGATGGTCAATGAAAGTAAATTAGCTGCTTCAGTTGGTAGAAAAGAAATGCTGGTCCAATCACCTTAAATAAAGGTGACATGTTATTTGTGAAATAATGCGAATACCAAAATGTGGTTTAACCCCAAAGTTTGTTTGTATATATATGTACGTTTTTGTGTGTGCTTTGTATTATAGTTTTTATAACATTTAATCTTCTAGACTAAAATAATGGGTGAATTTATTAG
The DNA here is from genome assembly GCF_047370975.1 of Nipponia nippon. Taxonomy (NCBI): domain Eukaryota; kingdom Metazoa; phylum Chordata; class Aves; order Pelecaniformes; family Threskiornithidae; genus Nipponia; species Nipponia nippon. The sequence goes on from NW_028262347.1 coordinate 52,148,792, forward strand.
AAAGCAAAACTCATTACAGGGAGAAATTTATTATTTGCATTGTGTCAGAACAGATCTTGTTCAGATGTGCCTGTCGATAAGACAATGTAATTTGTTCATCGTAGTAACAATACGTAAAAGGAAAACAGTGGGACGAAGATATTTTGCACTTAAACATTTTCCCTTTTTACAATGCAAGCATAAGAGAAATATTTTTTTTGGTTTTGTAGCCCTATTGTTTTAAGGGCTAACTGAAATAAATCAGTAGATTTGTTAGATCTGAGTAAAATATTGATATAAATGGTCTAGCAACAAACTGTTTTAGAAAAATTGTTAACACTGAGATGATGCATATTTCTATATGTTAATGTTCTAAATTTTTTTCAATACATCATCATTTGGCATTGTTGTTTCTGAAAATTGACAGCCAGTTGCCAGTTACAATCTATCTTGTGTCTAGTTCAGAAAGCAGTTAGTTTTTTAATGTTTATGTTTGTCCCTTAGGCTGTATAATCTAGACCCTTGCTTCAGCTAATGTAGATACACAGCATAATATCTTTTATGGTGTTATGTAGGTATACAGGGAGGAGTTGCTCAGACTTTCTGTGCTCTTTCAAAACCTAAAGGATATACTTCGAATAATTCACTACACATGCTAATAAACTGTATGCAATAAGTATGTATTTTTTTGTCTAGCCTGCTGTGTCATAGTAGACATAAAGATAGGTACTCTTGGATACCCTTAAAATCAGTTGTACAAAAGCTTGTCATAAATTTCCCATTCTTTATTTTTTCATGGAATTATCCTTGTAGGAGGCTCTCGAGATATATTTTCTTTGAACTTCTAGTAATGTGATATTTTGCTTTTACCCCATGCTGGTCTTCTGAGCATCCTCTAAGAAGGTTTCTGTGATCCAAAGTGAAGTTCCAAGTTCAAATTAATTAAAATATCTCATTATTTAAATCTGATTCATGTACTGTAGAGGTTGTTTGGGAGGCTTTAATGAATAAAGTTCGAACTAAAATGAAAAAAATGTAATGATTCACTTATCTCCTGCTAATATTTCCCTACATTCCCTTACAAGATATTAATACAGTACACAGGGGTATTGGAAATAAGTTGAAGAGCATAATTTGACAATAGCTTCTAAACATTTACCTGCTAAGATACATATTAAAATGGATGCCTTATACAATTCTGGCAACACTCTGACTGGTGATGGAGAACCTTATTTCTCATTCCTTCTGTGCAGTTTTGCTGCACTCTTTGCACTCTCCAAAACCTAAGCAAAAAGGTGAAATCCATTTGCAAAAAGTCATTGATTTTGATGGTTTAAAATTTTGCCTATTATACTATTATTTTTCCTGTGCCTTCATTTTTTATATTACATTTTTAACCTCCTTTGAACTTCTAATTCACTTTTATTTATTGTTCATCGTAATTTTTTGTTCTCTCATGATAAAGACTGTATTCCCTATATTTTTATGAGTCAGCAGAGGGGTGAATTGTGGAGCATGTGGTAACTAGCAAGCTTATGAAAACCTTTCTGTAAAAAAAAATTTTTTTTTTGTTTGTAGCAGGTTGACAATTGAATGCTTGAGGAGTGAAAGAAGAGCAGAAAATCAGGAAAGGAATGAAAGACTGGATATAAAAATATGTAAACATTCTGAATCTGACAATGAAACAATGAATAGAATCATTATAGTAAAATTAAAATAGTAAGGCAGCCTCTTTAAAATTATGGCTTGACATTTTTAGTCCGGTAAAGTGTTCTGGCATGGGTTAAACAGTTTTGTCTTAAAATGATGGCTTAGGTCTAGAGCAAAGGAGTAGTAATCTCCATCAGTGTGCATTTATAGGGAAGTCTTTCTTCTTCATGTAACTAATTAGAATTAAATATGCTTGTGTTTAGCTTCTTAAAGTATGTGTAGTCACATTCCCTCTGTTTCAGCCCTAAATAGTACTCGGCTCTCTTCCTCTATAGAATTATTGTTCTTGCTTCAAATATGAAATAATGGTTTAATTGTAAAAGAACTAACTGGCTGTTTTTTACTGCTGCAAAATTATTAAGTTGGGTATTTTTTTTTTTCTGTTGCTTACACCTGAAAACCAGTTTAGGGAAAAAATGAAAATAACATTTATTCAAAATAAGTCTTAAGTTCTTAAAGGCTTGGAGGTCGGCACTGTGGTGTTACACATGGCAGCAAACCAGCAGATTTGGCAATAGAGACACAACACAATGCCACTAACATTTTTCTTTTTCCTGCTGGAACAGGCAAGCTCCGAAGGCCTGCGTTGATAGGTAATGAGATCTAATATGCAAGGGGAGAAGGGGTGGGTGGGAATGAAAGAATAAGGGAATATCCATATTCATTATTTAATCAAATAAAATTCTCTTGGAGGATTCTGGGAATATTCAATCCTTGCTTCAAAAGCTTCTCTGTGATAGCTGTAAACAAATTACCTTACGAATAACTTCTTAATCAGGGAATAGTAGAGCTGTTCTCTACTTGATCTCTCCCTTTGGGTGGTCCCAGTCAGAGAGCAGCAGCCTTCCTCCTGATGGCTTGGCTTCAGAAAAGCTATATGGTATTATGCTGACAGCTGTAGACCTCTTTTTGTTAGGGATAACAAACATCCTGTGCTGAGGACAGCATCAAGCCCAGCTTGCAGTATGCCCAATTAGAGAAGCTAAAATCTCATTTGTTTCACCGTGGGAGTCTCTGAAAGCACACCGTTTTGGCCTCATTACAGTATTTTTAACTTTACAAAAACAATTTCATTATGGAAATTAAAGAAGCTCATTTAGTCTTAGCATTTATGCTGAACTTAATAAATTCCACGAGTATATCAGCTGCCTTAGTGTGCAGGCTTTTTCTTCTTTATCTCAGTAAAAAGTTGTTTTAAAAACTATTTGCAGAGACTGTTTCATAAGCGAATGTGCCATTTTAATATACTGGTTAGGTATTATTAAAATGAACGAATTTGTGGACTCCATTGTAGGTCATTTTCCTTTGTTGAACATCTGAGCATTGACCAGCGTTTGCTGCGCTGACACCCATGTAAAAGGGACAGTCAAGTCTGCAGTTTTCCTCCAGATACTTGAGCTATTTTTATATTTGTGATGTTCTAAAATACAATTTCTCTCATATGAATCTTAAAATCTTTCATGGTTCAATACAAATGACAAGAAGTAGAGTGATGCTTTCCTAGGATTGCACTAAAAGGTAAGGATCTCAGTTCAAAGTTGTGCAGGAAAACCCTACCAAGGATTTTAAATTAGTTACAGATATATCTTCTGTATGTACCTTGAGAGACTGTTTATGCTTTTCTAAAATCTGAAGAAGGGAAGAGGACAACTGCTTTGCCATAATGTGTTATAAGATGAAAAGTGAAATAGAGATGCTGCAAATATTTATATTGCCTGAAGATGTATACTGATGAGAAAGGAGAGAGGTCACAGAGACCATTTTGTCAGTCCACAGTCAAAGGTATTTGCAAACAATATTGAAAAATGAATAACCAAAATAGGAAATAGTTCAAATTTGCTACTGAGTATGTTATGTGAATATTTTGTCATAAAGTAGGGAGCCTAGAAGGACCATTGTTAGGTAACAGGCTGGGTTCTTCATTTTTCATAATCCTTTCACTACCCTTTTCAGTTTTGAGTCTTCCCAATGGAAAGCAGAGAGCTAAATCTATGGTTATGACATTCTTATTAATGCTTTACCTTCATTATAGTAGTAGTAGTGTAGGACATGATCAACAGAAAATCCCAACAAATCCAAGGTCATGGGATCCAATACTCTACCCAAGATGGCTTTATTATAGCATTTCACAAATTAGGATATACCTTACATAAAATGAGCCGGGGTGGGGCAAGAGTTGTGAGGAGGAGTGGTTACAGTACATAACATTTTCAGGAGCAGAGTAATTGTGTGCTTTTGAGTAGAATGAGTGTATGAACAGGAATTTTAACTTGAGTGAAAAGTATGGGCAGAGTAGTTAGAGAGGAGGATACATATGCATGCCTGTATCATGAGTATGCAAGCATGCTCAACATATTTATGTGCCGAGGTGGTCAAGTAATATTGCCAAACACACCAGCAAGGAGGTGTGGAGGGAGGCTAATGTGAAAGCTTATTGCGTGTGTGAGCTATGCCATATTATCTGAGCACATTTTGATCAAAGTAATATGAGCCTTCATGAAAATCACGATAAATGTATCTTAATTAAATAGTCTTAATTAGGTATCCAACTTGGAAGTAATGCAGGTTTACATGTGTGACTAGCAGAGAGGCTCCATCAGTTTTTCCCACTTTTTTTCCCCAAGTCAGCCTTTCAGACTATTTTGTGGTTTTTAATTTTTTCAGACTCAGGGTGTGGTAATGAAATGTATCCTTTGGGATGGAGAGGTGTCTGGAAGAGTTCTTAATATGATTTTACTCAAGACACTCTGCTGTACTCTATTACATAAATCAGTGAAGACCTGTCAGATGATAATGTCTTTTAGTCCCTAGCAATGCAGGCTAGGGATTGGATGCCTTGAAGTACAGGTGAAAAGGCTGTTTATCCGATCAGCTACATGTGAAATGCTTTAGTCTCCCTGAAATGTTTCTTAAAGGTGAAATAAATCAAAAAAAGGAGGTTGCCATAAGTGTGCAGTTACTATATAGTTCTGAAAACAAACTGAATTGATTGTAAGCATCTGTTTTTATGTATTTTTCTCCCTTGGAATATGTCCCAGTGGCTTGTTCTTTGTTAGAATGATCCCGTTTACTTAATAAGCTATAAATATGTTGAGCTCAAGTCAACAAAGGTGTTTTCAACATACACAGCATTATAAATAAACCAAATCTTTTCTTATGTCTCTTAGGGGCAGTAGTAGGAGAAAGGTAATCAGTATCAGTGAGGCACCTGAGGCTTTTCTGGTCTCAGGTGCCAAATTCTTTTTTTTTTTTCCTTGCTGCCAGTGCTGGCACTGTTGCTACCACTCCATTTTTTTCTTGCCTTTGTAGGCAGGAGCTGGAAGGAAATAGGATTGAATGAGACAGAGGCAACCTCATTCCACTACTCTTCATCTTTCCTCTACTGTCATTGGAGCTAGCCCATCAGCTTCCTCAAATTCCCTGTCTTAAGATTCATTCAGACTGGTGAGAGGCATCTGCATCCAGCTTAAATAGCTGAGTCATTTTTCAGAGAAGTATCTGTCTAGCTTGCTTCAAAAGTGGGTGGTGTTTAGCAGCCATAATAATTTGTTTCTCCTGTGGCTTGCTTTTCCTGTAAAGCTATGGCATTTTCCATAGTCAAAACGTGTGCTGTCTTTTTTTTTTGTTGTTTTGTTTAACTAAGGCAAAGTTATGCAACAGGCTGTGAGAATATTCTGTTTCCCTTAAAATGATTGCATTTCAGTTTTTCAAAAGCGTGGGGATTTTTTTCCTCCTGAAACCTGAAAACCTTATGTTATTGAGAGCTGAGGTGATGATTTCACCATTTTCCTCTCTATTTTGGCTCTTCAGCTGGTGCTTCTACCGACTCTTTAAATTAGTGAGCATAAATAAAAATATTAAAAGAGAGGATTGGTGCAAATGGTTAGCCTACAGTTGGCATGCATCAGGTAGTCTCTTAAATTACAGGTGCACAGTCTCAGTCTCTCTTTGGTACTTTGGAGATATTCAAAACTTGACTGAACATGGCCCTAAGTGACCTGATGCAGCATAAAAGTTCATAGAATCATAGAATGTCCTGAGTTGGAAGAGACCCACAAGGATCATCGAGTCCAACTCCTGTCCCTGCATAGGACAACCCCAGAATTCACACCATGTGTCTGAGGGTGTTATCCAAATGCTTCTTAAATGTTGTCAGGCTTGGCGCTGTGACTTCCTCCTGGGGGAGCCTGTTCCAGTGCTCCACCACCCTCTGGATGAAGAACCTTTTCCTAATGTCCAACCTAAACCTCCCCTGGCATATCTTCCTGCTGCTGCCTCGGGTCCTGTCATTGGTTGTCAGGGAGAAGAGATCAGTACCTGCCCCTCCTCCTTCCCTTGTGAGGAAGCTGTAGACTGCAATGAGGTCTCCCCACAGTCTCCTTCAGGCTGAACAGACCAAGTGACTTCAGCCACTCCTCGTACAGCTTCCCCTCTAAACCCCCCACCGTCTTTGTGGCTCTCCTCTGGACACTCTCTAATAGCTTTGTATCCTTTTTGTACTGTGGGACCCAAAACTGCACACAGTACTTAAGATGAGGCCACATCAGTGCAGAGTAGAGCGGGACAAGGACCTCCCTCGACCAGCTAGCAATACAGGGCTTGATGCACCCCAGGACACGGTTGGCCTTCTTGGCTGCCACGGCACACTGTTGGCTCATGTTCAACTTGCCATCGACCAGAACCCCCAGATGCCTCTCTGTGGGGCTGCTCTCCAGCCTCTTGTTCCCCTGGCTTGGCGTTGAGTGAGGACTTGGTCAAGATGACCTCCACAGGTCCCTTCTGACCCAAATTATGCTATGTTTCAAAGTCTCAGCAGGGAAGGACTAGCAGATGCTGGACATCCAGTTCCAGTGGCTAGTTTTACTGGAAGCATAATTCTTCACCAAAACTTACTTTAAATGGCTGGAAGAAGCAGGGCCACAAATAAGCAGTGACTTGAAACTAGTTCTGTGAATTCCTCATGCTCCTGAGCTGGCACTGCCACCAAAAAGCACAGCAGTGTGCTATACCTCCCTCTCTCTCTTTCCTTTTCTTTCTCCTGCCCTTCTGCTTTTCTCTGCAGACATCCCGTATCCCTGCCTGGTTAATGCACCAACCATTGTATAGCTGCATTGTGAACAGATCAGGGGACTGATCTAGCTGAAAAATGTATTCTTAATGGGCTGAGTTTTAGTTGGATTGGGTTTTTTTGAACTTCTGAGACAAAATTTGCCTGAACTGCAAAAATGTGTGAGGACATGGACATCTTGGGAACAAACTGGACTGGGAAATTTGTAATATTTTGGTTTTTTACTACACATGTAATAAAACAAGTAATACAAGGCGACGGTAGCCTTGGAGATCTTTATTTATTCATACAAATCTAAAGAGAATGGGATTCCTGTTGAGCCTGAATAATGGCAGTCTTCAGTCATTTGGTGTCCTCTGAGACTTACTTTTGTTCACTATGTCAAATGTCGTTTTATGTGTTAGAAAACATCAGGACTCCATCTTGGATAAACTGCATAAAAAAAATGCAGTTTCTCTGGCTTTCTTTTGAAACCAATTAAAGTGTAAAGCTGAAATAATACAATGTGGTTAAATTATAGATCAAGCAGTTGTGCAGATGTATCCTTGAACTGTACTCAGTCCATTTTACGCTATTATAAACTACTGAAACAGTATGTTTACTTCCTTTATAAATCAAGCAAATCTTGTTTTTATCGCAGAGAGTGGGAGGTGAGGTAATAGTGGAGTGGGAGGATAATTTAGAATAGAGGTACCTGCAACATGCAGATACAGTGCTTCAGAGTATTAGGATATGTTATGTTCCTTTTGAGAAGTTGTTAGTAATGATAGTTAATAGCATCCCACAAGAGGAAGCAGACTGCTGAAATCCAATGAAAGCTGAGATATAAAGTTCAGGATCATTTATATCAGATGAGAATCTTAATAGGAGGGCGATCAACAATTTTGCAGGAGCTCAGTCCATAATCCTTCAATTTCTTGAAAGATAGCGAGTGGTCTGACCTGGCTATTTTCTAGAAGAACTGTATATTTGGTAGTTATCAGAAACTGAAAGGGCGGTAATGTAGAAAAAGAGTTGGAGAAAAGACAGTAATTCTAACTGGTAATGAGGCAATGTGTTCCAGACAGAATTTCTTTTCCAGCTGGCGTATAACAAAAAGAAGAAAAATGGAAAGTAAACATTTAACCTCCATCTTATTTTTCCTCCTAGTTAGGACGTCCTACTGTGGTTTAACAGAGTTGCCATCCTTTAACTCAACTCTGTCTACTTAGTAAACAAGATGCTCCACCAGTGCCAGTGTTTCTTCTACATCAGTTATTTCATCCTCAGGAAAGAAAACACCTACTTGGAACAGATTCATTACCATGCACATATGGATCTGATCTGATCCAGTAAATAACTGTTCTTCACAGAGTCATATAATATATTTCTCTAGAGCGGAACAAGCTGCTGTTTTGGGTTGAGGAGGTACCAGCTGAGGGAAGCTCTGAAAATTTGAAAGGACAGATTTTGGCAAGAGAGAGCAAATGAGAACAATAGAGCTCTGTCCTCTGAAAAAAATCTCTTTGCAGGAAGTTTTTCATAGCAATCTGGTAGGAAACCTGCCTATCAAAAGAAATGCTGGCTTTTCTAGACTCATCTCTGTTGTTTTTACAATTGTTGCTTTGACTGGTTTTGGTTTTCATTAAGGAAAAAATGTTAGCAGTGTTGCAGCAAAGTTCTTTTGGGTTGAAATGTTGACATCAAAATTGGTGTGAGATTTATCATGAGCATATATTTGTATACTTATGTATGTGCATGTATATATATGTGACATCTGATGGCAGCATCAATGAATGAAAGAGTAATAAAAACTTGATTTTTAAGGAATTAAAATGGTGTTGGTTCATCGTGTATCTTTGAAGAAAATTGGAAAGGAGGACAGAATTAAGTGCTGACTGGCCAGCTAGACTCCAAGTTAGTCTGGTGAAAAAGTGATGTTAGATATAATGAGCAATGTGATGGTGTTTAGATGTGGCAAATTTAGTGGTTTCTTAAAGCAAAAGCCTTTCCTCAGAGCAGGTGTGTTCATGAACATATGGCTTTGGAAATGAATGGGAAAATGTTTATCTGTTTTGTCCTACTTAGTGAAAATAGTTGCAACCCTTCCCCTTCATGCAGCCCTCTGCTCTGGTAGAGCTCTCCTTACCCTCCCCTCTCCACCCATGCAAGTTCAGTGTCATTTTAACATCTGTTCTCTACCTGGAGTTGTAGGAAATTTTCTGTTGTGGTTATGCATTTGACAGTTGGGCTGCATATGCCAGCTTAATCGCCCTTTTTCTCCTCATCATGACTCTTCATTGGTTATTATGTAACCAGATTAATATAAATCTGCCATGCAGCAGTTAACATATTCAAAACCAGTAAGTATCTCGCAGGCTTCCCACAGTTATCCTCTGTGTATGCAGAAAACAAAGTAACTTTAGAAAGATCTGCTCCTGGTGTGTCCTTTCCAAGCCATAAGATTACACCTTAATGTATATCACAAATTAAACCAGTTTTACTATGTTGGTCTTTGATTACGACACCTCAAAATATGCACATTTTCATGACTCTCAGCGAAAGGACATTGACCAGGAAATGTAACCATCTTTTGTACAAGACATTGAAATCTCTTGTAAATGGAAATAAACAAGTTCAATAGAAACTTTGACCCAAATGGATCATTAGTTGCAGCCTACAGATTCTTTTTCAAATCATTAACTGCACCTCATGGTGTCTTGCAAAGAAAGAAATGGAGGTTATTGCTTAATGAGTCTTTCTTTAAAATAGATCAGACAGCCTAGCTTCTTACAATTGGCCAATTTAGGAGTTAGAAAATGGTTTAATTTAATTCAGCTACTAGGGCTTTGTAAATGAGTATGTATGTATATGTGTGCTACATGGAATAGAAAAAATTGTCAGATGTGTTATATACTTCATTTACTGTCAGATGTGTTATATACATCATTTACTGTAAAATCCCAGCTGTCCTGCCTATATTTTGCCTATTAATCTGTCATGGACTTTAACACTTCAGACACATATTTCTAAACAGCCCGAACAATTATCTTATTTTTTCTATCAAAATTAACTTGTCATATGAATAATTCTTTTTTTAACAACCAGGGATGAATTTCTCTTAGTCTGTGTATTTTATTGTGCTGTTGTGCATGCACAGCCACGCAAACATGAACACACGCTTACTCCCACCTGTTGTCAAGTCTGGGATAGCATTTTGTTCTGAGCTCATGATGGATGTCTGGTTTGTATCTCTTGGTCTACCAGGTTTTAAAAATGAAAGATTTGTGCTTTGCATGTATAGAAATACACAGAAGTAGGTGTATTCTATAAATCAGTGCTTGATTTTTATATAAAACTTAACATTGATTTGCCTCATCAGTTATATAGGCAACATTAAGGCATTATGAGAATTGCTATTTTTTTTTCTCCCAAATAAATGCTGATACAAATTTGTAATCCCATGTATTTTCCTGACTTTCTCAGGATTTTCTAAAAAGTAATATCCTTGAAAAATCTACCATATTTCATTTTTTACCATTAACATATAATCAAAGGAGAAAATTAGGAAAAACATTACTTTCATTATTACTTAACTCACTGTATAGATTTGCAGGAAAGCAGGATCACACTTTGTTTGGGGAAGGCTATGAGGAGGAGACATGTCTGGGACATCCATCCTAGCGTCTCCCATAGTGCTCATGAAGGTAATGCTTATCACTAATGCAAACGTTGAGGTCTTGGGGAAGGAGGAGGGAGCTGGACCAGGCAGGGACGTGAATCCTGTTGCTGTGCTACCCCCTGCATTTTTGATAGTCATCACGGTGTGGAGCTCTGCCCAGCTTCAGGGGTGTTGCTGCTGCTGAAGTTGCTATAGGACATCAGCGTGACTGAGGTCCCAAGGCTCCACAGGGCAGTGTCCACGCTTTTTTCTGTACGTTGGGGTGTGAGTGGACAGTAAGCCAGCCCTGGCAGTGCAGGTGCCCGCTTCTGCTGGAAGCTTCTGAGGGCATCTGTGTGCAGGCTGTGATCTGTGCAGAAGAGGAGCTACAAATAAGATTTCTTTTGGTGTACTGTTACCTTTCTCTTCTTTCCTGTTCTCAGTCAAAATGGAAATTGTCTTAGAGAAAGCAAGTTCTTCCACCCTAACGTGACATAAGAATATCTGTAATGGGGGGTCAGAACAAAAGCTGTTAGGTTTATGCTGTATCCTGCCTCTAGGAGAGGCCAATAGCAGATGCTTAGATGGAAAAAATTAACAGAACAAACTCACAGTGCTTTCCATTTCTTTACCCTCCCTTCTTCCAGCAATTTGATAGGTGGATAGCTTCATAATGGTGTTGTCACAAGAAGAGAAGGAAGACAGCAGTTGAGGGTTTTATTTACTTACTTCATATTTAACTTCCTCCAATGCTATGTGGATGCTTGAGTCATCAGTTCTTTGGGGCAGAGTTTTTCATACTTTAATTTCATTTTGCAATTATAGTTTGATGAATATATTAATAACAATAAAGGTGAGAGCAAGAAACTTTTAAATGTGTATGTTTCATCAGTTAATTTTCCCATTGAATTTTTAGGTATTTTTCTCCCCTAGTTTTTTTAGAACTACCTATTTAAATTTAAATAAGATGTTATTACTGATTGTTCAGTTGTGTAATTTTAACTCGCATTTATTTGATGTCTTTTGTATATTATTCTCCATTTTCACGTACGATTATTAAACATGTGATTTAAAATTATAGAGAAGTATCAAACAATGACTGTTAGAGTGGAAGTTTTGCATTTTGTCATTATTTTATATTTCAGCTTGAATTAACAGCAATATAAGCCTGGAAATATTTTGACATTTGATTGTGTTTTCCTTTGTTGGCTGATTGAAGTGGTGTTTTACCTTGAATGGCATTTCTGTGCAAGGTCCTTGGTATGGTAACTCTGGAAGCACTGGTCAATCTGAAAATTTTAAGAATTCTTTCAGGCATCTCTGGGTAGAATTTTAATCATTTTGGTGATGACCGGAAGAGTAGATGAATAGCTGCACTATCAACTTCACTGTCTATTTATGGCTGTAAGAACCTAAACCAGTCAGCGGTTACCTGCTAGCCTAAAAGCATCACCATCCCCTTTTTGGTTTTAATGTTAACTCACATGATTATTCGCTTCTCAGTCTGCAAGAAAAGAATAATTTCCTCTGGCACTGTGAGGAGATGATTCAGGTGTACGTAAGCCCACATGGGGGATGAAAAAGGGGGCCAGGCTTCTGGCATGACAGATGGGATGGAAGACTGGGTGATCATAGTATGAACTGGATGGAGGAGGAAATGGAGGATGAGGATTTGGGACCCTCCTCAGTATGGTGAGGGAAAAGCAATAGTAGTATGTGTGGCTGGGAGGAAAAAGGTTGCTGAGTGTTCTTCAGGTAGAAGAGAGAGAGTGTGTCCTGCAGATGACAGGAAAGCAGAGAAATCCTTGAGCATGTGAAGTGACATCATCTAGTTTTCTTTTAAACAAGGAGCAGGACATAACATGGGAAATAAGGCTGGTGGAAGATAGCAGACTTCAAACTGGAATATTTCAGAAAAAACAATTTTTTGGCTTTTGACACTTTTAGATGGTTGAAGGTAAATGAGTTTTGGCCATTTCTTAAAAACATGAATCTGGAAGTCTCTTGCTCTTTGGTATAAAAATAAATGATGCTGCTGAGATCCAGCAGTGGCAGTGCCAGTGGGTAGAGAGTGCTGCTGAGCTGCTCATTGTTAGTCCTTCCTTTCCTGAAGGACTTGGCAAGAAGACTGTCCGGAAGATTTTTATCCACCTGGAACACCAGTTGACTTGTTGTGACTCTTCCCTTAGTATTTGATGACATTGCTCAACTCCAAAATATTTTGTAGCCCTATTTGAAGCCTAGCTTTTTTTACCTGTTTCAGCTCTTACAGAAGTCTTGTGGCTCTGGCTGATATTTGAGGCCCACAGAGTTTGTGAACATAGGGTTTGTCTGAAAGGAAACAGGTATTTCTACTTTTTGTTGTATGTTAGAGCTTTGTAGTTTACATTTTATTATGAAGTACAGGTTCTTGTGCTTTGCATTTTCTCCTATCTGAAAACTGTCTGAAGCCAGACAGTTACTTTTTATTGATTCCCTATATCTTTTAAAACATCAGGTGGCCCTCACAGACCTTTTTTTTTTTTTTTTTTTTTTTTTTTCTTTCTCCCTTTTAGAAAATGCTTTAGCCTGTATAAGATGTAGTAACTTTATGGAAAGTGCAATCTGTGAAGTCCAGAGTTTACAAGGAAAGGGACACAGAAATATTTGATACTTTTGGGGTTAAAATTGTGTCAGTGTTATTTTAAAGGATCAGCGAACTTTAAAGAAATGTGTGCAGGCTCTTCCAAAGCATTATAATGTAACTTAAATTTTATCTGTAGAATGTCTTTGTACTCTAAAGTTAAAAGGAGTAATTGAAGCTTGCAGAAAGGAATCAGGAAAACACTGTAACTCTAGATGCTACTGGTGGCTGTGTGTATGAGATGATTTTTAATGATCTATAGCTTGCAAATAGTTAGAAAATTTTCTCTTTTACTTCACTGAAAAGAACAGCTTGCAGCAATGGATATATTTTACAGTTGCATTAAGTGCACAGTTACTAAGCAAGGATGGGAAGCGTGATAGCTTTACTTCTAGCAAAGCTGGCCTCCAGAGAATTTTATTAAAGGAATTTTATTTTTTTAACAGCTGAATTGAGGGGAAAAAAAAAACCCTCTCATGAAACAGAGCCAAGTCATTGTATTGCTAACCATATTCTTGCAAAACTTCAGGAACTTCTTCAAGAAATCAGTGTAGTTTAAACTTCTGTGCAGTGTTATTTGAGAGTACGGAGTACAGTTCCTTTTGTTCTAAACGCAATATGAATTATCACACTACTCTCTCTTTTTGGTTTATGGATGCAGTTCTCTTTCTTACCTCGTGGTATTAAAGACTTATGCATTAACCTGAACATTTCCATGGGTCCTAAGTCTTTACAGGTTTGTAAACAAATGTCATGGCACAAGGAAAATGCATCTGTCAGGAGTGTAGAGCACTTGTCTTGTGGAAAACAAAAACATCTCTTTCCTTATTTTATATAAAACCCTTCTTTCTGTAATATCCTAATGTATTTTAAAACACAAGGAATTGTGTACAGTATATTAAACCTTAATGCAGAGTGAGATGGACCATTATTCTTTTTTTGCCAAGCTTTTTTCATTGATACCGATTCCTGTGGCAGGATATAGGAATAGTATTAGGTTAGGAATAGAGTTTCAATCTTAAAAACAAAACAACCCCTTCCTTCACTCCCCCCCCGCCCCACCCAAACAACCCCCTCCAAAACAAAACATCACCCACTAAAGTCTAAAACACTAAAAAAATGCTTTTTCAATACTATATCTGCAGTATTTGTATAGGTGAAAAACAGTGTGTGTTGTGCAGCAATCAGTAGTTATGTATACTCAAGAGAATTTTTTTTTTTAACTGGAAAATGTTAATATGACAAGTTACTGGATAGACACAAAGAATAATAGTAAAAATGAAGCTGACATGGTTTTTAGAGTAGAATCAAAAGGGATTTTCAATAAAATAAGAAAGTTAGTTTTATTTAAACTATCCTTTTAATTATTCAAACATCCTTTTTAGTTACTGAAAAGAGTGAGATTCTGTAAATGAGTACTTCATAGTTCTGTGATACACATGTCACCTTTTACCTTGCCTAGGAAGCCCACAAGTAATTATACACTCATTGAAGCTCAGTGCCACTCCTCTTTAGTAGGGAATAATGCAGCGAGTACTTGCATCTCCTGTACCAGAAGATTAAATTTCAGGTATATTATGAAACTGGAAAAGAACTGTTATGAAGTCTGTGGTTTTTGAATTGTTTCTAGATCATACTCTTTAAAAATATATGTATTTTATTCTGAGAATGATTGATTGATTTTTTTTTTTTTTCCTCTCTCTTTCAGGATATTCTGTCCTGTCCCACATATACCAATTCTTTTTTACTTTCCCCCGCAATTGTCCTTTAAGTGGTACTTCATAAATATTGAATACTAATATTATGTCAGAAGACCCCAGACTCTGCCACTATATGTGGCATCACAACTTGTTACTTTTTTTAATTTAAATTGGGAAAAATCTTCTAAGAAGGCTACATTACTACGGCTTGTGAACTGGGGAAAGGGTGTCGAGCATGAGAATTTGCTTTCTGCTTATATTCTATAGTGTATGTAATATAGATTGTATTTATAGATACATGTATAGTGTAGTTTCCTGGATATTCAGAAATGGTATCTAAACACAAGTATATGGACGAAGGCATTTGTCTGCATGTCGTCTGTACTTTGTACAAGTCTAATGCAGATAGGTAAGCTATAGTTCACAAATAGTGATGGCTATTTCCAGATCCTCTGATTCCCTATGCTTCCCTCCAACCCCACATGTGTATAAATACCTGATGGGAAGGAGTAAAGAAGACCAAGCAAGGTTCTCTTCAGCAGTGCCCAGTGACAGGACAAGAGGCAATGGGCACAAATTCAAATACAGGAAATTCAACTTAAACATAAGAAATTTTATTACTGTGAGAGTGGTCAAAAACTAGACCAGTCTGCCCAGAGACCTTATGGCATCTCCATCTTTGGAGACATTTAAAACTGAACTGGACACAGCCATGGTCAACCTGCTGTAGTTGTCCCTGCTTTGAGCAGGGGGATTGGACTAGCTGACCTGCCAGCATCCCTTCCAATCTCAGCTATTCTGCGTGTGATTCTGGCTTTTCATTTTATTTTGAACGACATGTTGGCTACATTTCCTTTCCAATTCCCATATTTCTACACTGTCTTTTCAGACAGACTTGACAGAAATCTCTATGCATACTGAGAGGTTGCACCTTGAGGGGGGTTAGCACTGCTTCTTTCATATAGAGTATTTAAAAATTGCCATTCATTGAGAAATATAGTATAGCAGCAAAATACATATAGAGATTTAACTATAATTTTTGGAAGCTTGGGAGTCATAACTAACCATTCAGCTGTCCATTTTATATGTTATGCTACAAGCATGGCTAAGCTTTTATTCTAACATTTTGTACAGATCATGTTTTTTCTCTTTTAAGGGCTTTCTGGATTGTTTTCGATCTATTAGCCAGCTGAAGAATTTTAAAAAGTCTATTTGCTCAGCTAAATAATACATTTGTGTTGACAGGGACTATGCTCCTTTCCAGATAGTCTCTAGTTTAGCCATCCTTAAGGAAAGTGCAACTCCACTGTTTAATCTGTTATCAAAACAGGATGGCACCTCACATATTTGAATGTTTATCTCATTTTTGTCATGGGGAAGGAGAGGCTCATTATTATTAGGATAATAAGCTGTACCAAATTGATGCAATTGATGTTAAATATTGTGCAAAACCAAAGTGCTGCTTAAATAGTAGGATCCATTAGTGTGTATTGTAAAGGGTCGGTGTGTTCCCCTGGGCAATACTGTATCACCTGGAAATATTTTAAATGGAGTGTATTATGATCATAGTGAAGCTTCAAGAAGTTGGGAAGACTTTGAAACAATAATAGCTTGCTAGGTAAAATACCTCACTAAATGAGAACTGAAGTAACAAGCATATTATCAGATGCTTGAGGGAGATAAACGTAATATGCTGAATATTTATGCTGAATATATATACCTTCCGCTTTGTATTCCTATTGCAATGCATATATAAAAGGGAGAGGCACTTTCAAGGGAGGTGTGGATAAGGCCTGTGAAGTTACTATCTGAAGCCTGATTAACGCATCTATTTCATTTTTAGAGGAGGAAAATGGTATGGCTGGTTTTTGCATCCTCAAATTCCCATCCTGATACCCTGTTCTGTGGATACACATATAAATACTTTGCTTTGGCCTTTTACACTTCCTTACTCTGTATGTTAGATGAAAGTTTGTGTCAGTCCTTATAAAGTTTTAAAATTTGAAATGCTGAATACCTTTTGAGCACTTATCTCAAATATTGTCTCATGACAAAAGCTGATAAATCATCTTCTGTTGGCAGTTCAGTTTTGTGTTAAAATGGAACAACTTGCTGCAGCATTATAGCAAGCAGATTAGATATGCTTCAGGTTAGATTCTGGATTTAGTTTGTTTCATTAGGGACAAGGATAGACATGTGGAAAAAAAGACTTCAACTGCTGGAGTAGGGCATCCATCCATCTTTCTGTGACAGAGCCCTCAACCTTCACGTGCCAGTTTATCCTGCAGCAGATGGCTTTCTGTTTCAGAGCTTTGGCATAGGTGAAGCAATTGGTAGGGTTGTGGTGGTTTTACTGTTCCTGACAGTTATCCCATGCAACAGCACAGACTGTGTAGGGGCAGTATGGAAGACAGTTCTGCAGAAAAAGACCTGGGCATTGTGTTGGACAAGCTGAATGCAAGTCAGCAATACATGTGTGTCATGCAAAACAGCTGCATGTAGGGTTGTAATAGGAAGAATGTAGACAGCAGGTTGAGGGAAATAATTTTTTTTTAACACATTTGTTGCCATTTGTTAGTCCACAGCTGGAGTACCATGTCCAACTTTGGGCTTCCAGAACAAGGAAGATGTTGTCCATAGAGAGTCCAGTGTGGAGTCACCAAGATGAGTGCCAGAGAAATGATACATGAGGAGGGACTAAAGTGTCTGGATTTGTTCAGTCTGGAGAAGGGAAGGTTTGGGGGTGATCTTAGTGCTGTCTTCAGATATCTAATGGGAGGTTATAGAGAAGACCTCTCTTAGGGCTATGCAGTCCAAGAGCAAGAAGCAATGGGCACAAGTTACAAGAGAAATTTGGTTAGATATTAGAAGGAAATAATTTTTTACATATGATAATGATTAAGCACTAGAAAAAGTGCCCAGAGAGGGCATATCTATCGGTGGAAATGTTCAAACCTTAACTGGATATTGTTCATCTGTAACGACATGATCTAACTTTGAAGTTAGATTTATCAACAAGTTTGAAGGAGGCTTTGGGCCAAATGACTTCTGGAGGCTACCTTCCAGCCTAAATTATTCTGCGATTCTATCAATCACCTAGGCAGCCAAAAGCAGGGATGGTTCTTATGGAGTTAACCAGCAAACAATTCCCTGTCCCAGACAGTGTGTCACACATCCTGAATACATCTCAAGCTCTTTCCTGTCAGTGGCTTCTGTGGTATCAACAGATGGGCTGCATGTTCTCATTACAGTAAATAACAAGAAAAACATTTTTGTTTGTGATTCAATGTGTTTTCTCCATTATTAAATGTATAGAATGTTCAGACTTAATATTTATCATAGGTAGGTAAATTTGTAAATTGAATAATTTCTATAAAAATAATGTATAGAATGTTGTATGCCAAATGCTTTTTAATTGGCAGTGGCATAGGAGTGAATTCAGCTTCTTTCTCACTATGGGAAGCTCTTTTTGCTCATCAAGTATAGCTCATGCTCTGGCTTTTGACGTTTCTTTACCTGTCTTCCAAAATATGACAAGAGAAGGATATATGGATATGCACAGAAAACATTTATTAGTTGATTGTTTGATAGTCACCTTCTAGCTTAGTCCAGACTTTCCCTTTCTTGGTAGGGACACTACTTTATCCTGCTTCTCTGAACTGGGTTTGTTGCATGTGCTTTCAGATCAATTGCATATGGGAATAAAGAATCAATTGCTGTCATAATTTATACAGGAATGAATGTTAATCAATTCTTTTACTATCCCAATGCTAATTAGAGAGACAAGCCCTCACTATAATCCAACATATCAAAGTAGGTTTGAACTTTCTAGGCTAAATCAATTTAGAATGACTTTTTAAAAGCAAACAAAGTTCTTGAAGTGGTATTTCTCCTTCCTCTACTCCTGTCCTTTTGGGGGTGGGGGGGAGTGGGGAATATTCCTAGCCGTCTTGATTAATTTTCCTTATTCTGCTTTTTTCTTTTTTTTTTTCCCCTTTTTTTTTTTTCTGGGAAACCTGACAGCAATGGCTGAGCCTGTCTGTGGGTTGATACAAAGTTTGCAGAATTCGTTTAATGGAGGGAAGCAGCCTGTGCTTATTGGGAAACACCTAATGCATGCCCTCAGTATTGCAGACATGCGGACAGTACTCTTCACAGTTCTTGGAAAAATTAAGAATCTGAAATGTGGCATCAGATATTTGCTGTCTTTATACAAGTACCCACTTTTCTTTTTCTGCCTTATCCATAGCTTTGCATAGAATCACCAGGAGTTTGAAATATTGGTTATAAAATGAGGAATTTGTTTTTGAAGAGTTTGAAGTCTGCATTCTGCAGGCATTTTCAGTAAAAAATTGGCCAGTGGGCTCACAAGCCTTTCTCTCTACTACCTTGACCTCGAAGATGGCACAAAAACCAGTAGATGTTTGAATGGGGCTGGGGTATTGAAGCTGAAGGCAAGGTGTGAGAGTGACCTGCAGGTGGGTGGGACTGGTAGGGCTGTGCTTTCTGTAACAGAAAGATTAACAGTTTCTGGAGTCTGAAATTGCCTGTAAAAGTGGGAACGTGCCTGGGAAAGAAGGGGAGGGAGTGTTTTCCTTTCTAAACTCACCAGAGACAGAGGATGTGGCTGAACTGTCAATTGACTTTTAACAGCTGAAAACGTCTAATTTATCAAGCTGTTGCAATATTGGCAGCTTCTTCTGTTTGACTGTGCTGTTAGCCCTTCAGTGCTCGGCTTCTCCTCCTTGTGTCTCTTACGTTTTACCTCACGGTCTAATTTGTAATCTCTTCTAACTCATGCATTGCCCACTCTCTCTCTCTGCCGTGCATCCCTCTGCTGGTTGTCTCTGACACAGTGCCTGTGAAGACCTGCCAGCTGGGCCATGTCAAGCCAGGAGACGAGATGTGACTTGGAAAGCTGTTGGGTGGACAAGGTTTTTATTTTATAAATTATTGCTTTAATTTGCACACCTCTGTTTTTCACTTATAGAATCATAGAATCATTTAGGTTGGAAAAGACCTTTAAGATCATCAAGTCCAACCCTTAACCTAGCACTGCCAAGTCCACTGCTAAACCATGTGCCTAAGCACCACATCTACACATCTTTTAAATACCCACCACTTCCCTGGGCAGCCCGTTCCAGTGCCTGACTACCCTTTCGGTGAAGAAGTTTTTCCTAATATGCGATCTGAACCTCCCCTGGTGCAACTTGATGCTGTTTCCTTAGGAGAAGAAGCCAACACCCACCTGGCTACAACCTCCTTTCAGATAGCTGTAGAGAGCAATAAGGTCTCCCCTGAGCCTCCTTTTCTCCAGACTAAACAATCCCAGTTCCCTCAGCTGCTCCTCATAGGACTTGTTTTCTAGACCCTTCACCAGCTTCATTGCTCTTCTTTGGACACGCTCCAGCATCTCTATGTCTGTCTTGTAGCGAGGGGCCCAAAACTGAACACAGTATTCAGGGTGCGGCGGGAGAAGGCTGCAGGGTCTTAAAACAAACTCCGTGTTTCTGTTTTATGTCTGCCCAAGAGAAGCATGGCTCGGGCTGCCAGGGACTCTCCTAATGCCAGCAGTGAATCAGAAGTAGCACATCAAAGAGGTCAGGGAGAGGCTGTTCTCCACACCTGCTACACAGGGCTCATTACCAACTGTAATGTATTTTCTGGGTGCATATGTTACCATCAGCCAGGCTCTCAAAGAGCTGAGTGAGGCTCCTGCAGGATGGCTGGTCCCAAACAAGTGGTCACTCAAGGTGGTATTTGGGTAATTCTGAGAGTCGTTGAGGAGCTGCATGGAGAGTGAGAGGTACCCCCACGAGATGGAGGAGGTGCATTTCTGTTGTGTTTCCTACTGCCTCTGAAGGCTGAGAGCTGGGGAGCTGGTAGGTTTGGCAGGGCCAGCAGAACGGGAGGATGTTCCCTTCCCGAAGCATGCAGTTTGAGATAGGAAAGAAAGGAGGCAACATGTAATGGAATTAGTCATAACTTTAACATAGTCAGCATGAATATAAAAAAAAAAAAGCATGAATTAAAATGGAGGTGCTAAAGCCAGTGTTTACTGTGGACTTAAAAAATCTGTGAAGTTTCTGTAGAATCTTGTAATATGATTGTATTGCAAGTAAGCAACAAAATCTAGCAATATCATTTTAAAAACTGCATCCTAAGCTAAACTATTTAAATGTTTGCATAGGCAGACGTAACTGGGAATTCTGTTTATTCTGTGAACATAAAACCTTTGTTTCAGTATACCACCATCTGTCTTTAATGTACTTGTCTGCTTCAGTTTCAGTTAAAATTGTCAGGGAGCAGCAAGAGCTGGCTGATCTCTAAGGGATGGAGAGCTGAGGGTGACCCCGGTGCAGGCTGTGCCCTCACCCATGGGGCACAGTCCCAAGGGGTCTGAACCCAGAGCTGGGTGCTGGTAACAGACTTCATCAACAGCCTCAGACCAGAGGAGTGATGACCCAGGTTCAGGGTCCATTCAGGAGGCAGGGCTGGAGAATGGCACCGCTGTGGTGTTGCTGAGGCAGGGACTGATGGCCCCAGGTTGAGCTGAAATGGGGTCCTGGGCCATGGGTAGGGTGGGGGGTGGCTGGCCAGGGACAGCAAGACCAGTCTATTGATGCTTGACAGGGTCCTGACAAAAATAAGCAAAAATAGTCTGTACTGGCATTTGATTTCTAAAGCTTGTTAATGTCAGTGCTTTAGATAGTTTATACTTGCGTGATGTTAGAGTACTTCAGATGGGCAAGCCGATTCCGCCTTTCCCTTTCCGCCACTGTGCACAGTCTTTTCTCTTTCAACGTTTTTTAGCAACTGGTCTCAATAGGCCTTTTAAAAAGTTGGTTTGCATACTTACTGTTTCCATATTTCCTCCCAAACATTTGTCACGTTAATTTCCTCCTCCCAGAACTCTGATTAGTTACATGAACAGAAGTGACTTTAGTATTAATGATGCCATTATATACTACACTGAGTCCATTAATAAATTAATAATGCTGTGTCTTGTTTGTTTATAAATGAGGCTCACCGAGGGCTGTTTCAAATGAAAAATACCACTGATTGCTTGTAATTTAATCTAGTGAGTTTTTATGCATGTGAGGCAAAGTCAATTAGCCCTAACTGAGAGATTTCTAACTCCCAACTAAATTTCAAGTTTAATACAAATAATTTAGTTAAAAATAGCAACCGGCAAAAGTGGCAAAAAAAAAAAAAATATTGCTAGAGTTCTTTGCTTTTCAAAGCTATTTTTAACAGTTATTTCTGCTTTGAAATGGGGCTATCTTTATACCTTCTTCTTGTGTGTCTGAAGAGAACATTTTATTTTTTGTATATATTCCTAAATTTGAAATTTGTTTGGATTTTGTTGACCTGTCCTAGCACCAAAATCTGGAATTTTCCTGTAATACAAGATAAAATGTCATTAGCAGCACAATTTATCAACAAAAGCCTGTAAACTGCAAAGTTGTGCAAGCCTTTATTTCCTTCTTTCTTTGTCAGCTTTTTGCATTGTTGATTGATTTGCTGTAATGCTGCTGTCAGTAGTTTACCAATAGTCTGGTAGGATCTCATGACTGGCATTTTGCCTTTTTAAAAACCATCTCATTGCTACAGTAAAGAATTTGAACCTCTAAATCAGACATCATAGCTGTTAGCCTCCTTTTATTATTATTAATGTACTCTTGGGAAAGGAATATTGAACAATAATTAGGAGCAAGTAAAGTACTGGAATAAGCTTGAAAAGGTCAGTCTCTAGGCAAGAGGCCTTTCGTATGTTATCTTTATTTTTGTATTTGAATTGTTATTAATATAGTAACATGCATGAATTTATATTTTCAAGTGGAGTTTAAAATGCTGATATAGATCACACTCTTAAAAAAAAAAAAAATCAGTAATTATTTGCAAACCATACCTCAGCAGTATGGTTGATAGTTTAATTTTTAACCACTTTATTTTAATGTTGTTACATGTTTTTTGTTAAAAGTGGTAAAAAATATTATGAATATTTTTTCACATTTTTATATAAAATGTGATACTCGTATTCTATAAATTCTTTTTTAAAAAGTGTAGATTAAATGCAATTTTATTTTATGCCTAAGGAACTTTAGGTAAAGAAAGTGATGACAGAATTTGAGGAAAACTTTGGAAAAGTTGATGCTTCATAGCAAGCAACTTCAGTATGCACAGGAAATACTTGTGGAGGAAAACCCATTTAAGCACTGGATGGGATAGTAAATGTTTTTACAGTATTTTTTAATCCTGTGCAAGTATGTGTATTGTTATGATTAAGGACCAGGAAAGCTGATACAAAGCTATAGGAATACTATGTGATCATATAGGATTTCTCTCTTTTTAGTCCTGAGTGATGATAAACTAATGAACTAGCTTTGATATAAAAGCATTTGGTGGTTTATTGCTCTGTTTATGTAATGGGTGTTCTTTAACATGTTCTTCTACTGACAACTTGTAAGCTAGAGGACCATACAATATAAGATACTTCCAAATTTTTCACTACTTAATCTTAAAAGTAGATTTTTCCTTCTAATAGCAATCCGCATATGTATGCGTTATGCACGCTTGGGATACTAGTACTAGTATATTTGTAGGATACTTTAGAGGCTGCACATTCCTCATGCATTCAACCCTGGAGGTCACTGCTGATCTCTGTGTATATGTGAAATAATGAAGTACAAAAGATGTATCCGGTTTAGGCTTTTAAAGTCTAATTATCCCATAAAGGAATTTGTAATTAAGTGGCTTTTGTAAAATTATGGGAAGAGAAAAAGGTTTCAGATAGGAAGTTCTATATGCTGAGAAGGCAGCAGTGAAAAGTTGTTCTTCGACTGAGCATTTTTTGTCAAAATTCTTAGTTTTTTATCAGTGATTAAAAGTTAAAGACCAGCCCAGAGAACCTATTTAACAATATGAAGTAGAAGGCAAAGAACAGTTATTTTGATTTTTTTTTTAAAGAAATATTAAAAACCCCAACAATATTAATTATACAAATTTAGATTCCTTTCCTTTTCTGTCTCTGTATCTCTAAGTTGCATGCATGTATTTACATTATCCAGGTGACAGCTGGTAGCACTTCTTGTTAGAAAATGGCAGCAAATATTGTTTATTAGCACTGCTTAGGATTGAATAAACGCTTTCTACTAGAATGTGACAATTAGAAAATATCGTACCGTTACTAAGCTGAAGATGAAGCCAGTATTATTCATTAACATTTTAACAGTAAATGTAAACGTGAGCATATTAAGTATTATTTAGAGGTAGTGTGTGTACTACATCTAATTTATGAATCATATGTAGTTGCTAATGAGATTTCAGAAGGGACACTCCTTTTTATTAAACTCTTTATACTGTTTAGTATCATTTTGCCAAAAAGCCGGAGAAGTCTCATCTGCCAAAACTTTTAATTCAGCAGTTTTTCTTTTCCAGCATCTAGCAGCAACACCTTGGGGAATCTGAGATGACTGTGTGTAAATTGAAACAGTAAGTCTATAGGAGGTAATTTTTCTTTTAGGAGCATAACTGATCGGAGGTCCAGGGAAAGAAAAAACATCTTTTGAACAGGTAACGTTTTGGGAGGTCACTTTATAGTGATCTCAATTTCTCTCTCTCCAGAGAGTAGTTTGTAATAAAAATATTTCTTCCAGAACAGCCTATTTTTCTTGGATACATTGCTTTTTTTTTTTGTTTGTTTTCTTTCCCATGGGCGAGATGGAGAGGAGAAACTGTGGTGGAGAGAATTAACAACAGTACTTATTTTCATAAGCTAGAATTCACAGGTAGGAGAGAAAAGTGGTGGATAGCCCTGTTTTCACTACTGTAGAGTACATATGTGCAGTGTTAATGCATGTGCATCCCACCCCTGTATTGTACTATAGATGTACATGGAGCAATTTTTTTTACCACTTTTTCAGCCTTCATATTCGAGCCAGGTGCTAACTGGTTTTAGCTCGATACCCCTATTTGGAATAAACCCTCTAAACTTTTCTTTAATGGCTATAAACTATTACAGGACTGTGTCCATGTAAGCAACAGAAGAAAATACTTAGGACTAGTTTGGAATAAAACTTTCACTAGTCTGTTGGGATTATTCTTAATCCCCTATGTGTGATTTGTGTTTAAGGATAATCCGTAAGTGTATTTGAAGTTTTGTATCGTTCAGCAGTGCTTACTCTGTACTTCTGTGATAACTTTTTCATGCAGGTGTCTTTGCAGAACCTTCCCACTCAAGTTTTCTGCTTTAATACAGTTACTGGCCATAATTATTTTAAAAGCTAAAGGCCATATTTAGCCTTCATTGATGTCAGTGGGATCAGCCCTAAAATGAGTGAATTCCGTATAATGTATATTACATGGAATATGCAAGGTTACCTGTCAATTAAGTTTTCTATTGTCTTGAATTTTGGGGAGTTATGTTGCTTAGAGGTGTTGTGTGGGAATGATTCATGTTATGTTAGTTACTTCAATAGTAAATTGAAATGGCTCATAAAAGGTGCAATAGTTTGGCCTTTTAAAAATTACCTCTATTCTATCCAGAAACTTTACATGTCTTCAAGTCCCTTCAGCTGGGAAATGGAAGTCTCTCTATTTTTTTCAGTGATACAAAGATACCCTTTGCAGACAGAGAAGATCAGAAGACACGAGAGCATGTGACATCTGGGACATGCGTGTTTAGAAAAGCTGAGATTAGCAAAATTTTTCAGTTGCAGCACTGTTGCACACTGCCTGTTCTAGACTATGCTGGACCTGATTGTGTGTGTGTTGGGTTTTTTTGTTTGTTTGTTTTTTTTTTTAGTGAGGCTCCTTGTCTTTGGGATATTTGTAGTTCAGAATCATCTATGAATTTGGCTCCATGCATGGGAAATGCAGTGGTACCTGCCTAATTCCTTAAGAAGACGAACTCAGTAGCTTTGAGCAGAACATAGGATGTTGTATTAGATGCTTGGTGATTTAAATGAAACAAACAAACAAAAAACCCCAACCAACCAACCAAAAAAAAAAAAAACCTAAATCCCACCAAAAACCAGCCAAGTTCTTTTGACTCCAAAGTGTCTGTCTACACAATCCTATTTCCTCTATGGCTGGGTGTTTGCTGTTTCTTCTTCTACAAGGCTGTCTGCAGGTGGGGAGAGAGAAACTGCATGTCTGGCAGCAGTTTCCATTTCCAGACTTCCTCAGCTCTCACATAAGCCCAGCTGGTATTCAGACTGAGAGTGGGATTTTAACTCTCTGCTAGTGATGTTGTCTGTTTTAATGGTTTGATTCTTGATGGAGATACCAATTGAGGTGGCCCAAGCACAAGACCCTCAAGTCTCGTCAGTAGCTTCTTTGTTGTCTAAGGCAGGTTGTATTTAGCTTGTGAGTGGGACTACATGAAGCACTGCTGGGTTGTTTTCCCCAATTCAGTCTTGTTTGAACTGAGTTAGAAAGGAGGCTCCCCCACAAAGGGAGGAACAAGTCTGTTTGTTTAGTAAAAATAAACGTGTTGAATGTATTACATATGCGTTATATATGCCTCCTGCATACCAACCATAAGGTATTTCAGGTTTTCAAAAGTGTTTGAATTACGAAGAGATCTTTCAAGTTTGAAGACATTTAAATGTCTTTTTTAAATGCTTCTGTTTTCTGTACCTTGGCATCCTAATTTGTCCTGCATTCCTCATCATACATTTCTCCTTCCTTCACCAGAAAAGGATTTCACAGTGCATCTAGTCAAATGTCAGGGGGCGATGCACCGCTGAAAACGTGTGATGGAGATCTTTTAAAAGGTCTATTGAAAAATACCTGGAGCAGCTGCAAGGGGGAAGAGGCAGTTTTGTTTCGTTCTTACTGTTTTTCTTGACTCACAGAAATCTGGTTAGGAGTTTTGATGAGTTCGGAGAAATTCTGCCAAAACCCAGAAATGGCATATAAAGCCACAGAAATTAATGGTTCCTCCTGTGCTGAAATACGCTCCTGATGTGAAAAGAATTTGAAGGCAGCTATTTATGGGCAGGCTGGGGGTAGCAGCGGGGTCAGCTCAGAGCCCAGGTCATCGGGCAAATTCATGGTTACAGGGGCAGGACAAGAAAGAGTCACCTTTTATGTGTCATCCTGTTCTTAACTGAGATGTCAGATCTCCTTCTGGACAGAGCCCTCCCCCTCCTTCCCCAGCTTGGCTCTGCATGGGCACTAGCATTGATAAGCAGCTCTGAAAACTCTTCTGTTGCTCACATGCTCGACTATGTATTTAAGTACCTGATTTTCAAACATCTACATTATAAATGAAATTCATGTGAAAGGCATGAATGATATTTGGGACAGGAGCACAGTAATCCTTTCCTAGGTGTTAATTCTGGAAGCATAAAGAGTGTATGCCTGCAGCAGGTTATGAGGGCAGAAAACTCACAAAAGATGTTGTGTCTTAGAAATTTGCCAACCACCAAATTTTCTAGGCTCTTAGAAAACGGAACAAAAGCTATCTCTAGTAAAAGCAAGAGCCCATAATTCTTCCTAATTGGCTTTTCTGTTTAATTTACAGTACATTAAAAAAAGGCTGGTCTGAAGCACAGTAGTACCATAATTTTCCTCATCGTTGCTTCGTTTTGAGCGCTTCTCAGTACAATGCAGGTAAAAAGAAATACTTTCGTTTTGAAGCTTGTGGGAATACCTCCTTTTCCTTTTCTCTCCACCAGTTCCAGCAGAGTGAACTGGATGTATTTTCCCAAGGAATTAAAATCACTGAGAACTGTGGAGTTTACTCTGGAAGAACTTCAGACTATGTTTTCCCCCTTTTTCTCTCCCTAATGAAAAAAATACTTGCTTTCTTTGTTCATAGGCACTAAGGATCAAAGGAAGCCTTTTGTTAAAATGGGCGGTTGTCCTGATGTTTTTAACCAGATTTTTTTTCTCTTCCCCTGCTACTTACTGTGACATTGGCTGACTGCACCTTACCCATACCCCTAGAGAAGAAATTATCATTTTATACTTCTGCTGTTATGTGTTCATAGTCTTTATTTAAATATAGCATTCACTATTATCTTGCATTCCTTGTAGTATTACCAGATAAATCTAGCATTCTTTTGTCCTTTGTGCATTTAGATTTTATTATATTATAAATTAAAGTTATATTATCCTTATTACATATTACCATACACTAGGGTTTTATACTGTATTTGCAGATATGGTTGTTGACTTGTACCTATCTCAAATTGTTTTAGCATAAAAGAAATATTGACTCCTTTGTCCTCTTGATTCCTGGCCTTTTGATATTTTGTACCAATATACCACTGTATTTTCTTCATTTTTTCCTACTGATTAAATTAATTTGTCTTTATGCTGGGGCTGTTGGGGAGCAGCAAGGGCAGGCTGCTCCACCAGCGAAGGTGGGCTGTGAGCCATGTGGTAACAAGGCAGGTGGGGTACAGTGACCTCCCCAACAAGGAGCCAGGGTGCTAGGTGGCGAGTCAGCCAGAATTAGGTCTGGAGACAGTGGTCAGGGTCAGAGATTGTCCAGTGATTGCCCAGCTAGTCCAGAGTGAGTCGGGGCATGGGGCATGTCTGAAGCTGAGTCAGCAGGTCTGGGCCAGGGTGCAAACCAGGGTGGTGGGAGAGCACACGCAGAAACAGCTGCAGCCCAGCTACAGTGTGGCAGAGAGGGAGAGCCAGTGGTACAGCCCCAGCCAAAAAGCAGCTCCCAAGGGAAAGGTGGGACAGGACCTCCCTTCTAGCTTACTGCACAATGACTCTTGTCAGCAACAGAGTTGGACTTGGACTCAGCCAGCTAAAGTGGACTTAGCTAGCTTAAACCCCACAAGGAGGATGTGGTCAGGGCCCTGACAGTGGCACATGTTTAATTCCTTCTCAGTAGTGTGACTTCCTAGTCACAGGATCACAGAAGAGCTGAGGTTGGAAGGGACCTCTGGAGGTCATCTGGTCCAACCCCACTGCTCAAGCAGGGCCACCTAGAGCAGGCTGCCTAGGACCATGTCCAGATGGCTTTTGATGGCTCTCCACTCCTTCCAAGGATGGAGATAGAATGCAATTAAAAGCTGAATTGGATCCTGAATCATTGGCACCCAAGAGCTAATTAGCCCACTTTACAGCTCCCAGACTGCTTGTAAGAGATGCATCCATGTAGTTTTCTGTATTCAGTATGGGCCAGTAGTCCCCAGCCTCCCCTAACCACAGCTGGAAATGTTGAGCAAGATGTGCAGTAGACAACACTGTATTTTCTTTCTCTCTTGGCCTAATTCTTTCTTTTAGTTTCCTCTCTCTCTTAGCGTTGGGGTTCAAACAGGTAATATCTGAGTGACTTCCACCTCCCATCCTCTGTTAGGGACCACTAATGTAAGGCTTTATGTGCAATAATGAGCTATCTGTGCATCTCATTTCTTCTTAGCTGAGCTTAGAAGCCCATGTGATTAAGAAAAATACCAAATATCAACTTTATAGTATGATACTAACCTTGTGTGTTGGATAAGCAGCTTCTTAATTCTTAGGAGACTATTAATAGTTACCACACATTCAGCTGCATGTTTCTGGTGTTTTCAGTTTTGCTCTTTAGAAACTGAAAAGAAATATTTGATTACTTGTCTGTTAGAACAGATCCTGTTTGATCTGCATCATGTTTTTTCTGACCATGTTCTGATCTTCATGTTGAGTTTTATTTCAGCTTACTGTCCCTCTTACATTCCACACATCAGTCTTGTAATCATGTGCTTTCTTTGAGTGAAGTGGTTGAAGATGTGTTAATTTACCTTCTTAACTAAACAGAATGGGTCTTTATGTCACTGTCAAACTTGATGTTTAGTCTATTTCCATCATCAAATTATCTTTTTCTTGAAGACTTAACAAAATTAATATCTAGTAAGTGACAAAAATTAAATACCAAAACAAAGCCACTGAGCGTGGTTCTAGGCACCAACTTGAGCATGTTCCTTTGTTTTCTTCCTTTCCAGCCTTCATCCAATCTTACATATGGAATTGGTTGACTTAAAAATAATAATAATAACAGGAATTAGGAGGAGAAAGCGAATGTGCATACGTTTTTGGGAGGAAGATTTTAAATATACTTGGGTTTTCTTTTTACTTTTAATCAGGAAATCTGTGAATAAATGAAGGCAATGAGTCATCACAAGAAGTCCTAAAGAAACAAACTAGAAACAAAGTGCATGCTAGATGCTAGAAAATCAGGCTGGATTAGAGCATCTTATACTGCTTTGCTTTTACTAGCATCTATTTAACTCCAGTGCCTGAATGAATTTGAAAAAGATTGTGCTTTGTTAAAAGCTCAAACCCACCTGCTCCTTCCATTAATGTATGACTTGCAGTCTGAAAACCTTAAAATTGAGATTTGACATTAGATTTCAAATGCTCTAAAAAAAAAAAAATAAAAAAAAGAAAATCCGTAATGATTTTTCCTACAGAAAACACTTTAGGGCAAAAGTTGAAGTTAAGAAAGCAAGCCAAAAAGCTACAGTTCTCGTTTAGGAAATGTTTGCTAGATGAAGAATTGATATTCATTTAAACAAAACCATGATTTCTTTGGAGACAAGTTTTCCTTGGCAAACCATTTTTATGTTATGACAATGACCTTCTTAAAAATGAAATGCTTCTCAGATGGCATTCTTACAAATACCTGGCAGTGATTTATGAAGTTATTGTGGTGTTAGTTGTTAGTTAACCAAAAACTAATAAGAATTTGCATTGATGGTCATTAATGCTGGTATAGCTTTAAAATAGAAAAAATGTTTGAATGATCTTATTCCACACTGTTAAATGCAATCCTGATATCTTGATTGTTTGTTTGTTTAATTATACTTAGATTAAATTCAAAACAGACAGCTGATCTTAGCAGCTGGTAAATATTTACTTCTCATTTGCCAAATTCCTCAGAGCACAAATTTTTGCTTTTTCTGTGTCCTAATACTTAATGGATAAGAACTGATTCCTCAAAAATTGCACTGTGGGAAGTAGAGGGGTGGCGGGGAGCCAAGACATTTTAGATACTCCTCTTGCATATGAAAAAGTATGCAGAAATTTTGGGAACTTTCAAGAGCTGGATGCTGCATATGTTGAACATAAAACATGTCTCCCTTGCAAATGCACCAAGACTTGAGTGAACAGGTGGCTGCTGTTAGTGTTCTTAATGGGGTGTACCTGTGACCATTTTTGTTATAGCTCTATTTAGCACAGCTTCATCCAAAAGGCTCAGTGTTTAAGAAGGAATAGGAATACTGGGAGAGATGTGCAAGTTGGATTTGTGTACAGAAGCAGTAGGCTTCATTCTATGCTCAAAGCCACCTGACATTTGCTTTAGAAAGTGCAGAGGAAAGACATTTACTTTTTGAATCATACATCAGCTGTTGGGTGTGGATGTATCTGTTCTAGGGAAATGTGATGGACCATTGTTAACCAGTAAAATGTTATTAGCTGCTCAGAAAGTGACAAGGAGTATGTTTTGGGCTGTTGTTCAGCACAACTCCAGATATGCATGTTCCATGAAGAAAAAGTATGTTTGAAAGGTATGTGGCCTAGACTGAACAATTTTAGAAGACAAAGTAATTAATCATTAAAGATTGGTAAACTATAAAATTCTAAGCATATGCAAAGGGATCTACATACTAGTTCATTTTTTTTTTTCATGGAATAAAATTAATGTATGTAATTTAAGGGACAAAAAAAATTTCTTCAAGCAGCTTGGAGTTTGCTTGGCTCCTGAACAGAAGAAATGTTTCATGAACTTGAAATCTATATACTGTTAACAACTACTTTGAAGTTATTATTTTTTATTACTGTATCTGTTTTTATTGCCCCTTTTATCGTTTATTGCATTTTTCTGTGGGTTTTTTCCTCCCCAATTACTTTCTGAATTGGGGAACAGCTTTGGAACTTGGTTGGGCATTTTCCATGAAAAAAATCCATTTATTTATAGTCAAGTTACCAATTATATGAAGTGAACAAACTGAAAAGTCTAGATAATCATCTGAAAAGTCTTAACTCTTCCTCCTCTTACCTATGGTAATATTAGATGCTGCTTTTAACACTGCTAGTTGGCAATATAAAAAAATCTAATCTCCTAAACAAAGGGATCTTGAACTTGACAGTGTTTCTTGAAGTTCAAGAGTGTATATTTAAGTGGGTTAGATCATTTGGTGTCTTATTAATACTAGCTGGAGTTGTGCATTTAAAGAGAAAGGTAAAGAGTTCCCAGACATTGCAGTATGATAAATAATGAACAGAGGGGACAACTGATCTCTCTCCCGTGGTATTTTCCTCAGTAAGGCAAGCACAGGGTATTTTGAATTATTCATGAACTCTTATAAGGTAGTGACTGAGCCCAACCCCCTGTCTTGCAAACTTTCTTGGTCTCTGTTACAACGTGCATCTCATTTCATAGCAAGTTTATTTACTTTTGCCACAGCTCGCTTAATTTTGGATTGATCTAGCTGTTTGCGAACTCAGAGGAGTGGTCATAAGGAAATGAAGGGTTACTGCCTTGGCTTAATATTTCATAAAAGAGTGAATTGCATTGTGCCTCTGAGAACATGAAATTTCAGATCGTGTCTGTAAAAACACTTCTATAAAGAAACTTTCACTGAAGCATTCATTCAGAGTTGGTTTTTTTTTTTCCCCTTTTCCCTTTTGCTGTTTCTTTCATAATCATATGTTAATGCTGATCCTGCTCTCCTGACTGGCACTTCAGTGCCTCAAGGCATTTGGATATGGGTTGTAACACTAGTAAATTGCCACATATATGGAAATTGCCCATTTGCAACCAATACTGTATCAGAGAGGCAGCAGGAGGTCCTCACTTCCTTTCATATGTGCTCTAAAGTTAATGCTTTTATTAGCAGGGAACTGTGAAGAGGAATATCGGGTTTTATTCCCAGGCTACTTTGCTGTAAGCTTTGTTGTCAACTTTTGCAGTGCTTTTTGGCACAGAGTTTCAACATTCAGTGATAACCAATTAATTAGCCTCTGTTTAAAAAGCAGTTTTGGAGTCAGGATACCATATTTCATGCCCTATCTGAATTAATGTTACTTGTAAACGTAATGTTTTCATAAACACATATGAAAATGTCAGCGTGAAAAACCAGGTGTGTTGACTTGCCTGAAGTAAAGCACCTTTTGCTTAAGTATTAAGTTCATGTTGTGCATTGAATTTTTAAAGTAGTAGCTAGACAATACCCATGAGCTTATTTTTATAACTATGCTTTACTCTTCTGTATGTCTTTCTGAGAAAAAAAAAAGTTCTTTGAAATGATCATTTACCAATGTTATACTTCAAAAAATGTCTACCAAAAAAACCCCAAACTTCCAACGACCTAGATGAGTAATTTAAATTGCCTCAAGTTATGTAAAAATTTGTCTGATTTTACTGCTTCAGACAAGGAGTAGTGAATTGGAGGTCAACCTAAAGCACTTCATCTACATAAGAACTATGATTAAGCAGTTGATAATGATTCACGATACAAATTATTTTCTCCTGTGAAACTTATGTGTTTACTAGAGAGGAAATATGTGATTTTGTTGTGCTAATTAGTTTCTAGGTAGCAGAAAGAATATAGTGCTAAGGAGAAAAAGTTCAGTTGTTATATACTGCCCTTACTCTCTCCTTCCGATGTAGTTTCCAGATAGAATTTGGATTTTAAACTGGTAACACAACTGTTACGTACTTACTATGTGTACACCATAACACAGTTTAGCAGTACCTAGCTAATGGAGGAGAAAGGGACTTGCGCTTGTAAAATACTGTTGTTAGCATGGCAAGTCAGGAAATCACAGAGATCATAAGGGGAAAAGTCAGGATTAGAAATGGTGGAGTGATACTTACTGAAGATAAAAAGCATACTAAAATAGAAATTTTCTAAAGATCCAGCCTGAAAAAGAAGGAACAGTAATATAGGATAGAAAGGAAATGACAGAAGAAAAGGAAAAAATGGAAGAGTCTGGAAAGTCTGTTGCTAATCCAGTGCAAGGTGGAAACCTAGACTATTAAGTTTGTTTCCTACATTTTTAAATCTTCCACATAAACATTAATTAAAGATTAAGACTATTTAATAATAATTAATTGGAGTATCACCACTTAAGTCCTTTGCACATGCGTATGTCTTCTAAGCAGAAGTTTTCTGAGTACATATGATAGGGTCCTTCTGGCAAATAATAATAAAGTTAACTCTATTGCTACGAAAATGAGAAATTATTGTTAATATGGTACCTGGATGTCTCTGGATATTACTAATGTAGAAAGAAAATTGTATCTAAGACAGCAGATTTTGTTTAATATCATGGAGGGTGAGAGCATAGAGATTATGAAAGTTCTTGCTTAAATTTTAAAATGTTAGATGATCTGTAATCTGAAGGAACTCATATGCAACAAGAAGTAAGGTGCGTAAAGAGAGAAATATCTTTTTCCCTCTTGGAATTATTGGAAGAATAATAAACAGGGATTTAGTGTGCACAGTACCTTTCACAGACCTCCAGCGCTGTGCAGATGCTGTGTTGTTAATACAGAAAAGGACAAGGAAAACAGCAATTGTGCCTGGATGTTGGACTACATGTTTATATGTCAAGGCAGGGTCCCTTGTAATGTTTGAGCAAACACACTGCTTAATTTACCATGTTATCCAACGAAAATATCAAAGCAGGTAAATGCTAGGTTTCCTCTGTAAGCGGGTACTGCCAACTTTGTGAGGCTCATGTTGATGTTTGTGTCCCTTCCTTTCTGAGCTACCAACGCATGCATAATGTTTGGGTGTTATTACTTTTTGCCTGTGGCAAACAGTAGGCATTCACATGCAATTGATGGCTTCAGAGAGGTGCAGAAGGCCATTTGGCAGCCAATATAATTTCATTCGCATAAGCAGTATCTTTGGGATAGCTGTAGAATAAACTACAGATCTCCCACTTGATTTATTAACAGCAAACAGGCCAGCCCTGGACCTGAGTTACATGTGTCTGCTAACATGGGTCATGGCAAGTTTCTCACACAGTTCCATGAATGCGAATCTTTCTTACATGAGGCTGGTTTTGCACATCGATGTGATTCCAGCAGGCTAGCCATCTTCTTGCACCAGGCTTGCAAGTTTTTGAAAACCAAGAGCCTTGAGTGACTGAATCATGTGGTAGGTGTCTTACTTTGCCTTTTCAATGTTTGTAATGTCACTACTGCCAGTGCCAGAGAATTATAATCTGCCTGGATTAAATGCTGTAAAACATCTTTGCTGCCCTCCATCATCATCTTTCCATCACCTGCAACGACACAAACAGGAGGCGTTTATCTGGAGTCATAACATGGGTCCAGCAGAAACAAGCAGAAATAAGGAACCTACCTAGGAAAAAATGCCCACTCTAAATACATCTGTGAGCTAAAACCACCTCTGCTCTAATAGGACAAGCAGGTTCTCTCTGAAAGCATCGTAAGTCAAATCATTGGCTTGAATTAGTAAGGAGCTGATTGAGAGAGAGATCCCTAGGAATCCTAGCAACAACCCCGTTACCTGAGATATCGGTTTGATGCAATTACACAGATGGGGGTTGAGTGCAACTCTGCAATATATCTTCATAGGTGAGCATGCTAATTCTGGGTGTTTATTCTCAGTTAAGTACATGTTCCTCTCTGGGTATAACATCTGTGCATCATTTCCTTATGTGTAAATTAGGGATATTAATACATGTTCCAAGGTTTGTGGCAAGCTTTTCATGTGGTACTTTCTTCTCAGTTGCTCAAAATTGTGGCAAGAGACTTGGCTTAAATTTTAGTTCTTGTTCAAGATTATTATTATTTTTTAATAGAGTTGATGTTATTAATGTTTGGGTAAAGTCTATGTGTCCCTTTGTATTTCAGCATTGCTGAACATTGATAAATCAAAGGTTTTGTTTTTAGAAAGGCTATATTTCTGTTAGTTTCCTATACAGAAACAGCTACTTTGGGTATTCTAGTGTGATAGTGAACACAATAAAGTTGTAAACTATAATATTGCAAATTTATATTGGAGGCACACACAAAATTATTTGAGAGTGTAGGTCTATCATATGAATGATGATAAACAAAAGCAATGTCTTCTCTTCAGCCTTCTCTCCTCCCCCAAAACAGGCGAATGTTTGATTCCTGAAGCTTTTTTCAAATAGTAAGTCAAATAGAAGCTCATTTTGTAACTCAGCTGTATGTTATGTAGGCTATAGAAGCAAGATCTGTGCTTCATTTTAATGATAAACCAAAATAAAACCTAACTTTAGAAATGCAAGCAGACAAAAACCTATGTTAATGAAACGCTAAGGCTAAAATATTACAGTCTGGAAATAACCTCCATCCTACAGCACAGAAATGATTTTCAATCTGCTTTTCAATATATTCCATTTCCATACAGAGCAAATAGGAGTTTTATCTCTAGTAGGCCTCCTTTAAAAAAAAAAAAAAAAGAGAGCAGGGAAAATAAAACAAAACAAAACCCAAAACAACAACAAAAAAAACCCAACAAAAACCCCAAAACTGAGAGCTTTAATTTCTGTGAGAAGAATGTGAAATTCCCCCCGGCCCCTCCAATCTCTGTTTTTGCTGAAATTTTAAGGGAAATAAATGCTTTGTATAGAAATGTTAAGAAATAGTTTGAATATTCTAGAAACCTGAAAATGTAAAATGAAGATATGGTAGAGCATGCTTTGTAGCTGAAACTTACTTAAATTTATTATGCTTATTATGGTAGTTATTAAGAAGCAGCAACAGAATAGATTCATACTGATGAACGTATTGAATTAATTTATGAATCTTAAAAGATTAGTTGATATCATTATACAATTGGTGGCAATTTTTCATTTCCTAGTGGTCTTTAACAACAAAGATTTTCTTCAAACTATTCTTTATTATTTTATGATAATAGCAGAAAATTAACGTTTTGCTTTTGTTCTTCCTATTTTTGTTTTCCACTCCAATTTCTTTCCACTTTTCCAATAAAAAACAGAAAAGAAAAGAATGACCTACAAAGAAAGAATTGACACTATTTGCTTATTAATGTTGTGGGGAGGGGGGGAGAGTATTTTTTGTTAACAGTTGTAAAACAGCTAAGGTTTCAATTAGTCAATTCTCTCTTTTCTCATTGACCAGGAAGATGAAATAAACTTTTCCTTTATGTTTCTGAAATGAATGTGTATTCAAACCAGGAATGGTTTTCAAAGTGTGCTACTGCTGCTATAGTATTCCTTTCTATGTGTCTTTCAGTCTCAAATTTGAGAAGAAAATGTGCTTTGTCTTTAAAGGGTACTAGACTTTTTTTTTCCCCATCTAGTAATGTTAGTGAACACTGAATCTTTTATAAAGGTTTCATATTGAACTCTAGTGATGATGATAATTTTGTTTGTGTAATATATCTACTGGTTTTCACTGTCTGTGCATGGGCAAGGCCAGAGGATGAGGATCAGGCTTGGTTACAGGTTAAGGGATGAACTCTGGGTGACTGCAGGTGGGGTAGTGGATTTCATTTTCTTTCCCCTGAGCTCCAGGTTGGCTCTTGTGCTCCTTGTCAAACACTGCACAGCACTGATGGTTTTGTCAGCAGCTTTTATGTTCTGGAGGCTTTTCCTCTTCGTTATTGATACTTCTGAAGACAGACTTTGAGCTATTTTGGGGTAGTATCAAAATGTTTGTACTGTTCTTCAGATGTTCATTTGCCAGAAATACACTGTCTGTCAAAAGCCTCTCTAGGATCCGGGATTCTTTCATTTTCACTCCCTGCCCAGCCTGATGCAGATAGGAAGTGCATGAGAGTTTTGGTATTAGATGGGCTACTGTGCAAGCGAACATGAATTTTTGTCACATCCTGTTTGTCAACTGGGTGGATACCCATAGCCCACTGCAGACAGCACTCATGGCATTATCCAAGTTCTCAGTGAATATTTACAGCCCAAAGCTCACAGGTATAAAAGAAGCAAACGACGAACGCTTTTTGCAAGAGTCTGTCAAGTACCTGATCCCTCAATGAGTGATAATGTTACAGCAGTCTGAGGATAAACTTGCTTTCGAAGCTTGAAAGATTTTGCTGTCATCTGCTCCTGGCCAGGGGAGAAAGCAGCCAAGGGGAAGACTGTTGGCCACTTCAAATATAATTACTTCATCCTCTTCCTGTAGAGGCTGCAAGGTTGGCCAGATTTCAAGTGTGACCTACTGGATACTGATACCAAGTTCTTGGAAGACTGTTAAAAAACAGAGGTACTGATTCAGCTCCTTTGAGGGTCCAGTGTTTCCAGAGTTGCCAGCTGCCGAGAGCTCCAGGTGAGTGTTAGTGACCTTGGCCTTGCTCCAGGATGTAGCAGGTGATGGTCAGGTTTAGTGTGGGAAGGCTGGTAGTACTGAAAATGAGGCCAGAGGTGAGACGTAGACAGCTTAGTTTAACTTTGTGACAAAGTCATCAGGAATACACCTAGTGCTTAGTTCAATGGCTTTCAAATTATTACATATAAATTGATAATGTTTCAGAGTCTGCCAGAGAGGTGCGTTTTGAAAAAGCTCTTGCAGAAACCTACTCAACTTCTAAATGTTTTCCTGTTTATGACTGTTTCGTTGCTAGATCTTTATAGGATAGAAAGCAAAATTCAGCTGTAATGATTATTGTACAAGGTGTGGTCATTGTCTGTCGTCTTTACTGGAGTGAAGGATTATATGTATGTGATACTGTGAGGTTGAGAAAGTGTAGAACTAAAATGAAGAAAGTAAGAAATGCTAAATCAATTGGAGACAGAAGGTTTTGTCACATATTGCAGAAGTTTTCTTTTTAGCTTATCTTGTTTTTCTCTATCTTTTGTTGTTGCTGTGCAGCGCTTTAACGATTTTTCCTTTCATCTATCCAGCATTATCATCTTGCTATCCTAATGTTTTCTTTTGCAGTTTAGCACTGTGTTGCTGCACTGCTTGGCTTCCTGTCTTTGGGATACTAATTGACTTTTTATGATCTATTTCTATGGTACTTTTTTCTGCGTGGTCGTCTCTTACTTCTCACCTGCCTACTTTCATATGCATCTA
This sequence comes from Nipponia nippon, assembly GCF_047370975.1. NCBI lineage: Eukaryota > Metazoa > Chordata > Aves > Pelecaniformes > Threskiornithidae > Nipponia > Nipponia nippon. The sequence continues at coordinate 52,187,522 of NW_028262347.1, forward strand.
GTCATGACTTAATTTGAATTCTAGTCTCCACCACCCCTCTTTTACCAATGTAAACACTCTTCTATTTTATAACCAGAATTCATAACTGGTAGTTTCATTCTTTTTGAATCGCTGGCTTAAGTGTACTGAGGTTTTTTTGTTCAGGACTGCAATGGATTTCTGACTGACAAAACACCAATTTTGTGTTGGCAGTGTGTTTTAACTGAAAAAAAAAAAAAAAAAAAAGTGCTTTATTAACTGGCCGGAGGACAGAGAGAAGTCTTGCTTTTCCAGAGGAAAGCAAGTACATTGTACAGGGCTTCTGGTGGAAAGCATCCAGTCACAGCTTCCAGTCTACTTAAATCAGGGAGGTGGTAATCACTTGGGTTGTTTGGTTGTGGATCTTGTGAAACCAGAGAGTAGTACCTTAAAGGTAGCCAGACTCCAAACATGTATTAAAATGAATGCTTTCTATTGCACTTTCAAAGAAATTGGAAGTTGAGTCAGATTTTATTGAGCACAAGTATTATCCTGCTAATGCAACTTCAGTAAGCCAATGGGTATTTATAGCAAGTTCTAGTAATCCAGTCCCTAAAAGTGATATAAGTTTCTGATTGTGGCAATATCTGTCCTCATCTGAGGGGGCAGCTGCAGGGCGGTAGAGATGTGTACCCAGGCAAATTTGCCTGACAAATATCCTCATCCAGGGATTCATTGGAAATCTTTGAGCCAAAGCAAGAAAACAGGTCTGTAACACTTATTTTGGCCACTTTTTGTGGAACAGCCCAGGGGAAGACAGTGCTTGGGGACTTCCCACTCCTCTGGGGCTGGGAGTCTGACCCAGCCTGTGCCCATGGGGCTGGTAGGGTGTGGGCGCAATGCAAGGGCTGTGTGGTACCTCTACGGAGGAGACAGGATCCTGCTTAGGATCCTGCAGCATGGGATCACAAGACAACTGTATTACAGCTCTTGCAAATGGCTGTGGCTGTAACTCGGTTTTCAGCTGAACAATTCTGAATTTTTTGCCCAATCCCTGAGAAAGGCTTTCTAAAAATTATCTGTTTGATCTACTGATTTTACTGTTAAGATCTAGGTGGGCATTCATAATTTTCATTGTAAATAATGAAAAAAAAATCACATTTTCTTCATAGCCAGAAAGCATAATTTTCAAATATTACTTATGATATAGTCAGCAAGTTCAGTAATGAGCCTTAATTCCTGCCTTTTCAGTGACAGATACGGGTCTTTTCCAGTGGTATGAAGCTTCCCTTTCTATTGTAGAGTGGTCTTTGGGGTATTAAATCTGGTTATTAGTTGTTCAGCATCTTGGGCCAAAGGGATTTTGTAAAGATGAGGGAATACAAATGAGTCTGTGGCAGCATTTACAGGGCAGTTTCTCCTAGCTTAAACCCTCAAAAAAAAAAAAACCAAACCCAAAAAAAAAAAAACCCCACCCCCCCACCCCCCAAAAAAAAAAAAAGTAGAAGACAAAGTTATGAGTAAGGTAGTTGTGAATATGGCAGTTAAGGATGTACCATAAGGACAATTAATTTTAGATCTGTGACTTATCGGTGTGTATATGCATCAATGAAAAAAACCTGTTATACAAAAAAACCCCCAACCCTTTAACATGTTAGATATAACAGTTTGTAAATCTTTTAATGGAAAATATTCCTCCTAAATTCCTCCCTTGAGGAATGTGCTTGAAAATTGATTTCTCCTTTAAATGGGGACAGACTTTTGCCAAGAAATTCTGTCAGGAGGTAGTGTTCTGTGCTTTAGGAGAAGTATATTAAATGCTGAGTAAAACTGAAGGAAAGTCTGAGTAATTTTTTTATTATTTTAGCATGATGCTTTGGGTAAGGCACAGGATATTGTGCTGTGCTGCAACTCTGTAATATAGTGCAGGAGAAAGCTGATAATATTTCAGAGACATTATTTTTGTTTGTTTTGGATTGCATAGCGTTCACTTGGAGCTTCCATTAGCCCTTCACTGTTTTATGAACGCTACGATCAAAGTAACAATGACATTTGCAGGATGAATGCCTCACTTAAAATGTTCAAAGAAGCAGTGTTTTTACATGTCAGCAGTCTACTTAAGCACCCTACCTGAATGACTGAATAGCGAAGCAAAATGCAATCGCAGGAGCATTGTCACGGCGATCATACTGTAATGTTATCAAGCTGTTGTACTCTTGTTACCTTTCAGACAGTCGTCATTACTCAGCAGGAACAAACTGTGGGGACTGTGTGAGAGTTGTGATAATCTGATAAATTGTGTTTTAATGTTTGCCAGATCATTTTGTTAACTCTGAAACTCTAATTCAAGTTTTCTTTCATTATGGCATTATATCCTATGCCTTTATTCACTAATAATTTGTTGAAAATAAGAAAGTGTTCAGTATGGAGCTGGTAGTGCCGTCCTTACAGGGATGTTAGTAAGAAAATCAAAATCCTCTGGAGGTAGTTCTAGGCTTGGTGATATTTTTAAAGCTTAACATTTTGTCAGCTGTCAAGAACTATCTGATCGAAGAAACTGCATTTAATAAAATTTAATGGCTTGGGAGTCACTTTAGTAGTAATTAATCCCTCTTGCTTAAGCATTTTCCTAAACTCTATAAATCCATTTGACTGCTTTAACAACAGACGTGTTACCAGTTTATTGGGGAAGTTCTGTTAAGTGTCCCTGTTTTGCATGCGTACTTTGAAGAACTTATCCTTAGAGACATTATTTTTAAATGGGAGAAGAAAGTAGGATTTACTCTCATGAAAAGAGCTCTTTTGTATTGTTTCTTCTCTCTGCACCATGTTTCCTTTTCAAATTGGCTGGAACAGCTTGAAAGGTAAACGCTGAGGGGAAGACTAGTTCACTTGCAGTTTATATAAGCAAAATGCGGCAAGCTTTTCTATAAAATAAATTGTAAAGTAATTTAATAGTGGTATTTATATAAATACAAAACATTATATGTTCAATAAAATTTTGAAGAGTTCTCTAAGTCAACAGGAAAGCAATTTTCCTTCACTCCAGTTAATTTGTTCACAGGGAACATGCCTTCTGAATAAACAAGCAAATGATTAAAAACAATTTGTTGGTTTTTTGTGTTTTTTTTTAATATAGAAGTGTGTAGGAATCTAGAGTTCTGAAAATAACACCATATATATTATCTTAAATTGGTGAAGGGTGTGAGAAGCCATGTCACCAAGTCTCATGTCTCCTATCCAGATTGAAGTAGATGGAGTGGAATTCATAGAAGGTTTTCAAAATGTTCAGAGTAACTGCTGGCAGTCTCTTAAGTTCACAGAGCCTCTTGAATAAGAGGACATATTTGAATTCAGTCTGACCCATACGAGTCTTTATTCTAAATCAGGTTGTTTGCACATTCTTTGATAAAATAGAAGAGCCAGCTCCAGAACAAAACCTGACACACTCCTCTATTTTGGATGATCCACATCACTAGAAACATGACCCATTTACTGAGCACTTGTTTTAATTCTTCTTCCACAGTTTACTGGAGTTTGTGTCAGCTTTTGTGAACGAGTTTTTCTTCCCTTTTTGTTTGATACCAAAGAAATGTTGCATTAGGAAAACTTGGTAGACTCATGGATACATAGAGGCTTACGGATACATCTGTATCTTTTCTTAACATTTCACAGCATGGTGTACAAATACTATCTATTACCTATATAATATCTACTGAATTTGTGACCGAATTCTTCCCTGTCATCATTTCACTTGTCTTTTCACTCTCTCTTTATTCAGCATGCTAGATTGGCCATGTTGCCATTGTAAGATTATGTAGTTTATTATGTGATAAATGTCTTAAGGTGCATATTAGTATGTTATGTGAAACATTAACTTGAAACAGGAATTGCTTGAATGGATTAGACTAGTAGTCCTCATTCTCTGTGTTAAAGTTTACCCTCAGAGGAAGGTATCAGACTTACATAATGGAAAAGTGAGCAATGGTACTGTCTTTCTGTTCCCTTCTGTTGTAATGTACTGGGGGCTGTGTCCCCTGTAAAGGTCTGTACAGCCTAATGACACTGGAGATATTCTCATTTTTATTCACTTATTCATATCATGTTGCTTTTCCATTTATAACCAGAAAAATCTCAATTTCTTTTTAAACTGTCCTCAAATGTCAGAGTAATTGATGTTTGCTTTTCTTTGGACTTTTCATACATTTTTGTATTTCTTACTGCTTATGTTTTACTTCTCAGAAGCAGCAGAAATGAGGACTCATAAAGAATATGTACTGTGGTGTGGATATCATCATAACAATACAGTTTTAATTCTGTATCATAATCATAATAAAATTGGGCAGTATTTTCATTGACTATTGTTGTCAAACCCATTTTTTGTTAATTCTAGCTTCTTTTTTCCTTTAATAGTTAGTTTAAATAGTTTAAAGCCCATCAACATGCAGCAATGATTGAAATGCTCTTTTCTGCAGCTGTTGTCAAGTCCTGTTGTCAAGTCAACTAGCTTTTTTTCTTAAATGTCTTCTACAGCTTTTCAGTGCCTCTTCTGCTTTCACTAACCTAGGTAACTCTCTAGAGATTTTACTGTGTGGTGACTACTTGCCCCTAAATGCCAGTATATTATCCCTATATGTTTTGAAGTTTTCTCCCTTATCTTGATGTAGGTGGTGGTGGTGGAGAAAACCAAGTTATTTTACAAAGGTAAATATATGTACACTGGACTCTAAATATTTATGCTCCAACATGAAGGAATGCCATATACTTTATGTTCAGCAGGAAAATTTATCTCTTCTTTTGAAGAGAGAACTACTACTACTCCTCTAAGGGCAGTGAGGAAAAACATCTGCCTGATTATCAGAAGTGGTTTTGTTGCAGTTAAAACTTATTGTACATTGTAGCAGTGGAAGATAAGCAATGATTGTCGTCTTGACATTTAACCATGGCTTTTGTAGAGGACGTGAGGGCTAAACAAGCTTTTTTCCTGGAGGCTGTGTGCTTAGGCCCGTGGGATGACTTCCTAGTTGGTTTTGGTGATCAATTTTCAGATCTCTGATATATGGTACAAAGATGATTAATGTGATTACAGTAGTTAATACATTACTAAGTATTACTCTAAGGAGGACAACATATTTTTCAAATTATAAATTGTTTTCTTTTTCAAGAGAAAACAATTTTCTTTATGTTTTTATATATTGCATTGTCTTGGGATTTTTATTACTATAATACTAAGTATCCCAACTTTCAGACTAAGACTCTATTTGGGTAGCATCTTACAATGTCAGAAGAAAAAGATCTTCCCTTTAAAGGATTAGAAGACAGGAGGCAGCCATTTTGTACAGTAGGAGAAGGTAAGGAGGCAATGAGGTGATACTGCTGAAGGTCATAAGCAGTGGCGATGAAACCATTTGTTTTAAATATGGTTTTAAAAAAGCTTGTGTAGGTTAGGTTTGCATTGTCAAGTCTTGTACCAGATCAGATTTCATCTTTCCTATCAGAGCTAATATAAAGCCAGCAGAAACTTGATATTGTGTGATCTCGCTAATGTGGGAAAAAGGAGATTGTGTGCTGATATTTATTCTGGATCAAATGTGTATTGTTGAGTGATCCTGTAGCGCAAGGATTTGCGGTGTTGGCACACAAGTACAGGTATTTTTGGTTCTTTTGTTGGGCTGCAAGTTTCTGCCACAGGAGGCCAGGCATGGGGGAGTTTTAAAAGAGAAAGTAAAAGAGGACAGTCCCCTGGCTCTGTAGATATTTTGGGGGAAGTCCTGGCGTCTGTGAAGGCATCACAAGATAGAACATGAAGGTATCTGCTTGAAAATTTAACAAATGGCTTATACAGATGGTGTCCTGAGCTGACCAGACATGGAAAGCTGCCATTTTGCAGTGAATGGCTTTGACAGTTAGGAACACGACATTTTTTTGGTGTGTTGTTGCTATTTATGCTTCATAATGTATACTTGTTTTGTCTGCTTTCTGGTAATCGTAGCTTATTGAAGGCAAAAGTCTTTTTATGACTAAAGGTTTTGCTCAGCTTTTTATATCCAAGTTTCTTGAAGTCTTTATTTCTGTAAAGCTCTTTAAGCAAAGTGCTTTAAAGCAATTTTCATGCATATGTCACTATCAGTATTTTTGTTTTGTAAGTTTTATTTCAGGTAGTGGATTTAGATGATAGTTTAAAACAAAGGAAAAAAGAATGAAAAAGAAAATTAACAGCTTATGGGTTTCACTTCCTTGGCTATTTTCTGTTCTATGATGGCACGTGATTTTATTTTTACACATAGTGATGATTTAGTTTCCTTAAGTCTTCTACAGGGAATTCTGTCAAAGGCTGTTTGGAAACTCAAATTATTATCAATCCATTCTCCATTCTCTGTGTTGTTTTTTTTTTTTTTTTGTGAACTTTTCAGGAACCACGAAGGATAGGAATGTGTGATTTTTCTTTACAAAAGATATTCTGCTTTGCTTCCAGTAGAAATTTAGCTTAACTTGAAGATTCCTAATACTTTGTTGTTACTTACTGAGTTTTCTATCTGATGTAAACAGTCAGCTTATTTGCTGTCCTTCAGTCCCCTATAACTTATATTTTTACTTCAAATGCTCTTTTGTTATTAGAGGGTAGTGGTGGGGGGGGAGAAAAAAACCTGTTATGTATAACTCATTTCATGTTTGAGTTTTGTTTGAATCCTTTAATGTCAGAATATAGAAAAAAGATTATTTTTTCTACTATAATGTCAGATGATCAGTTGAGTATAAAAACTTGTCATTTGACAGTGACCTACAAAGAAACATCCCAAGATGTTTTCTGCTGTTCTATGTTCTAGACAAAAAAAGACAAGTCTGACTGGAAAGGGAAGACACACTTTGCCAAGGGCACGTGGTGGATCTTATTGTAGGCCTTTTGAGATGGAGTAGGGGACTTTATCTAGTACAGATCCTAAATGGGTAGTAGTTACGTTATAAATATTTAATTCAGGATGAAGGAGATCTAATTTGGTTGTCCCTAAGAATCTTGGGTAATGCTTTGGAAAAAGTATCAAAATGAGGTAAAAGTCAGTGTCCCATTGCCTGTTACTCCTTGACTATTGGCACTCTAACAGGATGTGTGTTCTACGAGGTGTATATTTTCCTAATGAGTAATACTGAGAGTAATACTGAGTTTAACTGATGAAATACGAACATTACTCCTACTTCATCAAATGGCCACTAAATGACATGATCTACCTTGATTTTATAATTGACCTCATGTTAGAACATAATGTGCAATTGATAACTAATTGTGCGTAGGTCATTTCAATCCTTTGTCTCTCTGAGGCAGAAGTTAGGTGTGTGGGGTTTTTTTTTATTTATTTTTTTTTGCTCTGGCATAGTAACAGCAGTTAATTAACAAAAACCTTATTAAATAAAAAGCAACATTTTCCAAATATGAGCAAATAATATACTTTGGGTAGGATATAAGATATTTTAAGATGACGATACAGTTTACTAGCTAGTTGAAATACAGGTATGTTTTAGTGTAGTTTTAAACACTGTTTCCTTATGCTGGCTTACAAAGGAGAACTTTGGATTTTTTGGGTTTTTTTTTTTAAGCTTTTGAAAAATATAGAAAGAAAGAAAACAAAACGTAAGTGGTGAAATGGTGCTCCTCTGACCTCTCAAAGTCTGGGGAAGTTAAAGTTCTTCCAAAAAGATTTCAGGAATGCTATTATAATACAGTGCAACTGCAACTTCAAAAATACCAAGATCTGGCTAGTTCATGACTTACCACGTTTCGAGTGTGCCTTCACTGCCAGGGTGGAGCAACACCAAATTCCCCAAAGCTTTTCTTAGTACGAGTTGCAGAAGAGGGAACTTGGAAGTCCTAAGTCTCTCCAGACCTCAAGCTCGTGTAGTCCTTTCAGCTTTTCATGCCTCTGCTTGCTTCTGCATGGTCAGGGAGTGTGGCACCACTGATTTTAGCAGTGTGGGACTCTGGATTCAGAGCATGTTATGTAAACCCACAGAAGGGTAGAAAACTTCTGGTTGTCTTTGTCTTTCTTTCATACTTTGCCTTCGGTCTTATTAAGTTCTAAGGTGACTTGAGCTGATTTGATATAAGTTGAAATATGTGATGTTGAATTTCCAAGGAGTTGGTTTTAGCCAGTGAGTCAGTTTTGCGACTACACAAAAGTCTTTGTAGAATCATAGAATGTCCTGAGTTGGAAGGGACCCACAAGGATCATAGAGTCCAACTCCTGTCCCTGCATAGGACAACCCCAGAATTCACACCATATGTCTGAGGGCGTTGTCCAAATGCTTCTTGAATATGGTTAGGCTTGATGCTGTAAACTGCCTCCCTGGGCAGCCTGTTCCAGTGCTCCACCACCCTCTGGGTGAAGAACCTTTTCCTAATGTCCAACCTAAACCTCCCCTGGCATATCTTCCTGCCGTTCCCTCAGGTTCTATCATTGGTCGCTACGGAGAAGAGATCGGCACCTGCCCCTCCTCTTCCCCTTGTGAGGAAGCTGTAGACTGTGTTGAGGTCTCCCCACAGTCTCCTCTTCTCCAGGCTGAACAGACCAAGTGACTTCAGCCACTCCTCCTACAGCTTCCCCTCTAAACCCTCCACCATCTTTGTGGCTCTCCTCTGGACACTCTCTAATAGCTTTGTATCCTTTTTGTACTGTGGGACCCAAAACTGCACACAGTACTCAAGATGAGGCTGCACCAGTGCAGGGCAGAGCGGGACAAGGACCTCCCTCGACCAGCTAGAAATACAGTGCTTGATGTTCCCCAGGACACAGTTGGCCCTTCTGGCTGCCACGGCACACTGTTGGCTCATGTTCAATGACTCTTCCATGTTCAATGAGTCTTCCATGACTCTAAAGACATTTTGCTGATTGCAAGTATTAATTATTTATCTACGAGCCATATCTCATTTCATTAGGAGTTTTTCTGTAGATGGTGCAGACCCCTATGCTTGGTTTCAGAGATACTGAAATTAAGTACAGTACATATGCCATGTATTGGCATGTGGCCTTGGCCTTTATCAGCTGAGGTGCTGTGGCTGTCATGCTACTTAAGAGAAAGTAATCTCTTACATCCAATTTTAAAGATACTGGTACAGGGTATTTGCTTTGGAATTATGCTGGAGCAACTCTGATCTGTTTCAGTGCTTGTAGCAAGCCCAAGCTACTGCAAAATTATTTTACTGTTTATAGTTTCCTTAAGAAACAAGTGGCATTCTGAAGAGTGGTCTTTGAGGTATTTAAACGTTTAAGATCTGGTGTGTGTGAAGGTTTCAATAATAAATGAACTAATCTGCTAGGGTTGACAGAGGAGGGGAGAAAGGCAATCATCAGTTACCGGGATAAGACATTTGATGTAACACTATGATAAGTAACCTGTGTCTGACAGATGTGATGCTTTAGGAGAGTGTGCCAGGTGCAAAGTCTGTCTTTCATCAGAATTTTACTTTGTCTAATTTCCAATAAGCATACTCATCAGAGGAAACAGAAATTCAGGGTTAATGTGAGGAGAAATGAAGAGTAATGAGACTTTAACATGAAATTTTCCACTTGCAATATTCAGTTTAGAAATGGCCTTCACCAATTAGCTCTGAAGCAGGTGTGCTGGGTGTTTTTCCTATTCTTTTTCTACAGCATAAAATGTATATAACAACTTTTTATTTTTTTAAGCCAATACAAAAATACCTAAGTTGCAGCAAACAAGCAAAAAAACCCCAACAACCAAACCTCTCAAAATGTTTTCTCTTTCCATGTCCCTTATGCTGTTTAGATTAAGAGTGATTGGATGTCGAATTTTGATTTCAGAATAGCTAACTGGCAACTATACTGAAGTATAATTTATTTTTTCTTTTTTACTTATTGTTGGCTAGCTGACATCCCCATCACTCAGTCCGATCCATGCAAGCACATCCTTGCATGAACACAGAATTTTGAATGCCCCAAATGGTAGAAACTTCTCCAGCATAGAGCAAATTACAGAATCAAGAGGTATCTTAATAACATTAAATCATTTGCAATAAATCCTGTAGTTAGCAGTGTAAGTCTGTGTGAAGCATCCTGAAAATCTAGTAGTTGATTTAAACATTGTATCTAGAACTATTTCTTTTTCTTCATGAGTTTGAAGAAGCTTGTTTTTCCGAGTATAAAATATGCATATGGATTTTTAGAGAGTATTTGTTTGATAACTTACTGTCATTGACAGTAATACAATGATTGCTCTCTACAGGATTCTAAGAGCAGGAAAATAATTATTAGAGGCGGAACGTTTTTTTAAGGTACTTCAGATGGTGTTTTATTGCAAATGGTAGATAGGGAAAAACCCATCTTTGGCATTACAAAAGTAGGGAATTTTTTTTCTTTGGCTTGCAATGGAATTTGATCTATTTGATAAGCCATGACCATTCAGGTGAAAATCTGTTCCCTCCCTGAAACTGCCTTTACAGACAGTCACTTTAGGAATCTTCAGGTTGTGTTGGAAATTTAGGAATTTGTTTATGCAATTAACCATATTAGAGTCTGCAAGCACATGAGTTTAAGGATCTGTTTGTTCTGACAGGTTGCAGCAGAATTATCCCTTCATGTATCCTAATTTAATCTTTTCTGGTAGCAAAAGTAGTTCACTAAAACTTCTGTCTTAATATTTTTCCATATTTAAAAATACTCTTACATGATTTAGCAATAACTTACATCTTGAACTCATGTTTTTAGACATGTAGAAATATTACTCTATGGTATCAAGTATGCAATCAAGTTACAGTTGCTTGAAGTCACTTGCAATGAACAGTCTGTGCATGCACTGTTAGCATGCAGCATATCTGAGGTAATTTGTCCGAGCACATTGCCTTTGCACTAGGAACGCAGCTATGTGCATGTAGAAGCTTATAGTGGCTCAGCTGGCTGGTAATACTCCATTCAGGTGTTCTACCTGGCAGTGTTTCTGAGCTCTAAGTCCTACCAGATTTCAATTAGAGTTGAGATCCTATGCATCCAGATAATTTTTATAAAAATAGAAGTTTGGCCTTTACATCTTTGAAGCGTTGTAATATTTATAAAAGGAATGCTAATTATCCTACAAAACCTGGGGTTTATTCTGTTGGCACAAGGAACAATGCATGTCGGGGAACCCAGAGAAAGGATCCTAATATCAGTTTGTGCCCAATGGCAAGTTGGGTTGTACCAAGTAACACTTGCTTAGCTCTTCATTCCTCTTGGCAAAAGTTGTTTTTGGGCACAAATATTCTGTGCCTTGCTTGTTTTGAGCTTCTGCGTGCACGGTGAAACTTAAGTTTTGCTGGTTTTGATTCCACAGGGGACTTTGGGGGCCTTTAGGGTCAGTACTGAAAAAGAAAAAATGTTCTAAATTTGAAAGGCCTGAGGAGCTGCAGCACCCAGAGCCTTGTTGTTTGAGGGGCAATTGCTTGGAATGGTTTTGTTCTGATACACAAATGGGTAATTGGTCTGGTACTGCTCCAGTACTAATGATCTATCGGTATCTGTGGAAAGTTTCAATACGCTTAATCAGTCAGTATGACCTGAGATACTGAGTCACAAGAACAATGATCTGTATTTAATGCCCGTGACATTGGTAGAATATTCAAAAAGCCTTATTATGGTTTGTATTAGGAAATAGAGCACTCTGATGCTTCAGTCCCTTCTGTGACCCCTGTGGGGCTCCCAGAACATGCAGAAGCATTGTTGAAATAAAGTTCAGGGCAAATCTGGATGAAATTATTTTTGCCTTTTGACAGACTACCCAAGCTACTGTGCAGATTTTGCTCTGCAAGAACTTGCCATTAAAAATGCATTTAGTAGGCTGAGACATATGGAAGCTATAATACATCTGGTCCCTTAAGCCAAATTGTGTATGAAGCACTATTGGTCTTTTTTTTTATTCCTAAATGTTCTCTACTCTGATGGTAGATTAAATGGTTTGTAATGCTTCCCAATATGTTGATGTTCATGTAAATCAACACATAATCTATCAGCATTGTATCCTTTTGTCTAGTGATATTTCTCACTATTGATTTTGTATAGGATTGAATGCAGAATACTGGAGAAGTGATTACCTTAGTTATACCACTCTTGTAGTTTTGAAACATGAGATCATTTTGATGCATTTTATTTCCGGTTTAAAAACTCCATCCCCCAAAACAACAGCTGACAGTCTTATTAATGAAGAGTTAAGACTGAGGATATGAGTACTTGCACAGGTGTAAAAGGTACTTGATGATGTATTACAATGTTCCCCAAGCAAAGCATTGCTGAGAAGTAAAAGGCAATCATAATGTAAAAGATAAACGTAAAAGACATTAAACAGAATCCACAGAACTGATATATGGATATATGCTTCCTCTCACCTGAAGCAATCTACTAGGTGTAACACTGAGTAATTGTACTCTTTCTGTTCTCAGAAAAGAGGGTATTAATAATTAGCTTAAACTTTAGAAACATATTTCCACCCCTTGGCTAACTATAGAAAGCAGAGTTGAGGCTGTTTGGGACTGCAATGGCATGTTCACCCTGCACAAGAGAACACAGGCAGATGTCTCCTGAGCTAACAGTAACCACTTAGCTCCAGACCTAAAAAGCAGTGTAGCTACAGCAGGAGGATGTAGCACATGAGTTTTTTTTCTTCACGTCAAGCATTCTGAGGGCTTCTGATGCAGATATGTAAAAATCTTTCTAAGCCCTCATGGCACTGACAGATTCTGACCTTGTTAAATATTTCCAGCATTTGCCTATAGTGTCTGCTCAAGAGCAGATGTAGCACATTAGAATCTGAGCTTGTCCTGAGTCTAGGATCTTACTGACAACATGGGTTTCCATCTCTGAAAGAGGAGTTATTTAATTCACTTGTTAATTAAATCAAGGTTAATTAATGTAATGAAAAGACTGTGATTTGATGTTGTAAAATGTTCTGGCAGGATCAGATTGATGTTGCTGCTCCCTGATGCCCAGTCCCACTGTGAACCATTCAGCTGTATTGGCAGAAGTGCTGGTGTGGTCAGTGCAGTGACTGAATTAAGGGACTGATCCAGCTGAAAAATAACCGAGTGAAATGAAAGTGTTCCATCTTTTACCATTTCTTACACCCTACAAGGCCAGCTCCCCAATCTTGCTTGTCCTCATGGGAAGTTAAGAAATAATGAGAGGCTGGATGAAGCAGCAGGTGGAGATTTTAGGAGCAGGATTTTGTGATAACAGACCACAACTACAGATGTCAGGGACTGAAGAGCTTTATTTCTAGCTCTTCCAGTGAATAGTTGAGTAACTTTGAATTTATCATTTTCCTGTTGTCTGTAATTCTTTTAAAATTCTACTGAAAGCTGAAGAAAATTTTTCATTGGAAGATGCTAGCTCAGAGAAGTGCAAATGTTTTTCAATTTTAACTGACTTTTGCCAGAGCATGTGCTTTGGTGCAGTGTCTGGTGGGCTACATGAGGACTATGGTCTTCCTTGACTTTGCTCAGTGCCTGAAAGTCATCAGCACTTGGTCTTAATTACAGTCTCCTGAAGCTTTTGCATCTCCCTGTGAGGCAGCAAGCAGCCTGAGAACCCTGGGAATCCCAGTTTTACCAAGAGGCTTTCAGAAATTCTGTCCCATTCCCCTTTCCCATCAGGGAGAACAAGTTATATTCCTGGGCGTCAAGACAGTATGGTTGTCTTGGCAGTCAGAGTAAATTTTTTCTTAAATCAGAGGTTTCTAGTATTCAACTGACTCGAAGATTTTTTTTTTTTTTTTTTCCAAAAATATGTGACTTCTGGTAACAGAAACTCTGTTTTGATCATCCCTTTTTATGCTTTTGCTTGAGGCATCTGTCTGGGTTAAGCATGCTTTTTATTTTTTTATGTTCCTTCATTTGTTTTTAACACTCTTTCCTGGGTGATGTCATATAAAGATCAGTTTTGTAAGAGTACATTTGAGAAATCCACTTGCTGCATCCTGTGAATTATAGTCCTTTTGAGTCATCATTGCAGTCCTTCCTTTCCTTTAGCTGACATTGACATGCATTAGTTAGTCTCAGTACAATACATGTTCTTCGTAAACGGAATATTTTTTTCTCTCAGAAGATCATTTGTAGGTTTCTGTGATATTCCTCTAGCTGAGTTGTTTTATTGGGGGATTATTTCATATTGTAAATAGATAACTGCAGCCACATCTGACAGACTGCAATTTGACAGAGAAAATCTTTTATATGTGGTATATTAAAAATAAATAAATTGTGTGTTCAACACTATTTTTTTTCTTCTCTGTCCAATTTTGTGCATCTACACACTGATTTAGTGAACTGCATGTGAAAGGAGGCTTGTGAACAGTCTTTGGCTCTGCCTGTATGGAGGTCTTGGACCCTGTCATGCCTTGTATTGACCTGGAGGTCACCTAGAACACACTTATTCTGGAGCAGAGCAATAAGATGGAGGTAACAGACCAGGGACCTGATCTCATGGCTGAACATACACCGTGTGACATGTAGGCATAATGTCCAGTGCTTGTTTCCTGGCTATGGCATTGCAGCTGAGATGCAGCATCTGATTGTGAAGTTTCTGTGGTCTGTTTTGGGGCAGGGTGAAACAAGCCCTAACCTCAGTTGGGCTGTTAGGATAACTGTCAAAGTTCTGAAGCAGACTAAAAATGCTAGTCCATTTGTGCTGCGAGACGGTTCAAAAAGCTGCTCTTTATCATTCTCATCTCATCATCTCATTGTTCATTGACCTTTCAGCTGAGATGAGAGGTGGTATGCACCCATGGTACAAAGTAACAGGTCAAGTGTGAACGTAAGACTGATGCGATAGCAGTTTGCCGTGGAGAAGGCTGAGGTAAAGTATGTATTTGGGTAGTCCTACAGAGAGTGTTTCATGTTGTTTGAATCTTGTTTAGTTTTTCTAGTAAAGAGTTAATACTTTTCTTATGTGGATTTTAGTGGTTTTATATTTGAGAAGTCTCATAGTATGATTACTGGGGGTTTTTGTGCTAAGGAATGGTAGTAATGACTGTCTGAATGCTGTGGCCATCCGTACTTAATTTACGTAACAGTTATCAGCTTAAACTTGAGGTTGATTTATTCCACTTGCAAACTGTGGGGTATGGGAAGTTCCTTTCTGTGCAGAATGGTTTATATGTAGCCTATGGAAGGACACAGATTCTTTGTGGAAAGTGTGAGGGTAACTGCCCAGGCTGTTTCTGTGCAATAATTGAAGCCATGGTAGTTTATCACTTTGTGATAAAAAATTGTGGGTTTTTTTTTTAAATCCGCATATAACTCAAACCTGACAGTGTAAAAATGTCAAACTTACTTTATAATCTTACTCTCATCAACATTACCTTGGGTGTCCAGTATTAGACTGACCTTTCAATAATACATCCTGTGTGACCAGTTGAGATTGATTGATGATGCACAGACTTTCAGCAGCAACTGGGACTAGTAGCTACATATAACTGGGTAAGAATTTGTTTAGTGATGGAAACAGTAAGAAGAGGTGTATGCACAGTGTACAAATATGCTTTTCTGTGGGCTGCTAATGCTGAATTTATCACTGTTCCAGTCTATCAGTTGCAGTTCAGTTTGATATTGACATTGCAAATAAATTTGATTTACCATTTTATCATTTAGTATATTATTATTTAACGCATCTGAATATACTAAGTTGTGTCTGGTTTTATTACTACTACTATAGATTTTGGTTTGAAGGGGAAAATCAAGTCAGTAAATTTTCCTTTTCTCCCTGTCCCTACCAGTTGTCTCCACCTTTTCTGCCAGACTGTTCCCAGTATTCCATTTATGCAATTTTTCTTGTTTTTTAATCTTTGTTATTTGGCATCACAGAAAAGTGAGTTGCTTTACATTTCTGCTGAATAGAAGCATGACTTCCAGGTAGTCATATATATTTACACAGAATGTTCATGATGTAATTTTGATTTTAAAAAGCAGTTCTACTCTGATATGCGATCCCACGAAGTACTTTATTCCCCATTAAATGTGTTCATTTTGTGAAATCATGATTGTATCTGGATGCTTTCGTTTATTTAAAAAAAAAAAAAAACCCTATCCAGATGAACAACAAAGTTTTTGTCCTACCTTTGGCTTTCCAAAGCTAAGAAGAATGAGGGGTAACTGAAAGCAAGGGAGCTGGATTTTGTTCAGTTCTGGTATATCATTTATTGACATTATATACATAGCTGCAAGTTATCCCTGTGAGGCTCTTTGATTTTGCTGGTGAAACAGAGAACGCAGTTTGAAGATGATGAAATTACTAGACAGCTGCACCAGAGTACCATCTTTGGAGATGCGTTTCCTTTTATTGCTAATGCTAATTAATGATGCAAGGAAGGAACTGCCATTCTGCATAAGATTCGGAGATGAGTTGAAGGATCTGGTGCTTAATTTTTAACAAATACTGTATTTTCATTTAGAAATGATGGATCCTTAGGAGGCAGTAAACACAGAATTCTACCCTTGGTGCCATTTTTTTAGAATTCATATGGGAAGTGTACTTCAAAACACAAACTGAACTGCACATCCTGTAGAGATCTGTAGCGGTCTATATTCCCTGAACTGTTGTTTAAGCCCCGAAAGCTGATCTTTGGCAGGATTCTTAACTCCGTGCGATCTTACATAGTGATTGTTCTCCTTGTTTTTGAAAGCTAAGATATTTATTTATTTATTTTACTTGAAGCTTTGAGCTAGGCGGCCTGGTGATTTCTATAAGCTGCGCTGCTTATAATGTAAAGACCACAATATTTGTCAGGCCTGGAACATGCAGCTTATGTTTTTTGAAGCAAAGTGTACAGCCAATTTGTTTAATCCTTCTGGTTTTTAAGCTGCTTTGTGGTTGGACCCCTGGTTTCCCTGACTCAGGGCTTCAAAACTTTCTGCTTTCTTCTGGGTGAACAGGCTATCAGTGGATTGGGATAAAATTGTTCTTAGCTTTCTGTACAACTAGAATGGAATTCCAAGTTTAGCTTAAGTCAATTGCTTTTCTGGCATCTTGCAGACTGCTTTTGCTTTCAATTTTTTTTTTTTTTTTAGCTTCTCAGCCAAGTTAGTAATATAGCCTCAAATCTTTCTCTGCATCTGAACTCACTTACTGCTTCTAAAGTTGTCAAATTAGTGCTCTGTACTAAAGTGTCTCTAGTGCTTTTAAATTTAAGTGTTAGTCTGTAGCGATAAAAAAAGCACTTTTGTGCCTGCCTATGCAAAAGATGGGCAGAATTAATACTTCACTGATTTGCTGTGAAAGGCTGGATAAAAAGCTTCTATTAGTTGCCTTCCTTGCCCCTCTTCTCTGGCCACAGCTAACAACATAATCGCTGATTGTTTGGACATAGGCTGAGATTACACAAAGTGACTGGGGTGATCTAATGGCTTTCATGCATCCTGAGAGCAGCTTTCATGCATACCAGGAATTGTGTCCTTGCTGGCCCTGGTGCTCATCTGATCCTTGACAAATCACTTCAGTTCACCACACTGTTAGAAAATTAATGTACAGAAAGAGGGGAAAAAAAAGTTATTTGCTTTCTCCTGATTTAACAGTCTGGACCAGCTTACTTGAGAGGACTGGGCCAAGGAGAGATCCTGACTGCATTTCTGGGAGCTGAGGAGCACCAAGGAAGGATAGCTCACTGCTGTCAGTGACTATGAGCTATCTGATTGGCATTATAGTAAAGCCTCACTCTTCCTCAACAGATGCTTAACACGGCTGGTATGTCAAGATGGGCCTGGGTGATGCTAACTATGTTTATCAGGTACTTAGGTTTGCCATAGCACTTGCACTAGCTTTGCTACCTGTCTGATTTTTTCTGATTGCAGATAGCCAGACCTACAGCTGTGATTTGAGCACACAAAATCAGTATCTTCTAATGCAGTCAGTTGGAGCCCAGAATTCTGTGTTATGCCTGTATAGTGAGAATATATTCTTTGGGTGCAAACTTGCCATCTCTTTGAGAGTAGCCAATAAAAACTGGCAAACTTCTAAACTGCACTAGGCAACTTTTTAACACTTTTTGCCCCCTATGGTAAAAATCTGGAGTTCAGTAACGCAACAGTAAAATATCAATTGCCATTTCAGTAAATGAGCAATGGAATACTTTTTTCTACTGGGGAAGAAAGAAGCCAACAGTTGAAATCTTTAAGCCAAAAAAATTTCAAATTGAAAATGTTTTGCTTCTTAATAGTATGTACCAATGCCATGATCTAGTCTAGAACTCTTTCTCTGTACTTTGTCATTTCATTTCTCAGAAATACAGATCATAAGCACTTCCTTAATTTCTAATACTCCAGTGTTATAATCTAGGTTTAATAATTTTATGTTTTTGTCTTACTGACATCGGCATTCCTTCTATCTGCCTTCTCTAATAAAGAGAACAAAGACCAGTTATTTTGTCATCTCTGTATAATCCTACTGGTAACTGCTCTAATAGTGTGACCTGCAGGCTGTCAGCCAGATGATCATCACTTAAATCTTTACCTCATTTTACCACAGGAGCTCAGTCTACTGTATTTTGACATACTGCTGGTATTAAACTGCTGGTATTGACCCTGTTCACTCCATGGATTGAAGCAGAGGTTTTTACTTCCCTATCTGCAGCTCTACGATTCTGGTGTCTGTTCAACATTTGCTAGCACCATATGCGAGAAAGGGAGGTGTTAGCTTTTCCCTTCTCTCTGTGCGTAGCCTGGGAAGCTGTGGGTGATGCCTTGCATACACGTGAGGAGTACTGACTGCAATCCATGTGTGATCAGAGCAGGCTGAAGCTCTAGGCTACAATCTCACAGCTGTATAGATGGCTAGTTAAAAGTCTTATCCTACCATCTTCTTCCTTGCTGAATGTTGTGTTTTAAAATCATTTATACATTCAAGGGTGGTGGTGGTGTTTTGTTTGGGTGGTTTTTTTGGGGTTTTTTTTAGTTCATTAAACTGTTTCAAACAACAGTCATGTTAATTGCATGGTGCTAAATTATTAATACAGAAGTGGCTGAGAAATCGATCTGTAACGATTCAAAACAAATGTCCAGAGCTCCTTTTTGTCTTATGAAATATCATATATGGAGGTACAGCAATAAAGGATATTTTTCTTTAACTGAGATGGCAATGCAGAAGAGGGAATGAGTTTTGGGGGAGGGAGGGGAGAGAAGGATGGTGGGGGGAATGAAGCTGCTTCAGCTGGCATTCCTGAAAGAAATGCCTGTCCCCTGCTCTGAGTCACTGAAGTAGATCATCCATTTGCTTAGCAGGTTGCTGGCACTTAATGAAGAAAGTTCACAAAGGTGTGTAAGAGCCATTACGGTGTCATCAGCAATGAAAGGCTATAACTCACTCACTGGGGGAATGAGGGATTTGAAGGATTTGGCTTTTGAACTGTCTGTTGAAGTCTTGAAATTCTTCTCACCCCCTCCCAGCCTGATGCCACTGCTGGAAAAGCACGGGGCTTTTTAATTTTGGCTTTTTCGTTGACTAGTTGTCAAAATACTTCAGTTTGGATGTTTGGGTTTGTTGGGGGGTTTTTTGTTTGTTTGTTCTTTTCTTAAATAAAGGTACATTTTCTGAGTAGGAGTTCCTTCCCCTGCTTAGAAGCAGGTGGAAAATGAAAAGTATGGCTTCTGACAGTAGAGACCAAAATCTAACATGTCCTCATAGGGCAGAAGAGAACACTTGGGGGATGGGGCTGTCATTCGTGTCCATGTGTGCTTATTTCTTCCCTTCAATTTTTGTGCAGGCTTTGAGGTGTAACCATGTGTTACGTGCTAAGATGATTTTTGCTTTAGAGTGCACATAGCTTACCAAGGCATTAAAGTTAATGATTGATAAACTTTGTTTGTTATATAGCTCTTAATTCCAGGAGCTGCATAGATGCACTGTGGTTACTTTTTTTTTTTTAAAGTTAACTAAACTTGCACTATCCAATAAGCAGGCAAACTACCTCAAGTATTACTGTTTAAATGTCTTTGGTTTCCCTACACTACCAGGCTTAAGTGCAAATAATGCTTGGGAAAGTATGTAGTAAAGCTTCTTTCAAATAGGTCTTACAAATGATTTGACAAGAAAATCTCTCTGTCTGCACCATGGAAACTCTTGACTTCCATCAGTGAAAATTGTAAAATGATTATCATTATCTGGAACTTTTTGGCTGTGCCATAAGAGAATGATAGTGTCATCTCACTAGTAATTTTGTTTTCAATCTGGTGATGGGCTTTATAGACAAGAATATATCCTTATCATACAATGCATGTAATGTAAATGTGCGTGTGCACGTATCCAACTATCTCTTATAACTCCTGAAATTTGGAATAATTGAGAAACGTCTGTTTCACGTCTTGGCAAAAAATGCATGTCTGTTCTCAAGGCAACTTAGATCCCAATGAAAAGACATTATTCTTAAAAATCCCCTAGATTCATAAAATTAAAAGAAAAACTTAATAGAAATATTTTTGTGGGAGGGAGCCATGATAAAAAGAAGATAATTTTGATAAAAAAGATATTTTTCTATGAGAATATAGGAATGGGAGAAACTATGAAAGTCTAGGAAGAATGGCACATCGCAGCACAAAGACTTTTATATTTTTATATATATATATATATATAAGTGGTTTATATTTTTGAGTTTTTGGCAGGACCTAAACATGAAAGGACATATCCCAGAGTATTATAAAGTCTAATAAAACCTTTGCATCATTGGTACATCTGAAATTGTTGAAAGTTATGTTTGCTGAGGTTCTAATATGTTGCACATTTAACTTGTATGTTCTCTGCCTCTCCCATTACATCTGAAGATGGGGAGGGTGGAGGGGGTGGGAAGTGGGTAATTATATTAAACCAAAACTGTTGCTGATCTATGTCTGCTAGGAGCTATCAAAGCCTTTGAAGTTAATGGAAAGATTCCCACTGGCTGTATACTGTGGATCAGATGCTTTGTGAATTTTTCTTCGATTTGTGTCATTTTGTATCTTTTACATAGTTAGTATTCTTCAGTAATTTATTGCTTGCTTATTCACATCTTTTACAGGGCCAAGAATGTACTGTTGGCACTTACCATATTGTAAAATGATAGTCTTTTTTCAGAATAGGTTGTTCTTCGATATAGGTGTGTTGGAATTCATAAAGATATGGAAAATATGGTTTAATATGAACCTTTGAAGTATCAGGAGGGACTTTATGCACTTTTTCTACTATAGTATACATTATTTATTAGTAAACTGTAATAAAACTGCAGTCTTTAAGGCTATAAAAATAATGCTTGTCATATGCTGATTCTGGAAACTTTTAACTGTTAACTATTTTTCACTAGTGTGCTTCCACCCCAAGAGAAGGTCATACGTGTTATGAAGAAATGTGAGCTACAACTAAAACTCTAAAACAAGGAAAAAAATAAAGCCTGAGCAACTGTCTTGCTAGATCCAGGATGATTCCTATAAGAATGTCCCTATAACTTAATTTTAAAAATATTTTCGGCATTTCTTTTTTTTTTTTTTTTTTTTTTCCCTGTTCCGCCCCCCTCTCCCCGCATGGTCATGATTTGATTATCTCCCTTTCTTATTTCCATTTATTTTTTTCTCTACTTAGTGAGATTTGTTTTTTTAGTCATTTATCATTTTATCTTTTGGTAGAGTGTTCTTTTTCTCACTTTAGTTATTATTTCATTAATCTTCTGATAGAGAATGAAAAATTTGTCAGTCTGAAAGAGTAGAAAGGCAAAAAAAAAAAGGTTCAATTTGGGGAGATACCCTGATGATCAAGGAGAGATGGGATCTGTGAACCATGGAAGATAAGAATTCAGAAAACTATGAAATTCATAACCCTGCTGTATGTAGAATGAATAAGGTATCGTTAGACACATCTACTTTTCAATCATAAGCTAAAAGTACATTTTAGCAAATCATTATTCGTTAAGTAAAAGACAATTTTAAAAGCAATAATCTATTTGGTGATAAAGAGTTTAAAAAATTCCTAAAGACAAGACCTTTTATGCATTATGAGTGGGTTAAGTGTCACATTTGTGATTCTGTAGAAGTGAACATCAACAGCGTATCATTATTCATATAGGTTTAGATATTAAATGAATTTCTTGCAATTTAAAATATGTGCCTTATGATTCAGACTACTTTTGCAAGCAACATGAAAGACATCCTTTTGTAGATGTCAGTCTTAAAGTGTTGTTTACACCATGGATCAAATATGCAACATTAAAATGCATTATAGGCACATTACGGACTCTCATTATATGACAGAAGTGTGTCAGTGAAATTAACAGCAAGAAAAAAGACAAAGATTTTTCTTACCTCTTAGTTGGAAGGTAGCAGCTGTTTGAGTAATTCCACAGAGGGGTAACAATGACCAACTGACTTGCACGTTTTAAAGAAAAAATGATATCAAATCCTTTGAGGATGCCATATGTTCTGTGCTTTGAGGCAGGCTGCGTACGGTATCACAGCAATTAGACAGACTGGAGACTCTGCTGGCATTTTGGATAAAATTTTAGCAGAGAAGAGTTTCTTGGGGCTTTTTAATTGCGAACAGAGACATACGTATGCTCATGTTACTTATTACAAAGTAAGTTAGTTAAAGTGCAGATTTTTTTTTTTTCCAATCCTTTCCCAGAGAGAGCTATATATAAGTAAGCTGGCTTGGTGTGTGTATGTTTGGGGTTCTTTTGTTTTGTTTTTTTTTGTTTTTTTTTTCAAATTACGGTTGAATTTTGTTTTTAATTATGGTTATTATCCTTTTGTTTACAGAGACATTGTGAAATAATGTTGCTTAGAATAATGTTAACTTCTTTTGTCATTGAGAATGAGGTATGAAGGATGCCAAGTATGCTAAAACAGCCTTGGTAATTGCCACTGGGAGTTGCACTATTCGGATGATTGCTGGATCCAGCTATCTGTTCCGTAGTTTGGTATTGAACTTCTGTAGTTTGATGTAACTTCTTTCCAGACCTATTCTGATTTAAGAAAGCCTGTATTGACTGCTTTCTGGAACTAGGCACATACAAATAATCTCTGCTAATGTTTTGGAGATAAGTCACTCGCCAAACTTCAGGTAGCTAAAAGCAAGAGGCTTGTATCACAAAAGATATATTTGGAGCCATTAGGAAGCAGAAAGGCCTATTAGCTGAAACTGCTACAAAGATGTTTTCAGTCTGTGCAACAGTCTCCAGAGACCTGCCGGGACATATAACCCTCCGTTAACAAGCTGAGGGATGGTTTGTCTACAGATACCCATATATACTCTGAGCTACTATATCCATTTTGAAGCAAGGCCTTTTCTGCTGTGCAGGTCGTATTATTTCTTTGCCTAATAACTGACAGCAAGATCCGCAGTGGCACTTGACTGTTTTTCCAGTGTCTTGGTTCTGTCTGGCAGTTCACAAAGAGCCTGTCTGACCCTCTAGGCATTTTGGCATTCAGCTTTTCTTTTATTTAAAGCACGTTCCTTGTACATGTGCAAAAAAGGTCCCCAGAGCTTTATAATTCCTGCTCATGGTGCTTTCTAATGCAGTGTTGCCGTATCAAATACTGTGGTTCCCAGGTCCCCTTATAGCCCCTCTCCTTCCCCCCTTCCCGCCCCCCCCCCCCCCTCCAGAAATGCACTGAATTCCCAAATTGATCTCTGAAGTCAATAGAATTATTTAGGTTTACTGTTGTTTGATGAAGTTAAAGACTAGGAAGAGAGCTATAAAACCAAAGGCTTGCTTAAGAGGCAGTGCAAAACTACCAGGATGCAGTGTTGAAGGGTTTAAGGTCTGGGATTTTGTGGCCTGTTAGACCTAATATCAAGAAGAGCGGAGGAAGGAATGAAAAATCCCGTGTTTGTCTGTGAAACAATGAAAGAATATAAAACTTTGAATCAATATTGACCATCCAAGCCTAAAGGCATACAATTTGAAGGTGTATTTATGTATTTGAGAATAAGAAGAAAAAGTCTTTCTGAAGATTTTAGGTTTTGTTTTTATTTTTGAGGGTCCTTTTTCCTTATAGGGAAAGATGTTTGAACCTGTGAAGCTTGCCATCACAGAACTAGTATAGATCAATATGAATTAGCATGTTAAAGGTAAGTAAAGAGGTCAGAGCTATGTGGTGAATGCAGTTTTAAACATAGTTCTGTGGTTTATCATGCTTGCTCTGATCAGTTGAGATACATGTACATGTTTACATACACTTCAGAAGTTGAGTATATAATGCTATACTTAAAAGAACATATAGACATGAACTTTTGGGTGGGTTTTTTTTTTTTGAAACATCAAGTAATGTTTGTAATGTATGATATAATAGTGTAATTTTCTACATGACCTCGGTATTATACACCTAGGTATTTACCTGGTGTAAAGGGAGGAAAGGAAAGCTTTTTCCCTTTCTTTATATGTTAGGAGCTTCTGCATTTTCCTTCCTGCTTCTCAGATGTTGTGGGCATTGACGTTTCTGGGAAAACCACAGACTGTCAGTGACTGGGGACATGTGAAGCTCTTTGGATCTGTCTCCATGGCTATGGTATCAATTCTTCAGGGCTCCTAACAGCCAGTCAGGGTGAATCAAGAAATCTGTTATTAATGGTCATTCCTTTGAAATGCCTTTGCTACTGCTGCAGAAGAAAGGTAGGGATGCAGGCAGTCCTCGAGCACTGGCATTGCTATTGCCTGCTTTAACGAGCCATGGCAACCACAAGGAGAGGATCCTGGGGCATCTCAGCTCTGAGGGTGCCATCTGCCACGTCTCAGCCAAAAAAGCCCTCATCTCCCTGTGTCCGATGGGAAGGTGGCGGTGGAAGGTATATGCTCTTGAGTAAAAATGCAGTCCCAGAGGGAAGGGGGGGAAATAAAGATCCTCACTGGGGTGGGGGCATTGTGAAGTGAAAAGATTGCTTAGCAAAGGGATTTCTTTCCTTTTAAGGGAAGAGTATTGCTGTTTGTCTTGATAATGTGATAGTGGACTGTCTCATTCACTTTTTACTTAAGGTGTTATATACTGTTGTCAGTCATTTTGCATCCTCTGAAAATTGCATGCAGTCACTTCTTACTCCAAGTCATAGACCCAAAGCAATGCAGGGCAATCTGGTAAAAAGGATTAAGTGTAGATATTGTAATATCTTCTTTGTTACACTTGAGAGGTCTTTCCTGCTGAAATTAAATTTAATTGAAGTTGCTGCCTGGATACCTCACAAGCACTGTGCATCAGGCTGGGAGAAACAGCCTGCAGCACTCCTGTTAAAGGTGGCATACAGGGAATTTTTGACAGTAGGGTCAGTTCAGAGCCAGGACCTGGGAGTCATGGTGTTTTGGGAAACAGATTTGTAAAGGGCTACTGGCTTAATCTGCATTCAGTGAGAGCCTTGGCTTCAGCATTATCTACGGTCATGCTTATCTTCTAATTTGGAAAGCAAAAAATAGCCCAGCATCCTTTAAAGGTTACCAATCTTTAAGAAACTAAGCAAGTAAGCATGTAAAACAGATTATTGTCTCCCATTTTACCAGTGACCTACATAGAAGCAGGATTGTCTCACGAAGTAGCTGGAAGGGGCCTTCCATAGCAGGTCTAATAAACCCAAGGGAGAAGTAGATGGTTGTTGGTACAGGAGTAGAAGACAGCACGCAACTGGGCGCATGCACAGTGAAGTGCCATCTTATTCAACATAACAGCAGTCATGCTTCCAATGCTTCTTTAAAGGTTTTGTCAATAAAGTAAAATGAACCTTCTAATGAATGAAATATAAAATTAATATAAGTATGTAAAATGAGTAGCAAATCAATATGAGCTATAATTCTCAATATAGAGAGTGCTGTACCTATACAAATCTAGGTGGAAATGAAGAGGAGTAGGCATAGTATATGTGTAATATTATTTAGGAAGTTGTGATTTTCATTACAGGATTAAGATGGTCAGGTATATACAAGAGGTAAGACTAGAGTTCAGCACTGAGGATCTTATGCATCTGTAAGATTCTTTTTTTTTTTTTTTCTTAGGATTTTTAATACCTTGCACTGTTTTACTGTTGTTACTCTGTACATCTGCTGCTTTAGTTTCTATGGCAGTTTATACTATATATAAAAGCACTAACTGTTTTTGCTATTACAGTGTTTGCTATTGACTTTATACATGCTTCTCTATGTAAAAAAATTTAGATTTCATAATTTATCAATAGGAAACTCAATTCAAAAAGCAGACTGATTAATAAATGGTCCAGTGTTCCAACGTTTATGGATATCATTTCATTTTATCTCACTGTGAATTGACAGGTTATGTCAGGCAGTTGAGAACAGAATGCAGTTCAAGTTCTTTTGTGCTACTGAAATATCTTTTAAGAGGTAAAATACTTTAATTAAAAAGACAGCTGAAATCTTAGTTCTAATTTTCCTTGCTATATCAGATTTTTAAGTTGCAGTCTTAACCATAACTATTCTTATCTTTATATTAGGTGTCTATTTTGCAAACTTATTTTTTTTCATAAAAATATTATTTTTTAAATTTCCTTCTGGAGATTATGTTTAGTTTAGTGATCTCAGGAAGCAAAATATGTCAATACTAATTCCCTGACTACTTGTGTCTTGTTTGAAATTTAAACTAGCTTAAATTAGACTTTCTATAGCACAGGCTTAAAGCAAAAGCCTACCACCAGACAGTCTGATCATAGATTAAGCATTACATTATTTTGGTAGTGTAGCTGGACATGACTGGTATAAGAATTGATAAGCATTTTCTAAAATTTTTGTAATAAAGTAGAAGGTTTATTAAGGAGCTTGATATTTTTAAAATAGGTAAAACTGGTGAATTTATTATCAGATAACCTGTACTTGAATTATTCCATACATATTTGTGCTTAGATGTCATATTTGAATTTCTCTCTCTCAAAATAATTATTTTTGAACTGCTCTTTTGTCGCAGGACAGGTAGTCAGGGCATTTAGCACTATAGATCATCCTGTTTGTGTAGTCTACTGAGCACCGTGTCAGACCTCTTTTCTCTCAGTGTCTAGATTGATCCTTTCCTCAGGTCACCCATCATCTTTCTTTCTCTCTTTGTATGTGTGAGAAACAAAAGCGGGGGGGGGGGGGGGGGAAACCCCAAACAAAAGAGGAGTAAAAAAGCCAAGACTGAGGTAAGGGAGCGGGTGGAAGGGCAGAAGGAAGGGCAGAGCAGGTTTCCGACAGAGTCTGTCCTATGAGACTGTGAAAACGAGCTGGAATAATCAGTCAGGGCACTTGAGCGCCACAAAAGCAGTATCCAGATTTCAGGGAGTCTGGTTTTCCAAGCGTCTGTTCATCGCATCATCTCCTTCCAAGCAGCGGGCTTCTTATCCTTGCAAGAGACCTGGACCATGTGCTTAGCTTGCCTCCCTATCCAGACTTGCGTCTGACAGCAAATAAACAGTAATGACCATATGCAGACCATCACTATTATTTTGAGTGTACATCTTTCCTTTAACAAGGATTACTACTGGGTTTGTGGATGAAAGCCCAGCTGCCCACGTTCTGTCTTTTCACTGGCTTTTTGTGTTTAAGGAGAAAACTGGTTCTGAAGGAGGCAGCTCAGACATCAGAAAAAATGACACTGGTGATAGAATTGCTTCAGCTGCATTGGAAAAGATCATTCTACTTTGTTTTGAAAGCTACAAGAACAAAGCACTTTTTCCCTGTAATAAGGCCCGTGGCTCCTGCATTCCTCTGCGCATCATCACAGAAGGTCAGGCAAGACAACACAGTGGTTACTTCTCTGGGTCTTTGATAGTTCTGTCACCTTGGTTTCTAGAAATTGATGAGTCTGGCAGCTCTTTCATTTCTGGACACTTTAAAAGACACTGAACATTTGTTTCAGTGCCCTGTACTTCAAAATCCTAGGTGACTTTTGAAGGTGACTACAAGGAAGATGAGTAGAGATGCTTCATGCAGCAGAGTTTTTCAGCTGTTGCTTGCTTTAATAGCAAGAAGACGCTGACTTTGTACATGAATTCTTTCCTTTTGCAGGTGAGAAGACAGTGTAGCATTGCCAGCTTCCAGCTTCCTCTTGAACATCAGGAACTTCTTTTATTTGGAGCTGATAAGTCTGTATGCCCAAGATATTCTCCCTGCTAGTAGTCTTGCAATTAAAAAAGAATTAGAAAATAAAAAGAGAGGTTAACATCTCAAAGCTTGCAGGGCCCTGCTTTTAATCCTGGAATATCAATGTGGGAGTCTTGCTTTGGTTTCGGAGTCTTGCTTTGGTTTCAGAGTCCCAGGGAACTCTCCATTGAGAATGCTCTGCAACTTTTTAAAGTAGCACGACAACTCCCATTTCCTTGTAGCAACAGACAGAGAAACTTCAGAGCTATAGTAATTTCCGTTTTCCTTTTCCATGAGATTATTTTTTTCTTTTCAAAAATTTATTGAGTAGATTTGCTTTTCTCAATCACTTTGGCCAAAATTTGCCCTGAGCCTAGTACCCGTCTTGCTTTCTCCCTTCTGTGCCAGTAACATTTGCAACTGCTGCCAATGAGGTTTCTTTTGAAAGCTTTATCTCCTGCTTGGCTGCTTGGAAACATTTTTCGTTAATGGCTACAGTAAAGCTGACTCAAAGTAGAGGCTACTATTTCTTGATAGCTGTGTGTGCAAAGGGAGGCTGTGCAGATGTTGCTATTGGAGATCCATTAATAAAAGACTGGATAGCCTTTGGCTGGGGAAAGGGCTGGTCTAGGTAACCCTGCCTTGGGGCAAGGGAAAGAGTGAGTGTGCTCCCGGGACTCCTCCTTGTGATTGCCATGCCATTATGTGGTTTTGCCCCATGTTGCTTCTGATCAGACAAGGGTTTCCTGGGCTGTTGGCTTTTCTGCCAGCATAGTTCAGTGTTACAGTAATGAGCATTAAGCCTACATCTCTAAGATATCAACTAAATGCTCTGAAGGCTCTTTGTCAGTTTGAAGAGGGTAGAACCGTGGTGTGGAAGGGCTTGTTGCTCAGTTGTTGTTTTATTTGACAAATTTATCTATCCCGGATATGGCTGCAGTTCCCAGCAAATTTTAAATCCCTCTTACAAAAGAGGTGTGTGTGTGAGAGAGAGAGAGAGAGGGATGGGGGCACTAAGGGTGTATGTGCATTAGGAAAATGATTTCACAACTGTTTTGCCTCTGTACTTCCTGATAGATGGCACCATATTGCTAACTCTCTGAACTGCTTGTCATGGGGAGGGAAGAGAGCAGACTATGACAAACAACTAGTGGAAAGTAATTTTTCTTGTGTCAGTAAAATTGAATAATAGAGCAGCATACAGAAGCATAGCAGAAGCTCCTTTAATAAGTGGTCAGTTTCTAATGCATATTTGTCATTTTAATTGAGTAACGCACTTTTTACAGCATTAACAAAACCCAGAAGATTCTGACTATGTCCAGGAGAGGCATAAAGAGAGACAAACTGATTAATCTTAATCTTGTCCAGTGTGAAAGATTTTATATATAGTCACTATGATCTCTACTCTGACTTTTTAATCCGGGATCCTGGGAGCTGAATAGCAATTCTGACTGTGCCAGAATGCTTCTGCAAATCCGTATTGAGACATCTTTTGTAAAAGTTCCCTTTGAACCCCCTCCTGCCAGATCTCTGTAAGTCTCTGACCTGCACAGTATCATCTCTGAGCTACCTATAGCAGATGCTGGCATTGTTTGCATTTATAATTGCAGAGTAAAAAGGTAAGGAATGACATTACGGACTCCCCTGATGGTGGAGGGTCATATGTCCTGTTTCCTTGAGTTTTGTAGAAAAGGTTAGGTCAATGTGGCTTTGTTAGTTTTGGGGTTTTTGTTGGTTTTGTTT
Source organism: Nipponia nippon (assembly GCF_047370975.1). Lineage (NCBI taxonomy): Eukaryota > Metazoa > Chordata > Aves > Pelecaniformes > Threskiornithidae > Nipponia > Nipponia nippon. The sequence continues at coordinate 52,217,255 of NW_028262347.1, forward strand.
TTTTAATTGTTCTTTAATAAGAAGAATTGAATAGCAGTATGGAAGCTACTCAGTCTCCAGTTGATGATTCTGTGGAGGACAGAGCCTATAGTTTCCAAAGTTTATAACTTAGCCAGGAGCATCCCAGTTTCCTCTGGTTATATTGACCTAGTGCCTACATGGGATCCTTGTAAATGCTGTGTCGTTTCTATTGGTACATGTCAGGGATCTGTTCCTTGTACATTCGTTAGCACCTGTTACATTAGCATTTAAGAAACTTCACCAAATGGGATGGAAGGAGGAAGGAAAATATGTAATGAGTTTCTTGGTCTCTCTTGCCTTCTATAGGGGAAGCAGGATCATGGATTTCATTTCATTTCATCTGAATGCTAAAATCTGTGTCTTGGTTTCATAGAGATAGTTAAGATACGTTTGCTTAGCTCTCCAGCTGAGTACAGGGATACTTCTCATACAATACAGGAAAACAATTTTGTACTTTTTCTAGGACAGAGAAGAGAGATATAAACATTAGAAAGCCTGTGAAACAGATGGTGATTTAACTGGTAAAGTTATTACAGATAGGATGGCAGTCATTCAGACAGAAGATGTGCAAATCATAATAGCTTCTCAGGTGCATATGCATGATATGAGCGGTGTTACAGAGCAGGTCAAGCAATCAGTTTTACATTCATATCCTGAGCCTCAGTCATTTTTGTTAGATCACTCTCCTGTGAGCAGCTTATTCTGTCAGGGCATGGAAATTTATTCTCAGATGAAGAACGTTTGTTTGGCAGAAGAGGCAGGAAATTCAGAACTGTTTTGACCTGTTTCTAGATGACCAAGATAAAATTACTTTTAGTCTAGTTGGGATATGGTGGTGACCTATTCTTTAAAATACAAATGAAGTTTTTAACTTTAGGAAGGTAACAAAAATTTTGCAGGTATTTTTATGTAGAAGAGAATACCCTAATATTTTCCCTCTCTTCTTTCATGTTTATAAAGTGCTTTTCATTAGAAATATCCTAATTCACTTTTTAAGCTTTTATGTATAGCTATGGACCTGCCTATTTTCTGATTCTTTGTAGAATCTATTCATTGGCACAAAGTCATGTAGATGACTCTTAAAGTTCTTTGAATAAAGAAAGAAAAAGAACATTTCCAAATATTGAACCAAGTATAAATTGATGTACCGTCATCTCCTTGAAAGTGCAGAAAGCCTGCGACAAGAACTTTGATCTTTTGGACCATTCTTAATATCTCTTTGGAGTGTCAACACTCAAACTGTGTGATAAAAATGTCAGTGGCAATGTTATCCGTTTTCGTGTTGATCACTTTCACAGATGTATTCAGCAACTGAGCCTGTTTCTCAATCCCAGGTCATTTTTGAAGCACTAAATCCTTCATCCCTTTTTTCTGTGCAACTGCCAAAATTTCCTCCTGCTACAATGACATTGATCATTCACTCTTAAATCAAAATGTACTTATTTAATACAAAATGTAAAGCAGGTGTGGTTATGCATTTTAATATAAAGTTCTGCCTCATTTAAAAAAAAGAAGATTAGCAGTGCTCTCTGTGATGGAAGAAAAGTAAATTGAATTTAATATCAGGGAATATTTTACTGACTGTCTTACCAACTCACATATGGTTCAATAAAATTTGTCAGGAGCTGCGCAAGTACTTCCAATCTGTCTGGTAAACTACCACAATAATAGAAGGCTTTGACAAAAAACTGTAGATTTGGCTGCAGGTTTTGGAGCAGGAACTGTTTAGCCAAGTCTAGGGTCAGAACTGACAGCTGGGAACATTGTAGTTCCGATCTATTTTTAAGTAGATGATGATCTAGAAATCCTAAGCAAGACTTAGGTGCAGGGATACATGTGTATGCCTGTAACATGAATATATGTCTTCTCAAATGCCAGTCTCTGGTAGTGATAGTGCTTCTAGGTTTGACATACTGCAGGCGTGTGAGAGTAACATAACCAAGAACACCTTCCTTGCCTGTGAAATGGCTCTGTCATATTTCAGGGGGTTGGAAGAGCAGAGCATTCAGGAGCTCCAGTAGCCTTGTTTGTGCTATGGTGCCACTCTGGCTCCCAGATGTAACCACTTGCAGGGATCAGAAGAGAAAGATGCACTAGAGGAGGTCTAGGGGGGTTAGCAAGCTGCCTAGGACTTCAATCCCAACAAAATAGGTAACTGCGGAGGTGGCCATGATGAACAAAAATGACAAAGGAGATGTGACTAGACTAGGCTTCCACTTAAATAAGTGGAAGTCAAGCAGACTAGGCATGTAAGTGGAAGTCAGCAGAGCCAAATTGAAAATTAACTATTTTTTTTCCCAAAAGATTGCGTAATTTCCATCCTAGGCTTTGGAAAAGAACTAGTACATGTTATTGTAGGGACAGTAACAAAGGCAGATGTGAGCATATAGCAAATCTGTCATGTATGTTCTAAAAAGAAAAATCTAAACAAAGCCTCAACAAGCCAATAGAACACATTTTACATGAAATATAATTATTTAAGGCTTGAAGATAATGCAGAGTGGAATAAGTGCTGCAAGGGTTTACTAAAGGTGCATTATGCCAGGCAGAGAGGATATCTTTCTTTGCTAAAATTAATGAATTTCTAGACCAAGGAGGTGTGGTTGACGTCATTGGTCTTTACTGGATATCTAGAAATTAATATCTGGATATTAATAGTCAAAACTGGAAAACTGGGGATCAGTATAAGTAAAATATGTGATTAGCTAAATGAGAAACAGCACTGCATAGTGCCGAATGAGACAGTACAGGGCTGTGTAGGTGTTAGTAGTAGAGTTCCTGAAGGATGAGTCTTGTGATCAGTCTTTAATTTTTCCTCAAGTGACTTGGACACTGAAAGTGAGAGCAAGCTGATGAAATTTGCTGATGAGGAGGAAAAATGAGTTCGGTCAATTAGTTGATCACTGAATGACTAAGTCACTATTATTATACATCAGTTGTAAAGGGAAATGAAACGCCATAGGATGGATTTGAATTTGATTCTGTACAGAAAGAGGAAGTATTTGTCGTTATTCAACACAGTGGAGAGGTGTCTTTTAAGAGTGCTAATTGACAATTTTGTTTACTTGTCAGGAAGTAAACTTGTAAGTTTGGTTTAGTAAACTCTGAGACAGAATATTCTTTTTTCATACCGGGGAAAGAACAGTTCATTTAATCTAAAAGATGAGACTAACATGTGAACAAGTTGGTATAACCTGGATGTGATAAATTTGGAATAAACCTGGAAATTAGAAGCTTTCTTAAAACAGAGTAGGGAAGTTTTACCTTCTGATCAGTGCAAGAGACTGAAAAATAGTTTGAAGATGGTGTTGGAAGAAAACTTTATAAAAAAAAAAAAAAATCATGCAAAATGTTACGCACAATAGCAGAGAACGGGGCTAGGTAAAAGCCCAAAAGGTGCTGAGCCACCAAGATTCATCAGCCTGTTTAGGAAGGTTGAAGACATGAACATGGTTGTGTAAGTTGAGCTCTTGTCTTTCAAGAAATCTGGTAGTTTCTGTGTCCCTCTTCTGCTGATGTTATTTGGAAGGGAGGAGGAAAAGGAAGGGAAGGCTACTTTCATCCTTTTTTTGATCATGCAGTAAGTGATTTGGGAATTATCTGGAAGAAGTGGTTTGTTAAATGGTAAATAAGATATGTACATGTAACAACTGCCACACATGTTGACCTTGATTATACCGAGAGCTGGAAAATGTAAATCTCTGCAGCTGAAGTCAGTGTCTCGGCCTCCTGAGCTGATGTAACTAGAATAGTTGGACTGATGTTGGAGGCCCACAGTTTGACCCTCTGTATGTTGATATGTAGTTGTTAAGTATGTAACTTCTGTTAGATAAAGCCCAATTAGACAGTTGTTATGAAGAAAACTGTGTAACTGGTGGAAATAGTAGAAGTAAACTTACATAAGATTATTTGTCTGGCAACTTGCTACACCAATCATGAGCAGCAACTCAGAACAGTCATCAACCAGAAAAGGACAACCTGCCTGGGACATGCTCCCTGTCTCGTAAAAAACTCATTCACCTCAGCCTGGCTACCTCAGGGTCATCCGACCATACAGGGTCTCCAGGGACGCTGGGGACTAAGCTTGTGTGGCCAGAACTGATGCCTGTAATACCCTGCTCCTCCCAACTTGTGGTGATCACTGCTCCTCCCAGCAAGGAAAGGGGAAGCAGAGATAACCACGTTTCTATATTTTTGTATTGTTCTGTGCATTACTGATTGCTCTTTCACAGGGGCAATAAATATCCACGGTATTTCATGTCTATCCAGCTATTTTGTAGTAATTAATGCATGTGCTTAGTTTGTTGTGACCTAAACTGCAACAGTTAGGCTCAGTGTCGTAACAGATCCTTTTCTTTTGCCAATAAGAACCTGACAGGTATGCACAGGGATACCTTAACTACTTTGCTTTACATGGAAATGAGCCCAATAGTGCAGTAATATGAGGAAAAAAGGACAGGGAAAGTGTTTGGGAGACTTTACCTTGTGTGCCTGTTGATAGGAAACAAGGATTCTTCTGCAAATTAAGCCAACTGCCGTTAGATTTGACACAGTGCTGAATGGTTTGCAACGCAGGCTTGCACACCTCTGCAAACGAGAGAGCAGAACATTTTTCCTGGAGAATCAATTTGCGAGAACAGATCAGAGAGAATTGGAGAGAAATGGTACAAAGGGGAGACTGAGAGAAGCGTGGTGCAGATAAGGAGAGAGAAGGAACCAGAATATCAAAAAGATGGAAGGAAGAAAAGGATAAAGATAAGCAGGGATAAGGGATACGCAAAGGGGGGCTGAAAAAAAGAGGAGATGGCATGAGGGAAGACAGGCAGACAGAGGAGAGTGTGCATGAATGACTGTAGGAGTTGCTGAGAAAAGGCTCATGTGCACAGCAGAAGCAGAGGAAGATGCACGATGGATGCATGTACTGGGGGAGGGGGAGAGGCAGTGAATAGACACAGCAGGAGGGGGGAAAGAGATAGATGGCAAACAGGCATATAGGAGTGGTGGGGAGAAATAGTGGATGTACACAGCAGGGAGAGAGCAAGTGAGAGAGACACACAGCAGATGCACACAGCAGGGGGAAGAAATGCATAGAATGGGGAGGGGGGAGCAGCACAGGGAAAGTATCAAGAAGTTGCAACAAAATTAAACAATAAAATAATAAGAAATCATAAAATTCATGATTTGAACATTTGTCATTATTTAACACAGGAAATCAAGAGACTTTGAAGAGAATTTACATTAGTTACAAATCTTAAGCACTTCAAATGTTAATAGTGTTTGGTTTGGAATAAGACTATGCTTGACTTAATGAATTCCTCTTTGCATTCGCAGAGAAGCAGATGTCTGCTTTCTGTGTCTGACAAGGGACCCAATCCATTGCTTTTTGACGTCAATAGGACTGTGGCTCTTTCAAGGACATGCGTTTGTCTTGTCAATGTGGTCTAACCAACCAGCCTGGCTTCTCTGCTCTGGTCTCGCACACGTGAGGAAGGTGGGTGGGAAGTGTCATCACCTAAACTTTGTGAAATCTAACAGCTCTCGAATGCCTCTTGATACTCTTATGCATGTTTGGGCACTGATCCCTGTTAATCAGTGAAGCAGGCAGTTGAGGGGAGGTTGCTGTGATGTGCCTCCATGTGTGGCTTGCAGAGGTACCTGGCACCAGCCCAATGGCACGGACAGGGTTAGACCTTGGTGATAAGTATAAAGCAGCATAAATAACAGAGCAGTCAAACCGTAAGATTGGTTAAGGGACAGCTTGTGGAGGATATTTTCTTTTCTTTTATTGGATTAGATGATGTGTATCTTTTCCCAGTTTCTGTGGAAAATATACAAGAAAACTGCAACTATTTTTATGAGTGTAACATTAACCCCACTGGTATGCATATGGAGGGAACACTGGCATTGCAGTGATTTTTGTTATTACAACTGTTCACAAAGTTGCTCCTCTGTGACTGAGCTGACAATTTAATACGCAATCTCTAAGGGAACAAAATAGCATTGGAAAAGTGACTCCAAGGGAGATACTTCTCACTTGTGAAGAGACAATGTCAGTACAGCAAAGACGGGAGAAACTGAAGGTTGAAGAAGCAGTTTCTCAGCAAAGCAGGGTTTCCTCAACAGGAGAGGGGGCTTCCACGTGGAAGAAATGAGGTGTTGGTGGAAAATTTGGCCTCTCATGACTGTTTTTGTGGGTGGAATCACAGGAATGCACTTAAGATGGGCAGCAGTGTGGGCTGTTAGGAAAGTCTCTCTCCCCTCCAAATGCTTTATACCCCCTAAAAAGATTTATTACCATTGGTGTGAGAAAGGCTCTACATAGCATTGATCGCAGGCTTTTGAAGGGAGAGTTACCAGTGACCAAATTCATGGGACAAAGTGAGCCAATGTAGCCATGCAGGCCTGCACCTTTGATTAGAGAATGGGAATGTGAGGCTTTTGTAGCTTCAGTGAAAAGTAGAAGTATAATGACCAGATTGCTCTAAGATGGAAAAGTGGTAAAAGACATGCTCAAAAAGCAATAAGTGGTCTTATTCATATCACTGTTTTCCTCCCTTCTGAATTCTTACTTCTTCTAAAAACTCAGAGAAAAAGATTTATTTTCTTTGAGTTTCATTTAACCTCTGCAATATGTTCTGTGGTTGCTGCTGTCCTCCTACAGTGTAAGGGGTTTCAGGGAGTGCTGTGCTCTCTGGCCAAGCAGATAGCAAAAAGGAGAGAAGGTGGATGAAATATGTCAATTTCAAGAAAGGAGACATATACGTCAGAGACTCATGTCCAAATGGTAATAGTATGGGCCATACTGAGAAATTAGGAAGTCCAAGAAGGGCCTGTTTGTCTCTTGTCCAGATTTGGAAGGATCTCACAGCCCGTTTCCTTCTGCTATAGTGAAGTCTGTGTGTGATTTCACAAGTAATGTGGAAAAGTAGGGAGAGAGAGACTCCTGCCCCAAGAACTTGGCTTTTTCTATAAGTGGAAGCAGAAATAAATATGGAGAAAAGCGGTGGGACTGATGTATTCAATTAGATTTTAATGCATCTGAAAGGGTAGTTCAGAAACAAGATGGCTCTTCTGCTTCTGTGTGCAGAAGCACCTGCTCTGAGGGTCCATTAGTGCTCTTAGTATAAATGCTGTATGCATTTATTGCCTATAAACATACTTCCCTCAGTCTCCTCCTAGCTTAGCATTGTGAGCTTCCTCTCCTTTTTCTGAACTGGATGGGTAGGAGGTTTTCACTTAGACACTGCTGGAGTGGGGAGAGGTTTAGTCTGAACTGCTCTCATGGCCATCTCCATCCTCAGAGGCTTTGGTAGGATCAGCCCAGGCTTTTGTCACTCTGCCCTCCTGCTGTTTTGAATACAGCATGGCATTGCTGAGTCATTTGAATGAACAAAACCAATGCTGATGAATAAGAGCCCTCTCTTGTGCATATGTGCAACCACATTTTCAGAGTGCTGCTGTGGTTGAGGTGGAGGGATGGCCTTGCGCAGCTTCCATGGGCCTGGTGCAAAGTTGCCTGAAGCTGATGGGAAGATGTATTTTCAAGGTGGGCCCAGTATACATAAAAAATTAAATAATTTCATTTGGAATGCTAAAAATAACTAAGGTATACATATTGTCTTTTTCCATGTTGCCATAATAAGTTTCATCTCTCTTCTTAGATGCTTTAAATTCCTACATGGCATTCAAAAGGAAGAATCTTGTTAGTCCAGATGTTTGAATAGGACTTGGAAAAAATCTCCCTTGGCATTCCCATAATTCAGTTTTGTAACCAATGTCAGCCTGGGAAAGCAAGGATTATCTTGGGCAATTCAAGTGTGACAAGACGAGCATCAATGGGCCTGTTGTAAAAGCAAAAACTTAACTGAGAGTTTCAGATGGGTGAGAGGTGATAACTCTGTGAAGCAAACATTGCTGCTAAACAGAACCCATGTATGAGTGTTGTGGTGCCAGGAGCACCATTTGGTTTTGGGTACCACGATTGCTCTGTAATTCTCTGAAATCTTTGCTTTTCAGTAAGTGTTATTTTAATTTTTTTAAGATATGCTTGTATGTTAATAGCACAACCAGGTGTATTGTGAAATATATTCTACTGCATATGTAAGTAACACCTCATAAAAAAAAAAATCTTGTTTATGAAGTGGCTGCTATGAAGATTTAATTCTGGAGGGACAAGCTTTAGAAATACCTATAAAATACTAAAACCTTTCTGTTTTTCATCAGCCGCTCTATTGAAATTAATTTTACAGAACATCAAATTAGATGCTGTTTGTTTAACTACTTGAACTGTAGGGGTTACATGCCAGATAAAGAAAAGTGTTTTGAATATAAAATAGTTCAAAATTAAGTCATTTTAAAATGAGAATGAATACTGTGAGAAAAGCTCCATCCCCTTCAGCTCTGATTAGTGACTGTGTGATACTTAAAGGGATAGACTTGAATATTAATATGGTTGATGTGTCCTATCTTAAATCTATTCTATAAAAATTAGAATTAGAGCATAAATCACATCTCATTCTGTCATTTCATAACATGTTCTGGGGTTTTTTGGTGTTTTTTTTTTTTTAAGGGGGGGTGTTTGTTTTTAACTTCAGCATTAGCAGTGTTGTGATTTAAATTATGTTTCATATTCAGAAAGAAATTAGAGGACCTTATCTGGATGTTGATTGCAATTTTGCTGATTTTTCTTTTTTTTTGTTCAGGACCATGTAGTCCGGAGACGCTATAGGCTCTTTTTTCCTGTCAACAAGCAGAAGAAAAAATATTGAATTCTCACATGTGATGAAAGACTGGAAGGAAGAGAGCAGAAAGTAAAATGGCAGGTAGGGGAAGAGAGCGGTGAAATGCAGCTGAATTTCTGTGCATTTATGCAGCACAAACTGGGACTTTTGCAGCAACGTGACAAAAATGTCAATTATGACCATATCACTGCTACATACCTAAAAGGAAAGGCCTGCTCAGCTCCTATGTTTCTTGATATATAGCAATATATTGTATGCACAGTGTCTTGATTTCAGTTATGTTATCGAAACTGAATTTAGGTAATGTCATAATTGCAAATATATTACGAAGAAAGAAAAAATAAAAAGTTTATATATGCTTTCAGACCTATCTGACCTTCCACGTCTCACTTGACAGTTGAAAGCAGTTCAAACAGCATGCAATTTTTAGTTTTTTAATACTGCATTCTTTGTAGATTTTTCTGGTGTATAGTTGTATCAGTTCATGATACAATATGGACAAAATATATCTTAGTGACCTTATTTTAAAATATTGTTTTGGATCTGGTCCTTTTTATTTTTTTTAATATTAATATTGATTACAGATTCTCAGATTTTTTCTCTATTCTGTTTTAATTTCTTCTTCACCTAGTCATTGTATTAAATGAGTAAGAACCTTCCTTTCTGACATCTTTGTGTCTAGGGGCTTGTCCTAAGAGAGCATGATGACAGAATTCAGAGCATCATCTGCTTTCTTTCTTTATTGCTTTTCTTGTGAAAAGTCTTTAACAGAATCTGGAGAAAATCAGTACATTTGAAAAATTAGACTCCTCCCCACCCCCAGATTTTTTTGGAAAATGGTTATAATGTTGACTTCCTGAAATACACTAAATAGGAAAAAAAAAAGAAACCATGTTTAAGTTTCAAGAATTGCATGTCGCCTACATGATAAGCATTGGATTGGAGTAGGATGGTAGCAATAGACTGTAGTTAACATTCCTCAATTATATTACTTACGCCATATTAATGTATCGGATTCAGTTCTGATAAATTCAACTTTCCTTGTTTCCTAAATGTACTCCCATTTCTGAAATGAGTTAAAAGTAAATATCACAGTTACAGATAAGATGAAATATGACATTGCACACATTCAGAAAAGTATATTCTTGAAAAACCACATTATAGTCTTGCAAAGGCCTTATTTACGTGAATATGTTGAACATCACGTTGACCACATTTATAGCTTCTCAGAGAGAACTTTCAAGTTAGCAATTTAGGGGAATATTATGTATTAGGTTTTCTGAACAACTGTCTTTAAATTTTCCCTACACATTCCCTTTTAAAATTTAAACCTTCCTTCTACAAATTGAATCATATCAAATTGTAGTTGATCAAAATATTGCTGCATTATTGGTTAATTTCTTTTCTTTGAGGAGACAAAATATTGTGTTTTTTTTTTTTTGCAGGCAAAATATATTCATATGCTAGAAGCTGCAAAAGGGGTCAGCCAAACTGAGAAGATGTAATGTAGTGTTTTGTATCTTAATTTTGTTTTTATTATTAAAAGTTAAAAAATGAAGGAACAGAAATTGATCTTGAATGTACAGTGGCCAGTTAAAACATATTTAAAAAAAAAAAACAAACACTCCCCAAGCCCTTATGGTATAATCCAATTAGTCAGCGAAGAAAATCATGACCGGGCATATTGCCTCATTCCTCCTTGCAAAGTCAAGGGCCTTTGCTGCATAAGTAACATATTTCATAATCCATCAAGTCGCTGGTTTGTCTTTAGTGTCCTCTTTTGGGTGTACTATGTTATTCACAGGAAAATACAAGAACTATTTTATTGGATGACAATAAAGTAATCTGTTGAGAGAAATTCTTCTTACCCAGTTAATGGATACCTACTTGGCTCCTCTCTTGAAGGATACTCTTGATGATCTGGGGGGAAAAAAAAGAAAAGGCCTACTGAAGTTCCTGGCTTCTATGATGTCTTGTGGCGTTCAACTCTTTAAACTGAATTTGTATAATAAAAGCAAGTGTTTCTTTTCAAGAAGACAAAAGTGCATTACTACATTAAAAAAAATTACTTTTTTGTATGGTGAGAAGAATTAGCCACTCATCGTTACTCTTCATTGTGTGTTTGTTTATTTATTTATTTACTTATTTTTACATACGGAAACCCTAACTTAGGAGGCTCCTGATCAACTGTGAGGTCTCAGGTAAAGAGAAGGAAAGCTGTCATGTCCTGTATTCTGTGCTGTTTGCTTTTTGCCATTAGTCAGGACAGGTCAGTTTTTTCTAATTACAGGGTCAAAAGTCACAGATACGGCATAAGAGATAAGGAATGGGAACAAAGAAGTTAAAACCTGTTAGTATGCCTTTCTAAATCTGTGGTAGGAATGGCGTTTTAAATGCTCAGTGCAATATTGTATCAACCCGTTTCACACAAAAAATGTTGGAGAGAATATAGAAAAATCTGAGCATGAAAACCATCTTTAAAAGGAGAAATAAAAAAAGCCTGAAACGATCTTGTCTTCAAAAAGATGATTTTGATAGTTTGTTAGCCTTTTTTTCATAACACCAGAATATTCAGTAAAACAGTAAGGTGATAAATTCCAAATGTTTGAAAGAGTTCTTAAGAGGGCTGCTGGGGTATAGCACTGAAAATAAATCGAATAAAATGTGATGTAGTGGGGAATAGTTAACACAGCTTTTCAGCTTTTGAAGAGGGAAACATAGTTCTAATTTACTTTGAATTTTGGAGTATTTTTTATCAAGTTTTTTATCAAATGGTCTTAAGAAAAAATGGAAGAAAGTGAACCTAGATGATTTTCTCTATGAGGGCAGGCTGGAACTTTTAAGCATAGAAGAGCTATGTTTGTGGGACGTGCTATAGTAGAGTTGAATACAAAGATGATTGCTGCACAGGGGATAAGTAGGGACTAGCTGTTCATCATCTTCCATAAGAACCAGGGGAATCCAGTGTAATTGTGACCTAGTAGGCTTAGACGGCGGGGGGGGGGAAGGCAGTTTTTTTTCACCCCTGAACTACAGAATTTAAACTGTGGAATGCATCTCTTCACTATTTTCGGAAGGTCAACAGTACAAACTGATTTAAAAAGAGACTGGAAAATCAACAGAGAACTGGCTAATGAGTAGCTATTAAAGACAATGGTGTGGATGCAACCTGTGACTCGGCAGGTATTATCCTCATTTACTTAATGACAGGTATTTTGCATGTTCCTCGATGCTAGCAGCTATGGAGACGGTCTACATACTAGATGGACTAATGTTCTGATCTGTGGTTGCATTTTCTAGATTCCTAATTTGTTTATGGCTATATGTACAAAAATCCTTGCTTTAAACTTTTTTTCAGAGCCTAACAAAGATCCAGAATCACTTGCTGTAGTGTATCCGCATAAGATACCCTGTATAAAATATAGGTTACTGTGCAGTTTGTTGATACCTGTTTTCTACTTGATAAAGGTGCATTGCAACATCAAGACCAAAGGTGATAGTGTTTTGTTGCTAAACTGGGTGGGTACAATAATATTAACAATTTTTCTTGCTCTAAAAAATACTTTAGGATATGAGGAGGAGGAATGTTTTGAAAAGCCAGCTTTCTGTATCTTAAGGAGCACTTACATTAAGACATTAAGGTTTCTAGTGGCGATTACACTCCTGTTACATTCTGCCTAGCTACTGTTGATTGCTTTACTGAGTGATGATTGAACCTCTGGAAGTGTTATAATGTATGTACTGCTGGTGCATGACGTGGTAGAAAGCAATATCCTTCTATATCTCAGTTCAGGACTGAGAAAATAAATGTACTGCGTAGTTTTGAGTAATTACTTGCACTCTGTTCATGAATCTATGTCTCTGCAATTTATTTAAACATAAACAACTCTCTAGTTGCCTCCAACACTTTAGCTTTTCTCTTCAAAATTCTTTGGCAGAAGAATGCTTTCTCCTCTCTTGCAAGTGTTTAGTTGCTCGTCAACTTATCCAACCTGTCATTTTGTGAGAGCCCAGTTGGGCAGCAGCCAGATCAGCAGCCTGTCATTTGGGGGCCTTGTGCACATTGGGCTACAAACGAAAGAAAGGTTCAGTTTATATCCATTATGTGATATTTTTGACTAATGATCTTTTGCCTTATTTGAATAAAACATTTATTAAATTATTTTTAAATGTACTTATTTAAATGTAAAATGTAGAAATGTTAATCAGGCAATTCATATATAGATTCAAGTACAACAGTCTTTGAGAAAGTACATATATTATGAAGCATAAGTATTATCAAGTGTAGAAACAGTAAATAAAAAATAATTCCTAACGTATGGTTCTGACCCTTCAGAAAAACAGACCCAACTGGGAAATATTGGTGAATTTATACTTTTAAAGAATCTAAAAGTTTAAGGAGTCACCTGCTGGATACATGTAATAAATAACATAGTTGTCTGCTACACATGACTTCAGTTTAGCAGCATAGCCAAAAATTATGGGTTTCTCCACTTGTACCAGCAGAGCACTTAGAGTTATAGTCAATTTTCAGCACATACTTATTTCATTGGCTTCTGAACTGAAAGTGAAGCATATGCCTATGTGGGTTGCTGAATAGTAGTGGACCCCAGGACAATTGAATGCCTTTGTGTGCTTAGGCCTAATCAAGAAGCGTATCTGGAATGTAGGATGTTTCTAGTAGAGTCTAATATGTTATCAGTTTGACAGACCTCAAATTCAACTTGTTTTTAGCACAGAAGTGTGTTTTTGCTGGAGCAGTCTGCTTTGACTTGTAAAGTTTTATGCTTGTGTAAGGACTCTTGTATGTCTTTCCTTTTAAAAAGAAAAACAAATTAAAAAAAAAAACCCAAAACAACAAAACAAAACAATACCCCAAAACCTAAAAGAGAAAGAACAACTCCTGCGTAACTCTTAAGGGAAGAGCTGTGCTTTGTTCCAAGGTTAAAAAGGAAAATTGAAACAAAAGAAGGACCAGTTAATAGAATGTAGGATGTTCAGGTAAAATGAAGTCACGTTTCATCTATGATGAAGATACCTACTGTCTAGCAAGCACAGTCTGAAGAAGACATAATAACTAATAACTTATCTGTACCTGGGTTATTAGGATAAATCTGCAGATAAAGATATGTGTATAATGGAAGCTTCAAAAGCTGCAAATCTGATGTGATAAATGATTCCAAGTACAACACATTAGCCTAGATTTTAATGTTTGTAAAATGAACGAAACAATACATCTATATGCCAAAGCTGTATTATCATAAACATATTTGCCAAAATATAAGACATAAATTGCACTTAAATTTAGTAATCTGTGATGGTATGCTTGAATGTATCTTCATGATTAAATGTGAACAATTGCTCCTTTAAGGTAAAGGTCTGTGTACGTGTGATTAATCAGATTGAAATGACAGGGCGGGCAGCTCATGCCATGCCTGGTTATCAGAATGATTGATTTTAGTTGATGCTGCTGGATGAAAAAATATCTGTTAATAACTACAGCTGCAAAACTCCTGATGTCACTGATAGCACAAATCACTTCTCACATTCTGTATTATCTGGCTCATTTGCAGATATAGAGCATACAAACTGACCCATTGGAATGCAAAATTATAACATACAGATTTATGCAAGGGGGATGACTGTAAAGCATGTTGCATGAGTAGTGTAAGAAGCTGAAAATTGCTGCTGTTGTAGCTGTCATAGGCACGTTATTTTCTTTGGTATGTGTGGAGTTTTTGCTGTCAGGCTTTTATCCTGCGTATTGTTTGTGCTGTACCTTTCTTCCTGCTTAAAATAGAAAATCGGTGACTGAACCTGGATGCTATTAAGTGTTCTTAGAATAGTTCTTAACTAACTTGGTGGAATTGCACTTTCTGATGAAAGAACATTTGGTTGTTTATTGCAGGCTCTGAACAAACATGTTGTTCCAAAATCAACAAATAAGATCATGAAGTGCATCGCATCAACAGAATTGTTTACTGTAGGTATATTCCTCACCATATAATATTTATCTGTTTAGGTGGTACGTTTTTACTTTGAAAAATCGGGAGTTTATCTTCATCAAACATTGTGTCTTATCTGTGTTTTGCAGGGGTTAACAGGGAATGTGGGTGTCTTGTGGACCTCAGAGGAGGAGGACGACAACAAATAATCTTATGTGTTTGGTAGGATGCCCTATTCTTGCATTCTCTCTATTTACTACTCTGTGTAAGAGTCTGCCCTGTCCATTTGTACTGCTTCCTTTTCTCGCTTTACCCATCTGTTCAAGGTGCTTAGCACCTGAAGGTGGAATAAGCTGTTCTGCTTTTCCCCTCCCCACTCCCCCCCCCCCCCCCCCCAGTCCCTCATGTCCATAAACTGCAGAATGAACATAGAGCTGAGAGAACCGCAAATCCTTTTGCGTTGGTGTTAACTCTTTCTCCCCCTCCCCCAGTAATTCACCCATTGTGGTTCTAAATCCAGCCCCTTACTCAGCCTTTCTTCACTAGCTTTTCATCTGACATTCCCTACTGGCCCAGAACAACACATTTCCTATACATCCAAACACAAAAATCTTTGCAGGTTCTTATAGTCCCCTGTCCCCTCAGAATTCACAAATGCATCTGTTTTCAGGAAACCTATACAATGGTGGTCCAAAATGCTGGGGTTCTTGCTTTCTTGGAATGATAAAATAATCTTTTGCTCTTTCAGGCTTCTCCTTTCTACTTCATAGGTAAGTTCTTCAACTTCAAAAATATTTATATAAAAAACCCCAGACTTGTTGAATGAGTATGCTGTTTCATCATGCTGCTGTTTAATTATGGCTGGTATTCTGCAGAAGACCAGAATGTGGTCATAGTGACACCAGTTAGTCTCAACATTTTATAGATGTAAATGATAGGGAAAAAATGTTAAGTTACAAGAAGGCAGAGATGATTCTTGCTTAGTAGGATATTAAAGCATTACTGTCATTATTATTTGTTCTTATTTCTCCAGAGGACCTTGGTCTTGATTATGATTCTGTTGCGGTAAGTGCCTCTATCAATCACAGGGAGATCAAGTCCTTCCCTGAAGATGTGCATATAAAGATACCCTATACAGCAGCATGCCCTGAAGGAGCTTGATGGTAATTTCATAGGTGCCAAATATATTAATGTGAGTTCAGGTAGACTGGTGTGTTTCTGAAGTCTGAGGTATTTCAAGCTTAAAACTTTTATTTATTTATTTATCTCAATTATTCCTGTGATTCTCCTAGGAATAACTGTGATGCAGAAACAAAAGACTTGTCTGCCTTTCAGATCTGCAACCTTCTGAACTTTGAATGGAAGGGTAACATGGCATATATGAATATGACTTTATATAATTTCATCACTGAAGAATTTTTTTATAAACATTAACAACATAACCCTCAGCATCTCTGTGGATATTACCCTTTTATATGTTGGGGAGGGATGTGTGGGAATTCTGTGTTAGATGCTTTCACCAAAGGAATGGAAAACTGAGGATGAATCCTTGCCACTAGTGCAATTTATGTAGGAATTTACTGAGGAATCGCTCCTTAATCTAAAAGTCATAACATTTTAAATAACAAACTTTTAATATTCAGTATGGACCCAGTTACCCTGTAAGCAGTTAATAATTTTGCAATGCTGTTGGCCACAGATACCCATAAATTACCTTCCTTCACTTTCCTGTCATACAAATAATGAACATTGCACTAAACTGCAAATATGCTTTTGTCTTTTTCTCAAGCAAAAGAGTGAGAGTTGATTTTAAGCATGCTCATGTGTGTGTGGTGTTCCTGAGTTCACTGGTTGATTTGTTTGCAGATATGGTGGTGAGAACCAAGAAGGTATGTTTAAAATACTGCCAATTGTCTTTATGTGCAAGAAGAATCCCACCCATGAAGGAATCTGCACTAGGAGGAGGAGACAGGAGTTCTTGGCTGCACTCTTTTGCGAACATGAGTAAGCCATTGCTTTGGCCATAAGATTGAGTGAAGATGCACCACCTAAGGAATTTTAGACAGAAGGTCACAGTTTGGCACCGAGTACAGGGCATACATATGCATCTGCTCCGTCTCCAGGCAGAGCTGCAGGACTCTTCATGTATAAATAAATAACCTGGTGTAAGACAGATTATGTTCCTTGGATATCAATCACTGGTAAATATCGTGTTTCTACTCACGATGTAAGAATACTAAATGGAAACTCATGAAGATTTCAGATTGCCATTATATTTACAGTCCTGGGGCTTACTGCTGAGAATTATTGGATGTCTTTGCCTCTGAATATGGGCTGAAAGCTGCAGTGGGATACTCGTTCCCAGCTTGCCTCTTAGACTTTTAAATCAACATTAATCTTATTTCCTACAACCCTACCTCTGAATCACTGTAAATAATGCAAAAAGCTACCAGATCTTCACTAGTTGGGCTCGCTGAGGAAACAAAACCTCAAACCCAATCTTTCCTGATTCCATATCTGGCAAATGATTTGGACCAAAGTGTTCTGGATATTGTGTGATTACAGGGACTGAATGCAGTGGGGGAGAAAGGGAGGAAATACGACAAAAAAAAGCTTGAAGTGTTGGAGTGCCTTCTAGTAGCTGCACGATGAAAGGGCAATTGTTTCATTCCCCTTCCTTCTACCTGGCTATCAGCTCTTTTTTCTGTCAGCAGTCAGACATCCCCCACTTCCAGCTGCAAATAATACATCCCTCCACGTGCTGGCGTCAAGAGGCAGGGTTGGTTCAACCCTGGATTATTGCCATCTTTCTGTGGCAGTGACTCCAATTTCTTTGCAGTCTGTTCGTATGCTTCCCTCACCAGCATCTCTTCTCCACTGGTCAAAACAAAGGTGAGAGACTGTTTACAAAATTCAGGAATTCTGTGTTGGAGGCTGTTGGTGTTTTGAAAGAAGCCACGGTTGGGTGTTCTGAGTCTAGAGTCTGATATTTTTCAATATGAATGCAGCTGCTGTTTTGTTATGAAATTTGGCTTATTAAAAAATAATGCCAGAGATGTTTCTTCTTATTCTTAGAGGAGAAAATAAAGTCAGAATAGATAGATATCTTTTTTCCTCATTTAGTACATCAACAGATTAGCGTGTGATCTTTCTTTAATGAACTGTCAGGATACGAAGGAACTCAAAGTTTGCGAAATACTCTGTTAATCATTGTTGGTAGTAGTGAATGCATAATGCTAGATGGATATTTGTTACCCTTTTGCTTCTTGACACAATTACTCTTATTTTGGGGTTGATTTTTTTTAGCTGCAACATCCTCATTTAATAATGAAAGGATGATTGCAAACAAAAGAGTAGCACAGCCATGGAACGAGCAGTGTCAGCAGAGCCAAAACCGTCTCAGCCAAAGTGGCAACTAAGAGGGGTACACAGCATTTCATTAACCTGGTTTTGTCCAAGTACCCTGGAAGTGGGCCTAAGGAGGTTATCTAGGCAAGTTAGCCAAGCTGGTAAGAGAATCATTGCAACTTGGTGTAGCCAGCCTTATCCTTAATGAGCTTTAATGTGGAACAGTAGAATTCAGGCTGACCAAAATTCAGATCTGTGTTGAGGGATGATTATTTTCAACTGGAGTGTAAGGAGTAGAATTTTTTTTTAAGTCCTCTTTTAATTCCATTTTGAGTTACAGCTACAAAAAAATTAATTTCAGTGTACCTCTTCATGACAAGAAGGTGTGTTTTCTGCGGTAATGTTCTACTTCATATAACATCATGGTTAGCACACCATGGACTTCATGACAGTGGACCTCCTGAATTTTCTGAGAAGATGGCTTCAGTGTGAGGGAAAGCTTAGTATTTTGCTATTAGATTGTATTACAGAGTAAATATTTTCCAGATAAGAAGTGATTTGGCTTACCACAAAAATGTACAGTGTTTTCAAATGTAGAAATCAGAAGCTTATTTTTACTACTTCTATGAAAGTCACCTAAGAGAAAGCCATTTATGAATTGAGAAAGGGAGGTAGAGACCTTTTAGAGGTATATTCAGCCAATTTTGATTCTCTTAAATTATCATAGGTACTTTCAAGCATTTTTTTTCAGTGGATTCATATTTCAGACAGTTTTTCTGACAATCTATTTTATGCTTCATTGACCACAACGTTTGAAATTCTAGTCCATATTGGCAGAGTAGTGCCAAATTTGTAGTGATAAATGGATAACTTTTTTATTTTAAATAGGTCTCTGGTGTTTAATTTGAGATCTGTAATTTTTTTTTCGGTTCATTACTTCTGCTATTTTTCTGTCTAGGAAAAAGTGATCAAAAGAGACAGATGGATCAAGGTGGAATATTGCTTTAGACTTTTTCATATAAAAAAAAGAAGAAGAAATGGATTGTCCAAGGACGGGTAAATGGACTCATACCATGTGTTCATCTCACTTTAACAGAATAAATTTTATAATTTTTCTGACTTTTTTTTTGTGTGACAAATGAAAGATCATGTTTTTCATACCGATAGTTTTTTCTATCGTGACATTGCTACTCTTGGGAATCTATTTAAACTGTGTAACCCATGATTCATAACTGGGTAGTATACTTGCTAATGCTATTTTCATAAGCGAAGATCTTTTATTTAGGCCTACCATGAATTAAATTTCTTGAATTTCAACAGAGTGGTAGTGTTGCTGAATTATAACCTCCTATACTAAAAGCAATAATACCTCCTATCATTATTTAAGTGTGTTGTACTATGCAATTATAAGGAGGAGGAAGCTGAAGAGGAGATTAAGCACTGAGCAAATGCTTCTATTTTAGCATGTTCTCTATTATTCTTCATCCATTTTACAACAAACCACATGTCCTCATAAATGGGCCTTGAATCGAAAGAGTTAGTCATGTTGTTTTGCTAATCCTATAGAAATATAAGTTTTATATTACTCATGTAAGATTTTCCTGATCTCAGTCTTTAAAATGGTGTAGAATTTTTTTCATATTTTCCTCACCCTAAACCTCTCCTTATATCCTGATTTCAAAACTGAAATATTTGAATGAATTCTAACAAACAAACAAACAAACAAAATCTTCTTATACTTGCCTACATAAAATCTTTCAGGCAGCCATTGAGTAATCTCAATACAATGTGTAAAATAGATGGTTGATCAATAGATACTTCAGGTGTATACTAAATCTTAGAGAATGAAATCTATGTTGTCTATGCATGCAAAGTGGTGTCACTTCCTTGGAGTCTGAAGTCTTTGGAGGACAATGAGTTTTAAATAAAAATAATAATAATTAAAAAAATTGAGAAACTTATTAGCTAACTGTCTTGTCATGTAGCTGCTTCAGCTATATATTATTATTATATATATATTATTGTATTTGTTCATATTTTATATCTAAATAAAATATGGTTCATAATATTATCTGTGTTTTCTTCAAATTGGTGGAAAAAATTCTTATGTTTTCCTATGCTGTAATAGCTGGGAGAGTCCACCTTTTATATAGACTACAATTAAATAGGACACAGAGTGAGATTACAGTATGTCAAGAGGGCAAAGAAGGGAGTTGTCTACCTGAGGCCAATGAATAGCTTGAGAGAGCTGAACAGTATTATGTTATATCTAAAGGCAATGCAGAAAAGTAACTGACCCTTAAACTGGAAAGAAAGTGCTTGCTTCTGAAACTGGTGAGTAACAATTTAAAGGCGTACTGTGGTGACAAATAGGACTAATTTTGCTTTCCCTTATTTATTTGCATCTGTGGCTTATACACACTTGTATGCGTGTTACATTTCCCTGTGTATATTTTATGTTGTGAATTATTTAAATTCCTGGGGTTTTTTGTGTATCAAACTTACATATGTTTGTTTCCACAAGGAAAATCCATTTGGCATGTGTTTTTGTTTTCAGTTTTTCCAGGAACCCATGACAGTGCTCTGTTTTTGTTTTGTTTTTGGTTTTTTTTTGTTGTTTGGTTTGGTCTTTTGTTACATTTAAGCTTCCTTTCACAGTGGTTTCAAAAATCTGATTGTTTCTAGAAATGCTAAACTGTTATGTTATAGTACAAACAGAAGATCTTTTGGTTAAGAAAAGATGAAATGTTTCAACTGGCACTATTTGTGTGTGTGTGTGTATATATGTATATATACATAGTCATATGTATGCAAGTATTCAATATATGTGTGCATTCAATATATCACATTCATATATGTGAAATACAGTTTTATATACATAATACTTATGAATAAGTGATAAATATAATACTTACATCATGAACTGTGATAATAAAAATACGCTAAAACTTGAATGGAGATTTCAGAATGCCCAAGTGAATTTTTGTCTTTAAAATTCTGGTGGAAAAGCTACCATTTTACCATTTTCATTATTGCTACAATTTCAGTAAAGCTGTTTTCCATTAAAAGGAAGAATAAGGGGAAAATAAAAGTAATTCAAGACAAAACCTTCTCTTTGGGATTTTTTTGGTAGGGCTTACTGTTGGATTTCAGCAGGCTGTGCATTTGAGGAGATGTTGGTTTGTACTGCAAAGTGTGCTTACTGCACACACTTACCACAGTAAGCTACTGAAATCAAAAAATATTTCTAATGCTGTTTAGACTTGAGTTCACTATCCCACTCCCAGATTTGGTGGAACTTGGCCAAGAAGTTAAGAAAATCACTGTACCTAGAAAAATATGGTCTCATTAAGCCTAATTTCTTCAGCAATCAGGTCAAAGCAGTGTTAAAAGAAGACAAAAAGATACAGTGCTCATAGGACATGTAGAAATACGTTTAGTATTTAGATCAGTGTCTTTAATGAGAACTAAGGCTTTTTCTTGGGGTGGGAGTGGGGATTGATTACTGGCTGATCTCATCTATAATTCATCAGTCTTCTCCTTCATTTATTTTGATACCTGTGAATTTGTAACATAGGCGATGACTCTTTAAAACAAAATGCTTCTCCTCCTCTTCTTTTTCTCACTGATTTTGTTTAACTTTAACTGTGTTGACAGAAAGGAGTTGCAAGGAAGGGAGTTCGGACAAATTTATCTCTGTCATAAGGAAAGTCACACTTGGGAAAGAGAAAAGGCAAGGAAGGGCTTCTAGTGTTTTAGCATGCATTAGAATATTAATGGACAATTACCACGATTAAATAAAAATATCTGGCTTCTAAGTAATGTGCCAGTTTTCAAAAACAAAGTATTCCTTGTTGTCTTTTACTTGAGAGATATAAATCAAATTGCCTACTAAAACACCGAAATGCTAAAGCACATCTTTTATTTATCATGCCATGTCCATCTATTTGTCTGTTCTCCTACTGAAAATGTAGGTTAGTCTAAGACTTAAAATTGTTAATTTTCTACTCTCTCTCTCTTTACTTGGATGTCCTTTATTTTCATGTGCAGTCAAAGAAGCAGGAGTATAAGCTTCCATGCTGTGCGTATAAATAACTCCTTTAGCAACTGGCAAGAATTAAAACATGGCTTTAGCTGTGATAGCTGCATTAGCTGGAATGGTTTACCCAGGATACATTAACAAAAAAACTGGTATCTTTTTAAGAAAGATCTAATTAGGATACTTTTGTTACATAAACCAAACTACATTGTTTATTATAATAAAACCTACATAAAATAATGAATAGAACATCTTCTATTTTATAATTTCATTCAATTGAGATGACTTAAAGGTAATTTCTACATTTTAAGCATTTAGTTTCATGGCATTCCCTAGCAATTGACTGACTATAATGCCTCAAATGTTTGCCATTATTAAGAAACATTTAATGTAAGATTAGATCAGTCATAAATATTTTATAGGGAGAAAATACATTCTTTCAGGTGCTTTCCAATGTCTTTATGCCTGTAATTCTGTACATCTGCATACAAATAAAAGGGATGCTCTATTAGCGTATTGCATTCCTACCACATCGTTCTGTTTTGGGTGAGTCAGCCTCAAAACACTCTGAAGATTGTTTCAGTTTTTTCTTCCAAAGTCAGCTAGGTAAATTTGGGAGGACTTGCCTTCTCTTTCCTTGCCACTGTCATCTCAGCAGCTTTTGGGGTGAAGTTATGGCTGTTCCCAGGTGTCTGAAGGGCTGTCCTCGACCGTTTGTAACATGCTTTGTGCCTGGCACTGGGAGGGATAGGTCCTGCAGCCTCCTTGTATAATCAGGCAGCAGCCTGGGGACCACTATGACATATATGCTGTGTAGGTTTTTTTTCATAATGAAAAGCTGAAGTGTTATGATGTCTAACTGATGGTGTGGGGTTTTGAGGGGTTGTGGGTTGGAGGTGCTTTTGCTTAGTACCTTGAATCACCTTTTGAACTGTATCACTGTTGATGGATTTGGTTTTCCTTCCCAGGGAAGGCAAGGTTTACACCATGGTAGTCCCATATGAGTAAGGCAGATCAGTCTGCCTAATCAAGCCAGTGAAGGGGAAAGTGGACAAAAGAAACTGAATTTCATTTTTATAGACTGTTATGGTAGAATTACTACAAACATAAATATAGTAATTTTTAGACACACAGCTTGAGGGGAAAAAAAAAGTGAACCTTCTGAGGAAATGAGCCATATTCTACAAGGTCTTTTCCCCTTCATCTTCTTTGCCTTTACGCAGTCAAGGAACTGCGTACCACCTGCTGCTGGCGCATTAGGCCCGCATCCCTCCTGACTACTACTCTCATTTTTATGACCAGAACAGCAGTTCCCAAAGCTTCCCTCTCAGGGGCTCATGACACATATCTGGGTTGCGATTCACCTGCGGCAGTCAAATATCCCGTGGGTTAGTGACCCCATTTGTAAGTACACCCTGTCTTACAGCACGTGGACCCTAACTGAGGAACTGCTGATGTGAACCATGTGCAGGAGCTGGACGTGAGCAGCAGCAGGAGCAGCCTGGTGTGGAGCTTCCTGGAGAACAGTCACAGTTTTACAAAGAAATTGCACACCTTGGAAACAATGCTTGGTAAGATTAGTCTGCTGTGTGCTTTAGGGCTGTTCTTCACTGCAGAAGTTTAATAAGCTCAAAGGAAGCATAGTGTCTGCTCTACAGCCTGCCTGCTCCATTTATTCTCTTGCTATCTGGAGACAAAACAGTGCTGTGTGTATGCTCTGTTGTGATCATATGTTAAGCAAATTTCTTTCAATGACTTAAAATAGAAGTAATAGTAGTCATTAAAGAGAGGAGAATAGTATTTCACAGAACCATTTAAAACTGTTTAACCAAATGGAATTAACAATAATTTTTATGAAAGGTTGTTTTCCAGTTTAGGTCTGTCCTTTGTTTTCTGCAGTTTTGTGCATCTGTAAATTCTATCAAGTCCGTTTTTGTCAACAGGCAATATTGTTCTTAATTTGGAAGTTTGATTTGCTTCCTGTGAGATTTCTTAATATATAGTACAAGTGCAGTTATAACTTAAGCTTGAAAAATCCCACCCTCCAAGTGCATGTAAGTGAAGATGCTATAAACTATCAGTGGGGTTATTCCTAGATGTGCTGCTTTTTTCCTAGCTTTGGAGGGGGCCAGTGCTGGTGGAAAAAATGTAAGTGAGAAGCTTCATATTAGATTCAATCACTGAAATCTTCCTTGGAATCTGCCATTTTTCAATGTCCACAAAACTTAGGTGTAGACATGTTAACTTCCTTGAATGTTTCATTACTTCTGTGGTAACCTTAAAAATCTGTGTGATCCATATGCTACCACATGGGTGCTGTGGCAACAGCATTTCTTTTAACAATTAACAAAATTGTTAAGAAAGATAAGGGACTAAAATAATAAAAAATAAAAATATTTCTCTTCTTATATAGAACATGGGATTCTTATGCTTTTAAAGTAATTTTAGCTGTATACTTTGCGACAACTTTTTTTTAAAATTTTGTTTTCATTTAGCTATGGATTCCCCTTAGTCATCTATACTAATGCAAGCAGCAGTCCCCATTCAATGCATAGAATGCTGCTGCTATTAAGCTGTATATGTATGAATGGTGCCTTTGCTTTTTTCATTCTGCTTTTTTTGGCAAACAGGAATTGGAAAGAAAGGGAGAATAGGCTGGCAATATCCTTTCTTGCTGTTTAATGAAAAACCTTTACAAAGTCAACAGTATGACAGAATTTATTTCCTTTCAGCACATACAAAAGAAATACAAAGTTGTTTACAATACCACCATTTTACCATTTACTTCCCTTTTTTCACTACATGATAAACCTGATATTTCTTATGTAAGGCGACCGTTTCTCTTCTTCATACACCCTGCAAAAATAATAAAAGCAATTAGTTCCTTGAGCACTGGTACTAATGAAATCTCTTCTACTGGTTTGATCTTGCGGTTAATTTTACTTTGGAGCCTTAAAGATACAAAGATTGAAACTTTTCATAGGTTTCATGCCTGAGCTCTTTCCTGTGGTGGCTTCTCTGGTGTGTATATTCATAGCACAGCCTGTCCCTCTTTAGAAGTGTGTGCTGGAGGTCTCTCCCCTTCACCAGAAGTCTCTTTTGACAATACCTATGGGAACAGTGTGTTTAGCCCCCTCCACCCCCAAGTTAAATATCAGCAAAACTAGCAGTTCAGAAAGTGATTAATGAGAGTGGTAAGCAGGCTGACAGAGCAGATAGTATTGACTGCATAAACCTGTTTAGCTAGGAAACTGGGTTAAAAAAACCCATAAAAAAATAAATGTAACCTCTAATGCTTCCTTGTCATGTGGTATAGGGAGTGGGAATCACTCACAGTAAGTTATAGTTCCAAGGAAAATGTATGCCATTATGATAAGTGTGATATAAATAGGTAGGTAGGCTGGCTTTCACTGCTGCCTATTACTAAGTCATTGTACTGCCCCAGATTGCCTGTAGTGTAGTGATTCATAGAGAATTTCTTGTAATGAATAAGCAAAACTCTGATGGAACTTGGAGATTGATAGTGTGGCTTGTTTTTAAATCACTCATTTATTTCTTCTAGTAATACAGTAAAAGCTGGAACTAAAGCAAGAACAGAAGTCTCCTCCCTTAGTCCTTCAAATTCTTTTGGAAAGAACACAACAGTTGACTCTCGTTTTATAAAGGTATGGTGAGGCAGGTGTTTTCTCTCTGGTTGCAATCCCCCTCTTAATTATTTAGAAAAACTGGGGAAATATCTGGATTTATATGTTGTTTGAGCCAGAAGTTGGGGGTTAGCAGTCTCATCTGTGGTGATGCTTGTCTGCATCACAGAAGAGAAACAAATAAAATTGGGAGAGCTCATAACTTTTGGATTAGTTTTTCTAATAAAAGTAAATTTTTTTGACACTCTGAAGTCAGGAAATGAAAAAGTGAATGTTCTCATGGTAACACTAGCTCAGCTGCTTTACACAAATAGATTTTTTTTTTTAAATGTTTTTTGTAGGTTTCTAATGCTTATTATATTACCACTTGTTTTGCTGTGCATGGAAGAAATTGCCTTTCTTGCAAGGTATACATTGCCTTCTGTATGCTGTCAATAGCTAAACAGTACTAATAGCAATGATTAAAGGATGGGATGTGCAGCTTGGCTAAGTTCAATTAGTAGAAGTAGGTTTTCATTTCCTGAGTCTTGATTGTCGATGATATTGATGTAACCTTAATTTTAACTGTGCATATGTTTTGAAATGTAAATATAAAACAGCACATCCGAAAATGTCATCAAGCGTGAGAGAAATGTGCTAGACTGTGTATCCCTCCAACGCAAAACACAAAAAGCAAGGAAATAAGCAGCTAAGTCATTCGATATCCTGTGCTTCACTCAGGTCTGCATCTCAGCCTTATCTTCCTCCCTTCCATCATGCACAGCTCATCTATGTTTACCCCCCTATGCAACAGTGGTTTTTTTATCACCCACGACTATTATTACCAACATACTTAACAGAAATTATAGAGCTGAAGTTTGTAAATTAAAACTGCCACATAGTTCAACTATACTCTGCGTATTTCTGCTTATGAGTTGTCCTGGCTAGTGCAGCTAGACAGTGAGATCATGTAACAGGGCTTTTAAAAGTGCTTCTCTGGATTTTTCTGCACTTTCGAGGACTGAAGAGGTATCCTCAGCATTGAGTGTGCTGCCCTCTGCTGCTGTGTCTCCTTCCCGTTGTAGCCTCTGTTCACAGTTAACATCCCTTACCCGGGCCAGGAACCTCATTGCAAGACCAGGGCTGGTGGAGGTGAGGTCAAGCCAAGACCAGTGGGTGAGGATCAGCGAAGGTGTACGTGTGCCTACAGTACGGTGCGGGAGAGGGCCAAGGGCCAGAGTTTAAATACAGCTGCCGAGCTGAGGGGCAGAGGCAGGTTTCTCGCAGCTCCTTTCCCAGCAGCCGATCCAAGGTTATCCAGTGGCACCATTATTGGAGCTAGCCTTGAGCACAGGCAGCTAAAGCCTGTGGGTGCGGGGAAAGACTGTGGGGTGCCTCTGTACCTCGCTCAGGGCTCTGAAATAACCTATCTCTAGAAAGAGAGTGGATCTATGTAAATAGAGTTTAATGGCTCTCTCTGAGTTCCCTGCTGATAACTGGCGTGAGAATGGGATCAGGTCACGTGGAATTAGCACAAGTGGGAAATTCTCCTAAAGAGCATTTGACTCTGTCGGCCACCTTTGAAACTCATACAGTGAGACTTCTTATCATCAGCGGAGGAAGTCTGGATCTGAAGACTGCAGATCTGATGGCAATTCTAATCTTAGCGACTACTATGGTCAGGGGAGAGGGAGGATCTGATGTCTTATGTGGGATACTGGAAACCGGGGGCGAAGGAAGAACTGAGCTGGAGAAAGGTTGACTTCTGAGAATGCCTTAAGATTCTCAAGTCTTGTAATAGACTTACCGTAACTATCAAACTTCTGCTTGGATTTCAGAAGAAAACCTCCCATCCAGTATTGGACACTTTTGCTTCTCCCTGAAATAGTAAATTTTCTCTTCTTGTCTTAAGCTTCACGAACTGCAGTAAACAGCCTAAATATTTCACCTTTCTTTTGTCATCTGTTTTCTGTAGGAGTTGGGAAGCTGTGTTGTTTAACATATAGTGAATAATTGAGAGACCTTGCTTCCTTCCCTCATGGATGTGAAAGCCAACAGTAGCTAATTGATGAGGAGACCTGCATGTGTTGATTTTTGTTAAACAATGCAAGAAAGAAAGGAGAGAGTAGTGCTTTTCTCCTTTGTTTCCACTGGAAAAAGAATAGCAAATATACTGTGATATAACATTATTAGTATTGCTCATGGAAGAGGATATATTTCAACAAAGTAATTCCAGAAGATCAAAGAAGATTGGCTAATTGAAAGTCAAGCAGTTTAAAAATGTGCCCTCAGGACTCTTTTTGTCCCTCAGGTTCATCAGGTGGGATGGTTACTTTTGGTTCTTCTCAATGTTATTAAGGTGGTCCATTTTATTTCCTAAAACTAAGTTAAAGGTGATGAACTTCCCTTTTTAAAAAAGATAACTTTTTTATCAAGAAAACAGATAAAATATTAGAAAAGGACAGGTCTAGAATTGTTATTTGGGTATCTTGCAGTCTGTGAGGAGGCCCCCTGCAGTGTTATATTCAGAGACGTTTATTCACTGCCTTTTTATTCTTTTCTCAAAGAACTAAATTTCAGTTGTCAAAACTTTCTCCTTTCGGATATAGCAATGGAAACCTTTAGCTTGAATTAAAATACATGTCTCCAGGGATTATAAACTCAAATCAGACTACTTTCTACCCAACAGATTCTGCAGGATCGCTGCACACATGTGAGCAAGGGGAAAGAAGAAGCCTCAGTTCTCCAGGCAGAAAGTTACAGCTCCTTGTGTTGAAATTCCCTTGCATTAATCCTTCTTTTTCAACCTACATCAGCTTGCACGTCTTTGGCAACTGGTGCTCGTTTCCATCTTTCTTATACGCAGAGTTACTCATAACTGTCTTGGTTTTGTGCTAAGCACTTTAGCTACAACTTTCCTTCCTTTGCTTTGGCTGGTGTGCTTTAGAATTCTTGAAGTGTTTTGCCATTTGAGAAGAGGAGGTCTCAGTGAAAACATAGACAAGTCATCCCAAGTTGATGCTGCATGACTATTTTGTTGGCTGTGAATACTCTGACAAGCTGTAACACTACTGATGTGTGTATATCTCTCTGTATGATATAGATATATGTATATAGTCCTGGTTATGGCCTGCACATGCACACACATACGATCTTCTTTGTGGGGGCCTTCTTAATTCATGAAATGAAACTTTTCTCCCACACAAGAGGTTTCTGGAACCATAGCCATTCCTAAAGATCATTAAACATTAAGGAATGCAGAGGCCAATGTCCTCATATGCATTTATTATCGTTTTAGTTTCAACAATGTTGTGCATACATTGCGTTCACCTCAGGAAAAGGACTTCTGTAGCATTGGCTGGTGTTAATATCAGACAGAAGGTGGGCTTCACAGGTGATGTGTTCCTGTTCCTCAAAAAGCTAATGTTCTGGAAGAAGCTTTGCTCAGCCTTCCAGCTGCAGTGCCACAGCTGTCCTCCAATACTTCCAAGGACTGGAATACTGTGAGGAACACATGTTAAAATACTTATGGGAATGACATACATGTCACTTGCTGAAAGCAATTAATCAGTTCTTTTTACATATGCTGGAAAGGAGCAGGGTAAACCAGCAATTCAGCCCGTCATGGACAACATAACTATGATGTACTATTTTAACAAACCAGAGAACTCACCCAATGGAAGTATTCCCCTGCATCACGCTGTGCAGTATTTTTTTTATCCAGCATGCACATTGAAAAGGAACAGAAACAAAACAAAAAACACAAACCCTCAAGGTCAGTCAGTCCAAATAATGACAGGCAATACAAATGCATTTTTATACGTAAACAGAAAAGGAGTGGGTAAGCTCTTTCTCATTATGCCAAATAGCAGTCTGGCTATGATTTAATGCATTTGAAATTAAGTCTGTCTCTTCAGCTGTACATTTTTACTAGGTCTGCAGAACAGACTGGCAGACAGTGTGAGCAGATGCTTCTGGTTGGATCAGGCATAGGAGATGAAGGATAAGTTTCTTTGTGCTGGCTTTTCAGTCTGATATCATCCTTTGAATCTTTGTGCAGGACAACAGCAGCAGTGAGCTTTAGGTGTCTTCCAGATGAGGTGTTGGACCAAATGAGTCTACTGGTGTATCATCACAGGTAGTCTGTAAAGGCAGCTTCTGTTTAAAGACCTCTGCTTACTGCATAGGTAAGGAACATTAATGACTCCATGTGACTTTAATCTCTTTCTCCTTCTTTCCATCTCCTCATGGTCCCTTAAAAACTGTTTAGAGAATTCTTTTCATTTTTTCACGCAGTCAGTACAACACCTGGTCCTTTTTGGATTTACAGTATGTGAAATCAATACCTTGTTTCATAAGTAATCCAAAGAAAAGGAGATTGTAGTTTGGGGTTTTTTTTCTTCAGTAATAGAAGTAGTAGTAACCTGCTTTTGCCTCCTGCTGCCTTATGTGTGTGGGTGTTCCTGGACAGTTCTAATGGTAAGATGTTCATCAATAGTCAAACTCATAAAGTCCCAGATCCCTATTCCTATCCCACAAGCAGGCCCTGACTCTAATGATCTTTTCTTGAAGAGTATGGAAAACATATTTTGCAGCCAGCCATTATGAACCGGCATCTTACTACAATATATACCAATAAACAAGCACCTCCAGTATGACATGAGATACAGTGTAACCAAAACCACGTTTGAAATTATGGCTGAGTGTCGTTGACTGAAAATATTGGAGGTATGATTTAGTACTGTTGATGTGTATAGCTCAATAGCTTAAATTTTTGCTTTAAAACAAAATAATCTACAATCTCTGAAAAGTGATTATGCTTACTTAAAAATCAAAATAAATTGCATTTGGTGGAAAGGAGCAAGGAGTTAAAGAAAAAGCAAAAGAAGTGTTTAAAAATGCCCTTCTTGAAATTATCTATATGCATGATTTTTCTTTGTTCCTCTTTTTTGTTGTTTTTTTGTTTGTTTCTTTTTCCTTTTTTTTTTTTTTCTTTCTACTTAGAAGCTTTGTTATCTGGATCTTTAGTTCTTCCTGCTTCTTTCATATCTTAGCTGCTCTTTCAGCAAGAGTTTATGGCCTGAAAGCCAATTGCCTTTTTCTTCTTTAATTATGGAAGTTGAAGGCCACTTTGTCTGCCCTGAGTGCTTAATTGAAGGAGGACCATGCATGCTTTTTTGTTCCTGCCCAGCTTGCCAAGAGTATGGTGCACAGCATAGAAGGGACAACAGCTTCTTTGGTGATTTCTTTTTAACTGGCATCCTGAAGCAAGGGGGGAGCCAATAAGGAGATTATAGTACTCTGTCCCTTATTTAGGAAGGATTGTGATGGCCTAGTCTAGATTAAGTGTATGTGGAATGTTCTTCAGTTTTCCTTTTACATTGGCAAAAGATATGGAAAGTACTTCCCCCCCCCCATCCCCCCGAGGAGGGCATTTAACATCATCTGCATCTCTCTCTCTTTTCCTTACAAAAAGGGGAAAGGATTTTTATTCACAAAGAAATCCCCTACTTGCTACCCTTTCATTACTAAGTAATATTTTTCTCATGAATTTATTTTGAAAGAAATGTATGTATGGTCACTGCAAGCTGGTTGCTTGGCCTTTTATATGCCATCCCTATGAATCAGCCACAATGTGACTTTGAACAATAATTATCTCTACTTGAATTCTAGACTTTATTTGCCCTTGTTTAATGTATTTGCCCAATTTGACATCTGAGTCATTGTTTTATAAAAGGTATGTCTTTAAATAAAATTATTAAATACAGTGATAAGATTTCCAAGAAGAGAAACATATTTGAATTGCTCTTATAGTATTTACGCTAAAATGACAATCAGACACTCCGGTTCTACCCTGAGATACTTGCTAAAATGGTAGCGGGATTGAGCTTGGTTCTGACTTTTCAGAACATGCAGATCTTATGAATGAGTCATGAAGGGTGAACTGTCATATATCAAAGCTTAATTGTTTCATAAGTTTATCCTTCAAACATTCTCCTCTGATCTTCTCATACCAAAAGTCGGATATTTCCTGTTGTGATGCATTTTATTTTCCCAAGAACAAATCCAATGATGCCAAAGGAAGCTGTAGTTGCACTTTAGTGGCAGAATACAAAAAGGAATGTGATAATTAAGTTATGTTATGAATATTGGTTATAAATTATGTTGTCTCATGTAAGCACTTGGGGCTTCTGTTGTCTTTTTCTTTCTACTGCATCATTTTTTAACAATATTGGAAGCTTGGCCGTGTGCAGAGATTTTCTTATCTAAGGATACCAGCTGTCTACTGGAGGTTGAAACTAGTTGTTCCTTTCTCAATCAATGTCTGTCGCAGGGAGACAAAAATGTGTGTATGACTTACATGATTTGTTTTCACAGTGACGAATGTAGTTTAGTTAGGAAATTGATTATAAAAATAGAAACCAGGCTTTGAAAAGCAATTTGAAGATACAGTGTAGATCTGTTATGATCATTTTAAGGCTAATGAGTACATTTCACTTATGTAGTTAATCTTTTCAGTGTCTAGCAACAATGTTAATGTGGGAAGCCAATGTTGAGAGTAGGATGCATGTTTTCCTGATATGCACCCAAATTATATGCTAACTATTTAATGCATTATTTCCATGGAATGAGTACATAGAACGCAAATGTAATATAAAGCTGAGACATTAATCTTCTTCAGAATATACAAGTATCAGCATAGAAGTGCAGTAGTCTCATTTAGGCTTTCTTCAAATAATGGTGAGAGAAGATTTTAAATCATTACTGGTTCGGCGTGAGCCACGGTTTGAGAGTCAGGTTCTATCAGATTCAGACTACCCTTGAACCATGTTTCAAATCCCAGTCTTGAAATGTCACAAAGTTTAGGCCAAAAGAAACCTTCCTTGTATCAAGGGAATGCTGTCTTAGTATGACCTAGACAGGGACTGGACTCTGTGTCATGCTATTCCTTCACTCCTTCCAGCGGTCAGCGTTGCTCCCTGTTACTCTGTATTAATGCTGACCAAAATAAGGGGGCATCCTCTGTGTAGCTATGGAAGAACCCTCTGCCTCCTGGTATCAGCAAACTACTTAGCGTTTATTTTACAAACTCTATGAACATGGCCTAGGCAGGCCAGTTATTTCAAATTCCCTCAAGGCTTTGATTATGTTTTCAGTACCCTGTTGCCTTCTTTGATAGTCCTTCCACCAAATGATGAAACAGAGTAGGTGTAATTTAAAAAAAAAAAAGTATATGAGAAAAGTAATATTATCTTGGCCTTAAATTATGTTAACTTGCCTTTTAGCATGCTGGAATTGTAAACTTTCAAGTTCTATTGGTTCAGTATGGTCTTTATACAAGCTTATCTGTGGTTGTTTTGCTCTCCTGACAAATGTAAGAGGGAGGCAAGACAGACAGTGACAGCAGCCCTAAGGAGGTGGCAGGTAAATTTTAGCATGATGCTTGCTTTCTGTGATTTGGTTTAATCAAAATTGGTATGGAAACACCTATGTTTCTGCTTTGAGCTTTATTAGCCCATGCAAAACTCTGCCATTTCACTCTTTACTTCACCTGACGTTTAATAAATGTGGCAGCAACTCAACGAAGATGGCATAATAAATGAGTCTTTCCATATCTTTAGCAGAAGAAACTGTAGATTATTAAAAGATCCAATTTTCTTTAGAAAAAACAGACTATGCCTTCTTGACTCTAAATCCTAAGTATGTGTGAATAAATTGAAAGAAATACCACTTTACTTTAGCTGAGAAGACCAACAGAATGTCTATAGATTTTTTTTTTTTTTTTTTTTTTTAATGTTAAGTCTTTCATTTTAAGAAGACTCCAAGACTTTGGTCTCTGTACTTCTCAGGTAATGCAGTCTCAACTTTCAAGGCACTGTTTTGAGATACTTGGATACACACTGTGCAACCTGGACATGTAAGACCTGAGATACCTTGTGGGTTTTTTGGGTTTTTTTGTTTGTTTGCAATTCTAGCAGTCCTGTTTTGCCAGACTGAGTATAAGACTGCTTTCGGTGATGGGAGACAGGGGTGGCTGAAGGTAGAATCAGAGCTGATTGTTCATGTTTTCTTAGACACCAGTTCTTGCAATTCTTCTACATAATGATGCCTCCAAAACATTTTGGAGAATTTAGCTAATTTTACTATGTTTAGCTTTGCATGCTAGTGGAGATCTGGTTATGTATAAAAGAACTTAAACAGAGTTGTCATACTAACATTTAAATCTTTTCTTTCCAGCACAGCACCACTGTGGGTGTGTTACATAAATTACCACAGTGGAGTGTATTTCAGATCCTTCAGCTCAGAGGCCATCTGTCATTGAAAGTGGCACATTCACCTGCTCATCACTTCTGCATCAGTGTGTGCGCTAGACAGGGTACATCCAGATGAAGTTAACAACAGGAGATGCTCTTCATACAGCTGAGTTTAGAAAGACTTAGTAATCAAGTCACTCTTTCAGATGGGAGCAAACACCACAAATAGATCGCTCTTTCTATCCAAGAGAACACCAAGTGCTTTCCGCTTTGCTTCAGAAAAGAGCAAACTAGTTCCCTGAGGGATATTTTTCTACTCAGTAGAATCCAGCATCGCCTCTGTGGGCACTTCTCTACTGTGCCTGACCCACAGGTAATCACAGAACTCTAATAAGAAAATTGTCCTCAAGTTCTTGGATACATCTAGACAGGATTCAGCATTTTTATAATTATCAATACTTTTTTATGTCTCCCCATTTCCCTTCCACCTTTGTATTTCCTTGAACTCTGAGGAAGTGGAAGTCAGCCAGGGCATGCTGTTGACCACTTCTCCTAATACTACTTGTCTGGAGTGGGTTTTTTTTGGCTTGAGAATGTGTTCACATTTCTGTATTTGTCTGACTTTTCCTTGTTCCATGTTTAATGCAAACTGTGTAACTTGCTGAAGGAGGAACTTGACAGTGTGGATGTATGCTGACAATTTGCTTAAAGAATTCCAACTATGGGTCAGAGATTTTTCTTTTTAATCAGTGACAATGTACATAACCTTTCTGTCTACTTTAAATGTTCTTGTCTGTAAAATTTTTACTTGCCTGCCCCACAGGCATGTTGAAGCTTAATTAGTGTAGGTAATAAATGCTAAGTATTATTTTAAAAGATCTATTGCATTCTAAAGTGATCAAGTTTGGATCTTAATTCACAGCTTTATGCGGTAAGGTTCAGTATTGATTACCTTAGATTTTCACAAAGCCTCCCCTGAATTTAATAAGGGATTTAACAAAATAACTCTTGAAAACACTTATAGTTTGTCTTAATAAAATGTTAACTTGTACTTGCATAGAACTAGTAAAGCTTTGCACATAATCGGAGTTTTCTTGAATGACATAGTCTTTGAAATGCAAATGTTGTACAGGTCTTCCCCTTCTGAAGAATATATGCTTGTTATTGTATTAAGATATGTAAAATGTTTTTCTTCAGATATTTTCTTAAATTATTTTCTTCAGCCTCCAGTATAAAGGAAGAACATAATTTAAAATCGCATTTATTTGGCATTCTTTCAACATTTCATAAGTAAAAACAAATTACACAGTAAAAATGCATTCCATTTCTGTAGGGTGGAAGGACAAAGAGTAAAATGTTGGGGGTTTGGGGTGCCTGGCTTTGTGCCTCATCATGTTTAATCAGATTGGTATCAATCATGAAAGACTGTAGGTCCAAGATCCTTTTCTCAGCATTCCTTGGAAGATGAGCGCTGCAGTTCTTTGTTTCAGACCCACTCCAAAGAGATCACATTTTTTTAAAATCAGAGGTATTACTTGCAAATTCCATCAATAGAATTAAAAGATACAGCATAGAAACAAGGAACAATGTGTTCTGAAAAGTTTAGAGGACTCAAGGAGGAGATTTCTTGACACCGGAAACTACAAGTACTTTATCTGTCTGTTGTAAAGTTAGCCATGTCTCTGTATGTGTATGTGTTGAATGCGATTTTTTTTTTTTTTTCTCTAAATACTGTTCTTCTTGTACTTCTTCATGAGGCCACTTCTTCCTATTATGGTATGTGATTAAAATTAACCTTACTTTAGTCAGGGATTCTGAGCAAGTTCCTCCCATGGTTTCTTTCGATCTAAAGGTTGCCTAAAGCTCCAAGATGAAGATGTGGTTGAAAGTGTCATTCTTTTGCTGCAATGTAAGCTTCTTTGATAGAGTTAAAAATCATCTCTATAGGACACAGAACATTCTTGGGGATCATGTCAAGACTCTGGGATTCTCCCAGGAGCTAAGAGTCATCATAAATCTCATTTTAATCTCTGCTTTCATCAGTAGGAACATTTTTGACCTTGCCTGTGTAAATACACAGCAATATGTAGAAAGAAATAAAATAAAAAAAAAAACAAACCAAACCAAAACAACAGATCCCTTCATCTTAATCCCTCAAACATTCTTCTCAGCCATGGAAAAGGGCAGAGGAACAAATAACATGATAGGTGTGAATCATATTGCTGGATGCCCTTTGAGAAAATGCTCAGGTGTTATTAAGGCAGGGGTTTAATGTGTGTATACTTGCTGATGTGCCAAAATTGGTTGTTGTTGTTTTTAAAGCATGCATTGTAGTAGCTACAGATAATTACATTCACAGCTGTGGTACATGCATGTACAGAAGTAGTCATGCATAAGCACACTCTCATGTAACGTGCAAATAGATACAGCTTAAAAAGGATTTATCTCTTGGTGACTTGTTGATTTCCAATGATGAGAGGGCACCTTTGTACCCTGGTGCAGTTGTTAGGTACTCCAGTAACAGAATACAGGTTAGTTGTCTTTTAGCAAAAATTTGCAATGTCTGTAAACAGTCTTTTTACAGTGAATGGGTAAAACATGTTTGAGGATTTTCTGTGTAGCACAGTTATGTCTTTCCATCTATTTGAAGGGAAAAATCTGTGTGCAAATTTTCTACTGAACTGGCATAGGCAATTAGTTATGTCCTTGATTCAGAGCTGGCACTCTTCTAGATACATCTGATGCTTTCATTCATTAAGGAAGATTTCCAGCAAACAGTTTTATATCTGCATATTTTAGCAAGTTGAGATGTCACCGAAAACAAAGTAGCAAAGAACTTCTGTGTTCTCTAACAGTGGCCCAAATAAAGTGAGTGTTTAACTGTCCTTTAGGAGCTTAGAACTAGCTCCCAATGACTGGTCTGACACTTCAGGCTGCATCTCCGGTACTTTGGCAATTTCTTTTCTTGTTAGGAAGCAAGTGACTTCTTAGATTCCATTCACTGTACAAGAGAAACATCCTTGTGATCGTAAAGACAGTTTAAAAGGCCACCTTTTCTCCCCCCCCCCCCCCCCCCCCCCAAATATATATGTCAAGATCTCAGTGGAGAGCTTTGGTTTTTCTATCTCTGAAAATGACTGATACCTTAGACAGGGAATTCCTGATGCTACGTCAGTCACTGGCTTTGACGCTGGCTGGTAGAAAATAGACTACTGACTTCTAGAGCTGGTGGGTCAATAAGGCAGGAGTTCATTTGGACATGAGGAAATGAAATGAAGATGTGTCAGGGGAAGTTCAGATTGGACATTAGGAAAAGGTCTTCACTGAGAGGGTGGTTGGTCACTGGAACAGGCTCCCCAGGGAACAGGTCACAGCATCAAGCCTGTCAGAGTTCAAGGAGTGTCTGAATGACACTGTTAGTCATATGGTTTAGTTTTAGGTAGTCCTGCGAGGAGCAGGGAGTTGGACTCGATGATCCTTATGGGTCCCTTCCAACTAGAGATACTCTATGATTCTATGTTTTAAGACTGCAGAGTTTTTGGCTGGTTGAACTAGGACTGTAAATTTTAACACACTTTGTAGTTTGTGACTCGTAGTAGGTTGCAGATTTTCAGCCTTTGAATAAATGTACTTGAGAGGAGGATCTTGGGAAATCTGAGAAAGTAGCAATTTTTTTCCCCCAGAAGGAAAAATTAAGAGAACACTAGGGAGTGAAACAAAAGCTGTTTCTTTTCTCTTTTAAAGGAGAATATGGTCCCTCACTATGTGTCCAGGAATGACACTGGAAGAGTGTTTTTCATTTCTTTTGTGGGATAATTTGCAGGGTTATATGGGGAAACCAATTATTCTGTTTCTTTGGCTACCTAGTCTGTTTCCTAGTCTGGAGGATGAGGAGAAGGATCTCATTGCTGAAGAACAGTTGAGGAAGGAGAATTCTTTTTCAATTTTTTTTTTTTAACTACGTATTTTAATGAATAACCATAAGTTCTAAAAGTATTAGCCTCCTCTGCCTAAGGTAACACAAACAGTGTCTGCATGAGGTCTGCCTGTGGAGTGTGGAGGGGGAAGGACTGTCACACTCTGAGCTTGACCTATTTTTCTTATCTGATGAAGAGAATGAATGAATGTCCTGGATGCCTGTCAGCTGCATGACTGAAGAAACATTTATACTAAAAGAGATTTAACTAAAAGTATACAGCAACAAATATTTACAAATATTTACTTCCTTTAGTTAGCACATTCCTGCTGTAGTTAAGAGTTTTCTCCAAGGAGAATATACAGAGCCGTGTGTAAAGGAGCATGAAATTCTTTTTTTAACTTAGACTGTTGGTCAACTCTTCATTTCAAATGCCCTGTTTAGTCCCTAATGGTTAAAAAAATACTTTGTGTTTTCCTTCTATAAAAATAATTTCCTGAGGGTTCCCTGGCTTAGAGAAAGACGGTGGATAAATTCAGCAGTCTTATACAATCCCCAGAAAGTCAGTTGCCTTGTGAATCTTGCAGGAACCGTTTGAACATCTTATATACGTAAAGTTTGGCAAGAAAGTCCTGTAAGAACATGATTTAGTGTTCCTAGGTAGGATGAAACTGGCTTCAATGATTTTTGTATTGTAAAAGACAGATTTCTCATCCTTACTCTTCTAGGACAAAACCTTTTCATATTTTTTTATTGATGAGTTATTTTTAAACAGCAACAATATTTTCCCCTTGTTGCATAGAAATTTTCCTAGAGTGATTCAGGTTTGTGTTGAGGTAGGTGTGCAGGTTTTTAAAATAACTATAATGTTTAAAAAAGGGAGTGTGAAAAGCCATAGTCCTAAAGGAAAGTCAGGGGTTTAATCACTAATGTTTAGCATGTTTGTTTGTTTGTTTTTTTTACCAGTGCATGAAAAATCTGCACAAAGACAATATTTATCATCATAAATCAGATGATGTTGATTACTTGAATACAGAGCTTAACTGGCTCATTAACTGACCCTTGAGATGGTTGTGGTGGAAAATAGTTACGAAGAGTAGGTCCGGATTCTGTCAGGTTTGCTATGAGTGACAGTTTGGTGGCTGCTTACGGAGGGGTAACAGGACCTTTGGGAGCTCAGCTAGCCCACCCTCTTGTCCCAGGGCAGCATTAGCTGTATCTGCATCTTCCCCAAAACTGCTCCATCTGTCTGTATCTATTTTGGCCAGGACCACTTCTGGAGTATGTCAGTAATCAACGTAATCTTAATAACTGTCTGCTTTTTATTCTAAATCTCTATTGGTAATCGATTTACATTTAGTCCTTCCCTTACACCATGCGGCAAACTCGCTTCTTCCAATAAACTTTATTGACAGTAAGTATTAACATACTTTATGCTCACACTTAGTGCCTGTTTAGTGGATGTGAATGTCTAACGGTTGATTTTAATATCCTAACAGCAAGTCATTTGTATAATGTCATAAATAGATGACAATAAAATAGGGAGTTTGATAGTTTTCTGTAGATAATCTGTTTAGAAATAAATAATTCATTGTCATAAATACATCCAAAAGAAAGTTGCCTGATTTTTCTCTTTTTTATAAATTATCTGTTTAACTGTACTGTATTCTGTAGGTTTTTAAAATATTTGTCCCAGTGAATTTTGCATTAACTTTGCCAATTTTGTGTGAAAATAAGGAATCTCATTATTTTTGTAGTCACCTGGAAAATTTCCAGCTCTGTGGGTTTTTGTAATATATTTATCACTACATGATATGAATTCAGGATTTTTAATAAGTTAGACCATCTCTAACTTACAAGAATAGAAACTCTCATGAAACTGGAGCAACTGGCTAGGGTTAACCACGCACCCACTTTCTATTAAGCTGGTTGAAAGAGGGATAGGGAAATACTGTGCTTGCATTCTGCAATCTAAAAAGTACATTTTTAAAAGCATGATAACTGAATAAAAAAGTGTTTACTTAGCTGAGTTCTGTTTTGTTGAGGAGACGATGGTCCCATTTGTTTAGCAAGGGGTTAAAGAGAAACTAATCCTTTAGGCTTGCTTTGAAAGGTGGTTATCTTTCCAGCAAGAGAGCGCATTGTTTGCTTTGCCAGAAACAGTGTAATTGTTCCTTAAATCATTATGTTCTCTAAAATAATAAACTTATTAGAAAGAGGAAAAATATCATTGACATAAGCATTGTCTTTAAAAGATTCAAAAAATTAATAAAAGCGCTTTCATTTATATCTAATGAGCATAGGCATTTTGCATGATGTAAGCTGTATTAAAGCTTTTTGTGAAGAGATTATTTTTTTGTGTGACAAGTGCTCTAATAGAAGTATCATAGGTTATGAGAAACGGAACAGTAGTATGGTTGGCTCGAGTTAATTACATTTATTCAGATGAAATACCGTTCTATGTACTCTTCAGGACAAGCAGAGAAAATACTGAAACCTTTTTTAGCCAGCATTTATCTATTTCAATTATTTTTGACAGTGTGTGTTGCAAGTGTGCTTTAGCTACAGTGGCTTTCTATCGACAGTTGGTAGCACAAGCCTTTTAAAGCACAAAGGGTAGCAGTACTTCAGCCAATCTGTGATAAAAGCGAAAAAATGAAATCACTATGGAAACTGCAGGAAGAATCTAAAAGCTTTCTTTATAAAGTAAACGTCTGATGTTTGTGACTGCGGGGGCAAAAAATTCATAAATCTGTACGATGCTATCATTTCTGATTTGTTATCGCAGCAAATGCCAAGTCTAAGCAGTCTGACCTTAGCCTTATTAAGTGCTTTCTTTTCAGATACAGTTATTATTCGACAATAGAGAGACTGCAGTGCTGCAAGGGGGAAAACTAATATATTTAAAATGTGTGTGTGTGTGTGTCTGTGTGCGCCTGTGTGCGTGTATATATATAACTATCCATCTTTTTTCCCCTGTGAAGCTTATGGAGTTGGGAACGCTGAATGTGGGAACTCAGGGACTACTATTCTGAGCACAATTGAGAAAACTATGTTTCGTCCCATTGCATGCGCCTGTCTTTGATCTCAAATTGAAAATCTCTGAGCCTCTTCCTCCAATCCAAAAGCAAATAAATACTGAGAGAAAGAAACCTCTCTCCTCTCAGCACATAGGGCCTCCACGGCTGAAAAATGAAGGTGACTGTAAGAGCTCTGATGAACCTGTTTGGACAACAGACAGCAACAAATACCTGTCTCGGTGGAGGAGTTTAAGAGCACTGCAGAGATCCTCAGACAGTACAGAATATCTTGGCTCACACAGGCCACTCTCTTTATCTCAAAACAATACCAGCCAAGCTCCTCCGTACCTATAACTGAAGAGCTGCAGGAGCAGGAGGACAGTAACTAACACAGCGTTTAAATTTGAATCTCCTTGTCTTTTTTTTTAAAAAAAAAAAAAAGACATGAATTCTAAGCAAGATGAGGTATCTGGTAAGTATTGTTATTGCATTTGTTTGCTTTAGCTTGAAGATTATTTTTAGTCATAAGTATCTGCTATAAACGAGATTAGGGCTTGAATGAGCGTGGCTTTTTTGTTAAGTTTTTTAATTATGGAAAAATATAATGCCTATTTCTGCGTTTCCAACTTTGATAGCTTTTGCATTTCTTTGTTTTGTTGCTCTGCTGTAATTAGTGTATAAGCTTTGCAAGTTTGATGTTTCAAGACGCTCAAAAGAGCACTGCACTGTTGTTCCTAGGCTTTTTGAATATAAACATGCCCAGTGGTAATACATATTGTTGTATGTTATATATATACACAATAATAGGCTTTAATATTTGTTTTAGTATGGCAGTTTTAAAATATACTGATAATGACCCAAGCCAGGCAAGTACTTTCCAGCTAAGTGTTTCAAGCTCTCGAAACAGTGTGAATGTTTTAACTCTCATTGAACAAGTTTATGTATGAAGATTTAATCTATGACAGATGACAGCATGAAATTATTTGGCTATAAATGTGAGAGGCCAGAAGAATTCTTGTTTATATTCAAGTTTCATGGTACATTGGTGAATGCTACTATAGTGTGTGCTTATGTTATTAACAGTAAAGGTTTCAGATTAACAGTAGCAAAACAGAGACAATACAATTCTTGCAAAAGCAGGTCAGTCAGTAATAAATATAAATCCTAAAAAAGATATAGTTTGACGTATTGGCTTCATTGCCGCTTTTTATACATATAATGAAAACCAATTATCTGTGGAGAAAATTTGACTTTGTGGAATGGAATTAAATTGCTTTTTAAAGGCTTCTTTAAACAGCACTAGCTGGAGGGAAGTCCAATAACATTTTTAGCTCTGAATTGTAATGACTTTGCTACATTAATAAATCATGCTGTATTCTGACTTTTTTCAAAAGATTCCAAGGAAGAAAACTATGCACGGCAGGTTGAAGCTACAGGGGCAGTCCTGACTGGTTTTTCTCCATCTAGCTACTTTACTTATGGCCCTTCGAAACCAGCAATTCCTGTGGATCAGCGCTTAAAGCGGTAGGTCCAAATCCATCTAAGCTGATGAAAATAACTGATAAATATAAATTCCTGCTAACAAGTGAATTTTCAAACTGGAATATCTTTACTGTAGTCTGGTCACTTAAACCACTGTGATTTAGGAACCATGGTGAAAAATTCTATTCATGTTCATCACATTTGGGGGGGGTGTTGTTTTGGGGGTTTGGGGAGGTTTTGGTGGGTTTTTTCATTGTTTCTTTTTACTTATAAGGAAATATCTTGTTCTGTTTATTCTTTTTATCTCTTGTCTTGATATGGCACTGGGTGCAAGATTGAGTTAAAAAGTAAACTTTTTGAAAAGAGATGGTTTAATTTACTGAACAATGTGTGAATATGCCCTGTTGCTGTAATTCATGCACTACCAGTTAGCTAGGTAAGTGTTTGGGCTCAGTGTTGAATGGAGGGAGGTTTTGTAAAGTATGCATTTGGGATTTAAAATCTGAAACCTTACAAAAAGAAAAGCATTTACTTGAATAGTGGTTTGGTCTGCTGATGTTAGCTCTAAAGTAATCAGGGGAGGGAAAAAAAAAAAAAGATACTGTCGACTTTACTCATTTTTCCCAACAGATCACGTATCAAAAGTGTAATCTGTAAGAGGAACATGAACTGGTGAAATGTACCTCTGATGCTGGTTTCCTATGTTATTATGTAGAATGTTTGTAATTATCTTGCTGAGTCTTAATCCCTGACATTTGCTTTCACAAAGCATCTAGTGGAGAATGCAATACCCTAATTATGTTTCTGTGAAAGAGTTGAGGGGAAAAAAAAGTTGTTGTGCTCTTTAGCACAGCATTTTAAAGAAAAGCTATTTCATTAATTTTATATATATATTTTTTGGGAAGGCTAAGGATACTTTATCAACTAATTCCTGCTTGGTTTATATCAGAGTGTACAAACATAGTTGAGCATATATTAATCATAAGTTCTTTTCTAAACTATGTGCTGTACTTACCTACATCCTAAGCAAAACAGGCACTGACTCCAGTCTAAATGTTTTTATATCTTTGTTTGCTATCTTATGTTTTTAAGTATTTTCTGCAATAAATAAAGTCTAGTTACCACATTTTAAATAAATATATTTTTTATATTTGTTTAAAAAAAAAAATCCGTGCTTTCTCATACAACATTTTACAGTAGCTTTCATATTAAGGAAATGAAGATCAAGAATAACAGTGAGTTAAATTTGAATTGCAGCTCATAAAGATCCCCTCATATTGTGTTCTTTTATACAGGGAGCTAGCCCCACACAGTGTGAAGTTGTAAACCTGATTTTTGATCACGGGGAGAGCTCACTTCTTATAGATAGGTTTGTCTACAAACTGAGGCAAAAGGTTAATTGAGGTTACATGCTCGAATACATTATGTGTATTTCACCTCTATAACACAGTTCGTTACTGAAACACTGTGCTTTTTTTTTTTATAGCTGGAATGAATAATTTCTAAATACAAAGCTATTTACTAAAGAATCATTAAAATGGAATCTCTGAAGGAAAATGGATATGTGATATCGGTATGTGGCTTTGTTCACCAAAGTGGGGCTGTGTGGGTTAGCTGAAAGAAAAGACTCCAGCAGTCTGTTCTCAAGCAAAATGCTCAGGCGCAGGATTATTGTACAGGACATACCTGGCTTTCTTTATGCTCTCCTTTTGGGAAATCAGCTCAAACTGTTCAAATATCCCATGATACGTGAGACTAGATATCCAGTGTTGTGCCCATAATGCCTGCTTTTATTAAATAAGCTGTACAATTAAAAAAAAAAAAAAGAGAAAAATGC
This sequence comes from Nipponia nippon, assembly GCF_047370975.1. NCBI lineage: Eukaryota > Metazoa > Chordata > Aves > Pelecaniformes > Threskiornithidae > Nipponia > Nipponia nippon. The sequence continues at coordinate 52,261,482 of NW_028262347.1, forward strand.
CTTGCTTTTCATTTGCCTTAAGCAGCCCCCTTTCCCTCCCCGCCCTGTGCTTGTGTGGTTTTTGTTGTTAAAAAACAAAAAAGAAAAAAAAAATAGCACCAATCAGCATAAACAAACATCACCCTTTACATAAATCCCATAATTTGTACTTTATAGCAAGGTGTCTGTTACCAGTGACTTGCGGTAGACTTGACTGGGAAGAGCAGCCATCTTCCCACTCAAAGGCAACCTCCAGAGAGTGCAGGAAGTCTTTGGGCAGAATAAGTTCTCTCCACTCTTGTCTCAAAACCTGAAGAAAATTGTTTTCCTCACAGATGCAGGCTGGGGATTGCTCCAGTAAAAAGCAGGGAGGGTTTCTGGGGAAGAGGTCACGCCTTCGCAGTGCCGATTTCTCCATGTTCCCACGAAGTGCCCAGCTCTGACAGGAACTTGCTGCAGAAAGTTTTCCTTTTCATTCTCCCATAAACTCGTGTGTTTTAATGCTGTGTTGTTTTTGAATGCCATACGCATTTGTGCAGATACCAAGCCAGCAGCTGATGAGGATGTACTGGGATAACTCAGCAATGGAAGACATGTAGGAGGCTCAGTTCAGGGTGAAATATCCCAGGATGTTACACTGAATGAGGCCTAGCCAAAGGCTGAAATCAAATATGACCATGCTCAGGAGCTTGTCACGTGGTCCTTGGATGGGCTTCAGACCACTCTTTTCCCAGCACGGTATCACTGGTCTCCATATTGCAGTGGTATACATGTGCTGGGTAGGATAGACGTTTCCAGGCAGTAACGTGTACTCCACTGCCCTTTGGCGTTAGGGCTTCACGGCAGATTCTCACCTGCAAGGGGCTGGCACAGTTCCTCCACACTCTACACCAGCATTAGAAGATCTACCTGGCATGTATTTCCCCAGCAATTTTTAATTACGTTTTTGGTTTTAGTGGCAACAGTTTGTTACCAGTTTGCTCAAAATACAAAGGAAACCAGTGCCAAATGCTTCAGAATTTGTAATAAATTAATCTTTGTATCTAAGAACACTATTAATTCATAAATATATTTATAACTGAAAGCCTTTTTCCTACCTAATGCTAGGCATTTACAAAAGCTGATGATAAAAAATATAGTCCAATGGATGTCTCTGTCCTTAAGGACTGATATTCCAGTTGACATCAGTGAGATACTCTGGAATTAAACAGCAACTGGGTTTGTGAATGCAGAGTCCTGGTTCTTTAAAATGCATTGGGTAGTCTAGAGGTATTCTGCCACACAGGGTGCGTTACACTGAATAACACTGATTTGCTTTCCTGTTTGTCTGCTCATTTCCTTGCTGCACTGGAAGAATTTTGAAAGGCACCGGACGCCTGGCAGATTTGTAGGACTGTAATAAAATTCTCAAACATGCAGAAAAGATTGCTTTGAAACACTATAAAGTGACTATTGGCAACTTTCAAAATAAATCAGACGCAGGTTTTTTTTAACATGTTATTTTGAAGTTACTGATAAAATGATTATTAGTGCAATGGGTAGGGAGGCTTCTCTGAGTTGATAGGTTCTGCCAGGTTAAAATATTGGTTTTGACATCATGTCTCTAATTTGCGCTTGTGTTAGCAGTCTGAATATTAAAAAAAAAAAACCACAAAAAAAAAACCCCAAAAACCCCCAAAAAACCCACCCCAAACCAAACAACTGCATTTTATAAATCTGATTTTATTGCCATGTGAAAAGTCTTGTAATCTCCAACCCTTACACGTTAAAACCATCTTAAAACAATCCAACCAACCCACCCACCCAAAAGCAAGTATACCCACACACATATGCATCCTACTGCAACCTGCTTGAAATGAAGTTAAGACTGGCTTAAACAGAAGGAAAAAAAAAAAGTGTTTTAAAGCTGAAGTATGCACCTGGGCTGAACTTATACAATATTTATACAGAATGCAGAATCATTAGCTTTTCATATAATAACACATTACTTCCTAAAAGTCAAACACAGAGTGTAAATGTCAGGATATTTTCTCTAACAGCTTCATTGACTGTGTCTTTGTGAATAAATTCTGAAGCTCCATGTCATATAAAATAAAAAAAAAAATGCTTTTTGTGCAATTAAAATCTCCTTATTGAAATATAAAACTGCTGCAAGACTGCAATGAGTACCTGCTTCTTCTTATGCCAGCTAATTAGCTAACTACCTACTTGTTCTAGCACAGTTTTCTGTCGGAGACGCTAACTTCATTTCCACTCAACACTGAAAACTGATTTCTGGTGGAAAAACTGCTGAAGCATTTGCACTAAATTGCTCTCTGTGTTAATAACTAGAGTATTTGAGCAAATACGTGTGTTATCTATTCAAACTGGTTTATTTCCCCATGAATTATGAGAATTCAGAGGAAAGAAGAGCTGGAGTTATTTACCTTACAGAAGTGGAATCCTGTTTTATGCTGAAGTGTGCTATTGCTGTGTTGTCCAACACCAGACTAGATGAGATTTCAAAATTAAAATCAATACCCCTAAATTTGCAAAGAATTACTGCCGAAGTATGTGAAACCTGAAACATTTTTCTTAACAAAACCAGAACAATTTACCAATCTTTTTTTTTTTTTTTTTTTTGCCTTACCTGCCCCTCCCTCTCCAGAGCAAAAGGAGATCCTTGTAAAAAGTAAAGCACTAGTAAATAAAGAGTTAAACTGAAGGCAGGCTCACTGGTTTGTTGAGATCTGTCAGAGTCTGAGTGGCTGGCTACATATCTGTCTCAGGAACAATAGCTACCTGTATTCTGCACGGACTGCTGGGCAGGCACTAGCAATCTGGAGAAGGTCTGCCTCTGTTAGAGGCTTTTTAGTGGGAGTCCCTAATGACAGCCCTACTTCTCATTGGGGGGAGGAAGGCGGGGGGAAGAAATCTTGTCTACTCTGTTGATGAGGGACAGAGCTTTGATCATTTTCATTCAGCCTTGACTTGGCCTGAGGTTTAGGTTCCCAGTCCTGAAGTCAGTAGGCTCTCTTTTCTCACACACGCACGCACACACACACATGCACACACACACTCACACACACCCCTTTGCTGGTCCATGCAGGCAGATTAGTGTCACGGCTGTAACTGAGGCACAGAGCAATAAACATAGCAGAACCAATCTCCATGGTGGCAAGAGGGGGCACTGGAGGTGACAACAATGGAGAAGGATCTTTCTTCTGACAAGTTTTAGGTAAGAGAGAATATTTATACCCTCAGCCAAGTATTTTATAGCCTTCTAAATAAGTTAGAAATTGTTAGGTTGCAAACGTGACTTGTTATAGAAATATTTTAGTTTACTGCTGCATCCAGGCTGTTACTAGCTTTTAAACGTGTAATTGCCGTGCTTTGTGTTACGAGAATGTTTGCAGAAAGCAGGCAGGGTTTTCCATGGAAGTGGTGGCTACTATAGTTACGTTCTTAAAAATATGACATTTCTAACACTTGCATTTTTAAAATTAACCCTGAAGCTTCATTTTGGCTATGTTAAAATTATGCTTAGCTATAATAAATATCCATATCCGATAAAGCGTTCTGTAGCTGATAGCACATGCAATATTAAAACAGTGCTCCCTCAACCCTAATTCGTAATTATTTTTACACCCTTAACTGCACTGGGGTCAGAGAGTTTTAAAAATTAATGAGGTTCCCTGCTGAGTTCAAATAGTATAATCTACATGAGTTGTTGCTGCAGAGGGCTGAAATTATTTCTGCATGTTTTTAATGTAGGTGTAGAATTTCTGTTTCAATACATTGCTTTTGAACACTTTCCTCTAAATGTCAATTTATGCAACCTGCAGTAAGAAAGGAATGATGATCCATATTTAATAATGACAAATTGACTACGAGAAATATAGAGCATACAGTGACAATACAATGCAAATATTTACTGGATTTGTTTTTTGATTTCATATGTTAGATCTGTGTTAGATTCCTGCAGCTGTGATCAGCTTCACCTATTTACAAATAACTACCGCTCTAGGGAGAGAAAGAACAGCAATACCTAATGCTTTGTGTGAGAATGGAGTAATAGGTGTTTGGAATGTTAAAAAGAATTGTTGGAGTACTTGAAAATATATATAAAAGAGAATAGCAACAGCGCAAAAAGAGGCAGTAAAAAAGAAATAATGTCCTGTCCCTTTTCGTGGAAACGCTAGACAGATAGTATTATCAGCGCTCCTGGAAAGTCGAATTTGCTGAATATCCTCAAATGGAAGGACTGGAAAGGAAAGGGGGAGGGAGCTGTTTACTATGAAATTTCCATATTGAAATAATGACAAAGTTTCATACTTCAAGATTTAAAGCATTGTTTATTATTTATTATAATCTGCAGTGCATTATGTTTAAATGGTAAGCATTTTAAAGCTGAATATAGTGTAATCAGCGCTAAAGACGCGTTATACTCAGTCTTCCATTTGCGAGACCCACTCTGAGCTTCCTGTGATATATTGTTATGTAAATACGGTGCAGCAGGGGAAAGCAGCACTATGGAGATTCAATTTACTTTGAAAGTTGTTCATTATGGAAGGGATGAATGTTATTTATTTGGTGTGAATCAAAGGCTAGAAATGACTTTTTCGCTGTGAAGTCTATTGTGATGGGTGCAGCGTGATCTAATCTTTTTAATTTTGGCTTTCACACCAGTGGAGATGAAAAGAGATCTGAGCTCATTTATTGGTTGCTAAGTCTTACTGGAGGCCTAAGTACCATTCTTGGTTGCTATGGCCAATCTGACCTCAATCTATGCAGTTTTAGGGACTTAAGCAATCCCTTTTTTATTTAGGAGCATGTACCTTGATTTATGTCCAAAATTGTGCCTGAATGTCTTTGTCTACGAGTGATAAATGGTGGTGTACAATTCATCAGTTCTTACAAGTAAACACTGCTGTCCCACTAAAAATATGTTTTGTTCTGAGTTAATGGTATGGAACAAGCCAGTCTCCACAAACAGCTATCTTTTATTGTAGAGAGCCACTGAAACTTGGAGCAAAGTGAAGGAAATTGGCATTCATCTTCTCTTCCATTAGCATTTCATTTGTGCTCTCTGGTGATGAGACTGTATGTCAATTGACAATGAAAGACTAGCGTTGTGTTTCCACGCTTGAATATATAATTGATCAATTATGAATTTATTTATTTTGTACAGATATGAAAAAGTCAGGAATATGATTTCTTGTGCTGTTTGTCTGCCACTTCATTATTACTAACTGTAAAAGTATTTGCAGTCAAATAAACTGTGGCTTGGCTGTAGGAAATTCCCAGTTTCTTAGGCAAGTTCCTTGTATTCAAGTAATATCAGATATTTGTTACTACCAGACGTGTGCTACTTGTGTGTTCTTAATGGTGCTTAGTCTTTCACATATATTAGAATTTCTTTCAGTAGGAGCTGTTCTAAGAGGTAATTGAGAATATAAAGTGGTTTTTATAATATGAGCAGTAATAATTTTGTTGTATTAAAATTGCTGGTAGTCATTCAGGTTGTACATACACCAGGCAAATACCGAATATATAATAGCAGAAGCAAAATCTTTTGCTGGTTTGTTTGGTGGGTTTTTTTTGGTTTTGTTTTTGTCTTTTTTTAAGATAGCATAATAATAAATAAATAAAACTATATGGACCTGGATGTTAATATGGCTTCTACTAAATTGGCTACCATAGATTTACTAGTCCATAGAGGGAGAAGTCAGATCAATTGTTGATCTTAGTACTTGACAGTATTATAAATGTATTGCTTAAAAAAACCTCCAAACTTGCTTTTTAAAAACATAAGGAATAGCTTGCTGTAATAGAGTTCAGTATAGCTAAGCACGTGTGGAACAAAAATAATTCTTCAATTGTATGTATTTTTAAGCTAGTGTACTTGAAGTAAAAGGACTGTTTCCTGAAGCCTGTTTTTTCACAGCTTATTTTCAATAATAGGCTACAGTGAGCCTTAGTATTTTAATTGAGCCCATTGAGCCAATTTTTAGTCTTCCTGAGGTGAATTTTAAAAATTTGAATCTACAGTGGTGACAGATTTTCCCAGTATACTCTGTAGATGATAATTGCTACAGGAATAAATTCTCAAAGAAATGGAATTTACAAAGGTTTCTGGAACTACTGAGCTGCTTTTCAGCGTCAGATTGATAGCAGAATTTGCAGAGGCAGTTCCTTGGGGTTAGTTCACAATAGTGCTACTGCTTCAGGGCTTTTAAGAGTAACAGTTATTAGTAGCTATTGCTAAAAATGGTCTGAGATGCTAGTTACAGAACTAACCTGAATGTTCTTCTTGTAAAGGTGCTTTGTAATAGTCCAGTGTTCATATACTGGCTGCTTTATACAATAAGAAACTGTTAAACCAGTCCTGCACGCTTGGAAGTAGACTTCTTGATTTTTTTTATTTTTTTTTTTTAATTTAGGCATTAGCAAGGAAAAAGACCTTGGTTTTTAAAATGTTTTTGAAAGAGAAATTTCTTAGAAAAACATTTAAAAATATCAATCAGAAGTAATTTGTTTTGACTATGACAATATTTAACTGTTCCCTATTTGTTTTTACAAATGTAAGGAAAAAATAGCTAGATGTTTAATCTTATGAAAAATTTTAATTTGATAGCATGATGATTAAAGAAGTTGTGTTGAACGGTGTGTATATCTTTGGTCTTTTTCACACATCTGTTTAAGTCAACTGGTTTCTGCATACACAGGTGGAAATTGCTTTTGGAGTAAGGGTTTGTAGGATCAGGACATGCAGTATGTCCTTATTCTTGTTACATTTTTGTCTTCTAAAATACAAGTATAATAATTGAAATGCTTCAGAGCTGCAGAATTCCACTTAAAGAAGAGAATACAGACATTATGTTTTTGCATTTCAGTAGTGCATAATACAAGAGTGTTGATTAACTGGCAAAAATGTCACCACCACCTCACTGGAGTACAAAAGTGAGAGGGAAAAAAAAGCATCGTTATGTTTTTTGGGACTCCCTTCAGCTTATGAAACAAGTTGCCTTTCTTGGTATTACAGTTTTAATTTCTGTAGCAGACTTCTAATTAATGAAACTTAATATAAGTAAGATGCATCAAATTGCAAATTGTTGTGGGAAAATAGGAAATATTTATAAGCTTATTTCAATCAATGCTCATTTGTGAATAAAGTTAATCATTATTCTTTCTTGTCAACAGCTGCCTTATCGGCTAATTTATAGTCCAGGTTTGGAAATAAAGGTATAACAGTGGAGAAACCTGTATTTTTGCTCTTTAAAACACATGGTTTTGCATGTAATCTTGCCAATAACATATACATATTTTGGAAATATTCACTGTGGACTCCTTTAACAATATTAACTAATATTCTCTTTTGGAAGAGAAGTAGAAGAATAGATCGTAATATAATGTATAAATGAATGCATAATAAATCTCTCCCTTGTGTTTTTCGTGACATGTATGCATGTTCTCTCACATGTACCCAGAGTGAGCAAGCTGTGACATATAAAACTAAATCCCATGACTGTTAGAATTTTGGATGAACCCAAAACTCTGTATGAATAAATTTCTGGAAGGTACATAGTTTTGACTAAGGTTTTTTTATACCATAACAGGTTACAGCAGATCATATACAGGCAAAAGAGTGTGGAGCAATTATAAACTAACGATACTTTTTTTTTTTTTTTTTTTTTTTTTTTTTTTGCCTTTGGCAGCTTTGGCACAGATCATGTGTTGGGGACACCAATTGAGGTAGCTCCCAGGTGAGGTCTGGCTTACCCAGCCTGCTCTTGCCCCTGGGAACAAGTGGCAATCGAGGTATCAGTGGTTCACTGGGGAAAAATCCCTTGGCTCTGGTTCCCTTCACCTGGGCCAACTGAGTCACCCACCTGAGCACAGGCTGGGGGCAATCCTCTCTCTCTCTCTCTCTCTCTCTCTCTCTCTCTCTCTCTCTCTCTCTCTCGCGAACACCATGTATTTGTCACTGTCACTGTTTGTCATCAGACATGCATTTGTATTTACCTAATTGGTCTAAGGCTGCTAATGTATTCTTATTCTTAATTTTCTGGAGTATTTTGCCATACATCAGTGTCTGACTGTCCATGAGACTTTATGTTCTTGTGTTGCTCTTGAGATATCTTATTGACTAAAGTCTCATGGAGGGTGGAAGCAGGGTCTGGGTGACTCAGGTGGTTTTTATTTTACCTGCAGATGAGGACTTTTAAGTTTGATGCTGAATGGTAATAGCACAAACCCTTTTAACATCTGACGGTTGACCCAGGTATCACCAGTATGCCATCCCTCTTCTCCACTGGATGTCTTTCCCATCTTTGCTATTGTCTGTATATCGCTCTGCAGGTCAAAGATGTTTGAGAACAGAGTAATTTGGATTAAATAATCCATTACTCAGTAAGTCTTCCTGTACACTTAATGAGATAGGGGTCCTATCAAAAAGAGAAAAAACGTAGTTGTGTAATTAAACACAGCGTCATGAGGTCCAATTCTGAATTCATCATCAGCCTTAATTTTGGTACCTCTCCTATTGTTTGGTTGAAAATTTTGCACCCTCTATCATAATCGTTAAGAATAATTCCTGTGTGTTTATATACATAGAGAGCGTGTGTGGGAAACTTACAGTCTGTGAGAATTACAGCTTTGAATAGCGTCCATTTTGTTGAAATAAAGTGGCAACCAGAATAAACCCCCAAGATTGTCTGAATATTGTTTCCCATATTGTTTTTTTGCTGTAAATCAATAGATTCTGCCAGAGCCCGGCTGAGAGAGAGCAGTTCGCTTTGTCTCTCTCTATCAATTTCATCATATTCAATCATCCCAATGATACTATTGACCAATTATATCAAATATTTTCAGGCCCCAAATACGGGGTGATGTATCATTCTCTCTGCAAAATGCAAGGAAGAAGTAGTTACTGTCTCTTCAGCTGGAGACCTTTTGGGGCAGCTGCTTGGTAATTTGACTCTGCTTGAATTGCAGGCTAAGTCACCCTCCACTAAACTAAATACCTCTCTAAAGGGTGTGTACGCAGATGGCTTTGGTGAATCACCTGATGCAGGGTCTCCTGCTTAGTGTCGTGGTGTCTGTGTGCATGAAGGAGCGAGCAAGAACCTTTGAAGCAGTTTAGCTGACCTGGGCCAGCAATGCCACTGAAAGCACCGCTCCTGCCTCCTCTTTGTTGTAGAGATGACTTCTAAAGCTTGCTGATCAACTGAAAACTAATCTTTCTTTTCTTTTCCTGGAAGGGTTAGTTTTCAGACAGATCAATCACCTGATCCAGCTGACTGCATGGCTGCTCACACCCCGGTGTCAGCACCAGCGAGGCAGCTGTAACGCAGCACGAGGCTGGAGAGGGCAAGTCAGCTCTTCTGGCAGGGGCAGTCCTGGGGCTCTGGCAGGAGCTAAAATAGAGTTTGTGGAAAAGCAGCTCTGGCACATGACACCATCCCTCTTGCTCCTGTGCTTTCTGGAGCAAAAGCCACCTGCCTTGGTGATTTCGAGTGTCAAATACCGTTGTGATTAGGTAGGATGCTTTTCTTTCTCTGCACTTGCATCTTGAAAAGGATCTGATACGGTGTTTCTTGCTCCAGACTGGTAACATTGTTTCTAGCAAAAAACCACTTGGATCAGTCTGTAGGTCAGTCACTTAGACAAATATTTTATTCCCTTAAACTTGAGTGAGAATGGAAGACCCCCTTGAATTACAGATTCAGTTCTCAATGCTTTCAGTGTGCTATCCTGTGATTAAATTGCAAGTGCACTACTAAAATTGATAGGTTACATTTTCCAGAGGTGTCTCTTACCTTTGTGGGTTTTTCTTTAGCTCATCAAGGTATTTCCTTTAGCTTCTTTTGCTTTTATTCAGTCTGCTGTTATTGATTACATGGGTTCCAGCCCTCTCCTTTAAAGAGGTATGAGAAGTTTGCTCTTTCATTTCTTGCTAGTAATTCTTCAAGTGCTTCTACAAAATCATCTTTATCTTCAATAGCAGCTGTTATCTTCCTCTGGGCCTGCAGCAACAGAAAATGGTGGCATTCATTGCTGATGGCATTGACTTGAATCTGAAGAAATCAATTTCTGTAATGTTATTCTTAGCTTTTGGCTTTAAATTTTACTACATCAACTATACTATTTAGGCATCAACGTGATCTCTACAAATAACTTGTGTAGCGATCTTATTTTCATTACTGATTAATATCTTCTTATCTTCTTAAAAATCTTAATTCCCGTTATTGTGACAGGGTCTTTGCATCTGAGAATGGAGAACTGAGGCCCCAGAGACTTTTACTTGGCCATCAGCTGGAAACTGTAGATTTGAAAAATGAACTCATTGTTGGAAACTGAACCAGCCTTCATTTTGCCGTTTAACCATAGCACTATCCTTGGTTTCCATCACTGATGAAATATGGCAAATTGAAAGAGAGTGAGCATGACTGGGGCACTGTAAGTTTCTCCGTCAAATGAAACAATCAGCTTGGTGTTTCTCGGTAGGGTTGTTGCATTGACCCAGACAGGAACTGTACTGTCCTGTACCAGGAACACTGCTTTGAGCAGACTATGCTCTTCTGTGATGAGAACCCAAATTCACACTTAACATTCAGTGAAATGCAACAGACATTAAGAAAAAAAAAAAATCCGTAATACTGAGTATTATTGCCCCATAAATTATATCTTTGAAAAGTTTTATTGGAAAAGGAATTATTTACTAGTAGGGTGAAGTACACAGTTTTGGAAAATTGCTTTCTGGAAGAAGGAACTATTAAGTGATTCGGACACAAAATTTTGCCAACATAAACGAATGTGTACTGATATTGTAGAAAATAACAGTCTTCCTGAGAAGTAACTTGCGATCACTGCTATCTGCATTCAGCATATTGGTTCAAAACTGTTACTGCGCAAACCTGACATTTTTCCTTTCAGTTCATCACCTTCCATGTCCATGAAATTCACTTAAAAGCTAATATTTGTCCTTATACATTCTTTATATCTAGAAGGAGTATCTATAACTTACGCATTGTGGGTGTATATTCATGTATATTCACGTTAAACATGTTTATTGTGCAATCTCTAGACCTACCCACCAAAACTCCAAATCTGTTCTGTAATGCATGATTTGATGTTTTAGCAAGTACATGTTTCATATAGAGGTTGAGGCTTTAATACATTGGGGAAAAAATAAAAATTCTATTGCTTCTGGGTTGTCAGGACTTCTGGCACACTGTGGGAACATCTCTTGAATAGAAACTGTCTGCAGGGCCTAATCAGTACAGGGAGAAGGAATCGTGTTCAGGCATTATTGCAGTATTTCTCAGACATTTAAGGATAGTCCCTCCTTTCTCTGGATTTCCACGGGATAGATTTTGCTGCCTCTTACTCAGAATTGAGAGAGTGTTTCCGTAGGGTCCCTTGTTGTCAGCAAGTTGATACCAGTCTTTATTGTATTGTGTTTCTGTTTCCATAACCCACTTCTCCCTCTCAGGGTGTTCCTGAAAGAAGGTGAGATTTATTTTAAGAGCAATTTATTCAAACTGAAATGGGATTAACTGGGGTTGGCAGAGGAAGCCATACTGAGGGACTGTCTTGCTGAATGTACCTGCTTCTTTTGATCAGAGGAATTCACCATCCTGGGGTTTTTAGTAGTCCTCTTTGGCAGTCTGTAGTGAGTAGTACCTTCTCTTGCATTTGACTAGTCAGTTTTAGTCACCTGGTGACTCATAGCTGTCATTTCAAAATGACACTTTTTTGGTATATTCCAACTGGGATAAAGGTGATGGAGAAGTTGCAGCAGGTTAAAAAAAAATGTAGCTGATTATTCATTTGCAGACCATTTAAATAAATAAAAATTAATTGCCCATACCTTCTCTCTATAAAACAAATGATCGACACTAGAATGAGCATTCTTCTTCCTAGATGAACTGATTAAAGTAGACAAATACCATGGACAAAATGCTTTCCAAGTGTGTTTTTCCACCGTACAGGTGGTGTTACAATGCACCTCTGAATATTCAGTCTGATCTTTTTTTTTTTTTTTTTTTTTTTTCTAAATCCCTTTCCTGACACTGTCCAATACACTTTTCTAGAAGCAGGGAAAAGGGAGCAAGAATTGGAGAAGTCCCCTCCTTAGCAGCTGACTGACTTTCGCTATGCTGATTAGGTAGATCAACATCCTTCCATTTAACTGATTTTTCCAACCTCTGTGGGTTTTACTTTGAGGACTGAAGTGTGTCCTTCATCCCAGTCCACGTATGCATCTGTTGGGGGGGGGGGGGGGTGATGGAGAAATGGGAAGCAGCTGGGATTTGGATCAGCCTTCTGTCCCAGTCTGTACAATATGATAGAGGTGACTTCTCTGGCTTATATATGTGGTCTCCATGCGATGAGAGGCCGGCAATGCGGACCTCAGCACTGAAGCGGTGCTGCCATTATCCTCCGGCTGCCTGTCCAGCCAGGTTTGGCATTGACTGAATCTGAAGACTTCAGGATAGTGAAGCAGGCGATGCTGCTGCGAGGTTTCTATGGAAACAGAAGCAGGAGATGAGAGGCGACTAATAAGAGCTCAACTCAGCCAGCTCCTGGATGGTGATTTAAAAATACGGACTTTTAAAAATAACCCTTTACCTTATTTCCCCCCACCTAATCTTTGTTTCTGAAGAAAGGGATCAGAAAGGCAGTGGGTTGCTAGCAGCAATGAATGAGAGCTCTCACTCACCGCTTTCATCTGTTGGCTGTCACGCAAGAGCTGTAAGTAGCAGTTTACTAAAACTGGCTGCAGGCTTATAAAGTGTGTAGTAATTGTAATTTTGGACTAGAAGAAATCATGTAAAGGCATTTTAAAGGTATTCTTCCACTCCTATTTTCATCCTTTTGAGTGCTGTGGCTTCAAGGATGGCACAAAGGCACTTTCTAAACCATGAACTTACACGAGATACTAACTCTGGCAAAATGTGTGTATATTTTACTGCATGCAAAATATTGTTTGGTATGTTGTACCCATATTGCAAACAGGATCTAGGTCTGTTATTCCTTTTAATCTGTTTCATTCCTCTTCATCCTTCCCAGCATTGTCCCTATGCTGGCAATTTCTTATTTTGTAGGCCCATAATGCTTCAAGAAAAATTTTGTGAAGTTTTTTTCCAAGAAGGATCGTAGGAGGAGGTTATTATGTATCAGTGAAAATGGGAATTCTTTGTCAATACTCTGTTTCATTTAAATTGCTTAGATTTTATTTTTTTTTTCTTCAAAGGGTTTAGGAGATGGAAAATTATGATTGTATCAATTTCTTATATAAAATTGAAAACTGATACAACAGGTCATAGTTGTGTTAAGGCTGAATTTAGTGCGTTCAATCTCATGCTGGATTGATTTTTGTTGTTATTATGTTAATGTGAATCTTGGATGCTTGTATTAACCTTTAGAATACAGGAACTAGATCAGATTGTGACTTAGCTTCTTAATCAGTTTTTAAAAATCTGTTGACAATTTAAAAAATAAAGAAATAGAGACACTCAAGACAGGTGGGAGCTCCACAACTTAGCGTTACATGGCAGTTCCCATCCATGCCAATGCTAAACCAGAATGAGGAAACCAGCTAGCTGATGTCCTTGTGCATCTGCGTGCCTCTCCTCAGACTCAGCCGTCTTGTCCTGTCCCTCTGGATAATGCCTTAGGGATTCTGGGAAGCCTGAGGTAGAGGTAGTGGGACACTGCCTTCTCTGTCCTGCTGTGTGCACACAGGAATATTCCTGCTCTCCATATTGTACCTGGAGTCTGATTTGCTCCCTGGGGCCACTTGTCTATCCAACAGGCTTATCTGTGACCACGTGGTTGTGTGATGTGGATAATGCTGCTGAGAAAACTCTCCAGAGAAACAAAGTGGTGGCAAAGATCAGAAATCAACAGTTTGTGGAAACTGGGAGCTCTGTTGAGTGACCTAGATAAAGTTCAGTTCCGTGGCAAGGAATAAACTCTTGCACTTCATGCCTCAGTTAAGAGGTACTTCCAAAATAAAAATAAAATAAAATAAAAAAAAAAAATCTGCTTGTGTGGATAAGTGGGGGCAGAGAACAAAGTGGCTGGTTAAGTAGAGGGAGAAAAGGTACTGTGCTGGAAGAGGCCATATGTACAAGGGGGGCATTTAAACTATTTTCTCTGTGCATTTAGTAAATTTTTTTCTGAAATTTCCTATGGAAAATTCAGTTACCTTTAGAAAAAAGTTACCAAAACTGAAGCTCCACTCTGGTGTAAACAGAAGGAATTTTAATTCACCTCTAAATGCAAATTGTTGGAGGTTAAGTTTCCATTACACAGACATTTCAATTTTTCTCAGTTTTTTTGGGGGAGCAGGGAGAGGAAAGGGAGTAGGGAGCAAAGGAAGGAGTAGCTAAAGCCTATTTTAATTAATAGTGATTTAAGTATGAGCAATTTTCAGCATCTTAGTATTTTTTTCCAGAAAAGAAGAAAGTGGTTACTATCTACTGTGAGTTTTATTTTTCCCTTTGATGTACTCTGCATTCCTCCTGTTGATTATAATATACTTAACAGTTGTGCTTGCAGACTTGCAGATGTAACACATGCTGATTTGTCCTCCCAGAGGCATGGTAGATTTGACATGCAATTTTTTAAATACTGTATTTGTCACTGTTGAAAAGCTTCTAAGACTATAAACATCACTAATTCATAAAAAAAAAAAAAAAAAAAAAAACCAAACGCAAACCACATCAATTGCTATAGCTTGCTGTGTTTGTACATATACACAGGTATAAGTGTAGAATAGCCATAAAAATATTGAGTGTTGTAATGTGTAGATACCATAATATGTAAAAGCACTTTTCAGTAGGTTTTTGCTGCTGTAAAAGAATCAGTCTTTTTGTAATAGCTGTCTTCCTCAGCATTGTGCTGACAAGGACGTGTTATTTTGAGTATCTCTTAGAGATGCCAGGATAAAAGTAGGGTTATACTGCCTGCAGTACGGAAAGCAAGTCGCTTTCCAGGGACAGTCAGTGAAACTTAGTCTTGCAAGTGTGAAAGTTCCCCTCAGAATGTGATCAAGGCACTTAAGCACTTCTTAATTTTTGTAGCAAATCATAGACTTTCCTGGATTGCCTTTTAAATCTTCTGCCAAGTGACAGCAGTGGAAATGCTGCCAGAAGGATTGGTAGACATACCTATCCATTTGTGGAAAATAACTGAGCTTGTATGTAATTCTTGGTGTTTTTAGGGTAGCACCAGTCACCACAGCCTCTGAACATGATTTATTAAAATATTATTTTTTCTTTTCTTGTTGTTAACCAGCCCTGCTGGCATGAGTTGAGCTTAAATATAATATATTTAATGATGTTTAATAATATTTAGACTAGTCCAGCTGGCATGAGTCACACTAAGAAAAAAAAAGATAACAGTTTTGATATAATTTGCTTAGATACTAGTGCGATAGGTCCTAACACGTCTGTAGAAATGGAACAGTGTTAATTTATGATAGTACTATTGCGGGGCACTTTCAGGGTGTCTGGAGCAAATATTAGCATTTTGTCTGAATGTTTCTTTTGGATGAAAGAGTTAGGAAGCAATTTTACAGTCTTGGTTCTGCTTCTGCATAGGGTGTTGTTGTGTTTTGGGTTTTTTTTTTGTTTTGTTTTTTAATCCATCCTTATGAGGTTTCCCTCTGTTGCTTTACCAATTTCATTGTTCTTCTGGAATGTCGCCTTCATGTAAGGTAGTGCCTGTGGAGGGAAAGAAAGAGAGAGAGAAGGGGGCTTTTAAGTACCTTGAGCTAATCTTATTTATCCCTCAAATTATCCCTGTTCTGCAGGGGCCGTCTACCCCATGAGTATATGGTAGCCATCCATCAGCATTTGCAACTCTGTAGAGGTTGTTTCAGGCTGAGGTCAGATTTGTACAGCTTTTATTAAAGAATCACTAATACTACAGGTGGAAAGCAACCTGTTAGAAGGTCTGTTGATTTCTTATTTTTCCTCCCTGTGTGCAATTATCTCTTTGAATGTTTTTTCTATCTTTTAGCTTTAAATGTTCTCAGAAATATAACTTGCAGTGACAGAGGACTGTTTCTTAGCTTAACAAATCTCACTAACTGATGGTGTTTTCTACTATTCAGTCTTACTTTTTTCCCTTCTTAATGTCATCTAATTAAAACTATCATATCTTCCGCATCACACTAAGTGATTTACAGAATCTGGTGAAATACAGACAAATGTGTTCCCTTGGCCACTGGTTCAGGCAAAGCAGCTCAGTTAGCATCAGCTCTCTCAAATTTAAAGAAATTGTGTCTTATTTTTAAACTTTATCATCCTCCATAAATTTCTTTTTCCTCCATTTTATTCTTTTTGGTAGGGGTCAGAGTAAATGCACTTCACCTCTGAGGAGTTTTTTTACCACTTCTGAGCAAGTCCCTGAGCCTCCAGCTTAATTGCGACTGTATATAAAGTGGCAGTTTTGGGCAGGTTGAACATATGTTAAAATAAAGGAATCAGCTAGCAGGTCAGAGGGCTATCCTGCATGGTTGTTTTAATGCTCACAAATATTACGGCTAATTTAGATACAGCCATAACTAGATATAGCTGTCAGCTCAGGAAGAGAGGTACTGAAAGACTCATGGCCCAAAATGACATATCAGAGTTGGCTGCTGGAGCAGTCATGAGTCTCCTGGCAGGAGTGTGCTGGGAGAAAAGAGGGAATTTCTTTGAACAGGAAATTTACTGCTATGTTCACAACAGGCTGAACAGGTTAAAATAAGATGGAGGGGGGGGGCAGTGATGGGAAAGAGAAGTATCTCTCTCTTATGGTACAATTAGTTCAGAGTTGGCTCTCATTCCACTAGGATGCATGAGGAGAAGGCAACCAGAGAATAGCTCGTTAATGGTTCTTCTGCCTGCCCAGGAAAAGCAAGTTTTAAAACCCTTCCTGGCAGTGTGAAGCTGGGTTGTGGAGCTCAGTGCCAGAGGAAATTAAGGAGGAGAAAGGTATAAATGAGTTAAAAATGGAATTAGGGAGATTCATGGAGGGTAGTTTCCATGGTGGCTATAAAGCATAACTGTCCAGATGTAGTCTGCTCATTCAAGTTCTCTTTAAATCTCCGATTTAACAGAAAGGTAGGAGGAATATGTCCCAGTCTTATATTCTTCCTTAACTGCCTGCTCTGAGCCATGGTCAAGGACAGCATTCAGGGTACTGGCATGACTATTCTTGCAGGTTAGGGGCCTTGGAGTTTTTTCTCCAGAAACAGGAGATACTCATTTCAGTGTATATTTTTTGTTTTGTTTTGTTTTTAAAGGTTGCACTGAAAATAGATCCTCAAATTTTATTATTCAGGCTCCTCTCTGACTTGGGTAAGGAGATAATGCACAGATGTTCATTAGGTACCCGTAACGATCAGAGAGCTTGGAACTTTCACTAGAGTCTTCTACTCTTTGAGCAGCTCTGCAAGTCTTGGGTAGGAATTGAATTATGTCTTTATCATTGCACACTCAGCTTACAGAATGGATCCAACTGATGTTTCAATTTCGTATGTCTAGAAACCGCATGCTGCAGTGTTCTGTACTACTATTGTGATGGTTTGTGGCCTTTAAGTTTATATGATAAGCAGCTTCATTGTGAATTTGTTTACGTAATTGTGTGTCAGACAAGATGGATTTAATAGATTCTGACTCTCATTCTCTCCCTGATAAGGACGATGGTTATTTTTTTTCTTTTTAATTTCATACTGGTACAAATACAGGACTTTGATTGGATATAGTCTATTTAGATTGTGATTTCAGATAATTAGGGAAGACAGAAATATCAGGAATAACTTCTTACACAGATTCTTTTTTTCTGTAGCTTCTTGATAGATGGCAATCTCAGACATTTTTGGAATCAGTCCATTAAAACATATCTGAGGCTTACATACCAGGTTTATGGTAGTATGCTGATTATTTCTGAAAAAATGTGGCCAGCACATAGTGAATTATGCTGTTGAGTTCTTTAGGATTGAAACAAATATTTGCAAGTGCATCTCAGTCCATTCTCCCCTGTTCTTTGATTTTTCTAGTCTCTGTTCCTGGAAGGAGAAGTAAGATAAGACTGGGGAGCTGGTGGGGATGGGCTGGGGTGAGTGGGAGAGAGTTTAACAGTACTGAAGGCAGATAACTATTTGACTTTACTTTAGATCTTTAAAATTCCTACTTGGGTTTTGAAATCTAGTATATTTAGTAAAGAAAAAAATGCTAATGTCATTAACATTTTAATTTATGGATAATTCTGTTTTAAGTTGTCCTTTCCCAAAGGTAGTTTTGATATTGGTGCTATCTATTCCAAGAGAAGAGAAAGCAAAGATTGCTTTTAGATTCGGGGCTGGAAATTTACTTAAACATGAATCCCTGAAGAGCACCACCAGAGAACAGAACCACCGGAGTTCTGTTTAGCTCTACCTTAATTGTATTGAAATGTTCCAGGAGATATTTATTGTATGAAATATCATCCATCACTTAAAAATTTATGTGAAATTATTTTAGAGTATGAATTGCAAGAGTTACTTGAGTTACTAGTTCACAATTTTGAGTTGTGCAAAACAAAAAAATTCCATAAATTTTGGGATGGACATTAGTTCTCTTGTTAACTAACTGAATTATATTGAAATATCTATATATATTTAGTACTATATCTATACAGAATAATAACATTTTGGTGGAATCACCCTGTGTGTATACCTCTTTAGCAGGGTATATGCTTTGATCCTGAACTCCTGGAAAATATTTTCTGGTTATATTAAGAAGTATAAAATATAGATTGTTAAAGCTCAGGGAAGCCTGTGGTTTATCTTTATTGCAAATCTTGTTGGCACATGAGTGCACATGATGGCTTGTTCATCCTTTGGCTTCTAGAATTCCAGAAACCAATGAACACTGTTATGAAATTTTGCTGTTATAATCCGCATTTTATATGTGTTTGCACAGCAAAATTTAAATGACTAAAGCCTATAGATTCATAAGGTGTAAGCTTACATTTCAGATTTAGTTCCTGAAAATACATCCTTTTCCTGGAAGAAGATCTGAGAGGATGTGCATTGGTCAGAAATAGGCACAAGTTCTCAAGCACGAAAGCTTTTAGTATTTCATAGCTCTTCCCAGCTGGATTTCAACCTAATTTGGCACGTATATCGTAGTTGACCTCAGACAGAATAATTCAGATGTTTGAACCTCATAGATGTGAAGCCAAAAGCAAGTTGTCTTGTTGCATGTATTTTTAAACATCTGCAAGCTGAGCTGGGAAGCAGAAGGCAAATTTTAGGACTTTAAGATACCTGTGAGGTTATGAAAATCCCTTCAGGACTGCAGGGAATCCTGGAGCCTACAAACATAGGTTTTTTCCAGGCACGCTGTATTTAGAAGTTTAGTATGTGCTTTAATTTCTAGTAACTCAAGTACAAATGACAATAGAAGTAGCTCATCAATAATTTAATACTAAGTGTACAATCTGAGATAATATCTTTTGTTGAACCTTTTAATGCATGTTCCATGAAGACTGGAGGAATTGTTTCCTGCAGTTTGTATTTCTGCTATATTCGGATATAGGAATAATTTGTTGTTCATGTATGCCAAAAACTTGTAATGTTGTAGCCAGTTAACACTAGCAGAATTGTTTCTTTCAAAAGCTCTCTTTTACTCATGTAGGTACCAAAACATAGACAAATGAGATTTCCAGTAGGCTGCAGAGGAATTCCCATGCCTTTTAGTTAGGAATAGGAAGGGGCTAATTTCTCAGCTCATGATCATGTGAGGTTTAGGTGGGGAGTTTTGAGTTAGTACTCTGAAACTATTGGCTAATATAAAGATGTGCTGATTGGTTTAGCTTGATTAAATGTTGCATATATATATACACACACATATATATACATATGTATATATATAAATGCCCTATTTTCATTA
Source organism: Nipponia nippon (assembly GCF_047370975.1). Lineage (NCBI taxonomy): Eukaryota > Metazoa > Chordata > Aves > Pelecaniformes > Threskiornithidae > Nipponia > Nipponia nippon. The sequence continues at coordinate 52,281,377 of NW_028262347.1, forward strand.
TACAGTAATTTTTGCTTGAGATACTCCATTCTCTGACCATGTTTCCTTAAAAGCAGTGTTGGGAAGCCTGCGTTTCAGCAGGATGTTCTACATTCGCCAGTTAACCGTTGAGGGAGAATTGTATCTAAGCATTGATTTTTGAAACACTTACATTGTCTGCAACCATGGGTTTGATTCCAAAAAATGATTGTTTGGTCCTTCACCGTTATAAAGCCTATAGCATGAGCTCTGTTGAGATTTTTTTTTTTTTTTTTTTCCTGTGGAGGTTGTTCTCTTAAGCACCTATAATCCAGGATTCTCTCAGCTACAAAAAGACATCATTGCTCTTTCTGTAATGGTAAGCTCTTACTTTTGGCCAAACTCCTGTTTAGTTATAGGCCCATAACTTACACCCACCCTCTTCTACCAGCCATCCTGAACAAAGTTGTGTTTCAGTGGTTCGTGAGATGACTTGTCTGTGCAGCGATTCATAAGGTGCTCTTAAATCTTTGAGAAGTTGCAGTCTGTTTTCGGAAACATTGCAAGCATTGATTAAAACAGAAAAGATCTCTTGCAGTAAGGAAGTGGGCGTGTGCCATCATGTTTTAGAAGACTTTGCATCATGTGCTATAACCTAACAACACAAAGTCAGTAGGTTAAAAACTTCCCTTAGGCTTGCTTAATTCCAGTCTGTAAGGTCCTTTGTTGTAAAAGCCGTTGTTTTATGAAAGTGAAGGCAACAAACTACACGGGACCCCACAAATTTGTGAGTTCGTTTGGCATCCCCCTACGGTATCTGCTGCCAGTATGCATCCACAGATGAGACCGAACATGTTGTCATCTCTCCACAGTGATCCCTTTTCTTCTGAAAATCTTATTTTTGAAAAATGGACAAATATTAGTCTGGGAAAATAAGTTTTCTTGGCTTTGAGTTTTAGTAGGAAAGTGGAGTGGATTGCTCGAAGAAGCAGCAGAAATAGCCACGTATGTTTTAAATATTGGGGTCAAGTTTGCCTCCTCATTTTCAGTAATAAGGCATGCAGGAGCTGCTTCTCTGAATTGTCCCCTCCCTGATATTATTTGACTAGACAATATCTAATATCCTGGCAGTGATAACTGAGCATGGTATCTTTTGCAGTCAGTGAAGGTGAGGAGCTGTGGTTATGATCTTTTTCCCATCTGTGCCATGGAAATTAGCTGTCTTTTTCTCCCATGTGCCGCAGGAAAATATTGACCTTGAGCTTTGGAAGTGTGAGCTGGAGAAAAAGGAGAGAAATAATGGAGCTCCATTCCATAAAGCAAAATATCCAGGAACAAGATCCAGATGGGAATTCAAGTGTATTTCTGAGCACTGCAATCACCATATTTAGGAGCGATGATTTGGTACATCAACCAGGAGTAGGAAATGGCCTTAGCTGGTGTAATTTCAATTGGGGATGATAGACTAGTAATTTTCTGACTATATACGTTATAACAGGTTAGTATACAAATTCAGAAGAAATGTGTTAGAACTGCACGCTTATATACTCTAATACCTTTTAACGTATACAGGAGTCTTTTCAAATATTGGTTTGAAAGGTGCCAATGACTTACAGGGATGCACATTGTCTGGGAAAACGAAACTCCTCTGAGACTTACAGTTTTGTGATGTTGAGCTGAGAAACAGCTGCCTGAGCAGTGTTTCAGGAGAATGGAAACAAGGAGGAAGATCTGCTACAGCTTGTTTGCAGAGAACAATAGTGCGTTGCGGTTTTCTGGGTTTTTCTTCCCTCATAATTGTGACACTTTTGATTAACTCTGAAGTTTTTGGCGGTGTCTTAGCATGAGGTAAACTGAAGTGTAGAGCCTGTTAAAGATCTAGTTCAGCTGTAAAGTGAAGAAAAGCTGACTTTATCATGAGCTCGAAAGGAAACCACGTTCTTGGAAAAAAAAAAAAAATTACTCAGGGGCTATCAAGTCAAGCTTTTATGTGAGTCTAAGTGTATTTGGCAGGATGGCTGTTCTTGTGGGTTTATTTCTGCCATGTCTTAACACCGGGCTTGTCACAAAGCAACTCCAACTGTGTCATTTCAAACTAGGATGTCACCTATATTATGGAAAACAACCTTTATTCTTTCTATTTGTCAGAATTTGCTGACAGAGCAGCAAAGTTACCAGAAATCATCTTTGTCTCACCTTGCGTTTTTGCTCCACAGGTGCCAGGGGGTCACTGAGCCATCACCGACCCTCAGCAGCGAGGCCGTGCTGAGCAGCGGGGCTGCAATGAGCGTCTTCCTGCATCCTGGGGGAACTCAGCACCAAGCACAGCAAAACCCTCCGGGGGGTAACACAGGTGTGTGAAAAATGTTGGGAACGTGGCTCCTTATTGATTTTACATTAATGTTTGACACATAGAATGGGGATAATATTCCAGTGGCAATTACCCTCAAGACATACACCATTATAGAAAAGAAATGTCAGCGCTTGCCCTCCATAGCGCACGCAGCCTTCTAACTCAAACAGTTAATTTGAAGATTTTGAAATTTTAGGCTGTCCACTCCCCTCTTCTGGAAGAGCACAATTAATTAGTATGTCCAGAAATAATTATTAAAAATATAATGTCAGGGATTTTTTCTGCTGCTTGTTGCTGTTCTTGGGAGTCTTAGAGCAAGAATAAATGTTCAGGCTATACAAGAAGGATGAATATTTACATCTGATCCGTCCTGCTCTCTCCTGCTCTCTGCTGCACCTTTCCATATCTCCCTCAGCCTTTCTGATGGCTTCTTAGTAAAGGTCCAGCTTCAGATAGTCAGTACTGGAGAGCACAGAGAGAATGCTGATGTCAAGCATAGATTAATTTCTGATAAATCACTAGTCAATGACTAGTAAAAGTCAAGTTCTGATAAAAAACAAGTCAAGTTCTCATAAAACATGGGTCAGGCCTCATATTTGCAGATATGTAGGGGTTTTTTTTCAACAATTCCCATATTTTGGTGAATTTTGGTTTCTAAGCTATTACGATTACGCTCATGCTGAAGCTTTTGCGATTTTATTATCAGTGAAAGGTGCATGCTTCAGAGCTGGAGACTGAAATCCAGTATTCTTTTAGTCAAACAAAGGTGCACAAAAAAAGGGAAAAAAAAGACTTCTGCACTTTACTCTGTCAAAGTATAAAGGTTGATGGTGTGGGAACACTGAGATTTGCAAAGAAAAGTTATGTTCATTTTGGTTTAGTCCTCTGCTGAGAATGACAACTGTAAACATCACTGTGGAGAACACTATCCACTCACATGTGGAGAGAAACATCAAATTAACATATTTTATTTGCCTGAGAAATAATTTCAATAATGTGAAATAATTTTATTGTCACTATTCTGAACCTGAAGACAGGAGTGGAAAAATCGAGGGTCTGAGCTTTCCATGGTGACTAAAATCACCCAGACTGGTGGGAGCTGTGCCTCTTGTGCACGTAGCTGGCACCTTCAGGGATGAGAACTTGATTTTCACTATAAATTTTCTGAGGCTGTCTGTTCCTTACAGTGGTCTTTACTTTCTTATAGACCAAAACCAATTAAAATATGTAAATTATCATGTTGATTGGTTTTAGGAAAGGAAACATAATATTTTCATAAAAACAAACATGGTTTTAGAAGAAATCCGTTTCGTTGGAGAAAGGATTGTGTGCTTCTTACTTTAAGTTTCCTCTGATATTGAGAGAACAAAAAAAAGCATGTTGGGCTACAATGCTGTATTGCCTGTTTTAACGTTAAAGGAGTTACTTAATCCAGTCACTTTAAAGTAGTAAGAAGCAGTAGAGGTACCAAATTAGCTGTTTAAAATAAATTAATTATTTTTAGAAAACACAGAAACACTGAATTGTTTGCTTAAACTTAAACAGGAATTACCTCATGGTCTCTTTTCCAAGTTTTGGGCAGGTATTACATTCAGGGCTTAAAGAACAAAGAAACATAAGCTTCAAACATCTCTTCTCCTGCTATTCTTTTGAATTACTGTACAGTAATTTATGTAAGTGGCTTCTGTTGCTCCTTAATGATTACCTACTTTTCTTGCTGTGTTTTCTTGCATAGGATCACAGGATGACTACACAGCTACTTCAGTGATATCAGTAATGGACTAGATAATGTTAGATTTCTATGCTGAAACAGTATGTAAAAAAAGAAAAAAAACGATTATGCTTCTTATGCTTGAAGAAATATAACGCTGATTAAAAACTAGGTTGTTAAGATTAAGGCAGTCGAGAGGTATTACTTGAAACTGTGCTAGCTTTTCATATCTTAGTTTTAAAATGGTACCATAATACATTTCACAAAAAATATGAATAAAATTGACTTTGACTGCGTACCATTTTGAGTTCTTTGATTCACAAATATTTTCATTTCTTCCCTAGTAATCTGCCATGTCTAGAAAAGTAAATTTTATTATTCAAAGTTACTGCGCATGTTTTCAACTGGATATTACACTAAAAGTATTATTTCTTTTCTTACTGGCAATATGCTTTCCAAGCATAAGTGTAAATGGTATACTAAGTTAATTGAACAATATTTTTATATCACTTACCCTGTCGAACACATAAGCTTGTTTTTCAACAAGATAGAAAATGTATTTCAACTTTCAGTTAGACAGAAAGAGTCTTATCTATTTTTATTTAATGACGCTCTGTAATGCGAATGTTTTCTAAGAAAAATAATGAGGAATATTTTATGCTTTTTTTTCACCAAGGAAAACAATACTGAGAACAGCAGAAACTGTTTATCTGGAGTATAAAACATTTCTCTGCTCTTAGGAGATGTAAATATCATTTGTTTCATTGTATCAACAAAGTTGTCTTCTCGTGTAGTGGACTATAGTTTGCTTATAGCTTCCGGTACAGAAAATTTATTTTGAGATGCAGTTTAGGCAGTATGCCTGTAATAGTTTATTAAGTTGTGAATTTCCGTTACTCATTCCTATTGTGCAGGTAATGACTTTGGGGGCGGAGAGTGAAATGAAATTCGCCATTGAGTAGATAAACACCCATTTATTACTGCTTCTCTGGGTGCCAAATTATAGACTAGTTGATAGTGAGAACCTCTATCAGTTTTTAGCCTTTGACTCTAGATGAGTGAGGTAATCACATGACTCATATCGCCTCCAAAGAAAAAGCTCCTCTTCAGAAAGAGTGGTTGAAAGATTGTTGCTGCATTATTAATAAAAAACAGAGGCAACACAGAATCCCTGATGTCTCAGGATGATGAGGTGAGACTTTGAATTGTCCCATAGGAAACAGTTTTGTTTTATTTATTTTCTTCCAACAAGTTTTGCATTTCCTTTGTTGCTACAGGCAGCTGTAATGCTTTCAAGTATAGAGTACAAAATGCAAATAGCAACTCTACAGTTGATAAGTGGTTGGAAATGTTTAGTGCCACAGAATGGCAAACCTGCTTGGAATGCATTATCTCATACATACATTTCTATTTTGTAGTACATCTGCTTAGGCTTCCTGGGTAGCTTTGACTAATAAGGAACAGTGTGCAGGGATGCTCACGCTCTGCTAATGTCACAGTGCTGGCAGTATGGTATGGTAAAATACTTAGGGTGAGCATCAAAAGAGAATAGTATTGCTTCAATGAAAACAAATCACCGTTGCTAATCTTGTGATAGACTTTGAATTGGTGAAGGGTGTGTAATCAGAGGCTCATTGTTTCATTAGTGATGGATGACATCATTCAATGATGTCATTTAAAATTAACACTTAATAAAGAATCACCTATGGTTAACATGTAATATCATCACTTTTATTTTGATGATTTAGATTCAATGCTCCAGCAGCCCTGTCCTGGGGACAGAGGTGAGCAGGTCTGGCTAGTAATGTTTAACAAGAGCCAGGGGAGCAATGACACCTAACCCATGTGAGATATGAGGAGCAAGGGAATCCCTCTGATCTAGTACATCCCTATTGCTTACAGCTCACTGTCGTTGTCACCTCTTTCAAGAGGAACCGGTTATCTTCATAATGTATTGCACTTCCTTATATTTCTTGCTTAATGGCAGTAACTTTGTTCAGGTGTATGAACACATGATGTTTATTTTTGTGACCCCTGTTTTTGAATAGAAACTCAGAATGGGTGTATGTGAAACGTCTGTCAACGTACTAAGTACTTAGCTAACAAAATGATACACTTTAGAAACAATACGCTGGATAGGTAATGTAATGATGCAAGGGTAAGTCACACTACAAAACAGTGCAAAATTTAAATTAATGAGGTCTGGGGTCTGTTTTGTTTTTTTTTTTTTTTGTTGTGGTTTTTTTTTTGTTGTTCAAGTGATTTTTAAGTTGGGCAGATGTTTGTTTTTATTGCCTGTTTGATGGTTTTATTAGTAAAAACTGCTGAGGGACAGTTTTAGTTTAAAAACAGCAGCACTCAGCAAGCGTTAAGTGCAGTAGGCAAATGCCATTTGTGTATGTTGGCAGTGAAGAGGATAACGCTGTGGAAGTTAACAGTCTGTTTACAGTCGCATGTCATACTTTAGTTTGTCCCTGACTTTCATGCAAGTCCAAAGAAAATCAACCAGGAGGATCAGCATTTTAGAACACTTTCACAAAAAATGCAATTTGAAAGAATTAATCTGTTGTTTTAAGATTTAGATTCAAATACATGAAAGGTTGCTGCAAAGAGCAAACTGTCTTCTTTGTCTATGGGGAACAGGACAAGAATAATAATGCACTTAAATTGTAGTGAGGGAGATTTAAATTAGACATTGGGGAAACCTTTGTAAATGTAAGGTTAGACAGCAAATGATTAATTGGAGGTGCTGCAGCATCTCTATTGGAGATTTTGGGAATGAATTAGGGAAACGCCTGTCAGAGACACATTAGTGATCCCGTTTGGGAGCAGAGGGGTGGGAGAGATGGTCTCCTGACATCCCTACACACCCTGCCTAGCCCAGGTCCAGTTTTATGCTGTGCTTGGGACCCAGTGAGGTTAGAAACTGAAATGAAACAGCTTCTTTACCCTAAACTGTTTTATGATAGTATGTCTTATTTTACTCTTGTTAGAGTATAAGATAAAGCTTTAATATACTTTTCACCAGCAAGTTTCCATAGCTTTCTTTCCCAAGAAGGGTGTTAAGAGAATAGTCAAATCCAAATAAGATTGTGAAAATGCAGCATGTCTGTTTAATACTATTTAAAAGCTGTTTTTGTATTAGCTGGCAGTGTTCTTTGTTTATATGTTGTGAATTAAGTCTTTTTCTAATAATTTTTAAAAAAATTGCCTATTGTCACTGGGTAAAATTGAACCTCGGAAATTTATGCCTTAAGTTCCATTTTTATATAAGGAAGGTTTGATGAAATTAATTAAAAAGGGGGTTGCAAAATGCCTTTCTGATTTTTCGGATGTGGGAGCATAAAAAAATAAAGTCCCTTTTATTCTGAGTCTATGTGGCATTACATCATTCTCCGCATCAATTTAAACTTTTGTTCTCTAGAGAAGGTGTTATTTACAGTAAAATCCTATGGTATTCAAAGTAGTATAATGTGTCTGGTCACAGCTGATGAAGGCGTTTTCTGGAACGGATGGTAAAGTTCATCAGAGCATTAAAGAGGGTATTCTTGGTATCTCATATGTAGATACAGTCTAGACACTTGAATAATCAGCAGAGTCATTAGAATGTCTGCCTGTAAGTATACCAGTGTTGGTGGTGAGAAAATAGAAATATTTCGTGCTCATCGTTGTCTTTCTTCCCCATTTTTCTTAGCATCTGACATTTCATGCTTAGATATTAATTTGCCCTACTTGTAGTTTGTCTTTCCATTTCTTCTTTTTGTTTCGGTTCAACAGCTGGAACGGGAAAATAATATTGGAGCCCCATTGATGTATTTTCATTGAATGATGACAGAATTTAACCAACTGATATTATGCAGTCCTAATTCATTTTATTTACAGCATTGGAGATTAGAAAAGCACTTTCTAACAGAAATCAAACCATTGTTTTTCACAAGTGCTTGTCCCAACATGCTCTTAGATTTGGAAAAAGATCAATGCAAAGTTCTATCAATATTTTTTAATTAGGAAAAACTTTAATTGTGATCTCAGACTTCAAATAGATCCGTGGTCTTTCTGAGTACTAAAATAGAGGCTCCTGCTTCTCTTAAGTCTCTTCTTTGAAAACCACAATTAAAAGTGTGTTTTTGCCACTGCTGTCACCACATATTAGTTCTACAGCAATTTTAAAGGGGGGATTTGCTTTGAGTCCAACAGGATGGGGCTGAAGTGCTACACATGAGAGAGAATATATTCTAGTGGGTTTTTAATAGATTTAGAAAAAACACTGTTTGTCTTACAGAAACAAGTAAAGGGCCTCCTGTGACACATAAGATTTTGTAAGCACACTGAACTGGCAATCAGCTAATCTCTAGTGTCAGAATGATATCAGTAATTGGATCCCCTATGAAACAGCAGGAGTCAGTGGTGGGTGGATTGTTTCTTTGCAGTGCAGTGCAGGCAGCTGAGTTCTCCGTGCTCAGCTGCGAGGTTGTGGGAGCATGATTGCCACAGTACCGGGAGAATTGAGGCAGGTTTTTAATTACTGCTTTATTGAATTATTTGGTATTATTTCTTGCAAGTGCGCAATGAAGCACCATGTGAGAATACTAATTTCTACTCGGTTAATCATGGGTGGTAGCACTTCCGCTGCATGCTTGTAGCCTGCCCGTGTCTTTTAGTTGCATATTAATCATGAGAGATACCACTTTTACGTTTCTATAGTTAACAGGTAATTTTTTGAGTCAGAAATAACATTATTAATGTGCTTCTGATAGTATGATTGGAAGTCACAGGCGAGATTTCAGCTTTACAGTGTACCACCATGGGAATGTCTTGTCGTTTGAGAACAAAACCAACACAAAATGTAGAAGGCAGAAGTAAGAAAGGGTTTTATTTTCTGTTGTTTGTAACCTGTAGGCCTGTTTTGACTCTACTAATTATCAGAAGTCCCTGTTCTGCTGTGAGTATTTTCACCAGGAGCAATAACTCCTACAGGACAGATGTCCTGATATTTTGAAAGAGTGGTTTAAATATGTATGTGTATGGTTTTTTACATCTATTTGATGTTTAAATTAATTTTAGAGACAGCCATGGATGTAAGATGCTTTTTCTCTTTTAACTGCCTCAGTCCATACTTCTGTGAAATAGTATAGCATATTTTTCAAGCTGTTTAGGGCCCTAAAAGGCTAACTTTTTAATCACTAAAGTGCCAGATAAAGCTAAACCTTTGAAACTGTATAAAAATCGTTACTATCACATAATGTATTTAGCATGACTTGAAAAACAGCTTCAAGCTTTTGAAGCTGATTTTTTTTCTTCTAGCTTTGACATAATTTCCCCTCCCCCATCACCTGCAACTGTTATTGATGCTCGAATCAGTCAAAATACTTAGAATCTGTTTTCCTATCTTATGCTGAATTTGGAAGACCTCAAAGTCAGTCCCTATTAAAATTATTTTCATTGAGCAGAATTGGAAACGGAGAGTGTCACTGTGGGGAATATATATAGGTGGGGAATAGGGAATCTATAGGCAGGGGAATACATAGAGGGAGCATTTTAAGATGAGTTTTATTTATAACTGATGTTTGTGTGTTCTACATTTATACTCTCTTTTAATAACTTCTTAAAAAATGAGCTTAATTTCAGTGTTTATCCTCTATCCACAGTGTCACTTTATTTGTTACTTTGCAGATCAGAACCAGGCAAATGGAGGGAGAAGTGTTGTGCCTTCTCAGTCATGTGCCGTTGCTATATGCACTGTAACAACAATAAACTGTTGTTTTGTGCAGTTAAAGCAGGATTAAAACTGGCTTTGTAAAGAGATCAAGGAAGGATGGTTTAAGTCCAGTAAGTTTTAATAACTTTTCAGAGAAAGACAACTTCTGATATGACTGGGCATAGAAAAGCAGGGAGTTTCTTCAAGACATCATTGCAAAGAGGAATCACCAATTGTTCTAGTAGTTACTCAACCCTATTATTTGTGCTTAATTTTGTAAAGTATATTTTTTCTCTTTGAAATTAATTACTTCTTTTCCAAGAATTGTTTCATAGAACCTAGTTCTTTAAATGAAAGTATTTACTACTGGTGAGCTCAAATCATTTTCTGCCCTCAGTGGTTAAATAAAAAAAAATGAGGTGTATTGGCCTCATTTTATTATTTGTCTAATGAATGCTACACACAGAAGCAAAGTCTCCTCTTGCAGAGTTCTTAAATATCTGAGTATGTCTTTACCCTAGCTTTACTGGGGTGCTAGCCCTGGAGCATTGGTTCAGAGGCGGGTTTGGGGTATTTTCTCTTCCTTTTCAAAACTGCTGCTCTGGTAGACACACACACAGAGTTATGTTTTGTTTGTTTGTTTGTTTTTTGACATTGTTTCCCAACCACCACCTCCTGCAATAATTTCCCCAGTCTTAAATTTATTTTCCTCACCTACTTTAAGCAAGTTTTCTGTGAGAAGGCATTATGTGCAGGATTTTGCTTCAGCCACTTTTCACATTTAGAGTACTGCTTTTACAGCTTATTTTGGCAGATAGAGCAAAATGATAAGATCGCTATGTAGGAAAGTTGGACAAATACATAAATACTGTACTTGGCACTGATATTTTTCCAAATACCCCATTTTCTTGGTTGTGTTTTTCATATTCCACATAATCCCAGTATCACAGTTTCAGGGTCTTAATCAGATCCCAACTCGGTGGTTAACGCTTCTCTTTTGATACATTTTTTTCAACAACATTATACAAAAGGTAGTTTCTTTCCTTTTATTTTCTTTATGTGAGAAACACCGTTTAGGTTTTACTTTACTTTGCCCAAATATACGTTTTTTTTTCACCTGCTGTTTCCGTGGCTCAATGTGCAGTGAGACAGTTTCTTGGTTCCCAATGCCAGGTTGCTCTGACAGGCTGCGTTGACTAATTGGTCTCTGCCATTTTCTTGATCTTTATCTCCTTTCTCTCGCTTTCCCAGTTAGAGCAGAGCCTTACTGAGAACAGCCCACAGGAAAGCGCTCTCCTTGAGCTTCTGACAACCACCTCGTCTCTCGCCTGGTGCTATTATTAACGAAACAAAAGCAAAAGTCCTCATGTGGGCTTCTTGCAAGTAGTGAGGAGTCAAACTGTGAATTAAACATCTTTTGCCTACATTGCAGCTAAGAAAGAAACAGCTGAGTGATGTTTTTGAGGCACAGATTGATAGGCTTTTTAAGAATGCCAAAGAGACTGTTAAATTTTTGATATTATGTTTAGGTTTCTTTTAAAAGAAAAAAAAAAGGAATAGTATAATGTCACATGTAGTAGTATTAAGAACTGACTCACTAGGTAGGTATAGTATAATTACAATACTTCATTCTCACACACTATATAAACTTTTAGCACACTTCTGCTCTTCAAACTGAGTAAGTCCATACAGAAATGGATAGCATTACCAGTGTTCAGAAAAATGGAGGAAATTAATGCTGTGATTTAATCTTGTATCTACCTGCTTTGCTAGAATTTTAATTCAGTTTGAAAATTACAGAGAAGCTTTCTAGTCACGGTGTTTTATGACATTATTTTAAAAACATTTTCTCGTGAATTGATGCCATGGTAGAGCAGAACAGTCAACTTTTTAATGTGGAATTCAAGTTGGGAATTTTCAACAGATATAGAGGCACAGAACATTTGATGCATTCAGATTATAAAGTTCCACTTTTAAAAAAGTGTACTCAGCAGAATACAGGAATTTAAAATTACGGCATCTAAACTGTCTTGATTCTGTCCAATCAGAATGCCCTATAAGTATAATATGATTGTGTTTAAAAAGTTTCAGCATTCATGATTGTCAAGAAATGAATATCAGTTTGACTCTCTTTTCCCACATATTTTCTTTTTCTTTAAGACAGACAAATGGCCCAAAGTTAAATCTTTTCGGGCATCTTACTTACGTGTTTCCCTGTTTAACGTGCTCAAGGCTTTTTTGTTTGCTTGGCTTTTTTTCTGAACTTCGTAAGTCAATGGTTCTGGACTAACTACTAGTCTGTTTAAAACCTATGTATATATTTTTATTTCTGATATAAATTCTTAGCCTTAGTTCCATTGCAAAGTATTTTGACCATAAATAGGCTTAGAATTAGATTGTTCTGCCATATTCCTGATGATCTGAAGACTTGTACTATCATTAAATCTTATATGAACTATAACTTTCCATCTTATGTTAACTCAAACTTTAATTTACACCAGGGTAACACCCGTAACATCTAAACCAGCTCTGAGTTAGGCAGGATGTAATGCTGCACAGTTGTCCAAGTGCGGTACAAACTAGCCTTGAGCTGCTACAAGGTATTCTGCCATTGACTTGTTGGAGGATTTGCTTAGTGAAATCAGTGCCAATGCCTCTGGATGTTAAGGGTTTCCCTTGTATATCAGCTTCATTGGTATCCACAGTAGGTAGTCAAACCAATGCAGCTGCACAATGTGTCAAACGTCACCAGCTAATATGGCAGATGGCCACCAAAGTTGTTGGCCTTCAGGCTAAATACCGAGTTAGCTTTAATTTTTGACTTTTGGGTCCGTTCTTCCTTATCCTCCAGACTCACGAAAATCAGTATAATTGTTTCAATGGAAATCACCAATAGAGAAATTTCATTTACTTCTTTTTGACCTGACTTCAGGTAGCCTGTGTGTATATGTATATATACATAAAAAAGAATTGCCAAGGTATGTAGATTAAATTTCATTGATTACCTGGTTTAATTGCATCTTTTTTTTTTTTCTTTTTTTCAAATTTAAATTTGCAGAAGACTTAGGTTAAAAAATATGGGAAGTTTGAACAACTGAATTCTAATTATGATCACTCAGGATTAAAAATAGAGGTGCTAAATTCCTTAACCATTTAAAAACATTTTAATTACTAATTATACCTGTACAAAACTATTTGTTTAATGAACACAAATCTGAAATCCAAGGATAAGGTGTATTTTTCATATATCTCAGTAGACTAAAAGGCTTATAACAACTTGTATTGGGGTATAGCACCAAAAATAACTTCAACATTTTGCCAGTAATATGCAAAACAAAGGTTTTGTCAAAGAACTTATACTAAGTTGTGGTTTCATCTGGCATCCCAGTGTTTAAGCAGATAGCTAAGATCTGAAATCTCTTTCTTGGGAAAGTGAAAGATATTATCTCTTATGGCCTGTTGCTGCACTTGTGTTTGCTCAATACCTTAGTCTTGTAGCTGCAGGGACCAGGCTATAACACTGGATATAAAAAGGCTGATACTGCTACCCCATTCCCTCTGTCTCCAGTAAGACTGCAAACAGTTTATGTGCTCCACAATGTACTGAAAGTTGTGACAGGGACCTATGGGAATCAGAGGCAAAGCTGGGAACTCCAAGGGGACCAGTGGCCATATCGTTCACGCATCTGTGCTCTGGGAGGAGCTGAGGTCCTATTGATGGATCCCGCTGGGTCGGCACAAGGAAGCAGCAGGTGAACTCTCTGAAGTTTGTCCCTTCTGCTCAGTGGGTGGTGGTGGTGATCTCTTTCTGCTGGTGTCTGTGGAGGCAGGCCGTTTCCTTGAGCTAGGGGGAGCAGAGCAGGACAGAGCACGAGGAAAAGGCAGGCCAGGACTTAGCAACAAACATCTTTTGAAATCTTTAAGTGAAGATGAGAAGCTTAGGGAGGAGATGGGAGTGTTGCCTAGCCCATTTTGGCTGCTGTCAGATGTCTTTCTGCATTTCTAACTAGTCAGTACAGGCATTTTCCTTAAAAATCAAAATAGGTTAAATTCTGGTGTATGTCATCGTATGTACAGCAAAGACAGACAACTTTCAGCACCCTTTGACTTCAAATCTCTTAACTGAGTAGACAACACAAAATGAGAAGATCTAGCATGCTTTGTAGGGGGAAGCAAAACAGAACTAGGACAGCTTATTCTTTGCTAGGGCTTGTCACTGCTGCCTTTAATTGCTCATAGCTGTGGGTTCATGTGACCAGCTTTTCTGTGCTGTTATTCTGTAAGCAGCTTTAAGGTAATGCCCCTCACAAAAAACAGAATAGAAATGGGCACTACATGACGAAAGCCTTTCAAATATTTTTCTCAGAACTCAATCATCTAGTTTTTAAAGGGCATGTTATGTAAAGTGCCTATCATAGTGTTCTTGGAAATGAAGGTTTTGAGAATGAATTAGAACCTGTTTATATTGGTTGTGGGTTTTTATTCAATACCGTATGAACCCTTCTCTGCTGATCAGTCAGGTTCATTTGCAAATAAGAAGGGAGTGGAATGAGATGATTCAGAAGAAAAGCTGTATGGTATAAAGCCTTCTATTAGATAATAGAGATCAAAATCCAAACTCAACTAGTGGTGATTCAGTAGTTAGCAGTTAAGAGTTATTATTTGGTCAATAGCAAAATGAGAAATCAAGATGATACCTACTTGGTATTTTTGAAAAACTCTTTTCCATCTCAAGCAAAATGTATTTGCTGATGCTAATGGACACAGTAGTTGCACAGGGAATGAAGCTGGAGGCATTTTGTAAGTCGTCCTTTATTTAATGGTCATGAATGACACTTGTGGTAAATGAGGCCAGATGTTAGATGGAAAGTCCTCTGTTTTGGCTGCATTTTAATTTTTTTTTTTTAGCCTTTCTTCCTGTGTTGTTTGTGCTGGTGTATGCTTTTTATTAACTGCAGTAGATGTAGGATCATGCCCTTACATCATACTTTCATTGAGTCTTATTGGAAAAAATGTTCACATAGACCTTGAAAATGTTTCATATTTCAGAGAAAACAGACTACATTAAGATTGTGTTTAGAGAATGAGGAAGAAAACTTTAAAGCAGATCATAATTCCTACAGGTGGTATTTGCATTAATAACAAGTGCTAGAAATGTTTCTGTGGTTTAGTTCTTACTTGATGACAGGGAAAAATAGTAAAGAAGGAAAGTGTTTCTTTGCCAGTGCTGTTACTCGTTGGTCTGTTCTATAAGTACAGAAGGATTTCTGGCTGGTCATATGGAAATGACTGAAAAATGTCTGTGAAGTTAAGAATAAACATTTGAAAATTTACCGTATTCAGTAAAAGCTCATCTAATTTTAATATGTGCTGTGGATTCAAGTTTATATCCCTTTGTCAGTAAGCTAATATGAGAGCATTTAATTAGGAAATACCTTTTACCCTTTTCCTTAGTAGGACTGTGCTTTCAAACCTATTCAAATTCATCATCAGTCTTGTACAAATTATCTTAGAAAGCCAAGGAAAAATCAGTGGGAATATTTCCCTCAGGGTCCACCATACTGATTACAAAAATATCCATACTTACTACTGAGTTTATGCTTATATCTTCACAACTGATCATGAAACAGATTCAGTGTATACATTCGTATGGAGCCAATGATGTTGCAAGTGCTTCCAGTGCTGGTGAATTTGTAGAGACTTGCATTTACACCAAACTGTGCTTTGCACTTCTGACAAAAATACATATGTAACTTCCAGGGCATAACATGTGTGTTCATTTTCTCACCATATGTGAGAAGGCTCTGGGGAGACCTTATTGCGGCTTTTCAGTACTTAAAGGGGGCTTATAAGAAAGATGGGGACAGGCTTTTTAGTAGGCCCTGTAGTGATAGGACAGGGGGTGATGGTTTTAAAATAAAAGAGGGTAGATTTAGACTAAATATAAGGAAGAAATGTTTTACAATGAGGGTGATGTAACACTGGAACAGGTTTCCCAGAGAGGCTGTAGATGCCCCATCCTGGAAACATTCAAGGTCAGGCTGGACAGGGCTCTGAGCAACCTGATCTAATTGAAGGTGTTCCTGCTCATTGCAGGGGGGTTGGACTAGATGACCTTTAAAGGTCCCGTCCAACCCAAATGATTCTATGATTCTACATGCAAATCTGACGCATCAGACTTGACAGTGTATATCCGAACATCTCCCATTTTGAACTAACTCACTAACACTCTGTTATCTTCTGTAATAACCCTTTAACTTTCCTAGGGTGAATTACAAATGTTTGCACTCATGCGAAGCATAAATATAAATGTTGACAGTGTCATGCAACAGTGACTTCTTGTCATTCCCACCACCTGCGTGGTCCTGTAACGTACAGTAGCAGCTGGAACTCAGTTGTGAAATAAAAACCATACAGTTGGCTTTTGGGGACCCCTATGTTAGTGTTGCTAAATTCCTGTGGAGTATGATACTTTGCAAAATTGTCAGTGATAATGTTTCGATATAAGTTTATTTTCTTTTTATTGTTTAGCTGTTGTGCAAACTCGGCCTGAATTTTGTCAGGCTGAAGGTCAAATTCTTTTACAAATGAGGGCAAAATTAGATTAAGTTCCCTATTTTTGGAGAACCTCAGTAATGCTAACCGTCCTCCACTTCCTACAGCAAATTTCTGGTGGCTATGAAGTGATTCAGTGTTAGCACCGCTGCCGTCAGGAAAGAGTGCAGTAGTGGCAGGAGAGACTTCTAATTTACATGGGTATTTTTAAATACATGACAGAATGGTGAAGGCAGTAGGAGATACAGATTTTCCACAATGTCCACCTTGTTATAGATTTCTTTTGCCTGGTCTTATTTCAGTTTTACAGGCAAGGAGGTGTTAAATTTTGTCCCTTCTGTTCTCCTGTGTTTGAACGTGGGGTTTTGACTGTTCAGAAGCTATGTAAAATTATTGGCATCTTTAGCATTCCTTCCGTTTGCTCAAGACTGCTGTTTTGCACATAATGAAAAAAACTGTTCCTCTTCCCCAAACAGCACTTGTACGCCAGGCTTGTTTGCTCAGTCTCTGGAATCAGAGCATGATTGTGTTTCACCACGAGCAATCGTCTGGTTGCATTCTTCGGTGTTTAGAGACATATTTGCTGCTCTGTGACCTAGTGGGTACCTTAGGTTTTAAAATTCCTGCTGTTAGAGCTTGCTGGGAGCCACAGGCAGGTCCCTGAAGAGGGTGTGCCTTTTATATCCAACCCAGAATTAGAAGGATTTCTTAGGAAGAATGGAGTTCAGAAAGTGGTAGCCTTGCAACAGAAGCCCACAACTGGTGCCCTGTGCTTCTTCCTGCTGTGGCCAGCGTAACATCTCTGCAGTCAGCGGCGCTGATGCTCTTCTGGAGGGATGGATAACTACAACTTGTGTGTTGTGGATGCTGGGTTTGTTGAGCCCGGCAACTTAAAAGCATTGTTTATTAAACCAACCAAACAAGGGAATT
This sequence comes from Nipponia nippon, assembly GCF_047370975.1. Lineage (NCBI taxonomy): Eukaryota > Metazoa > Chordata > Aves > Pelecaniformes > Threskiornithidae > Nipponia > Nipponia nippon. Next base: position 52,298,582 of record NW_028262347.1, read on the forward strand.
AAACAGATTATAGGCTTATCGTAGAGCAAGTGAAAGACAGAAAATGCATAATTGGAAGGAGGAGTGTTTTGACAGTTTCTGCAGATGGCAGTAGACAGAAGGGAGGATTGCGTTCCTGAAGTGTAACTTTTTATTAATAAGGTTCAAATAATTCTAGCAGCTCTTTTGAGGATATTGTATTTGTCATGAAAAGTATGACTCGATTTCTTTCTAGATATTGGTTATGACAGTTGTAATTTTTTTTTTTTTTTCATGATTCAGAATGCTTTCTGAGAAATGCCATTGTGCAGATTATGTACTAATTTTTGAAGCAATGCTCTGATTTGGTTTTGTAATGTTGTGTTCTCCAGAAGGATGAGGAGTTTGGTATTGCCTCAGAGACTTTGCACTGTTTTATCACTCAGCAGTGTTTTCATATTCAGTATCATGTCTGAAGCAAAATATTTAAATGGAAGATTGTTTCAGAATACTTATTTTTCAGAAAATATATAAACATAAAAATAATACAGTGAAGAATTTATTTTTTTACACGTTTTTGGCTTTTGCATTTTCAAACCGAAAAGGATTTCCTTAGGGATTTGCTTGTCTAAATCTATTTTCTCTCCAGCATATGAAATGACAGGCTATACAAAATGCCCAAATATTAATTTTTTTTGGCATGTCTGTATATTCATCTGTCAACCTTCAGTGAATTTTCTGGTTTTCTATTAGCTTGTCCCAAACTGCTGGCAAGCTAAATTTCTCTAACAGGCATCAATTCACTGCATTAAATGCCTGTTCTGCCCTGCAAGACGTATTGATTATTTTTTTCTCAGCAAAGTGACAAATACCATTTTTATGACAATAATAGAGATTGATTATGATTTTATGGAACAGAGAAGGAGCCGATATTGCTGAGAGAACCTTGGGGCTTATAAAAAATTGAAAAAAAATCGTTTGAATTAATAAAGAAATTAATGAATTCATCTGTTGCTGATGAAGCTGAAACATTTTTGATATAATGAAAACTACAGTAAATGCATGATCATTGCTGAAGTGAGGCAAGTTTAAATGTATTTATAACATCTGGTGTCTGAAATTAATTGGAGAAATGCTAGTAATCCATTTTGAAGAGCTCAGACTCTGAACTCTTTAAGACTTCAAGATAATTTTTTCTACGGATTTAGGTATGCATGATCACGTATAAGTGAATATTGCAGTGCTATCTTGATCAGTGGAAGCTGAACCTGAAAGACCAAGGAAATATTGTCAGGTTTTGTGTAGGGGTAATTATTTTAAACCTAAAATGAAATAAATTTCTTTAGGGCTTCTTTTGTTCTTTTTCACTTGCATCTCATGTTGTTATCTCCTTTGCTGGAGATACAGACTGTAGATCAAACTCCTCTACCCTTGTTCTTGCACCTTATCCACTATTTAAATGAAGCTGGACAGATAGACAGTGAGGTTTCAAGATGAGACAATATTTGCATTTGAAACAATAATAGATTATTCATGACATTGTATCAAAGCAAATTATAACAACAGAATTCATGCTGGGTATAATAGCATTTACAATTTGTATGTGTTTTTATATATTGTCTTATCTTTAAACAAAACAAAACCTGTTTATGGATACTTTCATATAGGCATGGTTTTGTGTGTGTGATGACTGTAAAACTGACCTGTCTCATTCAATAACCCTGTATCATTTTTAATGCGTTTTTTACTTCAGAAAATGTTTTCCTGATTGATGTATTGTTGAAAAACTAAGGTTAGAGTATAATGGATGTAAGACTTTCAAACAAACTGGAAGGTAGAACAGCAAAGAAAAAAGATTACACTGATAGTTACAGTCCCTGAAATGGCACTATATTTTGCATTTAGTTTATTCTCTGGTCTTCTTCATCAAGACATATGAAGAAGATACATGTTTTAGTCTAGGAAATTAAATCTAGTGAACTAAGTTTACAAAGACAAGCCAGAGTAGTATGCAAAATTAATTAGTTTTGTGTCGCTTGCATATGTGATGTGTCAGTATGACTTGGAAAATTTTAGTCCTGCCTCCCTAAAGAAAGCTGTAATTAATCACAGTTCTGATTTTCTGTTGAGCCAAATCCAAGTTTGACTTTAGGCCAAACACAAAGAAGAATTGTTTCAGAATTAAGTGCAAAGGCATTTTTTTTTGTTTAGCTTACTTAAAAGTATGTTCAGATGATTTTTTTCCTAAAATCCTAGGTGAACTATAAAGCTTAAAAGGAATTTTTGTGTGGTTTGGTTGTTTTTTTTTTTACTTGAAAGAATCAGCTAATATTTTGTCTTCCTTCTGCTGAATCTATATGCACACATGTTGGAAAAAAAAATGTTACTGTAGAACAACAGATAGTGAGAGCTGATGATGTAGTATTCAAATAAAAAGTGAAACAAATAAACAAGTACACACATCCCACTGTGGAACTTGCATAGAGCTTAATGGATAAAATAACATTAGAGCCAATTTCTGCATTTGACTTATCATGAGCTTCTGAACTGTTCACATACTGCTCTAAAATTTTCTACTGTACGCTTTCAGTGGAAAAGTTATTTCAAATGTATCTAAAACTGCCCATCAGTATTTAAAGGAAGAGAAAGTAAAATAATGCCTTCATTATAAAAAAGAATGGCTATGACCTTTTAAATGACAGCTGTAGTACCAAAACAGCTGGGCAAACAGGTTGAAAATTTATAAGGTGGCAGCTCTCTCTCAAGAGAAATGTCTTTGAAACATCTCTATGAAAATGATTGTGATTTGGTCTGAAGGTATTGTGATTTTCCCATGGGTGGTAAAATTTTAGTAATAGTATATCCACCAGGTTACTTGGAAGAGCAGTTGACTGACTCTCTGCTTACATCTCTTACGTGATTTTTTTGCAGGACGTGCACTTGGGATTTGCAGAAGTCCTGGTGTCATTCACTGTTGGCAGTAAATTGTAAAATGATGGGGCTTCCTCTTGACTGATTTACAGTGTGCTAACAGGCATGTTTATGCCCCAAGAGGTCAGGCAATTGGCATTGTTAAAGATTTAGACACAGTCTTAGTTCCTTAAGTTTTCTTCTTCTTGAAGAGAGAGAGCTCTGCCCAAGCTGGCTTGAGAGCCTACAGCTACCCTTGCATGGAGCTGAAGAGGATCCAGCAAGTCCTTAGACCAGCCATAGTGTGTGGCTCTGCCATGAGTCTCTCCTTTGGTCCACGAGCAGGTGGAACCACGCTTGGGGGGGCATTGCCACCGTTCAGCTCTTTAGGACCCAAATTAGTTTTATATAGAAGCAGTGGAGAAGTCTTGGTGCAGCACTCCCTGAAGGAGCTGCAGTGGCAGAGAAGGACTAGGGACACCCTGTGTCCTGCTGCATACCTTGACCTTGCTCCTTAAACCATGGTGAACGTGGGCTCTGTGGTGAACATGGACATGGTGAACTCCCTGCAGTACTAACTGGGTGGCCTTCTGCAGTGTGCTTTAGCATCTGATTTAGACTATGTCCATGATGGTGCTGACTGGAAGTGTGTAATATCTTCAATGTTGTTTTTCATTACTGTTTGCCGGTACAAAATGCTAAGTTCAGAGGAGTTCCATCTGCAATCAGTGTGTTCTTAACGGTATTGTGGTTCCACACCATTTTGTGAAGCACTAAAGTTCAGTGGCCATAAAATGGCGTCAGAAAATAAAAGTTAAAATGCGCTTTGTGACTTTTTGCTGAAAGAGAAATTTAGCCTGATTTGTTTATAGCAAAGTAATTCTATTTGACTGCTCAAGGCTAGGCAAATGTTTCGAAAAGTTATTTTAAATATTATCCACAGCTTGAAAATATGCAATCAGGAAGTAACGTATTACCACTGAAACACATAAAATTCCTCATAGGAATACTTGCTGAATTTTGTTTTACTGTTCTCATTTTCGCTTGGTGTGCTGAAAGAAACACTGTAGAAATTCTGCTTAGAACTCTGTTATACAAATTCGCATTTGCAACTAATTTTGGAAATATAATGAGATATTTGAAAATGCTTATTTCTTATTTTAATTTCCACTTTGAAATATAAATTCATTTAAAATCATTAAAACTGAATATGATGCTTACATGTGATTAATGATTTAAATTATCATTGCATTTGCTAATTTTTTAATATCGTGTTTTTGTGGTGAGGTCTTTAAGAATTTAGCCAGATTAGGGGCTGTGGGATGAAGCCCTGCTTTCATGCAGTAGGTGAAGGACTCTTAAATCAGTCTCTGGAGTTATTTAACGGTTACCAATTACTCCTGCATTGTAAACAATCAAAGTGCTTGTATCTGCAGGCAGTAGATAACCTGAAAATCAAATATATCAGCTCTGCTCAGATCCTTGAAGAGATTGTCCTGTCAACTAAAACAAGAATAAAAGATGTGATTGTAAATAACATTCATGGGACAAGCAGGTTAGTAACATTCATTTAAAAAATAAATAAAGAGCCACCTGTAGCAGGCAGCTGACATTAATTGAACATCTAGCAGAAAGCAAAGCCTTAAGAAACTTGCAAGCATGTATACGTTCAATTATCTTTGTTCCCTGATTGTTTTAAGTTATAGTTTGCCATCTTCTGATGAAAGGGTTTCCTTTATCAGCTCCTTGCAAGAAGGTATAGTGTGTAACACTGATCCTTTCAGAGGTTTTAGAAACCTCTGCAGTTCGGCTTCTTTAAGTAATGGAGTGAGTCCTAGCACTACATTTTTTTCCTTATGTAAAGCTTGTGTTTATGGCTAAATGCATACCATAGGGATTTTACTTTAATACAACAATTAACTGAATTAATTAATTCAATTGAATAGTGTTTCTTACCTGTTATTAAAACAGCTTTTTTTCTAGTTTTGTTTCTCATTACCAATGATAATAAGAGAAAAGAAACTAATCATTGCCTATATTTTTTGGTGGCTGAAATGTCTCCATCTCTATCTAATGAGTAAACAAGAAAAGTGAAGATTTATATATAACATTATTTAAAATGCTGTTGGTATTAGGAATAATACCAATTTTAGTGACCATCAGATTTACTTAATCTCACAGCACTGAAGTGATTAGAGCTTTGGCCATTTAAGGTGAGTGCTGGAGTACAAAAAGAGATTCCAAACCAGTAATATTGCAACAGATATTTTCATTGAGAATCCTAGGCTGACCCTGCTATATATGGATATTTGTGTTCATAGTTTAAGTATGTGCGAAGTTTTTTTCTTTTATTTCAAGGGAACGAGTCCTTTTTGGTGGAAATACTTGGTAAATAAACTAAATGGAGAGGAAAGAGCAAATCTGTTAGCTGCCGTTTTCTTGTATTGACTCTTTTCTTTTTTTTTCTCTTAAAGATAGCTATTTAGTCCATTAGTGGATTTCTTTTCCCTTCCAGGCTGGCTTCCTGTACGTTTCACTGTGGAGTAGCAGGTGTACAATTCCAAAGTGTCTTTACAAGTGGCTCAGCAGGGCTTCCTGTGCCGTACATTCACTGGAGACAGCTCATCTGTTTAATCCTTATGTTTTAGTCAACCTTTCTTATTATGCGGACAGGGCTCCCATGCTCAGCTGGATTTTGACTCTCAGAATGAATTGATGGAGCTCTTTGATCTTTGCTGTGTATTGCATCTGTTTCATCTTTCAACTTAATGCATGATCTTCCTAACTCCTAGCTAGTGCTTTATTTTATATCTTTTATTTTTTTCTGCTTGAATCCATCAGTTTTACTTTGTTCTTTTTGGCATGCCTTTTTATGTGCAATGAACTTGATTGCACAACTTTAACATAATGATAATTAAGTTGGTACGGGTTTTTAAAAACACAGGCAAAGACGCAGACAGCCATGTTTATTTAGGGTTGGCACTTAGCGTTTTAGAGCCTTGATCAGAATCCTTAAATGCGATCCATGCGTTTCTTCACAAACTTGCACATTATTTCACATGGTATTTGTGATAAATAGGGGAAATACCAAAGAATCATAGGATGTGACAGTATATACATCTGGATTAGCTTGCTACTGGGTATCAACACCTGAACTACAGCAGCATCGAGCAGTTTTCTGCAAAACTGGTATAATGCAGTACTTTCCTGAGCTATAACACCTCGACAGCCTAACATATGAGCATATATTTAAGTTCATTCCTTCTAGGGGCACTGCTTAAATCCCTGTTCTAAATTAAGCAAGTCCTTGTATACGTTAAGCAGGGATACCTTTCCTTAACTGTGGGTTTATTCTGCTCCAGGCAGTTTTGATTAAAGACATTTGATGTTCCATGTTCAAGCTCAGTTAAATGGTGAGTTACAGTTATGTTTTGGGGTTTCTTTTTTTTTTTTCCTAAATTTAAATATGACAACCAGCAAGGGATTAGTCTTTTTCAAATGAAACCAGCAAAGAAACAATTTTGATTATACTTTTTAGTTGAAACTAACATTATCAACAGAGAGGGATCCTTCAGTGATGCTTCTTTGGTCAACTACATATGACCCATTCAGTCACATTACATGGGAATCTTTTAATATCTTCGTGCAAATACCATCTTTATAAAGAAAAAACAAACAAACAAACAAACAAACCATTAAATACTATTTTTGGGGAAACAGCAACGTTTTTCCTTTTGAGCTTGTTAGGCTTTATTTAAAAGGAACACAGCACCATGCAGAATGGACTTGAACATCTGGAAGATCTGGGTATCCATGTTCTTTTGGCAGCTTTGAAAACTTAAGTGACATAGAACGCAGTCATGTATTCATTATCGCAAGACTTTGCAACATTTGCGTTTTGGAAATTGGCCTCACAAAATGACTAATGTTAAGTTTGATTTCACTGTGGCATGGGTAGATACCACTGTTCCTAACAATAATTTCTGTAATGAAAGAGTAAAAGGACCTGATCTGATACAAAACAACTATGTCTGCTGCTGATGCAAAAAAAGATAATTTGATAATTTTTGCATGGTATAATAAATATCTCCCCCCCTTAAAAACAAACAAACAAGAAAAAAATCCCAAAACAAAACTATGCTTCTCCTACTGTTAGACCTTCTTCTTCTAGATACTGCTTGACATAAGACTCTATAAGAGCTTGCTGTCCTCCGATACTGAAAATAATCGATAACAGCCATTGATGTATAGTCCGGTTTTAGAGTATATAAGAAAGAAATTTAGATTTGGAAAAAAAAATTATTACTGACTTGGCCTCCTTGTTCTCCTTTTTTTTTTTTTTTTTTTTTTTAATTTGCCTTTGGAGCTATTGCCTTTTAACTACTCTGAAATCAATCAGGTGTAAAGTATTATCTGTCAGGAAATTAACTAATTGTATTGAAAGAAGCTTATTAAGTCAATCTGGAAAATTATTAAAATCCTGAATGCCCATGTTGGGCAGTTTCATGATTTGAGACATACCTTTGGAGAATCTAGACCCAAAATTTAACTACATTAACTCTTTTACTTTTTATTTAAGGAATGAATTATAAACAGACAATTTTAGTGTTTTGGGCTGTTGATTTTTTTTTTTCTCCTCTCAGTTGCGTGTTTTAGTTTATGTTGCTTTGATTGGATCATTGCAGGTACAATCTTTCTAGTGGGTCATGTACCAGAGTTTGTTTCTGCCACATTATTAGTGTTTTACATGCTTAAATTTTATACAGACAAAATAGATTGTTTTAGGAGGCTAATTCAGCTGTAAGTGGATTTTTTATTTTGGGGAAAAAATAACACATTAAAAATAAGTACCATATAATCTAAAGAGATTGTGTTGCTGTAACATGACAGTATGTTTTCCCCAACGTATTTAGCGTTCATTGTCTCCAGAATAACCTGTGTCTGTGTCAGTCTGTCTTTCTGTCTACCATTCCAGTTCCAGTTTACTGTGGGTGGGAACTTTTGCATAGGAGAAGCTTCGAGGCTTTTTAACCACAAAATTGGGAATTAATTTCTGCACAAAAGTTTCTTGCAAAATGGTGTAAACCCTGCCTTTAGGGAAGAGCTATTGCCAGCTCCTGGAGCCATGGTGCTCAGATGTCTCACTTGACCTCGTGAAGGGCTCTTTCAGAAGGTACTTTATATTTGAGAAAAATCTTTTCAGTAAGACAATGCAACCTTTTTATTGTTTCATCTTTATGGAATGATACAAACAAAACTCTCTAATCCAAATTGTTAGCAGTCTGAATGTGAATGGATGACTTGCCTTTTTTTTTTTTTTTTTAATTGAGATATAATTATTTTTCAAGATTTCAGCTCATTCTTAGTTTCTTATTCACATGTACTGCATATATGTTGTCAGTTATTTAACCGTGCACTCTTGGTACCGATTTTTGTCATTCTGTGACACAGGAGAACTGTATTGAAACCTTGTCTAATGTGTTGCGTTAAGCCATCCTGATATTTCATGTACTAAATAAACTTCAGTGCCGTGTGTGGGCAGAGGTTGGGAGAGTATACCAGGAAAAAATTGCTCTGTGCTTGCCCTTATGCTTTTTCCTGGACACCTGCTACTGGACATTGTGAAAGGCAGGATGCTGGTATCTGAGCCAGTGCATATATTCTTACTGATCAGTTTAAAAAGAGGTATGTCTGATTACTATGTAGGTAACAGAATAACAGAACATTGGTGCAAGAAAAAGGGAGTGGTAAGGAAAAAACCTCACAATTTTCAGGCTCACCTGCAGCTGATCACAGCAGAATAGAACAAAAGTCCTTTAGTTCATATGTACCGACCATATTATAGCAGGATAAAACTGGACCTGTTTATCATGATGCAGGTAGAGAAATGGTCTGTTTCCCCTTTTTCTTTCTTGGTCAGCTCCTAGAATGTAAGCAAGATTGTTTTTCTTGCAATGCATTAAAATTTTACTTCTATTCATTCTGTGCTAAGGATTGACGTAATATGTGGCCTCTTCACATCTGCCTCATGGCACTTCCCCCTCAAGAAGATATGCGTGACCTTTGCAGACATTGTTCTGCACTGGGAAACTTTATGGTTTCATTCTTTTCAGTGGAATATACGTGCAGTTTATGATGCAGGCTAACACTTGATTTGCACTGCTAAAAATAAAATTAAAAAAAAATAAAATCTGTGACTATTTTTGATGCATATGATATGCCAAAATGAGAAACTCTAGCATAAGCTCTCTGTCTGTAGCTACATATGCTCTTTCTTGGAATGAGGAAGGAATCAATGAGTGAAAGGGTCAGTATGTCACTGAGCCTTCGAAGCTCCTGATTTCAGGAAGAGGTTCACTGCAAAGGGATGTTGCTTCTCAGACCCAGGCTCTGCCCCATGTGCTCCCCTAAACCATCCGACTGGCATCTGTGCACCATCCTGCATTGGCTTCATGCCCTTTTGTTGCTCCTTTCCTTCTCCTAGTTTGTGTGTTGTAGCACAGTCAAATGTGTAGGCTCTTTATTAACTGGCAGCCGCTGAACATTAAAAGTTAATTTAAAAGCCCACTGGATTACAACGTGAAGAGTATTTCTTTCGTTACATTGCCCATTATTTTAAATGTATAATTTACATATATTATAGCTTAATTTCACTTAATTTTTTGTAATGAGGTACTGAATGGAAGATTTACAGGATTTACTAAAGTACAAATGGAAGGTTTATTAGACAGGCATTTTTAAGGTTGAGCTTATGAATAGGTTTACATAACTTTAAAACTAAATGCATTTATATCAATCTTGGGTTGTGAAATACAATTGTGACTATTGATCAAAATGTTTTAGAATATTGTTTTCTTTTTTTTTGCTTTAGGTAATAGATATTACTCTTTTCTATGCTTCCTTCTAGGTTGGGGTTTTTTTGGTGGCAATTTTCCATGTTCTGTGAGTACAGCAAATATTGTGGAAATCCTGGAGTAATCTTGTCTTTACCAAAATAAACCTCTCCTTTGAGCCTGGACCACCATTATTAAGGTCATGGCTTGCGTTCTTTTAAACTGGATATGCTTTAGATTAACTATGGCCTATCCTTTGCTGTACTTCTCTCCCTTCTAAGGCATTTTTTCTTTTACCTGACCCTGAGTTTACTTTTCCTTTACCACTTATTTTCCTTTTCTCCTCCTATACAGGTATGTTGTATAGTTGCTTCCACAGAGGTCTTTCTTTACTTTCTTCTTTGTGTATTCTCTTTGATATGTTTCCTTTTCTCTGAACCTCTTGTTTTATAAATGATTTGATAATACTCATTGTTTTGTCTCAATGGAGGGAAAAAAAAGGAAAAAATGGCTGTTTTTTCAAAAGATTTAAGGAAGATGAGGGCCAAACTACCCAGAGGAGCTGCCCTGCCCCCTTGAAAGAATTACACATATAATCCATGTAATTGGGTTCATCTCATAAGTTTTGCTATTTATGTTGCTTTTGCCTTAGCCAGTTCATAGATTAATAGAATAATTCAGGGTGGAAGACACCTCAGGAGGTCAACTAGTCCAAACTCCGGCTCCAAGCAGGGTTAAAACTGAATTCAGACCAGTTTTGTAGTCTGCATGACAGCTAATAGAGAGAGCAGTACATCCGTTGGACAAGTCATTCCACCAGTATCTGACTACGGAAATGGGTATAATAATTAACGCTCAGCAGATCCCTGTCATGCTCTCCTTCATCCTAGTGGTGACAGAGGAGAGCACAGGTGTCCAGCCTAGTTGCCTTGTTTATAATAGCTGAGGGTAGGTGAGATTAATTCCATATTTTCCCACAGTGAGCTCTGAAGTAATGAAAAAGTGTGAGTGAGAGAAAAGCCTGATGTATTTATTGAAAATGGACAAACACGAGTGCTGCTCGGGTACCAAGTTCGATCCTTCTTTCATCCTACTTTTACATAATTTTCAATCTGGACCTGTCAGAGACCATCCTGTTTGTTTTCCAGTTCTGCTGGCTCAGATCTGTTCTGACATCTTAGAAACCTGGTCAGGTCTATGCTGATGTCTGACTGGAGATACTACTATGCATAGCCTTCTGTATCTGATGTGTTTGGTTCACCTTCTAGAAAAAGGAATCAGTTGTTACAGCAGCCTCCTATTTTTGTGTCCTTCCCAAGTCCCTTGTTCATTTTCTATGCTCCTACAAAAACAGTTATTTCCTCTTGCCTTAAAGCTCTGTGCTAGGATCAGGACTACTTCTTCATATTTAAAAGCTGTCTAAAAAAAAGCAAGATATGATTTGAGTACAGCAGTAGAAATGAGACAGAATAATGCACGAAGGGCATCCTTAACTTCTGAGTAAAATCTTCTTGGCGGCAGATATTTTAATAAAGAGAATTAGTCATTTTAGTTGGGCTAGGATTGAGCTTTCTAACAGTGTATCTGCCATTGCATTGGTGACAATATGGTGTGGAGGTACTTGATCTAAATCTCAACTTGTTAACAATTTGGGTATGGGTAGCAGCACAGAACTGGTGCGGTCTTCAATATCTGCCTGAGAAGCTGTGTGAATACTTGATCAGTCATCCAAAATGACTGGAGTGATGACATTACATTGGAGGATGTAATTTATTTTCCTGCCGTCATCCTTTCCAACCAATATCAGAAAGCACTTAGTTGCGTTTTGACCAATTATGAACAGTATAATGATTCCTGTATTTGACCTTGTAAACTTTCCAAATGAGACAGTTACATAAAAGAAAAATTTGACTTCTGAAAGGCAAAGCAGGTTCTCGCAACACTGTGATTTCAAGGGACTGAGGTCAGGGTATAATTCTTACTCCCACAAGCTGCTGTTTTCAAACTGTCGCTATTTTCTGTTTGGATTGTTAAAATATTTGGATTGTTTGGATTTGGAAAGTATGAACATTTTATCTGAATTGTATGTGAAAACTTTGAAGAAAAATTTATTGTTTTCAATGGATTTACTAAAAACAGGGCTAATTTTATGCTGCCAAGTCCAGAGTGTTTTCTTGTTCAAGATTGAGACAGTATAGCTGTATACTACCTTTAATATTAAACTAGCCTTAAATTAAGGTGAAGTAAACAGGATCACATTGTCTGAAAAGATATGGCTTTGGAAAAGCAGTCTTTGGTCCAAGTGCCAGGGCAGCCAGTGTACCGTGAATCCAAAAGTGGTCATAAAAAATTTTTGCATGTCCTTATTAATTTTTATTAATTGACTCATGTACTCCGGTCTAATTAGTTAAATGGAACTGTCAGCAGGCATTTTGAAATGTACCAAGTTGGGGTTTTTTTGTACCAGAATGAGCTATTGGGGTGGCATTTATTCTGTTCTATTTGTTTCTACTTTATATGAATTACCTTCCAGTACTTTGCAGTGTATTTGGTTTGTAAAAAAAGGTCTTACAGCAGGAGCACAAGATTGTCCAATGGTGCTGTAAATGAAAGATTGTCCAATGCTGCCTTAAATGAAAAGCTCAAACATATTATTGTTTTTCAGAGCAATGCTGAAATTAACTATCAATCAGCTCAAATTTTGTTAGGACGCTTTTATATTTGGGGCTTATAATGTATTTGCATGTTTAACCTTCTCAAAGCATAGGCTTCACTAGTTGGGATTTATAGACGATCAGACTAGTTGAGAGGAAGATGTATACAGAGAAGCCTTTAATGGTAGCTAACTGCTTCTGTGGACCCAATTAAGACTATCCAACTGTGAAACACAGTCCCCTGAGTAACGGTGCAGTCAGCTTGTCTGAGTTTTTTGAGGTGGGGGGAAGGCGGCCTGGAATAGGGGAATATCCAGTGCAGCTGTGAAGGAAAAAAAAATACTTTAAGAGTTCTCTTAAAGAAAAAAAACAACAACAAAACCCAAAAAGAAGCAACCCTCAAACTTTTGGTATGCAGTATTAATAAAGGTTGAGGTCAGCTTTACGTATGCACCACATTCTAGACTTGACACCGTAGTAACTGTGCCTGAGATCTGGACGTGTTGTTGGTCCAAAATCAATCTTGTCGCTCCTCAGAAGTCAATGAGAGATAATAAGTACTATTCACCTGATTGCCTTCCTGTTCTGAGACAGCTGGTGACGCTTGTCTTCCTGATAACCAGGAGTTTCAGATCTAAGGCAGGGATAAGAAAAGCTGGGAGCTTGCTGAATCTAAATTTGACAGTCGATGGCTCTGCAGAGGGTCAGGAGGGAAAGAATCTGTGACATGTATAAGAAAGGAACAAAATTTATCTGCTCTGGTTGCAATGATTAGATGTCTCTTTGTCTGGCTTTCTTACAGTGGATGATTGATTGTACCCGCCAGCTGGCTAATATCATAATTAACAAAGTTGCTACCATGTCTGAGAAGTTTAATCGAAAAAATTGCTGGCAGTATGATGCCATTGTCACAGAGATCACAAGCACTGCAGTGTCGACTTTTGTACTGGTGGAGCCGCAGGACTATGTAGATGTGCTGAGAAGTCGTTCGCTGGGATAACTAAAGGTATGTTTCTTTCCCTGTACATTTCTCCCCTGTTTGTTCTTTTCAAAAATGAAGTAGATGGGTCTTTGATGGTATCTCATTTCAGGGTGCCACGTGAAGCTATTCTGTCGTATTTTAAAGCAGGTTCAGTAGTAATCTAGAATATGTTTTATCAATGCATTAAATGGTGAATAATCAAAACCATAGTTCAGTGCTACTCACCCTTTCTAAGTGGTCTTTGCTGTCTTGCCAGATGCTTTTTGCAAAAAATACAGATGCGGTTGTTTTCATAGCTAATTTTCTCAGTTGGAGGAACAACAAATGCTGTTGACAGTCTATATTCTAGGAACTCGTAATTCAGTTTGGGTTTATGTTTTGTAATATTTCTTTTCATTCGTTACGTCAAGTTAGAATGTAATTTAAAAGGCGAAAAAAAAAATGGGGAAAACCCTGTATTCTTGCTTTTGTAATTCAGCATTAAAATATCTTGCTAAAATATTCGCTTTTGTATATGCTTATTTGTGTGTGTGTGTTTGTGTGTGAGAAATGAGAGCAGTGTTGGTGCCGTTAGCTGGAGAGCCACTTTGCAGCACCTTTGTAAAATACTGCCTGAGAATCTCACTTATTCCTTTTGTACGTTTACCTAGTTTTCCAAGTTAAAAATGATTCCACTGAGCTCTTCTCTGCAACTGTATTTTTACATGTGTGTGTGTGTGTGCGCTGCGTGGTAGTTCAGTGATGCTCTGGAGTATGTGTTGAAAATGCCAGCCTGACATATTGCTAATGAGTGTGCATATTGACAGTGACGGGGGCGTGTGTCTGTCTGTGTGCCATATATTAAAACAAAAAGAGGAGAGAGACGGAGACAGAGACAGACAGAAAGACAGAGAAGGAAATATTGGTATGGGAAAGAACAGTTTATTTACATTACGGTATGTCAAAATGTTATTATGGCTAAAAAATCCATTTTAAATAGACATGAGATGGCATACGACGGTTCCTTCTCTTTCTCACAGGAGCTAATATGACCATGGTAGAATAAGGGAGACTCATTTATTTTGGTGGTATTAGTATTTTTCTACCCAAGTAATTTTGACTTTTTGTTACCAGTTTCTAAAATTTGGGAAATGAATTATTTGCATTGTGTTTCAGTTCTGTAATGAGCTCTCCCTGAGTTTTCTGTTGCTCTTCTCTGTATCTTCATAGGTAAACTAGTTCTGAGCATTCAGATGAAATTGTTACAGTAGACTTTTGAAGGAATGTATTGCTGTATAGCTAACGTAGCTGATATTTATTTACAAACAACATATTTTGTGGATGTGCTCTTTTTTCTATTTTACAATTTTCTGTTTAGATTAAATAGCTTTCTAGTTTTGAGCCGATATTATTGCAATGGTAATTTAAAACTCATCCTGACTTGAATTTTTCAGGGAGATTCTGCAGTTCTCAGTCAATTTAATTGCAGATAAATTATTTTTAATCAGTAGACCAAATTGGAAGTACTTAGTAAATTTTTTTTTTCTTTATTTGTTAATGGACTATGCCTCGAAAGAGACTTCTGTTTTGTGAGGAAATACTTTTTTCCAGGCCAGAAAAATATTCCTATCATCATGATTATTCCTATCGTTTGTAACAGATTCTAGGTTTTAACTTACCCTTGTAAATCTACTGCTTTTCAAGAGCTGCTAAGCAAAATTAAAAATCTATATTTTGTTTTGAATAGGAAATGCTGTGAATAGTGGCAAAATAGATTAGCATTGTGATTGCAGACAATAGGGAAGATTAAGTTACTAAAACAGTATATTGTTGTTCTAAACTAAACCCTGTAATATTTTGTGTAATTGAGACTTTGTGCATTGTTAGAACTCAGTTGGAGTATCAAACGGTTGTGAGGATTAGAGCAGACAACTAAAGCAATGTCACAGTAGATGTGGCTGTTTTTTAACAGGATTATCTTCTGAGATGTGTAAAAATGAGCTCTTGTAATAGTTTCGGAGGAATTAATAATTTTAGTAAAATGTTAATGGCAAATGTGCTAATGTAAAGAGTTAGAAGATTAGTGATGCATTCTTTTCATGGAAATAAGAATATAATAAATGTCCTGCAGGTGACTGAAGCTACTGCAATTTTATTGGAGATTAAAGTTTGATTGACCTTTACTGAGGTGATTAACCCTTCTGAAATTAAAAGCCAGTGGTAAATTATTCTGTCCAATTTAAATGCAAACACAGAACAGTATGCTGTGTCATTCAAGTGTAAGAGAAAAAAATGTTTTAATTTTTCTTTTGCACTCAGTGAGATGTGATTGCAGACGGCACGCGATTGGGCTCTGGTAGAACTGGCCAGTGGCAACCTGCCTTTGCTCTGCTCGTCACCACCGCAGCAGCCGCGCCACAGGAGCACTGAACTTGAGAGAAGCTGCCTACAATGAACCCTCACATGCAGGAATGTCAGCAGGAACGCATGGAAGCACGTCAACAAGGTAAGCAGTGAAAATCATTGTGGATATGCTTTATCTGCTAGTGTAGACCTTGAGCCAGCTGATGCCTGCATGAGTGGGAAGCATAACACAGGTGAGGATTCCTGTCCAGCCTTGCAAGGCAGCTCACCGGAGTTGGGTTGCTTACCTGTGCGAGCCATTGCAGAATTAGAAGCAAAGCTGCATTTGTGGTGTTGTTTGTGTTGTTTTTTCCTTCTCCCTAACCCTTAAAAGTCAGGTTTACAAGCTCGCAGAACTGCACTTTTTGACTGACAGAGCACTTCGTCAAGAGCAGGCTAAGTGCGAATTGCTGCACTGCTTAAATGCTGTGATTCCAGTCCTTCCTACTGAATGTGCACAAGTGGGTTTTTAGGTTGGAGCAGGTACATCATGCTGGATGGATAGGATCAGGACACGATCTTAGCAGTTGACTAAAGCCTGTGGGATTACTTGCATGTGTAAAGTCATGCAGATGGTCATCAGAGTCGCTGTGGCTACACTACTGAACAGCCTTTAAAATCCTAGAAGTTAATTTCCAATAGATTTGATAATTCTGTTTCACATTACAGTTGGGTTCTGTGTGCGCAAACTTTATTAATTAATACTACATTCGAAAGACTTCAGCGATAGGCTTGCTGCATTTTTTATGAATCTTTCATTAAAAGTTGAACACTTTTAGAAATTCCTCCCAGAGTATCTGCCTTGTTCTTTATTTTTTCTAACAGACAAATGAATGCCAGGGCAATAGTTTGTTTTGTAATGAATTACACTTAATTTTCCCAGAGTAAGAGATCAGTGTGGTGTTATAAAACAGTGTACTGTCTAAAAGTAGTTCTGGAGGACTATAGTGACTCTCTGAGGGCTTAACTTTACACTGACTAGAACCATTATAATTGGATCCATTTTAAATTCCCATCTTTTTGTTGCTTTTGGTAAGAAATGATGTATTTGTTAAAAGCCTTGCACCAAAATAGTGGTAAATTAGAAGCAGTTTAGTTATTTGAAGTTGGTTCAGTTTGCATAAACAAGCCCTTGCAGCATCACTATCTCCTTCATTTGCCTGCTGGTCCAGGGAGGGAGGCAAGTGGATCAGGTCTGCACCAGGGCTCTTCGTGATCCTTGGTGCACACAGTGTACGGGATCAAACAACCACCTTTTTTTTTTCTCTCTTTTTTTTTTTTTTTGCTTTACGCCCTCCCTTGCTCTCCCTGAGTCCACCTCTCTCTCACCACCTGAGAAGAGATAAAATGGCTCTTTGAAGGCTTTTTCTTGCATGCTAGCAGCAGTAGTCCTGGGAATTGGGCTGAAGGGCAGAAGGGCTACTGCAACTGTTTGGCCTTGGGTGGACTTTCTGCCTAGTAAAATTTCCTATTCTTTCATGCAGCTGCAAAGCATTAAAATGATAATGAATGTGCTATCTGCATTCTGTATTCACTTTTCCTCCTCACTTTTCATCAAGGAAGACTTCGTATTGCATCTGTCAAGGTAGGGAAGTCCAAGGAATTGCAGTTCAGAAATTAAGGACCCTGAGGTAGCGTCTCACTTCTGTTTCGTCTTTTCATTTACACTTTAAACAGCCTTCAGAGAGATGGGCTGCTGCTTCTGGGACCCAGTGAAGAAAGTGAGGAATAGATAAAAGCTAAACTTGTGGTGGAGTGACCTAAATGGAACAGCTGGCAAAAGTATAGAGGGGATCCTCCAGGGTACTGAATTATACCTTCAGGCTTGGATTAGTAGGATGTTTAACAAAGAGATCCATTTGCCAAAAGGATCTCTGCCTGATTTTTAATTATGGAACTAGCACTTCCTTCAACATTTGTAAATTATTGAGGTTTTTTTTTCCCTTGTAAGATGTAGAGTACTATTTGTTGGCTTTGGGCTCTTGCATCTGTTTTCCTCAAACTAAAATTTTTGCATGTTCTTGATTTAATCCTATGAATACCAGGGACATGAAACATGTCAATGGTTTTTATGTTATGAATAATGAGATGCATGCTCCATAGACAAAATAAATATGAACTTTAAATATTTATTGTTTTGCTTATAATCCTGGAATGCTTTTGAGTGCATGCAGTATGATGAAACTTTTCTTTAAATCGAGGAAAACAGTATTTATAGGATCTTTTTAGTCATACGCATCCATTGTATTGTAGGTATATAGCACCTAACTTATTTTTTTTAAATTTTAGTAGCTAGATGTCTCCACCCCTTTGCATATATTACAGTAGAGCAATGCAGGAGAGGAAAGAGTGGGGCTGCATATGTGAGAACTTCCTATTGTACCAGCCAACTTTCATATGACATTTTCTTTTTTGAGATATCCATTATGCACTTGTCTATTATCCACTAATACTGCCATATATTTATTAAAACTCAACATCAAATAAAAGTTACAAATTGCAAGAAATAATGATACTCTAACACCTTATAAAGTTTTCAGATGGGTGGCGCATCAGGACAATTCACAATGAAGTAATAATGTATGCTATCTATGTGTTCAGTGAAGAGATGCTCCTAAGTGTGCCTGTTTATATTTACCGATGTAGTCAGGCAGACGAGACAGGGAAGTATAGTAAAATATTTCTGGAAAGTCTGTTGGAATACTTGCTATATCTGACTACTTTAGGCAAAAAAGTACTGACAGGGTGGGTGGCAGGGAGGCTAGAATGTTGTCACTGTACTCACTTCCTACAGAGTATAACATCTAAAATAAACGTTGTTAGTCATTACACCTTCTTGTTTTTTTTGTTGGTTTTTTTTTTTTTTGAAAAAGCATTTACTGAGCGGGGCAAGTTCTTTCAGAGACAGGTCACATAAGATTGTTTTGATATTCACTGTATGTCAATGTTAATAAGCCATGTGAGAGACTGGACAGCTGCTTAGCATGTGGTATGACACATAGGTAAGTGTTTCTCTCTTGCAACACAAAAATGGAAAAAAGGTGAAGTTATAGCGTTGTTTCCCATTGCCCCCAGCAAGGATGGTATAGGGAACTGCATACACTCTTCAGCTGGTCTGATAATTGGTTAGAAATGGTCTTGTTCAGCATTCTAACATTTCGTTACATTAGCAGTAGTCACTGTGACTATTTGAATAGAAAATACTTCGAAATTTTATTTCTTTCACAAGCTTTATTTTTCTTCTGAACTCCCTGTCAGTATTCTCTCAATATTCTACTCTGCCAATAGCTAAATGGAAATTGGGGGTTTGATACCCTTTTAACTACAATGTATGTTAAGCATTTTTCATATTTTTTGTTGTAATAGAACAAATCACACTTTTCTATACAGAGAAAACTTTCTGAATAGTGATACATGTACTGTAGTGCATATGATTACAAAACACACTGTAATTTCAATAGCTATATAGGGTTAGACCTTAAAGTTGTAAAGAATATTTTTTCTTTACACTGAAATTTTTAGCAAAAGCTACATATTCCATGTCGCAAGTCTACAAATGATGAAGATGTGTTGTATATCCCTCATCAAAAGTTACCCTGAAATCTGGACAGAAGATACATGCTGACTAGTCTGAGTAAATGTATTATACTAGTTTGGAAGTAAAATTATTTTATCTTATTTGTTTTGGGAAGAATAAATGAGCTGGAAGTAGGCAAAAATGGTAGATTCATTTTAGGCTTCTGTTAAAAACCAGTAATTGCCTAGGCATTTTTTTTTTTTAATCAGTCTTACAATTTATGGAAGATTAGCTACAAGTTGATTATTACATTTTTTGTCCATGAGACTTTTGTAGTTTTCTGAAAGAGTGCATAACAGAGAACTGAATTTGAATAACTCGAATAGCTGCATGTGAAAACTCTGGGAATATAATGTTACAATGAACGTTTATTTCCGTTTCAATAGAAATGAAAATTCTGTTATGAATATACAGTTTCTTACATCGCTTTAATGTTTTGTGTAGTTTTTGGAAGGTTTCAGATTCTGTTTTGGGGGTGAGGGGAAGGGAAGGAAAGGATGTGAAACTTGTAGTTCTTCTGGTAAAACTTGGTAGGTCAAGGCAGAATGTTTTTGAAGTATTTACTACTTTACATTCTTGAAATGGGTGGTGGGAGAAATTTCTGGAAGCTTTTCTTTAAAGTAAACTAAAATATGCCTTCTTTGAAGAAATTAAATTGAAAATGAAGTGACGGCATTTTCATTAAAAATTGCCTGACTGGAAATGAGAACAAGTTGGACCATTATGTTCAACAGATCAAAAACTGCTTGAGGAAACATTAACTTTTAAAGTCCTGTTTGAATAATCACTAAACCTTTAGTCAGAAATGAATCCACTTTTCCATATAGAAACACTGAGGAAAACATTTATATGAAAAAATATAGTCCAATTTCTCAAAATACAGACCAATTAGTGAGATTTAATTTAGATATTTGTCACTGAGTATGCATCGCATATATGTCAGAGCTGATTTACCATTATTTCCTTGTCTTATT
Source organism: Nipponia nippon (assembly GCF_047370975.1). Taxonomy (NCBI): domain Eukaryota; kingdom Metazoa; phylum Chordata; class Aves; order Pelecaniformes; family Threskiornithidae; genus Nipponia; species Nipponia nippon. The sequence continues at coordinate 52,318,852 of NW_028262347.1, forward strand.
TGCAAAAAGAGACTCCTACTTATTGAAATATTACTGAAGAATCTAGCTTTTCCCACAAATTACACACTTTTTGCATAAATGTGCCTAATTACCTGAATTCAGTTTTGATTAGCAGTGTTAATTGATGCAGCTGTGGATGGGCTCTGTTTACCTAAATTACCATGTGCAAACAGCAATACGTCTGAAAGTGAATATGCTAAACTGAAAATACTAATTAGCTAAGACAGATTGTTATTCAAGTCACATCTCAGAGCTTTTTAATGAAAGCCTGAATGTGTCAGGGCTTTATGATATTCAGACAGAAATGTCTATATTACATATGATTTCTAAATTTAATTCATGGGAACAGATGGGATGTCGGCTGGGGTTCTTCTCCATCGCTTCCAGTATTAATGTGAATATTTTACTCTACTGGAGACATTTTTGAGTGTGTGTATGTGAGAGAGAAAGAAGTGTATGAGAGAGGAGGGAGGGACTCATTGTGTGCATTGACAATGTGCCAGCCAAGAACATTTAACTGGTCTATTTTTGACCGGCATATTTGCAAATTATAGCCACCTACTTTCCCAGAATGAAGATAAACAAACTATTTTGCAAATTTAATAAGGCTTAGATAGTAAGTGTAATAGAACCAAATAACAGAAAGGTTAAACAGATCTCAGTAAGACAGAGATCTTTTGCAAAAAACAGAGATTTTTCATTTTGCAACAATAACAAAAATATGTCAGCTTTTTATATAAAAGGAGGATTGGGCTTCGTATTTCAAATTGTAGAAAGGCTTTTAATTACATTAATCTGTGTTGTGAAATACAAATACAAATTATTTTCTCAATTTTATTTAGAACATTACAGAATTGGGTATTCAGTTAATCCCTCTTAATAGTTCTGTTGGATGCAAAACTGTAAATAAGTTTGAAAGTAGTGTAAAAGAATATCTGTACCACATATACGCAGTCTTCAATCCATTTATTCTTACTTTTGCTTCAGAGTTTAAATATTCAGAGGTCAGCTCCCATGTGAAACCCAGTATTTCGATCAGAAACTTTTCCCACAATGTCTTGTCAAAATGCAAAGCAAGGATTATAAGTACTGTGCCTAACTATTTGTACCAAAATAATAGTTACAGTTGTAATGTTCTAATTTTCATATTTGGACAATTCTCATGTAAACATTCTCAAGATATCTGTAACAGCCCTAAATCAATGTAGGTAGCTATGGTGATAGTTATAAAAAGTGTCAAATCTTTTGGCATAAATTGGTCAGAATCTATTTTCTTGTGTGTTGCAATGGGGGAACTCTTTTGACTCTGTTATTCCACAGTTACGGTGAATATGGTGAATAGAATTTGGCCTGGTTAGTTTTGGGAACACAATACTCCTTTTTCAAAAGGTTCAATAGTTCTGGTTTTGTGTAAATTGACATGTAGAGCTGATCATATTTACTACAAGCAATTATCTAAGCTCCTAAGCTTTATACCCGAATCCTTTAGTCATGCCCTCTTGTACTTCATTGGTGAAGGCTTTTCAGATGGAACGTATTCCTAAATAAATCAGCCACAGATAGGCGCATTGTTCAGCTGGCAATTAACTCAGGCTAAAGAGAACAGTAGTGGTCTGAGTCAGGCTTGGACCACTATGATAAAAGAATCACTTCATTCCTATTACGGTTGCAAAATACAAGTGATCCTCTATAATGAACTGTCTCTTCAGTCCAGACATCTGACCTAGTAAAAAGCTTTTATCCCAAATAAATCATATTTATCAGGAGTTCTGAGTCATAAAATGTTATACTAGACCATTTAATGACAAGTACTCCACCACCCTCAATAAAGCTTGACTTTCTTATGCAAGGTGTAGCTGAAAGAGTAAATGAGAAAGAGAAGTATCACCTTCTGGAGCATGGAAAGGGAAAGAGGCAGACACAGAAATCCAAACTAGTTTTAAGATGAAGCTTGAAAAACTCATGAAAAAATGCATCCAATGATTGCTTTCACTAGTAAAATACTGGCATAAATGATTCGGAGACAAGCTCTTCTGGGTAGGTGATGATCTTCAAGTAGACTGGTAGATGAAATGAAGCGCAGATTAATCCATTGTTTAAAAGAACCTATCAAGGCCTTTTTTCAAAGAAAGTAAGGTAACAACTTCCACATAAAGGTCTTAAGAAAGCCAGCACTTGATGCAGAAAATCTCTCCGAAATTTGACCTTTACTCAACCATCATTTGAGAGCAGAATCAGTGAGAAAGGAGTCTGAAGTATTTGCTTTTAGCCTTCAGAATAGGAGTTCAGGCCAGAGTCTTAGTGGCAGCAACGGCAGATGAACGATTTGTGAGAACACACAGAAAGTAAACAATATTTCTACCTCTCTGTAACCTTTAATTCAGTTGGTTGATCAGCTGCTACTCAGGGCATCTACATGATACAGCTGCAAAAGTTGGCTTAGCGTTACAATGGGTTCTTGTTTCTATCCAACAAACTAAAGGTGTGTTTGGTGTCTTTTGACACCCAAAAGCTGTCACGTGCTGTGTCCAAACTATGCATTCTACAATTTCTGCACAAGATTGCTTAGTAAAGAGAACCAATAACGTTAGTAAGATTGTATTATCCCTTTCTTTAGGCTTTGCATTCTAATTCCAAAATTAGTGTATTATGAAGTGTGCAGTCAACCCTCAAATAAGGACACAAAAAATCATGCAGGAGAAAATAAAATAGTGTCATGTTTAATTCCCTGTTTTGTTATTTCTCAAAAAGAATCTTCAGTAATAGAGTGAGTGGTCATCAAATTCCTATGGAAAATAGATCAGTTTTGGTCTATTGGAACTGAAGTGCTTTAAAGCAGAACACACGTGAAAGCTGTGGATGCAAGCACCATAATAAAAACATCCTAAGTATACAGGACATGTGATTCTAATGAAATGTATCTAACACAAACTGCAGATGTGAACCAAGGAGGAAGAAAAGAAAAGGAGATTGTAGCTCCTTCTCACTCAGCACCACCTTCACAGGGCTTACATCCCCACATCATGTACTGACGTTACAGCTCTCGTTAGGGGGAAGCCCATCTAAGAATAGAAATGGTTTCTAGCACTGCTTATATGTACCCTTGTTTTCAATTAATCTGTCTTGCTCCTTACTCAACTGTTCATGTTGAATTTCACTTTATTCTTCTACAGCAGAAAGACCAACCTGTTGCTAATGCAGAAAGTCTCTCTTCATCTCCTTAAATGCTTACGGTCTTTTCTTTTGCCACATGCAGTCTGTGTCATTGTAATTCTTGTCATACAGAGTCTACTTGGAAGGAAAGATGAGGCACTGTGTTATGTTGGTTACTGCCCTGTGAATGAGTTGGGTGACCATACATATTCATCCCCTCTGTTCTGGTATTTCCACTGGATTCAAGGTTTCTGCTGTTTTGAACTCAGTGCAATGTTTCTGATCTTGAAAGCAATTACTGTGTCAGTATTGGCTCTGTTGGCTACCTCTATGACTTGCCAACATACTTCTCAAAACAAGGAGCATTCTATTGCTGTATTGGGAAATCTTTATAGACTGCAAATTGAAAAGCATCTTCTGTTTTTATAAATAATATTTGACATTTTTCATATCTATCCTAATTTACTATGTTGGATTTTCTGAGATCTGGTCTGCTTGTGTTCTGAAGTAGTCTTTTTGTTATAAGTTTACAGGATCACCTTACAGTTCACTTACAGGAAACCACTTACAGTTCAGTTACTCACTTGAACTTCTTTTTAAGTCAGTTTTAGTCTACATCTATTGCACAATTTCTTGTTGCTAAACTAAGTGAATATGTTTGTTCTCCAATGAATCTGTATGACTCAAATCAATTATATGTTTTCTGTTTTTGAAGTTCATTGGATAATGTTGTGCAATTAACACTCCTAAAAAATAAGAGGAGCATATATAACATGTTCCTTTTCTTTATATTCACATTTCAGCTCCAAGTATCCTTTGGTGTGGAGGGTCCCTGTTTAAAAACTCATCCTTCAGGACCCTGTCAGAAGTTAAGTCCTCTATTCTCTTCCAGGCTCTATGTGTGCCCCTTCTCCAGGCTCCTTTTCTTTTATAGTCCAGTTGCTACATTTACTTTCACTCTGACTTTTGTTTCTGTACTGTGATTATATCTTACCTCATCATTTACCCTGATCCCCTTTCCTCTCTGTCCCTTTCTCCTTATGCTTGGTGCACAATTTGGGTAGTTTATTTCTCCTGTTGATCATATTTTGTTTCTACTTTAAGATTTTTAGGCTGGCCATGAGGTTTTGGCTGGTCTTGCTTTATTACAGTTGTTGTTTCTTTCTAATAGCATATGAGTGATGCTATGCACCTGAAAAATAGATCTTATACCTTTGACAGGCAAACCCAAAGTGTGTTAATCTAGTAGGCTACTGTAGACATCTAGAAGTACTATTACCAACGGTGAATAATTTTTTCTGAGTCTTGTGTCAGCATGGATTTCAAAAAGACTTGCAAACTCCTACTTAATCAACTATTTCTGTGTAACGATTTAAATCACACTCACTTTGTATGTGAACTTTTCCAAATGCTTTTCTCTGCTAGACACTGTCATCTCTCTGCTGCTCAGATTCAGCCTACTGTTTTTCATCCATTAATTTACTTCATGTCTAAATTACAACCCACCAGTATATATGTCAAAAGGCAAGTGCAATAACTGTGTTATCTGCAAACCTCCAGCAAATCAAGGCTGATAACCAAAAATTTCTTCTTTCTCTCATCACTGGTCTTTGCTACATCTACTTTTAAATTAAATTTCCTAAAATTTTCTCTGTTCTTTAATACAGACTACATCGTTCCTGTTACATTTCTGTACGTGAATTACAATACAATCTGCTTTTAATCTAAAATTACTTTCAACTATATAAAACTACATAAGATAATAAGAGAAGTAAAAATACAGTGAGTCAGTACCATCTTCTCTGTCAGATTAGAGATACTCTGCTTTTTGTGTGGTTGCCCATGTCTATGCAGGAGGAATGCCCAGAAAGGAAGACTCAAGCTATGTAAATAAATTCCATTGTCGGTTAACTCTATTAGCTCCTTTGTCAATCACATTAAATTGAAAGTTCTTGTCGTCTTTAGTCCTTACGTAGCTCCACTCTTACTACATCTTTTCCAATAGTCCCTCATTTATTACTGTTTCCTTCATCTACGCTGGCTATCGATGATTAAATCAATGCTGCTGCAACCCTCTCTTCTAGCAAATATTGTGTTTGTGTGAGTGTGCACATGTGTGAACCTATGATATACATAATTTGGACCAGTTCCTATTTCAGACAGAACTGTCATGAAATGAATAAAGCTTCAAAGTTTTCTTATGTTAGAATGTTTATTAATGAACTATTTCAGGTGTCAATTGCCAGCTGTACAAACTGAGAAGCAGAAGCAGTATGCATATTTGCGTTTAGTTTGATTCTTTCCAAAACATGTATATATGTGCTGACTGGTGACTGTGTGGTAATCATGAACCAGTCTGTGTGTGGCATTTTCATGTTGCCATAAACATAGGGCATTTCATTTGGGTGAATATCAACTGTAAGATACATGATTTTTGAATAATGGCTTTTCCAAGCCTACAAACTTTCAGAAGGAAAATTGCATGACCAGATAAAAATATGCCTAAGTACATTTAGACTAGTGAAAAGACGTGCCTGAAAAGTTGTGTTTTGCATTATATAGCGAGTGTGTTTCTATCTGTATTTGGTATATTCAGATGTGTATGCATGTACAAATACATAGCCCATCAAAACAGCTGCAAAGATCATGCAGGAAATTTATGAAAACTCTCACCACCTCTTTCTTCTTTTTCTTGCCAATATCGCCACTTTGGGCGACCATCGTTCCAAAATTTGGAGCATTTTCCAACAAATACCAGTGTCTTTTTGCAAATATCTTGCAAATAGTTCTTTTGCTCTTAGATGCAAATTTTCTGTATGTTTATTAGTCTCCAGAGTAGTATCAGACCATGCTTAAATCGGAGACTATTTTTATGTTAATTCTCTCTCTGAGTATGACAATGGAAATTGTACTTTTGGAAAGAAGGAAGAAGGCTCAGCCAGGTTCCCAGTGGAACAAAATATTTCCTTCCAAGCACACCAACTCTCAGATGTGTAAAATAAAATCTTGATGTTATCATTACCTAGCCTTTTTTTTTTTTCAGTTACATTGTAGAAATTCAAAATGTTTTTGTCATGATTGATTGTCATTTTCCTTTTGGACCTAGGCAACTTGAGTCTACCTTCAACAATGTCAGCGTGTTGTAAAATGTTGCACGCAATCTTAATTCTTTCCCCATTTCCTCATTATAGTATAAACTTTGATTCCTTACTTGTACGATATATTTCTCTGTAAGCTGTCTTTCATCTCTTTAAAAACAGCGTTTGTCCATGCATGTGTGGAGGAGGTGTAAAAGGAAGTTTTTAGGCAAGCCACTTTTTCTCTTTCATTTCCAAGTCTGTTTCATCTGGATAGACAGTACAGTAACTCCTTGGTCCTGACCATTCAGTCAGGGCCCTACTTGTAATATAAATATTACATATTTATAGATGCATAAGTATTTATATACACATACTGCGTAATTGAAAGGTTGGTTTTGCTTGACAAAAAAAGGGAGTCCAACAAAAAGAAAGTGCATATACTGCTATCTAGCTTTGATGTGGCTGGAGAGGGGTCAGTGCTCTATCAGCTCAGAAAGCCAAAAGCAGTTCATTGGATCTGTGTTAAAAAATTGATCAAACTCCTAAATTAACAGTAGACATTAAAGAAAGCCTGGCTTAAAAAAGAGGTTGTCTTATCGTGGCTACTAGGTTTAAATGATTTTAGAGTTAAATTTTTGGACTAGAACCCACAGAGAGTGAACTTCACTCAGAGTGAAGTCTGAGCCCTAAAAAAGACACGCATCTTTTAGCAATACTAAATTTGAAAAAGAAACCTGTGGTGTCTGTGTTGCATTATATAAACTTTACATTGCTTGATGAGATGACGAACAGCATGAGAAGAACCTTGGCTGCATCTCCATTATACTTTTGTAGGGCAGCCAAGCAGTTTACTCACCCATATGTTCTGGGTTCCAAAATCAGTTATAATAACAAAAACCAAATGTACAAAAATCGAGATTCAATTTTGTTAAATAATTATTTATAGTGCGTACAACTTGGAGAGGATTCAACAATACACTGAAGAAAGATTCTTTCTGGCTGTTGATTTAAATATTACTCTTGAAAAACAGATGAAAGGCTTAAAGTTTGAAGTGTAATGCCCAAATTATTAAGGATTGTGTTTCAGAGAATGCTTTTAAAATGACTGCTGATTGGAAAGATATATTCACTTTTCATCTTCGGAAGACAGAAGAATTCATGCTGTTGATAATGCAAATATTCAAGTTTGCATTCTCCATATGATCAACCAACACTGAATTGCTAGTTGAAATGCTGAGAGAAAAAATTGGTTATAAATTCTTCCTGTACTTTAGATATATTTTTAGAGATCCCTTCATTTAGTGTCTGTCGTAACAAGAAAAGATTTTCTCTTTCTTCCCACTAAACATGCATAAAACGTTATCTGTTTCTGCTGCAGTACATACAATATTTTAATTGCATTTAATTGTTCCCAAACCTAGTTTGCTGGAATTTAATTTTAATGATATTAGAGCTCGGAGCTGAATCAGTGTTCACATGAGAGAATTTGACAAGGTGGACTTTTATGCATAGTAAGTTCACAAGTTGGGTGTTTTTTTTTCTTATGTCTTTAAGAAGGTCTAATTTATTTTAAGAATGAGTTGGTATTTAAGACATAAACATTACACCTAATAAGTGTACTACAGCCTTTTTTGAGAGTGCTTTAATTCTTCTGTATAGCAAAAAATGATAGGTTTAAATTACACACATCACAGAGTGGCTTTTAAAACAGAGCAAATGGTTAGTAAATGTTTAACTGACACAGAATCATTTAGGTTGGAAAAGACCTTTAAGATTGTTGATATTCAGACATATTCTGAAGAATGCAAAACTGGCTTAGCTGTCTCAATATGATACAAGAAGCTGGAGCGTCTTCTGTGCTTTTGTTGAGAACCTTTCTATATTGAGCTTAAAAAAAAAAAAAAAAAGAGGAGAAATCATGAGCCTTTTTCAGTAGCTCATCTATTCAGAAAGGAGAAGACCTGTTGGAGTACTTGGAAGTAATAAAACTGGTAGCTACCAGCTAACTCTGCTTATTGGAGTTAATAGTGATACTCATATCCATTTCTCAAGCCTTTCCTCCTTATCTGTAAAATAGTTACCTAATTTTTTTGCGTGTGCTATATAGGTGAGCAACATGGCTTGCTGCAGGTTGAAGTGACACTGGAGCTCATTTAAAAACTATGATTGTGTCTGGGACATGCTCTATAGCCAGCTTTTTGTTGTTTGTTTGTGGTTTTGTTTTTTTTTTTTTTTTCTTTTAAGAGGGGCAGTACAGCTTGGGCATCTCTGCTGATGAGAACAAAACTGAAGAGTTCATAGGCAACTCCTAGACCTGGTAAAACAGAACGGAGAATCCAGCCCTCCCTCAGGTCCTGTGAGGAGTCTGGCTGGTGGTCAGGGCAGACAAATGGCATTTCACTTTGATATCAGATGTGTGGAGGGGCTTTGCATCTGAAGTGAAGGGGATGATGCATTCGAGTCACCTAATGAAAGACTGACAGGGAATACCTGTCTTGTAGCTCACTGGGGTACATGCTCCCAATAGAAAACACAATTTATTGTGTGGATTCCCATTTTTTGATTGGCTACAGTTAAAATCACATGCTGAACAGGTTTCGGTAATCCGATGTTCACAAGACAAAGGCAGCTATAATTTCCGTCATTGTTAGGACACAGGACTGTGAGGTCTTTCTTTTCAAATTTAATATTTATAAAAGTTGCAGTCTCCTGGTCACAGACAGAAAGACAGAAAGAAAGAAACCCTCTCAGATCACTGCTGTGGTGCAATCCTGTTACGCCAACTGGCATTCCACTTGGGTCACAACCCTATAGATTTAAAGGCTGGAAAGGAGAGAAGTGTGATTTCTGCACCTAGCCAAACAACTTGTGGTTGAACTGAGAGAATATGGTTTAAAAATAGACCCTGATTAGAAGTAACTGAAAATTTCTCACCTTTCTGAGCAATCTGTTTTAGTGGTTAACTAACCTTATTCTTACAGTGAGAGTTAGCAATAATTTGAATTTTGTGTAATTTTTACCATCAGCATGGCAAATAAAAGCCACAGATGGGAGGCAAACAGCCTTATAAAAAGGGGGAGGGTGTTGTTGCCAAATGTGTGAGGGTTAGATAGGATCAGCTTGGCGCTCTCTGGATAGAGCATCATGAGCTGGTTGTCTTATCAAAGTCCCAGTTTCTCCCACATGTTTGTTGGCTTAGATAGAGTGAGAAGGATGTCATACTGAAAATCTTAAAGACACCGTCTCCATTCTTTAAATGGTTTTTGAATCCTGGCTGATCTGAGAGAGGGAACAATATGCAAGATCATGCAGCATCACTTTCAAGAAGCTAGATAAAATGTCCCATGCCACTGTTAAGAGGTGATCAGCAAGGGGAGAACAAAACCACCAAAAAGCAGAATCCCTTTTCCCACAGGAACTATAGCTGTTAAATCTAAAGCCAAGCCAATGTGTTCTTACTGGTGTTACTCAGGCCCTCCAGACAGTGGACTCTACTGACAGGGCAACAGAAGTGCTGTTGCTTTTGCTATCCTTCCCTTCTACATCTGGTATGATGAACCAGGATTTAAGTCACTTGTCTGTTAATACGTGCTGCTCTTGAGGAGACATGAAAAAAAAAAAAAAAAGGGGAAGTACAATAAGTGAGGGTCTTGCAAAAATGGAATGAGGTGGCATCACATTACTGTGTTGTAAGTGACATCAAAATATGCTGGAGGAATATTCTTCGGAAAATTGAGTCTCTGACATTAAATGCTTGTCTCTTGAACATTCCCTATTGTCAAGGTGAATAAGTTTTTTTTTCTGCAAAAAAACTCATAGGGTTCATGAGTTCATCTTTGAGCTTAGATCAGGAGGATGACAACTTAATTTCTCTATCACTCTTTCTGTTGGAAAAAAGTTAGAGGAATAAAAATCAAAATGTTGTCATGTTGCCACAGAAACTGGAGGGTTCCTCTGTAGTTACATATCTGTGATCTTAAAAAACTAAATTCCTATTCTGTTTCAGTATCATCCGGAAGCTGACAGTGGGAGTCTGATTTAAAAAAAAAAAAAAAAAGAGTAGTAGAGTCTAGTAGAGTCTAAATCAATTATTATAAATGTAGTATGTGATTACCTCTCCCCAGCCCCCTTTCCATATATGCAGGTATGCATGTCGTCTTTTGAAAGCTTCCTAAATTGTTGAAGAATGTTATGTTTAAATGGTCCATGTATCTTTTCTATTGGGGAACAGTCCCATTTCAATTTAAAGTATTAGCTTCCATTAGCGGAACAATTCCCTGTGCTTTTTGTTCCTCACTAAAGCTAAGCCTTTCTGAATTCTTTTCAGAGCTGTAAAGTTCTGGAGGAGTGCATATATATGCAACTCTTCTGCTGCAGTTTCTTGTTACTCTCTGAATGTACGGGGCTTGAGGGGAGGGAACACAACCATATGGAAATAGCTTTCTTATCCAAGTGAAAACAGTTTTAGTCAGCTTTCAGGCGGGCTGCATAGACATAATACAGTAGAGGAACTCACAGAGCCATACTTTAATGGCCACTAAAATTGCCTCTGCAGTGCATTCAGAGCCAGGATACAGTGAATACCGATGTTTTTATGATGAGTGGAAGACAAATTTCTACTGAGCAAAAGAAAATCTAATGTTAATTAAATTTTTCCAGGGGTTAGAGTGGATAATTCTGCTTTTGTGTGGTTAAATCTCCTTTGATTTTAATTGCATGACAAAAAAATTGACTGTAAGTGTAATGTTAGCAAATGTTCATATTTGATTACAAGCATTTGTGTATGCTAAATGCTTTTAATTAGGGTGGGTTTGGGTTTTGAGTTTTTTGTTGGGGTTTTTTGTTTGTTTGGGTTGTTTGCTTTTTTTTTTCCAGGACAGCTACATTGACAGTACAAGCTTTGTTATCAATGTATTGAAGGTCATTTTTATAATCTGTTCAATGAGAATCGCTCCCCTTTAGGTGAAAAGAAAAATCAACGGAGCATGTCTAAAATTGTCTAGAAAATCCTATTACACATACTGAATTTCAGTTATATATTTCAGATTCACGTGGAATTCAATGAACAATCAGATCAAATATGAAAAATTGTAGCAAGTTTCCAATGATATGCACAGGGGTTTTTTTTCCCCCTTTTGTGGCTGACTTAGAGAAACAAGGCATATTCTTCTCAGAGATGGCAAAGGATAAACTGAAATGTTTAACATTAAAACATACCTAATACTGTGACATGTTTTAGAACTGGAAACAAAGGTAGGATATGTCTTATCCATCTGTCTTGCCTCCCTGTGCATCTGTCTGTCTCTCTAGAGCAAGTCAATAAAAATGATTAGAGCTGGCATCTCACAAATGTACACCCTTAAACCATGAAGCAATAATACTGTGAAGGAAATTTTTTTCTGACCTTTTCAAATTACATCCAACTGTCTAGGGAATTTCTCAGTGACTAGAGGTAATAAGGTTCAATCCGTTTTGCTGGTTGGCTTCAAATTTAGCTCCTCAGAAGCCCTAACTTATCTATTCTTTTTATCTTGGCCTTGGCATCTATTCAGTACAGTAATCCATGCATCTAATCTTTTTTTTTTTTTTTCTTCCCTCTCAGGTTTAGCTGGTGGATCACATTGTGAAATCTGCAGCCATGAAAGGCCCTCCATTTACGGCACCCTTCAAAACGAAATATTAGCATGGAAGGCTAAGCTGGTATGTTGCCTTTGAGAGGCTCTTGTTGAATTTAATTAGCCTTTAGATTTCATCTCCATCTCACATCTCAGCTTTCACTATTGTATGTGATTTAGGCTTCAGTGACTTTCATTATTTAAAACTTTTCCAACTTAGCTGTGCCACTTCAGAATACCGAGGTGGAAAATAAAGTTTAAAGTTCATTGTCTTAAATTGATTTCTGTTTAGTTTTTATGATGTGAGCTCAAAAACAATAGAGACACAGCGTCCCAGTAAGTTAGTGAATCATTCAAGTGAGAAAGGCAAACAGGCATTTATGCATGGCTTGTTTCTCATTGTACTCCATGAAGTAAAACTGGAAACAGGTAAAGAACAGTTTAGCGAAATATTTATTAGAGCATTTTGATGTCAAATATTTTTATATCTGGGAGAAAATGCTTTCTTTTCAACTCAGTTGGATATCTGGTTTCATTTTTGTGACTTATGCAGGGTATTATGGAGTAGTGATTTCTGCTTCATAAGTAACTCCAGGACAGCACGAGGAGAGCTGTCGATAAGAAATGGTAAGTTGCTGGCTGTTAACTTACTCCCCATATGGTTAGGACCTAGAGATTTGTTTCATTTAAGGCAGGAGAAAGTCATAAAAATTGGCCTTTGCTGCTGTCGCTTCCCCAGAGTATTAAGCCTGTGTTTAGTTATATCTGATGTGCTATTGAATGACCTGCAGAATATTGAAAGTGCATGCATATCAAAAAGCACCTGTAAAAAACTTGTTTTTAATCATGCAAGAAATATATTGGAAGACTTATGCAGCTAACTTACAGTTTCAAGGCAAAGCAGTAGCTACAAAGAGGCTGGTAAAGGTACATGGTGGGTTGTTTTAGTTTTTCCTGAATTCACCTTCATTTTGATTCTTTCTTCTGAAGTGTAGGGAAACTGGTCAGATGGATGAAGTACACAACTTGGAGTTTATAGATCTTGTCCCTGTATATAAATGGGCCTCTAGTAGGGCTGTAATGTTTGTTGAGTCACTTAATCATTTTGCACTATAACCTTGGGTTCTGTGAAAAGCTGTTGGTTAGTACTCAGCTGAGGATGAGCACAAGGTACAATCTGACTATTTCATTGTCTTTAATTGATTCAGCTGAAATAAAATAGGTTCATTTTTAATCAAAATGTATTGTGCACCATTGATATTAGCGATGTTGAAAGTGGGATACTCAATAATCTGAAGGCCAGTCATACACCTGGAAGTTGGCCACAAAATTGTTAAGAATATCTTTAGTTCTGAAATTAATTTAGGGAAAACAGTACCCCACATTGGGAAGCCTTCTTGCGTTCACATTTATTACTTTAGTGTCTTTAATGTCACATTGCAAAAAGAAGTGTTGCTAAATGGATGGATCCAGATATATTTTTTAAGCAATCAGGAATAAGCATTTCAAAGTTCCTTTATTATTTTAGTACAAAAGATAACATACCTAAATTGACAGTATGCTAGATAGTGTCCTTGTTTCAGAGATAATGTGAAAGGACATATTTTGAGTGTACACAAACACACAGCTTGGTGCTAAGATAAAGTGTAGTCAAATGAATACTTGTGTGGATGTGTTCATTTACTCCCACAATTTGGAAGCCCCACTAATACATGTAGAGTTATTTCCTAGTAGAACAGTTTTGCTGTTCTTAATTCTACGTGAATTGGGCTGCTCCTGGCACTCCAGCATCCAGGTTGGCCTCCAGATATGGAGAGCAGCAACCCAAAAGGGTCATAGTTTGCCAAGTGTATCAGAGGACTGAGAATGCCTCATGGAAGCAGCAAGTCTTAGCATCTCAAAGCAATGACACTGTTGTTGGCTGTACGTATATATCTTCTTACAGTAGGTGCTTGAAAAATGTATAATAAATACCTCTCATAATATTTCAGGCAGAAATACATAGGGATGGGACTATTTTGAATGCAAGTAGGATATTAAGATGGTGGCAGTGTGAGTTTTCTTTCACTGAGCAAGTTCTTGTTTCCAGGGTTCTTTCTAATTTGTAATCCTGAATGCTGGACAGAAGCAGTTCTGTCAACAGGTCTTTCTACCATACTAATGGTTTTCAACTTATAAGTATTGAAAATCAATTTGAACTAATAAGGAGAAAGGATTTTTCTTATTAGTTTACTTATTTATTTAAATTCAGCTCATCACAGTAAATGTTGCATAAAAGGAACTATGTGGCAATATCTAAATGTTTACATTTCTTTTATTGGTGTGTTCGTGTACCAGTAGTTATGAACTATGGATAACAGTTGAGCTAAATGTGTTGTTGTCCACTTGGAACGTGGTTGAGTATCTTTTCCTTTGTCAAAGCCAAACGTTCTGGACCGCTGACGGCCCCGAAACCTCAGAACTATATTCTGGTTTTTGGTATAACTGGGGTATATCAAACTACATTATGCCTTATAGTGGGAAAAGTAACAACAGAAGTCCTGATGTGTATCTGGTTTAATGTCTTTACAGCTTTGCCTTCTATTCTGTCATTCCTGATTATTATAAATTGGAAGTCCAACAATAAGAAAACAAATGGGTGCCAGGGATAGGTATATGAAAAAATGGTGTTTCAGCTTTGCTCTTTTTTCTCAGTTCTTAGAAAATATTGTATTTAACAAACCTTTATGAGAAGAAAATTCTGTAGATTGAGTCAAAGTAACTCCCATCCATGCATCAGTGGTGTTAAAATGGGAGATTGCATTGTGCACATCAAAGGGATTGTGTGAATGTTGTTGGTACACCATTCTTCATTTTTGTGTTATTTATATTTCCGTCATTAGTCTATAAAATCTTAATAATTAGCTCTCTAATTTCCCAGATAAAGCATGTTAATTTATTGAACTGGCTGAAGCGGGGCAGGGGGGAAGGAAAAAAAAAGAAAAAAAGCTGATCAATCTGGCATTGTAAGTTAACAGTATAGAACAAAGCGACAAAGCGTAGTCATAATTAGTTGAGAAAAGGACTTTCCTTGTTCGTTCCAGTTTATAATAAAAAGTCCCTTGCCAAAGTGACTTAGAAAATAATGCATTCAGACTGAGCAGAATTACCGCCTAGCAGATTCTATTTATCTGTAGCTTAAAAAGCAGCTGCGTTTTTGTAAAAAGCAATGAATGTGGCAGTCCTACTTAAAGGTAGAAGAAAAAGAACACCCCTTGTTTTGTAATAAGGGGATTTTCAATTTAAAAGAGAGAGAGAGCCTGTTGTGTGAAGTATGGTTATTACATTCACTGTGTTCTATCTCACCCACCAGGAGGCTAATAACGAAGGAGTCAGTGAAGGAGACCAATGCCACGAGGGTTATCTCGCAGCCCCAGATGCTGGATAAGTTGAAGGAGGCAGAATCGCTTTTGGATGACATTCAGGAAGGCCTTGAATGATTATTTGGCGCAGAAAAGACTATTCTTTCCAAGGTAAACAGTCCATTTCATCTGTCTGCTGTCGGTGGGTGTAAAATATGTTTCTATAAATACCACTAATGTTCATTTTTTATCGTTTTTCAGGTTTTTTCTCTTGATGCAGCAATGATCTCTCAGGAATCCTTTTTGAGACAAAGGATCCACTCCATGTCCAACCACACCTAAGGAAATGCTTTGAAGGAATTGCCAAGCTCACTTTTAATCACGAGAAAGAAATTACCCACATGGAGTCAGCAGAAAATGAAAAAGTAGAGCTCATGCTGCGAATAATTCCAGCAAGTGCCAAGGGGCTAGTTGAGAAATGGCTTCATGAGGTGAATATCTTTAGCTCTTACTTAGGGTTTAGTTACTGTATAATCATTTTCTCTTTTAGGAGCAACGGATATCATAAGCATATTTCCTAACTAAATGGCTCTCTGAATATTTGTCAAGATGTTGACAGATTTCAGCCTTATGGTTGTTATTTATTGCAACTAATTTAGCATCTGCAAGCATGCAGAAATTAATTCTAATAGAAAGCTCTGAGTCAGTCTGTCAGCAGAAGTGGGTCTGTGTCTGAAACCATATATGTGAATATATGTTTGAGTCTACATGTATGTGTTTTTGTGCTTTCATGGTGTAATGTCTCTAGTTCAAGAGGATAACATTTTAAAAATAATCAGAGAAATGTAAGATTTTTAATGCTTCCCACCCTGCAGAAAGTGTGTCCCATTGTGTTGGAGGGGTTTAATTTCCAATCGTTTCAACAAAAGGGAAGAGAAATTATGTCACTGATAACACCCTAACCTTTCCCCTTTGGGCCTCTCATCCAAATTCATTGGTTTCAGTATGAAATTAGTTTGGTGACCTTTTTTTGTTCACTTTGTTTAACCTTCCTCTGCCAGTGGAGGAAAGGAAACGGGCCCTTCCCTTGTTTTTTTGTTTCTGGGCCAAAACCCCTTTTTGCTTCCCACATGCTTCCCTATCTCCTGGGGCAGGATCCGGCCCAGGAATGCTGCTTCCCCTTCACCCACTGTTGCGGGTGATGGTCTTGTCCTTGGTGGCTTATCCCGGGGTTCACCCGGTGCCCCTCATGGGGCTGCCAGCCAGCAAGGGCAAGTGGCAGGGACCAGCACCCAGCTCTAGCAGGAGTGGGAAGGGGGAGCCGGGGGACCACTATTTTTATACTCAGGTAATTCAGTAAAGGCTGGGGGGAATCCCTGGGCAGTGAAATCCTGAGCAGGTGGTGGGTTGGAGGGGTTTGCCCCCGTTATGTATTGTGTTTCTGCTGGCTGGGTGAGCAAAGCCAAACCTCTCAAGTTCTCTCATGAGTCCCTGTTGCCCACATAACGAAGCTGCGCGACAGCAATGTGCCAGCTTTGGACTGAGCCCCTTTTAGAAGTGAGTGCATGCAGTTTAAAATAGTCCATCTGCAGCATCATTCAGGGAAGGGAAGGGAGGAAAACAGGGCAGGATTTAGGCAAGCCCAAGCACTACCCACCCTGTTCTCCATGTCAAGTCCCTGGCTTGGTTTTTGGACTAGTTTTCAGCAGAAAGTTATCGTAGTAGCCAAAAAAAAAAAAAAAAAAAAAAGAAGAAGAAAAAGAAGGAGCTGCAGTGGGTAAGTGGCAGTCCTGAGGTGTCCAGACAAAGTCCAGATTCTCAGTACACCAAGCCTGCAATTTACTTATGTACTTTTTAGTTTTCACCTTCTCCCACAAATGAAACAGGGTTGGAGAAGGTGAACAGCTGTGTTTATTTTAATACATCTCATTTAACCCTCACCTAAAGACAAATTGGAAGGTTTGGGAGTGCATTAATCTGGACCCAATTAGTGTCTCTTTCTCTCTCAAAAGTGCAACCTGAGATTAATGAATATAAACTAGAGTTTCATATGCAGTCTTTAAATCATTTGCATGTTTTATGCATGATAATTGAATTTATTTATGCACTTCCTTTCATTTAATGATTTCTTGCTCTTTTCTATGCTATCAACGTTATATTATGCAAGAAATAGGATTTGGTAGGCAAGAAAGGATAGTAGTATATAAATCAAACCTGAGTTAATTTTTAGTTCTAGTGTCAACAGTACATCAGAGTTAATATTGGTACCATGCCAGTGGGGTTACATGGCTGGGAAAATGTAAAATATTTTTGGTAAGCAGAGGCTTTTAGCTTAAGAGATTTCTGATGTAGCTTAGTTTGCTTGGAAGTGTACAAGAAAAATTATTTTCAAATGGCAGTTAAATTATTGTATTGACTTTTCAATGACCCTAGAGACTTGTGTTTCAACTTGGCCAATTAGTAGTAATAAGAAGATGAATAGTAATTACATTAATAAATAACTTTTCAGACCAGGACCTTGGTATCATAGTTTGGCTTAGAAAATAAAGGTATATTATAATTTGTCTCATTTGGTCTTTCATCAGGAGAAATATGGACTTTGGAGCTATAGTAAATTTATTATAGCCAAGAAGGTAGAAGTCCTAGGGACGAGTGAGTCATATTAGCTAGCAGCTCTGTGGTAGTAGCTGTTTCAGTGCCATAAGCAGGGAATTTTGCTTTGTTTCTCCAATTAAGCTCAGATGTCTTAAAGATGTCTTAGTGATGGAGTCTGAATTTTTTATAATGCATGCCAGGAAGCTACTATGCAAAATAGTTTTAAAAAGATGCTGGTAGTAGTGCTTTCATAGATTTAATCTATACCAGTTTCTTTTGTGTCTTGTCTTTCCTTATGTGTTGAAAGATGTATGTGGAAGTGATATTTTTCTGTGGTGTCCTGTCTTTTATCAGTGAATTAAATGGTTGTCTTGTGATTGTTTCTTGATTCTCCTAGGTAGGAATGTGTTTAAAGGCTAAAGCTCTGTTAATTTGTGATGTAACCATTTCAGTGTCTTTCTTGTCATTGAAATGTAGTTTAAAATGTTTAGTAATGTAGCATGAAATCATTGGTTAGTTTTGGAATGGTGGTGAAATCATGTGAAGAAAGTAAGTATTGCATCTGATCAAGATAAATTCACTCTAGTGTTTTATGGCTTTTTATTCCTATGTGATAGTAATAAAGTCTCATGTAGGGATGGAAGCCATGAAATACATTGTGAAAAATCATCAACTCAGATGGGGCCATCAGGATAGCATGCTGTAGTTGTAGCGTTATTGAGAGTGATTGGAAGATGATTTAGTATGTCACCACGTTGACTACCATGTTTTTTGCGTTTTGTTTCTTCATCCTTCACCCATGTATTTTGATAAGAGGAAATCAGTTTGTAATGAGCTGATCCATCTTTACATCAGTGTTCGGTGTTTAAATTCTTCATACATCTTTCATTTTCTGCCAAAGATAACACTGTATATGAAACGCTAAGCTAAGAATTTAATATAGCTAATAAACACATGCCAAAATTAATACAAAGAAAAGCCAATGAATTTCTAAATGCTTGAAAATTAAGAAGGAATCAAAGCAAAGTATACCCTGTTAGCAAGTGGTCCAGGTTCTTTATTTCCATGTTCAAGAGCAAATCTGAGAGATGATCTGGGGATTAAAAAAGAATTCTTTTCCCCACTTACATGTTTTTCCGAAAGTGCCTGATCTTTTCTCTCTCTGAAACAGAGACAAAGGTGACAGTGTTGGGGGCAGAAAAAAATTTCTGACAATTCCCTTACAGTGCTGCCATTCCATATATTGCCTTACTGCTCCAGCTGCTTCGTTCTTGGGTACCATTTTCCTTTGGGAATATTTGGGGGAATGTTATTTATTCTGATACAACTATTTATGATTTTCCTTGTGTATTCTTTCTCTGAAGCATATGTTAATAAAACATTATTGATTTTTTTGGTACTTTGACTCCTTTATTATTTCTCTCAGGTGCGAATTTTTTGTCTGCTAACAAGTACTTTCTCATTACTATAACTAAGGATAATCGTCTGGTGAAAAGCCACAGCAATAATTAGGCAGGAGGTATATTTCCCATTTTATTATAAATTTAAATTTCTGGTTTAAATTGAACAGCACACAGAGAATTTAACCTTGATTAAATTCACAGATGTTGTATGGCAATTATTTCAGTCTTACTTGGTCTTAAAAAGATGGTAGATACCGGTTTGCACCAATGCTGCCATGTGAAGAAAAATTTATAAAAACCTGTAAAACAAGTTATCTTCAGACTCCTATTAAAAGGCAAAGTATTTTCTTCCTTATGTTTTAATAAAATTGCTCCCAAGAATATCCAGGATGTACTGCCAAGAGAATAAACTGGGCTTATTTTTCAACTTTGTATTTGGCTAAGATGAAAATTGTCTTCATCGTTTTCCCCCAAACAGTTTCAATAAATACCTTGGAAATCATTCTTCAGAAATGTGGGACAAAGTTCTTTAAATAGTTTCAAATAGCTCCTGTACTGTTTTTCTCCATTTCTCCCAGTTTAAAGTATATTGTTGTCACTCCTAAATAATATGCAATTCACGTTTACTGCAGACTATGAAAAGTAGTCTACAGTCCCACCTGTAGAGTATATTTTTAGTACTATACTTTGTCTCCAAATTACCTCCAGAGTCAAATGTTCTCCAAGTGAAGTACTTCTTTTAAATGGCAAGCCACATGCTTGAACATGGGATCTTAAAGGAAAGTGGAGCTCTTTTCCTCTATGTCAGCACCAGTTTGGAAGGGCTCTACTGACCAAAAATTAAGTCCTCAGTCTGAGCAGTACCAACCCATTAATCTTTCTAGATTACTTCCTTTGCAATGCTGTTGTTTTCAATAAATTTACACAGATGCGACTGGAACTTGTTAAATAACTTAAGTGTTAACAATTGAGGAGAATCCAGCTTATTCTCCTATAGTAGTTCTGGTTCTGCAATGGTCAAAGGAAGCTAACAAGTACTGTGCATTTTAGCAGAAACTACCCTGAAAATGCAATGTACATGTTATCTGAATATGTTGATGCTGTTTTTAAACCCTCAGGTAACCTGGTATAAATAGGTTGAAGCACTTTTCTCACTAGCACAGCATAAACTTCACTGTGCAAATGATTGCCTCCACTTTGGCTAATAGTAAGGATTAAAGGAAGGAACTCAGAATTGAGTTTCAAAAGGTGGGTTTTGTCATTGAGGCCACTGTCATACCTTCATTTTTTGTGGGAGACATCTAATAGTACAAACTGGTGTGATATGTTAACTCGGGGAATAATATACATGCTTTCTATGATCTGAAGGAGACTTGGCCAGCAAAGAAAAATTTATTTCCTTCCCCCTCCCCCCGCCAAATTATATGGAGTGCCTACCAGACCATTTGGTTACTGACATGAGCTTAGTCTGCCTCTGTTTCTAGGGTGAGGTGCTGAAAATATAAGATTTGGCTCTGTGTCATGCTAATGCAACTACACTGCTTTGTGTCTGCTGAGAGCAAACTTTTTTCCTTGGAGCATGAGCAGGACTAGTTCATGTCTGCCATAACAAGGCCTTTCAGCATCCCTGTAGGAGGTTTCATCTCGCCAACTTTATTTCCCTCATTTGCCTAATGAAATATAGGATAAGACTGAAAATTTAAGCATGGCTTTTGGAAACTGCCTAAATAAAGTCAGTGCTCTGGTTTTCCAAACAGAAGTCGCAAAGTGGTGCACTGAGATACATGGAGAGAGATGCCAGGAAAGTGATAATTCTCTGAAATAACATCAGAGGTAAATATATTCCTGCACAATAGACAGCAGAATGGCCTAACAGTGCTATTACACTTTGATACCTTTCTTCATGGTGTTTCTGCTGATGTAACTCCACTGACTTCACTTCATAACCAACTCCAAGTGCCATGGATGTTTGACCCAGGAGCTAGCGAGCAATGACCTGTCCTCGAGTAGTCACCCTCTAAACACATTTTTGGATTTCTGATGTGGTTTTCTTTTGTTGCTGGAAGAAAGAGGATCGGTTTGGGATTTATTTTTACTTTGTAGTAGTAGTTCATCCATAGAGATTGTAGATACCTTCTTTAGTTTATTTCCTGAAAAAATTTATTATTTCTACCCTAATTGTTTTCACTTCCCCCTGCCTCCAGGATGGAGCTGATCTGTTTATTTCCTTATTTTCTGAGCAAGGAATATGCTTTCTTATGAATCCTGCAACATGACATCAGAAATACCTCTTTGAATTATGCGTTGTAAGAACTTGACAATCAAACTTTTAAGTGACACCTTGCCGTGATGGTGAAGAGAGTGTTTTTCTTGTCAGTGCCAATTTGAGTAAAAAGTGTGTGTGTGTTTAAAATGTAGTCACTTGTCAGAAAAAAGCAAGGTCTTGTCACAGAGATGAAATGTTAAAGTTACCACTTTGTTTAATATTTTGTAAACGTGCATATTGTGTGCGTTCTTTATTTATTAACAGCCTGAGTCAAGAGCAAGACAATATGGTACTTCAAATACTTCAAAATACTGTCTTAGGTAGCATACATGCCAGCCTTCAGGAGAAGCAACCTCTTGGCAATCTCAGATCAAGCAGGATTTCTTAAGTCTTTCTAGGACAATGCAAACAGCTTGAGTGTCACCTGTGAAAGGGTGCAAATCTCTGAAAACAAGCGTAATGTGTTTTTCAAGGCTGGGAACATAAAATGAAGGGCAGTTGTGTTCTGCTGGAGCTAGTACTTTGAAGCGGTCTTCAAGGGTAGCATCATGGAGAATAAATTACAGCAATTCAATCTGGATGTAAGAAGGGCTTTGTTAACCGTTGGGGAGGGCCATGCCACTGGGGAAAGAAGAGAGGTTTGCAATAGCTGTATAAATATAAAATTGGAAAGGCTAATTCTGGAGACTGGCACTTACCTATTCTCCTAGCACTATCATTGTCTTGCTGATGTGAGCTTCAGTTGACTGTTCATCCACAACCCCATGTTGGATTTTGGAAAAATAGGTATGGCATTATGAGACAAGAAGTTGAGGTGCTATTTCAGTTTGTGGGGCTAGGGGTGGAAGGATCTATACAGAGAGAGAGAGAGAGAGATACATTTTTTGATAAAATTTTTCAGTATTCTTTGAATTCCTAGGATTAGTTTGAAAGGTGCATTGTCAACCTGGTGCTTTACTACCCTTTACAATATTTAATAACTATTCTAATTGTCTTTGTTTTTCTTGATTTCTTAAAAAATACTATACGCAGTGTATTACTTTCCAGTAGTCTCCCATACACTCTCTTTAATTACAAGCTATCACCCAGAGCTTGACTATCTGGCAAACATTACATGAGTTTTGATATTTCTCTCTATTTTGTTGACATAGGGGGGCATTTGTTTCTGGTTTTCTACTCTTCAACAGTCATTACTAAAATAAAACTAACATTTTCTTTCCATGGAAAAAGGCATATATGACCAGAATTTTGCCCATTTTTCCAGCTCAATCTGATGATTTTCTTAAAGATATTACATATCCTTACAAATTTGCCTCTCATTATGTCATTACCTATATTTCTGGGTAGAACTCGGGGTTCTTGTTCCTAATTATTTTCTTGGGCAGATGAACTTTTTGAGAGATTTTTTTTTTTCAACTTTGAAATCAAACACTTTAGCTGGACCTAAGTTTTCAATAGATTTGGTCAACCTGAAATGGCATTTTGAATGAGTTAACTTGGTTGGTCTTGGAACCTCAGCAAGTAGGGAAACTCCAAGAATCATTATAGAAAAAATAATTATCTCGTAAACCTATTTGGGACAAATAGGATTTTTGTTGTTATTTCACTTATGCTTCCTTCTCTTTAGGTTAATTTTTCCCACCCCCACAAAAGAATACAATGAGGAGAGGGTGTCGTCTTGGTTCTTCAGCCCTGGAAGCACTTGTGCTTCTGAAGGACATTGGAAGGAGAGGTGTGAAGAGATGCCCTGGTCTGATAAAATCTGGAGACTAGCAGTACTCAGAGTTGATACAAATTTGGTGCTTGCTCTTTAGCCAAAGTTCTTGAATTTTCTGAAGAAGCTGCGAGTGCAAGTCCTAGTCATGCCAAGAAGCTCTCGACTTATGGCCCATTTCAACACATTTCTGTAGGATACTTTTTCTATCATCTTCACTGTAGTCTTTGTCCATAGGAAATGAGACTAGTTCAGGAAACAAGACGCAGGGGGACAGGCAGAGGTAGATAGGCAGTGGAGATGGGGAGCCAAAGAAAAGATCAGTGGGTTAGTGAAAGCTGCGTGACTCTGGATTCATTCCAGCCCTTCTCTGCACAGAGGCTTTTGTGAAGCTCACTGTGGCTTCTGAAAGGAAGGTCCCTATTCATCCGGCCACTGAAGGAGATCATGCTAATAGGCTCCAGGATCACAAAGACACTCACCACCTGCTGTCATGAACGCAGGTCAGGCTTTGTTTGCTGTGCTGAATGCTTTTTTTCTTTAAAAACTGAAGTGTAGGTATATATTTGATAGAGTTTATGATTCTTTTGTGTCAGCATTTCAGTTTTTAAAAGGAGGAAAAACAGATATTTTCCATATTGTTACAGGTAGATAGAGGATGCACCTCTTGCCACTGACACAAGGTAGACTTCAGAAGAAATTCCTGGATATCTGTATGCAAATGTGTAGATAATGGAATGAAATCTAAAATAGTCTAATTTAAAATGAAGGCTTATTAAATTTAAGCTGAACTTCATTTTTATGAAACGAGTATTTTAGCAACCAATACAAGTATTCTCAAATTTTCTGAACTAACATTTCATCTGAATACTCTCTGAACTTTTTACTTTAATAAAACATTTGTATTTAATTTCACATTAACAAAATGGATCTGTAATTTTATTAGGCTTGTTAGAAGCAAAAATCTACATTTGTAACCAGTCTGACAAATTTGTCCTTTGAGAGGGACAGAAAATAAATAGTCTATAATATAAAAAAAATGTTCAGTGTAGCCTGTTTTACATTTCCAGAATTAATTCATGATAATCCAGGATTCTGAAGAGTGTTAAACTCTGTCCTGAAATAAATCACCAAATTTGAAATGTAACCATCATAAAGAATCTGTATTTGAAATGTCAGGAGTTTTGGTGTTGGTGTCAGAGACGTGTAATGAGTCTTGTATGTGAATGAACAGATAATGTCTTCCTTTTCTTACTTGATCTTATGAACACCCATTTTAAGAAGTCATTTTCTTAGTGTGTTGAGGTAATAGGAACTTTTTGAAGGATATAGTATGATAAAAATTAAATTAAAGCAGTGCTTGAAGCAACAAATGTAAACATCTCCTTAGGTATTGCGTGCTGTATCCCAATAAGAGCACAGCTGCAAATAATTTGAAAACTAAATTGTATTTTTACATCAACATGGTTAGACAAAAATGACTTATTAAGTAATTGCTATTGTGACATAAGCTTTATGCAGTAGCTGAATTACTTGGCACAGCTAAAACCTCAAACTACCTTGGGAATTTACCACATTCTTTAATTTTCTGATTGATTAAATGGATTATTTGACATTTTGGCAGAGTTTTGAAATCACAGCATAACAAAGACTCCTTTCATTGCTCATTATTTGCTCTCTTCAGGCTTAGTGCAGATTCTTTGAAATGAAAGGTTTAAGGTGCTTCTTTCCTGCGTAATTTTTTTTTGCAGTTCACACTTTTACTAGCAGTGTCACATTTCCAACTTAAATTCTCCTACTGTGTAAATGCAGTTATGCAATTCCTTATAATGACAGTATAACCTATGGAGATATATAATCTTGAAAAACACTTTTGTGTACCTCACAAGAGTGTGACTGAAGAATTCAGCATGACTTGTTTGCTATCAGAGAGGCTCTTAACCCTTACACCACTGGCATTTTCTGGAGTGCAGGAAGCTGAGCGAAATGATGGGTGTCCTTGTTCAGACTGAGACAATGATGTTCAGTTTTCTGCTGCTCCAGGTGGAAGCTGACAACATCATGCAGCAATTTTCAGGGACAGGTCA
The DNA here is from genome assembly GCF_047370975.1 of Nipponia nippon. Taxonomy (NCBI): domain Eukaryota; kingdom Metazoa; phylum Chordata; class Aves; order Pelecaniformes; family Threskiornithidae; genus Nipponia; species Nipponia nippon. The sequence continues at coordinate 52,344,106 of NW_028262347.1, forward strand.
GAGATGATAGCCACGTAGCTTGGAGGTCATTTGACATCATCAGCTTGACACCAGCAAGCAAATGCATTGCCGAACTACACTTAATGTCATTAATGAGCAGTAGCTGGACAAAACAGTCCAATTTCAATGGAACCACATAGTTCTCTCTTGAAAAACAGCTCAGGAGGGTACCTAACATGTTATAGGCTGTACTGCTCCACGCTGCTTCTCAAACACAAGTTTGGTGGAGCTAGGTAGAAAGTACATAGATGAAGTGAGACCTTCAGTGTCTTGTACTTGTACGTTTTAATGGTAGAAATCCTTGGCAGTACTGGGTGGGGGACTCTTGATTTCAAGCCTGTGTCTTTTCTAATACTGTGAATACAATTGAGTCAAATTGCTTTGGCAGTTGCTCTCAGACGGGCCTGCCTGCCCTCCCTCACAGCTGTGGACAGCAGTCTGGGGCTACACAAGCGTGAAGACATGGCTACAGCAATCCCATTGCCGTGGCAAGATTTCTATTAAAAAAAATCCTTTCCATGTGCCTGCATCAGTAATGGAGCATAGCTCTCCAGGCTGCTTCTGACATACAGTAAAATATTTACATGGGCTTCTATGAGCTCCAGACAGGCTTTGTGAGCCTTAGTGGGTTCATGAACAGTTGGGACTATACAAACCACTTGCTATTCTTAAAACTTTCCTTGCAAACCACCACTTGCTATGCTCCATCTCCTGTGCATTTCAAGACAAAGAAATATCTTTGAATAGGGAAACTGGGGGTTCCAAACTTTACAAAGGTGAATATGTGATTCTTTAATTTTCCCATTCCCAGGGAAGACGAAAGGCTAAGGTCCTTTTCAGCCTCCAGGCACTTACAGATGCATCTCCAGGGTATGAAGTTCTGCTCGTGTGTCTAAGAATTCAAGTTTGTTTCCAGTCATTATGACTAGTTCAGAGGTGATGCTCTTACCTGTCACACTTCCCTTCCTGAGAGTGGGAACAGGATCACAGTAATTAGCGAGGTTTTTCTGAAGTTATAGCTTGAATTAGAAGTTGTATGGTAGCCGAGCCTGTCCTGACTTTGACAATTTTTCTAGCTGAGGTAAAGCCGGTGTTTCTGATAGTACTCTATTATAAGGCAGTTTAAACTCTAAGGATGGAAAACACCAAGTCATTATATGATTATAATTTTATTCATCTAAAGTAGTGATTCTTGAAGTCAAAGTTGTGCAGTGCTTTATGTTACAATATGTTTCTTTCAATTGCCAATACCTTGTTCAGGCTGAAATTTTCTATGCCTGGCATTTTCTTCAAGCAGATTAAAAACAAAACAAAACAAAAAAAAACAAAACACCAAACCAAAACCCCAGAACCACAATCCATATAGAGGAGAAAAAAAAGTTTCAGCATTGCTGTGCTACTTTGAGGTAAGGATCTATGCACTGAATATAACCTTTCAACACTATTAATGAACCATGTTTGGTTCACATGATGGAATTTGTGGTTTAAAAATTTAGGAAATAACATACACAAAATCAAAGAAGAAAGTAAAGATGCCTGTTTCTGTCTTTAGGAATGTAAGAACCTACAAATCTCAATAGAAGGGACATGCAATCTTTTACATGTATTTTGACAAAGCCTTCAGTTATGCATTAATCGTATGTCCCCGTCTGTATAATAAACCCAGTGGAAACTGACAGTCAGATCCTAGCCTTCTCCACAGCTAAAAAGGCAGGTAATGTTTCACCTGAAGTGAAACAACTTCAGCTGGAAAGACTGAGGAATTCCCACTCCAGATATCCCACCTCAAAAACCTGATGTGAGTTCAAGAGCTCTTAGGCAAATTCTTGAGCATCTGAATAACTCATCAGCTGAATAAGAAAATATGAACACCACCAGTATCACCTCTGGCATGTGGTATTTTGAGAAGTCAGAAGGGTTTAAGATATCCAGAGTACATTTACCAGTTGTGCAGCTGAGGTTGCATGAAGTTTAGGAATTGGTAGGATCCCAGGGCCAGAAAAACAAAGGTATTTCTGTGCCTAATTCCTGGTAAGCCATGTAAACACAAATGAGATTTGTGGGGGAAAAAATGTGATTGTGTAACTTATAAATGGCAAGGGAGTCTCTGGATAAAACATTGCATATCTCTTCATGTGCTCAAATGGCTGAGGTTTTAGATGCGTGCTTGAATAATGGCTGAGGTAGCTGCAGAGGGGATGTTTTTAGTGTTCTAGCTGTCCATGTGCATGCTTTTAGTCTGCTGCAAATGGGAGGAAATATGACTTGGCACTCACACATCTCACCTCAATCATTTCAGTTTGCATTTGCTGAGGGCTGGCAGCAGTTACTGCAGCTCAGCTGATGTGTGGCAGCTGGATTATGGGGCTGAACCTGGGGCCACAGCAGAGTATAAAGTGCATGCATGAATCCTGCATATGCAGCAGGTTCTAGCTGTGACAAAGTCATTACTGACTTGATTTAAAATGAAAGAAACCAAAGCCCCCAAAGGTTTTACATCTTACCTATAATGAGATCATACAGCAGTTGTATTTAATGTAAGACTATTTAAGCCATGGCTCTAAAGCTAAAGTCATCCCCTTTGGGTCACGTATCTGTGTCTGATGTGCTCTAGAAAGAGCAAAACCCTCAGGTTTCATTGCTGTCAGAGCAGTGGCATGTGTATGATCAGCCACCTGTGCTGTTTAGAAAGCCCTTGCTTAAGCACTGGTCCTAGCCCTTTGAGTAATGCCACCTTATCAGTTTTAGTTCCCATGTCATTCTTCCATCCTGTATTAGCATAAAACTGTATGCCACCATGCAAATGGCTTGTAGTAGCCTGTAAAGTTGCTGAAGAAAGGCTCTGATTTTAAACCACTATAGCCATGCTGGTATGAAATCTTGCTTGAATGTGCAACAGGTCAATTTTCTTCAACTGCAACCCTGTATCTTAGGCCTAACATTCACCTTGACTGCTTACACTTTGGTAAAATTTCAGTTTCTTTCTTATGCTTTACATTGCAGTGTCTATATGTAGTTAGCTCAGTGTAGAAATGCACCCTATGTAACAAAAATACAGTCTCAGAATAAACTGAGCTCAGCATATAATTCAGGTTTTATTTTAAAATGGCTATAGCGTTTGCGTTGTATTTTGCATTGTGGATGTATTTGAGTGTGAATGCTCGATGGGTTAGTTCTATCCAGAGTAAGTGGTAGTTAATGAAATCTTTTATTAGTAAAGTTTAGATAATTACCTGGGTAATTGTAGAGACAAATAATTCGGTAATTTGAAATTATTTATTATGTGTATAATGATACTTTACTCTCTTTAAGAGCAGCTTAGCATGTTAATTACAGACACTCAAGGGACTTGCAAAAAGTTATTTTAGTGATCATATGTTATTAATTCTCCAGGGACACTGCTTTTTTGGAACAGCACCTGCAGAGAGATTCAAACATCAAGCCAACATGCAATATTGGTGTAATGGGTTCGTGTGGCGAGGTTTTGGTAGCAGGGGTCTGCAGGGGTGGCTTCCATGAGAAGCTGATAGAAACTTCCCCTGTGTCTGATAAAGCCAATGCCAGCTGGCTCCAAGATGGACCCGCTGCTGGCCAAGGCCGAGCCCATCAGTGATGGTGGTAGCGCCTCTGTGATAACATATTTAAGAAGGGGGGCGGCAGGGGGGAAACCTGCAGAACTGCAGCCAAAGAGAAGAGTGAGAGTATGTGAGAGGAACAACTCTGCAGGCACCAAGGTCAGTGAAGAAGGAGGGGGAGGAGGCGACCCAGGTGCCAGAACAGAGATTCCCCCGCAGCCCGTGGTGAAGACTACTCCATGGTGTTTGTTTTTTTTTTTTTTTTTTTTTTTTCTTTTGTAGTGTTGAGGCCACTTCAGTTCTCTTGACAATGAGACTCCACCTGGAATCAAGGTAGATGCTAAGTGTCTTTCTAGAGTGCTTGTCAGGACATAGTAATCCTGGTATGAAAGTACACCATGTCATTTGATCCTATCTTCCCCTGTGACAGTTCCTGTAAGTTGCTGTTCTTCAGGTTCTCCTGGCTATAGCTACCTACCAAAGATAACAGATCTCTCAATTTTGCAGGTCAATAATGTTAATATGTACCACTGCTTTAGTCTCTGGTACCATCTTTTCTGTTGATACCTCAGTGATGTCTTTTGCAAATGCAGAATACAGCAGTCTTGCAAGCACTTGTTCCCTGAGAGTAATACCATGCATCTAATCCTGGGCTAGGTGTAAGAACATTGTCCCCTGTGAACTATTGCTGTCTGACAAAAGCATCGATCGGTTGGACTGAAGAGGTTTGGTGGTTTTTTTGCTTTTTGGTTTCTTTTGGGTGTTTTTTTGGTGGTTTGTTTTTTGGTTTTGAGTTGTTTTGTTGGTTTTTTTTTTTGACAAATCTGAAAACCTGACTCATTCCTGACGGCTTGCTGGACATGGCACAGTTAGAAGGTTTGTCATCTCTGCAGAACTTGAGTGTACTGGAGCTGTTACAGTCCTTGTTTTGATGTGGTGGTTGAGTACCAACGTCATGCTAGGTAGCTGGGAGCCCCGTGCCACCCCAGGATCTCAGGACTCCCAGATCTTTTCTGTGCGGCTAGGAGTGGGGCTATCTGGGCATTGCTGTTGTAGGCACCTCTGAGACCTCACTGGGGGCTTGGTGGTGAGTTGGTACCAGGCAGGGGGAGATAAGTCTTGAAGCATGTGTGAATTAATACTCTCAGTTGTGGTTCTATTCAATGTAAATGTGAAACTGAATAATACTAAAACAATGATGGTTTCTGTTCATCATCTGTGCAAGCTGTGTTTCAGACAATTCTCCTGAGGAGTTATTTATCAACAGTGGTGTCATGTCATATTCCACATATGTGAACTGTGTAAGTAAGTTTGAATGGAGGCAGAGGAAGGAAAAGGTGCAATCATTTCTTAGTAACAGATATTGAAACTGCAGTACATCAGAAGTTCAGTTGATGAGGTTGCCACCTCAGTCCTGTCATATCTGCAAATCCCACTGATCTCTTTTTAGATGAAGTTATAGGTAGCTCTTAGTTATTTTAGTAGTTTAGATTACCCTATAACCCACCTGACCTTAAATTTGATAGTAGAATTGGTACATTTGAGTTGAGTAGGTATCTTCCTTCTTTTATACACAAATTCTTCTTTGCATTCAGTATATTAGACCTATCATGTAGCTGGCCAGAAGACACCGATGGCCAGAGGCATTCATCCCCCTTGAGAAAATGTGCTTTTTCCCTTGTCATATTATCATAGCATGGGATTGTCTGGTCTCAGGTTTCACTTTGGTGGAAATTCCAGCTCCTCTGGATAAAAATATGCAATTCTGAAAAGTGATGTGTATTTTATAACTTCTAAAAAGTCTAATATGTGTATTTTGCTCTTTACACAATTATAAACAATATTTAGCATAGTGTAGCAAAGATGAGGAGATTCCAGAAAGGGCAGAGAAGGTAGTGACATTAGAAGACGTTTCAAAAGGTGCAGCAAGAAAAATGAAGTCCCATGAAGCAGCAGTATGAGGAATATAACATGTAATTTATTCAGTAAATATGTAGATCACCATTCAGTGGCATTCAAAATGTGCTAAACCAAGAATGAATACTGTACTTACATTATTAGAAAATCTTAGTAAGTTTGTATGTAGTGGTTCATTCAGGATTATTCCAGGCATGTGGATATTTGTCATGATATTACTGCATCTAACACACTGAAGAGATGTATACCTGATTAAGTTAGGACAAACTTTAATTGCTGATAGTTTATCTTTAGAGCAATAAATCAAGGGAGTCTCTCCAGCCAAGCATAAAAATTCAGACACTATAACTTTTGCAATAACAATATTGATCTCTCAAACTGATGCCAAGTGGGAACAGCTATGGAAAAGCAGGAAATACCCAAAGAGATGGAAATTGTGTCAGGTTTCCAAATTCTTTCTTATTGGGATTCCCCAAATCCATTGATTACAGCAGATAAAAGAATGTAGAAACAGATCCTGTGGTATTAATTGGCAGAGCTTGAATTCCTGAATCAAATCCATCAACTTTTAGTTGGTTTGAGAAAGGATCTGCCTAAAACTGAATGAAGAAAGAAGTAAAATACCATTTCTTATGTTTCTCTCAGTACAAGATCTCGCTCATGGGAATATGCTGAGAGCTGCCAACACGGAAGCGAGCAGTGGAGGTTGTCCAGAGGACAACCCGCTCCTAGACTCTCTTTCCCTGTGGCTCAGTCGCTGGTTTTTCCCTGCTGCTGTTGAGAGTTCATGAGGATGCCCTCAGCAGAGGCAACTGGATATAGAGCATTGAAATAAGGAATAAATAAGGAATAAGGGTCTCCATGAATTTATGCGACAGCAGATTACAACATGAAAGGTGAAATTCATTCAAGAGCTGATGTGTAGAAGTAAAGGGAAAAAAATCTTAAAAGTAATTTGGAATGCAAAATAACCAACATCTTCTGAGAGGCTATCCATATTTGCAGCAATGTAGGATTATGCATTTGGGCACCTAACATAATAGCATATTGCATTACTGAGCTGTGTTATTTTTGAATCTCTTAGGCTATAGCAATGCAGGCTGGATTAAAAAAAAAAAGTTTCTTTCAGCCATTTTTCTTCTCAAGGCCTCACTTTGTCTCACATTTTTTACAGTCTCCTCTTCCCTTGCAGTTGCTTTCAAATCAGGGACAACTTGGAGGAGATTGCTGAAAGCAGTAAAAGTACACAGCTAAATAAAAGCTCTAAAAAGAGTGTTGTTTTGGAAAATGTTATTCTCATTGAAAGCCTCTCAGGAAGTAAGATTAGATTTCTTTAAAAAACATTTTTGAATGAAAAAAAATTACCTTTTTCTCTTCTGTTTGGCAAATTACCTTCAGGCAGTCTGCTAAACAGAAAAAGAATTTTCTACTGAAAACTCAGGAGAGGAGTTGCTTGTTGGCCAGTTTACCCATAAAGCTATTAGTTCTTCTGACCTTGGAGAAGAAAACTGGAAATAGATGTAGGGTATCTGACGACCATGTCGGCTTTTAGCACACGGAAACTTGATTTAATTCATATTGTGAAAATTTATATCCAACCACAACTTTCAGCCAAGTGTCTTACTGAGCATGACATGTGCATTAAAATATTTTGAAAAGGGATCAAAGTGACAGGAAGTTGTTCTTCTGATAGGCAGCTGCAGAGTCATTCCTTGTCTGCATTGCATGAGGCACAGTAATGCTCTTAGGGCTCCAAGAGCTATAAAACAAGCTCTTACAGAGCACTTCCTTTGCATCATCCTGATAAGAATTTCTGCTGCGACAACATATTTTTTCCTGGTCATATATATAACCAAATATTTGTGCAGTGAATGTTATTTTTCCCACCGGTCTTGTATTTTTACAGTTGGAGTAGAGAAAAAAGCCAGTGGCTCAGTTGGTTAACACCTTCCGTACTTGTCCATAATGTTTGCTCTTCTGCTATCCATGTTGGAACTTCAGTTGCTGTTTCTTTTTGTAAGACCTTCCCCCCATCACAGGGTAGTGTGACTGTTTTGGTGAATATTACAGTCGAGTCCTAGGAAAAGGTTAATGAAAGCCAAGTAGGTTTGCCATAGCTACACAATCTTGTTCAGCCTCATCTTGAAACTAGTCTTTCTCACACAAGCAGTGCATGGGCGAAGATTTGCAAATGAAGATAGCAGTGTGGACACCCTGGCAAACTCCATCTGTGCTGAACTTGTTCCCACCTGGCTGTGCCCTGCACATGCCCCTGCCACCAACCTCGCGGAACAGAAAAGCGCAAGAAATACACAGGTGGGGACGCAGCTTCTCAACTCTTTGCTCCTCTTTTGCCTACAAGTTGCTGAGAAATCAGAAGGTCTTTATTACTATTGTTCCACAGTCCACTGTGGCTTCTTTGCATCTCACCAACATTATGATGCTGCTCTGCTTTTTGCTATCCGACTAAATTAATCCAGACATTATTCAGCACTATTCTGATATAACTAAAGGTAGAACCTAGGTTCTAGTGTGGCGGGTTTGAGCTAACTACTCTTTCCAAACAAAAGCACCAAATGTCCATGCTTATTTCTTTTGTCTTGTACTCACTGAACAACAGTCTTCTTTGCAAACTTCCCTGGTTCCCAGCTGATCAGCAAATTACCCTGCAGGCACTACTTTAGAGAGCATGTCCTGAGACAGTGGCCTGTGCAGAGGGATGGATTTCCCCTGAGCTTAGCTGCAGAGCTACCTGTGGTTGCAGACAGTGTGGGCTCCCCCTCTTTGGATCAGGGCAGCAATAAGCAACAGTCGTCCAGAGACAAAGTCACAATTAAGGACACTTACGAGGCAAGAGACCCTTGCTTCTTATATAAACTTTTTACGCTAGTAAAAAGGCAGGAACTAAACACCTGAGGTTTATATTCCAGGTTTTTCTCAGCCAAGATTCACCCTGTGCAGTGCAGCAAAGCTGCCATCTGAGGGATCCTTCTCAAGACCTCGGTCAGGAGGAGGAAGCCTGAAGGAGGGACTACGCTGGACAGAGGAGCAAGCTGAGGCCAAGCTTCAGCACCCATCATACCTTAAGCCCTTTTGGCTGTTCAGGTTGCTTCAGGCTCCAAAACCAGTCCTGGTTTAAGATGGTACTCAGGTGGCTTAGTCTGTATCAGCATCCATCTCATGTCTGGCATGGCATGGCACAGCATCTTGCCCCAAGACCTGTGGTCATTGTTCGGGGATGATTACAAACCTGCCTGGTACTAACACACTGATCACAAAGAAGAAAGGCTAATGCATTTTTGAACATGGTGCCAAATGGGAATCAGAGGAAAGGTGGTCTCTTGCTCTCACTCCTGCCCTTAGACAATGCTGTGATGCAGGAATGGTCCACATGTTGTGTGGCAGAGCTTGGGGAGGAGGAAATAAAGCTCTTTCCACATATATGTGAATCATTCTCTTCCCCAGCTCACTGGTGACAATGTCTTTTCATTTTGGTACCTTCCTTCGTGAAGATACCCCAGTAACTCATGAACGGAATAACCCCAGCAGTCAGTTCCTGTGCTCCTAAGCAGCCAGCCTTCCTTGCCTTCACCAAAAAACTCATACCGTTCTGAATCTGTTAGGTTGGAAAAGAGGTAGAGAGGGATACTAGCATGTTTAGGGATTTTGTAATTTCAGGTGGGGAAAAATTTGAAGTAACTGGTGGGGATGGGGAGTTCCCAGCTATGATACAAGGACTGATCCTTCTGAGAGAAGAGAATTGAGTGTGATGAAAGCACTGTGTTGGCTTTCTGCAAAAAATCCCAAAGGTTAAAAATTACTTACCCTAGGAAATATCTGAAAATGGAAGATGTTCTTCCAGAGGAAGCTAGCCATATGGCATTGTTCTTGTAAAAACACCTTAAAAATATTTTAATGAACAGGAATTTTACTTGAAGAAGACTACAGACTTGAACATAGTATTGGTTTGCCCCTCCGCTGCAGAAATGTAGATGAGATTTAAAAGCCACAGTAATTTATGAGCTGTACTTAGAACCCACAAAGAGATATCTGGGATTCAGAATTGTTTCATTCCTGATGTGATTTAGAAGATTAAACTGTCATATTTTAGCACAGATAGATGGCCATCATTGCTATAATTTATCATGTACAATAAATTCTATTATTTAGAAGCTACTTCATATAAAAGTTGAAAATATTTTTTATATAATGCAAAATGAAGTAGATTACTTAAGCCTTATAATTACGTTTTATAGATATATGTTGATTTGTTTCATATGCAGAAGCTATTTACAAAATCCAATATACTGAATGCATACTGCAAAACAATACAGCAATGGAGTGTTTGCTAATGACTTCAATTTAAGGACAGCCTGCCTAATAGCTGAGATAAGATGTTACTAAAACAGTGCACTAATGATTTGAAAATTACTACCAAAATTGTGTTCAGTCTACAACAGGTTGCAGACATAATTGTACTAATAAATACCCAAGTCAGCCCTGATTTTCAAGCTCATGTCATTATTACTAGGAGTTTCAGAAATCAGACGGCACTAAATCATGCTGTTGTGCTCACATGAATAGTCTCTTTGGTGGCACGGCTCATTTGAGGAAAAGAGAGCAAGCACACCCTTGCTAGACAGGAATGCATTAAACATTCATAACTGACTGGTCAAAATTGCTAAACTGTGCATGTTCCTTGAATTCTCTCTTGTGAAATTTGGTCTATATACTATCCTGAATATAAGTTTGTACGTAGATATCTAGAATTTTAAAATGTGGCTAAGATAGGATTCCATTCTTATGTATAACTAACTGTAAAACTTTGTGCATGTACTGTTATCACTACCACTTTTTTATACGTTACTTAGGTGTTTAAAGTGCTCATCTAGGACAAGGGAGACCTGAGTTCAGCTTTCTTCTCTGCCTGCATGACACTAAAGTTAAATATTCCAGCTCCTAAGAAAATGCTCTAAAAAGTACAAGGCATTCCAGAGGGTCAATCATAGCTCCTCATGGAAGGGATCGTGTGTCAGTTTGTCCAATGGCTCAGAGCACCTGTTTGGTGTCTGGTCTCTAATATGGGCTGCTTATGTAGTTTACCTTAAATAGGATGAGAATAAAATACATTAAATACATCTTGGGACAGAAACTGAACCATAATTCATTGTTTTCAGTGAGGCAGCTTCAGCATGGTACCACCCCAGAGGAACCTTCAATTTGGCAATTAGCCTATGAGAAGAGGGCTGTGTCTTTGTGCCCTCTGATGAGGTATGAGCATGAGATCGGGTTCGAGCTGGATTGTCTTAGCAATACTGAGATATTTCTGGGAGTTGCCTGAGGTAAAATTGCACAATCCCAAAGCAGATGTTTGGGTAGCTAGAGTACTATTTCATAGCTGGATCAACAGTGTATAAAACATAATTTGGGCTTTATGCATGAAAATCTCTGTGGTTTGTGGCCCAAAGCTTTTTCACAATCACCTGTTTCAGTGCTGATAAAATTTCAGCCTGTGCTCTTAAAAAAAAAAAGCTGGGGTTCTGGCACAGTGAATTTTTTTTCATTCAGAAACAGAATGAAAACCTGTGCACAGCTACTTGTAAGGTGCAACACTTAAAAGTGTTAGTCTAAAACTGAAGATGTGAAAAACAGTTTGTCCTCCAGTTTTCCAACAAGGCAGGGATTGTGTTCCTTCTGCTCCCCACTGCAAGATGAGGCAGCGAACCAGCTAACCTATGGCTGTGTCAACCCCCTTGCTGAACAGTGGTGGCTGAGGCTGCCTCCTAAGGTGCTTGATTTGGATAAGCGCTTTACGAGCTTGCAGTCAGTGGTGTGTGCTGGTGTGGCCTCGGAGGTGAGCTGGGAGGATGCCAAGGCAGGCAGATGTGGCTTTAGAGGCGCAGGTAAAGGGGCAGCACCATGGTTACCTGCCTTGGCAGTGCAAATTCCCTACTACTGACCAGAGGAGAGTTAAGAGGCTCCTGGCAGACTCAGAGCCGTGCAGCTGCAAGCTGTGAGGAGCAGTGGTAAAAGGCTGTATTCAGCTGTAGGTCAGGGAGAGAAAAGCAAGGCTAAGCAAGGAACATGGGAGGCTTAATTCACTTGGCTGCTTCCCTTCCCATTGCAGCTGTTCTACTTCAGGTTATTTACCAGGCCTGAATTCTTTCTTTATTCATCATCGTTGACTGTAGTTAGCTTGCTTTGGGGTTGAAAGGAGTTAAGAGTCAATTATGTGTCTGGGAGCTTCTGAATGTCTTAAGTGTGGTAGATGGCTGCAACCCCTACTGCTCACATCTAATGAGGTAAGGCAGACAGCTGCTAGCCTCCGGTCCAGCATGGGCCCACGGAAATGCTCCAAACAGCCAAACAAAAGCAAATGGGAAGGGAGGGAACCATGTCTGTAGGGGTTTGCAGGGCATCTGCAGCTACAGCACTGTTTGCTCTGCCTCTCTGCTTGCTCTTGAACTGCCCCTGTGCTCTCAGGGCAGGGGTGCTGCTGTATGCCACGTGTTCAGTAGTGCCTAATGCAGGTGGACTATCTTCAGGTGCTTCAAGGTATTGGGAAGGTAAGTGTAATGAACAATGAGTGAAATGCTGGGCTGCAGTGATGGTACCATGTCAGAGCTCCAGTTGGTGCTCATGGTGTCTGGCATTGTTTGCTACCTGCTTGTTTTCTAGGTTATATCTTGCCTCTGATCACGAGTGCTTGTGCTAATGCAACGGTGGTTTACTGACATATACTTTACAGCATCGTTTACTTCACCTCTGCTTCTAGTCCGCAATCTGTTGGATTTAGCCTAGAGAGTTCACTTTGCTGTTCACCTCCGCTGACTCTTCTGCCTTGTATCTTAGTTAATTATCTGTAGACAAAGCCACACTTGATGCCTTATCAACTAGAAAGACTGAATTAATCAGCTTTGTTAGGCAAAGGTTATAGCAAGGGGGTGACCATCCTATCCATCTGTTCACTCATCTCCTGAAGAGTAACCATAACAGAACTCTTAAAAATCCTATTAATGGATTATAGGTCAATAGCATAGACACTCCGATAGCACTGCAAGGAACTATGGACAAAATGTCTGGGATTAATGGATTTTCTGAAGACTTTTATAAGGTCTTTTATAGATGTTTCCCTCTCAAATGCTAATATGTTCTGCAAGTAGAAAGAAAATGGCTTTTTACCACTGTATTCCCTTGATGTGGCTAGGCAAAGCAGGGAGGTACCTTAAACTATGTAAAATGCATTGACTTGATCAATTCATATGTAAAGTTCAAGGAGAAAACTTTGGCCTTTTGCCTTCAGAAGTAATCATCCAAGTCAGAGAATTATCTCATCTTGACGCATGAGAAGTCTCATCCATTGAAATCCAAAAATTCACCCAATTTACTACTGGTGATCAAATTGGCAAAATGTACTAGGGAAGCATGAGACAATTCACTGTGCAGCATACCTTGCTGAGACGAATCCAATCTCCCTCAAATTCTGTCTTTCAGAAAAGTGTTATACAAGTAGGCTAAGAAATTCTGTCAACTTCTTTATCTAATTACAGAAACTTTCTTTCATTTGGAGGTGTATTGTAACCTATTCAAATGTTAGGGCTCTAAATACTGTGTTTGTGCTTAGTTTGCAGTAAGTACGGCTGTGTGACAGGGTGACCATTTATCTCTGTTCTTTTTTGCCTTGACAACTAGACTTGACATCTTGAATTGCTGCAGCATACGCTCACATCCAGAATAGGGCACAAAGGATGCAGAACTGTTTATCGAATCTTTTGTCCCTTATGTCCATTAATGTGTAACATTGAAGAAAACTAAATGATTAAGTATGGGAAATTGAATATTTATGCCATTGCTGGGAATTTGCTGCTATTATCTCCAGTGCTAAAATATCATTTAAGTTTTGCACCTTTCCCTGTTATTGTTCCACAAGAAGGAAGGGATCTGCAAGGTCTGAGGATAACTGGGACTTGGTCCCAAATAAATACACAATCCACATCTTTTCTGGAAGAATCAGTAATTACAGGTGTTTAAATTATAATACTTATGCACCGGAAATAATAATGTGGGGTTTTTTTCTCTAGATTTTTTTTTTTCTTTTGGGGAGTATGAAGATTTCTGATTATAAGCAGAGAAAATTTGGCTGTTCAGCAGGTCTGCTAGTTTCCTGAGCTCTCTTTGCACTTCTTCCAGGCTCACAGAAAAGGATCCGGTATCGTGTCATGCTCTTCAGTCTCTCAGAGTTCAAGTCTGGGCTCTTACAGAGAAATTTTCCCTTGTTCTTGCTGAGGAATATCCCAGAGAAAGGTGATGCTAAGATCCCCTCCTCTCACAGGGCTTGGGCTCTACAAGGAGCTAGTCTGCCCATGTTGCTGAGGTTTCTTCCCTTACCCGCAGGAAAAAAAGAAAACAAGAGTTTACACAACAACCCTCTCCCCATCCCTCAAAAGCAGAGAGTTCAAGAGCTCCTCTTCCTCACCCTTCCTAAACCAAGGCTGGGCTAGTGGAGAGCCCTGAAGGGAGAGCATCAGAGAGCTGATTTTTTTTATTTTCAGGAGCAATCCTGAAAGAAGTCAGCAAGCGAAGCAGGCTGAGAAAGTGGAGATGCCTGCCTGAAGTGACAAAGGTCTTTCTCAATAACAGCAGCGGTTCCAGCAAAACCAGGGCAGCGAACGTCTCTCAGCACCACGCTCCTGGGGTGATTCTGGAGGTGTCTGACCCAGGAACTGACCAGGACTGCTGAGATTTATCTTTGAGGTGTGAAAAGCTCTCAGCATGAGCTCATCAGGCTGCTTGTCAGGCAGGGTTCAAACAAGGAGCTGTACAGTGCTGGCAGGTTGTGCTTACTTATCACCCTAGCTTAAATGACTGCCCAGCCAGATAGACACTTAATTCTCTTCATGTCACACATTACTTACTTAAAAAAAAACAAAATCACTTGCGAACATTTGGACATCTTTATGAAGGTCAAGATTTGCACATGAATTGTCTCTGAATATCACAAATTCTTTCCTGCCTTCTCATTTCTGGGAAAGCAGATGTAAATCCTAAAGGATGAACAATACAGGTATTGTCTGAACGGTTCTGCGTAAATCTTCCTTGACCAATTCTCTAAAAAATTGTGTCAGCAAGTTGTTTTGTTTTGTCAAGGTTTGGGTTTTGTTTTTTTTTTTTGCTTTTATTCTGAACCCACTGATCTGAACTGATGTTTCTTTTTTTGCTGCTTTCACATCTTTGCTGTTGTCTGTCACACATTTCATCTGGAAGTGTATGAGTAACAGTTTGGCTAGAGAGTAGGACAAAAAGAGAAACCTGCTTGTAAAGAAAGATATTTGACACAGTAACAGTTCAGGCCAAATCCCTTCCACAAACAGTCCTGCTGCAGTCAGCCTGACTAGTTGTGTGAATAAGGCAAACAGGATTTGGCTCTTGCTGCAATCCCAGCCACCTTTTATCATTGGAAAGAGAGAAAAACACCATAAAATTAAATAGGTATCATCCTCCCCGCATTCCTAGTGTAACTATTTTAACTGAAATGCCTCATAAACAGATAAAGGCACTCCTGAGCTTTGGGATGATCATTTTTTAAATGACCATTTAGGGCTGGATTATGGTTTTACATTTTCACCTTGGAGCTTTTAAGAGCTGTTTGGGACATTAAGCGCTAACCTATCAAAGCCTAAACTGAAAGGCAATGTTGCTTGTGGTCATACAGCCCAGCGAAATAATATAGTTTTGCTGCTGTTAATAGGCAAATACTTTCATTTGTGGAAGGAAAATGGTGATTCAAGAATGTTTGATGCCCCTAAAACGCTCACAGCAGCTGGATATTTTACGTTGGTTTCTATAATATTCTTATGATAACATTCCTATCCCGCAGGGGTCTGCTTGAATATCAGAGCACTCATCTTTTTTAAGTTTTGCATAATGTGAGGTATTAAAATTAAGGCTGGTGTTTACTGTTCAGTTCTTACACACATATTCCACATTCACAGCTAGATATTATTTCCCTTGGAGATGCTTTCTGTCCCTGCCAGTTACTGAATGCAATCAGATAGCTTTGCATGGGCCAGCATACCAATTAAGTACCACGCCTGGGATGTGCGCTGTTTCCTCCATCAGAAGCTCAATGGTTTATCGGCAAGTGAGCCGTGTATATTGATAAGGAGAAAGCCTGACTCCACAATGGAGGCAGAATCTATTTCTTGAAAATGCTTTCAGCAGGCGGTTCGAGGAGGGAAGGGGAAAGGGGGCAGGCGACACTTAAAATGGCTAGAAAAATGAAACAGGAGGAAAGATTAATGGAAGCGGGATCAGAAAAATATTCAATTAGAACTTACAGGCCTGGTCACATTACTCTGTGTTACTGTACATCTTGTCGTTATCCAAATCTGTTGCTAAACTGTTGGCATTTGTCTTCATTATGTGGTAAAATGGTATAATGAATAGGTTACAAATATGATGGAGGAAATGCCCTGGAATTATCACAATGCCTGAGAATGAAAAATGCCTTAATTTAAATTATTGGTGTGCGGCATCTGCCAAGTGCACAGACAGATGTGAAGAGTGGAACGTGATTTTGTTCTGATGCTGCCTTCAAAGTTTCTGTTCCACTTCAAAGGGGTTTTCAGGCTGAATCCTTCCCTGAAAGCCAATGTCAGGGATGTGATACAACAGAGAGCAGTATTTGACATATTTCTTAGCTGCAAGGAACTGCGCAGCCTGATATCTTAGGTCCAGTTTTGGAGCCTTCTGCAAGCAGCACTCCCCCACATTTAAGGTGGAGAGTTGGTTAGTGTATAGATTATGACTTTTAACAATGAAATGAAATATGAGGTGGGAAAAAAGGTACTATCTCAGCCTAATTAATTAGACATAATTTAGTCTTCAGAAATTGCACTGATCCATACATTACCTTTCAAGCTCAATTTTACATTTGACTGATTATTATCTTCTAGAAAGACATTTTCAGGGTATTTAAACCTAACATTTGTCCTACTTTAAAACTGTCAGAGTCTGAAAATCGGTACCACTACATAATAAAGAATTTTATATTAGTATCCAGATATGAATGAATATTTTACTAAAAGTTCAAATAAAATCTTAAATAATGTTAAAGTACTGTTTCAGTAGCCCAATCTAGAGGATAGCCCTCCCCTTCCTAGATGTTTATTAACTTTAATAGAGCTTCCTAAGTACTGCAAGGACTGCCCACCCAATCTGAAGCCCAAGCTTCCAAACTCATTAGAAAGTATGTGCCCTAAAAATAATGTGTACCTTGTAGAAAGAGAATGAGAAGTCACACGGTCATCCAGTGAAGATGCAAACCTAGAGCTGGAGGAAGTCTGTCAGCTTAGTCCTCTGCTAGAGATTCTTTGTGTGTTCTTCAGCAGGTCTTGATAGGTGCTTGGGCTTCATTTCTCCATCTGAAAAATGGGCATAAGGAGGGATGGAAGAAGGAAGGCTGAAAGGGATAACCTAGCAGGAAGTGCTCTGACTAAGCTGAAGTTTGTGGAACAGTCAACAGTTAGAGCAGTGGGTTTCATGGAAGCAACCTATTAAATTTTTTCCTTCAGTTTTTGAAGACTGTCACTGCTGCAGTTCATGGCACTGCACGCAGACAGTGTAATACACGAGAAGATGTTTTCTACCTCATTTGTGAAAAGTGAAGCACTCCGATGGAGGTTTGTACAGATGTTCTTACTAACTTCTTTATCTTGTGTTGATAGCTTTATCTTGATTTACATGTGTTACTTTGACATCAGATCAAATACTTGGATGAGATTTCACTTCTATATGAGCATCATTTTATATTGCGTTAGATTTAATGATAAACTATCTTTGCTTCACTGTGAATGGTAGCTATATTTTATATGCATAATATGCTGAAGCTAATAGGATAGTATTTATCATTCAGAGGATAATTCTAGTTTTAAACTTCATAAATGCTGTTAGATTCTTCATGGTAATGTTTCACTGTTAAATTGCACATTTAGAACCAGATGGCTCAGAAAATTGATAAGATGATACCAAATCTCTCACCTCTCAGTCATTGTTGGGTTGAATCCAGCCCTGGTTCAGAGTAACCAAAAGTTGCTACTGTCTGACAGCTGTTTTGTGGCTTAGATGTTTCCAAGTGGACAGGTGTCCACAACAGAAAAAAAAAATTAAAAAATCACCTGCACAAATAGAGGGTTGCAGCAGAGGAGAGTTTATGGGCACTGAAAACAGAGTAACTTCTCTGATGGCTGGATACATGTGTTGCAAAATGGAGTCTACACCTCTTTCTGGAGATGCCCCAAATGTCTAAATTCTGCTGCACCACTTCGGTGCATCAGTGCCTGTCAGTAAGCTCATGTAACTTCTTTCATGAGTTATAAATTCACCTAAATGTGCATAAGATGAAATGCTATAATGTTTTCCTTCTGTTTGAAATAAAGCTCTGATCTTTACAGCTTACAAGCTAGCTCCGTGACGAACAAACAGTTCATTACAGAACCTGTGTAACAGCAACAGTGCAGACATATATTTATAATGATAGGGGGATGCCAGGACTAAAGAAGCAAGATGATCTCCGTGTTTTTTTACTCATTATTTCTTAGCATAGAGTGACTGGTACAAAAGGGAAAGAATAGTCCCCAATCTGCAGATAGGACCAGAGGGGACAATCTATCTTTGATAGGAATTAGATGTATATTTACAAGAAGGATGCATGGTATGAGATCTAAAACAGTGATTCTGACTACTTATCATTAATGCCAGGGGGAAACTTGATGCAGTGATTCATGTGGTAGCCTGAAACATGGGAGGATCATGTCCTTTTGCTGCTTTTGCCCAGAGAGTCTTTTTGTGTGTCTTTGAACTAGTCCCTGTGTTTTAGTTTCCTTAATGTAGGAGAGGGAGGATATCACTCCTGTTCCTAGACGCGGCAGCTTGAGTTAAGTTTATTCAGGTCTGCGTGTGAGTGCCTCGCAGTGACAGCCCCAGTAAGAGCTCTGGCTCAACAGACAGAACTCCTGTTAGACCTCTTAGGAAAGAAAACAGGTAGCCTGGCTGCATTTGCTTTACACTAGTATTTTTATTTCTTTTCTTTCTCACACATCCGTGTTCATCCTGCACAGCATGGCGATGCTATTCCCAACCTGCAGGCGCAACCAGCTGTGAATGCCGCATGCTACACTGACAGGTTTGGCCAGAAAAGCCCCAGCTTGAGCTGGGGCTGTGAGTCTCCTCTAGGGAGGAGCTAGGAGCAGGTATGTGTCCCTTAGTGCCTGGTGTTGCCCCTCTGCCATCTGGAGCCCGAGGCACGCAGCTGCCTGGCATAGCCAGCAGACAAACTGCCACTGCTGAGACGAGGATGGGTGCAGGCAACAGCGGCCTGATCTGCAAGTTCAACACGGTGCTCTCTCTCAGAGGGAAAGCATGACTTTTGTACTGGGCACTACCAGTAGAGTGCATATCAAAGTGGTAAATGTGGCATGAAGGAAAAAGTTGCACTCTTCCCAGCCATTTGAGAATAATTATATACCAATTAATTGAGGAAAATGGCATCTGATGCTGTCAGTGTTCTGAAGTGTCACATATTAGACCCCAAAAAGTAAATGAGACACATATTCATTTTAATTAAAATGTTATCAAGAGGTGCTGTTGACCAAGAAGCCCATTAACAATAATCTGCTTTAGTAACAAGTGAGCAAGTCAATTTATTGAACTGAACTAAAAAGCAAACCCAGTAACAACTGCCCACTGAGCAAGTATTTGATCTTTCAGCTTTCTCTGATTAACAGAGGGAGGCGTTCCTTGAATATTACAGACTTTTGTCTTCTTCCTCACTGCCTTGTGGTAACTTGTAGAAACTGTCTCCATGGTGCAATCAGCATTTGCTCATCAAACTTAAAAGGGAGCTTTGCTAGCAGATCCAACTTGAAAGAAAACATTTATAGAGAAATCAGTTGCCAGGTACCATTATTTTCTTGTGTGCCTCAGCTGTTAAAATCTTTGTACAGAATGGACTGTTTTCCTTGGAGATCTGGCTATTTTACACATAGAGGCTAGTGCACAAGATTTGGGGGTTGCAATAGAGGCTGCTTACAATGAAAAATGACATGGTTGCACAAATATACCTTTTAAAGTTAAATTCATTAAATTGACTTTTTTTTTTTTTGACTGATTACTGTGTGCTAAGGAGCATTAAACTGGCCATAGATTTCCTGAGAAGTATTCTGCCTTTATAGGAGGTCTCAATATGGGCATAAAGCTGGCAATGACAGCATAGTTACTGCTTGTCCCAGGAGCACTGGGAGGCTTGATGTGCTATGCTTTGATCTGCTGTCAGCATCAGAAAGCAAAACAGCCCTGCTACGGCCCTAACCTCTGCCCTGGCCATTTTGGGGACCCACACCTGACTGGTGCCTGTAGCCTCTCTTTGCTGTGCCTGTACAATGGTGCCGATGGTCATTTAGTCCAAGAAAATTTACAAAAATCCCTTCTCACCTCCCTTTTGCTATTGGTTGGTGAAAAAGGCCAAACCTTTTGCTATGTGGGCAATAGATATGGAAATGTCCCGTCATTCCAGAAACTGATATTATTTCAGAATAAATTCAAATGGTATCACATAAATAAAACAAAGTGGACTTATTCCCATACGTCCAAATGACAGTACCAATGACAGTGGGTTAGTTCTCTTTTCACAGGAAGGAGTTCAAAGCTTTGGATTCTTCCTGAATCCACCAGCAAGATACATTGGTTTTCTTGGATGTGGGATAGCATAGCAGGTCCAGAAGCCCTCCAGATGTCTTTCTAAAAGCTCTCTTTTAACAGTTGTGATCCAAGAAGAAGGAATTTTTATAATGATTCTGCCAGCTTCTGTCTGACAGAACATTTTAGGTGGGAAAATTAATCCTGTCAAAAAGGCACTGATGCCTTTTAAGTCCTACTGTGGACAATAGACACATCTGTCACTTACTGTTCAGGGGGCATGCCACGTTGAGCAAAACTGAAAGTCAATGAGATTTAGTGTACTTCAGTCATTTTTTAAACAATATCCAGCAACTGCTGGTCCAGAAGTTCACCCATGAGTGTATTTAGGGTAGGAAGAATAGCAGCTGCTACTGAAAGGGAAAAGATTGATGCTAAAACTGCTTTTTAGGTTTCTTAATTTTTCACATTAAGTTGGTCAACATTATTTTTAGTAATCTAGACATTTATGAAGATAAACTTCATTATATGTATATCATCTACTCCGCAAATAGTATCTGAAGGATTCTTCTGACATTTTATTGTGAAACGTTTTTGAAGATTTGGCAGGAAATAAAGAAGTGAAAAACTAAAGGAATGACTACAAAGAAATTTAAAATAACTTCTAAAAAATGAACTTCAGCACAAAATTTTCTTAGCTTTTGACAATTTAAAAGTAATTGTATTGGTACTAGAACATTTGCAATTATTTCCAGTAGGGGTATGGAAGTGAGTAGATAGTGGAACTCTTGAAAGAATTAATATAATGTAATCCCATTATGTCTGGTCTGCAGTCCATCAACAGGGAAGATTCTTTGCTCTGCAAGACTATTCTCCTAGCTAAGTGTAAATGTATCTTCAAACGTTAAATGCTATGATAAAATAGCATCTAGAAATCTATGTTACTTTCTCCACGCACTCTCTTATTTTGTCAGACCCTGGTGACTTTTCACTTGTATGCACTGAAGTCTTTTGAAGGTCTTTTAAAAAATGATATGTTTTAGTGGTTTGTCAGCTGATGTGTTTCATTTAGTTTTGGAATTTGTGATTCTTGGTGTCGCTTTCCATGGATATCCTGATTCAATCCAGTGACCAGTTCATTTCCCACATACATGCATTTTAGTTTTAGGACTAATGGGCAGTTTCTCGCAGAGGCTGCTAGAAGGACAGCAGCCCAGCGGGCTGTCAGCTCTTCTTCAGCTTATGGGGATGAGGACCCAGCCCAGAGCTAAACCCCTTTAGCTTCACCAGAATAAGCAATAAACATGAGCACCCAGCAGTCCTGTGACAGGCTGATCTCTGGTGCAGTGATGCCTCCTTACCCAGCCTACATGGTGATAAGTGGAAGAGTGAGAGAATTTGACTTACAGCCTGTGGTCCCAGTGGTCACTCCAGGCACAGGACAGGAGTTGGTTTGAACATGTTGCAGATGGTGTTTTCCTCCTACCTTCAAGAAAGAATTGCCTGCTTAAGCCTGCCTGGTTATCATTTGGAAATGATAAGCAGAAGTAAAACTCACTGGGGATCCAGACCATTTATTTAATTTTTCTGGATTTTTGTGTGATGGCTCAGCTAGCATTTAGCAAAAACTCGTAGGTATTAATTAAGCCTGTTGCTGATAATGGCTGGCAACAAGTTATATAAACCCTGCAAAATATACTGGGCATGAGAGAAGTTACAGCCTATGATAGATTTAGCATCTAAGGGCTAGATTTTTAAATCTTAGTCATTACTTAGTATTGCAAGAGTAGGGAACTTGGGTGGCTCAGCCAGTCATTCAGGATGTAAGTGCTATTGATGGTAAGCACACAAATAGACTTCAAGGTCTAGGCAAGGGTTCTGCCTTTAGAGGATCTTCTATTCCTTTCTATTCGTAGCATAATATAATTTTAATAACATGAATCAGTGTGTTTGGACTTTGTAGGAATTGTTTTTTTCTTAAAACATAAAATAATGATAAGCCATCCTAATTAAATAGCAGGGCTATAGTCAAATGTTGTTTTCTGCCAAGAATCTCTTTAAGAGGAATGCACCTCTGGATTTTTTTTTTAATAGATGAGAAAGCAAACTTCAGAGGATAAACGGCCTTCAAAATTGTCTTTTCTCAGTGAAGCCCTTAAGTGTGCATGGAGGGTGAGATGACACCATTGAGAATAAGGACTAACAATAATCAGACACTGGAAGGACTTTGAAGATGGTCGCTCTTGTCCCATGCTTCCAGGTACAGCATTGCTGTGCTAGCAATGCAATTCTCCATCTCAGTCCTGAGCACTGATTACAGTAATGTGGCTGTGGACATGCACCTGTTTGCACTGCAGCAGCATGTGGCCTGGTCACATGAAATGTTTTTTGTGTAACTCATACAGGTGACCAGGCATGGAAAAATATAAAAACATTCTTTTCATAGCTTTTTTTTTAAAAAAAAAAGCATGAAAAATTTAGGGTCTCAGCAAGGAGAGGTAATCAGTATGTGTTCATTGGAGCCAGGTGTAGCTTTCCAGATTCTCTCTGGGGAACCAGAAACGCACTAAACTGTACTGAATAAAAACATCCAATACACATTGACTGCTTTTACTACAGTAAGTTCCAGTATTACCAAGAAAACAGCACCCAAAATAATAGTAAATGTAAAGTTGTCAACATTCTCCATCATTCATACAGACTGTGGCAAGAAAATATGGATTGTAACTGTGATGAACTGAAAACAACATTACCAAAATAACTGGAATTTACTCATTACCTGCAAGACTGCAGCTATTACAGTCTACTATGATGAGTGTAGCTGGAGATGTAGACATATTTTGAATGCACAAAACAGCTTCAAGATCAGTCATCTTGCAAACATACTTCTGAAAACTGCTTCTTTTTGTCTCGGTTTCTCTAGTAATGCTAAAATATTTAGAGTCAAGCCAAATATTATTCCGTCTTTACTGCTAGCCCTTTTTCCAAATCTCTCATTTTCTCCATATTTGTGGGGCATTGTTTTGTGACTTCCTACCTCTCCTTGTTGTGGAGCTAGTGGAAGACACCATACCACTTGATCATAACGCCACCATCTTTTTATGTGCATTCACAGCCTGGATTGCTGGCTACCGAATCTGCAAGTGGGCCAGTAAAGATTTTTTTTCCCCCTTCTCTGTTTCTTCAAATCAATGCTTATTTACAATCATGGGCAAGTATCTATGCTGACCACCTGCAATCCTTTGGCAGACATCTGGTGTGAATAAATGATCTCAGCCTACTGCCAGCCTTCAGTCTGCCATTTGCCCTTGTCTGCTGTAGTTTTGAAGATGGAAGTGGGAATAGCTCTATGGCCCTTCTCCTGGTGCGCTGAAGCAACTTCTCTCATTGCTTCAAACTACTGGGAAAGAGGTACTTGAGTTTCTGTTCAAAATGTGCCAAACTTTAACCTTCTAAATTTCATGTGCTCTGGCTGACTGAAGGGTTCCTTTTCTGGAAGATGTACTGGTTTAGCTTGTCCCTTTCAGGAGAACTAATTTCTTTTTGGCAGAAGTACATTTTAGGAGAAAAGAAAATAGATTCTTAACTGGACAAAACACCAGATGGGTAAATGCTGGTTTCTACCTACCTTCAAGAACAATCACGAAACTTAACAGTGAAAAGTGAATATTGACATATTTCATTTTGACACAGAGCACGGGAGTCAAATCATGATCTGGAGGTACAGTAAAATCCAAAGAAAACTTCTCTGTGCAGCAGAAACATTTTTTAATGTTTCCGAAATATTATGAATGTAAAAAAAAGGAGTATGCAACTTTTCCCCTTATAGCAGAATGTATTGTATTTATTTGATAGAGCAATTAGCACTATTTAACTAATTTTCTCTTTTAAGAGTCAAAGTTGTTTTGACTATGCTCTTTAATAAATAGGTTTTTGTTGAATTTTACATTATCTGTCACCAAGGTTAAATAAGGGAAACACTGTCTACTGGTAATACAATGGAAAGCTTCAATCTAAAATCAATATTGTTTTAAAGAAAATTTGTTCTAATTAGATTGAGATGGTAACATGACTGATCTCTCAAGAAGTAAATTAGCCTCCTGTATATGTGCAGAAGTTTAGTAAATGTCTCATTAAGAATGGCAACTCACCTCAGATCAGGCAATTCAAGTTGAAGAGACTCAGTTTGCTCCTGGTTGACCTGCTGATATCAGTAGCAGAGTTTCTCATTTGCAAAGAATCAGATTCTTCCCTGGTCATTTGTTTGTTTGTTTGTTTTTTTGTTTATGTGAGTGATTTAGATTTAAATATAATATGGTACCAGGGAAAAAGTATATGTCAGTGCAGTGAAGTTATTGTCAATGTGTGTTGTGTCCTTAATTCCTGTCTGGGCTGAAGAAGAATGTTTTTTTGTTCTATGGTGATTCATAATGATGTGATATAAAATAATATCGGTATAGTATTGGCTGTAATTTGTAGCAGTCTATCTGAAGGTAGATATCAGAAGACACTGGTTAAGTGAAGAGGTTGATGGCAGAAGCTTCTTTCTTAGAATACCCACTTTGCGTAAAACCTTTGTTTCAATAGTGGAAATACAGTGACAGATGAAGATCTGATTTGTATGGATAATTGATGAAGATGAAATAAAATATATGTGTTTCATAGATGTTTCTGGTGCAGTAACACAGAGATTCTTTTACCCATGAGTTGCTGGGAAAAAAAAGAAATAGGCAAGCAGCTTCAATACAAGGACATAGAGCTCACCAGAACTGATGCTTTTCTGTGGTATGCTTCTACAAGTCGTTACCTCCTTTACAAGCAGAGAAAACTGTTTAAAGTCCTGCCCAAAACCAGGGATGTGATCAGAACCTGTGCTTCAAAAGAAGGGCATGGTTTTCTTGTCGTTTGTACTGCAGGTAACCCAGATTTATTAGCCAAAATCATTGACCGACTTACCAAATCTGGATCAATTTTAAAGCATTGTTGTTCAGGCATAACTACTCAGAGTACTGCAGGAACGTGCTCAGCCCTCCCTCCAAGTGCAGAAGGAGTGCAGGGTATGTACCTTAGCATATTTGTGTTCTAAAGATAATTTCTTCAACTAAATACTTTCTGCTCTGCATGATCAAATATGGAAGGCAACACTGAAAGACATTCATTTTATTCAGATCTAAAAGACGGTGCTCAAAGTTGGATGCATCTGTGTATCAAAGATTCAGTCAATGAAAGAAAAAAACATGTACAATTGCTCACAGCATGGGAGAAGGAACATGGCCGATTTTGTTGTCTGAAAGTTCTATTTACATTTATGATTGAGTTTTGGTAGCAGGTGATTGTTGAACATACCTTAATAATCAGCCCTTGGATAGTTCCACAAATATACTAAAAAGCACTAACATGTTTATGTATGTAACTTGTTGAGTACCTGATAAATAGGCTAGGAGACTGATGAAAACAAAGCCTTGATGGAGAAAGTGTGCAGAGATTTTCTTGAGTTTTTAGTGAGCATTACATCTGAACCTAAGTATATCTTCAATCTCCCTAGGGTCAGAGGAGGAGAATCAATGGAAAATGTGACTCCAAATCTTCTGAGAAATGAGGTGAAAAGGGCAGCAATGAAACCAATTTCAAAATCAAATTGTTATAGTGTTTAGAGATACTGATAACCTGCTAATACTTCAACAATAAAAAAAGCAGATAAGCAGTGCTACCCTTTCCTGTCTTTTCTTTGTCATCACGTAAATAAAGAAGTGTCGTTATCTCACCGGATATTTAAAATGCTGAGCCATTCAGGGACAAACCCAGAAACAGTGGTGTAAGTGACACTCATGGTGGCAAACAGTCAACTGAGACAAGGCTTTGGCAGGAAAAAAGATTTTGCAGGACACCCAGCTCTTTTTATTCCTTAATGCTCCCCAAACCTTTTTAGGTTAATAAACATTAACATCGCTCCATGTTAATATTGCTGTGACATTCATCTACTTTCACATTGTCTCAGTAGAATTCATAACAGTCAGTTTAAACCATCAAATTAAATGATGCCACTGACGATGTCTGTTAACTCTTTCAGCATTCACTGTAGAGCTGTGGCTGAGGAAGGAGCACCTTCTAAACTGCAGATGGGTCAGACCCTGCTCTGCTGGTCGATTTGGTTGACCTCAGAGATGACTAATCCTCAGGTGGAAGTTAGGTCCGTAATACACCTTCCTTTGCTGTGCTGCCCTAGGGTTGTTACTTTAGGAACATTAAAATAACAGCAGTTGCCAGTGTAACTCACAATCTTTGGGTTCAGCTCTAGCCTCTACGGCACATGGTCTGTGTGACCTTGGACATTCACTTAATCTCTTCATACATTATCCTTTTTTTCTCTTTTGTCAGTTTTGATTGTATTGTCTCCAGGGCAGAGGAGCCTGTTGCTTATCACAGTATGAAGGCATCCAGCTACTATTGTTATGCAAAGTTAATTATGGAGTGAAGTTATTAATACTAAATGACTTATACTGGTGGAAATTTAGTATTTAATAACTCTTCACTGTTTAAAAATGTATTCCCTAGCCAGTTGTTTTCATAGCATTTCAAGGCAAAAAGGCATAGAGTTGAAGCTGTAGTGGGGCAGTGGGAGCCATGGCAGCTGCTGGGCTTTTCAGCAGGCCACAGGTTGGGATTGTGCCCTTGCAAGACTGAGCCTAAAAGTTTTACCACCTAGCTTAGACTTAAGCATTATCTCAGCTATTTACACAAAGTTACACTGTTGTCATAAAACAGACAAATGATGCCTCCAGGTTCACCTTTCATGCTGGCAAAGCAGCGGTTCAATGGCTCATCACCACTTTTTCAGCCATCAGAAAAAGCTGCTTTCCTCTTCTAGACATCTTTCCCTGAGCTTCTGACAAGACTTGACCCTGGTTGTATATCTGACTGACTGCTTTTTGTGTTTGCCTGAACCCATTTCCACAGAGACTGGAAGAAATCTGAAAATAAAAGTATTTTTTACAGGTGTGGACTCTTGGATGGTGGTGAGGGGAACATCACTGTATCTGGAGCTTTGCTGGGTGCATTTTTCAGTGGCTGGATTTTCCCCTCATGTCCCTATTGTTTTCCCTCGTTTCCCTATTGTACAGCAGAATATACTGCTATGCAATTATTGACAAACAAATGGGATAGATTTGAATAAAATGTCAAACTCAATATTTGATGAAGTAAATGTGCAGGCAAGCAACATTTCCTGGGGCTCTAGTGCAGTAAAAAATATAGGAAATGTTACTTCTCAGACCTAGTAGTGTTCGCATCCTATCACTACCTTATCAGCAAAAGCTGTGAGAAATGTTAACAGTGATAACCAATTGCTGGACAGGGCTTCCTCCGGCATTGAGGTGCACGTTGAAAATAATGCACCCTCTGAGCTGACCCACTTAAAAGTTTTCTTTTCTTTGATTAATGCATCTAGTAAATCTCAACTCTTAATAACTTTCTGCTGCCAGTACCTGCTGGCCTGCCAATGCACTCACACACGTGACGGAGGAGGCAATTGTCTACTTTGCAACTGTAATTCAGCTACATCTTTTTGAAAGTTAGCCACAGTTGTTTCTTGGGTTTTTTTGGTGTAAGTTGCTTTTGTTTTTGTTTTTTTTAATGTGCTTTCTGAAATGCAGCCGTGTCTTGCTGGCAGTCAGAAGTGTCTGTAAGCTACTTTTTTTTCCTGTTGTTCAAGTATTCATTCTGCATCTGGCATCTCTGCAACAGGGACTGTCCAATTTGCGAGTGGGCACTGTTCCATCTGAACAGACGGGGAGGAGTGGAGACAGACAAAAGATCATATGGAGTAGTCAGCTAAAAAGTGTGGTGGTGAACCTGATCAAGTGGCGCGGATTTTTCTTTATTAGTGAGGTTTTTTTAGAAAATCCTTCACAAATTCCTTTGCAGGGCAGCCATCAACACAATTGACAGTAGCACTGCACCCTGAACAAATGCAGGGTTTGAAAACTGAATTTCACCTCCCCTCTCAGTCTGTGATTTCTTGTTCAGGGGATTAAAACAAAAAAACCCCTACTTTCTGTATTTGGTTTCCATGCGTGTGTCTGAAGTGTGTTCAGAAGAACTCTTTTCAGTGGTCATGACAAAAAGGCTTATACAGCAGTATGAAGAACTGAGGTCTAACTCTGTAACTCTTCAAAGCGGAGAAAAGCTTCCAAATTTTTAAGCTAGTTACATGGCTGATTAGATCGGAGTCTAACAGGTAACTTAAAAATCAACCCCTGCCTCTGCTTATGTTATTACAATGTAATCTGGGCACAGAGCTTAAAAAAATGTTTTATCTGGAGCTGTTTTTTTCCTTTGTTTTATAGTATTTGTTCTGAGCTTTTCCAAAACCCTTTCTGTTTTAAGTTGCCCAGTGTTAAGTGTCATAGGGTACAGAAGGTTTAAAAAAAAAATCCAACTTCTATTTCTTGCCTTTTTCATTTCCTTGCTTTTCTTTTCAATCCTAGCCAGTTCCATCTCCTCTTTCCTTTGCCCTTCACTAAGCAAGCACAATTTAATCAGATTTATTGAGAGATAGGAAAGCATAAATTGAGAAACGGAGAAGAGAAGCCATTCAGCACGGTTACAAGTTCCTAGTACATCTCACAGCCAATGTGAGCATATTTTGGGGGACATTTCCTCGTGTAGTCCTGTGGGCCACTCTAAATTGTTACATCAAGTCATGTTTTGTGTGGACTGATTAAAATATTTTCCTTCTTTCTGCTTTGTTAAGGGTTTGCTTTGTCTTCCCAGAGCTTTTGGAAGACAAGCTGTCTGTTTGGCTCTTAATAGCCTACAAAACCTCCATTTTCATAGGTTGTAATGACCTAAATTTGTGTTTATGCATAGAGTTTACAGTCCCAACAAAAATATATTAGAGCCTGTTGCACTCCTCTGTTCTCTAAATTTGACTACTCTATACAAATTTTGCTCCTTATCACTGTATTTGATCATTGATAAATGTAACAGGTTGTGTTTTTATTATTTTTAACACTGCACAACTTTTATTCCAAAAGGTTGCTGGCAAAAATAACCTGCCTGGGTAGAAGAGAATTTATCCCCATGCTAAATCTTGTCTTCGTAAGATGGACAGCAGAATTTGTTGCTGATTTTTTGAAACTCCAGACCCTGGTGCATACCAGATCAGGAGGGGGGGTCCTTGAAATTAAATTTAAGCTTTTTATTTTACCGGGTTAATTTAGAACCCATTATTTAAAAAAAAAAAAAAAAAAAAAAAAAAAAAGATGAAACAGGTTTCAGCAGAGTTGACAATGTTAGTCCCTTCCTTCCTGCTAAGGTTTATTAGCTAGGTGGATTTTGACAGCCCTGAACTGCAGAAGTGTTACCTCATTGTGTGTCTCAAATGTGGCATTTTTTAAAGTTCCAGGTCTGTGCCTCATTTTTTTTTTTTAATGAGAATCTCAGTTCTTCCAAAATCTAAGTACTTTTTTTAGCTCTTCTGCAGGGAAAAATTTGAAAATGTAACTTGAATGCACCTTGCAGGCTTAAAAACCTGACCTGCAAATAAAATCAACGTGAAGCTTTTTAGGAAATCTGACAGAGTGGAATCCATACTCTGTTGAAATCAAATCTGCCATCTACTTCACTGAGAATAAGTCTTCATCTCAGATGTTTAAGTTGAATTTATGGCTCCTGAAGGTCATGCATTTGTGTGTGATTTTTGAATGCTTGGAGCTATATGTCCATAGTTTCTTTAAAAACTTTCCTTCCTATTTTCAGCCAGCCAAAAAAAGAATTTACCCTCCATAATGGAATGTAAGAAAATATGCTAACTGCAGATACTGACCCTTAACTTCTCCATATTGTTCTCATTTTATATGGCTTTTGGGCAGCTGTTGCAAAAGGTGGTAGAATACTTTCTCTTTCACAGATGCAGACTGGAGATTCGTCCTCTTTTGACGGGAAGAAGGCTTTTCGGCTGTATAGTCTGGTGACTTTGCTGAGCTCCTTAGCCTTTCATCTTGACTGGAGTCAAATCCAGTTGGCGGCCAGTCACAAGTGGTGTTCCCCAGGGCTCAGTACTGGGGCCAGTCCTGTTCAATATCTTCATTGATGATCTGGACGAGGGGATTGAGTGCACCCTCAGTAAGTTTGCAGATGACACCAAATTGGTGGAAGTGTCGATCTGCTGGAGGGTAGGAAGGCCCTACAGAGGGACCTTGGACAGGCTGGACTAATGGGCCGGGGCCAACTGTAGGAGATTCAACAAGGCTAAGTGCCGGGTCCTGCACTTTGGTCACAACAACCCCATGCAATGCTACAGGCTGGGAGAGGAGTGGCTGGAGAGCTGCCTGGCGGAAAAGGACCTGGGGGTGTTGGTTGACAGCCAGCTGAACATGAGCCAGCAGTGTGCTCAGGTGGCCAAGAGGGCCAATGGCATCCTGGCCTGTATCAAGACTAGTGTGGCCAGCAGGACCAGGGAGGTGATAGTGCCCCTGTACTCGGCCCTGGTGAGGCCGCACCTCGAATACTGTGTTCAGTTTTGGGCCCCTCACTACAAGAAGGACATCAAGGTGCTGGAGCGCGTCCAGAGGAGGGCAACGAAGTTGGTGAAGGGTCTAGAGCACATGTCTTATGAGGAGCGGCTGAGGGAACTGGGGTTGTTTAGTCTGGAGAAGAGGAGGCTGAGGGGTGACCTTATTGCTCTCTACAACTACCTGAAAGGAGGTTGTAGCGAGGTGGGGGTCAGTCTCTTCTCCCTAGTAACGAGTGATAGGACGAGAGGAAACGGCCTCAAGCTGTGCCAGGGGAGGTTTAGGTTAGATATTAGGAAAAAATTCTTCACCGAGAGGGTGGTCAAGCATTGGAACAGGTTGCCCAGGGAAGTGGTTGAGTCTCCATCCCTGGAGGTATTTAAAGAACGGATAGATACGTTGCTTGAAGACGTAGTATAGATGGACTTGGCAGTGATAGGTTAACGGTTGGACTCGATGATCTTAAGGGTCTTTTCCAACCTTGACGATTCTATGATTCTATGATTCTATGATCTTAGGACAACTTTGCAATTGTCATTTGTAATTTTAGCTGACTGTGTTTTGATATTTGGGACTATAGTGATTCCACAGCTTTTGAACAGCTAGCATCAAAACTGATATGTGGGGACTATTAACGTAGATTTGAAACCTTGGCATTATGTAGCATGCCAAGCATAAATGATTTCAGATTTACACTATATCATTCGTCTCAGCTGCTGCATGCCCATCAATGGGCATGTAAGCAGTAAACTTCAAGGAAGATGTGTTTTTGTTATATGTATCCTGGTGCATTTTTCTTCATTCCTCCATCTTTCCATCAGTTCTGCCCACATATTTTCCAGGTTGCTTCAGATTATAATGATTTCAAGAATCCATTTTATTTCTGTTGAATTGACTAGGAATGTGCAAAAGTTTGGCAGCTGTAATTTGGAGTTTACAGAGTTCCTTGTGTGTATTGCAGTCAACAAGGGAACAAAACAATTTAGTTTTCAACTTGCACGATAAAACATACAGTTCCGTGATAGTATCTCCTGGCAATTCATAGTATACATCTAGTAACAGTCTCATTTGTTAGAAATATGTGAGCTGTATCTGTTGCTACATAGCGATATCAATAGTTTCATATATATATAACTATATAAATAAAAAATATCCAGGAAGTCACTACAGACTATAAAAAAACTTCTATGTAGCTTTCATTCCAGAAAGAAGTTGGGCAGAGAAGATTAAAATATTTTTTACTCGCTGTTAACCCCAGAAGTCCTGCCCACTGAAGAGAGATTTTAATACATTGTATTAATACAGGTCTAAGAAACAAGGACGTTTTGTTTCCCACCCATTGAAAACAAGAAATGTCTCCTTCCAGCCCAGCTGTGACAAAGGAGGAAGACAAATCCTTGGTGCCTTGGGAACTGCACAGGTACTGTCATTCTGGCAAGCACTAGGCTTGTTCTGCATGGTGGGGAACGTGCTGTGACTGCTGCTTTGACTGGGTCAGAAAGCTGCAGCTAAAGTCTGTTGGCTTACAAGTATGAAAAGGAGGACTTATATACCCCTTTCTTGCACTACATTTTTCTGTAGCAAAACATGTGCAGGGGAATAATAACAATATGCCGCATTTGTACATAAGGCATGAAAGGCAGGAATTTACTCACAGTACTTTTACTTTCAGAGATGCTTTTAGAAGAGCAGTGGATGATTGTGGACTAGAGGCCAGATATTTGTATGTGCTAGTAACTGTTAGTGCTAGGCAGGGGGAGGAGCGGGGAGGGAGCAGCAAGTAGTTTCTGTCCAGCCTTGTCTCTCACGCAAAGCTACTGCCATCCTGCAGTTCACAGCAATATTGGATGGATGTTCAGTAATCAGTTGCAGACATGGGGAAGAAATGGAGCTGAATTTGACCTGTTTCCACACTGAGTGTTACAAGCTGAGGTGTCAGGAGTACTTCATGGGCCACAGTTGTAGACTGTTTGGGGCTGTTTATTAAGCACTGCACACTGCAGAGAGATACTTTGTTTGCCAGATGTCTAGTACTGATTTCAGCAGCACACACAGAACAGTGGTCTTGGTGAGGACTGGTAAGGTTTCAGCTAGGGTTTTGGATGGTGCTTTGCAGTCTTGGCAGAGGAAGGAAGAAGAAATTTGATATCTTGGCTCAGAGTATGTTGAAAGCAGCCTCTTCATTTAAGGAAGAGAAATAACTGCCATAAGAAAGTTTCAGTTCATGATGATATTGATGAATGTGAAGTGTATGGTAACTTCCACCACCTGTTTTGGAATAGCAGCAATTTTATTTTCACTGTCAAAAATGGCCCAATGAAAGACCAGAGGCTCTTTGGAGGCATTGAAATTCAGTGATGTAAATATGCTATCTTTTTTGCTATCCTGCCTTTTATTCAGGGGCAAGAGACCATCAGGTCACAGGATGTCTAGGTACAGCATTGTGCATTTGCTTATATGCATATTGGCCCTCAGCCTCTTTATGTTGCTATTAGATGGAAGGGCACTGCACTGGGATCTATGGATATTCTTACATTTATGAGGGGAGATTACATGTGATCATTGGGAAGCAGGAGGGGTGGAAAATAAAGAATTTAGGACAAAGAGGAAAGTACAAGAAAAGAAAGGATATCCCAAGAGTAAATCTATTGCAACTGCAGAAAATGAAAGAAGCACTGATGGCCTTCACAGAAGATAATCTTTTAGAACATGGTCAGTCAGATAGTGCCTAAATTATTAAAGATTTGCAAATACACTGCAATGCTAATACAGCAGGAGACAGTTACTATGATTGTGATTAGGGAAGAACTAACAATATGGAAGTAACCCAGGAATTACCAAAGGAAAGCAAGGGGGTACGTTTAGCAGCTGGTGTGTAGTGCTGGTTATGGTTCAGTAGGTGATTTGGTTGTCTGGTACCTGAAAAGCAGATTAGGAGGAGGCATCTTCTGGTAATGCTATGGATTGAGGATGGAGTTCCTTAGGCTTTACCTACCTCACCCTGGTGTTTAGCACAGTGAGGAAATGATGTCCCCTTCATCCTCTAACCTTTTTGCTAAGTTGTTGGAGACCATCAGAGGGCTGAAACCAGGACAATGGGGTGGAGGTTGGCAGCAGAGCTATGCAGAAGCAAGATGTCCTCTACCAGATGAGTCGCTGCCTACGTAATTCCCAGATTCGACCCTTCCTCTAGAAGCCAGGGACAAAGTGCTTACTCATTTAAGCAGAAACAGTATCAGAACTCTATGTACTTTTAGCGCCTTATATATGATTTGGGTAACTTTCTTTTAATATTTTGGTCCAGCTAATAACAGCAGCTTTAACAATAGAATTTCTAATTTCTAATCTAGCTTTTATGTGCAATAAAAAGGAGCTGGAGATTATTTAGTATTACTTATAAATAAAACTCTTATGTTTCGTCTTTTTAATCAGAGTTTGCCATGTAATGGTGATACCTTTGAAAACATACCAGCTCCACAAACAGTAAGTGGTAATCGTAAAAGCACTTTCAGATTCCAATTGTTCCCATTCTCACAATTTATAGCCTGAGAAGGCAATTGCTGTGTAGGTTGGAGAAGAAGCTAAATACCCCTTAAGTCTAGCCAGGTTTCTCCTGCATATTACTTTTTTTTTTTTTTAAGGTACAGCTATTAGCCAGGGCTTTATTTTCTTGAATGCTACTTTCTAGGTAATGAATAGTATCATTTGTCCATTTACAGAGGACAACGTAAGCAGCACAAACCTCAATACAAAACATTTTTGGATTTAAATAAGTAGAGGTTGTCTTTTATTTGTGAAGTCTATGCGAAGTAGATTGTTTTCCAATTTGAATTAATGTACTCTATCATCGCCCACCTACCTACACTGCATTGTCATCTTTTCAGGACATACAATAGCAATAAAACTGGTGCAGTTTACAGTTTTTCTGCAGGGCAGCTCCCATTCACTAATTCCTATTTCTCTTTTCAAGGTGTGTTCAGTCTTGCCATTTGCTTTTTTGGTTCATACTGCCCCATACTGCAGTGTGAGCCCCATCTTGCACATGGACTCAAATAGGAAATGAGGAAAAATATATCATTTCCTACTACTATGGTGTCGTAGTTTAACCCCAGCCGGCAACTAAGCACCACACAACCGCTCACTCACTCCCCCCTTGGTGGAATGGGGGAGAGAATCCGAAGGGTAAAAGGGAGAAAACTCGTGGGTTAAGATAAGAACAGTTTAATAATTGAAGTAAAATAAAAATAGAACAGTTAAATAGGTAAAGCAAAAACTCCGCTCGCAAACAAAGCAAAACAAGGAATTAATTCGCTGCTTCCCATCGGCAGGCAGGTGTTCAGCCATCCCCAGGAAAGCAGGGCTCCATCACGCGTAACGGTTACTTGGGAAGACAAACACCATCATGTCGAATGTCCCCCCCTTCCTTCTTCTTCCCCCAGCTTATATACTGAGCATGATGTCGTATGGCATGGAATAGCCCTTTGGCCAGTGTGGGTCAACCCCCTGGCTGTGCTCCCTCCCAGACCCCCATGCACCCGGCAGAGCATGGGAAGCCAAAAAGTCCTTGACCAGTGTAAGCACTACTTAGCAACTACTGAGCAACAGCTTAGCACTACTTAGCAAGAATCAAAACATGAGTGTATCATCGACATTGTTCTCATCCTAAACCCAAAACACAGCACCATACCGGCTACCAAGAAGAAAATGAACTCTATCCCAGCTGAAACTAGGACATACGGATACTAACTTTCATTGCCTTTCTCAGGCACCTGAGATTTCTCATTCTTCAGTTTACCCTCCTGGTCACTGATTTAAAAAGAAAGGAGATGTAGTTGTCTCTAAAAGAAGTAATTTAAGAGCTTTTTCTTTAAAAAAAAAAAAATATCTTTTTAATCAAAACTCATAACAACCCAAATTCTTGTACGCAAACTGAATGGCAGATATGACAATACTTTTGTTAGTTTTTATGGTGAATTTCAGAAGCCTTAGAGGCTTTACAAATATCTTCACTAGCAATTTTGACCATTTTGACCGTCTAGTTCTGCATAAGGAAGGCTTTGTTGCTTCCAGCTGGACTCTGTGCCTCGCTGGAGAATACCTACAAGCAGGTTGGCCCTTCCCTTGCTGGCTACGGAAGTGAGACTGACACAATTGCCTTTAAGATGAGCTGGCTGACTTTGTATTGAAACACCAATGGAGCACTCAAAAAGCTGAATTCGGGTCTTCCACAGGAAGCAACAGGTGGCAGCATCCTCTGCCAGCTGTGCCCAGTGCTGGCTGTGGCCATGGCAAAGGTGCATTGGGAAGCTTGCTGGGCTGAGCCCCAGCACCTGCAGTGGGACCATAGCTGCAGGATGGTCCTTCAAATTGCCAGCCAGGAGTAAAAACCATAAGTACCTAGGCAGATTGGCAAAGGTTCTCTACTACCCTTGTCTTCCATCCTTGGCACCATTGCTTGGATGGTGGTGGTTTGAAGGTGTGTGTCATGCCTAAAAGCATGTTAAAGGAAACAGTGGAAGAGGCAGCAGGTGCCGTGAGGAAGCCAGTGTTCCCCCTGAGCCAGAAGGAGGAAGTGGTTGCCTGTAGGGGTGGTGAATCAGAGCGCTTCAATTGGACACCCAAAATAGTACTGTAGATATTCAGCCCATCTTCTGCCAGTATAATACAACATCCCTGCAACGGTTTATCGATTTGAATGTTAATATCATTCTCATTTTCCAAACAATATCTTTCAAATATATGATGCACGCTTGTCATCATCCAAGATTAACAACATGACAAGTTTGAACTCTTAAAAGCAAGACACGTTGTAGTTATTGGAGAGCAGAAAAAGGTCACAATGCTTTTTACAAAGCAGAACCATGTAGATTTCCAGGCCCATAATTTCCCTGCTTTTCTCAATGATTTCTAAAGAAGCATGGAGAATCAATGGGCCAAATTAATAAGAAGAGGGACTGCTCTGCTTATGAGTACAGTGTAAGAGGTGATCAGATAAAAGGAATTATCCATGTAGGTTGACTCTTGCAGCCTTGTTCTGGTTGGCACAACATCATAATTTTGTTTGTTTCCTAAGAACGAAAACGCACTGGGTCCAATTCACCATTCTGCCTGACTCTCTCTACTCTTTTGGCCAGAAGTTATTTTTTGGTTGCAAAAGTCAAAGTCATAGAGAAATGGGAAAATGTATTGGTGTCAGTGTTTCCTTGATCAGTGTAAAGCGAAGGAAAACCCAAGTATTTACTTTTCTGCTGTGGCTGCTATTGTCCTTGGGGACTGCTAAAACTTTAAATCAGAGTCCTAATTGACACTCGGATAGCCATGAAATACCAGAAGCTTCAAAAGAAGTTTAAAAGACAGTAGTTGCTCCCTTTTCCCTGCTCCATCCTGTGCTATCCACAGCACACATATAACAAGGATTTGGAAGGCAGGGTTATCGGCATTAAATCTTGCTGTGTGACTAGCTCAGACTGTAAGACTAGGCATCCCTGAGCAAGGAGCTGACACTGAAGTCATAAACCTGGAGCAAATTACACTGTGCAAGTAAGTGATTGGAAGTGTGACATGATTTGCCCTGACTCATCCGCTGGTGCTTTTGCTGCTCTTCAGGTAAGCCTACAGTGCTTTTAAGAGTTGTGTTGTCATTTACAGCTTTTAAAAATCGAGATAGCTTGCCAAAAGTTAACCTGTTCATGTGTCCATAGCCTAAGTAGTCAGGAAGGGTGGAAGAGCAACTAAAGGGATGAATGCTACTTGTGTGAGACTGGAGTCAGAGGGGGCCCCCACTTGTCTGGTACAGTTGCACATCCCTGGTTTGGATTTTGCCAGTTCGGAGCAACTTGGTTGACTAATGGCTGCCTCCACTACTCCCTCATCTCTGGTGGATACTGTACGTATTTTGAACCTGTTGTATTGGGGTTTTTTTCTACCTGACACCAAAACCAGTTTTTATCAGA
Source organism: Nipponia nippon (assembly GCF_047370975.1). Taxonomy (NCBI): domain Eukaryota; kingdom Metazoa; phylum Chordata; class Aves; order Pelecaniformes; family Threskiornithidae; genus Nipponia; species Nipponia nippon. The sequence continues at coordinate 52,381,759 of NW_028262347.1, forward strand.
AAGCCCACTTCACAGTTGTAGCAATGAGGGTGGTACTCAGGGTAATAGCGATCATACAGCATTAATGGAAAGTCTTTCTGATCTGTACAGTGGGGGTCCCAGAGTTTTTGAATCCACTTTATTGCCCTGTGCTAGCATGACAAAGCAGGAACAAGCACAGCTGGAGCTGTCAGGCTGTTTTAGTCTAGCTAGGTGCAAGCAGCAATGATAATGGCCGATCAAAACCAGGGAAATGGCTTTTTTAAACACAGAACATTGTCTACTCCTAATTTTACAGTATCTAGCACAGCTTTGTTTCTCCAGGAAGGACAGCTATCCAGCTGTTGAAAGCTGTTCTTGGTGACCATGCGTACACTATGCTGGAGAGACAGCACAGCTAGGGTAGCTGCTCTTCTCTCTCTTCTTTCTGGCTAGGCAAAGTGGAGGAAAGTGGGGAAGGGACTCAATCTCTTGCCAAGGCAATGAAAGTTGTTCAAAATTCACTAGAAACAGGTGAAGCTTTACTTCCAGTAGAAAGCAAATGCTCCTTGAACAGTTGTTCTACTGCACTTAACAAAGCAGGTCATTGTATGCCTGGTCACTTCAAGCAAGTGTTACTGGATTTTAAAGAACCTTCAGAAAACTAAAACCCAAAGGTACCCCAGAACCTGATGCCCTACCACCCCAGCCACCTCAGGTTAGCATCTAGCAGCTAGATACACTGGAAAGGTATCAGAGAAACATTTCTTGTTTTGTTCTTTTTCAGCTGATGCAATCTAAGTTGGGCATGAATTTTGAAAGGTGCCACAGCCCCCTATTGCTTGCCCTGAAGAGTTTTGTTTCAGTGGTTAGAAAAGGGAAGCAGCTGCACCATGTCCTGAACAGCCTTTCCTCTGAACCTCTGACTCCGGCAGTCCCAAGAAGGGCTATTTAGAGCAGGGAAGACCCAGCATTTTAAGAGGAAGCCATGAAATCTGGTAAGAGAAACAGACGTTGTTATAAGGAAAAGCCAGTACCATTTGTACATCATTGAGACTGGACTGAATCTCTGCTGTTTGGAGTAGATTGCTTGTTTGGGTTTTTGAGGTTTTTTTCTTACAGTTGTATAAGTAGCTATGTTTCCATTTAGAAAGGCTGACTGTTCAAGAGTTATGCCATGGAAAAGGAATTTATAGAGGGAGTATGGGATTTTGGTTATGGAAGAACACAGAGTGCAGCTTTGTAAGATCATTCCCCTTCCTGCATGGGAGTGGCCATTTAGGGACCCACAGGGTCTGTACCACCCAGAAAGCCATCACTCTGCAGAGCTGAGACTGGTGTTGAGAGATCCCTGCGGTCGTGCTCCCGTGTCACCACTGTCATGATCTGCAAGCTCACCAGCTTTCTCTCCAAACTCTTCCCTCACCCCCTTCTGTGTGTATGTGTGCAGGTATATATAGAAATAATATCAGCAAACATAAAGATAAAATAATTAAACACAGCAATAGTGAAAAATAGTGGTGGGAACTACTTTGCCAACCCTGATTTAGTCCTTTGTGAATTCCCAAGTATCCATATTTTACTAGCATTATCTTGATCTCTGAAAAGGGACTTAAAGTGGGTTCTTTTTTTTTTTTTGCACTTGACTAATTTCCTGTGCAGTATTTTCAGCCTGCACCAAATGAGACGGTTGTTCCTTTACTTTTCAGCTGCAGAAGTTCAGCCTAAAGTTAGAGTTAGGCTCAGTTTTCCTGAGTCATCGCTGGAAATATCAGTTTGGCTGGCAAAAGGGCAGTGACACCTGGGTAACCTCACTGACATCCAGGGTTTGTCCATGTGTGACAGCCTGCTGGAACCTGGCAAGCAATTCAGATGGCAATGTGGTGTGATGTGGAGAGAAGAGCGCCCATCCATTCCTCCATCTGCCTGTCTGTCTCTTTTGATGTTGGGACTTCAAGGAAAGTAACATGCCTTTTAAGTTTACATAAGTGGAAAGTGCCCATTTTGCGTAGCCATTTCCTGAATGAGAGCGCATTGTGATTCCAGGTTCCTTATTAGAGGAACACTTTGATAGGTCTAATCAGTGTTGTGTTTCAGGGGGCGGGGGGGGGGGAGTTAAAACATTACACCTTTATTTATTTATTTATTTATTGCCTATCTATGTATGTATCCACACATTATGCAGGAGTAACTTAGTTTTGCTTCTAATTGTTTTTTACTGGAAACTTAGAAGCCACACTGCACAGCTGGAATGAAGAGTAACTTTTAATTATTCATCGCCTTGATTCCGTCAAAAAAAATGTGTACTTTCTTTTATAATAATACAGTACCTTTGAAAGAAGTAATAATATGTTGAATATTTTTATGCCAAATAAAAAACTGGCATTTTATAACATTGTGATCACAAAATATTTGTATTATGTTAAAAAAAAAGTTTTACACTCATGAATGCATTCATTTACAGGAAACTTTGTTAAATACTTTGTGTTGGCACAGGCTGTTGTCTGCTGCTTTGTTAGAAGATATCCATTGCAGGCACTTCAACTTTTGATGTTGCTCTTATTTTAATCCCCCAAATGTTGTTGGCAGGGTTCTTTACCTTGAATCAAGGTTATTATTAAAAAAATTCCACAATTCTGCCAATGAGAATGAGATAGTAGGCTATCTTGGCAGGCTAATTTAGGTAACTTTTCAGGTATGCTTATTTAAACAAGAGATGCATGAGAAAAGTGAAAAATGCTAGCACTTATCGGAAATGCAAATGTGGCATTTGTTCAGCTTAATATGAATGTCTCTGCACCAGGCAACAACACCAGAAGTGCCAATTAGGATGCAGTCATGGTTCCAAAAATTCGCCCTTTCTTTTCAGCTAATATGACATTTATGTGTCAGGTCTTTTTCTTTTGAAGAGTGGCTGTGCTTCAACTTACCTGCACAGAAATGCCAGTCTGGCTTGAATTTTATTTTAACTAAAAACCTGTTATTGTGCCAGGCATCAATACAGAACTGTTATGCCTGTAATGTGTTTTATTATGGCTAGAATTTAAAGAGCTGTGCCACATAGGTCAATCAGTGTTACGAATGACAGCAGTTGTTATCTGCTAGTGAGGACAGCAGTATAATAATAATGTTTATTGCACATCATTTTTCAATGATTTTATGCTATCATTTAGGAGATGAATGAAATGGCTCTCTAGCAGACATGAATGTAAATAAATTAAACATTAAGAACCAGCGAGTTCTAATCATCTTTCTTTAAGATTGCACTAAATGGTTGCAATCAGTGAAATAGATGAGAGATTGCATTAAATTGCTATTCCAGATACTATATCATGCCAGCTCAAACAAGGTTCACATGCATTACAAAACAGCTCAGGTTGAAGGAGCAGCTGGAATGCCTTATAGGCATGCATTAGCTGAGAGTAATGCACTGGTCGCGTACCGCTGCTTACAGTCTTTTATATTAACATTCACAGAGTGACAAAGAGAAACCCAAACAAATAAACAAGGGAAAACCTGTCCTGTTTTGTTCCAGGGCTTTACTCTTATTATAGATTTATATTAATATATGCCATGGTTTAGGGGATTATGCAGGAGCATAACATCGGTTGCAGTATTTTCTCAGCTCTTTCATTCAGCCTCTGCTGGTTTTTTAGGATGTTATTGGAAATTCACAGGGCGAAAAGATGACAGGTTGGAGAATGAAGGGAGGTTTGTTACTGCTATGAGGAGAGAATACAGGCGCTGTGATATGGGTAGCAGATAGGCAATATCTGAGAAGCTGTCAACAGGACATGTTAAGACTGGGTTTTCAGGAGCTGACCTCTTATTCTGCCAGCACAAATCCACAAATTAAATTGTGCGAGCAGTTAGGTCACAGAGAGGGAGACACTTCTGTATCCATCTGACCCAAGGTACACGCACGAAAGTGAACCTGAAATAGGGAGGGCCTCAGGGTCAGCAAAGACAGATTGGAAATCTGTCTCTTCAAGTCTTTAAATTGCAGCATGGTGAGCACGATTAAAATTGTGATCGTTCAGGTTCTCTGCTGCCAACAGTAGGAGCAGTGTCCCTTTTCATTTAAGGGTAATAACGGCCCCAAGTTATTTCGTTACTGATGGTGTGCAAGTCCCTGGCTGTGCAGCACTACTTTGGTGGGATGCTCCAGCACCCCTCCAGCAGCTGCTCTGGAGCCCGCTGCAGCACCAGCCCTTAGCACAAGGCTGTGCTGGGAGGAAAGGGAGAATATGGCATTTCCCAGCTTCTGGGTTCAAGTCCTGTTGGACAGTTGTCCTATTAAGAATAAAAAAAATCCATATTTCTAGATTTTCTTCCCTCCCTCCCCAGGCAGCTGCTGTTGACTGAATAATACTCACCTTCCTTCTCAGTCCTCTTACTTTCAGTACAGGAATATTCCCCAGCTCACTGCGCATTGTGTGTTTCAAGAGGATTTTCCTGGAGTGCAGAGAGGAAGGCAGGAGTTAGCAGCGTACAAACCATCCAAGGTTTGGCATTCACCTCTTCCCTGAAACATGCCTTGAACTTGCTCTCATGCTCTGCTGCTGCCTCTGAGGGATGCTGGCTGCACCCTGGACAGAAACACTCCTTTTGGGGAGGTTAAAATCTGGCATTTCAGTTTTTCTGCTTTTTGACATCTTCACCTTGATCCATAGTTCTAGACCAAATTCTGAATCCAGATGACCTGGCACTCAGGTATCTGAAGACATGACTTGAGGCTTCGTCAAGTGTAGAAAAATGTGTTAATATTCCTATATTGTTTGTCTTAGAGCTTATTCATAGCATTTAACGAGAAAGGAAAAGAAGTCTGGGAACAAAGGGAACATTTCTTGAGACATTTTTTGTGAATGAGATACAAATGTGTGAGAATGCTAGGGACCACCTAAAAACTGGCTGACACCCCCCCAAAAAAAGATTTTGCCTTTTTTTCATCATTGTGATCTTTGTTTTCAATGCTTTTACACTTTTTCCTGTTATCCATCTCACTAACATTCATTTTGGTCTAGATTGGTGATTCAAACCTGCATCAAACTTCAGTGCTGACTGGAACGCTGGGTGCTGGGGGCTCTCGGGTAGCAGGAGGAGCTGTGCTGGGCTCCACACCCACCGCTGCTTCTAGTACAGAGCTACAGAAACCAGTAGCAGGAGAGAGATGTGCTCTGCCTGCTGTATGGTACAGCCTGGTTTACAGTAATTAAACACTTCTTTTCCTGGACTTTCATTTTTAGTATTTGGTATCTCTTCCAACAGGAAAACCAAACATACTGCTGAAACATTCCTTGAATGTGCTAAGCTGACATGCTATTTATTACCTAACTGAAATAATGAGTTTGTGGTGAATACTTGGATGTAGTATCTCTTCACCACAGTAAGAGAAAAGAGTGGATGAAAGAAAAAGCTCCATCCTCAGGTTTTATCCAGTCTTTTCAGTGACTACTTAAATTGTAAAGCATTTTTTTTGTTTGTTGGGTTTGGTTTTATTTTGTTGGTTTTGCTATTTTTGTTGTACTGCACATTCATTGAGTAGCTTTTACTCAGGAGTAGACAGGAACCATCCAGGTCATATCCTACACAAATATCAGAAACAATCACTTGAGTCAGCATCTGGATATGTACCTTGTAATTGCTTGCTTTTCACAGTTCAATATCCTTTTCAAAGAGTAGCGTCAAAATCTTTCTTTAAATGCCTTAAGATTCAATAAAGACGACCTGCAATATGATAGCTCTTTCAAGCCACAGTGGGAGACAAAAGGAATGATTCTGGATTATTTTGTAGTATTACTCATCCTTATGAGTGGGCCAAAATTTATGGCAAGGAGCAGCAAGGTTAACAGAGGACTTCACCAAGTGTTTCCGAACAGATACTGACTCACTCCTCAAAGGGGAAAAACTTAATCCTTATCTCACAACTGCAGGGAAAAAAAGATGGGAACCCCTAAGTTCTCCCCACAGCTCCGAACTTCACTTGTGATCACTGCAAACCTCCTTATCACTGAGTGTCTGCAGTGCCTGGTGCTTTTAAAATCCTGAAATACTCCCACTAAAAGTGCTTTTCTGAACCCAGCAAGAATTTTCTTTCTAGATTCAGAGTCTTCAGGCTACAGAGGATTTCCTTTCATGAACTTTCTGGCACAGGTGGTGTCTGAGGTGTGAAGAAGTTGGTGGACTATGTTGCAAGGAGACATGATCTGCATTTGGTAAGTGACATCTGAACCTGTCACCTACTGAGGAATACAACATTTTGCCTGTCGCTTTCATATATGAGGTGAAATTTTCAGTGCTGCAGAAAGCTTCTGACTCCAGTCTCTAAAATGGGAAGTTTTAGACCCTGAATTCTCACTGAGGTAAATGGAAGGTGTGAGAGACCTGTACTTTAGAAAAATTCTGGTACCCAAGGGGTACTGAGACTTTTGTTACCTTTCCATTAATGCTAGCTATCACACTTGGGTGGCCTGCTGTCCTTTGGTTTATTTAAGTATTTAATCTTTTAACTTACAGGCAAAAATATGCGTTAGTCCTAAGCATGAAAGCTGGCAACATAACCAGTACCACTTGACTCATATAGATGACAGTTAGCTATCCGCTGAAGGGAGACAGGACAGATAATCGTAACACCTTTTAATTTTTTTTTAAAAATAAATTTTTCCAGAATTTAACTGCAGAAGTTAGAGAATTCCCCCCAGCAGGTATAGCCAGCACTGTTCAAGTGCGATTGTGCCCCTGTTTCTTAAGTACTTTCTCATATTCCATTAAATTTCAGAGGTTTATTGCTTTAATCACTGATCAGGTAAACGAGATCAAAACTAGAACAGTAGTGTGATGTGTAGAGGAATTCCAAGATGATTCTGTTTGAATCGTTTGTGAATATTTCAGATAACGGCTGTAGTCCTGAGCAGGAGGATGCAACATAGGCTCGATGGATGTGGCGACTGAGACTGAGATTCAGACTCCGTGGCTGTTAAAGTTCTTAACAGAACCTCTAAAAAAGTAAGAATCACCAATTCCCAGTGTAGCTAAAAGCAGCCTCTCTTTCTGCATTTCCATGTCACTTACTTTGGAAGTCTTATGTTTTCGTTGTTGCAGTTTGTCATTATTTGAATGGTTTCTAAATCCTGTCTAGGTCAATTTTGATGCTAGTTACCCATGTTACCATAGTCAGCAATTTGAAGGTGGTGCCTGTGGTCTGCAAAGGGAGCTTTGCAGCCAAACCCTGCTCCAAGGGAGAAGTGCACCGAAAATTATGGAAGGCACCCCAGCAAGATAAGACGGTCCATCTTTCATTTACCTGTGTAACACATAGGAAGAGAGCGGGGGGAATCAAGGATATTGCCAGTGTCTTGTGTCCCTGTAGTAGAAGTGATTTTGATAAGTGAAACTGTGGTTACGCTACAACAGAGGAGTAAAAGAAGGGTGGATATTGCTTGAAACTACATACAGGTTTTACTGACTGCTATTTTAAGGGCATTGTGATACACATCTGGGGACTTGAGGCTGTACCTAGACAACTAAAGGGAAAATGTGTAAAAAGGGATATACAATTTCTGTCGCCTTTTCAAAGCAGGTGGAAAGCAGTGAAATGGAATGTGGTGATGAAATCCTGTTTGTACAGTGCTAAAGAACTTGAAATATAGAAACGGAAGTAGATCTGTGTCTAGCTAGAAAGACAGACTAACAATGCATATATATAATTCATCCAAATGATGATGGGGACAAGGCACCATCTCAGCTTGCAACTTCACAGTGCAAAACCTTTGCTAACAAACCAGGATAATGCTCCCCAAAGGGCGTGTCCTCCTCTCCAGCAGTGCCAGCTCAACTGCTTGCATGTGGCCGCTCTGTGAGTTGAGGCAAAAGACCCCACAGCTTTCTTTTCCTCTTCACTTTCTGGGTTAATTTTTCAACCGATTAACCCCCGGGCTGGTTTGCTGTGTGGTGCAGAAACAGCTTGGCTGATAATGCTGAAATGTGCGTGTGTGATTAGGCTGGGAGGTGGCCAGGAGAGCTGTGACTCTGTTTCAGGGATGTTGGCACCAGTCATCCTCCCTTGTGCACTCCCAGCTGGCCTGAGGTCCACAAAAGCAAAACGTCATCAGTTTTTGTGTATGTGTATTGCTTATGTTGTTCTAGGCTTCCATTTGACTGCAGTTTTTTAATTGCTGTAACGCTGTCTGGTAGGGATATGAGATTTTGTCTCCCAAAGTTGTAACTCCAAGCACAGATACCATTAGACCAGCACCACAGTACCTTCTGCCAGTATGGTTTATTACCCTGTGGGAATTAAAACCAAAATCACTTGTGCTGACAAAGGCATTTTCTGTGGGTGCATCTGTGTTCATGCCCAGTTTTGACCCTAGAGTATTAAGACCACACACGTGTCAGGGCTTTATCCTTTTATCCCCAAATGACTGTCAGGTTGCCTCACGCTGCTGGGAAACTGCATTAACCTTTTATGGTGAAAAGAACAGTCCCTGGCAGTGGCACAAGGGGTGAGTGATATCTGCTGGGGATGCTATTTTCAGGGTGAGCCTAGTGCTAAGGCTGAGACCCAGGTCAGCTGTGACTGGTAAAGAAGATGCAATTGTAATGTTGATGCCATGCTCTGAGATGACCAGTCCAGGCATGTTAGAAGTGCAACAGTTGTAAATACAACTGAGATAGATGCCCTGGAGAATGCTATTGGCTCAAGGACCATTGCCATTCCTCAAAATTCAGAACCCCAGGAACCGTTATTTTCCAAAGTTTCTACAGCTGGTGTCTGCACCACCACTGGTTTGCAGTCCACAGCCTGGAGGCACTGCTGTCTTGGTACTGTGCTTGCAGATCTGAAAGTCATCACACTTAGGACTGTCCTGAGATGTCTTTGAGATCCAGAGGCCTTCACATTTCATCTCACCAAAGGAAAATGAGATACCTGGAGGCTGCATGATTAACCTGGAAAAGATTCATGTCTCACACTGTTTTCAGAGTAGTAGAAATCAAAGCTAAAATCAGTGAAGGATATTCTGGAGGGAAAAACAGCAGAGGTTGTGTTATATGAGGGTACAAAAGCAATGTTTCTACTAGCTTGGGTAAGTTACTATTGTAAGTACTCCAAACCCATCATCATGATGCCCTCAAAAGCTACTAAATATCCCCATAATCTTTAAAAAAAAAATTATTTGAGTGGGTCAAATTAAATCCAGTGACTTCAGGACAATTTACTGATTGTCATTAACTAAAATACAGAGTTCTGTTTCAGGTATCTCCTGCTTCTGAAATTTGTTTATCTTGCAAACAGATGGAGAGATAGAGAAAGAAAGAAACACTTTCCACTGTTTTATGGAATGAAGGTCCTTACAAATAATTACTTTGTTGACTAATTGCACATTTTCCATGGGGTTATTGTTGAGAAACAGTAGGTTTTGGTACGAAATATTTTAAATGCAAGGAATCTGAAATGTACTGCTAAACCACAGATTTTGCTATTTTGTCACACCAACACTGGGAAATTATGTTGGATGGGTGAAGGAAATTATATTTTGAAGACAAGCAATAGTGCTAGTAAAGGAACTGAAGCTTTACGCTGTTAAAGATGTTTCTCTCTACTGCTTGCTAAAGAATAAAAGGTGGGAATTGGAAGCTCCACAAGTCATCAGCTGGAATTATCTTCCTGGAGATCCAGGAGAAAATAGAAGTCTGCGGGCAAGACCACTTCTAACAGAACTGAACAGTAAAAGCTAACTGAACAGGCTATTTTCCTTGCTGGTAAAAATGTTTTCTTCTAAAAGAGTTTTATTTCATCATCTCTTGTTCCTGATTTTTCTCTTGATTGAGCAGCTATTTTTCAAGGGGCAAATGAGAATAAACTGGTCTTTTATTTTGCTTTGACGATGGTTATCTTTACTCAACAATAATCTGTGTGTAGCCGGAATATAGACGTTCTCAAACATTTTACTCTTAAATCAATAAAAAGAATAAGGAAAAGTCTTAGAGCAGACAATGAAAATGGCTGGAGGATTGGTGGCAAGTATACCCTCTCCCTCACTGTAGTCATTTTTAGATTTTGATAATATATTGTTAAATCTGCGTTTTTCTTCACTCTGTCACAGTAGTCAAGGATTCCAAGGATGCAATGTTTTAGAGGGGGTATTAATGGCTTCTGATATTTTGAATTGTTTACACAGAATGGAAGGGAAGGGCTGTGACGGTAAACACTGGAGGTAATTTCAGCGAGAACCTTGAGTGGAGCCAAGTTACACGGAGTAGATGAACGGAGGCTGAAGTGGTGTCCCCCAAGACTGGGAGAGTTGACTCTCCTGCTCAGCTTTGGGACTCAGCTTTTGGATATCAGTAGCAAAAGTGCAGATACAATGAAGGATATAAGCAAATTCTTAATGGCTTGACCTTTCAGGAGACTGTATCTATGTGACTTTTGCCCTTTTCATTGTGACCATCCGGTAGCCTTTCCTTAGAAAAGAAAAATAAAAAAAGAGCCTGGAACAAAACAAACAAACCCTGAATTAATTAATGTGTATATGACAAGTTATAGGATGATCTCCTGGGAGCCAGGCAGAGATATGGGTGGGATTTTGAAGCATCTTGCTTGCATGTAAAGAATGACATTTTGCACAGTTCTCGTCATTGCATATGATGAACTTTGTATCCAGGCTTAATGTGACTGTGTTTGGCTTTTGTGTTTGTTGTTTGTTTTTTGGTTTTTTTTTTTTACAGAAACAGTTAGTGGAAATAATAGAGGGAAGAAAGGAGCAACAAGGAAAGTCAGAACCCAACTATTTAAGAGAGAGAACCTGAGCAGAGCCCTAATGGACTTTGGCATGGGGCTTTTGTAATAACCAAAGGCAGACTCACAGAGGTTTCCTCTGACACAAATCCATAGCTTAGAGTTTCTTCACACACATCATTCCTCTCTGAGTATTTGGACTGAGAGCAGGCACAGCAGGACAGATTTTCCAGCCTAAAGCTTTTGCTAGCATAGTAGGATATGCCAGCCAAAACCCAGCTAAATTCCTGTAAAATTTTTCCAATGTTTAACATCGTTCAAGTGTTTGTAAAAATAGAAACCTAGTGGATCCTCTGTGGACTTCTCTTAGTAAAAGCAGCCATCAGTGAAAATCCGTATCCTATAAGTATATATCCTATAAAATGTAGCATGGGACACTGAAAGGCGATGTAGCTAAACTCCTAGGAAATGGGCTGCAGGTTGGCAGCAGCATGGTAAGGAGTAAATCGGTTGTGACAGGCAGCAGGCAGCAGGACAAGAGAGATGTACTGTGAGAGGTGTCGATGAGGTTTGATAATGGTATTTCCCATATAGTACTTGGAATATCCAAGCATCAAGGGAAGGAAACAATTGCTTATGACATTAAAAAAGGGCAGTAATGCTATCGAATAGGGGCTGGAAAATTCTGGCTGACTCCTTGTAAATGCTGATTCTAGCAGCCATACCAGATGAGGGAATGACCTTTCGAGAAGCAGCATAGGATTGTTGTTGTATGGGCCATTTACAGTTATAAACAGGCACTTGGCACTATAGAATCGAATACAGAATTCTGTACAGTATTTCCCTTTATTTTTCAGGGATTAACTCTGAGAGCCACGATGATATACCACCTGAGATTTTCTCTGATGCTAAATCAATTTTCTTTTGCTCATATTTTATTGTTATAGTTATTGGTTCTGTATAACCTCTGAAAGCTTACTGCCATACATGAAACTTTCCTTCATTAGTGTCTGACGATCCACAGGGATATTTTCACGGAAACTTCCACATCTTGACCTGTAATTTTTGTAGGATTTGAACAACTTAATGTGAGCAAAAAACTCTGCTACTACAGAGAGGGGAAATTATTTATTTGTAGAGTCAGCAATGACTTTACCGCTAAGCTATAATAAAACTGTTAAAACCAAGTGTTCAGTAACTTCCCAGCTAGGAAACATTTTCTGAACCTTTCCCTGTATAGTTTTCTGTGGTTTGAATTATCATTTGTTAAATGTATTATGACATACTATTTACCACAGACCGCAGCTTTGAGACCTTTGTGTGGCTATGTCCCCCAGGAATTTCATAAATAAATCACTGAAAACTAGACATATACTTCAATCCCTTTTGCTGTATTTTTCGTCTTCTGAATGATATCTGCTTTGACTTGGATGAGACCAGGTTTATTAATGTTACTTTATCAGTTGCTAAGGGCTGTGATGTGCTGAAGTGGAATTCGGACATTGCTGCTTCTTAGCATGTGTGGCTTGTAGACCGTAAAGCTATTATCCCAGCTGGAGGGAAAAAAAAAAGAAAAAAAAAAAAAAAGAAAGAAAGGGAAAAAAAGGTACTTATTATTGAAGACAGCTGAGCAAATTGAAAACTCTTGGTTCATCTAAAAACCTCTACTGAACTTTCCCCAAACAGGAAAATTAATGAAATGCTGCTTGACTATTTGGCTTTTTCTGCATTTTATTTTGACATTAATTTGATCTGAAATTTCATCTTGACTAATAGTCAGCATTCTTCATATTCATATTGCTTTGGTGGCCCAGGTCTGTGCACTCAAGGATTTGCTGCTGAAATAGCAGTGTTTTGTAAAAGTCGGTGTTTTTCCTTGGTTGCTTACAGAAAGTAAATTTAATAGAATTGGTCTATTACTAGATGTGCATCTGATTCTGAGTCAGTGAGAGCCGTAGATGTTCAGCATTTCTCATTATTGAGCCATACAAATAAGGAGGCACCTCAGACTAGCTCATGATGGCTTTTGAAAAGAAAAAAGAAAAATTCCCTCATTCTGGGAAGCTCTGTTCAAATCTTCCTGCTTATCCTTCAGGCATCGTCCATGCAATAATGTAGCTTTATCATACAATACATTTAAACGCATATCTAATGGAGCCTTAATTCTTACTTTAGTGCAATACTGCATATGGATAGGCCTAAAGGATGTGGGTTTAGATCTTGTTGCTGGAGCATATGTGAACTCTACACAAGTAAGGCTCAGAACAGTGCTAACAAATGCCCATGCTTACTGCCATGCCACACTGGGACCAATTGCTATCACCCTGTCCTGTAAAATGCATTCCCTGTCCTGATTTTGTTTGAATTCAATATGATGCCTTTTGCACAACTTTTGTCATATTCATTTTGTGAGCAAAAGAACAATTTTTAATCTGAGTGGCCTTTTTTGTCCTACCTCCATTAAATAACAAGCTGAAAATAAACCTGTTTAGAAGTTATGCTTACTTTTATAATAAAAATTAGACGTGATCCTTAGGTACCATAGTTACTTTTTAATCATGCATCATGCTATGGACCTCTTTGGCCATATAGAGACTCTTTGGCCATATTTATATACATATATATATATGTATTTCAGCTATACTGAAATAGAAATTTTTAAGTTATTCTAATTCTTGTTACATAAAAATATTTTACTATTTTTCATGTCTAAATTTGGGAAGTACTTTGGGCTGCAGTGTACTGAGATCAGCCATTCATTTATGAAATGCCCTCCTGGCGTTTAGAAGCAGTATCCATTCTGCAAGAGCAACAATGTGTGAAAACCTGTAGGAAGGAACATAAATAATGGTTTATCCAGTTGAAACATAGAGCCACTGGTTTGTAAATAGCACAGATGTAACGGATGTGCTACAATTTGGATGCTACTCTGTCAGAAAGCCAACTAACTTTTGCCATGTTTGAGACATGTATGTCACATAGTGTATCACCTGCTTCACACTCTATAGATGGTGGATTATCTTCAGTGATCTCTGAGAAATTAATTATTAGATCTAAGGGCTTTATGAGATTAGATAAATTCCCAAGCTGAAATACAACATCTCTAGCATATCTCCCTCTGTCTTGGGCCCTCTGAGTTGTCTCTCAAATAATAAATATCCTATTTATTTTTAATTACAAACAGGTGACGTGTATTTGCATTAACCTTTGTTTATTCTGCCATTGGAGGAAGTAAATTAGTGGCACTGAGACTATAACCTTTATTAAACAGTGTAGCCAACTGATCTGCTGTAATCTCACAGTGCGAAGCTGACAAAGGTGTTCATGGAAACTTGCCGAGATTTTAAAACTTAACAGTAGAGAATTAAGCTTTTTGTGTGCTGTGGAATAATTTGTCTTGTAATTTAGCTTTAATTCACATTTTCACAATTAATTAAACATCAACCTAATCATTATACACATAAAGCATTTAAATTGATGTATGAAGAATGATGGGGAATGAATAATGCTTTGAAGATCCATTTCAAATTAGTTGTTTGATTAATGAATATTCCACAAGGGCATTTGTGTGATGACCTCTGTTGATGACTTAAGGAAAGGCATGTCTGTTTAGATAATGAGAAGACAAAGTGAGTGAGAGTTATCTCTGCGAGTAAGCAGTGTAGAATTACAAGGATTAATCTATACGAAGCATATTACTTCTTTGCATTGCTTGTAAGAGATAAAATAGAACTGTAAGTTCAGTAAATAAGTTTGGCATTTGAAAGATGCTGCTTAATGATAAAATGCACTAGCTGTATATGCCGATTGTATTTCTCTGGTTAAGGAGGACGATAGTGGAGGGCTGTTCTCTCTTCCTAAGCCCGTTACGATCCTTTACAGTACCTGACCTATCAATTTCTTGCATGCAACAGAAGTAAAATGTTTCACACTGTAGCTCATTCACTTCCCATTGCTTCTATAGTCATAAAGATGAAATACAAATGTTTTACTTGGTAACCTTACTTAATAGATTGGGTTTCCAGCTGTTTTACTTCAGCAGTGTACAAAATGTATGTATAAAAGTAGTGATAATCTTATATATCAGAAATGCAGTGCACTTTGGCACCTAGAAGCGTTTCCATGGTGCAGGGTTCCTGCCTGTGGCCCGGCACCCTCTGAGCTGCTGATTGTTTAAGGATACAGGATACAGCACCGGAGGGGCCAAGCAGAAGTTCAGTCTGGTCATGCCTACCTTCCACGACAACAAAAATGTTGGGAAGAAAATGTTGCTGGGTATCAATTTGACCATTTTTTATGTTCATCACAAGATCCCCACGAAATATTTCATAAATATCTTGGGTAGCAGTTAGCCATGTCTCTGCTCCCTGCATTCAGTTCGTAGCATTGGGGCAATGTAGAGACAATGAAGCCCTTTGGAGACCGCTCCTGAAAGCGATGGAGCCTGAGGAGCTCTTCAACGGGCAAGGGGTACATGGTGGGCACCCTGGCATGTCCACCACTTCCCAGGTGCCATTTCCAGTGCTGTTGGCATCACTTGCTGCTAGCGCAGCTGCCTTCAGTGATCTTATGGAAGGTGTAATTCAGGCAGAAAACCCAGTGGTATCAGCTTTTCCTTACTTTCCCTTCCCCTCAGCTGTCCTGACTGTGAAAAGTGGGTGCTGTTTCTAAGCAAGAATTCAGCAGGGTTGAGAAAAATTCAGTCCAGCCCCTCTTGAGGATACCTCTGAGTCCCCCAGCTGACAAGAATGTGGGCATTAGATCTGGTCATGAGTCTTTTCATAAAACACTTCTTTTATTGTAAAATGCAGATCTGATGAAATAGGATTTTTTCTGCATGACTAGCCAAGATTTACCAATTAAATCTTTTTTTTTTTTTAAGAGATGTTTCTCGGGTCCAGGATAGAGCTTGCAGTCCAACCCTGACCCTCTGAGAACACAGAAAAGGATGCAATGGGTGAGACCAAAATACCCCAAATCCAATAGTCTATCTCCATCAATGGCTGGTAGAGGATCAAGGGAATGCTAAACAGATAGTTTATACTTCCTGAGCTTCCAGTAGGCTGGGGGTTTCCTTCAGCAAAGGTGATATCTTTGTGTTTAAAAAGATATATAACCTGCTTGGTTCAGTCAGAGATTAGGATGGGACCTCCCACATCCTAGTCAATAATATTTGTATTCAATCTTTCCCTTTAGTTCAGGGAATATTGGGTAATGAAAAGAAAACCAGAATGCACAGATTGATCTAGAACAAAGGCATGAATGCCAGTTTCAGGCACCTTGTCTCTCTTTTTTTTGCCTTTCCCCTGAGTCCCTTTCTTCCAGCATCTTTTGTTCTCTTACTTGTAGTCTCTGCAAAAACTGAAAGAAACTTCTAATATTTCATCTTAACCCAGGCAGTCATGGAGTAGCCAGGTTTATTCTCTCGTCCCTGCCCCCTGAAGTAGAGAGGGCAGCCAGCATAAGCATGGCACCTTATCTCCTCTCCAGCTCATTCAAGCTTGAGTTGACAGCTTGGGGAAGATGTTTCAAATTTACTATCAAACGTAACATTTTTTCCTTAACCTGTGTGATTTCAAGTGCCACATCTGAGAATCTGAAAGGGGTCGTGAGGGGTGGGGACCAGGACAAGGACAGGGTGCTCGTGGATTGAACATCCACAGCTTTTAAACCATTCAGTCAGAGAAAAATCCCATCTTTCTCAGGTGCTTATCCTCCCTACTTCCTCAGCACAACTGTAAAACTTTGCCTGGACCTGCACATCCACAGGTCTCTTGATTGGGAGGTAATATTTCAGACAACAGTTAACCCTGCTAGGATGACTCCTTGCATATCGGATGGGTTCTGAGATGATGCATTAAAACAAGACAGATCCTCTCCTCTTCCCCTTGGCATAACATCTCCTGCCTGCTGGCATCCCTGCTTTCTCAGGCCCTGGCCAGGAGGGACTTCTGCAAACTCTGGGTACAGGGAGAGCAAGAGCTCCCATTTCCCCAACTTATACATTATCAAAAATAATTAGAAGGCAAATTAAATCAGACTTGAAGTAAAGGATAATGCAGTGAAAATGGTGAAATAAATTTAGAAGTAGAGAATATCAGCACACAGCTGTCAATCACAGCAGAATAAACTGTAGTATTTACACAAGAGAAATCAGAATCATGCCCACTGTGCTGTCTGCCAATATGCTCCTTTGGAAAGGCACTATTTATAGCACAGTACTGTTACTACCAGTAGAAGCCTGTAAATATTAGTACTTAAAATACAGAATACCTTTCCAGTCATCAATGGATAATCATTAATTGAAGTTTATACTCTTAAAAGTGATCTCTTTGAGCTTTGTCATTATTCTTTAATATATTTTTGAATTTTGTTGTTGATAAAATTAATTCTTATGATAGCAGTGAGTAAGTGAGAATGACAGGAAAATATATTTATTAATAAGTTCTTTTTAAATAACACTTTGAATCAATAAGTGCAGATGAAGCTGAACTTACACAGAACATTAAGCTGTGACCAGATGAAGATTTAAAAATAATATGACAATAATGTTAACATAATAATTTGTTCACTGCTAACATTCATTTTGCATTGGGCCATAGACAAGGTATTCAGAATCATCTAAATCTACTTTTCAATACAATGAGCACTTAAAAGCTTATGACTGACTTTTGGTGAGACTTAAGGGCATATAGGATAAATTTCTTCTGCAACTGGGACACAAACACATAAGTAAGATACTAACTTTAATCTTTACCTGGATTCTGATATAGAGTCCCTCAACAAAAATTAGGAAGTTACTACATTGTGGAAGTTAGAAAAGACACCTGCAATGAGATGCTAGTAAGTAGACGTGTTAGGCAAGGGAAATGCCATTTCTTGATTCATGCCGAACACCTGATTCCATCTAGTGTAATGTATGGCCTGTCATGTGGTATTGATTAAATTAAAAGTGTATCACTAGTTAAATAAAATATCTTTAAAACATTCTGTATAATTAGTTAATTTCTAATGATCCATGTAGCCTACAGGAAAAATCGCAGGAAAGAAATAAGGAATCTTCTCCCTCAAGAAAAGAGAAAGTGAGTGCTCCACTCCCAGTCCTCAGCTGGTGTAAATCAGTGTCCTCCACTGACTTCACTGCTTGGGGATTTGTTGCATTATGTATTTGTCTTTGCTTGTGGTATAGCTGAAGTGAAAAGAAGGCAATTATTTATCTCTAAGCTTCTTATCTTGTGAACAATATGCTGGGGGGTGTGTGTGTGTCTGTGTAGATTCAAAGTTATCATTGGAATAATGAAACTATCATTAACCAGAGAAGATTATTATAAAATTTTAATGCCCCCCTCCCTGCAAAAAAAACCCCACCCACTGAGTGTTTCTAAAGCCCCATGATAGAAGATGGATGGAAAGATCAATTGGAAGTTTTCAGCTCCCAGTGCCCAGTGGCAGTTGACCCTCACGTGAATTGCCCTCCTGGTCTCCCCAGGAGAGACGACTCCAGCGGGAGCAATTGGAGCGATCTGGCTTGGCTCAGCCAGCAGCCTGGAGTAACAACGGGCTGGCATTAATATGCCTTCACTAAAGGGTGAAACTCTTCGGCAGTTTCTTTGCCACCTCTGTATGTGACTTTTTTTTTTTCCCCTATACAGGTTTTTCATTAGCGTCCTAGAAAGAAATAGCTTTCTGTGAAAATAAAATGTTGAAACTCTACTTCTAAGTGTGCACTGTTCCACCCTTGCATTTTCAGTGGTGAAAACTGGCTGTTACATCTACAGCTGAACCCTTCAAAATCCTGAGCTTATTGAAAGAAAAGGGATAAATTTTGAAACTGTGCTGGAAAAAAAAAAAAAAAGAGAGAAAGTATTCAATGACAAGGCATCCAGCCGTGCAAAGATGTTTGGAGGGTAGAGCTGCTGCCTTTATTCTTGAATGGCACAATTCAGAGAGCTTTTACAGCAATAAAATCACACCTTTGACAATCATGAGGGATGATTTCTGCACAGAAGTGTTGTAATGTAAAAATCTAGGAGACGGACCTTAGGCTTGTTTTCTCAGTCCACCCTGAGGGATCCGAGTTGTTTATGCATGGCTGTCCTGGTTCTCCAAAGTTACCCACAGAAGCTATTAATTTCCAAAGAGCTGGGAGGTTCACCACCTGCATGCAGGGCCAGGTATGATCTACTTCTGCACTTTGCAAACCCTGGTACAAGAAAATTTTCAGCTTTCCAAGCAGGTGGATTCCTAAATTCTCATCCAAACTTTCACTGTGTTTTTGGTTTAACCAAAGGTAATATAGCAAAACGAAATTCAGCAAAGCAATAGCTTTATTTTGCCCAGTCTCATTTAAACACTGTTTGGACCATGAAGCACATGGTCTGTCAGGTACCTGTCTCTCAGAAGAGAATAAACTGTAGCTCTTGTGAAGCACTGTGGCAGTTCAAGGAAAGATTAATGTTGAACTGTCCTGAGACAAGATATTTTAATTGTATTTAGTAAACTAAATTAGTTCTGCATGGATCAATCCAACCTAAGCCAATCTGTTTAATTTTCATTTTGCATGTCAGAAATTGAAACATGACAGAAAAATTTCAATTCTCCCAAATTTGCTTTCTAATAAAACAAAGTTTTCCCCCTCAAATTCTCTATAAAATTCTCAACTGACATGTAATATTCACTTTTTCCTGCTCATGGCTGAAAGCCAACTTCCTTCAAGGTTACTGTTTGCAAAATCCTTTTGCTGGGTGGAAGACATACAAAGATCAAAGCTGTCCCTGAACTGACTGATTTCATCAGGGAAAGGTGCCTCTCCAGCTCATCAAAACATGCACTCTAAAATTGGGCAAACAGCTCAGAATAAATATTGTATGATGATTTCACTCAAAGGGGCAGTTCTGGGGTTGTAGCCATGCTGCCATGAACATGGATAGCTTTTGGTCAGCTTGGACAGTGAGTTAATTGTGCTTGCTTCTGTCTGCAGTGAAATGAGCTGTTTTGAGGAATCACAAGCCAGCAAATTCAACAGCGGGAAGGAGAGAGAGAGGGCATTGCAGAGTCGTTGCACAAGGACCGGTAGCTGCTGCTTACTGGTGAGAGCCATTCCAGACCTTATGCTTGTAATTGGCACTTTAAGATGCTTTTGCTTTGTATGTTTCCAAGTGAGCCATTCAGCTAACGCTAATTTCATTCAATGGCAATAAAGGTGAAATCTCTCTAAAAATAATTCTCTTCCTTTGCATCAAGATATGATCCCTAAGTAAACTGGCTTTAATTAATGGTAGAGAGTATCCTGTCAGCTAGCAACACTCCCTTCCTCTGTGGAGCTACACAGAATTCATGGAGCTTTTAAAACGATTCCTCAGACACAGCATCACTGTTTCTCTTTCTTCCTCCTGCCCAACACCCCTCTCTTCAGTGAGACGCAATGGTTTTGAGTGATATGATACAAAAATAGCACCTAAGCAGCTGAACTAAGTGAGTCTGCTGTGCCATTAGAAAGGAGAAAATCTTTCAGTTTGCTTTGTGGAGGTTTGTACAGTGGTGACATTTCAATATTTTTTAAAAACCTCTCATCTTTTTGCATGCCTATACTGAGAGGTGAACACGGTGTGCATACCATTGGTGGCCTTGTTTAGAAGTTACCCTCACCAGAAATCAGGGAATGAGGTTGTTTTGATGACTCACAGATTAGGTAAAATACTGTTGTACTTTTCATCAGCTGTGGGTTGTATCTGTCTTGCCTTGGTGCTACGGGGACCGGAGAGACAGAGGAAGGGTCATCTTAGCCCTCAAAAGTGTTTGGCAGCAACCTGCTCCTGGGCCAATGTATCCCACTTCCAGCTGCCTTTCCCTCCCCAGTATGCCTGCAAGTTGGGTAGTGCAGACACTGGTGTTTCCAAGCATTTTCTCACTGCTTACAGCTATTTCAAATTAGCTCTCTGTGCTGGTAATATTTCTGAACTGATCGTTGCCTGCCTGCTAGAGCACTGCTTAGTGCATGCAACCTGCCTTGCAAAATGTTGCTGGAAGGGTCCTGTGCGTCAACACTGATGGAACCAAGCCATGCAAGCTCCCCTCTGCTGTTGAGGACCCATGTAATGCAAGGGAAAGGGCTTTGGGAAGTACTGCATCCCTGAAGACTTCAACACCTCCCCTCTGTTATGTCTCTGTAAGGGCACCTCATTGACAACCTGTGTGTGTTACCCGCTAGCGAGGTTGATCTCTACCCTGTGTCAGAAAGATGCTTAATTATCATTCAGATTAATTTCCAAATGTCCTTGTGATATCTTGCAGGGAGGAAGACAAACAGTGGTTTTGCTATATTTAACTGGGTTTCGTGAGAGGTTTATTTTTCTGGTAGATCAAGTCAGTGAAGAAATGTTTGACAGCAGTTATGACCTCATTGATGCCGTTGACCAAATGGAAGGATGGCTATTTATGCTGACCTGCTTGAGCGGGTGCTGGCGCTTCTCCCTCTGCACAGAGAAATAGAGGCATTAGTGGTAAGTGGAGCTTAAGCCTTTACACACTAAAGAATTCATAGAATCATAGAATCATTAGGTTGGAAAAGACCTTTAAGATCATCGAGTCCAACCATTAACCTAGCACTGCCAAGTCCACCATTAAACCATGTCCCTAAGCACCACATCTACACATCTTTTAAATTCCTCCAGGGATGGGTTGCTTGCTTAGAAACACAAGAAAGGAGACAGAACTTCAATTATAGAGAGGACAATGAAAATCAAATAGGTGACAGGCAGTGTCCTGTGGGCACGGTGTGCTGAACAGCTTTTCCGTGGCCACACCAGCACAAGCAGTAGCTGCCCTTGCTGCTGGCTCTTGCCCTGTGTTTCATGCCTTTCTCCTCATCCCACAGTCCCATGCTGGCACAGCTTTTTTTCCAGGCAGGCAGTGAAGCAGGCTGGAAAGTAAACACTCTTGTTCATTTTCTTCCAGAGGTTATTTTTCAGCTGGATCAAGTTTCTCTAGCCTACCTGACCACAGGGACACAAAGATTCACAGCCAGGAGCAAGCTGTTGGAAAGGACAGTTGGATGGGGCAGTAACTGGCCTGAGCAGACCTGCCACCAAATGCCAGGCCACTGCTTCGGACCAGGCAGTATCATGGAAATGCTCTGTCTTTTGATTTAACATGCAAAAACCTGCAAGGCAGAAATTATGCCAATTCACTAGCTGGATTTCTGGAAAGGAGCCCCTATTGTATCTTAAAGAACTTTGATCATACAGTCAAAGGAGCATATACGCATAGCTTTGGGTCTCCAGTATCTTTTTCCAGCAAAGAATCAATATAATTGCTGCAGATTTTCAAAGGAAAATGATAACTCCATGGCAACTGGTTGCTTGTAAAAATGTTTTATGGTGGATCTTGCCTTGCTTGACTGTGATGAATAATGAAGAGTTGGTTCTTGCCTTGCTTGACTATTAAAAGTAATGAAGAGATGTATCCACCACACTGTTAATTGAGAAATTCTCTGGAGTTGCAGGTAGGCTCCTTGTCTGGTCCTCCCAGCACCACAGGGAGCATCCCCTCATCCCACAACCGCATTACAGCTGCTGGGCAGAGGTCAGGCCAGAGGGCTGTGAGGAAAACCTGACATCTCCTTATTCTCAGACCAGGCCAGAAATCACAAACTGGGATTGTTTTAAACAAAAACTAAATATTAAATGAAAGCAAACCATAAAAATGGCTCTTTCCCACTTTGTACAAAAGACTGCAGAGGAGTTTAAAGGGGTCATTCACAGATGGCATAATCACCACATGGTGAAATAAACCAAAATTGCGGTTTTAATATCAGAGATATAATCAAGATTTGGCCTACTTGTTGCACATTTTGTTTTATAGGCAGAAGTTATGGGTTTATGTACTGGAACTCTCTTTATAACAGCTTACCAAAAGTGCTTCACATGAACATATGTTTTCCCATGGTTGCGTTTTCTGAGCATGCTGAACAATTTAGTAATACCAGCTAATGATGCAAAATGGGTTTCAATAGCAATTTTAGTGGCTAAATGAATCATACTTAGATAAGGGAAATCTGAAACATTCCAATTTATGCAAAATTGCTAAATGACCTATCCAACATATCTCTGAGGAGAAGTTAACACAGGGTGGTACATGGAACTGGAAAAATACAGCAATGTTTTCTCCTTTACAAATGAATGGGATTTTAAAGAGAACTTTAACATGCAATACCAACTATTTTCTTTATGCTTGTTATCTGTAAAAAGATTCATGTAAGTCTTTGGAGATGAATTCTTTTCTTCCTTTTTGCATGTAATCTGCTGAAATACTGGTTTATTGTAATTTTTTTTTTCTTTGATTTCTGTGTCTTTTTCTCTTTCTTCTTTCTCATTAGATATTAATAAATAGAGGAAAACAGAAAAATACAAGTGATGTGACTAGGCAAACAAATGCTGTAGTGAATATTTTATCCTCCTTTATTTCATACACCTATCAAGTGAGGTGATTTCCTCCAAAAAGGGTTTTTCAAACCTGCTTAGGAAATATGAGAAGATTTCTTACACAGTTTTGGACATGCCAGAGTTGATTAACAAACACATTCATATTTGTGCAACTAAAATCAAATTACCATAAAACTTACAGAAAAGAAAAATGGAATTAGCTGAATTCCATGCCATGATTTGTGTCAGAAAAGTATTTGGACTATCCATCTGCTTTGTCCTTTTCCTAGGTCCCTATCCAAAAGAGGTGTTCTACTTGCCTGTTTGGGGAAACAAGAAAAAAGGAAGGGACAGTAAACCAATGGAAAATCTTATTGACATAATACAAGACCAGCTGTCCAGAAAAGTAAGTGTTACTCTTGAGACACTAATCACTAAAGATGTTCATGGTATGTGAATTTCATTCAGTCTTGTAGTATCGGTAGATCGTATTTCTCAAAATGGTGCCTGAAAAAGTGCTTTATTAAGGAAGCATATACTATTTACTGCAGCACTGGGTAGCATTTTATATTGCAAAACACTTCTTAACTTTTAAATAAATTTTATCCCTGGTGACAAGTTAATAGATATCACACTAGGCTATTTGCTATGAATTGATTTATGTTCGTTGTAGGCAGAAATGGTAGCCTTCTTGTTCTGAGAGAAAATTGGGAGTGGGATGTGGAGGAGGAAGTAGAGGAAAAATGAATTTTATAGTGATCTTAATTAGAAAAATATTACACCACCAGGGTCACACAAAGGGAGTGAAACATTGTTCTACTTTATGGCAGAAAGATTGATAGATTCTGCCTAGGATTTGTGGCAAAAGCCCATTGTAAATTGCCATAAACTACAAATAAAAATTACAGCCAGAAACAATTTTTTTGTGTAACTGGCCTGCACAATCAGGATTTTTTTTTCTTTTTTAGGATGCTTCATATACACCTATCTAAGGAATCTCTGTATTTTCAAACCAGTCTCTGTTAAGACATGAAACAACTAGCAATAGAATATAGGACTTAAAATGAGTCCGTGAGGATAAGTTATCCTCAGTGCACATGATGAGAAAAATAGAATATTTAAAGTTGATGTTGCCCTATTTTAATTATTTATGTGCTTCTCAGACATTGAAATGTGAAGTTTGGGACCCGCGGCACTGAGAATGTGTCTTCTCAATAGTTTGAAAGCGTGCTCAGGGACTCCATTCAAGTGTAAAGGAACATTATAGGGTGGCACAATAACTGATAGAAGATTACAGATTCTGATTAAATTACTGCAAGCCAAAAGCAGTGAAAATAGAGCAAGAAATTAATTTACAGAAAGATCGGTTTTGAAATGTTCTCAAACAACACTAATTTAAGCTTTTCATCGCTTTGAAGAAATGATGTTACATAAAACTCAGAACGCATTTCAAAGGCCTTCAAAACCCTATAGAGGCTAAAATGATTTTCAAATCACAGCCCTTCCTACCTCTCTTTTCTTTTGGTGTCACCTAGGAGCATGGTGAAAAGGTGGAGATCTGCATCAGGATAAGGTGCGTACACTTATTGTGTCCAGGAAGTAAAAAAAATCTAGAAATCTCTGAGCCCTAGACCTAGGCACATCAACTAATACTGTCAAATATTAAATCTGACTGCCAGATAAGCAAATAAATGTCAGCAAATAGCTCCATGACAGGAAAATTAAGCAAATTTATTATTTTTGTGGGCTTCGAATCTTTTTTTTTTTCTCAAGGCTGCAACTTGCATTACTTCAAACATAACATGCCCAGGCCAGATCCTTGTTTTGTTCGGTGTACCTCCATGTGACACAATGCAGCATGTCATGCCCACAGTCCTAGTCTCTCTACTTAGTCTCTAAGAAAAGGGCATCTCAAATGGGAGGTAATTTAGAGGATTGTGTTCTGAGGTAGTGGATACCTTAGATAGATGGAATGTAACCAGTATAAAGTCAGGTTCCTTCATTTAAACACCTACCTTCATATGGCTAATTGTTACCACCTGCTTCAAGGGAAAGGTTAGGGATTTCTTCCCGTGGTAGGCATGGAATATTCTGCCCTAATAATTTCCCTGTCTGCTTCCAACAGCAGCACCTGACCCCGACCTTGAAGCCTATTCCTTGCCTCCAAGATGTTTTTTATTTTTCAAGACTTCTATAAGTTAAACTTTCATCATGTGGAAAGGATTTCTCCTTGAATTTTTTAAATTTGATGTTATCATATTCCCATTCTTTCTTTCTCTTTGTGATTATTTTAATACCTGAAACACAGAAGCTTACAAAACAGGTTATTGCAATGATTCTATATTGATATGTTTCCAGAGAAAAAGGACGCCTTTGAATGCCAGAACAGAAATTGAGAGACAGAGTATATAATATATATATTATATATATTGAGAGTAGAATATATTTTAATGTAAATCTAATGATTAGTTCTAAAATCAGGAATTAGATACATTTCTTAGGAAACAGATTTACAATGTCAGTAACAGCTAATTGTACAGTGTTTATATTCATAATCTCTTAAAGTAAATTGTTTTCTTTAAATTTTTTTTTAAGTCTCAAAGCAGCAACTGTCTAAAAAGAAGACTTACATTTTGCTTGAAAATTAATCCTGGGCATAGCAAATATTAGAAAAATGATAAAAAGCAAGATTGCATCCCCCTTTTTTTTTCCCCACTGTGAAATTATACAAATGACATTACAACATTTCAGAGTGTTTTTTATAAATAATTTTCACTTTACATTGAATATTTGCACATTAATAACTTGGGGATTTTGTCATTTTCAGTGTGCTCTTCTTTCATGAACACTGTGTGGTTATTCATAATGAGCAGCCAGTGTCTTTGAAAGTACTGTAGACTGTGCAAGTAAGATAAAAAAAATTATTTTTGTAGTGGCTGCAAATGAAAGACCTCATTAATCAACTAGATGCCATTTAAACATTAGCATTAGAAACTTCAGTATGTCATCATTATATGTTTAACCCCTTAAAAGCTGCACCCCTCAAAGTCACCCCCTGGAACCTGTGCGACAGTGTTGCACAGAGAATATGTACCCTGAGTTAACAAAATGTGTGCTCCAGACCAAAAGCGGAGCTGAAGCCTCCTCCTGGATGCATTTTCAAACCTCTCGCTGCGTTTACTCAAAGCACTATTTGAGCACTGATGGGAGAAACAGCTCCCTTTCCAAAGAATTTGGATGGGTTAAGAAACTGCTGATTCCCCAGTAAAGGGTATTTATGAAGCTAATGTGGATGGATTTTTGTATTATAAAGTTAGCCCAGTAATGCTGACTGCATTTGCCTTTCTCTGTGTGCGTGTGTGTATTAGCATCCAATTTTATAACTCTTTGAAGAAATATTTGAAGTATTATAGAAATATACCACTTTTCTCTGAGGAAGCTATGGAGGTATCCGCTGCAGTCCGTGGTTAAAGCTGAGACGCATTTTGCATTTATTCAGCCCCTGTTAATTCTGAAATGTATATTTTGGAACCATATTCTGGAAACACCATAAGCAAAAGGGAAAACAGCCTGAAACTGTGTATCTTTCAACTCAGTTTAATCAGGAGATATGAGCGTAAACCACAAAGTCCCCTACTTGCAAATTATTACAGGGTGTCAGCAGAGATATTGCTTGCTTTATTTATTTTTTTTAAAGAAAGTAAACCTGCTGGAGGCATAAAAAAAACCCCAAACTAAAAACTTCTATATTTTTCTCAGTTTAATGTGTTGCATCTCTATATGTTATACTCATCTGCTTTTTCCTGAACACTGCTGAGCCCCACTGGATTCATGGTTGGATTTTGCCAGCCATTGCATCCCCACAAGAGACAGTTACTTCAGAGGGCCAAGGGCTCAGAGATCATCGAGCTCATAACTTGGTTTCTGCTTGCTTAGGGCCCTAAGGAAAAGAACAGAGATCTGAAACAGTGTCAGGCTAAAGAAACACTTGCTGCTGGTTAGGTAACCACTGCCAATGGTGCAGTACTGCATTAGAGTGAGATCAAGCTGAGCAAAGCTGTAGCTTCCCTGGAGACCTCAGTAGTTTTGAGGACAGAAGATTAATGTGATCCATGTGTGGTAGCATAGGACATGCACTATCATACATGCTAATATAAAACTCGTATTGCTGTGTGATCTCAAGGTGCTGGTTCTTAGATTCTCTTAAAATCTTTATTTATACTAACTTCAGCTGGACTCTACAGCTGAGAAGCTGCTGGGCAGAGAAGTCCATGGCCCCAAGGCAACCCATAAACCATGCCTCTTGCACTGGAATAGGTGGGAGCTGGGACAAACATTGTCCTCACACCCTCCCGAAGGGAACACACTTACCTGCATCACCCACGCAGTGTCATTTCCTCCTCTGCATTAGCTTCCCACATTATGAGACAACAGAAGTGTCCATGCGGACAGGCAACTTGTGCTTGATTTATTGTCGCTGATGCTGACACAAGTAATAAATTCAAAAGAAGATGAAAATTGCCTAGCAAGAATGATTCAAATAACACCTGCGTTCCTGGGCAAAGGAGCACTTATTTGCTTCTCCTCCACTGACAACATACTCACTGACCTTTACAGGAATGATGAAAACTGCACACATGCCAATATTTAAGAAATTAATGCCTTTTTATATCTTGTCTCTAAACAAACATAAAGGAAAGAGCAGGATCTGTGCTCTGGCACTTATTATATGGCAAAAATACGAAGATTAACTCTCCTACCAACAAAGGGTAGAAATACTATTTACTTAATAAAAATTTAAAGAGGTATTAGAATGATGTAGAAGATGTATCAGTTCTGAAATGATGAAAATTTTGAAATGATGTGTTGAATAAGTGATTTTTGTAGCACCCAGCGCTCTCAGAAAAATGCCAATAAAAGTTTCTGTCCACATATTAAGTGCAAGTTGCAATTCTCCCAAGTGAATGATATTAAGATTTGAAGCTGAAGAGCAATTTGCATCTTAAAACCACTATACCTCATTAAGCACAGTTGATAGTAGCATTCTGCCTATTTGCACAATTTCTGGGTTTCAAGACAGGAAATAATTGTTGGAAATGTAGTACGTCATTCTGCGTCTTTATAGCTGGAGATGCTCCTACATAAAAATATAGACTAATACTCTTTCACACCGAAAGGCCTGCAGAGATGGTGGTATCTCCATGCCAGAGATACTTCAAAACTGAAGTTGAGAAGGCCTTGAACAACGTTCCTTCACTGGACCCCCTTTGAGTGGGAGGCTGGACCAGAAGACCTCTGGAGATCCCTTCCAGCTACTTTACTCTGTGAGTTCGTGAAACACTTTGGGCTTCCTTGCCAGTTCATGCATGCATTGCTTTAAGAATTGTGTGATTTCTGAAGGAGTTAAAGGGCTAATAGATGATGCAAAGAAGGGGTGAGGGGAGAAGTCAAAGGCACAGATTTGTTAGGGTTAGGGCTGTCAACACTTCTAGTACCTCTCTACCCCATTTTTTAATTAGGGCCAAAGTCTGGAACTGAACCTCTCCAAGAGAGTAAGGAACAGTGTTGTGTAAAAGGTGTAATATGGATATGTGAAGCTCTCTTCAGGATGATGCTGTTGGTGGGGAGTACTTGTCTTCTGGACTGGTCTAACTGAGAGCTCAGTGGAGAAGCAGCAATGGAGAATGCTGAGCCTCTGGCGTGTCATACACCCAAGAGCGGTCCTTCGAGGAGTGAGATACCCAGCATGTCACATAGATGCCTTATGGGCTGATATGCTTCCTGCCGTGTCCCAAAGCAGCAGGCAAAGGAAGGCAGAAAGAAAACCAAGACTTTTTATTTGTTCTCCTCTTCTCAATTGCACCGTGACTAACTGCTTTTAATGCTTCAGCCATTAAAAGGTGGTCTAGTAATTTTATTTCGTCTTATAGGGACCCTGTCTTTACTAAGTGTATTCTTTTAATGCATAGATTTGTTAAAGGTGTTTCTTTGAAAGCAGAGTACTGTTTGGCTATTTTCTTTCTTCTTTTCTTTTTTTACCCTCCAGGATTTAGGTCAACACAACTATAGTCATGTACAAACATTTAAGCAATTAGCACCAGGTATGTTTTGAAATAAATGGCAGTATGTTGGCTCAAGGTAGAAACACCGGCATAGAGACATTCAGGTATGGATGGTACAAAGCAAAACTCAAAATATTTTTTACTATTTTATGATAAGATAATACAATTTGAGGGAAATCTCTGTAGTTGGGTCCCTATCCCTTTCAGTTGTGAGAGCTTGAGATGGCTAGAGCACCAAAATGAAAAGAAATGGGCTGCCAATCTCTCCAGTCCCAGTAGGGAGAACAGCTCTTCACACAGCTACACCTGCGCACCAGGCACATGCTTTTCTTTTCATCTAGCACTTGGGACTGACCAAACGTGGAGTCTGATGGACTGCTCAGTAGATGAGTATAAAAGTTCTTCTTTATCATAATTTGCACTGCACTGTTTGGTCAGCTTCCATTATAGCTGTCTCCTATGATGACAGATAGCCCATAACATCTGAGTCACCAAATATTTCTTCCCAAATTAAGTAAAGGAGGGAAAGAGCTTAAAATATTTATAATGAAAGCCTGCATATCAAGTTATAGATAACCTCAGTTCTGAGATGGACTCAGATATCCTCATTTTTCTTGTGTAATTCTGGACATTTTGGTATGAGTCTGACACAGGTCATAGCCCATGGGTTTCTGAGCAGGAGGTTGATAACACTATAAGTTGTGACTGTGGGACCGAGAGATAGGAATATCCTTTAAAGTGTGAGTAATAGACAGAAATGTTTTCTACAATGACCAAATATTATTTTTCATCAGCCCTCTAAAAAGTTTCAACCTGCCCTAATTTTCTCCATTGAATCTAATAGAACTGGATTAAACTACAGGGGAGATGAGAACATAAATTTGATTCCTTTCATTCCATGTAATATTAGGGTTTGTATTCTTTCAAGCTGTAATAACCTCTAGACTTCAGCAAAATTGAAAACCTTTAAATAGCCTTTCACAACCTTTCAGCGTAGTAATGAAGTTTTAAGTGCTCACTGGGGATTTTCAGTTCAGAAAAATCTAAGCAGCAGTAGATATTAAAATCTAATGTTTACTTCAACTCTTTTACAGCCTAATGGGTTTTTCTGACAGTGTAATTTTTAAAAGGTTGGGTTTCATTTATTAATATAGTATACTCACCCTGGAAATCTTTCTTCTTTAAGGACTCTGGTGGGAGCCTTATACTTACACTTTGTTGGAGCACCTGAAAAGCCAGCTAGAACAGGGAAAAGAGAAACTTGCTAAGACCCGACTAGAACAACAAGCAGGTTAAAAAAAAAAAGCCTCATGATTTAAACACCACAGGAGGCAAAAAACAAATTAAGGATGTAGATTCCCTGTGTGCACATAATTACAAGTATGTGAGTCACTGGAGTCAGCACGGTTGCTCATCTACCTAAAGACCTAGAGAGGATGTCTGGCTGCACTCAACTCGGGGAGCAGCTAAACGGATTTTATTTATTTATTTATTTATTAAGCTGTTGCTCAAGGGGGTAGCAGTGGGGAGAGAAAATTGCAGGGTGAATTTACACTGATTAAAGAAACGCAATCTGTGTACACAGGCATTTCTGAGGCACAGTGTGGGACTGGAAGGATTCTGGTTTTGTGTGCTGCTAAATTAGTGGAGAAAAGAGGTTCTGAATTTCGTTGAGAGAATAACAGTATAAGTCCCAGAGGGATATTTTTCATTGCTGTATCGTTCTATATACAATGTTTTATACATACATATTTTTATTATGCATACAAACAGTTATTAGTATTTGCTGGGAACGTATAGTAATGTGACTAGGAGCTTTGCATCCTTTTATAATAACGCATTCAGATGGCACTTAGATATCTTTTGTTGATAGTTTTTCATCTTCTTCTTAAATCATAAAATAAAAGCAGAAGAAAATACATAAATAAGGACATAAGGAAATAATCTAAAATTCTTGTATCTGACAGATAAAAGTCCAGTGCTTCTAAAGCAACAAATTACAGTATATTTTCATTAAGAAAATAAACATGTAGGAGAGAGAGGTTTTGCTTATGAATATCTCTTAAGTACATAAACACATGCAAATGAAAAGAAACAGGTCCCAACACAGACATATATGTAACAGCAAAACATCCCATGGTTGGTTTCTAATTTCTAGCTAATTTTGACTCCTCAGTGTGTGCTTAACTTTAAGAGCATGTTTATTTCTATTGGTTAAACAAAATGCTATTGGGCTAACTACCAGTGTAATGTTCCAAGCCACCTACCAAAATCTCTGTTACAGGTCCTTGTTTACCCATTCGGGCCAGTGGCGGCTTCTCAGGGAAAGGAGCTTCCTGACTTGTTTATGATGCTCTGCTGTTGCACTCAGCCTGTACTTCATGGAGAAGTACAAAGAGAGTCACAGACTGGTGGTCACAAGTAAGAGCTAAAGACTATTACTGAAGAACAGGAATGCCTGTGCTCAGCAGCTTGCTCTTCCAGTTCCTGGAAGACATACTTAAACTATTCAGCACTCCTTGCTCAACAACAGCAAAGTGTTAGCATCTCAGAGGATGTCAATTGTCGAGCAGCACAAAATGGCACAACACTTCAATCTTCCCATGTTGAAAAGAGGCTAGAGACTTTAGATAAAGGGAAAAGCTAAGAAGCCAGAGAAGTGTTCACAATATGGGGAGAAAAGCATGAGAGAGCGAGGAAGAGAGGCAAAGCACACACTGAAAGAGGTTTGAGAGAGACATTGCTGGTTCAGAAAATGCAGTCATACAAACATTGCAGGGAAAGTTACTTCATGAGAAAGTCTAAGAGACTGAAATGTGGAATTTCCCATTTCATGTGTCATGTGATACTGAGGATTAAATACTTTTGTTGGTTGAGACATTTCCGAGGAGTCTTTTGAGCCCCTGTCATGGGTATGGTTGGGGCTGCTGCTTCTGCAAGGGACGAAAATCTCTAGTCAGCTTTCCTCCCTGTTTCCAGAGATATGAACTCTTTCTGACCATGTGAGTGTAGCTTTCTGCAACATGTATGTTATAGAAGTGCCATGCCAGTGGAGCAAGTCACTTGCTTTTAGTCTTTGCAGGCAAAAGTCTCATTCAAATGACTTTCCCGTGGATTTATTTAAATCAGTCTGGGACAGATAGGGGAAGGAAGAAAACAAAAGGTTAGGAGCAAGAGGGAATGTTGACAAAGAAGTAAAGCAGGTTAGAAAGAATAATTGAGACCTAGAATAAAAAAATGACAAAATGGATTACCCACACCTCTGTTCTCACACAGTAACAGAAGGAAGCAGGGGAATGAACAAAAGGGAAAATGCAATGCAAAGAAATGATAGTCAAGGGATACAAAAAGCTCAGAACAGCTGGTAATACATGCTGGGCTAGCTCCCTCACTTGGTGTAACTCCACTAATTTTGTAGGTATTTGGAAGTGGCTTTACCAGAGTGGGCATATGTGTCAGACCCACAGAGGGGAGCAAGCCCAGGTCTACTTCTAGAGAAGTCAAGATGATGTCCTGGCCTTAGAGTTAAGACAGTGGTGTTCGGTCCCTGCTCTTGCGAGATTTGTGTGCCTCTGCCATTCCCCACTGATCTCCAGCCTTGTGCCCCAATGGAACAAAGCATGAAATTCAGGCAGAAAAAAATGAAAGCACCAGGCAGCACAGTGGCAAATGAAAACACTGCTGATGAAGACAGGCTAATGAACTTCAGAGAGAATAATCTGAGGTATTCATGCACATTGCTGCTTTGAAATTAGCAGGATGTCACTGTGGACAGGTCACTGTAAACCTTTGCTGAATATGCAAATATAAAGCAGTAGATTAAGAAGCAACCCAGCCAAACTGGTTATCTGAGGAACTGGATACAGAATAATACTGAAAACATTGACAGTGCCATGATTTGAAAAGATTCCCTTCTCCCTCCAACTCTACGCTGTTCCTCAGCTCAAGCAACTCTGTCTTGGAAAGATATAACAAGAGAGAGAGGCTTCAAAAGACAAATTTCTGGCACAGTTTAAGACAGAGCGAGATTTTGGTTTGACCATATGATCTTTCAAGGTCGCTTCCAACCTGGGCTGTTCTATGATTCTATGATTTTGAAATGAGAACAGGCTGAAAAATACCAGGACTGTTATGTATGGAAAGGGCATTGCCCAGGAAAAGTAGTTAACTCCTGTATCCCTTTTTGCTTAAAAACATACGTGAGAAGACAAAGTAAAGCTGAAAAACAATGAACTTAAAAAAAAAATAAAAAAAAAATAAAAAAGAGATGATTTTAAGCAGTATATCCAGTCACTAAAGATGCTTCCAGATCCTGGGAGCTGAAACAAGAACTGAACATTTGCATGAGCAATGAAAAACTCCATCCTATCTCCAGATATACCATTCTTTTTACACAGTTCTTGTTAATTTGGATTATAAAAACTGAAGCTGTTGGGCATGAACCAACTGCCAGGGGCATGTCTCCATTGCAGGCGGGAGTGCTGTGCAGATATGATCAAATTAACTGAGCAAGAGGTGGACAGAATTGCACTCTCTGTCACTCCAGGCACTTGAGATTGCTATGTTTATAGAGAGTTGGGGTATGTCTTCATGGCACTGCACTGTGCCTGCTGCCTTAAAAGTGACAATGCTAGATACAAACTTCTCTTGTCAAAGATTGACTCATACGCCTTGCACCTTTGTCTGATTTTAGAATCATGTGAAAAGACAGACTGAGAAAAGAGTTCAAGATCATCCTAGTCTGTCTCTTTGACAGAGCTGGACCAACAAAGCCATGTGTCCTCATGCACATTTGTCTATCTTTTAGACCAATGCGTGGACTTTCCACAGCCTGCTCATTCACCACTGCCACGAAAAATAGATTATTTATTTTCTTTCTTTTTAAAGAAGCCTTTTTTTGGTGCTTGCTATTGTCTCTTTCAGTCTCATGAAACGATCCATTGTAGAACATTTCCATTTCTCTTTCTAAATGCTCTCCAATAATGTACAGTTTTCTTTAGTTTCTTCAAAACTTGGCATGGCATTTTAGCTGGAGATTCTTCAGTGCTGGATGATTATTTTGTGAGCATCTCTCTATGCTTCTTGACCTCTTATGACAGCATTTTTGAAACAACAGGGCTTTGGTTATTCACGTTAGTAAGGTGGTATTCTTTTTAAGTTTTACACTCTGTTCTGTCATGCAGGTGGTTAATGGAAATATCAGAGAACAGCAGACTCAGGTGCAATGCACTGCAGAGCCCTGCTTGATATAGTCCTCTGATAATCAATCACTGGTAGCTACATTTAAACTATGTTTTTCCAGCAGTTATACCCAGCTTGAAATAATTTCACACAGAAGAGTTTTCCCTAGCTTTCTCATGAGACAGTGTCAAAAGCCTTACTGAAGAGAAGGTGTGTGACATCTACTATAGCTTCCATATCCACTAGTCATTCTCCTGTCGCAGGAAGAAATTGGATTGTTTTGATGTGATTGTTCCTGACAAATCAACTCAGACTGTTGCTTATCTTGTTTTCTTTTCAGGGCTTATGAAAAGTCCTTTGTTTAATTGTTCGTTCCACTGCTTTTTGGGGATTTGAAATTGAGCTGGTAATTCTCTGGCTCCTCCTGTATAAATATCAGCTTTCTGTTGGACCTTCACAGTTTTCTAATACCTCACTAGTCACCCATGAATCCTCAAAGATAGTGGGTAATGATTCTGACACTGCTTCAGCCAGATCTTCAAATACAATAATTGAGATCATTACTTTTTAACCTCTTATTTGCCTGCATTAACCTGAGGTATTACCCCACTGTCATTGGTATTGCTGGCTACCATATTGTAGCTGGCCTGTGTAGTAAAGACAGATACAAAAAAGCAGTAAGCTTTCGTCTTCTCATCACTACTTGTTGATAATTTTTCCTTTACAATTTGTGTTCCAACACATTTTTTCATCTCTTAGTATTACCGATGTTCTTGAATGATTTCTAGTTATGCACCATGTCACTTCATAGTTGTATCTCATTTCATGCTTTTGTGAATCTCTCTCTATTGTCTTTTGCTATTTCTGTAAGCCTGTCTGTAAGCTGACATAATTTTTGCCTCCTGTATGTCTTCAAGTATTCCTGGTAAGTGAAAAGATTATTGTTTACTGAACTCTCTCTGTTAGTTTCTCCGTATTACAGTTTGCATTTGTGTCCTTAGTACAGCCATGTTGAGGAATTGCTGTTCCTCCTTGAGTATTTTTCCATTTCAGCTTAGTTCCTGGAGAGCTGAGCAATTTTTTGAGGTTATCAATATCTTGAAGTTCATGGTTTCTGTTTTGTTGTTCTTTCTCCATAACGATGCTCACTTGAACTGTTTTCTATATTCAGGTTTTCAAATGACTCATGCCATTAGTTAGAATCAAATATAGAAATACTTTATTTCTGGAGGTTTCTCTGCCATCTGTATCAAGTAGTTGTTGCCAGAGCATCTGAAGGAGAATGGGATTCTGTGTCCCGGTATAGCCAGTTTCCATTAGTCGCCTGCGTAGCTGAAATGCTTGTGTGCTGCCAAGTCCTTTCATTTAAATGATTCTGCTTATTGCTCATAGAAGCCTCTTCCACTAGATCATCCTGTTTTGGTGAACTTTAATAGGTTCTCCACCACATGTATTTCCCTTTAATCATTACTTATGAGCTCTTCAGCTGCTCAAAAACCCTCTGCATTCTGGGATCTTAGAGCAAATAAATATGTCCTTAATATTTGAAATATCAGATCCTTCCTTTTTCCTCTACCTGTGCGTCTTAAGCAAGTTTCGTATCACCTTATATGCTAGTTCTGAGAATGTGATTGAGTTAAGCCTCTTAGGCTAAGTCACGAATAATTTTGATCATGTATGAAGACTTCAGTCTTCTCTTGTTTATTCCACATACTTGTGTATTGGTATGCACATGTCTAATATAATCACTGAATTTGATCCATTATTCTCTTTGTCTTATTTCTGATCCTATTTTGAATAGATCCACCCCCACCCCCCCAAATGTTATGGCCTGACCAGATAACTCCTGTTAATACACAGGTACCCATCGTGTCTTGCTTGTTTTGTCACCTCTCTCTCTCAGTTCCAAAGACTGGCTCATGTGCAAAGTTTGACCTCTGATGGATTAGAGGGGCTACTGATGTGACCCATTTGGGCTGTTCCTGCATCTCCTATATATCTTTATACTTTGGAGCTGAGGTTCCTGAGAGTGGCAGGACCACTTGGTGTTTTCTGCGTCTGTATGAGCTGGATCCTGATGGCTCCACATGTGATCTGTCAAAGTCTCACTACTTCATTCGTCTTGAAATATAAACCCGAGAGTTTCAGATATGTTTTATTTATAAGCACAGCCCAGGGAGGGAAGTGTGGCAAGTGGGAAGCCAGGAGGAAATAACTTCTCTGCAGCTGCATTGGATGTCCTTCTGCGTCACTCATTCACCAAATCAAAAGAGCTGGTTACTTGTGGAAGAGCTTGTGAGTAGATGGCTGGAAATCACGACATGGTCTTGAGCTTGCAATGTAGGCTCAGAACTTGGTCCTTCTCAGGCTACCAGGCAGCCCAGTGGAAGAGGAAGACATGGGGATGGAGGAGGAGGTTAGCTCTTGCCCAAGTGCCTCATGGTGAGAGTGGTCACCTCATCCTGGAGGGGTTTCCTTATGTCAGCAGAGAGAGGAGAGGAATCCAGGAACCTCTTTTCTCCCACTGTCTTTTTCAACCAAGAAACATTCCCCTCTCACCTGCTCGCCAGTTTTGGAGGGGTTTTGCATCTTTTTTTTTTTTTTTTTCTGAAAATTACATGATTTCTTTAGAAGTATTGATTTTTCACTGAGGGATGCTGAGAAGCATATTCAAGTGCAGGAATTGGGTGGACATGAAACTGCTGCTGGTCCTCTTTTAACTTTGTCTTCCTGCTGTTAGAGATTTATTTTTAAAATTGTGTGTAAATACATTTCACATGCTACTGTGAAAAATTGAGTTAGTTAAGAACTGCATGAGCTGCTTTTGTATTACAGACTTAGCTTGGACAAATAAGGGGAAATTCTGAGGCTGGGGAGTGGTGGTGGGAGAGGCCGAATTACAGGCAGTAAAAGTAAATGTTGCCAAATCCTATACATTTTAAACAACAAAAAATGATCTTTTTAATCTCTTTTCTTTTGGCAGTGCATTGTGTTGAAGTGTTCTGATGGACGAGACTACAAAGCCATGGGGAAATTCTTCAAAGGTCTGGCACAATCTGGAGCCTTGGTGTGCTTTGATGAATTTAATCGTATAGAGCTGGAGGTAATTGTAGTACCAGTTTCTTAGCAAAGTTGGTATTCAACGAAAGTGACAAGCTTGACAACTTCATTAACAGTACTGACATTAAACAACATTGACTGAAGCTTACTGTTAAATGAAAAAAAAATACAATTTTAGTACATTTTAATCAAACTCAACTTAGTTGTCTATGCCAAATCTGTCCTTGTGATTTTTTTTATGGTTTCTGCATTCTCTACTGTAAATGTAGCCAGAGAAATATTGCTGTTGCAACCTTCCGAGCACAGTGACAGAGGGAGGTTTGTGGGGAGTCATTGTATTTTGTTCATGATAGATTAGCGGCGAGATTTCTCTTCCGCACTGGTATGCAACCTGCCACTCATAGTGTTTTGAAAGACAGGAGTTAACTTTCATCTACAGAAAGCTCACAGCCAGGGAGAGATACTGCTTTAATACCACATTTATTAACTTGTTGGGGAGTGGGGGACAACAAAAACCAAAAAGCAACCCTGCAAAGAGGAATCTGCAACAAATGAGAGCTCTGGGTGGGGT
This sequence comes from Nipponia nippon, assembly GCF_047370975.1. Classification (NCBI taxonomy): domain Eukaryota; kingdom Metazoa; phylum Chordata; class Aves; order Pelecaniformes; family Threskiornithidae; genus Nipponia; species Nipponia nippon. Next base: position 52,419,751 of record NW_028262347.1, read on the forward strand.
TTTTTTTCATTCTTCAAAATAGCGTTTAAGAAGGTAATTTATTACACTTGCACAAAGCATAATTAAATGTCCATATAGGGAAATACTGCATAACCTATTTTGTTGTATAAACTGAGGTGATCTGGTTGATCTTTTATAGCTCTTGCATTTTTCTGATATTTTTTTTTCTTTCTTTTTAAATCACAGCTACTGGTAACCCTTGGTAGAAGGTATTGACATTGAATTAGGTTATAACTATTCATTTAAATTTCTGCTTCTGAGGTAGCACAGAAATAGGCTTTAAAAATACAATATGCTTGCTGTATTTTCCATTATCTTGTATTAGACCATTAGAGATACATAGCTATTTCTGGAAGATGCTATGGCTTTAGCATTTTCATTCATTTACCAGGTTATCATTTGATGCATAGGGAATTTTCCAATGCATTGGGCAATTTATTAGCTTAAGAGTGTGATGGATTTTTGTTTTTATTACATTTAGTAGCACATTAAAATATCTTTTTAAAGTTTAAAAACAAATGTACTGGTGTTTTCAAATCAAAAGTGTGTCGAAGTGCTCGCTTTGCACTTCCCTTCAATGCTCTTTGTAGCTGTTCAGCAAATGTTGACCCTTAGGGCACCAGGTCTGATCAGGTGCAGGTGTAGGAAGATATGTCTGGACTTACCCCCCCACTATGTTAATTATCAGCAATTTGGGTGGGCTGGCAGAGTGGAGCTGTCAAACAATCCAGAAGGAACAATAGTATAACAACTTTGCTAGGGTGGACAAAATTATAGGATCATTTCTTCCTTATCGCTGTTTGCTCCTCTGATAGACTTTAGAAAGATTTTCTCACTAGATTGTGGTACCATAAAGAGCAACTGTGCCTGCATTGGTTCTTTTTCAATAAAAGGGCAGCGTGCACTCCTTTTTATATTAGAGTGCAGCATACACCAAGTAAATGCCTGAGTGAAATCTCCTTTGCCTTTGTGCACTTTTTTCCTTTGCCGACTGACAGGAGATCCCTCAAGACCAGCACTAAGCTCCTCTTCATTAGAACCCAGTTTTCAATTTAAATTTTAATTAGAATGGATGACTAGAATACTTACCATTTGCTGTAATTTCTGCATACCACTAATCAACAACCATAATAATACTTCTTGGTTTTATTTCTGAAAACTGAGTTCCTTTTCTGTAAAAGATTTGTTGCTGGCAGTTAAAATTATTTTAGCTCATCCCATAGAGTTTCATTTCTGAATGGGATTTGTGCTTGCAAAGGAACATTTCTTTTTCATTCTTTTAATGTAAGGTCACCTAGAACCTGGATTCTTGCATTAACTTAGGGCTACGGTGCAGTTAAGGTTAGGGTTAAACTGCATACAAGTGCAGTCCTAAATGTGAATTTTAGCACTTTTATGATCCATTATGATATATTATATTATGTTATATTAATACATTATCATACACTGGATGTAATAATATATACTTGATGAGATTCAACTGGAGGATTACACCTCTCCAGTGTTGATTTTACTTGTCTTTTTTATCATTATTTTTTGTCTGTTTTTCTTCTGAGACCTAGCCTGAATTCTAGATATCTTCAAACTGGAAGATAAACCATTAGGAGATCTAAATATTACTTATGTGGTATTTTTGGTTCTCAAACTGCTGAAGAAACTTATTTCCAAAGAAAGAAATGCCATATAAATGGGAAAGAATTTTATCTAAACAAAAGGCAATACACCTGATTAGGGAATTTCTCAGCCTCTGGCACCCAGAGGCTGCCATAGATGTAGTGAGCTGGTACGGGATATCTTTGGTAGAGGCCACCCAGATATTTGAATGGTCTGATATCATTCAAAGGCTTTTATAGCATATTTAGAACAGTGTCTGGAAATCCATCAGAGGCCAGTAGGTATTTTCTTCTGGTTCAGGTTGCTGGTCAATCCCCACAATCATTCTCAGTCACCACTCACTATCACTGTAATTGCCTGACAGTAAGATAGTTGTGTCTGTGTCGGAGCGCTAACATCAGAGCTGTGAGTCAGGAAAGACTTTGGGGGTTCTGAGGCTTTTTCATGTCCTAAAAAGAGCTCAGATCTTAGTCTTAGCAGCTCCTAGTCTGTAGACTTCAACTGCAAAAAAATATCATCTTTACAACATGTCAGGTTTCTTTCCTCAATCCAATACTGTGATGTCGGTCTCTGGACAAGCTCAGCTAAGCCACTATCACCCACTCTTGAATGCAGAAATTCACAAAGTTATTCATTCCTCTGTAAGTGTCAAAATGGATGAGATAAAAACACAGAGACTGTAAATGTCCTGTAGGGAGAACCATTGGGAATTCCACTGGGAATTTTGCCATTAAAGTGAGTAGATCCAAAATTTTGCCTCATCATCTTTAATTGCTCTTCAAAGGCTCTAATACTGTCACTCTTAATTTTGTAGGAGTATTTGCACAACAACATTCAGAATACACAGTGCGTTTTTTGAAATTTCTGAATATTTTTAAAGTCACACACTTCAAAATTTTCTTAATGACACACTGTAGGAAAGAACAAATGGCAGAAATGTGAAATATAATATTCCCTTAGAATTCTGAGTACTAAGATCTAAATGTCTGTAAGTTCACCACTGCTGTTGTACAGGGCCTGAAACTGTGTCACGGGGATAAGTATTTACAAGAATTTCAGACTATAGAGGAATCTCGCTGATATGCCACCACATCAGGCCAGATATTACATTATAATGGATCACGCAATTCAAATAACTTCAGAATTTCTCTCATTTCATAGAAAAGTATTATGCTGCTTCTGCATGCTTAAAGAAAGTACGCTTTGACACAGCTATAATCACAAGAAAAGTAATACTCTAACAGGAAAATGAAATAGGACATTATCATGCTGCTCAATAGCAAAAGAAGTGAACTCATCTTTTCTGCAAGTGCATTCCCCAAACTAGAGATGAAAACAGTGATTTAATTTCTGTAATAAATATTCTAAGAGAGAGAAATCCAACCTTTTGCTTTCTGACCCCAACAATATTTGTTATTCATAATAAAGTGTTTGGATTACTAGCTTCAGCTATTTTTCCTTTTTTTCTTTAATCTGTTCCTTTGTGTTCTGGTTTTTTTTTGTTTTTTGTTGGTTGTTTTTTTTTACAGTGCCTGAATAAGTAATACAATTCCAAGTGTGGAAACAGTAGCTATGAGGGAGCTGTAGAGAAATAAACAATACATTCTTATAGTATATATCAATAGAATTTCTTTGTCATTCTCCTTCTGGAGCTCCCATAGAGTGCCACCCACCCTAAGGGTACCACCCACCCAGGTGCCCCACTTGGACATAAGGGGGAAAGAGGCATTGCATCAGGCCATGAGATCACCATGAAGACAGCGCACCTGAATGAATCTGGTTTTGTCCAGATATAGCCAACAGAAATAGAGGACGGGTGTGAAAGCTGTTTCACACACACTTTGGCTAAGCAAGAGCAAAGATGGTCACGTTATGAAGTATTCTTGAAGAAGGTGGTATCCACCAATGCAAAAATTTCTTCGGCCAGTCATTGAGCTAGTGGTTGGTCTCAAGGTATCTAATATCTGCTTTGCTATTGGCATTTATAACTAAGAGAAATTGGTGGAATTATCTTAAAGGAGGGCTTTACTCCCAATTCACATCAGGTAAAACAGGAAATAAGTCTCTTCTTTTTGCCTCCCTACACCTGCTTGATTTGCACCCCATCATGTACTTTTCATCATTGCCTATTTTTGTATCCCCATGTCCAGCAGCACACTTCCCTTCCCAGCTTCCTAACCTTACCTGCCCAGTCTCTGCCACTGATTAAAGTCCATTTTGGGATCCTTATTTCTAAATTGTAGAAGCTGAAGCATGCACACAGGTTCAGATTTAACAGTATCTTCATAGCTATGTGCTCTATTGTGGGACAATGATAGAAATGTTAATTGGAAATTTGAGGGCCCTCAAATGATGACTTAGTAGTGCTTCTTTCCACATCTGAGGAAAAGGACAGATTCTGCTTGATGCAACCTCCCCTCTCTGTTGCCCCAGGGCAACTCTCTGCTCCAAGGGGTGTAATTCAAGCTGTCACACTGAGGTCTACAAGAGTGACCTGTGTTGCATGCAAAGACTTTTGTATTGCAAGATCATCTCTCACTTTTCGAAACATTAATTTTTAGAAACACAAATGCTGTTTACTGGGAGAGGCTCACTTCCAGCCTGAGTCTTCCAGACCAAAATCAACAAGAATAAGACAGCTCATATTTTTTCCTTTGCTGAGACAGAGGTAAGGGAAGATCCATCCTGCTTTCAAGTGTGATTTCCTAATCTGTAACCAGTTCCCTCACTTGCAACCCACTCTGGCACACTGATCTTTGTGCATTCAAAATATTGTTGAAATAGATTCCAGTACCATCCCCAGCTTTTCCGCCATCCTGAAAAGATATGACACCCTCAAAATATAGGATGTGGCTAGTTGAAGGCATTGAGTTGAGCAGGCAGAGTGCTAAGGGAATCTTGTACCATACCCATACACTGCCCAATGTTGTCCTGTAAATTTTGTGCATGAATTCTTCAAAAAATGTGCTTTTCCCATCAGTCAAACATCTTGTGGTGTGTATCTCTGTGTATCAGTGATGGTTGTCTATCGTTTGTTAATTTTATAATACTTGTTTATTTTATGATAACTTGCAAGGCTGTTCAATTTTCACTGCTGTTATTTGACATTCTCTGCTGCAAAGCATCTCTTTGCTATTGGTCGGGGGGTTTTTTGTTTGGTTTTTTTTAATTTATTTATTTTCACATGTTCACACAGCAGCCTTGAGAACAGTATGCTGTGATCGTTTTTCCTTACAAATGGAAGGAATAGCTGACTTTTCCTATTCATTTTCCAAATGTCACTTCATAAATTCAGCTGGTTTGTAACCACTGAAACCATCCTGGGTAGGTTCTGCTGTTTACTTACCTCCATAAGAAAACTTTTAAACTCATTTGTCCTGTTTCTAACATTTTCAATACTCCTTCTTTGAAAGCTTCAAAGACGACTCAGGAGAATTAATTTAAATGCTGAAATCCCATTTTTTCTTATGGGTTGTCTTGGTATTCATGACTATGGGGATGAAACATCAACTGTTTATAGACTTTTTTCCAAAAAAATGAAGTACAAAAACATTTATTTTATCCTTAAAAACTAATTACACTTTAAAATAATCCTTTACCATACCCTCCTAAAATTCTCATGCAATGTACCTCTCATTATCTTTTATATCAAATGTGTTCAGTCTAGAAGACTGAACACCAAACATCTTAAGATCTAACATCTGAAGATGGATCTGGACTTTTTTCTGCTACTTAAAATTTTATGCAGTGTAAAAAGTGCACTCTGGGAATGCTTGCCAGCACCTTTGCTAACAATGCAGAAGGCAGAAGAGGATTTAGATCATTCCTCCAAAGCTCTACACCAGCTCTGCAGTACTAGTCTTGGTAAAAATGTTTAACATATATGTAGTATAGCAACTTTAAATCCTGACCTTACAGCAGCCAAAGAAAGCCTCACCATTAATTTTGAAGGCATTATGTGCTCTCTTTACTCAAATTGGGTTACTTGACTGGGGCTTGGTTCTGTGCAGATTTCAAAACATATAAAATATACGTGCTTTTAAATTGCTTTTTCCCTTGTGACTACAGTCATATAAAATATCGAATCTTTATTGGAAAGTTGTTTTGTTTAGGATGGTCTTATCTTTAATTGCACAATTCACATGTCAGAGTGGTATTTTCTTCATAGACATATTGCCAAATTCATATCGAAATCCGCTTTAAAAATCTATTCTTCCCTCACTATATTTTTGCGTATTTATTTTATGTGCAAGGAGTAGATATTCTGAGTGGCCCAAAGATGATATTGTAGCAGAATTGTTCCTTACCCTGGCCATTTTAGATGTAACTGCACACTAATTTTTCAAAAATTTTGATTATTTGTCATTAAATGTATATGAAAGTTGCACTTGGGTAATGGGACTGATATGTTTATAGCATGTAAAAGACTCACTTGCATTTCAACAATGTATTTGACTATGCTGATATTTATTTCAAGTATATAAATTTCCCAAATTGATGACCACACATCTGTGTATATATTTCATCCTGATGAAAGCTTGCAATATTTTCCCCAAAGAAAATACATCCCATATTTCATTTCCTCATGCAGCTAATATTAGAGAGGTGTTTTTTTTTTTTAAACTAAGTGTTCAAGGCAATTTTTATTTTCTTATTTGTTTATTTGTTTAAAAGAAGAGTTAGGTCAGTATACTTAAGTGTACTGCCCTGTTTCTTTGAAAGTGAATGGAAAAACAAGCTTCTAGTTAACTTGAATGTTTGAAAGGATTTTTTCTGAAAAGGAGGATTCTTCTGTTGGAATCTTATATTTCCTTACCTTCAGCAGGGCCGGACTTTAAAGGCCTGAAAGCAGTTCCCATTGATTTTTCTGAAAGTCCCTAATCAAGTATCCAAGAAAGAAATTTGACCCTAAATAGGGATTTCTAGGGCAAGGGGGATTTGTTTGGGCAGTCTGCTTCTGAAGAAAGCAAGCTGTATTCATTCCTCCCTTGAAAGGCAGTTGATGAAAGAAACATAAGGAACTGCTCCGCAAAAGGAAAACAAAAAGGTTCTAAACTGCAGGTAGAAACAATATATCTTTTGATAAAGCTAATGTTGCTTTGTGTTAAAAGCAGAGTTCAGATTGCCGGGAGTTACACTCTTTGTGTGATGATTTCCTATCTCACTCCATCAAAGACTCGCAAGCACCATGTTGAATAACTACCACTCAAAAAGAAAACCAGGAGAAAAAAAAAAAAACTGAAGGTGAGAGATGATGAACAGGTGTTGCACTGTCTTTTACAGAGAGAGGGATGCAGATCTCGAAGAGCAAGGTGATGGGGGCAGAGACATGGTGGGGTGGCATGTTTCAGCCACCGCAGTGGCTTGCCTCAGAGCAGAAACACAGCGCACCTTTGGAACACTGCTCTGATGCTCAAGCAAAAAGCCCCCAAACCACTGTTACCCCAGAGAGAAAGTAAAAGAAGTGTTTGGACTTGGATTTTTGTGCAGAACAAGGACTGACCATACCCTACCCCAGCTCAGAGCAGCCTCTGGGTTGGCTGTCCTGCCCCAGGGGGCTGTGCCCCTAAACCAGGCAGGGGACTGAGCCCTCTCCCCTACCTCCAGGCAGAATGGCTTTGGAGGTGTCACCCTGCCGTTGCAGGTGCCTTCCCTATGGCACGGAGACAGCCACTGCCAATGACACCAGAGAGAGGAATGACACCCTGAAGGCAGCAGGAGGAAAGTGTGGTACTGCACTGGTGGCTGCAGAGGTATACCCACAGAGATACCCAACCCCAACCAAGTAGTTGCCTGTTTCCCTTTTTTTTAATGGTTGATTCCTGTTTGTGGGGGGTTTTTTCTTCTTTTTTTAAATCACATTCCTAACCAAGGTAGTCTGTGATGTAAATATCAACAAAACAAAATCCCAAACTTCTGAGTAAATTTTCTATCTGCTACTCCAGCTTCAATAAGCTAATAGCTCCATTTCAAGTAAGTCCTTTATTTTTGCCTGTTACGGTTTTAAGAAATAGGTTATATTTAGCATGCTCATATTAAAAAGGGACTGTTTATCTGTGTGTTCTTTTTAATACAATATGGGGAAAGTGATTAAAACTCAAAATAAAATGGAATATTTATTATTTTCCCCATCTGTTAGTTACATTTGGTTTTTGCATCCCCGGACAGAGTAGAAAACAAGTTTGCATTAATTAATTCAAGAAATTCTCTGTTCTATTATCCAAACATGATGTCTAATATTTGCAGCCTATTTCAGGTCTCAAAATGGGTGAAGGGGAAAGATACAGACATATTTGAACAGGTGTAGTGATAACTTAGCAGGGGATCTTTTAGGAGTGAGGGCAGTTGTGGTTTGGGGTTTTTTTGGTTTGGCTTTAGTGTTGTTTTTTTTATTTCCTGGTGTAACTGCCTTCACACACACACACACAAAAACCCTGTAAAAATAATCACTGAACTTCCTCCTTGCTATCTGCAATTAAGTTGGAAACAATGCATTCTCTGTAGTTCTTGCCCCTGCCCTGTATGACAGCACTATATCTTTGATGCTAGATTTCCAGTAGGTAACCTTGTTACTTTGATGAAATGTCTTTGAGAGGTGGGTTCACAGTAGAGAGTTCACTAGTCTCACTGTCATAAAATGGGAATTTTAAAAGAAACAAGAAGAAGGTAAACTGCTTTCTCTTTAGGCTTAGGGAAGGCTTTGTTTCACTCCAAAGCCTGCAGATTTCATGCATAACCCAAATAGAAATTATTTTCCTATTAGCTAGGTCTCTTTTCCTGACCATTTTATTTTATTTTATTTTATTTTATTTTATTTTATTTTATTTTATTTTATTTTATTTTATTTTATTTTATTTTATTTTATTTTATTTTATTTTATTTTATTTCTTACTGGCTCATTTCAGAGCTGTGTCCAGCAGCCTAGTATAGAGAGCAAGGCACATCACCACTTCTCTCCAAATGCCACTGCCACTCTCTAGGTTGGAAGAAGAAAAGAAGCCAGTATGTCTCCTACTGGGATCCTACCAATCCCCAGGAGGATGTCAGGATGGTCTACTGGTGAGGGTTGGAAATGTGGAAGTCAGCAGACTTCTAGTATCTGTTGTAAACAAAGAAACCATTTCATTACGTGGCTTGTGGCAACTCACCAGCTTTTCTTTTTAGCAGTCAACCTTGCTGTTAAATTGTGGAAAAACAAAACCTTGTGGAAAAGCAAATATTTCATCTAAGCTGAATTGTCTCTGGTAAATAAATTTTTTAAAGGTAATTTGCTTGAGGTTTGCCATTATATTCAGGAGAGATTTATCAAACCTTTTTCTTGTTTCTAAGTGTAATTTTAGAAACTCCAACTAGTGAAACATTTTTACAGCTAAATAAGTAGCTCAGCTTCACTGGGGAGTAGGCTATGGAGACTGCAAGTGCTGACAGTTTTGCTGAGATAGTTTCATGGCCCTCTAGCACAAAGTGATGAGCAAAGAAAACACCAACTCTTGATTAAAAAGAAATCCACTTATTTAACATTCTTGCTTTTAATATCAATTTAGCCTTCAAGTAGCCAGTGTGAAAGCAGATGCAACATTGCGTGTCTTGCTGGTATGCATTAAGCCCTTGAATGCTTTCATTTTAATTTGAAGCTGAAGTTTGACCTAATTTAAAGTTTTCCAGTCTTATAATTATAAATTGGATGTATTCCAATGGCTAGTGCTATATCAGATAAACTTTTAAAATGAGTTCCAGATTTTTAGTTCTTGTCACAAGATCTGACTTTGCAACCCAATCTGTCCTTGTCCTCACTGGAAATCTGAAAGTTAATTTTCAGACATAGGAAGTGTTGGTTCCCAGCAAAACAATCTGCAATGTCAGCTTGCCAAAATTAACTCTTCATGATGGTAGCAGAGGGCATTTTACTTGGAGGCATCTATTTTACACTCACATTCTCTATTGTCTGCTTGTTCTGAGGAGGAACTGGTGGAGTGACAGAGCCAACTTCCTCCTGCCCCACTGCTGAAATGCCTTTTCTGACCATTATGGAGAAAATAGCTCTGTGAAACTATTTCAGTTACAAGTGTGTTAACACATTAAATCGTGACATATCAACTACTTCTTTACAATAGAAAGCTTCCTTGAATGTTTATGCTGTGTTTTTCCATTGCAAACCAGCTTCCTTTTTACACATGAATTCATAGATTTAGCCTAAAAAAAAAACTCTGTGCAGAGGGCTGAGGGTTTCTGGGGTGCCGGGCTGGGAAGCGGGTAGCAAATGCCCTCCCACAGGAGCACTGACCACCTCCTCACCTACTACTCCAGGGCAAAAAGTGCCTCTTGGACTTCTTGGCCCCTGACACAAGCACGGAGCAACACGTATGTTTAAAACCAGAACCAAACCAAAGGCCCTGAAAAAACTGAGTGCTCCACTGCACTCCCTGCTCTTCCCCTGGAGAGAAGAGCAGAGAGGGAATAAAACATAAATGGCAGGTATCAAATGTGGTGCTGAACACGTGCCTGGAGGGTATGCCTATGAGAGCTATACTGTATACTGATAAAGAATATAAATACATAGTATATAATAAAATGATACCTATAAATATATATTAACAATATGTTTGATTTCCTATTTATGCTGTGCAGTAATATTATTGTTAAAAAACTAGTATGATGTGTTGTTTAAAAATGAAAAGCAGGCATGTTTTGTCAGGATGATTTAAGACCATATACAGTAAAAATAATCTATCATAGAGAAGAATTAATCTTTGGCTGGAGATGAGACTAGCACGCGATCATCAGAGGTTAAGTACTGGCAGTGTAACGTGTTGCCACCTGTCAGAGGAGCTGCCCTAATTGGCCCTGTGTGCAGGGTGAGCCTGGCTGAACTGGGAGGTGAAGTGGGTTAGTCCAAACCTCAATAAAATAGGCTGAGGTTAATGCAGTTCAGAAGAAGTTTCAGCTGCTGCTGCATTTTGGCTCATCGTTGGGGAAGGCTCCATCAAATCAAAGTTGGGGTTTGGTTGCTCAACGGAGAGGCAGTAAGTTGTTGTAATTCAGTCTCATTCACTTGAGAGGTTGCGTCTGTCAGTACCGCTGTGGGTGGTTGAGAACTGACTCGCCTGTCCTGCGGACGCTGAGCACGACATGAGTGTGCAATGCTGCTGTTTCTTACAGCCTAACAACTCATACAAGGTTTCTTAGACCTCTTTTTGTTTGTTTGTTTTACTACTGTTGTTCCCCCACTTGTTTTAGGACAACTAAGAATACGTTTCTAGGTGTTTTTCTCTGGGGAAATCTGCAGAAGGTTTTCTGGGAGGAGAACCATCCTAGCAAGTCACTGGGGAAAAAAAGTGTCTCTTTTAGATGAGCCAAATCCTGAACTGGGATTTCCACTATATTTAAACAAGCTATGATCTCCACATATCAGAAATCACATCTCAGTGGAGACTTTATCAGACATACTCAGCATGGCCCATTATGGTGGGCAATATGACCCTTTACATCAAAATTATTTTAGGAGGCTATTTGTTGCTGGAAATGAAAAGTGATATATTCTAAATGGGCTTTTAAACTAGGGAAATAAAAGACTCAGTGCTTCATTGCTGGATTTGGAAATTCTCCAAGGAAGATTTTTAAAGTTTATATCCTGTTTGTAGTGTGTTCTCACTCACATATCAGATAAAATGTTATGTTTTCTTACCTTAGCAGTTACTGATGAAAAAGTTTAACAAACAGCCTAACACAGGAATTTATGAAAAAAAAATGTCCAGGAGGATATAGAACACAGTTCTATCCAAGATGAACAGTGTAGCTCATCAAAGTAAAAGCATTTCATTTTATTTATTTTTACCATCAGTTTGGATGTAAATTCATGAGGATAACACCAAGTTTGAATTTGGTTCACTTTGTCTTATCTTTTTTTTAAAACAAGAAAATGAGAACAAAGCCATTAATATCTCTGGTTCATGTTTTCCCCAGTTTATAATGACATACCAAGAGACTCATAAGGACTAGAAATAAATGTCTGCAAAAAAACTCTGTGTTCTTTTTCTTCTTAGCAGGCAATTGTACAATCAGAGTTGACTTTTTACTTCAATTGGTGTATGAAAAAAGCCCTGTATAAAACATTGAAGATTCAATTCTAAAATCAATCAAGCATTTTGCCGACATGAAACCCCCAGTTCAGATCCACCTTATGTTGGAAATGATAAAGCAGAAGCAATTCCACTCTCTTGTTACAGTTTTGAAAAAAATTGTGAACTCTGCACAATGCGGTTTTAGCACCTACGTTCTGAAGGTGTAATCCTACAGGAGTTGCAATTTGCCAAAATTGAGAAATTTTTATTTTTTTTTTAATAGAGCTGATGTTTTTTGTTTGTTTTGCACTGTGTAAAGTGAGAGATGCAAATGATGACGGAAAGAAAGGGGTGGTCCGTTATAGTTGTAGCTGTACCATATTTATGAAGCCTTCTAAACCCGGTATGTACAGAGCCATCTTTTCAACTATTAAAAAGTTGCTGGTAAGTGGCCAACAATTACCACATAGACATGCAGACTAGAAAGTGGGCAGGGGTTGCTCTATCCAGGCTGAAAAGTGAACAAATGTGGGGTTTGTGGAACAGGCAGGGCACTATCCAAAGGATTTTTGTTACTTACAGATCTCCCTAACCTTGAGTGCATGCGTAATAAACTGTGTCTGGTTAAAGAATCTCTTTGCTGAGCATATATTCCTTGTTTGTAACATAAGAAGTACATGATTTCTGGGTTAAACACAGGCTTGTTAGTATCTATTATCAACTCTATTTACAAACACATGGCTGTTGGTTTGTTTTAACTTGGCCAGACTTGGAAAGGTGCATCTTTTGGGCCGGGAACATCAGGCACAGCATTCTCAATAGAAGTAGCTAGAGCATTTTTTTTTATGTGATGCCTCTTTAAATCCTTATAGATTTTTAAGGTGAGACTTTGCAAGGAGGTTCTATTTATAAACAGATTATAAAAGATTAATGGCTTTTTTTACCTAGTGGTTAACCAAATTTTACAGCATACCTCCTGACAGGTTACTTATGTTGATTCTGTTTATGTCCTTGTGACCATTTGTACTGTGCAGCTGCCCTTTTTGTCACCTCATAAACATGTGGGACACTTTACGCTCATGCATCAAGTACACTGAATCATTAAGTTTTCCAGTAATCTCTTCCAACTTGTATGTAAAAACGGGACCATGATGTACTCTGGATGCACTGAACCCCCTGAGATTCACCCCAAATAATTCTATGGCAATAATAGAATTATGAACACCCACCTATAGATAATTTATAATAAAATCTTCTCTGATTTTGAAAGATACTGTAAATTCTGTATTAGAAACATTTTAAGTTATGATAATATAACAAACAAACAAACAAACAAACAAAACTGCTCCCAAACACTATATAAATCAGGTGTTTTTACTGAAAAATGCTCTCTAACTTTTCCATATGAGGAAATCATTGTCTAGTTAACCAGACAGCAATGCTGGAGCATAAAAAATTTACATTATATAAGTACTACTTGAAACAATGGCTGTTGCTCCATTTTGAACTGGGGAAGAGAAAGAATAGTCTAGTATCTAGATGGGCTTGGAAAGATGAGATCTTTTTCCCGGTATTGCACTTTAGGTAAATCACTTAGGCTGGGCTACATTTCGTCTGACTCTAATCTAATATTAAGATGTCTAAGTTTGAGCTGATGACTTTGCACTGCCCTGGCAGGAGAGGTAGAGACAGGGATATTTCCAGAGGGTTATTCAGTGGATGAGCCTGGGGTGACATCTAACTTTAGCTACTCAAATTAGGGCAGACAAACATTGTGCTTTTTTTCTGTGACTCATAGGATAATGGCACAGAGAGGCTGGGGAGTAAACGTGTTTAGTACAGACAGGTACCCAGGAAGCCTGCTGTTGGAGGCAGTATCAATATCTCAAATGGATAGACAGACAGATTTTGCCAGGACATTCCCAGACAGGAGAGCACTTCCAGGGGTTCTGGGATTTGTTCTGGTATATTTTTAGGGTCTGTTTGTTCAAAGTATGAGTGAGGCTTTAATTGAGTGGGAACTCGGGAGAATAAAGTTCCTTTGGTAAAATAATTAACTTTACTGCAATTAATGGTGAGTAATTAATGTTACTTTAATGTTAAGTGAGAGAAAAGAAATTTACTGCTCATGTGCTGATTATGAATTAACCACTTTTGTGGGAACTTTAAAGAAATGTTCACAATTTCATTAAGAATGTAAGTCTGAAGCTGCTGAGCTGCTGTGAACTAACTCACCTGGAAGTGGGGAAAATGAATCAGCACCGCCAGATTTGCACTGATCTGGCTCTTCTTTATTATTCACATACCTGGTTAATTTACGAAGTTCCCACCCCACAGTCAAAGAAAATTCCTTTTAGAATAGGTGTTATCAGATTTATAATAACTGAAAGCACATCGCAGTGTTCATAGAAAGCTAGGATCTTTATTTTAGATAAATATTAAATAGAAAGTATAGAATTTAACATTTCAGTTTGTATACATTTTTATATCACCATTTTATTACCATTTTTTATATCCCTGTGAAGCTGTTCCAAGAAAAACCTTTATTTCCATTAGAATTAGTTTTTCTTCTCGATTTGCATGGTAAGAGGCATAGTTACTTGTATTAAACATGAGTATTCATAGCAACAGATTTCAATTTCACAAGGAAATTCCAAGTATCTATAAAGAACCTTAATACGATATACTTTAAATTCTGAGGAGGGCACTATCTAGTCTGAAGCACAGTTTAGTGGTTCTGGAGAATAAATTTGTAGAAATAAATTAAAAGTTAACTGAATTTTATTTAATTATCATGTCGCTAAAGTTTTAAATGGCAGATGTCACTTGTAATAGATCCTATTCTCCAGATCCACAATCAAAATAATCAATAAAACATATTCGCTTCAATGCTTTCTCTGCATGTAGAAAACAGAAATTCTGTCTCTCGTCTGCAAGGTGCAGCTCCTGATTCTTATGTGTTAAAGGTGCTGTTTTCCATGATGAAAATTAAGAGGAAGAAGAAAACATTTTCTATATACCCAGCTATTTGAGCCTGCTCCAAGGAGCTGACTGGAACCAGCATTTTCACACAGGTGCAGGCAGCAGTAGTCAGATGGCTCCGTAAGAGCTGCTGCTCAGTTTTGGGTGCAGTTCTGGCCGCGCTTAGGCTGGGATTTTTCTGTACAACAGCACTGTCCCTTTTCACCTATATAAATCCCAGAAGGAGTAAGAAGGGATAAGTGGGAAAGGGGTATACATGCTCAGGATTTCATGGGAATAGCAGCCATTTCTATCCTATCTGTCTTAAAATGGAGACCAGTCAGGGTTTGCTCGTTCTACAGAGAGATAATTTTCTGCTTCAGATCCTGCAAATTAATTGCCAAGTGTCTCAGCTATCCCAGGAGAGGCAGCTGAAGGTGTATTGATAGTACCTGCAGATAGCCGGGAGAGATGAGCAGTTAATAGGATTCACCAAGTCACCTCCCCGACGGGGGAATGCGCTTCTGGTCTTAACTTAAAAATCAAATTCACCCATTGGAGAAGCTCTCCAGCTTTGCAGGCTAAGCGTTTCTCTCCATACTCAGGATTTCTAGGCTTAACCACATGATTTCTGCACAGAGAGGGGACTTTGTCAGGCCTCGTCCCTGTCACTGCAGTGCAAGTCCTTGGGATAGCCAGAGGAGATTGACCTGCTAAAGGTCCTTCCTGACCTAGTCCTGGGGATGTGGTTTGGGAAGGGGTGGGAAAATTCCCTGCAGTGATGATGCATGCTGTAAAAGATGGACTTAACCAGGTATATGTTTCAGGGCTATCTAAGCAATGTGCAATGCTGCAGCCAGCTGCACTGAAGGAACCACTGGACTCCCCGCCCTGTGTTGCCACAGTGGGAGGGAGCGCTGCCTCTATTCCTCATCAGTCCCAGGGGTATATCAATTAAAAGCTAGGAAACTACTGTCTCATGAGACTTTACTGGCGAGGCTTGTAAAGTGAATGGAGTGTCTCCCATTTTAGCACACTGGTGCCTGTGAAATCTGCAACCTCTTAAGAATCAGGGTAATTTTGCATAGCCTCTGCCCCGCTCGGTTGTGGAATTAATTCCCCACATACATAAACCCGGTGCTGCTGCAGACTCCAGCAGATTTCAATGGCAGGGTCACACGATTTGGGAAGGTTTAAAGAACAGTGGAAGCATCTGCAGGCACAGGGCTGACAGCCAGACAACAAGGTAAGGTGCTAACATCTGCAGGTTGTATTCAGCTGTGCAATTCAGTAGAGAGCAACCTGAGAGAGTTCAGCAAACTGTGGAGTAAGGAGGTGTTGAGCATTCAGGTAAAGTATGTGCAGCTGGGCAGAAAAGCCCATGTAGTAGTGATTTGGGTGAAAACACGTATGCTACAGACTCCTTGTTCACAAATTTTACTCAGAAAAATATACATGAAAGCAAGGTCACTGTCAACAACTAATTCAAGCAGAATGAAAGCCTTAAGAATTAAGAAATCAAGATTGTTTCTTGGATAACAAATAAGAGGCTCTTCTCAGTATTTTTATCAATGCCAATGAGTTTGGGTGTCTGGGGCTGAGAGACAGGGGTGATAGACACTAGATTGGATCAGCTGAACATACATAGAGAAATGCTGCAAATCAGTTTTCTTTAATACATGGACACATATACTAAGTTCTATAATATTGCCACCCCAAATGAGTGCCTGTAAGGCTTAGCAAATACTGCACTTATCTGTGTGTGTGGATGCTCAATGTGTCTGACGAAATAAGAAATGTTACAAGCTCTCATCTGCAAGTGAAAATGAAGTAAAGTCTTTCTCAAGTTTGAAAAGTTCAGTTCTATGAATTTTTCAAATCATCATTGCCTTTTCAAACCATTCTGCACTGTCAGGTAAGGGGGAGTAAAAACGTTCACCGTCTCACAGTTAAGCTTGTTTACATGAGATTTAAGGTTGGTGTTGCAGGTCCAAGGGGCTCAGCTAATCATCTGGACCATGTAGTGAAACTACCTCCAAACTGTTAGAAGTGCACTGATTGCTACTCAGCAGCGACACTAATGGGTACGATTATGTCTTTGTTTTCAGCTGGGGAGGGGGGCAGCAGTACTTGGTTCTCTGCTGTTTCATACCATGCCAGGCACGATGGGGTCCCTGCACCAGGATCTCTGAATCCCCTGCCAAGTCTTTCTCTCTGCTTCCAGCCACCTTCCTTGCCTGCTCTCCTGGCTCTTCCCAGCTTCTGCTTCCAGCTCCGAGGCTGTTAGTCCCAGCTGGGGGACTCCACACCTCATGGGCCCCAGCCTGCGTGTTTCAATTACTAAAGGTAACAGCTGATTTAGCACATTTGCCAATTATGATGTGCAAAGATGTCACGCAAAGCAACCCCCAAACTCTGTAAAAATTCTGCTTTTACAGAAATAGCAATGGAAGGAGCAAAACCTTCCAAGGGGCAGGAAAGGGGACATGGGATTGAGGCTGCTGAGAGAGGTGTGAGGAGATGGAGCAGGACTGTACATCTGATCTGACCTACCTTGCACGACAGCTGGGCTGTGCAAGGTGTCCGAATGCCACCTCTGCATCAGCCATTCCAGCAGCTGCTTTTGGGATATGTGGGGAGAAGGACATTTTAAATGTCTTAGACTGTTTCCTGCATGGAAAATGAATAGATCTTGGAAATTTCAGATCAGGTCTGTGAAGAACCTTGCTAGCTTCTTCCCTAATCACCCTCTTTCACACCCATCTCCTCCAGAGACCCCTTTGTATTTGGATCTTCCCCGCCAATGGGCTAAGGTAGGAGTTATATATGTATTTGGTAAATAAAGGCGTGATTGCCATTGTATCAGAGAGCATAGGCAGTGGCTCTTCACAGAAAGTTACCTACTTGATACAAAAGGCCAGGGGGGAAACAGTGGGAAGAAGCCATTTCAACTGGGCTTAGCCACATCTTCTGACAAACAAAGAAAGCATACGTAAGTATAACTAATTACAGAAAGAGGACCCTAATATTTGCCTAATTTGGAGGTGAAGTGCCTTGGAAAAAGGGGAAACAAACTGGGATGGATCTAGAGAAGGGAAACAGGACTATATTAATGCATTCTTAATAGACACCCCCCCAACAGATGAATAAGAGAATCTATTTTCTTGCTCAGATATATATTGTCTATATGTATGTATATATAAATATAATCAAAGTTTTATACCCTACCATTCCATGTTCTCCTAATACAATTGCCTACTACTGTCCTACCAAATTACTGCCTCAGCTCTTGCTCTCTTCTCTCCCTGAGAAATATGGATTTGCAATGTCAGACAGGTCCACGTTGACTTTAATAGAATTACTTCCAGTCTATGCTGGCATCGATGAGAGGGACGTCTTGTCCTTTTCTGTGCCTATGTTCAGCAAAAAATCTTTCTTTCATAGTTACTACAATATGTGGATGAGGAGCGTCTGGGATATTGTTGCAGATATTGGGAATTCGAAAGTGAAAGGGTTTTACCTATGTGAATCTAGTCAGCCTAATCTATAAGAGAAATAGAACATAGAATTTCTTTGCTGATCAAACTTAATTTCATTAGCTAATGAGTCATGTAATTAAAAAAAATGTGTCCATTTTCCTGTCTAGTCAGACAGCTCCTGGTAGGTGTTGCTG
Source organism: Nipponia nippon (assembly GCF_047370975.1). Taxonomy (NCBI): domain Eukaryota; kingdom Metazoa; phylum Chordata; class Aves; order Pelecaniformes; family Threskiornithidae; genus Nipponia; species Nipponia nippon. The sequence goes on from NW_028262347.1 coordinate 52,438,060, forward strand.
ACGCCACCAAATGAAGGGGACCGCTGAGAGAACAAAACTAGTTAGAGAGGAACTGAATACTGATGGCCTCATTGCAAGTCTAGTTCTCTACACTGTAGACACCTATAGCTTCTTTTTATGAAGTATGATCTCCGTGCTGGGCACCTTGTCCAATGATAATCCTTAATTTAAGAAGCATGCTGTCACAAGACAGTGGAGTGAATAGGAAATTGCTACAGATATTCTCTCTTCCTAAAACAAGAGGTATTTTACTGTGAGAGAGATGTAAATCACAGCACGGAAATTGGCCAACAAAACTACCAGGGGTCTAGGTCTGGGGAAGAATTAAAGTTAGTCTCTTTATTACATACCTTATGAAGATGCAACATTTGAGATGCAGCTACAAGGATGGCAACCTCATGTCTCCTGCGCCCACAGTCACACCAAGCTGCTCCTCTGGTCCCTTTTGGAATGCCGGCTGCCCTGCAGGCTAGCTGCCTCAGGATGTGCTAGCCTCCCCAGGGGCTCCCTGCTTGCTTGGACAGAAAGTCAGCTCCCAAGGGCAGCTCCAAGCCAACTTTTGTAAGACAGTCCAATTTCCCATGGATCCTGCAGCTTGCAGTGCCTCCAACCTGCTGCTGCCAGGGCCATGGAGCAAAAAGGAAAAGTTTGTTTTCTGTACCCTTAGCCAACAGAGTCCTAAAGACATATTTTTTTACCTTTTTGTGATCTTGCACAGAAGGACATGACTTGCAAATATGTCCCCCTATGCTAAATTCTATTTCTTTATTTCCATGACGTTCTGCATTGTGTATTTGCCAAGTAATTCCAGGTTGTAATTCATTGAAAACAAAGGGGTTTGTGTGGTGTTTATTCTTTAATGATTGGACAGTGGATTAGAGCAGACTTTTGGCAGAGATCCTTCAAACTTGTTTACATTTCCATCTGTCTCTGCATCTTCTTGAGGTTTTTCAGGTTATTGTGCATGTACCTTATTTCATATTCCTAAGAGGAACAGGCATTTTAAAAATAGAAGTAAATTAGATATTTCAGGTTTTGAAATTTCACACTTAGGTATTCCTCAGTGTCTAACAGGCAGTTTTTTAGTTGCCTTAGAATTCTGAACACTTTTGTTTCTTCTACAGCTAATTTATTATGCCCTCCTTGAGAGAACCAGATTGCTAGTTTTTTAGCCTTTAAATGCTTTCGTATAGCTTTTAGTCGTTGTCTTGCATTAATGTGGTGGATCTATAGTTAGGAAGACTAAGAAATATTTCACTTTCATGTGTTGGTTTCAACACTTTGAAAAATAGATCTTAGACTTGGTGTTTCATATTCATCTCCATTTTGCTTTTGAACACGCATGGAAAAGTGGCATGGTAATTTAAGTTGTTTTGGCAGGAAATTTGCTAGTAGCCTTTACTCCTTGAAATGCATTTGGAAATGCTTTTTTATTGTTTGAAAAATCTCAAAGCATCATTACAGCCTTGTAGAGTCATTAAATATATATTTTAATGGAAGCTATGAACTGTTATTTTCCTGTAGATGCACATCTGTATGTGTGTGGGGTGGGGGGATTGACAGGCTTTTCTTCTGGAAGTTGCCATTCTCCTTGTTGATGTGAATTATGTTTACCGTGTAATAAATTTCTTTTTTTTTATGGTATGAAACCTTCCTTCAGTGTGTTTATACTGTCTTGCAGCAACCTGAGTGTTTTAAATGTCACAGTAAGCAGTTTAGTTCAAGGTATCTATGCGATTTGATCACAGAGTAGTTTTCAGCTCTTTCTTTTGGGCATGACTGCAACCCAATCTCTGATAGGACTAAAGGCATGCTGACAAACAAGATGGTTTTTGCCATTTGAAATTTGAATTTTAGAGACTTTTGTGTGTTGAAGTAATATGGCATTTATGATCTTAGAAATGTGAATAATGTCACTTTTACATACTTTAGCTGAAATAGTAGCATTCTTTCAAACTACCTGTTTATGAAACCCATTCTAGAGGGTTAGTCTAGTCTACCTAGTCTTGTCTCAAGAGCGGAGATCAAATTAGGATATCTCAGAAAGCTACCTGTTCCAATCAAGTCTATTTAAATGCTATTAAACTGAACAACCAGAAACAATTCACTGTTGAGAGTCTTTGGCATGTATATCCAACATTCAATACACACGTACACTGTGTTTTGCTCTTTGTCCTTGCATATAAAGGTACATCATTTAACAGAGATACACAGCATATACACAGCATATACATAGCATGTATACACAGCAGTGGTAGAAACAAGAGATATGTCTATTCGGGTATGCCGCTGAAAAACAACAGCTTGCTGGTGCCGGCCATCTTCCATAGCTGCAATATCGTCACTAAAGTATCCTTAGCTTGTTTAATGGTCTCAGGGGATGCCCCTCCAGGGTCCCTCTCTGTGCAAGCGGTTGTCAGCAGGAGTGAGCGTCCCCTCCTGTTCCCTACCTCTGCCTCATTCTGGTGCTGCACATTGAGAGGATGAGGCTGGAAACTAAGGAGCAGAGACAGGCACCAAAGAGGTTGTTTGTCTGGATCCAAGTAGGGTGTCATCTGCTTTCAAAGCTACAGGAAAAAACCTCTCCAAAATGCAGAAACTTTCTGGTTCAATTTCAAACACACTGTTGAAGAGAGACTGAGTATTTGACTGAGTATTTGACTGAGTGGACTGATCAAGAGTAGGTTAATTTATTTACCTGGGTGCATGCATCTATATATATATACAATAAGAACAATAGAAATGACGAAGAGTAATGATGTCTCCTCTCATGTTAAAACAATACCATGTCCTAAATCTCTCAAGGCAGCACCACTGCCTGGTCATTCTGATGGCAACAAGTTTAGAAGAAATATCCTTTATGGAGGGAAAAAAGGACAAACTTTTAGATCCACAGGTTCTTTTCTGGTTCTGAAACAGAATCAGGAAAGGGTCTCTTTTACACCTGTTGTTGTTATTGTTAAGCTGTTTGGGCTGGATTTTTTTTTTATGTATTTCCTCCAGAAACTATTACTAAACAACATTCAAAGGTGGAAGAGGTAGTCCTGGCTATACAACAGATGGAAAAAAAAAATCAGATCAAAAGCAAATATGTAGAGAAGAATGGAAAATATCTTTTTTCCTATGGCAGTGCAACTCTGGAGCTGGTCCATGGTGCCTTCAGCACACTAGTGTCCTTTCACTAGCCTCTGGCTTTGGTCAGAAGGGTGACCCCATTTTGTAGCCCTTTTGACTCTTCCCTGCTCTGTTTGCCTTCAGTATTACAGTCTCTCAGGCAGGCTAGTGAGCAGAGGGGGCTTTGTGCCCCCCAAGGGTGGCAGTGCCTACATGTCCCCTACTCACCCCACTGGCACCTTTCCATCCCCGGGCAGAGCAGCACGAGCTCCTTGGCCAGAGGTCTTCAGTAGCCAGAGATATCCAAGCAGGGCTTGTCCCACAGTGCATCGCCTCACGTGGAAGCCAGGCTGGAAGAAAAACAGAGGATGCAATGTTTTTCTGCTGGGACTGGCTGCATTCCCTCAGCTCCCAGTGCGCAGGCTGAGACCAGCATGGGTCTGTGTTACTCTAATAAAGGGAAGGCCCACAGGCTCTCACCTTCCTTAGGTACTGCATCAGGCTTGTCTCTGTATATTAAACAGGACTTTGTTTAGCAATCCAAGGCTATGAAAATAGCCTTTTTGTGTGAGTTGCATGTGCAAATATCTCATCTGGGTCTAAAAGAACACAAAATACGTGTATGCACAGTTCCTTTTTTACATTGTTGTTATTGTCATTTCTGTTATGAGAGTCCATGTTTAACATTAATTTGGGGTTATTTCCCTGTACATATTGCTTCCACCCTTCCATGTACCCAGTCTGTCTGACACTATTAGGTATGAGAAAGATAATTTTTGCACCTTTAATGGGTTACCTTTTATTTTAAATGAAAAATTATTTTCCAAAATAGATGGAACGCTTACTCTCTTTGATGTAGCTCAGTATACCACTGAGTATCATCTTGGCTTATATCTTCACTACTCTGTGGTGGGATTTCGACAATAAACTGTTAATTTTTGGCTGTTTTTTAACTTGTCACCCTCAGAGATGTTTGAAAGATACTTTTGATTCACAAAGTTTTATATATATTTTAGATGATGAAAGGCCAGAATTTTACTTTTATGTTTCAGCAATAAATGTGGAACCCTCTGAACTTCTTTTAAATAGCAAATCTTATTAATTGTAGATGAAGGATTAAAGGAGAATTAAATAAGAGAAGCTAAAATGACTTGTTAGTGGTGGCCCTGGCCGCACATTCCTTATCTGTTTTTGTTTTTTTTTTTTAATTTTCTGTGCCTGTCCCACAGCATTCTGTTCTCTGATAGCATCATTTCTGACCTCTTCCCAGGGGTTGTTTTACCAGCTCCTGACCATGGCATCCTGAAGGTATCCATCAGGGAAATCATACAGAAAATGAATCTGCAGTTGGTTCCCTGGTTCATTGGTTAGATAATACAAACCAGGACATCTTTCTATTTAATACTTTAAAATGTGAATGCAGAATTCTTTGGTTCCAGAAAATAATGTGTAAGCATTTCAGTGGAATCATACATAGCCTTTCATATCTTTGAACAGTTATTGTTTTGAACTATGTATATGCACTGTTTAAGCAAGATGATAAATGGACCTCTAGGGCAAAAGCTTTAGAAATGAAAAGGGTATCCCTGGAGAAAACCAACCTTTCCTTTAAATCCAGCCTTTTCTCCTTCCCTCCCCAGTATCCCACTCTTTATTTAGGAAAGTTGCAATATATTCCTTAGTGGATCTGCTACCTTTGTATATTTTTTGATATATTGAATCAATTTTATGTATTGCATGTTATAACTTTAGGGGTGTACTACCAGTCCTTCTGCCATCCTCCATTAGAGAACAAACAAACAAACAGATTTTTTTTAGGGCATAATATAAATCTTGTCTTTTTAGGGGGGAATTTAGACTATGCATAGGAACTGCTGTCATGGAAAACTGAATGATCTCTTGGTTAAACATTTTTCTCCATAAATAAATGTGATTTTTTTTGTCTTTGAAAGGTCTATGAACGAGTGCTAGTTTGGTATGGTTTTATGTTGGTGGGAAGCCCTTTAGGGTGCAAAAACCTCTGCTTTGAAAGTACTTGCTAGATTCTTGAACAGCAGGAATGAAAAGGTCTAATGGATGAACATAGAGTAGAGCATGTTTTCATGTGCCCAAGAACTATCACTATGGAGCAGTTGTATAGCAGATTTGATCCAATTTCACATGAATGGAGCAATGGCTGGTGTTTCAGAGAGCAGAACAGGGCTCCTGTAGTGAAAACTACTAACCACTTTAATTATATTTTCATGCGTGGCCTATTTTACAGCGCAATTTTCCTGAAAGGCTTACAATTTGATTTTTCAGACTCAGGAGATTAGTTTGGTTAGGGTTTTCTTTGAAAACTAATGGACACCTGGCAAGATTTTTTTCTTTTGCTTCATGTGTGAACATATGTTACAAATAAACCTTACAAATAAACCCTTAAAACTGTTTTTAAATGTGATAATGAGTAAAAGGGCAGTCTTAACCATCAGTGTTCAATGTGTGTAAGTGAACTATGAAAGACTGAGGCACTGGTTGTGATGAAGTGCTTGGCTACTGTTCACCTTGGTTCAGAAATTGTCTTTGTGGTGCAGGACTGAAGCAGGCAGGATGACTGTAAGCATACATGTGCATATCTATCTGTCTGTAAAGCAATGGCCTGGCCTTTCTGGATGGTTCCTGCTCCGACTTACAGGCTGCTGTGTCCCTGAGTAATAGCACAGTTAAGCGAGTTGAAGATCTGAACAGGATTTGGCTATGGGGAGGAGAATAAATTCTAAGCCCATGTTTCTAGCTGTATAAATACTGGAGAAAAAACTGTTATGGACCTACTCTATTTACAGAATGCATCTTCCTTTCAGTACAGTCCCTGTTAGTATTTACTGTGAATTGGATAGTATAAAGAGATTATTTTGCAGTAAAGTTTAATCTGTTTCTGAAACAAACTGTCATAAGGGAGCACAATGCAGAAGTTGTCCAGAGATATCAAAAAGAAAGACATTTAGCCAACATGATTTTCCAAAAGGAAAACAAAATTGTGTCTTGAATCAGTAGTATATAATCATGAACAGACTCGTTTTCATAATGTCCTTGAAACAAATCTGCCATATGAGATAAAAACATAATGTATAAAGATACTGTGGCAAATGCAATACAACAAGCTACTTCAGTATAACCTGGGTCCAGGAACCTGAAACTACACTAAATAACACTATTAACATATAAAATGATATTGCTCAGAGAAAGGAAAAGGAATTAAGGAGGGCAAGGGAGAGAACATGTTGCCAGCAGTGAATTGAAGTGAGATAGAAAATGGGTGAGACAGATGATATAGGAAGAAGTTTCTCGCAGATGGTGGGAGAGTGGTGGGGAGGGGGGGGTGAATGCTCCTGAGAGTAGCAGGCATTTCAGCAAAGGGGGGATGGCAGTGCCAGCTTAGCGGAGGGAAGGAAAGCACAACAGCAGAAAATAATTCCACATTCTATTATATGCACATTAAAAAACTGGCTCTGGTGTAATTTTGTGGCATGTCTGTGCATTCATCAATGAAGACCCTGGTTTTAGTTTTGTAGGGGCAGCTGCTCAGGCTCTCAATAGTTCTCCCGCATGAGGATTGCCTGCTCACAAAGAACTGCAAATAATAATAGAAATTTTTTTCTCACTTTTTCAGGAAGATAAAAATCCATGGAGAACATGTTCATTATAATGAGGTCACAGGTTTGCCAATAGGACTGCTCTGAGACTTATTTGGCAAGAAATGGTTTGTTTGATGCAAGTCTTTTTTTCTGCCCCAGACTGCTCACCTGCTATCAGTTCTTCAGCCAGCTAGGACTTCATTACCCACTTCCATACTGCTGGGCAAAGTGGCTTACCTTTTCTCATGTTGCAGTTCAGGGCACCCAACATGTTTCTTCAGCTCCAGTTTAGCGGGGCAGACCATGTGTTTCATACTGCCAGACTACATAGAGTAGGGCAAAAGGACCTGACACAGTAACTTATGTGCAGGAGCCGTCTGCCCACTGCCTGCTGCAGTTTCCTCTGGGTCAACTTATCCTGCCAGCATGGGAGCTTCTCCCTCCTAACCAAATGGACATTTTCTAGACCTCTAGTCTTTAAGTGACTTGATTAAATTTTTCTCAGGAGTCTGTACTGATCCTGCCTTCAAGACCAAAAAAAACTTCATTTGTTCTTACTTTGAGGAATCTGTTCCATTCTTCTCCGCTTCTCTCTTCTCAAGGATCATTGAGATGTATGATCTCAATGATCATACAACACAGATGCAGTAAGAGTAGCTATCAGCAGAGATGTCTGTCCTCAAGAAGGTTTCCAGAAATTCTAGAGCAGATGATACAGTAAAGTAGACCGGTACAATGCAAGGAGACATGACACAACGAGACAAAGAAAAGACAATTCAGAGACAGCAAGACAAGGAAAAAACAATTCAGAGGAAGAGATGACCCCAAAGATGAAGAGGAGGCCACAAAACCAGTTTTCTTCATGTGAGAAAAATCTCACTAAAGAGAATTAAAATCTGTAAATACTTCTATAATATGTCTATTCTGCACACACAGCTACTGCAAGTGCTCCAGGGATGTTGTGTAATCATGACTGGGAGGCTGGGAAGGAGGGTGATCGCTCTATTAGAATGTGGCCCACACTGTGAGAAAATAATAATAAATGGATTGCTGCATCTTCAACTCTTAATTTAATTTAATTTAATTGCATTTAATTAATATGATTTTTTAATCAAGAAGCAAAATCTAATGTATGATAATAACTCTGCTCTTCAGGAGAGCCTGTGAAAATCATGCATCTTGTTTGTAGATGGTACCAAAAGCTGTTTAGCCTGGGGGATAGATGCCTTATATTTCAAGGATATTGAGTTCAAACCCTATGTAGTTTGTACTTTCATTAAAATTTCTATTAACTTTTTCCATTGGTATAGGACTTATGATTTAATTCTTTCTATTTTTTCCAAAACAGAAATTGATTTATAAGCTAGCTTATTTCTCATGTAAGAGAGATAAATTAACCGAGAGGCAAAGTAGCTGTTCATCAGCTAGTGACTATCTTTATGCCATTTTGGTAATTTATTTGTTTATTTCCAATATTCAGGTTTCTTTTAATACATTAACCATTCTTTAAAATACTCAGAAAAGCTAAGATCTGATTCAGATGTTGTTCTGCTTTTTATCTTCTCATGCTATAAAGTCCACAGCTCCACATTTGTATAAATAAATATGTATCATGGGAGTGAGGTGTCCAATACCTAAACTAAAATGCTGTAATGCTGAAATGCTGAACAAATAGCTTCACTTCATACCCTGGAACAGGATGGACTGTCACTGAAAATCATCTGTGATACTTCTTCTGTCTTTTTTCCTTGAACACAGTGAAATGATAAACCTTCAGAATGCTAATAAAGTCTGTAGGATGTGTTCTGCACTTGCTGCATTTGCTAACACCAAACTGTGAATTTTCATTACCATGGGGCAAATGCCAAGTCCACATTTGTGAAGCTCTTTTCTGGCTATGTTGATGAACATCCTGGTGGGGACAATTTGGCCTACAGCACCCACAACACGCTTTAGAATTCTGTTCCATATGGCCCAGTTGCCTGGAGCTAAAATATCAATATAGAGCTGTAGGATGTCTTGTCCAGATGACAAGGGTGTTATTAACATGTTAGAAGAATAATAATAACTAAGTATTCAGTGCTGAGACAGTTCTTCTCATATACTATGCATAACTTTTTATTATTGTTGATATTTAAAAATGTACCTTTCAGGCTTGGTCCGGATTCTATTTGTCACATTGCTGGTTTTCAAGGTCTCTTTTTCCTACACTGATGTATTACTCTCCAGTGTCATGGTTTAACCCCAGCCAGCAACTAAGCACCACACAACCAGTCGTTCACTCCCCCGCAGTGGGATGGGGGACAGAATCGGAATGGTAAAAGTGAGAAAACTCGTGGGTTGAGATAAAGACAGTTTAACAGGTAAAGCAAAAGCCGCACACCCAAGCAAAGCAAACCAAGGAATTCATTCACTACTTCCCACTGGCAGGCAGGTGTTCAGCCATCTCCAGGAAAGCAGGGCTCCATCATGCGTAATGGTTACTTGGGAAGACAAACGCCATCACTTCGAATGTCCCCCCCTTCCTTCTTCTTCCTCTAGCTTTATGTGCTGAGCATGATGTCATATGGCATGGAATAGCACTTTGGTCAGTTGGGGTCAGCTGTCCCAGCTGTGTCCCCTCCCAACTTCTTGTGCATCCCCAGCCTCCTCGCTGGTGGGGTGGGGTGAGAAGCAGAAAAGGCCTTGACTCTGTGTAAGCACTGCTCAGCAGTAACTAAAACATCCCTGCGTTATCACCCCTGTTTTCAGTACAAATCCTAAACATAATCCCATACAAGTTACTATGGAAAAAATGAACTCTATCCCAGTCAAAACCAGCACATCCAGTCTGAAAAGTAATTGCAAGTCCTTGAGGCTCATAAGGGATTTGAATCCTTTGCTGACTAAGGATGCGATTTAAATAACTGCTCATCATTAAGCAAGTATGTAGAAGCTGTGTTACACTGGAACCTCAATGTGCTCTAAGTGAAATTTGGTACTATAAAGCACAAAGATATTTTTCACAAAAGGACTCTTCTTGGAAAGGTCTCACATGAAGAAGAAGAAATGAGTAAGAACTGAACTTTCTGAACTGCTCTTTCATAATCCTCCCTCTGTCCTTTCACTCCTCTCATCTTGAAAAGAAGTGACACAATTACCATTTTATTGCACTGTGAACAAAAAATGGCTAAATTCATCTTGTTTTCTCTGGATGTGGCAGACCAGCAATCTATGTACCTTCAGAACACAGGACCTGCACAGCCAGGGTGACCTTTGGCCACCCGTTAGCCCTTCAGGTTAGAGTTCCCTTCTCCAGGTAAATGCAGCAATGTTTTGTGGTTTGTGCTGCCCGTTCATATTAAACAAATACAAGGGTGCTGGGTATTAATATTATTATTATTCAGCTTTCCACCCACCCACGCCCCTGCTGGTTTTCTTTGTTGTCTCTGTGGCTTTTCAGAACTGTCAGCAGCAATTTTGGCTAGTCTGTGAGGAGAGCACCACTCTACGCCTGGCATCAGGTGAAGCAACCTGCAAGAAAACGTTCTTCTCAACAACTTTGCTGAAAAATGTCCCTTATTGTTCTAAACACAGGAAAGGGTGGTTAGGATGCAAAACAGATGAGCCAGCCACGTACACGTGCACTGGTTCTCTCCCTGACATTTGATCACTGGCATTGCTCCTTTCTCTTCTGCCTGCAGGCTTTATAAAGCCAGAGAAGAGACAAGGAAGTCCCTCAGCTGCAGACTCTCTGGTTCTTTCCCTCTTTGGCGCTGCAGTACTGGCTGCTCAAAGAACTGGGTCCTCAGTGACCACAGTGAAGCATGTGTGTATCCCTCCACAGCATAGCGGCATAGGGTGAAGCTCAGCTGCTCCTTCCTCTCTACCTCTGCTGTGTTGCATTTGCTCTGCTCAAGCTGTCCTCATGTTCTCCTCCTTCCCCTGCTAAATCTATGGTTCTCCCTACAGTGCTCAAATCCTGACTTTGGTTTTGCTTGGAAAAACATTAACGTGCCTCTGAGTACACACCTGATCAAGCAGCTGTCAAAAGCAACAAGTTTTGCTGAACCTCTATGGTAGTCATTGCTATTTGCAGTGAGTTCAGCAGAGTCAGGGGAAAGACCCCAGTCGGCAAATGCTCCTTGGTGTCAGGTTATGGGAAGTCCAGAGGTCTGGGACCATAATTTCCCATGTCAAACAGATCTGACCAAAGAGCAATGTCCCTTAGTAACTTACAGCCTCTCTCTATCATCTCACTGCACCTTTTCTTTTTCTTTCAGATGCCTGGCTCTAAGATAGTTAAATCACCTAAATGTCTTGGCATACTCCACTGCTACAACACCAGCTACCGTAGCCATCGGGCCCTGAGACGTCAGGTAGAGGCATGGGGCTGTCAGCTGCAAGGGAGTATGGATATCAGGTGAGGTTTCTGCATTTGGACACTAAACTGGTGGTGGTGCTTTCAGGGGTAACTACTGGGCATGCTTAATTTTTACATTTCTTTTCATTTCAAGCTGCCTGAGCTAACCTGAAGATCCACAACTAGGGTAATTTCTGTCTGTGCTTGGACCTCAGGGAAGGTAGTGCTGCAATTTCATAGTGGTTTCTTTCAGCTTTTCTTGCACTCAGTCTTAAAAGCTCTTGCTGATGCTGCTGTGACCAATAGCTGAAGGAGATTGTGGGACAGGCATTGACTATGTGATTTGTATCTAGATCATTAAACTGTCTCTTTCCCATACTTTAAATGCATCCCAAAGATTCTATAGGCTAATGGTATCTTGACCCTGGTATCCTCCAGAAACAAGGTTTCTGTGATGCTGTCTGCATGTTTCTGTGTCTAATGACTAGTGAACTAGTCGGTCAATGTCAATCAGATCTGCCATAGAGGCACAGGGATCAGAGAACACATTCACAGATTCACGCTTTCCTGCCCATGCATGATACAGCCTGACCTGTGATCTTCGTACAAGAAGAGGAATTCACCTTTTCTCCCTCCATACATATTTCATTTCTGAGCCCAGGTGTTGCCCTGATGCATGATACACTTGCACCAGAGACCACAAAGGGCTTCTGTGTTTCATGCTCCAGACAGGAAAAAAAAAATCATAAAATCCTTCAAGTTTTCTGCAAATAGAAGGAGCAGGATAGGACCAAGACTTCTGGAGTGGCTCACAAGGAGGGAAGGCTGTGGCATGATCCCATCCTGTGCTAGACTTCAGCAAATCTGTGCAAGTGAGACGTCCTCGCAGCATGCCATGCACGCATTACCCTCCCAGCTGCAGGGAAAGCTTTTCTTGCAGCTTGTGCTTTGTTAGCCACTGAGCAGACCAAGCAGAAGACACAAATATGTTGGAAACTCGTCTTCATTAGTTCTGCTGTTCACAAATACTTGTCTGAAGGAAAAAAAGCACAACACTGTTTCCTTCCCTCTTTCTTCCAACTCATATGGCTTTACGTTCTCACTGTGCTAGCCCTAAGCCTCAGCATGTGCAATATTTTGTTAGAGACTATAACTGTTTTAGAGGCTGAAAGTCAAAAGCTTTTGAGATTTAACCTCAAGCAATGTTTTCTTACAAAAGGGGAAACTTTCAAGGGGGCTGAATGAACAGCAGAATTAGGTATTAGAAGTTACATTTATTGAATTATTATATACAAAAAATTGTTCTGGTAACTTCTATAAGTTTTCTTTTCCCTCAAGGCCTATAAAATAGCATTTGGAGCATTAAAACATCTCTTGCTTTATAAATAAGTAGGTGGGAAAACAGTGTATTTAAAAAGCAATGATTCAAAACATTTCTGAAACAGGTAATCTCTAAACTATGTGGTTTATATAAAAAATGTATTAGTAAAGAATGATGTGTCAGTCTAGAAACTGGGACTGGAAACCAGGGGTTCCTTATCTGGGGCTAGAGCTGAGAAAAGTAGGGTCAGAAAAAAGCCCAAGGCAGACTGGGGACATTTCAGGATAAATTAGACTTTGTGCCCTGCCAGAAAGTTGCTAGGCAGCCATTTTCTCTGAGTGAGTTACAAACAACAGATTCCTCCTCTTGAAATACAGAAAGTTCCCAGTTTGATACTGCTAACAAAAAAACCCCAAACAGGTATTTGCATTTGCAGAAGCTCATGAGAAAGTAAATAGTTTTCTCTGCAAAGATTGACGTGCAGAAAACAGAGCATGGGCCCACAGGGTGAAGGCTGAGGATGCTGAATTTGGTCTTTGGTTAAAACCAGATTTCCTCGATCCTCATACGTGCAGGGTGGTTGCCTAAGGGTCATGTCCCTGGTAGGAGCAGGTCACGTGGCTGGGTCACCTCCATTCCAGCATGGCCAGGGAACAGTCCTGGATGGGGTTTTCAGCCCCAGCTGTGCATTGGGACAGAGGTACTGGGACATCCTTTGCTCAGCCAGAATGTATGGAGGTCAACAAAGGAATAAACTTTCATTTCATTAAAAGCAAAAGTAGTTCCACTGAAAGCGAAATACACAGAAAGAGGAAGAATTTTTGTGGTTCAAGTTCAAACAACTTTATGGAGTCGTTTACTTTACTGCTATGACCTTGTCTCTGTGACATTAACATTCTTTTAATATCCAGTTTATGTACATTACAGTCATTTTCAATCATTTTCATACTGCTAGATATGCATAGGTATAGAGAGACTATCAATAAATCAAGGAGAAATAGTGCTGATAGCAAGCAAGATCACCCCAGGGTAGAAGATGAGAAAAGGTGCTTCAATAGCTTAGACAGAGAATAAACATGGAAAATTATTTAAAATTTCTTTGAGATTAAAGGAAAGAAAGAACAAGATAGATAGAAAAAATAGTGTGGAATGAGTAGGATGTGGTCAAAGAATATAGAGTTTATTCAATAGAAGATTTGCTAACTAAAGTTTGTAATGAAATATAACCAGACTGCCAGTGAGACAAGAGAAGGTATGTACCAAGATCTAACCCTGACGTGCATCAGTGCCTATTATGTACGGGTCACAGGCTGATGATCCTTGGCCCTCAGACTTTCTTTACCTTGCTTACAGATTTTCAGTCCTACCCCTCTCCTCCTTTCAGCACTGCTCTGGGCTCTTCAGACACATGCAGTGTCTTTAATTTCGGTCCATTGGCTTGAAAGTCATTCTTATTCTTGTTTGGAAGTGTGGCCAGAAGGACTATATTCTGCTATCTCCTATCATATGTCTCCACCTCTTGAAATACAGAAAACAGAAGGAAAAAAAAAAAGGCAAAAGGAACATAAAAGTTGCGAAGTCCAGCATTAAAAAGTTAGGCAATGTCAGACTGAATTTCTCAAGGCATCCTTAATTTTGCCTCCTGGTGAATATGCATTATGATACAGTTTTAATTACAAGGTTGCATACTATTACTTTTCCCCAGGACACCTGCTTCAGCGGGGCACAGGATGGATGGTGCTCACTTAATGAGCAGCTATTCAATATGTTCTTTTATCCTCATTGCTTGGTGTTTGGCCCCAGGCCTTATTTACTGCACACTGCTCAGGCATGGCTCTAAAGACAGAATTATTTATTTCCTACTCGACTGTTCTGCAGTTCTTCTCACTCTATCTGAACATGTTACAAACTTTAATGAATCTTTACAATGCCCTAGGAAGAGCAGGGTCAGCTGATCCCCTTTTATAGGTAGTGACCTGCAACATGTCCACTTAACCTTGGTTTTAACATTCATTTGAATTGCTTTCTCCTCCCTCCTTTCAAGAGAATTTTTTTTTTTTTCAAGATGGGCAAAAGAGTCTTCTCCTCACATCTTATTTGCTGAATGTCATGACTGAAAATTTCAAAAAACAGTGCCATTTGAGGTAGCAATCCTACACAGAGCAACAAGCTCTGTGAAAACACAGCATTGTCTCTGCAAGACACAAGAGTGACAGGAGTCACTCTCAGTTGCTGTGACTAGCCTTTCCTGTAGTATTTATATAGGTGAGAATTTATGTACATGTGCATGAGATGTGACATGCAGAGATCCATGTACAGGGGTACATATAGAAAGTCCTATGTACAGAGAAACAAAGAGAGTATATACAGAAACAAGGCTGAACTCTTCCCCAAGCAGCCCTTCCCTAGGCTTCAGCGCAGCTTTGCCAAGTCCCTCCAGCTGAGGAGCTGGTCAGCGACTTCACAGCTGCTTCCTTAATGATATAATGGACAGATTTGCTTACAAAATCTAAACCTCATGAATTATATTTATTTTAAACCCTGGACTCTTTGCCTGCATATTACACTCTAAAGCCTTCTATAGCATGCCTGTTTCTAGTAACGTGTAGTTTTAAACCACCTTTGTCTAAAAAGAAAAGGAAACTGGGCACAAAAATTGGATCTTCCCTTTCCTTGCTTAACCTCTTCTGTTTACCACATAAAAGCAGTGAGTTAAAATAAAGACCGGGTGATATTCTACCCTGGGCCAGTGAAATTCAATATCCAATATCCTTTGGTGGATTTTTTGGCTTAAGAAGGTGGCAGTTTGCAGGTGCTTCAGAGAGATTAGTCTTGTTTAGGAATCACTGAGAGGAAATGGTAGAAATGATAGCAGAAAGAATCTCTTTGGTGTGCCGCTGGAAGAAGATTAAAACATTGACAAATTACTTAAGCACTGATGTATTTTTTTATTTTCTTTTATAGAAATTAGTACAGGCCAGTTGGGTAAGTTGTACAATTTTTTAGCTGAATATGTTTGCTGAAGCTCAGCAGAGAACTCAGCTAAATTGAGATTAGCTGAAGAATCACTGGCATGCAAGATGAGAAACCCTGAACCTCTAGAACCAGGTGATCAGCTTTTTTAATAAGCAGGTAGACAGGCATAAGGTTCAAAGCCAACGGCTTTTTGCCATTTTTCCTCTTTTATTTTTTTTCCTTTTGGCTGGTCAGAGCCTTCAAGCACTTTGAATGCATCTTCTCTGCATTCATCATGCCAGTCTGTGAACCTATGCTTTTAAATAGACCATTCTCATTGATGGTTTTCTGAACTTTGTTCTCTGTATAAGAATATATTCTTTTTCTAGACTATATGAATCTACCTAGTAGGAGAGGAGGATCCACTAGGTTATGGAATACTGTCTGTAGATAAACTTTTTGACTGTTCATGAATGCCCATATCTGATACTGCAGTTTTGAGTATCTCAGAGTTCAGATGTGAATTCAGATATTCCCAGGTTCTGGTTAGTGCATACAAGTTTTGGAAATCAATATTTGTTTGAAAATCATAAAAGCATTCCTGGAGAGAGGACCCCAAAACAGCCCTATCCTCCATGGCCTTTGTGCAAGGATTTTGTAGTCACTTCGGTTTTCCAGTGGAGGACCTCTCCCCTTCTCTTTTGGCACTGAGGATATGATGACATTTTTTTAGCTTTGGCAACTAATGAACACTGTCTTCTGAAATGCTATGAGATCAAGGAGAGAACGTTGGGTGAACCAGATTAGTCAGGACTGTGTTGTTTTTCTCTTTTCCAGTTCGTGGCATATTCTCATTTAGTTCACAGTTTACAGTGCAAGATGAATGGGCAAAATACAATTACAGGACACTGAATTTTCTTTCTTCTCTTGCCTGATATTTGTTGTGTGTACATTCTCTTTCTATCTTTCCTGCTCTTAGGCTTAAAGAGAAACTGAATCTTTCCTGAGGAACTGATGAGAGAAGGAAAGTGTGTTCTCCTTAACAAAAATGTATATTCAAAGACTTTACTAAAAATTTCTTAGACTGTAATTACAATTAAAAATAAACTGTACAATATGTGTAATTTGATTTTCAGATAGTTTGGACTTCCAGTTGGAACAAGAATAACAGATGTGCTCCATCTTCTTCTGTTGTGTCCCATTCCATACAAATCTTTCTTTGATCATCTGCTGAACTACTTTTCAGAATGGCAGCCCAGATATTTTTGGCTTTTATTTTTCCTTTTTTTCCCCTTGGAATCTTAACAGCCTGTTTTTTAAATTATAGGGTATGTAACCTGGTTAGACAATAACCTCAGTTTGGATAGTAATATAATTTGCACTGATACTGCACCATTAAATATAATATAGAGTATCACTGTAGTAGAGAAAAGGACTTTTGCTCCATAAGACTTCCTGGCATTTCTTTGTCCTTCACCATCAAAGATGTTCACACCCAGTTTGTTCAAATACCAAGGAAATGGCAAAATAGAGGAATAGTGATTGACAGGAACCTGGAAATTAAAAGGCAGCTTCATTGGACAGGTACTTCACTGCTCTGCTCTTCCTGTGATAAGCCTTAGCATGTAAGTGCCTCCAACAGCAATAGGTTATTCTTAACATTGATCACCTCCCTCTGCTTCTATAACTGTTTAAATCTTCAATATGTTTATCCCAAACTTTGCCATAAGAGTTTCAGCAGACTCCATTTGCAAGGAACTCAATCTGTTTTCTGTAATTAATACAATTCTGATACCAGGTATGGCTGTTTTTTATTTGAAAGAGGAATACATTAATCTGTCATAATACTTCTTTTTCACCTAAACAATGAGAGAAAAACAGATGCTGAGAAGGAAGGGGAAAAGTTCCTGTCCTTGTACCTCCCTTCTGGGGATGCTCCAAGCAACAAGATTCAAAAGATACTCTGAAAAATCCAGCAAGTTCAACATCAATTATCTTCCTGTGGCGTTTTCCCCATCCTGGTGGCTGGTGGCACACAATATGGTGCCAGAAAGTCATCAGTCTGGCAGCTGGGGTGTTTTTGTTTTGCTTTGCTTTGCTTTGTTTTGCTTTGCTTTGCTTTTCTAACACTGATCCAGTAAATATTTGCTGGGCCATTTGCACCATCTGCCATGCAAATGTTAGTCCAAGGAAGAATGGCAGACATAGGGGAATATCTATGTTAAAGCACCATTTAAAGTGGAAATACTGGTGCCAGTGGCAGGAAACTATGAGAACAAAGAAGCTGAGCAAGAAATACAGAAGAGAAAAGCACACAGACTCTGCAGCTTTTTAGAGAATCATCTGCTTCCCAGCACCTCTGACCAAAAGTACAGACCAAGCATTTAACATGGTCCTGTTTCCACAAGATATTATGGACATGGAAAACCAAGAATCTGCATGTGAGTGGCTTGGCAGTAGGAGATGACAAACTGGTTTGGCTCAATTAAAAAACAAACTGAGCCTTTGTCCAATATCTGCAACTAAAAATACAAATTTATGTGGCTCAAAACCATTTTGGTTTCTCTCTGTTGCTATTGTGTGCTCAGGGGTTGCTGTCTGAGTCAGAAGCTGGAGGAGGCGTGATTTACAGCCAAGTAGGGATCATCTTGATCTTATGGCAGTGTTGTTATAAACAAAACACCATGAGATGCATTGATGTAATGAAATGCCCGTGTTGCCTCAGGCCAAAGAGGAGAACTTGTGATATTCTTATGATAAGTACCTGGGTTTTGGTCCCCTCCTCAATTGTGTGAGTCAGCTCCGCATTTAATAGATGAAAAACTCATGTTTCTGAATACTTTTCCTCTTAATGGAACCAGCTTCCTTTTGAGTTTCTTTGATACCCACCTGCTGTATAAAGAAAGGGGAAGAGACCATGATATTGATTTTCAGATGGCGCATACCTCACCACAGGTCAAGTCAGTTTACAGTAAAAGACAAGGATCTGTGTAACACAAAAGGAAACAATAAGAGGTGATTTCCTGGGCATCAGCCACTCACTGTTATTGTTGCTGCAGCCATACAAAACCCTGTGTACTCCTGATGCTTGACCTTCAATCACTGTAACGATGACGTGTGGTTATGAAAGTGCCAAATTTCACTTTCTTCCAGTGTAGCATTCTCCAGTGGCATTTGTGACAGGCATGATTGCTGTCAGAGAAAATGAGGTGTCAAGATGCTTGGACAAAGCCTCACAGACATCCATAGTGTTAGGAAATCACATAAACAAACCAACGATGTCATGACCAGTGTACATTAATGGAAGAATGATTGTTTCAACAAACATAAAAACAACCCTCAAAACAGAAAACATCTTTCTTCTTTGGCAAAGTCATGAAGTAATTACCAGTGGTGTTGTTCTTATTAGTGACTCCTGCTTATATATTTTGAGATAATCTTTGATGCATTTTTGCAGCCTGGTTGTATTTCTGATCATTTTTCTTCACTGTGGTGAAATCAAAAGGGTACCTCCGTGCAACAAAACGCAAAGTACCAACCTTCTAGCTCAGCTCAGGTCATGGTGAGAGTTCACAAACAAAGGGACACCGATCAGCTGCATCTTTTGATGTTTCAATGGAAAGTAAAACCAAAATCAAGTAATCCTCCCCATTGGAAGAAAGTATAATAAATCAGAGTCTGGAAAGCCAGGGTTAAATGAACTTATTTACTTTTATTGCATAAACAATAAAATTGTTTTCCATGTGCTTGATTGGATTGGGTTGATATTTCTCATTTGTATGCATGTGACAGTGAGAGAGAGTTTTAATTTTTTCTTTCCCATCCATTTTCTCAGTGAATTCACTGACTCTTTCAAATCTGAAAAATACAAATTATACTGTCAGAAGGGAAATCAGGTGGCATGTCTTGCTTCCAGACTTTCTTTGCTGCCATGTATGTTATGCTTGCCTGTGTTGGAATGGGGAGCATTATATGCTGTATCAGTGATGGAGTTGCTGTTGTAGATTTGCAAAAAGACAGTGATGTGAGTGAATCTGAAACTGTCATCTTTTTATTGTTTGGTGAGACAAAAGGTAATTTTTAACTCAGTCCCATGTGTCATTCACATGTGTTCAGCATTCTCTGCAGCACCATCCATCTGCCACCTTCACCCAACCTGAGGACTGGGAAGCCCACTTCTAGCAAATGGAAAGCATACATTAAAAATAATGAGCACTGTTTTTGCAGCATTCCAGAGCAATTTCTTCACTGATGTCTATGTGCAGGCTTATTTATTTCAATTGAATTTTGTTTCTATTGTTTGATTTTCATAATAGATATACCAGCTATCGACTGTTAATTGATTCGTCATAGATGCATCGATTAACCACAGATGTTGAAGAAGGTCAGTGACCAGCCTTTTCCACTTTTAATTCCAAATGATGATTTTTACCGTCTTGATTTAGTGGGCTCCCACTATATCCAGTTCTTTGTGTCTTGCTATGAGAGGGACGCATCTTCCTTTCCTTTCAAGCTGATTGACAGCCACTTCCAGGCAGGAGAGAGCAGCTGCAGCAAACTCACATTCTTGTCTTTCTTGTTTGCCCCAAGTGAGATGAAACTATAAAAGGGAGTTTATTCTCTGAGATCACTGACACTGAGACTTGGGGCACTGTTCTCCCATGTGCCACAGGACTGCCACAGATAAGCCCTATAGTTTTCAGAGACAAAATTTCACATGCTTTTCTGAAACAGATTTAAAGTTTTGGAAAGATGAAACATTTCTGCAGGTAGCTGTGTAATGACCAGATCTAGGAAGATGACTTTCATAAAGGGCATATTGTTACGTTACATTTCGCGGTGTCATTGCTACTGGGACACTATAGATGTATGCAGTACTTTGAAGGGCCTGCATAGTTTAGCGGCTGACATATATGCATTTCTCAGACCAATTGCCTATTGCCTGAGAAGAAATTTACTATATTAAGCAATAAATATTATGTGTAATTGTGTCTAAATGTAAAGTCATATTTTCACGTTATCCTTTTTTTTGAACAGGACACCCTGAAGGTAATAATTAATTATAAAGAATGGCTGGACATCAGGAATGACTTTATGAAATTCTAAGACATCCCATGACATTCAAAATCTGTTGGTTTGTGGTGCATACACATGCCTGTTTTTCATTTCCTCACTTTTTCTGGATATCTAAGCTGGGGATGAACTGAACAACACATGATATCAGTTGCAGACATACACAAGGTGCCAGAGCACCAGAGCATTTAACCTTGTCAATGTGAGATCTATGGCAGGAAAGACAGCACTGTGAGGATCAGGTAGAGCATTTGGCATTCGTTCTGTGCCTGTGCTACTTCCGCATGCTTGTTTTGCCTTTCAGACAGATGGACCTCAGCACAGCTTCGTTTAGGCCAGACTCCAACGTTTATATTCTCCAGGTAGATTCACACTCTCTGCAGCCCTCATCTTGGCTCTTGAGAAAAGTCACTCACACTACCCTTATTAACAATAGGAGTAGCTGAGGATGCAGCAAGGTTTCCCCTGTTCCGAGACTACATGCTATCATAGAATCATAGAATCGTTAAGGTTGGAAAAGACCCTTAAGATCATCGAGTCCAACCATTGGCATCCATCAGCATCATGGAGTTTCTAAAGGTGTGCACACTTGTCTTCTCTGGTTGGGTGATGTGGCAAAGTAATCTCTTGCCAGCAGTGTAGACCTTTGGCTCAGTGCCAATATTGGACTTTTCCAAGAGGTGTGCTGTCAACTTCGAAGGCAGAAAGAGAGAACTGCAGGACTTCTGGCTCCGCTGTCCAGAGGGGAAACTCAGGGACTGGAGCTGACGTGCCAGAACTTGATGGGGCTTTCTAGATGGCATGCTAACAAGAAGGAAGAGGTAATTAGTATTAAGCCTTCAGGAAGTAAGTTAACTGAGTTAGGTTAAACAGTAGTATTTCTCAAACTATTTTGTTTCCTGATACCAATCAAGCATAATTAATCTGTGTGTAAATATTATAGTTATGTAGGAAGATAAGGATACATGAATTGCACCTAGCTGAAGAGTTTTCTCTGAAATATTTCTTAAGAAATAAGTCCTTTTTCTAGTGCATTTCTTTTTTGCTTGAAAAACAATTTTCATTCATGTCTGAGAAGGTGGGGAAAGGTGACTGAAATAATTGTTGACTTTTTTTCTTTTATTCAGTGTATTTACCTTGATTGAATCTAGTCAGTGAGCAAGCCACAGGTGACTCAGAGACTGGCTGTATGGAAATGGATGCTGTTGCTGGGAGGAAGTGTTTCTGAAGCAGGGGGACGGGAGTCTCATGTAAGTACAACTACTCACATCCTGGTGTCTTTGAAGTTCTGGGCTTCAGTCTGTTACGTATTGCAACCTGCAAGGCAGATCATTTAGCAGCTGATGGAATTCATTAGAGTAGAACAATGATGACATTTCTATTGGCAGCTGTCTAGCAGCAAATATTTTAGTTTCATGCTAAGCATGATCAAGCCAAACAGGAATTGATTATAAACCCAAGTCAATATTTTGCTGGCAAAAGTAAAGTATTCAGTGAGAAAAAAGTGGCCACTTTTCAGAGAAACTTATTGTAATGTATTATTAATGCAAAGATGATCAGATAAAAACTGGAACTTGGCAAGCTGTCAAAAACTCAGAGTGAATCAAAAATTTATAAAACGCTATTGAGTTATAACAATCCTATTATAGATCCCAGCAATCATTTTTGCTGAAGCACGCTTCTTAGATTATTTTACTGTTGAGACATTAGGATACAAGGATTTAAAGCTTTGAAGCTTCCCTCTCTCTCTCATTCACTCTCTTTTCTTTTGGAATAGCATAAAATTAAAAATGAAATTTACACAGTAAATTATTTAGCTTCAGTTCACATTTGGATTGAATAAGAACAATGGAGTTTAAAATAATGGCAGTATTTTTCCTTTATGGATTGTATTTTGCTGACTTACATGAAAAATTACTGCTATTACATTCAAGCAGAATGAATTGCTTTATGAAATCTGTAAACTTAATTTGTACATGCACTCAACCACTAGCTGCAGACATGATGCTTTCAGGAAAAAAAAATAACCCTGGTGAAACACTTCTCCGCCTATGGATTTTCTCTGCTTGTGAATGTTTTAAATTTTTATTACCTGTGTCATTCTTATATATGAGATCCATTCTTCCCAAATGCTGGGCAGTGACATTAGGTGGATACATTCTGAAACAGGAACCTGTAACCGTCCATATCTCTGAGTGTCTGTCCCTCTTTTTATGGGAATTTCTAAAGTGCCTATATCACTCTTGTATTTAAGCTTCATTTTTCTTGCAGATAGCTTAAAGCAAGGGATGTCTTGAAATGTCAGTTCTTTTGCTAGATTTCAGCTTTGTCTGTCTCCCTTAGAACTAAGTAATTTTTGTTCCCTAAAAGTAAGGCCAGCCCTGAAGGTTTGCTAGTTTAAAGCAATGTAGTTCTGAAATAAGGATAAAACTTCACTTTCTTTCTTAACACAGGTGTCTCAGAGCAGAACATGAGCTTACCAGGTCTTGTCAGTCCTAGATACTGCAATACAACTGTCATAAATGCATAGAAGGGGGAAGGTGTTACCTGTACTTTCCTCTGCTGGTTTTTTGTCGGATTGCCAGCTCTTTCAATTTATATTCATATATTAATTTTTCTAAGTGATAAGGTAGCTGCTTTGTAATAATTGGCTTTCAGCATAGGGAGCAAGATGTTTAGAAGGGACCTGGAAGGTCTTTCTTTTAAACAGCAGTTCTCCAAATGGCTAAGGCACGCCGTCACAGGAGAGTGCAGGCAGATATGGGTGAGGGTTTTCTGTGGGGTGCAAAACAGTTCCCATATACAAAATGCAGGAAGCCACGTTGGCACGATACTGAGACTAAGCCAATGTCGCAGCTTCCCCAGCTGGCTGGCTAACCACCTTCAATGCCACGGTAGCCACGGGCTCCCAGGATCCCGCTCTGGGTTAATGCAGACACTGCAGGCTCAGACGGCAAGCAGAGCCCACCAGCATTTGCCTGCCCCCCACTGTGCAGACCATCTTGTGTTCTCATTTTAGGAATGTGGGGAAAATAGAGACTCTTTGTAGGTATTTGAATAATTGATAATCTTAAAATGGAATAGATTAAGCTTTTCTTCACTTACCAGCTCACCTAAAGTCTGAATGCCAGAGCAGCTTTCGTCTATTCACAGACATAAAGTAATGAAACCACAGTTGATACCGTGACCCATGAATTGTTATTTTTAACTTGACATTTCTTTCACGTCACTGCAGATGTTTTGAGGAACGGGAAATAAATGAAATTACTGGGTTCTTTTGAACTAACAGTCTATTGTCAGGTTTATCATGTTACAGTGGTAACAGCAATTGCCTTAAGTGATTTTTAATGGATAACAGTACACATCAAGTTATGATCTTGTCAGATGTGAAAACTAACCAGGGTTAAGTTTCATCAATATTTGAATAGAAAACTAAAGAAAATCCTGGGGGCAAAAGAAAACTGGGAGAACAAAAGGTTATTAGGAAAAGAAAATAGCAACAGGAAAACTTATTACAGCTAATTAAAATTAATTGACCATACTGTTTTCAAAAAAATTAATGTGATTGCAGCTGTTTATGCAAAATACGGATGATTACTTTGTAATTAAGAAGAACTGAAATTTGATAAACACAGTCACAATTACTTCATTTACATATATATGTGTGTGTGTGTGTATACATATATATATGATTGGCTTCATATTCTCCAGTCTGACTTTTGCCAGGTGAAGATGTCACACTGCAATTCTAAGTATACACATCATGAAGAGCCAAGTTCTGCTGTTCTGACATCATATAGGTTCTAATATATAACCAGTAGCTTAAGATCAGGAATATAAACTTGTATTGTGACATAGTCCAAAAAGCCAGTTGGTTCCTGGATCCCATTATGCTAGATTCTGGCAAGCATAAAAAAGAAACTATCCCCAGCTTTTCCAGTCAGAGGCACGGGGCCTGGAGACAGACTGTACAAAGAAAGAAAGAAGAAGAAGAAGAAGAAGAAGAAGAAGAATTAACTTCTGCTAATTTGCATGAATTATAATTTTGCTCATTTTTAACTAGGATTAATAAGGGCAAGAGAATAAGGGCAGCCACAAAGGAGAAGAGAAATAGTCACAGTGCATGATGTTTAGTTTAAGACGTCTAAATTTAGGTGGCTACATGTAAGTGTCTCTTCATCTGCTCTGCGTGTCTAAGCTACTGCTGTGTTCAGTGGTGATTTAGCTGAGACAGAGGAATCAAAAGAGCCATTCAGCTTGCATACCTAGTAGTTTATCAGCCAGATTGCTCCCAGAGACAGTGCTATGGACATGGAAAGGAAAGAATTTACTCCTGCACTGGAAGGGACTTACTCTTCCAGTAAACCATTATACTGAGTATGGTAATCACCTTCCTACCTGAATGCATTGCTTTGTAACGTTCAAAACGTCCTTAATTTATTTTCTTAGTTGAGGCAATATTTGTATGAGGGAATATCTATGACATGGCTGCAGTATCACAGAGGCTTTCCTCTCATACTATGAGATGAAAGAGATCCAGCTCAGCCATACAAATCTTCCCCAACCCTTCCAGAGCACAGGTGTGAATTTCTGTTGTGGATGTAACTGCTCATTTTTATTTATTTGACCTTTATTTTGTCTTATTTGGACTGCTCATTTAAATGACGCTCCACACATGTAAACTTAAAGAGGCTTTTTTTATCTGGGCTTTTCAAAAACTCTTTGCTCTCAGCATCTGAACTCGGCACCCATGCAGAGTGAGTGAGCAGGAAACAATCTCCTGGAGTCATTTTAAGAGCCTTTCTGTAAATGATGTTGCACCAGTTACCTAACAGTGCATGAAAGCTACATAAAACTGGAGATGCTCTTACCAATGTTTCTGTGTAATCACAGCATTAGGACGTCAGCTCTTTGGGCTTGAACTTTTTGAGTGGCATAGTATAGTTCAAGTATCACTTGATGCTCAGGCCTGAGTCACCTTCCTTCTGTGCAGCGAGTGGCATTAAAGTCATGGTGGGATTGTAGTTGGTGGTTTTCTCAGATGTTGTTTCAGCATCGTGAATCAGATTTTTATAGGGAGAGTAGTTGCATGGCCAGAGCTGCCTTCTAAGATTTGAGGTTAATTTTGGTTCTCTCCATTTCCTACCTATATTGAAGATAAAGTGAATTGTTCCACAGGTACTGTTTCCACACAAGGATGCCACCAGCTACATCATTATCTCTGAGTTACCTAGAACCATGTTGTAGTTTCTTCAATGATCATGCTGGACTTGCTGCCTCCTTTCCCCCCCTCTGCTCCCCTTTGTCTTATTTGGCTGTTATTTGCAGATCTGGGCTGTAGAAGGGGCATACCACAGGACTTATGAGTAGAGTTTTCAGCTTATTAGCATCTCAGCCAGTAAAGCATCTGATTCCATAAGGGCTTGTCAGTAAACCTAAAGGAAGGACTTGTCTGCATTAGTATCTGTTTGGCTATTTGTAAGTGTTGGCCAGCCCATTAAATTATCAGTAATAAGAACTACCAGCTGCATTTGAAGCCCTAGTACTTTACAAATCTTCAACATTCCTCCAACGTGTATAGTGACCCATTATCTCAAATGAGCTCATCGCAAATACAGCGATTGGTGACTATTACCTCAGTGTGATTCACTAGAGTGCTGGCTAATGTGTTGCTTACTTCTGTTAGTTTCAAAAGAACAACTGTAATAATCAATTATCAGCGGGCGGTGGTTTCCTCCATGTTCAAATACATCAATTGCCAGTTGCTGCCAAACTCTGCTGGGTGCATCACAAATTGTCATACCCTCCCGGTGCTTCTGTCTCTGGTACTTTGCACAGTGGCAATGATTTCTGACCATTTTTACTGTCTGTGCATTCATGTTGGCCCAATAAAGTCTGCTTGTTGCCCAGTCTTTTGCATAATAGCATCTGAGGTGTCCTCATGAATCTTTTTCAGACTCTTGGTGCATTTTAATTGGAGCCTCTGTTTTCCCCTCTTTCTGCACTTGCTCATTCTCTCAGTCACCTCTGGGTTTTTTCCATTCCAAAAGTCTCTGGTAGTCAAGGGAACTAGTTTCTGTGCAGCCCAGTCTGAGCTTATTATTTCTTTTAAAGGACTCATTGCATTGTCACTCTCAGTTTCTCTCTGTTTTTCAACTCGCATGTTTTGCAGATCTGGTAACCATTACAGCAGTGTGTGTGCTTGTGCTTCCAAATACTTTTCTTTGTCTTTTTGTTTCATTTTGTTCTGTTCTGCATTTTGTCCTTCTTTGAAATTACTCAGTTTTCTGTTTCACATTTGAGATGTACTTTTATAACTCTAGCACTGAGCATGGAAATCACTGTGGTACAAAAGACAAAGGTTTGTCAAGAATGTCCGTGTATTCACATTAAATAATATAAGAGCAGCCAGACTGGGTTGAGCAAAGGTCTATCCAGGCCAGTATCTTACCCCTGGCAATGGCTGAGAGCAGATGCCAAAGGACTAGTTTGAAAAGCTGTTGGCCATCTATGATAATACTGAAACATTCTCCTAATGTCCTACAAGTTGCAGGTCAGTGGTTTCCTAAACTAATATATTGGGGGTTTTGGGGTGAGTTTTTTATTTATTTATTTTGCATTTAATTACCCTTGAACAATTTTTCTTCTCTTAATTGGACTGGTTGCTTTTTGAATCTACATAAACTTCTCTTTAAATCCCCAACAATCTGAAGCAAGAAATTCTGCAGCTGAAGTATAAGCTGTGTGAAGAACAACTTGCTTTCATTTTTTCTTTTTTGTGAACCTACCACTTCCTAGTACCAATTGATGCTTTCTTGTTCTTGTACAGGAATAGATGGCAAATAGTTCTTTCCCAGTTGGTGTCTCCCTGCCCTTCACAATTTCATAATCTTCTATTATATACCTCCCTCAGTCATTGCTTTTCAAAGCACAATGTTAACTTCCGTTTTGTTCCGTGTTCTTTTCCTGATAATTCTTTATGTTGGCTTTTTATTTTTTTTAACCATAACTCCACATGTTGCCAACATTTTCAAGGAATTTTCTACTTATCCATTAGAAGTCTAGGATCTTGGTCCTGAATATAATATCAGATAAAATTGCACAGTTATATATCAGAAGTTTTTCCTCATTTTCCTGATTGTACATTTCTCTACATTGAGTTCTGACGTCCAGTCATTTAGCTTTAAGAGGTCCTTATACAGTTTTCTACTCTTGGTCTTCAACTTTTCTACCCTGAATAACCCAGTATTCTCAGTAAACTTTGTCACTTCACTGCCCACCCTCTGTTTCACAGCATTTAAGAATATGTTAAACAGCATGAGTCCCAGCACAGTCCCTGTGGGGCTCCATTGGTGACCTCCCTCCACTGTGAAAATTGGTCATTTACCCTTACCCTTTCTTCCAATTGTTTAATCAATTATTTATTCATGCAACAACCTTCCTTTTTATCCCATGCCTGTTTAGTTACTTTAGGAGCCTTTGTAGAAGGACCTTGCTGAATGTCTTTTGGAAATCCATGTAGACTGTGTCAGCCAGATCTCTTTTATCCACATGAATGAAATAAGCAGTTTTTAAAGAGTGAATAATCTGACCTATTTCCAGTCACCTACATTAGGATGAAATGAAGTTACCCTTGGAGTGCTTATTCACTCCATTGACTTGAGAGGGAATCTAGACATACAGCCGTTGGCTTCAGTGAGCTTTCCACTAGATACCACAGGTATCCCTGCCTTTCTGTACAAAACGTACGAGGAGATATGTCTACAACTTCCTGGCCCACAGATCATTATCCATTGCTGGCCCACAGAAGTCAGCTCTTCTCTCCAAGTCCAGTTTTCTGAAATAGCTCTTGCTCCAGAATCCATCCATTTGTTCTCCTGTTCCGCTTGGTACCCAAATTTTGCCATTTTTCTGACTTTATGCCTTACTTTGCTTTGAATGCTCACCAAAATGGAGAATTCCAAGCAGGACAGGGAAAACTAACAGAGAAATTTTAATAGGCCTTTTAAAGACTGATTTCACTCTTATCAGTTCAGATCCATACACCCCGACACAGAAGAAGAAGCAGGATCCCAAGACACTTCCTTTGGGCCCTCGAGGGTTCCCATCTGGCAACTTGTCACGTAATGCTGTCTGAACACATGTACTTTCCATTATTTAATATGTTTATTTTCAAAACTGTGGGGCTTGGTTTTAAACTGGCTTTTTGGTTTCTCTAGCTTGCCTTTTTTTGCATAGACTGTCTAATTTTCTTCCAGAATGACCCTTTTCCATGAATGAAAAGGTACAGATTAGCATGTTCAATGTCTAGCTTAAATATTTCATCTGCTTATATAAATTGAGAGAAGTATTGATATATCTGTCAGATATTCTTATTGTAACAGAGAAATAACCATTCATTTAATTCATTGTATTACTACAACAGCTATTACTATTTGACCTTGTGAATATGTTTCTGTAGATGCTTGTCATTTGAGAGTTTCTTTATTCAAAGGTTTCAAATGGTTGTTAGAATTAACCCAATCAGTTTTCCTTTATGTTAATGATATTAATTATTAGAACTCGGATAGCTGTGCTTCTCTGTCTGTATCATTTTAGCATATCAATTCAGATTTATGTAACAGTTTGGCTGGCTGAATTTCCACTGATAAAGAATTTGTGTGGAACAGCTCCTTGGTCCTTCTGGTCCACTGTCTTTTTTGTTTTCAGTTTCCTAACAGTGCCTGCTTATTTATATTTTGTTTTCCTTAATCTGCTGAATTTATTATTTAGTATGATTAATTCTGAAGTATTTTCTTCCATATCTCAGGTCATATAGTAGTACCTATTTCAAAAGCTTGCTGGCAGTTTGTGATTAGGTAATTTTAGTTTGAATGAGCTTAAAGTCTTATATGTTATTCTTAGGCAACAACTACAGCTGTCTTTCTTGATTTAGACTAAATGCCTATAATTCTATAGCTAATTAAATTAAATCTTTGAATGCCCTATCTCTAGTCTTAAATATCAGACTACTTTAGAAATATGAATATTTTAGGGGGTTAAAATTAGATGATTTGTCGTAATGTATCTGGGGATTTTATTATGCCTTCTTTGAAATACATAACATTATTTAATTACAGATTAATATGTCTAGCAGCAAGTCCCTCAGTATTTCTGACTTGTCTTCACAAGCCCTTGTTCTAACATCTGGCTACTGTTGCTCTTGCCCATGCTCCCAGATCAGGCCTGTCAAATGTCCTTATTTTTGGCCTTGACCTCACGCTCTTTCATGGTGGTATTTCTTCCTCACATGTTTGCATTATAGTGCTGAGACATCTCTCCTGCTTTTGAGTCTCAGCAACAGCTGTGGAGCCTGGGTCTTCTAACAAAGTGTGCCTGACACAGGGACCTCCTTTCAGGAATAGATATCAGTGCAGAGCTCCAGCCTCCAGCAGGACTTTCCTTGTCAGGGTCACCCCTGTGGGTACTCCCTGTGGTGCCTGTCACTGTCTGCCATGTGCGCTCCCACATGCACAGAACATGGTGCTCAGTCCCATCACATTGCACCAGCCTCAGAAGGTGGTTTCCCAGAGCAGGGACAGCTCCCACCAAGGGTAGGGCCACATCAGGATGGATGTGTACAAACACACCACATTACATTTCATTTTCTGCTTGTGTGACAAAGTAGGCAAAGGCTAGAGGAAATGGAGGGTGGTTGCTGCCATGTGTGTCATGAGAGAAGCAGAGTTATGGAGAGATGGACTTGCTTTCCCACTATTGCATGGGAAGCATGTGGCAGAGTGAGGAGTTAAACCCAGACCTCTCAACTGCCCAACAGTGTTCTAGCCATAAGACTGAATGTCTCCACTGTGATGATGAACTGTTTTTCAGATGAGTTGCAAAGCAGTTAGCTTGCTCCTCTGCAGTCATTAAAGATCCCAAGATTGCTTTTCATGAGCTTCCAGTAGCATTACTTAGCTGAGTGTCCTGGCTACAGTCCAGCCTGGCTTACTGCAGACTGCGTCTCTAGACTGCCGTCATTTCAGCTGTGTAACATAAACCATCTTAACACGTCACTCAGTGCTGCTGATGCTGCTAAGAAGTTACAAAGGGTTGCTCCATAGCCACTGTAAAGCCATGAAGTGAAGCAATCCTTCTATGCAAATGCTGTGTGCAAAGTATAGTCTGTCTGTCTGTCTGCATTTCCAGTGCATGGAATTTTTTATTGTTTTTACTATCATTATTGTTATCATGTACATTCATATATAATCTCATGGAGCAAGGAGCTCTGTGAAATGGCAGTCTTTTGCCCTGAACTTGGAACTGATTATATACACAGAAGTCAAGGTTGTGTTTCAATAACGGCTTTTTTTGGAAACTCTGGATACAGACAGAAAGGGATGAATAATTGTGATGGTTCTTCAGACACTTAGGCAGAGTCCTAAGAAATTTCTGAGCACCTCTTGAGAATTTTTCTTCATTTTTGTATTAAAACACCCATAGGGTCTGAATTTATCTTCTTCCTTTTCTGCTGGATGGTCCTCTCCAGACAAGCAATGCCAAGTTCTGTATGTGTCATCCTGGGGCATTCAGATCCAGTAGATCTGTTGTGTAGTTTTCTAGCTTTGATTGGCCTGTCTAATGCCAAGGTGAAGTCCCATATGGACAACGATTTTCACTTTTCCATTCTTTGCTAATGGGGCAAGGCTGCGTATTCAACACTTCATCTCCTTAGGGAGATAGTCAGGAAACAAGTCCCAACACAGGGTACAGCCTCATTGTCTATAACCCATACCAGGCACACCTTAGGCCAGCATTTAGCAATTGCTCGCAACATGTATGCTAACCCCAGAACATGTTATAAGCTTTGCATTTGTTTGTAGTTTTATTAGTTTTTAAAATACATCATGTTAATTTTATGAAAGTATTGCATTGACTCCATCTGAAAGTTTTACATAGTCTGCTCTTAAGCACCAGCAAGATATTCATCAGCCTTCTTAAGAACTTTTGCCCACTTTCCATGCAGAGACTTTTGCCTCCCACTGCTTAAAATAGTGTTCAGGTTCAGCTTGAGTTTCTTCCATGGATTTTTCCACCATTCTATTTTTATGTACTCATTTCAAAGCCAGTATAGTTCTTTTTCAGATATGTAGAGAGGGCAAAAAATTCTCCAAGCGCAAGACCATCAATAGACTTCAGCTGCTTGCCTTCTTTCAAGCTAAGTGTATATAGTATGTCAACACTGGTTTGGGTTGTAAAGCCCTGTGTATGTTGAGCTGGTTTAGATTACCTGATTTTATTGCCTTCATTCTTTCAGAGTCTAATCCATTATACTAATGCTGTATGATATGACTGGAATAGCATGTAAGACTTGATTGGAATATTAATTGTCCCTGAGAGTTATTTCTTTTCTGGGACAAAGATTTTGAAACTTTTCTGCATAAGAAGTGGTTGGTAATTTTTTCGTATTATCCTATTCCAATTGTATTTCTTACATTAGTCAGAAGTGTGAGTTAATATTTGAGACCTCTCAATAGGTCTTTTCACTTTCTAGAACCCTGACAAAGGTGCAATGGCATTGTCAGCCTGCCTTTTTGTTATACATCCTCAAAAAATTTGCTAAAAATATCCATTCTGGTTAAATGAAATCCAACATTTGTTATATATACTCACAGAAATGTGCTCCAGAAATTGCAAAATATGGCTAACTTGAGAAAATTAAATCAATCAGTACCTCATCCACCAGATTATCAGAGCTTGATTAAAAAAAAAAAACAAGCAGTTGCTAAAAAGAAAGGCCCAGAAAACCAAAATGTAAATTCCCCTTGTCATGTTCCTGTGTTATTGGCAGATGCCCCAGGCAACTCTGTTTTCTCTATCTCAGAAAGCAGAAACTATTACCCTAGTGCACAGTGTCTGAAGAGATTTCGGAGCTCAGATAAACTCCAGGGCGGCAGACTTGGTTAACAGGGATGAGGGAAGAAGAGGGCAAGGATTTCCAAATCCCACCACCTGCAGTTCTCTTTTATTGGAAACCTGAATGCTTGGGTGCATGTTTCAGTTTCAATACTTTCTCTCCATGGCCAAAGAGGGTATCGAGATGTTCACGGCTGTCGACGCAACCAGCTCTGTCTGTCCTTCTGTGCTGTTTGTCCTCCCAGCAGAACAAGCTAGGGACAAGCGTTGCCGACTAATGGCAACAATTTGCTCTTAATACTGCATTTCTTCCATCCGCTCTTTATGCTCTGTCCTTCCAGAGAATACGAGTCTGCTTTCTTCAATCCATCTGCAGTAATTTGTGATGACACCAGATACCATGTGGGGGGAGCAAGCATGACCCCACTGCAGGACTCTGGCTCCTGCTTAGCAACAGCATCCACTGGCATGCTGATGGTGTGCTCTTCCTCCCCTCGCTAGAAGAACAAATGCTAATATTCTTCACATGTGACTCCAGAAACTGAATAATAGGAGCTGACCTGACCAGAAAAGCCAGGATCACAAAGTCTCAGGAGTTTAGTCGCTAGCATAATGCATCATTACGCTGGTGAACCAGACTCCTTGCTTGCTGTTTGCAACCACATTAAATATAAATAAGAGAACTAAACAAACCACTGAAAAATAGTCTAATTAAATTGTGCAGTGAGCTAGGCCCATGGCTTTTAGAGCTTTTAATTCCCCATGAAAAAAAAATAAAACCCTATTCTCTTTCCTTCTTTTTCATGACATTTGTTCCCACACAGAAAACTAAAAGCAGCTGATGTTGGCTTGTTGTTAATAAAGGACTTTCTCCTGTGAACTTGCCTGTGAATGACTTTGCAGGGTTAAGCAAAGCACCTGCAGGACAAAAACAATACTTAAATCAACAGTGAATATGATCAAACTTCATTTGTGTGCCTGCTGATCTCCTCTGCAGAATAACCTCAGTGCCTGGAAGGGCTCTTTGCTCTCTGGCCTGAAGAAGGAGGAAAGTCAGGGGCACAGCATGTACGGCACGGCGTGGCACGGCATGGCACACTGCCACTGTGCCAGGTCCTCTTCTCTGTCCAGGCTGAAGACCATGCTCAGTTGAAAACACGTCCTTTGGGATTCAGTGTTACTACTCACAGGCTGAAAGATAAGCAGGTGCCTAAGTGCTGTGTAAGCCTAGGTCTAATTGGGAGTACTTATATCTCCTCCATATGAAGCATTGCCTTTACAAGTTTTACGAAAGTTAAAAGTGAAAGGCTCCATAAGTAGCACTTACAGTCTTTTAGTTTTCAGTGCTCCCTCTCAATTGAAGGATTCGTAAAACAACTTTCTTCAGTTCTAGCTGTCTGCACTTCTCCCTAAAGCAGAAGTATCTATTAAACTTTTTATGATGTGTAAACAAGTTCATTTCCTTTAAAAATGACAGTGTTTTCACAAACAATGCCTCAGTCCCTGGATTTAGCTTCAGAGAGGTATTTCATGGAAAATACCTTCCAGTCACTCTGCTTCTGATTACAATAGCAGATCTGAAAAATGGCCACTTGCCACATAGTCCTCCAAGCACTCGTAATATCCCCCTTCTCCCAAATCAAATGTATTTGAATTTCTTTGCCTCATACAATCCAGCAGGTTTTTTCGGTGAGGAAAAACATGTATTCTGGAAAACGAGAGGCTGAATATTTCCCTCTGGAATCAGGTTGATAAATATTAAAGAATGGCAGCAGTTCTGATTTGCAGAGAAGAAAAAAGACACCACTCCAATCTCCTGAGCCATATTGGAAAGCTTATTTTATTTAGCAAAGAGAGTGATGAAAATTGCACTGGAGACGTCAACACTTTGGTAGCCCTGAAGCATTTTGGCACCCTCCGATCACAGGAACTGAATCGAGAGAGACTGCCCCATTGCTGTGCTCGCTGCCTGCCCTAACAGGTGTATCAGGGAACGTTTGCCAAAAAGGCGGAGAATGGTGCATTTCTGATGAGCCAGTGGATGCCATTTGGCCGGAGAAGTAGCTTGATGATAATAATATGTAAAAACACAAGCAAAACATAACCTTGTGTGAATCTCTGAGTGCTGTTTTTTTCCTGCAGTCTGTAGCCTCTTGAAAATATTAGGATTAGGCAATGTATTTTAAATCACATCAACAGCTGTTTTTAGAAAAGAACACGCTGTCTAGGCTCTACAGCTCACCAATCACATAACATGAAATAGGCCACAAACACCCAAACCAAACCCCTCTTTCTGTTCTTAATCAAAATGTATAACATTTTGAAATTCTCTAGCTACAGTGTTTCTGAAAATAGACATTTAGGCCATCAGCACAGAGTGTTCTTCTAACCTTTTCAAGTGTTTGCAAATGACAAAATTGTTCCTATTGTAATTAATGGCATTATGTTGAGGAATATTGGGGAAACATACCAAAAGGCTCTGACAATAATTTTGTTACTAATATATTCCCCTGGTTTCCCTTTGAACTCTGTCATTCCTTGCCTTGCAGCTGTGCTTAATGAGTGGTGAGATTATTCAAATGAGCCCACAGCAGAACATTGTTTTCTTAGTTCATAGATCTTGAGAAGACATCTCCTGCTACAGTCAGTAGGTAAAACCTGAATCACAACCTTAGCATCTAATTCAATTTTATGCTTAAGGGTTTGTAAGTACCTTTGTACCCTATAAATATAATTGCTCTCAGTTGTGATGGAGCTGATCTCTACTTACAGCAGCTGCCAATGAGCCAGCAATAAAACAAAGGGAGAAACAGCTCAGCCTGTCACCGATGAGTGAGAAGCCAAATGTGACTGTACTTATGCTGTGGTATACAGGCTTCTGTGAGTAGATTGCAAAGAGAGCTTACAGGATGCTTGGATGCAGCAGATTTGTATATGGGAGCTTGTTGCCATCTGTTATTTCCCATTCTTAACCACTGGTTTTAGTCCCTGGGAGAGAAAAGGGAGATAGAAAGAAATCTAATTCTCTATGTAGATATATTGCATGAGGGATATTTTCCAGCATGGAAAAAAATTAATAAGGTCCAATTTAAAACTGATAAATAGTCAATTCAGTATGGTAGGATTAAAGATTTTTCCTAAGGAATTTACAGAGAGATAAGCATCTCATGAATAAATAAATTCAGCTGCAGCACACTAACATATTTATTGATTCACAAGCCATTTGTTTGAGAGTTTGCCCCTGAGGAGCAGAAGGTACCCTATTATTATTGATAATATAAGAGTTACAGTTATATTCAGAAACGACAAACTACATTTAAATGATGTCTCGGGGTTAGAATAAGAACCCACCCAAGCTAGGAAATTCAAAGTCTGACACTATGTCAGACTGCATGGTGTCAGGAAAAATGACAGTTGTGTCTTTGCATATCTTGGCTTCTGTGGTTTGTATCTCAATTTTAATGGCATAGAAGTAATATAATGCCCCTCTAAATTCATTTTTGTTTTACTTTATCATAAATAAAAAAGAACCGTGCAGGAATCTGAATATGGAAACAGGCCACAACAGCTTTCCTAGGGTAATACCTGCCTGTGGTAGAAATTACTCTTTACCAGCTGTCTGAAGACCTACTTTCCAAATTGATTATTATTTATTAGTTGCATGTTTGCCTGGTTAAACAATTTGCTGATAGCTTTTGCAAGCAGATATAAGGACAAAATACCTGTCCAAGAAGCTCACAGAGAGGACAGGCAATAGAAAAATGAGGCTTGCTAGGGAGGCAAGCAAAACCATGTGAGTGTGGCTCTGAGCGGTGCTGGGACTTTGAGCTTTTTCAGAGACAGAAAGATTTTTTTTCCAGTTATCCCTTTTGCTAACATCTGTTGGGGGAAAACACCTTAAAAACAACATTCACCATCCTGGAAACTCAAATGTCACATCCACGCTCTGCCTTGAACAGCGGCTGCTGGTGCTCCTACGTCCAGTTAGCTGCTGTACAGTCAGGGCAGCTGAGCTGGTTTGTACTGGCTGTCTTCACCAAGGAGCACATACCCTCACCTGAGGGGGTGTCAGGGGAGATCTTGCGAGAGACCTTTGATCTTTTCATAATCCACATCCTTGAAGGAAGAGAAGGATCTCCTGCCCGGGTACTAGCTAGCTGTGCTGTAGGTGTAATTTCCTTGCGGGTGAAAAAGGTTTAGCTAAAACTATGTTTTCATAGGTAGGGGAAAAACCCACATTTGCCTTTACTATGTCCTGGAAGGCAATTCATGAAGCTTAAATTATAATTGGTAGGAATATGATACACTCCTAATCCTCTTTATTCGTGTAGCCATCAGGGGTCTCTGAGGTTACATAAACTTTTACCCTTCTATATCTCAGCTCCTGGATCCAAACGAGAAACCTAGAGCTGTTTACACAGTGAATTTGTTGCATGTTGCAGAGGATGCTACATCTGTTCATCAATGGCAGGATTATATTCACAGATCAATGTATTCACAGAAATTGCAAAGGTTACACTCCAGCTTAACTTCTAGGCAGCAAGTGGGGAATCCATCCACTTTAGGGAGGACGGTTCAGGAATGCTGGACTATTTAAAGAGCTGACATAAAAAGTGTTCAATAGGTTGTTTTTCACACGTATGGCAAAACTGACAACCTAGACGCTTTCTTTATGTATCTCAGTGCACTAAAAGATGCAAGGTAGATGTTCAAGTGAGGATCCTCTGTTTGAATATGAGGCCCAATAATTATATTTCCCTTGAAGGTACCCCAGGAGAGGTTTGCCATCAAAAAAAAGCACTGTATATATTTTTTTCCCCACAGTGGGCAAATTGACAGGTAGCAGCTCTTCTGAGATGTTTATGTTGATGTTGACAAAAATCCGTCACAGTAATAATTAGATTTTTCTCAGAGGTTGAAGAAATAAAGCCACAGATGTGATGAATTTCAGGTGGCCATTAATAGTTTGAACTTGGCTAAGTTACAGAACTGCCAGAAATTCTCAAAAAAAAAAAAATATGAAAAGCTGGTGCAGGTGAGATCTGTTAGATCTGTTTATTGGAAGCAGGGTGGGAGATAATGTTCTTTGAAGGCAATTTTACAAATAATTCCTCCTCTGCTAGACTTGGTCAGCATTTCAGCATGTGACTAATAACTAGGCTCATGGACAGGGCCTTTTTTTTTTTTATCCCTGATACCCTTACAGCGGTAATCATGCATCTTCTCAGTTGTTATAAAGACAAATGTACTCCATTGCTGTACTGTCAGCGCATTTCAGTACAAGCAGAAGGGTAGCACAGCACACCTGTTAGATATGTGGAATATACCATTTGTCTTGTCATAACTGCAGAATCAGGTATACCCTGAGATGACAGGATCTTCAGCCCGGGAAAAAATTAGGTCTGCTCTTTGTGTTGCCATTGACCATTCTGCTGCCATCTGTGCATCTCCTCAAGGCTCTTCAATAAGGTAGGAGATAGGGAGCGAGATTCTCTCCAAAACCGTTTCTTTTTGCATGTGGAAAAATCTTACCTTTTAAGTTGGCACACATCACATCATAGAAAACCAATGAGCTATATATTCATTATGAAATACATGCAGTGTGACTTGGAGACAAAAGTTCATGATCGTGACCTTTCTTCTTTTATTACATTCAGCTTTTGAAGAAACAGATGGGGTTTAGCTTAACTGTTAACATAAATTGCCATATGGAACAAAACACAGCTGATTATTATATTAACACTGATTTTAATATGTTTCATCATGTTACTGCGGCTCCAGTTGTCATGCTATTCTGTTCAGTATATTCATTCAAGAAATTTAATGTTGTATCTTACAAATTGAGATCCTATTACAAACATATGGTGTATAAATAGATTTTGCCACCTGGTGACTGTTAAAAATTTGTAAGGAAGAGATTGCCATAGTGTTAACTCCTCCCTGCTGGAAGTCAATTTTCCAATTGTAGACATTTTAAAGAAACGCTAAGAGGTGGAAACTCTTGATTTGCTGCTGTGACAAAGGGTTAATTGTGCTAATTGCATTGTAATACCTGCTCAGTTTAAAGTCTTTGCCTGTTGTGATTGTCTTGGGAGTCAAATTGTTTTTAAATTGGTTTGTCACTTGAATGCATTTGGAACTTTGTGATTAGGGTTTTGGAAACCGAGATAATGTCTAAGTTATATAACAGTTCCTTCCATAATCAATCACTGTCTCGTTTTAGATCTACCTAAGAAGGTTCCTGCACACATGGGAATATGCCAATTGATGTAATGGATGAGGTAAGCTAGCTGCTTGCTGGCTGTGAATGTTTGCATTTCTTTCCACCAGTGAGTGCTGTATGGAATATTTGTGGGCTTTCTGCTTTCTAGAGTCAGGCCCATGACCTCCATGAGTTATGGTACACCATGAAATGAGCAGTTAAAAAAACCTTCTCTCCTAAATCTTAAGAATGTTTGCTTAATTGTGTTGCTCTTGTCTGCTCTAACAAACAAAGAAATAAGGCAGCAGACCCTATTCATTGACCACTCAAGTCAATGGACCGATTTTTATGGTCCATGTACCAGGTCTGGGGATCTGGCAATCTGCAAAGCAGGTGGGGAGCGCTGTTACTCATGCCAGCTTGTCCAGCTCTGCCCGGCAGAAAGTACCTACAATTCCTGCAGGCTTGTTGCTTTGTTTATAGATTGGTAAAGGTATTGAAATCCATATATGAGCTAGTGAGAAAGGGATAGGCTACTAGTAAGAATATCTAATTAATGGGTTGAGTTTTAAGGAAGTAGCTCCAATGGTAATTGGTGATCTTGGGAAAGGTAGTGGTGCCTATGCTCTGTAATGACCTGAGCGCCATAAACGCTGAAGATAGATGGGTAGACTTGATAGGAATACAGTTACTCCAACAGTGTTATAGGGGCCAAGTAAAGGGCAAGTAATTCCCTAGGGAGGAAACTGATAAAAGGCATCAGGGTAGATTGATGGAAGGAACAAGAAATGGGTTAGCTGAAATTTATTGCAGACCTGGGCAGTGCTTGCTGTGGATAGAGTGGAAATATGAAAGAGAATTGAGTGGCAGTAACAGCCAGATAGACAAAGTGGAAGCGGCTAACGGGGAAAGGAGACTGAAGAGGTGATTCAGATACTGGATGGAGAAATATGTATAGGTGGGAGCTGGGTGCACAGAAGGCAGGTGTGGGAGGCTGGGACATGGGGGATGAGCAGTTGAATGGGACATGGGTGGGGGTTCAGGGGCATGTGGGGATGAGCAGCGAAGAAGGGAGCAATGATGAAAGGGGACAGTGAGCATTGTGAGCAGGCTGTGAATGTAGTGAGCTGTGATAGGGACAGAGGGATGAACTGAAAACTGTAGCATCCTTAGCATGCTGGGGACAAGGGGCAGGAAACACTTTCTCTTAGGTCTGTGTGCAGCTGAGGTGGTGGGGCATTTGCCCATGGCTATGGGGTACCTAATAAAAAGTCATTGCCTTAGGTACAGACTGCTGAAAACATGGGGATTGTCAGCAGCAAAAGGTAAAGCAATAGCAATACAGAGAAGTGAATTCTCTTCCCAGCACATTCTCGATTCACTGCACAGTCAGCCTCCTTAAACCAGCTGTGCCAGGCGACTAACAGGAGGACTATGGAAAAATTACCAAAGCTTTTTGTATCTAAAGCAAGTATCAGATGTGCTATCAGGGCTGAAAACAAAATGGATAAGACACAGAGGACTTGTCAGGCCATTCATGTGTCCCACTCCAATGCATTTGCGTCCAGTTGGTGCGTCACAGCAGCTTCTGGTTACCCAATGATCCTTGTTACCCAGTGACGCATGTTCATTGGGTTTCCTTGGCTGTTAACCCACAACTGAAGGGAAAGTCTAAAGATCATCAGAATTCCTGTCATAGGTTTGCAATAATCAGATCTCTCTCTGTTTTGATCTTTCTGTGGGCAACCTATTCTAATTTTGACTACTGCAAGCAGGAGTATGTTTTTATTTGTTCTTTTTCTTACCTGCTCTGGACCTGGTTATTTTCCCTTGGCTTAGACTTTGTTGAAAATAGGAGCAAGTTTCTGCTGCAACCTTCTGTTGTGCATCTGACCCTACTTATGCTAATTCTTTTTCCTGTAGAAATGCTTAAATCACTACAGTAGTTGTTAATGATGAAAATATTATATAACATGATATCACGATGATCACATAGAATTTTACAATCAAGATAAATTACTGTCAGTATTTTTTCTAGTATTTTTTGTCAGATATAAAGTGCATATAACACAACTTATTAGTGAGACAGAAATGTACTGTATCCAGCTACTGTTCTGTGGCTTCCAAATGACTTTAAATCACGTTGTATCCGATAATTACTAATGCTCCATTAAAGATCAGAAAGGCAATTTATTAGGAACTCCCAAAAGTCTTCTTTAAGCAGTGCAATCTGTGTTTGGTTAAAAGTTTACATAAAATCAATACAAAATTATAGCAGCATAAATAGTTAAACAGCTCTCAGTTAATGTTGTACTTGAATCTGTTCTGCTCTTGACAGTTTGGAAAGCGTAAGTTACAGAGGAAGGGTAGCTGAAATCTCACGGAAGGAGGATGCAAATGATTTTGCTGTTCTGAATGCCATGTGGAATGGAAGACCATCAATCTATTTCTTGCCAGTGATGTCTTTGTAGTCTTTTTTTCATCTCCTGGAGGAATCTTGAAAGTGTCATCAAAATAATAGCAAGAGAAAGTTTTTACTGCATGCTAGTTCTTGCTAGCAAAATGTTTAATATCATTCTGTGGTAAGAAGTGATTCCAATTTTAATTAAGGTCCAAATCATCTCCTCTCTACACAAAAATAAGAACAGTAAAGCAGCAGGTGCTGAGGCTGGGGAATAAGTGTTTCATCCCTTAAAATAAAATTGAGGACAAATAAACCCTCCAAACAAACCACAAGTGAAAAATAAACTAAGGAAAATTACTTTCACCTCCACCTACTCTGCCAATTTATTCACTAGGACATTATTTACCTCTGTCTAAAAGTCTTATAACCTTAAAAAAAAAAAAAAAAGAAAGGCTAAACGACTCATCAATTTTCCAGCCTTGCAGGGTAATTTCAGCTGTTTGATTATGAATTGAACGTATGTTCTACTTACTGAACTAAAGCAGTGGATTAGTCATAGCTGGTGTTGAAAGTTGTTTGTGTTTACAAAGTGGTGGTGGTGGGTATATCTAAAGAAAGACTCCCAAAAGTCACATTTGTACCACAAGCAAACAGTTCAAATCTCAAGCTGGAAACATCCATATTAATTCTCTTTCTCTTCTTGGCAAGTAACATAAAAGAAATCATCTTGAAAGTCAGTTTGGAGCACTGCTGTTAAGAGGGACATAACAACTGTACAAAACAGAGCAGAGGCAGAGGCGGGTAGTCTGTTGATTCCCATTGTATTACTCAAGAATAAAGGAGGGCTGTTTTGTATCTGATTTTGAAGGGCATAAGCAGCAAAGTACTTGCAAAGGGTTTAACCAGTCCCCCATATCACATGTGTACCATTTGTTTCTCTAGCTGGGTGTTTGAAAGCCACCACTGTTGAGAAACCCAGGCAAAAGGACTTCCATTCTTTAGGGCTTCTCATCCTACCCAAAGGCAAAGCAATCTCTGACTTTGCTCCACAGCAAGTTTCCATAACTATCTTCATGCGCGTAACTTCTCTTGCCCATCAGTACTCTAGACACCACAGAGACGTACGACTTTATGGCGAGTGAAGGACATGTAAAAGCGTTGCTTTTCTGGTAAAGCAGGCTGAAAGCCATGGTGTAATGAACTTGCTTGGTTTACCACAGATCAACCTTAGGAAGAAAAATCTATATTTAGGCTTTATGAAAAAATCAGCAGTCCTTCCCTACCTGAACATCCTATTAGCTTTAGACATAAAATCTAATTTCTTAATGAGGGTATGTGTGGATCTTATCAACCTGCAGTTAATGATAAAAGCAAATCTTATAAACAGGCAGACTTTAAATAACACATTAAAGCTTATCACTGATGATATCTTTAATTATAGTAAAGCAAATTGTAAGACAGTCTAATGGGAAATACAAATTACTTGTTAAAATTATTAACAGAGTTAATGTGCTTACATTTGTTTATGTGTACAGGAATCATTTCAAATATTTGACTGCAATGACAATATGTGTAAAGATCAATTAAAAGTCAGGAAGATGAGATATTGGATTTTCAGACCTTAATAGGATTTCATCTGCACTTGTTATATTATGTTATCCACTTATAATTGAGCTTCCATCATATCACAGAATCTGTCACTTCACCAATTTATATTTCTAACCTCTAACGAAACTTCTATTTGCTAAGGAGGATTTTTGAAACCCATGATCCTGGTGTTGTCTGGTATAAGCATTAATCTACCTCTCTCTGAGATTGGGGGTTCAGGTTTTTGACATGAAAAACAAACATAGCAGAGGCAATGCCTAGGTAGTTGCCTACTTCACAAGCATCGCTACTCTCACAAGTTGATCTAATAAATATCTTAGGTGGAATAAAAGGCAGTTTTATGTATAACAAGCAAGGTAAACTGGTAAGATGAAAATTGCCAGGAGTCTGCCTAATGTTAGTTTATTAAATGCAGCAGAATGAAAATAACCACTACAAATTCAACTAAAATACTTTTGTTTACTACGCTGTTGAGTCAGTCCTGCCCCAGCTGAAGCTTCGTCCCTGGAATGGGTCTGTGCTAATCCATCAGCACCATTTTGAGGGGTCCACTTGGAGTTGCTCAAACTTACTGGTGGTTTCCAGCAATGCAACATTGATGGGGATCCCCTACAAGCCGTGGCCATGGCCTCACTTCATCCAGTCCTGCCTATCCTTTGCACTGGCCGACGAGATGCAGTCGCTCCAGTAGAGCGATCTTTTGGCACTTTGACTGGGGAAGCGTGAATGCTAGGATGAGCCCCCTGTTACATGAACACAAACTGAAAAATAGTGTAAAGTCAGGGTCTTTCAGTGTTCTCAGACTGAAGCTATTGTAAACAAAAGTGATTGCTCTAAACAAATATCCTTGTAATTTAGCTTATCTTTTCTTCTTGTTTCCATGCAGTATTCCAAGACAATAATTTGTGCATAAAGTGGACCTTGACCAAGGTATTTCTATAGAGAGCTAACATTTTAGCAGTACTTTACTGTAACAGCAAGCTTAACCTTGAAACCAACAGATGTTGCTTTGAAATGATCTGATGTAAGGTAGTCTGTAAAGCCAAGCTTAGATGATAATGAAGAGAAAAACACCAGACACAGAGGATATACTGATGCTGTGTTTGAAAGCACCTATCCATATTAAATTTCCTGGCCAAACAATATATATATATTTAAAAACTTTTCAGAAAGCAGAAGAATTTAAGTTTTTCCTGACATCAGTCTGACCATTATTTAAACTCTCCACTGCTAGAGACTGACTCAAGTGATTACACCAGGGACATTAAGCAATGTGCTACAAAGATACCACATTCCACTCTGTCTTCTCTGATATTTTGTAGAGTTGCTTAAAATAAAGAAATATTTTTTCAGAAAAAAAACAGGAGGGAAAAAAAAAAAAAGGAGAGAATATGAAAGAATATATGCCAGGTTCTCTGGCAGTATAAACTGGTATGGCTCCTAGTCTAGCCTCAGGTTTATTTACAGAGCTAAATACTGTTGCTGAGCTGATTTTTAATGACATGAGAAAAAACTAAACAGAAATAGACTTGCAAAATAAGCCAAATCACATACAATTAAAACTACAACAACTTTTCAGAAAACAAGTCTCACACCATGGGTTGTCCATGCTGACCGGCA
Organism: Nipponia nippon; assembly: GCF_047370975.1. Classification (NCBI taxonomy): domain Eukaryota; kingdom Metazoa; phylum Chordata; class Aves; order Pelecaniformes; family Threskiornithidae; genus Nipponia; species Nipponia nippon. The sequence continues at coordinate 52,482,208 of NW_028262347.1, forward strand.
AGCGTTCCCTCTGGTGCCCTGGTCACCAGCTGTATTGCTGTTACCCAAGTGAACAATAACCCCATTTTAAACACTAAACATAGAGCAGCAAATGTTTTTTTATGAATGTAGGCACCCGCAGCCGCGAGGAGCAGCTGTGTGCATGCTCATCCACTAGCAGACGAGGTCAGGGAGGGCTCTGAAAGCCAGCAGGAACATCCCAGGCTGCCAGGCAGCCTCCCAATGCTCCGATTTAGGCCTGTCCTCTCTGAAATATTGGGGTCCTCATTCCCAGGTGTCCTGGGTGTCCTGAGCACCACAGTTGCTCTGGGAGGTTAACAACTCAGATCTCACTGATGTTCCCCCCAGCCTGGGTGAGCACCCCACATTGCCTGTCGCCTCACCCCACAGTGCTCCCTGTCTGGGCCTCTAGGGCAGAGACCCTTGTCCCAGGGATCATCCTTTTGGCATCTTGCTATCCCCCATGCTGGCAGGCTTGGGATGCTCCCTTCTTGTCCACTGCCTTTTTTCAAGCAACCCAGTCTCACCATGTCAGTTGCAACAGTTTAAGGTGCTGAATTTTCTTCTGGCACCAAATGGGACTTCATGTTTCAAGCACAGGGCTCTGATTTTCCCTAGGGAGTACAAAACCCTACTCTATTCCTTCTGTTGGTTTCACTCTAATTGACCTAATTGCTTTGGAAATGCCAAGCTATGCATCCACATCCATTTCCACAAGAATGTGTTATTTGAAAATCTTCTCATTATTATTTTTGCACTGAAATTTCCTGGTTTGGTGTGCTTTGCTTTTTGGCCTTAGTTTTCTTTTAATAAAGCATTTTGAATGGAGCTATCTAGGTTTTTAGGAAAAAGAAAAAAAAAAACATCTCCACTCATTGCAGGACTAGGTTCTGGGTGATGCTCAAATACCCATCTTGTGCGGCATGGGGCTCACTGGGGCAATTGGTCCTGCACTCCTCTGAATCCTAAAAATGATCATATGGGGGAAATCAGGATCATGCAGATCTCACATGTTGCAGGTGTAGGCATACGTTAGAGTTGCCTCAGAGTGTACAAAGTGTTGAACTTTCAGAGCCAATAGGCTGAAATTTGTAGTTTTCCCCTTAAAAACAAGGAGCTGCTTTCATGATTTTATTTGCTGGCTTGTTACTACGGCAACATATATATGAATAATTCATTACTTCTTCAACTTTATCTTAACAAAGTCAAAGTCTGCATCCTAAATATCAAAGCAGACCAAACTCTTTTTTTTCTTTCACATTTTCCTGCTAAAATGGCATTGCTGTCCTTTAGTATTATTATACTTGAGACAAGCATTATTCTCAATTATTATTGGTCATGGCCTGAAATTATTAAGCATTCAGTCCTTTCCATGATGCTTGCACTTAGAGATTATTTTAGTCTATTCTTTTTGTTAATTGATCTTCTTTATCCAAAACATTTTAAAAAATTATATTATGTGTGATATTAGCCTTTAAAACCCCTATAATTTCTCCGAGTTATTTTTCCCTTGCTGATATTTCCTAATTTAATGAGAAAGACTAGCCAGACATGGTCATTGAAAGCCACAAATTTCACTTTGACTATGAAATGCATCCCTGCATCTGCAGTGAAACTGCTGAACGTGTCAGACAGCAGCTGCCTTTGATTACACCAAGTCGTCCAGGAGAGATGCACTACAAAGCTCCAGGTACCTCAGAAAACGACACGGACCTAGCCAGCAGCTGAAGGGACAATGATTTTGCAGAGGAAGTGAATAGTCTGGCACAGGACTTGGCAGCAAAGCTGGCATCAGAGGGGCAAAAGGCTTAAAGAAAAGCAGGAGAGATCCCCTCCGAGACCAGCCTGTGGGCAATCACTGTGGTGGGACCACAGCACAAAGGTAGAAGGTGGGTGGCATCATGCAGTGGTCACAGAAACCCAGCATCCTGATTACCACCTTGGGTTGCACTTTGACAACATCCTTAATTTTCTGTTGGTTTTAATTTACTGACTGTTTTCACCAGAAAACTCACAGGATTGCTAGGAGGGCCTTTTGCCCCCTGCTAAAATATTTCAAAGCCACTCGTACCTACAGTCAGAGGAGAAAGATGAACTCTTCAGATTGCATTTTGCAAAATATTTTTACTGTTGAAGGGATGTGGAGCTGTTTCAAAGATTTTTTGAGTGATTTCCAGTGTCTCAAAAATTTTGTTCTAATTTAGTAGATCTTTGAAAAGAAGCAATTCACTTGATGACTCTTCAGTTGCTTCACTTTTCATCCCATTTCCTCTGCATATAGCCTGATATTTATTGACTTAAAATCATACAAAAAAAAAAAAAACATTTGCTGAACTTTCCTAGAGTTGCAAATGAAAAAGCCTGTCAATACTTTTCATAATCTAGAAAAAAGCCACTTAGGGATAGCTGACATTTTATAAAATCAAAACAACTCTCCTGCTATATTTTTAAAGATTTGGACAACTCCTGAAAAGAAAAATGGGGAAAAGTACTCCCGATTCTGAGTGAATACAGATTTTTTTTTTAATGACATTCTCAGTCAATTTCCTATGTAATATGAATGATCAGCAAGCAGAGTTGTCTGATTTTTGTCATATTTATTAATGATGTACAATACTAGCATGGTACCCTGTGCAAATTATAAGCTGATTAGTTTTCAGCCATGTCAGCTAGTACTTTGATCCTATCTGAATTGATATGCTAAGCAAGGAGAAACTAAATCATTGCTTAGGTGGAAGCCTATATCAATACCACATGCCTCTTAGCAAGGCAGGAGAAGAAAAACATATAGTTCATCTGTTTCTTGTGCTCGAGCCAGCCCAGCCAGAGCTGGCTCAGGTACACTGAGCACTGTCAGCCTCTGCTGCATAAGCGTACAGAAGAAACATCTCCATGCTGCAGAAAACAGTGATGGGCATTTGGTAGGTCCAGGCTGAGTCCAAAGTCCAAATGGCAGCAGAGATTGTGCTGCTGGAAATGCTCTGGTTTAACTGGGCCATGAAGCTTTGTGCAGTGCAGACAGCTTTGTCTTCAAGCCTCTGACTATTAATCCTGATGGCTTTACCATATCTCGGTTTGTGACCCGTTTGCTACTTGCAGCTCCCCCTGTAGCCAAGCCCCCAACTTCTTAAAATTAATGTGCTTGACTGCATGCCATTAAATAGTTGCAAGATTTCACCCTCAAAAGGTCATGTTTTATCGGTAGGCAGGACACTTCTGTTGACAGCTTGAGTTAGGCAATGTGTGTATGTATGCACATCTGGGCGTGCATATGTCTATGATGAAGTGCTGTGAGCAAGATACAACCATAACGTTGGACAAAGGTTCAAAAAACTAGTCTCTCTTCTTTAGGTCAAAGCAACACTGTGCTTTAATGTAGCATTATAAAAGTGTGACACAGATAACTAGATTAAGAATCAGAACTTGAAACTAACTACTATAATTCAGTAGTTATTTGAATTATAATACTGTGAAGATACATACCATGTCTTGTGACAGAAAAGAGAAAGGCTTTAATAGTTTCTATTTAACAACTGCAACACATCCTACAATTTAACTCTTCTTATTATGGCTTTTATTTTAATGCATTGTACAATATTTTGCTGTGAGAGACTCTGTATACCTGTGTGTATGAAATAAGGTGATGGCTTTACAAATATTTCATTCTGGCTGCATCCTGCAAATCATTGTGCAGAGAGGGAAGAAAGAGGGAGCAGATGAGTTGCATGGGAAATGACGGTAGAGCATAATCTTTTAAAGCACCTTGTCACAGAAGCACAGTTAGGACTGTATTGATTGCAAAACTCACTACCTGGTAGGAATGATGCAGGATATGCTAAGGCATTGCAAACAATGGGAAATGAAACTTTCCATTATTAGACAAATGGTTTTATTATTCTTTAATGCTTTGTGGAAAACAAATAGGCTTTTTGTTGGGGTGGGAAAGGAAGGCAACAGAAAACACATTGCATTCTCATCATCAGATGAGACCATTGTGTTTATTTCTCTTATTTTATGTGTTACAGTTTCAGTCTGCTGATACTTTCTCTGTTGAGGGGGCAGATCCAAAATGAATCTGATTGTGCCTGCACCGAATATGAAAGCCCTTGATATATTTCTTTGCTCTGTTGGGTGCCTATAGTGAAGAGCATTTTATTTTTTAGTCATCTATGTTATACACAAGACTCCAATTTGGTGAAGTTTTCTTACTCAGAAACCCATATAGGTATGGAGTTTAATCAACAGGATTTAAAGTGGGCTTTAATATAAGTCTTTAATAGTGTAGTCCTAGAGAGCAATGTAAATGGACTTAAGTATATACATAAATGTATTCCTGAGCTAAAAATATAATTCACATGAGGAATCTCTGAGAAAACCAGTAAGCTCTCAGCTGCAGTTCTGTCCTCTGTAAAATGGGAGTAATTGTACTGATAGCATGAGCCTTTTGAGAAATCTGTGATATAACGTTGAAAACAGCTTGCATACAGCAGCCTCCCGAGGGACATGATTCCCTTTGCTGTCAGAGTGAAAGACATGCTCCCGAGGTGCCGACAACATTGCAGATTGCACGTGAGGATATGAACATGTATGACGTAGGAGTGGGACACAGAGCAACGGAGCCCGGCTTCAGAAACAAGGGGTATGAAATTTTGCCACTGGTGGTCCCAGAGCTGCCCTCCCTGACATTTTTAGCCACAACTGCTTTCCAAGCCTCCTTATCAGAAGCTGCTCCCACAGAAGGGAGGGAAGGTGACTGACTTTGCCTTTTGCTTGCTCTTTCTAGTGCCTTGCTGATGAGGCTTGGCTTATTAACCGAGAAGTGCTGGCTGAGGAATTGGGAAAGTAACGGAGGTGTAATTACAAATTTCTTTCACAGTGGGAACTTGGTGTGTTACTTCCCCAAAAGAACCTGTTGGATCCATCTCGTCTGCAGCAGCTGGAGCAGGAAATCTCTGCTGGAGGGATTCAGTCTCCTAGTTCCTGGAAGGCATATGCACCAGCGGGAGCAAGCAGGGACACAATGGAGGTCAAAATGAGCTGTTATATCAACTGCTGTCAAGTGGGGTACTGCTTGCCTGGCAGCCACATAATCTGTGAAGAAATCCACGGATTTAAAATTTTGCTGACATCTTCTTGGTAACTTCTAAATTTAATTTTAAAATTAAATCTTGAGTCTGGATTCTGTAATTATTGTTTAGGAGTCAATTAGTATCCCAGACACTGTATTTTTCACAAAGGAACATCTAGGTTCAAACACAATGTCTGAGGGACCTAAATGGGATGCCTGTGGGATAGGCTAGTAATAACACTGTCCTTCAGTATATGCATATAGAGACAGGAAAAAAAATTATACCTTTTCCAGACAATTTCTACATCATTTCTCATTCGCTGTGACCATGCTGATCCCATCACTTATTCTTCAGTATCATAAACAAGTCATAATATATTAGTGAAACCAGTTGCAAAGAGTTCATATAGCTGACAGGAATCCTGAGAAATAGGTTATACAGCATTGATCTCCCAGGAGGCCTTAAATAACAATCTAAAATGTATAGGACAGTGATCAGTGGGTTTGTTTCTGCCATTTCAGCTTTGTACTTTGCAATTTATAGTTTCTTGATAAATTGGAATCCATTCAGCTGGTTCATATTATGTGGGACTATGGAACTATCTACGTTACACTGAAGAATTAAAGTGAGATGCAGATGACTTGGAGGTGTCTAATGACTTTGCTTAGCAAATTAATGTAGATCTGAAATCATCTCTGCCCCATTAGAAAGAATAAAATGCTACAAAACATCAACATGCAGACAATGCATTAGCGCAGGGTGCCTTTCCACTCCAAGAGGACATTCCAGCCCCTATTTTCAGGATTTCCCACTTGATTGTTTGAAACTATTGCCTTAGGCTAAAACTTGTATTTGTAAAACAAGGTTTCAGGTTGGTGATATATTATTTTCCAGTCACATTTTTAACATTGCAGAAGCGGGTGGGGGTTGAAAATCAAGTTGTCATTCAATTTGTAATGCTCTGGGAGTATAAAAAGGAATACTTGCAGTTTGAAATGTACTTTTCCCTCCTAATTAGTTTCTGGATGTTGGTAACAATCTGATTTTTCTGTTAAAGAATTCCACTGGTACAAGTGGACATACCATGAAACGTTTGCAAAATATTTTGGAAGGTTATGCTTTTCAAGCCAGCATCTTTGAGACTCCTAAGATTGAACAGGGATTGATGCCTTGGGAAAAGTTTGCTAAAAACATCAAAGTTGACAGAGTCTTTTTGTTTGAAAATCATTCTCCTACATGTGAGTGATAATTTTCTTTCAATGTGAAATACTTATGTATTTCGTGTGTTCAATATGGAAGCTTTTGCAGAATGTCACTAGTGATCTGCCACCAGCAAGGGTTTGCAGAGTTCCTCTCTGCAGAAAGGACTCATTCCCTGACCTCAACACTCAGCGCAGCAGGACTGACTTTTAGGTGTCTCTGTCTGGTCACTTTGGGGACATCCTGCTGCTGGAGCAACTGACTGTCACTATCATTTCATTTTGTCCTCCTTTGCTCAGCCACTGCACTGAAAATCCATTTGGCTGCTTTCCCACAGAAGTCATGTGGACAAAACCCACCCAGCAGCTGGCAAGCTGTTGCCCATCATTTGGAGCAGAGCAATATTTTGAGTAGATTTTTCTGCTTGGTTATTTTAATTTAGATCATTTCAGCAACCTGTTTTACAACCTGGCTGCACAAAGAGAGGTGCCAGGACAGCCCTGGAGCAGCACTGGGAGCGCTGGCTGCCCTCCTGGGAGCAGAGGGAGAGCAGCAGGAGGTCTGGTGCCTTCAGACCATGGTACTTGACTAGAACTAAGCTGAAGCACCTTCACTTCCCCAAACGATGTACTGAAGATGTCAGATCTTCAGTACCATCCATTTCGTTCTACAGGTCTGGTCTCATGCCACAACCTGGTAATTAGAGGTGTAGCCAACAGCAAGTTTTGGCTGCTGTTACTGAGAAAAAAAGTAAAAATGCTGAAAAATTGTAGTCTTTTCAAAGTAAGCACTGTGCCACTCAGTTGAAGTATCCAGCTGGTCTTGCCATAATGCTACTGCAGAATTGGGATATTGCTAGTGACAGCACACTACCCATGAAGCTCTAACAGATTAAAAGCAATGTCTTTGGTGAGTGTTTTGCTCATTTAGATATGTAGTTACTAGAAACCTCTCTTCCCTGGTTCTGTAATGATTCCTCTGGTTTCCTGCAGTCTCTTTATGCAGCGGTGCATTCTTGACTAGCACCACTCAGAGACAGTATACAGGACTCGGGACAGATGTAAAAGACGCGCCACTGGCAGGACTCTCACATGAAGTGGAAGTTGGGGTCAAGGTCATGTCCCTTCTTCCTGTTTCATCTTCTCCCCAGCGTGAAGAAGGTCACTCCCCCTTCATCTTCTCCATACAATTCATGTCTCTGTAGGCTTTAATCTTACCACCCCTCAGCCGACTCTCTTCCAGGCTGAGGAATTCTCATCTGTTTGTCTCTTCTTGAAAGGATGACATAGCCTGGTTCTCTGTTTTCTTCTTCCTCCTTGTGTTAGCCAGTTCTCTCACATTGCTTCTGAGGTGACTAAAATTGCGCATAGTCATAAAAATGTGTGTGCACCCTGAATTCATAAGTGACATAAAGTCTTTTCTGTTTTGCTCTGATAACTTTTCCAATAACTCTGAATATCTGATTTGCCTTTTTTACCCATCATTGTGCTGAGGTGCCTACAAATCCAGTATCTCTTTCTGAGTAATAATTGCTAAGTTAGAGCTCATCCCTGTACGTGTATAGTTTGGGTTCTTTTCCACACACATACTCTGCTTCATATTTATTACCACGGAATGTCATTTGCTGTTTTATCACTCAGCCACATAATATCAGTAGATCCTTCTGCAATTATTCACAATCAACCGTAGTCTGCAAATGTGGTCACCTCGTTCCCATTTATAGCTCAGTTTTAAATATGCTGAAGGGCGCAGATGCATCTGGGACCTCATGGTAACATTCCTGCACTGTGAAAACTAGGCATCTGTACTTACCTTGTAGTACTTTGTTTCCGAGTACTAACTTTACCTTTTCATCTCAGATAATCACTTGCAGAAACTTAAAGCAATTTCATATCAAAATGATTGTAGTTCCTTGCCTCTAATTTGGAAGGCTGAGCCTGGGACTTCAGTTTTTAAGTGTTTTTCTGGGTTCCTCTCTAGGTTTTCTGGTATTTGTTTGAAATTCTGAGACTTGTTTGGGACTTCTTAATGATTTCTGCAAAGCTGCATTTTTATACAGAAACAAAAAAAAGTATTTTTGTACTTTTGTGATGCAATGTACAGGTTTAGTTTTTATTGGGTTTCTATTATTATTATCATTATTATAAGTAGTTCCATGACTTGCAGAAATCATGCAGCCTCTTTTTTGTAAATTCTCCTAGGTCTAATAAGGATTGCCTTTATTAGTCTTTAAGTGGGATTACTGGTAAGGCTTCCTTCTGCATGGCTGTTTGTCCTTGCAGACCTTGTGGGAGATTAAAAACCTCTTTTTGTCTTTGTCAAATTTAGTTGAAATTGGGTTCAAAAGTTGCGTGGGAAAGACAGATACACAGACATGTGCATGCATTGTGACAGCATGAGTCCTTTCCTTAGGCAGCTGGGCTAAAAGCAAAGTACAGAGGACGTACTCTGAATTGTCCTGTAGTCTCGTATGCTCGCTCCATTGCCATGCATCTGGCTGTTTGTAGTCTTTTTCAGAAATCTGACATCTCTGGGTATGCATAATGCATACTTCAAGAAAAGACAAAAACTGCGTTGCTATATATATAGAGGCATATAATAACAGTGATACATTAATTGTTTTGTGAGCTTCCAAAAGTATTTCTATAGTGTCAACTAATGTTGAATGGAATAATGTGAGTTTAAGCAAAAGCAGTTTCCATGGTTACACTGGAGGTATTCTAAATATAGCAGATGATGTAATCAGTTACAGGGACTAGATACAAGATTGCTGTGTATTTCAGAAAGAAGTTTCTTCTCTGGAGATACCTGTGAGAAAGTGTCTATATTACTTGAGAATACTATTTTTCAAATTATTTCTGTTGTCCCATGATTTTCTGCTCCTCAGAGCCTTTCCATTTTTCCATTTACAGGCTGGTAGCTTCTTTATAGTTATTATAAATCATATACACCAGATCACTTTAATGCTTTTACAGAATTCTTAACAGCAAATGTAACATTCCAGAAAACAGTTTCCACATCTGGCCAGAGGAAGATTGTAGTTTTTGTAATCTCTTCTACCCCATATATTAAAACCCTGTTATCAGCATCTGTCATATCTGTCTATCCATCTTATCTGTGTATATGTCCATCTATCTTTGCTCCCGTTGCTGTCATGTCTCCAGTGCCCTCTGATCTGATTTTATCCAGAGAGAAAAGAATGGCTTAATGATCCAGACACATCTCCTTTTCCAAGATGTGTAATAAAACATTCCCCTTCCTCACCCCCAACTGAGCAATTATTTTCCAATGGAACAAATTTCACTCCGTGAAATTTGGACTAACTACTTAGCACGCAATACACAAGAATGAGTAAATGGGTAGGAAGAAGATTTGTTGTCACTAGAGGGGAACAGGGGGCAGGAGAAAATATTCAGGGAATTTATTCACAGTTGTTTGTCCAGCTCTCCTTTGTGTCACCTTTCTGGCCTTACTGAGTTCTGTTAAAATTCTGATTTCTCTCTGAGAGTGTAATTCAGAGTAAGTGCTAAGGGAAAGTAAGTCAGTTGCCACAGACAGAGCAGTTGTTTTCCACAGCAAGCTTTTTTAGTATATCTAGCTTCAGTCATTTCTGTTTTAATCAAGAATTCCTTTCCATTCCCACTGTTTCTTTTACTGTTCTACTCCATTTCAACCTTAATTCATTTTAAAAATGACACACTGCATTTCAGGAGTGCTAAAAAAACATGGTAGGTTAGATAAACTGGAAAAAATGTCCTTCTCAGAAAGCACTGCTATACTCCGAGTCAGGATTTCTTTGTTTATTAATAGCAACTGGTCAACAATTACTTGTCTTCTCAGAGCAGAGTGTTGTGAACGTGCCACGTTTCCAGTATCAGCAGAAACAGCATTCCTGTTTTCGACAGGCAAAGAGTGCCAATGTATGTAACATGCTACATTAACAGCTAGAGGCTAAAAATCATGCATCCTATTGCATTTTCACCCCTTCCAATAAACCTGTTATTAATTTTAGTTCCTAAACATTTTTTTTCTGGTGCAGATAGCCTGAAGACGATGATGTGACAGTGACGAAAGACTGCAATAAAGGGCAGCTGAAACTTTTTGGGGAGAGGTTTCTACTTTCACAAGGCAACAGGCAGTGGCAGCATTCAATGAACAGAAATGAATTTTATTTTCAAAATATGAAAGCTCATAGAATTATGGAAGAAAAAGATATATTGGGTCATCTTTTCCATACTGGAGGCTGTGGCAGCTTTGTGCCTACCTTATAAGGTACTTTCTGAGTCTAGGTTTAAGGTCTCAGGAGACAGGGCTTAATGGCTTACTGTGAAAAAGTCTTCTCCTATACAGCAAGTTCAATTATCAAAGCTTGGTTTTCTATTTAGCTGTGAATGTATCATTTCTGAAAAGTTGATTCTACTATTGCTCCCGCTTTTACCTCTGATACCACTTTAATCAACTCCTTTCCATCCTCAGTGTTCAGATGTTTCTGGTACTTCTGGATGGTTCATGTGTCCTCCCACTCATTCTTGGTGCTCAGCCAACCTAGTCATATTTAGTTTTCTCACCTTTCCATATAAGTCAGGCCCTCTGATTGTCAATTAATCTGTCTTCGGAAATGCCTATTCTTCCAGATAGGTTATTGACACAGTTGAGTAAGATTTTTTACCTGAGAGTAAAATTGTTTCTGCAGCAGAGTTAACCACATTGAAGGCTACAGCCAGTGCCATATTCCTGACTGGAAGCTGACAGTAGTAGATTTGAGGGGAATGAAATGTAAAAAGTATCTGAGTATGGTAAATGTCAATTAAACTGACTCACTGGGTGAAATCCTAATGCCAAGCCAAAGACAAGCTGCAACTGGCTATGATGTCTCTTTGCACTTGTAATCAAAGCAGAGCTGACTCTGAGGACTCTGTTTTCAAAAACGTTGTTCGATCAAGTCCAAATTACGGCTGTTAGGTGAGGACCTGTCTGCCACTGATCACTTTCAAAAACAATCCCTTTTTCTTTTGCTCATTCTTTTGAAAGCTTCCTGATCCTGCCTCTCCATAGGTGTCAAAATGCCTGATTTGGCATTTGGCCCCCTGGAGAAGAGGATGAACTGGATGGATGGAGAACTGTCAAAGGCGGTCCTCCCCGATGGAATAGAGACTTCCTCCAGCAGCTGCCGATCTGCCCTAGAAAACTCCCAATGCAAACCACCGAGTCTCCATCCCTTTCCCTCCCCTGTGAGGTCTTTCTGCTCCCTCCTGTAGCTGTGCCAGTTCAGCAGTTTATGTGGTTGAACTCTGAAGGGACAGAGAGAATACCTGTAATTTTCATGTTTTGTGGTGAGATTTTTTTTCAGTTGTGCCTACCAGGCAAAATTAACAACGCTAGTGTAAGTTAACTCACTTGGTTCTCTTACAGTCTGTATACTTGATTCAAAACCAGTGGGACTCATTTAGTGGCTTGTAACCTAGCAGTGATTTCTCTAAAACTTACCTATGGCTCCCACATGTGGAGTTTTGCCACTAATTTTGGTAGGATAATCATGCACTCTACTGTGTGTCAGCTGGGTGAATTCTGCTCTCATTCTGGAGTCCGTTCAGAAAAGGTAATCAGAGTCATTGTGCAAATCTATATGAGAAGATGGCCCAGGAACCCTCTAAATGGACTGGCCGTATGAGAGTTGGATGGAGATGAAATTGGGTACCTGGCCCTTTCTGCCCAGCTAGCACATTTGTACAACAGCCAGCAAGGAGTTTGGGAACATATTATCAGCCTTGGAAGGGAGCTGAGAAAGAGAATCATCCTTCCCCTCCAGTCTTTCAATGTTTCAGAGGCTCAGGACTAGATGAGAGATACATGGTTTAGGCAGCAAGTTTATTACCTTTCCTCATCATCATTAAGGAACCCAGGAATGGCTCTACAGTATAGGTCAGCCATCCTCCTTCATTAATTTCAGCCAATTTGAGGGCTGCTGCATCCACTCTTCAGGCATCACGCTAACCTGTTGTCGGTATCCAATTTTCCTCTCTTCATGCATGACCCATCAGGCTGGAGTGAGGGGGTTTTCTTCTTGTTTTGAAAGCAGAGCAAAAGAGGTTGGTACAGGGCAGGAGTCTACCTGTGGTGAGACAGAGGAAAAAGGAAGGAAGGGAAATGCTTGTTATGCTCAGGAGAAATTGATTAAATAGCAACAAACAGGGGTTTGCAGCAGAGACGGGGCAATGCAAGGCCATGGCACTTAGAGGCAAGGAGAAGTTTCCAGAATGGCCCCATCCCTGTCCTCCTGCTATGCACAGCAATAGATAGGGGTCTCACCAAGCAATTGGGATATTTCTTTGCTCAGTGTGTTCCCTTAGTCCTCACCTGCACAGGGTCTCAATCAGCAAAATGTCATCATGGACTTCAACTATACACAGGCCAATGGTGAAACTCAACCTAAAACGAGTTTCCTGCTACCACATGTGAGGTGGGGGTTGGGAAGCTCTAGGGGGCAATAGTGACACTCTCCTCTACGAAGATGAGTGCACCAAAGCCCCCAAAACTGCTCTGCATCCTCTAAAGTTCCAGAGCTATGCAGGCTGCTGCAGCTCCATAGGACTATACTCATCCTCCTGGCACAAAATGTCCTCCCAGTATGGAGGGAATGAACTAGGCTACTACCTATGGGCAACAGCTGTGAGAAATATCCCTTGGAAGCATGCTTTCCATTTCCTGCAGATCAGGGACTGAAGGTATGTGAAGGCACTGGTGTGCGTGAAGACAGGCGTGCCGATGGGCCTTAGCTTGTCTCTGATCTTATGCAACCTGTCTATTTGCAGTCCTGCCCTAACCTTTCCCATGCTACTCCTGGATGCATGTGAGTTTCAAGTCCTGGAATATTATAACCATCTCCTACAAGCCTCTGTCAAGCATTTCCTACAACAACTCTACATAAACCCAATCTCTGACTCTCATAAAAGTAGCCTATAGTTGCAACCTCACTCTCCTTCTCTTACTTCTCCATCTGTTGTGAAACCCAAGAGGCTAAGACTTGGGCTGGGAGGGCATTTTTCTATTGACAGCAAAGCCTGTGTTACCATTTCAGAAGCCCCAGGTTGGTGTAGTTATGGTTTTGGCACAACTAATAAAATATCAAGTACTGTGTTGATGGCCAAGATGGGGGCCAGACATGCAGAAGTGGAGGGCAGGTCATGGGTCTGCTTCAAACTCTTTGCTTTTTGCAGATGTACAGGGTGTGAGCTCAAAGGAGGTGCAATATTTTTGCATGGTTGGGTGTACACCTGCATCTGGCAGGCAAGTGGTGAGACTGAGAGCAACCTTCCTGCGTGTGGCTGGAAGCTGAGCACCCCAAACCACTGCTCTTCTGGCAGCTAGGGTGAACAGAGTACAGACAGCAGCTATCCCAGTTATCTTCTTGACCAGGGCTGCGGAGAAAAGGGATGCCAGAAAGCTGGAAGGGACCTTCTTCAAAAAGAAAATAATGGAAAGGGTGCTTCATGGAAAACGGTCTTTTCCAGAGGAAAAGAATGAAGTGGAAAATTCCAAGCAGTTCTACTGTTTTTACCCATCAACTTTCTTCTGCTGTTTCATCTGTGGGTTATTTTTCTTTTCTATATGCACTTTGCTGTTTCTGACTCCTTAAAGCCTGTCTCTCTGTTCTGCTGTGCAAAGCATCAGGGATGCATGGCAAGTTGATTATCCTCGTGAAGCAGCCACCATAACATTGAGATTCAGGCATTTGCTTTATCATTAGCCCAACAAAGCATATAGAGTTGTAGCTAACTGGAAAGATACCGTACATTATTATTGTTATTATTTCTATTTTTGAAAACCAGGACATCATGGTGTGGGGAGGGGGTGGGCTGCATGAGTGCGTAGACAGACAGTCATTTAATCTGAAATGGAGAGCAAAATGTAATTGGTAGGCTTAGACTCATTAGTATGCTGCAGCCTGGATCTATGATTCCTATTAGAAAAAATATTAAAGGGCCACTGTTCAGGGAATTGAAGGTGGCACAAACAATTTAGTGGAGTTTTTCATCAATATCTTCCAAAGGGGTTGCACCTTTTTGACTTTTAAGACTAGAATGCAATATTTAAGGAGAATGTACTCCATCAGCTGTACTTGCAACATAACACGTCATCCTTTGAAATATAAATCTTTTGAAAACAGAATAATTTCTTTGTTAGTTTTCAGTCTGTATCCTTGGGCTGGAATAGTTATTTGGGCTTTTGTTTTTATGTGGCTTATATGCACCTAAGTAAAATACAAACCAAACAAAAAGCCAAAGGGAAATGCCATTCATGTTCTTACAATCAGATGGAAAGAAAAAACATTTAAAAATCCATATGTGTATGTTTCTTTTACATACTTTTAATCAGAAAATAGGGCGAATTATAATCTTTTCATTAAAACAGTGGTGCAAAGAAAACTTCAAGGCTTCAGACAAAATTAAACTCTTTTCTTTATAAAAATATGAACTATTTAAAAGAATTGAATTCTTTATGTATTATTTATAGTCAATAGTTCCATTTTTAATTGTGACTGAGTTAAGTTAGATTTGTTGCCAGACTTAATGATGAGCCGCTTAAAACGAGATATTTTCTCAGTGTGTTACAAATGATCATAAACTCCCTGCTCTCATGAGAAAAATAAGCGTATACAAAACTTTACATATATGACGGTAGTGGAGATACATGGTATTCAAGCACTTCATTGAACTGGTGTTATAAGGTAAGTTTGTTTTAATACACAAAGGTATGACTTAAAAGAGAGCAAATGAGAAAATTCTATATTAAGTCCCCAAAGATAGAATGTACCCATGCGAAAAGTCGCAGTTCAGAAACTATAAAAGGATGGTATAGTTTCTTCCCTATTAATTATTTACATGTGTTAATGGTAAGTTTTATTTGGAAGAAACCCCTTCCAATTTTCCAAAACTATCACATATGCAGTTGCTAAAATATGTTTTAAAAACCCACACACAAGCAAAGACTAAAGAATCACCCTAATTCCTTTCTAATACAGAGATGACAGCAGAGACATTTTACTATGTTACATTTAATCACAGTATTGTAATCCATTCACCTAGAAATTCATTAATCATAATTCATGCTGTAAGAAAGCATATTAAAATATAGTGACAGTGGGCAAGCAAGATCTGTGTTCACAACAGTGTTATTTAAACAACTGCATACACTTGTAGTTATGCAATTAACCTTCAGTAATAATCTTTGTTACTACTATTATACATACCTCGTCTGGAAGATGCCCTAAGCTCACAGTATAAATATCACTGAACTAATGGTTTTACCTCACCTGGTACACTATTTCTTCCCTGTAAATTGAACAGGCAACTTTTGGGGACCCCTGAACTCCTCATGTTTAGGCAGAGTTTTGGTCCCACTCATTTCACACTCTAACCCTGAGCCTCAAACAGAAGTGCTTACAGCTCATGGGTCAGAGATTCAGATGCGATAGAAAGAAGGATACTTTTGCTTCTTTTGGTTTCTGTTTATACTTTTCTTTTTTATGATGTTTTTCATTTAGTACAGATAAGGCTTCTATATGCCTATTTGGCTAGAATGAAAATGACAATTGTGAAAATTGTGAATAGTATTGTCATGTCATTAGGAACATTATGAATTATTTATATAGCACGCACAGGGTGCTAGACATTTTACATGCACATAATCAGACAACTCCCCATTCCTAAAGTCAGGAGTTGTTACTGAGGAGTTATTACTAATAAGTAAGAGGAGGCTGGGACAGGATACAAGCATACAAACCCATGACTGAAATATTTATTGTAAATTCTGTAGTCCTTTTCCTTTTGCCTTTTTCATGATTCTCTCTCATTTCCCCATCCCAGATAATTTCACAGCCAGCTGTGTACACAGCTGCCCCCATACTCGGTGAAAGCAGCCAGCAGATACCATAGCAGTGCACTGGTGGTCCCAGCTCTTTAGAGTGCTTTTGAGGCACTGAGGTTGCTCTGGGGTGTCCTATGGGATGATAAGTTTTTAACAAATGTCATCTTTTTGCTCAGGAGATGCTGAGCTAGTTCAGATCGTTGTGTTGGAGGCAGGAGCTAAGACCATGCCTAGGGGATCCACGATGTCCACCACTCATTTCCAGTACTGGATCTCACAGCAGAGTCTAGAGGTACATCTTTACGGAGGGCGTACCACAGCATTCAGCTCACACAAGTTCTGGCACAGGCCTTCCTCTATGTGTCAACCACACCAGCGTGGGCTGAAGCTGAAGTCCACCACAAGCAGGTCCTGTGAGCAGAGGAGATGAAGCAATGCCGCTGGCATGCAAAAGGGGTGGGGTGATGTTCAGCTCCAGAGCCCTGAGGACCTGAGGTGCCCAGGTAGCTCCCAGCACTTAGGTGGGAGCTTGTTACTCTGAGCTGAGAGAAGAAGAACAAAAAGCTTGTTCCCTTGGTAGCATGACAAAGTAGGCTTGTGCGTCTTCCAGAAACTGTATGCTAGTAGGGTGGTTGACACTTAGTTTATTTGCAGAGACAATCTTTTTGCTGCTGCTGCTGGTCAATGGGGCACACTTCAAATGCTGCCTGTAGACCTAGAGGTGCTTTGTAATAGGTGACTCCTGTAAAAAATGACAGAAAACTCATTCGCTGACAGCTGTGGGAACAGAGGTTTTTAATAGAATAGCAGTGTCACAATATATTGCTTATCAAGTAATTCTTCTGTAATAATTATTTACAGTCAAGGAAATCAGCATTCAGCATCTAGCCAAACATGGGAGGCATCATATGATATTGGCGTGAGGAGAGGAGAATCTGACATTTCAGGAGCATCAGGCTGGTGCAGGCTTGACCAGGAGGCGGCGTGGTAAGCCTGACAGCAAGGCAAATATGAGGTGCCAAAAGATGTAGGGTGGGTTGGTTTTTTTGCACCAGTTGGCTACAAAAAGCCCTCCACAAATGCAAGTACCAAAACTCTGTATGTGATATGAAAATCCAACAGATATTGTGGTAATTTCAGTGTGGGCACAGGTGTGGAGGTGACTCAGGTGCAGCACTTGCAGCAGAGATCCAACCATTCCCAACATTTTCTCTGTGAAAGCTTGCAGAAAATGCCAGACCCTGGGGTAGAGCTGTCAGGGCTCTGTGTGGGCCAGGGGCTCTCCATGGGAGAGCCAGGGCCTGTCCCACTGCCCCAGCCAGGAGCAGGGCAGCCAGGGAGCACGGGGGCAGCCCCAGCCCTGGCCATCGGGCACCTCCCCGGAGACAGGTCAAGGCCAGACCAGGACCCTGTGGGTGGGGTCAGGATCTGGGCTCAGACACAGCCCCACGGTGGCCACACAGGGCCGTGGGGAAGGGCCAAGGCCAGGCTGAGGCATGGGCCTGCCAGTGGGACTAACTGGGGCAGGGGGCTGAAATTTGGACCTGGGACCTGGGCAGGGGGAACCCCAGGGGTCCAGACAGGGACAGCTGGTGCTGGGGGTGCCCTCAGGGCACTGGCAATAGTCACTCGCAGCTCTCTGTGTGTATGTAAGCACCCAATTTCTGGTTACAAACCAGACTCAGAAGTACGACTGTGAGCACTTAGAAGCAATGATATGGTGGGAAAATCACTGTGTGCTGCTATTTAGTCCTGTCTCTCCTGACTGGAAAGCACCTATTTTGACTGAGAGAGTAATTTATGTGCTTATGTTTGAAGGAAAAAACACCTTGAGTGTATGTGTGCTGTTTAGATAGCTTATACATAAAAGCTTGTGATTTAAGGAGCTGACTGTCTAGCTGAGATAGGCACTACCAGAAGAAGCAGCATTAAACTAAGAGATGAGATAGCATGCAATAATGCAAAGGGAGACAAGCAAAATCCTCTTGGCGAGTGTATGCTGTGGGTGCAGATGTTGCGGCGTTAAGCTTACACTTCCCAGGTTTCCTTACGTACAGGCTGATAGACAAGTCTGGCACTGCAGTGATAGCAGAGGTTGTCCAGGGAACGGAGCACTGCGCTGGCTGAGAGGACCTGAACCGTAACCACAAGACTACTGTGCCCAGCGGAAGAGAGAAGATATTCAAATGACAAAAAGCACTGTTAGCAGAAGTTCAGGCATCTCAAATAGGAAGAGGAATAAGAACCGATACTTGATAAAATATTACGGCTGTGAAGTTGCAGAGAAGGAGATGAGGGCTATGGGCAGAGAGTAAAAATAGAAAGAGTCCAGAAGAGAAGTCTGAGACAGCCAATGTAGAGGGATCTCGCAGGGACTGAAGGTCCCTGGATGTCTGGCTTACAGACAGGAGAGAGTCACTTGCAAAGGGTAGATTTTGTGGTTGGCTGTCAAAATGAGTATCAGCTTTGCTAAGGAAGGAAAGTAGGGGTCAGTGAGAAAAAGAAAAGCTGCAGCAGATGTTGTTATGAGGATGACCTGGTAGCTAGGTACCTGGGGTGGGCTACAAAGGAGGAAAAGAGAAGAAAATACACGAGGGGTACAGTCTCCCTCAGAGCAATGAGAACCAGCCTGGTGGGGCCTGCAGCTAAAACCAGAGCAGAGCACAGTAGGTCAGACAGGCTGGGAAAGCTGGCAATAGAACATCACTGTATCTAAAATTTAAAGAAAAAAAAAAAACGACAGCTGTAACTGTGCTTTTGACAATTGATTTAACTGCTCACTTTTAATTATATTTTGTCATTTGAAGTGAAATGTATTCCCTTGAAATATTTTATCCACATAGCTCTTAGCCTTTCTTCCAATTACATCACACCCATCCTCTTAAAGATTAACAAGCTTTAATGAACTCTGTTGTTGCTAATTCATCTCCCTTTTATTTTGACAGTGCGACTTTTGTTTACAATTACTACAGCTAACGTTATGCAGGGTCATGTGGGTCGAAATAAGAAGACTTCTATTCAACATTGTAAGAAAACAAATGAGTCCTTTCCTCTGGAGTGCTTGTTAGTTTTGTTTTGTTTTGTTTTTAATGAAGAAAAATCTCCCAGAAATAGATCTTCTAGTGCAACTTAATCAAACTTGAGCATCCAATTCAAAAGATACTTTGAAAACTCGCCCTCACTGCGACCTACGTCTGGAAGTACCTAAGCTGCATAGGTACTGCGGGTTTTTGCCTAGTTTCTTAAGGAAGTAAGACTGATGTGATCATCCAGTATATGTTTGTTTTACCTACAGATGCTCTTCAAGTACATTTTGAACTCATTATTTAGTTTCAACCAGATTTGAAAGTGGAATGACAGTCTTAAATATATTAACTTCCACACATTTGATGAAAATACACAGCTGTCTAGAGTAAGACTTTAATTAGGGTGCCCACTATGAGAATGCCTGCAGCATGAGCTTAATCCTTATTAGACACTGAGACTCTATAACAGAGAGAAGGAGGGAATAACAAATCCCAGCTGTGGTCTCGGAAATCTCCAGTCAGAACTCATATTCTGTCAGAGAGTAGATAATCCAAGAAAGAAACCTGCTTTTGGATGCATTGCTTGCAGAATTTCTCCTTTTACTCTATTATTACTTTAGTTAATTATTTTATTTATTTGACTCTGAAAATGCCTAAAGACTCTGACTGATCCCTAACAACTTCCTCCAGTTTTGAAAGAGCTGAGCAGCCTATCCCCAGCCTGAGATCCAACCCAGAGGAGGCTTTCCCTCTGAAGAGTCATCTGTGGGCCAGCCTGACCAGCCTTCGGAGATCATGAGCAGCCAGACTGGGCTCACTGGGGAGGCCAACCCAGCTGTATCCTCCTTCAGAACAGCTCTGAGAGCACCTGCTTCCTCTTTCCCTTCGTGTACAGGTATTGCTTATGGTTACTGTCCTCATCTGCCAAGTGGTCAACCAACCACTGCTCAGTTCTGCTTTGCCTGAAGGGCCCTCTCAAATCCTCTAACCTTCAGGCCCAGGACTGCTCTGGGGCAAGGATAGAGGTGCTTCTGAGGCTATGCCAGTGTGCACTGAACAAGTTCACAGATAATGCCGTAGACTGTGTATGACGCTATAGACTACTAGTTCAGAAGCTCACTTGGGATGACAAACACTACACTTTTGTCCTTGTTCTGGGGTTGTTGGATTAAACAGTGCTGGAACCCAGGCCTCTCTTCTCACAGGTGAGCGTCCTTTCCTTAAGTTATGGGGTTTATATTTTCTTCAAGTTTGCTCTTTAAATACCTCTCGGCAGCCCCTTTTTACTGGTTCCTGTACCTATCTTGCATTATTTTTATATAGTGGCACACCTTCAACATAGGGGCTGCTTAGCATCCTTTCCCAAGCTAGCCTACAGCTTCTTGGTTTTGTCCTTGTCTAAGGAGTAAGGAGAATAATAAGTAATAAGAATTACCTCAGCAGTGGAATTGACATCAAGAACTCAGATCCTGCTCAGGCGTTGGGAAGAAAGAAAGAGTACAGATGTCAGTCTTCAAGAGAGAGTTCCAGTGGTGACTTCTGCCTGAGGGACAGGACTTAAGACTTACTGTTGTCACTAGCTGCATGTGTCAATTAGCTCTAGGCTGCTTCCTGCCCAGCATGCTGGTTATTTCTGAACCCATGTTGCATCTGAGAATGCCTGTGATGCGTGGTTTTGTGGTGCCATTGGAGACCAGGCTGGATGCACTCTCAATTGGGGAAATTGTGCTGTGTGTCATGCAGTTAGGGTGTAGTTATTGCACAGGGCACTCCATGGCCATCTGAGTCTCTACCATGCTATGTCGGATCTGGATCTGTTGTTTACCCACTGCAGTGCAGAAGCACTGTACCTCATGCCCATTTGCCCTCTTTCTCAAGGCTGCTTCAAATTCTGGAGATAGCTGAGTGAAACTTTGCATGGTGTTGCGCTGCATGATGATGACATACAAGATCACCTATGCCAGCAGCCTTTTAAGTTGCATGAGGGATCTGGAATCTCAGAAGGAGAAGGCAACTAAGAGTTCAGCACTGTGAGATCTGGCTTTAGTCCATTTTATTTTGAACCTAACTTTTAGTCTTTTTCATTGCCTATCTGTCTTTTCATCAATTATTTTGGGTGTTCTGAAACTCCTTAATCTGTCAGTCTTTGTAGTTGTATAAGGAATTTAAACCTCCTGTAATTCAACCTGAAGAACTATAAATAGATTTTACTTTGGACTGCCTTTCATTTTCAGCAAGCCCAGTATCTGTGGCTAACTGATTGCTGTCTGCATTTTTACCTCTGAATATAATCAAGTAGGTACCATGTTCTCATTCCCTTATTGTTTCTGCTGGTGTTCTGCATTCCCATGCAGGGAGAAGTCTTTGCTCTAGTACAAGTGATAACAGTGCATCTTTTTCCCTGGCACGCTGCTGACTATTCAGGAATGCATGGGTCATACAGTCCTACAGCATCACCTCATAGGTCACACACACACAGAGGTTCTGCGAGGTGCTGAGCTCCTTTAGTTCCTGCTGGAGCCCTGGTGTTTAAATTTGACGGGGATGGGGAGCTGGCACTTCAACAGTGAGCCCCAGGGTAAATAATGATCACAAGGAGCACAAGTATGTGGCTTTCCAAACCTCTTCCAGATAATGTGAGAGGCTGATGAATGTAATCTCTTTCTCTTTAATGTTCAACTATCCTTGGCATAAAAATCTTCTCAGGCCTATGGCGTCATGGAGGTGTCTCCTCAGAACAGTGAATAGCATGAAAAATGCAACATTCACAACTTCTTTTTTTATGCATTCATGCAGAGGAGGTACCTTTAGATTCCTCTGGTGGCTGGTGAAATCTAAACATAAAACAGTTCCTGTCTTTGATAAAGTCAAATATCAGACTCCTGAACTGAGATCAGACTCCACAGAGGAACATTTAGATGTAGGCACACACAACTTTGTTTGTTGTAAGTTTTCTCCCAGGAAAAAAGGAGATGATCGGTGGTTTCAAACTGAGCATAGATTTTAATTGCTTAGTTATTTGCAAGGAGGTAGTAGTCACTAATATGTGACTGCACTATACAAATTACTTCCATAAAGTAAACTGGTATTTTTACAGGAACGTGAATGAGATGCTCAAACTGCATTTGAATAGAATTGGAGCAGCTGACTCCTCAAATCCCTTGTGAAAAGCATGGGCATAGCCTATTACCACTGTACCACAGCATGTTGGGAACACTAAGGATTGGGATTTTTTTCAGAACATGCATACCATTAAGTTTGAGCCATTTCCCATTCTGTGACAGCAAAACAGATTAATTGTATCTTGGGCTCCATTTTCAGTATGTTTGTCACCAGATTGGGTGAATAGGATCATAATCCTTCTATTCAGCTGAACTGCAGCTTACTGCATGACCTTTTCAACAAATGTATTTTAATTAGCTGTGTGTTCACCTTCTTCCTACTGCTGAAAGCAGGAAAAATGGATTATCGACAGTACGGGGTATTATATATTTAACCTTTCAGGCTGAGAATTTGGGCTGGAGTGAAACCAATCTGTAAGGACAGCTACCAATATTGTACAGGTCAAACTGTGGCTAATTCACAGCTTAATTTTATACACACAGGTGTATACAGTGCACATCTTTGGAGCCACAAAACATCTGTGGTAATTAAATAGTCTTTGGAGTTTTCTGTCCTTCCCTGATTCTTCTCTTTCCCCTTTTCTATGGCAGCCTCAAGCTCTGCACCTAAAGGGCACAACAAGAGCCCCTGGTATGTGATTTGTGCAGGGGTGAGGCAATATATAAAACATATGCCCATCTGCAAGGTTGTCTAATTCCAGCCCGTCGGTAATGTACAGCCAGGCCCAGGGCCAGCTTCTGGTCAGGGAGGGAGCTGATTAGAGAGACAGTACTTCAGGACACACTCCAAACAGGACTAATTCATTTTTTTACTAAAACAGGTGGGAATCGCAGAGAAGAGGCCATATTCTACTGCTGGAGTGTTGGCCAACTGCTTCCTCTTCAATCTACAGCTTTAAAAAGCTTCAAAGGCTTCTTGTTAAAATAAAAAGGATGTTGTTAGATCCTTATCCATGGGTGTATTTTGTATATTTGGCCATGGCTTTCTATAAATGTTACAGACATCCTCACTTAAGGATAGTAGGTGCAGTGCAAATGCATTGTCAGTGCTAATCCAGGACAAACAAGGGAGGAGGCCTGAGTGGTTTGACCTCCACCGAAGAGAGAGTTCATATGAAATATACAGCATTACATGAGAGTTTTCTTTGTTCAGTCCTCTGCATTTCCACACCTTGACCTAAGTTACTGTACCAGAGCCCACACTGGCTGCTCAGAGGTTTGGGAGCTGTGCTGCAGTCAGGCTGAGCTGGAAGGAGAGACGCCAGCTCACACATTGGAGCGGGCAGTGCAGCCATTGCACTGCATGCAGCCCTGGACAGCCAGAGAAAATGAGGTACTCACAGCCATGGTTGCTCAAAGCACAATTTGGACCCCAGTAGAGGGGACTGTGAATAGCTTCTGGTTTTCAGGAAACATAAGTGACAAGCTATCAACCCCAGCAATTGGTTTCTATCAGCTTACATTGGTTACATTTTCAAAGCTATGTTCAAAAGGAAAAGGGCAGGAAACATAATGCTTCAATGATACTGCCATTTGCTAGATTCCCTTAATAAGCCAGCTGTGAATAGATGAAATTGCTTTGTGAACCTGCTGCATGAAGCACACCTTCCTTGTAGCTTTCTCATGCAGAGGAATAGCTGCTGAGGTTAGAAAATGCCCCATGGATCAACAGAGCAATTCTGCCACCAATACCCCAAGTTAAGGTAACTCCTTTGGAAGGGTGTGAAGGAAGAGTGTGAGCAATGAGGTCATTTTGACCTCTCTTCAGCCAGACGCGTGCACCTATAACAGCGATGAGGGCAGGAGGCTAACCCAGATAAGGGAGAACAAAATAAGTGCCAGTTTGATATACGAGTACATACCAAGCTTTAAGCCTGGCTCCTGCCCTTTTCTGTGTGTGATAAATGAAATGACCTTCCAGTTAAAGTGTAAGAGGTTGGAAAAGACAAAGCAGAGCAGCAAGGCCCTTTTTCCCAGTGTATACTCGCATTAGAATTCTGCTCTCACACTCTTGCAAAGGAAAACTGTAGCTTGAAGAGAAAACAACATAGCATTAAGCCATCCTGGTGTCAAATATTGTAAAAGAAAACAGTTAACGACTCTGCATTCTCATTACCAGCTTTGGGTATAATAGCTTCCCTCCCTCAATACCAAACAGGATTTCTTAGTGCTCTTTTGTGCTTGTCTCCAACTTGGCAATTCCACCCAGCCTGCTGCTCATAAACTGTAACTCCTTTGTCATTCCCAGGTATTTTCTGTGGTTTTTGCTTTTATTGTGACTCAAAACTATCCTATGACCAAGTTCTATTGTTGTTCTGTGTACAGTGGGTAATGAAACACCTTTATCTGCATCTTTTGGTTCTTTCTTTTATTCTCCCAGCTTAATGACATTACTGTGAGCACCACTGGGACTGTTATGCAGATGTATTGCGTACCAGAGAAGTTGCTGCTTCAGGATAAGCCATTACTTTTTGTTGCCCCCACAGGCCTGGGAAAGATAGCTATTACAAACAACTTCCTGCGACAGTTACCTCATGAAAAATATGTTGTATGTCAAATTAACTTCTCAGCACAGGCCTCAGCTAATCATACCCAGGACATCTTCCTAACGAAACTCGAAAGGCACCCAGAGTTTTAATTAAAATCAAATATGTAATTGTGCTTAGTTTACTCCACAGAGATTATCCACAAAATAATATGAAATGCTCTCCTTCCACTTCTGACAGAACAAATGAAAGCTGATTTGTTTCTCCATGTAATGTTTATTACTGGGGAAACTACACTTTAATTGATGTTGACAAATATTCTGATTTATGGGGTATATAGAACAGCACACAGTCCGGAAAGCACATCTACTTAACTTTATCTTCTTAGCTGTTTTTGCTTTAAGAGAATGAATCAGCTGCCTGTCCCTGGATATTCTTCAGTCTAAAGCATATTAAAGGGAATCACCAGATTGGGTCCCAACTAGTAAAGAGAGCCATCTGTTAGGGAAAGATCTGAGCAGTAGGCTATATATGGTACTCGCCAACACATGGAGGGCAAAAAGATCAACTGGAAGAATGGCAGCATCCAGGGGATTATATCTAGAAAATGGCTAGCTCTCCAGCATCTAAATCATGCATTTTTAATTCATCACATGGCAGGCAAACAAGTCAAACATTAATTGGCATGATAAAAGGGAGCTCATACCATATTCTGCACCTTCCAATACGAAGAGCATTGCTCGCCAGCCAGACCAGGCGAAACTTGGAACTTTGTATTTGCAAGCACCAGAAATGAGATCTGTGGGCAACAACATACATCAATTAATGCAAAAATAAATAAATAAATAAATAAATAAATAAATAAATAAATGGAAGTAAGGAGGAAGTGCTGAAAGTGCTCAGTGTGGGCAGGAGTCGCTAAGAACATTACAGATGATATTTTTGGTGTTAAAACTTACTGTAATAATTGCAGCTTCCCTGAGCAAACAAAACTAAGAATTTGACTCAGCTGTAACATAAATAGTTCAACTACATAAAGGATATATTTTTATGCACACTGGAGTTTGATAAATGCTATTATGAAAACTGACAGACTCTAGTGAATGAAGAAATATATCCTACCAACAGTACAAAGGACTAGAAAATGCCATGAGGGTATTTGCTGAGGGGCTCACAAGTCATGAACATTTTCATCTCTGGATAGTCAAGATAAAACCACTTGCTCAATATATTTTTGTTTTATATTTGTATTTTTCTTTAAGCTGTGCTTCCAAACTTCTGTCATCAGAGAGAATGTTAAGGTAGTATATGCAGAAGATTTGGAATAACTAGACACCCAAAAATGATCAGTTCCAATCCTAGCAAGGTCACTATAAGCTTGTGCTCTCTGAGGTAGGCAGCTGCACTGTTGTGCTGGTTTTGGCTGGGGTAGAGTTAATTTTCTTCCTAGTAGCTGGTATAGTACTGTGTTTTGGATTTAAGATGAGAATAATGTTGATAACACACCAATGTTTTAGTTGCTGCTGAGCAGTGCTTACACTGAGGAGGTTGAGGAGGCTGGAGGTTCACAAGAAGCTGGGAAATGACACAGCCAGGACAGCTGACCCAAACTGGCCAAAGGGATACTCCATACCATATGACGTCGTGCTGAACAAAAAAATGGGGAGGTTGGCTGAGGGGACACAGCCACTGCTCGGGAACCAGCTGGGCATCGGTTAGCAGGTGGTGAGCAATTGCATTGTGCATCACTTGTTTTGTATACACTTTTATCATTAGTATTTTTTTCCCTTCCTTTTCTGTCCTATTAAATTGTCTTTATCTCAACCCATGAGTTTTACTTTTTTTTCTGATTCTCTCCCCCATCCTACTGGGGGAGAGTGAGCAAGCAGCTATGTGGTGTTTAGCTGCCTGCCGGGTTAAACCACAACAGTCCCTTTCGGTGCCCAACATGGGGCTCGAAGGGTTTGAGATAGCAACAGATTTTATTGGAATGTGCTAGATTGAATTTATAACTGTTATTGCTGTTTAGCTGTTATTAATCAGCAGGCTTCTGTGCTTGCCATGGGGCTTGCTTGCCTTTCTGTATATTAGAGTCTAGTGCTCGTTAATGGCTGCTTTTTGCTTTTGCTGTTTGTTGTACTGCTTATCATCTTACTCTACTGTGCCTGGGAAATTTTGATAACAGCAGTGGCCATGCGCCTGGGCTGGCAGATGGCCAGGGCATCGCTGCTGTTTCTGTGCTGCTGTACTGGACAGGCTGGAACTCCAGTGTGAACTTGAGTCAAAGGGGCTGCAACCTGTGGATAAGTCCATGCGGGAACAGGACGCCCCAAAGCATCTGTGGCTGTGGATAAGCCCATGCCAGAGCAGGTACTTCTCGAAGTGCCTGTGGCCATGGTTATGTCTGTGCTGCAGCAGGTATACCTCTGAAGGGACTGTAGCCCAAGGATAAGTCCACACTGGAGAAGGGACACCTGGAAGCATCTGTGGCTGTGGATAAGTCCATGCTGCAGCAGGTGCACCTTGAAGCACTGGTGGCTGTGCATGAGGTCATGCTGGAGCACGTCAAAGTGTGTGGCCATGCATAAGCCCATGACAGAGCAGGTACACCCCTGGACGGAATGCAGCGACGGATAAGGCCATGTTGGAGCAGGTTTACTTCTGAAGGGATTGTGGCTGTGTGTAAGGCCACACTGGAGCAGCTATATCTCTGAAGGCATTGTGGCCCACATTGGAACAGGTGCACTTCAAAGTGACTGTGGCTATGGATAAGTCAATGCCACAGCAGGTATACCCCTCGAGAGACTGTGGCTCATAGAAAAGGCTCCACTTGGAGCAGGTACACCCCTCAGGGACTGCAGTCCAAGCCAGAGCAGGGGCAAGGGGAGGAGTTCATTGCAATGTTAAACCCTATAACCTGGCCCAAAGGGAGCAGGGGTGGAGATTGTAATGGATATACCTTTAAATTGTTGTAACCTGGGATTTGAGTTGCATGTTATAGGAATTACTATAGCAGGAACCACCTGAACCAATGGAGGACAAGCCTTACAAGAAGCAGTGAAAGTGCAGCAGTAACCTGACCTGAACTGGCTTTGGTGCCCAGTAACTCCATGCAACACACCACCTCTCCTCTCCTGAGTGACCACCGTAACAGATGGAGCCCAAAGTCATGGGCTAAATTAATTCAGTGGACATTTATGGACATTTTACAGACATTTCACAGAGGTGGTCCATAGGCTAAGGGAATGATATCTGTGTATTGTATCAAAGGATGGGGGGGGGGGGGGGGGGGCAGTAATGAGGATGTATTGGATAGTGTGGGACCTGAGCATGACGCAAATGGTATGGCAATAACTGAAACATCCCTGTATTATCAACACTGTTTCCAGCACAAATCCAAAACATAGCCCCATACTAAAAGGACTGTTGTGCTTTAACCCAGCAGGCAGCTAAACACCACAAAGCTATTTGCTCACTCCCCCGCAGTGGACTGGGGGAGAGAATCAGAAAAAAAAGTAAAACTCATGGGTTGAGATAAAGACAATTTAATAGGACAGAAAAGGAAGGGAAAATAATAATAATGATAAAAAAATATACCAAACAGGTGATGCACAATGCAGTTGCTCACCACCTGCTGACCGATGCCCAGCCAGTTCCCGAGCAGTGGCTGTGCCCCCTCGGCCAACCTCCCCATTTTTTTGTTCAGCACGACGTCATACGGTATGGAGTATCCCTTTGGCCAGTTTGGGTCAGCTGTCCTGGCTGTGTCATTTCCCAGCTTCTTGTGAACCTCCAGCCTCCTCTCTGGCAGGGCAGTATGAGAAGCTAAAAAGTCCTTGACTTAGTGTAAGCACTGCTCAGCAGCAACTAAAACATTGGTGTGTTATCAACATTATTCTCATCTTAAATCCAAAACACAGTACTATACCAGCTGCTAGGAAGAAAATTAACTCTACCTCAGCCAAAGTCAGCATATCTGTTCTAGCCCACACTAAAATAGGGTTTTTTTCTCAAATGAGGAAAATTCTCAGGAGGGGATTGTTTTCAATTTATATAAAGTACATATGCAATGCCACGAGAAAGCCAATCCAACTAGAGTTTATCTTATCTTAAACGAACAGTATGCAAAGAAAGATTGACAAAACTTGAGATTAAAAAAAAAAAAAAAAGCCGAGTATGCATACATTAAAATACATTTTCCTCCCTTCCAGTACCTCTTCCCTTGGGTCCTGTCCTCATGCTTTCCATCACACACACACACTGACTGCCTTGTTTGTGACCCAGCATATTCCTAAGTAAGGATGCTAACAAGTTGCCTTACAGCACTCTGGATAGGCTAATCCTGTGGGTCTGGTTATAACTATAGCACCTGAGCAGATTCTAGGAAAGTGCTAGTTCAACACAGAGATGGTAAAAAATTGCCAATTTTTGATTACTCGCATTTTGATTTTCCAGTTCATAACAATTATTTGAAAAGTCCATCTGTTTGGGTGAGGCATTGCAGTGGACTAGCTGTGAAAAGAGAACATGAAGATTCTGAAAAATGTAATATATGTTTGGAAAACCCGTTAAATATTTTGAAAAAAATGCCTTTCATCCTCTTTTTATATCTGCTTCTGAGCCAAAAGATGCTGAAGAACCTGAAATGTGGTGTTCCAAAACTGTGTGAAAGAAATGTACTTTTTTTGAATGAGAAACACCAGCTACTCAGCTTAGATAGTTTTATGGACTAGATGAGATTTCTTCCCTGATTATGCCTGGCCAGGATCACTCGGGGTTATTTGTTAGAGGCCAGAATCATAGTGGTACAACTTGTAGCATAGTTTCCCAGAGTTACTTTGGCCCCCTTAACTGAAGCAGATAGTGAACATTTCAGGAATATTTACTCACTTAAAGTGAGTGAAACTTTAATGTATGTGTCTACAAGCACTTCCTGGGAATGAAATCAAACTGTAGTACAGATGTTGCAGAGCTTTATTTTAAGGTTTCCAATTGATCACAGAGACTTGTAAAAGCAAAGAACAGAGAAACTATTCTTGTAAGAAAGGGCATTGTTTGTATTTTATTAACTTTTTAATTGCTAAACATCTGCCACTAAATTGGAAGCCAAAGCAACAAAGCATGTTGCATTTTATGTACAAATCAACACAAACTAGTGTAGTAAAAGTCAATGATGGAATGACACAGCACCCAACTTGGTCCACATGGTATAGGTAGCTGTCATCTTGAGGTGGGTGCTGTGAAAGTTAGATGTGTGGAAACACAGGTAGCCTTTTGGAAAATGCAGCCTAGCTATTAAGAGAAGGCTGTGGTTGGTCGTGGCATCAGAGGAACCCCCACAAAACATCTCTAATGCAGATGTTCATGTGGGAGGACGAAAGGGAGCCTGGTCAGGGTGCAGGGCTCTCCTGGGGGCACAGAAGTACTGGAGTAAGATGAAGGAAGCCAAATGAATACAGGTCCATCCAAACAGTCATCGGCTAAGACCAGGGAGGAGAGAGGTGGTGGTCCCAGAGGAGGGAGGAGGAGGGAGTCAGTCATACACGGTTTTCAGGCAGAGTGGAGGCAGCAGGTGGCTGTGACAGTGGTGCACAGTGTATCTTCAGCGTAACAAACACTGCCAAACTGCCTGATCAAAGATGCGCTTAAGTTACATACAGCACAAAGCAACTTTCTGGTCTATAAAGAAATCAGCTAAAGGAGAACCCATCCTGGATCTGTCAGAGTGATTCAGACAGTGATTATTTCAGTGGAGTATTTGATCAAATGACTCAAACTTCTAGGCATTTTGTCAGCTGACTGAAAATGAACACCAGACGTCTGACTACATGCCTGAAGTCACGTACTGAATTAAGCAGTCAAATAAATAAGGGGACTAACAGTTAATGCACAGTGTGCTCTCAAAAATGAGATTTCTTTCATCCCCTGATGACAAAGATTGGACTGCCCTTCTTTGAACTGGTGGAGGAGGAAGGACACCCTGTACTTCTTTGCTCGTGTCTGCTTGGTTTGTAACTCGTTGAAACCCTCTGCTGAAGGGCAGTGAGGGGGAAGCAAGGGCTGCAGTGTACCCTCTTCAGTGTCAGTCAAAATACTCTGGCCTGGAACATGAGGTGGGGAAAGATGGTCTTCAGGGGCTGGAGAAGCAACTTCATCTTCTTCCGTGGAGCTTTTCTTGTGCTGCCTCTTTCTGAGCAGATTGCATTTACCCACCTGCTGGAGCAAATCTGGGTTGACTGATTTTTTTAGTTTGATTACAGCTTCTGTTTTGAAGTTCTTTGCCTGAGCTGTTTCACCATTCCTTGGTGACCACATTTAATTAATTCTTGAAAAAAAAGAGGTAGATCTTTGCCAGGTAACTTCTTTCACAGACAGGGTCTTTTCAGGGTGTACACTGAGGCCCCTGAGTGGAAACTTAGCTGCTTGCAGCAATATTTTCCATCAGGGCGTATAGGCAGGTTGCACTGTTAAGCACATCACTTCACGCCTGGTTGGGGAATGTGAAGTGCTGTACTGAAAGGCAAGGAGCGGACTAGCACTTTTCCATGCTTGTCTGCACAGCCCTCTGGTGAGCAAAGGGAACTCCAGATCCAAGTTCTCCCTGGAGAGTTAGTGATTAACGCAAACCTTTCTTGTGCTTCCTCCAGGAGAGGGATGAAGAAAAGAGACTGTCCTTACCAGCATCGCTGGGCCCATCGGGCACTGCCGGAGCTGATGCATGCTGCTGGCCCAGAGACGCAGCCTTACGAGAGACTAGAATATAGAAAGAAGCTTCGTGGCAGATTTCCCAACATGCAGAAATCCAGAAACGTACTTTGTGAACAGAAAATGAAACATGTCTGTCTTTGGGAGAAGGCTTTGCTTATCTAAACATATTCCTGTGGATTTGTTTTGTGCTCAGCTTCAAGCAGGAAACAGCTTGCAGGAACCCTCCGAACTCCCAACCCCCCTTTTCCTTCGATGCAAAGAAACTGCCTGAGAATCCGTGGCTGTCCAGCTCTTCCACACGGAGTAAAAATGACCTGCTCTGAGGACTGCAGGCAGTTTCCTTCGTTGCTAGAGAGAAGCTCCTCACAAATGGCATCCTGTTGGTGTTTCTGCAGGACTCCCTCATCCAGAAGGTTTCAGAACAGATCTTACTCGTCTGTATGAGTTACTGCTTCCATTTATTTTAGGCAAGAGGCCTAAGTTAAAATGGAAATTAATGTGTTTGTTAACTTCCCTCTCATTTATGTTTGTTAGCTTTTATCTTATGCACAGTGTATATTACAATAAATTAAAAAATAATAATAGCTAATCACGGCCTGGCAGGGATTTTTAATGGATTTAATTTTTCTCTATCATACTTACATGTAATCTCTAACATTCAGTGGTTTATGGGCTTGTTATCGTTCTAGTAGTGCTTGCAGAGTGTGCCTGGAGTGCTTGCAGAATAACTGCGGGAAATACAAGCTCCCCCAAGACCAACAGGTGCTGATTCCCATTCCCAAGCCAAGCAGCACATGTCCTGTGTCTGGATGGCTGATTTAGCATGATTCACATCATAGGGGGTTTTGTCTTTCCCACAACCACTTTGAGGGAAGGGAGCATTTAATGGAATGACTTACATCAGATAATCGGTAGGTGGCCTGGAAACACGCTCAGGCTCAGCCCTTGAACTGCCCTTGTTGTGCTGAAGCTGACAGACTCTGCATGCTTTTTGTCAAAATGAAAGGTGGCTACTTTTCATTACATTGTGACATATTACATACGAAATTATGACATTATTACACATGAAATAGTAGAACCTGAATGTTGCCTATGTGGGTATGAATGATGTACATGTCAGCTGCACAGGGGATCAGGACCAGCTGGGGTTCTTCACTCTTCCCACACAGGTCCTGCCACTGCCTGGGGGGTATATTTAGGTTTCGCCACTCAGCTTCTTTTTATAAAGCATGAAACCATTGTAATGCTCCAAAATAGTGAGATTTGTTGGTCCGTGCAGTGCGGGAAGCACTGTTGCTATGGTAACCAGTCCTGTATCATTTTTTGTGTGTTTCTGTAATAAAAAACAATATATATATATATATATGTGTGCATTACTTACATTAGATTATTGTACCTTTGAAAAGCATTGCTCAGCTTTTTACCTCAGAATCAACAGTTTAATTTCAGACTGGGTCGGTACCACAATGATGATCATTATTATTCCAGATGCTTTTTTGGTGGCCTTTGTGAATTTACTGATGGTCCCAGCTCAATAGATAGTGACAGGTGTCTACACTATTAGTGTCTACTACAATTAGCACTAATTGGTACCTCTATTGGCAGCTGAGGTTGGCTGGGGATTTCATGGAGATGAGAGATGAACATGCTTTCTCTGTGTTCTTCCCTTCTTTCCCCAAATATAGAGCAAAACACATCTGAAATAAGTCCTCATGGTCAAAGTAAAGAAGAGAGAAAGTTTCAATATTTGTTACTTGGTTTGTTCCTGAGTGGTGCCTTAATGGAAGCATTCAATCTCTGAGACTTCCAATTTGGCACTTTTCAGGTGAAATTTTCATTACTAGCCTAATTTTTTCCAGGTGCACTTCTGCAGCTGCAATGTATTGTGCCATAATTCAGCACCTGCAGTTCTTTCTAACAGCATGAATTTCCAACCAGGAAGACAAAGGTTGGGTCCAGCCTTGATTTAAAGAAATAAAATTTAAAAAGCAACCCCATCGTGAAAAGAGCAACAACAAGCTGCTTTTAAAGAAGGTTTAATCAAGCAAAAGCGTTAGTGATACAATACTCTTTGCTGATAAGCATTAACAAAAAGAGGAAGGAATCTCTGTGTATTGCATTTTAAAGGATTTTCTACAAGACTGTTCGTTTGCTTAATTGTTACTTCCCTTTGTAGAAAAATCTCCCTCATTTGTTAATTTGTTTCTTTTCTTCTTATGCCTGACAAACAGCTCTAACCATGTTAAATTGTTTGCTTGTGATAGGGGAAAGGGTTTTCTTATTTATGCCTGTGAAGTTAGTTGAAAGTCTTAGAAACGTGAAATTTATAGCAAGTTCAAAACAGGTGAATTACACTCCAAGTAAGTGTTGGCAGCTCTTTATCTTTTCCTTGTTTTCCATATTTAATTCCACCCTTGAAAGATGGAATATGCATCATTTCCCCATCGTCTCTCTCTGGTTCACATTGAGTGAAGTGTTTTGAATTAATTATGTTAAATTATTAATAGCTCAAGATTTGAAAACATTACAGGATTTGAGTAATGTTTTATCAGGCAGTAGCTGTATGATAATTCTGACGTTTTCATACAGTAGAGTACACTTCCAGCTGATAGGTAAAAATTATGACTATATGCTGGAAGCACTGCATTCAGTTCATTGTGAAGTATAACAAGGTAATGAACGTTTAAGCTGCATATTAGAAAAAAACCCTCCTGTTAATGAATAGACTCAGGGAGAAACAATGAAAGCAGCATTTCTTAGGTCATGTTAAATGAACTGTACAGAAATATAGAATGCAAAACAGCTCCATATTGGTAAAGACATGAATGACAGAAGAAGCCTTTTCTGCATCTAATTCCTGTGATTCTCTGATACAAAATATTATCTGATATATCACCTCTATCTGTCAGTAATTAACTGATGGCTAACTAACAGTTCATTTGTCAGGGAAAAGGAAAAATACTGTTAACATTAGGCCCTGAAAACAAGGCATTGAGCTGCTAGAATTATTCTAGCGTAAAGGGCCAAATACAAAGTTTATCTTCTGTTAAACCTCCCTGACATTTTAACTAGGGCTATAAAATAAATGGTCATCTAAATCAAGCTGTACTAATTTCAAGTATTATTTTGAACCTGTTTTATGGTACTACAGCCATCCAACACCGTTTAAGGGAGAGGCAAGACAGCTGAAAAAAGACCCAAGAATTAGTTCTATAATTATTTGCACAAGGAAAATGGCTTCTTTCCACATTCAGCCCACAGTGTAGTTCTTGATACATTTCATCGGCCTCGCGTAATAAACCCTGTGGAGGAATTAAAGAACCAGGAAATATAGGTTAGACTCACAAGACAGACGCCGGCACTTAGCACTCATTTCAGCCCCCCGGCACACTTGCAGCCCGCCTCCCCTGCTCTGCCTCTGGCTCCCCAGATGCCTGCGCTTCTCCAGGTGGGAGCCAGGGGACCCGAGCTCAGGGCACCCCTCCACCTGGGCAGGGATTGATGCCATTTCTCAGGAGAGCTGCCCTACCCAGGGCATTTTCCTGGGGTTGGCACAGTTCCTGTTTCTTGTACCAAGTGACAAGCTATTACATGGGCTGATGAGAAATGAGAGCAGACAGGTGCCTAACTCTCCTTAAAAAAGTGGGATTTTGCCTTGCTCTGATACTTGCAGTATCCTAGTGGATAAGGTCCTTGGATGGTGGCATTGGCAGGCGGTGGCTCTGAACCTGTTCTTCTCCCCACTGTATGGAGAAACCTCGAGCATCCAGCTTGGGGCTGTGGTTTCCTTAGGAAGGCAGAGTGCCTAAAAACTGTGTGCAGCATGACCTAAATCTTCCCTGTGGATCTAGACCTATCTGAGTAACAAGCCTTAGTGTGAGAGACAAAATATGTATACATCTGTCCTCATATATCTAACCATAAAGGGTTGTATTTCCTAAGGTATTTAGACATCTGTTGAGTCATGTAACTGCTAGAGTGATTTTCAAATGTACCTTAGTAGGTTTGACAGCCAGTTCTTATTTCAAAGTGTTATTTAGACAGCCAGCAAGATTTTCAAAGAGTTTATCTATTTGTCTGAGTATTGCACATCTACTGAAAACCCAGCCCACAGTCCTTCGCACATAGAAGAATTATGCTATTCATATGCATCTATAACATTAAAATACCCATTCACTGACTATTTTATAATATATTCTATAAGCCTTGGTGTCTGATTCAGTGCTCGCAAGGACTCCTGCAGGACTGGGCTTCACTAAGATGACCTATGTCTTCTCCAAAATAAACAAATGCTTTACTCCTCCTCCAGCCAGTAGGTTTTCAGGTTGTTTCACTGCTTTCACTCATGGTAGCTGGTGAACACTATCTCCTGTCCTTGCATTGCCAACCCTCGTGTCTCTTAGGTATGTTAAATATTTCCCAGGGATTCAGCACAAGTCCAGCTTGAGTAGAAGTAGAACCAACATCTTATTTTTGAATCCTTAGCTTACCTAGTACCCACACTGGAGCACAGTATCCTTTTGCAGACAGCCCAACCAGGTACTTTTGAGGGGGAAAAAAAGGGGAAATTCTTGCAAGGCCTACAATTAAAATCTGTTGTCATACTACATGCTGAAATGCAGGGTGTCATATCTCAGCTCTCTTCCATTTATGCTGTTATTTCACAGTGTCACAAGTGTTCATGGCGCAATCAGGATACAGACTGGCAGAAGTGAAGCAATCTGCTCTATAGTTGCCTTTAGTTCAAGTTCTCATTGTCTTGTAATTAGCCGGAGTGAATGCGGCTCCCCAGCAGCATACTGCGCACCGTGACATGCTTTGGAACAAGGCACAGGGCTGGAAATAAAAGCATTTCACTCAGGGTGCCAAAGTGCCTACTGTAGGTGCAACACCGAAATTCGTTTATTATAATCCCTCTTGCCTAATTAATTCCATTGATAGCCATTCACATTCATCAGAGTTTTGTTGACAGTCTTTAACAAAGATTTTTTCTTTTCCTTTTTTTTTTTTTTTTGTTTAAACTGGAATAGTTTTATTAGCTTGTTTACTTCAGAACAACGTGCCACCTTTGATTAAACTCCATGTGGATTTATAACTATGTCCTCCCCATGTTTCTGTGACCTTTACGGCACATCTGATAAAAATAAAAGGTCATGGATTCCAAAAGAACTGGTTCTAGTAATAATGTCAGGCAGGCTCCCCTGAAAGTGTGTGATTTCCCTTCCTTCTTTCTTCTTTCCTTTTCTTCTCTTCCCCTCTCTCTCTTTTTCTGCTTTTTCAAAGTAAGATGAAAATTAACATGAATAAAATTAATGGTTTAATTTTGCAGGAGAAAGAAGAGGGTTTACAGTGCTCCACTGGGGAAAAGGGCTTTTGTCTTTGTTGATGACCTAAACATGCCTGCCAAGGAGAAATATGGTGCCCAGCCTCCCATTGAACTGCTGCAGCAATGGATTGACCATGGCTACTGGTTTGACAGGTGCAATAAATATTAATTAGTGTGCTTGGCTACAGAGGAGTAATGATATACACTGTTTCTCTGAAGCGTTAAATTGTAGTGTTAGTCTTTTATAATTCCTCATCTTCTCAGTCACAACAGGAAAACACTCCAAGTTACATGACTCCCTGTATATGAAAAGGAATAAAGGCTTATATGTTGCAGTGAATTACAGCATGAGAAAGGCAAGCCTACGTGGGAGAGAGGCACAACATACATTTTCGTGTTTTTGAGAAAACATCATCAGTATTTAAGCCAGCACAAAACAGTTTCAAATAAATTTTTAGTTCTTGGTTGTTAAGGACTAAAACAAAACCATTTGTCTTTCAGCGAATGACTTCGAGGTTAGAATGCAGTTGAAGATGCTTTTCTAACATGCAGTCAGTGTTTAGAGGAAGAGTGTGTAATAGACTCAGGCACTTTTCTGCATGATTCATGTTAATACTGGTTGTTAGAAAGACTTCAAATTCTCCCTTGTTTATGTCTCATATAAGTTTCTGTTGTTTAAGAGCAAACTTAAGTTATTCTGCAACTTTAAAAAAATCTAGATTTGAACAGAAGTAAAATAGCAGCGAGCCATGGAGGCTCCATTCCAGTGCTCAATTATTAGACAAATGTAGCCATACTTTGTGATATACTTAATTATATACACCTAAGGTATAAAGCAGCTGCACTTTTACCAAAAGAATGGGCCATTAATTAAGAACTGGTACTTCTTTATGTTTTATTATTATTATTATGGTTCACAGCTATGCTTAAACCAGTCATTATACACATTACTTTACTGAAGATCTTGTTTTCCAGTAATATGTGTTTAACACTGTATTACAACTTTACCTGGCAGTCTCAGGCTATGTTCCCTCTGTGCTTTTCAAAAGAGAGGCATGAAAGTTGGCAGGTAGTGTCTGCATTTCAATTGGAACTCCTACCTTTCTCTTTACCCTTAACCAAATAAAATAAAGTCTTCAGCTTTTCTGTAGTACAATACAAAAGAGCAAGGAAATAAAAGAGGAGAAATGTGGGTGTTTTCAAGTCTGATGTTTTCTCAAAACTATAGAATATTTCTTAATATTTGCAAAATGAAATTGCACTAGAAGCTTAAAGCATTAGGTAGAATCTTTTTATCATTTTATACTGAACTTAGGAAAGAGTGATTGAAACGCATGTAATTTTCCTGCTCCAAAATCCCTCATTTTCTAACGAATACAGCAGAGTTTCTTTCCTTTTAGGAACAATAAGGCTTTTCATTTTCAGAAATGTTCATACTGCCCTACCCTCTGTATAAACCACGAGATGGAGGTTGGGAAGAAGCAGGTGGGGACAATGAGAAAATAAACTCATGCCATTTAAAATACAAAGGTTTCGCTCCTTTATATACTCAGAATTACTTCTGCTTGTGGGTGCAGCTTGTCACTTGTCAGCCTGTCTGGATGAGCAATATACACAGAAAGAACAATTCAAGGAAGATGGTCTTCGCTGGATAAACAACAAAGCATTAGTTACCTGGAAGGCAAGAAGACTGGCATGTTTTTTCCCCCAATGACAGTCTATAACAAGCAAATATTTGCTGATAATGTCTGACAATATAGCCACAGGAAGAAGCAGCTGAGGTAATTCGAGGTAGTATCCTTTACTGTCAGAGGGATCCATGGCTTTCTAAGGTGATTAAACTGTTGGCAGCAAAGCCATTGAGGATGCTAAATAGGAAAGATTTGCTAGTAAAAGACCCACGACTGCCTCAGAGCCTGCTTTCTGTCACACTATCTGCGTGGTTACTGCAGACAACGATAAAGGTTCTTGATTTCATGCAGGTAAGAAGTCCCAAGGAAATCATGCTCTTGCGTTTGCATTGTCTGTCAACCCCTGCTCCCTGACAACTCGTGAACCAGTTTTGACACAGCTCCTGCAGTCTCAGAGATGTAAAAGCATCCTCAACACATGAGGTGTGACCCCAGCGAGGGAAGGAGAGGAGTGGTGCAGGAGCAGGCCCAACATGTAGTGTGCAGTGGGGTATTGGTGTGGGAGGGCTATGGGGGACCTGCTAGGGAACCTGAAGCTGTAGTGCTGTGTGAAGGGGCAAAAGCTCTCCTGGTTTCCCAGTCCATGAAACAAGTTCTTTTTTATAATAAATAGTCAAGAGAGCTTTGCAGCTACTTGCCTGGACAATCTGCTTCATGGCATATATTCATTTCTCTACTGGTCTAAGGCCTTCTATAAATTTCAGTCTCCTAAAGTCCCTTCTCCAGATTGCTGGAGCCCAACATATCAAGCTCTGCACCCAGACTACCTTGAACATGCCCAAATACCTGCGTTGGAGGGAAAAGCAGATGGTGTTAACTTATTCATATCAGAATTATCCTACATGAAGGCTCCTCAGAGAATTCCCAGCTGGATGTGAGTAGCTCCATCACCTTTGCACTACCCAAGCAGAACGAAGCAGCAGGAGCCAGGAGCTAATATCTGACCTCTGGAATAGCTCCATCTGGCAGAAAACCACAGTTGAGCGTCTTTTGGTGAAGCTCCCTTCATGGCATGAGGAACACAACACCCTTTAAAGGGGATCGTGAATTGCCAGAACAAAGTAACAAACAAGACTCACTTTCTTACAACTAAAGCTGTTATGACTTTTAATCTCCTTTCTGGGAATATGTTTAAAACCTGTCGCAAACCCACAAGGTATACTTGTGTTTGCTCATCTAGGTTTATTTGTTTGCGTCTGTGTGTATCGCATTCAAGTCTACTGAGGGTATGTCTTGAATACGCTAATGAAATGCTTTGATGAACATGTAGATGCCCTGTGCAAATGAGGTGTGGGAGGGGGAGCCACAAGTGCACTAATGAAGGAAGGAAGATCTAAGCTTAGTTTTGGATGAGGAAGCCTCGCTGGCTGGAGCCATACATATCGCCAGCAGAAGACAGGTGTGCTCCACAGGAGAAGCAGAATAAATCTGATTCTGAGCAGTATCATCATCATTTTGTATCCACAGCACGTTCATCCCCATGTTCGTTTGTGCATCTGTTGTATACTTAGATCTTTGTACTCCAGCAAGCCTTAAGTTATGTAAGCGGTTGCACGTTTACACCTAATAGACCATATGTTACAAAATGGCTCTGAGGTGACAAAATAAGGATGGGCTCAACATGAAGCAGAGAGCTTAACTGTACTAGGAGTGGAGAAATGGAGGGGATGTGTAGCAATAAAAAGGAACAAATCCTGTCTGAAGATACATACTGTGAGGCAGGTAGCTTTTCCCATGATGACACAATGCTATTATTTCCTGATGCTAGGAAAAAAAAGAAGAATGACCAGTTTTGTGAATCTCTCTTTCTCTCTCTTCCTCTCTCCCTTGTCTTCCTCCCCATACATGGGCATTGATTGCTTTATTTACCAATACTGTCCCTGAGGAAAGACTGTATAAAAAAGGTTAATTTTAAATACAGTGCAGCTCAGTCTGATTTCTTTCAGAAGCAGGTCCTATAGCCACTGCTTGACCAGATGGCCTTGTGTCCTCAATTTACATCACTTTAAAACTATGGTTTTCAGTGGCACAGCTCTAGTGATCGATGAGAAACTTAGTGGATGTGTTTCTTAGATGGATCAGTCCTGATTTTGGAAGTTTTTTCATTAAGCAGGACTTGGCCTTTGAACTTGGTGTGAAGGAATGTGTAATTGGAGAATTTTATAAAGAAAGATGAGACGCGTTCACTTGGCCCTTTGTAGATCATATGGGTGGTTGAATTACTGGGCTGTTTGACTCAATCCATCTGAGATAGTCATGTTCAGCTCTAGGTAGAGTAAGAATCTGTGCTGCCTCCCAGGGCAGGCAAATGGATGGACAGCAGTTCTTGCTGGGGATGAGCAAATGAAACTATGTCAGCCAGGCAGACAACAGAAGGCTTTCCTCAGCAATCTTCTTCATCCAGGTATCCCATAAGACCCAGAAGATATTACACATTTGACAAAGGTCAGGATTCTGGCACATTTTGTGTAGTATTTTCTGTTCCTGTAAATATCATACATTTCCTGGATTAATCAAGAACCAGCTGCTTCATCTGTCCACTACTTGCTTCTAACCACTTTAAGGAAAAAGAGACATGCACATATATATTTCTCTCTCTCTCTCTCTCTCTGTGTATGCATATATATATGTATGTATGTAGGAATATAGATAAATATAGTTAATATAATATCATACAGATAGCAAGTAGATTTCTGGAATTTTATGCCATTTTATGTAGATATGGACACAGTAGGGAAGCAGTCCATCATGTGGGGCTTTCCATTATAACAGTTGTTCATCAAATCAGCATTTTTTTCTTTCATTTATCTCAGTAGGAAAAGTCTTCGCCTCCTCCATGCCCATTGCTCAAGAATCCTGTGACTTTGGTTGTTTGAACTCTGAAGACAGCAGTAGAGTCTAACCCAGATATTGATGCAGGCTGTTCATTTTTGTAAAGGATAGAAAAATCCTAACTCACCAGCCATGCTAGATGAGGACAAGAGGTCTAGAGCATTACAGTTTGCATTACAGACCTGTGCGACTGTACTCTGAAGAGTCAGGCAGTGCCACTCTGGACTGCTGTCAGGTCTGAGCCTAAGGGCTGACTGCCTGGGCTGGCCCCACTGATGCTCACTTGAAGCAGCTTGAAGCTATGGGAAGGGCAGTCATGGCAACACAGGGCTTTGCATGGGCTTTGCATGAGCTGCAAATACTGCCTGAAAATCTGTGCAAATGCTTAGTTTTCTGTGCCAATTTGTTGTCTGTGTTGCTTGTGGTGTCCCAGTTAAATAGTATTACCCAAGCTAACTCATCCGAGTTCAAGCATGTCTCTGGAGACAGTAGTCACAGCAGTGTCTGTGGAGCAGAGCAATCCTAAGGATGTACATATCTGGGGTTTGGGGTTTTGGTTATGCTAATGAACAAAAAAGGTCATGAAATGTGGAAAACTTGGGTGGAGATTGGCTGATTTCTCTGCAACTTTTTGTCTCCTACATCCTGTCTCTATACCCATTGTTCCTCTGTTCCTACCCTGTCAATTTTCCCCCTTGTTTCCTTTTCAACCTCTATTTTTTAAAAATGAACCGAGTCACACTTTTTCAATTTTAGATATAACATTTCATACTCTTCTATCTCAGGTAGTTCTGAGAAGTCACAGACATGTGAAACCAACAACATTTGGTCCCTGGCAATTGTCCTTACCTTCTCCAGGCTGCACTCAGTCCAGAGTGTTAAATCCCCAGTGCAGACAGAGAAAATGAGGTGAGCTACCTGCAAAAGGACCACTGTAAATGGTTTGGCTTCTCTGTAGGGCACTGGGAGCAGGCACAGAAGGAAAAGAGAAAACATCTTCCCCTTACTCCTCATGTGGTAGATGGTATGAATCTTGCTACAGCAATAAAATATTCTGCCAGCACCTGAAGATGCATTACAGAGTGTATAATTTATTATTTCTTCATACAGTCATACTTATCATGAGATTATAAAGTTAAATTTATGTATATCATATTTTCAAAATTACCAG
Source organism: Nipponia nippon (assembly GCF_047370975.1). Classification (NCBI taxonomy): domain Eukaryota; kingdom Metazoa; phylum Chordata; class Aves; order Pelecaniformes; family Threskiornithidae; genus Nipponia; species Nipponia nippon. Next base: position 52,524,706 of record NW_028262347.1, read on the forward strand.
AGCCAACTGTGAAGGCTATTTATACTTGATCTATTAATGAGAGAACTCACTTGGCAGGCACAAAATAAGAAAAGAAAAATATGTTTCAGTCCTTTCTTGGATTCTAGATTTCGGAGAGAATTTACATGTAGAAAAGTTTCAGAGCTTTAATCTTTTTAATCCCCCGTCATCTAGCGCGTTATTTTAGAAATGCGGGAGGGAAGAGAGCGCACCGTTCCTCTCTTGATCACAATCCCCCCTTAGAAAGCTGGTTCAAACTGTGCAAAGGACAGGAATGGGGAGACAAGATTAAGCTCAGAAACCCCTTCCTTTGGCTTGATTTGTACCTTGCATTGCACTTGCGAAGTCTTTGTGTACATCACAGAACACCTCCGAGAGGGAACTGTATAGTGGAAACACATGCATCTCTGTGGATTCCTTAATTGGTGATTTACAGGAGGTTTGAATGTATTTGTCCATCACTGCCTATCGTGATAGAGCTTATACAGACTGTATGAGATTTAGATGTGTGTTTTTCTTCTGCCCCTCTTCTCAGTGGCCTTATCCCACACAAATCCTTCCTTACATGATGCAAGATGACACTCTTTCTATGTGCTGTCCTGGTTGATTCTTCAGATAGCTGCCAGGCAGTTACTGACTGTTTCTTCCCCTCAAATGTAGCCCCCAAAGGGCCCCTTGGTCCTTCAGACACTCATTGAAAAGCTTTCCGTGGAGCCTAGGCAAGGATCCTAGCTGTATTTCTCTCTCTCCTTCTCTTGCTCTCAAATTCTTTCTCTATACCCACCACTCCTTGAACGATAGTTACTTCCCACTGTGTCTTACTGTCACTCCACAGTTTGAAAACACAAACTCCTGGAGGACACCAATGAATGAATGGAGTTTAAAAGTTATGTATAAAATCCAGAATTGTTGTTTCTGAAATGGTGGTATTGGAAGTGTTAGTCTAACATTTTGGGAGTGTTGCTATTTCTACTCCTTACATCAGTACTCTTGGAAAACAGCATGTGCATTTAACAGAAAATTGAGATGCGCAAACAAGACCATATCCTTGGCCCTATCACTATTATTTTAGTTCTGTTACTCACTGAATAAGACCATCAGTGTCAGACATTTCTAACAGCAAAAAAAGTTCTTGCCAAGAAATTAAGGTGCTTTTTTAAAGTAGTAAGGACTTTTAAAAAGAAATGACAAACAATCCTGATAAACAAAAGAATTCACTAAATTTAATAGCTGGAAAATTTTTAATAAACCTTTTCTATTGAAGATTCTGAAACATAACTAATATTATTTGGCTTTGGTTTATATTATGATTTTAGTCTATTTAATTTTTTAAACAAAATGTTCTATATTGACTTACTCTGTTATTGTTCTAGTAATAGCTGCTGGTTTATTTCTCAGTCAGAAGTGCTCCCAAACTCAATAGTACAATTGTATGTATAGCCTATACCCATCATGCAACTCACATTTTGAGTCAGGGCCTTGTTTAGCTTCTCCACTGTGTTTTCATCTTCAGCCTGGGAACATTTCAGAGACAAAGAAGGGGACTGACCACAGAGAAAGGTTACACTTTGATAATTTTCTGTTGAAATGAAGCATTTTTGGTCAGAGGGTAGCCAGCTTAAAAAAGTCAATCCACTTATAGCCTCATAACATGGTGGGGGATTTCAATGACCCTTCCTAGGGACAAAGGAGCCTGATGGGAAGCCATGAAGGACAGGTTTATTCCACAGCCCAAGAAGAGAAGGAGGCAGGAGGAGCCCCAAGGATGGCAGATAAGATGCCTCCTGAGTGCTTTAAAAGAGTCTGACACTTTAGACTGGTAAGGAAACTGCATTGGGGAAAAGCAGGTAGGAGTTTGACTATTTTGCATGTGTTTCTTTATTTCCTGTGCAGTCTTGACGTATAAGAGCAAAGCCTGTTGGATTTTTTGATTATTGCACATTTGTGGAGAACTAAATGGCAAATCAAAGGGCCTGAAAGACTTGAACACTGGTAAAATCTTGGGTTAAGTAGTGGAGAGGCTATCAGTGGCCCTGAGAGCATGGCAGTCACACCCCAGGTCCCTACCTCTGTAAGGGGCAAGAAGGAGCCTGTGCAGAGGAAGCCTGACAAGGAATCAGAAGACAGGGAGTTGCCAAGCGCAGTCAAAGCAGGAGTGAACATTTCCATTCATTTTATTTGCAAATTCTTCCCAACTGTTAATAGCAATTTTCAGGGGAAGAATAGTTGCCCGACAAACACAGATGACTGGGAATCTTGTGTATCAGGGAAGAAAACAACATTGCTCTCTCACCCCCATTCAGGTTTTGCTGCCCCTCTCTCGCTGCTCTCTGCCTCTTGTCCCAGTAGGCTGGGGTGACACTCAGACTGTCAGTGGCATCAGACAGCACCACGTTTCTGATCACAGCAGCGACCCTCTGTCTTCCGCTTTTTTTCATGCGTGAATGGAGCCGTGCAATTCTCTCACAGCAAGTCATAAAGAAGCTGAACCACCAGATGGACTGATCTAGCACCAGTCACGCTGTACTTTTCTAAGGCTCAGGCTTCATCCACTTCAGCCCCCCATCCCACCCCCCCTAGGGTAGTAGCTTTACGAACTGGAACAAAAATGTGATGAGACTTTCAAGCTGCAGTCCAGGCTCTTTCCTTGCCCACTGCACATTTTCAGTTGAAATTTAGCAGCAGTTGTTTGGAGAATGGAGTTTGAGATCTGTGACATGGACACATTTCAACGACTTAAGATGGGCAACACATTGCTACTGTGGCAGCAGGGAGAAGGGGTGACAATAAAGGAAAGTTGCGCTGAGCAGAGAGGAAAGGGACAGCGAGTTGACAGAATTACTGCCAAGGCTGTTTAAACAAAATAAAAGAAGCAAGCAAAACAAAAGCAAGGCAGAAGTACTGATTTTCAAGAGGGAGCCTGCGAATTGTCAGAAAAACAGGGACTAAGTCTCTGCTCTGTTAGTTTGGTGTAGCTGCGGGCACTGGTGGTGGCAAAGGCACCTAAGCAAAGTTCCAGAGGAAGGAGTCAGCTCCAGTGTACAAGCAGAGGGAAAGGAGGCTGCTGGGCTAGTGCAAACACTGAGGAAATGTTGCACATACGGACTGTCCCCTACAACTGTTACTGCATGTTACAAAAGAATGGCATTTTTTGGGGAATAGTGCCCACCTCGGAGGACAAACCTGGATAAAGCACGTTCTCCTGGGGTGGTGGGTCTGCCCGTCTGTAGGCAGGCAGGAGGACTGGAACAGCAATTTATTCCTTTAATGTTTTTCCTCTGCCTGATTGGCAGACCAGAGATTGGGCCTGTTCCAGTAATTTCTCTGAGAATTCAAATCTTAATTTGCTGTTTGTTAAATGCTTAACTAAAGTCTGAGGTCATTATTTTAAACTCAGACTGTTAGAATAAACACTGTCAGGCATCCATTTGCTTTAGAGATTAGCTCTTCCTGACAGCAGTGGAGATACAGACAGTTACCTTTTAATACCAGGCTGTGAAAAGCTCACCCCCCAGCCCAGCCCCACTGCTTTCATTTGCAATAAACAGCATAGCCTGTCCTTATTTTGTGCTGACTCTGTTCTGCTTTCTGAGGTGCACTTAATAGCAGAGGGATAGCGTGGGGTGCTTTACACTGTCCATTAAAGAGAGTTTGTGGAGGGAGAGCGGGCAAATTCATTGGGTTTTGGGGGTTTGGCAACGACATGAAAAAAAAATTAAGTCATTTTTGGTTTTGATGTAGGAAGACAGGGGTGTGGTACGTCAAGGACATGCTCTTGGTTGCAGCTATGGCCCCTCCTGGTGGCAGAAGACATACAGAGACTCCTCAGTCTCCCTGTCGTTTTTTGGTGTAATCTCCACAGATTTCTTCCCTAACGAAAACAGGACAAGTATCTTTCCATGAGGAGCTGACTGAGCATTTTGATGCGGAGTGTGACGCTTTTCTGAAATCATATCCAAGCTTAAAAGCTTAGTAACTATGTATCTTGCCTTCCCTGCCCCTATTGACAGCAATATGAGCCAAATCCTGTGCCAAGGATTTGCACCCCAAGGAAGGGAATGGGACTTCTGCATTTGCCAGGGAAGAAGAAAACAGCACTATGATTATACTATTTTTTTCCATTAAAGATAACAAAAAGCCCTTATATGACTTTGTTAAAATAATTTTCCAATGGTTTTCAGGGCTGTAAGTCATGTATTAGCTTTTTCCTACATTTAGGTGAGAACCAAGGTCTGTTTAATGTGTTATTCTAGATCCAAAAGTAACTAAGAGCAAGTGTTTTGACAGGAAGGGATAAGACTTTCGCTGTAGGCAAACGCAGCATGCCCTGCTAAGCTCTTAGCTAACTTGATATATAGCCCTGTTCAGGAAAAGGGAATTGTCACTAAATTGTTGCCTTATTTTACCCTTCAGTAGGAATAAAATTGGCCTATAAGAATGAAAAATTTTAATACATCTCTATTACAATACACTATCCTAATTGGTATTGATCTTCCCTGTGGTACCTGAAATGCAAGAAATTATTTCAGCAAGATTTGAGCTAACACAAATGGGAAATGGAGAGAAAGATTGACACCGAAGAAGGTGGTGGGGAGGGGTAGGTGCTGGCAGAATGTATGGCTTCAGCAGCAAATAAAGAAAATGCTTTTTACAAGGGAGGCAAGTATAAAACAGTCTGAGATTGAAACTGTAATAATAAATAGCTTTAATAGGAGAGAAATAATAGAATAAAATATGGAGTAAGGAAAAAAAAATTAAGAGTCTCTAAAGAGGAAGGACATCTTTTCAGTGAGCTAGCTAGGTGGACAAGCTTCAGGAATGGATTTAGTTGGGAATGTAGTTCATGTCCAGCAAGATCGGATGAGGTGCGACAACTCCCTATTGGCAGGTCAGAGGCTCAGAAAAGCAGCCAATGCCAGAACCCTGCCAAGAAATGCTTCTGCAGGTGGCAGTGTCCTACAAAGAGGTAGGATTAAAGGAATTCTTGAGCTTAGTTGAAGCACATATGTCTTGGGATTTTTCTTTAGTTTGTGTTGCATCCCCTTCAGTTTACGAAGTTCAAATTATCCTAAACTCCATTGTGCCAAACAAGCAGAGACGCTCTCCTCTAATGCAAGCGGTGCTTGACAGCCCAATGGACTGCATACAAGATAATGTTGTTTGCTAATAATACAACCCCAAATGTATTAATCTTACAACAGAGCACCAGGTAAGTAATTAATTAAAAAGTTGATACATACAGCTCTCTTGAGAGAACAGCATTAGTTCTGAAACATAAGATTTGTTATTTAGTGAAGATATTCAATGTTCTGTGGAAAGCCTGGTTAATCACAGTTTTTCAAAAGTCTAGTCCCATCGTCGTAAACAGAGTAATAATGAGGCTCTCTGTCACTGTGTCATAATGGAGCAAAGAGGGCAAAACTTCATTACACTCTTTTGACTCACCTTCCATCAATGTGAGCGAGATAAACACAGGGACCCAAAATAGTCCATCAGTTTCCGGATGTGTAATTTAGTTCCTTGGTTGAAAGTTCTTCATTCTTCTTCAGCAATTGAGGGAGAAACCACTGAGACAGTATAACCCTCAAACCCAAGCAAACTCGGCTGTATATAATTTTTCACAAAGTGTTATGCAACTTTGAAGTGCAGGTCTTAAACAACTTGAACATGATGCACTTTTTTTGCCTGATTAACCTTATTTGCATGTATTCATCCACATTCTTCTGCAGTTGTGCAGCTGCATTGGAGATGGTGCTCCAGCTAGAATACAGGTGCTGAGTTTTGTCTCTGAAACCTTCCTGAGCTGAATTTGGGCACAGCCCAAAGTGACATAGAATAAATTCAGTTCTCAGCCTTCATTCAGTATTCAACAGCATTAGGACATGAAAGGTCTGAATTATTTCTCTTCTTTGCCAGGTAAACTTCAAACTCTCTAAATTATTTCTAACTGGTGTGAATGTAAAGGAAGGGAAAGCAATTTTGGCATGCACACTCAAAAAGGAGAAATCGTGTTTTGCAAAGAGTTCAAAATGATACGGCTCACTTTTTGTGATATTCCCAGGCTGCAAGCAGTGAAGGTGCTTATTCAGGACCTAATTTTCATTTACAAGACAACTGTAACACTGTATTTTGGGATGTCATCTGGGCTCTAACTCTACCAGAGCTTCCCCTCCCCCCAGAAAAATCAATGCAATCCCTGGCTTTGCACGTCCTTGTTTGGGGACGCTGACATCCAGCCAACAGAGGGAGCACTAGTTTAATTAGCAAACCCAATTTCCAGCATTGCCAATGTTGCTGCTGGCTGCACAGATAAGGAGGTCATTATAGAAAAGCTATGCAAGCCTTTTCCCCTAAGAACTGGAGAAAGACAAAACGATTGACAGTTGTACAAAAAGGAAATCTAGTGAGGAATCATTTTCAAGCCATTGTGTGGATTTGACAGAAAAAAAAAGAAGGACGGGGGGGAACAAAAATCTGAAGCATTACCCATTAAAACAAAAGGCACCTCCCAGGGTGCAGCCCAGTCCTGGGGTTCAGCTGCTACCCGTGAACAAGCAGAGCCCCCTGAGCCAGTACAACCTTGTATTGAATCTGGGGCCATCTGTCACCTCATTTATTAGAACTGGTTAAAAAAAGATGGAATTCTTTGCAAAGAGTCCTGCTGGTGAATTTTGGCATTTTTTTCAATGAGGACTTAATTGCAAATCTTATTTATCCAGTCTACAGATCTGTGACTCTCTTTCTACATGGTAATATGGCAGTACACTGCTACTGTGAACTGGAAAACCAAACCAAGCCAAATAAAGTTTTGTATGCTTCTTTGTTTTCTTCTTTCTAAAAAAGGTCTCTGGCATTGTTTTGACAGGGAGTTGTACTCAAAGATTTCATCTCCCGTAATATTTTTTCATGTTCAGGGTTTACTTGCCTGCGTCTTTAAACTCAGGTTTATGCTTTCCATAGCTCTGAAGAAGAAATTAAATAGAACAAATCTGTACTTAAATATATATATATATATATATATATCCTAAGAACTGTGGTTGCATGAAATCAAGAACTTTTAACAAGGCAAACTCTCTGGTCCTGAATCCTACTGTGGAAATGAATACAGAAACTTTTCACAGAAGAGCCCCAGCACTGCAGAGAGAGAAACACGCTTATGTCAAAAGAGCCCTGCGGACACTCATCTCTGCTTGCCTGGCTTTTTTTGTGGTGTAGGCCACTGCACAAAATAACCTGAGTAGGAGAATAAGACCCTGAGATAATAAGACAACTGCAAATGGCCAGCCCTGAGGAAAAGTTAGGTTTTATTTGGATTTTCAGTCTTTCAGAAAAACCTTCCCTCCTGCTGATTAAAGGCTTATATCTCTGGCTTCTCTAGTGTGCCTTTTCCAGTCTTTCCTGGCTGTAAAGGCTGGTAGAACCCTTAAAAATACCTGGATAACACAAAATGAGAAGGAAAAATGGGGGAGTTGCAAACAGACTTCGGTAATGTAGGAAGCAACACCTAAGAACAATGAAAATAACAGAGGAAGCCATGGATGAATTAAAAAGATAAAGTAGTCATCACATTAAATTTTTATTTCTTTTTATCATTTACTTCTTCAAATTGATTCCCTTTCTCTTGTGTTTTGATTACATCCATGTTTAGTCCTGTTGTCTGATCCAACTTATAGCTTCTCTGGCTTGATTGTCTAGAAATATGATCAAAGGACAGAAGTTTGTAACTCCAGAAAGTTTCCTTCCACACAAGTTTATTGCTCTCCTTGGAGGCCAAGGACACAGGAAATGCAGGCTACGTCCAAGCTCACTTTATCACCAAAGGATTTCTAAGAACTGCACGCGCTCAGAAACAAGATTTAGCTGAACTCTTGACTGACAGGCTGGAGCTGCTGTTTGATATCAGTGTATCCAGTTTCCTGCTGATAAACCTGAGCTCTAATGTGGTGCTCTGAAACATCAATATAGGTGTGCTTTTAAATTTTTATTTTATTTTATTCTTAAAGTCTTCTCTTACTCCATTTCTCACCTTACCTTTATTCCACAACAGTTTTGGGCAACAACATACATGAACGAGCAAGCTGTGGCTGCTGTTTATGTAAACTTCTTACACCTTCCCCAGAAGGGATTTTCCAGCATACTTTCTGGGTAGCATGTTCAGTTTGAAATAGCTAAATGTAATGCATGTGAAAATATTTTTGTGACTCTGTAAACATGTAAGTAGAAATCTGTATTCCCAAGGGAAAAAAAAAAAAGGCAGGATTGTTGGGTGGAAGAAGTTTTTTGTAAGGTGCTTTTTATATTCCTGGATCTAAGCATACTTTAGAGGTCCATTTTAAGTCATGCTTCACCAGCATATGGAGGACTGGGTTGCTGAGGGTGTCTACTCCATTATGCTGTACTTAGGAAATGGTCAAAACCAAGGAAGGTCAAGGTTGTGTACCTGGTCTTTCAGTTTTATGCACCAAGCCAATAGAAAGTAAGAACATCAGAAACCAAGACTAGACGTGAACAAGCACTGCTGCTGCAGTGGGGGCAAATGTGAAAAGACACACTTTTGTGCCAGCCATCCTTATCTCCCATCATTTCCTACTGCCAAACTTTTAGTACTTTCTTTGTAGGAAAGCAAAAGAATGCGAGTGTGGAGCTCAGAATGAGTGCTAAGAAAGACTTTACAAAATCCAGTCATAGCCTGCAAACATCTCAGATACAGAAAAGCCTCTGTATTTGAAAAGGTTGTACAGTTACATGGAAATTATTTGATATCTTGGAATTTGAAGACTGCAGGGTTCTTAAAAACACATGACATCGATGTATTATTTAGGAAGCAGTCCATTCCCTAGAGCACCCACCAGCTAACTTCCTAATATGTCTGAAAAACATTGTGAAGGAGTACCCCAGCCCTTCACCCAAGGGACTAGCTTCTCGCCGAACATGAACTTTCCAAGCTGCTTTCAGCTTGCATTGTTGCAATCATATCTAACTAGCCTCGTGATTTTTCCTTCTGTAAGGCTGCTTCATGAATCCTCTCTGTACCACATAAATGGCTAGTGCGAGGGGTTAGCACTCACATATGCTGTTTTGTTCTTTGCCACCTTGTCTGAACTCTGCCATTTCAATGGGCAGCCAGCAGTAGAAAGTTTTTGATCAAACTGAAAATCCCTGCATTTAAGTAGAGCCTGTTTTGTGAAAGCTGAGGGAATAGGCTGAGGAGTTAATACACCCACTCATCATCTAATCTTGACAGTGGTTCATACAAAAGTACAAGTGAATAAAACTGCATCATTTTCTGCTGCTTTCTGGAGGTTTTGAGATCACGGGTCTTGGGATTCACTTTGACACTCTGGCTGTCACTAGCATACTTGTGTAATTATTGTACATATTATCGATTTTGAGAGATTCATATTCTCTGCTTTTTTTATTGATCAGTAAGGGGTGATTTTATTGAAGACAGAACAAGTACCTCAAGCTACTGGAGGAACACGAAAATTAATGCAACTATGGGTACAGGAAGTCTACTGGGTCCTTTATGATAAAGTTGTAGACAGTCAAACCTGGTAGAGAAGGAACTTTCCTTCCAGACTCTGAAGGTAATGAGAAAATCAGCTAATGATTTCAGGCAATTCTTGAAAGCCTTGGAGCTTCTAAAGGTAGAAATATTGTGAAAGATGCACTGACTCTTCTTTCTTTTGCTTGCTTGATCTTTAACTTGATGAGCCCCAAATATGTTCAGGTTAATGAAATTCTGCCCTTGGAACATACATTGTACAATGCAAAGTCAAAATTGCTAATGGTAGTGTAGAAATGAGGTGTTCAGTCTAGCTGCCTGTAAGCTTAATTTCATTTCACAGGTGATTACTGCTAGTCTGCTCTCTGGTTTCTGAGACAGAAGTAGTCACCCATTCATTTAGCTTATAATAATAAGCAAAGTTTATATTTGATGTTATTCAAAATTTGCTTTGAACTGTTAAACGGTCAACAGTTACCATGCAACTGAAAGGCGATAACTTCCCTGTGATTCTTGTTTTAAAGGAAGAGAAATTCTTTGGTTTTAACTTAGTGATGCTGTTTGTGAAACATTCAGCTAAAGGTGTGAGCTATGAAATTCCCTCCCCTGCTGAGGACAAAGAGTCAACAAACACTGCAACCACACAGCCTCTTTCAGTCACGTGTGAAACAAAGCCTCTCTGGCTCTGTCAAGAGGATGTGTTCACTGTTCAAAATAGGTTAAAATAGGAGAAAGAGTTCATCTCATTTTTGGTAGTTCTTGCAGTGGAGCTTAGCATCATGCAATGATGCAGGAAGAGACCAGCAACATGAGAAAAAATATATCTGAAGAGAATTCATGTCTTCAGGCAAGCTCACTGCCAAGAAATGAAAGCAGGCATGTGCACTTTGTGAAGGTCCGGAGGGCCCTTTTTGAAGAATGAATAATGGGGTGACATCAAAAGTAGATTCCTGGAAATTATGGAACACCTGATTCAGGTTCCTGAATTTTGGAGATTTCATTATATTCAAGAGAGATTTTGTATGAAAAGTGAGTTGACACCATATTCATAACTCACCAGCGATGACCTGTGTTCTACTGAGCAAACGCACTGAAGCTAGCGGGCCCTCAGGTCGCCATCAAATTTGCTCATTGGCAGATCACAGAATTACAGAATGGTTCGGGTTGGAAGGGACCCTCAAGGATAATCTAGTCCAACCCCCCTGCCATGGGCAGGGACATCTTTCACCAGATCAGGTTGCTCAAAGCCCTGTCCAGCCTGGCTTTGCCTTCCAGGGATGAGGGATCCACAGCTTCTCTGGGACACCTACTCCAGTGTCTCATCACCCTCATTATAAAAAAATTTTTGCTTATATCCAATCTAAATCTACCATCTTTCAGTTTAAAACTGTTGCTCCTTGTCCAGTCGCTACAGGTCCTGGTCAAAAACCTTTCTCCATGTTTTCTATAAGCCCCCTACATATACTGAAAGGCAGCAATAAGGTCTCCCTGGAGCCTTCTCTTCTCCAGGCCGAACAACCCCAATTCTCTCAGCCTTTCTTCATGGGAGAGGTGTTCCAGGCCTCTGATCATTTTCGTGGCCCTCCTCTGGACCCACTCTAACAGATCCATGTCTGTCTTGTGCTGGGGACCCCAGAGCTGGATGCAATACTCCAGCTGGGGTCTCACCAGAGCAGAGTAGAGGGGCAGAATCACCTCCTTCAACCTGCTGGCCACACTTCTTTTGATGCAGCCCAGAGTACAGTTGGCTTTCTAGGCTGCAAGTGCACTTTGCTGGCTTATACCAGCAACATTAACAGTGGAGAAGGTGTCGTGAAGCTGTGATTCTTTTTAATGAGCTTTGAATGGGCATATTCTCTGAAATTATTTTCTCTGATACTTTCTTTTCTCCCCTCCTTCGAATCTTGCTGCATTTCTACCTCTGCTTTTTCCTCTCCATTCATCACCTCTCCAACAACCTGGTCCCCTTTAAAGAATGGGGTCTCATTTCTTCTGCTTTTAAGGTGTAGCAGCATTTTGTGGTTGTAAGGGAAGCATTTCCCTGCAATGGAAAGTTGACAGATACAAGTAGACTGAGCTGCAGACATACACGGATACGGCTGTTCCTCGTCCTAGTGGCTTGACAGCCACGTGATAGCTCTGTGATTATGTATCACTGGGGCTTTTTGGCAAGACGATGACTTTATCACAATGATGCCATTCCTCTACTTGTGCTTTAAGTCCTTTGTCTCATCCAAGATATGGGGGAAACAGGGTGGACCTATGACTAGAGATCCACCACAAGTATTGCCATAGAGATTAAAGGTTACCACCGTTTTGCTAAAAGGCAGTCCCTTGAGGTTAACTGTAGTTTTAGCTGTGTTCTGGACTTGATGGCTGGGTAATAGTGACAGTGAAATTCTCTGGGAGTCCATCACTGGATTCTTGAGACCTCCTAGAAGTTGCTCAGTCACCCATGCAACCTTGAACGAGGAGGAAAACTCAGTTCATCTAGCAAAGTCACATAGTATGAATGTGGTAAGGCATGCAGTAGGGCCTAGCAGGGAGCCTTCAGCTTTTGAAGTGCTACTGAAAAGCCAAGTCAATCTTATCTGTCCACAGGTAGATATGCCTTGTCTCACATGGAGCTTCTCATCTTTTTCTTTGGAGTGTACTAGGTAGGCCTTAGAAATGGTCTTTGAAAAGTTCCCAGGATGTGGTGACTATCTCCAAGGGAGTATCTCAGATTCAATGACTCAGATGAATTCACCTGCTTGTCTTGGGGGGGGGGGGGGGCGGGGGGGGCGGAGGAAAAGTATTCTGAAAACCCCAAATAAAATGTCTCTGAAAAGACAGTGTACAAGTATGGAAAAAGAAATAAGAACACACCAAAGCTGAGGCTGGATACAAAACCAGTCAAGGGGAGTCAGAAGGGCCTGTCTCTCTATGCCAGCAGAGCAGAAAGGGTTGACAGCGGGGCACATGGTCCTTCCAGGGCAACACCACTGATGGGGAAGAAATGTAATTACTACTCCAAGTTTATTACAGACCTAGTCTTCTCTCCTCCTAGGTATGTCAACACCGCAAAATGGCAAGGGGAAGTACTGGAAACTGCATTGTTTTATTAAGATATTTCACCCAGCTTGATAGACTCTGTTTTTTAGAAGTAAATGAATGGTTCCAGCCAAAATTTTCCGTTTTGCACAAGTAAGTACACTGGCATTCACAAGCATAAGATTCATTTGCACGGGTTAGCTGGCAACATTCATGCTCCTGGTGATTAAATCTTAGCTGTAAAACCCCTACCATTGTAATACACTGTAGCTCGTAATTGTGTCTGGGTGCGTGTGTCAAGAGCAGTCTCAGGCATGTCCATGTACTTTTCATCCTTTTATTGATTCCTTTGCACCTAAAAAGTCACAGCTGCTTCCATTTCAGGAGATGTACTATAGTTCTTCTTTTAAAACAGTATGACACAGTTCAGTAGCTGGAATGTGCCACAGAGCTGGGACTGCTAGATAGCTTGTTTTTAATTTTCTCCACAGGAAAGAGTAATGTGTAACTTCTCAGCAGAGTAACTGTCACAAAGAAAGAGGATAGAATAAAAGGCATATTTTGGCTCATGTCAAGATAAAACTGAACCAAAAAAAAAAAAAAATTCTTTCTCGCAGTTCTGTCTTTATAACTCTGAAACAGAATTTATATCAAGATTTCTGGTTCGAATGAGAAATCAGCCTCAGACACTCATTGGAGACATTGAGACAATTAGAACTTTCCAAGACTTTCAGTCTGTTGGTTTCGAGTATTTTGATTCAAACAGATCTCTAATTAATACTGTAAAAAATTCCTGTAAAGAAACCACTAGCAGCAGAGAGTGCTGATGCAAGCATAGGGAAGAATAGTTAATTGGGGAAAAACTTCATTACACTTTCACATCTTGCAAACTGCCTTTCACAAATACCTAGGTAGCAATCTTAGCACTTGTGAGCAATGGCTAGGGGGGCACTCTGAAGCAATAGGAACTTGACCTCAGTGCTTTTATTTGCTAAAAATGTTTAACAACTGCTTTTAGATATTCTGCTAGCATTGGAAGTAGTGATTTCTTCTTAATTAAAATCTCCTAAAAACTGATGTGACAGGGTTCTCGGAAAAAAGAAAAAAAAAAAAAAAGAAAAAAAAAAAAAGAACTGGCAAATTAATTAACTAAACTAGAAGGTCAGTTTTAAAATCCTACTGCAGACTAATTAAATCCTAGACACTGACATTTTTGGCTAAAAATTGCAACCATAGTAATTAGTGTTGCAGGAAATTTCCATATGCCATTGTGCCAAATAAATGAGAGTATTTCATAATTGTTCCTGTAGGACTTCTTGCAAATAGCTGGGAGGGACATGATCCTATTGTAGGAAGTATGCAAAGGCATTGTAGTACTTTCATTCCAGTAATAGTAGCTCCCCAGGTCAGTTGTGTGAAGGAGGGAGAAGTCTGACCAATGTTAGGAATATTATAAATTACTATTATAGCAGTCTCTCCTTCTTGTTGCCTAAAACTTTTATAAATATTGCTATTTAAAGAAACAACCACTACTTAAATAAATAGGGCAAGCTGTTAGTCAAAAGACTGTGGATAAATACATGCTGAATATGCAATTAAAAATCATCATAGTGAACAATTTTATATGATAAAACAAAAGGTGATGCTAATTATTTTATTTTATTTGCATATATTTAAGTTAACTATGCAGAGAGATTTCTTTTTTTTTAATCATTAACTTTTTCAGGACTGCTAAGGATTTGTTAAATGTCAGGCAGTAAAATTAAAATGTCAGTATATGACATAAGGGTCAAGTAGACTTAATAAACCTGAACTACATCATTCCATATTTATTTCCATATTTTCTTTTTCTACTGGAAAATGCGGTAAAAATGTGAAATGTTTTTTTACAGCCCATGTGCTTTTTGGATACAATAGACTGAGTTATTCAGACCTTTTTCTTTTCAGAACATTGTGCAAACTTCGCTCAAAGGGAAAAAGACTGCTCCTATCTCGAGGGGCATTGATACAAGATGGTGATTTGGGTAGCTTTTTCTTCAATAAATCTGTCTCTTCAAAGAAAATTAAAATGCCAGAATAAGAAAATGACCAATTTACCCAATAATTAAAATGAGTAAAAGATAAATGACTGTTTCAGATGAGAAGCTGAAAGAGATAGTGCTGCTGTGCTGAAGGACCAGCCTGAAGGACTGGGCAGCCTGGGCTCATATACCTTGCATGTGTGCCTGAAATGGTGCTCTCAGATGGGCCAGCTTCATCCTCTTGTTCCAGGGGACTGCTCGTTCCTATTATGTCCCTCTTTTATTCTCCACAAAAGTGTCATGATTAGCACTTGGAAAAATAGTTGACAGTCTCCTCTGTGGCCAGCTAAACTGCAAAATGCTCAGCAGTGCCGCACGATATGAGCGGGGAGAGAAACTTTCAGAGTGTCTCCAAGCCCTGCTGGCCTAATGTCCTCAAGTCTCTGCAGTTAGTCTGCAGTTTCTTCTTTCAAAGACTAATCTGATGGTCTGTGACTGACTGCAGCAATCAAAGAGCATTCAGGTGCATGTAGAGAACAATTTTCTGGTTGATGTGTTCTTTCAAGTGAACTCATTCAGTAAAATGACATTTCATACTTCTCTTAGAAAATTTCAGTATTTTTTATTACAGGTGGAGAATATATGTCTTTCAAGCTATTGTTTCAGGCTCTATGCAAACTTAAGTCCTCTCATGGTAAAACTCGGGGTGAGAATGAATAACAGGGGGATATAATCCAGGCTCTTAATGGCAGAACTTCAGACACATGCAGTCTTATAAAACTGGTCACCTGCAGTGACCAGAGAGCAAGGCTGTTCCAAATCCTGAGTGCCCCGAGTTTTGCACAGGAACTTGAATTCTTGGGGGATTCACACAAAGCCTGCTCCACGGGGTTGTCCAGTCTATCCACTGAACATCAGAGTGCGTTGGCTTTGGGGATGCGCCTGCTAAAGTGATGGGCTTCCTTTGCATTGCAGAAATGTAGTTTGGGGTAAAAAAAAAAAAAAGTGTGTTCCAGTGCTAAATACTGTACAAACATACATACATACAAACAAACATAAAGTAGGAATAAAGATAGAAACATATGATTAAAATACTTTTTTGGGCCCCTCCCGAACAATGTGACAAGCCTGGACAGGTTTTACAAATATGATGGTACCTATTTTTTCTGGGTGCCTCAGCATTGATTTTCACTTGGGGGAACTTACTTCAGCAACGACCTCCCCCAACACCCATGACACACATGTCCATCACATCCTCTGCTAGGTCAGTGGGACATTATCCTTCCACAAAGGAAAAGAAACACTAAATTGTAAGGAAATTTCAAGTGTATTGCTGTAAGGATTTCAAAATCTGAACAAAAAGGGGTTTGTGATCTGCAGGGGCACAGGAGTCCTGTATTCAAGACCAAACTTGTAATAACAGGCATTTGTCGAGTGGCAAATATTGCTGTTAACTTGATTTAGCTGTCTGTGTAGACATCATCACTGGAATGCATTTGTGTCAGCCATTTAGGAATATTTGATTAGGACACAGAGCAAGGAATTTTTTTATAGATCTGCTGCAGAACACTAGGATAGGTACCTCACATCTCTGGGGTTTATTTCCTCAACCCTAAATGGCAATACTGATGCTAAGCCATCCCTGCAACATAAATGGTATGTGTATGATGAGGGTACCTATACTGTTTTCACAGGTTTTGAAGTTTGGGAGGAGAAGACCATGGGAGGGCTTTGTCATGCACAATTTGTCCTTTTGCAGCTTTCAGAGCACAACAGTATATTTTCACAAATGACCTGTTGTCATTTGTGTCCAAAAACATTTTCAGCACAAGTGTATATCTAACATAGGCATGGTGGTATAGCCTCTGGATTTTGAATGCATATTTAAAATTGAAATGGCCTTTCAATATCTTCAAATAGCAGCAGGGTGCTGGATAATTTACATTGTGCCTCATGCAGGCAGGCATATAATCCAGCACCCTGAATTTGTGCATGCCACACACCGAGTACTAAGAAGTTACTTGTGCTCGTAGCATGTTTGAGAGGAGAGACTGGTAAACTCAGCGCTTTTCTCAAGGCAGAATTCATCCTTTCTAAAGGCTTTGGAGCGGATGAAGCTGAGCTAATCATCAAGAAACCCTCTAATCTCTATCATTACTTAGGTTTTCATGTTAGGCATTGTGACAGCTTTTCCCCCTTGTCATCAGGAGGAGAAAGCAGTGGTTGGTGTTCTCCGGCGAGACTGGAGCCATTTATGGCAGGCTGTTTTTCCAAGTTAGTATTCAGGAGTCATACGCAGTCGGTGAATGGAAAGACGATCTCAAAAAGGTGTCGAGAAGGGCCTGGCACAATGGGGGAGCTTACGTCACGTTCCTCTCAGCTGATTGTCAAACAAAGGTAGAACCAGCCATTACCGAAAGGTATTAATTGGTGGAGAAATACAAAAATAAACTGGCTACTTAGGGCACTAACTGTTACAGGCAGAGAAATAATACCATAAATCACTGAAATGAAGAAATGTGGCAAGAGGCACTGAAAACTGATATTTTGTCACTAAATTGCAGCATTAATACTGTTTTGAAGCTTCACATTTAAATTGCCTATTTCTGACATTCAAAATGCACATTAGGAAAATGATGCTTATTTTATAGTTACTCATTAAAAGGAAGGGGATAAATAAGATGGAGTTTTAAACTATAAATCTCTTTCATAACAAACAACCAATAAGAAAGTGTGGGGCAGCCACATAAATGGATAGTGAAAGAATGATTTTTAAAATGCTTCTGTAATCTGGGGTATAAATGAGTAACTGTCTCATTTGATCTAGGATGAGTCATTTTTTGAAGATCTGAGTATGATCCCGAAGGCGGGAGATATTCATATGTTACTTGATAACGAAGAAGAACTAGAAATAATAGAAAAGGTTATTTCTTTTCTGTTGCAATAATTCAAGCATTGTCCAATTATACTATTTGCCTCTTCTTTACATGATTGCAATTCTACATGTATTTCCCCACCTACAGATACATCTTTCCCCAACTAACAAGGCATAACTTCAGATTACCTCATATAGCCTGTATGACAAATTCAAGGGAAAAATCAGAAGGAACTTATACATCACCGTGGCATTTAGTCTTACTGGAAAGGTCTTTCATGATCACCTGTGTAACTTTCCAGCACTCGTTAATGGCTGCTCAGTAGCCTGCTGCTGATCGACTATTTGCATAGCATCTGCATTTCTCTAATCTTTATTTATTTTTTAAAGACTGCAGAGTTACAGCTCATTTGCAGTGCTTCAGGATTTGAGTATTAAACAAAAATGCAAATACAGCAGTAAGCCCTTAATGAGATGTATCCAGCTCATTTTTTTCAGCATTAACTCCATTCTTTATCTTGTTTGAGCATCCACAGTATAAACTATTCATCACCTCCAAAACTTCTTTTTATTATATCATCAGCTGCTGCCATATATTTTACAAGTTTAAATTCTAATTTTATCCACAATAGGAATAATAATGATGTTTCAAACTGGCATTTATAGTCCAAAGGAAAATAGTTGAAAAACTGTAAGAAACCATCTTTTCTTCTGCACCTTGGAGAATTACCAAGCCAAAATGCAAGGATATGCACTCCTGGCTTGGTGGTACTTGATTGCTACTTTGCACTGACTTGAAAGATGATGAAGTCACAAGGTAAGGGAGATGCTAGCTCCACACACTTGTGGCTATAAAAGGAGGTCTGCTTGAGGCAATTTAGATGCCCTGAGGGAAGTTCCTGCCTTTGGAAGTGTGTGAGCATACACCACATTTTAGCTCCTAATTTTAATCTTCTGAGCAAATAGTATAAAACAAACTTTTGCCTCCAAGAAAAGGGACACAGTTCTCTGCTTAATACTGCGGTGTGGACAAAACCCTCAGGTCCAGGCCACTGGATCTCTTGTGTTCCTGTGTCAAAAGCTGTGTCTCACCCCTGGAGCTCTGCTTAGCTTCCAGGTGTGCAGCAGCCCTTCCCCAGAGCCCTCAGAGACCTCCTTCACCTCCTTCACTTTTCAGCTGGATTACCAGGGGTAAGGAGAAGGGATGAAAGGGAACATGGCTTCCTCTCTCTTCAATACTAATATTTATTTTTTGTCACTCCTGAGATATTAACTGTCCTAGAGAGAACAGCCTGCAGTTCAGGTCACCCATAAATATGATTTGTCAGTATCATTAGGGGGCCAGTATCTCCCCAGCCCTGCCAACAGCACCCATCTTTTTTCAGCCCCTTGAGAGCTGTGTGAGAGTCATGGCACTCATAAGGCAGTTTGCTGCCACTGCTGCAGAGTCACCCATGCCCAGAAGGACAACAACAAGTCTTTCATGTCTGGCTTTCTCAGCATTTCCTCTGTGATGATGTGGCCTGCAACAAGGACCATCAATCTCTCCACCAGCTTTGGGACATCAGGTCTGTCTCTGACCATATTGATGGTCCTTATTCTGCTGCTTTTTCCCCCCAAATCGAAAATGAAAAACAAACTTCAGAGCTAAATATACCTGAGTGTTTCATGAATGCTTCTATTGCAGCAATGATGCCAGTAAGCTTCCATGCCAAAGTGAACTCCACTGTGAGCTACAGAAACCCTTATTTTTTCCTCAGAAACTGTGCCCACATTCATTAGGGTTCAGTTTTATCTTTAATTTTTTAAAGACTCCATCCCCATTCTTCCTGTTGCCTCTATGTCTTCTGCTTTAATCTGTGGGTTTGTACATACTGCAGTTTTGATGAACAGGCTACAAGGTCCAGTGTGCATATTGCTCTGCATGCCTCATACCAAATTTCTATTCACATTCATTACAAGCAAAGGCTATAAGGCTCTATAGGTTTTTCTTGCAATTTTAAAAGATTTTCATGTGAGTTACTGAATTTTATGCCCAGGTTGGCTTTTATTGTTAATGGGTTTATTTGGGCAACAGAGGCCAAAACTTTGTCACTGTGACAACTCTTATAGCATCTTTGGTATCTTGCTTGGGAAAGAACAAGGTTTTGCAATAGCGGGTTGTTGGTCTTAAAATCCTCAAGACAAAGACTTCATCAGTGCATCAACTATAAAGCTGATACTATAATATATATGGTAATATAATAATACAATAAATATTGTAACATAAGTAATAAAATAAAGATGGTAATCTAATACAATTCTGGGGGTTTTAATCTTCTACATTTTCTTTGGATGTTACAATGTTTCGGAATTTTCACAGTGGAAAATTTTATAAGTGGCTTGTCTTTATTGTTAGTTCATTTGCACTAAAGAATTATCAGCTTCACAAACTTCTTTGTAGCTCCCAGTGGAACTACTGCAATTATAAAGTTGTGCCAATTTGGCTTCTTAGCAGAAGGTATCTATTGGAAGAAAACAAATCTCTACATTAGATTCCATCATGAACAAACAAATCGTTTTAATTGGCTGCGTAATGAGATGGCCTTTCGTAAAGCACATACTTAGAAAGTTGACTGTTAAAGTGGATCTCAAGTTCTGCACAGGATGAGCGTTACAGCAAAACTAATTGTATGAAGTACAGCATGGCTATGTTTCAGCTTTTGAAATGTAGATCATTCATGTATTGCTTTTTATTATCTGTTTAGCTAATTTTAATAATTTAGCAGGCTCTGAAATTCCACTATTTTACAACATTATGTACTTGGTTTTTATTTTTTTAAGAGAAAATGGTGAAGTGTTATACTGTAGTTATATGTCAGCTTCATTTTAAAAGGACGTTATATTTCATTGATTCTTAAAACATAACTAATTTTAAACAGATAACTTCAGAGTTTCTAAGACATTATGTTTAGACTGCTTATTTCTACTGCAACCTTTTCTTTCTGTAGATGACTTTACTAATTGTGCAAACCGGTATCTTTCTGGTCGCGGAGCAGGGGCAGCTCTTACCTTTGAGATTATGGAATTCATCCACACAATAACTTCATAACCCTTTGTAATATCTTTCTTACTCCCCCCTTGTGGTGAGCATGGCTGATGCCCATGTCAGCATCCAGCTCACAACACAACACAGCAGATGTGGCAGCACACCCACAGTGGCAAACTCCCTGGCTATCCCCAGGGTCACAGATGTGGGCATGTGCAGCTTGGGCTGAATGAAAGGAGGCTTTTAGGATATAATTAGAAGGTCCCAAAACCCCATCTGTCCTGTGATTTTGTTGGTGAGGTAAGTGGTAAGTATTTCTTGTATAACTGAGTCCTTCAGCTGTCAGTGAAGCTGAACAAAGTAGATTAGCTTTGTGTTGGAAAACAAGTTCAATAAACGTATTGCAGAGCTCTTGTGCATTTGTGTGCCTGTGTGGTAGGTAGCCTTTATTGGGCATTTTCTTGGCTGTCCCCAACCTCATAGAGAGGGCCTGTGGCAACTTGGCTGGAGCTTGCAAAGGGGTCACAGAAGAAAGTTAGAAGGGTCTTTACAGGATGTAAAGGAACATTTTGTCCGTTTTCCAAAGTCTAACCACTAGATATTTTTGTCTTGATAGGGTTATCATTCTAATTAAAAACTCTACTGTTGTTTTGTACAACTTATGCCCGTGAACTTTGGTTGTGTAAAGCATATGCACATGCTCACAAACATCTATTACTGTTGAGATCCCCACCAGCTAAAACGTATCAGCACCAGCACTGTGGTGGATAAGCATGGTCTCAGAAGACACAACCACAAAATCTTTCTGAGGTAAAGGCTTAGAAATGTCTAAATAATGAGAATGTGTCAAGGGAATTAAAAATGGAGTTGTACTTTTAATGCAAGTACTTCCATCCAGCTTTTAAAACATTTTCATAAGGTATCTTAAGATATGACGTTTCTCTTTTCATTATGAACAATGTATCAGAAATTTTTAAACTTCTGCTTTACTATATATTTTTTGCTACTTTTCTATATTCAGTTTTAATACTTAGAAGACATTGTCCCTGCTTGGGCTTTTTTGCCTTCTTAAGGAGGTGCTGCAGAACATAAAAGCAGAAAGTGGGAAAGCCATATTTGAAAACAAGGTCTTTAAGGCAGATATCTCAGTCAAGTCCTGATCCACTGAGACACTCAAACACATATATCTGTAAGCGCATGAACGGTCCCATTAACACCAAAGAGCATATGTGTGTGCTTAAGCTTAGTTTGAAGCTTTGCTGGTTCAGAAGCAGGTGGTGTTCGGGTTTGGGTTTTCAGCTGTAGCCTAAGTTGATGTCAACAACAAATTGTTATTTTTCTGTGAATATTTTAGTGCTGTGTCAGAAATGGGATTGCTTGCTTCATATCATTGCAGAAATTGGCTTGCAAAATAAACCCCACTACCACAATCTGCATTAGTTAGTGCCTTTTTAGTAGAAAAGTCAAAAATTAGATGGGCCATAGAAATGAGGAACTTTTATGCCTTCAAAGTTGCTCCAGGTCAGCTGGCAGCACACTGCTGGGTTGGCCTGGCTGCTACCTTTGCTGTATTCAGCTGGCACCTTTGGTGCATTTGTTCTGGGGGGGGGGGGGGCGGGGGGAAGAAGTCAGTTTCCATTGCAGTGTCTTTCAAAAGCATTGTGTTCACCAACATTCAAGATCTCTCTATTTTATTTCAAAAGTACCTGTTCCTGTGGTAACTAAATGCAATACCCATCATCATACTTAGCATTCAGCAGATGCTTGCCTTGACCTCACCTCTCCAAGCATCCAAGGTTCATTCTTCTCCTTTGTATCCACCACACATCTCATAACCTTTTGCAAAACCCCAGCTAAGCTTCTTGCTTGACAAACGCATCCTTTTCCCTTCAGTAGTGGTTAGATACAGGTATGAAGTTTGCATTAAAACTGAAAGATTGTTTGAGCCATACTAATATTGAGTTGCTGTATTGCTGCCAAAGCCAAGGTTGCACCCTGCCTGATGCTGGCACAGAGGTGTCTGGGCCACCAGGACACTTCTTGGCCCTGAAAGTTCCCAGTGAAGCAGCAGTCCCTGTTGCAGCCCCAGGGCTTCAGAAGAGGCAGAAATCTAGAAACTGGTAACCCAATCTCCATTTTGTATGAAATTACTTCTACAGGGCGTTTGGATGTGTTTTCATGAATCAGATATGTTTGAATTATTTACACAATGTGCTAGCTTCAAAGAACCTAATTAGAGTAGAGTAGCATGTTTTAGGACCTAAAAAAGCAAGCTCTGCTCCTGTAAGTAATTACTGCTCTAATGAACAAACTCAGCAGACTGAAATGCATAAACAGATTCTGTGGGATCAGGGCACAGAACATATTTTCAAGTCCAAGGAGTTTGCCAGCGTAATATCTATGAAATGTTACAAATATTTGAGGCAAAAGAAATAACAGTACTAAAACTTTATAGTGCAATATAGTCTATTCAACATCAAAGAGGCAAGAATCTTTTTTCAGTATGAATTAATACAAACCCAGTGTTTACTCACCTAAAATGGAATTCAAATATTTGCAGAAAATACTATATTTGAATTTTACATCAAAATGGATTATATTTAGCCTCTGTGCTGCTGACACACCTGTTATCTCAAGTTCTTTGTCTTCATTTCAGCAGTCACAAACTCTACCGTAAACCTTAAGGACTTTCATATTCCATAATTCAATTTATAGCAGCTTCAGTTACCATAAGAAGTGTCCTTATAAAAATGACATCCAAACATTCCCTACATATTTCTGCACCATAAATTCCATATGAAATTCACTTGGTTTTAAAGTCAATTCAAGATTCTTTGATCAGGAGTGGAGATTCAGCCTGGTAGCTTCGAGTTAAACTGCGTTATTTCTGTACTTTATGTATCATTGCTGACTATAAAATTGTAGAATAAGAACTTAACTGGAAATTCTCCAGGGAAGTGTTTGAGACAGAATGCAGTATGTTCATGTGTAGCTATATTGCCTCTACTCTGGTGACAGAAAGAAAAATATGTTTTTTTCAGTGAACTGAATGCATATCTCTCAAAAGTCTCACAGGGAATGGGTATTTATAACACCAACTTGCCATTTTAAGATGGGTACCTTTTTTTGGTTTTTGACTGCCACCAATAATAAGGATTCCAGGCAGCAAATCAGATCGCATAATGAATATTTTACCACTTTCGTTCTTGTCAGTGTTTTAGAACGTAATCTTGAACTTCTGTTGAAATACTAAGGCTGAAATTTGGACCAGTTCTCGTCGTTAAAAACCCCTGGTCCTAAACATAAGAGGTCTGTAAAATACTGCTATATTAGCGATCAAAAAACCCTCACCTGTGGACAGCTGTAAACCTATTTACTTATTACTGTTCTTAAATCCCTGCAGGGTGAAAGAGAAATGAAAGATGTCATAGCTCTCCCCTTTGTTTTATTTGTGGCATATCTGACCTGTACCTCAGCCCTTCAGTTATGATTTTACTGTGCACTATTTACTAAGCACAGGTAACAGCAGCCTACCTTGTATACTCCCAATCAAAATCAAAGGACCTTCTGTATGTCAGGGATATTCTGTTATTAAACCCCAACGTTATTAGTTTTTCTTTCCTTTTGACAACAGATATAGAAACATGTCAGTGAGAGAAACTCTTCAATTATCTGGATTTTTTTTAAGGGCAGATCTGAGCCTTCTGAACCTTATCCTATTTTTAACAGAGTTTGCTACAAATAGGGAAGAAGTGGCCTGGCTGCTTGCCAAATCCTCCAGATCCAACTGAAACACCCCTTCCCTCTCACTGGCTTTGTCTAGACTAGGATCTGTAGGGGGTTCGTTTGCAAATGTTTGCTAACCCCTTCTAATCTGTGTGAAAATTCAGGCACTTTTAAGGCAAATTGCCTTTAACGATTACTGATCTGATCTGATCTAGCTAAAACTTCCCAGACATCCGTGGCCATGGTCAGCCACTGAAGCAGTGGCTGTGAGGGCATCAGGCATTACTGCCTGGCAGCTGCTTGTTCCTATGCTGCTGAAAACATCACATCAGTGGATTTTTCTCCCTCCGGGTGCAACATCAGCTCAAGGTACCACTAAATGCTGTTCAAAATAAGCCAGCAGATATTGCACTGAGGCAGATGAGAAGCATGGACATTGACTGCACATGACTCAACCAGCAAAAAAGTCTTTGTGTGGTGGCTGTTTGATTAGCCTTGCAAAATCCATAGATCTCAGTGAGGGTTCTCTCTGAGGCAGAACTGCAGGACTGTACCTGAACCAAATATTTGGGAAAAGAAAGCCCTCAAAGAACATGGTGAGACACACGTGTAGCCGGGGAGGAGATTCAGAAAAAGCACACGTGATGCTCTGTCTTGCAATGTGCATGATCCTTGGGGATTCATTTAGGCACCCTTCACGCAGAGCCAGACTGTGGGTCTCCTGAAGGTCATATTCAAAGCCTGCAGGTACCTAGCTTACAGAAACTGTAAATGTTGAGCTGAAGGTCAGTTTCCATGTTTTACTGCGAGTTTCTGTATTTCTCTTGAAAACATGGCCTCGTTATTAAATTCTTATCACAGGTACTTGTTCCTAAACATTAGGGGATGTTTATAGTCTCTGTCCACTACCATTGCCCTTAGGATCCCAGTATATAGAAACAGGCTTTGTCAGGATGGTGTATAAGGTTTTTCTTCCTTATGAAGAATCTCACTGATGTGAGTGGGGAGATGTTTATCACTGCCATGCAGAAACCCTCCTGCCAAAGAGAAAATTGCTCGCTGATTACCAAAGCCGGAGGAACAGGGAGAGATGGATCTATGGAGGAGTGAAGAAAGGGAAAGGGAGATGCCAGCCCCGAGACAGATGTTGTTCTTTTCCATTGTGAAAGACACACTCGTTATTTTTGGAGTCCAAACAGTTACATAGCAGGACATTCTCTTGATCAGCTTTTACCTCATTTTTAAAATACAACTTTGATTACGTGTTAGAGCTCATACAATATTCATAAACACAAGTGTCTGCATTGCTTCCCCTCTGACCTAACCTTCAAGCTGCTGAAGTGGAAATTAGGTTTTGTTCTTGTTGCTGTTTTTAACTTGGCATAATGTTTGCAAATGATACTTTCTGGATTTGCTGAGGTGCAGAAGACTGGCTCTGCGGATCACACCTTCGCTCCAGAATGGAAAGGATGGGCCAAACAAAAGCGGGGCACAGGAAACCTTTGTTTCTCTAACAGACATAATTGTCACTCCAGCATGAAATTTTGGCTCATCCTCTACTTTGAACAAGTGGACAGATTCTTTGAATCCCTGCTGAGAAAAAAACTTACATGATTCTGACTCCTTACCTTGAATTAATTAAGAGTTTTTAAAAATGTTGGAACATATTGAGTTGCTAACTAAGACACATGGTTAAGACTTCAAATATTACACTTTTCTGCTTTGCAAATATATCTGAAAGGTTAGCACTCAGTGAAGCATGCAGGGTCATCTTATAAAAACAAAATCTTAGGTGCATCCATAGAGATTTTTGGCCAAACTAAGACCTGATGTTTAAGCAGGTGCAGCTTCCCCATTTTGTGGATAGCATTTGCCATAAACTGCAGCCTAGAGTTATTGACATTAAAAAGCAGGTGGAATAAGTTTATCCTGGTTTAATTGGACTATAATATTCTCTCATTAGAAAACAAAGCAGCCACCTTGGCATCACAGGCACAGAAATCATCACGACTTTCTGCTGCCCAGAAAGGCTAGAAAGGTGCTGCTTTTTTCTTTTCTTGTCTTTTGATCAGGTATTTAGAACAAAAAGCACATATTATGGTTCTTTCTCTCACAGACCTGGTGACTTTTAATACAATTTTTCCATGGGCTGTGAAGCCTGAGCTCTTTTCTGGAAGAAAAGAGTAACCATTGTCCCTTGGTGACTATTGAGGCATGTCTGCAGATTGTGTTGCTGTACCCAAATTACCTTGACCTGAGATACTGGGCAAATTCTTGAAATACCATGTACTCATTCTCTGAATTAAGAATCCACTGGTGGTGTTTAATTTATGTAGGTGTTTTTTTATGTACAGATATTTATACTTTCTTATACTGATGATATCTGAAAGGCGAGAAATGGTTTGAGTGTGAAGAATATGACTGAGACTCAGGGGATCTGTGTCCTCCTCCTCCCCCCCGCTACTCATTTCTCATCTGACTTTTGAGCAAGTCATTTACATCTCTTTGCATCAGTTTCCCAGTGCACGTAAAGGAGGTTTTACTGCTGCTTCAGAATAATTCATTAATAACACTAATATTATTTCCTATCTTCACCTATATTGTTCCATTGGGATACAGACTCTGTGCCTACACAGTAACTGGCAGGAGAAACCCGGTTGTAATTGGGGCTCTTTAAGTGTTTGTAAGTATCCAATTAGTAAAAGCTGGTTTGCCCAAACTACCCTGCCACATACGCAGATGTGGCACATGATCTGGCAATGAGACACCTCAGAAAGATGGCGATTCTCCAACGTTGCTCATCATTCGTCTGCCTCTGTTCCACTTTCAACCTCCCTTCCAGTGGTAAGCAGGGAGACAACCCCTCCCATTTATAGCAAGTACAGGCTACAGACACAGAGTGCACACATTTCCAGTTTCCATGCTACAACAACTGTAATGAACAACCACTTCTGACCTCCTACAGTGCTGTGTGCTCTCTGCTCCACATGAGGATGGAGAAAACTCAGTGTTTCTGTGGAGTCCTTCAACACCTTTCAGGTTTGTCCCCTTGGCAATTAATGGATGGCTTGAAAGCTTGCTAGAAAATGTGGTTCTTTAGCACTGCAGCAGTTCTTCATTTAGTACTTTGCAAGTGAGTTGTAAAAATTTGCCCTGGAGACAGGGAAATGCAAATATAAATTAGATGGAGCACTAATAACATTACATTACAGAACAATGCAAACCGTTTTGGACACCCCACAGAGAAGAAATCCATGCATTCCTTTCTGAATCATCTTTATGGAAATTTCTGTAAACGTGCTGTTATTAAAACAGAGTAGCAATTATTTCCTTCTTTGGTTCATCAGTTGCAGGGAGGGGGAGAATCGGCAGGGGAATTAATTTTGTTTTCTTCCCTCTTCTTCTCTTTTTCTTCCATGTGCTTGTCGGAGAGCTCTCACACAACAGGAACCGACAGCGCAGAAGCCTCCACTGGTAGAAGGGAGCAAGAAGGACAGAAGAAGTGGTCAACATCGTTACAGATGGGGCTCCGTAGGTGGAAGTAGTTAAAAGAGTAGCAGAAGCAGACAAGGTTGCAGCTAACAAGGCTACTCAGGAAGCCAAAGCCATTAAGATATGTTGACATAACATTTGCAAGCTTCACAGGGGCCATCATTATAAATTAGATTTAGTATTGATCAGACAGTTCAGCATTGGGGCTGCCACAAAACTGGACACAGAGTTCTTTACAAAATTGGCACTTCAGATTCTGCCTTCTGATTAACAAAGAAGAGCAGAAACCCCCCATCTCCTCACTGACCTCAAATGGTGTGACTGCTGTCCTCTTCCTGGGGGCAGTCAGAAAGTTGCAGTCATTTGGAGTCAGTATAATCTTTCAAAATTGCAGTTGCAGTCATAACAAGGACATTTAAAACGTGCCTGTAAGATACAAGTTACATCCAACACGTCTGCAAATGCTAGCAACTCCTTGCTAATGAGGCCTACTGGAGATTTTGCAAGCGTATCATTCAGCATGAAAACCAGCTGGCTGTGTGTTAGAAGGTGTACAGGGGTAGGGATCTGGTGATTTAACGCACAGGGAGAAAGCAGCTTGCGAGGCTTGTTAGATCAATGGGGATTCCAGTCTTATACCTCAAATTATATGCCCTCTCTTCTAACACTCACCTTTTGCTGTGCAATGCCCACGCCTTCCTCTTTTTTTCTCTTTTCTCTTTTTTTTGTCTTCTTTTGTTCCAGCACTGTATTTTCATGCCTTTCCAGTAAGCACCACCAGAGCAGAAAATACCCGAGGTTTATAAGGAAGCCACAGGTAATTCACTGCAGCAGAAAGTTTCTTTGTCCAAAATGAAGGTTTCGTTGCTCTCTATATCACTAGGCAGTGTTGAAATTCCCAAAGAAAATTGCTGCCAACAGCTTGACAAGCTGCTCCGCACCAGCCTCCCGCCCGGGCCCTGCAGCACACAGGGACTGAGTACTCTCACCGTAACGAGCCCTGCATGAAATGCAGCTGGCACGGGGAGATGATGGTGATCCACATCACCCTGCTCTCATCACCCAGTGGCCAAATACCCCTCCTGTGGTGCTCGAGACTGGTTCAGACTTTTTCCCCTGCCCAGCTGACTGGAGTTCAAGCCCCAGATTTCTGAGGTGTGTGCAGGAGTGCAATCATACACCCTCCACTTGCTTCTTCTTCATGAAAGAAAACAGCGACATTGTCCCAGGTGAGAGCACCATGGCAACCCCCTGTCTGCGACGTTTCTGGGTGGTTGGCCTTGGCATCTCACCATCAGACTGTAGGTCTTGTTGGTTCCATTTCTAACACTCAAAGCACGGTTTGTTTGGGGATCCCAAACCACGCTGGCTGTGTAGGGGTTGCATGTTGTGTTCATGGTTGCATGTGCGTCCAGCCCTCCATGGCTTGCTCTTCCCACCTCTTCCCATTCCCAGAGGTGGCACAGGGCATTTCTGGCCCTGAGCAGGTGTTCGTGGTCCCCTGGGCAGGACTGGCGCTGGCTTTTCCTTATGCCTCTCCCCTCACCCTTCTGGACTGCTCCCTCCACACAAACATCCCGTGTTTTAAAACACTTCATGTCCATTGGCAGCCAAGAGTCAGTGTTTGCTCTTAGGCAACTGTGAGCTGCTACTGGGTCCTTGGAAGCAGCTGCTGTTAAAACGGAGAAACCCCAGATGCCATGTCAGCATTTAGCGATTAATACTTAATGAAGTATAACCTCCCTTTTCCTTGCTGGTGAGGAGAGATGAAGCTCTGTGGACAGTGAGTCTTAGCCCCGGTTCCTGGGGATCTTGCCAGGCCACTGGAGCTGACTTTCATCTGCTCCTCCAACCTCTGCTTGCAGGAGAAAGCATCTTCCCAGAGTCGCTTCCCACCTCTCAGGTCTCTGGTGGGGAAGGGAAAGTGGGAAATGCCCTTTTGAAGACACACAGAGGAAACCAGGGCTGCTCTGGGGACCTGAGGGGTGGCTCAAAAGTAAATTAAACCCTTTAATTAGGAGGGACTAACTCTCTGCCGATCCCTACCGCATCAGGCTTCAATAAACCTTATGGGGTATTTTTTAACATCCCCTTGGCTTCAGAGAAGTGCAGGATGCATGGCCAGCATGCTGGCGGCCGTGGCCTGGAGCCGGGGAGGGGGCCAGCACCGGGGCATGGGGTGGCCACCTCCCTGGGGAGCCGGGGAGCACACGCAGTTTCTCCAGAAGTGGAGGAGATCATCTCCCTCCGCCTGCGAGCCAAGGCGATGAATTATAGCTGAGCGGCATGGGGAAGCAGCAGGCAAGCAGGGGACAAAGGCTGGCGGCGGGAGAGGGGCCGCCAGCATCCTCCCACCGCTGCATTGTGGTGGTGCGAACGGGGGCTCGAGTGCCTGACCGCAGAGAGGGCTGGGAGAAAGAGGGTCTTTAAGTGAGACTATTCAAGCCTTTATGTCTTGTCTCTTCACCTGCAGTGCCCCAGTAAGGAGCAGAGACTGCCCATAAATTGCAGTTTAAATCCATAATACCCCTGCACTAAACTGTCATCAAATGGTTACAGGTAAAATAACGAGACAAAAATGAAGGCTGGAGAAGGATTTTTATTGCTTTTAAAAGGTCTTTCTTGCAAGATGCTTGCCTTTTATTTCAAAGATGGTGCTGAAGAGTATTAAGAAGGCGGGGGGAAATAAAGCCCCCATGTTTGAAGTGGGGAAAAAACAATACTTTAATCACCACTCCTATTTATAACGTAATCTTTCCTACATTGTGTTTCAGGGTGTTTTATTCAGTACATCTTTCGTAACGATTTCTCTTTCGACTTTCTGGAAGATTATGCTAAATGTCAAAATGTCTCTTTGGGCTCATAAAATGATGCCATAATAAAGCATCATTTTAACTTAGAATGGGTAAAACAACCTATAAAATAAAATGGAACATTTTGACATTAATTGAAAAAGTTACCTGCTTTTCTAGTTCCAGGAGATTCATGTCAGCATTAAAAAAAATAAATTAGGTTACAGTTTATTACAACATGCGATGACCTTTAAGTAATTTTATAGCACTTTATGGTTCTGTTGCAGTCTTCTAATCAGCATTGTGTCTGAAGGAAATGATAAGCAGACTTTTTCCTTCCTCCAAAGTTCTGTTAATTTTAATCCTTATGCACAGAACAGGATTCCTGCTGCAGCCAGGTGAGTCAGTTTATTTTACAGTTATTTGAGCCTTATAATGTCCTCCTGATGACTTTTTTTTTTTACATTTGTTAACTTTTGAGAGTTTCAGAGCTGTTTTATTGCCAACTAAATGTGAGTAAAAACCAAATGTGGCCACTACAGCATTCAGACCTGTTCCTCTAAATTTGGACACCAGTAAATAGTTCTGCTAGAAACTGTGCATAATTTTCCATCGGAAGACTTCCTTGTACTAGCTGCCATTTATACAATGAATGTACCCTCGAGGTAAATTTATACTGGCAGTCTTGACGCATGTTTACAAAATGCACAACACCACACAAGCACATACACAGAAACACACACTAGGAGGGTGTTTTAATAAGGCTACAAAATTATTTTAGAAAGTCTCTGCAGAAAGACACCCTGCAAGTTTTCCTAAGCGGGTTTTGCAAATTATATTTTTTAAAAAAGGAAAGAAAAATACATTAACCAAATGCTTGTAGTTTAAATTAAAATCTCCATGATACATTGCTTGAGGATAATAAATTTACCCCTTCTGTTTTTCCTGTGATCTAGTTATAACTGTCTTAGAATATAACAGAAGAGACATGATTGAAATTAAAGAGGTCAGAATTGTACATTTTGGATAGTTCAATAAAAAGAAAAATAAAGCGATGATGAAAAACAGCAAAGCAAAGAAACCAGCAACCAAAAAGCCAGCAAGGGTGCTTCTGCCACCTTCTTGGTACAGGCTGGTAGCAGCTCCTAAGCCAAGGGAAACTTCAGCTTACTGCTTAGATCAGTTTTCTTCCCAGCATATCTCTCATCATTTCTGTTCATGTGTTAGATCTATTATTATAAAGCATTGTAATTTCCAGTCATACGACTAAGAGAAAATATTTCTAAAGCTTAGCAGTATGAACACATAATAGTTTAGATTCTATTGTCGTCTTTAATCTGCTGAAGCATTTAATTCCTTTTGTTATAATGAAAATACTATATTTCTGTTATCGTGTCCAGAGAATTCTGGTGGAAATTATAAGTTTTCTCAGACAAAGTTGTGTTTGACTATTTCTCTGACGAGGTGAAAGGTCAATTTGCTTATAGTTTCCATGCTTCATTAAAATTCAGCTTCTGTGCTGTGTAATGTGGGTAATATTAATTTTCTAAACATTGATGTACAGCAGCTGCTAACTAATTTCCATAATGGTTGTTCTATTCTAAGGGCATTAAACCTGAAACAAGGTGGATCCAAATGGAAAAAAATGTAGATGATTACTGGCCATCTGCCAAAAAGACGCTTGGGAATGTGAAATTTCTGGAATCACTGAAGGTTCATTTTGATCAAATATTCATATTCCGAGCCATGTGTCAACAATTTTACTATTTAAAGACAAGGAGGTTGTGGAGGGGAATATTGACACCATCCTTCATGTGGGAGTTTGCTTTCAGACTTCTTATATAAAGGAGAATATGTTGCTAAAGAAGAATAGAGTCAACATTAAAAACATCAAGATGTGTTCAAAGGAAGGTGCAAAAGTAACGGAGACACGAATTTCTTCCCTTGGGAAAATGGAGTGTGGGAGGAGACAGGTCATAGTAATGCACTCAGCTTTGAAGTCAAGCATAACCATATGCATGACCATTTGGGAAATGCTTCATGTATTTTCATTTCCACAGATTCATTATACTAATGCCAGTAGACAGGACTATGTTTTTTAACTGAGGGAGCCACAGTCCTACATTAATAGACTCACATGCCCAGGTGGAGTCCCAGGCTTGGGGGCCTAAACTGGTAAACCAGCCAGCACCTTCTGATTGCATCTACTCTGTAATACTTTACTGCGCTGCTCCCAAAAGGCACCTCCTTCTGGGAAAAATGGCCTACTCCGGCCCATTCAGTCCCATTTTGCTTATTGCCAAACAGTTTACCAAGCTCCATCTGCAATCAGCAATGAGATTTTCCAGCAGACTATTTTTCTATTCCTGAGCATTTCACAAACCACCCCTCATTTTCTCAAGTGTATTTGATAAGCAATGTTACTCAAATATACATCAGCTCACGAGCTATGCATAGTGCGGTTATGCGATTCGTCTTCATTACTGCTCCAGTTTGACTGCACATCTTGGTTATGTGACACCGCACATGACGGAGCGTTTTCTTCTTGGTAAGCTGAGCCAAAATGTTATAATCCAGGGAAGCTCTGTACGCAAATGAAATGGTGATGAGGGCTGTTCTGCCAGCAGAGGATTGATTAGTGCTCCACCTATGCTAGCCCTGCTTTCTTATCACTTCCATGTCCTCAACGTATGTGCTATGAATATAAAAGTGTGAAAAATTTAATAAAAAGACAGCTACAGATGAAAGAATTCCTACCACTGGGAGATCCCTCTGGGCTTACCAAATACCAGTCTAAGTGTTGATTTCTTTGCTGGGAGCAATGGGAACCAAGACAGGGTTAGGCATTTGGGGCTATCCCTAGAAGAGGGTGATGGCATTCCCAGGGCTTATTAGCTTGGATTCATCACAGAGATAACCCACCTTCCACATCAGACCATGGGCAGAAATGCGGTTTTATACCTGCTCCTGACTGTGCAGACCTGTTCTAAACTGCCAGGGGTTTGCATGTGGGAAATGTCAAATACAGGTTGGTAGTGGTTTAATTTTTACCTTTAGTTTCCCTGCTGTCTAGGCTCCCTTGATTTCAGCCTTGCTCCCCCTCCCTTATCCCCATCCCAGCAATGATTAAGTCAGCCATGGTTAGGATTCAGCTGTGTGTAACCCATGATGAGAAAGGTTTAATGAACATCAGGAACAACTACCCAGCCTGTCTGGGAGCTGCACTCACCACTTCTGAATCTTTCTGTGGCCTTCTAACTCACTTGTCAAGACCTTTCCCTGCACATGTGCAGACCTAATGAGAAGTTTCTCCATTGCCCATCTTCTTCTCTAACCTAGACAGAGCTGTGTGTTGCAGTGTGAAACACAGACTTGATACTCTGGGCCTTTAATGGTGTGCCTAGCAGCAACAACCCGGCTCTTCTGACGCAATACATGCCAATGACATCCCCATGACAAATACTTTTAAAAGGTGGGTTTGGTTCCTTGTGCTCTGGTCTTATAAAATAAAAATGCCAAGCTGCATCCCATGGTGCATCTAGACAAGCTCCGTCTGGTCCAAAGCAAGATTAAATCAAGGCAATAACCAAGTGATATTTCAGTTTCCAGTTGTCTTAGTGACTTAGCTTAGCCAAAAACTGAATTAACACCTTTGTGATTAACAGTCCTTGATGGATGTTTCTTTTGTTAATTTATCTAACTGCCTTTTCAACTGCTTTATACTTGGGTCCCAGTGAAATGAAATGGGAAATGAAGACTGTCTTTGCTAATGAGAATCTTCACTCTCTTATTTTTTTATATTGATATCATTTAAACACAAGTGTAACACTTTTTTTAAAAATCTTTCAGAATAGCTCATTTCTGAAATTAGGAGAAACATCACAATTCCCAGCCAAAAAAGTAGTATTTTAGGAAACTGCATGTTGGTGTAAATAAGGGCTTGGAACAAGAGGGAAAAAAAGTATTCTTAGCTTTAAATATAGCACTGTAATGAAAGATTATCACGTAGACAATTAATGACTGCATTTTACCAAGCTGAACTGACTCTCACCTTCTACCCTCAGAGTGGCCATTTGATTTTAATCCTACTAAGAGCACCACATAAATAATTAAAGCTACCTGTTGGGATGAGCCTGAGGAAAGGGCAATGGGCAGGCAGGGCTGGGGACACTGCTCCCGCCCTGTAGGGCTACATCCCCACTGCTCTCTCCAGATATGAAGGGCTTGGGGACTGCTCCCCATCAGCCCTTAATCTACCTCCTCTCCCTCCAGGGTGAGACAGGTCCGGAAATAATATCCTCATTTCAGGTAGGGAAAACTGAGTTTTCAATGTTTCTCACAGGAAAATAAGGAGGAGCCGCGCAGGCATTACTTCGGCAGAAAATTAACAAGCTGGGAATGCCAGCACCCGTTGTGAAAGTTGTGCTCATGATCTACTCAAAATAAAGGTGTTATGAAAGGAGAGGGAGAACATGGTTTTGTGTTCTCCATTAAAAGTGTTGTTATGGTGCTCCCTGTTCTGTTACACATTTTATTAGGATAATAATTTCAGTAAACTACATCTGGCTTTCCTGAGGGCTGTACCCTCAGGTTAAACAGGCTGTCTAAAAATATCTCCCTTTTTTTTTTAATGTTCCTCCTTTTTATCTTTCTTTTGATGGCTTTTCATTTGAATTATTTCTCTTTTTTTTAAGATTACATTAGCACGTTTTCCCCCTTAATTCTATAATCTTTTCAACTCTAGGATCCTTTGTACTTTGTGCTTTTGTACCCTTTTCTTCTCAAGTCCTTTTCATGTTTCCTCCCTTTTGTTTTTCCCTGGGAGCCTTTATTGTCATTTTATCCTTTATTTTTAGTCTTGAGCTGTACAGTAGGAAGTAATGCTAAGAAAATTGAAAAGGAAAAAGCTGCATAAGCCAATGTAGTAAAGAACAGTCATATACTGAGCCATAGGAGAACTTACAAATGAAGGCACAGTGGTGAAGCCCATATACTTTTGGTCTCTGTAGTGCAATGCCCATGAAAAATAAAACAGTGACATTTCCCTTAAAAGCAAAAAAGGCAAGCCAATAAACAAATAAAAATCCCACACCTGTGTGTGTCTATGACTTTGCTATAAAAATGGCCTGGAAATGGACCTCTTTGCGATGAAAATCTGAGCTAAATCCCCCACGCGTTGAGATAAAACTATTTTTAAGGCACAGATGTGAGCGATTTTGTCTGGAGACTCCTACCAAGTGAGCAGAACCTGACAGTGACCGGTTTTGGCTTGTGTTGGAAGCTGACTTACTGTTTTATGAGTTGACAACTTATTGTTTAAATACTTTAATGCTGATTTATGCCAAGATTGCCTGCTTTGTATAAAGAGGTATAAAACCAGCTATCTTTTATATAAATCACATTCCTGATAAAGTCTCTTTTCAACTGAGGAGATAAATGTGGCCAATTAATATCGG
The DNA here is from genome assembly GCF_047370975.1 of Nipponia nippon. NCBI lineage: Eukaryota > Metazoa > Chordata > Aves > Pelecaniformes > Threskiornithidae > Nipponia > Nipponia nippon. The sequence continues at coordinate 52,560,634 of NW_028262347.1, forward strand.
GAATTTAACAGATTGTTGCCACCATTAAACTGAACTATCTCTGCGTGCTTCAAATCCCTTCCTCCTATTTTACTTTTCCATGCTGCAACTAAAATTGAAGAAAAATAGAAGTTAAAAAGGGGAGACGCCGAGCAGCAGCTCTCATGGATGAGCTCTGTGTGTACGGTGCTGAGTATTTGTGCAGGCTCCCACCCTCACCTGCCATGCAGACGCAAAGAGAAGCTGAGGGCACCCAGCGCCTGGCCAGAGCACGGGGACTGGTCTCTTGCTAGCTCTGATCTCACCAAGGCTAACAGAAAGACCTTGTTTTCTTTCTTGCTTATTGTTTTTGTGCCCCTCCTTGTGAATTGCGACATTGGTGCTGTTGGTTCCCACCAAGCCCAGAGACGTGGGCGGGTCCAGCCTCCACTCCCCTTGGCAGAGCTATTCCTTTACTCCTGTAGTCTGTGAAGGCCTTTGTATCAGAGCTTATTTTTAAGTATTTGATAATACTAAGTATTGTTATAATATATATGAAAATTTTCTCACTGTTTCAGTATGACTGGGTGCGAAATTATTAGCTGAAACTATGAACTGTGAGGAAAAAACAGAATTGGGTTGTGTGGTAAAGTCAATTCAAGTGTTTTCTCATCAGTGTTTCAGCCATAAAGACCAGCCAGGTTCTAGATATATTTAAAGCAATAGGCAGGGAGTCTGGACTGGGATTCAGCTTCCAGTGTCTAGAAAGAGTCACTCACCAGCCACAGTACTGGCATTTGTAGCCAGCAGGGCAATGTCAAGGTAGAGCCAGTGTCCCATCCACAGGCTTGAGCTGGAGCTCAGGCTCAGGCTTGTAACCGCTCCACTGCTCATCCCTTTTTGCACCAGGCCACTGTGGGAGGCAGGAGGCACAAAATGTCCAAAAAAAAGTCTAAATGTCTGATGCTATGGATGTGTGGGGATGATGTGATTAGCCACCTGCATCCAACTGTTCTACAAATATTTCCCCCCCACCACCTAAAAATCATAAATAACCATCTAAGTTAAAGTCTTCAGTCAGAAGCCCTGGCAAAATGATGCTGTCATAAATTTTTATGGAGACATAACCAGGGATGATGCGTTCTTGTGATGTTTATTAAAGTGTTTATTGGAACCTTGTGGTACAGTAACAAATGATATCATAAAACAAATTGCGCTGTTTCTAATCAGCAAAACAACACAAAACTGGGATATCTGAGGCAGACGCATTTCTTTTTTTCTTTCAATTTCCATTCCATTAAAAATTACTGATATCTTTCTGAAATCTTTTCGATAACGTGGAATTTAGAGCAGTGTACTAGCAAGAATGTTCTTTCTCCTATCCTATATATTTCACCACCTATTCTGTAATTATCTTGGTCTGCTTCAGAGGTGACACATCCCTGCAGACAATCCCTCTGTCTCTGTTTTGAAAGCCTAAAATTTTTAATAGTCATAGCTTATAAACCCAGAGGGGACCACTGTGGATATTTAATATGTCTTAATATTTTATTCAGACTGTAATGTCCTAAATTATTTTTCATTTGAGCTAGGTGTTTAGAGAGTTAAATTCAACCTTTTCGAGGATCACATGGTCTATCATAAAATCTTGGTAACCCTGCTCTCTGTGAGTGATGGTCTCCTAGCCATACCCTGTTCTTTTTGTGATGCAGGTCCATCTTAGCACATCTAGCTCTGAAGACATTACCGATGTCCTCTGTGTTGGGCTGTCATATTTCTTCTCTCTGCTTTCCTGTTTCCCTTCTCACAAGCCTCTGCTCATCCTGTCTGCTGAGACTGTAAATTCTTTGTCGCAGTGGCTTTCATGGCCAGAGCTTTTGTCAGCTTTGCACGGCTGGCATCACGGTGCTGTGGGGCTGCTGCACAGCTGACGACTTTGGTTTGCTCCCCTTGGCCTTGTAGCGAGAGCTCGGGGTGGCAGCAGCTGTGCCAGTGCACGGGCAGAGCTAAGACACAGGGGATCAGAGAAAAGGAGTACTTTGCTCAGAGTTCAGGAATGTTTATGTCAAGTGCATAGGTAGAGGCATGCAAACCCAGAGTGAAAAGGGACAACTGGGTGCAGCGTAGGGATTGTGGGGAAAGGTATGTGCCAGCTGGGGAAGAGAGGTATCAGGGACCAGGAATGGGAAATGCCTGGGGAGAAGGGAGAGAAGGAAGAAGCCTGAGTGGTGCAGTGGGTTGGAACGTTTCAGTAGTTTGGGGAGGTTAGGGGAGACTACGAAAGACTTTTGGTGGTGCTAGGTGCCAGTATAGGTCTGTTCCCTCTCCTCCCTTCTCCCTGTGAAGCTGTGCCCTCGCACAAATGGCATGGGGAAGAGGGGAAAGGTAAAGACATGGAGATTGGCAGTGCAACGAGCCTGTCCCTCTCTTCCAACCCTGGAGAAATCCCCCCTCCAGCACCACACCCTGACCCCAACCACAGGGCAGTGGCACATCCAGCTATGTAGGGAGAGAGAGATGTCCGCTCTGAGGTGGCTCGGGTGGCTCAGGCAGCCAGTCCCCATCCCTTCCAGGAGAAAGAACAGGCAAAAGCAGGCAAAAGAGCCAAAGTTGCCACAGCCAGGGCTGATCATAATTTTACAGCCACTGACAGTTAGCCATCCAAGGCAGCTACCTGCTCTGCCTGTGCCTGAGCTTTGCCCCAGCTGATCTCAAGGTGAAAGGATGATTCAAAATGATAAATTGTGTATGTGTATCTACTCGTAATAAGGGATATCTTTTAGTTTTGGAGACTGATGAGTGAGCTGAGGAAAATAACTTTAGATAACATGAGATGTGGAAGCATATTTTATCTATTTATCAGCATTTAATCTAAACCTACTTATATCTATTTCTGAATAGCTACAGATGCAGAATTGAGGCTTAGAAGGAGTGGTGGTTTAGGTTGAGCCTATTTGTCCTAAAACACCTCATCTTCACCACAAACAATCCCTTCAAAATGTAAATCTGTGGAAAGAAGGTTCATGCTCACCCCAGCATGAACAAATGCTGAAGCTGCTGTCACACACACTGTCACATCTCCAGCCACAGTCTTGCACCGGTACACAGTGCTCATTTTTCAGCCACAACTTTTACAATTTCCTGCCTAACACAAGCTGTGAAAGGGAATATCTTCCTTTGACATGCAGATTTTCTGTTTACATAGGTAACTTTTAACTTGGAGACCAGGGGGGTCCATCCCCATCAGAATTTTATAAATCTTGCTAAGATTTTTGCATTACCTTTCTGCCTTAATAGTAATATAAATAATGCCATGGAGGTAACTACAAGCTTCATTCAAACTTGTTGCAACAGGTAACAGTTTACAGCATGTAATAACTATTATAACATATAACAAAACTTCCATAGTTTTCCTTTTCCCTTTTCATTTTTAAGAGGCTGGAAGGTGTTAGTGAGTTCTCATGAGTTTGTGCACTGGCACAGTAGTCTTCAGTGGGGATTTTGCTGGTTAATCCTTGCAGAGATTAACATGTGGTGACAGGGGCTGAGCATGAAAAGGAGCACATTGGAGAAAGTTAAGATGCTAAAGGCCTTTTTTTTTTTCTCCTCACATATAACAATTTAATATGTAACCTGTAGAGAATGGCTTTTCTTGCACTCTGTGCCAGAGCTCTCTTGAATATCCCTTGAGTTCAACATGCAGACACACAAACACATCAAAATTTTCAGTTGCAATCCCTACCAGCTAAATGTTGTCTGTCTATGAGTCTGCTCTAGTGTGAAGTGAAGAAGATTTACAAAACTCAGGTTGAAACTTGGCTAGAAGGCAGCACCTTGTAACTGAGCAGAGAGGCCAATGCCAGCAACCTCTCTGTGGAGAGAGATGTTTGATTTTTCTTAACTTGGACAACACGTTAGTCAACCAGGAGGCTCAGGGCTGGCCCAGAGATACCATGTGAATATGTCATTAAAAGACAAACTTTTGATAACACTTGTTTTTAGCACTGCAGATAGAAAGACTTGGGAAATCATAGCAATATTGGTACATGTTATTCTCTAAATATTTCCTCACTACCACAATACAGTCGTACCTGTAATTTAATGCCCTCTCCAACAAAAGACAAGGCTGGTCTTTTTTCACAAAATGAGGGCAGGGGATGGAAGGCAGGGACATAGCTTACAAAAATAGAGAAAGGAGAAAGTTGTACGTCGAGTCCAAGACACAAGGCAAGAGCTTGCAGAGGCAATTAAGAGCTGGGGGTTGCAGCATGGGGCTCCCCCGTGGAGGTGGCATGGGGAGAGGCATGGGTGAGCCAGACAGGACTAAACAGCTACATTTGAGATGGTCCAGAGGGGAAGGAGTGTAATCACTGTTAATTAATTACACTGTGTTTATTTTTACTCTGTTATTTGGTGCCCCAGGTGCTTTACTGGTGGAGAGGGAGGGCACACTAATAAATTGGTATTGCTGCTTATTATTATGTACTAATTTGTAGCAGCAGTTTGTGGGCTTTTTTTTTAAAGCAAGTCAATAAAGATAATATTCCTCAAAGGTGATTTCTAGATAAGAAGGCAGTTTATCAGTACTCCCAAATTTCAGCCAGCTGTCATTAAGTGTGTCTCCTCAGCTTGTGAAGGGCTTTGTAGCTGGGTCAGGGCTGCTGGAGCCGGCTGCAAGGTTGCTAAGGGAACCGCTCTGTCCTGAGATTCTTCTTATGCATCAAACTTTCATCTTGCAAAATTTCTGTAGGCAAATCACTGTGAGATGAATGCTAATATGCTGCACAACTGGGACAAGTGGGCTGAGGTAGCTAGAAGGACTGAGTCACATTTGTTTGATTTCATTTTTGTACTAGGTGTGTGCACAGATGCATACCTGAGAGGACATAAATATGTGGTATTACACATGCATTTGTGCTTCTGCTATACTGTACTACAGGGATTGTCATCAATATTGGGTTTGGGGGGACACACCTAGTGTTTTTTCGAAGCTGCTGCACCAAAAAAAATCAATATAAAGGTTACAAGAACAACCTTAATTTTGATGGGCTTTGGATCAGGCTGAAGCGCAGGCAGTCTCACTGGAACATTTCTGTCTCTAAAACAGGAGGCAAGTGACACAGATTGAACTGCACAACTCTTGAATCTGAAAAATTTTGGCCAAGAATTTGAAACAAACTTACCCTTAAGAAAAAGGCAATAAGCCCTTTAATGTGTGCAGAGAGTAGATCACATGTCTCTTTTTCAGGTCTCACCTTATCAGAGTGGTCCATAGATAGTCTAGCACACTGCACACCATTTATCTACCTCAAAAAGTGGAAGGGTTGAGTCAGCCCTGCTGGGATTTAAACCTTTGTTTCCAGGGTGTCTGGATATTTCAAAGGTGATACTTAGACTACTAAGCCAACCCCTCTGGCTTAGTTCATTATACAGTGGAGCAGCTTATAGTGAACTCTGACCTATAGTGAAACTGTTGAAAGTGAAAATCCGGAATAGTTCCAATGATGGTGCTGGCTTCCAGCAAGAGTATAATTGGCTTATAAACAACTACTGAAGTTACAGAATTTAGTGTACTTTAACTATTGCTTGTTGCAATCCTTCTTTAATGCAATATTTGAATTTTACATAAGCCTTCATCTTAAATTAGTCTTACATTGAAATGACATGTTTATGACATGGGACACAGTCCATCAAGAGAGGACTGTGATTCGGTTTTGGCCCCAGAATTTCTGCTGTATTTCCAGCAACTAGCCAATGGGCTGATTTAAGATCAGTAAAAAATTAAAAATTAAATGTTTGAAAAGATTTCTTGTCAACCAAGATCACTAGCCCTAAAGAATACTGGCTTGACAGACCATCTGACTATTATAAATTGCCCAGCTCTGCAATTTCCAGGAGCACAGAAGTCTGCTACAACATAGTCTTGTTTGTGTTTGTACTGACGAGTCTGAGATTGATGCAGTTCATAAAGACAAACAGATAACTTTCAATGGCTGACTTCTTACATCAGCCTTCAGCAGACTGTAAGAGGTAAGTTTTGACCTATATCAGGATTAAGACCTGCAGCATTCCAAATTAGAGTAAATTAAACTTTTGTCATATCATCTGACTCCACTAGAAAATTCAGTTTACAGGCAGAGTCCTCCATATAGGGAAATGGGTGGTAGTGGAAGAGAGGATTATGAATTTTTCTTTGAAAACATGGTTCTTTGAAATTATGTAATTCAGAAAAGTGTCATTGTTGTTGTAGCATGATAATCTATGGATATAAATGAGGCAAGATTTGTGGGGGGAGATAATATCTTTTATTAGACCCAGCAGATTGTTAGAAAAAAACAGCCTTTCAGCTACAAGAGCCATTTTTCAAGGCTGAAATAAAAGCAGCATCTTTGGTGTTAAAGGCAACTGAACAGTTGGTCTAAGTTTAACTTGATTATGTTAAATAGTTAGACTATCTGGGTGAGAAAGTGGTTGGTTCCTGTGGAGCATGAGTGGTGTGAGCAAGGAAAAAGTTGATAAGGTCATTAGCTCCTATCGGGCAAAAAGAAAGACAGGTAATTCATTGTCTGTGAAAGATGAAGGGGCTTGGGGAAGGAATTACAATGTGCCATAAAGCCAATGTCCCTATTTAGTCTGTAAGTTTTAGTGTCCAGCAGGGGTGTGCATTTTAGTTCCCACACTCTTCTTCTGAAGGTGCTTTGTACACCTCCCTGGAGGGTTATGCCTGAGCAGTTGCAGATATAGTGGCTATTTCGTGAAAAAACCTTCTGCTAACCGAGAGCTTCTGTCCTTTACTGATGATCTCTGTGAGTTTTTCCAGCGTGTGGTTATTGTTATTTTACTGCCATGGAAACTGTGTGGTATCTATCTCACTGGCCAGTACATAGCGTATTCTGGGATGTGCTTGTGCAGGAGCCAGAAGTTTTGATGTTTCTGTAGCGGTGTATTTATCATGGTGGTCATGGAGACATGTTGGCAAGTCTTGCATGTCTTGCTCAGATGCAGTATGGTTCACAGAGCCACTGAAATTTTGATTGGAAGAGTGCTCACTTAGTTCAGAGTCCTGCTTAAGCAGGTCTATTGCAAACACTAAATCAGACTTTGTGGCTCTGTCTAGCCAAGCAAGTATGGAAAACTTGCAAAGGCAGAGATTCACCACCTTTCTGGGAAGCCTGTTCCACTGTTGCCCTATGCTCTTAGTCAATAAGTCATTCCTGATGTCCACTCTGAACCTTCAAAGCTGTGATTTGCAGTCATTGCACGTTTTTATACCATCTGCTGTCTACTAGAAGACTTTGGCTCTGTTGGCTTTGTAACTCTTCTTTAAGCTGTTGTAGGCTGCTCTTAGATTTTCCCCTTATGGATCCTCTTTATCAGACTAAACAAACCCAGCTCCTTCAGTCCCTCTTCATTGGCCATATGCCCCAAGCTCAAGACTGTCATGGTGCACTCCACCAAACCTTCCACAGCTTTTTGAAGGTGCATTTTGTGTCATGACCCATGTTGCTGATGAAGATATTGGACAGTATCAGCCTTGTTATCAAACCCTTGGGCACTCTGCTGCTGGCTGCTGCCTTGACCTTGAGCCATTGATTACTGTCTTTTCAGCCTGGTGGCCCAGACAATTTTCAGTTCTTCTAGGAGTCCATTTGTCAAGCTCATACTTCTTCAGTTTCCAGACAAGAATGATACAAGCCTATATTCACCACCATCCCCTCATCCATGCTGTCAGTCCTTTCACCACAGAAAGGAATCAGATTTTCTGAACACAGAATGAGAAAAACATTGAAAGGTTTCAGTTGGAAGTGAATTCAAGGTCATATAGTCGAAACTGCTGCTCAAAGCAGGGCTAACTTCAAAACTGAGATTAGATTGGTCAGAGGTTTTGGTCCAACTGTGCTTTGAATATTTCTGGTCATTCCAGTGACCAAAATTGCCTCTACTATAGCACCTACTTTTGCTACCTGTCTGTCTCTGCCTTCTCTATACTTTCCCATTAGGCAGTAGAAATCAACAATCAGACCTCCCTGTAGCTTTCTCTTCTCCAGGTTGAACTAGCTGTGCTCCTCCCAGTCATTCTGGTGACCCTCCCCAAGGCTCACTTTAATATATCAGTATTTTCTTTATAGTGAGGACATAGGGGAGAAACGTGGTGGTCAAACTGGTGTTCCAGATGTGGCCTCACAAGTGGCAAATAGAGGGAAACAATCAGCACCCCACCTCAATCTGCTGGCTGTGATCATTTAATGCAGCCCAGTACTCAGTCCAACTTCATCTCCATAAATGTGATTTGCTTTGATAAATCTGTTGACTGCTCCTAATTATCACCTGTCCTTCATGTGTTCAGAAATGGATGTGCTCTGCTATTTTTCTAAGGACTGAAGCGGGGCTGATCAGCCTACAGTTCCCTAGATCCTCCTTCTGGCCTTTCTTATAGTTGGGTGTAACATCAGCTCAGTCATCAGGGACCTCCCCCAAACCTCACGATTTTTCACAAATTATGGCAACCTCACAAGCATATCAGCCATATCTTTCAGCACCTGCTGAGGAGTCCCATCCAGCCCTACGGATTTCCTCCTTCCCATATAGCACTGGTGTGTGCAGAGATCTGGGAACAGGTTTTTCTGAGACAAAAAGTCATTGAGTACTTCAGCCTTTTCCATACTGTCCATCACTAGGTTTTTTCTCATTCAGAAATGGGCATGCCTTTTCTCTGAGTTTCCTTTCACTTCTGTCATGCTTGTAAAATCACATCTTGTTACCTTTTATGTTTCTCTCCAGTTTTAGCTCCAACTGGGCTTTGGTCTTTCTGGTTTTGTCCCAACATGTCTGAGCAGTACTTTTATATTTTTCCTTTGTTGTCTGCCCTTGTTTCCACTTCTTATGTGGTTTGCATTTTAGTTCATTAAGAAGCTCCTTGCTTAGCCAAGTGGGCCTCTGTCCAAAAGTCCCAGTCTTCCTGAACAATGCTGTGAACAAGTGGTGCATGTTGATCTCCAGGAAACTTGCTTTGGGCAATAAACTTAGGGAGACTGGAGGGGGTGGAGGTGTGGGAGGGAATGTGCTGCCAATTTATTTTCCAAGGAAGGAAATAAATTCCAACTTTCTTCCAGTATGGATGATAATTCAGTATTATTTTCAAGGCTGGGGTGTTACCCAGGCAGCTGCATACATTTGGCGTGACTTTTTAAATTAAGAGAGTTTGTATATGGCAGTGTGGTGGTTTGGTTAAACATGGGGGTCTATTTTCACAGAATTGCCTCACAGGTGATGATCCTGTTTTGGTAGCTCTGAGGCGATTTGGGTAGATATTGTGAGATTTCCTCAAAGCTCATACACCGGTGTTTCAGGATCTGAGTGTATACCCCAATCTTTGTGTTTTATTTTAAATGATTGATTGGTGATTAAATGATTGCAGATGTAGGTGCACTGGTCTTGGTTCTGGATGTATTCTAGCTATTTTTTATGTTGCTGGTTGTGACTAGGAGATTAGTGTTTGTACAGAAAGTGATTAATGAAGCTGTGGTGGAAATCAATAGGGATTCTAGGTTTTCAGTCCAAATGATGAAACTTTCTTAGGTTTGTTGGTAGTTATTTAGAATCTCTTTTTCATGGTGACTTCTACAGCATATTGTGGGGGCACATTGTTCTTCTACCTGTGAAAATGTCTGAAGAAAGTGATTGTTATTGAAGGCAGAGTTTGGGAGGCTAACAGTAAAATGCATGAGCTGGTCTTGGTGTTGAAGTGCTCTTTCCATCCTACAAATGCTTCTCTGTTCTAGTCTAGGATTCTTCCTTGCTCTGAAAGTACCTACTACCTTTTTCCACTGCTAAATATAAACATGAAATTTAGAGCAATTGTTCTCTACTTGTTTTCTGTTTTGAAGAGCACTACTTCTCTTTCAAACCTAATAAATGATATATCTGTTTTTCTCTTCCAGCTGTAGCAGTTGATCTAGTAAAATGTATTACTTCTCTCTGCAATCCTCCTCTTCCTCTGGCTCAAAGAACGTAGTGGAATGGATTTGAATAGCTGCTCAAATCTGCTCCTTCCTTTGTATCTCCTCTCATTTAGCCACTTCCAGGACAAGAATAGCAAAATCACAGAATCGCAGCATACTTTAGGTTGGGGGATTTCTTGAGGTCATCTGTTCCAATCAATTACTCAAAGCAGACCTAACTCAGGTTAGCTAAAGACCTTGTCCAGTTGTTTTAAATATCTCTCATTTTCTCCATGTTCCACAACTTTCTGAGCAACCTGTCCCATGTCTTATTACTCTCACTGTAGATTTTTTCCCTAATAGCCAGTCAGAATTTGCATTACTGCAACTCATGTCTATTGCTTCTCGCCTGCAGCTAAACACCTCTGAGAAATCTGGTCCGTCTTCTCTGTACACTTCCCCTAGGTAGATGAAGGCTGCACTAAGATCACAAGGTAGCCTTCTTGTCTTCAAAATTGACAAATGCATTTCTCTTAGCTTGTCATACATCATGTGCTCTAGTACCCAATCATCTTGGCAATCCTTCTCTGTCACAGTCTTTCTCGTACTGGAGATTCCAAAACTGGATACAGTACTGCAAATATGGTCTCACTGGTACTAAGTATGGGGAGACAATGGCTTCACTTTCGAGTCTTGCTAGCTACACTCTTGCTAGTACAGCCTGTATGTGATTGGTGTTTCAGGGCTCACTGCTGACTCATGTTCAACTTCTTGTTCACCAAAGCCCACAAGTCCTTTCCTGCAAAGTTGCTTTTTGTCCATTTGGTCCCCAGCCAGTACAGGACTTGTGCAAGGGATTATTCACTCCCAGATGCAGGACTTTGCACTTACCTACATTGAAATTCATGAGGTTCCCCTCAGTCCATTTCTCCAGCCTGTCCAGGTCTCTGAGCAGCAGCCCTGCTCCCCAGCATATCAACCACCCTCCTGCTCCCCATTTGTCATCTATAAACTTGCTGAGGATGCACTCCATCCTAGTGACCAGGTTGTTAATGAAGACATTAAACGGTCTTAGCACCAGTATCAATTTCTGTGGGACTCCACCAGTAAGAGACCACTATTTGGACTTTGTACTGTTGATCACAACTCTCTAAGCCCAGCAGTCCAGTCAATTTTTTATTCACTGTACTGTGCACTTATCCCATCTGTTTTTCACCGATTTGGCTGTAAGGATACTATGGGAGACAACGTAAACAACCTCCACTGCTTTCAGCTCATCCATAGATCTATTCATGTCTTCATAAAAAAAAAAATCAGGTTGGTTAGGCACAGTTTTCCCTCAGTGAATCCCTGCTGTTCTCAGTCACCTTCTCATCTTGCCTGTGCTCAGAAATGACAGAATCCTTCCAGGAGAATTTGCTTCATAATCTTCCCAGGGACTGAGGTGAGGCTGCCTGGCCTCTAGTTAAATGGATCCCCCTTGCCCTTCTTGAAGACAGGTGTGACATTGGACAGTCATTAAGAAGTCCCTCTGATCAAAGCCTTTGAAGGGTGATGGAGTCAGACATCAGACAGACTTCTTGGCACCTTCACTTGCATCCCATCTGGCCATATACCTGGAAAATCACTTCTGAGCATGCTTGTATCTTCAGCTAAATATAAGCAGAATTGAGACAAGTCACTGAAAACAGTCCCTGAGACAATTCACAGGATGATAATGTAGATGTCTCATTGCACACACACATGAAAGATTGCTTTGTCTTAAAGAAGTGAGAACAGTTCTCTGTTATAAACCAAACTACTTTTATTTATATTCTTTAGCAATTTGTAAACTCTAACTGTGGCACTGGGATTTGGAGGGAGAGAGAGAAGGGGTGTTGTTGTTTTGTTTTTTTTTTTTAAGTTAATAATTCAGTGTCTCTTCTATTTTAAAGGAAACCCTATAAGGGAATTTCAGCTCAGGCTAAAAAAGCTAACAGCCAAAAGGAGAAACCTGTGACATGGGTCTGAGGATCATTGTAGCTCATGTTAGCATATAGAGACCCCTGGCATAACACGAGCCTGGATTTTATTTCAGTCTGCATTATCAATATGTTTCTATGTCCACCACTTTTCTGTCTTCTTGACTTTGTGATGTCCTTTCCTTACTGCTAACCACCTCCTCCAGTTTGAGGGCTGCATGAATCTGCCCAGTCCTGCCATGAGGATGCCACAGGTAGAAATGAATGTCCTCTCACTGCGTGCTAAAGCACAAAGTTGTTTTCTCTCCATTGCACCTACACTGCTTTGGAACAGAGTAGAAACCTTTCATCAAGTATTTCAAGGTTAAGCAAGCGGTGGTCTGCTGGCAAGACATTTAAGCTCAGATTTCCATGACCATTTCCTTTTTGGTTCGGCTGCCAAAATTATAACAAAGCCAAAAACTTTGAAGAGGCAAGCCAGATGGCATATGGGCTTACAGACTTCTGCTATGATGCTGGTCATAGCTGATGCCAAATGGTTGTGCCTTAATTGTCTGAAGTGGCTACCTTGCAGAGAGTGTATATGCTCAGTTCCAAACCTTGATAGGAACCAGAAATGAAGGAAATGTATCTCCTGAATCAGAAGCCATCTGGCTTTATTTTGCATTCTGCAATTAGCACTTCAGTGTCTGTCATCCCAAGTTTGGAGGATGACTTCGTCCCATTAAAGGGTCTTCAAGCAGCTAGCTGCAAGATATGGCTGGCACCAGCTGAAAAGTCCCTGGAATCAACTAATTGCTTGACTGTGGAAATGGGATATTCAGTCCCTTGCTGTGAGCTCTATGGTTTGTCCTGCTTCCCATGCCACCCATCCACCTTTGGTCTTGCAAGCCTCAGCGTGCTCACCTGCTCTGATGCCAGGAGGTCAGTGTGGACAGATGTCCTCATTCAGCACCATAGTCATTCATTCAAGGCTGCATAAGACTGTTACAGGTAAGCGTATTGCAGACCACTTACAGACAGGACAAATGCAAGAAGGTCCTTGCTAGCAGTGATGTAAGTGGTTCTGGGATAGATATGAGACTTGTTGGAAGCCCAGATGGCTTGCAGCATGAATACCGATGAGGTACCCCAGAGGCACTGCAGGCCTGCAGGAAGAGCATGAATGATCATCTCCAGTGTGCTGTGTTGGCCATCAAAAGTAATCTCACAGGTGCCTTGGTACCCACACACAAAAATGTCTGCCTGAAAGCACCACCACATACACAAGTGTCCCAAAAAACTGTCAGTGCCTCCATTTTAAGTCAGAATTACCTGAGTATCTAAGCAAAAGCTTACAAATGTACTAAAAGAACATCATGTGTCAAGAGAAATAAACGTCCACTCCAGGTTCATTGCACTTCTGAAATAATTCATCTTTACTCCTCAAGAAGGCTGCAGCAGATTAGCTGTGGTAACACTCCAGGTTCATTTGAACTATGGTGAGTTCAATTAAATTCACAGCTGTGTCCACCTTTGCCATAGTGGCTGGTGCTGGGCAACTCCCCATCTGGAGCACAGGAGAGCTCCCAGGCAGGAGCCCAGGTTGTGCACTGCTCCCCTGGAGAAATTCTCTTCAGAGGACATTAGGAGCCACCTCAGTTCCCATTCAGCCGAAAAGCTCTCTCTGATAGCTTCTCTTGGGGCTGTGCACTCAAGACTTGTTCAGTCCATTTGGTGCTCCTTCTCTCTGCTTCATCCTTTTCCAGCCGTCACTGCTTCTCGCTTCTTCCTCTGCTTCTCATGCAGAGACCATTGCAGCATGGAAGGCTGCAAATCCCTCTTGCCTTACACACGAAGCACGTGCTTTTGTTCTGGCTGATGCCATGTGTTGATGTTTGCAGCAGAGGCTGATGGTATTTTTCAGGCCCTGGGTATGCAGGACAGCTTAGCTGTTCCTTACAATTATCCTCAGTGAAGGCTAATGGTTAAGCCCATGTAATAATATTAAGCAATGACAGTTCTGCAGTTCTGTCTCTTCTCACTTCTGGTTTTAAAAAATAAATAAATAAAATCAAGTAAATGGAATGCAAAAAATTTCCCTGCAGTGTAAGATTGTGCAGTTAAGTTCTCCAAAAAGGCAGAATTTAACTTTCCAGGTTGACTGAGCCCTGCTACACATCTATGTTTCCTGCTTTTTCTAGTACTCAGTAAATATATTTTGTAACATCTACATATGTTTAATACTTCTCTATTAAAATTTTAAGAAATGCCCATGCATTTAAGCATCACAGTTCACCAAGTTATTGCTTATCTACCCACAGCTGCAGTACAGAACATATCAAAATGGTACAGTAAATAAAAAATGGTAATAAATTATCAGTCCCACTGCCACAAATTTAATCCTAAATTCTGACTACATGTGCTCCTCTCTAAAAGTTTATCATATATTCAATCCACAGTCAGACTGCTGTGCCTTTCTGGTTAAATTAAAGCAAAGAAAGATAGTTCATTTCCATCTATAAATTAATATACAAGGCAAATCAGAAGGTAGGATAATGCTTTCTGTTAAAGACCTTGTAGATATAAGAAGCAACAACATATTGAACAACCTGGCTAAAATTCTGTGTGTTTGCCTTCAAAAAGAAGCAAAAAATAATGTAAATAGCTCTCAGTTAAAAGAATAATAGTGTTTGTCATTTATAGTTGTATAATTACCCAGTTTTCTCCAACTTGGGCCATTCTCTAACTGTCTTTCATTGTTTGGCATGACTGACACATTGGATATTGATAGAACAGTATCTCCTGGAAAATCGCTTTAATTGTTCCACAGGTAATGTAAACACATGCCAGATTTTGAGATCATTTACTTGGTTTTCACTAATTTGGTTTCTTTTAAATAGGATTTTTAAAACCCACATCAGAATACATTAATGAAGGAAATCCAAAATTGCTTCTCAAGCTTGTATGTCATTCTGGGCAAGAGATAATTGCTTTCTACATATATTTTAAAGAGCACTGCAAAGCGACAGTGACTGGAAGTTCAGAAAAACTATCTATCTTAAACACACAGACGAATGAAAACCAACGAGACGCCAGTGGCACTCGTAGGGACTGAGTGGTGAAGTAGTGTCCTCCAGGCCCAGCTCTCTTGGATGCTCTCAGAGAAGAATACTGGGGGAAAACATTGAACTGAAAAAGTGATTTACAACCTCATTCTCATAAAATGACTGTCATTGTTCTTGCAGGCTAAAAAACTAGAGCAAGCACAATGGGCCACTGAGCTAAAAATGCAGTACAAATGAATTTCCATAATCACAGCCAGAAAAATCCTGCAGCTGGGAATATCTAACTTAGTCTTGCAAAGTATTAGGCTACCTTTGATATAGATATCATGTATCCATTGAATGAAATGGTACTTCAAAAATAACTTTTTAATGTAGAGAAACCACAGGCAGGACTTGGAGATAAGGGAAAACATTAGAATTAATTTTGTTTGGACTTTCTCTGCCATTCTTCTCCTTCTCAATGACTTGGGCACTACAAACCAGTGTAGTAATTTAGACTATTTTGGTATGGTTTCCATAGATTTTTTCTCCCCTCTATAATCTGCATGTCTCACAGACAACGCCTGAATCCCAAGCCTTTCCTCTCAACAGCATAGTTTGAAAACAAACCATCAAACAAAACAATTACTTCAGTATTGCTTTATTGTATGTGTCAATATGTTTAATCCACTGCCACCCATTGAACTGCTGAATCTGGGCTTGGAAAAAAATTATAAGATTATCTGGTGTAAAACATATGAACCAAACAGTAACGATAACAAAAAAAGAGCATCAAAACCACCCCAAACCAAATATTTCCTTGTGGTCCCTATGGAGCTTCTGCTCCTCAAGCTTCACCAGAGATTTTTTCTTTGCATCATTCCTGCAGCCTATCCCAGTTTACTGTTTCAGTTCTTTCATATAACACAGCTATTCACATTGCTTCAGATCCTGCTGATTTCTTATTAGTGCACCTGCAGATCTTTAAATCTGCCATCACAGAGACCCAATGAGCAACTGATTGCTTTGCAGATTCGTAGATAGATTTTTATTTTAGGTGCCTAAAAATGCAGATGGGTATCTAGTGGGATTTTCAAATGCCCATTGTCACCTAGCTCCCATAGCTGTTATAATTTCTTCTGTATTTTCAGAAGACAGTTTTATTTCTTTGGCAGGCCTCCAAGGTCAAGCTGGTACACAAATTAAAAACACAGGGGGAAATTAAAATCCATTTCTGCAAAGCTGATGATATTTGAACTTTGGAGCTTCTATTTAGGCACGGTTAAAAATGGAAATGCCCTACTTCTATTAAGCCATATTGTTTGCCTAATAAATAATATGCAACTTCTGGTTTTAGAAGAAATTCCAATTTTCTTACAGTTTCTCATAATATCTGACTTTCTGCAGAGCTGCTGCATTGTTCATCCAAACACAAAACCCACATAAAGCAGCAAAAGAAAACATAAATACATGAATAATCAGAACTGCGCTTATTAAATCACTAGAAATTGTCCATCTGCTGATGACAAAGAGTTGATGTAACTTGGAGGGTTGCACTTTGGCATATATCATGAGAAGCCTATGTTCTGCAAATGTGTAACTGGAACTTCTTACAACAATAGAAAAAAATCCATGAATAAATTTCTGCAGATTAGGACCATATAAAATGTATAAAATGCACAGGTTTTTGTGAAGTCTTACAAAGGGACGTAACTAGCTTGTACTGCAGTCTCTCAGCTACTGAAGTAGGCAGAAGGTTGAACATGCTTTGGACCACCAGACCTTTACAACAATTACTGCTCTTTTTGTAGCATGTCAGGATGGTACCTGGCAAACCCTGGTACTTAACTAATGAATAGCAACCACCCCATTTAATTTTGTATAGAATCCCTGAAACATTGTGTTAGGTCCTGGGCACAGTTTCAGCTGACAGGTCTTTCCTTTGACATCTCTGGGTGTCAGCTCCTTTTTCCTCTCCAGCCAGTCAGTGAGGAAACTGTTGAGCTTGGTAGTAATTGAGCACTGAATGAAAGAGATTAATACAATCAAGCATGAAATATCAATGCAATTGAACAGAGTGGTCTAATTTCACTCCTGCCTTCAAACATACCAAGAATATGCAATATTTAAGTCTGAAATTCTTCTTTTTAGCTTGGTTTTCCCAGGAAATGAAGCTTCTGCAAATACACTACATCTTCAAATACATTTCCTCCTCTCTCTCTCCAAACAATGTTGAATCCCATAGGCTAAATTTACTTAATAATAATCATATCTAATAGAAAGATAGTGATCTCAAAACATTCAGCTTTGGTAAGAAGAAAGACTCCACTATCAACTCTCTGGGGAAGGACTGCAGTGAACCTGCTTCTCCCTATGGACGGGGGCAATCCCATGCCTGTGGCAATCCCATGCCTGTGGTTCTTTCCCTGGTCCTCTGCCAACGTGCCACTGGGCCAAAGTTTACCTGGAAACCTCTCCTCTCCAATGGGTTTGGATCACCAATAGTTAAGGAGAAAGATTTTCCTCAGACCTACCATAGGAGTTTTCTTTTCAATTGGCAATTTCATTTTCTGGAAATTTCAAACGAGTGAAAAGATCAGTATTGGACTATTTTCTGCCAAAGGAATGCAGAGAATGTAAGCAAAACAATTCAGACAGGGTAGAAAATACTGCTATGTTAGGCACATTACTCCCAGGCTTCCAGGAGCATTAATTTATTTTAAACATGGTATTGCAAAATAAGTGTACAGGAGCTCATTCCTAATGTTTCTTTTGCCTCTTGGCTTGACTGCTCCTTGCGTTGTCCTTCAGTTTCCTTGCACCATCACAAGACGGAGTGCAGCAAATTACATCCACCAACAGACAGTCAATTCCAGATGCTAACAGCTACTAATTAGTAAGGGAGAAAGGGAGAATGCTGTTTTGCTACCTGTTGCCATAGTATTTAATAGACTCTGCTCCCTCGAACCCCACAGTTTTCCATCCCTCCTGCTCCCCAGGTGCCATTAGTGGAGAATAATGGTTCCCAAACTGAGGTCTGCAGATCACAGATGGGCTGCAAAGCCACACTTTGAAAGGTTTCCTAATTGGTAGCACACACATCTTTTCCTGGCTGCAGCAGAGTATTGATGCTCCCTCCCCGGCTGGGTGAAAGCAGGTATATTCTCCAGCATGTGAAAGGCCCACGTTAGGTCCAGCTGTTACTTACTGGTCTGGAGAACTAACAACAGAGGAGTTCAATAGATGAATTTCTTGTTGAGCAGTAATATGTTGCTGCAATACAAAGTTGTATCTAGAGGCAGTACTTCAAAAGTTTCCCAGTTCCTGTTATAAGCTTTCAAAACTATCAAACCAGGACAAAATATTTATGTTGTCACATACTTTTAAAACACACTCAGCATTTCTGAAACATACAACTACTGTTTGTTCGTGCGTTTGGGTTTTGACTTTGTGTCTGTGTTTGCTGAACATCCATTTGTACCCCGGGAAAGTGATATTTATTTGAAGAAAGCTTATTGCTGAAAGTCAAGGTAAACCTGCCAGATGGTGAGACTTCAAAACAGAAAGACGTAGCTATTACTGCCATGTCCAGCGACACCATGAAATCTTTCTTCTACAGAATTGGTTTACATGGAAAAGATTAATTCAGTTATGTGTTAGGAAATTCAAAGGCTGGCCTGTTTTCCGTATTTATTCACTGGCACTAGTCCCTGCTACTGTTTTCTATACAGAAGATGGAACATACCTGTTTCAAAATGCTTACCTTAATTGCATTTGCACGGTAGCAAGAATTTTGTGAGAAATACTAGCCACAAAGTAATACTAAAAAAGACCAGGAAATCCTTAACAACTTTTATCACCAGGAAAAAATGGACAGCATGTAACTTTATCTAATAAACCTGTTTTATTATTCTGAAGACATATCTATTATAAATATAACTGCTATAAATGGAGTGCATTATATTCATCACTTTGCATGAAGCGATTTGCTTCTCTAATTTTTCAGTGCATCAAATGCCTAACTTTTCAGACTATATTTTTATATTGCTGTGACCAGGTAAAATTTGCACCACTTCAAAAGAATATTTTAAAGAAAAGTTGTTGATCGAGACAGTATCATCCTCTAAAATCCCGCACAAATTTTCCTTCTATATTAAATGGGTAATTAGGGCAAGAAATGGCCTTCTTCCTCCAGTCCCTACAACACAGTTTGGATATGTAACTGCAGCTTTCCCTGTTACTGCAGACGCAGCAGTGTTTTTGGCAGTCACAGCAGAGGACAGAAGGATTTCCATCTTTTCCCATCCATTCTCTATTCTGCTTTTATGTCTCCAGTTCCCACTTTGTTGCATGATAATTTCATCCACTCCCCTTTGTCTTACTATAACCATTCATTCTCTCATTCTTTTCCCTTTCTCCTGTTCCTCTTCACCTGCGTGCACCTTCATTCACTTACCTTCTTTTTTTATCATAAACCTGTGGGCCCTGGGCGGTCCAAGCTCCTCTCATGCCCTCTGTGGCTTCTCTGGTCTCTCGGCACATGTTCGTGCAACATTGAGGGCACAAACAGTCACCACACATTGCGGGAAGCTGAGGCACATAAGCACAGGAATAAACAACTTCATGACACTGATTTTAAGAGTCAGCTGATAACAACAACTGCTTGCCTTCCCCAAATCTCAGACCCAAGTGCCAGCTGTGATAATTCTGGTTTTTAATCAGCTAACTTTGCTGAAAAGGTTAGCTGAGTCCAAGACAGTTGTTCAGGAGAAAAGGATACCAGTGCTACCTATCTTAACATCGGAGCTGACAAGAAAACACTGGAGTTTCAGGAGATGCCTAGGCTATTACAAGTGAAAACAAGCCCCACTCATCGCAGCAGTGAAATCCATTAAGGAAAATCTTATGCTATAGCTTTTCACTGTGTTGCAAATCTCTTATAAACATTATGGGGTAGGCTGATGACCTGTGAAGAAAGAAGGAAACAGTGTCAAATTTGGATCATGTCTCCAAATTCCTGTCTGCTGGGAAGCTTTTCAAGATGATGACAAATGGCCACTCTGCACGGAAAACTAGCCTCAGCCAGTATCTCACACCCAGGTTTGGGACAAGGCACGACAAGAAAGAAAAAACATCACCTCCATAAAGTTCAAGAGCCCTCTTTTACCCACTAAATGCCTGCATTCCTGCTGAAGGGTGTGGGTGCAAAATGGTGCTGGCTGACTTGGGCATCAGCCCCGTGGGTTTTCATCCCTAGTGAGCAGCAATACAATACGGCTGGAAACATCTAGCAATTCAGAAGGCAAGAGCTTTTTACCAAATCTCTTCATGTAGGTTCCAGGACATTAATCTCTTGGAGTCCTTCCTTTCAGTAAAGCAACACCCACTCCCACCTGACGGGACGCTGCAGAAGGCCATCTCCTAAAGCCGCAATCAGGCAGTCAGCAGTCATCCAGTTTCACAGGGCTGTGTTTCAATCAATGTAATTACCCTTCTCACGCCAGGAGCTCCCACTGCATCGAGTAGTTTAAATCTAGGGGCCAGCCTCCTGTGTTGCAGGTGTTGTGCTGCCATCCCACGCCCTGAGGTTCAAAAAGAAGGTAAACATCCAAAGTTGAGAAAAAAAAATTTCTAGAGCATTGTGAGTGGATGTTATACACTGAGGAACAAAAATCAAGTCACATTCTCAGAGAAGAGGAGAACACTTTTCATCATCTGCTGATGCAAAGGAAACATTTTCTGCTCCCTGTCTTTTTTTTTTCTTATGCCAAATATACGATCTCAGTTTTCAATTAAAATGTTTCACTTATTTCTGCTCACTGCTTAGAAATAAAAGCAATGCATTGTATCAATTTAAAGGGGGAAAAAAAAACAATGCTTGACAAGCACAGGACTGTCGAAATTAGTTCATTAGGCTCCATTCAAATGATGTTTCTTGCTATGCTGAGCAACCAAAGTGGTTTAAGGCTTTTGAAATAAAATTGTTAATTGTTTGCTTCCCCCCCCCCCCCCCCTTCTGATACATTTTTGCTTTGATAGTTTGGGAACACGATGCTAATTGAAAACTTTACAGAGGAACTCAATTCTACTCTATAGTCTGCGAAGCTGAGACAGACATTTAAACAAAGTGAAATGGAACACATCCAGTTGGGGAAAGGCTGTTATTCATTACAGCAGGGACTTCAAGCACCACATGACCACCCATCTCCAAAATCCTCATTATCTGCCTGAAGTATCTGACAAAGTATGTTTTCTCTATACAAGTTACTAGGAAAGGAAATCACAGGGACTAATCACATACTGTTGTTGTTGCAAAATTCTCAATAGAACAGATAGAAAGGAGAAATTATTCAAGAAGCGGGTAAAAAGAAAAAAAGGAAAGGAATAAGTACCTGGAGACTATTGTTTAGGAGTTACAGAAAAAGGCAGAGCAGAACACTAAAGCTGAAAGGCATAACCAGGATGGTGGTGATGGCAACAAAGCGATGCACACAGAAAGTATAAAGTGTTCAGTGTTTTGTTGGGGGAGCAAAAGAGGAGAGATAATGTTTGGAAGAACATATAAAAGTGTGCTTCATAAAAAGCATTATGGGTTCTTAGAATTAAAGACTATTGACTCTTTCCAGGGGCTAAAAGGCTGAGTTGCTTCTCTGCAGTGTAGGTCCAACAGTTAGGGTTGGGATACATAAGAGACTTTCAAAGGTGAAAATTTGGAGCAGCAATACTGAAAACATAGAAAAACTCTTGCTTTTTTAACAACTGTGTGCACCCATCGTGGCGCTGTGCATCTACCTTGTGTATAAAATAACCCAACATGCAAGGGCAGAGAGTGTCTGTGCATAATGAGGGAGCGGGGAGAGCATAGAGACAAAATATCTGTGATTCCTTCCCAGCTCTGGAAGCACAAACATATTCACTCCATTGCATAGCACCAGAAGCACCAAACCTGGCCATTCTGACTCCGAAAGCATCCTGGAATTACAAAAAGAAAAGAAAAAAAAGTAAATTGTGTATAGAAGGAAATCTTTTTTTAATTGTTTCAGTTTTAATTATTTCCAGTTGCTGTGACTAACCCAAGCAAATGCAATTTAGAAACATTTTCCCCTTTAACACAGTGTTTAATGTTAATCTGCTATTCTCGTCACTATATGGTGTTAATGGATACACCATCTAGTGTGTTTTATGGTACATTTAAAGCAGACATCTGGAGAAATAGCCATCAGAGTACTTATCTCTAACACCTATTGTAAAAACAGACTTAATAAAATGAGAACAAATAACAGTGCTGGCAATTACCCTTATCGTGTGTATTCTGGCAAGAAAGGTCAAAAGGTTGTTGGTCTGTATATATATGAACTGATTTTCTCTAATACAGTTTCTCACCTGATTTCCCATAGGTTTTTAGAGGCTTTTTGTTTGAGGGGAAAGAGGGAGGGAAAGTTGGGTTAAGCTACAATATGCTAGACAATAATCGTGTAACTAATATGAGAATCTGGTCCCCCTACCAAGTAGTCATTTATGTTAACAAAGAGAGAAAGAACCTGTCAGAGTCTCAGAAGATAAAAGATTCAGCAATTTCATGGATTTCACAGATATGTACAGTTGTGGACAGGGAAGTCACAGTCTCAGCTGCCATGCACTACTATCACACCAAACTTCAGCTATGATTTTAATATTATTTTTTGTTATAGAACTGTTCCAGGGAACATAATTTTATTGTTTTCACTTATTTTTTTTCTAATGGGTTCAGTGCAGAGCTTATGTCTGTTGTATGCAGCTCCAAGCATCCTGATGCTCAGTAACTCCAGAAGTATAACCAGATAGGAACTGAAGTAGTAAATACAAGGAAGTAAGTTTAAATCAGTACACGGGTAGTTTTCCTTTTCTCACAGTTCAGACCCAGGTTTAGAGGAACTACTATGAAGTCCTTTTCCTAAAACCAAAAAGAATGTTTTTTTCCAGGATGCCTATAAGGAAATGAATCTGGATTAAATTCAGGCATGAGCAGAATGTGGAACAAGTTTGCGAGACTATTTCCCTTATGTATACACTCTAATTCTGCAATAAGAATGCCCTTTTTCTGTTTGATATTAACCCAGCATCTGTGTGGAGAATTAATCCAGAATAGCTATCGTAGTTAGTTTCCCCTGGTAGACATGTCCCAAACAAAAGAAATTATCTTTTCTTATAAATTGCACGTAAAGAGAGAAAGAATAGATCCTTTTTCCATATATTATATCTTAGAAAACTTAAGCCCTCCATCTAATTCAAGTTTATTTCTCTCTAGAACCCATCTAGAATACAAATACTTCTCTGCATTCATGCTAATACTTCTTTACCTTTGTTTTTAAAACAATACTATGAACATCACAGCGCATCCTCATATTGCACGGGCTAAGAAATATCTTACGGCCCCAGGAAAATAGAAACTAGTTCTTAAATAAATATTCCAGCAGACTAGCCTACAGGTACACAAGGTTTAATTGCAAGTTTGATGAATATGTTGGTGAACTAAAAAAGAAAGCAAAGCAAAAAGCTCTTATCAGATGAACTTTGTCTAGCATTTACACTACTCTGAACTTAGTGCCTAAAATGGTCCGGAATTTCACCAATGGATTTTTGAAAGTTATAATCTATTTTAATATCCCTTTATACAAACCAACCCAAACCAGGATGTTATTACACAGCAGCCTTATTCAGATGATGTTCATGTTTCCTGAATTTTTTTTTCCTTGATTTTACAGAAAAGAAGCAAAAGAACTAGATTAAATTTGGGGAGAATTCTCATTGTTGCGAGGAAACATCCTGGAGGACGAATGAGCTATTGACATTCTCTCCTCAAGCAAGAAGCTGTCCCAGGAGATCCATAAGAAACAAGAAATAACAACAAAGACTGAAAAACAAATTGATGAAACCAGAGATGGCTGCAGACCTGTAAATAGCTTTTCACACTGTCGCAGTTACTGTTTGAATTGAATAGTTTAGATTTGCAAATTGATGGAGAAATCCACTCACTTCTTAAAAAAAAATCCTTGTGAAGAACAGATTTCACATTAAATCCAATTATAAAACAAATACCAATGCTTACATTTAGTCTGCAAAATCATACCTAGTGTAATATTAAGGAGTGTTGAGAGGACAAACCATGGCAGAATTTGAAACATTGTTTTTAATACTTCAGCTGGGATTCATTGTTTCAGTGTTCATAAGTTTGGTTTCCAATGTTTTGTATAGGATTAGACTGTAAATCACTCACGCATGTTAATTAGCTTCTCCTCTAACCTGCCTTACATCTATTCCATGTATCAATACTCTTTGGCTTGGTTTATTAACCTCGCATCAGTCCTATTTACAACAGCGAAAAGTCTAATTCATTACACAGAGGATCAGCGACATTAAAGATCATTATACATACAGATGTATTTAAACATACATACCATTATAGCAAATTTGGGAAATCAAAGAGCATGTAACTATTGAAGCCTTTAGCAGACATTAAAAATGCAAATATTTCATGAAAATTATTTAAAACTGAGCAGTGATTAAACTATATCAGGATTTGTCCTTGGTGAAGCCTGCTGTCGCAAGCACCCCCCTTTAATTCTTTGTTGCTCTCCTCACTGCAGGCTGCTGTCGATGTGCAGGTTCAAGTCATAAGCTTCAGCATCACTATGAATATTTCCCTCCTCACAAAGGACACCTTCACGTAAGAAATCTTCTCAACATTCCAAAATATTACAAAGACACAATAATTATGGCTAATTACTCACTCCCAGTACACTTATTTGTGGTCTACAATTTCAAAAGAGTGAATAGAAGACAGGTGCATAAAATAAGCTTAATGAGAACACTAGAAAATAGTTGCTTTAGCTGTAAATTACTACTTTTACATGCTGCATTTTATTTTTAAAAGTGAATGTGTTGCTCATAAAAGATATAAAATTAGTAGGGCTAGAAACTGAGTTCTTTTATTTCACCCCAGAAAAGGCATAACAGTGGTACTGAAAGCTTGCTAATGACATAATATTAATATTCACTAATACCTGGTGGGGTAAATTAATATTGATTGGCATCAGCTGTAACAAGCACTGAGTCCCACTGTCTCTCTTAAAGAGTTTCATTCACCTTCTACATTTAGTGCTTTCTGTTATGGTGCAAACTACACTGTTTCTCCCACTATGATTATTTTTCCTTCCCTAACTGAGAAACTCTTTCTTGGTCTGTCTTTCCTTTTGGTCTTATATTCTAAGCAGGGATACCACTCTCTTCTGCTTTTTCCTTCCAAGGAAATCCTTCATTCAAGATTACATTTCTGCCTTTCTCCTGGCTCAGATGGTCCCTTCCTTCACAATATATAATTTGACTTCCTATTCTGTGGCCCCTATAAATACTGGACTTTTTCACAAGGCTCCCACCTTCAGGCTCTTCCTCTTTTACCTAGCAAGGGACAAAGCCTTCAGACCGCATGCTCATGCCTTCCTCTCCTCCCTGGCACTGAGTGTAAGCTACCGATGTAGAGGGAAGCGATTCCCCTTTGCCTCCTGGCTTTGTTATGCCTCATTTTGAAGGGTGTCTCTGACTGTCAGCTAGATGCTAGATCAGACAACATGAGATGAGAGACAGCAGCTGAAAGCAAAAAAGCTTTAACCTGTGTTGGGAGGCTTGCCTTTTAGCTGCAGATAATTCCTCCTTGCCTTCCTCGTTCTCCTGTTTGAGCACTTCTGCAGCCTCAGGTCAGATCTGTAGATGCAAAAACCTAACCTTCGTCATCGAGCAAAGGCCTGAGACAAAAACATTCTCTTGCCTTCTGAGGATAAAAATGTATTTTGACCACTGTTAATCTGAGCCAGACTCAAAAACTCTTCCCAAAAGACAGAAGACTCTTCAATTTTATCAGCTATACTGAAACTCTCTTAACTTTTTCTTTTTTGCTTATGTAGTTACTAATAAGATAGATTAACTTTGTCCCCCTTTTGGGGGAAGGTGCTAACATCTCCTGAAATCATCATGAAAACATTGCATAGCTGAGTGCCTACTTAGTGAGCTGGAGATCCCAAGGATATCCCCGGCTCCCAGCCAAGGATGAAGGATCCTAAGATGTAGGAACTACTGCCTGAAATTCCCTGCTTATGGTCCTGGTGTTGGCCTGGGTGACCAGAAAAACACTACACTGGTCCCCAGGTTTATGCAGGTAGGTAACAGTCCTTGATTAAAAAGAAGCAATGAATTACCAGGAAAATTATGAAGACTGCAGCCTGGTTTAGTACCTCCAGCTGTGTCCCATGCACTCCTGGTTACTTGATGTGGCTGCAAGTCTTCCCCATTAATGTTGATGATGGATTATCTTTAAAGCTTCCTGTATTTTATGTATATATGTATAAGTATGTATCTGTGTCTGTTACTTTTTCCCTAAACTAGATTCTCTCTCAGAACAGTAAGCACTTGAGGTTTAGTTTTATTACAACACTCATCACATAATACCTCTGAACTTTGTTAGGCAACCAGTTAGATTTAGGATTCACTTTTCTCTCTCTGCCATACAGACCTGGCATTGCTTCTTCAACATTTCTATCCCTCAGCAAAAGTAGCAATGACTTATGTCCTCTTAAGTATAAGTAACCTTTCTTAAATTTTTATACATAATTCAAAATTCTAGTCTCTTTTAAATTGTAGTCTGTCTGGATATTTAATTGGTCCTAGATTTTAAAGAGTTTATCTTCAACATTGGATATTTGATAGATCCCAAGAGTCTTGTTGTTGGCAGCAAGAACTCTTTGCCTTGTGTATACTCAGGCTTAAATAATATCTTTCTAATTGTTTTTTTCCTTTAACTTAACTTCTATTGAAGAAAGTCTGTGGCGTAATTTGGAAAATAATTTCCTATCTTAATTCCTTATGGCCAGCCTCTTGCAGCTTACAGATTAGTGGTTGTGGTGGGTTGACCTTGGCTGGATGCCAGGTGCCCACCAAGCTGCTCTATCACTCCTCTCCTCAGCAAGACAGGGGCAGGGAGAAAATAAGATGGGAAAAACTTGTGGGTCAAGATAAAGGCAGTTTAAGAAAGCAAAAGCAAAGGCCGCGCATGGAAGCTAAGGAAAACAAAAGATTTATTCTCTACTTCCCATCAGCAGGTGATGTCCAGCCACTTGCTGGGAAGTAGGGCTTCAATACGTGTAGCGGTTGCTCTGGAAGACAAGTGTCATAATAACAAATGTCCCCCACCCCCCCTTTCTCTTTTATTGCTGAGCAGATGTCATATGGTATCGAATATCCCTTTGGTCAGTTTGGGTCAACTGTCCTGGCTATGTCCCCTCCCAAGATCTTGCCCACCCCCAGCCTACTGGTTGAGGCAGGGGGAGTGTTGGAGAGACAGCCTTAATGCTGTGCGAGCACTGCTCAGCAGTAGCCAAAACACTGGTATGTCATCAACACCTTTTCTAGCTACCAGTACAAAGCACAGCACTATGAGGGCTGCTATGGGAAAAATTAACTCCATCTCAGCCAGCCCCAATACAGTGGTTGAGCAATAGTTTGAATGTGTTAGAAATTCTCAATACAATGAATAAGGAAAACAGAAACAAATACTGTGTTCCCAGCTGTTTCCTAGATTAATCTGGGAAAAAAGTGTAATGTCAATATATTTTATGGTAGTTGTATAAGTCTATCTGAAACAGATCCTAGAGGATGAAAAACATCATGTAGGTGCAAGTACTGACAACATTTCAGCAAAATTCTCTTAGTTTAGGTACTATATAGCTGTTCTAGACCTCTAATACACTCCTTGCCATAATATCTCATTACTAAATACATACCCTCTCTCAGTTTCCCTTGCAAAAGCAAGCCAAATACAAATTCTTCTGGAGTTCATTTCAGAATGCATTTTCCAGATGTCATTGTCACATGCTCCTCGTTTCTTCTATCAGCCATTGCAGATAAGAGGGAAGTCTGTCCTGTCCTGAAGGTTTCTGCATGACTGGAAAAGGATACCAGAGGCCCCCAGGCTTATAAAGGTACGTATGACTAGTCTGAAGCATGGGGATTGTCCCAGTATGCTCCAGAGGACCAGTTAACACAGATGTAAATACTCGGGAGGGTGTATCGGGATCTCAGCCCAAGTGGCATCAAGTTTGTGCAGGGCGTCCTCAGCAGTCTTGGCTTCCCTGCACGCTGCTGAGGTGCAGCCAGTCAGGACCTGATTATCTGGAACATCTTCTTTCATGGCATCATGTTTCACTGTCTGATTTACTTTACTGTGCTAAGGACATTTCTTATTTTTTTCTATTTTTAGTACCGATATGACCATCAGGAGGGAGAGTTTCCTATAAGGAAGGATAAAGGTTATAGGTCCGATAAAAATTAACTCCAAATGCTGCACGAGGCTCTCTGATTTGTCCTTATGTATGTTGTGACCTATTAAATGTCACTCCAGTAGCTTGTAAAAAGCTCATAGACTCTAGCTTTACATATCCCACAGAAAGCCATACTGTGGGTCACAGAGGGGAGCGGCTGAGATTTCCCGGCTACCCAGGACTGACAAGAGCAAGGATGGATTCAGAGAAAAGCCCTCATAGCCACAGCTAAGCCAAGCCCTAGGCTGTAAAGAGAGGGTCCTCCACTCCTCCAGCCTCCCCAGAATACTCCTTCCCAGGCTTGACCTGGCCATTGCAGCCACCCAGATGAGCGGGCGGGCGTCTGGAGGGAGGCTGTGCACGCCTGCAAAGCAGCAGCCCCTCCATTTGGGTCCTGCCTCCAGCACGGCAGGGTGAATAATGAGCCATGCTTCACTGCAAAGGCACACCAGAAACCAAAGAACAAAAATATTTAAAGAATTCAAATGTAGCCCAAGAGGAAAATTTCCTTATTTACCTTGCAGGTGAGCATCTGAACATAAGCTTTTCAAAATTATTTTTGCCTGCACGTGGAGCTGTAAGCACCGGTGCCTCAAAGGGAGGGGAGAAACAGAGGGTCATGTATCCCCAGGTCCCAAGGCCAGGAATAAATAACCAGCCCACTTCTGTTCCTTCATAAAAAAATCAGAGCCAGGCATTTTAAAATTTGGGATTTTAAAATCAGATGATCAATTTTAAACAGCAGCTTGAGCTCGAGGTAGTCATGTATAGGAAAAAAAGGGAATTCATTTCTTTCTTCCTCCTCCATGTGCCACTCAGGAGTTGTTTCAAATAGGATTATTTTGTCATTCAAGTTTCAAGGTTAATATTTGCTCCTATTTATGACTGCAACTCTAAAATCCTTCAAAACAGTAAACTATCACAGTAATTCCAGAAACAAAGGATGCATAATGAAAAAACTGAACTGAGAATTGAGAATCCTGTGGGCCACAAGAAGTGGAATATATTAACATTCACCTCTAAACGCTTTCCTTGGTTGCTTATATATTAAAAATATAATAATAAAAAAAAATCCTTGAAGCATCTATGAGATTGCGTGTCTCCTTGTGAGAAACACAAATTACTCTCTATATTTCTTCTCTGTGAGGGTTTGCAGCAGAACAAAGGCCCAGTAAACAGTGATGAATGGCTCTTCCTTCTCCCTGGGGGAGCAGCTTTGGAGAGCCCACATGCTAATCCTGCCCTTACCTGGCTGAAAGATAAATCGCGGGGTGAAATTCTCTGACTTTCAACCCTACCAACCTCCTCTGGCTGCATGAGCCGCTTCTGTTCACATGTGAGTTGTTAAAGCATTTTGTTTTCCTCTTTCATTTTTTTGCCTTTGAAGAGGGAGTAAATTGCAACTACCCATGCCTATTATTAAGACCTGAAGAGAAAATGTTTAAATTAAAGATTGTACAAACATTCAAGAAGCAGTGTAATAAGCTCCATTTGGGAGGCAATGTAGCAAATTCTGTATTTTTTATTTGGTTCATTACTTAAAACTAAATAACAATTGCTAGTTTTATTGCTGCCATTTAACAGTGCTGGGATTTTCTCTGTTGGTGTTGAAACATAGTATGATTTCAAATTTTTTTGTCCTTGACATTTTACTCTACTAGTTTAATATTGATCAGCAGATACATATTGTAATCCTTGCTTTCTGCAAGCTGTAACAAAGCAAGAAAACACAAAAAAATACCCTCTAGAGGAAGCCTAACCACATTGTTCTTTATTGTAAAATAAGGCTTACATCTGAGACTACTATATCCCTCAGGCTTTATCTCACTTGTTACCTTGAGTGAATTACTTAATGATGGGAGGCAAACCTTTGCTAAAAGGTAATGTGGTGATTAAATAGTTGGACCAAAATTCTAGCAAACTGCACTTATTATTTCTGAAAAGGACTGTAAAAGGAAGTGCCATCTTCCAAAGCTGCTATTTTGAAATATGTTAGAAACAGATCAGAGTAAAAGACCAATTTTATCATCCACCCATTTGTCTGTCTATACATTTCTGTCTGTCTGTTTACTTCTCAGAAGTAAACATTCATTCATTCTAGTTCTCAGAAAGAAAATAACATTTGTTCACTTAGAAATGTTTTTCTTGCACCAAACACTTGCCATGATCCCAAACATTTAAACAGAGACACTGACAGAGATGCAGGATTACCTTGGCTCGGGTTATGAAATGGAGTGCTGTGAACGGCTACCTGGAATAGCCCCTCTTTCATGCAAGATGCTGCAGGTGACCCAAGGGCGGTTTGTGCCTGCAGTGACTCTCTGAGACCTCCAGAGTCAGCAGCAATTTTATTACTTTCATGGATATTGTATAGATGGAAAAGTGAAACTTCAGCACAATGCAAGCTAGCTAGGGGATTGGGACAAACTAAAATATTTCTGGGTCTCTTTCTTGCTTTCTTTTTTGCTAGGACCATAGGCAAGACACTAGGTGTGCGTGGCAAAGCTGGGGGATGTTTGAGTGCAGCACCCAGCAGGAGAGCCAGAAGGAGGGATGGTGCCAGGAGGTGTGGACTGGGTGCTCAGAAGTAGCACTCATTTAATGTAAATTACTTAGCAGGAAGGAGATGGTTCTTTTGGGGTAGTTTGTTCAGAAGTCAGAATTCCTGAAACCTTGCAACTTCGGGCAAATATTCTAGAAGGCTCGTGGAGTCCTTCTTACCATTTTAACCTGCTTGTTGAAATATCAGTGCTGGTAATACCAGAAATCATCTGAGACAAAGTCAGTTTGTTTTTCCAAAACTTTTGTTCAAATATAGCACTACCAAAATTTCTCAGAACACATTCTCTTCCTGAAGCCTTCAGTGGAAACCACCGTAGAAAGCACTGTTTGATGTGGTACAAGAGACAGTGGTTTGGGAACTACTAGAATAAGTGATTTAATTTTAGGCAAAGAGGGAATGAATGAACAATGGCCATAACTAAGAACTTGTTGTTCTAGTTAGAAGGCAGGCAGGCTGAGAGAGACCTAGTGCTCCTCTGCCCTAAGAACAGCAAAGTCATTCCTTGCAGGACTTCTCTGGACTGTAAATCGTTTTATAAACACAAAATGCCTCGGCGCATTCCCAGAACAGAACAATTCTCACTACGAGGAGCTATCAACTTGCTTTGCAAAGAAGAACTTGACATCTGGGATAGTCTATAAACACCAAGAAGAACAAGCTGGGAGTGCAACCAAAAGCACAAACCCATTCTTGCGAAGTACAGATGGGGCCTACAGAAATATCAAAGCAGAAGGATTGAATAAGTAAGTTACTCCTCTCTGTCACCCTCTCCCCCTCTATCTGTCTCTGTTTTTAACAATCCTGAGCTTTAGAAATGCCAGCTTTTTTAATCTATAAAACCATCTGTGTAGCTTTTCTCAGTGGTATCCTTTCACTTACAGCCTGTGTCATTGGTGTGTCTGTCTCTCTTGATGTTGATAATGTTGTTGGCAGCTTCTCTTGAAGTTTCCTATGAGCATACTTTGAATGACAAAGGGGGGGGGACAGGCAATGCAAAGTGAGTACAGAGCTGATTTTTATAGCCTTGTGCATATAGAATAGGTTTAGTTCTGTCTTGGTCCATTTTTCTTCAGCAGCAAAATTTTTAAACCACAGAAAATTTTGCAAGAATGGGCAGCTTCCCCCCAGCCACTTCCCCTCTGCCCTGCAGCAGGCTCCTTGGGGAGGACCTCGAAGCGCTGCAGAAGTCTGGTTATTGTGATACCATTGTCGGTTGTGTGATTATTTGACAAGTAAGTCTCCACGATGCTTTCACAAGCTTTGTAAGAAGAGGGCCCTTTGCTAACCACCTGAGGCAGGGGATGCTCTTAAAATCAGGGCGGTTTCTTTTAAATAACAAATTAACTGTTTAGTTGGCATGTAATCCTGACATTTAAATAATACTTCCTGAGCTACCCCTCTATATGTCAAGTCTTTCTTTTTGCACAGACTAAGTGCCCCAAAGCCACTTAACTTTAGCCTGAAGTCTAAGGGGGCTAAAATCCCTTTATTTCCCCCACCCTGCCAGGAATTCACACTAGCACTTTTCTTAAAATCACTCATTTTGCTGTTTATGTCTCTCTGGTGCAGAAACTGTGCTGGTTGTGTGAGGCGTAGTTAATTCCACAGTTAACCTCTCTTGCTCTTTCTGCCACAGCAGAGGAGTCGGCCTCAAGATCAGGAGGCCAGGGAATAGGATGGTGAAGCAGCTATCAGCTTTAAAAATATACTGTTCTGTTCAGTTCTGTTCTGTTCTCTTCACACCATGCCATTTCCATGCCATCCAGTCTGTATCATCAGCCCGGTGACTTAACCCTTCCTGATCAATCTCCCTTTAGCCCTTGGCAAAATTAGTAAGTCAGACAACTGCAGTCGGTCCAGCAACTGTGTCATGGCTGGGCAGCCTCATCCACAGAGAGGCAATAAAACAGGAATAGTGAAGCTGTCCAGAAGAATAGCTGGGCATCTTTATCACTGATAATCCCTGTTTCAAAGAATAATAGAGGACAAGACCCCTTTGCTGTCTCTCATCCCAGCACTGGGAGGTCTGTGCACCCCTGGAGCAGGACTGAGCTGCCTGGGGCACCGGCCACAGACAGGCAGCTGATGGCAGGTGTCCTGCCCAGCGCCAAGCCTACAGGCAGTCCCTCCACTTACTCTCCTGTCCCTGCAGCACCAGCGTCTAGGACAGATGTTCACTGCTGGACATGGACATTGCTCCAAGCCCATCTCCTTGCTGCTCCTGGCACATGTGGAGTGTGTCTTACTGTGTCTCAGCCTGCATTTTCCCTGCCAAGAAACAGACACTTCTTTGAGGAAATAATAAAATACCTGCTTTCTGTGTCTTCAGCTGGCTACATGTACATGAAAACATAGACAGACAAGAAAAGATTCGGCCAGTGTTTTCTCTGTCTTGGGTATCTCCCAGTCTCCTGCAATGTTCATGCTGGCTGTAAGGAGTCTGAGACTGGACAGATAGGCAGAAAGACTCCTCACTCTCCCTCCATCTTTACGGTTCTCTCCCTATTTTTTCCCTGAGTTTTATAATAAACTTAGGAAACTGTTTCTACTTCATTGGCTAGGAAATAAGATCATTCTCATGGGAATGACCTACCACAAGGTCTTCAAACTCAGCAACCCAGGAAAGTCAAGATTGGCTTTCAACAGCAGGGACTCACAAAGGGTTTTCTGAGTCCCCTTCTGCAATGGCAGAAACTTGGGAAGTCACTCGGGAAGTGATTTGGGGATCCTCATCCGTCCCCCTGCACAGTTGCTCGTGGCCAAGAGCATGAAGGAAAGGAGGGTCTCTGTGGGGTGCCTATAATTCACAGAAAAAAACACTTTGCTTGTCGCACATATCCACAAATTCAGAAAGCTCAGGAACTGTTCTCCAACACGCAACAACAACAATAGCATGGCTGAAGGTTATTCAAAGCCGCTGTGCTGTCCTGAAGGATAGGTCTCCTGATGGACAATTGCACATTAGCCTACACCACAGGAGGCAGACTGGTGGGATGTATTGCACACATCTTATCCATGCATTGCCAAATGATCTACCAAAAGAGATCGGCAAAAGAGTTTTGGCAAATGAACAGTTATACTCCTTGTTTTTTATCTCAGAAATTGCCATACAACAGGGCAATTTCAAAGGGTAAGAAGAATCTGGTCTTTTTCCCTGAAGAAGTCTAAAAATAGGCAACTATTCCTCATCCTTGCATGTCCCAAAGTAAAAAGTAAAAAAAAGGTAATTCAAATAATGCCACAGCAATCCTGAGTTATTCTCTGAGGCAACAGATGCCACCTTCTTATGCCCTAACATTTAGGAACATCTCCTAAAATACAGTGTTCCTCTTTGTCCTCAGCTGGAGCAATCTGTACACTTAACAACTTGCTTCCTAAGAAATCTTATCCAAACAAGATAGTTTAAAGTTGCAATTATTGCACACAGGGGCTGATGCTCTGTCTCCACAGTATTCCATAATGGGAACACACCCTCTTTTTCTAGACCTAGGGACAAAACTAAGGCCCTGAAACCTTGCTGTCCTGGCATATTTAGAGTCCTTGCAACCCTCCGCTGTCAGAAGTCCATGGCCTTTTTCCTTGGTTCCCATTCACCCCCACAGTCTAGGTTTTGCAGTGAAAAGATCCAGCTGTCCTCACAGGCATCACAGAGTGCAGAATTTCAACCCTCACGTTGCCTTCGTGCTGTGTCTTCAAACACCTGTCTGATCTTTCCTGGCAATACTGTTGTTACAAGTCTCCAGTCGTGTAGTTATCAGCCATGTATTTAATTAGAACGTGCTGGTTTAAATTCAGCTTCTATCTGCATGCCTGCCATTGTACTTCCACAACTAATTGTGAACACAAATACTGCTGCTCAGCAGTTAACAAAACTGATTGCACCAGCACAAATTCATTTTAAAATTCATTAAAAATCAGGATCATTAATGTGTTGCATATTTTTACACAGCCTGGAAACCTCCTGCTGGCACAACGTTGTGCTGGGCAAAACAAACCCCATGCAACAGCTTCTGTAACTTTGCTGACTGGTCCTTCCCTCCCCCTGCAAAACTGTACTCCTAGCTCTGATGCGATGTCCTTCAACAAGAAGAGCAGATGAGATATCTCATATTTGTGGGTGCAGAAGGGAGGGAGATGGAGGGTTTTCCTGTAAAAGGCAGATATTTGCAGTTGGTTCTTGACAATGATTTCAGCAATAGTTTTCTGGCAATAATTTGTCTAGTCAAAAAAAGCTGAAAAAAAGAAGTGCAGAAAAGCAAAAGTGTCTGGCCTGCCCATCTGTAGATAAGCAGCAAAACTCATCCTGGTTTCAGCAGTGCAAACTCACCCTAATATTACTGATTGTAGGATACAGGCTCTCCTCCACTGACAGAGTCCAAACTCGGAGCTCTTGCTTCCCCAAAATGGTATTTTATCTGCTAAATTGAAATTCCTCCCATTTGAAAGAATTGCTCCAGCTTAATGTGACATTGCGTGTCACTCCCACAATGCTGTGGGATCCAGTTAATCCAGTTAATTCCCTTCTTCGGTGGAGAAGGATGGAGGCAGATGGACAATGAAATCCAAGGAAGCAGGGTAGGGCTGTGGTTTTCCAAAAACTATGTTGCTTAATGATAATCTGAGAAATGAGCCAGGTCTTACGTGTCATAGTAGAAGGTAAATACCCTGTTCTTCAGGCAAGTAACCAAAAAGAAAAAAAGGGGATAGAGAGTCTCCCCTTGGGCACAGTGACAGTACAGGGATGGCCTCAGAAGCACAGGACAGAGTTAAGCACAGGCCAGAGGCCACAGTTTAAAATAGCTTTGACTCATCTTCTCATC
Source organism: Nipponia nippon (assembly GCF_047370975.1). Lineage (NCBI taxonomy): Eukaryota > Metazoa > Chordata > Aves > Pelecaniformes > Threskiornithidae > Nipponia > Nipponia nippon. Next base: position 52,596,252 of record NW_028262347.1, read on the forward strand.
ATTCCCATTTTGAGCTTTCCAAAAGCCAGAGGGACTTACCTGGGGTGCCATGGTGAGACCCCAGTATGATCCCTGCTGCATCACGGGCTCCCAAGCACTGCAGCCCCATGCCACCATGTCCAGCCTGGACACTTCACCCCTGAGCAACTTGCATCCACCACTCTTTGGTCATCTCAGAAGCAACGCCAACTGCTTCGCTAAACAACACCCGGCTCCTTGAGCCCAGCTGGACTCACGCAGGGGAGGCAGTGGCAGGCACAATGCAAACTTATGGGTAGCCATAAAGGAGCTGTCGGGACCTCAGTGTACTCTAAGCCCAAAGAGGCTTTTGAGGTCAGTGCCTGTGACCAGAGTGCTGCTGACAGGCTCATCAGTCAATAAACTACGTGAAGGGCAAAAGCTGTTATCATTCTGCAAAAATAAGGCTCCTAAAAATTAATGATCATGCTAGGAAGATAAGAGATGTTGTGTCAGGATCTGGTCTTCCTGCCTTGCGTTTGCAGCCTGTATTGCTCACCGTCTTCAGACCCAAGGGTCTAGTCTGCCTTTTTAACTTGTAATTCCCTAATATACATACAGCTCAATGAATATTTGAGATCTCCTATCAGAATTTAGTGATGTTATCCTACTGATGTCTAAACGTTGCTATAACTTGTATATGTTCATCTGCAGGAGGTAAAAGCATACAGGCACTTAGCAGTGAGAGACACTTGGATTTGAGAGCATCTCAACAGTTCTCTGCATTGAAATCTCAGAGCTGCAATCCAAACTAAGGTTTTAAAGTACTGAACAACTTTATTATTCTTCAGTTTGTTTCATTAGCAGGAAAATGCAAGTTCTTTCATGTAGAGTTACTGATAACAAAAGCTGGCTAGTGCCGAATGCCCCGCTGAATTCACAGTGGGGTTTGTGGAACGGGATTGTATAGCAACAAATGCCAACTGCTTAATGTCTCACTGAATTATGGATTTTGGAAGACTGTTTAATAAGAAGGAAAACAGTTAAGATCGTTTCCACTGAATTTTACACATGTATAAAAAGTATGGGACTGGCATTGACAATATATCTCAGGAGGATTAAATTATTGTTTCACACTTTGTAAATTTGAGCCCTTACTGATACACACATTACCCCCACTTAGATTATGTATAAAGATACAATTAATATACAAAACATCTGGCAGGTCACTTTTTTAAAAGGCCTAACACCGTTTTTTTTCATAGGCAAATGATTTTTTTTTTCTCCATGTCTCATGATTTTTCCTCCAAAGGTGTTACCACGTTTCCAAAAGAGGAATGACTGCAGTGAGTTCCTTCACTTTGTACTAAAGATGTTTGTATGATTCTGTGTTTACCATTTAAATTCAATTAATTTGAATTAGGCCACAACATGAAGCTTTAAGCCATTCTGCATTGGTGAAACATGAGGAGGTCCCAGCTCGTTCAGGATCCCATCCATCACTGGGGTGGGAGTCACCTTCTGCCGCAGTAGGTATGCTCAGCACGGTGCACAATTAATGCCATGGTATTCCTCTGGATTTATGCAGCATTGCCTTTTGATGGGTTCTGCTCTCACTGGATGAAAACTTACACCAATTTTATACAAACTCCTGCCGTTTCCATCCGCTCAGGATTAAAGCAAACTGTCTGCAAGATTAAGCTCTACAGAAAAGAACAAGTAAAATAAATGAGAGGGCATCCAGCGTTGTGCTAATTATTGTACTTGTGTATGCACACGTAGTCTGTGTGTGGGTGCATACATGCGTGTATATGCCTTCTTATTAGCAGCAAGGCCACTACAAGAACTACTCAATAGTAAAGTCATCCAGGATTTCCCTGCTTCATCTTGCTAACAATTTTGCTAGACTTTAACCTGTTGGGCTGAAGTCTTCTAGGCAGATTTCCCTGCAGGCTATATACTTAGGGAAAGATCCAACTCCACACTGTTCATGTTTTTTCTAAGAACAAGTTTAAGGAAAAATACATACCCTGGCCTTGTCTTCTTGAAAGGTTAACAGGTCATTTGCTACTCCTGTGCAAATCAACCCAAATTTGCCTTCCTAAGATCACAGTCAGAGCACACTTAGCACAGGAAAGCAGTTAAATTCCTCAGTCTGTGCTCTCTGGGCATGGTCCCCTCTGGAGTGCCTCGGTATCGCCCAGCAGCTGCTGCCCAAGGCTGCTGCCACCCAGCTGGGGACAGTCACCAGGGCTGGCAGCAGAGTCCCTGCTTGGCTTCCTTTCGGTGGCACAGGGATGAAACTGCCCTCTTCAGCTGCAGGCAAGGGTGGGAGTGGGGGAGCCGGCTGCCCACAGATCACTGTGCTGTGGAAGGGACCAGCAGACAACCCTGTGTCTGTCTACAGCACATGTGCCTCAAAGGGTTTGGGAGGTGCTCAGGGCTCCACTGCCTCCCCTATCAGCAAATAGCTGGGACAGGCGCTCATGAGGCTTTGTTAGCACTGGACCATATAAAGGCTATCAGCTTTCCAGAAGGGAAATTAGCAGAGATCTTTGGTGGCTGAAATTAGTGGAACCTCTGGACTTTAATCTTCCTGCGTCTTTTTGTTCCACCTGAAAAATGAAGATAACAATGTCCTCTCATCTCAGAGACAGAAAACAGAATTCACCGCTATTCGCAAGCCACTTGAAAACAATAGCAGTGACTGCCACCAAAAAGCTGCTGATGAAATTAATAATTATGTATCCAGAGCACAGCTTGAATAGAATGCAATACCCGAGACATGGGGCCACGTGCTGAACTATGAAGATAAAACAGAATATTGAAAAGCTGCCCAGCAAGTGATCCTAATCCATCCCAGGCACCTGTGGGTAAAAAAACATGTAGCTGTACAATCAAACACTCATCGTAATGCAAAACCAGAACAGAACTCAATTAAACATGCACAGGCAAACTTGATTCTGGCATTTCCTAAGTTTTAAGAGCTTGATTTTGTAAACAATCATATCTTTTCAACACATATTTTTGAGCATGATATATGTAGAGGTTTTGTGTTGTGTAAGCACACTTACTTCTCTGATTTGGCTTCTACCTCATTCTGGAAAAAAATATTGCCTACAAGTTATTCCTATGAGAGAGACAGAGAGAGAGAGAGACACAGAGAGAGAGAGAAAGGAAGGAAGGAAGGGAAACAAAGAAAGAAAGAACGAAAGAAAAAGAAAGAACGAAAGAATGAAAGAACAAAGAAAGAAAGAAAGAAAGAAAGAAAGAAAGAAAGAAAGAGAGAAAGAAAGAAAGAGAAGAAAGAAAGAAGGAAGGAAGGAGTAGACGGTACTACTCGACCTATTAAAGTGAACAGTACAGCTAGTGATCTCCAGTGCTTTAAACAAAGTAAGGGATTAACAAGAGTGCTTATTTGCATGTTCAGCCTCCTTCCAAAGCCAGACATATTACGTGCCTGGGCATATACTTACTAACCTGATTATCATAGCAATCTCAAAATCTTGATCACACACTAAATTGGTGCAACTGTCATGAATATCCTTGGGTGCACAGTTGCTTATGCCAGTAATTCTGAAGTTCAGCACATCTTTAATTTCAGTACACTGAAGACCACCAGGACAATCACTTTCAGCTGTAGAGACAGTTCATCCTGTCCAATTGAAACCATCTCAGTAGATTGTGTTTGCAGCCCTCCTAAAAATTCCCCAAATTGGGGTGCTTGTTTTAGCTACTTGCAAAATCAGTCTTGGGAGAAATTGAACTCTTCTCTGGGTTTTGCTGCAGGGCAGCAGTGGCAGATTAGCCATCTGCAGCAGAAAATTGCTGGCTATTGTAGCTAAGGCAGCAGTAACACAAAGAGAGAGAGTTTGAAGGAAGAGTCCAAGTGTGCCTGCAGGGGTCCTGAAGTATGTAGATCCACTGACTAAAAATCAGTAAAGCATTCGCTATTCACAGTCACTGCCACAGTGGTTTTGCTGGGTTTCACAAGTTGCAGAGGAGGGATTTATTCTTGACTTGACCCCACTTCTGTCAACTCTGCAGAATCCTGGTTAATGTATCCTGGCTACGTATCTCATTAGTGACCACCCCAAACACTATGGGGACATCCTTGGTCTGCTGCCCACAGTGTATTTGTGGAAGAGGACACCTACAAACATACACCAACCTAAAGGACCACACCTGTGGGAACTGAGAAAATACCATCCTAACACAACTTTTTCCTTGTCAGAATCCTCTAACTGGCTGTAAATGAAACTGTATTAAGGAAAATGGACCAAAATAAAAATTCAAAGTAATTATTTTGAACATTTTAATCATTTAGGATTACTAAGAAATTTGGACAAGATGAGTTCATTGGAGGCAGTAAGTTAAATGCAGTTTTCTACTACTGAAGCAAGCCAAACCTTTTGGTCAGGAAGAATTCACAAATACCCATAGCAACTACATACTGCCTTGCAATCCTGATGTTCTCTACAGTACTGAAATATCTAGCACTTGAAGCAGAAGTGACATGGCAGTGCTGTCCTTGCTGAAAATTACTGCCTGGGTAGGTTTGTCCAAAGATTCCCAGTGAAACTGCTGACCATCCTATAATCCAAATATGTTTGCATTAAATCCTAAAGCCGCCTTCATTATTGGAAAAAGAAGAAATCCTTCCTTTTTCTTTTAGACAGGAATTAAAGCTTACCTTGTAAACACCACTGAGGATTTATTATCTAAATGAGTTCTACTGTGGTGAACTTCTCAATGACCTGCCTGTCAATACTAATGAAATCAACCCATCTTTCTAGTTTTGAGCAGTGGCTTTAAATTCCTAATGGAGTCCTTACGGCCATGTACCATGCCTGACCAGTCAAAGCTCCTCTCTCTAATGAGTTTAGACCATTTCAAACTTTGAAAAGGGGTACAGTAGCTACCTCTGAACTTGGTGAAGGCAATAAAGTTGAAAAAAAATCTAAAATAAATCTGGTTATTTTACCTGCCTGAAACGATTCTTGATATTCCTAGCATGAATGTCACAGATATTTCAAAGGTAAAATATAGACAAATCATTGCAAGATTCCTTATCAGGAAGCTAATACTCCATGCTAAACAATGGAGCAATTTTTACACCTGAATAATGAAAGTGGGTAGTGAGAACACTTACAAATCAAGAATATTTTCTTAAGCAGACGTCTTCTGATAAGGTAGAGATTACACTAGTTTCTGGCTTCACTCACTATACCTAAGTATAAATGTAATGTGAGGGTATCTGATTTACAGTTATTTGGGTCTATAATTGACACCCCCTCCAGAGAAGGATTAATATATCAGAAGAAAATGAAAAGACTCTATTGGTTTGTAAGTCGTTTGAAATATAATGATTTTTCCAAGTTGCCCAACTCCTTATTCCATATGTTGCTATTACAAAAGCATGTATAATGTGAATTAGAGAAAGAAAAAGAGGGTTGTATTCACATCCAGACTTCTAACTGCTACCATTTAAAAGAACCATGAGGTACCTGTAGGTACAACTCATTCTTTTTCCACCAGTGCATTTAGCAGTTTATTCATCTTGGGGAGAGTTTATTTGTTATTTTGCAGGCTGGACTACACTGGAACTTTGCAGGTTGCTATTCTGAGTGGAGTTTGATTTCCTGCTGTCTCTTTTCATCACCTCTGTCCTTTTGTATATTCCCCTGCCATTCTCCCGCTTGTACCTCTGAACAGTGGGCATGCTTTTCATTTTAAAAATTACTCCTACTGTGAGCTCACTTAACGGGATTGAACATTTGTGATTTCACTCTTCAGAAGGTCTTTCCGCTTTTGAAGAAGAGTTCAGGGCTAGCCACTGTGTTCTGGCCATTGCTGCTTCCCTCCAAAATGAACTTCATTTACACTTTTTTCCCCTGCTGCCTCCTTGTCTCATCGGTTTTGAGAAATGCCAATGTTTCTGGTAGGCTGTACATGCAGGTATTTGTTTTGCCTTTTAATTCTGACTCTCTACCCAAGAGACCCCCTGTTCGTGGCAGACACCTGCTGGGCCTGGTAGCCAGCAGCACGGGGACATCACATCGGCAGTCCTGTGCAGTGGAGCCTTTCCAGGCTTAGGACTGCTATGGAGACAATGATGTAACTAGTTTTGGGTTTTCTCACCGCAGCACCTGGGTGCTCCCACTGCGAGGGAGCGTGGTTCTGACAACCCCTGGCGTGGCACTTCTTGCCAGGTATTGTACTGTAATCCTGCTGTACAAATGTACTTTGATGCCCTAAAAAACCATGTACTGCTGCTCTTAAGAAGCAGTATCACTTCTCAAATGACAGTTTGTGGTCATTCCTCGTTGAATGCAGTATTAGGCAGTGAGAGCTGGCAAAATTGCTACTGTTTGCTCTACCTACTGGACTACCACTCAGTGCCATACTGGTGGTAAATACAGCCTGGTAAAGCACCTTAGTCCTCTGTGAATAACTTTTATTCTGCTCTTTTGGTCCTTCCTTCATTCACTGTAAAGTTTAGCACATTCCTTAGTCAATGCTCAGTTGTCCTCCTCAGCCTAACATGCTTACATAGGATGAAGTTTTTGATGTGCTGCATCTCTTGAAAGAAATATCGGAGCCTTGGAGCAGAGATATTATCCTTTCACCGCACCTTTTACTTATTGCATTGCAATGCTATTTCCATGGGGGTATTGCAGTGTTCTTTAAAATTCAGAAATGTGGGTTTCCTTTCGGACCTTTCAGAGTCAGGAACATGCTCCTGGGAAAGCAGAGGTCTCACAGGGAGTGCAATGCACAGGGAGCACTGTGATTAGGCAGGTTTCAATCCCAGGTATAGAGAGCTCTGAACTGTTATGCCCAAGTCCTGAATAGGAAATTAAAATTATGGTAGCACTATGCCAAGTGGAACAATTTAATTCTCTTAAATATCCTCCTACTGTACCTGTGCATTTCCCTTCTTTATGAAACAGAAACCTTTCCTAACAGGAAGGTGAAGAAAAATTAGAATGTGGAAGATGAAGGATAACAGAAGAAATCTCAAATAATAGTTTATCCCTTTTCATCCTCATGGAGTGATGTGTTCCCTCATGATGAAGGCGAGGGACTGTTATTGCCCTCGTTTGCACGAACGTAGGTGGAATAGCATGGGTAAAGTCCTCTTCCACAGCCGTAGTGAGGCATGAGTTCGGGGGGTTCTGAACTATATTTAGACAGCACCTCTCCTAAATAATGTTCGTTATGGGAAGAGAGTTGTCAGCTACCTTATCAAGTACCACATAGTACAGTGGAAAGAAATAAACTGGGAACTGTGAATTACATGTTACTTGTCACCTCCAGGCCACATATTCAGGCAGTTCTTTAGCTTACCAAGCGGTTTCTGAAAGGTCAAAATTAAGCTGGATGTTTCCACCCCTTTTACAGCAATATTACAAACTTCAGTGCAATTTAAGGGGATCTAGCCCTGCTCTCTGCAGGCTTAGGATGTAAAATTACAATATTTTGACTTTTATATGCCACTTACATTAAGAGTAACATTGGGGTACTGACACTATTTTTGAAACCTTCTACTGGAAGGTCTACAGCCTCAGTCATCAGGCTTTTACATTACCCAGGAGAAAGTAACTACAAATGCAGAGGTATGAGTTGTGTTAGGGACAAGATCAGAAGAAAAGCCTCTGCTCTTCACTGCATTCTCAGCTGCTGACTTTAAGCAGCACCTATGCTAAGGGATTGCTCCCTGGGGCTCCCTGGCATGTGGGAGCAAGAAAGATGTCTGAGGATACACACTTCAGAGAAACAGCAAGGAGGGGTTTGGGACTGCAAATATAATGAGCTGAACTTGCCTTTGTTACACCAGTACAACTTCCTCGGTTGCACAAGTGTAACAGGAAGCTGAGCACTGCACTTTGCACGTTAGCAGTGAAATTTGTTGCTCCAAAAGGAACTTGTAGGAAGAGAGGATTGGACAAGGTATAAAGCTTATTTTGAAAAGAGAGGGATTTTTGAAAGCTAGGCTAGAGGTTACCACAAATAAGAGCGGTATCGAGACGCAATAGCTATAGAAAGATAAAGAAAAGCTGAAGATGTGATAAAAGAAGATAGATGTACAGTAGAAAGCTGACTCCTAGCACAGTGCCACATGAGGAGGCTAAGAATATTTTACCGCACAATTAAAGTTACAAAGGATAAGGCAAAAGTAGTTTAGTGTGCTTCAAGTCAAAGCTAAAGATGGTGTCCATGATCACAAATGATATCACTCCTCCTCGGAAATAAGATTTAGGGGAGACTTTTAATAGGTCTGCTCTGGAGCATTCTGCTAAAATAAGCACAGAAAAATCAGGTTGTCCTGTTTTTTTCAGAGGTGCTCTTGTCTTTTTACAGAAAAGCACTCCTTGTCCTTCCTCAAATTGTTATTGTCTGTCATTGGCCACTGCCATTTAAAAAGCAGAGTGTTTCTCTTAAGTGCTCTTTGTTCCCAGAGCACCTTGAACCTAAAAGAAACAGAGGCCTTTAGAAAGCTAATGGAAGTTTCAGGTGCTCAACACCTGTGAAGAGAAGGCTCTGGTTTTCTAGTTTCTCTCAACTCCCCTTTAAGCTATATTTTTAATAAAAACATAATGTTGAATTGTTCACACTAATGTACACACACAGCATCCCTGGTTCAGCCATGATTCTTGTCTTTTGTTTCTGATGTTTGTGATACAGCCCTTTATTTCTGTTTCAGAAAGCTGAGGGGCAAGAGTGAGACTTTCTGTAACAACACAGAAAAGACAGGAATGTTAAAAGCTGTACAACAGATTCAAAATAGACAGTCACCTGATGCCTGTTCCATTCCTGAATTTATGCTGAAATATGAGGAAGAGTGCCAATGCATTTGTTGAATGCATAAAATCTGTGAGGCTGTCTGTCAGGTGGGAATCAGTCAGGAAGCCTGGAGCAAGGATACCCATAATTATGCCGTCAAAAGGCTTGCAATAAGCAGCAGAATATTTTATTTGCTGTCAATCCTACAAAAAGTCTTTTATAACATCTGTGTCAGCAGATTCCAGGTCCCAAGAGGTGCCACTTTTTGAAAGCAGCAGAGAGCTCAGTAAGGGTTTGTGGTGTGTTTGCCAAGTACATTCAGTGGAAAACCTCACTGGTTTAATGAAGTTACAGGTGGCAGAGGATATCTCAGTTTTTGCCTGCATTTGAGGCATTAATTGTTTCTCAAGGTGAGCTGGACTTTCACATTGATTGATACTCAGTTAATTTTCATTGTTAGTGACTCCTGTTATCTATTACTTGTGCTTCAATAGCAGCTAAACCCTTTGGTCAACCCCCTCTCACCCCAGTGCTCTGCAGTGTGCAAACACCTAAGAAAAGACACCTCAAAGCTTGAGAAAGAACATGCTAGCGGGGCACTGCACCATATGGTCATTTCCCCCAGCTAGCAGAGTCCTGAGCCAAAACCTCCACATGGGGATGCTGTCTATATTTACCAGCTAAGATTATTTCCGTGATCTGCAGCATGGCCTACCTACATCACCTCTGGGTGCAAGGTGGCTCGCATATGATGAGCGTGCATCCCTCTGTATGCCACATCCTTCTGCATGTCCAGTGCTGGAGATAGCCCAAAGGAAGGCAGTATTTCCAAATTAGCCATGCCTGCTGAGATGCTTTGCCAGAGTAGAGTGCTCTAGCATAGGCACCATGAAATAGCCTGAAAGTCCAGTTACCAGCACTATTTACCAGAACATTGGTTTTGGCACACAAGACCGTTTGTTGCCCTTTCTCTGTCTGGTACTGCAAGGTGCATCTGCATTAGTAAATAGGGATTGTTCTCTGGCCCTGAGGTCCACTGGCACAGTACCGCTCTGATCCATATGGCTAAACTGCTTTTCAAAACAGGGGGCCACATCTGGCCTGCAGTCGGGCAGGTCCTTAGCTTGTGCTAACCCTTGGGCTGTGTCTGAAACCTGGGGGGGACGCTAACTGCCCAAAACCATGTCAGGGACCTTGCGATGCAACTTCCAGTATGGATGATCCCAGGCCAACACACAGACCCATGCCCTGGCCTGGTCTGCTACTGTAAACAAAGCCATATAATGTCACTTGGTGAACCTTCTGGCTCTGCTGTGCTCATGCACAACAGGAGCTTGAAAATCTGGACCTTCCACTTTGGTGACTGTAAATCAAAGCATCCCACCTGATCTTGAAGAAGTTGAAAAGAAGTTGAAAACCACAGCTTACCGTTTGCATTCAGAGTACTCGTATCTCTCTTAATTTATTTTTCCTGCCTTGATAAACCACTCTGGGGTCAATAGTATCTAATTCAGCTAAATTGTGTTATAAAACGTCTCTTATGACAATTTGTAGTTACGATGCAATTATCTTAATTTTGTATCTGATGAGTCTCTTTCACCAATTGAGATTTTGATCGACTGTATCCATGCCTAAAAAGAAAAAAAACGCAGCCATGCCTTGCTGAAGCTTTTTTCACTGGCTGTTTCATATGGTGCCTGCTCACTGGAGCTCTGTAAGTGATATGTGAAGCAAAAGATTCTGCTTGTCAGCCTGCTTCACAAATCCACTGAAAATAAACACATCAGATGCTGAGCTGAGCTAATGGCACACTTGCTTCTGGTTGCTCATTTTTGTTTCGGGTTAATGTCATGCCCCTGCATGTACCATCTGGAAAGGGGAAAGAAAGATTTAATCAAAAATAAAAATCGCTGGTTTAGGTTTAAGTTTTTCTTTTGTACTATGAAGTGCAGTAAGGGAAAATGAAAGGGTGTCATTTGCTGTGACCACTGAATAGAATAAGAGCTGTGAATGCCAGCAGGTCTGCTTCTCACCCATGAATCCAGCACTTCATTTGTTTGTGGGAAAAAGCACCACACATCTTTCCACTGAACCTCAGCAGTGCTTCTCGGTATAAACAATAGCTCATATTGTTGAGGAGGCTTACCGAGAAAGTTATGTCAGTAATGATGGGGATTTTCAGCTGGCATTCCCCGGGATTTGTGAAGCATTTGCTGCCCGTAAGTGTGCTGTTAAGCTGTTCGCTGATTAGAATATTCTATCTGCAGAGCAATTGGGCTCCTGTTTCTCTGACATGTCTCCTCTGTGTCTTAAAAATACCACTAGCACATCAACAGCTTATCACAAGAAGCTATATGAATTCAGAACATGATTCTTTTGCAAGATCATTCAGGTTAGGTGTCAGCATAGACCGAAAAAACAAGGCGCTAGCAAGAGGTGAACATAACAAGCATATCCATAATCTTTCAGTGTTCTAGCTCTCATTCCCTCATTCCTGTGCGTTTTGAATATTTGTAGCCTTCGCTATCCTGGTGTCTGCTTTTGACTGTAGGCTCCTCAGGGCAAGTGTGTCTTTGTGTCAGTAATACACTCTACCCACTAATGGCACCGCATGAGCAGTGATGAGTGAGGCCACTACAAGCAGCTGCAAATACAAGTAATAGCAATAGTCCGGATGCTCTGCTCAGTATCTAGATGCTTAAAACAGGAAATGAATCACCTGATTGCTCATCTGAATAATCACACGGAGGACCTGTATGTTTAACAAGTCTAACGCAAATCCACGAGCAGTCGTGCAGGAGACTCTCCCCTCCTGATGATGGTGTCTAATGACAGAAGAGCTCTGAATGACTGCAGAGATGACTCCCGCAGGGAAAGCTGCCGTGCCTAAAATAATCATCACTGTCTGAGTTCACTGGGACGTTGTGGTGGACACTGCTGGGCTCTTGAAAACTTCACTGCTTCTTTTTTTTGTAGGTGTGGAGAAGGCCAAGGAGAAAAGGATGTGCACACCAACACACCCTCAGCACTTGTCGATGTCTTTTTCAGTTGCAAAGATAAAACGTTCCCAGTGTTGAAGCCCTCGTCTCAGTAGCTAATAGCTGCTCGCTGTTAGGGCTTTCATTCCCTCTTTTAAAATTGGTAGAATTTTGCTTCAGAATTGAAACTGTCATAATATCTTTGTCAAGCGAGGGGCAGCGTCTAGCAACCAAGCTTTCCTGTGTTGTCTTCACAGCAAATGTCTTCTTGTACAAATCTAGTTAAAATACATTGAAAACACTCATTTTAACCACATGTATGTTTAAAAACTCTGCATTTGCCATGTGTGTGTACAGAAAAACAGATTGGCCCAGCCAGATACCTAAGGTTCCATTTTATCTGCTGTATTTTATCTGCTATATTTATATTTTATATAATTCCTGCAATTTTGGGTATATCCAGGTTCTCTGGAGCCTGTAGGGTGAGGATTTACCTCACCCTTTACCTCTGAGGGCACTGAAGTCCTAACTTGGATATGTGGAATAGCCATGGGGTCATGTTGTAACTCAGATAACCTCAGTTCAGTTCCCTCTTTGTCTTTTCCTTCAAGCAGAGGGACCTTGGGCCAGCCCTGGAAGCAGTGAAGAGGATTTCCCGTGCCAGACCAGCAGGGATAGCTGCCTTGTAGCAGCAATACAGAGCGAATTCCCTTCTCTTCCCAGCCCCTGTGCAGAGCCCTGATGAGAGAGCTGCCTTCCTCCAGCCAGTTATATGAGGGACTGAGAGAGGAAGAAACACCCTGATATGAAGAGCCCACACAACAGAGGAAGAGATACCCTATTTCTTTCTCAGTATAAGCTGAAATTTCTTCAGTATTTTTTTTTTCCTCAGACTGCTCAGGCCAGAATTTCCGTGAATTGCAATATGAATTTTTATTGTATAAAATACTAAGGGCCTGTCTCATCACTATTTTTATGCCCATTAAAGCACTTGTACAGGAAAAACATTTAAGATGGTATCTCAAAACTACTTTTAAATTATTGGTTCTGTTTTTGAAACGCTTTTAAATAGGCTCTGTTTTAGTGTCATGAAGACAAAAACCTTTGAAGAAGTTTTTTTTCTGTGAAAAGTGTGTTTCATTTAGCTAAGGAAACCTTAGAGCTTCATTTATTAGCGTACTTGTTAATGGCAAGCGCAAGCACCTGTACCTGCAGCAGAGCTATCATGAACAACAGCATTGATATACCCTAAAGCAATTTAGTTCAGCTGAAGTGGAGTGGGGGAGGAAAAGTCATCTCTGACTGATACGTAGACTTCTTTTGTGAGAATGAAATTAGGACGCCTTGACTGCACAAGGAACAAGACTGGCTCCCTGTGTTAAACCTTTTTACCTACTCAGTGGCTGTAAGAAGAATTTAGGCTGTTCCCTATGCTCTTTTCTCATCTTGCCTGAGGTCTTGGGAACTTCTGCCCGGAGTGGAAGTGGCCCAGGTATAAATGAGATGCTTAACCATCAAACCCTTTCTTCTTCCCTTTGTTTGTAGCTGTAAGATCAAGGTAATCTTTCCATTAATGAGTTACCCCTGCATTGGAACAAAAAAATCCTTTTATTTTCCAGAAAGCAGAGGGATAGATCTATACAAGCACTGAAATCCTGCTTCCAAAACTCAGGTCTTTGTAAACCCCGTTCCTTTTACTCCAGAAGCACCTGAAGGCCGTAGCTTTTACGGTTTGAACATCACCTTTTTCTAGTCCAGTATCTGACTCTGCCTCTTCCCAGAGAAGCCTCTCTCCCAGCCCTGGTGAGCAGCTCAGCTCTGTCTCAGACAGGGGTGCAGTTGGAACCCCCAAACTAGGGGCTGCACTTTTCTGCAGGGCTTGCTGCAGTGGAGGTTCCCAGGAGTGTTTTTTCTAGCAGCACCAGTGCCCTGTTTCAGGGATTCAGCTGGGTTGTTGCCATCACTCACCTGTACCAGAAGGGATTAACTCATCACACTGCCCAAAAACCCTGAGGCAGCCCTAACCACAGGCAGTTTGGACTAACTAACTCTGCTCTGGGCAAGTTGTGCTCTGCACAGAATAATCAAATACTTGTTGGAAATGGGAGAGGTGGTCTGAGGTCCCAGTTAGGGACATAGTATTTTATAGTCAGTATCCAAGAAGAGCCTGGGAGCAAGCCATCCTGCTATTTAGTAGCTTGAATGCAGGTTTCACGAACAGGGGAGACTCGACAGCCTCTCTCCAGAAAGTAAGAGCCTTCCTGAATGCTCAAGTTCAAGGGAGGAACAAAATTTAGACATGTGCACTATTTGTTAGCATTTGCTGTTGCCTATCTTCATCTTCTCACAGCAGAGCAGCCCCTCGGACTCCATCTCGAGGCAAGCACTTCTATGCATGTGCTGTATAGGGAGTCTTACACAGATCTAGAGGATGCTACAAGGTGACTAGGAGCAAGGCAATACAGTACTTGCGCTGTGATTCCCAAGTACGCCTTTTGGCACCAGAAGTACTTATAGTGTTTTGAAAGCTTGTCCATGTTATGTGCATTTTCACAGTTTCCTCAACCTCAGTAAATGCTGGATGACATTTTTATATTTCATTTTTCCTGTCTATATGAGAAGGTGATAATTTCTAGACCCACATGATCATCAGTATATATTGTTAGATTAATATTCATGCAATATGCATTCAACGAAGCAGTTATCTGAGCTCTGAAATATTACCATGCACGCAGCAATCATTTTTAAAAGAATAGAGGGCTTTTAGCTTGAATCTCACTGAATCAAAATTACTTATCTGCAAAACTGGATACTATTTTTCAGAAAATGTAATTGCAATTGCAAAACTATTTACAAAAAATTAGAACTGGGTTTATTTTTCACAATGACTACATGACTTTAGCTCTTGTTTTGTGAATTGTTGGCAAACAACATACAAGTTTTTCACCTCAATGTAATTCACTGCTAGAATTCATTTGTCATATAATTTAAGCATATATTCTTGATTTATAGTTTGTTCAAGAGAAATTTACTGCAGCATTCAACATTCTTTGTTGAGCTGTGTTAGTTAATATTGATTGATAGTGCATATCAGATGACAGTTTTCTGTTCCCTGATTAGATGACATTCTTATAGTAAGAGTTTTCCAATGCCAACTCTAATGCTTTTTAATTCCAAAATTACTTTTGATGAGAATTCTCTTGTAATCATTCAAAATGTCACTTGTTTCCCCTGTCACTCTTGCTAGCTAATATATATCATAGAGTATTCAAACAAGGAAAATAAAAAGGGAGCAAGCACATCTGAAACATGCTAATGGAATTTGCTGCATTTTTCACCTCTACTGAAAAAAACCACTCCACTTATTCACATCAGTGTACACATTCATAAGGTTTCAGAATTCTGGATTTAATGTCCTCCCAAAAAACCTCTACGTGGAGAAGAACAATTTCCCCTTCAACTCTTTAAGAAAGGAGTACTTACTTATAAGGGGAATTACTCATGAGCATAAAGAAGTTCATATAAACCAGAGATAGCAGTTTTCACCCAAGAGGGCATGAGTTGGGTGTGAAGAGTCCCTGAATCTTAAATGCCTGATCAAACCCTAAACTAGGAGGGGGGGGAGAATTCTGGCTCTGGTCTGAGCACAGCTGAAAACCCAGTGAAAGGAGGATGCTGCATGTGAAGTTTTAGCCCAGCTTGGCAGTAATCGCATGAGAGAAGCTGATGCAAGTGCAAGCTGATGCAAGGCGAAACATCTTGCAAAACAGCACTGTAAAGCCACCGATCCCTAAATCCCACGCAGATCACGCCCGAGCCTCTTCCCTGTACGTCTCCCCAACTTCGGAGGGAGAACACCATGGATGCGCTAGGCTCCCCGCTGAGGACCGGGAAGGGAGCTGGGTTTCACGGGGATGAGTGCTGTCGCATTACCTCAGCAGGTCGTTTCAGTGATCTGGGGGTTTTGCTTCATTTTTTTATCCATCCCCCCCCTTTCCGGAGGTACGGCACCGGCGCTGCTCGGCCCCGGCCGCTGCGGGCAGCGCCGCCGGCTGCGGGCGGGGCCGGGCGCGGCGGCCGGGCGGGCAGCGCCCCCTGCTGCCCAGCGGCCCCGCCGCAGCAGCGCCGCCCCCGGCCCCGCCGCCCCGCCGCTCACGGCGCCCGCGCAGGTCCGGCTCCCATCAAAGCCCGTTCCCTTTTGTCCTCTACAAACGCCTCTTCCTGGCGAACGGGTGCGTAGGGCTGAGGTGCGACAGATTCAGCCGAGGTTCCTCAGCTCCTCCGGGCTTTTTGCGGTGGGGAGTACCACACAGAAACAAATTGTTTCAGCTTGTTTAGGCTTTGTAGTTTTGCTTGCGTTGCTGGTTTCAGTTTGTGGTAATGAATGGGTTTTTAACTGCCAGCTGTGCACAGTCCCACATCGATCTTTTCTGAATGAGAGCCTCATATGGCCATGATAAACTTGACTCCAAAAGGTGATTTAATAACTAACCTGTTCTGCATGTTTGCCAGCCTAGAAGGCAATTTTAAATAAACAGAGTCTTTACAAACAGAGTGGAGGTGGTTTTGGAAAACCGTGGTCCCATCATGCAACCTAATAACCTGATCGTATTGAGTCCTGAGCAGCTCATCCCACCTCTGGAGCTGGGATGGAAACAGAGTCAGGGCTGATGAGGGCCATGAAGCTACAGAAGGCAGCACAGCCCTGCAGAACCGCTGTGTGTGTCCGTCCGTCCCCTTTTTACCCTCTGTGCAGAGTATTGCAATCTGCATTGCTACAGGCAGCAGTGGGTGCACAGGACTGGACCAGCCTGGCAGAGGGTAGCTTCTGCCGTGACAGTCACATGGAAAATCATCATTCAGGGACAAATGGCATAGGAGCCCTGCCACAGGAACACAATGCCATTTCTCCTCAGGGCTGGAGATGAGCCTGCCTGAGATGGTCCAGATGCTGGACTTTGTCAGCTAATGATGCCAGACCGAGAGTGGGGCATCAAAAAGCGAAGCATGGAAGGAAAGTGGCCTGTGAAAGGGCAGTCATTTGTTGGTCAATCAGGCAGCTGAGAAGAGGGAGACGAAAGACTGCTGGAAGTTAGCGTGTAGGCAGATGTTTCACATGTTATTTGTACAGCTGAACCATTGATTTGCTGCTGCTGTTGTTGTTTTTCCCTAAATTAATGTTCCTTTCCTCCTCCTGTTAAAATTGTCTTTGTTTCAAACACAGGCTTATCATTCGCAAAGGGGAAAGTGTTTCTCAAGGGACACCAAAGAAGATACTTGTTTTTCCCAGTGTCAGAATTTGGACGTCAGGCTGAAGACAACTGTTAACTTTCTGAGGCCAGCTCTACACTGCTGCTGCGTGGGTTACCCTTGTCATTCAGCCAGGGTCATCCTCCTAGAGGATGGGCTTCTGCAGCAGATCCCTCCAAAAGGCCTGATGGGCTGTAGAAAAATTGCCAATATCCAAGGACATCCATGTGCTGTGCTGAAGCCATATGCTGTGGTTGTCTCCATGCAACAGTTCACTGCCCCTTTATAGCCCTTTGTGCTTAAGAAACCTGTTGTCATGGGTTTCCTCTCACAACCATCCTGAGCTTTCTGCCAAAGTTGTCCTTGTTCTTGACTCTAGGCCATGGCTTTTTGCCCATCTAGCAAACTCCTTAAACAGCTCCCAGTTTTCAGGCATTTTTTTCTGCCTTTTATCCACCCTCTGGTCAAATTCTCTTAATACACCTTAATGATGTGAAGTTCAGTTCTGTGAAGCTCCAAATATAAATATTACTAGTTAGGACTGTCCTTTGTTTGTCCATAATGAACCTAACCATAAGCCTTAGGCAATCAACAACTCATAGTCCCAGAATTAACCTATTATTATCTGTTAGAATGAGTCTCCAAATAGATAGCTGTCAAGTGCAATCTCCTTTTGTGGAGATAAAACAAAAGGAAAAAAAAAAGATTTAAATCTCTGAAACTCATAATGGTTTACTACCAGCTGCATGAGATCTTCTAAACTTAAGTTCCCTACAATAATGCACTTTTCACTCTACAGTGCAGACAGATGCTTTAGGAGTAATTCATCCTACTTTCTGGTTTGATTCAGTGTTTTGTAGCAGACATCATCTCTTCATTCCCCTTCACTCCCTCAGCATCCCTTCTGGAGTTTATCATTTGCATGTCTTCACAGTCCTCCAGCTACTGATCACTTTAAAAGGGGGTAGTGCAGGGTGCCATCCCTCCCCCTCAGTCCTACCTACAAGAACTATACCCTGAGATGTGAACATTTTGCTCACATGAATGACCCTGTTAATGCTCTGCAATGACAGTTACATCAGACCTCCTCTCGTCAACGAGTCCTTTTGCACAACAACTATCCAGCTAGTATTAACGCATGAACTATTCAATTTCTTCCCTTCCCAGCCAGCCCCATCACTGTTCAATACAAACGTGACTTCCTGAGACTGAACTACATTTTTCTTCCTAGTATCCTTCATCTTTCACGCCCTCCTAGTTGCTTCCCTGGTTAGACTATCCCTTTCCCCTTTCTTGCTATATTTTCTTGTCTGGGGAGGGAAAGTAGCACTGCAGTGCTGAGGCATGATAGCTGCTGTGGGAGAGCAGCTCTATAGCTGGCGGGGAAGGGTTGCCCATGTCCCCACTTGTAGATTTTGGGAGGCTACCCGACAGCAAAGCTAGTGAATACTCTCTTTTGTCAGCGCAGGGCAAAGCTAATAGCTGTGCTTTCCTGCTGAGGCTGAATGTTGTGCGTGGCACACATGGTATGCTGGGCTACTCCACTGAGAGTAAAGCTGTGAGAGTGCAGTGTGGTTATCTGTATCTTTGGGAGAGCCTCCAGTCCCAGAGCTCAGACTCTTCCTTTCGTTAGGCAGTGCATGGGAGGAAAGGGAAAGTGCAGCAGCTCGTCCGTTGCGCCCCAGGACCCCGAGTCTGCTCTGCCACTCTGGGCTGTCAGCAGCTCCCTCCGAGGCTGCCGACACCAGCTCTCTGCTCTACTTCCAGTCTTTGTAGTTTCTGCTCAGGAGGCCATGGGGGAATTAATGCCATTCCTGATACAGCACTGCCCAGGGCTAAGCAGCCTCTTGCAACATGATGCAAAATTATCAATTTGCAAATATACATTCAACTATAAACCGCTTGTGGTTAGAGGAGTCCCCTGAGAAACTGTGGAAAGTGTGTAATGCCTTACATCCTGCATAAGCAGGCAATGGGGGAGCTTGTAGGGAGCCTCAAGGCAGCTGTGTAGAGAGGGATCAGGGACTCATCATGAGAAGGGAAAGATGGTGGGACAGACCTGTGGGGAAGACCATGGGATTCAGTCCACCAGCCCCCTTTTGGGAGAAAAGGGCTTTCCTTTCCTCCCCTCCTTGCCACCTCTGATGCTCCCTGCGCAAAAGAGAGCAGAAAGGCTGCCTCCTCAGCAGAGGCACATCGAACCTATGGCAATTACATCTTCCCGTCGGAGGATCCCAAAGGGTGAGTGACATTTAGCCTGAGCAGCACAGAGCAAGACTAAACATGGCAGATGACAAGTCGTTTTCTCTACACACAGCTTCTCTGCTGCTGGGGTAAACAGGGTCTATTTGGCTTCCTAGGAATCCGAGTCCTTCTGAGATCCCCAGAAAATAATGTTTTGGAGGTTCCTGGGTAGGCTATTGTGCCCTCAAAAAGGCAATTCTTCAAAGTGATACCCATGTCTGTTTCCTTGGCTTTTAGTAGCCGGTACTCTATAGATAGGGTATGACCAAGACATAGCTAGTGCCTGAGGGACATTACTGTTTGAGCTGCAGTGGTGGCAGCACAGACTCTTGGATTGAGTTTGACACTTTGCATCCTCAATATGATCTATTATATTCAGAAAAACTTCCTTGAACTATTCAGTAGTATTTTAAAGTTTAGTTTAAAGGTTTATTTTAGACTTCCATTGAAAATATTTCACCATGCAGGAAAGAGAAATTCAGAATTCATTCATTTTCCCTGTCCTGGCTGTAAGTCAGCTCTTCTGCAGTGGGATTTTCAGAGCCTTATTATGTTTCCCTGTCCTCTTCTCTGTGGTCACTTAACTGAAGCAGCTCCCTAGCTTCACATTTACATTTTTCACCTCTTTAAATAGAGTTCCATTTGCCTTTAATTAGCTTCATGGAAACACTGCAGTCTTCTGTGAATGTACACAAGCAATGATATCTAGTAACCCCTCAGAAATCTCCAAGAGAAATGAGCAAAGAGGACAATTTAGATAATCCAGACTGTGGATTTAAGGCCATGATGGATGAACGCACTACAGTTGGCGGTGTAGTAAATCCTCCAGCCTACCATCAAATTGTTTTGTATCCTATAATGGTTTTAGTTTCTGACAATCTGGGTGTCCAGAAGCTTGTTATTATGAAAAGAAGATATCTTCATTTGGTGCAAGTGTCGATACTTCTTGAAAGCTTCCCAGTGAAGCAAATGAAGGCCCTAACCTTCTCTACAGGCAGTTTTATTTATTCAGCTATTGTTTTCTGTGGTGTCTGACTTGGAAGAGCTGAGAGGACTTCAGCAGCTAACGTCTCCTGAGATTTCTGAATGGATGAAAGCATAGTTTTGTATCAATAGAGACTAGAGAGCTGGGACTCCTGGGCCCCACTTCTTCCTGAGGGAGGTGAAGCATAGGGGTCGAACAGGGAATCAACATTATGCTTTATTTTTACATCTGACAACAGTCTGGATCTGTTGATCTGAGTGACTTTGTAGCTGGTCACCCTTCTTTTCTGGGCATCAGATAATGGCAATAATAAAGACACTTCAGAGGACGTGTTAATTAGCACCTACTCATCTTCCAGCAAAGCAACCTCTTATGACTTCTGCTTTGGAAGCTGAATTCTGCCCCACATCTTCATGAGATGCAGCAGCTCTCAGGATGGTCCACGTAAGCATTTGGATTTCAGATCACTTTCAGAAGTTGGCTGTTAACAGGCTACTCTCAGACTTAAGTGTGGAGCTGTTTGTTACTGCCCTGCTGCAGGACTAAAGCTTTAAATAATGAATGTACAACAAAACACACACATGTCCTTGGGTATATGCAAAATAAATACAGAAAATATCTGACATTTTCATGGTAATAGGACGTACGTGAATACCACTCCACAATAAGATGACTGCTGCTGGTTAAAACATGCATTTTTTCCCATAATATTTTCCTAGCGTTTGATAATTCATTTTAAGAGAAAAATATGTCAAGTGAATTTGGATATGTTGGAAATTTGCATTTGAGCACCATTCTACATAAAAGTCCTTCCAAAGCCCTTGAATATAAATGAACCTAAGTTATTTCCATAACACGTTGAACCATTATGCCAATGAATGAAAAGCTCCTCCTAATGCTGTCAATTTATGTTCCAGATTGTGTAACAGGAGAGTAATCATACTGCAAAAGTTTCTGAAGCAGGAATACCCACATACACAGTGCTGTATGTTAGCCTAGTTTAAAATGGATTTTACTTATTCTTGTGCTGATAAAACTGCACCTCGCTGTAAATATTTCTGCAGTGATGGAGAATTTCTGTTAACCACTTTATGATCAGTCACATAAGATTCGGAAGATAGACTATTTCTGATTTTTCCCATCCAAAACAATAATCCTATCAGGCTTATCAGTAAATATTTTGAACATTTTTTTTTTTTTCAGAAATTCCCTGTGACACCTGAAGTATGTTCTCACGTATAAGAAGCAATAATATTGTCACTAGAAGCAACTTATTAATAGTGCTTCATGTAATGCAGAGTTATATTTATTACAATTTTGTGATACTCTCCTATCCATTAGTCTAAAAGTAAAATCAGGAAAGGTATTTAAAATATATCTTTAGCTGAAATAATCTGCATCCTGAATTATTAAATGCAGTTTTCTGAATAACAATGCTAAGTCCAAGCTTGTTTTATAGCCTCTGGGGCTATTCTGTCAGAAGTTCAGCTCTGGTAAATCAGCTTAGCCTACTTGTAGGTCCCAGGGATGAAGAAAATATAGGGAACTTTGTTTAAGTCTGCCAGCACAAGACCAGATATACTATCTTGTCCTGCAACCTCAGCTCTACTATACAGCTTAAGAAGCTGGGATTAGGACTTTGTGTTAGGAGACTTGGGGAAATGGCAACTTTCTAAACGTTTATTGATTAGTTCACTTTAACCTTCCTTCCTGCAGATTCTGTTTATGTTCCCAATAAATTTCTTTTCTCCATTAAATCTGGTTCTCTGCTGAGACATCATTTCTCTTCAGAGATTTATTTCACTTATTTGACTGTCATTAACTTTGTTGTTCATTCACTTTATTACACTGTTTTCCAGTTTTTTCTATTACCATTAAGTCCGCAAAGCCTAACACTCCAAATCCATCTTCAAAGACTCATTCCTGAGGCAAATGACAAATCCTATGGTCTGGAAAGTCATTTGATCAGGACACCGAGAGCCATTCCAAATTTACCACTTGAAAAAGATGCGATATACTCTTCCACCAAGTGGCTAAGGAAATTATTACCTCCAGATGCCCCCTTTGCGGGATCTGGTAGCATGGTCTAGCATGGTCTCTTTGACCATCTATGATTTACCCATTTTTCATAATTACCATAACAAGTGAGGTTACTAACTTTTTAAATAATCACTGCTGGACCCCAAGAGGACTTCTTGGGCAAAGTGAGGAGGGTGAGAGGCTGAGGGCTAATGAATCCAGCAAGGATTCTGCACCAGAGCTTTCCCATACCAGTTTTGGAGGCAGCTGCCCATCAGCCAAAAGGCCAGTTCTTGTCTCTCACTTCTGGATGCAGGGTCAGCTGTCTCAGCAATGCTGCCCTCAGGGTTTGACCATGATTCTGCTCTTCACTACAAGACTGCAAGTGGGAGGCTCTGTTGACTCTCTCCTGTCACCATTCTCCATTTCCTGCCTGACCAGGAAGACACCCATCCCCAAATCTCTCCTCTTTTCCCTTTAGGACAACACCAATGAAACAAGACTACAACCAGCCTGTCTTCCCAAAGGGCATATGAGGAAACTCAGTTCTGCTGTCACAAAAAAGCCTCCAGTAGCCAGTATTTTACCAAGAAGAGTCTTCTCCTTCAGTCTGAGATTTGTATAATCTTCTTACTTATCTTTGTACACATAAATCTTTTGGCATAAATCTATTTGTATGGAATCTATCTTCCATGGGCCAGATGGCCTTTGTGTGTATTTTAGCACTAGTGCCAACAATCTCGGGAACTGGACAGAAATGAAACTCCTTTTCACAACTCCTATCAGTGCATTTTAATGATGTAAAGCTTCTAAAAAGCATCTATGATCAGACGGAACAAGGTTGGTTGGAGTTTTCTGAAGAAAAAAAGAGCATATGCATGAAGAGGAGGAAGGTACATGACACCCAGACTGTGCACCATCTATCATTGCTTCTGGTACACTTTCAGAAAGGAAATTGAAAATGGGCTTACTTTTGCATAAAGATTTTTCAGCCAGCATCATGCATTAGTCCCCAGGCTAGATCATCATCAAAAAACCTGACTATCAACTGTAATAAATGTCTTAAATTAGGATAAAAATATCTTCAAGAATATTTGGTTTTCCTAAGCTTTAATATGTCTGAAAGGGGCAGGTAGCAATTCTGATGGGTGCAGAAAAAACGATGAAATCAGAGAACAGAACTGAATTAAAGCCTTGACTACCTGAAAAAAAAAACCCAACCCTACAGTACCCCAGGGTCTGATTTGTTAAAACCATTTCAGTTTAACACTAAATTTCCTAGATTTTAAAAAGGCAATACAAATAAGATACGATCAAGAATAACAGGAAGAATATGTTTGTTTCGGATATTAATGTAGACATTTCCTGCAATTCAGCGATTTGTGAGCAACAAAATAGGTCCCATTTGCATTGAGCTTCTGACCTGCAATATAGCTATAAAGATACCTTTGAGATTTGTCTGTTCTCCTGGAGCTAATCTGCTGGCTTGATTCCTGAAGTTTGTTAAGGAACATGATATGTATTGCATGATAAACACCACATAGAGGGTTTCCTGAGAAAGCTCTGTCTCAAAAATAAAATAGTGACATTTTAAATGCCAAGGATTATCAACAGGTGGGAAATAATAAGTTAAGATATCACTCTGTTTGGATTTCTTTAGTGCCTTTAATCCAGCAATGAAAATTCAGGACAGAGGTATATGGTTGGGTAAAAAAGGAGAAGCCTGATTCTTTAGCAAAAAATCTAGGTGAATCCTTTCTACATGCCATTCTTCTTGAAGAATGTTTAATATCCATTTACTTGATGTGCAGAGAAATCCTAAAGTACCTGGGGAAAAAAAAGGTTCTTATTTCTAACCTGATCGGAATTGGAATTACTAGGAATGCTATGAGAGAGCTTGTACTCAGGAGATCTGTGGACTAATGTCTTACCTGAAGAGGTCCAGAGAAGAGAATTAGGATTAGCCATACACCTTCTGAACACCTGCCCAAATAAACCTCCAAACGTTTGGAGATTTGTCTATTCCTGTTCAAATATGACAAGACCTGCAATGGAAAGACATATATCAAGGCAAAAAAAAAGTCACAATTAATACTAATTAACATCACGTTTAGTTATCTGAGCAGATTCATTAGAATCTGACTAATCTTGGAGAATGAATTAACTTTTCACACCAAGCATTCTTAGTCTGTCCAGTTTTGAGAAGCTTTCAGACCCCTGCACTTCACTCATTCTTGGTCTGGACTAAAGGACTTCAGACTGCAGGGTGATTGCCTGGTTCCACCAAAACTGGTGGCAAAGCTCTCACCGATTTCTGTGGAGCCAGAATTTCAGACTAGGGATCTCTATCACCATTTATGCACAGCATACTGCTGCTTACTTACATTTACAGACACGCACACATGCACGCGCGCACGTAGACGCGCACACACAGCTGCACTGACTTTGTACAAAGGTGTACTACAGATTGGAACATTACTGGCCAAACAGAAAAAACCCTGGGTTTCTAAGGCAGCAAATTTCCTGAAGTCCAGCAAAAACAAAATACTGGCATCCTGAAACTGTTGCTTTTGATTTGTGTTTCAGCCAAAGCTAGGAGCTGCCTTGTTTCCTGGTTAGCTTTTAAAATGGGAAGCTTGAAGGGCAACAGTATGTCTGCATAAGAACCCAAGGCAGGGCTTGTCACAGTAAGGATGAGAGTCCTTCTGCCCTGCGACAATTTCCCACATCAGTCAGTGCTCTGACTTCAGAGATCAGCCCCATTAGCATGCATACCACCTGTACACGTTTTATTTGTAGAAGTAATGTAGAAGCAGAAAATGCATAGGTTCTCTGGTTGGGGAAAGGAGGGGGTGTGCTCTTCAATGCATTCAAATTATACTGCCTGTATGGACAGAAGTCCTACTTGTGTGATAAAAGGCAGGGCATTTATCAATGTTCCTCTTTCCTATTGCTATTCAATCCTTTATGAAACT
Organism: Nipponia nippon; assembly: GCF_047370975.1. Lineage (NCBI taxonomy): Eukaryota > Metazoa > Chordata > Aves > Pelecaniformes > Threskiornithidae > Nipponia > Nipponia nippon. Next base: position 52,621,448 of record NW_028262347.1, read on the forward strand.
CAGCCTGGAAACATCTGCTGAAACTTTCTCCCTTTTGCAATTTACCTGTTTTAACTAAAAAGAACTTTGGATAGAGCTAAACCATTTTCTTCTTTCATTGTTAATACTGACTTTGCTTTCCAATTGCTGAAATCTGCAGCTCACTGCTTTCCTTTCTGAACATCTAGTTCCAAGACCTCCTTTTTTAACCAAAGAAGATTCACCTGGGGACTGTCTCCTAGGAGATTTAGATGAAGATTTAAGCAGAACATCACATTTTAATCAGATTTCTGCACTTTGCATACAAATAAATTGTCATGTAACAATGAAGGTCTTTCTATTAATAAGAAAATCTATTAATGTTAAAATGGAAAATACTAGCACAAGAGGCTGGCAGACATTTAGATCTTATTAAAAATTAAAGCAATCAACAAGTTCACAGTTATTCCAGAGTGGGAATCTGATTTAAATCGAGTTTTGATCTAATGCAATACCACTAATGTCATTATGTGCAAAATAAGCCAATGAGTAGTATTTATAAGAGAGTCCTGTATGCAACACTTTGGCCAGGTAAATACAAAAGAAACTAATTGAACTAAACTTAATATTCCTGGTTATTTAGTGTTTTTATTGTATTTGCTGGGTTTTATTTCATTTTCCATTTGACAAAAAATTCTGTTAGTTAAGTAAAAGACTCTGCTGATGGAAAAAATATTAAAATAGCACATATCTGTGAAAAGGGTTTTAAAAGACGCTGGAGGTTTTGTTAGTATGAGGGTAATGAAGTTGCCGTTATAGCTTTTTTACCTGTTTTTTTATGATCTGCTCATAGCTACAGTTGGATTAAAAAGGGATTTTGCTTTGAATTGCCTGTTTTTCCCTCTGCAAAATTGGCTCCCTATGCCTCTGCAGTCTGAAACAAAACCCCTTCTGAACAGGAATTCCAAATCTTCCAAATCACATTAGGAAGGAAGAACTTGGTATCAAAAGGCCAAGCTGCCACTATTTCTTCCTGATGACTCTCATTTAACAGCCATTAAAATGCAAATAGAACTATGATTTTCAGATCACAAAATTAACATTAACAGCTGGAATGATTGATTAAAGGTCATGGCAAACTGTATAACTTAATTTCTTATATAATTGTGTTCAGTTTTCTGCAGATTGTTTGGATTTGTGAATTAATTTTAGCTGTTGCTGAACACTGACAGGTGCATTTATTGGTCTCTCATTTTTGTTAATATCTTCCTGTGTGAATGATTCCCTTCTTTCCAGGAACCAGAAGAGTACCCAGAGGGGACACTCCAGAATTACTATCTATCTTCAACTAACAGGTTTTGCAGCGTATTAGCAGATCTCTCAGAAGTTTTTTATTGACCCAGACAAGACCAAAATGACAATTCATGTGTAGCTAACAAGTTACTCCTCCAGGAGCTTTCTCATGCATGTGTTTACAGAACTGAATAAAAATGGCACATAAGTTCCCAAGAGGCTTTGAGCTAATGGCTCAGATCCTATCTGAGCAGACCATCTTAGATCTGGCTTGATTTAATGGATTAAATAAGCCACAGGTAGACCAACTTTCATATTACTTTTAAGTCAAGACATCGATAGGATGAGAAAGGAAAGATTTCCAGCAGCACCTGGCTGTACTGTTCCTTAGATGTGCAAAAATGAAACTCAGCTGTAATTCTTATTCTACAGCAAGAGTCAGAGTCATTTTTCAAAAGCTCTCAGAGCAAGATCTGCAAATACTCACCACCCACAAATGCGGCCAGAATTTCAGAATAATCCAGCCCAAGAGGTTGAGCTTTTTTGAAATCTACCTGCTTATTTCAGTGCTCAACTGGAAGCACATCTAAAAAATCAGATCCCAGTGACAGGTGCTAAGCATTTACAAAAATATGACCCTAGTGAATATGACTTGAGGCCAGAGAGAGTCTAAGCTAGCATAACTTGTACCTGATCTGACTCCCACACCCCAGCAAGAACAGGACATCGGATCCAACGCCCGCACCTCTCCCCAGTGAGAGCTCCGTTCACCCCCTTCGGTTGCTCAGTCCCAAGTCTGCCTGCTAAGACATGCAGTTGTTGTGTCTGTTGGGAGCTAGAAGAGATTACCAAAATATTTCAGCATTTGAAAAGATACGGAGAGTGTGTCAGTCTGAAATCAGGGCAAGACAAAGTGGTGCGGAGATAAAACATGACATATTTTATTTTTTATTTCCCTTGGTATCGCTGGGGACAGACCTATTTCAGGAGCATTCAGACATTCTCGCCTGACAAACTCCTTGGTTTTGGAAACAAGCAAGGCAATGCTGATGCGCCCGCTCCCTTCCTGGGGCAAAGAGTAGCTTCGGAGGCTTCTGCTCTTTCTACTGAAGCTTGCTATAGAGTATTGGAGAAGGATTATAGAGCGCAGGGGAGGCAAAGACCCCGGGCAGTGTGTGCGCCTGCAGGTGACTTCTGATCCCATACTGGGCTTTTTTAGTCTTACGTCTTCCTGACAAACTCCCTCTCACACCCTGTCCTTTCAGAAGGAGAAAAAGCAAATCTAGAACATCTGCATCAGGGCAGGGAGTGTTGCAACAGCAGTAAGCTAAGCAATCCCCCAGACAGGGGAAGATGCTGGATAGCTTTTATTTTTGTAGGCTTCCGCAGCCCTTCAAGTATGCAGGTTTAGCTGTAAAAATCCAAGCCGCTTCAGCAATGCCCAAAGGTCTAATTGTTGTTAAAATCAGGAAACGGAGAGCCTGAAATTACCCTGTTCAGGCAAATGAGAGCAAACAGGAATTAGAACGGTTAGTTTTCCACAGGCAGACAAAAGGACTGAAATGAAATTAGCCTTTAAAGTTTTGTCACAGACAGCAGGATAATGAGTCCTTTTCTGTTTAAATGAACTGAGTGTTCTCACAGCAAAAGTCTCGTCTCAAAGCCACATCACTGCTCTCATAGTCATTATTCTCTGCTACACACCTTCTGAGATGGCTCATACATGAGGGAGAACAGAGTATCTTGACACGTATGAGAAGAGGATTTTACCTTGTGGGTTTACAACTAGCACATGTAAAAACCTGAACTTTTGCCCTTGAAATTCTTTGTTTGTCAGTCAAATACAGATTGCATGAGGAGCATGGCAAAAGCAGTCCCGTAGCCATTGTCCACGTAGCATTATCCCAGTACAGAAGGACTGTCTCTAGTGAGGAGAAGGTAATTATTTTCAGGCACACTAAGTCTTGACTTCTATAGCAAAATTGCCAAAGGGGGGCATCAATATAGCTTATAATGGGCTTGATGGCTCCCACATCCCATCTTTTACGTATGCTATTCAACAGCTGTCAGATGGGATCCTTTTGGGTTATACAACATTATCATGGATAAACCAGCCTCTCTTCACGTGAAATTCAAATAAATCAGTCACATTTTTCAGGAGTTCATTAACATATAGAAAATTCCACCCTTTTACAAAATTAAATGTTATTGTTGTACATACTTTTCATTATGCAGCTGTCAGAGAATGTTAGTGAAGTACCATAGTGGCTTTAGCTCACATCAATGTAGTTTCACAGACATATCTCACATTACACCTTTTATATATATATATAAATTGGATTTTTAAAATTATTTTTAAATTAATTTTTAAAATATCAATTATTAATATATAGGGAGAATTGATCTGGATAAAAATAGCTTTGAATTTTTACAGTACTGCAATTAGTGGACAAAAGGACGTGTGCTTTTGCCTGCATGGAAATACTTGGCAAAAATACACTTGTGAAAAATGTGCTTACTGGCCCAAGAATATTTTGTGTGTAGCAAGCAAAAGACAGTGAGAGCACCTAAAAACATGCCTGAAAAGAGATGGTTCAGCAACACAGAAAAACTTAAAGAAAACTGTCATTTCAGGATATGAGATCAGTACTGGATAACATAGAATTTTCTCTAAGTGCAGAGCAATGCTTTGCTCAATATCAGTACGATTGTAAAATACAGTTTTAAGAATCATCCCAATTCAATGAAAATGTCCTTTTGGCTTAATCCGTCTGAGTAAATGATTCCTCATTTGCAAAAATGGTAAGGCTAAAATTATGCAAAAAGGTGCAGTTATATATACATATTAGAACAACTGCAAGGATTAATTAGCTGTTAGTAGAGCACTCTTGTGGAGCCAGAAATATGGATGATTCAGACTCAGAAAGGGAAGTTTTTAATATCCTAATATGAAATCCAATAACCTTTTGATACGCATGTTGACAATGCTCCTTTTTCTTCAGCCACAATTTTGCTAAGCTGCACTAGCACTGAGCCCTTGGCAAAAATGTTTCCTTCGTTATGTAAGTGATAAGTAGTCATATTATTATTCATTGAGATTCCCCAAATGGTTTTATTTTTGCAAGCACCTGCTTGCTTTGAAATATGCTTCTCCCTTTGTTTTGCCAATATATTCAGTACCTGTGGGTTTTCTGTGTATGTGGGGGAAAGTTTTCATATGGCAAGCATTTGGGCTGTTTGGATGTTTTATTGCTTTTCTTTGGTACTCTTACATATTTCATCTACACTCCTGCAATATCTCTCTCTCTAATTGAATCTATAAGTCGGAAGTTTAAGTGCATTTATAGTACACTTTATACATATCATCATCTTGCTGCTACTTGCTTTCAATTAAGACAAAAAGCCCATATCTTTGTGTTGTTGGTATTGGTTCATGTTTCTGGAATTGTACATATTTTCATTTAAGGTTTTGACACTCTTCTGAAACACTAACTGAAGCCTCACAACCATTCCAGAAAGAAATGAAGACTATAAAGTAGAAATACCTTGCCCAAATTTACAGACTTGAGATTAGATGCCCTGGTTTCAGTCCCATGCCACCGAAGCCTGCAGATGACCTGCCATTGATTTCCTTCGGCTTTTGACCAGGCTTTGTATCATCTGTCTCTTCTCACTCTGATTTCATATGGTTCATTACTGTAATCTTGCTAGGTGTTATGAACTTCACTCTTTTCTAACATTGCAGTTAGTGCATGCCTGTGTTATGAGTCTTCAACTACTGGGTAAAAAGAAAAAAATTTTTAAAAATTTAAACTGGTCCTTGCATGGATGGAAACAACCCTGGCTTAAATGGAGGGTACCACAACCACACCAGGTAATGTAGGAGTGTGCATTTTACTAGCCACTGCTAGCGAAGGCTGTTGAAGCTTTCTTTGCTGGTAATTCTGAAGCTGATCCCACCTCTGAGCACCAAACTATTCTTGCAAGTGGAGAAGATATATATAATTTTTTCCCTAGTTATTATTTGACTATGGATTTCTTGAATGTATGCATCATTTCAAATGCTATATACACTTCCTCAAAAATAACTCCCTGTCTGCAGTTTATGCTTGAGTAATCCATAGAAGGGATTCACTGTTTGAAATGTCATGTTCTAACTCTTTGGAATGAGCATATAGTTTTCTTGGCATGATTTTATGCCCTGATTACATATTATAATTTTTAGACTAGTATTTCTACTTTAAAAGCTCACACTTTTTAAATCCAGTATTTTTTTTACTTATGAATTTATTTGTCAATTTATGAAAATTGACTTAAAATATGAGCTTTCAATAAGCAATCTTGAAGGAACGTTCAGTGGCCAAAGTTTCAATTTTGAATGATTATTCCGGCTGTAAGGTTTTAAACAGAGACTAAGGAGTTGAATAGTAAGGTTGCTAATACACATCAAAAAGTTTTAGGGACATTTACTCAACCCTCTTAGCTATATAACGTACCAAAACCACTATTAGAGATGATAGATTTCCATGCTGGCTCTAAGAGAGAGGACTTTTTTTTTTGCAGCAGATCCCTCTGCAGAATGAATTATAGAAGTGTATTAGAAATAGAACTGAATCTTTTGACATCACAGAAATGCGATCAGAGTGATTTGATTCCTCTCTTCTGTCTAAAACAAAGCACTTGTAGAAGTCAGAGAAACTAAAAGCTTTATGCAGCCCTATCTTGGGGAATATATAGTGGTAACATTAAATCAGTTTTTTCATAGTGGTTCTTATAATTGGGAAAAGAGAGTATTTCTGTGTGAGAGAGACAGGAGACAGGGAGAAAGGAGGGAAATTCTGCAAACATTTGTTCCAAAGCCAGTAAACCCCCCGTGTTTCATGCTTATATTGTAACTTCTTTGAAGTTCAGACTATCACTTAGTTGTATGTTTTCACGATATTTTGAACGCTGAAAGAATATTAATACAGTCACACAATGAGTTATTATTAACAATAATAAGCAAACCCAAATTTGATTCATATGATTTGCCAATCTGACATCTTTGCTGTCAGTAAATATTCATGCAGTCAAGCTTCACTTCCACTGATGTTCAAAACATTGATTTTCACCTTTGCATTCTGAGATATTCAGAAAACGAACAAAAACCCTACATGTAAGTTTGATGATTGTCAATTTTCATTGACATGGTTGATTACCTAAGTCACTCAATCAGAGAGCAGACACTATGCATGTGACCTACATAATTAACACCAGGCTGGATAGTAGTAAATGTTTGTGACACCTCTTTGTAAGCTAGTCCAACACAGAAAAGATTTTGGGAAGAAATTCTTAACTATTAGAAACACATGAAAAGTAGACCCCACTTACTCCCTTTTGTTCTCTGATCTTTCTCTGGATTAACAGAAATGCTGGTAAAGCTAGCCATGAAGTAGTCAATCACCCTTCTAATTTGCTTCAAATTTTTAAAACAACAGGGTTTCTCCACATTGCTTAATAAAGACTGAGCTCCCAAAGGACCCTGTATCTCAACCTTGCAATTGGCAGGGGCTAGGAGCCACTAAAGCTGTTTGAAAAGAGGCAGCTGCTGGCATCACATAACCTGCCATGACCAGCTGCTTCCATTATGCAAACAAGAGTGTCCCTTGGCAAAGCAATCCAACAGGCTCCAGAGTGTATGGCTGTATTTCAGCTGGTAGCTTTGAATGAAAAAAAAAAAAAAAAAAAAAGTTGTTGAAAGGAAAAGGTGCTGTGTATAAGTAGTTTTCACCTATACTCTCTCCAGTGTTGGCGGGTGAATGTGGCTCCAACCTTTTGCTGGAAAAGAGAGCTATTAATTACAGGCATCAAAGGGTTGTCCTGCAAAGCCAGCATGGACCACACGCTGGTCTGAGGAGTGAACCATCTTTGGAGCACCTTATCTGTGACTGTAGTCACAGTGATCTGTTAATTTTCTCATGAAAAATACCTTAAAACCATTTCTCTCTCCTGTGAGGCTCTTACAGAATTGCTAACGAGAAGTGTGAATGTGTGATGATCAACCTTCCCCAGACCCACCAAACTCCAGACAAGCTGATATAAAGGCAACATTTTAGTGGGGCAATAAGACACCCACTGATCCCCCTTCTCAGTTTCCAGCATACAAATTAAGCAAATACTGAAAGTCATGGTGGCAATAAACAGTGTAGTTTGAATGGAAAACTGAGAAATACAGGAAAAGGAAAAGCAAAAGCAAGATGTAGTAGAGGTCTGGACTCACTGAACAAGATTGGTTTTTTCCTGCCTAGAATAATCTAATTTTTTAAATGATATTTCCCTAACAATCCCCTAACCCCACAAGTACGATTACTAGAGCTGCCCTAGAGAGTTATCCAGGCAATCCCCAGTGGCTTCAACAGTCCTGTTGGCAAATCCATCATCAGCATAATTTTGTACAAAAAGATTGAGTTGCTATCAAGAACCAAGGTGCAAATTCCTTACACAGAGTAGGGCTAATCAATAGAAGCTTTTCCCTCTTGATGCTTTGCCTTAGACCACTCCTCAGACAGGCTAATGCTGGTAATGCAAAAGAAAACTCGTTCTAGCATTTCAGTGTTATCAACATGCATTGTTACCTCTCGCTGTCCTGATCAGTGAAGGTGTTTTGTTTGTTTATGCAGCACGACAGGCATGTGGCACCTCACAGAACAGAAAAATAGAATCAAAAGATCGAGATTCCTGCTGATGGAGCATTCAGGAACCACTGGAGCACTATCCTCTAGCTCTCCCAGGGCATCAATTCAAATTCTGTTGCCACTTAAGCATCCCAAACCAGGCTGTGTTTGTGTACACTGAGTATGTCTAACACTAGGTTCTCCAAAGAGTGTATCCTCTTTGGTTTAAGAAAAAAAAAAATACTGACTATTCTGTTATGAAAATAACCAGGTGTATTCTAACACACACATTTCTTAGACATGATATAGTAATTTTCCCTTCGTTCATATGAGAAATAGTTCCTCAGATCCAAAATAAAGCCTTCCTAAATATATGAACCTCTTTGCTTGTTCTTTCATCTCTCATCATCATTCATAAGTCATAATGTAACAGATGCTGTTCCCTGTAGCTCCAGACTTAAAGATGTTTTCCACTTTCACAACAATTTTTTAAATTCTGAAAATGCTGAAGCTGGTGATTTTAAATCTCCCACTTTCAAAGTTGCTGAGGCTGCAGAATCAATCTCTACAATGGTTACCTTCTTCAAGTCTCTCCCATTTTTCAGCAGAACAGGTATACAGTCTTCTCTTTAGTCTGTTGAGTCTGGAATTAAGGTGGAAATTAGGCTTTCTTTATAGATTTACAGCTAAAGTCTTTTTCAAGATGTTGTCAAACAAAGCTAAGAAAGAGTAAAATTCCACTGGGTGTTTAGAGAAGCCATTTATTGTATTAAAATTTAAGGGATTGTTTTAAAAAACATGAACTGCTAAGTGGTATCACAGCTAGAGATTATGCCACTGCTGGAGATATACTACAGCAAAACAGACAGCAACTAGAAATCTTCTCTACTCTGAAAACTGGATGCAAATCCAAAATCACTGGTATAAGCAGGAGAACAGCAGTGAGAGAGGAGACGCAACCATTTAGTGTTTGATTCTCTGACACTTTTCAGAGAAACTGCTTGAGCCACCTTCTCTTTATAAACCTGACAGAGGTCCTCTGCCAAAAAAACATTTTTGTAGGTTCATTTTGCAAAACTGTGTGTGAACCAATATCATGAAAGCAGGAAACAGCAAAATAAAGGACAGTTTAATGGACACTGTTGCAAGGATGTAAAAAGAAATGGATGAAAGCATTTTGCTAGGAAATGAAGATGCATAAAATAGCTGTGAATGTTTTTGTTTTCTAGTAAAACACACAGTTTCTGCTGACAAAATAACCAAATCCAACAATATTCCCTTTCAGCTTTCAAGACATTTGGTCTTTGGCTTACAAAACCCAAAAACATCCTCTCCATTTTAAAAGTTTTCTAAGGAATCCTTCTCTTTTTTCTTTCCCATGGGGAAAACCAAGCTTCTGCCAAGGCATAAAATATTTGATATTTCCCACGTTTAATTTGCAGTGCAACTAAGAAAACAAAAAGCCAGCTTCCTTGTGAATGCTTTCAAGCTTCCAGCTCTCTCTGCCTCCCATTCTTGGTGCAGAAGGACTGGCCTCATGGGATTTCCTGGGAAATTTGCCTCTGACCTCAGTGTGCACAAGGTTTCACATTCCATCTCTTTTGCTCCTCTGTTCACAAGAATTTTTGTCTTCCCCATCTCCTTGCGAGGTGATCTTCTTGTTCCTCTCACAGCTGTCACAAGGCAGGGAAGGGACGTATTTCTGACATGTTCTCATTGCCCACAGCCTCCCTTTCTGGTCAAAGAGAAGAAAAGCTGCAGAAAGACTTGTCTGTCTGCATCAGTTTGACACTGAGTGGTGGATGGGACAGAGCGCCTTGTGGTGGGTGGCATCACGCATGGGATGAAGGTGTGGGGCAGACCAGAGGGCCCAGCGGAGGAACCACTGCTGCCCAGCTTTGAAGAATCATAGTCTGGAGTCCTGCTGACACCTTCCAGCCCTTCCTCAGCCTCAAAGCAAGGGAGCTGGGCTGGCATTTGCTAATGACAATTCCCTTCAGTCAGCTCTTCCATTAAAAGGTCTTTGTAGAAGATACTGGTGTCAACATCCCTGACACCCAGAGGTGTCACACTTTGAGGAGAGAAGCACCATTTTCCTAAAGCAGCCTGGAGGGGAAACACCCATCCTGCATTAAAGAGGATAACTCTTTTCTAATCTCAATCTTTGTGCAGAGCTGATGAGCCAACAGCTGATGAAGCAAAGGAAGACCTTTGTCTAGAAGGTCAGTCACTCCCTGATTATCACATTTCTTGAAGCTTCCCTCAAAGCCTCAGGCATGGAGTAGCTGTCAGGTCCTGGAACAGCTGAGTCTCCATCTTGGCAGTCCTTCTGTCCACCCAGCTCTACAAGCACACAGCACTAAACAGTATCCTAGGTCTTATGTGTCCTCCCGTGCAGTCTTGTTCTTCGTTCTTCTTTTCCCATTATTTGATGAGCTCTTGGATTTGACAACTATTATCCCTAAACAGATGTCAGTACACAGAAAATTAACAAATCCAATGTGGAGAAAGTATCAGGATATTGTCATATTCGATAGGAAAAAATTCAATCTCTCAAGTCACTTTGATGTCATTAATATTGGCAAAAAATGTTAATGGTGACAATTTATATGATGATTTCACTGCATTTTCAAATCTGTCTATCTCCCCTACATCTAGTTGACTTCATAGCACAATAAAATTACTACACTGAAAAATTCCAGTCTCGTTTTACGTACTGCTTTACAGTGCCTCTGGACCACTTCTGTGTTTGGTGACGATGTACTACAGAAGGTTTCCCTCTAAGAAACTCTGAGTACTGCCTCTTAGAATATTTATACCGCGACATTAATTTCCCAAAGTTGTTTTGATTTTTGTAATTCCACAGGAAATACAGTGCTTATATCCAGAAGCTTGTCATAAGTGAGTAGAAATGTTTTCCAGATATGTTATTTTAAGTGCCCTCCTTCTAAATCACCCCCAAGTTTTACTTCTGGAAGTATTGTTCTTCATTGTTCTCTGTGTTTCCTTAATTTCATTTTCTTGCTGAGAGCTGATTATGTGCTGCTGCAGGGAGGGTATTTTAGAAATGTATTCTTTAATGACAGGAGAAAATTACCAGTTTGTTTGCCTTACTACAAATAGTGGGAAAAGTCTTACGCTCTTTATTCAGGAAAAGTCCTGATGACTTCAGTAAGAGGTTTGCTAAAATGTGAAATTGAAGGTACCATATTTTGGAAGTCTGCCTAATCTGAGCCCACCACAACATACTGAAAGAACTCCACTGTTGACATATAAGCTTGATGCTGAAGACTTAAATCTGCATGATTAGCTTCAAGCATATGCATAGTTAATTCAGGAACTATTCAATACTTGAAGGGATACACCGGGACAACTCTCACTGTGATTTGTACCCACATGTGTCAATATGCAGTCTGTCCTGATTTAAGGTCCCAAAATAAAATATTCCATTTTGATCCAGAGAGGCAAACTTTGATATTTTTGCAAAAGAAAAAAAATTACTTAAATCTTTTGTTATTTCAGTAGCACAAAGTATTCCCCTTTCCCTGCCAAAGAAGTCCTATCTGATTTTGGGCAGGGCATTTAGACTAAAATGTTAATAAATGATCACTATTTGTGTGTTCCACATAGACAGAGTGTGTAATCTGAATTCCTGGGGCCACATCTGCATGCATAGCTGCAGCTTTATATTAGACCTATGGCTTGAACTCACTCATTTCAATAAAATCATACACTTAAAAAAGTCAGGCCCTGGGTATTTTGAGCAGGTTATGCAAATGGCTGTTGAGTGCTGTTGAGACTTACCCTTTCTGTATGACTGACGTACTGCATCAGCCAAGAACCTGAGCTCCTAGGCCATCAACAGATGCTTGTTAACAAAACCCTCTTTATGATATACCCTGTAAAACATATTTGGGTAAAGTGTTCAGAGTTTTAATAATCTGCTTTAATTGCATGAACACTTAAAATTATTTTTAAAATATTTCCTTTTTTAAATAATTGACTTAAATATATGCAAGCTGATGAAAGTCCTGTCAAAACAAATATTCACACTCAGATTACTAACACCTGAAGCAATAGTTCCTTAGAGAAATGGTGAACTTATTAATGAATTTCAGTGACGCAAATGGTATGACTATGCTACTGCTAGGACTAGGTTACATCATTTTCTCAGCAAGGGCTAGGGATTGTAAGTCTAATTTATTTTCTGCCTTACTGCCTGGCCGTACCTCAGTTTTGTGTTATAACAGTTTATGTACTTTTGTAGCATGTCATCATTCATGATTAAAAAAGGTGGAAGTGCCAAGTTTGAAATGGCTTGATCAAATACAGATTCACCTTCTGAATTTAGCTCTACACAGCAGCAAAGAAAAAGAAGTGATGCACTTCCTAGACACAAGTTTGTGTACAGCATGAGAATGCCTGTCAGTATCAGAAAAGTAAAATACAAGAGCACTTTAATTCTCTAAGAGAGCTATTACAAAGTTAGGGAACACATTGTAAGACTAAACTGAGAATGCTTGAAAGTGGAAATGATGTTCAGGTGTAGTTCTAACCTTAGCTCTCTTCCACAGCAACACTAGGCTTTCAGTCCTCTCTCTGTGTACCTTTTTATCTGTTACACAAAATCTGCTAGGAGCATTCTCTATGATCCTTAGAAGTAAAGCAGAGGATTCAAAGGCTGTGCCAATATAGGAATGAGATTGGATTTTTCCCATATAGAGCAATTCGGAATTCTCTGAGGACAGGTATGAAAAGCTTGTTGCTCAAAACCAGTGGCAGAGTAGGAAACGTATCCATTCCTGAATGACTGCAGCATCGAGAAGTATCTCAAGAGACGATTCTCCTCCAAAGGAGTCAGTTTCCTCAGACCCGGTGAACACCATATTAAATTGGCCCAGATAGGAAGGAACGTACTGTAAACATGATTACCACAATTACTACTGAAACCTGGACTGAAACAAGAAACAAAGATTTATGAATAATTTCCTTTGAACAGTGATCTTCTGTTTTCTAGCCTGGTATATGCCATACCTGTCAGGTATGTGCTGGCCGGCAATAGATAATAAAAGTAGATGTATGGCAAGAAAGGAGACTTTTGTAACATGGTAAGTGAAGCAAACTAAATAATATCATCAGTGATTTTTAGTGTTTTGCTTTTTCACAATAAATACTTCTAATGATCAGGATTCTTCAACTTTCTGATTTCATATTGCCTCCCAAAGTGTTACACTTTTCTTTTCAAAAGAAAAAAAAAAGTGGATGGATATGCCACCTTAGTTCTCTAAGCATTCAGCATTTTCTTTTTGAGCCATGTTGGTCAGCTGTAATTTGCCAGCCAAGTCACCCGATTTGTGCTGTGCTTGTTTCCTAGCCGAATCCAGGTGTGAGCGCTCTCAGCATGAATACTGACAGATGAGTGTAAAAAATTGCTTCCTGAGAATACCTGCACCTGTCACTGTGTTACTTGTCACTAGGTTTTCATTTTCTGAAAACGTTCAGAAATGTTAGGTGAATTTCCACTGCAGGCAAACATAAGGAAAGAAGGGTGAATTCAGCTGGAGGACCTTCACTTCCCATTTTACCTGAGCCTTTCAGCCCCAGCACATGATGTCCTCGGGGTCTTGAATTTCACAGAAAGTTTCACAGAGGAGACACGGCAAAGCGTGGCAAAATAAGTTAAAACATATTTTAACACCTGAGTGTCCATAGACCTGAACCAAATGGATACCTTGCCTAACTTATCTGAAATGTGAACAAAACATCTCTCTTTGCTACTCGTTGTGGGCCCAATATGTGAAAGAGGAATGGTCTTTACTGAGAATTTCAGAGGTGAGGCCAAGATTGAGTTTATAATGAAAAATAAGTTTCGACCTTAGCTACGCAGAGCCAGTAGCCTCTCCATAATACAACTGTCAGTTCAATTTTTGTCACTGATATAAACACGGAATTGAAATAAGTGTTAGACTAGGATCTGGATGAAAGTTTTAATCAGACGAGCACCTGCACTCAAAATTTTATTAAACCGTTGAGACTGAAATTGTGTGTGAAACATTGCCATCCAGTGGCTGCTCATACAATTTCCAACCCTACCAAAAAACATTTGTGGAAGAGAAAAACGTTACAGATTATGGCATTTCTCCTCTTCTCTTTTATGAACCCACAGTGGTCCCTGCATTAGCACCACAATTCTAGCCAGAAAGTTCAAATACCGAGGGTCTGCAGTTCTTTCAAGTTGTGCACTTTTAAATTAAACATTCATTTCTTATAGCAAAGCACTGTATTGACATTTAGGTCTCAGAAAAAATTTTTCACTTCTGCATCTACACTGTATCCCTCAAAAGAGGAGTCTGCAACTGAGGGGTGAAAGCCCAGAGGAATGAAGTGGCCAGCCAAAGGCCATGCAGCCCAGATCGTGAAATCACAACAAAACATCGTTTTTCTATCTGAATGTCATTGCTCACTCGCCTTTATCCCATCCTGCCAGTTCTGTGCCTTGGGTCCCCTGGAGTTTCCTCCTTCCTGAAAGCTCCACCACTGATTTTTCCCTCTTATAAGGGATTGAAACTTTTGAAAGCTCCACACGCTGCCCCTGGGAACTAACTCTTCTGCTTTACCAAAGGACATCTACAGCATGGGCAGATAGTGACTTTCCTTCTGCCACCTTGTCACCCACACTCAGCACTAATCTGGAGGGACCACATTTGGTCTTTGTCTCTAATAAGGCCTCTGTCCCTCTGTGGAGCTACCCTGGGATTTTCATATGGCCAGAGGGAGTTAGAGGCACAGCTCCAGAAATTCAACCAAGGGCTTAATTTCTGTGGAGCACACTGCTGGTTGTTAATAAAAGCATCAGTAGCAGTAGCCACATCTCTGCAATGGAAGCGCTAATCCATAGGAAATGAGATTGAGAATAGCTGTGTTAGTTATTACTATGACTCAGTTCCTTTGCGTCATGGCCCACATTGGGTGGAAATTAAGAAGCTCTGCTCTTCTCCCAGGTCCATAAACCACCTGGTTCTACTTTCTGCTTATCATCACATTCATCTGTGTAGATCTGTTTTCTCATTGCACACCGACAGTCATCATGTTGCTATTTCTGGTATCCCATGACAATGAAGTCCTGATCCCCATTAAGGAAAACTGATGCCCACAAGTACAGCCATCAAAGCAGTCCTTGTAGCATAAGATTAAAGCTTGTTCCTCAGCTCTATAGAGTTGCAGTATTTGGACTGGATGGTACATATCCCAAGGGACACAAGACCTTTGAGGGTAAATATTCACTTTGTCTGTGGTATCAGGCTGGACTGTATATGGCAGCTAAGTTAAAGGTCACACTTATTACTAAAGATAAAAGGGTTAGTACAAAAATGTAGTTTATTTTGTTAAAAATAAAAGTAACTATAGGATTGCAATACTCAGGCAAGTAAAACAAAGAAATTAAAAGCTTTGAAATAGGCCTATACTCCCAAACTTTTTCAAGTTTTTCCTTTTGGAGATCTGCCCTGGCTAAGCCAAACTCAGGAGCAGTCTGACAGTCCTACTAAATGTTATGTTCATGGAATAAATCAAAAGGACACTAAATAACATGTAGCTCTGGGACTGATTCATGAAGCATTACCCTGTCTTATAAGTACGCCTTACAGATTATTCAGCTATGCATCTAAAGAGTCAAAATCACCAAGCAATAACCCATCCCCTACATTCTGCCATAAAGAAGAGGGATCCATGAGTCTCGCTGTAAATCTGCAGAACATCAGAGGATTATAGTATTTAAACAAATCATCAGAGCCTTTGTAGGCTCTCTGCTTTCTTTGCTTTGCTAATTAACTTTTATGTAACTCATTGTATTACCTAGCTGCAACAGGGAGCTGGCACACTAATCCATCTGCAAGGTGACCCCTGTTGTGTGCTATGCAGATTGGGATATTGATATGCTGTTGTGGACCGCAAGACATATCTCTCTCTGTCCCTTGCCTGTCATTTGTAGATACAAAGCGGGGAATGGTTGAGAGTCTAACAAGAGAGCTTGATCCTACCATATCTCTAGACTAATGCAGGGAACAATGAGACTGGGATAACCATCCTCACTTAGACATTATGGTGATTGGCTTCGTTACCGTGCCTATGATTGATCTGTACTTTGAGAGATTTAGTCAAATCAAAGCTCTAAATAGATACAGCTTTTGTGATTGTTAATTTTAAGGCAGGATTCAGTGCTTTTTAGCTCCTGGGCTTATCTTGCTCTCTCTGCATTTGAATCTATATAATCAAAGCCCCTTTGGGAGCTGTGACTTATTGCAGTCAGACTCGCTGCAGTTACGGAGGCCCACAGAAAAGATCAACACTTTTTCTTAAGTCCCCTGGACTTATTGTAAAGGCATCTGAAATGATGATCACTATAAATATTTTTCAGCAGGATTTACTCTGCTGTGAAAAAAAGGCAGGTGTTAAAGTTATTGGAAGTACGTCAAAAGTTTGCCACTTAATACCAGCCTAGACGTATGTTTACCAATGATAACACCAAAAATGAGAAAAAAGTTCTACAGGAATTAGGATTTGTCAGGTTATTTCAGAAAGTTTGGGATCATTTTGGGAAAACCAATTTTTAGAAGAGAAGGCTGTATGAAAGCAGCATTTCAGCAATCAGGCTCTCTAAATCCAAAATGTAGGAAACCTTTCTTGCATGAAATAGTGTGTTTCAGTTTCTAGCGATATCTTTTAAAGAGTCAGTCAAAGATTATAGAGTTTACTTGCCCTGGGATCCCCAGGTGACAGCAGAAGTGTGGACAATGACTTTTAAAAAGTCATCTTTCACCTGCACAGAGCCCCTGCAGCACCAAGACTTTCCTGCCATTTCCAACACACCAGTTAGAATATGCATCTGAACCTCCTCCTTGCTCGTACAGCACCCTGCATGCTTTTATGCCTGCCAAAGAAACACGAGTAATAACAGATTTGAGAGCCTGTTTGTCATTACATACAAATTATTCCCATATATATTATGTCCCATCAAAACAGTACTGCATATTCTTCTGTCCCCAGGCCAAAAAAAAAAAGTGTATTAATTCAAAAAGAGCTATGCGCAGATTTCTAGTGGTGTTAAGTTTTTCTGCTGCGATTGCTACAGCAGTCTTTTGAGCAGCCCAAATTTTGTAACCAGTTGCAGGAGGAGGAGGTTAAAAGCCAGAGAGATGTAAATTAATTGTCTGGAAAGTTCCTCAGTGGGTTTTTGAGTGTAGATTTCCAAGAATGTGCTCTTTTAGAGAAAGAAGTGATTTTTGCTGAGAGCACCGAGTGTTACTGATTTACTAAAGTTGATATTGGCTAGCTGCCTGGTTACAGTCCCAGGCACAGAATTATTTGCCTTCCAGGCTGCCAGCATTAAGTCCTTCAGCTCATCTCTATTTACTTCAGACACAGCCCAGGAGGTAGGAAAATAGATGCAGGCTTTCAAAAAGGAGTCAGGCCGCAGACAAGCTGGGGAAACAATGGTTACATTCACTGGCAGCCCCAGTTTTCACAGATTTGTTCCAGCTCCTGCAAGTCCATGTCCTGATCCTATGGAAGAGAATACAGGGGAGTATTGCTGTGTCTCAGAGGGAAGTGGGGTGTGATGCAAGCAGCTCTTTTTAGGTTGTGTTTATCATGGGAACTAACCTGGTAGTCTGAAAAACCTTCACAACCACCAAGGATATTAAAACTTCATAACATGAAGGTATTCCTGCACACTGCAGTGGCCCATATCAAGATGAGGACCTGATAACACCATGCACTGATGAAGATTCAGAGTTTGAAGAGGCTTTTGTCGCAGAGGTAACCCTGCAGTTCTTACTGACGTTCCTACTGTAGGCTTGGAAAGGATCTGATGACATTCCCTACAGCCTCCTGTCATGAAGAGGCACGCATTTATATACCCTACTCTGAAAAATTTTGGTAGACGACATAACATCCCTCGATAGCCTGTTCCAGAATATTAACACCTTTATAGCTGATATTTTTTCCTAATATTTAGCCAAAGTAGCGTTTGCTGAAACTTCAGCTGCTATTTTCCTTGGTCTGTGCTGATGAGCACAGAGAATGATTGATCACTGTCCTCTTTATAACAATCTTTTAAATTTTACAGGGTTGAAATGTTATCAGCATTGCCTCTCCCCAATCACAGTCATCTCTTTTCTGAAAGCAACAAATCCTTTCCTCTTTCATTTCTCACAGGTAATGATTTGTAAATGCCTCTGACTATTCTCATTGCTTTTTGGCAATGTCTTCCTTTTAACCTGTGGTGCTTTGACCTCTCCAAACGATGTCACACCAGCACTGCAAAGAGTAAATTCTGTTCGGTTCAGTGACACTCTTGCTAATACATCCCAGAGGGAGACTGATTTTCTATGCAGCAGTATCTCACTGACTGATTTTTTTTCAGTTTGTGATCCAGTATAAGCCCCAGACCATGTTCTGCATCTCTTCTATCTCACCAGGAATTGGCCATTTTGTGCTTGATTTCGCCTTATTATCATCTTCTACATTTACTTCTACTAAACTTCACTTTGTTGACTTTAGATCTTGAGTTTCTTCACTCAGGCTGGTTCTCCAGTTGGTACAAAGCCACCAATTACAGTTGCAGGCACTGTTTTTACCTGTAGAGACTGCTGGTCAGCAAGTGTCCCAGCAAAGTAGGACCAAGACTGGAGTGGAGCTCTCCAGGGTTAGGGCCCCTCATTAAGGAAGGCCCCCCAGAAGCATGCAGAGGAGAAACAGCAATAATGTTACAGATGCAAGACTTTCTATCAATGTATTATTTCCTTTTGTTGCACCTCTAACAGCAAAAAAAGAAAAAAACCGCAAACCCCACCTTCTTTCTTCTGCTGGTAACATCCCTCAAGTGCTTTGGTCTTTCAAGTATTAGCATCTGCCTACAAACAAAGGGCTGGGTCCCATGCATGCTCAGTAAGTCACAGCTGAACTGATCCCTTTTAACTGGCAGCCTTCTGAAAGCAGTTCTCACGCTAATGCAAAAGAATGTCATAGACCAGGAAAGTCTTTGTAACTCGATGCACCTATCAACTCTTGAAAGCACACTTTATTGCACTCATGAGTGGAACGGGCTGCTTTTAAAATATGACTGTTGTTAAGACCTGTAGATACCAAATTAGAGTTAATGTACAATGCTTTTCAAAAGGGTATAAACCAGCAGATGCATAAATTAAAAATAATATTGATGCATGTATTCAGCAGATCTTTGGATTCTAGGAGAATGGAGCTTCCATCAAAGAGCAACAGTAGAGAAAAGATATTCTTGGACTTTGTGAAAAGACACAAGTTGAATAATATTACAGTCATAGGCAGGAATCAGCCTAGATTACTGTCCCAGTGGCCAAGTGATGATGCTTAATAAAATGCCTGCATAGATACCATGTCGTAGCAGATGACATGAATATTTCACAGTGCCGAATGTTCTCTGTTTCCACCCCACACCAAAAAAAGATACTGCTTACTTAGGTACTTATTACATTTGAACTACGCTCACTCAAGACTAAAGGAAAGCCTTTTTCCTCTTCTGACTCATCCTAACCTCCTTGTATTGTCTTTAATAATAGCTACCTTCAGGCATGTCCTGTACATAAGTACTTGAGCCAAGTGCGTTTGACCAAGTGGGCAGAGTATTCATTTTGTGAAGAAAATTCATAAATAAAAAGTTATGCATATGTTTCCTTTAATTTATAAAATGTGCCACAATTTAGTCTTTTAGGACTGTGTTACACTGGCCTAAGATTCTACAAAGTGAAAAACTATCCAGAACTGCATTTTACTTTATCACAGAGAATATACCTGGTATAAGGAGGGGATTTCCAACACTATCTCTGTTCCTCATGACTTCCTTTCATTCACTGTCTAGGATAGACAGGAAAGTATCCACGCATAGTACTGCTCTACTTTTAATTTTCTATAGCATGCTTTGGAGTCTGACTTTTGTTTGGATCATAGACTGAGTTCTCTGCATCTGGTAGCAACTGAAATTCCAGTGCAGCCAGAGGAGAATACCTGCTTTTGCACCAGACAGGGGCTTGATATGCCCCATGAAACAAGGACTCAGACACTTCTTGATATGCATGCTCTGCACACACACCATCACTCCTTCTAGTTAGAATGTGTATTAAGAATGGCATGAATTTTATTTTATGGATCAATCGTTATTAAAAATAATTACACAGCATTAGGCAGCAGCCACTTTCAAAAATGTCATTATCACAACTGCTGGATTCATCTAAAAAGGAATACCAAAGTGATTCATTTACATTATGGAGGAATAGGCTGCAAGCTTTGATTTCAAAAATCAATTTTTTTATACAGAGAAATAAAACAAATGTATTAAAGTGCAGTGGCTTGTTACAAAACAGTTTCAGACAGTTCTGATGACACATCATTAACACAGATGAGAAGAGCCTGGTCTGTGGTCCGTTCCAGCCATCAGTACCCATGCAGGCAGTACTCTGGGACCAGCAGCAGTGGCAAACGTTTTCCGAAAAATCATTGTGCAGATTCAAATACGCCAAAGGGCTCTGATTTGCAATTTATGAGGAGTTTCGGTCTCACAGATCTCCATCCCATAACCTTCTGGAAGATTCTTTCCCACAGGTGAGACAACAGAAGCAGCTGTGTGATGGCTCTCAGCCATTGCACTTCAGACTCTGGTATAGCAGCTTAAACTATTCCTATCATTTAACTAAAACTGTGCAAACTGATGTATTAGGCCATGAACCACATCAGCTGGGAAGCCATAACATACCATATCCTGAGCTACACTGTGCCCACTGATCTGAAACAACTGCAACAGCTATGTCTGCCACAGCACCGGTATCACTTCATGCTTTACAGTCTTGTGCTATTATGGTGGTAAGGGGTGGCAAAAGCTACAGGATGGATATAACAGAAGTCAGATTAAAGGTGAGCTAAATCAGTGTAGTTATCTCCTTACCTGTAGGGGATTAGCAGTATAGTATGAAACACCATTTTTCCTGTGAAAGCACATAGACTCAAACCACATACAACTGTACGCTGCAGACATTTGAATGCTGTCTAGTTTTGATTCATAGGCCAAATATATTACAACATGCACAGAATCTGTTATACAATACCTGAGACAGAACTGTTAAATTTTACACATTCCTTTCAGTATAAATGTGCAAGACACAAAGAAAGCCATTCCCTAATTTTAGTGGGACATAAGATATACCTAAAGATACATTTGGGCCATGACTGTGCAAAATAAGTCTATTTTCTGTTGCAAATGTGATTAGATATGTGTTTAAAACGTGGATATTGATAGATATGCTCTGTATGTCACTAAGTCGGGCAAAAACAGACTATCAGAGAAGCTACTGTTCCCTGCAACTGGAAGAATTTTTGTTTCATTGCAGTTTGGTCTGGTTTCACGTTTGTTTTTCTAGCCCCTATGGTTGCCCTTCTTGCCTTGGCAAAAGACCACCTGCGGATTACTCTTATTTCGTCTCATAATGAAATATACAATATCTCACGCTGAGGAGAGAAATGTATACAACCTGCTCTAGAAGCAAACTGTGCAGACTGAAACAAAATGGTTTAAGATATAGACATTGGAAGAAGAAACTAAAAACAGTCCTGGAATTTAAATTATTTCTCATCATTGAGAAAAATACACATGGTTTTGGGGAGCCTACTGAATTATAAACAGAGAGGACTAGAACTGAAATAAGGCCAAAGGGCTTGTTAGTGGGAGAATCTTTCCACCTGCAAAATAAGCAAAAAGATTCTAATTTTAAAAATCCAACTCAAAGCTTAATATTCAAAGATCAAAGACAAACCAAGAAGAAGTTGCATTTCAGTATTATATGAAGAGTTCTAACAGTAGAAAATGGGTATAATATTAAAAAACCTGAAACAGGAAATAGAAGAAAATGCAGCCATAAAACAAAATTGCCCATGTTCATGTACGCATACCAGTATTAAAGGCAAATCTTGTTTGTCTCCCTTAAGCTAGTTCTGTTTACTGAAACTGAGTCCTGGATGGAAGTAGGCTGAGCAGAAATTTTCTTTTCATTGGTATTATTGTGCATATTTTTCCAGACATTAATAACAGCTCCTACTTCTTCAGCAGCTGAGCTACATCTGTACAGAATTCTAAAGAAATGTTCAAGTTATTTTAAGCTGCAAGGCTGAAGATTTCAAGGTGGTCTCTCAGGCAGCAGAAATCTCCATCAGAAGACTCGCTTCTGATTTCTGTCCACAATTCTCAGCTGCACAATGCAGCAGGAGCTGGACATGCTGCTAAGGGCACATCATGTCAGCAAAACTCATGACCACTAAGTATATTACTGGTGTTACTGTAGTTACTTCTGCCCCACTGTGGTAGTGCCTGTAGCCTCGGGATCTCATTGCGTTAGGTATTGTATAAGAATATGAAAATTAGATGGACAGGTGTTTACATCATGTTATTACAGGTGGTGACACAGGGGAGTGCAAGGAAACAGTTAGATGGTAGTACTCACTGAAATAAAAGGTGTCCATAGTACAGTGGATGTCTGCCCAATCTTAGGATTTGCAGCAAAGAGCTTAAGACAGGATTGTGGGGTAGAATTTTAAACAAAATGCCTTTGGACAACAAATGACCTAATGTAGCATCATCCCAACAAATTTATCTCTATTATATTGAGCTGATATATCAAAATAAATGTCTGATTGCAGTGATTAAAACAGTCAAGTGTGCATCTGCTTACTCCATGTATAGAATTCAATTGAGATAAAACACAAGGCTCTGCATTTCTTCCATATTTGTTTTTGTCTGATCCATAAAAAGCAGACTTTACCAAGTTCAGTCAGCATGTCCTTCATGTGACTGATCTCACCTTTCTACACTAGACTGTCAAAATGTGGCAGCTGATCATTCTTAATCTATTTTTGGAAACAGATATAAAATCGATAAAAAACAGCCTCATTGTGGTAGACTTTGCACAAACACAATGCAGATACTCCTGGACCCAAAAGGGCATATGAAGAATGGAGAGAAAGCATACAGACAGTTAAGTGCAGGTTTAGCTAATACCTTTTAAAGCACAGAGCAGGGCTTTCTGTTACCTGCCCCTAGAAAAGCCCAGCATGCTTTTCACTGCTGTTCCTTCATTTTGCTCTTTTCCTCCATCCTTCTCTTTTCCCTTTGGACATGTTTACCCAGTGGATTTTGAGGATTTGCTGTATTTGTTTTCGATTTCCATGTGTCAGGGTAGACAGAACTGGTGGGACATTGTTGCACATGGTCCAAAAGGAAAGCTGTGAGTAGAAATCTTAGTGATTTCCCATAGTATGAGTGTACTGTGCCGGTCCCTGTGCAACGTCTGTGCAGCACATGTTCAGTGTGTCTGACATGAGTAGCAATGGTACCTGCAAACCTCTTTCTGCAGAGGACATCCCAGGCAGACACACGACAGTCCCATCCCTGATAAATTGTTGCTTTTTTCTTCCTGTTCCTGACGCTGCCAAGTGCCCGGAGCATGTTGGTGTGGGGACAGCAGGCCGAACGCAGAAGACTGGTGACACCATTAGCTCTGATGGGACTTTGCAGGCAGGCAGCCTCGGGGGCTCACTGCGCGGGCCACCAAACGGCACTGTTTTCAGTGTGGCCCAGTGCCTCCTGCCCCCGGTTACCCCTGCAGCACCTGAATGGGGCCGTTCAGCCTGGTCCCCTTTCGGCCTGGCCCCGTTCAGCTCGGTGCCCTGCAAGGCCAGCCTGGGTAAAGGCTGTGTGACCACGCCGCAGGCCCTCTTCTCGGTTCACAGTCATAATCCCACTAATTAGACTGCGATTATTGAATGCTAACAGCGTCCAGCTCCAGAGGCTTTGTCCCACTGCCCTGCCCCGGTTACATTTTCAGGGCAGGTTTTTATCCCTGCGTCCTGATGCGAGCTGCAGGACTGCCTGCTTCCTCGCTGACACAAAACGCCCCCCACACGGAGCAATTTTGTTCAGGCTGATGGCTGCGGCTCCCAGGTGTACGTCAAGGAGCGAATAAATCCCTGTCAATGAACAGTGATCGCAGAAACGCAATTTTTCAGAAGCCCTGGGCACCTGCAGCTCCCTGACCTCAGCTGGGAACACGGATTCCCAGCTCGCTTCCCTGCCAGCCTCGCTTCACCAAGCGGACACCAGCGCCAGCTGACTGGAGGCTGCTCCTCTCTGTCAAATGTGGCTGAGCGCATTTGGGGGCTTCCCAGTTGCCAGGCAGGGCCCCGGCGAGTGTCTCGCTCGCCGGAGGACGCGGAGGGTTGCCAGCCTGCTGGGAGAGGGCGAGTTTTCCGCGCTGACCACAAGATGTCCTCCCTACCCCAACACAAGCCCTGCAACACCGCGCCAGAACGCCGGCCTGAAAGGGGTTTTCACGCAGAGGCGGGGAGCTCTCAAAATCGTCTTAGAGCTGGACTAACTCTTCAGTTTAATATTTTTGATGATTTTTTTTTTCTCTACTGTAGTCCAATCTGGGTTTTCGTATGCTGAAGACACGGGTAGCCTCTAGCTGGCGGGTTGCAGGCCCGGTTGCCGGTACTGCATGCTCCCTAGAGTACCTCAGGTGCTGTCGCTCACTTAAACAGTGTTGCATGGCTTTGAACATCTAATCAAATAACAGAAAGACTTTATACTAAAAATAATAAACAGATAGAGAGCAAATAGTATATTTGCAGTACTAACATTTTGGCAAAATGTTAATCGTGTTATTAATTAACTCTGATATCCATTCATCTCCAGAGTTTGCCAATAAGGCTGGTAAGCACCGTGCACGCTGTCTCCCTTCCCATTCCTCCACGCTGACTGTCAGCACCGGCCCTAGCCACAAAGGTGAAAATTTCAGTATAAAACCAGAGACAACCTGTGACAGGCAGAGGGGACAGCACAAAACCAAGAAACACAACCACTCTGTACATTGGGTCATCTCACAACTACCACATAAGAGTGACAAGAAAAGTAATGAGAGCGTGCTGAAGGTCAGTGTCAACGCAGGCCACCATCTGTTTTAAATTCCAGTTTTAAGTTAACACTGCTTGGCTTCTGTGCTCAGCAACCAGACTTTTCTGTCCCCGCAGGCAGATACAAGTAGGTGGAGGAAAGTACGTCAGTTATTTTTGGATATGGTCCAGTGAGTTCAAGCCCAAAATGGATGACGTCCGCTGACTGTGAACTGATCAATTTTATATATTCAAACAAAAAAAAAAAGGTAGTTCTGCCTAACCTTTTTAGATGATTCTCCCACATCTACGGAAATGCCACCGCATTACATTTAGCTCCAGTGCAGAGATCACATGTCGTTACATGACATTCACAGCATTGGCTTTCTTTGAAAAACTTATTTGCATTCAAGGATAGAAAAGGGAAGATAGGTGATACTTAAATAGTAAAATATGCCCAACTGTTTTATAATTTGGGAGTCAAATATCATTCACTACTGAGGAAAATGCAGAAATATAGTTCCGTTATCCCAAATTTAAATGCAAATTTGAATACGACTGACAATATGTCAGCTGTAAAAGCCCAGTAGTAACAACACTTACACAGATGTAGGAGTATCATGGGCAATATGAAAATGAATCATTTAATTACTAGAAAGATAGAAAGGGGAGTTATAAAATTTAAATTCACCTTTGAACTTTAAAGGGCTTCATTCTAGCTCCTGCTATGCCAGTATTAAATTCCACATATAATTAACCTTTAAGGACCTAATAAGATATTTTCTGAATAAGTACTTTCCAAAATCCTGGTTGAGAGAAGAACCTCATGGTCTGACATGGACTATGGAAATTTTGATTCCTATTAAAGAAGCAGAATCTAGACCAAAAGTGAAGAACCACTATATACTCTTCCGCTTCTCCAAACAGGCTTCTAGGTTCATGAAAAGATAGGAACACTGCTCATTTTAAACACCAATACCATGCAAACTCTGTCTTTAGACATTCATAAACTTCGGATTATCAGAAGCCAGGATCATGTACTGGGAACTACAGTTCTTCATGTGCACTTTTATCACATTCCTTCCCAATTTGCCACTGTACAAACCAGCATTTTTTGGCTAATCAAGAATGAAAATTCATATGTTATTTCCCAGCATACTTCAAGGAATGGCTGATAATCATGGCAGGCTTTTCAGTATGACTGTGTGGTGTTTGGGAAAGCAATATGAAATTAGAGTAAACCAATGGCCAGCAGCCTCAGGAAAGTGAGCGGCCCCCTTTTGATACTTGTTGCTCCTCTTCTGAGGTTACCCACTACAGTCTGCCTCCTGGCACTTTACAGGATGTAAAGGACCAGGTCCTGAAGCATCTTGAATATAGACACCAAGACAGCAGACTGGGCTGAACACTATGGAAAGTGCTTGTAGGGACAGGAGGACAAGTCTGAGAGGAGGCACTGGTCCATTCTGTATCAATCAAATTTTCACTCTTTACTGATCAGAGTACCTAAATACTGAAAGTTTCAAGTCCTAGCAAACACAATACTGTAGTCTAGCCAAGCCTTACATCATCATGTTGCTTTAAAAGAGATATAGAGCTGCAGGGGAAAAAAAGAAGATACTCATCCTGGGTGAGTTATACAAGTATTATCTTAGTGGTATAATTATACTAGTGTAATTATGTAGACAAGTACTTAGGTTGCCTTTGTCAGTGTCTCTTTTCTTTTATATAACTCCTCCCTATAAAACACTATTCAAATCAATGCTTTATATTTTCAGAGTATGTTGAATAGTAGGAGGTTGTGGTTTGGCTGCCAAGCAAATTAGAGAGATGAGTACTCTCCCTGGGTAAGAACAAAGGAGTCAGTTCAATAGCAAGCTTGTTCAGGGAACTGAGAGTAGTTATTTCACAGCTTCTGACCCTAGATCTTTAGAGTCACTGTTCAGGGGAACAGAGCAGATGCTCTGTTTGTGCTTTGTCCAAAAGCAAATACAACAAGGTGAAACTGCAAGTCTTAAATGCAGCAACCCAGAGCTGGAAAGAGTGGGACAGGGGTGTGTATGTACCCCAAAATTCCCAAGAATGGCATCTACTAATGCATGCATTCTTAGATTCCTTTCATAAAGCAGTGTAACTGCAATGTGGGATTTCTATTTGGCTAGTTCATACCATGCTGCTGCCTTAGCATTTTCCCTTGGTGACTGCTGCTGTGTGTCTCAGAACCTGTATTTCCATGTTTGAAACAGGTAGCATTTAAGAAGCCCTGTGGAGACAGCTTAGGAAATGAGAAGCTAATGTTGTATACATACATTTGCAGGTATTATTGTCTAGAGACAGGAATTTTTCTGCTGAGAGAATGTAGAAAAGCCTCTTCTCTTTCAGACTAAAAACTCAAGTTGTCACAGCAAAGAAATTCTGAAATCATGGTTTTCAAAAGTACAGATCTCTCTGTATTTTTATCTTTCCACAAAGTTCCCTTATGCTTCCTAAGACTTTCTACACCAATGTCTAGGGCTGAACACTGAGGGTTTCCCCATTGCTGGCTCCTGGCAGCCCTGAGGTGAGATACTTAAAAACTGAGAACAGAAAAGCTGAGTTTGCAAGGAGCTACAAGCCTGGCTCCAGGGCTGCGTGCTCTCAACTTGCCATTGCCCCTTGCTTAGTCAAACTGGCAGGTTCTCACACATGCCTCCTCAGCAGACAGCTCTATTCAATTTTTGCTAAAACATCTTCCCACAAAACACTTCAGTTTTGATAAGTCAGCACTTTCAGATGAAAAATAGTTCTACCTAAAAATAAACAACTAGCTTCAGCTTTGAGAGATGTAGATTAGTTAATTGTATCAGCGAGTGCTGACTTTGAAGCTTAGATATAAACACATCCTTAATACCCAACCAAGCTCTGCTAAGAAGAAAGGATGATTTATAGAGCTATGCAGAAGCTGGCAGAGCCTGAGGCTTGAGATTAAGCCCTAGCTTAATACTTGTTGATATTACTGCATCCTACGCCTCCCCGAAAGGATGATACAATACAGCAGAGAGGGACTAGCTTTTAGTCATGTTGTTTTCTGTTCCTGTTAATTATCTCCCAGGTCAAGGTGTTCGTACTCCTCACATGTGTCTGCTAATGACAAAGGATCTGTTACAGTCACACTAAAAACATTTAGCAACCTGTCCTGAGTAATAAGCTAGAGAAATGTTTTGTCTTTTTTCCCGAAGAATGTGCTTCAGTTCAGGCTCACTTTACAAATTACATTCTAAATGTTTTTATCACACTGTTTTGATCCCTAAAAGTGAACTCTAAAATTC
The DNA here is from genome assembly GCF_047370975.1 of Nipponia nippon. Lineage (NCBI taxonomy): Eukaryota > Metazoa > Chordata > Aves > Pelecaniformes > Threskiornithidae > Nipponia > Nipponia nippon. Next base: position 52,649,631 of record NW_028262347.1, read on the forward strand.
ATAGCTGTTTTCCTCTCCCATTTCAACTAAAATGCTTTCTTCATATGCCTTCTTTGTATGCTGTCTTTGAGCAGGTTTCATGGGAAACCGTGACAAGCTATTTGTATTAGAAACAGTTAAAAGAACACCTGGAAGGTTTAAAGTTCATGCCACCTGGCCACCGTGTGGATTTTATTCTTAACATCATGAACGTAAGGTAGGGAAAATGCATCAAGAGCAGCTGAATATCTGATCCAGATTCCCCCCGGTTTTATGCAACCCTGCACAGAACAGGGAGCACAGTCAAAGCCACTGCAGCCCTTCGCTCCAACAGACACCAGTGCCGAGAGTATGTGAAACTGCATTGGCATCATATTGGCTCAAAAATTGGAGGTTAGGCATATATAGCCCTATGACTGTGAACATAGAGAGAGTGCTACTAGGGCAGGGGTTGGAATATAGATTTATAAACTCTGGAATATTTCTGTCAACTGCTCTGATCCCATAACTGCAAGTTGTGCAGCTAACTGGCTACATGTCCAAGTGCTGGCATTTTCTGCTTGGATAGTAAGCAAAAGTCAACTTTTCCTAATCATCCAACATTTTCAACTGTTTTTAATTTCAAAATAAATACAATTAAAATTGAATTTGGCAATATCATATAAGGTTGTCTTAATCAAATGCAACATCTATTATATACATTATTCAATGTGCGTAATCTCTCAGAGTCCACAAGCAGCATACCAGAATCTCCATATTGCAAACAGCAACCCCCATGACAGCTGAAGAGAAGAGACATCCAGCACCAGTCCATAGACAGGTGGTTACAGTAGATACACAAGGTTCCACCGCTTCCTTCTCCCAGTTGAGGCTGGATTAGACAGACAGCCAAATCCTTCTGTGGCCCAGGATTGTCTGTCCCACCATATTGCTCCAGTGGCTGAGGGTTCAGGTCACCACACAGACTCATTGCCAGTGCTACCCCATAACTCGCCACAAGACATAGCAGCAGCAGAGCAACTTCACTTCAATAGCTCATGAGCTGCCCAAGGCTCAAAAATCACATTTGGACAGTCTGGACAGAGGATGTGCATTATGAGAAGTTTGGGAGCTTAAGCTGGTGTTAGTACTCACTAACAAGCAATTTCCCAGCTGAACACTAGGCAAAGGACAGAAGGAGAAATTTTCTGTCCCAAAGCATCCTGTAGTTCAGCCTACCCACAGAAACTGAGCCAGTCTAAAGGCTGGAGTAGTCACTTTGGTGACATTATTTCTTTAGAAAAATCTCAAGGAAATTTGATAAGCCTCTCTGGCTGCCATCATCCTCAAGTTTGTCACAAGACTATCTTCTTCCAATCCCTGTAAGCTATGGCAAGGCAGTGTGTGCTGCTTAGGTGACACTCATATGCCAAGGCCCTTTGGGACTGTGCACAGTAGCCTATCTTATCCTCATTGCACAGCAAAGCTACATCACTTGCTGCACCTGCTGCAATCAAAGAACAGCTTGCCCTGAAGCATACTTTGATCTCTGTTGCTATTTTTTCTTTCTTTATTCAGAAATTTGTTTTTCTTTCTCCCAGATTGCAAATCTCTCCTAACTACTGTCTGCAAGTGTAACTACTGAACAATTTAACTATCCCTCTGCAACATTTTTGAAGCTATTAAAGAACGCAGAGATTCAGAAAAGGGAAGAAAATCTGGTCCAGGAAATGGGAGGACTGTTGGAATTACAGTGTCATATTTTGAAATTCTCCTTGGAGAAAATACATTGTTGAGAACCGCAAATATATGTGCTAGTTATTTAAGAACTCCCCCCTTACATATCTTTCCCCCTGCCAGTTAATACACTCAAGTTTAATTAGATTCTTATTAAACATTGCTACTTTCTTGCCCAAATCATATTAAAACTTAATTGGCAATGCTTCTTTCCTACATATTTTTATTTATCCTATTTTTCTCTTCCTCCAGGCCAGCTGGGTTTAGCCATAGAGCCCCATTACCCTAACCTCAAAACCAACCAATTCCTTTTTACGTCTTCATTTTTTCCTGTTATTATGCACTTTTATCCTGTTGTGTTTTTATTCCTCTCCAGCTACGTGCAATTTTTCCTGAGCACCAGCATTACACGGGCTTGATTCTTGACAGAAATGTAATAACTCCAGAGAGTTTGTACATGCAGATCTGTGTTCTGAGGCTTTAATCTAGAAATGAGCACCAAATTTAGAACAAATAGATTACACAAATCAGCTGTTCATATAACCTTTTCCTAGTATCCTGAGACAGTGGTGCCATATGCAATCAGTAGAAGCCAGTTATCTCTCTGACACTCGCTGCAGGTGAATAAAAAACAGGAGAAACACACTGAGATCTCATTTTCTCCTCCTCATCATCCATGTCAGTGGCGAAGAACTGGTTATAATTAGAACCCTTAGATCTTCTGAATGTAAGTGTTGAAAGACTCTTTAGAGCTTTGGAAGGAGTTGTCTGGAAGGATTTGAGAAAGAGCTGGGGAATAGTCCTTCCTCCCTATAGCTTGTTAACTACTACCACTACAGAGGGAATGCATTCCATGCTGGTAAAGATCTATATGTACCTTCTGATCTCCCCAGATGCCTGGGTGAATATTGAAATCCTGACTCAGCCACACAGGGGAATTGTGAAATTCTTAAAACATGTCTGAAGCCACTGGTACCTGAGGAATTAAAGGCTTTTTCCTGACCAGAACCAAAAGTAATTACTTTAGTAAAACATTATATAAAAAATATAATATATAAAAAATAATTAAATGCAAAACCTTAAGACATATTTATGATAGAAAGCAGGGACCCACATCCCTGTACATAGGTGACATTATTAAGTTTCCTTGTTAAAACTGCAGTTTGGTTCAATCCAAGTTATTTGGGTCTTTCAGTCTACAGATCTTGATTACAAAGCACTTTTCACCAAAGAATGCCTGACAGTGCTTGATCATTTTTTTGCCTTCCAATAATCTTCAAGGTCAAATGAAGAGCTATCTGTTTCCCTAAGTTAAAAATCAAAATTGTTCAGTCTTGGTTCAGAGTAGAATATTATTGATCTATCATGTCACGAGAAAGATGCTGCATGACCTCAAACCCCTCATAACTTGGATCAGATGAAAGGGTTTTGGAAGTTGACCCAAATACCCACCAATAAGTATATGTAGGCTGAATGTATACTTGGATTCGTAATGGCTGAACATGGATTGGCTTCCTTATAATTTGTCTTTCTATCATTTCCATTAACATTTTCTGTTTGTCAGGTACAGCATTCGCATATAGTGCCCTGTAACACATTTGCAATATAATGAGGCTAATGTACACCGAAGTACTTTAGCAACTTCATCTATTGTGCTTTCACCCTTTGACAGCTAATTGCCATAATGGAGCACTTTACCATTTTGATCTTGTAAAGCATGAAGTTCCATTACAATTGTACACTAATCAGGGCTGTCTATCAGTCCTTGCTCACATGAATAGCTGTTTACAGACTCTGTTCCAAAATACTTTGACCCATGCTTTCTCTTCCTGTGGTTTCTGCTACTTCCGCCTCCCTTTTCGTAATCATAAGATTTTAATGTGATTTACTGAAATGAAACATTAGTTTCTTCCTATGCCGTACCTCTCTTCTCACCCCCCTTAAACAGTCTTCAAGTCACCCAAGGAGGGCAGGGGAGAGGAAAGTTTTCAGAAATAACTTCACAGGATCAGAGGATAATGCAGATTGGAAGGGACCTTCAGAAGCTCTCTAGTGCAACCTCCTCATCAAACAAGGGGCAGCTGTGAGATCAGACCAGGTTGCTCAGGGGTTTATTCAGTCAGGTTTTGAAAACCTTCAAGGATAATGACTGCACAGCCTCTCTGGGCTCCTGTCCCACTTGGCTGTTTTCACAGGGAAAATAGCTTTCCTTACGTTCAGTCTGAACCTCTCTTGTTTCAATTGACAGCCCTTGTCTCCTGGCTTTCCACCATCCACTGCTATGAAGATCCTGGCTCCACCTCCTTAATCACGTCCTTGTAGGGAAGGCTGCTTTTAAGTCCCCTGAACCCATCTCTTCTCCAGGCTGAACAAGCCCCATTCCTTCAGCTTCAACTCACAGGGCAGGTCCTCCAGCCTGACCGCCATGGTGGCATTTTGCTGAACTTGCTTGAGTTTATCAATGTCTTTTGTTTTGAAGAGCCCAAAACATGTACTATCTAGGTGTGATCTGGTAGAAAGAGATAAACACTCTTCAGTCTGCAAGCTGTGCTCCTGTTAATACAGCTCAGGATGCTTTCTCTGGTGTTAGGGCTCATGTTCAGCTTTCTGACTGCCAGTACCTTCAGGTCCTTCTTGCACAGAGTTCCTCCCAGCCTGTCAGTCCCCAGCTTGCATTGTTGCCCGTGGTTTGTCCTTCCCAGATGCAGGACTTTGCACTTGTCCTTGTTGAGGTTCACAAGGTTCCTTTTGGTCCATCCCTCCAGCCCGTCAGAACAGCGGCCCAGCTCTCAAGTGTACTGAACAGCCCCCTCGGTCTGGTGTGATCTGCAAACTTGATGAGGATGCAGTCTGTCCCCTCTACAACTCTGAAACGCAATCTGAGGACATGGCTGGAAATGAGTACGGAAAGATACTGCTGGGAAAGGTCTGAAGAAAAGCCATGAGACTGAGAGAAGATTTTAGACTTTGGGATATTTATATCTAATTATTATGTTCGGGACTCCTAAGGACTACATATACAAGGGGGCATGGCAGGATGATGCAGCTGTTTTTCTGAGGACTAACATATTTTGCTATGTTTTTCTGGAGATTTATAGCACTGTAAGTAGGTGGAGTCCTGCACCAAGAACTGTTTTGTCTCAAGAAATCAGTAAAATCACTTGAGGAGACACTGAGCTCGTTGTTCTTAAGGAAACAAGCAAGACTCTGTATTTTCTGATCACTTCAGTCTTGTGATGTTCATTTCAGTATCGTGGACTAACACTTCAACTTTGTTGTGACCCCTCAGGAGCTCTGACTAGAGGCCATTTGTCAATGATTTTTGTCAATACTCTGGTTCATGCACCTCTTTCTTCTCATTAAGCATCAGCTTAGCCTCTCCCAAGTACGTCAGGAAGATGACGCAGAAGATTTGGGGAACTGAAATTCATATTTGCAGAGAACTATCTCCCTAATGTTTCCACTTCGGAAGTACTGTGGCAGTACAATTAAAAATCAATGGCTAACAACAGAATAAATTTCACGAAATGTACTTAACCAATGTTTCAGCCATGGAGAATTTTCATATGAGGCCTCAAGGTCTCATGGTTTGTAATGAGAGATAACATCTTTTATTTTTGCAATTCATATAGCTGGAAAAAATTGAGACATTTTCAGAAAACATAAGCCTTTCTTTTGGTCTGAAATCATGTCGGCAGAAGACCCCCTGTTGTTGCCTGATGGAGGTATTCATATTTAATGACAAGTTAAGTGTATTTCATTCACATCTTTGACTTCTGGCACTCAGGCCTCAGATCTCCTCAGTCTCTGTTTCAAGTTAATATTCTGCAATAACGCAGCTTAGAAATAATTGAAGCTTACCGTCATGTTCATAAATCACTCCTTTCTTAATCTCTCTCTCTCCTATGAAAAGAATGTGATCAGTTATACTTGAAGACCAGGAATCTACATCAGAAAATCATATAATCATTCAGACCCAGCAGTATTCACCCAAGGGGAGTGGCTGGGTAGTTAGATTAGCAGTGTATGTTAGACCCCTGTCCTGATGCCCGTGGTTTCTCTGAACTTTTTGCCCACTATTAGCCATTGACTAACCCTGTGCTAGTTTCAGCAGATGTAATGATGCTGCTTCTTTTCAGTCTTGGTGTTTTCTCCTTCAGTGGCTGAAACGGGGCTGAACAGAAACTCCGCATTTCAGATGTCTTAGCTGCAGAGCAGGAGGGATGAGGCACACAGACTTGCTCATGACCTGGAAGCCTGTCTTTACATTGTGCTAGAGCAATCGTCCCGATGACAATGTCTCCTCACCTGCTCTGCAGGTCTTATACAGCCTTCATGACCCTGCTGTAGGGTATGGTTCCTACCTGTCAATTGTTATAAATCCTGTGATAAACTCTCTGTTTCCTGCTGACACTGTGTTTCCCCACTTGTTTTGCAGTGCCTTTATTGAGCATATCTCTAAGGGTCCTTGAGTGCATCCTCCCCCCATCCACAGATCTGGCAGTGGAGCTCAGGGCCAAGACAGAGCCAGCGCAGCCCCTTCCCACCGGTGCCCATGGGGAGAGGCCCTGGCCGGCCATCCCAGGCATGTGTCTGACCCCAGAGCTCCTCACCAGGCCTGATCCTGACCCACAACCATTGGCTGACGTCCTAGCGCGGCCTCGGCCCATCCCCACAGAGGTGCCCAGAGCCCAGGGCTGGGGCTGCCCCAGTGCCCCTGGCTGCCCTGCTCCTGGCTGGTGCAGCGGGACAGGCCTGGGCTGCCAAGCAGTGCTCTGCCACATCCCCAACCCCCACAGGGAGCCCCCAGCATCCTGGACCCAGGGAGCCACCTGCCCTTGTGGAGCACAGACAATATCCACTCAAATACAGCTTCTTATCTATATTATCTTATCTATATCTGGTCAAATACAGCTGTTGATCTATATTGCAGGGATGGCTTTTCCACGGAATCCACAGTCTGGCTGATTGAACAATTGAGTTCCTCTTCTTCTGCACATTCGGATACAAATTTCACATTTGGTGGAAGTTTCAGGTTCAATGGAAGCATATGTGTCCTCAGCCACTGCAAATACCATGAATGGCAGTAAAATGTATTTGCTGTCATCTTCTCATCTTAATTATTCATGGCCATCTCCAAATACAAAGTCAACTGCTGCTCATGCCTCATGCTGCTGTCAGTCCAACACTGCTGGTGATCTGAGTTCCATCACACTACTCTGCTCTGCTGTTAGCAAATACTGCTTTACTGTTCTCCTCCTTGCTGCTGGCTTCACAAGACTGAGTTCAGTCCCAGGGGTTGATGGGCTTTGTGCAAGCCAATAACATGAGGAGCCCTTAAAACTAAAGGCTCTTAAAACTGAACTGTAGAACTGTTAAATATTAGTGTGAGATTTGCTTATTTGGTAGATCTTACCTTAGTGCCTGAATTTCACTGTCAATACAGTGCTACAACCTCTCTCACCTTCTGCACTCATGTAGGCAAATGCAGTTCTTTGGTGATCTCAGTTATGAGCTGTATTTCAGGCCTGGGGTCCTGGAAAGAAAAAGATGCAACAGTATTGCATTGTAGCTCCTATATTCCTTGTCCCTGCATCGAAATTAGGCCCTGACAAGCACTGGCAAATGCAGCACCTCAGCTCTTCCTCTGTAAAATGACCAATACACCCAGCACATGCGCCATGTCATGTGCTTCCATCCCTGAGCTCTCCATCACATGCCACCTTCTGTATCCCATCCCACACCAACATGGAGTTTAACAAACACATTGGGTCTGCAGGAAAATGAGAAAGGGTTTGTAGGACTACTTAAAGAAATGTTGTAAATGGAGTACTCTTGCAGCACACCAGCTGTCTGACTTTCCCATGCCTTCTCCAAACCCTTCCTCCTCTAAGACGTACTCCTCCTGTGAGTTCGTCATAAATGGCTATACCTAGGAGAAAATGATGCTGTCTGCAGAACAACAACAAAATCCTCTCCCATTGCAGGCTATAGAAAAGCAAATAGTGGGCATATAAAAGGTTAACTATTTTAAGGCACTTCAAAAGACGACGAAAAATCTCTCCCCTTCAGAAAAATCTAGGAACCATCGCTAGATGCATGATAGAAGAACTCTTTGTAATACAAATACCTCTAAGACCTTTTAGTCTTTAGTCTTTCTTCTCATGTTACCTTCTGCTACAAACTTTTTCTCTATTCCAGTTTATCTGCATTTAGAAAGCAAGGAATAGACAGCCATGTAATGAAATTAAGTCATATCACATCTTCAGTTGCTTGAAAGCAGTCTCATCTATGAAAAGCAGTCTCATTTATGAAAATGTATTTGTACTCTATAAATTTATTTTTACAATTTGCAAAGATGGTGAGATGCATGCATCTTTCTGAGAACAATGCAGTTCAGTGACTCTTCAGCGGCTGCTATTAGGCATCTGCTGCACAAATGACACTATCACTTGCATAAAACAATCAGTCCAGCAAGCCAAGAGTTTCTATGTCCTTTGGATAAGGTCTTTGATGAATAGACCCTCTTATCCTTCATTTCCAATCTATTATTAATAACATTCTCTGTGATCATCCAGACACAAAGAATTAAGACAATAACTCAGTAAGTGAATACCAGAGCCTTAGCTTGCCCAATGGAATAACAGTCATTAAGTTTCTGCCAGAAGACCATTGCTTCAGACATAATGATGAGCAATTACCGTACAGGCTTGGAAGGTGTTTATACATAGTATATTAAGTTAAAATATTCCCTTTTCTTGGGAATTGCCTTGTGGTAGCACCAAACCTATCAATTAAATTACCTAATGAAACACATTTCAATATAAAACAATCTTCATTCCCAGTGTAACAATCTGTTTAGCAATACTATAACAAGAATGTAAATTAAAGCTTTTGTCTATGACCATCTTCCTGTAGACAAACTTAATGAAATAAAAAAATGGGTCAGGGTAGATAATATTTCTGTGTTGCTGAAATAATGAACAACTTCTGGAACTAACTCCTTGGGACAAGGAGGGGGATATGAAACAAGCAGGAATAACAATTTCCTAGTCAAACAAGCTTACCTTTATCCCACCTGACTTTGGACACTGTAGGCAGCCCAGAATAACACTGTGCTAGCCTAACACTGAAAGGATGACTCTGTCTCTCTACTATGTCATGGTTTAACCCCAGGCAGCAACTAAGCACCCCACAGCTGCTTGCTCACTCCCCCCCAGTGGGATGGGGGAGAGAATCAGAAGAGCGAAGTGAGAAAACTCATGGGTTGAGATAAAGACAGATTAATAAGTAAAGCAAAAGCCACGCACACAAACAAAGCAAACCAAGGAATTCATTCACTGCTTCCCATGGGCAGGCAGGTGTTCAGCCATCTCCAGGAAAGCAGGGCTCCTTCACGTGTAACAGTTACCTGGGAAGACAAACACCATCACTCCAACCGTCCCCCCCACCGCCTTCTTCCCCCAGCTTTTATATTGTTGAGCATGACGTCATATGGTATGGAATATCCCTTTGGTCAGTTGGGGTCAGCTAGCCCAGCTGTGTCCCCTCCCAACTGCTTCTGCATCCCCAGCCTCCTCGCTGGTGGGGTGGGGTGAGAAGCAGCAAAGGCCTTGACTCTGTGTGAGCACTGCTCAGCAGTAACTAAAACATCCCTGTGTTATCAACCCTGTTTTCAGCACAGATCCAAAACATAGCCTCATACCAGCTACTGTGAAGAAGATGAACTCTATCCCAGCCAAAACCGGTACAACTGACTATATAGGGAGGGAGTGTTCACAGTACTCTCCGTAAGTATTGCAGTTAGGAGTTAGGAGGTAAGTGATTGCAATTTGGGCACAGCCATTATGTGCATGCAGAGGGAGAAGATGAATGTAGGCACAACAGCCTGGTGAGCTGCTGAGTTCGCTGACCAGTAAACTTTTGGTAACGTGTATGGCATGCCTGCTGTTGTTGGACTGCCCTGATACCATCACCCATCCCCATCCTTTCTTTGTACCATATCCAAGTATTTAGGACTAGCCATGAAACTGCCATTCTTGATGCGTAACTTCATGCTGTTTTCCCTTTCAGAAAGTGACCTGGCAAAGGCAGAGAGCACACTGCACAATTACTGTCTCTTGGCTGTATCCTTTGAACACATGAAGAAAATGTTGTGGTTTATGGGCTGCAGAAACTGTAGTCGCAGCCTTCCAAATTTCATATCCTCTTTCCATGAGTTCTGTGCATATTTTCCTCTATAAGCATAGCCTTCACTACCTTGTCTTTTCAAAAGCCATGAATTCTCTTTATTTCACTCACCAAAATCTCAAACTAAGTAATTGTTTTACCACAGAGGAAGTTTAAATATGGAACTAGCACAAGGCAACACCCAAATTCTGAATGCATCCTGAAACACAAAGGTATTCAAATCTGAGATATGTATCTATCCACAACATCCTTCTCCCGAATATCTCAGCTGAAGTTCTGCATCCGGTCTGCAGAACTGCAATGCTCTTCTGTCCCTCCTTGAATTGTAGGCAAACTCAGATCTAGATCTAAACTTTACACACAAGCATGTCTCTAGTTAAGAGAACAGGGAATATTATTAATTGGCCCAGTAGTGCCCATTTTTGAGTACAGTTGTTCTTTCACTTCCAAATATAGGGAAAACAGATTGCTACACTCTACAGTTACAGGAGGTAGCATATGAGAAGAATGGATGTTGTGATAGGATATCCAAAATTCATTTACCTAAAAAAGCTGTATCATTTTGGTATCTTAATCTTTCATCCTATGAAAATACAATGTTATTCTACAGGGATGGTCAGACTTTAGGAACTCTGTCACGTGCATACTAAGGGTTTTTTTCTGAATAAAAATGATGACCAGAAGACTGATCGATTAATCCATCAATCTATCTTCTGATATATCTTCTGCCCTGAATATACATCTTTTGGTCACATTCCCAGACTGATCTAAATAGTCTTGCAAATCTGCATCCCCTCAACTTTGAAATCTTCTAGGGAATTGTACCAGATGATGGGCACTGTAAAAGTGATTCCATTCGCAGGTTTAAGGATTGACACACCGCTAAGGGCTGAATGCCTTGGTGCTTGCCAATTATCCTGAAATTATCTTTAATATAATCCAGATTAAGACAGAAGCAAAACTAAAAAGCTTGGTTTCAGCATTGTATTGGAACGGAGCCCCTCTGCAAACTGTTTGCTTTCACTCCTTTTTTTAAAAAAATGCCTTCAGGAAAATATACATTCTAAATGTATTAATCATTATTTATTTAACAGGGGGGGGTATTTATTAGTAGTAATTAACTACTATTAAAAATACTAATACAATTATTTGTTAGAAGTAAATTTTTAAAGCATTATGAGTTTACATTTTTAAGTCTCTATAGGAAGCAGAGTTGCTTTACAAGTAGTTAGAAAGTTAAAATTTTACCTGCTTTAGCTCCTTTTGCCCCAATTTTACAATTCTGTATATCTCAGCAATTTGAACATGTTTTCCGGCTTCTAAATATTATCTTCACTCTTCATCCCTTTTCTTGCACTGTACAGGCTTCATTAACATGCACCTAATCTAGGAATGTACTAACAGTCAGGTTCTCTCATCAACGCATATTGCTCTTGACAGTGCTTAGCTATAAATAGTCAAGCTCAGCTTTTAATCATATGATGTAGAGTCATGAATGACTTTCTATTCTTAATGCACAGTTTCAATCATTTTTGCCTTTTAAACACGGCTGAAATTTCTTATATTCTTTCTTGGCTTAGAAGCCAGCTTTATTTAAAAATTGGTAACTTTTATTACTGGTTGAATTGATTTTAAAAACAAAAAGGCATTATCCAAAACTAGTGAGTTTTGTAGATGTAAAACAAACACACATTGTGGAAATGTCAGGTGAAGAACTTGCTGAATAATAAAGGACTTCCTCATATGAAGAAATAAGATTTAGTAATACTAAAGTTCATATTAAATGTTTTAGAATAACATGCTGACACACGCAATATCTGACTTATCTGATGGCGTTTGTCTTACAGGTTAAAGAAATGTTCCGAGAACTTGCAGGTGTGCAGAATTATGTAAATAGGCCTTAGGAATGCCAAGCTATTATGCTTAAATATACTAGTAAGTGAATCATAGAAAATTCTTCATTCTGTGGTAGACAAATATACACTATTCACAGATGTACAGCTCTTATTCATCATATTGCCAGTTGTGGGTTTTTTTGAAAACCTGAAATAACCTGTCTGAAATAATTCTGAAAAGCTGAAATTTCAGACTCAGTAGACCAATAAGTTCATTAAAAAGTTATATAATAAGTTTGTTTAAATTCTTTTGCTTAAGCAGAAAAGTTTGTAGGATCAGGATTTTGCCCATGTCAGACTGGGCAAAATGTTGATATCTTCAGCTGAATTTTGTCAGAAGTACAAAATATTATTGGTATTTAGCACTGAAGTCCTTTCAAAAAGCTTAGTCTTCATGCCATTTAGAAAACAATTGTTCTAAAAAATATCTTTAGCATTTCCCTTTTTACTTTTCTTAAACTATGTCAGAAAAGATTGTGGCCTCCTCATCCATTTAAACAGAAGATCCTAGACAATTTCTTCCAATAAAAGTAGTTAACCTACAGAAAAACTTGACTTTTTCCTGTTTTCTTCTTTTCATGGTTTCTAAAGTGCTATAATTAAAAGTATATCAGTGTATCAACCCAAGAATGTTCATACAGGAGAGTCAAACTGACCAAAAAATACTGTCCCTCTCTGGTTCCAGGCAATAGTCTTTGAACTCTCAGTTATTATTAAGTAAAAGAAGGGGCAAGAGCATTCATTCATTTGGGACACCTACCATGTTCAGTTATGAGGACTTAAGCTGCAGAGATAGGGGACTGGGATGCAGTGATGATGCAACTTTAATAACTTTCTTCCTCTCGGTCAGTCTTGCTACACTGAGAGTGGGCAACTGCAGTTACCCCACTCTAGGTGAAAGGGTTAGTTTCATCTTTTGCAAAATCCCCAAAATGTGGGTCCTTCCCACATGCATAAACAAGGGAAATGATCTAACTGCTTCCCCATTTCCTGCTCCTCTTTATCCTTTCTTTCCTCTCTTTTCTATATTCATTATTAATAACAAATGGACAAAACCAGGCATTAACTGCACATCTGGTTCAGCTCTGGCAAGAACTCTCAGGATGCAAGTGACCATAGCTGCCAAGCGCCTTAGTTTCAAAATGGAAATTCTCCTATTAAAACTTTCTGTAAGAGACTGATTGGTTTTTGCTGCCAAGTGAAACAGGCCAGTCCCATAGTTAAGAAATTGTTGTAACTCCTCTCCTTTCCAAACACATACTAGCAAAATGCTATCCATGAATTCAGTTAAGAGAATATGAGGGAGAGGAAATGAACGATGTTTTCTCCAGCCATTTTGACCCAGATTGCTGGAATTTCATTTTATGAGCTGATTTTATGTAAGCTGAATTGGATTTAAGAGATATGATTATTTGTTTCTTCTATTTTTAATGTAACAATTACATAAAATAGTAACCTCAAATTTCTGCTATCAAACTAATTTTGAATCAGTAATTTTACTGAACTATAAAGTAGAGCATTTCAGAATGCCACCAGAGGGAGCCAATGCAATTGCAAACTTGAAATTCTAGTTCTTTTGGAGAGAAAAAACAAAACAAAACAAAATAAAACAAAACAAAAAACACCTTACGGAAAGATCATTATCCTGCAAAATAGCAGACAGCAAAGAAATAAAGATTATTGTTCTGAAGCCCAGTGTTCGTGCCTTTTGAAGTAACAATCTCCACATTCCAATCACACATAATGAGGAACACTATTGTAAATGAAAAAAAACTTGCTTATATTTTTTTCCCAGGAATAGATGCATTATTTTGCATTGCATTGCACTGCACTTTAATAACCCCTTAATTGTTGTCACCTTAACAATATCTCCCGTCACATTTTGCCTCACACCAATTCCTCAGCCTTTTTCTCATCTCTTTAAACTGACATCTCCAAACCAGTGATTGCAGGTCACCATCTCCCATCCTTATCAGCTGTGAGAAAGCTGTAGAATGTCCTGTGTTCTCTGAATCTGACTCTACCTAGGAATGCATCTGATATTTTTTCTCTTGCTGCTTTTTCTTGGATTTTACTAGAATTAAGAGTAATTTTGTGATTGTCAGGCAATGTATTGCAGATACACAGTAGGGTTAAGCTCTTACTTCAAGCAGCTGTGCTCTAGGCACATCATTCTCAACAGTTCCTCATTTGTGGTTTTGGCTATTCAACTGACTTTAAATATTCATCCCTTATTTCAAATTTAAAGTGCACTGTGATTCATTCCTGCATCTTTTTTTAAGTGTCAGGCTTTTACAGTTGAGCAAGATGGTTAACCATCCATCACATCTTGAACAATCTCTGGTGAATGTGCACATTTGCTTTTCTCTATCGTGAATAACATTGGAAATGGTAATTAATTTCTGTAAGGGCTTTTTAATGTTTTATTTTATACCATCTTCCTTCTTCCATCTCCTAAATCTAAAAACCTACCCACTTCCCTTCTATTGCTTGTCCACCCACTGAAAATTGTGTCAGAGGGAAAAGAAGCCAATCCCAGGACCTTCTCCTGTCACTGCTGAACAGGACCAGCAGTTTTCTCCAGCCTTCAGGTCACTCTTTTGCACTCCCATAACTTGTACAAGACATGGGGCATCCTGTTTTTTCCTCAAGGAGAAGCAGTAAAACAAAAAAAAAGGGAGGGGGGGAGGAAGAATAGTGAAAAGGAAGACAAAAAGACTGCAGAGTGGAGAAGCCAGAAGTAGGAATAATAGTACAACACATGGCAAGGATAAAAACTAACTACTGAAATGAGAATTAAGCCTTACTAGTTTTTGTTAGTCACGAGGACCACTTGGGGTTTCTCAAGGTTTCCCTGTGCACATGGATTACTGCAATCATTGGAGTACACCCCTGAGTAAGGAAAAGAAGAATGTGGTGTCCATGCCATGTGGCCCTTGTATCCTAAGGAAAGGAGAAGGGAGGAAACTATTACCCCATCAACCCATAGTTTTGTCTAGAAAGGGAGCTATTCTTTTGTTCCCCATGCACAACAGGATGAAGTAGTAAATGGTGGTGACTGGAGGACCAGGAATGCACAGTGAAGCCAGCACTGCAACAAATTGCTAGAGTGCTGGTAGCTTTGATCTAGTGCTTGGTTGTTAAAATAAATGAGTTGTCAACTTCATCTTTTGCTAAGACTATTCTTAGCACTTTTGTTTTTTTAACATTTATCATTTTTCTTTTTTCAAAACATTCATCAAGCTCTGAAGGTCTTCTCTAATTGAACTGTTAGAGGAAGGTTGCTAACAGACATTATATTGTTCATATAAGCTTCAGTAACTCAGATGCCATTTAGAAGATTCCAAGCTGTCATTTGTTATGCTCTCTACTTAATACCAAATGCTTTCACAGACCAAATGTACCTTGATGATGCACTATGATGTTTCAGTATCTGCTCACAATGCTGCTTTCTCTCTCAGCTACATTGTTTTCTAAACTCTGGATTTTGTGAGTCATCAATACATTTTTCAGTGATGCATATCTGTCTGTCATGCTGACACTTCTCAAAACCTTCACAAAAGGAGCAAAACATACATAAATTTCCCTATATACTTCCATGACACATTCTGATAGTGTTTTCAAGGTGAGGTCAGTTTCCCTTGTGTTAACTACTAGATAAAAACTAAACTGACTTCTGTTAATTCTTGGCTCAGCACACTGACTTTTTTTTTACCCACTGATTTTTCAGTACTACAGCAGTACAATCCGTCAAACGTAGAGAACAGCAAGCACTATTCAAGGTCTGGGGCATTAGTGAGTTCTGATGTGGGAGCATACGATTTCTTTTCAGGTCTTCTGCAGGATCTTTTGTGTATTTCTAATTTCATACCTTAAGCAAGCACAGAGGTTTTGGTTTTAATAGCACCTCCTCCCTATGCTCATCTTTGGTTTTGATGTGTGGTTTCCCCATCATAATTACTTGGCCTGCACTTGTCCATGATGTCTATATTGAGTAAGCATTGGAATGCATAAAAGAAGTTTAAGATGATCAGCTTTCTAAGATAAAGTTAAATTCATTGCATATTCCCTCATTTATAGTTTTGTAAAACCAATACCTTTAAATATCTCCCTATGCTCCTTACGGTATAATCAATTTCTTTCTGTGATGCCTTTATCTCATGACATCTTTGGTTTGGACACCTAACTTCAGTCTATGGTGGTTTTTCCTGTATTACTTTCTGTGGGTTTTCTATCCCATGTTTTTCCTGTCTCTACACTTCCTTTTGCTTTATTACATTCATGATCCCTTTTTTTTGAATGACAGTTTTTTATTCCTAGAACTGATATGATGCGAGAGTCAGACCTGATGGTTATATTATAGCTGTATATGACAGTATTTGATTTTTTCACGTTTGTCTCTAGAATTTTCCTTCTTAGGCACTACATGATTGGTCTCTTTTGAAGCAAATTATTGACAATTTCAAGATTCTAAGAAATGCCATATTTCAGACCAAGTCAGACCAACGGTGAAATTGTTTGGGTCCACTGCACAGCTAGAAAGTTAAGACTATTCTTGTAGTCATATGGCAGGCATATTCTAGTATCAAGAACTGCGTTACACGGGAATACTTAGATTACTACACAATCTATTTGGGTTTTGGAGTGTCCTGATATGTCTCTAGAGGCTTTGCTGCATAAACAATCTTTTGAGATCACTCCGAAACAATATATCTCGTACACCAAGAGAGGTGTATTCTGCATACAAACTTGATCAGTCTTCTTCCTTTTAATTACTGAGTCCTATCCTCTGATTTCTAAGCAGGACATCTCTCAGTTTTTGCTGTTCTAAAGTTGAAATTATTCATTAAAACCAGCCAGACTCCACTTTTCCTGGTTTGAATTTTCCAGTTTTTTATGGTATCTCTTTAGTACATTTGCTTGGCAATCCCTTTTGAGGGGAAAAGTGATCAGGATGCAGATTCCCTCTGAGAAGGAGTTCATTCTTATTGTGAGTATCCATTGGATTTAAACCATGCTATAGGAATAGAAATGGCTAGATTCAACTATTCAACTTTTCTTTCAGAGTGCTTTTTACCTGAACAGAAAATGCAGTTCTGCCTGGGCACTTCTTGTCTATTTTATTTCACAATTCTTAGGACATAAATTTTCAAGCCCTGAGATTCCTCCAACAAGTTTTTAAAAGGCTCCATTTATTAGACAGTTCACATGATGCAACATGGAGAGGAAGCTGCCCAGCTGTGTGGCTGCATTTAGTCCTGTATAAACTATACTAGGCATGCTAATAGGGGAAAGCCCCTTAAGTCCCTCCTCCCACTAATCCACCAGGCACTGATGTACAATGTCACAGTCCCCTTTACCTTGAATTTCTTCAGCTCTTCAGCTCTTGATTTTACACAGGATGTCTGATCACTCATTCCCTGAAGTGATGTAAATTGATTTTTCTAATAACTTCTAAAACTTTGGTTTAGCTTGATCAAAATCCATTAGCACAGAAAGAGATCACTAAGTCATACAGACCACACAACAAATCCATTACACTGGACAGAAATCGTATAAGGCAAAAAAATACACAGAAAGAAGTCCTGTAACTTAATATGCCATTTGATAACTCATACATTCTTACTGAAAAGCTCATTAAATCCTGTGCTGCAAACTTCACAGGGTGAGGGTCCAGACAAAAATTAAATGGAAAACAGAATACAAAGAGCAGACAGTGTTGGAATTGTGTGAATGGGCAGCCATAAGAGCGTACAAAATAGCTAGGAAGAGTAATTAGAATCAAATGTATTCAATTTGCAGCAGCTCTTCTGGACTGGGTCATCCTAAAGACCACACCAGTGAAGGGCTTCGCTTCTCAACTAGGGTTTGTGTTTTTACATTGATTTAGAAGCATTAATTTCTGCAGTTATAGAAGGCTCTCCCCCCCCCCCCCCCCCCCCCAAATATAAAATTACAGTCATTGGGCTGAAATGACTTGTGCCATTTTACAGTCTGGCAAGGAGATGAGGACCTGACTTACTGATCACAAAATGAGGACTGTCCTCATTTCTTTCAGGGCACCTGGATCATTGTGGCAACTACAGCTAGGAGGGAACTGCTGGTGTGAGGAGCTGCCCTAACAACATTTCATCCTACACTTAGCATATTCCCCCTGCTGACACCTTCCAGATCACTCCATAAACTGCAGGAGAGGCAAAATCACTTCTGTAGCTTTTAAAATTTTCCTCAGTGTGGACCCCTAACAGTTTTCTAACGGGCTTATAGAATTCTGTACAACAAATCTAAACGCAATGACAATTGGTTTGCTTTTCCTAGCTTCCTTCATGGACTCTGGTTTCAAAAACCCAGAAGGTAACTCTTCTGTATCAGGGCAGTTCTCCAGAAGGCTGTAGTGCTTTGGGGGTGACACTGAGCAGGTGTCACTCAGTACTCACCTTGACTCATCTGAAGCAGATATATTTTTAAGTATGAATATATTTTAAGTTAACCAAAAGCTACCTCAAGAAAATTGAAAGTAATCACAATATTACATAGCTTCCTATTTGTATAAAATATGGTCATCAATACAGTTGTTTAGGTGAAAGAGAAAACTTAACATATTTAATAGAAGGCATCATTTTGAGAGTATGGTTCAACATGCAGTTTATACTGAGAGACGCCCTAGTGTAAGAGGCTTGATCTAGTTCAAGACATTGTTAACATGGCCAAATTTTAAGCGGCTTCTTCAAATTAGCGATAGTACCTTGACTTTGTACCAGTGTGATCCATGAGCACGTTGCTGGTATCCTGCATTGCACTGTGTCAAATCCACTGCTTATGGCCTCTGGGATGCCAGCGCAGCTGCACTGTGAGGATACTTTGTGCAGCCCAGCCTTCTGCCCGTGGGACCAGGCAGTGCCTCCAAGGCAGCACTGCTGCACTTCACAGTTTGCATCTCCGATCTGCAAAAGGAAACCACGGCCTCAGCATCGCGCCTCAGCAACCAGAGTGCTAGAAGCATGGGTAGTTCTACATGGCAGGAGGAGTATGAATAGCTGCCATAGCATGGATCCATCCCAGATCACGCTGCCAAGGATATCAATCAGCTGTGCTGAACCTCAACATGCCAATATCAATATATGTTCCTTGTCAAGGCAAATAAGTATCAGCAGGTGACACAGGTGGATGACATCAAATTGAGGGATGTGACTGATACACTCAAAGGCAGGGCTGTCATTCAGCTGGACTTTGAAAGGCTGGAGAAATGGGCCAACACGAATGTCTTCCAATTAAATGAAGGCAAATGTAAAGTCCCACACCTTGGATATAATAAACCCATACAACAGCCAGAAGCTGACTGGGTAAACAGCAGCTTTGCAGAAAAGGTCCTGGGGTGCCAGTGAAGAACAAGGATGGACTTGAGTGAGCAGTTGCTGTCATAGCAATGAAAGCTAATCGTTGCTTTAGTAACTACTGCATTAGTAACAGCATAGCCAGCAGATCAAGGGAAATGATTACTGCCCTTACCCCTATCTGGCACTTGTGAGACTGCCTATGGAGTGCTGTGTGCAGTCTGGGGCACTGCGATACAAGAAAGACATCAACAAACTAGAATGAGCCCAATGGAGGGTCACCAAAAGAATAGGGAGCTGGAGCACGTGGCAAACAAGGAGATGCTGAGAGAGCTGGGTTTGTTGAGCCTGAAAAAGAGAAGGCTACAGGACAATTGTTGTCTTCAGCTACCCAGTGGTAGGGAATAGAAAAGATGGAGCCGGACTCTTCTTGGAAGTGCACAGCAAAATGACAAAAGGCAACTGATGAAGTTGCAACACGGCAAATTCCAAGTCGATATAAGGGAGAGAAAAATTCTTCACAGTGAGGGTGGACAACCTGTTGTGGCAAAGAGGTTGTGGAATCTCAAAACTCAACTGGACAAGTTGCAAGCTGAGCTCCAGCTAAGCAAGCTGAAGGAGAGATAACTAGCTTCCAGTTACAGTGATGCACTAGATCCCAGCCCTACTCCTGCTTGTGGTCATAAAGGGCCTCTTGCAGATGGCTGTTGCTCCAGGGAGGAGGTCTTTAGTGGCTGCTGACCACAAAGCTGGTGCAATGATGAGGAAAGCATGGAACAAGATCGTTAGGACTGGACACGTGGAATAGCTGTATGTGAATCCTAAGGAGAAGGCAGATGCTTCACAGATTTTGGAACACTGATACTGGTTCCTAATACTTGTTCTGCTTTGTGCTTACATGTCTCTGTGACAAATCAACAGGGAATGCATTTGATCTGTAACTGCGAGTCACTGCAGCCCTATAATAGTCCATCCACTTCAAAACAGCACTTTTGCTGTGCTGACTCATACCTCAATGTCTCTTCTTGCTACCCTTCTTAGACAGCTTCAGATAAACCATCTTCTTGGTTGGGGTACACAATGATGTCTTTGAAAGCCTGGCTTCAGAAATGCATATAGGCTTCACTGAGAAAACAAAGGTGGTCATTGTTTTCACCATAGCAGGACAGCTGGTTAACCCTTCTTTAAGGTTGTTTAAGAATTGCCATCACCAGCTCAGGTCGTAGTAGGTATTTTCAGTAGATACGCTTGCTCTCCCTGCCAAAGGGGGAGTGGGAGGAGGTTGTGCAAGAGCATGAGCCAGCACATTGGCTGGCACTTTTGGTTCAGGGTTGCCCTGGTGGGAAAAAGGTGTGGAGAATGTACAAGATGGCTGATGCAGTCAGAAGTAGCTGTCCCAAAATGGGAGTGGGTGTGCAGAGGCAGAGCAGTGAGTTGAGGCATAACCAAGGACTGTCATTACTAAACTAGTTGCTTTCTGATAAAAACACCCTTAGCAATGTACTGAGATACTGAAAATGGTGCTTCGAGAATCTGTCACACCATAGGCTTTCCCCATATCTCCAGCAGGTCCAGAACTCCCAGCCAGATCTGCTTTTGCCCTCATGGACAAAGTGAAGAACACAACAAAATGTCTACACAACTTATTGTGAGCCTGGCTTCGGTATTGTGAAAGTGCTTAGCAACGCCAAAAATTTGCAAGAGATGTTATGGAGATAGCAGAAGTCCTGTTCCAAGAGAAGACAGCCCAAGGATGTGCAGAAACCTGAGGCAAAACTAGCTCTGAGGGAAAGGGCAGCAGCTAAGGAAGGTCTGACTGCAGCAAGCACCACCACTTAGGCAAGCGGTCACATCTCAGCTCCCTGGCCACAGGGGTCAAGGAACAGACGCAACTGAGAAGTGACTGGCAAAAAGTTAAATTAGCTAAGTGTGAGTGGTCCCACAAAATGCAAACAGGCAACGTTTCATCCACCAGAAAGTCTCCCAGCTTAAAGTTAACCATCAACATCTTTTGAATGAAATTTCAACCTGCACAGCAGGTTTAGACCAGCCTAGCAACACGGGTTTTGATCCCGCTCTGGGAGGTTTAAAGCCTATCCCCTGATCACGGCCCTACCCGTTCATCTCATTACACTACCTCTAAAGTAATGAAATTGTTTACGAGACTTTAGTTGTTATTTGTCACTTGTCAGGACAAAATTTGAATCTGTTGCATCCACTGAGAAACACATGTTTATATTCAAATGCTTAAACGAGTAGGCCAATTTTTAGAAGTGCTTCGCTTACAGGTCACTCATATTTAGATGTTCTGTACGTAGACGATACAAACAGCAATCTATTTGCTGTTTGTTCTTTAGCTATGTTCTTTAGCTATGCTTGTCTGAAAAAGCTAAGTTGGGGTCCTTTTATCCACAGAAACATTAGCAGTAGCAGAGACCAACAAAAGAGAACACCGTTTGTTCCAATCGCTTGTTTATTGTATGGCATTAATTCTTCATCTAACAAGCTAGCAAATTAAATACAGTTTCCTGTCTAAAGTCACTGCGGTACAAACTTACGGCCGTGTTACTGCTGACCGAGTCAGCACCAAGCCATACGGTCAGTATGTGTCCTTCTGCCTTTTACTCTCAAATCTCAAAGTAATTGGTTTCCATTTCTCTCGTTCCCTTTTTAGGTCGGCAAGAAGCAGGTGCTCGAGTCCCTTCACCCCAAGGACTGCTGACTCCGGGGCTTCTCAGGTTCCCGTAAAAAGAAACTGGCTTGCGTGAACGAGATGCAAAAATACAAACGCAAAGACATCCGAGCCGCCGCTTTGCTCCGCACCGCCTGCAGCCGCGCAGCTCCCTTGCACCGCAGTTTTCACGGATCGGAGGGCGCAGGTCGCTGAGGGGGGAGGGACGGCAGGGGCGGCCGCCACACCGCTCCCTCCCCGCGGCAGCGCCCGAGGTCCCCAAGGATCCAGGCGCACACGAGCCGGGCCTGCAGCACACAACGCACGCCCTTGGGCTTCTGCACATCGTGCCCGAGGCCCGGCGAAGGGCGGGAAGGAGGGCGCGGGGGGCTCAGGTCGCCCCCGAGAGCCTCCGGGCAGCTGGGGCCGGCACCGGCCCCCTCCCCGCGGAGCAGCGGGCAGGGCCGCGGCCCCCGCGGCTCCTCGTTAGTATAGTGGTGAGTATCCCCGCCTGTCACGCGGGAGACCGGGGTTCGATTCCCCGACGGGGAGAGGCGCGCGTGAGCGCGCTTTTTTGTTTTCCCGCCTTCCCCGGCGCGAGCAGCTCCGAGGCCGGCCGCGGGCTCCCGGCGGCAAAAGGCTCCCGCCGCGCCTTTCCGGAGGGAAAAAGGTTAACATGTGGTCTCCCCGTCGGGGAATCGAACCCCGGTCTCCCGCGTGACAGGCGGGGATACTCACCACTATACTAACGAGGAGCTGCCATAATAACCGTTTTCGTGGGGCTGCCTTTATGGGCCATCCCACGCACCCCCTCCCCGCCGGCGGGCAATGGTAACGGAGGGGCCCGGGCGGAGGGGGCGATCTCCGGGAAGCGGGATCCGGGATCCACGAGCCCGCGTACGGCGGCGGTGTCGCGGGAGGCAAGCTCGGCCCTTGCTGCCAGGGGCCAGTAGCGGGTGTGTGGGTGGGGAGAGTTAACCTGCTTGCGCGGGAAGGCGGGAAAAGGAGCCGTGGCGGCGGACGGGGGCCGGCGCGGGGGGTGGGGTTTTAATTGGTGCGGTTGCCGTAGCGGGTGGGAAGGGTCCTCGCCTGCGCTGCCCCTGCCCCCGCCCCCCCCCCCCAACCCCCGGTCCGGTCCGTTGGGGACGGGCGCGGCGCGGCGCCGCCGGGGGCCGGCGCTGGGCGAGTTCTAACACCGTGGCTGAGGCTGCCCAGCAGGACCTCGTGGCGCAACGGTAGCGCGTCTGACTCCAGATCAGAAGGCTGCGTGTTCGAATCACGTCGGGGTCACTCCCTTTTCGTTTTGTTGCCTTTGTCTCGCTTTCAGCGGCTTCAGCTCGGAGGAAACGGAGGGACGTTAATTTTTCCTTCCTTCCCTACAGGTTAGGGTCCCTTCTTTTTGCTTGAGCCTGAGAGGGAGAGCGGAAGTATGAAACGGGGTCCGTCTGAACAGTGCCACCGACGAGGCAGCCTGCGGAGAGAAACACAAGAAACAGGTGTTTGGAAAGCATCTGGCTTTCAGATGTGGGCAGCAGCGGTTTGGGGAAGTGCTGGGGCGCAGCAGAGCCGGGAGGGGAGAGGAAAGGAGGAAACGAGGCCGGGCGTGGGGGGCCCGGGGCGGCGCAGGGTTACCGCTGGGTCGGAGTAATCGCAGAGATCCCGCTGGATAAAGGGGACGCGCCTTTGTTCAGGGTGTTTGCGTAGAGAGGGCTTTCTAACATCACGCTTGAACACAAAAGGCAAGAAGGTGTCAAAGATCTACTTTTAGGTTTTACAAAGACAACCCACTATGTGGAAATGATGAGAAAAGGTCAGAAAGGTGTATAGAAAGAATAACTTTGAATGAGACAGAGGCCCAAAAAATGGCAGGGAGACCCTGTTTGCAGTAGAGAAGCTCGCGTGAATAGGAGTGGAAGTAAAGGCAGGGGAAGCAAGCGGTCCGGGGGAGCCGAGGGCTTGGACGGACGCGGTGTTGAGCGCCCTGAAGGCGAAGGAAACCCCGGCGGGGAGGGTGCGGGGTGCGGGGAGCGGGGTGCGGGGAGCGGGGTGCGGGGTGCCGGGCGGGCGCCTCAGAGGACAGGGGGTTCAGGCTGTGGAACAGAAGAGTTTTCTCCGAGTAGCCGTTTCCCCACGCTGAGGTGCCGGAGGCAGAAAGGCACAGCAAGTACTTAGTTTTGATCTAGGTACGAGAAAATGAGTCCTAGAAGTAATACTTTAGTTATTTGGATGGACTGGAAAATTTGACAGATGTCAAATTAAATGAAATTTAATTAGGAGGGAAACAGAATAGTTTGTCAAGGGCCTGAATTTGAGGGACAGAGAGAAACATGCCAGAGATACAATTCTAAGTTTGTCAGAATTGATTATTAGTGTTGTAAACTATGGCAGAAAATCAAGAGAATACAGAAGTCTTAGAAACCAGAACCAGCAGAGTCATCAAATTACATGGGGTTTTTTTAAGATAAATATTTTTCTTTTTACAGGCTAATATTTGTTCCATACACCCTTAAAACCTTTCAAATACAGAAATTCTGCATCTTCCTTAAGTGCTCTATTCCAGTGCTTTGCTATCCTTACAGTTACGAAGCCACTATGTGTAGTTTAACCCTGATGTCTCTTTTGCTGTAACTTAAATCCAGCCCTCGTGCTATTGCACTGGAGAACAGTTTATTCCCTTCCTTTTTATAGGTACTTCTTACATATTTGAAATTCGTTATGCCTCTCCATAGCTGTTCTAGAGTAACGGACGGTGTTTGCTGGGCCTCTGATTATTTGCGTCGCTTGCCTCTGGAGCCTTTCCAAATGAGTTGCATTTTTAAGTACCCAGAACTGGTCACAGTATTTCAGCTGACTCAGATTTTCTATGATTCTACCAGGTGTGAATCGAAGAGGAGGACTGCCTCACGTGCTATGCTGACTGAACTTCCATTTATGTGGTTAGTCCTTTTTTTTTGATGCATAATCTGTTAGATGGATGCATTTTTTTTATCGGATGCATAATCTGTTAGATGTTTCCCTGGTCCCACATAATATATATATACATAAATATCTTATGTCCCCGCCTTACCATCCATCAGGAAGCTGGATGTAGGAAGCGGTGGCAATCTGCTTGCATTCCGGTACCGCTGCCAAGGCAGGTGCGCTGCTCTAAGCATTTCCAGCTTGTTGCCAGACAACATCTCTGGCTTGCAGTAAGGGGTTCATCTAATGACGATACAGAAGATCTGTTAACAGGAGTCGAAGTTTTCAGGGTGTGGTTTCACACTAATACACCTAACGGAACGTGAGCGCAGGCTGTCACAAAATGGTCAGTCTCACTCTGCCCTGTCCATCCCCGCCTGTGTGTTTCCCCCGTTCCACTTGGCTCACGTCTTGCAATTGTGCAGGAGCAGCTGCTGGCTCAGCAGGCAGATCTGGCGGCACAACTACTAGATCCAACACGAGGAAAGCGTCAGGAACGCATGGCCTGGGACAGGACAGAGAGCAGGATCATCCCTTTCAACAGCAACCACAGCTACCAGTGGTTCGGTTAAATTTTTTGTCACTTGTTCTTTGGAGGGAAAGCTTACTGTCCCTAAATCAAAATAATGTAGTGATGTTTCAAAACTAGATGAAATAATTAAATGCACCTTAGCTAAGTGCAAACTCTCCCTCTCAATTTCCTGTTCGTAAAATGGCGATAATAATTCTTTTTAATTCCACAGCTGTTTTGTGGAGTTGACTCCATTAATTCCAAGGCACTCAAGTATGCTGGTGGGTATTTATCTCTCACCAGCACTTCTACAGTACATGTGCTTCTGTGCTTTTGTCCCTTTCTAACTTTTAAATACTTAATTTTGTAACCTGACTGATCTCTTAACACAGATGTTTTTTCTTATGAAATTGTTACCAGCTAAGTACAAACAATAACTTAAATCCACATAAGGTTCAAAAATCTTGGAGCTGAAGTAATAGCTTACATATGGTAAATATAGCTTCTGCAATATCTCTGTCTGTATACGGTAAAAATAGATATCCAAATAATTCTTGTTTGGAAATGATTCGGTGTGGGAAACTGCCTGGTAAATTGTCCTTTTCATTTAATTTCTGTCAGTTACTTCTGTTTTCAGTCCTTGTTGGTACCGGCCTTTGTCTATCACAATGTCAGCGGCAAGAAGTTTTAAAACAGTTGTACCACTCAAGTTGTACACCTTTTTTTTCCCTGCCTGGGGACAGAGTCGTACAGACCACCCACAGCCTGGGCTCCCCTGTATTCACAACAAGGGCAACCACCCCTCTGTTTGCCACATCAGGCGACACAGATACAGCAGCATTCCCCAGCGAGTGCCAGTGAGAGCCCAGTCACCTGGCCTGTCCCCCTGGTGAAACTACACCCATTGTCAAATTCAGCAGGAGATATAATTTTTTCTGTAAGAGCATTGCTCTAGAAGCGTGCTTTTTTCTTATCACTTTGCCATTTCAACTTGCATTATGCTTAAAAAGACATTTCTGATAAGCTAGAGCAGTTAAAAAGCCACCTAATTTTTCTAAATCAAGAATGTGAAGAGATGAGTGATTCTAGAAAGTACAGTTACACTGTGCCATAATGATTAGGCAACTGCTTATTTTATTTATAGTAACGCTTTCCAGTTTCTATTGCCTTTCTGAGAGGGAGTAGTAGTTTGAAACTCACTGTGCACCAAGACTGAATTAATACTTCATATAGGTTTTTTACATTTCCTTTAGCTAAGAAGATTTCCAGATCGGCTCAGTCTAAGACAAGGGCACAACTGTAGCACTTCCTTAAATGCCATTGCCATGAATGGATTTATAGCCTTCACAATTTTACTATGTATTATGAGGCAAATATTACATGTGAATGCAAATCATACATCTATACTTCATTATGGATTCAATGTTATCCAAACTCTCCACTGAATTTAGGATACTTTTTTGAACACATAGATATAGAAAAGTAATTTTTTTCAGTGTAGCGCAACATAAACTACCTGTCTCATTTTTATGGGTGGCATTAGAAGTTAGGAATCCTAAACTTGGGGAAACTCAAAGCTAGAAATCTGAGATAATTTAGAAGGCATTCAGTGTTTTCACGTCAAAGACGACTGTATGACTGAAAAGCTCTTCCACACACTTAAGGAAAGCTAACAAATTCCAGACATTTGGGAGGGTCCTACAAAGGAAGGATTTTTGGCTTCTGCTTTCAGCATATTTCACATTTTTAGACAAGCTTACAGCAGTTTTTCAACCACTGAAAATGGCCACGGTCTCACACCATTTGCACTTTTTTCCTAAACTTTCCTTTTGTTACTGTTTATACTGACAAGAGGTGAAATGTGACTACCTGTTTCTCAGGTAGAAGCAGGTATTCTGGTCTTTGAAAACCAGAACTTGCTGTTAGGGATAAACATTTAAGTACTGGAATGCTTCACAGAAGGCAAGACAAAACAACAGTTTTGTACTCCAACCTTTAAGATGCAAATAGTCTAATAGGCACATGGACACCTCGTGGTTTTTCTTTCCCTGTAAAAACATTAGAAAGATCTTCTGAGGTCGTTGTTCCCTTATCCCCCTTGACTGCTGCGTTGGGCTACAAAATGCAAGCTTTCTTTCCTTCAAACAAAAAAAACAATAAAGGTGCAGATCCTCAGCTGTATTACGGTCTAATTGCGGTGATAATTGCACGTTTGCAGGTTGCAGCGTTAATCATTTTGTATATGCACACTTTGGCGCTTTCTCATATTACTTTCCCTGTCTTTACCTTGCCTGGAGAATGCCAGTTGTTCCCAAGGAGCAACAATGAAAAGCGTAGAGCCAGGGAATAAAGGACAGTTTTGTGCCAAGGATTTTTTATGGACTTTGCTTCCCAGAAAAGTCTACTGCTCTGAAATAGAGTGACACTCAAGTGTTATATGATGCTTTTTTAGCTTTTGTCACTTTGGAAGCAGCTAAATGGAAGCCAGTAAAAGCCCAGTGTCCATGCAAGGAAGTTATGTCAGTATAAAAATGTAACGGAGAAAATCATTCACGAAAGATAATACATATTTCTATAGTTGGGGGAATAACTCTCAAAACGTAAGTGGACTGTAAATATGAACTGTAAGTAATGCCAACCTGAGGCTGTGGCTCCGCAACCACTATATTGGATTTTGAACAATGAGCCAAAACATACGATGCTGAGTTTCTGCTGTCTTTCTGCTTCTATGCCAGTTTTGCCTGACAGCAAAAAGACAAAAAATACAGATCCAGGATAAAGCCAGCTAACCCATCCATTTGTTATGACCAAAGCTGAGCTCGGAGTGTTCACACAAGTGTATCACAAAAGTGTAATTTTGTAGTGATTTACTACTTCATACCATACTGCATTTTTCATGCTACCCTTAATGCATTAAAACCAGACTTAGCATCAAGGTACTTATATTGAAAGGTGTAAACTGACTTCAAGCTCAAGTTTTTGTTCCTTCCACTCCTAAGGGTCACTCACAAGAAAAGCGAACACCAACTGTATTGCAAGTTCTGAACAGTACAATGGGTTGTAAATGGAGGCTGCGCTCCTCTAAGAAGCTGTGACAGAAAACAAGCTTCAGGCCTGAAGTATGATATTATTGTCCATGGGGATGTTAGATGGTGTCTGCACCAATTTTTTAGATGGCATTTCCACTGTTAACTGGTTAAAATTTCCCAGACCCAGTTCCCCCTTACACTGCTTTAAAACATTTTTTACTTGATACAAATTGAGGTTGTTAGTTTTTACATTAGTATGATAGCTGGAGAATCTCTCTGCTGCTGCCTTTCTGAAGTATGCTGTGTCTGTCTGCAGCTGGTTTCATATCTGAATAAGATGCAAATTCTTAAAGGTGGGTGAAGGATCTATTTTCCAAGGCACAACACACTATCTACACTTTAAATTATTACTATCAAATTTGGAGAGGAATTCAGTTTCCTTTAAGCATTTCCAAAACACTTGTCACGTGATGCCCAAGTTCCAGGAAAAACTTTGTGTAAGATATGCTGAAAAATAAACAGAACCGTCTGATTTGTTCTATTTGGGCTTACACGTGGTAGCCAATCCACATTGGCATAGGAATATTTGCTTTGTATGCATATGCTATCAATGGAAGGAAGATGTTTCTATCCACCGTTCAGCACCATTGCCTAACAAACTGAACAGGTAAAGTATATACAACACCAAGAACCAACTACTTTCAGATATAAATTGTAATGAACTGCAGATGATGGCCACATCACATCACCACTTGCACTACAAGGTAAATTCCCCAAGCTAAGCTTCTCCCTTGTATTAATTACTTTGTTACACCACACCAGTTCCTCAGTTGGAAGCATCAGGCTTTTTGTGGGTGGGTTCTTGATTTGCTTCGAAATTACCTTCCACAAAAATAGCCCTCCGCACCTTCATCGAGCCGATACACTGGTAATGGCTAGGTAAACAGGAATGACAGCCACGATTTTCAGTGATGGAGCAAATCAAAGCAGAGGAAATCCCTTTCCTCAACAGCAATTTAAAACTCTTTTTGGAACATAAAGAGCAGTGGGTGCAAACACTTACAATCCTGTTTCATGTCCCTGATTGACGGGCAAATTAAAATAGTCACGTTAATATCTCTGATACTGTAACGCAGTTCTCAAAAGCATAGGATAGCCAGATCAAAATATTAAACTGTCCCATCATAAAATACAGGAAAATTTTTAGCAGTGTATGTTCCCAGCAAGCAGCGTGCAAACACAGAGATTTAACTCGTTTGTTTAAAGACCGCGCAGTCTTAAACTCAGTCCTACTTCCCGAGCAGGGACACGCTTCTGAAATTTTTGCAGTCAGCTCAATAAAATGACTATGCGCCTTTCAAATTTTGCAGTACTATAGAAGCGATATTCTTTTTTTTTTTTTTTTTTTTTATTTAACGTTTAAGCCATCACAACGGCAGCAGTTACACTACCAGATCAGCTACCAATTTCGCAGTTGGGTTTCTTCTGAAGCCTGCTAACGCATGCCGTGAAGGGAGGCACTCGGTCGCAGCAAGTTCGGTTACCCTGGGAGAAAACTCCGGTCAGCGTATTTGCGAGGCAGCCGCCTCAGCAAACTGAAGGAAAGCCCGCGCAAGCTCTGCGAGCTGATCGCGCCGGGGAAGCCGGTGCCCGAGGCGCAGCGGCGGAGACAGAGCCGGTGGCGATGTCACGGCAGGTCACGGGGATCACAGCAGGTTACGGGGAGCTCCTTAACCGCCGCCATCCCCCCGCCCCACGATGCCGGGCCTGAACCGCCACCCCCGCGGGGCGCTCCCGCCAGAGGAAAACCGCCCGCCGCTTCCTTATCAGCGGAAAGGGCGGCGGGGGGACGCCGAGAAGACCTTGCCGGTGGCGTTAAAAGGAGAAGCGCCGTTGCGAGGGCCCCGCCTCGGCGGGCGGAGGAGGGGGCAGGGCGCCGGCGGCAGCCGCAGCCGCCGCCGCCGGGGGCAGCACCCCCTCCCGCGCGCACGAGAGCCGCCCCTCGCGCCTCTCCCGCCTGAGCCGAATTTAAACTGCGTTACTCTCCCTCGCGCAAAGCACTAACGCTGGTGGGTCCCGCGCGCCTCTCCTCTTTTCCGCCCGGCAGCCAATGGAAGGGCCGCTTCGTTCTCCTCTCCGCCAATCGGGGCGCGGCTTATTGCTGGCTGGGAGAAGCGGTCGGTGCGCGCGCCTGCCCGCTGTGGAGCTGGGTCCCTGGCGCGGGGCAGGCGAGTCCTCCCTCCTCCTCCCCCGCCCCCTCTCCCTCTCCCCGCGCTTTGTTGGTGCCTCTCCCGGGAGGGCGGCGGCGGCGGCCGGCGGCGATGCCCGAGTTCCTGGCGGATCCGTCGGTGCTGACCAAGGAGAAGCTGAAGAGCGAGCTGATCGCTAACAATGTGAGCCTGCCGGGCGGCGAGCAGCGCAAGGACGTGTATGTGCAGCTCTACCTGCAGCACCTCACCGCCCGCAACCCGCCCGCCGCCGCGCAGCCCGACTTCTCCAGCGACGAGGAGCGGGAGCCCACGCCTCTGGGCGCCAGGAACCGCGGCTCTGCCGCCGGGCGGGTGAGTACCGCCGCCCGTCGCCCGCGCTCCCTCGGCTTCCCGGCGGCCTCGGGCCCGCTTTCCCGCCCGAACGGGTCGGTCCGGCCGCGGCTCGGAGGCCGGCGTGAGGCGCTGCGGCCCCCCGCACGTTCTCCCGTCTGGCCCCGGGGACGGCTCCGCCTCGCCTGACTTGAGGCGCGGCCCGGCTCGGCTGAGGGCGCGATCGTGCCCGGCGGGGACGGTCCCTGTCGGCTGGGGCACAGGGCAGGGGCGCGCTGCAGGCGTCCCCCCCGGGAGGCGAGCCGGGACCCGCCGCGTCGGTGCCGGGCAGCCGCCGGCTTCGCCTCCGGGTCGCGTCCCGCATGTGCGCTTCTCGGCGGCGGCGGCGGCGGCTCCGGAGCGGCTCGGCCGCCGGGGGGGGCGGGCTGCGCGGTCGCGTGTGGAGCGTGAGACACATCCCCCGCCTGCAAGTTGGGAAGCCTTTACTTTGATTTGGCGGGAGGTCGCATAAGTGAAATGCTTAGGTGTTGGAGGAATAAAGCAAGAGAAACTCTGCACGAGGCTGCAACTTTAGAAAGACGACTGCCATCAGCTGTCTCAGTTGTACTGAAGCAACGCTACTCTGTGTAAATACCTCCGGAGGAAAGGATGAAGCTGTGAAGGAACGGCTTGTTTGTTTCGTTTAGTGAAGTGGACTGCTTAGTGTAAAGAGGGTCTGCTTAATGTAGCTGTCTCCCTCATACCTCCAAGCGTATGTTTTATAGCAAAGTGCCTCTGCTGCATGTTCAGTCGGTCCACTGTTACTTGCTTTCTCAGACATGCTTTCTTTTATCGTGTAAGGAAAGAGGGGGGAAGCTGATGCCACTTGGAATTTTTCCCTTTTGGAAAATGTGATTTCCTCTTTAGTTTTTAATAAGTGGTCTGTAAATTTGCATATATTGAGAAAGCAATCTTTTCATTCATAATTCTAAGCTGTTTGGTCTCGCGTGAAGACTTGTATGATGATCGCCAGCTACCGGAGTTGTAATGTGTGTGTGATATTACAACTATTTAATGATAGTATCTGAAATACTGTCTTTCAAAGCTCATTTGTAAAGAGAGTTAAGAAAAGTGGACTCCTTTGAAGGTCTTTGATACTTTAATCTTTAAAATACCCAACAAACAGTTCTTGAATTAAGAAACTGAAAACTGCAACTAAAAGAGGAAAAGATTTCCAACCAAATTATTTATCTCTTTTTAACGTTTGTCTAATTCAAATACTTAACTGGCATTCGCTGGAGAAACTTTACCGTGAACGAGACACTTCTCTGATTATAATGGTCTGCCTGTAGCATTCGTAAAGTGCTTTTGAGTAAAATAGGATGAGCTTGAATCGTGTTTCACGCTTGTAGGAGAAGGAAAGTCTCATAACTGCTGAAGTTCCTAGATCTGATTTTTCCTTTCCCCAGTGCTTAAGTTTAAACGATTACGGGTGACTTTTTTTTATGTTTACAGAATGGGTGGTACTCTTACACTTTTCTTAACGGTGTCTGGAAGGCTCTGGCTCTTTCTGCTAGTCTTGTGCGTTACTATCAGAGCAGTGTATCATCATAACTGGCAAAACTTCAGCGAATATTTTAGTGACAGTTGCTTGGATTTGGGTCCATTGTGCGCCCCCCAAAAAAAAGCTCAGTTGATGTATGCTTGTTGTCTGCTTAGTACAACTTAGGTAGTTCTGAAACTGCTTGTAGCCTAAGTAGCTGTTGTCTCCATTAATGCATTCTGGCGTAAGGGTGCTTCTCTGATCTGCTCTCCTTCCAAGAGAGTAACGTATAGGTCTCCAGAGTGACTTGCCCCCAAAACAGTTGGAAGGGAGAGGCAGAGGGAAGGAAGTCTGACATCCAGGGGAGTGGGATTCTGGTATGGAAACAAAGTGTAATATCTTGGTAAGATTAAGAGAGGACAGGAGGGAAAGCACTCAGGCCTCTGAAAGAGAAGAAACTAGAAGTAAGCGGCAAAGGGAGGGAGCTGGGACTGCAAGGCGTTACGGGAAGGAGGAATAAAATAAAGGAATCCTATATTTCCTGTAAGTCACTTTGTAGGCTCTGGAAACAAAGGTGGATTCAGCAACCTCTGTCTTTTACTCCTCTGTGTAACTTCATTGTTTTATCTTAAGTATTTCTTTTATGTGTATGTTTAAAAGGACCAGAAAACAATTTGCACTGGGTGCATAAAAGTGCTTTATAACAGGTACTGGTATAATAACATGGCTCTTTTCTGTTGTTAGGTGGAGATCTGAGTAACAAAATTGCAATGCTTTATTAGTTCTGTTTTTATGTACGTGACAGGTCTTAGAAATTGTAGTATTGGTTTGTGTACATTGGGGGGGGTGTAAACCAGCTGTTTCAAACTTCTAGGCAATCAACTACTTAATGTTTCTAGAACACCAAAATACCTTACTATGTTACAAAGGTATCTTCTGTGGGATAAAAAAATTTGGGCTGCTCTATTCTGTGTTTCCTGTATCACTAAAAATTTGAATACCGCTTAACTTGAAAATCGGAAAAAGTCTCTTCAATCCGGATGACTCAGTCAAGGCTAGTATTAACTTGCACTTAAATAAGTTTGCATTTTGAAGGGTTCTGTCCCACTGTGCTTTCTGCTATTCCTTATTTTTGGTATTTCTTTGGTATAGGTTTATACTATATGATTCTTTAAAACAAAAGAAAAAAAAAAAAACAACTCACGTTTTCTGGGGAATGATTTGGGAATGAAGACTCACTCCCACTGCTGGGATGAATGAATGAATGCTGGATGCATAGAGGAAGAGGTAGAAAAGGGCCAGAATCGCTCTTGGAGCAAAGAAAGGGGTGCTTTTGAATAGAGACGAGCACCACAAGTGAGAGATGTAATCTCTTTCTTCTTAAGTTTGTGCTTATTCAGTAGTAATACCAACACAACAGTTGAGTGCTGAACTTTTTGCGTGCCTGCCTGCCGAAGTCCAAATGCCCCGAGTGAGCAGTCGTCTCGGTTGCTCAAGTCCTCTGAAAGGATTGGGATCACAGTCAAAAGGCAGGCTCTCCTTACGTCGTGGGCACAGGCTATCAAAGATGTGCAAAATACGTTGTTTAATATGGCTTTCAGTGTGAAAAATCGATTGTAATCGGGATACCACGTTGGCCTGAGCGAGGGCGGCGCTGCCTTGCGGTCGCTGGGGGCTTTACTGGCCGCTGAGCGCGGGGTGAGGGGCCGGGCTGGCCGCCAGGGGGCGCCGCGGGGCCGCCGCCTCCCCCCGCCCCCGGGGGCGCGGCTGCCTCCGCACCCTCCGAGTAGGGGGCGGGGGGTGAGGCGGGGGGCTCGGTTTGAGGGGGGAGTAGCGGGTGCTCCTGTTTTTGAATCGATACCTTACTTGATCTGTCAGCTGACTTACGCATGCTGAAGGGGGGGAGAGCGGTGTTTTTCTTAAAATGGGCATGAGAAACGAGTTCAAGGGAATATACTATGAATATCCGTGTTGCAGTCATTGAAAAGACAGTAAGGTTAAACCAGGTCTCTTGGTACTGACAGTTAAAGTTTTGACATTGCTGTAGTCATTAGTAATTTTAAACTGTCTACACTGTCATTTTAGTGTTCTTTTTTCTAAGTTCTGGGCATTTTGTAATGCATTTAGGTGCACATTTTCTATTGATAAAAGCTGTGCAGTGATGAGACAAAGCTCCATAGTTTTAATTCTACAAATTGTCTTTTAAATCCATCACTCTTCCAGCACAGCTCTATCAATACTACATTCAACCTATACCTCTCTCGGAACGAATAAAAACCTTAATATGCTAGTGATGTAAAGTTGATGTATTGTGAGACAAGTGTCATGCATCCATAGTGATGCTGCTGCTGTTTCATTTATATTTGTGTGGGTTTATTTTGACCCGTTTTTTTTATTCTGATACAGTAGTGAACATACAGATGATTAACATGCATGTATGAGCAGATCAAAACTTACAGGGGTTTTGTTCTGACTGCATTGTTTTCAGGCCTTGAAACCATCATGCTTTGAAACAGCAAATTCTTTAGGCAGTGAGCATTTTTTTTGGCACCTAAAGCTAAAAATTAAACTATTTTACTGTACTAAGATCTTACTTCCCCTCGGTG
Source organism: Nipponia nippon (assembly GCF_047370975.1). NCBI lineage: Eukaryota > Metazoa > Chordata > Aves > Pelecaniformes > Threskiornithidae > Nipponia > Nipponia nippon. The sequence goes on from NW_028262347.1 coordinate 52,684,585, forward strand.
AAACTCTGACAGCATTTTTGTGCTTTGTAATTGATGCAGCAAAACCCCCTCCTGTTGTATAAAGTGCAGTCTGCTTTGTAGAAGACAACTTCAAATGCTGTCAAATACATAAAATTCACTAAATCAAAGTAAGGTTAAATGTTAGCCCAACTTTTTTTTTTTTTTTTTAAAAGAGCTTTCCTGTGAAATATTTGAAAGTATCACTTCTCTAGATGTAATACTTCTTGGGGGGGGGGGGGGGGGGAAGGGCTCACTTTGGCTATGTACTTTTGCCAGGAGAGGAAAAGCTTTTAAAATCATGCTTGTTTGGGCCTCAGTCTGATAATATTGTCTGGAAGAGCCAGCTTCTCCAGCTCACTAATGTTTTTGAGCAACTTTTTTTTTTTTTTTCTATGCCTATTTAGCATAGTGGTGTGGGAGGACAGTGACTTGGTATGTGAGACACCTTTTTACTGCAGGGGGAACCATCTGCATCTGGATGCTCCTGGTCCTGGTCAGTTATGGGCTGAATATCAGGACAGATAGCTCAAGGGAAAAATAACTATGAAATGGCATTTTTGCCTCTTTAGGAGCATTGTTTTAAAGCACATACCAAAAATATCATCTTGACACTGTTGACAAACAGGAGCTCAGAATGTGTAGGGTTTTATGACTTAGTTTATTGGTGCATTTCATGTCCTGGAAGAATCTCTTCTAAAACACCGAGTGATATTTTTTACCTTCAAAGTGCTGATTTGAAAAAGATCAGTCAGCTGTCTCCTCCTCACTTCTGTTAATTAAGGTATAATGAGAGCATCTGGACCCAAAAGGCCTGTTTGAAAGTTTATAGAAGATACCTATCAGGTAAAGATGGTTTTTGGGTTTGTTTTTTTTGTTTGTTTGTTTTAATCAAGTAGCTAAGTAAATTGAGAGATAGCTGCAGCTCTTTGTGGTCAGAATGGTGTGGTAGTGATAATATCTGTAGCTGAGGTAACTGTATGGTTTCAACCCCTTCCCTGTTGGAAATGGGAAAGTAATAGTAAAACTGGTAGTTTATGAAAATTAGGGGTGTGGAAGGTGAAACTGCATGCTTGGATAGGTGAGAGAATGTAAAGCATATATGCTACCTGCTGAAGGAAGAGAATCTGTGCAGTGTTTTTTATGATGTGCTGTGGAAATGTGACCCAGAATACAGATTAACACCTTTGTGGCCTTTTAAATGGCACTCATCTGCTGTCTGAGTGACAGCTGTGGGCAGCAGGGGTGAGGTGACTGAGTAATTCCCACTGCAGTGAGAGGTCCTGCCATGCTGTTCTGCACCTTCAGACTTTCTGCAGTTCTAGACTCATGAACTAGGGAGACATGCTTGTTAGAGTGCTGGTGTAATAACGGTCGTTACATTTAAATAAAATAGTCCTGTTGAAGTAATTTTGGTTTAGTAACGCGTGTCAGTTGTTCAGCAGGGGCACATACACAAGCCAGATCTCCAGGTCAGCATTCACTTGATTGAGCCATGAGACCATCTGTTAGTTTGGTTTCTTGATTTGTTTTTTGTTGTGAATTTTTACTCAGGTTCTCTGGAAACAACTCTTTATTATGCGGCATTCATCCATTTTCAGAATGGGTACATTTCCTTCACTGAGTACATGGGATTTAGTGTCTGGGAGGAAGGAGGGGGTGGAAGGGTTAATTAGTCCCTGATCTTATAATTTAGGACTGTTACTGTACATAGGCTTGGAAATTCTAAGTCTGGCACTTACTAACTAAGGTTAAAAGGTAGAGAATTCTTGATGTTGAGTGTATCAGGATCTCTGAATTACTGCTGCATAATTTCCTTTTCATTGTTTATTTTGTCTGTCCTGTAGCTTTTGGTAAATATTCTCTGGAGGTGTTTGAAGTTAAAAAGTTCAGTAGGACTCGGTTTTAAAAAAAAAATAAATTCTACTGCAGGAAATGTTTGTGTATGATAGAATAAAAAGTGCAAGGGGAATAAAGACTGCTGTATTTCACCGTGTAAGTCTTATTATGGAGACTTGGCATGTGCAGTTCCTTATCTTCCCTTCCCCTAAGAGAAATACTGTTATTTGTTACCAGAGAGGACACTGTACAAACCAGAGAATTCAAGAGCATTCTGTTGGTGTGATTTGGGCTTTCTTAGCCTGTCTTAACCTCATTCAGAGAAATAGTAAAGAAGCCCTGAGCCTTTCTGCTTCTAGTGATGAAGCTGCACCTGTTTGGGATTAAAGTCCTTGAATATCCTAATGTAAGTGCCATTTAACTTGGGATTTGAAAATGCTTCTTTTGGTGATATCCAATAGTTATCATGTTATTTAATAGCTTCTTCAAGATGTTACTTATGCTTGTGTTTGGTGGAGTAGTGCTAGAACTAGTAAAGGTAGCCATAAAGTTAGTCTGATAAACTGGTCTGTGGCTGTTGGATTTCTGTTCAGCAGGAATGCCAAAGATGAGGTAAGGGATAGCTTCCAGGTCTGAATTCTCATCACTTGCATTTTCTGCTCCTCTCATTAGTGAAAGAAGGTGAAAGCTTTTTGCTGTGGAGAGATGACACTCTGAGGTGAACTTCTCTTGCACTCTTGTTTTCCTGTGGCCCTAGAACTGAGAATGCTGTGTGGGAGCCCCATGCTTATAATTCACTTCACTACTTGTTTGAAGGGTTGGGTCCTAGTTGATCTGAAACAGAGCCTGACAGACAGCACTACCAAATTGCCATCTCTTTGGTGTGAACAAATCTCTCAAGTGCAGTATGCAGATCCTCTTGTATCTTCTGTTTTCTAGAAAATGGCAATGACTAGAAACTTTTTTTTTTTGGTACCGCTAGCTCTGGATGGAATTAGATGATCTTCAGATAAGGATTTAGTGGTCTGGGTGTAGTGTTGCAAGAATATTTACATTACATGCAAAGTGGCCAGCTGCACCACCTTACTTCAGCAAATCCTGGTGTTTGCCACGATTTCATTTTAAGCACTTCATCTCTGCACCACAGTAAGACAACTTCAATTTTACTGATGGTCACCAGATCAGGAAAATGTGGATGTGTTTGGTTTTTTCTTTTTTCGTTGTTTAGTTTTAATTTGCAATGATAAATTTTAAAGGTAGCTCTTGTGATCTGTCTCACAGGGTAGTCCCATGGATAAGTTGTGATGATGCACAGAAAGTGTAGTGGTGTGTACTACGATAGTAGTGGTAATTAAAGCTAATGTTCTTGCTGAGGTTAATGCTGTCATACCACAGCCAATGTATGAGAGAAATTCTTTTCTCCTGCCTTATGCTTCTAGGAACTGATCTTGTGTTCCAGTGAGTGGTTACATGGCAGCTTTCTACTTGTACGAGTGAAGTAATTTGCTTCTGCTTTGAGGAGAATAGGTATTCAAAAGTAAAAGTTGGAGACCTCACAGAACACAAGGTAATCAATGCACCTGGCTATATTATTGAAGAACACAGATTACCTTCAACTTTTCATTCCCTCCCTGCCCTTTTTTCTCTGCTGAAACTGATTATTCTCATGGTATCAATGTGTGGTAATAAAAAAAAAAATAAAATGGTACTTGAGAAAAAAAATTCTTCTGAAATATGGAAGTAGCATCTTAATTAACCTGCTTGGTGATGTGTGCAAACACCAGAGCTGTCAATAATCTAAACAGAACCCAACAAGAAGACGTGTTTTGGAACTTTTTTCCATTGTTTCGACAGTTCAGTAGGCCAGAAAAAAATGCACTGAATATGAAGTTCTTGTTAATATGATACTTAACTTGAAATACTGTTACGACCAACATATTCAAAAGTAAATGCAAGTCTCCTACGGGAGAGTAGGAGTTGGTTGTTTTTTATGTACTAGATAAGTAGACTCAGTTGCTTCAAAAACTGTTTAGATTTTTATGTGATGAAGGAATGGAGTGACTGATAAAGTGAGCTGTAAATCTGTGACTAGTCAAATCTGCCACTTTAGTGATCCTATCCTTTCTTCAGACTGCTTGGAGTCTATTTCTTAGAATTAAGAAATAGCATAAGTTCTTGGAGATCCTGTTGCTTTTCAACAGCTGATAAGTTCATCATGCTGGTTTTTTTTCACAATCCAGGAGTTAGAGGAAAATCTAATTTAATTAAGGAGTCAGTTATATTTGAGAAATCCTCATGCAGTCCCTCTATAGCTTTTAAATATCAAGACACTTGAGGCAAGACAAAGCTTGCATGCAAACCAATATTGAACTGGCATTAATGGCTAGCTAGGTACTGTTGACTCATGTCAGTCATCTTATAGTCTTTTAGTACTATCTTACTAAAGACAACAAGAAAAAAACCTGTTAATTGTGACCGAGTGTTATAACATATTTGTATTTGGAATTTTAGTCTTTGGTAGGTACCAGAAAACCCAGATAGGCCCTCTGGGCAACCAAGCTGAGAAACATGTTAAGCATAGAAGTTGTATCTGTTTATATCCTACAACTTTGAGGTACAAATATGACTTATTTAAAAGCAGTATCAAGATCTTTCTTAGTTGAGAGCAAGCAGATCCTAAGCATATTTTTTCTGTCTTACCTCCTCACTCTCTTGCAGATCTTGGAGCTTGAAATGTCTATTGTAGTAACAAAGGCTTCCCAAGTTGAATAAATGTTATGATCACTCTGTTTGGATATAGTGGAAACTGCTAATTTAGGAGTAGCATCTTGGCAGATTATTTTGATAACCATCTGTATGTGGTGGTGGTGTGTTGCCAACTGTTCAAGTAGTGTTGCCAGAGTTGGGTTTAAGATTTGTTAGAGCTACAATAGCAGCGGCCTGAGCAGACAGGCAGGATTTTTAAAATGTAAGGGTGCTTCTAGTTTTGCCTTTCCTGCACTCGCTTTGTAACATCATGTAATCTTACGGAGAACACCAGGATAAGTGGGAATGGGGATTTTGGGAACTTGGCTCAGAAGGTGTGGGTACTGAAGAACTTGTTCCATATCATTAGAGGAAAGAACTATTGACCTACTGGGTAGAAGAAAAATGTGAAGAAATGCCAATGGAACGTATATGTTTGTAATTTAGAGTAGTGATGGTGAAACAGCTAGAAGCTTACCTCTCCAGTCATAAGAAAGAGATCCTCTCCTGTTGTATACTTGAACTTCAAATTAAAACACAGGATCAGAATAATGAGCAAGGTTTTTTTTTTTTTATATAGAGGAGGCTTGTAATGGATATTTCCTTATATAAGTAGGAAGCTCATGTATGTTTGTTTAGTAGGTGTAAATGTTTGCAGTGTTTCACATAGGCATTACAGTGGGAGGGATGGGGAGAATATAATTACTTTTCTGGTTTTGTATGTTTAGGACTCTCATATCTTCCAGTTCCCTTAGAAGAAAAAGATGTGTTCTATATTAACTGGAAACGCTCTGTCTCTTGTTTGTCCCTCACACACTCACAGAAAGCTACGAAGAAAACTGACAAACCCAGGCCAGAGGAGAAGGATGACCTAGATATAACAGAAATGAGTAATGAAGATCTTCAAGAGCAACTTGTGAAGTACGGACTAAATCCTGGCCCGATCGTAGGTAGGTCAGCTGACCTGGCAAATATTCATCCGTTCAACATATTTCTCACTAAATCTCAGAACTGAGTACTCTAAGCTTCTCTGGTGCAGTTGCTTATTAAGTTTAGTACCAATACTGTTACAATCCTACTTCCCACTCTACGATGTTTTCATTGAACTGTTTACATTGAGAAGACTTGAAGCATTGCAGGGTAGGTAAGTCCACAGTTTGTTCCTTTTGTGTTCTGGGCCAGCTGGAGATGTTCCAACTTCTGTTCTGAAGCTGTGTAACTGTTAGTTAAAAGCTCAGTGCTGGGGTAATTAGGTCTTCTGATACAGAGGTTGAGGTCTGGGGCCTGCTTAAATAGAAAATACATCTTACATAATAAGCTAATAGCATTGAGAGCAGAATGAGAACATGGAACTTCCCCTTCCCTAGAGCATTTCCTACTCACTGTATTGCGCAGTAATGTTTTCCTTTGCTAATTTTTTTTTCTGGCCCCTTGAACCTAGTGTTCTGTCCTGCATGCTAACCTATGTCAGGAGAAGTCCTGACCCCAGCTTAATCTCCTGCCTTGGGCACTCACCTGTGATATGGGATCAAAGCTCCTTGCCTTTCAGATTGTGCACTAGCCTAATGGCAAGGGACTTTGATTTCACAGCACTTCAAAGAAAGATGGTCACATGTAGTGTGCTGAGCCTGCTGTGGAATGTTCTTGAACTCCTGGCTGGAAGTGTCAGTGATGGAGCCTGGAGTCCTGTGTGCAGTCAAAGTCTTATGCGTAATATTTTCTGTTAGCTGTTTCTGTATGTCTTCCCGTTCAACCTGTTCCTCTTGGATAGCACTCGAGTCTTCTGAAAAATTCAAGTACCTATGCAGTCCGCTGGGAAGATGTTCAAATTTGGTCTAAGTAAAAAGCCTTAGTTCTTACAGAGTATGGATTCTGTTTCTTTTGAGAGTCTGCCACTTCTTTTTGAGGGTGGCTTCCTCTTACCTGAAATCTTCTAAGGTTAGACTTTTCTGCAGCTAAGAGCTCAGGCACCAGTCACCTCTATAGATTTTTGCCAGCACAGTAGTGATGTGGAAGTATGTGCTAGACTTGATCTAAGGGGACAGCTGTTCAAAGGTATCAAGTGAGCCAACCTGATGGCTAGATGCAGCAAATGGGAAGTTCTGTTGTTTCTGCTTACTTGCAATGCCTTTCATGCTGCTTATTGGACTGAATTTGCCAACAGGGCAAAGGTTAAACTACAGGGGAAGGGGTGTTAATTCCAGGGTAAATCGATTAAGAGGATAATAGTTGAATCTGCCTGGAAACCATTGCCCTTGCAATATCAATCTCACTAATTTTTTTGTGAGGGCATAACTTGTGTATTGCAGCATATGAAACAAAACGTCTAAGAAGCAGGTAAGTTCCCTTTCCATAGATAAATGCTTGTAACTTCCAGTGTATTAACAGGTCGAAGTTTATCTTAAGAATTCTCTTAAACCAAAAAGTTAGAAGCCTTAGAGGCAGAGTTATATACCTAGAGGTATATGGGCCATCCAGATGGATTAAAAATAAAAAACATATGTTCAGAGATCCTAAGGAATATACAACAGCCAAGTTCCAACAGTCATGTCCGGAAAGATGAAAACTGTATCTTTAGCATGTATCCTTCCTTGTTCTAGCTACTACTAGGAAACTTTATGAGAAAAAGCTGTTGAAACTGATGGAACAAGGTCCAGAACCGAAGGCACCTGTGCCTCTCCCAGCAATTTCTTCAACTGCTGAGAACACAAGACAGAATGGAAATAATGATTCTGACCAGTACAGTGACAATGAAGAAGGTAAGACTTAAGTGGAACTTGCCCGTGAACTATTCAAATTATACATCAGTAATACTTGCAGTCGAAGAAATATCTAAAGAGGGCATGATCCTGCTGTTAGCTGAGGCTTTAAGATACTGTTGTAGACCGTGTGAGTCATGTACTTGATCATGCAGTTACTAGCACAGTGATCCAGGTGCCTCTTCTGGGAAAGGAAACTTCTTGCTACTGAACTGTTCCCTTTTGTCCATTTTTCCCATATTGGAACCTGTAAATCTGATAGGTAGGAGAACTGCGTATGAAGTGTTCCAGTGCTCTTTATGCCTCATCTTTAAGTGCAAATGCAATTTTGTCTTATGGTGCTTACAGTAGTTATCTTTACTATAGGATAGTGTATGAATGTTTGTTTATTAAACTTCTGTACTTTTTAAATGCTGTTTAATGTCTCTCATGTATGACTCAATCCCTTTTATGCTCTATTTCTTGTGGATTTAGTTTGGGGTGGGTTGATGTATTGGTCTTGGGTGTGGTTTTTGCAGTTTTAGTATCAAGTTTATGTAAAAAAAAAAAGTATAGGAGTGGGGGAAGTGGAACCTAAAACACACCATCATACATCTTACAAAAAGTAAAAACAGTGTAGGCTTTAAAGAGTGTCTTAAGTGGAATGTTAGAAGGTGCTTATTTTGTGTGGTTTTGTTTCAGGGGTGGTTTGGTTTTGTTTTGTTTTTACAAGAACTTCCAGGTCAAAATATGGCTAGGAACTCGATGGATCTCCCTTGCATATTTGGGCTTGTTTTTGAACTTTAATCTCTTGCACTTTTGGAGCAGGGAGGGATGTTAGAGATCTATTAATTTATTTTTAGGGTAGCTAAGAGCCCAGTCACAACTGATAGCTGTCTCCTTATATTTACATATGCTTCATCTAATTACAAAAAAAACAAAAGCAAACAAACACTCCCCCCTGCCAAAAAAAAAAAAAATTCTATAAATAAACTCTAAATATGTTAGTGTAATGCTATTAGAATTTTAGAAAGGGAGTGGAAAATAATACATCCTCTTACTGGTAAGATGAGTGTTAACCACTCACCCTTCTTCTGCATCAAAAAGGAGTTTTTATATAAGAGGACCTATTTTAAAGGAAATGAAACTAACAGCCTAAACAATGTTGAAAAGCTTCATTACCCTTACTACAATCAATAGTATAGTGGTACTTTGGTTAAAGGAATTGCAACTTGATACCAGTTTCTAAATGGAACTATTGGATTGGTCAAAGCTTATCTGAAATGTAGGGTTTTTTTAGGACAAAACTGAAATAGTCGGGTCAGTGATTAAAAATATTTTTTTAAGGTTATTCTTCAAAAGTCTCTTTGTTCTTCTACATTCAATGCAGAAACTTACCTGTATCTCGCAACTTTTTAAGGAAATGGTAACTCAGAGTTATGTTGCCTCTTAAAATGAATTTTTATTAAAATACAATTGGTTTAAACTAGTACAACAACCAGTAGTATTATAGAAACTAGTTGTATTAAAACCGGTTACAGATCCGAAGACTGAGCTGAGGCTTGAGAAGAGAGAACCATTGAAAGCCAGGATGAAGACTCCAATAGCACTCAAACAAAGAAGAGCTGTTGAACACAACCAGGTATGTTTAGTGGCATCTGGAATTGCTACTAACTGCAGGTGATGTGCTCACTAAACACTGTACTACTTTTAACATAATCCTATTTGACTAAGTGGGCTATACTGTTTTTTAAAAGTTCTTTCAGAAAGCCTCTTCTAATACAGCATGAAAATCTTGTGAACTAACTATAGTTGCTGGTTTTAGCTTGTTTGACATTCAAAATTATGGTCTGCTAAAAGCTGTTTGTCTGACTTGCCAGCTGCTCTAGTGCCTCTTAGAGAAAAATAATAGGCAACCTTAACAAGTTTAGTTTTGGAAACCTGACAGGTTTTTAAGTCAGATGGGCTGATGTCATCCTGTTGGATGTTTGTAAACAACTTGATTCAATAAAAGAAGCAGTTTCTCAAAAAAAAAAAAAAGTTTGGAAAAAGGTCATTTTGGTTTTTTTTTTGTTTTTTTTAAGAATATAGACACATAGATTTCTGTCTATCTGGTTTTATATCTATAGATGTATATATGCATTTTAAATACATCTGTTTAATGACTGTGATTTAAATATGGTACATGAAGTAATGTACTTCTATATATGTCTATATATATATATATATAGAAGTGTGTGTATATGTGTACACACATGCACTAGCTATCTATGTAATATTTCTTTCCTCAACTATGCTTGTAGCTGCAGTACTAGAGTAGACATTAATTTGTTGGAGAGCTTCTCCTAAGAAGAAAAATAATAATAGGTTTAAATCTTGCTGTATGTATAGCTGTCTTGTCCTTTACTTATAAATAATATTAGTTCTCTTGTCTTGGTGAAAGAAGGATTTTACAGAAGCACCTCAGGTTTTCAAATTGCAGGCTGAATACTGGATTCGGTAGTTGGTGGCTGATCTGTCCTTATGATGTGACAGTGTCACGAAATAGCCTGTTCCCCAGCTTAGGTTACTTAGGATCTTTAGTGTTACTTATCTGACCAATAAGTAGTGGAGTTGTGGTACAGTAAAGGACCTCTATATAAACATTCAGTGACTCAAAATCTGACCTGCTAATAGCTTGATGTATTTTAGCAGATCAGTGACTTTTCTCACTACTCTATAGTATGGTAAATGCCACATACTTCCTATTTGGATAGTATGTGTGTATAAACATGCTTTTGCTACGGATGTCTCTTAAAGCAGGTAACACGCTGCTATGTGAGCTTGGCTAACACAGCACAGTTATGGAGATCCATAACTAGTTCTCCTTATTTTTAATTGGATTTTTAGGGTACAAGCTGAACAAATTTCACTTCTGCAGAACAAAACACACAATTCACCACACAAAATATTCCTTAATTTATTCAGGCAACTTCTGCTCATGATGGTCTTCATAATGGGAATCTGAATCTTGAGGTTCTTGTATTTCAAGGATTATTGTTTTCTAAATTGTTATTCACCCACAAATCCCTGCCAGCCTCAGTGTAACAGAGGTATTTAATTCAGCTATCAACAAGCAAAGCTTCCGAGTCTTTAGGAACCTACGTATAGAATAAAAAGGAAGAGATACAGTGATGTCTTTTTGTGTCATTTTCAAGTGATGAGTGCTTGCTCAATTTTTTGTCATCCAATTTCACTGTAATAACATTAGGTCATTACTGTGTTTTGTCTTGCAATCTTTTACATGTGCAGTATAGATGCAATATTTTGCAGCTTGCGTATTTTAATTGCAGGTAGTTAATAAAAGGAATATCCCTTGATTAATGAAAAAATGATCTAATTTCAAAATGATGCCAAATTCTTCAGGAGCTCTAACTGTGTAGCTTGTTAAACCTTTTATCTTTCAACTTTTGACTGCTGTGATTAAAAAAAAAAATAATCCACCAACAAAAATTTACAGCTGCTTGAAGCCAAGAACAACTCAATGTTTTTGGTTAGCAAATGTGTGTAGTCATATATTTTGCTGAGAATAGAAGATGGGGAAGATGTTATCTTTTTTCTTCCTTCGTCCTGTGAAATTAGATCTTGAGTTTGCAGCTGATGTGTTAAGGGACCATACTGATTCTGCAGAATTATATGCAACTGTCATGCACTGTGTGGTATTGGCTCAAAGATTATGAGGCTCTGAAGAGTGGTGGGGCTGAATTGTTTGGTAGTGTGGTGTGAGCAGACTTGTTAGTCACATCTGGGTCCTATCCAATGCTAGTCTTAGTCCAGATGTACACAGCTGAAAGGATTGTCTGTCATTTGGCACAGATGGGTGTTGCTGCTCTCTTAAGAAAAGAGTGCAAATAGATAGTCTTTAAGCAGTGTGGTGCAAAAGAAATTGGGTGGGGAGGTTGAGCAGCCTTATGGGTCTTATCAGCCAGTTAGCAGTGGAGGGCTAGATGAATTTGAGCTTGGCTGTTTGTGCTTAATTGTCTCCTCATAGAACTGGAAAAGTTGGAAGAAAACCCTAATTTGAATGCCCCCTTCCAAACAGGTATGTGAATATAGAGTTAGAGTTCAAAACTGAGCCTAAGGCCTCATAGTAGATGGCACTGAACAGAAAGAGGTGGGCTGAACAACATAGGTGTTAAGGACTCCTAGCAACATAGAACTAGTCTCTCTGCTTGAGACTTTGTATAGTGACATTCTGCATATGCTATGGTCTTCTACTCCTCCCTGCATTTTTTGACTACCTGTATATCTGGGCTTCTTAAAAATAAAACATGCAGCATTGCAGCTGCTGGCGTACCAATTTCATGTGGCATATGCCCAATAAAAAACTTGGTAAGTGATAGCTGAGGTAAACTCATAATCTGTAGCTTCACTGCTCATGAGTAATATGACAGCTAAAAGCACATGCTGAATAGTACTTGTGTACCACACCATTGTAACTTTCTTTGGTTATATACAGGGTGTTGGTATACTAAAATGTGAGTATTACATTTTAATAGGGTTTATTTAGTTCAGAAATTTCTGTGATAAGCAGACAAGGCCTGCTCAGTTGACAGTGAGGATAACTATAACTGTAGAGAACAATATGTTGTTTTTGTTTTGGGTTTTTTTTTTAATTTTGTCTGCTGAAGTCTGGATGGGTGTTAGGCAGTAGATTCTGTGCTTTTCCTAGACTTTTCATGCAAGAAAAAACTTGAAGCTTGGTTCTTAAAACACATAACTGACAAGCATCCGAAGAACTAAGGAGAGAGGCGGTTATTTACTGAAGTACTTCTAACTTTCCATTAGAATACCTAGTCAATACCAGTTCCTAGTCAAACAGCAGGGGAGCTCTCCATTAGTAGGATGAGGGAATTGCCTTACTGCTTTCTTGAGTGGAATGTGTTTGAGTGGAACCACTCTGAAATTAGTGTTTTTCTCTAAGCTTGTAAAGAACACCTCTCAAATAGAAAGTGTATGGGTGTGAGGTGGGGAGCCATGATTAAGGTTGTGGGTTAAGCTTTTCTTAATAGGGAAGAGAAGCTAGTGTCTGGTGAATATAAAGGGGTTGGGAGATGTTTCATCAGAAGTCTGTTTAAATTGAAAAGAATATTGGAGACTTAGGCTGAAATCTACAATTCTATTCGAAACATCTGAATCTGTTTGGACTTGAGGTCTGCGCATAAATATACATCATTTGGTTTTCAAAGTATGTCAGTGACTTTGGAGTAAAGCAAAACACTTGTGCTCCCTCTGCTGGATATGTAGCAGCTGTAATACAGAACTTAAGAATCATAAAGCTGCTCAGCTGCTAGTTTCACTGGAGTAACTTTGAAGATACAAGTGGGAATGGATAAGGGCATTGTTAGACTTTTTTTTTTTTCTTCCCTTCTCAGTAAATAGTTGCTTTCCTGCCTGCTCTCTTAACACATTGTTTTGGGGGTAATACTGTTCCAGTGAAGTTATTTCTGCTGTTAGACCTGTAATTGACAATTGCACCGGTCTATATAACTTCCATCAGCACAGTGTGTTAATTTCCAAAAACTTGGTAATACATCAATGCATAAGGTGTTAATGTGCAAAGATTTCAGTATTAACAAAGTAATAATTTTTATTTTTATTTCTAAACTTCACCAAATAAAAATGAAGATCTTGTATATAATTTAGAAGAAGCAGACCCTCATCTCCCTTTCCCTCCAGGTCTATGTTTGGAATTAGTTTTGAGGAGGTTTTTTCTTTCAGTATGAAACTTGCAAGAAGGCATAGGGAATGATGTGTGTTTGTTAATTGCTATAAAAGTTTGGTGTTTCATGTTGTTACTTAGATTTGTAACGATCTGTGTCAGGCTTGATCGTTTAAACCCACTGTTATGTGAAAATTGTGTGAATTTCATCTCTTTATGTGGAAACTTCTAAGATTATAAAACATCTCCCCCTGCCCCCTGTGGCTGGAGATTAGTTCCTGTTGAAATGTAGGTGGCTGTGCCTAAACTATTCCCATCTCTGCTCGAGAGAGTAGATCCCTGTCTGGGTAGAGAACAAGGTGATGCTTTCTGCTTATGCTCATAGATTAATATTTTTTGTGTAGGCAGGTAATGTAATGGGCCTGAAAACTAGCTTATCTGCTGTCCATGACTTGCTGTAACTACTTGTGGCATTAGTTATTTCACGCTATTGCAGTGAGCAGATTATCGGTTTTTACTGTTGGGCATTGTCTAGTCAGCTCTGTATTTGAAAAATAATGTGCTCTAACGTAAGTATTGTGGTCAACACTACTAATCTAGCTAGCTATTCATTACTGAATGTATTCGGATTCAAAACTTTTTTTGGATTGTAGACACACTGCTTCTGGAGTTTGCATGCTATTCTGGCTTTTGGTTGTGGGTATTCAATGTTGAGAGCTGGCTTTCATGTATTTGATCATGTGTTTGATGCTTAAATAGACCTATTCTCAAGATGGCGTTACTGAGACTGTCTGGACAAGTGGATCTTCAAAAAGTGGACCTCTGCAGGCATTTTCTAGGGAGTCTACAAGAGTGTCAAGAAGAACACCAAGGAAAAGGGTGATGAGAGGCTTATTATAATTAGACAAGCTTTTTTTTCTCACTGTTAGGGTCCCAGTGGCTATTTTATTCAATTGTTTTCTTTTGTTTGTTTTAAACAAACAGGTGGAAGCTACAGCACAGTTGCCTGTAGATGATGCTGTATTAACAGAGAGTACTCCCATAGCTGAAACTATATTGACTGCAAGCAACGAGACCCTAGTAAATATGCTTAGTAAATATGTTTAATAAATCATGCAAGCGGTATTCTTCTGTAATATATCTTTACTGACAGAATCATTCTGTTTTGAACAGATAAGATAGTCTTACTTTCCTTAAAAGGCTGTTCTATTCAGTAGTCTTTGAAACCATATATTCAGTATCTGTATTAGTACCTAATGCTGTTCGCTTTGAGATGGGACTAGATAGACACCTATGTACTATCTAATGTCTTTTTTGGGGGAGGGTTGAGAAGAACCACTTTAAAAGCTCAGATCTTTATTTAAGTACATGCAGAATATCTGCTTTTAAGTTTGGCTTTTCTTGCAAACTAAATAGCCTTTATGTTTCTAAATGGCTTAAAAGAAACTAGTTGGAATGATAAGCAATGTGTTTCCTGTGCTTATTTCGTAGTATCTGTTACATAACCTTCTTGAGTTAACTCCTAACATGCATATATGCAATGCACATAAAGGGTTTGTTGTTTGGTTCTGCCCCCTTCTCCCTTTTATTTTGTATTTTGGCTGATTCTGAGTTTGAACAATTTTGAATCTCAGCAGGTTGTCAATAGGGTGCCTGGAAATTTCAAGCATGCAGCTCCTACACTGTCAATCAGTGAACTCTCAGACATGCCCAGAAGAACACCAAAGAAACCATTGATGACAGCTGAAGTAAATAAATTAAAACTTAGATTGCTATTGCTTACGCTCTGTAAACAAGATTCTTGTGTGTATGTGCTTACTTATTAGTACAGAAGGGGTGGAGGATGTCACTGCCCAGGTGGCACTAGTTAAAACAGACTAGCATAAAAGAGAGAATATAAACTTATTTTTATTTTCTCCTTTCAGATTTGGGAGGGGTGTGTGTGTGGAGATCCTGCTTTTCTCTCCCCCCCCCCCCCGTTTTGATTTGTTTTTTATCCTTGTGCTGCTATTTTTCTGTACAAAATGTAGAGGGTTTTTTCCTTTTAAATTCTTTGAATGACTCAAAGACAGAGCAAAATTGGCTTTTCTATCTTTGGTCTTGTAAATCCTGAAAAACCACAATGTACCTTAACTTAGGGAATCAGAGAGTAGGATTACTTTAGACCAAAAGCCTGAATTTAAAAAGCATCTGTAGATTCCTGTCAGTTATCAAGCAAGAAAATAATTCTTTTACTGTTAACCTATTCAAGCTGTCAAAACTATATACATCTTGGAGAACTGCCTAAAGCACTTGCAAGTATATGTAACGTATTAACGTAGTACTGTAATATTGTGGAAATTTACATTACAAGATAATACTTGGCTGAATTTAAATGGAGTTTATTGCTTCATGTAGTTACCATAGATAAAACTTGTATTAACACTTGTGAAGCCTACTCTACCAGTGGGTCTGAGATATATGAAATGGGCTGCTTTATTTGCTTCTAACATGACTGCAATGTAGACTTAGTTGTCAAATAGAAGGCTGTGGGAAAACTTGATATTCTATTTCAGAGTGCGTAAGTTTTTTTTTCAGTTAGTATTCTACTGTACTGTGGCATTGTTTATTACAGCAAGAAGAAACAGATTGCCCACATCAATGCTTTTTTAATCATGTTGGCTACAACCAATCCTGTGATCTGCTCAACACAGCCATGATAGAGGTGATGGTTAAGTTTTTTTGATCATCTACATTATTGGCTGGCAGGTGTATTATATTTATACAACATATTCTTTATCTTAAAGGAAACTGAGGAGAGCACTGAATGCTTTAAGACACCAAAAGTGACCAGACAGCTGCCACTAACAAAGGTTAAACTAACATTTAAAACCCAAGAAGTAAACTTCTTGAATGTCACTGGGTGACTCATTCATTCTTACAAGTTGCACATGGTTGTGGTCGCTGAGATAGCTATGCAGGAGCTTTTTGTTTTGCTGTCTGTTAGGCCTATAACTGTGTTTTGTTTCCTAGGTGCTGGAGGGAACTCATACAGAAGAACGAAGAGTAGAAAGAGATATTCTTAAGGAAATGTTCCCTTACGAAGTATCAACACCTACAGGAATTAGGTATTACTAAGGTTTTGGGGGGCTTGTTTCTCGGTTCTTGTAAACCTGTTTAGGCTGAGAAGTATCTTTTGATTATATTGCTAGATTTGTGAGGAACAGTTTTTGCACTCTGGCTCAATGACAGTTGAGATGACCACCTAGCTCTTTTGTTCTATGTACATAGTTTTGTTAGCCAAAACAGTCTCTTCTTTCTTCAAATGGGATGTGGGAAGACAGAATAGTATTATAGTAGGAATTAGTACTGGAACTTCTGGAAGGGGCTTCTCTGTGGTAATGGCTCACAATATTTAAGTTTTTGGTGAGATGCAACTGCTTTAGGTCTGCTGTTAAATTAAGGAAAGATCTTCCAGCATAGATTTGCGCTTTCTTTTTGAAAGCAAAAAAGAGTTTTTGAAGGCCCTATTTTTTCCTTTAAGTAGCAGTCTTGTTGTAGTCAAAGATTACCCTTAGCATGAATAAGGATGGCATCTAGGAAGGGCTGTTACATTTTTTTTTCTTTGCAAATTTCTATTTAAACAAAAATTGAAGCAACCCTCTGGATAATTAAGCAATTCACAAAACTTTGTCCTGTTTAGAGAATATGAGGAAAAGTTAAGATGTGAAATCAACTCCTGTGCTTTCAACATGTTTATTATAGCTTCAGTTTGAACTGCAATTGTATAAAGTCTTACCATAAGGAGAATATATGGTACCAGTTACTACTACTGTGGTGTATCTGCTTACCACTTAGCTTGCTTCTCTCTTGTTTTGAGGTCTATCAGTATAGATAAATCTATGCCACTTTTTAAAATAAAAATCATGCATGTGTACTCCTTGTATATAAGAAACCCACATACATTGCCAAGTCCTTAACCCTTACTGCTTTGTCTTCTGGCTCTGTGTGTTGCCTTAGCCATCAGTAGATATTTTAATGTCCAGGGACAGTCTTAGGTTTAGAAATCCCAGTGGGGCTGCGTAAGTGATCATTAAAGATGCAGACAGAGAGAGACACTTCCTAGACTTTTATTGCCAGTTATGATCCATTGATTATGTGGATAGGGTGAAGTAAAGTGGCTTTTGAGTTTTTTTTAAGGGGTGTTCAAACAAACACCGAATGATTAACTTTAAAAATAGAAAAAAATAAAAATAATAGCCATGCTGGAGTTTGAGACAGATATTTCAGGTACTGCATTCACTAGAAATAACTTTTAGTTCTTCAATTATACTAAAATTTTCCTGTACACCTTAGATTGCTCTTTTAAGTATGCAATATTTTAATTTTTTTTTTTTTAAATTAACAGTGCTAGCTGCCGTAGACCAATCAAAGGAGCTGCTAGCCGGCCTATAGAGCACAGTGACTTCAGAATGGAGGAATGTTTCTCTAAGTATGCTTCAAAATATGGTACCTCAACTGACATCAAGTCAGAGAAACCACCAACAAAAAAAGAACGCTCCATTCCCCTGTGGATAAAAATTCTTCTCTTTGTTGTCGTTTCGGTCTTCTTGTTTTTGGTTTATCAGTCTATGGAAACTAATCAAGGAAATCCTTTCTCTAAATATCTGAGTCTTGTCTCTCAGGACGGTGCCAAATGAGTATCTTTCTGAAAGGCACACCCGATTTGATCTCCTATTTTTAATTGTAGAGAACTCTTCTGCCCTCTCATTGGCTCAAGGACTTCTTACAAATAATGTGATTGGAACCTGATAAATTGGATAAATGAAGCAAGATAATATTAAATGGACATCGGTAACTTTCTGGACTTTGGACTAGTAGGAGATCACTTTGCCATAGGAGTAACATTTTTTTAGATCTTTGAACTTTTTGTAGGCTTTATTTTTTTAATGTGGACATCCTTTAAATTCATTTTTGAGAAACTGTATATTTGTTTTTGCAAGAATTTGGAAGCTGAGAAGGGCAAAAATGTAGTAAAATGTGAAGCTGTGTTTTTAAAGCTTTTTCTTTGTACAGAAGAGAAGTTGTACTTTTGTCTCTATAGATTATTGTGGAGAAGGATTTTAACAGGTGATAAAGGGAAATGCATTTTTGTATGCATTTTTTCAGTAACAATGTAACTGAATTTGATCTCTTTTAGGATGTAGAGAGAGTACAACGACAACCTTTTCTGTAGTTTACTGTAACTTTTTACTAAATGTAACTGTAAACCTGTTTGCATTTCTGTAAAAGTCTTAGTATCATATTAGTAACTCCGTTTAAGCGTAACATCATTTAAATGTATCCCTTCATTTTAGTGCTTACAGTGTTGTAGGAGCTGAATACAAATCTAATTGGCAAGAGATGTCTTAGAGGAACTTATTTATTAGTAATATGCGTGGAAAATAAAAATTGCATCAATATAATTTGCTACTAAAATAATTTTTTGGGTCAAGGTTGTTATCTGAAGTAGTCTAAATTCTGACTTTAGCAGTGGTCTTTTTTTCTTTTTTAAAAAAGCGAGGTCTTTCCAATACAGCTTTATGTGATTATCTTTGAATATTCATGTAGAGAAGTATTCTCAAAGCGTGAAAATTCCATAATGAAGTTTTATTCTTGTATGAAGAGGGCATTGCTGCATTTTCTGCTACCGTTTCATCTTCTAAGGTGAGATATACTACTTTCATGCAGTTGAACATTTTTCTCAGTGGAAGCATGCTGAAACACTCTATTGTGTAACTTAGTTGAGCAGGCAGCTGACTTCACTACTACCAATGAAGAGTGATAAGCAGCAATTTTTTTAAAGTGAATGTATACATTTTGGTGTGCTTAACTCTGCAGCATACAAATGTTCAGTCTTATTGCTTGGTACAAAATCGCAATAAATCATACTACTTATTCTTTAAGTGCTACTTATAAAAAGCCGAGAACATTAGTTAATAGTCAATATCTTTTTACTCTAGGTACAATTATTGTGTAGACTATAGCTATGGGGAAGCTTTACTTTCTGTGAACTTTGGGACAAACATGATGATAATTTGTAGCAAAGCAATAGGGGTTTTTTTTCTGTTAAGATTAATGTTTTTTTCCTTTTAATCTGCTTTTTTGAGTAATCCAAATCGCTAAACTTGTGTCCATCCTATAGAAAATTGTAATGTAAGACATTCACTTTTGGTGTCAAAATGCAGAAAAATAAAAATGATTTTAATGTGTGTGGATTTTCCTTATCAAAATAAATGCATTGCTGAAAAGCAGCAAAAGCAAGACAACTGAGGTATCAGTGGTGTCATTTTGTGCTGCTACAGTCTTCCATGTTTAAAAACAAACAGAAAAATCTTGACAGTAGAAACAGAGCAGTTTATGTCAACACTTGGTAGGAGGAGTATTTGTACTTGCACTATAATAATAGTTTTGCACCATAATCCTTTAGGCTATGTTAGGCCTTTAATTCGGATGGGAGAGAAGCTACTCTTCATTTGCTTTTCAATGCTTCAGGAACTTCCTTTTCACTTTAAAGTATTTGTCACCCCACTTTACTATATGTTTTAACATGAAATATATCTTTCTCTTCTAGTTACATGAAATACTTTCAGTTGACCTCCTTCAGGGATACTATTAGCATCATTAAAAAAAAACAAACCCCAAACTGAACTGCAATGCAATTAAATGTCATCATTCTTTCATTTATGCACTGTTTTGGAGAATCCTCTCAACTTCAGTGTTACTTCAGAGAAGGTAAAGACTTTTCTACGTAAGTCCTGAAAGTAACCTACATGTAGCTCAGTTGTACTTGGAAGACAATGCATCTTAGAAATGAATGAGCTTCTTATACTTGAGGCAGTGAATGGTGTGAGGTAGCCCTAAGAGTAATCTCTTCCTTCTTTATTCCCTCTCTTCCTTCCTCCCCCAGCCCCAAATATGGATTTGCCAGCATTCTTAAAGCTATTCACATTATTCTAACAGTAACACATGTAGTAATAATGCTACTAGCTGAATAGTTGCATGTGCTTAAAGCCTTCTAAGTACTGCTGTGTAAGTTACACTGAAGTATACTATAGTCTTTGTATCAAAGTGCTGAAGCAACAGGAACTGTTTCTTGTGTTGTGGGTGTTTTGTTTTTAAATAATCTCACTCTGGTTCCATTAGCTTATCTTGGCTTCTAGACAGAGCCAGGTTAAACTTTCAGAACCAATCACAAAATAAAGCAATTTTGTGGACTGATATTAGTATCCAAATTCCAGTTGCAAAAATTAGTTGAGTTCTGCTATAGTAAATATTGCTTAAGTCCCTTTCAGGGCAAGGGCTACAAAAAGTCTGGAGAAAGGCCTGTGTAAATTAATAGGCGTGACAATGTGTTTTGGTTTCGGTGGGTTTTGTTCTCATTGGTCATACTGCTGAGAATGCTGTGCTGAAAACATGGCAGATGTTGATTTGTCTGTCTGAATTACAGCTTTCTAACACAGAGCTTGCGCCTTTCCCTTTAACTTGTGTGCTAATCTTTTAACATGAACCCAGGCTCAGGAGCCTGGTATCAGGCTGCGAGTCACTGGAGGGTATCACTTGCATTGTTGAGACTTAATTTTATGGCACCTGATCCATGGTAAGGCTGTGAGAGCTTACCTAGTGTCTGAGACAAGAAACTCTCAAGGAAGATCTTAAATTTAAATTCTGTGTGTGTTTTGAAACCTTGATTTGTATTTAAGTAGGAAACAGTGTGAAGGAACTTTTTCTTCTCCAAGTTTGCTTGCTAGCAGTATGCTCACTACTGCCCTACAGAATGCTTTCAGGTCCCTCCTAGGCTTGATATATGTGCGTTTTTGTTTGTTTCTTGTGGCACAACTTATGAAAATCTTTATGGTATTAAAATCCTTATTTCCTGCTAATTACCTTCTCAAATGGTTCTGTGGACAAAATATCTTAAAAAAAAAAAACAACAAAAAAAAAACAGCTAGTTTGTGCAGAGTTAAATCAGAAAAGCTGAGTACAAAAAGAATGCCTTTAAATAATAGAGCTCCAAAAGGAGGCTCTTCAGCAGAAAAAAATGTATAATTGCAGATGAAGCTTGTAAAATTGCGTGGCATGTCTTGTGCATGGTATTTCTGGCTTGCTTTGATATGGCTGAAGTTGCATATTGGGCTGAAAAGCTTTGTAAAAAAAAAATAAAAATTAAAACCTTCATCTGACTGATCAAAATAGATACAGGGGTGGGTTGCGATGTATAATTTTTAGATCTTGTGTTTACAAACTTGGGCATTTCAGCATACCCTTCATTGTTAATAGAGCTTTGACTGTATGTTTGGTAAATTACCTATGTTTGTCTAAAACCTTCCTATGACTTTTGCTTTTCTTTTTCTGTAGGGAGTATACCAGGTTGCTTTGCACCAGTGCAACAGCAAGCTACGACAGATGTATGCATACATGCATGTGTTCATACAGCACCGGGTCTACAAGTTAATTCAACTTGTAAAATAGTCCTAAGGTGCCATATATGCTTTTAAGTAGTATGTATATATTGATAGCTAAAAGAATAAT
Organism: Nipponia nippon; assembly: GCF_047370975.1. Lineage (NCBI taxonomy): Eukaryota > Metazoa > Chordata > Aves > Pelecaniformes > Threskiornithidae > Nipponia > Nipponia nippon. The sequence continues at coordinate 52,706,155 of NW_028262347.1, forward strand.
TCCTCACATTTTCTGTTCTGCCTCACTTTGAAATTCTTTTTCAGGATTGGTAGTTTGTGGTTAAAAAGTATATCTGCATTGCTGCCTTTATTTAGGAAAAAATGTGATGTTTTATGGAGGAAAAACATGTAATGTCTGGGGAGAATTTAGATTAGAAAAGATTATCAGACAAGGACATTTATGGCAGTGACTAATAAGAATAGGAGAGGTTTCACTGCTTCCTGGGTTCAGAGGATGCGACTGCTGTAGTTCAACCTAGTTAGCTGGGATCCTGTTGAAGGAGAGAGATGCTGCAGTGTTAAGGCTTCCTTTGGGCTGTGAAACCTACTTACAGCTTGAATTGATCTGTTACTGATGCTCTAGAATCACGGTCTAGTACCTCTGGCGTTGATACAATGAATGAGTACGTATACGATACGCTTACAACAGGAGCAGATGCTACTTGGGCTAACCTGATTAACAAAGGTGTGGATGGTTGTTTCACTATCTCATTGTATATTTTTGAAAACAGTAAGTCACCTGGAGAACAAGCTTATAAGAGCTATGATTTTTACTTGGAGGCTTCACCAAAATGTTAGAACAGTGAAAAATCATTGTAGGACAGGAACTAGTCTGCTTGGGGGTGGGAAGGGAGGGAGAGGGCGTGTGGTGGGTGTTAATAGCAGAAGGAGAGATGTAATTAGGAAAACTTTGGAGTTACCAAACTGACCTTTTCCTAAACTCCCAAAATTTGAAAAGCTACTGATTAAAAAGATGGATTTAATTTACAATAGCTCTTTTTACTGTGAATCTGACAGAGGTGGACACCAAAAGGTAATGTCTTTCAAGTCTTCACCTATTACTACCTTCAGTGTGTGTCAGAAGTCAGATTAATCTAGATGGTTTGAATTACAGGCTATTGCTATTTTATTCTTTCACATCTGGGAAAAGTGGAAGATATTTTCTATGTAAAATGATATGCACACAGCAGGAACATATTATCCCTGTATTTTCACAGGGATATGTTAGACTCTGCTGTTTAATAGTACTTAGTAGTACAGCTGTTGTAAGTTAATTGTCAGCTAAAACCAAAGAAACAGATTGTTCCACAGACTGTAACTCTAAGTGACAGTACTAGTTATGCACACAAATTGCCATTAGATGTATATAAATAAATATAGTCACATGTTAATCCTTTGTAATTGGAAGGAGCAGAGGTTTTCTGTATGTTAAAAATCAGAAATATAGCAAGTAGAGCCAAGCCCTAAGGCTGGTGTAGCAGGTCGTCCTCCAGGGAAGTTTGATAGGAGCCACTGAGCTGACCGAAGGGGTGTTCCTTCAGCGTGGTGGTGTAGGTGTGCTATCGCTTGCGTTATGGCTCTGTGCCCAGAAGTAATAGCTGGGATATTCAGTATCGTCCATATTCGGTATGTGCCTCCTGCTTTGCCGTCTTCTGTGCTTACGTTGTTATGGAGGACGGCAGTGGAAGGGATGTGATCAAGATGGTGAAAACTTGGGAGTTCTTACCTCTTCAGGAACTGGAGAGCTGAACTGTGCTGGGTCAGTTTTGTACTATGTAAATCCACTAAAATGAGTGAACTCACACTATGTTAGAAAAGGCGTAGTTTAAGGTAGTTAAGACCAAGCATGGGTGCTGTGTTAAATAACATTCTACTTTTAACAAACCAGTAACTAGCAATTCTGTGAGCAGCTGCAGCCGTTGTAGATGATGGCCATGTCAAGATGCATTGCAAGCTTGTCCTCCCAAGGTGAGAGGCAGCTGTAGAGGCTGCAGCCAGCGCGTTTGGCAGCCTGCCTCCCGACCACGCTCGGTCTTAAACCATGCTGGGGTGGGAGCCAGGTGAGAGGGGTGAACCTGTTGTTAAGAGAGTTGGTCTTGTGTTTACCAGTCTGTGAATAGAAAGTATTACTAGATGCTGGTAAACAGAACTGGAATCCGGGGCGATACTGAGGACGACTTTAAACTCGTCTTAAAAACTGGGTGTGACTCAAAAGTACAGCTGCTGCACAGCCGGGAGCAGGCCGCTGCCGGGAGCGGGCTGCCGCCACACGGGGAAGGTGCCTGTAGAGCAGGAGCTGGGGCGCGTCGGCGGTTTGACATTGCCCGGGGCTGTAACAGCTGCCGGAAGGCTGCGGGAGGCACCCGGAGACGGGCGGCAAGAGGGGTGAGAAGCCCTAGGCACCGGGCTTGGCGCGGTGACGCACCACCTGGCTGCCCAGAAAGAAACGCCTCCCCGCCGCCGGGCCCCAAGCCAGAAGTCGCCGCCTCTCTCCGGCCTGTCGCTGCTGAGGCGCCAGCCTGACCTCGGCGAGGGTGAGGGCAGCCGGCGGCCGGACCGGGAGCCGAGGGGCAGCCGTGGGACGCTGACAGCGCGCTCGCACCGGCCCCCTCCTCAGGGGCTCCGCTCGCCGAGCCCCCGCCCGGGGCGCGGCCCGGCCCCGGGGACGGGTGGTGACCGCCCCTCCCCCAGCGCGAGGGCGCGGTGCGCAGGCGCGGGGGCAGGGCGTTGGCTCGTGGTGCGCGCGCGCGTGGTAGTGCCGGTTGGCAGCGCGCCTCCGCCAATCGCCCTGTAGCTTCTTGGGCCGTGGCTCCGCCCCTTGCGTCGGCGAAGGACAAAGTGACGGAGCGGGGCCCGCGGTCAGCCTCTGCGCCGAGCTGCCGCCCGAGCAGCGGGTCCGCGCGCTGCCGCCATCTTAGGAGGTGAGTCGGGGCGGCGCAGGGCGGGGGACCGGCCGCTCGCCCCGGAGCGAAGGGGCCGCCTCGCGGGTGTGGGGCCATCACGGCCGGGCCCGCGCGGGCCTCTCCGTCCCACGCCGCTCTGCTCTTCTCGCCCGCCCCAGGTCGCCATGTTCTCGTCCATCGCGCCGCTCGCCCGGCTCAACCCCTTCTACGCGCCGCACTTCCAGCTGGTCCAGGACGGGGTGAGGAAGCGCGCGGAGCCGGCGGGGGCGCCTACCACGCGGCGGAGCTTGGCGGCCGCGTCCGCCGCTGAAGGTGAGAGCGGGATGGGGGGGGGGGGGGGGCGGCGGAGGCGAGGCCGGTGGGCGGTGGAGGCGCTGGTGCCCGCGCTGCCTCCGCTGGCGCGGGCCGGTGCAACGTCGGGGTGGCGGAGGGAGGGTGGGGGCTCGGCCGGGCCGGGGAGGAGCCGGCGCCGGGCCTAGGCCCCCGCTTGGAGGACGAGGAAGGGCACGGGCGGGGGAGGCGCTGGCAGCCTCTTCCGCTCCCCGTGCGGTGTGTGCTGAGCGGCAGCAAGGAGCCGGTGTTAGCGGGAAAGGGCACGGGAAGGTTCTGGTTCAGCGTAATTACAGAGGCCCCCCCCGATGGAGTCTTGTGGATAAGAGCCTGCTTTTTCTGGCTCTGCGGGGCCTGCAGCCTCGGGGACTAAGGCTGTAGGGCCGTAGTTATTTCTTCCGTGGTGAAGAGCAGCATGTGAATCTGGATGGATTTGAAAGAAGATATCTCCCATCTTTTCGTCTCTTTTTTTTTTTTCCCCCCCACCCCCCTCCTGTTCATTCACAGCTGGGCATCTGAACATCCAGACACATTAGTGGTGCCTGCAGCTGGTTTTTTTTTTTGGTTTTTTTTTTTTCTTCTTTGTAGTTGTGGGGCATACACCAGATAGGTCTGCTGTCTAAGGTGCAGTGATGCATTTTAGATTTAAGTGCAACTGCTTTCCTGTAATTTTTCTCATCACTGTCATGACTTCCAAAGGTCAGACCTTGATGATACTCCTAATAGTGGAGGTAGATGTTAAAATCCTAATTCTTTTAAGCTGTCTATAACTTAAAAGCACCTTTCTGTCTGTATTTAAAAAAATGAAGCGCTTTCAGTAAGATACATCTACTGAAGTATGTTAGTGCTCTTGCATGAACATTTATGTAATATGTGAAAGAAAGACAGGATTAGTTTTTAAAATCCAGTGTTGGATTTTATTAAGTTTTCAAGAAAGTACTTCTGGTTTTCAGTGTAGTAAAGTAAGCTTGTTGCTAGCTAACTAAAGCCCTGAATCACTCTTTGGTATGCTAAATATGTTCAGTAGGTGCACTTATTCTTAAAAGCATTATGTTAAATCTTCATCCTGTTTGTAGGCAGATGCTGTCAAATGGGACCAGAGTTTCTTAGTCTTTGTAGTTTCTTCTGCTGTGTTCATTATGTCACATACCAGTTGGTTCCCTGGCCTTTGTGTTGGGAGAGTAATACGTTGCAGAAGATATCTGAGCTTATGCAAGGTCACACAAAGTCAGTACAAAGCACAAGGCCTTTTGGGTTCAGCTCAGGGCATCAGCCATAACACAGCTCAGAGGCAAAGTGTTTTATGATCAGCTCATGGAATTTGTCCTTGTTAACGTGTCAGATCAGAAGGAAAGAAATAAAATAGTTCTGTCTTAACGGAGTAGGTGTGTTTTTTGTGCTGTGCATTTATATTTGAGTAGCTTCAGGGTGTCAGGGTCTAGGTATGTTAGAATAACTTTCTTGCCCTCTGTACTCCATGTTTAGCCAGTTCTCTTCTCAGGTAACAGTTTTTAGGAAATTCAACTCTACTTCCGAAATAGAAAGTCTGGGATTTACTATGGCTTTTTTTCCTAATACTGCTATATGACTACGAACTTAAGTACCCATAAAGAGCTCAAGCCTAATTGATACTGGCTTGCTTTTCTTAACTACTGTTTTTGAACACCTAGCCGACAGGTCAGTCTGAATACCATTGTAATAAAGCAGACACATAAAGCTCTACTTTTCTGTGGCTTCTACAAATGTCTGTCTCTGTCAGTTGAGGAGTATGACTTCTAACAGTAAGTTGTTGTGAAAAAGGGAGTGTGAACAAATGCTTCTGGTATCTGGGCAGCATGGTAACTACTGCAGTACTGTTGTGCTGCAGGCCAAAGATGCAGCGAGACAGAGCTGCCCCACTGTAGACTCAAAAGTCTGTTCTCTGATTACACCTGCATAGAAAGCCTTGTTTGTGTTTGTTTAACCAGTCATTCTGGCAAGTTGTAAACAATATTACTGCGGTCTGCAAGCCTGCTAGCATAACCAAGCTATTTTAGAGGCATGTGTAAGTCCCAGACCAGCGTATTTACAGTCTTGAGCAGTATCTCAATTAAAAAAATTCTCATAGGTTATGCATTATTCTGACTGTTAACTGATTCCTCGCTTTAAGTGTAGGCTTAATACAGTGTATTTGTTATTTTAGAATAAAGAAAAAAAATGACATTTTTATTGTCTTGGTGATGAATTTTGAAGAGTAAGGTGAGAAATGTGAATGTAAAATGCACTGTAAAATCTGGAACATTTGGGGGAAGAAATTCCCTTACAATAGTGAAGTTATGAGCTGGATAAGCCTGCTAGTGCTAACTGGTGCTCTGTAGATGCTGTTGAAATTAAATGTGATCTGAAAGATTCTGTAACAACCTTGTTTATGAGCATCGAATGCGATGATTGATTTAATAAAATTCTGCAATTTCATTAAACAAGCTGTATAAATCTGAGTTCTGTATTTGAAAGAAAATTAAAAAAAAAATCTGTATAAAGAAATCTAAAAAATTCCTGAATATATATGTATACACATAAAGAAGAATCCAACACTGATCTCGTAGATCTGTGTGATCTCTACTTAAATACAGAAGTTGCACTATCACAGAATATTTAACCAAAGAAGTTGTGTCTCCAGAATGCTAGAGAAACACTCTTCTTGCTTAATTAATTCCTCAATATAGGAAAATGTTGGATGTTGCAACTTTGAGTCATAATTTCTACTAGCAGCTTCTGGGAATCATATTCTATGTTTTCAGTGTGGTGTGACCTAAAACTTGAGTGTTTCTTCCATTGCTTTTCTTAAAGGAGCAAACTTGATTCGGAAGGCCTAGAATCAAATCTTGTCAGTCCAAAAGGTATTAATTTAAAGCAAGGGAATGATTTTTGAGTATAACACTACAGTTGAATAATACAGCGTGGGAGATTATTTCAACTTAATACTTTTGAGAAAGTAGCACTCAGTCAATTGTATTTCTGTTCTGATCTTTGTTACCATTTATGATTGATCCTATGTATGTAATTTTTTTTTCAATTAACTAGAATACAGCTGTGCATATGGCTCAGGCAGATTCTTTATGCTCTGTGGCCTTGGTGGGATTATTAGCTGTGGAACAACGCATACAGCACTGGTTCCTCTAGACCTGGTTAAATGCAGAATGCAGGTTGGTTCTGCATGTTGGTATGTGGTGACATTTGACAAAGCATGTCTAGTGTGGTATAATTAATCTACTAATGAATTGGAGGCATAAACTATCCCCTGGACATCATTGTCCAACAGTGCATGGAGTTTATGTAAAAGCATGGTGTGTCTTTATTTTTTGCTGCAGAATACAGTTGCGAATATGGCTCGCTCAAGTTTTATGCTCTCTGTGGCGTTGGTGGGGTCCTAAGTTGTGGCTTGACACACACTGCTGTTGTACCTCTGGATTTAGTGAAATGTCGTATGCAGGTTCGTATTAACTTAAACATTTCTTAAACTTTTTCTCTATGTAGCTAGCCTATTAAGAGTTTATAGTAGGGATGCAGTCTTTTCTGGAAGACAGGAAGTGAGTAAATTTGAATGCTACTTGATCAATTCTACTGCCGTGAGACTCACAAAATACCACTTTCAAGAGAAGCAGAGGCATTTAGGATAATCTGGATGAATTATTTTTGACTACGTTTAAGGCACGTTTGACTGACTATATTTGCTAAAAGGCACCCACCACAATGTTACTCTTTGCTGTCTGGTAGGCTATCTAGCACTCTTTGTGTCCTTTTGTAAGAAGGAAATACATCTTTGGTGTTTTCAAGATCTACGGTTTTTAGCCTGGAGTGACGTGCATGTATAATGTGAGCCATTAACATTGTGGATATCACTGCATGGCTTATGTATTGGATACTTTCTAATGATGCCACTTGAATAGAATGGGTAAAACTTGAAATGGTCTTGGTAAGGCCATCAGTGCTTGTGGCTAGTCTCCTTGAAGTGGTTCTTGATTGAACTGAAAGGAGTGTCGTTACATTGCACTTAATTTGCAATACCAGCTTCCGCATTAAAATTATCTAGTGAACAGCCACGGGTAAAAACGTACTCATGGATGTATTCAGGCAAATCTGTGCCTCAAGAATTAAGCAAATTAAAGCACACTTCTAAATTTCTGGAAATACAGGAGTTAATGACTTCCCGGTTGCATACGCTGATGCTGATTATAAAAGTGGTGATTTCGTAATGATAGAACTCCTGAAGTTAGGAGGAAACTATGAATTAGTCAGACCTACTGGTCAGACTAGGAGTACTACATGTGATACTCTTTAAAATTGTGTTCTGGAAGGCCTTTATTTAGTATTCTTTACAAGAGAGGCTTTTTCACATACTTGAGAACGCCTGAAATTCTGGTCTCAAACTAGTAATTCTGTAACACATCGGACAAACACAGGGTGCATCAAATGAGGGCAACGTGCTGCTTTCTACAAAATTTGCATTGAGACCAGGCTAACTGTGTAGGAATTCCCTATTTCTACTGGTAGGGAATAGCAGTATCTGAGTATGTGTTTTATTTCCGAACGTGTAGCTTAAGTGCACTCTTCTGTTGTTAAGGATTTCAAGATTGGTAGCTTGACTACCCATGCCTAAGTTGAGTTTCCTGAGAAGGAGGAGATTGGTCGTGGGTAAAGAGGATGTAGTATCCCAAACAGTTCTTAATCTAACTGCAAATTGGGTTAATGGACACAAGGCCTGAGAGCTTTACAGTGCTGCGTATGCAACTGGGAGCAAGGCCTCAGACTTCCCAGGCTTCAGCTGCTTGGTAGGTATGTTTGGCTTGGGCTACCAGTCCTGGGCTTCTTATGTAGTAAGGGTGGTGATACTTCCCCTTCCTTCTCTAGCACTAAGAGGAAAGTGCAAGAGGAGGGTTCCATGTGGATTCCAGGTGCGACCTTGTAGAACCTGTCAGCATTTATCTCTTTACGGATCTAGTACAGAGCATGTTACTAATCCTTCCTAGGTTCTCCAGGAAGAAACCTGTTGCCTGCCCTCTCATGTCTTTTTAAGAAGAGGTCACCTTTTATGTAGATAATTAAACGTGGTTCTGACATGAATATAGTCTCATTTTACAGTGCCTGATTTAAATATCCAATTTTCTGAAATTCTGAATATTTTAAAATTGACATGTTTAGGTGAACTAGTTCTCAAGTAGGTTGTTGCCAGACCGCAAGACAAAATATCAGTCAGTGCAGTTTGGCATGCATGTCCCATAGCTCTTTCTGAAAGCTTTGGTTGACTTCTAATTTGATATCTTTCTTCTTATCCCTCTGAGGAAATGTTGGATGATGTCAAATATGAAAAGTAACAGTGTGATGTGACTTTAAAATTTGTCAGAATGACCTGTTTAAGAATTTCTGTTAAATGGTTTCCTTTCACATGAAACAAAATTATTCAAGTTTGCCTTTTTTTAATTTCTGGCAAGTTATTAATGAAATCTCACTCTAAGTTCTGTGTGCAGAAAATATTTTGTATGTAGCCTTTACTGTGAAGTCAGAGGACAAGCGTAGAAGTTCTTGAGTACTCTTTGATCTCCTTTGCTCCATCTGCCTTAGTCTGACTGTGTGGAGGGATCAAACTAACGGTGGACGAATAACCTTTTCTGATTAAGAATCAAGTGTATCATCAGGTTTGGTTTGTGATGACACTTGGTTGTATGTAGGTGCAACGTGTAGAGCGGATGAGATTGCTGACAGAGGCTGTCAAATTTTTAAAGAATCTGGAATAGTGATTTCAGTAAATCTTTTTGATAGATAAAGTTGTATTGTTGATTTGGAGAACAAATGTAAAGCAAAATTCAGACAGTTTGGTGGTTCCCGAGTATTGAGGAACATACTGGCTGTTAAAATAAGAGAATTTGAGACTAGCAAGTGACTATTACAGTTACATTAGTGTAACCTTGTAGTGAGTACATTGTGTGTGTCCAGGGAACCTTAGGAAGCCAGCTGTATGAGGAATTTAAGAATATTGTATTTCAGATGGGGGTGTGAGAAAGGAAATAGTAAGCTATGTCAAGCAATTAACTGCCTATTCTGTTTAGGTTGATCCACAAAAATACAAGAGTATCTTCAATGGATTTTCAGTGACAGTCAAAGAAGATGGTGTTCGTGGCTTGGCTAAAGGATGGGCTCCAACCTTTATTGGCTATTCCATGCAGGGGCTTTGTAAATTTGGTTTCTATGAAGTTTTCAAAATCCTATATGGCAACATGCTGGGAGAGGTAAGCCTTAAGTGGTTTACACGAGGCTACATGCCTGCAACATAATGGTATTAGTAACGCAGGGTAATCACAAAAGCACAATTCATTAATAAAAATGTATGTTTAAATTCACTTCAGGAAAATGCATATTTGTGGCGTACTTCGCTATATTTAGCTGCATCTGCCAGTGCGGAGTTTTTTGCTGACATTGCTCTGGCTCCAATGGAAGCTGCTAAAGTTCGTATTCAGACACAGCCTGGATATGCTAACACTCTGCGGCAGGCTGTACCTAAAATGTTTGGAGAAGAAGGCATCTGGGCGTAAGTATCTCTTGATTTTTATTTTAATTTTTATTCAGGTTCTTGATGTGAGTATTTTTTCCTAATGAAAGACTGTTGTTAAAACTAATAGTGGCTTTAGCTTTTAATACTCTTTGGTCTTTGTACTTTAAGATAACAACTTAACATACTTTAAGGAATCTGTGCTGAACTGGCTGTTAATTCCACATGCTCCTTAGATCCATCTTTGTGAGTATCTTTGTACTGAGTTCTGCTGGATAACTTCAGTTTCTAGCAGTTCCAGTCAGAGATATTCAGCAACTTTTTGGTTGTACAGTCAAAGATGCTTGAGTCATTGGCATGTAAGAGTAATACAACTGCATGTTAGCTTTCTGTTCTGATAGAAGTGGCTGTAAACGTACAAGTCATTTATCACTATCAGGATTTGGCTGGTATGCAGACATGTGCCTTGCTGCACTTGTAGTATCAGTACTACATTACTGCCACGCGTTGTAATCTGAAAAGTGACTACAAAAACAGTTGTGCAGCATAGGGATCAGGTAAATTCTAGTTTGTGTTGCTGTTTTAAGTTAGTACTTGGGAACTAATAAAACCTAAATTTCTGTTCTGAAGGTATTGAGACAGTTAAGTCTTACAGTGTCGGTATTTAGAAGTTGTATTACTGATAGCAATAATAAGCTAATGTTTTTTCAAGTTAGAAAGGTTCCTTAAATACTGGAGAAAATGAAACTGAGTTTGTCTGTTCTCTGGTTAAGTTTCTATAAAGGTGTTGCTCCACTATGGATGAGGCAGATTCCATACACAATGATGAAATTTGCCTGCTTTGAACGTACTGTTGAAGCTCTCTACAAGTACGTCGTTCCCAAGCCACGAAGTGAATGTACAAAAGCAGAACAGCTGGTAGTCACATTTATTGCAGGCTATATTGGTAAGGAATCTTTAAGTCCTATACTTCATTAATGGACTACCACAACTCTAGAAGCCTTTTCAGAATATCAAATAGATGTACCTAGAATGGGAGAATTTACTTGTAACTTTAAAATGTGCGGGGGGGGGGAAACTATTCAATCTGTAAGTGGACAGTGGGTCTGTAGGACAATACTCTTAATTGTTCCTATGTATTACCAATGTTAATGTCCAAGTTTAGAAACTGCAGCTGATTTAAGTGAAAAAACTTGCATCTTTGCTAGGCTGGGGAAGGTTGAAGGAAGGAGAGAGAAGTCTGGATGGAAGGGGGATTTTCAATATCCAGACATTCAGAAGGAGTTTTAGTAGAAGAGGTGCTGCAAGAGCAGAACCCAGGTGTTTTCTAATATTCACGTCATATTATTAGTATGTACCTGCTGTCCTTTTAGGATACCAGGAGGCTTGGGGTAGGTTCCGTGCAATTTATTAGAAGGTGTGGTTTCAGTTGTTCTTGTACTTAGTGTACACAGTAATGGTACAGCTAAAACGCCACCAAACTAATGTCAAATTATCCTTTCAGCTGGAGTGTTCTGTGCAATTGTTTCCCATCCTGCTGACTCCGTGGTGTCTGTGTTGAACAAAGAAAAGGGCAGTTCTGCTTCACAGGTTCTTATGAGGCTTGGATTCAAAGGTACATCCTTACTTTTATGTATTTTGGATCAAGTGTTTGTGGTGTTTTGAGGAGGATTTCTTTTTTTCCTGGCTTTTGCGCTACTCATGCTTTATGTTTTGCTCTGCAGGTGTATGGAAAGGTCTGTTTGCTCGTATCATTATGATTGGTACCCTGACTGCACTACAGTGGTTCATCTATGATTCTGTGAAGGTTTATTTCAGACTCCCTCGTCCACCTCCACCTGAAATGCCAGAATCTCTGAAGAAGAAGCTTGGTCTAACTGAATAGACAACTCATGGACTGACTATGCTGGCTGTCCCAGTGATGAGTTTCATGAAACTTTTATATATTTGACTATGTAGAAAACAAACTCTATATGATTTCATTATTGGCTGTGTCCTCATCCCGCATGAGGGTTTAAATTCTACTGCTGTCATTGCCTGAAATAAATGAGAAACAGAGTGCTTAGTGTCTGTTTACTAGTTTACTACTGCATATGTAAGCTTCATTTCACAGCAGCAAATACCTCAAATACTTCCTTTCCCCCTCCCCCCCGCCCCCCATTAACCTATTCTACACTTTAGGAACTAGAGAATTATGAAACAATTGTAACAAAAATAGACTTTCACTGTTTCCAGAGAAGTGCCAAGAACCTATCCTTGCAGAACTGCAGTTCTATGCACTTTGAGTCCACTGTTTTATTTGCCTATAATAAGCTGTTACTGTAGAATAGCTGAACTCTTGAATGGCTGAGGTGAGACTGCAGTTTGATAGGGCATCCTAGTGATAATATAGGTGTTCTCCATGGAGATAAAAGGAACCTTATGCATAATAGAGCCATTTCTGCTTCGGGGTGGTCATCCCAACATAATTAACTTATGCTTACTTGACTGATTTCTGCTTCTGTTGGCTTTGAACTGCACCAAAGAACTCAGTCCTTTTGGTTGTACTGTGGAATTAAACAGTAGCTGCTACCTTAACAAAAGAAAAGCTGATCTTAATAAAGATTCTCAAAGATACCCGACCACTAAAAGCTTACTACAGCTTTAGAGTAAAATAAAAATGGCTTGCTTCTTGTAGAGTTTGACGAACTTGCCAGTTTTTCTTTACATTTGGTACTTCTGTAGTTTGATATTTTTTTAATTTTTTTTTTTTCAGAATTAGTATAACTAATGCTGAGTTTTGGTTGAACCATGCACTTATGCAGTGCAAGAAGCCATACCAATTTTTTTGGACCTTACTTGATGTGAAGAAATCTAGGCTCCTAGGTGTGCAAGAGGAGACAGTCGTGCAATGTTTTGTTAAGGCAATGAATTTGGTTTTTTTCCAGTCTTTTACAGAAAGGCAAGCATGCTGCCTTCTGCGTTTTGCCTGTTCAAGAACCCACAGTTGATAATCACATTGAGAAAAATCCAGAAAATGCCTAGTAGTATATAAAGGGTTCACTGTATCCAGTACTACTTTGTTCAATCAGTAAAGCTGGAGCTTAAGTGTCTTTTGTGTAGAACTGGATATGCTGCCTTTCAGCATCTGAGCTAATGAGATTGAACTTAGCTTGGCGTTCATGTATGTTGTGCTGCTCCTTCCTCTTTACTTGTGTCCTTCATAGTCAAAAAGGACAATTAAAGCAGGTGCCATGGGAGTAGCATAAATATACTGACCACTGCATCTTACTGGAGTCTGATGTTCCTGCTACCATTTTACGTAGCACTGAGCTTCTCACCCCCTGGGAAAATCCTCCAACTTCCAAGATTTTGGATGGTTAAGCTAAACAAGCAAGCTGAGCCTTACTTTGAATGGCTGCCTTTCAAAATGTGGAGTAAAATCTAAAACTGCTCTATTTCCCTGTCACCATGACACCAAACACACTCTTAGAGCGGTTGGTGTCAGCTGCATTATACAACAAAGTCAAATTCTGTAAGTCTAAATAAAACATTTGTACAAGTACTTTGGTGTTGAATTAAATATATTTCATGATGTAAGTATTTACATCTTGTTGCGCCATCATGAGTGGGAAGCTTTGAAATTATTTAACGAATCATTAAATGCTCCTAAGAGCTTCCTTTGAGAAGAGCATTAACTATGACTTGATCTTGCATCAAGACCGTTGATGTTAAATCAGCTTTTGAAGTTAACTTTTGTACGTGGTTCAGCTTGTTAGAAAAAGCAGTATCGCTTTTGTGTACTGAATATCATAGCTTCTTTAAAAGGTGTATTTTAACTCAGTAGACTTTTGTTTGCTAATCCTGGGAAAGTGAAGCACTTTTGTCAACTTTTAAAGGCTGGCAGAAGAGTGAGGAAACTCAGCTCATACAGTGAGACTACAGGTAGTCTGATTGTCAAGTAATCCAGTGATAAGCTAAATTTCTCAAGACTCTTGGCATTCTATGTGTGGAGCAAAATCACACCATTTTTGTCTAGAATTGGGTCACCTTTGTGCAGCTGTTTTAAACGTGTGCAGTAAGTAATAAAAGAATCTTAAATCCATTTTCTTACTGCTCAAGGGTAGACCTGACACTGTCTTAGGTCTGAGATAAGACTACAAGGGGCAGCTAGCTGTTCTTTTGTAACTGAGAAAGGGAAAATGTACTTAGTGCTATTTCCAGTGTTGTGTTTTGGTGGAAAACCCGAGAGGGGGAGAGAATTGCCTGGCAGCTGCTGACGCTTCATTGACGTTCAGCCGTAGGCTTGTTCGGATGCTTGAGCTGAAGGGGTTTAACGTATAAAATGCTGTTGCTTAGAGGGTCGGCCGCTGGTATTTTAAATACGCTTCAGCGGGAAAACTAGTATTAAAATGCATTTAAAAGGCCAACTTTGTCATTGATAACCGTGCTTTGTAGCACGATGCGTGGTACGTTTTCTGAAAGCTGAGAACGTGGGGCAGGGGAGCCCCGGTGCTTCAGATGGACTTGCGCTTTCACTGCCAGGAAGGTCCTCTATCGAAAAGGAGGACTCCATTTTGAACCAAATATAACTTACGTAACTCCAGACCAGTCGCTAAACCTAAAAGTGCTTTGTAAAATATGGATTATGTATATGCTGCTTGCGTGTATTGTTTTATGAAGGAGAAAACATCCTTTCTTGCTATTACTGGAGCGGAGATCAGCTTTCTGGTTTAAAGCATACTGTCTATATAAATTTGGAATAACAACTCCATTCACACCCTGTGTTTGTATCAGATTGTACTACAGGTCAAATATGCTGATGTTGCCGATACTTGCTGAAATGCTTGTTACATATCCTTTTAAAATGAGCTGTAATAATACAAATAGTTGTAATTCATTTGTATTTCTACATAGAAATTATGTAGTTCACAGTGAAAACAATAAACATCCTGCTTTTTTATAGCAAAGATGAGTACCTTGGATAGCTGAGCTTAGTAAGTACCTGGCGTTGTTACAGGATATGATTTCTGTGGCTCGAGTGATGTGGGAGAAGGATGTCGCTAGCAGAAGCTTCTTGGTTGAGCTGATGATCCAGTGTCTAAAAGTAGATTTTAACATGCTGGGATTACTTAACTTGTGTCATTTTTCAGCACTGATCAGTTAATGCTGTTGCTGGTTTTGGTTTTTTGGTTTTTTTTTTTTTGTCCTTGTGAGTTGCTGGCTAGGATATAATTGGCCAGTTCTGTACCTGCATACTGAGTTAAAAGCAAAGATGTCCTGAGTATCGCTACAAGTTGGGCTGCAAGGGGTGATATGGTTTAAGTAGCATAGCTGTAGTTTTCTTTATTACCTGAATCTCTCAATCACTTAATAAAATTGTAGAGAGTATCGTTGAGTGCCCCTAGAAATGAACTAAGTAAGGGGTTGTAGTTTTACTGGGTTGATATTCTCCCCACTGCTGACAGGAGGCAAGGTTGGTAGTCTGCTTTAAATTTATGAAAAATACCTCACTCTCTGCCTCATCCACTGTAGAAAGAGCTTTTCCTCTGTCCTTAGACCACTTTAAGTACAAAACAACTCTAAAACGTGCATTTAATTTTTTAGCACAGTGGAGGTGTGTGCTTGATTCCCCCCCCCCCCCCCCAGTAAACTTTGCCTCTGTGACTTAAACTTTCTCTCTTGCTTGTAGCAACGAAGTTTGTGAAAGGATCATAATGCTTTGGAGCTGCAC
The DNA here is from genome assembly GCF_047370975.1 of Nipponia nippon. Classification (NCBI taxonomy): domain Eukaryota; kingdom Metazoa; phylum Chordata; class Aves; order Pelecaniformes; family Threskiornithidae; genus Nipponia; species Nipponia nippon. The sequence continues at coordinate 52,721,407 of NW_028262347.1, forward strand.
TTCCTCGGAAGGAAGGGTGGGTGGTCTGTATACATCTATAGATAAATTAATGGTTCTGTAACATTTTTCATGTACTTAACTTTCCATGGAGACCATGAACAGGACCGTATACTCTGCTTTTCACTGGTAGATGTATCCTAAGATTTAGAGGTTATTGATTTGGGGGTTGAAAGTGAAATCAACAGTTGTTTATCCTGGCTTATTTCCTGGTTACTGTTCCAAAGAGAGTGTGCTCTTTTCATCCAGAAAGACCTCTTTACTGAGTCATGACTTCTCTGATTAACTGAGCACCTGGAGCGTATTTTCCACTTCTCTTCACTTGTGTAGATCGTGCTCTACTGGTTCTCTAGTTCTGCCTCTCCAGATTCTTATTGGCTACTGACTGCAAATGATTCATTCATAAAATTGAAAACAGAATAAATAAAATTACTATAGCCCATGATGCAATCAATCCACTGGTAACTGTTAACTCTGTCACATGGGCCATAGTGAAAGATTTCTCGCACAGCTGTGTCCATGTTCTTTTGGCAGCCATGTCTGTTGTGCCAAGCGCTCTCCCTGACGGGACTAACGTGAGCTTGCACACCCCTCCGCCCCCAGGATTGGAGTCAGTGAGTATCAGGCTTTACTATACAAATGAGATGTATTTATTATGTAAACCCCAAACTCTTATGGTGTACATATCTGTATATGTGTATATATATATTTTCAGGTCTGATACGCAACACATGCTTTAGCATGGCTGATCGTTCTGGATGTTCTTTAATTTTTCTGTCTCCTTCAAATGCCATTTGGTTATTTTCAGGGGCTTGCTTAAGAATTGTGTGAAAGAGCAAAGGGAAACTGGTTGGTAAATAGTATCTGTGGATGCTTTCTAGGAAAACTTGTCGTTTGACAGGTTTATCCTTGCAGTCTGTCAGGTGGACTGGAAAGGGGTAAAAGAAAATTGGGAGGTAGCAATGGACCTATACCAAAAAGAGAAAAACTTGATGAAACAAAGCATTTGAGGTTGACCGAGGGCAACGAAGCAAGCAAGGTACGGAAGACCAGCAACATAAAGCAGGCCAAAAGATACAGAATGCTGAATGAGGAGGAGAATAGTGAGGGAGGGGAATGGTTATACCTTCCATACGATCAACAGTCTGGCAGCTGCAAGATGTTCAGGTATGACCGACTAAACAATTGAGGAGTTATAAAGGCCTTACTGTATGCTTATACTTCTTGATATAATTTCATTTATAGGGATTTTCTTAATAGCTGTATCTCTCCTAATTGGTTTTTATAGTCATTTTTATTCCTATTTAATGCACTTTTCCCCCTTTACTCTGCTAAACCCATTCCCATTATCTTGTTACTTCAGTCTACCGCCTACTGCATTTAAGATCCCTTAAAGTCTCGCTCTTCACCGCAGAAATGCGGCCAGTGGCTCCTGTCAGTCTAACCTTTTGGGACCTAAGTAGCTTCTCTTTGCTAATTCTGCTGCTCACTATAGTATTTTACAGGCTAAGAAACAATGAATAATGAATAACACTGTTACGATTCCTCAACAGATACTGTGACACTGAGTGAAATCCATCAGTAGGGTCAGTAGGTCTTTCAAAGCATTGTCCCCATGTAGAGTTCTGTGTTTTAAAGACATAACGGTGCTGCACAGTAATTATAATTTACAATTATAAAGCCTCACAGAAAACCTTATACAAATTATTCCATCTAAATGTGCAACAAACTTTCTGCAAGGCATCAGCAATATTTCTGGGCATTGTTTACTTCACTGCATTTACCTCTTTAAATACTGATTATTAAAAAAAAAAAAAGGAAAGTGCTATAGTTTACAAAAATCATAGAGTGAATATATTGAGACAAATATTAAATTGCTACTGCAGTTTGACTAACTATTGTTTAACTCTATCTGGAAACCACAATTTTATTCCTTCCTTTGGAGCAGGAAAGGAAAGCTGAAGATCTGTCAGTCTTCGGTCCTGCTTTCTTCATGAAAGCAAACTCTAAAGGTAAGAACATTTTAAGCTTTAACACTGTTTTATTGTACAAAACAAACGATTTATTAAATATAGCACGTTATCCTTCAGAAAGACAAATACACGCAGAGAGACCTGTTTTTTGCTCACATTGTAGCTTGTCCCTTGAAATCGGTATGCCTTTTCTGTCCTTTTCAAAGGAACAGGACAAATCTCTAGTTGAGTTTCAGTGTGCTTCTAAGTGAAGCCTTTAAATATTGTCTTTTTTCTCATTACTACACATGATGGAGCTAACACTCCTCAAACACTACTATTCTTTGGGTAGTGACATTTCACAGTGATCAATTCATGTCTGAAATCTTGGTTATTTCATCTTTCATACCTTTGATCTCAGTTTGAACTCTTGTTAGATTGGCCAGTTTCTCATTCAGTAAAGCAATTTCCTTCTCCCGTCGTAATACATCCTCCACTAATCTTCCTATTCTCAGTGTTAGGTCATTTATTAATGGCTCCAAGATGGCAAAATCCTTTTTAAGTTTGTACATCTTGGGTTTTAAATCATTTGCAAATGTAACCGTCTTCAGAACTTTTGCTCTGTCACCTTCGAGATTCAAAAGTCTATCCGAATGCTTGTTAAAATCACTCCTTAACTCAGATAATGCTGTCTTAATTTGCTCAATTTTTCTTGCATTACTGGATGCCAAGCTTTGTAGTTTTGTACTTCGGTCAATGCTACTGGTAAGCAGGTCACCTATATTTTTTACTGTCGTCTTTTCACCTTTTTCTACTTTATCTTCTAGTGTTTGCAAAGAATCTGTCAACGCAGTCACATCCGAGACTAGGCCTGAAATGCGCCTTATGTCAGTTTTTACTGTCACAATTGTCAAAGTTATGTTTTTTACTACAGAAGCTGCATTCTGTTCAACACTTGAAACTGCATGAAAGAGAGTTGTTAAATTCTTCTGCAGTTCTTCTTGTTTTTTAATTATGCTGCTAGACCATGTTTTCATTGTATAAATATCTTCCTGCAGATGTTTAATGTGAGAAATTATTGGAAGATCCTCCAGCTGTTCCATTAAGTTCCAAGTCTTTTCACACTAGAGGGATACAAATAAAAATATTTGACAACATTTCTAGCTTAACAACTCGCATCAAAATTAAAGTAATGCTCTACTGAAATATCTTACTATTCTGATATTGAAATTGAGCGCAAACTCTGTCTTTAGGAAATAAACTTCTGTTGAAACAGAAGCAAAAATTTCATTCTTTTTCCTTTCAGTATACATAACAAATTCAAATGTTACTAGTTTTTCTATTATAACTATTTCTATTATAACAAAAATCACAGGAAGATGCTATATGACTTTCTGAAAACACAAATCATCAAATGCAATCTTCTTCTGATTTACAGGAATTTTCATCTTAAGTCTATAATCTGCATGACCCAGAAAGACACATGTAGAAAGATGCCTACTTTAAAATTCTCTTTGGTAACCATAATATGTATTTTGAACGTGACATTCACAGAAGAAAAAGCCAAAGGAATTAGGCATGGTTCCCTTTTGTTTAAACAGCCACCAAAATTTCACAGGAAAAGCATTACTTAAACAGCCTGCCTCCATAAAACCTACGTTAATGTTGGATTTTTGGCTGAATTTTCTAGTTCACTTTTTTTTGTTTGATTCTTGGTTTTCAAATTTGAGAGGAAGAAAGGAAAATATCCAAGTGATACTATTCTGTTCAATTCCCAGTAAGTCAGTGCAGAACTTGGAGAAAAAGCACCAAATGGGCGAGCTGAAACACATTCTAAGAGGCTATAATTAGTTTCATACTAATCCTTTTCTTGATACTAGTAGTAAAAATATCACCAGAGAAACAAATGTTTTTAACTTTTTGATAGTGTTGGTCATTCCTCACTAGCACAAAACTGCTTGGTTAAAAACAGAATCCCAAAATTTACATTGTAGAGAGTTGTGCTGGTTTCCTAGGTAATGCCCTCTAAGGATGAGGATTACCTGTTCAATCTTGTCTACATTCAGCTTTCAATAGGGTTGATGAAAGACATTAAATTGGGGAGCATACCACTGGTAATTTAGCCACCCTTCCCCAAAAATATACGAAGTAGAAACACACTGGAACACACTTGTGAAAAGTAAACATTTCTGTATAGAATAGTATTTCTTAATGGAACACTGAACACTCAAGTATTTATTCCATACCCTTTCTGGAAGAACAATTTATTTCGAACTAGATTATGCACCAGGACAGGGCAATCCACTACAATATATTTTTATTGAAAATGACTGTAAACAGATACAAATCTATACATAAGTAATAAATATATGAAACTGACAGACTTTGTAACATTGAGAAATGATGGTTTATAATAGTCTCTTGAATGGGCAGCATAACTGTTTAGTGAAGATTTTAGTAGCGTTCTAGATAAATGAATATATAAAACCAGAATAATTTAACTTAAGCCTGATTAAGTCATAAATCTTGTGGGTTCATACTGTCTATTAAGCAATCTCCTTTTCTGAGTTCAGAAATCAGGCATTGGAAATTATCAAGACATAAGTCTGTAGACACAAATTTACAGTGGACTGGAGATCCAAGTTTCAATGAACACCTACCAGGCCTATTAGGTAGTACTATGTCCCGTGTAAGCAGATCTATTAGATCTATGGATAAATTAGATATTCCCTGCCCCCAAGTATGTAACTCCATGGCTTTCATTAATTGCTTTTGCAGCTTTTGGTTCACCAAACTTTGGGAAACAATGTCAGTGGCACTGTTTTTTTCCCTTTGAAATGCAAAGCAATACCAGACATGCCATGTAATGCCTAACAGAGAACATTCTCCAGAAGAAAAGGTTAAAACTTGTTTCTAACAGCACCGAAATAAACAAACAAACCCACCCACCCACCCAAACTAATACAGTGACTGATCACACCAAACTTGCAAATTAAATGATGGAAGAATCGAACAGGAATATCTGTTAGTAAGAACTTCAGTCTCTATGTAGTCCAATGACTTCAATGGCAGAACAAAACTACGCCAGTGATTTTACAAAGTTTGAAAAGGCTGGAAATGAGGCCTAAGGAGGCTATTTGCATGGGGTCAAAGAAATAAAAGATAATGCTCACTGCTATGAAACCCCCTGCATATAAATACCAGTACAAGAGAAGGTTCTCAGTAAGGGTTACTTTACTACTGTTTTCTGTAATGCAGCTGTATATAAGCTTCAGCTGTTAAAGGTGTACTTGCTGCTTTCCTGCACATAAAATATGTAGATCCCAGTAACAACTCTGACATTGACAAGTCTGTACCGTAAGCACAAACACATTATGGTATATAATACATTAGAAGCGAGGTACATGTATATCTGCCTAGAGATATGAACTTAATTGCTCATTGTGTTACAAGTCCATAGAATATAATACAAAAAGTAAAAATATAGAAAAACATAGCGAGAACTAAATATAATTTTTAATCTGATGTCTCCAGGTTTTTTGTCTTAAATCTAAATACTTTGCTTCAAATTCCATTTTAATAAAAACGATCTTTTAATAAATAAGCTGAAAATAATCCTGAATTTATTATATTATTTTTAATTGATTATATTATTTAATAATTATTTAATTTATTATATTATTATTATATTTATTATTTAGAAAATACTCCTTGCCTCCTCCAACACAGTATTTCTTGCTCTCTATCCTCTTTATTCTGAGTTTGCCTTTCAGTCTGATCCAATGCCTATTTAAATTAATGACAATATTTCAGCTATCCTTAACATACATTGGAGTCACATTATTTATAATAAATTAAAGTGCTCTTTCATAAATGAAAACCTTAAGTCCAAATTCATTTATCCCCATTCTGGTCATTTTCAAAGTTACAGCGTTGTAAAGTTATTTCTTTTGCTTTTGAAGATACTTTTATGTCATGCACTACTTCTTCTAAAACCACTACTTCATTTTGCACTTTCAATATGCTGTCATTGTACTGTACGCCTTCAAGAACTTTTTGCATTGCCATTGTATCAGAAACAGTTTTCAGCATATCATTTTCCACAGTATATAGCTGTGTTGTCAAGTCCTCTATCTTTTTCTCCTTACTTAGCAATTCACTTGATAATCTAAGAATAGAGTGAATAGCATTTTCAATTGTTGGCAAATGGGTCTTGCACTCCTCAATTTTAGGTTCATAGTTGGCAAGTTTCTGATTCAGGTCTGCGTCCTTGGCTACCAGACTATTCTGTTGTTCTTCTAGCTTTTCAACTGCCTTTGCATGGAAGTCCAACTTTTGTTCAACTCTAGAGAATTCATCATCTTCTTGCCTTTTTAGCGTTTTAATATTTCTGGCTGTACTGTCTTCCAAATCTCTTACTCTTTCTGAAAGGGATTTAATTCTTTGGTCAACTTCATTAATTTGGGAAGTAACTTCTGTATGTATGAACTTCGCTTCAGATTTTAAACCACTAGTGTTTGCGTTCATTTCATCCAAGCTGCTTCTCCACGAATTGGTAACATTTTGGAACTTCTCATTAATGCTCTGCATCTTTATAGAGAGAGTCTGTTCATTGTTCTGAATATCATTTATGATGTTATGAAGAGAAGATATTTCCTGCTCAAACTCAGTCATGACAGAGATGGATGAGGCAGCTTCTCGTAGAATACTTTCAGAAGACTCAAGCTGCATTTATAACACAAAACAACGTCCATGTCTACTTAACGAAAGTAAGAACAGAAAATCACTTGCATTTATTGAACAGAGAATAAAGTCCCTTAGAAGCCACTTTACTTGTTACAAAGCTCCTATAAGATCTGTTTTCATATTTTATCTTTAAAATATTGTTGATTAAACTAGCATGAAAAAGTCACAGAAAAGGGTGTGTTTGTTGTTGGTTTTCTATAGGATACATGCCATTTTCTTTGTTGTCAATCCCCTATTTTCCATGGTGGTTTTGTTTCTGGGGTTTTTTTTGTAAAATATATCACAGTACCTAGATCCCATGCAACATTTTGCAATCTATAGTATATAAATATCCAAATTACATCATGTATAAATGACATAATTATGAGATCAGTGCTAAAACAACATCACTGGCATAAGCCATGCTGTACTCCCATTGTTATCTGTAAGATATAGGGGATAATTCGGCAGCCAGCCCAAGTTTTCTAGTTGATATCACACATAAATAAGAAACTAAAATAGCAATGAAAAAATATTAGTATCACTTCATTATGTCTTTTATATTATTAGAACAGGTCTTCTACATAAAAATGCCTGTAAATTTTCTTCAATATATATTAGACTTATACACAGAACAATACTGGTAGAATGAAGTATGTGCATAAATGTAAGTTTTTAAAAACAGTTTAGCATCTAAAAAATAATACTGAGATACAACCACTACATTCACATACTCGAACAATGGTATGGATTGACACATTTAGTCACATGAAATATTCTCCAAAAGTCTATTCACAGGGAAGTAGAACACATTATGAAAAATTATTTTAAAACAGTCAAATTTAACTAAATGACAGCAAAGTAAAACAACGGCAAATGTTCACCAGAGATTATCCAATTAAGATGTTAATGATTACCTTTTCAGAAATTAAGTTAACTTTATTTTCCATGTCCAGGAATTTTTCAGCTTCTTGCTGTAAGAAATCGTACTTTTTTTCCATATCAGCAAGTTGACTTGACTGCTGAAATAGGAACCTGCAAATTGCAAGTAAATAAATAGTAAACATAACTACATAACATGACCAGAGTCACAGCAATCTGTTACTGCAGTGATTTGCATTCACAGAATTTGCTAGATCAATACATGAGAGAAAAAAAAAAATTAGGATTTAATGAAGTTGATCTGTCTTCATACTGCAGTTACCTTCTGATAGAGATGGAAAAATAAGGAAACATCTATGGATGTGCTTTGTTTTTACATTGTATGCCATTCAAACAGGAAAAACTTCCGATAAGACTGCTGACATAGGGAGGCTGTTACATGCTTGTAATGCATTGCCTCACAATATATTTTATGGGTAAAGTATTATTTAACCGGTGGAAATAAAACACAAAAATATAATTTGTACTTTCTTGCAAAGCATCACAAATCATGCATAGAAGCCTTTGGATTTAGAAAGGCTTGTTAACTCTAATGTTGTTTAATTGTAACCATTCAAGAACATACAGTGCATTGTGGCAAAGCTTGCATAGCTACTGTTATGATGATGCCAGCTTTGTGAACAGACAGCAGAGATCTCAATCCTGTACTTTATGTACATTCTAGATTTATTTACAGTGAACTTGGGAGCTTTCTGAACTGTAAGCACTTCATACAGTTAAAAAGGAAACGAGACAACCAAGCGAGAACCCTGAATTTTGCTCGATGTTTATTAATCCCAAAACAAGGTTTATTGTAGACTATGCAGGGGTCCTCTCGGTAGTAAGAACAATTTTATCTAGCACAACAGAGTTTATTTAAAATATTTGTGTTTTCATGAATTGATATTTATTAGTATATTGCATAGCAATTAGAAGTTTCAAAAGATCTACAACAGTCTATACAGATTAAGTTAGGCAATAAAAGCTAAAATGCTAGCTATAGATAGATACATGCAAACCAGACATAAACAGATATACATAAAACAGTGAGCAGAAGCATCACTAAGCATTTTATTCTATTATGTTGCTCTGTTTCTCAAAGATTTAGATAATGAAATCTGGGTGATGTTAAAATAAGAACAAATTTTACCTCAATTTTCAGATTGATGTCTAGAGTGTAATAATCTGGACTATTTTCTTGCACTAGAGTTCTGAGAATTTCATATCATTTCTGCAAGAAGCTCAGTTTCTGATGGAACTAAGGTACCGATGCTGCTAAGATATTCTAAAACGTCTTTTACGAAGCTATTTGACCTTTACTTGAAGACTCCACCTGATGAACAATTTACCACACTGCTGAGCAAATTATTTACAGAAAACTCTACTTCACTTCTGCTGTTATTTATTTATTACCTGCCAAATGAGCCTTGTTGTACTTGTGAGATTAAGTTGCTCTTCACAGTCAGATATAGTCTCCAAAGCAGGTATTTGTAATTCATGAGCAAGGTACCTTTTAAACTTTCAACATGAGAGAACAGATTAAGCTTCTATAATCCCTCACTGTATGCCAACGTTTCCACATTTGTCAATACTGCTATTCTTTTCTTGATCCTTATAGCTTTCACAAGTTTCTACAGTCACTTAACCCAAACGCTATATTCAGATGTAACTAATCATATTGCCTGTGACTGAATACAGCATAGAATACAAAAGAAAATATTAAAATCCCCTTTAGAGGCTTACCTACCAGGTCAGCACTAGGCAAACAGCAAGGGAAATTATGCTCAAGCTTGTCCGCGAGTCCACCCCAAAGGAACACTGATTATTGTTGGTCCTAGGACTTGCCAGCTTCTCACAATTACTGTGCTTCTCAACCTTTTGTGAATCTTCACTGATCTTGGATGAAGACATACCTTTTTTCCTCTGTTTAACTTCAGACATTTTGTGTTTTTAAAAAGCAGAAGCAAAAGAGAGAGCTAGGGAAAAAAACCAACCAAACAAACCAAAAGAGACTAGTTACTTCTAAACATCCCCAAATATAACCTTTTGCCCTTTAGTTACACAAATACACGCCCAAAAATGTTTCCTTCAGTGTTTATTATGTTTTCTAGTTATGTGAACTTTTGTAAAGTGTCCTAATACTTTCATAAGATTTTGTGAAAAATTGTTTTCTATACTATAGAGCACTGCTTTCCTATTTTCTCAAACTGAACTGACTTTTCAAACTGTAGCTAATTTCACTTTTCCAGAAATATTTCCTCTGTTGTACAATAAGCCATTTTGAAGATATATTTAAAATCACAAGGACTGAAAGAATATTTCTTTTTATAGCTGATTATTGTCACAATTTCATCAGCAATTTCACTATCCTGTTTTACTGTTAGATTTTTTTTAAATTATTACCTACTCCACATTAAAGGGGAAAATAAATTTTCTCATTTTAAAAAAATGGGATTGCAAATCAAGATTTAATTTAGCAATAGTTCTGTTGTAATGATTTCAGGTCATCTGTAAAACCACAGACATCAGTTAATAGGAAGCCATTAATAGCAAAATACAGAAGATTAATGAAATAATGCATCTAGATAAAAGAAAAGCTGTAACTTGCTCTTTGCTAAAATTAAGCTCAGAACAGATTCAGGCAAAATGAATCTCCAGTTTCAAAGAGTACAAAAGCTCATATTCTAACCAAGTGGAAGTGCAGAGTGGAATTTTTAAGCCTAAAATCTTCCACCATACTGCTCAAAGTAGACTAGATCCTTGGTGGATTCAGTTTAGCACAATGAGTCAAAAATGTTGTGCTTCTCACGTGCCAAAATATAAATATTTAAATATTAGAGATACTTACATAGTCACATACATGCGTAAAAGGCATTGTTTAAAATCTAAATCTGTCACAAGAGCATGAAGCTTAGAGCTGTTTGTGAGTCACTAGGAAGCATGCCCTGATGAAGTATGTAGGAAAAAACCACCTCTTGCTCTCCAAAAAACCAGCAAAAATGCTATTTTGTAACTTTTAAAATGCCTTCGGGATTGAGACCACATATTATGAAGTTAAAATAAAAAAAATAAAAAAAAAAAGATATCTGAGTGGTAGTTAGGGAAATAGTTTACTACAGGAACAACTCAGCTCTAAGAAGGACAACTTCAGAGCGCAGGCCGGCGCGGCACAGCGCAGCGGACCGAGCCGCAGCTCCCCGCAGACCCTCCCGCACCCTTCCTCGCCCCTCTCCCCCCGGGACGGCCCTGCCTGCGCTCGGCCCGGGGTACCGACAGCCACCGCCTGCCCCCTCCCCTGCAGGGCACCTCCACCCCCCTCCGCCCTCGGGGCTCCCGGGAAACCCCCCGCCCGCCCGCCCTCGGAGCAGGCCTACGGGCCGCCAGCCGGCCCTGGCGATACCCTTTCTCCCGCCGCCCCGTTGCTCCAGCCGCCCACGGCGCCACCGACCCCCAGCACTTCGGGCCGCCTTTCCCCCTCCGGCGGCAGCCCCGCACCCGCTCCAGCCGCTGCCGCGCTCCTCCGCCGGGCCACCCTCCCTACCCTCAGCGCTGCCTCCGGCCTCAGCTGCAAGGCGGAGGGGGTGGGGAAGGCCGCTACCACGTTTACACGCCGCGGAGCCCCACCTCCGGCCCGGGCCCGGCCCAGCGCCTCACCCGTTGCAGCCGTTGGCGGCTGCTGCCGCTCCCCCAGCCTGCGGCGCAGCGCCCCACGTCTGGCGCTGCTGCCTCCACCGAGGCGGCCGAGGCTCTGCGCCGGCGCGGGAGCGCCGGGCTTTGTTCCGTGCGGCGCAGGCGGGGGCCGGGCTGCTGCCGGCCGCTGGGGAGGGCAGCGGGCCGCCCCGGCCCGGCCCGGCCCGGCCCTTCTCCCGCCCCCGGGGCCGGAAGGAGGAAGTGCTGGCGGCGCGCCGCTTCCCCGGTGCGGGGTAGGGGCTTCTCCTCAGGGCGAGGCGAGGACTTGTTGCCGGCGGCTCCTGGCGGCCCCGCGCTGCCCGCCAGGTGAGCGGCCGTGGCGGGGGCGGGGGCAGGGGACGAGGAAGGGCCGTGCCCGGGCGGTTTTCCCGCGGCGCCCCTGAGGCTGACTCCAGTCCGCGGCTCCGGAGCCCTCCGCGGGGGAGGCGGCTTGCGCCCCCCGCCTCGGGGGGAGAGTTGCGGAGGTGGCCGGGCAGAGCCCCCCGGCCCGGCCCGGCGGGGTGGGGGTCGGCGGCGGGCGGCTGCTCTGAGCGCTCCGGTTTCTCTTTCGTTCTCCCCGCGGCTGGTAACGGCGGCTCCGGTGAGGCGTGGCTGGGGGTGAGGTGGCCCTTTGTTTTGTGTGTTGGTGGCTTGTGTTTGTGGCGTGTTTTCTTTTTGAAGTTGCTTTACCTATACGTTATTATTATTTTTAACGCGGACGTTTTTCGACTGGGAGTAGTGGAGAGCTTTCACGTCCCCTTCCTAAGCGGTGCGGTGGGGTGAAGGTAGGGTGGAAGACTTTCCTAACCACGTACTTTTCAGGGAAAATAGGAAATTCTGTCAGTACGGCAGAAGAGGCGCTCCACCGCGGGCTTATCCAAAGGCAGCTGTTGTGCATCGACCCAGCCTCTGAAGGAGGGGGTGGAGGAACAGGCGAGCGCTCCTGCAGAGCGGCTCTGTGGAGGAGCTCGCCGTTGCCCGCGGAGCCTTCGGTCCTTGCGCAGGAGCGTGATCGCAGAGGTCGTTTTGATACTTCGGGGCTCCCAGGGGCAGCTGATCAGTACTGAAAAACCTTTACATGGGAGAGAATAGTTTTCACCTTATGTCGTCTTCAGGCAAATTTTTTTTTCTGTGATGCGGAGGAAGAATGCAGATTTATAGTTGTCTATCAGATGCTGACGAAGGAAGGTATAGCTCAGGCATTGGCTGTGTTGGGTGCTCCATCTTCCATCGTGTGTAGAGATCCGAGTGTACTTGTGCGGAGTCCTGGAGTTGGAGGCAAAATTGAGTTTATCTCGTAGGATCTGGCACATGGGGAGTTTATTTTCTGTTGTTATTCTGTCCAGCGCCGTTGGCCGAAAGACTGATCCTCTTTCTCGTCCTGTTGTCCCAATCACATGATCCTAGGATTTCAAAAATTTGAGGGATGTAGTGGGAGGGGAGAAGACTTTTCATAGAGACATTTAGCAAGTTCCTAGTATAGGAGAAGCTTGCACAGACTGTGATTCTTTAGTTCTGCAAGTGTTCATCAGCATAAATTCATAGAAATGTGGAAAAGTACTCAGATTTTTTTTTTTTTCCCTCCATAAATTAGCGGTACATATCTGCTTTTTTAATGAGAACTTCCATTCATGTAGTGAGCACAAGAGTTTTACTATGAGTCTAATTAGTTGTTAAAGATTTAAATTCTTTTTATACCTGCTTTATATGCCTCCAAGTTTTTATTAAACATAATAGCATATGGCATCTAAATAATATTTCAAGAATACTATTCACATTCACAGTAGCTTGTGAACTATTACAATTTAACTATTAATATGCCTTTTTTTACTCTGTTGAAAATGAATGATATTAGATTGTCCCCGTGTTTTCGTGATGATACTGTACTGTCCAGCCAAGTTGGACTAGTGGGTCATAAACAGTGTAAGTAAATTCATATAGCAATAGTATGAAAGTCTCTTTATAAAGACAGAAAGTAAAAAAAACAATTAAATTTTTTTGCTTTCTGTAGTTTGTATATGAGCTTGCCTGAAACTTCACTGTTGTCCACTAATTCAGCTGCCCTGCTACTTTTTCTGACTTTAAAACCAAAATTCATAAGCTATTTTAAAACTCTTTTCGTTGTAAGTTATGTTCTGATTCTGCCTTGACTTTTATTTTAAATGCTGAAGAAATATGGATGTGAAGAGTAGGAATTATTTACTTATGAATCGCCAAGCATTGGAAAAAGACATCAAGACCTCTTATATTATGGATCGTATGATTTCTGACGAAGTACTGACATTACAGGAGGAGGAGAAAGTGAAACAACAGGTAGAATTGTCTCTCGCTGGTTTTTATTTTCCTAGTCTGCTCACGTGTTTTATCGTTCTTTTAAAAAATAATACTTTCTGTCTATCTCATTCCTGGATTCAGCAGATTCTTAAGCATATGCCTAGCATGCAGTTCTTATCACACTTGGTAAGGTCCAGATAAGGGTGTGGTCAAGTTGAAGGCTCTTTCACAGTTGAAGGCTATAAACACAGTCTGTAATTGACAGAGTGATAGATTAGATGATTCCTAAGGTCCCTTAAGTTTTTTATAACATCTCTTTTGATGTTTTTTCTAGAATACACAGAAGGAACGAGCAGCTATGCTAATAAACATTATTCTTACAAAAGATAATAATTCATATAGATCTTTTTATAATGCACTACTTCATGAAGGGTACAGAGATCTTGCTGCGCTTCTTCAGGACGGCATCCCTGCCATCTCCTCGGGTAACAGAAAGAGTTCAATGGATGGAATGACTTCATATGGTCAGTATAACTACAGCAGCCCTGTGCTTGAAAGTAAAGACGAGTTGTAATTTTTATTCCTTACTAAGTGACTATCTATAATACCTGTTCCAATGAAAAAGGAGTAGTTGGTGCATTCACTTGTTTTGGTAGTGTAGTAGTCAGTATTTCTGTATTTCATGTATTTAATATGGCAGGAGAGTTACAACAATTATGACTTTCATAGGTCATCTTGGAAATGTTTATATTTAGTAATGTTTATTTTAAAAGACAGGAAATGTGAAGTTCTCAGAGATTTCTCTAAATTGTAACATTTTTGTTGTATGTGAAAGAATGACTCTTATTTGTATATATTAAAGAAGTTGAATCTAACATAAAAAGTTGTAGCCTCCAAAATTCTGACATTTCTCTTGAAGAGTAATCTGTAATCTCTTGGTCTATATTTCAATAGCTGATCTAGTTATTAGGTTGCTTAAGTCTCTCCACCAGATCTTTTAGTTACCCTGTGTAAGTTCCTAACCTTTACCTACATTGTCATCAGTGTCATCTTTAATTGACATGAAATAAATTGGTAGTTTCTAATGGGAAGAACCTTCTAACTGCATATGACTAAATGCCATATTTACTGTCACTCTACACTTTAAGAAGTGTCGTAGACATGGGGAATTTTGCTTACTTGAGTAAGATTTCCCAAAGCTTACCAGTATAATATGGCACTGCATATGGCCGCTTTGTGGCCAGCAGTGAACAGATGAAGTGCACATTTTCTTTCCTGCTATGCTTTACCTGCTCTATTGCAAGTCATGCTATCTTAGCTGAAATCAAAGGAAGTCTTGCTTGGACCACAATGCTGTGCTGTTAACTACAAAGTAAAAGCCTTACACAGCATGCTTTCTTTTCTGCTGCATCCACTGGGGCAGTAACTTATGGCTGAGAAAGTGACTTGACAGTTGGGTATCATAATGTTGAGCTCCTGTGTTTCTTTGCCACAGTTTCTACTGGAGCTGCTAATTATCTTTTCACTTCTAGGGACTGATGTAACTAGCTGGCAGAAAATGTAGTCATTAATTGGGACGCTATTTTAGGTGGGAAGCTAGTTACCTGTTAAGTAATTTATTTCCGAAAAGTAGTATTTTTTCGGTGTTGTGAGTCCAGTAGTTTTTAGAGCCTTTGTATGGGACACAAGTCTGGTGGGGGAGCCCACTAGTTATTTGGTGTGGGGAGTTGTTTGGTTTGAAGAGACATCACATTTACAAATTACTTTTTATTTTTGTGTTTCTTGTTTTTAACTTTAGTTAAGATGATTCTCTGCGAAGGAGGTGTACCACAGAGACCGGTTGTGTTTGTCACTCGGCCAAAACTGGTAGATGCTATTAAACAGAAACTGTGCTGCTTGGGAAGTGATCCAGGCTGGGTCACAGTTTATGGAATGGCAGGTTGTGGGAAGACTGTTTTAACAGCAGAAGCTTTAAGGGATCATCAGCTCTTGGAAGGTACTTTTAGAAAGACGTCTGTATTTTTAGAAAAATTGCTACAGATACAGGCATATTGAACATATATGGATATATGTCTTACGTCATCTTGAAAGTAATTTAGGATATAGGTTTCTAAATTCCTTAGGTGCTTCTGAAATATTGGCTTGCAACTCATAGCTTTCATAACCACTTAGTGCTGTAGTGCCACTAAATATTTTACTAATGTATGGAAAAAGATTCTCAATAGCTTTTCACCTTGGAATCTGCTTTGGTTTATGAGAGTAGATACATCCTAAATTAACTTGAAATTGTTATTTCTGTTAGTGCAAAATAATCATATTTAGTTTATATTTCTTTTGGGCATTTCTTGTTAAGTCCTTAGACTCCTCCCTTCGCTATGTGTGTTTAAAAAATCTTGCTCTAACTTTTGCATATATTTTAATCGCAGGCATTTGTGGAGTGATTACACTAGTATCACTTTAGCTTAAAGCAGATCATAAATTAAACCATTTAATGATTTTCCCTCCATCCCCCCGCATAGGGCACTTGGAGGCAAAAGTGGGACTCGGGCATTGGAAAACATGATGTAGGGATAGAAACTACAGCATCCTCTGCTGCAGCTGACTCTTCTAGATGCCTTCTTGTTCACTGTTTTGGGATAATTTTCACATCCCAGACTCTGAACTCCTGCAGTAGTACATGGTGAAAAAAAGTAAATGTTAAGTCAGGCTAGCAGGAAAATGGATGCAGAAGGGGTTATTGAGGGACAAGCAGGAAGGCATGTAGAGGGGAGGGATGACAGCATCAGTGGCAGTGTGAATTTTCTGTGGGAACTTGCCGTACAGAGCCTGTTCCTTTAAAAATGAAAAATAGTGGTCTTGTAGAACCATCCTTCTGTGTTAATGGTAGAGTTGCAAGATTGACTTTACAGTTTTATATTTTAATTGAAATTGAGTTATTGATTGCTATTGTAAGCGGCTATTAAATATTTCTGATTTTAAATGTATAGCATAATTGATATTGCTTTTCTTGTTAGATTACTTTCCAGGAGGAGTTCACTGGATCTCTGTTGGAAAACAGGACAAAGCAGGGCTCCTAATAAAACTTCAGAATCTCTGTAGTAGATTAGAACATGACTCTACTCTTTCACAAAGGCCACCACTTAACATTGAGGAGGCTAAAGATCGTCTTCGTTTGCTGATGCTACGCAAATATCCCAGGTGATGTCAGTAAATTAAATGCTGTTCTTTTAACTGACAGACCAAAGATACTCTGCAAAGTTTTAATTGTCTAAGCTGTCTGTGTTGTGGTTACATGTCTCTGTGGTGTGGGGGTTTTTTTTTTGTTTGTTTGTTTGTTTAAAAAACAACTTCCTAACTCTTCCACTTTTTACTTCCCTTTTTTCTGTTTTACTGTAGATAATTAGGAAGTGTTATTCAAGGTGAAGCTAAAAATACTTCTAGAATTTTAATTCTTGTGTGGGGGTTCCTGTTAAAATTTTCTAAATTACTGACTTGCATATGATAAAAGAATAAATAAGTTCAGGTAAGTGTACAAAAGCTGAAGGGTAAATAGTTGCTAGAGGTAGGTGTATAATATACATAGTATAACTCTGTCCCTGTTTAGATTTTTTTTTTTTTTTTTAAATGGAGTAACTTAAGGGACACGTTGTAGGCTTGTCCTGGATATGAATATATTTAGTAGGCTAATAAGGCTACTGCTAACAAAATACGTTTAACCAGCTGTGCAGGTGTCACATTCGCTTGAAAAGTTATTAGTCACTGAATAATGAAGGTTGGAAGTGAACAGCTGGAAGTAAGAATTGCTCTAACTTTCAATGTTCTCATTGTGTACATAGAACGCTTCACTGATGCGAGGATCATACAGCAGTAAAAGGATGTGTATCACTGCAGAAAATTTTTCCTTTCCAGAACAGCTTATGCCTTTTTAAAGTGTTTGGTCTCAAGTTATCAAAGCAAAAGCAAGTTTTTGTGATATGATCAATTATTGCCAAGAAGCCAATTGCTTTCAGACTTCAGGAAAAGTGACTTGATTTAATCAACCAGTGTCTCAGTCACTGCATGGGTTTTTTTCATCTTTGAGGGATAGTTGAAAACTGAAAGTGCAGGTTTCCCTGAAGTATGTTAAGTGGTTGTCTCCATTGACGCAATTCTTATTATTTTTTGTTCATTAACAAACAAAACAAAACTCTTCAATACAGAAGAATTTGGGTGTTTAATTCATGCATAACCTTACAGTCTCTTCTAAGTAGAAGGGAGAACTGTGTGCTATTTTCTGGTAAGATGTATCCCTATGGCATCATGAACTGTTCCAGAAGTTGGCAGCTACTGTATAGCCAACTATCATGACAACCTAACATGGTTAATATACTGTGCTATGCTATATTGTTTGTAGTGCACAAAGTGAATCATTTGAGGGATACTTACTGTGTTTTGTCAAAAGAGCACCTGTATGCTGAGGAAACTAAGGGGAAAAGAGAAAACGCCAGCTTTGGAAACAATTAAGGACTTGGTTTTATTTGAGGGCATTTCAATGCCAGCCGTGGCAGTGTCTTCCTTATAGACTGCCAGATATCTCATGTAGGATGCTGTTGACCTGGCAATGTTCATTAATCTGTTTCAAGATAAAGTAACAGATGTTAGATAGGAGTATTGCAGAGAATGGCTGCACCTCAAGGAAAAGGGACAAGAATTGATTATAAAACTTTCCTAGTCTGACTGCTTTTTGTAATTTTGAAACCATGTTAATGTGATCACACTGTTCATCTTAGTCCTGTTTATCCTTTCCCTCCTCCTCCTCTATCCTAGACAGTTTGAGCATATTGCCAAAAGTGACTCTAAAGGTAGGAACTTTGTATCTTTGAAAGTTCTCTAAGTTTAAGAAAATTGACAGTTGGATAAAGAAGAGAAATCCAAGTAGGTGCCTTCAGTGGCAAAAAGGAGTATACAGAATGAATTGAAGGGAAACATATTTTGTTGTCTTGCTAATTGGACAGCTTGGATACGTGAGCTGGGAACAAGCTACAGCCTGTGCTGCATCCTGCCCAGTTAGGTATATGTGAGAATGTTGTAAGAACAAACTGAAAGTCTTGCTGATGATGGGTTGTCTGGGAAATCATAACTGGCATGGGAGGAGGTAGAGGGGAACGTACTGGAGAGTGAGGTTCATATGGTGCAAGTGTATTGGAAACCAAGCTTCAGGAGTTCTGCAGCTTGTGGAACTTGCTCTGCACTGGAGTTCTCTTTGGTAACAAAAAGTCATTTCAGCTGTTTCCGGATTCAAATAGTCAACCCAGTACATTTCTTGGGAATAAAGTATTAGTCAAAAGATTCAAATTGTGAATTTCTTGGGATTAAATGATTAGTCAAATGAAAACTTTCAGAGCACAATAGCATTATGTATTTTGTTGGATTATGGTTGAAGAAATTGAAGCTATGATATTCTTTAAACTAAGAAATTTCAGATTTAAATCTCCTGTGATTGTTATCACAGTGTTTTGGGGTTTTTGTTTTGTTTTTTTGGGGGGTTTATTTGGTTTTTTGGGTTTTTTTTGTTTTTGTTTTTTTTAATAATCCTAATTAGGATTTAATATTTGTTAGTGTGGTTGAGGAAGAAAGTCACTGGTACCAAAAGACTGGGAGGACTTTGAAGTTCTCAGACTAATTAAAAACATAAAATCAGGCTGTAATTCATGGTCCCCAACATATTTTCAAGTGTGAAAGTACCACAAAATCAGTAATTTATGGCTATGATAGTATTCTTGTAAAACCTCTGATTTATCAAAAGGGTGTTAATAGAGGAATTGGATAAAAATGAAATATAGGTATCCAATACTTATACCACATTTTCAAAGTTGCATATAATGTGTATGCACTTGTTTATGAAGGATAAAGTCCTTATTTGTAGGCATTGATGGAATAAGCATTATTTAGCTGAAGAAAAATGTGAAAGTCTTGGCAGGCTTCAGTGGGAATTGGGCAATTTAACCATTGATTAGTGTAGCTGAAAAGTCCATCCCTTTTTCTTTTTTTTTTTTATATTTTTTAAAAAAAAGACAGTAAATGTAAACAATTTACAGGATTGGATTTCAATAACTTTCTTTCTTCCACAAAACACACAGAATGCAGACAACTGGTATTTCTTTTCATAAATCTACTTGCCAGCCAATCTTTTTGACTTCTTGCTCCCTTGGAACCAACCTTTTAAAAACAGTTTTCAGTAACTTCTTTGTCAGATATAGGCAGGGGTAGGGAAGTCTACTATGCATTATTCTGGTGAGATTCCATGTAGTAACCTACAAACATGACTAGCCATAGGATTTGAATACGTAGTCATTATAAAATGCTGTTTATGTAAAAAGAGCCTCATCATCCAAGACAATTCCTTCGCAAGAGGATTAATCTCATATAGCTTTCCAAAGATACAAAAACAGAACTGAAAACTCTCGAGTCAAAAGGAAACTTAAATGGTTTCTCCCACAAAGCTTGTCACTAGCCTGTGTCAAGCAGAGTTATTATCTAGTCCTATGCAACTTTTTCTTCCTTTATGGTATCTGATGACATGAAAAACAGAGTAAATATTTCTGTTTTTCCTGGCACCTACTAATGGAAATACTTCTTAAAACTTTATTGTTTACAATTCAATTGTAGCTATAAAGCAATAAATGGTAAAAACTTATTTTTTTGAGATACTTGCATTCAGCTTTCTTGCACAGTGTTTAATGCCCTCTTAAGATATTTTACATGTTAATATAAAAAAATTATGCAGTGATACATTTTAAATTCTGAAAACATTCTTTCATTATTAAAATTAAATACTGTATTTTAGCACTAATAGCTGATCTGAAATCTGCAATATTTCTTCTTGCACTAGATCTCTTTTGATCCTGGATGACATTTGGGATTCCTGGGTATTAAAAGCATTTGATAATCAATGTCAGGTTCTTATCACCAGCAGGGACAGGAGTGTAACAGATGCTGTGGCTGGTAAGGAACAGTTTCCTCTCTTGCACCACAGATTGTGTGTATACGTATGCAATTTGTTCCTGTGAACTTTTAAAAGAATCTGATAGAATCTATGTCTATTAACTTGTACACAAGTGACAAAGTTTTAGAATTGTGCTCTGTAAGACTTTATGCTCTTCCTGAAGTAATGTTATATGTTATTCTGAAAGTTATATGTCTAAATTGAAGAGTGGAATGATTCTTAACAGGATAAATTAATGTGTGTGACACTGCTGCTGTTAGACTGATTATCTCTATGCTATTAAGCAGTCACTGCTATGACATGCCCATAATGCATTTTTAATTATTAGATTATTGTCTAATTTTTTTTGTCTCTCTAGTGCAAACTTGATTCTGATAAGTAGAATTTATACTCTTCTTAGTACTAAGCATATAAAATACTATGCATAAAATAATGAGCCAGGTCCTTTGTTCCAGATTTTACTTGGAAAATACTCTCAATTTCTACAGGATTTTTCACATTTTTTAAAATTTTTTCCATGTTTCTATGTCTAGGCAATAAATATGAGGTTCATGTTGAAAGTGGACTAGCACATGAGAAAGGACTGGAGATTTTATCCCTATTTGTGAATATGAAAATATCAGAACTGCCAGAACAAGCTAACTGCCTTGTAAGGGAATGCAAAGGTATACTTGCCAATCTTTAACGTACCATTTACCACCTAACG
The DNA here is from genome assembly GCF_047370975.1 of Nipponia nippon. Lineage (NCBI taxonomy): Eukaryota > Metazoa > Chordata > Aves > Pelecaniformes > Threskiornithidae > Nipponia > Nipponia nippon. Next base: position 52,742,636 of record NW_028262347.1, read on the forward strand.
TATTTTTTTTTCTTCTAGGTTTTGACCTAGAAAGAGGAGAGAACATTCTTCAATACTGTATGCCTTAAGTAAAACACAAGTGTTTGTCAAATGCTTTTTGTTTTTTTAAACTAAATAGAAGTGTCTCATGTTGATTTTTAAGTAGTTTTCTTCAGTGTATCTTCCTCCCACCTCCCTGTTAGACTTATATTTGGTGAGTTTGCAGATGTCTACGTGGATGACATGCTTTGTTTGTCTGTTCTCCACACCTCAAGAATTTAATCAATGTATTAGGAAATTTACCTGATTTATTCAACTGCTTGACTAAACTATTGGATCGTGTTTCTTGAAAACCTCTAAGATTAATTTAATCTTTTCCTGCAGGTTCTCCTCTTGTGATATCCTTGATAGGTGCATTGTTACGAGACTTCCCTAGTCGTTGGGAATACTATCTCAAACAGCTGCAGAATAAGCAGTTTAAAAGAATAAGAAAGTCGTCATCTTATGATTATGAAGCCCTTGATGAAGCAATGTCCATAAGTGTTGAGCAACTGAACGACAATTATAAAGACTACTATAAAGACCTCTCTATCCTCCCAAAAGATGTTAAAGTACCTACTAAGGTAATAACAGCAATGCAGAAATGTCATTGTTTTTAGTGAGATACAAGCAATAACTTTAAAGAATTCATAAAATTTATAATTTTTGTGTGTAACTTATGTTGTATGTAACTTAGTGGTAATTGCTAGATTGGGTAGGTCAGGTCCATTATTGTAACATGACTTTTATTGTAGTGAAACTTTTTAAAAATTGTAACTGAATAAAGGTATTCATAATGTTAGTTTAATGTGCATTCCGTATATAGTTCTTTAATTAGATAGTAATTGAGCTCTCTGAAGGCTTAAAAACTGTCATGTGAAATTTGTTTCCTTTAAGAAAAAGGTATGATCACCATAAATCAGCACAAATAAAGAAAAGATGGGATAACTTGTATTATCTGTCCTATAGTTTGGTAGGGAAGAATTGGTAACTTACTGAATTTATTACCATTTGTAATATGTCTGTATTTGTTAGCATGTGTTTTGTTGTCAGTTAATTGGTAGCCTTTTATGATATTCATACAATATGTACAGTTCTGATTCTTTTCTGTCTTAATGTGTGCTTTTTTAGGTTCTCTGTATTCTTTGGGATATGGAAACTGAAGAAGTTGAAGATATACTACAGGAATTTGTTAACAAATCGCTATTGTTCTGTGATCGTAATGGGAAGTCATTCCATTATTATTTACATGATCTTCAACTTGACTTTCTTACAGAGAAGAATCACAACCAGCTTCAGGTAGGGTATTGACTAATCTACTTTTAACTTTACTCTCCAGAGCTGGGCATTCTTCAGAAAATACTCCTCTGTTAAATAGTATCCAGAATGGCTTCATAGAATAGGTCCACAATGCAGTTAAATTTAAGGTTGACTAATTAAAAACATTTATTTTCAACTTGAAACTGTGGAGTGATTTCATGATGGTTCCATTTGGAGCTAAGAAACTAAACTGAGAGAAGACTCTATATCCATTATTTCTCAAAGACAGCAGGAGGTGGAATGTTCCACTGATGATTCCAAAGGCATCAAGACCCTACCAGAACAGAAGTTTCTTCTTTAATACAGAGAAGTGCTTTCTATTCCTTTTTTTTTTCTTCAATTTAAGGCAATACTTGCAGGGAGAAGACCTATAAGTTGGGCCCAATAAGTCTATCAGTTCTGAAGGACTGGGCAGAAAGAGTAGATATGAAGAAAAAGCAAGTTTTTAGACTTGCTTTAGATCTAAATATGTAAGGGTCTTTTTTTGTTGGCTGTCCACATTTAATGTGAACAGTGATTTGATAGTTGTTCTCAACTTAAGAAGGAAGTTTAACAGCTTGCTTTTCTGTCTTTTAATATCCAGAGAATGTTTCTGGAGAAGTTTTAAGCAATAAATTAGGTTAAGTGTACAGTTTTGGAAGGTAAGCTTTTCTTATTTCATTTGTTGACATATAACGATTGAGAAATAATAATATTATTCCTCAATACTACGTACAATATAATATTAATAATAATTATAATTCCTCAATACTGAAACCAGTCCATATCTTGGTATAGTATGAACTGAAAGTGCGTTTTGATTCACATTGCAGGAGCTACATAAAAACATAGTAAAACAGTACAAGAAATATTACAAACTTAGTACGCCTGTTCCATCTCAAGAGGATTGCATGTACTGGTATAACTTTCTTGCGTATCACATGGCTGGTGCCAACATGCAGAAGGTGAGTTCTGACTAGTGTCCTGTGTTTCTCTTCTTGACCCACTCTTACCCCTGCCTTTCCCCCCAGGCTTCTTCCCATTTGAACCTCTCTTCTCCCAGGCTTTTGTGCAGATAGGTAAACACTCGACATAGAGTCCTTTAGGGACTCCGCTGGTAATCAATGTCTGTTATGAAAACTACTTTATTTCTACCCTTTGTGTCTTGTCTTTTCAACCAGTTCTTGAGAAGATTTCTTATTTTGTATCATAATAGCTTGTGTTTTTCTTTTCCTTTTGAAGAAGCTTTGATAAGAAATCTCTAAACTTTTTTGAAAACCCAAGCTTGCTTTATTGTATGATAATAGAAGTAAATTGATTTCTTCAGAGAATTTGAATGGATTAGTTACTTTTTTCTACAGAAGTCGTTAGTTTTTTTTTTCCTGTCATACTGATTTTATGTGTAAAAGTTCATTCTATGTATTACCAGATTTTAACAGCAATAAACAAATCTAGCAAGAGTTAGATGGGCAAACCTCTTGTTCCTGGGATTGCCTTGGTGCCTTTAAAAAATCGCTGTCATTTTTTACCACCTACTGTTCTTTAGGTACTGAGTTAGTATAAGACGCGAATCATGCAGCAAGATTAATACTTCAGTAGTTTCACTTGAATGTCTTTAGAATTCTTGCCCTGAATAGCATTTGGTCCTCGTTGCTAACTGCTTTATTTCACATGTACTTGAACCTTTTCAGCTGAACCTCTTTTGAGATGGTTTGTCTGACTCATCATATAAAATATACTTTGTGTACTTATATCTTACAGGAACCTTCATAATTAATGTGGGCTACAGATCTAGGGTTTTTGGATCATACTTATTTCATTATCTCAGTCTCTTTAATTTCAAAGTACTGGAACAATGTTTTTATTATCAGCCTTTCTACATTTTGTAGAATTAGCTTCTGAGAGTTCTTTAATCTGTCTCATTATGACTGTATGCTTCCCAGAGTTTACACTCTTTATATTACTTATTTCTCATTATTTAAACATGATTTCTATTTGTTGGAAGGCTAATAAAGACAGTAGGTATTCTTTTTATTTGGTTAACCATGATAATCTTTTAATCCTTCTGGTATTTACTGATTTTAAATTGTAATGTACTTTGAGCCTGTGTAGTGTTGTCTTTAAGCAGTTTTTCTGATCTTAGCAAGTATGTTGGTTTTTTTTTAACAAGAAAGGCTTTTTTAAGTATGTTAATAGCAAGAGGAGGTCTAAAGAAAACATTGGACTGATACTTGTTGAAGATGGCCATCTGACTAATAGGGATGAAAAAAAGTGGAGGCATTCAATGCTTTTTTTGCCTCAGTCTTTAATAACACTGACAGACCTTGGGCTGCCCTGTTCCCCTGAGCCAGAGGGCCACAAGTGTGGGAACAGTGACTTTCCATTTATGGACACTGAAATTGCAAGGGACCAGCTGTGTCAGCTGAATGTTCACAAGTCCATGGGGCCTGATGGGATTCATCCCAGAGTACTGAAGGAGCTAGCGGATGTTATGGCAGGACCCCTCTCAATCATCTACCACAGGTCTTGGGAGTCTGGGGAGGTCCCCGCTGACTGGAAGTGAGCCAGTGTTATTCCAGTCTGCAAAAAGGGTGTGAGGGAAGACCCAGGAAACTACAGACCTATTAGTCTAACCTCAGTTCCTGGAAAAATTATGGAGAAGATTATACTTGGTACTATTGAAAAGCATTTAAAGAATAATGCAGTCATCAGGCACAGTCAACATGGGTTCACAAAGGGAAAGTCCTGTTTAACTAATTTGATATCCTTCTATGGTCACCCTTTAGTGGATGAAGGGAAGGCGGTGGATATAGTTATTCTGGACTTCAGTAAGGCTTTTGATGCTGTTCCTCACAGCATCCTTCTGGACAAGTTGTCCAACTGCGGGATGAGAGGGCTCACGGCACACTGGGTGAAGAACTGGCTGAATGTCAGGGCTCAAAGGGTTGTAGCAAATGGGGCTACATCCAGCTGGCGGCTGGCCACCAGCTGTGTTCCTTGGTGTTCAATTCTAGGTCCAGTTCTGTTCAATATATTTATCAACTATCTGGATGCAGGAGTTGAATGTGCCATTAGCAAGTTTGCTGATGATACCAAACTGGGAGGTGCTGTTGACTCTCTTGAGGGACAAGAGGCCTTGCAGAGGGATCTAGGTAGATTGGAGCATTGGGTAATGATTAATGGGATGAAACTTAATAGGTCCAAATGCCAGATTCTGTGCCTGGGACGGGGTAACACCGGGCACAAGTATAGACTGGGAGAGGAGTGGCTGGAGAGCAGCCCTGCAGAAAGGGATCTGGGGGTGCTGGCCGACAGCAGGCTCGGTACGAGTCAGCAGTGTGCCCTGGCAGCCCAGAGGGAAAACCGCATCCTGGGGTGCATCAAACACAGCGTAACCAGCCCGTCAAAAGAGGTGATTATCCTGCTGTACTCGGCGTTGGTGCGGCCTCACCTGGAGTACTGTGTGCAGTTCTGGGCCCCACAGTTTAAGAAGGATGTGAAGGTCCTTGCATGCATCCAGAGGAGGAAAACAAAGCTGGTGAAAGGGCTGGAAGGCATGTCCTGTGAGGAGTGGCTAAGGACTTTGGGCTTGTCTAGTTTGGAGAAAAGGAGACTGAGGGGTGACCTCATTGCTCTCTTCCTGAGGAGGGGAAGTGGAGAGGGAGGTGCTGAACTCTTCTCCCTGGTATCCAGTGATGGGACATGTGGGAATCGTTCAAAGCTGTGCCAGGGGAGGCTCAGACTTGATATTAGGAAGCATTTCTTTACCAAGAGGGTGGTCAGACACTAGGGCAGGCTTCCTAGGGAGGTGGTCAATACACCAAACCTGCCAGTGTTCTGAGGCATTTGGACAATGCCCTCAATAACATGCTTTAGCTTTCGGTCAGCCCTGAAGTAGTCAGGCAGTTGGACTAGGTGCTCATTGTAGGTCCTTTCCAACTGAAATAGTGTATTCTATACTAATAATTCTGTTTGCAGTTTCTGATTGCCTTTTAAGTAGCTTTCTCATTTTTAACTTAAACACAACTATACCAGATTTTTTGCTTTCATTCAAATTCAACATCTATTAGGAAGAACAACAGGTCACTATTAGCAGAGTGATCTTTGACAGACTGGACTAGAAGAAGCTTTTTCAGAGTTGTATCTTAAACCAGGTCTTGTGTGCTATGAAAGTCAAGGTTTGCTTTGTACCTCCATCCCTTCTTTGACTAGCTGTATCAGAGTAGTCCTTTGCATTAAACCAACAAGCTTAGCCTTCTATACCCAGAATTTTCATACCTGATCAAGTAAGATGGAGGAAACAGAAAATTGCCTAAGACAATTGTCCCAAAGCATATTAAATACCTAATGTATTTCCTGTGCTTTTCTTTTTGCCTTTAAGTAGATTCTGTTGTGGAACTCGTGCTCTGAACTTAAATTTGTATTTCTTGTAGGAACTCCATGATCTTATGTTTTCTCTAGATTGGATTAAAGCTAAAACGGAATTGCTAGGGCCTGCTCATCTGATTCATGAATATGTAGAATATAGTTCAATCCTGGATCAAAAGGTATGATACTAAAAGGTAAATGATTAGTCTGTTCAAAATATATTTTTCCATGTTTAATTGCATTTTGTTGGATGTATTCATATATAAGAGAGATATAGGAACCTTAAAAAACTGAAACATAAAACCAGTACCAAGTTAAACTTTAACTTGGAGAAGAGAAAAATGAAGAAAACTTAGTTTTCAGTTTAGTTGTAACTTCAGTGTGTACCCAAGTAATTGACCATGGAACTCAATTAACAACAATAGCGAATGGTGGGTTCATATGGTACTCTGCTTTTGAGGAGGGGCAGAATTTTGTTCGCCACTTGGAATAGTCTTTCTGATATGTCACACTGACTGCTTATTGAGTCAATTGCTGTTGCCAATATCCTTTATTTGAAAAATTAGGATAATATGCTTTCCTGAATAGGATAATGAAATATTTCGGTCTACGAGATGTACTTGCTAGTAGAACTAAATAGAAAAATAGAACTAAGTGCTTCTGTAAGAATATTAGCTGTATAGAAAATTTAAAAAGCAAAGAGCACTTATGAAATAAAGCCACTTTCTATCTTATCAAATATTATCTGCTCTGTACATAGAATAGCACAGTACGTGAGAACTTCCAGGAATTTCTGTCTTTAAATGGGCACCTTCTTGGACGGCAACCGTTTCCTGACATTATACAGCTGGGTCTTTGCCAACCAGAGACATCAGAGGTGTATCAACAAGCCAAGCTACATGCTCAAAGAGAAAAAGGAGCATTTTATTTGGAATGGATGTAAGTAGCTGCAGTCCGTCTGCTGATATGCTGATCCCTTGATCCAAGAAAATAATTTAATGTACACCTAAATACAGTGTATGTCTAATATAAGGACCTTTTTAAGAACTGCTGTGTTTTTTCTGGGGAAAGAAAGTGAAACAATTTTCAAGAGCTTATGGGAGGAGGGGAACTCTGGATATGTAAGGCCACAAATTAGTAATAATTACATAGAAATAAATAGAGGAATACATTTACTTCTGTACTCAACGATTGTTCCTTTTAAGTCACTATACAAAGATGAAAGTAAGATGCTTTGAAACTTCTCTAAATACATGGATTTTGGGGCGCTTTTTTGAAAGAAGTTAGAATTGTAGTGCAAGTATTGGGTATGTTAAAGTATGGTTTTAGGTTTTCTAGTAAAATGTACGCTTTAAAAAGGAGAGCATTTGTGTTAACTTGCAAAGTTTTTGAAAGTAGCAAGATGGGAAATACTAAAAGGCTTTGTCATCTCTACCCAATCTTGAAATTTCTCCTATTTAATTAATTGTTTGCTGGTTTCATGTTTTTGGAAGTTTTTTAAGGAAAAAATATACACATCAAAACATTTTTCCAGCATAGTTCAGTAGCCATTTGATCATGTAACTGTCTCTGTTAGATTCTTCTGTTTGATGTTTCTGTTCTGATATCTGCAGTACTTGGTGGTTAAAAACCAGAATGACTCGATGTCAGGTAATTATGGTAATAACCAGGCAGATTAATCCAGGCATACTTGAATTCAGGTCTTCTCTTTGAATATTTGGCTATTTCATTTTGCATAGATAACAGAATTCTAACAAAAATGCTCGGCAGTTGCACAACTCGGGAGAGTCAATCTCCAGGTAGTTCAGGGCTATCACCTTGGATGTGGGAGACTTATGCTGAAGAACAGGGTGAACTTATGACTGAAATCAACAGAACAGACTCGTATGTTTTTGTCTCCCATCCTAGGGCAAGTTTCTAAAAATGGTTTGTAGGATATGTAGGTGGATACACTGCTCTCTTGACCAGCAATTTTAGCTTTATTAAAATACGCAAGAAAAAATATGTTGTCTTAGATGAGTCAGTATTTTGCAGTGAAAAATAGCTTTCATTCTAAAGCGCAGCTACTTTGAGATGTTTTACCCATTATTTAAATGCTAAGCCTGAAAATTGAAACTGGTGATGATCAAAACTTGAAGTACATTGTTTCATTTTGACTCTAGAAAAAAATTAATCTTGTAACAATCTATTCATCACCAAAAATCATCTTATTACAGTGACAGCTTTCTGTGTTACGATCTAGCTAAACAGGATGATTATGATTGCTACTAATTCTAATTTTTTGTTAAAGTGAGGCAAGAGCAATCTAAGGTGTGTTAGATTCTGTACTTAATCTCTGATTGAAATGCAGTGATAGTCATAGATTTTATTTAAGTATCTAGTGATAAGAATCGAGTCATTGCTGTGAAAATTAAGTAAATTTACTAAGATCTAAACAAATTTACAAGTATTTTTGAGTAGGCTTGAAAAGGAACCTGCAGGAGAACAAGAATTCTCAGGAAGAAATTCATTTTTGGAAATAGTGCATATCAGATCATAAAATGTCATTAGGAAGTCCGTGTCTTACTTTATGGGCAAAGCTGTTGCACTGCATCATGTTAATTTCTCATGCACATATTATCTTACTTGATCTCTAAGCTGTAATATTGGAGTGCAATAAAAACTCTGAGTGAATGTTGGAATTTGTTTCCTTTATTACTTCAGCGGAAAGGCTGAGAAGTAAGGTATAGTCAGTTGGTTTGTTATAAAGCTGGCTGCTCAAGGTGTGTGAAAAAAATGTTATCTTTTTATAGAGGATTTTGACTAATAAAAAGACACTAGGAAATCCTGCTCATCTAAAATCAACTGTCTTACCCTGTAGAAACAAAAAATCCTTGAAAAACCTCTACCGTCTGGTTGTTCGTCCACATAGAGATGCAGTTTATCATGCCTGCTTTTCTAAGGATAGACAAAGAATAGCATCATGTGGAGCTGATAAAACACTTCAGGTAAGATAGCTATGCATGAGTGAAAAGAGATGCTGTGTACTATTTTGGTAACATTTGTTAACAGTCCTGTCGCTTTTCTTGTGCTGTTATGTAGAGATATAAGGGATCTAGAACATATTGGAGACAAATGATTGATAAGGATGTATTATTACACAAGCATCAAGTTGCGTGTTTAGAATAGTAAGCATTATCTTCTAGTTCAAAAGCTAAACTGTGTGATTTCAGGGTTTATACCCTTACCAGTGTAATACATGAATGTGAAACGCCTTTTAATGATACAAAAAAGCTCACAGCCTAAGTAATGCGCCCCAGCATATTCAATACTTGCCTGCAAAAATGTTATTTCTAGTCACAGTAGACCTTTTACAGAACTGAGAAACAGTAAGACGTTTTAGTTATAGCTTTACTATTTCCATGGAATGATAATGGACATTATGCTACTTTGGTGCTTAATTAGTAAATTGTCAGATGCAAAAGAAATAAATCCGGGGAGAAAAATGAACCCCTGAAGTTGAGGACAGTATTAGATTGGAAACGGGCCCAAAGTGCTTAGGAAATGGATTAGGGGAGACAGAGAGGAAAGTGACTAATATAAATTTGCCAGCAGTCTGCCGGGAGGGGAGCCAGCCAGCTCTCAAGAAAACTAGCAATCAGCCAGCCAGTAACCTGGTAAAGTATCCATATTCCAGACAGCCAAAGGTAAGGGAAAAGAACAACTTTTCTGCAAGCCTTTGGTATTGTTTTGGGTGCTTGATAAGTTGAATACTAAAGTAATAATATTAGTGGTGCTTAGTTGCTGTTCATTTGGCTACTTAATGTGGTGTTATTGTGTTTTAGTTTATTTATTTTATTTGCTGGCTTCTACAATATTACGATCATGGCATCCACTTAAGGACATGCCTGGTGGATGTACCCGTTTTATGCTGTGCTGAAGTTACTGTGCTGGGCTTCTGTATTTAATGGCCTCATTATTGATGCTGCAGATTGCTTATTTTTCCCTTCATTTTCTGGCCAAAAAAAGTAAAATCTGTGGATTGCGGTTGCATTTAAACTAAACTTTTGTTGAAGAAGTAATAGGAAAATTAGCAATAATCCTTTTTCATTGTTTAACTTTGAACTTATTCATGTTTTTTCTAATAATGACCTAAGCTTTTCAGTTTTCAAGGCTACTTCTACTGTTTCTGTAAAATAAAAAAATAATGATTGCTACATTAAGAACAGATATTCTGCAGAATTTACTGTAAATGTAGATTTCCTGTTACTTCAGTATTTATGTTCTTATTTGAACAAATACCAACCATTTCATGGTCATTGATATTCCCATTCAGTGAAAAAGTAAAGGAAAAAACGGGGACTTCACAATTGTAGTATCCTGAACGCTGCTGTAAAGAACACTTTGTGATTTGTTTTAATAATTAAGAATATGTAACCTAAGGAGGAAAGGGAGACCTGATTTCCCCCCTGCATCACCCCACCATTTTAAAGTTAAATCCCAGAATTTTGGGAAATCGATTAATATGTGACACTTTTCCCTATCTGCGCTTTTATTGCCTATGACTAGCTCAAGACTGAGACTTCTGTCATCCTGTATGACTTTTCACTACTTCTTTTTTCTGGTTTGTCCCCCATCATCAATTGGTGCTGAAATTCTTACTTTCCACAGAAGGATATCATATATATAAACCTGGAATTGGTAGTTTTAAGAATAGTTTAGATTTTGTTAATAGATACAGTGGTTTACAGTACTATTAAAAAATACTGAGAAAGGACATGGATTTAGGCTTGAAGAGTGAGGGTAGAAAAAGTCGTTAATGAAACGCACATTGCATACAGAAATATTTTTTTAAAAATCAGTTTTCACTATTTCTCTCCCTAACAATTTCTATCATCCTTACAAAATTGAAGCTCAAATATTTTTATAATTATTGTGTTAATTTCCCTGAAATTATAAATGCTTTCAAAAGTAAACCATTTTTATGAAGAGCTTATATAAAGAGAGCTGTTTGAGAGAAAACGGACTTATATTTGTGTTTTAAAATTGTATGCGAGTTACAAGATTTTATTGTTTATTGTTTTAGGTGTTTAAAGCAGAAAGTGGAGAGAGACTCCTGGAAATAAGTGCCCATGATGATGAAATACTTTGTTGCGCTTTCTCTGCAGATGGTGAATTTGTAGCAACTTGTTCAGCTGATAAAAAAGTGAAGGTAAGGAAATGGGAAGCAGACAATATTTTTTTCAAATTAATAATCCTAATTTCATTTTTAACCAACTCAAGCAGAGCAGATTTATTTATTTATAACATAGTAAAGACTAAAGTTTTTTTTAACTGTCTTAAATCTTATGTGGATACTTCACTACTTAACCAATCAACAAACAGCAAAGCCCCACTTATTACATAACGTAAAAGGTGCTTAATGTTAACATAATACTTACAGAAAGAATTACCACTTATTTTACTTGTATTATCAGATGATTCTTTTTAAGTAGAACATGTGTGAGTCCAATCCTATCCATCACGAGATGAATGTATCCATAATTCTTTTTTTATGTTTTTTTTTTCTGTTACATGTAAATTATTTGGAATTTTTAATTCCTCGGTATTGTAGCAAAACCTTGGTGAAATTCCAGTATTTATCAGATTCTAATCTGAATTATGACCTTTCCTCTAATAACTTCTTGTAAGTGTAAATAAATATGCTTTCCTTTTTATCTTCAAAACATTTTTGAGGTGTTATTAAGAATGTTTTAGGCCTTTATCTGTATTTCAACATAGTTTTAGATTTTTTAAATTAAGTACTTTAAATACATTTAAAAGTCTTTTTTCATTCTTCAATTCTATCTAGATCTGGAATTCAAGAACAGGCCAGTGTAGGTGTGTATATGAAGAACACACAGAGCAGGTCAATTGCTGCCAGTTCAATAACAGAAGTGGTCAGTATCTTTTAGCCACCTGCTCAAATGACACTTTCATCAAAGTAAGTGGAAAAGGTTGAGATTATTCTCATGCTGCTTATCATAACAGGATAATTATTGATGTATAAATATATTTAAAGACTATAAATTAAGTTTTTTTTAATGAGCCTGGTAGAAGAGAGATGGCAACAGAGTAAGAGTACTGACTACAGCTCTGTAATCAGATTTCAACAAGGCAGACCAGGAATGTTTGCGCTCAGTGAAGGAGAATGGGCGAGTCCTCTATTGGTAGGGCATGAAGTTGAGGGCTTTGGCAAAGCTTTTGGAGGGTGGAATGGGAATGGGAGCATATGGGAGTGAAATACCTGATTAAAAACAGCATAAGAAAAATGAAGGCAGAAATTTAGGGTTGAAAACATTAATAACATAAAAAACTGGATGTGGAAAGATTGGGGGGGGGGGAAAGCACTATGGAAGTGTAGCAGGTACATTTTTTTATTAAAATGATTGGACATAGTAAAGAAATGAAGGTGGAAGCCAACAAAATAACAGTAATCAAAGCAAGAGGTTTGTCAGGTTAACCAGCTGGCACTGTTCAGATTGGGAGGCAGTATGTATACACAGAAAGAGCAGAAACCAGGCAACCGAAGTCTGCATCTGAGGGAAGGGGGAAAACAGAAGAATCAAGTAAGACCTAGACTGTGGCAAATAAGAGTGCAATTTCACAGTACAACTAAGCAAATCATGTAGTTAACTGGCACTGAAGATGATGGTCCTACTGCCCTGGCTGCATATTCTTGCCTTTGTTGCAGTGCATGTGCTGATCTGCAGTGGTATGGTTCAAGGAGCCAACTTGGCAAAACCCTCTGTTTGGTGGGATTGGTTTTCTGCTTGTTTAGTTCCCTGTAGTGGCTGAATCGTCCAGTTCCAGTGCAAGAGAACTGCTGGGAGTAGATAGCAAGGAGTGAGATTGTTAGTGGGGGGGACAACTGTCTCTTCCAGCTGTAGCTAGCAGGATGTGAGGTGTTTTAATTGTAGTGTGAAGTCTCATCTGAAGAGTTCTTGCAAGAGCTTGTGTTTGTGTGTAAACCAGAGGTAAAATACAGTTACGATCTGATGTCAAGGTGGAAAGAAGAGGCTTTCATGCTGACCTCCTGGATGTCTCAGGAGATGCATTTGCTGTCTGAGACTGACACCTTGGAACAGGTAGATTTAGAAGGGACTTGTTTAAAATGACAATTTTTATTCTGTAAATGTGGTTAAGATTTTAGACAGTGTTTGACACTTTCATGAGTAATGAATAACAGAACTGAAGTATGCACAATAATCCAAAGGGCCTAATTTTTTTTCAGAGAACACCGTACAAGTGACTATTCTTGTTGAGTTCTCATTTGAACAGTCAAATGCATGATTTTTTTTTTTTTCTGTAGGAGAAAGGGAAAAAAATTCGAAACAGAGAATGGAAGTGTGGGCTATAGGTTTGGAAAACAGTGTGTGTGAGAGGGGTGGGGAGGAGGAGCCCTTAACAAAAAAACATAGGGAATGTTCTTTTAACTTTGTTAGTATTGATGTGGCAGGAATGATATTCAGACTGTCCAAGACTAACCTGAGGGACTTCATTTTTATTTTCATGTATAAGCCAGATAAGTCTGAACTTCAAAGTTGAAAGGGAATAGAGGCAAGAGGAAGCTTCTTCCTCAGTCTGAGGAAACTTTCAGTAACTTTGTGCCATTCAAGGGCCTTGTCTGCACTGTACAGAAAGTTTAACTAACTAGTTCTATGTAATTCTGATGTTAATAGTTTTCATGCACATTAGCAGATGGAGGTAAATTGTGGGGTAGCCTGGGGCGCAGGAACAAGTCCATGAGCATGTGGGTAAAACTAAGAAAAAAAAAAAAAATTGAGGTTTTGGTTGCCAGTGCATGATTTTGAGAAGAACATGAACAATTTGTCTTTGAATAATTCATGAATATGATGATATTTATATGTTTATTTCTCATGCAGCTTTGGGATTTGAACAAAAAGTATTGTAGAAATACGATGATGGGTCATGTAAATTCCGTCAGTCACTGTAGATTTTCACCAAATGATGAATATGTTGCTAGCTGCTCAACAGATGGAACAGTAAAGGTACACAGTGTATTTTTGAATCAACTGTTTGTTTTGATGATGGATTTTTTTTTTTTTTTTTTTTATAAAATGCAAAATATGTATAAGAAAACTCTGTGTCTGCATGGTCAGTTTTAATTAATTAAATACTGAAAGCGTTGATTATTGGTCCCATTTTTAATGCAAGATTTTGAAATGAATTGTCCAGTACCAGGGAAAAAAAGTTGGGTGCCTGTAGTTGTAAATAAATCCTAGCTAGCGTCATTTTGAATCCTTTACTTTTCACCATCTTTTTTTTCCCCTAATGTATTTAGGGGAAGAAACTTGGGGGAGGGAATGAAACTTGTTTAAAAAAAAAAAAAAAAACAAACATTTTTAGATTAATTGAAAGTTCTGTCATCTCTGAAAATGAATATCAGTAGACATAAACGTTAAAAGCAATTTCTATGTGCCATTTTTCACATATGCACTAGAAGAGAATTGAGAGGTTTATGTTTTGTTTTTCCTCAGAAAGTAAATATTCTTTTTATTGCCTTTGGTTGCAACAGAACTATGCTATTTCAGAACTGCAGTTCTTAAAACACTGTTATCTTTCTGTAGAGTTGCTAAATCAGGAAAGAAGGGTTGCTGTAGTTGTCATTCAGAAGGAAAATTGTAGTGGAGGGAACAGAAATATTCAGTAGACTTTTGACAGGTGTCTCAATGAAATTAGGGTGCAAAGTTAGATGTATACCAGATTTCTCATGGTGAGCGGACTTTTAATAGAGTTGCAGAGCAGATGTTATTTTTGGTTTTATTCTTTTGTTAAGAGACAGTATTGTAGCTGGAATGATAGGAGGGAAAAACCCAGGGAGAGTGCTACAGTGTAATCCTCTTTGGTTTTTTTTGTTTTGTTGGGTTTTTTTTCTTTGTTGGTTGGTTTTTTTTTTTGTTGTGGGGAGTTTTTTTTGTGTGTGTGGGTTTGTTTTGTTTTGTTTTGTTTTGTTTTGTTTTTTGTCTAAGCTGTCTGGGCTTGTGAATATTCTAATGCTATTTCTTGACCGGGAAAAATAGCAAAGGGTTTTTTGTATTCTATCCCCCGTCTCCCTTCTTCCTTAGAAGTGGTTGGGAGTTAGCTCTTCCCTGTTGTATTCTGTATCCACATCAGTAAAAAGAGGTTTTGTGTATTTCCTTTACTTTTTATTGCAGCTTTGGGAAGCGCGCTCAGCAAATGAACTGAAAAGTATTGAGATAAAAGATTTCTTCAAAAATGCAGATGAGTCACTGGATGATGTGGATGTTTTAGTAAAATGTTGCTCTTGGTCCAGAAACGATGACATGATTTTGGTAGTTGCCAAAAATAAGCTTTTGGTAAGTACCTCACTTTTAATAATTTTCTTGAGGTAGTATAGAATCATAGAATGGTTTGGGTTGGAAGGGACCTTAAAGATCATCTAGTTAGAAATTGTGATTAAAGATAAAATTCTAGGCTATTAAGATGTTTCATATAGAAGGTGCATGGTTTCAAGTGTGTGTAAAGTAAAAATATGTGGGCTACAAACTTGTTGACTGAGAGAAACACTTTCTAAATTCAAGAATGTACGCTGTTGAGCA
Source organism: Nipponia nippon (assembly GCF_047370975.1). Lineage (NCBI taxonomy): Eukaryota > Metazoa > Chordata > Aves > Pelecaniformes > Threskiornithidae > Nipponia > Nipponia nippon. Next base: position 52,757,923 of record NW_028262347.1, read on the forward strand.
TATAACCTATTTGTGTATAGTGAAGTCATACAGACTGGCTGCTAACTGTTGTAATTATGTGTTCACAGCTTTTTGATGTTAAAACATGCAATTTGTTAACTGAAGTCATTGTAAGTCATCACAGTACAATCCAATACTGTGACTTTTGTCCTGGTGATGAGTTAGTAGCAGTTGCTTTGTCTCACTGTTCTGTTGAGGTAAGTGATTGTCTTTGCTAGAGTATACCAGGAAAGACTATTTGTAATATAAAATGTTATGTTTGTCTTAATAGTTTCTTGTAAATGAAAATATCAATTGGGAAATAACGTTTCAAAGTTGTACGTTCGTTCTGAACAGCACAACTCACATTTACATAAAGAGACTAGGCTACTAAATTTCTTTAAAGTTACTGTTGTCACTCTCATGAGTATAGGCCTTCCCATTGCTTAACTCAAACAAAACTCCCTCTCCTTCTATACACTGCTGCAGAATATGGCAACTCACTACAAAGGAATAAAACAGCTAGAATGACTTTGTGACTAGCACAGCTAGAGTAAGCCTGTACAAGTATCAGTTTTGGGGTTGGGTTTTTTTTGTTGTTTGGGTGGTTTTTGTTTTTGCAATCTACATGGTCAGTTGAACTTTTGTGTGGTTTTTTGTTGTTCTTGTTGGTTTTTTACTGTGATTTTTTTTCTTTTGTTTTTTTCCCCCCTCATCTTTTAAAATTATAGCAGTCAGAGGCTGCTGATTCAATTTCCCTGACCATCGAAATGTGATAAGCAGGCACAATTCTTGTTACACCTGATTTCAGAATGAGAAGAAAATATTAGAAGAAATAGTAATTAAGTATGCTACTTGTTTTGCACTGTTTTCCCTGTAAATGCCATCTAAATCCATTTGAGTTCTTCCTTCATATTTTTGTTGTAGTTATGGAATATTAAATCTTTATCGAAAGTAGCATATTGCAGGGGACACATGAGCTGGGTTCACTGTGTGACATTTTCACCAGATGGATCTTTATTTCTAACATCATCTGATGACCAGACAATACGCGTAAGATGACATCTTTCTTTTTCGAAAAATGTGTATTTATATAGATATTATTAAGTTATTCATTTAAGGAATAGGTTATTATAAAATTACATAATATATTATGTTTATATTATATATAATATATACTTAGTATTTATGTATGTTTGTAAATTTAAATATTTTTTATAAAATTATATATACAGTAAAATGAACTGGCTTTTTCACTTCATTTACTGTATATCTAAATTTACTGTATATTTATATGATCTTATTAAGTCCAGTGACTGTTCAAGAGTAATTGTAACCTTCTATTTTGTTTTAGATTTTATCTGAATCAGGAATTGTGAAGTTTTTTGAGGATCCTAGCAGATTTGATATTACTTTCATTGTTAGATATATTTGCATGTTAATATTTAGGATAGATTTCTGTAATTGTAATGCCTCATTAAAACCTGTGAAAATAGAACTATCGTTTACCGAAGTAACCTTTCCTTTTCTCCCAAGTTAATACTTATATTCTTGGAATTTTGAAAGCAGTTAAAGTATAGAAATCTGTACTTTGTATTTTTTGTAATTGGATTTTAACACTGCTCTTTGGATGAGAAAATTGTGGACTTTATAGCTATGACCCTAAACACAGGGAAGTCTGCTAGTCAGCCTGGAAAAAATTAGTTCTGTTTCATCTGTTGGAATCACTATAGTAATTGCACAACTTTCCCTAGTAAATAAAAATAGCAGAAGCATAATTTTCACTGATTTAAAAAATCAGTGTTACTTGCAAGCTTAGAAGACTTTGGTTTACAGGTACTCTTAACTCAGTAAGTTTTATATCTTGTTCTGTAATAAAACTAATGAAATACTGTGTTCTTTAACAGATTTGGGAAACAAGGAAGGTGTGCATGTCTTCTGATGCAGTGCTAAAAAGTGAACTAGATGTTGTATTTCACAATGGTGAAGTGATGATTTTAGCAATTTACAATCAGAAGCATTTACAAGTAAGCCGTATTTCTGAATATGTTAGTACATTTGAACGTTATCTGCAAATCTCAATAGGAAATGGAGGAAGCACTGAAAGAACTGCTTGTTCGTGGCTTTCAACAGTTGAATCTGTAGCAGATGACTCTTAATGTATGATAATGTTTTTATATCTAGAAACTCTGCCTGGTTTAGTAAGCAAAAAATGAAGTTTGAGGGGAAATTTCCACATAGATGCCAAAACTAAAGCTGGATGCAGAGGAACAAAACTGTTTTGTCTTCACGACTGGGGAGGCTGTGTGCCCTCCAAGTGGCTTAGCTATGCGTAGCAGTGTGTAACGTGTGCAGCGCGTATCAACCAGGTGTTACACAGCACATGTACGTAATGCATCAGAGCTACTGTGTGATAGCTGAAGGAATCGTCTCAAATTGGGGGAATGAAAGGTGTGAGCCAAGGTCTACCTATAGCCTAAGGAGAGCATGGGGTCTTTTATATCCTAAAGAAAATACTAATAGTGGATACACTCTTACTACTTGGTGGAGTGGTCCACAGTAATAAGTACACTAACATGCAAAATATATTTTTCCATTCTATGACAGCAAATGCATGCACATCTTTTTTTGTATCGTGATTCTCTAATACATCAAATAAAGTCAGTTGAGAGGACTTTCTTTGAAGTGAAGGCAATACAGTTCATTCAGATTACACTTCTACCTGATTGTAACTGTTTAAAAGCAGAAACATTTTAATGTTTGTTGCAGAATGCTGCTTACGCAAACAGATTGCATGTTAACCCACAAAATGGGCAATGCCATGTCTTTGGCCATAAGGTAGCTATTGCAGGTGTTTAGCCTAAAGCAGCATCTGAATAGGAATGAACCTTTGTTCTGGACTGTGAAAGCAATGAATTCTTATTGCTGGATGTATAGGTGAGCGTTGGAATAGATTCTGCTGCTCTGCACTGAGGGACACTGTGCAGATAATCTTTTTGTGTAAGGTCATGTCCCTTCTCCTAATTTGGCCGAAGGCAAACATGTAAGCTATATAACCCTGGCTAATCAGCATGACCGTTGCCTTTATTTCTAGTCCTAAGAGATGCTCAGCTTTTCCTAGGCTGCTATTAGAATGAGAGCTTCCTTTGCAGGAACTTTTCTTCTTGTTTGCCCTGTACTTCCTGTTTCTCTCTTCCTGATTGTTTTCTGTCCTCCTCCTTTTGTCTGTCCTGTCAATAAATTAGCCTGCTCTTTACCTAAAAATCATATTAAAAAACACCTTAAGTGGAATGGTGATGATATTTGAATAGTGGGGAATATAGATGTGGAAATAGCTAGTGTCTCCAATGGAGCCTTGGCAATAAAAAGATTTCAGACTTTGAGCCAGCAGAAAGCAGTCAATGTTGAAACTAAAATTTATGTGAACAAATAATATGTGAGAAAAGAGAAGCTGCATCTCTTGCAGTGAAGAGATGGGAGAAACCACAGCAAAAGGAGTTCTACCTATTTATGTGTGGGGAGCAGTTTAGGATCATCACTACTTTTTAATGTTCCTGAATTGTAAAATCTGTAGCGACTACTATGTAATGGTGTAGTTTGGCTCTCATTTGAATTAGTAGACCCAATCTGTTTGTTTATGATTAGTATGTTTCTATTGTAACTTTACTTGAACCATTTCCTAGAGAAAGATGGTGCTCAGATTTTCTGCCCTAAATACAGTATTCTGATATCCTGTAGAGGTGCAGTCATGAGAGAAGACTCCGTTGTAGACAGAGAATAGATTTTTTTCACTCTTGTGCAAGAAGGGAAATTGACTGAAAAGACAGTTCAGCATGTGTACTGTAATTTAACAGTATATCTCTGCTGTCATATCTCTAAAAGTAGTTTTTCTTGCAACCATGAGGTTTTACCCTTGGTAATTTGTAATCTCTCAGAATTGGGGTCCTAGTCGCCTTTTGATGTGCAGTGTGTTCATTTTTAGAAAGCTACCAGTGTGAAGTGTTTAAACTTAAACTTTGTTTGTAAATCATTGTATTCTAAAGATTTTTTTTCTCCCCCCCCCCCGCCCCCGGAACTGATTTGAGGGCAATACTGAGTTGAGATTTAGTGTATTGTGTGTGCTAATAAGTTTAAAGTCATGCTTACAGGATGCACTTAAAGTATTTTATGCTTCATTTGAATTGAGCTGTAGAATCTGGCTGGTAAGGTAAATTTGAGCGTGGAGCTCGCTATATGGCTTTTGAAATTTGGGAGTAGCATTTTGAGTTACTGTTTTCTGTAGTCAGACAAACTTTAAAATGCCTTCTAATACTGAGATATGTTTCCTTCTGCCAATTTGTCCTGTTCAGAGAGCGTTCTATGAAGATAGTTACACTGACCTTCAAAGCAATTGGTTCATGAAAGTAACTGATCCTTATAACTCAAAGTTTGAAACTGATACACTGTTCTCTTTAGCATTTGTAGCTCTGTACTGTAACTCATTTAAGTTTAAATTTTAAAATATTGTAATAACTTAGTTAACTTCCAATCTTGCAGCTTATCAATGGAAATACAGACAGTGTTGTTATGCATACAGCAGCTCAAGAATCCCCCATTTCCTGCTGTTGCTTAAGTGGAGATCTTAAATTTGCAGCTTTTGGACAGGAGAGTGGAACAATAAAGGTATTAAATCCTGAATTTGATTTTTAAAATAGTAGGAAAACAACCTTATTAGTGCTTTTTCTTTTTAAAGAAATGTCATTTGATTGACTTTGTACAATAATATTCTTCAACATAGTACATTAAAGTTTTTACATTTGTGAGTGATGCCTAAATGACAATAATTTAAAGCTAATGCTAATAATGTAGCTCTGAATTTCATTTTACCAAGGACTAAGCTAATATGAATTTTTAGTTGTTCCAATCCATTTACCGAGAGTCATGTATTTACAATCTCGTGTTATTTCAAAAAGAATTTGCATGTTCTTTTCTTCCTTTTCCTCAAGTATGTAAAATAAATGTAATTATTGCGTTCTTCATTGTAAAGGTATTACAGTTGTCGGATGGGAAAGTTCTGAAGTCCCAGGAGGCCTACAGGATGTCTGTGCAGCATTGTCGATTTACCTCTGACTGTCAGACTCTCATTTCAAGTGCTCATGATTCAGTTATACAGGTTTGGAAGATATTTAATAAGATTATGTTGTAACTTACTTATAATTTATAATTTATTTAAAAAGATCTTATATACTATAGGTAATGTGAACTTAGTAAATGACTACTGTATTCTGTATTGCTCCATCTTGGGCCAAGGGACTGTAGAAACTGTAGCCTCTAATTATACCTTATGTGATAATGAATATTACACCATTTCAATTTCTAATGCTGTGGATTACAGAAAGGCACCAACTATTTTAAGATAGAGGAAAGGAACGTTAATTTTCAAACCAGATAACAGTTCTGAGTGCATAAGTGAGGGGTTTGGGATGTGACCCAGCACTGGCTCTATATGGTAGGTCTGTCAGTGGGCTTGCTTACACTGTCTGAAGGAATGAGGTAAAAAGACCTGTCTCTAAGTGGGCTGGTGTGTCTACCTAGTCCAGTACAGTGCTGAATACAGATACTAGCTAGAAGTAGAATGGCTGCACTAATGTAGTCTCAAATTAATAAGCTCTGCCTCTCAGCAAGGTAGATTGGCTCCAGAGAAGCATTCCGGTGTGTCTATATTAGCATTTTAGCTCACCTCAGGGATGGACTTTTGAAGTGGATGTCTTGGTCGTTTATGCTTACTGTGCTTTAGTTTGCACTGCAGAGCCGTTGCAGGCATGCTGACAGGATTCCTAAACTAGAGCACATGCTCCAGCTACTAATAAGCATTCAGTCCACACAACGAAACTTGAGCTGGTTTGAAGTAAAACCTTCAAAACATATGTGGGTGCTGGTCCTCAGCACTGTTTTGCTCACCAAATCTGTTCCAACTTAAATGTTCTACCTACTTGCTGATATAAATGTAACCTATGCTGCATCCCACTTTGGTGTTTGTTTCGCTGTAACTCTGCATTGAACTCGTGGATCTGAAGCTAGCTTGAGTGCCATCACTGTGGTCAATTAAGCAGTACAGACAGCTCACCAGTTTATGAGCTTTTGGATCCATCTTTCAGGTCTACCGTGGGTAGCTTTTCTTCTGGGTTCTCAGCTCCCTCTAGTGGACAGTGCCTCAGTTAAGCCTCCAGATTGTGATCTGAACACCTCTGCTTTCTGTTCTTTCTTTGATGCAGAAAACCTATTAATTTGAAAACTATTAGATCATTGTCGTTTAAATTGATGCTCAATAGCTTCTGTAACATAAAATGACACTTCTTCAGTTTTCAGTGAATAGTTGAATTAAAAATAGAACTATCATTTTGTTATGAAAATGTGAACCAAAATGGCATTTCATTAAAAATACGCTTTAAAAATATAAAATACAGTTAGTTAATTTAAGTATGGAAAATATGAGGTCTACCAGATGACGGAAGTCTATTTGTTGCAATAATCAAAGGTTTAAAAGCCAAAACTTCTGGGGTGCCTAGAAAATTATTGATTTGCTTTTTCTTTTTAAATTAGCAGTGAATTTTAAGCATCAAATTCACTTTGAAGATCAGATTATGTGTGTATTATAAGGAGCTCTCTCATAGGTTGACTATTAAATACTATGGCATTCTCAATCTTCAGCATCTCTGCTATGGCTATCTTCAGTATCTAACCTTTTAATTAGTTGTCATCTCCATAAGAACGTTTTATTATTCCTGTGACTTAAAAATCAGTTAGTTCATTCTTCTTAACTTATGTTTGCCGTTAAATTTTTTTTTTAAAAGTATTCCATCTTTATGATTAGGTATGGAATTGGCAGTTGAACGAATGTGTATTTCTAAGAGGGCACAAGGAAGCAATCAAGGATTTTAGACTTCTGGAAGATTCAAAACTTCTTTCTTGGTCGTTTGATGGAACCGTTAAGGTAAATAAAAGGCTGTGAACTGACAAATTGCATAAAATACATTTTGCTGTCCCTTCTAACATTTGGTATTTCTTGCACTTCATGTTGACTCACTTTTTATTGGATTGATCCTAAAGTATAAGCTGACTTTTAAGACACAATTTTGCATTTTCTATTTCTATTAAGATTTACATTCTTCTTGTATTTTAACTATGCCAGTAAGTATAGCAAGATGTTGGCCATGTTAGAACCGTGTAGCTGAGTTTTGTCTCCTATATTGTGTAAGAGGCAGGTTTTTTAACCCATTTACAGTGTTACAAAAGTAACCTGTTTTTCCTGTATATTTGGTAGGTTTGGAATATCACTGCTGGAAACGTAGAAAAAGATTTTGCTTGCCATGGAGGTGCTGTTCTTTCCTGTGCTGTTTCCCCTGATGGTAGTAAATTTTCATCTACCTCTGCTGACAAAACTGCAAAGGTCGGTTACTTTCTGTACAAATATAAAAATGGTACCTTATTTGTGCTGAAATGTATGCTATATTTTTTTATTATGAGGTAATTATTATTTAAGTTATCCTGTTGTATTTCTCGTGTTAAATTTCCTGTATCTGTGAACATGTTTCTAAAGCCATTAGTCATTCACAGTTGATCTTGGATATAACTTGAGGCTGTCCTGGTGACTTCTGTACAAATAAAATGCATGTTTAATGCACAAGTTTGTACAGAACACTTTGTTTAGTTCTCTGTATTGAGTTGTTAATAGCCTAACATTCTTAATTTGGAAACCTAAGTTAAGAAAAATTTCTGGAACTTCCAGTGAAAGTGCTGTCCATAGTTTCTGGTAATCCTGTTCAGAAGCAAGGTGCAAAAATAAGTGAACTGTTTAATATTCTGGGGCTGCCCCATTAGATTTTTAAAATATAGCTTTAAATTGATTGATGAATCCTTTTTCTATTAGCAGCTTTAAACTTTATTGTAAATGAATCAGTTTCATTACAGAGTATATTCCAAAGAAAAAAATACACTCACAGTTGGTTCAGTAATTTGTAGCAAATGCATTCTTGTGTGATTCAGATAGTAAAAAGACTACAGTATAATACATACATAAATCCACACACATATATGCATATATACAAAAAGTCTCGTACTTTTGAATACTAATGCCTTTTTAGAAAGCAGTCATCATTGTTCTTGAACTTTTGTTTTTCACTCTTCTGTAATGTTTTCCATTTAGATATGGAGCTTTGAAAGTTCATCTGTTCTTCATGAGCTGAAAGGTCATGAAGCCTGTGTGCGGTGCTGTACTTTCTCTCCTAATAACAAGTTATTGGCCACTGGAGATGACAAAGGAGAAATAAGGGTATTGCTTTAACCTTGCTGTTTATTTTATAATTCAACTGATAGTCAGTTCACAGTTAGAAGAGTTCTCACAGTTTGTGTTCTGCATGTCTGATTCGTTAGCATTGTGGTGAACATCAGGGAGTTGAAAATAGCAAAGTTTGCCACATGAGACAGTAGTTTGTAACCATATTGATAGATTTATGTTCCACGAATGCTCAGGAACTGATTCACATGATTTACTAATAATTTTACTGTGAATTGCATGTGTGATTAAATCCTCCATATATGATACAGTTCTAAGAGGAGAATTAATTTTTTGGATTATTCTGTCACTTCAAGTAGAATGCTTATTTACAAGGCTTTTTTTTTCCTCTAATATAGAAAAATACATTTCAGCTTTCCTTACTGGAGATTTTTTTTTCCCCATTAAGTTTACTTATATACATAATCTTCTCTCTCTTTTAGATTTGGGATATTTTAACAGGTGCATTACTTCACTTCTGCTCCCCAGTTACAGTAGATGAAGAAGAACCAACACATGGTGGCTGGGTAACAGACGTCTCCTTTTCTCCTGACAGTGAAATGCTTGTGTCATCTGGAGGCTATCTTAAGGTAAGCCTTGAAATAATAAAATATCTTAACATACCTAATTAAATGGCAATACTCTGATAATTCTAAAGGAAAATGCAGACTAATTCAAAGAAACAAACCTGAAACGTTTTACTTCACACAAAGCTGCTCAGTTTTCATGACTGTCTAGCAGTTTTCACTCCTTTTCTTCCCAAATATGAAAGCCCCCTGAAAAGGTCTCTTAAGAATTCAGACTTCAGGCTTGGAGTTTGTTTTTGAACTCCATATATTCCATTTTTTATTAGCTTCAGATTTTTATTAGCAATGTCCTTAATTAATATCTTTAATATTAAAGATCCCAGTAATTTTTGTCTTCCTTAATATCCACACAATTTCAGCAGCAATTGTGTTATTTATAATGAGCAGAAAAATGCTCTATGTCAGGCTTTTATTTTTTTTAAAGATACTGAGTTTTAAATTTTTTCATAAATAGAAATGCAGAAGGAATTGCAAGTGGCAGTTTTCTGCCTGGAAAGACATTCTGTAAGTAATCTTTGGAAGAGGGCATGTTGAAACTGCAGAAATCAGCCTTTTCATCAGTCTTTCATAGGTTCAGATATCTACTGGGCGTATGTTTTTTGGGAAGGGGAAGAGGCGGTCTTTCAGTCTGTGAATTGGTTCTTCATAATTGTAAATTTCTCATGATCTTGTGGGTTTTTTTTTATTTGTTTGTTTTGTTGCTTCCCCCCCCCCCCCCCCGCCCCTCATGCGGTGGCTAATATCTGTTAGTAGAAACTGTGTGTGTATGTGAAATGACAGGTTGTGGAGTTCTCATCTCCTGAGTGCTGGAGGCTAGTTGATTGTTGGTCAGTGTTTAGCTGTTGGACATGCTGCCAGACTAATTCTTTGAAGTCAGTTAGTAACCATTTAACAGACTGTTGAATTTTCTAATTTAGCATTGAAAACATCTTCTGACGTTCATTTCATATTAAAGACAAGACATGCATCCTATTTCTAGCTTCATTCCCATTTTGTCTTGTGGTTACACAGTATGGTGTTGTGATGCTTCTTAGAGTCATAGAATGGTTTAGGACATTACAGACTTCTGGAACTCATCTAGTCCAGCCCCTTGCTAGAAGCAGTTTGCAGAGTTAGGTGAAGTTGCTTAGGGCCTGGCCCCATCAAGTTTTGTCCCCCACTCCAACAGGGGTGCCTCTGGGCCCGGAGAGGACAGTCGGACTCTGTCATCTGTAACCCTCTTTTTGGTAGCTGAAGACAGCACTTAGCAGCCTTCTCTTTAGGCTAAAGACATTCAGTGCTCTGTCTGTCTTCTATGATGTCTGTTCTAGGTGTCCAGCCATCTCAGTGACCATGTGCTGGACTTGCTCCAGTTTGTCAGTGTCTTTCTTGTACTAGGGTGGGGCTCAACACAGTGACTGAACTGCTGACTACTACTTTTTGAATCCAGTGGCCCACCCAGTTTGTTAACTACCTTGTATTCCACCCATCCAGGCTTTATCTCTCCAGTTTGACTATAGGTACACTATGGGAGACCATGTTGAAGGCTTGGCTAAAGTCAAGGGTAATCACATCCACTGCTTTTGCCATGCTGTTTGCAGAGCCACCATTATTGTCAGTAGAAGTCAATCGGGGGGTTCAGCATGATGTACCTTTGGTGAATCTGTGCTAGTTGTTTGTGATCACCTTCTTGTCCTTCACATGACTTGAAATGGCTTCCAGAAAACTTGTTCCATAATAATCCCAGACACTGGAGTGAAGATTACTGGCCTGTAGTTGCCAGCATATTCTCTGCCCTTTGTGAAAATAGGTACGCAATTTGCCTTTTTCCAGTCATTGAGACCAGATTCAATCACCGCATCTTCTCAAAGTGTTGTATTTCTACTTTTCTTTCAAGATCTACAGATGGATGTGTATGATATGCATGAAAACGCACACACACACACGCACCCTTTCCGTAGGGAGATACTAGTCAGTGAAAGTCTAAAACATTTCAGAAGTTTGGACCTCTAGAAACTGGACTGAGTTGGATTGTAGAGTTACATGGAAGGCAGCTTTAAACAAATGAGTCATCTTATTCATAGATGAGGTGCATCCAGCTATGTACTGTTGAACTTGCTGTGTGAGTGGTACTCACTGGCCCAGCACCTGATCATTTATCCACCAAAAAAGGTTCAAGAGCTAATTAAGATCCTCCCTTCCCCCCCCTCCCCGGGTGTCCATTAAATAACAGACACTTTAGGAAAGGTGTTTTTAATCAGAACATTATAGCTGTGTAGTTGTACATCTGTATTATGCACACAATTATGATGATACATATTTCATGGGATGAGTAAGCTAAAAAGTAGTAATACCACCTGTTTTTATATGTGATCAAAGCTAAAGGTAATCTGTTTCGCTGTTTTGCTACTGCACTCGGATGTTGCAAGAATAGAGGGTAGACTTCTTATTGAAACAATCAAGTAACAGCTTTGTGCTGGGTTGCGTTTGGTTCAATTTTGCATTGGTCTACGTTTTTTCTGAGAAATGTGAAATTTCAGTCTACAGTCATGGACTAAACTGATGGTCGAAGGTTTCTCTGTATCTTTGTTATTACTGCTTACTGTATATTCTAAAAAAAAAAAAATTGTAGTCTCACTGGAAAAAAGTCTGTCCTCCTAACAAAACTGCAAATGGTTTCAACTGTGTACATCACTGATCCTCTTAGGAGTCCAGCTCTTTTTTTTTAATCCAGCTATAGTTTAAATTATATTGTCTGGCAATGTGTTTCATGTATTCATTTGGTTATATAAAAATACATATTTTTTTTGCATTTTGGACGTGTTACAGTTTACGTCTGATCTCATTTTGTGATCAGGTAAGGGGCAGTACCTGAATTTATTATTTTGTATGCTTTCCTGAAATTGAACAGCTTCAGTCTTTTTGAAGTTTCTTTTCATCTGAAAGTCTTACCTCTCTAGTAACTGGTCCTAAACATTTTCTGCTTAAGATTGCTTGTATTTTTATTTTTAATTCTACCTCTTTGGGGAAAGCAGTCAACTGGGTTTGCCATGCTAAGCCTGTTTATAGAATTTATTCTAAGCTTCTTTCAGCTAATTGAAAGTGTGTTGTTATTTTTTTATAGTGGTGGAACGTAACTACTGGAGAATCCTTACAAACCTTCTACACAAATGGAACGAACCTCAAGTCGATACATGTGTCCCCTAATTTCGAAGTGTATGTGACTGTTGATAATCTTGGCATTCTGTATGTATTACAGAAGTTGTGATTAATGTGCTGAACACTGCAAAGATAATTCATTTTTTTGAGCTGGAAACAAAATTCTGTTAAATGTTTGTCTGACACTCGTTAAGCTGTGAATTATATTTCATTGTTGAATTCATGATGCTTTCATGTATATTTATGTACATTTATGCATGTTTTTTCAAATGAACTAGGATTTAATCTTGTTTTTAATAAGCGTTGTTGTAATCCTTAAGTCTTGATTTGCATCTTAAGTATGTTGCTTACAATTATGTAAAGAAATGATATTAAGATTTATTCATATTAGTCGAAATTAATATTAATAGCAGTAAAGAAATAATAGGGATATAATACTTCGAAATTATATTTTTTGCTAAGGCTGATGGCTAAATGCTCTCTAGCCAGGCTGATGGCTAAATGCTCTCTAGCCATGAACACAACTGTGTAAGGTACAAAAAAATTTTTTTTTTACTGTGATGCAAGGATTTTCATTTAGTACAGAATGGAAAGAATCAGGAGCATCAGGTTAATTTGAAAAATGAAACTAGCTGTCTTGGTGCTTAACGTTCAAAGCAAATCAAGTAGCTGTCAGTTTACAGCAGCAGTGCTTCCTGCTTGTGGTAAGAACGTTCATGCTTCTAACGCTGTGGAGATAAAGTGCGTTGTAACACGTATGAGCTATTCTTATTAAGGGGAACATCTTGAGTCTTGTTTTCTCAAGGCAAGATCTGAAAGGATGTAGCAATTGAAGTGGAAGAGATTGTGCCACATTTGCAATCAAAGGATGGTAATCAGCTAAGCTGAGAATGGAAATAGTTTAAAAGCTATATATTGAAAAACATAAGAAGGTGTGAATTTTTGTTATTTTTCCTTTTGGAATTTACATTCAGTTTATACTATGGAGACATGTTATTGTCATCAGCTTTGTTTACATGAGATTCTATGCACAGGGATCTCTTGCCTGGTAATATGTGATATTCTGTTTGGTTTTTTTGTTTTTCAGGGGTTTTTTTACAATATATTTATAGATTCAATATAAGGTTGAAATTTTGACTTTTTGTACTAATTATACTTGACATATCTTTTGTGAATAATTAGATAACAATTTTTCTTAGGTACCTAGTAAGTCTTGTTCTAGTAAATTGCCTGTCAACTGCTATAAGCAACTGCACAAGCATTAATATCATGGTTTTCATGTTTTTGTAGTTTGCAGTAGAACACTCCAGGTACTTGATTGTAAAAAGCACATTAGCAAGTGTCTCAACTGATATCGAATAATGAAATTCTCACTCTGAGTGAAGATTTAATATGCATTCTTAGTATTCCTCTGTTTTTGACAATCACCAGTTTTTCCTCTTTTTTAACTTGAAATTCCACGATTTCTAAGGTGCTATTGAATACGGGTTGGTATAATCAAAGTACTGCTGGCAGAAATATAAAGAGAAGAAATTCAATAGAAAAAACATGATGTTTTGTATTCTAAAGATGTACAGCATTCAATAAAGGTAATCCAGGCAATATTGGCCAAAGTTGTAAATGAATTTGAGTTATTGAGTGCTTTTTTTACAGGGTAGAAGGGAGGGGGGAGTGCTGCCTCTTTTATTGTCTTTTATTGTGGTTTTATTTTCAATCTAAACATAATGCTGCTTTACAAACTACATCAAAAATACTTTCACGGGTAAGCAACAGTATTAAATATGAGGATGGAGGAAAAAAGTGAAAAAAGGGAAACTGAAGTCTTGGAACATGTCCTGCAGTGTTCAGGACAGAGTTGCTTCAACTGCCTAATTTGTGCAGACCTCATCAGTACCTGCCCTGAATAGGTGGAGATTCAAGGAGCGGGAAGCTCCTCTCGGCCAGTGGCCCCTGATTGCATAGGCTGTGCTGTCCTTACTGCACAGGACCACGTTGGTCTGAACGTACACACCCAACTAGGTAAAAAGACATAGGATAAACGTTTCACGTGAGGAACCAGGGCAGAAAGTTGTCTTTTGTGACAACACTAATGAAACTCTGCTGATAGGAAAAACTGATCGTGGTTTAATGAAGAAAATGACCTGTGAACGAGTGGAGTTCATAGACTACTTCAATTTTGAAGCGACTAGGAAGCAAGTAGCACAGAAGCTTGAAGAACTGTGAGATAAATAGTGCATTCTTGAATTATTCTGCAAGAATGACAACACAGCACCATTATACTTGTTGCTGGAACTGAGGGAGCTGTGCTTCATAGAAGGTGGTGTTAATGGAGTCAGGATTGTTGCGTTCATGTGCAAATGTATGGAGTTGGCTGTAAGTCTTTGTAGCTGAGGTGGAAGAAGAGAAACAGTGATGAGAAAGTCTGAAGAGCCAAAGAATAGATATGATTCGCAGAAAGAGGATGACAAAATTTAAATGAAAAATTGTCAAAATAGGGGCCAACCAAGACAGTAACTTCTTTAATTTAAAAGAAGGTTAAGCAGTTTACTGCAATAAAAAATAAAGTCCTGCTGTATCATTAGATTTAGCTGTTCTCTTTGGTGTTAGATGTATTTTAAAGGAAACAAAAGAAGTTTAGCCAGAAGCAATTTTTATGTAGATTGAATATTACTGCTTCCATTATCTCTTGTAATGCCAAATCAAATTGAGTCAGTCTGCGTTCAAATTTAACTAATGAGCGTTGCCAATTTTATCTAGTTCTTTAACTGAAATTATAATATGCTTTTGTGTAAACAATTTTTAGGTACACTTCCCATTAACAATGCCTATCAGTTTCTGTAGAAGTTTTGAGTCTCTTCACTTTGGCAATTAGACCTACAGCTCCTTCACAAATCTCTTTTCCCTTTACTAACAAGGAATTTTACCCACATGCAATACAGCTGCTGAAGAGGATGCCTTATATTGCCTTGAATTGTACCATTCCTTTAACTACAGTGTTGCCCTTCCCACTCTCTTACCTCACACAGTCATCTGAAATGGAACTGTGCAGCTGTTGCCTGAGGTTTTTCCACGTAAAGGTTTATAGATCTCGTGTAGTGCTGCAGTGTGTGGGTCGAGCTGCACCTGGTAACCTGTTGCCAGTAGAGGAGCATCATCCACCCCAAAATTATTCTGCCTCCCCTAAAAAATGATGCAGTTAAACTCCCTATTACAGAATACTGTGCAAATTGCTGATTTTTTTTCCTCAGTTTTTTATTTAGTGAAGTCTCTGTATGGGACCCGGTTCCCCAGGTTGTATGTAGCTACGACAGTGTGTGTCTGCATCTCTGCTCTCCTGAGGTGTTCTACAGAAGCTAATGCCTTTGAAGGTTTCAGGGGAAAGCCAGGCTGAGAAAGCAGTCTGACTCAGGTGATGTCTTCTTGCCCTCCTGAAATGGAGGGAGAAATGCAGGGAGACCATTCTGCCCCATCTTCAAGAAGCCGGTAAATCCAGAATACCAGTAGGTCACAGAGAATTCAGGTATGTTCTTCCAATTGCTAGTAGAACATGAACCCCTTACTGAATTGTTCGGTTGCCCTTTCTCCTTCGCAGCAAGTATAGGTGCCTTGGCAATGCCAAGGAGTGCAAAAGTCAGCCTGGGGGCTGAGAGGTGCTTTCTGGTTTTGCCCTGTGATAGCACACACTCAGGTTTATTTGTCCACATGTTGCTCTCTTCCTTCTTCTGTCTGCTACAAAGACGCAAATTTATTTGGGCTCATAGATGGCGGAGATGATACCCAAGCTCTGAGGACCTGGGATGCCTTATTTCTGTTGTGATTTCAAGAAGAGCAGAAGCCAAATGAACCTTACTGTTTGGAGAGCAGGGAGCGTGCCAGCTGCTCAGAACACTTCCAGTGTGATTTTTGGGCTCAATTTCACTTTGCTCTTTTGAGCTAGGAATGGGGCAGAATCACTGGCTCTGCCAATGTGCAATAAGATGTTAAGCTGAGACCAGGCTGGTTTGTGGCATGAACTCTGCAGTAGGTTGACTATTTTTCAGCCCTTCCAAAGCTGCTGTGCAGTGTGCTGCTATCCATGTCTGCATGTTGGTGTGGGTTTTTTTGGGGGGGTGGGGAGAGGTGGGTTTGGAGGAGGGGTTTTGGGTTTTCTTGGGTTTTGAGGGGTTTTTGCCACATTAACTTACTGCACACCTTTCTTCTAAGGGGGCTTTTTGTGAGAAACCTTGCAACTAGATTTAATAGAGGCCCAAGCTGGGGCTGTTAGCATGCATCCTAAAAGATCCAATGAGTATAAAGGAGTAAGATTTTCACTCTGCGTGTGTTATTGACAACTTCAGCACTTCCTATGTCATCTGCTATGGTTACGCTTGCGGGATATAGCACAACTTTGTGATAGTTGGAGTCGTTGAACTATTTAAGTGGCATGTGTGCGTTCACTCAGAAGGGTGAGAATGCTAAAGTATCTTATAAGTGTTTCAATAGGCAGTTTCTCTCTTGCAGCCTGTGTTTACAGAACAAATTAGCTTCCTGTGTTTGTTTCCATTTAACAAACCATACATTGTACGTATAACAAGTGCTCTGAGAATGGTGAGATTCAAGTCCTTCAGGCTAGAGAGGATTCTTGTTCCGTACTCAAGAGGAGGGATCATCAGAGTACTTACTTAGGGTGCCACAATTAGACTCCGTGTGTTTGTTTGTGGTATTTTTCATTTCTTGCATTTACTTCTTTCAGTTTATTTGTATCCCTCTGATTTTTTTTTCTTTGTCCAGTTTCTTTAACATATGAACTCAGACAAATTTTGAAAATCATGATGTTAAAAATGACTCAAAATGAGGCAAAGACAAATTTACCCAATCCAGCTGTGTAAAAGCAAATACAATGCTGTTAGAGGTAAAGCATGTGTTATTTCTAATGCATAAATGCACTAGAAGTGCATTAAGCATAAAGTATGCTTAATATTCAAAATAACTTAAAAAAAAAAAGTGGTTTACATTACTCACATTTCTAAAGCAATAGGCTCTTTTAATTGTTCTCTGCTACAAATTTCATTTCTACGGATAACCGGTACTTTCCAGCAAATGAGAGCAGGGATTTCCTATAGTTCTAAAAATTGCATTATTTGTCTGTAATAGTCTCCAAAGATAGTAATAACTGGTCCACACTCTTGTTCCTCACTAGAGTCAATGTTCAGGTTTATGTGTGGTCAGACTTTGTAGCCTGCTGGTTCAAATTCGTATTCCAGTGCTAAGAAATCTTAGTCTTGTCATTTTCTGAGAGCAAGTTTTCTGGTCCCAGAGACACAATGACAGGGACATTTATTTCTGCGCTTCCCAGTTAGAACCACTTAAATTCATCTTTTAATACTATGATCGGTATCGGCTGTTGCTTATAAGCTCCTTGGCAGAAGTAGTGGAGGAAAAAAAGATCAAGGAAACACTGAAAAATATACTTTTGGTTTAACAGCACTGCAATAATGCATGAGAGGAATGGTGTATTTTTAACATGAGATTTGGAAATGCTTACAGTATTCTCTTTTTAACAGTTTTTGGTTTGTGGTGTGGGTTTTTTTGGTTTTTGGGGGTTTTTTGTTTTTTTTTTTTTTAATTTTTAATTTTAATAAAGAATAGATGAATCAACAGACATAGGCATAGGTCAGTGGAAATCTGTCTGTAAATACAAATCAAATGTTTTGCTTTAAAGAATCCAATCTGAAGCTGATAGTCGTGTCTTGATGGTTAAGCAGTCAGCACTGTAATGTAAGATACACTTATGCAACCTGGTAGCTCCTAAATTTCCAGTGTATTTGTGTGAGTTCTTACAAGGTGCTGTGGAGTTTATTTATATTCAGAACAGGAGAGCAATTATGCATTTTATATTTCTAGCTATAAAAATAAGAGTGAAGGAAATGTGTGGAAGGAGTCCTATCAATATGTGACTTAAACTTCAGAACTGGGAAACGCGAGGAGGAACAGTTTCAAAGAGATTGAACAGATTAAATGTTGGTTAAATTTTACCTCTGCTTGAGTATATGTTTAACAATAGCATGAAAAAAGGCCACCTTGAGTGCGTCTGAATTTTCAAAGCATTTAAAGAAATATTTTAAAAATCTTGCAGATGTTGCACTCTCAATTTCTCAAAGCCAAACAGTTGTGGTTTTGTCCCCTCTAAAAATTATAGAGCAAATAGTAATTTTTTTTTCTTTTTACAGTATCAAGGATTCAGCTATTAAATTGCTGTTCTTGACTCAGCAGCTGGTTTTTCATAGTCTGGAGCACTGGGTTTGAGGTAGATATTCTGGGGTACACGTTCATTCAAAAAGAAGAATGGTAAGTGGCCAAACTGAATCTGTGGAAGGAAAGTTTGTTTTTCACTGCAAGATTGTAACAGTGAATACCTGCCAGAGACAGGTACGATTCAACTGAACTACACATGACCTGGAATTTTCTTCATAGCATATCTTGAGCATTTAAATTTGGTTTAAAATATATTAAACACAGTAGATGGCAATAAGCTAAAAGTCTACCGATTTGATTGTTTTATGTCCTTTTTCCAGAAAAATCTTTGTTCAAAGGGTTAAACTTTTGGTTATGGTAGGCATGGGGAAAAAAGTCTATTCCTTGAAGTTATGGTCTATTCTTCCTCCTAAACTCCTAGCTTTGGAGCTCTTTACACTTTGCAGTTTCTCAAGCTGCTTTACTCATCATTGCATCTCATATTTAGTCCTTAGTTACTATTGTCAACCTGCTTTCAAATGGGGGTTCCACTGTTCAGGGTTCTAGTATTGGTAATGTTAGGGGAAGATTTGCTGGAGCAAAGTTGTACTTTGCTATCCTTTCTCCTTTCTTTTATCACAAAGTGGCTCCATGGAATGGAGCATTTTCTCTTTGTGTTCTGGATCTCTCTGGTTTCTTCAATGTGTATTAGTGAAAAAAAGAATGATCTTTAACAAGCTGTTAGATAAGTGTATTATGCATCATATTGCCTTTTTTTTTTTTTTTTCCTAAAATGTGAATCTAGGAAATTAAGGTCATCTTCTCTAAAAATTATAATCTGTCCATGTGTTTGTTTTGTTAAGGAGGAACCTATCCAGAAAATGAGAATTGATCACTGTGAATACTTTGAGCAGTTAGCAGCAAATACAAGAGGTCTTAACTTTGATATATTCTTCCTTCTCAGAAAAGCAAAGTTTCGATGTCTAAATTGGAATTGATAACTATGACAAGTAGTGAGGGACTTTGAGCTTGGGTGCCTTCTGTTTTGAATGTGTTTTGTGCAGCGTTTGAGTTCTAACAAAGTGTTTTTCCATACTGAAATGACCGTACTGAGATATTTTTTGCTATTTCTAAGGTGACTGTCCGTTCATGGCTGCTGAGATTCCTTGAAGGGAAAAATTGGAAGTTCCTAAACACAGTCAAAACTTCAAAGCAAGAACAGCTGAATTAGGTATCGTAACCCAAGGACTTGGCCCAAACAGGAGGACTGCAAAGCTTTTTCCCCAGAGGAAGTAAAGACAAAATTATAAGTGACTGCGGTCAGAGATCAGTAGTGCAGATAATCCAGTAGCAGTGGCACATTAAAGGTAAAGGTGTAATTAGAACGGTGGTGTTTGTACAGTGACTGACAGAAACAGTACTATTTTAACAGTTAAGTGCTTTTTGCTTTCCATTTGAAACACAAGTTTTGCTCTTGCAGATTCTTGGACTTTGCTTTTACTTCCTCTAAGTTTTAGAGGCTGTTTTGAATAGGATATTCAGATAATTCTGGTATTTTTCCTTAAGAACTGAGTAGAGTTTAAAAACTGTGTACCTTAATCTATCCTCCCCTTTCAGAGTTGTTTTTTCCCGGCAGATTCTTGCTATGTTAAACAAGTGAAGCCATATAACAAACAATTCCGTAATCAGGCCAACATAAAGTACTCATAAATTATCACCAGGCAGCTCTAAATCTGTCATGAATTCTTACTGACTTGTTCACAGGAATGTTTATGTAATTGAAAGAAAATATAGAGAGGAAGTTAAGTCTCCTTTTTACAAGTTAAATCAACTATAGCGAGATGAAAAACACCCACACACTTGGCTTTGGATCAGTGGAGGCATTCTTGAAAAGCAAACCTCCATGAAATCTTTATTATGAAATCAAATTATGAAATAAAATTCAAGGTGTAAAAATTAGCAGTTTTCCAGGTGTCACCAATCGTACTCTGCTTGCATATTCCTTTTATAACAGGCTATCACCTCAGTCAGGGAGGTGCAGATTTGGAATCATTCCAGCAAAATAATTTTTGGCATAGCTAGGAACATAGATGTCATGTAGGATGTGTTAAAGCTGAGTATCATTGAAGGGAGTCCAAGGAGTCACTGCAGATGTGAAAAAAAAAAAAACAAAGCACCAAAAAAGCTGCTGGATGAGATGCTATCTTACGTGACATTCCTTAAAAAGAGGTGAGGAAGCTGCAGTGAAACACAGATAAATATATTAGGAGAGGTTTATGATATTTTAGAGTACAAATTACAAAGTAAAGTATACGAGCAACTGATAGGGGTTTGTGCACCAATGAGTGAAATATCAATAAGCAAAGTAAATGAGAGGTCATTTAATATTAAACACAAAGCAGCTTAGTCCATTGATCACAGTGACACAGTTGTGAAATATGATGTTGGAAAGACAAAATATTTCGAATATATTAATCACAGGGATATGAGGTTTATAATCTTAACAGAACAGGTGGCAAGGATGCATTTGTTCAAACTAAAGAATTTTGAATCAGGAAGTCCCGACAATAAATAGCCAAATGTCTGAGATGGACAAGATGAAGTGTCCTTTGAATTACACCTGGTAAAATTCATCGCGTCTTGAAAGAATGAGACATTTCTAAAGGGTTGTGAATCATGATGATTCTGGTGTTTTGAAAGAGGTGACCAAGGCAACTATTAACCTGAAGTCAGTGCTGACTAAAATAGTGGAATGGCAGATTTAGGGCTGTATGAAAAGTAGAGTCTACTCTGAACATCACAGAATTTTTCTAGGCATTGCTGATTGTTGTGGTTTTGTAAGAGATTGGTTTCAGCGAACATTGCTGACAGATTTCTAATTGTTTTGCTTGTGGTTTTTTTTTTTTTTTTTAACCTGTCAGTGTCAATACATGAACTTTGGATTTCTTTAGGGAATTTGATTTATTATCACACAGTGTTTTGGTTTAAAAGAGCTTCTATTCTATAGCACTGGTAGAGAACATATTAAATGGATTAAAATATGGGTCACATTATTGGTACAGTGTTATTTAATGTTTTAGTCTGTGATCTATAAAACCTTTGACAATAAAGCTGCAGATGATATAAATTGGCTAAAGAGTGAATTGCAAGAATAAGTAGCTATCACAATATGATGTGTGTCTGCTTTCAACATCCAACAGTATGTTTTTGTTACCTTATGGACAAAGTATAGCTTTGTCATTCATAGTGAACTTAAAAATGCCAGTGAGACCATCTTGAGAATAGTGGTGTGGAAATGAAAGTGGATGGTATCATCCATACAAACGCCAAAGTGTCTGCAGTGGTACATAAGATCTATCTTGAAGAAGTGAGGAAGTGCTCTATGCACTTCATTAATAAGACAGCAGTAGTACATAAAGCTCTGGTATTTGTATTTCAAGGACAAAATGGATTCAACCAAAATTTAGAAGAGGACCACAAAAAGTGATCCAAGAGCTGGGCAAAAGTCTTGTAGTGTAAAGTTTGAGTTGAATTTGTTTTGTTGAATTGGAGAGAAGGCTGAGAAGTGACGTATTTGTGAGGTGTGGGAGAGAGGCAGAGCCTTGCTGACAAAAGAATAACAAGTTCTGTTGGCTGGAAGAAAAAAACACCTTGTAAAATCATGTAAAGCAAGGGAACTAGTTCTTAATTTCTACTTCTCTATGCAGAACTGAGTCTAAACAAGTGTCTCAGAAAAACATTCAGTTTCTACTTAAATGCTCCCAGCTGTTCTGTATGCTTCAAATGTTATGGATTATTATAAAGCTAAGATCTTTATTCCCTTGCTTTGCATGTCTCACCTAAAAATAGGTACAGGAAGGAACTTAAGAGACCCCTGATAAAGTTCCTTGTCTCAGGTCTGCATAGTCTGTGCTAGGAGAATGATTGTAATGCAACACTAAGATTCAGGGGTTCTGTTGGTCACCTGTGGATCAGGAAGAACTTCATTCTTGTACTGTATAATTTGGCCTTTAAATCTTTTCACCTTCCTTTGAGATTGGCCACTTTAGGAAGTGCAGTATTGAACACAGGTGAGCTGTGCCTTCAGGTGTGACAGGTATTCATCTTCTTGTTTTCCTAGCAATCAGTTTAATATTCTAGGTTTCAGATAGTTGGCCTAAGTAATTCTTGAAGCTTGAAGCAAGTATAGCTGAGTGAAATGTAATGGCTGTGATAGACAGATGGCCGTGGTGAATGATCTAACATCTTTTCATATTGACCTCCAGTCATATACAGAATTCCTAGATACTAGGAGGTTTCAGTAGGTTCACTCATGAGGGAAGCGCTACGGATGTCATCTATCTGGAGTTCTTTAAGGCCTTTGACACGGTCCCCCGCAATATCCTCCTCTCTAAATTGGAGGGATATGGATTTGATGGGTGGACTGTTTGGTGGATAAGGAATTGGCTGGATCGTCACATCCAGAGGGTAGTGGTCAATGGCTCGATGTCCAGATGGAGAACAGTGACGAGTGGTGTCCCTCAGGGGTCCGTTCTGCAGCCAGTGCTGTTCAATGTCTTCATCAATGACATAGGCAGCGGGATTGAGTGCACCCTCAGAAAGTTTGCAGATGAGACCAAGCTGAGTGGTGCAGTTGACATGCCTGAGGGATGGGATGCCATCCAGAGGGACCTGGACGGGCTGGAAAGGTGGGCCTGTGTGAACCTCATGAAGTTCAACAAGGACAAGTGCAGGGTCCTGCACTTGAGTGGGGGTAATCCCCAGTATCAGTACAGGCTGGGGGATGAAGGGATTGAGTGCAGCCCTGCTAAGAAGGACTTGGGGGTACTGATAGATGAAAAGCTGGACATGAGCCGGCAATGTGCTCTCGCAGCCCAGAAGGCCAACCACATCCTGGGCTGCATCAAAAGAAGCGTGGCCAGCAGGTCAAGGGAGGTGATTCTGCCCCTCTACTCTGCTCTGGTGAGACCCCACCTGGAGCACTGCATCCAGCTCTGGGGTCCTCAGTACAAGAAGGACACGAACCCGTTGGAGAGGGTCCAGAGGAGGGCCACAAAAATGATCAGAGGGATGGAGCACCTCTCATGAGGAAAGGCTGAAAGAGCTGGAGTTGTTCAGCCTGGAGAAGAGAAGGCTGCGGGGAGACCTTATTGCAGCCTTTCGGTACTTAAAGTGGGCTTATAAAAAAGATGGGGACAGACTTTTTAGCAGGGCCAGTAGCGATAAGACAAGGGGTGATGGTTTTAAACTAAAAGAGGGTAGATTCAGAACTGGATATAAGGAAGACATTTTTTACAATGATGAGGGTGATGAAACACTGGAACAGGTTGCCCAGAGAGTTGGTAGATGCCCTATCCTTGGAAACATTCAAGGACAGGCTGGATGGGGCTCTGAGCACCCTGATCTAGTTGTAAATGTCCCTGCTCATTGCAGGGCGGACGGACTAGATGACCTTTAAAGGTCCCTTCCATCCCAAAGCATTCTATGATTCTATGAATTCCAGTGCAGAATTATTCACCTAATCCATCACTGATACCTTCCAGACAGTATATAACAGTATAAGTATATAAAGGTAAGTTAAAGTAAAAAATATTAATCTTCTTTGCAACATAAACTCAAGAAATAAGTAGTGCTAGCCTCAATTATATACATCAGGACATTTTTGCTTAGGACGTGCCCAAACCCTTAATTCTGCAACCTAGCAATTATCATTATCCAATAATCACAAGTGCAAGAATGAAGACTGCACTGCATCTAATGTATCATTAAAATTAGTGTAGTCTATTTCTTTTTTTCCTCATGGTGTCACTATAGGATAAAGTTAATGCACTTTGGATATTCTCTATACTGGAACATATTTCCATTTCCTTTGTCTCATCCTGAATTTCATGGGTTTTCTAATACTTGTTTAGAAAAGATGATAATAAATATACTGCCTTCAAATTTGGACATGTTCTCTCAATCATTGACCCATCCTTAACATTGTGTGTGAATTTTTCATTTTGTTTTTTAAAAGGATTTAATATTAGAATAAATTTAGCTTGGGATAAGGATCTGGAGAATTTCAGCAGTTCTTCCAATGACATGAAGGTAGGAATCGCCATGTTTAAAAAAATGACAAAAAGGCATGTATCTTACAATTAAGTGAGCTTATAACGTTAAATCTGTGATATATTTTTCTATGTGTGAGGAAGAAGTCTAAGGCCCTCAGTTTCTGTCTAAGCTTCACTTTTTCTTATGTGGTTGTAAAGTGGTTTGAATTCAGTTTTCTTGATTGGTAGAAAAAGCAGTTTTCTTTTCCAAGCTTTTGGTGGCAAGAGTAGAGAGACAGAATTTTGTTTTGTTTACATACCGATAGAATTTTTGTCTGTCTAGTAGTTACCACTTTACCCAGACCCACATTCTCAAAGATACCTAGGTACCTGACTTCCACAGCAGAAGGGTGAAAGATGTGGCACTAGCAAATGCATATAAATGTTGAGTAG
The DNA here is from genome assembly GCF_047370975.1 of Nipponia nippon. NCBI lineage: Eukaryota > Metazoa > Chordata > Aves > Pelecaniformes > Threskiornithidae > Nipponia > Nipponia nippon. The sequence continues at coordinate 52,782,639 of NW_028262347.1, forward strand.
GACTGAACTGAAATTTGCTTGTGGTGTTGCACAAGAGCGGGAGCCAGGCATGGAGGTGCCATTTCCCATTCCTGCATTTGGAGCATATCCTTCCTGAAAGGCAAGGATCATAGGCCATTTCCCTGATTTCTCTTTTCTGCCTCTTCAGTAGGACAGCGGTGTTTGGGCTGGTTGCATTCAGGATTGTAATGAGGATGAGTGTGACCGTCTAGTCAGCAGGAAGGAAATCATCCACCAGTTCCACAAAATCTACATCCTAGTGTGAACTCTGGCTGCAAGTGAATCTTGTATGTTTGTTTCAGTTAGCTGAGCTTGTGATCAGCCTCTGTCTAGCTTGGGTTATCAACTTACCGGTATGAAAGTTAACTAGAACCAGTGTATTCAAGGGTGGACTTGGTAGCAGTATGGTCAGTTTGCTAGTTTACCAAAGAAGTTGGTTCACCTAAAGAAGTTACAGAGCCCTAAACAGTTACAGAGCTTTTCAGTAGAAGCCTGAGCGTTATCCCCCTGTGCTTTCTAGTGAGCTGAAAATCCTGTCACTATTTCCAGCAAGTTAAGAGTCTTTTTTTCTCCCACTCTCTTCAGCTGGCCTTTTTACATGAGATAACGGATATCACTCTTGTTAGATAAGTGCCCACATCTAAATATTGTCTCTAATCCTTATGCCGTGTCTTTCACTTACATGCTTGTCACTGCCACACAGTTCTCTTGCAGAGCCAATTGTTCTCTGGGCTGGTAGTTTGGAGACAGCTGAAGTTACTATTTCTAGACTGTTGTCTTGATAACATCTTAGACATCATCCTCCAGTGAAGTGTGAAGCGGGACAGCTGAACAGCACACATTGAAAGAAATCTAGGGCAAAATTAAATAAGAGTTCTGCACATGGCACAAACTGCCTGTTTCAATCTAGAATGGAAGCTATAAGCTATTTCACAGTTGGATGTGAAAGTTTATTATTTGTCTAGCATGCTGCTTTCTTTTCCAAAGGACTGACACAACTTTCTTCATGACCTGCTAATTCTCTTCCCAATGGTCACCATTTCATGGCTGTGCCAGGCTTTGATGCTGAGATGTTGGCTTCAAACTGCAAGGCATGTGTAACATTGTGGTTCTGCAAAAGAAGCAGCCTCTCATAAACTTATTGGGAGAATACCAGAACCAGATATGCTGAGTGTCTCCTCCTGCCAGCTGTGACCAGTAGCTCCTCTGGCTTTTAATAAACACCAGGCCAGGTTGGAGGAGTTACCATGTCCAGTCTGAAATGCAACATCTGCTATAGGAAAACCTCCACAACACAGAACTTCCCTGTTGTTTCCTCAGGAGTTTCTCCAGTCTTTAAGCCTTCTCCCAGAAGCAGCTTTTTTACCTTGCATATTGGAGACCTCACTACCTAAATGATTATCAAAATCTTTTGTCACACACTTACCTCACTTTGATTCCAATTTCCTTATCTTCTCACATCATGCAATCTGCTTCCGTATTATCTCTCTTCTTTTGCCTGTTCTCCACCCTCCCACTGTAAGGCAGTTGTTGCAATTAACCCCTGGTTTTGCAACATCCAGATGCTCCAGTTTCTTCACATACTCTCCTTGACTGCCTCTGCTTCCCTCTTACCTTGAGTATGGAGGTCAAGAATAGCAATTCTCCTCACTTTCTGATCTTTTGGAGGTGTCTGGCTTTTTCCCTACCTTCACTTTTAAGACTGACCATTGTACCCTTAATGCCTATACACTTCCAGCATACTAGGAACTTTAATGGAAAGTCACCTTGACCAAAAAGGACTAAAGATCAAGTGGTAACTGCTTTGGGTTAGTGCAGGTTTGTAGAAGGCTCTTTGGATCTGAAGAAGGAATGCTGACCCACTGTCATGTGCCAGAGGGGACTCCATGGACTTCTCTCCAACTGGATTACACTAGTATCAGTTAGTGAGGGAAATGTTTCCCTCTAAATTCCCAGGTTTCTGCAAATACAGAAGTGCCTTATGCCTGTTAACTCTTCTATCTCCTTCCAGTTTCAATTTATATCTGCTGTGGGGGGCTCCAGTCATTCAGTGACTCAACTGCATCCCAAAACTTTTCTCTTCACGCTCATTCCCTGCCCCACCAGTCTTTCAACCTGTCTCATCTTTCATCAGTCTTGCTAGCCATCCTCAGTCTCTTTTGCCCTGATTATCCCTCCCAAACAACTCCGTCAGCTTACTGTGCCACCTCACCTGCTTGACATCTCTTTGATGAACCCAGATCAAATTCTTCTTCCAAGTTGCCAGTTCTTCCTGTTGTTTCACTCCTTTCCCTTACATCTGCTTAGACTTGTGCTGTGGCTCCTGTCTCATCCTTTAATTTTAGGGGTCACTCAGCTACATAAGAGGTGCCCCAGTTTTATAGCCCGAAAATCTGGCCACTTTGTACTTTTGGTGCCTGAAGTGAATGTGTTTTAACGTAACTCCTTCTGTGAGTCTTTACAGGGTGCGATTAAATATGGGAAGTCAGCAGTTTAGTAGTGCACCAAAGAACCGGTTAATTAAGGCCTTTAAAGTATGAAGTATTTACCATCCGTAAACAAAAATCTATATTCTAACCCAAAACTGTCTCCACAGCAATGCCTGGGTTTATGCAGGACAAGATCCAAAGCCCAATGAAATCGGGGAAAGAGGAGGTGAGGATTTTTCACTGATTTCAGTATACTTTGGATCAGGCCCCTTATGTCCTTTAGCAATGATAAAATGATGCACAAAGCACTGGGACTGTACAACTTCATTTTATTTTGTGTGCTTTTATAGGATATAAATAAATGACAAAATTACAAAATTTATAACTGGAAGCCCAAGCATATTTACATAAGTATTTGTTGCAGTGAGGCTACTATTTACTGTTCTCCTATACAATTTTCCTTTTGGTACCATATTTTTAGTGTTATTTTTTTTACTGTCAGTTGACTACGTACATATCAACAGTGAATAGGCAAAATATGTACACGGAACTCTTTTGTTCAAGTAAATTGAATACTGTATTAAAAGTATGTCATCACTCAGCGCTATGATTAGGTTTAACTAAACCGTATACAATTATCAGGTTTAAACCAAGTTCAATTATCCATTTTTTGGAATTTACCAACTGATGATTCTAACTGAAAACCTCAGCTGGATATGAAATAAGAATTAAAAAAACATTAAGACAACCACACAATTTATCAATATCTCTATAATGAACTTCAAAATGATTCACAATTTGACTGGATAGAACAATATACGTTAAAATGTCATTTTTCTCCTATAGTGATATTTGTACTGTTATAATTTCAGTTCTACATAAATATACATCATGGTATTATACAAATACTCCACAGACATTAAAAAAATTAAAACACTTCAAAGAAAATGTAAGTAAATCTTATTTAATCAAATAGTAAGCAAATGCTAACTATTTTGTTCCATGAAAACATTTTTATTACTTTGGAATTTTTTTCTTTTTCTCGCTATTTTTACTTAGAAAATGTTTTGCAGTAGAATTTTATCAACACTCTTCCAAACAAGCTTTCTGTGACAGAAATCTTGATAGCAAAATCCATGGTTTTGACTTTTTTTTAGAACCACTGAGATTATTTTTTTAAAAATACTAGTAGAATTCATGGCTATAGCAATGTTGAACTGCATAAACTATACGTAGGTGTAGTAGAATGACCATTCCACTTTCATTCCATACTGATCACATGGAACATCCAGTGCACTGATGCTACAACTTTTATGATTTTCATAATGCTGCAATAGCAGTGGTTTACTTAACTTTAAAATAAACAATATTTGTCATAATTAATCTGGCTTCCTTCCATAAATATTCATATGTTTTCCTATAGTACTTCTCTTCCATAAAAATATCTAATAAATGTTTTCTGTGCATTATTAATACCTTTTTCTAACCATTCATAAAACTCTGATCCTTTGTTACAATGCAAGAGGTTCCTATTTCTGTAGAGGATCAAAGGACACCAATGATTACATATAAAACCAGCGCACACAGAAATCAGGGTGCCTAATTTCTTGTCACTTTAATGAGGTCTTATTTCAACACAGTAATTATTAATGAGTTCAGTGGTTTCACAAATACTCTACTTATTAATTCTGGTTCTATTTCAATTAAAAACTGCCAAGATTTAAATAAAAAACCAATCAAATATTTTACTCATAGGCAGCATTAGTGTTAGTTTAGAGACCTTTTGTTTCTTTTAAAAAGTAGAATTCTAAAATAAGAAATCAAAGAAAGCACTGTGGCAGAGTCACAAGGGAGAACTGCGTGAAAAATAAGGTTTCTCACTCCTCTTGTGGACTGTAATTTCAAAAGTCTTCATATAGTGTCATTCTTCTGTCAGTGCTGCAGGAAGAAGAACATCACCAGAAATGACTGTCAGCCTTTTTTGTTAGTTACAAGGCCACTCATACAGTGCAGTCTTCCTCTCTGCTGGATTGAAACGTTGCCATAAAGGAAAGGCTGTGCTGTGACTGCTTGGCGTGCAAGGCACAACAAGGAACAGGGGGACAGTTTTGTATCAGAAAATTGTAGTTTCATACTTGGTATTAATGCCTCTTTTGGCTTCTTGTCCAGGTTCAACAATCCATGGTAGATTCGCAAGAGTCTTTTGTTCAGATGGATCTATCTGCTGTAAGACAAATGCAAACATACAGACGGGTTACTATCTCTGCGCACAGCGTTTCTAGCAGAATTTTTTTCTTTAAACGAACAGAATGCAGAATAAATCCTGTATCGACAAGGTCCTAGAGCAGCGAGTGCAGTGGTCTACACTCCCATGTACCCACAGTTGCCTCCTTTTTCCTCTTTAGATCAGAGCTGTGTCTATTCCGAAGCTATAGGGCATCACAGGTTGTTAAAGCTATGTTTAAAGCTAGACTTGGTCCTGAGAAGTCCTTTTGTTACTAAGACAGATGATTGCATCAGGAAATGTTCTTTCTCTAAAATTTTATGGATGAAGATTCTGTGGCAAGGGACAACAAAGTGTACAGCCATACATTTTTTTCCCCCTTCCTCTCATCCAATAACTAGATATCATGGAGTATGGTTCTCACTTTATAGCCACTGAATATAATACAGCGTGCCGTCATTTTTCCCCTTTCCTTCCCTACCCATACTAGCCAAGCAACATCTTAAACTGGAGGAATCTGAAATGAGCAGTTGTGCGAAGCGGTTGCCCTTGTTGCGGTGACACAACCCTACCAGCTGATGAGAAGAGACATGGAGCATTTCTGACTCCACAAGTATATTTATTTATACAGCTTCTATGTATATCAACTCTTAACTGTATAGCTGAATTTTTTTTGTTTGCATGCACCACTACTTTCTACTTACCACTGACTTCCGAATACTAACACGTGGTTTGGGAATAGGCTTGGAGGGTTTATTTTCAAAGCTTTCTGGGAGGGTTGAAGAATGGCCCCCTTTTCGTGCTTGTAGTGCAAGCTGATAGGCCACCTCAAATGCTTGTCCTAGTGTAAGAATGATTTCGTAAGCTAAATTCTGGAACAAAACAAAAGCAGTTAAAATTGGAGTGAGGGTTGAATTATCGTCAGATACATGAAGTGGGGTAATACTGTCTACAGAAGTGATTTGTAATGTAAATAATTAAAATCACACTGGTAATAACTTCCTAAGCCTCTGCAATATATACATCTGTCATTTGATTTCTCATTGATTAAAAACAATCTAAATGTAATTTATTGTACTGGAAGTAATTACTTCTAAAAACCTTGCAAACACTGTCTCACTGAACATGAAAACAGGAGTGGGTGAGTGTGTGTCATCTCTTTTTAGAACAAGTACATTAATCCCCCCGACTTCCCAGCTCACCCCGTAGCTGCTGCTCTCAAGATCCCACCCATCTTGCACTACTGCGCCTATCTGACATTCCACCTTGCTCTATTTCGGACCTCCTCTGCTGACCCGTTCTCCTCCAGAGCTGGCAGCCCGATGCGCACCGTCCCCGGGAGTGCACCTCGGGATGCTCTGTGCTCTCACCGAATGGCACGGGAAGAGGATGCAGTGTTGGTGTGATGCTTCCAAACGGACAAAAAGCAAATGTTGAAAGCGCATGCTCTGCTTCGCAGGTGCGGTGCACCTATGCATGCATGCATGGAAGTCAGTGCTCTGCTTTGGATGCATGTTTCAAGTGCTGGGGCAACCTTCTCATGGTTTTGTTTTCTAGAGGTAAAAATGTTTGAGCTTAAACTGGTTTGTTAGCATATTCTTGTAAGCAGGGGGGTTAGTGTGTATGACCAAAGATGTCAGGCTCTTAAGACTAAGACCAGTTTGGTGGTAAGTTCTCATTGCATATGTGGAAGAAAACCTGTTGAAAAGTTTATAAAGCGTGAATGAGGATCCAGGGGGTTGGTATAAATATTTTTTCAGTACAGTTTTGCATCAACTAAAAAGCAGCTGTGAGTTCAAATTTGACCTTAATCTAAACCACAAGTGAATTTCTATGGTAATTTTTTTTCAGGTTTGTGGGTTTGTTTTGCAGGCTCCCACTAGAGCCTATTTCTAGGCTCCTAACTTTCCAATAATGTTTTGACACCCTGCAGAGCCTGCAGGCTTGCTTCCTTATGTCCTACAGTCTCCTCAGAATAATTCATAAATCTTTGATGTAATTCAGAAGTTACCCTCTCCTTCCTGAACCTCTGCAGCCCATAGTTGGAAGCAATCCTGCATTGCTTTGAAACTAGGTGATCCCTTAAAATTCTGACATGTTTCTGATATAATTTTAAATGAGGTATCTCTCTAGCTAGTCAAGTCTGTCTGTTGAGTTTGCAATAAGGCAGAAAGCAATGCAAGACACTTGGCAGTACACTATCTGCCCTTCAATCGTTAAAACACAGTTAAAAGGATAAGCATTTTCTTTCATGCCCTACACTGTAATGGCACTGTAGTCATAAAGAAATTCCATCCCTTTGTTATCACACATGTATACTGAGATAGTATAGGCTAAATTCAGCATATTTAGCTCATTATAAGAGCTTCTTATAAAGGTGCCAGCTCTGGTCTTTGTTAGGTCAGACAGAAAACAATTATATTCCTCCACTGGGATATGCTCTCAGCTGTTACAACTGCAGTCACAACAGCAAGCTAGCCAAAGTTTGAGCTTCCCAAATAGAAATGTATGCCTGATTTGATAGCAGTAGTCTCCAAATAGTCTCCCCTTTAACTTAAGGAAACTGGCCAGGACCGAGAAACACTGAGGATGCAATTTTCCAGTGGAGTAATAAACGAAAGGCTAAAGAGACTATTATAAAGTGCCCTGCCTTTTAGCAGAACGCTGGCTACGGAATTAAGACCAACAGAGTATAATTGTTAAAAATGTACAGAATAATATTATTTGAAATTGAGTGCACTTATTAGTAGCACAAGAATATTATTCTAAAGACATCTTAATCTGCTGTCCTGACAGTAAGATAGTGTACTACATCGTCATGAGATTGTCTACAGTGGGTATTATTATTGCTAAGGAATCCATCGGTGGGACAGGGTGTAGTAATGGCTTGGAGAAAAAGTAGACTGTAAAACTAGTGGGACTGAGAAAATGCACCATCCAGTGTGGCATACAAAAGGTCATTGAGAGACAGGCTTGAAAAACTCTGAGATAAGAATGGAGACAAGCAGAGAGCTTGCCATGCTGAGCCATAAATCTAGTCTGGGTCCTGAATCTTGTCAGAAGCCACTATGTTTTATTTTCTTCTGTAATGTGTCGAATGAAAAAAAAAATAGGCCTGCCTGGAGCCTGAAAGCCATTGGAAACATGTAACTGTTTCTATGGTTAATAAATATTTGAAATATAGAAAATAGAACATTCACTGTTCTGTTCAATATTCAAAATGTAAACTGAACCGTAACTTGTACATAAATTTCATACATTGTGTTCTGCACTAGAGCCTTGAAGAAGAGACGTCTGCAAATGGAGGCAAGGAGGGCTTTAAAATTGTACCTTGTAAAATTTAAAAAAGGCATCTGCAAAATTGTATTTTGAAAAAAACAGGAGTAAGTAAGTTTGGTTTGAGGAATTTCTCACCTGTAGTCCTGGGAGAGGAATATGAGGGTTAGAGTTTGTATGGATTCTTGCATGGGCTATACTGGAGAGGTAAGAGCAAGATCTCTTAGGGATGAGGGTGGAAAACCAAACCAAACCAATCCAAACCACAAAAGCAGTCGTGCAAATTCTTCTGATGGAGTGGGGAGACTATTTGATATTTTTAAATGTGGCAGAAAAGGAAGGAATCAGGTCTGCCTCCCTGAAAGATGCTTAGCACAAAAGTTGTAGACCCCCTGGTCACTGTAGAAGACATTGACCCTTACAGCACCCCATCAAGCTCCTAGGAAAGGAGGCAAAACTTTTAGGACCTCTGTGGTTCTGAGGCTACCACAAGCCTGTTCTTTGCTTAGCACAGCAGAGGAGGAAAGTGAGTAAGATAACGCCTTTAAGCAACAATTTCTGGGAGATGAGAAATTGAAGTCAATTGCCTTGTTTGCCACGTAATGTTACAATTCAATGCCCCAGTGAAGTCTGAGTCAGGATTCTTCAGCGGCTTTAATTCAGCCAACCTATTACGATTGCTAATTGTTCTGTTACACTTTAACTGACTTTTTTACTGCATAAGTTGCAGTTACTGCTATAAAGCTATGTTGAGGCTTCAGGAATATTTTAATAAATTTAATAAATAGAATAAGTTTTCTGTCCTTTGAGCTATAAAAACATAAAATGTCATTGCAAAGGAATTTTTGGAAAAACTAACATTTTGCCTTTTTGGGAAAGCATTTTTCCATATAATGAGGATTTTACGGGTTTTTGCTTTTAGGTGATGCTTTTTTTCCTTCTTTAAAATCAATCTGGTCTTTTTTGAAGACTGAATTTACTGAAGAAGCTTCCTTTGGAGCCTCTCAGATGATCAGTGTGAGCTACCCATCACACTGGATGTGTAGGAATGTCAGTTAGGACACCCTGTGTTCAAGGTACCAAACTTAAAATCGCAGATGGCAAAAATCAAACAGAATAGAATATATGCAACCTTAACTTGAAAAACCTGAAAAATCCCAACCCAGTTTAAAATATCCATCCCCTGAGATAAAAATCAGTTGCCTGCTTCTTAGTTGCAACAAAATCTTCAAGGCCAAATGTTGAGGATTTCGACTGTAAGAGCCTGACAAGAAGAGAAGGTTACTTACTAGTAACAGGGTTTTTTTCAGATGCAGAACTGACATACTTACACATTTACACTCTTAAGTGTACATATGCTTTATCCCTCCAGACCTCAAAACTTTTACTTTTGGGGGGATCTAGAAAGGACATGGATTTGTCTGTGCTTTCCAACATGTCAGCCTTTGTGCATTCAAGGGGAAGAAAGCTCAGGTTGCTAAAGATGGTACGATGAGACCAACACGGCTGGCATTTGCTTGTAACATCTGTGGAGTCCTGGGCTACATGAGGCTTTCACGATCAGGCACTCCTGCAACTTAAATTCTTGATCCTTTCTCATTCTGGATTTAAAGCAATCGTGGAAGGCAAACTCTTCTGAATCCATCCCTCTCTTCTAATGCGGCACAGAAAGACATATTGTATGCAAGGGGAGGATGGAAACAGGCCTTCAAAGTGGGCCTTCCAGACTGTTGCAAAACCCATTGATGTAGACAAGAGAGGAGAGATTCATTTGCTCCTGAGCTGAAAGCTCCTTGCACCCGAGTGTGCTCCATCTCAAGAAGTTTGCCAGGAGCAACTGAAATGAAAACATTCCACCTAATATTCCTTAGAGAGGGGAACTGTCTGGGCATGCTGTCTCTGGATACTGCAAAGGAAAGAAGTTTTCTGTTCTGGAGACATGGGGATGCCACACTGATTGTACCTGGATGATCCCATGAACAGAGAAAAATTTTATGAAGTCCCCTAATCCCCTGGAAGAAGGCAATGAACAGAACTTTGAGACCTGAATGCACTCTTTTTCTTCTCTGCTAAGTATGTATACTAACAGTTTCCAATTCTTATCCAGCTTAAGTCTGTGCAATGAAGGACTAAAGAATACAGAAAAGAAAAAAGTCTATGTGTTATGTAAAGCACCAGTCTAATCCTTGGCATAAGCAAGAGCAGAAATTGTTCCAAGTTATGCCGGTTGTCTCCTACTCATAGGTGCATTGGGCAATGAAGGAATATCTGATGGAAATTATTTGGATGTCTCCCATATATGAACCAGAATTTGGTATAGGAACTGTTATGGTGGTTTGTTTCTCCAGAGGGAATCCTTTAGTGGTAATTTTAGGGCTGCTTTGTAAGTGAATAAGAGTGAAGTGGATTTCAAATATTGAGCAGTAAATCCTCTTCTTCCCCCAACCCCAAACCTCGTCCCCTTCAGTATTTAATCAAGTCTGATGTTTTTGCAATTTTGATTATAGAATTTTAACTCTGAGTAGAGAAGTGACATGTACAGTCACTCCTAAATAGTTAAGTATCAGTAATGCTGGTAGTTGACATGTCACTACACTAAAATGCTTTCCTATCTGCAAAAAAATTGTTCTTGCCCACATTTCATGAGGAACTGAAGGACCTGAGAGAGTGAAATTTTTTTCACACCATTGCATATATTGTATTACCATAATATAGATGATTTAAAATGCATCTTTTTTACACCTTATTGTGGATTTCTACCACTTTAAACCTTATTTTTCTTAATATGATTGAACTTCTATCCATTGACAAATGGATAGGACTGTTTCTATAGCAAACTGGAAGATCAGGCTAACATAAGTGTTAGACTTTAAATAGAAAATTTAATTTACTGTATGCTTGTGTTCTGAATATCTAGCTATTTTTATGGAGCTTGTACTTGCATCAGAAATGCTAGATCCTGAGAAATAAAATAACACAAAAAGAGAATATTTGAGTAGGTAACACCCCACTGAGGATTATGTTGCAGGAGAAAACTAAGTTAAGACAGTTAGACATTAAAGTTTCTGTATTGCTTAAAATAGCCATTTAAAGTGCTTGGGGTATTAAATGCTCCTCCTAAGGTACAGGAAGTGAGCAAAATGTTGTAACTATTCCTGGATCACTATTCTTTCCTTGCCAAGCAAGGAGAAAATGAATTTCATCTGCTACACCTGCGTCTATGTTTGTGCTTGATTATTAAACCTATAAATGAAACTGCAGTACTTTGAAACCATTAAGTAGTATTTAAATGGATCAGGAGAAGTAATAACCTCACTCAATCAGTCTAATTTCAGTTGATTCACTTACCACTAAAATCTATATAATGTAACATCTTGTTGACCATGGTCTTTCTATTTTTAACAGAATTTTGAAATATTTTCTACTCCCTGTGGACACTAAAATGTCAGCAGAGAAGTTAAACAACAAAAGCACTGAACCAAAATGCTAAAATTCCTTCTAACCTACCTTCCTGTACATCTTTTTATTTAAACTATCCTACATTCTGTCACTCTGCAATGCTGACTACTTCCCCAGTCACAAATAAAATATCTCAGTTCAGACATATCTGTTTTTTTGTTTAACTTATTTACATTCGTGTAAGCATGTTTCAAGAATTCATACACATTATACTATACTAAAATATTTTTTTCTTGAATGATTTAAAGTTTTAATAGCATTTTAAATTTCTCTTGTGCTTAACTCAAATGGCAAGTGTTCCTGAACTTTTTGGACAATAAGCCCTCTTAGTCCTAAAAATTAGAGCCACTACTTATTTCACCAAATTTAGCTGAAAACAATATGACTGATTAATTGAAATGTACTCATGATTTCTTGAAACACTAGTAGTTTGTGTATCACCATCTGAGAAGCATAAATATAGGAAGAACTTAGTCATTTTCCACCAAAATAACAGGAGCTGTGAGGACTTTTGCTGAAATAACATTTTTGAGATTTTTTTTTTTAGGCAAGAAGGTTAGAACAAGAAAGTAAGAATTATAGCATTAATTTGCTGTTTTCAAAATAAATGCATCTTTTTTTGAAAAGGGAAAGGTGCTGCTAAAATAAAATTTCCCCAAGTTCCATATCTGCCTTATTTGTTAAGCTAAAACTCCCACTGACAAGTCAGAGAGCAGAGAACAACAGAGGGGTCATCTAACAATAATACTGTGTTGGCGGTTACAGGGGTAACCTCTTACACAGGAACACAGACAGGACAATGCTCTGCACAGATCTCTATCACAGATGTTTCAAATCTTTCTGATTCAGTGTGGTAGCCAAATATTCCTAGGACCTCTTGAGATATGTAATTAGCTACCTGTGTGGTCTCTTCTTTGTCAGATCTGTAAGTGTTTCAGTTCTCTGGTTAAAGTAAATACAAAACTTTTCATACATTCTCTACACATTTGCAGAGGAAGCTTCAGTTTTCCAGTTCATACAATATAATGTCAAAAAGTCTAAAAAATATTTAAAGAGATGTTTGAGTTATTGGGCCTGATCCATCTTAACACTAAGACTCATGGAACAGCAGGGCTAATGCATGTGGGATGTGTCCAAGCTCAACGGGTCCCCCCGAGAAAGTGTCCAGCCCTCTCAGCCCTTGTTGGCTGGCATGGGATGGACCCATGAGGGTAAAAGCCAAAAGGCTGGACATCACCAAACCAGTCCTTCCCTGACTAAACAGGCAGTACAAACATAGACAAAAACAGAGGACACCCTGCAGACTTTGCTTAAGCTAGTTCCTGAACCTACCTCTTAGCACTGTATATAATGTGCATTGATCCAGTTCTGATTTGTTTATTTGGTGTGTGCTGAGTTTTCAGAATGGGTGGCCAAACCTGCTTGTTACAAACTTCTCGGAAGGCTACAGCTTAGGTTAGAAGAATTACATGTCAAGACTTGCATGAAAAGCTACTCGCTAAGTTTACAGTCAACAGCTGAGATTACAGAGGTAAGTTATTTCAGATGGGAAATGAGATAATATCAAAGAAAATCTTTGCTCTTCTCCAGAAATGTTCTTTTACTATCCCATAGTAGATTAGTCTTTTCATGTGGTAAATGAATGATACCTTCCATTAATCACCACATACCCTGAAAATGTTTTAACAGAATTAAAGAACTGCTACTATTACAAAGAACTATGAAATGAAGTATCTTCTAGAAACTGACCACATCAAACGCAGTGAATACATGGCAGTAGTGATGATTAGTCTTCAAGTCTTTAGTGATGTACGCAAATGTAGAAAGGTCTTCAGGGTCTTGTGCAGCACAGGAAATGTTACGGATTTCATGTTCAGCAATAATATTCTGTTTAAAAAAAATATATTCAATCAATTTAGGAATTAAATGTAAGAGAGCCGTAAAAGGTGTGGTTTTAGATTTGCATTTATGCTTATCTGCTGTGCTTAAGTATTTCAGAAGTTTCTTAATAAGAAGAGATTTAATACATCCCATGTGTGTTCTTACATGGGTCATTGGAATTTTGACCCTCTCCAATGATATCTAAAATTGCCAGTAATCTGGTAAGAAACAATTGCATTCTAGAGTCCACCCTATGAGTCCATTTGAGTCTTGTACAGTTTATTCAGTAGCCTATGACAAAGAGACATCTTTCCTGGCATACAGCTGTAAACACAGTTTCAAAGCACTATACAAGCACCTTATGATGCTGCTGGTTTTCTGTATAATGATCACTACATTACACTGTTTCAGTCTACTGACAGACAGGATCCAGTGAAACCCAACAGGCTCAATATCCAGTTCTTTGCACGTGTTGTTTGACAAATTTCAGCTACACATTTTCAAAAGAATAAGACACCAAACGTCACTTATAATTGAAACCCTGAGCTCTTGAAAGGCTTCTGCTTAGTAAAAAGATAACTACAGGAGGATCTGGCAACTTTTCTCCACTTACTGACAACAGCATCCTGTAAGAGAGATGTAGAAAAATTAAACCATTCATGCACCGAGCAACACTATTTGCAACAGCCAATGTAAGCTATAGCATACTACTGAGACAGGTAGGGCATGTCTGTCCGATGAAATAAAAAAAAGCTGTCTTAAAGCTTTGGAGAAAATTATGAATATTCATTACATAAATTGCTGATATGTAATTATTGTATTCAGGCCAAAGGAACCATGAAGCCAGAGAAGAAGATACTGCAGAGTGGCTTATGATTAGGCCTTGCTTCAGCAACACACGCATTTCAAATGATTTATTTAAACAGAAGAATGATTCATTGAATATTAATTTACTTAGCGGTTAGTTTATATGCTTTTCTGAATTGTGGCCCTGCTGGCTGTAGCTCTGGCTTTTCCACAAAACTCCAAAGTGAACAAGCCTGCTGCAGTGTGACATCGCTATCGCACCACAGAACACGTGACATCTGTAGCATCCTGGTCCCTCGCAGAGCCACCGTTTGCTGCTGCCTCAGTGGCATCTGTCCAAGTTAAAACAATCTCTGAGCATCTCTGGTTTTTCCTCACCCCTCTCTTTTCCTTCCCACCTCCTCTCCTCCCCCTCTTTTTTTTTTTTAAAGACAGGAAATATATGCAACTATGCTTTGCCATATCTTCTTTCATTTGCTAAGTGGCAACTTTTCCCCTTGCATGTAGGTGTCAAGTTTTTGAAAAGAAGTATTAATATATCTAATTGAAGAAATCATGGCTTAGGAAAAATCTTAATAAAAAGCATTCCAAATTTCAAACTATGGAAAAACCAAGATAAGGAAACTGTTACTGAAGAAATGAAATAATCCTCTTAATCTTAAATTGTTGCAACATACTTGATTATTTCTGTTTAATGCATTATTCATAAAAATGACAAAACCAGTACTGTTTCAATATATGCCAATTTATAACAACACGTATAATCTCTGCTTAACAATCATTGGCTTTTTATGTTACCTTAAGCATTTTATTTGCTTTGTTCTCAAATTGATAACTTTTACCCTCAATAAAGATTTTGCTGCGAATTACAATTATACCAAAACCACGGATTTAGATATCCACAGATATAGCTGTAATACACTGTCATTGATGTTGTACTGGCAACATTGTGGTTTAGGAGGCAGAAAAAATGAAAGCTTGGAAGGTCTTAAAATCATGTGAAATATTTATGCCAAATCATGAGCCACAAAGTAATCACCTGACTTTAAGAGAGCTCTGCTATGCTAAAACTCTTCCCAGGTGACCTGGGGTTGACACAGGGCTTTGCACTTTAGTCAAAACTCATGGAGATTATTTTAATGCTTTAACTTTAAACCAAGTGAAGTTTGGAAACATATCCATATCAAGTTTGTTTCAAATAAAATCAGCTATGCCTAAAATAAATCTTCTGGATGAAAATTAGTAGTGAAATTGAGCTTTTTCTCTAGCTTCTATAGGATATTCTCTGTGATCATCTTTCAAAATTAAACATGTGCACGCGTTTACTGTTTCCTAGGGTCACTAGTCCCGTAGACCCATAGTCTTATTCTGTGGAAACTACAAGGTTACGAACCAGCTCGCTGTTCTGGGTACACTCCTCAGGCATTGACTGACACTGTACAGTCGCTGTTCTAAAATTTGTCACCCAGTTTGTCAAGAGAAACCTCAGGCACTTCCGAAAAAGCAGGGAATCTGAAAGCTGGTTCTGCTTCTGCCAGGGAAATACCTTTGAGAGATCAGGCTTTTGCTAAGCAGCCTTCCTTTTGCTTTCCTACCTCGTGTCAGACAACCCCCCTGCTGGCAGAAATCATCCAGAAGTTAGGGTTAGCTGTGACCGACGAGAAAATTCTGCAAGTCTGCTTTTTCCTAAGCAGCAATTTCTTTCTGGCCTCACTTGCAAAGAAATGGTGTCATGTCAAAGTGGTGTCATGCCAAGCTTCAAGGCGCCACTGAAATAGCTGTCGTGGAATGAGGTCAGGGCCCCTTTGTCACCTGAAGCTTTGCCTGCTACAACTCGGAATACAAATTCTTAGCTTGGTGGCATAAAGGAAAAGGATGAACAGCCATGAGAGCTGAGTTTTCAAGCACATAACTGCTAGCTATTTTTGTCATTAAAAAGTATGCATTTATTGCTAAGTGGTGCCCAGCGCTGTCAACTACAAGCTCATATGGAAGCGGTACAAGTCTGAATAGGATCTCACCTTAGTGCTAATCTGTTTTGGGTCTTGAAGGAATTGGGTACAGCACACTGTGGACAAGGATGATAACAACGCTCCTGGGAGAGTTGCAGGCTATTACCTGGTTTTTACAGAAGGGAAAGGCAGTGCAGACTTTGAACTGGAGAGAAAGCAATCTACCACTTGAGAAAAAACACAGGACTGTGGCATTATTTACCTCCATCAAATACATCTAGTTCACTACTAGGCATAAGATTTCAGTGGGACTGGTCTAGAGCCACCTTTAATGCAATTTGCCAAACTTCTTTCAAGTTTCCATCTTACATAAGATTATATGCACTGTGCAAAGAGATACCAGAAGCTCCTTCTGTTCTCCTGTAAACCTAAGGACATTGCAGTTACATCCTTTACACCACAGAGGAGATTTAAGAGCTGAAAACAGCCTTATCCAAGTTAAGAGTTAACAGCATTACAACGTCCTGATTTATGCCCTGCACATGAGAGAACATAAAGGAAATGAGGGTTGTAGAAGCTCCATTTTGAATCAATGGAAGAAAAAGGAGCTGACAGGAATCCCTGGCCTCTCTGCTCTGGCAAATATGCCAGACTTGACATAACAGTAATTTCACCTCTGTTTTTCTTTCATGCCATCTTCTAACCCTAGATATGGCTTCCAAACTCTAGCAGAAGTTCACAAATCTGCTTTCATTCCTTTACTTAAAACCCAGTTCTAGCTAAAGACCTTTAAAAACGGACTGATTTGGCAAGTTTGACGGATACTGGGTTAGATGTATCGCGTGGTCTGAATGTTCAGCAACACAAAGCATTTATATACATTATTAACCTGGTCAGGTAGCTGGGCTGTCAAATTTATTTTTTATATTGATTAGTGAGTTTTAGTCACATAACAGAAAAGATAATTTCTTTTCTATTCATATGCAAGCATCAGTATGGATTGTATTTTCTTGCCATTTTAGACATCCGAAGAAGAGAAATTAATGCATTACTTTACTCCTGCTTACAGAGCTTGTACATTTTACTTCAGCTAAGCAATAACGCATTGCTCTACCCATCACTGAGTACTCTGATCTCTCAATTTCTGCTTTTTTTTTTCTTTTTTTTTTAAAAAAGATGTTGGCTGTATTTTAAAATGTAAGAAACAAAGCACAGGGGCATTGCCACACAGGAAGATGAAAAAAGCTGCTGCTGTTCAGGGCGTCAAATGGCTCGTACCAGGAAAACAACTCTCAGAGAGGCTCTGACATTTGAAAAGGACATTCAAAGCTCGTGGTTTTTTATTCTTACAATGGCTGGTCCTGGATAAAACCTTGCATCTTTATTCTTCATTGAGATATCTTTTTTTTTTTTCTCCCAAAATTATATTAATGAACAAATTTATATATATTTTCTGCATATTTAAGGAACTGTACAGGGAAGAATATAGTAAAGGATTCCACAGAGGCTCCCTGCCAAACGTCTTTTGTGATAAGCTTGCCTTTTAATGGCAGAAGGTTGGACACAAAGTTCTCCAAATGAGCTATTAAAGCTGCTTCACTTGTCCTCCAGACTGAGTTTCTGGAGAATGACAATGAGATTACATCCATTTTGGAGAGACGAGAAGAGAAAAAAGAGAGGAAAACACAAATGCAACTGTCTTGTCACTGGCCTGGTGCTCTTACAGAGCCAGCCTCATAGGTATTCCTAGTTGTGAGAAATAAAAGCTAATATTGAACAATTGCACATACCTTATTTGTTGCATCAATAAATTTCACTCCCTTGTAAGAGACAGACAGGACAATGGTTGGTACTTTCTTCATTTGTTCTGTAGACTTCTGAAATCAAAATGAAGATGTTGTTAGAGTTGTGTTGCATTGCAAGAACAGTGCTCTTCTGACAAAATACGTAAGTTAAACAAAAGGTACTTTTATCCAAATATTTGACTTTTTCTTGAGCTGACTATGCTCTGGGCTTTTGAAATAGCTGCCTTGTAGTTACAAAACTAAAAGGAGCTTTACAGTTTGTTGCGAGGATGGTAAAAATTCTCCTTTTTCCTAGCACAATGGGAAGAGAATGAAATAAGTCTGCCAGGCTTAAAAAGACCGCTATGCAATCAGGGGTTTCCCAAAACGTGTGTCTTTAAGACATCTATCTGATACGCTCCATTCATTGCTGCCTCCCCTCTTCCTGCCCGTCCCAGCTGTAAAAACCAACAGCGCGGTACTTCTCGTAGTACTGTTTCTTTGCTGCAATTAGTTGTTATTTAGAAACATTTCACTCTCTTGCCTTCTTGCAGTTGTATTTGTGACATGAGGTATCCCTGCAGCCCTCTAGGCCTGCCAGTCAATCTGTCAGTCCAGCGTTGTATCTTGTCACATCTGACCGTCTGCACTTCCTCGAGTGCAGCTGCTACTGGAAGCTGCTTTACACATGAATTAGCATGGAGGCTTATTCTGCATTCCCTCAGTGCCAGGTTCTCCTACCTACAGCTCATGTCTTCCTATAAGGCTATTTTTTCTTTTATGCTAGTCTACTTCTGTGTGCCTTCAACGTGATGCACACAGCAAAGATATTCCTGCTGAACAGATTGGGCAAATATTTGGGATAGATTCTCTGCAGAAAAACCTGTTGGCTAGTTTACAGATTAAATTTACTAAAACAACCCCAAAACCAACCAGTCAAAAAACCAAAGATGGCATAATAGTGTATAGCTGATTTGAATTCTTTTAAGGTGGAAGGCAATGACTGACTAGACTATTCTATAGAAAACTACTGCAGATAAATAAAGTAGATGATAACATTCAGAGAACGCTCACTCATGGGAGTATCTGCAAACAATCACAGAGATTAATCAAACATTTTCTTGAGAGGAAAGAGTAAGTTCAGTTACAGCTAAACATGAAGAAACATCAGCGTACAGAATGAGAGTGTAAACACATTGAAAGTCTAGAATTGGCACCTAGGAAGATCATTAGAGCAACTGAACAAAAGTAGCAGCGGTAGTTTTGTATTCTTCAAGAAAAATAAAACAGCATAGATACAAGCTTGAAAACACAGACTGTATCTGTGAAAAAAAAATGTCTGAAAAATAGGTGATGCTAACACTAGAGAGCAAAACAAACAAGAGCTTAACAGAAAAAAACCTGTAATCAAGTCCCCTTATCAGATCTCGTTCCTTCCAGAATCAAATGAGACTCCGTTTTTGCCAGCATAAAATTCAAAGCTACAGATCCAGCTACGTTCTGCAATTAGTGTCCGTGCCATGAAGGCTAAAACCTCTAATTAAAGTTTCAAGGAGAGCCCCACCCATCCGTGTAATAGAGAGGACTGTTGCATCTCTCAGTATCAAATGACAAGAGACTCAAGATGACAATCAAGTGTCAATTTATCCCGGAGAAAGTGTCTTTCACTCAGGCGGCTAGGCACTTTTAAAAAATGAAACCTTGAATGGTAAAACATGCTGAAGAATCTAACAAAATCTGAAGGAAGACACTAATCTGATTTGCCTGTCTCTGAACTGAGTGGAGAAAGAACCGGTATCCCTGCCAAAAGCAGAGCAAGTACATACCTGTGTGTATGTGTGTGCATGTCTCTGGAATGGACCTCAAATGAACCTTTTCATAAAATTCCACTTCAATGCACAGAAAGCATGACAGTGACTGTACGGAAGCTGCAGTACATACATCTATCAGAATAACAAGCAATATACCCCGCATACGCTCATAACCAGACAAAATATTCACAAATATGACAACATCACTTTAATCATCTGGCAACCCAGCAATCATCCAACTTTTGTCCTTTCTTTCTATCCCGACAGCTACATTCAGGAGCTCTTTGTCTCCCATTTTGATTATTGTAATTATCTCCTTCCTCGCCTCCTTAGCAGAAAAATTCCTCTTCTCCTCCAACACGCTATACAAACACAGCTACTAAGTTCATTTATTTTAGCTTTTTGGTCTAATTTGCACTCTCTTCCATTTGCCATAAAGGTGAAGCTTCCTGTTGGCAAGGCCACATTGTACTAACCATCTGGGAGTCCTCTTTCAGCTAGACCAGTAGTTTGTAATTTAATCATCTTCCTTATCTGCTCCACATTCACCTGAGTTTGTCTAAAGCAGACCTGATCTTTAGTATTTAATCGAGGTCGTGAACTGCCAGAAGACTCTATTTGAGTGAAATAGCTCATCAAGATACTATTAAATTATAGCTGGCAAATTAGGAAATGAACCAGAGACTGATGGACATTTGTAATTTATTAAGCCAAACTGTCTCAGCTGGTAAGGAGCAGAGGATGTCCCTTATCAGCTTGCAAACCATGCAAACCGCAGGATTTGTGCAAAGGTGTTCTGGAAGACTCTAGTCCAGTGTAGAAACATGATTTTGGGAAACAATTCTCCACTGGTACCCCCGCTGCAACAAACAGTCGGGCAGTGGAATAACATCCTTTGTTATTATGACAGTGCTATCATGAAAAACACACAGCTCTCTTCCCCCCACTCGACTCCCAGTGATACAGTAACTGAAGTCCACCATATAATTATTATTTCCAAGCAGTTTCCAGACTTCAGCTGTTTTGAGCTGTCATGGTGAGCTCATACCATTTGTTTGTTGTTCCTTGCTTTTTAAATGGAGGAGGTGGTTGCCAGGATGTGTAACGTGAGTTTTCAGAGATACAATATGGATACCATTCGCTCAGGCACTGTAAGTGCTTTGGCTCTAAATTCTAGGATGTTGAGATGAAGTCCCACAGCTTTCATGGTCAGACATTTCACACCTCTGTGCAGGCCAAGTGGGCATCTCTCCCTGTGCCTGCGACGAGAATCTGAGAAGAAGGTGGGACACAAGAGTCAGTATTCCCTTTTCTTGGGCTTTTCAGGTTCTAGCCACCGTATCAACTCCATGAGGACATGATGAGATGACAAAATATTCTTGTCCATCTGGTGCCTCTATGGGAAGCATATGGACTTGAGCCAAAGTTATAGGAGCCACAGCTGAAGGCTGGCATTGGATGTCATGTGCATGCTGACATATGGTATAATGCTCCAAGGCATGTTCATACCATAGTAGCAGGATTAGATTTTATCTCATGTAGAAGCAATCATAGTGACAGGACCCCATCTTTGGGCAAGTGCTCACTAGCCTGGAACTGGTCATAGTTGATATGAACTCCATCGTTTGTGACTATAACTTTGGCTCCTTGTTTTAATATACTTCAGGAGAATCATCTGGATGAACAGCAAGCATATTCTAGGCTCGATGCCAGTGCCTGTCTCTGATCAGCTGGTCATCTACGTACGGACAGATGTGCATGTCCTGTCTCCTCAGGTGCACTGCTCCTGCAGTGAGGAGTCTGCAATGCCAGAGAGACTGAGCTTTGGTCCCACTTCTGAAATACTTCCTACCGGACAGGTAGATGACTACGTGGAAGTAGGCCATGTGTAACTCAAGAACCATAAAGCAGGCTTGACCACAGACACAGGAAGATGGGAGAAAGCATCACCATCCTAAATCTAATGTGACATATGTTCAGCTTCCCCAGACCCTCCAAGAGACACAGAGCCTCTTTTTCTTCAGAATAAAGAATATAAGGAATAGCAGCCTTGCCTGTATTTTGATGGAGCTGCTGTGATGAAGCTGCTTCATGCCCTCAACACCTAGAATGGAGATCTGTCCAGTGGAAGGAGGTGGAAGGCATCTTCTGCATAATTGCCTAGTTATTACAGTGCTTGCTTTTACAATAAAGGTCTGGATTTAAGACCTTTCTGAGTTTGCATCTGAACCCACTGCTGCCATTATGCAGGACAGTGCCAAAACCCTGAATAGCTTTGGACAGGGCTGCTCCCAGTTTCTCCTTTTGAAACTTGTCATAAAGGGATGCAAGAGCAGTGGTGCCAGAGAGAGAGAGAAGAGAGAAAGCTAGTGCAAGATTGCTTCTGATCTTGTTTATGAATTTTGTTTAGTTTCACTGAAAAAAACACCATACTCACAAGCAGACTCTAAACAGAGTTCCATAGCATCGTACTACAAATTTTCTTAAGTGGGTAAAGCATTTCCACCTGTATTTTGAGTTAAAGGCTGTGCAGAACTGCTAGACATTTATTTAGAATATAAACTAAAATCCAACTAATTTGAGATCCACCCAGCCAGTGTGCCTAACAAATCAAGGTAATTAACAATGGCTTAAGAGACAGAGGACTTTGTTCTATGAATAAAGCGATGTAAACTAGCTGTTTATTTTTAAAAAGCAAATACATGCAAATACGAAACCTATAACCCTAAAGGGCCTTTAACCCTTTCAAGACAGAATTGTACTGTAATACCTTGTTCTGTGCAGAACTGAGAGCACTAATTCAACGCTTCTGAATACTCCTGCAGGGTACAAAACATGGTATCTCTGTGCACACACACACACACACGCACAAAGCAGCTGAATAAGAAATTCAGGAGCACACGTAGAATGGTGTCCGAGCAAGATGCTCACACATTCACTTGATATACTGTAGCACATGGTGTAATCCAGCCCACTCTCAAAATGCTTTTATCTCATCTATTTATTTTATTTATTTCCTGCCAAGAGGAAATGGGATACACTGGTACTTCTACTTTGCTACGTTGACCACTTTCATGTACTTATATACATATTTATAGCTGGATCACTCAGTTTTCATACAGTGGCCAAAAGGAAACCATGTTAATTTTTAGGTTTTACTGCATATGCAATTATACGCGATCTTGCAAATACACAGTAAAAAGACATTATTCAACTATTCCAAGTCACTAACAATTCCATACATAAATTTTGAGTACAATTTTATGAGCCTGTAAAATCTTAAGTTTTCATCTTGGCTTTTTATTTTTGCAAATGAATCTGCTAATTCTGTCCTATACTGGTTTTTAATAGCTATCTGAAGACTGTAGCTGGCAATTTGACTATTCAATTATGTACTGGAATCCACTTCACTATGAGAATCTGAACATTTTCCCATAGTGGTAGCAACTATTAATTCCAAATGGCATCAGACTCCACATTTCAAAATATGTATTGGTACCACCTACTATCATACTCATAAGTCTGTTACTTATTTAAGGCTTATGAAGCCTCATTAAACAATTCCAGTTGAGTGAATCACTTTGACAATATCATGCATGAGATGAAACTGAAATAAAAAGTCAAAGTTCACATTTGACCAGTTAGTTTTGAAGCCGATTTTGAAACTACAATCTGCCTTATAACAAATATTTACTAATTTCTCTCAGTCCATGAGGCTTAAAAATGCATCACTGACATAATTTCATACCTCTCGGAATAAGATAGCATCTGTAATCCCTGTGGTACAAGACTGTTTACTTCTCTACAATTAGTGGATGCCTCCAAGCTACATCATTAATATGAACAATGCACTGGGGATGCACCTGCAACTCATCTGCTTGAGAATGAGAGGTTTTTTGCTTTTGCAATATCTGTACACACTCATCTTCTGCTGAAAGGGCAGTGCATTCCTCCTGCACCTTGGATTCCTTTCAGCCACAGAGTTCAAGGACATACAATCCTCTGAAGAACATGGGATGGCATGATGTGGATGTGCATAAGGACTGAACATCTTTAAGACCTCCCACCGCTTCTTTTTTCCTTTTGAGTGCCTGTTCCACTGCAGACCCTCCCAAAGCAGTGGCCGCACGAGAGACAGAGCTACAAGTCCCAGGAGAACAGAGACCGAAGAATGTAAATTCTCAAATACAGTATTTGATCCTGACATGGTATTTGCTTAGCTAGTTTCACTAGGAGGCCTATGGAGGGCACTTCTACTTTTGGGGGAGAAATGAAATGGAGATTGAAAAGTAGAAAGGCATTAGCAGAAACAAGGAGACTGCCATCTATAGCCAGGTCCTCCTTCTTTATGTAAGAAGAAATGAGGAAGGAACGCCCCAGACACTGCCTGTTTTCAGTGGAAGAGTCAACTCCGCTTCATCTTCCTCTTCAGAGATAAGAGAAGCACATTTTGTAACAATTCCAACTTTGACATTTTGATCTTAAGTCAGCAAGATATTTAAACACCTGCTTTGTGAACAGAATTATGTTGCTGATTCCCCAGAACTTTGACTTGAAATCTAAGAACCTCTTTTCTAACAAGAAAACCTTTAAGAAAGATACATAATATTCAGGAAAGTGGCAGGATCCAAGAACAAAATCTAAGTTCCCTACTGCTGCAGTAAAAATCTGATTGGTTCAGACTGTGCAATTGGTGTATGCAACATTAGTGATTGAACATTACTGCGAGAAAAGAGTCTACCTTGCTGCTGTGCTCATGCCGTAAGTATAAAACCGTCCCCTTCCTACCTGGTCAAGGAATTCAGATGTGTAAATGCCAGACGGAGTCTACTGTAGAGAACAAGTCTCTTCCTAGCTGCAATTAAACTTTACTCCTTTTCTTTATTTTGATGTAAACACATTTTATTCTCGCTTCCTGTTCCTATGGTGATTTGAAGTGAAGGCAGTAATCTGATTGAAAACACAACTTGTAATATTTCCTATTCCACGCTGAGAAAGATGAAAGCTCTTAAATTCTTGAAGGCACCTCTCAAATATAATTAATAAATCTATTCTGGCCAGGACAGCAAGATTTAATCTTCAAGTAGCAAAGGTCAGTTTACAGAAGGTGGGGAATGGAAATAAGGAGACAGTGCTGTCGACTGCAGAGGGAGTTTGTGAGAGAAAATAGCTGAAAACAAATAGGAAACCATAAAACATAAATCCATCCTTGGAGCGCTAATATATGAATGGAAAAATAAAGTATAATCCCTCTAATAAGCACAGTTCTTGCCAAATATCCATAATTTTGGATGGCTGCAAGAGTCTGCAATTTGGGTGCGCACAAAAAGCATGTATAACCTTGACCCCTGTGCTGAGCTCAATCTATTGCATCTGCATGATTTTCCCCAAACAAATCCATCATCTGCCCTGCTGGAGCACGCTGCTGCGCAATGCTGAGAAGCACAGTGGATAGCCAAGAAGAGTTATTAAGACAGAGGTTCCCAGCTTTGGGGTTTTTGTTTGTTTGTTTATTTGTTTTTTACATTACAGAAGATTTGGGATCTCCCTTCACTCTTATAGCTTAAGAGAAGGAGGCTGCTGTAAGCCCTTCTGTGCAGAGACGTGAGGGATATCTGCATGACACTCCCCTTGAGAACCAAAATCATCAACTGCAATAACTGAAAGCACAGGAAGCATCTACAACTAACAGGGAGGGATCTGCAGTCAGCAAACATGTCATTTTTGTTGTTTCTCTGTATCTACGAATGATTAAGGAAGATCAAGATACTTTTTTTTCACTGATAAGCTTCTTTCGCCCTTGTGCATCTGCTGACTGGAAGACATCCAGTGAATATCAACACTATTTTGAGCAGTATTAGGTTAAAGATGGAGAAACTAAAGCCGCGTTGACAGAAAAATTAGGTACCTAATTTTCAGAAATTCTCCTTAAAAACCATTATGTGGCTGACTCCAGAAAGATTTAAAAATTGTGGGGAAGGACCTCAACATCGTTCAAGGTTACATGTGACGTACTGCCCCACAACATGTTTCAGATTGCAGCAGGCTATAGATTTGAAATATATAAATGGAAAAAAAAAATTAAAACACGTTGCTCTATCACATTAGTACAACCCTCTGTAAAAATCTTACTCACTCTAAAGACACTGGACAAGTGGATAGAATTCAGTACCTGAGAAGCAGTCAAATAATATATCTAGGTTTTCACTTCTTTTTTGTAAGTGAAATGTCCCTTTCAGTGCATTTAAAGTAAAATGTAACTATAAAAGAAGCCACATGTTCAATGACAACCCGGTAGTACTTAAATACAATAATGAATATCACAGCAAAACTTCAGGATGATTTAGGACAATCTGGGCTCCCAATTCATAGACACCAACCTTCAGAACACAACCAGAGGCAGAAAGTTTTGGAAAAAGACACATTTTTCTCACTGGGAAACTTACGCTAAATAATAATCTGTTCCCATTAAGTCAATGTTTTTTGCTTCTGACTTGAATAGGAATATGATTAAAAGGACTACATAGAAAGAATAGATGAAATCCTGATTAAAAGCTGTTTTATTCAAACCTCTTTGCAATAAAAAACCCTCAAACCAGAAAAACCATTCTCACAGCACAATGGTTTCAAAAGAGTATGTAAAAAATAAATGTATATAAACCCCATCAATGTATTATATAAGTGTGGCATTATAGACTACTAGTGCAACTCCATTATTTTTTATAGAAAAATTCTGTTTTACATTAAATTTGCTTTAAAAAAATTAATTTTTCAGGTATATAATTTAAATTTGCCAGGTTTCTTAAAAAGAAAAAATCTTCAAATGTCTATAAATTATTTAGAGTGACTTTTTTGATATTAAGCTTCCTAGTTCAGCCAAATAACTTACTGAAGTTGTCATATGCTACTACGGTATCAAGTTCTGCCCTGAGATCTGCACAGGCAAATGCCTAAAAAATTGAACTGCTAAGTTTGACAGTTTGAAAACCGGATTGGAAGATGGTATGCTTGCAGCTTCAATTAATTCCTCAGAACATGTGTATGTGACTGTAGATCCCTCTGTGTCAAGTTGTTGGGTTTTTTTAGAGGAGTTTAAGCCCAGGTAAGGAATGACTAGCACATAATTAGCTGAAAAGCCACCGATCTTCAGGCAATCTAGTAAGCATGAATTACTGCCAGCTTAGCTAAAACAGCTTGTACAAAAGTCTGTGTGCTGCAGGTATGTAAGCAATAGGAAATGGTTGTCTCATTGCATGAGTTTTACACATCTTCCAGCTTTCTAATTGATCTGAATGGTACGTCTAGCGCTCAGAGGCATCTTGCATAAACGACTTACGATCCACAGAAAAAAGGATTTCACTCATTCATCTGTGTAATTTTACACATTTGGTAGGTTACTAAACAATTATATTCTTCATTAATTAATCATGCCAGACCATAATATGTTCACCATTTCTATGAACAGGTGCGTTCCATGAACTTATTACAGCTACAATTGGGAATAAATCGTGTACCTGGCCTGTGGCTTGTTTGAGTTTCCAGCAGCAGTATGTTTCTTGGAGGTAGACTGAGCCTCATTGTCATTTTCTACAAAGCAGTATCAGGCCAAAGAGCCATAGGAAAGCATATTCTTACCAGTTTGAAGGAAACCTAACTGCTTTTCCACCATCAGGTGCAACCCAATTAGATCCTTTTTCGTCCTTCAATCAATAAGCATGTAAGTAACTCATAATTAATGGGAATACTCATGTGAATAAAAGCATCCATAGGATTATGTGACTGTAGGATTAGACCATATGTAAAAACCAATGGCTTTGGGAATGTGTTAATGTATTTACTAGTACATATTTTCATATAGTAAATTCAATCTAGATTATCATATATAAGCTACAAATTCTATTTATAAAACCAGTGTGGTATGGGCACATTTAAAGTGTGCGGAAAGTACTTTGAAACACACGTGAAGATTCAAGAGAAAACATGACACATACATGTGGTTTTTTTCTTAGACACAACATGCAAAATAAAAATCTACCTTTAAATTTTGGTATTAGTTGAAATTAGGACAAAAGGCAGAACAGACTTCCTACTGAATACCAATGTAAATGCAAGGGAAATGGAAAACAAATGGATAACAGAACACTATAAAAGCAAAAAGGGCACAGTACAAGTAAACACAAGTTGATATTATTTAATATTATGATGATAGAGAAAGGAGTAGGTTTACTAACTTACCCTCATCTTTGCACACGCATCCTGTGTTGACTCTGTGCCTCTTAACTCTTTTACCAGCATAGAACCTAAATACTAAAATAAAAATCCATTAAACTTAATTTAACTAAAATTCCAGAACTGACAAACATCTGCAGAAATGCACTAAAAACACTTCAAAAAACATAGTGGTAGCAGCCAACTTAATATATTGCTTTAGAGTTTTTCTTACTCTGCAGTTCTCTGATAAATCATTTAAACCAGTGTGTTAATCAGCCTATGAAACAGGAATGCACAGCAACAAGTGTATTGAATCAGATGGAGCCCTTTGAAATGATATCTGAAAGTCTTCTAGCTTATCACCTCAGTCACTCAAACAAGCAAATACAGATTCCATCTTAAAAAAGCCATTTGATTAAAAAATGGAGAATCTGCTTTTTTTAGCTGCCATCTGCCAAACTCACATTGCTATGTGTGCAATCACGTGGACATGAAGGCCAGCAGCAATGTTAACCTCTGTGTACTCAATCTGTAACTAATTTATGTACAAATAGCAGAGCCCAATGTCAGCAAACAGAGAAAATAAATCTGAACCGAAAACTAGTTTAAATCATTATTTCTTCGCAAGAAAAGGTTGACCTTGAACTATTATTTTGAAGCCTTTACTGATCTGAAGGGGGGGCTGGGTGAGAGGGAGCAGCAGGGTGCTGGTGCTGGGGCCTGGCTCAGCTCACTGAAAGCCACCATGCTCTCAGAGGAGCCTGCTCATCTCCAAGGGTCCACAAGGCAGCAAGTGCCTCACTGACACATCCCCTTTCCAACCTGCCCCTTCCTCACTATGTCACTTGCTGGCACCTGCAGTTTGAGCCCTCCTGCACCCTGACAGCAGGCTCTGCTCCTCTGGATTTGTTCCTCTGGAGTCTCAGTGCCTCTCTACACCGTGTTTGCATGGTGCTGCCCCTCCAGGGATGGAGCTGGCTGTATCATCCCTGCTGTTCTCGCCCAGCAGCAAGCGGTCTTGTTACTGCTAACAGGGCTGTGCAAGAGCCATGCTCTGCGTTTCTCCTGTAGATGCTACAGGCGTGTGCATTTGTGGATGTGCACATGTTTGTATAGCTCTGTGCAAACAGGATGTCACTGTATTTCTAGATAGTGTCACAGGCAAGTCTGGCTTAACTGGGAAAGAGGACAACAAGCCATCCCTTGTCTTTTCCTCCCCATGCAGAGATGTCTCTCTTTGCATTCTCACTGCAGCACAATGCCATGGCTTCTCTTAAGCCTTCGGTCCTAAGTGAGCAACACGGGAGCTGAAGAGAAGTCATGCCACTGACAGAAAGCGCCATGGGCAGGAGGTTCTTCCAGGAGGATGTTGCAGCCCACCACTGCTGCCTGACCCCTTCATTCTACCACACTGACTCCCCTTGGGAACAGTCTAAGCTGACCCAACCAGATAGTTAACTAGCTTCATCTTAAACAAGAACCTATCAAAAATAACTTCAGTTACAGCTGAACGCAAGCTGGAAGAAAAGTGAACAGAACAGAACAGAAAGTGTACTGGTTCAACTCTCTGGTCTGCTGACCTAAACTAAGATATTTTCTTGAAAGCCTTCAGTTCACACTGTGTACCGCAGGAGTCTCTGACTTGCAAGAAAATGCATAAATATTTCAATGTAGACAGTAGCCCAGATGGTAATTAGTGAGAAACACTTTACAAGGCATTATAAATGGAAGGGTGAGCAACACCAACACTACCAGATAAGCACAAGCAGAAAGGAACGAATGAAGGGCATTCCTGGAGGACTGCAGATGTGAAAGATTCATAAACCAAGCAGCTGCAAGTCCAGCTGGGGGCTTGATGGTGACATGAATAGGGCTGTGGGCATTAATTTGATGGGATGGCTTGATATTGCCCTTGCAGAAGAGCAACGAATTTAAAGCAAGCTCTGAAATTAGAAAATTAAACAAAAGCATATTGAATTGAACTGTATCTTTCTCTGGATCCTGCTGTCTGACACCTTTGGCATCCTTAGACTTCTCTGGGATGGATGCAATTAATTTTTTCAGTTTTTCAATTTTATTATTTTTATATGGACTATGGCACAACAAATTGTTATTTCCCTGAAAGCTACCAGTTAGCCAGGCATCAGGGGAAAAAAGCAGTGCTTTTGAGCTCATGGCAGAACAAGAGGAAGAAAGAGAAGAGATGGGAAGCTCCTGTCCCATCTGCACAGCAGCAAAAAGCCTCAGCTGCAGGCATTCAGAAATGCTTCCCAGGGTGGACCGTGGAATAGACAAACAAATCACAGAGGTACCGTCCAATTTAGTTGTCAGAAAAATCTGAAATTCTAGGAAGGCATCTTGCTTTCCTTTGACTTGCTATGCTTTTGGAAATGTTCCTTCTCAAAGACCCAGAGCATGTGGGAGCGATGCAGAGGACATCCAACAGTTCAACGGAGTGATGTGGCATACAACGAAAGCTGCCTCCATTATAACTTCCAAGCCAGGGTTTTACTCTAGAAAGCTGAGGCCAATATAGCTCGGGGAGTTGAGACAATGCAGTGACACACGGTCCTTAGGAAAGGACGGTGTTTCCTTAATCACTAGTAACTTGGATATTTTGATTTGGTGATTCCTTAATCACCAGGAACTTGGATATTCCTGGTCATCCCAACTTCATTTCTTTAATCATCCACACACCTTCCAATCTACTAGAAAGTTTACATCTGATTACGAATTTACTGCTGGATCAAGTAATGAGATAAGAGGCACTCTTGAGATAAACCTGTTCACTTTACTTAAAACTATGAAAAATATTCAAAGAACTAGAAGTCACTAAGCCTCCTTTTCAGTTTGAGGTGCTGCATAGGAGCAGAGCAAGACTGAGAGCAGGCGAGCTGGACCTTGACTGTGCCTTGCTGAGGAAGGCAGAGGTTCCAGTTACTGTCCAGGGACAATCACTGCTTTCATGGCAATTTCTGCCCCATGAAGGTCTGATGGAAGCTACAGACGTGCTCCAGCAAGACAGGCCTGTAACACCCCTTCTGCCCCTCCTCAGTGGGAGCCAAGCTGTCTTACCTACACTTAGTCTCTAATTCCTGTCTTTCCCGATATGCTTTAAATCAGGTCCAGCAGCCCCCAACTCACCCCCAAAATGCTCCAGTGTTTGGTGAACAAAGCATTATCCTAAAAAGCACTAAGGATCCAAGCTCCTTCAGGTATTAAGAGGATCTGAAACCCATGTCCTGGACAAGCGGTTAACCCCCAGCTATTATGCTAAAGGCAAAAGTACTGAGTCCCTTTCCTTTGTAAAATAAGTCAGCCTTGCTTCATTAGGTGGTCACCTCCAAAGAGGACACAGTGGTCTGGGAAGCACCTTCAGCAACTTTAACAACTCTTTCCAGCAAAGTCAGAAAGGGAAATGTAAGAGCTTAAATAGGTGGGCTGAGGCACCTCCCCAGATGCACCAGCCCCTCCGCCCTGTTGACAGGGAACTCAAGGCTTCAGAAAAGTGTTTTTCATTTAAAAAACCGTGTCTTCCAATATGACTTTCTGTACTTCAGGAGACCTTCCTCTCCTTCACAAACATTTATAATAGCTGAAGAACACTAATCGTCTTTAGCTGTACAGGGAAGCTCCGTTTCTCCAGGGATGGGAAGTGGGAATTGGTTACAGCTATTGGGAGGTAAAAATAAATCCTCCCTGCCCTGAAGGAACTGACTGCTACTGGTACTTCAAGTACTCATCAGTTTGGGAGATGTCTGAACGTGCCCTTGTCCCATGGATGGAAAACACTGCTTCAGGACCTTGATCTCCGTCTTCCCTAGCTCCCTTCCCCAAAAACAGGTGTATAAAATTCAGGCAAGGCAACACTTACTTTAACTACTGTGCACACAGCATTAAGGTGGGCATGAGGATCCCATATTATGTTTTATTTTTTTTCCATACGTACTAGACAGGGATTTGTGACAGAAGAGAAGGAGGGGTGTTTGCTCTCACTGTCACTTCTACAACACTTAGCTGCTTATTCATAGTGTCATTTCTCTAACACTATTGCTATACGGACTGCAATATATCACAACATTCATAGCAAAAAGTACTGTGCATCCTTGTTTCTCATTTATTACAAGTACAGTATTTCAGAGGAAGTGGCATGTCTCATTAAAAGTGACTGAAAAAAATATTATAAATGAAAAAAACCCAACAGTCTATCAAAATCTAAGATTAATACATCTACCCCAAATAAAACCACTAAATTTATCAACACTTACAAATGCTTTATAATCGCATGATTGGAAGATAAGTTTCTCTGGATGATGTTGCCAATATTGTACAGGCGTTGATGCTGTGGCTTCATTTGGAGGTCGCAAGGTAATTGAAGGCTCTCCCCAGTCTCCTGTCTGAAAATCACAGTTGTTTGAGATATAAGAGAAGTTGCAGGCAAATTTGCTATAAAGTAGCCATCCGTTGTTGTGCTCAATTAACAATTTATTTTCTACACATAGAGCCACATTACTAAAATAATGGAATACAACTCCTACAACATTTTTCATTGGATTTAATTTATAATTCAAAATCATCTACTGTAGTGTTTAATGAGGCTTTAATTAAATCTATTGCTTTGAGAATAAAATCATTAGGCACTGGAAATGTTCCTTAAAAATAACTGTTTACAATACATACATGATGATGAGAGCACTTGAAAAAAAGTCATGAGATGCACAAAAATGCCATTCACAAATTCCGCTATGTGTTTTACAAGCTTTTCTACACAGTTAATGTGTCTTCCATTATCCAGCACATATAACCGATAACTAACTTTTCTAAATGGCTAAACAACTGAGACTTTGCTTTGATCTGAAGACTTATTATACATTCTTCAAATATATGAGGCATTCTTTAATCTCTTTACGAATATTTACTTTGATCACTTTCTCTTGATGTCTCATTGTAGACTTACTAACATTGCCCTTCCACATTCATCATTCTCATTGATACAGGTGATTGCCTTCCTGAGCTGTCATCTCCCCTCTTTCCTCAAAGCCCTCAGAGAACACGGGTAGGACTGCAGTTTGCTGCCAAATCCCTTTGCAGGACACTCTTCTCCCTTCCAAAAAGAGCCAACACAGGCATCGGTACAGGAACGCCCCCAGCATGGCAGTGCTGGTCTGGGTCTCACCTGCCATTGTGTGTTTTCCGACATGGCTTTATTGGACCCAGACTGACCTCTGGGCCCTTGGGGGCTCCTTCCACCTCACAGGCCATTATTATTTTGAGGTTATTTATTTTTTAACTGTGATCTCTCCTACTTTTGGTTCACATGCACCCACGCTGCCCATGTCCTCAACATGAGGGATGCTGCCAAACCAGCGTCAGCTCACTTTAACTGAAAATGACCCATGGATGGAATTCTCCTCTTCCCAAGCCCTCAACCCTCTGTCCCCAGTCCCACTTCTCCCCTCCCCTGTCTGGTCTGGACTGTCTCTGAATTTCCCTCTCCTGTCCACTCTGTCTTTTGGAGATCAGATTTCTCCTTTCTGATCCTCCTTCCTCCCCTGCTTGTTCTCTCTCAAACTATTTTACCCTCTCCTATATGGTTATTTCAATTTGGATTATGCTGCTTCTTTCTTTACCTGCACTTCTCTCTGTGTATTTTCTGTGCATGTCATATTGTTAAAATATGTGTTGAAGCTGGCAAGGAATTGCCATCAGCATTTCACACAGAATATGGCTAGAAGTTAAGATTTTTAAAGCAAAAAGAAGCTAAGCATCAAAAACACATGAAAAAATTCTTATCGAAGACATTCAAAAGTCTGGCGAACTATCACATCCTACTAATTAAATCAGGACAGAGTAAACAAAACAAGTACATCATTTTCATGTGTCACAAAATAATGAAATGACACACATTTGCACAACTCTGCAATGAAAAGCAAGAGATAAATCTGGAAACATCAACATTACCCTGCCGATATGGTAACTTCAAGCAAGTGAACATCATAAAACAAGTCGAACCTAGCTAATGTTGGCACTATTAGCACATCTACAAATTATACAGTATTGTATTTTCTGTTTTGCCTAGTTAAGTTGCATATATGCTATAGATATGACTTCAACCTCAGATTTTGAAAGGAAAGCAGCAGGAGCAATTGCTCCAATTTTTGGCATTCTATATCCACAGAAATTAATCCATCTGACCACTAACGTGTAAAAGCCTTCTATCATATTTAACCTGAAGTGGGAATTTGATTTCTTTAAGCAGCAGTTCTCCTTATAAAATAAGGTTTCAATCATATTACAAGGGGTAAGGATCTGCACCCTTATTAGTGGAGTTTGTATTTGACTACAAGAGAAGATGGATCGCACCCATCACAAATTCTCACGGTGAGCTCAGCTGTCTCTTATGAACCGTTCATGGCCACAGCTAACAGGCCATTTGAAACAGTCCTTCTTTTCCCTAATAAAGATATACTCCTGCATGTTCTGTGTAAGGAAGTAGATCTCAGGAGGTCATCCTATCCATTTAGCAAAAGGTTACCACGATGGAATAGGAGTAAATTCAGGACGGAGAAGCTATGAAAGTATGCCTTTTGACCACCAGTCTTTCCACCAAGGAAGTATGGGGATGGCTGTGAGATAGGACCAGAATTTTTATGGAATAAGTGACCCTGGGTAGTGCTCCTGCACTGGTCTGCAGGTGACTTTCCTCACATGCAGAAAATGGACAGTATGGACAAATTAAGCAGGGTACGTAAGGAGTGAAATGAATACATAATTTTACAGTTTGACTCGCCTTTACATGAAACATATTAAAACCACGGAGAATCGCATTGTTTCTGTCTGTAAATGAAGGGCAGTAACAAGAGGAACAGTGATTACCACTCATATTGATTCAATTTTATAAAGGAGCTAGGAAGCAATAATCACGAGAAAATCAGAAATAATCTTCAACCAGGCTAATAAAACTAGTGTATGAGACACTTAGAGAGGGACTACATGGAGACCATTCATTTGCATCCATTAATTGCTCTATAAATATATACAATCATCCTAGTACCTACTCATTTTAAATTAGACAAAACAGAATTGATATGACTGCTGTACATGTCTCTAGGATGATCTAAACATGCAATACAGCTGAGGTTAAGGGAACGCAGAGACACAGCATTTCTGCTGTTCCTGGCGGACCACTGCACCCGATGACCTTTCATGTATTTCAGTGTGTCTTGTAGAGGGAGCAGCTACTAAGAAAAGCTGCATAAAATTAAACATCTTAGGTATAGATTATTATGATCGATGAAGACGACATGTTATACATAGTCATAACGTTTTTTAATATTCAGCAGAAGTGGCTTCTGGTCTCCTTTCCTTTTGTTTCTTACCAAACTCCCTAGATTTTTAAACCATACTATTGCTATTATTCATTACCTATTTAGACTGAGTTATAACAGGGTAGTCTCCAAAGCCTAGATCCATGAAGATGTTTAGAAGTGTAATTCCTATTACACATTCCCCATGCAATTTCCTTTCCTTTTTTTTTGTTTTTGTTTTTGTTTTTTTTTTAAAGGGAAGAAAGGATTTTAAACAAGATTTAGACAGCTAAATACTTTCATAAATCTGGGCCTAAAAACCTCTACAGGAACAAAAGGAGCTCCTCAGTTGACTGACTCTAGTCAGATACTGAAATTCTGAAATTTAGGATGTGATGATGGCAATTAACTTCAGGTAAAATACAAAGTAGGAACATCTTTGACCTAGAGAAGATTTGAAACGACAAGCCTCAAGTCTGGGGTAGAAAAATATGAATTACTATTAGTTCTAAACATGAGGAATTGGTGTTGGAACAACTCACGAGTGATGTATTGAGATTCAGGACCTTCATAAGCACCTAAAACACTTCCAGCAGTATAGAGATGTTCGTAAATTGCCGTGCAGGACCAACTATGGTGTTTGATTTCATTTTTAAAAATAGATATGATAGGATAAGGATTTTCTGATTTGAATATTTAATTTGCAATTACAAGAAATAATCAAACATTTAAGCTTATGTATTTTTTATGACACAATATATGTATGGAGATTTTTATATCTCTGATGAAGTAGAAAGGCAAGAGATAATTTATTCCTCATCTAACTTTACAGCTCATCAGACAGCTGTGCAATTTATCCCGTGGTTTTTGCTGTACTGCCTGTGTTTTAGTATTCTAACCTCCCCATGCCTTTAACCAGTGCCTTTCCTCTCTCTGGCATCAGTCACATTGAGAAAGAAGATTTTTTTGCTCCACATTTTGCAGATAAAGAATTTACAGTCACCAAATGGTCTCAAGTCAGGTGCCAGAGTTGAAAAGCTTCAATCCTTGTACAGTGACGACTTTTAACCATAAAGGTCATAGCTTTAAAGACCAATACCTCATGCTCTTCCATCTTCATAACCCTGAAAATGGGCAGATGTGCACTTCTCAGTGCTCTAGAAAGGGTCAGATACTTGACGTCAAATGAGCTACAGAAGCAGATTACTGCTATTAGGTAATTTTTTACAATTGTTGCACATTTTTCTATCTCATCCCATTCTCTGAGAACTGTATTTGACTCACATTAAAGGCACCTGGATGCAGAGGTAGTCACAGGTGAGAAGTAATCTCAATACAACTTCTATAAAATCTAACACGTGCCTCATCTTTTTATAAAAATGTCAAGTTAAAAACCCTCCATGCTACAGGGAAAAAAAAAAAAAAAGGCCTGGTTGTGAGTGGCTTAAATGTAGTCATTTTTAATAAGGACCACATCTTATGGTCCTTATATCTTTTCACCTGTTAAAGCCTCCTGCCTAGTTATGGTAACATGCATTAGTCACCATGACAACAATAAATCGGAGCACACATAGATACAACACTTCTGGCTGAAAAATTAGTAATTTTCTCCCTGTAAGAATTTTAAATGTTCTGTGGACCAGCCAAATCCTCATGATTTGCTTACGTTTTAATTCCTAGAGCGAGAGAATTTTTTTTAGCTCCTCGTATCTTTGGCTTTTGAAATAATGGAAACAGGTTCATGGCGTACTTACATTTTAAAAGCTTCTAAAGCTCGGTAGCCAAAACAGCCCCTCTCTGGTAGAAATGCTACAAGGAGGCAGTTATATCCAAGAAATTAGGAGAAATCTACAGCTCCTCTGAAATACTATGCTTAGCGAAATCTGGACAACTGGCTGTTGTCCTTACCACACTGCAATACAGATCACCAGGTTTGCTCTCACGTGCACAGCAGATGTGCCTCTGTCACAGAAGTGATGAAAATTCAGAGCACCATCAGCATTACCTCTAATTCTCCCAAAGCGCCTCTGCAAACACGGCGTGCTCCTCAGCTAGGCAAAGCCCGTAGATTAACACAGAAAGGGCAGCACAACACATTGTGGGGGTGAAACTGTGCAAACCGAGCTGTTTGCACGGTTTCTCGCTTTGGAAAAGTGAGCAAACAAAAACATCAGGAACAGAAGTCAAAGCTCCCCCTGAGCGAGACTGCTGCTGGCAATCCCCCCACGTCCTGTATGTACACCATACAGCCAACAGATGCTAACCACACGGCATGATACACGAATGCGCGCACACAGAATCCCAAAAGAGGGCGGACAAGTTACGAACTTTTTTGTCATTTCAGCGACGTGACACCCGTAGATAACACCACGGCAACAGACTGTACATCCATAGAGTGACAACATAGCCATTTATCACTGTATCTTACATTATGAACCTGATGAATCGATGAGAAAGGATATCCTGCATTCTGGTTGGTCCAGATCTCACAGACAGAGGACTGCTAATATAAACAGAAAACTACATCTCATCTTGTAAATATTAATGCACCGCAACTGCCAAAAGGCAAGAATAATTAAGAAAAGGCTTGCAATAACATTAAAGAAGGAAGTAAAACAGCTGTTAAAAGTAATTTTTATTTATTTGCTGACAAAATATTTTTGGACTGACTGGAAGGAAACACAGCTTATTCAGAGACTTTAGAAGAGGTTTCAAACTGTGAGTACAAGAAAACAATTTAGTCAGAAGCGCTGGTGATGTGAAGAAATAAAGTTATGCAGGCAAAAACAGAAAATGCAGAGAGCAGAAGGAATATTTGTTACTTTCAGTTTTTGGCAGGGAGGAAGTTTGAAGGCAACATCCCAATTAAGTTTTGAGATTTGAATCTCTCTCTGTTGGAGACTTTCACAGGGAGAGAGGAAGCGAAAAATCTGGCAATACTGTCAACAGGAAAAATACGTTTTCTTTGCAACAATTACCAGAAAAGAATGCATTGCAATTAAGTGAAGCAGTTGCCCACCATCTCCTTCCAACAACAGTTCCTTTGCATACAAAGATACAGATAATATTACCTTTGGTATTGACCATGACCCTGCTGTGTAAATGAAAGGTTTCAGTCTACCTTCTACATTATTGTACAGAGAGTCTGTAGTAGCAAAGCGAAGTAAGCATACTGTAGCATCTCTAGCAAAAGCAACAGAACTAGGCAAGCACAGCATTCACCAGCATCTTTTGCATATTTCCTTGTTTGGACATTCATCAAGAAAGCATCTGTGACACCTCAGCAAAAGCTAAGATAACATTTTACAGTAGCCAGGCAACTAAAACAAAGCATCAGACGTAGGATCTGCCCACAGTATCTTCGGCAGGCAGCAACAAAAGGCAATAAATACGCATGAAAAATGCAACTGCAGCATCCAGAATAGATAGAAATTAATAGATCAGTAATTTAACATCAGCAAGAATGTGCATTGCTGGTTCTTGTCAGCAGCAGCAGCAGGAATTTAGCACCGATGCTCAAAACAACCCACAGAAGTGCAACTCTTCTTAGAAATATGGCTCTTGCTCTTACCTTTTGCAGCCTGAAACCTGGCTGCCTGGCTGGTAACAGACTAGGTTATCACTTCTGGTTACTGTCAGGGCAGGCTGGCATGCTCTGGACTGACTACGGAGCGCTGCCAGACAGGCTGGTGGCTGCCTAATGTTGTTAATTGTCCCTTATTTCCTTCATGATTTGAAATGCAGATGCACGCATTCCTTCCCCCAGCTTCAGTAATTCTTAAACTTTCCCTTATCCGTTAATTTCTTCTCCCCCATCTTGTTTTCAAAGTTATTTGCTTCTCTTGTGTGATGCGCAGGGCTCTATATTTTGATAGCGTTAGCTAATAAAAACTTTTACTTTGTTTCAGTCTTCTACCTCATCCTCTGCAACTTGCTACAAAACAGTCCTCCTCCATGTGACGAACTCCCAGTGCAAGGCCGGTAGCAAACACCGCTCCAGCTACTTCTGCTGTGCCATTATTAGGACATTGCACTAGTTGGCAGTAATGACTTTTTTTTCTGTATGTCAAGCAAACTGACTTCTGGATGCTCGGGTGATGCCCATCACTGTGATGCCTACATTTGTTTGCTGGGAGGGGATTCCTGAATG
Organism: Nipponia nippon; assembly: GCF_047370975.1. Taxonomy (NCBI): domain Eukaryota; kingdom Metazoa; phylum Chordata; class Aves; order Pelecaniformes; family Threskiornithidae; genus Nipponia; species Nipponia nippon. Next base: position 52,821,930 of record NW_028262347.1, read on the forward strand.
GGAATCCATGGCAGGAGGTTGGGCCTCTGCTTTTCAAGACAAGAGTAAAAAAGAAGGCATTTCCATGCCAGGTGCAGCATCTCCAAGCATCTGGTAACCAAGAAAACATACTGCAGTGCTATTTGGACACACTTGCTGAGGTCCTGAAAGGAGTAACGTAAAGCAGCATGGTACTGTATGCTAGCAGATGTTTTTTTCTCCCCGGCGCTAGCGGTGCTGGCATGGGGTTGCCGTGATGCTGTTGTGTCGTACAGCCAGTTCTCACCATCTCGGTATTCTGGAGACAAAGGCGTATCCTTAAATCCTGCCCCTCCCGAGGACTTGCCTTTAGGGAGCGGTGTGGTGCCTCAGCCAGATCAGCGGGGAGCGGGTGCCTGTCCCCGCGCAGCAGAGGCGTGCGGGGCTCTCGCAGCCGTGCTGCCTCAGCCGCAGAGCGGCATGGCTGCTGCACCGACACAGCCATGCTGTGATAGCGGCCCTACCGTGCCGCAGCACGGAAACGCATAAATACACCAGATACATCTATCGGCTGCTTTGGTGCTGACTCAGGAGCAGTAACGTGACACTGCAGTAAGCGTGTATGCAAGCTTTAAGTTGCTCCATTTTTAAAAAGGGCAGGGAATCAATCATTTCTTACACATGCTAATGGTACCCACCCTGCCCCTCCCTCCCCAGCTTATCTTCTCCCAAACATAAACTCACAGGTTAGCGCACTCCCTGCAAGAGCTGGGAGCTCTCAATTTGGTGCCCTTCTCCGCCTGAGGGAATTCACACCTATGTATTTCACCTTCCTCTTTCACAGGTTAAAGCAGCAGAAGATAGGCTGTCTTCGATCCCTTTTATAAATGAAGGGAAGCCCTTCTTATTATTTTTAATTCTTGGAGAAAGAAGAGTGCATAAAAGCAGATGTTTGGAGCACTCACCTGCGAGAGACAAGTTCTGGGTCCATCTCTCTGCTCCAAGGACTGTTCAAAGTGAACTGCCCCCATCACACAGACCTACCTCCAGAATTAAAGGTTTGGAAGATCTAGGATTAAGCTAATTCATCTTTAAATACAGGTGAATTGATTTATTAAATCAATAATAAATCAAGCCAACCAGCAGAGACGAAGAATTTCCCACGACTGTATGAATGCCCAGTCAGAAGGGCAGCAGTGTAAAACTCATTACTCAGTTCTGCACTCATTAATGTCTGAATGACTGAAGTACTGAAATGCAGTACAGAAGGAACATTAATTTTACGGAAGATAATGAATTCAAATTCCGAAACCAACCTTTTCCTTGCACCACTGTAAAAATATTTACCACTTACTATATACATATTTTATGTCTTTGAAGTGCTGAAATTTTCTAATGAATTATGAAATCCTGAGAAGTACTTAAAGTTGCATATCCCTGTGCTGAAGAGGAAGTAACCAAAGAAAGGAAAAAGGTTAAGTGACTATCTGAGGCCAGAAAATAGGCAGTAGGAGGAAGAATTGGGATTAGGCTTCAAACACTCCTAATTTTCAGCTCCCAAAACATATGCCTTCAAAAAGAAGGAAAAGAATTCAATCTGTGCATGCACTTCCACCATAATAAACACAAATACACTTGGGCACTTAATACCACCGACACAGAAGGTTCTGTGAAAAAAAAGAGTTTAACAAAGAACATTTTCCTAAGTAATATGGTAAAGGAAGCAAAAAAGTAGCATCAGCTATTGCCTGGTTAGTATCAAACATGCACGGATCTTCCCAAAAGATAAATATGTACATGTGACGTTGCAACGAGACTCTGCTATCACGATACCATTTGTGTGATAGCTATCGATGTCCCTTGCGTAAAGGATTTCCCCATCTAGTCACCATGGGACACAACTCTGAGGGGCAGGAGGGGTAAAGGAAGGGGGAAACGGAATGGCCTGCACTGCACAGCTCCTGCCATCTGCTATTCATGATACAGGTGGCTGGTTAACGGTGTGAGAGGGAAGGACAGAGGGAGGGAGGTGAGGCTTCGCGTTACCTGCTCTCCACTCATCCACCTCCCTCCCCTGCCCAGCAATCGCATTTCTGACATGGTCTCCTAATCACTTTATGACTGTCTTTTAACAGAATTAAGGACTTTTTCACTTCTATTTATTTAACTTAATCTGCTTGATTTCAAGAAAACACAACTCGCATAAGAAAAATTATTTCTTATTCTTCTTGCTAACTTCCTCTGTGACAGAAGACAAGAGGGCGTAATTATTACAGACACCTGTTGTAAAGTCAGTACCCAATCATGTTACAAAGTGTACATTTCTATCTGCTTCAAGTCCTTCTAATTACTCATATATTTACTGGAAAAGCTGTAGGACAGCACATATACAGGTCTTCAAGGTCATGGTCTGTGTTGGAGACAGCTTAGTGTTTCATAAGGTGAACAAAATTATCTAAGGAGAACTTACTTTAGGCTTCATCTCTATAGACAGGGAAGACTTGGGTGATAATCTGAAGACAGAAAGTAACTGTACTGAAAGTGATCACAAACCGGTAAGATTGATCATGGAAATTATATACTTTCTAAGGAGAAGAAAGGAGAAAAGCAACAGAAAAAAATACCTGGACAGCATATGCAAAAGGAACAGGAGCTGGGTGGTAGGCAGTCCTGATGTATTCAGCACAGCTTAACTAACTTCATTCGATGGCACTTCAGGAGATGTCACGGATTGACCTAAACTAGGAACAATTATCCTCGGGAAGTCATAGAAGATACTGAAAGGACCAAAGAAGGGCTAAAAGAATATTTAAGATGGGAGAAAAGGAAGATTCAGAAAGCATAGCTAGCCTAATGGCAGGGACCAGCAAGTTACTAGTAAAGTTCTTTAAAAATCCAGTCACCATCCCCTGGTCCTTGTGGCCTGTGACACCTTTTGATATTGCTCCTGGCCACCCGAAATGAACACTTAGGAATATGTGCATGTATGTACATATGTCTATATCTATGTATATACTATTGAGGATAACAAAGAAAAAGTATAATATTGCCTGCCATGTGCTACCTGACAGAGCTTCTATGAGCCGAGAAAAATTCAAGTTGTTTATAATGAGGTTGCTCAGCATGAATCATCTCAGATCAAATTTCTTTCCTTTGTTGGAAAACTGGCCAACTAAATCATCAGCAGGAAGGAGAAGCCCAGCAGGACTTGGACACTGATGGTGCGACTCCTGATGTGGTGACACGTGACATGCCCCATACACAAACTAGCTTCAGTCAAAATGCAGTGGTTGCACAAGAAGTTGAAATGTACATTTAGAGAATAATTATTGGTATTGAAGCACAAGTGGATTGGAACACACCGAGGGAATCTGCAATGACCTGCTCCATGCCGTGGCTTGGAGGAGAGATCAGGCTCTCTGGGGAGGATCCGGGAGCCATGGACTTTCCAGAACAGGGTAAGAACTGCAAATGGATTTGATGAACTACAGAAATCAGTCAGATGAAATTCAGTAAGGCAAGAGCATTCCTCGGGAAAGTAAGATTAAATACATAAATAAAATATCAAATAAATTAGGAGAGCAATTTAACAGGGAGATGGGGAGAGGACACAAAAAGATTTGGAAGTTTTAGTATACTTCAAATTAAATGCAGTGGTCTCGCAAAAGAATAAACAAATAAATCACAGGATAATTCAAGTTGGAAGGGAGCTCAAGAAGTTTCCTTTCCAACCCCAGCTCAAAGCAGGACCAGTTGTGAGATGAGACCAGGTTGCTCAGGGCTTCATCCAGTCAGGTCTTGAAAACCTCCAAGTACAGAGACTGGACAGCCTCTGTGAGCAACCTGTCCCCTGCCTTGCCTATGCTCCTGGGGAGAGAGTTTCTCTTGCCATCCAGTCAGCACCTTTCTTCTTTCAATTTTTCTACCCAAAGTCACGTTTTCTCCAGCCAGCCCTGGTCCCCCAGCCTCTCCTCAGAGGGCAAGTGCTCCAGCCCGCGACCATCTTGGTGACCCTTTGCTGAACTCCCCTCTCCTAAATAAAAAAGGAGGTATTTAATAAAAGTAGCATATTGTAACACATGGGAAAGAACTTTTGTGCCATACACAGCCACCAATGAGGTCTCATATGGGGTGGCGTCCAGTTTTAGCCACTGCACTTCAAGGAGGATGGAGGCACACTGAGGGAATCCAGAAGAGACTAACAACAGCAAACAGAAGTCTGGTAAACACCAGGGCATGGCCCTGGTTAGGTAAACGTAGGTCCCCAATGGACTGTTCACCCCGAGCTGGTCCAAGAAGTTCATTGGTGACTCCCGATTTTCTGCTGCCTTCTCCACCTCTCCCCAGCAAGGCTTGTCTTCTCTTACACTTCCATGTTGCAGAGCCGGTGCACGGGGAGAAGAGGAGCTGATGAACATAACCTCCAGGTTTATTCCCCTGCTGTCTCCCCCTCTGTGTATCACTGCAGGGCTGAGCCTCGCGAAATCGCTCCCGTCTCCTGGTGCTGCAGCCCCAACGAGCCGCAGGAGGGAAGGAGAGCAACAGCAGCAAACCCCACTCCCACTGATGCACATTATCTAACTTGCTAACTATAATACAGTCTAGCTCCAGAAATGAGGAGAATTTTGGATCAAATCCCAGAAAAATCACTCTTGGCATGGCAAACAATCTTTAAAGGTGCAACAGCTGAAAGAAACAAATGAAAATCAGATGAATGGGGCTGTCTGGCCCCTTTTGTAATTGTCACTCCAAATGTTTTAGGACCATGGGAGAGCAGTTGTGCTGTCTCAATAGATGTTGCTTCCCTGAATGTTCCCAAAGCTCTGGGGCGAGTTTGTCGTACTGGTAGGAATAATCGCAGGTCCTCCTTTGAAAACAAGATCTTCAGAGATGGAGACTGAAATTTGAAATTAGTATTTCTTTTAGAGAGGCAGAAACTAGAAATAACACTTCTTATTAGAATAAGTATATATGTTTTGCATTGGTATATTTGTTTCTCCTGAAAATACTTTACATGAATTTTTCCAGAAAATCACCAGACATCTTGGACCAGCTTTCTTGCAGGCAGGCAGTGGGTGACAGCCATGAGCAGCAACACCACGCTCCAGGTCAGTGCACCCTGTCAGCAGCTCCCAGTGAGGTTTCACAAGGCGTATGCCATGGCCAGCACACCCCGGGAAGGGAGATGACTGGCCCAGGACCACAGCAAGCCTGCAAAGATTGTTCCCTCCAGCCGGTGGCAGGGCGAGAAGGAAAGTCAACCTCCCGTGCCAGGGTCGATGCTCTAGGTCCTGTGCACCTCCACCTCTTCCTCCACACAGAGCCATACTTTGCACATTTTTCTCTGATGAGAAAAGACTAATAACACAGCTGTGCTTCTCTCTCACCCAGCTGACACCCTCCTTCCTGCGATGGTGGCCTTCTCTGATGATAGGCAGTCAGTTTTCATTTGATTTTGATCCAGTAACCCACGAGTTGGGTTCCTACTGGGGAGGACCAGCTGAGGGTCTTCCCAGCAGTTTGCTAAGGCTACAGCTGCCCTGCCCGGCTCCTGGAGGTGCAGCTTTACAGCCACAGCTCTGGCCCCGCGACCCGTGGTGAGCAGCCAAGCCTCTTCTGATTGACAACACCCCTTCTGCTGGCACTGCCAGCTACAAGTGCGCCCCAGCCTTTTAGCCTTGCATAGGGGATACAAACTTCTGGACAAATACCACCAGTAAAGACTATGAGACTTTGGTCCCTGAACATTAGGTACAGGTATCTACATTTTAGCCAAAAAAAAAAAAAAAAACCAACAAAAAAATTCTTCCTTCAGAAGAGCACCCCAAACTCTTAAGTACAACTTTTTTCCAGCAGCTCGAAAATGTAAATGTTAGATACTAAAATTCAGCTTTGACTCTGAAATATTCAGATTTTCAATAAGAATAGTTTATTTGACAGTAGAAACTACCTCATCTTCTCCACTTTTCATAAAATCCTCCTCCATTTTTCATACAATCTTTCCAATGTAGAGCTTCTAGCTCACAAGACTGAGTGTGAAAAACAGTAAATTAATAAAGAACATCTGTCCCCATCTTGAAAGAACATCTGTCCCCTTCTTGGTGTAGTATTTATGGCTTTAGTTTGGATCATTAATACCAAATATAGAAGCAACTTCCGTAATTCCATATGCTGAAGCAGCATGTAGGTATGATCCACATCCTACGACTTTATTTCTAAAATGCTAGCTTCTGTAACATTCTTGAAAAACTTGTATCTCTCTATTCAGGCAGAAATTACTTATATTTTTCATAATGTCTTTATCAGTTTACTTGCCCATTAAATACACAATAGTCAAGGGATCAACAGATGAAAGTTTGCTGAAATTTACAGTTCAAGATACAGCCCTCTATGGCATTAATATCTATCTGAAGTAAAAAGATAACTGTCAGTAGTAACATCTATACCATGCAATAAAAATAGATTCAGTTAAGCATTTTTCTTTTGATGTTAAATTGAAGGTCTTCATAGTTCAGTCACTTCTCCATATTAAAAATAAAATACACCTAAAAATACTTTGTTTGGATTTTACATACTTAGCTTTAAAATGGCTGTCTGTTCATCCTTACAACATACACTATTTTATGCGTATAAAAAATGTTAGTAGGAAACCTTAGAAATAACAACAGAATGAAATAACCTAGACAACTGTATTTTTGTATTTATTGCTTCTTAAATCTACTAGTAAAGAATTCTGCTATTTCACCAGTAATTTCAACCATTGATAAAACCCATTCTTCATTGCTTCTCAGATAATCTCATTTTACACACCACTATTCTCCTGGGTATATTTTCCTTCATTCACCATAATCTTTAAATCCTTTCAAAGCAGAGAAGGAGACAGGAAAACAAACAGGAAACAAGCAAATAAAGAAGTGTTATACTGTGGTTAAAAGTTAAAAACCTAAAGGTGGGTCTTATGGGACAAGAGTTTTATTTTTGGCTACTTCAAACTTTCAGTGTCATCTCAGCCAACCTGCAACATCCCTGTACCTCAATTTTCTTAGCTGTAAAATGGAAAACATGATTTTAAACCACATAGCCCCACAGTGCACTGGAAATATGATTGCATTAGTATCTGTGAATTATTGGAAGGTATTATTAAGTTGAAGGTATTATTGCTGAAAGCAGCCAAATTATTTCACAATTCTGCTATAAACCTGCCTTCGCTAATTCTGTCTCTTGTTTTTATTACACTTTTCCTCTATTGCAGATAAAGGATCTCTGGTACTAACTCCATTTAAATGACTGTCTCCTGCATATCAATCCTAATCCTGCAATGAATTATTATATCTCACAAAATAATGTTACAAGGCAGAATCCCAACAATTGGGGTAGCTTTACTTCAAACTTAATACCCAGTCATTACAATGACCTTACATTTAAGTTATCTTGTGTTTTAGAAAAAAAAAAAAAATAGTAAGAGCCCTCAGACTGTGGGACCAAAGAACCCAGAAAGGCTTTCAAAATTAAGTCTGGGTTCAGCATCTCTGGGAAAGAACTTCTCCTGCCAGCCTTTGTGAATAATTTTTCCAACTCTCTGAGATCTTCAAGGATTCTCTTCCTTCCATCACAGCCCACTGGGGTGCCCCCCATATGGGCTATGACTAGGTTTATCCTACCAGAAAGCCTACTCTGACTCATTACCAGTTTTTTCTCCCAGAGGCAGACACAGCCCAGAGCTTTCCCCAGAGCCCTAAAGAGGCGCCTACCCACCACCTCCCGAAACAACAGACCGCAGGTTCAGCCCCGTGGGGAGAGCGTGCGTCAGCATCGGGGTGATGCCTGATCCAGCTCTGCTTCTGCAAGGAACAGCGTGGGCAGAGGCTCTCCCCGCACCTCCCTGCCCACCTGCTGCGGGGAGGACGCTTTCGGCCCTCGCTCCTGGCTCGGGGCAGGGTGCAGCACTCAACACCATGGTGAGAGGTCTTATGGACCATGGTGGCTAAAAGCACCGCATGTCACTGGCTGGAGCAATAAATAGCAATAGCCTCAGGGTTGGCAGTCTGGGATATGCTTGCAGCTAGTACCTAAAGCTTCTCTGCTGCCTGCAGAATGACAAATCCTAAAGACCTGACATTTTAATTGGTGTATTTTAATGAACTTAGCTATGCTTCCTTTTAACCTCTAAAGTTCTTCCCCACAAATACATATTTCCACCCCCTGCCATGATTTCAGGGGTGAATGAAGAGCTCAATTCCTTCAGTGGGACTTCTCCTATTGATTTTGGTTCCAGAGTCCTTAGGCTTTGCCTGTATGATTTCAGTTCTATTTTAAAGGTTTAGGCAATCCTAAGAGCAACCTCGGCTATTTTAAACTATGTTAATTTGAACATATTAATCTACAGTTTGCAGGCTCAGAATTCAACATCCACAGTCAAAGATGACTCAGACTACTCAGTCCTTTCTGGTTGGTTTTTTTTTTTTTCCTTTTTTTTTTTTTTAAAACAAACCATCTCACAACCTTCTGTATTACCTTCTTGGCAGTTGTGATTTTTCCAACCAGGCGTCAAAGACTTTCAAAGTTGGACGACCAACTGGAGAGTGTGATGACCAAACCTACTCCAGTGGGGAATCTGCACTGGTTAGCCTCATTGTTTATATTAGGATTTTCCCCCTCTTAGGTCGCAAACAGTCTGTTAGGGAACTATGAATGAAGGTACATGCTGGCCTTGAGACAAAACCACCCACATTAAGTAAATTTAAATCAGCGCTTCCTCCAGGAAACAAAGTGTTGTAATACTTACAAGCAGATTTGATTATGGTTTAGAGAATTGTTCAAAACCATTTAGACTGATGTGTTCATTGTTTTAACAAACACTGGTTAATATCTGATGCAAAGATCAACATGCTTGATGACTCCCACGTAGAAGTTTAGTGAAAACACAGGCCATAGTAAAGCTGGAAACATCAGATCTCACCATTTTCTCAAAATATCTTCAGGTTTTATATTTTAAATTGAGGTTAAAAATAGTCTTTTCCTAACATTTCTGAAATAAAATCAAGTTCATGAAAGCAATACCATGAATAAGCTCTCAATACCGTGTTGGCCTCACTCTTCAAGGCCATAGAAATACCCATTAATCTCATCGTCAAGAACACACCTAAAACCCTCTCAAAAAATCACAGCATCAAAAATGTCTTTAGGCACATCTGTCTACTATGGCATCCAGTAAACATGCAGATTCATACAGCAGCATGCAAACAGCCTAGCAAAGAAAGGGTTAAGACAAAGAATATCCTAAAAGCAATTCCAATAATCTCTCTAGATCATTCTGTTTGTGAGAAGTATTCTGGCTGGAAAGCTGGACTGGTATCAGCTCAGAAGTTGTTGTTGATCTGACATAAGCCAAAGGAACCTGCAAACTGCAAAGAGGAAGTTGCTAGATAAAAAAAAAAAAAAAACATGGAGCAGAAGGCTCATGTTAAGATCATGTTGGATCTCCTTTATTTTCCAGAAACAATTATTTTACCTTTAATTACAAGGGGGCTTTGGGGGAAAAGACTGAAGGAAATATAGTTCATTTTAGCAAAGCACATATTGCAAAAAATAAATTTAAAAATCTATTTTTGGGCTTGAATGGTTGAAGAATCCCTGATTAGCCTCTTAATGGGGTGAGTCCAATTTAGTGAGAATGATCACCAGAGGGAGTCATTGACTTTCCCGTTAAAGTCAAAGGGAATTTTACATACATCAGGAGTGCAGAATTTGGGGGCAGAGCTGAGAAAGACTCGGAACAGAGTGGAGTTCAGGGACTAACACAAAACACTGTTTTATGGATTTCATCTGAATCCACTTTCCCCTCTGGAGTCCCAAAGGATGGCTGTTGTATTCCACCGTGACAGTTAGAGAGAAGGCACTGAAGTCATTCATTCAGTGGGTACACACTCCCACAAAAAAAAAAAATCGCAGCACTTAACTGGTTTTAAAGTGCTTTGGAGTAGTGTAAATACTAACTGCTCAGTTTTCTCTTTGGATATGCAACATATCACAGTCCTTCTGGAAAAGCAATTTTTAACAGCCCCCCCGAAAATCTCCAGGTGCCATATACGGGAGTATGTCATACCTCTTGGGAATATCAGGACTTCAAACAGGAAAAGAAAAGAGGGAAATGGAGACAGGAAAAATGGCTAGTATGGTTTTTTAGGTTGTTTTGGTTGTTTGTTTGTTTTTTTTCTTCGATGTTAGTGACTAAAAGAGTAAGTGAGAATAGGCTTTGTGAACCAAATGATAAAATGAGCTAAGTAGATGAACCAGTCTACTCAGCCATGAGCAAGTGTGTATTTCACGCTCAAACGCCTAAATTTCATGACCTTCAAATAAATATTTTCATGTTAAGAACTGAGTTTTTCCTTGCTGGACTTCAGCTCAACCTTGTTCTTGCCACAAAAGCCCAGGTTTGAAGACAAGCTCATTCACTAGGCAACTTTCCTCTTAATTCTGTACAATAAGATTATACAGCAGAAAATTAGGAGATTAAAAAAAGGCAAGGAAACAGCCCCACCCAACCAAATGCAATTTCACTTCCCTAGAAATGTCCTCTGAACAAATGGAATTAAATTTATTTCTGTGTTCCCAGGTAACGGCAGCACCTTGTTTTGCTTGTTTATTTAATTACTTCTTCTTGTTCATGCAATTAGCTGAGAGACTGCAGCTTTTTGTTCATTATGTTAACCATAACACAGTTATTTGCATAGCTGTTTCCATTTTGAGGCTGAATTTTAGATAGAGGCTCTATTTTGGGCTGTGGCAGGCAAAGAACCGCTGGGAAGCCTCATGCAAGGCAGCATGCAGCAACCTGCTCCTTCATGGAGTGAGTCGCTCCAGGAGCCGCACTGACTGCCCGTCTGCTTCTGACAGCAAATCAAAGCCCTGTGTCCAACATGCGCTGCAAAGCACTGCATGGCTTAAGACCTGGTTGTCTTTCATCATAAGTACCACCAAAAAACAGCTGAGTTCACCCTAAAGCATTTTCGCCAACAGGCTGTCCAAGCTTAACTTTACTGCCCTTTAGAATGGTACAAGACACCACTCTGGTCAACGTATGCTTGATTTAAAATTATCAGTACTCTCATTGTGGTTGGGCAAAAAAATTTAGAGATGAAGGATACTTTAGGCTTTCTTTCATGAACAGTTTGATTAACATCCAGTTGAGTCTAGTGCTGTTGCAATGCTCAAATGAGTTGTTGCGCAGTTAAATCTTTTTTGTAAACACTCAAGATATATCCCCAGATCACAAAATTTAGCAGAATGCTGACCCTCTCCATTAATAAATGCAGCAATCACCACCCGCCAAGTCCTCTGAGTTTCTGGCAGTGAACTGAAGTCAGCTTATTTTTATCTAGGTTGCTCAGAAATTGAGGAATCTGCACCTTCTTACAGAAATGAGAGGCAGAGTCAGTGCTAGTGGGAGTCTGCATGCTCTGGTGCACAGGAGGCACCTTCACCTCAGCCTCCAGGCACCTAAACACCCCCAAAACTCTGCCTCTCAGGAGAAACTGCACACCAACTTACACTATTTGAAATATAGAGAACTGGAACAGATAGCTTGGAAAAATTGTCAATCTTTGTAGTTTACAATTCAACCTTCATATATGACCCATAGCTATGGTTAGGATTAGTTCTGTAACCAATTGCAGCAAGACGCAGCCTTTTAATGGCATCGTTTTAACCCTACCTGTGCCATCTGTCTCTCCAGCTTTGACCGGGGAATATCATCAAAATAGTTTTCATTTCTTCTTCTCCTTGCATCGCCCTGCATGATAATGTGGGGAACGTCCAGGGAGCCACCAGTAGTGAAAGTGCTTTGGCTAAGTGATGGAGACAACTGAGGAGGAGTGTGGTTACCGCTGGGTTCCTGGACAGAGAGAAGAAAAATGCAGCTTAAGAAGAACAGCATATTGCTGACTTCAAACCACACATTTAAAAGTGTATTTGAATTATTCATACTAAAAAAATTAAGGAATAATTCCTGAAGTAGAGGTTACTGTGGATGAACTTTGAGATTTGCTACCTAAGGTGCAGAGCCCATGTGGAAGGAAAAATAATTCACTATTTACATGAACTAGTGGCAAATTCCCTCTCCAAAACCTCCTTGTGTAATATATACTCCCTTCTAGGACTGCTAGAGAGATAAAACAGTGAGTTACTTCTTGTCAAGGCCCAAATAAAGCCATGATTTAGGACTAGCTATTCCTAAGATGAAATACATTCTCACCACTTCTGAGCAGCCACTCTGAGCAGTGAAAGTGATTTGAAAGTGATTTGAACTCTAGCAACATCTCTTGCTGGAAGAAAGACATGCATGAACATTTACAAAATATAGATGCTTTGTTTGCAATTTTTATAGATCTTGCAGAACATTTGTTTAACGGGAAGTACTGGATATCAGAAACAAGCTAAGTAACAATTCCTAGAATGCATGAAAGCATCAGAGTACAAAAATTTTACCAGGCTTTTCTTGCAATCTGTGCTGACCTGTGACCTTGTACCAGTGTGTAAATACCATAGCGAATTGGTACATGAACTCTATCTAATAAACAGCTAAACATGTCCTCCTGATCATACATTCTACCAGGATCTGCCACCACACTGCTCACAGCCAGCCACTTTATGTATGTTTGGAAATATCTATTCTCGTGCGCATCACATCACTTGTTCAAACACCAGTTACAAACATTGGTGCCCAGCTCCACCATTCAACACTGTCTTGGAGATTGCAACGAGCAGGAGCAGAGCTATAGCGTACTGGCCAGCCAGTCTGCACACATACCACCCCAGTGCAGACTGTAAAACACTGTCATAGCAACTGGATGGAGAAACATATTCCTCTCTCATGATGTAGGTTACTGGGCGCAATTTATCTGACACTAGAGATTTCTCTGATAGTAAATTCTTTGGAGGCAGAACGTAGCCAGGAGTGTGTTTGCACAGTGCAGACCTTGTCTAAATTACCTATTGCTGTAATACTGTGTTTCAATACTGAACAACAAGAAGGGACCTGAAGATATTAGAGGAAGCAAAGACCTGCTCCAGTGTGCATGGAGGGTAAAAAACCCTGCCTTTTTATTTAAAGAAAGAATTAAAGTGGATATTTCATGCACGATTACATTGAAGCAAACCTAATTCTGAAAAGCATCAAGGTACTTTACTCCATGCTGTTAAGAAACAAGATCTGGTGTAAGAAACCAGAGAGCTGTAATCTCTTCCAAATGGAAAGGAAAGCTGCAATTCTCTGTATGCGTTCAAGTGATAGTAACGTCTGATGTTAATATTTGAAATGTAGGAGTCTATATGACGTTATTCCTTGCAATCACAATAACAGATTAGTATTTTCCATGTTGGTTGACTAAAATCAGGGATATATAGTTGTTTAGCAACTTTTAATTAACTGGGATTTTTTTTTGTTTTTTAATTCTCTAGCTTTCCTACGATCTGAGACAAGCACTTGACATTTCCCAGGGCAAAGAAAGGAGTGTTTTCCTCTTAGGAATAGTCTTTTTCCCTCCTTCATGAAAATCCACCTACATTTGGCCCAGTTAAAAGCTTCTGAAAAGATGTAATCTGCAGACACTTAGAAGGTTTGGTGAGGCATTATGTCTAAGGCTTACCCCCAGTTCTTCCACGGGCCCAATTCTGACTAGATGGTGCAGACGCCTCTACCCTGAAAGCAACCTGAGTGCAGGGGCACCAAACGAGATCTTTTCTAATGACTGCTACCTGCCACTCCAGCCAGGTAGGTAACCTCTCTCTGCTCCCAAACACGATTCACCCACTGTTAGTAGATTGATAGGGCCATCAGAGCATCGAAGTGACAGATGACCGTGCAACGGATATACAGATTCCAGCTCTCATCGAGCTTTTCATATTTTATCAAACTGCACATAAAGAGGAAATTCACTCAGAAATCTATATCGGAAGATTGCTGGCAAGGCAATACAGATAAGAATTACAAAGTCAAGAAATAAAAGAATTACAGTGCCTCTGCATTATGGAACAGTATGTAATTGTATGATTTTATGCTATTTTCTCAAAGTCGTCCTTCACAGCACAGATGGATCCTCAACTGTGCAGTATGTTGTCATATACTCAGCACTGCGTTATCATTAGTTATCGTGTAGTCAGTATTTTATTCTCACCTTGTTTTGTGGCCCCAAACCCCTTCCCTAAACTCTATTCAAATCCTGTTCTGAAGATAGGATGACTAATATTGTCATTTTCATGATGCTCGTAAGTGCTTTACAAACGTCAATCAATTTATTTTCACCACACTCTGTGACTTCTGGCATTTTATAATCACCACTTCAGTGTGGGGGACCTGAGGCACACAGACAAAGGTTAAAAAATACCAATCACTTTGGATGCCCAATTACAATATCTATTGCCTGATTTTCCAAGTGCTTGTATTCAAAACTCCATTTCTATTGATCTAATTTGCAGCACTGTGTGTTCAGCACTTGTATAAATCAGACTCCAGACTCCAGTCAAATATGCAGAATGTCAGTAACACACAATTAGTGACTGTTTATGAGGCAATTACCTAAATAACTTACAAAGCATCATCCAAGGGCTTTGTGGCAAAAGCAGGTGTAAATCTGTATTTTCATAGCTACAGCTATTCCTTTAATCATGAATCTCTCTCCCATTCTTCCTTCATTCCTCACTCCATACCCACGTTCTCATCTCCTTTACACTCTGTAGACCAGGCCTGGATGCCCGTGCAGGTGCTATCATGTACTCAGTACCATGCTACTGTTTGTCACCAGGTATTCATGTCATGTTTCCACTCTGTTGTGAATGCATGGATACATGTCCTGCAGGGATGCCTGATCATGTATTTCACTATTGAAATCTGCATCATCTTCCCACCTCTCAGTCCTGCTGGTCACGTAATGCTGGAACCACACAGGTCAAGGCTGGAAGGGAGCTTAACAGATCCTTCCCCAGGCTGCCTAGGTGCACCACATGCCCCACAGACGTTTGTCTAACCAGTTTCTAAAAACAGGAATCCTCTCCAGTGAATTAATTCTTGTGTTAAACTATCATTAGTATTGTAACGCTGCTTCTCCAAATTTTCAGCCTAAATTGTTTTCCTTCAGTTTAAATTCCAGCCTCCAGTGCTGACCGGGTGACGATGGGGTTCCATGAATAACATGGGAACTGGTCCTGTAATTAAAGATTATAATGCACTCAGGGAAGGAAAGAAAGATTGCATAGGTAACCAGAGATACAGTATTTTCTAACTTTTGAGTATATGACTCTGAAATCAAATAACTTCTCCTTAGTACATAGTTATTGTGGGAATAACATATTTTGTGGATATTTTTAATGTTGCTCTTCCTCAATATAACCATTTTTTCCTTTGAAATATTTTAAAAGCTAATTAATAGAAAAAGAGTCAAAAAAGATGAAGTGCTAGCCATGCTTAGGTTGACCTAGGGACCTTACAAGTAGACTCTTTAAACAACAAACTATCTTTTCTACTGATCTAGAGCAACCAGATCTAGTGGAAGGTATCCCTTCCCATGGGAGGGGGGTTGGTACTAGATGATCTTTAAGGTCCCTTCCAACCCAAACCATTCTATGCTTCTATACAAATCGATCTTCTAGTAGCAGCAGACAGTTTATTTAAACCAATTTTCAAGCTAAAAATTATTGCAAACTACAAACTAAATACTATGTCCTCATTTCACGTAAAATGGCATAGTAGCCGTTGATGGGAAAGAAAATCATAATCCAAACTCATGTCCTCCTCTTTAGGATTCTCTGTGAAGACTCCAATACCACAAGGTGATGAATGACATTTAGCACTTGCCCGCATCAGTAGCTCTAGCTGTGGAGCAGCAGACTACTTTTTGTCATTTTGACTACAGATGGAGGACATCCAGTTTTCTCCTTACTATTAACTGAGAATATACAGTCCTAACCAATAACATGGGCTGTGGAAACTTTCCCACCTGCTGAAGAGGAACTAATTCCCCAGTCCAGAGCACTGAATGTATTGAGCAAAAATGTGCGACTTTCAAATGATTCCTCTTTCCTGGCAGTGTTTTAACACCTGCCATGCATCAGGAATCATTCACATAATATATAAAAAAAAATACAAGAAAAATATCCATGTTTGTGCAATGTGCCTTAGAGCAGGACATTATAGACTTGTGAGACATTTTTCAACATGGCATTAGGAATAGGTTGTATTTGGGGGTGGGGGGATCTAAAATGTCTATATGTGGCACTTGAGAATAAGCAGGGTGAAAACAGGCTGCTCACAGAAATTGTACGTGTATGTAAAAATAAGCCCTCATTCTGTCTTTCTCTATTTCTCTTTACACCAAGAAATTTAACTTGGGAGCACAGACACTCTCTGACATTTGGAAATGCAGCCCCATGAAAATAATCAGATCCAATCAAATGCAAAAGGTGTGACCTAAAATATCACAATAAAAAGTGTTGATATGAACTCTCTTGGAGAGAACACAGTAGGAACGGGTCATCAGACCATAACTCGATAAGGGTAACAGACAGCCAGGAAGCAAAGGCATTGGATCGGAGAAACTGAGTGAAGGTGGTGTAACGAGAGGAGACTAAATCTGGTCAAGTTCGGAAAAAGCCCAGGGACATTGCAACAAGGTTTCTGAAAGAGGGAATACAAATGAAAATTAAAAACACAACAAAACTTTTGATACACACAAATGCCATTAAGATGTTTCTATCTCAACAATTTCCAGAGGCTCTCTTTAAAGAAAGCATAAAGCGTATATCTGAAAAGTGCAAGCACTTGAAAACATGAAAGGAAAATGGTAACTCTCCTTCCACAATATTGATCGCCTGGGCTGGGATTCCTGTGGGCAAATGTAGACGTGCAGCTTGTACACACCTGCTCCTGAGCTAGTTCCTTGAGCAAAGAAGATAAGCTGGTACTTCTAAGATACTACTTATCTCATCCTAAGGTAGACATCTGAAACAGGTCAGATGAATCACCCTGTAAAAATGTCAATTTATCTCCGCTGGCTATACAGGGAGGTGCGACTGAGCAGGTCAGCCTAAGACATCTACGCTCTAAGCTTCTGAAGTGGCTGTTGTTTTGATGTGAATGTTATGAAACGCTTGCTGACTTTTCGAGAAATGCAAACAAATTTTCATGGGGACTCACCCTGAGGGTTATTGACCGAGGTGGTTTCTGAGGCGGATCTTCGTGAAGCCTGTCTCCCAAAGATGCCAGAACGCGCTTCCGGTGGCCAATCAAGCTAATTTTTAAGACCTGAAATCATAACAAAAATACCTCATTAAAAAGAGCACATTGCAATCATTAAATGAAGATCCATTCAGAGTGAAGCCATTTTCTCTTTAAACCTTTTAACATGTTAGTCCACTACACAGGCTAAGCATTCAGAGAGCACTGCGAGGCAAACAATCAGCAGAGAAAATGAGAGGTGAGATCAAACAGAGGAAAAACCCTGTAAAATGAAGGAAGAAATCAAAGTGGGTATAGATGTGGAAAACTGAAAAAACAATAGACTCAAAAATAAGTAAGGAGGAAAGGAAAATGAAAGAGGAAGAGAAGGCAGCAGAGAGGGAGCAAAAACAAGGGAAGGGGAGGAGGAGACTGCAGAAGAAAATGTAGAGGTGCAGGCAAACAGTGAGTGATGAGGATTAAAGGGATTCACGGGATGGATGAGGAAGAGAGTGAGGAAGAGCCAGCAAATGCTTAGAGAGGGCAAGAAGGGAGAAAAGGAACCGCACAATGAATAAATGTTATCACTTTTAAATCTATTCACCATGTCTTTCCTGGGTAAACTCCGAATGAGACGTACAGTTTGCATTATCGTGTAGAATCATCCTTGTGTAAGAAACACAGGATGGACAAACTATGTCCTGGAAGTCTATTACTTTTATCAGATGCAATGAAATAATCTCTGTTGCACACAAACGTGACCATCAGTGGATGGGTTCAAATACCTTGTGCTTGTCCACACTCCTAGCACGCTGCCAAAAAGGTGTCCCAAATTTACTGCAACTACTCCCCACTTGTATGTCTCTCTGTCCCTGCCACATACAAAACCACCACTGCTCTCAGGGAAACAGAAAGGGCAGAAAGAGCAAGTTGGAAACTTAAGCATTAGTGGGAAAAAAATCATATTTCGATGCTATTCTTTAATGGCTACAATGGCTTCAAAGTGTAAAGCAGCCCTAATTGTAGAAGCAAGCCTCAGCTCTGCAAACAGCAGTGTCCTCATGTAACTCTTCCAGACTGTATATATGGTTTCATACACCAGAGCTGCCTCCATTCCCTCTCAGAAGACAGTACTTCCCACTATATTTAGGACCACCTTGTGTCAACACGCTTCAGTCGAGAGGAATTTCTCACTCAACCTAGAAAAAGTAATAGTCCCCCAAAACCCCTGAAAATGCTACCTCTTAAGTGAACAAATACCTCAGTTTAAGCAGTACTACTAAGAGCTACCATTCATGAGAACAAACAAACAAACAAAAAAAACCCCAAACCCCAACAACTCTCCTACGGCACCTCTTAGATCCAGTATCTCATGATATGGTACAGCAAAATGCCATCATTATTCTGGCGGGTGAACTCCTGCCTATCCATGGGCACGTGAAATCATCTACACTTCCTCTGTTGGATGTCTCTGTGCTATCTGATATTGCTGGACATCAAGAACATCTTGTTTGCCCGCACCTACAAAGCGATGGGCTATGACATGAAACAGATCGAGGCCTTCCTCTGAGGGGCAGCTTACAGGGCTGTTGCAGACCTTGCAGCTCAACAGCAGGCCCAAGCTGCAGAGTCCCACAAGCCTGCTATGTGCTCTCCTATTAACCTAAATCTGGAGAAGCATGAGTGAAGCTGCGGTAACGCAGCACACACAAAAATGCCGGAGGCATGCAGGAGACTTAGTTATGTATTCAGTTTACATTGAATGTTAAACAGGAGGGTGCACAGTTTATCTCCGTATTTAACTATATGAAACACGTGAATGAACTACAGCTGCTTTAAGCATTACTCAGGTAATGCACTTCAGTGAACTTGCTTCTTTCATAATGCTCCCCCATCATCAAGTGCATTTACCCAGAGATTTTTAAGTCAAGCTGCAGTTCTTGGGTTGTTTCGAGGTCCTCAGTGCTCTGCCTGCCTTATTAGCTATATCAAACCACACAAAGCAATTCTCTTTGACTTCACAGAGCTGTCGAACAACAGGAGACAAAACGACATGAGTCCTGAGGGACTTCGCACATAAGAGATCAGCAGACGGGTCTAAATGGTTGTATTATTTCAAAAACTGTGCTCAATTTGAAAGCAATAGAGATCTTTCAACACCATAAGCACTCCTGAGTTCATTCCACATTTTATTTTTCTATTAAAATGGTGGTCACCCCAAATGTGAAGTGGTAGGGATTTAAAGATGCAACCTACAGAAAAGTACGGTCCTCAGCCAATAGGCAGAGGTAACCCAGTCTCATCTGGACCACATACTCTGTTAAGTGAAGGCAGCTATATTCTTCTGGAAATGGACTCCCTAGTGATCTTCTTCCTTGAAAAACCTGTTACTCAACTTATAAATATAAAATACTGTTTTCTGAAACACTTCTATATTTGAGTTATGAGCATTTAACAAACACCCTGAAATTCTGAAAACTTGTTCTATGATGGATTATCCTTGACAGTATTTATGAAAAATGTCAAATATCACAAATATAGGTCAACGGTGTGCAATGGTAAAGTTGCCTAAAGCAGTATCTTAGAAATATCTTAATGTTGTATATCAAATAACCTCTAAAAGTCTTGCCCATATCTAGCCCACAAGTTAGTTCCTCATGAATATTTTCTATACACCAGGTAAGAGTGAACATAGTAACACTGAACTACAGGGACAGTCAATACAATGCACCTAAGTGCTATGCAGTGAAGCATTGTGTCAAATGGATTTTAGCCTACTTCATATATGACAATGAAATGAGCTTTGCAGTGCGGCTGCAGGAATCAGCTTCAACATGTCATGAAACCGTTAAGAGTAGCTTAAGGCCCTCCCCAACCTGCTATTTTGTGACTGGGACAAAAAACCAAGCGTGTACATGACATGCCTCTTTCCACACAAACAGTAGGATACCTGAGACAAAAATAATGCAACTCCATCTCATATATTTTCTTATATTTGATGTTCTAATATAATGGAAGGAGAACAGGGCAAGTCATTTGTCCAAAGAAATGATACATGCATACAAATTTAATCCTATTTTTACCTCCATATTCTCCAACGATTAGCATACAAAATGAAATTCCACTAGGGAATTTAAGAAATACACAAATGTAACCATTTCAACACTTTGCATTTAGATTCTGACTTAGCTGACAGATGTTTTAAAAAACAAACACATGTAGCCCAGTAACTCCCTGATGACAGTAGATGTGCAGATGCTGGAATTAACAAGTTATTCCATCTAAAACCAAACATTATTTCTGCAACATTCTTCTGGCTAATCTTTTTTTCTGATTGAATAATATGATCCAATACTGATTTTTATAATTATTCTACATTTTTTAAAACGGGTATTATAAAGATTACTTAAATTCAAGACATCAATTCCCTTTCATTTAGAATAATCTGGAAAGTTACTGTATGGGGTAAAATTAGTACCGTAATAGTGCAAGCGGTCTGGACTAAACATGCAGTGGCAATCAAACACTAGGAACTAGCTACAAAGTGGAAAACTAGAGAGTGATCAGAATAGTAGCAGTAATTCTCTAGTGGCAGCATCAGATACTTCAGAATTTAAGAAGAAAAAATGGTAAATACAAGCCAACAAGGTGTGATCTTCCTATTTCTGCAAGTATAGAGCCTGAAACGCTAGCTAAATTCAATTTTATTAACCATTTTACTGCTCCTCATATTGGAATAAACTCCAGGCTATCTGGAATTGCAGGTGAAGAATACACTGATCATTACCACTTTCCTACCACAATGCCACCCCACAGGGCTAATCCTAAAACACGACAGTGCCCAGAATACCCAGGAAGCAAGCCCAGACCAACCAGTACAGCTCACCTGATCATCATGACTGGTTTAACTGAAAATCTGAGAATTAATTAAATACACTTGCTATATAAATTCCCAGCATGGACAACTGTTCAAAATTTTACAAATCTTATCCATAGAATTGCTGTCAATGAC
Source organism: Nipponia nippon (assembly GCF_047370975.1). Taxonomy (NCBI): domain Eukaryota; kingdom Metazoa; phylum Chordata; class Aves; order Pelecaniformes; family Threskiornithidae; genus Nipponia; species Nipponia nippon. The sequence goes on from NW_028262347.1 coordinate 52,843,112, forward strand.
CAACAGTTACAACAACAACAAAAAAGCCAAAAAACCCTACCCCACATACTGATCATGATTACATGGTGTAATAATTGGCATATTTTGAAAGATAAATATGCTTGAGTCATTAAACTTTCATAAAAACAACTACTGTCACTACATTGCAGAGCTGATAATTGACCCCATGCCCCAGTACTCCAGCTGTGCCAAAGCCTGTTGTGGGATGCTGCAGATGCCGGAGTCCCATTTACCAAGTGGGCTCGTTGATCTTATCCTCCACGTAGGCAAGGCCCTGTGGGATCGGCCCTAGACCCAAAGTAACTTGGAGTGGTAGAAAAAGGCATGCTCTGCATCTCTCCCACCCCCTTCTCCCCTCTTGCTGTCAGGACCACAAAATGTGCGGGCAGAAGAAAGCAAGAGCTGCGCCACACAGCTGCAACATTGAACACCCGGTGGCTTACTGATACCAGACACAGACAAATCCAGCCCAAACCATATTAAACTTTTGTCGTATTTTTTTTCGCATAGGGTTACTTTGTGATCTTTCTCATCCTGACTGCAACTGCTGATTCCTTCCAACCCTAAATTATCACAAACACTTCCCAGTTTTAACAGTGCAGGGCTTTCCCTGTAGAGCCCTGACTGCCCAGCAAAGTGCAGGCATGTGAAAATGGAGAGGGTCCAAAGCACCTGCAGATCAGAGACTTGCTGCAACTCTGTTAGATGCAAGACTTCTCTGGTTTCTACAACTGCAGTGGAAGTAATTGTTTATTATGCCTATGAAGAGACTTGTAAGAGACTTATGATTTCACATCATAATGACATGAAATATGCACCATTATCCCCCTGAATTAATTACCCAACTGGAAACAGATGTCACTTGTCTTGGTGACAGCATTTCACAAAGACAGATGGCTGCCTAGTAAGTCCCGTTTCTATACATCATCAAGAGGAACTGACGTTTGATTCCCCTCCCTTTAAATATGTAATTTACTTGCAGATCTCCAGTTTAACGGTACTGAGAAGTCAGATGCCAAAAGTTTTCTCCAAGTAAAGCTAATTTTGAATCCCGGGTTGTTACACTCCTCTGAGCTGCACTGCTGCAGATTACCTTGCTGCCAGAGCAGTGGTGCTACAATGCCGTTCAGCCGTTGCCATCACAGACCAGATTCAGGAGGGTAAGGATTTATTACTTTTTGCAGAAGTTCTCAGGACAGCCTTTGGTACTACCAAGGCTGCTGGTATTTTTGCTCTGACTTCACCAGACAAGCCATTTTTGTCATTAAACTGTTTTTCAAATTCTTGTCAGTTTAAGAATTGTCTGTCTGAAAATACCAGGTGCTAGTACTTTCAGCTCCACTAGAGATAAAAAAAAGTAATTGTAGTCTTGTGCTTGTAATCAGTAATCCTTATTTTTTCAGTGGAAAAATATTAATTTAATTTTTCATTAATAAAAATCAGGAAAATACAATGAAACAAGACGTGGCCAATACTGAGACCTGGCCACTTCACCTCCTGAGGATGTGTCTTAGGCTATGTGCTGAACCGCTTTTTAAAAACATTTTTTTAATTAAAAAGAAGTTAAATCCATGGCCTTTAATAAAAAAAAAAAAACAACCAAACAGCAATTTAATGATTCTGCAAGCCTCAGATGTAATGACAAATATTACATATGTGCATTTTTATTACATGAGGCTCAAAGCACCACAAATCAGAAATCCTAAAAGTCTATTATACATACAAACACAAAGATTATTACCATAATGATTACCTATTCTAAGTGCCAAGGCTGAAAATATTATTTATGTGAAAAGTAGCAAGCATGAAGCAGGTCGGTACATAAAGTGAAAACATTCCCTCTGTTTTCACAAGCAGTAAGTGGAAAAAATATTGGACAGTTTGAAAGGTGGAATAAATTCCCAAATTGAGTCCCAGAGGACAGACTTCTTAGACTGTTCCCTCTGCTAGTGACTTGCATTTCCACCTGTGTGTTGAGCTAATGACAGGTCCAGTCACTGGTTCAGATCAGATTTGGAAAATGTGTGGTCACAGAGATCAGGAATATTCCCGGCCAACCCCCTGGAGGTCTTCAATGTTAATCATATAGCACTACAAGAGAGCAATTGCAATACCAATATGTTATCCCACAATAATTTGCAGGATTACTTACATAGCAGATAAATTATAATTAAAGTTACTGGTACTACAACACATTTCATAATGAGCTAATCATTTATTTATCTATTTTTAATATGCAATTATCAGCAAAGCACATTAATCTGTACACAAGCATGAAATACAGCTAGTGTAACAAGAAATAAGAGATAAAATAGATCTCCATAGAAAAATTTAACAGCTCTAGAATTGATCCTTTTTCTGATCTTGATTCAATTTCATCACAGATTTAATTCCAAGGAAAAGGAAAAAAAAACCACATTCAAGCCCCTTTAAAGAATGGGACATTTGTCTACTAAATAAATAGCTTTTTTTTTTTTTTTTAAACACACTCAAGCTTTCTAATAACATACAGTAATGAATGCTTTCATAATACCAGAAGAAGCAAACAGCCATTCGCTGTTTGGAGTAAAAAATGCAGATTACTCTAGCTCAGTTATAACTAACGCAGTTATTAAAAGGTAAGCTCTGTAACACGAGAATAATAACAGTTAATTATACAGATATTAATATATTAGAATTGAAAATTGATTGTTTATTTCCATATCTTGTAATTATATACTCTGGTAAAAATGGCACTAAAAATAATGAAAAAAACTAAGATGGTGTTAAATATCTCCTTCTAATAGGACAATTTCATGGAGGTCCTTCTATGCATTTTGTTTTTTTAATCATCATCATCTTGTGGATACACAACGACCACAGAAAGAATGTCTTCAACATACAGAAATAAAAGCCAAATACTGGACAGGAGAACCTGGACCACACATCAGAACAAATGTTGTTAAGAGCTCTTATTTAGCATACATTCAGTTTCCTAGTATATTTTCAAGTTACCAGCTGTATGCGTGAAGATCTAATCATTATTGTATTAAAGCATTTTCAGTTTAATAAAATTATTTTTCTGCATTGTAAAACATTCACATTAAAAGCATGGGCTCCACCTTTGAATATCTAGTTCAAGCCAAATCGACGCGCAAAGGCTATCCGTGGCTTGCATTCAGGCTGTGCTATGGAGCGGTTTGCACAGACCACCACATGCAGCAATCCAGAATACACTTATCCCCTAAAGTATTAAATATCCCAGAGTTACAAACTTGATCATGCATTATTGTCTTACTGCTAGCATTAATATTTATCCACTTTTTTAAGGGAAGAGCTGTAGAAGAATCATAAAGATAAAAACGTGAAAAGCATTTGTAACCTTCGGTACAAAAGCCTTCACTGGCAATGTCAATACTCTACTAGTATGAACTGACAGCGTGATGCTAAGGACACAACCCATCCCAATACACTGCCAAAGTACAGCTGAATTGTCCTATAAGTCTCGTGAAAACTGCTTCCTTAAAAGAAAGAAGATCTGCAGAAGAAAATACCAGGGTTCAGTCTGACTGGAGGGGTGCTGGGCTCCAGAGCGGGAGCAGCTGCTGCAGAGCGACCTCCCAGGGATCTCATCCGCTTTAAAAACGGACCTGGGAGTCAGGCAGGGAGCAGTTCTCTGCATGGCCAGCTCCTCATCTGCTTCCTTACTTGACCACAGAAGAGCTAACACTGGCACAAGTAAATAGGCAGGAAAGTACGACCAAGGATGGGGGAAAGGGGAAGAGGTGGAAAACTCATTTTCAGCAGCTGCTTGTGCTTACAGTGGTGCAAGCCAAACATGAGATGCATCCACCACAGTGAAACTGCAGCTTCTTTCACACCAGACCACCCAAAAGAAGAGGGCAGCTAGCATAAACAAATAAATCTGTAAAGAACCCTATAGCCAATGTTTTAACAGAAACCAGTCTATGACCCTATGCTTTTTAGTACTCAGCAGTTAGTAAATTTAGTTTTCTAGTTTGTCAGGTTTCTGCCATTTTCTCCATGAGGACTGGAACGAACAAGCCTGTCAGAGACAGGGTAGCCATTTCATGAAAAATGTTTTTCTTCTCACAACTGTTTCTGTCTTACCAGTGATGGGTGTGGATTCACTCTACTGCAGAGTGGCTGCTTAGCCTCAGCCATACCGCTTTCTTTGACAGCATTTGGCACCCTGGACAAAGTAAAACACATTTTGTGATGTGCTAGTATAGGTGCCATTGACTCTATTTTGGGTACCACGTGTTATGCTGTTCAGGGACGTCACCTCTATCAAGATGTTCATTTCACTACTTTACGGGAAATATGCACCTATACATACGACGAGATGTAAAGAGGGTCCTCAGTTATCACTCTACCTGCTCTGCAGCAGCAGCCAGCTGACCAATTTCATCACTTTCAGCAAGGATGCTCCCCAAAAGAATAAACTTTGAACGACCGATAACCTCAGTATAGGTTATGGCATGACATACAACCTTAGCATAAAAATAATAAATAAAAAAACCCCTCCATCAACTTATTTTCCCAGGTGTCTTATACTACCCTGGTTTTCAATCTTTGTTCATTAAACCATTTTTTAATTAAACTCATTAAAACAATTACTACAGGTTCTGGAAGAAAATCATGGCTTGAAATAAATTGTACCAGCCCCTCTCCCCAGGTTTCACATCCCCCTCCACCTTCACCAGTCTCATCCTTTAACACCAAATGGAAGAAGCTACTACATATGTAAAAGCTACCAATTCATCTCAACTGCAGCTATAGTAATCTACTGTTTTCTTTCAAGTAGTCTAATTGACTAGCACAATTAAAATAAATTAAGAGCAATTTTGTCTAGCCTACGTTTGGTCTGGATTGTGAGGTCGCTTGTCAGATTCTGAACCCCAAACCTTGTCCATTTTCCAACTACATGATACGGCTTTAAAAAAAGCTATTAGTTCTCCCTTAGATCCTTGCTTCGTCTATATCCTTTATTGCGATCGCAACTGTAGCAATGCTACTACTATCTTAAAAAAGGCAATGGCCACCATGGCAGAGCAGAATCATACATCATAGGCAGAGCCGGCATCATGCTGTACTTTGACTCTTAATCTGTGAGGAGGAAGCACCGTGGGTGGGAGAGAACAGGCTCTATGAGCACAGCAGGATGGCTGGATTAACTCTGCCAGGGGCAGCAAGGGGACAGCAAAAGCATTTCTCAAAATATCTTTTTCTTTCATGCCTTGAGGTAAGAGCAGGAAGGAACACCATCAAAAAGTGGGGTTACAAAAGGATACAAGTAAAGTGGCAAAAATATTCATCCGCCAATAGCTCAAGTAAGTTCTTGCCTTGTGGCTCTCAGCAACACGACAAATTCCAGCATAAAAGATTATTGTCTGCATGATTTGAGATAAATTGAAACCTCAAGGCCGTTCAGATCACACACATCTTCTTATGCAGATTCCTTCATTAAACATTCAACATTAGTCTGGCTTAAGGAAGAAACATTTTTGTACATAACCAAATTAGAACAAAGCAAGTGGGCAAGCTGTGCTGAAGAGCTCTCCAAACAGGAGGCTGATTTTGTACTACGGTTAAAAAAAAAGATAAACTGAACTTCATATTAACAGTGAAAACCAGCAAAGCTTTGGTCATCTCAAACTTGTTGTCCTTAAAGCTATTTTATAAATTAAAAAGAATATAGATGCGTGTATCTTTTTGAATTCCACAGTTCGGGCAGATACATCATTAATGAAGCATTCTGGCAAAACCCACTAGTGAATGGGTTATCATGGGAAAGGCTTTCCTGCTATAAATTCTATTTGAATTTTCTCAGCAATAAGGGCTGCACAGGACTCCTTGTACAAGGTAGTGTAGCATCTTTTCTTCACTTCTGCTCTTTCTCTCTTTTTTCTTCAGCCTTATCAAAAGTTCCTGAAAAAGGAAAGTTCCCTTCAAAGGGATTGTCAAAAAGGGGATAAACCTAATCTCCACGGCTCAGGCTTTGCTTTTCTTGTTCTTTACCTTAGCCCCATCCAACCCATGCAATAAAGTCGAAAGAAGGAAAGACAGTGCCAAGGAGTTCATTCCCCATTTTTCTCATCAGTAGTAGTAACACCAGCAGTCATTATTTTGCAGAGAGTGTTACATGAGGGGATTTTTGGACCTCCATGAAACCAAAATGACCTAGCAGACCTGTGGATGCAGCTAACTGCAGGACAACGGCCCCATGTTGCAAGAAGTCAGAGGCCCCAAATCATGTCTATAATGATTCCCAAACCACTCTTAATGTTGTCAAGAATCTCTCCAATGTCTAGTCATGCCTTTTTATAATTCTAAATATTGTAATTTAGCAAATATCCTTAATCCAATGATTAACCATTCTGATTCTTGAATTATGTTTTCGTTAATATTTAACCTAAATTGTCTCTTCTTTAGCTCTTGTTCTGTCCTCACTGATTTATCAAAATAATTCATCATTATCTCCTTTATAACATCCACTTACATGTTGGCAGAAAGTTACGTTTGCCCTCAATCTTGTTCCCCCTAGAAGGAACATGCTTATTACACTAGGTATCTGGTTACAAGTTGAGACACAGCCATGATTTCTAACGTACCACACGAGCAGAAAAAAGCCAGCAATTCCTCTTCCCCTCATCTAAAAAGCAATATAAACACATAAAATTTTTACTTTAAAAATAAATAATATAAAACAGAAAAAAAGAACAGTTTTCCTTTCTTTTGCAAGTCATTTATCATAACACACATGCAATTCTTCTACCAAGAATAACTCTCGCTCCTAAATTTGTTTTAACTGGACATAAAACATATAAGCACATTATCCCAGCTGAAACATAAAGGGAACCACACCAAAGGACAGAAATCTACAAGTTTTTATACACACTCCTCTTGTTAGTATGCACAACATTCACACATCACTGTCCTTTTTTTTGCGTTATGCTGTTGACTGATGTTCAATTAAATATCGAGTAGCTCTACTCCTCCTGCCCAGATTATTCCCCCAGTACTGCTGTTCAGTACTATACTCAGAGCTCGTTATATTCTCATGTGATCTGTACTTCCAAAATAAATCACTTCCACATTTTTTCAATTAAATCTTGTATAACTGATTCAGCCCATTTATGCATTACGAAGATCATACTTCATTTTAATCCTATTTTACAAATGTTACTACAACGTTAAATAATCAACCGTCAGATCAGAAATAATGCCATGAGAATCCACACTTGTTTGGGATGACAAGTTTGCAGACCTTTAATTTTGCTAGAGCTTGAAATGTTAAAGCAGAAGAGAGATCAGTTTATATGTATATTTATATCCATTAATTTATAGTGTTGGGTGTAATAGCCAGTGGTATTATTATGAAGCCAAATAAGTTTCTACGTCATCTTGTCACAAACGTGCTCTACAGCACAGACCACATTAACTCACTATAACATAAGAAATCCTGTCATGAACATTTTACACCAAATCACCACATGAACTATGATTAATAATGAATCAGAAGAGTAGATTTATATGAATAACAACCAAAGTGAAAAAAACCTCTTATTATCGACAATTAGATGATAATGTAACTTACATATTTGCTATGTTCTAATATGCAGCCGCTTGGGATATCTTCACATGACTGACTTAGACTTAAAATGTATTTTTCAGTTGTACTAAAGAATTAACTAACATTTTGGGTTTTTCAAATGAATAAGTAAGCCTAAATTTAGTCACTGTTAATTATGTATACTTTTAGAAACTGTACTGTTCAAGTACACATCTCATTTATGTGGGTCTTTTTAATTCTTCCTGTATTTGTGATCCAGATGTGGATCCAGAAAAGTGTAAGGCTTTTCTCATTTTAAGAACCCTGACATTTAAACTTACTTGTTTCTGCTGTAATATGAACATTTGAATCATAAAATATTTCCATTCATGATTTGTGTTCATATTATCAAACAGATTTCTCACAGATACTCAACAGCATAAGTAAACCAAATTTTTGCACAGAATTGAAAGTAAATGACTCTGTTACTTTAGTAGTAGGAATGAAAAATACTTAAGGAAAAGGTTAAAATATGCTTTTGAAATGTTATGTTACATTTCTGTATCACATACAATGGGCTTACTCAGCTGCAGGCTATTTTTTAATTTTCAGGAACTCATTCTGTGTTTCACCTTAATTTGGTCCGAGATAGGTACAGCTCATCTTTTCTGAATTAATACCTATCACAAGGAATCTACCAAGTGCTGGTGTTCCACTGAGCCCCAAGGACTTGGGTGTCCCCCCTGGCCATGAGCCCAGAGGACAGAACCAACATGAGCCAGGTTTTCCCATGGAAGCACAGCACAGAGGGACTGGGAAAAATTCTCCAGATTCTTCACACTTGACTATTTAGAACGATATGTAAAGTTAACAAAACTTTTTAAAAGAAAACATTACAGGTACTGGCACTTCAGAGCTGCCCAGGAGATAAAAATCCATATCTCAATTTGGAAAACAGAGGGAGCAGAGCATGGTGCACCCACTAGCACCCTGAAATTTCGAAATGTGTTCTCAGAAAATAGCTCTCTGGGGATCGATACAGAAGTGCCAGTTCAAAATCGGCATACTGGGAGGCCACTGGATGGAGGAGTTTGAAGCACAGCAGGATGCTTTAAGGCACGCATTTCCCCGACACCACCCCAGTGCGCCCTTCCTGCTTGGAGCTACTTCACAGCCGTCCTGCAACCCGACTGCTGCAAACTAGCGCTGCTCGGAGTCACGCTGAATGCGTCGCTGTGTGCTTCAACGCTGGGACACACAGGCAGCAATGAACACCTTCAGAGAGAGCTACAGCTATGTAATATTACAATCCATATTTGTGTTACAGACCAACGTGAACTAAGACCTCGCATGGGCGGGGGATTCCTCCGCATCCATGGTCAGGGAGCAAAGGGGAAGGCAAATATATGACAAAACATCATGTGCAAATCATAAACCAAAAAATGGTGAGAGACAGCATGAGCTACAACTAAGTCCTAACTGTATGAGGAATTTTATCTGTTGAGAACTTAAAATGCAAATGTTAAGTTTTATTAATCCACTTAACCGCAGATACAACCAACGCAAGCTCCTGAAACAATAAGGTAAAATGGGAATTTGGAACCTATGAGAGATAAAATGAGTGCCAGAAATTTTAAGAGGATGAATAACGCAGGAGAAGAATAGGGAGACCAGAAAATGGGTCATTATAGTAATCAGATGAGAAATAGCTAATGGAAGGATTTACATTTCACAATTAATAAAATCAAAAGCTATTTGAAGGATACCAGTAGGTGACATCTACAAGGCATTTGTGATAAACCAGAGTACATTATTTTATTTGTCTGTTCTGGCTGTTCGGATAACTTTCCTATTTTCTTCTCTGCAAATTCAACTTCCTTCTCTCTCAATCTGTCAACCTTCTCCTTCTCTCTCTTCACATCTTATTTTCAGCTCAACAGAGCCCAAACTCCTTTTCCCCTTGCAGCTTTGCTCCAAGTCCCCTTTATTTCTTTACCACTCCCCACCCAGCTCAGCAATTTAATCTGATTTGCAACCATATTCCCACCTCGTCCAGCTGACCACTACAGAGGTGACAGGGAGAAATGACAACAAAAGAATGAGCAAAAACTGCTGACCAATGAGTAATGTAAAAAGCCCGGGGGAAAATGGAAAGGAAGCTGTTGGATGAATAATAAAATCAAATTTGATTTAACGGCATCTGCTCTCCTCCATAAGCAGTGAAATAACCACATAATAAACATTTTTAATGTATGTTTAATGTCTATTATGTATGTCATTTATGGGATAACCACCCAAGCTTGCAGAAAAAGACCACCTCACTCTTCAGCAATCTCTGTCCTTATTTTGCACCTCTAGGATACCGTTGAAATGAAGAGAACAAACACCCACATACGTTTCTATTCTTTCGTAGTCTGTACAGTGAGTCTTCTGTACAAGTGGTGCTGCTAGGAGCACTGCAGCCAGCTCCCCTCATCAGCTGTGACCTAGAACGACTTAGTATACTATCAGGCATAGTACGATTGTTTAATTCTTTATTGAGATAAAACATATAGAGAAAACAATGTTTTACCAATAGGAAGCATTTCGCAGAACAGTTATTCAATAATGTTTTAAAGAAAGAAGTGATTTTGTGAACATGGGTTCATGCTATAGATTTTTTTTTTAAATTGTGCATCTAATTTTGTAAAAACAAAATCTTGTAAAATCTCTTCACTAAGACACATTTTCTTACTGTCCAAACCAAAAATTATTATAGTGACATGATGCAAGAAATACTTGGAAAACATCAAAATTCACTTCTGTATGTTACTATTGTATTATTTTGCTAATAAATTTTGTAAGCCCCCTGTAATTGACTTGTATGTTAAAAGCATCTAGGGTCAGCATTAGCAATGTACAAGCTTCAGTGGTTCAGAATTTTATATTTTTAAGAAACATGGCATGTGTTTGTATCAGCAAGTTTCATCCGTCATTATCCATCTCCCTCCTACACCTCTCTAGTATAAAAACCCCTTCTGCTTGCTGACAGAATACTAATTTGGCTTCATTTAAATGCTAAAGCAGCATAGTCCAGCTATCTCATTTAAAATATGTGTAAATCTGTGAAACAATTGACAAGCACAATGAAGAGTGTCTACCGTAAGATCTGCATGGAATTATTTTTCAATAGACACTAAAAAGCCAAAAGCCTACACTACCCAAAATTTTTTTCCATGCGTATCTCTTAAAATCAGGGAAGGAAAAAGGGTAATATTCACCTAGCAGCTCGTCACTTCATACCACTTGTTAAGATTAAAGGCCAGGTGATGTATACCCAGAATATATATATAGAGAGAGGCTTCTATTTGTGTAAGGGTGGTCACTCATTCTTGTAACTACAACCACATTTCTATTCTATGTGTGTAATAAGAAAATGTGCATTAACAAAGCCTGCATCAAACATAAATGGAGGGCAAGTGGAATTTCCATATATGAATAGTACAAAATCCCTAAATATAGAGCGCTCTACGGACAAGACCTGGGCTGGTATCCCTCAGCGGTACCTTCCAGTGACCTGTGTTGACGATCTCCCAAGCTACCCTCCTCGTAAAGGCATAGTTTTATGGCATAAAATGGAGAGTACAATGAAACTTGAATGGGCATGATTCATTGAGTTGATTCCAAATACTTGATGTGCGAGTGTGTATGTGGCATTTAAATGCACACACCTTTATACAAAAAATGCATGATGTGTGTTATCATCTTCATACACACACACGTGACTAGAAAGCAGGGAAGAAAAATGTGCAAGGGACCCCCTCATACCACTGCAGAAGAGCTAGCCACAACACACCTGAGAAACCAAGGCCCGGATGTGATTAGCATCAAACTGCTCCATGCCAGAGCAAACTGGGAGCTAAGCCTCATATTTCTGGGGTGCGCAACTGAAGAATAACTCATTCAGATGTGCTCACAGGGGCTCACGCAGTCTATGTCAAGTTCAAAATGAAGGCAGCTTAGCTTCCCCCCCAAGCAAAAATGCAGACACAAGCTAGTGTGCTAAAATGTTCCTCACAATGGCAGAGAAGGTACATGGACAAATGAATGACAGCAAAACCTGTTAAACTTTACAACTGAGATTAAGTTGAGAAGAAAGTAACCGTCTGTTCTCTTTAAACTCTCTAAATCCTGAAAGGTTAAAAAACCACAGAGATTTATCAGCAGAACAATCACTAGTAAAAATAATTTGTTTCAGAGGATACACAACTTTTGTTGTGTAGATTGCAAGAAGACAATAACTGTCATTGGACACCTCTGTATTTCTACATATAAACATCTCATTTACAGTTCAGTATGTTAAAGAAACGAAAACATGGAAGACCTCATCATAGTTCTAAACCTGCTTTGTGCAACAAGACTAATGCAGGACTGAGTTAAGGAGCTGACCCATATACTGAAAAATAGGATCTAAAATTAAATGGGAAAATGTACATCATTATTTTAACGTAGCTCAAAGTTGCACAGCTAAATCTCTGTGCAGCAAACTGAAAAGTTATCTATACACTGCAGATTATTATGCACTCACTGAACACAACATTTAAATCATTTTTGCTATGTTAGTGGTATTGAATTTTTCATGCATTTTAAAGTTGGATAAATGGTTAGGAAAATAATTCAATAGGTCAGACATTTCATTAACTTAAATATTAACAACAAAATCCTCCAAGCAGAATAAAAATGCCGCCCCTTTTTTTTTCCCCTTGCCTGTGGACCTATGTACTTGCCCAGGGCAGCAGAACCCACTGATAATCCTTCTTAGCTTGCCAGAAGTACCAGGGTGCTAGACATCTGGGGCTGCACAACCTATATTCCCTGTTGAAATTGTTCCCATTTAGTTTCTAGGTAACACTTTGCCTTTCGTCTAGATTTACACATATGTTCTTGGTCCAAGGTGCCTCATTCCCAAAGGAACCTTTGCTTTGCTTTAATTTCTGAATGTACACTGAATATCAGCTTAATACTGTTTAATAACTTAATCAAGCATACATGCATTAGAACTTCGATCGTATCTAAAATATTTTCCACAAATTTATAAATTACCTGCCTGCAATGATCTAATGTCAGTGAAAGTGTCTCTTTCAAATACCACTTATTGTTAACAAGAATGAGATCTTGGATTTCTTGATGTCAATGGCAAAACACCATTAACTGCAATGAAGCCAGTGTCTCACTTGGACATGCTGTATTCCAATAAAATAGGGATTACACTGCATTGCAGAACTGAAAAGGATGGGTACAGTTAAAATGAAATGCTAGAATGAAAGCTGACTGTGTAAAAATAGTATTTTCTTATTCAGCAGACCTACCCTACAAATACATTCAATCTCATAGCTGCTTATACTCACGGCTAGAAAAAAAACCCCAGGATTACTTTTTATTTCCATTTCAGAGATGGCACATTTATGGTCAGAGCAAGCAGACCCTGTTTGTATTGTCTCTCACTCTTGTGATTTCATCATGAGTCTCACCAAAGTCTATCTTCTTCCCAAAACCACAAACTTCTGAGTCTCAGCTTCTGTTAGGAAGAAAAATGCACAAGTCCCATGACTGCATAGAAAGCTTTGAATGATCATATTGGGGGGTGAGGGAGGGCACCCCCCCCATCTAAATTTTCCTATGATATTTGAAGCCCTGAGGTTGACTAGCTTTTCATCATCTATATAATTGCTAATTAAAGGACAACTGAACTTCTAAATTCTACACACAGGAACAGTCTACACAAGCTGGAGCAGCCCTACTGAAAATACTGCCTGCAGAATCCTTATTACCATGTGAAAGCGAGAAAGACAGCCTTTCAGACACCAAATTAGACTTGCAGGCAACATGCACACTGTAGTTAGGGGAAACCTTTTATTTCCAAACTTGACAATTTTTACCTTGTGGTCCCTAAGACAAAACGAACATGGCACTTTGTTACCCTTCAATAAATCTTCAGCTTTTCACAGTGCTGGGTTATGAAAGGTTCTAACTTTCACTTAGGTAAAAGGAATTTATAATCTCTCAGGGATGCAAAGAAAAGCTTGGACACAACCCAAGAGTAATCAAACTACGGAAACGAAAAACCACATGCAAAGACGAATGAGAAAAGTTGTATGGTGATACTTCTCCCTGGCTGTGCTCTGTAAAGGACTCTGTTGAGACCCAGGTGTAAAGGACGCTGTTGTTAGTGCTAATCCTCTCCTCCCAAGCCACTGACATAGCGTGTAAAACTGAGGCAGACCTGAGACGAGCTGGGGACAACCTGCAGTTTTGACACGTCTCTTTCCTCTTGACCCTACAGGAACCTCTCCCAGGCTGTTGGTGTCAGCGGTAAGCAAGAGCCACAGATCAGCTCATCCCAGCCACAACGTTAATGATACACTAGTATAAGACGCAGGCGATAGCAACTTTTACTAATAGCTGCTCTTGATCCTATATTGTCAACTCTCAACCTTTCCAGCCTGCTTTGTTAACACCCGTGTTTTACTACAGCAGAAGCCTACAAGGAGCTAAAGCAGCCCAGGTCTTCAGAAGAATGACGCCGACAGTGGAATGAAGGGAACCGGATGCATCCAATTTGGTAAGATTTGTCTTTGAATCTCAGGCATCCAGGACTTCTATCACTCTATGGCAAAGTATGAGAGAAGACACAACCCAGCAAGATGAAATGAAAAAAGTCTGTCAACTGAACATCAAATGAGTTTGGAACTGGAGAGCAGGGTGCAAAGTACATGTGCTCAGACATGGCCTTCTTCTTCACTAGATAAATAAGAATAGGGTTGAGCAACGTGATTTAAGAAGAAAATATGACACAGTATGTTTTATTTTCACAGCATGCTAAAAATGATTAAAGAAATGTGAAGAAGGGTGAAAGATTTGCTCTTTTAGCTTTACTTTCAAATACAGCAATATAACACAGAACCATTCTGATATGCTGCTGTATGCACCACTTCTATGCCTATTATCCAGCTTCTTAAAAAATGAAATCCAAACCTACACATTTTATCTTAGAGCAGCAGCACAGGTTCTGTAGAGTGAGAGCTTATGAATGGTGAAACAGGAATTTAGCACAGCGAAAACACAGTCCAAGCTCAGGGGTCTATTCTCTTCTCATTGCTTTCATATTACTTCCAGTATTCAGGAAAATTGCGCAGAAGCATTAAGAGTAGAATAGACTCCTGTGAAATGAGCTCACAAATTAAATGAAGAGATGGAGAGAGCAGTGAATAACTGAATCCCCTGAGCCAGAAGAATGCCACGCTGGAGGGTCACAGAAGGATATACAACATGTGCTACTGTGCACCCACTTTTCAGTGGACCTGTGTAATTCATGAACCTGACAGCAATGCCATACATACCCACAGGCTCTTCCTAACCTCCCTCCCGCCCATCAGCATGCTTCCACAGAGAACTGCCAAGGAGACTGATACAATGAAAATGCAGTAGTTTGGCTGCCTTTCAACCTTCTATATACCCTGGAGACAGAAGGATTACTTATTATTAGCAATTATGAAATTTAATCCACTATACTACATTGCATATGATCAAGCTTTATTGTACTCTAGTGAGTCTTAACATAGTATAAACATCAGATTATAAACCTATTTTTTAATGCATTGATTTAAAATTTATTTAGCATCAACTTTCCCTGTTGCAATGTGGTCACTTCATTCTGTACTGCTGATACAGTGTAGCTCTTGAGTTGTTGAAGAATATAAGTGTATGCTTTTATTGGTGCAGAGGAGACAAAAAATATTAACTTCATTTCTCTTTCCTATTTTCTTTTTAACAAATGAAAACCTGAAGTACGTGTGGATTAACTGATAAACTTAAGGCTGCAGATAAAACTTGGCATACTAATAGGAATGAAAACCACATCTCCTAAATCCTAATGCCATGCTTTATTCACAAAATCATCCTGGCCTTACTTGCTGTATCCACACAATCAGAATGGGCAAAATCAGAGACATAAAAAACATCCACCCTGTGTGGAGTCTGGCCAGGCATTACAAGGTGTGGTTCACAGTCTTCACTCTCATCAAGCCTGAAATCAGATGTTCCACATTGTTTTCTTACACTGCTCTTTGTTCTCATAAAATAACGATGATACTTAGGAAAATCACAACACTCTTTCTCATGGACCACTAGTTTAAGTGAAAGATTATGATTACATAAGTGACATTGCATTTACTGATCACAAATAGAAAGGAAAAAAATGTTATAAAAATATGTATTCTTTGCTCAATCAAGGATTAGCAAACATTAATCCTTGTAAAACAGTAAAATATCTGATTAAAAGGAGACGAGAAAGCAAAAGTGAATTTTTAACGCAGCCACCGATCATGCCACTCTGCCACCTTCCACTCTGGGTGGAAGGCGTATTTATCTGTCTTTGCTTTCCCTACCCACTACATAGCAACACGAACACTGAGGCACCCTTTCCCACAAACCATAACACTCTGCTAAATCCAGCTACTCTGTGGCATACGCTTTTCCCCTGGGCAGAAGACGACAGCGCTAGGTGCTTGTGGCCCTTGTTAGTCATGTTGTGCTACCGGAGGGCACTTAGCACAGTAAGGAGAGTGGTATGAGAAGCTACATACAAGCAAGAGAGTGCTTTTTCTTAAGCCAATATGCCATTCATCACACAGTGACTTACTCTGAAGAGGCATCTGGTGATTGACATGTGCCACCAGCAGCATAAGTAATCATGGTGCAGTTTGCTATGGATTTGCACTTATGTCTCAACAACCCTTCCCTTGCCCCAGACCACAACTCCTCCTTTCTCCGTATCTCTTCCTCCTCCGTATTATCTCCAGCTTCTCCCATCCTCCTAGTAATTTCCGCTTCCCACAATGGCTCTACTACTCCTTACCTGCAGATTTTCCTACCCCCAGCACTGCAAGCCACAATATCCCTGCCACAATGAGGATATTAAAAGGGTTCCCTCTACTCCCTTTCACGACAGTTGTGGGAACTTAATACCTCTGAAATAAACCATTCTTACAACTCAAGTGCCCAATCAGTTCGACAGTTCAAAAGACTGACAGAGTAATTGCAAAAACGTACTTCTTTAGGTTAAAAAGTATTCCCCAAAAGGAAATTTTAATGGAGTAAATCAGTGACCAAAAATTCTAAAATACATATCTTTTAATAATAATTATAGCTCAGAGCAAGAACCTCAAATCTTGTTTCTTATGTAACATCAACGTAACTGCAGTTATTTAATCATCGTTCACCTCATAAAATAAAAGGAGCGTGATACTCTTTTGCTACAAACAGAAAAGTTAAAGCATCCCAAATTTAGATTCAATTCTGTCCTTCAGCAGTGATAAACACAACTCGGCAAAACAAACCTAGGCTGTGCATTCATGTCTACATAAACAGCATGACGTTCATGTAGAGTGAATGTCATTTCACACTCACGCCAGAACTGCGATTAATTAAGCAACTGTCTTCAGTGATTTCTCTCACCTGAGCATGTACATCCAGAATTCTTTCAACTGAGATTCGAAAGAGAGGTCTGCTGCCTAAAACAAGCAAGCATCGGATTGATTTCAAAGTTTATAACACACCAATGAAATCATATTAAAGCATTTTGAAATTAGAAACAATCCAGTTCTTTGATGATTTATCCACTAAGAAAAGAATTTCTATCAAAATAGCCATACGGATAATCTTCTATTCAGGGAAGAACCAACTTGTAAACCTGACTGTTCAAATAACGAAAGCATCAAGCAGGCAAATGTTGCCCTTTGTCAGAGTCTGATTATTATGACTGGGGAATTTTAAACAGCAGTGAAATGAATTACACAAAGCTCACTAAATCTGGGGAGTTAAGGGAGTCCTATAGTCCAGGTTAGTATGCCTCTGTGTGATGATAATGATCCAAGGACTCTCTAGATGCTCCTGCTGCCAAGATAAAGCACCCAGGGCAGCTGCACATCGAGCACCAAGGAGCTGCAGCTAGGCACTGTCCTAAGAGGTGAAACTTCTGAAACTGAAGGCGAGGATGAGCAGACGGGTAGTGACCGACCCTGTCTGCATAATCTTCCTTAATCCACAGCTTTCACTTGACAGTACATGAAAATGTAAAAAAATTATTTCCTCTAACTTCAAGACAATAGAATTGTATATTCTGAAGGCCTTATCCTGCAATGGCTCCAAATACCTGCCTTTTGATGATTCACAGGAGAGTACCATCCTCGTGTGTCCTTTTGACTCATGCTGAAGCATAATTGCTGCTCTTTTTTATTGCTGCACCCATTTCCTCTCATCTGTCCTTTTTGTTTTCCTTTTATTTCTTTTAATCTTCTAAATTTATAGATATAGAAATAGCTTTCTAACTTTTATTCTTTTTAATTCTCTTGTGCTTTGGCTTTTCTTTCTCTTCTGCAAATTTTCAGGAAGCCAGATACTATGTGAGTGCCATTTTGCCTCTTTTTATTTAATCCACTAAATTCTTTTGCTGAAATGAAAGCCAAAGGATCAGGAATACTTTAGTTGTTAAGACACTGTCCAAGCCTGCAGCTATTTACTTATGAACTGATTATGTGAATGACTGTGTTAGAAGCCATTAGAGGTCTAAGAGATGTCATGTATGATAGAATATAAAAGCTACAAATAAGTTTTCAAGCAGCAACATGTTACCCACAGCTGCAAGTGCTTGTTTGCATAGGTGAGGCACATCGAGATCAACTTTGCCATCTATACTGTCCCGTTTTTGCCTGCCCATCAACTGTGGCTTGTAGATTTATCTTGCTCTCCATCACAGACTGATAAACACCACTTAATTCTGTTAAAATAAAGCAGGATCTTGCTTTGTAAAAAAAAAACAAACTGAATGATCCAGACTGTAGATAATAGCCTTTTGAAAGGTAAATCCACCAAGATGAGAAAATCAGTATGAGAAATAACTCCTGAGTGGAGGTGAACTGTAGCTTTCTGGAGCAATGTGTGAATGTCTGAGAACCAAGTTCAGAGTCCAACAGGTGAGCCTGTGGGTTAAAAAGATTTGCAACTGCTAAAAACTGATTGATGTGGGAAAAAGGTCAATGCTTGCTCTAAAAATAGCAGAATTATACATGTGATGTATTATTAAACTTCAGTCCTTGTAAGGAGGAAAGGTGTCAAAAATTTGGGCAAGAGTGACTTGAATCATACTAAAAAAATGCTCAGCTATACTACACTCACTAATTTGGCTAATGTCAAAGACAACTTTCTTCTAAGTCAATATGGCTTCCACCATCCTGAAAGAACAGCTGTTCTTCTTCAGTGTGACCACAAAAATCCTGCTCCATGCAGTCAAACGTAGTCTTCCTGGATCCATGAACAGCAGTGAGATCTGGTTAATACATCTCATATACCAGTTACCTGGCTAACAGTAACCTGACCTAAGTGGAGCATCAAGACGATGGGGAATCCACTAAGACCGTATATGCTTCCCTCTCCCAAGCAACAGCAAAACTAAACAAGATGAACGGCAGTGACATTTTTGGTCATGGATACAGCATCCAGCACCACCTAGCCAGTCACATGCCAGGAGTGGAAGCAGGT
This sequence comes from Nipponia nippon, assembly GCF_047370975.1. Lineage (NCBI taxonomy): Eukaryota > Metazoa > Chordata > Aves > Pelecaniformes > Threskiornithidae > Nipponia > Nipponia nippon. Next base: position 52,862,244 of record NW_028262347.1, read on the forward strand.
GGCATTAGCACTTGCCCTGAAGGCAACTCCGATCATTCTGAATTTCCAGACTGGTGTGAGAAAGGAGGTGGTGAAGTGGCCTCCAGACCACCTGCTGGTCTTCTTGGAGGCAGAACCGAGATGGCAGCCTGCCACCTGTAACGAGCCAACTTCTGCCCTGGTGACTGACAGGTTTGGTCTTGATCCCTGGAGGAAAACGTATTGCTGCTGGAAAAGCAAGCCCATCCATGAAAGGCCAAAAAAAAATGTATGAATGGACAACTGAGGGAAATAACTACTCCTTATAAATTCCCTTTTTGTGTTACCACTTCTTGTTTTGTTTTTGAAAGAACTCATTTTAAGACAATAAATAAACAATACAGATTCTGCTGCTTCACTAAATAACTGGACATTCGTAGTAATTAAGCAGTTTTTCTACACACAGCAGAAGGAAATATTCTAATGAACTGATTATACTTTTCCATGGCACGGAGCACATAAAAATAAGCAATTTCAATAATCATTATTACTGCTACAGTATATATTAATACATTTCATATAAATCATTGCCTCTACTATCAACTCAGCTCCTGCTCCTGCAAATAAAGCAATACCTTGTTACCTAGCAACTGAGCAAGTCCCTGCTACACTGAAAAAAAAAAAAAAAAGAAAAAAAAAGGAAATATATATATATATTTATATATCCCCTTGGTTTCATGTTGAGAGAACATCCATAAAGAACAAAGAATAATCCACTCAAATGCCCTAAAATTCAATATTTACATAAAACACTTCATCCTTCACGTTTCATGAGTATCTTCAGAAGCTAGGTCTAGATTAAACATGCATTACCTCTTACTGACAATATAATGTTCTTGCTATGCATTTCTGGGAATATTTTATTAATGTACACATAAGTACACAGACATGACACGTATAAGTCATGACAGGCTCTTAATGCTACATCTGATCTGTATTAGAATAGGAATAGCTATCACATGGCTTTTTTAAAGTCCATTTGCTTATGCTAAATCAGTTCCTTTCCCGTTTAACATAGCAATGCACAGTATTACCCCTTACTGATGCAATGTCTCTTTTTAGGGTTCTGTCATTTGTATGAATTATTCCTTGTGTTGCACAAAAAAAAGAAGTATGTACTACAAAACCCGCCACTTTGTTGCTTTATATTTCATGTCTGTTTAGGAGTCCTACTTGCATGGATGAGCTACTGCCCTGGGCAACACACAAATTCGGCAGCAGCCTCTGAACCCTCTGGTTACCAGCGTGTGTCTGGTCCACACTCTACCCCGAGTTGAAAAAGGCAGCAGAAGGATTCATGGCCCCATGACTGCACAGTATGAAGACATACCCTTCACTGCAACAAGGACGGCCAATAAGCTTGTGCAACAGAGAGTATATGAAGTCACGAAAATTGCTGTCCTGAAGGCCCACAGTTTCATTGGCAGGTAACGGTTTTCACATTCAATATTGTCGAGGTCATGACATTGCCCCCAGATCCAACGTGCAATACCTCTGAAGACAATGCAAATTTCACTTCAAATTTCGTGGCTAATCACAAACCGCTACTGCTCATCACAAATTAGATGCTCACTAAACACCACGCAAAAATTTTGAGTGCTGCTCCCGGTAGCAACATCTGTAGTGAAAGTATTCCTGAAACATGTTGTTAATGTTCTCTTGAAACTTTTTGAAGTCACCTATCTCTTGGTATACAAGGATATTGGCTCAGTTAATCATAACACAAAAGAATACACAATCTATATCATGCTGCCTCAAACATCTGCTGCTGCTGTAATCCTTGATAATTCATAGCAAAAATATTCAGAAAATGATATGCTTGCAGCCAAAGGCACCTCATTTTGTGTGGCTCTTACTGTTATCTCCAAGCACTCTATACTAGTTTGAAATCTTTTGCAGCTTGGTTTTGCCCATTTTTTAATATTCTTGCAGCCTTTAACAACTAGGTACCACAGTTCACCTCCCAGAGGAATGTGTGGAGTTCAGTAAAATGCATAACGCATACAGATGGGCGAGGATGAAGTATCAGCTACCGTGGCATTCAGAAGCCTCTTGCAATAAAAATTTTAGAAGTTGGTGAACAACCTATACATCTTACAAGGATAAAGCAAACATCAGAGACCATACCCTACAGGCTTTGCATGACGAAGTCTGTGCATATTGCCTCTCCCTCTGGAACGCAGTCTTCAGTGACAGATGGCACAACCACTACCTACAGATGGCTCAAATGGGGGCTCCATAGCTTTGATAAATACTGCAATCAACTCCTAGGATAGGTACGGTTCAGGAAGCAGAGGAAACACAGGGAATAAATCCCTCAAGAACTTCTTAACTGTAGAATAATCACACACATAGTATTATCCTAAACAGACAGATGAAAGTCCTAGGCTCTTACTGAGCTGACAGAAATTCAGGACTACTTAAAAGGAGGTCAGTAGTTTAGGATAAAAGTGTTTGAAACAAGCATCACTCAATTTCTTATCTACTTCATCCAGAAAACCATTTCCACTTTCATCATGGACCAAGCGCTTCTGGTGAAAGTATTCTTGCTTTCCAGTGGGATTTGTTATACTTTGGAGGCGCAATCAACCCTATCACTGACAGAGCCTTCGTTTGGTTGGCAGAAAACATCCTTGCCTCAGACAGATGATTCACTACAGTGAGCAGAAGCATCTGAATCACTCCTACAAGAGAATCAAAACTCGTGGACCCGTACTGGGGCTATTTGTAGCAGACTAGCATAATCTTTTCTAATCTGCTATAGAAAGTTGGGAATAAGAGCAACCAGAATGATTTCATGAAGGAGCATTTGCTTTAGTTGAGCACACATCTCAGAGACCCTGCTCTCTCACTCCCTACTGCTGAAAAAACAGATACGACTTTGCAATGCCTTTTGTGGCAACACAGGACTAGTGATGGGCCATGTTTGTTACCTGCCTTCAGCCACTCACACTTTGTGCCATTTGGGCAAGAGCTTTCTACCAAGTGGCATCTACCAGAATGTTCTCATTGACCAAGCACTGCGATGCTATGGGCACATACACAATACCAAATACACCAGTTCCAGACATTTGTGGACTTTCAGCTAAATAACAGGAATATTGCATTTTCAAGTTGATGTCAGGACGCAGAAGGGATGCTCTCTGAAAAAACTGACATGCCCTTCCTTTGCTCTAATATGCATACTCCCTGTTACGTAGAAGTATCTTACATACCCAAGATAAACATACAGAGGCATAAAAATATCTCCCAGATACATTAGGGAGGGTGGACTAAAGCTCCATTCAGAGTCCTTGGATTACACAAGTTTGCCGGCCCACACCTGGAGTATAATAGAAAATAATACCTTTGCAGAATCCTCACAAATATAGCTCAGTACATCTTGTATCCCAAAAAGTAAAACAACCCAACCCCACCATTAACAGGCAATATGATGTTTTAAAGCAGCCCTACCAAAATCTAAATTAGAATATGCCTACTGGATTCTTGTCTGTGAAAGAACATACCAGAATATAAATAAAAACTGTAATCATTTAAACCTTGATTACAGTCCAATTACTACAGTATCTAGAATCTTTCCTGCAGACCTGAAGTTTCTATTCCCTTCTGCCATCACTATCTTTTCCAGAATACAAACAAACAACATTAACATTGCCTGTTTTCAACTACTCCTGTCCACAATTTAACAAGTTTACTGTCCCTAACGTCCAAGTTTCACAGCCTGAAAATGTACTGTAGAGTTAGGAGGGAGTCCATTTTGTCAGAGCTTCAAGAAATAGAAAAAACTGTATCAAAATTTTTTATTTATGATGAACTACCTCAACTTTTATCCCTTTTCAGATTATAGAAAACCATGACTGACATTCCTCTTTTTGAGGAACTGCTGTGTAGAAAAGGGAGACAGAGACTGCTATAGTGTCAATGTAATTTCTGAATGCATCACACAATCTTTTGTAATATGTCAAAAGTATAAACAAAAACACTCCATGTGTCACAGTCTACAAAAGGTATCAGGTTTTGCAGCATAATAATGCATGACAGCTCTCTTAATACTTCTGATAATTCAGTAATTATGTAAATACCTTCAAATTTGATTACAGACACACACCCCCATTAAAGTTTGAGCCAAACTCAGACTGCTTTACCTGTGAATGCAGCAACATGAAAACCTTTAGACTGAACTCAGTTACATCAGTTTTCATTCTGCTGTACACCTCTGTTTACCGCAGCAACGTGCGACAGAGAGTGACTTGAAGTTATATTTACGATCCCCTAATCCTCAGTTTGAACCTGTAGGACATGGAGATACCTCAAGGCTGAGCTAAGCTTCAATCATCTGCTCCCTCTGACGGGCAGGGAGATCCAGACCATTATCTCGTCCTCTTCAGTGAAGCCCTATGCTGAGGTGGGAGAGCAGGAACAGGAGGAACGATGGGAAGCTGGATGGCGAGATCCACCTTGAACACCATCAGTCAAGGGGACTCCCCACACACACTCCAGTAGGGCAGCTCCACTTCTCCTTCACTCATGGAGAAGCACAAAGGCTCCAGGGCAAAAGGTTAGGATTTGGTTTTTGGAAATGGCAGATGTGAATAATGAAGTACAAGATGCATAATATAAAAGTATAAACTTCAGACTAAAGAACTGGGGGGAGGTGAGTGGCAGAAAAATGTAAGATAAACCAGAAGTGCTAAATTCCACTTAATTTACATATTTGAATTGACTGTTTTCTTGCTATTAGCACCTCTTTAGGAGCACCTGACTTGTAAGGATTTCCTACATTCCTAATAAATTAAAGTAATACTTCAGGGATGTTACTAGCTTTTAACTGGCCCCCTCACCCTCTTAGTTATGTCATCACTGTATTACGATCAACATAACAGGGTTTTAACCAGAACAGGTTGTGGTGGCTGAATAAGATATTCTAAAAATAAGATTTATAAAAATGTGACACATCAGCCCCTAGCAATAGCAACAATACCAGATATAGCTTCTGTATAATGCATGAACACAGGATTACTTCCATGAATCAACAGTTTTGCATTAAAGTATAAAATCATCATCACATACAGATAACTAAAAGTGAAGATTGGTTAGGAAAGAAGAAATTTTATTTTACATGAGTATTTGTACCTCCAGTGGTATAATAAGATTATGAAGGTCAAATAACAATCCTATTACTTAAGTTACATAACTCAAAATAGGGTGCATGTCAATGTAAGAACAACATGGAAAGACGACTGCTGTTTTGTATTTATTCACTGCTTCTAATTCAGCTTGTTTCTTTTACAGTATTTCTGTTCTAAACTGCTTCTGCAAAAAACATTTTCTTAGACAAACTCCAAGTTTTTATACCATAAGGCAAGAAAGACATTTTTAAAAACAAATTCTATGCTATGCTCTGCAAATAAAAAGGGATTCTTCTCTTGCAAAAGTCCCAGCATAGATTACCAACCTTGGACACCAAAGAGCAGCAAGCTGAGGAATCACTTCCCAGCCTGACCAAGCTACTGTCCTCAGCTGGTGTGGTCTGACTGCTACAGGGCATTACCAAGTCCTCAGGTACCACACATGTACAATGCTGCACCACACCAAGAGTCAGGAGAAGTAAGTGGTAGCTTTTCTTTACTTGGGAAAATAATTAGGAAACTGTTCAAACATAAAGAAGCTTTCCAACTTTCTGTTGACTGGAGTGGTCTTTGGTATACATAATAACAAAGAAAATATAATCTCAATGCAGCCAACTATTTAAACAGGAAAAATTGTTATTTGGGGGGATGTGACTTGCTCTTTAGCTTATGTTTTAAATCACATTTATTTTTAATGAACATTACCAATACTCTTATTACAGAAGTACAGTCCTGCAGTACCATCCTTAAATATCAAGACCAAAGGATTTCAACAAAATTTTTGACCTAGGAAGGTCAGTGGCTTGTATATATAGTAGAACAAGCATATTTAATGAAATACAGTTCGAAGGGAAACTTAACACTCTACAGCTAAGCCTTCCAGATTAGCACTGCCTAACATTAGTTTCCTATTTCCACAGCTGGGCATTTACAGAGAATATCAACCACACTAATGCTTCCTCTAAAGGCACCTTTCCCTTTGAAAACTGCATATTGAATTATAAAGTTTAGAGCCTAATTTTTAGGCCACGAAGATGGAAAATATTGGTCTCAAGCTTTCCTGTTCAACATTTCATTTCCTCTGAAGTTTTAGCCAATTAACTGGTCAATGCAAATGAATCAAGAAGTAAATAAAATCCCATTAAAAGATGGCATCTTTAGCAAGAGTCCATGGGGCTTCTATCAATGTTAGGGCTTTCATGGTCATGATAGCGATAGGGGGATGCTTACTACCTTCAGAAACGTATGTCAGGAGCTGCCCAAATACTGCTTCACTGCAGTTATAACTGAACTTAGTCTATTGTTTGTCCTTCTTCCTAGCATCCAGGAATATACTCCTGACAAAGTATGCGGGACGTGATCTTCAGCCTGTGCAGTCAATGAAATCTATGATGCTATGACAATTTACACCAGCTGAGAACCTTGTTCAAAATCTCTGAATGCAACCCCTCAGGGTATGTGATGGTTTCTCCTCCTGCCCTACGCTTCCTTGTGTGTATCATCACTGCAGAGCTACCGCTTAGTCCCAGACAGCTCTGTAAAGAACAAAAATGGTGACAGCAAGCCTTGGAGAGGGAGCAGAAATGGGCACAGCCAAGTGCTAGAGGTGGAAAGGGCGTATTTCATCCAGGTCAACCCCAAAGACTATCCCGTGCTGGTTGGCAGACACTTATGAAATGAACATGATGTGGACAGTACTAAATAAATACTTGTTATCACTTTGCTGTGATCGTGACTAACACATCCACAAAGTATTTAAAGGATAAGTATGGAGCTGTCTGGTGATGTGCGGAGATGGTTGGGTGCAGACAGCATTTTGGAAACACTCAAGTCACGGCACCAGAAAATGACCCCAAAATCAGTATCTTGTGCTAAGGCAAAGGGCCTGTTAATCTCTCAAACAGGTCATAAAGATACTATTTCAAACAAAAAAAATTAGAATCAATAGAATCCAATTAGAAAATGATAGTCATAATATTTAGTACTCTTCCCATGCTTTCATGCTTAAAGAAATGCAACTTTGCAGTATTCAGACAATACAAAAGATTTATTGCCATTTTGCACAAGTACTTAAAACTGACAGGGAGAGTCAATTAAATTAATAAGCAGCGAGGAAACCCCTAGGAAAGGTTCGTGCAACAGATTTTCAAACCTGTGAGCACCTGTTATGCTTAGTATTTTAACTATGAGTTTTTAAATGAAGAGGAAGTTTGGAAGTCTTTGTATAACGTGCCTTCTGTAGAGCCAATCTTTGCTTCCGAGACACCTGAGCTGGGCATAACATGGATTAGGATTGAGAAGTACTCACAAAGGTCTATGAAAATCCTTGAATTCTTGTTTCTTGCTAGTGCTAAGAGCAGGAACACCACCACATTCAGACTTTAAAGAAAAATAATAAATTGCATTCAGTTTTGTAATGGCTTCAGTAAAAATACAAATGAGTCATACAATACTTCCCTTAGGTTTTGCTGAAGTATTTTTCTGTGTGACAATTCACTCCAATATCCACTTACCTCTGTGGTGGTTTATAAATATTAGTACAGAATGTTGAAGTTCTATGTATTTTTATCATATAATAATGCAGGTGTTTCACAAACCAACTGAGTATTCATTAATAATGAGTTTTCTAGGTGACTGCACTATTAACAAAGTAACACTTTTCCTAGATTTTAGAATTACCTCTGAAAACATACCTGGAAAATAAAAGCATTAACAAAGCATGACAATGGTATAACAGCTCTTTGACTATGGGATCCTGAAGGAGATAATTAGACAGTTTTCAGTTATCTTAAGTATTTTAACTATTTGCAAACTGACACCCAGGGTGTTTATTTATGCAATAAGTGACATTATCTAAGACTCTATAAAACAGTAAGAAGTTGCTAGATTAAATAGATTCTTAAAAAGTGCTTGTAGAAATAAAATTATGAGAACCTTAATATCAATTTCAATGGGGCAAGATGAAGCCTAAAAACAGTCAGATGCTGAATTACAGCAGTAAATTTTTTATAATTAAAGTTATTCCTAGTATACATGTATACACACATACATCTACACACACACATTTTAGTATTATATAATAAATCCTGATGAACACTGGAACAGATTTTGCATTTTCCTGTATTAGGAGTAATTACATGCAACCATTTTTGTGACTTATCAATTTACCAGGGGCTTTTACTGTCATTCAAAATACTTAGAAATAAAAAGATACTACGTGTAATAGTGTTCTTCACTGAACAGATACACAAAGAATGAAGAAATTATCTTCAGTATACCCTTGGTAAAAGAGACATATATTCTCACTGACATCTTTGCAAAAGCTTTACTTCAAAGCATACAGAACCAGCCAACACGGCATACCAGTAAATACCCAGAAGCGTTGAAGGCCTAACTCCACACTGCAGATTGGAGGACCAGTCAGCTAAATGAAGAGTTTAGATGATCATCCACAGTTGGACCAGCAAAACAGGCGTTTATGACCTTCATGTTTCACCATTGTTTAAATGTACTGAAAAACTAAATGTTTATTCCCCACTGTAGAGAAGCACTTTCTGGAAAAAAGTACTTCAGAAATTAAACATTGGGCTAAAATCTGCTGTCAAACAGGCGAAAGTCCCTGCTGACTTCATCTGCTATTACTGCAGCTACTATTAAATTTACCCTTTTTACAGCATCAGAACTTAAAATATTCTAAACAACAGAAAAACCTCTTTGGATGTTTGCTGACTGCAGGAACCAGAGACAGAATGAAGAAGAACAAACCAATTACATTTAACAAACCTCATACAAATCACCTTGGATTTCCTACATCAAAAAGCTGGAAAAACATAAGCAAAGAGATACATCTCTCCTTAACACATCCCAGTTTCATGTTCCGAGAAAGAGAAAACTCCAAAGGCAAAGGCTTGGGGGAAAAAACTTCCATCTCAAGCCTCCTAAGGCTTTTTTTCCCCACTGAACACTTATTTTTGGGCACTGCTAATAAGCATATAGCATGTGTGGTACATTTAGAAGAAGTAGGATGGTTACAATTACTTAGTTCTGGACCAGCTGGAATTTCCAATTGGTCTTCCCAAAGGGAAACTGCCCTTCTTTTTGGTAGTTTAGCAAGGGATCATGCAAGTCTTGGAAACAAGTCAAGATATGAGTATCTACAAGCAGAAAAAAAGTACAAATCTTAACCATCTGCAGAGTGAATATGGCCCAGTGTTGAAGACCACTGCATAAGGTTAAGCAAGTGCCCTCAAGTGATAGAACAGTCAGAGACTTTAGAAGAGCCTCAGATACACTGTCCTTGCTCATCACCTCTTCTCTTGACGAAGCTGTGTTTCAGCTATTTGAATTTAACCCAATCTCAGTTCTCAGTGCTCAGATATGTTGGGATTTGAGTCCTAACGAAAAAGAGACAAATGCTGGGTATCATCATTACACTAATAATACAGCAGCCTGTACGTTCTTACGATTTCTCTAGAGGTATAACAGAGATACTATCCAACCCCACAGGAATGGGCCAAGCAAGGACTATGCAAATATCATCTGTCTTTGAGAAAGGCATTGCAAAAACTCTCCAAGATGTTCCTCAGTGAATTGAGTTAGAAATATCCCACTAGTAGGCGGTTGAAGGCAGTAAGGAAGGAATGGAGGAAAACCAGAAATGGTCCTGGATTTTCTCCTTCGTGCTTGAAAATTTCCATGACAATAAGAACCTGTTTCACTCTGTGATCCAAGGACAGTCTCCAGGAGGTCTGCCAGCACTTCTCAACCCAGAATCACTATTCTTTTACCAAGAAAGGAAGGCTGCCTCTCTGATTATTTTCTTTTTGTTAAGGTTTGTTCAACACTAGTATCATCTCTCCCTTATGCTAGACATGATTGCTATCTGCAGCTAACGTGAAGTTGGGCACAAATGCCATTTGCAATGTCGCAAGATACTTCACTTTAGAGAAATTCATTGGGGGGGTGACAACGTCAACAAGATCCTTTCTTTAACACTATGCTCAAGCTTGTGAGAGTGAATCCAGCCCAAATTTGAAGATTTTTTAAATGAAGAATCTTTGGAGAGAGGAAGAAATGTTTCCTAGTTGACTGAAGGACTTGTAGAAAAATTCTGTTGCTCCAGAATACATAAACAGAAAGGCAGGGAAAAAAAAACCCAACATCAGGTATCTCCTCTTCTTCGCCCAGACCACTGAGCAGTATATAACTCTATGTCAAATGCCCCACTGTCTTTGCACGTAATCCGTAAACCAAGACTATCTCTGAGAGCAATTCAAACAAGGGAGCAGACTGATAGAGTATAGAGCTAAACTGTTGAGAATAAGGTATTTGAAGACCTGAATCTTTGAATCTCAGTGCTCAAAATACTCAGTTTAACATGCTCAAACACTCTCCCGACATTATCACATTTTGAAGCTTTCCTCAAAGGCAAAAAATACAGAAAGACTATGGATAGAGGCAGCAATCAAACTATGCAACGAAATGCTTTCCCTAGCTTGATTACCTTGTCACAGCCAGGTTTATCTAAAGCATAACCCTTTGATACTTGGAAACAAGACTACTCTCTTGTAGACAAGCTGGCATAGTTGGCACGTGGACTAAAAGATCAAGTACAAGCAGCCCTCTGTTATTGCCTACACAAAGGGAAAAATTACATTGGATTGTGAAGAGTGCCAGGCTGGTACAATTTTCTGAAGGTGTTATTCTCCAGAATTTGACTGTGATTTCTTAAAAATAAGCTTGTAGCTCATATAACTGTGAAGACAACATTGAAAATGTGAACTAGTATAAACCAACATGTTCCAAATGTGAAAACAATCCCAGATCATATCTCTCAGAGTAAAAACTGGCCAGTTCATTACAATGATTCTTGATTCGGAAGACTAAAATTTTCAACGTTTAGTAAGCAAAGCATTGTGATAATAGGATGATCAACAAAAAAGTCCAGTCTTATAAATGTTATATAGTCATGCTTGGTATTTGGCAAATGAATAAGACTGGACTGAGAATGATACCATTCACTCTCATCTCTGCTTTAACTTCCAGTCTGCATGCAGAGCAGGTCTCTCAGGACCAAGAGCCAAGAGAGCTTAAGTCCAAGGCTTGGCAGTTTCTCAATCTGCTCAAAGCAAGGTGGAAGTTTACTATTTGTCAATAATATTCTTCATTATGCCTGTCATTAACATTTCACAAATAAATACAAAGATCCTTATCAAAACACCAGTTGTTCCATGTAAAACAAAGCAAAATCTGCATCCTCCTGATTGCTGGAAATAGTTTAAATTAAGCATTTCCAACATAGAATTCTGATTCCTCCGGCATTAAAATATCTTGCTCTTGGAATGTAAGTCAAATCATGACTGACCTGGGCCACAGCTCCTTCCTCAAGTTCCTCAGTAGCAAAACTCTTACCCAGAGCCGATCTGCTTTAGTTTCTTAGTTCAGTGCAGCCTTCTTTGATAGCAGTTTCATTGACAGCTCTGTTCCTAATTTCCACATTTTCTACCCTCCCTTTTTAACTCCATGTGTGCCCACTTCTAGCTAGAGGTGTCATTCCCTGCCCCCCCCCTCCATTCCCCAAAGAAAAATGCTAAGAGAAAAAGCATCAAGCTCTCAGCTTTCCAAATTCATTTTGGGGTACTGCATTTAAATGCCTTCTAAACAGAATGAATATGCATAGTATATTTTAATTTGCCTTCTTACTGGATAAATTTATCTCTTCCTGACTATCACCTCTTCTTTCTCTGGAAAAAAAAATATAAAGGAGCTCACCAATATTACAGAAAGCAGAGCTTACTCTGAATACATCAGCGAGTTCTTGCAACTCTCATCTGTCAACCATTTGCACAAATTCTTGAAATGGAACTTCTCAGGTGTGTAAGGTTAGGAGGGTCTGCGAGCGACCGCACTACCACAGCTTGTGTGAGTTATGTACACGTGTCAAAAAGAACAGACCTCTTAGCGAACAAGCATCGCCAAACCAAAATTCATCAGTTAAAATCACTTCCTTCTCATTTGTTTCACAGTATCACTGAAATTTGTAGGATGCCATCAGAACAGAGTTTTAACTCGTTATGGTAATTACACATCGTAGGATCAAGGTTTCATACTTGGCCAACAAGTATCAATTTTACATGAATGCTTACAATTTGTATTCATATTTATTCAGGAAAAAATGTCCCCATTATCACGCGACAACCTTCCACTGAGTTTGTTTTTTTTTTTTAGCAGATTATTATATTTTATATTTTGGCATATACAGAATATGACACAAATTGGTTCTTAATGCGTATTCAAATGAGAAGTTACTATCTGTCATGTCAGGGTCTACTTGAACACTAGTTTGTGCCTCATTAATGGAATAAGTTAAAATGTTCTTTAAGGAATCATTATGATCCGTTATGTCAGTAATCCTGCCACAATGGACACTGTAGCTTTCCTCATTAATGCTGTTGCTGTCAAGAACGGTATGGAGCGCACCTTGATTTTGTGCATGTGGGCACACATCGCCACTGATCACAGAGGAAAACGAAATTTTGCAAGGCACATGGCAACATGCATCAGTCCACATGCTAAAAATCCTCAGGAAAAGCGTTACTGCACGTGTGCAGCAAATTCAGTTCCCAATGAAATTCTCAGGTATCATTTGTTTCTCTCCCAATACCAACACTGCCTTCTCGCCATAAGGTAAAATAACTGTTCGTTAAGATGCATTTTTCAAACACAAGCCTTTTCTGAGATACCGAAGCATGAACCATCATTCTGATCTCTACACACTTCTGCTTTTCACCCCCCCCCCCCTTTTTTTTTTAAACAACCGTAGCACTTCGCTCAACTGGCGTTCGCTAAATAACAGAAAGGACAAATAGCGGTGCCTTGAAGCCGAGACCTCGCTCGACAAGTTTTAGACCAGGGCACATCACGGCCAAGTTCAGAGAGCTCAGCGAGCAGAGGTTTGCAACGCGAGCGCCGAGGCGGCCCCGCCGCCAGCGGCAGCTGCGGGCTCCGCGCGCCGTCCTCCCGCTCCCCGCGGGCCGCACGCGGGGCGGCTGCCCCCTTTCTCCGCCATCCCCGCGATCAACCACTGCTCGCAAGCGCGGGGAGGGAGCTGCCCGGGGCCGCGCCGGCCCGGTGAAAACTCACCGGCCGAGAGCACCGGCTCCGTCAGGCGGCTGAAACTCCGGCCGCCCCGCTGCCCCCCGCCCGCCCCGGCAGCGCGGCGCCCCGCAGCGCCGCCGGGCGGGAGCCGCCGCCGCCGCCCGCCCCAGCGCCGGCGGAGGGGGCACCGGCGAGGCAAGGGCTGACATAATCCTGCGAAAGCGGCAACCGCAGGCGCCGCCGGCTCCCGCCCGCCCCCCGGGGTCCGCTGCCGGCGCTTCCCCTCCCCGGGGGGGGGGCCGCGCCGCGTCCCCGTCCCCCGCCCCCCAGCTCCGGGCTGCACGGCGGGGCGGGGGCGGCGCCCGGTGGCCCCGTGCCCGGCCCTCCGTGCGCGCCCAGGGCTCGCCCAGCCCTCCCCTGCCCCCCGGTCTCACCTAGGAGCGGCGGCGGCGGCGGGCTGAGCTGCCGAGCCCGGCGGGGGCGGGGAGGGAGGGGGGGGGGGGGGTCCGACGTCTGCTCCGCAGCCGCTACCCCTCCGCGCTGAGCATCTTCCCCGCGCCCCGCGGTGAGTCAGGCAGGGAGAGCGCCGCGGGGCCGCGCACACCGGAGCCCCCGCCGCCCTCCCCGTCCAGCCGCCGCCGCGCGCGCCCCCGCCGCCCCCCCCGCTCCCCCTCCCTCCCCGCCTTCCGCGGGGGCGCGCGCGCGCGCACGCCGGGCCGCGCTGCCCGCGGGGCGGGGGCGCGCGCGGCGGCGCGCGCTCACCGCGGCTCGGTGCGGTCCCGGCGCCGCGCGGGTTGCGGCGGGCGGGGAGCTGCCGCGGCGCCTCCCCCCTGCCCCCGCCGTTACTATGGATATGGGCCCTGCCGCTCCCCCGCGCCCACCCGCGCGGGCGGGCCGGCAGCGCGGCGGGCGGCGGGGGGCTCCCGGAGGGCGCCGCTGCCCCGGGCCTGGCGGGGGCCGCGGTGCGGGGCCGGGGCGCCGCGGGGGCCGAGGGCGCCGCCGGCGAAACTCCGTCCCCGCCGCCGGCTGGCGAACACCTTCCCGTGCTCCCTCGGCGAAACCGCTCTTTTATTTTCCTTTTTTTAACACCGGTGTCTAAATGAATCTCAGCAGAGCTCGAATTCCTGCGTTAATACGAACAAATAAGCATCCCACAGGATTGTTTACTTCGGTAACTGCATCCCATTAAGCAGCACCCGCACCGTCTAATAAGGGAAATAAAATATGAAAGATAACGCCTCTGTAATTTAACTTTACAAAATGTCAGAGGACAGAGTTGCACTTTCAGTCCCCCATGGCGGCTCTTATCTCTTACTCTGCTTCCCCGAGGAAGTTATACACTTGATGGCTGAGCACATTATCTGACAAGCTCAGCCAGTGGAGGCTAGAAGAAACATTTTACCACGTCAAGAAATTTTAATCTGTTACAGCAGGTAAAGCGACCAGGAGTATACAGTTTCTAACGCAGGCTGCATTTGTCTGGCCCGCTCCCGGCAGACCCATCCAAGACGCCCGCTGGTGAGGTGCCCCAGGCCCTGATTCTGCCTTTGGAGCTACCAAGTCTCAAGGAGAACCGGCTTTTCCGTCTTCCGCGGAATAAAAGGCTTAATAAAAAAGTGGAAGAAAAATTAAGAGCGTCACTCTCCAGGCGCGCTTTTACATAGCCAGGACACAGTGCTGAAATTCACAGTCACTTTCAGCTTCTGCAAGATGTAGAAGCTGCAGACCCTGTACGCCAGCAAGGCGTACTTTTCAAGCACACATGCAAGTCCATAGTCTACATTTCTCAGAGACCTCACATTGACTAAATGTAGAAATGTAATTCACTAGCCCTTTTGTTTGGCATCTCCCACTGCATGTGCTTATATAGAACTTCAAGCATAGATGGCTTTGTGCACCAAAATAAATCCTATTTGAGGCTCTTTTGAGTGTATGTCCCTCAGAGCTTTAATTAGGTCTTAAACTAGTGCTAAGCGGCATTTTTTCAAAAGCAAATCTTTCAAGAAGTAACCGATCATATTCATAAATGGTTCGCTTGGTTATAAACAACGTTGATAACACCCTTTCACTACAAAAAGCACTGCTGGGGCTTGCACATAGCCACCGGGCTCAGCGACGTGTAACGGGTCAGCTGGATTGCCTCAACTCAACCCCAATACAGCGCTGACTTTGAATGCACTGGTACGTGTGCAAGTAAAGGCAGCAGAGTAAGTTTTCCTATGAATCACTAAAAGCAACTGTTGATTTTTTTGAGAGTTGAAGGGAATGCTTGAAGTAGTAATGCAAGCTCCTAGAGATACAGTTTTCTTTATCATAACTGATTTCAGTTGATTAGTGCTGCCACACTAATGTCAGGGAACCCTAAGCATTAATTCAAAAGCACATCTTAGGATGAGGTTTGGAAAATTATTTTCATTTGAACTGAATTCACTCGGCTTCTTCCCACAGCTCCAGTTTTTCAAGAAAATCTTACAGATGCAGTCTGGTGTTTATATAGATTTGATGTAGCCCATACGGAGAAGGACTGAACAGAATACAAAAGTTTAGTTTCATCCTGAATCAGGAGAAAACATAAACATTTACAATGTTTCCTGAATAGAATTCCAAAGATTTAGACTGTAAATACGAAAATGACCATTTCAAAACATTTCTTTTTCATCTGTTCAAAACATGTTAATGCAGTATAAAATGTTACATCTAAATTGTCAGTGTCATTTTTGTTCTGACATGAACGGGTCTTTTCAAAGCAGACATTTTGGCAGTATTTCCTTAAAGTGTCTAATGTTGGTTATGGATTTGTCTAAACTTTTCCAATACCTTGGATCCCCACATCTCTATCCCTTCAGCTAACAGGACTTTCTACACAGTTCCAGCTCACTTTGTCCTGGATTTTGTTATCTGCATTTGTAAATTGAAATCAGATCTTTAGTATAGGTGGGATGTGATCCATTAACAGCTTTCTGAGTTAGGAGCAATACTTTAATGGAATTGCTAAGCCAAAGGACGAACAAGTTAAGGGTGTCAGCATGAGCCCGATGTGATGATGGCAGAGCGCGGTAGAAGTGCCAGCCAGTTTCTATACCTGCCATAAACTTCATTACTTCCATTGATTGTAACATATTGCAGACTATAGCAGCTCTGCATGAAGGAAGCAAGTGTGTAACAACTAGCAAGTCCTAGGAAAGAAGAAAGGTTTCTAGCAAGATGGTGAAAGAAAGGGCATTTGTAGAAATTTAGAAGCTCAGTGAAGAGGCAAACGTGAACCCAGGTTGTTGTGCTATTTTGACAGGGAAGATCTGCATGATTTCAGCACGAGGTACATCTCCCATTCAGTCACTCTCACCTTCATCTTGCCTGGATGCCTTTCCAGCCGGCAGCTCCTTCTCTAAGGTCTGACCGCCTGTAGCTGAGTAGGTGTCATGGCTGTGTCAGCGATGAGTGAGACGTATCTGCACCTGCATGCTGTCACCAGCCGAGACACTGGTACCTGATGCTCTCACCCTGCTTTTGTTTTGGAATTGAAGAGAAGGTTGGCTACCCTACATCCTGACAGGACCAGATAAGTAAAGATAAAAATAAGTGAAGTGCTGGACTGTTCACCTCTGTCACAGCAGGAATGTGCATCAGGATACTTCACAGTCTGTTCTGTAAGAGAGATCTGTTATTATAAAGAGAAAAAAATTGCCTCCCTCATGGCCATGAGTGGGCTATTTCTTTGGTTAATGTTCTTGTGGATGTTACAGGTTGGGCAGAAATGGGGTGTGAGAACTGGGGACTGTTGACAGGCTGCAGTCTGGGTTTGAGGGCTGTGCGGGCCACTGTGTGTTTCAACAAGTGTGGTGAATATCTTTTCCTGAAGGCAGATTAACAACTTATTTTAGTAATAGGGATCTAGTTAGAAGGGACAGGGATCCATTTAATGAGTTCTAGCAAATATTTTTTAAAGCTCCAAAATCTCAGAAGTGTATGTTGAGGCCAAACTGTCAGTGATAGTATGGGTGGATGCGATCAGATCAGAAATAGAGTCTTTTCTTTGAAATTCCCTGTGTTTTTCCTTGAACTGATCAGCAAAGTATGCTGACGTGCTGATGACAGCGATCAGAGCTTGGCCCAACGCTTCCTTCATGCAGTCTCTGTAGATCACTATGAGGAGCTGCTCTGGTGGCCATGATTCTTCTTGTAGGGTAATGAGGCAGCTTGCTTTCTCTTTTACAGCAATGGGACAATCCTGTCAAATTGTTTGTTCTTCTTGTGAATGGCTTCAGAATTTTTGGGGTGCCATTATACTTTCCTGAAAGCTTGTGGCCCTGTGGCTCATTTGTGGGCCTGGTTCTCTTAGCTGATGTGATGCTAGAGGGAAACACCTAAGTCCTAAAAGATGGAGAATGGTAGACACTGTGTGATTCTCCTAACCTGGCAGTGGCTTAGGCTGAGCAGCAGTGATTCAGCTAGGGTGTGTTCAGTAATTTCAGATGAGCAGGGCTAGTTGTTAACTAGCCTCATGGGAAAAGACTGACATTACCATATTTGTCTGAATAAAAAAAAATACCTGGCCAGTCGGGTAGTAAGATGAAGAAGTCTCCATTCCTGGCTAGAACTGGTTTCCTATGCTTGTTGTTATATCTATATGTATCTTACAATCAGGTACTTTGGGGGTGTTTCTCATTATTGTGGAACCACTTGTAGGCAGAAATATTCATGACCACAGACTCTAGACCTGAGTCACCTCTAAGTAAAGTACCAGAAATGTCTTATACAAATGAGATTTCAGAAATTGGAGGGTTAGGTTATTTCTGGAAAAGGATCATCTTAATCTATAGCAAAAAAGACGATTTTAAGTAAAGAAACCAGTTATCACATCCACAGAGTTAATTGCACCCCAGATTTCCCAGGCTCAAACCATGGGTAAGTATCACCACACTGCTCTTTGATGAACAAGTCAAGATAGACTTAGATTTTTAATAAAATGGCCCCTAACAGTTATTTTTCCTACTGACAAACAATGTTACACATATTTTCAGGGAAAATGCAATCTGTTGGAAAAAAGGGAGGAAATTTGTTTTCTACTTGAAATTCGTTGTTAATAAACACTTAGTTAGCTTCATACTGGGAATTTTTAGTCATAGAAAATTATTGTTCTTCAGCAATAAAATTTATTTCTGAAAATAAGTTGAAGCAGCTTCTTTTTAGTGAAATTTAAAAATATTATATCCTGATTGTTCAAATAACTTCTCAAAAAATTTGTGCTATTTTTTTTTCTTTCAACAGAGCTGAAAAGTTCTGTGTTATAATAATTTGACTCTTTGTTAGAGAGAAGTATTTGTTAATTTGAACTGCTTTGCTGATATCCATACCCTTACTGGTTGACACTCTATCCAGGGATCTAGAAAGTAATAGATAAAATTATCTAGCGAGATAAAATTAATTCTTGTTTGCAAGTAGGGAAGTGATCTTTAATGAAAAGCAAGATAAAATGGTTTAAAATATTTAACAGGGCTTCTTTTACAATCCTTTCTCAGAGCCAAATACATTGATTTTGAATTTCCTGAATAGGGACCGAGCAGATTGACTCCATATCACAGGTTATTATCAGTACACATAAACATAATAATGTTCAGATATTGAGGTAAAATAATTGTTTAGGTATGTTTACTGATCAAGCAAAACCATATTGTGAATCCAACAGATAAAGAAAAAATGTACTAGAAATTTTTACTAGTGAATTATACTTGCTGAAATGAGATGCCAGAAGGCTCTATAGCTGGCTAAGGGTGAGTATACAGGTGAGAAAGGAAGCAGGGGAGAGGGAGAGCTGCAAACAAGAGTTGCAGAAGTCTGTTATTGGAATTATGTGCTATGCATGGTCCTTAAAGAAAGTTAAGAATGCAATGAAGACTATGCACTTGGTAAAATATATGTACATAATTCCTAGGATATATAACTTGACAGAGACTGTAACACTTCCAACAGTGCTGTAGCAGATAAGGACAAAGGGAGTACACTAACTGAAGATAGATGAAGAAGCTTTATTGGCTTGGGTAAGAAGCAGGGACTTAACTTTAAAGTGGGGAAGAGAAAGGAAGTTGTCATCTTTTGAACACAGAAAGCTAACAGAATGCTGTTTTAAGCAGGGAAGTCTCATGGGGAATTTACTGCCCGTCCTGCAAGCTGGCTTTATTTTCAGCTCTGGGTCAGCGCTCAGAGGATGGGATCTTGCTGTACAGGACAAACACTTCAGATAGCTTAAATATCCTAGAGGAGAAAAGTTAAGAACTAGAAAGAAATCTAGGTATTATACTAAAACCAGAGTTGTCCTTATACATTTCTTTTAATTCCAATCTCATAATTAGAAGCTGAAGTGCCTGTGTTTCAGAATAATTCAGAATTAATTTTGATTTTTATTCTTAAAACTGTCCAGTGTTGGAAAGAAGTCCAAAGAAATTGATAAATTTGGGCTACACAGTCTCTTTGGAAATAGCAAGTCCAACTGAAGTTGTGTGGACATGCAGTTACTGTGGGACCCATACCCAAAGAGATAACTGGGGCTATCATCTGAAACTGCTGGAGTCTTTGCAGCAGCTGGTGCTGCGGTGTGCTAGGGTTTGGGAAAGAATTCTCACTGGCAAACACAGATTATGCTCTTTTTTTCACAGGACAATCTCATGGGTCTATAAAAAAAAATTAAACATCAATCAAAGAAGAAATCTAATATCTGAAGATCACCTGAATAGGCAAATAGAGATGTCTGGTTCATAAAGGCTCACACAACATCTGGTTCTTGCTTCCCAAGAACTAGCTAGTACCTGAGTGCTAAAGGGATGGAGTAACTACAAACCACCTTAACCTGCCTTTGAATAAGGTGTCAAGAAATGAGCTGGGCAATTACTGGTGGTGGTGGTGGTTATAAACATGGAATATTTGTAAAGACAGTTTCTCTGAGAGCAGAAGACAACACAAGGGAGTTCCTGAGATAGTACAGGTTTGAGGCTTTTCATTTTTGTTTATTTCACTAAGAGGATCCCAAGACTGAGGAGGCATTACAAACCAAATTGATGCAAAAAAGATATAAAAATAGTTTCTAAAAGGCTGTATAGAATCTAGTTTGAAGTCTCTTTGATGTTTCTATATGGAACATCCACATGAGTATAAAGAATAATCTGGTTTCAAGTAGGTGAATGATTCTTGAAATCTTTAAAAGAAATTCAGGAAAAGTACATAGATCAATTTTATTCTTGTAACCACAATGGTTATTCTACCTTTGACTAACTAGAAAAGAAAATAAAGAGATGAATGGATAGATATAATCTAATGTGTGATCAGAAAGCAAAGCAATGAAATAGAGTGAAAATCTGCTGTTAATCCTCACTAAGAAATCCATAAACTGGAATATTACCTCAGAGCTGTAGAACAGAGTATTTGCTTCCTAATAATTGGATAACTAAACAGGGACCCATGAAGTGAATGTACATGAATGTTAGTGTGCATGTTTTTATTGGGAGAAGGGAAGAAATAACGGAGTATTGAAATTTAGGAGTAAAGAGGCACCTGCCTTGGTTGGTTGGCTGTCTTCATATAGAAAAAGAAAGCATGAAATCATAAAAGTTGTTTTGCTCTATTATTTTTCCTGTAAATGTACTATTTTTAAAACTCGTAAGTCACAGAGGAAAGAATAAATGGTTCACAGCGAGTTAGAGATAGAAGACTAGTTGAGAAAATTAATTTTGAGCTAGACAGTATAGTTAGTCCGAAAATACCATGAGATGATCAGCTTTTAAGAGAAAGGAAACTTTCCTTGACTTTAGAAATGCATGTGTATGCATGCAGAGTGTATATGAACACTAAATATATGGCTTCAAATGTATTTTTAATGGTACTGTGATGCATGTGCATGTTTAAAAAAATCTAAATACTGAATACTGAATATTGGTAATGGTGTCAAAGGCCATGCTGCGAATAATTACTGTATTGTAATGGTGGCCATAATATATTAGCACTATTCAAATACTAGATACAAATGGTCTATTTCTGAGATTCTGCAGTGTAAAATTTGTCAATATATTATTAACAGATTGATAGATGGATTATAAAGTAGAGTGATCAGAAAAAAGTCAGAAGACAATCAAAAGATATACAGTATCATTACTAGGTAGCCTATTTGGATATCCTAATTTATTGATAGATGTAGTTTCTTCACAATTAAAATGTCCATTAAAAATACTGAATTTTCATGTGGCAAATCTAGTGGAAGAATTTCTTCCTGGAATGGTGTGTTTTGCATAAGTAAAACAAAATGAAATATTCCATTTGAAGAACTTTTTTTTCCAAGTCAAAAAAACATTGACCATCTTTCCAAATCAGTGACTTTCTCACAGGATCTATAATTAAGATTTCTGTATTTTCCCAGAAGGGTAGAGTCTCTCAAGGTCTGTCTTTCACTACAGTACGAGATTCCTTCTGAACAAGTACCATAGTGAATCAGAGGAGTCACTGGACTATGGACTATTATGAAATATGTCTATGAAGATCGATCCCACAAGAAAATGAATGCAGTAGGCTTTTAAATGACAATACTTCTATTTTGTTTTGACTGAAAACTCAAAACAAACATCTGGCTATGTCCAAATTAAACTTTTTCAGAATATGTTTTCTCTGTTAAATATTTTGTGATTTTACTTTCTTGCCATGAATCAGAGTTAAAAGAAATTTTAAAGTTACAGAATATTCACTGGATGAAAAATCTTTATTTTTATCATTTTAAGAAAAAAATCTATTCAAATATTAGGAAGTAACCAAAGACAAAACATACATTGTAAAAATACAAAACCACAGTAATGATTCAGAAAATTCCTATCTTTTAGGGCCAGAAGGGATTGCTACATAATAAATGCAAAGCAAAGGTACAATGACCTTTAATTGTCTCCCCAGGATCAAATATAAATTGATCCTCTGTTAATATTTCACACTACTGCAAAAGAGAGAAATGCGTTGGTTTTCTGCATTAAGGTACGGGAATGTCATACCATAAGACAGTTTATAGCAAAGGGGATGATCTAAGAAAACTGCCTCTGATCTTGGGAACACTTGTATGCAAGAAAGGCGATAATATATACACTCCTCTTGGGCTCATCAGAACAACATAAGCTCTTGCTGTTCTATGGTTACACCTGACTGACATGAGTAAACCAGAGGAGCGAATTTCAGGCCTCTCCCAGCTGCTGCCCCTCTTAACATCACTCTTAATTTTCCCCTCAAATTGGCCTTTTCCTCCTCCTTGTTTGTAGGCTTTCCTTTAGTCTCAGATGTTATTTTTCATTCACTCTGGAAAAGCACAACCCACATACTGAGCAAGATGGCTATGCAGTACTCAACAGTGATTAAAGATCAGAGAACTGTCTCGGGACACAGTATTTAAAAGGATGCGCTCTGGCTAAGGAAGCTGCGTAGACTGCGGCTGAACGGAGATGTTTGGGAAACAAGATCTGTGTGGGATTATAGAGTTAAGCAAGTGCCATCCAGAGGAAAATGACATAACAGGAACTGTCTACAAATAATTAAAGGCATGTCATAAAGTAGGCCATTTTTTGGATTAATCAAAGAAGACCGAGGAACTCATTTAACATGTAGAAGGAAAAATTTAGGTTACACATTAGGAAAGACTGTATAATATCTGAAAAAATAAGAGTTCATAAACAGAACAGAGTGTGCCATCACTAGCTTAAAGTGAGAAACTGTTCAAGAAGTCTCTAATTTCTTGGGGTGATTTAGAAATAATTAAGCCCTGTGCTTTATAAGAGAAAGTACAGGTGACCCCTAGAGGTCGTCTCAAGCCCAAGCAAGTCTGTAGCTACAATAACCTATGACTTTTGTTAAAAGGCAACAAAAATATAAGACTGATTTACACCTTTGTACTGTATACAGTTATACTGTATTTTAACCACCCTCTAGGTACTTTAGACATTTACCACTACGTATGCAAACCATTCATTTTCATAAATGTTTTGCTTCAAATACTGTTACATTAAGGATGTTAGCGTAACCTTATAATATAAACAGAAAATGGTGACTTACGGGCATGAGTGAATGAAAAGCAGTCTGAAAAGCCAGATTATGAAAGAATACATTTGGTTTTGTAAATAACAACTTTTGCAAGGCTGTACAAATTAAATAAAAATTGCTGTAACATTGAATTGTGCATGACAGTGACTACTTAGGCCCCAGTCTTGTAATATGCACTGCAGTGAGACAATCGCCTCCACTATCCTGCAAAGCCTAGGCCCTGGCAACTGCCACTGGATGTGGCATATTTTCCTGCATTAAAAAGATGTCTAAGAAATGCCTTTTTTCCTTCTTCCATTTCATATTGTTTTCTTTGGAGATCTTATGAATTTCTTTCTCATTTCTAATGAGCTTTTGTGGACAATGGGTATAGACTTTTTTCATTTTAAATGCTGCCTGTTCCTCCCAAATATGTATTAGTCAGTGACAATTTTAGCAATCACATTTTTGTCAAGGTAGAATCTTGTAGATGCTTCAACTCATTATTTTTAAATAGCATTCATAATTACCTATCCAAATTATTTCTTGAATTCAGCATAGTATTAACTACAAAGGCCAGAAGGGCTGTTAATTAGCTGTTAATTAAATCTGAAGATCTGATCGTTCTTATGAATATGGTTCCAGCATTAGATCAGCACTCCACGGTGCACATGGCAGTTGGAATGTAGAAAGGGCCTCAAAGACAAAAATCTGTCAGGAGATTGAGATGTGACCTAATTCTCTAGCTGTTCATTTGTGATGGGGCAAATGGACGTATCAGAGGGTGGAATTTTTAGAAAGTGGCTTTGACTGCCTGGAAGGAGACAAAAGCAAGGCAGCCAGGTCAATTCATATTTTTGTTACCAAAATTCTGCCAGATGATAAAGTATCCTCCCCACAATTAGAAAGAAAATAGAGAGGAGTTTAGCTGCCTGTATGACTTAGCTTGATTCACCTGTTTTATGCCAGTTTTTAATGGTACCAGTATCTATATTAATGACACAAGTACATAACAAACTGCAAACTCCAAGTATAAGCACAGACAAATGTAACTCTTTGGTAATCCAAACTGGGCAGTTTAGTTTGAAATATTTTTTGGTCCAACAGCCTGAAATCTACCCACACATTTGCGGTCCAATACAGCCTCACCTACAGCAGTCAAAGGGGTTTGAGTTCCTTTTTGTACAAGTTTTTCTTAGCCATTCTGTTGCGTTTGTGTTGTTTCAGGCAGAATGGGGCAAAATACCAGTAAGCTTGAGCCTGTTCCTGAATGGATACTGGTTTTGTTGTACTCTGCTGAATCTGGACATGCTAGAAAGAAACCCTGCTTATTTTTTTTTTTCCCTTCAGTGGTGCATAATTTTGACTGATAGTTATTTTTTTCATTAGAATATGGGAAGATTCACTGGTTACAATTTTCATCTTCACCTACGAAACTGTAATAGCAATGGCAGGTGGTGATAATGAAACAAGAGCTTTCAGGGTGTCAGAAAAGGTAGCTCTGGGATAATCAGCATTTTGAAATTGTTTTCCAATCTGGAACATGAAATCAAGCTGCTTCTGTTTACCATTGATACAGGCAGTTTTGCTGTTGATAAATAAATAAAATGTGTATAACCTTTTGCAGCATTTTAATAATGGTTATATCAACTGGTATTTACTCAAGTAAAGCACCGTGTCTTATCAGATAAATGACATCTTTTAGAGGCCAAATCACTAAAGCCAATTATAACATGAAATCAATTTTAACAATATATTTAATTCTGCTAAAATAACCTAACAAAAGACAATATTAAATAAACATATTGAGCTCAACTAGAAAATCTCAATGACATTTGTACTACTTTCAAATTTTGAGCTATTTTTTCTCTTTCTTTTTTCATAATACCTTGCATTTTTGCCACATGCACACCACTACAGATCTCAGCAAATGAAGAATAATGGAATTACAAAACAGAATAAAATTACTCTTTACCAATCTGGAGTGTAGTATAGTGATTAAAGTAAGCGGGCCATGCCACTGCAGCAACCTACCACAACTATAAAATTATTCAAAAGCAAAACACTTTTCTTAAGTCTGAGCCTAGAGAGGAACAGAGCCTTCCTGGATAAAAATAGAGGGGAAAATATGCTAATAGCTCAGTTGAGATGCTCAATCTGTTTTTGGTAGACAATTAAGGTGAAGAAAACTTGTTCCTGCAAAACTACGTATTTTCTTTTTAGCTTTTCTTTAGAAGTTACTGCTGTCTTGGGATTTACGTAGAAATTAATTCAGCTTTACTATTTTTGTATACCATTTTATAAAAACACAAACTGCTGCGTTATCTGTAATTATTTTTTGCTATCCGCTGTTGATTATGCAACAGTGGATAAATCAACATCTCTAAATTTTCTCTCCCCTGCGTTAGCAGCAGCTGAAATGGTGATTAGTGGAATGAAATATCATATATATCACTGGGTGAAAACTTATGTTAAATTCTGCCACCAATATGCTCAGACCTAACTATAATAGCTGGTTTCCAGAATTACAGTTCTCATGTGAAAAACTAATTTTTGCTGATATTTTAGAAATATAAAATAAAGTATATTTCCTTACCTCTTTTAGCAGAATGGGAGCTCTTTCAAACTTGAAAAACTGATTTGCTGCTCCATATTCTTGATATTCCAGGACAAAAATTAAGTTCTTTTTCCACCTTTCCCTGGATTCTTCATTAACTGCATTACAGTACTGTCTAGTGGCAGACTTCACATATTTCTCTAGCTAGGCCTATTGCCAAACATGCAAAAAAAACCCAAACCTGTAACCAAATAAAGTAGCCTTCTGGATTTCTGTGACACTACAAGTATATTTACAGTTACATGCTTATCTAATGTATTGGGAAAAAAAGAAATAAAGAAAAGAAAGGACGACAGCATGAGGATAAGAGTCTGTCTTAAAAATATGTGGCTGGCAAGGGGTACTTTAAATTAGGTCTTAAGCAATGACAGCAGCAGCAAAGGCTAATAACATTGCCTGACTCTAAGATCTGAGCAAAGAGTTGCCAAGAGCAAGAATTCCAAGCTGGGGCCAGTGTGGTCTTCATGAAGCAGAAGATTGCCTTTCCAGGAAGAAAATAATTCAGTTAGAGAAACTGGATGATTCATTTTCTTGGAAATACTTCGGTTTATCAGGGTTGGATAAATGAAGGCAATCACAAGAAATATTTTCTGTTCTTATTCTCCAGACAAGACTGCTTAGTAAAAAATACTTCAGATCAGTTAACTAATTGCTGTTATGGTTCTCCAATGAAGGCCAATTTTGAGATAAGAAAGGAAGAAAATCTTCCACCAAGAAGGAACTTGCAGTAAGAACTTTCCCTGAAAAAGAAGTTCCTGATCCTGATGGAAAGACTGGATCAATGAGATAGCTTAAATACTACTGTAAGACATTTTGGATGTGTTAAATGACAAGGAACTCCCCAGCACATCTAAATGAGTGTTGACTGAGCTTCATTTTCTTACAGTCAAGTCAGCTGTTCAACATTTTTGTCTGTCTGTGCTGAAAATATCATTTGGCTTGTGAGTATCTGAACATGGTTGGTCCTGGAGATGATGACTCAGTCTGAGGTCACAGTCACATATTTCTTAAGGCTATGGAGCATAGATTTAATGACACAAAAACCCCACCAAAACCATGAGTATCAAAGTAGTTAGAAAACAGCTAATGCCAACTTAATATACAACAGACTTTTTCAATATCCTTGCTTCAATTTTTACAGGATCTTTTCTTCTGAATATCAGGGAAAAGGGTGCTAAGACTGTCCAAGATGACAGTCTGCACACTGCTGCAGCATTCATAAGGAGATTTCACAGTTCAGAACAAAATTTTTCCTTTTCTGATATTATATTTCTCCCCCTCGGATCCCCTCCCTTACGGAGCAGCCATCCCTTGCTGCACTCTGACAAAAACAAGAAACTGAGAAATGTATCACATGTTTTCTGGGTAATATTTACCTTCCTGATAGGCCTCTAAAAATTTCTGAAAATACACATGCGTTCAAAACTGACCATACAGGATGAAAATGTTGAAGTGCTTTATATTTTTAGAGATTATTGCAGGTTACAGTCTGCTGGAATCATAGTTAAACAGCTTTTAAATTTATCACTTGGTTTGTGTAGTTGTCAGATCTTAATAATTGCATCCTCTTTATTGTGATAGATCTCCTGTTAGGAAAACCCATAACACTGCACAAAATGCTTCTGGTGGTTTAATGAATGGTGTTCTTTCTTGTGAGTAAATAACAAATTAGTAAACAAACCACAAGCCATATTATATAAACATTATACCTAATTACTTGCAATTGTAAGGAGAAAAATGCTTCTTAAAAGTTTCCCAGAAAAGAGATAAATTTTGCTGACTGACTCTTATTTTGGATAATTTGCTTCGCTTTATTCAATAAATTACCTAAATTGTCTAATTCTCATACTTTTTTCATTTGATACATCACCAACTCTTTGATCATTATAAATTTTTTTCTGTTACTTCCCTTTTTTTCTGCCTATTCTCCACATTTATTTTCTACATCTTGCGTTCTCTGATCCGCACTTAAAACTTTTTAAAAAAAGCTATTTTAATTAAAAAAAAAAGTTTGCAGTAATGTTAAAATACACATGAAGTGAGTATATTCCAGATAACTGAATGCAACATTTGATCTTAATTACAAGTCAGAATTTATGAAAGTTCCTAATGAGATATCAAGGATTTGGGTGAAAATGTTCTAATATTTTACCACTTCTACTAATTTACTAGAATTTTAATTATTACATTTATCTAAAAGCATTTAAGTAAAGGAATACGTACACTCACAGGCAGTGATTCTATCAAGTTAATCAAAGGGTTTGAGATTAAATTTTAGTACTGACAAAATACAAAAATACTGCTAAAAAGATCACAGCATCTCAATAAAAAAAGGTTAGAGAAGAATCAGCAGCAATGAGACCCTACTCTACAGTTTTTCTTGGAATAACCACTGAAATAAACAGGACTAATTCTGCGCATGGTTGCAGGACAGAAGCTTCAGGTGATGAAAAAGTACCAGCAGTAAAGGGCAAACTGAATACATATGAAATATTGTTGGGAACTCTGTATTAGTCTGATATGAGTTTTTATTACATCTTCCAAACTATTAGAAGGTTTAACCTCTTGGGAAATTTTCATTAGTTGTACAAAAAAATTCCATCAGCCAGCTTCTCTTTTCCAGTCAGGGATTCCTCTCAAGAAACTCTGTGTAGCTGCTGGCTTTGATCTTTGTCCCATTATTTCAGTCTCATGCTTCCTCTCAAAGAGTCTCATAATATCAACTTTATGATAAAAATAATATAACTGCCAAATGAGAACTCCCCTGATAAATGTAGAATGTCTGGATGTTATTAAAAACATCATAGAATACAGTAAAAATTACAATAAAACACACCCTTTTAACATCTGAAATAAGCAAGACAAATTGTATTACAAAATAAAGAATTAAAAAGGGTGTCTGGGACAAAAGAGCAATCATGGTAAATACGAGCAAGAGTTACAGTAACATCCCCTTTGGAACAGTATCTCAAGATTTGGTACAAATTGGAAATGTGAAAAGGAATTTGTTAACAGCGAGGAAGTCTGGCATCCAAGGTGCTTCTACATCCAAGATACAATAATTTTCTGTCCTAAAGTTCATGGTAGGAACCCTAAAAAGGTGATGGTCATGGAAGGTCAAACAGCAGACATTTGAGGTCCATAAATCAATGTCCCAAATGGAGACTAGACTTTCAAATTAAGACAGTTAAGAGTCAAATTTTGCAAACTGGAATTGAACTTGCTTACATTTTTAGTATAAAAATCTTATAACAGGGAATCTTATTAATTTTTTTTTTTTCCTAAGGAACTTCAGCATAACCATATGTCCTCAGAAGTAAGGCTTGCTTGTCTTTACAAGCCTAATTTGTGTCTATAGTATAGTGCCACTGGCCAAGCAAAGTACTTTACGGTTGTCTTACTGGATCTCTGTGTGGTAGTTTCTTCTGGTTATTGCTCTTGTGCTCTGCTAACACATCCCTGCAATTTGTTTACTTTCCTAACCACTATGAGATATTGCATCAATGGCTTTAAGTTTCTATCTAACATCAACTTCGTAATTTTTTTTTATGATCAGTGTCCATATCCGTGACCATTTGAAGCATAATCTCTTTTGTCATTTTCTGTCTTTGACATCAACATTTTGGACTTCCCTGCATTAAATTGATTCAAAGAAGTTAGAGCTGGAGAAAATCTTTATTAATGTCCCATTAGCTCTTTGCAAATACAAAGCTATTCCCTATATTTTCTAGTTTTTGTCCAGTCTAGATTAGAAGGTCCCAAATGAGAAAGTTTCAGCAACTTCCACAACAGTCTTAAATACTGTATCTCTACCTCACTGATACTGAACTCTCAGGGGTTTTTTTTTTTCTTTTACTAATCTTATGCCTTTGCTGCCATATATTCTTTTGTGAATAAAATTATTCTCCTTCTTTGGTATTTCAGTCATTTGCAGACTGTTATGTTACTGCTCATGTATCAAAAGTTACAAAAATATTCCCAAAATCTGTGCCCTTAGTCAAACCAGATCAATTTAATGCTTTGTAATTTTTGTATTTAGTCTCTCAGGCCCAAGGTTTATGTGCTCCACTGTAGTTTTTGTTATTTCCCTGACAGTGTTGTTCTCATAATAAAGCTTGATATTATTTTTGCATCCTATTTCTATAGAGATGGTTCAAAGTAAGACAGCAGCCATCCTAGAGTCTAATCAAATTTTCAATTTGGTTTAAATAAAGCATTTATAAAGCTGAGTGAAACTACTGTTCTATCAGATTGACTGATAAATACAACAACATAAGGAACGTAACCACTAGAGCCACTGAGAACTACCACTGAAGAAATTACGAAAGAACTATGGCAGAAGATAGGCTACAAAGTGAATATAACCAGATGCTGCCAATGCAACTAGGTATGTTAGATCTGGAGCAGAAAGACAGACAGACAGACAGAAAGTAGACAACAATCCCTAATAAGTATGCTATAGACACTAGGATCATATAGATTCCTGATATTAATCTCTACAGTAGGAAAAGCAGACATTTAAATAAAATCACATTGCACACTGAGTATTTGTTGAGGGTTTCCTGAATGCAGAAGGCTGAACCCTGTCATGGCTGTTCTCCTCAAAGTCCCATATTCATTTATGTGTCCCCTTCCCTGTCCTATTCCTGTTTCCTCTTCTGTGTTTTTCTTCCCCTTCCCCACAAATATTTTGCTTGTGAGCAAAGAGAGATTCTCTTTGCCCAGGGTAAACTCTGGCTGCAAAAAGGGCAAAGCAGAAAATTTACGTCATTGTGAAATGGGGTGTTTTTAGTGTTCTGACAAAGAAGGCGAGGAAGAGAATTGGCACAAATTAGCTAGCTCAGATGATAATAATAATGAAGTTTAACAGACTAGTCCTAAAGTGACAGTTATTTTTGACATGTAGTGGACAGCTGAGGAAAAGCAAATGAGAAAGGAAGTGCAGACCCAGCAATTTGCTACTTTGCGGTCCTTTATTACTACCCCCAGCTTTCTTCCTCCCAGAACAGGGAGGAATCATGCTGCTACTTATGGCAGAGGCTGTTGTTTGACAACACCAAATGGAGCAGCCACTTTTGACAGGTCTTGTAACTCCTTTCTCAGAAGTTTTTATACTTCTGCCAGAGACTTTACATAATCCGAGCAAGTCATTTCACTCCCTGTGCTCACTACAGAAGGGAAGGAACAGTAGTCACCTGTCCATCGTATTGAAGAAAACATTTGGGATTTTCCCCAAACTGAAGATGACACGGAAAGACAAAGTAAAAGTGCTGGAAGCAGTTACCATAAAAGTAGCTAGATTTTGATTTGTGAAGGAATTGCAAAAGAAAGCATCCTGGGTTTTTGTAGGACAAATCTTGACTGAAAACTTATTTCCTTTCTTGAGAGAATTATTAAGATACTAGAAGTAAAAGCACAAGAACAGCTTTTTCATTGAGCCCATGTTCAAGTCATTGGAAAGACAAAAGCAAAAAGAAAAGAAGAAAAAAAGTTGTTGTCTTTGGAGCAGAACTGCTTCCAAAACCACTTTTGCTGTACTGTACGTGTTGCCGCTATAGTGGGGTCAGATAGACAGGCAGCTACACAAATCACCTATGAGCAGACTTCTATGGTAGTCCAAAACTGACCGAAGAAAGTTGAGCAGGAACAGCCTCCACCAGCAGATACCTGTGAATTTCTGACCAGAGAGCAGAGCTGCTCAGCTGCAGGAGACATTGCTGAGAAGAGTGTTACTACCCAAGCACACAAACTGCTTGACTCAAGCTTTTAAATTAGATGACACTTCTTTATGCTAGTGCATGGATAGCATAGTAATGCAGTGCTTTTTAAATGCTTAGAAAAAAATCTGATATATTTATGAAACTGTACATCAGATCAAGAAAGGTTTTTTTGTCTTTATGAAAGAAGTAATGTCTTTTAATGTGAAAAGGTTGTTTTATGGTAAAAGGAGTATACCATTAAATATAAATGGTGCAGTGACACATAAAACCTCAGGTTCTAATGCATATTCCCAGTTGTATCTGAGGACTTCAGTATTTGAAAACATATTTTTCTGGTCCTGTTTCCTTCCAGGGCTCTCAACCAGCATAACTGAGAAGGAGGGAGCTGGACAGTGTCCACTTGTATGAGCTGTTAGTGAAGCTGTATGTAAGCTCAAGCAGTTGCACTTGCACATCAACCCTCCACATGAGCAGAGGCTGGGGGAACTGTGCTTGTTCAGTCCTGGGAAAAGAAGGGTAAGTGGGGATGCTATTGCTATCTTCAGCAACCTAATGGGAGCATATAGAGGAGGTGTCACCTGACTCTTCTTGGAGGTGCACAGTGATAGGATGAGGGGCCAACAGACACAGGTTGCAACACTGGAAATCCTAGATAACAGAAAAAAAAAGTTCACAAGGACAGTAGAGAAATACTGGAATGGTTACCCAGAGAAGCTATTGAATCTCCATCCTTGGAGACATTTACACTTTACTGGACAAGGCCCTGAGCAAGCTGATCTAACCTGGCTCTGCTTTGAGCAGGTGTTTGGCCCAGATGACTTCTAAGGGTCCCTTCCAACTTAAATTACGTCTGATCCTATGCAAGAGACAGGGCAGCACAGGAGTCAAACCAAATAAAACCTGCAGATATTTTATTGCTAACTATATATCAAAAAATAAACTCTAGCTTCAGTGTTCACAGCTGGCATTTAGAAAAATGTCTCTATTTGAATGATGAATTTGTATGAGCCAAGTTTTGCCCTCAGTTACCCAGACACCTTCCCACTGACTTTGTCGGACACTGGAATGTGTTTAAGCAGGATATAAATTAGCTTGGTAAACACAGTGTGCCACCAGGCCAATTCATTCTGGGATATTTATATAGTGTCTTTTAATAAGTAAATGATTTGGGGTCAGACACTGATACATTTACTTAGAAGGATTTCAGTGACATTACCATTTAAAGAGAAACTCAGCTCACCATAACCAAGAAAGGCAGAAAGTAACTTTGAAAGGTTTTCCAAAATAAAAAAAAATATAGTTCAAGAAAGTAGTCTTCTCTTTAACCTCTTGGAAAAATCTTATGTGACAACTAGCAATCATATTATTCTCAAATTGCTGTTCCTTGTAATATTTGCAATTAGATGTGAGCATTATACAATATGTTTATGTTTATTATATTCTTATAATTTCTACATGAACGTGTGAAGGTTTCCCTATCAGTAAGTTATACAAAATCTCAAGCAAACTGTAATGTGCAATAACAACTACCCTAGTTAAATGACAAAATATTTGCCACATTGAATTGTTATTGCACGATAATTACCAGAAATTAATGTAACATTTAAAATGTTATTCTTTCACTACAAATCTCTTTGAGAATGGCTACAGCACATTTCTAATCAGCATACTTCATCTTGTGAAATGTCTATTGAATATATTACTTAGCCTGAGGCATTAAGGCAGGTATGCCTCAAGGACTCATGCCCAAATGGCAGGTGGGGTATTTGGATCTAAGCAGGGACCATGTCCAGCTCTGTTACAGAATGAAAACTCCCCGCATTCAACATGACAAGCCCCACAAATCCAAGGGATTTGCCTTTGCCGGTGACCTTTAGCCAAGTCCTGGATATGTCAGAATAAATTATTAAAGGCCAAATGCTCCTATCTAGATAGATAACTCACTTTTTTTTTTTTTTCTCATTTCAGTAATGTATAGAATTCATATCAAATTTGCTGTGATAATTCCACCAGTGTGTGTAATTCAAAATACTTTCATGGCAGTAAAGAAATTTGGGGAAAATACCTTGACTCTTCCAGTCTCTATCCATGGGGAAACAAACTAATATGATACTTTCAGCAGAGGGTACTCTTACTTAGAGGATGATCATGTGTGTTCACTGTCATCTGCAAATTAGCACTAGTCTACCTTTTCCTCAGTAAGGCTCAGATGGTTTGCTGGACTTTACTTCATTCCTTTTGAGTGACAGTAAAAAGCAGAAGTAATTCCTAAGTCCAAATACCTGTATCAACAATGAGCTGCCATTCAGGATATGATTTGAACCTCCAGATTGTACTCCTTCACTTCCCTTTTTCTTCATTTGATGGACTTAAATACTGAGGTAAACTGCTATTCATAACTCTCAATCCTTAAAATCCAACTTGGAAGTTTTTTTAAGTTCTCCGTGCAAACATAGGTAGACTTGCTGCATCATTTTTCTTCTATTACACATACTAATTTTCTTTCCACACAGCTTTTAGGGCTATAGGTTTTGTGAAATAAAATTCAAGTTCTGGAAAAGAAGAGCTGTTCAGAAGAAATACTAATTTAGCCAATGACCATAAATACCTTAAAAATCAAGCTGAAAAAAATCAATGCATCCAATGGCACAAATTGAAAAGTTATGTGAAATGCAAATTTAAAGGATGCTAGAAGTTATTTCTGATGTGTCCACTAGCACTCCACAATGACTGTATTTTGTAAACTATTATATGTAAAGTACTACTATTTGATCCTTCAGTGAATACAGTAATCAATGATAACCCACATATAATCAGAAACATCTGTCATTTATGCTTCCAAATGCATACAGACTAACCAATGCCCTTTACAAGCAAAATACACCCCATAGAAGGGAAGCAGTCAAAACACTAGCATGCATACTAAATATAAAACATATCAAGTAAACCAGATAATCTCCTACAGTAGAAAGCATTATCAGTTCCTCTCCACAATCTAGCAATCACTTTTTCTTATTTGTCTTTTACAGCCCCAGTTTCAGTAGGGGCACAGTATCTCTCTCTGGGTTTATGCCTCTGAATGTGGTGACCCAAAGCAAACCAGTGGGAGCCACAGGTGCTTGGGAAATTGCTTAGCACTTTGCAGAACTGAAATCATTAAAGAGTTCCTGGGCAAGCACTCTGACAGTGTGAAGTATGCGTGATCATCCCTACAGAGTATATCTGCGCTCACAACGGTGGTACGTGGCATACTTAGTTGAAATCAATCTGGTTTTGATAATTTGGTTTTTGTTATAGCTGAGTTCTGAATTTCTGCCACATTCTCTCTCTTTACTCTAGGAAATGTTTATTCTTACATAACTGTCAAATGAAACCAGCAATATTTTGTGGGAAAACAGTGATTTAAATGCCTAAGGGATCCACCTCCCATCAGACTAGAACACAAGGTCCAGTCCCCCCTCCATCGATGCCTGTGGAGAAGCCAGTGAGCCTGAATTCCTCCCTTTTGGACCAAATTCTAATCAGCTTAGTTTAATCGATTTACTGCTTTTAAAAGGATGGTCAGTGAGTTCTAATTCATTATGTTTTAATGACATTTGTTCGTACCTATATTGGACATACCAAGAGCAAGACTCCTCTAAAATAGCTTAAATTGAGCAACAGCATTCTAAAATATAAGCTCAATGGCTTTAATTCGGTAACATTTTTGAACAAATTAAAATCTCCAAGCTACTATTTGCTTTTACCTGAAACCATGCACATGCCATTAAAAAAAAAAAGTTGACAGTTGCTCCCATGGCCCACTGATAATTACTTTCCTTGCCTTATCATGAAGAAGATTTAGCATCAACATCATGCCCAGGTTTCTCAATTTAAAGATGAATGGGCCTGCAGATGCCAAATGCTTAATCCCTACAGGTGAGGAGGTGTCCATATTGCCCAGCAGTAATTCTTCCGGGTAACTACATGGTGTTAATGGGTTCTCAAGAGAATCCTGTTTTCCTAGATCAGGAGTCAGTGATCAACATTAAAATGTTATTTAGGGTCTTGTCCACAACAGGAGAAAGAGCAAAGCAAGAATTTTAAATTGGGAACCTGAGAAGCTCTTCTGAGGCACATTTTATTACCCATATATTCTGAAAAATACTCTGCTCAAGTTTTCCTTGAACTTCAGGGGATTACGGATAAATCATGAGGAGAACGCAAATGTTGCTTTAGCTTTTTCAAAGAATGAAAGCATAAATGAAAAGTTCTGTCACCGGGGGAGGAGAGGAAGGGGAAGGGATGACTAAGCCCTGCAGTTCTGGCACATTTAGGGGAGGGGAGGACTGTCCTGAAGCAGGAAAACAATAACCTAAAAAATAAGAAGAAAAGAAAAATTATTAAAGCAGGCAGAAGAATTCTTCTTTATTTGACTGTTAGTTCAGTTCATCATCAGAATTTTTTTTTCTATTTAATACTGATTTTTAATAAGAACTCTGTGGTTTATTGATTTAGAATAACAGTAATATTTCAGTTGGTCTTTTTCTAATTCCAAAAAGAGTTCCAGGGCACGTACTGGGCAGAATGTCACCGGAAAGGACTTCAATAGTTTCAGCTGTTAGCTCAAGGTCCAGACATGGCAGCCTTTCATAGTAAAATATACACTACCATCCCTTCTTGCAGAAATTTCAGCAATAAGGAATGTCTTCAAAAAGAAACAGTCAGCTGCTAGCATGACAAGAGTTAGTTAAGAAACTAGACAGAGCATGCTATCAGAGACTAATTTACAAAAAAAATGGATGATGTACAAAGAATAAACAGACCTTTTTTCTTCAGAAAAGCTTTTTTAATTAAAAGTAAACAAACTTGCATTTGATAAAGCAGACCAATTTCTTTAACATCTGTATTTATTATCACCCTCACTTCATGCTTGCAATAGAAAACTCAGTAGAAAGGAGTTCAGATGTCATCTCCAAGGAGACTAATTTCATAACGATCTGATGGGTTTCAGGAAGATATCATTACTTTTCCTTCCTGTTGCCATGGGCTTTGGATGATGCCCATATTGAATTATAAAAAAACACAACAGTGATACTTATTACTGAAAATTTTCATATTATTTGATTAACTACTGGAATAAAGACCTGTACTGTTAACAGTTTTCTGCTAATCAGATCGTATATCCAGTGTGAGGAAGGAGGAACTATTTTAAAGTGCTCTGAAGTGAAACATTATTTTCTAGTTGGATCATGATTTGAATTGACAGTATTACATTAGTGCTTTGGCTGACACTCTTTGATAGCCAGTTCCTCCAGATTTAAGAGAAGCTTTTGAAGTTGTTGTGGAAGTGCTTTTGCTGGCTTCACCTGAACGATTATACAGAAATGTGAAGTTTTAACAAAAACTGGAAGTCTGTTATGCACAAAGATTAAATGTATATATTTGATTATGTGAAGCTTATAGAGTTGTTTTTTTTTTTTTTTCCTGAAAAGTTGAAAGTAATCCTTTCGGCAAATGGCTTCTTTTCTATCAAAATGCAGGTCATCATTTTCACCTTATGCAAAAATGTGTCCTACATTGGTCTAGTTTATCATGAGTTAGGTTGTTTTAACTGTTTCAATTATCTCTTCAAGTAGTCCTCACCACTGTTATCGCAAACTGCATTGCTCCACATCTGATCTGCTCTGCTTAGAAAACTATGTGTTCTCTTCCATTCTACAATCCCCTTCATCCTATGTCCCACCCCATTTATTTAAATGTAGACATATTCAAAACTTGGCAGTTGCTAATTCCAGCTCATGATAAGGTCATCGACGGTGAATCAGCTGCATACAGAAGTCCTGTGCTTCTGAACAGCCACGACACAAGATCCTGGTGTTTCATGCCTTTGAGAAGAGGCACATCTTTAACTTTGTTTCATGTATGTCCTAGCACATTACAGATAATGGAGCAAGCACAGAAATCCTGTTTCCATGAGGCAAGTTCCTTGTCAAAGCGCTCAGGGTGAATTACCAAACACCAAAGACAAAATACCTTTCTCAGTGCAGCCGTATATTTCCATATGCACTCCAGATTTTTACCTGGAGTCACCACAGAATCATGATGTGTGTTGAATATTTTGGGTCTGACCTGCAATACATCAAACATTTCTCTGAGACCATGTAAGCCATCAGAGTGTCCAGCCAAGAGAAATATCTGCTTTCAGCTGTCTTCAGCCTGTTATCTATCCAGTGAGAGGCCCAACATCAGCTAGCCTATGAGAAAGCCAAGTAACAATACCGCAGAAAGTCTCAAATCCAGTAGGTACAAAGTGCTTTAAAATAATTAGGTCTCCCATTAGTGCTTGCTGAATAGGATTTGAAAACTTCTGTGCTACCTCCATGTTTTGTAAGTAATGACAGGACAGAAGACAGATATATCCAAGACTCCAATGCCCTTAAGTCCTCCAGCTGCTTAGTTTTTTTTCTAATGCTATAGCACATTCAGAGAATTACTCAAGCAAGAAAACAGAGCAGTAAAAACGGCAACATTTTTTCCCCCACTACATATTGTAATCCCTTATCTGTAAATCAAAATTTAGTACTTCTCCCTCCTTTTCTGATTTGCTTGACTATTTCCTATCATCTTGTAACTGCTTCTGATCCTCATTTTTCCACTTGGCAATGGAACACATTCAGAAATAAATATTAATGTCCTTGAACTTACCATGGCCATGTATCAAAGCAAAAGAAAAAAGTCCAAGAAATATACCAGTAGAAAATCAACATAAGGTCACAAATTTGGTGCTATCCTGAACTTTTAGAGATAATAAGATTTTCTTATACATAAAAGGAAATTAAATTGCACACTTGAGGTTAAATTGTTTTAAGCTTTCTTTTAAAAAACATGTAAATGTGGTAAGATATTATTAGAGCAAGGATTACAAATGTTTTTTCAACAAACATTCATTTGTAAATAACACTTAAACTTGTGCCAGGATATATACATCATGATAACTAAATAATTACTACAGATATTACTACTTTGCTTTACTTTGGAGCTGGGGTTATAAAACAAAAGTCCAAGCAAAGAGATCTAGAGGCTTGGCTGCATGCTACACAGGTAGTCTTTCCCCTACTTCATCACTGTCTTGTGAAAACGGAGGCTGCTTCTGCAGTGTTAAATCAGAGTTAAGAGAGAGGCCAAAGCTTCATACCCCAGAGAATGGCTGTTCAGACTTCCTTTTAACAGGCTTGTGTGCCCCCATTTAGCCCTCCCTTCTGAATTCATGCCTATCTTGAAAGCCAGGCCACTAAAGGAAGGCCATGGTATTTCCAACGTCTCAGGTCTTTTTTCTCTGCCAACTTGTGGACCTCTTTTGACCTTATTAACATTCTGGCCAGAATCCCTTTCCCTCCCACTCAAAAAAGATAAGGTGAGTGGAACCTGAAAGTACATAAATATGTAATATCCATTCCTTCTTCAGGTGTCCTCTACATACACTGCCAGTCACAGTATATCTGAATCACTGTTGAACGGGTATTGAAATACTGCTCTGCTGAACGAAGCAGCAGACCTAGAAGCCAGATCTAATTAATACTGTTTTGTATAGTATGAATAGAGATCCTTCAAGAACAGGAATATGTTAGAGACGTGCTAACTATATGTCCACTGCTGCTGTCATCAATTTAATCCAAATTCTCAGAGAAGGAAGAAGTGATACTGCCCTATATCCCTTTTCCATATCCTGACTAATTCACCTATATAATGACTGAGAAATAATATCTTTCTACAGTCGTCATAACAATAGGAGATAAAGCATAATCATAAGAAATACAAATCTAGGCTGTTTCAGAAAATTCTCTTATTCATATTGTAAATTAACTGTTGATTAACCTGAAACATATATTTTTATTCTTCTTTATGAATAGGCAGTCTTAGAAAGATAAATCACAAATAAATTGATAAGACTGATATGATAGTCAGAGGCTGCCTTATCGAAAGGATTCTAGGGGAGTTTAACTTTTTGAAAAAGAGCAGCTGCCACCATAGCTAGCAAATTCCTCTAACCTTGCAGATTTCATGAGTCTTACAAAAGCTGTTGAAAAATAGATAAATGAAATAAAAAATAATCCACCATGTTTTCAAATGGATCCAGGCTATATCCTTGCCAAATTAAGTTCCCATGACAGAACTTCATCTTTTACTGGTGAGTACAAATTAACAAGACCTTTCATACATTTTTAAACTATATCATGTGCAAAAGCAAATTTATTGTCTGCAGGGATAAAACGTGCTGCAGCTGCTCAGTGATACTCTGACAGAAGACAGAAATTTGTCTAGACCCTTTAAATAGTGCAAATATGCAAAAATGCATTGTACTGGCACTCACATGGGATCAAGATGCTGGTCAGGGTCTAGTTTAAACATTTAGCTCCCATGATATCTTCCTGGAATTAATCATTCTACATCTCAAAGAGAAATATTTTTCAAGGACCATTTAAATCCTTTATCCCCTGTATAATAAGAGGGCTTGGGTGATAAATTTTCTTGTCCTGTTTATGAACTGCATCTGGTATCACTGGCAGAACATTGCTAGAGAAATGAAGAAACTTCACATATCTCTTTATCTTGTTCATAGAGAATCAATTCGTAATACTGTAAGTTATATCTTAATCATGTGTTCTTTAAAAGGAAAGAGCATTTCTCCCATGTAATGTATTTTTCCTCCAGTTCGGAAGAATCTGATAATGGCAGCTTATCTTTGGCAGTTCTGGGCTGAAGAAAAGGTTAAATATATCTCATTGAACTAGATCTCTTTGAGCCTATTCACGCATATGCACTGTTCCCTGCTGACTCGATCGTCTATGTCATTATCCTTGCTTACAAAAAGCAGGAAAATGTTGTTTAACAGTCAGTAGTCACTCTCAAGTTTTATGCCATTTGCTACATTCTTGTTCTCCAGACACCGAGGAACTTTAGAGGAAGAGCTGGAAAGGATTCACAGGAATAGAGTAATTTTCTGATGGTGTGTCCCATGATCATTATTGTGCAGAGGACACTCAAACAGTACAAATGCAGTGCATCTTTCCAGTTTTTGCTTTTTTGATTAAGAGCATATTTTAATTCTGGAGGTACACTGGCAGGTACTCTCTTCGGTATAAGAACAGCCTGTTTTGGATGGGTTAAAATGAAGTTAATAGTCTTACTGCTTTTGAATCCTTTGCCTCTGCTTAGGAAGACGTGGTAGTCATTGAAAGGCTATTGTTAGACTGTATTTAGAGAAAACATACTAGAATGAAAAAAAACCCCACCTTTAAAATCTTACTCTTCTTCCTGGAAAATACACCACAGAAAGGGAATAAAAAATATTTCTTTTTTTAGCACCAATCACAGCACAATATGAAGGGAAAAAACTGGTATCAGTAGATAATGCCTTGCTACATCTCTAAGGGATGAGAAAAGGAATGAAGGAAGAGAGTTGTGTTGCTTTAACAAAACCCAGATATGCCTCCAAGTCAGCAGCGGAACAATAGCAGAAGACTTACACTAGAAGAGAAGAATGAAGCAGAAGAACTAGAAAAATGCCAGAAATAATAGTGAAGAAAAGGAAGACTGGACAGAAAAAGGTATATTCGGGAATGGATGCTGGATATGATGCAGAAGAGGTGAGCTCACTAAAGAACAGTGGTTGACAATGCATTAAGTGTATTGGCCTATCTAACACTATCCTGAGGCCTACTGAGAACACAGATCACTGAAAGCCTTTTCATTCTTCTAGTTGCATGGGACAGACAGACTCTCTCCATGTTAAGAATCACAACAAGAACAGCTATGGTCCCCCCTACAAATTGTTGTGGTCCACAGTTGTACAAATATGCATTCATCCTGAACATTGACTATTTCTATGTTACTTTAGTCTTCCAGTCTACTACGTTGTTATAAAAAAAAAAAAGCTATAGTTTTATTACTCTTTAGAATTGCATTTAACTGAAAAATGCCATTAAGTTGCATATCTCCCTAATAATGTATTTTACTAACAAAATCAAAGTAGATACCATAGTGTGTAATAATTTCATACACAACGTTATCCATTTGCAACATAAAGTCTGCTTTCCAAATAAAGCACAGTGTTTACTTGGTCAGGACCCCAAAGTCCAAGAGGACATCTGAAGAAAGAGCTTTGCAGCCTATTGGGAGCATTCTGAAAGACTATATCTGGTCTCCATCCACCACCTCTGTGTAAACATCTTTCTGATGTGCAAACGCTACAAACATCTACCATATGAAATGAATATCACTTGGCAATTTGGATACAAGTAACGTCTTTCAGCATACAAATAGCAGTGATTTTTGTGAAACAGGGAAGCATGACACCAGGTGGATCTTTTAGAATAAGGTCTGGAATTATATCACCATGAACATCTATATCAGGCAAGAGTTTAATTTTTCATTGTGTGGAGCAGGGTGAAATTTCAAAATGTCATGGTACAATGGACCTTTTCAGATATTTATTCATGTTAATGGATCAATCATACCTAATCAACTGGAACTTGCAGTGTCTTTTGTCCAGTGAGGAGAGGGCAAATATTAGCTATATATGACTATATAATTTAGGGACTAAAAACTGTAATTCATCTTTTTTACTCCAAGTTTTATGGCCGGTACAGACATATATTGACTTATCATAGTACCTGCCCTTATTAAAACACCGTCAGTCATTGATTTACCAACATTAAAATGGCTGACTATAGGCTGATGCAACTGGAAAACAAGCAGGTTTCCAGACGGCAACAGCTAAACACTTTACACGTAGAGAAGACACAAAATGCTCTCCTACTACAGCCCAAGCTACAGCTTCATCTAGGTTGCCAGGCCTATGTTCTATGTTCAGACTTCTGTGTTCTGAAGTCTCAGAAAATAGCCCTGTCCCACCATCTGAAGCCACGTCAGAAAAGAATCCTGTAGAAGTAATACCTATTCTCACATCCATTCTCTTCTTGATGCATGAAGGTTCTGGTGATCTTCCATGCTTTCCAAAGTCATTAGTCATCATGATTGCTAATCTATTCAGAGCAACCTATTCATATGAATTGCACTGTTAATTACCAACGTTCCCAACTGCTGTTTAACATCATTTTGAAATAAAGTTTTGAAATCTGTTTTGAAATAATTTGAAAATACTGCTAGCTAGGGGGGAAAAGAATGAAGGAATCAGTGGAGTTTGATTGTAATTTCAGGAATTTTACTCAGTAGATATCTCAATAATTCACCATGGCAAAATCCCTCAATGTGTCAATGTCTGTCCAGAATATTATGTAATTGTTCTTCAAAGCACTCTTCAAGAGATATCAGCTTCCTAACATCGTGAATTCTAATGCGAGAAGGAGAAATGCCTGCAAAATTTGCAACTTGGTAAAATTAGTTCATTTGAAAAAAAAAAGTAATCTTGCTGGATATCCCCTAAATAAATTATTGCTGATTTTAAGTGTGAGTTTATGTGCATGTGAAAATGTTTTTTATAATATGAAACTTGAACTATCTTTAATAATGGAAGAAGTAATGTCCCATACTAGGATCTTATCACTAGCTCTCACTTTATCACTATCACCTTATTATTAACTTAAAAAATATGTAAACAGGCTTTTGTCACCAGAAAAGATACCTTTTTTCTTTTTTTGGCTGTTGAATAATAAGTGGAAAGTGAAAACAACTGCCTTCAATATTAAAATAGACTTGAAATGTATTTTTGCAGGTACTATAAAAATGTAAAAAAGATGATCCAGCTATCTAGGTATAGAGTATCTGTCAGTAATGAGCTTAGAGAAAAAAAAAACAGTTAAAAATAATCTTCTCTCAGGGGTGTAAATAGCAATTAATTATATAGTAATTTTGAAATTTTCTCCCTTTTGATCCTATTCATTATTCATTGTCCTGTAAATTGTTGTTTCTAATTTTCCCTATAGTAATCATTATTCAGTTTATTATTATATTTTCTTTTTTTGTTCATGTTCACACTTAACTCAGCTTTTCTCTTTTAACTGCTTCCAACTGTCTATGTATTTATCCAAACCTTTTTTGGTCATCTTGCTCATTCTTTCAAGCTCACATTCCCCCCACTGGATAAGTATATCAGATCCCACTGCAAACTTCCCCACAGCCCTGCCAGCCCTCTTCAAACCATTTTTGGAAGCATCAGCTCCACAGACATGCAAATAATCTTGCCTTTGAGTACACATAGTCTTTAACCAACAACACTGACAATTTGTGACAAATATAGAACCTAGAATGGCAGCCATGAAATACATTTCATATAGTCCACTCCAGTCATCAAATGGCAGTATTAACAACTCAGTATTAACAGCTTGTGTCAGCTTTGAAGGATTTCAGATCCAAAAAGAAAGAACAGGCTCTGTATGATGCTCCTAATTCCTCAGTTTATCTAGCTGCAAGGAAATGTGAATGTGTATGTATGACCTGAAAGGAGTTCACTCTTCCTTGCTACTCAAAAAAACGCAATATCCTCATCAGTGTAGGCATAATATCACCATATATTACCATACTACACAACTAACAGAACTGAGATTTTTAAAGTATGCAATACTAAACTGTACCAGAATTGTTAGGCACTGATATTACTGTAGCATAACGGTCACCATAACATGAATCTTCTTCTTGGTTCTGTACAGTACTTCC
This sequence comes from Nipponia nippon, assembly GCF_047370975.1. Taxonomy (NCBI): domain Eukaryota; kingdom Metazoa; phylum Chordata; class Aves; order Pelecaniformes; family Threskiornithidae; genus Nipponia; species Nipponia nippon. The sequence continues at coordinate 52,906,517 of NW_028262347.1, forward strand.
CGGTCCACCACTGTTCATCTGCTTTTGCTCCCTTGACCGCTTAATACAATTTCTCCTGAACGCTGCAGAGATGCTACCTCCATAGTGACCCTACAGAGCAGATGTAAAATGCCTGAAACATATAATTCGCCACAGCCTGTAGTGTGGCTCCCTCTCCCTCGCAAATGCTGAAGCAGATAATAGCTGTGAGCTGGTGTCGTAAAGTCCCAGAAGAGAGTGAGTGAAAAACATTTAGGAGCCCATATCCCAGAAAAAGAGTCTAGGAGGAGAGTACTATGACAGCATACAAACATCCCTAGCTTCAGCCACCACTGCATGGTAAAGTTTCCCCATGAGCCTAGTCCACTGAGATCAGACTGGCCGGACAGTAGGAGAGGGAGAGAGAGAAAAATCCCATCTACAGCCCCTGAAGCCTTGGTGACTCTCTGTCCAAAGATTTAATAGAACTGTGATAACTTAAGGCTATCATGATTCATTTTTGTTACCATCTTTCAAGACAGCATCAAGTTATATAGTTCATTACTAATCCGATGATGCTCTTCTAAGATATTAATGCTTATCTACTGTGCTGTGCTCCATGAGCCATTTTCCACAATTATATATCATATCAGAATATCTTGCTACATGTCCTAAGCATTAAAAAGGGAATGGAAACAGGAATAAAACTCTAACATTAAGCAACACTTACTTTTATAAGTAGATGCAGTGTCAATGCCTAAGCAATGGAATAGATAGAAGTTTTGCTTCTTTTTGTTGGACTTCATGTTGATTCCTACTGCCACCGCTCCTCCCTCTCTTGAAATCTTTTTTTTGCTTATCTTTATGTCTATTTTTACTTTTCACTCTTATTTCTCAGATGTTCAGTGTACCACCGTTTTTCCTACATCTGCTGAAGTGACAGCGAAAGTAAAGCTATTTGGGCTGTGCTCCTGTACAACAGCACTTTCCCTTTGGCAAAGGGCCAAAAAGAAAGGCTCTCATCAGTGTCACAGCGTTGCTACCATGCAATCAAGTGCACCTTTAAAAGTCTGGGGTGGGTTTTCTCACCCAAGAGAAAAAAACATGTGTCCTACTGTATACCTGACAGTATTTATGCTCATTTCACTGCTTCTTGGTTATTTTTTTCCTGGTGAAATTCTCCACCCCTGAAAGAAAGAGAATGGTATGATTTCTCCCATGAAAACAAAACCAAAATGCTCTCTCCTCCCTTTCTAATGAACACTTTTTAGTAAGCCTAGAGTTTTATTGAACTTTTTTTCTTTTCTTGTATGCCCCTACAATTATGCAATAGTGATTTATGATTTCTTTTCTTGCTGGTCCAGTCTCTAAGGAAAAATGCCTTTCAAATTTCTCATTTTCAAAACTTTACTGTTTTCTATCAGTGCAAGGAAGTCTAAAATGTAACCTTGCAATGTGAATCCATCAAAATTACTGCCACCTCAAATAAAAGGAAATGACAGAACATTCAGAGTACTTATAAAATAATTTCAGATATATTTTTGGAGTCATCTGGGAAAAATGGCACTATGGTATCTAAAAATACCAATTTTTACCCTGAGGCAGACTACCTACTGCAAATGAGAGACTTTGAGAATGATTTTGAATTTTTGCAGTAACTGTATTGACTAATTCTGAGTCTTATTTGAAGAGAAACGGAGGGAAAAACAGGAAGGAATAACATAAACAGTCCAACTGAGTAGAAGAAATCCTAAGATGAGAAAAGGAAATGTGCGCCATCTGGAAAAGAAGTTTCTAAACATAGACCATTAGGTTATATGGTTCATGATTAAGATCTGGCAAAAGCCTTCTTTTCTCTGGCAGAACAGACAGTATCTTGACTTTTGAATAATATTCACGATACTGCTGCAGAACAGAGAAGAATATTAGCTTCTAGGGATATGAAGTTCTGGATCCCCTGGGAAGGGGCCAATCTCTTGAGTTGAATACATTTCACAGATGAAGAGGAGGAAAAAGAGAGAAAAAGATCTTGCCTGTTTACCCCGGATGTTATCACTTGAGGAAAGCAGTTTGGCATAGCTCCCTACAGTGGGCTGGCATCTCTGGGCTAGCAAATATCAGTAATAGTTTTATTTCTTTTGTCGAAAGGACATGACTATCTGAGTCTGTCCCATAAATTATTTGAATTTGTAATTAATCAACATCTATAGTTCAAACTGGAGCAATGAAAAGACTGCTTGAAATGAATTAAAAAAAATATAAACTTAGGACTAATTTCTATAGTCATGTTCTGTAGGCAGCTGTCCCTAATTAGTGAAATTATGCAAGATAATCTTGAAAAATATCCTGGGTATCACAGGGGATTTGGGAGTGACGATACCTGACGAATCATTTTCCCAGGCACTACACCAGAATTTCCTCTATGTGAGGAAAAAAGGAGACTAGAATGAGGAACAGGTAATATCACTCAGAATAATGTATGAAAGAAGAAAATCTTTTATAATTGCTTATCTTTACACTTTTATCCGAGAAGAAACCTTTTCAATGATGGCTATGCAGCACAATTCAGCACACAGTAGATCGGTGACTATCAGTCAGCATCACAGTCACACCAGAGTGAGGATGTGCCTTGTCCCACATCGTACACAACTTCTTGGCAGAACAAATTAAAGCAAGCAGAGTACAATAATGCAGCTATATTGCTTCTTGCTAGGTAAGTTGCCACTGTCTCTTGTAAATACCCTAGAGGTTAAGGCTTCACAAAGCCATCTACCTCAGGGACTGCAGCTCCCTTTAAGTTTATGTTCCATGTTCAACTATTACCTTGATTAATCAAGAAACAGAAGTATTGAACTTAGGAAAATGCACATATTTTTTCTATCTAATTCTTTTATTTTTATAGATATTTTTGCACTAATTATGTCAATTATTTTTGGGATCACTCTCAATTCACAAATTTAAAGTATCAAAGATAAGATAGTCTCGCTATGTTTTACATTCTCATCCTCATATTCTAAATAAGTTACTTATGGTGGTAATACTTTCAGTTAAATGAATATCTTGTCTTCCTGAATCAGTCTCCATGTGCACAATAGAATATGAGCATAAAGTGGATAAAAAAGGTGCATGTGGGATAGTTTATTCATCTTGGAGACATTTGGACAAGATCTCTTTTAATACTTAACTATTTTCTTAGATTTCTCAGAAGCTGCAGGATATTCAGGGTCACCTTGCCTTTACAAGGAGAACAAGCAGGCTAGAATCCCCGCAGGTCAGGAACTATCATGAATGAAGAATCTCTTTCTAAGACAGATGTGAAAAAACGATAAACCACAACTAATGCAACAGTATGGTAGTCTAAAGTTTCCAGCATGCAGGCTGCATGCAGGAATTTTCAGATCATGCATCTGATTAAGAATCAGAGGAATTAGTTCCATGAAGTATAAGAGATGGTTGGATAGATTAGATAGCATAACTGTTAAGTAAAATTTGATGAAAATAATTTAGGAAGATTTAATGAGCAGATTGGTCTCTGTTGGTCTGTTAAGAATGTCAGCAATGTTTTCTTCAGCCAGAGTATGGAAGCTTTTTCTCTCTCAATAAGAAACGTTGGAGTTTTCTGATTTACTGCAGACCAGCTGAATGCAGGAGGCACCTTCCTCTGGAAGACTGCAGACAGCCACTTTTCACTGTAGGCCTTGGGCAGCTGATTTAGCAGGGAAGTGAAGAGAATGAAGGTAAAATGAGCTAAAATAGCTAGGAAAGTGGCTTCTAGTATTTGAATGCAGAAATACACATACTGCAGCTGTGGCATTACAGAGGCAATTAAATGGGTGTTCCATAATCTTCGCTTGACTCACAAGCCGAATGGGACGTACCATTTTACAATTCTGCCTTCATGCACTACATACGTGAATAAGTGCTGTATAATAATGTTCTATCTCCAGATTAGTGGATACAACATGACTAAGCGTGCTATTTTAATCACCTTTGCAATGATGATTACTCTACTGTAAGACACTTCTGAGAATCTTTAATCTAAGACTAGTCATTCATCTCCATTTCTTCCTTGTCACAATCCACCCAGATGCTGTCTAATGTGACCTTTCTGCTCTTATTTCACTGTGCTGTTTGCCAGAAGATTATTTTTAATCTGTATGTTCCTTCATAACAAATATGCCTTATCTCTCTCTTTATATAGACTGAAAAAGAGAGTGGTTATCTTGATATCTATGATAATCTGTTTAAAGTAGTACAGTGAAGGGGACTGCACAGGAAATACTTTTATGTCATTTAATTCTGCCTCTTCTATCTGCTCCACCTTTGTCTTTAAAAAGGGAGAAAAGAAGCAGACACAGGGTATTTTTTGTGGAAGGCCAAGAATATTGGATAAAGCTGCTCTATTCGTTAAAGGATTGTCAGTGGGATACTATCTCTGCAGAGCCATTTGCTGAGGAAATAATCTTTATATTCCTTTTATGCTACCAAATTTGCATACTGATAAATAACAATGATCTTTAGCTATTGTCTGAGGATATGAAGCTTATATATGAACAAAAATTGCAAAACCTGCGTTCATTTGGTGCCAGTTAGTTTGCTACATCTTCACTACTTCATTTTTACTTAATATAATAAAATAGTGGTGATCACAAACTGGTGATCTCAGAGGGCCTCAGGTAAGCCAGCAACATCCTTGTATAAGAATTATGTTAAAGGGGCTTACCCAAAATTCAAATGGAGGGCTGTGTGTTATCTTCTGTTCTTTACAGAAAGTGTAGAAGAGGTGATGGACCAAAACCTCCTATATATCTGAGAGCTCCCATTCTGCTATGCTCCAACAGATGGCAGGGCTTCCAGGAATTTCTAGGGTTTTTCCTGCTGGGTTCCTATGTAAGGTATGGTTGTCCCTCTGCGTGAAAAAAAGGCAGAAGAACAAGCCATCATAAAACATAAGGGTGTTTATTGTGTTTATTTTGTTAAATGAATTTACAGAGTTAGAGAAGGAGAAAGCTATAATTACTCTTTTTGGTTGCTAGATGGTGTTGCTGATTGTTTTAAGCACATCTCTACAAAGGGCAAAATATAAAAGTTCATCTTGTTCTACCAATAGTATTTGTTGTCAGAGCATTACCTGTTCTAAGTGGTGGAATAGCTCTGGAAAAATAACATGCATTTAATTGTGTCTGTTGCATATTCCAGACAATAATTTATTTACTGGGAACAGCTTCATAGTTTTGTTTTAGGTTGCCAGAAGGAGCATCTGCTAACTATTTGAAATAAAATCAGGCAATTGTGATATACAGATAGGAGAAGGCTAGTAGTTTGTGGAAACTCTGGCCATACTCTGCCCTCAGTTACCTTCCTGCAGTTCCAGAATAACTCTTCAGAAAGTTAATAGTTACTTTGAAATGAGAGTATATAAATGAAAGCAGTATTTGCTGTATGTTTTGGAAACACAGTGTTAATTTCCACCTGAGATTACAGAAGTGAATGAAAATGGAGGTTAAAATATACCAACTTCAGTAAAGCTGACTGATATTATTTAAGACACCACTTTACTAGTTGCCTTGCTGATAACAGTAGCCCTAGAAACGCTACTTGAAAAGAGTCTTTAAGATCATTGGCAATTAAAATGTATGAATATATGTTTCTGATGTAGCAAACTTACAGAATATTGGATTGGGTTGAATGAACTCCATGGAACACTTGAAGCTTGCTGTAAAATATATGTAATTTCCTCTGGTTAGACTAGTATATGCTTGTTTTTAGTTACCACAGAGCAGGAAGAGCCACAGTGGAAATCAGAGTATTTGCAATTCTTATATGTTCAAGTCTATAAAGAATTTAAGCATATTCTGAATTTTGAACTAGTCCCACTGAAGTCTTTTTTTATAAATTGAATTACTTATGGTTAAATTACATGATATTAAATGCCATTCTGGATGTGACCCTAATGGCATCAGGGGTAAGAGTCTATACTAATGAACATATTCTCATGCATAACTTTTTTAAAAAATTATACTAACACCTACGCGACTGTGGATATGTAATCAATAGATTTTGTTTGTTTCTGTCTCTTCCACAAATTATTAGAGGTAAAGGGCAGGTCAACCAAAATGTAATAACGTATTTCTTTCCATTAGGGAGTATGTGAATTAGGTGAGCAGGCCAAAAGTGACCCGCTTAATTCAGCATGATGTATCAGCAAAACAGAATAGCTGCGTTGGGATATTAATTTTTAATCATACATATAATTACTCATATGTCAGAAGTACACTTTTGATTTAGTTATAGAACTTAGAGAAACATATATACCTCTTAACCCTATCCTAGAATCAACTACGAGTTCAAGGGCTAGTTCCTTTAGTGGTATCAAAGTAGGCATACTGTGAATGCAAAAATGAGTATATAGTTTCATCCAGATATTTTGGGCTAGTATTCAGTGTTGATTATATGAACTCAGACACTAAGGAACACTAAATGCCTTTTCTTAACCACAGCATAAAATAACAAAGAATTGCAAATGACCTTTTCTACCCTCCCTCCTCCCCCCAGTTTTCAAGATCTAAATAATCCAGTCATAAAGTCACTTAAAATAAAATATGTCAAAGTACATTTGAAACGGCCAGTTGATGAAACATATATCTACCTGAGTAGAATTTCCAGAAATATTTACTTGGAAAAATGCTGACTCTACTGTGGCTGTGTTTGGACTCATTTTGAGTATAATTTTGTGTGCCTATTCAGACAAAAGAGTCAAACAGCAGAATAGTTCACAGAAAAGGACCTTTTTAAATGAATATTAGAGAATAAGAACACGGCAAATTTTGAACTTGTAAATGTGACTAGTCATAAAAATTTATAAGTTTCTTTTAACCAGTCCTGGAACAGAAAAATACTATATGACTCATACACCCAATCACAGCTCTTTAAAACAGCTTAGATGTTGAATTTCAAATATTTGCAGTTGTGAACAATATATACACTGAAACTTACTCAGAGAAATTATCTCATGAATACATTTGAGAAAATTATAAGATGTTCATGACAAAATCACATGCAGAAACAGAGCTAAACCTAATTAAATCCATTATTCATCATGAATTATTTGAAACTTCTAGTCATCACCAATATCAGATACTAAGCTTGTGAAGCAAAAGTAAAAATACTTTAAAGCAAGAATAGCATCATTCATAGCAGCCAACATTCACACCCTTCCTCACAATTATATTATTTACATATATTTCTAGGTATGACAGAATACAATCAGTCATTTTTACACAGTCTTCCATTTTTATTAAAATTTTTTTTGAAAGAGCTCAGCATTGTTACAACTTCTGGAAGCATGCTGCATGACTTACAGTACAAACAGAAGAAAATTAACTTCGTGCCAATGAGTTTATTGTAAGAATGTTTTTGCTTTAGCTTTCTGGCAATTTCTTGGGAAAAAAAAAAGACAAAGTGATTGATTATTTGCATATAATCAATATGCACTATATATTTGGATAAACAATAGGGTCACAGACTTCTGTGCAAACAGATCATGAAGCAGCAAAAGAAAAACTTAATTTGTTGAATTTGATAATGTCCAGAAAAATTACTTGTAACCTTTAAAACTGTTAATTTAGCATGAAGCCTTAAACCATAACATAAGCCCAAGCAGATATGCTCCATCAACCCAACAGTATGGCTTTAGACATACAATCAGTGAAGTGGTCTGGGCATGGATCACTTAACCTCCACTAAAACTGTTTCCTATTGCTGGGTAATCACTAGAGACAGAAAGAAACCTGAGTGAGAAAAGCAGCCTTTAAATTGGAGATGCGCTAATATGTCCACACCTAATGGGGGATGGACTAGATGACCTTTAAAGGTCCCTTCCATCCCAAAGCATTCTCTGATTCTGTGAATCAATAACAAATGGCTAATGTGATACTGCTTTGAGAAGGAGCTGTGAATTCCCCCAAAAGAAAACTATTTCAGATGTGCTCCAGAGGAATGGGGAAAGTTGTTCCAAGAGCCAGGACCTCGGTTTGAACTTTGGGGATGATGGCCCACAGTAGGGCTTTTGAATGTTTTCTCTCTCTACCCAAGAAACTGTGAGGAGACTGCTCTCCCTCAAGTCTGCAGAACACAGTTACATACAGTTGCAAGATGGAACAGCTGGATTAGCAGGCATTAAAAACAATTCATTTGAGTAATCTTTACCTCAGTGCTTGCAACTTTTAAATTCACATTCATAATTCAAGTATATGACTCTGAGGATGGTCTGAGAGACATAGTAACGCAGGAAGAAGAGACATGATATCCGGTATCTCATACAGGCAGAACCTTTTTGGAGTAAAAGGTAAAGGGGAAGAGAGAGACATAGAAAGGGCAGTGCAATGCACTGCAAAGATGACACGTATTAATGGACTAAATTATTAAAATGGATGTTAATAGTTGTGAAACGTGAAAATGGATCGTTTCTATAATTCAGTGCTGCCCTGTAATTCAGTCTCATAATTCACTATTGGACATAATAACATGAAAATTTGCCAATAGGTTACTTCTCATTCACCCTTACTTCTCCAAGAGAAGACAGAAGGATAATACGAAGGGCAAGCAGTCTATGGAAATAAAGAAATGGTTTCAGAAAAAAACTAGTCTTTGCTCACTAGCAGCAAAATTGTGATTCCTCTTCATATTTTGTTACAGTCCTGACAAAACTCAGCCAAAATAAGTGAGTCTGTGCTTACCTTTCCTACAGATATAGGTGAATGATGTTATCAAGAACTGAAAGTTCAGGATATTCTGAAAGACTTAGTTTTATTCCCTGAAGAAAGGCCAGCCACACTATGCTGGATACATGGTAAACAGGCAGGCCTATGCCACTTCAGACTGGCATGTTGGCAGAAAAGCACAGTGTGGAGACAAACATGGATACCATTCTCTAAAGGGCAAAAAGCTAGATATATTACAGCAACTTGAATATCTTAAAATACAGACACCTATGTTTGTATGATACCAGGAAAGAAAGAAGAAATTTGTTGCTTGTATTTTTGTTTCTAATGAAAGAAGCCAATAAGGAGCTTGGAGGACTCTGCCTTCTGGAGGGTACAGATTCCTCCCGAAGGTTCTCAGAGCTTTTCAGTCTCAAAAGCAGAACCAAGATACTCATGGAATATCACACGTTGTAGAAGAAAGGACTGTTACGCGCGTTATTTTTGCATATATCTTATTGGATAACAGGCACTTTGGTTTTAAAGAAAATCTTTTTCCATCTTTGCTTTTTTTTTTTTCCCCCCTACCACTTTTACAGGGGACAGAAGTTTTCTGCTTCTCTGCTAATTCAGATTTGATATACAACACACTTGAACAGGGACATTGACAATACAAGAAAATTCACAACTTGGCTAAGTATTTTGCTAAGTGTCTTCAGTCTTCAAACAACCGATCCTGGGACATTATTTTCTCTTTCTATCTTACTTTCTTCTGCAGTATTTCTTTTTGTTGTTTTTGTTCCCCTTTTTTTCCAGTACTATTTTGATATGCTGAGCATGCAATCTCTATGGAAAGTCAAAGGGGTTCACATCCTATTCTTGCTTACTCTCTTCCCCTTCCTTATTCTCCTGGGCTTTCGCGATTCAGGCTATCTTCATAGTTCCTTGCATAAAAGGAGGAAGACATGGTCCTTCAGTCTTCTGTTCTTCCAGAAGTTCAGTTGCTATGCAGCTGACCTCTCCTCTGGCCTCCTTCTGTTGTTGTATGACCATATGTAATGTCTTCTCACTTTCAACTGCAACATCTTGAAAAAAAAAAGAAAGGTATGAGGGGGTTAGCAGCGATACTGTGTACTGCATTTCTCATCAAGTTTTAGATATGTGATATGTGAAAGATAAGTTGACAGTGGAGCAACACTGATTTGGATCCCCTGAGGACCTCAACATTAATATTGATAATTCCCTCTATGGAAATTCTCCTTTTTAGAGGACCAAGTGCTAAATCAGAGTGCAGCAGTAGATACTGCAAACCTGCACAGTCAGTCCTAATCCAGAAGGTCCTGTTTGCACTGGTTGCATCAGTTATAGAAGATGTGGAAGTCCTCTTGGCCTTGCCAGCTTTAGCTTTCGGTATTAGTAAATTCAGTAAACAAAAGTCAAACTTACTAAACCAGCACAGTGAAAAAATCTTGATAATGTGAAGCAGCCAACTAAGCAATTACAGATTGAAAACTGGATAGGCAGCTATTTCAGTGCCATCATCTAAGCATGTTGGTCAATTCATTAATAGCAAATAGTAGATAGGTCACAAATAACTAAGTAGGCTAGTTACTTTCAAGTAAATGGATTTAATGTTTGTTATTTCTTCTCTGGAATACTCACATTCTGTAAGGCATGTATCTTTTACAGTAACAATGAGATTCAGTTTTCACTTTGGAGGCCAGCGTACTTCTTACATCAGAAGAGGATATTAAAAAACCAGCAGCTTCTTGAAGTGAAATGTAAAACTAAGAAATGGTCTGTAAAGGATATTGTGATTGGCTTATGTGGGTGGTTAGCAGAGACATTAATGAAAAAATATATCATGTCCTGGATGCTGTCTGCTGAAATTATAATATATGGCATCTATTCCCACAAAAAACACACACCCATAAGAGCTGTGACATTAAAAAGCAAAATACCTTGTATGGTGGCTTCATTTTTTTCGATAGCTCTCTGTTTCACTTCTTATAGTAAGCTCTCTTGCAGGTCCAGAGAGGTGCTTTCCCTTCCGGAACAGGTGTGCTCTTTTTCTTGATCACCTTTTTGAATGCTTTCTGTAATACCTGCCCTCCCCTCATTATACAGGAGATGAGTGTTCTTTGGTGCTGTTCAATAACATGGTAGGCTCTGCAAATGCAAAAAACTTCACAATCGATTCCAAATCATTTAGGAAGAAGCAGATGTATTACCCTACCACAGAGACTCATTTGTTTTCCAAACTTAGACAGGGTTTAGTATTCGGTCCCATCACTCCTTGTTGCTGTGACCAACTTCTGAGTGATACCTGATGAATGCTTGGAATAATCAAAATGACAAGTTGTGAGTGTTTCTTAATGTTCCTCCAAGATACGACAGCCAGTGCATCTTCTGGTTGGTTGAGGATTTTAGTAAAACCAACTTATCTAGTCATGATTAATATGTAAATAGGTCTTTTGGTCAAAAGGAAGCAATCTCACCTACAAATACTGATCATACAGGTTGCAGAACCCAACTAAGTAATTGAAATGAATTCATTAAGCCTCAAGGTGTAACCACTTGCCTCAACATGGCTCAGGAAGGACCTGTTGCTGTAAACCATCCAGACAGAAGAGTGATATCATCCTGGAACTACTACTATGGCACAGGAGAGTGAACTGGGGCAGACTCTGAACAAAAGCTAAAGGCTGGGACTACAGCATCAGATTTTCCTGGTGTTTTTCTCTAAGCTCTTCTAGAAAAATAGTCCTTTTTGTGCAGCAGGGAAAGAAAGAATTATAGTTCTCATAAAAACAAATACAGACTGCTGCAAATCTAATTCACCCATTGCACCCAAGAGAAAAAGATCAGAGATCTGGATTTGATAAGCTGTTATATATGTATTCAAATATTTAATTTTTTTTTTTCTTCCTGTAGAACGGGACTTGTGACTGTGTGCCAGGGCATTTTTTTCTGTACACACAGAAGCAGATTACTTGGCTAGGTTGCTCAGGAGTTGTCTTTATCTTATAACAAAAATGCAGCAAGACTGCATGGAAGAGAATGAGGTAGAAGCTGGTCTTTTACCTGCCATCTCAAGCACCAAGTTCTGCCAATGCTCCAACAGAAGGGCTCCCATCAATTTGTGTTACAAAGCAAAGCAAGAGAAGCAAACAACCCTCTGAACGAGACTAAATCACAACTTGCCTTTGGATCAATCAGCAATGCCCATTAGTGAGCCTGCAGAGAAAAGCTGCTCACTCCAGAAAGGATACCTCTGTTTATGGCTAAACTGCTCTGTGGAACAGAGCCAGGGAGTGAGCCCAGGCACCACACTGCTGACCATACACGTTAATTAACTGATAGCCTTCTCCCTGGGATGGCCAATTAGCACTCTCTGAGGCATAGTTCACAGGACAGACTGCTCCAGGGACCATTCTTGCTAGCTAGTTAAGACATGATCACTTGTTTTTTTGAGGGTAAGAATGCCACTTCATTTCAGAGCCCACAAACAGTCCCTAAGCATGTTTAATTAGCAATCTAACTCAGCCTCTGTATCACTAGCCCTCTCAAAAATCTTCCTTTAAATAATCTAACCTTACCAGTACATACCTTACCCTATCTAAGTCCATCATCCAAGAATGGCCTTGACTGCTTTCCAATACCTATACACTGTTTCATCATACACAGGACCTAACTGCTTTCCCTAAATCCTTAAAAAGCTCATATGCACTGCTAGTTTGTCAGAGTTCTTAAGGCAGCTGAAAATAGGAAGGAAGAAAATTCAAGCTTCAAAGTTGTAAATACTACTTGATAGCAAGAAATGTCAACTAGAGGATTTCCACAAACCTGTTATATACTGTTAGCATGAAAGTTGCAGAAATATCAAACAGTACTAAATTTTTTGCATATGTATCAATTTTCAAACTCAGAAATATCTCCACAACTATAGTATATATGACCTGTTCCTGAGTGGATTTGCTTCAGAAATAAGATAAATTGTTTTCAAATCTTTTTAGAAGAAACTTCCTGCCCTCTGAATTAACCACCAAATCAAAATCCCTGGAAAACTTGACTTCAAAAAGCATACAGATTCTGACTCCTCTGGCTGTTAGCTGCTTCTGTTAGTAAGAACATTTCTTTGCTCAACATATATGATGTATTTGATGTAATAGAAACTTGATTACAAGAAGCTCCTGGGTCACTTCAAGATGATTATAGGAATGATCAGAAACATTCTGAAATGCTTTCTGCCCTCCCCTCCAAATCAGCCCAGAGGACCTCCACACCACTCAGGTTTGGTGACTCACAAAGCTCAGGAGTTTTCTGGCATATTACTCAACACTCACTGCTATGATGCAAACATTGCTGTCATCCCCAACCACTGCAGAAGAGATCATTATCCAGAGGTGATGAGGTAATTTTTCATTGGGACAGAGCTCAGTAACACGGAATCTGGATATTTTCTTAGTGTAATTTTTATTGCTCATCATATGGTAGCCTTTGAACAGTGGAGGTCAAAAGCACCATCACAAAATAAACCAACAGTTTAGCATAGGATAGTCATGGGAGGTACCTATTTCCCTCCACTGACCTTGGAGAGTGCCTAAAATTAGCAAGGATAATAAACTAATACACTTATATCAAAGAGTAAACTTTCCAAACCATCCATCTACATTTTCATGAACTTAAATATTACAATAACTAACAAATATCTTGCTTTGTTAATAATAAACACAAAATGTCATCTAACATAACTTATTTTCTTATCCTTGAAACTGAAAAAGAAGTAAATTGTAAGGATGTGATATTTTGTGGAAAGTGTCAGCTTTCTACGAGCAAGCATAGTCTGATCAACTGAAAATCTAAAAACCTATTACTAAGTTTGAAATTAATTTACAGAAATGTAGACAAAACAAACAAGAACAAAATCACCATGCTTCATACACATCTCAGTTAAAAGAGCTGGACTATCACACACAAAGAAAAGACAGACCAGATATACTAGAAATGACTTTTGAGTAGAAACACTGAAGATGTTCCTGTATGATTACCTATACCCTAAAGAGATTCTCAATAGAAAATGGCAGCCTGCTATATCTACATACCAGTGACCCTCAGTAAAGTGATCTCTGTTACACCCAGATTTTGTCAGAAAGGATGTAAGAAGACCACTGCATCCAAATCTATGAACTTGTAGAAAGATCTAAACAGTCTGGAATCACCAATACAAAATGGTGTATGGAAAATTATCGATATAGTGTAAACTATGTAAGCAGCAAGGTTATTACATTCTGGAGGACTTTAACTGTAGCAAGAAAAGGAGTCACCATCATGTGGCATTCAGCTATCTCTGCACTTCTGGTAATGGCCCAGAACACATCCCTTCTGGTGTCCGTGGGCTCATGGAAGCCCCCAGACGGCGCGGCAGGGCAGCCCTGCATGACCATCCTGGGGCCATGTCTGACCCCAGTCCCCTCACCATGCCTGATCCTGACACCCACCCGTGGGCCGACATCCTGGCCCAGCCCTGGCCTGTCCCTGTCCCCAGGGAGGTGCCTGATGCCCAGGGCTGGGGCTGCCCTGCTCCTCCCGCAGCTGCCCTGCTCCTGGCTGGGGCGGTGGGACGGGCCTGGGCTGCCAGGCCCTGCTCTGCCAGGCCCTGCTCTGCCACCCTGGGGAGGCCCCGGCCCCAGGGAGGCCCCGGCCTCGTGGGACACTGACAATTCTAGACTCTTGCTAAATCGTGTTATTCTTCTATCGATTCTCAAAATCCATTCTTTCCTTTTCATCACTGATGGTAAAACATTGCTTTAAATCTTCTGCAAAGTGACTCCATAAAACAGACCATGGATCTCTGGGGCTTGCATTACACATCAGCTTAGTTCAGCTTTGAAATACTATAATTTTAAATAACAGTGCTCAACACTTCCGTCAGTACCTTATAGAAAAGTTGAGTCATTTCTGGCTCATGCGCTGCCAGTAGTAGGGAAAGACGCTGCAGCCGCAATAAGAGGGTGTTGTCTGCACCCACACTACCCCACCTGCAAGGCACGTCTGACTGTTGGAGTGCTGCAGCACAGTCAATGTGGCATCACGCTCCCCCTGCGCCACTTCTGCCGTACCATGAGACAGGCAAAGAATTCCTGATGGAAGCGAGTCACGAGCTGAGACGTACGTAAGCGCCAACTTCACAGCTACCCAGATGTGTGACCTCAGCCTCTGCTGACATACCCAGGTACACAGCTACTGACAGCACTGCACCTGTGATACTATGGATTTCAACAGATAACCCCCTGGATAAAACTTGGGATTGAGCAATTCAGCTGTAAAGGATAAACCAGCTTCCCCTGAGTAAGCCAGGATGTACGAGACCTCTGAAATCACACCCTCGCACCGCAGTGCAGACGATCAGAGCCACCCTGTTGATGCAGGACAGCAGGGAAAGTCCAGTTCGCTTGCTTTTTACCTGATTAAATGGAAATAAAATTAAAATCACCCATAATAAAATATGGATGTTGCTAATTGTTCTTCTACTGGAGTGGACAGAAACACTGATCAGGAAGTCACTGTGCTAAGTATTGTGCAGACAATAAGGCAGTCTCTGCTCTGAGAAGTTTAGAGTATTAACGTAGTAATGTCTACAGAGTGAGCAACGGAAGAAGTAGCAGACTTTAATTTACGGTTGATGTCAAAGTTAGAAAGCAATCCAAAAACCTGGGTATTGCAGAATGTGAACTTGCTGAAAAACAGAGCAAAAATGTTGGAAAGAAACAAGATGATAATGGAAGATGTATCACAGCAAATACCTAGATTATTCTTGCCCATATTTTGTATCAACTTTTAAAGTAATTTTTTTAAAGTTATGTATAGTAAGAAAGTAAAACACAGTAATAAGAGCAGGCTGCCAAATAGTATTTACAACACAAATCAAAGGGGTATGCTGGAGTACACATTAAAATTTAAACCTTTCATCTGCTGCGTGTATGACAGTATTGTGAGAAAGATAGAAATGGAATACTTTTGGCACTAATTAAAACACCCCGTTGAGATCCAAGTAGTTAGAATTTCATATGAAGTGTTGTTATAGCAAGACAGTAATCAAGATGAGTTTTGGTATAACTGAGACAGAAAGGACTGGTAGTTAAATATATGTGTTTGTCATTGCAGACAGCTCAGGAGATTTTTAAGGTGGTTTAACGCATGTATATACCTTATGATACCAGGGTAAAAATCATGTTGAAGGCACAAATGCTCCTGTCTTTTCTGGAATACTAGGATACAATGCAATGAGCAGAAAAGTAGAGGAAGAAGCAAAAAAGAATCTACATTTTTTTCAAGCAGCTCTTCCTAAAAATATTCTAAGAACTAGGTTTGAGAGGACTGTGAAGAGGAAAAGTGTCGTTGTTAGGTATCATTGTTGACCTGTCCTAATAAATTACTGGTACTTAATTGTTTTTAAACACCCAAAATGTTAGCAATTTTATGGCTTCTCTATGTTGGTCTAAGAACATTTAGCAAACTGTTAAAAAATGAGATAGCATGAAAAACAAAAATTACAGTCAAATAAACTAAAAGAGGACAACATTCTAAAAACAGATAGTTGAAAAATATAATTTCCAGGTTGACAGTGTCCATGTAAGTTCATAACAGTGTCATGTTTGAGATACTCTCTGAGTCTGAAGCGTGGATCTATAGCCATAGCAATAAATTGTATATGCCCAAGAAAATTCCTGGGCATCGAGGCTAAATTGTATTAAATGGTCTGCATCCATGTTAGTAAACTCTGACTCCGCAAAGCCGAGGGACAGCATGGCTGTTGGGAACGGCCTCTAAAACATCCTAGCTCCAGATCTGTGTCTGGGAATTGTTGGGGAGAATGGTAGTTGGTATACGCCAAAAGTGTACCCAGGTCCTTCTGAATGTGTGCTCTAGTGCCTGAAGACACTTTCTGAACACTGTTTAATTTACTAATATAGATATAGCTGGAGAGTTCCTTGTCCTAAAGTCACAACTAATTTGGTAATGTACCACAAGCCAGAGAGGCTACGTCAGTTGTTTGCTTATTATTGCAGGTAGTACAAAGCCATCAGGAGTAACAGAAGTTTACATGGAATTTAAGAGGTAATATCCTGGGTGGTCCTGGTAGAAATGCATGCAATAATGGCTTTGCAAAACACATGTGAAATCAGAATCCTAACCAAACCCATCCTTAAAGTTTTCTGGTTCTAGTGGTGTGCTAAGGTATCTTGGTGTGTTAAGAACCACCAAGACAATTTAAAATCTGCCAGGCTGATCTGTGCCATTTTATGTGTTCTCCTGAGAAAAAACATACCATAAGAGGTTACTCTAGAAATAAAGTGCACAATGACAAACACTGTTTAAAATATGATAGAAATATTCTTTTGAAATACCAAGAGCAAAGAAATATACTTTCAGGCTTCTGAGTTTGAGATCAATTCTGGTAATACCAATTAAGAACCATATGAAAAAGTTGTTCATGCCAACATAACTCACCTCTGCGTTCTTTATCTTGAGGAGTAAGACAAGCTTGAAATGTCCAAATGTTGACAGAAAATTATTTTGTTTTCACATAACACATAAATTTTGTAGATCATGAATAATGGCATTCTAAAAGTATGTTCTATTCCTTTGTTTAAGGTAGGGCTTGCGGGCAGAACTGAAGTACTCTAGTGTTTCTTCACCTATTGTACCACTTAGGGAAAAAAAAAAAAAAAAAAAAAGAGAGAGAATGCTCCTTGCTAGTTCTTCACATCCACAAATGCCTTAGTATTGGTTGCAATAATAGTCCCTGGATATGTCAAGCAACAGTAGTCAAAATATTTGAAAAGTAAACTTCCGCTACTTGTTAACTCATGAGATTCTGGGTTTTAATCATAAAGCCTGAGTAGTTTTTTTGTATTTCAAAGGCATGTCTGTTCCAACTTCTCTAACAAACTGGCAGAAATAAATGTTGCAAATCCATGTATTCCTGCATCCAGAACTGGCTACTGAGTGCTTAATTACATTACACTGAATGCATGGCTACAAACAGAATTTCTCTCCATACACACATTTCTGTGTTGTAATATGTGGTTCTAAGTGGTCTCATGTCCTTCTAGAGTAACAGAAGTCACAAGGGTATTTCTACACATAAATCACAATCCATTGCACATTTGATCTTCTATTTATGTGGTATTTTTAGGTGAGCTTTCTAGAGCTTAGAAAGCATTTACATCACAGCTTTACAATACTTCTGATATGGATGGTTGGCTATGGCAGGATGAAAGAATGAGTATGAGTTTTAGAAAAAGTGTACTGCTTTTTCTGATAAGGATTTTCCTAAGGTGCCTTCTCCCTTTGTATGGAAAGATGGTGTTTTCTATGACTGCCATCCAAATCAGAGCATTTTTAAGCATGTCATAAGGCTTTTCAGACTGGTTTACTCTCCTCAATGAATGTTTTTTGGATTTTTTTTTTTTTTTCAAAAAAACCCCATCAAATGTTTGCAATGATTGCAATGTTTTTTGCAATCTTTTGAGATCCTTGTGTACAGGGAAATACCTCTAGTTGTAGTCTTGTTCAATGACTGAAGTAGATCTCCATTCTACACCTACCTGTTCTACTCCATTCTACACCTACCTACCTCTACACCTATGAAAAGAAGCAAGAAGGTTATTCTGGTCAAGTGGGGTACCAATCCAGTTTAAATTCCATGCATAGGTTGTGTGGCATGGCATCAGATGAATATAGCTGACGAGTAGATGTTCTGCAACTTTATATTTAATATCAATTGCACAGCCTGATTTTACAAGCTTTCTTAACAGTGGGCTAAAGAAATAAAAACAAAACCTGTAGAAAGTATTCACAAGTTCTGGAGATGATGATCATGTTAATTACAGGAGTGCTACTAATCCCTAGATACAAACCAGCACAAACATGAGCTAAGAAAAGCGTGGCCAAAGCACAAATTAGCAGTGATTGTGTTATACAAAGTGTTTGTAAAATGGACAATCTCTTCCAAAAGGTAGGTTCAAGAACTAGAAAGGGCAGCAAAAATGGAAGAACTTATGAAATGTGCTTGCCTTTTGCTTCCTACTTTTTGTGACATTTGATCCAAGGGCATTTAAAAGGACTTATTTTTGTGAGTAGTCAATATTTAAATTGGAAAACTAATGGCAGATGAATTGTAACTGTTGCTAGTACATGATATGAGCTCTCATTTCTGGCCTAATGGGAGTCTGTGTTGTATTGTGGAGCTCTGTGGGCCTGTCGATGATTTCTAATGGATCAGCAGGGCTACTGTCAATAGGCTTATATTTCCTACATATGAGCCTACACCTCAACCAGAAAAAAATGAAAGAGCACAAATACTGAAGTAGTTTAAAAAATATTAATTATCCACATCAGTTTTCTCATGTGCAGACTTGGAATTTATCATATCTGTTCTGCAGTATTCTCTGTAATATTCTCCATAATACGCTGTAAATTTCTCCCATGAACACTCCTATGAAACTCACTCATTAGCGTATTAGGAAAAAGCAAACACAGCTGAAGCAAACTGAGTTCTGTAGTCTGTTTGTGGAAATATTTGGAGTAGTTACCTAGCATTAATAACATGTACCATGGTAGCAAAAATAACCAGCTGTGTAACACCAGAAATGACAAGAAAAGACAGAAAAAAAATTTCATACTCTTTTTTTTAAAAAAAAACAAACAACAACCTTTTGTAGAATCAGTAACACACTCTAAACTTACTCAATAGGGTGAGATTTGTAGTAATGAATAACACCTTTTACTAGACCAGTTGGACACATTTGGGAGATACTAGATACAGGCGTTTGGGCACCAAGGCCTTTCTTCAGGTCTAAAATAGCAACAGCAGCCTTTAAAGATGAATACACACTGAGAATATGCAAGCTGCATATCTCAAGTTGCATATCTCAGACCGTCTGAGAGAAAAAGTAGTTGATATTTGTGAAACAGAGGAATTGCAAAGGGAAAAGGCAATAAATATAATCTGATTTTAGTAAAAATGCAAGAGTGGCTGCCCTGGGCCATAGCAGAGCTCCAGAGCAGAGAGGTGTTTAAATCCGTATCCTATCTTAAACAATGGCCCATACAAAAAGAAAGTTCCCATGCTTGCACAGTTGTTCACGGTCTGTTGTCGTGTACCACCTCAGATGATAGCAATGTTTTACATGCAATAAATATACTAATTTAAAATTCTACTAGATTGCTGATACCTCACATAAAAATCCTAATTACAAGTCCATTGTGATTACAGTTCAAGTTTACAAGTTCAAGAAGGTAATTTCCGAGGCTAAAGTAAAACAGCTCTAAGAGCTTATAACTACCTACCAATGGAATTTCACAATATTAAAGTCTCATACCTTGGTCTTATTCGACCAAGGGTATTTTATCCTTAATCAAGAAATATACTATCAATACCACCATTCAGAATATAACTGTTTGGATTCTGACATACTCAGAATAGTTAGGAAAACAATATAGCAAAAAAAGAATATAGAATTGCTGTGCACCGACATTCTCGATCCTTGTTAGAAGAGCAGTAGAACCACCTAGTGGAATTTTCATTTATTACAATGACTCTAAAATGCCATCTTGTAAGCAGTATAGCAATATATGCTGCTTTATGGGAAAGTTAATATGTGGTATCACCACTGAATCACGGAAATTAGGACTGGGGAGACTCCTACTAGGTT
The DNA here is from genome assembly GCF_047370975.1 of Nipponia nippon. NCBI lineage: Eukaryota > Metazoa > Chordata > Aves > Pelecaniformes > Threskiornithidae > Nipponia > Nipponia nippon. The sequence continues at coordinate 52,926,900 of NW_028262347.1, forward strand.
TCCAACCCATCTTCCTGTCATGCAGGGCTATTACTCTATTGTACACTGTTTTTCACCTACTATAAATGTATCAAAGGATGATTGCACTGCTCGTTCTGAGATACAGTTTTCTAACTTCTCATACGTCATGAACAATTTTGCCCTTTAATTAATTTAAAAGTGTCTTTTTTATGTAATCTTATTTTCTTTAAATTTGAATACATTCCTCCAACACCTTTCTGATTTTACACTTCAAAACTATAAAGTTCTGTCATGTCCCTTCTGTACTCCATAGCAGTATTGGCAACAGTATTAAATTCTTTTACTGATATCTTCTAAATTGGCTTTGTCAACTATCTGGTGAGCTTTTTGCTTCTTCTCTCAATTCCCGGAAGCACATCTTAGAATCTTTCTGGTGATGTGTGCAAAACTGTATGAAAATGATGCACAGAAATATCAAGGACAATTTAAAATATGTCTTGATAACATGTCTTTTTATAACTGTAAAAACATATTCAAACTTTTTTGTATATTAAACTAATGTCAGGAATATGAGCAGGATGGTGATTCTGCAGATATGGCTCCCCTGTTTTCAGTGACTAGGAAAGCATAACCAAATTTCAGTCCTTCTTTGTTATACATGTACACATTCTCTAAGAGACTACTAGAAAAATGTTTGTAAAAGTTTTCTAGGTCTCAAATGTAAAGCAGATATATTAGTTGAACGTGGGAGATGTACAGAGCAATACTTTCAGCAAGCGCTTGGTTTAACTGCCAAACACAGAATTAACTTCTATTATCTTATGATTAAGTTTACAAAGATAAAATTTATCCTTAGGAAGTGCACATAGGTTCAAATCTGTAGGCATAGCTGTAAAGAGCACAGCCCTTAGAAAATCAGGATCTGTGCTACTTGTATGGGACTTCTTGCCTGAATAAGAAACACAGGTCCCGGATAGGACACAGGAATTTAAAAAGAGAATCTGAAAATCTACTCTTTATGGGATTATTCTAGACTTTTTCACAAAAATGGCATGTCAGAAAAATGAGACTAAAGATGAAGTACTATTTACTTTGGCCACACTTTGAATACATAACTAACAGTGTGGGTTTAAAAAGATATGGCAAAAGTTGTTCTGTTTTGTGATACAACTGCCATAGAAGTAAATGAGGCATATAGTTGTGGGACCGAAAAAACCCCAGATGTATGATATATGACTTTCCTAAGGAGTAGGCAGAATTTAGCAGTCTGGTACATCCAGTGATTGTTAATGACAAAATGCGTTGGTATACGATGTTGAGCTACAATAAGTTTCAGAACATACCAAGACTTCCCAGTATGTTTCCACAAATGAGAAACAGGTTTCTAGGGGAAACAGTGTTCATCTCAGAAGTTTCAATACTGGGACTTTTTTTTTTTCCCCCTTTCTTTTTTTTCCCACGCCCTGACTATAGCTTATTATTTTTCCTGGCTATCACATTTTTAGTCAATAATTTCTGTTCTCTTTTCTCACATTCAGGTTTAGAGTGATATTCATCTTATGAAATGCACAATATCCACAATAGAGACCTCAGTACTCACATAAGGGTCCCTTTATGTTAACAGAGAGAAGTAGGCACCTTTAAGGCATGACTCATCTGATGTAATTTAAGCATTTGCTTTAGGACAGGATGAATCATATCGAAGAAATGACTGCATAACTTCAATGATTATAGCAAGAATCTAGACATGTATCTCCTATGACTATGTCTGAGTCGTAAATATGAATTTCACTGATATAGCCAGCAACTGAAATTTTATCCCTCCATAGGTCCCTCTTTTGCTAAAGTAGAATATGATCTAGCATGTTCATACAGGTCAAAGAAAACACTAATGACTTCGTTCCAATTGTCTGAAATTTCAAGTGATCACCTAGCTATATGAAATATATTTTAAGATGATACTTTTGTATATGTTATATTTTTAAAAGTAATTTTTAAAATTTTGTACATTTTACAATTTTAAAATTTTGAAAAATAAATTTAAAAAAGAAAGTTGAATTTTCTTTTCAAAACTGTGATACTGTTATGAAAAATAGTTTCTTAAGCCAATTTGTTCCTTTGCTTTAGCAGAAATAAAATAATCTGGAAAGTTTCCAGTATATCCATGATTGAGTACTGTAGCACCAATCATTGCAAGGAACTTAAAAATTAACACATGTATATGAAAAGCATAGGCTTTTCCAACAATGCAATGCTTTGCTACACTTCCACCCACTGAATGACTGGAATACATAAAAAGACTAATTAATATAATGCACAGATGAAAGACACAGTTGTGAATTGTGCCCAACATTGCCCTTTTTTTGGCATAATTTAGTAAAGATGTGCCTTAAAACCCTTTTTGGAAACTTGAAGCATTTTGGGAATGGCTGATTAGATGAGGCACTCTAAAATACTGAACAATGTAACTGAGGTTCCTTCCATTTATCTATGAGAAGAGAGAGACTGGTTGGGTCAAAACACTGTGAGAATGTTAATGGTCTTGGTTTTTGTTGCTCATGCTGTAATATCACATGAAGGCTGGCAAAGGAAAAGTCTTAAAAAATAAAAGCCAGGGAAGGGAGGACATCAGCAAGTTAAATATAACACAAGAAACAGATTGGATAAGTATATATTAAATTATATTACCCTATTCAATGACTATGTAATGCTTCTTTTTTTATGTTACTCTGTATACAGATTTACTTATCACCTATACATCTCATGGTACCTTACTGCAACGGTCACTTCAGTTCATACATTTAAAACTTTCTCAAGAGCCTCACGGCAAAGAATGCACTGAATAAACATGCTGGGTTACTAAAATATCAATAAATTTTATAGGAGATATAGAAGATCTCTAGAACTTTACACACTCAGATGCACACACACACAATGATATATGTACCACCAAGCCAACTTTTCGGCTGCTTGCAAGACTTCTTTGGTGAAAACACTGAAGATACAAAACCTCCAGATATGTCCCAGAATGTACATTGTACTGACCAGTGTTTGTTCTTTATGCACCGTTACAACTTACTTTCATCATGTCAGCTAAACAGGATTAAGAACTCAGGTGGGAAGCTCACAGTGAAAGCAAACAGAGCTCCGAAACATTTTCATGGAAACTGCCCTTGAGATAAAAAGGATGAAGCAGAAAACAAAATGAAATAAAAAGAATTGATTCCACATGGTATTTTTCAAAGACAAGTTTCAGCTAGCTTCTGAAATAAATAAAGCATGCTACATTCTTCTTAGTATTTTACTAGTTCCATGTAAAAACTGACCATGGGTATTATCAGTAATACTTATCTCTTTTACAATTCAGTAAAATGATTTGTTATACAGAGATATCTCCTTTACCATATCATCCTACACTCACTTTGACAGATAATTGGGAAAGGTATTCTTTTTTTTTTTGTTTTTTTAATCATTTTGCCACTTTCAAGATGTCAGTAGGACATGACAAAGATTGAATCTGAGTACAAGATTTCAGATATTCAGAATTATGTCTGTTGTGATTCTGATGACAGATTTCTGCAGTATCAGTAAACACATTTCTGACTCTCTTATTCATTTAAACTTACCTTGACATTTTACCATCAGAAGATTTATATTTCAGGCCCTCTAAGTATATTTACTGTCTTGATAATTGCTACATGCACAGTCAAACCAAATAAGTGAGTTTCAGGACCAAACAAAATTCTTCACTGCCCTATTAACGGGTCTGTACTAAATTATAAGCAATATCTTCTTTGGTTCTCAGAAGAAAAATACAGTAGCTCATTGCATACTTACACAGAAAAAAATACTTATGAGAACAAAACCAAATGGAATGATAAAATGCTGTTGCCTATGGAAATACTTGAAATTGTCAGCAATAAACACAAAATCTCAGCCATTTTGCTTAACAGCACCTCCTGCAAAACAGTGAGGGGGTTTTATCCTTGACACATTGGAATAATCTGTGCTAAATCCCTTGGGAAATGCAGAGAAGATAGCAGCCAGTTTGCTTCTCTTCTTTATCTGAATTCCAGAGACCATTGGAAATCCTATGGTGAAAAGCTAAAGTACATTATACCAAAATCCCCACGAAAATATTTTGACCAGAACCTTAGCTTAAATGAAACATCTTCAAAGAATGTTTTTTAAACTCTTTCTCACATCAAGATATTCTTGACACAAATCTTCTTACCTGAAACACTATCCAATGTTTTATTTCTTCTATAATATAGAAGACACGTGGTCATCTTTCACATTTTCTGTAAATCATCATTTTGATATCCTGTAATTGTTTATTAATAACAGTAGTAAAAATACCAAGAGAAGCTATAATTTTAGATCATATTTTAGAGAGTGTTCTAGGAGCTCTCTATCAACCCATGAAGATGATGCCCTGCTGCAAAGAGCCAGCAAGCTAATTTGAAGACTAAAGGAAAACAGAGAAAACCTAATTGTGAAAATAATTTTGAATATTCGAAACTCTATATAGCTGTGTAGTCATTTGTTTACATTTTAGATAGACATAAAGTAAGGACTTGAACTTAATCTTTTTCTGTTTTATATGATACTTATATACTCTGTGTATGTTACTTCATTATGTATTTCTAGTCTTTCTTGCTAAGCCCATTAGCATCTAATGGCAGTTGTTTCCCACTGTTGTCAGCTCATCCTTGCATATAACTCCCTCATTTACTACTAACTCTCTTTAGTTCTCAGTTTCCTCTTTCCCACGCTTCAGTTCTAGTGAATTTCCAAAGCCAACCACTCCATATGCTTAGAGGCATATTAAACTTCTGTCATTTTTTTTTTGCTCTCACATTAAGTCACATCTTATGCTTCTGCTTCCCAGGGAGCCACAAATTAACAAAAAAAATGTTCACAGATCAGAGCAGATAACCCAAGATAATGAACTTTTTTTCTGGATGTCATGTACTAGTGCTACTGTATACTTTGCTATTAAAAGCAGGTAAGAAGAATTACGTCTGCTTGCAAATTGCTGCTCAGCTTCAACAAAAGAAGCAGCGTAGATCTATCACTACTCTTCAATAATGTAAATTTATGAACTAGCCCAGTGTTTTGCCATCCATCCTCCTTGGCTATGGCTTTGATGCTTATCTCTCGCTTATATAAATCTTACATAAATTTAACTCCTAAGACAGGAAGCACAAACTACCTTGTGTTTGGTTACATTCACTGAAAACACAGTAGAACCATATTGCATGTGGGAACAGAAATGTTTAAAATACATAGCTCTGCATAATTCTTGTTCTTTTGCTTTATGTGTGCACGTGAGTGCATATCCATTTCTTTGTGGCTTACTGGAGGGGTAAGTATTTTAAAAGAAGACATTATGACTGTGTTTTCCATCTTCAGGTAGGTAGATCATGCGTGTGGAAGAGGGAATGATGCGAAAACCTTTTTGATAATAGAGACTGCTAGTCATTAGCAGCTCACCTGCAACTACCCAATATGTTTATTATTGAATTTGTTTAAATGGTAGCATGGAGTCTAGACCCTGAGAAAATCAGGATGGCTGGGAGCTTGGGCTGACTCCTCCAGAATGATAAAAATTGCTATTTGGAAAACTGATGTATACCCTTTCCTGATGAGTGTGTTCATGTAACCTGACTGGCTCAGACAGGTTCTGATCCAGCTTTCAATATCTGAACAAAAGCATAAGTAAAGTCTAACTATATTTTTTGAGTAGCTTCTGTCATTACTGCATCTGAATCAGGTGTTTAATTCATTAATGAAAAAACACAGATAAAACACTGTAAGAGATTTGGAAACTGACTTTCTGTTTTGAACCCCATAAAACTAGAAAGATCTCTCATTTTCTATTAAGAGTAACAGATTTGCAACAGCTATATTGTAATTCATTATCTGAATACCATTTTAAATATCACTGCACACAGAAACATGTCTCAAATTCTTTTTCAAATTATGGCAGTGAATTCAAATCCATACAACATACTACTTTTAGATGAATACTGCATTTTTAAGATCTCTACGTGATATGAAGGACATTCTTTAAAATAAGCAATAAATAAGAAAAAGTACATACTGAGGTAAGAGTATAAATCAGGAGTTAAATGTACATAACCTTGCAATGACTTGATCATTATGAAAGGGATCACAAATACCTGCCAATAACTATTTTAAGGCTGTAAACATTGGGGCTGCCAATGTGTTATTTACATTTGTAGAAAATTGATAACTGGAGATAATGGTATGTAATTTTGAAATAATACAGACTGAATATGAAAGGTTTCTTGGCACCACCAGCTATTAGAATTTTGAATTGCCCTTTATGAGAAGTGACTGAAACCTTATTCCTTTGAAAGTTAAAAACAACGAAGGACAAAATCCTTGAAGATGACTTTAAGGACTCAAGCCCTGTTGGCTGTAGGCTGCAATAGAACCTTCTATAGCTAAGTGAATAATTCCCTTTCCCTCATCTTTATTGTGTTGAAAAATTCTGACCTTACTTCTATTAATAATCTTGGTACAATACTTTACACTCTTTCTTGAAATCCAGGACTGTGTCTGTATGATATAAATGCAGTGGATGGCAGGGATATCCAAGCTAGCTTTGAAGAACGTAAGAAGGGAAAATCAGGCAGAAGACGCAGAATAATGCTGCTGTCCTATTTCTGGCACATTAATCACTCTGATAGGTCTATATGGCACAGCACTGCATCTCCTCTTACACCTGAGAATGTTAACAAAATCTGCTGTACACGGAAAATGTTTCTAAAGTGTTTCTGATCTTCAACATCCTTATAGCTAAAATGACTGCCATTCAGTCCTCTTTACCCTTAACTATTAAAACCAGTCATGAACAGAAGACAAATGATGCTAGTCAAGATCTGATACACTCTTGGGAATCTCTATTGGAAATATCAGCTCTTCACAATATCCTATAAAGCAATGAAGAAGCAGGAAAAAAAAGGTTTTGAAGAGGAATGATTTCTCCTTTGCACATTGCTGAACAGGAGAGTTAGTTGAAAAACACAGTATTCTTTTAAAAGCATCAAAATAGTACTGCAGTCCTTGAAAACATTATGTAATAAATTCTGCAGCTTTATTTCTTTGCAATCAGGGGATACTTCTTTATGATTTTTATCAGCGCAAATTTCTTCAAAGTAAAGGCAGAAGTATTGCTTTACAACATTAACATCACTGTGTTCATTTGCTTTTATCTACCATGAACTTCAAGTATTTTACGTTGACCTTCAATCAACATAATCTGTTTTAAAATGCCATAAGCTAGAACTATGAGAGGTAGAGTTTGGGGGCAGCAAATGCAAACATTTGAAACAAGCGATTTATTCCAGCAAAACTAGCACAAATATTGTCTAGAAAACAAAATTTAAATACTCACAATGAAATTATTTTAGAGGAACTACCTTTTATTACAATCTACAATTACTATTGCAATGAAGGGTGCTATTCTAAGACTGCATGTTTAGGGAACTAAATTCAAAATAGGCTGTGTCTAAAATTTTTAAATTAATTTGAGATTAAAGAACCTGAAAAAGGACATTATTTTAAAATAGAAATCCAGTTTTCTTGCTGGCTCACCAACACTGAAAAGGTTAAGCTGGTAAAATATAACTCTTTATCCAGGGCTCTTCTAAGCTACTGAAGGCAGAACAAGTTGTTGCCTAGGACAACAAAATATTTAGTGACTGTTTATTTTATCTGTTTTTGTAGAGAACTCATGGGCTGGGAGGAGAGGTTATTTTCTATCTTTTTTAAAGGGAATAAGAAGTCTTGGGTTGGGCTGCTTCTGCTGTACTCCCTGGAAAGGAGATCATATTCTGAAACTTGAAATATGAACATTCTTATAGAACACTAAGATTTTAGACAGAAAATCAGATGATAAGGCAATTTATTTGCCGCCTGAATGGAGGGGAATTTTGTTAGGATACTTCAGAGAGAATACCCTCTCTGACACTAGGCAGAGTAGGTTGCTTTAATAAAAAAATTATCTTGCATTATAAATCAATCATTTGTGCTACCTAGTGTGTTACAGGACAAGAAAATGATCCTGCAGGTGGAACACAATAGGTGCTAAAATTGCTCAGCTTTGATTATTAGTGCTAAAAATTGCTGCCAATCACTACCTGATTATAATTTGTTTTGAAGAGAGCGTGGGGTAGAGGGAAAGAAAAAGAGAAAAAGAGAGAGGGAAAAAAACCTCTGGTTTTAAGAATTCTAATATAAGAGCAAAGATTTACCCCAGAAAAGAGGTAAAAGTGTTTGTTAAAAAATTATATCATTTTGACATGACTAAAATCCTTACATTTAAAAATAAATGCAGGAAACGGGAAACTTATTAAAAGAAATCTGCAAATTTCAATGGCTAGATTTACTGATCAAACATGTTTATTTTACTATCATTTTTTAATCAGAAAACAATATTTTTTTATTATTGCCATAATATAAGGAAATATAAATATAAAATTAGGGAAATGATTTCAAAGTACTTATATAATGTCTTCTATTTAAATAACCTCTAATGCAAAATGACACCAGATGGATTACAAAAGAACCATTATACTACCAAAAAATAAATGCTGTGAAAATGTCCACAGTGCAAATGCTTTTTCTTTCTCTTTACTGTGCTGTATTGTAAACTGAATAAAGCACTGTATTTGAACTAAAAGAAGTGTTTTTCCTCCCACTTATCCTGAGTCTGAGCACTGCCATGATCCAAGGTGGGAGTGGAAAGAGGTAAACAGTGGATGGTTTGAAGAAATTGCCATGGTTTATGTCATCTCCTGATCTTTTGCAAGTAACAGTATAGAGGGAAGAAGATGATGTATTTAAAAAGTATTTTGCATTACCATGAGGAACACATGGAAGTTTGCACATCAAATCACTCAAAGGCTATGAGATCACTACCTATGCAAAATGTTACACGCAGAAACTGTACATAACAGTTAAACATTATGAAGTTACAATACTGGCAAATGGATTTGTTGAGGATAAAGAGCTTCCAACAAGATTTCTAGAAACAGCCACTGCAATACTATAACATAACAACAGTTTCTAAATGATCAGTAACATCCACAATGATTTAGGAACTGAATGACTGATGGAGCTGCTACCAGTATTCAAAGCAGAAATAATCATTTTCAAATGACTGCAAGATCCAATGGAGAAAATTTACTGTATGATTGTAATTGGTAAGTATTTCATTCTTGCAAAAGAAACAAAGATGTGCATTATTAAAACCCTTTTGAGATCTCTGTGGGTGCCCTGGATGAACAAAATCTACACAACTATTGTGCATGGAAAAAATTTGCTATTTGTATAATATCTCATAACTTTTTTTTGTATATGCAGTGAACCTACTGATCCCATTTCAAAGGGAACTAAGAGTAATTCAGGGAGTTATCCTTTGTATTTACAACTGTAGCAGCAAACACATATTAATGTAAACTTATTTGCAGCATTGCTCTACTAATGTAGGAGCAACTGAGCAAATCCATATACGTCTTACCTCATGAAGAAATAATACATCATGATGAAAGCTATTCAGTTCCAGATCCATCTTCAGAGTATTTGATTTGAAATATATAAGCAACTATGCTGTTGTAAAAAAACTGCTTAATACTTGGTCCTATTTACATTAATTAGGATAGTTTTGTGAACAGATAAGCCAGAGAATTTGAATGGATATTGAAAGTTTCTTTCATATTTCCTCAAACCAATCAAGGTTGTGCATTAACCACTTCAAAATTGTAGTTATTTAACATAAAAACCACCACAAATGTGGTAGGAAAGATCTTCTTAAATGTCTTAATGCATCCTATACATAGACTACTACTTTACTAATGAGTGAGAAAACCCAAAGTTCAGCCTGCCTGGCAGAGAACTTTAAAGATTCCCATAAAACTTTCAAAGGCTAGAAATATCTGTTCCTCAGTACAACAGGCACATTTGTTTTTGCAGAATGTCAGAAAGATTCTCAAGCATTTTATGCTACCTAGAAACTTTGAAATACAAGACTTCTGGTTTTGCACCAGTACATCAACATGGTTGTCTCTACAGAAGTGGCATTCACATTTGAAGTGTGATAGTCCATCATTTAGCTTGCTCGAGAATTCTTACTTTCGATTATATACATTATATATAAATACATACATACACACATATGTGCGTGTGCATGTTTATATATGTAGCTGTTTTAAAAGTATTGGTTCACATAAATTAACTTCAAGTACTTTCTTAATCAAGTACACTAGTAATATGCTCCTGAATGTTTGGAAAGAGTGAACAAGGAAAAAGTCATACAGAGAATTTTCTAAACTCAACAGCTATAGAAGTTATTTTTAGTAACAAAATACCTAATAAGTTGAGATCCCATACCCTATTGCTAATGCAGACTCATAGTCTTGAAAGCTCTTCTGACTACCAAAATTGTTGGAGCCATTTAGAAAGCAACTACAGGAAGAGCTATCGGCATCTCTATCAGTCAGCACTGTCTCTGGGAGATCAGAAAGGACCGTGGCTCCAAGCACTCTTAATTCTTTTCAGTGATCTGAAATCTAGTACAGGGCTCTGAGGCAGAGAGCAAAAGGAACAGGAATTGTAGATTTGCAGTTGCAATGTCTGAGAATATGTTATTAAGATGTAATGTTTCATTCCTCTTAAAAAACTGCCTCTGCAGAGTGGCACGCTTGGGAAATTAAGTAATAACAAGAGAAGAAGAGTCGCAGAGTAATTTGTCAAACAGAATCTGAAGGACAGCCCTCCTAAGAAAAAGGTATCTTTTCAGGCTATAGAGCATGGGAAATTAAGCTGTCAAGGGAGCACAGTACAAAATCGATCCATTTGGTGTGTATTACCCGATCAAGCTGTGGAGTTGCTATCTGCTTTGCTGGAGTACATCGGAAGGCTGCTAAGTGAGACGCTAACCTGATCAAGGAATCTGAATTCAGTATGTGGTCCATTTTTAAGTTCTTTAAGCAGAGACTATAAGTTGTACTGATATTGTACGTGCATTAGTTGGCTAAGGCCTCATGAGAGCTGTGAGAACCAAGTTCAATACAGTGGTTGCTATTACATAGAGCTATAGGCTCAAACTAAATATTTATAAAGCAGTTCTGACTTTGAAATTAGACATGTATAGCTGGCACTCTGTATTGGAGCTGTACAGAGAAGGACTACAAAGATACAGAGCCAAGATTTCTGGAAGTATGGAATGGCTAAATGGACTGAGACTCTTCAGTTTGCAAATGACATGACTGCAAAGAGAAATGATAGAAGTGTGCAAAATGAACCATAGCACAGGAAAGATAAACAGAGAAGGAATTCAAGGATGAACTTGCTGAATTGTTCGCAATGGTGTGTAACTTTTCCTTTAAAACCTTCTTGTTTTCTGAGGACTGGAGGGTGATAAAATTGATGACAATTTTTGAAAAGAGTTCATGGAAGATGCATGGAAACACCGGCCTCTAAGCCTGTCCCAGGCAAATTAGTAGGAGTTCAATAATGCATACTAGTAGTGGACACACAGATAAATACAACCAGGAAGAGTTAAAGTGACTGCATGTAAAGGCATCTCATATCTCAAAAGCCTGTTGGAGTTCTTTGAAACAGTCAAAAAGTACATTGATGAAGTTGATGATGGATAAAATAGCTGGTTAAACCAGGAGACTGTATGAGAAAATGAAGTTTTCACAGTGGAAGAAGGTTCTTAGTGAACTTCTGAAGAGATCTGTGAATGGACCTCTGCTCTTCAATATATTTATAAATTCCATAAGAAAGAAGACTAGCAGTAAGATCACAAAACTTGGTAAAGATAATAACTCATTCAAGGTAAGAAAGACAAGGACCAGCTGGGAAGAACTTGCCCAATTTCAGAAGTCCAAGCTGAAAATTATTAATAACTAGAAGAATGCTATGCAGATAGTTCATAGTATGCTTGTCCTATCTGCGTAGCCTTCCCTGGTCATTTGTTTAAGGCCATTTTTATAGGCTGGTTAGGTAGAGCCTCTGATCTGTTTCAGTATGGCCATTTTCATGCTCTTTCATTCCTCAAAATCTAGTGGGCTGCAGTGAGATGATCATGTAGCAGCCTTTAATATAACTAAAGAATCACTTTTTCACACAGTATATAATTAAATTAAATTGTGGAACTTGTCGATGATGTTGTGGAGGGTTGAAGGTATTTAGCTATAAACTAATGGAAGGCAGTCCATTGGTAGTTATTTTCTCTCTCTAGTATCTTTGATCAGATCCTGAACAGCAATCATTATACCCTAGTGTAAACCAGGAATGCAATTTGTGAGTGACAGTATCAAGAACACTTGCCCAAAAGCTCAAAATCCGGACAGTAATTGAGTTTAAGAAACCATTTGGTAAATATTAATTTTGCAGGAGGCAAAGACTGAATCATCTATGTGGAAGATGGATGTACAAAAATAGAAGCAACTCACAGTGCAGGATGAACTAATTGAGACGAAATGTAAACCAGGCCACTTACATGTAACCCTCCTCCCAGGAGTTCAGCTATCTGTGATTCAAGGCCTACTTTCAGTACAGCGCAGCTGTGCAACTGTTCTCAGTTTTCTTCTGAGAAAATTTTGCTAGGGCGTGAGAAGCTGTGAGAGAGTGCACAGGCTGGAAGCATGCGAAATAAGAAAGGTAAAGTTGCAGACATAAGTAAGATTGTTGAGACGGAGAAACTGGCACCTCAAGCATTCAAGGATACAACACTTACACGAAAAGGTATAAAATCCCAAGGAAGAAAAGGGAAATCAGAAGACAGCAACTCAGCAACATCATAGATCAGCCTGTTCCAGGGAGCAACAGAGGCCAGCCCTCCCCTACCTGAGTGATGACTACTTGCCCAGTAGACTTAGTGACTCATTTGGTGGGGGTTGATTTAATGCCTAGTTCATTAGTCCTACAATGTATTGTGTGTGTTAGACAATAAATAACTTGCTTTGTGCTTTTGAGCTGTTTATATCTTGCCTGAAGAATCTTTTTGGTAAAAGTTCCCTGCAGAGTGACTCCCCGAGGGGGAGGGTTACATAAGTAATCCAGAATAACAGACAAGAATAATATGATTAGTCATGTAGAAGAGCATTTATACTTTAAAGCACAGGTGCACACTTTAGATGGATTAGGGGATTTCAGAACATAGTAGACTTTTTTCCAACAGGTTATATATATTTCAGAAAAGTTCCATGTAGCTACAACATCGAATAAATGATATCTGAATCTGGGTAGAGAATCTGACCTCTCTAATGAGCCAAGAAGCCTGGGAGACAAAACCAGAAGTGTTGGGAAAGCCAATGCTGGGAAAAGGCATTCTGAATACTTACAATCCCAGGATAAGGAAATTAGAACAACACTTCCCAGGAAGCACATACCTGAGAAAATAACAAAGCAAATGGATCTGGGAAAGTTCTTGATCTAAATGACAAACAAATTAGTGAAACAGAATCTAAATTTCAAAGTCTGGCTTGTTGAAAAAGGACTGAGAATGCTGGTGGGAGCTCACAAGAAACACAAATGAATAACTTTTAAAATGACTCTTCTGATTCAAATGCTTTAAGTAATTACTGTTTGATTGTGCTTGAAGAAACACACACACTATATATGTATACATAGAAGTCTGAAAGGAACTAGCACATAAGTTAGAGCAGACATTACCTTTCTGGAGTAATTTGCAATAAATTGCAGGAAGCTGCATATTGAATTTGCTTCTTAATGCAAATGATGAAGCTGGAGGACCAGAGAAGCTGAAGGAAGATGGCCTTTACCACTCATGTCTCAGACCTTCTCCCTCTCTCTTATGCTTGATATTCTCCTCACAGGTTTTTTTTTTAAATTTGCTTGCCGAGATGGTAACTTCTAAGGATGGTAAAACAGTGTTGGAAAATAGAGTAAGAACTGTTCTTTTTAGGAAGATAAGAAGATTCAAAGCTCTGATCATTCCAGTGTCCTATGGGAGTAAGGGGTAACTCACAAAGGTTAACTTTAATCATAGCATCATAGAATCATTTAGGTTGGAAAAGACCCTTAAGATCATCGAGTCCAACCGTAAACCTAACACTGCCAAGTCTACCACTAAACCATGTCCCTAAGCACCACATCTACACATCTTTTAAATACCTCCAGGGGTGGTATCTCAACCACTTCCCTGGGCAGCCTGTTCCAGTGCTTGATAACCCTGTCAGTGAAGAAAATTTTCCTAATATCCAATCTAAACCTTCCCTGCCGCAACCTGAGGCCGTTTCCTCTTGCCCTATCGCTTGCTACTTAGGAAAAGAGACCGACCCCCATCTCGCTACAACCTCCTTTCAGGTAGTTTTAGAGAGCAATAAGGTCTCCCATCAGCCTCCTCTTCTCCAGACTAAACAACCCCAGCTCCCTCAGCTGCTCCTCATAGGACTTGTTTTCTGGGCCCTTCACCAGCTTCGTTGCTCTTCTTTGGACGTGCTCCAGCACCTCAATGTCTTTCTTGTAGTGAGGGGCCCAAAACTGAACATAGTATTTGAGGTGCGGCCTCACCAATGCTGAGAACAGGGAGATAATCACTTCCCTAGTCCTGCTGGCCACACTGTTTCTGATCCAAGCCAGGATCAGAACCTAACTGAACCTCATTGAACCTCATACAATTGGCCTTGGCCTATCGATCCAGCCTGTCCAGATGCCTCTGAAGAGCCTTCCTACCCTCTAGCGGATCAAAACTCATACTAAAGCTAATCTTAGCATCTCTGTATGTCAGTAGGGAGAGACAAACTCCCCTAGGAAGCAATCCAGATAATTAACCATAATGTAACCACCCTGAATCATCCTCTGGATGGTCGTTTCTTTCACCATCCTTTATAGTTTATAAAGGGAATTTAGGGAGGCTAGCTTCATTCAGCTGCAGAGAGACTTTCAGAATATTCTTTCTTCTTTCTGTCTTTCAAAAAATGAACTGTTTGTTTAATAACTTAATTGAATAAGATTTATGCCCTGAAGTAGAAGAAAAGTATCTTGGTCAGCATCACACATGGAAGTTCAGAGGCATGTGGTAAATAAAACTCCTAGTAGTATAGTGAGATGCATTATGGTAAAGGATGACCTTATTACTAGTTTAGATCTAGGAAAAAAATCTAAAACTTCATGAACTTCATCCACAGGCATGTGAGTTGATGATCACAACAGAAAGATGATAATAAAGAATTTTCACTTTTTGAGATGTAAAGAAGGGCTTGTGAAAAATTAAATGTCCCCTTCTCTCCCCTGTCCCTTCAGCTATGGTAGTTTACTTAATAAAAGATATTATCTCTACCTTCAAATCTGTTTCTCCCCCTCCAGAAGCCATGGATGATTTCCCAATGGCTTAATGGAAAGGAGTACCAAATATGAACTAAGGGGTTCCTTGCATCAAAGCAGGAATGGCTTTTACGTCAAATTCAGTGGCTGCAACTGTTTAAACTGATGGCCAAAATGAAAAAGTTATCATACATGTAGCCCTTGATACATTTTTAGTGCATATTTGGTGTAAGTGCAAATGAAACTTCTTGCTCCATCTACAACTTAAGCACCAAGAACCACCAAACCAAGGGTACTCTGAATTCTTTTCAAGATGTTGAGTCTATTTTTTCTCTTATTTTTCAAGCATCTGGATTCTGACCTACTCAAGTCAGGAGTCCTATTCCAGAGTTAGTGGCTTTGACCTTTATGCATTCCTTTACGAAAAACTTTCTGTAATAAGCTCTTGTTTGCCATCGCCTGAATGGGAAGTGAGACCTTTGAAATCGATTTCAGACAGAAGGCCTGCTGGTCAGAGATAAGTATCTTGTTCTGCCAGACTGCACAATGCTTCAAACCAATTTCTTGTCCATTTCTGAAAGATTCCCTTCAATTGAAACAAAAAAATGACAGTAAATACTTTTCTAAGCTACAGATTTTCTCAGTGAACATTATTTCATTACAGTTAGCTACTACTGATTGGTGGGAATTAAATATATACTGAGTGGACTAAAATAGAAATTCAGAGAATGGAGAACTGTTTTATTTACTATGCTCTTGAACAACATAATCCAGTAATATATCAGATGGGAGAAATATTTATCTCTGTAGGTATCTATATCTATACAAATATTTAAACAACTGTTTAACAGCTTCTTCTTGCAACCAATGGCAAAAGGAAGCGTTTTCCCAAGAAGTACAGGCCTTAAACGAGAACATGATGTTCAGCTGTAAAGTTAGAGGGACATATACTGGTCTGGTTCATACTAATTTTACAGAAGTGTATTCCTGTTAGCTTCAGTGCAGGTACTTCCCTCTTCATCAGTTTAAGCAAATTTGGAATCAAACCACAAGCCTTTAATGAGGTTTTAATGATCCACTTGGGGGAGCTAAAGGGTAATTTGTTTCCGAATTGATTATAGGAAAATGTTTGGGATGCAAAATTAAGTTACAGAAGACAATGTGAGCAGAGACTTCCACTTTTTTCAACTCTGTGCTGGTTGCTAATCTATATTAGCTTCTGGAGCAAAGGGTCCCCAGTTCTTATTAAAATTCCAGCCACTTATAGAAAAAAGACTCACAGTTACAAATAGCTTAGCAGCAGACACCCGTAATAGCATCAATCATATCCTGACTTCAATTATACACCTACAACATACATTGAATGCAACAGACATAACATGTAAAGCAGAGTTTGGTCCTTCTTAGTCTACATTTTTGTGCTAGTCAACATTAATTGTAATGTGACTGTAAGAAATGAAATTCTAACATACAATGGTTTTGTCTTTCAGTTAATATGAAATACCTCTTTTTTTTTTTTTTTTCTTTTCTTTAAATGCTGGTCTTGAGCTATACCTGCTTGGGCTTCCTGCACCAGTTACTGTGTTGAAACTTGGCTTTGCATCATCATTATGTTCTCCATTTCTCCAGCCTGGGACACACTGGGAACTGTTTCCCAGTATAAAGCCATATCAGCTGCTCTATCTTATGCTTGATTGACTATGATTACTGGTAGCCCTTTGACTGTTCTGGAAGTTAAGCACTAATTAGAGGCAGAGATGCAGTATCTCTTATATGGGAAGGAAGAGCACAGCCTTTTGTCTGTGAAGAGCGAATAAAATATGACATTGGGCTTTTCTCCATGTAGAGATTGCCCTAAAGTTCAGATAAACTGACAATACAGTTGATTTTAAAAGCCACAGCAGATCCAAAGCTATAATCATCTATCTTTTATAAAAGGAAACAACTCAGTTTCAGACATATCTTACATGAAAATTCCATTGGCAAAGCTGTACTGTCAATGTCTTCACTGTAATAGTACAAAATTAATTTCATTCCAAACTACTCTGCAGTGCAGTCCACATGGTTGCCCATATGTGGGCATCTAATTTAACTGACTCATGTAAATAAAGTTTCAAGCAAGAGTGATAATTAAATAAAACATTTTGTTCCTTTAGTATAACTTATTAACTATATTTAAGGATTCCTTATTTTATGTTTAATTTAGCTAGAGCATGTGGAAGAAGTAAACTGTAAGTATCTTTACAAGAAGTACTGTTATTAGGCACTTTAAAAGCAAAGACTTACGCTTTGTAGCTATAAACTACCAAAATACATCTTTAAATGTCATTCAGCATCCTGAATGGGTGACACAATCATGCTGATTGAATACCATGCTAAAGACAATGGCGAAGCAAATGGAAGCAAAGGATACAGTCAACCCAGGTATAGGCATGAAAGCTGTAATCATTAACAGTACTTGATGACAGTATTTGTACTGCAATTTGCTTTTGTGCTTTCTCTTTGATATGTAAGGGCAAGTACTATAATGTATTTAGGAGGAACTACTGCCATAAATTGATCAACTTACATTAATTAATTCAATCTCCCAGATTTTTTTCACAAGGTCCATCGATGTATAGCCGTTAATTAGAAAGGATTTGGTATAGTCACCCAGTTCAATGGAATCCAGCCATTCAGCTACAGAGGTGGGGTTGTAGCCATCATGACCAATCTGCTTCATCTGAAAAACAAGAATGAGTAAGAATTACTGATAATATTCATTAAACATCTTTCAGAACAGCAGTTATTTGTATTATTTTCTTTGGGTTAGAGTTATCTTATTCTCTGATCAACATTCTTTTAATGATTGAATGATTGAATGAAACAATTTTGTGAGCAAAAGCACTAATAAAACTTAGTTTTCACTGGATCTTTTTCTTATGTCTGCTTGCCTTTTAATCCAGAGTATACTAAGATTGTAGCATGAGTTCAATTCTTACTTGACATCAGAGAATCCATAAGTAAGGGAAGGCAAAAGAGTGAGAAAGAGACATTATTAATATACTGACTGCACAAAAATGTCAGATTTGCACCTAAGATTTCACAGAAGGGGAATAAATTAGACTGAGGAATAGATCTTTTGCTATCAAACTGCAAATGAAACATATTGCCTTGGTTATATTATTCCTAATTTATCTCTCCTAGTAGGTTATCTGATATTTTATAATTGTTGAAGCCACACTATATTTTTCTGTCCCCAGGGGAGGCTTAAAAAAGTCTCTTTCCTCTACCTGGTCACATTTTTCATGGAACTCCTGGGAATTTAATATTTTAGATTGCTCTCTGTCTGTAAAGTCACTTGAGATTGGACAATCGAACCAAATATTATTGGAATGGAATTGACAGAATGACGTACACAGAAGCGCACCACCTACATTGATATAGCAACACAGGCACAGAAAGCATAATCACATAAATATTGTTTTCATAACAAACTAAGAAATACCACTGGCATCTTATTTTTCTGAATTTTGTTAAGCTACTAAGAAGTGAAGAGCTGCAATTTATCTTTCACAATTCACAAGGGAAGATTTTCAAGCTAGCCATTAAAGATAAAAATGTATAAAGCCTCTACCTGTGCAGCTTGTTACACCATAGTGTTTTTATGAATTTTAAAGTAATTTTCAATAGTGGCAGAAGTAGAAGTAGAACAATGTAGAAAAAATTATGCAATAGCCTCAATTTTCAACAGTATTATACGCATATCATCTTTCTATAGAAGTGTAACTATTGCTGACTTGATAATACACTGAACTAGTAAACTGTTAAGAAGCTTTAGAGGTTTAGAAACCTTGTGTTTTGCATGGGATCTCCAGACTGTGCAAGAGTGACACTGCGCATGGCGAAAGCCAGTCTCCCATTTCTGCCTGCATACGTGCATTCCTACTTTCTGAGAAACAAGGGAAATGGGACAGAAACATAATGGTTTGAGCTTAAGTTTGAAGTGAGTGTCAAAGTAATTTAAAAAGGAGAGAATTCTGATCTTAATATCTTGCCCGAACCAATATATTTCTCACAGTTTATTTGAAATATGATTTGAATTCAAAGCAGAGAAAAAAAATAAGGTCTGCATTTGAAAGCCACAGTAGTGTTCGTCGATCTGTCTGTTCAAATGCAGAAAGCCAGCATGTCATGATCTTGATCTTGGTTTCCTGCAGTATCAGAGAGGAGTGATGCAGGCACACTGCATCATGGATATGACAGTTTACTCTTTGGTCTTTTGCTGCAGATGTTGGATATAAAATATTAATGGAAATATTTAAATGATACAGTGAAATTATTATCTTAAATCATAAAAGAGAGACAAGAGAAATCACATAATTAACAATGGGAATCGTAGCCTTTCAGGTCACTTCTGTAACAAAGGAGTCCTATTAGAAAGTGGGAGTTCAGGTTTGTTGTTGAACTTGACATTTTGGAATTTAGTTTCATCCTAATTTAGAATGAAGTTCTTTCTTAGATGTCAAAAGCATGGCAAACTCTCCTTTCATTGTCATTCAGACTTACTTCAAATATTAGATTCACAGTAGTCTGTCCAGCAGACTGCAACAATGTTGGAGGACCCTGGTAGCTCTGACTCCTGGGAAGCTTATTTCAAGCGCTGATTTGAAATGAGGTACGTTTAAACAACTGACACTTGAAAAGAAAGGACCCAATAAACTGAAGAAGAAAAATCTAATACAGAGAAGACATGAAGAAGATGTACAGGGCCCACAGGGAACACATGACTTCTGAAAGATATAAGGTATTTTGGTTTTCTTTCTCTAACAAAGAAAAGCGAAGCACCTTCGAAACAATTTTCAATGTATCCAGATGGGGCATGTTATGAAAATGATTTCTTTCATTTATTCCTATTTGATATTTATGTTTAATAAATCCTGATGATTTTAACATGATTTTTTTTTTGACCTGCTGATTGAGAAATCTCATGCAGTCTGGTCCACAATTCTGGTAACTCATCAGCCTCTATAAAAAACAAGCACAGCATGGGAAGTTTCTGAATTCTCAATTCCCACTGGAGATCTCCATCAGAAGGGTTGTTAAAATAGATATCACTCTACTATGGTGTGTTGCAAAGGGCTGCAGGCAAGTAAACACAGCTGAACAATTCAATAAGCAAAAGACCAAGAACAACTGAAACTTCTGTGACAATTTCACTCTTTGGATTTGGTGCCAATAGACAAAATTGTCATCAGGTCACTCAATAGGCTACGTGAAATGAAACACTGCTCTGTTGTCAGGCAGCGGCAGGTTCTGCAAGCATTTTCGCTCTCCCTGCCCCAGAGATTTGACTGCCTGTGTTCAAGACCATGTCAGGGATGGTGCAGTTGCATAGCCTTGGATCAGACCCGTGTGAGAAAGAGCAGCGAGAAGGTTGGGGCCACCCCACCTTCTGCAGGAGCTGCATGTGAACTCAGGTCTGTGTCCCTGACGCTCACCTGAGCTATGCTGTAGGTACATCTGTGCCCAGCGAAGGACCTTGCTGATCCTCACCCACCGACTCGCCCTCCTGAATCGACCTTGTCCTGCCCTTGTCCCTGTGGATTTGCCCTGGGACATGGCTGTCTACAGTCACTGCCACTGTCCCTGCCCCACTCGCCTTGTGCGGGTGCTCCCTCTCTGCCCCACTGTCCCCCCTCAGCTCCCAGCCCACCTGCCCTGGCAGGGCAGCCCCTTCCTGCTGCTCCTGTTGCAGAAAATGAATCTCAGAACTAGAATATTGGCCAGCAGTTTCAGCACAAGAGCAGTATTTTGTTTTGTCATGAACCAAGAACCAATCTCTTATCTAAAACAGATTTTCTAAAGTATGTCTAATATATGAAAATTAATAAACTTTCAGTATCCATCCTCTAGTATGGCAAGTTTTGTTCTGTCTGTTAATAACACCAACTAGCTTATAAACTGTCATTCATAGCTGGCTGAATGTTTTCCTTTCAAATATTTATTGACAGACAGATTGGTTATCTAGACATGACAGTATCGTTAATAGTATCTGCTTTTCATATAAAATGTTATGGAGTTTTTAAATAGAAAAAAAACCACTTTGAAATATCTGTCTGGAAGTCTACTTTATTAGAGCTGCAGTTTAGTTGCATCTTATCCCGGTCCTCAGTAATAGGTCACGGCTCTTGGACTGTTTGTATTTTTTTTTCTATACTGCACCATGATCTTAGACTCCTCTCACAGATCATTTACACCCTGTAGGCTTCCTTGCTGATGCTATTTGCTGATTGATTTTTTTTTGAAAGAAAAAAGCCCTCCTATCTACTGACTGTATTTCCATGTATAATATTTCAATCATTTTGCACCAGCTACAACACATGCACCAGTGGTGTCAAACATCTAAGCAGCTATGTGCACACTGATTGACTCAGAGCAGTATAAAATCTCTAAGCTTCAAGTCACGACAGCCATTCAAATATTAACTGCTCATAAATAGGGGCAGTATTGTTCTTCTGCAGACACTGCTACTAGTTAATTTGGTTGTTATCTTTAAAGAACAATATCAATGTTAGCTGTTTCATTGCAGATGATTTTAGCATGCCGACTATGGAAAAGGCTAGGAATGAAGCCCATAGGATTTACAGAAAAAGAAATGTTTAAGAAAATATGATATAAACGAAGCATGGAAGAAGACACAAACCATAGGAGATTTCTCTCCTAGGTCAGATTGATCTGTCACTAGTATCGCTTCCTTTGAAATGAATAGAAAGCAGAAGCCAGAAACAGCTGTTTCTCATAATAAAACAGTAATGTCAAGTAGTATCCTAATGGGCTGAGAAATCCTTTACAAGAGACTGTCTGTACATCAGTCTTTTTACAGCTGCATCACTGCAATATCTATATAGTACTTTACATTAGGATAGAAGGTACTTGAGTTTTTGTCTCTGAAAGGTAGCCAAATAAACACTAATGGAGCTTCAAAGTAATCACATATGCACCAGAAGCATCAAGGTGAATTCACTAACATGGACTCTTACCAGTTTTCTCTGATCTTCTCAGACAGATGGGGAACTAAGGCTATTTTCTCCACAGGTAACATCACTATCTGGTGGATCTCAACACTGCATGTATTAAAATCAAGCTTTTTATCCGCTGTATAACAGAAAGAGATGACTTGACTTTCACAGCTTTTTAAAAGATGGCTATGATTACTGTGAATTTATGCTTGTGTTGGTTTGCAAGAAAGATCTTTTTAGCAAGCACATAATGCTTTCTTTTAAACTGCTGGCCTATCTGAGAGATGTAAGCAGCGCTTTTGGGAACTTGTATGAAACCATCAACTACCAATCTGAGTAATTCTGGATGATTGTAACGGGGGGGTATCAGTTCTTTTTTTCCTGTCTTTGTGAGTTGTCTGTTATATATTATGTATTTTACAAATGTGATCAGTTGGACTCATGTTGTTGGAAGAGGAGATTGTTCCTCCTCTTGAATGGTGAAAGAAAAGGCTTGGGAGAGTGACACTTCTGAAGATCACGGGACCTGGCTGACACAGGGGCACCACGTGGAGCTGGTGCCTGCAGCACCCATGCAGAAATTAAGCCTGCAGTCAGGGGCAGAGAGGCAGCTCTCATGAGGGACGGGCACAACTCTCCAAGGACCTGAGAAGACTTTGCTGCTGTTGAGAAAGCCACTGAGTGAAAACAGGCACCTGCCTGCAGAGACCCAGTGGGTGAGGAAGAGCTGTATATTGACCTTTTGGTTTTCTATTTGTCTACCTTGTCACATATTTAAAAAGTTAACTATTCAAGCTTGTGTTCTAATAATGTTTGACTTTTCTTTCAGCTAATCAAAAGCCTTCTGTCTTCTTGTGGATCTTACTATAAAAAGACAGTATAGGCACGTTCACTTCACAGTGCTGCCTGATGCAGGGTCCTGCCCCCATGGTAAATCCAGAATACCATGAACTGAGTTCAGAGTTTCCTACCTAAGATTGCCAGCATTGCAATAGGCACCCTTTCTATGATTTTTGCAGTTGGAATCTATCTTCTGAATTTAAAGGAAAACAGATGCGCACACACATTTTTTTTTCTGGAAAAATTTACACAGATCCACATCCAGAAGACTGAAAAGACCTCCTAGTTCTTCATCAGACGCAATGTCTGGGACAAGGGAAGAACAGGTCTCATTCAGTATTACTGAGGATGATGTATGCAACAGTTCAGGACATTTCAATTGCATATAATGTAATCTTAAGAAGACCTAAATCTGGAATTTGTGGACTAAGTGGAAGCTATGGCCTTTGATCTCAAGAGTTTCTATGAGTGTATGATTTCTAAAAGCAGTCCTGTGGGTATTTGTTGGTGTTTCAGTGCATAGAGCTAGAGGTTTACAGGCATGCTTTCAAAAACTGGGTATTAGCACAGACTGACATCTCCAAACTCAAACTTTCATCCTTTGCTGGATCCCAAGTAGCTCTGCCTGTTTTACTTTAGATATCATGCTATCAACTGCACCTTTAGTTTTTTATCCCACTCAGGGGTTGAATTAATGGTGATCTTTTTGGCCCAACAGTACTATGGTTTGGTGCCACAGTACGATTTAAAAGTAATCTACTTTGCATTCGTTTGCTTTGCAGAATAGTCTGGGTACACACTATCCAGTTTTCTTTTTGGAGGAAAGTAAACCAGAAGATCAGCACCAGTCATGCACTAAACACATTTCAATCCCTAATAGGGACGCAAAGATCTGAATCAAGTGGCTGATAACCTTACTACCTTCAATGGGAGAAAACACACATGCACACATGGACCAAATGGTGGAGGTAGTACTTGCTGTCAACTGCCTTTAGCTCTTCATGACTTATATAATTTCCTTCCTTGATGCTTTTTCTGATTTAATTGCCTCACTTTCTGTTGCCTAGCTCAGAACGGGTCGCTGAATTTCCTATTGCTTCTATAACGATTTTATTATCATCCACCTTTTACTAATGCTATTTTTTGTGATGGTCAAAAAACCCATCAATCTCCTCACCTTCACAGAAGATCTCACAGAGTGCTAACTAGAGCCCCAAGGAAATGATGCTGTTCGTCAGCCTGTGCTGTAAGAAAGCTGAAAGCTTCCTGATAGCAGGATAACCTGGTGTCAGTATCAGGAGGCTGCTGACCTCATGACTGCTGTGAGGAGTCCGGAGGTTTCTAACTGTGCTTCTGTGCAGTGACCAGTGGGCCAGCTGCAGAAGCAACCAGAGACAGACAAAGAAGGAGGCAGGGCCCATCCTGAGGAAGAAATGCTGCTTCCACGGATAGGCACTCTTATATATCTCATTCTTGCAGACCCTTTCTGGGTGTTCAAGTTGCAACAGACTGTGGTGACTGCTGGAACCTCTTCTGTTCTTCCCACAACTGCAAGTGCTGCTCCTGCCTCTTTTGTTAGGCCACACTGACCAGTTTCTGCCATTGCCAGTCCATGGTGGGCTGTGCCAGCCCTCAGGAAAATGTTTGTGTCATTAGTCACTATAGTTTTTAGCGTTTGTTTAATGCTGGATGTCTTCCTAGCAAGTGCGTTCTCTGGGGCTGGGCAGCAGCAATTATGAACCATTGGCTGTTCGTGGCACCTCTGGAGGCCACCTTGGTGCCTCTCTGGAGACCTTTGAACCCCTGCATGTGAGACAGCTACAGAGAACTCGGCCACGGCATGCTGTGCAGGCAGAGATCATTTCTGAGACTGAAGAGGTACCGCTGGGGACCCTCTGGGCACAATGCCTTGAATACAATGTACTAACAGCCCATCCTAAGATTGAGAGGGGAGAAGCAGTCTCTGAATGGAGTGTTTCAACTAAAGGCATAGGCACAGGGGAGATGAATCATTTCTCTTGATAGATGAAAATTGTGAGGACATGGGACAAAAGCTCTTATCTCACTGGAGGAGGTGGAGGAGGACATAGAGAAGGGTTTCTTGGTGAGAGGGAACACCGAAAAGTATCCTCTGACCTAGTCAGCCCTGAATCTCTAGCTGTCTTCAAGTTTTACTCCTCCTCCCTCCCCAAGTCACTTATATAGGCAGTCACTTACATAGGCCTTGTTAGCCTTCCATTCCTCCCATCTCACCAACCATCTTCTAGCAGCTACAACTGGAATTTTTTTATAGTGAAATGGCCTGCACAGTTTCCAGATGGCACTGGAGACAGAAGCTAACAGCCACACACCAGCAGGCAGAATAAATATATTTATTAACCCAGTGCCACTGAAGAGCGAATGGGTGAAGCAAGTAAGCCTCAGAGGCTATGAAGACATCTCCACTCCCTTGTGTGGAGGTGGGAGTGGGGATAGAAATTCAATGACACAAGGAGACAGAGATCCATTTCTTTGTAATCTTCCTATTACATTTGAAACACTGCAAAAGACATTCAGTGGCAATCACATTTTCCTTGTCTTACTCCAGGCACTCCTGGTTGGTCTTCCTTTCATCTGGGAAGGTGCAGTGGCCTGGAGACAAGCACCATCCTGGATGCTCTGAGAAGATTCAAAGAGAACAGAGGGCTGTGCTTGTGGGTGTTGAAGAAACTAGTCTTTGCTATTTCAGTCTGTTAGAAAGTTAAAAAGACTTAACTGAGTCCTCGCAGGGGCTGTGCAGAACACAGCCCAGACCTATAGTTTGGGAAACATTGGAAATGTTTGTGTCCAGTCTGTCATGCAGCCTGCTATCTTGCAGGTGAAAGCCATAGTGTCCTTTCACACAGCATGTGAGAGAGTTACAGCTAAACTGGGTGCTTGCTCCATTTCTGGATATGTATGGTCTCACGACCTCGTGATACAGAGGGTACATAGCATTTCCCAAAAGGTAGGCAGTATCCAGATGATGCTAACACTGTTGCTGCCTGTAGAGAAGATGCTAGTGTTCCCTCTGAATCCAGCACTGGAATTATGGACCATATGAGTACCAAAAGTCCTTTTGATGACCTGAAAATATGTTCATAAACATGCCTCAATAAGTAAAGGTGTGGGACAACTGAGTGGTAGTCTTTGTGATTTATAGCTGCCTGTGACAGGTTGCAGGCAGGAATGTGGATCCCATCAGTGGCCCTTATGGAGCTCATGAACACATGAAGGGTGAAGGCCTGGGGCAGAACAGCTACACCAGCAAATACTCCCAGTAAGCAATTGTCCGTGTCTTCTTTCTCAGACAAAAGGACGTGCAGAAAGTGTAAGTCAGGTTATTCAGGTTGTCATCCTAGTCTAGTTGCCATAGAAAGAGAATAGTGCTTCCCCTGTTATAGCCTTGCCTGCTGACTATTCTCAGAACAGGCAGTAGGCATTGTGGATTCAACCACAAAAAAGAAAGTATAAAAGAAGCAGGAAGAGAAATAAGACTTACTGTATGGGCAATGGTGACAGGACCAGTGACATGCTACTATTATCTACATGGTACAGATAAATGACAGCATGTCATGTCTAGAGTGGCTCACTGATAGGCTCAGTTAAGAAGGAAAATGTTTGTGAGAGTGCTTTCATCAGACAGTTTTGAAGAACATGCATGGAGGGGACATTTGGTCTATGGAACCAGTCTAAAGCTAGTCTGAAATAAACACCCTGAACTATAGCATGGATGCATCCATTGTGCTGCATTACTTAAATAATGTAGACTATGCCTTTGTGTTTCAGAGTTGAAAAGTTCATGTGTTATGCTGGATTCTAACACTTTTTTCTCTTTGTGGTTAAAGGTCTTAGAAGCAGTGCAATGAGCAGGTGAGTGACCTCCTTCCAAATCAGGAAAGTAATTCCCAGAGGCATTAGAAGGAGGAAAACCAGCAGGGTAGAAAGCACTTCCTTTGAATTCTGTTTTTCATCTTCACTTCCAGCAGACCAGAACCAAGGAGTCATAGCCAGAAAGGGTTATAAATGTTATGATACCCACTTCGCAGCATCTCCTAGTTTGGACACTATCCTTAGGAATGGCAGTTGGAATGATCTACCTATTATCTGTGCTGACTGGGAGAGAATTAAACACCAGGATTCAAATCAGCTTGCTAAGCTCTGGGATGTCTAAGCCAATAGCAATATAGCAATAGCAAACATATGATGTGGTCTTTCTCTGTTACGTACACAGCATAGTTAATGTGCACATGCACAGTAGTTCTGTTTTCCTAAATGCCAGACTTACTGTGCTTGCACAAGAGAGTGTTACATATGAGTAATAGATCCAGCACTTTTTGGAAGCACAGCTTTACTGCTCATATAACACTACTCACAGAGAGCATGTGCTCATAGCCTGCTCATATCCTACTTATCTGGTTCTGCAAAGCACCCAGGAAAGCGTCTGGCTGCCTGCACACCCTTGCTACAATATTCCCAAACTTGCTTTGTGCTAAGACCTCTCCACGCAGGAAGGAACAAGCTGCATACTTTAAGAATAGCTCTGAAGCCAGGAGAAAGCTGCTTTCAGCTAACATCTTTCTTCCATCTGTCAAATGAGAGAATGTGTTCCCATTATGCGCTGGGAGAAGAAGCCATACACTGAGCATCCCACACAAAAACAATCCTTTTTCTTATCCAAGGTCTCAGATAAGCTAGGATAATTCTCATTTCCAAAAATATTTTAGCTTTTGAGGAACCCATTGAGAAGTCACTTGCACATAGGTTTTGGATGCCGAAATAACTTGACAATGCTCCTTAGGTTTCCTATGTCACTTAAGTGTGGCTAAAACGTTATGTCATGACTGCTATTATTTTCTTAGCCAATTAAGCATATCCTGCACACAGTTCTTTTCTCAGTATTAATTTTTTTCTCAAGTCCTTGTGCTTGCAACTTCAGTATCTTTTTAGACATTGTCTCTACTTTTTGACATCTGAAATTCCTTTTAATAAAACATATAAAATCCTTCTCCAAACATTTATTGATTTCATTCTCTTCACACAAAAAAATCTTAAATGCAATATCAAACTATGCTACGAAATTTGCTCTAAGACTGATGTCATGTATAAAATATTTCCATTTAAAGAATTAACTTTACAAATTATATTTCTGCTGGAGTGTCTTAACCTTATCTAATAATAATAAGACATAAAGTGCTCTAGTTAATATTAATGTGAAACTTGAATAACTTAAATTACATTAGTGCAAGATGAAAATTTGGGCTACTAGCTCTAATCCAACAAAAATAAAAGGTATTTTGAAAAGCAGAAATCTAACAGAAAGATTTCAACTCTGCCTATCTTTTACCAACGTACCAGTTAACCCTCTTATGAAATGTTCTCCTCAAATACGGAATCATTAGGGAAAAATATTTTGAGAAATCTGGGTAAACATACCTTTTTATACTGGTTAAACACTGCATAAGAAACTACAATCATTAATTCATCTATATTTGGACAGATATGTGGGGTTTTTTCCTATTTAAAACTACTTCAAGCTCTAGAACTTGGTTCCTAAACAGGCTGCTGGTGTTTGAAATTCATCACTCTTTAGGAAACCAGCAATTATGAGTAAAAAAAGACAGTCTTTCTTTTCAGCCACTAAATGCCTGTTGCATTTTCAGGCTGCAGAGATGAATATTGATGAGAATAAAAAAAAAGAGCTCTAAAAAAAGAGTATTTTAAAACCTTGAAAATAGATTTGTTGCTTGATTTTTACCCTCTAGGCTTATTCAATACTGTCTGAGTATATGGCTCTAAGGAAGTCTTGTTCCATAGATATTTTTTAAAGCACTTAAATTCCACCTCAAAATCTGAGTTAAAAAGTATCACAAGACAGGAAACGTTAATAGTAAAACTAAAAATAACATCATCAGCAATGTTATTAAGTACTAAAACACAAGGAGTCATCAAGTTTTAAATTAAATGAGGAACAGAAAAGAGGTACATGTTCAAAACAAACAAACTAAAAGAATTTTTATCTAATGAGATTGAAATTAGTAAGACTCCAGTTATGGTTTGAGATCTTAAAATATTTAGATGGTATGCACTATTCTGAATGCATGATGACAGACCTGAACTTATCAACAAACATATAGTTATACAGAAATGTTTCATGGTTCCTTGCAGGATGTGAAAGTTTTTTAGGTCTTCAGCAAGCTGTTGTGAATACAGCAAGGGTGGGTTGCATTAGATAAAACTTAGCATGATCCCTATTTTTGGGCCCCATAACTATTCCAACAGCTGTGCCTTTCAGAAAACCTGGTTTTGAATAGGAAATTATGTATTTTTACTATGTAAGCTCTCTTGCATTGCTGAGTCATTTAAGTGAAGAAATGTGATGCACAGCTTCAGCTTTCAACTGCCTTTTTTTTGGTGTAACATTCTTGCATCAAAGATATGTTAAAAACGTGGTCCTTAAGGACTGTTTTTTCTAGGTCAACAGGGAAGCTGCTAAAGACTACCTCACCATTATTCAGCCCATGTTTCAAGCCATTCTGTGTTGATTCTTCCAAGCCACTGCATAACTATCTTGTTCTCAACTGGTTTCAAGAGTATCTCTAGATCTTGATTCTGTCCTCCTTTCTCACATTATGCACATTTTAAAGAGACCTCGGTTGGAATTTTATGAAAGAATCTGGCCTCAGCATTAGTACACTCTCCAAAAGCAGACATTATTAACAATGTTTTCATAAACACCAGTTACTGAGTGCAGATAGCACTAAAATTATGATGTATTAACAATCCCTTCATGAATTTTGAAAAATTTAAACAAGAATACAAGAAAGCTGATCTCTCTAAGAAGTATGAAAACCAGAAAAAATACTTCATCAGCTAAGAGCAGGGATTAAGATTACAAAATTTTGTTTGAATGATAGCATTGCTGAAAAATTCATTAATTCATCGTTAAACCTTAAATATCTACTGTAATTCATCAAATGCTACTTTTATATACCCTACTACTTGTACCATTTATCTCACTTGCCTAATATGGTACGTGGAATATTATTTTCTTTAATAATCCTTGGTGTTTCAGTGCACAGACTCGTAGTATATATGGATTGACTAACACATCCAGATACACAAATTGTTCACAACTTCTAATTTTTCCCATACAAAAAAAATCGTTGTTCTCTTCTACAAGTGATCCGCCTAGTAAGCCATGATGCATCAAAAAGCCTCTTCCAGCAATGTCAGCCTCATGCTCTAGGCTGAAAAGTCCTTTAATAACTCTTCTCATTGTCCAGTATTATCAAACTGCAGGCAGCCTAATCTCTGTTTACCTCAATTATTCTACACATGCTGCTCCCAGAACACTCCACACACTTTACACTAGGTTGGATTCCTGCCCTAGTGTTTTGCACTAAGTATCTGCATCACATGTGGCAGCCTTCTGAGCCTTACTGGTGTCTACTTCTCCTCATTCCTTCTCCTTATACAGCTTTCCAAAATCAAATAGTAAGTTTTCATGCTAGGCCCACTCTCTCTCTTGTTTGGAATGCTAGCAGAAGCCTCCACTGATATATTCTGGTACACAAAATATAAGAATAATCCCTTTCTATCACTGATTTTAAAATCTATAGCTTAAATCAGCTAGCACCAAAAATGATTGGGAAAATGACTGCAAGTTATTCTGTCCACAGCTGAGAAGCAAAATTCATGTACACAGCAGCAAATCAAATATGAAGCCTGCAGGAAGTCTCTGCATCTTACATGAAAGGCAGGTATTAGGAAAACAATGTTTCATCCAAGGCTTTTAAGAATACTTATAGGGGCAAAGTATTTCCAGGACAACTGCTATGTAAAGACAAACATCTGAAATTCATTGACAGCCTTATTTACACATATGTAATCTCAATCTATAAACAGATTGAAAAGCCAAAAATCATGAAAATAAATTCTAAACAGTTGCCACTTCAAATTACAGATTTTACTCTCCTTTGCTTTGTTTGTCAATTACATCTATACAAAGTGAGTCCAATGCAATGACATTACATTATGCCACATTTGCACA
Organism: Nipponia nippon; assembly: GCF_047370975.1. Classification (NCBI taxonomy): domain Eukaryota; kingdom Metazoa; phylum Chordata; class Aves; order Pelecaniformes; family Threskiornithidae; genus Nipponia; species Nipponia nippon. Next base: position 52,958,103 of record NW_028262347.1, read on the forward strand.
TGCAGAAAAACATATCTACAAAACCAGTAGAGAGTTATATTTATCTCCATTCAAAAAAGTGTTTTAAATAATGTGAAAGCTGTAGGTGTTAGTTCCCTCGCTTGGATAATAACAGAAACTATACCTTTGGGAGAAGCTGGATTGCTTGGAGTATTCTCTGTCTGTGTCCAGAGTTAAGTATTCCTATTTCCAAGAGATCCTGGTCCTCCATTACATTGCTTCCCTAAAAATGGAAAAAAAAGGTAGAATAAAAATGAAAAAATAGGAGATGCCTTCAATAGCCTGAAACAAGCCCTTCTGTTCCGTTTAAAAGAGAACATTTTGCTTAACTTATAGTATCTGACAAGAATTATAAATTACTAATGATTGCATTCATTTTCATGATGACAAAATATGGTGGAAGGCGCTTGAACTCACAGACAATTACTATACTGCTAGCAGCACTGCCAGTGGAGAAATTGTAGCTCTCACTCAAGCCAAATACCAGATGTGAACCTTCTTTCATTTGATTGAAACCAAGGACATGACTAGAGAAATATTCAGAAACTTCATTTTTTTCATTCCCCTCCTACCTCACCCAGCTATATATGATGTTCATTTTCTCCAGACTTAGCACAGAATAAAATGAGCAGAGTGGATGAGGATAAAATTATTTAGTTCCTTGCTAGTAAAATGGTGAAGATACCAAAGAGGGGGAGTGGTATCAACAAACCCCATACAGTCCTCACCCCCCTAAATTTAACTGTACCAGTGCGGTCCTAACTTTACCCATCATTGCTCTTATCTCCCTGATTGCGGGCAGGTCAAATAACTCCTAACATGCAAGCAGCTGAAAAAGACCATCTGTTCAAACAATGCACAAAATAAGTGCCCACAGAAGTCCATAAAATAAGACTCCACAATTCAAGCTTCTATTCTTAGGAGTTGCTACCACTAGGAGAGGACCTATAGCTCCACAAACAGGATAATACAACTCCTAAGTTTAAGGAGTCTGACACCATCTAGGTAGATAGTAAGTTCAGCATTTGAAGGTTAAGGTACTTGATTAGCTGACAGCGACTACTGGGAATCACAGGAGGCACAACAGTAGCTCAGAAAGGGAATTGCAGCCAGGGATCAAATCATGATGGTTCAAAGTAGGCTGGCAATCTTGTATTGCTTTTTTAGACTACCTCATTTCAGACAAAAACTCTTTTTTTTTTTTTTATTTTTAAAAAGCTTCTATTACAGTTGTGAAAAAATCCTGCAAAAATCCAATGACCTGTCTGAACTCTTACCCCTGTTGGAGTCTCATAACACTAATTTGCTAGAAGCAAGAATTCTTATTATTTGTACTAATTTAACATCATCATGAAATAGGCTTTACATGAGCAAATCCATGAAAAACTTCATCTCCACCTTTCCATTTGGCTTGCTGCTTCTGACTCAGTAGAGCTCTTAAGCAGCAGCAAAATGAAAAGCTAATAGGTCCATAACAGAACATACTTAAATACTTTGCTGAATCAGGTCTTAATAATGAATACGAATTCTTTCTGAATATCAAATCTCCTGTCCCACAGCAACATAGCTTTCTTTCAAAAGCACACTGGCATATGCAATACTTCACCCTGTTCAGCTGCTAAATCTTCTTTTCAGATGGACTGATTAGTTTACAGACGTACTCTTGAGGACTCTCAAGCGCTATTCTGCAGAGTATCCTGCAAAATCTAGGGGAGGTCTTTTTTAAGGCAATCATGGAAACTTTGCAAAGCTATTACATTTAAAATTATATTTCACAGTAAGTGGTATGATTTAAGACTACAAGTCTGCAAATCATACCCTGAAAGAATTTGTGTGCAGCATTCAGAACAGGGGCAGGCAAAGACCTGCTCTAAAGGGAGAAGCTGTGCAATCATGCCGGTTTAAGTAAATCACATGGTGTAAGAGTGCATGCAGCACAGGCTGTGCAAACAGTGATAGTGATGAGGGGGGGTTAGTACCCCCTTCATCTCCCTGGTAAACACATACAAAATATAATTTCCCCTTTCTTCCTTTCTCCTTTAATAACCTAAATGAGGCTGTAAACCTAGAGGAAGAACCGTGGAAAAAAACCCTGCATTTTGGGCTGGATTCTTCAGCTGCTGGAAATAGCTACCATAAATTGATACAAGCAAACTGAGCCAACTGAGGCTCCAGTCCAAAACAAAGACTATACATTTTCGTTCATTTTATTAAATGCAGCTATATTGTTTAGAGCTATTGCTTTCACTTCATTTCACTGTTTTTCAGATTTCACCTTTCATCACTGCATGATGTTTACACACAATGACGGTAGACTCATCACTGAGCTACTACACACTGTTTACTGGTGTCAGTAACCTTGGCATCCAGCTTCAAATATTGCAATGTTTAAAACCCAATTCATTAACACTTAGGCACAGGAAAAATCCTGTCTATTTACACAAAGTTGCTGCATAGCAGAGACAGCATTATTTTATTAATTCTTTCCTATTGTTTTTTCCTTATATATTAGTTCATATATTTTGTTTCTTTGCAGTTGGTATTATATATTTTTGAAAGTATGTTAAGGTTACAAAATCAAACATTTAAAGCTCAGGAAAGCCTGGAATTCTTGTTGCCTCCTTCTCCCCTGTCTGAGGAGGCAACAACCTGGTCTTTCAGTGTGCTCAGGTTTTGGAGCTTTTCCTGTGTGTTAACATCAGTGTCAACAGTAGCAGACACTCATCCCTCCTGTAAAACAGACTTCATCATTGTCTCCTGCCATGGAGCTAAACCAGCTCTTCATCTTTCCACAAGACCAAACCAGGAAACTTTAGATACTCGGTATATACTCACTATTGCTTAACGTAGCGGAGTAAACAGATAGTAGTAGAAAGCTGCTGTTTGCTTTGCAGACATGCCTCTGAAGAGAAATAGTCCCCCTTATTCCTGTCTCCCTGGTGTTTGCTCCCATTCTCCCCTTAATCCCAGTCCCTGATTCTTTTTTTACCTGATTCCTCTTCTTGCGCTCCTCCAGTCTCCTTCCATAGGTTCCTATGATGTTGAGAGTGAGGAAAACCTCACTTCCTTCTGCAGCAGATCAGAGACAAGAGGAGAAATTCTCTCCTTGCTCTTAGCTGCCATGCACACATTTTTTATAAGCTGGGCCAAATTTAACCTCAATTAACTTTACAGAGATGACATGGTAAATGTAATTAAAATGAATATTAATGCAAGAATGTCTTTTCACATTATTTCAGTCTTAAAAATAGCTGAGCTATGTTAGCTGAAACATTCACCAAAAAGAAATTATTCTACTAGACACCTAGAGAATGTGAGTCCAAAGATTTAACTTTGATATGCTTATATACAGAACTGGGTCTTGTAACAGGAAATATGGGACAGCAATCTCTACTGGGGTTATTATGCTTTTATTATATAATAAAAACATAAAAGGCTTTGTGATATTGTAGTTTCTTAAGTCTATAGGAAAACTTAGTTGGAAGGAAAATTTACTTCTCGGAATTAAAGCAATAATAATATATCAAAATTGCTTCTACTAGGACAGATTCAGATCTCATTCACTTCACCTTACACTGCTGAAGTTCCTGTCTTGTTAATGCATAAGAGATAGTATTACTTATGAATTAGAAAGATTCTGGTTCTGAAGTTCCAGTTAGGAAAGAGTGTAGCTGCCCCCACCGGGAAGCCAATCTCCTGAGTAAGAAGGCAGGAGTTTCACAGAACAGTTGGGCTCAAGAAGGAAGGAAAAATGACTGCATGTGGGAGACTGGAGGCATATGAAAAACAACACGATTTAAAAAACCCAGAAATTTTGCCAAAATCTGAGATAGTTCCTATAAATAAGTTCAGAACAAAATACATAATGCTACACTACAAGATAAAGATTTTACTGTCATTTATTTGGGTTGTTCCACACAAAATCACCTCTGGCACTCTCTACCTGAAGTTAATATAGCTTTTTGCAAAACTGCTGGGTTAGATCTTTATACCAGATTCCAAATGTATGTAAGTACAGATAAATGTATACAGAATCTTTAGAAAACAATTTAATCTGGAATATGTCAGATTTATAGCAAAAAAATTACTCTCTCTATTAAAAACCTCCTAATTGCAATACATTAAACAACTCAAAGAAACCTCTAAAATCCAATCAAAGCAAAAGATTCATAAACTTGTAGACAACTTCATTTACTATCAAAAGAGAACAACTTTCAAGATTCTTAAGAAAAAAAAAAGACTAATACGCATTCTACATCCTGCAGGAACAAAAGCACTTTGAATATTTGTCTCTGAAGGTAATAAAATATGGGGATTAGAAGAATGTATTAGGATGGCAGGCATGACTATGTTTCTCATTGCACCCCTTTTGTACCTATGTTTTTAATCTTCATATATTTTCTGTGCGTGAGACCTATGGTGAAAAATTCCAATGTCTGATTCTGTCATCTAAATAAAATAAAAATGGTACAGAAGCTTTAAAACAGCTGGAAGATATATCACTAGACTTATCTGAAAACTCAACCACTGAAGTTGGAAGAGAGAGGGTGTGGGGAACAAACCACCTGCATATGCTTTTTGGTCTTATTCTTGCTCTTCATCTTGGCTAATAGATTGAAAGCCTGATAAAGGCTGGAGAGATGTTTCATAGATTTTCATTGCAATCAAAGTTCTGGAAAAAAACCTCAATGGGGAGGTAAATGCATATGAATTACTTTATGTAAACTGAGTAAAAGCTGGCTGGAAAAAAAAAAGAAAAAAATTAATTTTGCATTTGAAGCTTTTTTCTCTCTTACAAAAGAAAAGATTGTTATGTAAGAAATAGAAGATTTAGGAGAGTTCTGGCTATAGGCTCGCAACTAACCCAGCTTTTTCTATGCTCAACTATGTCAGCTAGAGAATGAAAAGTAGTGAATCTGGTGTCTAAGAGCTGCTACCCACCAGCTGAGCTGAATTCACTGGCTGAGCAGCCATTATTGAGATAAAGTTCAACTGGAGATGCCAAGTGCTACTGAAAGCGGCAACAACTTCTGGTAACCATTTTACGCTTTTGGTGTATTGGAAATTGGTTTGCCCAAGAGCAGAGTTGGTGTGGGTAAGGGAAGGATGACTTCTGAGGTATATACAGTATATATATACTGGTGGTTGCATCAGTCTTGTTGCTTGGGGAGCACTATACACTCTCCTTTGCCCTCTCCCAGCCACCCAGGTAGTAATCTGCTGCACCATCAACATTTTGTATTTGCACTGAATCTTATCCTGGCTGACTGAGACCTGAGACTGCAGGAGCACAGCTGGGGGGATCTGGATGGAGTTGGGGCAACAGGCCTCATACTTGGGTTTTCAGGGTTGCTGGAAATATGACTTGGCGCAGAAAGGAAAAAAAGAGAATTTGGGAGGTAGTACAGTTAGCTGAGGTATCTGAGAGTACCATCATTCCTGCCTCAGATAAGAGAGGTGGGAGCAGGGCGGGGACAGATGGGAATGTTCTGCCATTATTTATGCTTGGAGACTGAAGTCAGAGATGATAGAAAACAGACAAACAGCATCAAAGAGCTCTATTGTTCTTTATCCCTTCCACCCCAAATGCATAACTGGGAAGGAAGGGAGCAGGCATCTGGTACCAATGGGAACAAGGACACATTGAATAACCAGGACTTTTCTTTTTTGTTGTCTAAATCATATGCCAGAAGGTTTATAAATTTTCATCACAACATAGCTTTTCCACAAGGTAAAAGAGTTTATTTCTTAGAGACTTGCAAGAAATGACTAGAGAAATGTAGTTTTCAATAATGAAAACTGCTTCTTGTTAGTGCAAAAAATTAAGACAATGTGTCACGTATTTCATTTCCAAACAAGAACTGGCAAACGACCAGAATTTAGCAAGCTTCAGTATGAGTGAAAAGGTTGCTTCTCATTAGTACTGCCACTGTTAACATGAAAACAAGATCTGTAAGAATGACTATTGAGTGAAGCGCTTAACTTGTACTTTGAGGTCAGAAAGATGTATCATATTCCTGGAGATAGCGCAGAAATTGTTATTTCACCTACAAACCTGACAAGACTATGTTAGAAAAATCCCCTGCAGAAGCACGAAATTTTGCCTTTGGGAAAAGAGATTGATTATAAAATACGTTAGGAAGAAAGGACCGAGCATGTTGCAAAATAATTATTTGATAATGTTCTTCCAAAATTATTTTGCTTTTAAACTACTGATACTGATAATCATTCTCAATCCTCACCTTGCTCTCTTGTCAGTCTTTACATTTATGACTTTCTTAGCAATTAAAAACCCCACAAAACCAAAGAGAAAACTGAAAGGAAGTTTTCCATATTACTGTCATTTTGTCAGGAAGTAATAATAAACTACTATTGAAATGTTAACTAAAAAAAGGCCATTTCACTCATAGATAAGAGTGACGTGATAGCAGTTCAGAGCCCTAATTTACAAACTATGCATAAAGATAGAAGGTCATGTAAGTAGGCTCCGTTTAAAAAGGAGTCCCAACAGACCCCTAGTCCCACTCTACCTATGTTTTAAAGACCTCTCTCTGGTTTACTTTCAGCTCTTCCAGAAGTGAACCTGAAGTAACCGGTGCCATCAAAAGCTTTTCAAATACTGATATTCAAATGAACATATAGTCACAGACCTTTCACACAACAGTAATCGTTAATTAAAGTATAGTGATAATTAAACAATACTGATAGCTGGGACAAGGATCCTTGTAGGAAGAATTTCTGCTATTTTTATCCCCTCTTCCTTGTAGCACTGATTCATTACAACCAACACAACTGTCACATGCAAATTAGCTGCACAGATAAGGTGGCAATTGAAAAAAATTACCTCTGATGTCGCACTTGGCCCACTTAATTACTAACGCTGTTGACCCAACTCTGTCTGCCTATTTAGTCATAACAATTCAATAAAATAATTATTAATACTTACCTAAATTACATCTTAATGTCTTGAATGTATATTGTGAAGATAATTTCACTTCATCTGAGTAATGAAAATTCCAGACAGTCTATATTGTACCATTATTCAGATTACTTGAGATAAATGCTAGTTAGCTTAGATGCTAAATTTCTCAAAGGACCCACTTTAAAATCAATATTACTGTGAGCTAATTAACAGACTTATAAATTCTCAGAAAAATATTCCTTTCTCCAATAAGTGTGTAAGTCTGGGGAGTGCAGGAAGGGGTAAACATGATATTTTCAGACAACAAAAATGCTGAATACCTGCTCTGCACATAACATGGAGTTCTGTTTAACCTTGGAGCTAACACTGGTGTTTTTGTAATAAATGTAAAAACTCTGTTTACATCCCAGAATATCTCACAGCAGTATTTCCTTCCTCACATTGTTATCAACCTTCATCATGTTTAAAATGTGAGCCACCCAAATCAGCCCAGAGAGTACAAAACAAAGTCAAAGACTTCAACTATAAAATTCTGGGCAGGATCCATGTCTTAAAAATAGGTTATTCACAGAAAGGGCCTGTGAAATAGCAGCAAGGAAAACACACGCTCAAGAAAATACTTAAGCCTTCACACACGCCCTAAAGTTACAACTGAGGTCTTGGAAGCACTTGTTCATCTCCTGCCTGCAGGTGAATCCCACTCACACTGGCAGCTTTACCTTTGGGATGCCTGGTGTTCAAGCTCTCCGTTCTGAGCAGACAGAGCAGCTTGGAAACCACATCAGACCTTCAAGTGAGTCTAGAAAGTAGGTCCTCCTCTTAGATGCCATCAGAGCTTGATCTGGTAGGAAGTCTCAGAGCATGCCCAAGGCAGAAACACAGGAGCACAGCATAAATTGGCAGCTGCTCTTTCTTACAAACGTGACAGAAGGAGGAAGAATTGCTTTATCTTTCTCATAGCACAGCCCAGCCATTAGAGGATTCATGCAGAAGGCGGGAGATCAGATTCACGTGTCTTTCTCAAACTCAAATTTCCTAAAACAAGAGGGAGCTATGCAACAACTGATAGGAAAGGGCATTCTGGGATTGAGGAGGAATCGTTCACTGGTCCTGCTGAAAGTAAATTGCTGTGAAGTTTAGTCAGTAAGTCAGACAGGAATATTATCCTTTAGATCAGTGACAGCTGGCTGTGGTAAGTCAATCTTCTTGTGCTGTTGCTAGAAATGTTTCTGGTTTACATTGAGTGACTGCCAAATATAAAAAGCAGAGAAAAAGCTAAAATTTCAGGATTTTCTATTTCTTTCAACCAAGTATCCTAACTTCTGAGCAACAGACTCATGCTTCTGGTGCATATTGTAATTTGAAAGAAAACAGTAAGCCAGCTGTCCTCATCCAAAGGGATGACTTGGATGTCAAGGTCCAGGGAACAGCACGGGAAATCCAGCCTCCAAATGGTGTCTAATGCAGGGCTGCAAAGGGAGGCAAAACTTTCAGGTATAACTCCTGCTTTGGAGTACCCTACTGGCTTCCTCTGCCGAGCATTGCAAACGCCTTTCATAAGTGCCTTTCTCCTCCTGTTAAGTTATGCAGGATCTTGTGTGCCTAATTCAATTGTAGGGATCCTGCTGCCAGAGAGAGGAACTGTAAAGTCAAGCGTGGTGATGCTTATCATTGCTGCAGCTAACTGCATTTTCAATAGGGCTTGGAGGTCTCACCTGGCTGTTTGGAGTCCACTTTGTGTGCTGCAAAACGAAGGCACTGCCTTTCAGGTGCCCAAACCATTTTCAGGATCTAGCTGCTAGTAATTGGAGGCTGTTAGGTCAACTGAACTTGCTGTTTTGTTTAATATTATTTTAATAAATATAATAAAATATGAAGCAGCTCCAAAAAATGAGAACTACTGGAAAATGAATGGTGTTTTCTATGTGTCACTGATTCACTATGTTTAAATGCGTTTCACGTTCCACCATGCTGCTTTTGACCTGTAGTGGTGAAGCAAGGGTAAAAGGTAAGAGAGCTTGTAAGCTAATAAGGAACTGGAATATACTAACTTTCTCTAGGTGAAAACTAAAAGGGTGTGGGGAAAATACAGTCAGGCTTGCCTGCTAAATACAGTCATTATGTTAAGACCCATTTTAATGTGTTCCTACAGATTTTGTTTGCTAAGGCAGGCACAACGAATAGCAAGACTGAATAAGGTATTGTCATCTCCCCCTGCACACAGATGAGATTTCTGTTACATGTGATTTTTCTTATACAAACTGTTGTGATTTATTTCCATGGTATGTACAGAGATATTACTAGCCAGGTCCCTGAAGCCCAAGAGGTAAGTGGAGATGGCCTCCATTTTCTTCAAACCCTTTCTAAAAATATAAGAACATTTGATTAAGGGTTGACAATTTTCTTTTCTTCCTTTGCTTGTTCTTGTAATTCATTTCGCATGGGAAGTGGGCTGTGTTTTTCTTATCCCTTCCAATTCAGCAGCCGGGCGGCTGGCTTTGCAGGCCCACTCCCGTCACCATGGCAACCAGCAGATTGCTGTGATGTGATCCCATGTGCTTTATGTCACTACACAGTGCTATTGTTCTCTGGTAATGATTTGGGAGATGCATTTCCCTATTCTCATAAAGGAGGATTAATTATCATGCCACTGGATGGTCATCCCACGTGTCACGTGTGGACTACAGCATCATATTAGGATGCGTTTTGCTTCACATGAAGTGACTTCAGGAACGACTGGTTTGCACCGTGAAGCCTATGTTCAGCACCAAGCAGACACTGCTCCTCAGAAACATGCTAGAGAATCTGAATCGAGGCTTAGTACTCAAGAACCATCAATATGACCATACTAGGTGAGATCAAAGGTCTCTCTAACTCATTGGTTCAGTGTCTCTGCTAGTGGCCAAAAGTGCCCAGAAAAGCAAAATATATATAAATAATTTGTCTTATATAATTTTTTCGGTCTTTGGGCTAATTTAAAGTTAAGCATATGGGCATTTAGCTACACTAGAGACTGAGTGCTGGATATATAGCAGGCAGAAGACCTGATTTTGCTAAATACAAATCCACCATAGATTTCAACAGATACATAAGGCTCAGCTGTTCTTTAGCATTTGGAAGAAGTTGATTTACCATCCCTTTTCTAGATTGCAGCAAATCATCCCTGCACTGCAAAGGTTGTTTCTTTTTATGTGTTACAAAGATGGCAGAAGGCCTGGACTAGCCTTCTTACAAATTAACTTTGAGATTATATATTCCAAAAGAATCAAAATAAGAGCAGTCCCTTCAAAACTGTGCTATGATGACAGGCCCAAACTTGTGGAGTGCATGGAAGAAAGGATACCTAGAATCACAGAATGGTTTGGGTCAGAAGAGATCTTCAAAGATCCCCTAGTCCATCCCCCTGCCATAGGCAGAGACACCTTTCCTGTTGCTCAAAACCCCATCCAACCGGACCTTGAACACTTCCAGGGATGGGGCACCCACAGCTTCTCTGGGCAACCTGTTCCAGTGTACCACCACCCTCATTGTAAAAAAAGTTCTTCCTTATGTCCAATCTGAATCTACCCTCTTTCAGTTTAAAACCATCGTCCCTTGTCCCCTACAGGCCTTGGTAAAAAGTCTCTCTCCGTCTTTCCTATAAGCCCCCTTTACATACTGGAAGGCTGCAATAAGGTCTCCCTGCAGCCTTCTCTTCTCCAGGTTGAACAACCTCAGCTCTCTCAGCCTTTCCTTATAGAGAGGTGTTTCATCCCTCTGATCATTTTTGTGGCTCTCCTCTGGATCCGCTCTAACAGGTCCATGTTATCCTTGTGCTGGGGACCCCAGAGCTGGATGCAGTACTCCAGGTGGGGTCTCACCAGAGCAGAATAAAGGGGGAGAATCACCTCCCTTGACCTGCTGACCAGGCTTCTTTTTATGCAGCCCAGGATAGGATTGGCTTTCTGGGCTGCAAGCACATGTTGCCAGCTCGTATCCAGTTTTTCACCCATCAGTATCCCCAAGTCCTTCTCTGCAGGGCTGCTCTTAATCAATTCATCCCCCAGTCTGTACTGATATTGGGGATTGCCCCAACCCAGGTGCAGGAACTTGACTTGGCCTTGTTGAACTGCATGTGATTCACACGGGCCCACTTCTCAAACCTGTCAAGGCCCCTGGATGGCATCCCTTCTATGCATAAGGGGGATATTTCACTCTCTGTCCTTTACTGATCCCTCAAACATTTGAACAAGGTATACTGGACAATGAGTCCAAAGAATGAGGAAAAGACATTCCATTTATGCTAAGTTTATCTAAAAATTAAAGGTTCCATTTTGGAAAACAACTGGATAGCCACTGATAAGTAAGAAGTGCACTTTGGAGTGATTCACTGATCACTGCATTTCTTAATATTTCTTTGTCAACCCATGACATTTTTTATTTTTAATATTAAACAGTAGCATTTCATGTAGCATGGTCTAGCTATGTCACCAGTAATACAGCAACTATCACTCAGAACCTATAAAAAAAAACTGTGTAGCTATTGACTGGATCCCGTATAAAGTATTAATTACCACAGGCATCAAAAGTTTGCCCACAATTTTTAAGTATCTTGCCATTGAACAATAACATTTATAATTCTGAAATGTAAAAATAAACAAACACATTCAATACTTAAACAAACAAATGCAAAATCAGATTTCTCGCTCTGTGAGCCAGATAGTAAGCTATCTACTTTCTTTTCCCTTCCTCCTTTTGTATCTGTTTTTCTTCCCTGTGCAACTTATTCCCAATCCACATATTGTACTCAGATATAGTTCAAATACTGCAACCGACCTTTCTGTTCACATTCTCTGCTTTATTTAAACATTTCTCACTCTTTTGCAAATATTCTTGTATCGTTTATCTCGGCTACAACACAAAAGCAGTAATTAGTGTGACTACCATAGTTCTGTGTTTTCTACCCATAACTGAGTAGTTAGAAGTTACAAATACTCACACAACATGACATTTTTACACCAATCCATAAATTACTTGTATATATAATGTCATGCATAATATTTTATTACCAGTGAATATAAGATAAAAATCCATGCATGTGAAAAAGTCTGTTCGCAGAAATTGAACTATGTAACTTGTCTCCAGCCAAAGCAAGTACTAGCTGTGAAGCTTAAAGGCACATAATGGTCTCATACAGACATTCCTAGCATCTTGATATAGCCCTTTGAACTATTCTTCCTGCCTAGCAAATAGTATTTGGTTTCAAGAATCTTGTATGTAAAGGTAAACTTGTTATTTATCTGAGGGGCTGATTATTCTTCCCATAGACATGCTGCATTTTCTTAAAAATCTGAGTTAACATGTTCAAAATTAATGAGGACAACTTGATATATTCTTAGGGTAGTATTACCTGTATGCAGACTGATTCAGTCCCAAAACAGTGTGGAAGCACTCTGCAATGTTGCTACACAGCTGATTTTCCAAGTACGTGTGTTGGGTTGTCTACTGTCAGAGGCCGGCAATCTGACACGAGTATTTCATTTCCCTCAGTCATAGGAAACCTTCATGCAAGTCAGTCCACCTTGTATGGCACCCTCCTTCCTGATGCTACTGTGATGAGTGTTTCCACCAATCCATTTCCTATACAAGGATACTGCATTCAACAACTAATATTTAGGGAGTCTTTGGGACCTCCCCCATCCAAATTTAAGCAGTTCTTTTACTGATGCTTTGAAGATTTCTTTGTGGGCAAGCTTTTTCTAACTTTTCTTTGCGATAAAGAAATGCTCCTAATGGTCCTGATGAATACTTGTGAGTCTCGCTGCCCCCTTCTGCCTCTAATATCAGGTCCAAACCAGACCAGCGCTACCAACAAACTGGATATTAAAACTGTGTGCTCCTGATCTAGTGACACAAGATTGCGGGAGACTGTAACTTCACTTGATATAATTTCTGTATTTCAGTACACCTTCTTAAAAGGAAAAGTTACTGCAATGAATAAAACAGACAAAATAAGAGCTGCTGATCCCCACTACACATTAAAGGAACGTTGCAAAGTTACAAAGCTGCAAAACACCAGAATGAAGACTGTTCAACACTGGCTTACCACCCTTCACACCAGGATACATATTCTACATGGCATCATACACACAGTATAATTATATTTATGAATAATCCATGAATTCAGTGCAGGGGGTTGGATGGTACTTATGAAATAAGATAGCTGATATTTCTTTTTTTAGCCTTTATCATTCTCTGTGTGGGTCCATGTCTTATATATAGTTTTCCATTGAAGACCTCACCAGTAAGAATGACTCACTTTCTTCAGACTTTTTTTAGACATTCATTGAAATAATATTAGACAGCTCCAAAACAGGAATTAATGTATTTTATAAGACTCCTTCAAGGCAAGGTGGCATTTTTATACCCGTTATATAGATGAATAATTAAAGTAGGACTAATTAGGGCCAGAATTAAAAAAAAATAAAATCTATTAGTTCTCAGTGCCTAAATGCAGGGATTGTTTTCTTCCATTTCAATGAGTACTTAGTATCTATCTACACGTGTATTCAAAGGACAACTGTAGTCAAATGCAGTTTTAGCTGTGAGCACTCACACTTCAGCAAGTCCAAATTCTGCTCCTTCTCTTGCACATGTATATCAAAGGGTTTTCAGTGCAAAAGTTTTATCAGAAAAGCTTGTCACAATTTGTAGCTAGCTGTCCAGGTAAATCAGAAGCCTAAGACACCTTGGGAAATGGAAAAATCTGAATAATATGGTACTACAAAGCATGCTGGAGAGCATGGCCAGCTTTCTGCAAGGAGTCAGCTTAAGCCCAGCCAAGCAAACTAGGTCTCACTCAGCACCAGCTCTGTTGGGCCAGAGCTGTCTCTCAAAGAGTGACAAAAACATCTCTTTGAAAACCATCCAGTTAAATGCCCCTCTGCTTTTATTCAGGACTCCCTAAAATGTTTTAAGTCAGTAAAAGAACTTAGATGTGAAGCAGATATCCTTCATCCCCCTCTTTGTTTTGTTTTATTCCCCTTCCTTTCTTCCTCTTCTTCCTCCCTCCCTCCCTCCCTCCCTCCCTCCCTCCCTCCCCCCCCCCCTCCGTCCCTCCCTCCCTCCCTCCCTCCCTCCTTCCTTCCTTTTTTCCTTCCTTCCTTTTTTCCTTTCCTTCCTTCCTTCTTTCTTTCCTTCCTTCCTTCCCTCCTTCCTTCTTTCCTTTGATTTGGAGACAAAAAAGACACACAGTAATTTCTACTGAGGAAAGAGGAAATGCAGAGAAGGAGGAGACAGGGAGCACAACAAGAGTCCAGCCTGCAGGGATAATGTGGCAGGGAGAGAGCTCAGAAACATAAATGCACTTTGGGGGAGAGGGTTGGACACAGAAAATCTCAGAAATAAAGAGAAATGAAGAGTGGTACCCGGGTAGCTCCAGGACAGGTAAGAGGAATGCTAAGAAACAGTTTCTGCCATGAATTTGGCTTATAGAAGCAATAAAATGCATGACTTCAAGATTAAAGTAATGAAATTGCATATAGCTAGCTCATACACAGAAAATGTTCCCAATTCATTTTGTTTGGGGCATAAAAATATTAATAAGTATTAAATACTTGTTTTGTTTTCTTGCACTATTTTTAGCTTGAGTCCAATCATTGCCACTGAATTTATACAGAACTCAACTGAAGGTACTCAGTGAGATTCCTCAGGCTATCTGGTTACCTCTGGCTCCCTCCTGAGAAACTGTGCTTTCCAACTGCAGGTACTTAGAAACCTTTACTGTGAAAGGACAGACACAAGCAGATAATTGTCCACAAGATAGCTCTTATTATACAGATATTTCTGTCCCAGGATCCTCTCTTGATTTCATATATGTGGGCCAGGAATATTACGTAATTTCCTAGCCAGATAATTAAGGGAATAGAGAAGCGTCTTCCCCAAACTCATAATCCAAATCAAAGACTGACCTCAGGAAAGACCCTTAGATATATTGTCCTATGCATTCTCCACAGACCAGGCTTCTTCTGCATGTGCTAGCAAGTGTTTTCTTTATCCTCTCTTCTCCTCAGTCTCCATTTCTTATTGTTCAAGAAGGAAGAAAATCAGCATGCACTTTAAATAAATACATATATGAAGCAAGATGCTATTACATACATAGCAGAATTAAGAGACAGAGAGAAATCAAACCATACAATCAGGAACTGCAAAATTTGCTGACAAAAAGCCTGATATTACAGGGAGCCAAAGATTTGTCTGTATCTGGGTTCTTTGGCACAATATTCCACTCTTGCTGCATAAAGTTATTTTTCTGGGCAGAAAGTGAGGACCTACTATTTCTACAGGCAGTAAAACAAGTACTTAAAAAATCAGAACGTCAGGAAATAAAAAGTTCATGGACAGAATAGACACATTTCCAAATTCCAAGAGAGATGGAAAATGAAATAAAATAACTTGCATTGTCAATTTATAATTCCTTTCTGGCAACAAGAAGGATGCCTAGGGAGTTCAGAGAAGCTAACAGAACTATAATATTCATACTATATTTAAAAATGGATCAAGGCTAAAAACCAACTCAGTATTGTGCAATCTTTTATCCTAATGCAGCACAGCAGCTAAGAACTATTATTTCTTTATAAATGCCATCTTAACTTCAAGAAGTGGGCTTTCTATGTGATTAAAAGGGGAGCTGTTTGGAGAGAACATACCTGAAGCAGTAAAAAAGCTGTTAAATAGTGTGGCTACTGAAGAATAGAAGCTATCAATCATTTCAGAGATTTTAAGAGCTGTAACCAGCTGCACATGTATTTGTTTTTAGCATGAGCTGTAAGGTTCCAGTGAATAAGATGCAGATTTTCCCCCCCTCTTCCTAACTGCAAAGGGGGATTGTGCACAGAGGGCCACTCTTTACCAATTCATGGCTGCTAACTAGGCAGTCAGAGAAAATACTGTTTGGGATTTATATCAGAAAAGTCATTTGATAGGTGTTTATCCAGCATACTTTTATTCTTGGTATTCCAGTTTTTAATATTTAAACTGACTGTTAGCACTTGTATGCACAGTAACCTTATCCCTCAACATCTGCCACCTGGGCAAATACTTTGGCTTTTATATTTCAAAACTTCCATCTAGATCTGGTCTTTGGATCAAAAACTTTCAACATAAATCTAGAGCAGGTATGGTATAACTTGCAAATTTAACCCATTGTTTTTCCCATCAGTAATGCTATTAAATCATTCAGTTTCCAATAATTCAATAAAATACTGCATAAAGATAATACTAATAAGCACCTGAAACATGAGATTTCGGTTAAGTCATGGGTTGTATGTACAAGTGTATATGCCATCAGTTTAATCAGTACCAGCCAGCCTAAAACAAATACAGTGTATTGTTGCATGGAGATTTTATCCCATATGCACAGTAATTGGAGCTTAATGAGGGACAGCAAAAGATACAGAACATAATACGTTCCATAGTGAATAAAATGTTTGAAATGTTTAATGTAGTGTTTTAAAGTCTACAGAAGTAAATTATTTGGGGGGTAAAGTAGCATTTGTATTACTTGTTTTCCTGAAAATAGATTTCAGTCAGGAGTGGACGAAGACGAGAGATCAGGTGTGAATTTCATTGTGTGACCTTGTATTTATGATGAATAAAAGCTTGTTGTTGATTCAATCAATTATGCTTATGTAGAATAAAATCATAGTTAAGACAAGGCAGTTTGCTTTGTCTGCACTGGGCCTTTACCTTACTTTCAGCAGTTGAAGGATATATCTTTTTTCCCATTGAAAGTCAAGAACATCAAACTTTCTTTTAACTGAACCTGTGCTTAGACCCATATAAACCACTTGGGCAAAGTTTTTGGAGGTGACCTCTCATGCACAGTGTTCAGCATCTGAAAAATCATGAAAAAAAGTGTTTCTAACTGAATATATTCATTTTTAATTGTCTAAAGTTATCATCTGAAGTGTTATCCTTTTATCTTTTCTAACTCTTTATAACCCAGTTTCTAAAACGCAAACGCAAAGGAGAAGCGTGTTTGGATGTATAAGTACTTTAGAATGATAACACAATTCTAATGTTCCAGATGAACAATACTACACAAGTGTAAATCACTGCTGAATGAGAAGAGAAGGCAGTTTGGGAGTCTAATCATTGTTTTAAATAACCATTGGGCTAAGGTCGTAAAATCATTAAGCAATGCAACATTAGAAAAATAAAAACAAGTTTTGTTTTTAACTGCTCATTCTTTGAAATGTGTGCTTGTGCATACTCAAATCTCAGTACACTGAATGAGGAAGGAATTTTGAGGGAAAAAAATAGTAGAGAAACCTGTGATTGAAGACTTATCATAAGACATATGAATGAGAGGGATAAACTGAGGTTGCAGAGGTACTGTAACTCTCCAGTTCTTTATTTCTGAGCACGTGGAATTTTTCACCTTGGTGAAAATTCACCTTACCTTTTTGCGCAATATGTGTATGTCTGTGTGCACGTGTGAGTGTGTGCATAGGCAGAACAGAGAGCACATTGTGAAGGGCAGGCAGAATGGACAGCATGTTGATAAAGGCTTCATGGGTTTCATTGCTTTTGTCATTAAAAAGGTTAAAACTGATGGGGTGTTGGTGTCATTAAAAATATGTGGGCACAGAATATGGGAGAAAGAAACATTTTCACCAATGTGTGGGAAAACAGGATATCCCTAAACTGAAGGAGAGAAAGTTTAGGTGCCCAGGAAATTTAGAAGTGGTCAGGAAAACTCTATACCAGGAATGGGTCGCTAGCATGGCAATTCTGGTACATCATATTCCAGAACAGCTTTTAAAAGGTAGCTGTAGTTTTACTAACAAAATTAAGCTTGTCTCCTTTGTCGAAATTTTAATTGTTGATGGAAGGAAAGGTTCTCATCTACGTGATGAGAGGCACAATGTGTTATACAATGCATCTGTTTCTTTACTGGTTTCCCTTAAACATTTTGTTAATCTCCTGACTGCACAGTTACTTCATTTGGCTTTATTCTCTTCCCATTACATTCCATTGCGACATTCTGTTCACTTCCTCATTTTCTCCCCACCAGACTTGGTACTGATGACAGTAACTCTGTGTTGCTAATAACATCACCATCCATTTCCTTCTTGAATAAGGCATTAGTTGTATGGTGAAAGGTTGATGACAAAGAGGTCAGGAGTCTGGAAATCTATACTGAGGGTGAATCCTGTCATCTGAAATACGTATTGGTACTATATTCGTATTTTATTTGTCCTCTAATAATTCATTCATTCTCCAGGAGTTCTCAAAGATGATTGCTAAAGGATCTAGTATTTCCTCTTCAGTTTCTTAAGACTCTTCATCAAACATCACCTAACCTAGATGATTTGGATATTTTAATTAACCAAGTACTCTTTTATCTGCTTGCAGTATGATTGCTCTTTCTCTCCCTCGCTCTCTAATATCTCAGTGGTCTTCATTAACACTGTATTTCACTAATTCTCGTACTTTGTTCTTTATGCTAAAACTAAAATGACTCTTATCTGACTTATAGCAGTGGTCACAACTTTCTTAATATTCCTTTTAGCTATAGCATATTGATAAAACCTTTTCTGAATGTATTCTACTCACAGTTAATGAAATGTTATTTTCTCTCCTCATGTTTTCCTTGTTGCATTTTCGTTATTTACCTATTCTTTCATGATGTATTCTCTCTTTTCTTTATTTTAAATTGTTTCAATTTTATTCATCTGCATTAACACTTGTTCATGTAACTACCTGAGCTTTTGTTACATCACCCAGTCTTCCTTCATAAAGGATAACATGTCCAAGAATCTTATGCTTATTTCCAGTTATGTTAGTACCCATTAATCTTTACCTGATAACTCCTTCAGAATCCCACAATGTAATTATCTGTAATCAAGCTCCTCTGTACTGCTGTGTCCTTCAAACATCTTTAACTCAGTCAAGGAAGTCTGTAATTGCTTGAGATTAATTTACCTATTGGTCCAGATTCCATTTAATTGTTTCTTGTTAGACAATATTGTTCTAAACCAGTAATATACACAACTGTATATTGTGTTTGTTTTAAGGTTCCTTTTATTGTTTTTTGGTTTTAGTTTTTTTTTTTAAATTTATTTTATTAAGAAGTATTCCCATATGAAATAACTAAGAATAAACTGTAACTTTCATCATATACAGGCCACTGGTTTTAAGTCTACTATTGCCTTCCATTGCAAAGCTTTCCATTATTTACCTACAATGTAAATACAATTATAAACTGATTGTCACTGAAGAGTAAAAACTCTTAATCTTTCCACCTCTCTTAACCTTTAAACTGTTACTTTTAATGACCCTTACATATTATCATGTTTTCCGTATCTTTCATAAGTTAAGTAGAATAGCATTATACACATCATTCTATACACAAACATTTCTAATTCTTGAAGATTTAGCATTGTCCTTTTTGGTAACAAAAGCAGCTGGAAGGTTTTGACCTTAAATAAATACATAGCAGGAACATTGTATCGGCATTACGTCTCTTATTTTATCAGTTATTAAAATGTCATGCTTTATTATATCATTATTAGAATTTTCACCTGCTTTATCAACCTAACTTTCAGATTAAATATTTGTGACTAGTTTCTCATAAATTTGCGTTTAGGGACAACAGAAAATTCCTCACATATGTAGTCTCAGAATACAGTTCATCAGTGTTTGTACACCAAAATGAAGGCCGGTCTCTGTACTAGGCAGGCTTTTAGCTCAAGCACAACATTTCATATTAACATTTAACATATTGTTAGAACAGATGGGACTAATTCCAGTCCTCAAGTACCATACTTACAGATATGTACCATGAAATAGTTTCACTTTTAGTGGTGACGGTACATGCAATGGCTTTCAACATCTGGATTTGGCCCTCTGTTCTTAGTGAGGGTAAGACTGAACCCAGTACATTGATATGTACATTGGACAAGCTCTTTTCGCTCAGACTGCTGTAGAGGGAGCTTTCCAAAGAGGCACATATACACTGGATGTCACTAACCTGAATGGCAGAGGTGGGTGGAAGGGCCTTCCACTGCATATACTGGCACCTGGATTGTCTACCAAGCGTACAGCTTGAAGTCCTGCCTGTGTGTATGTACAACCTTGTGTGGAGCAAAATTTAAAGAGAGATGGCCAAATATTCCAGAACAACCAGAGAAACCCTCACCTAAAGGCTAACTTAGCAGAACCTAGCAGACAGGCAGATGGAGCCATCCCTGATTATACCTTCAAGATACAACTGTCAAGACGGGTTTAGATGAAAACATACTCACTCTGACTCTCAACGAATCCACCATACCCAGGATGCCTTAATGAAGTCAACAGCTTGTTTGGAGATGGGTTCCTTATGAATCAATTGGTCAAGTGAAATACACAAAAAATTCTGTCGTGTTTTTCTTGCTCTTTCTTTCCTCTGTTGAGCAGTTGTTACTGTCAAAATTTTCATAAAGTCCTTTGTCAAGTGCAGGATCAGTCACCAGCCTTCAGTGCCTGTGTTTTTCTCACACGCACACACACACACACTCTCTCTCTCTCTCTCTCTCCATATATAGATATATAAACATGAAGCGGATTCCTCTAAAATCCCTTTCCACTGAAGGGGAATGAACACTGCCTCTCCAGATCTGCATGCACTTGCACAGCAGGGTGAAGAATGGTCTGAGACCTCAAGACAGAAAGACAGTGCCAGCTATTATTTACAAATGTGATATTGAGGAGTACATTAATAAGCTCTTCTGTCTCTCGACCAGCTTGAGGAATACCATGACAGAAGCATTAACTGGAGCATGTGGAATGGAATTATTTGTTAGACCTGCTGCTGTTGCAGCATGACAGGCACAATCTTCATCTCTGGCACCTACCTGAGCTCTACTTTACAGGTTTTATAGTAAGAATCCCTACTAGGATGAAAAAGATCTTGAAGCCTCAGGGCTGGATGTTCTGAGGGAGGAGAAAAAGCTTTAATAAAAATATTTTGTGTTTCCTTTTCGGTGAAACCTGGATGAATTCTATCCCAAATTGAGCCATCGAAATTTTTGTGTCTACATGATAGCTTAAGGAGACCTAGTAAAAAAAATCAATACAGCCTAGACAGTGATTCAGCTGACCATATGAATCTACTTTAATTTATCCTAAAATAAGTACCCTAATAGTCAGCCAGTCAGCTAAATTGCATTCTATGCCCCATTGACTTTAATGGCTGATTAGGTGCTTCACCTAGTTGCCCACAGATACGAATTTAGAGTCATTTGAGGTGCTGCAAATATACATTGCCTGTATTCCAACTGAAACTCCAGACAGGTATGGGTTTTCCATAGATCCTGTATGATATATTCCAGGCCTACACAGATGTCTCAGACATCTCAAGTGATTCCAGTATGTGGGCAACTGAACCGAGTCTTAAACATCTACTGACTGGTACATGTGTAGATGTCTATATTTGAACTTTAACTTTGCCCCCCTCTATGTTTGGCTAACAGGTTGGACTAAGGGCAGAGTTGGTCTGTCTCCAGAGCCACAGTCACAAAGGGTTACCGAGGTGAAGGAAAGGAAGACTCAGAAGAGAGAGAGTGACAGGGAGACACTTTGCTCAGGTAAGAAGCCAGGGCCAAACTGGCACTGAGAGGAGCTCCACAGTTTTAGTGTCAAGTTCTGTAGATCTGCCATGAAACTAAAAGCAAGTCTTGGGGTTTGCAAGTGAGGTTCAGATGAGGGGATTCAAACTTGTGGTTCCAGGCATATATTCTAAGATTTTACTAGATGTACAGAAAATCTTAAACTGCAGCTTATTCCAGCATCAGTGGGACTCATATTCCTTCTAATCTGCTAAAAATGTGGCTTGCTGCATATCACTGACTGCCAGTTTTAAGGTTGCCTTAAACAGTTCTTCATTTCTGGGAAAACTACACACAGACAATGCTCTCTAAATCTTCTTACACTTCAGACGATGCATGAGTGCCCTGATGAGTCTCTGCAGTAGGCATTATGGGTCTGGAGAGCTCAGAGCCTGGATGTTGCAAAGGTTGATCTGCTCTCCTAAGCACATTAGGAGTTGGCTTCTGAAAGTCACTAAAGTCA
Organism: Nipponia nippon; assembly: GCF_047370975.1. Lineage (NCBI taxonomy): Eukaryota > Metazoa > Chordata > Aves > Pelecaniformes > Threskiornithidae > Nipponia > Nipponia nippon. Next base: position 52,980,118 of record NW_028262347.1, read on the forward strand.
CTACAGACTAGAACCCTTGTCAAACATTGGCCTCTTTTTCATCATCTGCAGCATGGCTAATTTAAGAAAGGTGTTGGCAGACTGACTCACTCTTTCAAGCTTTCATATAATGCCCAAATCATCACTCTCTGCACCAGGTATTTTTGGATAAAAGCTGTGGTGGTTTCTACAAGTGCAGGACTGGGAGCCAATGCACACAGAGAATTTCTTCCGGGTGCATTTCACTCTAAAGAAATAAAATTGCTTCTGTCCTTTGTACTTGATACAGAGTTTAAGATCCTCCAGAGAGATTAAAGGCAAGAAAAATTACTGGGTATTCCAGGACAGCAAATCCCAGGAATGACACCTGAGAGAGGATAATCTCCAGATAAACTCCAGCTGACTAATAAACCTCCAGACCTAGTAAAAAATGAAAGAAAAGAAAGAAAGAAAGAGAGAGAGGAAGGAAGAAAGAAAAGTCAAAACTTAACTCAAAAACTAAATCCAGAACAGGCAGCTAAGGGGAATTGAGAAGGCTGTCCATGCCTAGCACTGCGAAACCAGGTAAATACTTGTGCAGGTAAGTTCACAGGATGAATACAAATAACAGAAAATCATTAGAAGGAAAAGAAATGCATATGCAACTAAGATACTAGGTGGAAATTCAAGACATCTATATTCAATTCCTAGACATGTCACAAGCTCTGTGTTACTTACAACATTTAAGATTCATTTCAGCTGCATAAGCATCAGGACTCTAGAGTCACCTGAGATGCTCGGTGGTATCCTACCTGCACTCCAGCTACTAATCATGAAGGGTCGGTCTGTCTGTCTCTGGTCCTCAGTAATATCTGTCAGCCCTGTCTGGATCTCCTGGATCCCCTGCAGTATCTCAATTGGAACTAGAAACCTAAGTTTAAGCAACTGATTGATCTGTTAAACATTATGTGAGTAGCTATTTTAAGAACCAGTGCCCCTTATCTCAAATGTATAAGCAGTTTTAAATTCCACCCTGCAGTCACTCTATGCCTCAGTTTCCCAATAGCGAAAAAGACAGAATTTAAAAAAAAATACTTTGGTAATACTTAGATCCTCAGGCAATGCAAGCCATTTAAGTACTTGAAGGGGTAGAGGTACATGTCTGTAAGTTCACAGAAGCAATGAAAGTCTAGTGTTTAATGCCAACTCAGGTTATTAACTTACTAGTGAACAATATTTTGGAATGTCAAAAAATATAATAAAATGCTTCATATTTTTCTGTTAACCTGGTCCCTGTTTCTCTCATACAGTGTTTTATAAAACTTTTAAAGAGATACTATCTTCACCAAATTGCAATATCAAGCAAGTCATAAAATTTCAGAATCTCTTAAACGAGTAGAACAACCTATAAATAGATAGTCATATGCAGTACTTAATCAGAACTCGTCCCCACTGGGCAGTGATTTGATTTAACTGCTTTTATCTCTGTCAACCCAGAATGGAGTCTTTGATGAAACTCCAGAGTTGTAGAAAGCTGCATGCAAGGACCTAGTGACCTCGCACACTTGTATATTTTCATCTGTTTCTCTGCAATTTAACTTTTTTTTTCTCAGCATACTGAGTGATGTAGGCCTGCAAGTCTGCATAAAGATTATAGCTTGTCCCAGGGATATCCATGGGACCTATGCATCAAAAGGTGTTCATGGATTCATTGTTTCCTTATTGTTTATATCTAGTTTATATACTGCAATTTACGACTGATCTAATTGTTTTCTTGCACTTTAGAATTAGTTTAACTGCAAAATCACTTTTACATTATGAAACTGCAGTATCATCTGCATCTTCAAATATAGAGTATCTCTGCACCAAGTCACTACAAATTTTTACATCTGAAGGACACTGCAGCCTATTACACAACAAATTATCAAAGTTAATAATGACTGCATATATATATATATATATACATACTCAAGTACGATTCTATTCCTACAAGCACACGTGAACCAAGTCTTAGGACTGAATCTGCCTTGGGCCTACTAAATATTACACAAGTGTCATTCCTGCACGACACTAATAGTAGGTAGGAACTGCATTCGCTATGGGTGGAAATACGTGGTATGTAGAAATAAAGTAGTTCATGAAAACACAACTAATTTTTTAATACTATGTTTCAACCTATTTTTAAAACATATATATTGATGAACTATGGAAAAAATATTCATACTGTGAAGTTAATAGGAAACAGGCTGTTTCTTGCTGTAAAGTCCACACACCTCAGGTAACATAAACAAATCTTCCTAATTCTAAGCATAGTCTAGTGACTACCTTTCCTAATGCTCAAGGGGGACTAAACACAAGGAGTTAATTTCTATGATCTAATGAATGATTAACCATGAAATCTTTTTATCTGAAAAACACCTTTTTATTAGAATGCTAATTTAATTAATAGAATTTTGCTGTTGAGAGTAGTATAAATAGGATACATTTGTTCTCAGATGTATGTTATTCCATGGACATTAATTATATCATTGTGATATTCCCTCTCCTGAACGTCTAGTAAGACCTGTACTACTAAATCATACTTAATAGGAGTGTGATGGTTGTTGCTTAGGCAACAGAATGAATAAATGCAGGTCAGAATGTGCTTCTAGAAAAACAAAAGCAGGAATATGATACAGAATAAAGAACAAATATGTCTAACTGATTTTTACTGGATTGAAGTATTAGAGTTGTTCAATGTAAAGTAGCTAACCTCTCTGAAGCATTTGATTTAATAAGCTTGTAAAATTTAGCTTAATATGCAAACCACTTTAATAAAGGTAAAGCAGTTCTCTCATATTAAGGAAGACTATAACACATTTAAGTTTGGAGTAATCTGAATTTTTCTCTTAGCACAGCAGGTCTTTCTTCTCTCATTTTCCTATATACTTTCCAAGTTTAATTTTCTCTTCAACATTTTGGCTAGAATGGAAAATATTTTTAAAAACACTCATTTAATTTTTCAGGAGAGGTTTTCCTTACTTATGCTGATATATTCAAAATATTCAAAATACTTCTGCTGATATATTCAAAAGAATATAAAGAAACTGATGTTTTCTGATCATTTTTATTTCCAATAAAATATGGGAACTATTCAATTTCTGGTACAAACAAAAACTGGAATGTGTAACAGCATGATGAACAGTGTGAAATCAATAAATTAGGAATTATTAAATTACTGAAATGATACATTTTTTATTACTAGGCCATTTTCCAGCTTTTTGCTTATTATTGGATTTAAGAGTCTAATCTTCCATTCACATATGCATGCTACCCCAACTAATATTAAGAGTAATTATGTATTTTACCTGCGATATATATTTAAAACCAAACCACGTCAGAAAAGGCTTAAATTAAAATGACCGGAAAACATTAGCTAACACACAAGTATGCAGGCATAACTTAATCTGCCTGATACCTGAAAAGTTTGATTTGCGTCTTGAATAATAGACTCTCGTATATAATTTTTATGTTTACTTAAGTATACTAATAAGAGATGTAGGAAATTAAAGTCTTATAAATTCCCCAAGAACGTGGTTCAGGCCCCTTCAGAGCCAGGGGATGACTGGAATGCCCTCCAGGGCAGTTTCTTTGGCTTCTCTGGTGCTCATCATTCACCTGTGGTAGGTGTACCCCTCTGCATTTGTTATGCCACCTACAGCCTCTTGTGAACAATTTCCCTCTGTAATCTCTTTAAGACTAAACGATCATCTATTTATGCAACTAACGCCACAACATAGATAAGAATATGTGGTTACATTTTGGGAAACCGTAGCTTGAAATGCATTTTTGATTTTTTTTTTTTTATGTTGCTAGGCTGACAGCAGACCCTTGCAGCTTTGTTTTCGAGAATATTTAAAGGTAAAGATTCTAATGATTTTTACTGATATAAGCAAAAGATCACATGGCAGCCATGTAAAACCAGTAAGAAATCTCTACACTGTTATAATGTGGAAATGGCAGAGATCTGTGCCTTCATTTTCTGATCAGTAACCCATAGGCATATAATGATGTTGGCAAAAGAAATCAAATAGGAAAAACACAACTCGTGATGATTTTATAGTCATAATATTCATGCTGTTTCATTTCTGTTTCTTATATGCCAGGTGGAAGTTATGAAAAGTTAGAATTGTTACAAGATATACATGGTTACTAAATATCTTAAAAAAGGGGTGATTAATAATATTTTAAGCTCTGATACTTTATAAGAAATGTGGTCAGGATTTTTGCAAGATGTTCAAGTAATGGGAATACTGGAGCAGGTAGAAAAGTGATTATATAACAACCTTACAAGTAAGCTTCTCTCTTTACTGTCAATATTCATTTCAACTGAAAGTTTGTGCATGACAGGTCTATGTTAGTTTACACCACATGGTAATACTGTAAATTCTGAAGTATATAAAATTTTATTTCATTCATATGTTCCTGACAAATGCCTAGAGTTAAAACATGAAAATGGAACTATCAAAAGGAATGCATTACTTTTTCACACAGGGCATAAGTTTCAACAAGTGAATCCCATAGCCTGATTATCTAAGATGCAAAAACATTTAACTGAGGCATTCAGAATCACTTGCAGAGAGAGCACACTTCATTAAATAATTTTCTGGTATTAAAATACCTCTCAATGCAAGAGGCATTGCATGTTATTTAATTATTATTACAATGATATTAATGTTTAAATAAAAGTAATAACGTGATGTATTGGAGATAGGGGTGTTGACAGCTTTTACATACTGTGAAAATCCTGCAATGGATTAGAAGAACTGTGCATTTTTCTTTTTTAATCTGAAGACTGATGAGGGGGAGAGAGAGCCTTAATATTCAGTTTTTCTTTTACCATATTTCTGGCTAGAATATTTTGTAACGTGTACACTTTGGAAGTTTACACAAGGACAATTTATATATTAATTTAGCTAGACATAGAAAAGTGAAACACTAAACAGATCTTCTTAGTGCAATGCAGAATCGCTCTAAGGTTTTTATGAGCACATAAGAGACAGACAAAAAAGGCAGCTACAGTGTATATACACAGCTATGCACAGAAGATTTCTTACCATAAATTGCACATTGTCAAATCCATTAGCCAGCAAGTGGTTTTCATACTGAGGTAGCCCAATATTTTCCAACCATTGTCCCACTGTCTGGACAGGGCATCGGGGTCCTGTAGGAGGGTGAAGAGGGAGGCGTTTAAGCAACGAATAACCATCCACTGGATAATAGCGGTAGTCCTGGGCTGAGAGGTGGCATTGCCACATCGTGTTCCTGGGAAAGTTGGTATCAAAGGAGCCCGCCAGCTTGACAGATTAATGTTTTCAGCAAGCAGAAAAGTCAGAAGTAAAACATAGTTTACAGGGCAGTATATAGCGTAAGATCTGATCCTAGCTCTACATTTCTTAGTTATTAATCTTTACTACAGACCAGTACGTCATACAGTAGGGGGAAAAAAAAAAAAAAGCGCATATCAAGCTGTCAGCTAAGCTGTTCTCCGTTATATGTGATTGTTGGAATACTCCACAATGAGCAATGCACTGCCAGCAGCAAGAATTCTTTTTATCAAGTACTCCTACACTCATCAGTATGCAGCTCCATGCTTCTTGCTCCCCCTCGCTCTCTCCCCTTCATTACCCAGCCTAGGCTACACCTCGCATTTTCAATAATAGCCATCAGATAAGGCAGATTTTTTTTTTTGTCTGCAAGCTGTAAGCCTGCTGCTGCTGCTTCCTCCTACACACCCATCCAAGCGTCAATCTTGAATGATGAGAGCAGTCAAAACAAATGCAGAAAATAGCAAGATTCAAAAGCAACCTAGAGCACTTAAATCTGAATAGAATCTTCATACCAGTTACGCTTTACATATCTGTTTGTTGTAGATTTTTACGTTTCACAAGACATTAAGAAATGCAATACATAAACCATAGCCTATGGCATGCTTTACTATGCCTTCCCCTTTCCCCTTTTAATACAAGATAGGTAGTGGACTGCATCTCTTCTTATATAATAGCAAAAACCTTTAATGAATTGATAATGAATACATTTCACAGTTTCTCTCCTGTAGTACAGCAAAAGACATAAACGGCACAACAATTTTAGTCAAAGTAATTAGATTATCTGCATGATTTCTTCAACCGTAAAATATTATAAGACACAAGAAAACCTTCATGCCAACATATAATAATTCAACTTGAAAAGGTCACCATTTCAAATGAATAATTAAAAGAATATTTTTACTAAATAAAATTTTAAGTTCATATCCTTTCCTTACAAAAATGTGAATGATAGCAGGCAGACATATAAGATTCGCATGATTTCTAGAGAGGATGTATATTTTATCAACTATAACTGGAAAAAATTAATAAAAGATGATAAATTTAAAACGAAAGCAAAGTTCATTTTCTGCACAGGAAGCCAAATACCTCATGATGTATTTTCCATCAATGTTCCATTTTTGAGAGAGTTTCTCTCAAGATGGAAATATTTTACACCTTTGCTCTGAGAGGAATGTTTGTTAAACTTTTGCTTTTCATAACAGGATCAAAGGACTTATCAAAAAGGCAGAAAATGGGTATATTCAGGGTATAATTCTAAGAAGAATCCTGTCCAGTAGAACTTCATTTATTGAACATATTAATTTTTTTTGTTTTGTTTTTTTTTTGTCCACTGTGAATCTCAAGCAATGACCATCTCTAATGAGGACTGTAATTCCAGGCACAAGGAAATTATAGATATCTGTCAAGGCCATCATTTGGGATTGATGATACTATGGCAGAAAACTGTTTCATAGAAATCCAAACCTACAGTCTGACCAACATGTTATGATACAAAGTTTCTGCAAGTGACATGCAGAGGCTCCCTGAGCAGTTGCAGAACAGACTCTTAGCTGGATATTTAAAATTAACAATATTATAAGAGTTTCAACTCCAACATGACTAGTCCTTGGACTACAACTGGATGACCTTTCACTCTGATATTGCTGCTTGGATTTGTGGAACATCTAATGCAAACTGAAGTCCATAATGATTCTGTAGAATAATTTTAATTAAGCCATAGAAGATCTTTCATGAGGTTGGAAAGTTGCCTAAGGTCTGTTATGAGAGCTTACGTTACTCCAGGTCTTCTTACTGATTTGATACATGACTACATGAAGTTCATTACATCTCTCAAAAAAGTACTGAAGGCTTATCAGGCACTGGTAAATCTGTAATTGCTGAAGAAACTTTTAGGAGTTTTCTCAAGTATTTAATCCTGACTTTGTCTCCCCCTTTCCCCCATAAGCAGAAAAGTTGATATTGGAAAGAGACCTAGTGAAGCATAATCCCACTCCTTGAAAGGATCATGCATGATTGACTCCTGTATTTCCCATACACGCATAGACACAAATGTCTCTGCATCTTGTGTCCCCCACCAACACAAATGTTCTGCCCACAATAAGGCACAGCCAATAATCAATATACCAGTTTCATGCTCAAACTGCTTCTTCCTTACCTTACTATAAACAGCATGGAAGTTATGCTGCCAGTGATGAGAAGTGCTTCGCTCAATGCCTAGCAACAGTGTAGGCAAAATTCAGGTTTTGAGTAGCTCCCCAGACACATTTCCTCATGTAGCTGTTGGTACTGTGTCTAACTATCTCCATGGTCCCAGCACTGGATGATTATAGCACTGCTGGTCCCACTGCACACTCTCCTCCAACTCTGTCCCCTGCCAGCACAACTACATGTCTGAGCCCATCAACAAAACATAAGGTTGTTCAGCAACGGGAAAGAAAATAAGGAGAAACACAGTCAGCTTACCACCTTGTCTTCATCCCTGACTATCATCTCATTGCTAGAGTACCCTGTTATCTGCAAGACTTTTTTTCCCTCCTTCTTCCACCAAAGGTAGTAGTAAGGCAAAGGCAAAGGCAGGCACAGAGCAGAGCCAGGAATGCGGGGATAAGAGTCAAGTCTTTCATTATGGGAACTTGCAGCTCTTTAGAACTCCTTGTTCTTTGCCAGTCCAGGAGACTTATCTTAGGGGGGCTCCTTGGACAGTTTTTCTGAGCCAGTGCAAGTGGAACCTGGAGCAGATGCTATTGCTTTGAGACTAGAAGGCTATCTCTTCATTTTGCTAGTCTATGATTCAGTGTCAGCCCCAGCAGTGTGCTGCTGCAGGCAGTGCCTACTTTGCCTAGGCCTAAAGCTGGTCCTGACATTGAAAAATGTCGTACAGACTGTATGAGATGGTCTCACCTGCAACACATTTACATACTACTATACTTTCCTATGATTTCAAAGAACATAAATCCCATGATAATCCTCCTGTGATACCACAAACAAAAAAGATGTACCTATTGCTGCATGGGAAAACTGACGCAGTCTCTTACTCTTACTCTTACTCAGACTCTTAAGAAGTCTCTTACAGGGATGGCAATACTTGTTTTTTTTCTTCTCCAAGGCAATAGAAGAAGCACATTGAAGTGATGTCTGCAAGAAAGATGCCATCTGGTATGGTATACGGTAATTTCTACAAGACGTCTCGTTCCCAATGAGACTCAGAATATCTTTATTGTGGGGTTTGGAATTGACTGAATCTGTGATATCAGAAAGCACATGATTTCAAACATGTTGTAAGGCAGATTTGCTCTAAATGCAAAGGAATTTACGGTCTCTATTTTATTGTCTCTACTGTTAACAATGTGGATTTTTCTCTCTTGATTTTTCTTTCTTTATTTTTCAAGTGAGGAAAAGAAAGAAATGCAGTGATTATTTGTAGAGGAGGTGCTCCCCCAGTCATCATGAGTAGATTATTATAAACCATTTTCTTAGGTAGGTCAATACCTGTTGATTGCTAAACACTTCTGGTGTTAAGGAATCAAAAACTGGAGAATTTTAGTAGCTACTGACCAAGAAATTTCTGAGTGGAGACTATACCACAATATGAAAGGATGAACCTTTTAAGTTGGCAGCCAATTTAGCAGAGCTCGAGAAGACATTGATGCTAAAGTAAGTAAGGTAAACTTTTTTTTTTAATTAAAGCTTTCAGCCTTGTCCAACACTAAAAGCGATGTAATTTTCCTCTCTGTATTTATGATTTCAGCCCAATAAAAAAGTTATGTCTCGACATTGCGACAGAATTTGTGCTACAGCAGAGTTAGTGTGACTGGGTATTCTAGTGAATAAACTAATCTAACGACACGTATTCCTGGAGAGGAGTTAAGAATAGCTAGGAGAGGATGCTGTATGAGAAAAACTATGCCTAACATCCAGCAGACCAATATAATTAAAGTTAATTACGGAAGAAGTGTAGTAGGTTCCAAGAAGTGTATGCAAGGTTCTGCTTTATCTATCTTATGCATTTCAGTTATATTAGGCTACTTAAAATGCTTAGATTTTAAATGATCTTTTTCATAAAACTCTGAAAAACCTGGATGCCTTACATAAAATCTGTAACTTCTGTCAGCAGCCTAGCTCTTTGGATGATAACGTCACTTTGGATGATTGTGTTTGGTGATGCTGAATATTTTCCTGAAAGTACTTTTAGAGACATTTTTCATGGCATATACAGAAACAAACCAAAATCAGTCGAAACAGCTTGAATTTAAATAACACTATCTAGTATTTATAATCTAAAGGTTACATTCCATTGCTTATGTGTGGCTCAGAACACACAAAAAAAATTCTCAGACCACAGCTAATGCAAGCTAATGGAACAACCTTCATTGACTAGGAAAATCATCCTTGCAGTTCTTTTCTGATTTTTATACCAATATTTATTGTAACTCTACATTACCACTATGTAAGTACAACAACTGTATCTATAATAACTATAACTATAAAGTCAGCAAAGACAATTCATTTTACTTGACAGATGATTTGTCAACAGTGAACTGTACTTTGTGAACTGCACCGGCCTTTCTATGAGTTCGTGTTTCTGACTATTGATGTATTATTTACCCAGAAACAGCTCAGTCGAAGTACTCCACTCCATCATGAAACATATATTTATTACAGACACTTCAAAGTTAGGATATTTTTCATGTTCAGTTGATTGCTTTGGCAACTTCGATTTAGTCTCCTTCAGAACCCATCCTGTTCAGTGAATGAAGGACAGACCTTACTGGAAAATTAAAAGATCTGTTTCCTAGAGCACAGCCACTGGACTAGGACTCAGGGCACCTTGTTCTATTCAAGACTGTCAATACTATGATGCTGAGCAATATATATATGGTGTATGGTAACATATATCACCATATAGCAAGATTTCTTGAGATACAGTTAGTCTTTCTAGATTCTGATTTTGTATTTTAAATGAATAAATTGGGGGGGGGTAATTTCTTTCTAAAGACAACAGGAGAATAAAACTATATTATATAGCATTGTAATAGTCATGACTTTAGTCAGATTTATATCCGTAGCCTACAGGACAGAAATACAACATGCAACCTACTGAATTGCAAGAATTAGTTAAGAACAGGTGGATGTTTCACTGCGAGACCACAGGATCAACTTCATTGGATCACACCACAGCTTCATGTAGCTTCATCTGGCTTCACCCATTCACCAGCTTCATTCACAGTGGCTAGTGACGCTACAGAAGAGCACAAGGATAAGAAGGACATGCAGTGATCCTTTCCTAGCATTTTACCAGTTTCCAGCAATTTGCTGCTCAATGCCTTCCTGAAAGAGAAAAAGCATCTTTTTGCTTAATAGTCCTTCATGGATTTTTCTGCCATAATTTCGTCTAATTTTAGAGATAAACTAGACAGTTTGGTGGTTGATGAAATATGCTGGGAGAAAGAGGGTTGCAGGGAGAACTGGATTCATTTTCCACCCTCCCGCTGTAACTCTGTTCCATGCGAAATGGAGGAAATGAAGGGAATGTGACTCTGCTTTTTGGATGCCACCACAAGAGTAACAGGTTCCTGTAACCTTGTATTGCACTTAGGAAAGACACAGTTAAGATGAATTCAGCTGCTTTTTTTCCCCTCTTCACGAGCACTGAAGGAGCTCCTACTGCTGGAGGCAGTGGGGAGCAGGTGATATGAATCCAAATCTCAGTGGATCCCCACTATACTATGAGATTATTCTATCTAATACAAAGTCCTTTGGTAGGACAAAGAGCTTTCAGTTGCCTGTCATTTTTTCAGGAATCATATTCACATCCAAGGGGTAAATGTGTACATCCTTATTCTGGCTTCAATGAAAGTTACATTTTCTGAAAAAAGGAGTTAGTTTTTTAGAGCAATTTCTGTGCTTGCCTCGGGAACTTTTACAGGATAATAGTAACACTACACTCACCACCTATGAGTAATCATTTTCACTGTTTTCATCTAACAAGAAAAAAAAAAACCTGAAAATTTACGTGACACCATGACCAATCAAAATATTTTATTTAATTCAGTAAGGATTTTAGACTACTGTTAAAAACTAGTATACTAAGTGTATATATATATATAAATGTATACTACATAGTCTTGCTAAAAATACTATGCAAGCCCAACCCTTTATGCTATAATGCCTGGCACCATAAAACCAAATTTATGTAATTTCAAATTTGAGCAAATCTTTGTACAGCTCTGTGCTAAGCAACACTGGACTAGCAAACAAGCAGAACTGGGTAACAGAGAAATATTTGAAGTAACTGTTCAAAACAGATTTGACAGAACACTCACTGCACAGAGATATCTCAAGAAGTTAAATACAGCCGTTAAATAAATGGTAACCGTAATTTCATAGATTTGGTAACTGCTGCAAGGTCCTGTGGAGAGCTGTGGAAATGAGACGCCTGTACTGACACTGTAGTAAACTATCATATCTTTGAAATTATGAATATTGAAAGTATACGTGATGGAAGGTTAAGGATTTCTCCTGGGGTTATTTTACAAATCAGATTCAACCTGAGACAGTGTGGCACTTTGTCTTCTGTTTTCTTTTGCCTAGTTGGGCTCAGAGGCTTCCTTGCCCCCAATGCACCAGATTTTAGAGTGATCTCCTCCTTTGAACAACTGATCAGCTGAATTCCCTTCTCTCCTTCCTGTTCTTTCTAGCTTCATTTTATCATTCCTTTTCTACACTCCCTATTTATCTCACTTCTTATTCTCCTTGCAAGTTGTGATCATTTGCTCCTTTGTCATCCTTCATCTGCAGCTACAACAATCTGTTGTTTTGTTTCACATCTGCCTTTTTCCCTTTACTTATTTTTTTTCTCTCACTTCCCCTTTCAAGCCTTTTAAAACAGGTTAAAATGTTCATTTTAAAATTAAATTACTTATCTGAGATTAGATTACCCCCTGAGATTTGTCTAGAGTTGAGACTAGGTTGGATTTAGGTATTTGAGGTAATCCTAATTTACCTTCAACATTTTTCAAGATTAGATACCGGACAATATCTGCTACATGCATTAGCTCTTCAACGTTAACCAGCAGCTAATTGTAAAGATGATACTCTAAATCTGTACTAGAAAAAGTATGTTTAAATGGGAGCAAAGGTAACCTGAAGCTCTTTACTAAAAATTAACACTGAACTACCCCTCACCTAGTTCTTTCCTAGAACATTCAAAATCTCAGAAAATAATAATATATAAATCAGAGACAACTTACCACATTTCACTGATACAATAAGACGAAATTATAATAATTAATAAAAACCAAAGGTGTCAAGGCTCTGAGGGCACCAATGGGCCTTGCTGTCCAGGCCCAGCATCAGCCCAGGCCTCCCCCACCCTGCCCATGGCCCAGGGCCCCATTTCAGCTCAGCCTGGGGCCGTCAGTCCCTGCCCCAGCAGTGCCAGTCTCTGGCCCTGCCTCTGGTCCTAACTACTGGATTGATGCTGGACCTACACTGTAGGTACTTGTCTCCTGGATGGACCCCTCAGACATACATAGTGGTTTTTTTCCAGTCCTATCTGCAGCCCTGCCTCCTGCATAAACTATGAACCTATGTTACAGCCTTGTCGTCATTCCTATCTCTGACCCAATCTCCTTTTGCTCCTGGCTGGGCTCCCTCAATGAACCCCGGACCTGAGTCATCTGTCAGGGGCCTATCTGGGGTGGTCAACGGAGCATGTTACCAGTACCTGGCTCTGCCCACTGGGTGCAGACCCCATGGGACTGTGCCCCATGGGTGAGGGCATGGCTCATGGCCATTAGGGAACAAACAGCCCTCTACGCTCCCTGACAAAACGTCAGGTTCTCAATAGGAACTTGCTTTATTACATAAAAACTCTATAACCACCTTCTGTAATATTTATCCCCCACTAACACAGGCTCTGCAACACCCAAAGAAAACTGCAGCATCTTTCAATGAATAATAAAGATGTTACTTGAGTGGGTGGCATGCTGGCACAGCTCTGGCAACTCACTGGACTGTTTGCATATGGATGAGGTTATATAAACCCTGTTCATCCTGTCTGTGAGCTCCCTCATGCTGACTGCTCGACTCTCACTCTCCCACCTCTGGAGTAAGAACTCTGAACTGGCCTCCCCTACCCACAGATGGAGCCTAGGATCCTGTTTCAGGAATTTGTGGTGATGCCTACAGACAGTGCAAACACCTCTCATGGCATTGTACTTAGTCCTGCATGCCTTTTTGTTTTAGAGATTGGAATGATAGAAATGCAACTTTCCAGACAAGTTTAATGAACTGTACTCCAGGCATCATTCCTTCCATCGTTCGTTTGTCAAGGCTAATGGATCTCAGCAAGAGCTCAAGTGGTCCTACAGGTACAGGTTAGCTGAAAATGTACTCGTCACACTGGCTTCGCTAACGTTTTGTAACATGTTAATGATTATTTCCTATACTGCAAACAAGATCAAAACTAGACCTGGTTTAATAAACAAAACCAACGCCTACAATTATTCTCTTGAATTCTGGTCTAGAGCTGTTCAGCTACATTCCTTGCTATTTGTTGTTTGAAAACTTTCATGAACATGGAGTTTTGCTTGCATAAGTTTGAGAAGAATGTCTGGTCTCTAGATGAATGCCATATTCATATGCAAATAAGGGGATTCATGTACCAATAAGACAATTTACTCTTTGGAATTATGCTCTATAAAACATTTCAAATAGCCTACCAGAAAACAGAAGTAGCATTAAGTAACTGAGATAGTCTGTCACATCCCATAAACAGAAAAAGTCAAATTGCAGAGTTCATAAAAAATATTTATCTAAACTCATGCATGAAGTCATGAATAATAAATATACTTTAGAAATAGATACCAGAACAATTCAAAACTTTACACTAAATGCTATTATTAGCATTTAATGCAAATTCACATTAGTAATCAATAATTAACCTCAGCCATCCCAGTTTTGTAATAGTGCAATAACCTAAAATAAAGAGCTAAAGGCAGCAGTGGATAAAAGTACAAAAACAGTTCTGGGAAGTTCCTGGTGTCATCGGTTATGACGTAGGGGTGGTAAGTAGTAAATAGCAAATAATTTTTGAAGGATTTGAAGGCATTCCATATCTTCCTGAATATAGGGCACTGAAATGAGAAAATACTGATTCTAGTGTTACAATCATGAACTCAGGTTAACAGTCTGGGTTAGAAAGCAAGTGAATACACTTTAGTTAGTTCAATATTCTAAATTACTTCATTTTCTGTAGGTGGAACTAAAACTAGAAACAATTCTGTATGCTGTAAATTCTATAATAAGCCAAAGATTTTTAACTAGCATGTGATGTTCTTGTGATTACTAGAAATGTGAGCTTCCAAGGATTCATATCCATTTAAATCTAAAGACTACTAGATTAAGAAGGAAACATGAGTGAATCAACTGAACTTTCAAGAAACCGTTGGTAATTCAGTTTTAGTAGACTTAGTTCTCTATATAATTTATGAAAGATAAACTTCATCATAGTCTCACTTGCCACATCTCTAACCCCAACATATTTTGTATGAGTAATACCCATATCATCTCATACAAAAGATCACCAGAGATATTGAACAAAGTTTTAGAGATTTGCCCTTAGTAATCACTTTATGGCTTTCATACAGTCTATTTTAGAAGTTAGGAATATTCTGTTCTGTTTAAAGTATTTCCTGGCCACAGGTTGTGAAAGCATCATTTTTCATCAGATACTTTTAACTCCACTGAGGTGCTAATTCCTATTCTGCATACATTTTTAACCTGGTATTGAACTTGATTCTGCTTTAAGGAATAAATGCTGTTCAATTTAGTGACATCAATTGAATTAAATATTAATATACATCGGTGTAAATGATTATATAGTTGCAAGGTTCACATTAAACTGCAAGGAAAAAGCTGAACCTAAGCAAATGAATTCCAAAACGCTCAAGTAATCTGATCATCCTTTTCATATCATTTATCATGGCTTGAAAAAAATATCTCTTAACCTCTGGAATTACAGTAGGATGATTATGAGAGCATTATAGAATGAGGGCACCGTTAGCTTGTCACTTTTTAGGCACATCAACAAACACTCTGGCATTAACTTTGTGAAATATAACCAAACTCTCCTTGTGGAGATGACATAGATTATTTGTATTGCCCCTGAACTGTTGTGGTTCAGTGGAGAAACAGGGAAGACCTCAGTCCTACTGGAAATAACTTTGAAAAATGTTTTACTCCATTTTTATTCAAGTTCTGAAGTCTTCAGTCTACCTTTGGTGATCCTTTTATTTCCTATCTACATGGGCATAGCTCAGCAATATTCAACTCCATGGTGCAAAAAAGAGTATGTACAGCTCAGTGACTTCAGATATAGGTCTGACAGAGGAGACAATTGACCAGGAAGAGCAGATTGCAGTGTTAACATTATCATCCCCAGAAATGTTTTCAAATCCACTTAAGAATTAGGGACATTTACTACCAATAGAATCCAGGAGGTAATGTGAGTAATATTAATTTTAAGCAACTTCCACAACCAATTTATTTGAGTTCTGACTGGTTTTGTTTTTATCAGTGCAATTTTGTAAGGCTAGGCTATAGGCAGGTATATCTAAACTTTTAAAGTAAGAATAACTTTTACTCACTTAATTTGATTTTCTGTACAGTAATGTATACAGTTCTTCTTTGCATTGCCTCCAAACATGCTTAAACATCATACTATTTCACTCTCCATTTTACTACTAGTTGTCAATATTTCTGAGCTGCACACCCTTGGAAGTCAATGAAAAGGTGATTTTCTGAGTTTTGCATTCTATGCATTCATATCATTCTGCACTCTGTCTCAAAACAATTATTATGGGTGTATATGAATATGGTATAGGTCTACTTCATGCCATATGTACTTATTAACATGCATGTCATCTTTATAACTCAATATCTCTCACTCCTTCTAAAGAGAAATTATTTAATGTGAGAATATTTTAAAAATACTGAAACAAGGCTCTAACAACAGTGGTAAGTATACTATCTGAATTTTCATAGATTTGAGTACTATATTTGAACTGCACATAAATTGTTCATGTCTGTGGTCATAAAGACTTCTATTCTAACCACATTTAACAGCTGAATGTAAGGATCAGATATTAGGTTAATAACAAAATGAAAGAAGAGATGGTAGGGATTCAGTATGCATTACTCTTCTTTCTGAGATTAAGTCTTTCTGCAAATAAAAAAAAAAGTATCTTTAGGTCTGACAGATATTTTACTATATGTTCTCCAAGGAAGAATACACCTTTTGTATTAATTGTGTGAGAAAAAAAATATAAAATTTGGTTACTCAGAAATAACAGTACAACTGACCAGACTGCCAAGGTTTAACTTTTTCCAAAGGAGAAAAAAATCGGTACCAGAGTAGGGTCTGAATCTCCTATGCTGTTTCACTAAAATGTTACATCTGATGTGGAGAAATACCTCTCAAAAGCCTCAGTATATTAAGTCAGTCAAAATTACATGTTAATCCTTCAATTAAAAGAGAGTTTGTAGAATAGTCCTTTGCTCAAGCAGTTCTATTGCACAGTATCTAAATTTAGCATGACAAGATCTGATGGTCACAAGTAGACTACAAAAAAAATTGACAAGAATTAGGCTATACTTTTACTCACTAATGAATGTCAATATTCATGATATTATAGTTTCATTTTCTTACGTTTCTCTGTTTGCTGTCTATCTTCTCTATTCCTTCTAGAAGACATATACCAGAAATTTATTCAAGTCTCTGAATATAATGATTGAATTGCTTTGCAAACAGTTTTGGAAAAAGAAGCCTAATATTGAACATGAAAAGCAGGGACAGAGATAAAAGGTATATGTTGATAGGCACTTATAGAGAGAGTGGAAATGTAAAAAGAAAATGCATCAGAGTTAGAGACTACATGAGTAAATATGGTCTGATGACTTACATTTTACTGTATTTTCAGATTAGCCTGCGCCTTCATTTGTAGTAAGCTGTTTCAAAAACAGCTCTGATTAATTGTTGTATGAAGAGCATATAGCTGAATATTATGTTTATGACACTACAGGGTAAAATTGCCAATATAATAGGAATACATGAATAACAGAAAATAAAATAAATGCTTGCAGCTTTTTATATCCAACTCCCCTTGAGTTTATTATAAAACACAGCTAAAAGCTCTACAGTTATCCTGCAGTTTGCCCAGCCTTCTGTAAGGTTTGTTTTGGGATTCAATGGATCATTAAAACAGATGCATCTTTATCTCTTGTTTAGGCTTTTACAATGTAGAAGTCAACGAAACATTAATCCAATTATTTGTGATTTCTTCTGTAGAATTTATATGATCTTTGGGTAAGTTCAGTGTCATGCAATGCATTATGACTATCATGTTCTTAGTAAATAAATGCTCAAAATATTTCTTCTACATATTTTACAGTTACATGGCTTCTGTTCTCCACCATTTTATAATCTAGTTGATTACATACACTTAAATTACCATTCAAATAATTTGAAATGCAGAGATTTGTAAAAGAAATATGAAGATTGGTATGAATAATGCATGAATAGAAATGCATGTGTGAAAGCACCAGAAGAAACAGTGCTATGAAGGGTTAAAGGTATGGTCTGTATTGATAACCAAGGACACGGCTGACGGGTAAAACACTAAGGAATGTGTTTCTGTCAAGAAAAGGAGGAGTGTGCTCTGATAAAACAACAGCACAAGTATTTATCAGCAGAAGACCCTACACTACATAGGAGGACAGCAACAACATTACAGCATATTACATGTGATATTCATCTTCCTGTTATTCCAAAACGAAGACAGACTCTAGCCCTAAAATATCCAAGATAAGGAAGAAAAAACAATGAGCACCACTGAAGTAAACAAAATTTTGGATCAAAAGGACCATACAAAAGCAACTGTTGACTCCTAAAGATCTATCCAAAAACCAGTTTGCTATTGCTAATCAAAAGGAACCCAACAGATGCAATGAGAATGCAATAGTCAGCCTTCCACGTAACACACAAGTGACTATTGACAGGCAACTTGAACACACACGCATGCACACCTTGGTGCTTTTGGGTATTGAGTGTCAGAGTGAGTGACATTCGTAAGAGAACGTGAGTGACTGTAAACACTTTTGCCTGAAACAAGAATCACCTTCATCTTCCATAACATTTCGTATTGACTTTAGCTGCATGAATTCCCCCTAGCAGTTCTGCCGTTGCAACTTAAAATTCCACATTCATTTTGCAGTTGTTAATAAGATACAAGGAAGTGCAGAATCAAACCCATATGTGTGGCTCTGTTCCCTACAGTGCAGTCCTATAATTGATGGTAAAGGGTTGACAAACTTGTAGTTTAAAAATTTCAAACTGCATATGCATTTCCTATTGAGGAGGCATCAAATAGCACTGGGAGCAGAGGCCAGCTGCTGGAGCCATCTCCTCTCACTGGGTCCCTCTTCTATCAGCTACAGAGTCAGGTTCCCTCTGCCTTTTCTTTTTTTTCCTCTTTATGATGCTTCAGATATTTTGGTCCTTTTGCACAGAATATCAGCTTCAATGGGAAGGTGGGAGTTGGGAGGGAAGTGATATTATCCTTATTTTGCAGTCTGGTTGTTGTGGTTGGCTATTGCAAAATTAGAATTCTGGGCTCAAAACTGTAAGCTTAAGAGGTCTCCCACTTTGTGAGAGGGTGCATGGCTCATTTTATTAAAATCTATGAATTAAATCCACTTTATCAAAGTGCTTAGTTTAACCACACGGACATTTGAAAAGGGGAAGCAACTGCTGCAAAACACACTAAATTATAATCAAAGTATATACTTTCAAGTATATAACTTACCACTGTGAAAACTGCCTTATGCCAACATGCCTACACATATCTAATTAAAATTCTGCCTTAATTAAGTACTTATATTTTATCTGGTTTCTGCCCTTGGAGGAAGGAGGATATTAACAGCTTTGGAGGAAGACCACTTTGCCAAAACTGCAACCATATGGCAGCAAACAGAAAAGGGCCAGCCTAACAAGGCTTCATTTGTTAAAAGAAAGTTTGACGTCTTCTGAGTGAAATTTTAGCTTCTAGAGGCAGAACTATACTAGGGAAGATGAAGGCTTCATGTCTGAGTAGTGGCAGTGGAACAGATGGAAAAAGAGAGGAAACTGAGCATGTAGCTTCTGGCAGTCAAAGGTCTGCACAATTTCCATTACATGTTACAGCTGTACAGTGCATAACGTGAACTCTTACTCCTCTCATTCAGCTTTTCTGGCTGTGGCCCCACCTGATTCCATCTTTTCCTAGTCTGCTGAAGTCATGTCTTATTTACTTTCCCAACCTTTGCACTCAAACTCATGTCCCTCACAAATCTGAAAAGCAAAATTTCTTGCAATTTTCCCCAAACTGCAAAGGAGTTTGACGGAAGGATAACAATAGCCTTGGCCACGTCAGGAGAGAAGGCAAAATAAACAAAGAAAATAACTTTTGTATGGTGACAGCATACAACTTTCATCCCGATATGAAAGATCAGAGAAAGTACCCTACAAAATGTATTCTAATACAGTGCTTCATGACCTACTGTGAATCCTTGGCATTAAATTTTTACTATATGACATAGAAACGTGCATATGTAGTGGGCGCATGCAGAAGCAATAAAGTCTTGCTTGTGGAAAAAATTGATGTAAACTGGAGTTGTAGGGTTTATTCTGAAAACAGCAAACCCCACTGCAGCTCTGCTACTTTCAAACGGGATATGGCTCACATGGAGTCCACCCAGACATAGATGCCCGTGTTCCAGAGTCGTCTTGGTCTCCAAGTAGCTCTAGAGGAGCCAACTCATGGGTCTCTCTGAAGTTGTAGACATGATAATAAATACTGCTAACGTAAATATTTCAGAAGATTTGCTAGCTCCCTTGAAAGTGATTTTTTTTATATGGTATAATTCTGTTGCATACACCTCTTCCAGTAACAAGCAGCATTAATCTTTGAAAGGCACTGACTCAGGTAGCCTGAGTGAGCAAAGTTTGGAGCCTTGATATTGATATTTAGACATAGGTGCTGAATGTGATGCTAGGATTATCTCCAAGCATAGGGAAAGGCACTGTTCTCACAAAAGGTCAACAAGTAAACTTCATAAAATCCAAACTGGCTAAATGTAAGAAGAAATTTGCTTATTTCAGCTGTATGAAAAAGGCTTGCCAGTATATTATGTTCCAAGCCAAAACTGTAGATCAAGAAACTGAAGGATATTTCAGGAAACTGTACCCTGTATGCCTTTAGGTGGAAAAACAAGGGCACTCGAGGATAGGTACATGCTCAGCTGACCAAAGAAATTCTGACTGCAGTGCACTTGTATGCACACAGCAACTGGATAGTGCATTTATCGATAGCATCCAAAAAAGAATTCATGATTAGCAGAATTACAAAATTGTAAATCACTTTCCATGTGCTAGAACATATTTGACAGAAGTGGTTCTCTCAAAAGCCCAGCTCAGTCCTAAACTGATTGTAGATTATTTTGATATGGAATGACCTTCAACAATTATTTTCCTTGTCATTATTTTAATTGCTTTGACTTGAAACAATTCTTACTTTAATCATGATGATGATCTGATACCCATTACCCATGTTAAAAAAAATTATCCGTGAAGTACATTATTTCTTGATTATTCCCTTTCAAGTGACTTGCAAGTGTAAGTAAACTCTGAATCACACACCTCTGAACAGCTACTGGGCTCCAACTAACACAGAAATACTGCTATGCATGCCTTGAAAGACTTTTTTACTGTAGAAAAAAATTGTTTATAATTAGGCAAAGAAAATATGAAATTGAAGTGTTTCTTCTTTTTACCAGAGAAGTGCAGATGGCTGATATTTAAACATATTATCTTTTCTAAACCCTTTGAGAAATGTATGTTACTAATCAGTGTATCTACTATGCCAAAAAAAAGACAGCTGTTCTATTTATTAAACTACCTTGTAGACAGGTTCCATCGAAATAATGTTATCACAGTAGTCACAGAATCATTACAAAATAGACTCAAAGTGACTTAGAACAGTGGCTTAATCCATTCAGCTGACTCAAGCTAAAGTCAGTTATACCCCAACCATTATTGTTTTAATTCTGGCAAATATCCAGAAGTCTTTAAGACGCTGCTGAATGTAACAGAGGTTATAATCTCCCCAATAATCTATTTGGATGCTTCACTATATTGCCTTTATAATTTTGTCCTGGGGAGAAGAGGGGGAGATTCATTACAGCTAGTTTTAGACAGCTACCTTTGAGGAGGTCCTCTAGCTCCCTTTATAGATACTTCTAGTGCCATTTGCCATGTTTCAGACATTTAGATATGATGAATGATATCAAAGAAGTACCTGCTTATCTAACTCAGTATTAGTAGCTCAGACATACTCAATGCAGTCTACACTGCAGCAGTCTGAATTTAGACATTAAGAATAAGATTTACCTGTCTGACCTACCATTATTTTCATCAAGCCCACGTTTCCTTAATTTGCTTACAAGAAAAACACATGAGACAATGTCAAAACCTTAACTGAAGTCCAAATACTGGGCATCTACTGCTCTTTCCTTACCTACAAAATCTGGTATCTGCTCCTCGCAGGGAATTAGATTGCTTTAATAGGTTTGCCTTTGGCAAATCCATGTTGTCTCTTATTTCTTTGCTATTTTCTAGCTGCTTTAAGTAGTTTATCTGTTCACCGACTTTTTCTATGAATTGAAAATAATTCCCCACATTCTCCTTCCCCTTTTAAAGGTAAGTTCTACATCATTCTCTTTTAGTCTGTTGGTACCCCCATTCATCCTCCAAAAATTCTCACAGAAACCCACTAACAGGTCTACATTTTTCAGACAGCTAGGTAACACAAAATGAAGTTAATTAAATAAATTTTAAGATACCTAACCTATATAACCTGTTCTTTCCTTATCTACAGTTGAGGTTCTAGTCCTAGCATTAGCTGCGCGTGTCATATGCTCACCAATGACCTTTTCAGTAAATGTGTGATAAAAAGTCATTGTACGTTTTTGCCTTCTCTGCACCTACTATGAGCAGCTTTTCCTTTCCTGCCGTACCTCTCTTACATGCCAAAGATTTCTTTTTCTTCTTCTCCTTATTAATGTACTAATATAATTACTTTACATTAATCTTCATTTCTCTTGCTAGTTGCATCTCACTGAGTGCTCTGGTACTTCTGACTTGTCTCTACATCCATGTGTTATTCTACCATGCTTAGTAAATAGAGAAATTTTTCTCATTATGCCTAAGGTGAAAGAACAGATGACAATTTAGCCAAGCTGGTCTTTTACACTTTCTTTTCTTCACATTGGTGAAGTTTGTACTATAGTCTTTAGTAGCGTTCTGTTGAAGAACCCACAGATTTCTCTTTAACTTGCACCCTAGATATTTTTTTTTAAATAAATTCTCTGAATTTATTGACATCTACCTTCTTGAGACTTTTTTTTCCTGGGCAGTTTATCAATGTAATTTCTTTCCCAACAAGTGCTGTGGTAACTAAAATCTCCCATTACTATCAAGTCCAATGGCTTTGGATATGTACCAAGAATAACCATGTTCTTTTCTACTTTCCTGGATACCAACAGATATTTAACAGCTCTAACTAATCCTGTTTTCGAGATCTCAAAGCAACCATCGTATTTTTTGAAATACAAGCCAACATTTCCTCTCTTCTTTCCTTCTTACTGAAGAAGTTATATCCTCCACGTGACTGGACTACTAGTGTAATATATATGATAAATTCTCAACAATGCCAATTTTTTCATAACCTTCAATTAACTCTTGTCTATTCCTCATTAATTCTTCTGTTAATTCTTCTCTGTTCCTCCTTCTTTTACCATTAGTATACAAACAGCAAAGATACCTGACAAACTGACCCATGACTCTCTGTCTAGTCACTTTAATCCTGTTTTAAATAATCCTATCTTTCTCAGGGGTTAGACATACTCCAACTTGCATTATTTAAGATGAAGATTTTTGTCCTTGCCACATGATTCGTGATTTAAAGTTCTCTTCTCTCAGAATAGAAGTCAAGTAGTTATATTTAGGGTCTATCTGACTGATGCTTGACTTGGACGTGAGAGGAGAGACAATAAGATCTCTTGAATCTTCAACCTCTTTATCCACTGCCACAGAGCCTTATAAGCACTTTTTATTTGCTTAGGATCATTCTTGGCAGTATTATTAGTGTTCTTTATCATATGCTAGTGATTGGTAGAATCCTTTGCAAGTTGGCAAATTTGGACTCTTGTGAAGAAACACACCAGCCATAATGTAAGTGCCAAGTGATGCAGATGTCTCCACACTACCTTGAGCAGAAGGTCACTAGCCAGCACCATCTTTTATTTCCTCTTGGTAACAGAGATTTTGTACTCCTTGGGGTAATGGTTTTTGTTGTTATCATTGAGATTAGTTCTTACTTGCTCCTTGGTCAGCACTCCTGCTTTTGATTTCAGTGGTAAGGTATTCAGTTGTTGAATGCTACATGCCCTCAGAGGACATCGGCAGCCATCTTCCTCTCTGTAGTTTCAAGTTTACACCTCCAGTACTGGTACTGCTACCAAACTGAAAGTTCTGCTTTAAATTTTTTTGTTTCCAAATGCATGTTGTGCATTAAGTCCTGATGACCGTACTCAGCCAGTTTTGATTCCCTCCTTTCAGTGCTCCTTGAATTGCTTGAGAGATTCCCCTGAAGATCTAAAAGAAGTCTTTCCAGATTTCACCAGTGTTGTGGTTTAACCCCAGCCAGCAACTAAGAACCACACAACTGATAGCCCACTCCCCCCGGTGGAATGGGGGAGAGAATCAGAAGGGCAAAAGTAAGAAAACTCATGGGTTGAGATAAAGACAGTTTAACAAGTAAAGCAAAAGCCGCGCGCACAAGCAAAGCAAAGCACAGAATTCATTCACTACTTCCCATGGGCAGGCAGGTGTTCAGCCATCTCCAGGAAAGCAGGGCTCCATCACGGGTAACGGTTACTTGGGAAGACAAACGCCATCACTCCCAACGTTCCCCCCTTTCCTCTTCTTCCCCCAGCTTTATATGCAGAGCATGATGTCATATGATATGGAATAACCCTTTGGCCAGTCTGGGTCAGCTGTCCTGGCTGTGCTCCCTCCCAGCTTCTTGTGCACCTGGCAGAGCACGAGAAGCTGGAAAGTCCTTGACTAGTGTAAACTCTACTCAGCAAGAACCAAAACATCAGTGTGTTATCAACATTATTCTCATCCTAAATCCAAAACACAGCACTATACCAGATACTAAGAAGAAAATTAACTCTATACCAGCTGAAAACAGGACAACCAGTAGGAAAATATAGGCCAAAGTTCCTGTAAATCCATTCAAGGATTTCATCACAAGATGTCATCATTGTCTAATTTTAAATATAGCTATTGAATTATCAGTGTATAACATATTTCTTCTGAAATATTTTTCACTGAGAATGAGCTATTATGTAGTATAAAAAGCTCTTCATGCCTGGTAGATTAAGAATATTTGTGCTTGACTTTAATATATTTTTGTTTTTACTAACAATTCACTGTTAAACACTGAAGTATAATATGAAGTATAGGACTGAATAAATACTAAAATGAAGGATTACATCTCAAGCTACATTTGCTCTTCAGTATTATTAGAAATTTTACTGTTTGCTAAAAAGTTATTAGACAACAAAAGGGAAATTTCCTGAACATAGTGCTCAATAATCTAGATGCTTTCAGTTCAACACTAAGAGAAATCTCTTTGACTTGTACACTCTGAACATTAAATACATTATTTTTAATCTCTACTGGATAAACTTTTTTACACATACAGAATCATAGAATAGTTTGGGTTGGAAGGGACCTTTAAAGGTCATCTGGTCCATCCTCCCTGCAATGAGCAGGGACATCTTCAACTAGATCAGGTTGCTCAGAGCCCTGTCCAACCTGGCCTTAAATACTTCCAGGGATGAGGCATTTACCACCTCTCTGGACAACTTGTTCCAGTGTTTCACCACCCTCATTGTAAAAAATTTCTTCCTTATATGTAGTCTGAATCTACCCTCTTTTAGTTTAAAACCATTACCCCTTGTCCTATCACAACAGGCCCTCCTAAAAAGTCTGTTTCCATCTTTCCTATAAGCCCCCTGTAAGTACTGAAAGGCCGCAATGTGTCCCCGCAGCCTTCTCTTCTCCAGGCTGAACAACCCCAGCTCTTTCAGCCTTTCCTCATAGCAGAGGTGCTCCATCCCTCTGATCATTTTTGTGGCCCTCCTCTGCACCCTCTCCAACAGGTCCATGTCCTTCTTATGTTGGAGGCCCCAGAGCTGAACGCAGTACTCCAGGTGGAGTCTCACTAGAGCCGAGTAGAGGGGCAGAATCACCTCCCTCGACCTGCTGGCCAGACGTCTTTGGATGCAGCCCAGGATACAGTTGGTCTTCTGGGCTGCGAGAGCACATTGCTGGCTCATGTCCAGCTTTTCATCTATCAGTACCCCCAAGTCCTTCTCGGCAGGGCTGTACTCAATCCCTTCATATAGAGGATATATAAATAAAGGAATGAAAAGTGGAAAACATACATGTGAAGCTGCATATAGCTAGCTCTATAACAGAAAGAAATGTCTTTATTGCAGTCTGCATGTACAGCAGTATTGATTAAATTTAAGAAAAGTAGTTGTGTTTTGATTAACAGTACATAACTTGATTTCTTCATTAAGAGCAAAAGCAGATTATCATTCTAAACTAGCTAAAGACATTAAGGAGTTGACGGAAAAGATGTTGATTTGCAGGAAGCTGCACACCGACTAGAAAAAAAGTTGGGACTCAGAGTCCCCTCTGGGAAAAGATGAACTGAAAAAAAGAATAGATCTCCTGCCAACTGAAAGAGCTGAAGAACCAAATGCCACATTTGAATGCCAAGAAAAATAAGGCATGCAGTAGAAGCCACAAAATGGCTGATGACAAGAATTGTGAGATATTTTCTGATCTTAAAAGAATAAAGTAGAAAAAGAAAAGCAGTGGTCAGTCATAGGAAGGGACAGAGTAGTACTTACACATCACTAAGTTCTGCAAATTTGCATACGCATGCTGTTGCTTTTGTCACCTTTTCATAGCTTTTACTTGCTGTGCAACTTCTTAACGGATGCCTGATTTTGCATTTGGTGCCTGTGTACTACCATGATAGAAAATAATAAACAGCAAATCCTGAATTACTTATAATATCTTCAGAAATTATTAACTATCTCCTAACCTGGAGTTTCTCTATGAATAATTCTCCCTTCCAACACTGCAAGTTTCAGGAAGAAAAAATAGCCTGCCAGGACAACATGCCTAGCACTTTTCATTATATTGCCCCTTACTCTTTTAGAAAAAAAATAATCTGAATTTGCTTGTTTTATCTGCAATTATATTTGTATTCAAATCAGTTATTTTCTCTTCTTCCTAGATTCTCTTCTCACTGTCCAGCGACTGTTAAAATAGCTGTGTCAACTCTATTTAGTTAGTAATACACAGTTCTGTCCTGTACAGATATAATGCTCCATTAAACGGACAGTTGTCAAAATACTTATTTTTTAAATTTAAAACAACAAGGTACATAGTCTCCTGTCCAATATGTAAACCCAAGTAATTGCACACAATTGCTAGCAGGGATGCACCAGTACAGGTGAGTTAACATAGCTTTGCCTCAAGACCAAATTATTCAGAGATACAAGTCAGTTCTCTTTCCATGAATTAGGAAGAAGACATAGTAAAATACTTTAAAAATTCTTATCAGCACAGTTGCATGGGTTTATGCTGACAGACCAACAGGCTAGTCATGACTTAAGAGTTCCTAGAATTCACCATGGTAGGGAAGGTTTGCAAATTTTACTGTCATTGCTAACACCAGTCACTGGCTGTCAGCAACATTTTCAGCCCTGTGCCAAATATTTGCTCGAAGCAGCATTAGATAATATAATTCTTTAAAAAGTGTCAACAGCTATTGGATTATATATACTCAGGGTCCCATCATTCCAAACAAAAACTCAGCTGAAAAAGATTGGAAAATATCCCCCTAGTAGAAAGGCTTCAATATGAAGACATTAATGGAATATTTTTTCTGGTAAAATTTCAAAACAACATTCATGACTCCAATATTCTATTTAAAGTAACAGCTCCAGGATACTGGGCCTAATGCATCTCTAAGAGTAAACAACATTGATTCTGTTCACGGTTATTCAAATACCTACAAATTATTTCAACACAGTGGGTTACTTAGCAATCTCTTATCCACAGTTTCCCTATAGACAGTTAAGTCAAAATTAAACAATAGTTAGTTGCTTTTCCTTACTTGTAGTGTGATCATTCATCTCCCCCAGTCCAGTATTAATTCCAGCATCTATTGAACTCATGATTTTATCAATCTACAAAAGAGAGAACAGATGGGCCCCATCTTTGTTATTTTATTTTAGTTTTTCATGCATAAATTTATGGCGTTATTACTCTCATTAGGAAAACAACAATCAAGATTGCAAAGTGCAAAAATCAAAGGTAGACAACTTATTTCTCCGCTTTGATTTTTATTTTATAACATTTGTACACTAGCAAAAGCTAAAGCTTGAGACTGGTATTTCTTTTTCTACAGTACAGTTCCTTTCATACTGACGACTCTGGTCATCTAGGTATATCTCATTCTTTGAAACTACTTTGTCATATTTCAGTATACAAATACAAAGGAGAAAAATGCATATATTAAAGTATATGATGGAATAGATTTTAATTTTATAGGCTCGTTTTGATAACTGTGAACCACTAGAGCTTTATTTAAGCAGTAATATTAATGCATAAGAATATTGCTTTGTGGGTTATAAAGTACTAAAGCAATTGTCCAATTAAGATTTCCAGAGAATTTCCTAGCTCCCTTTTTTCCATCTGCCCAAAGGCCAGTGATAGCTGTGTATCCACGTACTGCAGAATGATATTGTTTGTGAAACAGCACTACATTGATCCCAAAACTCATTTGTCCATTTCTGAATTACATTGAACTTACTATATCACAACTATTAATTATACCTATTTTATTTTCCATAAGAACAGGACAAAACAAAAAGTGAATCAAAAGGCTGGTGCTGTCTAAGAAGGCAGACACAGAGAACCACGTTTTACTGAGCTTAATATTAGGACTACGAGGAAAACCGTCTCCTTTTAAAACCTACGTATTAGTCACTGGTGACAGGAGAAAATCTGGGAATTTTGTCAGAACTTGCAGATTTAGAATTCACACCTGGGTTTTTTTTTTTTTTTTTTTTTTTTTTTTTTTTTTTTTAAATCAACTACATTTTTCTTACTCTTAAGAACAATCAAACCTTGATGTCCCCCTAAAAAGGCAAACTTGGACCTGACTTGTTTCAGGATTTCATAACAATGTATCCAAGTTATTAAGATCAGAACCTGATCCTAAGTACTCTTCCACTGAGAAAGTATCTCCTTTACAACAAAAACTACCTTCAGATGCCCTATCAAATCAGACATTTAGGTGAGCTGGAAACCTTTTTCTAGAAAAATAATCAATCACACAAACAGGCTCTGGGTTCTTTCTGAAATAAAATGGCATTCTGGAGATATATACATTTCCCCATAGCAGTCATTTTAAAGAGAAATGCTTGCTTCTCTGTAATAGCAGTAAAGATCTAAACATTTCCCATTCTTAATTTACCTCTGTAAGATGGGAACTTTTGTGTCTATGAAGAATCATTTACCTTCTTGAAATTTAGTACAGGAGAAAAAAAGAATTAAAAACAAGGTGTCTAAAAATTATTTTAAATCTAGTTCTAAAACTAAAATGAAGTCTCTTGTATGAGCAAGCATGTGAACTACAACCTCAGTGTGGACATTTCCTTTAATAGTTCCAAATTCATTGTAGCTATAAGTGTATTCCCACTTTACACAAGAGTCAGGTATATGCCAAGCATTCTATACACAGGCTACATACCAGTTAGAGGATATGTTATATAGGGAGGGTTTGTAGATGCACAATCAATCCAAAAATCTTAGACTCTCCATTCCTGCCATATTCTCTTGTCTCTTGCTGACAGGCATTGCCATGGTGGGAAATAATTAACAAATATGTAAATAATGGGCATAGCTACAAAGAATTTTACCAATTTTATTAGTGTCAGTGGTGAGGGCTTTAGAAGAAAACAATTTCAATGTCACAACAAATTGTAGAATTACTTTTGGTTAACTTCATTCACTAGTGAAACAATAGACTTCATTAAGCGTGCAGCGTTTGGAATAGAAATGCATTGCATTTTGTACCAGCTGTCAAACTACCATGCGTGACACTATGACACACTCTTTGAGGATTTGCAGTGTGCAAGATTCACTTTTTATTTCATCTCTGAAGCTGAAAACAATAACAGCATTTTCACAATACCATATATTTGCTTGTGCTTAAAAATGAACATAACTTACTTCTTCCCATTCTGATGTGAAGGAAGGTGTTCTCTCCGAATTCCCTTTGGAGCACTGTTGGTTTGGTGTGGGTTCACTCCAGTTGCTTCTTGCTTTTTTGTCATTTGGTGGATGGGTGATAAGATTAGAATCAGATTTTGAAACATTTTTGCACAAATGCATTTCAAGCAAAGTCTTTGGTAAGGATCGTATTCTCCCAAGTGTGCATGCTCGCTCCACAAATCCCCCAGTAGTAATAACCCACTGTTCACTTATCCTTGCTGATGTGCCAACCAATGTATGATTTTCTACTGGTTTAGTTTTAGTATGAAATATGGTTCTGTTTACAACTGGTGGCTTTTTTTTCTTAACAGGAGGATCAGCGTTGCTTTCTTTCCGTAGCTGTATCTGCTGCACGGTGCTCTTGCTCAAAATGCTTTTCTCTAGTGGACCACTGCATTGGTTTGCTTTGCTGTAGAGCTGGAGTGGATTATCAGGTGGGTCACATGCAGGTGATGATCCATGAAGCAAACCTGCAAACTGTTCAGCAGGGTGTCCTTCAGGAAGCTCACTTTCAGTGGATGTTTCTCCCTGGCAAGGACGCTCTGAAATGAGAGAGTACCTTGTAAAAAAACAGGGTGATAAAATACTGCAAACAACAAAACCCTTACCCTCCACAAAATGACTTTTGTATGCTGTTTGGTTCTTTCTTATGTACAGAAACAAAAGATACTTATGCCATGAATTGATTTATTATTCTCTTAAAAAACAATTCTTTCCTTAAACTTGAAAATTTTATCCTGACTGGTTGAAAAATCGCCCAAACCACTCAGTGCTACACATACATTCCAGGAAAAAACAAATTTATAAAATAAAATAGGTCATTCCTATTCCATCAACTTGATGGTGTCTCTTTTAATTTGTTATTGAGTTGAAATATGTACAAATTATACAGTTTAGTATGATGAATTAGCTAGTTACTTTATAGGTAGTAAAATACATGAAGAACCAGTATTGTCAGGAGTATTGTTAGTAATTTTTCTTTTTATAGTCATTGTAATAATAATGAATTTACACTATGATGCCTTTTTACTGACAGTCTCTAAAGAATAGATCTGAGTGTTGTTTTTATTTCTGGGAACTTCTGAGAATAGATTCAGAGCAACAGTAACCATTGGAAAAAAAAGAATAGGAAATCAAGTCTTTTTGAAATAACGTTTACATGCAATTTAGCACACACACAAAAAAAGGAACTACAGAAAAAAATGCACTTTTTGGCACAGTTCAGAGTGGATTATTAAAAATTTATAGCTCTTTTTATACCTGTTTCTGTAAGGACCAGGAGAGGAAAAAAAAAAGATATACTTTTTTCTACCTGTGCTGCCTCATTTAAAGTGTTGGTGTGGATAACATCACTCTATCCACATGGCATTAATTTTGCATATTCTACTCAGAATAACTGTATCCCCACTAACAGTTACATCTCTATAACTACTTCATTAAAGATAAATACATTCATCTCATTCCTGCTAGAAGTTGTATGTTCATATGTAGACTCAAACTGCAGGACTGTATGCACAGCACTAGCTACCAGAAGTAATCAAGCATAGTGAGTGTCATGTCATAATTTTCAAAGAAATTGAACAGTTTCCTCCTATTTGCTAAAATATCTGCTTGTAATAAAACCCCAAAAATCTCAAAATATCAATTCTAAAAGGAGGCAGTATTTCATTGTATGAATGACAGAAGATTTTGGTGTGTACTTCAAAACACCATCAGCTCTTTCACTAATCAGCAGCTTAAAAGTGTAAAATTACATGATTTTCTCATTTGTTAAAATACCAGGATAAAATTCTAATCAAGATTAAGAGTACAACCTAAGAAAGTCTACTTTTCTTCTTTGGGAAACAACTGACTAGAGTATACACTTAAGAAATTTTGCAACTGCAAAGATGTGGGGTGTTAGGGTGAAAGGTTGAATGTGGGACATGACAGAGCTTAAGGAATCAATAATGCCAGAGAAGTCGGTTTGGGAGGAAAAAGCAGGGGAAAAGAAGGACATGGGACATTCTCACTTTCTTTGATTTCTGAAAGTTGCTGAATTAACTGTATGTCTACAATTTTTAAGATGAACTTAAAATGAAAAATAAATAATTATGCAAATAATGTTTGACTTTGGTGTTTTTCCCTTACATGAAAAACTCAGTAGCCGGGATTCAGCTCCAGATTAAGGCATCTCATTTTACATATCTACATAGGTAAGAAGTATGTAAGCTCCCACCATAGTCAGAGATCAGGTTGATAAAGTCAATGGATCCTAGAGAGTGATGCCACTCACTGTACGTTGTGGCTGGTCAGCTCAATCACTCCCTGTACTCTGTTAACTGTATTGACTAGACTGCCAATGACTACAATGGGAGATGGCATCCAGTTTGCATTCAGGTACCTACATTTAGATATCTTAATCATGAACTGAATTCTATTCTGCTGTTCCAGAGATTACTTTTAGCAGTTGTCTGTTGAACTTACTTAAGAGATAAATGTTTTTGTCAGGACAAAGGAAGAAAGAAGACTAAATCAGGAAAAATAAAAGCTTACAGACACCTGGATTGCAAGGATTTCACTAATGTCTACATTACCTTCACTAATATCTTTGCTACATCTATACTACTAAATAAAACTTTTCTTTGATACCTTTTGCTTTAACTAAGAGCTTTGTTAATTATATGACAAAGGAAGCAAAGATCTCATAGCTATGGCTTTTTCACCACATGCTTTTGAGCAATGCAAACCACATCTATATTAGGCAATGAAAAAGCCTGGGGTTGTCAGGAAAAAAATACTACACGGTCATGATAAAGGTTAAGAAGCAAGCAGTGTTGCATGCTGCACTGCAGCCCTAGAACAGGCTATCCAGAGAGTTGGCATCTCCATCCTTGGAGGTTTTCAAGACCTGGCTAGGAAAAGTCATGTCTGATCTGATGACAACAGTCCTGCTCCAAACAGGAAGATGAACTAGATGACCTTCAGACGCCCCTTCCAACTAACACTTTAATCATCCAATTATAATTCTGAATCTTTTGACTTTTGCATTGATAACTGTTAAGTCTAATACTCTTTTAATACAGATTTGTATTATTATTTTAGTTTCCTAATGCAGTTAATGCTTAATACTTTTATGTTCAGAGAATAATGAGAGTACAGAGATGGACTATACCACTCCTCTAAATAGTATAGTAGCTTACCACTCACTGTATGGTTCTAAAGAAATCATAGAAGGAAAAAAATAATCCATGCAATAGTCAGTCATGAAATAATTTGCCAGAGTACTCTTTTCTTTCTTATTCGAAGTCAGTATTTGTTGACATAAGACCTGAAGCATGAGCTATTAAATAACCTCTTCAAACTGCACCATATCTAAAACTGCAACTGCATGTCTTCATTGCTCATGTGAATGTTCAACATCTCAATCTCAAGAACTTAAACTATGAAAAACTCTAAACAGGATAATAAAATGCTGCTTCTATTTCCTTGCTAAAATAGGCAACTTTACTTAAAGAAAATCCTTCCTTAGCTTTTAATAATTACCCATATCTGAGATTTGTGTCTTTTTATTGTTGCATATTTCTGCCATAAATTTTAAGACAACTGATACCGAAATCTATATTTCTTCTGAAACTTAGTAGTGATGCAAAAAATGTGATGTTTTATGTATTATTTTCTGTCTGGTTTTAAACATACCAAAATGATTCTTGTGGTTTTGAATACTGCTGTGCATTGAAAAAAAATCCTTTCATTAAGTTGTCTATACTGATGATCAATGTTCTGTGTGGTTAGAACGAATCTTAAATCTACTGATATATCTGAGAAATTCAGACTCACCATTCCTATTATGTTCTATCCCCTAACTTTATCATATGCTTTTGAACCTTTGCATTAGATGCTTTATTTTTATTTGTTTCAACCAACTTAACTGGCAGTAAGAAACTATATGATATGCAATTATATTGCATAGGTCTATATTCAGTGAACAGTAAGTTAATGATACAAGTTTTGATTTCTCATGGGCTTTTGAATAAGTCTTCTGAGAATGGACTTTAAGAAAGAGTGTGAGGATACCAGGGAGAGAGAACAGGTGGAGAAGTTCAAGCTCTTGGATTGTATCCCAATGGAGAGAAGTTTTCTGCTTATGATAATTTTTTTTTCTTTTTGCAAGAACATTTATTTTTCAATCTTAAGATCTCTTCCTGTTGGCTTTTTTTTTTTTTTTTTTGCTTCCTCACCAGATACTGCTTTTCTTACCACCTTATCTTTTTACTTTTAAGTAGTATCCTAAATACCAAAACATAAACAGATGTCATTTCTACAGATCTTTAGTGTTATTACAAGTGCACGTACAGTTTACCCATCTGAGTGGATTACTTCTGAAAATCACAGTGATATTGCCATATCTTTGTTGCATGGAAAACATTTACATTTGGAACTACAAATAAATTCAGTTCTGCCATAATCTCAAAGCCACAGATACATATTGCTATTATCACCCGTTTATATAGAACCAAACTGGCATTTAGGCAGCAGATTGCAATTCAATCAGCTATTTCTTTACACACTGGTGCACCCCAGCACAGTTGCTTGTGGTACATATATAGAACTCTGTGGAATACCATTTCTCACTTTCAGTATTTGAGAGTTATAATTTACAGATGCTTCATCAAACACACACATCTATTTTCTGAATCTGACTCCAAGACTACAGAGCACAGAAGCATACTAAATACTGTGAATTTGGCATTCATGTAAAGTTGGAAATCAGCTTATTCACATTTGCATCTCAAGAGATTCCATGTTCAAAACTAAAGTACATTCAGGAGAATAACAGTTGTTAATAATAGTAATGAAAAGAGCCATAATAGATAAATTATAACAACAGTTACATCTTTAACAGGCATTGCTGTTGCCATGGCACAAGTTCCTAATGCAAAATAAAAATCCACTAGAAATTTATTCTATAGCTATGGTAACAACTGTATTGTGACACCTACACTGTTAATCTAGTCAAGTTCTGTTTTCATTTGATCCAGAAAGATGTTTTTAGCAGCACGCTCTGCACATGTGTAATATCTGCCCAAAAATGTATTCTCAACTCCCTTTTCCACACACTCAGTTGATTGATAAAACTAACAGTCACAGCTAAGTAATATTTGGAGAGTCATAGAAGGATGGTAAGCAAAGAAGTCATCTTATCTGCATGGTAAAGATGCTTTGGACACACTAGAATACCTTCAGTAGTGATGATATTGGTTGTATTGCCAAAGCAATATCATAAAATGGGATGATCAGCAAGAAAAGGTGTAAGACAGAAAATACATAGTATTTAAAAACTGAAGTCGCAATATTCAGGAAGGCATTATTTCACACAGCAAACAACATGGTGCTCTGACCAAGCTTCAGCTCTTTAATGGCAGTATGTTGGCTGGAGATATCTTTGATGAGGCAGTGCAATGTTTTCTCAGTCTAGTAAATGTTATAGCAAGGTACCATGGACCTGTGTGGGAGATATAACAACACGATTACTAAGCAACTGATGAAGAATGTGGGTTTCTACTGTCACCAGCAACAACACAGAAAAGGAGCAACTGTCCAGCCAGATTGCTGTTTCTCCTTCTGCTTTCTCCTAAATCTAAAGAAACCACCAGAAGGTGGCTTGCAAGGTTGGTGTCAGTGGTCTCCAGGCTCTGTGCCCATGTTCCAACATCACCAGCTTCTCAAAGCCATACTCACAAAGTAAAAGTCTCTGTGAATTATGTGTTTGCTCTTACGAGCTTCATAACTGCCAATTCAACTCCTTAACATTGCAGTCTGCACTTGACTGTGTACTGAAGGATTTTACTGCCTCACTACTGCTACCTTCTTGGTAGTTTCACTGCCCACATTTTACTCATCTGTTTCACAATGACCCATCAGGAACTGCAAAAGGTGAGAAAGATTTTGGTGGAAAGATAGCTCTGTACGGAGTTTTCTGAACATTGCTTGCCAGCCTTTAATGAAGAAAAAAAGCTTTCAGTGAGGAAGGATGTTAGCTGGTAATTACTGGTAATTCTAAACACATTATAATATCCAAATATAGTTCTTGCCCCAAATTTCAGCAATAGGAGTGTAATCTGGTGCAAACAGAGTTAATTTTAATTAACTATTTTTATTTGCATCTGTAAGAGATGTATTGACTCTCCTGTAAATTTTTAGAAATTTGTTTTGATACTCAGAGTATATTCTGTATTTGAGGGGGACATAAATGTAATTTTTACATAGATCACATAAAGGGTTAATCTTTAACTGCAAAATTCAACCTAGACAAAAATATAGGGCTGCAGCTGCCACCTCCATAATGCCGTTTCCATAAAAATTTCTTTCGATGTGACTACATAAGGCATGGTACCTAGACATTTTAATGACAGGCAGCCTCTCATGAACCATCACATTTTACAGCACAAGAATCTACCTTATACCTGCTCATCAAAATAAGAATCCTGCAGAAAACCAACATGTTAACATGTTTTCAACATTCCCCCAATGAAACACAGGACTAATTCAACATCTATGTTCAAGCTAAAATTCTACTAGAATATTTCAGCTCTACCATGCAGCAAAAAGGAGAAAAAAACCCCACAGTATTTCTTTGGAACACTCAAGCAATCTTTCCTAAGAAATTCTGAGAAATGAATGGAAATTGATGCAAAATGTAATTTTGCAGAAGGATCACATATAATTGCATTGAGAAATTCTGTGGTAATCTCTTCTTGCAGGAGAAAACTAGCAGTTGAGTGGGCTGTGGCTGTGCTCAGAAAGTACATGTTAATTTGACAATGTAGTACAGCAGGGAAGAGTAATAGAACAGGAAAATTTGGTTACAATAACCAAAATCAGTGCAAAGCAATATGAATGTGACAGATGAGCTCTTGAAACCATATCCTTCTGTTGAAGACTCTAACGAAACCTCGTTAATTGTTCCACTTCTGATATTTCACACATCAAATGCAAAGAAGGAATGACAAAGTCCTCCACCAACTAGGAACAAAACTTACTAATTGTCAAGGCAAAAGAGACTGGAAAAATAATGGATGGTTTTTAGAATGCTGTTTCTAAAAGGAGACGTTGCTCAACAATTTCAACATTTGTATTTGGAAGGAAGGATTTGCCTAAGTAATGTTTCCCCATGCATGAGAGAAAAGCAGAAAGACTACAAAATATATGTTCTGGCATTTGCGCTGATCATACACTTCTGTCTTTCCTAACCTTGATAAAGAATATATTTCTGATCTGAGAAGTATTTTTAAGATACTTAAGATGTGATACAAAGTAGTTTGCCACTCCTCATTCCACATACAAGCTAATCTATGCTCTGTTTCATCTTATAATTATGTTTCAAAGCTAGCAAGAATGGAATCAGTGATTTCATAAGAAATAATGTAAAATAAAGACCCCCACACCCCCCAAATGGCCTCATTTAATTTTTGCAAAATTTCCTGTTAGGTAGTAGAAACAAAGCTGTAAGGACAGAAAATGTATAAATATTAAAAATATCTAGAAAATACCTCTGGCTGTAGGATTACAGTCCAGTTCTAGATGTAGATACATGCAGTCATGGAAGATTTCATCCAGAATTGCAAAGTTTTTCAACTCTATGTGGAACACTTACTGAAATTTTATATAATTACTTATATATAGCTGTTTTGAAACTAATCACTAAAAATCATGGTCTTTTAGCAAGCTTGCAACTCACTACATCTTTTTTGTTGTAAATACTGGGTGGGGAAAGTGAAAGAATAAAAAGTAGATTCTGTATATTCATTTTCCCCTAATGATTTATTTGGGGGTTGCAAATGTGAAAGGACAACCATATAAACTCTTTTGAAAAGTATTTACAAAACATAAATGATCTTTTAAAAAAAAATCAATCTAAATGATTATGTGCAAAAGAATTTAGCTAAGAATATTAATTTTCTATGCAGATTGACATTCTCTAAAAGATGTTTACATTTCACAAATACCCATAGTTACTTTAAAAAGTAACATCACATGCAGGGTGCTTAAAAGCAGATTCTGTGAAAAGAAGGGAAGAGATTCAGGTGACTAAACACAGACATATATGGCCGTTTTAGAAACAGTAAGGTATCCAAGGTGACTGCAAGGGCTGACAGACATGACACACAACTTACTGGAAACCTGGGTCTTTCTGGGAAAGTAGCTAGAGGCCAGAAAGGGTATCTGGAGTGTCCGAATTGGTCTAGACACCTCTGTTTAGGCACTTGAACTGTTTCTTAGAGGTCAAATGGTAGCAGACAAGGAGTACTGATGGTGATACCCATGTAGACAATACATCTCAACGAATCCGTTACTGTAGAATAAATAATTCCTTGAAGCGATTCTGTGCATATACCCCACTTCAGATGACTCAGATACACTTACCTTAGATAGGAACTGAAAACTTGTCAGCATTTTAAGTAATGCTTGTTGGATACTTCTACCAAACTAGCCATCAGGTTAAGAAGCCAGATCACCTGAGTGGCACAGAGCATGAAAGGTTGGCTGACCCCAGGTATCAGGGGAGACCTTATAGTAGCCTTCCAATACTTAAAGGAGGCTTATATAAAAAAGGCGGAGAGACTCTTTTTAAGGGCAGATAGCGATCGGACAAGGGGGAACGGTTTAAAACTGAAAGAGGGGAAATTTAGATTTGATGTTAGGGAAAAATTCTTTACTCAGAGGGTGGTGAGGCACTGGAACAGGTTGCCCAGAGAGGTTGTGGACGCC
Organism: Nipponia nippon; assembly: GCF_047370975.1. NCBI lineage: Eukaryota > Metazoa > Chordata > Aves > Pelecaniformes > Threskiornithidae > Nipponia > Nipponia nippon. Next base: position 53,018,725 of record NW_028262347.1, read on the forward strand.
CTGTCCCTGGCAGTGTTCAAGGTCAGGTTGGACGGGGCCCTGAGCAACCTGGTCTACTTGGTGGTGTCCCTGCCCATGGCAGGGGGGCTGGAGTTAGATGATCTTTAAGGTCCCTTCCAGCCCAAGCCATTCTATGATCAGCTCAAGATATTTTGGAAACTTATGTGCATTAGGAACATGGAATTAACCTGCTATGAATTGACTATGACCACTAAGAGAGTCAATATGTAGCTTTATTAAGCTACTAGGATGCAGAAAAGCACTAGTTCAATTTCAGATTTAGTTATAGGAAAAACAAGCATTAGACTACAATAGTTCAGACATGGAAAAGCAGGGAATGAACTTGGAAGACAATTATCAACTTTCAGGCTCCAGCACAAATGACACTTTACTAAGCTCTCTTACTAACACAGAGAAAAAAGTACATAAGGAGCTAAAAGGACCAGTTGAAAAAAGGGAAGAGAAATGATTAATCTGCAACTGCCTGATGCAAAAGTTGCAAGCCAGCCTCTTTTAGGCTATTTGCAGGAGCAAAACTTACAGAAACTTTCTCCTTGTCTTAAAAAAGAACATATAGGTAAGAAAAGTTCATTTAAATACTTTTCTCTGACTGCTTTGTATACTTATGTGAATAAAAAAATATGATTATGAAAAACTGTGTGAATCATCAACTAATTGCTGGTCACAAGCTCCCACAGAGATACCCCTTGACATTTCCAAACATAGGTCAGTTCTTTTTGTTAGAAACAGAGGGTTTGCCATCCATGTTTCTGAACTACAGAGTTTGATACAGAGAGGCACAGTTTAATCCAATTAAAGCCCTACTTACATAACTGGTGGAAAATTCATGCAACATAAGTGCTACATGTAGAAATCCTGAATGATTTACCTTCTGTTAGGATCACATGAAAGTCAGAGGACAGAGTTTCCTTTAGTGAATAGCTGTGGCAACAGAAAACATTATCACCCACCCTGCTGCTCTTCAGCCAGAAGGTATTATTCAATAGCTCTACTGACAGCTGTTTGTAAGAATGGCCTCTGATCTGCTTAGCACAAATCAGCTGTGCCAGTTTGGGTAGAGCAGTTAAGTTCACCTGGCTTATTTTGCTTGAGATGGATTAGAAAGCACTCACAGAAACCCTTCAGCTGAAGCCAGATCTGGGGGTGGCCACCTATGAAAGAAGTGCAATGGCAAAGAGGTGCTGGTAACATCTTCAGTCACTTCCACAGAATTCTGACATTTATGAAAGGATGATACTTCTCTGCAATGTAGGGGTCATCCTTCCTCTCTGAAACATATCAGGTGGATACACCCTTAAGGCACCAAATAGTTCTGCTTTTCAAACATGTTACACCTACTGAGAATACCATTTTCTTAGGTGAAATAATGTGCCTGATGACAGTAAATATTAGTATGGTCTGAAGAGGACTAATTTACCAAGCTAAAAGCTTTCAAAGACATCCTCCAGCCTGGTAGAAACACATGAATAAAATAATTTAAGAGTCTAGGAACAGGAAAACAGGATGTGAGTCTAAGCAATCAGAAACTACACTAATATTGGTGGGAATTGTCCCATTATAGGCCCATAATCGACAGACCAGATTCTGTTCAGGTAACACCCTGATCAGAATATCAGGATTAACAGGTTGTAGAAAACTCTTCCCCAACAGAGAGCTCCATCCAATTGTTGGTACATCTTTAATAAGTACACAAAACTTCCTTACTCTGTAATGAGATACTTTGGATTTAGAAAGCAACTTATTTTCAAGAATAAGTAGTTCTTATCTACAGTGTCAGAGGAAATAAATGCTTCAATATAGGTTATAACAAATTCATCAGGTCCTTAAACCACAAATATCTCAAGTAAGACAGGCCTAGAATGTTATCATTACTTCATTCTGCTCTAATTTACTTATGTTTCACTCAGTATGAGGAAGACTGATGAAAAGACATCAATAATTACATTTACCTGTGAACTAAGGACTTAGATCAGCCAGATCTGATCTTCCTACCATACGTGTATTTCAGCTGTTTAAGCAAGTGTGCTTACATTTCACCTGAGGAACAGGTGAGGAAGGAACAAACCACTGTCATCCTGTTTTGTAGATACACGGATGGGCAGAATCTGCATCAACAGGGAATTCCCATGCAAATACCAGGTGAGCTGATATATGAACACATACCTCCTGCAGACAGAGATGTGAAGTCTGTCTTGATTCACCGATCTCATAGCTAGGGATTCCCATTTTCAACTGGAAACATCAGATGAAGCTGAGGAAGATTTCACTTCTTGCCATAATGGATTCTCAAGAGAGAGAACTCTGACAAAGGGCAGGGAATTGCAACTAGGAAAGCTCAAAAATTGCATGGAATAATCCATATTTATGAACTGTAATATACAACAGTTTAAAATTATAGCATTTTTAAAGGAGGACTGTATATCTAACAGGGCAGGCATAGGGGAGAGGCAAAAAAGTAGTACAGATTTCCTAAAAGCTTTGTACAGTCATGATGGCTATTCAGACAGGCTACTATGAAGTGGATGCTTGTATGAATGCAGAAAAATAATTAGGGGATCACCATTGCCTAAGTTTTTTATTCTTCTTTAGAAGAATCCCTTCAAAATCTTTGTGGAATGAACCAACAGTTAGAAGACTTACATTGAAACAATTCGGTAAGCTCACCTGCCTCCTTCAAAGATCAGGGGAACTGAGAATGGAAATCACAGAGATGGCAATTTTTTTTCATTGGATAGGTCATAATCTATTGGACCTCCTTGGACCCATCATTTTATTCCTAATCCAGTGAATCATTAGGACCTTCCTCTAGGGGGAAGTCCATTGGAGATACTTGGACTTCCTTTGAACTGTAAACAACAAACAATGAAGTTCTGTTCACAGCAATGCATTTGTCTATTGGCCACACCAGAATTTTGTGCATATTGAATACTGTCTATGAAGGTATCTAAGCCACCATTTGCCTTTCAGGTATAACAGTCCCCCATTCTTCTAGTTCTGATCAGTGTGGTCAGTCAGGAAGTAGATGGTTCTTTCCATTCATGGTGTGATTCCTGACTGTAAGGTTTGCGTGGGTAAGGTGAAAGAATGTGCTACATTTCACTCAGCATTTCTCACTGAAAACTTGGAAAAATGTTGCTCTTTCATTTCACATGACAACAAACTTCCAAACCTCAGTATTTTTCATAATAGAAGTATCTCCCAAACGATGATTTCAAACACTTCCTCAGTATTGGATGGCAGAGTCAAAAGTTAAAGTGTTCACACTTCTCCTTTGAGCTTTTAGGATATCTCTTTCTGTTGTTTCTGTTTTGGAAAGGGACTCACTCTCAGCAAGTATATATTAATTTTGGTGGGAGTGGCCTGCTTCAAACTGTCCCTTCTGGAATACTTGTTTTCAGTCACTACAGAAAAAAGCTCTGAGCTCTTGGACTCAGCTTCCTTGCACACACTCCCTCTCCACTCTCTCCTTCTTTCCCCTTCTTACCCACAAAGAAAAGAAAAATCATTAAAACTGACAGAGTGGCTAAGTTCTTCATCAGTCAGACATACAAACAAAGTAGGAAAGAGCAGACCTACTGTTTTCTCACATGCATTGTTCTGTAGCTTGCGTGCTAAGTTATCTCTTACTTCCATAGATTAACACATTCGTATTGTGTTTAAGCCTCAACACTTCTTCCTGCAGAGTATTTCTAAAATGTAGCCTCTACCTGCCCAGCTAAAAATTGCTACCCAAACCATTGTCTTGTATCTATTAAACTTCAGGCCCTCTGATCTTGACCCATTCAAGAACTCTTCTACAAAAGTCACCTTGTTGGTCCATTGCACTGAGCATGTTACGTGCTTTGGTTCTCACTGTTACTTTTAAGGCAATTTGTAGCATACAAATTCTTTCTTAATAAACCTTCAAAGTCATCAAATAATTGATTCCTGTCTTTCATGTGCTGGTAATGCCCCATTATTACTGTTTTGCTATTTTTACTTCTGCTTAGAGGTCATGTAGAAGAATTGAATTGTTCCAATATTTCATGTTTCAAAGGGACTGTAAGACAACTGCATATTTCAACTAAATTGACGGCTGTAGAAAAATCAACATTGGTATACATTATGTTGCTGAAAAAAACAATTCCTTGCATTGCCTCAAGCCCACTGTTGCTGCTATACAGACCTGTGGGGGTTCAGGATCAACTTGCTTTGAAATAACACTGATTCTTCCAGTGTTTTCTTTGATGAAGTTCTGCTCTGGCAAATTGTCTAACCTACCAAACACGCTCAGGAGAATGGAGTATGCAGAAGTAGTTCATTAAGTCAATCATAATTAACAAATAATTGCAGAAACAATATTACAATTGTTTTAATTAGCATATTCTTCATTTGGAATAAATTGGAAATCAAATGATCACAGTCTCCTGAGAAATTTACACAAGTCACTTCTTCCTCTCTTTAAAACAGCAAACAAGCATCACTAGTGGCTCCACATATCAGAAAGCACCATAACAGATACCAGAACAAAACCTGGCAGGCGTTTTCTTTTTTTCTTTTTTTTTTTAAATTTTTTTTAAAAGCTTTTATTGTTAAAATAATGAGAAATGACAATGAAAATATTTTAATCACTTTTCTGATTAAAAGTGGGCAAATACCTTATTGCTCTCCTTTTGTAACTAATAGCAAAGAAAAAAGACAGGGAGAAGAAGGGAAGAGAGAAGAGAGTAAGAACAAGAGAAAAAGAAAGGAGCCATCCTGAAGATCAAAGATTCAAAACCCAGAAACTTCTGATGAGATTTTCAAATTACAATTGGTCCTAAAAATGACTTTTTTAATGTGCAAAGTGTTTTTATGATTTTTTATTAGTTTTCAAAAATCTCATGAAGATACAAAGATGAAATGGCAAGTATTTAGCTAATACTTGCACCTTGAAAGCATAATATTTTTAGGTCAGCACCTAAGGTAAAGAACCACAGTCAGAAAAAGTCAAGACGGTCACTCCTGGAATAGGTTACCTTGAACATTGTAGTATTATTAGCACTTCAGCTTATGTTATTTAATTATTCTGCCTGTCTGCACCAACGTAAATGAAAGAAGGCTGATGAGAGTGGTGGGAATAAGTGACATGCATTAGGTATTTCCGAGGAGAATGACAGGAGTTCTTAAATGAACAAGGAGTGAACTACCAACTGGGACATGTATACTGGCCTCTTTTTAGCCCAGTTAACAGGTAATTGAATTTTCTTCAAGTCTTTTGATGGAAAACAAGGCATTAACCTATTAAAGTCTTCTCTGCTCAGAGACTAAAGGGTGAGCCAAAATTGAAAGTAATTGGGACAGTTACAGTTCTAGTAAACAAAGAACAAATCTGTGGAGAGAAAAGAGGCATATAGGCTTTTTTTTTTTTTTGAAAGCAACTTCCTTTCTTCCAGCCTTCTCTATGGATATTTATTATAATTTGGACAAACTTAAAAAAAAATAAATCTACAAATCTATGAGGAAATATGCTATGTGTTTCCAAACCAAAACTAACTTCACAGATATGGCAATTGATCAGTGAAGTTTAAAAGTAAATTTTAAGTGAAACTTGCTTTAAGTTCACCTAACCTCTCAGGCTGACTGTCAATATAAAGACAAAAAGTCTGTAATTTGCAAGTGGCTTCAAAATATCTCTAATTATTAATGGCATCTTACTTCTACTTCAGTTAAACCGTACTTTACACTAAAGACAACACAGCAATGTTTTTACCACGTAAAAGCAAAAGATTCAGCATAAATCAGTCATTTCCAAGATCTGATACTTTTTGCCAGTTTTTTAAGTCAATTCATTCATAAAGACTATTAAAAAAGAAAGACCATCACATTTGTACAACTTTACTTTGCAATTCTCGGGTGAAGAGTTGCAGAGCAATATGGTTTTTTTCCCTACATGGCTAACCCTCTAAGAATTCCTGTTGAAAAGTAAGAACTCTAAGCCTTTTTTGTGGTAAGAGTTCTCCTTAATTTATCTTGACAGTTAGAGAGACTGACTCAGGGCAAGTAAAAATATTCCATCTTCATTGTGAGTGTGGAAGTATCACTATACACTAAGATGTGAGAGGTGCATAGTGAGGAGGTGGTTTTGCCACTCTACTCCACTCTGGCAAGACCCCACCTGGAGCACTGCATCCAGCTCTGGAGCCCTCAGCACAGGAAAGACATGGACCTGTTGGAGAGGATCCAGAGGAGGGCCACAAAAGTGATCAGAGGGATGGAACACTCCTATGAAGAGAGGCTGAAAGAGTTGGGGTTGTTCAGCCTGGAGATTGGAAAGCTCTGGGGAGACCTTATTGCAGCCTTTCAGTACTTAAAGGGGGCTTATAAGAAAGATGGGGACAGACTTTTTAGGAGGGCCTGTTGTGATAGGACAAGGGGTAATGGTTTTAAACTAAAAGAGAGTAGATTTAGACTAGATATAAGGAAGAAATTTTTTACAATGAGGGTGGTGAAACACTGGAACGGGTTGCCCAGAGAAGTGGTAGATGCCCTGTCCCTGGAAACATTCAAGGTCAGGCTGGATGGGGCTCTGAGCAACCTGATCTAGTTGAAGATGTCCCTGCTCATTGCAGGGGCATTGGACTAGATCAGCTTTAAAGGTCCCTTCCAACCCAAACCATTTTATGATTCTAGGATTCTATGAATTTTAAAGGTAGGCATCAGACAAAGGCTCTCGGCTGGTCAAAGTGGACTACAGTTTAAGGCAATGTTAGCCTGTCTTTTCCTGAAGCTGACGTGTATGCTACAATGTCTTTAAAAAGAAAATACACACAGCAGTTGGTAACTCAAATTCATAAACTTAAGGTCAGAAAGTGCCACTTGTACCTGTCCTGCATATAAGAGCATAGAATAAGGAGGTTCGTCTCCCTGAACAATACGCACATCCAGTAGCAGACCCAAAGGAGCTAAAAAAGATGAACGCAGTTCTTAGGCATTGTACAGATCAGCTAGTGCCCCCACTCCAAGGATACTAAATATGAAACTGAATTTTCAGTTTTAATCATGGGATCATTCTTTCACAATTTAATGTTTATTGAAGTATTTGTAAAAGGCAAAGCCCCTATGATCTCACTTAATTTCTATTTCACACTGCACTCTAAATGGAATATACAAAAAAAGCTGCTTGAAGATTTTTGAAAAAAAAACAGAAAAAAAAGAGAGCACTTTAAAGAAGAGCTAAAACACCTGAGAAATAAAAAAAATTCAAGAATAATGAATTAGAAAAGGAGAGTGGGAAAACACAGAAAGTGTCCAGAACCATAAGAAAACAAAGAAACAACATCCCAAACCAAAGAAATAGTACAAAGCTCAGGCAGTAAAAAGTGGGAAGCCAAGCTTCCAGCATCGCTGGAAGTCAATACCAAGATCATAGCTGATTTCTGGACCAACACAAGGAAAAGTCACCACTTTGTGTCCTTGAAGAGAAATCTCCAAGAATTCCAGTAATATCTGAAAAACTGAGGGCAAAGGAGCCAAAGCTCAACCAAGCAACAGTTTGAAAAGAAGCCAGAAGGGTCAAAGTGAATGAACAGAATACCAAAGGCATTTTTGACCTGTTTCATGAACCCATGTCTTTCTTGTGAATTAGAAGATAATTATGCATACACTTACAGAATCTGCTTTTCCTTATGCTAACTTTACAGAGAGAACTTCAGCCTTAAAATATAAAGTTTCATCCGACATTCTTATGTTACTATAAAAGCATTCATGGAGGTTACACCAAAGAAACAGATAGGAGTGGAGGGAAAAGGGAAAAATAGTTTAATCAGGTAAAGGAGTCATCATGTTGTATCACTCTAAAGAGTATTACAAAATCTAAGGATGAATTTTAGCCTTTTCACAATGCCCTTCAGCCTTTTGACGAAAAGGTTACTTGATGAGCTACGCAATTGCACACCCTATCTGCTGCATTCTTCAGAAAATGGAAATACTGACAATATGGAGGTCCAATGTTTGTGACAGAGCACAAGAAAAGTTTGGAAGTGTTATGCCTGAGATTGTTATTGTTCTGCTTCCTCTACAACTTCAAAAACTGTTAATACAGTTAGGTTCCCACATGTTCTTAAAATAAACTGGTGAACTAGGCAGACTTCTTTCTTAGTTTCATGTACAAACACCATGATTGATTTGAAAGCATAGATGTAGCTATCATCCCTTGCACACCCTCTACGTGACTAAACAATACCAACACAGAGATATCGTGTAGAGCCGTTACTGTAGCTCACAATAGTATCAAGAGCACTTAATTGACAGCTAGGATCTTAGAGACACCAACAACCATTTTTTAGATGTAGTTCATCTTCTCTCATATTTCACTGCAATGACACATCTGGCATAAAAGGCACCACTCTCTACAGTGGCGTCCAAGCGGTTGCTTCTAATAATCCTCTCTCCAGCTTGAAGATTTCCATATTCTTAGAAAAAAAAAATGCCCTTCGCACAATTTCAGTGGGAATACTGCAAATCTGTGAGTAAGTACATTGTAAATGTTTCTCTCGTAAATCTGTCATCATGTCAAATTTCCACTATCCTAATTTAAGAGTAGTTTTCAAGGTAACAACTGCTTTTGCTTGAGAATTTGGGAAGGCAAAGGTGCTTTCTTGGAAGATATCTTTGCACATGTGACACAGACTAGCTGAATAATAATAATGATTCAACTACATTCACCAATATGAAGCTATTTTGTATTGGAAGAAAAATGTAGTTCAGTTGATTTTTTCACAGTAGAACATTCAAAACCTACCAAATCAACACCTAAATGTTTAGAAAGAAACTTGATTTTTACATATTCCACTGGAGAGGAATTGATTTTCTTGAAAGAGAGCAATTATTTATTAGAATTTTACACATTTTCAAGAATTACGTAAATCAAGAGATTAAGATATAGGTCATTTATTTCTGAAGAAAACATTTTTTGAAGTATGAAGGGAGAAAAATTGAACACAATTTAAGCTTCTAGTCTTGGTATCAAACTAAGGCTGAGTCATAAAATCACTTTGAAGACAGCTGTAATGATATAAAATGTTACTGTGTACTAGCTGTTCACTGAGAGTATTCTGTTAAGAGATTGCCCCTTCTAAATATAAATTATGGTATCCAGTGAAAAATCTGAACTACCTGAAGTGGTAATTTCCCTCCCGCTAAGGGAAAATAAGGTTTTACACAACCCCTTCTAGATACAACAGAGAATACATAGACCTTGTTGACGAAACATAGACAATGGTTTCATTACCTAGTTTAATGGAAAATTTGCTTCTTGTCTGAAAGACTCTAGATGATAGAAAAAGTGTAAACTTAATTTGACTGAAAATAAGAGTATGTATTGAAATTCTGTAAAATATGCCTCTGCTCTAAGTATTAATACAAGTGTACACTAGAAATAAGCTCTGCAGGCATAAATGCTTCAACACCGTCTTGTTTAATGGCTGCATACCTGCACGCCTAGAGAAAATCCACAAAAATCCCAGTTCTCAAGCTAGAGGCAGTTTAAAGATGGCACAATTGCCAGTTTTGTAGAAATATTCTTTACAATTTAAATAAAATACTGGGGCTGCCAAGGAGGACTAAGGGAGTTAGGTTTTGCCTCAATTTGCCTAGCTCGCTCAGATATCTTTAAAAATACCCAGCATTATATAAGACAAGAATAATGTTACAAATTATTAAAAGCAACCTATTTCTCTTAATGGAAGACTGTCAAACTAAAGCAAATCATAATGCGGAAGAGAACACTGTTGTCTGACGTAAACACTGCTATATTGTGACTCAGGAGTTACTCCTAGCCTTTTCAGTAGTTTACCAGGTGACTTCAGAAAATCAATTTAGTATTAGTTTGCCTGAATTTCCTTGGCTGCAATAATACCAATCCTTCTAAAGGGCTTTAAGACCTGTAAATGAAAACAGCACTATATGAGAGCTAAGTATTATCAGCATCTTTTAAGATGCTTATCAGATTTCACCATAAATCCTGAATTTGTCAGAAGTCCTTTAAAAATGCTTACACTGTGCTTTTATGCTTCTCTACTTATGTCTGTAGGAATCTTTTTTAACATGAAAGGAAATGAATATATGAGAAAACAAATTCAACTACGGAGCATACAAAGTGTCATTATATATATAATAAATTGAAAAATTAGAGAATGTTTTATAAAGCCCTTTGGCTGTAATAATGATGTGTTACTTCTAGGCACACATACTTCAATAGAAAATCTGAAGTTTCATGATTATGGTTTAACTCTAATGGAATAATTTTAAAAGATTTAAATGATTAAATATTATTTTACAAGACACAACTTTTCACACAGTGTGATACAATGAATTTAAATCAGAGCAGATGGTACCTAGTATTCTTACAACTGAGAAGACTGGTATGTCAGACAATCTACTGTTTTGTTCTGTTTAAGATAAACAGGCTCTCTAGGGTCCTTGAAAGCCATTTTATTACTGGAAGGGAGCTAGAAATACAGTGTTCATTTAAAAGTTTATTTATTGTGCTTGCAGCAACTGCACAGAGAAAACTATGGAGAAAAATTGTATCAGGAGTCTGCAATGATGTCATGATTGCCAAGTTCAATTAAATACCTGACCCTTTTATGATCCCTTCCACAGCAACCCATTTACCTCTTACAACTTCTATTCATAATCAGAATTTTGTAATAAAAATTGTATTCATCTTCTTTAACGCTGGCAACCAAATCCTCCTGAAAAACCCCAAATTATCACAGAATATATGACCTTATTTCAGAAGCTGTGGCCAGCTCGCTAACAAGCTATGACAAAGCTGACCACTGACAAGACAGCTTTCTAAAAAACGAAGCAATATTTATTTAGAAAGACATTTTGAAGAAGCTCTCTTACAACATTATAAATCCCTTCTATACATGTCGAGGTAACTAGGCAGACATTGAGCTTATTGCCTGGAGCCTGATATCATTTAAGGTCATCTGGGTGACCTAAAGAATTTAATTTCATATGAAAAAAGTCACATCACTTGGGATTTTATACCCACCTCGCTTACGAGAGCTAACCTTAGAAAATATGACAGTCAAAACACTATCAATGCATCTGTGAAACTGCCATCTAAAACACTGTTCTTAACCTTCCCACTGCACAACTCCAGCTTCCCAAACAGGGTATCAACCCTGTGCTGTGCAGTTTTCTCTCATTGCTCCAAATTACGATCCCAATCCATATCACCTGCCTCCTCCCCTTTCCTACACACTTAATCCTCCCAGAAAATTACTCAATACCTATGCTTTCTAACACTTCTTATCTGACATCACTACCAAGGAAAGTACACCAAGCACCAAATGCTGCACATCTGTTTAATGCGATTTATCTAACTCTGAATGCAACTGTAAGCCTAACATCACCATACAATGTCATGCAAAAATAGAAGTTCAGGTCTGAGATACAGTCTTACTTGTCAATATAACTTTTGTCTATTTAGTGCATTTTGTCTGTTTTGTGCTCTCTCTCAGGACTAACTAGTCCTCACACAGGTCTACAGATGAATTGCTTTTTAGTTCCTGAACTATTGGTTTTATCTTCACATGTTCATCGTACCATACAGAAATATTGTAAAATGGGGATAATACTGACCTTTGTAAGATGGTAGAAGAAATAATTAATACAAGTACATGTTTAAGAACTAGATATTTTTATGCTACTACTACTATCATTAATGTTAAAGACTATAAAACTATCTTACAAGCCCTTACTTTAATGTGCACCACCTGTTTGTCTTTGGGTTAAAGGAAAAAGGACATTTATATTAAGTCAGAGTGATTGCTTTTTATTTCCAGGTCTTTGTTTTCTGTGTTTCCTGGACTCATTTTTTCTTATTCCAATAGTGGATAAAATTTCACAGAGAAGATGCTTGTGCTGTACCAAAACATGTAATTTGTATTAACTACCATCCATTAACTTCAGTTCCAGGAGGAAAATGTGACACTGATGGAGGAATACCATCATTAAAGGCTGCACAAAGGAACCCGGGACAGGGTCACAGCATCTAGTCCTTCATAAGAACAGGCGCTAGTGCTGCAGAACATCAGTACCGAAGAGTTCAGAGACCATTCGCAGGCATGCCATGAACTACAGGTCCCCAAACAGCTCCTCAAAACAATTTAAGACATACAGTACAAAACCGAGAGCTTACGCTGCAGTAAATTGGCAGGAGAGATCAAGAATACTTCAGATGTCTTTGGCGCTTTCATCCCCACAGAATTCTTGGGGTGCAAATACCCAGAGGATCCTCTGATATACCTAACATTCATGAAGCTGTTACAATAGTTCCTGACTAATCCATATGGAGTTAACATCTGCCACTTTTCAATATAATATTCATTATTTCCAGAGTGTCACATTTCTCACAGATAGCATGAATGACTACAAAATAATGATTTTGTAGTAATTCCGCTTCTGAGAAAACATTAAATGGTGATAAACTGCCATTAACTTTGACATGTGAAGCCTTGTACAAAGCCTGCTGAAGTCAATGAATATATGATACTGCCTCAGAACAAATTTAAGCACTGTATTTCTTAACATGACAGTTTGGCTTGGTTTTTTTTTACGTTTTAGTGCTAATACTTTTTATAACAAATAAAATCTGTGGCTTTAATGAATAGCTAGTAAATAAAATAGATTGTCAAAGTATTTTTAGAAGCAACTCATTTTTTCCTAGCAATACGCAATTATAACTGCCAGAATTCTCTGGCATTTTTCAGCAACAGATATGTAGTAATTTAACTCTTTATTTTGGAAGCCTAATATTATATTAAGCTACATTTTTCTATTCTGTCCACACTACTAATATGCAGAGTTTTAACAGGATGCAAGCCTTCTGTTTATTTATTACATTTACTTATGTCACACTGTAAAGACACACAAGCCTCTAAAAAGCAAACCATATAATGAAACAGTTCAGAAATAGAATGCATACCTGTACATGGTTTAAATGCAGTTTATTAAGCTTTCAAATATTGAAAACTAAATAAAGCCATAAATCCAATTTTGTTTGGTATTTACGTTTGAGTATAGATCTATTTTTCAATGTGGTCTGCAAGTGATTACTCAGTGTTTTCCCCTGCAGTAAGTTTATTAATATTGCTCATTAGCTATCAGGCACATAAAACAGATTTGTTCAGTCTGTATGTAGAAGGGACTAATAATATGACAAAAAACTGAGAGCACTAATTTTGCTGTCAATTCTATATCCTGGCAATTACCTCTTAAATAGGCTGCACTTTTCTTATGTTAATTAGTGATGTTTCAAAAACCTTAAATTGTAGAAAAACATTTTATTTATTTTTTTCAAGAAAAAGCAATGTATTTTGACACTTTTTCTAGAAAAATACCAGGTTTATACATAATTATGTATATGGGTAACTTCATTCATTCGAACTGACCAGTTAATTTCAACTTACGTGTGTGTGAGCAAAGCCACCTGTATACGGAACATGAATTGGTGTCTCTCTATAAAGACTGACTTCTCCTGATACTAAAATAGCCACAGGTCTGGACTTTCAGTTTAGCTTTAAGTTTTTTAGAAGACACACACACCCACCCCCCATAAAGAACAGACAGTTTACACAAGCAAAAAGCAAAATCATCAGCTACTTTCGCAAAAGGGCTGTTTTCAAATAATAACTTGCCTTTGTACACAGTTCTTTGGTAGCAGAGACATGTTGAACAGAGACATGGCTTTTTCATACTCCCACCCAGCCTGGCTATGTAAGAAAAACTTGTAGAGAGTCCCTTTCACAGTGTTTTAATGTTTTGGGGACTGCGAAATGCTCTCTGTTACACTATGGACCACTGGGGTTCATAGCTGATGGAAGATGAAGAAAAGAAAAACATGACCTTCAACCCCAGCATCTCTCCCTCCAGGTACCAGAACGGTGCACTCAAACAAGTGAGCTAAAAACATGAGCGTTCCTTATTCGCATGTGCAGGAAAGTTATACTCCATTGGTTTATGCTAAATTCACATTCTATTTTCTTCACTGCTAAAAGGAATAAAAAAAGGAATAAAAGTTTTCAATTTTCCTTCCACTGTACATAAGCATCTTCTTCTTAAAATACCTTCTTATTGCCTCAATTTTTACTGAAAATGAAGTAAATAAGATCTGCTATTACAGCCCTGTGGAAAATATTAATAAACAAATGAAAAAAAATTGCATGACAAAAACTGCTTCAAAAATGAATGTGAGATATCAAGTAATTAAAGCCAGGAAAGGCAGTGTAAGGATTTCAACTTTTCTCATTGTATAAACTCAAAAAACCCAAATCTTTTTAATATATCATTTCTCTGTTTTTCATGTTACAGCATCTGATCTGAAGAGTACTTAATCTAATTAATACATTTAAGAACAAGTTAAGAACACAACATGGTTATTTCTGATCTTCCACATATTTCAACGTACTCTACCAATGAAATTTTGCTGTAGATTAAACAGAGGTAGGAGATTTACTTCAAACAATTTGATATTTTCAATTTGTAGCAAAACAAATTAGACCATTAAATTTTGTTGAAGTATTGGGCCTACCATCCACTTTCTGTTTAATCCAAACAGAGGAGCAGTTAAGTGCCTCTTTACCAAACAACAGCTGAAATGTGAAAACCACCAACAGGACTCCTAAGAAATATCCTCCCCAGGAACATCGCTTCACAGAGCTACACAGCTTTTGAGCAAGACTCAATTTATATGCAGAGAAAGTGAAGCCCTAACAAGAGTTTGTGATTATCAACACATCCCTCTGTTACGCATATGCTATGTGTATCTCCCACCAAGTCACACCACTTCTCGGTGCTTCAGTTTTCTCCCTGATAACTTTCCCTATGAGAACAGAGCTAAAGAAGCTTCACGTCCTCATGTGCGCCTTTGGTTCTCTGACCTCACCCAATGCAACAGCTCCAGCACCATATTTCCTAGGCGACCCCTCAACATGAAACAGCACAGATTTTGTCTAGTCCAGGGGAGTTTATTCACTTTATGCTTTGTAAAGTGTGATGGGCAATGCTTTCCTTACACGGGCACTCGAGATTGGGAGCTCTGCATGGCACTGACTGCGTTCAGGCTAGGAGAGGGAGGAAGAAAGCAGCAGCCACATCCCAGTCCTGGTATCTTACTGGTTGCTTAGGCAACCCAGCTCCACTGCGATGAAACAAAACATGGAAAATGTAATCTCACTGAATGGGAATCCACTTAATTCAGAATCAGTAACCAGTTTATGAAGTAGTACATTTTTACATAAGATCAGAAAAACTGTCTGGTTTTTATGTGTATTTTATGCCAACAAAATTGGAAAAGAACTGATATCAACAACTTATATTATTTCCAAAATGCATCGAATCATTAAGGAAGCTGAATTTTAAATTAACTGTTCAGACAAAAATACTCATTGATATTTTGCAACATCTTCATTATAAATAAAGCATTAAAATATTTCAGATTAATTTCTGTGATATATATGCAAGATTTATGGAAGCCATTCTCTTATTAATTTCACAGGAAGTTTTACGTCAGTAAGACATAATGGATAAGCTCTTCTTAAGCTGAATTACCTAGCTGATGCCCTGAACAACAAAGCATAGGCTTTATAAAATCACTGCAATCTAAACACTAGTACTATTGTACCAAATCAAGGTAGTCATAGCACAGTTCTGGTACTGCCTTTCATTGTGCTAATGTGATTCTGGTGATGTCTCACCAAAAAAATTCAAGTAATCTATATTTGCACTATTTAAATATGCATTAGTAATGGAATACAGAATATTAATTGTAGCATTAATATTACTTCCCCCATAGTATTTTAAAAGTAGTATTTACAATAAAGCTAGCTCTAATATTAGCAATCATTCTATAGCAGTATCTTAAAGAGTGTAGTCTTCCTAGATACTCTGAATTTCATTTGAACAAATGAATATCATTCGATACAGAAGGAAATGTAGTCAGGGTATGTTAAGCTAGAAGTTCAATACATGCAATTGAAGAGTCAACATGGGTTCGCAGCCAAGAGCTCAGTATTTAGGATATTCAACTGAATTAGAAAAATAGTAGATGCATGGTCATTCCTTGTGTTTTAAAAAGGGAGGGGCTCCATCTAAAGACCAGAAGATCAGTGATAAAGATGTTAGGAAAACAGTTATTAATTCCCAGCACCTATGTCTTAGAATAAGTCATTTTCAAAACATCAAACACAGAAAAATACTTTAAATCATAGCAAACACTAAGTAGATACTGAAGCTGCTAACAGCTTGTCTTTACATAGCTTAGTTTAAACGTAAAATTCTAAGAATCAGCACTTAACCCATTTTCTCAACTACATGCTAAAAATACATACTTGATTTTTTACGTATGATTTCCACTAATAAGAAATCTGACAATAAATATGTCACCAGTATAGTGGCTGAATTTCATATTTTATGCTTAATGTCTCTTTAAAGATAAAACAATTATTAGTTTACTGGTGTGTCACAGGTTATCTTACAGTCAGACATATCCCTCTACTGTTGGGTATATTCTTTTCTTGCTCTCTTTATTTGATATAAATGCTCAAGAAGTCTGGATCCATATTTCAGCTTTTAAGAGAAAGGGAAATTAATACTTCTGTATTATTTTATTTTAAACCATGGTTGCTGTGAGAACCTCATCTTTGGCTGCTTTATAAAACAAATTGGATTCATCTCTCCATTTTTCAGGTTTTCCTCTAGTATTTTACTGTCAGCTTTAAAAAAACCAAACCAGAACAATCATCTTCTTTAAACAGCACCTTCATTTCTCAATATCACAAACTGAAAGACTTATATTGCTTGCTTTCACAATGCTGTACTATCTGTACACAGAAGTGTATGCAATACTTCTCCTTGCAAAATGCACAGAAATAAATTAATAATTAGAAGCACAGTCATTCATACAACTGCTTTGATCCAAATACCATGAAACACATTTTAACTACCACTAACAGGCAGCTACCTCTGAAGAACACAATGGAAACTATTCAGCAGACTATGAGCAGTATCACATATTTTTCTGCCATAGAAATTAAATAATATACTTCCCTTCCTTAGCATTTTAGATAGACAAACTATTGTGACCTATATGGGTGAAACTGTGATCAGCTTCTGAGTGATGCATGAGCAAGGAGAGAATTAGGATCAGTCACAGCTGAAGGCCTTTTGCTCTTGTTTGTTTTTCATAAAACTTTGAAGTTCTGTGTTGGAAATCCTGGGGAAACAGGGCATGTCTATGCAAGAGCATGTACAAGTACTTGCTTAACTCAGAAAAACCTTTCTCTGCATTGAGTTTATAGATATTTTAATTATGGAGGTACTTAATTTTGTTTTTCCAATGTAAGTCACATTTGACAAAGAATGTGCTGTTTATTATATGAATTAGTTCTGATTATTATGCTGATAATACCAAATTAAATCTGTATGTTTCTATTCTTTAATCAAGTAAGGATTACTTGCATGACTCATTTTGCATAAAGCACATATCAAATGTTAGATAACAAAATGTTATGCAAAATTTGGAAAAAAAAAGGTCCAGTAGTAACCATCAATTGAGTACTTTAGACAGCAAAACAATTTATACCAGTAAGACTATTGCAAAGTTAAGGAATTTGAAGAAAGGTTTATATTAGATTGTTATCCTAAACTGATTGAAATATTTCAAACATAATAATGAATCCTTTGATTAAAAATATTTTTTTAGAAACTAATACTTACATCAAGAGATCATAAGAAATCTTGCTTACGCTGAAGGAAATGTCTCTGTAACTAAATTAACACTGACAGTTGTTTCATAAGGGCATGATGGTTTTTTACTGATATTTCCCTGAAGAAAGCTCAGTTTCATGATAATATAGCAAAAATAGGTCAAAACTTGAAAGATGAGGGTATTATACTGCAAGTTTTTAATGCAGGGAGAGATCAAATTTCCACCTGCAATTTTCGTGTTCATTTAATCTTCCCTGTAATAAATTACGGTACAATTGGCAGTGATTAGAGTACATTGCAATTTTCTTTTTAAAGATGCAAAAGGAGCTTCATGAACACAGCAACATTTTGAGTATCAATTTAAATTCCTGGGAGTGAATTTTTACCATCTGGGAAATGCTTCACACTTAACTTATTTTCAGTAACTCTTTGCAAAATATCAGGGCAGCACAGTTTTCACCAAATCTTTCTTTATCACAATTCTATAATTCCAATATGCTATCTAATTATAAAAAAGATATGCAGAATCACACTTGAGCCATAATTGGGACAACTTTTGTGTCTGTTTTGCTTATTCAGGCTTTGAGCTTCAAACAGTTTTATTAAATACCTCATTGGAAAGGTACCTTTCTATTATTAACTACACTTTTCAAAAGAGCCTTCACATTTACTGTGCATTTCTAGGTCCAGACAGAAGTTCAAAGTCGCCAAAAGATAATCCCATAAGAGAATATTCTATATACTTTCATTTCCCAAACATTATGCCACATACCATTAAACAATGCAACCACTTTTCAAATTTTGGATAAGCATCTTCTGTCCTGTTACACGTCCTCATACATGGTATTCTAAAGCATTTAGCAGTACATCCAGTGTACTCATTACAGAAATCTGGATGCTCAGAAAAGAATGTCAGATTAATTTCCACGTTTTATATATTCTCAACTGTACTTTAGATTTTATATCATCAAACAAATTCACTAATGTTTTATTCAGACAAAAGCTCCAATGATGGGTCATTAAAAGAAAATGTGTCTTCCCAACCTCAAGCCAGGAAGGGATTACACTAAATCTGGGAAGGCCGTGAATAGAAGTGTGGCAAAATGGATAGCTTCAAAGATCCACTCTAGCCACTGATGAAACCCTTTTGGTATCCTGGACAAGTCTAGCCCTGTCTCCAGCATGATTCACAGATCCTATCCTAAGTGATAACATGCCCTGCCTTCACTTTATATGAAATCTCTTTATAATCCATACTATCAAAGGAAAATATAATTGACCCTTAATGCCTCAGCAACAGAGATGATGACATAACGCTTCATTGCAACGATCTCATAATATTTCAGAATTCAGAGTTATGCAGAAAATTGGTAAGAAAATGTTCTGAAAACCAGATAGTAGTAATGTGACTATAGCTGTGAGGGTCTGAACTAGATGTCTCTTTCAAATACAACATAATTCTACATTTTCTATTTATATACTGCTCTGAATCCACACAGGGCCAGACTGTGTACTGCTTCTGATCTTCTGTGTATGTGTGAAAGCCTGCCATAAGACCTTGCATCAGCTAGCAAGACAGCTGTTCAGGAACAGCAGACAGCAACTCTCCCTGAACTCTTCATGCTAGGGACTGAAGAGATAAACCAATCCTCTTTTCTTTTGGCACATTATACATTACGTATCTGAGAACACCAGGCAACGAGGTAACAGGCTCAAATTATTTCGCATGAACTTGCACTCTTAAGAAAGGGTCAAAAATACTGGAAATGGAACAAATTTTTCTAACACCCCCATGCTTTTCTAATAACCACCTATCCAGCAGGATTCGAGTAAACTTCTTCATTGGCAGAACATGCAATGGACAACTGACCCTCCTTTTTCTCTTATTTCCCAGAGCAGATTGTACCCAGCTGAGACAGATCATTTTTGATGCACTGCCGTCAGAAGAGCTCGTGACTATGTGCCACAATTTAGCCCATAATGTTTTCTGAATGCTAAGTGCTAAACTTAAAATTAGGAGTTACATATTATTCTATTTTTAAAAATGATATTTTTCCTGAGCAGAGATTGACTCCACATCTGAGGAAGCCACAGAGAATGAGTTATTTCATCTATGGGCAGAAATAATTTTGCTTCTGGCATATACTTCAAAGCAATTTTTAGAATCTGAAACAGAAATAAGTGATGTACTGTGCTAAAATGCCCCAAAATGATCTCTAGCCTTAGAAAAAAAGGAAGCATGCAGATTTAAATGCTTTTTTAGAACACAGAATAATCCCAAGTCTTGTCAGTTAAGTGTGCCAGTCCAATACAAATCTGTTTTAAATCACTGTTCAGTCCTATCATGCACATGTTCTACTTTAGTATTATACATTTAGTTCAGAATGATATCCCACTGGTTTTGAACTAATGTATTTGCCTCCAGTGTTTTTAGAAAGAAAAAGCTCTTCCACACTAGTAATTTTTAATGTGTTGGAGTCTGATTCTATCTGAAATCTGCTAAACTCAGTATGAATATTTCCACTAATACCAATAAGCTTTGGATCACGTCCCTAGAGAATTTTAACTGGTAATCAGCATTTAAAGACATTTTCTTACTGAACTGCATATATTGTCAGTATCAAATATTCCATGACATCTTCTGAAGATAATCATAGCCATAGATATCTTACCAAATATTTTATTTTGCAAAATATATTTGCACGTTTTGGTCTATACAGTGACTTTGAAGAATAATATAGAATATGTAACTACAGCATTTAATTAAAATTTCTTTATAAAAACTATAATTTGTTTTTCAGGTTATGAACACGAGTGGTAGCATGCAGAACAATTTGCTATATCCATTAAAAAACAGTAGCAATTTATTTTACCTGTCTTGTAAGATAATGTAACTGCATTTATTTGATTTTACAGAAAAGGATAATTTAGGACTTTTCCACATAATTTTCTGCTCTTTTTGGTGGAAAATGTTAATTCATCTAACAAAAGATTCATGAGATGTAGTTGTTGGTTTCCATAATGCTTTCCTGGCAAAAGGTTTCTCAGCTCCAGAAAAGAAAGAACCTAGAGAACGTACGAACGTACAAGAGTCTGAGGTATTCATTGGTGATGTGGAAAACAGGTTTAAATCCCTGCTCAGACCAGGTACTTGAAAGAAGGATTTTATAGCATAGATAAGTATCCTAACCACCAAGCTGTTGACTATTTGCTTTCTCTTCTCTCTCCTGTTTCTGACCTATCTCATTTTTCTTGTTCCCTTTCTCACACAGTTTTGACAGCTGACAGTATTCCTAAGACAGAATACAAAATACTTTTAAATTTCTCATCAGATTTAGTATAATCATATCATTGACATTTACTTAAGAGAACCACTGGACCTACTGCCATATCTTTAGTTTATTTCAAGCTTAGCTCTCAAGTTTCCAGGGAATAAATGAGGGGTATAATGAATGCTAAGAAATACATTTCTATTAGATGAGAAATTATTTGCTCAGAAATATTTTTTTTTTTTCCTGCATCATCAGTGTTGTCACCATTGGGTTATCAGATTTAGGACTAAAATGACTAACAGCTGTGAAATATAGTTAATGTCCTTTTACTATTTTGTGTATTTTTTTCCTAATACTACTTCAATGACAGTATTAAGTAATCAATTCTTTAAGCTTAATTTGCTTACAGATAGGATGCTAATCATAAAAGATCTGTTGTCTGTGGTGTTGAGGCAGAACTTAATTATACACAGACTGATGGGTGGGGTTTTCTTTCATCAAAATTATTGCAGCTCAGTATCAGTATATGAATATGGTGTTTAGTGGCATGAGTGGTCTTATTGGTTGTAGTGCAAAAGAACAGAATGCAAGGAAAGTGCATATCCAAAAACCAAGCCTGGATTGTAAGTCCTAAGAAGAGTATATATAGCTCCCATAAAAAGAAATAAGGCTCTCATAAGGAAAAGACAACACAATATCTAATTATAACGAGAAGTTAAAAAATTATTCAAGACATAATAATCTGTGATTATGATTTAAATCCCAAAAAGCGGAGAAAGGAAACAACGCTATGATACTTTCTAAAGTAATTGTGCTGATTATTTATGTAGTTGATATAAGTATTTAAGGCAACCCAATATCAGCCATGGAGTAATAAGAGGCAGAGTAGTCTAGACCAAAATACATGACATTATTAAACTCAAAGTGTATCACTTAAAAATCTAAAAAACTGAAATATGCATTCAGAATGTATACTTCACCAAGATTCCAGGTAAGCACCATCATGAGATATTCTTGCTTTGATATCATTGTATGTACTACATTTTCTGATAGTCGTTTGCTTTCACTGCTAGAGAAAAAATATTTCCCCATGGCTACTGTTGCTATAGGTGATGTTCCAATTGCTGCTATACTGTGGAATAATGTTCTTGAGAGAAAGAATACATCAGTTCACAATTTTCTGAAATCCTGGAATAATCCTAAGTCTGAATATTTCCTGAAATAATCATAAGTCTGATTATGACACTTGATTGGAACTTGAAAAAGGTCTGTTCCAAAATTTTTCTTCAAAATTCAGCAAGGCACTTAGTACTTTGGTGCTGCTCACCTTATCTTTAATTGAGATTAGTGATATTTCCATTTCCCCATCCTTTTTCAAACTATAGCTACATGATAAGGGGCAACATGTCACTTGAGCATCAATGCTCCTGTAGTAACTGGCCACGAGCATACTCTTAGCACTCCTACATGGATGGTAAGGAACAGTATTCCAGCTCTATTTCACTGTGAAGTAGAATAATTCAACATTTGCTGTAGAGTGAAAACATGAAGATACAGCAGATGAGGTGAGGACCAGCTACTTGTTAAAGCACCAAAATGTAGCTGCCTGCCTAAATTCTCTGAGTACTTCTGAGTAAGTGATATACTTGTCCAAGGAGAACTTCCCCTGACAACACAGAGACACACCAAGTAGGCAGATATGGGCTGTCAGTTCCCTTGACTTGGAAGGACATCATCAGAGTTTTTTTGCCTATAGGAATTATTAGAGTATGGTATGAAGGGGAGTACATCACTCAGAAAGGGAAAGAAAAGATGGACAGACCATATATCATTTTAGAGTATGAAAAAAAAAATTGTGATGAGTATTTATTTTTCTGTGATCATGATACAAAACTACCTCCTAAGCTACAAAAAAACTTGGGGTAGAATAGTCCATGCAGTCCATGTTGCTCAAGAGAAATAATGTATGTTTTTACCTTTGTGAAAAATGCCTGGTGATAAAAGACAGAACAGACTTCTGAACCTGTATTTTTAGCAGTATTTTTCTTTTTTATTTTGTTAACCAATTTCTTTCTTTTTCAGTGTTGCCTTTCTCTTGCCTATGAAGATGACATAGGATACCTTCTACAGCAGGACGGAGAAGAGGGCAGTTATCAGTATCATCTCACTTTTTCAGAGGGATCTGAGCGAGCTAGCAAGCAGGTAGGGTTATTCTAATTGCTTCAATAAACAGCACGTGATTCAAATAATTTAATATTTATGGTTTTAACAATTGGCTTTCCTGGAATTTCTCTCAGAAAAGAAAAGCAAAACAATAAGCTTGGTTTTACAAAACCTGTATCTCATAGTTAGGCTTTCTGATATTCGACACAGTAAAAGGGACAATTAGAGCTTTTTTTATAGCTGAAATATTCAGAATCTCTCCTTTCTCATTGTTTTCATTCTTCTGATTCTTTTGTAGTTAATAGGAGCTGATTTATACTGAAGGCTTACAGGTGCATCTACTTTAGTGTTTTAGTTTGGCTGGGAAATCTCCTGACAGTTCCCATTTATTCTGTTTTGGTTTACATCCTGGAGCAATCTCAGAGTGCATGAACTGTATTCCTTTGGGCTGAAATTAAATGGGAAGATGGGCTTCAATGTAAGTACTATACCTTTGTTGACTTTTTTTTTTTTTTTTTTTTTAGAAAATACACATGATTTGTTCTTCCAACGTTTTTAAGGTGCCACTAAACATTCTAAGACAATATTTTTAGATCCAGCAAGTATATGATATACAGGATTCATTTGAAGGATACCTGGTTTTTACTTTTGCCTTAGTAATAACAATGTTAAACTGCCTCTTAGTGGCCTGTTGCACAGGTAAATGTAGATATTTCATAATTTAAACCTGTTTACCAGAAACAAAAATCCCCAACAACAACCCCACTGTCCTGCTATGGGAAACACCAAAACTAGTAACAAAAAAGTAAATTAACTTTTAATCATTTGTTATTGAATTATAGTATTGGTTTACAGTATTCTATGGAATCCAGTGAATATTAAAACTGAATAAACCTACATCTACCTTTCTCCTGATTACAGCTCATGTAAGCTAAGCGTAACAATAACAAGACAGCTCTCAAGCGTGAATATATATATATATACACCTTGATAGCTTGATAAATGAAAAGCTGCTAGGGGAGCATTATATTTGCAGAAAAACTGAAATTTGAATTTAAAAAAGCAAGCATACTGGGCCCCAGACAATTCAACTAACCTGAATTTAAACTAAACTAGATTTTAATTAAAGTGGTACTAAAAATGCAACAATGAAATTATTTTTTGTATGTGTTTGGGTTTTCTCATGGGGATTAGATATTTAGTTAACTGTGGAACTACTTGCAATAATATCTCGTGGGTACAAAAATTATACATGGGTTTAATAGAGAAAAATCCATAGAACATAAATCTACTAAGGTTATGTAACACGTAGGAAACATCCAGGAAGACCTTGGGCTGCAAATAGTTGAAGGCTGTAACGACATTCTGAAGAGGTGTCACTATGCATTTTTTTTGCAATTACACATTTCCCAAAGGCATTCATATTTGGTCATTGTCAAACAGGATACAGGGTAGACAAAACTTTACTCTTAATCAGGCAAACCTTTCTAATGCTTTTTATTTTATGTCCTGTTTTTGTTAAACTTATGAGAATTTATTCATTTGGGTCTCTGACAACTCTGATATATTTTCAGAGTACAGCTTTGCATCTTCCCTAGACGTGGCCATCTGCCCCTATCTTCATCTGAAGAAGTCCAAACTCTCAGTGAATCTTCTGCATAACTCTAAGAATATATTGAGTCTCTCACTATGTAAAGATTACAAAATGGAAAAAAAATCCTTTCAATTTATACAACTTTACAATTAGAGGTACATTACAACTAGAAATACAAAATGTAATAGCAAGATCTATTCAGTCATTCTGAAACTATTCATGAAAGTGTCACAGATCTATTGACTAATTACTGCTGAAAAAAACATGTTCGAGGCTGGAATCAAAATTCTGGAACTCATGGTGTCATCTCCATTTTAGACAAAATTATAGCAGCTATTCCAGAATGAGAGAGATCTGGGTTCAATTTTCCCCTTTCACTAAATGGCATCAAACTTTCATTTTCCGCAAGAATACTACCAACTGCAATGTACTCTGATATGTGTCTGTCTTACATTGTTCAATTAGAGCTGGT
Organism: Nipponia nippon; assembly: GCF_047370975.1. NCBI lineage: Eukaryota > Metazoa > Chordata > Aves > Pelecaniformes > Threskiornithidae > Nipponia > Nipponia nippon. The sequence continues at coordinate 53,043,989 of NW_028262347.1, forward strand.
TACAAAATACCTAGTTAATTAGCTAATGAGTAAGACTGACTCTACCCTAGTTGTTGGATATTCACCAAAGGTACAGAAGGCTTGTTTTCCCACCCATAGAGACCATTTTTTATACAGTGCAAAACAACATAAAAAGAGAGATTTATTACAGAAAATTGTAGCAGCATTACAATGGGATAGCAAGGAACAGCAAATAGAAAAAGATGTAGTTGAGTTACATGCATAGAGAGTAAGAAAGAGAAATAAAAATTGTCTTTTATTTCAGAATGGTCTTAGGAGAAAAGAAAACAGAGAAAGTTCTTTGTTACTGGTTGGTATGTAATACAGAGAGTTTTGTTTTCTTTTTTTTAAACTGGAGGTCACTAAGTATGCTCGGAGGACTAAAAGTTCTTTTAAAAAAACAGGCACGTTTTTGCCATTTCCTTCAGTTCTAATCATCTCACGTAGGGCTCAGAAATATAGCTGGTGAGAAGAAAGCTTTCTAAAAGATACGAGCATTCTGGTAAGCAGGAAAAGCAGAAAAGCAATTAAATACGAATAAGAGGACATGGTAATAAGAAAAGTAGATTGAAATATAAGATAGAATATTCTAAATAATGCTACAATCAGTTTAAATGCATTCACAGAGTGAAAGAAAACTGTACCACAAACAATACTGTGAGGAACTGAAGACTGAAACATCTTTGTGCTCTTTTCTCAAAGCCCTCATCTTGCAATGGCAATTCTTCTGACTGATAAAGTTTTCATGAGCATCCCTCCGAGCTTGGTCAATCTTATTTACAAAATGTCCAAAGGAAAGATAAGGAAACAATACAAGGCACGCTGACAGCCTAAAGACTAAAACAATCTGTCTCTGCAAATGGTCCCACTACAAGTTAAGGAGTTATTTTGCTTCCAGCTTAGTAAAAAAACCCCAACAAAACAGCAAAGCAAAGAGTTGACTAAGATGACAATCAGATAAATATGAGTATTGCCTATAGTTGCTGTGCTTCTAGAAATGCCTAAGAATTGTAAATGAAACATTACAGAAAATATTTTTTCATTTGATCTTACATGTCAGGATAATTACTATAACTGGAAAAATGCACATCAGATATATATAGTTTAAAATGTAAATTATATTGCTTCTAACAATTGCATTCATAACCTGTTCCTCCAAAGAAGCTCTTTAAAAATCCTTTATAGGATTACTGTTGTAATATCTGGTATTCCTTCAGGAAAAACATTTAATGATTTGATGAACCTCTGTTACATGTCTGTTCTGTCATCTAACAAAGAAGAGGACGTGTGCAACTAACTGAAGTGTAATAGATTTTAATAGCACAAATAGACATGTACACAAACATGCATACATTACTTTATGTTTACTTTAGAGGCAAAAAGAGAGTCGAAGAAATAGCTAATACCTGAAGCTGACTGTAGCGTAATGCATTGTGTTCCTAAGGATCCTGAGGGAAATCTTCCTCAATTTTACAACAGTCTCTAAGAAATTCTCATCTCCAGCATCATCACAGCATTGCTCTATTTCCTACCTTCCTTCTTGCCAGATTGAGGCCTAAGAATTTAGGCTTTCAAAATTAGTAAATGTATTTTACATATTAAATGGGATTTTTTTCCCCCTGTATTGTCAACAGTTGCTAATTGGCTTTATTCATAGTAAGGAAATAATGTGGGGGGAAAGAGCAAATCCTCTAAGAATAGCCATTTGAATGAAAGATAGGTACGCACATTGCTCAACATGTGCCTATTTACATGTGGTCAGATGGTTCAGAATTTAATTTGAAAAGACATTAGCTGTTCATGTCATTTCTTGTTTTATTAACGCATCTAATGCATATCTGACAATAAGGCTTGGAGACCCATCTGCAGTTTTATTCCTTCAATATGCCTGCTTCAAATTGTTTTATTTTCATATTAGTTTACTATTGACTTAACAATCAGAATGTCCACGTAGTTAGTGACACGTGAGACAGTATGTTTGGAGAGCAGGTTCACACTAACAGCTACTAAGTGGGTTTAGCCCATATAATTCATTTAAGCCTGAGGAAAGACTGAAAGATAACACTGTATAGGTATTACTGAAGAGCCAGGTAACAGTGTCATGAACTTTAAGTTGGAAAAATATAACTATCTCCAAGAAGATTATTTTTAAGTTTAGGTGGCATGGGATTTAGGGGCTTATTGTATCTAACGTTTCATGCAAGCACTAGTACAGAAGATAAGTTTATTGCAAAAAGATATATTGGTTTTGAATGGAACAACAGGAGTCAGTTTCATCTACAGCTTTCCAGGCATTGCGTTGCTTGATCTTTCTGCTATCAGATTTTTGGACATTATACACTGCATGTTGACATATTTGTAACAGTGAGATACAATTACAATGAGCTTCATGAAGTATGTTGTTTTGAAACTGGAAGGTGTAAAGACAATAATAGTTAACAAATAGAAATTTATAATATTAATTAACCCTACATTCTCTGTTCCTGCGGGACAGACTGTATCTTTGTCTTGGATAACTGTGCAAAAGCTGAAATTAGAAGCAGCAAGAAGAAGGGCAACATAAGGAGACCTTAACATGCTACATCTGCTGGACAACTTAATTAGAACAAAAAAGAAATTGTTTGAGACAGTACTGAGTATGATCCCCAGTAGCATTTCCTGGAATAGCTCTACTACTTCTTACTAATTGCACTGAGTTGAACTTGGCTATAAATTGAAGGGAAAAAACATATAATCTTTGCAGATGAAAAGGCTCAAATTAACCTGGTTTGAAGAATGCCTTGGCAGATTTTAGAATCATAGAATCGTTTAGGTTGGAAAAGACCTTTAAGATCAAATCCAACCATTAACCTAGCTGTATTGTAATGGTTAACCTTGTTGTATTGTAATCAAGAAGATGATGAAGAAAATTAAAAACCAAAGAAAAGAGGGCTTGAATTTGACCTTCTCAGGCATTTCATCTGGAAAAGAGCTCTCAATGATAGGTCAGTACAGGCTCATAATACCATTTTTTTCAGATATTCCCTCACTGGAGCTATAGGTGCCCATATACAGGAGATGGGAATGGTTTATTTACCAGCATTTGTTAATTATGCTTCTTTCATTACATGCCAATATTTTCTCCTTTCTCTGTCACTGGAAAACCATGTGTTCTTTTGGTAATTAGTAAGGTATTGTTAATAGACAAGGAAAGTGTACCATGAACTTACATATAGCACACCTAAAAATACCCTCTAGCAATAAAAGGTATTTTCTTTTTTCTTTGCATTCCTTTCATTTTGTATTTCACTTCTAGTAATGCCAAAACTTTTTATCATTGAAGAAACAAGGCTTGAAGAGTCTACATAGACACTATAGTTTGATCTTTTCATATCAGATCTTAATAAATGAGATATTTGAATAAGAAAGTAATGTTGACAAATATGTGACCTACTTCAAACAGCAGCTTTGCTAATGTCACATAAAGGAACATTCCTGCAGCAGAATAAATTTTGACTGTATCTAGGAACGCAACATAGCCAGGAATTTTAGACCAGACCTCTGAACTAAGTTTCTAATACTTTCTAACAGCCACAGTAATATGCTGAATATTTTGATTCTCTCAAAAGAGGAAAATAAAACTACAAGCTCATGTTTAAGTGTAAGGCTGCTTTTGCTTCAGAAAAATTGGGCTTGTGAGACAAAACAATTTGATCAGATATTTGCTTTAAAGAAAGATCTGAAAACACTTCTAGAAAAAACCTAAGGTGTGACTTAAATATTACTTTTTTCTTGTAGAAGAGAAAAAATTATAGTCCACATATTAAAGATTGAATTTTTGAATTGCACATTCTGGGTTGTTCTAAGGAACAATGTAGCCTTCTTAGATGAATGAAATAATGTTACGCAAAGTCAGAAAACAAGATATGTAAAAAGAGTAAGAGCTACATTAAGGTTCTACAGTGGAGACAGACTTTGTAACTAAGAGATAAACTCAGTAAATACCTTTAGATACCACAACAAGATGAGAGAAAAACTGTATGCTCTTTTACAATGAATGGCATACAGAATTTATTGAAAATTTAAAGATTTTCATGGGCTGAAAATAAAGACTGCAATGGGATTACCTACAGACAACTGCTGACATTTTTGATGCATACATGCATCTGAGTACAGATCTATTTTCTGATCTGAAACAGAAAAAGAATACCTGCAGAACTGTCTTTTTAATTTCACAGCCCAATTATACTCAGTACAAGAAGACATAATGAAGTTAATACAGGTTAGAGAAAGATCCATTATTCTGACTGATCAAGCAGAAATGAAAAATAAAATAATCTGGAGTGACAATTTCAGCTGCAAGTGTGTTTGTTGATTGTGCCAAGCTGACATTACCAAGATGGCCAAAATTTTGCTGCCTTCAATCTTTAAGACTTACAGTTTCAAAAGAACTTCATGGATGCATATAACAAGGCATAGAGCTATATTAGAGAGGCATCTCCCTGAAAACCCAGACTGCCCTCTTCTGTAGTGAATGATCTTGCACGTCTAGTGGTCTGTTCACAGTCAAAGTTGTATGAGGAACATCTCACAAACAGAACCATCACCTGATTATCAGGTCTTTAATTTTTCATTTGTATTACCATACAAAACACCTACTAAACATGTATTCAGATGATCAAGAAAATGACTAGCATCTTACCATGACACAGTTACATACAGTAATGACTTCCTTGTGCAACGGAGTGGACTCACTTTTAGTACAGGAAGTTTAATGGTAGTAGCTGACATTATTTGGATCCACTGACCTCCAACTTGAGGTGAAATGCAATGCTATAAAAGCAAGATTATTCACTCTGAATTCAAGAACATTTCTATGAAGTCAATGTTCTTGCTGCAAATAAAGCTGTGAAAATAGGCCACGCCAAAGCTGCATTCACAGTCTGCCCTATGTATACCGGAGTGAGAGAAGAGTTTCCATCAACTTGTTGTAGGTTCTTCCACCAGTTAAAGTTCAAAATAAATAACAGAATCTTTATCCTTACATTTTAGTTGCAGGAAACCTGGTATTAAGGTATCTTCTGCCATCCATGCGGGCAACATACACAGTTTTGTTTATGCTACAAGACCATCTGATCCCAAAGCTAAGCACATACTTACCATTATATGTGGATTGTTCTCCAGCTAATTAATCAGAAAATGTTGTCATATGCTGTCAGTCGGATAATATAGTGCTGTGGTAGAGTTCTGTGGTTTTCTACTTGATAGAAATACATTTCTTGAAAATCGGGATCCCTGTTTCAAATCAGGGGATGTAGGGAATTAGCAAACACCAAGAGTAAAACTGCGATCCCCAAATACAAAAAGGAATTTTCTCTAATCTACCAAAAGTTACAAGATACTGATTCTTCTTTGGTAGCAGATTATTGAGGTAGAAGTAAAATGATGAAGATTTTAGAATTAGAATAATTATTTTGTTGTATTCATTTCCCACTCTCATCTGAATGATAATGAATCATTGCAAGTTTCCTGAAGAAAACATAAAAAACACTGAAATTGAGTAGGGAAATACTAACGCCTTATTTAAATGGCAGTTCCTGATTTAGAAATCCTGTAAAAAGCATTTTGATTGTTTCAAAGAAGGCAACAGAAAACTACTAGCTGCAGTTACTATGAAAATGGGTTGCTTCTGTATATTGTTTCTTTCTGGTCAGCCAGAAGACCCTTGACCTCAAAAGCATGATAAAATAATTCATTGCTTTTTGCTGATGATGCTTTTAAAAAAACCCATGAGGCACATGAATGCCCAAGAATATAATATAGTAGGAAACACTCAAATGCGCACAAATCCTCAAATATTATTGAACTAAACATTTTTTAAGGTGCAGATATTCCATGAATTTTCAGAACAAGTTGGCAATTCAGACGATTATAATAAAGACATATGATGAATTGTAATTGTTGTCACTGTAGATCTGAAAAAGGAACAAGAAACCTTTCAGTGAAACAACAGCTAGCTAAAGCAGAAAAAACACTGTAGCAGAACACTGCTTCTGCTACTCCTTGCTGACTATTATTATTCAAGGTTCAGCTTTTAACAGTCTAGGTAAGAGACAAGCCTCAGGGACACAATTTTCATCTGTTCTTTCTGGATTTTGCTATTCTCTTTACAGATTAGTACTGCTTGTCTCTTGCAGAATTACAGTGCATTGTCTATCATTAAGGAGTCGAAAGGACCTTAATGAGCACAATAAAATGTAGGTTTTATCATTCAGACTAAGATTGTGTCTAATCTGTGATCCTATATATTACTTAAATAATTCTAGGATAGAAACCATCTGAGAAGGGGGGTGGGGATTTGCACTTTTACTATCATTATTTCATTTACTGATGGTAAATTAGTGATTTGCTTATGGCAAACCATACTCTTGAAAAACTTGTAGAAGATGCCCAGAGCTAGAGAACCAGTCATTTTGCCTTCGTTATTTTTTCTTAGCTTTCCAGGCAGAGACAAGAGGAAATTCAGCTTCCACTCAATCCATAAATCAAATCATCCACAAATTAGGAATGTACAGTTCTAATAAGCATGAGATTATAGTTCCAATTTCAGACCAAATGAAATGCAGTGATTAAAAGTTACTGAGCGCAGTCCATTGCAAATTTAACCAAAGATAAAAGTAAAGCAGATCCAGATATTATGAAGAACTGAACCAGAACTGTGCAACAGCAGAAATCCAGAGAAGTGCATTATCTATCTTCAAGTAATGTTCTTTCTGTTTTCTTATTTTGCTTTTAAACATGAAGACATATTTAGTATCATTCAACTACCCAGAATAAAACTGTGATCACTGAAGAGAATTTACAATAAAAAAACCAGTAACAACAAAAACCACCCAAACCCCTAAAGAATCAAATGACCCCAGACCTAGGAATAAAAGATACCATTCAAATTAATTATTTCCAGTTAGGCTTGAAAAGATTTGCTATATCCATGAATATAAGCACCTGCTTTTAGTTTCAAAGATAATGACACAGCCAGTCCAAGAAAACCAATATGAATAATTTCTGATCGTTTTAACTATTTCTTCATCATAACAGATAGGATTTCTTGCTCAACTTATTTCATGACAGTTCTTTAACAATATAGTTTTCCTTTGATCTAACTATGAAATTAATTATTTTTTGATCATTTAAAAGCAAGTTTTCACAATTTTCAAACCCTACCAACTTGAAATGTAGAGGATTCATCTCATTTGAAGACCAATGCTACAGAAGCCAATTGATAAGTTTGTACTGAATTTCAACATTTGTATAAGTTTTTATTTTATAGTAATCTGCTTCTATTTATGTCTTAAATACAGTATTCCTTTAAAAGAAATAATTCCATCTGCAGATCACATAAACTAGCTATCAAAAACATTTGTTTCAATACATTAGCTTTCCCAAATACTATACTCTTCTGCTACAAGTTTAGCCTAAATAAAGAAACTCGCATATGAAATTTGAAGGGACAGAAGTAGGTAAATTCATGGTTTACTGAGACTTTCTCGCTCCTGAAGTTTTGATCTGTGAAGAAGAAAACATTTTAATCCTTTTTAAAGAATTTTCATTATGTAAACCTCTATACACAGATAAAACCTTCGCAGTTACAATCACATTATCACTCTGTTCAATTCTTATCATCAGAGCAAATATATTAAAGTTTTGCTTTAATGAAACCCATTACTACTGCAGAAACAATGTCAGGTTACTTAGAAATCTTCCCTTCCTCATCTTTACTGATGGTTACATAATGATTTCTAATTACATTTTTCCAACTTAAAATTCATATTAGAGTATGCTGATCACACAATGATGAAAGTAGATGTGCACCTGAATCATTGTAATTTCAAAAACTACAATATCTAAATTCTAGGCATTTCTGTAAAACAAAGTTTGGCTTATTCACAATATAACATTCAGTAAAAAGTATATTTTAATAATATTGGTCATGAAATATGAGAACCCTTTGTTGAGCAGCAGAAAAAAAAAATCAGGACTAATTTTGTGTATTTATGATAAATGTATTTCACTACCAAAGACAACAGCCATTGCAGCTTAAACTCACAGACAAATAGTTTTATAAAGCTTTGTTGATAGGCAAAGTAAGCTTTTTTTTCTATACCTGGAAGTTCTCTCTCTTCAATACTGTATTCCAGAGATCCAAAGGAATAATTAGCTGGACTGATTGCAGGAGTAGAAATAAAACTTGTACAGCCAATGGACGAGTTGATTTCAAAATAATTGTGGCTGTGATTCATTCGGTGAAATTCCAGAGAAGATACTATTGATGTGCGCTGCTTGGGCTACAAGAAAAATAGAAGTTTGGAGTGAAAAATACAGACTTTTTGTATAGCTTTCATTACTTGACATTTAATAAATTCACCTAGGCTTTCTCTCTTTTTACTCTTTTTATTTGGCTCAAAGGTTATACTCGTAAAAATCATTTTGTGTGACAAGCTGTGATGTGTAGAGATAATTTCCTTCCAAAATTTGGATTAATCTTTATTAGAAAAAATGCATGTCTTCATTCTAATCAATTTAATTCAAAATAAAATAGGGTTTTACAGCCTTGCATATAATAATTGCAATCATCTTTTGATAAGAAAGGGAGCTCTTCACCAGCTGCATTGCTGGGTACATCTTGCAAAACAAATAGACCACTGATGCCTGTATAACGAAAGTTACAAAATAATACCAAGCACTCATCACTCGAAAGAAACCCTCTGCTTTTTATTCAATTTATGAAGGGCTGCCTTAAATATTCAAAGACTGAAATGTCTAAAAGCTTAGGGGAAAAGTGTCAGCTTAAAAAACACACATGAAAATCAAACTTTCTTCATGAGTTTTCATGAAATAGTGAAAAACTTGATACTAGTTTGTAACAAACGTTTACTTTTGAAGTGAACCTCTTCATTGACCCCACTTAATGGCTGTGCTTTGGATTGCAGAGCAGCTTCAGAGCATGAGAAACTCATTCCTTTTGGGTAGACCTACACCATAAGGTACATTACAGGACTGTACAAAATGTGCTCCAACTCCTTATGGCCTTTTGACCATAGGACCACAGTAAAGCTAGCCCAAATTAAAAGCATATATATAGTATATAAATCTATATAGTGTGATCATCAGGTCAGCAACAACTTTTTCACTACACAGATCTGTTCCCATTGCACTGCACTACTTATTAATATAGACATAACCTTAGTGCTTGATGTCATGGACTATAACCCACAGACCACTGGTGGTTTGCAATGTCATGCTAAATAGTTTGTTGCAGCACTCATCTGGCTCCATACTCAAAATATCCTATCCCCACGATGCTCCTTGCTGCTTCAAGACCAATGACCTGAAACATTAAACATCTCCTCCAAAATAAAGGAGGTCCTGCATCCAGGTGTATAGCTCTCTGTATATTTATTTCATGACAGTGAAAAACATCTCAGGAACTGCTGCCTTAGGTAACTAAAGCTGTGAAAAGTAAATAGAAAAAGAGAGTAAAGGGTGCTTTAACTCTTCTTGTTTTAGCATGTCAGGCTTAACAGGTCAGAATATTTGTAAAGGTCAAGAATTTGCTACTTATTAGTGTCAAAACCAAATTATTGCCCTGGAAGCAATAATATCTTCCTTTGACCATGAAGTCATTCACCAACCCTTACTTAGAACTACCTGTTAAAATACAATCTATCCCAGTGGAGTAATTTTCAATTTTGTTTGTGGTCTATTTCATTTCTAGGTTATGAGCTCTGCAATGTTTGTGTTACAAATACAGAAACAGACGGCTTTCACTAAAAATTCACTCTTTCTATCAGAATGTCAGACAAAAACTTAAATAGACTTAGGTTTGCATAATGCTGATTGTTTGTTAAAGTTGTGTTGGGCACCATGTGAATTAACTGTGTCCTCTTAAAACTGAGAAAAATTGCAAAGGGTAAATTTGGGCATTCATCTGGAACTCATCTACAGTCTATTGAGGGGATTTACTTTCTTTAATAATTAAAAACAGCTTCTGCTTTGAAAGGATGACTCCTAGGGCTAGTAATTTCATGGGAGAGTTCAATGCACAGGGACAGACTCCAACATCAAACAGTCTGGTTAAAAGTCATTGTTTGGGACTTGAGCCAAAATAACTCTCTGATCAGACCAAAATATTCATGTGTACTAATTAAACCTAAACGGCACACTTTTGCTAGACAACAAATTCATCAATGACCTAATTATTTCTAAAACTGAAAAAGATCTCCAGTCATTTAGAAACATGTTCCTGGCCCTTTCCCAAGCAATGCTGTCTTTGTGGTTTTGCAGGAATTCAGCTTCTGAGTTGAAAAGGTGACACTTCAAGTAACATGATGTGCAGGATCTCTGATTATTTCAAAACTGAGACAGTTCCTACCTAAAAAGGCAGCTGGGATGGTCCAGCTCAGTCTTTCTAATCACCTTCAAAAACTGATCTGGCCTTTGTCGAGTCAGGTGTCCAGCTACTGCTTCAACTGTGTGCCCCCTTCTTGGAGTCAGAATAGCAGTATTTTATGTATCATATGGCCTTTTACTAACTTATGGCTGATCAGCTGTTTCACTACACCTTAGTGTAGTATTACAAGCTACTGTAACATCTTTAAAAAGTTTCACAAAAATACCTGCAAGGTCTTGGTAGGGGATAGAGAGAGGGGGGAAACAAACCAAAGACGACCCAAACTGTTCTGAAGCATTTTTAAAGATCAGTTTAGTTTGCAAATGCTCGCAGATTCTGAAAATATGTCCATCAATAAATAGCTATGATTTGCTCTGGAGACATGGGTTAATGATATAAAATAACTCCAGAGTGATTTTCAAAGATGATTATGGAAGCTAGAAACATGTTTTCTGTTTGTTCATGCTAACATGCAACCATCTGCTGACCTGGGTGCTATAAAATACCTCCTATATTATTTTGGGCTTTGACATTATTATTATTAATTCAGACAAACATATCTCAGTTTAATATGTCTCCCCAATCTAAGGATTCTGTACAGAACTTCACACAGCCTCTTGTGCTCTACAGCATAACACTTCTGCTATATTGTTTGGAGTTAACAAGGTCCATCTGTCAACATGCGCCAATAATTTTTCTACATAATTACACAGAAATCCAGCATCTGAGCTTTTGTAGCTAACTAGAGGAGCCTTTTGCATCTTTTCTGGGTCCTGTTAAATGTTATGTTGTTAAAGTATGCTAATTGTTCATTAATATACACTAAGAGAGATGCAGTAAACCAGTTTGTGTTTACTGCATCCCTCCGTCTGTGTCTCGCTAAAGTACAGTTTGCACAATTGTTTTTTTCTACAGTTAGGATTAAATTCAGTTCCAGATTTAGATGACTAAATTTATAGCATAGCTATTTACATCTACACTAGGTATCTAAGCTCCCATTACAGGCAACTGAGATCTAGTCAATACAATCGAGTCCAGAGAACAATTCACCTCACTCAGTCACCTTGGTTCACTTGCCTTAACGCAGGTATCCGCCATCACTGGAGATTCCCTGGGGCATCCCACCTGGCCTCCAGCTGCCATCCCAAAGAATGCAGGTGTCTCTTACGTATGCCCTATATCATATTTGACAGCCTCCGTGTGCGTGTGAAAGACACCTTTATGGCACCTCAAGTGACATCAGATGCCTATTTTTAGGCAACTGAATTGAATCCTATGTCTCTCCTGAGCATGATGGGAGATTAGATATGCAAACCAGACAGAGATTCTTATATACAGAGATGAAAGCACAGGTGTTTTAGTCCCAGACTGAATCCCACTTCTAGCTCACATGTGGACACTCTGGATACCTTACTTCATTTATTAGAATCTGGAGCCAAATTTCAGCCTTACTGGCAAAATGTGTAGCCAGCAATTAACGAGTCACTTACTGGAGTCTTGCACCTTGGTTTCCTGGATTGCATCTCTCAAGATAGGTCCTGAATAATTCTAAGATGACTATTTACAATATGCAATACCATAATATCCAGGAAATGTAGTCAGGGGTCAAGGCTTCATAGCTGCGGAGACTGTACAAACACAAAACTCTGTCCTAAAGAGGTGATGCTTCCTTTATTCTTTGTACCAAAGCCAGCTTTGTCAGTCATTACTTTACATGCCTGCCTCATACTACTCAGAAGTTCTGCACACACTTAGGTAACCCTTGTGAAACTGTAGCATACTTATGGCTTAACTTCACCCCGGTATGTATGCTACATAACCACATGCAGATTTGTCCTTAGTAAATTTTCTTTATTCATTACATTCATATATTTAATTTACTTGTTATGTGTAAATCTCTTTAATGACTGATTTTGTTTACTTTAAAATGTTTTTTCATTACTATTATTTCAATTGTCATAATACCAACCTAGAAAACCCTAGACTATCCTAAAACAGCATACCAAATCAGGCTAATGAAGAAACCTTATCATCAATGCAAAAGCAAAAATATATCAATAAAAATCTTTAAAGATATTGCAATAACAAGATTTAAATAACTTTCAAATCAGGTCTAATAAGAATAATATTTTCATGTTAAGTCAGTAGTAAACATATATCAATGAAAGATACCATTTTGAACACTGCAAAACAAGAAAGGCATCAAAATACACATACTGAATTACCTTTCTATTAAAAAGACAAGTAAGGACTTACTTAATGCTCCCATGAATGGAAGTTGCATGCAAATTCTGTAACGCTACCATAGCGCATGTAGAACTATGAGCATGCAAGGGATCATTCAAATATTTCTCACAATGTTTAGCAGAGGGAGTAGGGCAAAATTCCTTTCTCAATTTAACACCAAAATATTTCTCCAGCCTTGAAGCACTCTGCAATACAAGCTTGTGACTCCACCTTCTTTTATCTTTGGGATTTGTGGCACCATCACAGTCTTTAAAGAATTAATTTTCACAGCACTCCTCTGCACTATGGCAGAGCTATTAGCCCCATTTTACAGATGCTGAACTAGGGTACAGAGCTCTCCCAAGGGACAGAAGTGTGGCTCATTAGATCACTGCAAACCAATGAGCCCGAGGAAATTCTGAATTTGGCAAATCCTGCCAAATTCCAGCTGCCCTATGCAATGTAAAAACTGGTTTCAGTTGCATTATACCACGCAGAAAATGTATGATAGAATAGAGAACTGAACCCACACATTCACAAATTCTAGCTAGCACATAAAATACAGACTTACCAAAGAAAGTAAGAGGCTGTAGCCCCTTCCCCCAGGCTCACCTCACATACGTAACACAGTATGAGTGTAGCCATGTGGCTACACAAATCCCTCATTTTGGTACCTGCCCAGATGATTCCATTCTTCTTGTTCTCTGATCAACTCACTCCTACTTCAGAAATTTTCCTTTCTCCAGCTTCCTTCTTTCTTAAGATTCCATTCTCTTTCTACACACTCATTTTCCCTTTCACCCCTTTCTTTTTATCAGTTTTCTCCTATTTATTGTTATATTCCCTCCAAAACTACTTATTTTACTCTAAAACACCCTTCACAGTATTCTAGCTGATTCCAGTTCTACTTACTCTTCCAAAATTTGCTTCTCTGCTTTCTCTGTGGTTTTGTCATCAAGGTCTCTCAAATGAACTCACTAATGGTCCTATCTCCCACTGACTTTATCAGTAACCACATCCCTCTCATTGTCCTTCAATGCATCCAATTTTAACCCCTGCCCTCCCTTTCAAATACAACTTTCACATCACTTTTATGGTTCCCTAGTGTCTGTCCTCTGCCTCAACATCCCAACATACCACCTCTGTTTCTATTTTTGTCTCTTTTGCTCATGTACACTTACATAAAATCCCATAACATTCATAAATTTGTTGGTAAAATACAGACTGTGAGAGGACAGGCTTCTTCACTTACTCCTGTCCCCAGTACCTCAGTTTTGATTTGCAGAAATCAGCAGGTCTGATACATTCTCATCAGTCAATGCTGCTGCCAAGAGTTATCTGATTTATAGGATATGAACTAAGATGATCAAGTAGCCTTGAAATTGCAAAAACTGGGGATTACAATGGATCTGGGCTTGATTCTTCTATGTCACCTAGAAGTGAAAGACTGCACTTTTACTAGACTCCTGAATCAATTATTCTGTCAAGCCTCAAAATACCATGTTAAACAAGATGAAGACACATTGTCTTTTTAATAAGGTAATATAATTTTCTCTTCTTTAATTTCATAGAACCTTATCTTAAATTATGACTACAATTAAAAATAAAATAAAGGCAGTTTCAGCACCCATCTTGACATTCTTGTTTTTACTTCTCAACATCTTAATTTAGTTTAAGAGCAGAAGGCAGAAATTACACAGTGGCTGGCAACAAATATATCCCAAGCAGCCACAACAGGGAGCTTACAAAATCATGGGAATTTAAAAAAAAAAAAAAAAAAAAGGACAAAAGAAAAAGAAAAAAAAGAGAGATAAATGGTTTCACTGTTTTTTAACTGTAGATACTTTTCATTACTAAAAGCATAATGCATTTTAAAACTAAATTCATTTTTAATGGCATCATAGTGGCAAAGTCCTAGAAATTTCTGTTTGACTGATTTTTAATTTAGAGAAAGATACCTCTTGCATCCTGCGTGAGCAGCAAGTGTGTACTTCTTTACAGTAACCTCATGGCCTATCAGCATACTTCAATCATGTCACCATTAGTGACACACTGAAGGATGGCACAGACATATAGCTCTTTCCTGTAGCCTGTGGTTAGGAAGTCTTGCACTGTGGCTCTAGGTACCAAATATCCATAGTGCTTTCTGTTCCTGTGGTTCTGTTCCCCTCTGTGCATGTTATACTAGCTCCTCCTTTAGGCGTCCTCCACTGGACATAACTAAAGGTCAGGACATTGCTGCCCCCTTTTATTTTCCACTTCTGGTCTTATATCAGATGACAAATCAGACTGGGAATAAATAAGGAAAAAAACAGATCTTCTCCCAGTTTCCATTTTCCTTGACTTCTACTTTCATTTTAATTGCAACCATATTGCAGCTGTGGGTGGTATAGCAGTCCTGAACGCTAAAAACTGTAACACCTTTGTAGCGGTTTCCCTCTTTGATAGACGTGACCACATTTTGAAGACACATTATTATTCCTATCCTGGGAAAACATTGCTTGAAATGAGCTCCAAATTATGAGAGATAAATTTGACAAATAAGAGGAAGTCTTTTTTCTCAGCTATAAAATTTTCTAACTTTCAAAGATTAAAAAAAGGTGTTATTTTCACTGAAACAGTTGGAAAATGGATGTCAGGCCATTTTCTTCAAAAAAAGTTCAGCTTCCAGCTGTTAGCAATATCCCATTTTGACCTACAGATTATGAAAATTGCTTATATCATTACGTTTGTGTATTAAAAATTTTGAAGGGTCAAGGTGATAGCTGTTTTTTAAGTTGCATGCTACGGATAGCATGAATGTGTGAAAATGCAGTGCCCTTTCAGATGGTGATAAAGGATTACTCAATAACTAAGGTGCTCAAACCCTCACAGTACTACACAGAAACAAAGGAAATATGCCATGAATCTGGAGAGATACCCATCAAAGCAGAACAGGCAAGGCTTTAATCTTCCGGATTCTGAGTGTGCTACTGTTTCCAAGCATTATATGTACTAGGGCAGGGCAATTGGCATGGATTGGTTCACATTCCTACTGTTAAACTTCATTAGCCGTCAGAACAGGGTCTTCAAAGCAAAATTACCTACCAGGAATGGTCCTTGGCCCATTCAAATTCCCAGTCAGGCCTGACAGTGGATACTTTTGGAGAGAGAGAGCTGCACAGGACCAAAACTATACCCAGGACTGTGTTAACAATTCAACAGTATAGACGACAACCTTCCAGAGCTCTGAAGCTTATTTTACTAGTGTAGATGTACATACCTACCTTTCAGTATCTGAACTATCTTTATGCTCAGTATTTCACCAATTTAGTGTGTTACAAGTTCAGATATGAAAAACGTTCAATTCTTCTGTATGATTTATGTTTATATTGAATCAGGAAACACAACCTAGAGAATCTCTCCAGGTAAGCAACCAACTTCAACCACGAAAACATATGGATGTAGAAGTGATATTCTAAAAACATAACACTCCTGACAATAAAGAGTGTTCTTCTGCTTTAATTTATACTTGTACTTTAGTATTCTGTTGAACTGCAATTAAATGCACTCACACATACTGTTTGCTGTTTTCATTAGTACTGTGTGTTGGGTAGATGTGTTTATGTTTTCATATTATCTCAGCTCTAATTAAAATAATGTAAATAGAATTATGTTTTATAGTTACTTGTCAAAGGAGATCTTTTACAATGCATCTCTTTAATAATATTTTGGTTAATGTTGTTATTAAGTAGTAACAGAGTATCCATTATGCTCTAAGGAAATTTTTTTAAGATGTCCTCCTCAGGAGCTGTTACGTGTCTTCTAGCCATTAATTCTGTGGTGATACAGGGGGAAAAAATCAGTCCTGTGAGACAATTCCAACCATAACATTTTTTTGTAATTGGTACTAAGTATTTCAGAATAACAGAATTTCATAATGTCTGTCCTGAGAATAATGTTGATAACACACTGATGCTTTAGTTGTTGCTAAGTAGTGCTTACACTGGTCAAGGACTTTTCAGCTTCCCATGCTCTGCCAGGTGCACAAGAAGCTGGGAGGGAGCACAGCCAGGACAGCTGACCCAGACTGGCCAAAGGGCTATGCCATACCGTATGACGTCATGCTCTGTATATAAAGCTGGGGGAAGAAGAGGAAAGGGGGGAATGTTGGGAGTGATGGCGTTTGTCTTCCCAAGTAACCGTTACCCATGAAGGAGCCCTGCTTTCCTGGAGATGGCTGAACACCTGCCTGCCAGTGGGAAGTAGTGAATGAATTCCTTGCTTTGCTTGCATGTGCTGATTTTGCTTTACTTGTTAAACTGCCTTTATCTCAACCCATGAGTTTTCTCACTTTTGCTCTTCTGATTCTCTCCCCCATCCCACTAGGGGGGGAGTGAGCGATCAGCTGTGTGGTGCTTACTTGCCGGCTGGGATTAAACCACAACACATGTACACAGGGGTGGCTTTTACCTTGGAGATAAAAGGTTTGATCCCCTACAAAATCATAACTCTCAGTAAAATCTTTTTAAGTTTTATTTGCCTCTTGTGCTAACCATGGACATTGCACATAGTTGCACAAAGTCCAGCACCAAAACATACCAGAAAAAGAAGTGTGCACCCAAACAGGAAGCATAGTGTGCCTGCACAGTATTTCTCCATGGTGATTTTCCTGGTTTTTCCCTGCCTGGCTGAGCATGTCGTAACTTGGGCTGAGCACAGAAAGAAGTTCATGAGAGAAAGAAGGTCCTTAAACTACAGCTGTCCTGTGATCTCATTCAGAAAGTGAGTGGCAAGAACTTACTGTGTAACTGTGTTCTCCAATCCTCTTTTTTATGATAAAATGTAACAAAGCAGACTTTTTTGTGCTGCAAAACAGATTCAAGAGATGCATCACAGAGTTGTCATGCATTTGTGCACTGGTGCAACAGCCTGCAGTGTGGATTTCGCTGGCATTCCCTAAGCTTGCAGAGACAGGCATGTGCCAACTCAAGCTAAGTGTGACAAGGGATGCATTTCATTTGGGAAGAACTAAGGGTACTGTAGTAGGGTGTTGGTGCAGGGGAGAAACCAGAGTTATTTTACCATGGGGAAACAGTGACACTAATCCACTTGAAAATCTTGTTTATGGAACAATTAGTTTTGAAAATTCATTTTCTGGAACTGTGATTTTCCAGAGCTGCCTCTAAGATTATTTTTTGTTTGTTTGTTTTTGTTTGAAGTAATTCCTGCACCTAACTGCAAAAAGGATGCAATATAATTTCCTTTAATGTAAATTACTGACAATTTTCAGGTTAACTAGAGAGGCTCTGGAGCACATATCTCCTATGGTTGGTCTACCCGTTCATGTCCAGGCTGCTATAGGGGGTGGAATGTCATGATCCGTGTCTTTCCCTGTGCCTAAATGAACTACATCTACCAGGTATGCCAGGCTCACTGTGCATGCACAGAATAGTTGTACATCAGGCAAGGCACAACTGGTAGCCGAAACAAGAGGGATAGGTCTATCAGAAGATACAGATGTCCTGCAGGATTCTATTACTGCTTGCAGAAAAATGAGGCAGTTTCTTTTGTCCTCTAACATTTAAACTATTTTCTTCTATTATATTGCTAGATGTCTTAGCCAGAGGAACGATGAAACATAGATGGAATTGTAATTTTGCTTAAAGAGATTAAAAAAGATAAATAGAAAAAATTATGACTAATGTAAAGACAGCACATCCAAACCCACAAGAAAAAAAACGTTATAATGAATAGATTATTGCGGATCTTAGCAATAAAACCAGCAAGAACAAGATGATGGAATTCCATTATGTCAGAAACACTGAAATTCTCTGTTCCTTTGCCTTTCTACCAGAAGCCCGCTTCATATCACTGAAATAATACTCTTAGGGAGTTAGACATCAAAAGCTGTACCTACAGTTACCCATTTGAATCATATGTTAAAAAGACAAGAGGAGAATATGCAAATGTTGGATTATATTTGATAAAGAATTTAAAAGGTGAGAAGTCAGAATTCTGTTTTATAAGAATTGGCCAATGACCCACAAGTGAACAGCACTGACAAAAGAAACAGTCTTAGGAAAAAAATGTGTTCTTTCTTTCTCTGTGTATATAGTTTATTTGTTCCAGTGCAGCTGAACAAATAAATATGTTAAAGTAAGGAGAGTCTTAAATTAAGTGGTTAATATAAGAAAAACATGAAGCGTCACATGTAGCCCAATTTTGTTCAGGCTTCATCCAGACTGACAGCTGTAGGAACTGTAGAACAAGCTCAATTTTACTATTACTTTCTAAAATTCCAGTTCTGATAAGGTAAGTTATATTTTACTATTTGTACTAACATAACTAAGTTAGAACTTGGAAGAGGGCCTAAAATTTCAGACAACTTTAGTTAACACATTGTCGTGGTTTAACCCCAGCCAGCAATCCCACCGGTGGGATTGGGGAGAGAATCAGAAGGGTAAAAGGGAGAAAACTCACAGGTTGAGATAAGAACAGTTTAATAATTGAAGTAAAATAAAATAGAACAGTAGTAATAGTAGTAGTAATAATAATAAAAAAATAATAACACAATAATAATGTACAAAGCAAGTGATACACTAAACAATTGCTCACCACCCACTGACCAATGCCCAGAACATCCCTGGGCAGCCATCGCTGCCCCCCGGCCAACTCGCCCAGTTTATATACTGAGCGTGACGTCATACGGTATGGCATAGCCCTTTGGCCAGTCTGGGTCAGCTGTCCTGGCTGTGCCCCCTCCCAGCTTCTTGTGCACCAGGCAGAGCACGGGAAGCTGAAAAGTCCTTGGCTAATGTAAGCACTACTTAGCAACAACTAAAGCATCAGTGTGTTATCAACATCATTCTCATCCTAAATCCAAAACACAGCACTATACCAGCTACTAGGAAGAAAAGGAACTCTGTCCCAGCTGAAACCAGGACACACATTAACCTACTTAGCCTTCTACCATATCTCATTTTTTCTCCCATGTGCTCTTAGTATACTTCACAGAGGCATATTCTTTAACTTGAAAGTGTATTATTTTCTCAAAGTCTTCATTAATCAGCAATTCATGAGTTAAAAACTTATTAAGATTTGTCTGGACAATCTGGAAAAAAATTATCAAGTGATTCAAACTCTGAAATAAATTGTTTGGTTTTTATCTGCATATATGTAACTTTTCAACAAATTCTCTTTTTCAGAGACTGACCCTGTGAAAATTTGAAAACAAGACGTGTTTTTGCAAAATGCTAGATCACAGGTACAGGCCATAGCTAAGGTGCACAGATAACAGCACACATCCCTGAATTACTGTTAAGTGAGCTATCTGCAGGACTGGAAGCAGCAGAGGTGGGTGGCACTGTGGCACTGAACTTAATACTGCTTCTAAGATCTGAGTTAGCATATCTCCAGAGTGCTTCACTGTGCCAGGGAGATACACCATTTCAGTTAAAATAGACTTCAGCTTTAGTAATAGGACACTGAATTGAATAGTTGAGATGTATTCAAAGAGAGTTTTTAGATAGATTTTAGAGAGGTACTTTCACTCCATGGGCTGGCAGTGCAGCATCACAGCCTCCTCCCTCTTCAGGGACTATGTAGCAGGTGTAGCTGACAGATTCCCCCACCAAGGTGGGTTTGGTATGTGAGTGTCTGGAACAGGAGAGGGGAGAGGCCACCGTGCTGTGCTAAACCTCATATTCATACAAACAGCTTCAGAATCTGTCATGAGTTGAAGCATGTATATGCACTGCCATTATGTGAGCTGGCACACAGTCTTAGGCACCTGGCCAAAGAAAACAGGAGGCAGAATGACCCCCACCTCTGCCTCCGAACCCAGCTCACCAGGTTTCTTTTTCTCCACTCTTTGCCACTGCCTGCCCCCACCATACTGGTGGGAAGAAGGAATCTTTAGTCCCCTCTGCTGCTGCTTACACAGATCACAGAGAGTATTTAACACAGTGTTTCTCCTCACTGCGTGTAAACTGTTATATGCACAACCCTCCAGAAAAGATAAGGCTATAAATGAAAATAACAATACGAGTTGAAAGGCCAGACTTCCCTGGCAGTTTCATCCAAGCTACCAAAGCCTGTGTAGTGCAAAACTAACTGTTAAAAGAGTTTTCCATTCTGCCTTTCGCTGCCACCTTCAATGCTGGGTACACAAGCCATATGAAAAGGGGAAAGGAGTGACAGATGTTTTGGAAATTTATATGATCCCTGTTTTAGATCTGCTTAAATCTGTTTATTTTGCTAGAGAACTGCAAAGAGGCCCTGGCAGACAACAGAAAATTAATTATTTTGCATGCATTGTGTAACACTATTCATTAGTTTTACATGAGTGGTGAGAGGTCAGTCAAGAATAGAATCCCATTGTGTTAACCTTCAAAGAGCTTGCCATGTAATTGAATGCAGCATGCATGGAATAAAGGAATTAAATATGCAGGCAGAATTAACATTAATGGTTTGCAAACATCACATGGCAAACATCTACAACTTCTTTGTCTAAATTCTTGGGTTGAGATCTTGGGGGGAGGTGATTAGATAAGCAACAAAAACAAAGAAAAGGAAGAATACTGAAGCAATGTGCATAAAACACATGGAGAAAGGAGAAGCATAATGGGACCTGAATGCTATAGTGCATCCAGCTTCTCATGTATTAGCGCATACATTTACAACATACATTAAACATTAGCCTACATGTGCCTTTCTGCTTTTGTTTTCTGCATAGGAAGTATGCCACATGTAGGGCCACATGAGAGACATTTTTAGCAAACGTGATAAAGTTCTGACCATATATATCGCACAGCTAGCTTTTGTTCTGCGTAACGATGAGAACACTGGGAGTCAGTAAATGGTATGATTTAAATTTGAAAATAGCTCCCCAGAATCTGCTGAATCCATTCAGAGTTAACTAGCAGGAGAACATCACCATTCAGTGTTCTGGGTCCATCTGTTGGCAATATCATGATGGAAACAGCTTTTTAAATGCTATTTTCAATAAGCTATCACACAACAGCTTGTTCCAACAATATTCCAATACCTTTCTGTTTGCTTGCCGCCTACTATAAAAAACAGCTTAGAGGGAAGGAGGCATTTCAGTACTATACTGATGTAGGGTGGGAGGGACAGAGAGACTACAGGAACAAGCAAAACAAGAAGCAACTATAAAAAGAGAAAAGGAGAAGAAGCTGTTATTTTAGACCCCCTGCAATCTAGATTTAAACCAGGATGTGGAACCCAAACAACCGTAGTGTCACAGAGGGATGGGCTGCACGAGCCAGTTGTTACAATTATTGTGCACTGACAGTGTCAGCCATAGGAAACCAATGGCTCCTAGAGAGAAACGGCAAGTGCACCTAGTAATTACCTTTAATTCTGCAAGACCTTCTGAACTGTGTGCTTGAATGATATTGAAAGGAAGATCTACCTCCATCACTGTAACACACTCACTTGTGCGGCACCAAAACAATCTGCCCTATATAATTATCACAAAAATATCATGTATCCATCAGCTTACTTCTCAAGCAACACAAATGTCAGCAACATACTGATGATACAAAGCCTGCATCCACTAGCATCAAAGTGGCTCTGTTGCAGAGATCAGCTCAGCAATGAAGAACAGATGGCTGCATTTGAACCCAATAACTGGTAGGAGAGGAATAGAAGTTCTTTTGGTTCACACCAAAAAAGTTTCACAATTAGTCAATTCAGTGTGTAGCTATCACAGCTAGCTCTGGCACAGCTAATGTCATGCCTGTTTAAGCAGGGAACTGATAATCCCCTGAGGTTTCTTCTGATCTATGTTATCCTATGATCCTGTCATTCTAATTACCTCTATAATACTGAATCAAACTCTAAGATTTACTTATTTTAAAGCTTTTATTTTAAAAGGCTGTACTCTTAAAAGAATTACAAGGGGCACTCAAGTCTTCCACGCATTAAGCATCCTGTTTACCAAACACTATTAGAAATACATATAGTTAGGAAGGATGAAAGTCGAGAAACATACTACACAAGAAGCTAAACTAAAGAAGGTATGAAACATTATGGGACCATGTAAATGGAGATACAGAAAGAGCAAAGAAAACCTGAAAAAGTAACAGGGAATTAATACTGATAAAAACAGAACATAAACTTGGAAGAAAACTAGTAGTACATAAAAATACAAAATATTACATAAAGACTTCATTATTAATGCTATAAGAAAAATCTACTGATAACTTTCTGTACATTGTTGGGCTCATTCATAAAATATTCTATCTTCTCCTGCTATCAAGATTGCTTCCTAAATATAAAAAATACTTCATGTTCTGTTTATCTGTCTTTGACCTATTTATATGTGTATAGTGATAACATCCTCTTAAAATACATGCATCATATCCTGCTTTTAAA
This sequence comes from Nipponia nippon, assembly GCF_047370975.1. NCBI lineage: Eukaryota > Metazoa > Chordata > Aves > Pelecaniformes > Threskiornithidae > Nipponia > Nipponia nippon. The sequence goes on from NW_028262347.1 coordinate 53,067,024, forward strand.
ATGAAAAATACAACTAATAAGAGGATTCTTATGGTGATCACCTACCTGAGGACGTATAACTTTCACTATATTTTTAAGTGCAGTGTCTGGTGATGGAGGAGAGCAGTCAGGTGTTGGGCCTGTCGAGCTGTTTCTATGGTTACCAGATCCTGGTGCGGTAACTGCTACCTGAGGTGCATTATCTGTGAATAAAAATAGCATTTATATGAACTTACAAATACTTCATACATTTTAACATAAAAAATTATTTTGAAAACAGAATGCTACTATTTCAACTTACAAAACCTATTATAATTTAAACGTATTTGGTAAAAAATATTTGGCATATCTGCACTTATTTTATCAGCTCATACATTCATTCTATGTTAAGGCAGGATATTGCACTGTCTTAATACCTAAATAAAATAAGGCACAAAACAAACACTAATATTTTACTTTTGTGACTCTGAATTACCGATTGTGAATCCAAGTACTATCACTATAACAGGGGTGCTTTCTAATGCAACTTATATCATCCTGGAAAATCCTAACACATATGACCCAGTTCAACAAGTTATATAAACACATACTCAACTTGGAGCATGCTAATAGCCATCAGTGACAACTTTCCTGAACACTGTGAGCAATGTAACGGATCAGCGAGGATTAATTGCACAAGAATGTACTCAGCTCCTCTGATGAAATTTCCATCCTCCATAGAGCTGTGCACTGCAGTAGCTGCCTTTCTAGCAGTATCTCAGCTAGATAACCTACAGCTGGCTTAAAAATGTCCACATGCCTGCAGGTACATGGGAAACTGCTGTTCGGACATATTTTGCGATGCTGTTACCATTTTATGGCACTGTGAAGGACCATTAAAGGGACATAAAATATCATTCTTACCTTCTCTAAATGTTAATGCTGTTTGAACAATGTAATGTTAGTGCAAATCAGGTCAGAAGATAGAGAGAACTATGAAATAAGGCATAGCTTCCCAGCTGTGATGGTAACCAAGCACCAGAATGACTTAGCAGGAGGCCAAAAGCTCCACATTACTTCATGCCATTACTTCATACCTTTAGAACTGTATTATTAAAGAAATGTTTTAGTTCAGATTGTGGGGAAAATGCCTTTGACTGTGCATAGTCATGGTGGTCTTTACAGTGTCTGTGAATTTATAGAGTACCTTTCTTTGTGGGTCACAAAGACATGTGCTCCATGTTCCTAAATGTGCTGTAACACCTGCAGCTCTGCATTAAGACAATGATTACATTCAAATCTCACGTCTGTGGGCCTCAACTGACAGCCTGCAGAGTTCACAGAAGAAAGCTTATTTATTTGTAATTGAGGTGGATCTCTAATACATACTTCCACTCTGTGGGCAAATCCACTCCAAAAAAACCCAAACTCCAAATAAACAAAAGCAGCTCTAATGCTGTAAGCTAGAGAATTTTTGCCTAACCAACTTCTGCAGGAACACAAATAATCTCCTCCATCTGCACAAGTCACAAATGCCTCCATGAAAGCAATGACAGAAGGTTCTCCCTCTCAGTCCTACTGACCTGAAAGAATTCTTGGAAGTATAACAGAGATTTCAAAGGGAAGGAAATAGCCAGTTACATTAACGTAGCTAACAAAGGATAAAGAAGAATAGTTGCAAGAATGTAAACTTTATGGCCTTTCCAACTTACAGACACTTTCACAGCATGCATGATTCTAAGAAATACTCCCCATAGAAACACTACATATCTGAATGAGGTCTTAAAAATTCTGGTCAAATACAGACCGACAAACAGTTCCTCTAAAGGAATACTGTTACACTTGATGAAAGCGTAACCGAAAGTTCAGGTGGCAGTCTGGCAGACATCCAAAATAGAGACATGCTGTTCATAACCTCAGGTGTTACCTGAGGTCTGACAGAGTGAACCTTCCTTGTCACAGGCACAGACAATTCCAACTTTGTTGAAAAGCATCTACATCAAAACTGCTAGTCCTTGAGGTATGCAGTCTTAAAACATAAAAGGGCTCTTCCTTAATCATTGCAAGTGTGCAAAGAAATCTTAGATCTGAATTAATTTCATTCAGAAAGTAATACATATGTGTTAATATGATGAATCAAACAAATTTTTATACAGCCTTACAAAGGAACTTAAGGCGAATCCTCATAAAAACATTCCTAACATGGAAGAACTTGGATGGCATTCCAGAACGACTTAAGTCTCTCTTATGCTTTCCTGCCTGGCCTGGCATCTACCTGGAAAACTGTTTACATGCAGAATGTGAATGAGTATCCTGTGATTTGAAAGCCTCGCTCATCAAAGGAGGGACAGGGATTTGACAAGAAGACACACACCAAGGCCTTGCCATAGTCTTTGGAAATCTCACAGTGAGGCTGAAGACTAAATACAAGTGTTAGGAGCACCTTAATTGAGCTGAAAGTCTTATCGTCTTTTGCTCCAGAATATGAAATATCATCTTCTTTCATTCTATGGACAGACTCATCAACAGATAATTATCAATGAACCTCCTTGACTGAGGAATCCAAGACTTGCTTTGAAAAAGCCCTGCGCTGTGTACGGAGATACCAAACAAGGGACTACACTGCTGCTGAGACACGTGGTAATACAGGCACCATCTAGAAAGCTAAGAAATGACTTCTAGAGTGAGAAATGCTCCACACAAGTCTAGTTAAGTGTACTTAGTGCACTTATTTACTTACTGATGTGAGAAACAAACAGAACGATTGTCTCTGACAAAGAGCTAAACCTGTAAAGAACACAAACTCCCCGGCACTTCAGCAGTCCCTGAGTTTCTGTCACTGTTCTTTTGCTGTGAAGCTTGTGTGGCTCTGCTTAAGCACAGCTGCCCTTTAGCTGTTTAGCACATGAAAGCCTTGCAAGTGAAATCAGAAAATCTTGCAGATGTGGAAGTATCTCAAAGATGCATCACTCAAAGGACAGATAGTTAGAAATACAGATTGGTGCTGATGGTAATGAACACAGTTTTCTGCCCACCATTTCATTCTGTTTCAAGCCCTTGATGATAGTCACCTCAGCTCAGTTTAGTCATATTTTAAATAGTCAGAAGACATTTATAGAGGGGTCAAGTTGTATGAGCAAGATTTTGGTCTTTCCACAGGAAAGACCACAGCTTCTTGTTGACCCTGTTCAATGATAGGTCACAGAAGACTAGGTTTTGCCCCCAGATACAGTCCCACCTGAGGAGCATCGAACTGACTGGAAGTGAAATTCTTGTAATGAAAATTTATTGGAAGATATTAATGAGGAGAGGCAGGGCTGTTATATGCCCCACGAGACAGGGCTGAGAAAAACTTCTCCAGCTACAGTGTATGCATACAACCATAACAAATTCAGGAACATATGTACTATGCAGCAATCTCAAAAAAGAGTAGTTACAGTCTTTTCTTCCAAGCAAACTGAAGTGATAATACAAAAAAAGATCATGCTATTAGAACCTAAAAATAAAGCTTTAAAAAAAAAATTCAAATATTTTTCTTTGAAATAAACATCGTAGAAAAAAATCCAACTGCTCAGTATTTCATGCCTTTGCTGCTTTCTCAAGGGAATGAACTCTCTGACATGTAATGGTTTCTTGTAAACAATGTCTTTATTGTGGACAGCTGTTTATTTTCACAGTAGGATCTTCTCATTAGGCAACCAATAATGATTTACTACCTGGGTCTGCTCCATCAGAGAGAGAATATCACCATCAAATTAGTTCCTGCAACCAATTTGGGCAACTTCTCTGTTTATGTATACAGTACTCATAGTTTCATCAAGAATAGATTTGAATACATTTTCTTTTGTAATTAAATGATATAATAATTATGTTTTCATTTTCTTTTCTCTTTCTCTGGTAACAAAACTAAAGCAAACATTATTTTTTTTTCCTTTAGGTAACCATAATGGTAATACTGTAAGATTCAGTGGAACATTTCATGGCAAAAAGAATTTGGAAATTTGAGAACCTACCAAATTTACCTTGGAAAGCTTATCTCCTGTGCTGAGTTTCTGATAGGTGCTATAGACGGGGCCAACAGGGAAGTATTTATGGCTGTCATTCTCTTCTAGTTCCTGGCTCAAGTTGCAATAAGCTAAGAGATGTTTCTGTACTAGTCGGATAACATCAGGCTCCAGGGATCATCTGGCAGCTAAAAATTACTGAACTGCAGCATGCTCTAACAATATTCCTTCCTGCCTCCATCATACATGAGAAACTGTCACAAGGATTATGTAATTGGAGTTTACTCTGATTTTTAAAAATAGTTACTGAGGACTTTCCATCCTCCATTTCCTTTGTTTCACGGCAAAGGAAATAGAATAGAATAGGATACAGAAAATATACTATGTTATGTTCTATATGTCCAGAATAAGTAAAATAATTTTTAAAGGTCAGATAAACGCAGGTTTTGGATTAACTGGACGCATCTAGTATGGACTATAAAAATAGCTACGCTGATTTACATCCTGGCAAACCTTACTAATTTGCTTTGTTTGCTGGTTGATTGACTGGCTCAGCACACAAGGTTTTAAAGGACAGAAAGTGTTACAATGCCATCATGATCACATTTACCACTAACCATCTCATCGACATATGAAAAAAGATAGTAATTGTAATTCTTAAATTTCTCACAGGATTAGACAGGTTTCCACATCTTAATCTTAATTTCCAAATCTTAATACTTCTTAAAATTCTATTTGCTACTTTTCCCAATTTTTGAAATATTTACAGTAGAAGCCGACTCAGTATTTACAGCAATGGTCACACTGGTGCTTCATTCAACTTGCCTCTGCATATCAGTCTTTTCCTTATGCATCAAAAGGCTGTAATTACAGATGATGACATCATTGCTTGGAAGTTGAAGGTCAGGTTGTTCCTACCATCATTTAAAAAAAATCTTTTTACTCTCAAGCCATGCTAGCATTATTTAAATTCGAGCTACACCCTTTGACTATGGACAGGTTGCTTGATTTCAGTTACACTAAAACCTATTGATATTGAATCAACTCCACCAAATCCGGAAATCCAGATTAGTTTTTTACTGGTCTATTCTAGTTATTCCATATTTCACCAACAGTTATTTTATATACTCTAACAGGAAAATGACAAGAAGAAATTGAATAGCATTGAATAAGAACTAATTCACATAATTGGTTTTTTGAAATTTACAAATTTAAGAGTTTTTAAGTAATTTCATATTGGAAATGTTTATTTTTTCAGAACCCTGTTATGAGAACATTAAGGGAGGAAGGAAGCAGCAAGACAAACACTTCACAAAATCTATTTTTCACCACGCTGTCATATATAATACAATTGCAAAAAAAATGATGCTTTTTGTGCACAGTGTTGTTTTACCTATTATTCAGTTCAATGTTATTGAAGCCTAATTAATATAAGCATACTGTTATCTTGTTCATAAAAATGTGTAACTATGAAGGTACTCTAACCTCATGTCTCACACAAAAGACATTTTATAAGAATTAAGATCATAACCAATCCTTTCATAGGAAGAAAAGTTGGTCTACTATCACTGACATTATAAGTATTCAGTGATTCATTTGCAATGCAGTCTTTCAGTACAAAAGAATTTCTGAATAAAATGAAAACAACATTATGTAATGTGTTATATATGTCTGTCTAATAAGACTGATTTTTGGAACCAAAATTCAGGACCTAAAGTTAAACTTATGTATTCATATGCTAGCAACTAAATTGCTTTCCAAAGAAATAGCAGTAATTTGTTCTCAAAGTCTTGAGCAATTCAGAAACTGATCTTCAGACTTGCGAGGTGGGATTTCTTGAAATACAGCCACATTTCAGTGACCATGCTAAACTCCTCTTTAAGTCAATGAAAACCAGTTAAAACAGTATTAATTAGAATTTAGAATATATTCTATATTTAAATGTATTATACTGAAGAAATATTAGTTCAGAGGAAAAATCCTAAACTTCATTGATTATACTAAGGTATGCATTAGTTTTAAACAAATTCTGGGTAGCTAGCTCAGACATTTCTATTGCAGACAAATAGGGCAAGATTCAACTGCCAAGGCATGGTTAACTAATGCCATCTCAGTGGTCCAAGGCTACAGTAAGCTTTTTTCTGAAGTTTACAGAATAACAGGAGGTCTGCAAAAGAGGGTAGAGCAAGGAGCTCCTATTCATGGATATGGTGACTGCTTTACACTTTTAAGGATCACTCAGATGTGCGTCTGGAGAGAGCAAAATGAAAGTGAATATTGTCTTCTTTTAGTATATTGTAAGAGCAGACTATGGTGTTCTTTTACTGCTATCACCTACTAAGACGTCAGACAAAAACATAAAAATGTTAACTGTTTAACTGAAACTACAAAAAAAAATCATACACTGGGAACTTTGCCTTTTACTGTGCTGTGTGACATCAGCGATCAGTTAGTGGATGATTGTCTTCTTTCATATGGTATGCTGCATAGAGAAAAATGCTCTTATGGATAGTAATAGACCATATCACCACAGTTCAACAAGTGTTTCATCAAAATTTTCATCCCACTGTCCATGTACTGTGAGGACAAACTGTTCACTGGAACTTTTCGAATAGATATTTTTTCTCATAACGTGCTCAAAGAAAAGGCAGTATACGTATACAATGCCACAATATTAACTATTGGGCAGATATCAAGTATACCAACCAGAACACTTCCTACCACATCTCAGCAAGCAAAATATCAAAAGCCAAAAGTCAGCCCATATTCCAGAAATATAGTTATAATTAGATTTCACCTCAGAAACAAATCTTCACAATGAAACACAGTTAATCTTTAGTTTTCCACTTTCATCATGGAAACATGCTAGCATCCTTTTCAAAATCTACAGTTATGTCTATATTAGCTATTACATCAGTTATTTCTACAATTTAGTGTAATGGCAATGGATGAGCAGATCAAAGCAGCTGATCCTCGTGACACACCATTCAGAATATATGTGGGTTTGAATTTTTAGGACTGTATGGCATCTTATTTATTCTACCAAACACCCCCACCATACATGTACCTCACAGCTTCCAGAAGGACCCCATACTTTTGGTGCCCACCTCAAATGGAGCTTCAGATCAAAAAGGAGTCTGGTCTATGTGCTCCAAAACCAGCCTGTGAATGGTAACTGGGAACAACAATTTATTTCAAATTCACATGCAGCGCTCTGAACCAAAATGCAAATGTATAGTCAGCCTATTTTACTTCCACATTCCAATTATTTATGGAGTCACTTAAATACTATATGCTCACATTTACAACTTGCTATAAGAAGAAATATATATTTAACTTTAGAGGTGTGGACCAGTAATAATCTAGAACTAGATTATATGCTACACATCTAATAGTGTGCGTATATATACACACACTAAATTCTACAACCTCTGAAAATATAACACTAGACATGAACAAAATATTTAAAGCACAAAGCCTACTCATTATGACCTTGTAGAGCTTTATAGAAGAACCTCAGGACCTGGACAGATTTGTACACTGCCCCTCCAGGAAAAAGAAAAAGGGTGGAAAACGAATGTGCACATATATACATATGCATAATTATATACAGATGTACCTGCATACATATATAGACAACTTCAAAGGCACCCTATTACCAGTAAATAACTTCCTTTTATTCCTCAAGCTCTGCTGAGTGTGGAAGATTTTATGCAATGTTTCAAACTACTTGAAGGCAGGCCAAAACTCTGTCCTGTTTTGAACGCCCCAGCATCAGGATAATGTAAAAATGTAAATAAAGCTCCAGATGGTTTGGTGTTGTCTGGGATCAAAATGTTTTTTAGTGTGACATCAAGACAGACCTAAGTTTGATCAGTTACAGCAGACTCAATTTGCTAGATGATTAGAAAACTACTACAGGGACACTTATCCAGTCTGACAATTTCTATGGTTTTGGATCTGTCTTTAGAAAAAAAATGTTGGAATGCCTTTGTCTGTACATGTTATATGTCCTCTTAACATCAAATGTGTTATATGGAGGCACAAAGCTCTGAAAAGAACATGGCAACTCTAATCATCTCCCTCGGACAGAAATCAATCATAATCACAACAGAAATCTTGGAAGAGTACCAAAGGAGATAATATGGAAATAGTTCTGTTTCTGGAGGATCAGTCACCAGCGACTGAATTTAAAAACATCTCCTCGCAGAGGTCATGGCCACCAGAAGGGCTAGTTTCATTGACTGGCTAAGAAATTAACAGGTAAATGTAGGTCCCATCATGGATGGCACCATAAGGACTACATTTTAGTGCTCTTCGGTAATGGGGGAATGATCATCTAGTCTTTTAAAAAGCTTCATAACTGGAAAGATGACTTGCCACTTATAACTACACTGGAGCGATAGATAAATCAGTATTTTCTGATTCCAGGGATAATCAAAGATATTGAAGTTTTACGAGGGATACGCTGATATCCTCACGCTGAGGAGAAGACCAAGAAACTTGCCCAGATTATGCCTCACGGAATCTTTCCTACTGTTGCTGAGCTTTATCTGAAAGTGAGAGAGAGACTCAGGCCCACATGACGAATCGTCTGAATCTTATTCCTTATGGTAAAGAGAATTCGGGCACAGTGATCTTCCTGAAGCTTACAGACGGCTCATTAAAACACAATTAACCCTTTCTAAGGCAGAGCAAGGAGAATCACCCCATTACACTAAAACATACCCATAGACAGATTTCAGTGCAAGTCTTAAAACAATTTATCTGAACATTTTGTATGGAGACAGCACTACTTAGGCTCAGTTCATTCATTGTGGGTCGATCTAGGCTGCTGTAAATCTACCAGCAGTAGATTTACAAGGCAGGAGCCCAAGCCAACAAGTAGGAAGAAACTAACAAAGACCTAAAATGGAGCAGAGTAGGTCACAAAATAGTAGGAATTGCCCTGATTTGATACAGAGCTGCCATGTATAAGATTTCTTGGATAGCATGTGTGATAAAAATGCGATGCCTCTTTTAAGTGGCAAAGATTCACAGCAATTGCATACAGTAAATTAAGCCAGGCTGCAGTTCATACCAAAATCCAGGAAAAAATTAGAAAATCTCCTATTTTGTCAGGCAGATAAGAAAAACATTCATGTTATATAGTAGTCCAAATTGAGGCACTAGGCAGTTTTCCATAGTATAGGATTCAGCTTTAAGAATGTTTTAACTTGACTAAAACCCCAAAACAAATCTCTCCTACATGACTATTCAACATGGCATAAATCTAGGAACTACAGATAAGGACAATCATGTATTTCAGGATTTCAAGGAACAAACATTACAAGACACATTTCAAAAGAGCAGATGGAATACTGAATAATAGAATCAGTAGGTAGGTACACTGGATGCATAGAGAGAACGGTTGGACTAAACTGTTTGAATTTGCTCTTTTGAATTTGTTTTGTTTCCCACACACTTAAACCTGAATAACCATTGTTCTGAGTAGGATTGTAAATATATATCTGCAACTGTCTTGTTGAAAGCACTTGAAGCTATAACTGGCTCAGTCTTGGATGTAGCAGCTATTTCAGGATTGTGTTTGGAATTAATTACCACTGAAGTGCATTCCAGTGGCAGCAGGGGGTCTGCTTAGTTGTTTCTGCATCATCCACGAGAGTTGGGTATGACTATTATCAACTTTTTATTTCCTCTAATCACCCACCTGCACAAATAGACTTTGGAACTGCTTCAAGCTTGCATAACCCTTGTAATACCAGGCAACTGTCTGGAAAAACATCTCTCATTAAGTACTAATGAGAGATGATGGGTGATTTCCACCATTTCCTGAGTAACCTTTTGAGACTGCCTCTGCAAGCTGTTGATGTCTAATTGAACATTCAAAAACAATGCTGCACAGTTGCCATATACTTTTTTTTTTTGTAAAATGGGGTTTTTGTTGGCTTTTCCATGTTTAAAAGGTTTGTAGTGAAATGACTGCACTTGCCTATGACAGATACTTGATAGATTTCTACATTTGCCTTGTCTTTGCATGTAGTCATCATGTTTCTGGAAGTTCAATGAAAAGCACAGGGTGCCAAAATATTTTTGTTTATTTCAGTCATTCACTAAAAACTGGAATGCCTAGTATTCTTGTAAAAAAAAAAAAAAATCCTCCAAAAAAGAATGATACATATTGGGGATGTCTGTGCTTATTTTTAAATTTAACTCATCAATGAGAGGCCACTGAATGCTACCATACACATGCCTTCTTAGTATTTCACAAGGCTTCTATAATCCAAAGAGAATAACCAAACTGCTGTGCAGAGAAAGTATTCTACTATTGCAAATGCAATGATTAGTGAATTAGGCTACATTTTCAAATTATCTCAGAATATAAACTGCAAAAGGTGATGACAGTAAGTGCTCTCAAATCATTTAAATAATACTGATGATAGCCATACTCCCCAGGAATCGAGCTCAGTTAATAAATAATTTAAGCGGTCTTGAAGATAAACCTTCCAATATGCACCTATCTTTAGTTGCAATGAAATGCAATTTATGGACAAAACTATATTTTCATGAGCTTCAGTTCTTCTGAAGTATCAATTAGTTAAAAAAGCTCTTTATCAGAACACTGAAGTCAAAAAGCTAACCAAAATATTTTAAAGCCAGAGAGCTAGAAATCATGTTTTGAATGTTTCAATATCCAGTTATTCTTATTTAAAGTATCTAGATTTTAGAGTGACTTCAGAGAGCTCAACTCTCACTCTGAAAATTTACGTTTTTGTATTTAATATATATTTACATTGAAAAAAGTATTTTGTTCCAAACTCAAAATGTATCTTGTATCCAGTATGACAATATACTCATTAAGCATAAAGAATTTGTCCAGTAGATAGTGCACTACTAATACACAGTCAGAATTCAGGGAATCTTAAAAGTGTTTGCTGTTCCTTTTGAAAGCAATATGGAAACATCTGTACCAGAGTGGACCAGCTATCTAGTCCAATATGTTGCCCTGATAACGTTCAAATGATTTGAGAAAGATAAAGGAAATACTGTAGATAATTTTGGAATAACACAATCCAGTTTCCCACTCTAATTTGTGGCACTACAGCATTAGAGTTTTTAGTAACTAAAAAACCCCAAACAGTTGATTGTATTTTTTAATTTCCAAATTATCTTTTTTATAATTAATATGCCAAAACAGTTCTGCCATATATTACTTTGACATATTTTTATTTATACTTAGCATTTTCTTCTGAAAAATACTCAAATTCTACCCTTTTTACTAATATTTCTGAATTAATTTATTTTCTATGTCTGCTACAAAGACAACCTATATAATTGATCAGAAAAAAAGTATTTTTTGCAAATTTTACTTAAACAAAATTCATAGAAAGTTTTGATATTTTTTCATTATAATGTAAGACAGACATAGATGTCAAAATAATGGAAATGCTCTCGGAGAAAAATTTAGTTTTGATCCCAGCACTACTGGTAAGAAACTAGTTTTAATTGTACTATATTACTTAAGTATCTTTTAGCATGGAGGGAATGATACCTGAAAGAAAAAGGACATGGAGTAAACAGCTGGATCTGGAGTGGAAAGAATATTTTTACTAACAGTTGTTTTAATATCCTCATCCAGAACAGATACTACTGCATACAATGATATATTGTATTATAGAAAGAATAATACAACCTGCCCTGGAGCACAAAATATGAAATGGTCCTTCTGAAGACTTTTCCTGCTTTCTGAAAACAATGAAGTAACTGAGTCTGAAAATATTCTTTCATATGGGTTCTTCCAAATCTGACGTATTTGAAGGCATAACAGAAAAAAAGGAAAAGACCAGTTTGATATCCTCTTGCAGTAGAAAATTATTATATCATTAGCTGCTAGTAAAGATATGCTACATCTGTATGTGGATTGGCAATAAAAACCATTCCCATCCTATTGTGATATATAGCAAAATTCTACATCTCTTGCATACTTCAAATTTCCTTTTGAGGTGGCACAAAAATGAAAATGGTATAAAAAGAACAAAAATGAAATCTCTGTAAAGTAATAGAAGGAAACTTTTTGGCAGCAAGCTACATACTGCCATCAGGACTAGCAGATGCAGTAAGGGAGACAGAAGCAGAGAAAATGGAAGTAAATGAGTGATTTTTATTTAACTTAAAATAGAACAGGAGGGAAAATCTTTTTTTTTTTTACAGAATGCAACACTGATTACCTTCACTAGGAATCAATGTTTTTCTATTTTTTAATCATCTCTGACACTGAATAAAACAAATAAATCTGTTCATTATGTACAAAAATGGTTTATTTTAGTAATTGCTTAATATTTTCACAAATATTTTGATTTTAACAAAATTTAGCAAGCTATGCCAGGATTTCCACTTTCCAAATATACTGAGGTTAGTAGAAAAGTTTATTAAAAAAACTCATAAAACATATGTTTGTTTTGTTCCGTTTAGTATCTTTATCAATGATCTGGACAAGGGGATCAAGTGTACCCTTAGTAAGTTTACAGACAACACCAAGTTGGCTGGGAGTGTTGATCTGCTGGAGGGTAGGAAAGCTCTACAGAGGGACCTGGATCGATGGGCCGAGGCCTCTTGTACGAGGTTCAACAAGGCCAAGTGCTGGGTCCTGCACTTGGGTCACAACAACCCCATGCAACGCTACAGGCTTGGGGAAGAGTGGCTGGAGAGCTGCCTGGCAGAAAAGGACCTGGGGGTGCTGTTTGACAGCCAGCTGAATATGAACCAGCAGCGTGCCCAGGTGGCCAAGAAGGCCAATGGCACCCTGGCTTGCATCAGAAAGAGTGGGCAGCAGGATTAGGGAAGCGATCGGCCCCTTGTACTTGGCACTGGTGAGGCCATACCTTTACTACTGTGTTCAGTTTTGGGCCCTTCACTACAAGAAAGACATTGAGGTGCTGGAGCACATCCAAGGAATGGCAACGAAGCTGGTGAAGGGTCTAGAGAACAAGTCCTATGAGAAGCAGCTGAGGGAACTGGGGTTGTTTAGTCTGGAGAAAAGGAGGCTCAGGGGAGACCTTATTGCTCTCTACAACCACCTGAAAGGAGGCTGTAGCGAGATGGGGGTCAGTCTCTTCTCCCAAGTAACAAGCGATAGGACGAGAGGAAATGGCCTCAAGTTGTGCCAGGGCAGGTTTAAGTTGGATATCAGGAAAAACTTCTTCACCAAAAGGGTAGTCAGGCACTGGAACAGGCTGCCCAGGGAAGTGGTTGAGTCCCCACCCCTAGAGGTATTTAAAAGAAATGTAGATGTGGTGCTTAGGGACATGGTTTAGTGGTGGACTTGGCAGTGCTAGGTTAATGGCTGGACTTGATGATCTTAAAGGTCTCTTCCAACCTAAATGATTCTATGATTCTATGAGTCTATATCATATGCTCTTGAAAAAGTGAGTTCCCAGTAGAACACAATGAAAGGTTAAATACAGTAACTTAAATTTTTCACAAAATGTCCACATTTAAGTTGTTACTTTCTAGAGAAGTAGACAGTAGAAATAGGATATAATATTTTTATCCTAAAATATAGTATTTCAGATCTGATTCAGGTCAATGATGAAATAAAATTATTAGTACGCATATTCAGTTGATTGTATGATATAAGCTAACAATTTTTTTCAGTTTCTTTGGCAGTGGGTAGGGGGAGGAGTTATTGCTATGCTAGTTCTACTAGAACTGTGGAAAAGAGAGTAAGGTTACTAACTGCATTCATATCAAAGCCAGTGACTCTTCACTTCACTTGAAAAAGCACAGTAACTGTGTGGCAGTAGATGATCCCTACAGAGAAGTAGTGATGGAAAACAGGGAGGGGGGAGCAGGCAGAGCTATGATCCAGAGACCTCAGTATCTGTCTGTTAGCAGAGCCATCAAACTGACATACGAATGCAGTGTATAGCTGGTCGTGAATCTTTTGACAAATTATTTTCACCATATAAAAACTGATTAATCCAAATTGATTTTCTTGGGGAAATGTACCATTTTCAGGATTTTTTCATCAGAAATAATTCTCGGAGCAGGATAGAAGAAGTCTTTTGCAAGAAAGACTAATGGGGAATAAAAAGACAAAGACTGAAGGGCAGGTATCGCACAGACCTGATCTTTTGATCATTTAGTTCATGGGTCCTCCTGGAGCTCAACCCTATTCTGACAGAATATATCTTGGTCTGACATGGAGCTGGGATGAAGATAAGATGTGAAACATGGGCCCAGTGTTGAATAGCATTCTCATGTCCTGTGATACAGATATAGTCACTCACATTATAGCCTAGTACTCCCCCACATCCCAGGTAAGTGCCCTGATATGGGACATAGAAATAGAAAGGATTGCCCAAGTCATCAAATCTAATACCTAGACTGAAGGCAATCACATAGTAAAAACTGTGCTACAAGGCACCCGTAGACTACACTTCTATTCACCATCTACAGCAAGTCACAAAACACTCCCTAATAAACTGTATTAAACTTTTAATCTTTAATACAAGATATCAAAAACAGCCTGAAAAACTACACAAGGAGTAGGAAAGTCAGGAGCATTGTTAATGTCGTAACTTTCTGCAACAGCTGAGAATGTCTAGATGATCCTAAGATATGTATACTGCAGCATCTAATGATTAATCAGAGTTGAGCTTTATCATCTGAAATTGATAAAACAAACAGTGGAGAAATTAATTTTCCACAAAAGACAGCTGAGTTCTTTGTGTGATTCAAGACATATCTATATTGCCTTTCTTGTTATATCTACAGTGTTTCTGAAAACCAGTTTAGCTTTTTTTTTATAGTGTTTGAACTTTATTGCATTACAGACATAAGTCAAGTGAATCACTACCTCTCAAGCACTGGATCTCTCAAATTTTAGGACTCAGTTTCACCTTAATGTAAAATAGGACAATATGCAAAGTCTTGACTATAACAGAATAAAAAAAGTAGGAAGTCAAGACAACTGGTTCCTCCCACCTTCTAATATGGAGTAAGACTCAACCTGAAAAGCTTCTTAGAAAATTCAATTTAAGGTTTGTAGAAAATTCACAGGTATACCAGGAGACATATAATATTAGCTAAATGCCTACTGAAGATCTCCATGCAGTGCTATACCCATTACACAAGCTTATATTCCTCTAGAGTATACCAGATGCATGTAAAATGTAAACAAATTAATGGTAAGATGAAGTTTTACTGTTACTGCTAATATCAGCAATTTGATGGGTTTTATAGCAATATTATTCCTCAAATATCTATTAAATCATTGCCACTTACAAAAGGCACTATCGCTTACATCTGCTCAATTATGAAACAATCTCAGGAGCATTTTGAAGCATAGAATTACTTACTAGACTACATATTACATGGAATATGTTGTATATGGTCTATGTGTATTTCATCCCTGACTCAAAAGTACTTGCAAAGGATACCGTAACTAATAGTCATTTAACAAAGAAAAACTCAAATCCTGCTAAATAATATTTGCATATGGGCTTTAAAATGCAAAATACCTCAAAATAATTATGTTCCTTTGAATTATTGTCTTGATTTGAAAAAGAGGTTTTGTCTGACAGCATAATGAGATCATTCTAGATGGTAATCACACCGGCATGGATGAAACTGATGTTGGTCAGAATGCATGCTCTTTGATGAGCACTCATTTGCAAAAATTGCCCAGAAGTCCCATGAAAGCTGATTTTTTTCAACTGTACTTTAATGAATAATAATAAAAAGCAATGAATCATCAGAAAATGTTTAACATATGTCAAGCAGCAGCCTTTTTCTCTCACTTTGCAGAGACAATGTAAGATAGTCCTTTGGAAAGTGGAATTACTTTAACAACATAAACGTATTTACTGACACATACTGGATGGGTGGAGACCTGCATGTATTTTGATAATGAACTGGTCATGTGATATCAGTCATTCCCACGTGCTTTAACTTCAGAAATGACACAGTATTTTAAAGAATAACATCTCATTGTTAAGGATGTTATCAGAGACGTTATCCAGAGGAGCATATGATGGGAAGCAATTATCTTAATTATATACTAAAAACCTCTTAGAGGGATGATAAGGTTGTAAAGGGAAGTACATTAGAGCTGCAATATATAAGAAGTGACATGGCTTGTGCAACCTCAATTCAGCTTTCTGTGCATATGCATTCTGAAGAAGTCTTTTAATGATTATTATAATGCTGTTTTCTCCACAAGACCTCTGCTGCATCAAGGACATAAAGGAGTAGTAGAAATGGACAAAGGAACAAACCAGCTTACGGCACATTACTCTAGAAATGTGGCAGGAGAAATAATACTATAAAACAACAGAGATGTGAAATATTTTCCCTAAATATCAACAGAAACTCAGATGAAAATATGCTCATATGAAAATATCCAAAGGGAATGTTAAATGAGAGTTACTAAAGCTAGACATTTTTAATCAAGATATCTATCTAATTTCTATCCATGAGTTTAAAAAGATCTGGCCAGCGGTTATCTCAACAAATGGTGCTGTTTCTTAATAGCACTTGGAATATTGATAAGATTTGAGAAGACTAAAAGGAAGCTAATGGAGTAACCTTAGTAGTTATAGGATTTCAGCCTGACATCTGAAATAATGGAATAGCTGATATGGATCACCATTAACAATAAATGAAATAGGCATAGGTCATGCAAATTAGCATTGCTTCAGAGAAACTGGATCTTATTAGTTAACCTGTTTTTTAAACGAAATTATAAGTTTCTTCAATACAAGTAAATAGAGTTAATTTGACATTCACTTTTATAATAGATTTGGTTTATTAAAATTTATGAAAGCAGTCTATGTTTGCAACTGAGGTAATTTTAAGAAGTTAATAATGAATGGTTCCAGATGTATGTGCATAAGAAGTATCCACTGTATATATCACTCACTTGCTCTTTCCAGACTACCCAGATGAAAAAAAAGGTAAGTTTTACCCATCTTTATCCTACAAATACCACTGGGTGTAGGAGGAGGGTCAAAAAACTTGTATAAACCTCATTTCTCTTAATGCTCTTTGTTGGGTTTCTGAATGCTGCCAGTTAAATAGGCAAGAATAAGTCAAGAAAGTATGACACAAGAAACAGTGATCACTGAATGCTTCCACTTGCTTCTCAGTTTGTGATACTGATGTTATATTTTTGCTTTGCTGGATAAATTCTGCTTTTGTCAAAAGGCAAGAAGTGAAATAAAACAAAAAAGCAGGACTTTTTTTATTCCCCGCACAGCAAAGAATCAATTTTTAAAGTAGTGCTTTGCAGTTAGAGTCTGCCACTCAAGTGATGGCAAAATTGGAGGATTTCAATTTTCTAGTTATTGCTTAATACAAGAATTTTATGATAACAGAAATTTGTCCAAATACAAAATTGCTCTGTTTAAAATATAGAATAACTAAGGGAACAGTTGTGTTAGGGGAACCTATGGCTTTATCTCATGCTGCCCAGGATTGCTTAGAGTGGAAGCAGAGAGTGGATGAACTATTATTGAAATCTTTTATCATTCATCTTCTCCCATTTATTCATTTGTTCTGTTAATATATTTATAATTTCAGTCACACTCTAACAAAAATGGCGCTTATTTTTCACCACAGGAGTTAAACTTATTTTTCATCTCTCTTTGTAACTTCTATCAAGAAAGCTGATTCCCACATTGTAACAATGAAGAGAAATTGAAACAATAAAGAGAGGATATGTTTTCTTCTTTAAACATTAGATAGGGGATATATGCACTGTTGGTAAAACTCTACTGACAGCAGGCTACAGACATATCAAGAAAGAACATGGAACAGGACGTAAAGTGTATATGGATCACCTGGATCTTTTTCTTAGGTGATATCAGAAACCTGGCTTACCCGAACTACCTAGAAACGAACTTCACTGCAGAAGGAATTTTCAGGCTGTCTCACCCACCTCCTGAAACCTACCCAAAGATAATTAAAATGGGTCATACCTTTCACATGCTGGCAGAATGTGATTTTAGGGAGGTAGCTAACTGGGCAGAAATCAGAGATGCACACTGCACCCATCTACAGCCGCTTCCAACTACAACAGCTTTGTATTACCTTAAGAGGTATCCTGTCCTGATTTCAGATTAAATCAAAAGAAAAGGGAAATATTCTCACAGACAGTACCTCATTTTTCATCTTATACTACAAGACACATTTTTTTCCCGATCTCATATCAATACTTAATTGACTAATTCCTAATTTTAATAAAGACCCTTCTTTTGGAAGAAGATATATACGGTGAAAATCTAACCCAACTGAAATCAATGGCAAAACTTGCCCTAACATCAGTGAGGTTAGGAACACATGCCAGCCTCTGAGACTCAGATCACTTGAAGGCCTACTGGTCAAAATCAGTAGGTTAAAAACACCTGTCAACAAAACAGTAATCAACACAGGACCAGAAACACAAGTGAACTGTGTTCCTCTAAGAGATACAGTACTAAAAAAGCATCCTAATTGTGCTCCAAGAACTATGTACACAACATCAGAAATGCAGAAAATGGGTATGAAAATGTCATTATGATAAAACAGAACACCCAAGCTGCATGTATTTTGGGGATTTGTACTTAGAGAAAATAAAAAGAACTATAAAATGCCAGAAAATACTTAAAAATAGAAAATAAATTATAAATTTATAATTTATATTATAGGAACAACTATATCAGCAAACACTCTCCAGGCATAATTTTCAGAAATCTTTTCTTTTACATTTTTGAAAGGTGCTTAAAACAAGTACTAGCTGTACCGAAGAAAAAACAACAAAATGCATGATAGAAGAGCTATTGTATATTTTATTCTTCCATCAGCACTCCCTTAACCTTTATTAAAATTCCACGTGAAATTAAAAAATCCGAACTGCAAACATATGCTAGTGCATTAGACAAAATTGCTTCTGATAAGAAGTGTGCACTCTATACTGTGGCAGTAGGAATGACAAATACGAAATGTGTCATCACTGAAACTCAGTCAGAAGATTAGTTTGGTTTCCAATACACTGTGTTCTGGCAGAGATTTATATCTTGAAGCTCTGAATGTGATCCTTACATCTTTACAAATTAACCTGTTAAAACAAATAAATTGAGAAATTCTCTATCATAGCCAAATTCTCTCCATATGGCTCAGACACAGGTTAAAAGAAGACAAAGAAGAGTGGTGGAAAAGTATGTATAGGTCTTATAACTAAGACTGGGCATTATATTTCACTATTAATAAGTTCTTGACTGAAAAATACAACTGAAAATTGTTTGATAATTTTCAATTTTCACTTTAAAGTAAATTTCACTAAAAAGCAGATAAATAAACAGCAAAACAAAAAAAATATTTTCAGCTGGACTAAACATAACATTTAATTGATAAAATATATCTGTTTTTCAGTTCAACCACTTCAGGTCTTCTTATAATCCTTATAACTTCACTCTCCTCTTCTTACACAGAAAAAGGGAAGGATATTAGGGCACAGTACATCAATAACATCATCCAGATTTCTATAGAGGCCAATACCTTAAATGGATGCATACCTACAGAAGTAAGACAAAATAACTTGAACATACTGTGATACAGAGTACACACGTTTGGAAGACCTCCATGCAACACTTTACCACCCTTTGGAGTTCTCTAGCCGCCATGACAAGGCAGTACATATAGACATGCATAAGGGCAATAAGAAATTTTCAGAATTGTTCAGAGGCTGCCCAGAATTGCTTCTTGAAGAGTTGCTGGAGAGCCCTGACTTAGCCAAAGACAGTATGTTAGGGTTCCTCTGTCTTGACTTCAGTTGGCCATGAATACACTGAGGCTGGAAATGAAAAGCTTCTTAATCACTAGCACAGAAATCAGTGGTTCTGAAACAGACTTCTATTCAGAGTAACAGGCACAAAACCCCAACTATTTTTAAGATGTATCTTGAGAGGTTTATTAAAGGAACTACACAAAGGCTAGAACCTAAGATTTCTCCTTCTAAGGGGAGTACCCCCATCATGTCAGGGCACTGTGAGACTCTTACTCATTCTTCTCATGGCCTATGAATCTTTTTCTGTGCTAAAGGTAAAGGGGGATTAGACTGTATAAAACACCCTGAGAAACAGGAAACTTTACTTAATAATGGGAGCATTTCTCTAAGGCCAAAAATTACTTAGAAGAGAAACCACTTGCTGCCTAAGAAAGACTTCAGCTATTAGGTTGTTATGGAAACACAAGCCTCTCTTGTCAGTTATCTACTCCACCAAACCAATGCATGACTCACATTACAATACACACCTATGCTTTGTGTTCCTTATTGACAAGCTCTGAGTGGCTCTTCACTTCTCAGTCAACATACAGATGAATTATACTTTTTCAAGACACGTTTTCCTTGAGTGACAGATGGAATAATAAGGGACATTGATTATCATTCATACATCATGTCAGGCCCTGAGGAACTAATAAGCTTTAATGGCCCTGACCAGCCTTCTAAGGTTCTCTATTCACATCCCCCTTCCTGGAGACACCATTTCAGCTCAGCCTGGGGCCTTTAGTTCCTGCCTGAGCTATGCTGAAGGAGTGCCTGTCTTGTGCTTATGCCTGTGCGTGTGCATCCAGAGCCCAACTCATGGGCTAACTTCCCAGCTTGACCTTGGACCTGGTCTTGTCATCAGGAACCTTCCTGGCCATCACCAAACCTGATCCTGACCTGCATATTGACTTTCTAGCTTTACTTCAGACCTACCTCATCAGCACAAACTTGCTTGATGATCTGGGCTCTTGGCTGAACCTGGCCATGATCTCTAGGTCTGCTCTGCTCATGGGTGGTGAGATAGGGACCTGACTAGTAAGGCCCCTGCCCTGCCAGCTGTGGTAGTCCCCTTCATTCCTGCCTCCCCATCCCTGAAGGAGCAGCTGGCCCTTGCTGCTCCCTGACACATCAGGTCTGAGACTCAGTACCTAAGGAAATCCAGCACTCATGACAAGTAGGTAGTGATGATTTTGATTATGCAGCACAATACCAAAGGATTTTATGGACAATCAGCTGCTTCAGAAACATTGGTGTCAAATTAGGCTAAATTTTCATTATTATGCTCTTCTCTCTACACAGCTGAGATGATCTTTCTTGATCCCCGAAAGTATATTATCCTGAGGAGTTATACTGTAGGTCATGTGTTTATGTGCACTACATCCTGCTACCTCTGGTTTAAAAAGTGTGCTTAAATAAAATACAGCTCTACTAGGAGTCCTTCTGTTTGAAGCAATTTGGGTGAGTGGACTTTAGAAAGGTTAGCGCATGATCCTTCAGATCAATTATAGTTTCAAAATGATGAAGCATGGGCGCTAAGGCTAGCCGCTTGAATTTCCATTCATCCAGGCAATTTTGTATATCTGTCAGTGTGATGGTTCCTTCTTGTGGCCACTTTGCACTGGTTTGCTTATAGCTAGAAAATAACTGTGCAAAAGCGAAGGTATAAATTCACTAAATAAGAAAAGATTCATTTGCTATCTTAGTCTCAATGTGGAGAATTGAAATGTCCAAATATTCAGGATAGGTGCTGTGAAGACTTGTTACTGAAGTCAATCAGGAACTGATGACCTGACAAATAGCACTTTATTTACTAAGCCAAGTATTTAAGGATTCTGGAAACTGTGTAGAAGATTCATATTTTAATTGTGATAAAAATGTTATCACAGCTAGGCTATTTTTCAATTCAGGTTTCTAAAGAACTATCTCCTAGATATCTGTATGAGATTGCTGACACAGTGTTATACAGTAGACACAAGAATGCAAGCAGAGGTGAGCTGATAGGCTGGCTACAAATTTTCAAGTTCATTTTCACTGTAATGACAGGAGAGGAATGCCAGGCTGAGAAAGCAAAAAAACCCCTAATATTTCAGTAGATAGGGCAGCTTGGGGACAGTCTGATATGTTGTAATAATTCAGTGACAAGCATTTTTTGTTAGTTTCCCTGCTGTGATTATGAGGCTATAAGAAAAAGGTATCATTAATTACAGATTTATTATCTTGCATGGTCCTCCTTACAAGTTACTGGCATTTAAGTGCAAATTAAGTAATTTTTCTGAATAACAAAAACATCATGACTGACAACAGCAAGATTTCTCGAAAGTACATGTAGCTGGGTAGAAGACCAGAAGAGTTGCTATCTCTTCCTTTATGTTTCAATTCCTTGCCTTGTATTTGCCTGCTACAGACTAGTGGCAACACATCACGTATCTAAGGGCATTTTTATCCCCTTGACAGAAGCCATATCTTAGATGAAATGAGGTAGAGTAGTCGTACCAGAGCTCTTTAAAATTGCTGACTTGGGAATTGCTGACTGTGTGGTGGCTGAGAGTTCAGCATAAGTGCAGCCCCTAAGTATTCACCTTATTTCTCAGCTGTATTTTGCAGCCAATACCAAGTTCTTCATTGCTACAGCTGAGCTGCTTCTAGATTTGAAGATGGCTCACTAGGTCTCCTTGACCTGCAGCCACAGTAAAGTTATACAACTGGAAAAAATAGGTCCTTGAACTAGAACTCCCTTATCCAGGAATGATTTTCATGCAGTTTACAGACAGCAATGCCTCTTCCTGTTATTGAGATGCTGTATTAAAACCTTCGTTAATCTGCACGGCCCCAATACTGAGCCCTGGGGAACACCACTTGTGGCTGGCCACCAACTGGATTTAATTCCATTTACTGCAACTCTTTGGGCCCAGCCATCCAGCCAGTTTTTTACCCACCAAAGAGTACACTTGTCCAAGCCATGAGCAGCCAATTTCTCCAGGAGAATCCTGTGGGAGACAGTGTCAAAGGCCTTACTAAAGTCCAGGTAGACAATGTCCACAGCTTTTCCCTCATCCACTAAGCAGCTCACCTTGTCATAAAAGGAGATCAGGTTAATCAAGCAGGACCTGCCTCTCATAGACCCATGCTGACTGGTCCTGATCCTTCGGTTGTCCCGTACATGCCACGTGATGGCACTCAGGATGACCTGCTCCATAACCTTCCCCGGCACCGAGGTCAGGCTGACAGGCCTGTAGTTCCCCAGATCCTCCTTCTGACCCTTCTTGTAGACGGGTGTCACGTTTGCTAACCTCCAGTCAACTGGGACCTCACCCGTTAGCCAGGACTGCTGATAGATGATGGAGAGTGGCTTGGTGAGCACCTCAGGCAGCTCCCTCAGTACCCTTGGGTGGATCCCATCTGGCCCCATAGACTTGTTGGGTGCATGTTAAATCTGTAAGGGTCTTCAACAGCACAGGCCCAAATGCAGCATGGTGCTGCACCTAAACTTCTGCTACCAGTATTTAGACACTAGATGATAACTGATCAAAACCACACTAACTTCATGAAGATACTTGACAATGCCTACTTTAGCATTAGAATTATCCAGTGCATTGAGCTTCAGCCGCTTATTAAAACTTTACACCTTTTCCAAGATGATTGGTTGCTACAGTTCGCAAAATTTAATTACATCCTTAAGATGACAAGGGCAATACTAATGCATGCCTTATGAACTAATTAAATTTTTCTGGCTATTTTTCAAGGTTAAATATGTCACGTGATTTTTTTTTTTTAATGGAAGGGCAGTCTAAAAATTAAAATGACTAGTAGAAATGTCTAGTTTAAGGAATGAGGATACTGTTCTGGAATGGCCCAACAGAAAGTTTAGTAAGATTGATTCATGAATGAATTCATTTATGAAATTAATTTTATGGGATTGATTTATGAAATTTTATATCCAAATTTATATTTTACTTAGCAGAAAAATTTGTCTCAGAGTACAGTATTTCAGAATATTCCTATCAAGTCTTAACTGTTAGTTTAAAAGCAGAGATACTGAGACAGAGATGCTAACGCCCTCTATCAACCTTGTCCTATCAATCTACCACAGAAACAAAGAACAGCTTAACTTGAACTCAGGCACACATGCAGTCTTTTTTAGTCTTAGATCAGTCCTAATTAGAAGCAATTGTTTTAACTGCCAGCATAAACAAATAATGTAACAGTTGTTCTTCCTATACAAACCCAATTTCTTGCAAACAGACATAAGACTCACACAACACAGGATTTCAGAAGTGGAAGTAACAAACTTTATGACTACTTTTATTTCCTTTCTGCTCAGTTTTTCTCCCTAACAATCCTTTACCATTTGGTGCATGGAGTTCTCATCCTCTGCTATTCCCTACCAGTTCAATAATAAGATTCAGGAAATTAAAAATAATATGGAGAACTACAGAGCAGTCTGGTTTTTTCCCCAGTAGATCAGAGAATGATGACTGGCAAGGTGACTACTCCCAACCTGTTAGGAGTTTACTGGCAGGGCAGATAATAGTTACAACATGCAGCTCTACAGCTTGAAAGGCCAGCCAGAATGACCTTTCCTCACAATATAGGAAAGAAGAATTTTCAGTCATGAGTGCAGTCAGTCTCATTTCTACTGCCAAGCAGTAGTAATACCCCAGACAGTGGGGAGAGTTGATCAGTGTCCTACCACCTAGGGAAAGGAGACTGACAGATGCAATTTTATGTTCAAAGTGCTGCCTCATGCTCTGAAATGAACACTACACATGACATAGTACAGCAATTTGAAACAGTATTCCCAAAGCCAGCATGTCTCAGTGATACAAAAACAGGGAAATTCAGGAAAAAAGGCACGCAAATTACATATTTGTTTTAAATGAACAATCTCTGTAATCATACATAACTTATTCAAGCAATATATCTGTATGAACTGAAGTGGAAGGCTGACATTCACATACGATTATGCGTAGCGTTAAGTACCTTATAACTGTGAGTGACATGGTTGATTTCATTAGGCCATTTGTAGTATAAGATAACAGCCAACATGATTACAGATATGGCTTATGAGCCAGGCCAATTAGATAACTACTACATTTATAGCTTAAAATAAAATCACATTTTGGAATCTGCTTATCCATACAGCCAAATGTTCTTCCCAATAAAATGCCAAGGAAAAGATCATAGTGGTATATGGAAAACTAAGACAGAAGGAATTATAGTACCTTTGTATTGCCAACTCACTGACCTTGTTAGATCTTATAAAGATAATGGGTGCCCTCATGAATGTCCTACAGCTTCTTTGGTTATTCTCTGGGCCTCTGATACACACCATATTTAACCATACACAAAACATACTTCCAGATTAAGACCTAAAAATGTCCTTTTTAGGATCTGTTTTTCATACCAGTCTTAACGGACTTACTATGCCTAAGAAAAATGCCTATGTTCAGAAGACAGCACACTTCCAAAGCCTGGTACTTTAACTAGCGAAAAGGCTATCTTTTTTTTTTTTTTTTATTAATTACAATGGAAAGCTTTGTAGTTGAGCCCCATTACTGTGGAGGCAGATAATGAACTCCCTTGGCCAATTTACAGGGTAGAGGTATGGCAGTCTTCCCATTGCAATAAGTATGTTTATGGTGATTAATCAAGTAGAAGTCTGAAAAACAAGGATAATTTGGTATTTTCTTCCTTTACTGAACGACAACCCATAATATTGTCCTGCACAGCCTGCTAATTTTTTAGATTATCAGAGCCAAAAAAACATCAACAAAGTAAACTTTCAGCTACACAAGTGGTCATGCTGGTGTTCAAGTCAGATTCTGGTCTACTCTGTGCAACTACGCTATAAGGATGCTATTATATTTTGTGCCACCTTTTAGATCACTGTTCATAATGCAGGTTCCCTCAAGTCTTCTTTAGCCCAAATTTTATGGAGAGGTGGGAATTATGATCCACTCCACCTCACCTTGCAGACTCCAAAGCTGTATCTTGATATCTGGCCCTTATATACTATGCCTGATATAGCTCTGTCACTCTTCCAATTCTAGTTCAGCTGTGAAATCAAGAAGGTGCTTCCCCTTACACAGACTAGATAGGTAACATGATGTTAGTCAACAGTCATCTGTCATTCTTGTATATTTCCCAAATCATGATTCATAATCAAGATAGCACAGGTCAAAAAGTCAATTTCCCATTTCAAATAGGTCTGTGCTGTTGAGAACTGTCATTTGTCAAAGCATACTCTCAGTCCAATTACTTACAGTGAAATGATTATATTCTGAAATTCCTGTACCAGGTGGTGACTAATGAAGAGTTCAAACAAGGGTAATGGAAGAGAGCACATAATTTTGGAGAACATAAATAGTGTCCTTACAGATAATATCATTCATCTGACTCAGCATAATTCTATTGTTTTTTAACTACAGTAACTCATTGCTGTTCAAACCTGTAAAATACAAACAGCAGTCTGCTAAAGTGTCATTTAATATTTCTATCAGTTCTTATTCACTGTTTCATTTTCAAAAACAGAGCAGATCTTCCTTTATGTAACATGGAAATACAGAGTACTTTAAATTTTGAATTAGTTATATAATGTTGTTGCTAAGCACTTCATTAAAAAACAGAAAAAGGTTGGTAAATAGATTACTGCAAAAGGCTGGGCTTAAAGAAATTCGATTTCCAATTTGGCTTTTTGCAATCTTCTCATATTTATCTAGGAAATTATTTAAACCTCTGCTTTGTTTTCCCTTCTACAGCAATTTTTTAATCAATCTTTATTCTGATATCAAGCTCTTATGGTAGCTAATGAAAGACTATAATCATGCTGTGATAAGTAAACAGAGTAGCGCATTCTTGAAAATATAAACCTATACCTTCTATAACATTACACTTACACCAAAGACTATGTAAAGGATTATTTGATCATTTACCTGGTCTTGAGGAAGGTACTCTTGCTATCTCTAGGGAACAAGGTTTTTTGGTCACTGCTACGTCTATCGAATCACAAAGACTGCTGTCATTTTCTGAAGGAACTGCATCCAGAGGTACTGAGGGTATTGCTTCCAATGCATAAACTCTCTTCTTTGAATAAGATTCCTGAAATGCAAAAATTTAAGTAGGTAAGAGAGATACTTCTCAGATGACTCAGGAAAAGAGCCAGGTTCAATAACTCTGGCTAGCAGGGTTTAAAATTCAGCAAATTAAACAACACATTCTGCTGAAATCCAAATTGTAACAGACTGAAAGAATTACTTGCATGCTAGAAGATAACATTTCTTGTTTCTTTAAATTGTTGTGTAATATAGTTCTTGTTTAGTTACAGAAATGTCTTTATTCATTGAACTTTGTATTTAGCAAACGTTCCAACATAACTGGTCTTGCCACACCTGCTTTGCAACAGTTAGACCAGCACAAGACCACGACAAGCACATTGTAGTACTTCTCCTTCTACAACCCTTTGAGGGTCCCACACTTCATAAGCAGAAGGTGCTGACTTTGTTTTGCATGTCCACCGATCAAACTTTCTAAAATTACCATCCCAAATTGCCTTTAGAGCATGTCACTTTTTACAGTTTGCATGCACCCCATTTTGGATTTAGCCATCTCACCAAGTTTGACATCCCTAATTCTTGTACTTTAGAAGTCAAGGAATGGTTGTTCTTTACTTATCCTCTCCTTGTGATTTCACAGACCTCTGTCACACTTCCCTTGCCCTCTCCCTTACAGAGAGAGAGAGAGACATTCTAATCTACTCACCCAGCTGTTCCAGGCTTTTGACCATCCCTGTCACCCCTCACCCTCTCAGTCTTCAGTGATGTGACAGGGATCAGATTTTCAAAATGGCATTCAAGATGAGGGCTCACCAAGTATTCATACTGACATAATGATGTTCCTTCTTTTGTACTCTACTCATTTCCTAATTGCTCTTAACATTCAATTTGATTTTCTGAATGTTATTCAACGTTCTGTAATTATCATTGCAAGAATATAAATATCAGGGAAGAATAAATAAAAATGATAGGGTTACTGAGAAAATGGTTGGAATGTAAATTACTGACAAGTAAATTCTTCATAAATCTCTCCCTAATAAAGCAAATATGATAGTAGCATGCCAAGCAGAACTTAAATAAGTTAGAGTCAAAAAAGAATTGTTAATACTTTAAAAAGTCTGGAATTCTATCAACTGATTAAGTGAAGACGATAAGCCTTAATTAAAAAGTGCATATGTAGCAAAAAAAAGACAAACTTCTCATTGCCGGAGAAAAACAATGTAAAGTCTTCTGGTTGCTGCAATGTGTTCTCCATTTTGCAGGTACTGAGCATATTCTAGAAATTTCTAAGCTCTACACTAATTCAAGTATCAGGCATTGAGCAATGTGATTCTGGTTTTTTTTCTAAGACTAAAAGCTCTTCTGCATTCTTCTCAATAATATCAGTTCTGTTGTCTCACCTCACCCACTGCAATGAGCAGTAACTCTACAGTAATCCTACATGTCCTAGATATTTTCATCTGCATAATAAAACCTTCTGAAGAAATACTCTTCCATTATAGTTGAATAATCTTTAGTCCTGAAATCAAAGGAATTTTAGTTTATTTTCTTTAAATTAGAGATTATTCAATCTCGAATTTCTGTAAACTAATCCAAAAAGTTGAAGATGACACATGTAACTGACCACTACTATCAAGTCAGAATTAGTTTTCATTTGAAATTACAATTTCATAAAAGTAATGTGCTGGGCTGCCAGTACATTAAAATAAGTGTTTTTGTGGAAAGGATAAAAATACATACACAATAGAAGTGAGAGAAAAAGAGAAGAGTGAGAGTGGGTGAGTCACTGGGAAAGCATTAGAGAACAGTTGCCCATACTGTTAAAATATAAATTAGATTTTTGCCTCATAGAAAGAAACAGCAATGCGAGATTGAAGTTGCAGAGCACATGCCAGGCACACACCATGGCCCTTACTCAGAGGCCTCCAGCCAGCTGGGTCTCTTCTGAGCATGTGCTTGATGGTAGTACCTATCATATGTAACCTGAAACCTAAACAGGACTAGAAAATAGAAAGGGGGGGGGGGGGGGGGGGGGGGAAGGGGAGGATGTGATTGTTGATCAGTGGGAATGAATTTGCTTCTAAAATAGCTATATGGCAATTGCAAATGGTTACATACAAGCATGAAACAATATTCCATAACATGACTAAATCTTCAGTAACTACATAATGTTGAGTTAGGCCTTTTTGCTGTGTTTCTGCCAAGCTTCTACGTACTCTGCCTTCTAGATACTCTTGCATTCCTTATAAGGATCAATCTGAATGATGTATACTCAGGGACTGAGATATAAGTAGTATATACAAATTTGTGTTTGTATGACATAAGAATAAAATGATAGAAGCTCAGTAGGCATCTAATCTGAACTGACATTCTGACAAGAAGATAGATTTTTGTATTTAACTGAAAATTTTTCATATCATCCATCTCCTTTCTTATATAAATCAGGTCAGCTGAAGTTTTATTACTTCCCTGGAACATGGGACAACACATCAGACATAAGTGCCAGATGAGGAACATCCAAAAAACTGTTCTTTACAGATGTATTGTTACATCTTATTCATCACCATGATAATTGATGTAGGTATGCTGTGTCTCACCAGGCAATTATTAATTTATTTATAACTTATAAATTCTAAATTTATTAACAGTTGCCTTGACCTCCTGGAGTCTAGGCTAGTCACAGTTGAAGGCCACACCGTATCCTGTTATTTGAAAACTTACTAGATCTGTATTTGCTTAAGTCTCTCTTTTGATATATGACTTCCTTCTCATTAAACACTGACTGTCCTCACAATTTATGTAAGACACCTAATAAGAATCACAACCGTTAGAAAAAACAGTTATTTTAGCCCTAAGGCACTTTTTTAGAAAGTCTGGGGAGCAAGAATGCCCTTATGCGTATTTATACTTGAAAACATAAGTTAAGGACACTGGTTTAGAAAGAGAATGATTGGGGGGAGTTTCAATGGTCTTAAATTATATTTTCAGATAATTCAGACTTTTAAAGAAAACTTTATGGCTATAATTATTGATTATCTGCAAACAAGAAGTGGAAGTAAGATATCCAGGGTTTCCTTTCTTCTGAATAATAAACTTTAAAGAAGAAATATTCTCATAAATGTAGAAAGGAAGAATGCAATATATCTGCCATCTTTAGAAAATTTCTGTTTCATTTATATAGATAATGAAGTAATGCTATTACATTCTGACATACCCCTTGAAATCCACCAGGGTGTCATATCTTCTCCCCTGGCTTGCTGCATGCCAGAGGACCAGCATGAAGAATCCAAGTGGCTCTTCTTCCACCACAGTGCAATAAATCCTGCCTATTTGTTCTTTAGGAGAGTACTATGATACCTCTATTAATAAAACTTTGGAGAGTTATTGATCCCAAACCCTCTGTCAACCCAAAGCTGATGAATACCATGAGAGTGAGCAATGACTAGTGCATTTATCCCATTTATGTCATAGAATCATAGAATTATAGAATCGTTTGGGTTGGAAGGGACCTTTAAAGGTCATCTAGTCCAACCGCCCTGCAATGATCAGGGACATCTTCATCTACATCAGGTTACTCAGAGCCCCGTCCAACCTGACCTGAACGGTTCCAGGAATGGGGCATCTACCACCTCTCTGGGCAACCTGTTCCAGTGTAAACGACCCTTATTGTAAAAAATGTCTTCCTTATATCTAGTCTGAATGTGTTTGCATCAAAGATACTACTTGATGTTTGTAAACAGACTAACGTATAACATCGTTAGATTGGGACACTTTACACTGAAATATTCATGATAAGTAATGAAAGGTTGCTGAGAGGAATCAAGAATTCAAGCAAGAAAAGTCCTGACCAGTGAAGATAATTAGGTTAGTTTTTCAAAATGCAGCAAGGTGGTGGGGAGAATGCCCGGACCTGAAGGGTGTTGTGTGAGTTTGTCACAATAATGTACTGACCAAAAACAACTGAAAGTGTTTCCTATGTCATCATAACCCCAAAACACAATTAGATGGAGAAATATTTATTTTGACTGCCTCTCCATTGAAAGAAATCAGGAATATTACTATAATTTTATGGCTAATAAAAACACTTTTATCTATTACTAATAATTTAACGGAAGTAATTTTTATAGTATGGTGTAATTAGAATCTTTTTTCATGAGTCAAACTATGATAAATGTTCATTGTTATGACAGCTAGAAACACTTGAATATGTAATTTGTCATAGAACAGATAATAAGGTTCACTTCATCATATATTACAGAATCTGGAAAATCCTCAGTAATCTCATTTAAGGGTAATGACACTGGAGGATCTACTCTAGTCTGCACAAAGTATTTATAATATAGATTTTAAAAGGGTATTCTCTTTTACCCTCTCACCAAGCATCTGAAACAGTGGGTTTGCTGTTGTAGGAATAACACGTACAAAGTTATCTGAAATAATTATTTCCCTCCAGCACCTGAAACAGCCTTTGTGAGTAAGTTTCAGTAAGCCTTCCACAGAGCTGAGAAAAATGTTCATTTTAAAAAACATGCTAGATTTGTTGTCCCGTATATTTATATTGTTAGAAATGTAAAGATGAGTATTTTTTCAGAAACCATTCAAAAAAGTTAGATCTGCTTTTTCAAACTTTGTGTTTGAGGAAAAATGAGCATTATTTACATAGCACCCCAAATGTAGGTTTAAATGTTAGGTCCTTTTCAAATGCATATTTTCACATATCTTGTTTAGAATCTAAAATATCATATGAAAACCCTACAGATGTCAGTCCCTGAAAGCTAAAGGTCCTACAAAGCTTTACAATACAAAACTGACTAATGTAGCCTAAACTATAAATGTCTGAAAATATGGGTAAATTGTGAGCATAATGAATGCAGTGTTAACCTCAGCAGCAGAAACATATTACTGCATTTTATGCAGAGTTTTCATAATTCTATCTGGCAGATATTCAGAATTTCAAATGAAGTTAGATTGTTGTAGTCATGTTACATGCTTTCCCATGCATACAACATTCAGGCCATGAAAAAGAGCAGATGCTTCCTCTAATAAATAACTCACCGTGACAAAGAACATACCACAAGTCTACATAATCTGGTTTATGCAAATGCTAATGGTTGTGTGTGGCAATGTAGCATAATATAATAACTGGTTTAATAAATGATTCTTAGTTTAGCTGAACAAAATGCAATTACAAACTAGAAAGTAATTTCCAGGTTAAATATCCTCCCATTTTTTTTGGTTTTCATGAACAACGTTAAACAAAAAAACGTCTTCTCTGAATATCAAGCTATAGGAAAATGTCTATTTAAAATAAAGGCTATTATATTAAAAAGATAAAATGAGCTGAAACCTGAGCTCCATGGAAACAATACTTCTCTGCAAGTTGCTTACGTTCTAATGCCTAGGTTTTAAACACACACACACACACACACACACAAAACAAGCAGTTAGCTCAATACATGGGGCAAATTTTGGTAAATTAAAAAAATTGGGAAGAAAAAAATTAATAATAGAATATTATGCATTACTAAGTATGATAACAAAACTACAAATTAATCTTTGTCAAAGTATTCGGATATCGTTTCATAGCTCATACAAGACTTTCTCCAGTAAGAGATAAAATAACTCATTGAAAAGTGAGAAGTTTGGGCCAGAAGATGTCTCAGAAGGTGACTGAAGAGGTTCAGAAGAGTGCCACAGTTTCAAGGGTGTCAGCTTCAAAGTTCAAAACACATAGAACAACAGGAGGAAGGCTCTTCTGATATCTGCTGGGGTCAGAAGAAAGAAACTGCTTTCCACTTTCCCAGAGACTGATACATACATGTGTACTTCGTCAGGCTCTGGACTTCATTTAGTAACAGCCCAAATATTTGAAGGTGGTTATGAAGGGACATTTTACACTATATCTGTTTGTTACATAATCAGACGTCTTCACTAAAAAAAAACCAAAAAAAGCGCGTTTTCTTATTTGTAAGAAAAGGATCACAACAGGTTTATAGCAAGTGTGGTAGATATCCTGACTTACAGAGATACCAATAGTATGTGACTGACAACTGACAGATTCATCTTGAGCATCACAAAAAAAATTTTTAAAGTCACTACTAAATCACTTTCCCCTAAGCCAATAAAAGAAATATTTTGCGCTTTGGGTTAACATTTTTGAATGTGCCTGAGAGTAGGTGTGAAATATGCACAGAAAGAATGAATGAGAATTTATTATTCTGCCTTTGGATCACAAGGCAGTGAACCATTCATGCTTCTCCCCAGCTGAAAGACACATAGGCTTGGTCCAGCTCTTCAAGTTTTGTCTCCTACTCTACTAAAACATACCAATCTTAGCTTTCCAATAGAAGCAGTAAACATGAAGTAAAAATAATCCCTCATATTATAAATATTATATTATATGGCCAAAACCATAGAAAATGTTAGATACTGAGAAACCCTTAAGTGGAGTTATTATTTACTAGACAGCAAATGCAGAAAAAAAATTAGCACACTATATTAAGCAGACAGGCTGAAATTTTCTCACATTTTATAGCTTCATTCCTATCAATTACTGTGCCAGTCAATTAAAAATATATGGGTTGCTATGGAGGGGAGAGAGGAATTGAATACACCTAAGTAGATCTGGAAGCAAAACACGTCATCTGAGTGAACAGTAGTTCTCACTATTGACATAAAGCAGAAAAGAATGCTAGAACTGCAAACTGACTTGATTGGAGGGCAGATAACATCACTAGAAAGAGACAATATGGAAGACATTTTCTTTGAAAAGAAAGCTTTAGCACCAAAGTGTGTTAATCCATTATCTGTTACAAATAATCTCTGCATTTTCAGAAAATATTCTGTATCTGTCCATGCATCTTGTTCTGAAGTCATGTAAATATTTTCACAAATGTGCACAATAGAAACCAATTACTTGATGCCAAACACAATGGATTTAATAGAAGCTACAAATAAACATTTGCTATTTCAGGAAAGGGAATCTCCCATGTTTAAAAGTTTTCCAGTTAGATATTGAAGAAATAAAAATTTAATTATGTTTGGTATAAAAGTCATTATTGCAGTAGTTTAAGCCAAGACTCTCTTAAAAGAAACCCCTCCTACACATCCTCCCACAGTAAAGCAGAAAAAACAAGAAAATGTTTTTCCAAATATTAAAGTTATTGAAAGTCATATTATGAGAAATGAACAACTTTGTTGTGAATCATACCTTTATCTGGTACACAACTGAAGAGAAAATGATATACAAGATAAACAGAAGAAGAACGTTTTGAAGTTGTTCTTTAAAAGTCCCAGGATCATGCAAATTTTGGAAAGTTAGTACTTTCTAACTAAATAGAACAAAACAACCTTTGTCTACAGTAAATATGGTATTTCAGCAGTGTGAAAATTGAACCTAACACTAAGAGACAATCAGAGGCAAATTCATACTGTAAGTTAGAATCAGTATTTGAAAAACTGTAAAATAAATAAATACAACAGGAGAAATATGCACAATAGTAGTAGAGAAATGTTAATACAATGCTGTCCATATCTCCTATGTTCTTAAAGAACCCAGTAATTTCCTATTTTGAACCACAGTTCAGAACCATAGTTCTGAATGGGATCCTATGAACTCTGCTGTTTCCTGGCCAAAAGTGCACCAAAGCCCACTAACATTTATAACAGGGATAACATGGATATTTACTTTTATGGATACAAAAAGTTCCATCATCCAGTGCTATCTTTTCATGCTGCCTACATACTTAACAATTGTATGAGGACTGACTTGGACATGTTTAATTCAATTAGCTAAGACTGAAATATAAGGACATGGGCTGGTTTTGGCTGGAATAGAGTTAATTTTCTTCACAGTAGCTAGTATGGGACTCAAGGCCTTTTCTGCTTCTCACCCCACCCCACCAGCGAGTAGGCTGCTGGTGCACAAGAAATTGGAGAGGGGACACAGCTAGGACAGCTGACCCCAACTGACCAAAGGGATATTCCATATCCTATGACATTGCTCAGCATATAAAGCTGGGGGAAGAAGAGGGAAGGGGAGAACGTTGGGAGTGATGGCATTTTTCTTCCCAAGTAACTGTTACATGTGATGGAGCCCTGCTTTCCTGGAGCTGGCTGAACACCTGCCTGCCGATGGGAAGCAGTGAATGAATTCCTTGGTTTGCTTTGCTTGCGTGCGCGGCTTTTGCTTTACATTACAATGTCTTTACCTCAATCCACGAGTTTTCTTACTTTTACTCTTCTGATTCTCTCCCCCATCCCACTGGGGGGTAGTGAGCGAGTGGCTGTGTGGTGCTTAGTTGCCAGCTGGCGTTAAACCATGACAGGACAATACATCAGCATAGTTACCTAATTCACTACTCATCACTGAAGGAGAAACATTCAGCTAATAAACATGCTACTTCCTTACAGCTCTTTAAATAAGGAATCCCACTGTTTTATCTTAAAGCTCTACTGCTTTAATTGTTACTATAATGATTTCTATGGTATGATAATCTACTTATTTATTACAAATATGCAGCCTTAGTTATTGCATAATGGAAATTTGCAATAATGGAGATTATATAAAATGAAGTGAATAAGGATTATAAGGGAACCAATGTCACATTTTCAATGAAATTTGCACTTAGGAAACTTTCTGTAGGTTCAGTGCAAGACTCCAGTTTCAGAACAGCTACCACAGAATCATGTGTCTATTTGGCCAGAATTCAGGAATCTTGCCCCAGATTTGCAGTCACACTAGCTGTATGTAATACTTTTACCACAGATATTCTCTATTAATGCTGTGTCACCTTCCTTCATATGTGAAAAAACTACTATGTCAGTGTTTCACACAAACTAGATTGTAAAAAATACACAAAACTCTGCCTACTGATTCTATTGCTCTAGGTTCTGATTCAACTAATTTCTTATATTTCAACAAATGAGTAACTGAACTTCAAAATAGTAATGTAAATGCTTAAAGTTAATATACACTCAAATAATTTGCAAACTTAAGATCCTTTCATAATTTCATGATGAGGAAATAGAGTTGGTCAGAAAAAGAAATCTGCTACTCAGAAAGCCTGCATGTTATGTGGAACCACCTAAAGCTGGACAACAGGAAACACCTGGCAGTGGATCTTTCTGGGTCAAAAATGAGATTCTAGCTGCTTACAATACAAACTGTGGAGCGTCTGCAGTTCTTCTTTGGTCATACAGTCCTTATGAGAAATAACTGTCCTTAGAAGAGAGATGTTAAGATAGCTATCCTTAAGAGGCAGCTCAAAAATTGTTCATGCGCTTTACAATAGAGCATTATTACGCCCAAAAGAAACATAAAAAAGATACACTCAATCTGTCCACTTCGGAAGTGGGCAGAAAGGAGTGAAGGAAGGCCTTCTGCTCCGTCAGCTGCGTACCCTCTGTAAGTGCCCTGGTGTTTAATTTGCACACGAATTCAGCTCAAAAGCTAGGCACATAGTCAAACACATCCCTCTACCTTGTGTCTCATGCTGGCTGGCTTCCAGTGGCTTCCTGTTCAACATAAAAGAGCAATCAATTGAACATCTTCAGAGACTTCCACACTTTCTCATTGATACAGGGAGCACAAGCACCCAGATGGGTTTCTGAATGAACTTTCTGCTGTCGATATTTATTCATCACAATGCAAAAACAATAACTCTATAAAACCAATCTGAATAAGGCAGAATTTAGGCACCTGCCCACATACAAATGGATTACAACAGTTTACTCAAAAGCTTTATGTGTATATAGAACTTAAGTATCTGCTAAACATAAAGGCTGATTAGGGAGGAAGCTAGTGGGTTTTAAGTACCTAGGTAGGCTAAAACACTGAGTTATGGACTCAGTTTTGCTAAATTCAAAATTACGTAGAATTAAATGGGATTTAACATTGCCTAAAGATTTTATTTTCTCTCTTCTTTTTCACCGTATAAATCGTTGTGAATCAAAAAGCAGGATGCTATGAAAATTACAGCACCTTCAAAAATATCAGTCAGCTTGATACTGTCAATTTATTAATTTACCTCAGTGTCTTCACACTTATATCCTTTATGTTGAAAAACTCTGCAAAATGCCTAGTGGACTGTTCTGGCTATACAGAGAGACATTTATAACGTTTTTTAAAAAGCTATCTCCCTCTTTTTCCAAATTAACACAACTATTCCCTGTATTATTAGTAGTATTACTGTTATTTCTGCTTATTATTGTAAGATTTTATGGATCAGGACTGCTTATTGCTTCTGGAAAGTGAATAGAGCATTTGCATTCTACAGCAATACAAATGATTAACGCCATTCTAAGTAGAAAAATATAAAGCATGCCGTTACTCATTTCCTAGCTGAATTGCCTTTCTGAGACGCCTTAAAGTGAAAACATATATTTGACTAGAATTGGCAGATCACATTTTCTGTCAATAAACAAATCCAAAACACCTTATCAAGAAAATATGCAACAA
Source organism: Nipponia nippon (assembly GCF_047370975.1). Lineage (NCBI taxonomy): Eukaryota > Metazoa > Chordata > Aves > Pelecaniformes > Threskiornithidae > Nipponia > Nipponia nippon. Next base: position 53,104,305 of record NW_028262347.1, read on the forward strand.
TGTAGTCTTACATGTTTCCCTTCGATATCTCAAATATGGACTCTCCTTAACTTCAGTTTCAGTTTATTTGACTTCACCTTAATTATGAATTATTAATAGTGGAAAAGTCATAACAATCAGTTTCAGATTTTACGAAACTCTTAGCCTTAGACTGGGTTTGGATTTTTGTGAACACATGTCTCGTGATAAAGTTCTGTATGTATGGAAGCCCAAACGGGATTAAGCACATTAATGCTTATGCTGAAGTAGCCTTAAGTAATTTGTTGAATCAGGGTTTATTTCATTTTCAGACTCAGTATAATGGGTACTGGTAATAAAAGTTTTCAGTGAAATACAACAGCCAGACATGACATTAAACCCAAGGCATGCAATTTCTTTTGTACAGCAAGAGAGGATTCACAGTTACAGACTACAAAGTTGTTCGTTTTAAATGCTCAGTTTTCAGTCAGGTCTTTTCTTCAGAAAGAAATCAGGTTCTATCAGTTTTACAGACTTCTTCAGGGACTTACTCTATGAAGCCATAAGTTTCCCTACTACTAAAAACTGAGGTTAAAAAAAAAAAATAATCCTCACAGTTTCCAGTATTAGCTTGCCAGTGGCTCTCAAATATATTTGTACCACCATCAAAAAAAAAAACCAAAACCAACAAAAAAACCCAACAAAACAATCAAACCAAAAAACAAACCCCAAACCAGAAAAAAAGTTGCTAGGCTCAAAAAAGGTCCCAAAATGTCAAATGCCTTTAAATAGCCCTTCATAGAACTGCAACCTTACTGCAGCATGACTTAATGGCTAATCTGTGTAGTAAATCCAGGTAGTAATCACAGTGCCCAGATATCACAACCCAACTGATCTCTTAACTCCAGATACCTCAAATACCAGCCTTTTTGTCCATAAACTCTTTTCCTCCTGTTACTATCATAGAAACAACTACAAAGTATATATGATGGCTTTTTTCCCCAAAAATGTAATACTGAACAGTAAACACGATTTGGTCAGACTAACCAGGAACTTCTACACAAGTTTTCAAGTTTCAACATACTGCTTTAACATTTCTGTTAGGAAGCAGCTGAAGTTCAAACATGAAGTTTTTAATACAAAGTTGAACTTCTTTCATGTACAAAGCTATTTGCTATGCATTATTGCTATCCATTTGCTGTGCAACTCAAATTGATTTTTTTTTTTCCATTTTCCCGTAATTTGTCAGGCAGTACTGAAAGCAAAAACATTGTGAAAGTGTGTCTTCTGGTTATGACTAAATTGCAAACCACAAAATAAGAAAATGTAACATACTTACGCTACTTAAGATCTTCCCAGTTGATCACTGTGCCCTATTTCAGTTAGGAATGTGACAGTGTTCAATTCAACATTAATTTCTACATGAATTTTAATATCTTTAATAGTAATTAAAGTCCATCTTGAAAACCAGTATAGTCATCAATACTTCAGATGATTTCTGACATATATCAACAATTCCAGTATTGTTTGACACCTCCCTTCTTTCTCTGTCTCATCCCATTTAATTTTGCTGTTTCATGATCGCACCAAGAGACAACACAGACCAGCGGTACCCAGATTTACACAGTGCTGGACAGGGATAGCTGTACTTTCACAAATAGCAATTTATGAACTGAATAAAATGGAGTCAGTCCTAAATTTTTAAAGAAATTACCTCATCTGAGGTCACATATCTAGAATTTTACAGAGAATTATAGAATGCAGATGTTTATATATAATTATATGAAAGAGATCTCTGGAAGTCATCTCGTCCAAACTCTCAGTCAAAGCAGAGCTATCTTAACCATTAGGTTGCTCTGGGCCTTGTCCAGTCAATTCTGAAAATACCCAAGGATAAATAGAGTACATCTCTGGTTACATCACATACCTGTGTGGTGGTGTCTAGATTGTACAACTAGTACAGTAAAAATGCATTTGCCGCAAGACATCTGAAATCATGGGCAACTGGAAATTTACATTGGAAATTAAGAAGCTACATACCATATGCAAGAACAAAACATCTAGCTTCATTCCTTAGAACACAGTCAGAAAATGCAGCATAGCACTAAATTAAGCCACATTTTTTTTTCAATATACTTATTTCCCATCACTGTTCAGCAGGGTATAATCATCACCTGCTGATTCTTTCTAGGCAGAATACATATTGCACTTTTCAGTAGCTGCTTCAGCGTGTGGGTGGCGTGTTCCTGCAATTACCAATAAAACTTCAGCTTACTGCAGAAGAGACAACACTGCAAATCAAGAGTTTAATAGAAATATTTTTTTATGGGTAATATAGCTATCCATGTCAATGCCATTTAAGTAAACTCATCATTTAATCTACTAAATTAAGAAGAGAAAAAAATGATCATATTTTTCACTGAAGGTTAGAAACTATATGAAAATATTATATATAATATAACAACCTTACTCTGGCTATTCACGTTCCAGGTATACAATATGCCAAAGTTTTCCTGGCTAACGGTGGTCCTTCCTGGAAAATAATTCTGTCTCTACCATGTCTATGTCATCACCTATTAAATTAGTACATCACCAAAAAAGATAACAGGTTTCCTCCCCTGTAACACATAAATTAGATAATGCCACAAGGTTTTCTATTTCTAATTTTGGTGAACTTCAACACCAAATAATATTAGCCAAATCTGTTTCTTTACCACTCTAATCTGAAATGTACTTCCACTGAATGCACTGAGAAGTAAACTGTTAGTGAAGCAAAGGATGACACCATTTCTTGGGTCCAAGTTGTTAAAATACTTTAGCCAATAGTGTTTATTTAAAAATATGCTCTTTTCCTCTCTTTTTATTAAAGAGCAAAGAAGAAAAACTCCCTCTTTTATACTCCCTTATCTGCACCTCAGCAGTTCAAAAAGTTACTATAACAGTCACACTGAGCTTAAAATCCAAGAAAATTTTTAGGGGCAACTGAAAATAGGAGTTCAAACTGGAAGAATAAGTTAAAATGAAAATAAATAATGCCCAATAAGTTTCCCAATTTTATAATTCTCCAGAAAGAGACAACATGAAGTCATGATGTTTCTCTCCAGAGAGTATCAATACAGAGATTTTTTTAGGAATAGACTTGATCTCTATACGAAAACTAAGTTAGCGCCTTATTTAATTTCTTCATTCATCTCTCGTGTATCCAGGACTATCTTTGCAATTGTAAACATAATTGCAAAATAATGATTTTCAATGTCAGGCTTTCTGTAGAATAACCTTAACCCTCTTCAACAATACAAACACAATACAAAATTCCTTCCCATTAAAAATGAATTGTTAAAATTATAAAAAAAGAAGTACAGACATGATGATCTTCTAGAAGTCGGACATGAAATACATAACCCTATTTACTGATGCACCAAACTCCAAACTCTAAATATTCCTGTAACAGCCTACACTGATAAAGAAACAGTATTGTATACAGTTTATCTCCTAAAATCCTGACGCAGCTGGTAAGCAAGCCAACCAGGGGAGGCACCCCACTGGGCCTGCTGTTTACAAACGGAGGAGGACTGGTGGGTGATGTGGTGGTTGGAGGCCGTCTTGGGCACAGCGACCATGAAATTATGATAAGAGTTTTCGATTCTTGGAGGAGTAAGGAGGGGGTCAGCAAAACCACTACCCTGGACTTTAGAAAGGCAGACTTTGGCCTGTTTAGGAGTCTGGTTGAGAGAGTCCCTTGGGAGGCAAAGCAGTGCAGGAAGACTGGACATTTTTCAAGAAGGAAATCTTAAAGGCACAGGAGCAGGCTGTTCCCATGTGCTGAAAGATGAGCAGGCGGGGAAGAAGACCAGCCTGGCTGAACAGAGAGCTTTGGCTGGAACTCAGGAAAAAAAAAAGAGTTTACCATCTTTGGAAAAAGGGGCAGGCAACTCAGGAAGACTACAAGGATATTGTCAGGTTATGCAGGGAGAAAATTAGAAAGGCAAAAGCCCAGCTAGAACTTAAACTGGCCACGGCAGTTGAAGGTAACAAAAAATGTTTTTACAAATATATCAGCAACAAAAGGAGGGCCAAGGAGAATCTCCATCCTTTATTGGATGTGAAGGGAAACATAGCCACAAAGGATGAGGAGAAGGCTGAGGTACTTAATGCCTTTTTTGCCTCAGTCTTTAATAGTCAGACTAGTTATCCTCAGGGTATTCAGGCCCCTGAGCTGGGGGACAAAGATGGGAAGCAGAATAAAGCCCCAATAATCCAAGAGGTAACAGCGACCTGCTACTCCACCTGGATGCCCACAAGTCTATAGGGCCAGAGGGGATCCACCTGAGGATACTGAGGGAGCTGCCTGAGGTGCTCACCAAGCCACTCTCCATCATTTATCAGCAGTCCTGGTCAACCGGGGAAGGTCCCAGATGACTGGAAGTTAGCTAACGTGAAACCTATCTACAAGAAGGGTCAGAAGGAGGATCTGGGAAACTACAGGCCAGTCAGCCTGACCTTGGTGCTGGGGAAGGTCATGGAGCAGATCATCCTGAGTGTCATCACACAGCATGTGCGGGCCAACTAGGGGATCAGGCCCAGTCAGCATGGGTTCATGAAGGGAAGGTCCTACTTGACCAACCTGATCTTCTTCTATGACAAGGTGATCCTTGGCAGATGAGGGGAAGGCTGTGAATGGTGTCTACTTGGACTTTAGTAAGGCCTTTGACACTGTCTCCCGCAGCATTCTCCTGGAAAAGCTGGCTGCTCACAGCTTGGATAAGTGCACTCTGCACTGGGTTAAAAAAACTGGCTGAATGGCCGAGCCCAGAGAGTGGTGGTGAATGGAGTCAAATCCAGTTGGCGACCGGTCACAAGTGGTGTTCCCCAGGGCTCAGTATTGGGGTCAGTTCTGTGTAATATCTTTATCGATGATCTTGATGAGGGGATTGAGTGCACCCTCAGTAAGTTTGCAGATGACACCAAGCTGGGTGGAAGTGTTGATCTGCTGGAGGGTAGGAAAGCTCTACAGAGGGGTCTGAGACAGGCTGGATTGATGGGCCGAGGCCATTTATATGAGGTTCAACAAGGCCAACTGCTGGCTCCTGCACTTGGGTCACAATAACCCCATGCAACGCTACAGGCTTGGGGAAGAGTGGCTGGAGAGCTGCCTGGCAGAAAAGGACCTCTCTTCTACAGGAGAACCTGTGACAAGTTTGCTGGAGTTCCTACCTCTAGAAATCCTGGAGTTGTATAAGCAAAATATAGATCAGTTGTAAAAGTAAATGTGAAGTTGATTACTTCTAAAAAGATGAAAATCTGACATTAAGCTAGAAACATAGTGCTTCTTTAAATATTTAAGTAAGCTTTCCATATCTGTCTGTATTTTTGTAAATAGCCACGCATCCTGGCAACATGAAGATTTATACTTATGGCTTTTAAATCAAAGTTCAGTTTTTCCATAGCAAATGCACTGTTCTCTTTACAGATATTACTTTCATTTTGTAATAATTAAACAAATGTGGTGTTCCTGGTTGGCCGTCATGTCAAACATAGGGAATAACTGTCAGGATTTTTAAGTTATACATACAACACTTAATTCAAGAGACAGTGCAGTTAAGCTGATCCAGCACCTTCCTAAATGGGACATAGCTAAACTTACCTTATCTCACAATTACTTCATATCACAATTAGGAAAATATGCTGGCATGGCTGTCAAGATTAAGGTGTGCAGACTGCTTGCTTTAAACTGATAATATTGCTATGATCACACAGGACTCTGCACCACCACTCACTCCGACATTGCAGACAGCCCTGTGTTTATCTCTGTACATCAGGCCCTGTTTGTCCTTTAGCAGAGAAATATGCAAAGCACACTATCCATGAAAAAGAAAATGGAATGAAAACTACAGAATGTCATACATTTGGAGTGTGCTGCTTTATTCCAAAGAAAATGTGAGTACGTATGTATGTGGGTATTGCTAAACTTTGTAAAATAAATATATTAGGAAATTAATAGTAAATTAACCTACACTGCAGAATAGAAGATTAAGAGCAAGAAACAATTCTATTACTGCCACACAAGACTGCTCTACACTTACTTGCCATATTCCTTACCCCTTCCTTACCTTGCACCCCTTAACCAATTGATAAAGCAAATTCTCTCACCAAACTGGTCTTTGTTCAAATTGCTTCCTACTACTTTACCAAAAATTACGTTCAGGCAAACTAGGTGAGAGAGGAGCTATCCCTTGTTCAATCTTCCAGGTTTCTGCCATAAGGAGACTTTATGGGAAAAATGGCTGAATTATTCCAATTCCTTCACCTCCAGACCTGAGCTGCTTAATGCCTATTTCACATTTAAATATAATGAGATTGCAGAAGTTAAGGTTCTGTCTTCTCCGTAAGGCAGGAGTAGACTAACATGCACAGCACTCTTAATAGTTCATCACAGCACTCTTAATAGTTCAGGCCCTACGGTTACCAGTATTGTCCCTGTACTTCGGTACCGCATAGCTAGACCATTATAAGTCACGCAAACATGGGTTTTTACAAAACCTATCTGCTCTTGCAGCATGCAGCATTGGGAATCTTCAGGAAGGGATCCTGTCGTGGAATACTCTCTCTATGCACATGCCAGCCAAGACATGCAGCTATAAATGCAGATGAAATATGCTCACACACATATATTGAGAACCTGTATATGAAGTACATGCAAAGCAATATACTAAGTGTTCCTTGTTGATCTTACTCTTCTTTTCTGCAATAACAGGTCAAATAACAACCACATTTCAATTCAGCTTCCAGTTTATGTATTTTATTGCTTTTATCAGTATCTGTCACAGTGTTGAGTGCAGCAATAGGTCTTACTGTCCCTGAACAGCCTCACCTGGGGCCCCTACCCACACTCATGCCCATGGTCCCAGCAGCCCCATTTCAACTCAGCCCTGGGCCCTCAGTTCCTGCCTGAGACAAGCTGCGGGAGCGCCCATCTCTAACTCTGCCACATCTGTGCCCATACCTGGCCAAGGACCCCAACGGTCTGGACCCTGACTTGCAGACTGACTTCCCAGCTTCACTTCAGACCTGCCTCATCACCGTGGACGTCCTGGTGATCTGCTCTTGGTTCCTGATTAACCTCACCAGGCCTGATCCTGACCCCAATGTGTGGACTGACTTCCTGGCTTGACATTGGACCTGCCTTAGCATCATGTACTTGCCTGATGCGCTGTGCTCAGGGCTGCCCCCAGCTGCCCCCCCAGCCTGCCCTGCTCCCTCACAGCAGTGGTGGGACAAACCCTAGCTGGTGAAGGCCTGCCCTGCCACCCCAGGTAGCCCCTGTGGCTCCTGACACCTTCGCCCCCAGGGAGTCGCCAGCCCTAAGTGCACTCTGACGATATCCACATATTAAAACTTTTCCTTTGAATAAAGAAGCATATCCCAAACATGTGAAACTCTAGTTTTTATTCCATCTTGTCTTTTGACCAGCGTGCACTGAATGTTTCTCTATCAAGGCGCAGAACTTGGTGTAGCTCATCTATACACATACAAGAAAACATAGGCTTTGCTTGTGCTAGGGCAGTCTGGGACCAGCTTTTTTTCTCAGCATGTCTCAAAGTTCTCTTAAGAACTTTGTCTCAATGTTAGTTTGCATTAAACCAAGGTAGACCAAAATGGCCCTAAACCTTTGTGAACTATCTAGAAATACACTATCCAGATAGAAGCACACTGCCTTCTCTGGGAATTTGTGATCTTCCTGTCCCTAGAAAATACATCACATCCCTACTGGGTGAGGCTTCTTCCAGAACACAGTGGAAACAGCTAGCTATGTTTTGGGGGTTGTTTTGTTTTTATTTTTAATCTAGGCTGGTAGAAGTGCCTGTCTTGCACAAAATGATACAGAAATTAGAGCACTCACAGGAGACATACGATCAAATTTCATATTTTTTTTCTGCTTTAGAAATCCACATCCACAGCCTCTATCTATTACTAGATTATAGGCTTTTCTGATATGGGGGTACTTTCAAACCTTTTATTATGCTGAAAAAAAGTTTGATACAAGTTGAAATTTGACCAGAGGAAAAAGCAGCACCCAAAAATGACCATAACTCCGTAGTCTTCTGTTTATGGCAGTCCACATAAACTGTCATGACTGTATACAAACATAGAACAGCGACCAGAATTCAAACTCCTTTTACCAAAAATATAAAGGGATGAATCCTTACTTAACCGAAATTTGCTGTTCTTGCCTTTGTGAGGACAGAAACTTAACTCCATTCACTGACTAACCAAAGGCAATGTGGAATAGCAAAGTGCCTGAAACAAAACAAGAAAACAATGACAGACTGGCATGGAGAAGATATGCATTGGAAAGGAGTAGGATGGGATGAGAAGCTTGTTGAAACTCAGACTGGGAAGAAAAAAAAAAAAAATCAGTTGAAGGCTAGATTTCAGAGGAGTCAGTCTCACACTAAAACCACAGGAGTAATACAGGTTGAAAAACAGGAGCTGTGGCACATGTACCCAATAAGTGAAGGTCTGACTGCTAGCGAGGCTGTAGCTGTGTATCTACAGTTATATTGTAGCTCTCACTACAATTTACAAACTGCAGACAATGTCGTGGTACAGTCTTACAACCTGACTCTGGCTAGCAGTCTCAGCAAGTTTGTAGTCAAGGTCAGTCACTGTGCTGAAGCCCCTGTTCCTACGTCTTCACTGCTATCATTATCTGTGCCGTTTGCTTCACAAATAGCATAAACAAAGCTGTAGTGTCAACCCAATTATCTGCAGAACTCTGTCCTGGCAGCCTGTGTGCCTTCGGAATTCCTCATAACTCTAACTACCCATTACATATGAAGTTGATTATGCTATTTTTACTTCTAAACTTTCCCATTCTACATTTAGCTGAATTACCAGTCTCTTGACTAATTCCTCATTTAAGATGGTCAATAATAATGACACGACAGTGCTTCCAGCTTTTTTTATCATTAGCGGGCATTGCTCAAAAATATTTTTTAAGGACCATATCTGTTTTCTTTCCAGTACTTACCTACAGCATAGTGAGATCTCTCCAGCTAAATGTTACACTTTGTCACATAATTCCTACTTTTGTGGCTACTCTGAGAGAAAACTACATATGAAATATCATATTCTTTTATTCCAGCTCTTCGACAGGAAGAATGCTCATTACTATCATACTTTTATTGATGGCCAGAAATGCAACCATTAAAGCATTAAGAATCTTGGTAGTTACTGTAGGAAAATTTTACAAGAACTGGAGATCCACGGAAGAGGATCTAGCACTATCATACCATCAAAGATTTGTCTCAGTTTAACAGACGTGTCATTGCAGAGTAAAGTGTTTTCAATGAAGCCTGCAATGCTAGAATTTGAGACTGCTGTAGAAGCACTTTTGGGGTTTTACATCTTTGAAAGTTTTCAAAACTGTTTTTACTGTGCTGATATTTAAGATTATTAGAAATTCTGGAATGTGTAAAAAAAATAGTTATTCAGTTATACAGGTGGAAAAAAGTTTTTTCTTTTGTACTGACTGACAGCCAGAAAATACAGAATCTGGAATTTCCTAAGAAAGATTTTTTTACATATAAAATACTTATTTGTGGAAGTCAATATTTTTCACAAAAATGTGCATCAGTTTTACTGAGGATGGAATTTCTGCCCAAAAAGAAAGATTAATTTCAGAAAAAAGCAATAGCCCTACGTTAACCATAAATCATAATCTACAAATGGAATTCACTCTCTGCTAAAATAAGAAGAGGCATTTAAATTTCAGTCTCCCAAAATCCAGCTGGGTATCCTTGCTCTCTGGCTTTTTCTTTGTTTTGGGGGTGGATGAAGCTGGTTGTTAGCTCCATTCTGATGTAGAATTGGGCACTTTCTAAAACCCTGACATTTTTACAGGACACAAAGATTTTCCATCGATTCACCAATTGTGAGACTGTACAAGAGTTGCTTATTCTGAGAATACCTGTATTACTGCTATGTTAGGTTTTAAATGATATCTGCAGAACAATTTACACAGTACTTTCTATAACAGTCCTTTCTAAAATGACACTTCCCAGCACAGTACAGACAGAAATGACATACTGCAGTACATACTGCAGTACCTCCAGCCAAGCCTTTTTCCGTAACTGCAATAAAGAAATCAAGTTTGTCAAGGAGATAACTGCTCTTTTCTTTGGCATATTGAAAACTGTTAGCTCATCGGGTCACAGATGGACACTGTCATAATCTCACCTGAAATTCACTTTCATTTTACCATTGTACCTCTGACTGTGTACATAAACCAAGAATCAATCTTTATGTTTGTTCTCCTTTGCTGTGTAAACACAGTATATTTATATAACTGTAAAATCTATTTTTAACTAGAAGAGAACTGGAAAAATGAACTTGTCATTTGTGTTCAAGAGTAATTGATAGACCCTTTTCCCTATTTTGGGATCTTTGGTAGAGTATGGATTTCAAGACATGCCAAGTACGCTTATCTCATTGTTTCTTCATGATGAAGACTACATTTCCTGATATGCTAGTGGACTGACATGAGTATCAGAAACATGTATTTGTACTTTTACCTAAAACATGATGTTGCAGATTATATCTATCATAATTTGTTAGACCAATTCAAGATATTGGTCTTAATCTAAAAATTGAAATAAATAATTTGTGTTCTTGATCCCTTAGAACAAGATGTTCTCTGCTGCATTCTGAAGTAAATGTGAAAGATCCAACAGATTAGCTAACAGCTTGAAAGACTGCATACAGCGATGGCAACACTTTATAAACTGAATTCACTGCTTTGTAATTTGAAGATTTTTCACTACTTCTTTCCTTTCTTTCATAAAAAGAAAAAAAACCAACAAGAACACCAAACTATCTCTGTCTTCAATTTTTATGGAGAGAAACAATCTAGAGAGGCAATCTGTCATTTCATGAATGAACACAGAATAAACATACTCTTTTTTTGTACCCATAATTAAAAATCATGTTAGTTCTCAGAGCAAGAAAGATGAGTTTAAAACTTAAGTCCAATGAATAAAATGAATTCAGGAGTCACTATCTTAAAACTTACATTGTTCTTTAAATGAATCTCTCTTTATAAAAAGGAAAGAGATACCAACCAATAAAGCTAACCTTATTCTATTTTTCAAATGCGTTCCTTCAATTTTATAACACACTTTGCATATACCTTACATTGAAAAGAAACAAGGAAAATGAAAATGCTTTTTAAAATTGGGAAATCACTCCAAAATGGCATATGTGTTCATCATAGGAAAGTTTAACTATAATTAAACTATAGGTGATACATATTTAAATAAGAAAAGTTCCATTTAAGAAATTTTTTTGAAACAAATTCTTAAAAATGAGGAATTAGTAACTACGGCACTCCTATTGTAAATTAGGATAATTCTGACAGCTGTGCACCTTGCCAAATGCCTAAAATGGTAGATAGTATGAAGCAGTAAACAGCTACTGAAAGGGGAAAGGAATATAAAAGCTCCTTATAAAGAGATAGGGCAGCGCTCATTGTTATTCAAGCACATTAGTTGCCATATCCTGTTTCCATTGACTACAGTGGAAGCTTCAAACAGGTGCAAGTCCCATGAGACTAAAGGGAATAAAACGTACAGTCATGGTATGAAAGCAACAGTGTATAAAGTGTGGTGAGACAGGATATGTAATTCCAATCTGGTACACAAGAATCTAACAAAACTATTTAAATGCAGTGCCAAGTAAGGATGCAACTGAAAAAAGAGACATTTCTAAACAGAAATTTGGCAGGTCTCCATTCAATACTACAAGAAAAACGCAGGAAAGTGTTACAGAAATGAGAGTGCAAAACTATAGTGGGGGGAGAGAACAAGGGAGACCCAAAAGCAGCCATAAGCATCATTCTGTTCTATAGCAATACAATATCACTTGTTCGGACACAGCTGTTGGCATGCCTTGGTGGATACTGCAGACTGGTCTGCTCTGAGAATTGTCGGGACTTAGACCCAAGTATGTTACCCATTTTTATTTATTCTCTTCTGTATTATCATGAGCATTTGAAAATGTTTGGGATTTTTTTTTTTAAACTTATATAATCTTTAAAGAGAAGCCTTAGGCTATATTCTTACATCAGTTGAGTTATGCATGATGCCCTCAATTAATTCTATAAAGAAAGCAGCTGAGCATTATATTAATTAGAAGCTGGTCAAAAATAGAGTACTTATCCCAAAGGAAACTACATGACTTCAAAATTTCTTTTCAGACTGAATCAGAAAAGAAAGCTATGCAACATAAAAACTATCTGTCTAAAATGGCAGTAATAAACACCAAACAGTCTCAAGATTAAACTAATCTGGATGAGTATTACAGCAGGATGACCAAACTTCGACATTTAATTTTAAAACCCGATTTTGAGGTTAAAATGAAGACTGAAGGTAACAATTATGAAGGGAATAAGGCAAGACCAGAAATTACTATAAGAGGTAAGACACAGAACAGATTAAGGAGCTCTTCTGTAGTTAATGTTTTATGATGAAAAGGTAAACATATACCTGTGCAAGCATGGGAAATCCGAGGTTCCTGCAACCATTACAAGGTGTCAATGCCTCCCATAAACCTGAAGGACCACAAGTATTTTCACCTGCGTCATCATCTTCTTCCTCTCTTGGTGATAAACATGTTGAAGAAGGCCTCTGTGAATAAAGAAACAGTACTTTCAAATTAAACACTGATATATTCTAAAGAAACATTTTACTTAATGAAAAGAACTTAAAAGATACCTACTTATAAATTCCAAAAGTGCTGTTTTAATACAAAGTAGCTACTCAACTGTCAATCTGCTGTATGAAAAATCACACTTTCTAAGGAAAGTGCATGTTGATCTATCTGCAATTATACTTTAAATGAGTAAACATAGTATCTTACATTAAAAATATGTATTTATTTTCTTCATTATCAAGTAATTGGCAATTTCTACTTCATTCTACTTTAAAGTTTGCTTTAACATCACTAAGTTTAGGATATCCCACAGAGAATAAAAACTAACATTCATATAAAAAAATACTATCCCCAAGAAGGAAATAATATAAACTAAGAGGATCTTGCTTCAATAGTCATCTGCTGTGTTCAGAAAAGAAAAGTACAGCTGTATTATATTTGCCTGGATCAGTCCAAGGTTTTTGCTGAAAAAAGATAAATTCCATCAAAATATGAGGTTTCAATTTTTATTTTATATTTACCAATAATAAATTAGCTAGAAGGGATGAAAGGTATGGGAAAAAGTCATTCAGTTGTGAGCATTAAGGCTTCCATATTGGTCTCAGTGATAAGGGAATAATGCTGATTTTTGCTTAAACCAGATCCTAATTTTTTATGACAGCCAGAAACAGGAAGAGGGGACAGTTCCCATTTATTTATGTTATTTTGCTACACAGGATAGTCCACCCCAACTGAATGAATTGCAGTGGCAGTTTTTATTGATTTCAGGAGGAAGAGGAGAAAAGTTAAGCCAGTAATGAACGATTTTTAAAATCTCATGTTAAAAAAAAATTATGATAACAACAACAACAAAGTAAATTTTTCTCACATCTTAATTCTTTGTCCATATTTAAATTGGAATATGTAATAGCTGTTTTAGCCTGCTTGACATTTGTTTGTGCAGCCTACCAGATATTCAGATACTAAATGCTGTCTTTAGGAATGCTTGTTTATCTTCAACAATCTTTCAGAAGATCTGGATTTTTGCCCGACCAACACAATGCTGTTTGAGACTATGGCTGACCACATCTATTAATCTGGTGGTAACATTAACTCTAAAGCACTGCTATGAGGCCCATATAAAAATAAAAAACCCTACCACTTAACTGCAGATTATTCTGGCCAATAGAATAAAGAAATGTGTGGAGTCTGCTGCAAGAAAGGGAATGCAGCGGTGAAGGAAAAGTAGGGGGGGAAAGAGGTGGAGAAACAGCAGCAGTTCTGAAGATGAACACAAGTTGACAGAAACTGTAAGAGAAGCAAAGGCTCTGCACAGACAGATACTAACTCAAATTGTGTAATATCTGAGGATCATTTAACCTTTGACTCTCGTGCTAACTTCTTATACACAGATGTGGTTGATATACCATTAATCTAAGCAGAAAAAAATATTTCAAATTCTCTGTCAGCTCACTCACCAAAGATGAGAAATACGATACATCCATCGCTACTAGTCTGACACCCCTCAGTTAGAAAATGGTTGTTCCCTTGTTGCAGACTTCATGAATCTAGCCATATCTTCTAAAGTTAGGTGGATTTATTTACTTTTCATTTTAAAAGTAAATTTCTGAAACATTCTTAGCATGGTATTTCACAAGGTTATTTTGACAGTCAAGTGGTACCACAGACTGTGTTGCCATAGCAACCAATATTCTTACACAGATTATCAAAAGGATTGGGTTAACCCTGCAGAGTGTGGGTCGTGAAGGACTATTATTGCTATGCATTTACATACACAAAAGGAAGCAGACTACAGGTCTTTCCCTTCTATTTATGACGTCATCTTCCATGGTGGTTGCCCTACGTTTATATTTTAAATCTCAGAATTGTTGTACCAGAGAATAAAGTGCTTCTTGCCCCCTGGAGCAAAAAGCAAAGAACTGCAGCAGTGCTAGGTACAGGAAAGCAGGTAACGCACATTAGATGTGACCTTACAATCCAATGTAAGTGAATGAAGACAAAAATAATAAAAAAAAAAGTATAGTCAATGCACCTTCTAAAGGTAAAAAATGCACTCACATAATATCAGAGAGAATTTTTTAACACAACTAAAGGAAGATGAATAATGAAATTCAATACATTTGACTCATTCAAGGGAGAACATGTGAATATTTAGCCATTACAGGAAGAGAGTAGAAAAAATTATAGCAAAAATATTATTGAACAATAGAAAAAATACACAAGCAAAATGAGACTTGTATTATTTCCATTAGATTTATTTCATGTAAATAGCCTAAGATAGAGTGGGGATCTCACAAATTTAAATTAATGTTGTCAATATGACTGAGAAGAAGTGGGGAATATTATACAAGCAGATCTCCTGATCATTCAAAAAAGGACCAGTCGATGTCAGAGTTCATTAGACACATTATTGGAACAAATTGACTAGTACTCTTATGCAACTAGAGAATCCAGGTATGAATTATACAATACAGGCTAATTTACAGACTACTGCAGAATAGGGTTGGCTCTTTTTATACTTAATGACTGATTTCTCTTTTCTTGCCCAGATTTCTGCTACTGATAAAGCACTAAAAAGGAAGCATTAGGAGAAATGAATGCAAAGGGTCAAGAAACAGTTATCACTATTGCCTTTCTCACCCACCCCTGCTGCCAGGAGCCCAGTTCTTCCTAGACAACAGGTGCAAAGGGATAAGTGAGAGTTGCTGCAGGGAGAGAGCTGCATTTGCAAAGAAGAGAAAAGGAGTTAATAGTTGCATGAAAGGGGAGTCAGAAGTCCCCCAAATGGAGTAGACTGGGTTTGCATACCCCAGGGAGAGGGATGCACCTGGAGGAGACAGATGTTATACAGAAAAATCTACAATCAATCCACAGACCTCAGACTGTCACACAAGCCCATAAAACTCCCAACCCAGACCACCCAGATTCCTGCTATTCTCTCCCAGCCTTCATTCCTTTCCCAGAACTCCCTCATTTTTCTGTTCTGTTTTATAATTTAATTTTGCCTCCTCAGAGATCCTTTGGACATGAAAATCTAATTCTGTGTGTGCTGCTGGAAAGCTTTGAAATAGCCCTGTGGGGAGAGTTTTAGTGAAACCAAAGTTATTTATGCCCACTTCTCAGAAAAAAAGAAATAAATAACGAGAGAGGAAGAGATTTCTGTCACCTAAAGAAAAACAGACACAACTGAGACCCTTTTATTCATGCCTGTTTTGACTCCAAAAAAAAAAAAAGTAAATGTAGTTAGAAAATGCTACCTAGATCATAGTTGCTCAATTAATTGAATTTGCCATTATGAAATGGTGAAGTCAACATATTAACTTTAAAAAGGCCAACTCTGCCTAAGCTAGAAGAGACACGAGTATAAGCATCATATATCCTCAAACAAAACAGACAGAAAACCCTTAAAAAAATATTAGGGATAATATATAAAAAGGAAAAATTGGTAGGGAAACTACAAGAGTGATACAGAATAAAAGATTTCATAAAAGTTCTGGTTTTTACTGGAACATTGAACTAAGTGTTAAAAATTGCTTATAGCAGTAAGAGACTAACAATATAATTTCTCTATACATAAAAAAGAGAGAATAATAATATAGCAGTAAGGGAGTAGTAAGATCTAGCATAAGGACTTTGGACTATTACAATTAGTGGCAAGTTCTCCCCAGATTCTACTGGGCCTGACACATCACCTCTGATTTTCATATCTCATGAGCATTTAGATTATGCCTTTGAAAATTTAGGTATGGAAGCCTTCCTCTTCGTGTCTCCATCTACACAAAAGGCAAAATTTGCCCAGTAGGATACATTACACTAAAGGATACTTTATTCTGTAAACAGGCTATTTGTTCTCCTAGTATATGGATGTACATCAGATTGGCTATCACAATAACTTGACATCTCTCTCCTGATCTAACAGAGCAAGCCAATATTTAGCAACAGTTAGAATGATGAGTATAGACAAAAAAAAGCAGAGAAAGTCTGTTCCACTCTTAAAAGTCAACAGGAAAAGAAAAAGAGAGCACTTTTAATCTTAACTATTACTTAACGCTGCCAAGTTCACAGCTCAAGAAGCTTTACACTATGTATAATCCACACAAAGTTTTGGCCTTCCTTTTTACAGATGTCAATGATTTCCTGACTACCATATGACCTCATTATCTAGAGAGGTTTTCTCTATGAATGCAGGAAGTCATACAAAACCTCTTATTTCCTTTTATTCCCTCTTTTTCTCAGTTTTTAATGAAAACTCGTCTGCTTTCTGCCTTGACATTTGTAAGCAGCCATTGCTAGGCAAAACATGATTTAATTCCCTCATTTCAGGATACAGAGGAGACTTTCCTGTAGTAGTCTGGTGAAATCTAAAACCAAACATAAAAATCTTTCTTTACTTCTTGTATCTCTGTTTTTGCATAATTATCATCCGTTTGCAGAAGTATACCCTTTCAGACAGTATCCACTAGAGCAAGATAGCACCAGCAAAACTGTAAAAGATATAAAATAATAGGACCTTTACCATTTGCTATTGCCTCATAGTTCTGGACACTAATGCTAACTATTCATTTATCTTGCAGCGTATCACATATCAAGAAAATAAGCTTTTTGAAATGGAACAGCAAAGACAAAATCCGAAAGGCAATCTCCTTCTGCTTATGGAAGGTAGAAAGCAACCAGACATTTGCTAAGCTAAATGCTACCACTCAGTCTGCAACAATGAAGTCAGTAGGAGGTTTCTTCTGAAGAAATATTTTGTCAGACAGAGGACCATGCAAATATTTCATATGATCCTAACCACTGGATTACAGAGGCATGTCTCTACCTCTCCTCTGCCTGAGCCAAAGGATATGTAACTCATGTCGTGAAATACAAGTGAAAAAAAAAAATACAGTTCTATAGTCTAATACTCTTAATTTTACATTATACTAAGAACTAATAAAGAGGGAAACTGCTCCTGAATATCCTCTATAAATTAGGCTGAGCAGGTTGTTCTCTGCTGCTGCTGTTCCCAGCAGCTGTGGCAGCCAAGCCAGGGAGAGCAGAGTCGGGATAGTATTCCTGTGCTCTCAGTGCTCCCCCTGCTGCTGCCCAGGCTGCTCCCAGGGGAAAATGCCTGATGGATACAGAAGAGAAAACAGCATTTGGGCATGAAACGTAACACCATCAGTTACTGTTTTTCCACAGCAGGATCCCCACATTAACCAAATGTACCCTTCTGGGATTCAGTAAGGATCCTGACAAGGAGGAGCCTCATTTACAAGACACATGCTATGTCTTACAGAGGAACAACAGTGAAACGTTTTGGTGGCCTGTGCACACCTTTCCCACATCCCCCAAGGCAGCCTTCTCCCTGCTTGGTGTTTTTCCATTTTCTATCCTCATTATCTTGTCCTCCACCTAACACTGCACGTCTGCAGCCATTCTTTCACAAATATGTTCCTAGTTTACATTTCTTTCATCATTTCATTCACTATGAGTCTGGTTAGAGTTTGATTGCACCTCCTGTATTCAGCAAGGGAATACCAGGAGAACAAGGATGGTCTTGTACCTAAAGCAGCTGAATGCTGAAGAAGTGTACTCTGTACCTGCCTCTGCCATAACCCCTTTGGGATGCTGGACATGTCATTTAAACTTCTCCAAGATGGTCACTAAGTTTGTGTTTCTTATTTCCTGGCTATATTGAAATTGTGAAGGCAAGGTTGCAGAAGTGCCAGATTACATCAGGAACAAGCATGAGATATTCTGTGACCATATTCAATGGTATGTGAGACTAAGTGCTCTGAAAATCCAAGCTCTAGCAGTCCCAGATAGGGAGAATCTTCACCTCTACACCACTGCACATCAGCCAAGCTGCACATGATAGTATTTTCTGACTGGGGCTCTGTAAAACAAACAAACAAAAAAAAAACCCCACACACAAAAAACCCCAAACTTTGCCTGACGCAGTCAAACACTTTGAACTCAAGCACAGTAATGTCCGAACTGAACCTGGGAAGAAATTACTGTAACTTGAAGTCATCAGAAGGTCAGTCATGGTAATTGACTACATATAACAACAGCAAAATGTATTAACTTTAGGTAAACATGATTAAGTCACATACGTGATGAAAAATACATGAATGTGTAGTTACTGCCCCTCAGTGGGCAAGTGCTATTGACATCTATCATGATGAGCACTCCAGAAATTAATCATTCTGTCTTCAGAGTAGGATCTGACAGTATGCAGCAAATACATCCTGGAACTAGATGGCAAGTACAATGTACGCTGAATAAGCCCAAAATTTAAGTAAAAATGGGATTATAAAATGAATGAGTACATCTGAATGTGTATTCAAAGCAGGACCATATGCTTCAATTTTTTAATTCATCCTTGCATGTGACATAAATAATGACAATTAAGACAACTCTGAATCTTTGCACTACTCTCATAAAAAGATGCATACATACGATACGATGAAAGTTTTAGGACTTGAAAACCTAAGCAGCTATTAATTAATTGGGAAATACCAGGCATAAACTAAAAAAAGGATACTCATTCCTTTATCAATGGAAGAAAAGGTATCTAAGACTTAAGGTAGCTTTTCATTTGCTAAAAAGTAACCATAAAAGAAAAAATGGCCCATCAACAGTGTCATGTATGAATAAAAAGGTTGGTCTTGCCCAATTTATTTTTCACTAAACATAAAAGCTTTTCAACCGCGTCTGGTAATCTTCATATGAAGATTATTTCATCACTATATAAAAGCCACTACTAGGATGCTCATATTTAGTGATCTGATATTTTGTGTGTATACCTTAAGTGCAAAGCAAAAGACACCTCAATGTAGTTCAGTAAGAATCTTCACTCTTTTCTAACTGCTGCTTAATTTTGCCATGTGGGTGAAGATTTTCAAGTGACAGAAAATTCAAGAATTCAATAAATCGAAAAATTGCAGAGAATGGAACACTAAGTGCTTTTAGTAATTATAATTTAACCACAATAAGAAGGTATTTGTTAAGAATGATGCAGTAGATGGAGCCTATAGAATTTTCATTTTTAAATATCTTGGGAAGCATATACTGCATTTTTTTTTCAGTGCAAAATTAACGGGATGAAATATTAGCTGCTTGAAGCTGCAATATGCACTGTCCTGATTAAAAAAGGCACTTAGAACATCATTCTTTTAAACTAGTTTGAACTGTTTGAAAGCTAAGCATTTCATCTGAGCTATTTGTTTAATCTATGGATTAAACTAATTTCTGGATTGTTTAATCTATGGATTAAACTAGTTGTCTTTAACACATGGAAATATAGGCACTTCCACAACTTATTTACCCCATCCTAATATCTGTGTTTGGGACAGGATTGAATTGCCTTCCAAATTAATTTTTCCCTCTTAACATTAGGTAAAGTAAAGTTAACCTGCCTTTTAAGCACTTGTCTGACTTTGAGCATGTACCTAATACACATAAATCAGACTACTCGCACACTTGGTATCAATTTCAAATACTTAACATCAAAGCACTTCAAGTGCTTTGCTTGACCAAGTAAAAAGAACTTAGCACATTGAAGCATAAAGCCCCAAGACAGAATTCAACCTAGCAAGTCACATAGACTGCAAGGACAGTTTATGCTACAGAAATGTATTTCTAGGGATGCCTTTCCATCCCACAGGCATAGTAATTTGACCTAAATTGGTATGTAGGAAGCGCATACACAAATGTAAGCTGTGCAAAAATGCAGGAATTTGGTAACATTTTTTTGAGTCTTGAAGTTTAAGCACATGAATAGTTCCAATTAAGTTAATGGGATTTCTCATGTTAATGACAGGCTTATGTGTCTCCCTGAATCAATATGCACATGACTCATTCCGAAGTGTGACTCACTGTGAAAAATTCATATACCAGTTGAAAAAGAAGAGACTGATAATGAAGGGTATAGGAGCCTGCAGAAAAGCAAAATCAAGTGTTTATATTTTTAGAAATATTAAATAGAATTAAAAGCTTAAGCATATTTACCTTTGCATAAAGGAAAAAAAAAAATCAAAGTAAAGACCAGCATTTTTGGCTTTAAATGTTACAGAAAGAAAATACTGCTTGGAGAATAACTACAGAGGCATCTCAGTATTTAACATCCCTATACTATCTGAATGTTATCATATAACATTTGAAAAACTCAGTGCAATGTAATTGCAAAGCAAATCAGCTGTAAAACATATATTTTTCCTTTTTTAAAGTTGTGAAAGAGAGGGTGGATAAGTGGGTAGCAGAATGATGAAGCTTATAGAAAATACATTATTTGTCATGAAATAGAGCAGAAGGAACAGAAATTAAAGTAGGGGAAAAATCAGATGGTAAGTGAGTAGGCAGAAGTCACCACTTTATTACTCCTCCAGTGCACAGTTTTTTATTTAGCATACATATTCTCAGTAAAAGTGTGTTCCTGAAAATGCAGCTGTTATTCCATTAAGTTGCTGTTGGCTTAATGAAGGACATAAGAGAAAATCATACCTGAATAGACAAAGCCCATCTAAAGAGGAACTATATACAGCACTGAGTTAGTCATCTGAAGATGAATGCTGGTTAAGAGTGGATAATTAAAAAGGCCAATCTACAGATCCATCAATAACAAATCACTAGTAGTTTGTCATATTGGCATGTAAGTACTAAATATAATACAAAAACAATGCAGTAGAATAGCTGACAATCAGTTGAAACATCTCAACAGGCAAGTCAGTGTGCTATAGAAGTTGAAGGCCTAACTGGAAAAGATCAGTCAAATAGTAATCTACTTTTTGATCTCAGTAAAACATGCAAGAGCTCAGACTCTTCTAGAGGTATTGGAAAAAAGGATCACACATACACACTCCCCATAAGAGATTCAGAATACTATCAACTGGACAACAGCTCTTAGTGCAGCCTGATTTACATGGCAGGTGGAAGCAGAATTCAAAATCATCTTCACTAGGAAGGCAAAGGTTTTGCTATGGCTGGTAGGAAAAACTGCCTGTGTGAAGCTCACATACTGCAAGCTGCTGCTTTTTCCTGTCTTATATAATTAAAACAGTGATTTCACTGCAGTCATCTCAATAACCAGCACTACCAGAAGATTTAGGAGAGTGGTTGCTCTTCCTGTGCTAGCTCATCTGCACTGTTCTTTTTGCCTTTGGTAGATTCAACATAGTATGTACAGACCTACCGCAATACAAGCACACCTTTATGTTGTTTTCCAGACATACTCCTAGGCAGCTGAAGAGCTAATACTTAAAATCTTTCTTCAGCCAGTCATCATATACTGTCTTAAAGGTCCTGTAAAATACAGATAAACAAGTCAGTCAGTAACATGCCTTCATCTCTACCTCCTGGGTAACACTATATGTCTTACAAAGTATCCATGGCTAAATAATTGATCTGTTAAAATTATTGAGATTCCTTAAAGGAAACACCATTTTGGACAGAGATAAGGGCAAGGTAGTAAATATTCCAATAGCCATAAGGAATCAACTATTAATAATTAAAAGAAAGACCAGCTTAGGAATAAAATGTTTTTACATTTTAATATTATTTTTGTCTAAGATTGACAGGCAGTGCTGAGGCTGCTTCTTTGCAGGCTGTGAACAGTTCATATTCCAGAGATATTGGGCAGCGCACCAACATCAACAGAAATAATAGCAGTAGTATTAATAGAAACTGTTCAATCTCAAATAACTACTGAAGCAAATAAAATTGAAGAGCCTCTTCTGAGATTTTCCCCTCATGGCACTAAACTGAAACTTATAATAAGTTTAGGAAGGACAGATGCCAAGAGAAAAGAAAACAGATGATCAAAAAAGGTGTAAAGCATTCAACTCTTACATCCCTCTGGAAAAGTAAAGAAACTGGTATAAAAACAGACGCATGCATGGTCAAGTAACCCTGGTTTCTGTTTCCAATCTCAGTTTAAAAATTTATACCACTGAACTCAGCCAAAGGTTTCAGTATATAGTGAAGTTACAGAAAAGCTAAGGGGTGCATTTATAGCACACTGTTGGTCTGTATTAATTCCATGGGCAAACTTTTCTAATGCATAGTAAATATTGGGCAGTTGCCCCTTAACTCTGAATTACTCCTGATCTTGTATTTTATAGAGGTATAAGAATCTGGTCCAATATATTTTTCTGCTATTCATTTTCTACTTGTTGAACTTATTCACAGGGACTGAAAAAATCTGCAAACAGAATGCAATGAAACTCTATGAGTGGTCAACTACTTCAAGACTTAAAGAAAAAAGTACTTAATCTTTTTTATATGTCAGTTATAAAATAAATGTGTTTGTTGCCATTAGGATAGAATAAAAACAAAATTAAGCAAGTAGTCCAAAAAAGTTGCCCCATGTTCTAATTTCAGCTACTAAACAATTTTTAAAGAAAGCGTTCTTTTGTATTAGCTTATCATGGGTGGTCATTTTGCCCTGTGAAATATGGCAGAATATTTACCATTAGCATTACTTGTATACTTCTCATTAAGAAGTAGTGAAGAAGGGAAACTAGGACTGCTGCTGCTAAGAGAGTACCTACTTATTCAACTTCAAAAGAATCGTAGAATACAATACAGTGAAACCATACATTTACACTTATCTCCATCCCTTAATGGATCCTGTAGGGGTTCACATAGCTCTGATGGATTAGTAGGCTCCATCTTCTGTTTAAACCATAGGGATAAAACCATGCTGTTCCCCTCACTACAGAAAACAACTGAGAGACATACCCATATGGTCCTCACTCTTCTCATGCATTTCCTATCAGATGATGATCATCAGGCTTTACTGTCAGTTCCAAGCTTAATGACTTTATTCTTTTACTAATAGAGTAGATATGAAATCAGTGTTGACTTTAGGTATATACAAAAGATATTTAAGATTTTTTTTTCCCCTCTACTGTTTGTATCCTCTTGGCTAGGTAGAACACTCATTTATTCTAAGATCACTATTTATTAAAAACCACAATCAAACCTGCATTGGTACCTGCTGACAACAATGACAGACTTCTAGAAATATTACAGAAATACCAACCTCTGTAACATGCAGAAACATCAAAAGCTAAAAAGTTCTAGAATGATGTATTCCTTGTTTAAGACTGCAGGATAGAAAAGAGTACATGTTAAAGTATTCTTTCTCCTTCTTTCCTTATTAACTCAGTTTTCTTTCCCCTACGGTAAATATTTACATATGACTGTGAAAAATAAATCTCCGACATATTCAAGCTCAGGGTTTTTACAAACTATCAAAACTAATTTTTCAAGAGAGCAAAAATACGTTTTTGAAATTAAAATCTAATTGTACTTAAATGTTAGAGAAATCCTTCATACTCCTTAGAGATCTCCTACATTGTTACATACTGTATCGCTCAAACGCGATAAACCAAAGAGATTACTAAAATTTCACAAACATTTCTCAATCTTTAATGTTAACATTGCCAATCTACTGGAGGGACATTTGGATCTTAAGCTGCCTCTACACTGAGGTTCAGTGTCTGTCTTTGGGCACCCTGCCTAACCTCTAACTGCCACTTCAGAACACCATAACTTTCCAAGTCCTTTGTCATAACTGCCAGACTCATATAGATGTCTCAGCTGCTGACTAGAACTGCACTAGATGCCTATGTTTATGTAACTGACTTGAGGGGTTATGGTGGGATTCACCTGCCAAGCACAGGCATCCAGTGTCATTTTAGATACTACAGGGTAGCTGTTGACCTTTAATCACTGCTCCTGTAGGCATGACTGCACCCACGTTAGCCCCATGCAAAAGCACCTTGCACATCCACAGTGACACGAGATACTTAACATTAAGGCAGCTGGATCCCACCTTTGGAATTTCAGCACCCCTACTGGTGATACTCTGATCAAACAGGGAGAAAATTAATTTTAAGAGAACCAAGCAAGATCATGATGAAAAGAACTTTTTGTGCACCTACGAGGTAGAAGTCGAAAACCTGATTCTGGCTGGAACACTGGAGAAAAGTCTGAGCAGAGGAGAAACCCAAGGGAAACACAGGGCAGGAGTCCATGACAGGTTTTTGGCAGACCTCTAGGGAAGGCCAGGGCTTGAGGGAAACATCTCTGGTGACTGATATCCTAGCAACAGCAAAAGTCATCAGTCTTCCTGATGATTTGGTTTTGTAATAATATGACATAGAGTTGAGGTTAATACTGCAAAATCACCTGTCTGGGTGGAAATCTCATGGCATTATCTTCTCTTTCTGTTCTTCAGAAGTGACTGAAATTCTCTCAGAAGATCCTAAATGAAGCTGGAGACTGTAGCTTAAAAATGGACATCGTGTTGTACACTATTGCATACTCACAGGATGATGGACACCGAGGGTATGGAAGAAATGGAAAGGACAAGTGTTCTGCTATGCAAGGCTGGCAACAGTGTCCACAATGGCAGAGGCAGCTCAGGGATGTTAAAAAAAAAAAAAAAAAAAAAAAAAAAAAAAGGCACCAACTAGGAATGAAAAAGAAGGTTCTCTAAAGCACTGAATAACACACAAAAAGATATTTAACTAAAGCAAATATACTTCATATTTGGAAGATGATCTCAAGATCAGTCCTCATAGAGTCCTCAGATCCTGGCTAATCCTGCTGAGATTAGTAGATTTCTTTGGTATTCATCTAAGTATAATGAAACAGAGGTTAGTCTTCAAATTACATATGTGCTCAGTACTACAACATATGACAGTCTCTGAACTAAAATGGTCCTTGTGAAAAAAAATGCAAAAATCTACTGTGGTTAATTTAATAAAACATAGCTGTCCAACAGGATTCTTGAGTAGATAAAATATTACTAATCATTTCAGAGCACCCTGAATTTACATACAGCTTTATAGCCATAAAGACAAACAAGCTCTTTGATCTTAAAAGCTTATATTATAATTACTTTATATGGAAAAAACGCTACACCCATATCTGAGATCCTTATGTAAAAGAGATTTAGCCAAGATGAAAGAGTCCACAGCAGGGCAAGTGAAGTAGTTGGTAGCATGGCAAGATTTACATACAAAATAAACTTGAAAATTCGAGGATTACTTAGTCAGGAAAAAGAAAGCTTTAAGAAAGAACAAGCCTGAAGTATTGCAAGTTATGGAGGGTGTGCACAAACTATTTGTTCTTTTCTAGTCTTTCAAGTTTTACTATATAAGAATAAATGGAAGCATATACTCAGCAAATAAAAGAAAATGCCTGTACATACAGCACGTTCTGCAAAACATAGTAATACAGGGGCATCACGGTAAACAATGTGACAGATTGGAGCAAAAGCATTAGATACATTTAGGATTCACCAGTCCAAGCTAAACACGTAACAGCATTCAGAGAGATTCATTTGTCTGTAAGCTATTTTCCTGCAAGTATCTGATAGTCAAGGAATTTGCCACACACATACATAATTGGACAGACTGGTAAAATATTCCAGAAAAATCATTCTAGTGGAAAAGGAGTAGGTACTTTTTAATGCAGATTAGATGAACTGGTGGCTTGGCCAGAACCTTCCCCTAGTTCTACTTTACTCCATACAGTTTAAACCATACTAAGTATTGTCATGTTTCGGGATTTTTATATTCTTAAATAAGTGCTATCTCACAGGGTATGTCTATGCAGCACGCTGGAGGATTGTCTAGCAATACTTCTTCCAGAAATCACAGCAGCAGGGAGCTGCAGGCTAATTTAGTTGGCTGTGAAGCACGCCACCAGGCAAATTATTGTGTGTAGAGTTTCACACGGCTGCTGTTAGGATCCCTCCAACACAGAAATCTTTACAACACTACTGAAGCATAGTATAACCTATAGATACAAAAAATATTTTAAAATAAAAAATATTTTAGTATTTTTAATTAATTTAATTTGAAATTAAACTTTTTAAAATAAAAAATACTTTA
Source organism: Nipponia nippon (assembly GCF_047370975.1). Classification (NCBI taxonomy): domain Eukaryota; kingdom Metazoa; phylum Chordata; class Aves; order Pelecaniformes; family Threskiornithidae; genus Nipponia; species Nipponia nippon. Next base: position 53,130,860 of record NW_028262347.1, read on the forward strand.
ATAACTACAGAACATAGGTTAGGAAAGGATACATTAAAAATGTCTGAACTTCCCTCAGCTACGTAAGCTACCTAACAGAAGGGACAAAAAATTGAACGAAGTTGGTACATTTCACTCTGCTTCTTTGTAATGACCAGCTCATGTTTAGATAGAATTTAGAAATCATTTTGTAAAGTAGCTTATGGCAAGCATATCATTCTATATTGACCAAGTGGGTGCTTGGTACTGGATGTCACATTATAAATGTCTAATGAAAAAAATAACAGCAACAACAGTTCTTCTCAGTGGGAAATACCACTGTGCGCATTAAAAACTGGGACTAACAGATGGTTTTTACTTGGGTGGTAGCTTTTAAAAACAATTTTTAAAGTTATATAATCTTATCTTCAGAGAGTGGGTAGACCTTCGCGACAAGGGAAAAGTAAGGTTTATATATCCTGGGAGAGATGGCCTTCATATTTTTATTTTCCACAGAAATAAGAGTCAGTATATGCCTGTAAAACTAGATTCATAACTGAACTACATCTAAGAGTTAAAGAGCAATTTAATACAAAATTCTTGCAACATCAAAATTTGGCAATACATAAATTATCTATCACTATTATAAAAGGGGAATTAAGTAAAGCAACAATATTCCAAACACTGACCCTCAGTACAATTCTCCTCTTTTTTTTTTTAACATCATAAATACCTGCAAAATATAGTGAAGCTGTATTATCAAATTCAATAAATTTAAAATTACTTAATATAGTAACATTTATCTGCTTCTCTTTGTGAAATCCCAAACAATCAGGCCTGATTGTCTTACTATTCCCTAATGAATAAGTAACCAAAATTGTTCTTGAATGTGTTTTTAATGTATCCTCATTAGTCAGCCATTGTATATACTTATGGCTTGCTCATCATCATCGTCATGTGGAATTTTGTCTCATTCTCTCAATAATGCCTATTGCAATTGCATGATATTGTTAAATGCTACCACTTTTGATCCAAGACAGTAATCATTTTACTCCAGCATATTTGGTCACTCTTAGCCATTACAATATTTCAGCCCAGCCACTATTTATTTAAATATGTTAAAAAAAAAAAAAATCAGTATTACTGAATAATGTTACTAAATCGTTTACCTCAATATTCTTCAACAAATTCCAATGATTATTACTTTGTAAAATGAAAAAAATTTTTTTATATGTGTGCTTTTTATCAAAAATAATTATTCATTTTTTTCCTCTAAGGCAAAGAACAAGAATAATTGACTTCTAAAGGACCATGCATAAATTTTATTCACCTCTAATATATTCATTCTTGCCATCTTCTATCAAAACCACACAATTCTATCTTTCAGATTTCCCCTTAGATACAAACCAAACATGGTCATAGTTTATTGCCTTTATATACCCTCATCATCTTGATTTTCTGACATGAGAGCAAAAAGTGAATCTTCTCTTTGAATATGTATCATCACTGTTTTCAACAATGTTAATATAAGGTGTTTTTAAGTATATTTTTTTCACACTCTCTTAATGTACATAAGTATCAGCTTCCCTTTCTGGATGACAGCAGTAAGCAGAAATTGGCATTTATATGCCTGTGATGAAATCCAAATCTTTTTCCTGAGACTACTTTCCTGAGACTACACAGAACCCTTCTTCATGTTTAAATTTAAATTACTGCTGCCAGCCTTTATTATCTATTATATAACCACATTAAATTTAATCAGATATACTGCTGCCACTTCTGTGAAATCCCTCTGTAGTGCAGTCACTATAATCCTACATGTTTTTACTATTTTCAGTTGTATTCTGTAAGCAAATAAAAAAAGGGGGGGGGGGGGGAGGGGGAGGGGCACCTTACAACTTAAGTTTCTCAGTATTTATTCCAGGTAATTAAGTAAAATCCTTTAACATATACTCTGCTGTTAACAGCACAAAAGCACTTTCTGGAACTATGTCTTCTTTAATCTAAACTCATGTCACATATCCAAAGACAGTAAGATATTGCATTTGCACTTGCAAATCAATAATGTAGTTTATGTATTATGCTTCTGAACACAATAGCATAAACGTAAAAGAAAACATTGCAAGCAACCACATACTACACCAGATTAAAGGAACTGATCTGAAGAAAATACTTCAATTTGGAGCTTCAGTTTTATTAAGTTTATATGGCAGATTTTAAGTATTTTTAAATTAGTTTCAGTTCAAAAAAATCTCATGACCTCAAAAAAGACAGAGAATAGTTATTGTTACTGAGTGAAAAAGAAAACAACACTATTCAAATTCATTCTTAAGTAAGGACTGGAAATGTAAAATAAACTTTTGAACACAGAATAAGATGAACCTCTTTTAAGAGTCAATTTTAAGAAAAAAATCATTTAAACAAAATATCAAATTTATGAAAAGATTGAGATGTATTGTATCAATATGCACATCTTGCAAATACATATATATATACTCATACACACACATACGGAAGTGTAGTTCTCAATATCTTATTTTTTGTTTTGCAACCACAGGCTGTCCAAAGCAAATAAAAAGTAACATATCATTCTCTGGTGTCCACAGGAACTTTTTCTTACATGGACATAAAGCCCCTACTTCTTTTATCTGATTTTTTTTTTTTTTAATTAAGAAACACAATGAGCAAATACATTGCAATAAATACAGCATATTTCTGTTTTTAATATTACATTTAGAATAATTTGTTCTCACATGAATACGTACACAGGAACCTCAAACCTGACAAGAAACCGTTAATGATGTTAGTACTCCAAGGACAGAGCAGTCTAAATTAAAGCAATTTACTTGCAGGAGCTCAGGAACATTCCTCACAATATACACTTTGACATTCTTCTGTTCATTTTCCTGACACACTTAATTTTTCTGGATCCCTGCTTTGCATGTTATACCTATTTACATTTCCTTACTTGCTCTTGAATTCACGCAGATTTTTTTGAATACACACTTGATGTGTAACCTCTGCATCATAATACACCTCTAAATTTAGCCCTGATATTTTAGTTTGTAGTTCAAATGTATACCATGATGTTCAATAAATTTTCCTCTTATAAGAATTACAGCTGTTTAATTTTAAGCAGTTTGTACTATCAACTGTGTTAAAATGCATGATTTTAACGTAGCAATGAAAAAAAGTTGGAAAACTCTTATACAAGATGGCTGCTTTTGTTCTTGAAATTACTGAGCCAGACTGCCATCTATTGGAAAATAAATATTTTTTTAAATCATACTTTAAAAAAAAAAAAAATCTGAAACTACTGTGAGTTATTGTCAAAAGCTAATTTTGCTAGCAATCGTACTTAAAACAGCTTATTTTTTTAAAAAGGAAACACCTAAGTTAACTAAACTGCGACACAATCAAGGATTTCCCTACATCTTTTTCCACTTCATGTTTTCTGGAACATGTTTTGAAGCACAATTCCTTTTCTGACTTGCTGAACAATTGAATCTGAGTTATTTGGAGTGCAAGTTTTGTATTTAGCAAACATAGAAAATATATGTAATATGTCAGCACTGAACAACACACAAGTATAAAGCTTTCCCAGCTCGCCTGTGCAGCAGCTATCAGCTTTCCATGTCTTTGCATGCACCGGGGAACTAAAGAGTGTATTCAAGTCACAATGACCAAAATTGGAAAAAAAGGCAGAAAGGAACTGGGAGTAAAAAAAAAAAAAAAAAAAATCATCTGCGAGTCCACTATCAACCCCACCCAGTTTACAAGCCTTTGAGAAAAATGAGCAATTCCAACTGAAATGATGCCTAGGTATATAAATGCCTTTTTGGAGCTCTCTCTGAAGTATCATAATAACCCACATTTCCAGTTGCAAAATTATGTTCAATCTGGCCTTTAATTTTTTGTAGACAACAAACGGGGGGTTGTTGTGTGATATCTCATAATATACCTATTTTAATGACTGGTGAAAATAGACTAAGAAACATGGAACTAATATTTTACATGACAGCACATCAAAAGTACAGTGAAACATAGCCAGAGTCGCAAAACCAAGCACTGAAATGATAAAGTTTCCAGTGCAGCTTTAACTTGACTTTCTTTAGTTTATAATGTACTCTTCAAACAAAAGATCGCATTAACTTATTCTCCTCTGACTTTGTGCTATTCAGCAAACAAGCATGCACAGTTTTCCTTCTCTTCATTAGCTGCTCTCCTCATTCAGGAAGCTAACACAGTCTGCTTTTCCAGAACCCCAAAATTTTCCCAGTTTCCCTTTAAGCTTTTGGAATGGAAGTGTCCTGTGGGGACACTTTTATTCATCTCCAGATCTGTACCTATTCACATCTACACTGTGGTGTCTGTTCTCATTCTCCTTACTCTTACTTATTGCTCCATTGTACCCTCTCCCTCCCAGATGTTCATGCCTTCCAGTCCTCAAGATCCTGCCCTTCAATTTTCCTATTTAGCTCTTCCATGTCCTGAGGAAACTTAAGAGTCAATACAGAGCTGGCTAGTAATTTGAAGTTAAGGTGACTAAACTCAAAATTTTCATCCAGCAAGCTCTTTTTCAGTTTCACCTAACCTCAGAGTTGTGCAAACTCTGCTTCGTATGTGACTTTAAAATACCATAAGCACATAAACCTCTGGTTTCGTTAACACCTTGCATCACACGTCACACGCCTGGTCAACAGAAATATATTAAGTAATAAAACGTGTAGTGTTTTCAATGCAAAATTTGACGAAAAGAAGGCAGTCCATTAGTCCAAACATACCAGAACAACTTGCTAAGTGGCTGGATAAATAATTGTCCAATAATTCAGCAAATGGAAGAATGGATTCAGTTCTGTCCTTGGCCTAAGACAGTTCCAACCCACAACTTCTTCAAAAGAAAATGTAGTATTCTACCAGTGCTGTATCACTGAGCAACAAACAATGCAAGACATCTGAGGCCAGAAAAGGAACAGAATTTACTAGTGAATAGGGAGTCCCAAGTCTTGCTCTCAGGATTGCACTGGTATTTTTCCAGTGGTTGTAAAATTCGGAAAGAATACTGGAGGGGATCAACAGGCTGATGCTCTGTCCTTTTATTTGGGAGACTATAAATGCGATGTTAAAACCCACCCTTACGCCATAGAGAGAACTGAAGCCCACTCTTCCACTTTCCAGATGAAGCCTTTTACTATTAAGTTACTGCATTTAAAGCAGGCATCCCCACTACCCTTACACTAAACAAAAACTGTGAGCCTTGCTCTTTCAAATGAAAGAGGTTGGCACTTAGATTCAGGAGAGAATTCCAGGCTTGGATCCTAGATAGACAGACACTCCTTTCTGCAGTCCTGAATCAACCTAAACCTTATTTAGCCAGAGCAGTACCACAGGTGATTTGGCTCTCTTCAAAAGAATCAGTTACAAAAAAACCGCCAAAAAACCAAACACAACACCAAAACAAAACACTTTGAAACACACTCTGCTTCCTGATGCTTTCTCTTTCACATGCCCATGCTAGCCTGACGAGGTGGTTCCTAATGTTCTTTGCTCCAACTTATTAAGTTTTTGGCCCACAAGTATTATTCCAAACAGAAATTCCCCAGTCTTGACCTCCTATTTCTCTGAACAAAAGCATGATGCAAAAAAATGCAGATGTCTGCTAACAGCCAGTTCCTTCGCAGAATCTCCCCAAGGGTCACAAAGTGTCATAACTTGGGTTTCAGATCACTGGACTACAGGAGAAGTTGAAAAGCAGTCATTGTCTCTGGAAACAACATTTGTCCAGGAAATGGCATCATCTCACGCATTACCAGGGACCTGACTTCTACACCTCTTCAGAGCTGATTCTGGCACAGCATACAATGAATAACAGAGAAGACCCTGCTTACGCTACTGAGATTTTTACAGAAGCTTCCCAGGGAGGAGAAAACTAAAGTCAGGAAAAGCTGTAAGAAGCTTTCTCTTCTTTAATACATATCCAAAGAATCTATTTCTGACTCTCCATATCTATATCTGTCTCCATTTCTCTCTTTCTCTCTGTATCTCCACATTCTTATACATAAATATTCATTTAAGTTTCTTCAGTCATCACCCTACTGTCACACTTCTTCCACCACCACGCTTGCTGGTCCTGCCCCCAGAGTAGTTTGGCAGCATTCACCTTTGCCCCCATTTTCAGAGTGCTTCTTCCTGATTACTCTCTCATGGCTCCTTACAGCACACGTGGGGTTTGATATCACCCATGCACTATACAGGGAGTCTATACACCAAGGGAAAGCAGCACATCCCCAAAACTAAAAGACAGTGTGTCAAAACTGGTAGCAACTTCCTTTTTTCGACGCAAGGCAGCCAGGTAGCAAATGAACAGATTTATTGACCTTACAATACTTTAAAAAAATGAAATGGATGTTTTAGATCAAACAGGAAAATCCCACATCACAGCAGAGAGTCCTCTCTATATAGGCCTGTATAGTTGGGTTTATTTTAGGGGAAAACGTGCTCTTCCCTGCATCCTGACTTCATACTGGGAGTGTGTACACGTCATCCTGATTCTAGTTTTCTTTGAAAGAAAAGCTGGGTGCACTAGTAGGAGAGAGCCACAAAATGCTTTAAACAGTTCTCATTTTTGAGGATTTGTTTTCACATCTAGTTCAATATACAAATAGACGAAATCTCAAAAAATGTATTGCCTAAATTACCTTTGTATTTGCTTGCTGCACATAAATTACAGATTTAGTGTCTGAATACTTCCTATTCACATTGCATTTCATTTAGGTCTGTGAGAATTTCAGTCTGAGTAGACAGAATCATATGGATTACATTTTCTGCAAAACAGCAGCTGAGCAGATTTAAATAGCAGTTAACACCTAAATACAGAGGGACAGTAGAAAGTTGTATAAAAATGCTTAAAGGAGATCAGTACTTTGTTCAGACTGACTTCAATATGGGGTATGTATCTAATAATCCAAACATCTAGAAGGGCTTTACAAAAGTATCTACTGCATTTCAGGGCAGCTAACCATCTTTGTAAATCTCATTCTGTCTACATATATTGTAATAAGTCTTCTAGAACATAAAAGTCCTTAACTTGCCATGTTTTTCCCCACATATGAGAGCATAATTTTTCTTAACTTACGAACATCAATTGAAATTTAGCACTTTTAACATTTTCCCTCTGTTCTGTGTTTTATTCCCTGGGCAATCCCATTTACTTATTTATTGAGGAAGAGAATTTCAATTAAAAAAGAAAAAAAACTAAACCTTGTTACACTGTAAAGAAAAAATGAATCCTAGAGCACTTTATTCACAGGATTAGTAGTAATGAAGTCATATTTTCAGCTGCAGTTGGAGATCACTGAAGTATCACGACCACAACAATTTCCAGTTCTAAAGACTCAGTCTTTAATACCATTAGGCTACTGGGAAAGCTATCTAATACTAAAATGTACAAGAATCGTAACTGAAGATGCTTAGCTGCTTCTTTTGGGGGACACTTCTGATCAGATTCTGCAAGCATTTAGTCTTCGGTATAGTACTGAGCATACCGATTTCAATTTATTTCTCGAAAACCCTTCCTTGCACTCCCCACGCTCAAAAGAACAACTAACCTGAACTTTTGGTCATATTAGTGGTACCATAAAAAGCCATTCTGAGGTGTGGTGAGCAATATCTTTGTAAAATAAGGGGAACATTAAATTCTAAATCTGCAAGGAGCACATACTATATTTTTTCTATTAAAACGTTAGACTTGTACTATTCTCACTCTTGTACTATTTCTTTCTTGAATGTGCCATAAATAAAGCAGATATAACTGAATATATTGTCTTTGTATCCCATCTTACTTACTACATTAAGCTTGGTTTGGCTTCCACTGGTCATAAGTTCTTCCTCTGATACTTTACTAAAATTGTCCAGATAATGGTCTGATATTGTATGAGACAGATCTTCAAAAGAGTATTCCTTTTCTTGGCACAATTTGATTTCATCTAAGAGCTTTGATAATTCTCCAGTCACAGCTTCACCTTTAAAAACAGACACATCATTAGTCAATAATTAGAATACCAGGGGCAATTTATGCCTAAAAAGGAAATGCACATTCTTTAAATTTTATTGAGTATCTGTTATATTCCATGCCTTATCATCTAAGCAGGGATCTTCATGCACAATTCTCCCCTCAGAAATAACGGCATCTCATTCCAGAATGGCAATCACTGGAGGTAATCTACATAATTCTACATTCCCCTATACCTTGCATTTAATTAGGATGAATTACAATACATACTTACCCTTTCTCTGTTTTCTAATCCTGAAAATTGGCTAGAAATAGCAACTATCCAAGAATGTAAAATTAATCCAGGAAAGGAAAGTTTCTACAAACATACAAAATCAGTGTCCCATACTCTGCAGCGGGTTCATGTTTGCTGCTGTGATCGATTAATACACTACACAGGTTCCATAAAATTTAAGTAGGTTGAAACTGAGTTTCCAAGAATGCACATCTATCCCATCAAAGCAGCAATGTTTTATAAATAGTTCTTGTTCACTTTCCCAGGATTAAATGGAATGGTGGAAGGATATACTGGGCAAACCCACAAGTTTAAAACATGCCTCTCTATGGCAGTCTATCAGAAATCTATGTTTAGTGCATTCTCCATTGTGTTTCACGTTTTCTCCTTAATTTTTCAGATATCTTTAGTTAAGAAGTCTACCAAAATAGTAAGACAATGGGCTTCATATGTCTATACTAACTGAGGGCCACTATTAGAAATACTAGTAGTAATAAGTATTAGAATCACACCGAGTGCTAACTTTTCTGCAAATAGCCCAGTGGCGGCAGCAAGACCTCCACAGAGTAAAAAGCTACTTGTTGTGAGTAACTGCATTAGGTTCTGATAATTTATTGCATATGTGTTACACAGCTACCTTCAGTAACAGCAATGAAATTGTGAGTGAAAGCCAAGTTTTTCCAGGGGCAAATAAGAAAACTCTTCTCTTGACTAGGTTTATAAGAGTCATATTGTTGCAAACTACAGTTCTTAGACTTGACAAAATACAGAGATAATTCCATTTTACTCCATCTTTGGGAATAAAATGCTGAAAAGGAAAAGCAGAGCAAGTATATTAAGCTCAGCATACCTACAACACACATACGTACATCCTTGTAACTAAAGAAGTCCCGGATAAGATTATATCTGCTTAGTCTAGAGCTCTTTTTGCATCATTTTTCTTCATAGTCACTGTTTGTTATGCTAGGTAAACATAAATATTCTAAAATATTTTTTAAATTACAACTATGGCCAGTTATGACTGAAATTTTCAGAGCCAAGACCAGAAATTGTTAATTAAAAGCATCTAATTGCTTTTTAATATCTAAGTAACAGAAATTTTACGTTCAAAACTCCTGTTACTCTTACTCAAGGGTAACTTTGCACAAAACTTGTAAATTAAACAAAGATATAATCAGGTTTATTTATATTCTGCCTTTTTAATTAGAAAATTGAAATTATTCCAGATTATTATAATAAATAAAAATTGGAAGTAAAATATCTAAATATTAAGAACTATTCTATAATCACGATACAGTGCCCTAAAAAGAAACAGGACTACTGTTTCCTGCAGAGTTATGTTCATGTCCCCATCCCATTGTATCCCACATGTGGCCTGCAATAGCTCTTACCGGGCAAGAATGAATTCTGTGTGACAAAACTGGAACTGCAAGGGTGCTGACTGACCTGCAAGTAAGTGTATGCTAACTGTCTGGCTGATTGCTGCCACAACAAATACATGAAAGACAAATTTTGCCTGTTTCTTTCAGTGCAGGCACTAATTACGGTCTCTCTCCTCTCTCTAACTACCTATTTTCATGAAAGTCACAGAAAGGTAATTGATACTGCTATCCCTCTTCCAAATTTGGTTTAAATTATTTGAAATTAGATTGTCGGAGAATGGTAGACGGATGGGAAGCACAATCAAGTACAATTTCTTTCCTTTAGAATCAGATTACAAAATAGACAAGCAAAAGCCAGCTAGCATGTTTTACAGTATTTATACCTTGAAAGCGGAAACAAGAAATGTGAGATCATGACCTTATCGTTAAGAAGTAAAACATATTTTAAAAATATTTAATACTTAATTTCAGGAAAGACATTTCTATTGCATAGGGTAGTTGACTTCATGATTCTACTAATCTCAGGAACTTTTTATCTTCATACACCGTATTCTTCACCGAAAGGGTGGTCAAGCATTGGAACAGGCTGCCCAGGGAAGTGGTTGAGTCTCCATCCCTGGAGGTATTTAAAGAACAGATAGATGTGGTGCTCAAGGACATGGTATAGATGGACTTGGCAGTGTTAGGTTAACGGTTGGACTCGATGATCTTAAGGGTCTTTTCCAACCTTGACAATTCTATTATATGCCTGTTAAGTACTCCAATGGGAAACATGAATGGAACTAGAGCATTTGTTTACTATTACCATGAAGATCATAATCTGGCATGCAGCAGTAAGCTTATTTTTCTCATGAATGAAAACTCTCCCTGTAAAGGTGTTTAAAAAACAAACAAACAAACCAACCAAACAAACCCCACACTACTAAAACAAAGAAGAGCGGCTTAGTTATTTGCCAGCAGTCAATTACATTTACTTTGGATGATTAGAGAAGGTCAGGTTTAGTTCTACAGGAAGATGATTTTCATGGAAGAGCAGGACACCACCACACTCAGGAAATGCCCTATTTAAGTGGCTCTGGTGTGTGAAGGGTGAATCAGAACATAAGATGAAAGCACATGCACACAACAGTGATAGTCACAGTATATGAAAGATACATTAGAAGATGAATGGAAGAGCAGTACATACATGATCTTTGAAAGAGGCATCCAAATGTAACAAAACTGAAAAAGGTACTCACTGGGAAAGATAAAGGAAATGAATGCAGTCTTTAACTTGAATGTGAACAATGCCTGCATAGGATTTTGACATATCTAGTATCCTTTTGTTTTACCTGATTATGAAATACGTAAGGTCAGATAAAGTAAAAAGATTTAAGATCAAATAATGTAATACATTGTAGTCAATCAGTGACTTGTCCTTTCTGAGAATACAGTTCTTTGCTTTCCTATATGACACGGATTACAGTGTATGTAGTCAAGATAGGTAATTCACAGTGAAAAAAACATCTTGGTATCAATAACTTCCTTAATCTTTTTCATTTGTATGTTTGTATGAATGTGTCAGAAATATAACTTTAATATTAAAGAGAAGTTCAGTACAGTTTCTGTATTCACAGAGTACATGTATTTACTTTTAGCCTTTGGAGACGGAGGAACTTCTGGGGACAAAATGCAAGACTGATGTTCTGCGCATTCCAGTGGGCGCTCCTCTGAAATACTTGCATTTCCTGTTTCCATATAGTCTGTAATTTAAAGATACACATACACTTAAACTCCTGAATTAAGGGGGTTTATTCTAATCAAAAGTGTATTTGCCACTTCATTTTTCATTAAAGCCTTTCCAGTTTTTCATATTACAACCTTGTAATTATTCACAAACACTGCTGCAAGGCAATCATTTATTGAAAGTATTATAAAACACTGTAATGGCCAGTTCTTTAATCTGCTGAAACTGTTACAGAAATCTCATTGTAGGAGTAAGGAGTTGCAACTATCCCTGTTTTTCTCCTGTCTCCTTGAAATATCTATGTAACTGTTCCATTATATTATTACTGTTGAAAGAGTCTTCTTTTGTTCTAAATTTGTTAAGAGTTTTTAGTCAAGATGTTCAGGATGTTCACAATAAGTAGATATACCGATACTGCTAAGAAAATCAAATATTCTGCTTGCAGCACAGAGACAGTACATAACTAAATTTTTGAGATTGCTTTTCTTTTCTTAAAACTAGCAGCCTAAAAAGCAGTGTTCTAAAATTTTGTGCTTTTCCTCCTTAAAACTTCCCTTGTCCCACCTTCATGACAATGTTTATAAAAACAGAAAAATGTGGAATGACAAACATGCTAAACTTCAGTTTCGTTACGATTATTTTTGTGTAAATATATACATTATTTTCATGTGCTTTTGTATACAGGCTAGCTCAATGGAACACCAAGACCTTAATGAATGTTATTGTAGGACGAATATTAAATAATAAATTAGAAATTAATTGATGCAACAGTGACGCTTTTTTTGCAGCGGGTTGACTGGCTCTCAGTTCAGGCAGTTATTCTGCATCTGCATTTTCTTAATTTTCTGAAGTTGCTTAAACAAGTTTTTTCTGATATCAGATAGTAACCACAACAGTACACGTTTCAACACACACAAAAGCAAACTACAATAACTGCCTTCATCAATATCACGCTGAAGAGCTAAAGAGTTTCTGGGAAGTGAAATCTCCCAGATTTAATTTCTACAGTCTACAACGCACTTGTTTAGCTTGTTATTCTTGATTGAATAACAAATCCCAAAACCCAAATAAAATCTGTGATAGACATCCAAGAAAATGAAATTGGAAGCGGCAGAGAACAGCATGCAGTTTCAGAAAGCTTTGCAGATTGCTTTTTTTTTTTTTTAAAAAGAATGTATGACTTGAAAATGTCATATATTAAGTTTGATGGCTGGCAATGGTCCACTAAGTAATCTGTCATACATGTCTTCATGTGAAAATGGGCACTTCTATTTTTTTGTGTAGTGCTGAAAGCAAATAAGAGCTGTAAGAGACCATGAGAAAACCAGCAGCATGACAAAATGCTCTGGAATGTTTTTCAGCTTTGTCAGCTTTATTCTATGTCAAGTTAACGTGCAAGATGGAGGACAAATAAAAAGAAAGCTATACCCAAAGAAAAATAAAAGGAAAAAAGGAATTCATGCCTGAAAATATTTGCTTGATAATTGTGCAACTGTCCAAAAGCAAACCTAAAATGAAGTTCTACCAGGTGGGAGTGTTAAAATTATTGGATCAATACAAATATTATTAGGAAAGGAAATGCAGGGGAGATTGTGAAGGACTTTAACCTTGCTGTCTGATATTCAAATAAGACTGTGGTTTTAAAATAATACTCTATTTTTATTCTTTTATTCTTTGTCAGACCTCACTTTCAGACCAATTCACTTACCTGCTGAAGGCTAGTTCTGAGGAGGAAATCCCAAGTTCAACATAAGTCTCATAAATACTTACTTTAAAAACAGCAGAGTTCCTTCTAGAAAACCTCTACGAAAGACTCAGCACAAGGCATGGTGTAGAGGTTTAGAACAGGCCAACAATGCGCCATCCTTCTAAGAGTGCAACCCTTAAAACTTTGGACTTCTGTGGGACTTCTATCCCTAATTTGGTTTTATACTCTTGAAAATTCTACCAGATATGTACGAGACAAATAAAGACATGTAATCAGTTGCGAGAGGCTTATAGTCTAGGTAAATGCATACTTACCTATAATATCACCAAAGAAACAGACACAAAACAGGTGATCTATGTCAAGAGCCAAAGACAAAGCACACACAAGCAGTGGATGCTTTCACCAGCAACCAAATTCTATTCACCTGCAGTTGGCCAGAAATTAATCTTCTAAGCCTGCCAAAACTTATTGAAAAAGACGATACTGTTAACCACCATTTGCTCTGACTATGGTGTACTTGAGAGACTGCTCTGGATTCTATCACTTTCCTCAAAAAAAAAAAAATCAGAACAAAGCCAAGCTTAGTCAATTATACCACTTAATGACCAGACCGGTTTCCCCAGCTGTGGTCTCACAGAGTTTAGAGAAAAGCCTGTTATTCTTATGATACAGTAAAGGCTGTTTGGGACATGACCTGTCAGATTCATAACACTTCCTTCACCAGCTTTCTGTCATCCTGTTCCATGTTTCAAAGACAGCTAGCACAACTAACATGCAAGGGGTGAAGGAAGCATATGTTAATACACACTTCAGAGATGTTTCCTCACGGTACTGGTTTGGGAAGAATGGAGTATTTTACTTCTGTTGACTCAAATAGCAGATTACAGTTCAGTGAGGATTAATACTAAGAATCTCAAAAACTTTGCCTGCTTAGTAGCATTCTTTTTTACAGCTATCCAATTTTAACATAGCCCCACTCAATCTAAATAGGGCCATGTGCACAAAAAGTAATAGCATAAAAGCGGTCACACAACAGGGGACATAAAAGCAGTGGGGAATATGAACCCAAGAAGGTAACAAGCACTAGAGAGTTTGAACTGCTGGAACTCCAGCTTTCTCAGTTTCTGTAACACCGGTTAGGCCAAAGCCAAGCAGAAGGGAAAGCGTTAACACGTAAGCAGAGAAACACAGCTGCTCTCCGCAGAGCAGCCAGAGCCAGGAAGGTCAGTCATGAAGAGAACATGGCCCAGCTCAGCTGGAGCTGCTGCTGACCTTCCAGGGGCAATAAAATCTCAGGCTTTAGAGCACAGCTTACTTTAACTTCAGCTCCTGTATGTCCTAATTCCTCAGTGAGGTGAGAGGGTCAAGATTTTTGCTTTATTTATAAACCTTGGCTTTTAGGGTAATGGCTACATTAGCATCAGAGAACTTTTTACTTTTTCTTTTAATGGAAAAAACCGAACCAACCTAACAAATTTTTTTTAAATGAAGTATGAACTCCTTTCCCTTTTGTTTTGAGAGCCTACTTCAGCCATGCCATGGGTGGAATTGCATAGAGTTCCTCCCTAGAATGACTTCCTTTAAAGAGACTAAAAGGCTTTTTAAACTCTAAAAAAGACAAATTTGATTAGAATAAAAATCTGAACACTCACCTTTTCAAACAGAAGACTCTCCAATTAAGTAGATTGGAGGAATAAAACTGGTTTAGAAACCACTCTCCTCCACAGCCCATGTCCCTGCAGGGAGATCCTTACTCCTCCTTCACTCCATGTCTTCCTGAAGGACAGCAATCTTCAGAACACCCTCTGCCCTCCCCAGGGCTCTCCCAGCACCTGGCTGAGGATCCTGCAGCTCCATTAAGTCCTGCCCCAGCACATGAGCTCTCTAAAAGCTCCTCCCAAAACAGCTCACTTGCTCCCCCAGTAGGAACCCCACCTGAGGCTTCACGACCCAATTCCTCTTCTTTTTACAGCAGCAACAGTTACAGAAAACCGACCGGTAACTGCTACCTTCAGGTGTGCTAAGGTGACACACTTGAGCTGAGATGGAGGCTGGGCTGACTACAGTCTCCTAAATTTCAGAGGACAATTCTGAATGACTCATGTTTGACTTAATCCCAAAGAAACCTGACATCACTAGATGTTTAAGTTATTGGCAGGAGATAACAAAAGGAGACTTCTGTGCACGTGTTCAAGGAAGATAAACAGAAACAAGCACTCAAGTACTGCTATGATCCTGAGATAGGTAAGGGCGCAGCTAAACTTTCAGTCCTCAAAACAACAGAAGTTAAATTAATTCATAAACGTAGTCAATACTCTGCAGCTTTTACACAATAGCCTATAAAAGGAGCTGAGAAGTCCCCAGAAAAAAAAAACAACAAAGGGGAACTGAAATCCCAATTCTTTTCATCCCACACAGCTGTAATTAAATCCTTGACTGGAATCTTATTCCATCCTTCCAGCGAGGCTGGCCTCCTGCACTCAAGGGAATGGAAGATCTACTTGTCCACACAGAGGGAGAGAAAGAGAGTGTGAGGATACACAAAAGAAAGCCTGTGCTAATGACACCAAAGCTATTTAAACAGAGGGGAGAAGAAAAGATTCCTGGTTCTGCAGCTGCTTATGCATTTTCCATTTGTGAATAATTAGGTAACATGTACAAACAATGTTAGGTTCTTAAGCAGCTTCAGCAGAAGAGAGAGGAAACAGCTTTCCATTGCATCTCCCTCCATACTGTCTATGCAGCAGAGCTTATTGTGCCTTCCCAGGGCTCGTGTCATTTTTCATCTGTTTATCTACTATCTCCTCTTTTTCATAATAACAAGAATTCTGCTTCCAGAAATAGTAAAAGAGCAAGATTCTAATAGAGAGCACAGTGGGCTGTGGAGAAAGAGTTGAAAGATGCTATAGCATGCACCTGCGTCACATTCACATGTGCTAAAACTAAAACACAGCTGGTCTGTTTAATTTTAGGCCTACTAGCCTTGGCAACATCCCTTTTATCTTCAAAGCCTAATTATAAAGCCCTAAGTGCCAATACCGTTAACTGCTTCAGCACTGAATGCTGTTGTTTCACTACATCCATGAAATGCATCCAGTAGACTGGCCTTACTTGGCACAGTATTCTAATTCTCTGCTCTTTAGTACATAATGCCTAAACAGCTATTTCTTCATTACCACGTAAAGAATCTAAACTGCAATAAGTATTTTTAATTGAGTTCAGTGCAACTCAGACCTGAGCAAGACACAGAAAATGATGGGACTTATATAAATGACAAAGAATTAAAACTTGAACTGTCATTTCTAATAATTCCATCTATAATTAGCAGGCAGTGAAAAAACATTCAGGTGGCATATAGTTTACTCAGCCTTTTTTACGTTGCTCTTCAAAGTGATTTTGTTATTTATTTTCCTTCTATCAGATAATGCGCCAAAATCTCCAAAAAGATGGGAGACTTTGCAAACACAAAACATATATTTTTGCAGAAACTTCAATTACTATTTTCTCAGGATAGTGAGAAGAGATGTAAAGTAAAGATCACAAAAACACTAGGATCACTTCTAAAACCTCTCTGGCAAAAGGTTTTATTTCTTTTTAACCTATAATCTGTAAAAAGTAGTTTTGTAAATATTCTTAAAAAAAAAAGGTGAACACCAATAGAAACTTCTATCCACAAGTCTTGAATTCTGGAGGCCTCATTCACAGGAGGCTACCAGTCCTATAGGTTTTAGTATCAGCTGAACAGATTTAGTATTACTGCCTCCATGAACTGCTTCTAAAGACACAAATTACTTTCTCCTCCTTCAAAGAAGTTTCTCATCAATATCCTTAAAGCCAACTCATTTTCTTTCAAAACATTTCTTACAACTCTGTTACCCCTTTGCATATAGGACAGAACACTACCTATCAGGCCCACCAGTAATACCTAAGTCACATTACTTCCTTGTCCATTTCTGCCAGTCTGTTTATATGCATCTTTCAGCCTTTGTTTTATATTTTGAAAGCTAATGTCTTGTGGCAGGGACAAATATTATACTATGTTAATACTATAAACTGTACAGTAGCAGTCATAACAATACAAGGGGGAAATGGTAAAAATGAGAATGCCAGGTGATAAAAGCTTACTCTATCCTAGCAACAAGGTGAAAGAATCAATTCAATGCCATTGTGTCTGCATAAGGAAAAAAATTAGGAAGAAACTTACAAAATCCAGTCAGTAATTGTCTGATGCCATTAACTTAATTTCTTTTTTCTGTAAGTCTACATGAAGGAGACATGAAGCTTCTCTAGAAAATCATCTGAAGACAGGAGCTTTAACAGGAATGTATTTGGAAGCCACTAACTCTCAGCAATTGCCCTTTCTTTGCATGGAATTCATTACCCACTGAAGTCAAATTCAGTTACAGTACATTCAGGTTTCCCAAAATCCCAGTGCTTCACTGATTTTTCAGCTACAACAGAATAAATGCCCACACTTCAGTGAAGAGTATGCTCAACTGGCTTTTTAGAGGAGGGTAGGTCTACTGTATCATCAGCAGTGCTAGTACTGAATCCTGCCACTTGTGGTTTTATTTTTCAACTTCAGCTCACAGTTCAAACTTTATCATTGATGATTAAAGTTTCAGTGAACCCTTTGCTGATGAAAAAGAATCTCAGTGGGTTCCACAAGGGAGTTCTGAAGGGGCTCCTCAGGTTTCCTTAAGACTCAGAATGCCATCTTTGTAAACATTTTTCATCCTTGCACATCACTTCTGACTAGAAGGCAGACAGAGCAAAAATAAACAGCTGCTTGTTACAAGCACAGTTTCGTCATACTAATATGAGCTGAAACTACTAAGCAGTCTTCTTTATATTTTCAAGGCACACATGTGAAAAAGATTGCATGTCAAAGCACCAAAAAGCCTTGAAATTGATGCATTTCTTTTTTGTGGTAAAAACTAAGGGCAGATACTGATCCATCAACATGACAAACCCTTGAGAGGGGTTTGGGTGCTTTATTTTTCATACAGCAAGGTACTTTTTGAAAAAACTTCGTCAGTGGGGTTGAGACTGCAAGGTTATCACACTAAGGAGAAAATGGAATAATGCAGAGATACTAAAACAAAAATTAGTTTATTTGGTGATGGGACATTATAATGAATCTTAGATTAATATCTGAAGGATGATTGATTTGGATGTCTAAGAAAGTGGAAGCTCTGACTGACCCTTTTGCCGCTGAAGAAGTTTCGGTATGATATTTTCCCTCTTTTCCTCTACATAGTGGTACGTTCACGTTGCAGCTCAGTGAGGACATAAAGGCTGAAGTTTCACCATACATTCTGAGTCAAATTAAGAACTCCCTTCCGCTGACAGGGGGAAGTCCTACTTCCCTCACCCATATCTTCCTCCCCTCTTTTTGAAGCACATTTCTGCCAGTTACCTGGGACAGAGCTAACTCTGGGACCTGAATCACATAGGAGGCAAGTTCATTAAAATAAACAAATGTATATTTATATAATTACAATCTTATTTTTTATTATCGTTACATACTATTAAATATAGATAATACAATAAATTATATATTTTATATATTACTAATCCATGAACTGAATCAGATCACTTTGCAATCTCCTGTAAGCAGGGAAAATGGAAGGGAACTGTGTAGCTAGAAGTAGGGGAAGAAGAAGGGGAGGAATGGGGGAAAGGGAAGAAGAAAATAGGAAGGAGGGAGAGAAGGAGACCTCAAGGCAAGCTGTTAATTCAGTTCAGCTGTAACATGAGTCTGCTCCAGCCTGCAAAATTTTCATTATACTTATAGGAGCTTTGTACCTTCAGTCCATCATCTCACTGGAAAACTTTACTGAAGCTGGCTAACAAGTTTGGAAATTATTCAGAAAAGAAAACCTGAAGAACACAATGTGGCCACGTGACCTCATTTTCTCTAGGAAATGTTCTTATGAAATACAGTTAGGTGGGAGACTGAAGCATGAGCTAGTTCATATGTAGCACCAACACTGAACTGATTAAAATGTCTTATTTAAAGATGGAAATAATCAATACAGGTGGAGATGCAGCAGGGAACTCCTCTGTCAAACACAGTTAATGAAGGACTAATCTGAAAATGCAGGGGACAAATTCCATAGAAGAGAAGGAATGATGTTTAACACTGAGTTATGTACTAGCTCATGTTTCATCACTTTACTGATACCTTCTAGAGTAAAAAATTGAAGTAAACAATGGAGTTCCATCAGTTTTACACCATTAAAGTAAGATGAGGAATGAGAACAAATGTATGCACAACAAAATTATATTATTTCTGCTATAATGACAAGAGTTACTGCCTGGTTTAATTTTTTTTAAATTTAAGGAAAATGAGAAAAATGTAATTAAATGTTTTGAAAATTTCATCATCTTTCAGTCATAGTTGTTATTTATGAACGAATGAAGCATTTCAATTGTAGTTTACCATCACAATTTAATGGAACCGCAGTGAAATATTACAATATGTCATTTCGTAATGAAGAATGTACAAAGAGTAACTATAAGTGACACACCATGCTCATGACTATTGTCAGAAAAAAAGAAAAGGTTTACTCTGAAATTCAGATATTCATTCACTTATTTTTGTGTATCTAGCAAACAAGAACTTTGTCTTTTTAATTCAAAAGACTCCTCTTTTGTATAATGAAATATTTAAAGAGTAGAAATTACTATGTATCTTAATATTCCTCCATGCTATTCTGATTTGTCTCTAACAAATGTATAACTGAATATGACTTACCTTGAAGTAGAGCCACAATTTGCAGTGACTGCTGAGATGGATGTTCTTTAAGAATATCTAAAACCGTTCTACCCAAACTGTCCTTTATGTTGGTATCAATTCCTGAAAAAGAAAATTATCTGTGGTGGAATTTTTAACCCCAAGTACTTCTGATTATAAATCTGGTACATCAGACTCAATTATCTGGCAAATTGAATGCAAGCGGTTTTACAACTGTAGCAGATTAACAGCTGTGTTATAGTTGAAGTACAGCATCCATTTCTGTTTAAAGCTTAAGTAGCCTAAAATTCACCTGCTGACACGGATTGTTTTCATATTTCTGTAACTCATGGGGATATAAAGTAAGCTTCTTAAACTGAACTTGGGATTATTTTAACAGACTGTTCCTAAGAAACAGCCACCCTGAAAATAATGTTTTATAATATCAAGAACATGTCTCAATGTTTTTGCATTCTAATTCTCCCCAGCTGCTCTGATTCATTGGGGATTTTCTAGGCCATAGTACAGTACGTGTTTTGGGAGCAATACTGAAAAAGTTATTAACCTTAAAAGTTTTGTACGTCATGGCAACATGTTTGAAATTCATGCTCTGAGTAGACACAAATACCCATATGTAGTATAAGGGCTGTGTGAGTCGCCAGAGCATTTCCTCACGGACTGTTCAGATTGTTGACAAAGTGATTGTTTGGCTCAAACTATGAACATAACCATAAATAAATTTGAGGCTTATCTGGGATAGGTGTCAGAGAACCTGTTGTACATGGTACTGCATGACTCTCCACCTTTGTCTTGTAGGGGCTACTTTGGAAATGTTTGCCTTATGGTAGAAGACTGAAGCTGGTTTTTATTTCAGATGTACCTTCATAAAAAGTAAAGGCATGAAAGGTCCTAAGGAATGCGATTCTTCTTGGGACACTGAATAGAGGAAATCAGAGGAAGTAGGATTTATAAGGACATTCTGGAAGCATGGAAGGATTTCTCTACTCACCAGAAAAGGCTGCAGTTCCTGTCATTTCCTGATCTGATGGAGAGTTTCCTAATTTGTTTTGTGAGAAAGAGATATTTGTTTTCTCACTGAAAATAAAGCCAAAATATTGCTGGGCTAATTACCAGTGGCAGCTGATTTTCAGAGGCCAGAGACACCAACTTACACCTTTCCTTTGCAGTAGCTACTTATAACATCTTCTGAGTCTTTTTAAGAAGAACTAGAGGAAAAGGGGATCATTAGATAAAAAAGGCAGAAGGTGGGGAGTGTTGCAGAAGTCCAGAGCATTTGGGGTTGAAGGAGTTCACAGTGAAGATTCTACTCCACTGTCTTGTACAAGTGTACTCTGGAAGAGGCTATAATATGTACTAGTCTATAAGAGGTATTCTTTATCTGTGGTCTAAGGGCTTCCTATGTTTGTGTGATGTTCTCTAGTCCTTCCTCTTTTAGGTGAATTAATAGAAAAAGGCCCTGCCTTTTTGAGGGCAGGTGAAGATCCCTTTCTGCCTCCTTCTTATTCATCAAAACAGGAAAGCATCTTGCAAGGACCTTTTTTTCTGAAAACAGATCTCAGATCTGGTATGCACTAGCTGAGATTCAGATGAGGAGCTGTGAGTAGGACATACCTTCTTTTGCAATATATAACCCCACAAGCACTGATAATAAAGATCAATGAGATCCCTCAGTGTAATGGAAGTTCACTTATCTCAGAGAAGTAATTTCTAGATATTTTCATTTTCATTGGTCTTCTCATTTATCTGAGAAGACAGTTGTTTAGATGAATAATTTACCTGCAACAATTCTGAAACTCTTATTATGTAGTAGATGGGTTTGTTGGGACTCTATATCCCTGTTCTCCTGTCCTTTCAGGAGAAATGCAATTCTCGGAGACACAGTGCCTTCCCCTTTCTTCACAGGCACTCAAAGTTTATCCAGGAAATGCAGGAGCAAGCAGGATGGTGTATCTGTTAGGAATAGCTAAGTGAAGGAAATAAATGTGAGCATGAGTCTTCTGGCCTCTAATCAAAGAATATTCTTGGCTGTCTTTCAGAATGAATAACAAAATTTTATGTAGCCATTTTGTTCTCAGAATACATTTATTCTTGGAATACAGTAGCATACACTGAGTCATATATGGAATTTCTGAGCCTCAGTGAAAACATTCCTTTTGTTCTCTGTGTACAGTAATTTCTTATTCTGAAAGAACACTGTTTTAAGGAGTGGTACATGTGATTAGATTTGCAAAGGCTGAGAAAGATAACAGTAATTTGTATAACCAAAACTTGAGGAGGCATACAAGAGATTAGGAATATTAAGGATATTGGTTCAGTGTTACCTGTAAATTAGATTTACCTGTTTCAAGCAAAATGCGTACCACCTCCACCTTTCCAAATAGGGCTGCTTCATGTAGTGCGCTCCCTTTTTCTGTCTAGAAAAAAAAAATATTGTGACATTTAAAATACAAATTAAAATACCAATGAATCCTTTTGAAAAGAATACATTTAGAAAAGAAGCATTTATTTTTTTCCCCTGTGTTTTATCTACACATAAAAAACATTGAATGGGCAAGAACAAATACTACCATATTTTTTTTATTATTATTCAAGATAACAACATAAATGCTGTCAGTTCTACTATAAAAATTAGTAACTATATAAGAAAATATAGTAGGGATGTAATACAACTCCCAATTAAGAAGCCTGCATTTGTGTAAAATCTCTAAACTCCTGTTACAGGCAGTGAAAATCTAGTCAATATCATCAGTGGAACATAGCTGTTCAGCAGAGTCAGCCAGTTTACATGTGGACATCTACACTTAGGTGTTTTAATCTGAAACTGGATCACACCCTAGAAGGTCAATTCAGTTCCACAGTGAGACATGCCCTAGGATATGCCACCTGGCCTCCAGCTGATGTTCCACTTGATGTTCACAGTTGATCTGCATCATATCTGCCCATACAGATGTCTTGGATACCCTAAGGCACCTCCAACAGCATTAGATGTCTATTTTTAGATCACTTAAATTCTACCTTAGAAGTCTGTGAACCTGATTTTGCAGATTTCTTTGACACAAAATTCTTTGTGAATGGACTTCTGCTCAAATAAAATTTACAGTACTGATAAACAAACTACCTCTCTTAACAAGCTACTTTTCTTAGTATTTTATACTGCTAACTGTTGCTGAAAAATCTGAACAGAATGCCTTTCCATACAATAGCATTACCACTAGTTAAAGCACTACTAGATCTCACTGAATCTCTGACTCATCTCCTTTTTTTGACAGTAAATTAGATTTTGAGTGTTTTTTATTTGTGGACAAATGTTAAATGTTTTACTGCTTGAATTTGTTTTTTCTATATTTTATCCAAATGCACCACTGTCATGCTTTCTATGGTGGAAAGACTGTAAAGACACACAAAAAAAATTAACTCTGAAATAAAATAGTGATTCATTATTTATTAGCTGTATCAGAATGCACCAGTGTTACAGCAATGCAATGACAGGATATTTAGAAGTAATCAGAGATCCTGAGATGGGATGTGAGCACACAGTAAGTGTACATATATCCTACCAATTGAGCCTGAAAACTCTGTTATGTCCATAATAGGAACACTCACTTTTTATCTTTCTTCATACTTAGCACATGGACGTATAAAGTAGAGCATGCCCAATGTCATTTACATCCAGCACATCAGGTCTACTAACAGTATAATGGAGAGGAGAAGGAAGTCAGTAAGAGAATACACATATGAAATACATATCTCAAAACAATTTCTAATCTTTCCATTTTCAGAAGCAATCCAGATGAACATCCAGACACTTATTCTGAACAAGAAGACTAAATACTCAGATTTACTTAGAGATGGTTTCAGAATCCTGAACAACATCTACAGGACTTTTCCAGTACCTGTAACTGATCTTAACACTGGATAACTCTGCAATGACGTAGAGCAACCACAAAGGTACACACAGAGCTCAAGGTGCAGCTCAGAAATTTCTGGGAATGAAAACAGTTCTTAGAAAAGTCACTGATAGCTATAGGTCTGATTACTAAAAAGGCTTGGCATCAGCAATCTTGAAAAAGGTTTTGACACAGCCTCTTATCCTCTTTGGTATTTGTGTGGATATGGCATTTACTTTGGATTGGTCACTTACAGACATGAATAAACCTCAAGACTATTGAGTGGACCTGGTACTATTAACATAGAGTTCCCTGTCATCAAGGATGTGAAATACATCTTTGACTCCCAAAATATTTGATTTTCGGAAAGACAGGTGGTGAAATTCAAAAGCCACAATGGGGAGAAGTTTGGCATGGTAACCTGCCAGAGAAGAACACCAAAACAGGGGCTCAATCACAATTGATGACTCACTGTTTTGAGAAAAGAGGAAGGTCTCATATTTGAACTTATTCACGACAGTTGAACATATTCTGTCATATTTGAACATGCACTAGCAATGTGTCCTTGCAGCAAAAAAGCTAATGGTATCCTGGGCTGCACTAAGAGGAGTGTTGCCAGAAGGTCGAGGGAGGTGACCTTCCCTTCTGTTCACCACTGGTGAGGCCACGCCTGGAGTACTCCATCCAGTTGTGGGCTCCCCAGTACAAGATAGATATGGAGCTACTAGAGAAAGTCACTAAGATGATTAAGAGACTGGAACATCTCTCCTAAGAGGAAAATCTGAGAGAGCTGGGACTGTTTAGCCTAGACAAGAGAAGGCTCACAGGGGATCTCATCAATGTGTACAAATATCTGAAGGGAGGGAGTAAAGAAGACTAAACAAGGCTCGGTGGTGTCCAGTGACAGAAGAGGTAAGCGGAAAACCTGAAACACAGGAGGTTCTGTTTGAACATAAGGAAACATTTTTTTGCTGTGCAGGTAACTGAGCCCTGGTACAGGTTTCCCACGAAGGTTGTAGAGTCTCAGTCCTTGGAGATATTCAAAAGCTGTCTCGACACGGTCCTGGGCAACCTGTTCTAGGTGACCCTGCTTGAAAAGCGGGGGTTGGACCAGATGACCTCTAGAGTTACCTTCCAACCTCAACTATTCTGTGATTCTGCCAGGGATAATAATTAGTGATGTATACACCAACAGTGAAATCCACAGAGGTTCAAATGTTATAGGAGGCCTGAGCAGTAAATTTTAGTCCTACTGAGGATGAACTGCAGAGATGGGAATCAGCTGCACCTTGACTAAAATTGTAGAGATCATTCTGTATTAATATTAATAAGGAACCTCTTTTAATGGAAAAAATGGACATACTTTAGTGACAACAGCTATCTAGGATCCATTCCTTCGGCATGATCTGAGACTGAGAAAGATTAATGTTCCAGCATGCTGAATCAACAGCTTTGAAGACAAGGGAGAGGATCTATCCTCAGACTTCTCAGTTAAGCGGTGGAAAAGATGCTGGTATGATAATTGTCAGAACTGGCAGCAGTCCTTTCTATTGATTAAAATTCCCCACTGGAGGAAAAGCAAGTAATATTTTCCTTGATGAAAGCATACATCTCATAAGAAATGAAATGAAAACTAACATAAGAAGAAGTTTCCTGTAGATGTCTAAGGCAAACAAATCTATCTGGGGACAACTTGAGAGCCAGAAGATAGTTTTGTAACAATGAACCAAAGCTCTGCTATGCATAAAGGAAGTAGAGAAACTTAAGCCACCTACATATGTAATTCATAGTGTTGGAAGAAGAATCCAAAGCCAAATGCCATTTTTTTCATTTTATACTTTCTCGCTTCTTGGCCTATTCTACTGTGATATTTCCTGTCATATCTGAACATGATCCTGAAATGCTTTACAGGCATTCTGCACTGCCCTGAATTCTGGGGCAGTCTTTGCTTTACAACTCCAAGCTATCAGACAGTGCTAATGAATGCCATATGCCAGACATGAGGTATATATTACAAACAGTCTGTTCAAAAGAGGAATTTGAAAGGCACACGATATAAATAGTGGACTGATCTGTCCACTATATAGGTGATTTTCTGAGCAAGAAGGGAAATATTACCATGAAACTGAAAGAAAATCAATCTGGGAACATGGAGACTGAAAGCACACTTGCAAAATGCAGATGTATAATCCTGCGTGAGATGTCACGAAGATGGATGCTGACGTAAATCTTAAAAGCTCTAGGCAGGATTTCATGGTAATAGTGAATAACTAACGAGTGAATCAGATCCCTCGACCCAAAAACTGTCCAGAAGGCAGAAACGTCCCTGTTACCAGAGAGTTCAGTTACCAAACTCCATTTTAACACAGGGAAAATGCTGAGCCTCAGTACGAACAGGGCCAAGAGAAACTGGGAGGACTGGCTGGATAGATATGTATCTCTTTGTAAACGCACATGTGGACTGCTACTTAAAGATAGAAATAACGTTGGGGGGGGGGGGTTCTGGTGCAATAGGGCATGTTACACAAATTGGAAGGATTAAAAACTGTAGTTCCAAATAATTTCTATATATTATTTAAGATGTGCTAGAGTTTTTAGGTAGATCTTTTTCAGTTATAATGGTGTACCTATGCACTAATATACTCTTGTTGTCTATACTACAGCAAGGAAACTTAAGATTTATAGACAATATTCACTGCTTTACTTCCTGAAGCTTTCATTGCCTTGGATCTTATCTTTCTGGCAAAGTGAACACTACCATTATATTTGAAAATTCTTCCACAGTGATATTTAATGCAAAAAATGCTGGTATTTTTTCATGAACACAGTGAGCTGAAGTCTGCTTGAGTTTGCATCAATGGATTATATATTGATTCCCTGGCATAAGTTCTCTGTATATCAAGTATAGAGAACTATAGCACAAATTGTGCTAAGCATATGATAAAACAGTCCTTGCCCCAAGTAGCTTACAGCTAAATACAGGTACAATGTCCCATCTGGACACACAATACAAGCAAGGATAGAAGGACATTGTCAGTAGGAACACCAGGATGCACAAATCAACTTGGTGTACAATTTGCAGGCTCACGTAAAAGCATCAAGGGTTTTATTAATTAGAGATTTTTTTAACCATGTAAATATGCAAGAGCATGTAATTAGGTCACTTGTCTAGTCCTTATTCACAGGCAGTTTACAATAGTTTTCATATGGATTTCAAGCATAATCTGAAGGACGGAATGGTAGCTTTGCAAATTGATTCCTGGAATATCCTCCATAAGTAGTGACAGTAAAAAGGAAGGGGCATAGCTCTTTGCAGAACTACAGTGATAAGCAATGGAAATTGCTGTCATTACTGGAACAGACAGGGAAGGTAAATAGGGATAGACAAAAGTTGGATAAGCAGAAGGGGCCAAGTTTTTAAGGTATTTACAATTATAAAATTACTGTTTACATGAAACACACTGAACTGTGCAGTATCTTATTGTAGTGAGGGCCCAAAATCTATCACTCACCCAAAACCTGTGTATTTTTCATATGTTTCAATTTAAATGAAAACTTCAAAGCATAAAGCATGAAGCAGATTTGTATTGCCCACTTCTAAATAATTTCAGATTGAAGGATATTGGATACACCTGGGAAATGAATAAAATGTGTGATTAATTCAATCAAAAAATTAAATGCTGTCTATTATTAGTCCAAATATTTGCTATGATTAAAAGTGCTCGGGGAGTACAGAAAAGAAAGATAACATGGCTAAAGTAAACTTTCCATTTAAACAAATAAATATTTACAATTACAGAGTGACAGCAGATAGGCTACTTCTATAATTGTCTCAACATTCTGAGAGCTCTTTACTGCTGATAAGCTGAATTTATTTAACGTGTATGAATGTGTACAATTTTATTTACCACATGGGATTTATACTTTGTATATTGTTCTTTCCCAATCAGTGATGCAGAGCATTTTAATTAATATTAAAAGAGCCGAGTTCAGTTTTAAGTAACAGGCTGATATTGTATGCTCTGCTCAGTTTAATAAGCTGCCAGTAATCACCAATAAAGAATTTTTCAGAGGTTACAGAAGTAACGTTAATGATATGTACAGAGCCAACTTGCCAATATATTAAGATGTTGACTGAAAAGGAACATATTGATGGAGAATATGTATACCGGTGAGAAAATAAATAAATGATATTTCCTTATGGCAAGTAGGACAAACACAGAAAAAACAAGATTACCCAGTGCAAAAAATAAAATAAAATAAAACAAAACAAAAAAACCCAAAATTTAAAAAATCCTCCCTGCCTAAGAATAACTAAGAAAAATATGAATATAAATTAATTAAAACAAATTAGAATGAAAAAAAAAAGAAAAAAAGTCCTAGAATTTTAGTGCAGATGGAAAACAGATCACCATTACTAAAAGAATCTTTCATTTCTTAAAAGAAGATTGTATAAAATTTGCAGCCACAATATTTTTTAAAGACCAGCAAAAAATTTTTGGTATAACTATAGATAGAAATGGCTCAGGAGAATTCACAGTAGTGCTAAAATTATCTAGATTACATAAGAGGAAGAACACATTTCATAAAAGCATTGTGTAATATTCAACCCTCATGTAACCATCAGTTGTAAGTTGCCATGACAGACACTATTTTTCTTCAATTATTCTGTTTCTTAAGCATCAATTCAGGGATCAGTTCAGTTTCTTTCTGACTTTTTCTTCACTCATATGCTCGAGATAGAAGAGAAATTATACATTCAGAAACATGTATTCAAGGGTTCCATTATGGGTTGCTTTAACATTAAACTTTTGTAAATTACTGAGGATGTAGTAATAGTAAAGGACAGCTGAAACAAAAGAGCTGCTTGTATTAACCTTTGCAAGTATATCACTTTCTAGTAAAGAAAATCAAAAGCAAATTAAATTGGAAGCATAATGGTAGGCAAATATAGAAGTAAGCAAACGACAGAAAAAAACGTGTTTCAGTTTGAAATAGTTTGTAGCAAGTAACAATGCTAACTCAAAAGATACTAGAGCTGATAAAAGTAGCAAAACAATTTTACTACATTTTCATTTTGAAGGCATTTGAGAATATCCATTTTTAATCTTAAAATATGCTAATATTTTCTCTTCTGCTTTGTTGGTTTTTTTTTAATCTATCTTTTCTTTCCCATTTCATATTCTTTTCCTCAAAAGTCGAAAAACGTGACCTTGATGGAAGAATCCAGAAATAACAAAAGTGCATGGAATCCAGGTGCAATCTTTCTATACAAAAGGGAATTATGTGTACAAAGGTGTTTGATTAAAGCTTAAAATGGTTATAAAACTTAGTCAAAGTTTCAGCAAAGTTCACAAGATTTATTAAATCACCTATTGGTAAAGAATGCCTGGATGTGACTCTAAAATATATGTAATTATGTTTGTTTGGTTAGTTTATCTGAAAATAGATATAAAGCTGAAACAACCTTAATTTGAAACATATTATATATACTCAGAGAGCAAGAAGGCTGCTTTAAATCTGAAGATAAAATACTCTTTAAACTCAAATACAGTGCTGTCAATCAAATCAAGAGAAATGATAAGACTGAGGCAAGACTTTACACATAACAGAATCAGGTCCTCTGTAGTTAAAAGTCTTGGACACTTTCCACTGCAAAGAACTGGACATAAAATTTACAGCTGCTGTACCTTTTATCTGCTCTCACCTATGTCTCTTTTATTTAAAGTTACCCCTTTTACACCATTATAATTTACTGTGCATAGAACTAGATGCATTAAACAGCTAACAGGTTGGAGTCAGTAGCTGCAAGAGTGTATTGCTATAGAATTTTCTTTTAGATTTATACAACAAGTGTTTAGAAAAGCAGAAAATAAAAATTATTATTATTTAGTAACGTTGGATTTAGAATGGGATAATCCTGGGCAAATGAGTCCTCAGTCAAACATTGTTTCAGATTGCTACGACCATTAAGAGCCATAGCTTTAGCAAGTCAGCTTAGTATCATTAAAGCCAATGTTGTAAAAAAAAAAAAATCTATATATACCTACATGAACGGTTGATATGATTTGTGTATCTGCATGTCTCAAGACAACATTAAAATATACACTCAGCTTTGAAGATGTGTGTCTTTCTTGAGTTATCCCTTTGAACACATCAGCTGGGTCGTAAAAAATAAATTTGTATTATACATCACCTTGCAGCATTTTTAACAATGTAAATGCAAGTGTATTTTAAAAGAAAAAATGTAAGAAGTTATTTCATTTGAATCATATTCTAATGATAAAGGTAAGTAAGGTAAGAAAGGAAGAAAGGGGGAAAGGAAGAATAGAAGAAAGAAATTACACACTAACTTGGCAGCTGACATCCATTCCAGCCTCCAGAAGCACCTGTACAACAGCTTTGTGGCCATTACGTGCAGCGAGATGCAAAGGAGTGTGTTTTCTTGTATTACAGTTCATCAGGTTTGGATATGCTTTGATGATCATTTTTACAACACGCAGACGTCCATAAAGTGCTGCCAGATCCAGAGGTGTTTCTAGTTTGTTGTTCCTTATTGTTGGGTCTGTTAGCTCTTCTAACAGAACAGCAACTACTTCTGAATGACCATATTGAGCGGCACAATGCAGTGCTGTTTCATTTTCATTGTTCTGTTAAAACAAAACAAAAGCTTCAGAAATTCATGTTTAATAACACAAGAAAACTGCTCAGCTTCTATAAATTGCCTCCATGAGATCACTACACAGGCAGGGTTTGCAATATAACGTATGGTAATGTATGTTAAATGCTTCAGAATGACTCCACTAAAATTTTACTAATAATACATTAATACTTCAGCTTTGTGGCCCTTAAGCAGATCAGGTCCCTATGTGTCCACATTGCTCTCAATCCATTTTTAACAACATTCCCCAAAAAACCTTGTTGCTCATGATATGCCGAAATATGTAACCCTTCTTGATTCAACTGTTCCTGAAATCATAGTTGAATCCTTCTCTCAGAAATTCTCTGACACTTATCTTAAGTCTTTCTTCTTAACTGGTTTTAAATTGTAGCAGTTTGTTTTTAGAGAAATTACAGAGAAAAACTGTGTAATGAAAATGCATCAGGCTCATGGCTAGTTTCACATATCACGCTAAAAAGTTACTATCAAGACAACAATCAAAGCTTGGAAGAAGGCACAATAGCAAATGTACATATTAGAAAGACTTAGCATAGCACGTAAGCAGCTAGTCTTCACAGGGCTCCAGGGAGATGTGCGTGTGCATTTTAAGGCATATGAGTACTTGTATGCTGTGGATTGAATAAGTTTTTGCTTTATAAAGCAATGCCCCCCCAAGTCTTTCCCCAAAAACTATTTAATAATCTTAATAATAAATAAATATTGAGAATAAGCAGTATCTTCTTTAATTGTTTTCTTCCAGTTCTGCCTGCATACTTGCAATCCTAAACAGACAAATAACTTCAGGCAGAAAGGAAAGAAATAATTTATAGAGCTCTCTGAATTCTATATGCCATCTATATTATTAATATACCTTATGTAGTCTCTATGAAGCCTTGAAATAGACTAGACACTATAAATTTTAAAAGTATGTACATTGAATGCCTCTTCTGATATATGACTTATAAAATTTTGTGACAGTTTTGAAAATGCTGTAAAAGTAGAAAGCCAATAAGCTAATATGTCATATAAAGAAATAAAAAATTAATGTAACTTCAGAAAAGATACTAGAGAAAGGTAGAAATATAATTCTAAAGAAAGAAGAAGAGATAAATCTGAATCCATAGGCTGTATTTCTTAAGGAAACAACTGAAGAAAGTTCTGGGGACAGAGAACTGAAAATAGAAAAAAAGATTTGTCTTTAGAAAGACAGAAAGGGTGAGAGAATCAGAGAAATGAGGCTTTGGCCTCTTACTCAAAAGCTAGCTAGGATAAGAAAATCCATGTTGCACAGTAATATCTAGAAAGGTGGAACGAGGGAAAACTTTTTTTTTCTTTTTGGTAACAGTGCTTCTAATTCTGTAATCAAGAACTTAAATCTTGGGTTTGTGATTTTAACAACATTGCTGTCATTTTAATGACATCTTGTAATTTAAAACAACTCAGATGAACCTGGGAGACAGAAGAGACAGATCAACACATTCAGGTAAATTAATGTTGCAGATAAACTCCTCAGGTGTCTACAACACTACACAAGATCCCAGAGACTGGAATGTGTTTCCTGCTAAACTGCAAGACGGAAGCTGGAAAGTAGGAAGAGCCAATTCTAGGAAGTTTCCATTGGCAGACATGGCTTGATGACTAATAAGTATTTGAATCATTGTGCATTATTCAGACCATCACGTTGTCTTTCTCTATTACATAGACCATAAATTCAGGTTAATATATGTACTATCACAGTACTACATGGCTGCAATGATCTATCAATTACCTATGATATACTTTTTGTGCTCTAGTGACTTCTAACGTATCCTTTATACAGGACTGGGGAAAGCAATTTTTTATGCACAGTGGTATACCCACAAATCACAAGCTTTATTAGAATTTATTTTTAGATTTTCAGTATTTCATGGACAGAACTGCATAGATGAACAAGCAATTGCAGTCTAATTTTGTGTACGATTACCACAATTAAGTATGAAAATCAGATAATTGCACATAAAATGGTCAATTATGGTAATTTGTGCCTACAGTTACTGTATTTACATATCCAATAGAAATAGTTACACAAAGAAATTAGATATATCACTATATCCACATTCTGTGAGGTAAATACCAAATACACGTTTACTATACAATTGTCAGATATATCTATCTATCCAATACCTGCTTATGTTTGAAATTTTTTCAAGCATTTCTGGATAATATATAAAGCATCTGGAGTCTTGTGCCAATAATCTAATATTGTAGTTTAAAGGTATTCTGATTAAATTTTCAAAGAGACGTAAAAATTAAACTGGCTATGGCCTTTTTCTCAAAATGAGGTGACTGGCCAAAATTTCAGCCACAGATAAAATCACATAGAGGCCAACCAGTCCAAATCACTGCTGCTGTGCAGCAAACTGAAATTTGCTCCCTCTAAATAAAGAATATCCAACTGAATTTTCATGCAAAGGCATATTTACAGAAAAGTATATTTTAAAACAGCATGGTGCATAAAAGCATCTGTAAATGTGAAGAAAATGTTATTATTTTCAAATGAACATTGTTGAATATTTTTGTATGGTTTGTTGCTTTGCATTTGCCAAATTAAAGCTACATTTCAGTTAATGACAAATCGAGCTGATTCAAAATTAAAAAGAACTAGGTACCACTGAAATAAAATAGAAGAATCCAACCTGGACAAACATGATAATTAAATTACCTACATGCAGTCAGAACAGGCATTGTATATATTGTGTTATCAGAGCTGAGAGGTACTACCTAATTAAAACTTAATAATACAACATCCTTCCCTTTTTAAAATGTAAATTAATCAACTTATTTCAGGTATAAAAGAAAGAATGATTTTTAACTTTCAAAGAGAGAATTACAACTTGTTTAACTGCCCTCTAAATTTATCCACTTTGACAATTTAGTACTAGTTACATAAAACAAGTCACCTTGGAAGCAAGAGGTTTTACTGAGGAGAGAGCATAGTTTTTAAGTAGGTTTTGACAGCGTCTGACATCTTCAAATTTAGGAAAAGAGGGAATGCCTACCAGCTAGACACAGTTAGTTCAGCATTCCCAGAGAGAACCCTAAGATGGAGGAGGCTGTAACAGTGCCTAATGTATTGCCTGGACTGGAAGAAACATTATCTTCTTCCTCTTACCCCTCATGGAAAGATGGACACGGATGTCTCAGTGTTACGAACTTCCTCCTTCAGGCATTTGTTTATAGAAGACATACAGTAAGAATGAAAAAAAAAAAAAACCCAAACACAACATATGATGATATTTTAAGAGTTGAAGTTATGTGATTTCCTTGGTCCCAAAAACGCTGTTACTTCTGACTTGTCTTCTGTGTGGATAAAGCTAACCCAGGTGTAACTCTACTGATTTTAAGGTACTGTTTGTCCTCATATCTCTAAAATAGCTTATTACTTCGAAGAAATATTTGAAAGACACGAAAAATTATTCTTGAAGAAATTAATAATAATTTAGTACTATTGCCTACATTTTCAGTCCCAAATGTAAACAGTTGTTTCTGGAGTACAGAAAGTTTTTACGCTAACACTCATTGCCATGAACAGTTAACCTGCTATGAAAATACAAATGTCTGCATGCATGTTACCATTGTGTGATTAGATCTTCAAATCTGATGTCCAAGGGCTAATAAGGCATCTAGCGCTCAAGAAACAGACTAGAATGCTTTTAGAAATTTCAGATACTTCATTACATGTTAGAAACTACAAGATAGATCCTAAGACTGAATGAGTAAAGAAAAAGAAGGATCTAGAAATCAGAACCAGGTAAGACATACAAAACGTAAGACAAAAAGAGAAGAGTAGACCAATATTATGCAAAAATAGTATAAAACAGAAGTCCCTAATATTCATAATTAATAATATTTTAAACATGCAGTTATTCATATGGCCCAATGGACCTCTTTCAGAAATAAGGAAGGTATCTTATGATTCAGCTTTTAACCTTTTGTAATTTTCCTCTTCATTATTTGTTACATGGGTCTCTTCATGGGCACGATCCTGACATTTTCTAGCCTTTCTCTGAATCTGTTCTCTTCCACATACAGCCAGAACTCAGACTTCTGTTGCTGCAAACTGATTGTGCCTTCACAGCATTGCATCTTGTCAGTACTGCAGGCTGTACTACATCATTTAGCTACTGAGAATGCATGCCACCACAAAAGCTATAATGTCTCTTAAGGTCTATTCATTGGAGGACAGATTAGCAAGTATGTTATGGGGACAATCATTGTAGCTTGGCAGTCTGATAGAGGTACAGAAAATACCAAGAGAATGAATTCCTCTCATGAATATTATATAGGTCCTTGTAAAGACACTATTACACAGTGGGTATATTTAGGACTTATACTGCATAGTTGTGTAGTTTAAAGCTCCTAAAGTCCATGCAAGTACTGTACAAGCAACAATGACTATCAAGTAGATAGACCTTTCCAAAGAATGCTCAACTCTTTTATTATCTAAGCATTTTTATGATGAACTTGAAAAGGAAGACTTCCTAAATCACTGAGCCATTTCTTTGTCACATAAGCCCAATGTCAAGTAACTGAACAAGACAATATATCCAAGACAGAGAAAGGAATGATCTCAGGATGGTCTTACTTCATCTATTAAAATAGGAAGGCAGTTTCCTGAGAAGTTCCACCAATATAAGTTAATAATTCTGAAAAAAATAAGGAAGTTTGCCTGAATGATTCAGCAAGTAGCATGTCACTGTATTTAATTACAATGGGAATTAAAGTGCTTTCCTGGATGTCTAGGGCAAAGGCTGAACAATGTTACAATAGAACCACTAAACACAGCCAAGAATGAGGAGAGCTCTTGGGAACAACATTGTGACTTTATTGTCCATTCTCTTTGAGGCAGGGAATGGGTTTTTACATGGTGCATGGATTTTTACAGTTTACGTGGAAAAACAGCTAATGACATCCTTCTTATCACGTCATCAATGAACCTGTCTAATTTGAAAGTCATGAAAGAAATAAAAAGCCCATAAATTTCCTTATCAAATGCTTTCTTAAACTGCATAAAAAGAAGCGCGGCCAGCAGGTTGAGAGAGGTGATTCTCATCATCTACTCTGCTCTTGTGAGATCCCACCTGAAGTACTGCATCCAGCTCTGGGGTCCCCCGCACAAGGACTACATGGACCTGTTAGAGCAGGTCCAGAGGAAGGCTGTGAAAATGATCAGAGGCCTGGAACACTTCTCCTATGAAGAATAACTGAGAAAGCTGGGGTCATTCAGCCTGGAAAAGAGAAGGCTCTGGGGAGACCTTATTGCAGCCTTTCAATATATAAAGGGGGCTTGTAAGAAAGACGGAGACTTTTTACCAGGGCCTGTAGTGACAGGACAAGGGGCAATGGTTTTAAACCGAAAGAGGGTAGATTCAGACTGGATATAAGGAAAACATTTTTTATGATGAGGGTGGTCAGATTTTGGAACAGGTTGCCCGGAGAAATTGTGGATGCTCCATTATTGAAAGTGTTCAAGGTCAGGTTGGAGAAGACTTTGAGCAATCTGATCTAGTAAAAGATGTCCCTGTCCACGGCAAGCGGGTTGGACTAGATGATCTCTGAAGGTCCCTTCTGACCCAAATCATTCTATGATTCTGTGATTCTATGAACATGTTCTAATGAGTATCTTTACCATACAAGAACAATATGATGACAAATAAAGATGCCATTGTCCCATAAGTTACAGAATACTTGGATTTAGATAGTAATATTTTTCAAAAAGACAATTTTTGTAAAAGTTATTGGGAAAAATTCTGCTGCAAATTACCCAGTGTGAATCAAAATCAAACCTACTGAACTCCCATTGAAATTAACCTTTACTTATGTGAAATCAAAATTTAAAAGTAATTCTATAATTTGTTGACTACTTTGAATAAAGGTTTTCTTCAAATTTATTGCTGCAATCGGCTCAAATCAAAAAGATTGCCTCTGCACATTTTTTTTCTTCTATAAAGGGTACAATAAAAGTTACAATTTAAGGGGAGGGGGGGAACATCAAATGCAGAACATGAAAATGATTGTTTTTGCAGGCTACCTTGGAACTGAATTGTACTTCTGGAAGTCCCTGAGGTGTCACTGAGAGAAGCGTATAATGTCTGTGCTTCATTTTGATGATTTGGGGAAGACAGTAAATATGTTAGCTGTTAGGTATTTACATACTATGAACGCATCCTGAACTCTTTTCCTTCACATTTCAGAAGAAGTGTCAAATGGCATTAAGGAAATGTGAGTGGTTTTTATGACAATTACAATTTGATGCACAGAAAAATTCTACAGTACATTAAATACATAAATGTAAGGAAAAAGACATGCTATGTGCATAAAGAAAAACAGGCAGAATCACAAAACAGAGAACATCATTGAGAAATTTCAGAATTGTTCACATTTTTTCCTGTCAATGTTTTACTACTCATATTCTGTCAATATATATTAAAAATACATTTTGAACTTGATATTTATTCCTGATGTCATTCACCTTTTTTGCATGTGATTTCCTGCACTAATACCAGGCACTACATATTGACCTATATATGGCTGTTATTTATTATTAATTTTTTCATAGATTAGGATTTCTTATCAATTATGTAATTTTATGCTGAGAGTTGCCATAATAAATGTTTGTGCTACCCAGATGTCTTTACATAAACATGTAAGTAGTCTGACTGTTAACAGCACACCTTTTTATTATATTTGGTATTAACCTACTAACAAATCTTGATCTCATAGTACCTACTTGATCTTCATTTAATTTATAATTTACATATTTTCAAGTCTTCATCAATGAAGTTTAAACACTTACATGTTTTGTAATTTCACCATATTTTGTAATTTCAAACATTCATCATGGATGTCAACTAAGACACCTGTATTAAACAGTGATAGAATTATTCTTACATAATTGTTATGCTGTAACCATTTTCTGTGTGTAGAGTTGCCAGTCTACATGCCACCACTCCCATAAAATAATTGTCATTTAACTGTTCGCCTCTTTACTGTTTTTTTCAATTTTATGTAATAGGAACAGTAGGGGGCATTCAGAGCTTTAGATGCTGGATATGGCTGGATATGATCCTATGATGCTAGTTAACTGCATTTTAAATGTGTAGAATGCAGTTCAATTAATTTACAGTATACCATATTAAATCCATTAATTCATGTAGGATACATTTATGCATCATGAGCTTCTCATTTACTTCTTTGTTGTGTTGTTCATTACTTTCACTTAAGTTTTTAGAAGCATTTCTTTTACATGGAATTTTAATAAAATAGATGAAAACCAAAGATGTATTACAAATTAGTTGCAACAATTTTTAAATAATGAACAAAATTATTTTCTTAAACTGAAAGCACATACATTCTTAATGTGATCTTTACTAAAAAAAAAAAAAAAAAACCAAACCAAAAACCAAACAACAAAAAAACCCCAAACCAAAACCAGGAAAAAAAGTCTGACTTGAGTATATTATTTGCTGTGGGCAAAAAGTGTCAGGAAAAATACCTATCCTTCTCCCCAATTCTCAGATGAAAAAAGAAGGAAGAAAAATAGCCCAGGATTTCTTATAAGCTGTAGCTTCAGCTCCACAGATCTGAGAGAAGATATGAGAGCTATGAGAAGCCAACTGCCTTATACAGCCTATCAGCAAATAAGCAAAAGCCTCAGAAACGTATAGACTCATAAGAATGTACAATAGTTACGAGGGTGAGGATGCCACTCTCGTGTTATTTGAGGATATGTGGGTGGAAATGACTTTATATCAGCATGGTATTTCCCTCATTCCATGATATGGATAATATTCTCCTGTGTAGAGTGCTAATTAGCATGGGAAATTTGGTGCCAGCAAAGTGGCCCACCTACTAAAGCTGGCCACTGCCTAGAGTGGAACACCACTGGATTTACAAAGTCAGAAGAACTATGTATGTATGAGTTTAACTTCAAAGTTTAATATATCCAACATTTCTTGTGAGGATTGCTCACACATTTTCCATTATAAATTTTTTGGGTAAAATGCATAAACAGCAGGTGATCTAATGACAAGACCTTTTTTTAGTCAGTGGGGTACAGAATCAGATGCTTATTTTCTCCAGCGATCAAACCAGAGAAACTGGACAGCACGCCTAATCAACCTCGAGAATATTCTAGAAGTTTGGATGTGTATGTGGGATTCGGAAGAAGTAGGTTTGAATTTACATTTCTCTTTCTGATCTTACTGAAATATCTTTTTCACTATCCCTCTCTGAAGTTTCTGCATAGCTTCCAGTTTTCTGTCAGTAGAGTACAAGGAATCTCTTCAAGCAAATGGATAACATAGAATCAGAAAGCTGCTTTTTTATTTCGTTGCAGAAATAAAACTGAAAAAAACCTTCTCCTTGACAAAAGGTAATCCTGCAATTCAACTGGTTTCATCCTACATGCAACAGCTGATGAGAATGAGAAACTCGGAGAAACTCCTAATCTGCAACTCAGACCACAGAATGACAAGTCTTGGTTTTTGTATTTTTTCCTGGATGACCCAGGGTATTACCGGATTTCCCAGAAGACTGTCACGTGGGCATATTTTATTACTTTATTTTCCTATATTTCCTGCACTAATACTTGATATTCGTATTATATTTATTGTATGGATTCCAAAGACTAAGTGTATAACCTCAAATGTAAATGGATTATTCAAGGAATGGCATCTCAAAATGGTTAAGTGTTTGCAGTTTAGGTCTAACATTTCTTATTTTCTCACAGTTTGCCTTCCGGACACACTAACATAGACACTGAGAGTGCAATTCATTTGCTAGATTGTACTTTGCCATTTGAGGTGCTGTAGAGTACCCTACCTGGAGTCCATCAGCCACTCCACAAGGACATTGAAATTTTGAGCATCCTCTGTCATACCTTCAGGCCTATGCAGATGTCTCAGTTACTGTAGGGCCTTAGAAGATACTGGATTTCTGTGTTTGGGGAAATGAATCCTGCCTTACTTTTGGCCAACCCTGTTGGCTCCTGTGATTACACTGACTAGACCTCTGTGGAATAAAATGGTGCATATACAGGCAATGTAGACACTAAAATTTAGATCTGAATCTGGAGCTGACTCCCACCTTTACATTCCAGTAACTTCCTGATTACCCTGGCAAATTCAATAGCTTATAGTCACTAGTCATATTTCACAGCCTACTTCCAGTCCTCAAGAAGTTCAGCTGACTATAGATAGTGTCAGATTTTAATCGCGTTCTTTCTTTCTATTTCTAAATACTAACCCTACAAATGGACCATATAAGAATATACAGAATGAAAACAGAAGGTGTGCCATATGCTTCACAACAGAATGCAACATATTTATCCTGCCCTTACCCACTGTAATACTCTCACCATTTTTTCCTAGTATTTATGTGTCCTTTCTGCTGCACATGCTTACATGCAGTCCATCTGGTTTGTCATTTATCTCTGCATATCAGTTCATTTACAGTACACTCAAAATATACCACGAATATTAATTTTATCTCAAACTTTTTCAGGAATTTAATATCTAATAAAGTTAAAAAGATAAAGAGTTTATGCAAATTTACATCACTATATATAGAATGCATAGTTAGAATACGTCTTCATACAATTTTTCAGAAACAAGCAGAAGGTTCTCTCATACTTTTAAAATCTAATTTCCTTTAGGTCAGTGTCCATCCAGAAGAAAGATACCTGGTATGCTTATATTGAAAGATTTTATCAGTCTTGGAGAAGAAATTACTGAAACAATGGAAAATAGATTATTTTTTTTTTAAATTTGGCTATAAATTTGCCAGATCTAAAGAATATATGCTTCTCTTTTCTGATGATGTACATAGATATTTTTTATCACTTCACCTGTTCATTCACTCTGGAGTGTGATGGCCCATGATGGATGAGAATCTTCACAATGTCTACATCTCCTCTCCAAGCAGCCAAGTGAATAGGAAAATAACCTTTATTATCTGCCACATTCGTTGATGCTTCATACTGAAGTAATTTGAGAACTATATCCCTGGAAAACAGGAATTAAATCTAAAAATTGACAGGAAGTTTATTTTATTAAGTTTTTACATGAACATACATATTATAATTTTTTTTACCCTGAAAAACAGAAAAAAAAAAATTTCAAGTGAAAACTGCTACAAAAATGAAGACCAATAATTTCTAAAAATGAAATAGATAGTAAAACATAGCCAAAATGTTATTCATTGTAATGATTCTTACTTCTTATTAATACCTGTCAACAATATTATCATCAGCTCTATGAATCTGTTTATTTCAATGGGATCACCTGGCCATGGAATCATTTTTTGAATTTGCCAGTCAAGGCCACATGCATGTCCCTCAAGAGAAACCTTCCAGGTACTAAAGGCAGAGAAGTACTCCTATCCCCATCATTGCTGAGTTCTGGAGGCAAGGAGATGAGAGGGTAGCTTTATGGACACAGTTCTTGCAGTAAGGCTTAAAAGCAACAGGTTTTCTTCTTCTTTAAGGCATTATGTCAAAGAGTTCTTTTGGAGGAAACAATTTAATGATGATCTAGTTAGAGATATACTATCTTCTCTGGAATAACTGCTTCTATTTTCATTTCCCACACCCAGCTTCCTGAGAGCAGTGAAGAAAAAAGTGATTTTATTATTTTAGTTCTTATTATATTCCTTTCAGTATTTTCAGAGTGGCTTATCACACATTAATTGAAAGATTAGTATAAGCTGGTATATTGCATGCCTGATTTTTAAACAGTCTCCTGTACTTAACTTCAAAGGTTAAACTTAAAAATCAGCTGTGTGGTATGACCATTGGTTATCAAGTAGGTCAAAAAGTAAATAAATTCTGTCTTATCTCTCCATTTGTCTTCTCATAGTTTCACACAGTCAGGCCTTGTTAGTTATTAAGTTTAATAGCATCTATGATCCAGTGTGGGCAGTTCCATGCACATTTTTGCTGAATATGGAAACACTGGCTCTTACCAATTTTGCTCAAAAAATCGGGGGCGGGTGGGCCTGAAAGGAACTCAGTGCAGCCTATGTTATGACTATAAATGAAGGCCTTGACTACAAATTAAGACAGAAGGCAAATCCCGAGGCAATTGTTCTCCCAACCTTGATGGAACCTTATTTAATTGCCTGTTGAGAAAAAAATGTGGCAAGTAAGAGTGAATATATCCAGGTCAAAACAAACTCCCAATTGTCTCCAAAAGAAATCATAGACATACTGGAGTCATCACATCTAAGCTTTGAGGGAGACTTTAAGCTGGATTTTGCTTACTCCTGACAATGTCAAATAACATGAAAACAACCAAGAAAGAGCAGCTCCACTACACAGTGATTTTTGCTACACCAAAAGTTCCAGAAAAGTGACTCCCGAGACTTTTCAGTGCAACTAAGGTTTGAGAGACTTTTTGTGTCATAATAGTGGGTCTTGCAGTAGATGGTCTAATGAAGGCTAGAGATACAGAGTAGTTTGAAAGGGATACAAATCAAAGGAAACAGAAATTGAAATATGTAGGGGAAAAACAGCAAAAAAACCCTCCACAACTGAAATCTATAGATAATGATGTACAGCAACTATTGGGAAGAGTCTGTTGCAAGATTCAAGCTACAAAATAGAACCTAGGTCTCCTTCATCCTTCAATAATGTCCTGACCCATCACACTTCTCTAGGGTGAGTCTTTTTTAGTGCTCTGTCAGAACTTTTCCATTTTGTAGAAATAAATTTCAGAGACAAGACTGAGAGTCCTTAGCCCAGTAACATTACTGGGCTAAGTAAAATTACTTAGAAAGACTGAGATTCAAGTCCCTGCCCCAGATATGATTTAATTACTTATATAAAGCAGAACAGTTTCAAAAGGAAAGAGAACTATCCCAGAATAACCAAGGAGGAGGGAATTCATCACATACACTGATCAAGCAGGGACTTGAACACTAGTGTCCAACAAGTGTCCCAGCCACAAATTATTGATTAGGTCATTAAGTCTTATGTTCTCACTTTTCCTGTAAAACTTCGAAATCTCTCAAGTCCATCCCAATGTAAAGTGTGAAAAATTAAAACCTCAAAAGTTTTCAAAGGACAAGAACTTCTCTTAAGTGGGAAGCCTCTCATGTCAACAGACTGTACCCAATATTGATTTTGAATATCAAGTTTCAAAACTGAAACAGAGTGTAAAGCTATTAATTTGTTATTTGTGGTGACAGTGGCTGTTATGACCTTTTCAAAAGCTGCAGTTATATCGGCTGCTGTACATACGTCCACATCTTGAAGTTCTCTCTGACTTCAGCAGAAGTTTGGCCTGAAAATGCTGAAAATGCTATTTGGCTTTTGTATGTTTGGGGATTTTATAGTTTATATTGCTAGGATTCACTTGAAATCTCCAATAGATTCAATGTTTTTATAAAAATACTTTTACTTTTCTGGGTAACTATTGGTTTATAGTCAGTATTAAACATACTAAAGCCAGTTTTCATCTATTTAAAACTAGCAATCTTTGCACGCTAAGGCTTGGGCTTCTGTCAGTCAAAAATGTGCAATGGCACAAGAAACAATCCATAAACTACAAACAAGAGAAATGTGATTTTCTCTCTCTTTAAAAAATGCTGAGTTTAATAGACCATATTAAGGACTTAGACCTAATTCTATGGAGGTAAAATATATTAATGGATGATTCTGAATCTTGCTACAGCACTGAAATTTTGAGAAATGCACAATATATAGCTTAACAGTATTTTAACTTCATTTATTTTTTCAGAAACAGAATATCCTATATTCACCAAAAGATTAATCTGGTCTGAAGAAAATATGCAGGTTTCTAGAATACAATTAAAGACACATGCTAAAGTTTTAATTTTTCCAAGGAAGGATACAAAAATTGTGAAATGAGTAAACCAAACATATAATTATTATGGATTTATATGTTATCTTACGGACAGTCCAAAATCACATTAACGTTAGTGCAAATCACTCTCAGTTTCAGTTGGTTTTTGATCAGTTCCTTATCTCCCACAGAGGAATAACCCAAAGCCTTACGTCAAAATTTTCCTCAGTGAAAATCCGGACAGTGTTAACACCATCAGTGTACAAACAAGGTAGCCGGACTGCATTAAGTGGGGCAGCTCTTACCTTGGTTACAGTGGGGTCCATCCCACTAGGACTTTATAGACCTC
Organism: Nipponia nippon; assembly: GCF_047370975.1. Lineage (NCBI taxonomy): Eukaryota > Metazoa > Chordata > Aves > Pelecaniformes > Threskiornithidae > Nipponia > Nipponia nippon. The sequence goes on from NW_028262347.1 coordinate 53,174,418, forward strand.
ATTAAAATCTTTCTTTCTTGTTCTGCCTTAATAACAACATGCAGTTGGCAGCATAATACAATGGAGGTAACGTAGCAAGGGGCAACATGTCATAACAGAGGTAACAGAACAAATTACGAGGTGTAATAACAAAATATGTAGCAAGTTTCCAGTTTTTTACTGACACGTCAATGTGCTTAAGAGTTCACCTACACTGGTATGCCTGCGCAGTACTCCTCAGTGGGGATTTTTCAGGCTTTCCCCAAGCTTGTTGAGACATGCATGTGGTAACTTGGATGGACAGCAGGGAGGGAAAAGCTACAAGGTCCCATACAATTTTTCTGCTTTCAAGTGTATAACTACTAAATATTCTTGTCATGCTACTTTTACTTTGATAATGATTAATCTATACTGTTCTTTTGTTCCACGATATTGTTTCCTTAAACATTCAACACACTCTACATTTGTACCTACACACAAAAGTATATTACAAAATTTTCTGTTGTAATTTCCCACCAGCTACAAAGCACTAGAGCCACCACTAGCAATAACAATAATAAATTTACTCAAAATTAAGCAAGAATTTGGAAGAACCAGTATAGAATCAATAACTTCTAAACTGCATTTCACATTTTGTATTATTACATGCTGATATCAATGACAGTGTCAAAAATTCTTATATTAATATATCCCATGGGAAATAAGATCATTTTAGTAAGACAGGGTTTGTCAATTTTCTGTGAAAATCTCAGTGCTATGTTACATATTTTTAAGTTACGCAGTTAAATACCATTCTACATAAAAACTAAATGTGAGGCACTTACTTGTGTCCATTTAAAGCTGCATGATGTAAAGCAGTATAACCTGAACTGTCTGTGCAGTTTATATTGGGTCCTCGCCAGATGCTGCAAATAAAGCACAATTGTAAAGTTATTTTTTTGGCTTGGCAAGTACAGAAATGTCATAAATCTGATGTATATATAATCTAAAGATCAATTCAACAAGTGTGATTAAACTTTAAGAGACAAATTATCTTGAAAAGAACTTAAAATGTCATGTTGATATCAATATAATTTATTTATAAAAATAATTTTACACATTCATCTTTATGGCAGTCCTGAACTTTATGTAGGGCAGTCTCAAAGACTAATAACTATTCTGTCATTTCAATTAGATCTGTTCTCCCAGTATTACTGTGGTAATTACACTGAGGTTATAATCTGATTTTGCACTACTTTTTTCACAAGTATATATTCATTGACGTTAGGTCAGTTAGTCTAGATTCATACAAGCGTAAGATTAGTGAGACCCAATCATATCCTTTAAAGAGACAGTAAATTTATTCTTTTTACTTGGCCTGATATTTTAGCTCCCATTTTAACCAATTATATTTTTAAATAAATTATATATATGTATATAAAAGAAAAGTTTAATAAATGATGTTTCTTTTCTTTTTGTTATCTTTCTGTATTTTACAGCACTTATTTTACAGTCAGCTTCATTATATGTCCCATGTAACCAGCTTCATGATCTATTATGGACTCTTCACAAAACAGTAAAGGAGATTTTTTGTTTCAAAGTAGAAAAATGTGATAGCTAATCTACAAAAAAAAAAACTCAAAACAACCAAAAAACACCAAAGCGCAGAAATTGGATACCAGAGACATATTGAGTATCTGCAGGTTTTTTGCTAACTGACTACATGTGAAGCTGACTGTATCCTTTGTGGAAGCAATTTTCTACCTTTTTGTTATTCTCTAGCACTGTTTTCAATCATTAGTATTAGAACTTCTAGGACACAAGATTATGAGTCCTGAATTACATTCTGTTTTCTTCAGCTTCTAATACAGTGTTAAACAGTCATTGGCAAGCAATATTTTCTCTTCACTTCATACCTTAGAATCAAGTGCTGCATTTTAAAGAAAATAATCTGAAGCTAATAGGTAAAAAGAGTTTTTCATACTGACATTTTTCATTATCTACATAAATAAAATGGCATGTTATGCTTACCATATGCTTTTTAAGAATTCTTTACTACTGAATCTGTATTTTATTACCAATGGAATACTGGTGTTGCAGACTGGTCTCTTTTCCATTGTGTATATTTGAATGATTAATTAGCTCATAAATTTAAAAAGTTGTTTTCCCATAAGTAATACTGCATGCATACAGAATTATTTGTGTGACACATTGTGTTCTGCAGTGAGCGTAATTCTACATAGTGCTGGCTACCTCACCTCTCCCTGCAATTTAATTTCTTGGAAGAACAGGACTGAAATATTTTCTCAGGTGCAGAGAAGCAAAAAATGAAGTAATCTGTTTTTTAATCTGCTCAGAAGTCTACAGATATTCTTTTCTACAGAAGGCAACTTCCAGCTATGAAAGTCACTCTAATCTTTCCAATTAAAAGAAATTATTTTAACTTCATGAATGATAGCTCTTCCATAATAGACAGATGTTATTTATATGGCAAAGACAGGCTGTCCTTATCTGTTGGAAGGAAAGAAGTCCTTATCTATCGATACTCTACAACCTCTTTTATACTTTTGCATAATACTTTATTAGTTGTTTTCTTATTTATTGGATTCTACTATCTTCCTTTGATTTGTACCAGATTATAGGAGAATGAAGCAGAAAATTGAAAGTGGTATAGAAAGTCATATTTTAAATATTAAAATAAATACATAAACAACCAGAATATTAATTTCTTGGTTTTGCTTGCTTGCTTTGGTTTACAGTTGTTAGGATTTGTCTGTTAGTTGTTTTTTTCAAAATGCAAGGGATCCATGAGTTCATATATCATTCATGATGCATTAGACCTTTAAAAAAATTAATTAAAAAACCCCAAAACCAAAAATACCCAAAACCTAGTTCTTTTCTCCCATAATTTTCTCCTTTAATCCAAGCACTCTTCCTGACTCTGGTCTTAGGAAATTTTTTTTTACTGAGATTTTTTTTGAAAACTGAAACTTTATTAATGAGTATATAAATGCACCTATGTGAAGCTTCTCAGGACACTCAGGTTGGGAGACAAAGGACAAAGGAGAGCAAGTAAATCCTGATGACTCAAAGAGATGAGACAGGATGGACAGACTAATCACTGTCAGCTCCCAAACAGTACAGAAAGACATGCTTAAAATCAGAACTTGGTTATCAAGCTAAAGAACACAGGAGACATGAGCAGGACTTGGCTGCAGGCATTTCTTTTCCCTTGGGCCAGTGCAGAAATCCCCTCCTAGGAGGTCTTGCATTGCTACAGTATTGCAAAATTATTTCCTACAAAATGAATGCACATTCAGTAGATACACTGGATATTTATGTTTTAATAACCGACAATCAAATTCAAATTGGACAGTCTGCAAATAGATATTTTTATCTAAAAGTCCCAGCTGTGGTGAATAGTTCATCTAAAGCTCTTCTCTGGTATCAGAATACAGTAAGGCAAAAGTATAGTGGTGTATTAGCTCTGTAAAAAAGCATCTAATTTCATACAAAAGTGGGGTGGAGAAAGAGAAAAAGCCTAGAGAGCCCTTCTTTGGCATTGTAAACATAAAATAAATGAGCAATTATCAAACATATTGATTCATCTGTGTATTAAAACACTTCAACAGTTACTGTGAAAGCAACAGTAAGGAGAGCTTGGAACAAAACAAATTACCATTCAACCTCCAGAAAAGAAGATTTTGACAGAAGATTAGCAGCTCTTTAGATTACCGTTAATATTGAAAGTTCTCAAAAACATGTTTCTCCTAATTCTTTGATGCAGTCAATAATCAAGCTTCTTAATTTTACACACATTAGTAAGTTAGGATTTTTTTTCCTATGTACATCAGTAAATTAGGAAAATCTTTCTATCACTTAATGAATTTTAAGAAAGTAATTTAACCTACTTTTTGTGCAAAAAATCAGTTTTCAGTCACTGATGAATTAAAGCTCTGAATAAAACATGATCATCAATTAGTTTCTTCCATTGTAAAACTTGCCAAAGTGAGGCACAAAGAAACTGAAGTCTGTCATGCTACTTACACTATTGCCAAAAGCAGAAAGACCTTATTACAGTTTGCTCTCACTGTGGACAAAGAATATTGACTTTTTGAACTCATGTCAAATATTAACTGGAAATACCCTTTACTTGGTAAGAAAATAATCTTTTTTTCTTTTTTATGAGGTGAAGATAATTATATATAAAGAGTAGAATTTCAAAAGTGATACGAAAATGACAGACAAAAGAAAAAGACAGTTAGTTGATTGATTTGTTATTTTGCCATGCTTTTTGCTATACGCAAAAAAATAACCGTGAACTGGCTGTTGTTACACCCATATGAACACAAAAGCAAGGAAATCAGAAGTTAATTCAGCTAATCTTCATCAGACAGGCACACTCCCTATCAACAGTACAAGAACCATGCATACATGCACAGAATGTCTGTTTCCATCATATTTCCCCTCTGTACATATACTTTCATTATATTATTTCATTATTTCATTATCCATGCATTAATATTTATGGTCTTTATGGTAGTTTTGCCAAGGTGAAAATAAAAAAATTCTGGTAAAACAATGATAAGAGTCTTTAAAAGCCATAGAAAGCCACCTGATGACATCAGTGTCTGTCTGCCCATTGGTTTCACTTAAACCTTATCTGACAACTGACTGGTAAGTCTCTTTCTTTGGAATTTATTTCTTCCCTGTAAGGAAGTGGCAAGGAAGAGGATGACACTGTCTGGATGGAATCAGTTCCTCCAGAGGAGATGGACAGACCACAGTGTTATGCCTGCATATTTTAGGGTCTAAACCCTGTTGAGGGATGAGAGAGGTTTAGCATATGCCTAATCCTCACCCGCCCCACTCCTCTCCCCACCTTCTTTCCCAGGCCTTCAATATCTTTGGAAGCTCTTCCTAGAGACCCCCTGGCTCTTCAGGACTATAGAAGTAGTGAATTTCATCTTGCCAGGTCAGTTTTACTAGCGAGAAATCCTAAGCTTCATCCTGTTCCCATTGATGTCAGTGGCAAACACCAAGCAGCTCAGATAAATCTAGTTTCCTTATTGTTTCTGTGTTCCATAGAATAAATACGTATTACAGAAATTTGTGTTGTTCTGAGCCACAGTCTTCCAAAATTTCCATGTTTATTGCTGTTAATCTGACAGGAACACATTGCCTAAAGTTATTAGAGCACATAGCCAGTCTCCTATATGCATTAGTGCTCTGCCTACATTCATAAACATTTTCAGTCATGTAAACTGAGCTTATACAAAATATATGGACATTTTTACAGAGCATTTTTGAAAATGCACACTTTTACACAATAATATGTATCATCGGTTATTCAAACACAAAATAGTAATGTTACTTATTGTGAACAGCAGCAAAATAGCTCCCATTCTCTGTTTTATGTACAAATAAATCAAATTGACAACTATGTTACTCTAACCTGTATAAATTAATAATGTTACTTATCAAATATAGAAGTGTTTCATTTTAGTAAATGTGATACTTTTCTCTTTCTACAGATTCCTCTCTGATGGAATCCAGTGTTATATAAGATATATTATCCTGCAAGAAGTATGTATGTCTTTTTCATGTATGATTTTACCTATTATTTACACTGCTTTGCTGAATGTGAGATACATTTTCAAATTTTTTCAAGGAAAGTAAATATTTGCCTTTAGAGACAGTGGGAAAAAAACTTCTAGAAAGTCACATTTGAAAGCATAACAAATAATTAATAAATAACAATGTTATACGTGGAAAAAAACATTAAAAATGCATTCTAGGATTCTTTTTGAGCAAGTGCAGCTATAGGTCTTAAATTGACAAAAGTAGTCTTGAGTAAGGCTATCTTAGATCTTCTTTCAGTATTAAAAACAGCTGTTCCATGTAGCAACTGAGAGTTAAAAATTCAAAAATGAAAATAATAATAATAAAAACTAATTTTTATTATTTTTACATTTTTTTAATTTAAAAAGGAGAAGGCCAGAGGGATTATCTATTCAATTAATGTTAACTTTATTTTTAAAGCTTATTGTATATATAATTCCAATTGTTTATTTAAGTGTTTTTGTTGTATCAGTGTGAAATGTGACTCAAAACCATTTCATTTTTGAATGTGTGGAATGTGCTTATCTTGTTTTGATTCCTGCTGTTTAGTTGTCTCAGTATAAATAATAGAACAAAATTTGTGGTCAACTGATTTATGCGATTAAGTATGTTATTCAAGTTCAGGCTCTAAAGCAGCTTATTCCACTTGTTTTCTTTAACTTTGATCTGTTTACAGTCTTGACAATAAATAGTCCAAGTCTGGAAAACTGGGGAACTTCACCGAATTGTGATTTTATTTCCATACTGATTCTGTTCAATTGGTGACTTCTATTTAATACGAAATATTGAATATAGTAAATATTACAAGTTTGATTATATATTATACAACATTTACTTGTTACTATACTTAAGAGTGGCTCCTATACAAGTAGGTCTCAATCCTACACAGTGGTCTGATAATGAGGTAGAGTTATGTACAGTCAGCTACTTCCTCCTTCAATAGCTTATGCAAAATTTTATCTATCTCACGGAGAAACTGTGAGTGTTCATATATCTAGGGACCTTGAAGTCTCCTAATAGCTGGATATCATGAATGAATTTCATTGCAAGTACGCATTGCCTGTGATCAAAACAGAGAAGATTACAACTTCCTCTTTATCGGTGTATGATCAAGTTAATCCAACAATTCTTATTTCAGCAAAAGGCCAGGGTTTTACAAGATCATTACCTGTACAAGATCTACAGGTGTGGCCTATATTCCCTAAGTTTAAGATTTATCATGGTAACATGAAATTACTATTCGAATAGAGTCCAGACAATAATTAAAGGTAAATCCAGCCTCCACCTCTCTTTGGCATGGAATTATGCACTTCAACTTGGAAACTTGAAGAACAAGTTGGGATAAGCTAAGAAAGGAGTATATAGAGAGCCATTTGATTCCTCATTAGGGAGATACAGAAAACATTCACAAAAAATACTACTGGGATGCTTTTGGGGTGTTTATCTGTGATTCTATGTCTCTCTGAAACACAGAGAAGGGTTTCTTCCTCCCAGCTGTTCTAGAAGCCTCCAGTATACATATAACCCCTTTTGAATGTTAACTGGGAACAGAAACGTGAAGACAAATTAGAAAAAGAAGAGTCATTCACTCCCATCTAGGTTACCTAAGGCATGAGCATCAACAGCTACCTAATAATGCTCAACTTCACAGAGTATTCCTGCTACATCTGTTGTGATTGAATTCAGAATTTAGTTTTGCTTTTGAAAACCTGTCTAAGGAATGATATGTGCAGTAACAGTAATATCCATAAAGATGGATATCAAGCAGTACAAAAAGAGAAAAAATTCATGAACTCACATTATGAATTTACCATTGTTATGTTTATCTCCAAATACACAAACAGCAGGATCAGCACTTAAAGTCGTATCACAAGCGTGGAAGTAAAAAGGGTAATTTAAAAAAGCATGTAGAACAAAGGCATCATGTCCAACAATGTAAGACTCAAAAACCAGTATCTTACCTGTGATTACTGTTTTTCAAGTTTTGTAAAATATAACTGCGAAATGAACACTGACAGATTTAACAGACTACATCTGCCCAAGCTAAAATTTGGAGTCGGGTGGCAGCATTTGAAAGTATACAAATAACCTTAGTGCCAAACAGATAACCTAGTATACTTGCCCATTACCATTCTTGCTGTTATAACTACATTTTTGATTGGAGAAGTACAAGAAGTACAAGTACAGCCAGTAATCCAATCTGCCATCCACACTTTCTCCAGTGGAAAGAACTAAGAAAAGGCTGATTATAAATGACAGAAGTTCAGTGTGTGGCTGAGGAGAGGCAGAATCCCAGACACAGAGAGAGACACACAAGTCTTGGATATCCAGGATACCCTTAGCTATGATGAGACTCACAGAGTCAATGTGAGCCGTGCCTCACAGAGTCAATGTGGCCTTATCCTTTGAATAACCTTAGGGCAACAGAAGAATTGCAATTGAAGGAAATCGAAAAGGTCTTATGAAAGCATATTTTGATAGAGTTAGGACTTAAGAAGCAACTCTAAACAAACTTCTGAGGCAAGAAATTACAGAACCTGTCTAGGAGAACATTGTGATTGTGAAGTACCCAAAGAACAGGCTAGAACAGTACTGAGACAGATAGAAACTACAAAATTTCATACACGTGAGTGTTAAGTTATGTGATAAACAGCTCCTGTGTACATCCACGAAGGAGCACAAAGAGACAACAGCAGGTGGGAGAATCAAGTAATACCCTGGCCCAGCTACTCTCATCACAGAAGAGCCACTAGTGCATTAAAGGCCCACCTCTACAAGTCCATCAGAGCACAGCAGCACAACAGCAGGCAGGAACCCAAATTACAGACTCAGAGGAAGGGCACACTGTTGGGGCCCCTCCTGGGGCTGTCCTGCGAGAGCCTCCACCCCAGTGTCCAGGGGTAACACCCATTAAGATGAGGCGATGCTGGAGCACATTTCAGACAGAGAGGGTTTACTGTCTAGGGGTACGGGACACACAGGATTAAGCAAGACTTCCTGTGGGATGTTTAGGGGAGGAACCAAAGGCAGGGAAAGGGATGGATTTAGGTGATTTGGGGAGGAATAAGTGTGAGAAAATAGAGGGATAAGGAGACAAAAAGGGCCGATCACATGTATATAGTTGGCTCTACAGTACAACTGTCTGGCCATGTCCTGCACTCAATCTTATTAAATTCCATTTCTATTTCCCTGGGTGAGGTGATGGGTTAGTGAGCCCATGTGTCTGTGTTGCCACAAACTAGAGCAAATGAGGGTCTGGGTACCAGAAACTGGAGTGGAACCATGGGTCAGAGGGCCCATATGTCCACAGAGCCTGCAACTGTAGGGAGTGTGAGTGTGCGAGACAGTGTGTGATTGCTAGTGAAGATCAAGCTGTACTAGTCAGCAAGCAGGTGAAGTGGCCTGGGAGCCAGTTGTGTGTCTGCATGTCTCTGAGGTTGAGACCCCACAAGGAGCTGGCCGTCACATGAGACCAGGGTGAAAGTTAAATTTTGCAGACAAAAAGCTGAGCAGTGGGCTTCTGCAGAAACTATGAGAAGTATTTTGGTTTTTTAGCCAACTTTGAACATCTGTATTGAAAACACTAGAGAAATAAGTGGTCTTGTATGGCAGACTTAGGCCACTGAGAGTTGTGTTCTAGGAGTCTGAAGATTAGACAGTCTGTGCATGTGTAAGTACATGCAAATTTAGATATGTTCAGTTTGGGAAAGAAAAACCTAGAAAAACATGTTGAGGAGCACTCAGTCTCTCCAGTTAAGTACAATATATGGTAAAAACTAAATAAACTAAACCTGAACAAAAGTTACATGAACTAGTTTAACTGAACTAGAACTTGGTTTACTTGAAGTTGGAATCAATTTCATTTGAAGGTATATCATTTTATTCCAATAGAGTTAACAGTTGTATCAGTTTAAATGTTATAAAAGTCAGGTAATATGCAAAAATGTAAGGGAGAAATACTTTGACTTCTTGATGATGTCACGCAAAAGAATAGGCAACAAATTAGTCATGCTTTATTAAAAGAATCTGTCATATATATAAGGTCACTTTGCATTTGACCTTTATCTAACCAGCTTGGCTTCATCACTTTACGGACTACTCACCTGGAAGTACGCTGGCTGGGTATACTGCATAATACTGTGGCTATATTCAGAGAGCAATATGTTCCTGACTAATACTGGTTAGCTTTGGCTTATTCTTACAGTCAAGATCAATTTGCCTGGAGTGGCTAAAAGAGAGAAAGCTTTCATCAGTTATGACAGCAGAGTTCCTCTGTATTCCAGTTGTCTACAGGGACAAACTGGGGTTTTGTTTCGTTCATAGTGAACCTTAGTAACTCCAGCTTGTCAATGATGAGTCAGACAGATCCTTGGATCTACTCCAGAGTTCTGTCCTTGAGAATCCAGTCATCCTGATATAGGAAAAAATGTTAACTCTCATTTGGCATCATCCTGCACAAGAACACTCTAAGAATAACTAACTAAATTATGAAAATACTCAGTCCAAAACCAGATCAGCAGGCAGTATCTTTAATAAGTAAAATCAGTCATGTTTAAGCAATGTGAACCATGTTTTAAAACTGTTGTAAATGATATCTCCAGGTATGATCTTATGTGATCTGAGCAATCTGCAGGGATGCCATATGGCTAATGCTGAAGATCAGTGCATCAGATATTAACTGTTCCTATGGAGGGCAACTCCATACCCTAAGTATCATGAGTTTGGGCTCCCTACACATATGAGGTAGGTGGGTTCTACACATTTGTTATGAATCAGACCTATAGGCTTTGTATAAGATCTATAGATTGATCAAGATCAACCAGAAACAGGGCTCCACTGTGTTAGGTAATATTAGGCCATACAGTAAAGAAAAACAATCAGACATACTTGACTGTATCTTTTTTCGAGATACACATATATATATAATATACATATGTGTATATATATAGTGAGCTCCCCTTATAAATAAATGCTGGGTCCTTTCAACTCTTCCCAGACAACTGCTATTTAGTGAAATTATATAAACAATAATTATTTTTCTGTAAGCACAGCAAAGGAAGTGGATCTTCTGAAGGGTTTTGAAAGCCCTTGCATATCTCATGATTGTAAGATACACTTACATGAATATACCCACGGATACTGAACTATAGGATATATCATCAGTATTTTCTTTGGAAGAACAGAACACGTTCTCAGATAGGCCACTCTGACTGCTTCCTTTGTAAAAATTAGATGACACTAAAATCCAGAAAAACCCATTCTAATATTTCTCATCTCAGAAACAAACTGAAGCAAAGTTCCATTTCTGTTTTGCTCAGGAATACAGATATGATGACATATTTTGGTAGGAGAGATATTCCTTTAGCCATTCTTTTTCCTAATTCAACTGACCTTGAATCTTCAGTAAGAAAAGTTATAGAGGGTTTTTCCAGAACGTGATTTTGGAGGTCCAACATAGTATTCTCATCCATCATAAATTCATGGTGTTTGCAATTTTAAACACATTCTTATCATGCACAGGCAAAGTCAATATTTATTATAAAAAGGAGATTTAAAAGCCTCTACATGATTAATTATGCATCCCGGAACTCTTACTGACACTTGTTTAAGTGGAATAAAAATTCCTGAAGCTCTGGCACTGGAAGCAGCACTGGGAAGAGTAACAATATATATCACAAATTTTTGAAATATGGATGCTGTTAGAACTATGACCTCATTCCAGAATTAAAGACTGTTCATCCTAGAAACCAACCTGAGATGACACTCTTTGTTATAGCTCTAGGACACACAGAACAGAACTTTCTATCTATAGAGTCTGCAATTCAGCTGGCTTTAATACCTTTTCCTTCCTAATCTGGGTTTCCACAAACGTAGAGTAATTCTATCACACACCAGCAAAACAGACATCAGAAAAAATATGTGATTCCATTTCCTCTTGATTCTTGAAGGCCATCCCACACCTCATTCTCAGTTTATGCTGAGATTTGAAAAGGAGATTCAGAAATCAACCTATAGTAGAGTCTTAATCCCTGCTTTAATGAAATCAATCACTAGCTATTTTGACATATGAGAATATAACAGATGTAAGAGTCTCACATCTTGTGTTTACATTTCCCATATTCTCAGTCCAAAGCTTCCATATCTTCATCTCATAACAGCAACAACAATGTCCAACCCTTTTGGACAACCTACCATAAACTTAACCTAAACTCAGAACAGTGAAAGAGTGCAGCTCTAACAACTAACTTCCAAAATATGAATCCTGAGATATTAAGGCTCTTGAAGTCTATCAATGACCTATAAAATACACACAACACATAGCCAATATTTATGCTTTCTGGTAGAATACTTCCTCAATGACTCCATAGCTCTAAGCAGACAATGAGCAAGGCAGAGAATATCAGAAGCCTGCAACAGCACATTTTTGCAAGATACAAGGTAACTGAAAGGAACCTTGATCAAAATGAATTGAAAATAGTACTAAAACCCCTTCTTATCCATAACATAAAATATTAAACAATTTGAGTCTGTTCTCTGCAGTAACATAGTTTCAAAACAGAGGTGCACTTAATGTCTTTGCTAGAATGCTAGCATAGAGTATCTGCATGTTACCTGGCTCCATCAAAGTGCTAACACTCATTCTTTCCATCAGCATTATGTTAACTTTGTTAACAAGAACACAACCTAATACAGACATTTGAAAGATAAAGATAGATATGACAAATATATAATAGAAATGATAGTTACTGCACAGAAAAAAATTAGCACCTGTTCAGATTATATCAATTCGGTATTTCTTTTCTTTACTTCTTTTAACTGGATTAACACGTTAAATAAGAAAGCTGATGATTAGTGTGAAATTAGCTATTTCAATAAGTACAACTGAGCAAAACCAATCCACTGATCATGTTTTCTCAGAGGCTTAAACATTGTATTACAGAATGGTGGCTATATCAGACATACTGCATAACCTAAAATGGAATCTTTGCAATAACAAATCTTTAACACATAGAGCTATTATAATGTGACATGTTTAAATGTTGTTGGCATAGTATAGAAAATCTGGATAAGAAAGACATTGGATGAAACCGTGTTCTCCGGTACAAAAATTACTAAACCAGGAAATGTTATTAACTAAGGACAGTTTGAGCATAAATCCTCTATCCTATGCTCAAGCTAATCAGAATGGTAGGACAAAAAAGCTTTCCAACAATAAAAACATAGAATTAATGCCTTAATTTCTCCTCTCAGCAACATATCACGTCTGAAATAAATAACAGCAAAACAGAAGTGTGCTACTGAGCACGCATTTCATTTGCTGTGCTTTGCCAACAGAGGTCAGAATTACCTCAGGAGCATCCAAAGCATTACTATGATCATGACTGGAATTACTTTATCAGCACAAAATTACTTCCACAAAGACAAATAACATACTTTAACTAGAGAGGCTAAAGTTTCACAACTTCCAAAGCTTTTGGGTATGTAACAAGAATATCATCACTTAAAATTTCATGAACACTGTTACTGAAGTAATTACAAAGGTCATATCCATCACATCGCCAACAAAATATTTGGTAAGATGTACTAGTAATCACTTGGATCACTCAGAAAAAATAAATTCATCCAACATGATGCCTTTTATTGAACAAAATCATTTATGACACATAGCTTAGAAGGCAAAATGTAATTACAGTAAAAATATTCACTAAATCTGCAGTCTATTTATGTTAGAATTCCCTATTCAAATCCATTAGGAGTTATTGTTTCTATTCTATTTAAAAGCCTTATCAAATGTAGAAATGAAATCCAAGACCGAGAGGTTTAAATGACACAGAAGCTTCTACTATAAAGGAAGATCTGGCTGATGTAGAGCTTCAAACAGCTGAAAAAGAACAAAAAACCCCACTTATTTCTAGATGTATCTAAAGTGAACACTATGTTTCTTAACTCTAGAAAAACAATGAAATACTAACAAAGAAACTAAACATTCTTTGTACCTCAAATAGTTCTATTGGGGCATGTTTTCTAGAAAATGAAGCAGCCATCTACTCTATAAGTATTGCAAGTGCTCTGTTCAATTGCAGCCCCATGGATCATGAACTTTTCAGCACTCTTAAAATAAAAATGCTAAATTTGGGGGAAAATATTTTGAGAATGTTAACTGAATAATCTTGTCATTTTTCTGCTCCTTAAAATAGAAGTGATAGGATACTCCACAAAATCCGTTTTGGCAGATACCTTTATGTAAAAGATAAGACTCAGCCATTACAGGAATAATTTAATGTTCTTTCTGAACTGCCTTTTTAGTAAGAGATATCTGGAGAATCCAAATTTGGGTGCAAATATTCCTCCCAGTACCATAGATTTTGAGAAACAATGGAAAAGAAATCCCAGATCCACAATAAGACACCATGCAAAATGATTCATTCCAACTCTCTCTCCCTATAATCTACTATTAGCATCACGGTACATGCAGGGCTCTTGAAACCATTACTATGATTTGTTCAGCTGTGTTTAATGCAAATAGTGTTCCTAGGTCTTTATATAATACAGCAATAAAAGAACAATCCCTGACTAAATATCTTAGGTACTAAACTAAACGTAACATGTAAGGATAGACTGGCTTACCACATGAAAAGGGGAAGTGATACACCAAAAAATGTTATGAAATGCACTTGTGAGATGGCAAACTCCATCTTGTTTTCTTTTACTATATGTATAAATCATAGTTATTTTGTTGTTTTACATTAAAAGTCATTAAACAGATCATTTGCAGAGAGGAAGGGATCCTTGTTTGTGAAATCTCTAGAACGGTGTAGATTTTTAGAGAATGATGGAGATGGAAGGCCTGTGACATACATATGGGCTATGTTCTCTGGAAGCTACTTAATAGTAACTGTTAAAAGAATCTAGACCCTGAAAAACAGGCCCCTGTTGAATTTGCCTTATACTGAATTCACTTTAAATTTTGATTATCTTTAATCTTGCAAAGAAAGATCTTTTTCCACATTTCCTTTTAAGGGCACTTTGAACAAGTAGCATTGATTGTTAGTTCAATCTTGACAGTATAATTATTCTGTTAAATGAAGAAATAATAATTTCACCAGAGGGTGCACAATCTGATTTCAAGTAGTAAGAAGAGAGACGTTTTTCTCCAAGTGCTGAAGCCTGACCAAAAAAATGCTTGTAACACTTGGAGTCATATCAGAAAAAAATATATCTGTCCTCCTAGTGGAATTAAATTTAAAAAGTGGCTGAGTCTTCACCTGGGAAAGTATTAAATGGAACCAAGACTTTGTTTAGGTCAGCTTTGCTGAGTAGCTGGATACGCAGCACCCAGCAAGAACTACAAAAAAAGAGATTCACTCCTTAAATTGCCCTGCTTATGTAAGGCCTGACTAGTTGCTGGTTCATGGTTGGTCTCCCTTGGTCCCGCTATCCAGGCAAAAAAGCTCCTACAGGTGTGTCTGACATAGCTCAAGTTAGTGCAATTCAAGGAACATTTCTTTCCCAGTGGGGGGGAGGTGTAGTAAAAGGTAAATGTTTAAAAACCACCTAGTCACTAGAATATCCATCTCTTCTGGATTTTCAAGAAGCCAACCGAAGAGTGCAAAGTCATCTGAAGGAACCTGGCATCTTAAAAGGCATGAGAGCTCATCCCAGATTTATATGAAATACTTACACTGATAACATGCTTATGATTCAAAAAAAGATTGTACCACAGCAGTACTCCTTTAATATTTATAACTGAGACACTGAATTAATTGGGGGTACCTTACTATCATAAAGAATTGCCAGCCATGATCAAAATAATTCCATACAGACTTTGATCATGCCAGTTCAGAGTAGTCTGAATGCACAGACAACCTGTAAAAATTTTCAATAAAAGAGTAATCAAACAAAGCTGAAAGGTTAATTTCTCCTTGGGCACAGAAACGGAATACCAGGATGCAGTTTATGGTTGTAGAAATGTTAAAACTATATCAAATCTACAGAAAAAAAAAAAAAAAAAACCAAAACAGAAACAAAACTTCTGACCTATTTGTAAAACAGAAAATTTTAACAGTTCAATAGCCAATGAAGAAATAGATTCTCATTACAGTGAAATACAAATTTTAACCTACTTGATCATATAGTTCTGCCACATAGGAGACAAAAATTTAGTAACAAATCCAGGGCATGAAACCATTTCAGAGTGGCTTTGGAGGCTTTTTTAAAAGGCCAGATGAATTTTACAACTTCAGTTTTGTAGCCACCACGGTTACAAAAATGTGCACCTAAAGGTAAACCGATACTGGATTGTCTCTTTAAGTTTCAAAACAGAAACTGTTTTTCTGATAGGCTTTCATATATCCCCCAGTCACTCTGAACAGTCTAAAATTCATAACAAATTTTCCAGACAATCATGATTAGGTAGTGCAATTTTGAGTACTTGTCTTCCATGTAACAAAGATGCAATTGTTTTAGTCCTCATTGCACATTTTGATTTACAAAATGGCAGTGGGCAATCTGGGATCTAGAATTTTTATATACTGTTGAGATTGAAGTACAATCTGGATCATTAAAACTATCTGGTTCTGCTTAGCTCCCAGAAGTTATGCCATGGGTTGTACGCAGGTTAGAACACTCCATTCTGCCAGACTCTGAATGCCATGTCAGTTCCCTCGTCACTTCCAGTCTGAACCATCTAGGACCTCAGGCTGCATCAGCAACAGTAAATTAAACATGTTTGGAACTATTTTCTGGCATTGAGATCATGCTGGCATAGAATGCTCCACACCTACACTACTCAAACCGTCCAAACAGGATAGCTGCATCCCGACTGTCTATCAGGCCCTAGGCCCATACTAATTCTTCAGCTGTGCCTGGTAGCTTGTTCCTTGGGAGAATGCCACATAGCATATTCCAGTAGCCAGAAATGTACCCTGGCATGTAAAAGTTAGATGTGGCCTCACATTGCTGTCTCCTGTCTCTGCAGAAGCCTGTCTCCCAACAACAGCATTTCTCAGCTTAGAGGATACAAGAGCAATACTGTCTGAGTTTGGGTCCAGATAGATCTGATGAGCATCTGTCCACAGTTCATGTTTGTGCTTTATGCCTTTGATCCTCCCAGCAGAGGGCATAGAAGAGAGGAGTGGAAAACTGACGCCACCTCCTTTTTTAGCCCTTTGCCTGACTCCAGGATAGAGTGTAAGAGGAAGGAAAGTTATATACATGAATATTCCAAACAATATACTCTTGCTGGTAAGTCAACTTCTTTACTTCTTTTCTTCTTCTTCACATGCACACTCATGCTGATGGAAATTCCTAGCAGTGCATCCATAATTGTCCAGTTTACCTGCAAGTTAGTCTAGTAGTCTCCTTCTGGTGTCAAGCTAAGAAAGGAATCTAGAATGGACTCAGAGTGACCTTATTCTAGGAAAAGATTGTTAATGGCTACAGAGGCATGAATCTCCTCAACTTCTTAGCAGAAAGAATACTTACAAAAAAAAAGCAGTGTTTAGAAAATGGTTCAGAAAAAACAAGGTAGGTATAGACCTGAAAAAGTCTCACATGAAAAATACCCAAATTTAGGTTCTATAGAGGAACGGGAGCTCTTGGAAAAAACTCCCATTCAAATTCTATGGGAGGAATCCAGAAGTGACTGGGTGGGAAAAAAGAATTACTCCCACCAGTACATAACGAGTTGAAATTAAGGGCAGCAAAAGCCTTTACTAAACTGACAGATTTCTCACTTCTAATTTCCCAATCATCACAAATCAAGGAGAAAGAAGCCTTCTTAGGTGAGAGGGACCTAGTTAAACACTGGAAATTTGGCCTACTTATCAAAGAGAGTATTTCCTGTAATTAATTAGATGGTCTCTCCAGAAGGAAGAACAAGTCTGTGTCTTGTGAGAACAGGTTAAGGATGAAAGTGAGAGTTGGATATCCACACCCATGATGAAGGAGGTCTGGGAACCAGGCACTTCCGTAGTGCCAGCCTGTCATACTGTCTCTGAGAATCCCTGGAAGAAATGGAAATGAAAGGAAAGTATACATCAGGGAATTTAAACAGAGAAGGAATCAATAATAGAGATTCCAAGGCCTGACTACAGTTGAATCAGGGTAGGGGACACTTCCTATTGATCCCTGAGACAAAAATACCAGCTTTTGGAAGGCTCAGGTCATAAGATTAAATCTTAGAATGTTGTCCTAAATCACCCACTCATAGTTCACAAGCCTAAAATAGGTCAAATTGTCTGATAGTGTATTCAGAGCTTCTAGGAATTCATAAGGCAAATCTTACACTGGATGTACCGATCTGAAAGATTAACCAGCTCCCAATACAGGAGCTTGTTTATGTATCACACTGTGGCAGTGCCATGTGCAAGCTCCTGTATCTTTTGATTTGGCAAAGAAATATTTGGCATATACTTTGAACAGGATATTTGTATCGACATGCATCTAACATGAATACCAGAGAGTCTTTGCTGCAAGGCTTAGTGGTATCTCCAGGGAAGGAAAGAGACATGGGCAGGAATTTGGAATGAAAGAGCATCCTTTTAGAGCCACTGAACAGGATGTGCCACCATTATGGAAAATTTGAATCTTACGGGCAAAATTATGGTCTAAATAGTCTTAAAGTGCTTTTCAGGGCCACAAGTAATCAAAAATCAAGTTTATAATGTCTGTGGATTCTGACAAGAAAGGTCATTAAATGACACCAGGTAGTCCAGCACAACCTGACAGAAATTTGAAGAGCTGTTGGAAACGTCCTCATTTTTAGAAATTATGAGGAATATAATTTTTAGGAGCTTTTATAAGGTTTCTGCAGAGCAACTCTAGTCAACTCTACTCAATGAAGTAGAAGAGATGCAAATGAAAACTTAATACCTGTTCAAGAGAGATACCTTTCCACACCTAATCATCATAGTGAGGATAAAAAGGCACTCCAGTCCACCTGAGAATGGGAAACTGTCACTGAGGACACGTGGAGTCATGAACAGTCCAAACTGCAGGATTCTATAGTGGAATTGGTCATAACCAATTTTAAGTAAAAGATATTTCCCACAGATAAATCACACTATGGAAAAGAGGATCTTACAAACCAAGAGATACAAAGCAGTCCTGTTTCTATAAACATAAAATAGCATTGTATTTTATCATTTGAACTCTTCTTTAAGTTCAAGGTAGATGTCTAGTTTTTTTCAAACTTGAAAGTAGCTTGTTTACTATTGTTTTCCTATGCAACAAAACGGAACTGATTTCTTGGCCACTTTCACCCAAAGCTGAAGGAAAACGGGAATGGTTCTGTACAATAATGGGGCTGGGAGGAGACACATAAGTCGATGTTTTAACCAATGCCAGTGATGTCCAGTAGGAAGATATGCGTCAAAATACAGTCCCCCTAGTGTGTCCCCCCCCAACATAACTTAGATTAATTCAAAGTGACTTATATTATTATTTCTCCCTGTTTCTGGCACAGAAGGGTATGACAGTCTCTTAGTATACTAGATGTATAGCAATATTTTATGCTCCAAACATTGTTGGCAGCTTGGCTGTGCACAGAACCACAAGGGAATTTTATTCTGCAGTGCACTGCCTCATGTAGCCAAACTGCCAGCAAAGTTTGCAGCACAGAACAGCACAAAACAGTATTTTCCTGGAAAGGTGAGACAGAACCCTGACCCTAATCACTGCAGAGCAACATTACAGAGATAGGAGCTCTCCTTGATATGGCATTTTCCTTCTGCTGATACTCTAGATTGTGAGCTTTGTAATTAATGAGACAAGTTATCGTTCATATAACCTAGGGGATCATCCATTTAATATTATAATTTCCTGAAAAACTCCAATGTTACATTTCTGGCATCAATAACCAGGAACTGGAAGTACTCGTACCACTTTTTTTGGACACAGATGAGTGCTGTGACAACACCATCAGCCTTCACATTAAGAATGACAATGGTAAGTCCAAGATTCTTACTGCTTTTCTCCAGTATCCTCTACATGCTGCAACAACTCAGAGTATTTGATAAGAGAAGATGAGATCACTGTCTTGACCACCATGCACACTGGAAATATGTTCCTAAAGACTCCTGATTTCTTCTTCCCAGGCTGTGAAGACTTCACAGAAGTGGTGTCACTACTTGGTTCCAATGAAAGGGATCTAGAAGAGAGAAAGGGCTGAAGCTTTTACAGTTCTCCCTTCTCTTCTGATGACTTGAAGCCCTAATAAGTACATAATGGTACAAACTAAAACACTTATAAAAAACTAAATGCAATTAATACTATGTATTAGAAATAAACTAAATATAACACAAGAAAAAGGAAGAAAGAAATCAGAAATTCAAATGATTTGAACTGAGCTCCTACTAGTTCAATCCTATAATTACAAGCATTAAAAGAGCATGAAGACTTGTTAGCTGGCTGTACCATCTTCTTTACACTTGTACATGGTGGATGTAATGAATTACAGACACCGCTGGTCAAAGAGTTCTGATTTCAGCCCCATGGCCTTATGTGTGCAGAAGTCAAGCACGGAGCAAAATTTAGGAAGAATAATATTTTCAAGTGCTCAAGAGATGAGACAATGGAATAGAAGTCAAGCCCTCATAGATGGGATTGGGTGTTGTCTGTGTAAGGAGAAAAGAGAAAGAAATAGGATGCTAGTAAGAGAAGAATAATGATACAAAAGAAGGCAAGGGAAACGAGAAAAAAATAGCTCTGGTCCTACTCAGTTACACAGAATACTGGTCAACCACAAGATTACAAATAATAATAACTAAAGTTAGTTATAGTATAAAAGTCATATTCTTTTGTTACTCTTTGTTTACCCTTTCGAGTGATGCGGTTCACTGTGAATTAAAAGAAGTATGTAGTTCTAAACTTAGACTCCAATCCATGGATTTCAAATGAAATATAAAAGAAGAACAATAATCCATATGCATACAATCCACAGTTAGAAACTACATATCTCTTGGCACATTGTATAATGTAACCTTACTTTAAATTGAAATAATTTTAAATATAGTATTGCTATAAGCAAAGACAGATATCTACAAACACAGGATAAAATAATCTTCTAAATACTACATACTGTGGAGGGTTTTGTAAATAAGAAGTATATGCACATAGTATGATTATTAACTTCTTCCCAAGGCCATTTCCCTTCTTTGGAAATCACTTCCATACTTAGACATCAAGCTACATCAAGCAGAACTCACATTTGTAACATATCTGAGGAAAGTAGTTTCATGTTCTCCAAAAGACAATATGTGGATTTTATCCTTATAAAGGTGCCATGTGAAGTCTTACTATACTGAACTCAACCTAAGCTTTGAATGAATAAGATATACAAAAGTCAACCTAGTTACTATACAAATCATCATCGATATTTCAGCATTGTAAAGACAGCAATATAAAATTATTTTTTATTTCAAGATTTGGTACTATGAAACATAACTTATGCATAAAATATTCTGAAGTTGAATGAACGAAATTGCTTTGTCAATAATTCAGGCAATACAAGAACAGTAATTCCTCATGTATCAGTGCTTCCAACAGCATTTGGTTCTATTTTTATTGGTTCTATTGTTATTTCTTTTTTCTTGTAGTTACAGTGAAAACATAAAATGAGGGTAAGTTATAGTTGTGTAATACATAAATAAAAGAGTGATTTTTTTTTCCTGATAATTCTTTTTATGTGAAGGGATAAAGCTTCCTTAAATAAAGCTATCTTTTCAGGATAAAATCCATAAAAATAAAAAGATTTTACAAATTTAAGTCCAAACCATCAACATAGCTACTTCCCAGTTGTTACTGAGAGAAAAAAATAATTTGTTTGACTTCCAAAACTAATGGGCTGGAGTACCTTTCATAAGAGTAGAGGCTGGAGAAGGCTTGGGAAGGATCTTATCAATAAGTATCTGATGGGAGGGTGTAAAGAAGACAAACCCAGACTCTTCTCAGTGGTGCCTAGTGACAGGACAAGAGGCAATACGCACAAACTTCAACACATGAAATTCCATCTGAAAATAAGAAAACACTTTTTTACTGTAACGGTGGTTGAACACTAGAGTGGGATGCCCTAAGAGGTTGTGGAGTCTCCACCCCTGGAGATACTCAAAATCTCACTGGACACGGTCCTGGGCAACCTGTTCCAGCTGACCTCTGTGGATGATGTCCAGAGGTGCCTTCCAACATCAACTGTTCTGTGATTCTGTAAATGAATTTTACATGAAGATGTTTTGTTTTGTTTTTTTTTTACTAAGAGGTCCACCTCTTGATGTCATGTATAAAGGTACACATAATAGAAAATGGACCTGTAATCTTTGTTCTTCAAATCCAGAGATTTCAAATTCTCATCTTCAACTATACTGAACTTCATTTAAAAAATAAAGCTAGAAAGCAGTAAGCAGACCACATCAAGATTAACTCTCATACTATAATGATGGAGTAAATATACCCAGTCATTTGAAACAAGGGAGGTTTTTTCCCTTCTAATACATGTAAGGCCAGGTGCACCACATGTCCCACCCTACATACACTTTCTATGAAACTTGAAGCTAGGATACATGATGCATTAATAACATCTAGGCTGCTTTTGGCTGTCCTAGATAGAAACATGGGACATATATTGAACTGCATTCAGTACTGCCATAAAGTCCTCCCATTAATCACTGGGATAAGAATTATGAGACTGGTCAAAAGTTAGTCAAATGACTTGTACCAAAAGTGACACCACAATACGTGACAATATCCAAGCAAACCTGTGAACACGCTTATTTCTTTTCTCCTGAAAATCTAAATATTTGTGGTCCGGATAGCAAGCCAATTCGAACAATTTCATCTTTTCAGAGTGTCTGTGACAATGTAGGTAACAGGCTGACTGCGAGAACAGACGTTCAGCCCCACTAAAAGATACATCCCTAATTTTCAGAGGCTGAAGGAGCTTCTAGGTACCAGAACTGCTCTACTGTGAAATTATTTGTGGATAATGCCACCTTTAACAATGACAGACTTTGCAGCAGAAAACAAAGGGAACAGGCAATCATCTCTATCAACTCTTAATAAAGAAAGTAATAGATGAGGAAAGTTCCTAAATTAAAGCACCTTAAATTAGTGGATGAGAAAAAAAGACTATCAAAAAGATAGTTAAGGAGGAAAACAGCAGTCTTGTCCAAGAGTCTCACTGATTAAGAAGCTGAGTAACACTAGCAACTAGTGGACATGACTGATCACAATCAATCCTATGCCCGAGCGTGAGCACTAAAAGAACTTGGCAGCTGTAGATACTGTTGCCAGAAAAGACAGAATGGTCATGGTCAGAAAGCACATTTTGGAAATAACATGCACAGAATGTAACTGTGAAGACTCATAGAATATATGAAATGGACCTTTGGAATCATCTGATTCAACCACTTTCTCCAGGATGGGAAAACTTCAAAGTTGGAGCTAATTTTGAAGTTAGATCAGTTTGCTTGGGAACCTGTGCAGTCAAGTTTCAAATATCTTCAATGGAGATTTCACCACCTCTCTTGCCAATCTTTTCCAGTGCTTGATTAACCTCACTGTGATTTTTATCCCTAACATCTATCGTAAATTTCCTTGTTGTAGTTTTTATCTGTCCCCCTCTTCCCTTTGCTGTGCACACCTGAGAAGAGCACCAAATGAAGTAGTTGAGGACACCTTAATGAGATCCTGTTTAGTCTTCTTTTCTTCAGACTGAACAAACAGCTCTTTCAATTTCTTGTATGTCAGTGCTCCGGCCTCCTAATGATCTTGGTGTCTCTCTCTGCTAGATTTGCTCCTGCTTGTCCGTGTCTTCTGTTGTGGAGTCCAAAAGTGTACACCTCTCTGAATAAAGGTGAATACATACTTTCCTCAACTTGCTGGCCATGTATACTGTTGGCCTGCTCTGCTGCGAGGGTACACTGCTGACTCATGTTCTCATCACAGATGGCAGTCAGGTTAGCCAAGTACAATTTAGTCTTGGTAAATCCATGCTGATTTCTTCACTTATCCCCTTGTCCTTCATGTACTTGGACATGGCCTTCTGAAGAAAATACAGATACACTGATGGGACTGAAGATACTAAAAAAAAATGAAGATTATTCAAGAAAGGAATAATTACTTTACGTTCTTTATTCTATACATGGTTTAATAGAAGTCCATGATTACAATGATTGTCTTTCAAATCTTGATCTTACTTCCTTATTGATAGACTGAAGCCTAGATATTGTCCTTAAATTAACTATTGCAAAGACCTTTTATTTTCCCAGATTTCTTCTAAAAAGAAGGGCATACCAAATTGTAAGCAAATATTACCTGGCTGAAGCTGAAAGGTTTCTATGTTCTGTGCTTTGTACTCAGGTTCCCATGACCTGAAATTCTTTTTCATTCATTTTAAAGTGCAGTTTTGCTATTTCCTAAGGCCTAGAATTATGAAAAGGACTGCACATATGAGATAGGTAACACATAAATTTTAGATATCTGTGTCCCTAGAATGAACCCTGAGTTACATACCTATGTTACCCACACATATATTGCATTGCCAGAATTAGGCATCTCAGCTAACACTTCAGCAGATTATCATCTAAAATGAGCGCAGTTCTTCGAAACTAGTCAAGAGAAAACACTGAAGACATGCATGTTTCTGAATACCCCTCTTGTTTCAAGGATGAGGCATCTCAAGACTAAAAAAAAAAATGTCCTCCATTTAAGACCCATAGTTCAGAGGGCCTTTCATGAATATAAGCAGCCATCTCCTCTTCCAAAAGAACTGCGAAAAGCTGACTTCTTTCTTTTCAAGGTGCTCAGTGATGGTGGCAAATCCTTAAAAAGGGAGATTAGAGCATTCCCCTGGGAAAGAAACAACCTAGCCTCCAGTCCCTTAACTAGCAAATGGGTCTATATTTTATCTTTGAGTAATTCTACATAAAATACAGAAACAATCATAAGAATAATAGATCAGTTGACACTGGCTTTGCAACAGAACATTTCAAGCACAAAGAAGAGCAAGTGATTTCTCTCAGTAACTATGACTAGTCTCTATGAGAAAGCCTACATGGAATCTCTGAACGTAGGCTAACATGTTGCAGAAGATGCTGTGAATAGCTTGTGGTTTTAATGTCAGCTAGTTTAATTAAAATCAGTCAAACAAAAATAATAAATACACAGTTTGTGGTAAGATATCTGTTTAAAAAAAAATCATCTGTGGAGTCACACCAAAGGAAAATGAGAACATGTCAATTTTGCCTATAGTAGGTGTCAGAAGTTGTTCCTGAAATGCACCATACTTTCATGATTGACTTGCTTCTTGGATTTAAGACTGATAGATTACTACCTATCAGAAAGCATGAAATAAATATTGTCCTACACCCCAAATGATCTGAAATCCTTCCAGACCCAAATAACAACAAATTCCAGGTTCTACTACTGCTGGCCCTCCTTGCAGGAAGCAGGAAAGGATGCACATCTCTCAGAGTCAGCTCAGAGAGAAGAGAGTAGAACAGTCAAAGGATCCAGAATACTTCAGCATGAGGGTGTTTGCTTACCAAGTGAGTAGAAAAAGCGAACAGAAGTGAACTTCATTTAGCTGTGCAGATTTTATCTGGGAAAAGAGCAGTAGGCATCTCTCAGAAGGAAAGAAGATTAAGAGAAGAGTAAGATTATGCTGTGAGACCATATGAGAGAAAGCTGGAAAAAGGTATGGGAGCTGTATTAACTTAGAATCTTAAGGACTGAGACACTTGTCTTATGGGATTAAAGGGTTAAAGCAACAGATGATAGTCTCGTTGCCTTCAGCCTGGTCTGTCAGAGTTCAAATTTACCAATTATCCTGAAGCCAGCTGCCCCTAATATTCCGTTCTAAATTTAATAGTCTTGGGAAAATGTTATCTTTCTAAATTAAAATGATTTGCAAAAGACAGGGTAAATCACTGCCAAGTACAACTTAGCCACACACATACACACTTTTTCACTCTCACTGAACACATCCTCCCTGCTTTTACTATCTCACACTGTACATTTGTTCCTGAAGAGCATCTACAGTTTTAAAGAAGACATTTCAGTACTTCCATCCTTTCCACCTTTACTCCCTTCCTCCTACTTTATTTCTCCCCATGACAAATCAATTTTGACAGAAGCTTCCATTTTCCAGATGCTTATGCATATACTTAGTTCTATGACTGTGGATGCCTACAGAAATATGAAATTTGTTCAGATTTAATGAAATTCTTGCTTTCCTAGTTTATCTTGAATTTTGCAATTGCCAGTCAACTAATACATTTTTAATTCTGTGCTCGTAAACTAATGGATAATCTTACATTTTCATCTTTAAAACTGACTGAAATTGAAGTTCAGTTGAAAACACTGCCATTAAAAATGTGATTTTAGGGCAAAAGATCAAGATTAATAGAGAATAATTTGATAATAAAACTTGGTATGATATTACATTAATAACGCAAACTAGAAGACAAACATTAACAATAATTATTATACTTATAGGAACTACTTAAATCTTATTAAGATGTATTCCTAAACAAATGTATTTGTATAGTTGATCTATTTATAAATAAGAAATTAATGATAATTTCAAACTGTCTTCTGAATTTTGTTCAATTTTAAGCCTGACAAAGAACGAGAGCTTTGTTTTACTTTGACCACAACTGCCACAAAATCACTTTAGAAGGCAAACTACATGCATGGAAGATTTTGGGGGGATGGGTAATGCTAGATCTGTTTAAATTAAGCCTTAATTTATTTGATTAATCTCGTTTCAGTCAACTGTATGATATTTCACTGACATTACTCCTTGTCATTTCTAATTCACTGTCTATTACGCTTTCCATGAATTTTCAATCATGCACTTCACTAAACATATTCATAAACACTTGAATAGGAAATCATCTAATACATCTGAAATGGAATAATGTAATACAAAACTAATATATGATGCACCCATTCTAACAGTTTAAATACAACACTCAGAATGTCAGCACAATACTCTGAAGATGTGCTTAAGATCCTGTTGGCTTCAATAGCCTTGGTGATGTACGGAAAGTGAAACTTACTTGTATCTATCTCCTGAAGTTCATAGAAGCATTTCAGTTCTCAGAGTCAGACTCAAACACTACCAGCTGAAGGTGATTTTGTAACTTCATTGCAAATTAGATCTTCAGTGTGGAAGGACAGGAAGGACCGTTGTCACAGATCCAGTATGAAACCTAAGGATCTATTTCAAAACATGGGCACCTAGATATCAAGCGTAAGTTACAAATAAACATGTTAGGTGCTGCCTATAGTCACTAATTTTCACTATAGTGAAAGTCAGATTATCATTAGGTTTGATACAGCTTCTGAAAATGAAATAGCAAACCTGTAGTTGCAGGACATAATTTTATCAAGTGAAAGTAGCACAGATTAGATCAGCAATCTACTATCATGAGAAAATTTTCACCAATCTGAGGATCTGCTTTAACATCAAATTATTTAAGAAGTTATTGAAAAGATGTCACAACTTATTGATAGTGATAATACGCTAATCTTAATACACCATTTAAGTAAAAAAATGTTTATTATTTGAGATGTCAAGAATAGATCCTGGCGTATTGTGCTAGATCAGCTACACGGCTAAATAACAGATTTTGCCCCAACTACCTGCAAGTACTGCCAGATATTAATTCCTCTGGGTGTTTCAACACAAAATGCACAAGGCACCAAAATGCCTCCCAGGCACCAGCTGTATAAGTGACGCCATTTTTATTACAGACATCAAAGAAGAGGAAAACAAATACCAAGATGCAACAACTCCTACGGGGGAACTGGGGAAAAAAAGAAAAAAGACTGAAAGTAGACAAGCTGAAGTTGAAAGGAACTGAATACCAAAATGCAGATATCCAAGGAACTCTAGACAGACTCTAAAAAGACAAGAACCACTTGCCCATACTAAAAGATGTGAAAAGAAATCACAATTCTGGCACACCCTTCTTTTGTAGCCTTGAGGAAAAATTGAGATAAAGTGTTGGGTTTTTTTTCTATGACTTCTGTTTGCCTGTGTTTTTGTATTGTAAACTGTTCGGGATTACATGTATTCTTACTATATGTTGCTAGAGAATTTAGGTACCCTGAGCTTTCTTGAGATCTCTCAATTCTTTTGATAGTATAAGCAGAAGTATATATATAGAGTGGTTATCTAAAGTATCTGATATCAACTTCTGCATACTCAGTATTCTTTATATAATCTGTCTTTATCATTTTATTTGTATTATTATAAATATTCTTTAATTATCAAACTGTTTTATTGAGCTCAAGCCATTCCTGCAGATTATCAAGGTTTTACTACAGTCTAATTCTGTCCTATAAAGTATTTTGTAATTGTTTCCAGTTTTTCAGCATCTGTCAATTTGACTAATGTAATTTTGGTTTCCTCCTCCAAAATGAAAATACTCAGCAGAATCAAACTTTGGCATGTCCCCAAGTGACAACTTATTTCAAGACACAGAACAAAGGAAAAAAACAGGTTGGAGGAACATGACAGCTTTCATACCAGACTTTCTTGAGATTAGCTTGGGAGTCAGCCACATTTAAATGCATCTTCCTCTTTGTTTTACTTTTAGAGTAACTCTCCAGTTACTAACCTTAAAATTTGGTAGAATAAGCTATCATTTATAGTCTCTATTTTTAAAGTCTCTTATTCAGTAAAACTTTAATCCATTATATCATTCATATTCAAGCTAATGCAATGGATTTTTTTTTCATAATTAAGGTTTTAAGAATCGGAGTATCATTTGGTTTACTTAAATCCAATTATATACTTAAAATAAAAATGTTGCATATTCTGTATTCCTTTCATTATCTAATTTTATAATTCTGTTTTAAAATGGAACTGAGTTTTTCACAAATTATGATTCATGAATCATTAATGCTTCTGTCCAGGTTCTAGATAATTAATGATTTTTTTTCTCATATTCAAAGTAAAATGATAGTAAAATATTATATTAGACTTACAGAAAGCAATATTTATCATCGTTCCTTTTTGAAAACTATAAACCATTCTGTGGGATGATTTCAGTTCTTCACAATTTTCTTTAAAAAAGAATTCTCAGATGTGGAGTACATTTTCAAGCTAATATCCTTAATAAAATAAAACATCCAGCCTATATAACAAAAAGTGCTTAAGTTTGAGTGCTGGAATTTTTTTGAGAAATCTTACAAGGTATTCTCCCATTACTTATCAGTCAAATACTTTGAGAATGTATCTTTCATAGTCAAGACTGATTTATAAAGGTGTTCAACGTACTGGCATTCTGAAGCTAGTTCTCCACTTGAAACATGTTACTACTACAGCAGTACTATTGTAATACAAAGTACCTGTAACATGCATATATGTTGGATGTGAGCAAAATAGTGTTTTTACTGGCACAAAGGTGTTTTCCCATTCACTCTCCAGAGTAACTAGTTAAACCAATAAAATTAACGTCATTAACTGAAGGATTTAATTCTTCCTTTTATATATATATAAACACGTATAAATAAATGCCCTTTCTTACCCTTTCAACCAGCAGGTTTTTAATCCACAAATTTTTATGCACTTTCATGCATGATTTTTTGAAAAGTCTCATATCTTAATAGTATTTTAGGATTTCTCAAACTATTTCCATACGGTAGTATGAAATATACATACTTGATCGCAGTATTCCCTTCATTCTACTATAATAATCAGATTGTCTTTTATAAACACTAAGTTCCTTGAGTGTACTGTTCACGCACTAATGCATTCTACAAATCTGTTCATCCTACCATGCAGAATTAAATAAATCATGGTCTCCTGTACAAACCATGCTAAAAAGTTACTGCCCATCATAAAAAACAGATCCAGGGATGTTCTTTCTCTAGCTAACTTTTCTTCTTTATGGATGGTAAATTTAGAAAGTGCCCTAGCAACACTGCCTATTCTTAAGCATTACTTCCAGTCCCCAGTGTAAAATCACATTTTAGTTTGCTTATGACTACAACTGCTTTATCTGAGTTGGAATTTCATATGTCAGACATCTACCTCAGACTAAAGAGTTCTAAGAAAGGAGATCTAGAGTCATAGGAGAAAACATGGGATTTCTGAGGGCAGGAAATGCAAGTGAGCAGATGAAGGGAAATTCACAGAATATTAAAATAAAACTAAATGAGAAGACAGAAGAGATGACCAAACTAGTACAGGCAAGAACAGAAATTTGGAGAGGGGTTGTTGAAAAAATGAAAATAGTTGAGTAAAAATAGTGGAAGCATCAGCCTCCACAATAAGACTAAAAGAGCTGTGAAAGGACACAAAGACACACAAGATATTTGGAGTAAAAGCTAAAGCTAAAAAGACAGTTAGACAGATTAGAAGAGTTGAATTTCCATTGAGTGAGCAGAAACATTTGTTAGACACTCTGCTAGAACACATTTTCCTAAACTGAATCCCATGATAACTGAGCAAATGTCAGCAACAGTTTCGGCAAAATAATAATGCACATGACCACTGACTACTCCTACCAAGCATTCCACTAACGCACATAGAGTTCTGTGCAGCACATCTTAAAGTGCCATCTCTGTTATTGACCTACATCAGGTCCATCTAGTTAGTGGCTTGCAAGCTTGATCAGGCCTAAAAGATGACTTCTTTGGCCATGAATACTCAGGTTCTTAGCCCCATGAGCTGTTACCAAGCAGCTGGTCAGCTGTGATGCAAAAAATGCACAGGTCTAATGTATATGAGTGCTCATACCACAAACACAATGGAATTTCTAATGTATCAGTTTGTTTTCACAAAAAAAAAAATAAAAGGAAATTACATAGATACAATTATGTCAAAATACTAAAACAAGTCACACTGGAAAGTCAAGAAGTAGCACAAATAAGACTTTATGATCTTAATTCAGTTCCTGCTTATGTATGCATAATCTTTGATTCCATGATCTATTAATTGCATGCTTTTTTTTTCCTCAGTAAACCTGACCCTGCCTGTCTGTGTAACCTACTCTAAAGGTAGGTCATGATTCTGCAGCAACAGAACCTGTTGAATGTAAACTTAAACAGAAAGGGGAATATATTCTGAATGGACTGGAGGACTGCAAGGGGAAAAAGAAGAAATTCGTATGCAGGGTAGTGCAATGTTGCCCTAGAGATGTAGACTTTTTCTACCAGACAGGTTTTTTTGACAGGAAAGTCTCTTAAATCCAACTTTGCAAGAAAGCACGTAACTTTCAGGGTGCCCAAATTCACATCCTGAGTTTTTACTGTAAAAGCACTATTTGCAGTTGCCTTGCAGAGGAAATTGTGCTTTGCACTTTTAAATGGTATGTGATGACATATTCTGCAAAATCAGAAACCAGGTTTTAGGTGGCTTGAACTACGCATCTAAAATTACCCAATAACATCGACCTTAATGTCTCAGGGCGTCACAGATCCATTTGTAAAATGGAGTAATAATACCCTGTCATCAAACAAGGTTGTTTTGAAAATAAATGCATTATGTTTGCAAAACTCTACTGAGAATCATGTGAGGAAAATAATTCTCTTTACAGAAACATCTGCATAATGTGCACTAAAGGCATAAGCCCACACTAACAATGAGCAAATAAAATACTAAATAGCAACTAAGGGAGAACTATCCATCTTGTACTAGGAAAGGGGAGTGAATTTTATCTGGAAAATACCATGCGATAATGTACAACACTCAATGGTACATACAACATGCCATCAATACAGTCCACATGCCACAGTTCATGGGCAGGCTATCTGCAGACAAATATGGGTACAGAGACATAGGAACTGTGTGCATAAACCCTTTTTAGATCTAATAGCGCCTCTTAGCCAACAACATGCAGTTATAATGCTTCCAAAGCTAGCAAAGATCTGGAAGAATTGTAGTCACATTTGCATGCCACTGAATCTGAGCTAAGAAGTCCTGCTAGACCCAAGCTTGTTCTGTGCAGATTTAGGCTGGGTGTCATTTCTCCATGCATGTGAATCTAAGCAGAGCCAGATATAGATCATTAGCTGGCTCCGTTGACCCTGACACAGACAATGTACTCCACAGATAATATAGGTGAGTGTTACTTCATCATGCTTCCCAGTGGTTCTGGGTCTGAGAGACTCTAAATGTGCTCTCTCCAATTCTATGGCTCTGTGCCTAGACTTAAGATCTTTCAGAAGCAGAGAGGCTTAGGAAGTGGAGTGCAGAAGTACATTACCTCGATCTTTGCAAGACAGCTTTTTTACCCATTACGTGAATTACCTCTTTCTCAAGACAATTGCAAACTTACTGTAAAGGACTTCCCTTCCATATCTTCTCTTTATATCTCTTCTAAATAGAATATACTCATCCCTACCTATGTTTTAACTGACAAAATCATCTCCCCAGGTTTGTTATAAACCACTAAATTAGCCAGTCACTTTACTTTTCCCCACTCTTTTCACTTTTCTATACAAATCATTACTTTAATTATCTTATTCTTTGTGCTTATTCCAAAGCAGCTCCATTGTAAATCTGAAGCACTTGATTGTTAAATTTTGTTTACAATACATTAAAAAGAAAGGCATTTCTGAACATGTGATACCCATCCAACACAATCTAGTAATATCACCAAAGTCAATCAAATGCTTGTGAATCTAAAACTTTTCTCTCTTTACTGCCAGTAATCCCTAGTCACACTTTTTTTTCTTTCCACTTGTAGCTGTCATCTAAATTATCTCCGAAAATATATCAGACATTCCCATCTTAAGCTCTTTTCTTAAATGTCTGAAGTACTTCATGTTCCTATCAGGTATTTCTCCACAGGCTTTTATTCCTTCATGAACTTAAGTATAATCAGTCAAATACTCCAGCAATTCTTTAGAATATTTGCTATTCTTATTATGTTAAGTCTCAGTTCATAGAAAAGAGTATACAACCCAAGCAGATTTCCATATTCTAAGTAAAACATGTCTTCTCCTCTATTTCACTCTTTTCCTTTTTAATGTTGGATGGGATTATGGGTTACTTGTCCTGTTTTAGTCTAATCATACTTGCCATTGGCTCATCCTCAGGGAGGAACACCAAGTTTTTCTAAATGAAGACATTAACTTCTCTCTTTTCAGACTACTTCTTCTCACTATAACCTTCCATCTAATTATTTCCAGTTGAATAGGCAATGCTTCCTGATTTGTGTTCTTGTATTATTTTGTTTCAGGTGATTCTCTTTATGATTTAAACTGGTAGAGGGAGAGACAAAGAGAGAGGCAGAGAGAGATGTGGATGGAGGGGGGGCAGGGGAGAGAGAGGTGTAGAGAGAGAGGCATGGATGGAAAGATAGATTAATGGAGAGAGACATGGGGAGAGAGAGGCAGAGAGAGGCCGGAAGGGGGAACAGGGAGAGGGTAGAAAGGTGGACAGAGAAACAAAGAGAGAGAGAGAGAGATGGGGGATAGGGAGAGAAACAAAAGGAGACACTTAAGAGAGACCTCTATGCTCTAAATTGACATATTTCAGTAATGTAATATTTTAATGAACATATTTTTCCCCAAACAGTTCAGCTAGAAGTCATACATGAACAGGAATTACTTCAGCAGATGAAAATTATTGTACAAATATAAAACTTCACCATGGACAAGAATGGTCTGGTGATACCCATCTGAAAAGGGAACAGTTTTAAATCTCGTTCAGTGCCTAAACAAATCAAACCTATGGCTGATACATGCATAATTGTGTCTTGCTAAGTCTATAAAAATATAGTCATAAGACTTTGAGAAGTTTAGGGTTCTGTACTTCTTTGAAGTCCATGCCACAAAGAAAAGAAAACTGCAAGTCCACTTCAAACAGTGCTAACATTTCTGAAGCTACCATCAAAGCTCTAACACATTTCTTACTCATTCAAAAAAGTTATCACACAAAAATAATGGAGTTGAGAAGTGTAGTTTAGAAAGGATTCAATATAGTAAAAACAGAACACTCCCTTACTTTGCAACATATTGCCTTTAGAATCCAGTAAAGTGTTTGACTTCCACTTTTTGAGTTTTTGATAATTCCACTTTTCTATGTGAAACTTAAACTAAGATTCATTCTGGGTTTTTTTGTTTCTACTTTTTTTAAAAAGGAAAGAACAGAATGTGAATCTCAAGACTGCTGGATTATGGTGGGAAGATTAAAGTCCCCCTTTACCATTGTTCTGCTTTCCAAGCAAGTGTCCTGACCAATAATGCTTGTAAGTTTTGGTTTTAAGTCTTTTTGAAACTATTTCAATATGTTTATGGAACTACATATAATCTTTGGACCAGGGAAAAAGTGTGTGTTGGGTAAACCAGTGGTTAGAGAACTCTCTTGGGATAATGACAGACCAGAGACTTGAACCTGAGTCTCCACATCAGAGGTGAGTAATATGGTTACGAGCTTAACTACTGTTTTGGATTCTCTTACACTCCATGTAATTTCTATGCTGAGAAAGTTATATCACTACACGTATCATAAAAACTAGTGCAGTTCAAGGGAAAAAGCTGGTAAAAGATAGGGGTGGGGGGAAAAGGACATGTAGCTTCAATGTCATCATCTCATTTGAGGAATGCCTGCCTCTAGGGAAAGGAACTTGCTTTCACTGAAGCACAGATCTACAAAATGGACACATATGTACCTAACTGTGACTGAGCTCATTTCCAGATTTTTCAAGGTTTCCTTATAGGCAAGACACCACTCAAATTTATTTGCAAAATTTCTTCAGTATGTTTTCTCCTACTTGCATTATTTTCTGGAGGATAGTGATACCAAGCCCTGTCTCATTAGCATTAAAGTAATATCCCTAAACAGAAAAAAGTGTGAAGATAAAGTGAACAATTATTTACATTTAAGTTTTTAAGCTGTAGTGGAAAATACTGGCCTATTGAGAAACTGATAGGCTAGCTCACCATAAATTAATAGTGAAACATATAAACACAACTTGATAGTGTTTAAATCAGAAAAGAGAATCTAATGATCAAAGCACTAACAGAATTTGTGATGTGTAATATTTAGCACAAATGGGAGCAGTAACACTCAGTTACATGGTATCATTAATATGCTCAGTGTCTAGTTACAGAATACATTGCTGTTAGCCAAAATACATTTTGTTCACTTGGAATGTGAATTAATGTTTAGGTGTGCAAGTCTTCAGCTGTTATGCTAAAGATAAATGATCACAGCTTAAGCCTGAGAATGAATTTTAAGGGATGCATGGCAAACTTCTCTTTGTCTACAGTAATTGCTACTCAGAGCATATGCTTACTGACCAAAAAATCTGTTCAAAAATCAAACAATCACTTCAATATGACGGAAAAAAAAATCAGATACTGTATTACATCCAGCCAACTTCAGCACAGCAACACAATACCAAATTAAGAGACAGATTACGTTTCAAATGAGAAGTTAAAGTCAGGCCATTATTTCCTTTTCTGACAATTTTTAAGGTGGGTCACAAATCACTAATCTTAGTGCAACGTGTTTTGTTTACAGGTTCTCCAGCATTTTCAAATCTAGCTAAATCTCTTTGCATGACACCCATCCAAACTAAACTGAAAACACTTCTAGAAAGAAAATAATTCTTCATAAATTACCCAAGTGTTTTAAATACCAACTTTAAATGAAAAACAAATATTTTAATCATTCATATTATTGGCAAGTTCTGTATGCTTAGATGTACAATAATGAGCCCTAATAGAGCTGCAAAGGGAAAGAGATTTGTCATCAAAACTATAGTGCATCTGCCTGTGATGATCTGAATGTTAGGCCATGTGACTAAAATTGCATATGATTAGAAGAATGCACTGAGCAGTGCTAACACAGACAGGACAGCCGCCTTCGCTGCTCTGATAAATCTGCACTCATTTAAATAGTTCCTGACAACTCCCTGTGTGAGTGTCAATCCCACTGCTTTGAAAGCATCTGCTTTTTAGTTACAGTGAAAATAAAGCAATCCTTTCCAGAGTTTCATATACTTTACAGGAGACTCATCTGATACCCAATAAATGTGGTAGTGCAATAGTCTGAAACCTGGTATATAGATTGCTTTCTATGGAGCTGAGAAAGGAAGTCCCCAAAGACCCCAAAATAACTGAAGACACTTTTCAGGAATATAATGAATTGTCAATTTCACCAAAAGGTTCATTCTTCTCAGTAAGATCTCAGCTGTGTTCTGGACTTTTCCAAGAATCTCAGAAGACTGTAACAGTGCATGTTGCATGATGGTTGCTGAAACAACCAACAATGCCACAGCATCTCACAAGTCAAGTGAAACTTGGAGAGAGATGTGTGCTATGAGCTGACCTTCTGGAATAATTGTTCTTAATTCCTCTTTAGAGTTTATTGGGAACTTATCCAGAAATGGTGACATCTTGTGTCATTTAAGAAAGTCATATTTTCAAAGGAGATTTGAGTAATGAGCTACTATGAATTGAAGGCTAGCCAAAGTAGTATACTTCCTTCCAAAGAGGTCTAGACACTCTGGCTCCATCCTTTAAAGAGTGATCCTGAGGCCTGCTGTCTCATTCTCTCCTGAATTTTTTTTTAACTCAAGAACACATTTAAACAGGAATACCACAAAGGGACTCAGCGCCTTCCTTCTGCCTTTTTTCAGAGCTGGTGGTTTTGGTTTTGGCATTTTCCCAAGCAGCTAGGCAGATTCATTCACATATGCTACGGGTCTGTTGGGCAAAGACCAGACAACATCCAACCACTCGTGTGTATTTTCTTGTCACTCTCTAAATAAATTTATTTACCACTTCTTAGTTTTCATCAGTCTTTGAGGAAGGTTCTGAAAGTGGATCTATTCCTCTCTCTCCAGGAAGTTATCATGCCCCACTTCCCAAATCAATCCTGTATCCCTGATCTTATCACTTCTGCCCAGCACTGCGTCTGTTCTTTCAAGCTTCCCAATGAATTTTGCCCTGATTGTGTCCTACTTTTCCATGCCATTGTCAAATCAAGTGCCTTCCGCATTCTCCAAAAGCATTAACTTAGATCTTCAATTTTTTCATACTGGACTCCCTGGCCTTGGGGTGAGTATCTGCAGAAAGGTCCTCTTGTTCAAGGCTGGCATAAAGAATTTCAGGATTCTTGACTTCCTAACTTTTTCCTCATTTTCAAGCTGGGTCTCACAGTGAGAGAAAGGAAGGGGAGAAAAATGTTATACTGGGAAAAGGAGGAATGATGAGGAGAAAAAATTCTATGAAAACAATAAAAAATTCTATGAAAACAATATTTAGTTACTGAGGGATGGGAAAGAAAGCTCTGTTTGTCTTTTACCACTATCATAATTAGCTGACTTATTCCCTGGAGGTTGTCTACTGAAACAGGCAGCCTAACAGAGAGTTTGGCTGTTTAAAAAGCAGACATTTCTTAGCAACCTCACTTGCTTTTCTCAAAACTTATTTCCTGAGTCTGTGCCCTGTTACCACCAGGTGAGTTTTAAAGCAAGAGGACGAGAAGCAAATGTTGCAACAGTTCATTTCGTGGCAAAAACTATCTGTGCATTCGAAACACATCACGAGATTTCTATTGCTGTTACTCCTTTTCTGACATTTATACCTGTGTAACTCTTACACAGTTTTGGAGCACTTAAACGATTCCTGTGGCAAGGATATGCATCGAGGTCCCGGATGACTGGAAACTAGCAAACGTGACGCCCCTCTACAAGAAGGGTCGGAAGGAGGATCCTGGGAACTACAGGCCTGTCAGCCTGACCTCGGTGCTGGGGAAGGTCATGGAGCAGGTCATCTTGAGTGCCATTATGCAGCAAGTGCAGGACAACCGAGGGATCAGGCCCAGCCAGCATGGGTTTATGAAAGGGAGGTCCTGTTTCACTAACCTGGTCTCCTTCTATGACAAGGTGACCCGCTTAGTGGATGAGGGGAAGGCTGTGGATGTTGCCTACCTGGACTTTAGTAAGGCCTTTGACACAGTCTCCCACTGCATTCTCCTGGAGAAGCTGGCTGCACACAGCTTGGATGGGTGCACTCTACGCTGGGTTAAAAACTGGCTGGACAGCTGAGCCCAGAGAGTGGTGGTGAATGGAGCCAAATCCAGCTGGCGGCCGGTCACAAGTGGTGTTCCCCAGGGCTCAGTACTGGGGCCAGTCCTGTTCAATATCTCCATTGATGATCTGGATGAGGGGATCGAGTGCACCCTCAGTAAGTTTGCAGATGACACCAAGTTGGGTGGAAGTGTCGATCTGCTGGAGGATAGGAAGGCCCTACAGAGGGACCTGGACAGGCTGGACCAATGGGCCAGGGCCAACTGTATGAGATTCAACAAGGCTAAGTGCCGGGTCCTGCACTTCGGTCACAACAACCCCATGCAATGCTACAGGCTGGTGGAGGAGTGGCTGGAGAGCTGCCTGGCGGAAAAGGACCTGGGGGTGTTGGTTGACAGCCGCCTGAACATGAGCCAGCAGTGTGTTCAGGTGGCCAAGAGGGCCAATGGCATCCTGGCCTGTATCAAGAATAGTGTGGCCAGCAGAACCAGGGAGGTGATAGTGCCCCTGTACTCGGCACTGGTGAGGCCGCACCTCGAGTACTGTGTTCAGTTTTGGGCCCCTCACTACAAGAAGGACATCGAGGTGCTGGAGCATGTCCAGAGGAGGGCAACGAAGTTGGTGAAGGGTCTAAAGCACAAGTCTTATGAGGAGCGGCTGAGGGAGCTGGCGTTGTTTAGCCTGGAGAAGAGGAAGCTGAGGGGTGACCTTATTGCTCTCTACAACTACCTGAAAGGAGGTTGTAGAGAGGTGGGGGTCAGTCTCTTCTCCCTAGTAACGAGTGATAGAATGAGAGGAAACGGCCTCAAGCTGCGCCAGGAGAGGTTTAGGTTAGATATTAGGAAAAACTTCTTCACCGAGAGGGTGGTCAAGCATTGGAACAGGCTGCCCAGGGAAGTGTTGAGTCTCCATCCCTGGACGTATTTAAAGAACGGATAGATACGGTGCTTGAAGACATGGTATAGATGGACTTGGCAGTGATAGGTTGACGGTTGGACTCGATGATCTTAAGGGTCTTTTCCAACCTTGATGATTCTACGATTCTATGATTCTATGATTCTATGATACCTTGTCATAACTGCTGCTAAGGGTCTAGGTCTCAGAGGTCTTGTACACCCTCGAGTTCGATCAAAAGAGTGAAGAGACCATATGACTAAAGTCAGCTCCAAGTATGTTTTGAAAACTGACAAGAAAAAGCCTATCTTTCCATTATACAACGCTAACCAGCAGAAAAATTAAGAGTTTGAGTATATCATTGTTAAAACAGTCACATCACACACTGGCTCAATTTTGTTTAGCCATGAGATGAGTATCTAGTACTTTGTGAGAAACAGTATTAAAAAATTCCACCAAATAAAACTTATTCCTAAACACAAACTGAAGAAGTCACTGGTCTAGTTTGAGTCAGTGAGCAATACAAGCCAAAGATTCTTCTTCTGATTGTATGAGACACATTCAACAAGGGAAAATACAGGATGAAAAGAAAGTGCTCTTATTTCAGCATGGCTGAGTCTTTTTTTTCACAAGTTAACGCCTTAGAAGTATTTCTGAAATGTAACAATTTTTTGTGTTTTGTTGCTGAGAGCCCTTTAATTATATAAATTCCCAGGTCTTTCCTTTCAGCAAAAATTTACTTGTTTTAAACTATTATCTTTATTTAAAAGATATGTATATATTTTTTTAAAGAACAAAAGACTGCAATATTTTCAAAGCTAGTGCAACATACTTCCATCTTAATACGAAGATTTTGGCACTCTGCACACTTAGAGTGGAGATGCAAATATCCCAAAATAAACTATTATTCTTTAGGGGCAACTCATTAAGCAGTGGCTTGCTAGATGTAGAAGCAGGTGTAAAATACACCTACAGATCACTTGACCAAACATCAGGAACTTTGGCCCTATGAAACATTTGCCACTTTAATCCTTGAACCGAAGAAAGGATTAAGGTAGGTGCTTTTTCAGTACGTTTCCATCTCTTCAAAGTAAATTTGCCTTTTGAGCAGTGTATTTTTTTAAATAACAGACGTATGTGATCTAGATCATAATAAGTGGCGAGTAAAGGAACTCTAGCCTGTGAAGTTCTGGATCTCACTGCATTTCTCATTACTCCACTCCCTCTGTCTCAATAGTCCACCTCTAAACCCAGCTGATGCCCAAGCCTGAACCTGCTCCCCAAGATCAGTTTCTTGGGACTCAGAAGAGATCAAACAAATGGCATCCTACTGAGTATCCCTCATTGTTTCTCCAGGATTTTCTGCAAAATCTGCATCTGGACCCAAATCCTCTTTCTTGATTGCATTTCTGATAATTTCACCATAATTCACAAAGTGCACAGAACTAGTATCACAAAAATGTCACCATCAAGAATATTTTTAGACTGTTATAAGCAGCTCCAGATCAATCACGTATATTCTCCTTCAGATCACACAGGATGAGTGTGTCCTCAAACACTGGCATTATGTCAAAATTCTTGGGCCTGCAAGTGTATAATGAACTTTTCATTTTACCTTTCTTTCTTTTATTCTTGCCTGAGGAGGCTGAATGCTTAAGTTTCTCTCTATTTTGGTTAAGCAGTACCAACACGGTAAGTACCAGTGACCAGGACTGGCTTAATATACTGTAAAGCTTACTCCTGAAGTAATTCATGAACTCTGATTTGCCAAGTTAAGTGGGGAAATGATACACATCCCATTTATGCCTCAGACTGTCTTTCTAGGGCATGACATATAAGAGGAAATATTTCATCACTGGGAATGACCTTTCTCTTTCCTCAACAACTGAAGAGAGGAAAGAACAAAAGAAGAGAAGAAAGTAACATCCCCTACACGCAGCTGTTTCATTTCCATCTTCACAAATTACTTTCAACAATTAAAGTTAGATTTTCCTTGTCTCACCTTTGCTGCTTCAGGTAACATAATGGGAATCTTGTTCAAATGAATATCATTACTTGCCAAAAAGAAAAAAAAGAAAAAAAAAAACAGAAAAAAAATCCTCCAGCACCTCTAAGTCCACATCATTTTTTGTAAGGATATTAGATAAACATCAGGAGTTCGATTTTTTGTCAAATAATACAGGCATCTCCAAATTCATTATGTTCTGTTCACCACCACACAGGTAATCTGCATCTACATTCTTTAAAGAAATATATTTTTCTGATGAAAAAAATATATATTTTTCTGTAGAAACATATATATAACAATATATACAGAAAAGTGCATTAAAAAAATTATTGAGGTTGCAAAGGCAAGGATTAAAGTGCTGGTGCTAAGTCATCCTGCTTACACATATGTATTAGCCTTGCTAATTACATGATTCCATATTGTTTTTCCCTGTGCAATGAACGCTGATCTTGGAACAGCTGAAGGCCTATCCCCTATAATGGGGATGACTCAATAAGAACTCTTTTCTTTTTGAAAATCAAAGGTATTAAAACGTGCATTGGTATTTACTAAATCAATTAAGCAAGAACAGGAACAGCAGTTTAATGCAGTACCACAGAACTGGATTCTATCTGTGTCTGTACTCCAGAAACAAACCTCTGAACAGCTGAACAGATCTTTATACACGTGAACATATAAAATGCTACTTAATTCATAGAGAATGTTCTTCACATAATACTTCATTAAGATGTGAAACCCTTGCTGTGAGATGCTGTGAATGCTAAAAATTTGCATTGCTTCAAAGACCAATTGAACAAATGCATGGAAGAAAAATCCACTGGAGCTATTAAATGCAAGGACAATACATCTGTCTCAGAAAGCTGCTGTAAATTGTTGGAAGCTGTGAGAGTACACTGGAAGAAGTATTACTGACTATATGCTTGCTTTGCTACTATATTCTTCTAAGATCAGCCTCTTAACTCCCAGTCACTACTGAAGACTACTTGGCTAGATGGACCTTCATTCTGACCAAGAAGAGCCATTCCTCTTTTTACACTAACTATATTAATACTGTGAAAAATGAGCTCCTTGTAATCACCAGTTAGAAACACCAAGTCAGTAGATACTTCTCACCGTAATCTAACTGTGTGTCAGTTAGCATTTGTGAACTGCAGTTATTAACACCCTTACTGTGTCATGGAAGTACTGTGACAGTAAACTCATTAATGTTGTGAAGCAGTCAGATACTATAGTGACAAACACCACCAAAAAGCCCAGCTCTCTAGAGAAGAGTTTAAATTGTGTGCAGTAAATTAGGCTCAGGGCTAAGCATTGAAGAGTAAGAATAAAAAATATTGAGTAACTGCTTATTCAATGAGCACTGTCTATCCTGGGCCACAACTGAGATAAGGACCTTGTGAAAGAAAAGACTACAGGACTGTGTCATTAAAAAAAAAATAAATATAATGCCTACATTCAGGGGGATAAATAAAAACTGCACCGGCAAACTTATTTTTACCATTCATAAAAAAGCAAACTAAAATTCCTGAAATTTCACCATGTGGTGTCATCTTGGCAAAACTTTACCAGATGATTTAGGATCTCCATATCCATCACAACAACCTCTTCCACTTAAACTAATGGAATAACTGATGGCACTTTATTAACCACTGTCTATTTTAGCACTAAAAGAAAATGAGACAGTTTGCAAATGCATTTCAGAAATATTTGTTATAGCAACGAAATATGAAAATGTCAGGCTTTGAATGAAAAGTATATTTCAGTGGATATACATTTTCTCTTTATTCTGTTGAATGTAAGTCCTTTTGCCCTGTTCCTTGTATCGTCTCCTAAACTTGCCTCTTCTGCTCCTCACCAGTGCTAACCTCCATGGTTAACCAGTCTCAGTTCTTATTCCCAGTCTCAATTCTTATACCCATTTCCTTTACCAACCATTTCTGGCATTCCAGCCTTTTCAGATTTTTATATACAGCCTGCTTGCCAAAACACTTCAAATACCCCTATTCAGGTCTCTCTCCCTCCACCTGTCTTCTAGCCACATCTCTTCACCCAGAACACATGCCTATTCCATTCTTTCAGAGGCTTCATTTTCTGCTTATGTCATGACTCCTATCCTTCTGAAATCAAGACCTACATAGTCTACATGAAAGTAAAAATAGAGGGGATTGATTTAACTATTGTGACAGGCAAACAACAGATTTGTAACATATATATATACTACATACCATATGCTTAATTTCTACATTTGGTATATTTCGTTCTCTGAACTGTTACTTGTGCACATTATGTGAGAAGATCCCTGGCAGATCATTAGACCACTTGGTTATGCAAGATACTGCTCCGCAATAAATGTGCATGAAACAGGAAGCAGAGTGATTGCAAATTACTTACGAGCATAATCTGACAAATTAGCTATACAGATGACAAGGAGGATATGGAAGTGGATAAATAATTACTTGAGAAAATTGTAAACTAAAAATAAATGTAAATTACGTTTTTTAGGAAACCTTACCAATGACTTAATTGAGATTCTGGGGTCAAACTGCTAATATTGATGTGTTGGGGGTTTTAATCTGCAAAAATAACCTAGACACACAGATTCACTACTCTTATCTAGTGGCATCTAAAAATACAAAACAATGACCCTGACAAGTCATCAAGTAAACATGGAAGACATTAAACTCACAGTTAACTCTCAGAACTACCAGTAACAAACACACTAGAAAGTCACATCACAAAGATTTGAAATTCAGGCAATATGCAGAGGGAAAATACCTATTCCAGAAGATATTCCCAATTCTAATTTATAAAACTCTACTTTTTTTTACCTTCTCTAAAAGGCATCTATTTCCTGGACATACAGTGTCTCATACAGTGACAACATGAATACTTTACAGCTTAACCTATTTCAGCACTTGTCTGGGCTATGAAGGGTTAGGAAAAAATCCACACACCAATCACATCATTTTTACAGGAGCAAGAAGTTACTAATGTGTAAATGCAAAGACTAAATGTGATATTGATGTTTTTGTAATGACTAATATGGCAGAAAAAGAAAACATAAAAAACTGTCCAACTCCAGCATAAGAGCCTGTAGTAGTGCAAGAGGTTATTTGCTCCCAGCTGCAGGACTTCACAATGGCTTTAGCTGAATTTCTTGAGGCTCCAGTCAGCCCATTTCTCCAGCCTGCCCAGATCCCTCCTAATAACAATTCTTCATATGAGTTGTTTCTCCCCGATTTGGTACCATCTACAAACCTGCTACACTTGATATACTGCAATCAATACTGGCCCCTGAATCCTGAGGAAACCCTCTAGTAAACCCCAACAGTAGAATTTTGTACTGTTGATCACAACCCTCAGAGCCACGCAGTCCAGCCAGGTTTCCACCAATCTTACCAC
The DNA here is from genome assembly GCF_047370975.1 of Nipponia nippon. Taxonomy (NCBI): domain Eukaryota; kingdom Metazoa; phylum Chordata; class Aves; order Pelecaniformes; family Threskiornithidae; genus Nipponia; species Nipponia nippon. The sequence continues at coordinate 53,218,299 of NW_028262347.1, forward strand.
ACTCTTATTCAGTCCATAGCTCACCATTTTGACTGAAAGAGACTGCTCTAAAGTAAAGTTAAACAGCATTCACAGTTCTCCCCTTGTCCACAGAGGCAGTTATCTCATTGTAGAAAGCAACTGAGGTTGGTCAGGCATGATTTGAGCTTGGTAAATCCACGCTGGCTTTTCTCAATCACATTCTTGTCCTTCGTGTGCCCGGAAATTACTTCCATGAGAATATGCTCTGTAACTTTCCTTAGGACTTAGGTTAGATTGATGAGCCTGATGACCCCAGAACCTTCCTCTTGCCCTTTCTGAAGACAGGTGTGAGATTTTCCTTTTCCAGTCATCAGAAACTTCCCGTGTTTGACATGATCTTCCAAAGACAACAGTGGCCTCACAGTAACATTGGTCCCTTGAATTTAAGTGTTCCCCTGATCTTCCTCTACCGTGGGTAATGTTTCATTGCCACACAAATTTTGACAGTAGGCTCAGGAACCTGGGAAGTCAAACTTTACCACCAAAAAAACAAAGCAGAAAAGGCAATGAGCGCTTTGCCTTTTCCATGTGCTTTGTCACTAGGTCTCCTGCCCCACTGAGCACACTGAGTCCACATTTTCTTTCGCTGTCAACATATTTACTTATGTCAACATATTTACTTTTGCCCTTCCCATCTCTCACTAGTTTCAACTCCAGCTAAGGTTTTTCTAATTCTGTTCTTGCACACTTGGTGCATTTGCAACAAACCTCATGTGATACAACGTCATGCATTTTATGTATTTTTCATGTACTTATAACTTCAACCATCCAGGATTCTGCCTCTTTACCAGATAATCAATTGATCAGTACCTAATGTCTACTACTTCTGAATTCATCCAAATCAGCTATAAAATACAGAAGGAGAGAAATTCTACCTTAACCTAGCTATTTAAGTGGTCATTTATATATATATATTCCACACATACCTTCAATTAGAATTGTTTTCCTGTTCTTCACTGAAATATTTTTACCTACAAAAATATTTAAATTAGGGATGTGGTTCAGTTTGAAATAAAATCATTCAATACTACTTTGGAGTGAGCTGAATCACTCTGTATGCTCCCTAACTGTATTGACTAGATCTCCATTGGCTATAATGGGAACTTAGACATCTAGCACAGCCATCAACACCTATAGAAACGTAGCTACCACTAGGTGTTTTAAGTTGGAATCAAATTGCTCACAAAATGTCATTTTTAGCATTTCTTCTTTCTTTAGAAAACGTATGTGCAATAAATGGGAAACAGTGTAAAATTATTTTAATAAAAGCACAACCTCATGGAATTAAATCTCACAGAACCTTTCTTATATTAGATACATGTACATTATTAGAAATTCATAGATGTTAAATTAGGTACAGAAGAGTTGTTATATCACTTCTTAAATGCAAAATGAACAAGTAATGAAAAGTAATTAAAAAGTAATAAAAGTCTTCCCATAAAGGCTATAAAGTTCAAACAAAATGTATTCCCTACTTCCCAAAAGGATCCATGTACATGAAAATGTCATATCAGTAGGCAGGAATTAACACTGCTTATTATGCCTTATACATTTAATGTTAAAAGTTGTCAAAATATTTTACTGTGAAGTAATAAAAAGGATTTGTGTGTGTACATGTCTACTCTGATTGGAAGTGGTCAGCAGAAGAATTCCATGGCAGAAGGGAATTCCAGCTGTGGAACTCTTGTATGTGTCACCTCCCGAAGCGAGCAGGCTAAGCTTGCTGAAGAAAAGGGAGTGTAACTGCACTCTACACTGTATTGTCCCTTAGAGATTATATACCAGTAGCATAAATAAAAGCAGTTTATAGGATGCTTCAACTAGTGCCTATGTTACAGCAATAAAAAAATGGCCTAGAGCTATAAGCAGTTCCTTAATAGCTCATCCATGAATACCCATACAAACTGAAACTGAGGCAAACAAAAGAATCTACCTGTAGATTTTTAGAAACATGGTTACGTTCTTCTTGATCACTAGTGCAGTGACGGCGAAAATGTTTGTCTTAAAAGCATCTGTATTTGCTCATCATAACATTTCCAACCTTGACAAGTCACAAGACAGCAGACCTTTCAGATTACATCATTCTTCATTTTATTTCATTTATTTCTTCCCTTAGTTCTGCTATAACACTACCACTTAAAAGCAGCAATGTCATATATCAATTTTAAAAATGTATAAAGCAGCATTAATTCTATTGAATTACCAAACTACTAAAATCATCTATGTCAGACAAGGGGGTAAACAAGATGGTGATCAAAATGCATTTATATGGTCCTCTGCAGAGTTAGACACTAGCCATCTAGTGGCTAAGAATTCTAGAAGAATTCTAAAAGAATTCTTTTAAGTTAGACACTTCAACTTTCTGGGGTTTTTCCTTACCTTCTCCTTCACGTTTGTAAAATTTCTCTTATTAGTCTTCCTGACTCCATCATAAACTCCATCAGTCCTCCCAGCACTTCTACATCTCATATCTCGATCCTATTTATGGGCAGATAATATGACCTCAGTAGATTTTACACTAAATCTACAGTTCTTGATGGTCATTTTTTACATTTGGTCTAACATTTCAGAAAATTAATAGAACGTACACTTGAACAATACTCAGAAAACAAGATCTGGCCTAAGGAGAAGTGAGACGTTTATCCACAAAGATTAACTACAGAGCTGTGAATCCAGGATCAAGCTGAGCTCCTAGGGAAGATTTATTACACAAACTTTGTGAATTGCGTTGCCCTTAACAATGAAATTTCTACCAGATGTCCTGGATACTGCCCATATTGCTACCTTTGTATACAGTAGATGTTTCAAACTTGCAAAGAAATCTAAGGAATTCCAAGAATAAAATTTTGTCTAAACTTTGATTGAAAGCATTTATCAGAAATAATAATAAAAATAAGTCTAAGAAAGGTAGAAAATAACAAAATGAAGGTTAAGTTTTAAGAGAAGCTCATACGTTTGAAAGAGCAAACATGCAGAATCAAGACAACAATCAATTATCACTAATACCAAACAGCATAAACTCAGTTGTAATGATCATTAATTTGCATTTCAAGCTGAAAGACAAAAGGAAGAAAAATTAAGTATGTCCCCCAAAGACTTAAGTCTCCTAGTCTAACAGGATAAAGAAGGTAATTGGGGAATCTAGGAATGCCAGTCTCTGCTTGGGACAACAGTACAAAACCTCCATGTATTAATTAAAAGTAGTGTAACTGAAATTAGTAATAAGCATAGATTAATTGGATGCCCCATTGACCTATATGTAACAAATACTTGCCATTTTATTATCTGCACTGCTTGTCTGAAATAAATACCTTCTAACGTAGAAACAAGTGTCCTCAGAACTATGTGAGCCCAGAACCCTGCTACTGCAAGCCTCATAAAATACAATCTCTTTATGAAATCAACCTGAGAAAGTTTCTCTTGCTTTAAACAACGCTATTTGTAATGAAAAACAGAACTAGTGCCTTAATTTTTGTTGATAAGGTGATCCATTAGTTATTTAACTTGTAACATGAAAACAACTTTGTTACAATTTTAACTAAAGCTTCATAAAGTATTTCAATATTTTAAATACTTTCTGCTCTACAACCCGTATCTAAGTGTGATCTGATTTTGCACAGGAAGCTGACTGAATCACAGGGCTCTGCACAAGGATAGAAGTAGAATTGTGTGGTTCTCAGTGTGCACTGAGGCCATCAGGCTACTCTGTGGCTTTGCTGCGAGCAAGACACCGCTCTGAGAAACAGATGAGGAAACAGATTGCAACTCGCAGACTGACAATCTGCTTGCTGGGTTTCTTATACTTTAGCGGAGAAATATCTTGGGCCAGGCCTATACATGGTGTAGCTGTGCTAAGTAAGGATAAGCAAAGAATGGAGCCATTCCCTGCCACAGTCTGCCAAATGTAGAAGGGGAAAAAAACAGCTCCATGCAGGCTGCTCCGCCCTCCCATGCTGTGTAATGGCAGTAGCCAACAAAGAGCAAGAAGGGGCCAACTCACCCTTCCCTACTACTCTGTGCCAGTTCGCATTAACTCATATTCTATCCCATAGTCCTGTTAAAAATCCAAGGCTCTTTTAACATGTAAAGTTTAAAAAGACTGAATATTAGCATTTAATCAAGAACTATCCATTTTTCTTTAGGTTGTAACATATTAGTAGGGCAAAAAGGCATGTATGTGACTGCATGTGGTGAAATGATATGAGGTCTCTGAGATACAGGAAAACCTTCAAAGTTATTTTTCCTAAAACACTTTGAAAGAAATTAAGCCTGTTTCTATCCAATAATGAAAAACTGGTTGGTCAATTAAAACATGTTCTGTATATGCAGATAATCAAAGCAAACAAATTAAAAATACCGGTTTTGTTAGAAACATTTTCCTCTTCTTATGTGTTAAATCATTTAATGTACATTTAAGGATTTGGGATACCGGAATTGAATTATACATTCTGTTAGAGGGACTGTGGGATTTCACTCTCAAGTCTTCATTATTATACTAGAATAATACAAAAGCCATGAAATTATGAAATAATTTAAAAATCTGAAAAATCTCTTTGCTATCTATTATACACCTAAAACCAGCATTTTTTCTTAATATGAAACATAGTTAATATACTTATGTGTGACAATTCCAGGAAGTGGAATCCCAGAAGCAACAGAGAAAAGAAACTTCCTTTACAGTTCGGTCTTCTAAACTCTGAATGTTTTCTGAGGCGTCTCAAAATATCCTCATTTCATAGTAAAAGAACAGATCCCAGCCCTGCTCTACTGTTTTGGGTTGGCGATTGTAGCCTATACACACGTGTGACACATCTTTCGATGTCCTGGTGTATCCCACCTGGAATTTAGCTCTATCTCCACAGGGCATGGTTCTTTGTTAATGCCCATCAGCCCATGAAGATGCCTCAGAAACTCATGGGCATCTAAAATGCCAATAAATACCCAGGTCTAAGCAACTAAGTTACCCTACGCCAGGTGTTTACTGAGGATTATACTTGCTCTAGTATGTTGCAATGCCTTATGCCAACTTCTGCATCTGGGGAATTCACCCTCAGTATATTCACCCACAATCTTTATATTCCAAAGCAAAGTATGGAGATTGAGGTAGGGGGCCACAAACGGACCAAAAGCCTTTCAATGCTTCTCCTGAACTGAAACAAGTTATACTGTCCACACAGTAAAACATCACTGATTTGTTGTCATTGCTTTAGATGTATCAGTTTGGGCATGAGGTCTAACATAGCATCTATTACAGATATCTGGGTGCATATAACCTCTTAATTAAGCACATATCATTTTTATGCACTTCACACATACTCTGCTTTAAGCATGTGTTTAAATCCTCACAGGAATTCATTCATATATTTATATGTGTGCCCAAATAGCCTTCCGGAACAGTGTTGTTTTCCTGAACTGTTGTCATGATTTAATATAATGACTTGTAGGTTAGAAGTCAGCCCTTTAAAAATTAGATGATTTATTCTGCAATTAACATCAATTAATAGGTTCAACTATAAAACAGCCATACAAAAGCTCGCCCTATTTTTCCCCCAAGTACCATAAAAGACACTAAGCGTCAGAAAAAAAAGTTATAAAAATGTAAGTAGGAGATCAGAGCTCAGATAGTTTGTTCCTTGGTTCAGATAACAATTGATGTGTATTTGTCAATTCATGAATATCAGATTTCATTCACAAGGTACATAATTACTGCAAAGCAAATTTCTGCAAAAAAAAAGCATCAAGCCATGGAGTGTTCAGCCACATAAACTGAGTTGTCTCCAACACTTAGAAGAAATCCAAAGGGAAAGTGTCCTGTTATTTAGACCAACATATCAGGCACACTATTAGTTCATTTGTATGCTGAAAGACTCAGACTTTTGCAGCCTAATGCTAGGAACAGCATTGCCAAAAGGAGAAAGAAAAAGCAACATGGACCTTTCTCACCACAACGGGACAGGTACAGTTCTGGGGCACCATTTTAGGAATCAAGCAATAATTATGATCAATGAAACACCAGGAGTCACTGTCAAACACAATGTCTCCTAAAGATTCTATACAAAGTAGAAAAATATGTCCCTATATTCTTTCTGTTGCTTTCTCTTTATTATAATTTTCAAAAGCAGTTTTTAGTCTAGTAAGCTGTATGCAAAAAATACTAGTATAGCTCCACTAGTAAGCTACTTCAATTGATTTTCTATTAAAAAAACTTTCAGATCCCCCCAACCTCAGACTCAAACTTTTATACTGTACAATTATGGCTCTTCTACAACTTTGCTATTTTCAGTAAGTGTTGATTTCCTAAACAGGATCAAGATGTTAGTATGACTGCTTTTCAGTACCTTCTTTTGTTTCCATGTGTTCTGTACCAAGATAGATCCAACCTTAATCTTGCATGTCATTCTGGACTTAATCCATAATTACTGGCATCAGTTAGATCATGCCAAATCTCAAAAAAAAAAAGGTATGTTAAAATACCTAGCACATATAATTCTTTCTTGAAAACACCTTCTATAATGCACAGTAGCTTCTGCTTTGAGCATTCCTGGTGAAGTCAATGAAATTGTTAAGATTCCCTTTAGAAAGCATTATGTTCAATAGGGTGTTAGATTGTGAATGTTTGTGCATCAATCTGTTACTGAATTCTTTTTAAATGTATTCAAATATCTTCTTTAAAATTAGAAATATTTTAGCAGCTGTATGCTAAATTTTTAATTTTTGAAGTTATGTTTACAGAAGCCATAGACATTCTTTATAACATTAGTAAGAACTATCATAAATAAAACAGTACGTTTTACTTTGCTTTACTTCTCTTTAAGCTAAGTGCACTTCCAGGAAAAAAAAGACTACAGTTGAGTTTACAACCTAAAATACTTAAATTCTGAGTAACAAACAATGACTGTCATGACCCATCTGTATATACAAAACACACAGTTAACGTGTTCCGTATACACAAAGTAAAACACTGCTGTTTAATAAAAAAGAAAAATACAAGCAAATACACTCCCTCTGGATATACAGAACTTACGGTATACAACACGAAAGTAACAGTGCAAGAATATAGCACAGGCACTAGCCCTGGAGAAAGTCACTACACAAATCATGCAGTAGAGCTGGATGATAAATGGCTAGTCATTGTACTGAAGTGAACTTACTTCTGTACTTACAAAAAATGGGTATCACATTTTAAGAAGACTCATGTTTTAAATTCAACCAGTTATCTGGCATACTCCTTGCTAAGCAGCCTATTCAAGTACCGTACAAAAAGCAGTTGCAGGGTGTGTTTTGATTTTGGTCAATGGGCGAGTAATTAAACAATGGTGCAATAACTAATTGAACTGGGGCACCATAGAACTTTGGTAAACTATGAATATCTGCACTGTTGTTTACAACACTAATCCCAGCTTTAAAATAGCATGACTATTATAATAGAGTTTAAACAGGTATAATTTGGATAGATACACTAGATTTCCTCTGACAGGGAACACTGAAATAATATAAATATATTGAAGAGGAGGTACTGGCAATAGAATCACAAATATATTTTCATTTAAGCAATTTCCATTTCTCTAGGCCTTTTCTTTCTTTCCAGAAAAAAAAAAACCACAACCCAAACCAAACCCCCAATTTATTCAAGTTCTAGGTCAACAGTGTTTCAGTTCATTTTGTCTTCTTTTGCTATGCCTAGTGCAGTATTGAACACTAGCACTGGACTGTGTGCTGCAGACCTTCTCTTGTTTGAATACTGTCAAATGTCATAAATGCTTGTGATAATGCTCTTACTCAAGAACGTGATGAAACTTAACATCAAAGCCATGCTGTAGATTGCCTGAGATATGACTAACGACTAAAGTTAGGTCCTTTCACCCAACATGGCCAATAACCCAGTTTCACTCCACTAAATCCAGGTACCTTGAAAGTAACGCTGCTCTTACCTAACCTGCTCCATAAGTTTTACACCTCCTCTGCCTCGATGATCTCTCATAAAAAAGATTCCCTTTCTTTGTTTTGTAGGCTCATTACTACGGCATGCCTAATTTCTTCTGCAAGTGAGGGTGGCAACTATGGGTGAGGATATGGGGTGAAGCTATGGCTTTTTACACAGAATTCCACAATGCAATGCCTTGTCTGTGATTAACGCTTCCATCTGTGATTAAAAGTAGCAATTTGAAGATGAAATATCAAAGGAAGGGTAATTAGTATATTGTGCATATTAGCCCAGCAAAAAAAAATGTAAGTTCTGCACCACAGCTAGTAACAGAATGAACAAGTACCTTACAGACGCATTGAAGGCAAGAAATTCACTATCACTGTATCAATAAAATGACTGCCTGTGACTTTAAACACAGGCACACTTGTACTTGGCTAGAGAGTGAACGATTTATTGTTACTATGAAGGATGCAGGAATGGAAATGAAGATGAGAGCGGCGATGATGATGACAGGGAAGAAGAGGTTAATATCCCCAGCATCGGATGGGGAACGATGTCCCTACCTCAGTAAGCTGGATAAGGGAATAGCTCCAGATCCACTGCCCAGGATCCCTCCTTTCCTCCCAGAGAGGAGTTTCTCCACCAGAGCCACATTCCCAGTGCGAGCAGCTTCCAGCAGTTCCTGGTCCTTCCCCATGGTCAGGAACCAAGCAGCCCCCCACGCACCCCGCCGCGCCCTAGGAGAGCTACACCCCGGGCCACAGCGGCCCCCTCTCTCCACAGAACGATCTCCCCGCCCCAGACCCTGCCTGGGAGCAGAGCAGAGCAGAGCAGAGATTCCTGCAGTCCCTTCCAGACCAGCAGGAGGAGCGGCAGGAGGGAGGAGGAGAATCACCTCCTCCTAGTTTCACTGGATCATTTCTGGGTGGAGTGTGGATGAGAAGCGGGGGGAGGACGAGGCCGATAAAGAACCTCCCCCCCACTCCCATGCACACACCCCGAGCCCCGGCCCGGAGGACTGAGGGAACCCGTGGCCCGCCGGGCTGAGGGGGGATAACGACCCTCACGGACGGAGGGACGGACGGAAGAAGGGAGGGACGGAGGGAGGAGGCGCAGCCCTGACTTGCCAGGCCCGTTGCGGGGGAGACGCGGCTGCCGCGCTCTCAGTGGCTGCCCGGGCTGGGTGCCCCCTCCGCCCTCCCGGCCCGGGGGGCCCCGCCCCGCCCGCCCCTCGCCAACGGCAGCGCCTCGCGCTCCACTGCGGTGCAGCGCGCCGACCGCTGCTGCGGAGGAGGGGGGCGCGCGCGCGCGCGCGGGGGGGAGCGGCGCCCGCCCCGCCAGGTGCATCGCCCTCGGCCCCCCGGCGGCGGGAGCGCTCTGCGGGGCGGCCGCGGCAGCGGAGCCGGCCGCCGCAGGTGCTCCGGGGCGGCTCCGGGGAGGCGGCGCCTCCTCGCGCTGCGGAAGGGGAAGGGAGGGACCTGGGTGCCGGGGCGAGGGCGGCGGAGGGCGAGGGGGGGGGTCCTCCCGCCGCCGAGGAGGCCGTGCGCGCCTTTGGGTGCGGCAAGGGGCGAGGCCGCGCTGCCCCGCGGCGGGCGGGGGGCTCCGGGAGCGGCGGGCGGGTTCCTGCGGGGCGCGGGCAGGTCGGAGGCGGGTGCTGAGGCACGCGCGCCCCGAGGCGAATTAGCAGCTGGTAGGGGCGGGTTGGGGTGCCGCGGCATTAGGCGTGTGTGTCTGAGGAGACCCCCCCGACCAGGGCTCTGACCCCCTCCGGGGACATGGCAGGGCCCTCCCGCACAGGTACGAGCCTGCTTCGTTGAGCAAACCGGTGTAGACAAAAAAGAAAATTGGGGCCCCGCTAAGGTCGGGAGCAAGACTGCGTTGTTGGCTCGGCAAATGAGGCAGGTGGGACTGCTCACACCCATCAAACGCCGGCATCGTGGCTTCTTAATGTTGCAAAGGATGAGAGGTATAACTCAAAAATACTTGGTATCAGATCCAGTCATCCCTTGTTCTGGTACTCCTGGTTCTGTTAGGGGTTTCAAACATGTCGCCTTCTGAATTGTAGGGCTTTTCCAGGCAGCAAAATTAATCATTCCTTATGGCTTTTGGGTTCTTACAAGCTATGCTGAAAATACTCAGTGCTGGCCAGCTCATAAGCATATCCTTGTTTAATGCACCATTTGATACTGTGCATATGTGAAAAGCCAAATGACAGCCCCATGTTCCTGTTTTAGTTCAGTGATTTGTGTAGGTAGAACCATAGGTATAACAGGCAAATAAGTTAAGACCTCTTCCCATTCCCCCACTGAGATCAGTGGCATTCTCCCATGAACTGTGCTCACAAGATGTAAAGCACAGCAATGGCAAAATAACATTGTGGTAGGCAGGATTTTAATGTTATGCTTTCAGAGAGAGTCTTAATTACTCCAGACGTGTGGTACATTCAAGTCAATGGTAAAGTCCTTGTTGATTTCACAAATGATTGGTTTTAGTCCCTGTCAGTAACAGTTTTACAGGTATTTTCATATTTTTATTAGCTAATTAAACAATTTTAAAAATAAATAGAAATTTCTTTCTAGGGTCAGATTTTGTCTTACAAAGGAAAAAAAATTATCATCATGGAGACCTGTTGTTCCAATATAGTTGTCCACAGCAACAAAACAGTATCTATATTTTAGCTAGGAAATGTAATGTACATAGTTTGGAATTTTCAGAATGTGAAGTGGTGTCTTCTCCAATGTTGTCAACGGGACATGGAATTGAGCACTGGCATAAAATAATTAGGTGGCGAAACTCTATAACTATGGCCTTTCTGATTGAAAGTGTCTGATATAAATAGCAATTTTAAGGTCTGATTCTGTCATCACAAGTGTTTCATTATAGTTCGAATAAATAAATGTATAATTACATGAATTAGGATTTACAGTTTAAGTCCTTAGTCACAGCAGAGTCGCAGTGGAAAACAGTAATTTAAAGCTGGAGTAAAAAGTTACGTATCTTGTTACCAGCCGCTTGAGCATTAACTAGTTCCAAAGACGTTAGCCGTAAACTAAGAATACCCCTGCATCTTGAAGTTTCTTGATGTCCTCTGTTAAGGTAGCCATGATTTCTCTTTATTTCTGCCTTGCATTTGATTTTGTCTGCGATCACATGCATTGCCTGATAAATACTTTCTCACATGTATCCTCTGCATGCTCTGCATGAATAGGCTTCTTCGAGTTTGCTAAGAGCCTCTGAAGAGGTGCCAGTATTCTGTGAAGAGCTAATCGTAAGGCAGGGGTATGCGCATTTGTGAAAAATTAGATTAGAAGGAGATACTAAGGAAAACTCAGGTTTTTAAGAATTTGGATTGTTTATGTGGTTGGATCAGCAGATGGCAAATATGACTCAGTATAAACGTTACATAATTCTTCTTGGGAAAATAAAATCTCAAGACTGTGCTCTAATTGAAAAGATCATCCAGAAAGCTGTTGAAGAACAGCATGGAGAATCGGGATAGAAATATCAATGGAACAGATGTATGCAGTACCCAGCAAATTCAGTAAGATTTTATGAATGTAGCGAGGCTCAAAACATACCCCAGCAAACCCGTCAGCCTAGTGCCCAACAAAACTGTGAAGGCCAAACAGAGGATTTAGTTTCATTAGCAAATAGAGCAGAAAACAGTTATTCTATCAATTTGAAAAGCAAAAAGGAATTTAAGCAGCACTATTTAATGGAAGGGTCAAACATGGATAAATTCTAAGGGCTACTGCAGCAAAGAATTAAGAACATGGGTTGGTCTCTTTCCAGAGGTGAAATCAATAGTGGACTGTAGTAAGAAAAAAAACAACCAAACGTACCGAGACTGAGTTGAATGTAAATGTTGAAACCTATTAGATCAGGTGGGCTCCTTTGTGTTTTTAAATGTCTTATGTTTGTTCCTGGTAATATCAGGACAACACTGTGAAGTGTTAAGAATTATGTGTATGATAAATATGTTAACTAGACATAGAAAGTAGAAACATAGCCTTGTAATTTGCAGCAGTTACAGATGAGAAAAATAATTCGTGAAACAGCCAAGAGATCTTTCAAAACATTGTATGCTTTTCGAGCAGTGTTGTTCCGTACCACAGCAGAATTTTGATTCTATGATTTTAATATTTGCGAAGACATTTTAAGTTATGACCACTGCAGCTGTCAGTGTCTAAGTGGCATCACACCTTCAATCTCAAAATTTCTCTTAACACAACATATGCCTTACCTTCTGTTTTCTTCCATTTTCTAAAATACCAGAGAAAGCAGTTAGCCTACCTAGAAATTCTTTAACTGGTTTGTCATTTGAAAGGACTGGGATTGACTGTAATAAGCAAGGACTTTCCTTAATGTTTTTACAATGCAACTATCACTTGGCTTTGTTCTCATTTCAGGGTGACAACTTCTTGATTTCCTCCTCCTGCAGCCTGCCATACTTAAAAGCACATTAAATGAGTGCTTTCTAACATTCTGTGACTTTCCCTCTCTATTTTCAAGCAGGAGCATGGAAGGAATATGAAAAACTGAGTTGCAAGTATTGAAAAAACCCATATCTGTGATATTAAAAATAGTTGTGTAGAATAGCAAACATATTAACATCATATTTCAGGACTGCCTGTTATCAATTCTCTCATGTAAAGATATAAGAAAGGTCTAAGATCCCTGTTACAAATTCTGATAGATATACTGAGAGAGAGCTCAAAATGCTGGAATAAACCACCAGATCAGTTTGACGGTAGAAAATAAATTAGCATTAAATAGGCCTAATTATTATTCTCATTTTTATACACCCATGGTAAGTCAGGGACAAAGGTTGCAAAGTGCCCGAGAGAAAGTGCTATTTCTCATGCACCTAGGTGGCATGAGTTTTTCAGGCTTGATATTGTCTTTTGCTCTTTACAGTATATACATAGTGTAAAAAAGACACAGTGAACTTCAAACAACCATGGCTAGCTTTGTGTGTGCACTGCTCATCTAGGAGATACCTAAACATGAGGCTCAGAGGCCAAGTCCAATGTGGAGGTCCCAGCAGCACATCTGTGCTCTTGAGGACAGGTGTGAAGGGAATGCCCATCGTGTCCTGGTTCCCCGTCAGGGTGAAACCAAGATGCACATCAGCCTTCCTCTGAAGGCCTTCCTCGGTGGTAGGCTCAGAAGGCAGATGGGCACAGTGGACAGGTCCTCAGTTTAGATAACGGGAACATACCGCAATACTTACATGCTGCTTAGTTTAGCTCTCACCACTGAAATAGGCAAAAGGACTTACATTCTCCTTCACTGTAAAAGAAAATTATAGAAACTAAAGGTACTAAACCTAACTCGTGAGGAATATAAAAACACCAAGAGCGCTATGGTTTCAAAAGAGCACATGAATACTTCGACTCATCGGATTAAGTAGAAGCTGAAGTAACACGTAAGGAAAAAGCCATTTGTGATGACTTATCCACAGCACTCCTATCTCTGACTATACAATTCTGACTAGATCTTGTTTTCGGTAAACACTTACTTGCTTTGAGGGATGGTGTCATGGTGTAAATTTGTAATGGAAAAGAACATGCAAGGAAATGGTCCTTTAGTGATGTTGCACAGCAGCAAGACCCTGTCTCAGCATTTGCACTGACTGACCCCACTACATCATTCTCATGGGGCTCCGAACACACTGAAGAAGAGCAAGAAATGAAACTCTTATTCTGTCACCCAGACACTGACCTCCAGAGTCATCCGGACATAGCATGGGAAGCATGGTGCATTCCCCAGGGGGCTGTAATGTCCCACTGCTCGAAAGTCTCGAGTACATACAGGCTGCAGGTTGTGTCTGCACTGGAGAGCTGAGCCTCCAGAAGACAGTGATGGGATAGTACTGACAGTAAGTCAAATCTGTCTGCCATGCCATTTCCAGTGCAATTGCAATTGTGCTCTGATGGCAGATGCTGAGATTAACTGGTATATCTATACATTTCTTTACATGTATTTTTTGTGTGACAGCAGGTGGGATTAGCAGTATAATTATTCATCCAATCCTTCTGCTGTGTCGTAGGTTTACATCGGTTTGCTATCAAAATATGCCTAAGACTATTTTTCATGCATTAGAGAGAAATGCAGAATGAAATATGAATACAAGTAGGTAAGAGCAGCATGCTGATTAGATGCCCCAATCCAGTGTGTGCTGACAGATACAATACAGTATTAAAGCTTTGCCTGTACTGCTCAATGCACAGCTTGTTGCAATAAAAATAACTTGTTTCTACCTTTGATACAGTGCAACCTCTTTTGGACTTTAAAACATTTTCCCCTTCTTGTCTTCTCTTTAAGATATGTACAACATAGCCTACATATCAGATTTTGACTGCCTGAAAGAAGGATGATGGAGAAATCTCAGCTGAAAACGTGCTAGTGATGAGGGACCGCAACTGAAAGTACAGACAGCTGTTAAAATTGTGCACAAATATTATCCTTGGCCCTTGAACAGCAGCATACAGGAATGCCACCACAGGGGAACTGGTGCACTGTAGGGCAACAGCATAGCTAGAGGTATTCTGCCAGTGGTTTCCATTCTGTTTGTGTCTCTACTAATAGCAACTGTTACATAGAAATATATAGTGGTAAATCAGTCCTCAGGATTAACAGAAACGGTTGAGCAAACACTTGCACATCATACATCCTTCAGGTATGTTTATGCTTGTGGATACACATTATGATGACCAATAAGGCAGAATGTATTTGAAATTCCAACTGTGCTGCTCTGCAACACATAGCGTCAGACCTCCTTGGCTCCAAAAGAGAGAGCAGTTACTGGAAATTAGTCGTGCACACAGAAGAAAATAGAATATATTTAGGTAATGACCTGGAAAGGCTCAGAACTGTCTATGTATTTAAAAGGTATGAATCTCAGACTGAGAGATGGGCAGTAAGAGGCTGATGCAATTAGGAATAATAGGAAGACATTTGAAAGGAAAAATACATGACAAAGAGAAATTTATGATTAACATTGCAGTAGGAATTAACATGGAACCAAATGGACACAGCACTGTTTTTTTTTTCTCAAAAATCAAATGGATATAGTGCTGTCAAACATACAATGAAGAACAATCTTCCACTGATTATCTTACTAGCTGTAATTTACCAAATCTTTGCAATTTCTAATTTTGATAGTTATTCTTAACACAAATGATGCAGCTAGCTAACTTTGCACTGGATTCTTGGGTCTGGCCAGTTCTTTTTGAGTGAACGTAACTATTTGTGGTGAAAAAGTGGTTGTCATTTCAACTACCAGGGCCTTCCGTTACAGGTCAAGTCCAAGGGGTTAACTCAAGTTACAGTCCCATAAGAAAAGGTTTTTTTGAAACAAATCAATAAATAAAACCTACTTGCCTGGACCAGTTTAAACTCCCCAGAGTCTGAAGGAACCTCAAATCTCACACTCATGAAATTAGTGAGGTAACACTCATGAAATGGTGAGGTGCAAGCTGCTGTTTCAATTGGCCTTGGTACTAGATGAGTAGAAGGTAGCAAATGTGATGCTAATAACTTTTAAGGGGCTTGAAGGGGAATTTGGAGAACTGCTGAGTCTGATTTCCATGCCTGGCAAATTGGTGGGCATCTGGCTACAGACAATAGTGAAGATTCAGTACAGCTTTTAGAGAAGCAAGTCATGTCTTGTATATCCATTAGAGTTCTCTGAAGGAGTCAAAGAGCATATGGAAAATGGCAATTCAATCAATAGATTGTATTTAGCTTTCCAAAAAGCTTTTGACAAGGTCCTTACTGAATACTTTCAAAGAAACTAAACTGTTGTCAAGTAAGAGGGACGATTCTCTTGTGAATGGACAATTGGTTGAAGGAGAGAAAGTAAAATGGAAGAATGGCCAGTTTTCACAATGGTGAGAGGTTGTCAGGAAGCTGTGTAGAGGTCTCTCCTAGGCCCTGCGCTGTCCAGACATCACATAACGAGTCTCTGAAGAGAATATAAAGTGAAGTTTGCTGGCAAAACAACAGGTTTCTTAATAGCTTGAACTAAAACTGAGCATGAAAGAGTACATCATGGCATTGTTCCAGTAGATAGTAAAATCAGAGGTGGCATTCAACATTGACAAAAGAAAGTAATAATTTCTGTGTTGCAACATAGGAAGGAGATTTTGGATTCCCCTTTTACAATTCCAAAACTGCTGTTACATCTCCGTAATCTCAAGTTATTGGGGATATTTCTATGAAAACGTCTGTTTAATGCTATATGGTAATCAAAATGACAAATAAAATCATTGGGAATTATTACGAAAGGAAATGAGCATCATTATGTCAGTGTATAAAACCACTGTGTTTGTGCTGTCTCGAAAAGATTACATCAGAACTAAGCAAGATACAGTAAAGGAGAAGAGGTATATTCAGATGTATAGTACAGCATTCGTACAGACTAGGCCATTTCAGCTTTAAAAAAATGATAACCATAGGGAGATACAATAGAAGCACATAAAACCATAAGTGGTATGGAAAAGGTAAATATAAAACCATTATCCATTATTTTTTCCTAAACAAGAACTAGGGAAACACAATGAAATCATCAAGGGACAGGCTTAAAACACATGAATGTATTTTTCATTCAAACATTTTAATTTAGAATAGGCTTAGCGGTGCTTTGTATTATGCTTGGTTGCATGTGCTCTTACTCTGATAAATTACCTTTTAGCATGGAGACTGCTACCTATGCGTGCGTGCTGATAGTAACATAGCACAAGCAATAGGTATGTAAGCTTTGCTCATCATCTTGCTAATCTATCTTGACTCAGGATACTGCCTTGTGTAAGTGCGGAGTTCAATGTAGTCTTCATATGTAAATTTAAATACACAGAGTATTGCTTACCGTGTTTTTGTACAGTACATATACAGCCACACAGTGATTCTGATGTTAAGGGTACAGCCGCTATCTGCCAAGAGGAACAATTAATACCAAATTTGTCAGAGAGAATGATTTTGTGAAGCTGATACTTTGCTCCCAGCACAAGATTAGGGCCCCTGACATATTTTATTCAGTTAGCCCGACAGTAAAAAGGTTCTTCATTCTTAATTACTTCTCCAAGCCCCACAAAACAACATTCTAGAGTGTTTATTAAAATTTGAAAGCTAGTCCTGTACTGCCTAGGGAAGAAAGTTATTGCTTTTTGCATGAGAGGACGTGGTTATGCAGTGAATTTCTAAATCTCATTTATCTCTTGTGTAACTGGATTACAGAGGAAAATATTAACATGAATAATTTGTTTGCTAATGTGACAACTCTCATTTTCAGCCTTCAGACAATACAATAGATTTTGGTCAAAAATAATAATTGGCAAAGTCTATAGCTAAACCAGCCAATTCATTTGATTTATTATTTATCTGAACCGAAGGTGACTATCGACCCCAGGCAAAAAGCCCTAGTAATTTTAATTCAGCAGCTAAGTTGAAGCTAAGATCTCAGAGGCAGAAACATACACCAAAAAATATTAAATGCAAGATAAATGTTTTAAGAACACAATAGCATATTGACCTACACCAGAGCATCAGTAGCAGAAGTAGCAGAGAGGATTACAGGAATACCAGCATATTCATGACACTCTTCTAACTGGAGCTGATTCAGCAAAACACATTTAGGAATTAATCTTTGGATTCTTTTCCATAGGAAGAAAACTGGTACAGCTATTTGTGATAGATGTTCTATTTCCATATTCTATTAAGAGGATAGGGAGTACAGAGACATACTCTGCTACAGATATGCAAATAGGTTGGCATCATCCTAGAAAAGTAAGCAATAATTAATGCAAAGTAATCTTTAATCAAATAATTAAGTATACCACAAATTGCAGCTAAAAAGATCCCCCTCCAATAAAGAGATGCGGTGTAAGAAGAGTGTATGAAACTGTATTAAAGCAGGGTGAATAACTAAAGTAGGATGAATAATTCAAGTGTGAAAATTCTTAAGTCACATACATCTGATAACTACTGTGATTAATTTTTTCTTACATTTGTTTCTCCTTTCTCACCTCTGAACCTGCCAAGCACCGTAGTTTCTTGAAAATAGGTTTTGTAATGGTAAATTAGTGAGCTGATGTGACACTACTATTTTATCGCATAATTTCTTTTTATGGTGAAGATACCATAAAACATTTTTTAAAATTGAAACAGCAAAATATGGAACTGCCCAGTTTTATTTTGATGTTAGCATTCATCAAACTATTGCTTCTCTGAGATACCCCAGCGAAGACACTACCCTGCATTAGCCTAATACCTTTTTGTGATGCAGTTTGTTTCCCCACCACTGCCATTTCAGCAAGGAAACAACAATTCAGATTTGCTGTAGAAGCCAAGTCAATTTCTTTAGTTTCAGGTAGGATTGTTTTTACATCAAATCATCTTTTCCAGTTATTTTGAATCTTTTGGTACATTTCGTAATGTACCTGATGTAATCTGCATTGCGTATGCATGTCTTCATGGTACCTAAACATTCATACCACTTGATTTAGTATTCAGCATGCCTTCATTTATTGTGCATTTCTCTCTTGCCACAATTTTTAAACTTCCTTTCATAAAAATTCTCTTTGTCTCTCTTTTCTACTTCCTTCTCTTCTTTGATATCACTCCATATTTTTCAGAGGGAAGATTACCCTCTTAGGATGGCTGTAGTGAAAACGTACATCATGCTTAGGACCTGTTTGAGTCACAGCTCTGCCTCATCCTTTTTTAAGTATGCGCAGCTTCAATTAACTTCAGCCAGTAACTTAACCTCCAGTGCTTCAGTCTCAGATTCTTCTGACAGGCCCATTTCCGATGGATCTTGGGAACGGTACTATGGGTGAGATCTCACAGTATCTGATATAACAAAGTCTCCTGTTATTCATAAACCTCACTTTATGTAGGTTCTCCTGATTGGCATAAGGAGTTTCCAAGTGTCCTTAAAGTGAAGGGACATCAGCAACGCGGGAGATTATGGCAGTGATACTCTTAATGGCAGTGTTTGTCAGTTAGTAGCCAGCTACTACATAACAGTATGGCATTGCTCCATGTACAAGTTTCTGTCACCAGGTGGTGAAGAAAAAAAATAAATCTGTTACTGCCTATAAATCACTAATTGCTGCTAGGTAAAAATCTTGCTTTTGACTCCAGCAGCTGTAGATTTAAAGGCAGCCACAATGACATTAAGGATGACAGCTATTCAGCCAGATAGGAACAAATTTTCCTGAATAGGGTGCCCAGAATTTGTTCTACTGTATTGTTTTCCCTACACTTATTTCAAATAGTCTCCCTTTTTCCTCTTTCCTGACAGCAGTGACTTACAGTAGCTAAATAAGGGACATGTTTTGCATAATGGAAAGGCAAAGAGATTAACTCTGCGTTGTCTTTGCCTGTTGAAATATTTTGTCAAGTCCCATTTCAAGGAGTCTTTTTAAATCGTCTTAGCGTTATGACTTTGAAGGAATACTTTCCTGTTGCATAAGCTGAAAATGCTTCTGATAATTGCAAAGGAAGGTTTAAGAACCTCACCGTTCAGGTCATGACCACTCTCAGAGATATCTTCAGATGAATACGAGTTGGAAACTTAACTTGCAGTTTTCCATGAGAGTTACATGTTGCCAGCTGTTAGTGATTTGGAAGAATTTAGGATCCAGTTAAAGCAAATAGCTCTACTACTGCTTTAAAGAATTTCTCAATGACTGTTTGCAACTCACCATATTTCTTACTTTACTCCTGGATAGGAAATTAAATGCTGGACATCATATATTTTTTATAATTTTTAAGAAATCTGTTGTATAAATATTCTTATGTTTTAGATGCAAACTGTTTTTCAGGACTCTTCCTGCTAAGTGTGACCAGAGAAGAAGCCTCATTTCTACACCAAATTCAGTTCAGGTAACTGGCTGTGATTGTGTTGGTATCCAGTATATTGTTAAATTCTGCAATATGTTCTAGTATGTGGCATTGCAGGATGACACCTTAAAAAAGTCTCCATCATACCTATCCTGAGTTGCAGTCTCTTATTAAAAATAAAATTTAAAAATAAGTGGAAGGAACAAACCACATTAAGATTCCAGAGGAATGAAAAGACATCTGCTTTCTATGCTATTTTCTCTAACTATTTGACAAAAATAAAGCGACCCCAATTCCTACAGTAAATTTTATATAGATTGCTTTTCTCTCTGCTTAGTCATTCTGCTTGTAAGTTTTTGAATAACCAAACAGGATATAAAAAGAAATTACTCCAGATCACTTACCACACACTATAGTGTTAATATAAACTATTTTGTTAGATTACCATCTGGTGAAGGTGGGTAAGGTGAGCATTTGTAAAGGATTACGTTTGGTTATTCCCAAAGAAACATAGGAAACCTCTGTATATGTTCCTTTTATTAAAAATGAGTAGAATAAAATCAGAGTTTTTTCTAGTTAGCAAGGAAATTGAACAAATAAATTTGTCATGTCAAGGTGGAGCTGTTCATCTATGCAGTGATAGGAAAACCAGAAAAATTCCCTAAACTCTTTATTTTAACAGATAATGATGAAGCACAACAAATATGATAAACATTTTACTATAAAAGGGTCAATATGTACAAAAATATGTTTTTAGAATTTATTTAAACCTAAAAGGGGGAAGAAAGTCTTTCTTCTAACAAAATTCAGGCAGTTCATATGATTTATTTAAATAGGAAAAAAATTTATATGCCATAAAGGCAGCAGAAACAAAGATAAGTGATCTAAATTAAAAGTGAAAAAAAGCCTGATTTAAAATCATGTTATGAAATTCATCATCAAAAGTTTATAAAAACTCCAAATTGTATCCTGACATTTTCTAGTTCAGTGAGACTGTTCACGAGTCAGGAAGCAGGACATGCTGATACCCACGAGGAAATGAAGCCACAAGTGACTTCTTGGACTGCCATCTAGCGGTGGATGGCTGAGGAGAGTTCTGCTCACCATGTTTTTTATTCGTGTTTAAAAGGAGGATGACTGAAAAATTCATAATTCTGAGAACTGGTTAAGCACTGTTTTTCTTCTTAGTAAAACATAAACCATCATAGACTTCAATATTATAATTCTCATTGCAAAAATATTTTCCAGTGCTCAAAAACCTCAACAGTTCCTAGACCAATATAATTACACTGTGATAAAAATTTTTACGACAGTTGCACCTTCCATGGTAATGGTGTATTGAGGTTTGCAGACAAGGTGAAGACATCCAGATTTGTTCCACAAATAAGTTGCTTAGAGGCTGCTTCTTTATTCAGCACTTACTGGCTCAGACCACCACTTCTGAAGTGCTTATTTGTTCACGTGTCTGTCAAATGTTTGAAATACTTACCAATTATCCTACTCAAATCAAATCATGGTGGTTTCAAACATGCTCTGACCTAGAACAACTGTATTAACCCGTTCATGCATTATGCTCCACACACTACCAGCTTACTGTCACAGAAGATACAGCATTTGTCCTTATCGCATACACCTTATAAAGCAACCAGCATTTTCAGTGGTTTCTTACCTAGTTGTGGCGCATCTTATTTTTACTTCTAAAATTATGCTGTCAGAAATTCTTAGACAACATAAGACTTAATACTGAGATTACATGGGGAAAGCTTTAGGAAATACATATACTCCACTTCTGCTCATATTAAAATGAGCAATGGCAACAAAAAGAAAGGCAGGGGATAGCGAAGAAATAACAAAATACAGATACTTTAATGTAACTGGTTAGGTATGGCTTGGACAACGACAGGCAAACCAAAATGACCTTTTAACAAAGTTATTATTTACCCATTTAAGTAGCTGCCAATATGAGAGATGCATCTCTTTGGGATGCAGAAGTTTCCCCTTATTTTGGGAGAGAACACGGGCTATCGAGATTCTAGTTGATTTTTTGAAGATTCACTTCCTGCAACTTGTTTCAGCTAGCAAGTAGTGTGACACATACTTGCAAGACGTTCTATAGTATTTGAGAAGCTGAAAGTTGCAAAGATCTTTTTTAAATATTAATTTTAAAGTGTTCCAAAAATACCTCTCATAATTAAAATTGTTCTGATTTTTTATATCTAAAACACACAATAGCCAATAAGCAGATTTTAATTAGAACCAGACAATTCAAAGATATGTCTAACCCTTGCTTACACTCATGAAGCAGTTTAAGCTGCTTGAAACTTGTATAAATCCATAATTACTTCCCTAAAGTGACAGCAGGTTTGGCCCTCTACATGCAATGAGGAGACCATCATGAATTTAAATAATTCACTAAAACAAATTTCAGAGAAAATAATTTTAGAAATATGAGGTTTTAAAGTTTAAGTTTTTATATAAGAATGCTAAAAAATACATAGAACTGTAACTACACAGCTTCTATTTATAGTAATCTTAAGATTTATGCTTTTGCTTAATTTGAGAAACAGAGCTTTGTTCCTCCAGCACAAGACCACTATTCCTAGCTTTTCACTACGCATTTTTTGCATCCCTTAATCCTGATTAAGATGATCTTTGTGCTGCTCATGCTTTCAGATTCCATGTCGTTAGTAAGACAAGATCAGCAGGTACACTACCACAAAACTAAACAGAGTGCAGCTTAGTGCAGATTGCCTCCACCAGGCAAAGCCACGCGTTTGCCTCAATACATTAGAGATGTGCTCCAGCACTACAAAGCCTGCTACTAGGTTCACAGCGACAGGCATCTGAAGGCAGAGGAGACGGGGCTGCTATTCAAAAGATAGCCAGCAAAAATGAAGTGGCATGGGTTGGAAGAAAAAAAAAAAAAAAAAAAAAAAAAGATGAGGTTGTGTTGCAGGGCTGTCAAAAAACTCGTTTCCCTACTGGGAGGGATGAATTAGTCGATTTTGCAACAAGTACCCACAACTTCATTGCTACTTAACATACTAGCAAGGTCAGTTTCTGTTCCTACAGTAGATAAAAAGACATTGATTTATATCAACGGCTGAATCAGAATCTGAAGTACTCTCTAAAATTTGCAGATAGCAAGTGAGCTGAAAATCTACTTCAAGCATTTTGTGATGAATGTTTTAAGAACTAGACCAATATGAGCACATTTTTTATATTGAAACTATTTTCTCCATCGTTACTTACCTGAAATCTGGTCACTGCACAGGAGCTTGCTTCTGCAATACATTCGAACGTTTTGTACTCTTGGAATTGTAGATGCTTGATAAAGTCTTTACCTTTATTATCACATTCCCCTTACATTTATTATGAATTTATTATGAATAAAGGTAATCATTATCATGTCAGACTTGGAAAGCATTCTGTAGCTAGCACTTATCCTTTAGAGATCAATTATGATCCCAGTTTAAAACTCCAAGTCAATTCCTAGGGGAGAAAGCATACAAAACAGCCATGGCTAATGGGACCAGGAAATAAAGGACTTAGGCAGGGGGGTGGGGGAGGGAAAAGCAGTTCCCTCCCAGCCAGAACCATGGTCCCCTCTGCCAACAGCCGTGGTGGGTTTAATCCAGGGACTGGAATAGCTACTGTCACGAAGCTGGAGCAGGGACATCAGAGAACAGGCATAATCTCTATGAAGCTGCCTCTCCAACAGGCCTTTTATAATTAATTCTGTAAGGCCACAAAATTTTGATTTAAAATTGATGCTTACCAACAACGTTAGAGTTACTGTGAGAACTGGAACAGTGCACGCCAGAATGATTCAATGACCTAACCAGGGAAAGGGCACAGCCTCTTCAAGGTGAGCTAACTTGAAAGCTTTATTAGACATTAAAACAGTATTTCATAGCCTCATAGAAACGCTTAGGTTGGAAAAGATCTTTAAGATCATCAAGTCCAATCGTTAACCTAGTACTGCCAAGTCCACCCGTAAACCATGTCCCTAAGCATCACATCTACACGTCTTTTAAATACCTCTAGGGGTGGGGACTCAACCACTTCCCTCGGCAGCCTGTTCCAGTGCCTGACTACCCTGTCAGTGAAGAAATTTTTCCTAATATCCAACCTAAACGTCTCCTGGTGCAACTTGAGGCCATTTCCTCTTGTCTTGTTACTCGGGAGAAGAGACCAACTACCACCTCGCTACAACCTCCTGTCAGGTAGTTGTAGAGAGCAATAAGGTCACCCCTCAGCCTCCTCTTCTCCAGGCTAAACAACCCCAGCTCCCTCAGCCGCTCCTCATAAGACGTGTTCTAGACCCTTCACCAGCCTTGTTGCCCTTCTTGGGACACGCTCCAGCACCTCGATGTCCTTCTTGTAGTGACGGGCCCAAAACTGAACACAGTACTCGAGGTGCGGCCTCACCAGTGCCGAGTACAGGGGGCTGATCACTTCCCTAGTCCTGCTAGCCACGCTATTCCTGATACAAGCCAGGATGCCATTGGTGTTCTTGGCCACCTAGGCACACTGCTGGCTCATATTCATATTTCTAAACAAGCTGAATGAGTGTTAAGCTAATCTGTAGACCAGTTTAAATTTCCACAGAAAACGTAAAATAAAACTTGGTAACACTTTGCCTGTAAGACTTCTAGAGTCAGTTTTCTGTATACACTGAAGTTCTCCAAACTCTGTTCCATTTAGTTCTTTGCAGAATAAAAGCGGTGATTCATTCAAGAAGCTCTACTGATGGTACACATTTCATATCTAGGATTTAAGGAGGTTATGAACACTAGCAGAGCCCTGAGAATGAATTAAGCCTTTTTATTTAATCTGAGGCCTTTAATCGCTATTTTTAGTATAACCTATTAAGGCTTAGTTTAACTTTGTACTTTCAAACATTAATAAACTAACTCTCCCTCTGCATTTTTTCAACAGCAAAACACAGCACTGTCACTCTCAGTAATGTCAAGTCCACAACTAAGCACACCCATCTCTTCTGAAGTGTTCACAGATGATGCTCATTACTGCAAAACTGCCATGAAGTAGAAATGTATTCAGTTATAATGAAGTGCAAGAAAGTGATACCCTGAATTTCAACATCTGTACTGAGAAGAGCTGGTTTGGGCTGTTGTTTTGGGTTTAGGTCATTGGGGTGTTTTTGTTAAAAGAAGCAAGTATTAGCTTGTGCAGTAATAAGGACCGGCATTTGATATTGCTGTTTATTTCTTTTTAAGAATTAGACAATTCTCAATGTATTATTCCAGCAACATGCTACTAAGCACTCTATACATTCCTTTCTTCAGAATAATTCTAACTAGATCTTGGCAGGTATAAACCAAGTAAGAATTACTGACTTTAATAGTACCAATCAGAATTAAACCAGTTGAGAACTCCTCCCCTGAATCTGACACGATATTTGTGTGAAATTGGACTACTCATATTTAATACTGTGTTGTCTTAAATACCTTTTGAAATATAAATATTTCATTTCTCTGTTAGAAACAGTTGTGTGTATATTTTTTCACCTTATTCAGAATAATAAGATAAAAATTTCCATGGGCATTAAAGGGAGTTTCAACTAGGGTTTCATAAGGCAGGCTTTAAAATAGTGCCTGAACCAGTTCTTCCACAAAGTTCTTGATTAAAATCTACATACTTTCAATAACTATTTTCAGTAGTGTAAATTATGTGTCCTTCAAAAAGTTTTAATGAAAACCATTTTAATTAAAACTAGTTTGACAGCCTGAATATGCAAAGTCAAACCACAGGATACTAAACACTTTTTGAGATTTGTCTGCATATCTACAAACAAAACTTCCCTCAAACATCCCATGGAGCAGAAACAATTGTGGCAGCAATTAAAAGAAAGATTTTCAGTTGTCAGATTCAAGGTCAATAGTTAAATTATTCAGTCATTTTTACTTCTACCAAAAACAATCTCTTACAGGCATGTATGATTTTGTATGTTGTTTCCTAAATTGTTTAGAAGCACGCTCTTATATTCTCTATTTTACAGTGTTGTGCTTTTTTATTTAGTCATCCGTACCAGGTTTTAGCTGAAAATTATTGTTCCATTTGTACAAATCACCCATGATTTAAACTGTATAATTACATTTCAGGTAATCTTACAATTTCATTGGGTAATCAAATGATTCTCTACAGCTTTTTTATCAAAAAAAAGCAATATACAATTCATAAATCCCTGTAGGATTTTCCCCCCTCACAAGCATTGACATTACATATTTAAATACATTGGACCAAATCCTTGGGCATGTCTGATGAGTTGTGCAGAAATCAGACATGCATGCAAAATGGCTCAAAGCTCACCTTTCACAAAGGGCTGGATCCTGCTGCAGGGCTATATCCTCATCACAGAGAGAGGGGAAAAAAAGAAGTGTGAATGTCTAAATTATATCAGCTGTACAGACACAGTGGACCTTCATGCAGAAGGAAAGCCCAGTAGTATGCCCTCTTACTTAAATTCTCCAGCATTTACTGTGGTATTTTAGGAGTGCATATGGAAAGGGTATAGGGAACTCTATAGCACCAGAGGATTATTCTTAAAATCCTCTCTGGGCAAATTACACTGAATTTAGGGCCAGTTTAGGGCCGGCATTTTAATTTTCAGGAGCTATACTATTCTAGAGGATCTAGCCCGTATCATCGTAGTGCAAATGTAACCTCCTGTATAGATACCTTCTGGTAACAATAAAACAACATAACCTTAACAAACAGAGGTACGGTTTGTTAATGAGGCGTGGTACATTTTATTCAGTTATGCACCTAGGCACCTTCTGTCATTGCTGACCCATCCACTTTTCAGAAAACACATAAAAAATAACATCTCCTTTGATAATATTAAAGTAGATATGATTTTTTTCTTCAGTAAATTAATAAAGTACAGTATAAACTGATTTTTCCAAAGTCATTTCAGTTTAAAGTGGGCTGAAAAAAATTACAATGTTTAATGATAATTTCGGAATAGTAACTAGTTCACAAACATTTTGTTCATAATGACAAAACTTTGTCTGTGACAAAAAAAATAACCATGTCTTCCAGCGATTTACAAACAGTATTTTAGATGCCACCATCACCTGAAGTTCTGTTGATGACGCCTTGCACCAACAGAACACTGTCCTACTGATGATCAACATTCATCTTCTTTATACGATGAAGCAGGGCATCTTTTTCCATTTGGACCTCAGCGAGAGCCATTTTGGCTTTGGCTAGTTCCTGTTTGAGACATTCATTTTCTTCAACAAGCTGAAGTGATCGGGTTAGAAAAGAGCATTATTAGTATTCCTGCATACTGACAACTTTTTCCATTACAGGAACTTTTAAAATACCATATGCTCACATTGATTCTGAGTGCAGGTTTATTGGGGCTGAGTCAATTGTGACCGATTCCCAGTCAATGAGTGTAGAAGATGGAGAGAGTTGATGCAGTTAGCTTGAAAGGCAAGATACCCAGTGTTTTAGCTATGCCATTTCCATTCTGAAATGGAGTGGAAATGACACGAGGTTCTGAGCTCTAGGAATGGATTCTTACCCAGTGGAAAAAAAACCAGCTAAATTGATGTGCGGGTTCTGTCATCATCAATTCCAAATCCAGGTATGATTGACAGATTAGTAACGGTCTAACTTAACAGTCTAGTCCTTTGTCTTTGGCAGTTGTGTTGCACAGGGATGAGGGAGACGGGGAGAAGAAGGGACTTGCTCCCTCATAGAACTCCCTCTGATGCAAAGGAGAAGAATTAGTCTGCAGTGTATTATTACCCTATTTAGAAAGTAGTATTAAATTTATTTTGCATGCTTAAGTACTGAACCATACTATAATATCCATAATTCATATTTTCCATCTCAAACAGATTTCAAAGCAGAAGTAACCCCCAAGACCACCCCCAGATAATCTAACAATTATGATGATTAATGATTATAACATAATTTGGGGGGTGGGAGGGGAAGGAGTCAAAAGGAATGCTTAATACCTCATTTTTAAGGAAGTCAGCTGAATCCCTGCTTGATTTAGGTGGTCTGGGAATTTCAGAAGTTGTCTGCGTGGCTTGGTCCTGTGTTTTGTGTCCAACAGGTCCAGTTGCTTGCTGCAATGCACTACTTGAATTCTTCATCTTTGACACATCATTTACTCTTTGATTGTCTATATCACAGAAAGATACTTAAGAGTAGTGCTTAGGGTTTTCTGTCTTTTTTTTTTTTTTTTAAGTTTGATTCTCATCAGGACAAAATTAAAACCACCTAAACAAATATATTTGTAATATTAAGTACATTTATATTTACCTCCCAAAATCAAATTTAAGAATAAAGAATTACTTAAAATTCATATACCCTTTTGGAAGAAGAGATAAAGGAAAAAAGGCATGAGAAGAAGCAATATGTAGCTTCCACCTTCGAGAAAATTATCACATTTTTATACTGACCAATATCATCACCACAGAATATGCATTCTCAATAATTAGAAGTTTGAGAACTATTAATATTGCTATTAATATACTGTTTCCAGGTCCAAATCAGATCTGAAAACTGCATTTACATTTGAAGACACAGTGAGATAAACCTGCAGGATCAAGTTTTTAAATTAGAAAATAACTTAAATGACTTGGCATTAAAGGAAATTTCTAGCATTTATAACTGAAGTGCACTGTAACATCTATTAAAATACACTGCTGTACACCAAGGGAAAAAATGAGGGTCATGGTTCTTAGTAGTCTAAAAAATACTCTGGGTTGTTTTTTTTTTTTCTTTTTTAAACATTTCCTTCTGAACAAGAGTTTTATGTTCATTACTCCCTCCTCCCACCACACACGAGGACTCAAAAATGTAGCACATAAATACAGATACATAAATCACTGCAGTGCAGATAGCATTTGACCTATGCCTTTGAAGTCACTGTACCTGAGCAGTCCCTGACAAGAATAGGGATCAAAGCACTTCAGCAAAAAGGGGGAAAAATATGACCTGAAAGAAACCTTAAAACTAAGTGTTTTCTCACTAAATTACTACTTCTTCCAATGTTTATTATAAAAAGATGACCAAAATGCACTGAACATCTTTAAACACTCAAACAATGTATTAGATAATGTGGAGAAATTAAAATACAATCAAATCATGCCACAGCATACCTCTGAGAAGTCTGGTCCATCTTTGCTATACCTTCCCATTAGGTGGTGAAGGGGCATTAAGATCACACTGCAGCCTCCTCTTCCTCAAGTCATACACTACATTGCATGTTGTTGGATTAATATATTCAGGACCTGGATGAAAAGGTGGGTGCACCCTCTGCAATTTTGTGAACAATACCAAATGGAAGCGTGACTGACACGCTGAAGGGCAAGGCTGTTTTTCAGAGGAACCTGGACAGGCTGGAGAAATGGGCTGACTGGAGCCTCATGAAGGTCAGCTGAAGCCAGTGTGAAGTCCTGCAGCTGGGAGTAAATAACCTCTTGCTCCATTACAGGTTGGGGACCAACTGGACAGAAAGCAACTTTGCAGGAAGTGACATGTAGGCCTTGGTCAACAGGATTTATCATGAGTCAGCAGTGAGCTCTGACAGCAAAGACCAAGCACGTACAAGCTGTACTAGCAAGGGTATAGCTAGCAAGATGAGGGAAGTTATTATTCCCCTATACTCAGCACCAGTAAGACCACATCTGGAATACTAGATCCAGTTTTGGATACCCTAGCGTGAGAAAGATACTGACAACAGAGGACCACCAAGGTGACTGTGGCCAGGAGCACACAATGTACAAATGAGGGCCTCAGAGAGATGCACTTGTCAAATCTGAAGATGAGAAGTCTATGGGATGATCTTAATGCTGCCTTTGCCTACCTAGTGGAAGCGTATAGAGAAGATGGACCAGACTTCCCTGAGGTGCTCAAGCACCTCTGCCTTGAGGTGGCAGGACAGGAAGCAACAGACACAAGCTGCAGCAAAGGAAATTCCAATTAGATATTACCAAAAAAAATAAACCATAACAGTGGTCAAACACTGGGACAAATTATTTAGGGCAGGCTGTGGTATCACTTTTTTGATGCTCAAAACTTGATTGGACAGGGCATTGAGCAACTTGATCTAATCTGCCCCCACTTTGAGCAAGGAGTAGGACCAGATGACCTCTAGAGGCTTCTTCCAACCTAGATTACTCTATGATTCTTTGACATATCTGTGAAAGACAACAGTAAAGTTCCAGCTCTAAATGTATTGCCTTGTTACGAGTATTTAGTGTTTGCCCATACATGTAGAAAAAAATTGTGTATACACGTTTCATGAAAAGTACGAAGTTAAGTCACTGTTCGAAATACAAGTCCCAGTGCAATCTCAGCCATGAGCTGCCAGGATGCCACCATAATATACAGAACTGAAAACTGCTGCTTGTACTTCTCAAATAGTCTTTTGTCCTACAATATTCTCTATTACTACCCATAACACAAAGACAACAGGTAACCACCTTGGTGATCTGTAAAGAAAGGCAATTTTTTTGTTTGGTTTGTAGTCAATCAAGGGAACCTTAGACATATCATGATGAAGTGATATGCACTGATGAAGCATATCCTTATGAACTTACATGCATATTTTTATTTCTCTCAGATTGATTCAGCTGTGGGTTGTTATCACAGCCAATACACTATTCAAATAGGTTATTTTCCTCACGTGACTACATTTAGAATTAAGGTATATGGCAACACAACTTACACAAATTACCATCAGTTATCTTTTCATTTTTAGCCACATGTCTGCACAAAGGAGAAAAACAGTATTAAAAATAATTAGATTATAATATTGAGATATCAAGGTGCAGGAACATACAAACCTCTAATGAGAAAAGAGCCATCATCATTTCTTTCTATCCAGAGTATGTCAATATGTAGTTTTATCGGTACCAGCTCCGATGCCTTGAGATTTTCACGTGGACTGTCATCCTAAAAAATACAAGTATTCAAAAATGAGTTTACCTGGAAATCAAAATAGCTAATTAAGATGTTAAATTAAACATAAGTGGATTTAATGAAACTTGAAAGTGAACATTTCAGAGTAGAGTTTTCTAATGGGATCTCCACTAAACTTCTGCTCCTTTTTTTTTTTCCAGGGGATCATATTAAAGGCCCAAATTTATCTCTGGAGTAAGTCTGCTGAACTCAATATATACAGTCTGACTGAAATACTTCAAAGTATTTTTACAGACATCTCAATAAGATTATATCCCAATTCGAGACATTCTTCAGCTCAGGAGCTCTCACAGTCAGAGATAAGAAGCCTGCACTATATAGTATCTGATTTTCCCTTGAACTATTTAAAGATTGAATGGGTACAGCTATCCTCCTTGAGTGGATTTTGCCTTTTTAGAACTTAGTTTAGGATGACACCAGCTGCAGTTCAGTTATATTATTATACTCAACAGAAGAGAAACTTTACAAATTACTTCTTTTGGGGTCTCCCCAGGAAGTCTTTATAGTTCATCCCTGTCAAGCAGAATAACGCAGCCAGTATAATCAGAAACTATATATATCAGCATTAAGCACAGAGCAAGAAAGCTGTTGAGATATAACTGCCAAAGTTTCTTGAAGCAGCACTGAGATCGCAGTAGAAAATGCAAAAATAAAATAACCTTTCTTAAATTCTACCCCCCCCATGAAACACACTGCATCAAGTCTCATGCAGAAGAAATCAAAGAATATACTGCATTGAACAGGCAATGCAGCATAGGTTTGAACAACATCCTCTTGCTCTTTATTACCCAACAACTCTATAGAAATTAATCATCTGTATGTCAAATTTGCAGTTTGTCAACCATCATGAGTAACTTGACTGTGACTTGTGTGCACTGCTGAGTGAGCACTTCAGCGCTTTCGCTGCTAAGCAGACTTATTGCTCGTTTATTAATGTATTTTCCCCACCTCAAACAGCTGCTTGCTCAAGAACGTTTTGCTGAAGTCCACCTTCTTGCCAATAAACCAGCACAATCCTGTTTTTAAATTTAAATGACTGCATGTTAAGACTTTCCTTTTTGCATTGGGGCATTCACATTTGTGATACATTGAAATCTGAGGAACAGATCCACAGCCCTTACAGAAAGTGCTTGTGCTACTCCTGTAGTAGAAACAGCCCTAAAGGAGTGCCTAAGGATCCTCAGGGGATGGAAAAGCTGCATCACGGAGGGAGGGAATACTGATGCACTTTGAGTAGGACAACACAGAGATAACAATTGCCCTTCCAGTCAAGAATGATCTTAGCAGAATCAAGGCCTTAGCCCCAGATGCAGAACTGGAGCTGCTGTTCCAGTCCTCACTTTGTTCAAAGTTTATATGGGTGATTATTAATTTCCAAAGCAATGTTATAATTACCATCTTATCTTTACATTTGTTTAGTTTTTTGTTGTTCTCCCCCCACCCCCCCAAAAAAGTGTCCTTATTTTATATTCAATGGCTGTGCAGCACAAAACTCACCATCTCCTTTAAATGACTGAAAGAAAATCCCCTAGGAGACTTGAGCAGGAGTGTCCTCTTAACATTACTATTTTAAGCTACAATGGTGAGAAAAGCTTGCATTATTTAGCATCTGTTTCTAGGTAGGGCAGAACTTGAAATCTGGGTTCTAAGAAACAGTATTCAAGTGGTTTGACCTGGAATTCCCATAACCTTTTTCATTCTTTTGTACTGAACTTTCATTGGAAGAACTATCCTCTAAGTAGGAGAGAGAATTAACCTCTAAAATCTGTGTTTTGTAACTAGAAAACCATTACTATGCTAAGCAAAAAAGCCCAACCAGAAAAAAATACCTTGTGCCTCCAGGAACTTGGTATTCCTTACCTATAAAACTCCCAGACTCTGTCACTCTACAAAAGAGACTGGGAGAGGAGGAAGTATAAAATATTAATTCATATAAATAGCTTGGTCATGCAGATAATTCCCCTCTAGGCATACCACAGAGCTAACCAAATCTATGGATTTTTAAATTGTTTTAGTGTTATCTAAAGACCTTCCAGAGCATGATAGCAGTTTCTTTGAAGTTAACTGTATCCAGATTAGTAGTTTATCATCAAAGAAACAAGAACACAGTTTCTTTAGAGCAGCCAAATAACCCATTGTTAACATACTTTTAAATTAATCCTTGCATTAGAAACTTTTATCTTCATAGGCATCACTTCTGCGACAGTTTCATCTTCTAGAAAATGCTGAATGTTTGTGAGGGAAGATGTTAGAAATTCAGCACTGAAGTTCTCTACATGACACTGAAGAAAACCGTTTTTTACAGCCAGCAGAGAATGTATGACAGCACTAGGCCCACTTTCCCATCTCAAACTAATCTCAGGTGATGAATTAACTGGTCCAGCCACAGATTTACAGTCAGAACCTGTTGCAAAAGGAAAACAAATTTGCATTAAAATTTTGCAATGTACAAAAAAAGGAATTATGATGCAATTACTTCTACCTCTATTGTCCAACTGATTTTTCCAAAAATACTTTACAAGCATTATCCATGAATTACAGCGTTGCAAATACAGAACTTCAGAGCAAATTTCTAAGTATATCACTTCGAAGTACTAAAGAGAAATAAACAGTACATACAAGGACTAGTACCTCACTGTGACAATAGAAAGGGACAATACAGAAGTATCACCGTGCACAAAAAATTTGTGTTTCCTCAATGTCTTGATGATGGCAAAAACAATTATTTTGCATACTTTTCCACTAACTCCTTCAATTTTAATTCAGAAAAAAAATTTAAGCCAGTTCACTCTGTCAGGAGAGCAGGTATTCTCTTGGAAAGGCAGAATTTCCTGACTCAGGAACTTACTTCCTAACACACAGGAACATAAACAGCAATGCACTAAGATGGAGAACACAACCACATGGTGCTTCCGTTATTTGGGTGGCAGTAGATTTGAACCTTAAAAACCCCCTAGCAGTTTCTTGTTACTTTCAGTATCTTTAACCAGTAAGGACAACTGCAACATTCAACTAAACAGTTCTAAAATTATAATAAAATAAAGATTTAAGGTAACCAGATACCGGGGCAGAGGCGGGGGAAATGGCCAGTATCCATTTGTTGCACAAAAATTAGTTCACCACCAGAAATAATTACCCCATGAGATTCTCAAGTCATTTGGTTACTATGATGGCTGACCTACAGAAATTATCTGTATGACAAAAGGCACGTTCATAGTAATTCACAGTAATTCCATTAAGAAGCAAACCTTGAAACTTGAAAGATAGCTGAAATCAAAGTAACTCAAGTAAAATCAACTGAATTACGTCAATTTTTATTAGTAGAGCCTCTAACTCAAATTTGAGAGAATGGAAACAACAACAAAAAAAAGCTTCTTGGTTTAAACTCTGGTTCCCTCAGGAAAGTCCAATGTTTACAAGCTTAGAAACTGGAAAAAAAGTGGATGAAGTTAAATTTAAGATGAAGTAAGACTTCGTTTTTCTATTTTTGTTTCTTTAATACTATTCTTTCTCCTCTCCCCATATGACTGACATGCAGTTTATTGTAATCTCCCCTTCTTGATTTCTTCTTGTACATATATGAGCAATTACCAGAAAGGTGAAGAGAAGGCACACGGGAAATCTACTAGCAGCCTTCCAACGCCTACGATGAGGTTATAAAGACAGAGCCAGGCTCTTCACAGTGGTGCTCGTCAGAAGGTTGAGAGACAACAGCTCAAATTGGAACAAGAGAAGTTCAAACTGAATGTAAGGAATGAGGAAAACGAAGTAGTGGTGCAGGCTTCCTAGAGAGGTGATGCAGTCTCTGCCCTTGGAGGTCCTTTCCAAGACCTGATGGCATAAAGCCCTGAGCAACCTGGCCTGATCTCAGAGCTGACCCTGATTTGAGAACAGGATTGGACTAGAGACGTCTTGACATCGCCTCTGCTCCTCTACCCTCAATTATCCCATGATCCTATGAAGTGCAGGTTTCCTCTGTGGTGGCTTCTTTGCTGTGTACTATCTAATGTTAAGTAATAATGCATACTGTAATGAATGCAGCATACTTTACCCCTCCATTTCAGAGATCACCTACTCTGAATAATCTGACACGTACTAGAAAAGAAAAACACAGTACACTGGTGGGCTGCAAGTTACATTGCTTCTCTTCAGTAAAGCTTATCCTGGATGCCTTTATATAAAGGAAAACCACAGAATTAGTTTTCCTTCTGAAATTACAGATCTGGTTTACAAGGCACTTGTTTAAAAGTCCAAGGCATCACTGCTAAACACATCACATCTGTAAGACACAAGCTTTTTGATATATCAAGTCTCTATGGATACACTCAGGTAGCCTGTTAAAGACAAGACATTTGCAGCATGTGAACATATTTTTAAAAGGTATCATTAGTATATTGATAATTGCTACTGCAATGCTGTAACAACTGTTTACAGCATTAGCATTTAAGGGTTCAGGTTCTTGATATGCTAAACCAGATGGAGCACAGATCAAAACTGTAGAAACCAGATCACAATTCACTAAGTCACACTGACACTATGCTAGGTCAGATTCATTCAAAAAACTTAGGAGGTTAGCTTTGAGTGAATAAAAGTTATGCAGATTAGGCAACTAAACATGCCATCTCCAGGAAAACAGCTCCAGGAGAGTACTGGGAAGAAGGTTTTGAGCAGTCAGGAGGAACTGTATCAGTGTCTGTTTTGTATATGTCTACTTTAAAAAGAGAAAAAAAAGTGGGGTAAGAGGAGGGCTGAGAAGAAGGATAATTAACTTTCTATATTCATCCCAGAAAACATGCAGGCTAGTCAGCTGTTCTAGATTAAGTGCAGTCAGACAGACGTATAGCAAGAGGCAGTAACTTTATTCAACTAATACTGCCCCAGCCTGAACGTAGCACAGGTCTGAAATCTCACATTTCCCCCACCAAAAAAAAAGGGGGGGGGGGGGGGGGGGAGCACACACACTGCAAGTATCAGGTACCTTTTGTGGCTCTAGTCCAGACAGAAGAGAATTATCTACCAACAGTCCTTGAGAGGAAGGACAACTCTCCAGATGGGAGAACAATGACCACTCCGTTCAATGAGTCTCTGCAATTAGTTTGGGAAACTTTGTTTCCCTCAAGGATCTATATTCTTCCCACAGATACAAAGAAAGAAATAAGCATTATGTGCCCTAACTATTTCCGCACCAGAAAAGAGTGCCTGCATCATTGCTGGAAGAATCTGCCAAAGTGTAGAAAAACAGCAGAAGAGAAGACCACACATTCAGTCTCAGCCATGAAGTCAATCCTGGTTATCTTGCAGGTATCTGAAAGGGGCACAGTCAAAAGAGGATGGAGTAAAAATTTCATTAAACAATTTGGAAGCTGCTATGAGCTGCTGTTCCCTTCTCCAAGCATGACAAGGTCTCAGTAAAAGCACCGTCCTTCCCAGAGTACCTCTGCCATATTCTATCCCCCCTTCTTTTGTTATTGCTGCCAGATAAGATCTGATAAAGGCATCGTCCCTCAGCCAGCCCTGCACGGAAGTGCACGGCTGGCACATTGCCTTCAAACTTATTCCAGCTACTAGGCACACTTTTCCCTTTCTACACCTACGGCATTAACAGTATAGTATGTTTTACATGGTTGTTTTTACCCATAACACCTTTGTAAGCAGTAATTATGACTTGATTATTCATGGCTTTGCATAGTTCCTCAGTTTACTGGTTACAGTTGTTAATTCAGCGCTTGAGTAAAGTTTTATTAAAGGTCTTGGGGGGGCTGCTTTTATTGGGATATTTTCTTACGCTTTTGCTCACTCGTTCTTTTAGTTGTATTTTGTTACCGTTAAGTCATTTAAATTGTTTCTTTTGATCTAGTTCTCAAGCTTTTTCCCAACCTTGATCCCCCGGAATTTTTATTTTTTTTTTTTATTTATGGGGAGTAGCAGTGGCTGCAGAAGATTCCTGACTCAGTACAGAAAGCACAGCCCTACAGTGGAGAGAAGAAAAGATCAGTGGAGAGAAGAAAAGATGTACATTACAGAATGGGAGTGACCAGTGATGTACAAAAAAAAAAATAA
Organism: Nipponia nippon; assembly: GCF_047370975.1. Lineage (NCBI taxonomy): Eukaryota > Metazoa > Chordata > Aves > Pelecaniformes > Threskiornithidae > Nipponia > Nipponia nippon. The sequence goes on from NW_028262347.1 coordinate 53,255,128, forward strand.
CGTTGTTGGCCCACGCATCCAGATACCCACTGGAAAGAGAAAGGAAGAGATATGAAGTGGAAATATTTGGAGATTCCAATCACATTATAATCTTTTGTCCATAAAATAATCAGCCAGTGCACAAGCCTCTCCATCAGCTGAATCAGAGGAAGCAGGTTCTAGTTTTAGATCCACATGAGAGCAGGAAGGTGGCATGTTCTTACTATTTACTCCCTCTTGCTTTTACAGAGGATATGACAGGTAACAGGAATCAGTTTGCCTGCTGCATGAACTGAAGGTCAGCCATGAGTCTTCCCTGCTGGACCTCCCTCTTGCCTTCAGATGCCTGAATGCAACTGCAACATCATTCAACAGCTGCTCAGGCAGCAGCTGCTGGCAACTGCTCAGCTTACCAGTAAATGGGTTCTTTAGCTAGGGTATCGGAGGCTGTACTGCCAAGCACAACTTCCTGAAGAAAATCTATGCTGCTGGAAGGCTGGAAATAAATGGCAGCCAACAGCTGCTATAGCTGTTTCCTGGGAACGGAGATGAACCAGAAGCAGGAAGCAGGTGCATCAGGGATCTGCCCCAAAAACCCTACAGCGCAACAGAGCTGGCATCCAGCAATCCGTGTGGAAGGCTGGCAGAGGGGAGCAAAGCAAACTGTGACATGAAGTGGTACGCCAATACATCATGCCAAGAAAAAAACCTCACAGTATGTGAACTAGGTTTTCTGGCAGAGAATGTATATGTACTCATGCCCAAGAACAGCTCTGACAATACACTGGTTGATCTAGCTGTGCAAATATCTGGCATGAAACTACACCCTGTGTTCCTATCAAGCTTTAAAAAAAAGGAAAAAAAAAAGAAAAAATAAAAGGAGAAAAAAAAAGAAAAAGAAAAAAGAAGAAAAAATAAAAGAAGAAAAAAAAGGCTGTCCTTGCAGCTCACCTTTCCTGACACAGTCAATTTTTAACTTTTCTTAAACCACAGATTATAAATCTGTTTAAACTGTGAGTGTTAATTTAATTTAGAGAAATAGATCTTGAAGAAAAGAAACAGCCTTCAAACCAAGCTACATTTGAACAAAGCATCGTTAGAGCAGTAAGGGAGTTCCATCTTCATAAAACAATAACAATGTAATGCAATTTATTTGATTTAAAAAAAAAACCAAAACCAAAACAGACTAGCGACCAGAATTCAATGCAATGCATTTTTTTTTACGTGCACTATCAGAAATGGTTCCATTTTTGTTTCCTTCCCTTTTAATGTATGGCAATTAGGAAAGAAATTAGGAGTAGATATTCTAAACCAGCATAAAAAGGATGCTATTGTACTAACATGAAACGGGTTTTGTGCTTTAAGGGTGATACAGTGTTTTTATTTACTTAGAACAAATGTTTCCAACTCCAATTTCACAACACTGAGATCTCATTGTTAGGTCTTACCAACAGTTCTGTTGCAAAGATAGTGTCGAACACTGATATTTCCCAACTGATTTGGTATCACTTGGTTGACCTGTAGGCATATTTCTGTGTCTTCACCTCTGATATCAATTTCACCATTAACACCAAATATTTGGAAAACCACAACAGACATCTGTCAACAAAATCAAGATAAAACAACAAGATTATAAATTGCATTTACAGTGGTTATTGTTTTTTAAGTTCTGTCTAAACTTTTTCCCCCCACAAAAGGAAAAGAATCTTTGTATCCATAACCCTTGCTCACAGAAAAGCAGAAAAAGTTTTCTCATTTCTTCTTTTCTTTGTACCCATTGGCTTGACAATGGGTTGCTCGATTGTCTGTCCAAAGACAGACACTTGTATTTATAACCTACTAATACCAATTCAGAATTGGCCAGAAAAGCCATGAAAGTGACAGACTTTTCCCACTCTGACAAAGAAGCATACAACCTCTGTGACACCTGAAATTTTTCTAATGCTGCATTCAACTTCATGCATATCATAAGCACAACCAAGCATTTGCTGTGCTGAATCAGACCAGGTTAAAGAACCAGGACAGGCTACTAAACTTTGGCTATCTGCGTAGTAGTCAGCCCTTTTTCTCCATTTATTGGATTGCAGTATCTTTCCAAAAAAAGTAGCAGCCAGTTTCAAAAGTCAGCTTTGATATCAGAAGATATATGTCCATCATCATTATTACTATTTTGGTCTCATTTTTCTAATGACTTTTTAGTTATATTCTACAAGTAAGTAGAAAAAAATATGCTAACATGCATTTGTATAACAATCTGAATGAATTCTGTTTGTTCCATATTACCTATATGCACAGATGATTGAAAATTTATTTAAAACGAACCTACCATTTAAGTGAGCTGCTTTTATTCTTTTTTTTTTTTTTTAAATGAAGGTGATCCACAAATATTTTAAAGCAAAGGTAGGATTACATGACTAATGTTACTAAAAAGGACAATACATCAGCAAGCACACAACAGATTTCAGTAAATTCACTGTCTTTCTTTGGGCCCATATACTTTTAGGTTTCCAGTTCATGACCTCAACCGATACAAGAATATAATTTAAGAAGCATTGATTAGGGCAAGGATCAGCAAGGAACAAGTAGATAGGCAGATGGAAAAAGTTGGACCCTGCATGGTGTCTCAGGGAGGGAATCTCTCTCTACATGCACTGTTCTTATAATCTTCTCTAAATACTAGGCATTGTCCTGACATAAGCCTGGACAAGAGGCATCTCTGATCTGACCCAGTAGGGTAGTTGTTATGCTCCTCTTTGCAAATACTACAGAATGCTACCAGTGCTGAGGAAACATCTCCATATAAGAGATGTCAGAGTTACAGTGCTTTCTTTTATCTATCCTTGATGATGTTAAAAAGCTCATTTTAAATATCATATTCAACAGAGCATAAAAGAACATGATATTACAAAATATCGCTAGGTACTAAAGCAGAAATATTTTCTGACATTTTTAAGTGGCTACTATCATTTATCAACAGTGGCTATAGAGGAGATAACAGGGACAGAGAATGCTCAGTGTAACTTGGATTATAATCTTCATTTGTACTTAATACAAGTGCACTAGACCTACAGGCTTACATAATGTACTAACAAAAGCTCCCAGAACTACTTGAAAAATCACCTCTAAAAGCATTCATTTTAGCTCTATTTTAAGGTTTAATTTACTGAAGCATGTATTCTAATGGAATTCAATAGTATTACCATTTCTTCACTAGTCTCATGGGCATTCTCTGAAGCAGCGCTCATGGCATCTGGGGATGACCCATCACAATTTTCAATCACCGTGCCTCCTTCATGGGCATTTTCTGATGGGCTTTGATAGTTTGTGGCTGTAATACCTTCCGTATATACATCAGAAAAAACGCAAAGTTAGCATAGCATAACCTGAATCACTCCTGCATTAAGAATAAAGTCAGTGTCTGTTACTGTATGCATACATTAACTCATTTTTTAAGATGAGTTGAATGGCTTATTAAACAAATATTTATGATTGAACTGCTAAATTCATTCCTCTTACAGCGAGTCAAAAGTTCTAGATGCTATGCAAATAAGGCAGGATATAGTGACAAAAATCAAACTGTCATTCTACATGCATTGTTTAAAAAATTGTGAAGGGCCTTTTTTAGTCTTCCAAATATAAAACTGATAAGCAGAAAAAAATGTTAAAGATTCCAAGCCATGTATCTAAAAGACTGCACAGTGCCTTTAGAACACGTTTGCGGTTTTATGTTTAGAGAAATAAGCTATATATATTTTCGTTAGAGTGATCATGGTAGTGTTTCCTTGACAACTAGGAAGCATGCAGACTGAACCTGCAGTTAAATATTGTTTAACAAGCTAAAAAGACACATAAAGGTTATTTAAAATGGAAAATGTATTTTATGGCATACTCCCACGTAAGTACATGTAGGAATACTCCTACAATCCAAATATATAACAGGTTTGCAAGTGAAGCATTCTTCTCATTATTGCTCTAGACTGGAAAGAAACCTGACAGAAAAAAATATTGTCATTCTTTATTCACAGTAGAATTTATCAGAAAAGAAGTACCAATAAAGTCGTCTTATTGTATTTCCTGACATTGGAAAGTTATTTAATCAGTTTTTCCAGAGAGCTACTAGATCATTACAATTGCAGAAGTCCACACTGTAGACTATATAGACATAATTACCATATGCCAGAATTCCTCCCTCAGATCAAGAGCAAACACTCATGCACAGCTGAGCAAAAATTAAGACAAATACCTGCTGTTAGTTCCAATAGCTAGGAACTGCTCTGTAAGAAACAAGCTGCAAGGAGACTACAAAATCTATCTGTCTGGTAATTAGCATAGTGAGTATTAGTGAAAAACCATTTCTTCTTCATCTACTTTTAAAATTAAAGCTTCTTTACCACTTCAAGCATAACACTGATTCAGGATACAAACCTGTAAACACTTAGAGCCAAAGCAACAGCTTTTAAGCAAAGCAGGGAACAGTTCTGCTTAATTCAGAGTTGCAACATAGCACTGCAATGCTTTTACTCTCCTCAAGAAAGGAAAATTAAGTAGCATTTAATTAAGTAGCACTACTTAAGTAGCACACCTTATTGCTTTCCCTTGAAATGATGTGCTGTAAATATACTTCATATTACTGACTGGAGAAGCTAACAGAAATAGTGCTGTAAAGTCTCCAGGATTTGCTGCACTACAATCCTTTTGAGTGTTATTTTAGTAACAAACAACATTTTCATGTATTGCTTAGAAATATTTTGTTAAACCTACTTACCTTTCTCCAGAAAGCTTTGGCTGTCACTTCCGTCACTCTCTATCAAATGATCCTCTAGCATCATACTATCAATAGAGATGGTATCCAGAGAGACTTGCGATGGACTTCTCTTCATATTCTTGTAAGAAACAGAGAATGCAGGGAGGTTGGACGGGCAGCGTTCCTTAGGCTTTGCACTTTTTAAATACAAAGATATTAGGAAATTATTATTTAAAATTAAAGGAATTACATAGAAGTTACTTTAAAAAAATTTGCTCTAAACCAGGCAAGATAGGAAAGAAAAAAATTCTGATTATTCAATAATCCTTTGGCAAGAAAAAGAGGTAAGTGTAGAAACAACATGTGTTCCTATAGATATTTGTGTCAATATTTTTCTCAATACATATTTCATAACATTTAAACTGAAAGTAAATAGTTTAAATCAATTAACTAACAGTTAATTTTAGCTTTCATTGAATGCTGAATACGGCATATCTTATATCTTTATGTACTTTTAACACCTTCATCTACTAGATGTTCACTTCCGTTTACCATTACTAGAAGTATGTGGCCAACAAGATTGATAAATATTTTCAAATAGTAGGAAAAATGATTTAGTATTAAATCTTCTATACCTTGATGAAGACTGGGATGCAAACATTCTAACTGAAGTCACTTTCTCTCTGTTGATTTCAAGCTCTTCAGATTCTAAGGCAGTTTCTGTTGCCAAGTCAGTGACTTGGTTAGGACAGCCTTCAGTTGTGCCTTCCTGTTCATTTAACTTATTTGAGAGTATGTTTTTGTCATCCTCTTTATCAATGAAAAATTCAGTAGAATCTTCTCTCTTATTTAAAATGGATGCTGAATCCCTAGGGTGCAAGCTACTTTTCTCACTTAGAGGTCCACAGACCTCCTCTGAATCACTTCTACTAAAAAGTCCACTGCTTCCTCCTTCACTCGTATCTCCCAAACCTTTATCTGATGCATCATCTGAAAATGACGTTCCTTTCTGAAAATCCATATTACTGTCTGATTTAAACAAAAGAGGATCTATTAAAATTCCTTTATTATCTTCAGCATTCAGAGGCTTGCAGTCATTTACATAATCAAAATTAGTAATACCAGCTTGCACTATCTTATTGCCAACTAATTTACTCTCTGAAGTATGAGCTTCCCCATTTCCCAAAGGGGAGAGTTCTGGTGCCACTGGACTTCCTTCTTCCACAAGTGGAGACTTACAAGGGTTTCCCTGAGTCACTGGATGGAGTAGTAAGGCTAGTTCTGCACTTTTCAGTAGGAACCCGATGCAGACATCTGTTTGCTTTGCAGGTTCTCCTGTCACTGCTTCTACATCATTCCTCAAGTTTTCCAGGAGCAACACAAGAGATTCATGGAGAAACAGCAAAAAAAGATACTGGTAATGATTCAGCTGCACGCTTACGTGTTTTTGAACATGGACAAGAACATGTACATCTGCATCAGAGGAAGAGGTTTCAGAAAGCACTCCTGAAGTGTCTGACATTTGAATGCTATTGGTCAAGGGCTCCGTTTCACTGCTGTAATATTCCTTTAGAAGTTTTTTACGTTGCAGTCTATTAGCAAGATCACTAGATTCACTTTTTGGAATGTTTAAAGCTGTCTGATTATGCGATAAAAGCTCTTTTTGTGACTTTGCAAATCTTACTGGCTGGCAAATCCAAAGTGAAAGTGGGAATGAGTCCACAAAGCTTATTGGTCGGCCCTTCCCACTTTTCGTTCCTTCATAATCTATCCAAAACTGGGAAAAATGCAAGGCCCAAACATCAGTAGATGCAGATGTCTTTAATGCATATTTATTCAATTTTGGGATGATATAACCTTTATAAACATCATGCATTTTAGTATCTTGTTCATGAGCATGTCTTTGGAAGATTGGATGCAAAAGATTAAAATTCTTCTGGGACTTAGGAAAAGTGGTGAAAGTTCTACTGAAAAATTCACAGTCTTTGAAGTTCTGAAACAAAGCTTCTAGATCAGAGTGTCTGCAGTTTGCCGAGTATCTTGTATTCGTAGCAATCATCTCTGAACTTTGAATGGAAAGTGCACGAGGTTGATCTTTATGAATTTCAGGTTTGTTTTCAGATGGGATGATGAACTGCAAGACATAAATATATTTTGTCTTGTTAAAAATATGTAGATTAAGAAGGTATACAATTAAAGAAACAAAGTCATCTCCATGACAGCTAAAATAAAGGAATATAATTATAATTTTATGAGAACTCAAGTATACTAACACAGAACAGAGATAAATCAGGCTCACAGATTACCATTTGTATTTCCTCCCATTTTTAAGAAGGATGCTGTGGCATCTAAAACTCAATGTTTGTACAAAAACATAAGGGTCTCAGGCTTTTCTTGTCTGAAAGATTTAGATTTAGGTCAGCTATATTAGGCTGAAGTGTCTGATTTCTGCAACTCAGAAACAGCTTGGCAGAAAGTTTCTTCAAGTGTTCCAAGTATTTACAATTTTGAACTCCAAATTATAATTCTCTGGTTTTCAACCTGATTTGTCAAATAGGGTTTTTCACTACACTGAGTACTACAGTATTTTATTTCTATGCTAAGGTACAAGGAAACAATTAAACGTGCTAACACAGCTAATATTCTGAACGTGGCGGGTTACAGAACAGGTATTTTATGACCATTATCTGATAATCATAATAAATTTTTTTCATCACAAAAATAAAAATATACTCCAACTCCTAAAAAACAACAAAATAATTCAGTATACTGGATTTAATATAACTTGCATATCTTTAGTGCAAGTTTTAAAGGAAACAGATGTTTCATGCCAAATCCTATATCTGATGTTGTTAACATGGACCTTGGCCACACTAGTTTTGCTGCTATCAGTGATGCTACCTTCTGTCACATCATCTCCATGCTGAATCTAGAAAGATCAGTAAAAAAGTCATCCTAAAGACACTTAAAAGATGGGAGTGATGAAGCTTCTTCATGTAAATAAAAGGACTCAGAACAAAATAACCAAATATGCAACTACATAATAATTAACTATATGATATGTAAACATCAAGCACACCAATAATAAAAGATACATAATTTGCTAGAATAAAAATAATGCAGTTAATACAGGGATGAAATAATTAATAGCAATCAAGGTTTGAGGGATTTAAGAATACTTTTACCTTCTCTTAGTTTAGTGGGCTATTTACATATAGTAATTCAGGATTAGATCAGTCTGTATTTGTAGTTGCCTGGTTGTTAGCTCTCACTAATTGTTTTCATTCAGTACAAACCACATCCATTTAAAGTTCCATTAAATATGAACCAAGAACCTTAGGAAGATAGCCATCTCTCCATACGCTGAATTTTTAGAACACTTGAAACCTCTCCTGTGGGCACCATCGAAAAGACTCATTGTTTTGTTCACCTCTGAACCTTGGAAATCAATGCCCAATGCAAACTGGGGGCGGGGCAGGGGCACGGGGACAGAATTCATCTGCTCAATAATCCTTCTCTTCCAAAGAAGGAGAAGACAAGGGAAGCAAGAGCCCGATGTTCAGCTGCATTAACAAGCACCACTCCTCTGGAGTAAACATATAGAGAACTTGTGTACCTCAACTATAGCCAAGGGCCAGCATGAAACAGAAAACAATAAGAATGGGGTTTGGAGAAGGAAATAAACCTTCAGATGAACTGCTTTCTTTACTCCAGGCATTCACTAACAAGACGAAAGAGTTTTGATATACTACAACCAGAAGAACAAGGGAGGGCCCTTGTGCTCTATTTTTTTCTTGTGCTATGTCAGCTTCATTGCACACATTGAAATAATTTTTTCATACTCCCATTCAGGTCTTCAATACAAAACCAAAATACCCTTAGGACACAGATGATGTAGTATGGAATACAGATGTCTGTCTTCAATCCATCACATTCTGCATAGGTTTCCAGAGCAGCATTGCTTATTGCATGGGTTGTTAGTTCATTTATTTGTCCATTTATTCCTTAAGCTGCTTTGCTAACAGCTTTTCAGAATAAGAGAAAAAGCATTTTCTTCCAAGGAACCACAAAACCCCTCCTCAAAAACAGCGTACCTTTACGTACCTTTAACATTAGTCCATCAACTCTAACATCAACATGTTCATCTGATTTTGAATTGTCATTTAACTTGTACATGGCCATGAACTGAATAAGACTCTGTTTCAAATCCAACACAAACTGATTTAGCCAAAGAATACTTCTCTCATCCAGGGTGAACTGTAAAGCATTCAGCTGGCCATACAAATTTGGACATGGAACTAAAAGAGAAAACAAAACAAAATCATGAGAATAAGTAAAATGTTTAGGGATTTTTTTTTTTTTTTAAATGAGTGCAGACTTACATTTTCACCACTATTTTACATCATAGAAATAATGGAAACCCACTCCTTTGGTCCTAATGAAGAATAAATTGTTATATATTCTAAATACCTAAAGTGATGCTTCTTTCTCTCACTCCAAGCCAGTAACTGAATTTTTGAATGTAAAAGCTAGTATCAGAATAGAATGAAGACTGAGGAGAGGAGGAGAATGTCCTCATTACAGAGGAAGGCCAGGAACAAGGAGGTTTGCTGTCCTCAAGTCTCATCCCCTGACATTTCTGTATATAAAGAAGAAATCCACTGACATTTCTGTATATAAAACAGGGCCAGCCCCATAACACATAAGTAAAAATAACTCCAGCAGATCTTCCTTGCATCTTAGGCACTACTGCAATAGTTTGAGTTCTTTTATGTAGCCAGACAGTGGAACCGCAGAAACAATACATGTATGTTGGAGAATTAATAATTTATGTGTCAGTAAAAATGCTGTGAGTGTTTTCAGACTTAAAAACATGTTTATAAAAAACAGGATTTATAGGAGTTTGGCAGGAGCAAGCACTGTGGAAATGGAGCATTGCTGTATTCCTTCCATTTTAGAAAGCCGTTACCTATTTCTAATTGTCAACCTGGAACCAGTATTAAGCTTCATAAAGGTGAAAGTAACACAAAATTTATGGTCCAGTACAAAAAAAAAAGCCTTACTAGGAAAGTCCTTTCCATCTGGGTAGTAATATTCAGTGAATTCAATATGAATAGCTGGCATTTCTGGTGGAAGATAAAGTGACTTTTTATTGCAAGAGATCAGAGCTTTAGGGGAAGAACGACACTGGTCTGCTGTTGAAACCTGTAAAGATAAAAGATTAATTTCATTAATACATTACATTTTTATGATTCATTAAGCATTTGTAGTTGCAAGGCACTGCCCCTAGTAGGATAACATTCCACTGCTCTCAGATGTAGATCCCCAACTACACAAAGTGCTGACAATGAGAAACACCTAGTTGCCTTGTAGTAGAAGCAATCCGCATAGAACAGTTTCACAAGAAAACTATATAGTATTAACGGTACCAGATCCCCTTCCTTCATGTGAGGCAGGAGGCAGCAGGTCACTTTCAAAGACATACAGTAGAAGCCTAGAATGATCCAATATCTTTATTGCAAACACTACAGCTCCTGTATAAGCAATTATGCTAGGACATGGTATATTTGCATACCATCTGTCCAAAAGGATCCCATATCTAGATGATAAGGGATAGGTAAACTAGATAAGTTTATTGCACAAGTGTTACGAAGTCCTTGTACTGTCATAAGGACAGATTCCAGTACATGGGCCAACTCTCGACTGTATACTGCTAAGCAAGGTGTTCAGCATGCACCTGGCAGAGATATGCATGCTTGGCTATGCCCAAAGGTCTACTTCACAGGAGAATCAAGACACTCTAGAACAGTAATCCTCCATTTCTGTTTCCTTCCAATGTAAATTATGAAACAAGAAAGAGATCACCTTTTGATATATATATTTGACCATAAATTTCTTGGAATGTACCCTAGTTTAAAAAGTATGTTGTCAAAACAAAGCTCTTTCATCCAACGCTTAGTAGGTCAGACTGCTAGTCCGAAATTAGCCAACTTATTAATATTGAATACATGATGATGTCTACTTGTATTAGTTTCACTGGAAATAATAAATATATAACCTTTATAAGCCTGCTTCACTCTATGTAGCTGTTTTCAAGCTGCAAACATCTCTGTATTAACACACACAAAAATCCAAGTAATAACAGATCTATTTAGAAAAATAGCTTTTTGTAAATTGTATAGAAATAACGACAATTTAAAAAAATTGAAAATGTATTTGTGTAGGGAGGAGGAAGAGACAAGCATCTGAAGAGTAGAAGGCAAATGAAAAAACCAACAGTACAAATTATATCATAAAACCTCTTCAAACCCAGATGAAGGCTCCTAACAGCAAGCTGCAACCTCCCACTCCACCAGAAGTGATATAGCAAAAAAGCATTGAAAATTGGAACAAGTAGAAGTCACAATGACTAAGGGAACACAGTAAGCATTTTTGTTAGGACCTGAAATTTAGAGTAGATACTCCTGTAACACTACCATTCTGCCTTAGAGAGATACTCCTTCTCTATTCCACTTGCATCCTATCTGCACCAAAGAGTGAATCTGGACCACAACCAGCAACTCAAACTACTCACTCAAACAAATGGGGGGGACAGGCAAGAAAAAAGGAGGGGGGAAGAATGGTCAAAGTGTCTACTCAAAGTATCACTGGGGGAGGCAGAGGCTAGAGAAAAAAATTAAAAACCTCTTAATTTAACATTTAAAAAAACAAAACAAAACATGTACTTTGAAAAAGATAACAACACAAAAAGCATGAAATATAAAAACCTCATATTAAAATATTGGGTACCTAACATAGTACAATGAAAAGATGAAATTCCAAATGTCAGGATTTGGGGAACAGTAGAACTTGGATCCAAAACATAACTGTGATAGGGTATCATCTAATATAAAGTTGATAAGAAAATATCCACCAATTTTAACAGAGCAGAAGCAGGCCCATAAAGGTCTAATCCAATAATGAATGTAAAGACTTCTATTAATTTCAATGGGCTTCAGAACTGTCCCTTAAAAACCGTAGTTACGTAACAGTCAAGGGCGAAGTAGCCCCAGTTTTACTAACTTGAAGAAATGTACCTGATATATATTGAAATCTGCAAGTCTAACCACAATAGGACTAGACATCAGTTTGCCCTTTGGTTGTTGGGAAGATACAGAGGAAGCCCTAGATGTTCCTTTCGGTATCTGTTCTTTGCCTGTAGGAAAGAATAGTGATGGAATCATTGAAAAGAACGGTCTTTTTTTAGAAAAGTTTTAACATTTAATGGAATTAGAGCATTAGCGATGCAAACAAAGTACCTGTTTGTAGGTTCTGAGAAGATACAGCAGGTGGTGATTTGGGAGGAGAATCTATGACCTGGTCCTTCACAGCCTGCTTAAGCAATTCAACATTGCTTTTGAATTCATTTAATAATTCTTTGGCCCATCCACTTCTGGTTTTAGTGGCATCGCTATAATGCATCCAGTGATTGCAGCTGTCTCCTGCAAATAAGAGGAATAGGGGAAATATTAACTCATTTGAAAGTTTGCTTCTAACTGGATAACAAGTTTCCATTATTTCACAATTATTCTTCAAAATATAATCTCATTGCATGCTGTAACTATGAAACAACAGAAGTTATAACACATTAAAACAGAAGTTATATATTACATAAAAACAGTCTCACTGCTTAACAAAATCACTCAGAAAACAATATAACATTGCCACCTGACTTTTAGCACCACTAACTAATGCTCAAAATATCACTGAATATTTCCAGTTCAGAGAGATTTGATGACACATTGATATCATATGTGAGAACATGCAAAAAAAAATGTTTAATTGAAGAAAAAAAAATGGTGAGAGCAAGTAACAGAACAATGTTCTCATGCTCACTTTTTCCAAGCTTATCTTTCCTGCCAGAACTGTGTCCTAAGAAGTTCCTGGTCCCTTTCCAGAAATGTATTCTTTTTGTCTTGGCTCTCTAGCACCTTTATGGCACACAAACAAGAAGGTAAGTTCAATCAGTGCTGCAGCATGACCAGCCTCAAAAATCAAGCCCAGTGGAAATTCTTTTATTCCTAACATGTTTCTGTTGGTCAAGCATTTAAACCTCTGAAAGAAATTGAGAGCTCTTCAAACAGTCCCTGTGAAGACAGTCTACTAACCTGTTCAATAATAGGGATGCAATACAAATAACTTCTATCAAGTGGTACATCACTCTTTAAATACCAGCATGTGAAAACTTACTTTATTTGGGGCTTAAAGAGGTTTTGAATACTTACACTGGGGATGAGCAGATATGGTTGCTACTAAAATAGGAAAATGCTTTGGGAAAAAATTGTGATTTCAAGTCTAAATGCAAAGATTTCAACATGGAAGAAACTTGGGGGGGGGGGGGGGGGGTATAACAAGAGATTTCATTTTTCCCCACCGTCCTGCCTCACAGCCTTTTGATGGTTATTCACATCCTTCTAGCTAAGGAAGAAGAGAAAGGAAGAGGGAAGAAAACAGAAAGAGAACAAGTGGGCAGATACATTAAATTCAAGTCCATGAAGCTGGGATTCTCCAAAACAGGGCTGAAGTGGGGTCACCCCAAGCATACACACATAAACACTGAAGTACCTACAGGACAGCAGCATTATAGGGAAAGCTCTCATACTCCTTCTGGGAAGTCAGTATGGGCAGGTGCCTCTCTGAAGTGCTTGCACACTAACACATGCAGCATGAGGAACATGTGGGAGCAGGAGGAATTAGAGATCTGCATGCAGTTGCAGGGCTATGATCTCATTGGGATCACAGAGACTTAGTGAGATAGCACACACACAATGAAGTGCTGCAAAGAATGGACACAGGCTCTTTGGGAAGCACAGGCTATGAAGGCAAGTGGGGTGAGTTGCCCCTTCAGTGAGATCAGTGGGAACACATGGAGCTCTGTCTTGGGATGAATGATCAGCCAGCTGAGCACTTACAGGTTGGGATTAGAGGGCAGACCAACATAGATGATGTCGTGGTGGATGTCTGCTACAGACCATCTGATTAGCAAGATGATGAGGCTCTCTTCAGACAACTGGAAGAAGTATCATGTTCACAGAGCCTGGTCCTCATTAGGAACTTTAGCCACCCCAGTATCCACTGGAGGGACAACACAGCGAGACACAAGCAATCCATTCAGTTTCTGAAAGTGCATTGACGTCTGCCTCCTAATCAAGGAGCCAAAGAGAGCACGTGCTCCGCTGGACCCAATTCTTACAAAAAAAAAAAAAAAAAAAAAAAAAAGGAAGAACTGGTCAGGGGCAACCCTGGCTGCAGTGACCATGACATGTCAGAGTTCAGGATTCCAAGGTGAAGGAACAAAGCAAAAAGCTGAATGACAACCCAGGACTTCAGGAGAGTAGCCTTTGGCCTGCTTGAAAGAATCTCATGGGATATAACCCTGGCCAGAAGAGGGGTCCAGGAGAGCTGGTTGATATTCAAGAATCACCTCCAAGCCAAAGAACAGTCCACCCTGAGAAGCAGGAAATCTAGCAAATGTGGAAGGCGGCCTGTGTGGATGAACCAGGAGCTCCTGACTAAATTCAAAGATAAAAAGGAAGTATACTAAGATGCGGAAACAGCATCAGGTTACCCAAAAAGAATATGGAGGATGGTGTTAGGAACGCCAAAGCCTATCTGGAGTTGAATCTAATGAGGAGCATTAAGGACAACAAGAAAGGCTTCTATAGCTGTATCACCAGCAAAAGGAAGAGTAAGGAAAGCTTGGGCTTGCTGCTGAATGGGACGGGGACCTGGTGACAAACAACATGGAGAAGGCTGAGGTACCCAATGCCTTCTTTGCCTCAGTCTTCACTGGTAACACTTGCCTTCAGAATTCCCAGGTCCTTCAGACCTTTGGGAAAGTCTGGAGCACAGAAACCTTCCACCTTCCCCTCAGCAGAGAAGCATTAACTTAGGAAACATTTAAACAGCTCAGACATGCACCAGTCCATGGGATCCTGATGAGATGCAACCAAGTGCTGAGAGAGCTGGCCAACGTCATGGGGAGGCCACTCTGAATTATCTTTGAAAGGTTACCATTGAATAGTGATCAGGAAAGGTTCCTGAGGACTGGAAAAAATTGAATGTCATTCCTATCTTCAAGGAGGATGAAAAGAACAACAGGCTGGTCAGCCTCACCTCAAAGAAGGTAATGGAGGAAGGTAACAGAAGGAAACAGGAGCAGATAATCCTGGAAACCATTTCAAAATACATTAAGGACAGGAAAGTGAGTGGGAGTACACATGCATGGATTTATGATGGAGAAATCACGCCTGATGAACTTTACAGCCTTCTATGAGATGACTGGCTTGATGGATGAGGGGAGAGCAGCGGATGTCGTTTACTTCAACTTTAGCAAGGCTTCAACACTCTCTGTAACATGCTCAGTGACAAAATGATGAAGTACTGACTAGGTGAGTACACAGTGAGGTGGACTGGAAAATGGCTAAACTGTTAGCCTTCAAGGGTTGGGATCAGCAGCATGAAGTCCAGTTGGAGGCAATCACCCATGGTATACCCCCAGGGCCAATACTCGGACCAATTTATCTTCATTAATAACCTGGATGATGGGACGGAGTGCACCCTCAACAGCTTTGCAGATGGTACAAAGCTAGGAGGAATGTTTGATACACCAGGTGGTTGTGCTACCATTCAGAGGGGACCTCAAAAGGCTAGAAAAGTGACCCACCAGTAACCTCATGAACTTCAAAGTGAAATCTAAGTCCAGCATCTGGAGTACAGACTAGAGGCTGACCAGGTGCAAAGCACTTTTGCAGAAAAAAAAAAAAACAACCAACAAACCTGAGATGATAAATTCAACATGAACCAGCAACGTGTCCTTGATGCAAAGCAAGCCAACAGCACCTTGGGCTGCTTAGGAAAAGCATTGTCAGCAGGTCAAGGGAGGTGATCCATGCCCTGTGCTCAACCCTGGTGAGACTACATCTGGTCCAGTTCTGGGCTCCGCAGACCATGGACTTACTGGAGTGAGTCCAGCAAACGGTCACAAAGATACTTAAGGGACTGGAACACCTTTCAAGGAAAGGCTGAGATAGCTGGGATCATTTAGCCTGGAGAAGAGTTATGTCCCATGTAGCCATTACCTAAAAGCATTCTCAGTGAGCTTCTAATGTGCCCATCCAAGAGCCTACAGTGCACGGTTCAATCTGGCTAAGAATCCTTCCAAAAAACCCAATTTATTTATTTTCCTGGTTCTCTATATTTTCTCTGAGGAGAGCTCACAGAAATCATAGATAGATCAGACCCTGATTTAGACACAGTAGGAATCAGAAGTGACAGTAAATGAAAAACATAGCTGGGTCACAAGACAGGCATGTGTTAAACCTCTGTAACTTAAGGTCCCACTTTTATAAGGCACAAAACCAATATCACAAATTTCAAACCATATTAGGCCAATCTATAGCGAAGGAAGAATACTGGTTTTCTTAAGCATATTCTTTTCTGTGGCTGTGTATGTTTATTTGACCTATGCTAAATTACATTTTTTTTTAAGGTGCAAAAACTATACTTGGTACTTATGAACGAAATAGATTGACATTACACCTGCAACCATGAGTGACAAGAAGGACATGAGGCAAGTTACAGCTAATTCACATCTTTAATGTATGCGGATAATCACTCCAAAATGACTGACTGATCTGTGTTAGTAAAAAGCAAAACAAAGCACAACCAAACCCCTACCAACTAAAAGCCCCTCCACTGTACTGGATTGCCTTTGATCTCAAATTCAACCACAAACTTATTTTGTCTCTTCTAAATTTTTTAGATTTCTGAAAAACATATTTACTAGAAATGATTTCTAAGAAATGCTTCTTTAGAAATTACTAACATCTGTTTAATAACAATTCCTTAACAAAAGGCTATACAATTGAACCTCTACACACTGGGATTCTTGTTTAGCAAAATAAAATAAAAACCAAAACATTGCTTGGAAATGGACATAGAATGATAGACTTCTATATGGAAAAAAATCTAGCAGATTGACTCTTGCAAATATCCAATTAGTGCATTCTCATTCTGCCATATTGCCTTCCCCTGTCAACACACTATTCTTTTCATGTCAGAAATGTGTAAACACTGTTTTGTTGACCAGAACAGTGAAAAGTGTTTGGTCTAAAGTAGTTCATTCACAGAAATTGAATTGGTTCCCAGGTTGTTGCTTTTGTTGTTTGTTTTTGCATATAGAAAGAAATAAAAAGGTGTGTATTTCAAATGCTTAGAACATTACTATCCAAGCTGTACACGCACACACAAATTTTTTAGTATTGACGCAAGATAGTTACATTCACAGGTGGTTCATAAAATGCTCACTTTCATACCTGCTTTGTGAAATGGATAATAGTCCACTGTTAAATAGCTGAAGGAAAGCTGCATGGCCCCTCCTGTAACACGTCTATTTGAGTCTGTAAAATAAAACAATGCTCAGCTCTGCAGATATTGTATTTAGCACGTTAGTTCTCATGTTGGTGCATTCCTTTAAACACTTAACAGCTACTTCTTCCTCCCCTTTACTGGTTCTCCTTACGACCTCATTATCTTCCCTCAAAATTTTCATTCAGGCTGTCTTCACTGGTTTCTAAAGATCAGCCTGTAGAACTCCATGTTCTGTACTCGATCACTACTAACAAATTGCATATTGTTTTAAATACTGTTAAAAAGTAAAGACAACTCTTTGAACACATAATTACTGCAGTTTTTTCTGAAACAAAACTTTTCACACTGAATATATGATTATGATCAGTCATTCAAAGTCAACATTTACTTTCAAGACTATTGTAAATATAATTTGTTTTCTTTTATTTGACAAACATTATTGCAGAGGTCTTCTGAGAGTCCTCTGTTCTGATTTTTCCGCTGCTAAATTTAAACTTCATGGCCAAAAATAAAGGACCAATAAAGAAATCTCACCAAGAATGATAAAAATCGCAACTGCAGTAGATAAACCACAAGTAAGGAAATACGTCTCTAGCCAGTTAACCTTATGCTCTGCTGCTCTGCAAGTGTCTTCCCTAATCAAAGAAACACATTTGCTAAAACCTAAGTTTTTCGTACTCTTTTCTTCAGCAGACCTTGTATGCCTCTATAATTTTTTCAGTGACTACCCAGCTCCTTGGATATACACTGGTATGTCATTCTCTTCTAATCACTTTTAAAAGGCATGAAAGAAGTGTCATTTGTCTTCTTTTTTCTGATTCTAAATATGGCAATATGCAATAGCCTTTCATTTAAAAAAAAAAAACAAAAAAACCCAAAAAACAACCAAAGTACAAGTATTACACACAAAGTTGTAAGGCCACAGAACACTTGTTCCATTCTTTGTATGTGCTGCAGAGCATAGCAAATTCTCTAAATTAGTAACACAAAGAGGACTGCTCTTTTATTAGTCTGTATTTTATAAGAGTATTACAGAAGCAGATTGTATAGTGACCCTTTCAAGCCACAGTAATGTTGCCACTGCATTCTTTATAACCCAGTTAACTTATAACACAAAAGAAAAAAACAGCAGTAACAATCAGACTGGACAGAATCAGTTTCTAGAGTACAGGAAACGCACTGAAGCTACTAGCACTCTTAGCAGTTTTTATTGCATTTATTCTAAAATAATTACATTTAATAATGAAATGTTGTCCTGATAGAGGCATCTAGCTAATTTTAAATGTGTCTACAGACACTGAAGAGAATTCTGAATATTCTTCTAAAATAATTAGAGATTCTTGATTAACATTATTATATTCCTCAAAATGTCTTCTAAAGACGATTACAGTTCACAGGCATATTTAAAAAAAAAGTTACCTTTTTCCTTAGAATGGATATCATCACATATATGTAGGTCCAAATGGGAAATTACTAAGTGATGAGAAGTTTCCTTAACATCAAAATCATTAAACAATTTTACTATTGCATCGTTTTGATCAGGTGCTGCTGTTGTCTGGTGCGCTTTCACCTGCTGAGAGCTGGGTGCAGGGGCAGAGCTCTGAAAAAATAGTCATATTGATTTATAAAGTTTATCCTTCCTTTCAAGCATAAGTAGCCTTTTACCTACTAAAAACAGGCCTTTGAAATACGGAAAAATCTGCACCACATGCATTCACCTTGGATCGTTACTGAGATTTAAGTGTGCTGTTTTAGAATAAAGCTAAGTTAGACTAGTAGCTAGGTGTCGCAAAGAGGCAATGCCAGTGCATCCCCTGTTCCCCCTTTCCCCCACACTTCTTTACACGCCTGTCACTTGCAGCACTGGTATTTTTCTAACTTTTGTTGCAAACTGTTCAGGGAACTAAACCAGCAGAAAACAATCAATTTTTTGTTGGGCTCATTTCTGCTGGTTCAGTTCCCCAAACTACATCACAATAGGGTCAAACGTGGGCCAGTACCAGGGAACTGGTGAGATGTAAGTACAGGGAACTGAAGAATCAGGACCTCCGTACTCAGTAACAGCTAACCATTACACTGCTGTAGCTAAACCATCAAATCACATTGTAAGTCATCAGGACCACCACATGAACGGAACTCTCCATTACAGTACACTAGCTTTAGTGTAAGAGATTCTGTATAAATTACTTCACTCAATCAGCCTTAGTAATAAATTATGTTTTATTTTTATAGGACTATCTTTTATCAGTGTATTTGTGCTGCTTCTTCACAGACAAGAAGAGGTCCCTCCCTCCAACACTCACAAAGCCCAGTTGGTCTAGTCTGCTGTACGTGCTGAAAGACCACCAAGATTTACGTAAGACTATCTTACATGCAGCATCAATATCACATCTATGTCAGCAGAAATACGTTAGAAGTAGAATTATTTTTACTCTATATATTCCAACAAGAGAGCTGCATGAAGGAAAGCTCTTACTAAAAGCTAATTTTTTCAGTACCATGAAAACAAACTGGACAAGCACTTTAAATCATTATAGTAAGCATATCTATCCACCCATTAAGGTTCCCTTCGTGTGTCTTAATTATTTTAATTCATAACCAGAAAATATTTGGAGAGCAAATTTACTAAACAATTAATCAACCGTTAAGTAAATACAGAAGTCTAAATACTCTGTACATGGATAAAGAAATACAACTGTTTTCTTTCCTGCGATTAACACCAATACACGAAACTTCGTAAAATAAAGTCTGTTTTGTACTACTGTGATTCATTCCCAATTTAAGATATACAGCTGAATGAAAAAGAGTAACTGAACATTCTCTGAAATCAATTAACACAACTAAGCACACTGTATTGTATTTTAGAACACGTGATAATGATATAGTGAGACAATCAATTATCATACCTGTGCTGTTTCAGAAGCCAAGCTTTTTCTCTGTTCTGTTGATTTCTCTATGGCTTCACTAAGAGATTTGGCATACTGCACCATGGCTTTCAACTGGGAATCAGTCAAAACCCACAACAAATCATCCAGAATCAGAACCAGCTTTGATGCCACTACATTACAATCCTTTAACTGTAGAAAAAAAATTAAACAAGTCAAATGGGTCCATATTAAATACTTATATTTCTTATATCAAATACAAGGAAAAAGTTGAATGCAAAACCACACTTCCCAAAAAGCAAATTTCTTCCATACAAATAACAAACATATTTTTTATTTTAAATTTTATTCCTCTCATTAACTAAAAAGTACCTAAGATATAGTATATTTATGCCTCACTTGATATTACTTTGGCATGAGTTTAATATTAAACTGATGCATTTCTCTAAACTTAAGTAATGTAATTATTGCCCAAATCTAGAGAGGTAAGACAATATGCATCATCATAAACAAAGCTCTGCAGATCAAACAATTTCATTAGTAGGACCTGTGCAAGGTCTTCGTCTTCAAATTCTGCCTGCAATATTTCTTGCAAATGCTACAGTCTTACCAATTATGTGTTATTAAAAATTTAGTTCAGGGAATTCTACCTTTTATATGGCCTAAATGTAAAACCTTTACTATGTGCATGTATGCATTAAGAGCATGAGTTAAATATGAATTCATAAAATAATAAAAGATTTCAAACATTTCAAGTTTACCCTTCTTTTAAGTGTGACCCTAATTTTTGATTGGTTAGTAATCAGTCGAACTGGAGCACTCATGATTTCATGCTTAGAACTCTGGATTGCATCTGCTTCTATTCTGATCATCTGCCAGTTGATTTCTTTAAAAGTCAAAACCTTTAAAGAGAGAAAAAAAAAAAAACACCTTCATGCGACATGATAGTTTACTTGCACCTAAGCATGTATGTGTGTGTATGTACATACACACACACACACTCACATCTATCCTTCATGCAGAGCCATATGAACAGAACAAATACAAGTCACTTGCTATTCCACTTACAGGTGTCAGGAAGTAAAGCCCTGATCCTTCTCTCTACCTCCAGAATGTCACAGAAATGTTAAGCTAGTTCCATGCAGACAGAGATAACAAGCAGTATTCAAAATATTCGGAAGAAAACAAAGGTCATAATTACTGCATACTACATTACTTTTGGTAGAGAAAAAAAAAAAAGAAGATTGTGTAGTTTAGTTTCAAAAGGCTAAATCCTAGTATATAGGAAAAGAGGAGGGAGGGAAGCAAAGCTACAGGATGGGAGAGGTTTTTGGAGTGTTTTATGTCAGTTAAAAGAGAAAGTTAAACATTGAGCACATTGTATGCCATGTAGACCCCACAAGCTTTGAATCCATTACATGGATGTCTAGAAGACACAGCAAGCAAATGTTAGAATAATGCTACAAGAGCAGCAAGTACAGCTGGATATTGAAAAGCAAATACGGGAAAATGAGCGACTGTCCAGCAGCAACATCATGGAGAACATCAAATCAATAGGACATCAAGAGGAGAAAATGTTAATTCTAGTTTCCCTAAAACTTCTTCCTGCATTACTCTCTGAAGAAGGAGGAAAAAAAAAAAAAAAAAAGATCAGCCATGGGGGAAGCAGAAGAGGAAAGAGTTTGTTTCATATGTGTCTTATTTTTCAGCTGTCGTTCTCCTCTTGTCAATTTGAAAACTGTACAGCTTATGTTCTGTGAATATAAGCGGAGACTTAAGTAAAACGTACCCAGTGTGTTTGGGAAGGAGGCGTACACAGTAAGCGAGCAAGACGGAAAGGCACAATGCAAAGTAGCCTGAAAAATACTATTTGCAGAAAAGCAGAATACCTACCCTCCTCATCCAGGAGATGCAGCATGAATGGAAGCTTCTAAAAACATTCTAAGGAGATTCCTTACTACATTAAGAGTGTAGCTACAGTGCAAAGCTAAAAGCTTACTCCCTTAAAATGTAGTTTAGCCCAAGTTATCTTTAGAGTACAGTGTCGGTTTTGTTTTTTCACCTTTTCACGCAATTTACTGCTAACAAATCATTCACTGCAGTTTCTAGACATTTGTATTTCCAGAATTCATTGCACTAAAAAGAACATTCCCCAAGGATAGCCCTGTGGTGTATGGGGTGACTATTCAGAATCAAATTCTTCCTAAAAAGCACAAAATCAAAAAACATGGCAATACAAAATTCCATCTAGTCAAACTTTAATTCTTCCTCTTTAGACCTCCTTAACACATGAGTATCAGCACACAGATAAGCTGCAGGAAAGACAAACTGTCAGAAAAATAGTTTTCAACTTATTGTTTTTGTGTTATTTTTAACTAACATTCTCTTGCTGTTTCTTTCCCTACATAAAAAGCAACTACCAGACTCCTTAACTCTGAGTAAACTGTTTGTTCTGGAATAATCATCTCTAAATGGGCAAACATGGGCAAAATTTGAAACACCTATTTATCCAAGGCGAGATGCATGCTAAAATAAGTCTTTCTCAATACAACATACAATATTTAAAATCAACCCTGCACTCAGTATACATCTTACTTTGGTGTACAACATTCTTTTGCTTTCTCCCATGTAACCAATCTAGGACTTACATGTTAAATTCTCCCAGACAGTAGAAAAGAATGCACTTTACTTCTATTATTTATTTGTATACATGGGATTTTGTTATTCCGAGAAAAAATATTTAATTCTTGCATAGGAACTTTATTAAAATTCAGTTAAAACTGCTTAAAGAAAAAAAAATTCCTTACTAGGCAAACCCTCACAAACAAACAAACAACGAGTTAAAGTTTTAAAAATAATAATAAAAAAATAGCACAATGCCTTATCCTTCCACATTTAATATACCATTTTTTTTTCTTTCAGTACTCTTCAAGTCTGGTCTAGTTTGTATTTTAAAATGGTCACAAGCTTGGAGAACATAAGAGGGGAACAGTACCCCAGCTTGCCCCGGTCTTGGCTCTTCCCTAAGCACCGACTTTGGCCACTGCTAGAGACATGACATTTGATCTGACTCACATCCACCATTTTTACATCCTTGTGTTCCTAGAGGACAGCTGAAATTACTGAGCACAGAATGCCTCCATTCCCAGTCACAGCATGTTTCCTAGACTGTATAAGGTTGCAATTCAACTTCTTCCTCCTTTACCACAATAACAAGGAAAAAGCATTAGTAAAAGACAGTATTTACCTCTCCACGTTGAGCTTCTTGTATTCTGGTAAATCTGAGGTCAGCATGTTCCCAGTTTGCGTTTACACTATATATTCTCAGCTGGGAAAGTTCAAATGAAGCATTAAAGGCTTTTGCACCAATCCTTATTATAATGGAGTTCACAGAAACTGAAATGCCTTCTACCACTTTTTCAGCAAAGCCATATTCACTAAAAAGTGAAATGTCAACATGTTAAATACACACCTAATGAAAGGGCACAAAATTAAGCTTATTAAACAGTTGAAATACAACATGAAACAAATCATAAAATAAGTTCCTAATGTATTCTCCAGTTATGAATTTTTGTTAAATATACTCAATCTAGTTTACAATAATTTCCACCCTATGATCCTAATCTCAAAATAGTCATTAAAGAACTTATTTTGGACCAAGATCAATCTCCATGAAGCATAACAATTAATGCAATTTTTCCATATACATAAATGCATAAAAAGTAAAATATATAAGAATAACAGCCGACAGCATTACATGGAAATGTTACTCTTCTTTATGTATACATAAGGAGTAACTAATGTCAACTGAATTATCTGACAATTCCAATCTGGTTAGTATTTATCTCTATAAGCCAAGTTATTCCGCCCATTAAAACGAGTATCTTTCATATATGCAAAATAGTATAAAAACTTTGCTTTGTTTCATTTCATAAAAGAAAGGCATCCTAAATGGTGGTTACATTTCTACACCAGATCAACACGCATTCCAGTACTAAAAAAGATAAAGCAGTTGCAATTAATTTTTTAATAAAAATCTTATGCGTTCTGAATGTTTTAGATTAGTGAATGGAAAATTGTATTTTAAATATTCTTTTAACATCTAAAATTTTTTGTCTTTGGCGTTTTGTTTTTTTTTCTGCTTATTTTAAAAGTACAGTTTACGTGGTTTGTCATCCCTTTTCCTTTTTATAACTTTCATCCTACAC
This sequence comes from Nipponia nippon, assembly GCF_047370975.1. NCBI lineage: Eukaryota > Metazoa > Chordata > Aves > Pelecaniformes > Threskiornithidae > Nipponia > Nipponia nippon. The sequence continues at coordinate 53,279,355 of NW_028262347.1, forward strand.
AGAATCTCTATGGCAATGATTTTCAAGCTGTACCCTAGGAGACATAGAGGCTCATGGACTACTTCTACATATTACGCAGAAGTTAAAATAAGAAAAGCAATTGTATCATCAAATTTGTTTCTCTGTATATGGGTCCCTATGCCCACTGAAAAATGTTTTGGGTTCATAAAAAGGATGTGATTGGGGGGGTGGGGGATGTGGAAATCACTGACATAATGCTATATTGTCCCACCAAATTACTTGACTTTTGGGCTATATAGTGTGCATTAAATCTTTCAGTAAGATTTGGTGGATACAATAAAGGAAATAGAACTTTAAAACACCACACTAACAAATAGCCTCTAATACTGTTTTTTAGACCAAAGTAAAAATATAAATTTTTAAAAACCCACGCACCCCAACATTATATGTATTTTCCAAATAGGTTGAAGGCAAGATATCTTTAATTTTCAAAAGACTTAATATCGATTAAACTTGGTAAATTTGTGATGCAGTAGTTGCACCCATATGAAACACGCCTAGGAAGCTCCATACATAGTTCAGATGTTCCTTCCAGGCTTGGGTCTGGATAGTTCCATTATCACTATACATAGGTAACTCCACCCACAAGGAATAAAATTTTGGAGAGATGGAAATGGCAAGCTGCAAGCCTATATACTTCTGGAAATTCGCTGGGGATCTAACTGTTTTACAGTAATTCAAAATCTAATTTAAACTTATTTTGATCAATTACATGTAAGTATCATCACTGACCTCTGTCCAGATGCAGTTGCTATAGGAGAGGGTCCATTAGGGGCACGTGGCTCTTCACATGTGCTCATTTCCATTACAACTTTGTCCAAAGACTTGAAAAACAAAACAAAACAAAAAATTGGAGACCTAAGAGGTAACAAAGTAAATAGATGACATATGAAGAACAAAAAACAACCGAACAAAAAAAAACCACACACTTGAAAAATTTTTCTGAAATATACATAAAACATTTCTTACCATGTCAATTTCCACAGAAACTTTTGTAACGTACCAGAATTCTCTTTTTTTTTTAATTTGGTCATATAAATTCTTAAATTTTGTGAATTCTAACAGACCTTCCCAGTCAAATATTGGATTACAGAATTCTTGACCCCTGAGTATTATTTATCCAGCAAACACACTTTCGAAAATTGCATTTCTTAAAGGGCATGATTTAATGCTTATTCATCTAGGTTTTCTTCCTATATGGTTGTACTTTCAGTGAAATACGTAATACCCTCTGAGTTTTCTAAATGGTTCAATAAGTTCAGAAAATTTTAATGGAAAATATTTGAAACTAGTCCACTAAAATTCATCACAGTAGATGAAGTTTTGTGCTGCATCTTTAAAACAAAATCTAAATATACATAATATATACACGAGTGTGTATACACTCTGTGTGTGTATATGAATCCCTAGGGGATCTAATAAAACAAGTAATTTCTAAAAAGATATATTCTAGTGTAATTTGCAACACATCACATTACAGTAAAATAGTATGCTATTATTGTATTCTTTGTATTTGAGGTGGGACCCTTACAAAAGAAGCTGAGAATTAAGGAAATGAGACGCCTAAATCCTATTTTAACTGAAGGCTGTATTTAAATAGCAGAACTATAATACACATTATAAATAATGTATACTAACAGGAGGGTGAACAGAATGGGAACGAACCAAATGCAAAACCTTATTCCCAGCAACTGAATGAATCCAAGAATCTCCTAACTTACATTACAATGTTTGTGACCTAAATTTATCATACAACCTGGGAAGACTCTTAATTTAAGGCTTATAGTTCTGAAATCTTGTCCCGTTGGAAGCTCATTCAAAACACAACAGCTAATATTACTTCCCTGTCTAGTTCTGACTTTATACCACCCCTTCTGAATTCCTCCATTCACCCTCTCTTTGGTCAGACAAACCACACTAAAAAGCTTAGTCCTCAATTTTGGATTTTTCATCATTCAACCTGCCCTACCTACTAGATTTATTATTATATTGTGTTAATTGTGCCTGTCTTACAATCTACTTGCTCCACAACCATTTTTCTGTGCTACCCTTATCCATTAAATGCCCTGACTACTACCTAGGAATTCATAAACTCTCTAGTCTGGATTTATTTATACTTCACTATATTTTGATACATAAAGGGAAGCATTAGCTGTTAACAATAAATTTGGACATTTTAAAATTATTTTCTCAGCTGTCTCAATGAATAACTTGCCTTGCAAACCAAAAACAGAGGAAAAAAACAACAAGAAAAAAAACAATCCCTTAGTTTGAGGATGGTGGGGGGGTGGGGGAAGCCAAGATTCCTCCTAGTTATCCTAACATTTTTGGATGTTTGACCACTCTTTTAAGGTTTCTTAAATTAAGACCTTTGGAACAATTTCCTTCACTACACGACTAGTGCAAAGAACAGTAGGACAGTGATTTAAGGAGTTTGTGTAATATAAATAGGAGTTAACGAAGAACACCTGGATGTAGATATCTGCCTATTCTTTTCTCACTGGCAACTACAGTACTTTGATAGAGGAAAAACTGCTGTATAGCATCCCTGGGTCCCCAAAGCACCCCTCAAAATTATATTGTTTATCATACAGAAACAGAAATTGATTAGGAGCAAAGATAACTTAGTATTTGCCACTATGTTCACAGACAGATTTTCATAAAGGGCAACTCGGCTCGGTGAAAGTACCTTTGGCTAGATGAGTGGGTTCTAGTTACCTCCTAAATTATGCAAACAGAGGATGCTGTTCCAATTTAATCAAACTCTCAGCAGCAAAAATATCCCCACCAAAATAGTGGAAATTCAGTGATGTAATAAAGGGCTGAAATGGGACATTTAGGCCATTGAATTCACCTGCCTTTAGAAGTCAAAAAGGCGGTTGTGCAGTCTACCACTGAACTTTTGTTATCAATTTAATGCACTTGTTCAAAGCAGGCTTTATGTAAAAAAGGTGACCTTGAAAGTTATCTTAGCCTCAAAGACTGCTAATGTAAGTTCAACAGGAGCAAAGCAAACAATCAGGCCTTGCTACCATACGTCAAAGTATGTAATCTTTAAGAATAGCACGGCTTAAACTGCTTTCCTAATCTGGCAGTTGCATCTTACAGTCAAGAGGTTGACTCATCCCACCTCAGCATTGCCACACTTTAAGCTCTGCGTGTCAGGAAGAAGCGGTACAGACATTGGTACATTACAACTGGCTCACTAGCAAATGCATCAAGTATTTAAAACAACATGTCCTTCCCAAGTCTGATTCAGAACTAAGGAATTACAAGCACATTCAGGAATCCACCGCACATCTGGGAAGCATGACAGTTAAAGGAATATTCATTCCTAAGTAAACACAATTAAGAAAGTTTAGCTACCATCAAGCAAATCACTTCTAGCGCTACCACATTTCTTAGTATAGTTAAAGAACAAAATTCAACAAATGCAATAATTTGCATTACTTCTAATTGTTGTTGAGTCCTATTCACACATTTTACATCCTATTTATATCCAGCCTGAATCCTAGCCTGTTACAGAAACCCTGCAAATGTTAATATGTATCAAACCTGCTGTAACTGACATCATTGGGTAGAGTACAGATGTAGAATAGAAAAGTCCTTAGAAAAGATAGCTCCAAAAGACAGGTAAGAACTTGTAAAAGGATTAGTTGGACAAATAACTACCCTTCAGGTGAACCCAAATTAAAATGTAATGACTGAAGAACTTGACAGAAATCAGGTAACAGTCAAACATTATAGTAATGACACCCAAAGCCACAGATTAAGAAAACAAACCCACCAACCAAAACACTAAAGCATTTTGTCTTGATCTGTGACTACCCAGAGAACACTTAGTAAAGGCCCATTAATGTTTCAGTTATTTCTAGAGTCAAGTCAAGAGAACTATATAAATATCTGAGATAAATTCTGCTACACAGAGTATATTTAGGAGTTGATCTCAGAACTCACCAAAGAGATGGGATGTGTTTTCAATTTTGTCCATGGTATCTGCAAGGGAAAACATTATTCTAAAGCAAAGTAAATATTAAAAATACAGTAAAATAAAGCATTTGTTTAGAATGTGTTTTAGGTATTTAAATTATATTTGTAACTCCTGAAGTCAGAATAGTATTACTTTCAAAATATCAAGTTTATCTGAAAGTACTGTAAATTTATGCACATACATATATTTATTTTACGTGTTAAAAACAGAACTTCAAAATCTACTTAATCCCTGAGCAGAAAACAGAAACAAAATAGAATGTCTCTTTAATACCGAGTTGTCAAGCATCAGAAAAAGCAACGCTGTCTTCCACATTCTTTTCTTTAAAAGGAAACAAAATCCACATTCACTCTGTCGGCCTACAAGTAATTGGATGCCTGCAACAAAGCATCAAGTTCACTGCATTCAGAAAAATCACGACAATCTCCCATTGGGCGGGGGGGGCGCGGAAAGACTGAAGAAGTGCCAAAGTTTGACCAGATCATAACTTCTGTCAAAACCAAGCCATAGCTTCGTTTCTTACTCTCACATTAGTATAATCTAGGAGAGATGATATACATTGCTTCAATTCTTAGCAGCCACAAGGACCAAAAAAGCAACGTCTACTAGACTTAGAGTGTTTCCACATTTCCCATAGAGACCAGAATCCCTCAGAAAGATATTTTTGGGAATAGGAAAGGAACAAGAGGGAAAGCAATAGAAAGAGAGGAGTAAAGAGAAGAAATAACACATAAAAAAAAGAGAATAATAAATAATTATAGTAGACTAATTACCATGGGCAAACACAAGCTTTTATCTCTACCCCTATTTCAGAACATGCAAGAATAAATTCTACTCAGAAAGAAAAAAAAAATTAAAAAACCCCACAGCTTATTTTCATCATTTCCATACATATTTCATGTCATCACATGAGAAACAAAAATTAGTAAGAAATTATTGCTGGTAACATCTTCATTTTTCTCTAAAATTTTATCAAGCGCTCATCACAATTTTCTATTAATACAAAGTTGCTTGAAAGTTTGCAGAGACAGAAAGAAAAAAAAGAATGATTTGGCTAATTACCATTCCAGCACAATAAAATACTCACCCTAATGGATGCTTTATTGCAAAAGACCTTGTTTATAGCAAGCCACGTTGGAAGATCCAGCATGTTCTGAAGAACCTCTTGATCCAGCTCTAAATTGGTCAGCTGACCTTCCCCCTTTAATGTGCTCAGGTTGATCTTGTCAGGCGAAAGATTTTTGGTGAACCTAAAAGCAAACATGCACCTTAAGGAAATGCATATAAAGCAATCAGAGCTGTCCCACATACAGCTGACAACTGAAGTTAAAGCAATGGTCTGGGGGTGAGGAAATCATCTTAGGTACAATTTCACCCCGAAAAGAAATGGTACCATGGAATTGCTTTGTCCCTCTAAATTTTTGCATCTCATTAACTCCATTTAAAAATACATAAACAAAATTAAATATATTATGAGGTATCTTCTAATTTGTCCATCACCCAGAAAAACAAGTCCTTGATTCAAAGTATTTAACCATTTATTTTAAACTATATAGGGTAGAAGTGAATCTATTTCACTCTTTAGTTTTTCAAAAGGAGAAAACAAAAAAAAAAAAACCAACCTCTACAACTTATACTGTCATTCTTAGAGCAAGCAGGAGTGGCTTCGAATTCACACAGGAGGAGTAAGAAAAAGCTACTCCTTATAAGTAGTATCTTTCTACATATATTTACAGTTAAAATCTTGAAATGAAGAGCTTTATTTACAATATTAAGTTTAATCATAGAATTTCATAACATAAATTAGAAATATACATACAGACATATTTACACACATATAGCATGGTGTATATAAAATATTGGATGAAAACTTGAAAGGTCAATCTGATATACAAGGGCTAAAAATGTAACTATTTAAAAGAGCACACATGCAATAAACTTCATTATACTTCAAAGGCGCTATGATTTGCTGATACAATAGAACAATCTATGTAACTGAGTCAAATGGTTCACATCCTTGTGAGATAACATCACAAAAATCATGGGTACTCCACCCTCAAACCAACACCTGTAGCATTATATCTACCACAAGCTGAAGAATAGGCTATACTTAACCACACTTGCATTCTGCCATAGAAAACCGTTTCTGCTCATGAACTGGGTCTAATTTTACAAGATTTAGTAGTAGAAACTACTACTGTTTGCATTATGCTTTGTGACTTTTCACACTGAAATCTCCCCGCACTGTTATTCTGCGGGCAGAGAACGAGGGGTTTGTCTGTCCACAACGATGGAACATCGCCCTGAAGTAACACCCCAGGAGGTGCAACTCCGACATTTGCTTCCCATTCAAGAGACCAATTTCTAACCGAATTATGAGGTCCTTCAGTCAGATACTCAGGGGGAGATGGTGGAAGAAGGTGAAAAAGGCTGGCAAGCTTTTCCTCTTAACAGTTTCCAAGCGTGGCTGGAAACATGGCAGGCATTTTCTCAGTCCAACTGCTTTACTGCGTTCTTGTGATGGTAAGCTTTGGAAATGCATTTACCTAGCCTGACAAAATGTAAACATCCATTTTACCACTCCTATGAAACATTTAGCCAGACTTCACAAACTTAGAGTTTCATCACCTGTCAGTTTAATCATGAAGAGGAACTCTGAAAGATCAAGACATCTGGGGGTGAAGGTGCACAGGGGAAGAAGTTTGTTCAGAATTAAAAGTTTGGTTAATTTTATTTTTTTTTTTACTATACCAAGTCTGAAATTATTCGGGATGTACTTACAAATACTACTAGACATGTTTCTTCTGACAGAAGTGTTGCAGTTATTTCTATATTGCTTACAAGGCATAAATTATCCAGAAGGAATGAGCTTTGATTCATGAATAATATATTTTAATAATTTCAGTACCAAAAATATATTTAAGATAAGGCTATTGACAAATATATTTTCCTTGACAACTAATGTACTTCTAAATGCTCCATTTAGAAAGATTATGAGGAGAATAAAGGACTTAAAATTATTTCATTTTCTGGTTACCCTTCTTTGTTCCTTTTAACAAGAAACAGTAATGAGAAGACCTGAATAACCTACCTCAGCAACACATCCCATCAGTAACTGCAAAATATAAAGCCTCTTATCTCAGAAATCATATTGACAAGTCTCATCTGACTCAGCTAATTCAAATTCCTAGGAGAAAAAAAGCAGCCATTGAATGTTTTCAGTCACATCATAGTATCTCTTACTCTTGACTTTCTAGATGAGGGTCAGCATAAGAATCACAAATTGGTGTTATTTTAAAGTCACACCCATGCAGCAAATGCCAAAACATTCTGCCGTTACACACATGCACAGAGTCTCCTGAGACTCATGCTCTGTGGAAGAAGTCCCCCCTCAGGGTTCCCTGTTGCTATGCCACACCAGAAATGCCACTCAACTTGGAGACAGATCTAACCATTATCTTGGTCTCAACTGCAGACACATCACAGCGAAATCCAGAGGATCTACAGTAACAGGTTTCCAAACGTCACAGTGCAAAAGACACCAAAATACCATTAAGGAGGAGAATGGAGATAGCAAAGTCAATCTTGAGTTACTTCCGATACCCTTCAAACAGACAAAATAGGAGCCAGTCCCTCCCAACAATGAGCAGAAGGACAAGGAAAGCAATCTCAACAAGGAGCATCATTTTTCCCCCATTTCTACATGTTTTTTTTAATTCTTCTGAAAGTGTTGCTTTGAATTTGTTAGCTCTCCTGCAGTCAGCAAAAGCAAAAATGCTCTGAGTGCTGCTTCATTCAGCACAGACCAGCATAAGAGGATCTCCACCTGTAAGACTACACCCTTCATTTCAAGAGTCACATAAAGAAATTCTTAACAGGTGAGTTGTAAGAAGGTATTGCAGGTGTAGGCATCTCTAGCAGCAGATCTCTTCCTTCCACTTCCATGGCTGGAATGTGACTGATGAGTGGATGCTGAGGAGACTGTGGCATTTCCCCAAAACCCATAGTAACTTCATAATATACAACAACCACATCTGCTTTGTCCAGAGCCAGTTTTCCACTGAGGATGCCAACGCTTTAAGTTTCTGTGCCAGTTCCCAGCTCCTTCTAAACTCAGTTGTTCCATAGAACACACTTTTGTTTGCCTGTTGGATATTTTCAGCACTTTAGAACCATTTCATACCACTTGCAGGAAAACCTTTTAGTTTTATACAGTGGCCTCTAACTTAAAAACTAAAAAATTAGAAGTTGGCCTATTTGGGCAGCTAGCCCTGCAAAACATAGTGAGATCATACCCATTAGTTAGAATTTACAAGAATTCAGATCTTCATGCATAAAATTAAAAGAAGAGTCAAACAATAACAGCATTTTGAATTAAAAATGTAAAAAAGCCTTAGGGCAACCACAACTCTCCAAACGGTATTGTTCTAGGATCCCACGGTACATCAAACCAGGACATGCCCCGCTGAGCCAGAGTACTTTGACTCTTCTTTCTGGTGTGCTTCGCACTCAGTCAACAGAGACTCAGGGAGAAGATGTACCACAGACACACTGACATGCGTCTAGTGCAACTTCTAGCGAGCTTGCCATGAGTTGGTATAATCATCACTGACAAAATTGTTACCCAGATAAAATCTGCAATTTAGTATTTTAATACTAATAACTTTTAATTTTATTATTAAATTAAATGTTAATATTATTCTAAATATTCTAGTGTTGGAGGAGTTTTCTAATATTTATTGCCAGGCAAAATCTAAGGAGGAGGCAGCATGGCTTTGGAGGTTGGCAAGTTATCTCTATATCTAAAGAACTACTGTGTTTCTTAGTCAGCACTGTAACCTAGAATGCTTAATTGCTTCAACTTTGAGAACTTATTAGGCTATCATATTTATGATACAATTTTTATGTAAAGCAGAGAGGCAGTTCCCATAAAATTAGGGTAGAATCATGTAATTCTGAATACATAGTAATTAGAAATCTTTGCTCCTGTCAAGATATTTCATGATTAGAAATCTTTGGGGAAAAACATTTAAAAATTCTCTATGAGCTTTTCATATAACTACTCAGAACTAACAATGTCACCAACTTCATGACATGCACATGTTCTTCTCTCTGTCTTGGCGCAAGCAAACAGCTCCCCGCCAGCTTGCCATTTGTTTTTCACCCTGGTGTTCATTCCTTAGTATGAGTTAATCACTCCTTAAAAACTAGGTCAAACTGGGAGCAGAGGCCTCGACAACAGGGCCATTTGCCTACACAACATCCCATGAACTCCTGACTTACATTCCTTTTCCAGGGAGCAGGCTGAGTGTTAATACCCACTACTCGGTACAAGAAATGAATAAAGCAGAACAGAGAAAAGTAAAAGGGAAGGGCAAGAGGAACAGAAATAAAGGACATGGTTGAGTTCACCAAAGCTTTCTGTTACACTGTTATGCTGTGGCAGTAAGATATCATTGTTATTGAGACAATACATACTTGGTTTGCTAATACCACAAGATATTCTTAGCAAAACTGTTTTCACGGATTTAGTTTTCATTTCATAAACTACCCTTCCTTTCTCAAAACATACAATTTGAGGTTTGAATTACTATATCTGATCTCATGAATTTCAATTAAGTTTTAATATTCAATTCTATAAGGTAGACTAATGCTATAAAATATTTTACACTTTAAATGCAAGAATCCAGCAATATGAAGTTATCAATATCACAAGCAGCTTGACATAGCTCCCTTGGGTATATATGTATATCTCTATATATATACACACACACATGCACATTAAATATTACTATGCAGTTAGATAGATGGTTCAACTTTAATTGAGAGTACAGACTAAGAGTTTAGTGAAAAGTGTAAAAGACTGCACAATAACAGCACAGGACTAAGAATCATATGTAGAGTAATAAGTTACTATCATTGTATTTTGTCAGGACCACAACAGTTCTTTTAGTTCTTTTCTCTCTAAAACAACTAAAAATCTACACAGAAGATAAATATTTCAGGCAAGGGAAAAAATTTATTTTCTAATGTTTGTTTGTGACAATGCAGGCTTGGCACTCTGAATGGAGCACTCCACCATGCTTGCGGAGAAGATGGCCATGAAGTGAAACTAAAAACAAACAAAACAAAACAAAACAAAAACAAAAAACAGTAGAGAATACAGGGGAAAACACTCCTCTGAAAGCACAAGCTTATGGTTTGTATAATGAAGGCCACAGACCACATGAAGCTTAGAGCAGCACTCCACAAAGGTCTGGAGAGAATACCAGATGCCTTGTCAAGTTCATCAACAGAAACTCCAACCTCTGGATTTAACAGAGGAATAACGGAAGTCTGGATTGCATGTGGATACAGGATTCTCAGCTGTTTTGCACATCTACTGAATATACAATCTCTTCCACCTGGCTCTACCATATGCCTCCCCTGCTTTTTAAATAAAATTCCTTCAGCAATTTAATCCTACATGTATGCTCTAATCACAACAGACTATTAAATCATAATATGTGCCACATGTTTTGCTTATCTCCTTGTTATGAACTACAACTCCTTAAAAAGATGTATGGTTCAAAACAACCAGTTCCAAAAAAAGAAAAGCATGTCCTACCAAGCACTGGCAACTGTGTCAACAGTTGAAGGCAGAAATGGAACAGAAAGATAACTGGGGTTTTTTTCCTGTTCCACCTGGCTGAACCATGCTATTAGATCACTAAGGAACTCTGTATGATTTCTGAAGCAAGAAAACCAGCATTTTTTCAATTGAGTTTCTGAGGAAGATATTGGTTTCCCATGACTCTAGGCAACAGAGAGAAGGAGGTCTACTATCATTCTGCTCACTGTACTACTTGAAATTTTAAGACTTCCTGCTTAAATAGAAGAGGAACAGAACTAACTCTTTGTCATATCTGCCACAGAAACAAAGCATTGGGATCACCAGAGCGTGTACTGTTATGAGTGAGCTCCTCTCATCTGGTGTAACACCACAAATCAAAGCTGATTTTCAGTAACTGGTTTGACCTGGAAAAAAAAAAAAATCTAAATCCTTCCCAGCTTTAAATAAGGAAAAAAAAAAAGAAAAGTCACAGCAAATAGTGTGCTGCAGGCATCATAACAATTTCCTTTCTCATACTTTCTTTCCTGTAGCCAGAAGAAATAACAGTGTCTCAGGAACAAAACATCACCTGCAAATACTGAGTTCAGGAGCATTGCTATACTTTTCCTTGTGGCAGCACATCATTAGTTAAGTCCAAAGTACCCAGATGCTTAGATCTATTTAGATGGCAGCAAGTCCTAGATGAGAAAAAGACAGACCCCCTAGATTAAAAAACAACTCTACATACCATTAACATTAAGCACAATGACATTCAGAAGAGTTCTTAGTAGCATTCCCTTCTTGATCCAGGTATGACAGGAGAGAAAAGAAAAGGTGAGACAGACTACAGTCATACACGATTAAAGATTTAGCTGCCGTTAAGTAAATGGCAGACAGACCAAAGACAGACTTTACAGATGCAACAAGTGATTGACCTTTATTGAAACAGTAAGGCATTAATGAAAATTTTGCATGGGTGTGATAGACCAGGGAAAAAACACAAGTACAAAAACCAAACTTCTGTAGAAGAAGTCTATTTTAATCCTTCAGACCTATGAAACAAGATTAGAATCAAGCAACTGATACCTTCTCTTGGTACTTTAAAAAACTTCAACCAAAAAGCATCACAAAAGCTGCTACAAAAATTAACTATACAGTAAAGGCTTAAGGTTAGTAGAAATTGGTCAGAAGACTGCAAGAGCAACAATATCTAATATGTCCAAAGGATATGTAGAAATCCAAAGGCACTGAATATATTTCGTAATGCCTTAGAAAAGGTTGGTGAACTGTGAAGTAACAGAAACCTTTGAGTGAATCCTGGCTGTCCTAGAGATGTCCTAATTTTAGTGCAGTGTATTAAAGTAGTATTTCATCCAGCAAGAAACCATTAACTATGGTTTATGTAAGATTTGGAGTAAATGACTTGTAGCTCTGCAGGCTGAGTTAAAATGTGTAAAAGTTGACAGGTAACATTAAAGTCACATTCATCAAATCCACAGAAAACTGACCTTCTAAGGAACCCAAGACATCAGCAAATGGCTTTGCAGCAACAGCTGACTCATTGATGATGCAAGATACTGAACAAATCTGACGATATAATTCATGGAAACTACTGGGTTCTAAGTGAAAGATACGTTTTTAGGAAATAAAGCTGGAAGATAAGAGACAACTGATGAAAAACTGCCTGGGATACATGAAGGTTAAAGTACTTCTATGTATAAAAAATGAATGGTAAGTAGTACTAAATATCACCACAAAATATGATGGCATACCCTCATCTTGGACACTATATCCATTTCTGAAAATATTAAAACTAATTTAGAAACAGAGAGGATAAACAAAGACATTAACAACAAAGTAATGAACACTGCACAAAAAGTTAATTGGATGCTCGTTTATCTTAACCTAAGAACAGAAACACACACAAAACTAAAAGAGAACATTTAAAGCCAGTAGAAGGAAACATTCATTGCAGAACATTTTAATGCCCATGAAAACATCAGGATAAAACACAGTACCAAAATCAAAAGCTTAAAAGAATTTAAAAAGAAAAAAAAAATTAAGGCACTTGTGGTAGGGTTTGGAGGGAGAGGCAATACCTTTTATGCCTACAACATAGTAGGATTAACCAGACACACTCTGACACATAAACACTTAAGTTCTTTACTTAAGAATATTCATAGTACATTAGGTTGAAAATAAGCACTTGTGAGGATAAATTTTAATATTTCTGGACAAAAAACCTCCCACAAACAATGGCACTGTCACAGTCTGCACCAGGAAGAGAGCATTGTCACACCACTGTAAAATCTCACCACCATTGTCAGCAGCCAGTGGGTAACCAGTAGGCAAGTCCATAGCAGACATAACTTTGGTGGTCTGAGAGGCTGTTCTCCAGCCTTTATCCAGAAGTCATCTGTATCAGCAATACTGTGTCCTGCATGGATTCCCAAATGCCATGCAGTTTCCTCCCAAGAAGCCCCTATCTGTAGATAAACTGCAAGGGCTACCATTCCCTCATTCTGCAAGCTATAGGGAATCACAGGGGACGCCAAAATGGCAATACCAACTGCAGCAGCTACACCTGCCACCAAACTTTTCAAGTACACCCCTCACTGCCTATGATACCTGACTGGCACTTTCTTACACCCTCCAACATCAATTTGTACAGAGGGTATCACCCCTTTACCCATGGGTAATATGGCCACCCCACACGAATGCCTGCGTGCTCTTTTTAAATCACACCTTAACTTCTGTAGAATTGTCAGGTGTGTATTTGGTGGCTGAGTGCAAGATGGAAAACCCTGCATGGCCTGCTGGATGTCCAGCATGGAGAGGATCTGCATGATCTGCTGCGCAGCATCTTGCAAAGGTGCTCACGGGCCAGCCCTCTGAAGCAAGACAGGGCATTCCCCTGTTTGCGCACCCAGCCTGGACCTACTGCTCTCAGCTGGCCACAAGTTATAGCACACTAGACAAGTCCAAAACACTACCTACAACCCTACAGCTTCAGGTGGGACTTTTCAGGCTACTATACAGGACCTGAACAACCTAACACTCATCAGGCCTTTTGTCTTATCACAGTCTAAAGACAGATCTTCCTTTCCAGGCAAATCACTAATTAGGACCCTGAATCAACAACCAGCCCATACTTGTGGAAGGCATCTGGTGCAGTGTCACACCATCTCCCTTATCTCTCCCATCCTAGGAGGTGGAGCGCTGAATAGTACATCTGCTTTGCTGATGCTTTCCAAATAATTGCTTCCATTTCATCACAACACAGAAGGACTTCAGCGTGGACTCCTACTCTAGCTGACTTCCTGAAGACAGCTTGGTACACTTATCCGTGCACTCCAGGACCCATTCCATACTTTCTCAAATACTGACATCCCTACCAACATTCTTCACAGTATATAAAGCTTCCCCTAGTTAGTTCTGTAGTAGTACATACAGAAAATCATTTTCTTTCCATTTGGAAAAACTGTATTGGTTGCTCTTTGGGTACAGGCAGAACTGAAACAGCTGCTGTCATCAATGGCTATTATTTAATTATGTCTCATGCAGCAGATCTGCTCAGACATAGCCGAGCACTGTGCATAAATGAGGAGCTTACACTGCATGAATGATAATCATCTTGTAAGTAAAATATTGCTCAAGCAATTTCTCTTTCTTTTATGATAAATCCTCACACAGACCGATATTAACTTTTCTATTCCGTGAATCTTGTCCCATATCACTTACACAAGCACAGAAATGGTCAATATTATCAAACCCCAAAAACTTGTTTCAAACATGACTATCCTGTACACACAGACCTTAATGCATATGTTGAGTACAAGATAACATAAAATCCTTAATATACTAAACCATATGTGGCAAGGTATATGCAACTTCCACATTGTAGGCTGCAAAAATAACACCTCACATTTTGAGAATTTGCTTATACTTGATAACGATTAAATTCCACTCAAAATACAACATTCTGTACCTAATGCAAAGAAAAGCCACTTGATGCAAAATAACTTTATAAATTTAAAATCAAGAAATAATGGTGCAATGTAAAAGCATGACAACATCTGCCTTTCGGAAACTGCATCATTTATTTATATGACATTAGCAGATATCTTTTTAATGCTAACTGATCAGAACTCACAAGAAAATAAGCTTTTCACTAAACAATTAACTCTAAGGATTATTTTAATTAAAAAAAAAAATCAGCTATTCTCTTATGCAAACTAGGTAAAAAGCTGACCAATCCTTCAAATATCTATCAATACAGAGATATTAAACATCAAGTTATGAAAAGGAATTAAGTAGGTGTAAATGATAAACAGCAAATGTCAAATAGCCTAAAGGTATTGAGAAACACTTAGACGATTACATTTAGAAAATACACATAAAGGTATGTTTATAATGGGATGGCTGATTTACTTCACAAACTAGTTTTGCAAATTTAGTTTAGGACTTAAAAAAAATCAAAACGAAACAAAACAAAAAGAAACTATAGCTGCATAGCAAACAATTCTCTTTTGCAGATCTGTAAGTTACAAAAACAAACAGGAGAGAAAATTCAATTAACATTTTATAGAGCTCATTTCACTCCCGAATTTATATAAATGCATACCACCTCTTACATTTACTCTACAAAGGTGGGAGAGGGGAAGTTACCTGAGGGCAAGGTATTCAGACAAAAGGCCCCTATTCCTGGTGAAAGCAAGTGGTCAGTTGCCACGGCTTCTGAGAAGCTTCTGGTACTCATTTGGGTAGTAAGGATATTCACAGCAAACCAATCTCCACCAGAGCCAGCTGGGATCGCTGCAGGGAACGGGACACAGGGGACACACAAGGGATCAAGTTCAAAGGGAAAAAGGAGTGATACAATAATGTAAGAGAGTTTTAGCTAAAGATAACTGCAGTTACAACAGTTTGTTACACATCATGACAGTATAGAACTAAAAAGGAAACAGACCTGTGTAAAATGCTACATTCCCATGAGAATATCCCTTGCTGTCTGATACTACAATACCACAGCCATGTTTAGATGAACAGCTTATGGAGAAAATTTTAGTCATGCAGAAAAGGTCTATATAATACAGCCAAGTGGTTTCAGAGATACTCAGTAAGCACATTTGTGAATGTGAGAAGAAACGTAGCCCGGAGATGCAGCGTAAGAGGTTATTATTTTATTTTGAAATGGGAGACAACTTTTCAGTTTTGTTTTGCCTAGCCTGAGATTTCTCAGCCCACAGTATTTGTTCCTATTCACAGTGTCTCAACCTCATCTCTTCAAAATTCACACTAAAAAAACATGACTCTACAGACATAAGGGAATGGGACTTCTTGGATTTTTTTCCTGTCCTGTTTCTTCTCATGAAAAGAGGAGAGAATGGAGAGATCTGAACCGGGTTAGCACCAGCTCCACAAAGGTGTACAGAAGAACTCCTGCAGGAGCTACCCAATTGAGAAATCTGGGTTCCCCTGCAAGCAGCCAAAACCTAGATATGTTGTGTAATTACTTGTTAGCAATTATTCTCATGATTTGCAAGGAATCTGTGAAACAAATAACTTCCCGTAAGCCTTTATAATTTCATTAATGTTTCATCAAAAATTAGCTAATCTCCTTTGCCCAATCTGCTTGCAGAAGCAAGCAGAAAATAAAACAAAGTACACTTTAACAGGCACCTCTCACTCTGAAAGTTATTTAGTACATACTTTTATAATCCTTTCATATAAAAAAAAAACCAACAACAAAACATCAAGGCTTCGGCAGGAGAAATACCAAATTTCAAAAAATGTAACTGTGGGCTTTGTTTTGATTCTTACACACTCCATAATCATTTGAACATAAGACACAATTTTATTCCTCACAGGCTTTATTTAAATACCCTTTTTCCTGAGAGTGCTTCACACTAGCGTATCAGCTACTTGAAAACAAAGTAATCTTCAACATCATTTTCATTCTGAAATTTACTTCCCAGTGAAACTGTTCTGAGAATCATTTAAAGAAAATGATCACATACTATACACATAAAATGGTGCTGATTAATTCCTGTTGATTCTGCAAATGCTTTAATTTTTATTATGTATACGTAAAAGTTGTCCAACTTCAACAAAGCCTCAGGAGAGCTTTAATTGTACAAATAAAATGCCTGAAGAATCAACATCCAGATTTATAATACATTTCAAAAATAATGTAAAACAAACTGAAAACTAGAAGTCAAATTCTGTGAGCTTTGTTAACCCAAATGCTACTGAAAGCTTAAGAGACCTTTCTGAAATGTAACACAAGATTTAATATTACGTCTTAATAAATGTAATGATTAAGAATTCTACCAGAAAACACATTATCGCTGGTTTATCTCCAAAATACCTTTATGATTTCATAATGCACCACAGTGATTTTAGTTTGGCCTTTTGGAAGATGTTCTGTTACAGAAGTTTAAAATGCAATATGATACTACTAACAAAAACAGAAGAAAGTGAAAGTTTTTTATTTTTGTTGGAAAAAAGCATTTATTGATTCCTTTATGCTCATCAGAACACTACCAGCACATTCACACATAAAAAAAACTGTTGGCATGAAGTCTCCACTTAAATACAAAAAGTATTGGATTTCAAATGTAAGGGAATTTAAGAAATACAGGATTTAATAAAACTTTAAATTGCTCTTTCTCCTCGTTCTCTTCTGCTGTCTCAAGCAGTTCTGCTTTACTACCTGTCCTTTTTCAGACTTGTTCTTTCACTAGGTGCAGCATTTGTTTTAGATAGACATTATGCTAATGCTTTCCGTAAGCATTCAGATTCAACACAGATTCATTCAGATTCAACACAGATTCATTCAGAACAACGTAGACAGTTACGTCTACATTGTGTTTTGCGATTTTCCCACATACTACACAAGCCAATAAAGTCAGTCATGTAGAATATGCTCTGTGAAATCTTCAGTACAAGCAAAGAGAGAAGCTGTTTTACGCTTAGTCTAGGAAAAGTACACACTTTGTGTTCTTTGGCTGGCTAAAATAATTGGATAACTTCCATGAAACTGAAGTGACACAGAAGTGGAATACACAAAACTGAAAATAAGCAAAAATTCTACTTATTTTTCTACTAGCAGAAGTTTCAAAGTTCATCCAAACAATTTTGGTCATTTAGTTACAGGAAGGAACGAGCCCATTCTGGCCAGAAAAAGGTGTTACATTGGTAGACTCTAAAAGGAGTCACCTCAGATCTCACCAAACAGGCATGTCTTACTGGTATAAAAGCAGCATGATGTGCAGGTCAAATATTTAGGTAGGATATGTATCAGTGAAGTTGTACCAGATGATGTAGTATACCACTGTTTACAGCAGGATCAGCCGATTCCTGATATCCATACAATTAGTATGCTATTCTTTGTAAAACCAATCTTCATATGCATTTTAAAATGATTTCCCAACTATGAGGTGAAAAAAATTGTCACAAAATTTACTGCAATTTTCTTCTATTGAAATCTTAGTATTTTCACATCTATTGCTTCAGGGGAGCAAAAGCAAAGGTCTAAGTTCACGCAGAACATTAACTAATGACACAAACTGAAAACAATTTGGGTTTCTGCCATACCAAACACTTCTAAACCTCTTACTGTTTTCTTTGTGAAAATAGCAAATAAGATTCAAGCAAAGAATGTAATTTTTTAAGATAAAGTATGTGTTATCATTGGTAAACTTAAGAGTTAATATCTAATTGAGATGAAGAATGTCATATTCAGTGGAGATACTTAACTCAAAGTAGAGGCAAAGCTTGTAAGCTTTCCTTCATGTTTCTTAAGACATATTTTGATAAACAAAACTGTTTTTCACAGAAAGGCATGGATATTGCAGACACTTACACAGAAGACACAGTTAGACCGCTCATTAACTAGAAAAGGAATTTCAGTCAATGCTACTAAAAGCCAAAACCAAAACACACCTGAAAACCCCTTATGTAAGTCTGTGTCAGTAACACCCAAGCTCTGTCAGTATTTTGGATCCAAACAACCCAAGATTCAAACCCCTGTGATGGAGATGATCCCCTTATAACCACAGATAGTATAACAGAAACACTATTGTGAACTTGCATAGGTGCAATCTAGAGTCCTATTGGAAATCTTTAACACCATTGTTTTATACACTTGTCTACAAAGTCTAACTGAGGAAAAAGTAATGCTGAAGGGTATCTGCTATTGTCACAGCAGAGCAGTGCACAGAAAAGCTTGCAATAAAAGGGGCTGTTCAACAAGAAATCTCTCACCCATGAAAACACGTAACAGCACATATGGAGACTCAACACAAGTTTCAGTTCACTGGGGAAGACCTTGACAGTAAAAGTAAGTGATCCCAACACTACACAGAAGACTCCTAGGCACAGTGTCTCATTCCTACCTTTGTAAAGGATAATGCCATTATCCAGATACTTGTTTCATTTTAGGCCATGTATATTATGAAATAAAGACACTCCACCATCCGCATTCACAAAAACCACATCTAACAAAATATGGAACTGATAAAAATGCAAGCCTCTAAATGACAAACTCATCTCTTCAGCTTAGCAGAGAGCATTTAGTTTCATATCCTATGCCAAGCACCATATAATCTGAAGAACAACAAAAAATGTATGTTGTTGCCCCTCTTTCCCTCCTTCTCATTTTCTTCCACAGCCCTGGAAAAGAGCAACGCATGTTGAAGACAGAGGACATAGCTTATATTTTAAAAGTTTTTAAAAGACTGTGGGAAAACTAAAAACTCATCACCAGATCCTGACATAAAATACAGGCTTGTTACAAGCTGAGTAAATAAGCTCTACTGCCTTCACTGTTCTTAAGCTGTAACATAGCAAGAAGAAAAACCTTTTACAAAGGTGAAAAGTCATTTAGATACCAAAACTGTTCCAAAACACAGTTTGCATCTTCCTCTTCTTCTTGTTCTCAGACCTTAAAGACTCATAGCTATGTAAAAATTTTCCCTAGCTAACAAACATAGAATGATAAGCCTCCTTCACAACACCAGTGTCCATATCAGTTCGTCTAAAAGCACTGCAAACTGCTAAATGGAAACTACACTGCTGAATGACACGACACTTTTAAATTTGCATATACAGTATCTAGATAGCAAGAAAGCTGAAAATTTCTAACACATAAGTAACAGATATTGCAGCAATCTTCATGGCAAATATTGCTAAATCAATGATGATTTGGGGGAGCTGGACAAGATGACCTCCAGAGATCCCTTCCAACCTCAGCCATTCTGCGGTTTGTGGCAAAAAAGGGAAGTACTTCTCTGTAACTGAAGATATAAGTTCATATCTTCTATTTGTTCTTTGAAGTACATATTAGATTTGGCTTTGTTCAAACACAAAGAGAATATAATCATCAAAAATGAAAGTAAATTGAGATAACAGGATAATTCTTGCCACTCTTCCTTTATTATGTATGGACTTCTTCCAGTACATTTTAATCCTGCCACTAATACCTGGTTTGCTGAAGATGGCAAACAGGCATCAGTTTTGAGGAACTATGAAAACTGCAGAACAGGAACCACTATAGTAATAGAGCACAAAGTGAAAGTGCCCTTTGGCACCCTCTGTATGACAGCAAATTCCTTATGTATTTGGCTCCACGCTGAAATAAAACAGTGTGTGAAGCCTACCTTAATCATGTACTTATAAAACATACTAAAGAAAATCCTGAAATAAAGAACAACATTATAATTTTTGTTGAAAAAACAAGTTCCTGAAATTTAACAAGCCACCAGATTTACAGGTGCTTGTGTCACTTGAACTCTGTTTTCTTGTGTAACCAACTTCTGCAACCATTGAGGCACCAGTTCTGCAGGGAGAAAATATATTATCCGCTCATGTGATTAACACCACCCATAATAAAGGGCTTAATAATAATACTGTCTATATTTTAGGTACCAAACACACTCTTTTAATGTCAACATGGTGTGGATCATGAGCCTTAACTTCAACTTGCAAATCTCAGATTGTTAGATATATCCCATAAGCTTTTTTAAAATGATGAAACTTGTCACAATCATTTGACGTAGTCTTGTTGAATGAGCATTATCATATCACACAAGAAAGCAAATACAAACTTATCAACATTAAAAAGTACTTAATTCTAATCTATTTATTTGAAAAAGTAGACAAAAACCAGCTCATGTTACTCATGCCCAGTTCCCGGGCACATTTCAGACTTTAACCTGTAGCACAGAGACTAGAGTTCACTTCTCTTTCAATACAGCTTGCTAAATAGCAGTATAGGAAGTGAGCTGTACCACTGAATTAAGTCCAGTGATTCCACGCACACTTCTGATTAGAAAACTGACTCAAGCCTGATGACATCTTTGTATCGCATTTCCATTCGCACAGTGCTCAGTTATTTTCATGTGAAGACAAGATTTCTTCACCAGCATTCCTAGCTACAAAACTCATGAGTGGGGTGGAAGAGAAAAATTGTTCTAGTACTGCTTCATACATCATCTTTAGCAGATAGATATCAAAGGATTTGGAATGAGAATTGTGTTTTCCCTGTGCATCATCAACAGATCAGTCAAATGACAACCTGTCATTTCATTTTGCTTGATTTACTCTATTTATTAGCACTGATGAAAATAAACACCTTTCAGAAGCACCACACAAAACCAGAATAAAACATTTGGAAAAAATAAGCAAATAAGGGACCAATATTTCAGGTTATATCTTTTGATTTATAAAAGCAAGCTCTGAAGAATAACAATGCTGTGGTACCATGACAGATCAAGGACCTAATAGGTTTCTGTCTCTCTTTAGAAAATGGGAGAAATGTAACGTGGCTTTTTAAAATCGTATCAATCAGATTGTGTACTTTCTGCAGTTTTTCCATCTCTCAAGCACACGACATTGACAGCTACAAAATTTTATAGTAGGTTTTTTCTGTTTGTTTTTTGTTTCAACCCACGAGGCACGTTAGATATGATCTCAGTCACGCAGAAAGCGTCGCGCTTATTTCATCCCTTTGCGCGCAGCAGAATGCATCTCTTTGTCACCTGCGTGTGCAACAGCTCAGATGTCGCGACCGGACCTGCAAGGACACCCGCCGAGCTCCCTCACCGCCAGCCAGCAAGCGAACTGGGACGGCTTCTGTCAACCCCCCCGCCGCCTCTGAATGACGACGGGGCCTGGGGTGTTCCCCCTTTCTTTTCCACGCTCCCCGCCGCACACCTTCTCGCCGCCACCGGCTGCTCCGGGGGGAGCCCCGCGGGCCTCGTCAGCGCCCCCCGCCGAGGGGCTGCGCCGCCGCCGCCGCCTCCCGGGGGCCGCGGGCCCGCTGACAGGGCAGCCCCCGCCCGGCTCGGCCCGGCTGGGCCCGGCTCAGCGGCGTGCGGCGGGGGCGAGCACCGTCTGCCCGGCGGGGAGGCGCCCGGCGGTGACTCACTCGGCGACTCCTTTCTGCGCCAGGCAGACCGAGCCCCCTGCGCGCCCCCCCCGCGCCGCCGGGCACCGAGCGAGGGGGCTAGGGGCCATTTATGCGGCTGTCACCGCCGGGCAGCCCCACACGAGCAGCCGGCCTCCCCCTCCACCTCCACCAGTCACCCCGAGGAGGCGGCTCCAGCTCCACCTTCCGCGGGCTGAATGAAGCCCGGTCCCCCCGCCCTGCGCCAGGCCCCGGGGGCCGCTCTCCGCCGGGAGACGCGGGACCGGAGGTGGTGCCGCCGCCGCCGCCCGCCCACCCCTCAGCCTACCCGGGGCGCGGCGCCCCACTGACCTGGAGAGATGCTTCAGGATCTGCTTCTTGATAATCCCCGCCATGCTGTCTGCCGGCCCGCGCCCCTCACGACGACCAGCCGGGACCGGGGACGTGCCTCATCCCTCCGCCTCCGCCTGCCCCTGCCCGAGGCGGGGAGACCGCCGGGAGCGGAGCCGCTGCCTCCGCCCGCGCTCACTCGGCGCCCGCCGCCATCTTGGCTGCAGCATCGCCTAGTGACGGGGGGCGGGGGCGGCGGCGGGGAGGGCCGGGCCCGGAGCCACCGCCCCGCGCGGGGAGCGGCGGCCCCGGGCAGGCGGAGGCGGAGGCGGAGGCGGGGTAGGGGCGGCTCCTGCCCTCGCTCGCAGACCCTCTCCCCGCCGCAGCCGGCGTCCGTCTGGTCAGCGCCGCCGTCCACCCTCAGCGTCTGCCCGCCCCAGGTCGCACCGCCCGCCTTTTCTCCGCTCTCCTCCGCCAGCTGCTTCTTTCCTCCCTCCTCACCCTTCCCACCTCCAAAACTCTGAAAGCGTCTCCCTGCGTCCCCGCCCGGGCTCCATCCCTCCTCCCGCCTGTGGCGCCTGTGCCCCCGGGGCCCGGCCTCCGCCTCCCCTTCACCCCCGTGCGCCCAGCCCGCTCTCCCCCGAGTGACCGGTAGCGGCTGTTATTTTTGTTGAAAATCTGTTACAAAGTGCCACTAAAAGGTATTCTGTGTAACAACACGAACAAAATAACCTGGTTCTAGTATGTAGCAAGACTTCCTCTTGATAAAATCCCTCGTTATCTACGCGCGTTAATACTTGGCATCAATACCTGCGTGTCATGCTCTTCCCAAGTAATCTGCAGAGCTCATTCACAGAAGCAATATTTAAAGTCACTTTAAGTTTTTCAGATAAACTCCATTACTCTAGCTCTTTCGTAATATATTCACCTCGATTAGCCAAGTGAGATGTTCGTCCTTTTTATACCTCTGTTTTATAAGCAATACTCATTTCCAGCTACAAAAAGCAATCCTCAAATTTGTTTCCATCTGGGATCCCCAAAATCATTCCAAGATGTTACGACCAAGCGAACAACCCCAGAAGCAACAAATTCGACCCTCCCGTCTATTCTTACAGAGGAAGGTGGAAGAGTTGTCCAGGCAGCAATCCCTGCCCGAACAGCCACACGCCTTCTCCCGAGCCTGATCTTGGCCCAGGTGAAAGCCAGGACAGCTACTGCTCCTACAGCACCACACAAAAGGAACAAGGCCAGATAAAAAGCAGAAAAGCTTGCTGACAGAAACTTATAATGATATGGCAATAAATTCATATGTATATACACATATATAATATTTCCCTTAACCCAAAATTCTCAGCAATTACTCAACCCACAGACCTGTAAAATCAGGTTGTTCCCCAGGTGCTTCCATTTCACTGGGTATCATCTGTGGCAAGTATAAAGCCTACAAGTTGTTTTAAGAGAATAGCTTCTCATGCTGTAGCAAAATTTCCAAGTCAGTTAAAAAATAAATGTCTTGTATTAGTTTTGTTCATCTGGTAACCCCCTTCTCTGGGGGTTCCTCATTCAGAGAAGCTATCTTGAAGAATTTCAGTGGTGGGTAACCAGGTACCCTAAATAGTAGTATTAACTGGAATAAGAAAAAAATTAACAATTGTAAAACTAACAAGTTTTCAGATGTGACCTCTACATGAAGGATGGCTTGCTGCCTCTATAGTATAGTCTAGAGCTGCAGAGGAAAGACATCAGATACTATTTTCTTTGCTTCTCATATACATAACAGATTAATAATTTACATGCAATGAACCAAAACCCCAAGGACCTTAAAGTCAGAAATGTGAAGCAGTAACAGAAAAAATAGGTCAGGAGATGAACATTTTCAACTGATTTTTCCAAGCATTTAAAAATCAGTCAGTTGTGTTATACTGACCTAATTATATTCTTTAAAGAGATTTATAAAGTGGAATGAGCTGTGTATGAAGCTAACACTTCTATTCCTGTTTTAAGTTCAATTTTCTCAACCAGAAAAAATTCTACCAGTATCTTGGAGAAACGATGTTCATCATAATGACGGATCAGCTTCTCATCAAGAAAGAAAATACGAGCAGCAAGGAAAGCAGGACCCATGCTGTGTGTTCCCTTTCAAGTGTCCTGCAAGCATAGCTCTGGCAGAAAAGGGAAAGTCCAGAGGCTTTTCACTGACATGAGAACTGGAAACCAGAAATATTCCTGTCTGGCAAGGGTGATCTGAATCGTGACCTCATGTTCTCCCCCATCTCCTGGAGCACACTGAATGGAGGAACGGAGGAAAATGCACAGACCAACATCCCCCCCACCCCAGGGAATTAGAAGGGCATGTGATAAGGAGCCCAGCTTATCCCTTCGTTCGAGCAGAGCATCTGACACTTCTTTTTAGAGCCTTATGCAAATTAATATCAGGATATCCCCAGACTATGTTTATTAAGACTTTGGACTGATTCTCCAAATCACAGTCGCATGTTTGCCAGCAGATGAATTTCTGCTAGCATATTCATGATAATTAGACCACTGCTATGTGAAAATGGCGCTTGACACGAAGTCCCAAAGACTGACTCGCTCTGAACAGAGGAAGGCAACCATTTGTGAAGAACCTTGTGGGAGTGTCATCAGCTGTCACCTTAATATGAAAACCACAAAGAGGAAAGAGTGGCTTAGCCTTCCTGACTGCTTTGCACTTATAAACACTGCTATGTAGGAGTTCTTCATCTAGCAGCCAAGGCTATTTCCTCTTGATTTACCAAAATGACTCCCCACCCAGTGAGGAGAAACTGTGTCACAGAAGAAAAGGGGCGGCTGTAGTGGCAGATCATCACCTGTATTGCTACGGGTCCTGCTGATCTGGACCCTGACCCACCAACTTTCCCTGTTGACTTCAGACCTGCCCAGTCACCATAGCCCTGCCTGGTGATCCCTGGGCTGTGTCTGGCCCTTGTTCGCCCCACCAGACCTGATCCTAACCCTGACTTGAGGCTTGACTTACGTGCTTGACCTCAGATCTGCTTCGTCATCACACACTCACCTGATGACCTGGGCTCTGGGCTGCCCTCCCATCCCTGCCTGCCTTGCTCCCTGGCTGGGGGTGGTGTGGCAGGCCCTGGCTGGCAAGGTCCTGCCCTGCTGGCCACAGTATCCCCCTCAGCTCCGGGCTTCCCTCCTTCACGGAGCAGCTGGCACTCATGTCACCAAGGAAGAACCCCACTTGTGAGCGCATCCAGGGTACTAAAATGAACTCAAAGAATAATTTTGGCTTGTATTTACCACAGGTAATTTCCAGGGCCTATTTGTGAACTCTTTCAATTCAATAGAAGACCCAAGAACCCGAGGATGTACAGAGTTTCCCATCAGGCAGTCATCTCACCCACCAGCCTGCCCTTCACCATCACCTAAATGAGGAAAGGTGCATGGAGCTCAGTTTACGGATGCTAAGACCAGGATAATGCCCCCCCCCCCGTATCAGGGTCAAAGAATGCAATAACTTCTTGCTCAAGGATAACTTTCTTTGGATTCACTGAACAACTTGCAAATTCTGTAGTTGGCACCATTCAATCATTCTGAGGCTGCACATTCCCACAGAGCAGGGCAAATAAGCAGCTGGGTGCTTTGCATAGGGTGTGCAGATGGAGTTTGACTTTTTGTGTGGTCATGTGGATTCCTTAACTGTAAGAACTGGAATGGAGTTGAGAGGAAAAAAAAAACAACAAAAACAACTAGAGCTCAAGTGACTTCAGAAACGTGAAGGTCACAGAATTATCAAAAAATATTTGTTGCTTTTCCCATTAAATAAAGCAGTGGGAAATGTGGAAAAAGAACAAATAAAATGTGCCCTAAGAAGTTCTGATTTAGTTTCAGTGAGTGCTTTGTTTCATACTTGCAGCATGAGAAATGTGGCATGGCTTCATATGGATAATGCAAAAGATAATGGTCTGTCTTCAAATGCAGACGTGCAAGGCTTAAGTAGTCTGACAGACCATTACTCAAAGTTAAAGAGCATCACAAAATATCAATTCTAAGCTACTGTAAGAGGCAATGTACGAAGTTTGCTACCATGTGGGCATTTGAAAGTCCTATTTATGTGTCCTTGCTATGACTTTGCCTTTGTTAGGTACTCTGCCAACAACAACAGAAAGTATTATCAGCAGCTTCATTGCAATATATGGGTGAATACGTAAACAAACTCAATTAATAGGTATGTGAGTGGCCCTTAGTTAGCAATGACAGTACATATACCAACTTCAGTTCTGAGAGATTTTAAATATTTATGTATATGAACAACTACACATAAATCTAAGTGAACTGTTAAAAGCCTGGCACTTGTCCTGTAGGTCCCTCCCCCAAAAAAAACCCCAAAAGTAACTGAATTCAATACAAGTCACTGAATGATAACAGATGAAGTCTCGTAGAACTGGAGCTAGTATCTAGAAGAGAAAAAGTAAGTAATTAAATTCTGGCTTTCACCTTTATTTTCACAAGGTAAAAGTTAGCAATAATGATTTTTTGTGTCTAAAGTATTCTTCTAAGAACTTTATGTTATTAATAAAAGGATAAAGTAAAGATTATGTGATTTTAAGAGTAATAATTTACGTTTCTCTGTAACACTGTGAATACCTAAAGCATTTGTCACAATTCTATGTTTTGTGTATTCTGGGTTTTAATCACAAAACCAAAATCTACTATTACTATACCTGTCGGCGGGCAAAGAAGAACAACCAATACTTTACAGTGTTCTTTGAAAGAATCCAGAAACTCCTGAACTAGAAAAACAGGCTTTTGATAATTCCTGTGACCTCTCCTCAAGAATCAAAGAGTGCATCTGCTAGCGCAGGGATTAAGGATGCTGTCCTTAAGATACAGACAAGCACGTAAAGAGGATTGGTCTAAAACCAGATTGCTGTGCATTCTGCTGAACATCCTGGCTTACGGAAAGGCATTTGATATTTGTTAGGGTAAAGAGCCATCATACATAGTAGCAGTTATTTTTAAGTTCTGGTATTTCTGGGAAAGCCAATTACGTACAGATACAAAACTGTAATGCACTTTCTCTTTTATTGGATAACAACAAAGATACTAGTGATGGTGAGTAAAAAATATAAATAAAGCAAAATTCATCATAAAGACAAGTGCAAGATCCTGCACCTGAGATGACAAAACCAAAGAGCCCAGTAACGGCTCAGATCTGTGCGGCGGGGGAGCAGCCTTGCTGAAAGGGACCCGGGGGGCCTGGTGGACAGCAAGCTGAACGGAGGGCCGCAGTGCACTGCTGCAGCAACAAGGGCAAATCAGATCCTGGGCTGCATCCACAAGGGCATTGCTAGCAGTGAAAGAGAGAGAGAGAGAGAAAGAGGATCATCCCACTCTGCTCAGCGCTTGTCAGGCCACACCGGAGTACTGTGTCCAGTTCTGGTCCCCACAACTCAAAAAAGATGCGGACAGACTGGAGACGGTTGAAATGAAGGCCATGAAGATGATCAAAGGGCTGGAGAACCTGCCCTGTGAGGAAAGACTGAAGGAGTTACATCACTTCTCCCTGGAGAGGGCTCAGGGGGGAACTTCATCACAGTATGCCAGTACTTAAAGGGTGGCTACAAAGAGGATGGAGGCACTCTCTTCACAAGAAGAAGACAAGGTACAAGTAGCACCGGGAGAGGTTTCATCTTGATATAAAGAACTTTTTTTATAGCAAGAATAATCAATCACTGAAACAACCTCCCCAGGGATGCGGTAGTCCCCATTGTTGGAGGTGAATTTCAAGATGCGGTTGGACACGGTGCCAGATCATCTCATTGCGGCTCCCTTTCCACAGAAGGTTGGACCAGACGATCTTTTGAGGTCCTTTCCAGCCTCGGCTGTTCTGTGGTTCTGCGATTCTATAAAGATGTGTGGTATATGACACAGACTTAAGTAGAACAACAGCTGGTCAGTGACAGCAAACACCAATAGCACTGTTTTTTGTACTATTTAGAATAAAAGCGTGTTAATTACAGCAGGCCTAGAAAAAAGAGTAAAATAGTCACATTGAAATTTAAAGTCTTCTCCTTTTTCATTTTGTAACACTCTTACACAGGAAAGGCCTGCGCTGCTTTTCTAGTTCTCACATGAAGCCATTTTCTTTCACCGCATTTCTCCCCGATGCGCTGGGCTCCCGTGCGACGGCAACTGCTGCACCAAACCGCCAGGGACACCCGCGACGCGACCCGCGGCCCACCCGAGGGCAAGGCACTCGCTCCCTCCCTCAGCAGGGGGTCTGTAACTGTACACACACCGGAGAGGGCTCACGCCCCCTCCCCCACCCCCCCGCCGGGCTCTCGCGTTATCAGCCCCGTGCCCGCTGTGCCCCTGCCGGGAGGGCGCGTCGCGCCGATCCCCTTCAACGATCGCCCCGCAGGGCCGGGGCTGAGCGGCGGCCGCCCGTACCCGCCGCCTGCGGCCGCTGGGTGGCGGCGCGGCCCCCGGCCGGGAAGGGGCCGTCCGCGCAGGCGCACTGGGGCGCAGGGAACGGAACCGGAGCTGGCGCTCGACGAGGTGACGCCATGTCACCTCCCCCCGCCCGGCTCTTTGGCGAGAGCTTCCGGGTCACGCCCGACCAATAGCCTCCGCAGCTTCGCTAGCGTCACCGGCGCCACGTGAGCGGCGAGCGTCTCGCGCCAGAGGCGGGTGAGCTGCCGGAGGCGGTTCCCGCGGCACTCCTGCGTCCCATCAGGCAACGCGCGGCGCTGCTCCTCCGCTCTATGGTAACCATAGAGATCCACGGCGGTGGCGGATCAATACTGGGACGGCGGCGGCCGTGGCGCCGTGGGGAACATGGCGACGCTGGTGCTGGATAACGGCGCCTACAACGCCAAGATCGGCTACAGCCACGCGAGCGTCAGGTGAGGGCTCGGGAGGGGAGGAGGCGGGACAGGACGGGCGGGCGTCCCCTTATCGCATCCTCTCGGCGCACCTGCCCTCCCGCCGCTCCCCGCCGGCGCCTGGGCGCACGGGAGGCCGCTCCTCCTCTCCCTCGGCCCCTCACCGGGAGCGGGCCTCCAGCGCGCCTGCGCTCGCCGCGGAGAGGCCCCGGCCTGGCCCCGCCCCTGCGGCGGGTGCCAGGCCCCGCCCCTGCGGCGCGCGCCGACCTGCCCGGCGGGACCGTTACACCGTTCCCCGCCGCCCATGGCGGGGGTGGGTGTCGGTCCCGGGGGTGGCGGTGCCTGGGCGCGGAGGAGCCCCCAGCGCCTTTTTTGTCGTGCTGGCGGCGGGGGGGAGGTGGTCGCTCAGTGCAGTGTGCGGGGCGGGGTGCGGGGTGGTGGTTTGTTTTCCCAAAAGTTGCCTCGTCTGCACCGGAGGTGTCAGGAATTAGAGATTTCCCTCGTAACTGGCTCCAATAAATGGATTAAAACCAAAGCAGCAGCAAAAATGTTATTGAACGTATATTATTTATGAAAGTAGCCTAAAGACAATGAATGTGTCTCATATCACGATGAACAGGAAACTTACCAATCTTTTCCAGCGTTATTCCCAACTGTCAGTTCAGATCAAAGACTGCACGCTTGAAAACCTTTACGGCAAATCAACTGGATGAAATTAAAGATCCCTCTGGTCTTTTTTATATTCTCCCTTTTCAGAAAGTAAGTAAGATATCCTGAGTTTAACATTATAGCCAAATATAAATTGTTTTAAGGAATAGTTTTCATACAATTTGCCCCAACTGCAGCATTATATGTAGTATTATATAAGAATCGAATTCAGCAGTATGAAGTTTAACAATCACAGAATCATTTAGGTTGGAAGAGACCTTTAAGATCATCAGGTCCAACTGGAAACCTAACACTGCCAAGTCCACCCCTAAACTGTGTCTCAAAGCACCACATCTACCCATCTTCTAAACACCTTCAGGAATGGGGACTCAACCACTTCCCTGGGCAGCCTGTTCCAGCACTTGATAGCCCTGTCAGTGAAGAAATTTTTCCTGATATCCAATCTAAACCTCCCCTGGCGCAACTTGAGGCCATTTCCTCTTGTCCTATCGCTTGTTACTTGGGAGAAGAGACTGACACCCGCTCTGCTACAACCTCCCTTCAGGTAGCTGTAGAGAGCAATAACGTCTCCCGTCAGCCTCCTTTTCTTCAGGCCAAACAACTGCAGTTCCCTCAGCCACTCCTTATAGGACCCGTTCTCTAGACCCTTCACCAACTTCATTGCTCTTCTTTGGACACGCTCCAGCATCTCAATGTCTTTCTTGTAGCGAGGGGCCCAAAACTGAACACAGTACTCGAGGTGCGGCCTCTCCAGTGCCGAGTACAGGGGGACAATCCCTTCCCTAGTCCCGCTGGCCACACTATTCCTGATGCAAGCCAGGATGCTATTGGCCTTCTTGGCCACCTGGGCACACTGCTGGTCCTATTCAGTCAAGCAGGACCTGCCTTTCATAAACCCGTGGTGACTGGGTGTGATCGCCTGGTTGTCCCGTATGTGCCGTGTGATGGCACTCAAGACGATCTGCTCCATAACCTTCCCCAGCACCGAGGTCAGACTGATAGGCTTCTGTCAAAGAGAATAACGTATATAGGAAACATAATTTACATTGGTTTTGTAGTGTAGTAATAAACGTATTGATAGGGAATATTTGTAACATTCTTCATCCTATGTAACATTTACTCCTTAGCATAGAAATGTGAATTTAAACATTTTTATTCTCAAATTTCTTTGTACTACCAGTCTTATCAGTCACTTGACATTTTTTTATTTCTAGTAATTTTTTTTTTAAGTATGATTTCATTTTCTAAATAGTGTAATTTTTTTTCTAAATTCCTACAGGGTTACTTGGTGAACTGGGATGTCCAGAGACAGGTTTGGGATTATCTTTTTGGAAAAGAAATGTATCAAGTAAGAGCCCTTTATTAATTACAGATTTTGTGTAGGTTAAATACTGACTAATGGAATTAACATAAGTGCATCAAATATTAAATAGAACTGGTGAGCTTACTATTCTCTTTAAAAGTGCCTTCAATTAGAAATCACAGGGATTTATTTTTTTGCAAACTGAAGAAAATTTTTACTTTGAGCTCTGGTGTAGGAATTTAAAAAACATTTGACTTGTGTGTATTCATACTGAGTTCAGTTCATGTATGTTAAGAAATTCACATCAATTAAGAGTTCAAGTTAGTAAAAAATAATAATTATAGATGGATACAATGTGGTTTAGAGATCAAGAAACTGTTGATGTAAAAGAGAGTGATGAGCTAGGTCAGTAGGCCGGAAGACATGCACATTAAGTAACCATCTTTGGCTAACCATTTTCTACCTATGAGTAAGTTGAATGTATAAAGTATAAATACCTGATACTTTATTTTTCTTACTTATCACATGAACTGGATTTAGCACAAGAAGTGTAGTAAGGCTTCCCTTTTATTTTTTCTTTAAAAATATGTTATATACTCTGACAGTTTTTGGGTTTTGTA
The DNA here is from genome assembly GCF_047370975.1 of Nipponia nippon. NCBI lineage: Eukaryota > Metazoa > Chordata > Aves > Pelecaniformes > Threskiornithidae > Nipponia > Nipponia nippon. The sequence goes on from NW_028262347.1 coordinate 53,311,172, forward strand.
ACAGCTAGAAGGCAGAATGGTACTGAGAATGAAAGTAATGTCTCGAAATATCTTAGTCTCCATACCTAAAAATATACAGTGCTGGCTTTGGATACTTTCATTTTAGTTTTGGAACTAGTTTCAATTTAGTCATTGTTTCGAGGAGAATTTTTTTTTAATTCTTTTTCACGAGTGAAGACTGCAGAGAGATACAGCAGGTAATATGTTTAGGGCCATATCCAGTTACGAATGAAGTAACCCTCTGAAGTCCTCTCTAAAGGAGTTTGAGATATCAGTAAATGCAGAAAGTCCAGGATCTTTTACTGGCCTCACTAAAACTTTCTAAGCCTAGCTTCTACAAACAGATATGGCAAGTGGTATTCATGTCTTCAAATTTACATCATCTTCAACTGCTGCAAAGTACAGTAATGGAGTATTAATTTCTAAGTTTTGTGTAATGACAATATATTTTTCATAGGTGGATTTTGTAGATACCAATATTATTATTACCGAACCTTATTTTAACTTCAGTTCAATACAAGAATCCATGAATGAAATTCTATTTGAAGAATATCAGTTTCAAGCAGTTCTTAGAGTAAATGGTGAGTCTGTCTCCTTCTAGTTTGCATTTATATATTTTGAAGGTTAACCTTGTAAATAAACGAATAAATAAGCATGCATGCCTGTATGCGCACACACGTGTATATATAAAGGTAAAGAAATCACTTCATTTCCTTCCTGGCTCTTCAGTAATATGCTCTTATATGTGCTCTAAGTGGATTAAACATTTTTTTTGTAGAAATTCCAGCTATACTCTTACACTACTTTCTTAAGAGTATCAGATATAATTAAAGGAAATTTGAGCAGAGTCAGGATGACAGAGATAACAGATGGATTTTGAAAGAGGATAGCATTTGAGAAAGTCTACCAAAAATTTGCATGAAGTCTTTGATAGCCTTCCTTTTTGGGGGGGGGCGGTGGGAGGGGAGGGGTGGTTTTTTGTTTGGTTTTGTTCTGTATTAGCAAATAAAATGCAGCATTACAATCATGAAATGTATTGTATCTTATAAGGAATGTATAAATAACATCACAACCCTTCTGAAAGATAGCTGGACATAGGATACTCCTTTAGATAGGTCTTCAGATAGGTTTGATAAATTGTGGCGTGGTCAGTCTGCTTGGACTTGAGGAGAGGAAACTGAACATGGACTGGAATTACTGAAAAAGAATAAATGGGGCATATATGATACTTAATTTTATCCACTGTCAAAATTAATTCATGTGTTGGCTGTAGTATTGTATTAAGGTCTTGGAAGTCCGTCAAAGGCATTTAAAATATGAAGCAAGTACACTTTCATGTCAGTGTAAATTCTAAAAGTGTATATTCATATAAAAATTGAATGAAATTTTCTGTATTTCAGCTGGAGCTCTTAGTGCGCACAGGTATTTCCGGGATAATCCATCTGAACTATGTTGTATCATTGTGGATAGTGGATACTCTTTTACACACATTGTACCTTATTGTAGAAGTAAAAAGAAGAAAGAGGCAATCATCAGGTAAACTGGAGTATATATTTTCTAGAAGAATTGTTTGCTGTGCCTTAAGTTAATAATGACAGAATTCGTTGTGTTACTCCTTTTCTGTAGGATTAATGTTGGAGGAAAACTCTTGACCAACCATCTGAAGGAGATAATCTCTTACAGGTAAAGCATGCTGATCATTATCTTGAGACCTGGTATGAAATGAGCTAGAAGTTTGTGGGGGTATTCTTACTGGTTCTGTGAATTTTAGATCAAATGCTGTTTAAAGGAGAAGGGAATTTCTGTCTGTTATAATCTGCTAGCTGCCATCTTGAGCTTAAGCTCATGAATTAAGATGATCTTAAGCTCTTTGAAGAATTAGGCTGTTAGTTTTTAAAGTGCCAGTCCTTTTGAAGTTGCTGAGGTTACCTGTGTGTTCAGAATTACACAGGTCCTTACATATTTTCTGAGATGTCTCCGTGAATCATCAGTAACTAACTGATTCTATCAATACCACAAATAAAATTCAATCTGATCAACTTTTCATTAGGATCCTTTAGCTTGGAATTCTATCTGGGTAAAAGTCTTTGCTAGTAGAGCTAATTGCAGGATTATGGCTGTACTTGTTATGAAGACATTGGGCTAATGCAGGTAGATGTTTATATTTATTGAACTGTGAAATAGGAAAATATGAAACTCCAGTAGGCCAGGAATGCTTTCATAAATTGAATACAAGTTTTAGATATCGAGACAGTAGCTTTCTGTGATTTGAGAACTATGGATGCTCATCTCCAGTGGAAAACTGAACAGATAATGCTAAGACTTAATTACCCTCAAACTTCTATGTTTTTGGTTTTTGTTTTTCACAGGCAGCTACATGTTATGGATGAAACGCATGTAATTAATCAAGTGAAAGAAGATGTGTGTTATGTTTCTCAAGACTTTTACAAGGACATGGACATTGCCAAGTACGTATACAATGGTAGTAAATGTAAAAGTTGGTACTTCCGAACAATCTATTTGTACAAACAACTAAAACTATACTCTTAATCAGAAAATTTTCCAGTTAAGTCAAGGGCAGTCTTGGCAGTATAAAATAGTTGGAATTTAGAACTTGTTTTTTATTCTGTTGTATTTTGCATTCTTCTCTTTCAGATTGAAAGGAGAGGAAAATACTGTAATGGTAGATTATGTTTTGCCAGACTTCAGCACAATTAAAAAAGGATTTTGTAAGGTAATGATGGTATGGTTTTTGAAGTATTTTTTGGACTGTTGCCCTGCACAAGTCTAGTAGAGAGGTTAAAAAGACTTTCTTTTTCCTAATGCTGCATTGTAACTTCTTTCTGTGCTATGCATTAATTGGTAAAGTTTTCCTTAGGAAGCTGAGATGACAATTAAATACTATTTTTCCAGCATTGCATTTTATGTTCTATTATTTAATACTTGTAGCTTTCTATGCTTATGCTCTGTCATACAACCTATCTATATCATTATTGTTGGGGTTTTTTAAAGTTGAGTTGGAAAATGTTTTCTCTGCTTTAATACTTTTAAAAAGTCTCTCTGAATTTCATTTCAATACCCTAATAGGTAGAAGGTTCAAAGTCATGTTATAGAAGAGCCTGAAAAGTCTTCATACCAATGAAGACAATTTAACAACTTTATCTCATGTACTGAGTTGGCCATAGTTTCATAAGCAGTCCCAATATTTTAAGGCCACTCTCGTGCATACCTGTTGTATTATGCTTAAGGCAAAACTGCAGTTGATAAGAGCAAAGTCACTTCAGATTTAATACCAGAGTATGTATTATTCTTGAAAGATTTGTTAATAATACACCTTAACATAGAATATACTACCTACCTCTGCAGTACATGAAAAAGATTAGCTGAATACTGTAAGATGCAATTTCTTTTCTTAAGCAGTGGCTACTATTCATGTCTTTAATTTAGCCAAGGGAAGAGATGGTGTTAAGTGGAAAATACAAGACTGGTGAACAAATACTTCGTCTAACAAATGAAAGATTTGCAGTTCCAGAAATACTCTTCCATCCTTCGGATATTGGTATTCAAGAGATGGGAATTCCTGAAGCCATTGTTTATTCTATTCAGAATTTACCTGAAGGTATAACCTAGAAGTATTTTGAAAAGGCGGGGGGAGGGGGGGGAGGTGTGTTGGGTTGGGTTGGGTTTTTTCTTGTTGTTTTGGGGTGGTTTTGTTTTGTTTTTTAAGCATCCAAAGTGTCTTAAGAAGCTAGTACTCTCAATATGCTACTTACTAACGTGTTGTGAACTGCTCTGTCTTCTGGTGAGTGTCATATACTCTAGAACTGATTGTCTACAAGATTCTCTGTTACGCAAACACAGTTTTGTGGCGATTCATTGATTGGTTTCTACTCTTGTTTCAGTTAATCGCTGCAGACTTAATTCTTCTTATCCTTCTCTAACGTGATCTATGTCTTTGACGCTGATGATGGAATATACTTGAAATTAGTTTTAGTTGTGTTTTAAAATATCTTTCTTCATTGGAAGAACAGAAAAATGAAACTGACAAGAAAAATGAAACTGGCCAAACTCAGTAATTTAAGTATCAAAGTATAAAACCTTTCTGACTGCTGTGTTTGTCAGAAGTGATACTAAAGCTTTCATTTTATAGATGATGTACATATAATTAATGTTATTACTGCAAAGAAGACTTCCATAGGTTTTATGGTACCACATAAGTATGGCAGCATTGAGGCTATTATTTTGTGCTCCTAAAAAAATTGCATGATTTAAAATCCTTCGTGAAAGGGGAATTGTGTTGGCAGACATGAAATTTAACAGACAATATAAGAAAACTGTAGTTATCAAAGCCAAATTCTAAAAATCACGAAGAACAGAGGGTGATTGATCACCTTCTTGTGTTTCTCAATAAAACTATTTAACTGATGTGATCGTTAGATGATCATAAAATTCTTCTATGCATATTTCTTACTTCTGTTCCAAATCATAACAAAATTGGGAAAAAAACCTTTTAATCTTTAAATATATATTCAGTCTCTAATTACAGATTTACTTTTTTATTTTACAGAAATGCAGCCTCATTTCTTCAAGAACATAGTTCTGACTGGGGGAAACACCCTTTTTCCAGGCTTCAGAGATCGGGTTTATTCTGAAGTTCGGTGTCTTACTCCAACTGATTATGATGTTTCCGTTGTTCTTCCTGAAAAGTAAGTCCTAAACTGTACAGAACAAGCTTTGTCCTTGTAGCAGAACAAACGATAAAGTAGGATTTCTTTTGCTAATTAAAAAGATAGATTGAGTAAAGGGGTTAATTTAAATGTTAAGTGAACCAAAATTGTACAAGACTGTTTTGGATGAGGATATTTTCAGACAAACCAAATAAATTAGAGACCACTTGCTTTCCCTGTGCTTTGGCTAATAAAGTTAAGCATATAAGTAAGTGTTTTCAGGATCAGTCTTTTTATTGTAAACAGATAAATGAGACTGTATTGTCATTAAGTGGATACATAAGTATACAAGATTAGAGTTTAGTCTTTTACTTAGAAGAATTTTCAGCATCTGAATGCTGCCATGTCATTATTAATGTAGCTGCTTCAGGGATTTGGAAAAGGTAACATCTTTGCAGAGACAGAGTTTACAGCTGACACAAAACAAGTACACCTTGAAAGTACAAAAAAATCTTCACTTTTTTTAAAGTATTATTAAAGAGCATTTTTAAATATTATTAAAGAATCATTATCTGTGCAAAGTAAATACAAAGACATCTCCACTTCCTGCCCTCTTCACACCTGCCTCCAAAGAGACACTGCTTTTTATAAAAAGCAACGTCAGTTAGCTCTGCAAGTATTTCAGACTTTGTCTCATAACTTGTCTGGAGCTGGATGGTTTGATTTACCCATCAAAAATGTATTTTTAAATAGGTATGGCTAAATAAAAGTCTTGGAAATCATCACTGCATACTTCTATTTTAAATGAACTTCTAGATGAGTGTTGTGGTTTAACCCAGCAGGCAGCTAAACACCACACAGCTGCTCGCTTACTCCTACTGCTCCCCAGTGGGGTGGGGGAGAGAATCAGGGGGGGAAAAAAAGTAGAATTCGTGGGTTGAGATAAAGACAGTTTAATAGGACAGAAAAGGAAGGGAAATAATAATAATCATAAAAGAGTATGCAAAACAAGTGATGCACAATGCAATTGCTCACCACCTGCTGACCGATGCCCAGCCAGTTCCCGAGCAGCGGTCACTGCCCCCCCGGCTAACTCCCCCAGTTTATACACTGAGCGTGATGTCATACGGTATGGCATAGCCCTTTGGCCAGTCTGGGTCAGCTGTCCTGGCTGTGCCCCCTCCCAGCTTCTTGTGCACCGGGCAGAGCATGGGAAGCTGAAAAGTCCTTGACCAGTGTAAGCACTACTTAGCAACAACTAAAGCACCAGTGTGTTATCAACACTGTTCTCATCCTAAATCCAAAACACAGCACTGTACCTGCTACTAGGAAGAAAATTAACTCTATCCCAGCTGAAACCAGGACAATGAGTAACAATAACTTTGTTAATTTTTCAGCCCTATTACTTATTCTTGGGAAGGTGGAAAGCTCATTTCTGAAAATGATGATTTTGAAGACATGGTAGTAACTAGAGAAGATTATGAAGAACATGGACACAATATCTGTGAAGAGAAATTTGATATATAGGTAGCATAATTGGATATGTTGTTATTCTATTGTTTTACTCAGAATGGAACTCTCTGAACTACAACCTGTTTTCTATCAGTTAGGATTGTGTTTTAGCTTTCCTGTATTTAAGCGGGTTGGGAAAAAATAATTTTCAGAGTTTAAAAATAAAGTTTTACAAGCCTAATACTATGAAATAATACGTTCATTGTCATTTCATTATGTTCTCATCTTTTACTGATAGCTTCATTGTATTCTTACTGCAGAAAACCTCAATGCATGAGGCAATAAAAATATTGAATGCTTGTACTCGTGTGACACTAATAGAAGAAATCAAGATTATTTTTTTTTTCTAAATGAATATTCTAACTCGTGCATGCAATTGAATGGACATTAAACCCATCTCAAAAGGTCTCTTTGAGATTGCCTATCCTGAAAAGGAATACATGAGTTTTATTTTTGGTTATTTTAGTGAATAGCCATGAGAGGAATATACTTGAAATGTGACCACTGCTATTTAAAGTATACTTAGGCTTTGAGGAAAGAGTAATTTCATAGAATCGTGGAATTGTTAAGGTTGGAAAAGACCCTTAGGATCATCGAGTCCAACTGTTAATTTGAACAATTTCTTTTTAAAAAGGGGTTTTGGGTTAGTAGGGTGTGGGATTTTTTGTTTGCTTTTTGTTTTAAACAATGTCTGAGCAAATAAGCTTCCTGCCGCTCCCTCGCCTTTCTGAAAAGGTGATCTCAGAAGCTGTCTGAGGTGAACGAAGCTGGCAGCACTGTCCTGCTTAATCCCATCTCTGTCTTACCCATGCACTCTCAATAAACACAGCTGCCCCAGCCTGTACTTGTTATTTCTGTTCACAGAGCAAAGGTGGCACGAGAAGCTCTGTTACTGTGCCATCAGTCTGTGCAGCACTGCGTGCAGGAGGGGAAGGGGCAGCTGTACAGGCTAAGAGCCAGGCAGGAGCCCCGGGGGGCTGCACTAGCAGCAGGTGCCCCACCTGGCTTGCCTGGTGGCCAGGACAGAGGCAGGCACTCGCACAGGGTGGATAATGGACACACCTGTGCTGACACTGATCTGCACCCGATGCAGCTGGTGGCCACAGGGGAATTGCCCTTTTCAGAGGGCCGCTGATATTCCACGGTCTCATATTTGCAGAGGAGCATCCTATTCTCAGCTGAAGTCTCATATTCCCTCTCCTGTCTGCCCCTACGTAAAACCGGTAAGTATACTCACGCAGTACGCTTATCTAACTTGGAACGAAGAGCACTGACGGGCTTCGGCAGTTGGTGGCAGGGATCAAGCAGAGGCTTCACTGGATTTCACTTCCCTCCAGTGATCCTTGACAAGGTCCAGAGAGGGGCACTCTGAAGCACAACTGTTACCTTCTGAAAAATTGTTCTGTGTGACCACCTGTGACCCAAGGGTAATTGATGTAGTTGTCAGAGCTGTGAACGGTCAGAGCTGTGAACAGGGGAAACAAAGGTCTGTACCGCCAGCCTTAAGGAAATATGCACGTAGTTCTCATAAAAGCAACAATGAACCTTTTCCTTGGTAGGAGCAAACATGAATGCTCTGTGAGTAGAAGTAAGCTGCCTTACTTTGAAGGTGGCAGCACTTGTTCTTTGATAAGACTGCACTGGAAAGTACCTCTAGACTAAACTCTTCACTCCAGAAATTTTATACTTCAAATACAAATTCACACCGGCAATTAATTTGATAGCTCTATGCTAGAAATCATAAATAGAAATGAGTGAGAGGTCCAAGTTTCCCTACCAGATGATTCTATGTCAAATATTGTTAAAAATAATTGACAGAACTTTCTAAAGTCCAATAAAGTTTTCCTAATTTTGGAATGTAACTGAAAGTTTAACAAAAACAGTAATCTGTAGTTCACCAAACTCATTCTGTTCAGCAAGCCCCTATACTTAAATGTAAAATATCACATTTCTTTCAACAGAAGATTAAAAATTAGTAGATGTTCCTGTCAGGGTAGGTGAATAAAATAGGGCTCTCAAGCTCTTTCTTTCCTTTGCAGAACTAGATCAGTCCTGACTTCTTGTCCCATGAACTGAAGGAAACTCCAGCTGTCCACTTGAAGCAATTCCTTACTGTCTGAGACCTGGTTCTACACCCACTGAGCTGCCTCTTCATTTTGAAAGCACTATGAAATGATAGACCAATTCATCGCTTTGTATGCAAGGCTTTATTATCATCTTTAAATTAGCACAAGAAAATTCTACTCAAGTCAAAAAGTGCAAGAATGTTTTTTAAAAATACAGTTTTTCCCAAAGCAATTCCCAGTCCATCTAGCCTACAAATTACCATGTTATCACCCCTCCCTCTTACCAGGTTCAGTATTTTGAGTGAGACCCAGTAAAGGGACTGGAGAGAGAGGAGAAGAAAAACAAAACAAAACCAAAACAAAACCAAAACAAAACAAAAAACCCCACACAAAACTAAAATCCCCTTCTCCCACTACTCAACACCAGAAGCACTTAATCAGGAAATACTTTCCTACTTACAGTTCTCAACAACCTACTTCTGTATGTGCTCCCTTTTCTAAGAGAATGACGAAACACTCCCCCCCCCCCCAGTGCTAGAAAAAGAATATGTGGCCCTGTAGCCTAGCAATTAGGGCATTCACCTCTGAAAGGTGAAAGTTGGTCTTTTTTACTCCTCCAGAAGTTATTTTACCCTGGACAGCCACTGATAAATAACAGGTGCGTAATCAGGGACACACGGGCAGAGATTTCAACTACATACCCTGAATTCTAATAGGGCCAGGTCATTTAAATAAGGCTGCTTGAAATATGCAAGTTAACACAACCTATTACCTGTACACATAATTGGTTATATCTAGCAGTGTAACCACTTCAATTTATAAAAGAAAAGAAAACAGCACTTGTTTTCAGAAAGCTTTGATATCTTGGTAACTTGACCATATGTTTGAAGAGCAGTTGAGGGTGTACATACCTAAAGAAGCATATTCACAGTAAAAAAAAATCATGGTCATAGTGGAGCTAGTCCAGCAAAAGGGCCATGAAAAGGATAAGGGATTGGAGCATCTGTCATACAAGAAGCTGAGAGTGCTGCGATTGTTTAGCCTTAAGAGAAGGCTCAGGAGAGGCAGTAAAGACGACTGAGCCAGACACTTCTCAGTGGTGCCCAGTGAAAGCACAGGAGGCAACGGGCACAAACTGAAATGCAAGATATTCTACCTAAATGTAAGGTTTGGAGTTTTTTTGGTGGTTGGGTTTTCTTGTTTGTTTGTTTTGTTTTAAATACTGTGAGGCTGGTGAAACTCTGAACCAGATTCACCTGACAGGTTGTGGCATCTCCATCCTTGAAGATATTCTAAACTCAACTGGAAAAAGCCCTGAGCAGCCTGCACTAATTGACACCACTTTGAGCTGGGACTAGACCAGAGCTCCCTTCCAATCTCAAGTCGATGTTTCTATGTCCAATACATGATCAAATGTCTGTCGTGAGGATGGAAGAAGTAATTTAACCCCTATAACATTATATTGCATATTTATTTAATGATTTCAATCAACATTTCCTTGTCAATGTACAGTTGCCCATCAACGTGTCAAGACAGACCAGCGTGCTTTCTAGCTTTGCCCTATGAATCCATAAAGGCTATCAAAGTATTTATGACAAATAACTGAACACTATCACAGTATCCTCATGTTAAAATAAATTGCTTAAGTACCCCAAGATGTCTAAACCAAGATTATTATTCCTCAAGTTTTTTCAGAATGTAATTTTTTTACTTGCTTTTGCATAACCGCCAGATCAGCAGCAGCTCAGCCTGCCAGAGTGGGGAAGGAGTAACAGGCTGTAATTACTGACAAGCACACACAGCTCCCCTGCCTAATGAATCTTGCCTGTCACAGATTCAAAACCCACTGATGTGCTCCTAACATTTTTGACACACTTTGTACACTTTTACAATACTCATAGGAGTCATAATCTACAGTTTAAGATTAGATTACAGTTAAATTATGAACTATAGATAGAAGAGATTAAAAGCTTATCAGTACAAGCATAGCTCTGACTGTAGACTTGGCTCAGCTAGAAAGCTTGGGGTTGTGGGACAGAAGGCAAAAAAGTGCCAAACCCTGAACTCAAAGCAGCATAAGCAGTGTGCTGTTATTACCAACTTAAAACTAATCAAGTACATTTTGCTTAAAAGAGTGATTAATCAGAATTAATGCTTTTTAGCAGCATAGTAATTTTGATAGTTGCAGTATCCTGTAACTGAAGATGTAAGGACATAAAAAGAAAATGGTTTGTACCATGAGCAATTTTCATATGCATCCCCCTTAAAAAAAAAAGGCTGTATTGATGTCTAACCATTTAAAGTACAAAATTCACATGTAGTTTTACAACCACTACAATAGATGACAGAATGGTATTTTCGTAATTCTTTAATTAATTTCTTTTTCTGCTTCAAAGGAATAGTGGGGTCATTGTCTATCTCCTGAACCAATGCGAGAAGATGTTGATTTGTTTGTTGTTTTTGATCTTCATATTCTTTAGTTGTCACGCGCTGACAGAAGGTGAAGCCTTTGTAAGAAATCAGAGGTTCAGAGTAAGTTTAATGCATCATATAAGAGCCTGATTAATAAATATGAGCAGAAACATAGGTATATTGATATTCCAGTTCAGATGCGACTACAATTCTCTACAAACAATGTGAAACATAGCCTTCCACTGAGCATGGATGAACATCTAAACATTAATTGCAAAAATAAAATTGAAAAGCAGCATTACGATTGCAATATCACACATGATTTTGTATTGCAAACAGACCTGCAAGACAAAGAGTCAACATAGTTCTTGCAAACAGAAGCCCTAATGAAGAATGTTACACGACAAGAATGGCACCTTGCAGTTGTCATGGTCCAGTAATTCCCTGAGTGAATCTGATCTGTAGCAAGGCCGAGTACATAATACAAGTGAATAAATACTTTGGAGAAACAGTTGCCTCTGAACCACACCTCCAAATTCAGAAACAGAATCCAGGAACTTGTAGGCGACTAGACAGCTCAGCATGGTTTGGGCACCAGAAGCAGAGGTGATGGAACAGGCAGCAGTTCAGGGTGAGGGCAGAGCAAGGAACTGGAGCCTGAGACGCAACTTAAGCACTATTTAGCTTAAGTACTACTCTGCAAGGATTCAAGCCCCATCATTGGACAAGTGAGTTCTGGCCTGAGGAAAGACTGGCATTCAGCTACTCCACACATTAGTGAGCAAGTTGATAGAACAAATGTCAATTGCCCAAAGGAGAAGAAATTCTTACTGTTGGTTCTGTACAAACACCATCTTCTTAAGGCTTCACATAGAGAGTGGTAATAACCTGAGCTGCCAGAATTTTCATGTGGACCTCTCCTTCCCTTCTTTTACAATGAGTCTGTCAAACACCAAATGTGAAAGACTTTTTATGGTTTAGTAGAGTCAGATCAAGAAAACATAGCTCTTTCAAAAGGGAAAGCTTAGCAACTTCTGGCAAAGAGATTAACTCTTCAGGGTGGATCCTTCGGTCCAGTGGTTTCAAGTGGTTTACTAGATTAAAACCAACCCCAGAGTTCCCTCAGTGTTTTAAGGAACGTTTATTTGAAGCAGAGCTAATGATTACCTTCCTGCAACAGACTCCTTTTCTTGTCAGTGTCCCCCAGCCTTCCCTCCTGCTCCCACCTGCACTTCAGAAGTTCATCAGCTAAGAATGCCCACTAGCTCTCAGGGAAGATTTTCCTCCTGTCTCCTCCATGAGAAAAGGGAAAATGACACCAGAATATAAGGCACACAGGAAAACAGGAATATGCCACGCTGGAGAGCCTACAATCATATCAAACTAGCTATTTCAACAAGTAGATGGGATCTATATGCATTTACAGATTGAAACTCCAAAACTTAGTAGGGAGAGTATAGTATGGGGTTTGTACTTCAGCTGTCTGTTCAATCTGCTGATGGAGATCACACAGGCTCCAAGAATACTGCAGACAGGCAACTCCTTCCTCTGTTGCTCATCTCTCTATTCTTTGGCTACATGATATGCGATACTCAGAACATTGAACTGGAAGCAATTTGGACACATTCCAGAACCCACCACAGATGGTAGAAGATTCTGTACCAAAACTACTTCTCAGACAGCCACTATTAACCATATTATTAAACAGCACAATAACTTAGAGTATTATTCAGTTCCCTAATGGTTTCCCTTCAATGTTTAAGCACGTAGTGCACTGGCAACACAGAAGTCAAAAGGAAGAAGCTAAAGAGTCAGAGAGAAATTCAATTATTTAAGCCAACCCTTTTAATCACAGTGCTGAAAGATATTTTTGGCAGCAAGGCCAGATGGAATGTTAGCTCATAAAAGAAATGAGCTAGAAAACACTAATCCCACGTACACACCAAGTGTCAAATGCCTTCCTTTTAGGCTACAGTACCCTTCTCTAAGTCTTAAGCTCTTAATAAACTTCGTGCTTACACAGAAAAGGAAGAGTTCTTCAAACACTAAACAATCAAGGTCTGTGCTCAAGACATCTATTAGAACCTCAAACTACTGAGCTCTATGAGAATTTTTAGGTGTCTTGTGGCAGAAATGTAAGAATGCTGTTCCTAAATATAAAAATCACATCAAATTCACAAGCCAAATTATAAGCAAGTCACTTCAGGAAACACATTTTGAATTAATTTCTCCAGAAGTAGTTATTTGGTAAAAAATTTTGTAATGTGTTCAAACTAGATAATTAATAGAATCCTTGTTCTCTAATATTCAGAGGTCAGTGTTTTGCTTATAGCAGATAATTATTTGGTGAATTAGCCACTAGTCACTTTAATGCTTCACTTCTAATAAACAAAAAAAATATAGTCTATGCAAAATTATAGTCAACTGATGATAAATTGATTTGTATAGAAAGGTTTATATAAAAATGTGTATCACATCATCCACCTGAATCGATATCTGGATCTTGTCCTTCTAGCAAACTCTCAAATCTCCTACTAGTTAGTTCCAGAAGAGTTAAAGGAGTCTGAAAATACAATCCGACAAAGAAAAAAGTTACAAAAACAATACTTTTGTATTTTGAGAATGTAAAGCTTTCAGATGATCAATTTAGAAATCACATAATTAACTGCAGAAGAATCTATGCCTAGATTTATTTAGATACACATTCAAAATCTCTCCAAAAATTGCACTAAAACACATATACATATGCTTGTTCCTGATATTTCTGGCCAAAGAAATAGGAGGCAAGATGTTCTAGATGTTGTTTTCTAGTGAACTACGGCAAAAACTGTAGTGTAGACCTTGAACTCATTTCAGCTTATATAATACAAAAAGCTCTCAGCTGCAGTTGTGAAAAAGTGAGCCACCATCCACTCTGCTGTCACTGCTATGAAACAGTGGGCACTTTGTCAGATCTGGCTCCATCTCCAAACATGAATCAAAGCCCTAACCCTCCTGTCAGAACCGTTAGTAACAAAAAACAAAACAAAACCAAAAAACCCAAACCAAAACAAGAAAACCCACAACAACAAAAAGTATTTGGTTTTGGCTGTATATTAACATATACAAAACTCCCAGTAACCACTTGATACTTTCAAACTAAACTGGAGCTAATTAAAAAGATAAAAATCTCCCATGTCTCTCCAGTTGAGGTCAGAAGTGGAATTGAATGTGTTGTACAAAAACTAAATACCTTATGAAACCAAATCAGTGTTTCTGTGAGGCTTATTTGTAACTGGACAATAAGTGTCTAGAGCATTTTACAGCTATCTTGCAACACCTGAGACAATTAGTTCATCTCTGTCTAGTTTAGTGTTTTAATAAGGAATTTTATAGTTGAGGAAAACAGCAGTGAAACATCACAACTTTCATGTGCTGGTTGAATTCAGAAAGTCAATATAGGGTCTGGGAAGGTTGAATCTTTTCACATGTGTGACAATATGATAGGAAGTAAATAAAGGAGACTGTAAAATAAATCTGTATATTTACATAACTGATCAAGTTAAATAGAAAGCCCATTTCATTTTGTAGTTCTATTTATTTTCTTTAATTTGGAAGTTAACATTTCAAAGTACCAAAAGGAACTCTTAAGAGTTGTTAAAGCTGTACATGTACACTGGGACACCAGCCATCTTATATGTCACTCAGGGTACGTCAGCTGACTTCCAAAGGCAAAAGATGCTAAGAAGCCTAAAAATTTAGTAGACAGCCATCAGAAACAAGGTGCCAAAAGGTCTCTATAAAAGTTTCTTAATACTGCAAATGTTTTCTTAACACAAATGATGCAAATAAAGAGAGAGGATATTATATGTAAGGGATTGCAAAGCTCTCAAAGCTGTCCTCCATAGCCTGAAATAGTTTCTTACCCTACTTGACTGTACCATTAAACTGTAACAGATGGAATATTAAACTCTGCTGTCACACTGCTCATCTCCAGAAAGGCACTTCATGGCATTTAACGTTTAAAATTATAAAGCTGATGAGGTAAAAAAAATGCTACCTTGAAGAGCTCAGAGTGATTGTCCATCAGAAACTGAGTCAGCAGTTCTACCCGTGGTTTTGACAATGTCTTATTTCGTAAGATGAACTTCGTGCAAGTCTTGATGATCACCAATCTGTTATCAAACTAGAAAAAGAACCATCCAGATTTGGCATTAGATTTACTTGCAATGTGTCAGCAAAGACTAAGAATAAAGGGATGCTATTAGCGGGCAGAACATCTTGATATTTGTTTTACAACAAATCACATCAGAAGGAAGTAAAGAGAATACTTCTAACTCTGAAAAAAGTTAGCTTTACTACAGGAAAGTGCTATTTCCCACACTAAACACAACAGATACTTACTTGTTTTTGTAATTTGTAGCCCTCAGATTCGGATGCAATGGCTATGAATGTCAGGAGTCTATGTAGTTCTTCTCGGATATTTGGTGCTAATAATTTTAAATAAAGCTGTGATGCCTCTAGAGCTTGATCCATTTTTCCTTTCTCTGCAATGGAGTAAAACAATAAAAATGAACAGTTGCATTGGATACAGAGTCAAGAATACATATTTAAATTCCAATATTAATCCCATTTTTTTGTTGTTGTTTTTCCCTCCAAACAAAGCAGGTTATCTCAATGATGTCTAAAACCTTTTGACAAGACTCAATACAGCATTTAATCAATATAAGCTTAAAACCTTTGTCCCATAGCTTGTCAAGGAACAGATGTACTTGGACAATATATACAGGACGTTACCATGTTCTGTGTACAATGTGCAAACACTGAAGTGATGTTTGCACTGTTTGTGTTTACACCTCTTCATATTATATTCCAGGATTAATCTCAAAGTAATTAATGAGCTGAACAATTCTAACTTTCTCATTGCTTTGAGGTTTTGTTTGTTTGGGATTTTTTGGTTTGGTTTTTGTTTTCTTTTTTTGTTTGTTTGGGTTTTTTTGTTGTTGGTTCATTGGTTGGTGTCCTGTGTGTGTCCCCCACCACCACCTTTTTAAGCCATTAGGTTATACGTTTCTCAAGGAAATGTGATAAGGTGGAAATAATCTTCTATAAAAACCCCGTTAGATGATAATTCTAGTTATTTTCACTTTGACAGTGAGGAACTATCAAAATGCCAAATAACTTTCTTAAAGCAAGAGCAAGACAAGGACAAATACAGGAATAGAAGCTACATATGATTTTCTGGCCTCTGTCTTATTACTGCGACAGAGGTTATATTTTATAAGAAATAATCCAGGACTTTCAGGGGTGTACCACAAGCCATTTGAAACCATCTTTGTTTAAAAAGAACACCAAAAGAGCAAGTAAGTGACCCTTTTGCAAAAGAAGGGCAGAGAAAAAAGCAGGAAAGAGAACTGGACATTATCAAGACAGGTAGAAGTGTACATATAAAGACAGGAAGTTAAATCATTTCTAGATAAAAGTTTCTCTGATCTGTGATTAAAGCTTTATTGAGTTACTTTAAAAGACTGTAGGAAAAAAAAGAAAAAGTTCCAATGTAAATAGGTTCAATAAGCCACATGGACTAGTTTGACCAACTTCATTCATCTGTAACACAACTCAAGTACTCTAGATCTGTTTATTTTAAAGGCAACACGCACAGCAACATGTTTGCCTTCACAACAGATCTGTATTATCAGCCATCTTAAATCAAACTGTTTAACAACTGAGGAAAATACAGTTACAACCGTATATACATTGATAACAAAATGAAGTCATACTTCAGCTAACTGCAGTACTTCTCAAATTAATTTTGAAAGTATTTAAATATGTGAATGTTCATAGTTAGTTTGAGCTCTCTTGCACTAGAATCAGAATAACAGTACTTCATCAAAGTAAGGTTAACTGCACCGGATTCTACTTGAAAATTATTATTAGAATCCAAGTTGTTATGCACTGATGACCATAATCTATTCCATAGCACTGAGAGGGAAAAATGGTTGTAAAGTAGTTAAGCACAATCTCCTAACAGTGATCTAGTATGAACTAGAACACAGCTGAGGACCCAAGAACACAGACTAATGTATTCAAACAGAGAATGATTTCCTAATGATAAAATTATGGCTACTACTTCATCAAAAGGAACTAAAGCATTAGAAACTGCTTGTGAGATAATCTTACTCAAGTTGGAAAGAAGACAAAATTAGAGCAAGAATAAGAAAGCAGAATAGCCCTGGACATTCATGGGTCATGTAGTTTAGATCAAGTAGGTACTTAATCATAGAACCAGAGAATAGTTTGGGTTGGAAGGGACCTTTAAAGGTCATCTAGTCCTACCCCCCTTAATAAGGAGAGACCTACAGGCTACTAAAGCACTACAGTAATTCTGCAGAATTATGACACTGTTTTCCCTTGCCTACAGATTTGGCTGTTTTGATTCTTTAATGTAGTAATACTCTACAATATTGGTTTATATAAATTTTGTATTTAAAGTATGTATACAAACTATAACATCTTTAATTTAAGTGAACATTTAGCAGAAGTTACCAGTAGCTAAGTCAGTTATTTCAAATTGGCATTCTTTTTTTATGGATGGGTTATGTAATTTTGCAATAGTTTCCCCTTCATGACTTCTATTATAATTTGATTTTTTTTTTCTCCTTAGCAAAGTACTACTGATAAAAATATCGCCTTTTATATTTTCATGAGGTTTTGGCCACAGGATCCACCACTCTGCTCCGATTTTTACACAGGCCAACTGTGCTCCTATGCCAGTAAGCTCGTCATAGTTGTCTAAAAACCTGAAACTTGTGATAACACTCCATAAACCCTACAGAACTAAAGAAGCAACAGGGCCTATTTAGGATAGGATTAATCTTAAACTTCTATTTAATCTAAACCCTTCTGTTTTACTTGTGAGCATATGTAGGGAGGGTTTTTTTTTGGGGGGGGGGGGGAATCACAGCCTGAATCATAATCTCAACAGCCCCTTTTATCATTTTAAATAACTTCTATTACTAAAAAAGCCCTAAGACCAGAACTTACAAAATCTTACTCTGATTAACAAGAAAACTTTATAGCAATGATTTTACTTTTATGTTATTAGTCATAAGCAGCAATAAGGGAAATTCTGACTAGTGGTAAGAAATTTTCACGAGAGTAGTTATATACGCTGAAACAGGTTACCCACAGAGGCTGGTGACTCTCTATCCTTGCAGATTTTCAAAATTCAGCTGGACCAAACCCCAACCAACTTGATCTAACTTTGAAATTTGTCCTTGCCTTGAGCAGAGGTTCTGACTAGCGACCTCGAGCGTTCCCTTCCAACCTACAAATTAAAGTGCATCTGCAATAGCATTGCAAATGGTATTATGATTCAGTCACTTAACACTTAGTAAGTTACATCCTTTATACAGCTTTCACTTGTATTTTTTTGTTCCAGGTTGCTCTTACCTATAAGTTCTATAATTCCTGAATGAATATTGAGATCCTGAGTGTCAAGAAGGGAGTCCTTCTTTTGACTATAATACTTTATTATAATGTCAAAAAGAATCTTCTTGTATGTACTCAGACTGCTGGGTTTGTTAGTGCTTTGAGGTAACTGCTGACTAACCATCACTATGAATTGGTCTGGGAAATACTCCAAGCATTCAACTGCAGCATAGAGCCATTTGTCAAGCCTGTAGAAGGAAAAGTTAGTTTTAGTGCTTAAAGTGCTCTTCCTAGTCTTATTTAATCTTTTAAAGAAAATTAGATAGAAATAACCATGCAGGTATAGTCACATATTTGAACCACAGCATTAAACTTGTTGCTTATTAAGCAGTTTATGTAACTTATTTCACTATAGCAGTTCAAGGACTTGCTCAAAACAAGCAACTTCCATGGTTTTCCTATGCTACAGACAACACACCTGAGGTATGCCCAGATCAAAACAAGCTGCAATCATGCCAGACTGTCACTGACCCCAGGGCACTTGCCTGATTCAGCTAGTATTTCAAACCAAACACCACCCCACTATTACTCCAACACACACAATGAAAACCCACCAGAGCTAACCAGGGTGAAAAAGCAAGGGACTGGATCTTTACAGAAAAGAAAGATGACAATTAGTCCGAAAACAGAGAAAAATAAAAATAGTTTAAATACCAGAAGGTTGTGGAAGCAGTTTGTTATATGACCTACTATAAAGGCATGACTTTTCTTAAACATTTGTTGCCTGTATGACTTAACTAGGGAGAGAAAAACATAAGCAGAACCTAAAATTCAGGTAGACAACTTATTGTTCAAAGAGACAGTAAGGTCAGAGGAAAAAGCCACTAACTCAACCATTTTGTACAGAAGAAATCTAAAATTATAGAACTGTAGGGGGCAGAGGGAGAATTACTTTTATCTGACTCTCCAGATATAAAATAATTTGAACTGAATCAATAACTTATGAGAAGATGCAAATATTAAAGATCCACAGAATCTTCACAGAATCTTATTTTTATCATGGAGAGCAGAAACAAAGATTTTAAACTTGCTGCTGGAAAGCTAGATAAACATGAACTTTTGTTAGAACCAACAAGGATTGTATAACTCTTGGATGCATAAATGGGGTAATACAGTAAAGTAGAAATAGGATCATGACCTCCCTTTAGTTATGAACCCATGAGCAGTGCAATCACTGCAAGCAGGATTTGATTACAGTTTTTAAGTACATACATGGAGAGCAGGTATTTGATTATTTCAAGCATAACATGACACTATTTGAAAACTGAAGCCAGAAAATTTGATATGTAAATTGTGCTTACTCCCCTGCCTTCATACTGCGGGCAATTAATCCTACAACTTCTTGTAATACTGGTGGCTATTCTTCATACCTTGAATTTTCCATTTCTCTGGCATGCTATAAGCCAGACCTAAATAATATACTGTCCACAAAGATGGTACTCCAGCCACCCCAGTTAAGTAATTGTAGAATAAAGTAATGAAGCAAGCATTTAATTTTCTTAACACTCATCTGCTATACTAGCAAAGACCCAAATGTTACAGACACTTAACACAGAATAATACAGAGTAAGAACCACATATGAGATCTTTTAAGAGACATAAACCCACCGATCACCCAAGAATCAAGTACAACAGAAGTATACAGCTCAAAAGAAACAGAGTTCATTAAACCATTCTAAGAGGAAAAACCTGTGGAGTTAAGATGCTATCCAGCAATAAATCTAGTTTGGAACCAAGAGTTTCATTAGCTTATATAAAACTCTAAACATATGTAAAAATATTAATATTTTCTCCCTAAAGCAAGAATACATAAAAACTGCAAGAAAGAGTCTCTTTAGGTACACAGATTGACCTCGATCTCACAAACAGGCAAAAATTGTATTGATTTGACAGAAATAAGCATTACTAAGACATATACACATGAGGAGACATGCCTTAACACATTCATTAAAGGTACATGCTAAGACAGAGATCAGGCCAAGTGCAATCAATATGAACACTTCAAAAATAAGAGAACATTTAAGGAAAAGAGCACTGATGACATGCAGCCACTTTCACTTTTACATTCTCATGATATAAGCATTCTTCAATGCTACGACTTAGCTTCTCCTTTTCTGTTGCTAACAATAGATGCCTTATTGACTTTATATCTTCACAGCACCACCACCAGGAACTGTGACAAACAAATAAAAAGCTTCAGAATAATTTTTTTCAAGTTCTAATATCTGTTAGAGAGACTTAAGAGTGAAGTGTCTGGTCTAGAAACTAGGAGTGTTTTCGACACCTGAGGTTGAAGTTTTAATGTATGCTTACAATCCTCAAATGTCCAATCCTAAACATATACTTTTTGTGAATTCCCTTACCACTTCTGAAAAGAAGTCAAAGGAAAGCACATTAATGCCACCCCTGTCTACAAGTGTAACGATGTCTATTTTGTTCACTTAACACAAATGTTTGATCAAGAGTAAAAATAAAGCATTTACTAACAAATCCATTTTATAGATGTATAACTTACTCAGGCAAGTTTAAGCTACGTGTAACCTCTCTGTCCAGGAAAGTATTTGAGATAATCAGGTCTTCCTCTTTGCCAAAACAGTCTGGTTTTGCCTTCACTGAAGACACCAAGATATCTTCTAGAAGTGGAACATCAATTAACTGCAGCAGTCGTAGCAGAGTTTGCTGTTTCCAGACATCTTCTATTACTGATACCATAAACAAACAAAAAACCACCCTCAGAAATAAGATCTTACGTAAAACACCAACCTTTGTTTTTACTCACTCAAGAATGTTTTAAGTGTTCAAAGAAAACAAAGTAACAGCATAGTGTGAAGTTTCTGTGTTGGGGAAGAAGGGATCAAAACAGGAATACTGAGAAAGAAGGCTTTAAAGAGAACATATCTCTCCCCCATAACATTAGAATTAGTAATAACCTACCCTAATTAGTAATATGTACAAGAAAAGACAAGTGAATAGCAAAGGAATCGTAATACAGATGTGTTTAATCGTAAAACCTATCTCCTTCTGAAGTGGTATTTGCATAAATAGAATCCATGCATAAATAGCACCATCCTGCAAAAACTTAAACTCCTTTTATTTCCTTCTTTACTTACTATGAGCATTTACCTATTTAGCACTCATTTAGCTGTTTTGTCATTAGTGACATGTTAAATTTAGGACTCTGAGGGGCAGTGTTTAACAGAAATGAGGTACTCCAAGTAGATACAGTGAAGAACAATCAAGATTTAAAATGAAAAATTCAATCCTCACCTCTTTTTGAAAGCAGATGAGTTGGTTCATTAACCAGGATCTTTGGAGGTAAAGATGTGTGAACATTTATTGATTGAAGAAGCTCCTCTACCCTCTTTTTATCAGCTGCTTCTAATGCTAAAGGGTTTGAAAGTGTTCTTTCACACTTCATTCTGCTTGGGGCGGGGGAGGGGGGGGGATGGATGTATAACAAAATATGATCAGGACACATTTATTTTTCTGTCACTTCCTAAATTGCTGTTAAATCAGCACTTTAGGGCTTCATTGTTTCTCGGGTCTATCCCACTGCTAGAAAACCAATCATCCACATCTGCTTTGTGAAAATGGCAAGGATATTGATTTCAAATACTGTCTATTAATTCCATTTCTTTTACCAGCTTCCAGCAAGTAGCTCATTCATGCTAATTGTCATATTTCAGCACAATTGACTGCAAAACAAAACAATTCCTAGGCTTATGCTACTGTGCCAGACTCTATTCTAAATAACAAAGAGCAGATCAAAGCAGTTTAACATTACCAAGAAATATTAGGTAGCACCTGTGATTTAGACATGACATTTCTCAAAACTGGCATGTAGTTTTCAAAAGTCTCCAATACTTGGATTAGACAGACACAACTTCATCTATAGTTAACCCACGTTAACTTAAAAAAAAAAAAATCAGAACAATTCAGAGTAACTCACCTGGAACATCTTTTTGTCTTTTGTTTGCAGATTTGCTCAGGAGACAAACTCTCATTGTCTTTATTCTTTTTCGGAAGAAGAGGAGTAAGACTGCTATCTACAAATTTATAGAGACTAGTGTTTGTGTCTTCAAACTCTGTTTCTTTCTCGTTCTTGAATAAGTAAAGCTTTGCTCCAACTGGTTCAAACACCTTGTGATCCATCAATGCTTGGCACACACGGACTCCCTTCAGCCGAGAAATATCATTGCAGCTTAGGTACATGCTTTGCATAAGATGGCTCAGTACCACATCAACAGCGTTTGAGCCAGTGAAACAGTTTTTATATGTTTTCAGATGTTGTCTACGTCTTTTGATTTCCACCTGACTGTGAAGAGCATGAATAATACTATTCCACAGCTGAGTTGCTTGAAAAGGACCATCACAATCTGCAAAATATTTATATGAAAGTTTTACAGATGTTTATAAAGCTTTACTTTAACATTTTAAAAAATATTTTTACTCTGTGAAATTAGTTATGTGTATATATATTTAAAAATTCTGCAGAAATCAGCTTAATTTTACAAAGACAGAGAAAGATAATACTTCATAAATCAGTCCTTCTTGTAAGGTGACTCACTCCCACTAGGGTAGAATCAACAGAAGAGAACAAAAAGACACTAAAACCAGGTGAGGAAGGCTTTTTTGTTATTACCACACATACTGTATGTATGTACACATACACATTAATTCATTACAGAATCACAGAATGGCTGAGGCTTGCAGGGACCTCTGGGATCCATCTGGTTCAACCTCTCCTGCTCAAGCAGGGTCACTCAGATCTGGTCGCCCAGGACCATGTCCAGACAGCTTTTGAATATCTCCAAAGGTGGAGCGCCCACAACCTCTCTGGGCACCAGTGAGAAGAGCCTGGCTCCGTCCTCTTTGCACTCTCCCTTCAGGTACTTGTAGACATCGATAAGAATCCCCTGAGCCTTCTCTTCTCCAGGCTGAGCAGTCCCAGCTCTCTCAGCCTCGCCTAGGGGAGATGCTCCTCCAGTCCCCAGTTTCTCCTCCACATATCACTCTCAGCTCTGCAGACGCCAAACCACCATTCGCAACACATTAAACCTGCCCGCCCCCCCCAACCTTTCGCTCCGAACACTTCGACGCAGCTCCACGCTCAACCCTAGCGGCCGCAGCCTTGTGGGGGTCCAGCCGGAGGAGGCTCCTCTCTCCTCGGTACGGCTGCCGACCCCCGCGCTAGCTCCTTCCCGCCCGCCGGCCAACGGCCTCTCCCGCGGCACCGGCAGCCGGAGGCACCCGTCCAACGGGCGGGCGCGCGCCGGCCCCTCAGAGCCCGCTCCGCTCCCCGGTGAGACACGGAGACGCCGCCAGCCCCACAGGCGCTGCGGAAGAAAAAGCCGCGGCAGCGGAGAGACGGGGATGACTCTCTTCCCCCACCTCGCCGCCGCCGCCCGCTCCCCCGCCGCGGCTCTAACTCGCTCTGACTCCGGAGCCTCCTGAACCGCGGAGTCAAATAAACCGCCATCACCGCGGCTGGCGGAAGCCGGGAGAGTGCATCACTTCCCGCCCGCCGCCGCCTCCCGCCGCCGCCGCCCCAGCACCGCCCCTCCGGGGCGGAAGTGAGGCGCGCTCCGGCCGCCCCCCTCCCCCGGCGCTGTGGCTGTCGCTATGGAGTAGCTGGAGCGGGACGGGGCCGAGCTGGGGCCGAAGCGAGAGACGGAGCGGGCGTGACAGGCGGCCCGCCGGGCCCACAGAGCGACGGGCAGCCGGGCGCTGCGCCGGCAGCTTCCCGCGGGCTCAGGTAAGAGACCTGTCCCCCGCGCCCCGGGGCAGGAGGGGCTGCCCGTGGCCTAGTGCCGCTGCGCGGGGCGGGCAGGGCCGTATGGCTCCGCAGGACTGGCGATGGCGGTCTCGGGTCCCGGGAGCCCGGCGCTGAGGGGTGGAGGGGAAGGGGGCCGCCCTGGAGCCGCGATCGTTGCGTGAGCAGGGCCTGGCGGGGACCATTGAGCCGCCCGAGCCGGCGGGTCGCGGGTCACCTGCCCGCAAGCGCCGCTCGCCGCCGCTCGGCTCTGCCCGCGGCCGCCGCCCGCCCCAGGCACGCTCCCTCCCGGCTGCCCCGCCGAGCAGCGAGCGCAGTCACCGGCCCTGCGGCGGCGGGAAGGAGGGGATTCCCTGCGCGCCGCTGGAGGGGGTTTCTCGGCGGAACGGTGCGAGTCCGGTCTCACTGTAAACAACAGTAAATAACAGTCCGGTAGGACTGTCCCGCAGGGTGCAGTTCAGGGGTTTGTGCAGCATATAGGTTAGGTTTCTCCTGTCAGCAGGTGACAGACAGATCCCCGTGCACGGATCTCGTTCCGTGAGTTTTTGGTAGGCTTTCGGTTGCAGCTCAGTACCGAAATGCTGAATAAAAATCATGAAGGTGACTTGCTCTGAGGGCAGCTACACCGTGCACAGTGCATCATTGCATTTGATCCTCCCGTTGTTTTTGTAACAAATGCAAAAGGTTGGTTGTGCCTGAATTTTTTTTTTCTTTTTTTTTTTTTGTGATACTTGGTTGTTCTAGCACCTGTTTCTTCTGTGAATTCATCATTGTTTGGGTCTGATGGATAGGATGGAAGTTTGGGTTGGGTGGCATGAAGTACCCACACACCTGCCTGCTGCCTTGGTTCACAAACGGGAATCCCAGCTTGTTACAGGTCAAAATACTACAGATGATGCACCGCTGTACAGTGTGCACCTATGCCTGTGCATCAGATAAAGCTATGAATCAGTTCAAGGATAAATTAACAGTTTTAAATCATGCGGTTGTTTTACATGAGTGAGAATTAAACAATGGTAAGGAATCTTTGTTTTGGATTTACCTTTATTTCAACAATTTGAATGTTTTTGCCTCATTTCTTATTGCTGTGTTCACTGTGTTGCCAAGTGATTAGGTCGTCATTGTGCTGATGTATTGTCGCTGATGTACATCAGCATGAAGACCATTATTGATTGTGAGGGGAATTAATGAAAACAACACATTGACCACCCAGATTTCTTCTTATTATTATGTTCCATGTTTCATGGACTTAGTAGCATTAATACTACCCATGAAATTCAAACAGGAAGAAATCAAAGTTCTTAAACATTTATTGCACGTCCTGTGTTGCTTGTCTGAACAGTTACTCTTAAGACCTTGTACTTTTCTCATTTATTACTTGTTAACTTGAAATGAAAGTTTCACTGTGGGTGACTGACTTTTCTTTATTGTCCCATGGCTGTTAATTTTTCTATAAAGAGTAGTTCAGTCTTAAAAGAATGGAACAAACCAGTTTTCGTACAGTTGAGAACTGAAGTTGCGTATTTCAGATGTGGTTCAATCATCATGATTTGTGGTATTATAGATACTACCCAAAATAGGTTGGGTTTTTTTGGCATGGATTTTCTAGGTACATCATTCATGTTGACATATATTGAGTTTGAGTTTTTACTGAAGTTCGTAACAACAATCATTTTTGTAAAGCAAAATATGCTATTTTAGATTACAGTCCAAATGTTAACATGAGGATTTCTACAAATTTACAGTGTTAGATGGACTTAAACTTAAAACCCAACCTGCTTATTGAGAAGTAAGTT
Source organism: Nipponia nippon (assembly GCF_047370975.1). Classification (NCBI taxonomy): domain Eukaryota; kingdom Metazoa; phylum Chordata; class Aves; order Pelecaniformes; family Threskiornithidae; genus Nipponia; species Nipponia nippon. The sequence goes on from NW_028262347.1 coordinate 53,336,868, forward strand.
TCTCAGTACTCCTTACACAGTAGCTAAATTAAACAGTAGTTTGCATACTGTCAAGCTGGAGAGGAACAGGTTGGACAGGGCCTACCAGGCTTGCTTTTTAAATCCTAACCCTTCAGACACTGGAATGCTGTTAACATTCTTGGCTAGTGGCTTTCCAGGCTTCTCACTGCAGTTAGTCTGTCACCCATAGCAGAAGGCACTTCTGATTTAATCAATACTACACCATGTTTGCACCACCTGTGTAGAGAAGCTCCCTTTCAGATTTATACAAAGGAATTTGAACATGCATGCACATGCATTTCCTTCATAATATCTCCACACTTAATTTTGCAAATCATCTCTTTACTTTTGAGAGTTCTAACACAAGATTGTTTTGCATTGATATTAGAGAAGGTTTGATGGCTGGGAGTGAATGAAACAATGCAAAAAGCACAAGATTTGAAACCAAATAAATTAGATTTGTGGTTATCTTAAACTCATTAGGATTGATTTTATAGTCCTTTAGCATATAGAGTTTGCCCCATGTAATAGCTGCAGAATAAAATCTCTGAGAGCTGGAAATACCTATAGCTACTATTTAGAATACTCCATGATCCTTGTTTCTACCTATTTATCGGGTTAATGTAAAGTTCCTTTATACAGGGATATTAGCCAGTGTCTAATAGCTGTTTAGTCTTGGGCTGCGCAGTTAGGAATTGCATGTGTTTTTCCATAGCACAATTCATAAAGTAAAATTAATATATTGTAATAAAATGTCATATACTGTAATAAAATTACTTAATAAAGGAATTCTATGTTTCCATAATTTATTTCCAGCTATGTTCTCAACAAAACACTTACAACATACCAAGCAAGTACATAATTATTCTTAAGGTTATCTCATTTTATTGAGACTCACCTTCTCATATCTAAAACTCACAGTCCCTATAATTAAGACTGACTCCACCCTGAACATGCTTGTAGTCGTATCTGGTTCTGCTCCTGAGTAGTCCCGTTGAAGCCATAACTACTTTTTCTGATTTTAAAGTTGAGTATTTGCAAGATTGAGATCTGTACAGTTGGATACCTTTCTTTTTTATAATATATTTCCTTAAAACTCCTTCATTTAGTAGCACAAAGTTATGTAGCTGGCATGGAAATTGGAGAAATATTTATGGAGCCACAGCATTAGTGTCTTTCTGCATTTCACTTTGGAAGAATATGGAAGGTGGGATATAACTGCAGCAATACTCAAGATAGAGCAGCATAGCTGTGTTGCTTCCAGCACTGTGCTAGTTTGCTTAGGACTAGGTTAACACTGTTGCACACATTTGCACTGGAGTGAATTGTTCAGTAACTCATATAACTTTTTAAGAAGTTTAGTTTAGTGTGTTTATTACCTCTTTTAGAAAAGAAGTCTATCTTTCCAATTTAATACTAATCAGATTAGTTGTCCTGATTTTTAATGGAACCAGATCTACAGTACCAGGGGGAGAAAGTGTGTAAAGTAAATAACTTCAGTGTGGTTGATTTCAGTCAAGTTTGACTGAGGTATACAGGTGTCAAAAATAAGTTGCTACAGGTTTTGTGAGACTAAGGAGCTGTGGAGAGGAAACAAAATCCATCTGTGTCTTGAATGTGGAAAAAGATGTGGCATAAATGCGTATATTAATAGATACCAGATAATCTATGTAGACCAGAACATTGCTTTATAATTGTATATAATACAGTGGGAAGGGCTTTAGTTCATACAAGCAAGCACCTCACATCTGATCAGAAGGACTAATCAGAGGGGCTGATTAGTCCCAGTGCTCACTGGATTATTTGTTAGTGCCTTCTGCTTTTTTTGTCCTTGTTACCGTGACTTGGCAAACATCTTTATCACAACAGAATCATGTCTCTTCCATTTGAATAGGAATGACATTCTATATTTTTCAAAGAAGTAGTTTTACACAAGTTATATACTAATGAGTTGAGGATAGGGCAAATAAGGCCATAAATGAAAATAGTATTTCTGCAGATTTCACTGCATTTGCTGATGTGCTATCTTAGGTTTATTTTACTATAGGTTGAAGAAATTTGTACTCTTCATGCCTTGTTTGAAAGAGACTGTGAAGAAATATCCTTAAATGTTGCTTTTGAATTTACCACATAATACTGATTCCAGGAAATAACTTCTTCTTGCATTCTCTCTCCATCTTTGCTCACACTGATAAGGAAGATAAATGTCTCCCTCTTTTTTTCACTGTTTCTTTCCTGTCTTCATTCTTTCTTGTGTATCCATTATCAGAGAGAAAATTGTATGAATGGGACATAGGCTTCAGAACTATCTGGCAGAATAGGCAAGTCAGATTTTTTGGCACTAATTACGACAACTTAGGAAACTGCGGAAGTACACACTGCAGTGGAAGATGAACTAAATTGTAAGCTGCCGCAGACTTTTGGCTCTTAAATTTGGAAGGTGACGTAAAAAACTTCCTTGCACAATTTCGTTAAAACAAAGTGTAAAAGATGATTTCTTCTTTCTTTCCTCTGCAGCAGCTGATCAGCTCATTAATACTTAGGTCCTACCAGTAGTAATGTCAGCAATCTGATGGGAAAATACTGAATTTTGAGCTTGTATTTTGACAGGCACAGTGTAGGAAAGAACACATTTTTTAATTGTCTTCTGTGTAATACACATCTGTTCTTTTGGTGGTCTGGAATCTTAAGCAATCCTTCCCTTCAGAAAATGTGTAGTTCCATAAGCACTGGAATTAAAGGAGCCTGGTTTCCTTCAGATTTGGTTCTCTTTGTTGATTGATATTGATATACAAGGTGTGAACCTTTCGCTTCATGGGAGCAGTTTATAGACTCTCTACTTTATTCAATCACCTGTTTTCAAGAAATGGTTGAATTTCTCCGTCCTTGATTGCTTTGTTAGATCTAAGGAAGAATGATTAACAGATTCAAAAGTTTTGGAAGAGGAGTAGAAGCAATGGCATATAATCCCCAGGCATGCTTGCAGAGATATGTGTATGCAGTGTGAATATGTACAATTGCAAAGCCCTGGAAGTTATATTTCAGTATCCTTTTTGGGGGTTACTCCTATGTCCTGTTGCAACCTTGGTTAGATGTCCTTTAACATTATAGTTTTCAACATGAGTCTTGTCTTAACAGAAATTGTGAAAGGACTGTGAAGCTTTTTTTTCTTGTCTTTGTAGGATAATACATTGGTGTACAGTTGAAACAATGGAGTCCATGCTGAATAAATTGAAGAGTACCGTTACAAAAGTAACGGCTGATGTCACCAGTGCTGTCATGGGAAATCCTGTTACCAGGGAATTTGATGTTGGCCGACATATTGCCAGTGGTGGTAATGGTCTTGCTTGGAAGATATTTAATGGAACTAAAAAATCAACCAAACAGGTGGGTTGTCAAGTAAAGACCTAAGTTTATAAGCATTAGATAACAGACTGATAGGTAGCAGCTGGTAAGTGGCATTTAAAAACAAAATCCAACTGAGCAGACTGATGCTAAGGGTAGTACTTTAAGTAAAATGAAACGAAGAACTCAACATTATTTAAATATAACGTTCTCAGCTACATAGGTGATAGTTGCTTTAAGCCTTCACTGCTGGAGAAAGAAGTAGTTCTGCATTCAGAGCATATAGTTCAAGACCAAGACCAAGACCAAGAATTAATCTGAGTTAAAACTGATCTGACAAGAAGGAAGAAGTTTGTTTTAACATGGATCTATTCCCCGATTTGTTTTACCTTGCAGCTTTTTTTGGCAGCAGTACTGGCTTTTTACAGTTTAAAATAATCATGAAGTATGCCATCATTTTTTCTCAGCAAAGGAGACTGTAGTTTTTTGCTTAGCTGCCATACAGAAGTTGAGGGGTTAGAAATGTTAAGTCATGAGGTACAGTAACAGGAAGGCATGAGGTAGAGGAGGAGGTTGTGGAGGAAATGAGTTGTGCCTTCCCTGTGCTGCTTTCAGATCAGTATTGTTCCCTTTTAGTTTCCTTAAAGTATTAGGGTTTAGAGCACTAGATTATAAACTTTTGACTTACTTGAAGTCATGTGTGTAAATGAAAATGGGATTTTGACTTGGGAAGAAGGTTTGCCAGAAGCAGAGTTTAAGAACTGTTAGTACAGAAAATTATTTTGTTGTACTGGAGAAATGTAAAATGTCTTTTTTCAAACTTGGAGAGGAAATAGAATTTTAAACGAGTAAATAGAAGAGTTAATAAGTTATGGCCTTCAGTTAAACTCGATGCTGAAGTCATGTGAAGTCACTTAGACATTGAATCAGCTTGCTACAGATGTACCAAAAATAAATGGACACAAAGGAATAACTTTGGAAAACATATATACAATCTGTTAGATGGTAGGAAAATAAACTGTAGCAAATAGAGAAGAAATATACTATGCAGAATAAATAATCTGTGGAGAATGCGTGATCTGATGATGACAGAATCTTAATAATGTTAAGCAGGTACTTTTGCCATGTTCTCAAGCATCTGTCTAGCTGTTGTAGGAGTCTATACATGTAGTATTTACTGAATTTACCAAATGTACCAATTGTTTTTTGTTTGTTTGTTTTTTTTTTGTCTTATTCAACTATACGAAGGAGTGGTAACATTGAAAGTATGGTAATTTTGTTAGGTTTTATACAATCTCTGTGCCCAGTAAGCATTTGAGCAGGTGTAGCTTTGAGGGTCTGGAGAGTTGTAGCAAGTTTCTTTCATTTCTTCCCTGATTGACAGAGTGTATGTAATTTGGTTCCTGTCAAGCATGTTTTTCAAGCTTTGAATGGGTGTTCTGACCACTGATTTTGCAGAGTTTTAGTTCAGGTGTTACCACGTGATCCTGCAGTATCTCTGTAAACCCTGACTAATGCGTACATTTGTATGCCATCATTAGTCATTAAAAATACAGCAGCAGTTGTACTGCAGAGAATTTTAGTTGGCTGGTGATTTGACATGCAATTACCATTCATTGTTAATATTACCAGTTAGGTAACATCATGTCAACATTGAGTTTGCCTTTGCAAAATGAAACTACACAGTAGTACAATTTATGTTGTGTTATATTGCAATATATCTGTTCTTTAACATTATTTTTTATTTCTTTTGCATGTACCTTTTGAATGTTGGCTGGGCAATATGGAAGTAGCTGGCTATCATTTTCCAAGTGGTAGCAGTCACTTTTGTGAAGTGATGCACATATTTGCTGTATTGCAAGTGTGTATATCTAATTGGAAGCTACAAGCACTTAGCTTTTTTACAGTAAATGTTTATTGTGATCAAACAAGTACGGATGTAAGGGCTTAATTGCCCATGTTGTTGCCACTTTACAACAACACAGGTAATAATTTAAGTCCTTGTAGCCAGATAAAATATATACATTTGGAGTTTTAGCATTACAGCAGTAGAGCTGATGAGAAATCTTTGTTCTCAGGACAAAGGGAAGTCAGCAGTCTTACAGAAGTTGGTCAGCTGAAGTTAAGATTTCAAATATGGATTAATTTGCTTCCTATTTTAAGTCAGTGAACAGTTACAAACATTCCATCTCTGGTGACAGTAGATAAGTATGATTTTATTCCTCTTTTTAGAGTTCTGCCTGGTTCCTGCCTTGCTGGTTTTCCTGGATTTCTGAGTGTTTATATATGTGGTTTTTTTAATGTGTCTTGTCTTTTCTTGCTTACTTTGTAGGTGACTGAATAACAACCTAACAGAATGTGAGGAAATTACTTACCTGTGTGCATATGTTTGGTGCTATTTGATAGCTAATTTGCTGCTGTTTGTTTGAAAGATTTATGAGTCTTTCTGGTTGTACGTGTACACATGACGTAACATGTTGGTAATTTTACAGTATGTACTTCTGCTCATCTTGGATTTGTTAATGTAGTCTTTATGCACTTATGGTTTTTTTTCTGGCATAATATGGCACTTGTCCTTTTTTCTGCTTAGAAAGTGCAATCGTAAAGAAATAGATAGGGTGAGGTCACTCCAATGTTTTTGTTGGCAGCTCAGTCATAAAAACTAGCAGAATTAAGGACATAGTGGTTTGCACTTCAAGACTACTTTTATGTTTAACTTTTATAGTGATAGTACTAAATATATTAATGGTAGGTATGTCAGCTTTCTGTTGTTTTGGCTGTGCATACAGTAGCTTTGAAATGAAAGCTTCCTACTATTCAAACTTTAAAGGCTAATTCCTTTTAAAACTGAAATAGTTGTATATCTTATGACTGAAACAAACTGATGGGAAAGTAGGGTTATAAAAAAGCATTGGCAAACTTCTAAAAATAAAACCCCCAAAAGCTGGAGGAAAATCTGTTTCTGGCAAAAGACCAGAGTAATACTGGAATGCTTTCCAGTATTTTAGTTCACAGACTATTTTGCTTTGCACAGTGGGAGGCTTTGGTAAAACATCATGTGTTTGCGTATTGAGTTACATTTGATTATTGATTAAAAAAAAGTCGGAGTGCATATGGGTAAAATAGAGAACAAAAATGAAAGGGAAAACAAACATAAAATTTCTAAAATCAAGCACTCTGACTGGTACCTTAAAATTTCCTTTGTTTTTATGTTCATGACTTAGTCTTTAACAAGATCACATTTAATTTTTTTTCCACGAGAGCACTACGTCATTTGGTTCACAGCATAGATGGTGAACTGTAGTTATTGTGGTTTGTTTTTCTTTTTTTTTCTTCATTATTGTTCTGTGCTTAGTCTCTGGCATTATTACTCCACACTATTCAGAATGTCATTGAAAAAAGAAGGATTAGAGTTAGATCCTGTAGTTAGTTTCTGTAGCATTCATCACTTATAGTGCTTGAATGTTTTACAGGTATTTTTAACGTGCTTTCTCAGTATGCAGTGAGATGAATAGGAAGAGGTATTGCTATTCCATTATCGTTACATTTCCACAGCTTTCAGCCTGTAATTTAGAAATACTTTCTGGTTTTGTTTGCATCTTTTTTGACACACAAACCCAGTACGTTTCTGAATTCTTGCCTTCCTCTTGGGGGCAGGAGAGAAAGTGTGACGTGCCTTGGTTGCCTCGTTGCCTTTTTCTGGTTAGGGGCAGAGGACATCATGAGCTGGAATGGAAGTGATGGGGCACAGCTTGCTAAGAAGCACCAAGGATAGACGTACTATTTATATTTCTTTCCCTTGGTCATGACCTTTGTTGCTGGACATCAGCGGTACTTCTTTTTCCTTGCATGAGAACAGAGTAGGACTTGCTTTTAATTTTGACTACCTGCTTTCTTAAGATCTGAGAATTATTTCTCTTTCCGCCACACCCCCATATTTTTTTTTTTAGCAGTTGCATTGGCTAAGGTAAGAGCAGGATTTCTGCATTCTCTTTGGTTTATAAGATATTTACGTGGGTAAATAAGGACACATGTTTTAAACTGTCAGCGTGTGTTTCAAACTGATGTGTGTTTCATAAGGAATGCAGGATTGCAAATGGACTTGAAGGATGTGGTGGGTTGACCCCGACCAGCAACCAAGCACCCACACAGCTACTCACTCACTTCCCCACTCCCAGCAGGATGGGGGCAGAAAATAGGAAGAAGAAAAGCAAGAAATCTCATAGGTCAAGATCCAGACAGTTTAATAGGTGAAAGAAGAGGGGGAAAAAACCAAGCAAAGCAAATGAAATTGCTCACCACGTCCCACAGGCAGACCGATGCTCAGCTAGTCTCCAAACAATAGCTACTTTGGAAGTCAAAATCCCATCCTTCTTGCTCTACCCTAGTTTTTATCACTGAGCATGATGTTATATGACATGGAATAGCCCTTTGGCCAGTTCAGGTTAGCTGTCCCAGCCGTGTCCCATCCCAGTCTCCTGCCTACCCACAGCCTATGCACTGTGGGGGCAGAGTGGGAAAAAGAGGAAGCCTTGACCCTGTGCAAGGACTGTTGAGCAATAGCCAAAACATTGGTGTGTTATCAACACTGTTTTAGCCACAAATCTAAAACACAGCATGGTATGGGATGCTATGAAGAAAGTTAACTCCAATCACAGCCAGACCCAGTACAAAGGAAAACTGCCCAAAGAAGCTGGGAAAAAGAAATTGGGGCATTTAGTGATTAAAACTACAAGGATGTAAAACCTTTATGAAGGGATATATTAGTGAATACCGGGTCTTTCAGACAATGGTCAGCAGGATTCCTCTGAAATACATGAGCACAATCAAAGAGAACTGATTTACACTTTTCTGTTCAGTGTCTAGAAGTGTTCTAGATGAGTTAATATGATTATTGCCCAGTTAAACCATGTCCTGTGTCTTGCATGTTGTGGACAATGCTTACTCCTGTTTGCACAGGTGACATTTAATTCCTTGGCAAAGGCATTGTAGAACTTAAACACTGATCTCTTCAGTGATTCATGTTAAAAATTCTAAATTCTTGGCAGTAACAACAGATGTTTTCTTGAAGGTCTTCATCCTGGCAAATATTTACGTGGTACACATCATAACATACAACTGTCTCGATGTCATCACTGGGCTTTACCTAACTCCTTTGAAGTAAAGTCCTTAGCTTAAACATGTGGGAGGTGAGAGAAAAGGTGCGAACTAGCTCATGCTTGTGAACAGAAAGAGATTTAAACTTAGATCTCTTGAGTTGCCAGTCTAGTCCCCTACATACTTGTCCATACTTCCTAACCCAGGTAGTAGCGTTACCAGCATACTGTGTTGAGACAAGAGCATGGTGAGCAAGGTGTGTATACTTCCTATCACATAATGAATGCAAATTTGTGTCGTTAAAGATAAGGGTTGTTTTGTCTCCAATTTTTCACTTTCTTTGTGGAGAGCAGTCGTATTTTTTTAACGTATTTTAGTCTTTTTATGCTAGTTTTATTTTTATATCACAAAGTTGGAATTACAGCACAACTGTAGAATTAAATAACAAGTAGACATCTGCAGGAGGAAGCTACTCTTCCTTCAAACCTATGAAATAAAGAAAACAAAGCGGAAGCTCCTCTAGAGCTTTCTGTGGAAAGAAGTAGTAGCTACGTAAGCCTTTGCAGGCTTTCATCTCAGTAAGTTTCCATGGAAGTAGTTACAGGAAATGGGATCCTTACCAGCTACAGTCAGTAGCCCTCCTTTTTGGAGTTGAGTATCACTTCTTGTAAAACAGAAAAGGAAAAACAGAAATAATATGTTTATAGTTAAAAATTGACAGGGTTATTTGGTTCACACAGCATAAAACCGTTAACACTTTTAAATGTTTCCAAGCATACTATACAGTTTCAGTAATTTTTGTGCATTGAGAGTATGTTCTATAGCCCATGACTCAGCTATCTCTTCATTCGTCTGTACAATAATACCTGGTGACTTATGGGGATACGGAATTCTGCATATAAAAATCAATGTTGATTATGGAATTTAATTTCAGAATGCCATATTTTGAATTATTAATATCAGAACACATTTAACGTTTTAGTGTCCATGAGCAGACAGAGATGGCTATATGCTTTCTTCTTGTATCAGACGTGTTACATGAAAATGAAGGTATTGAAAGCAAGTTGTCACACAGCTCAAATTATTTTGATTCTTGATACTCCACAATAACTAAGTCTACAAAATCAATGTGATAGCAATCATTTTCATACCTAGAATACTACAATTTCATATACATACTTATATGTGAGCTAATTTTGGATATGTAAAAGTTCTGTCAAGCTTCAAACAAACCATGCAGGATCACAGCAAACACCAATAGAACTTATTTATAACCATCATAAATATTCAAACCATAGCTGATGTCCCATACTACCCAATTTCAATATTCATTTTCTGATTCTTTTGACTTGTCATTAAACAGAAGTGCTTTTCAGAAGTGCTGTATTAGTTTGAAATTTTGTTATTGGTCACATACTGCTCAATACATTCACACTTTGTACTGGAAAATGTGTATTTTTTAAATAGTGAGTATAGTGTATGTCTTGCATCCCCTGTCATTGGTTCCTCCCTGCCTTGTGTCAATGTTAATGCATGATCCATCACACTTAAGAGTTGGAGCAGGGGGCTGGTACAGATAGAAGCAGAAGTGTACTTAGTTGAGTTAGTTATTAGCCTGCTAATAGCTTAATGAAACAGGTACCAGCTAAAAAATATAAACCAATTTTTTGTGTATTGTACTGAATTTCTTTTTTTGTAGAGCCTATTTTTAGAAGTCTTTTTTTTTTAATCAATAATGTAACTGTTCCTGTGAGATTGTAATTAGAATAATGGTTATAAAATGTGCAGTACAAGAGCATAGACTTCCTCTTGGGACTGAAAACTGTGTTTTCATATTGTTTTCTGCTGGTTTCTAACCTTCATTATTATTCATAATGCTGTTGTAGGAGAATAAGAAAGTCTCTGTTTCATGATGAAGTTTTTAATTCCTTCTTTCTTCAATTGATTTATTTCTCTTTAATGGCTTCCAAGATGGTGATGTAATCTAATTTTTTGTTTTACATCCACCTCTGTAATTTCAAAATTTCATATAAATTTCTTAATTTTCTCCCACACCATTTGCAGAGGTTGGTTGGAAGAACTATTTTCTCTGTTTTTAACATCTACTGCATTTCTGAGACTTCTTTTTACCTGTTTAAGCATTAAAAAATTCTTAATGTTTTATCACGTGAATGGTCTGATCAGATTAATTGATTACTGTGACTATAAATTATCTTTCATGTATGTCTAGTTTAATATAGATCGTACTGGTTTGGAGCAGAATGCTGAGACAGGGTCTGGTTTAATAAATCACCACTTGATATATTTCATGCCAAATGAATGCATATATGGTCAGAATATTTTAATTGTTCATAGTTGATGTAAATGCTTTAATCTACATAAAATCAAGCTGATTTCTGTCTTGTGGATCTGCTGCTTTGTCACTGTGTAGGTAGTGGTTATAGTTTACGTATTAATGTTGGTAAGCTAAGGAGCAGTAGTGCCTTAATTCTTAAAATACGTATTCCAGAGGTTATGTACAGTAACCTGTGTGATTATGACTGGGACAAAGTAAGCACAGTATGTATATATACATACACATTGAAATACTTATTGCATTGGTGGGATTGTACTGTTGATTCAAAAAATGTGTGTGTGTGTGAATTGTGTATAGGCTTGGTTTTTGGCTGTGTTATATGCTGAGTGAATTTTTTTGTTTATTTCTAGGAAGTGGCTGTTTTTGTCTTTGATAAGAAGCTAATAGACAAGTATCAAAAATTTGAAAAGGATCAGATTATTGATTCCTTAAAACGAGGTGTTCAACAGCTAACCAGACTTCGACACCCTCGACTACTTACTGTTCAGCATCCTTTGGAAGAATCCAGGTAAGCTGTAGTAAAGTTGAGAACAGATTTTCTTAATCATTGTTTTGTTACTGGATGTAAAGTATCTGGAACATTCAACATGTACATCTTAGGAGATTCAAGTTTACTGTATTTACTCATGTGAGAATGGTATTCACTCCACCCTCAGATTTTTTTCCCCCCAAGCCATAGGATGCATTTCTGATGTGAATCTAGTGAATCTAATTAATCATCTATTGCACGATCTTAGTCCAGTTGCAGCTATAAGGCTACACATGACCCTTACAGCATGAAAATTTGATAGTTCAATTAATTTCACTTTTAAAGAACTCTGTTAAAAATTGTTCTCTTTCAAAAAGTTGTTCATACATTTATTTCATTTATGAGATTTATGTACTTAGTGCATGTGAGACTGGAGATTTTTGGTAAATTCTATGTGTTGTGGCCACATTCGTGTTTAAAAGGTCCTCAAATGCCAATCAAGGGAGATAAAATTCAGTGTGTTTTTGTAGTGTTTATTTGATTTATGTAAGGTTGGTCATGAGGAACAATAATGGGTTAGTCTTATAGATTTATTGTTCAACTGTAGTGATAACAGCATACTAAACCTAACAAATAAAATGAAGGTTTCTTTTTAAAATAAGAAGCTGATCCTGATCCTACTGAGAAAGATCATGAAAGTTTTAGAGGTTGTTTTTCCCCAAGTAGTTTTTCTAAATGGTAGCCTAACAAAGAATCACGTACATTGCCTTTCAAACTTCTACATCTTTGATTGTGTCTGTTAACCTGCATTTTTCCAAATGTACTGGCTTCTAGGAGCTGAGAATACTGTAGGAATGTTTCTTCATCTTTGCGATGCCTACTTTGGGAAAGATTTCTTGGATTAAATGACACTTGCATATTCATATATATCTTTCCTCCAATACTAAACACATTTCGCATTAACAAGGGTTCAAAGCTGTCATTGCCCCTATGGTTCAGTATGCCCCTCACAAAAGCCTAAGGAAGATTAATTAGGTAATTGAAGACAGCTGTCAGTACTCTACAACAGTAAATACACTATTACATGCTAAAGGGCCTAGGGTCATCTCAGTCATAGTGTATGCAAGTGAATCCCAGAGTATATGCCGGGCTTCTTCCTAAAATTGTCACAGTATTTCAAGTGACTCAGTAATTGCATCTGTAATTATTTTTTCCCTAAACTCTGCACTTCACAAGAAAAGTCTAAGATTCATAGCTTGGAGTGCTAAGAAAGCTCTGGTGTTCTTGTGAAGAATTTAAGCCTTTTGACTAAAATTAACAGTGTAGTTATGTCAGAGTTCTTGTTTGTGAGTTTTTAGTAATGCCCTGTGCTTTGCTCCAATCGTTCTTTCTGTACTCAGCACGCTCAGCTACTGGTAGAAACACCAGTAGCCCCAAACCTGTCCAGTTGCTTGCTATGCCAGAAACTGATGTAACGGTTTTTGGAGGGGGTTCATAAAAGAAAAGTTTGCTTAGAATATTTGTGTGTGTGACCTTGTGCAAGCATGCTGTAAGATATCTTTAGAATTGCAGGTCTTTCCAGAGTGCTTATTCATGGGTTCCTTCTGGCTAGACTGTACCTGGTCTTTTTTTGTGTCTCCAAAGTAACGTACAGTTGTGTTGAACTGCTTGCAAGTCACCCTTTATTCCTTCTTCGTGCGGCAAAGGGATACTTGGTGTACCTCCACAGCTGAAGTAGATATAGAAAGAAGGGACATAACTTTCTGACCCTAGTGTGTAGATAGCTTTTCCACCATTAATAGGATGTTTCTACTCCAAATTATCGGTATTCAATACAATTATATTTAATATAAATATATATATTATATATAGTATGATGTATACGTTTTTACATGCATTTATATAATGAATAACTCTTTATACTGAATATTTACTATAAATACAGTATATTTACTTACAACGGGTCTTGAGTTCCAGTAACAGCACAGATGAGCAATATTATTGCATATTTAACTCGTTATTGAAGAAAAGGATAAAAAAAGCTGTATTATAAGTTCACTTATAATGTCATTACAACCCATTAAAAATAGTAGTAGTGTGAAGAGTCCCAGATACTTAATTTACTAGACATTCCATCTGTTGTAGTTTTTCCCAAAGCGTATGCATTTTTGGCCATCACTTTTATTTTTAACTTGTTTTCTTTTTATTATGTTACTCTGAATTTCATTTTTATATTATTCAGGGAACTGTTAAAGAAGCTGCACTGTATGGCAGACATCAGCTTCTGCAATATTCAATTGCTTTAATTAGATTTGCCCCATCCTTCTCTTACTCTGGTTTGGGTCCTTATTTAATTAGGTTCTAAAGTAAAAAAAAACAAACAGCAATCAGAGAGTTTATGTTATGAAAACCACTGAGTAATTGTTCCCTAGGTATTTTCTATCATCTATGCCTTAACTGTAACTAAATGTATAAGCTCTCTGGTAAAGTTGAAGTCAGATCGAAAATGAAGGACTTTGTCTTTCTGTGCTCTGATTCTTCCTTGCCATTACTACAGAAACGAGTTCTCTAGCCCTAGTTGTGTTAACAGAAACATGAGAGGGATGGCATTAACAGAATGGTAGGGAGGAAGCCAAGCAAAGAAGTTCTGTCAGGTTGGCTGACACTTATGAATCAATGTATTTTGATTTTCAGTTGTTTTGCCTTCAGAAAGGCGGTAGATAAAACTGAAGTAAAACTAAAATGTGTATGAGTAATAAGAGGTTTGCATGTTTTGTCAGCTTTATTTTACTTCAGAGAGCAAGCTTATTAATTGTTGAGATACATAAAAACTGTGTGGTAGATTCATGGTGAGGCATTGTGTCTCCTGTGATATTTTTAAGGAATGAACAAAAAGTTAAGCTTCTGTCTTCTTGCCTGTAACTTTATTATTCAAAAATGTATCTTTATTACTGTTAATCAGTCTCTGTGTTCATACTGGTGCAGTATTTAGTGTTCTCGTGAACTATTCATCCTTAAACCACATATGCGTGCTACCATTCATGTAATGCTTTCTCCAAAAAAACCTTTAAAACAGTTAAGAAGTGAGGTGCAATGACTGCCCAGGGCCTCCAGCACTATGCAGACCAGTAGGAAGAATGTGGATATAAAGAATGACTATGTCCATGTTACGTGAATTTTGTGAAACTGACACATACATTGTTTTCAGGACTTTGAAATTTGAAATTTTGAAGCACAGTGTTACAACCAGTAATTTCATAGAATCATTTAGGTTGGAAAAGACCTTTAAGATCATCAAGTCCGACAGTAAACCTAACACTGCCAAGTCCACCTCTAGACCATGTACCTAAGCGCCACATCTACATGTCTTACCTCCAGGGATGGGGACTCAACCACTTCCCTGGGCAGGAAGAGTGGCTGGAGAGCTCCCTGGCGGAAAAGGAACCGGGGGGTATTGGTCGACAGCTGGCTGAATATGAGCTGGCAGTGTGCCCAGGTGGCCAAGAAGGCCAATAGCATCCTGGCTTGCATCAGGAATAGTGTGGCCAGCAGGACCAGGGAAGTGATTGTCCCCTTGTACTTGGCACTTGGTGAGGCTGCACCTTGACTACTGTGTTCAGTTTTGGGCCCCTCACTACAAGACAGACATTGAGGTGCTGGAGCATATGTGCAGAAGTTTGCTTCATCTGTGCTTTTCAAACACTGTTAACACAAAAATACATAAACGAGACCTGTAGATTTTCATGAAGAAAACAGTAGATAAAATAATTTAGGAAAAAGTCACTTCACATGCAAACTGCAGTTCATACAATAAGCATATTTTTGTTTGCACCTATTCTTTTCTATTCATTTGCAAAATAAAAGAATATTCAGATGCTACCTTACATTTTATTAATTTTGTTTCTGATAATTGTCTGACCACGTTAAGTATTGCTTCACTCAGGGACATATCAGTTCTAGGCACAGCTAAAAGCCTGATTTTACAAGTTTTAATAATAGTAAGAATTATTTGTTTGATTTTCCTGGATCAGGACAAGAAAAGCGTTGGTTTTTTTAGAACTTTTTTATGACGCATTGTGTGCGTCTTTAGTGATGTATGTGAATATTAGAGAATAACTTAAGCTGATTTCTATATTCGAATATTTTTTGAATACTTCAGATATTTATATACTTCTCTCTAGTAGAATATTACTTACAATGATTCAAAATCTGAACTATAACATGTTTTTAGGTAATACCAAGTGCTTGGGTAACGTATAATATGATGTCTGTGTGGTTCTTTATTTGCAGTCAAGCTATTTATTACATTTATTTACAAGAAATGTTTTTATCTATTTCCTCTATAGAGATTGCTTGGCATTTTGTACAGAACCAGTCTGTGCAAGTTTAGCTAATGTTCTTGGCAGCTGGGACAACCTACCTTCTCCTTTACCATCTGACATTAAAGAATACAATCTTTATGATGTGGAGACCAAATATGGTTTGCTTCAGGTATGACACAGGTTGTCCTTGTAATTTTCATGTGCTTTTAGTATTAACGATTGTTTTATGAAGTTTGTAAACTGCCAAAGTTTTACCTGCCTATAGTAAATTAAATAATTGGGAAGTGAGAAATGATAGCGCTCTGATCACTCTAAGTATAAGAGAGGATGAACACTGGAGCCTCTAAGTTGCTACTGTTTTTGCTTATTCTGACCTGGAAAATACGAAATCGAATGAATTTTTATTTTCCATATAAATGTCTGTGCTACATCTGTCTCTCCCACATGTGAATCTTTTCTTTACCTTCTGTGGAGGAACAGTAGCTCCCAGGTTTTATTTGGTGAATATGTTGATCGACTTTGAAAAGCATTTTTGTTCTTACGCTGTGATAGTTAATTGGCATTAGTAATCCCATCTACTGATTGCCCATCTGTGTTAAATTTCCTTCATACGTAATTTTTAAGACATAGCCTAAAATAGTGCTGAAAAATTGTTCTTGGTTAACTTACCAATTTAACTGTGACCACAGGAACAGAATTTTTGTAAACGTCTTACAGGATATTTGGGGAAATATTTAACCTGAAATAATTATTAACAGGTTTCGGAAGGCTTGTCATTTTTGCATAGCAGTGTGAAAATGGTCCATGGAAATATTACTCCTGAAAATATAATTTTGAATAAGAGTGGAGCATGGAAAATTATGGGCTTCGATTTTTGTATCCAGTCAACAAATCCATCTGAACAGGAGGTAATAGATCTTTACATTTATCATCATTAAATTTCAAATACAGATCTTTGTCTGAAACCAGTTTCATGACCTTGCATTTCAGTACAGAACTATTTATTTAATATTCACCTCTATATTTTGTTGGCAGGAAGTTTGAATATACGGCACAGGTCTGGATTGAAGTGATGCCTTTGGCCATCACAGAAAAAGAGCCTGAGAGGCTCAGCGGAGTCAAAATAGACTAGTGATGGTTTCAGACAGAGGCTGAAGCCTGTGCCACTTCTGCTCACCTGCATGTTGGATGACATGCAAAGCTACCTAATTTAGTGTGTCGCATCCACTCAGTGCCTGGTTGCTACCTCGTAAAATGAATTCCCATCATAGCTCATGTTCCCCTCTTACAGCAGTGCTTTGATTTTACGTTACAGTTCCCAATTCTAATATTCAGACTTAACTGCATTAGCTAATCACTCCAAGTTACAGGCACAGATTCATAATAGTTTTGCTTTACTCCATTTCTGTTTCATTCATAATTGAATTTGAGTGGATTAATTATTTTTTGCTGCTCGAGTTTCTTATTTAAAATGTTCTTTAAACAACCCTAATAAATGTATTTTCTTCTACTTCTCTTGTAGCCAAAGTTCCCTTGTAAGGAATGGGATCCAAACTTGCCATCCTTGTGTCTTCCAAATCCTGAATATTTGGCACCAGAATATATTCTCTCCGTGAGCTGTGAGACAGCCAGTGATATGTACTCTCTAGGAGCTGTTATGTATGCAGTGTTTAATAAAGGGAAACCAATTTTTGAGGTCAACAAGCAGGATATTTATAAAAGCTTTAGTAGACAGCTGGATCAGGTATTTGTTCTATTTGTGACTATTATTCATTGATTTTCATATTTGAAAAGTTACTGTTTTAAAATAGATTTAAATATTTAGAAGACAATACCAGTGCTCCAACATAAACAATCTGATAATGGTATCTTACTTTGCATGCTATCTTTGTAACAATAAAAAAAGAATCCTAGCAAAATATGGGAAATAAGAATGTGTGTAGAGAAGGTTACATACACCAATTTTATAAACTACAAATTTCATTTTTTACCTGATTTCTCTGTAAACCTGTTGAATGCTGGTCTTGGGGAATAAGTACTTTACCTGTTGGGGTGAACAGTGTGAAACACGAAGCAGTGAATGACATGTAGGACCATTGAAGATGGCTGAGTTTAGACTTATTTGATTACTTGACATTGCAATTGGTATCCACTTAGCTATCAGCTATTTCACATTCTTTATGGACTATGAATATTAACAGGTACCTGCATCAGCTGACATAATATGCGTTCATATGCAAGTTTCCTTTGTTGTAACTTCTTTGAGTGCCCGTTGCCTTAGTTGTGTGTACTGTATTTTAATGTGTGTAGGTGTGTAGACAGCTCCTCAGATAATAACATGTACCTGTTTAAAAATACTGGGTTTGTGTTCTGCGATAACCTGAACACAATGAGAAGCTGGAAATAGGGGGACGTGACCTGAAGCAGGTAGGCTGTTGGGAGACAGAAAGAAGACTATGAGGGGTCAGAAGCAAATGGGTTATAAAAGGGGAGAAGGGAGGGGTATCAAAGGTGTGGGTAGAGAAACCATCAAGAGGATGAAGTATAGTCCTATTGTATATTGGAAATAGTTATATGCAGGATTTTCTGACTTCATGGTGCATGTGCTTAAATTACTTACGCAGCTGAGCCGTTTAAGCTCCAGTACTCTTCAGAATATACCAGAGGAGGTGCGTGAACATGTAAAGCTACTCTTAAATGTAGCTCCAGCAGTCAGACCAGACGCAGATCAAATGACGAAGGTCAGTTCATGGAAAATACAGTAGCCATAGGACAGAGGGAAAATAGTGTTTGATTTGTAGAAATAATAGAGCTATATTAAAGTGCTTTCCTGTTAATAATTTTAGTTGAAATGTTAAATATTTTTAACTATTTTGGAAATAATGATGTTAGTTGATGCCAAAAGTTGTCCTTATGCTGACCTTTATTAATATGGAAGTAGTGGGTGCTGAGACAGAATTTGGAATAATCATTCAATGCAACACTATTTTGTTGCTTTCCGATACAGTTGGAAGTATTTTCTATGCTCTGTTTTTATACAATTCAGTCTTCAAAACTGTATTGGAAGGATTTTAAAGCCATAAAATGATAAAGGGCAATAAATGTAAGGATTAACTTTTGGCTTATGATTTTCAGTGTATTCTTAAATATACAGAAGAATAGCTTAAAATATATTCGGAGCTTACTTGCCATAATAAAGCAAAAATTAATTGCAAGTAGGATAATTTTAAATTTTAATTTGACAAACTCTTCCTCCGCTTTCCTATCAGAAAGTAGAACTTAAAAGCATGATTCTTCCTTTGTCTTACACCCTATTTTCTCATATCTGATAGCCTTTCAGGTTCCTGCTTATAGATTTGCTTAGCTAAATAATTTTCTTCTTTTCCTGTCATATAAAAAGATTGTATGCAGAGAGAGAAATCAGTGTCTTAACAGTTGGAAGAAATAGTGAGTGAAGAAGGGAGGGGGAACAGGTGATGGTTCTGCCAACATACATACTGAAAGATGGGAAGTGAGGAAATTGGCAAATATTACTGAGGTGTCAACTCACTTGTCTGAAGGACTACAACAAACATCTGTAAATGGTTGTATTAAGCAGTATGGCTTTATAAAGATGTTAAGTCTCTTTTACCACGTCTGCACTGCAGACTGAATTGTAGGGTAGAGATATTAGAGCTTTAGTTCTAAAAGCAGTTTGTTATGTCCAGCATGACATAAGCTAAAATGAAGCTTGACATGGTCAAGTTTACCTTGCTAGTTTTAACTAGTTTGTGTTAACCTGTGTAGAATTCCACGATCGCATACATTTTGATGTGTGATCTGGAAGACAGAATTTAAGTCCACAGTGCAGACTAGCTTGAATTCTCTGCTGATGGATTCTTTTCTTCTGTATTGCCCTACTCTTATTGGCTTCTCTTTCTGCCTTACAGCAGAGCTTCTTCAAATGTTTTTATGTCCTTTCTTTTTGCACAAATTTTTCAACTGAAAACAAGTGTCTAGATAGTCTGAGAGACCATGCTGTGTCTTTAACTCTTGCGAGCCCATGAAGTTTGATATATCCCTCCCTAAAGCTGAGAGCTAGCAGGAAAGAGGAATCTTACCCATGCAAGTTTTTGAATGCAGAACTTTTCATTCCAGTCTGTGTAGGTCTGAGATAGACACTCTTCTACTCTTTTCGTTCATCTGCTAACTGAAAGCTGAATATTTGGGGATGGATTTTTATATAAACAATCTTGTTATCATTATGCATTTTTCTCAATCTTTCATTAACGATGAAGCAGCTCTATCAGTATTAATATGATATACCACGGCTGTAAATGAAACCCGCTGGTATTTTGTTGGTGCCATCTTTATAAGCCTGGTCTACGTATATGCCTTTTTACACAATACTTAAGAAGGCCTGTGCCCTCTTTGCTGAAGTCGTGAAAACACGGGAGATCATGTGAGGAATTATAGTGGATAGGATTTACAAGTGGGTCTGAGCATTGGAGAGAAATTTGTATAATTACACATTTATGGCATATAAATGCTTGTTGGTTCATTATAAGTTTCGAGGGGAGGTAGCCAGATCTGGATGGCCTAGTAGCTAATCCTTCGTTGTAATATTAAATAGCATAATTATTCCTAGGAGAACTTTTAATCAAGGTTTTTACTTTTCATTCCATTTTTTGTAGAGAAAACATTATTTCATATACAATAAGTTAACTTAGAAACACATAACATGCATGGGTTTCTTTAAAATGCTAGGAAAATTCCATCTTAATAATCAACCTTTATCTGTGGATATTATACTACTTAGTATGTAAAAATGTACTTTTCTAATTGTTAGTTGCAGGCACATTATTGTAAATGTTTACTATAGTGCATTGAAAAGGTAAATAGATGGTTATATTTTGGAATCTTTGTAACAGTGTCAATGTCTCCCTCCAGATCACAAGCTTTTAATCTTATTTTTAGATACCATTCTTCGATGATGTAGGAGCAATGACGCTTCAGTATTTTGATTCATTATTTCAAAGGGATAACCTTCAGAAATCACAGTTTTTTAAAGGGCTACCAAAGGTTCTGCCAAAACTACCTAAGGTATGTCTGTATGATGTCTTGAAATAGTTTAAAAGTATGTGAACATCTGTTAACATTCTGAGTCTCAGAACGCTGGACTTTATGGAGCATTGTACCATAATAGACTGCCATGAGACTGTCAGAGTAGAGTCGTAGGAAAGAAGGGGAGATCAGAAAATAATTGGTGTGGAAATAGCCCTCAGCTATCAATAATTCTTTAAACAGAAAATGGCAAATTGTGCTATCAGTGTGTGTAAGAAACCATCATTTGCATGTCCTCTTGTAGTTCATCCTACTTTGAAAGGGAGTTGTCTTCTCTCCACTTACAAGGCCTTCCCTTTGTTTCCAGATGCTATCATAGCTCTTTGAAGTCATCTTGCCACCTTTTCTCCCAGTAAGATTGCTCCAAGTTTTTTCATAGCAGGGCAGTACTTTGATGTTGAATGATGCAAATCTTCCTTCCCTCAACAGACTAAGTGCTTTCTTGTGCTAGCAGTGCCCAGAAGCCTCAAAGGCAGATGTCTGTCATTACAGATTTCTTCTGTGTAGTGTTAGACACTATGTCTAGACTGACTCGTTTTCCTTTTGTGGTATTCTTTAATTTATGTAAGGCATAATGCTTATATGACACAAAAATAGTATTAGTTTAATACATAATAGAATAGCTGAGCTTCTCAACCATTGCATTAAATTTCTTTATTTTTAATTCTGTTTTGAACTACACAGGGTAAAATTCAGACTTCATGTTTAATACTCTCTTCTTTTTAATTTAGTGATTTTTTCCTTTTATCAGAACTCATTGATGCTTTGAATTTGGAAATAGATGGGATGTATTTCACCTAACTGTAGACAGCCACTGACTGACCTAATCATCTTTAGGGCATACATTATTTTTTTTCTGTCTTGAAAGTGTATTTTATGAGGGAATGGACTGTGCCCTTGAACTGTGTATTTCTCTTTATTGACTTTAAAAGCATTTAAGGATGTCTAACTCTACGGTAGACATCCACAGTGTAAATACCTATTTTGTCAGCAGAATCCCATTTAGGGAATGTACCTGGAGTTTTGCAGGGAGGTATAGTAGGATTATGTGTTTGTTCAGTGAGTGATGGGGTACTGAAAAACTGATTATTTTGGGGGGGTGATAGGGTCTTTTTTAAGAAAGCACATAGAATAAGGTTTTCATAATTCATGGATGTGGATGAAAGTCCTATTTTCTGTACAGTTGGTTGCTTTTTGTTGACCTTCACAGTTGTTATAGTCTCCAGTTATGTTTTGAGTGCAGAGAGAAGTAAGCAAAGTAGCACAGTGTAAATTAGCTAGAGAAACAGAAGAATGAACATGTGAACGTAAGAGTTCAAAATTGAAAATTGTCTTTCTGCTTTTTTCTAAATATCAGGTTAATACAAAAGCTGTTAAGCTGGCACAATAGTAACTTACTGTAATGCAGTACAATGGGATGCATGCTTGTTTTTTTTCTTTTAGCGTGTTATAATTCAGCGAATTTTGCCTTGCTTGACTTCTGAATTTGTGAATCCTGATATGGTACCCTTTGTCTTGCCTAACGTTCTCCTAATTGCTGAGGAATGCACCAAAGAAGAATATGTCAGGCTTATTCTGCCTGATCTTGGTCCTGTTTTTAAGCAGCAAGAACCAATCCAGGTATGTTAATATTGTTCAGATTACAATTTTTCTCTTTGGTGTTTTTTCCCCTGAAAAATGACTAATTGTTCTATTTCCCTTTTCCAGCTTCACACAGATTGTCCAACCTGCTCTGTAGTTGTCCAGGCAGTCAGTCTTGATTCATACGAAACAGATTTTTTCCAGGAAATTCACAAAGCTTCTATCCCTGCTTTTTTAAATGGGTTTTCTGAGGATCTGTTTGCATTTATAGATGAGGTTAGATTAGAGAAAAAGGAAACATCTAATTTACCACTCAATTCTTATTTTTGGTTGGTTGTAGAAGGTATATTTGTAAGCATTTTATCACTTATCTAGCCAATCTGATAATACAATATTTACACATGTTCTACCAATAGCTGAACCTATGATTTTTTTTTTTCCTTGTATCCAGATTGCTGACACTGGGATTATGGGGTGGAAAAGTTGAAACTTTGACACTCTCTTAAAAGTGCTGTTTATTGATGATAATAAAACAGTTTATTTGAGGGGTGTGCACAAATTTGTGAAATTTGTTTCATTTGATTTGATACATGTATTGTGTAAGTAAAATACGTTTTTTTCTGTTGTTAACATGCATAAAAGTAGTAAGACATTGTCATTACTGTAAAGGAGCAAACCATTTGCGTCCTTTTGTCAACACCATGTGCATGATGATTCCTGAGAATTCTGTCACTAAGTTAGGCATTGTGCCTCCACAGATAAAAGGCAGCTATGCATTCCTTCTAGCCCATCTTTTGTTACTGTTGGATGTTGTTATTTCTCTGCAGAGCGCTTAAGGGGCAAGATAAACATAGGAATGAACAAGTAGACCTTTTATTTCTGGGTTTCAGAAAAACGGATCAGAGAACTCTCATTATACTGGGGAGGAGGGAAAGGGGACAATTCTGTAACTGAGAATACCTCAGATAATTAGAGCTACTTAATGCTGTTTACTTTTGGTACACTGAAGCTTTATGTTAACTTTGTTGTTGTCTTGAAAAAATTAAACGTCTAACTGACTGAGAGCCAGCTTATTTGTGCTGTTTCATCCTAAAAGGTAACATTATGTTTTGCTACCTTTAACATCAGATTTGTGAGACAATCCTCACTGTGAAAAGTTTCTCTCAAAGTTATAGCTGGAGCATAATGGACATAAAAGCTGTTTTATTTCTTGAGAAATGAGGGAAGCAAAATACAGACTCGGGGTCAGCTCATAAAAAGTGAGCTTTGCAAAGTTTTCCTGTAGCTTTCCAGATACATTAAATTCTTATGACATTTTCAGTGCACGCTAAGTACTAGATGGCTTATTCCACTATTATTTCTGTGGTCTTTCTAGTATGGCAAAGTTTGTTTAAGTAATCTAGGACAGGTTTTCAAAGTTAATATACCAGGAATTCAGGAAAAAAAATATAAAGGTTCAGAGTGCCAGAGGACAGAACTCCAGCTCTGACTCTCTTTGTGCAAGGCAAAAATGTCCAGTTCCTGTGTGCTTGTAACTCATGGAGAGGGGCGGATGAGGAAGGTGCCAGTGTTGCTTCCAAACACTCTCTCAAGATGTTTTAGATTTGTATAAGGGGCCTGTTGCTTGGCTTTCATAGGATGCTTGAGTTAGGAAGTGAGTGTATCATAGGCAAGCTGCTATAATTCAGTGTGAATAAATTGTTATCCAGTATTCACAATGTCTTTGTATGAGGGAATTTATAATATGAAAATGGAATATTTAGTTAAAACTACTCATTCATGTCGTACTCCTGGAGTTAGCATGGAGTAACAGGTGTGCTGTAAATTAACATCCTAGCTTACTCTGACATAGGTTCCCAGTGTAGACAAACCCTTAATTTATATCTAGGGGAATCCATAGAGAATTAGCATATCGTGTGCTGTAAATTCGTATTCTAATTCAGTACACCAAAGTGTACCCTGACAAGTACTGGGCTCCGTATTAATGAATGAAGCACATCTTCAGCATTATTGTTTAGAGTGCAACTGCTGCTGCTTGCTTATTAGATGGTGTCTATGAATCTGTGACTAACATCTTAGTTTCTACTTAAATAGATAAGAAGTATCAAATGTGACCCTAGAAAGCTAAAAATAAAAGGGGCTCATTGGAACGGCATGAACTACATTCTAGTTAAAGACAGGTAGAGAAAGATATCAAAAGTGATTCAGCTTTATGTTATCTTGGTTGAAAAGCATTGACAGCCAGTGGAAAACAGCTGAACTTCTTCTGTGAAATCTAAATGACTATATAGTACAATGTTTAACTTAAAAGCAGTCTGTTATGTGTTCAAACATCTGGTTCTTATTTTAAATGAGATTTTCTAGTTGGTAAATAACAGGTTTCATTCATGCCCTTTTCAAATTTGCAAAACCAGTCAAGTGATCCTTCTCCAATACTATACATTTAACTAACATAGAAACTGTCATGCCACAGCATTACGGGGTTGCTAGACAAGAGAAGAACAGTGTTATGAGCACATGTAGGTTTCAAAAAGCCAAGTCTAGGACAAATAAAAATTCTTTATTCAAGAATAATTGTAAAATCTAACTTTAAAACTGATCTAGTCCATCTCATCCTAATTCTCCCAAATTTGGGGATATTGCATCAGAATCCATGTTCATGGAGTGAATGAATGAGTTTGTGTGTGTATGTGTACAGTTTAGGTAATTATAAATATACAATAAGAAAACACACATTAGGTGCAGTTTAAAAGAATTTATTTTTCTTCCCTGTAAAGGAAAGCAAATGAAAGGGGGAAACTTGTAATGTGGTCTTGGTACACTTGTATTTCTACACTTCGGAGGTTCTGTTTATTTGACATACAATCACCGATTCCAACGTATTTTTAGACTTAAAAGTTGAAATCTTTTCCTCCTATGAAATACTTGGCTTTTTATTACTAATGTGATACCATTCACCACAATTTATCCATCTCGTCTAACCGATTTTCTAAAAGAAGTCTAGATATAAATGGAGAGTCGATGTCACCTGTAGCAAGTTGTCTCACATATCTGAGATGAGACATGAGTTTTATGAGTTATGTAGCTCTCTGTATTGGAGACTGAGCCTGGATGAGTAACTTACAATAGCAGCTAACTTTTAGATGACTAAGCCTAAGCAGGGTGAATGACACTATGTAAATGTGCTTAACGTGATGTGATTTTTTTGTTTTTTTGTTTTGGATTTTTCATTTTATGATACACAATTTCCATGTGAAATAGAATAAAGGTTTTTTGTGTCCATATAGGAGCTGTAATATTCTTTTAATTGTGTCCCTGTTTTGATTCTAGGTACAGATGGAAAACAGGTTTTATATGTGGAGTTGTGATCAAATGCTTTGAGGACAGCATTTGAGCCACAGTTTTTTGAAAGTTTAGCTTTTTCAATAGTGATGTGTGTACAAAGATTTTCTGTGGGTCGATTTTAACAAAAGACCATGTTGTGAATAGAAACAAGAGCTCCTTCCTTAGCCATTGTGATTTCTTATTTCAGAAGGATTAGTCTAGAACATGCATATTTTGTTTGATTTGTATTTGCTGTTTTTAAAATGCAATAATATGTCAAAGTGTTTTTTGTCTTCCATGCCTTCAGGCAAGCAACATGGTAAGTGATCACATTTACTGAGTTAAAAGAAAACTTCTGAAGTTTTTATGATATGATACAACACACTTTAAATTGTAATTATATGTTTCTGGAGTTAAAACTTTTGGCTTCTGAATTGTCCTTTTAATAGATCTTGTTGATCTTCCTGCAAAAAATGGACTTGCTTCTAACCAAAACTCCACCAGATGAAATAAAGAACAGTGTTCTACCAATGGTTTATAGAGCCTTGGAAGCACCTTCAATTCAGATCCAGGTATAGTAATTGCAGCCTTTATTTGAAACAATTTTTTTCTCTTGCAACATGTGCTTAATATTGCTGTCTCTTATTTTTTGAGATTTGGCTGAAAAGGTTTGGTTTGTTTTTTTTTTTCTCTGTTGCTTAAGTATGTTTAATCTTGATATGCTCCTTTATCTTTCAGGCTATCATTGTGCTGCTGCAGTGTTGTTGATAGTACTCATTCAGATTTGCTTGACTTATGTAGGAAAATGTTAGTTTGACGTAATAAAAGTTGTTTTTTAGATGAAGGTGTTTTGTGAAAATGCAAGATATTCTTGCTATCCAAATATTTTATTACAAATTTATGAATACTGTTTTTGAAATCCATTTTCCAAGGTTCTATATACATATCATGATGCTTTATTATTCTAGCTATTTTTACGTGAGTCTGATAGATTAAGGTCAGCTTAGTTGAACATGATATTTCCTTAAATATTTTCTTAAAAGGAAAGCTTAAGAAGACATTTTAAACTAATTTTGATCCTGAGTAACATTAGTATTAATTTTATAATAAACATGCATGTTTCTTTTTAAACTTACGCAGATTTTTTTTTTTAATAGGAGCTTTGCCTAAACATAATTCCCACGTTTGCCAATTTAATAGATTACCCATCAATGAAAAATTCATTAATTCCAAGAATTAAAAATGCCTGTTTGCAAACTTCTTCTCTTGCTGTAAGTATCCGAATAATTTTATCTCCCAGTCCTCAAAAAATGTTGTTACCTTTAATTACTTTGGCTTTTCTGCTGTTGCGTCTTTAAAGAAAAGCCCATCAATGTGCTCTGATTTCTTTTTGAGTTTGGTTTTTTTTTACTTTTTGCAAATACAAAAGCATTGTTCACTTTTTTACTCTAACAATTTTTAAAGTTGTTAACAACTTATTGCATTAATAATGCTGTAAAAATTGAAGTGTGTGCCATAATAATATACATTAACAGTGTTTGTCCTGCAGAAAAGCCAAAGTTTTGTAAGCAGTGTGTAACTATATGTATTTTCCTTTCATGACACAGAAGGGTTTTTTTTAACTTGCCTTGAATTTTCAGTTATGAAGGTTGTAGTTTCAGTAGCATCTGTTTTATTCTGAGTTTTGTAAGGTGTTGTGTTTTTTTTTTTTTCTTAGGCAAAAGTATAGTAAAAAGTTTGTTTAATTCTTATCACACTTCACAGGTCCGGGTAAACTCACTAGTGTGCTTAGGCAAGATTTTGGAGTACTTGGATAAATGGTTTGTGCTTGACGATATTTTACCTTTTCTACAACAAATTCCATCCAAGGAACCTGCAGTGCTAATGGGAATTTTAGGTAATTAATACTTTCAACTTTCTCCTCTTTTGTGCTTTGATGTTGTAAATCTGAAAGGTTTCTGTATTATCATTGATAATGTTTACGTAGTCTATCGCTAAAATGACTATTAAAAACTTGCTGTTTCTGGTTCTTAAGTATGCCCCTGTTCAGTTACCTTATGTATTGCTGGTACTTCTGAACACTAGTACATACTTTTGTAGTCTACGACGCCCAATGCAGTTCTGAGTACTCATTGCAGTTCTTGGGCTGACACCTTCATGGACTGTATGGTCCACACAGCCAGAAAGGCTGTTTTCCTCAGAAGAGTATATGATCTGTCTTCTTTCAGGTGCTGAGCACCTTGCTGGATCTTTTAGGATGTTACTGTTGCCTTCTCTTACCGCTCTTGCATGTCAGATGCTATAAATGATTGTCTACAGATCTACTGCTCTTCACTGCAGGTTTTGTTAGGCTCATTTTGTTGGACAATTAAGCAAACGTGGCTGCCTTTGCACTGAAATGGAGGGTGAGGTTTCACAAAACAGCTAACAAAACCAAATGGCTTGCTACTTCTGGAACGGGAGGCTCACTCCCAGTTGTGCTTTCCTAGTGCCGCTCTGGTGCTTGGATGTGTGATTTTTAACAACTTAAATGGGCTCAAGGAGACCAGATGACCAGAGTTACCGCCAAGAAAGAGGTGTGACTGCGTGGCCAAGTCTGGAAGACAGTGACCATTTCTCTTACCAACAACAAAGTAGTAGACAGAAGACCATTTGTAACAAGCTGAGCTGTACCAGCAGCAGCCCTCATTAAACACTGGAATAATATGTGATGGTAGCATTATTTTGATTTGCTCAAAATTAGCAAGAGGGCATCTATAGTACTAATTTAAAGCTGTCTGTTTCCTTTAATCTTTGCAGCTTTGACTTGTGTTTGCTGTCTGAGGGTGAGCGACAGTGTATCTTTTACTTTAGTTGTATTACTCCTGAATTCTACTTGGATACAGTGGATAAGTGAACCCTACTTTGGAAATGATGGGCTGAAATAAATTTTATGTACTTGGGCTCTTCTTTTTTCCGGAATCATAATACCTTCCAGCTTGTGGCTGGCCAGCTGACAGCTCTGTTCTAATACAAACCATAGAAAGTGAGGAAAGCTGCTTCTTTTATGCTAATATGTTCGGTGTTCACCACCAGAGGTGGACTATTGAAGTGGAGGAATCCTCCTGTCAGAAACACTATAGAACTTGTAGGCTTAACATTGGATCCCTCGTGCCTGCCAGTATTCTTTTTTCAGTGATTTTAGAACAGATAAAGACTATGCATGATTTCTGATCCTATGTGTAACACAGCCCCAAACATTTAGGTAAAGATCTTTGTAAAATGCAATCAGAGAGCAGTGTCATAGTTACTTGTAGGCACTTCAGTATGCCAAGAGAGAACACATGCTTAGTTAATGCAGCTTAATTTCTCAGTGGCAATTTGTCGGTTTGTGGTAACTCAGTTGCTCATGATCTGTTCAAAGATGCATATTCTCAGATAATTGACCAGGACAATACATTGCCTAATATCAGGTTTCATACCTGCAAAGTATTACTTTGGACCTTCTCCTGTTCTGAACTTTGGCAAAGCCTCTTGCTATAATATGTTTGTGTTGTGGATGAGTACTTATGTTTACGATTCTGTTGGTAACGTTTGTCCCTTCTTGCATACAGAGCCAATGTATGTTCAGATGATTGATACATATAGAGAGTGCTACTTTGTTCACATTGTTTACTAATCTTAACAATTTTTGCTGTTTTGGTGTTACACATCAGGTATTTACAAATGTACATTTACTCATAAGAAGTTGGGAATTACCAAAGAACAGCTTGCAGGAAAAGTATTGCCCCACCTCATTCCTCTTAGTATTGAGAACAATCTTAATCTCAATCAGGTAGGAACATGACTATGTTGCCTGCTTTTACTTGATAAATTGACAGAGAATAGATTTAAACTGTTGTCAGATAAAAATTCATACATTACTGTATGTCTATGTCTGCTGTAAAAGCAAACAAACAAAACCAAGAAGCCTTCCAGTATTACTGTATTTGCATGTTTAAAGCTTGTTATTTTTCAGTGGATCTGAAAACTCTAGTATAAAATTTCAAAGATAATGCTATCACCTTCCAAATATCCTGCAAAAGCAGTTGGCTACTAATATAATTACAACTCAAATTAAAAGCTGAAGTACAATATTGATGTTTCTTCCCTTGTGCTTGTTTGTAAATGTTGCAGGTAATGTAGAAGGGCAATCATAGGATTTTTTTTTTTTTTTAATTAATCTGGTAATATTCATCTGTGGTTTTTTTGTCTGGGTTGCCCCACTTTTTTTTAGTGATATATATTTTTCACTGTTTCAGTATACACTCTGCTTGTAGTTGGGTATCTCGTGGAAGATAGTGAAGGTGGATTATAAATTATTTAAAAATCTGCCATTTATCTGACATTGTGTATTGTAAGTTTTATGAGATATTACCTTTTAAGTTATACATGTCTGAATTCTATCACTGCAAAATCCAAACTTCTTGCATATTTCTTTTACAGTTCAATTCTTTTATTTGTGTTATAAAAGATATGCTTAATAGACTGGAAGCAGAGCATAAAACAAAACTTGAGCAACTTCATGTCATGCAAGAGCAACAGAAGTAAGTGTTTATTTACAGGTGTTTTAGAGAAGGAACAAGTGAGCAGAGATAAATTTCAGTTAATTTTTTAGCAATTATGAGAAAACTCTAGCCCTAGCAATAAAAAATCTAGGTAATTCTTATTTCAGTAGCTGAGAATTACCTCAAATAAGCACAGTTGCCAGCAAGGATTTATTAGTCCTAGAATGATAATAATATTGTGATGTCAATGGTTTTATAGAGTAAAATCCTTCACTTTTATACAGTTCAGTCACAGTTTATTATTTTGGGTCAATAATTTTTAATTAATTCATTAAATGTAAAAGTTCATACTGAGCTCCACTAGTACAGTTTATGTCTTAATTCTATATGCTAAGTTGCTTTTCTGTAGTTGTTGAGAACATAAACCACGCTGGAGAAACATAAACATTGCAGCCTTTTAGAAGGCAGTGATATTTGAAGGTATTTAGAGCTATTGTATGGAGTCTGATACGAGGTGAGATTTCTGAGTCAAATTAACTTGGACTACCCAAAGTCTGTGTCACCTCATTCAAAAGGAGGAACTAAGACCATGAGAAATGATCATTAGGAAACCTTTACAATTGAAAATATTAACATTTCCCAGTCTCCTGCAGGCATTCTATAAAAATGGCAGTGCTTTCATAATGCAGGGTTTTTTTGTATTATTTAAATGCAGAAGAATAATCTGCATTGCTGAATTAGTGTTGTGGATGTGACTGTTAAGTTATCTTTTTGTAATATGTATACTCTGCACTATATAGATCTTTGGATATAGCTAACCAAATGAGTGTGTCTGAAGAGGCAAGATCTAGTAGTACAAGTAATCAGGTAAGCAACAATATTTTATTGCGTTACTTTATATATAGAAATTTAAAATTACTTAGTCAATATTTATGTTACGTTAAATTACAACATTTCAAATAACTAAGTTTTGTTTCTTTGAACTTAAACAGATTGACAAGGTATTTAATACTAGTGGAACTGACCTTCTAACCAGTGGATCTGAGAGTAAAGAGAATGAGATGTCATCAAAACAGAAAAAGGTGTGTTTTACTTTGTTTTGGAATCCTGTTACATCCATCTGTCTAATACAAGGCTGATACGGTTGCATAAAAGGAGTATAGGTAAATACTTACCATATTTAAAGCTTCAAAAGAAAAACTAACTGCTGTTGTATAGCACAGCACCATACATAGTCACATGTGAAGGTCCACTGAAAAATGTTCAAATCATATCCTTGAAAATAGCTTTGTACAAAGCAGGCAGCAATGAGGATTATAAATTTTTCATCATTTTCTTTCTCCTTAATTATAGATTTCAATGAAACTGAAACTCAGCAGCGGATTTAGATGGGAAGATCAAAATAAGCAACTTTATCATAAAATTACAAACAGAGATGAAGATAAAATGTAGAATTTCATGTAGTGGCAGAGACTAACATGTACTGTACAATTCAAAGTAAAATGAAAATGAACAGTCAATATGGGGATAAATAAAAGAAGCAAAGAAAAAGCATGACATGACATAGAATATTAAACATAAGCATAAACTATTGTAAAATTCTTTTCATGCTATTAATTATGTAAATGGCTCCCCAGAATCTATACATTTTACCATTTTCATTTCTAGTTATCTGAACCCTCTCAGTAATTTTGGACTAAGGGGGAATGATTTTATGATTTTATCCTTCATCATTAACAAAAGTAGAGTTAAAATCCTGAAAAGCCTCTTAAGCAATCTTAAAATTCCCTTTCCAACTCCATGGTCAGTTGCAGTTCTATATCAAGTGCCAGCTGGTAACCATATAAAAACAAAAACTGTGAAGAACACTTTTTCTTCTGCCCAACATTAAGAAGGCAAAGCTAAAACGGTTTTGTTGTGATACCTCTTTATTTGAGATCTGCTCAAATTTCTCATTATGCTACTTTTAATATTGTATTTATTTAAGTACTTTTTAGCAATATGATAAATATTATAATAAATTTTGTGCTTATCTACTTTCTCTTTTGTATAAATAATATGTATTGTTCTACCACATATTGAAACGACAGTGCTATTTATGAAATACAAATATCAACGTAAGAATAACCATTCTGTGCAACTTAGTGTCAATACTTTCCCTTTTAAAGGCATCACTTACACTTGAAGAGAAGCAAAAGTTAGCTAAAGAACAAGAACAGGCACAGAAACTGAAAAGCCAGCAACCTCTTAAGCCACAAGCAACTGCAATAACACCTCCAGTGAAGCAGGTGAGAAAGAACAAACTACTGCACTGTTTCCATTGGAGCTGTGATGCTTTTTTCCATTCAGATGCTGTATGCATTTAGCATTTTTTTCTCCTGTGAGTCACCTTTGTTTTCACTAGTAATACAATGGCACAGCTGAGAAAAACTAAAACAAATTTTAATCTGCCTTCCATTTGCATCATTAGCAATATTTCCCACTTCTTAAATTGCAGGAGTTTCCAATGGAATAATTATTATTGGAAGGCCGTTGTTCTAGAGAAGGAAAAAGCACATATTAAAAAAGGTTTTGCTCCAAAGAGTTTGTTCACTACATATATAAAGGGCTTGGGGATAGGAATGGGGCATGTAAGAAAATGTCACAGTAGTACATCGTGTATAGTCTTAGTTGTCAAATTAAAGCTGCATAAAATTTAGTTCTAAGTAGCAAAGAATGAAAATAACCTAATTGCTTTTGTGTATAATTACATTTCATGCCCAATTCCATGCAGTAAATTCTAACTTCTGGGAAAAAAAAAATCTAATTTCTGCAGGAGCAATGATAAAGACTGTTGCTAGAGTGTTTGTACAGGAAAAGCATTTAACTGCATTTTATGTATTTTGCAGACAAAAGACTTGACAGATACCTTGATAGATAATATGTCGTCTTTGACTAGCCATTCTATCAACAAAGCTAAAGTTGCATCTTCAAACAGCTTCTCTTCTGTCCCTTCTATGGGTGTTGGAATGGGATTTTCATCACCTATTGACAACACAAAGAGAAATATAACAAATGGACTAAATACTAATATGGGTTTTCAGACTGCTGGATTCAGTATGGGAGCTGGTCCCACCACTCAGAATTTCTTCAGTTGTCCAAGTGCAACAGCAACAACCAAGATGAACATTGTACCAACTGCCAATATGCCAAATTACAGTCCTATGAATGCTGCATCTGCAATCTCTCCACTGGCACAACAAAACAGACCCCCAGATATGTCTGCTTTAGATAATCTTTTTGGTCCTCAAAAACCCAAAGTTAGTATGAAACAGTTGGCTCAACAGAAATCAAGCCAGTGGGTTAATCAGTTTGTACCCCCTCAAGGGTCCCCAGGTGCGAGCAGTTCAGCCTTGGCACCTCAGATGAACATGATAGGACAGCCTGGCTTTGGTATACAGGGTAATCCTTTCTTTGCTCCTCAGAACTTTGCACAACCAGCAAACGCAATGACAAACAGCAGTTCAGCTAGTAATGACTTAAAAGATCTTTTTGGGTAAAATGTTTTGTTTTCTTCTTTCAAAGTTCGCTGAAATTTGGATCATGGGTAAGCTGATTAACATCTTTTTTTGATTAGTAAAAGCATGACTTGGGGAAACTTTCAGCCGAGCAAAGTAAAGACACTTGCACTGGAAAAAAGACTTGATTTTGCATTCACCTGGTACTGCAGTGTAATTGTGTAAGTGCAGAGTCCTCTTACATGCTAAAGATTTCCTGTCTCTTTGCTGAACATCAGAGCACTGAAGGTAGGATGCATATATTCAATTGAAAAAGAAGCAGCTAAGTATTTCAAAATTATTCAGAAGTGTACTCAATCAACTCCTGTGAAATTTCCTACAAAATTTTGTTTCTTAAATTCAACAAAAATCCTTAAGGGGTAATAACACTAGTGAATGCAATTCTGCAGCCCAATCCTTTCTGTGTCTGCTAATTTCTTACTGATGATATGTGTTGCCTGAATTTGGCACAAACTCATTTTGCCATATGACAGTTTGCAAAAAGTAAATTCTTATGCTGCCTCAAAAAGTTTTGTTAGCCATGTTACATAGAAAGATCTCTAACCAGTAACTGTGTAAGAGGCTAAGAAGAGAAAATATTTTTTATTTCGTCTCTTACAAGATAGTTAAAATTAGTGTGGCAGTAAACTACAACAAGATTCAGGAGGCATAAGCAGTTGTTTTAAAATTTTGTGCAAGTTTGGGACAGAGTAAGAACACTGCTCCAGTGGTCATGCTGTTTTACAACCTGGTTTATAATGCCTTGTTACCAGCCACGTAACAAAAGCAACGTACCACTTAAGGAGGGTTTTAAAATACATGTGGTGACATGATCACATTTATTATATATTCCAGTGTTTTGGCTAATTTGATACTGCTTCTGACTGGCATGAAAAAAGAATATGAGTAGTTCTGGAACCTCCTCAAAAGTATGTTCTCTGTAAAATTCAGATGTTGACTGCCACGCTCTTTAGTTACACAGAAATATCTTGAATGGCTTCATAGATTTTGGCTCCACTGGGAAGATGGAAAAGGATTGCCGTGTACAAGTTGCACATGGTTGTGTGAAAAAGTAGACTGCCGTAAATTGCCTTGACTAGAATAAACAATTTCATTTTAATTTTAACTCAAGTCCTTATGAAGGATAGATGAATATGAAGCAAGTTCTCAAAGACAGATTTGTAAGCTCTAGAATATAAGTATTTCAGATCCTTTTTATTGTATTACTCCAAATTTAATAAAGCTCTCCAGAACACCAAACAGTAGTTTCTTCTACTTCCCAGAAGGTGTATGTTCAGCTTGCCCATGATAGAATCTCTGCTCTGTCAGATACTACTCTTGGGTTTTCACTTTTTCTTTCCTAGGAATTTCAGGAGCTTTCTTACATAATATTTTGAAGACTATAGCTGGCTATTTTGAGAAGGAAAGAGCTAGTTACCTTTTTTATGGAAAGCCTACATGCTTTATTTTTCAAAGCCTTTCACTGAAGAAATTGTTCTTTCATTTGCTGCTTAAGAAACCAAAGGGCCTTATGCTGTAAATGTGACTTGTATTTTGTTATATTTCCACAGTTCTAAGCGGTAATAGCATTAAGCATATTTCTTAAATAATTGTTTATTGTATTATAGCTGCTGCCTTAGTCCTATTATTTTAAAATACCTGGGACCAGTGAAATTGTGGTTTAGAAAACAATACCTAACACATTGTGATGCTTATGTGCTGTTAATATTCATGGTAAACATTGTAGGTTATGTTAAGATATCTGTGTAAACTTAAGACAATACTAGAACGGCTAAACTAAGTTCATTTATGGTTACTGGTACTCTATACTCTCAATCACACTAATGTCTTCTTTTATGTCAACTCTGGAAAGCTACGTTTTGTTAGGGTATCTTAGGCAAGCCTTTGAAGAATTACTTGAATCTGTATTCCTCTAAATTATTTGGAAAATAAGGTTATATTAAAAATAACACCTCTTAGGACTCTACAATGTATTAAATTAATACATCCATGGTAAAGGCAGTCTTAAATGTCAGTGTCCTGATCTGGGGTTTCAGTCCCTGATCCCCCTAGACTGGGGGCTTTTCAGAACTGGATTTTAATTTAACCTATTGGAGGGAAAATTAACTGAAAAAATTGCTTAAATTTTATATGCTAGACCTCCTAAAGTGTGGGATTTGGAGTATGTGCTTTTGGCATGGGCTATCTGAGAATATAATCTAATTTGCAAGAACTAAGTAAAAAAAAATCCTGCAAATTCAAATTGAGAGGCTCTGTGCAATGGTAATGTGATGGAATAAGATCTTTATCTGCTCAAGTAATATGATTTTTTTCCTACTTATATTTGAGAACATAATTTTTATTTCTCTTGTTTGATGCAATTTACAGAATGACCAGAGTAGAAGAGTAATAACAAAGCAAGCTGAAAAGGGTGCTTATGAAAGTTATAACAAATTTTTCCAGTTATTTAAAAATAAAAAAAGAAAAAACAGATAAAATCAGAGGGTCAAATCCCTCTTCCTTGTAGATGCTTCCTGCTTAGGGTGTCAGGAAACTGGGTGTGTGTGAAGTTCACTAATTATTTCTTCTTAACTTAAAGGAAACAGGTAAGTCACCAAGGCCATGTGCCACTTGGCTACTGGTACAATAGTTTTTCTTTAGGAAGCCTTGTCCACTTGATCTCTCCACTTCCAAGTCATCGTTCTGAGGCCCTGCAAAAGGCTGGAAGATTCATGTTGCGGCCAGAGTGAATACCATTGTTTGAGAGCAACAGTTGTACTTCACATCTAGGTTGTTGTATGAGAAGTAGGAGGAGGAAGGAACAATGTTACAAAGTGTGGGCATTCCAGGGGCCTTCTGTTTCTGGACTTGGAAAGCAGTGTTATATACAGCTTGGCATGAAGCAGAGGGACTGTCTACCCCTAATGCAAAACAAAATGGAGAACACAGGTTTGAAATTGGTATCTGATTAAGAAATTGCACATTCTGTTACTGAAAAAGTAACCTGATATAAAATAAGTTCTTATGACAATGTCCTCAACAATTCTGTAAATTACGCAAAATTTCTGCCCTTTGTGTTCAACATAATTTAAAGGAAAAAATATGGAAGCCTGGCAGGTTATATCATAACCTTACAGCCTCCACCCTGTGCACCCACTGTGCTCAGGCACTGCAAGCAGATCTTCATTCCACTGTGGAAATTAGAGCAGAGTCTGGGCTGAACTGCCGAGCCCACCTGGCTTACTTTACATCCGTTTGTAAAGGAGAGGTAAAGAGAAGGGAATAAGTTCCTATTCTTAAATTGATTTATCTATATTATGTTTACTCCAAAAGGTGAAAAGAAGGAGAAATAGCTGCCTGTCTTAAGTATAAGCATCGGTTGTCCTTTGGCTGCTCTGGTGTATGCTAAATGAACGTGACTGCACCAAGACAGCAGTGTTTTCCGTATTAGAATTGTTGTTTCCATTTGCTTTGAAGTATGAAAGTCTCTGAGGAATCCTCTGAAAACTCAGTCTTAGAAAACAAACTAATCCTGCTGGACGGAAGGATTGTATAAAAGAGGCTTGAAAAACTTTGTCTGCTGGGGCTGATGGAGAGGAACCTTGAAACTACTGAGTTACAGATTAGCTCAGAAGCCCCTAGGTCTGCCACTCAAGAAGAGAGAAACAGGGAGTGAAACAGCACGTGTCGTTTCAGGGATGGAGGGGGGAGCAGATTTTGTTCCTTGTCACACAAGCATTCTGAATACAGCACAGAACCGCCTGTGGAACCTGCTTATGCAGGAGGACGGCAGTACCAGAGGAGTCTTTTGAAAGGTAAAGGAGCCCACCAATTATTTGGATGATGGGGAGAGAAATGTTATTGGGAAGACGGGTAGGATGCCCTAGTTTGTTTTAATGAAGATACTATGTCTCCCTCTCTCAATGGTGATGTGAATTAGAAATGTCTTGGGGAAGTCGTGGCCTTACAGGTCTACACAGATGCTGAATACCCCAAGCAAAAGGCTGAATTTTTGGATGTATAGGTGCATAACATTTCAAACCTTATTATTTAAAACTCTCCTTTTCTGTTAAGTTTTGTCTTTTTAGCAACACCTGTTTCACATTTATGTGGAACTATAACAAATACCCTGATGGCCTTTTAAAGTAAGAAAAACATGTGTTAACTTTTGTATTGTAACCCCTGTTATAATGTTATCTATGTCTGTAGATAGATAAGTAAGTGTGTATATAGTTTACAGGACTTTAGAATTTTCAGTTCAATTGCACCAAAAGAGCGAAGATTAAATGAGAAGTTAGGTTTGAATCAAATTCCACAAGGCTTCCATACAGGCTAACAATGATATGATACTTTTGTTATCTATTATAAATTTACATGCTTAGTCTGCCTATATCTACCTGACTTGAGCAGAAAAGGAAAGTTTTTAAAACATAAGCTTATGACCACTGGATCTCTCATTGCAGATTAAGTTTTTGGACTTTAGAGTGACCTTTGTTTATTGATTAGGAGTTTTTTATTGGGGGTGGGTGGGATATTGCGGATTTGTGCCATTTCCAGTGAAAGAAATATAGGGAGGAGGAGTACAGAAAAAATACCCTGTTGTATATGTGACCCTTTTTTGTTCTTTGTTAAGAGATATGCTGCATTTTATATACTCATTGTGAACTTTTACTCTGAAATAGCTGTGAGGAAACCTATCTGGAGAATTTCAGATGAGTTAGCTGATTTTCAAGTGAGGTCCTGCCTTGTACCTAACTTTCCATTAGGATTTCACTGCTTTTCAAGAAAATTACCCAAGGCAGTAAAACCTTGGACTCATACACCAAATCGTCTTGCCTTCCAGGCCTCACACTTGTATCAACAGAACAAATAAGCCCCTGAGGTTGTATTGTCTCTAAGTTCTCTGAAACAGTTCTAACTGCTGTACAGATTTCTGAGATGAAGTTGTAAATCAAAATGTGTTATAGTGAACTCAGGCCTTGTGCAAAATATTTAATACTTGTTTATTTGTCTAATCGTACAGTCTCTGTACTAGTGGCAGTTTTATGTTTTGATTGTAAAACATTAGAATTCTCATGAGATTTATAAAGTGATGTTACTGTAGTGTCAGCTGTGATTCATAATTAGAACTGTCATAGCATGGCATTAGTGTATATCTGGTTTATTGGACAGCTCTTCAAAAACAAATTTATTCTTGTATCAACTTTTAGATCAGCTACTTAGAAAATATGTAAAAGGTACAGTGACAGTTTCAAGAAATTCATATCACTTTGTACTGTGAATGAGATTGCCTATGGAAATAAATGAACTTTTCATATTTTCATGTTGGAAGATATTTTTATTTAAAATTTCCACAAAGTTAACTAATAGTATCTTATTTAGAAAACTTTATCACTTTGTATTTTGTTTGAAATACATTTTATCCCATGTAATTTTGAGTTCATTTCTTAGAATGATTGCTGTCCAGACATCTGTAAAATGTGATCACATACTGCCTTCATGCAAAGAATAAAAGTTTGGGGAAAAACTGACGCACTAGATGTCTTTAAAATTAGCATTTACTTTTTCTGAAAGCACACTAAGCCCGTGTCAGAATCTGGGATTCTGATGCCACAGAGTGATCTCAATTTGTATTTTCATTGCTCGTTTACCCAGAAACCAGCCCTTTCTCTAAACCTGGGTTTCAAGATACACTGCTTTGTCAGGCTTAGAGTCTGTCAGCACTCTGAAGGAAGCTAGTACTCAGCTTTTTGTAAGGTATAAGTTGATCAAGTATGAGGCATCTGAGATCTGATCTGCTTAGAAGCATCGTTGTTGGCTGGAGAAGGTACGGGAGGAGAGAGTAAAAGAAGACAGACATGGGTTAGGTGGAAATAGGTAGCATCAGGTGGCTCCATTTCCCTCTTCATTTTCATTTGCTAAGGAAGACAGCATCCCCATTCCTTCCACAGCTTTATCCATCAGGGGCGTACAGCTGCCTTTTATGCCAGCTTTCAGTCAATAGGAGCAGAAGACAAGAGAGTGAACTTTCAGTAAGGTTGAGACATACTTGATGGCACCCTGCAGACAAAGCGTCTGCCTTGAGTTGCTCAGCAGATCACAGATCAATTACCCCCAAACTTATAAACCAGGAATTAAGAAATAGACTCCTATCCATGCCCAAACCTAAGAGCAGCTAAATAAATACTCGTTATTCAAGCTCTAAAATAATTTACTAAGTATTTTAGGCATGAATTTTAGAGTTAAATGATAGACTTACTTAAAAAAAAAATATCTTCCCTTTTTTTCCTCTGTAGGACACCTGCCTATGAACTATATTATTACGGCTCTAATGCAGTTTCTTCCTGCAAATTAAGGCAGTCGTGGACATGGAGCAACCTGGAACTTAGAAACGATAGCAATTTAATGGCCTGCCTGTATCTACTTACCAATTTTTGACATTTTTTTGGTCAGGCTTTTTGCTTGTACCTTAATCATTATTTGGCCTTTTAAATGGACTTTCTTAGAATGCATCATGGGTAACCTTTTGCAGGACATTCAAAAGACTAAGTTTTACACTGTTCTGCAATAATTAGTCATTAAAATCAAGGATAATCAAAGGAGAAGCTCCATTTGAAACTATATCAATCAAAACATTATTATCTTTTACCTGAAAACTGAGGGGTTTTGTGTTGGGAGCTGAAGTTACTACACAGGCAGCGTTTGTTCATGTCTGTCTCCATGTCTCCTTCATGCTAGCTTAAGCCTATGGTTTGTAAGAGTAAACAAAAACAAAACTTTGAAGAGCTTGCTTTCTAGCAGGTGTCTTAAGAAACAGATACCACAAGGAGGAATAACTGGTTTACTTTCTGAACAGAAAAATCAAATACTGGAGAAGAGAACTCAAAAAGCTACAAAAGAAACCAAAAACCAGAGAGATTTCTTCCCCTGCTATGCTGACAAAATAAATGCTTACTTACAG
This sequence comes from Nipponia nippon, assembly GCF_047370975.1. Classification (NCBI taxonomy): domain Eukaryota; kingdom Metazoa; phylum Chordata; class Aves; order Pelecaniformes; family Threskiornithidae; genus Nipponia; species Nipponia nippon. The sequence continues at coordinate 53,377,488 of NW_028262347.1, forward strand.
CACCAGAGCTGTAACTGCTTAGCTGATGTCACAGAATTGATTTCAAATATGTACAAATAAGCAAAAATGCTAATGAAGCAATCAGATACATCTGTAACTAGAGCAATAAACTTCTATAAACAATCTATCCTTACGCGGCACCAGATAGCTTTTGTGGGTTTTTTTGTTTGTTTTGTTGGGGTTATTTTTAAGAATTTATAAAAATAATTGTATCCTACATCTATTGTATCTTACAACAATTGTACCTTACAAAATAAGAGCAGGAAAATCAGGAAAAATAAAATTACACTAAAATGTCCTTTGCATACTTTTGTTATTAAACAGGAACCTTAAATGTAGCATTTCCCCAAAAAGCCTTATGTTACAAACCCTCACTTTACTTGGTTATGAAATAGAAAAAATCTGTATCTAAAAAAGTAAAAATACAATTTGAAATATTTGGAACACACTACATACAACTTTGATGTGTTGGGATAAAGCCCAATATAGCAGCTGCACTCAAGGCCTTGATAAAAATAGCAAAATAGGGTTTGGTGTGGCTTTGCGACTTGATAGATACTAAATGCCACTTCCGCTATCTGAGTGATTTCAATATAAAGTGTTAATGTATTTTCATTGTTATCCCATACAGGATTTGATTATTTTGGTTTTTTATCATGTAACTTGGCAAGCAGGAAACTCTTTAAAATTAGTTGAGTTTTTTGTAGTTCAATTGTGCATATGTGCTTTGTGTTTCTGAAAGAATTTATTGCTTGATTCTTACTGACAACCATTACAAGAAACAGATTTGCAATGAAATACCACCTTTGCACTATATATGCCACAGAACCACACAGTTGAAGCTCTTTGATTAAACAAGCCCTGTAAATGCTACTTAAGCTGATCAGATCATAAACTGGCTGCTGGGTAGGAGGTGTTTCCTTATTCTTTTCATTACATAGATAGTACAAAGCCTTGATTTTCTGCACATGGGAGAAATTAAGTAAGTGGAGGTCTCTTCACACATAATTGCCAGCTTAACTGAACTCAATCCCATGTATAGCACTTCTTTCATCAGAATTTTTTGTAGGATTCTGTGCCTGCTACTTTTCCAGGCCCTTTTGGTGCACCCATCTCTTGCAGCTCCTCTCTCTTTGATTTTCTTTCCTGCATCAATGCCCACAGGCAGTACGTGGCCGTGTAAAATTGTAGAAGAGCAACAAAAATCAGAGGGCTCTGACAATTTTTTTTTTCTGGTGATACTTGGTAAGAGGATGCTGAATTTAAGACAGCGGCAGCCTGAACTTTGTGCCTCTTGCTCTTCAGCTGGAGATCATTGCTTTGCCATCAGGGGCTGCAGAAGGGATCCTCACCCAAGGCTCTACATTTCTGCTTGATGATCCAGCCCTGGCAAGCTGCCAGACTGCGCGATGGAGGTGGCTGATGAGTAGGCATGGGTTTCCTTTGCTACCTGTTCTACAGGCAGTGTGAGACTGAAGGAGAAAGGTTAAAAGCAGCCGCAGGTAAGCGATCCAGAGGATTACCGAATCCAGATCCTAGAGTGATACAGCAACCGGTCAGAGTAGACAGGGAGATTGCAGGGAATGGCTGAAAAAAAAAAAAAAAAGAAGAAAGGAGACTGGAAACTGTCATCTGCCAAAACGGCAGAATATCCAGTGCCAGCGCCAGAGGCATGGACCTGTTTTCTTTGAGATCGTGTCCCCCGCCCACCCGCTCTGTTCAAATTCCTAACTTGCCTCTGCAGGCGGTACTGGCTGCTGCTGTCTCATGAAAGAGATTAACCGGTCCTGACAACTACTGCTGCTGACGGGCAGCTGCTTGAGCTCAAATTTAATTTAGCCATAACACACTTGTTGGAACGTTTCATTTCTGTGTGTTTATTTTTGTTGGAAGGGACTACTTTGTTAGACTGAATGACTGTGATTAGAAAGTTGAATAAATTACTCATTTTTCCCTGTTTTGCTGTAGCAGACGTTTTCTGGTGAAAGGTAGGTAAAATATACAGTATATAAAACTACATAGAGATTAGATTCATAAAAAAGGAACTTTATTAAACCTGTGTGTTTTAAAACAAATTTATTTGAATGGAAGTATTAGCATTAGTAATTACAAGCACTGTCCTGAACTGTGTGTTACTGGTCACCATGTCCTTCAAGGTGCCGCAGTTGATGAATTGCATTCTTCTTCAGTTCTTTTTTTATGCATGCATTGTAAGGGAAGACAAGATGTTGCTTCTTCAGTGTTGCTCAGTTTCTTAACTTTGAAAAACTAGTGTTTTTAAATGGAAATAGAACTGATATCCTTTCGACTCTTTCAGAAAAACTGCAGCTGATGCCAGGTGCTTAGCCAGTGATTTCAGATAGCTGAACAATATGAATATCTTAAAAAAACCCACATGTTTTTGCCAGACTTCTGAAGTTTTTAATTTATAGATTGTAAGAGATGACATTATAGTCACTGACATAGGTTGTCAGGACTTAAAATATTAATTTTAAACAGACTTACTTTGCTCAATGAAACAAAAAGTTGACTTACCGTTTTAAGCTGTGTCTCTCTCTATGCCATAATCATTTTTTTAATTAGAAGGGGCTACATAAAAGGTATTCTGGATCTTGTTTTATTCTAAAATAAATAAGTCCTAAGTGCAGTTCAGCATAAACACAACTCCCCCTTCTGAGGAAACTGTAGCATATATAGATTTTTCAGCTCTGTTTTTAAGATTAATGTGACTTCTCAGTCATCCTTCTCCCTCATTCCCTCTGTCCTTTGCAGCTTTGAACCTATTGCCTACTTTCAACCCTTGTTTGATGAGAGTGTGATTAAAATACTAAAGGTAAGGAATTCATATAAGTTTTATGGAAACCATTGGCTCATTAGAAGGACAAAATTTGCACTTCAAGTGAGGGAAGGGCTGTAGAGTGAGATAATTCATATATTAGACACTAGAAAATTCATGTAAGGGAGAGCCCCAGGAAGGCAGGTTTTATAAATTCTGATCTTCACATAGCAGCTGGTTTGGATATTTACTTACATATTCTACAGGTTTGGTTTTCAACAGTATTTAAAAGGAAAGAGATTTTTCATTAACTTCTATCATGATGTTTTCTTTTAAAGAGTTTAGATCTGGGATTAGAGGAACACAGTGAACTCCATGCTATAATTTGGTGAATCAGTCCAGTAGGAGACTGTACTCACAAGTCGGGTATCACCACAGATAATCTTGAATAGCATGTTATGTATGTGCTGCCTGGCATAGATTATCTGTCAAACATGGAGAGAAAACAGTACCAAAGACTATTCCCCTTTAAAATCTATTTTCCTAGTAAGGGCGAAAGGGAAACCAGACCAATTTGAAGAGATGGAATGATCTTTTGAGTAACTTCTAACAAAAAGATTTCTAAAAACATCAAAACAGTTCCTTGCTGATAGTGACAGGCTACATGTAAAAGGCCATAAGAAATCTTAACCTTCAAAACGATCTGTAAAATATAATAAAACTACCATAAGGTGTCACTATAACCCAAGCAACTTTCAAATAAATTGCAAACATTATAGAAATGTTCCTATCCTGCTACAAGGCTTTCCTTATACTGCTTTGCAAAAGTAAAAAAGGACCTGTTTTTAAATGGCATAGAGCATTCCTGCGTGTACAGAAATCATCACATTCAATACACTATCTTTATTTTTTCTTTTTTCTTTTTTTTTTTTTTTTTTTTTCCTGGTCAGTGTATTGTCACCCTTTCTTAGCATTTAGACCTATTCACTTTTGGGAGAGCAGTGAAGAGTGTTTGCAAAGTCAGCCACAAAAATATCAGATTTAGAAAACTACATTTTACACAGTGATTATTGGCTCTATATATGGAACTTTTTTTACCTTAGAGAGGGCTTCTATTGAAGAAGTTCATGCTTAACATATTTACTTGTAAGAAATTGAAAATAAAAAAAATGTTTTCTATATCTGTAGTAGTTAGTGCAATGATACGGAAGCTCTGTCCTTTTGAGGGGAAACAGATGTACTTCACATAATAGCTTTCCACATAGAAATGCTTTTAAAAGCCCTCCTACTTACTGTGTAAGGTGTAATAAATTACCATTTAATTAGCAGTTTCCAGTAGGAAAACTATAAATAAGAATTCCTATTTCCATTATTGGTTTATTTGTTGTTAGCATCCCAGGAGCCTCTATTTTAATTTCTTGTCCAACTGTGACCAAATTTCTTTCCTATCAGCTACCTGATCAGGAAGCAGAAACTAAAGATGAATTTTTTAACCATTTGAAATTAATGTCGGTTTTGCCACAGACATCAGGGAAACAAACATATCATCTGAAAATTTGTTTTGGGCTGACTCAACACAAAGCATTTTGACACAGCAGGAAAGGACTCAGTTCTCACATACGGTAAAATAGAAATCAGAATCCTGAAGTCTTTGAATCCATTTTCATTTATGGAGGAAAAGTGCAGATGTTGTAAAGCCATAGATTTCAAAACCTGAAGGACCATTTTGATCATTTAATCCAAACCCTTGTATAACATGGAATCCCAGGTCACCCCTTTTATCTTTGACATCAGATGCCGTCAATCTCGAAGGCTGAATTCCTATAGTACCCTTCTTTAATGTAATGTTATGACAACTCTTACAGGTGCCAATAGAAGTAGGGTCTCCGGTACACCAGGCACTATATAAGTGCAAAGGGAGAAATGGTTTCACCCCAGAGTTTCACGTCTAATGAACAGTTGCGATTTCTGTTGGAAATATAATGAAAGATGAAAGACACTCTCATATGAAATTCATGGTTGTCATTTTTTCCTTGGAAATAATTGTTTTCAGGAGAAAGCTAAGGCTGCTGCAGTCCCCTCCCCTGAAGAAGCTAACCATGGGCAAGAATCATGTGAGCATTTTTGTTCCTGGAGTCCTGTGCCCCAGTCTCAGGAGAAGTGCAGTGTTACAACTCTTGTCTCCTATTGTAGGATTTTTCTTTGCCGTATTTAATGCTCTGCCTCCTGAGGTGAAGTGACAATTTCAGCTTCGAGTGACTTTAATGCTCCCTGAAACTTCAGAAAGTAAACCCATTTAGAGAAGAACTCTCATGCTTTCTAAGCTGTAATCTTGTGATTTCTTAGGGCCCAAAATGTGATTTTAGCTTTGTATCCTACTGATATGAAACATATGTGATCATCCTGTCTCTTACTCTGTGTCCTCTCTTAACTTTTGAGCCAATTTCAATCCTTTTCACAGGAGTAAAAATTTCTAGGATCCTAAGTTGCTACATTTTATAAAAAATAAGCAGCAGGGTAGCACACACTTGACAAGATACCAACAAATCTATCAGACAACTTTTACAAAGGTCTTGTCCATGGAAAAAGCATTGTCAAACTCACACTGCTGTTGACATCAAAGTCTACCAATTGTATGGCCTACGTGCAGATGAAACCAGTATTCACTACTTCTGCTTCATTACTTTGCTCCATTTGGAAGCAAAAGTAGGTATTTAAAACTTCCAAAGAGATTTAATTTTGAAATATTGAAATGTTTTATTTCAATTTAATTTATAGAAATCTTAAGTTAGGAAGACAGGGCACCCAGGATTTTCTAGCCTTTGAGCTCTTGGTAAGAGCTAAAAGACAAACTCACTTGGGAAGCCCAGAGCCACAGATAGGTAACTCGCTTTACCAAAGGAAAGTTCCTCCAAAGGAATAACAAGAGTGATCCATGATCCAACAAGCGGCTCACAAGCACCGGGGATGTGATCACATGGTCTCCAACTGAAAAGAAACCAATTAAAAACTAACAAGGTTTTATTCTAGTCTGACTATGACTGCCCAGGCTGAGACAATGCTTTTCACTTGCGTGGGTTTCCACTGGAGGACACCAGCAGCCTTTGGTTATTATTAAGGCTGACCACACAGCATGAAGTGAAGCAGCTTTATGTTAATTCAGCAGAGGCACCAAAAGGTTAAATTGAGTTTCCCAGGATGTTAGTGTCAGGGTGTGAATGACTATGATGATTAAATATTTGTAAAGGGTTCAAAATTTTATATTTTACAAACACTGGGAGAAGTGGCTGCTTGCAAGGCTGTAGCGGGAAGCGTAGTTCACAAAAGTGCACTGTCTGAATGACACCTGCGCATGAAATGTGTACGCTATCCGGTCTGCACTGAAACCAGTAGCAAAATTCTCCCTTTAAATGTGGCAAAGACTTTACCCTAACCATTATTTTGAGGAATTAACAGTAGGAGTAGCATAAAGATGATTTTTCCAGGCTTTTCAACAGAAGAAATAACTGTAACGAAGTAGATGATAGCCTCTAGGTGTACATTTACTTGCACCTGTAGAAACTATTCTTCCAGGTGAGAGCTATGTTTATTGCTTGATCTGACATTTTCATGCTTAGTTTTCTTAAGGGGATGCCACAATCCCGAATCTAGCCCTATGTCTGCAAGGCACAGCTAGTGTTAGCACGGCACATCTCCTAGACATGGACTTGACCAGCTTCCAAGTTTTCTTACAACTAATTTTATTCTTGAGTACCCCAGGTAATGATAGTATAAGAGCCCACAGCAGTGGCTGTCTGCATGCTGGTTTTATGTCCATATAGGCTCTAAAATACAGTTTTAATACAGCCTTACTAGAGGTCTTTGGAGATATGAGTCTGTAGTTTCAGCTGTAGCTACAAGCTATATGATCCAGGAGTAGTTTTAATTTTGCAAAATACTTCTTTGCAAGTGCAGGCCTAAATCATGCTGTGTCTTGGACTTAGATTCCAGCTTGCAAGCAGCAAGCTTACAGTCATATGATATAACAAAATGTGTTTTAAGAAGATCTGAGACATCAGAAGAAGAATCGTAATGGGGTAATTATTTAATTTCTGCAAAAGAAAATTAAGGCATAGGGTTAAAACAGGGGAAAAAAAGTAGGAACAATGACACTCGGGGCCAGCAAGGCTATCGTGTTAGGTCTTGTTAAGGAAGACATGAGATTTCCTTAGCTCACGCTCCAAAATGTGTACTGGGATTAGTTGCATAGGGATTGCCATGGCCTCACCCAGCGCATCCTTGTGGGGAATTGGGTGGTGCCCCTGTGGACAGTGCCCCAACAAGAGCAGGGCACTGCAAAGCTGCCGTGACACTCTCTGCAGCAGCGTTTTGGAGTCCAGGCTTTTTATTACTCCTGCGGACCTAGGGAGGAGGAAGCAGAGAAGCAGCGCTGCTGCTGTCTAGCAGCCTCCCTGCAGAGAAACAAGAGTGAGTACCACCCTTTCTTTAAGCCTTGGGGAAAGGGTCAGTGAATTTCAAAAGGGGCCACCGCTGCAGCAGTGCAGAACTGCAGGCAGTGAAAGGATTGCAAAGCATAAAGAGGAGGGAGAGATGAAACCTGCTGTGAGAAATGGACAATTCTGCTAGGGGTGAGGTGGGCAATATTGCTAATGAGAGCCCTTCTATCCGTGAGGGGAATGTACCCTGCCAGGTGCCAGCTAGGACATATCTCTGAGGGAGCTGCTTGAAGCACTCCCAAGTGCACAAAGGACAGACCGAAGAATTCCGTGCTAAATGCAATTAGAGAATGTGTGGATAAGTGAACAAAGCACTAAATTTTGAGCGTAGCTCCTTTCTTGTGTCTGCTCTGTGCTCTCTTTAACTGAAGCAGAACCAGAAGTATAGAAAGAAGGGAGAACTAAACCCCTCTGTTCCATAGCTGCCGGGAGATACCAGTTTTGAACACCACTTTCTGACGTGAGCCCGCAGTCTTTCAAGGCAAATTCCTTGCACTGGGATTTGTACCATTTCCAGGTTGGAGCTGGGTTCTTACGTGGTCTCAGGTGTTCAGCTGCCCTAAGAGCATTCAGGAAACTATCCCAAATGTCAGCAAATGGAGGACAATTTCATTATACACTTCTACATATATATATATATATTGGTACAAATATACATACCTCTGATGTTTGGCAGTTAACCTGCTAGTGTTCGTTTTCTGTGTGCCCTCTGAAAATTGGACACCTTGTTTTAATGTGTGCATGTGATTGTGTTAGGCCTGTGCTCCTTCCCGCAGTGGTGACCAGGGTGCGCCAGGGCCAGGGATCTGGAGTGAGAAACCAGGAGGAATTGCCTCCTCTTGCTCAGCTGTGGAGATGGCCAGATTCAAGCTTGAGCGGTGTGAGGAGGAGGTGCAGCTGCTCCCAGGGCAACAAGACACGCTGCATGGAGGGTTTACCAGGCAGTCCTTGAGTTGGCAGTGAGAGCAGTTGCTGTTCAACCCAACTAAACAGAAATACACTCAAAGAAGCTCTGCTACAGGCACATGGGTAAGTAGTGCTGGGAGCTGGCTGGCCCCATGGACCTTAGCTGCATTTACTGCTCACTATGGGGGGAGTCTCTGCTAGGACAAATGTGTGAGCCTGGAGTTTTCCAACACTGCTCTACAGTACATGAATTATTCAAAGAAGAGAAAGAAACTGTAACCAGTTCTGCAATAAAAGAGACTCCAGCCAAGCAAAACTTCCTCAGGTCCCACGTACTGCTCCCTTCCCCTTCCCCTTCCCCTTCCCCTTCCCCTTCCCCTTCCCCTTCCCCTTCCCCTTCCCCTTCCCCTTCCCCTTCCCCTTCCCTTCATGTTTATACTAGGAATAAAAGATTTCAGTGCATGCTGTTTGTGTGCCTCACCTAATCACGAGGAAGTGTTTTTTCCAATATTGCCTTCCTCATAGTGGAGCTGGGACAATCCAGATGTTTGATATTTGTATTATGGAGACATCTAAAACCCAGAGACTGGTGGCCTATGCAAGGAGCCGGGGAGGAATGGAGGGACAGATAGCCTTTGCCTTGCATTGGCCCAAATTTACATCCCACTCAATCCTACTCACTCAGGTCAAACACCCAAATGAGTCTGTAAGTGCCCTAAGGCAGCTGAAAACAACTCAGATCTGGTTTGTTTCTCTGGAGGAATAACTTTCTTGCTTTCTTTTTCCTTCTCTCTCTGTAGAGTCTGGGTAGACCAAGCTCTGAACAGAAGTTAGGGGAAAAAGTGTGGCCCTTGTGCCTGGAAGGATAATAACAAATACAGGGCAAGAGCGAGGGACCAGAACCACAGCATCTTGCTCAGGGGCACCAGGTGGCTGGTGGCAAAGCAGGAGCCAGGGTTCATGGGTGGGCAGCTCCTTGCCTGCCCCACCTGCAGCATGTGGCTGCTCACAGCTGGGGGCTTCTAGGGGAATACAGTTCTTCTCCTGCTGGTGGCCTGATGAGGCACTGACAGGCTCTTAATTAACTTTCCTTAGGAGCAAGGGGAATGTGGAAAATGCAAAGCTTTCCATTTTTCTAACAACTTGGAAGGTTTCTGCCTTCCTGTCCACCCGGGGAACAGGGAATGGCTGACAGGAGCCCAAAACCAATATGAAAAGGGGCTTCTTTTTTTTTTTTTTTTTTTTTTTTTTCTCTTGTCATGCATAACCCAAACCCAATAACAGAGGCCTTGTCGAAAGCAGAATTTCTTTATTTGACTCCAACCATCATGCAGGCTTTACGAGCGTACTGGCAGGCTGCATTTCCACAAATGTTTTCATTAAATACTTTCCGCCGTGCTAGGAAAAGTGTGTTATTGTCATGAAGTCATGTTGAATTGGACTGGTTCACCTCTTTCAGCCACTTCGTGTTTCAAAAATGCAATACATTCAATTTATAGCCGGTCTTTCATTGCTTATTCAAACAGCATCGCACCAATGCACCTCTGCATCTGTCTGCCCAAGGGCCCAGGAACATCAATAATAAATGACCAGGCTGGGGAAGGTGGCTCTGGGTTCAAACCAGCAGGTGCATTGGGGTTGAGGGGCTCCTCTGGGCAGGGGGTATATAGTGAATGGGAATTGTAGCTTGCAATAATATAATTCCCTCCCTGCAGAAAGGACTCGTAAATGTTTAATAAACTTCTTGCCCTTGCCATAGATGAGGTCTTATTAATGAACTGGAGTGGCTTGAGGACAGGTATTGTGTCCGTTACTATAGCACCACCTTGCACGGGATCTCTCCGTGAAAGAGGCAGGGGAGGGAGGGAGGGAGGCAGGCACTGAGGATGAGCCCCAGCGAGCCAGCCTGAGGTTCGCCCCTGGTGCAGGCAGCAGCATCCTGCCTAGGGACATCGGCCACCGGCAGCACCTCCAGCTCGCCAGCTGCAGCCTCCGGACTAGCTGCCCCCATACAGGTACCCGACCCTGCACGGATGCACGGCAGAGCTGCTGCAAGTGCACTGCCGAGTCCCTGAGCGCTTCTGAGGGGGTTTTGCTCCAGAGCTCTTCCCAGCTGACTTTCTGGCTTTAGAAGATCTGTTTTGACTTTTTTTTTTTTTTTATTCCATGCTCCTTTCTTGAGCAACTGGTTGTTATTGCAGAGGCCACCGAGGGGACCGGCGGAGGCTCCTGAGCTGGCATCAGGAAATATGACAGCAGAAGTGAATGCTTGTTAACATAAGGAATTTACTGAAGAAGAAAGACAAAATGCCTTTCAAAGGGTTCAGTTCACTGAAGGAAAGATTTTTTAACCCAGGAAAGGAAGAGGTGAAGAACATCGTTAGTGACTCGCTGGGGAATCTGAGAAGGTAAAATCCAACAGAAAATTCCCAGACAGGTCCATTGGTTCAATATATTAAAAAGAAATGAAGTATAGAAAAATATATAAACATAAAACAGAATTTAGAGTTGCAAAATTAATATCTGAGTTTGGATAGTGAGAGACACCTTGCTGCAAGACAGAAGACGTAAAAGGAGCACTGTTACAACAGCATATGACTATAGATGACTGATAGAATATTTATATTAAACAAAAAAAGGTGAAACTAAGTTATAAAATAGAGCATGAAAAAGTGTTTTAATTAAAAAACTTTTAAATAATTAAATATGAATAATTGTGTGGTTTAGCTTGCATGAGAAAAACTGATGATTTAATGGGAATTAACGCTCCCAAATGATGCCACTCTTGAAATTAGACTTAATGATCTTAAATTACAGAGGTTTTTTTGAAAATCTTGTTCCAAATCAGTAAGAGAAAATGTATTAAGTAGAGATGTGTATGTGTGTTTTTACTGAGACTAACAAATTAGAAAGAGAAAAAGGAGAAGCAGCTGTTTGCTAGCAAAAAAGAGAAAAAAGATTAAAGATTTTTATCTTAATCTGACAGTTTCTGAAACAACAAACTGAAAGATTTTTATTCTTTTATAAATGAAAATACGATGTAACAAATGACCAGTTTCATAAAAGGAAAGAGATTTCTCATTTAAATGGAAGATAATTGCTGTTAGTAATGGCCACTGACAACATTTATTTGTATAATCAATAGATGAGAGCCAGAGCGTTCAGTGGCATTTCTTGCGTGCTTGGTGTTAAGTGTTTTAAATCTTTGTATGGATCAGGCCAACATTTTAACTGAATGTATTTTTAGTGACTGAATTATATTTGCTTTCATATCCATGCCTTTACCTTCTTTTGGGAATGCTATTTTGAGTCGAGATATTGGCACATCTAAACATACCTTTAATCACAAGAAAATGGATAATAATTTGCATGTATTATACTACAGCATGTATATGCAAGAAAATAAGCATGTACGCTTTTAAAGAAGTTACTAATATGCACTGGTAGATTGCCAGTTACACTATTTCTATACCATGTGAACAGAGTATTTGTGTTCCACAGAGTTTCAACTTAACTCTTCTTCATTTACAGTATTATAGATGAAGTCTGACATTTTGCTTTTTTTACTTTTATGATACTCTACATTAATTCCAGGGATTCCGTTTTCCTTTTAAAGCATCAAGTTAAGTAAAGTAAATCATTTATTCAATCATAAATTCCCTTTGCTGTGGGCTCTGCTGGCCAATTTGACCAAATACATGTAGGGTTTGTATTTAGTGAGTATGTGATGTGGCAGTACACTGGGTTTGCTATGTGGAAATGGTATGCAAACTTTAAATTATCCAGATTGCTCTCCTCTTGTAGCCAGGTATCAAGGATGTCATGCTGGTTCCTACACAGTTGATACTACTAGCATCCAACTTCAGCAACATAGCTACTGAATCAAACCAAACCAAATCTGAGTTGAGATACATGAAAGTTTGCTGGACTTAATTCTTTTCTGTTTTAAACATATGTATACCAGTGCAAAGGCACTTAGATGCGCTAGCCAGTGGAGGAAATAATCCAAATAGAAGGTTTTTTTACTATGTCTGCAATCAGATCTAAGTAAGAATTGATGCAAGTTGAGCGGTCTCTTAGGAAATAGTCAGTCATGTTTGAAGGTTTCTGTAAGGAATGAAACGTGCATGTTTTTAACTTGAACTTCATTCTCTACAGCTTAGCCTGCATACGAGAGCGTACACTTCTATTTTTACATGACGGTACCTATGTCTATGTACCAGCTGCAACCTCGACTTTGCTCTTCATCCGGTCCAATCCAATTGGCTTTAATATGGTGTTAATCATCAAAGAATTTGGTTTCTCTTCTAGCATTTGATAGGTGATTAATGATATTAATGTGCATACTTGATTAGGTCTCCCAAGTGTGATTTCACTGACTGCCATGTGTTGATGTAGGATCAAAACTAGCAAAGTGGGTAGAAAAATACTTTTAACTTTGGTAAATATGACGCATCTATGCCTTCCTACCACATTTCCTCTGCCTTGCAAACAACAGAGCTGATCCAGAAGCCAGTGGCTGGCAAGACCAGCTGCCAGAGACCAGCTGCTCCACAGCGATTGTCCACAGACAAGTTCAAGTGCTAAAGCACAAGCAGCATAAAGCAACTTACTGCCTCCTCACAGGTGTGTAGCAACTTCAAATTATTTTGTGGGTGCTGCAAAACAAGAGTCTGCCCACAGGAGGTTACTTTAGTGTAGCTGGATCCTGGAAGGGAGGCAAAGGGGACTGATCCGGAGAGACTCGAGAGGCGTCCTTTTTTTAGGCTGTTGCCAGTGGTTTCATCTGTGCTATTTTAGAAGATGTTTTAGAAAATGTTTTAGATGTTTTGTAAAAATAATTTTTTATGCAAAATTGGGTTTGTTCTTGTTTAGTTAAATACAGTGGGGCAGCAAAAACAAATTTAGAGGATTCAAGGCTTGGGTAAATGAATATCAGAGCTGGGGCTCTGCAAGCCTTATAAGTTTCCCAGAAAAGAAAGCTTTTCCTGCAGAGCTTTTTGGCATGCACCAACACTTTGGGCCTTCTGTGAACTTAGTGTAGTCAAAGAAAAATTCATGAACTAAAGTAAAATCTCAGACTCTGCCTACTCTGAGGATTTCAGGAGTCTTGGACCAGCTAACGGCAACTGTGGGCTTATTGATGAAGTGGGAAGTGACTAAGTGGGTTTACAACTCAACAATGTCACTGTTAATGCGAAAAGTTGTATGGGCCATGTCACACAGCTGCTGTCTGTAGTCTGGGCCCTGATAGGTGTAGCTCTGGTTGCTGCAGATGCCCCTTGATGAATTAGACAGCCTAAACTGCTAAAAACTGCAACTTGAAGCTGGGTGATATACCCTTGCATTGGACAGGGCTCCTCCGCCTGTGCTGGATCATAGCCTTATTCCTCTCAAATTTTTCCTTTGCACACAAGTACAGAATGTTTAGTGCACCACAGATGATGCAGCACTGTGAACACAATGTGGGGTGTCCAGACTCAGCTTGTCTTGTGAGTTGTGCAAGGCCCCTTGTACAACAGTGTTAGTGGAACGGCACAATACACATGTGCAGCGCTGCGCTGCAGCACCCATGTGGCATCCCTCCAGTGCACTGAGGCTGTGCTGAGGAGAAACTGCGGGGCTGCCCTGCAGCCTGGAAGCACAGCACCTGTGAGATGCAGTCCCCTGGTGCGTACCTTTGAGACATGGCTTGTGTTTCATGTAAATACCATGCAGAAACCAGCTGGCGAGGTCCGATGCACTGAGCGACTTAAGAGGGTTTGCCTGTTTGTACTGGGATTTTGTACCAATGCATCAGTTGAAGGATTTGGTGTGGACAATTTTCACCTGGGCAAATCCCCAGAGAGTACACGAGATCTCAGAAGATTGTATCTGCTTTTCAATATTTTTCAGTAGTCAGTGTGTAGGTTTCTGAAGCTATGCCAGGATCATCAATAATTGTTGCATGTGGTGACTGATGCTGGATTTGTAGGTGTGAGGTCTGAACATTGTGTATGACTGTGCTGCAACTGCCTGTGAAAGACTGTAATATCTGCTAAAAGTTATTCTAGAATGTGTTCTAACACGTGGCAAGTATTAACTTTTGCCCATTATTGTAGAATCTATGTGTTTTTAATCAAATGAAATGAATTGGTATGATTCTAGTCCACCTACTTTATAATTTGAAGAAATAACTAATTCCTATGCTAAAATCCCATAAATAGAGATTGGTGAATACATATGTGTTCTAGGGATTTTATTTATTACTGATGGGAATTTTTGAAATTTCTTTCATTTTTCCAAAACTCTGTATATGCCAGAGCAAAGTCATTCAATAAAGAACAGAAGTTTTGTATACAGTTATTATGACATTTGGGCACAGATATCTTCAAATAGCTTAGCATTTCTTACTTGCCAAGTGTTGTACGTTTGCTGAAAAAAGGAGACAGGTTGATTTAAGGACTGAACATTTCCCATGCCGCAAAATGCTCTCCTGTGTTAGTCAGATAATTAGAGGAGAGCCTTGGCTCTGAAGCAGTTTTCTTCTATATCATTGGTGTACAACAAGTGAAAATTTTCAATGGTGCTACCAAAATATACAGATCAATTGGAAGATGTATTTCTCATCTTTTCATGGAGTTGTCACACCTTCATTATACACCTGTTCAACAAAATAAGGCCAAAAAGCTAGGTCAAACACTGGCTTTGTGAACGTGTGCCCTGCTAATGCTTCATCCCAGCTCCACATTTGGACTGCTATTGCAAGACAGTTTCCTCCAAGACAAATCTGCTACAGAGGGGTTAATGTTAAGCTTTGCAGGTATGAAAAACACGGAGTGATTTTGGGGTCATGGATCAGTCCTCAACCTGCTCTTATTAATGCGTAGTTGAATACAATAGCAAAACAATTAATTTCTCTGCAGAGGCATTGTTGGCCCATAGTGCTAGTCCTGACTCACCACTTTTAACAGTGAATTTGGAGCAGAAGAATGTTTGCATGCCTATGTGAAACAGCCAGCTGAAAACGTCCAGATTGGAATAGATGTTTTGGCTTTGCATGATGTGTATAATCTTTGCCAGCTGCCCAAAATAATGCACCAATTAAAGTCTAATGTCTCTCTAATAAATAGAGAGCCTGGTAGAGGTATAAAAATTTGAGGAATTGTGCTTTGATTTAATTCAATCAGTATCTTAGATTATGTTAGAGGAAGACAATTAAATTACTTCTTTTGGTTTGTTAATAACTCTTTTGAGATGACAACAGCCCTACAAAATAATTATTCAATTCTCTTTTCACTTCCTGAGGTCTTTATTTCTGATATTTTAATCAGTTTACACCTACCTATATAGAGAGCATGGAATATATGGTGTCTTTTTTTTAAAGTGCCTGACTGCATTACTCTCTGTACTTTCATTTCACTAACAAATGCTGTTTCCCTGTCAGTGAATCATAAGATCTCAATCACCTTCAATAACACCAGAGTAATATCACATTTCCTGTGTTACCTTGTTTTAATGCAAAGCCTTCCCTCCAGCCTGACAATGAGCTAATGATCTAACGTTGCAGTTAGCACTGCTTTGAGCAAGGAGTTAAATCAAATAATCCCTGGGGTTCCCTTCTGGCCCAAAAGTTTCATGGAAATGTGAGGTGATGGACTGTAACACGCTTTTTTTTCTTGTTGCTTAGAATAAGGCTGGAGTAACGGTTTGATGATACAATGTAAAAAGGAGTAAATAGTAAATGATGCACCAGTTAGCCTGTAGCTGTAAAGCCAGAAATGCTCAGATTTTTAAGTGAAATTTCATATTGGAAGTGAAATTTCATATGGCACCCCAGCAAGCCATACTTACCACCTATGTTTGCAAAACCATTAGTATAGAGTATTATCTGCTAGATTATGGGTAGTACATTAGATTTACAGCAACTGGAGAAAGCTGGATTAAACCAACACTGTTCTCCCAAAAAACGCAACCAGCCGCTGTGTAGGTTGGCCAAGTGTAGCCCATCCATATATGCTCTGGCAACATTTCTTTATAGCCAATTTTTATATGGAAAACTGAAGTGCATTAGAATTCAAACACATTCAGCCAGATGTGTGAAAGAAGGAAATAAGTTACTCCTTATCAGAAAAGAGTGAATGAAATCATTTCATCAACTTACATGGCAAGCTGAGCTTCCTTTAGATTAAGTAACTGTTCATATTTTCACAGTACTGAGAGTAACTCCATGGCAGACACAAAAGGACCTTGATCCTGAGCTCACTGATTCAGGGCAATGCCAAAACTGAAAGGCTTTGTAATTAACTACTGATCGAGGCCATCCTTTAGTATTAACCTTAAGCTCATGGGTAGTGTTCAGTGGGCTAGTCATGTATTCACAGCTAACCACGTGCTTAAGTGTTTCAGCATGTCAGAAAACTCATATTTTTCATTTAAAAAAAAGGCATTGGAAGTTAATGTTAGGAAAGGAAGTATTTAACCGTGTTCAGTTCTTTCTGGCCTCACCTCTTCTACAAGAGACATTTCCTGGTCCTGCAGCACAGGATGTTAATATCTGCAAATCAGATTGGGAGACCAAATTAATTTTTAATTGCGCTATCATGCAATTCCAGATGACATGGAAGTGCCATTTTGTTTAATATGAATCTCTCAACTGGATTGCTTATAGGAAAAGGAAAGGCCAGATACGCAAAGCTGGAGGAGCTGCCCTCCCATGTCAGCTGGTAGCTGGTGGGCAGCCTCTCACAGGCTGAAGTGGCTGGGTACCATTTGCCCCTATCCCGAGTAAATGGGAGAGCTTGCATCCCTGGCCCCTTTCCTCCCGTTTCCTCCCAATCGCACTGCTGTTGCCACACCAAATTTGATGCAGGCAATGCCTTTTCAGCCTCTGCTGCTGAGGATTGGTGAATCAACAGCCCAGAAAGTCCCTGCCTTCCTTCAGATCTCATTTAATATTAAGTGTTTTAAACAAAAGTTCAACATGTTCAATAAAAGGAGTTGCGGGGCTTCCCTTTGCAATAACCTAAGTCCTTGTGGTGAGAGGATGTTTCAGAGAAGAGAGGACACGTGGCTTCAAATCCCTTCAGGCAGAGAAAGTCTGAGCCTGGCTCTTTTACATCTTAAGTAGGTGCTTTGACACCAGAGCCTCTTCTCCTCTTCAGTATAGCTCTGATTTTTGTCTCACTAGTGAAAACAAATTCTCAGGGAGTTTTGGGCTGAGCAAAACCATGCTTTGTACAGTATTTGCCCTTTTCTTAAAACCTACTGCCAGCTCTGCTTAGTGGGTCTAATTAGAAATTATGATGAATTTCTTCATAGGTATATTTTCCTAACTACCTGCAGAATTTAGCACAACAGAGCTCAATTTAGCTCATGAATAGCCTGTGAACATTTTTCCCCGCTAGCTGTTTGGCTAGGTGGCTTGGATTTACAAACTTCAGAGGTCATTCATGAAAAAGTGCAGGCTATGCTAACCTTTCAAAGCCTGCTCAGCATTAACTCATCGCACAACCAAGAGACAAATGCCTCACAAGGAAATGATTTAGCAGCTGACTGGAGCACGTAACTGCCCATCTACATTTCAGCAAATTTTACTGAGACAGTAAGGCATTTTCATTTTCTCTTTCTTCATCCGTTTAGGAAAATCGACGGCACCAATGTAGAGGAGGATCACATTGAGCTGACAGAAGAGGGGCGGCCCGTGCAGGCAAGCACCCGCAAGCCGGCACCGTGCGACTGCCACTGCTGCGGGCTGCCCAAGCGCTACATCATTGCCATAATGAGCGGTCTGGGCTTTTGCATCTCCTTTGGAATTAGGTGCAACCTGGGTGTTGCCATCGTGGAAATGGTGAACAATAACACTGTTTATGTTAATGGAAAACCAGAGCTGCAGGTGAGAAAACATCTTCCTTTCACTGTTCCGAGCGGACCCCGTTGCAAAATACCGAAGTGCCACATATTGAAGTACTCTATATACATAGATAAAAACTAGAGACGTGAATCTGGATTCACATACATGTGTAGGGGCTTAATTCCTATTTAGGTCTCTAAGTCACATTAAAAATCTGTAAGATCCAAGGATTTGCAATGTCACAGAGGATGTAAGTAACAGAAATGAGAACTGAATTGACTTGCATGTCCATCTGGTCCCCGATCTTTCAGTTGTAGACAGATTTTGTTGTGGTGGCAGAAGCTTTTACTATTTACTGTCTCTCAGGGAAGTGCACTCTGATGCTGCTACAGAAGGAATGATTAATTGCTGTATGTAGCACTGCCCTCCCTCTATTCAGATCAGTAGGTGACTTTCAAGACCTTAAAGAAGTCACTGGCAATAAGGCAGCAGGTTTTTACAGGTTATTGACAATGTGGATTGCTGTCTAGAGGTATTTGAATGTAGGTGCCAAGCTATTTTCAAATTTGCAGTCGATGGCATGTGTTTCACAGCAGATGCCTACAAACCTTTAACAATGCACCCAAGGAACTGCAGGTTCAATGCAATGTTTCAGGACTAAGCAGCCCAGGGGAAAGCAGTGACAAGTGGCAAAGGTGAAGCTCCAGCATTAGCTGCCCTCTGGCTGAAACCTTTCCCCCTCCTATCCACCTGACTGAAAGCTAAGAGCAAAAGTGGTAATCTCACATGGCAATACAACATCCTTTTGCCTTAACTGGGGGTATTCAAGCTCAGCAACACCGGTGTAAAGAGATTGCCTTGATTTGGAGGATGAGTGACTTCCAAACAGTGGTTATCTTACAATAAGTATGCTTCATCTTACAGCATTTTTTCTCTTTCTTTTACAGAAAGCCCAATTCAACTGGGATCCAGAGACAGTGGGACTCATTCATGGCTCTTTTTTCTGGGGTTACATTGTGACACAAATTCCAGGAGGGTTCATCTCAAACAAATTGGCTGCTAACAGGTGAGAAAACAATAATCAAAAGAATTAAGCTTTACAGACTGATGACTGTGTTGTTACACTGGTTAAATGATGATTACCAAAATAGTGAATTAATGTGTTTCAGGAATACACATCTGAAATGGAATATGCAGTGTTTAGTCTATAACCAAAAATGGGACCAGATTTCCATTACGGGTCTATTGCTGGTTCTGCCAATTTAGCTTGTTCATCTCAAATATTTCCACATTTCTTCTCTAAACAATAATGCTTTATGGAGAGTGTTAGGAAAATCACACCTAATGCTTCAAACAATGATTGTAGCATTTGTCTTTCAGAAGTTGCATAGTGCTTTTTAACTCAACACCAAACAAAAAAATTCCAACAAAATTTGACTTTTCTCCTTTAAAAGTTCCCTGTGGACTGAAGCTGGGCATGTAGGAATTACAGAACTATTTATGTTCTAAAGACACAAATCCATCCTCATGCACATGGATATCCTTGCCACAGCTGGACACAGTACTGACTGTCTGTAATCTGGATTGCCTAGAATTTCTAATAGATCTTCATGATTTCTGTTTGGTGAACTCTGAGCATTTATACAGATTTCTTCCATGCTCTTTTTTTTTTTTTTAATTCAACTGGGCTGATTTTTTTTTTTTTTAATTAAACTGCTTTTGAAAACGAAAGTAAGAAAAGTAGCTAATTTTGCCAAAGCTAACTTTGGTTTTGGGCTTTACTTCAAAAAGTCTTCAGAACTTGCAATATGATCACAACAGAGAGAGGGAGATTGTCTGAAGACAGCTGGTTGTGAATGAGCTCATGAGATGTGCATGTTAAGGGCATTTGGGATCTACAGATAAAAAAGACAGTTGGTACTCATTTCATTCTCTGCAAACAAGACATGACTTATCTACAAACACTTGCAGGATTGGAAAAGGTCTTTAAGACGAGTTATATATTGTTTTGCCCCAAATCAAAGTATTTTGCTCTCTGCATTCTGCAAAGAGCTATAGGGGTTACACGACTGCCTGGGAATTCTTCCCACCCATATGCCCTTATGGAAATGACTCCAGGACAGAGTCATCCCATTGAATTGCCCAGAATATCAGTCCCAACTCCCCTCTGTCCATAGCCAGAAGTTACTCAGAGTTCAGTTTGCACTGCTTCTTCAAAACTACTAGCATCCTCAATTATTAATTTCTTTACCATGCAAAAGTGCCTAAGCAGAGTATTTTTCCATCTGCTTAATAAGCCAAATGAATTAGCTAAGTTTAATAATTTCTCCAGCCTTTTTAGTCTTGCCACCAGCTTTTGCACCAGAAGGGCCCCAAAACACAGATGGGTGAATAATTGAGCATATTATTAATTTGGCTTTTCTTTCCTTAATTTTCATGCAAACAGTAAAATCAACCATGTTTACACTGTAACTCAATGTATTCTGTCAGCTGACTACTTCCTTAGGTATGTGTTGTACATATGCACAGAAAGCTATATTTCTGTCCCCATGAGACTTTCAGACTCAACCTAATACTATAACACAACATAAAATTATGGATTTGACTATCATAATTGGATTTAGGAGTAGGATTTGCTGAGGAGCAACAATATCCCAAAGGCTGGGCTCAAAGAGAATTTCTGTTTGTGGCAATAGGATTCATGGGTCTGGCTAACACCAAATTTTTCCTTTATTCCTTGTTTACCCAACCAATTTCAGCTTGGGTACATTCACCAGTGGTGCCCAGTTTCTCTTTCAGAGGGGTTACTTGCCAAGACACAGGGCAGGAAGCCAGGAGATCTGGGGCCAGTCCGTGAACCCACCCCTCCTAGTAAGAAAAATGTTTTCTTTTGTCCCAGCTGCACTCTGGCAATGAGATGTATTATTTTATCCTATTATTGACATTATAGATTTAGGTACAGACTCTTTTGTCACCTGTTTAAATCCTGCTCAGCACTGTGCAACCTTGAACATACATGGACGCCCCTGCCCCAGGCACTTCTCTAATGCAAATAGTTATCTGTAATAATGAGGGATTCAAATGGATCTCAGAACAGCTGGAAATATTGAGTGCTTTATGGTTTTGCACCAAAACCATCTAACACCACGTAATTTGCTTTATACATTCATCCAAATTTGTGTAGGTCTGCATTCCACCAAGAAGTTCATGAATCATTTAGTGACAATATCCCTTTAACTTGCTGCTTATCCTCAAACATGCATCCAAACATAGTTTCATCATTGTTTGGTGGCAACAAGGATACGTGAAACATACGGCACCTCCTGATATTGGTTTTCAGTAACAGCACCCTGCTGGGCAGAGGAGTCCATCACTGAAGAAGTCTGTTTGGATACCAAAGTGGCAGCTGGGTGGGGATCACAGCAGTGAGGAGAGAAGAATATGCGAATGAATTGAACAGAACTGGGATATTTTTAGTCATGGTGGTGACCAACATCTTTGGGATAAATGGCAGTGAACTGCTTGAAAGATGCTGGCTCTTTTTGGAAACACTACTCACCCTCTTAAATAGTAGCAGAAGTGTGACTGGTTCTAACTCAGTAGAAACGATGCATTTACAACCTAGGCATATTAGGATTTCATGCTAAATGAAGTAGCAGAGATTGGAAACTCAGTCTTCAGAGCTAGCTGTTTGGATAATTAAATATGTTCTCTTTCTTATGGCTTATTCTTTCACGTACTTATTCATTTACATAATTTGCTGTAATTCCCCAAGACTGTCAATAGTGATATGATAACAGACCTGATATTTCTATTAGTGGCAAGGAAGAAAGGTGCAAAACTCTTTCCTTCCCCAATCATAACAGAGAGCTAATACTTATTTCTCAGCTAAATGTTTACTTGGCTTTGAAAGCAGTCTCCTAAATGTCAAGATATGATCATAGGCTTTGTATTCCAGTTCAGATTTTCAGACCACTTTCTAAATGATTCTATGATTCTATGAAATATAAATCCGTTCCTTTGTCACTTCCCTCTGCCAGCCTACCCAGCCTCTTTGCTTTTGTGTTCATCTGTTAAGTTCTTTCTTGTCATTCAGATTATGAGCTTTCTAGGCATGGACTGTTGTTTTTGTCAATAGGTGTACAGAATTTAGATAAAACAGTGTTGATCTCTGACTGTAGATTCTTCATGCTATAATACCACCATTAATCCTACTGTGAATAATAAGCCTAGATTAAAAAATTGAGGTGACATACATTTCCTGTGAATAAGTTTTCAAAAGAGACTGAAATGGAAACAATTGAAATCCTTATTTAAGAAAAAAAGAAGAAAAGAATGGCAACAAAAGGTTTTAAAAGTTTTTAAATATTTTGAAGTGGAGCATGATAAACAGCTATGCATAATAAGACCTGTGTATGTCTTTGGCAGAAAAATCAAAAGGGAGAGAAATACTGCTGTTGTCCAAATTATATGATTTCAGATCAAATATCTGTCTAATATCATTTGTATATCAAAATGAAGCTTAATCTGTCTTTTTGAAATGCCACATGCATAACAAGACAATTCAAAACTTGTTAAACATCACTGAATTTCAGTAGTTTGAAAAAGGAACATGAGTGATGGTCCACTAATAGCAGCGTGCTGCTAGCTAACATCAGTGTAGCTAGGAGTTGAGGGCCTTTGACAAAACGGACTGCTTTATTCTCAGGGTGTCACCTTGAGTCTTGGAGCAAGATGGGGCAGCTTTGGGCTGACCTCCCATCTCCTAAATGCTGTGGTCCCCAGGGCCACCAACTGCTGCAACTTTCTATCTGCAGAATGAAAGATCTCCCCCACAAAAGAAGTCTGCAGAGAGCCATGCATGGTTGCTTTGAATTGCAGACAACTCAAAGAAGACAGTAAACTACTGAGGATTAGCAGTAATCCATTCAATTTAAATGGTGCTTGGCAGTTGTGGAGAACTCCTACTGCCAGTTTTTCAGTGCTGTAACAGGATCTTAAAGGGGATCCTCATGTATATCAGCTTCTACAGATGCTGAGGGAATGAACCCTTGATATTGAGAGTGCATGACACAGCTATTGAACCCCTTTCGTCACACAGAAAGGAAGCCTGAGGCTTCAGATATATGAACCCTAATCAGTTAAGTACAGCTCATTCTTACTAATCAGAGAATCATAAGATCATTTAGGTTGGAAAAGAACTGTAAACCTAACACTGCCAAGTTCACCCCTAAACTATGTCCCTAAGCACCACGTTTACACATCTTCTAAATCCCTCCAGGGATGGAGACTCAACCACTTCTCTGGGCAGCCTGTTCCAGTGCTTGACAACCCTTTTGGTGAAGAAATTTTTCCTAATATCCAACCTAAACCTCCCCTGGTGCAACCTGAAGCCATTTCCTCTCGTCCTATTGTTTGCCACTTGGGAAAAGAGACTGACCTCCACCTCATCACAACCTCCTTTCAGGTAGTTGTAGAGAGTGATAAGGTCTCCCCTGAGCCTCCTTTTCTCCAGGCTAAACAACCCCAGTTCCCTCAGCTGCTCCTCACAGGACTTGTTCTCTAGACCATTCACCAGCTTTGTTGCTCTCTCAGGTGAGGACACATATAAACAGCTTAGCCTCAAGTACCAACACCCATGTCTGTTCCTCTGATGATACAAATTAAAATCCAGCACCTTTGTTTAAGTATGTATAAAACTTCTGTTCCATTCAGAGAAGAAAATGTATTGACCATATGGGGATTTACCCCCTTTTGCCAATAAGGGGACTTTACAAATATTTGGGTTGGTGAGATGGTGGTATGTGAGGTGATTGTCTCTGCAACTGTACCTGAGAGCAGCTTTGCTTCTGTAAAGTAGACAATAAGTGCATTCCTTTTCATGTTATCTTTTTCCATAGGGTATTTGGAGCAGCTATCTTTCTAACATCTACACTGAACATGTTCATCCCTTCTGCAGCAAGAGTGCATTATGGCTGTGTGATGTTTGTAAGGATTCTGCAAGGTCTGGTGGAGGTAGGAACACTCACCATTTTGGTGCTTTCATTATCATTTGGTTTTGGAGAGTTGGCTCTAAAAAGTCATAAGATCTTTTGGTCAGGTTTTCTGATCAATCTACATTTTTACTTGTTGCTCCTTTTTAGGATGACATTTTTTTAATCATAGCGATTTATATTTTTAAGTTTACTTGAAAGGAAATAAAAAGTTTAGGTTTCTGGTGCTGCAGGTTGAGCTATTTCAGTTTCCTTGTGCCATCCACTGCATGTACTAAACAGTGTTTTTACCCCAGAACACATTACCATTTAAGTGATTACCCAAATTAGTTTGACATCTTCATACCCAAACAACAGAGCTCTTCCAGGTTTACCTAACCTTTCCTACATCATTCCACGGTCACAAACAGCTAGACAGGCTGGACAGTATCAGCAACTGCTTGAAGTAGGAATGCAGTGAAAGTAAATCACATGATGTGTGAAATGTCTGCCAGGGCGTCACCTACCCAGCCTGCCACGGGATGTGGAGTAAGTGGGCTCCTCCACTGGAGAGAAGCAGGTTGGCCACCACATCGTTCTGTGGTAAGTTGATATGCTTATACGATTTACATAAGTACATGTTCCTATTTGACATATTTTATTCATTTAATGATTTAAAAGAGAAATGCAAACACTCTGCCCTTTGCTGTACCTGCCCACATACCCATTTGGCTTGTACTCTGAGCTCAGGAACCTGAGAGTCTTTTTTGTCACCATTTTATCATTTAAAGCCAGCCCTCAGAATGACTCTCATAGTAAACTAAAATGGGTCTAGAGGTGTCAGATGAGAGAAATCACACCTTTTGTTTTTTTTCATTTGCTCCATCTTTAGGGATTCCATTTATTATACATATTGAATTGACTTTCCTAATCAAGCATACATTTAAAAAATAATTTTGAAAGGACTTGAGTACTTTAGGCTGGCTGCTCAATATACTGCAGCGGAGGTGATATAACTTGTTGCCACTGGCTGTTCTGCTTTATTCTGTTTTGAATTATGATCAGGCTTGTACTTTGCTCACTTCTCTGGGTCCTTTTCCAATGCTGACAGCTGGCCTTCTGGAAGATGGCTTGTGGGAAATTTCAGAAGACTTTGAGGAGAGGAACCCAGTGGAAAGATGGGAGAAATCAAACTCTCATCCCCTTTGGAATGTTTCTAGCCTTTGGCAAGAGCCTTAAACCTTGTTATGAAGCAGGGAGCAGGAAAAATACTAAGGTTTTACACGTTGTTCTTCAAGGAAGATAGATACCCTCTTTTTGCTTACAGCCACACTAATGAAGAGGAAATGCTTTTTTATTTTTTTTCCTCCTTCTTTTAATTCCATCCTCTGGGTAGCAGTTTCCGAAAAGAGGTGCCACAGGTCACTCTGTGCTACCACAGGTTCTTGCCGGAAAAGAGTACTGTGAGTGTTATAACTGTCTGGCCCTTTCCCAAGGTCTAGTTTGAGCTGTCCCCCCCCTCATACACTCTCCTACCTAATGTTGTCGTCTTCTTCTGGTAACCCTGCAATCTTCAATTATCTGCTAATTCCAGGGAAAACTGTGGATATTAGTATCTCCTTACCAGCTCCAGGTTGGATTTAGGTAGATGGCTAAATGTAAGGAAGATAAGGCATAATCCAAATGTACTCTGCTTTTGTACCCTAAAAGGTCCAGACATGCAGAGTGCAGAGCAGGAATGGTTCTGCTGTAATTTCAAATGCACTGTGTTGGCAGTGAAGGAAAAGGCCCTGCTTGTTAACTCACTCTGTCATTTCCCATCCTCTAAGACACCCTTATCATCTGTATTTGGTGTGTCCCTTCCCATTTGTAACAGGGTAATTGGAATGGTGAGTGGATGTCTAAAAACACTGAAGAAAAATCAGAAATAGTAGGACTTTGAAGAGTAAGCAGTTGGGAAAGGTGGAAGAGAAAATAGTGAAAATAAATGAAGGTGGTGGGGTAAAGCCAGCTGAAGATGAATGTCTGAGAGACAATATTCAATAGAAAAGGTAAATTCACAGGAAAAAACAGTCTGTCCATCAGCAGTGGAACTGAAAGGCTAGGGAAAATACAGCACTAAAATACAGGAGAAAGGGTAAAGGGAGGAGTGAAACACGAGAAAACAAAAAGCAGCTTTTCATATTATGGGAATTTTATTTTTACTGCAAATGACTCCAGGATTCAGTGATTATTTAGATGGTTCCATTTTCTGTAGAACAGACCAAAGAAGCCTCTCCACCCTCAATGCTTTCTCCTTGAAATCGTAGCACCAGGTAGAGAAAGATCCATCCTGCAGCTCAGCACCCATTTTAGTGGCTGCAGATCACCAATTCTTGCACTTGAAAGGTGCACAAGAACAGTGGAAAAATTAGGAAACTCCATGTTAACCAGGCTTCTGTTTTTTCTGACTGTATTCTTGCCTGGGGCTTTGCTGTTGCTCTAGGAAAAATGAATTACACAGAGACGAGGGAGATGGGTCACTGTGAACCATTGCAGAGAAGTATTTGCTAATGAGTAGAGCATTAACAAATGTTCATTAACAAAGCATGTAATACTCTCAAAACCACAAGTATCTCATGTCCTAGAATAATTCAAAGCAACACTTCTTGCATGTGAAGCCGTTGGCACTGTCTTGCTCTGAAACCAAGTGTCCAGATTGCATGAATTCTCCCTAGGGTCTTCATAGAAATTCCTTTCCAAGCACTTAAATACTCAGCTCTTTCTACAAGTCACTCAGAAATATATTTCACCAGTATTATATATTTCCCAATCAGAAACCTTGGCACAGACCACTTTGTTATCCTTTTTTTCCCTGTCAACTTTTGCCTATTTATTCCAGCTGTTTGTTCATGCTGCTGATATGAACTAAACATGGTTAAACAGACTCAGGGTTGTCCTGAACAACCCCTTCGCTAGCAGCACTTGTACGGCCACATGGCTAGAGCCACGACAAGACCCTCCCGGCATATCTGCAACCATCAGGATTTCTGGACACCAAGAAGGCTTCAGAAATTTGGGCCATTAGCTTCTCTGGAGTTCACCTTATATGTCACGGGGTTAGGTGGGATTCCCCACTTCAGTGCATACAGCTTACGCCTGCATGGTGGTTTACCATCAGTTTCAGCTTTGCAAATCCCATTTACCTACAGGGCACAGCGCTTCTAGATGCAAAATGAGATTCGTGATCGCACACCAGTGAGGGCTAGTCCTTCCCACCACCCCAAGCTAAATTTTTCAGTAGCCATCCTGTTCCCCATGTTCACAACAAATCATGGTGCCAATCAGCCAGAGGTGTCCCTCCAGTTCTGCCCCCGTGAGCACCTGCACTGGAGTGCATAGTCATAGCTGACATGTTTTCTTAATCCTTTTTCTCCTCAGGGTCTTATGCAGGTGCGGTGGTTGCCATGCCACTGGCAGGTGTGCTGGTACAGTATATAGGATGGTCATCAGTCTTTTATATTTATGGTGAGTTGCTTAACATAAAGGATCTCTGCGACTAGACTGGTACTGCCAGCAGTTTTGTTAAACTTGTGTAACAAGCATGGATCAAAGTTGTTCTAGTGAATCAAGAGGTTGCAAATGGGTATTCCAATTTATTCCCTACTTATTGCAGCTTCTGAAAGCTTTTATTTTGTAACCATCTGTTGTAAAATGTTTTAAAATTGTAATGACCAGGCTACAGCCCATGGTCACCCAGTGACAGGGTTGGATGCAGTTGCAAAGGTTGCTCTGTAGCACAAATATGTGATACATGTCCCAGAGCACACACTAACAGCGAATGCTACAGCATATGCTGCTGATGGGGAGCCAAATGCCTCTGAAACCTTCTGCCCTGAGACGACTGCCCCATGCTGCCCACCCTCGGTAAAAGCAGTGCCATCTTTACAGAGTGGTCCCATCACACAGGTACAGCCTCATGGCTGATCTGTGGTGCCTTGTGCTTTCCCCTGTGGTACATGGCAGAGCGGGCTCAAACGTGGCCTGGCACATCAGCAAACCAGTTAAGATGGGTTTTCTCTGAAGACACAGAATGCACCATAAGATTTGCCATTGCAATCTGATTGTGAAGTTCTTTTATGCAGACTGTGACCATGTTATGACCGGTCTGCGTTTTTCCTTCCCCAGGTCCCACATAAAGCTTTGCTTCTGCCTGTTCTCCGCCTCATGCATATCACATAATACAAGTGACAAAATGCTCAAGCGCTTTGCAAGCAGGCATACAATATACACAGAGTTAGTTATCATATTTTCTTACTTCCCTGGGCATATTTTATGCACAGATTTTGTTTAATTGGCTCTTGGAACAAACTTCAGGGCCTGTAGATACTGAAGTGTGGCTTTATTGTTTTTTAAAACCGAGCGTTGCTTTTCCTGCCTCTCCAGGAATGTTTGGGATTGTTTGGTACATGTTCTGGCTGCTTCATGCCTATGAAAGCCCTGCTGCACATCCAACAATAACCAATGAAGAAAGGGTATATATAGAAACAAGTATCGGAGAAGGAGCCAGCCTAGCTAGTGCAAGTGTAAGTAAAAAAGGGTTTCTGGCTGTAATTTGTGAGCTCTTTACACAAAATCAGTGTATGACTGGATGGATACTATTAGCTGCATAAGAGCAGCGGAACAGTTTGCTGTTGATGTTTAGGGGCTTTTCCTTTTATGAAAACTACAGAATCAGGCTCATGCAGCTGGACAGGATGAGTAGCTAGAGGCAAAACGCATAGTGCTGTTTCAGCTCTCAGTTTATAGGGCCTCCCTGATCTAGGGGGGGGAAGGGACTGGGGAGAGAGGGGGAACCACGCACTCTGATCTCCTGCTGTTGAGTAACTATCATGTTTGTTCTAAAAAATTATTAATTGAAATACCTAAATAAGAAACTGGCTGCAGATGTTAAATTATCCAGCTGCCTTTTGAGCTCTTATTAAGGATGACTGAAATTCTGAAATCTTAAGGACAGGGTGTCTGCCCTGCTCACTCTCACAGCAGCTTAGCTCATTGTTTTAAGACTGCTCTCCTCTCTCTGAGAGGATCCTGGAAGATCCTGGAAACTTAAAACTAAAATCTATTTTCCCATCACACTTCTCTCCATTTTCTTAGGTAACTCATTTTTGCTAGTGGTAAAAAATAAAGCTGTTTCTTGATAAACTGTTCCTTCTTGGCTTTTACTCTAGAACATTCTGGAGCAAAATAACTCCAAACTCTTTTCTCTACATGTTTTGTGTAATAGCCTTTCTGAGAGTATAAAGTACCAGACTCTCCTTTTGGCCATGCTCCTGAAGTTTGGCTGAAGTCACTCAAGTCTTGGCTGGAGACACACACACTCATTCCAGGTCATGGTTTTCCCTTTGCTGTACAGTGGGTTTACTGCAGAGGACACTAGAACCACCACCATGTGTTCACACACAATCACAGGCATATGGTTGCCTGTAGAACAGAACTGCCATTTAAAAAAAAAACAAAACAAAAAAGAAGAATGTCACTGTATATCACCATAGTTACATATTTCAGCTTCTGATTTGAATTGTATTATAAATGAATAGGGCTCGGAAGTGTTTTTTGTTTCTGCTGTATTGAGGCGTAAATAGAAACTGGAAATGCCAAAAGAAAGTTATAAAAATTAAATCCTCTACCATAGACTTTTTTGCTGAATGAAATGAATTGGGTTGAAGCAGGTAGCTGCCTGTTGCTGCATTACCACATATTTCTTAGCTTGGATAATCCTTTTTTCACAATACTTTCAGTGGAATGTCTCAAACTGCATCATGCCAAAAAGTGGGGAATGGCACAACATTTTCTCTAGTTTTCTTTGATTCTGTTATTGATCCTGTTATCCCAACAGCAGGATTCCAGAAGACATTGTGTAATTTCAGTAAGTAGAGCAATAATAGTACAGTAGTCATCTTAAAAATCCTAACTATTCTAAGAAAGTTTCTCTAGTTGTCTTTTGCCAGTAATCCAGGAGATATCTTTCACTTGCACTGTAAGTGATTTGCAGTGTAAATTGGATGCAATGTACTGGATAGTCCAGATACTAAAAGATACCAGGCTCTTAATTCTTCCTTCTGCCTACTCAAAAATGCTCTTCAACTTTTTGTTTTTTGGTTTTTGTTCCTAGAAATTTAGTACTCCCTGGAAGAGATTTTTCACTTCAATGCCAGTTTATGCAATCATCGTGGCAAACTTTTGCAGAAGCTGGACCTTCTATTTGCTCCTTATAAGTCAGCCTGCTTATTTTGAAGAAGTCTTTGGGTTTGCAATAAGCAAGGTAAATGTCTGAGATGAAGCAGTGACCTTCAGACCTCACCCTAGGAGATGCAGTGTGCTTGAAGATCTCCAGATCTCTCTGGAGTCATTATAGTAGATTATTCACAGTAGTTGGGATGACATACTTCTGGTGATCTGGTAGAAATAAAAGCTTGCTAGCATCAAATTATTAGCAAAAGGAAAGAACTGAAAAGTTGTTTTGGGAAAGAGTTGATTAAGAAAAATGTATATCATGAAAACCACAATGTAAGTAAATAGAAATGCACATTTTGTTTAGTGCTGACAGTTTAGCATTACTTGCCAGGTAATTTTTATCCTCTTCTTTTTTTTTTTTTATTTCATTACTTTTCATTGACAATGAGGGGTCAAATTCTGTATGGATTGATATTCCCTGCCACTGCCGCTCCATTAAAGCCAGTATTGTTACACTCCCTCTTCAGAGCATGAATGAGGACTTCAGAATATTTGTTCCAGAAAAGTTTTCCCAACATTGCTTTAAAAAAACTACTTGCTGTATTGTAAATTATTTTCAAGCAAGTGTAATCCTGCAAACTGATAACAAACAACATCGTTATCTGTGTGGTCTGGGAACACCAGTGTGTCCAGGTTCTGCAATGCTGTTGTAGCAATGACACTCTGAATGCCCAAGCACAGCATGGAGATGAAGAACAGGGGTATTAAGACAAAATAGGTTTGTTTATTCTGAATTGCCTTTCATAAATGCTAGAGTTGCCCAGTGACAGGACCAGAGGCAATGAACACATTCTGAAATGCAGGAGGTCTCATCTGAACATCAGGAAACACTTTTTCATGCTGAGCACTTGAACAGCTTGCCAAGAGAGGTTGTGGAGTCTCCATCCTGAGGTCAGTCCATCCTAAGGTCACCTAGGTCTTGGTTGCAGGTTCTGTTAGAGGAAAGGTCTGCAATCCTCCCACACAAGGATCCAGGATAAAAATGTGTCCAGTGGGGGTGGGGGCGTGGAAAAGGTGAAGAAAAGGTATGATTCCTATTCTTTTCCCCCCAAATCCTGAGGGAGGACATGAGCAGTAAGCACTCATTTGTCTAATTGCAGGTTGGCCTTTTGTCGGCAGTTCCTCACATGGTCATGACAATCATCGTACCCATTGGAGGGCAGCTAGCTGACTTCTTACGGAGCAGGAAGATTTTAACCACTACCACTGTAAGGAAGGTCATGAATTGTGGAGGTACTATTGGATTCTGAAAATACAGTATTTCAATTGTGTGCTGCAGCTGATGCAAATATCATAGTTTGGTCCATGTTTAATTGTAACAAGAGACAAATTACTCTAGATTGCATTTGCAGCTAGTTAATCTGAAGCATTTAATGGAGAGCTGATGTTAGATGTCCTCATGGTATAAGTATAAATCCTTACTCATATAAGTGTGCCTTTAAAAAGGGAGGAGGCAAGAAGCCTGGTTAATAATTAAAAGGGCAATAGGGATTGGCCCAGAAGATTAGTGTGATCAAATAGGCCTCATCCTGCAACCTTGAACAGACAAAGGTAGCCATGTACCGTGGTGCTGGAGAGATCCTTTAGCAGTGGATACAGCCTTGCAATAACTGGCCATGTTCCCATGTGCCACTTCCAGCAGAACCCACTGGCAAGTTTAGGCTGGGAGGGTTAGGTAAAAAAAAAGACAAGGGACAGACAGACTCATTTTACTCAGCACAAAATAGTTTGTTCCCAGTTCAGTCACTGAACTGAAAAATCAATGACATCTACATGTAAGGAAGATACTAAATTAGAGCAAAAATTTCAAGCCAGATAGCCTGTGGAGTTGCTCTCCTCTGCCAGTTCCTGGCTTACATTATTTATGGAAGGCACAGGCTGCCTGAAATAGAGACGCCTGCAGTTGGAGATGCCATGCAGCTTGGCTATGCATCTTCACAAAGGATTCTCAAAGTCATTGTGTTTTCAGGGCCTGTTTTCATTGTCATTCAAAAAAAATAAACGGAAGGACTGTAATGTTACATACTAGAAAATGTTAATTTGCAGTAATGGCAGAGACTGGAAGTTCCCAGTGATATTCAGGGCTGTCTTATTGTGTTGGTGGCACACTTGTCTGAAAAATGCTCTTGTGCTCCATTTGCCAAGAGTATCTCAAATCACTACAACCATAAGAAAATTAAGGCAAGAAGTATTTTTCTCCTTTCCCTACCATGTTTGTGTGTTTGTGAATTTTTCAGTGCTTTCCACTGTCACTTTCTCATTGTTTCCCTGTGCTGCTCAGTGAGTTAATGTCATCAATTGCTTGGGTCGTTTACATAGCAATGAGGAGAAAAAAGTATATTCTCAAACAATAAATATTCAAATGTTTCTGTGAATCCACAAAGATGCCAAGTATGTTCAAGAATAGCTGTAAAATATGAAAGAATTTTGTCTCATTTTAAGTTGCTATACTGGCTAGACCTTATTGGTATCTCTGTAACCAATAGTAATTCAAATGTAATTTATTCCTATGTGTTTAATTTGAAGGCTTTGGGATGGAAGCAACCTTGCTTTTGGTGGTTGGCTATTCTCATACAAAAGGCGTGGCTATTTCCTTTTTGGTGTTAGCAGTAGGCTTCAGTGGCTTTGCAATTTCAGGTAAGAATTAATCTTATTATTGGTTTTACTATTAGTGATAAAAGTGATGTTATTATCCTCACTGTTGTTACTGTCATCGTTTCTATTATTCTGTTTCCTCTTAATGTGGCTGCTTATGGGGTATTTCCTATTTCTTCCTATATCAGAAATGATTTACTTCATTTTCTATGAAACGTGTCACACATTGAACTTGAAGCTTTGAAAGAACCTGCTCTTTATTGATTCCAGTTTACATCAGCTTTGTGCTGTTATTTTCTAATATACTTTTACAGTGTCAGCCACCTTTTCTTCTTGCATATACAGTATCCCTAAAAGGAAAAAGAGAGAATTACTCTGGAATGAATAGTTGCTCAAAGGCTATCAGTTGCAACCCCGCTCCCAGCCCTAGCTGCCAGTTTCTGCTTTCTAGGTCAGTCCTCTCTCTGTTGTGTCCTATAACGAACCGTTCTCCAGAATGGCTGTTTCTAACACTTTCATGGGTCTCGCCAGTCTCAGACTGACTCTTGTAGCTCCACCAGTGCCATCATTATTAAAAAAACCCTTTTTGTTATGGAAGGCCATCAGCTAGCAGACTGCCAAGAAGATGGACCTATTGAGCAAAATTGACGAGCAAAATAACTGCTGGTCTTCAGTTGTTTCAGGGTTATGCAGATGGAAAGTAGTTTTGCTACTCAGTTATGAGGTGCTTTCATAGCAGGCCATTTCTATCAATCAATTTTTATTGCAGGATTTTCCCAGTACTCAACTTTTTACTGTACTTAGTCCCATGGACTTGGAATTCATCATCCTTTCTTGTGATCACCCATAGCTCATATGACTAATTTTCATTACCTAAAGCAAGATAATTATCTGAGCTGGCTTTTACTATTTTGTTTTTATATCTTAATAAAATATGTACCCAGAAGATATGCTACAGTAAGGGTAAATATTTTTCCTACTGGTTTATATTCTGGTTTTTTATCATGTTGTTAAACTGCTACTTAAAGTACCAGAAAACATGTATTAAAAAACACTACCACCTAAATAAAAAGATATCAGATATTTGACAAACATGAGGTATTCATTCCTTAATTAAAAATGTTTGCTGAGTGCATTGTTTCAGTATAAGATGGGAAGCACTGATACTTTGAATGAGGTCAAAACAAACTATATTTTCTATACAACATGATCCCCATAGGTGGGGAAAAAAGAGGTTTTGAAGAAGAATAGAGTTGCAACATATCTTCCATCTTTATCACCAGGAAAATACTACCCTTCTTTCTCATATACATGGTAATGGTGTTTCCTACCTTTATCAGGCTTTTTCAGCCAGGATGGCTGTAGAAAACCCTGCTGACCTGGTAGCGCAAAGCTGTATAGTTGACTGTTGTCTCTCATTTGTTGTAGGATTCAACGTGAATCACTTAGACATAGCCCCACGTTACGCCAGCATTCTGATGGGAATCTCCAACGGTGTGGGGACGCTGTCAGGCATGGTGTGCCCACTCATTGTTGGTGCAATGACAAAACATAAGGTAACATTTCTCCATGTTTTCTAGGAAAAGGATTAGGTAATGCAACAAAAGTTAAGACATTTCAAAGGTTCCTGGGAACTCCATTTCATCATTGATCTCTGCAGCTGTTTTCTGTTGTTGTTTGTTTTAAACATTCACTTTTGCAATACCACAGGGGCCAGATTCTCAGCTATTATAAACTATCTGTGTAGGGAGATATTATTTTATACCACCTGAGGCCAGGTCTCTGCAATATCTCTGTACTACTGGGTAATGCTTATAGGACTTGGGAAACTCCTCTACAACACATCCCTGATAGGGTTCCTAAGCCATCACTGATCTACCATAAGATTAACTTAGCTGTTAGAGAAATCCCTGCATTTTCAACTCCATGAATATTTCACATGCAAGAGAGGAACTGCACTGTGAGAAAAAAAAACATCCCATGTTTTATTTTATTAGCCATTGTTATGAAAAAAAAAGAATCTTCACAATGACTCTCATGAATTTTTCTATCTGTAACATCAGGAACCAAACAGTGATCACGGTTATTGTTCAATACGTGCTAATTCATGGCCTAATTGAGAGAGCAATATTTCTTTTTACTGCAAACTTAATGCGACCTGCACCATTCTTTCAGACCCGGGAAGAATGGCAAAACGTCTTTCTGATCGCAGCCCTGGTGCATTACAGTGGAGTGATATTCTACGCTGTCTTTGCTTCTGGGGAGAAGCAGGAATGGGCTGACCCTGAAAACCTCAATGAAGAGAAATGTGGCATAATTGATCAGGATGAACTAGCTGAAGAAACAGAGATGAACAATGAAACTTTTGTAAGTCCAAAGAAAATGTATGGTGCTACCAGTCAAAACAGTGAAGTACAGAGAAGGGAATGGAGAAAGCAAAAGCAAGTAACTCAAGACGTGGAAGAACAGACCCCTTACCATTATGAAAATGGAAATTTTCAAGATTTGTCATAATACTTGAAATTGTAAGGTTTGTATAGCAGCTACTCCCATTCCCCCTTCTGCCTAGCTGCCCCAAATCATCTGGTATCCATATTTATTTTCTTATTCAATCATGTAACACCTGGCCATGCGGCTAGATACAAGGGGTGGTAGTTCCCTTCTAATAGTATGGAAGAGGGTAACAAGAATGGAACTGGGAGAAGTGATACTAAATCCTTGCTCAGCCATCGTATCCCCTTGAGATGAGCTCCTGCACCCATTAGGAGATGACCAGCCCTGGCAGAGCTCCTGCCTGGTGCAAGCCTATGACTGTAGGAGCAAAGAGTGCCCTCATCTTCTCACCTGAGCAGAGAAAGGACAAGGTCATATCAGATGGTGGATCCACAGTGATATATGTAATTACTGGGACTCCAGTGGCATGAAAGTCTGCCCTGAGTGGCCCTGCTTTCCCTTTTTAGGATTCCTTTGGGTTGGCATTTGAGCTGCTTAACCCATGTCAAACTGCAAGCTCATACTGAAAGAAAAACAGTTTTATGGCAGTAGGCTGTAATTAATTACTAATGGTCACTCAACAACAGGAAGAGGAACATACAGCAGAGATGGCACAGTATTGCTTCAACAGTTCCTTCAAACTGTTTGACAGTCTGCTTTATATGCATAGCCCACAGAGCCTGGATAAGGCAATAAAATGGATACTTGTGAGATTTCTCCCCTCCAATGATTTTGTGCTGGCATGAAATAATTTTGAATACAAAATCATCGTTAGTGATGCAATATTATTAATCCTTATAAAAGGAAATCTTAGTCCTGTTGGGATTAGGTTTCTCACTCAATTCATTATTGTGAAGTAATTTAAATATATTTTTCTAGTATTATACTGATAGAGTTCTGGCCTCAACCCCAACAGTCCTCATTTAGGTGAATGAGCTTACTTACACAAGTAAAGTCTTTAGTTCTGGATCTGTAACTTTTCAATGCCTCAGTCTTGCTGTTGCTACAAATGAAGTACTGTACAATTTGAGAGTTAACAAAGTATCTATGTCTGAAAGTAATTTTCTTTTGCCATTGGTATATGTTTAACAGTATAAAGTGGCTTTAGCCTTTTTCTACCATTTTTAGAATCAAAACAGTGGAGCATGCTGTATCATCTCAAGCAGTTAGCGGCAACTCAGAGACTCATTGTGGCATTAATACTCTTTCAGAATGGAGAATTTCAGTAAGCTGTGATTTAATTTGTCATTAAATTCAAGTGAAAGCTATCCTGTCTGGCCTATGATGTGCTTTGTGATGTTTCAGTATTATTTTTCTCATGTACCATATATAGCCACTGTGATGCACACAAGATTTGAACATTTCTAATATGCATTTTGCTATTTTGTTGAAATGCAATTGAATACCATGAGTGGAATTACACTTGTACATTCATTTGAATCCATGGATGATTTATCTTCCTTACAAAGGTAATTAAACACGGAGACCAGGAAGTTAGCTGATTCTCTTTTCATGTCTCTGGTTCCTTTCCTACCCAGCAAAATCCAATCTACAACTGTATATGGATGAGAAGTAAAGTAAGGTGAATAGATGCATGCCTAATTTGACTCCAGTGAGGATTTTTTAATTGGTATCAGCAGATAATTTAATGATATGGGTATTATTATGGTACAGTTCAATCCTACCTTGACACAATGCAGTTTATTAATAAGCCACTTGAAAATATTTATAGTTTTATTCTGTTAGGACAGAAAAGAATTTTTTTTCAAAATTCTAAAATTCAGTTGAGACTAGAGTTGCTTATTTCACTACTGATGTTTAGAACAGGCATAAGAAAATATCTTCTTTCTTGCAGGTTATAGTCAACATTTGGGGATTTAAGTGGCAGGAGCTTGAGTCAAATGTTCTCACCAGTCTACCAGAAAAGCTGGACCAGCTGCTGGCAAACTATTTTGCAACGTCCTCCACATCTTATGAAAGAGAGAGGACCACTTCTTTGCACACGTACAAACCAAACAGCTTCTTCCTCCCTCTCCAACCATGTAGCATGCATGTAGTTACTACAGGAACTCTTAATAGGGAAAATAGTATTATGAAAGGATTTAATATAAGAATCTGTGGAAGTATAATCTGGCAGAGAGGAAAGAATAAGAGAATCATCTGGCCTTAGTAAAGAGAAGACCAGACAATGAACTATTCTAGAAACAGTAATGTTTTCTGAGAAACATCATTTTTCCAGTAATCATAAAGGGTAACTAACTTCACTGTCTCGCTAAGAGCAACACAAAGAGAGTGAATGTCGTTGTTACGACAAAGAATTAAAAACACCTCAAAAGTCTGGGAAATGGTCAACCGGCAATGAGACCTCAGTCGCCTCTGTGGTGAGTGTAGCTGCCATTTCTTACTGTTATAGATATGCGCCACAGCTGTCACAAGTGACACGTGATACAGTGAGGAGCTCAGTTTAGCAGGTTCATTTTGTATCCACAGACTGCACTGATTTAGTTCAGTGGAAGTTTGACTTCAATGGACATTTGAGCATTATTTAATGCCCTGAAAGAAATGGTTTAAAAACATTTGGACAAGCTTTTGCATTTAAGTAAGCACTTTCTTTCTTTTCTAAATTTAACCGCTTCCAGAGGCAGAATATAATCTCTGACAAGATGAAGTTATGCACAGACCACAATGCTTTTCCAGGCAATCAC
This sequence comes from Nipponia nippon, assembly GCF_047370975.1. Lineage (NCBI taxonomy): Eukaryota > Metazoa > Chordata > Aves > Pelecaniformes > Threskiornithidae > Nipponia > Nipponia nippon. Next base: position 53,415,539 of record NW_028262347.1, read on the forward strand.
ATTCAGATGTTTGGGCTATCTTTCTCCCTTTCCTTTTAATCTGTTTAAAATTGTTAAGGTCCGTTGCATGAAGTGTAAACATCAGCATTGGTTGGAAGTTAGTTTTGTTTCCTGGAAATCTTTGTTACTTAATCAACTCTTTGATCTACACTGTGGCTTCCACTATACTGCATGACCAAGAATAAAGCCAACTTATTGGGATCAAAGAGGCTTTGTAACTCCAGTTTTGCTGGATGTCTCTATCTGCAACATGCTCCAGCAATCTTTTCTTGTGGGATTTGAGAGAGTGCAATCACTGAGGCTGTTTCTGCTAAAACTGTCTCCTGTCTTCCTAAAATACGTTAGAACTTAGAACATTTAAACAATCAAGCAAACAGCTGGCATATTCCAACCTGACTCCAAAAGAATCACAGCTCTAATGCTAGTGGATGCAAATAACTCAAATGATATTTTCTAAAGAGAAATATTAGCTTGATTAAATGTCATTTATTGCATTATTTCATATTTTTCTGTCCCCATGTCCAAAATAACTTTTGCATAGTTTCAATTATAAGACAGCACTCATACCCTTAGAGTTTGATTTGAAAATGGCTTTCTGATTGCAGAAGGAAGCAAAATTTGGCTTATATTGGAAAACAGATCTTAAGCAAGCTAGGGGAAGAGTCAGTTCTCCATCACGTGAAATGCTAGGATAGGCCACGGAATATTAATTTAAGTCTGAGAAGAGAAAAAGTAGGACAGTAAGTCCTAGGTATACATTGTTCAGTATTGTTATCCACTGATCTTTCTTAACAAAGAAAGCTGCAGCTTTTATTTCCTTTACACCTGATGTTTTCCAGGCACTACTAGCAGAAGTTTATTGGTAATTAATACTCCTCTTATATTTACATAAGAGTTAAAAAAAATGTTCCTTGTAGTGAGAAAGGAAAAATTAATGACCGAAACAATGAAAATTCACCTGAGTAAGAACTTACCCAGGGAAATAATCACCTGGTCCAAAAGAATATACAGACTTTTGGGTAAAAAATATAACAAGGGCATCCAGATGTTAACAAAGTGCCAGGAGGAGTCTCATGTGTGTAACATAATTAATTTGAAGGTAGCAAGGCAAAAATTAATTCAAGGTCACGCAAAATGTGTCATGGCTTCACATGAATATTTCCAGTTGACTCCTGTTTTCAGATAGTTACAGAGATCTTTAAGTTTAGTCATTATTTTGAGGATTTTTAAAGGAAAATTTTGTAAAACCAGATTTCTTATCTTATTTTTCTTACCATTTTCCTTTAAAGACCTTAATTTGAGTGTGCTATTTAATTATTCGTATTTTAAGAGAGAGGAGTGAGTATTTCTTGTGGTTAAAAGAACAGAAAGGGGGAAAGAGAAAAAGAGAAAGCAAGTTGCAGCTAAGAGCCAATGCAGGCAGAGGGCTGAGGAAGGACAAGAAATCAGTTTCCAAATCCTGGAAAGAGAACTTGGAGTTTTCTAGATACTTGAGTTAAAAACCTACAGGATGGGTCAAGACCTGATATTCCGCATCATCCCAAGGTTCAGGGAGTTCACTCAAGTCTCATTTTAAAGCTTAACTCTCATGAAATTAAGAATAAATAAATGGAGAGATTAAAAACTCATTCTTATGTCATCCAAATGCTTATGTTGGATTAGATAACACTACTAGTGAGATAACACTATGAACACTACTGCAGCTCTACATGTACATGCAGAAGACAGTCTGGTAGGCTTCTTTGTAAAAATGCTTTTAATTACTCACATACTTACATCAGTTATTTCTTCCATTCGATAACAATGTTTAGCTGTGACAGGAAAAATTGTCCCTTTTTTATCTCAACCTTTTTTGGTTTTAGAGTTTATATTGCTTAGTATTTTTACAGCTCGTCTATATGCAAAATTATATACGTAAAGGAATAAATTTATGTAAGAAATGTAGTAAGACTGTACTTCTTCAGGCTGAACTATCTTTAAAATAACATAATAAGAGCCAACACATTTTTCCCCAAGAGCATACCATTTGGATATTTTAAGTCTCCATCGTAATAAAAGCTTGACCCATTTAACTTGTTTCCCTCCTCATTTAATTAGCGTGTTGGATATCTGCAGCAGCCAACAGACTACATTTGTTAATGTACAACTGCATTTATCTGCTCAATAAAGTCAGTGCTCAGACTCTTGGTGTACAAACTTTTGGCATCTACTTGGCTCCTTGTTTTAGGCTTAGTTCTGCCTGCACAACAAATTCAGAGCTCCTTGGAGCAGGTCATGGCTGTTTTGTTAATTGTGTGTTAGGAAAACACTGGCACTCATGAAAAATAAATCTCTGTTGGCTCAGAGCTGGGGTTGCCCAGAGGTGTCTCATGAATCTTTGGAGCACCACTCTCAGGAAGACAATAACTTTTGTAAACCAGGAAATATTTAAGGTACCCAATAAAGATAGCTCTGCTCTCAGGAGCTGGCAGTCATCACCAGAAGCACCATGCCAGGTGCTTTCTCTTTGCTGGGCATAGCTGTAATGAACAGCAAGGGAGAAGTCAGAGAAACCTACTGATGAGTAAGTAACTTATGTGATTAAGACAAAGGGAATGGGACTTGCTCTTATTTTCGGCAGGGGACTCTGATCTCATCTGCTTGTTCCCTGTCCCCTCCCCATGCATGTAATCAAAAGAAAGATGTCTGTATGTCCTGAAAAACCCAGTCTATTTTCTGACAGTGATAAGTTCTGTAGTTCAGGCTGGTAGAAATCTGCAGGGGGATGGAAGCGGCTTATGGGTCCCTGCTGATTCATGGTGGGCAAGGGAAAATCATAGTACTAATGTGCAACTTGAATTGAGACATGAAAGACATTAACGTTAAGGACAAAAACAAATGAAGGACAATCACCTTGAATGGGTGTAATGTTACTCCTGTATATATTCCAGACGGAATAACGCTACTGTATGGGGCAGGCAGAGGCAGCTGAAAGTAACCCCAGCAGGTAGGTTTTACCTCAGCAAGCAAATGCAATACCCTGTATCCTGCAGTGTTCACTCCCATTTCCCATTGCTCTGTACCGGCTGCAGGTTTACCTGTTGCATAGGTTTGGGCATAGCACAGAAAAGAGCTACAGTTGCACTGGACCTTATCTTTACTCTTTATTTTCTTGTTTTCACATGTGGCTTCTCCTGACCCGTGGAAACTCATGGAATGGTACATGAGACCCCAGCTCAACACAGAGTTTGCTTTTTAGCAAATTCCTGAATTTTTTTTTTTTTGCCAGAAGAAGGGACATTTTGGGCCGAGGGTCCTGCTCGCAGCAGCAGCTGCAGCAGCCAGGCTGTGGCAGGTAGCTGAGGTGTTACCCTGGCTGGCCAAAGGTCAAGGCCGCGCTGGCCTGCTCTGCACACTCTGCTCTGCCAGAGCACAAGGGGAAACGTCACTCTTGGACAGAGCTGGAGGGCAAAGTCGCTGACAAAGCTGGGCGGGAAACTACAGTCAGGATCTCTGTCCCCCACCCTTGCTGGCTGCATCGGTTACAGGAACTGTCAGAGCATGAGAAGCAGCCGGTGTTTCTAAGTCATTTTCTGCATCCCTCATCCACATTTTTACTATTTCCAAGCAACCACTTCTATCCCAATTTCATTAAAAGCTGTGAGCAGCTTAAAATACCCCTTGCTGACTGGCATACTCTGCTATTATATTTGTTTATGACAAGGAGCAGCCCACAGCTAACTCCTGTCTCCTAAGCTGCACCCAGAGATAAGCACCCATCCTTCCCAGTGCTCCCAGCCCATCCCTCCTTCAGCGCTCTTGAGCTGTACCTTTGGCCTATGCACCCCTCTGCACCTAGCCCCCCCTGCACCTAACCTTGCACATGTGGAGCAGGAGGACATATTTTTATCCCTGCTGTGCAGGAGCTTAAATGACACCAGCTGGCTCTGGTGACTCTTCTCCTCTTTAACACTGCAGGGTTCCCACAAATTGAAGAAAGCATAAGGCAGGGGTGAGGACAGGCCCAAAGCCCACCAACCTGCTGGCTCTCTCATGCCATGGCTCACGCAGGACGATTATCTAGCATTTGTCCTTGGGCAATTTTATGTCTTTCAGAGAAGATACGGTGCTAACTCGTGCCAATTATTGGGAAAGACTTCCCCAAAGTTTAACAAAAGAATCTGCCTCTTCAAAAAGGTATGTAGCAGAAGTTTGCTAACAGGTTGTTCTCTGGCTTGTGTCAATGGTTGGGATTGGTTTTAGAGGACACAGGCACATGTTAGTTGGAAAAAAATCACAGGATGTTTTCTTGAGCCATCAAATTACTGCAACAGCTGAAGGTCAGCAAACCCTTCAACCCAACACACCACACATGCAGATTTCCTCATCAGGAATGGTTGGTCCAAATCCTTCTAGGGAGCATAGCATTTCCTTCAGTAATACTTTCGTTAGTGCTTCCCCCAAGAAATTATGAAATAGGTAACGATGAGCAACTGAAATTTGTCAAACTTGTGCAGAGATTGAGTTTCCGCACCTGGTGTGCCCCCCAAAGTGAGAGTAGACTTAACATTTTAATTTATTTTGTGGTGCTACATTTTCTTTGGGGAGCTAGGTTTCTGTAGCTAGTGCCTTAGTGAAAGGTGCCCAGGTTAATTTGGTTACTCCACAACACATCATTTCTTACAGCATCACAGAAGAGTTGAGGTTGGGAGGGACCTCTGGACATCATCTAGTCCAACCCCTCCTGCTCAAAGCAAGGTCAGTTAGAGCCAGTTGCCCAGGACTGTGTCCAGCTGTGTTTTGAATATCTCCAAATGTACAGACTCCACAACCCCTCTGGGCAAACTGGTCCGGTGGTTGACCACTCTCACAGTGAAAAAAGGTTTTTCTGTATGTTTAAATGTTTTTTCCTGTATTTCAATTAATGCCTGCTGCCTGTTGTCCTCTCACTGGATATCACTGAGAAGAGTCTGGTTCCATCTTCTTTACTTCACCCTATCAGTTATTCATACACATTGATGAGATCCCCCTTGCACCTTCTCCAGGCTGAACAGTCCCAGCTCTCTTAGCGTCTCCTCACATCAGATGCTTCAACCTCTTAGACGACTTTATGGGTCTTCACTGCAATCATCACAGTAACACCATGTCCTGCTTGCACTGGGGAGCCCAGAACTGGACCTAGCAGTCCAGATGGGACTCACCAGGGCTGAGCAAGGGGGAGGGATCACCTCCCTTGACCCACTGGCAATACTCTTCCTAATACAGCCCATGGGGCCGTTGGCCTTTTTTACAATAAAGGCACATTGCTGGCTCATGTTCAACTTGTTGTCCACCAGGATGCCCAGGGTCTTCTCTGCTAAGCTGCTTTCCAGCCTGCCAGCCCCCAGCATCTACTGGTGCATGGGGTTATTCCTCCGCAGGTGCAGGATTTTAATTTCCCTTTGTTGAAGTTAACAAAATTCCGGTTGGGCCATTTCTCCAACCTGTCAAGGCCCCTCTGAATGGCAGTACAACTACCTGGTGTATCAACCACTCCTCTCAGTTTTGTATCATCTGCAAAGCTGTTGAAGGTGCACTATGTCCCATCATGCAGGTTATTAACGAAGATATATTGGTCCCAGTATTGACCCCTGGGATATACCACAGATTACTGCCTCCAGCTGGGCTTCATGCTGCTGATCCCAAATCTTTGTGATCAACAGTTTAGTGAGTTTTAAATCCACCTCACTGTGTCCTTATCTAGTGTATCTACTTCATTTTGTCAATGATGTTGTTATGGGAGGCAGTGCTGAAAGCCTTGATAAGTCAAGCTCTCCCCTTGTTCATTGAGCCAGTCTTCTCATCGTAGAAGGTTATCAGATTCATTGCCTCCTTCTTCAAGACAGGAGCGATTGCTTTTTTCCTAGTCATTAGAAACCTTTCCCAATTGCTTGACCCTTCAAAGGCAATTGAAAGTGGCCTCACAGTGACATCAGGAGCTCCCTCAGCACTTTTGGTACATTCCATCAGGACCCATGGGCCTGTGCATGTTCAATCGATTTAGATGTTCCCTAAGTTGATTCTGCTCCATGGAGGGTAAGTCTTTCTTGCTCTGGACTTTCACACTGGTCTCAGGGACCTGGAATTCCTGGAGGCTGGTCTTACCAGTCAAGACTGAGGCAAAGAAGGCATCAAACCCCTTGGCTTTCTCTATGTCTTTCGTCACCCAGTCCCCTGCCCAATTCAGCAGCCAGCCCAAATTTTCCCTAGTTTTCCTTTTGCTGCTGATACACCTGTAGCAGCCTTTCTTGTTGCCCTTCACATCTCTCACCAGATGCAATATCAGGTGGGCTTTGGCTTTATTAACACCATCTCTGCATGCTTTGCATGCTCCATATTCCTCCTCAGTCACCTGACACTGCTTCCACCACCTGTATGTTTCTTTTCTATGTTTGATTTTAGTTAAGAGCTCCTTGTTCATCCATGTGGGCTTTCTGATGCCTTTGCTTGACTTCCTGCTTTTCAGGATGGATTGTTCTTGAGCTTGGAGGAGGTGATTTTTGAATGCTAACCAGCTCTTCCGGACTTCTCTCCAGGTCCATATTCCATGAGATTCTTCCAAGCAGGTCTTCAAAAGGCCAAATTATGTTCTCCTGGTGCAGGGTTATGATCCTGCTTTTTGCCTTGTTTCTGCCTCTTCAGATCTTAAACTTCACTATCCCATTGTCACTGCAACCAAAGCTGCCCATGACCTTCATACGCTCAAGCAGTTCTTCCTTGTTTTAAAGAATCAGGTCCAGCAGAGCATGTCCTCTCTTCAGCTCCTCAATCACTTGCTATCAGTTATAATCAGTTATCAGTTATCAACAATGCACTCCAGAAACTATCTGGATTTCTTGTACCTGCTGTGTTGTCCCTCCAGTGCTTAAGAAGTCCCTCATGAGGACCATGGGCTGCACACATGAGAATTCTTCCAGTTGTCCAAAGAAGGTCTTGTCTACTTCTTCCTCTTCAGACAGTCTGTTAGAGACACCCACCACAACATTGCCCTCATTGGTCTACCTCTAAGCTCTCAGCTGCCTCAACCTCCATCTCAAGGCAGAGCTCCATGCATGCCTGCTGCTTTCATGTACAGGCAATTCCACCTCCTTGCTGACCTGGTTTGTCCTTCCTAAAAAGCCTATATCCATCCAAGGCAGCACTCCAGTAATATGAGCTATACCACTATGACTCCATGACCCCAATAAGATCAGAGCTCTGCAACTGCACACAGACCTCTAATTCCTTTTATTTCCCCCTCACATGCTGCATCAGGGAGCAGCTAATTTTTCAGCAGGAAGTGAGTGAGTATCCACCATTCAAGCAAAAAATAGAGGCATCTCAAATTTTTAATTAATTTCTAAAAGTCTAGACTAGGAAGTAGATTGCTCAAATACTGTTAAATTATGATATTAAGTAGAGGGATCAAGAGTGGGTACAGGAAAACAGTGCTTTTTCACACCTCAGTTATTGCCTTGAAGTAATCCAAGGTCAGTGTTAAGTGAGTCAAGGTCTCATTTCATTTTAGCGCCTGCTGGCTGACATTCCTGTTACAGAAATCGTCATGTCTCTGCCCACTTTTACTGGCAATCTCAAAAAAGAGAAGAACTGTATCTGGGCCATTATAGATCAAGCTTTTCCGCTTGAAGAAATGAGGAGCAGTATATTTGCAGAACAAAGATTTATTACATTCAAGAAACCTAAATTATCTGGTTAATTACAGTTAAATTCCCGGAATAAATTGACAATATTCCAAACAAGTCTTTATCAGCTTCTTTGCAATACAGTCCATTTTACTGGCATGCCGTTCAAAGGTTTCTGTTGCAACTCATATTTAGGAGAGTTACGTAAAACTTGATGTAGGAATGAGTGACAAAGGTTTTATTTATTTCATATTATTATCTGTTGACTTTTAAAGACCTAAGTAACAAGACAGGTTAAGCAATAAGTCAATGATTAAACTGATAAAATGAGTATCAACTATGCTTGTTTTAAAAGAGATTTAGAAAATCTGAAGTATAAAAAATACAGTTTTCTGAGTTGTAAGTAAGTTGAAGTACTAAGATTTTCAGCTTCAGTTATATTTTTCTGTTCTACTCCTTGTTTACAGTCTCTGATATTTATTAATTATCCTCTTTCTCAGGAAATTTATTTTTTATAATCTTTAATGTCAGAGGAGAGATGTATGTTTGGTAAATCTATTTTTTAGATAAACTTTACAACATGACTGGATTATGCTTTGTCAAATTTTCCAAAAAGATTTAAGAATTGATGTTTCTTCAAGCAAATACTGTTAAATATAGAGGTCATCGTGCTATAGCAGTGACATTGGGGTCTTGCATAGTTCAAGGTTACAGTTCATCACCTACTTGAATAGCAGAGCCATCACTGGGAAAATAGCAGTTCCCTCACATTTTCTAATTTTGACTTATCTTTCTTGGGCTAACTTGAAAGCAGTAAGAGATAGGTATACCCTTCCTTGTCTTTCTCTGGAATGAACTGGATGCGCAGAAAAAAAGAATGCAGTTCCAGGGTTTATGTACATTTCCAGGTTGATATCACACATCCAGGAGAAAAATATTTTCTGTTTTTAAAAACTGATGTTGCTACATGCATTTTCTTTCCTCTATCAATCTTTTATTTGGCAGGATGTATGCTTATTTGCTGCACATTAATGAGACACAATCTGAGATGTGGTGCTTAGGGACATGGTTTAGAGGTGGCCCAGGCAGTTAGGTTAACAGGTTGGACTCGATGATCTCAGAGGTCCTTTCCAACCTTAACGATTCTATGATTCTATGCTTCTATGAAATACAGAATCATCTGTTAGTATCTGGGTAATTTCCATGCATACAGGAAGGAATCCCTTTTGTTGTGTTTACATGAGGATGACTTTCTGGCAGCATGCATTACATGTGGAAAGTCACCAGTTTAACAATGTTGGAACAGCATCATATATCAGTATCTGATAATCATACTATTACTCCAGTATTTGGTACCTTTGATGCTCCCATCAACTTCTACTACTGTGTTTATCATCAGCAGATGTTACAGGGGAAAGACTACTGGAAAAATAATAGGGCATGATTTTTGCCCCTCAGTTGTCAGTGACATTAATTTCTTTGTTAATCACATGTACAGTTTCTGTTTCCTTTGAGTAGAAATAGCAACACTTGCACATAGACACACACATGCGCTTCAGCCAAAAAAAATTTCATGTGTAAGTTTGCTGCAGCTAAGACTCAGCTGTAGTCCACACGATAACCAGAACAGCAGCTCTCTAGTTATCAGTCATTGGTGCTGTCTTGTTTTAATTTTTCACTCAAATTTAAGAGATCAGAAACTGGAACTTCATTCTCCACACTACATGGGGGCTGGTTCACATGGGCTGGAGATGTCTTTGCCAAGTAGTTCTGTACATCAAAGTCATTGGTAGGAGGGCTCCTGATTCCTGCTGGAGCCCAATTCTCTGCTAGTTCCTGCCAGACAAAGGAGTTAACACCAGGGCTGGCTGCTCAGTCCAGCCTTTGCTCTGAAGAACTTCCTAGCTGGTATTTCCGTAACACCGTGCTTTCCCAGTTTGCCATAGCGGTAATCAGTTTCTATTGATTAGAAGAAATGCAAATATGGCTAAAATGGGCTGGTGAAACATAGGGACTGATCCCAAAGGCTCTTGAGAACATATTCCACCATGGGTTATCAGCTGAGAAAGGGCTGTCTCCTGCATGAGCATGGCGCTTCCTCTGGGTGGGCAACTCCATTGCTCAGGGGAAATAATATCAGTTTTGGGGAAGCCTTGTAAATTCAGAGAGTTATAGCCACAGTCCCCCACTAGCTTGATGCAATTTTGAGGAAACCTTGAGGGAAAGGACAGAAACCTCTAATTTGGCTCTATATTTGTGAGGAGCCAGTGCAGAGGGAGGAACAATGGCTTATGCTGCTGATAGGTGAACTGCCATTCTTTGAACTGATTTTTGCCCTTTTTCACACAAATTGTCTCATCTTACACACATATTTAGAGAAGCAGTTAAAGCCTAAAATTCATGAATTTGTAAGACTCCCTTCCTTGTGAAGGTTTGGTAGGAGGTGTCACTAAAGACAAGAAACAGAACTAGACAAATTTCCCATGCATGTAATTTACTTTATCACTATTCTCTAGATAACCTGTTTTTGTTATACCTTTTCTGTTGTGGGATGAGATGGGAACATGAAATGTATCTGCCAAGTGAGATTTGAGATAAATGAGGGATCTGCCAATGCCAATGATTCATATTTTGGGATATGACCCAATTTTGGACAAAGAGGGTATTCAGATTAGGTTTTGATAAATGAAGCTCTTCAGAGTGAGCCTAAGTCAATACTTCCACGAGATAAGTAACCTCTGCATTTCCTGATTTGTGTTATTTAAATTTAATAAAATTCATATTGCATTTAATTTCTTTCTTCCAAAAAGGGAAGTAATTTGTTTTCAGAATGCAATGATGTAAACTGAAGATTAGGAAAGAAAGGAGAAAAACTAAATCCTTAAATTCTCTCAAGAGCTATTGTTTAAGATCCCCTTAACTTCCTCTTCAACCACCCCACTTTTCTTTGGCCTTCAGATCTTCTTCTCTCCTCAGTATCAACTGTTTTCTAGGTGGAAACGAAGAGGAGGATCTGACTGACCTGGGCCCTAGTACATGAAATAAGGATCCTCTGCCCAGTTGTCTGTGGTCTCCCTCACTCTCTTCTATTTCAGCCCTGTGTTCCTTAGCTCCTACTACATGGGCACTGCATGCTCACTTGCTTGTTACTGCTAATGATGGCAGTAAATATCTCGTGCTTTTTTTGCACCTCCATGGCTAAGGATACAATTGTCCTAGGAGAGCCATGGCCATTTCAGAGCTCTTTGCTGTAATGTGCCTAGGAGCTGTGCACCAGTTATCCCACCAACATCTTCCACAATGAGGTGGGAAGGGCTCCACCATCACAGTCATGGCCGACTTCGTTGGAATTAGGGTGGAGGCGATTGGAAGATAATATGATATACTTTCTAACTTTTCTGAGTTTGGCAATATCTCAGCTATGTCCAGGTCCCAATGTTATCTAATTTCCAGCCCCTTTCATTTTTCCTTAGCTGGGTGGAGTCATGAGTACTCTTCAGCTGAACCTGTGTCATTGACTTTTTAGTATCTCAGTCGTTCCAGTGCAAGTTGGACATTAAGGGTCTAGTCCTACTGCTGCTGCTCCTCTTGCCTGCCACAAGTGACCATAACCATCTTCACCATTTGCCCAAATTCTAGTAGGGAACAGGGAAGAGCCAACAAAAGTTTTGAAAGCTGCTCTACATCAGGGTCCTGAGGACACTAATAGGCTTTAACAGCCCTGATCAGCCTCACCTGGGGTCTCCCACACACCCTGCCCATGGGCTCAGGATGCTATTTAAGCTCAAGCCTGGGCCTTTAGTCCTGGCCTGTGACAAGCTGGAGGTGTGCTTGGTGTTGTCTCCTCGTGTCCTGGCTCACTGGTGGATTTTTCCCAGGTGGACTGCAGGTATAAGCTGTAGTCTGCATTGTCTCCAGTCCTGCCTCTGCTCTGCCTCCTAGGTGGACATCAGGCTGATACTGTAGTGTGTCTTCAGTCTTGCATCTGGCCCTATCTCTTTCTGCTTCTCTTAGCTGATCCCTGGAGGGCTCCTGGTCCTGATTTACCACCTTGCCTCCTTTGGGCCAGTTGCTGTCAGCACCCTGGCCCCACTCAGGTACTGTGGGGCTACCCTCAGCTCCTGGCTTATCCTCCTTGTGGAGCAGCCCTGTTCCTGTTCCTCCCTGATGTACAAGTGTCTTCCTTGCAGAAGGAAGAAGGCAGCTTCTTCCAAACCGAGTCCTGCATGATTCTGTGTAGCCAAATCTGGCTCCTCCTCCTCCTGGATATATAGGCAGGTGTAATGAGCTTTCCATCAGCTGCTGAGTTTGTGATGTCCCCCTGTTCCCTGGGTGGTTATGGACCTCTTGGGCCAGGATGGGCCATTTCTCCAGGGATTTGCTCTGGGTACTTGTCTGGGGTCTGATGCCTGCTCTGCAGCCCTCCCTCTCAATAAGCAATGAGAGAAGTCATTTGCCTGCAATGCTTCAGAGCACAGTAGAGCCTTCTCTAGAATGATGAAGTACAGAACTGAGGGTTTAAAAGGCTAACAGTGACTCTGGCTTGCCAAATAGCATTAGCAGAGGCTCCTCCTGCACCTCCAATTGCTTACAGTGTCCATTCATATGATGTCTGGACTGCATTTCCTCTCCCATCATGAAAGAAATGGTTTCTTGTTAGCTACTGAACTAGTCCTTCTAAACATCTTTCTTTTTCCTTGACACTAAACACAGTATGAGAAACAAGCAGAGGTTTAAAATTTTGCAGAATGAATTTACTTAGTGTGACTATTTTAGCAATTCAAAAGCCCATCTAAAAATATCTCAATATTTATTTTTTAATACTTCACTCATCACCTTTGACATTTAGTTTAAAATAACTACTTATTAATGAAAGGACAGTGCACTTGTTTACTGGAATAGATCAACATGTCATAATATTTTTCTTTCTCCAAATATTTACATTAATGAAGGCTAACCCCTATTGAACTCAATCACTATCATACTGTATAACATCAAAATTTCAAGAGGACAAAATTGAAAGAATAAAGTATATATTTACTCCGAGGCCTCTAGGACAACTTATCAGCTGATACTGTACTAACATATTTAACATAAAGCTGTGATTCCTCTAGGAACTTTTAAACATGTAACCCCTAGCAGGAGTGGGGGAAAACAAAGAGCATGTCATACCAGTACCTTAATTAAAATTTAAAATAATGAGAGAGAATCTAATGTGGAATAACCAGAACTTATTTATAGAAAAACACATTCTGAATTTCAGTTGAAGTCAGCTAGAGGGAGGTAAACCAAGTTCCCCATACTGAAGTTTAGTATCTGATACTGTAGCTGATTCCACATATGCTCAGCTCTCCTCTTGCACCCAGGCAGCTGTAAGATGGTATCTTGTTAATAACATATATGCCCTTGCTAGAGCATGTTGGTTAACTATTAACTGCCTGCCATCAGGGAGGAATTCCCACTCTTAGAACAGATTGTTCCAGGGTTATTTTACCCTTCATGACACTCCACTTCAAATATGTGAGTGATAAAGACAGAATATTGGATTTCATCAGGGCACAACATAGGATTGTTTAACAAATTTTGCCCTGTTTGGAAACTGAATTTTCAGAAAGCAACTTATAATGAAGAAGCTCTGATTAACGAAGGACTTATTGAATAAGCTACACTAATCTTAAAAGTGGAGTTATTCCTCCACTTTTGAAATGCAGGAAGGAAAAAAAAAGATGAACAGCTATTAGAGTTAACTCACTGAAACTTTGCACCCCATTCCTTTCCTATTTTTTTAGCCTGTACAGAAGCAGCCTTATCTATTAAGATTACTTAATTATCTTCATATGATAAAATTTATTGTAAGATGGTGATAATTTGGCCATCCTTCAAGAAATGAAAAGCTTCCTTTATTCATTAGAGTGGTGAACAGTGATATTTCTGAGAATGCCTAAGAGTAAGGAATGGCCAGTCTGAGGGGACAGACCATGACCCAAAGTGGTGTAGATGATGTGTGTCCTCTGTGTAGCAATAATAAATAAGGGGTGCTGCAGGGATGAAAGAAAAGCTGCAGGTAACTCTGCTGTTTAGTGGCAACTGTTTATAATCAAGTCGGCAATGCTTTCTGAGCTGTAACTGATGGTTTGTGCTGAGGCACAATTTGGTTCAGAAGAGCTCTCAGGTGTCTGCAGTACTATTTATGCTGGGAGCTGTCAGTATGAGGGAAAGAGGTTCCTGAGCATAAGCAGATCTCAGTAAAGACACATGTCCCTTGGTCTATCAAACAAACACAGAGCCAAAGTCTCTCGCTAGTTGTGACTGGTTGTCATCTGTACAATGCTGCTGGAGCTCCAAGCAACTGGCTGTGAGTAGGCAGAAAGTTGTACAGCTGTTGAAAAGATTTTCTATGCAAAAAGGAGAAGGTACTGGTCATTTGTGAGTGTATTATTTTCATATTTTTTAATGTGTGGTGATGCATTCATAGAGGTATGAAGAGAAGGAAATGTTGAAGATGAATGCCCAACCTACCTCTTCTTCCTTTCCCCCTATCTCCTTCTGTGCTAGATTTTTTCCATCCACACTTTTGATGACAAACTACTTTGTTGCCAGGATTTGCCTTTCCTTTCCATGGCTGAGGCCATGGAGCTACCTTGTCAGTGCAAGTGTGGGATGGCAATTATTTCAGTGGAGAAAAGGCAGAGTAGCAGGAGGAGGAGCAAACAGGAGCTACAACAAAATCTCCAATTCTTTCACGGAGTGTGGAGTTTATGAAGTGGTATTTTCTAGGCAGACAGATCTCTAGCCCTGAATGTTATATATGTTCCTATTTTTGTAGCTAAACATGTATTTGCACTGATAATGGCATGGATGTATTTTAGAATATGTGTTATTTGTCAGTTACAGAAGTAATGTTAGTATTGTCTAGAGAAGTTTCAGGATGTCAATTAATTTTCTGAAATTTTAAAAATTATAGCATGTAATGCTATCTTTAAAAAAGCTATTCTATTTATAAGTAACTGGATTTGAATCTTTCCCCTTCCTCTTCTCTCCCTTGATGCTGTGTAGGTACTCTCTCGTAACACTACAGAAGGTATTTTTCATTTGCTCTAATTCCTTTCTGTTCAATTTTCATTTGCACTTCAGCCACAATAAAATACGAACATCTGGCTTGAACTAGTAATGCCACATGTCGTTGCTACAGGCAACATCTCCTCTTTTGATCATGTGAATTCTTTCTTTGCTTTTTCCAATAATGTCTTGAAAGTATTGATTAGTGGACAAAGCACCACTTTGCCACTTGCCTGTTTATTATTGTAAGGAAAGGAAAAATGTTTTAATGCAACATATTTGTTAGTGAATTGGGGTACTAAATTTGGTTTCCTTTGTGGTGAGCTCTTTGCTGTCTGACAAACAGCATCCACACAGCAGAAAATGCTTTTTGAGGAAGAACCTTTATTGAAGATTGGTCTCTAGGGATTTCTAAATAGCAATTGCTCTGTGCCACCAACTGTCTAGGACCAATGCTGCAGGAGGCTGAAAGCTGAAAACAAGATTTAAGGTCTTCGGAACTAGCCAAGAGATGGAAAGCTCCATGAGACATAATATGACACTTGTTGGACTTCTTGGCTTAGCCTCTGCTTCTTCACCTGGTAAGGGACAAATCCCATCACTGGCCTCGGGATGATCAAAGACAGAGGAGTTTTTTTGGCATGTGTTTCCTAGGCACCACTGGAGTGGACATTTACTGGAAAGCGTCAGATGGGATGTTGGCATGTTTGGAGTTGTGGAGATTGCCTGTCTCCTGTGGGTAGGGTTGTTTTGGAAGAATTCTCTTATTTGAAAGTACTTCGTCAATTTTGCCAAACATGAATTTGTAAAACACAAATCTCATCGTTTACAGTAGTGATGGCTTTCAGAGAGTCTAATAAGGACTGAGAGAACCTTCGTCTTAAATGTATGTACCATATGGCCAGTGCCTGCTGGAATGAACTGTAGGCATAAATCCCTGAAAACAGTACCCCCTTGGAAGTGCTAGTGTCCAGTGACAGCCTTATGGCATCATTCTCCTGTTGATCTCTTCAATAACCTGTCATACCACGTGTATTTGGCTGGCTACCAGGTGAATTTGCAAGGGACTGAACACATTAGAAAGACCCTTTATTAATTATATTTTAAAGATAAGGATAGAGAGTTTCAATTTCCTTGATATAAGCTTGAGGATGAATATAGCTTTTTAAATTTTTTTTCTCCTTAACTGGGGGGAAAGTGAGGGAATTTTACTCTTGGTAACTTCAGGGCCAGCAGCTGTTACCTTTCTCCTACAGAGGACTGTGTTGCCCAATGCCTCTCTTCTAGAGTAGGAGGTACAGCTTGTGTCTCTGTATTCACTCTTGATCAGACAGTACAAATATGTAGAGAAGGATGGAGAGCATATACCATATGGCAGACATGAACTCGTTTACTGTGAGTGATGCTGCCAGCTGTCCCCTCTGGCTGAAATTTGCCTCAATACCACTGCCAGATCAACTCATCCCCACTGGATATGTTTAGCAATACAAACCAGGGAATTATTACCCCTGCTGTGTAGGTGGGATGTTGAAAAAAACAGCCTGGATTTGTTCCACTTTACTTTAAATTCCTCTACTGGGTAAGTGGGGATGCAGTTGTTGAAGGTCCCCTTTCTGCCAGTGGCAAGAGATCAGCATTTTTGGATGCAGTGCAGCCCACCCAGGATGTGATTCACCATCTACAGGTACCAGTTTCTTCCTCTTGTGCACAAAAGGTGGATGAGTCTACTAGGTTTAAAGTTAAGGGCCTCAGTTTCATGCCTAAAGCTTTATGGGATGAGCCCAAATCAAAATGATGCAGTTTGTCAGAGAGCGTGGCAGTTCCAGGAACCAAACTTTAATGTCCCCGAATCCCTGTTTATAGCCCGTTCTGCTTCTTCAGTACTCAGTGTAATGCTCAGTTCCCCTAAAAAGTGTAAAGAATAACAGAAATACTTAGAAGTCACATGTATCTCTTGAAATGACATCTGGGCTCCTTGGGTGGGAAAGACAAGGAGGCTGAGTGTCATAAAAATGTATATGTGCAAGAAAAGTGTTATAATCAGCAACAAGGTACTATCACCCCACTTTTTGAGCCTACTTCCCCCCTGCACCCAGCCAGAGTATTAATGAGCATCTCAAGTCTCTGTGCTGATGGGCAAGCTGGGATTCACAATGTTTTAATACAGACTGTGTTTGGAGAGTTTCGCAAAGAAAGAATTGTTAATGAGTAATCCTTGTCCATTAGGGCACTGAGCCAATGAGCCCAAGCTTTGATTCATTGTGTTATCACTACAGGCTTCTGCTAAACCTAAAAACCAAAACAAAACAAAAATGTTCCTGTGTGAGAATCGTTAGGATACTGAACTGCACGCAGAACTGTCTTACATCCTGCCATCCGCAGCCTTCCAGAAAAGAACAGTAAGTAATAATTCCTTAAACTGATAGCTCTTGCTGTTGTGTAGTATAAAAGCAATTTTCTCACCTGAATTATTTAGTGGATGTTACTGGATTTTTGACCAGAAAAAAAAAGGATTTTTTAAGCTAGTGTTTTATTGAAGAATAATATAAGGAGAAGGAATTTCACCTATAAAATCGGTGCAACAGCAGGCATTCCCCTTGGGAAAAAATGTTAAGGTCATGAAAAATAATGACAGTGTTGGAATTTGTCTTTAGAAAGCTGGCTTCTGTGTCTGTGTGTCACTGGAAAAGGAAGCATAACTTTGATACTGAGTTTTTCCTGCAGTAACACTATCTAGTTAATTATGTACATCAGCTTTAAAATTGTACTGGTTTGTTAATTTTTTTATCCTTTTAGGAACAGAAAATGTTTTAAATGTGATTAATGGGAGAACAAGGACAATCCAGAATGGAACAGTTATATTTGTTTTATGTAATTTCTTTGTTTGGTGGTTTTGTGTACAGATTCCAGGTGCATCTTCCGAAGTCCAGGACTTTAGCACTTGTTTCACATAACTAGCACAAGCAAAAGGGGGTTTCACATTTCAAGCAATTACTGTTTGAATACATTACCAGTTTTTAAGAAAATGTCAGTTTATTCTGAGTGTTAGCCATTTATCTTCAGAAAACTATAATTGTGGTGGGACACATTTAGCTTTTGTTATTTTTATTGCTAATGCTTGTGTTACAGAAAACCTACAGATGCCAAACTAGATTGGGATCCCACTAGGCTAGATGGGAGTCCAAAAACAGGTTAAGAAAGGAGGGCTTGCAGTTTTACCAGGTGAGACAGAAAAAAGATGCTGGAGAAAGGAAGGCACAGAGAAATGGTGTTCAGCAGGTCACCCCAGGGACAGTCAGAAGTTGGCCCCGATCTTTGAATTTACTTGCCTACCTACAGAAACGCCATTGAGACTTTTGACAGAGTTTTCAGTTCTACTTGTGACTGACTTAAAGGTATATATTTTCCCTTCAGAATAAGCTGTAAGAATATCTTGTATTTTTTCTGTGTCCTGTGTCTCTTTGCTCCTCTGATTTTAAATGTCTCATTAAAAAAAATCTAACCAGTAAATTTAAAACAAAGACAGTAACACCAGTCCTGCCTCTGTCTTCCTAATGTTTTCATGTCTCTTTGATACACTTTAAAACAAACAAGCAAGCAAATAAAAAGGCCTCTCAAATAAGTGAGGCACTGCATTAAATATTCTACAAAAAGGCTATGAGGCCAGATCAAAAGCCTGTGGACTAGATGGGAATCTTCCCCTTGATGTTAACAGTGTTTGGATCAGGCCATAGATTAATGATGTTACTGAAATTTCTCTTTGAGCAATTGGCAGCTGGATGTGTAAAGAATAGGACAATATTAAAGGATGGGAGGAGGGAAATGTACCTCACTAATATTTGAGAAAAATTTTGCCAGTGCTTTGATATATTTTCCTTTACTGAGTAATTGCAATAGATTCAATCATTCTTCTTCTGAAGGTAAAATGCAATTAGACTATCATGGAGATTTCCTGATGATCAAACATATTTTTACTTTACCTGAAAGTATGAGGCTATGATGCTTTTGTCCTGCAGTGAGCCCAGTGGATTTTAACTTTAATTATTTAAGAGGTTTGGTTTTGCTTACACAGAAGCCAGGGGAAACTTTACTTTTGACCATAGTAGAGTCAGAGGTAGTCCACTGCTAAAAGTCCACAATAAATCTGAAACCTACACCCAGACACATGTGCATATGCATAGACATATGTATTTGTATACACCCATGAACTAATATACCATAAGAAAGCTGAATAAACATGCATGCACATGTTTGAAAGAACAAGTCACATATAATATGTATCTCAATTTTCTCAGTTAAACGTAGAATACATAAACATACATTGATTGACTGTTCTGAAGTATGATAAAGCATGCATGTAACAAAATTGTATGTAATTCAGAGCTTTTAATATGCAATTGATGAAAATAACCTCAAGCAATTGGGCATAGATTTTATTTTATACATACAGATCTCTGTTTTTCTTTGCTGTATAATTTTGACCTATGAAAATAATCTAAAAGCTGGTGCAGTAAGTAGTTTTTTAAAAAGTTAATTAAAATACTTCTTTGAAAAAAAAAAAAAAGCAACCACCTTTTTAACTTTTTCCATACCTTTTAGCTTCTCTTGAGGGGCTCTTATTTTGGAGAACAATATTGATTTCCTGTGCACCTATTGCCTTTATTTCAGCTTTTATCTGATCTGATGCATTCTGTTGTTACACCTCAAGATCAGTCAACTTGGCTAAGATATTCCAGATTCATCTTGATAGAAGTAGCTAAAAGATGCACTTTATGTAAGGAAGGAAGCATGAGGTAGAAATACCTATGAATGTTTAGTCTGCCTGCGAATATCAAGAAGCATTCCATTATTATGTGGTTTTGGTGGATAAAGAAATCTGAATTAAGAGAGTGGTTACTGATCCCAGTTCATGCAGATAAACTGATTCTGGAAGCTGAGATGACATAGCTTTATGTCACCAGCCTCTATCTTTGGAAAGAATGCTTCTGCCAAAAGGTTCTGTGCATAGGTGCTGCAGATGGCACCCTTTGTCATCTGGCTATGTTGCTAGCAATTTGGGTGCCTCTGTATGTCTGCTGGGTGGGACCATCCCACTGGCCAGAGCAATGCTTCTGGAGTTGCTCCATGGGAGTTGCAGCCAGAGGGGACCACAGTTGTTTAACTCAGCAACAGCCTAGGAGGATTAGGCTGAGAAGAGGCTAATGACAGGGTGTGTGTTGTGGAACCAGCTCTTTGAAAGTGGAGTCCACCCCTGGGTGTGTGATGCCTTGCGACACCAACTTATGGTGACCTATACTATTTCCCAGAACTGAACAATGTGTGGAATAAGTGGTGCTTAAATGCTCTATATTGTGTACCTGGTGTAGGTCTGAAAGCTGGAAATCAGTAGCTGCTGCTTTTAAATACTGATGAAATTAATTGGATAAATCTAAGATAGGCTAGGTGGCTCACAGCAGGCTGGATTCAGGGGCAAATCAAAGAAAAATGTCAATCAGTATTTAATGAAGAGTTTGGCGTTCAGGCAAATTTACAGTAACAATGCTACATGTAATGGAAAATATATTTCCAGACTTTTTAATGGTGATCATGTCTTGTGCCTTGCAGAAATCCCTAGAAGATAGGATTAATTTCTTCTATGAAATCCAGTAAATGGTCTACATCAGCTGGATATATTAAAGAAAATGAAGTATTAAAAAAAAAAAAGGTGGGAACTGTATAATCATCATGAACATTTGATTCGAACTGAATCCATCCTGATCAAAATTAATGTGGCAGGAGGGGTAGAGTTACAAAATCTGTAACATCCTAGCATACTGAGGGGTTGTGACAAATACATCCTCAAGTTTCTTACTATAAACAAAACAGTATCAATGGCACCAGGTTTTTTTTTGTGTGTATGTAAAGAATAATAGATTCTAAGTCTATCTTCAGGTTAGAGTGATGTTTTCTAATGACATGTTAAAAAATGGAATAGCCTTAAAGGAACAAGAAATAAGTTTATAGACATTTCAAAGAGATTGTAAAAACACAAACACTATATTAGGGTTTAAAAATATAGCTTGCTTGCTTTCTCCTTATTTGCAGCACAGACTAGACAGATGCAGGATATATACGTTAGAAGTTATTGAAGCTGCACATTGCAAGTCTGACTGTATACTGACAGTCTGACAAAATACTTTGGAATGGATGTTGTCTTGGGATTGTGTTTAAAATATCATGATATAACATCCAAAATTCCCTAAGAAGATAAGTTCTAGGCTCTGTATGTACATACAGAAATTCACAATCCCAAAGCTGACATGTTAGCACTTGCAGTTTTAGCTCCTCATATAGGATCTGAGAAGGAAACATGAGAAATACCAGTAGTGATGGAACGTAATCTTCAAGACTGGCTGCAGGGAGAGTTAATCCTGCAAGGGTTGCATGCCTGTGGGCTGTAAGAAAGCTATTGAAGGGCTTGCACATGAGGATAGGGTGGAGATGGCCTCTCTCCTCTAGTCTTCAGCAAGAAAATCCAGAGAAACATTCAGGAGCCATCTGAAGATGCCTCATTTTGATGTTTCTCTTACTGACCATTATAAGGGCCCTAACTGTGCTGCGGTCTTCTCCCATGGCAGAACCCTTGTATCAGGCTGTAAGAGGAACCCCCTACCAAGGGTCTGTCATGGGCAGTTCATGAGAAAACTGTGTTGCAATTCCTGACAGCCTTTTGCAGCCATGTGGACAGCCCCACCTCTTGGGCAGCAGATACCTTCCCCGGCAAATGTGGTGGTGAGGCAGTAAAATAGCTGGAAGTAGACGTGGGCCTACTGGGGTGGCTGGGCTGTTTGCCAACCCCCATCCCAAGACACATGGAGTTTTTTGCTGTTGCAAAACTGTGTTTCTGTGCTAAACTTGGGACTGTGTGTTTACATGTTGTTTGCAGCAAGAAGGCTATCTGGTCTGTGATACAAGTAGCTTTTGACATTTCTGAGTAAACTGTTTAAATTATCCATCGGCAGACATTTAAAATGCATCTGTCTAATTAGAGAGCCTTTGTTTATGTTAAGGAAGAACTTAATGAATCCTTATGGACAAATCTGAGTATAATTACACAGTGTGCTTCCTGCTCTCACAAGCTACTTCCCAGTCTGCTCAGCACTGGGGGCTCCTGCTGCATTCACGTTGTTGTCAGATGACTTCACTTCTGTTTAAGAAACATGCTGAGCCCTCACTGGGAAGTAGACTGGACTATAACTCTCAAACACCTTTGGTGAGAGGAAAAGTAGTCCCAGGGACAGTCCCATAGGAATAACACCGAATAAGGAATTAAGATTATAAAACAAAGCAAAACAGATTTCTGTCAACTTTATGCAGAATCCTCTTGGTGTCTGCATAAACCCTTGAGACATCTCCTTGTTGGAGCTGTATGTTCTCCTGTTGCTGATGGTCCTGCCCAAATGGCACCCTTGAGGTGCCCCATCCCACCCACATGAGCCAGCCCTGGGCAGGGGAGCCTCTTGCATGCCTTCCTCCTGGATGAGGTGCTGCTCTAGCTATAGGCTCTGCTCGAGTAGGAGGCAATGGCAGGTCTCTTGCCTCTTATTAAATAGCCTAGTGGGGGGAGCGGGAAGGAGAAGACCTGGGTACAGTGCCACTGACAACCTCTGGAGATGAAAGCTGCTCTATCTGACCCGCTAGGATAGTATGCTAGTGAGCAGGCACAAGCATCTCCCAGCTGTCCCAAGAGAGAGTTGTATGGCTGCTTGAGACCACAAAGGGAGCAGGTGGGAGAGCTTAGACCAAGGCTTTGCTTTCTGTTTTTGCCATCATTTTTGCTTGTTCAGACAGTAATTACTGAAGGCAAGGTAAAAAGCCAGTCACTGGAAATTAAACTCAGCTTTCCTGGCTTGGACTCTTCTGTCCTAACCATAAACTTGCACTTTTTCAGTAAGTCAAAACAAGGAAATGATGAAAGGGTGATGAAAAAATAATGCAGGCAATGGGTATTCCCTGGAAGTGGGGGCTGGACAGCATGCCCTCAGCAGGTCAGGCCAGTGCTTCAGTCTATGAAGGCTGAGCATAAACTGTCATTAGTTTTAAATGAACAGCAGAAAGATGGCAAATAAAATATACCACAGCAAGGAAAAAAACAAACAAACCAGATGCAGCATTTTATTTAAAGGCTGAATTAGATATTGTAACATCGAGCCAATGTTTGTTACAGTAAATATTGAAACAACCTCCTGAATTGTGCCTTACAATAGGTACACAAAAAATGAGTTATCTCGTTTTAAATATTCTTTTTGCTTTACATCTTTCAGGGTCTCCTTTCAACCTATTTCTTGGTTAAAAAATTCCTCCTGAACTGAAGAACAAATGGGGTCTGAAATGAATTTAATAGGACATCACCAGCTAGCCACTGCTGATGGATTTTCTCTTGCTGAAGGTCCTCATTTGTTTGGTAAGTCACCAAATTAGGTTAAAACAGAAAGCTATCCTTTACTGAGAAACCTAGAAGAAAATGCACAGAGATCTCAAGTCAAGGACATGTGATTGACATGTGCCAGCCTTCTTGAATCTTCAGTACCTATGGAAGGAATAACAAATAATGGGTCTGTGGTGTTAATGTAACCCTGCACAGCAGAGCTTTTAAGGTTGTTTTTATAACACTATTCTAATACCTGAAATCATTCAGCACAGACAGACCTTTGTATGTAGGCTGGATGTGATCTTCATGTGAGTCATTTAAGTCAAGCTGAGCAGATGTGTTTCCAGTTAATTTGTAATAAAATTATACTGCAATGTGTTTGCATTGTCATATTATGCAAATTTATGAAAGTAATTTCACCAAATTAAAACCATTGTCTTATTGAGACCATTAAAAACTTATGCTATTAACTACAATGCACAAGAAAATTTATAATGCAGGCTGGAAAATTCTCCTTGCTACAGTTCCACTGAATTTTTCAAGGCTAAGCATGGGTTTGTTAATTAATGAAGAATTCTTGGTCAATATTTTATAAACATGAGGAAGCTGTCTTCTCTTATATGGACTGCTAAGGAAAAAGAAAAAGAATAATACATTTTTTTAGCCTTTCTTTTGGCAGCAGAGGGGGACCTTCGTTGAGTAACATGATACATTCAGGGCCTCACACACAACACAGACCCCCAACAGAAAGCTGCAACACTTTAGAAGTTTCCAGTCCAAATAAGAATAGAATTCTGTCTTTTTGGATGCTGGAAAAATTGAAAACATTTCGGTTTCATCTATCTGAAAGAAGAACAGTGGCTTGGGCATGGGGAGACTCTAACATGCGGAACCACTCCTGCTGCAGAGCTCTTAGAAGTCAGGAGCATCTCTCCAAATCAGACCACTTCCAGTGTCTGGGCTCCATACAGCTAAATTAAAGCACTGTCACTAATAATAAGCAAAACCCATTGCATTACTGTGTGTTATCGTTTGTTTGTTTTTCCCCTAAATGTGTTGGGTTTTGGTGGGAGAAATGTTTATGCAGTTGTTTAAAAAGTACATGTAAATAGCTAAAACATGTCCTTGCTACCTGTTAATTCCAATGTCAGGCCATGATATACAAAGAGGAGGATGATGTTCAAATCTAGGGTGCCAAATTTTATATCCAGTCATCCCTTTAAATGTACTGCATAACTGAACTACTTCAGATTTTTGTCAAGAAGATTTTCCCCCTGATGTCTACTTTTTCACTAATTATTTCATTATTTTTAGAGAGTAATGATCAGGTAGCTTCAAAATACAAGGAAGCATGTTAATGTAAAATACTTTCCCTCCACACTGAAATCTTATTCAGAAATTGTGAGGTCATCGGAAGAGGGATTGTGTCTCCTGTTACAGGTATTCAGAGCTTAGCACAATGGAGAATTAATTCAAACTGACATTTCTGTAACAGAAAGAAACAATGTATTAAGGGGTTGAATCAGGGGTCCCATTGGGAAGGAGATTTGGCAATCCTGCTGTGTTTCACTTAAGCTGACGTCTGTTTTGTACAGCCACTTGGTCCTGTTTTGTGGGATGTCACTCAAGTCTCAGAAGTGAATTCTTTACAAATTTGGCATCTTTTGCTTTTATAGCTGGGAAAAAAGCATCAGAAATAATATGCAACTGAGTCCACAGAGAACATTGTGAAAATAGGACTCCATCTCTTCAAGATGTTTGTAGGAAATGGTTTTACCTCTCAATTTTATATTTGTAAACTATTTGCATTTTTTTGACATTCAATTTTGGCAGGCAGAGACTTGTGAACCAAGGAAATAGGAAGAAAGCTGTTCTTTTAAATGACCCTTAGAATATACATTTCTCCCAGGACTTCTCACACATTACAGCTCTGATGTAATACAAGTGAGAAACTGCTGGCTTAGAAGCATCAGACTTTATACAAAACAGTCTCCTTTTTCAAAGATGCATACTCACATTCTGTAAGAAACCTTGGAAATATATTATCTTTTCATTATGCTTCACTCAGTCTACGGGAAGAGTGTTCTTAGACCTTCAAAAAAAAAACTAAGTGCATCTCCAAACATTAGCACCAGGTCCAGGTCTCTCAAAAGAAATGTTGTCAATCATGAGTTGCTTGTGCTGTGAGCCTCATCACCATGGTAATTCCAGGGCACTTCTACGTACTCACGCTCAAGATTTCCAGTTGCAGCAGGTTTCATAAGAGCTTAAAGAAAAACAAGGTTTTTTACCTTTCAGTGGTTGGAAATTGTATGTTGCTATTTTAACAGTATATGTCTAAGGTAAATTATCTCTTCGTCTTTGGAGTTAGTGTGTTTTAACTGTAGTTTTTCACTTCTGTAGTTATGAGTCCCTGCAAAAAGGGGCTCAAAATGCAAATAAGGAAGGATCTTTAACCTAGAAGAAGTCAGGGTCCTACCCTTCCAATCTGTTTTCCTGGAAAACTGCTTCTATTTTTCTACCTCACTACTCAGGTGATTTAGAAACATCCTAGATTTCTTTACAGAAAACATTTTTTTTTTTTTAAGTGGCCAAAACCATATAAGTAAAATGCATCCTCATTAGCATCTGCATGCAAGATCAGCTTTTTCTTCCTTGCAGCTCTGGTTTTCCCAGTGAGGGAAAGGGACTCTTGATGACAAGAAATCCCAGAAGTGCATGGGTCTCCACGGGACCTGTCCTGTTAAGATATTTCTCTTCCTCAGTCAAACCCTGTTTTTATTTCATAAGCCCCATTGAATTGAATCGGGCCAGCTGTGTGAAGACTGGTCCTCATATCCTGAACTAAAATAAAGTGACACACCTACTAATCTTCATTTTTGAACCCTGTAATTTAGGACTGAAATCTTGATCTCCTTTAAAACCTTTGGGAGCTTTGTAGTTCATTTTAGAGCCATGAATTTGTCCTGTGGGCACTTCCACCACGACAGACATAAACTGATATGAGCTCCTCCGCTTTGCTCCAAAGTGGCTGGACACAAGCTGTGACCTAGAAGATGCTGAGGTGCATTAGCAGAGCATGTGCTGAAGCTGACAAGCCTTGCTCTAAGGCAATAAGGCAATTCGGCTGGAACAGCAAGACTGTTGCAAAAAGGTATTTGATAACATCTTTCAATTGCCCTTGAAAGTTTTTCATTTTAGGGCCAATACATGTGTTAAATACCCATATCTCCATTCCCTTATTTCTTCCAATGGTTATCACTTGCCCTTTTTTACAAGGGACTGAACTAATTTTCAAACACCAAAAATGTCTCCTTCATATTTTAAATGTGGAGGGTAAGCTTATGTATTTGTATGGCATCTGAAATATATACAGCATTTGACTCAAACTGTCATTTATATGATAAGTAGAAGGCCTTTAAAGTAATAGCCCCATTTTATTTTCTGTGAAAGCACCTTATATAGGAGTTATTAATATGCAGGATTTTAAGTGTGAAACTTCAGTTATCAGAGGTGGAATTATTTCTAAGAATCTGGAAAGATAAGTCAGTACTATTACATGTTTAATTTGAATAAAGACCTATTTTAAGTATTTTTTGATGGCTTGACAATGTTTTCTTGTAATGTGACATCAAAATATAACAAGACAAGAAATGCCACCCTCATTGTACATGTTCCTAGCTGAGAAAAGTTTTTTGGGGTGAATGAGCACCCTTAAAAGCTATATTGAAATGGACAAGGAAGAATAAACAAAAAAGGAAACCTAGACAAAGGGGGAAAGAAAGCAATACATTTAAAGTTGTCTTAATTATTTGACAATGCAGGAACAACAAAATGCTATTGAAAATTGTTGTAGGCATAGAACAGTGTCTAAGATGAGCTTACTCCTTTTAGATAAATTTGGTTTTGTTCTGGTTATGCTTTTTTTTTTTAAAAAAAAAAAAAAAGTAGTAAGATCAAGTGTCCAAACTGATTAAACAGCTTCAAGATCATAAGATATGTTAAGTAACTACTTGTCTTTAGCACCACCTGGCAGGTGATGCAGCATCTGGCTTCATTCCTGCAGAGAAGATAATTAGGCCTGTAACAGACCCCCAAATCAAAAGGAAACAAACCAACACAAATTAGAACAGAAAATTGTGTATGTATAATAATTATGAAGAGAGCCAAACTAAACAATCTGAGGGAAAAAATGTAATGAGAAGGAATGGAGATGAACGGGGCTCTGAGGGTGAAGGTTGCACCACCGAGCAAGGCAAAAACAAAATGCATTTGTGCAATGCTTTCTTTTGTGAATGTGTCAGTCATTTGTGGATCTTAGCCTGGAAAGGAGACTGTTCCGTGAAATAAGGGGAATCTTGCAGTCTGGGGCTTGATTATCTGCCTATTTACTTCAGGTGTGATCCTCAGACATACTTCTGGTCACAAATCTGATGTTGGGTCTTAGTGGGCTCAGCCACAGCACTTAAGAGGCTAAAGACTGAAAGAGGCACAGCACCCTTGACTGTCCATCTTGACACTACTCAACTCTTATCTTGCTCAGGGGCTCTGTTTTGGATTGCTTTAGTAGGTGTCTTTAAGACATGGGCTTGCTCCAGGGACTGTTCCCAAAAAGGCAGCATAGGCAAGACTGCAGTAGGTTTGGCTCCTTTTACCCTACACTGTCCTCTAACACTGTATCAGTGGGGTCTGTACCTTCATACCTTAGCTGCCATCAAACCAAGGTATGCTACACAATCTTCTGACTTCATGCTGCCCCAGTATTGCTGTGGTGGCATCCAACACAGCCCTCACAACGTTACAGGTGCTTTGAACTGAAATGACATGCATTAAACAATACTATCTGAGAGCCACAGGGAAGCTACATGGGCCCAGAAGAGTAAGGTCAGCATCAAAGGCTACATAGTGTAGATGCATCCTGCCCACTCTAGAGAGAGTTAGAGTTATTCCTAAGCTACACAGATGAGAATCAATCCTTGACCTTTGGCCTTGGGGCAAGGACATCTCTCTGGTACTCTTTTTTCTTGTCATACAGATGTGTCTGCTGTGGCCTGAGCACTTTGGCCTTTTTTTGAGAATATAACACTTCTAAGCTTAAAAAACATCTGTTAATCCAGTCAGCTAAAACCTGCTTCTTGTGATATTGAACTGGTTAATTTAATGCACAGAATCACCTGACATTACTATATATTTATTGATACACTTTTTGTTGTAAATAAACTGCAATAGGTGCAAAATTACAATGGCTAGGCTACTTGGAGGCATCCCCTTGAATGGTAACCAAATTTTATCCAGGTAAAGCCACACTGGGAATGGACATTGCTATTGTTTCAGACATTTACAAACAAGTTTCGCTGTAATGAAGTTAATCAGTAAACTATATAACCTCTGGCCTGTGTCACTCCTTTGCTAGTCTTAAAGAAAGTTCTCACAGTAAAGAAGTCAACAGGATACAGACAAAGCAGAATTAAGAAGTTTTATTTATACGTAGTCTTTAGGGGAAAAAAGAAAAAGAGAGGGAAAGGAGGACTGAGTACCTTAAGGAGAGTATTTGTCTTCAAGAAATGGTCAGACCGAAGACAGCCTAAGGTAGGATATTGTCGTGTTCTTGCTTGGACATGTTTGTCATCTGATCTTGTATTCTTCCTTGAAACTTTAGGATGCTAGAAGGTTGTTTAAACCAAATGATCTTTAAAGATCTACAAATAATTTGTTTAGAGTTAAATCAGGATTTCATTAATGGTTATGTTACAATTTCCAAATTACTTAATCCTGAATTTTGTTCTTATATTTTTAAGTTCCTTCATGAATATCCTATGGAGAGACGGAGGTTCATATTTTAAACCTGCTTAGAATTCTTTTCCCTTTAATTAGCTTTATATTAATGGAACAATAACTTTTACATTGAAACGTGATCTCATTGTAATTTCTGTAATATTCTGAAAAAAACGTGTTATTCTTTGATATGCACGTAACCTCAATATAATTCTACAAATTGAAAATACTTTCTTTAATTCCTACAAAGAAAATTGCCTCTCATTCTACAAGCAGTTAAACCTATGTCAAGTATTTTTTCAAGTCTTATGTAAAATATTCTGTGTAAAATTTAAAGGAACAAAAGCAAAACTCTCCAATGGGTTTCAGTTGCAAGTGGTATTGTGGAAAAATATCTGTTAAAATGATGACCATATGGATGTGAAGGTTTCACTTCGATATTGGTAAGCTTTCCAGATTTCTGTAAAATTTGCAAAACATAATCTAGAAGATCTACAGCTATAAGTAACATCACATTTGTGTGTGCTTAAGTAGTCTTTCTTTGAAGATGTAAAAAGTATGTTTCCAAAAGGAAAAACAGATAAACGTTTCAAAATAGTTAAGGCCACACAAACATTAAATATTGATGTATTCCAGTGAGCTTGTTTCTGATTTCACTTTCACTACTTTATACTACTTCAACTCCAGCAATTTCAGTGGGCTGGCTCATGCCTTTCAGTGGCAGGAGACCAGCCTATCTCAGACTTCTACAAATATCTGCATAAAAGCATATGTACATTCCGGTTGGCAAGATAAGATTAGTTTTCTTTTGTGATAAGAAATGATTTGTTCTAGACTCTCATGTACTTTGCAAAGCATAATTCCAAAAAATCAGCGTGGTTTTCAAATATCACACAGAACAGAGCAGTGCACCGTATGTGTCTGAAAGCAGAACCCCTTCAGCTTTTGTAGGAAGCCTCGTGCACGCAGAGGGCTGGGGAACGCAGCTCAGACCACGTTTTCTGGATCAGGTCATAAAAATAATTTGTCCCACTAATTTCAAGGCATCTAGTTTCTATATCAACCTCACCACTTGTTTCAAGTTTTTAAGATTATATTTCTGAGTAAAAGGACATTTCAACAAAAAAACTGATTCATTTTGAAATCATCTTTAGGGAACACCTCCACAGTTTTAAACAATTATTTTTAGGAATTATTTTAGATCACTAATGCTTTGGAGCAGACTATTTCTTGCAATGTTTAATTCTAGACTCATTAACAATTTTGTGGAAAAAAAAAAAAATTGACAACTGTTTTTGATCTGATCTGGATAGAGAATGGTGTCTCACTGAGTCAGCCCAAGTTAGCTGATATCTAAGGATGAAATACAGATACCCACCAAGCCCTTCAAACAGGTCTACCTAAAAAAAAAAAAAAAAAAAGGAAAAAAAAAAAACACCTTTAAGCTCAAGTGGGAAAACCTACATAGTTACAACCTAATTATCTCTAAAAATCAGTCTGGTCTTCATAACTGTAGTATCCGAGCACTTCCCAGAGTTTTAGCTGTAAACTTGTTTTACATAAAACAAGACCATGTTCTCTCAGTCTCTCTCTCGACCCTGCCTGTTCTCCCTCTTCCTTTCCATTGCTCTGAGCATGGACTCAATTCAGCTAAATTGTACAACATGTGCCTGACACAGAAGAAAAAAGAAGGAGATACAGGCTGGTTGGGTTTTTCCCCTGTATTTAACTTTATACATTAAGACTCAGATTTTTTTGTTTCCTCCAGAAGTAGAGTAGAATTAATGATTGTTAAGATCTTTCTAAACATATCTGTAACCTAAATGAATCTACAGTGGTTTAAACACCCAATATTGTCTCAACATGTGCTGCAATTTTTTAGCAGTCCTGAATTTTTTAACAAGCCCTGAGATTATTTTTTTGCTGTGGAAGGAGTGTTGCCTTCTCTTCTTGTTCTTTCAGAGGCCCAAACAGTTCAGGAGGCTGGTATAGAGCTTTTGTGGAATTTCCTGTGGATGGCATAAAATTAAAAATCAAGTTTCTTCCTTCTCATTTTGGGATCGTCCCACTTTCCTTTAGCAAACTCAATCATCTAAGTAATTGCTAACTAGCAAATGACAATTTAGGTCTCCATGGTGAACAGATTCCTTTCCAAAAAGAGACTGAATGATTTGTATAACGATTGTGTATCTCACAATTAACACCAGTTTTTGTATCTGAAGTACCTTGACCAGTCTTAATGAACAGCAGTCTCAACAAATGGCAAATATAATTAAACAAAGACCACCCACTCATTAAACCTATATTGAACAATAAAGGTCAGCATCAAATCATTGCTATCCTTACCCTTACAGGTTTTGTCAGCTCTGCAGCTGGCAGGTATCAGTGACAGTTTGCATTTGAGGCATGAAGCTGTAACGTCACCTCCAGGCTCTTCCATAGAGTCCCCAGATGCCTGTATATTGTCTCAGATCTCTGTATGTCTATGTTCTTTATTTAAAGGGCATAAACTTGTGTTTGGGGAGTGCCTTCTGCTATTCTGCTTCTCCTAGTGTAGTACTCAGGGCCTTGGCTTCTTCTGGAGCAACTAAATGCAACCATAATTAAAGTAATTGTTAATAGTAAATGGCACCATTTTTCTCATTTGGTTTTGTGTCACATTTTTCCAGATATACATCTTGCTGCTTATTCATGAACTGGGACTTCAACATTTGGTATTGGCAAGATGCGCTGTGGACAGTACAGCAATCACATAAATCCAAAACACTTGTATGGCTCCTGCAGCATGGTAAAGTAGTAAAGTAGGAAGGGCAGAAGGCTGCAGAGCAAGAGCATGAGACCCTGAAAGTGAAAAAGTAGGTGAAATGAAAAGGTTAGTTTCTGGCACTAACTGAAGTGAGACAAAGGAGAGGGAAGAAAGATTTTTATTCTTTGTTTTCATTACAGATGTTCGCTCTTCTTAACTGTTAGCATTTCTTCATTGCTTCTCATTCCTCAGAAGTGAAGGAGACTTGCCAGGGAACCGATTTTATGTCAGCAAAAATGTTTTTGGAGTGCTTCTGAAGCACTGTTAAGTAATGGTCACCAATGAACATTAATCTATGATTTCCTTGTAAATACTGCTGTTGACTCCAACAAAAGTGGGACTCAACATCTTCCTGGAAATATGCACTATTTTTCTCAGATTCTCTTCTTGGAACTAATGAAGGAATTGTGTCACTGTTTTCGTGAAACAGCAAGATGTGGCTTTCTCCAACAGAAAATATGAAATAGTTTGCAAATAACTTCTAAATTACTCTTTTCAGCTGGTTGACATGGGCTTGATTTTAATTGCACCATCCAAAGACTGCTAGATGTTGTTGTACTTGTAGTACAGAAAAAAAGAGACTTAAGTTGTTTGCTTTTTTAAACCTGGCAATGGGCAAAGTTAAGGTAGCCTCCAGATACTGTGTCAATCCCAACAGGAAAGGTTGCCATTCCTTGTACCACTGCCAGGTTTGTTGTTGGCTCAGAGGTGCTTCACATGAGAACCACACAACTGCAGTGAGCGTCACAGGCTCGTAGGGGCTGGGGACCAGGCTGCAGAGGCTGGCTGGGTGGCCACTGGAGGCTGGATGGCAAGAAGGCTACATTTCACCACTTATATTAGGGAATATCTTCCCTGCTCCTTCACAGTAACCCCACTTTTCCCTTTCAGGCTCTTCTAAAAGGTGTACTTCATATTCTTAGTCTTCTAGTTAAGCCTCACTCTTGTTGTCTTTCCCTAGTGCAATTTTTCCCTATCATGACATATTCATTCAGCATTAAACAGAAATTAACAGGATGTTTGAGTCTTGATCTAACTTTCACCAATGCCATCAGATTTTTGGCTTTTGTTTGGATTTCTTTTATTCTGCTGTGGGACCTAATTCGGGTTGCTAGCTTCTCTGTGGTGTGGATTGCTCTTTCTTGTAAACTGAACATTTATACAATTAGCTGCATGGTATGTTTAAAGATTTTTTTTATGTACGTGCCAGCGCCAGACATTTCCACCAATAATAAAGGAGAGGCTGAGAATGACTAAGTTACTTTTAAAGTATCTTGCAATGTATTTGTGTAGGACCAGGACCACAGCAAATCTAAGCTCAGATAATGCAATCTTTATGATTATGCCTTGTTTTTGAGATGGATGTCTGGAAGTGGAAGCTTCTCTGACAACTACAGTTTCATAGTAGTAATAGAAATTGTTTTTGCATTATTATTTTCCAGGTGTCCTTTCAGAGCCAATGAGTTCTCCAGTGCAAGAGGTAGATGTGTCACCTTACACACAGTACAACAGTGTGCCATTTCCTCAAGTTCAGCCTCAGATTTCATCGCCGCCTTATTACTCCAACGTAGGCTTCTACCCTCCGCAGCATGAAGAATGGTATTCCCCCGGGATGTACGAGCTCAGGAGAATACCCTCAGAGACCTTTTTCACAAGGGAGACAGAGATAATGGATATCCCTGCAGCCAAAAAGCCTAGACTGGGTCACTCCACAGGAAGAGTGAAAGGAGAAGAGCTCTGTGTGGTCTGTGGTGACAAAGCCTCTGGGTACCACTACAATGCTCTTACTTGTGAAGGATGCAAAGGTAGGATGAAATCAATTACAGAATACAATTCAGCTAATAAGCACAGCAGTTTCTGAATTTTTATTTTTTCTTTCTTGTTAATTTTCTCTGAATCATTAATCATTTTAGAGATTTAAGTTTGTATCTGGTGTAGGCTATACTGTATTTTCCCAAGACAGATTGGCAGTGTCTTCCACCATTGGCCTGTGAATATAGAGCACGGGTGGCCAACCTGGGGCTCTTAAGCCTTCCTTAGCTCTTGGTAAACTGAAGAACAGTTTCCATGTGGGGGCCTGGCAGCCTGGCTCCACTGTCTTGGCAGTTGCTGATGCTGATCTGTGCCTGTGGAAGGAACCAGCCTGTGGAAGGAACCAACCCATGTAGGCCCCTGGGAGTTTAGTGCTAGGCTGCCCTAGAAATCAGCTGTGAACCCAGCCCAAATGCCTCCTGTAGTGCACATTGAAAGGACGTGAAAGCTGTCAGCTCCTACCTGCAGACTGTTCCCACAGAACTTCTTTCCCTCAGCTCCCAAAGGATATGGTGGGTGCCTTCAGGTTTGTGAAAGGAAAGGATTTCTAATTCTAAACTTGCTTCTTAGGGATAGCCCCTATTCCTAGGGAGGGAGCTTCTTCAGGAAACAGGTGGTATCTGTAGGATAAATATCTTGGTTCTTAGGAGAACAGTATTCACAAGTTGGTGTCAGGATAAATGGGATATAGAAAATCATTGGCATTATTAGAAACATGATGGCTAGATATTTTAGCAGAGAGGAACAAAAAAGTTATGCTGATGGAAGAACTATTATACCTAAAGATGGTTACTTTGTCACAGGGCTGAGGTACATTATAGAAAGAAAAATAATGCCCCAGTTTTTCATTCTATTCTGTGAATAAATATTTCATTATTATTTCTGTTCTATGGATAAAGGCTAAAGCATGGACATTACTGAAGCACTAAAATATCTTAATGTGGAGCCCACTGTCACTGAGAGTGGCCTTTGAACTAATTGGGGTGTTTTGCTTTATCTATTACAAATTCATTTCTGAGGGCAAAACAGACCACACTGGTCAACCACTCTAAGCATGAATACAGTCAAGGGTCATATAATTTACCTCAATAATTCCAATAAATAAGAGATTTGTTTCTTTCTGCTGTCTGTGTGAATAGTCTCAAAGTCAAAAAATATGAATTAACTCATATGAATGCTGTCATTATAAACCAGATTAAACTCAATTTTAATGTGAAGATTCAAGTAATTATATATTTACTCTGTTAGTAAGCTATTCCTGCTGTTTATTAACTTCATTATTAAACGTCTTAGTAATTTTTCAAAGACGTACATTTAAAAACTACGGAATTTGTAAAGAATGTTTCTAGGACAGAGATTAAAACCACCAGGTAAATACTCAGACTAAAACCCATGGTGAAAGGAAATATACATTCATCTCTCTACTGATTCAGTTTGAATCACTCTATGTAGCCATAATTTTACTGCTTTATTGGGATAATGTATTTTATGTTTTCACTGTGTTTCATGACTGCAACATCAATTACAAAGAATAGTACTCGTGATCAAACATAGTAAAAGTTGATTTAAAGATAATGCATTCTGTTTCTACAATAAACTTTAGAGGCAATTAAAGTACCAGCTGATTCAGTAAAAAGATGTGCTGAGGATAGTAATTCTGTTTGACAAGGTGAAGAGCACACTATGTTTTCTAGGCCTCTGATCATTCTTGCCTATCTGTGGAATTTTTCACATAGGTATACATCACCCTCAAAGCATGGTGACCAAAACTGGGCTCAGTACTTCTGTTGTGCTCTTATCAATGCAGCAGAAGAACTACCTCACGTATCTCATATCCAAGTATGAGATTAGCACTTCTTTTTGGCGACAGGACTGTTAATTCATGCTCAGTGTGTGTCCAAAGTAATATGCAGATCCCTTTCTGCAGGACTACTGCTCACCTTGCAGCACCCCTGCTCCATTGATGCTGTGGACATTCCTATTCAAAGGGGCATGCTTTGCGCATATTTTCATGGGATTCAATCCGCTGTGATGAATATATTAATTTTTTTTTTTTTTCATTTCTTTCTTGGGTAATGCATTCAGCAACGTCTTCCATTTTTTTGTTTTTCTTTCTTGGGCAGAAGGAACAAAGATTAAGATCTTATTTGTCATCCCTCATGAGAATATTACTCTAAAGATATGGGCAGCAGTATACACTCCTATATATTTTTTAATACATTACCATCCATTAACAAATAAGTATGAATGATTTCATTAATAGTTTATGCAAAAGCAGAATAAACAGAACATTTGCTCTCATACAACATTTGTCTGTGGTACTATAATAAAAAAGAAAAAGCTTCCTTGAGGTTTCTCTCACCTTTAATATATCACTTTAGAAAATGCTGCCTTGATTAACAATAATAGCATCACAGTTGTGGTCCATAAAGGATGAGGCAGTTCACAGGCATTGCTACAGTATAGCGACCAATATGCAATGCTTTAAAGCCTGCTGTTGTAGATGTCATTTCTGAGACAACCTTTGCAGAAAGACATCAAAGATTTTTGGTATAGCCTTCGTCTGTATAGTGATACTGCTTTTTAAGGGCCATTTTCAGGTGTTGCAGAACAAGTGGGACATAGTATCATGCTTGTTCGATAAATAAGTTCTGCTGAGAGAAAAGCTAGTTGTGAATTCCCTCTGCACAGGCTGGCGGTATGAGTTTCTGCAGTCTTCAGACCACTACTGATAATCCTTGATGTCACGTCAAGCCAGACTGAGAATACCTCCTGCAAAGAAGGGTCCCACTTTAATCTTCTCCTCGCGCTAACACCCACCACATGGGCATGGGGAGAACGAACACTGTAGCATGGCTTGACAGAGCAAAGCAGGTGCTTTGCTAGCAATTATGAACTTCAAAAACTTTTAAATTGAAAAACCCAAAGCCGTTGGCCATCAGGATGGCAAACGCAGATATTTACAAAGCTTTAATCTACACTTTTAACAGCTGTCCTCATTCAGCGTTCATAATTTCCATAGAAAAATCAGCATCAGTAGCACTGGATCAGCTCTAGCCATAATTAGTCATATTCATGACCAGCTAAGAGAACAAAGCAAATTCAACATTTCCAGCCAACATGAGCTTTTTGTAATTTGGTAAGATCAGATAAAAGTTAGACTGTGCCAGAACAACCTTCAGCTTTTGGGGCTGCCCCATCACTGGTTTAACAGATAACATTTCTGAATTACCTCTGAATTTTTGTTAAACTCCTCCTGTTATAGAAGGTCACACATAAAATATTTTGGGCAGTTTAAGTTAATTTTGAATTATTAGTGAATAATATATAGAGAAATTCCATTCATATCAAAAAGCTAATTTCAAAATTAATTATGAAGAAGTCTGTTCAAGACGACGATGATTCAAGAGTCACTTCATGATAAAACTAAAGTGAGAGTAGGGTTAAAACTACTTTTTGCCAAAAGATATTTCACTTTTTATTTCACATAATTCATTTTTTAAAAAACTTTGTTTTCAAGAGAAAATATTTGACTGCTTGAATTTTATCAGCTCCTACCTTTTTGCATCCCTAGTTTTGTGTTTGTCTTTCACATTCTTACAAACTTCTAAAAAATTCATTTACTAAAGTTCTTTTTATTTGCTCTTCCATGAAAAAGCAAACACACATTTTGTGGACAGAGTGAGCGATAAAGTCATCAATCACAGTTAGAATGTCATAAATACTTGTGCAGAACTTTTCAACATTTACTACTAATTAATGTCATGAATTACAGGATTTAAATTAAACAAATAAAATTTATAAATTATGTAAAGCAGATGCAGTTGCCTTTAACTGACACTGAGAACCAACAGCTTAAATCCAGGCCTTTTTCTCCCTTCCCTTCCCAGTAAATGGTAATGTATTAAACACCACGTGAATGATGAATAAAAATAATGCCTGGGGCTGCTGGAGGTTCTAAGCAATCTGCATTTCAAAAGAGACTGATGCCAGTCAAGTGTATTTATCTGAAAAGAAGCCAGTAAAACAGACAGCATGGAAGAGATTTCAAGCAGGAAATACAGCAGATTCAGAGAAATGTCAGATTTTTTGTGACCAGATAGTGGAATTGTTTTACTGGTAGCTACACATTGGTGCTTGGAAGAGATTATGCAATTATAAAAACATGGGCCGAAGTTGAGAAATTGTCATCTGACAATGGCAAAATCATCACATCATCTGTTTTCTTGCCTAGATTCAGTGGGATGGTATCTTAGCTCAATGCATTCTGAAAACACACAGATAAATCCTGCAATGGACAACAATTCAGATTCACATCTGAATTTTCCCTATGATTTGAGTATGGGAGACTGGGTCTTATCTGATGCCTCTCTCAGTGCATCAAAGTGCCACACTGGAAAACAATGGTGTTTTTATTGTGCCAGCCAGTGGCAATGAGAAAGCAAAAGGTTTGTGAATAACTCTGGTTAATGTAAATTTACACAGAGCTCTAGTTTGAAGTACACTATAAATCAGTGATACGCCAGCAGAAGCTCCCAAGAGTCTATTTGAGAAACATGCCCTCAGATGGGGAGGAGAACTGAGCTTCCTTCCTATGCTAGAGAGACTTAATTCCCTCTGTAGTTGATGCTAAATAGTCTCTGCCATATGAAGGACAATGTAAAGAGATTGTGATGGCACAGTGAGTCACAGTAAAAATTCAGGAAACATTCAGGTCTTGATTGGCAGCAACGACTCTGTTGATTTGTGATGACTTTTTTATTCAATTACATTTCATATCTTGAGCACTCCTCATTTTGCCTATGGTGCCACTCTCAGAGGTGTGATAGGCAGCGGCCAAACAGGAGACTCAGACAGACTGAGGAAAGGTCCTCTCGATTTCTTGGATCAGTTGCTGTTTGCAGTTACCACCGTGATACTTTGGAGTGAATCCAGTGTGATACCAATAGAACTGCCTGTGCAGGTGAAATTAGGTGACTGCTTAACTCATTAGGTGGCCAATATTTAGTGAATGAGGCTGGAGTATCCTACAAATGGGAGAGGAGGCCACATGTACAATAGGAAGATACGATGCAGCTTCCTTATTAAACTTGGGGGTGGGCAAGCAGTCCAGTACGTGCAGCTTCTGCAGCTCCCAGGAGCTGAGGGAACTGTGATGAGTTACTCAACTCTCTTTCTGTGAATCCTGTACCTCAAGTGACTTAACAGACATATTTTTTCACGGGCTATTTGGATGGTATCAGCCTACAGTTCTAGTGCTGGTGCTCAACCTGCTCCTGGCAGGTTTCAGATATGGGTCTGAATTTTCCCAACATTCACAGTTCCAGGACCTTACTTTGGGCTACTGTCTAATGTTTGGGCACATGATTTATCATGTCGATTTATTAAATTATATTACTTGAATACTATTCTCAGTACAAATATCAAGAATATAGTCATCCAGGCACTGAAAGAAACTCACAGTGCAGCAGAACATGTGTTATTCAGAAAACCCAATGGAGACGGAGGTGCTCCTCAACTTGACTACTTTGCTTCTTTGAGTGTTTTCTTTTATCTATGTCACTGCTGTGTTGTGCAGGGTTCTTCAGAAGAAGCGTCACAAAAAATGCAGTATACAAGTGTAAAAATGGAGGCAACTGCGAGATGGACATGTACATGAGGAGAAAATGCCAGGAGTGCCGCCTAAGGAAATGCAAGCAAATGGGCATGTTGGCTGAATGTATGTATACAGGTATTTGCATCATACAGTCAGAGTGTGCAGAGAATGCATCAAATACTGTATTTGTTTAATTGGGCTGGTTTTAATGATAAAGCTATAAAAGATGTCACCTGGCAGGTGGAAGGCACATTAAAGATGATGCTGTTTCTGTGCATCAAATCCTGTTGAAAAAGGCAAATGCACTTATAAGCAACAGGTTTTAGTTGGTG
This sequence comes from Nipponia nippon, assembly GCF_047370975.1. Classification (NCBI taxonomy): domain Eukaryota; kingdom Metazoa; phylum Chordata; class Aves; order Pelecaniformes; family Threskiornithidae; genus Nipponia; species Nipponia nippon. The sequence continues at coordinate 53,454,969 of NW_028262347.1, forward strand.
GTCAGGGACACAAGGGTATAAGAGCTGAGCAAATTGTGAAGGAGGGGCTGTCCTGCACTAGGTGACAGCCATTAGTCTGCTTGAGCAGGAAGAAAAAGCAGTTGGGGGAAGCAAATCTATGGGAGGCTCCCCAGGAGTGAGGCGTTTGCAGTGTTGTGGAAGCCAGAGCAGGAAAGCCCTGGCGCTTCCCTTTGCTACTCTTTTTGGGGCTCTCCCTGTCAAGTTCTTGCTAGCCAAGTCCAAATTTTGGCATTCAAACAATGACATTTTCAAGAAAAGAGGAGGACTGCCGCTAGCAGGAAGTGTCTGTGGACTTGCCAAGTCTGTGTTCCCAGACCTCACCCAGCAATCAGGCAAAGCCTGCTGAGGGCTAGCCCTTTTTTATAGTCTCATTAGCTTTTCTCATGGCGCTTAGATTTTCCTGCTTTGCATATAGGCACATAGGTAGAACCGTCTCCAGAAATTAAGCTGATGGACTTTAATAATGTTTCATATTAAAGCAAATACGCTGTTCAGACTGACAGCTTATAAACTTCATTGAACTTCACATTGGATAACTTAGAACAACAGGGATATTGGAGTGCAACTTTAAACACGTTTAAAACTCCATTTTCAGTAAAATGTTGGCCAATCAATTATTTTTGCAAACTTGCTCCTGTAAACATCTGTCTGTAAACATCTGCTCTTCTGCCTTCCATGAACAGGGCTACAATTTATTTTTCTTGATGGCTCCAATCATTTTAGCATACACGTATGTGTGAAACCAATTGAGGTTCATACAGGAAATTAATCTACTTGGAATTTTTAATATACTTCTATCCCTCAATCTGATCAGAAGATGCTATATTAACTGTTGGTTTTGTGAGAAACAATAAGCTCCATCAATATTTGGAATGCATTGCCAGCATAATGTAATTAATCTTTCATTCTGCAAATTGAACAGGCTACAAAGATCCTGAGATATGACATATTCTCGTGCAGCACGTAAATATATGAGCAGACACCACCACTTGATGACAGCACTCCATGTATCCCTAAGTGCCAGGGGAAAATAACTCCCCTGTGGTGCTGATCCCAGATCCATTGTTCCAAAATTTTAAGGGCTCAAAATAGCCTGAGTGACTCAGTACGACAGAAAAACAACTCATCATCGAAAAAAATAGGTCAGCGTAAATAATACTGACTGGGCCCACATGAAACTTTTAAACTGGCCTATCGTTTTCACAAACTGGCGTATGTGAAATAAAAGCCAGCGAGTGCCGCTGCCATCTGACTCTCTCTCTGCAATGGAAACACTGGGTATCTTGTGTTGCTCATGACTTAACCATAACCATGCTCTAATGCACTGCAATGAGGACGTTTGGCAAGGTCCCATTTAATGGCTTTTAAGTAGGATTGTGCTGTATAATTGCTTTTAGTTCAAGGCAATCCAGGACAGTAAAACACAAAGCTTCTAGTAGTATAGAGCATTTATTTGGAAAAAAAAAGACTAGGAAATAAGAGGTTACCTTGAACTTTGTTTCACTTACTCATTTTGTAGGACTGTAATTGCAAGATCTGTGGATTCTTTTTCCCTCTGAACAAGGATGGGAAGTCTTACAAACATTTATGGCACGGCTACTCAACAATCTTAATCCTGCCCTTTATACATAAATCACAGACAGATCAAAATTACTGACCATGAATTTCAGTCATTTGCTGTGCTTTTGATAGAAACTGAAGTTTCTTGGGTGAAATGTCTACCTACGGAAGACCTAGGTTCTGCCACTCTTCCTGGAAGGTAATACACATTTAATACCCATTGAAACCTAGCTATCTCTGAGGTAAAAAGTAAAGTCCTGTCTTTCACGTGAATTTTCCAGCTAACTTAAATGGAGCCAGAATAAGATGTCAAGGTACTACTCAGTAACAGGAAGCATGAGAAAAATCTGTCTTACTGCTTAAGGCAAATGTAAACCAAATTTTCCCTAGGAAGGTAGTAGACCAGATTCTAAGCTGGTGGAAAACAGTACAAGCCCATTAACACCGCCAAAGGATGCACTGAATAATTTAGAAAAAGAAATCTACGATGCTGTGTGGCAGCACAAATTACATGGCTCGATACCAATTATTATCTCCATCATTTCTATTCCCCCCTTTCAAGGTATTATTTGCAGGTCTTATTTTAATCATGTAAATTTCCTCTTCTCTCAGAGGTTCAGGTAGGTTATTTTATATAGTGCTTAAACAGGAAATTAAAAACATTCACAACGAAATTCACTGTTTTCATGGTATCTTCCTCCACTATCATATACTCACTGAATGTGCCTCTTTTCCTTCTCTGCATTTTCAAAGGTGAAGAATGGGAAGGATACTTGAAAGAAATTAAAAAAAAAAAAAAAGGCAAGAAAGAAAGAAAGAAAGAAAGAAAGAAAGAAAAAGTCCTGTGCTGATAGGTTTATTTTTAGATGAATATTTAGCTGTTTACTTTTTCATTTGTGCTTTCTGGCTGTCTTCCACAGGTTGTGTACGGTACCTATTGTCTCTTTCTTTTGTTAGCACAAGCAAATTGCTAGTTTTTATGACATCCACACAAGGATGCTCCCTGGTTCAAGGTACTGAAATGTAGTCTAGAACCAAAAAAAAAAACCCACAAATGCAAAAATCCTTTCATTAGGGCAAGTGAACCTCTGTAGTAAAACCAGGGCTTTATTCAGTCCTCTAATATAATGAAATGCAAAATAGCAAGACCAACCAGGTAACATTTTAAATAAATACATTTTTCAGGTACATTTGCCAGCCTGAGTTACTTCTGAGCCCACATTTTCAGCTGTTGGTCTGTATAGTGACACTGTAATGGCTAAAGCCCTGGAGTCGTCTCTTCTGAGAGGGCGTTCTGTGCGAAGATTCTGCACTACAGCCATAATATTGCTTAAAGATTATTGAAAACATTCACTGTTCTTTGTGTAAGAACAGCTGTACCTTTGTTACTGTTTTGGATTGGATGAGGAGCACACTTTTGATGACAGTCTTTCAATTGTCTCCATTTATTGCACTCTGGTTCAGGTATTGGAGCACATGAAGGGGTTTTCTTCTGGCTGAAACTAAACCAAAGACACACTCCAGAGCACTCATGTCACTAATGGGTCTTCTGTCTGTAAGACCAGATTAGAGCTGGTCCAAAGCAAGACTCCTGACATGCACACTGTGTGGATGCTGGGTCACCAGAACCGTTTTGCTCTGCAGATGGGCTCCTTCTGGGCTAGACTACTCAGTGTGTGCTTAGTATGTCTCATTAGTCTCACATCCAAAGATATGATGTTCAGGAAATGACCTGCACAGGTAAGTGGGTTTGTTAGTGTAAAGGGCATTCATGGGCATGTTTATGCACCTATTGAGTGTCTGAGGCATATGTAAATCCAATTGCTATCTGCTGCATTATGTGTTCTAGGTCTGTTAACAGAAATACAATGCAAGTCAAAAAGGCTACGGAAAAATGTGAAACAGCCCCCAGATCAGACAGTCAATGAAGATAACGAAGGCCATGACATGAAACAAGTGACATCTACAACTAAAATATATAGGGTAAGAAAATTCTTGTAATAGTTCGTACGGTAGTGGTGATGTTTGAGCTAAATGTGGGTAGTACAGTGAATACGGAGTACTTGCAATCTCTCTGGAGCTGTCTATATTAATTAAAACTCCATCTCCCACCAAGTCAAGAAAATACCTTGAGTATAGAAGCAGTTCTGATATTTTTAGTCAAAACTCAGTAAAGCATCCATAAAATCCATATTCTGTGATACATATGTCAGGTATATATCACATACGGTGAGGTGTGATATTAAAGTTTGAGCATACCTAGTTATTTGCTAAACATTTCCTTATTTCTAGTAACAAACCACACAAACTCACGCAGTTTAGAAGCATTATACACCTCTCTTCTGTACATTACTATAGAAATCTCAGTGACAAGCAAACCTCTTGTCTGCTTGATCTCCAAGTACGAGAAATAGATATATAGCTTTTGCCTAAAGCAAGACATGCTAGATCATTTCTATGACTGCATTTCATGATGGGCTTTTTTTTTTGTCAGTATAGGAGAAAGTAGAATTTACCCCAGAACAGCAGAACCTTCTTGATTACATCATGGATTCATACAGTAAACAACAAATACCACAGGAGGTGTCAAAAAAGCTAGTAAGTACATTGATTAATTCATTTTTGAGATGAGGATGACAAAGCTGAGGATTACACAGCAGAAAATATTTGTACTCAGCATAATTAGGTGTAGTAAGTAGTAGAGCAAACTATGGGTAAAAGCTTACAGTTAAAACATGCTGCAAGGGGGGCAGAATCTCTCCCATTCAGTCAACAGATAGACCACATCTTTGTTTATCAAACTTAAATGCCAAGAAAAAGCTTTCAACTCTGGAAATACACTTTTATGCTCAAATCTAACCTTTGCTGATTGGAGCTTTGTTTTTTGCATTGTCAGTATAGGCAGTGATTTGAGTTTGACTTGCAGTCAAGCTTCCTTTCTATAAAGATACCAGCCTGGAATCTTGAAAATATTTCATTTTTTGGAACCCCAATTCCCAACATTTTCCAGGTTTGGATTTTTGTTTCATCCCCTCTTCTTCCCTTTTCCTCTCTACCTTCTAGAAATTCCATTTTCCCTTTAAGAGCTCCCAGTTTTCATGGTAGGATGGAAAAAGGTTGGGAAACAGGGAGAAGAGGAAAAAAGAGTTTAAGAGAGATATAATTTTTTTTACAAAACTGTCATGTTCAATCTTAAAAAAAAAAAACAAAACCAAAACAACTGCAGAAAATTATTTCCTAAGTCATCAACTTTGAAAACTAATCATGGAATCATAGAATACCAGGTTGGAAGGGACCTCAAGGATCAGCTGGTCCAACCTTTCTAGCACAATCTAGATGAGATGGCCCAGCACCATGTCCAGCTGAGTCTTAAACGTGTTCAGTGGAGCGGAGTCAACCACTTCCCTGGGGAGATTATTCCAATGATTGACTGTTCTCATTGTGAAAAATTTACCTCTCGTGTCCAATCGGAATCTCCCTGGGAGTAACTTGTACCCATTACCCCTAGTCCTCACCATTTGACTCCTTGTAAAAAGGGAGTCTCCATCTTCTTTGTAGCTCCCCTTTAAGTACTGGTACATGGTGATGAGATCACCTCTAAGTCTCCTTTTCTCAAGGCTGAACAAACCCAGCTCTCTCAGCCTATCCTCATACGGCAGGCTTCCCAGACCCTTGATCATCTTGGTGGCCCTTCTCTGGACCCCCTGCAGCCTGTCCACATCTTTTTTATATAACAGGGACCAGAACTAAAAGGAAGAGACTTGCAGGGGGAGGGCTGAATAACCCATAACTAACTTGTGGAATTTATCTCCATGGGAGGTTGAGGAGGTCAAAACCAAAAATATAGTAAAAAAAGAAATAGACAAATTCATAGATAACAAGGCTTTTGGTTATGGTACACGTAGAACTTCTAGCTCAGGAAGTGCCTAAATCATTGATTGCTAGACATGACACTGAAAGTGAGAGAGATATTCCAGAGGAAAGGACACTGTCTACTTCTTTTACTTCTTATGTTGCCTTCCAAAATACCTGTTTTTGACAACCATTGGAGACAAATTATAGGGTTAGATGGACGTCTTGCCTGATCCAGTCTAATAATTCTTGTATTTTATGCTCTTAAATGTGAAGTGACAATGAATATTAACAGATTTTTTTTGTTTGTTTGAATTTTAACAGTTACATGAGGAATTCAGTGCTGAAGGAAATTTTCTGATTTTAACAGAAATGGCTACCAGTCATGTGCAGGTTCTTGTGGAATTCACTAAAAAACTACCAGGTATATCCAGTGTGTTGTGGAAAATTTTGTTAGTGCAAAACTTACATGCCTTTCAGTTGCCATTTGGTAATTGTTGTGTATATTTTGAAGACTACATAAAAATGCCTCCTCCTCTGACACATATACGTTCTTCAGACTCTGTCTAAAGAAAGTTTTGTGCTCTGAGGAATAATACATTGAATAATTCAAACTCTGCCACTCTGAGATGTGTCACGCTTTACCTATTGACAAACAAAATGCTCAGAGAAGGGGTTGTGTCTCTAGAGAGATTTTATTTTCCTGTATCATTGCAATGCCAAATAGTCTGCCTCTAAATTACCTCTAAGATTTGCCAGACTCTGCTTCACTGGCTTTGCTGCCTTTCTAGCAAAGCCTCTAGGTCATGGCACCCACTGAATTGTGAGTCCTAAACAAGAACTTTCGCTAGTTGGTGGCACCAATCTTTGTGGTCCTTGCAGCATATGTTATGGACAAGCACTGAAAACCTGAGTTTATCATTGGTATTTTTTTACCTCCCAAGTTGATGTTATTTCAAGAGTGAACACTGGGCATGGTACAGGTTCCTTGTAAGACAAGTAATGCTTAGCTGTATGAAAACATTATTTTCCTGGTATTCCCATGATACTGACCCTTTCTCTGTGTGTTATGGGCTTGCTTCAAAGCCTAGCACTGCAGTTGTAACTATATTTTTTTATGCTAACTGGAATACTGGCTTGCAAGAAATGAACAGAGCACTAATTAAGCAAAGGGGTACAGCAATGTCAGCAGAAAGATGCTAATACTGCTCCTTAATGGACCGAAAGAAAAAATTTGCTACGTGCCACTCTGGCTGAACGCAACAACTGCTCAAGCACAGGGTTATGTGTGCACATCCACACCTAACAGGAAGTGAAGCTATGAGCTGGAAACTTGATGGTTGTTTCATAAGAGGGAAAAAATCCCCTACCAGACTTATGCAATCCAAGTGGTCTTATGCTGAGGAAAAGGCAAAGGGGTCTTAAAGTCAGAAGTACAGAAAAAGATACAGGTTCTGCTGTTCAGTTAGTTGAGAAAGACGAAGGGAGGAGCTTTGTAATTGAATAATCTCATATTTTCAGTGTTGACTTAGAGTACATCTGGCACAATCTATCACCTTTTTGTTTCATTCTCTACATTATCTTTTTCTGTGCTTCCCTACAGAATCATGGGGTGGGTATGAGGCAGGTTCCTGCATTGGCAAGTATGAGGAGAGTTTGCCATGATCTTCAGCTCCCCGTTCTTCTTCAGAGGAGCACCTCTGTATTCACACAAGTTACCAAATTCTTTCTGATTTCTTCAGTGGGTTTTAGAGTCCTTCCCTTCCAAAAAGAGAAACACATATTTAAAACACAGCGAGAAAGCCTCTATGTAAAGCCACATCTTAGTCCAAATGCAAGGTGAAATACTTAAAATTAGATGCTTCAAATGCTGATTTTTGCCATCAGAGCACGGAAAGAGCTGAAAGCAGCATGGCAGAGGGAGAGTCACAGAGAGCTCTGGTGGAAAAATGGCAGATGATGTTAGGCAGTGCCATCAGGCTAGACAAAATCTCCACTATTGGTTGTGCTACGCCACTAAATTTTGCTTATCATGTTCCTCTTGAAGTACCATGGACACTGAAACACAAGTCTAATTCTCAGGCTTCAATGAGAATCAAATCTGTGTAATTTTCTGGAATCTATGTTTCAATTGCTGCAGCACTTGGCAACCCTGCTGACATCAACATCAAGGTTATGCAGATGTGTAGCACCTCATGTGCAAGAATTTCAAGACAGAAAGTAGCAGGGACTTTTCTGTTGCTGCCTTACTTAGCTCTGACATCTCCCCAGGCTTCCAAACCCTTGATCATGAAGATCAGATTGCTTTGCTGAAAGGCTCAGCAGTAGAAGCCATGTTCCTCCGTTCAGCTGAGATCTTCAGTAGGAAACTTCCTACAGGACATACTGTCCTTTTAGAAGAAAGAATTCGCAACAGTGGTAAGTATCTTGTCTAATGAGGAAAAAAACAACCACCACCATTGCACTTCTGTGTCAGTATTTTGCCCTTGAAAAGCTAGTAAAATTGTTTATTAGCTATTAAAGCTAGTAAAATTGTTCTTTATATTAACTAGAACAAATCTTAACTCAGCCTTGAGTCTAAAGGTCATAAGGTAAAGGTTTATTTATAGATACATTCCAAGTATTATGAATGACACTGTAGCAAACAAACCTGGTGCAAGTCTCAAATTATAAGAATCAAAGAACAACAAAGTACTACCATTTCAAATAATTCATATAAAATATCAATATTTATGCTTTCAAATGCAATCACTATAAGAAAGAAAAAATGTTAGGATGTTACTGGAGATGACTGTAGGGAAACACATATTCTTAGGGTCAATTTGGTAAAATTAAATCACACTGCACAAGGTGCATAGAATAATTATAAACATGGCATGTTCTCAGTATGTTTTCTGCTTCTTGAAGTCCATCAAAGGTTCAGTGGCTATGACAAATTCTATCGGTTCTAGACATAAATCTTAATAATTATGAAAAGCCAAACAGGGCTGGATATTGTTTGTTCCTTAAAGCACAAAAAGTTGTGTTTTGCATTGTTATGTATTCTTTGTACTCCGCTGATGCAATACTGAATGTTTTGCCCTTTTCTGTATTGACCAGCAAACTTTATCTACCCCTCAGCTACCTATTGTTCAAAATCCAAATGTAATAAAAATTCTGAATCAAAGAGTCTGTCTACAGTCAGAGAGAGTGCTTTGGCTCAGGCTTCCAGCCTTCCTTTTTAATGGTCAGAAGGAGAAGAGATTGGATAACATTTAACCTCAATACTAGTCATAGAAATGGGCTTGAACGCAGTTCTGAAACTCTTAAAATCAGTAATGTGAAGGTACTACTGATGTAAGCAAAATTAGGTGAATACTTACATATCTGAAACCCTGAAAAGAAGTTAGGAAACATGAGAATAGCTCACTGGCTGAAGATATGTATTTAATTTGGTTTAGCACACTCAGTTCTAGGTTTATATTTCATAGTTTTTAATATTCCTTTCGTTTTGATTTATTATAAGAGGCTATTGTTTGATGGACTGGAAATTGTGACTTTGAGTGTGATATGGATGGCTTCTGGTCCAGGTTCTGCAGGCAGAGAAGTATGCCAAGAAAGCCAGAGATATTTCCTGGAAACTGTAATGAGTTGTCATGGATCCAAATGTATTCATTAAGAGACTTTTCTACTAGAATATAACCTAATTTTTTTTATTAAAATAGGTCTTGGAGAAATGAATCCATATGAACACATGATTACTGAAAGCTTCTGCTCCTCTAATCTATACAGTCAATATCAACCTTCTTGTTCAAGGTGTTAACTGTTCATAAAAAGCAGAAGCAGGAAATACTTTGATACTTTGAGCATTACATAAGCTATTATGTCATAGCAATAATTTTTTCCTTACTCATAATTTTAAAATACCCTGTTAATTATCTGCAACTATTGAGTCCAGATGAAATGCAATACCATTTTTTGCAAGCTAGTACTAGACTTAAAGATAGCATTTCATACCATAATGTGACTAGCTGGAATATGACATTGTATCCTGCAGTAATATTATTTACCTGTCATTAAATAAATTTAAAAAATAACATTTTGTGTAGAGGAAAGTTTGAAGACAAGTAATGACTTCAAATGTGGTATTATTTATTCCAAAGGAAGATTTCCTGCAATTCTTTTTTTCTGGGAGAAGAAAAAGACCAAGGTAAATTAAAAATGAGTTCTGGATCAGAACAAAACCTAGGCTGAATAGTTTGCAAGAAATGAAACATGATAACTTTTTTAGTGTGTCTGTGTATATATATATATACACACACACACACACATATATATATCTTACTGCTCTTAGAAAAGGCTCTCAAAAATATTTTCCCTTAAGCCAGGATCAAGTTGGGGACATAAGAGGAAATACTGCTGCTAGAATTGCTCCCTCCCTGTATTACAGGAGAATAATGTATTATCCAGCTTACGTGCTGCTGGCTGCATTCTTTCCTTCCATTAATAGCCAGAATACAGGACAAAATACCCCTTTCTATGTATTTTATTTCTCCACTCTGTGCAAACTCAAGCCTACTTAAACACATTTTCCTTGGCTGCACTTAATGGGGCTGTGACAGCAAACAACAAAAGCAGCTTGTAAATCTTTGCATTTGTAGCAGTGTTAACTTAATTGCTGCTACCAATGCTATTTAACTGTTAGTGCTACTGCATAGACCCAGAAGTCACTCAAAATTTCCAGAGTCTCTCATTTTGGACTGACATTTCTGCATGCTAGAGGTTATCTGTCCATGTCCCCTGCATGAAAAGGCTTAAATGTGTTTTTTAAATGCCCCTCTGCCTATGTTTTCAGTACCGGTAACTGCCTGTCAGTTAGTGGTATCACTTCATTTGCACCAAAAATGCAAGCAGATTGGTTTATAAGAGGAAGGATTTTTACTAGGTAGGTTTGACTCTCTCATGCCTCGCAGGTGTATTTCTCAGTGTTCACTGAATTTTCATAGGAATCCTGTTTGTCATCACACAAGCTACCAGAGTTTTTTGTTTTGACTTTAAGAGCTCGCATTGGCACAATTTTTCGGCACATTTTGTCTTAGTTTATGGCAAATTCCAGAATTACACATTTAGGCAAATTGAATAATTGTTGGAAATACCTACTACTGAAACATCTTATTTTTGTGGTTTAAATCACGGTCATTTTCAGGTGTCACGAGTTTAAACAAAATGAAAGAAAGGCATCCCAATTCTTCTGTTATCATTGCTTACACATACAGCTTTCAAAAATATTAACTATGCAGTTCACACCCCTGCACGTCATAGGACTCAGCACCAGGGCTCTAGGTTGAATAATAGCCTGTACTAAATGTGATATTAGGATAGAAACTTAAGCAGCGTCTTCCAGCCTTAACCAGTAAGGACACATGCTACGAAAAACTGCAGCTGGCCATTATCATGTTATAGCCTTGTCCAAGAGATAAAACCCAAATCAAATAAAGAAGAAAACCCATGAAAATTACATATAAATTTGGAGATAGCGAGTTTTTTTTTGCATACACCTCACTGAAAAACAAGACTAAATGCAGCAAACTGAAACACCCTGCAAAGACAATAGAGAGCAGCAGAGGAAACGCAGTGATAGCTGAGTTGAGAGTTTAAAAATTAAATTTGTAGTTAATGAATGATGAAGCAGCATCAGGATTATTCATGGCTCCTAGTGAGGTTCCAAACACTCTCAGGGCATCAACCATAAATTATTGCTGTTAGTCAGAACTTCTGTCCACATATTTTTAGGTGCAGACAATTGTCTGAATGTCACAGAAGTCCTATTGTCAAGCCTTGATGCCTGTATCCATAAAATCGGGGGTGGGGATCCTGCCTAAAAGTCACAAGCTGTCCAGACTTCTGTCACCTGCCAGCATGTCAACTTGGAAGCTACTCTCATCTATTAATATTTATGCCTTCCCCAGTCTGTTTGTATGGAAAGGATTTTTTTTTTTTTCTGATAAAAAAGCCAGAGATCTGGTGGTGATGACCTTTCAGCATTAGCAGCCTTCATTTTTATTCTGATGTTGATGAGGTGTATTTTTATTTCTTAGCTTGAGCATATTGCTTAAGTCCTGGTGCATCTCAGTGACTGCTTTTGTTTGTGCCCTTATGGTCTTTCTCCATAAGGTGTTATGGGAATTCTTTCATTAGCTGCTCCTGAGACAGAAATCCTCTCCTACTCACTCTAATATTGAGACTTAATGAGAAATACAGACATTTTATTTAATGTTAATGAGAGCTTGTGCCACTTACTCATTTTATTTGATGCTTCACTATGCATACACAAAGTTGTGACTGATTCATTCTGTGAAAGGCTGACATCCTAGTAATCTAAAGCTTAATTTCTTTCTGTTATTTTGAAAGCAAACTCTCCCCATTATCTAGCTGTACAATATTTTTAAAAACAGTGTTGAAATACTGAATGTTTTCTCAGTGAGCATTTATAGCTTGTTTTTCTAAGGACACCTGCTTTCAGCGGTCATGAAGAGCTGCGGATTTTTATTTCATCATTTTATTCTACAGAGATGTTCTACTAATTTCAGTATCATCAGGGAATAAGATACTATCCGATACAGACAGAAATGGAAAAATCTGGATCCAAATTTTCAGTTGGCAGCAGGACACCCGACATTGTGAAATATCCTGTTGTCTTCCTAGATAGGTTACAGGTGCTGAAGTACATTGAGATCCAAGGAAAAAAAAGAAATAGCCACAATTTCAAAGCCCTGGCAAAAGGCCACGTTTTGCCCTTGAATGTAGGATACAAAGTTCCATTGATTTGGAGAAGAGACTCTAGTAACCAAGGGCAAAATTTGGCATTGGAACAATGGATACCTAATAACTTTTGCTGCCTTTGGCTTTTATTATTTGATTATTAGTACTGAGTAACGGTGGTGCTTCAAAACCCCATTGTGCTGGAGTTTGTGCAGAGAAACAAAACAAAATTATCTTCACTGCTGAGTCCAAATAATCTAATCTAAGAGAGAGCAACCTGGCCAGTATCTAGTCCCTTGTTTCTAAACATACCTGCAAATCTGCAAAACACATACCTGTGTCTACCCCTCCAAATGGCCATATGCACCCACACGGAAGGAGACACCATCCTGTGACTCAACTCAATACTGGCACACTGCCCAAAATATTTAGAAATTAGGACCGCTTTAAATTACAGAGTGTAGGAAAGAGCTTTTCTGTTTGTATGTGGTACTGCACAAACTACCTCACTGAGTTAGCCAGTGCCATGTTCTTGAATGACAAATAAAATTGATAAAAGTGTTTATATCATATCTACAGAGTTAATTTATACCCATGAAACAAGAACAGATGTCAGAGGACCCAATCTTTTTTCTTCTGCGTAAGTCTGCTTCTCCAGGCCAAAAACTTATTTAAATAGACTCAATGTATGAAGACTAGCTCAAGGCAGTGCAGATGCTGCTGCTGTGTGCCAGACCACATTTCCCTCCTGACTGCAGGCACTCAGGCCACTGCCAAAGGATGGTATGTGGCAATGTCATTTGCGTCCTCCTTGCAGGTTTGGTTGGTTTGATGGTTTGGGATTTTTTTTTGGTTTGGTGTTTTTTGTTTTTGTTTTTTAACTAAGGTTTCTTTGCTTGTAATGGTGGCTTCACAGTAGTCCTATTGATTGCTTTTGAGAAGATGTTTTTTTGCTATCCTGCTTGTGAGTTCTCTTTGGCACATGCTAACCTCTCATTTAAGTCGGCCATTTAACCTCTACAAGATGATGATAGAGGTCACATGAACATGCTCTGGTGTATCTTCTCTACTGGCTACATTTTCCCCTTTTCGGCTCTCAGCACCAACATGGTGAATTTGGTCAGTGGTTAAAGGGCCACTGATGCATTTGAACAGGTTAGAAGGCAGAGCTCATAAGCAGCATGGAAAGCAGTTCCAGTAGATGAAACACTGTGAAAGATAAGATGAAATTTTGTGAGTAATTAATATATTTTATTTTCATAAAACAGCTACTAATATACCCTAGGTTTAATATCCACTGACACCCCCATGTTTACCAAGAAAAAAAGATCTCTTTATTCATATTAATCACATAATGCTAGTTACTGCTTATTAGTACTTACTCTCAAGCTTTCCTCTTGCAATAGATTAATCTATTCAGTTTTAATCAACAGCCAAAATAGAAAAGAGAATACTGGTCTCAAAAAGCTGGCAATACTGACTCGATATCACAGTAAAAACACCTATTCCAGGATCATGTTAACCAGATAATTATTTATGGCCTGAAACTGCAAACCTTATGAAAGCAACAGTTACCTTCAGAGAGAAATCATAGGAACAAAACCCTAAAAAAGGCAAGGTCTAAAACAATGCTGTGTCTTAAGCTACAGATAGGAATGAAATTGTGCAAAAAGTAAGGGGTGCTGAATGAATAACACTCATGGGTTTAAATCTGCTCCAGTCTAATGCCACAAAGCCATGCTCAGTAAAGCCAGTATTTCCTGTTCACTACCCTGGGGTTTACAGCCAGTCATCCAGTAACATAGCGAAATCAGTCAAATGAATTGCGGTATCTTCCGCAGATGATAGAGTTGGGCTGGTGGTCAGGAAGAAATCTGTGCAGTTCAGAACGACGCACAATGAAACACAAAGGAGAGGCATGTTCTTATTGCCGTAATGCTGCATGAAACAAAGTTTTTGAAACCTTTTTGAAAAAAAGTTAAGAAGGAGGCACCATTAACACTGCCCAGGAAGCTCTGCCTATCTGACACAGTACTATGCAGCGCTCTTGTCTGATCTAAATAAAGAGGGCTAGAGGGAGCTAACTTTTCAGTTCTCACTGAGGCCAGAAGTACATTGTAACTTTATCTATTGGATTTTTTTCACTTTGGAGTATGATTTGTAACAATGACATTTGAAAAGTCATATAATTCATTTCTCCTCTAGCCTTTCCAGTTACGAGCACCTAATCGCCTTTAATTCTTTTTCTGATAACCTGAATTGAAGTGACAATATCTTGTACAGTAGATAAGAAAAAAAAAAAAGCAAGAACTATAAACATCTGTTTCCTGCTTTTTTGCTTTCTGATGGAGTTTATTAAATCCAAACTGAAGCATTTCAATCCCATTAGAAAACAGCCCCCTCTTGTGATGGAACAGCGGTTTGTGTAACGTGCATACAGGATGATGAAATAACTGGGAAAACCAGCACAGATGGGATGAGGGCAAAACGAGTAACCAAGAAAAAATTCCATTATCCTAGTCTCAAAATTTCTCATTTTGCATGGTTTCATTCATAATTCTCTTGTGACATATATCTACTTAAAGATTTCAAAGTTCTGTTCTCTTTAGTAAAAGCAGCAAATCATTGCTGAAACAGCCCTTTTTGCTACCTTTCACCTCTTCTGGTTTTTTTTATTTCTCTGTTTGGAGTACAGTAGTGCAGAGAAGCTCTCTGTCGTAATTTCATTTGCTTCCACATCTATACTCAGTTTTTACTTCACCCATCCATGCTTTAGTTTCTTAATGTTAGATTATAAGCATCCTGGGGCAAGGATTGTTTTACTGCATGCTTATACAGTGCCTGGACCAGTGAGGACCTGAATTAGTTATTCCACACCCTGTTGACCAGCATCATTCTTATCCCACTTCTGCTATATTGACGGTAGGACTCAAGGAGCCTTGTGGTCAGCAAAACAGTGAATTCATCCAGCTGAAAACTAACGTGACCGTAAAAAAAAAGGAGAAAAAAAAACAAATTATGAATATGAGAACCAAATGATGGGAGTCTTAGTCACAGCCTACTTCCTCCCATTTCCTGTCTGCTGCCAAGATGATGGTGCCCAGCGGCGCGATACCTTGCACAGAGACTTCTAAAAATATCCAGTTTGTCTTGGACTTTTTTCATGTCATTGCTGAACTACTCACTTCCACGAAAGGAATTTGCTTGCTCTGCTTTGGGGCTCAGCTAGACTTATTTTTTTTTCCTGTTTCTAGATTCACGCGAACTTTAAGACTTTGGTGTGTCATATGGATGTGTTCCTTACATATGTCATAGTGTAAGGAACTTTGACATTTAAAATTGCCCAAGAGAGAGACAGGTGGTTCCCCAAAAGTTAGCAATAACAAGTGTTCAAAATTTTAAATAGTTAATGCTGATGACTAATGACATAAACCTCGCAGAATATTAGATGCTATGACTATTGTTTGCTCTATATAAAGTTCCAGCTGTGTTACTAACTTCCACAGGATGAGCTGACTCGCATCATATATATTTGCTTAATTGACTTAGACTCTTCTCAATAGTGTTGAACTTGTTACAGAAACAAGATTTGTGGCTTGTAATCTGAAGTGACCACAAGTTGCTCATGTCACACGTCACGTCACATGAGACACATCATCCAGCCACAAAATAAACCACACCCTGCAAGACCATACTTTCACTCTGTTGGGACTCATAACTATTCCACTGAAAAAGTTCTCACTGTCACAGCAAAATGTGACTTGTCCATAGTTAAGTCAAGTGACTCCATGTTTCCTTCCTTTGAGTTCCACCTGCTGAGTTTCATTTTGAATTTCCCCTGTTGGAGGCATTCCAAACCTTACCAGCCCTCGACTTGAGCTTCATGTTGTATAGTCACTCAAAATCACATTATTTCATGCGGTTTCCACACTGAGTTATAAAGTCTTCTCCCAGAACAGCTCAAAATTAAGAGTAAAATGGCAAGAAATTCTATGGCCCTCATCTGTGGGAACAGAGAAAGTTTCCATCCTTTCAGCCAAGGAAGACCAAAAGGCTTCTTGCTGCAGAACCACTGGTTCAGCTCTCTACACCTCATCGGTGCCACTGCTTCAGAGTTGCAAGCAACCGTTGTCAACAGTCTAGTGGCTGCTTTAAGTGACTCACACACCAGTTTAAAAAAAAAAAAAAAAATTTGATGTCACAGGACCTACTTCTCTTTTACCCCAAATAGCAGAATGAAGTACATCTGTAACTTACGGCTAACAACATTGTGACCTGATGACAAAGTCAGTAAGAGGAAGCCCAGTCGGCATGCCCCAGTTCGGTAACGCCAAAGGGTTTTGCTGATGGCAAGAGAATCGCATGATCCCATCCTTAAACTGGGCTGGATTTTAATCATTTACGGCTCTCTACTTTATAATACACTAGTTTATGCTTTAAGGTAGTAGTAGTTGCAAGCAAGTTGATCTTGGACTACAGGTAATCCTAGACCTAGCTAAAGTTTTAGGCTACTTAAAAGGAGCAATTAAGACTCTTTGTGGAGACAACTGAAGCAGCTGCCCAAGGCAGTTAGCTGTAGAGTAGAGTTGGGCTAGAATTAAACCATACACCCTGAGAGGTTTCCGTATAACTAATGTAAAGATATGGAACATGGGGACTGTTTTGCAAACTCTGCATACTGGAAACAGAAGACAGTTGTTAGAATATCAGCAGACAGCGAGAAAAACATGTATGATGTGACTTGTCCTGAAGAGCTAGATGGACAAACCTGCAGAGAAAAAGGAATTGCTTGAAAGAAAGACTTTGACACCATGTGAAAAGAAATTGCCCGTGCTTGCCTGTTTCTAGTCTGATCGGGAAAACAAAAATGTGCTTGCACTTTTGTAACTATTCTCTTGCATCAGGCCTGATTTGTGTAGTAAATTTCTCCCACCAAGACAGTCAAGGCTTTAGTATTTCTAAATAATTGTTCTGTGGCAATAAACCAGATTATTTCAATAATTAAAAAATATTATAACTTCTTTTTCTCTCACAGGTATCTCAGATGAATTCATAACTCCCATGTTTAATTTTTATAAAAGCATTGGAGAGCTCAAGATGACACAGGAAGAATATGCGCTGCTCACAGCCATAGTTATCCTGTCTCCAGGTAACTTCTAATCCAGAATTAAATATTAGTAGTTTTGGAAAGAAAGCATGAGGATTGTGACCTGAAACTTGTAAAAACTTACATTCTACATAGAGTAAGTGAGCATATATGCTTATCCAGTATATTCAGCTGTTAAACCAAAAAATAAGCACACAAATACAAACTCCAAATGTCCTGCTACACCTTCTGGTTTTGCATACAAGGAAAAAAAGTGCCTAAATAGCCTGCTTAAAAATTACTGGTGTCTCTTCACTGCTTAGCAGGACAGGCTTCTTCCTTCAGAAAACCCCAGTTGTGGTTACATGCACATCACTTTTTTAGAGGGAAATTGGGAAACCCTATAACTTAGAATACAGAATGGCAGTGAAGGTCTTCAGCCTTTGTTGAACAAACACGAGCTGGCAAGAGCAGAAGGACAGTAGCAAGTTGCCCTCTCGACTATAAAGTGGTGGAAACGGACCTTTCAGAAGTATCAGCATAATAGTGTCTCAGCCCTGATTACAGGCTTTGCTGTAAAACCTAATTCTTTGGCAACACAAAAATAACCAGCTCTGCCTACAACATACGAACAAATTGTATAGTGCCTCAAACAGACTATCATAGCACTGGGAGAAGAGAAGCCTGACACTTCAGGACAAAAGACAGACACTGAGGTACCCAAATTGGGTTTCATGGAAGATGGGAAGGTGAAGCAATTCCATGGCTCTTTGAGTCAGTGTGGCTCAGGAAATTTTTTTACACCAAAAATTCCAGTGACAAAAAACCCCATCCTCCTCTTTTCCTTCTTCTCCAAATACCCAAACACATACTTCCATATGAACAAAATAAAAAAGACAAGTATTTTCTAAGAAAGAAATTTCATCTGAGGATGAAGATGCTTGATTCCTCCCTGGTGACCTGTATGCACACTCTTCGCTACTGGTCAAATTCCCTGGTTGTACTACATGTCCAAGAACTTATGCTGTGCTGCTCAGCTGTTGCAATGCATCGCAGGATGTACTCAGGTGCAGAACGGCATTGGGAGATGATGGTACAACCCCAGAGAAACATTTCTGAGTTAAAACTCTTCAGTTTTTGAAAAGGTTTAAAGTTTTCCCTGGCTAGAAGTGGGAAGCTTAAGTGAAAACCCCGAACCAAAAATACCATGTTAAAGCACTTCTATTCCCTCTCAATTTGAAAAGAAATATTCTTGGTAGGTGTGAACATCAGTGCCCAGTGTAAATATTTGAATATTTTGATATTCATTTATCGGTGTAAATATTTGCATTGTATCAGACCATATATTTGCTAATTACTTCTTTTCTTTTAAAACCATAACCAGATCGACAATACATAAAGGACAGAGAGTCTGTGGAAAGGCTTCAAGAACCCCTGCTGGATATTCTACAAAAAGTCTGCAAACTTCACCACCCAGATAACCCTCAACACTTTGCGTGTCTTCTGGGCCGTCTTACAGAATTACGGACATTTAACCATCATCACGCAGAGATGCTGATGTCATGGAGAGTGAATGATCACAAATTCACACCTCTTCTCTGTGAGATCTGGGATGTGCAGTGATGGATACTTTTTATTTTGTTTTAGGAAAAATATCTTTTTAAAGGACCATATAGCATTTATTTTCATAGAAAAATATCCCACAGTACATTAAATTTTCTTTACTGCATTTTTATAGAAACATGCCATGGATTCATGAAAGCCATTTTGTTCACTACACACCGAATATTGTGTAACTATCAGATTTTCACACGTGAGTATAATTCTCTCTGTATTTACATTGTCTGATCAGAAAAGAGTCTACCAGCTCCTCAGAGGAACCCTGTTAATTCCTGCTGCAATTAAGCTGATCGCAGTTACAGTTCCTCTTGACAAATGGGGAAATGCAGGTTTCCATTCATATTTTTTCATTGCAGTGTTTTTGTGCTTGGCCTCCATTAAAGAATATATTCCAGATATTTATGCTAATAAACCAGCTGAAATGGTTAATGCTATAGTCATTTGCTGTTCAGTTGTGAAACGTGTTCACATAAGATGCACAAGCTCTTATTTCTTCAGAAGACGAAAAATTATGTAATGGAGAAAAGCCATACACACACAAAAAACCCTTCTCATGATATAAACATGTAACTTCATTTGCATTATTATTTCAAAGTAAAAATTATACAGTATCGAGACTTCGTGAAAGTGCATGACAGGTTGTTTTACTTTACAACTCTCGATTGCTGGTGCTTAGCGACTCTGAAAAATACCATCAGCAACATCCCCAAAACCTGAAACAGGTAAGCGTGGCTGAACGCTGTGCGAGGCGGTGCGGGTTCCCCGACGCTAACAGGGGCTGTAGGCAGGGTGGGTGGTTTCCTTATGCCTGGATTTGCTCCGAGGAGCGTGAAACCGGACAGCAGGGACCCCGATGTGCCGACCATGCTGTCCTCCAAACTGCTGGCAGCGTGAGGAAGACGCGGGGTGCAGACACAGCCCTCGGCCCTGCTGCAGAAAGGCCTCTTCGGGTGCAAGGCGGGCAGCCGCTTCCGCTGGCCGCCGCGCAGCTGGCACCCTGCTCCCACCGCCCGTGGCCAAAGCAGCCACCGCTGCCCCAGGGAAGCAGAACTGCTTTCAGACGCAGCTGGTGACAGGAGGAGGGGACGCTGAAGGCCGTGCTTTCGTGACGGCCGAAGCGGCCCGGGGGCGGGAGGGCCATCTGCCGCAGCGCCCGAGCCAGCAGCCCTCTGCCCGTGCCGCCGTAGCGGGTGCGACACGGCGGCCTGACCTGGCCTCCGTGGGGGCCTGACGGGGCGGGGCTCCGGCTGCCAGCGGGGCCGTAACCCTGCGCCCTGCACCGCCTCAAAGGCCGCGTCCCTGGGAGAGGCCGGAGGGGCGGCTCCGTTACGCAGCGCCCTCACCCAAACCGGCGGCGGCTCCGGGGGCGACCCCCGGGCTGTACCCTGGTCAATGGGGTACAGCGGAGAGCCGCGAGAGGCTGCGGGGGTCGGGGGCGGGGGAGAGAGAGACGGCGGCGGGATCCCAGCAGCCGCCCGGAGCCGCCCCGGGGGCTGAGAGCCGGGCGGCGGCGCGGCCTCGGGCCAGGTGCGGCGGGCACGGCCCCGCCCGTCCGGCCCGGCCCCGCCCCGCGGGCGCTGATTGGCCCTTTCGAACGGAGCGGCCGGCGCGGGGCGGGTGGGGGCGCCCTGGTGCGCGGCGCGGGGGGAGCGTGGCGCGGCGCGGCGCGGCGCGGCGGCAGCAGCTGCCGGTGAGTACCGGGGGGCGCGGCCCGGCCCGGCCCGGCGGCACGGGGCCGGGGAGCGGCGGCAGCGGGAGGGGAGGGCGGTGGCGGCAGCAGCGGCAGCGTAGCGGTGCGCGGCTTCCCCCCGTACCGGGGTGTGGCCGGGGGTGGCGGTACCCCGGCCCCGGCCCGCGGGGAAGGGGAGGGGCGCCCGAGCGGCAGCGGGTCCGGCCCGGCGTGGGGACCGGGGCGCTGCTGCGGGGTCCCGCTTGTGGCGGTGCATCGGGCGCGCAGCTCCGGAGCGGTAGCAGTCGGTCAGTTACGCCTATCGGTAGGGGCAGCGCTGGAAAGGTGTTGAGCACCGCACGTCGCGGGGAGCCCCGTGCAGCCGGGACAGACCCCGGTGCGGGGCTAAGCCCGTTACCGGGATCGGCCCGGTCACCCTGCCAGGGGCAGCAGCTCCCATCCGGCCGGGTTAGCCTCACTGGCATCGATGTTGGAAGTGAAGTGCTGTGAAACTGACCCTGGGGAAGGGAGAGGGGAGTTTTTGCATAACACCTTTCAAACCAGTCTCTCCTGTGCCTCACGCAAGCGTTTGAGGATGCGGTGCTGTTTTTGTAGGACATTTGCCCTAATGCTCTTGGCTAAAATACTCATTCAGATTGCTTAGTAAGCCGAAAAAATGTCTGGCTCCTTTCTTTGCCCAAAAGCTGGCTGTATGCCAGGGATGCTGTGTGTCACCTTTGGCATAGTATCAGATCAAGACATGGGAAAAAGTACATGTATACCTTTAGGACCTATAAGGCATAGCTGGCCTATGCATTTGTAATTCTAAATGTACTGGGTGGATCTTTCATAATAAGGCAGGATTTTATATTTAAGTCATAATAAATGACTGCAGCCAGACAGTAGCCTGCTTCTTGGCCAACAAGTGATGCTCACTTCAGTGTTGCTTTGCTGGAAGAGGTGTCAGGTGGCAATGGGAGGAAGAGAAGAGTTTGTGAACGTAAGCAAGCAGCAGGGGTAGCGTGTCTCATGTTAACCAGCCTCTCCCCAAACTGGATGCTCTTGTGGTAAAGGAGCCGTCTGCACGTCTCCTGCGGAGATGCCAGTTGTTGAGATGAAGTGCTCCTCCCTGATTTCAAGTGGGTTTCTCTGCCCTGACAGGTGAATCCAGGGCCTTTGCTGCCCTTTGGAAGGGGAGAGCAGGCTGGCTGCCGTGTGCTGTGCGCGCTGTCACCGAAAGGTGTGGAAAGGCAGTCTTCGTGAAGAGCAGTCGGCGTGCCTTAATGTAAGGAGTTGGTTGTCACCTTAAAGCCCTTCACCTTGGATGGACAGACTAGTCTGGTTCTTTCTCTTTCATGCCTCTAAGGCCTCCCCAGGGAAGCAGAGCTCCTGCTGACTCAGTAATGCAACAAAAAAGGGCTCTGTAATTGCTGGAGTGACGGAGAGAGTAGCGCTCCATAGATGCCTCTTGTTGTCCCTACCTCTTTTCTTCTGCATGTTAGGATATGTTGTTGTGTTTTAACCATGTGTACCAAAAAAAATCTTGGCTGTCCTGTAGTGGGTTTCAACAGATAGTGACTTGACAGCTTCTTTCATTTCAGAGTGTTTAAAAACATGGGTTTCACTAGGTACTGTCAAGACTAATCTACAGTTTCCAGCTGCTCTGGGTTAGTCTGTTGTGACTGCCTTTGGGCGTTGATGGAATAGAAGATGATGTGTGATATATCTTAAATATAGGGTGAAGATGTAGAAGTGTTTCTACCCAAGGTATTTTTAATGAGTCTGTGAACCCAAGGCTTTTTAATGAGTCTGTGAATCCCTTTAGGTTCCACTTAAGCTAGGTCAATGGCTGCTTCATATATGTTTTAGGTATCTGTGGAGTTGTGGATTATTTTGTTTGTTTGTTTCTTTGTAAACTGTGCAGTTGAGTAAAATGGGACTTAGACTCAGTTCATCTTGTGCTACAGAATAGCTTGTATTCAGTGTAGCGCGTCTTGCTGGTTAGGCCCCACTGAATGATCTATAAAACCTAATACAACTGATGCTATGCAGGCTATCTTGTGTAGCATCTAAGAGCATGTGTTTAGCACCCTGAAGTATTTGTGTAAAGTACTTTAGTATTTGCTGACTTTACTGTTTCTCAGATTGCCTGAGGCAAAGTGGTGGGCATCTCTGGAGAGCAGAAGCAGACTACAGCCTTGTGAGACTGTTCTGTGCGGGTCACGTCCGGGGTACATCTGCACTCCCTTTCCTGAGAAACGCCTGTCCCTATGCCGCATGTCAGAAGATAGGTATCTTTTTTTTCTCATCTCTCTTTCCTAATGTTGATCCATAGCTCTAGTCCTTTATTGGAGGTTTGGCAGTCGGCCAGCCAAAGGCAGCTCCTGCCTTCCCCAATATCTAATTTGGGGCTGACTGCCTGTCTCCCAGTAAATCAGTGTCACTGTATTGATCCAGCCATAAAGCGCTACTAGGCAGCCTTTCTCCTCTCCTCCCATCTCGCGGAGCCTGTTGGCAGCAGAAGCGCCAGCAGAAATGAGGTGTTTTCTGGGAGTGGTGCTGGGCGTCAGGGACATCTACATTTGCTAGGCTGGTTGCCCCCCTGGTTGGGAAGCCCTTGCAAGTTTCTCCTGCTTCCCCTGTTTTCAGGGGTGAAGCAGGTAGAGAGCCCTCCTAGGCACCTTGGGAATATCAGCTGGCCTGGAGACAGGAATGGCATGGCCTGAGGCCATGCGTGGGACGCGATACCATACATTCTCATTCTGGGTTCTTTTCGTTCACAGCTGTGAGCTCTGAACACCAAATGCCTGTTGAATGAAGGTGAGTTGAAAAACCTGGCATGCATAGAAATTGATATGGTTCTAGCTGGAGCTGACTGAATTCAATATCAAATACTTGAATCATTCATTATGTACAACTTCTTGATGCAGGGAACCCAACTGGTTTTAGAAGAAGTCAGATTTGGTTATGACTCTACCTGCTACTGCAGTATTTGCCTCACCATGGCACCTTCTGCACCTTTGCAGGCTGGCTACTTGAACGTGGCAGACTTCTGGGTCTT
Source organism: Nipponia nippon (assembly GCF_047370975.1). Taxonomy (NCBI): domain Eukaryota; kingdom Metazoa; phylum Chordata; class Aves; order Pelecaniformes; family Threskiornithidae; genus Nipponia; species Nipponia nippon. Next base: position 53,478,579 of record NW_028262347.1, read on the forward strand.
CTCATCCCATGCTTCTCCCTGTAAGTGATAAGGCTACGTTAATCTGTATTCCCTGTGATCTCAGAGCTGGACTGTTTGGGATCTGAAAATGGGTAATTGTTACTATATTAATTTTTCAACTCAAAATTCATGCAGGGTAGTCTGTATCATCAGAGGTTTTTTGTTAAATGCCATTCAGATGCCCTCATAATAAGTGAAACTGTTTGACTTTCTAGATAGCCCTTTGGCATATGGGCTTACAAAATAACTTGTTTCAGAAGAGCAGACCCTTGAAGTTCAAGTGCCACAATTTTCCTCGATCTCCTCTTTTTTTCCTTTCCTTTTTTTTTTTTTTTAGACTAGTTTTTGTTAGGCATGCCACAAAACTGCAGATGCTGAGCATTCTTGTGATAGCTGCTGTGTGAATATTTTGCTTTGTTCGTGTTTTGAGTTCTCCCTGTGAATTAGGCTGCCTTTTGTTTTCCCTTGGCAGTTAGTATGCTAGAGCTCTTGTTAGCCTATATGGAGCTCCTTATTTTAATGAGACCAGCTTCTCTACTGGCTGTTCTCCTGTTGTTTTATTTATTTTTTTAATCAATGAAGCCTCTTACTGCAACTCTTTTGGGACAATAGCTTTCTTATGCTAAAGGAAAATGTATTCCCTTGGACAAAGCTGTGGGAAGCATAACATGCCCATTAGTAATGCTTGGTATATACACTGCCCTTCCCTTGTTCATTCATGGAAGGAAAAATGACATCAAGGAGAGGATGTCTCTTTTTTTTTTTTTTTTTTTTTCTTCCCTAGAAATAAAAGGAGGGGGGAAGATATCACTTGAAGTGTCTCTGATAAAGTTTGAGAAGTGCTAGCAGTCCTGATACAAGGAAGTGGCTTCAGTCTTGAAAACAAACTGGTTGCTTCTTTGCTGGTTGTAGAGGTAAGTTGTTTGAAATGTCTGACATGCGTGGTCCTGTGTAGCATGTGAGGTTCAAGGCAGTGGGAGGGAAGAATGGGGAGGAAATGGCACTGTTCTGCTTTCTGGGTAAGAGGAAGGGGGAGAATTTTTATGAGAATTGGGTCTTCTGTGGTGGGCTATTTTGCCTTTTGGCATAGGAAGGTGAGGTTGTGCAACAGATGGGAGACGAGAGAAGAATACAGTCTATGTATAAAGCTTAAACATCTGGGACAGAAGAGGGGAGTTATTCATTTTTAAAGGAAAACAGATGAGTTAAAATTGTCTGACTATGTCTGCAATCTGGTTTCCAGCCTAATCAGTAAGATGAAGTTTTATTGCAGCTATTAAGTAACAGAGCAAGAAAGTTGTTTTTAACTGGTTTCAAGACACAGGTAGGTACATTTTGAGGTTGTAATGCCCTCCACTACCACTGTGGAGAATTATGCTGAGGAAATTCCTTCTGGTGCGTGTATACGCAGCTAACCTGGTAATACCGCACATCTCTAGACCTTGAGCCTACGTGGAGAGACTTAGTGATCCCCAGCCCAGTGTAGAGTTTGTGCTGGGTTTTCCTGTGATTGAAAGCATTGCTGGAAAATACTGTGTTGGCTTTGGGAGAGAAGAGGTTGACCAGATTGCCTTTAAAACTTTCCCTAAGGATTGTTTTGCCAGGGGATTGTCCTGATAACCATATTGCTGCAGTACTTCGCAGCATTCTGTTGAAAACTTGGGCATGTGCTAGCTGCCTGGAAATCTAAATCAAAATCCCAATAGAAATTAATAAAAACATTGATTTCTCTCATGTATCTATGCAAGAAGAAATCTCATTCTTCAAAATGATTTTCTTGCTTTAAGATTTTCATAATCTTCAAAGTATGTAATGGAAACTCAGGATGCTTATATTGAATGCACACATGTACAAGATACACTTGTGATAGCTGAGAAGGAAGGAGTGAATGCCAACATTGTTAAATCCAAGAACGGTTTGAAGTATTAATATTTCTCTTTGGCAAGGTAAATGCCTTACAGCTCCTTAAAATCATGCAAACTTCTGAGTATTATTTATGTATATGAAGTTAGTTGCTACTTTGTGCCGTAATAACTGCTGCTTTATTTAAGGGCAGAGAACGGAAGTTGACTGAACACTGGATCAAAACCGTAGCTGCTAAGATACTTCCCTCTTTCCCCCCTCTGTTCCTGATTAGACTCGCTCGTATTTTGCCAAAACAGCACCACTGTTTTTTTCTTGGGATTTTCATGAAAGCAGGAGGGACCGTATTAAAAATTCTTTTCTCTTTACCCAGGGGGAGAAGCTAATGTAAATGCAGATGACCATGCAGAATGCGGTTCAGGTAAATGCCTTTTGTAATGTTTGAATTCTGCATAATACTTTTTTTATTCAAAGGTGTACCCTGAAGCAGATGAAATGCTAGAATCCCCAGAGTTATCTCTAGTTAAAAAAAAAGTAATGATTTTCTTGTTTTACAAATGAAGCAGTTTGACAAGATAGATAACCCAGTGTTATATCAGATAGGTGATCCTTTCTCTTCCTAAGTGCTGTTACCTGAGAAGGTTTTGAAGTCAAAGGCTGAGATTGTTTAAAAACTTGCTTGATGATTGAGATGTTTTTAAAAACCCTATGTTCTAGTTAATCACTTAAGTATAAATAAATAAATATATTTTATACACACACTAAACTGAAGGAAAGTAGTTAAGAATACCAGAAGGACTCTTTGTCTTTGGGAATTTTGTACATGAAGTTTCAGTGTTGTGCTTTTCTTGAAATGTAAAGGTACCTCTCAGTTTGAAAATATGCAGTCCTTAAGAAAAATGCTGAAGGCTCATGTTCAAAAAGTGTGTTATGTTCTTGCATGGGAATATGTTTCCTCTTATAACATTGTCATTTTAATGATTTAAATGCAAAATACCTCTGAAATGTTTGATCATAGAAATCAGTAGTCTGTAGTAAATTATATGATAAACTGCAGATTTCATTACTTAAAATGTGCTGAGGAAAAAAAAAAAACCCACAAATTTAATTCATGTTTTCTTTATTTAATATTCAGGAAAGTATGTAATTTTAAATCCAAAGAAGTCAAGAGAATGAATGTAGTAGTACTTTTGATACAGGAGTTACTAATGAGCTGCACCTTTTGTGATTACTGTTGTGTTGGTTTGGTGTATCTGTCTGAAGGGGAATGAACACTTACTCTTTGAATAATAGATCTTTACCATAATTCAGAACTGCAAGTTTTAGTCATCTGACTGCAAATATTAGGGCTCGCTGTCTTCAGCTTACTGAAATCTTCTGCAGGTGTGGTTTGGAGATGACCTTCCCTTAAGTCCCCGAAGTCCTCTGACTCCCAGACATGGGCCAGGTTTGGCAGATGTCTGCCTGTATGACCAATGGATATCTGTGCGGCATGAAGCAACTTTGGTGCCTATGCAAGAAGATCTGTCAATCTGGCTGTCTGGCTTGCTGGGTGAGGTTAAAAATAAATCACTGCCTAATAAATTTCAAAGCACTTTCCAATATTCCAGTCAATGCTGACACTTAATATCTATAGTACTGTTAAGATCTGCTGTATTTGAGCCTGAATGGCTAGGAGAATTGCATTAAAATGCATGCTTTGGTTTCGGATTTTGTTAGCTGCCACCCCTTAGAGCTAGGATGATTAATCATTCTAATTTATATTTCTGAATTTTGTTAGTCTAATTAAAATCTAAATAAGTGGATATTTGATTTTAGTTTACTCATATATTTTCAGTCTTGAACACTGTAGTAAATGATATGATGGATGGAATGCTGTTTGAGTTGCCTCTAAGTTCATATGAAACTTCTTTATCTTCTGTGGAGTAAGTCTAATGTTGACCTTCTTTTTTTAGGAATAGAAGTCAAAGCAGAACAACTGCTAGAAGAACTTGATAATGGGGTACTACTCTGCCAGTTGGTTGGTGTTCTTCAAAACACAATTGAAAAATGTTGTAGCTCAAACAATTTAAGGGTGAGTCATACTGTGATTTTTAATACATATATAAAGTCTTTAATTGTAAGTAGTAGTAAAAGGAAAGCAGGTGAGTGAGGCTTCCCAAAGTGGCATTCTGTATGCTGTGTATCCAGAGATTGATTAACAAAAGTGTGGCGTTATACATGGAGAAACTGTCCTTATGCAATAAGTAACTTAGTCACTTTGTTAATCAAATCCTAACGTCCTTACTAGTTTTTTAGTTTGATTTTAGTAAAAGTCTTGCCAGAGGAAGATCTGGTCCAAACCTGGAGTTTGTTCCCCTGATAACATCAGTGTGGTTTGGTAATAAGATATCCGTTGGCACTTGGTGGAATGTTTTATGCCAGAAACTGGTGGCTAAACTCTGGTATATGGGTTAGCCATGAAAATATCCACATTGAGATGTACCTGGAGATGGGCTTCAGTGTTTTTGTTAGGAGTCAAGGCTGAGCTGAAACGTGAATCTCAAGCAACTTGCAGTCTGTGTTTGTGCAATGAAAAATAGGGTTGTGTTTCTTTGGCGTATAAAACCATGTAACGCTGGTGCAGGTAGCATATGTTCAGTGTACAGGTACCCAGTATAGCTACAGCAATGCTTGGATTTGTCAAATAGTAGATCACCAACTAATGTGCCCTGATTGGTAGTGTTTACCTCAGGGGCAGGAGGAACTGCTCCACCATATCCAAACCATTTTTTTTGTGTTTACATTTTACTGTTTTATGTAGTAAAACAGTACTTTTAAATAATGAATATTTACCAGTAAGTAATATAATTACTAATATTAGAATTATTATTAACTGGGGGGGGATGACAAGACAGGAGTCTTAGGATGGTAAATGGTATTTATACAAGAGCCATATGAATGCTGCAAATCCTTAGGGTTTTTTTAAGAAGGACAAGATGCCCAACTTGTGTACCTTTGAACTGTTTCTTTAGTTTTGAAGATACCATTTAAAAACAAATAAGAACTTAATTGTTTTAAAGGAAATTGCCCTTTGCTCCCTTCTGATTCCCTCCGCTTTCTAGAACAGGCTCTAAAATGTTGAATCTGAAGTTTAGTTGATTTGGGGTTCTCTCTGCTCATTCTGCTGCTATGAATAGAGCTTGGGAAGGGGGAATAATTATCTAAACCTGTGAAACCACCAGTAAGACTCTTACCCCAGGATGTGGGGATATGGGGAACCAAGTGTATGGGCAGTTCTGGGAGAGGTTGCAGAGCTAAGGATTGTTCACTCAGTGACTGTTCACAAAGACAAGGTGTAATGCCTTCTACATTAGCATAGGGTTGTTTTTTTTTTAATAGAATCATAGAGTCATTAAGGTTGGAAAAGACCCTTAAGATCATCTCCCTGGTCCTGCTGGCCACACTATTCTTGATACAGGCCAGGATGCTGTTGGCCCTCTTGGCCACCTGAGTATACTGCTGGCTCATGTTCAGGTGGCTGTCAACCAACACCCCCAGGTCCTTTTCCGCCAGGCAGCTCTCCAGCCACTCCTTCCCTAGCCTGTAGCGTTGCATGGAGTTGTTGTGACCAAAGTGCAGGACCTGGCACTTAGTCTTGTTGAATCTCATACAGTTGGTTCCAGCCCAATGATCCAGCCTGTCCAGGTCCCTCTGTAGGGCCTTCCTACCCTCCAGCAATACATGGTGGCTTGAACATGAAATAGTTACTAACCACTGTTTCTGTACTCTGAATTTAGAGTTTGTTTTCCTTTGCAAATATGCTTTAAAATCTGTTGGCAATGTTGATGTGCACAATGTACTTTTTGTTTTCTTCCCTTGCCAGAATTTTCCCATGAGAAAAGTTCCATGTAAGAAGGATGCTCCATCAGGATCTTTTTTTGCCAGAGATAATACAGCCAACTTTCTTAACTGGTGTAGGGCCATTGGAGTTGATGAGACTTATCTCTTTGAATCTGAAGGTTTAGGTAAATCTATCTTTTTGTAAGACTTGCTTTGATCTGTATGTGAATAACTACCTGGTCAGGGAGATCTCTTGTGTATAGTCTTGTGAAGCCTTTGTCACAACTGTACCTGTCTTGTGCAAGCTATTAATGTTTTTATTTATTTTAAGGCAGTGTTGACGTAAAAGCCTTGAAAAATCAGTTCAGTGACTGCTCTAACTTGCATGATGCTTTTCCAGCCTTCTAAAAGTTGCTGTGTGGGAGGGAGGAGTGACAGCTGTGCAGCAAACTCACATGTTTTCCTTCAGTAAAAAGGCCCACTGAGAAACAGAGGAGAAAAGCATGGTTTTGCTTTCCCTGTGCGGGAAGACCACAGGGCCATGGAGTCAACTCACAATAAGATCCTTTATTTGGTATTAGAGCTCATTCTTGTTGCAGAAAGTCCTCAGAATAATGCATTCACGACTGCTAAATTTGGTAACTGTATCAGGGCGTTGTGCCTGAAGTGACAACAATCTGTTGGTAATTAACATTTACTTCAGGACCTGCTTGACATGACTCTAAACCATTTTTATTTTCCCATTTAATAAGATAGTTATAAAAATAAATATTGCCAACTGTGTGTATGCCTGCTCCAGTGCACAGTATGTCCCTTATAACAGCTTCTAGACTGATACTTCCAGATGGAATAAAATTTTTTTGACTGTTAATTAAGAGGAACTGAGCTTTCATTGCATGGTAAATAATGAAATGCTCTTCTACCAGCTATTATGTCAGTAAAAATTAATTAATACAAACCTTCCTGTCGCAAGCCAAATACTGGGGTTTTTTTGTGTTGTTTTTGTTTGTTTGTTTTTTTTTTTTAAAAAAAAAGGCAAAATATCTGCCCGTTGAGCAGAATAGCAAAAAATTGCAAAGTACCTTTATTTTCAGTAATCATCAGATGGATTTGTCACGATATTTACTAGATTTTCTTACAGTCTTTGTGCCATTTAATGCTATTTAAGTGGGAGGCACTGTTTTCATTAACTGCTTTTCTTTTAAGCTCTCCTCCCTGCTGGTTGGACTGCCCATGCCTTCTCTACTGGATAAGTCATCTTTTAAAATAGTTGAGAAAATATCCTCATTTGCATCTCTCTCATTCTGATTTAACTAGGGAGTGTATCTTTTTCAGTGCCATGAACTACAGATGAGTAGGAGAACTGAGCTATAAGAAAATCAGTTTTAATGTTTTTTTCAGTTCAACTTGTATGAACTGCATTGCTTAAACATCTTAGTTCCTGTAAGTGGATGGGTAATTAGAACCTGTTTAGCCTCCCTGAGATAAGCAGACAGGATTTCCTAACGCTGTGGCTTTCCCTCATAGCCAAAAAGTGTTTTGAAGTCTGATTGTAACTCTTGACACAAGCTTGCTTTGTGGCATAAATATCTTCTGTGAGCCTTTTTGGCAGTTGAAATGACCAGACTTGCAGCCTCCTTGATGAAACATTCTTTCCACTGATGTTCTCCATCAAACTTTCAAGCCATTCTTTATGAGTGAAATACGGGAAAGACAATTTGACAATTGTCCTTTTCCCATTAGATACGTATAGCAACACCTCCTGAAAAGTGTGGATGGCTGAGAAGGAAATAAATTAAGTGTCTCCTGAGACAGCAGAAAGGGAGAGTAGCCATCATGGGATGCCCTTTGACATCAAGCCAAATGTCTGGATCTCTGCTAGGGATTTTTCTTTTCTGTGTTCAGGCAAATTATGTATCCTGTTACAGCTGACAAAAACACTTATAAAAACAAAAAAAAAGATGAAATGACCTCTAGTACCTTTTAGATTGTGGCTGTACCAACATTCTTTTCTAGATTTACCCTTCATAATCAGATCTTTTAAAAAGTAGACTTACAAACTGGAGTAGATGAGGTAAACAAGAACATCTGACTTCATACTCGGCTTATACTTTAGGAAACACTTCAGTCTCATTTAAAGCAAAGTCATTTTAAATATCAAATTGAACATCAGAAAGATGTTAGATTTCATCTGTAAATATAGAGCTGGCTCATTAGGCTTCTCTTCAGAGTGAATTTCCAATTTCTACTGAATATTGTTACTGCACAGTATGAAGAAAGTCAGACTTGTTTATATAAATGTTACACCATAAGAAAATTGTATCTTCGGCTTTTCATGTTTCTTATACCTGGTGGTGGTGGGGGAAAGAATGGTGCCGTGTGTGGGTGGAGGGAAGTTGAATGACCTTTCTCCCAGCCTTTGGTTTCTGAGTTATTAGGCAGTATACCTAGTTGGCTAAGAAAGCACAGGGATGGTTTGTTTTCTAGAGCATTCATACAACTATGTTCTTAGAACATGTTGAGAGCATCTGAATTTTGAGGCTTAAATGGGGGCAGAGGAGGAAGTAGTTACTTGTGTGTGAAATTTTTAAACTATTTTCCTTCTCTGTTCATGGCCCTTGTTTCTTTTTCCTTGCACACCTAAAGATGGAAGTTGCAAGAAAACAAAACAGGCATTGCTTTCCTTCTGCCTCTTCTGTTCTCCAGTGCAGCAGTAAAAATAAGTGAATGTTTTCATTTCAAAGTTGTCAGGAAAACTCAGAAGAACTGCCATGGTTACCTACACACCGTTTGGCTATCAGTCCACTCTTCCATCTCATTCTTCAGCTCTCCTGATCATGATTAAGTGTGTCTACACAGTCAAGTGCATGCAGCTGTTAGAGCTGCTCTGAACTGAGGGGTGCAAAGCCGCCTCTGTGTTGGGCACTAGCTGGGTTAATGTGGGCACAGCCCTTGAGAAGCAAAGCCTAGTGCAAAACTCTGTGCTACTACCTGAAATAGTGTTGCATCTTTTCTGTGATCATAGCCAGTATCTGATGTCTGCATCTGAGTGTTTGCCTCTTAAACCAACGTCATTCTTACTTCCTTCTTACGGTCAGGGGTTTTGACCCTCTTTCTCAGATAGATCCTCACAAAGGTACCAAATTCTGAAGAAAACCTTTGGGTGGATGGGGCAGGAGGTGGGGGCTGATGGGGAGGGGTGAAATGAGGGTATAGCATGGGGTAGGGGAGCTACCACTGGTAAAGTGGTATCTTCTAGTGCAGCTGGGTGAATCTGCCATATGGATGGACTCTGCTGGCACCCAGAACTTTTAAAGTGATAAGAAAAAGGATCTGTTGCTTACTGAAACGGTAACAATCACCTGGATTATTCTTTCACAGCCAAGGGTTTAAACCACTTAAGCTGACTGGCTGCATAGCCATCCACTTGTCAGCTAGATCCCTTGCAGTGTATTCTCCTGCGGTTGTTCACCCATAGAGTGTGTGTCCCTATCTGTGTCTGTATGCACAAGCATGAACAGATGGAGTATGTTTTCCTATTTGCAGTTGTTGAATGCTTTTCATCTTTAAGACCACTATAATATATATGGGGATAGGGAAGGGTCTGTCTTTCTAGTTCACATCAAGAAAGGACAGCATAAAATCAAATAAAGTGTGTATTTCTCGTAGGAGGTGGAGAAGAGTTTGATTTCAGGAGTGTCAGCATGGATTTAAACACTTTATGGAACAGAAAATCAGAGTTGGAAAGCATATAGTGCTTTATCCATGATAACGTAGCTTGCCTCTGGGTAGAATTGATGGCAAAGTTAGTCATCTATTCCTTATCTTCCCTTCTCTGTACCTAATTGCACGGGCCTCCTCACAGTACATATGAGCTGTAACTCCCTTTTATTCTCTTCCCTTTTAGTTTTGCACAAGGATCCAAGACAAGTGTATCTTTGCTTGTTGGAAATTGGACGCATTGTATCCAGGTATGTGATCCATACATGCTCCTAACAAGAAACTGAAGAACGTTCTGTGAAGTAAAAGCTAAGACAAAGTTAAGACAATCTGCTGTCATTAAGTGCAATGCAGTAGATGTTAATTCCGTGCAGAAAGTAATGAGTAGCTTTTCTAGGACCACCGTACAATATGAGTATTTTTTCAAATATTTATCAGACTCTTGTCATGGAGAAGTGCTGATCCACACTGTTTTTTATAGCTGTATGTTTAAATGCTACATTCAGCTTATAGATATGTGTACATCTTAGAACAACTCTCTGAACATTAAATACAATTTTAAGGTCTTTATTTTTTTAAAGCTTTTTGGCAGGTATCTCTTTATCATTCTCTAAATTTAGACTTCTAATTTATTTCTAGTGCAGAGCTGGAAGCTTTAAGATAGTTTATCTAAATTGGATGTGATGTAAATTGTATTGTATTAAAACTACTTTGCTAGTTTTTCAGGATTCTGCATTTGTTCAGGGGTGAAGTTCCAAAACACTGGAGGTGCCCACTGTGCTAGGTACTTGTCCATACTATCCCACATACCCTGCCACTCATGACTATCCAGCCTTGGGGCAGATCTCTGGATGATATTCTTAAACTGCTTATTAACCCTAGACAAAACCGAAATGATATACCCAAGAAATACCAATAGATGTATCTTAACTACCCAAGGATGTTCAAGATACTGAAAAGTTGTTGTAATGAAGGAGGAAACATCATAGAAGAAGGCAGCAAAGGTGCCATTCTCCATAAAAAAACCTCTCAGAGGAAGAGGTATAGTCGCTACTTGTCTCCATGAGGTGGTACCTGAAGTACAGTAATGGCTTCAGTACAAAACCCAAATACAAGATAATGCTCAAGGCCAGTGTTTTAATAACAAATCTCCCAGGCAAAACATCGCTAATGACTGCAGAGCAAAGCAAACCGCAAAAACCAACAACAATCTTTAACATGTACAGCAAAAACAAGAGCGTGATGCAGATCAGGTAGACTAATATCAAGAACAGATGAATCAATATTATGACTAGCAATTGTTAACAGATAAAAATTCCTTAATACACTCTGGTTAAGCTGTTATTATCTCAAACCCTTTGAGCCCCATGTTGGGCACCAAAAAGGACTGTCATGGTTTAACCCCAGCCAGCAACTAAGCACCACACTGCTGCTCTCTCACTCCCCCCACCCCAGTGGGATGGGGGAGAGAATTGGAAGGGTAAAAGTGAGAAAATTCGTGGGTTGAGATAAGAATAGTTTAATAATTGAAATAAAATAAAATAGAATAGTAGTAATAGTAGTAGTAATAATAATAATGATAATACAATAATACAATGATAATATACAAAGCAAGTGATACACAATACAATTGCTCACCACCCACCAAGCAATACCCAGCCCATCCCCAAGCAGCGATCGCTGCTCCCCGGCCAACTCCCCCAGTTTATATACTGAGCATGATGTCATGTGGTATGGAATAGCCCTTTGGCCAGTCTGAATCAGCTGTCCTGGCTGTGCCCCCTCCCAGCTTCTTGCTGACAGGGCAGGGGAAGCTGAAAAGTCTTTGACCAGTGTAAGCACTACTTAGCAACAACTAAAACATCAGTGTGTTATCAACATTATTCTCATACTAAATCCAAGACACCACACTATACCAGCTTCTAGGAAGAAAATTAACTCTATCCCAGTTGAAACCAGGACAGTAGTTTTGACAGTATTTTTTACTGCCTTCTCTGGTAGCTCCAAGACCACCTTTGGGAGGACTTGTATCAGAAACGCAAGAGTTGCTCCTTCTCTTTGCATTATCAAAGCAGTTATTCCTCTGACTGATGTGCTGTTCCCTATCAGTCAAGCTACTCAGAATTTTGCATGTTTGTTATCAGCTTCTTTTTGTTTGCTTTAGCAATTAAACTCTCTACTTTTGTATTTGTGTTGAGGTATGGAGTTGAACCTCCTGTACTAGTAAAACTAGAGAAGGAAATTGAGCTAGAAGAAACACTGCTGATGACCTCTGGACCACCATCACCTATTAGCACAGCAAAGTCATGTTGTCACCATGGGGAGCTACATGAGGCAGTAAGTACTGCTTATTTATTGTGATATGGGCTTTAATAAAACTCTTAGTTTAGTACTTGTATGATCTGGCTCAGTAAACATAGGCTGTTTTTCATCTAATATCTGTGAGCCTCCTTAAATAGAAAACAGAAGGGTATGCACCTTTTTTGAACAACTTTTTTTTTTTTTTTTTTTTTTTTTGAAAATGTAAGCAAAATGCTGTCATATATATTTTGGAGTTAATGCATCAGTGCATATAACTTGCCTTGATTTCTCCCTCCCCCTGTCATTGCTGCTTTGAGTATAAGAAATACTCTCATTCAGTTTTTCTGGTTTGTCAATATTCTACGAGTGTAACGTATGCTTCACTTCAATTTGATATTTTCATAGAACTTCATCAAATGTTAAAGTAGGCTTTGAAACTCTTTTGAAAAAGACTTTAAATAAAACCTCTGTAGCTGTACCAATTGGAAATGAATGTGTATGCAGAAAAGGAAATGATTTGTGCATCTTGTTCGTCATTCCTTTTGGGCCAATTCACAACTTTCCTGTTTTGCTTAAAAATGCATGTTGAGACTTTAAAATTCATTTATTTTAAAGGTCCTCTGTGTTGTAATGTAAAACTTCTGCTTCTTTGGAATGTCAGCCACCAGATCCTTGCTCTCTTTGGAAAGTCTCATAATTTTTCCTGCTGGCAATAGTCTTGACCTTCCAATTTGTTGTGTTTCTAAGTGGCTGTAGGAGTCACGTTTTCTCTAACCCTGGACTTACTTGGGGACTACCTTTCTGCTTTTTTCAGTGGTTTCCTTCTTGGGTGTCACATAGAAGATTAACTTATAAAAGCCGTATAAAAAGTTAAGGAGAATGCAGAAGTAGCCCTGGGTCAGGTGCAGCAATGGATTCGCTCACAGGAGAGACCCAGGCACTTGTTTCAATTTCTAGAGACCATAACAGTGTGTTTACAAGGTCGTGGTTGGAATTTGATGCTACTATGCATAGTGTTATGGACAGATCTTAAAAAGGAAAGTAAAAATAACTTAAAATTGAAGAAATCATGAAAATTGGATTGGAACAACTTGAAATATTTGTCTGTACATACAGTTTGTTCTTTGTTTTAATCTTTTATTCTACATTTGGAAGCTCTATGTAGCTGAAATTTTCTTGTGAGGGAATAGAATTCTAGTGTTTTCTTAGATTATGAGATGAAGATATCAGTATCTTCTCTTGTATTAAATATCTCAATAAACTGTTAAATACGTTTCTGTCAAATACTAACGAATGCTTTCAATTTTAATAACTAGGTTAAACATATAGCAGAAGATCCTCCCTGCAGTTGTTCCCATCGATTTTCAATTGAATACTTATCGGAGGGACGTTATAGACTGGGAGATAAAATACTCTTCATACGAGTAAGTAGTTCCTCAGAATTCCAATTTATATTCATAATGGAGAGACAAATGCTTTTAAGTGGAATACCTCATTTTTATGGTATTGATTTAGAGTTACAGAATGATTTAGGTTGGGACACCACGTCATCCAATCTCCTATTCAAAGTAGGTGTAGCTAGTTAGATCTTAAAACTATTGATTTTACAACCATGCTAAACTAAGCAAGTTAATGTTTTCTGTGGTGTTTCTAAAATTTCAGTAGCAACTTGCGATATGACTAAGCGTAATGCAATAGAATATACTGAGAACGTTGCTTGTTCAAAATCTGGATGCTTGGGGTTTATAATTTGTAGGATAGTTGAGCGCTGTGTTCAGCAGGCATAAGAGTTTCTGGGATTAAAATGTTATGAGAACATCCATAATTTGAACAAAACCTGTATCCAAAACTCTGTATACTAATTAAAGATGCTGACAGAACGGTTAAAATGTCTTCTGTATATACGCTTTCATTACTTCCTGACATAATGACTGTCTCTACAGGAGAAACTATCTAATAAAAGAATTGGGAAGTATAAGCCTTATTTATAACATAATTTCTCTTTTTTAAAATGTTTCTCTGTAAGAAAGGAGGTCCTATTTTTAGTCAATTTTAATATAAGATGGAGACATAGTTCTGCATAAAACAAGATAGAAGTTTCTCTTGTTCTTCTCCCACCCCCTCTTTCCCCATTCTCAGATGCTACATGGCAAGCATGTGATGGTACGTGTTGGTGGAGGCTGGGACACTCTTCAAGGTTTTCTGCTTAAATATGATCCGTGCCGAGTTCTTCAGTTTGCAACTCTGGAACAAAAAATCCTGGCGTTTCAGAAAGGGGTCACCAGTGACAGTGTCCCCAACTCATCAGCTAGAATTCAGGAGCCTCCTGTCATGAATCCAATGTCAGCTGTCAATATGTTTCAAAAGCAGCCATCAAAACCCCCTACTCCTGTTTCAGCTCTTGGGGCCAGTGCCAAGAAGGCTTTATCTAAACATCCTCAGTCCCCTGCCCTGGCATCACCAAAAGTGTCAGTGCCCCCATCCTCCACAGCCAAGTCATTGACAGTCAGGTCCAAATTACTAGGGTCTTCAGTGACAGGTGTGCAGCCTCCTTTCAAACCATTAGCTGGCACCTCAAAGAAACTGGAGTCTCCTGCACACAACTCACCAGCTTCTGCTCCTTTGCAGCCCATAAGCAAAAGCTCTTCGTCTGCAGGAACGAGAACGGCTCTTGTTCACTCTGAAACACTGCGCAAACGTATTCGGTCCCCTGATGCTCCCAAGGTGAAATTTGCCCTGGCTCAGAGCTCCCCGGCACCAGCACTGCATCCTGCCCTCTCATCTTCTAAAAAACAGCCGTCTCACTTGCCGGGGACAGCTGAAACCATGGCTTCAAAACAGAAGCGTGTCGCTGCTAAATGCAAACCTGTATCTGTCACTAAAACCAAAGTGAATTCAGTTGCTCCGAGGGCTGCCCGGCCGCCTGTTACAAATCTGCGTGCTGTTGCCAAGTTTGCACATTCTCAGCAGCTCCTTACAAAACCTCCTTCTGAAAATACTCTTCAGACCTCAGGAACTGGGTCTCAGCATCCTCCAAAAGCTCCACAAACAGCTTCTGACCTGGCAAGGAACCTGAAAACTGCTTCAGTCCTAAAACACTCAGCTTCTGCACCTTCCCTTGCTGTTAGCAAAGCATCAAAGTCACCACCTACTCTGGTACCTACAAGCAAAAACATATCATCGGCTGTCAATAAGCAGACAAATGTCAGTAAATCCCCTCAGGTTGGACCCACTTCATCCAAACCTCCTGAACGCACTCCCTTATCTGCCGTACGGCTTCCTCAAACTTCAGCCAAAACGGCAGTGACCAAAAAGCCAGTGCAGCCTTCCACAAAAGGTCAGCCTTCAACCAAAAACTTGCAAGCAAATGAAAGCTTGGCCCCAGCAGCCAAGAAGCCTCTCCCTAAGGGAAAATCAGCAACGGTGTGTAATAAAGGAACGCCTGATGTATCAAAAGGTCCTCTTACGAAGAGCAGGCAAGATGATCACTATTTTGTTATGACAGGGAGTAAAAAACCCAGAAAGTAAACTTATTTGTTACTTTCTGTGGAAGTCTTAATTTCATTCAAATGGGCCGCTAGTATCTGCTACACTGAGGACAAGGAAAAAAGTTAAATAACACTACATTTACCATGAAATATTAGGTATAACCTACATTTTTCTGCATAACTTACAGTAAGAACTGTATTTGTTTTGCAGTTTAGAAACTTCTGCTTGGATATATTTAGAAGTGAGCTTGCTTGCTGTGTAGCACCGTGGAATAGAGAATATCCCTGTTTGCTGCTGACCTGACCTGCCGTGGCGAAGGCGGGAGAGAGGAAAGGGGAGCTAGGGCTGCTGCTTTTGCTGCTGCTTGTTTCCAAGGGAGCGAAGGCTGCCCAAGAAACGTCCACCCAGAGCAGAGCCTGAGTGATTCTGGTGGTTCTGGCACATCACAGCCCGTGGCAAGCAATAGAGCTGTGCACAAACTGTAAAAGTTCTAATACCTCAAACAAAGCTATAGGTGGTTTTTTTTTTTTTTAGTTCACTAGTGTCCCAGAACCCAAATTTGGGTCACCTGCATGTATTAGAAAGAGAAAAGAAATCTCTAGTCATGTTTAGATTTGACAGCTGCTGTTATCAGTGTTCACTGTGCCCCCCCATATGCCTTAAAGTGGCTTCAGCTCACTTGGACATGGAGTCTTCTCGGTTTGTGTTAGGTTGGACATGGAAAATTATGGCCTTGATCACTCTCTCTTGTTGTGCCTTAGCCTCTCAAATTCATGACAGATCTATTTAGTGAGCAATGCTACTTTTAAAACCCTGGGCAGATAACCTTGCTTAGTTCATGTTCAAATCTGACTATAAGTGAGCTCAGTCTTTCCTAGAAAGCTCTTGCTGCATGGAGAGAAGCGTCTGAGTTGCTGGGAGGGCACTTTCCCCTGAGATGGAGACCCAAAGCAGCTGCTGCCCTAGCGATGCAGAGCTGCAAGTACTGACCTGCACTGGCAGAGCCTTACTGCTCTGCAGGAGTGGCCTTTACATGTAAAACTGAATCACTAAATACTTCTCAGTGCTACAGGTTATTTTTTGTTGGCAGTCTTAGTCTGCAGTGGCCTTTTTTGTTTTTATTGGCAGAGACCTTCTTACTGGCTCTCCTGTATTACTTTCTGGAGGTGAGGAGTATTTTTCCAAAGAGATAATGAGAGACTACATTTGCCTTTAAACATCTGAAAGTGCCAGAAAGCTATGCACTGTTTACACTCTCAACTCCTGAAGGTTTTCAGTGGGTTAAAAATCTGTGGTGCTCAACACCTTTACCCTTAACAGAAGTGAGTTTCATGGTAGATGAATAAAAACTACTTCCTTTGGGGGTGGCCTTGTTTGAGATATTTTTGGTCTAATGAACAGTCATTCCTACAAACACCGAGGAGCTCTCAGGATCTGTGAAGAGACACTGCTGACTTCCACAGACCATCACTTCTGCTCTCCACACCCAGGATATTTACTTATGGGCAGGAGAAGAGATGCATGGGAACTGCAGCTTCTGATGTTGTATATTTAACTTTTTTTTTTTTTCCCCTGGAACTAAAGGAAGCAAGCATCATAAACTAATAATGAGTTCTCATGTGCAGCAACAAAGTCATTGAGCTGCCTTTCTGAGCACCTTGTTAGCTTTTTTTATTTATGATTCTATTTATGCATATCTACTGTACAATACTGCTTACAACCTGCTGGGAGTAAACAGTAAATAACAATATCCAAACTATAGGAGGAAAGCAGATCAATTTTAATAACGTGGACACAAGTCCCACAAGCTCACATACAAAGCTGTGTTTGGGGAAGGCCTTACCGCTTACTTGTTTTACAAATACACTGGTCAAAGCCACTGCTGCAAATGTTAAGAATAGTATTGACTGTAGTGGACTGCTTTCAGGTTTGATAAATTTGGCACACTGTTTCATATGCTGAAAGCATTTTGCAGTAGATGACTTGCTTTTGATTTTGGGCTTCCAGATAGTGAGCTATAATATATCTCATGCAGATTAATAGCTGAATTCTTGGGTTTTCTTTCTGTACTGGGTCTAGCTGGAGATGGAGTTAACTTTCTTCACAGCATCCCATATGGTGCTGTTTCAGATTTGTGACTAAAACAGTGTTGATAACACACCAGTGTTTTGGCTGTTGCTGAGCAGTGCTTGCACAGGGTCAAGGCTTTTTTTTTCCTGCTCTGCCCCCACAGCAAGTAGGCTGGGGGTAGGCAAGAGTTTGGGAGGGACACGTGGCTGGGACATCTGACCTGAACTGGCCAAGGGGCTATTCCATATGAGATAACGTCATGTTCAGCAATAAAAACGGGGTAGAGGAAGAAGGTGTGTGGAGGGGGTTGGCTTCCAAGCTGGCTGTTGTTTGCAGACTGGCTGGGCATTGGTCTGCCTATGGGAGGTAATGAGTGATTGCCTTTGCATTGGTTGGTGGTTTGGGTTTTTCCTCTTCACTTATTAAACTGCCTTTATCTCCACCTGTGAGTTTTCTTGCTTTTGCTCTTCTCTTCCCTGTCCATCTGGGGATGGAGGGGAGAGAGAGCGAGCAGCTGTGTGGGTGCTTGGCTGCTGGCTGGGGTCAACCCACAACACCTTTTGAACCTTCTACAAGTTTTAGTAGTAATTTAAACACTGAGACTCTTGGATCTCAGTATAAAGCTACCTTTTTTGAACTATAACTTCAGAGAAAATGAGGTGGATGGCTTCATCTTTGTGATCCGTTATCTCATGTAATAGACTGAATTCTATGGTTCAAAACGAAATAAAAAGTGTAAGTTGGGAAACTAGCACTGGAAAAGGCAAAAGATTTCCTTTTACAGTTGAAACCTTAATCAGCTAATCTAAAGATGGTTCACCTGTTACACGTGGGTAGGTTTGGTTTGATTACAGAAAATAGTACATTTGAGCATGCTCCAACTTCTGTGAATATTGCCTCAACTTTATAGTCATATTCCAACTACAGGTCTCACGTAACATGAGGTGAGCCAAGAATTAAAATGTAACAAAGTACCTCCTAATGGAAACACGTACTCTTTTTTGCTATGTTTACATTGCCAAATAGCAAGTCTAATCTTCAGCTTGTATTACTTTCTGTGAGAGAAAGATAACTTGGAGCAAGAATCTGACTGAATTCTCCATGTGTTATCGATGTCATTCTGTATGAGTACTTATTTTAAATAAACATATACTGCACCTTTTTTACATGCACACATTTTTTTTTTACTACTCTCATCTTTTTGCAGGGAGGGAATGTATTCCAGAAGGCTTATGTTTTCGCTCTACCCCACATAAATAGTAGCTTCCATCTCAGGCTATTATAAAGACATAAATAGCTGCTTCTAATCCATTGCTTTGTTTGGAGTTCAAGACCTCTTTACTCTGATCCTAGTTTGAGTATGACTAATTGAGTAGAAGGGGATTCCTACTCTTCCCTAGCTGACAATGTGCCTGGGTAGTTTCAGATACACCTCTGAGAGTTTTATTCTTTGCAGCACTACTTGAAATATAAAGCACTTGTGTGCCAATATTCTCCATGCTTACATCTTGTCAACAAATTTTAGACCCATGTCTGCTTCTATTGCCGTCAATAATAGAAACTTCATTGGTTTTATTGAGAGGAGAATTGAGTCTTCTCACTGGAGTCACCTAATTCACTTTTTTTTTTTCCCTCCCTATTTTATTTAAAAAAAATGTTTTAATACCTGCAATTCTCTGCCTGTTCCAAAGTGGCTTCAGTTTCTGCCAGTCTGATGCTGGTGCCTAATCATAGATATACTTACCCTTCCACTTCAGATTTGTCTAGTAAGTGTCTTGCAGCATCTACCATACCCGTTCCTACAGGACCAGGCTCTGCAGAGATGTCAGTTACGGCTTTGTTTTAAGAGATGGTGGCATTACAGCTGGCCAATAAAATACAAAGACAGTCCAAGACTCTCTCAGGTAAGTATCCTAACCATCAGACTACAACATCATGCCTCCTTGTCCCAGCAAATCTTAAATCACTTACTGTCCACCAGTAAAGCTTTAAAATGAGATATGGAAGACTTTTTTTCTCCTACTCCAAAACTGCCTTCGTTGCTGGTAGGTATTACACATTCTGGTGAAATTGCATGTTTTATTCTGAATGAGGACAAAGTGAGGTGGTCCCCTTCCTAGCTTAGCTTTCTAGCCTTTAGGCCTTAATAGAAAAGATGGGATTATTCACACTTTTTACGAGTAGGTATATAGGATTGGTAGTTGCTTTTTTGAAAAAAGGGACTTACATCAAGTATTCACAGTCCAAAGCCATTCTTCTAACTCAGTGGAGAGGCATTCCTGAAGTCTTAAGCTCTTGATTTTCAAACTCCACTGAAGAGTGTAATTTCAGGTTGTGGCCCTGCTCACAACTAGGTAATGGGAAATGGTAGTTCCTCACTAAACCTATAGGTGCATCAAAATCAGAATAGCCTCTCTGGTGCATTCTACGTGCTTAACTTAGGACTCCAGCTACTACTCCTGCATGGAGTTCCTAACCTGGGGAAGCCAGGCATTTCTGCACTCTACCTTGTGCTGACAGTGCACAACTCCCCAACAAAATGTCTTGCAACCACATTTTCATTTCGATTGCCAGAAGTATATTGCTCAGTGCAACTGTCGTGCTCTTCACAAAGTTATCCATACTTTTCTAATAATTGCATGGCTGTTATATTGTCTTGTACTTAACAGATTTCCTACAGTAGTCACCAAAATGCTCTGTTCCTCGTTAAGATACTGTAAGTCTGGCTGTCAGAAAAGCACAATTTTTTGTATTCTAACAATATACTGCATGTACTCAAAAAAAGTTCAGCTGTTCAGTAAACAGAACACCTTTCTTTTCTCCCTCTTGTTCTCATCATGATCCCTCTGTGGCCAAAACAAGTCTGGATCCTGTATGCCCTATGGGTTTTGTACAGCTAACTGCAGCCTTTAAACCTCTTTTTGGATCTGCTGTTCTAAAGAGAAGAAAGGAAGAATGCTTGAAGTTGCCTCTGTGCTCCCTTTACTTGCTAACGTTTAAGCTGGAGAAGTGCTGTATAGAGTGATCCTGCTTGTCATTACTTCATGGTAGTGAGAGTTAGGTAAATAAAGTTTATGTGCTTTAGTTAGACCAGATTCCCTTTGGTACAAGGAGAAATCCTTGCAATACTCTGTTAATATTTGCTTCTGGAATGACAAACTGAATTAGATCCTGTTCTTCATGTTGATCAAAGTGTAGCTAGCAGTGATTTTTACTGTGCTAAAACTTGAAGGAGTCTAAGCATACTCATGGTAAAGGTTCCCATCTAGTCACCTCAGTCTAGTTCTTTCAGTTTGTGTAGGTCCCTCATTTGAACCGGTAGAATTGCTTTCTTTGACGCCATTGCTATCAAAGTCCTTTGGTAGCCAATGTTTTATCACCCATTACAAATGTATGAACTGGATCAGGTACCCTGAGGACATTATTCCAGAGCCATACTGAAGCGTGCAAAAGAGCTCATGTGAAGCTACCCATCAATCTTTCTGTTTTTTTCCCAAAGCCCTACATATTTCACATAGTGAAATCTGGCTGTGCTACCAATGGGTGTTTTACTTAAAATAAACAAAGCCAACTGGACCATCCTGTAGGCAAATTCTGTTCAAAACGAAATGAGCAAAAGGCAAAGGCCACCCAAATTTATTCTGGGCACCATAGGAAGATGCCTTGAGATTGCTAAAATGTACCTCACTTAGGACTGACAGCAAAAAGTTCAAGAAACAGCAGGGAAGTTATTGAAAACTAGCCACCTTAGACTTTGTGGTGACTGATACAAGGGCCCTGCAGAACTGGGCTGCTCTGTGACACCTCAAAACCTCATTCTCCTTTCTATCCCAGTATCTGACATAGAAGAAACTCCAAAACATGAGCACCATATACCTACTAACATTTGGAAAACTCCTGAGTTTGGCTTAGTGAAGTACACACGCATGAATACACAGTAAAATATGTATGCATTTCAAAGAACTTCAGTTATGGCTCAGCAATTTCATGTATATATACACACACACACATATACATATATAAATCTGATAAAATTCAAGGCAGTTTTCCTTCTAAAACTTCAAGGAGCCATATCTTTGAACATCAAACTATACAGCTCCTTCCCTATTTCCCTACAGGGAAAATGAAATCTGTTGGTTAGATGAGTGAGTGCTATGGGGCCACCTCGTGTCTGTGAATTTAATAGAGGCTACTCTGCCAGTGTAAGACCTTTAACTTCTCTTAAAATCCACAGGCAAAACCTTTCTCTTTGATTCACAGGCTTTGATTCAAAACCTTTTAGCTAGCAAAATCCAGACGTGGCATGCAATAAATAACACAAGAGACGTTTAATTTTTTCAAGACCCTTTCATTTCATGCAAATACATTTTTGAAAACCTCCTTTTCATTATTTTTTTTTTAAGAGCCAAGATTGAAGATCACTTCCTTACTAAAAGTTTTGAAAAATAAATTGTGTGAAATGTAAATAAGTTTGACACTTTTATACATTTCAGACATCTTAAGAAAAAGTAAAACATTAAAATATTTGAGAGGTGAATCTGCTCACAGTACAGATCTAGCTAGCCAGAAATCCCCATTAACTCAGAAGTGAACTTTCAGGTGTGTCACCGGTGGGAATGGCAGCAGCAGATGGCTTTCTAGTTGCAGAGGGGAACTGATGTTGTCTAAATCAATGCTGTTACAGCACTTTGTGCAAAATATTGTGCCCCAGATGGAAGAAAAACCTTACAGGATGGGAGCAGCTGGCCATTTCTCTGAGGAATGTAGCTAGGCAGAAAATATTGACAGATTAGTTGCGCTGAGAGTTTCTAAGAGGTAGGATTGCAGCATAGAACTTAGATATCAAATTGACCTTTAGTGCTGAGTCAGAAAGTACTGTGCAAAGCTGAGATCCTACAAAACAAAGCCAAACTTGCATGTTTCCTCAAAAAAAAAAAAAAAAAGACGACCATGTTTGGATATTCACACAGGAAAATTAGCATGTATTAGTGTTTGTCAAAGTACTCAAACATGGCACCTCATAAGAACCATATTAAGATCAGTTACATGCATATTTACAGTGTGAAATCATATGCTTTACCTCTTGCATTCGAAAAGAAATTGTTGAAATTCAGATTTAGAATTTTGTAATTTGCTGATCTTTTCTATAAGCATTATTATCTCTTACTTTTCTGAAGCAAGGCTGCTGTAACAGAAAGTTCCTTGTACTGGAACCTATATTCACAAAAGAACATAAATAATTACCATGGTGTCATTCTGATGAATGGTATGCTTCTTCACAGCTTTTTTTTTTTTTTTTTTTTTTTTTGCTGAGTATACTATTCTATAGACACCTGTGAAGCAAGACCATAATAAATTACTTTTATTGTGTACACACTGCAGCATTGACCCTTGCGGTACCTTGACGTTATTTATTGCTGCATCCAAAGAAAAGAGTAGCAGAATGAGTTTATTTAAAAATCAAACTAAATATACATGCTTTGGGTCTATAGTCCTGGAATTAGGCTCCTGTACATTACATTAGACTTGGGAGGGTTTTGTGAATACACAGTTGTATGGTCTGGATCCTCAGCTATAGTAGGATATTCAGCTATGTCAAATTACTTACAAATATATACATGAAGAAGCATTTTTGGTATTCAGCAATCTATATGAAAATGGTCATAGGAACAGCTATGCTAGATTATGCCTGGTTTTGACTGTATAAAGAAAAATGTTGGGAAGTTTTTTGTGACTTCCTGCTTAAAAACATTCTAGTTTCCTTGAAGACTTGGGTCCTTAAGTCACAGTCCATTTACGCTGGAATATAAAATTAACATATTAGGACTGTAAAGTCAAACATTCGCCATTTCAAATATTCACAGAAAATGTTATAATTCAGATGGTCAGTGCAGCTGTTTCACTCACATACATGCAAGCATTCATTTTTACATGCCCTTTCATTATAAGTTATAATTTCATCAGGATGTTCTTTCACTTAGCATGTAGAAGAGACAGCTCTGACTGCATGAGCGGTTGTTCAGTATTTGGGATTCTCCCTGTACTTTAGTATGTGGCCCCTTGCCTAATTCTCTACCCTGTGCTGAAGACAATGATTCACTGTCATATGAGTCCTTCCAGCATCTCATCACCAGCACCTGAATGTTTCTTGAGGTGTGAAGTCAAACAGGCTTATCTCCTTAATCAGAAGGAAAATCAAGGCTGAAAGTCACTGAGATTAGAGCATCCACTCAGCTGAGGTAATTAACTTGAGTTGTCTTGCATTTCACTTCAAAGTGGTCAGTGTGATATAGGACTGAATAACTTAAAACTGCAGGTGACTTTACTTACAGCTGAGAGTGTTTAGCAGCATTGCTAGTTTGACTAATGGGATTAAGTCAGACACTCATATAATGAGGAAAGAGTAGTAGCTCCTTGTAAAACAGTAAGCTTAACTTATTTGTCTGGTATCATGCAGGGTAGGGGGAGAGAGAAAGAAAAGAACATATAAATCTTGTTCCTAGAGGCTAAAATTAGGTGCCTGAAGCAAGAGGTGAGAGATTTGTCCAGCTTTCTTGTATTACCTAAGTGTGTTTATTCCCCACTCATCAGTCCCATGGAAGCAGAACCAGTCTTCAAGAAGTTACAGCTCCTCTCATCTTAAATGCATATAAAAGATCTGAGTTCCAGAGGCACAAGCAATTGTGCCCAATTTGTTATTTCCTAAACTTACAAGGTCTGACTCCTCAACGTTATTTATATTTTTTAATATGGTTTTGTATGTTGCTTTGTAGAATGAAACCCAAAGTATCTCTTGGTGTTCTACAAGCTCTGGATCATGCTGTAAGTATTGTTGGACTAGATGATTGTTGTAGGTTCCTTCTAACTGAGGTGTTCTGCTCTATATGTTACTGCCATAAGTGTTCCTGTTCAAATCAAGCCAAAGTAGGTTTGTGTTTGTGAAAGATTAAGCTAGATTCAGACAGGGTTTGAGTTATTCAGATAGGTTTGGGCTATAAGGGGACAGTACAGTCCTTGTGCCAAAGGTGAAAGAAAATAAGTAAGAGTAACTGCATACAACTGATGTTTTATTATTTACCTTTTGTGGATTATTTATCTTCTTAGTGATTACTAGCTTAGTCAACAAACTTCTTGTGAACATTTTAACAGAAATGGCTACCTGGAGAACTATAATTAGTGAGAGAATATTGCTCTTACTGTGCCTGTGCAAAAATGCATTGCATGATTGTTTTTCCAAGAACTGGGTTTTAGTGTGATTTATAAAGTTTAAAAAAAGCATGTAAATTTACTTTAGGTCCTTTACTGCCCCCCCCCCCCCTTTCCCCAATAAGACAATTATGTTAATCAGTCACAAATTCATATCTATGGTATCAAAATGCTATGTTGAAGTTTCTATAAGAATGTCGTTCAGACCTTACTTACTTTCTTCCTTTTCACCCCCAGAACCACAGTCGCAACCTACCACCACCTCAGCCATATACTATACGCTGCTCCCCGGGACAAGAAGTGTTGTCACACTTGGAAGATTAAAAAGCTGTATCTCTATAGCAACTCTCAAAACCTAAAAATAATAAACTAAGAAATTTTGACCAAGAACAACTTGCCAAAGGGTTGGATTAGAGGAAGGCTGCCTTCATGGTGCTGGATGACTAAGATGCCTGCAAAGCAAAGGCATGCAGTTTGCAGGTGAGCTTGTTCCTGCTCTCAGCTCAGCTTTCTACTTCTCTGGGAAGAATCTTCTTTGGAAATGCTCATCACCAAATATTCTAGTAGGTAATGAATTAAGGTAGCGTTTGGCTTAGCTTGCCTTTCACTTGACACACAGATAAACACAAAGGAATTTTTAAAAACACATTAGAAATCTGGGTTTTGGAAAATATTGCAGTGTCTGTAAAAACAAATGAAGCAGTATTGTGACAATAAAGCATTTGCTTTTAGCTGAACAAGTACTGCCCTCTGTAAAATCTGATTCTGCACAGACAGACTAATGAAAATTCAAGGGCATGTGCTGTTACACTGCCTGAGTTTTTGCAGATTTCTGCAATTCATAAAGTATAAGACAAACATGACATGTACTGATGTCTCTTGATGCTAGGTTAACCTAGTGTTTTAACTGGAGCTGGATATGTCGTGGTGGTTTGATAGGTTATTTGGAAACAAGGCTCAGGCTCTTTGTCTGCATGCTTTATTCCTATACAGGAGGAATTCTCCAACTGTGTTTGGGCCAATGGGATTCTTTCATGCATAAACCTAAGATCGTGCTCAACAGGTTGCAAGAATGTACCTTAATGAGCAATCTGTCAAGTGAGTCTGCCCTTCTTTCATCTTTTTCCTAAGAGTGATGCCTGTGCAATAAAATGTAGTGAAAATTTAAGCTTGCCATTAAATTCAACAGATGCAAGTTAGTAATAACAAATGAGAGTTTTAAGCTGAAAGTAGCTATTTTATATACCTGTTCTTTTGCTCATAATCATATACCAAGAACTAGAAAACAATCCCATTATTTTTTTTTAACAATGAAACCTTCCTAAGACTCAGTAATTTAGGGATAAAAGATGGAATAACGGGACAGAAATATGTGTTTTGGATAGAAGTAAAAACACCAGGAGTCTGTGTATGTGCTGAGATCAGGAGAGGGTTCAGAAAAGCTGAATAATCATTCGAATTTGGATAAAATTTCCAGTAAGACTACATTACCCAATGACAAAGAAAAACAAGCTGCTCCATTTGCCACCTGTCAGATTATTCATTTTAGCTTGGCAAACCTGAGTGATATGTTATGGGACCTGTTACATTCAGATGATACTCCTCTTGCAGAGGAGCAAGAAAGATTGCCCTACATTCGAATGGCAGGGTCTGTAATGTGGAGCAGACATACCTGAGCCTTTGGAGACAACAGAGACTCTTCTTAGGAGCTTGCAGAGAGCAGTGTGGAGTCTGTTGCAAGCCAGGAAATTGACAAAAGTTGCTCAGCTGAGGAGAGGACCTGTTCTACACCGGGCAATGGGAAGGCTATATTTTAGTCTGTCTCACTGGCAGAGCAAAGTGGTCTCTCTTTAAAGGCTCAGCATGTACTTCAGTCTTGTATCTTCTATGAGGAGACCTTGCTGTGCCATTCAAAGCCTCTCTGTGTCTCTGGACATGCTCACTTCCAGGCAAAGGTAAGACCTATGCTGCCAAGGCTCTTGGGCCAGGACCCACATGGGGAAAGTGACTCAGACACTGTAAGGGATATGGAAGAGTCTGAAGTGTGGAGTAAGTGAAAGGAAAGGGGAGAAAGATAGATACAGGGAAGAGGATGATGCACAGGCAGCTCACTGTATTTCAGGAGTTGAGGAAGGAAAAAGAAGAGTCTCCCTTTCAAGCAGAAGACGAGGAGAGTCACCCATTTCTATAGGCAGATAAATGTAACATTTGAATCTAGTTTTGATATTGTACCTTTAGCTTCCCCTTGAAGGTACAAAAATAGGAAGGCTACTTAAAAAAATAAGTCTCCTAACACACTTTTACCCCTCAATTTTAAGATGCTTACTTTCCAAGCTTTTCCTCTTTATTGGTGTATGGTTTTTAAACGCTTGGGGTTATCAGTACTGGCCTAAAAATATGAAGGGAGAGTGGATCTCAATGAAAAGGGGCCAGAGGGAAAGAAGTTGAAGATAATTGCTCGAAGTACACAAGAATTTATGCCAAGGTAGAGTTTATTTTTCTTTAAGTAAAAACTTTAAACTGATATTTAAATAATACGTGATCGTATTAGGTCATACATTACAGGCAGCTGGCATTCTGCATCTAAGAGGAATGAAGGGTTAGATGAATTAAGGAGTTGCATTCATAACTTGCATCCACAGTGAGATTTCCCAAATAGATTGTAACTGATGTTCTTGTTTATTTTTTGTCAAG
Organism: Nipponia nippon; assembly: GCF_047370975.1. Taxonomy (NCBI): domain Eukaryota; kingdom Metazoa; phylum Chordata; class Aves; order Pelecaniformes; family Threskiornithidae; genus Nipponia; species Nipponia nippon. Next base: position 53,505,744 of record NW_028262347.1, read on the forward strand.
GTCTATAGCAAACCCCGTGTTACCCATTTCTCAGCACTTGCAACAAGGCTGTTTTCTGAACACAGTTCTCCTTTTTCTAGATATGAAAACGTAAATAGAGAGACCTGGATGAATTTCATGCTCCTGTGAACTCTAATCTTTTAGTCTCCACTTCCATAGTAAAAAGCAAAGCTTCTAGGATTTATTTAAATTTTATGCAGCTAGAATATCGCAGTTGCTGATGGAAGAAAAAGCTGTTAGGATTGTGTATTTTGGTACTGCTAGATGTCAAAGCATTTAAAGGTTTCTTATTGTATAGGCTGCAGAATGCAGCAAGCCAGTCTCTTCTTGAACTAATTGTCTTTTCATTAAAATGTTAATATGTATTACCAGTAAAATATTTTTTTAAAAATTAATACAAATAACTTAAAGGTTTATAACTTGGTACTGGGAAAGAGGACAACTAATAACTCCTCACCTTTAGTTGTCTAGGTTCCAGACTCTATGAATACTTCCTGCTAGAGCCTGTCCTTCAGTGCCTTGGCCTTACTTGAATAGACCTAGCAAATATATGCCACATGTAAGGACATGAACAAAAGAGAATAAAAATAAAATTGGCAGAATGCTTTTTACTGTTAAATGCTTGAAAAAGCCATTGAACTACAGGTGGAGTGATGACCAGACAAAGAATTAAAGAGCTCTGTTCCCTCCTGGGCTCTCGCAAAATACCTGGGTTTGTACTTGGGACTGTAGATCAGTGAGGGGAAAAATAACGGGGAGGACGTGGGAGTCAGACTATTTCATACTGCCTGCAGTGCTGGAGACTTAAGTGGATTTTAGCTCCAGCATAGGAGAAGAGTAAATGGCTTCTAGAGACCCTCTTAGGCAGTGATTTTGCTCTCTCTGTGAGATATTAAGGATGTGAGTAAGAACAACTCCATTAGGCTGTGCATTAAGCATTTTCAGGGAGGATGTTTGTAATGATTGTTCTCCTGGGCTTTTTCTACAGTGGGGATTTTTAATGAAGTCACAATCTTTAATGTAGATACAAATTATTGTTGTAAATTAAATCTTTTTCCCATGCAGTATGCTCAAACTCTCCCTAGTCACTCTTCTATGGTATATCCATAGCAGGGATTTGCAGTGCTTCTATCACATCTTGTGTAGCTGAACAGACTATCAAAAAATTCCATCCTGTCAATCCCACCGCTAATAAAGTGGACATCCGTAACAGTCTACTGTGTTGTACTAACATGAAAAGACTCATGAAGGGCTCTCAATCAAGTTGAAGTCATCTGACAGATAAACACAGTCTGAGTCGATCAGCTGAAGACCAAGGCTTTTGTTACTGACATAGATCCTTCTGTGTGCAAGCAGAGGAAAAGGTTTTCTTGTTATTTTCTTTTAAGTGTTTCCAAAACTGCTACTTCAACTCTCTCCTTCCATAGGAAGCAGTCTCAAAATCCTTAGGTAAGAAGACTCTGCCCCCCCCTGCCCCCCGCCCCAGTTTTTGAACCCTTTGGCTGTTCTGCCCAGTGCCCTGCAATGAGATCTGGTGAGACAACACCTTGTCCTTAATATCATATTTTGCCTTGAGATGGCCAGCATGATCTCTATCATCTGTTCATGATTTGCTCTCTGTCCTGATCTTGGTGCATCCCGTGGGCAGAGGAGGACAAGCTGCAATGGTGGAGGCTGGTGCTGCTCTTTCCCACAGAACTGGGAAATGCACTTGTGGAATTGCCTCTCTGCAATAAGCTCTTCAGTTCTTATTGAATCCGGCAAAAATTGGAAGGAGACTGAATCACAAAATGGATACTTGAGGTCATTGTTTACACTTCCCGTCTTCAGGAAACTAATTTAGCCAGCTAAATTAGGTAGCTAGTTCCTTTGTGCTCTATCTGTACTTAATGGAGACAGAGAAAAAAAATCTTACCGAGAATGAGTCACAGACCAGAGTTATGATTCTACTACAAATTACTCTTGAGTTGATCCTTGCTGTCTCCATTTATTACAGAAACTTATGGAGACCAGCCATCTAACTCAGGTAACTGAGGCTAGGCAGTGAGAATATGCCCTTCTGCCGTATGCCATACGGTCTGGTGTGTGTCTCTTCTGTGACTGAACCCAAAACTCTGTCCTGGGATGTGCATGTGTAGTCTTGACATGAACCATAGGAAATTACTCGCATGTCAGCAGGTGCAATGTGGCCAAGGTACACAATAATAACACTTTTCTATTTGTTTCTTAAAGATATGCATAAATGGCACTTAGATCTTTAGTAGAGGAAACATAAATTGCTGTCTTTATTTTTTACCAAAAGTTTGCATAAATTTCAGTTTTTGACCAGTCTACATGTGAAACAATAACAACCATGGAAAATCTGGCTTTCCCTTGAGTATGTATCCAAATGGGAAGCACCTAAAGGATAATTCCCTTTCCATAAAAGGGAAAGGATAGAGTGATTGCCGAGATCGAAAAGAAATTAGCCTCTTCAAATCCCTGTTAACATAACATGGTAAAGTTGCTCTTTGTATCTGGTTAGGTGTTAGTCTACCAGCTAACACCAGTATTTCAAAGCTGAGCAAGGAGATGTTAAGCTCAAAAGCTTGAACTGGGGCATATATAGATAGTTTAAGGCTAAAAGCTGCTTTTCTGCTTAACCCAAACTTTTTTAAAAGTCCCACGTATGCACTTTCAGTTTTATGCTGTGTGCAAATGTCAAATATGCTTAGCTGGAACAGAATTTCTTGAAAGTAATTATTGTCATCCCATTTGGCTAAATATAGCTATATATGTACCAGAAATATGCAAGACTAAAAAATGCTGATATAGACTTATGAGAATTTTTTTTTATTTAAAGCCTAGTACTGTTGGTCTGTTATTGTGATTTTTGTTGCCATGTTACCTATATGTCACCTATTCCCAAAATGTGTCTTTCCAGTGGAAAGAAATACAAAGGTTTATCCAGAACAAATTATTTCAAAGAAGGAAACTAAATTTAGAAATGAGGTGTCTAAACCCCTTTAACTGCTTAGAAGGGTCGGCGAATATAGAGAACATTTTCTGGAGTAGGTACTCCTAGGAAGTATTTCAGGTCAGGTTTGTAAGCAAGCTGAGCAGGCAGCACGGCAAGCTCTGATCCCAGGCATGGTCCTCCTCCTGTTGTAGCCTCCCTCCCTGCATTGCAGAGCTTTTGATTAGCCTCCTGGGACAAACCCAGAGCTGTTACTGGGGGAGTTTTACCCCAGGAGACAAGGGGTGTCCTGCCTTGCCTGGTCCAGCTATGACCAGCAGTGACCGGTCTTCCCTAGCATGTTGAGGCCTTTCAGAACATTACTCTGTTAGAGAGGTTCAGTGGGATGGTCTGGGAAGGGGTTTTAGGAGCTTCCAGCAAGCTGGGCACCCACAGCCAGGCTTAAGCTTTTGGAGGAAAGCAGCAGGGTGTGTGACTCATGTGGCCACAGTCTCCCTGCTGTGGCCTCGGTGGAGGAGAGGAGCTGGCTGGGTCCTGATGGTGGCTAAACATCAGGCCCAGCTAATCTGTTGGGCTTTCTGCCTCCTGCTCTGAACGGGGGCAGGTGAGGTGGGAGAGCATCTCAGGTGGTAATGTAGCAATGAAACTTGTCACCCAAGTCTCTTGGACTCAGCTTTGTTTTGTTGTAGTATGATGTTCCATGTGGGGGCTTTCTCCCCATGTCTACACTTCTTTTTAATGTACAATCTTTTATGCAGATGCATTTGGCCCATCCTGCAGCAGCCTCATGCAAGGTGGCTGTGTCTTGTTATCCTTTACCATCATGACTCATGGAGGGTTTTGCACTGAGAAGGTGTTAGGTGCATAAACACACGTGTATCTTTGCAAATCCTCCCGTGCGCGTTGGTGCCTTTTTCCGCCCCCTCCCCGAGGGAGTTCGGTTCCCTACGGAACAGCCTGGCTGGAGCAGCAGCCACATGCACCACGTGAAGAGACGGCAGTTTGTGCTCCACCTCGGCTGCAGGAAGGGAAAGGTGTGCCTGATTGCTAGGATCAGGACTAGCTGGAGAAGTGAGAGAGGAAAGGGGAGGCGGGGGGGGGGAAGCTTTAAATGGCAAGACTGAGCTTATAGCATGTGGCCAGCATGTGCCATACAGGCTTCAGGAGGCAGCAGGAGCACGCACAAGAGGCTCTGGCTGGGCAGCAGCAGAGACGAGAAGAGGTGTTGCAGGATGGGGGATTCCCGGACAGCAGCAAACAGGAGAGGTCTGCAGGTGCACAGGACACGACTGACGGTTCACTGTCACCCTGCAGCAAACTCAGCCTGGAGCCCAGGTAGGTCGAATGCATGGACTGTGTAGAGTATAAATTATTTTTTTATTTTTTTCATCTCTCTCAGATAGTTTTGGCTCATGATGTTATGGGGCAGAGGCAAGAGTTTACCGAGTTATGTGGTTACTGTATGGCATTACTGCATTTGTGGGGTAGGGGGAATATTAGGGGATTGGTTTTGAGGATTACTGCTTCAGGAGGAGGTACAAAATTTTAGGTTTTCAGGAAGAATTTTTGGGCATGGTGGCATCTGTGACAGAACAAGCCTGGGGGCAATCCAGGCACAGCAGAGAGAAAACTTGGAGATGGAAATCAATCACTTCACAGAAAACTGCAGAGGGAAAAGAAAACATCTGTAACAGTCAAGGGAGTGCATAAAAGGTGGTTGTCTGATAGGAAAACCTGAGGGACCAGGGTAGCCAGGTTTGCATCCATTTTCAAGCTTTAAGATTTACTCCTCAGGGCATTGCATCTGCAAAGCTCTGAGGGACTATCAAGCCCCTTTCAGTCCTCTTCACTGGGAGAAACAGTTCCATGATATAAAATTTAATTTCCATGTTGCTAATAAAGGGTGCATGTGCTTGTTTTTCTGCAAAGCGTAGTTGTATCTAAGCACCTGGGAATGGCATTAAGCTTCTTGCGGCAGGAACATTGTCTGCAGATACATAGGTGTCCCTGTGTTTCCAGCCACAAATTCGGTTAGGCTGCTAAGCAGTCTCCTTCAGCATGTCTCAACAACCCTTTCCCTGCCTTGCTGTCGAGAAGCTATGTTGAGAGCTAGATACTGCTTTCCTTCACTGTTAGAACTTTGAAACTCTTGGCACGACTTAAAAAAACATGTAAATGCTGCAGAAGTTTCTTTTTTGGATACTTTCTTCTGTTTCAGCTGTTGGTTTGCTGTCAGCTGGTAAAGCAAAGCAGGCAGAAACAGCCTGTGCATGTATTGTGCAGACAAGTGCATCTGTCTACTGCTGCAGGGTTAGCCGGTGTTCCTTGCCTTTTGCAATGATCCATGGTGTTGCGCTCTACCTTGAAACATATGTTTTTGAACTCTGACAACTTTTTAAAGTGACTTTTGTTTTTTTTAAGTGAAACAACTTCAGGGCCTTTTTTTTTTTTCCCTTGGAAAAAAAAAAAGCTTTCTGCATCTTCACTATGGAAACTACTGTTATGGCTTTGCAATTTAATAATTTAAAACTATTACATTCACTTTCTGAGTGTCTCAGCTTCTCATACGCACACACTCTTCTGCTTTCATGGGTATGTGTGTTTATATATATTCATATCTAGGTACACGTATATGTATCATCAATATATATGTATTTCTGTATGTATTACTTTTTAGACAATTATTTTAATGTGGCTACAAGAAGTGGTTATGGTGAAAGCTGTTATTAACCGATGGGACTAATGAGATTAAACAAAGTAAAAAACTTGGAGAGCTTGCCTTCACTCAAGAGTCCTGAGTAGTTTTATTTATAAACTTTTTATAGTCTAGCTTAGTTTTTTCAGTCTCAGAGTCTGCATGGTATATGCTTACAGCTGCAGTGTATGCTCCCTCGCAGACAAAACTCAAAGTGAAGCTGGAGGTTTTAGTATAGGCAAAATGGCCTTGCACTGGTGAACAGATAAGACAACAAATAGTCTCTTTGATGTGATGTATTTGTGTTGGTTTTTTTTTTTCCCAGAAACGATCAATTCCATGTACTTTCAGGTGAGTTTATGGAATGATTCTTTATTGGTAAAAGTGAAAATCAATGTCTACTGGAAAAGATACTGGAGAAAGGAGTGACTGCAAGCGTATGTAAAAAATCTGAACATAAAGTAGGATGCTAGAAGTGCTTATGGATTTTTCATTATTATATCAACAGTTAAAAACAACCATAAATTTCATATCCTATATACACACAGCTACATATTAATGCTCTCATTTTCCTGAGCATTATGATAGAGCAGTCAGGCACTATGGGGTAACTGTAGTCTTTAGTTAGTGGGTATCTGTATACAAAGAAATCCAAATTACAACTAGGAAAGCTGAGTAAAAAGCTGTGTCCTTTAAGGTACAGCCAAAGCTACGTGTTGCTAATCCATGTTCAGTATTATCGATAGGCTCAAATGTGTTTTATATTTGCAAGAGAAACATAATAATGTATTGGCAGCTAACTCCCTAGAAAATCCATCAGTTTTATGTTTCAAAAAAAGCATGAACCAAAGTTTTGTATAAAGAAAAGGATGAAAGTAGGGAGGATGGGGACTTGTTAAACATGATGTCTACTGCAATACTGGCTAGTATTGAACAACATTTTACTACAGTTACGTATGTATCTCTCTGTCTAGTGGGTAGCTCAAATAACTCTTGGTGAACACACATTTATTTAAAGGGGTTTATTTCCTAACTCCTAGAGGCTCCTCTTCTGAAAGATCTGATGAACGATTTCTGTTCTGTTGTTCCCTTTTAAGGGATTTACATTTAGACAACTGCCACTCTTCATGTGCATTTGTTTGATGGTTAGTTACAGTACCTGAGAGAATTGTGTTTAGAGCAACTAAATGTAATATTGTATTAGATACTCTCATATTGCTCTTGCAGAAGTTATGAGCCGGTAGTATGGCTTACCAGCTCCTCTCAGGCAAGCTCTACTGTTAAATACTTTGTTTTCTGTAGAATTCATTACATGATCATGTCTGAAGTCTGAGTTGTTGCATCATATTTCAGTGCTTGATGCAGCAGCACTTGTGGTCTCAAGTGAGTGTTACCATAATTGCCTGAGGGTGCTTGTAGGACCATGACAGATTTGAAGCATTTGTCCGCATTTGAGAGTCCAATTTTGTGGATGGGACATTTTGTATTCAGATGCTGCCAGTCTTGCAAATACCACAAACCTGAGAGTTGAAAAGTAAGATAATACTTACAGGAGAGACATATAGAAGTCCCTTTATTTTGCAGTTATAGGTAATCAACACTCCAAAGGTATTGTCTGTCTTTTTTTTTCCTGTGGTTTTGGGGGAGGCAGTGGAGGTGATACCACTTGCAGCAGAATGGTCTCTACAGGGCAGCTCTCCTCCACAGTCTTGTGGCATACTGTCATAATAAGCCCTATTGTTTTGTGTCACAATGTCATATACTGTTGGGCTATTAGGAAGATGGAACATAGGTCTTCAGAAAGTGCGAAAATATTTAAAGAATACAAAATAAAGAGTAATTTAAAGAGAGTGAAATAGATTGAAAAAATTCCAAGCCATTGATTGATGGACAAGAGAATTGCTGAGGACTACAGCAAAAGAAGAGTTGCATTGGGGTAGAGCCTGTGCATCTAACAGCAGAGCAGGATCTGAAGTGGCAGTTGAGTGGCTGTGCCTCCCGCTTCCCAATTTCCACTGAGCTCTGAACCTCACAGGGGTCAGAACAATGGCAGCAAGATGCTGATTTAAAAAAAAAAAAAATCAACACTGGCTTTCCAGTCTCGCTGACAAACCTTCAGGTTGTAATGTGTGAGTGGGGCCCTGCAGAAATTTGGGTATAAGCAAGACCACAACAAATTGTACGTTTGCATTGGAATTATGATGACTTATTTCATGTTAAATGTTGTCTTGTTCTGTGCAAGGAGAACACATACTGTAAGTATACTTTCAGTGTTACACCAGGATTTAACAGCATTACTGATAGTGGACCAGAATAAAATATGGCATTGCCTTTCAAGGGGCAGGCTAACTTAATGATCAAAACAGGAATTGATACTACCTTATCATAGCTTCCTTCTCCAAAATTATAAGCTGCTACAATACAAGGGCGCAGGTTTTAACTCCTGATGTTTGTTGTCAGGTTCTGATGCTGTTGGCCATCTTGCGATAGGACTGCTTCGTTGGAAAAATCCATATGTGTATGGGAACCCTCACCTCCCTCTCACCTGCTCTGAAGATGCCTGTGTTCCTGTATTTCAATGTTTTGCTACACAAAATGACTTCTCATATCCATTATCTTGCCCAGCTTCACTTTCTATCACTCCAGTGCCTTCTTACAGCAGTAGTAGTCAAGAAACTTTGAGTCAAGACTCTACAGGTAAGTGATTTTCTTTTTTACATGCCAGAGCTTAGTTTAATCAGTTGTTTTAGATCTCAAGTTAAATAGCTGTTTCTGCTGCCAGACTGCTTTGACTGTTCCTAAGGAAGGATTAGACCACAGAAACTTCACGAAAGAATTTGTTTATGCCAAGTAATCCTTATTCAAACAATTTGCCTCATGGTTTAAAAAGTATTAGAAACAAAGAGCATCATGTTGTCAGCCAAAATAATATAATTAGTATATGTTTGCTTTAAAACTGGTAGACCAGCTGTGTGATGAGGGTGGATCCATGGTAGCATATGAAGCCATTTGAGGACAGTATTCTCTCTTCTGTGCCTGTCAAAACTTTGCATGATGGAGGATACCTTGATATGTCCGTCATGTATCCAAAATGCTACAAGCACCTGGCTAATCACAAAATAGGATGTACAAGGAGCATCCGATTACATCCATGGGAACTCACTTGTGCTCCCACCCTGTTAAAAGGCTTATGTCTATCAGAAGCTATCAGAGACAGCAGCATGCTGATCAGTGATGAGGTGCTTCCAGACTGGGGTTTGGAGGTGTCTCGGAGTCTACAGGAAAGGTGACAGCTGAGAAAGGGTTGTAGTGTTAGGACAAATCACTTGACCCATAGTCTGCTCTCATTTGTATCTGAGAGTTTTTGATCATGATGGTGATAGGAAGTGGGTCATGAGCTCAGTGAATTTTTCTGGCTGGTGGATGAGGCCCTGATGTACATGCTTGCTATCTGAACCCCTGTAAAAGGGTTTTAATTCATGCTGCCTTTTTTGTGTTGCTAAGTGGGAGGAATTGTTCTGCCTGGGTGCCAGGTAGCAGAAAGGTATATATGGAGAGCGGGGTCTTAGTGCATCCAGTATTGAAAGGGGTAATGCTAGAAAAGGGCTGGTCTAAATACCTAGTACTGACCTAGTTCTTAAAATGTCTGTAGTAATTGCTGACAACAGTGGCTGAATGTAATCTGTAATAAAAATTATAATATAAATATGTATATTACTGTTGTTTGTATTACTGCTTTTTTCATTGTAAGTATTGTAGTACATTAATGTAATTTAGTGTAACTGATGTAGTCATTACTGCACATTGCCAAAAAATAATGGACCTGAAACTCTGTGGTGGTGCTGAAATCCAGACAAAACTGATTTGTCCGTTCCTAGAACCTTCTGGTCTAATGGCTCATCCTCCAGAGCTGGCTGGCTGCTCATGGCAGCCGAAAATCCCAGGCTCCAGCACTTCAAGTACCATTCCTAGTGCCTGCTCTGATGGTGACACTTGCAAAGCAGGAGTGTTAGGACACATGCTAAACAATTCATGCAAGGTTAAATGTTGTGACTTTCATTTGTCTTTTTTTTTTTTTTTTTTCCTTCTGATTAAGAGCAGTGTAAATCTGCACCTCCTGTTCACAATGCAGCGTTGTTTGTTTGAACTCTGTGACTATATTCTGGAAGCTGAATTTGTATCATAGTTTATTTTGCCACCTAATTTACTGATAGAAATACTGTATCGGCTGTGAGATACTTAATATTTTCCCCATATGAGGTGTGACAACTCTGGTTTTAATTGCGAAGTCGTTTTGGGACAGTGAGGTGGCAAGTGAGCCTTACTGTAAGGTTCACAGGCACCTGCCACTTGAGGTGATGTTGTGGAGAAGCGGAGAAATGTTAATTAAAATAAAATGGTAGTAGTGTAATAAAACTTGATAAGGAGCTGCTGGCAATGCAGAACTATTTCTGAGTTCTAAAGTACGGATGCATATAGACAAAGGTGCCAGTATGATATGATATATTAGCAAGTCAAATACAAATGCCCTAATTTTGATCTTAATTTAAGAAGCTACAGGGTCTTTGAAAAGTTCACAGTGCGATGTTTATGGAAGTATTGCACTGAAGAGCAGCATAGCAGCATGGTGACAGGTCAGCACAGAAGTAATGTCCATTTCCAACAGGGCTGGCAGATGCTGGTGCAAATCATGACTCATAGCACAAGAAGAGACAATCTTCATCCTGAGGAGTTAATGTCTTAATTTCTATATCCAATGAAACAATTGATAATCTATGGGATTATCTTAAATCTAAATGTCTCCCGCAGCAGAGGGAGAGGGTACTGCATGTGAGCAGGGTGAAGTGTTTCATATATACTCATTAGAAGTGTTTTGCCCTATGGCATAGGGATAGAAGGGTGTTGTGTCAGCAGCTTCTCTGTGTGACTGGATGTCGTGTCTGCAACACCAGTGATAATCCATATCACTGGGCCTTATTATAATGCTTGTAATGCAAAGATTCCTCAAGTTTTTTAAACTTAATCACGGCAAGAAAGTCCCTGAAAATTGATAGAGAAGCTTGTTTGCACTGAAGATAACAGCTGTTCAGCAGCATACAGCACATCTGTGGAAGCTCAGGCAAGAGTGCTGCATCAGCTGAAATGGGGAAATTTTTGAAAAGACAGAGGGTAACTCAGAGATTAAGATATACCCTACCTCATTAATCAAAGTTATGTGCAGGCTCATTTGTGTCCAAGGCTACTTGATCAGCTCATTTACAGAACCTGATATGCAAAAGAATACCATACTTCTCTCTTGTGAATTTACATCAAACTCTCTATAACATTTTAATAACAAATTCTTAAAAAACAAACTATGCTAAACTACCAGTATATAATGCATACAATACATACATTGTGGTTTCAAAATAATTCTTTTTTTAACTACTGATGGTGGGGAAAATTCTGGCTGCTTCTTCCCGAGCAGGGCATGTTTGGGGCCTTGTAATAAGCTGTGCTTGGGGATGTCTGAGATGAATTTCAATGTTCAGAGCAACAAGACAGTGATGCAGAAAATAAGGTGTCGACACAATAAAACTCCATGTATTAGGATACACAGTATGAAAGACATAGAACTGCAGCTAATAGTATTTGGGGAGCAGGTCTTAGTGGGTGCTTTGCATCCTACTTGAAACATTGGTCTCAATTTAGTGCTTTTGTTGCTTCACAGCATTCTGCAATGCTAGATAATTTACAGAGTAATGTCAAATTTTGTCCTTGGATATAGGAGTATAGTTGACATCAGAATCAATCAATTTCATGTACTCTGGAAAGGAATTCTTGAACTTCTGATATTACTTGTGATTTCAAATAATGTTTTTTGAGAGGACTGCACTGGTTAATAAAAACTATGCTTCTGCTGAGAATGGGACAAAACATGAGGAATTATTCTGTACTGATTTCCTAACCTGGAAATCTTATGAGGGAGTACCAGAGAGGAATGTAGTTTTGATAACTATTTCATAACTACATATCAGTTTTTGAACTGAGTCCTGAAGAGTTCCTGTTGATTAACTTTGTCTCTTCTTATGATCATTATCCAATGCTTAATTACAACGAACAATATATTCCAGAATATCCGGAAGACTTTGCTAGACAGCATCAGCTGGATTGAGAGGAATAGATTTGCACTAGGTAGAAATGCGTCAGGACCTGAACAATACCTGCCAAGTTTGTGTCATCTGCAAATTTTAAAGAAACAAAAAACTATCATATTTCATTAAAATATTTAATATAACAAGACCTCTGTGTATTCTTGAAATGAATTCCCATTTTTACCAATAATAACCTGAATCTTTTCTTTTGATCACTTCTGACCTGAAATTAGTGCACCTTCATCTAGACTGTATTTCTGTTGTTTGTTCGTTACAGGGACCTGTCCCCTTATATGCTAGATCAGCTGTTTTGAAAGCAATTATATTGATTTTCCATGAATTGTTCTTGACAATTCTGTTGGCTCTTTGTTATCATCTTGTTTTCTTCAAGGTGCTTACAGACTGCTTGATTTATTGCTTGCTTACTAATTTGTCACCATCTCTTTTCAAATATCGATGTTAGGCTGACTGGGCCATAATTACCTAAAGCACTTTATTTGCCCTTCTCCACTGTTATGGGACCTTATTCCGTCCTTACTTGGATGGATTCTTCCTTAAAATGTATTTCGGTTCCTAAATCACAGCAAGGCAACTGAAATGTGAAGTAGGCACCTATGTGTCTTTTCTGAGTCTGTGCCTGATCCCTGGTGTGTGAATGTATGGAACAGAGATATTTCAGGAGAACTTGTACGCCCAGCAGAGACAGGGAAAATGCAGAGGACTCGAGTGAGCTGGACCTTCTTCAGGGATGCATGTGGGTCTGTCTTATAGTTGGTCAGAAACACACTTCTGGAAAAAATAGCATTCGTACAATTGTGGTACACAACTTTTTGCAAACATAAGAAAATATGAAAGAGTGTTCCAGCTTCATTGCTCAAATCTGTTGAAAGCTTGGCTACAGCTCGAGTCACGTGTTTTGTTTACGTAAATTCCCAGGACCTCTCCATTTTATTTTGCTGGTACAATCATAGCATCAAACCTTTTCCCTTTGTTTCTACACTGTGAGATATTGTCACCTGCTGCGAATGCTATATAGACAAAAATCAAATTAATTTGTTATGTATTTCTTGATTTGTATGTAAGTGCATACTTAAATGCATATTTAAATCGATTCTTTGATTCTGCAGCATCCATATATTTTTTTGACAGAGCTGTCTTGTCTCATGCAGCTTTTAATGCCTGTTTTAAATCACACAATAACATTAAAAAGCTATATAAAGAAATAAATTGTGACATTGACTACTTTTTAGTATGGTGTAGGACTCCAGTTAAATTTATTTGATAAGCTAGATGCAAAGGAACTGAGTGCAACAGATCTAACGTTAGCTGAATTCTGTAAAAGGAACAGTATTGGCCTGCCTAGGAAGTTATTTGTTCACCTGGAGAAAAATGAGACTTAGAAGAATTATAATGTGAATAAGGACATGATAAAGGGAGACTTGACAACAGTCTTGGGAGGGGGAGTACTAAACGGAAGGTAGATTAATAGTGGAGTTTTCCCAGTACTGGTTTGGAAACAAGGTTAATATTTTTATGGATGACTTCTGCCTGGAAAGGGGGAGTGCATTGATGAGATGTGCTGATGAGTCTAAGCTGGGAGACATATTCACTACAGAGGAGAATCTGAATGTCAGGTGGGAAGAAATGAATGGCTTTTGGGAACAGAAAAAGGGAAAAGTGGTGAAATACAATCGCACAGGTTTCAAGACTGTGCATAACAGGATTTTTTTTTTCTCCTGTGGGCTGGGAGTCCTCAGCTGGAAATGATAGAGGAAGATAAATCCAGCTACTAATCAGAAGTGTGATGCAGCTGTGAAAAAACAAATGGAAGCCTGAGGTGTCTCAGGTGAAATATTTGCCACAGAGGGAGAGATTAAAGTTGTTTACCCAAATTGACTGCTTATTTTGAAAAAAGATAGAGATGTACTGGGGCTTAAGCAGAGAAGAACTACCAGAATGATATGGGAGAGGAGAGCTCATCTTATAAGTGGAGAATAAAAAAGTTTGCTGTGTTTAGACTAGCAAAACAAAAGCTATTTAAAAAAAGAAAAACCAAGACAGTAGGTTTCAGTTTCTGTTTATTTAATAATTTAATTTTTATAAAGGTTGAGAAATAGCTGGTTCTGCAGAACAGACATCTGATCTGTTCGCTTATCCTGATCAGCAGCCTTCAGAGTCTGAAGAAACTGCTAAGCGACCCTGGTGATGCAACTGCTGGTGTTAGCACTTAGAGTTAACGGGTTCCAGTTGCAAATCTTAATTTGAAGGGCTCATAAACTGCCTAACTCCTGGGACTGCATACAAAAGTGAGAGCCACAAGATGGTGCTGATGCTCCTTACCATGGTTGAAAGCATTATCAAAGATGCAGAGCAACGTGCAGTGGCCTGGGTGCAACCAGACAAAATTTCCATGGATCTTGCTGCATATTAACCTGTAAAAAAGTAATAAAGTCAGTGGCTCAGTTTGGTCTACAGTTTGTAGTTATGCATTGATTTTTGTTAAGGAGTCCTAATACACGCCCTGTATATTGGAGGGAAAGAGGGAGGTGAAGACAAAGAAGGGAATTGGAAACGTGATGGTTGTTTCTGAGGTTGTACCCTCTTTTTGCTTGGCTTTTAGCTACAAAGGGATTGATGAAATTACAAAACTAAGAAGTAGAAACAAAACACATCTGTGTTATCTCTGATTAGAATCTTCACTTGAATTTCCATGCTCTTTAACTGCCAGGGGCAAAATCTGCCGTACCTACAGTGTTGCTGACTGCTTGTGCTTCTCTGCCTGTTTTCTTTTTATGCTTGCATGGAGGCAGGGACCATTTTGGGAGGTTTGTTTGGTATTCTTTGTACAGTGTCTTAAAAGGGAGTGGAATAGAGAGAGGTTTCTGCAGTTTATTAGTGTCTAATAGAGAGCTCCTAGTGAGGTTTATAAAGAGGAAAAATATCATTTGCAAAAATGTTACTTGGAGCTCTGAAGTCAGCTGAACCCAAGAAACAATGCAGCCCAGCTGACAACTGCATAGACTTATCTCAGTGCCCTGACTGCCAACAGCCTGCCTCTGCTCCTGGCCTGTACTGTCTGCTAACGCAGGCACGGTGTCTCTGTTTATTAAACAGTGTGGCCATGAAGAGGAGAGGTTTATCTCTCTCAATTCTTTCGTTCAGCCACCAGCAGAATCTCCCAATGTTATGAATGGCAACTGCTGACTACTTTTATCAAAATTAGTGGGGATTGCAGTTTGTTACAGAATGCCTCTCCTGCAGTGCTGTGTCATCTTTTGCTCCTGAGATGCAGCGTATGCATTTTTCCCCTGAATAAAATGAGACTAAATGTGTTTAAGTCTAAACCTGAAATGGCTAAAAAGCATACTGCATTCAATAAGTGTGATGAATTAGGATCTTAAAAAGAATATTAAGTATTTTGGTAACATTAGTGTCCTTGCTGACTCTTGGGACAGAGTGCCATTAAGTCTATACTTCCAAAGATTTAAATACATGTACTGAAGCAATTTCAAGGCTCTGGCTACCAATAGGATTACTTTTATGATTCAAAGAGTTGAATATTGTTTACTCAAAATTCTGGCTTACATTAAGTGCACAGATCATTCTAAAAACTCATGTTTAAAAGGAAGGAAATAAAAATTGTGAAACTTCTGTAGCTGTCTGACCTTATCATAGGATCAAGCCTAGAAGCTGCTGAGCTGCCTGATTCTGATCCAGCAAAGCAATTAAGTATATGCTTAATTTTGGACTTGAGAGTTGTGCCATTGAAATCAATTTATCTGATTCTCTAATGGTTCTTACCACTTACTAATGAGAAACCAAAATTTGCCTAAGCTGGTAGTCCCTGTTACAACGTGTATTTAGAAATGCTAACCAGCACTGATCATGCTTTGTTGGTTGAAGGCATTTAACACTGGCAAAGCTAACACGTGCCTCCTGTAGTGCTGTATCAGTGTGCTTCAATCTTGTCTTTAGAGAGCGTCTTTAGAGCTGGAAGTGCATTTACTCTCCAGCATTCTCTTTCTGCTAACATCTTTTTTTTGAAATTAAATACAAGGCCTGGCCTTTCTTTTTATCTAGAATGTAGATATTGGCCCTTTTTGCTGATCTGATGTTGGCACGTCATTGCACAAATTTAAACTGGAATCTGATGCTATCACCATTTGCTCATTGCTGGTGCACATGAAATTAAACTCAGGAAGGTCTGTAATACACAGCCTCCTTCTGAAATTGCTACTTAGCTAACACAGACTTGGATTTATAAGTTTTCATTCTTTTTGGTTGCCTTATTCTTTCTTGAATACATTTCTGCAGTGTCCATTGACCCCAGCTGGTGCAACAAGAATTGATTTGAATGTCAGATTTCATGGAGACCCCTTTTCTCTGGGCAATAATCTGGTTTTGTGTGCTAGCCAGTTAATACAGAAAAGGGTTAGGATGGAGTTCTGGTCAGTAACAGAACTGCTTTTTACATAAGGATGTGTCTCTGTACCACTTTTCCAATTGCAGCCTTCTAGTGCTAGAGAATCATTAAGACTTTCAGTGCAAGAAGGAAATGTTTAATTAGCTCTTTAAATCTAACATGGGTTTACTGATGCTGTGCAAAACAGCAATCTGTTTCATTCGTCTGTCAATGACATGCCTTTCTTTGTGAACACTGTACCTATCTTGCATATTTTATAACCAAAATACTAATGTCTAGTAAAAGATAAGCATAAAATTATTACTTAATATCTTCTTGTTAACTTTACGGAATCAAAATAGGACATTTCCCAACTTTATCTTCAGAGAAATTAAGTGTCTGCAAATAGAATGCTTTTTTATTTTGTGGCTCATTAGAGAATACAGCACAGTTAAACCTTGAAGTGTTGTATGTGTAAGTAACTGATATATCCTTGTGCTGGAAGAGCCTATTTAAATAAAAATACCTAATAAATCTCCTTTTGATAGATGTTAAAGAGAGTGAACCAGAAAAAAAAAGTAAGTCTATTTTTGGAAAACCATAAAGAAAACACAATTTTTAACAAGCTTTTTCAATCTGATATGGATATTGAATTCTTGGTCCTTTGAAAGAGAAAGGACATGTGTCAGAGTTTCAGATGTCAAGTAGGAAGCGTTCATGTGTAGTGCTGCAGTACATGACTGAGACAGAGAGCAAGAGCCGTATAATTAAAATGGAATGAACTATGCACAATAACTCCAATAAAGCCCTTATTTATTTTCTTCCTCTGTCTTTAAAGCTTGGTTTAAGATAACTTGTTTTGTTTCCCATCACTCCCCCCATTAAAAGAAGGATAACCAATTTCCACAAAAAAGTCTGGAGATACCAATTTGAAAAATGCAATGCTGTCTACTCTTTCACCTACTGTATTTTCTTCTCTTTGCTCATTTTTCCTCACATTTTTATATTTCTTCCTCTTTAGTCATTCCCCTAATATCCATTGCATACCTCTGAAAATCTCTTCCTATTTTCCATCTCTTTCCTGCCCAGCTCTTTCTTCTATGTACATACTGTGAATTTGTCCTCCCTTTCCTATCTATTATTTTGCTTTCCTCATTTATACAGTTTCCAGGCAAGAGGCACTTCCAGCTCTGTATCTCTGATTGCCCTCAGCCTGCTTCTGCTCAGCTCTGAGGAGGAGATACCTGGAGGAAGCTCCATGTAGCTTTTCCTCCCATGTTGGCTGCTGGAAGGAAAGTGGTTTCCCACCCCCTGGCTCACAGGCAAGGTGCTTTGCTTAACTTGTGGCTTTGGGAAACTAAAAGGTTAGAATTGAGACCAATAAGGAGAGCAAATCATGGTGTTGCCTGTGGCTCTCACTTGGTCAGGATGGATGTCCATGGGCCCGTGGACAGGCTGCTGAATTGGCTGATTAGGGCTGAGGTGAAAGTGGATCACCACGCTCTAGAGAGCTGGTCTGTGACCGGCTTCCAGCTGCGAGCCCCTGTTTCTGTAACAGGTAAGCAGGGGGTTTATTTGGCATTTGCTGATCTAGCGTCCAGTAGATTATCTGCTGCTTTGTGCTTGCCTCTGATCAGTTTTAATATCTCTGTGGCATTTATGTCTAAGTAATGTCTTTTGGTTGAGAAGTCTGAGCAGCTTTGGGGGGGGGGAACCCTCGGACAGAATTCTGAAGTCTACTGACTTGCTGGGAGCCCCCTTACTTTGTTTTTTAGTTTGAAATTCAGGACTTTGTTTAAGCTCCATTGGAATCAATGGAAAGACCCACTCAGGCTGCAGTATAAGGTAATCTAACCTAGGATGATCAAAACTTTCACTCAAATATAGCATAACTTGTTTACACATATTTTAGAACCACCCCCTGCTGCCTCCTGTCAGTTCATGCATTTGCCTTTGGTACTCCTGTGCTTATAGAACAAGCCCTCTTTTGCTGTTGCACAACTTCTCTCTCTCTGCACTTTCTGTGCTTCCTTTTTTCCGTTGTTTCCTATCCCCTTGTTTCATTTCTATCCTGGAAATAAAGCTGCAGAAATCCCCTGAAATGGGCACGTACTCCCTGTTGCCTGCATGGAAAAAAAACCCGCACCTATGAGATACCACTGTGGAGTTACAGAAGTAATTGCTGCTTTGCAAATGACAAGTTCTCAAAGCCCAGTCATCTTTTCCACATCAAGAGTAAAAACTGTAAACATACCTCATGCACAAATATCTACATGCTTCTTTCTTATTTCTTTTAAATACATCCCCTGGGTGCTTCTTTCTCCCTTGCCAAAAATACTGTCATTCGCATACTTGAAAAACTTCAGTCTTTAAGGTGAAAATACTGCAGGGTGAAAATAAATTATTGGAGATTAAGTTTGTGGGGGAAGGGAGAGCATCAGTGCAGCTCCATACGTAAAGGTAAGAGCATGCTGCACCTAAAGCTTGTTGAAAACAGGCTTTTATTATTTTTTTTTCATAGGCAGATATTACACTGTGCCATTCTGTGGATGGTAGGTGAGGGAGGAAGAAACAGAAAGGTGGAGCAATTATCCAACTATTCTGCAAGGTCACAAGAGTAGTGTTTGATAGAGCAGAAATTGGACCCCTCTAGGGGGGATAGCAGATGAAACAAAATATTCTGTCTTGTGTTAGTAGAGCTGATAGTTTAGAACCTATATTAATAAACATCCTCTGTTACATTGGAGTAAAAGGCATCTTTGCCATAAATTATGAGCAAGCAATGAAACTGTAACAGTAAAAAATTTTTAGCTATATATTTTGCTGGGTTGAGTTATATAATAGTCTTGAACTGAGACCACAAGAGGGTGAGGATGAAATTAAATGAGTCATTGTTAAAAATAGGACGTGGATCTGAATTGGACGTTGAGTGTGTTGGGCAGCTGAACAGAGGATGCAATTTGCTGTGAGGAATAGGCTGTGTCTGTACTATGTAAATTTTGAATGCTATGTAAACTCATAGTGATTAGGGGTTACTGGTGATTTTAGTTAGTTGTTGTAAAAACAGCTTGAAAACTGAAATAATCTGGGAATTGTGTGTATTATTACAACTGATATTGCGGGGACAAGAAAAGCATCTGACTGGTCCGGTGATAGGTGTTTTGTTCTATACAAGGAGATGAGGCGCAACACTTTTTAATCTTTCTTTGTATTAAATATCATGAGCGGCAAGTGGGGAAGTAACTGTATGAGCCAAGTGGAAATAGCAAAAGTAAAAAGCAACTATGTTGGTAAATATAGGAAATCATGAGTTCAACTTGGTTTTAAGCTATAGCTGGTTAGAATGGGGTTTGTATCACGGCTAGGAGGCTGCGATGGTTCAGTTTATAGGGTGAGGGAAGAAGTGGTCACTTTTAATGATGATAAAATAGCAGGAAATTATGACCTCTGGCTATTACTGGGGACAGTATGCTTCAGCAAGTGGACTAGAAGGCTTCTAGTCTGACCCAGGACACCAAATTGTAGGTTATGTTCTGACACAATTTAAAGCTGGAGCATGATGACCTTGAGCAGTGGTTCACCTGCTTGTCACTGTCATCCAGATGGCTTTACAGAATTATTTGACGGATATTTTCATCAGAGTAGCTACTAGTAACTCTGTTGGATGGGTGAGTTTTCATTAGATAAAAAGCACCATGCATTATGCTGGTGCTGTGTGGGCATCCAAGTCCTCCACTTAGTTTAGATATTGGAGGGGAAAAAAAAGCACATTTCTCTGAGCTTATCTTGCATCCTAATTGTGGGGACGGGTGACGCTCAAGAACAAGGTCTTTAAAAAAACCAAACCAAAACAGCAGAGGATATGCTGGTCACCATGGAAACCAGGCTTTTGATGAAGAGGTTGTATATTCGGTAATACTTTATACTAACTTCTGATTACAATAAAGATCTATGTTATTTTTTCAAATTCTTCCATTTCCTCTTCTGCTCTCTAGTTTACTTTTTAGATGACAGAAAGGAGGAAACTGCAAAATATTGAGATTTTTCTTTAAAGTACAGTAAAATACTTATTTCAGCAAAATAGTAACCCATTTTGCTGAAACAAGGGTTTTATGTAAGGCTAGAACATGCAAATGGAAACTATACCAAAGGAATTCAGTGCTTAACAGCTCTTTGGACATGCATCAAGTTTAAAGGCCAATTACTTCAAAGATTATGTGGAAAATTCTGTCAACAAAGCAGTGGCTAAAATTGGCCATTTGTAGAAATAATGCCTCTGCATTTGTAAACATCCAGACATCCGGCACAGAGTCTCATGATCTCAGTAAAGTTATTCATGCATGCCTGCACACTGTGGGCTCTTAGTCCAGAAACACTACCTTCGTATAACATACCAACCTTGAATTTTGTGGTATGTTAGCAGTTTTTATCAAAAATATTATTGAAATTCTGTCAGTCAAGGTTTTTCTGAGCTCAGGTATATGAATCAGGCAGCAAATATTTGAAAGCTGAACCAGAAGAACCATCTATGGCTGAATAAAATGGTTTTACATAAAAATCTGGGCATTGACTGATGTAAGGTTCAGTGAAATACCATCTGAGACATTTCAGAATAACATCAGATAAGGTTATCTTCACAGAAATGGGCCCCTGAAATTCTCATTCAATGGGCTTATGTATATAGGGGAATTGATACAGGACTGAGGTAGTTCCAGTGCATATTTTAGGATGAAGTCTTTTCATTGCCTGCAGTTTCGTGAGCACAGTGATAGTGTTCTTGGATCATGAACACACTGTCCACTCTTATTTAGAGCAACTTACTAACTGAATATTAAAGTAATAGTAAATCCAACTCTGAAAAAAATTTAAATGTAAGTTTCAATGCACGTAAACTTGACTGGTAATATACATGTTTTTTTCTTTAAATAAGGACTTTGTATTATCATTCATTATCAATAAATTCTTTATCAATGTTTATTAAATTTATATCTTAGTACAATTTTAATACAATATTTTTTGGTATAGTATTTCCTGATCAGGTGATACAATTCTGATCAGCAGTATGCATCTGACATGACTCCCATCTTCTTTCACTACTTCCTGTGTGCATTCAAAGTCTTGTTTTTCTTCTTTAGCTGTGAAAGTACTGTAGGATTTTGCCATGCTGTTCTTTTGAAGTTGACAGGGTCTGTTGAGTTTCTATAGAATGAGTTGCCCCCACGACCTCTAGCTCAAGAGTAATCAAACATGGTTTTGCTTTTTATTGATAGAATCCCTTTTTAGCTGAAGACTATAGTACCTTGTTTTGTAATTCTTTAAAATATCTGTGCGTCTCAGGCACATACAGAGGAGGGTTTGGCTCAGAGAAAAAAAGCTTCATTTTTCATTTTCAGGCATACTGTTTAAAATTCTCACTGGCAACTGAGGAGACATGACATAGAAGGCAAGACTTAATAGATGTATTTTATTCTTAACATTGTTTTACACTGATTCTGAAGCAACTTAAAGATGCATTTCACTTCAGGCATGACAGTTGTCTAGAAATTGCTTGCATGCATGATTATTTGCAGATTTGGATATTTCATTTAAAAATATGTTTACACCTGTTTCAACAACTGTGTGATAAACATTCATTTGACTCTGCAAATCCTGAGCGTGGCTGTCTTTAAAAAAACCAACCAACCAACCAAAACCAACCCAAAAAACCACCCAAAAAACCCTCTCTAACATACAACAAAATTCAGGGTTGGTAAGTTATTAAAAACAAACAAACAAAAAAGCAAAACAAAAAACCCCAAACTAAAAAACCCGAACAAACAAAAAACAAACAAACAACAAAAAAAACCACAAAACCCCTCCAGCAACAGTCATCTTTACAAAAGTGTTCTATTGCATTTAAGACACTTATTTTTGTGTTAAATTCCTCCTGTTCTTTCAACCTGTTCCTTCCATACAAATAAAGATGCTCTTGCTTTCTACAGTGTGCTTAATAAATTTAGAATTTTCTATGATGGTGACAAATGTATTAATTTAATAAGCTGGGCTAATTTTCTATATTAATATGTCTTCATGCAGAGCACTTTTGGGAAAAG
Source organism: Nipponia nippon (assembly GCF_047370975.1). Classification (NCBI taxonomy): domain Eukaryota; kingdom Metazoa; phylum Chordata; class Aves; order Pelecaniformes; family Threskiornithidae; genus Nipponia; species Nipponia nippon. Next base: position 53,528,023 of record NW_028262347.1, read on the forward strand.
TAAAATAGTTAATCAGTGTAAACGTGTTAGTAAACCAGTCTGAAAACACTAATATCTGATTATTCATACCTACATTATTTACAGTTATTAGAATAGGTGTTTTTTCTTTTTTAGCCAAATTAAAACATAGGCATATTTGAGGTCTAGATCTTACGTTTGGTATTTGAAGAGGCCCTTAATTTTATTAAATAAAGAAGCTAATTAGTCATACATACTGCTGAGCATCATGGATGATCTAGCAAAACATTTTAGCTAATGTGAGGTTTTTAGTATGTGAGTAATCTTTTGACTTCAGTGGTGCTTTTGTGTGCTTTAGGATTAATGTTAAAATGTTTTGGTCAGTTAGGTCTTGAATGCTCAGTATCTTGGTCGATGCCTCTCCAGTGCGGACATTTGTTTCTCTGTGCACATGACCTCAGATTGCACCTTTGCTTGTTGCAGGGAAACTTGTCAGTAGGAGACTTCTAGGAGGTTTTACTCATGAAAACTGTTCTAGCAGCTTAAGTAGAGAAAGAACTTGGTCTGCATTGAAATAGAAACAAAGTTCTTTACCAGTGCTACAACTTTTTGCTGAGAGGTTGGAATTAGTGGTCTCAAAATGCATTTACTCTTAAGAAACTTTGACATTCTATAATGTTGGGTACCTGCAGAAACACTTGCGGGTATTTAAAAATGATGATGATTGACTTCTGATGATTGACCTCTACTTTCAGACCTCAGAAGAAGTTTTTTTTCTCCTTCATTTTATTCAATAACAACTTGCAGCTGAGAAACTCTGTGCTTGACTCTGCTGGCAGCCTATGTGTGGAGGCAGGTGTGCTGAGGAAGTTAACCTGTACAAGAAAAACTTACCTGAGTTGTGATTCAGTGGGACACCTGGAAGGCTCCTTTTGAATGCCAGACCTGTCCCCTCAATTTTTATTCTGCAGTGTGGTTATTGTGGAGGGCTGAAAGCAAACAAAAAATGGCAAGTTTTATAAGGTAAGCGTATGACAAATATTCCTGATGGTTTGTTATTTATGAATACCTAAGCTTCAAGAAATGTAGTAGAGAGCGTGATGGCACTGTATGATCAGAGAAGCTGCAGGGACAGGAGGGGCCTCACTCCTGTGCTTTTGTATCCCAGAGTCTGGGAACGAGACTTGGAAAATGGCAGCCTTGGTTATGAAGAGGAACGTGAAGCCAGGAGTGGCTTTCCCGCTTGTTAAGAAAGCAGATGAGAACAGCAACAACAGAAAGGCAGGAAGCTGTGAATAAATGTGGGTATGAGAGCTGGGAGGCTCTGCTTGGGCAGGAGACAAGTGGTTTGGTGCACCAGCCCCTGTGCTGCCTGTAGGGTTCAGCTCTGAGGGGATACAGTTGCCCTATTCCCCCCGCCACCTTCCCCAGCAAAAAAGGTGCTTCAGGAGTTTCAAGTGACAGCTCAGGGAAGGATCTGTCACCTTATAAAACAGGTTTTGGTTCTTTTCTTCTCCTCTGCAACTTCATCATCAGGAACAAGCTTTTGGCTCTGACAGAATAAATTTGTACTACTTTCACCTTTTCAGTCTGGTTATTAAAAATGAATCCCAATGAAGCTGGCAAACTTAATGTACGTTACTCCTCCAATTTCCTCCAATTACAGTGAGTATGTACAGGCAGACACTGGGGAGGTGTAAGAGGAGGGGATGGATGCATGCCTCCTGCCAAACTGCAAGGGTAGTTTAAGGACTGGTATCATGAGAGGCCAAGTTACAGGGAGAAACTTTCATGTCTGCCATAGATTAGTGTGCCCTCACAAGCAGAGGTGGTGGAAAAACAGCTCCATCCTTCATTGGCCACCTCACATCGTGTTTGAGAAAAGGTGTCGTAGAAGCTGAAACAGCTTGACTTCCATGACGGGCTGTTGAGAGACTTTGATTTTTGCACCAAGGACACATCTGTGCTGCCCTGGCACTGGCGGTGCAGTATTTTTAGTGGGATTTGTGGCTTGCAGCCCCTTTCTCGCAGAGAAAGTGCTGCTGCCGTGGCAGAGGCAGGTCGGCCGCGGGAGGAGGAGCAGCAGCGCTTTGTGAGGAGACCTGCGCCCTGGCCCTGCAGCGGCGAAGCTGCGGGTAGATCCATGGCAACGTACTTCAGCTCACTTCCACATCTGCCTAGACAATGATGCCAAAAATGTGCTGTTAAACATGAGTGCGTGTAAGGGACAGGACAGCTTAGCTCAACCAAAGGAGAGAACATGGACGTTAGGTTTGGCCGGCCTCTGTCCCGGGGGATGATCATGCGTAAAGGCCTAGGGCTGTGCTGCTCTGCACAGCCTTCTGTGCTTAATGTCTGAATTTATTAGATAAATATCCTGAAGCAGGGCAGCTGGGGGGCACTGGGGCAGCCCTGGTCATTAGGCCAGGGGACAGGCCAAGGCTGGGCTGGGCTGGCGGCCTGTGGGTGAGGTCAGGATCAGGCCCGGTGAGGGCCATCCGCAGGCTGACAGCCTGGCCTCGCCTTGGTCTCTATAAGGCTCATGGTGGTGGTCTCCCGGTCACCTTCCTCACTGACCTGACTTGATGCTGGAGGGTGGTTTTGTAATTGCTTTGGTCAAATTCAGGCTGGGATCAGAAAATGGAGGTGTTTCATCTCGTCAGGAATTTATCACCTGAACTAGCATCTCTGAAAGGGAAACCGGTGATAAATTGGAAGGTACTGAGGAGTAAAACCCATCTCATTTTCCTCCAGCCTGCTCTGTAGTGGCAGTGGTCAGGACAGCATGACCCCACATCGTCTTGGGGACATGTGGAAGTGTGAATGTAAGCTGATTTTCTGACTTTAACTGTATGCTGAGTCTGGCTACCTTTAAACTTAGCAACATGTTTTTCTGAGTTTTTGGCTATGAGACGAACTGTTCTGCTGCTTTATAGAAATTTAACAAAAGCTTCCTTTCCAAGCCCCAGGCAATAAAGTGACTGAAATGTGAGGGAGGAAGGTGAAAGGGAAAAAAAAAAAGTTTTCTAGTAAGACTTGATATTACTCATTTTTTTGATTTATTTTCTGCATGTCACAGATTATTTTAGCCAATTGATCAGTCTCATTTGGTTTTCCACATATATAGGTGAAAAATTATCTTTTTGCTGGCTTATCATTACTTTTTGCTCTACAGCTACTTATGGTGATCATTTTTTCTTAAGTCACTTCCTGATGGTCTTTGTTTAGTGTGGAAATTGCCATTAATCTGAATAACAAAACAATTACTTCTTCAAGGGTGACACTAGCACTTCAAATCCACAACTGATAGGTATAAAAATGAGGCAAACCAGCAACATTAGAAAATTATTGTTCTGAATCTGTGGCTTTTGGAAGGATGGAGCATGTCAAAAAGTCAGTTTGGGGAATCTGTTGCTTTTAAGGAGCCTTTTTCAGGCTAAGATGGGGAAAGAGAGACAGAGGATGTCTGGATACAAAATTTCTTCCTGCTTTCAGGACTGTCTTCAAATAGTGTTTTACTTCAGATGATAATAGTATTTAAGATGAAAAAATGTAAGTGCAAATGGCAGCTAATACTTCCAAGCGTGCACTGGTCATTAATCAGTATTTGGTGGTATTGGGGAAGCTGAGGGTGGATCACGATAAGCAAAAAGTGTTTTATGTTTGGTTTGTCGTTCTAGCCTCTCTTGCCCAATTATCTCTTGTACTTTGCACAGGGCATTCCCCCCACAGCATGCACGTGGGGAGCCGTAGATGTAGCGTTGCGATGTATCATTAGTGCCAGCTGGACGCTGCTGCTTGCATGATGCTTTAGCAGCAGAGTAACCAGCACCTAAGTCAGCAATCTTTCCACGCAGTCTTAGTTTCATGTACTAGCAGCAGTTATCGAATCTTTAAGTAACGCAACAGCTTTTTCCACCAGGGATATTCATGCCTCTTGAATCCTCTTTCCTTCCATATGATTTATTGGTCTCTCAGGCAACTTGCTTAAGACCTAAAGCAACATGAATTCCAGATACCAATATAAATTCTTTGTAGTCAGCTACAGGAGCAGGTCTATTGGGCTACATCTGGATTTTCTTCCTGACTGTTTCTGTTGAACTCCATAGGACTTGGTACGTTTACCATCTTCCAGGGATGGCACATCAATATGTAGCTGTCTTCCACGTTGCTAGTAGGTGTCCAAGACTGAACTGCAAGCTCCAAACTCCAAGTGTCCAAGTTCCTCACTACAAAGGAGAAGCTACTCTAGAGTGGGTGGAAATATTTTTAAAATAGATACAACAGCTGTTACAATTAAAAGAATAAGATAATACTAAACTCTATGTTCACAACCTGAAGCAATTTGGATGTGTGTGTGTTGGAGGGGAAATTGGAACTAAACCAGTGAATACAGGTGAAATTTAGTGAATAATCTTATTCAAGCAGAACTGTTGCAATGTCAGCGCCTTTTTGCTTTTGATATTTTCAGGCTGGGCTGTTTCACTTAGGAAATATTTATATTTCCCAAAATCTTGATATATTGGGTGCTTTTCTTTCCCTAGATAAAAATTTTAGGCATGTGACAGAATCATAGAATTGTTGAGGTTGGAAAAGACCTTTAAGATCATCAAGTCCAACTGTTAACCTAGCACTGCCAAGTCCACCACTAAACCATGTCCCTAAGCACTACATCTACACATCTTTTAAATATCTCCAGGGATGGAGACTCAACCGCTTCCCTGGGCAGCCTGTTCCAGTGCTTGACAACCCTGTCAGTGAAGAAATTTTTTTAATATCCAATCTAAACCTCCCCTGGCGCAACTTGAGGCCATTTCCTCTCGTCCTATCGCTTGTTACTTGGGAGAAGAGACTGACACCCACTCTGCTACAACCTCCCTTCAGGTAGCTGTAGAGAGCGATAAGGTCTCCTGTCAGCCTTCTCTTCTCCAGGCCAAACAACCCCAGTTCCCTCAGCCGCTCCTCCTAGGACTTGTTCTCTAGACCCTTCACCAGCTTCATTGCCCTTCTTGGGACACACTCCAGCACCTCGATGTCTTTCTTGTAGTCGGGGGCCCAAAACTGAACACAGCAGTCAGGGTGCAGCCTCACCAGTGCCAAGTACAAGCGGACAATTGCTTCCCTAGTCCTGCTGGCCACACTATTCCTGATGCAAGCCAGGATGCTATTGGCCTTCTTGGCCACCTGGGCACACTGCTAGCTCATATCTCCCCAAACTTTCCTGAGTGTGTCTGAGCAGCAGCTCTATGATTAGGTGCAGGACCTGTTGCACTGCACATTTGGCTTCTTAGTGCCCTGAGGTTATTAATTTTCCACAAGGCTCCCAGGATAGGTGCTGAAAGTGGATGGGCAGTGCACAGTGTTACACTACAAACATTCTCTTTCAAGGTCTCCCTTCCAAAAATATATTTTGAAATTTTGAAAACCACTTGTCAAACACCATTTTTCCAATTTTTTTTTCTCCTATACTGAAAAAAAAAAATCCACCTAAATTTAGGGGGCTGAGGGAGATCAATACAAGGGTTTCATAAGCCCAGAACTAAATAAAGCACTTGGTCTGTTTCAGTCAAAATAGTTTGCACTGTGCTGTAGAGATTCTTTACTTAATTAAGCCAGAAGAACCTGTAAAAATATTGCTGACACCGGTTTGCAGAAAACTTCCCTCTCCCCCCCCCCCGCTTTTCAGTCATTATAACTCTTCAGTTTACCTGCCCAGCTGAAGGAACAGTTGTGTCAAAAGCTTTAGGCTCTTGTCCTTTTGTGACTTTCTACACTGAAGAATCAACAATGGTCTAAAAATATTAAATTGTGTATTTTGGTTCACACATTTTTATGTGTCACTTTAGTATAGACAGGGATGGTCATCAGTAAATACGCACAAAATACTGAGTTTGTCACAAACAGATATTAATTTTATTACATTTTGTCCATTATATTAGGTCTTATGTGCCATGTTATACCATTTATCTCTTGGTGGGGAGCCAGTTCTTTTGAGCTCTTTTCAGAAGATCTTTAACAAGGGGATGTGAGCTGCTATTAAAAGGTTGTTTTGAAATACTGTTGTCAGTGGCTGTCAGTATTTATGAACGTGGCCTGGAGTGATGCATTTATAAGTATACTTCCAGTCACTTCAGGATTTCTCTTTTCATTTCCTCTTGCTTTTGGTATTGCAGAGATCCAACAAGATTAGTAACGGTAGCATTTCTAGAATTTCTTTTTCTTACATTAAAAATCCATTAAAAGTCAGAAAACGTGATAAAATTGTGTGTCTTTGTGGTTAATTTATGTCTGTTGCATTCCTAAGATTTGAAAGGTTCAGTGTCCAAAAATGGAGCTGGTTTAAATGGTCTGTGCTTCCGAATGAGCTGAAACAATGGACCAATTATACAGGTAGTAAGTTACTTTAAAAAATGCCTTCCCTTTCTGGAAGAACACTTAACAATAATCCTATTACTATGTCTAAGATGCACTTAAAATATATCTATAGAAGAAACACTCCTTTAAACTTCGATAAAGGACTAGGATATGGGGAACTCACCCCAGCCTCAGTATGCATGGTGGTACTTAAAAGGCCATCATTAGATGGGGTCACTTTCCAGAATCTGATCACCCAATTTTTGGAACTTCTTGGTATGGGATCTTTTATGTGAGTCCTTGCTGAGAGGAAGAACCCAGGATAAAATTGTCTTGTTTTCTTGATTCTGCCTGAAATACCAGTGAGCATCGGAGAGGGTGTGTGTGGAGGAAAGAGGGCATGGAATTCCTCTTGTGTTCAGAGACTTTTTTTGTTTCTTTTTTTATGTTAAAGATGTTTAGGCTTTTTGATTATAACATGTGTGTGTATGTTTATCACTGGTTACGATTATCAATTATAGCTATTATCAGTGATTATCACTATCAATTTTGCTGTTGTTTTGTTTCTATTTGAGAGCTGTTTTTGTTTGGTTTTTTAGAGTTGCAGAGTAATTTAGGTTAGAAGGCATCTTGAGAAATCATCCAACACCCCACTGAAAGCAGGGACAGCTTAGATCAGTATAGTTATTTGATTAGTTCAAATTAGTTTCATATCCTTTAATCAAGGAGTGGTAAATCTAAAATCAAGGGCTAATAAAACACATTGTCTCTTCATAGAGATCATGCATTTTTAGTAACTATGTTTTATTTTAAATGATTCTTTTTCTAAACCTCTTAAAAGTTAGCAGTAAAGGTGCCAAGTGTTTGGATGCTCAGCAACACTGTCTACTATTGTAAACTCTGAAATGCTTGCATGTGTGCACATACATCTCCTAATTGATAATGGTTTTGTGTTTGCTTCATAATGTTGGGGTGTCTGACCCCAATGGACCTGCCCTCCAAATCTCAGTGGACTGTCCATGGAATCGAATGCTCTTTCCCATTTCCCTGTGCTATATTCTTAAGATTTTGTTTGCAGCTCCTCTCACCATCTATTTTGAAAATTGCACTAGAAGTAGGGCTGGATGCAGCTATGACACCGTATCACAGAACCAGCAGTGCACTGGATACAGGGCACAATTTACCAGGTGATGTTCTGCTGGGGCCATTCTGATAATATCTACCCCTGCTGGGTCCTTCCTCTCTGCTTCAGCATTAACTTTAGTTCATTTTTCTGCTTTCACGAAGATGAATGATCAGTAGTTGCACCTCTGATTTGACTAATGGTCTGGCACAGCTCTAAGCCACCTGCTTTAACAGTGGACTGGAAAGCCCTCATGAGTGTCTGGGGGCTTGTTTGTTCCTGGCATCTGGCCCTATGCTTTCTAGGTGGCATCTTTCTCTGTATTCCCCTTAGGAGTAGCTCAGTATTGCAGCCGCATCCTGTTCTGTGACCTGATGTAACATGTATATGTCCTTGCAGCTAAAAAGGCTCTACTACTCCTCTTTGGTGCACAATCAAAAATTAGAACGATATCTGGATATCGATACATGAAGAATATATATATTATTTTACATGCTTTGTTAAAGATTTGTCATGCTTATCCAGTGAAGCATACTGTCATCTCTGACTTGTTCACCAGCTTTTGGATCTCACCATCTTCTATTGCTGGTAATTCAGTCCTTAAAACCTTTTGTAGAATCCACCCTGTGTTCTAAAGAAGCATTTTTCCTTTTCTCCACCCTAAATTCCTAGTCTGTTGAAAGAAAACTTGGTCACAGGCTTTAAAAATGTTCCTTTATTTTTCTGTTGGGGGGCGGGGAAGCAGATATAACTTTTGGCAGTAAAAGATAAGTGAACCTCAGTTTCATCTCTTATTGAATGGACTGTCTTCTTAGTGCTGTGGTTATCCATACAAGGAACTAACTTACGGGTTGGGCTTTGATTATGAGATTGTCTTTTGTCTAAATCACTGCTCTCCAATGAATCATCCTGGAAAGGCTTGTCCTTTTTGTCTTTGTTTCAAATGAACAGCAAACTTTTCTATTTGCATTGACAGTAATGTACAAAGATGTGTGGCAAAATGACTTCCTGTACTTTTAAGGAAAAGCCTTAATATTTTTTTTTTTTTATTTTGAGCAGATTATCTCCTGTTCATCTGTTCTTGTTTTAGTATAGATAGAAGGATAAATGCTTTATTTATGAGAGAGGTGATCTTATGGGCTATCATAAGATTTGTTTTATTGTTAGAAGTTTAATTCTATTAGTTAAGGAAATTGCTAGAAATAAATGGAACATTCTGTACTATTAAATTATGATCTGTTAAGAGTGTTACAACTGCTTCACATGTTGTGACACTTGTCTTGATAACATCCATGGTAACTTCACATTTATTGCACAAAATAACATTAAAATGGAGTTATACAGCAGTAGCATAACTGAGTTTAAAAGGTTTAAAAATGGTTAATCATTAGATAGTTAGTATTGGTTCCCCACTTTAAAAAGCAACATTAAATCAAGACTTCAAGGGAAGGGATGCCATCCAGAGGGACCTTGACAGGCTGGAGAGGTGGGCCTATGCGAACCTCATGAAGTTCAACACGGCCAAGTGCCAAGGTTCTGCACATGGGTTGGGACAATCCCAAGCACAAATACAGGCTGGGCAGAGAATGGATAGAGAGCAGCTCTGAGGAGAAGGACTTGGGGGTGTTGGTTGATGAGAAACTCAACATGACCTGGCAATGTGCACCTGCAGCCCAGAAAGCCCACCGTATCCTGGGCTGCATCAAAAGAAGCGTGGCCAGCAGGTTGAGGGAGGTGATTTTCCCCCTCTTTTCTGCTCTTGTGAGACCCTACCTGGAGTACTGCGTTCAGCTCTGGGGCCTCCAACACAAGAAGGACATGGACCTGTTGGAGTGAGTCCAGAGGAGGGCTACGAAGATGATCAGAGGGCTGGAGCACTTCTCCTATGATGACAGGAGAGAGCTGGGGTTGTTCAGCCTGGAGAAGAGAAGGCTCAAAGGGAGACCTTATAAAAGCCTTCCACTACCTGAAGGGGGCCTACGAGAAAGCTGGAGATGGACTTTTTATGGGGCAGAATAGTGATAGGACAAGGGGTAATGGCTTTAAACTGAAAGAGGGTAGATTTAGATTAGTTATAGGGAAGAAGTTCTTTACTATGAGAGTGGTGAGGCACTGTAATCAGGTTGCCCACAGAAGTTGTGGATGCCCCATCCCTGGAAATGTTCAAGGCCAGGTTGGATGGGGCTTTCAGCAACCTGGTCTAGTGAAAGATGTCCCTGCCCATGGCAGAGGGGTTGGAACCAGATGATCTTTAAAGGTCCCTTCCAACCCAAACCATTCTATGATTCTATGATTCAGTTTGGTGGGCTCTGTATGTTCTTTGCTTATACCAACTAGCTTTGGCTTCAGGATGCAATTGTTTTTGTTATAGCCACCTTGAAGATGCATTAATAAAACCTGTACTTTATACTTTAAGAAATATTACCTGTATATAATTTTCTTACTTGATTTATAGAAAGTCTTATTCTGAGGTCCTGAGTTAAAGACCAAATATGATACTGTAGATTGTGGAACTAGTAATGGTGAGCTTGGTATGAGTTGTGTCCCTCAACTACATCCACACAGCTTTGATTTTACTGTCCCCTTTGGGAAGGAGGTGAGGAGGTGGGGGGAACATTCTCACATTGGTGGAAGATGAAAAATATTGTATATTTTAAGCATAATGTTAGAATTTATTTGTTTTGTTGTTGGGATCTTTGTTTTTACAAATGTGGGTGCACAAACCTATGCCCCTTTCACACAATGAAGCTATCTATAATAATTTCTTTTATATAAAACAGCTAGGAAAATTCTCCATAAGTGAAAAAATTCCCTGTGGGCAGCTTGCTATTATTGCCTAGCTAAATTCCTTCTAGGAAATGCCTCTAGAATGCAGACATGGTCATTTACAGATTTTTCTGCCAAACAATGGCTAGGAAACAAAGGTTTTGTTTTTTGAGGTGTTTTTGGTTCTTTGGGTTATTTTGGTTTTGTTTGGGTTTTTGTTTGTTCATTTGTTTCATTGGGTTTTTTTAATGAACCGCTTTTCTTCCAGGGATTTTGGCTTGATCGTTGAAAAGCTCATGTTTTCCTATTCTTACAGAATAAGTCTTAGAAACTCTCTAATTAGAATTAGAGGTGCCATAGTCAGCAGTGGTCATTTCTGTTCACACAGTCTTGTCAGGTACTTGTACTGCTTTATGAGATTTAAATTTATGTTGTAGCAATGATTACTTACTCTCTTCTCCTCTATCTAGATATTTTTAGTACTTCAGAAATGGCTGTATGGATGACATAAAAAAAAAATCCAAGGTAGAAATTATTAGTGGTCATTTTAATTTTGCTTAACCAACATCTTTTTCTCAAAGTCCGTCATGTTTCTTAGTTTTCTTTCCATCTGTACATGTAGTTCAGAACCTCCTTTACCCAATTTCAAGTGATGCATCAGCAGCATGAATGAAAGCTTGTGAAACACTCACTTTTCCAGAAAACAGAAATTGATAACATTTCTCCCTGGATTGATATTGATAATTCCTGTTTCATTGTTAACAGATTCGAAAATAAAAGTCACTTTTTTAATAATTAGGAATTGTTTATTTATCTGAAAGTCATTTAAGAACATTTTACTTTTTCCACAGAAAGGACATTTTGAAGAGTGAAATCTTGCTAAGAAAAATATATTCATTTTATAACTGTAAGGTAAAACCATTAAAATATAAAACAAATTTGCTATATTTACAGCCGTTAATATTAATGTGTGGTTAATGTAGTAGAAAATAGGTAAGGTGTCTCTTAAAGTATGTTAGGAATTAAATATTTACTTAAAATGTGTTGATCTATTACAGTTCTATTGTAGAAATAGTAGAATTGTCCATAATAATGTTAAAAGCAGCAATATTCAATAAATATTTCTGTTCTGCATTTAGGGCAAAAAATGATATCATAACCTGATATACACTAACTCAGTAGTTTTCTAACCAGAAACCACAAATTAAATTATTTTAGAATCAGCAAAAAGATATCTTCTTTTAATGTGTTTTAAAAGAGTTGGTTAAATTCCTACTTGACCTCAAAAAAAAAAAGTCCTGAAAAATTGCAAAAGACACAAAGAACCATGTGACAGACTAACAGACCAGAAAACATCTTAAACCTACCAAGATGACAACTAAGGAGAGATTTTTGTCAGAGCTCAATAGATCAGTGTAAGGGATAAAAATTTGCTCACTGAAAGCACTTCAATCTAACAGATAATAAAAATAGCAAAATGCAAAATCAGAAAGTTGAAGAATGTTCAAACTAGGCAGTACCAAGTACTAATTTTCCTCAGTCACCTTCACCCAAGAGAAAGTTAGCAGAAACTTTCCTGCATTTCGTTGCTTTCTTCACGCTTCCCAATACTGGGCACCAGAGCTGTGCTGAATGCCTTGGGGAGGTTTACAGGCACTCTGACCAAACAGGGAAGGAAAGTTTTATGCATTTCTTACCTTCTTGGTTTTACTTTTTCATTCTTGTCTGCTTCATTTAGTTCAGAGTGTGGAAATATTCTTCTGCATGCAGGAGTGATCCTGACAGCTTGGAGAAACAAAACACTTGCACCTGAATTACCCATTGAAAATTTAAACACCTCTCCCTGAAATCTATGTTTTATTCCTTTATACTTAATGCTCACTTCTTCCCTCTCCTGTCTGACAGACCTCTCTGTCAATGTGTCCTGTTCACACATTCACCTGTTGCTGCGTGCTGCTGAGCTGGGACCTGCACGCTGGCAGACTCCATTGCCCTTGTACCTTCCTAAATCCTTCACTTCTTTCTGAGCAGTTGGCAGTTCATTTGAGGCTCCAGTAGTGAGATCGGAGGTCTATTAAATTCTGGGTATCACCTTTACCTTCCAGCTCAGGAATGTGGATTTCAACTGTTGTGCCATAAATTATTGGGGAGGAATAGAGAGAACAGCTCTGGACCACCTAGTCCTGAGCTTGTTTTGCTTTCTGGACAAACAGTTACATAGGTAGGATAAAACAAGCCCCAGTTTTGACTGGCAGCATGCTCTTGGCTCTCTTTCACAAAAAAAGTAATAAGCTTTTTCTCTCCTTTAATGAGATGTAGAAGAACAGCTGGTTCCAGTAATTTTTTTCAGGCAGCTGTTGTTTTACTGAAATGGAAGAGAGAATTACCTTCTTTCTGGGGACATATGTGTGTTTTTCCCCTCATTACTCCTAATCCCTGAAATGGTTTGAAAGAACACTTAAGCAGGTTGCCAGTTGCCAGTGTCCCTGGCACATGGTTATGGCTTCGCCAATCACAGCTTGAGGCATATCAAGAGGACCATCTGCAAATGAAGGAGGAGAGGAAAAATTAGGTTTCCAGAGGAGTTTACTACCATTCCCTCAGCTATAATCAAAGCATCACAAAGAAATTGGGATCTTTTGTTCACCAGAAACATAGAACTTGCACTAAATCCACTCTCCACATCTGTCAGAGACTTCTTCCAAATTCTCGAAGGTGGCCTCAATAGGAGCTTAATCCTAAATTACTTGAGTGTTCAATCCTCTGCTCTTAGCTGAAAGCTGGAATTAATTACTCTGTTAGCCTTTCTTCATATCTTTTAGTTTGTTATAGCTGTCACCAGAGAGCATGTGGATGGAATCACAGCAGCTTTTCTGTCGATGTAGCCTCTTCTCACACCTCCCATGTTTACATGGGAAAAGTGGGGGACAGACCTCCCCAATCCCTTCCTTTTTATGAAGTTCAGGTCCAGGTTTCTTTGCTATGAGATTCTTTGTAAAATAGTCATAACATTGTCCACTAAATTCTGCCTATGACCTCGCTTTCTTTTCCCGAGAGAGCTGCTACACCACTGTTTGGTTTTTTTCATGCATCCTTATAGGAAAAAAAGGGAATTGAGAGTTTTGTTTACAAGGGATTTGTCTCTGACTTCTCCTCTGTTTATTGCCTAGTTCAGGACCTTGACTATATAACGTGGGGAAAAAAAACCTATTATTTTTTGGCTGTGGAATGAATATTAAAACATGATCTTAGAGATGCGTGTGGACAGTCTTTCTTCTGTAATGGGTATCTTGAGACAATTTTAGAAGGTCTCCCATATTCAGTTTCCTGAAACAGAAACTGCCTCCTTCACCAAGCACGTCATGTGTCAAATAGTAATCTTTCTGCTAGCATTGCAGTATGTTTTGAAATCTTACTGCAGAGGCTACATGTATTTTCTTCTGCTGATTCCTTCTTTTTTTTGTGCTCACTACTATAGTGGCTATATTTTTAATTTTGGTTATCTAGATGTATATGTCTATATATCCCACGTGCATTATTTGTATACAGTAATTGCCCTCCTTTCTTATTGTGATCAGTCCTTCACCTGTGCCTTCTATCTCTCATACCAGTTATCTTGTTTTTTTTGAACTAATGATGTTTATGAAAAGAGAGGAATAAATATCATGCATGTTCTGTTGATAGCATGAAACAAGCCTATTAAAACCTAAATGAAATGCAAGAAAGTAATAGACCTTCCAATGTCCTGTCATCTGAGGGGAGAAACTTTATTTTAAAAAAAAAAAAAAAAAAAAGAGGTAATTTTGGTTATGACCAACACAATGTGTCAGCTGGTGTTCTGTGAAAATCACTGTTGCCTGCTAGTGGAATTTGTATGCTCTTGCACTATATTCACACTTTCAAATACTTCAGAACAGATTAGCTGTATTAAATTGCCCTTTAGATTGTTAGTCTGCACTTCAGGCCGTAGAATCTCTGACTTTTATTTTATGTGTGTGTGTGTATATATATATATATATTTTCTTTTTAGCCCCCCCGATAGGCTTATGTTATTACCTGGTGTGCTCTACAAGTACTCGATACTGACTAAATAATATGGGTACCACTGCTGGGAATGCTTTGAAGTTCCTTTTCCCCACATTCCCCACTTACACTACATAGCCTTTTCATCTTCTGAAATGTGACTATCAGATGCATGATATTCATGTTTACTTTGCGATATGGCAGAAATCCAGGATTGACTGTTTTAAAAATGTTTTGAAAAGGTAACCATCTAACTTTATCTACTGGTCTGCCTTAAGTAAATGAAAGTTTGCATGCTGTATTTAGGTCTGCTCCACTGTGGACTGCATTGTGCAGTAGGACAAGAAGAATTTCTCCCCCATTGTCAAATGCAGGCATTTGTATTTTAGAATCTGGAGCGCTCCCTGGAAGTTAGTGTTTGGCACCTTTAGACTGCATCACTTTCCTGTGTGGATTGGTTCAATGGGTTAAATGCCATAGAAAGGTTTGTCTCCAGATCCTGGATATCTTTATTGAAAATTAAGTTGAGGTCTGTCTTTTTTTTTTTTCTTTTTTTGTTATCCAATAGTATGATCGATAGCAGCACATACATTTAATCCAGTTGTCATCTTGGTGGGTTGGGGGAGCGAGATCTTGGTTGTGTATTTTTTGTGGATCTGGTGCCGTCAGGTGTCTATGATGTCATGTCAAAACCAGCGCCGGCTCTAACCACGCAGTTCACAGCAGTGGAGCTGTGCTGTAAAATCTCTTACAGAGTTCCTTTTCCTCCAAAAACAAACCTTTGAAGAGGAAGCAGTGGTTAATGTATGTTTTATATAGGGAAGCTACCAGATAATAAAGTGCAAGTTAAATGATACTGATATTTAAACCTCCAAACTTTTCTTGCTTTTGTACTATTTCACAGATGTAGAAAACAGCCTGTCAGAACAGCAACCCAGAAAAGCTTGTCGCTTTCAAAGTGCTGCTCCTCGGAGAAGATGCAGTGTGCGAAGACAGTTTGTTTGCATGTGGGCACAGAAAACCTTGCTGGGGTTAAGCAGCAGATTAGCCCGTCACTGTTCTTGTGCAAGCCAGGAACAGACTGGTGGCGGGCACACCAGGCATCTGCCCTGCGTTGGACAACTGTCACGCTGGCACCACTCAGTTCCTCTGATTGGGTACTCTCAGTGACTGATTAAAAATGCTGATGCTGTTTCTGGCTTCCTTTCCACTTGGAGGAGAAATCTCTTTTCCCCACCCCCAAGCCCACCTCTAGGATGTAAGTAATGGTGAGAAGATGAAAACAGTGCGGTCTGAGTGAGTGGAAATACAGCAGTCTGTTTTAGCTGCAGTGTTATGTAGGAGTCATCTTCAGACTTCTTACCTTTTGGTTTTTCAGCACAAACTGCTTGCAGGTTTTGGAAGGCTGTGAAAGGACTTACCGTTTGTGTGTTAGTGTTTTCTGTGTATCATCATGTTACCTTGCTTTTCCCTGGACAGCTGTGTTCAGAGCTTCATGTGGAAATTTTTCTATTGAAGAGAGATAAAAAGGATCCTTAATCTGATTCTCTTTGGATCTTTCTATTTTTATGGTAAGTGCCAGCATGTATTGGCTGAGCATAGCTTCTTTGCTGCAGTGCTCGTGTTCTCTCCCTCTCTCTCTCTCCCTCCCCCTTCCCCCGTCTGTTCTTCTCCCCCTATATTCTTAGATAAGCCTCGTGACCTTCACTCAATATCTAGTCATCATTTTCAGCATCTTCATAGCAGATGTTGTCTAACTAAAATACAAGTTTTCTCTTTATTTTACTCTTTCCCCTCTCCTACCCGGAGCTCTGAAGTAGTGATTGCAATGTGAGTATTGCCTCTTTGTCCTTGAAACGGGAGGCTTGAGCATTGCTTGCGATTGCCCGTGGCAGCAACGGGATAGGGTTCTGGGGAACTGGAATTACAGATTTGGTAAAGGTGACTCATTTCTGTAGGTCTGCACCACTGTGCTGGAAGGGCACAGAAAGTCCCTTGCTTGACTAGCCATCTAGAAAACTCTGAAGCCCCTCAGTGTTCAAGTGTGGGGCATACATGTGGTTTGAGCTGATATTTGCTGTCACTGGCATAGGAAAAATGGGCTCTTTCAGCATTTTCAATATAAGCCTATGTCATCAGGTATTTGTAAGTTGGAACTTTTGCATCTTAAAAGTGCAGACTAGCTCGGACAAGAAGTTACAGAACAGGCAACCTAATAACCCTCGTCTCTCTCTGGTCTATACAATTGCAAATTCTTAGCCTTTTGAAGTGCTTTTACAACTCTGCAGTAGAAAAGAACTGCATTCAAATGTTTGAAAATCTGTGCTTGCTGAATCCATGTTCTAAGCTATTTTAACAGCTCTGATTTTGTAAATAGGAAAGGTCATTATTTAATCCACAGTAAACTGCCCTTAGGCATCCTTTTTTTAACTAGTTTGTTGCATGAGATTTAAAGTAAATGCAAATATATGATTTCTTATAGATATATTCCTTTGCTTTTGGTATGAGAGAGCTACAAAAATATTTCTTTTAACTTAAATGTGTTTCATGTTGTGAATCCATTATGTAGATTGACTATGCATAGCTTTTACACACTGCAGGAATAATAAAGACTTTACTAAATCTTCAAAGGTCTGCTGAAGGCATAGATATAACACTGGCTCAAACTCATCATAGGCTGGTCTGCCTTCAGAGCAAGGCAAAGAGGTGATGTGTTCTTAAACCTTTGTTTTAGAGAGGTAGGAAAAGAATAACGCTTTTATTCTGTCTCTGCCTTGCCTTTTCTGGGTTTAAGCAGGAGATATGCTGATGTCTGGGAACTGTTTTCTTTGTTTAACGTCTTACGTTGTGGTTTAATAAAATAATTTTGTTGGTAATTTATCCTGTAATTCAGAGGGTTTTGCTTCACAAGAGCAGTTTAGTTCAACAGAGTTTGTGTACCTCCTTCCCCCTCCCAAATGAGTAAAAACTTTCAAACACTGCAGTTATTTTAAATGCCCTTCATTTCTTTCCTGTACTTGGATGTAATGTCTGGTTGTATTGATAGCATGCATATGTGTTGGGGGGAGGAAGCTCAAGGATCAGAGCAGGGCACTCGGTGTTAGGCAATTGCATGAGGTACTGGGGGAAGGAGGAGGTTTACACAGATCCGCAGGTAGAGGACTTCATGGTGCAGTGAGCTACCTGCTGCATTGCCTTCACAAAAAAGCAGTTATGGCCAGCACATAGCCCAGGTATCAGTGGCCCAAGTCATCTCCCCCATCAGACCATGCATTTTAGCATCGTGTTGCACCCATTGGCGCAGCTGATCCTGTGACCTGTTTCTCTTCTCACTGATGCAGTGAGGGCATGCTGCAAACTTGCCTCCCTCCTGCTCTCTGGTAGGCAGCAGATCTATCTTGCCACCTGCATAGCTCAATGAACTGTTTAAAAACATTTACCTCTGGATAAGTCCTCCCCACTGTCTATTGCAAAAAGGCTTTGGCACCATGTAGGGTCTATGAGTTACTTAGTTTTTTAAAATGGATAATGAAGGTGCCTAAGTTAGTTCTCTTCCAGTTCCAGTAAGGGCTGACACAATGACAGCAGCAAAGAAACTTTTTGCTGTGAAATGAGACCAGCAGGGGTCTTCTTAACACGCATGGAGAAATGGTCCGAAGTGCCTGCAGGTTGTGACATTGCCTTGGGGAGACCAGCCTTAGACTTTTCCTGATTAAATGTAACAAATAATTGTGTGTGTGTGTGTGCATCTGCACGTGGAGCTGTTTACTGTACCATTTTGTTCCATAGAAAATTACTGTAAACTTAAAAAACAAGAGGGTTTGCAAAATACGTGCACAACCTAAATAATTCTGAAGATCACACAGTTAAGTATGGTACAGCATGTTTTTATTTTAAAATGATTATTATAAAATGAGGTATTCCTGTGCCTTAAAATAATGTATGTTGTTACCTCACATTTAACCAAAAGGACTGTTTTCACTCAAAAGATGACTCGTGTCTAAGTAAGACTATCTTGCAAAAGCTAATTTTTAACCTAAGTGCATAATCATATGTCTTTTTCAATAACAGTTTAAAAGCCAAAGTTCATAATGTAATGTGCTTTCTGAATAGCCTTGAGGCAAAAAGAAGGGAGGAAAAACAATAATCCTGAAGTATTTTCTCCAGTTTAAACCACATGAGCTTGTAATGGGATGTTTACATTTGGAACCTGATGTCTATGTGCTGCAACTGAGAAGTCTATGCACCTAAAATCCTTGTCAGCACATCCTGTTGCAGGCCAAGGGCTTAAAAAATAAAGATGCAATCCTCTATAAAAGCCTTGAGAGGTAGAGAGGAGAGTGAAATCCCCCAAATAACATGAAATTCAAGTAGGTAGATGTGCTTTTCATTTCTTAGGGGTCCTATGAATGCTCTGATAAGGGGAATGCATGCGTAGTACTTCCTTGTTTCACAGCATGGTGTCATGTTAATTCCTTTGCAGGGTGGCTGAAGACTGCATAGAAAACAACTGCAGGAAAAAAAAAAAAAAAGGAAAAACCAAGCTCTGTTCCTTAGCCAGCCAAAATCACCCAATGGTCTGATGAAGTCACTGCATTATTTTTTTCCTGTGTATGTTCAGTACACATTCTTTATTCGACTTGTCCATAGAAGCAAGTTCTTTCCAGCTTTATATTCCACAAATATTCAGTCATACACATTTATGTTGCGAATATAGAAGGGTATGTTTTTACAGAAAGCTCACTCATTTTCCATGCTGCTTCAGTAGTTTTATGCTTTCTATCTGCCTATATCCTTTCTGACAAAACCTGTGCAGGCAGCTATTGATTATCACTGGCTGAAGAATCCAGGCAGTGGATTAGCCATGCCCCAACTTCCCTCTCTGCCCCGGACTGGAAAGTGATACTGGGTTATGCATGATGCAGAGCTGAAGTCATCAGGACCAGGCGGTGCTCTGGCTAGTGTTTTTTTCCAAAGCTCCTTCTGAAAACTGTTTACAAATATTTTCAAAGGTAATGTACCACATCATATTTTTACAAAGCACATGTAATTATAAGTTATAGTATACATATTCTATGTATATATTACATGTTATATTAATTGTGGTTTTACCTGGCTGTTCCTTCATACATACTGACCCAAGCATGAGCACACATGAAAAATCAAAAGTTGCAATTTCTAGGCTTTCTCTGTTATTCATAGAGCTAACTTTTATGGTTTTCCTGGACATGTTCTCTCATTTAGTCTGCAGATTTTATCCAGGATGATTTCAAGGACTTTATATCTCTAATGTTGCAAATATTGCAGATCTGTGTCTGTATGTCTAGACTTTAACAGGTGAGCTGTCTTCAGTCCAGTTGCTACTTTTGCAGTTCATGGATGTCTGGAAGTCCTGTGCATGAATGCTGTACTGCATAACCTGTCAGAAGAAGTTAGGTGCTTTTGAGAAGTATCAGGCAGGGTGTTTGTGTGCTACGTGTTTTCTCTGTATCTATGGGGAAGGATTAGCTTTCAGGCATTGTTAAATGTACCTCCTGTCTTCTGTGCATGTGCTGCCCTCTTAGTAAGTGCTTGCACTCTGTGTCTGTTGTATCTCAGGGGGAGTCGTATTTTCTGCATTTGTACAGCTGCATAGCGCTTGTGTAGGTCTGTCTGATTCTTCACAGAAACTAGCCTTTCAGTTGATGCTGTGCAGATTTGCTCACATACAATTTCTGCATAGGAAATATTGGGCAATAAGGTGAGAGGTCTTCTGTACGTTAAAGAACTTTCTTCTGCATAGCATAAGTCAAAATTATGTTGTTTCAGATTCAATGTGGTAATAATGGAGCAGCATTAGGCATGCTTGATATGGGAAATATCAAAGGGCTGAATCATTTCCAAGGGACCACTCTGTCTCATAGATGGCTTTAGCACCTGAACATAAAATTTAATGAGAAATTTTAAAGGGAAAGTGTTCACTTTTGAGTGATTGTGGAAACATTCGTAGCTTATTTTGGTGGAAGGTGTGGAGAGGGCAAAACTCTATCCTAAATTGACTCAGCCAACTTTAAGTGGTCCCATTCTGGTAATCTGAGATTACTAGAATAATAAATTTTGCATTGTTCTGTTTGCAGTATAAAGTGAAATAATAATCTGGTTAAAAGTCATGGGCTAGTGCCTCAGCATCCCAGTGGAAGGGATCTTGGCACTGGAGCAGGTAATGCAAATGTTCAGTCTCTAAGAACAACACCTCTGAACAGGATGAATATCACTGAAGCTGCAATTAAATCCCCAAACAGGGGAGCTGATGGCACACAGCTTTCTGCACATAGGTAGATTTTACCCTAGGAGAGCACAAGTCTGAGAGAATATTTTCAGGAAAGCCTCATGTGTCTAAGAGCTGGATGTAGACGCTTACGATGCTGCAAGGCCCATCTCTCAAAATACCTTCCCTTTACCACCTCAGGAGGAGCCACAGCAAGCACACTTCCAAATGTGCCTCCAAATACAGTCCTGAGAGAAGACTAGTCCCCACCAGACGGTGAAGTTTGAGCAGGAATTCAGAGATTTCCAGACTCTGCATTTACAATCTGACTGTCCAAAGACAGGCTTGCTGTCCAAGAATTTTACACAACTTGGTCCCTCAGAAGCCCATAACTAGCCATGGATAAATTTAAAAACAAAAAATTCAACCCCCATTGATTATTCTGAATGCACCACCTGGAAATCACTTCAGTATTGGTGTTAGATCTTTGTACTGGTTGTTCCATGTCAGATCTGAGCTCACAGGTCATCCACGTGAGATTAGAGCCAGCAGCACATCTGGGCACCAGTCTGGCGCCATAAAAACAACCATTTTCAAACAGTTGATATTCAGAAGACACCAGCCAGGATTAGAGCCACGTCATGCTGGCTGTAAGTGTGCTCTAAGATCCCAGGATTATGATGATGATCAGAGGAGGTGGGGTCCTCACGCTCTCTGCAGAGGTAGAATAGCAGAAGTTAGCGCTTCTAGAGCGTGGTTTGAAACATGTCTAAGATAGATGTCCCAAATTTCCTTTATCAGCCTATTGCTCTTTGATATGAAGCTAGGAAGAGTAGGCTTCTGTATAATTTAAGTTATCCATATGGTTTATACCACTACTGCTGCAAGATGATTGAAATAGGTACCTGTTTCAGGACAGCTTTTTTAATTTCATCTATTTGCTCTTGTTTGTAGCCACCTACAGTATTGACATTAATTCCTTATTTTAGATGGTGCTTACAGCCTTCAAATATAGAAAAATGGTTGTGCCTCCCTTCATTTTTGGAGGAGGAAGTTAATTAACAAAAATCACTTGAGAAGAGCAAGACTGAATCTCCTCTGAGCCAGTTTGCTGTAGGGAAAAGCTAGCCTGGTGATTAGCTGGTTCGGATCACCAGGAGATATATTCCTATTTCAGATAATTTTCTTTGACAAAACTGTTTTTCATTAAAATTAGGTATAATACTTTACACATGCTGTATTAGACTGCTGGAGACTTTTTCTAAATGAGCTTGGTGCTTCTTGGAGAACCACTTCTTATAAAATGCCAGCTGAAACCCACAGCTTTGTGAAGTCCATTGGTATGTCTCCATGTATCCTGGCAGACATGCAGCCTCTCTCATGTTGTTCATCTCTTCCCCCAGGCTTATTTCAGATCTTTTCTTGATTGTGCTCTGTGTCACTGTCTCTCTCACTGTCTTCTCTTGACACATACTTTTTTGCCTTTTCACATATTGATTTGCCTTCACATTTTTCTTGGTTTTGGTTTTCTTTTGTTGGTTGTTCTTTGTTCCTCATAGAGATGATATCTGTGTTAGGTTGTTTGTTTGGGTTTTTTTTTCCATACTGATTGTCCTCTTACTATTTATTTTTGTTGTTGGTTTTCTTCTTTACCATACTAGTTGCCACCTATACTGTGTTCAGTCTAGGCAGAGCCCTGCTCTGATTCAGTCCCTGGGGAACAGCAAATACTGTCTTTTCTAAATGAAGAGCTTGGGCTGCAATCCCAATATATTGTGAAGCTTGTGTAGAAAAATGGGGAACAGGAGGCAACAACAAGCAGGTTTAGCAGGACAAAAGGGCTGGAGCCTAAGAGACAAATAAAATGGCAGCCTCATTAGCACAAATACTCTTTTTTTTGAATGTGCTAGGAAAACAGTATATTCCATAGTTGTAGAATATGAGGTTAAAGAACCATAATGAAGAAGAATTAGGCAGATGATAGTGGTCGGAGTTTTTCCACACTCTATGTAGTTTCATGCAGACAACACTGCTTTGGTTTATGCTTAATGTTTCTGAAGTTATTGCCATAAA
The DNA here is from genome assembly GCF_047370975.1 of Nipponia nippon. NCBI lineage: Eukaryota > Metazoa > Chordata > Aves > Pelecaniformes > Threskiornithidae > Nipponia > Nipponia nippon. The sequence continues at coordinate 53,550,567 of NW_028262347.1, forward strand.
GATTCTTTATTTTAGATGAGAAGAGGAAAACGAATTAAGTTGAAGGCTGCTCTGCCCCCAGGAGAAGGAAAAGAATACCTCTTATAATTTTTTATTGTCCTTTGCTCTCATAGAAGCACCGGTAGTATTTGATTTTCTAACCTATGTCATTTAGATAATGAACTCTTCCAAAAATAGATGGGGGGAAATTAATGATCCCGTTTAAATTAAATGTAGGGTAGTCAAGTTTCTACCCACAGACTTATTTTTGTTTTGGATGGTGCTGAGTGTTGATAGTAATTATCCTGTTTTTCTCTCTCTGCATCTTTATGTTGACCACCAGGTCAACTTAAGTATAAGATGTTATTTCTAACTGGTTACACTGAAATTGCTGTTGAGCCATAGGCAGAATTTCCTTATTTTCCTTGATAATGTAGAATTTGTGTGATGTGGATTTCAGAAATGCCTTAGCAAAAGATTGGATAACCCTCTGCTTCAGCATGCCTCATGAAGTTTACTTACTTTACATTTCTAATAATTATGGATTCTCAACCATTCTGATTAATATATTATGGTAAAATTCTGGCTATACAAACAACTTTTGTGAAGCTTACATCAGTACTCAGTGCCCCATGGTGAAGTTGTTACTGCAACTTATCATTGCACTATTGTCACCAGAAACAGTTCTGCAAACAATCCAAACATCCTTCTGTAAGAAAAATACAACTTTATTTTTCTTTGTTTAACTAAAAAGCAACACCACTCAATCATTTTTTGATTAGTATGGAGACTTATATGCTAGCATACTGCAATATAATTTATTTCTGACAAACTTTTAGGCCTAAATCATCCACTTGCTTTCCTTAAAGCTCAATCAGATCAGTCTTCAAGTAACTCCTTCTCTGCTGTTTTAATTCTGCCTCTTCTTTTTCAGCTTCTGTCTCTGATCTTATTCCTTTTAATTCTCCATTCTGTGCTTCTGCTGCTTGCTGGACCTCCTGTCCTTTGACTGTCTTCCAGACTCTGCTCCATTCCCCCTCTAGCATTTCTCTTTCTGCTCCTTCTGTTCTTTACCTGCTCCTCAAGGCTATTTCTGTGTCCATGTGTCCCACTCTCATCCCAGGATTTATTTTTTCCCTCAAGTTCTGATCTGTGAAAAAATGAACTCACTCAGACCACTGAGTTAAGGTACTTCAGCAGCACTTGTGCAGATTAGCGTTCTTTGCAACAGCAATAACAAATAATGATTTTCCATTAATTGTTTGAGAAACAATGCAATGAGTGTGTTAAAGGTCACATTATAATGTAAAGATGTATCAGAGCAGAAGTGTGGTGTCAGATTTCAATATGATAATCTCATTTCCTGAACTTAGAGTAAAATTTCAGAATTGAAATTTAATATATGTTGCAGTGAGGGTACTGTATGATAGGCCTCTGCTGGTCCAGATGTTCCTCATGTGAGATTGGTGGCTGAATGGTATCACCTCTGCTAATGTGTTATGTTGAGAAGGGAAATAGTGAGGAAAAGGGAGATAGGTTTAGGATATGTGCTTCATTTCAGTCCCGAGAGGGAGAAGAGAGAGAAGCAGCAAGATGGATGTGGCACAGATTCACTGATTTTCGACGTTTTGCTTCAAGATCAGGTTGTGATGAAAGAAACTTTGCACATGTGGGAATTGTTATGCGCTTTCAGCTACCATGTGATTGCATGACGGTTACTGCACAGAAACTTGTTCATTGTCAAAGATTTAAGTGTCTTGCTCAAGATCATAGAGAAATTTTGTGTCTTAGTTGAACTCGGGACTCCTGAAACCTGTGCCAGGACCCTGCTCATGCCAGGCTAGCCTATTTTTTTCCACAGGGGAAAAGGGAATTTCAGAACAGATAAACTATGTTCAAATAGGCAAGGTAAAAAAGAAAACTTACAATCTTCTAGGTTCTAAACCAGATAAAAGTCCTTAGAGAAATTTCAACAAAGAAAAAATTATCATATTGTTACAGAATGTGGAGTAATGTTTAGGATGTTTGCTGAGTAACTTTGATATCATTGCTGCTTGTCATTGCCTGTCTAAAAATTCCCAGTTGTTTGCTTTCCAGGGCATAGCATGATGTCTGGTTAGATTTTTATGGGCTCTGAAGCTCTCACTTGCACTCTGGTTGCAGTACACTCCGGGCTAAGTAACTTGTAACTGACATGGTGTTTCTGCTTCACTGTTGTCAAACATATGTCCTCTTTGCTTTTTATAGACTGCAGGGGAAAAACGTGTTCTGGGGCCACACTGTTAGCGCTTACATCTTTTGATCTGCATTTTTAGAAACATCTGTAAGTCTACAAATAGATTTTATACCTCGGGTATGGCTTTGTGAGTACTTCATCGCATTCTTGGGTACTAGCACTGTGCAATCTAGTTATGTTTTAATAATAAAACTAAATACTAAAAAGCATGAGAGGGTGCAGCTCTGAGCATTTAAGAAGAATTAATAAATGCCAGAATTTTGATTGGCTGCATTTATGCGTTATCCTGGAGACTTTAGTCATATGTTCACATGCAGTGTTTTGCACTCAGTTCTCTTTGTTTCTTTTTGTTTTCCTTGTTAAGTAGTTTGTTCTGCTTCATAGTTAGTCTATATGATTCAAACTATGCTCCAAATAATAAACCCCCAAATATTTATTGATAGACATGTTTTTGTGGCAATTGCCACAACTTCTGCTAATCTCTAGATGGCAAATAATTTTTCTCCACAGAAACTATGAGTTGAGATGATATTTCCTCTGCTGATGTTGTCTGTTATTATTACTTTGCAGATAAGCAGGTAAGGTTTGGCATGAAAGAGAGAAATGCTCATTAGCTTAGGGTGCTGAATGGGAAATGCCAACAGCATGATTTTTTCCATGTCTTTAGCACATTGTAGCATTTCATATGATCAGTATAAGGTTTGAATTGACATTGACCGCAGCTATGAATGCCATAACTTTGATTAATCAGGTGTTGTAAGCTGGGTGCTTGGACAGTGACATACACCCACTGAAGTCACTTCCTTAGCAGCACTGAAGATAGAGGTGGGTATGCAATCAAATACCTCAAATTAAAATTCAAATTCTTTAATCCTGAGACCAACATTTCTTTTCATGCAGTTTCAAACTCTGTTTCTGTATCCACCTGCCAGTACAGCTTCCCCTCTGCGCTGGGGCTGGGGAGAGGCCACACGGAGCTGACGGTTATCTCAGAAGTGTGTACCCCAAGCGCACACTGAGGATGAAAATTCTGTGTGGTCGGGAATTAACGCATACATCATCTTGCATAAGCAACAAAGTGCTGAGCATATTTCACAGATGCAGCCTTAATCCTGGCACTTCTTTAGGGCTGATGGCTTGATATTGCAAACTCAGCAGTCTTCTGATATAGTTGTATTACATGACAACACCTAAATATTTTAAAAGATAATATAAAATCCAAAAATTTTGTTCTCTGATATTGAGAAAAATGTTGGCTATATATGTAGGACATATTTAAGAGCTTAAATTTTCTTCTTCCTGGGCTTGAGGATGGTGTGGAGTCAGCCTGGTAGCCGTGGTTGTCATTCCACAGCTGGTAGACCAGTCAGAAGGGGGAAGTGCATCTTTTGCTACAGAGCTCCCTAATAATCTGTTGAGGGTAGTTTAATGGAAGAAAGTGTCCTCTACTGTCACAGGCCTTTCTACTTTGCCATTAGGGTAATTCTTCCTTCTTCACAATGCAGTGTGGCTGGTAGCCATGAGATCCCAGCAGAAGAGAGTGTCTCTGCGCTTTTACTCTTGTTGCAGTGACCCCCTTGACCTATAAGAGGGACGAATGCGGGGGCGGGGGGGGGGGGGGGGATTGCCCTTGTTAAAGTGTTCTTGACCGCCACAGCATGATGGTATTTTCATCCAGTCACCAGGAAGGAACAGGATAGGAGCACAGCATGGCGAGGGCAGGGGAATCTCTAATTCTCTAAGAATTTGGATGCCAAACTGCAATAACCTTAACTGTACATGAGAAATGGTCTTTGTGAAGCTTTTTGAGTGAGAAAAATTTGGTAAGCCTGTCTTAATGGGATAATGAGCATCTATCAAATATCAAATCCCTGCTCTAACATACAGAGAATATTATTATTTTTTGGCATATCGAAGTACATTTCTTCTTACTTTTGTTATCCTAAGCAACTGAGTACCTTTTGCTTTAGAATTAAATAAACCAAAATAAAATAAACCACTCAACCAACCTACAGTAAAAGCTAGAATTGACTGTTTCAGCGAGAAGATACTTTGCCACATCTATTGTTGAGAGAAAAAAATTAGATAGCTTACAACTTTAGGTAATCTTTTTTTTTTTTTTACTGTAATGTCTGTTTCTCTAGATACACATACACAGATGTTGATAGCATATATTTTCAAGTCTTCAGAATTGACTAGTGCTTTTCTATGGCTAAGATGTTATAAAAGAGCCTGAAATATTTAACGTTCTCCCTCTGAATTTCAAGCAAAGTTGCTTTTAAATATGTTAAAGCAGATGTCCCAAGTCAGAAATGGCATTTTAAATTTTGAAGCACCTCTGTTTGTATGTGCATGGCTAGTGATTTTATAGCATATTCACTGAGATCGTTAATGCTTGGAAGCTGCTTTTTTAAAAGAAAAATCAAAGTTGATTAGCTATTATGTGAGCATGAATTCTATCTTTACAGTTTCAGTGTTATAAGTAAATCCAATTAAATTGTGAAAATGTTTTCATTCCACCTCCTTAACATAGTTTTTAGTCAAGGACATAATATAAATAGTATAATTGCAATTGGTTAAGACCAAAAAAAACCAAAAAAAAATTTCTGTTCTGTTTTAGGACTCATGAATAAAGCAGCTAATACTTTACTTGTGTGCCCTTGAAAATAGCACAGGCATTGCCTTGTTTCAGAAGATTTGCCAGAGGGTCTGGACAGTGAGCCAACGTTATGGGAATGCAAATTTTGAATCAGTGATGCCTGCTAAATGCCGCTGAAATGCTGTTGGCAGGAAGACATCACAGCGTGGTGTCCTGCAATGCCTGTGGCTTTGTGGGGATTTGTCACCTGTGCTTTGCTGTCCCAGGGCAAGAACAATGCATTTAATGCATAATCCCAGGAAGGAGCCTGACCCTGTCTCTCTCTGTTGAGCTTCAGTATACACCTTACTCTGACTTCAGCTGAAGGAAACCCATGAGTTAAATTTTCCATGCTTTAAAATAATTTATTTCAATAACTTTAGATTCTTTCTAGATTGAAATACGTCAGTGGCTATATCATGGGCTTAATATACTCTGAAGCCAAAGACAGAGAATTGCAGAGCTCAGGAAACAGTACTAATGATGTTCCTCCAATCATCATTTATCACTTAAAGGTATAACTTGAATGTATCATTTAAATGTTTTTACATGTAATCACGCTTACGATTGTGTGCTAAAAATACTGACACTCAGAAGGTGGAGGCAGCCATTTGCATAAATAGAAGCATGGAGAGCAAGATGGTAGATTTAGTTACTCTACATGGCAGTTTTAAGGCAGTAAGTACCTAATTTTGTGTCAAGGAAATTAGAGACTTACTGATTTTCACTGAAGGATATACAAAATGCTCGTTTTCCCACAAAGACCTTTTCCTTTCAGCATAAGCAGGCATTTACTAGTTGATCTAGGAAAAGTCAGGCTTGCAACCTTCAATACCTATGCAAAGGGTCACTTCTGTGTTGAATTTCACACTTTGGGCAAGTCTGGAGTTTTTCCTTACTCTTCATATGAAAAGTCTGACACACTACTAATATACCCTATTAACTGTCAGATGCTGAACACTTTGGTGCAATGTTAATCCTTCTGGATTTAGTATTGCTATTTTGCTGACCAAGCTCAGACTGCTAGTGCGATAAAATAATTCAGAGGCAGGTGCTTTTGATAAATGGAGTCATGCAAGAGACATTGCAGATCTTCTGATCTCATATAAGAACATCAGTAGGAATTGATGTAATTGAAAATCTTTGAAAGATTGAAATAGAATCTAGTGCTGCAGTGTGTCTGGAAACCGATTATAAGTAAAAATGCATGCTTTCCGTTTTCATTCTGCTCTTGCACCAGGGTATTGCCTGGCTCAGGCAGAAGCTGCTGTTCAGCTGTAGTCAACAGCATCCCTGTGGTTGGAATTTGCAGCCTGCAGTGATCCCTGTCGGGTTGATTTTAGAATAAATTTACAAAAACGTTTAAAATTCAAAGCCTGACTTTGTGTAATAGTTTTGATTGTAGTCACATCTTTCTTCGTGTATTGGTATCAGTTTTTATAAAGTACATCTTATTATTTCAAAAGTTTTAGTAAATGGTCCGTACAATTAACAGTAGCAGGGAATGAGTGAGATCAAATTAGGTTTGTTCCAATTCTTGCTTATCACATTAAGTGCATCCTAGTTTTGCTCTTTTGCTTAATTTGTCTCCTTTATACAAAGACAGTAAGCATTTGAGACAAGAGATTTTTGTTTTTTAAAAGCATGTGATGTCCAGCACCTGGGATTGTGGGATCCTCAATGCTCTTTGGAACCAAATAATTTTTTGTGCCCTGTGCAGATTTCTAAGCTCTTAAAATTTTTTAGGCTGTTTTGGCTAATTTCAAAGTTTTGACAGAGAAAACTCCACTGCTTACTGAAAGCCCCAAATAATACAAAGGTCAGCACAACAGCCTGTGCAGTGGGGACAGGGATCGAGTCATTCTATGTCTGGTTTGGACAATGGACAGTTGCCTTAACTAGAAATTCTTTGCGGGGCTGAGACGTGAAATATCTTCTTGTTTCCGTGCAAATTTTTGACTAATTCTGATTCCCGGTGTTTGAAGAGGAACGACGCTGCTAACTCAGTAGAAGTGAATGGCAGTAACAAGTGGAAGTGTGAACGATGAGAAGTAGCAGGGTCAAGAGTTTTCTCAGCACAGTTTGCAGTTTGTGAGCAGAGCAGATGTATTGAGCTTGGAGCTGGATCTTACTGAGGACGTTCAAGAAATCAGGTAGGTGGGAAACAGGCAGAGTTTTTTCTAATTTCTCTTGCCCATGCTGGAAGGATAACTTGTGGATGTTAATTAGCACTTACTCATGGTGATGACTGGGTCTCACTTCATAGGTCATCTGACCTCCTGGAGTCTCTGGGACTCCTCCTGGGTGAAGAAGCAACCCAGCCTCCCATGCAGCCCCGGAGGCAGGACACTTTCTGATGCATACCAGCGCAGTCTGCATGGAGCAGTTACCTGCTGTAGGGAAAATGTGTAAGACCAGGAAATTCAGAACTGTGTAGTTTCGTGTTTAATTAGGTTTTTATATTCCTTGGGGTTAAAAAAAAAAGGGGGTGTGGGGAGGTGCTTTTTCTTCTCCTCTTCCTTTAGAAAGAAATGTGTTTTGTTTTAAAGGGGAACTGAAGGTAGAGAGGAATGAACTAGGATAGGATGTATGTTTTAGATATAGCATTTGCACAGAAAAATTGCAGAAGTGTGAATCAGGATAAGATATAGTTTACTGAAACTTGCATTTTTCACTGCTATGAAGCTCTAACTTTTCCTTGAGGTACATTTTTCTCTTTCAGAAACATACTCAAGCCAGCACAGAGGAATAATTAGGTTATTACAGTCAAATAAATGGTCTACATCTTCATGTTATAATTACAGAAGACCCATGCATTTTATGGGCTCTAAATCCTGTATTGAGTTTGAAGGCTAAATTACTAGCAATTAACAATGACTTGCTTAAAGTTTATGGAATGATCAACTGAGAAAAAAAAATCAATACTGTTTTACTTTAATAATAGTATTATTTCATGATCATTGGATAGAAAGAGCCCTGAATTAATAAACAGTTTAATCTGACAATTAATTTTTAATGCAAGACATTCATTTGCAGACAGAAAAAGCTCCCCAATTCTAGCTAGCTGATTCCCCTGGAAGGAATTCCCATAGTTACTTGTGTTACGATTTCCAGGAGATTAACATGGGGCAGTGCCTAATTCAGGATTGAAGTGGGGAGTGTTTCTTGCCATGGTTAAATCTGTGAGCAGCCAGGGACTGCCTGGTTTCTAACAGTGGGAGTCTCTGAGGAGCCTTTATGAGGACTGTAGTGTTTAGGAAATTGCAAACAAATGAAAGAGCTGATTCTACCATGACATGAAACCGAGGAGAAAAGCATCCATCTCTAGAGCTATTGATGCTGACCATGCTTAGGTGAGACAGTCCTGACATTTGTTGACAACCCACAGGTGAAGCTACCTTAGCATGAGCAAAAGCGCCATTCAAACTGAGCAGGCTCAATGCCGATTCGATCCTGTGTAAACCAGCATTCAACTTATGCAGCTTTAATTTGAACAGAATTTAAGTAGTATCCTGAGGAGGCTAAGTTCTTTTTATTTATTTATTTATTTATTTATTTATTTATTTATTTACTTATTTCCCATGGTCATTTTTCAACATTATCCAAAACAAGGTTTGGATTGTATCTCTTACTTTAGTGTTTTTATTTTTATACTGTCAGTTGTGAAAATAAATATGTAGGGGCAAAGCTGACACTAAAAATTTGTGACAAACAGCATCAATAAAAACACTTTTCTTTCCATAAACAGCTCAAAGTATCTGGAGAAGAGTTATACATTTTTATATCTCTGCTTATGCAGTGAATAAACTAAAAAAGGGAGAAAAATGGAAGACAATTATGCAGTTTTTAAAAATACCACAGTTCCCATACCATGACCTTATCACAATCATAACAAGATAGTATAAGAAATATAAAATATGAGTGCTAGTTTCAAGACAAAGGGCCTTACAAATTCTCAAAGTGAATATTCTTGAAAATCTAGATTAGGTGAGTTTTAGTTGTCTAACATTTCACAGAGCACTTCTGATAAAAATTGCTTTATTTCAAAATTCTCTCTTTGACTATAAGAAATAGTTTGGGATAATCATATTTAAATATAATTCCCATGGATATGATGCTAACTTGCAAAGAAAACAAAATATTGACATTTAGGCAAGGAATATAGGTAGCGGTGAAAGAGTTCTTGAACTGCTTAATGAAACTCCATGTGAGATGTGTCTATATGTATAGGATCTTAGAGGAAAATTCAATACCTGCTAGGATATGATGTATGTAAAAATCAAGGAGGCCCATCAGTGGGACCCAGTGACAGGTGTACAGTAAGTAGTCTCTTTTTCAGGAATTCATCCCTAAGTGTAGCAAGAAATTAATATGATTTGACTCAGTTTCAATAGAGTTTGTAGTGTTTGTCTGGTTCTGAATAGCTGCAGTGCAAACCAACCACAATCCTTACCCTGCTCTTGAAACCCAAACCAAGAGGAGCTGCAGGGACACTGCACAGGCAGTCTGCAGACTAGGGGAGAAAAGCACTGTCTTAGCGGAGGTCTGTACCCAAAGCTACACTTTGGGTAGCTTACTGTGTTATGTTGAGATAATTTATCTGGATTCTGTTAGCCAGAGATAATGAATGTAGAGACAGTGCTGTGGGTCTGTAGACTTCACGAACAACTCAGACAAACCTTCTTCATTAATAATACAGTTTTATCAAACAGAATGAAACTGTGTTAGCAACAGGATGGTGACAAAACCAGCCCAGTATTTCTGCAGACACAGGAAGATCCTGAATTTTTAAGTATGGGCTTCCTTGGGCTACTTTAATAGAAAGCAAATATTTTCAGCCAAATGCATTGTTGGTAGATTTCTTTAGATCGATTTCCCATTACAGTGAGATCAGTGATTTGAACTGCAGTGAATCACTGTGTTTTTTCTTAATTATTTAACTATTCTCTTATTTTAAACATTTATTCTGGAGAGAAGCAGAAAATGAGGTAGTGGACTGATCTCAGCATAGTATATCTGAAGGGTGGGGACCTTCTTTCGGATTCTGCTAATATTTTGCAGTTTGACTTTTGGTCAAATCACTTGGACCTTGCCTGCTACTTTGCTGATTAGGCTCAGTTACAGCCATTGCTGTTACTGCACCAGATCCGTATTAGGAATGAGTAGCACATGCAGGCAAGATACAGCTTTTCCTGTTCACCTTGTGAGGATCCATCAATAATGTTACTCTGATGACTGAAACATAGCCAGTCCTTCATATCTTCTCTTCTTGTGTGTAAAATAAATTTTGTCTTGTGGGAGAGGTTTGAAAGATCATAGAATTGTTTAGGTTGGAAAAGACCTTTAAGGTCATCAAGTCCACCTGTTAACCTAGCACTGTCAAGTCCACCGCTAAACCATGTCCCTGAGCACCACATCTACATTTCTTTTAAATACCTCCAGGGATGGGGACTCAACCACTTCCCTGGGCAGCCTGTTCTGGTGCCTGATAACCCTTTCAGTGAAGAATTTTTTTCCTGATATCCAACCTAAACCTCCCCTGGTGCAGCTTTAGGCCATTTCCTCTTGTCCTGTCGCTTGTTACTTGGGAGAAGAGACCGACCCCCACCTGGCTACAACCTCCTTTCAGGTAGTTGTAGAGAGCGATAAGGTCTCCCCTCAGCCTCCTTTTCTCCAGACTAAACAACCCCATCTCCTTCAGCTGCTCCTCCTAGGACTTGTTCTCTAGACCCTTCACCAGCTTCGTTGCTCTTCTTTGGACATGCTCCAGCACCTCAATGCCCTTCTTGTAGTTGGGGGCCCAAAACTGAATGCAGTAGTTGAGGTGTGGCTGAGATGGATTAGCTGAAGTTTGGAAACAGACGATAAATGTATATGAAAGTTGTACGTTTCTATCAAAATGTACTTTGGTTCTAAATTGAGGGGAAAATAGCACAAGTTTGCTTAATTTAATTATCTGACTACAGGCATGGTTATCTGTAATAAGTTTACCTGATCAGAATTTAGCACCTGCAGCAGGGTATGGGAATGAAAGTCAGAAGCAGGTCATTGGTGATGAAGCAACATGCAGTGTGCAGGTTCAGCACTGTACACTGTGCGGAGTACAATCCTCAAGTTTAAACTGGAGTTTATCACCTCACTTTCAGTGCATTTTTATTTATGTTTGCAAGTGAGTTAGAGAAATGCTCTGCTGTGCTGTCGAACCAATGACATCCAAGAACTTACTGAGCTTCTGATAAAAAGAAATTGAAGGTCACTTCTTCAGATCAGTGGGTTTATCTCTAATCCAGTGCAGTAAAGTAAATTGACTGTGTATTTTGCAACAATAGCAAAAGTTTCAGAAGAGCTGGAGTGTAGTGTCTCATCCATTGCTACAATAACATACATTTGAGAGAACCAGGAGGAAAGGCCATAAGATTTCCATGATGTTTTAAAACTAGTGAACCTTCAGGAGAACGAGATTTTGCTTTGTCTTTCAACTTAATATCTGAGTTGTTCTGACAAATTCACTCAAAGTCAGGTGCTGGTTATGGCCATATTGTTGCTAAGATCTCCATCACTACATTATTCTTACTGAGGAAGATATTGAAGGCTCTGTCTTTATCATACTGTTGTATTCTGAAAAATGTATCCAGGGGCATGAGCAAGCAAAACGTCTTTTACAGCTGAAGCCTATTGCTAAAGTGTGAACAGAATTCTGTCTTCATAAGGAGAAATAGTTGAAGTATTGGTCCAGATTTTCTCAAGTCCCATTCTTTGCTTGGAAGAGGGTAAAAACAGTAGGAGCAACTGCTCCTAGTTCTTGCACTGCCTCACCCTGATACCTGACTTAGCAGGTGCCTCTTCTTCATCAGCACCCGTGAACTCCAGGCAAGGATTTCTGCCTTCTGCTGCAACCCGTTGCCTCTGCCCAGTCTGTGCAGGGCATGGCACTGGCTACCTTCCTGCCTGCTTGAGCGTTCCCCTCCATTGCTGCTGATCTCCATTTGGCAGCTAGGACCAAGTTATGTCCTACTTGTACTTTTCAGATGGTGCAAAGGGGAAAGAACTGACATTGCGGATTTATGTTTAGTTTGGTCAGGACCATTGCAAAGCCTGGCATATCCATTCACTGACAACACTGATGACAGAGGTTTATTCCACAGGGGAGTGCTGCTACCCTAGGGGCTGATCCAAAACATTTCTTATTCATTCCCAAAGTCAATTAAAAAATTAACATCATGGTTCTTATCAATGCACGCACACAAAAAAAATAAATCCCTTGGAACGTCGTGCAGTTAGCTGCTATCTGACTTCTCTTTATATGCTTAAAAGGGTGAGCAAAACAAAGGAGCATATTTCCAGCCTCTAGCTGAGTATAACACATATGATAAGCTTATGTTTCAGTTTTGGATAGGAGTTCATGGTTATTGCATTCATATTTCTGAAGCCTTGCTGATCAGCAAGGAAACACTGGCAAAATTTCAAAACAAGGCTACTCCCCTGGGAAATAGTTCCTCTTGTGCCAAACATTGACAAGGCAGCAAGGAAAGGGAGTTATGGGCAGTAAAATAAGGAAAAAATGACCCAGTTATGCTTTAAATCTTTTTATTCACGTTTAGTTGCGGCAAAACACTGTTGTGAAGCTCCTGGAAAAATGGCCTGTGATTTTTATCCTTCTCAGTTACTTTTGCTGGTTTGGATGTTTTAATGTGTTGCCCTAGAGGCAAGGATGGTTGGAGACTATGATGGTTGGAGTACCTATGAAAGCATCCACAGTGTAAAGACCAGTTTTCTAAGCCAGTTCACGCAAGTGAGTAGACCTAACAGAGTAGTTAGCGTTTATGGGCATGTGTCAACTGATTACGGGCACGTCAAGTGATTTCTGGATTTTTTTTTGCTGTTTGGTTGTGCATGGTAGCCTGGCCAAGGCTGGAGGTCACCTTCCTAGTGGTAGAGGAGAAATGGACCGGTGGTTTTAACCCTGGTCCAGCCATGTTTAGTACCCATGTGGTCTAAACCAAGAACTTGAGAGCTGCCAGAACTTTGGCCAATGAACTTGAGCATCGGTGGTTATACTGAAGTGCTTAATCTGTGACAGCTTTGACATCGCGGGAAATTGCAGGCAGGTGGGAGGCAGCAGTAAAGTGTGAGGAAGCCCTATCTAGTTCCATCTGGATTGTTTGGCTGCTCAGAAATGCAAGTCAACTGGTTTGGATGGTGTAAGATAACAAAATCCCTTTTGCTTCATGGGGTATTTGGGCCTGTTTGTAAGCTCTGGGAGTAAGTTCTGCAAGCACTCGATAAAGCTTCAATTAAGTGTTCATCTTGCAGCCAAGCACTAAATTACCTGTCTTTCCAGGTCACTAGCTATTTGCTGATTAAGCTCCGCTCTCCATTTTGAAAGGATTGCTGTCATTGAAACAACTGCTGTGTCTCCTGGTAGCTGACATAGCACCTTCTCCTGTCCCTATGCTCTGCTCAGCTCCAAGCAGGGAAAACACAGGAGCAGGTGGAGAGAGAGCAGGAACCGTACCTGTCTGATAAGCTGCTGGGAGATGAGGATGCATCCTCCCAGCTAATTTCCTTCCTGACTCCTCTGTGTGTGGTGAGGTCCAAGGAATCACTTCCATATAATAAAACTTGTGCTTGCTGCATAAGTATTGCAGCATGCATCAAAGTTTTACACAGGCATAAATTCAAAAAATCATTTTGCTAAATGAGAGGGCTGCAGCCAGCTGTATCCTATCCAGGACAGTCGCAGCTGCGACAGGAAGGCAGGACTCGCAAGATCACAAAGCAGGATTCGTGCAGGAGAACAGATAGTGTAAAAAGGAGTCAGCACCACTGGGAAACAAACCATACATGGAGGGCTGTCCAGTGCAAATAGAATAAAACTGCTGACTAGATGGAAAATAATGTTTCCTTCCTCTAATCCTGCTCATCTTCAGTAATCCCAAACACTGCTTGGGGCAATGCCAATTTAATATATAGCAGTGTAATTACAGAATGTCTCCTTGCCCCCAAAAAACCAAAGTCCTGATGGAAAATTTGAGATTGTCAGGTCAGTACAGCAGATTAAGCAAATATATGAATGATTACACAGCGGAGCAGAAAGTGCTAAGTCAGACCATTTCTTCATCTACTGCATTGCGTTTGGCAATGGGCTGCTCCTAATGCTATAGAGAACAACGAAGCTTCCTCATGATACACCTGGTTAACGCCATACTATGGTGATACTTGAGAAAATAAGGCCTTTTTTAACCCTTTGAGGTGATTAGTTTATTTCTCTGAAGGACAGGGTTCTATTTTCCCATGTGACATTGTCAGAACTTGCAAAATTACTAATACCTTGAAGTGATCCAGTGCATTTAGAAATCCTTTTGTGCTGTTGACACTGCTGGTGCTTGTTTCTCCGTGAGTCCTGCAGGTCGTCAGTGTAATGGATTTAAAATGAGACAAAACCCCCTTATTGATCCCAGTGGCTTCAAGCAGCAGTTCTTAGTGTCGTCAGAAGTGTAAGAATCAGGATGGGGAAAGGAGAACAAATAACAGGATGGCTCATATGAACTGTCCTATATTTGCCTCAGCTAGCAGTACTCCGTTTTTCTGGAGTCTTTGCTCTGAGCTCAGGAGAAAGCTGGTTTCTTTCTCCTCCTTATACTTCTCCAAGATTTCTGCATGCAATTCTGAAGAGTCCTGGGACTTTTTTGTCCTGCTACCTTGCACTGAGCTGAAAATGGTATCCCTTCTGCCACCACACACCCCTGGGCGAGAGACAAGAAGGGGGATCTCTTCCCCTCTGAAAGCCCAACCCTGTGATGGAATGTGGCCCCTTCCACCCCACCAGTCTTGCAGAAAGCCAGAAAAAGGAGGAGACAGGAGTTAATGCCTGGGATCTCAGAATAAGCATTTCTATGCAGGGAGTTATTTTAGGAAGAGCTGTTCTCCCTCTGTAGAAGAGCTCCCACGATGCGCGTTTACAAAAAGAAATGATCATCTGAAGTCTGTGGGGCTACTTTTTTAAGTCTTCAGCTGTGAATGTTTAGGATCCGCTGCCTGTCGATTTTTGTCTAGTAGATGTCAGACCTGTAGTCAATCTTGGCGTTAAGCGTATTTTGGTTGATTTTTCTTGCCATTATGTTTCCTATGTTACTTTATTATTTGAACATCAAAACTGAATATAGTGCTGTGAACAGAATAAGGTATTCTGCTGCAAGGAACTTGTAGTCTAATTCAGGCACAGTGACGCACAGGCATACATAATATACAGGGTAAGGATGCAAATTTAAAGTAATAGAGGTATCTGGGGAAAAATCAGTGCTGCAGGCTAATTTACTACTCCTGAAGAGCTACTAGGCTGCAGAATATAGGGAAAATATTGAACAATACAACAGATGTGTTTTCCCTCCTTTTTTTCTCTTCTTTCAAGATGTTAATTCCTAACGTGACATCAAATAGAGGGGAAACACTCAGAAAACAGAGAGAGAATAACATAGGGATCCTCACTATGTTCCTGTTTTCTGAACTGGAGGCCAGAAAAATGAATTGGAGATTTCTTTTCTTGAGCACACCTTGTGAAATAAAAACTTCATTTAAAAAAAAAAAATCAAAACCCAAAAAACAACCAAGGTGGATCAAGCCTGGATTACAAACCAGTATTAATGCAATTTGAACTTTGCTGGCAACATACTGTGAGCTGTTGAAAAAATATTTAGTCTGTATTTGCCTTTATATGTACCTTTAAAATTGAGACATTGGCCATTGCTTATCTTGCAGAGTGTAGCTGCAGACTGAGAAGGTAATGGTCATACAAGGTAGATATCAGGGGTACCCAAAGTGAATGAATCCAGATTTTAATCTGTTCCCAATCTAAATGTCTAGTGGAGATCAAGGCAATTACACACATGAGGAAACATGGAAAGCAGTGATCCTATTGAATTTGTTGTCAGTCTTTTACTTTGCAATTACGCTCTTGTCTAAACCTTAATTTTTGTGCCATTTGTGGTTCTTCTGTTTCAGGAGTGGTATCCAACATTTCTTAGGCCCAGTGCATAGTCTTTCAGTACTGAAAGTGTTTGTGGGTCTAATCCACATTTCATTTAAATGGTCAGTGATGGCAGTGAAGGAATTGTCAAACATACTTTTGTGTACCGAACTCATTAACATCACGTGGCAATTTTGTCCCTGATATTGATCCTTCAAACTACAGCTGTGTCCAGCAGTGACTGGAAGGTCAGAAGAAGCAGAAGGAATGCAGTCCAAACATGCATGGACAGAGAACTTACTTGTAAACTTGCAGGTGGTGGCTGCAAGTCCTGACAGCAGCTGCTACTCTGACATGCAGTGTGGTCTCAAACAAACCACCAGCTTCTCAGGAAATATACTGGTGTCAGATAAAGAAAATTATTAAATACAGGACAGTTTTTGAAGGGTAGCCATCTGAAATGCAAGTCGAGTTATGCACACATGAACATACAAACACATGTGTACCTGTGGATTATTTAAACATAGAAGCACAGAAGAATAAATTAATTTAGTTAATTCCAGAGAGTTAACTAATTATTTCTAGAGAAATCAAGTGTACTAGCATATTAGCATTTTGATAATGCTACAACTGAGACTACACACTGAGAGTCAAGAGCTGCTTTAATTATGTTGGTAAGCCTGCGACTGTGACTCTTGTGGTAGATGAGCTATTAGCATCACACAACCTTGAACTTTTTTACTTTTCTGAATATTCTCATTTTGATTCTGCTAGATGTATAGGTTGAAAGTGATAAATTTAAGGAAGCTGGGTGGACAGGTCTTTACAGTAGCTGTTTTGGACTGCCCATAATGTTCTAGTGTGACCATAGGGGTATCACAGAGGCTGTGTGCATCTAGTAGGATACAGCCAGTAACTTTTCTGTCTCATGTTTTTTTAATGAGGATAAACCCATTAAAGACTTTGAGACATTAAGGTCCTATGGGGCTGAGCCATATACCTCTTTAAGATAGATTAATGCTAGGAACATAAGCCGTATATCTTTCTGTGGCATCGTTTCATGAGGTTGCAATAATTCTGTGTTATCTTTTTAAAAATGTAGTTAAAGTAACTTGTGGGGTTTCTAATAACTTATATTGTCTGTTCATATTTTCTTATGTGCATTTGCCACTTCACAGATATGTTGTCAGTGAAGTACTCCCATCTTTCCTCAGGAGTAAGAATGTTTTATGACACTCTGGTCAACAAATGCCAGATGCCAAATAGTGATTTGAAAGTACTCATTTTCTTTTGTACTTCCAGCACAAGTGGCAGCATCACACCATTGCATTTTTCTGTCAATGCACAGGTAAGTATTTCAGCAGTGTGAAAACTAGAAATTGAAGAACAAGTAGATAAATGTTTATAAATACCTTTGAAAACAGCAGAGCTATCTTTCTTTTATTTGATTAAGCCAGCTTTTTCAAAAAGCAGAGCTCCCAGGTCTGTATCTTTGGAGATGAAGTAAATCGTCTGATTCTCAAAAGAGCCAAGCACTGTCCACAGATTTCTGCAAGAGAGCAGTTAGCTCTGTATCACAGGCATTTCAAAGACTCAGTCTTGCAGTCTGAAAACAGTGCTCTTTGCAAATTGGGGCTGAAAAAACTGTACACTAAAGTTAACAGATTTTTAAGTGAGAGCAAGACAACAAACAACCACCACAGACTCTAGCAGCCAAACAAATGCCCATCTGGTTCTTTGCACTGTGCGAGGGCAATGTGCTGCAATTTTGCAAACAGAACATTTTTATTATTTAATTAGTCTCAAAAGCTAAGTGATTCAAAGAAATAAACTGAGTCTATGAAAAAAAAAAATTAGTAACAGCAGGCCTGGTGCCTAAGGGCCTTACTCATGAATGTAAAGATGACTGATTTTGTTACCAGCTGCATACTCTGCTAAATAATGGGCTTGAGCTTGCAATTCCCTATTCATGTGAATATGTCCTCTGCTTTTGCATTAGCCAAGATTATTCATGTGTTTTTGAGTTTGCAAGACCAAGCCTATTTGAAAGCTGAACATGATGGGAGATAGCATCCAGAACCTTGCTGCCTGGGACTGTGAAGGGGAATTCTGGGTTTCTGCTTTTTGTTGCTATGCCTCTTTTTCTGTGAGCCTTGCCTTGCCCTGCCCAGCGTGTGAAGGCAACACTCCTGTGGGGAGTTAATATGCTGGAACAGGTTACCCAGGGCATTACCAGTCTTGTAGGTTTTAAGCTGAGAGTCAGCTTCTAAGAAAGAAAAATTTGACTTTTGGATATATGTGGAAAGTCCATCAGGCTAGAGGGTCATAGGGGCCTTAATGGAAATGGATCATTGTCTTCAATGCAAATAGTATGGCCATTGTGAGGAACAGGTTTAGGTACCTACTGTCTAGTTTGCAGCATGTATGGAAAATGTAGTATCAATTCCTCTCCTAGACTAGGAATTCTGTGGGAATAAATGATAGTGTTTTACTTTGATGAGATGCAGCTGTGGCCTTGAGGCTTGTTACAAACAGGTTTGCAGGAATGCAGCTGTGGCCTTGAGGCTTGTTACAAACAAGTTTGTGAAACTTGGAGGCAGAAAAATAAGGATGAGATTGGATACATCCCTGAAAGAGGAATTCGCGTGCACCAACTTGAAGAACCAATAAGTAACGCTGAGAGGACGTGTGGACGCAAGACAGTAGCCAATGAAATAAGTTTTGCTTGCTCATGAACACTAGATCATATTATAAAAGGGATAGATTGTAAAAATAAAGCGTTGTCATTGTCGTCTTCTTCACTTGTCTTCGCTTGTCTTCGCCTAAACTCATATGTGGAGTCCGTGATTAATTGCCACAAATGGTGACCCCGACGTGATCCGGAGGAGGCAGCGCTGCAAGTAGCGTCCGGAGGGAACCCAGCTGAACGACTCAAGCTGACAGCAGGACTGCGGCTTTAATCCCGGGACATCACCTTAAGAAACAGGTGAGCAGCTGGGCAGTAATCATGGGAGCTAACATATCAGCTGAAGAAGAAGCTATAGTTAAACTTTTAATGCAACTATTAGCGAAACGAGGAGTGAAGTATGATGCATATAAAATAAAATTATTACTGAAGTTCTTGCAAAAGCAAGGGGCTCCCTCTACAGTCTCTGCAGTATTTGATGTGAAAACTTGGGAACAGGCAGGGGAGACGATTTGGGAGGCGGTGTCCAGAGGGGACACCACTGCCACCGAAGTCATGACCACTTGGCGATTAGTGACTGAGACCTTGCGCTCATGGCAAGCTGAAAAAAAGGTACAAAATGCAGTCGCTCAAGCAGCGCAGATAGGGAATGATGAACTGAGTGAAAGCAAGCCCCAAGACAAGGAAGCTCTTATAGACTTGGGGGAAAATGAAAAGAATGAGAACTTGGGTGAAACAAACAAGGGAACAAGACTCAGACCGCCTCCCCCAAGTTCCATTCCAATGAAACCCACTCCGTCCTGTCCCCTGTGTCCGATGCAGCCACCTGCACCACAGGCTGTACCACAGCCTGAGCAAGCCTTCGACCCCAGGATCGGTGGGAGCAGCTCCGTAGGGAAGCACTGAAAGATGGAGAAACCGCGGGGTTCGCATTTCCAGTGTGGGTACAAGATAATAGACCAAATGAATGGATCCCCTTTCAATGGGATCTGATTAAGGAATTAAGGGAAACCGTCACTGTGTACGGTTTAAATGTGCCATTTTCTCCTTCGCCTGCTCCTATGGCTTCAACACCTCTGCTAGACCTTCCGATCCCTGCAATCAGTACCCCTCCACTCCCCCGCGCACCCCCGGCTCCTGCTGCGTTGGCACTCTTACTGCCTTTCTCTACTGCTTCTAATGCCGATACTCCACAAACCAATAATCAATTGCCGCCCAAGGAATGGGGGGCATCAGCCGCTGCTGCAAGGTGGCAAAAGATTAAAAACCAAGCATTGCAAGCGGGAGATACAGCTTTTTTGTTCAGCGATAGTGTGTCCCGTCACACGCAGCAACGCAAATGTCCCCGATGAGCATGAACCTTTTGGCTATAATGTTTTAAAAGATCTATGACAAACAGTTGCCATGCATGGACTTCTACACAATCCCTGCTACAGGGAATATTTACAAATGAAATAGTACCATTTGATATATGCACGCTTACTAATCTTATATTGACCCCAACGCAAAAGGTGATCTTTGAAAGCACCTGGCGTACCGCCTGCCAAAACGCCACAATTATCAATATGCAGCGACAACAAGGCGACCCTTTACAAGGGGCAGGACTCCCACAACTTATGGGGGATCCGCCGCTAAATCACCCAATGTTACAGGCACGATTACGACCAGAGATATTAGCACAAGGCAGAGACCTTGCTTTACAGGTATTACTAAGAGTGCCGGATGTTGGAAGAGCGACAAAATCATTTACATTAATAAAGCAAGGGACAGGAGAGGGATATACCTCATTCTTAGATCGTCTTAAAGAGGCTTTGGAAAAACAAATCAAAAATGCAGAAGCGAGAGAGGTCCTACTCTTAAAATTAGCCTTTGAAAATGCAAATATGGACTGTAAAAAAGTGCTTTTGCCTCTAAAAAATCCCTCCTTAATGGATATGATAGAAGCTACCCAGAAGGTGGGGTCAATGTCCCATAATATGGAAACATTAGCTACAGCTTTTGCTGCCACAATGGAAGTGCAGAAATCATGTTTCTTCTGTGGAAAAACTGGACATTTTAAAAGAGATTGCCCACAACTAAGAAAAAGAGATACGACGAGCTCTAAACAGATATGGACTTGAAATAGCCCCTGAAAAAGTGCAAAAAACTGAGCCTTGGAAATATCTGGGCTGGAAAATCTTGCAACAAACAATTGAAGCAAAAACAAAAACGGGGGAATGCCAGGAGCCACTCCAGCAGACAAAGTAAAGCCGAGTATGTGTTAAACTACCTGAACATGTCTGAAAATAATATTCCTGTTATTATCTCTCATTTTCTGTCTCTTCAATCAAAAGATTTAACAGCCACACCACAGAAGGCCCGAGTTTTTACAAAGTTGCTACAAACAGGTAATTGGGAAGGTCCTTTTGATCTACTAACCTGGGGCAGAGGGTATGCTTGTGTCTCAACAGATGTAGGACCTAAGTGGGTACCTGCAAGGTGCGTAAGACCGGCTCTTGCATTGGATAACAAGAACGAACAGCAGAAGACACTGAACTCTTGAGAAGACTGATGGGGAATGACTTATTAGATAACTCCGAATTAATCCATAAAGCAATCAAAGATTTGAAGTTAGCAAATTACAAGTCAGTGATGGATTTGGTTGGCTGAATCACTTACTAACAAGTTGGGGAATTGGCGGGTGGATAATGTCTCTAATCAAAATGGGTTTTTTCTTGTTACTAATATTTTTCGCTATAATAATGATAGTTTCTTGTCTAGTGTCTTGGGTATAGAAAATGCGATAGAATATGATTAAACAAGCTTTTGTAGTAGAAAAACAAAAAGGGGGAATTGTGGGAATAAATGAGATAGATAGTGTTTTACTTTGACGAGATGCAGCTGTGGCCTTGAGGCTTGTTACAAACAAGTTTGTGAAACTTGGAGGCAGAAAAATAAGGATGAGATTGGATACATCCCTGAAAGAGGAATTCGCGTGCAGAAGAATTCTAGAATACTTCTAGAAGTATTTTTTCATTTGCTTTGCAACTTTGCTGTCAGTTTCAGGGGTTGGTGTGGCAGATCCATGTTTGAGCTGTTTGCTTATGGTAATGAAGTTTGGATGTACTGAGGTTACTCACTTAAGCAAGTTGTAAATTACAAGCAAAAAAAAAGAAAAGGCGCTTTGTTTTCTGCATTGGGCTGTTCCTGCTGAGAAGTTGCAGGCCTAGGCAAGTTGGAAAATGGCTGCTGCTTTTTGTACCAAATATTCATTACGTACTTTGTCCTTGGTCACCTGTACTCAAGAGAGCTGACGTGATGCTCAAGACAGATCTTCAAGAACTGGAGACAAAAGCGGTAGTAGCTGCGACAGCATGGGAGAGGGGATTTCCTTAGCCCTCTATAGAAAATGTTCTTAGGACTGCTTTCTGAAAGGCTTGTCTCTTGTACATTAGCACCAAAATTATTTTCAGGTAGTGATTGTGAGGGTCCGAGTGTGGCAGCTGCTGTCAGCAGTGGACTGTGAGCTAGGTAGTTGCTGGTCCCACTGGTGGAGGCTGCCATTCCCAGCTACCCCCGGAGAGGAGGGCAGCGCACGAAACCTTGGGCTGGGCTTAGCAGCTGCTGCTCCTATTGACTGTGACAGCAGTGCAAGGACACAGCTCATCTGACAGTACAGCCCATGTGCTTCAGGAGTACAGTTTTCGTCCATGGGGTCACGGTGTGGGTCTGACAAAGCGGGTGGTAGGTGGTCCCCACCTCCCCCTGTGTTTTGATTTCCCTGTGAATTTCTTTGCTGTACTGCTCCAAAATGCATTTTCAACCTCTGTGGTCTTATAGTAATTTACTTTATCTGTCTTTTGTATCCAGAAGAAAACCAGAAAATTTGGATAAAGAAAGAAAGGGATGAGGTAAAAATTGCAGGCAAGCTACTTATAAGCACTAAGGACACTTGTGCTATTGTTAATATTGGATATAATACGTACACGGTGCAGAAGTTCACAGGGCTGCAAAGGCATCTAGATAGCAATCATGGAGGTGCTTAAAATGATGTTATTATGAGTAACTTAGCAGCAACTGCTGGAAGAGAGAGGTTTTTCTTAACAGAGTAGAAATTCTTAGATTTTGATACTGCTTATGTTTTTTTCAGTACAGTATTTTTGAATCCCAAGTGACCCTACCGTATGCTGTGAGCAGATCATGTACTTGTTACAGGATTGAGGAAAACCAGTGGTAATTTCAATAAACTGGAAATAGAAATCTCTTTAAATATTTATTTAGAATGTGAATATATTTATCTTTTTGAACGTAAAACAGTGGCACCATAATTCAGCAGAGCTCCCTCTCACCTCTACTTCACAGCAAAACAAATGCTTATGACGTGAAGCAGGCTGAAACACAGTGGAAAGGCAGAGTGTTTAATTAATATGTTGTTCCTCTGCTCCCCTAATTCCAGCAGCAGGGACTTACCATGCTACTTTAACTTTCTTTGCTGTCAGGGCTTCCTGAGGTGTAACACCATTTGGTGAGGTAGAATGGTGCTTGCTGGGAAAGGCCACAGGTTATCTAGGGGAGAATCCAGGGAAAGCTGGCACTGCTGATGTCTGTCTTATACCCTCTGCCAGCTGCTCCTTTAATTTTTTTCTCTGTTTGTTAAAACTTGTGTTGAAAATTCAGGAACTTCTGCAAGTACTTTCTCTCTGTGCTTTAAGACGACCAGATTTCTTACTATCTCTTTGTGCAGGTGTAGCTGTTGAAAAAGAACACCCTGTCTCAGAGACTCCCAATTTTCTGGTACAGTATATATCATCCTGATCAATCATTTTATCTCTTTTTTGGAAGAAATGTGAATGTGACTAAATGATATATTCTTAGTCCATCACGACAGTAATCGTATTGCCGTTAAACTGTATCTGTGTATTTCCTTTCTTGTCTGGCAAGTGCATCATCTAATCTTATTCATTCTTTTTCTTTTTTCAGTTTTGCTCCCCTTAACTCCCATACCAAGGAGTTATCTATGACATTCCAGTTTAATGATCCATATAAGGCATGTAAGGTTCATAATAAAGTGGTTATACTACAATCTGTTAATGAAGGTCTTCAACAACAGAGCTGAGTATTGCTGAAGTCTATTCCTTACCCTGTGAGAACATGTTCTCTATTTTGTTCATGAATTGACACAAAACCATTTGTTCTCCTACAAGCTGCCCTAAGGAAGTATTTGGGAAATATTCAGAACTGATTAAATTATTCATTGTGAATACCTGACCAAAACGTTTATAGGTTTTTTTGCACAGCCCTGAAAACTTGTAATTATAGCAGTCATTTTTTCAGTTAAATGGGCCATGTACTGCACAGTGCATGTGTATCTTCCCAGGAGGAACAAGAATTTATTCCCTCAGCCAGCTTGGCTGTAAATAAATATAAGGTTATATATAACATTGCAGAAGGCAACCAGAATCCAATTTAGTCAGTAGAGAAGTAAAATAATAAATAGGGAAGACCATTAGTTCTTTGACAATATATTCATACAATTTTAAGTTAATGTGTCGTAATGAGGATGAAAATGGCTTGGGAGGGAAGCTGTGTGAAACTGGGCACTTTCAGACCACAGAATTAAAATGTCTGATGAAAAAGATTAATGCAAAGCATCTGAGCTAATCCAACATTTACTAGGAAAATTCAGGTCAACCCTGAAATTAGTGCTTTGTGCTCTCTACTGATAACTTTGATGTTTCCCTATTTACTTCTCTCACTCTTGTGTCGTTACTTAAGCCCCATATTTTTTATATTAAGAAAAAAACCCCACGTCTCTTACAGCTGCTATCTGTTCTGTTAGCACCAACAGAACAGTGCTAGCCTGGTGCTCTGAAATTTTGGTGGAAAAAGCTTCAGATGAGTAAGTACCAGAGACGGCACTGAACAGCTGTTTCTCTGGGTAAAACTCATCTGTGCATCTGTCAGTAGTTGGACTTTTTATTATCTGACATCTGAGTGGCAGCAGCAAAGCGAGGGCGAAGGAAAAGGGCAGATTGAAAAAAATCCCTCAGATTTTTTTGACAGATTATTTTACCTCCCTGAAGTTTCTGCTAAAGTGTTTAAGTTATTTTATATACCATTATAGAAATGTTGTTTTGCTAATGTTAATAAGATCTCAATAATAATTCTGTTGAGCAGCTTTTGCCAAACTTTGTTTTGTAGCAAATTTTTGTTTTGCAGCAAATGTTTTTTGACAGGGTGGTATGTCCTTGCTGTTTTGACAAAAAACTATCCATGTTTTGCTAAGATATAAAACCTTATAAAAATCAGAATTAATTCATAGCCAAAGAAAAAGTGATAAAATTGTGCTTTGAGACAGAAAACAGAGACACAAAGCAAACGTTTCAGGGTTTATTTGCCCCAAAATAAATAATAACATATGTAATTTTAGGCTGATTTAAATAATTTGCAAATTTAAGTCAAATTCAGCATTTAGAGTCTCATGAAACAAATGGAAAATATTTGAGGAGATGGCAGTGCCTTGTTTCAACAGAAGTGGGGCCCTTTGGCATTGCCTCATTCACTTCAGCATTGGAGTGGTGTTGTGCTCTCAAATGGAACACAGATAATTTTTTAAATCCTTCCCTCCCCAAATTCCCAAACCCAGGCACTCATACGAAAAGGTTACATTGGAGGGCAAATTGCATATTTAAAGGAAACCATACATACCTCTTTCCTGACAACTGCCATGTAAAATTCCAGAGTCTCAGTATTGTGGCACTTCAGAGGTAAGAGCTGTGGGTAAGGCTTAAATGTAAATCAAGTGAAATGCCTCTGCGCAAAGCACTGCCAAGCCAGGCTAAAATGCTGTGATAATGGAAGCTCTGGGTATGGGAGAGAGCCATCTGATTTTCTCCTGTAACAGAGTAACATGTTTTCTGGATATGGGAGAAATAGTAGTTGACATATTTCTTGGCTTTGGTAATGGTTTTTGACAAAGTCTTTCATGACGCTCTCATTTGCAAACTACTGAAGCCTGATACTCATGAAACTCTTATAAGGTGGGTAGAATGTTGTTCTGAAAAAACAGGCACAGGATAGGTATTAAACCTGTTATCCTGAAAGGCTGTGCAATACAGGACCTTTTAGGGAGGTCACCTGGTGTTTGGTACTATACAATAATTTTTTAGAAACTGGGGTGATAGAATATGATATACTCTGAGTACATTTACACATGACACAAACCTGTCAGATATGCTGCAGATATGTTGAAGGGCAGGAGTCAAACTCAGAATGGTCATAATAAACTGGAAAAATGGTCTGGAAAAAATGGGATGCTATTCAGTTAGGATGACCACATTTAGGCAGAAAAAAATCAACTGCAACTGTGGAGGATGGAGAACAAGAAGTAGCTGTTTTCTGGAAAAAGATGTAGGGGTGGGGGAGTTGCAGTGATACAAAAACTGAGCGTGAGGCAATAATGTTGTACTGCTGCAAAACAGGCAACATACTGGAATGTAGGAGGAGGATGGCTGTCTGGAAGATACCTGGAGAAATCCTCCTTCTGTTGCTGGCACGAGGAAGATCTCAGCTGCAGTATTTTGCCTAGTTTGGGGCAGTACCCTTCTAGGAGGAGGTGGAAAAGCTGGGGAAAGAAATTTTGGGAGAGGGTGGCAAGAGCAGTCAAGAGGTGGAGAACAAGGTGTGCAAGAGTATAGCCAAGAAGCTATTGGTGCTCAGTCCGGCAGAGAAAAGACGGAGAGGGTGTGTATTTGTCCCTTCAGTTATGTCACATCAAAGGTAGTGGCAGACAGGAAAGGAATAGTCTGTTCTCTCAGTCCACAGCGAGTAGATCAAGGAGAAGAGACCTTAACCTGCAGCAAAGGAGCTTCGGACATTAAGAAAAGCTTTCTAATTGTGAGGAGAGTGAGACGCTGGAGGAGACTGCCTGGGAATGGGGCAGGGGCTTGTGTGGTCTCTCCTGGAAGCTTTCCAGGGTGGGTCAAAGTGGCTCGTGTCCCTCATGACTTCGGTCTCCCAATACAGAAAGTAGAAGAGAGGCTGGGTTTCCTTGCGAGCTCCTTTCCACCCTGTTTCCCATGTTGCTGTGACACTTGCCCTGATGAGGCAGGGTTGGTACTTCCCCACAGAGCCAAGTTGCCTACTGAGCTCTGCAGTGAGACAGCTCAACACAAGCATCACCCCACCTGGTGCTGTTGGGGGTATTACGGCACCAGGTTTTGGGCACTGTTTTAACGTCATTATAGGCAGTACCTGCTCCTGTTAAGTGAACAAGGTCTCAGAGCATCTGTTATGGTGCTGCAGAGCAGCTTTACATCAGGCTAGGCTTTGAACTTTTGAATCCAGACAAGTTGTCAGGCTCTGAGCTAGGTGTAGTTTCATGCCTGTGGTCCTTGCGATGCTTTGTGTCTACTAGGATTAAGACTCTAATTCCTGCTGATGTTTCAGGTTCCCAAGGCTATGTGCGAGACTTCTTTAGGATGCATGTCTCCAGGTAATACTTTAAAAGAACCCCAGTTACTGTGTAACCTCATTTCACATAATGGTTTATCTTTCTTATGTCTTACTTCTTAAATGTCTCTTGCTACATCTGAGAACAACTGTGGGCTAAGAAATTGTGTCTTCCAGAAGTATTACAGTGGAAAATGTTGACAAGAGCTTGGCTGCACCTGCAGTCACTCGCACCTTGTTGCTAAACCACTGTACAACAATCCGCTGTTATTTGAGCAAGTATCGCTCGGTGTTTCAAAAGGGCTTGTATGGTTTAGAGTGGTCATCTTTTAACTGACAATTTCCGAAAGTTCATCATCCAATAAAAGCTGGTCATAGCATATCCTCAGTAAAACTGAACAGGTTTAAGCAAAATTATTAGCAATGCTTATGTGCTTTAAACAAGAAAGGGGATGGATTCTAAGGATATAAGGTGGTAAATGACATAAAACCTTGTGCAATGAACTTGTGATGACATTTTTGATGACATTTTAATTCAGATCTGTGCTGAGAAAAAAAGATGAGCTCACTTGCCATCTCTTCCCTGCCTTCAACTCTTGTATAGGCTCTGTATCTATTATTAACTCGGGCTTGCTATTGTGAATCTGAAGGAAAGTTTTGTAACATGCATAGAATTAGATAAGCAATGCACTGACACTTTAAAGAACTATATAGCAAAATCATGCTAGAGGCAATCCAGGTGATAATTATGTAGTCAAAAATTACTCCAGTCAAATTAAAATGAATCTTCCTCTCTGAGGCAACTGATGACTGAAGAAGGGTCCATTAGTTCATTGTGTTTCATAGCCTCCAGGTAATAGTATTTTTCACAAGGAAAATTGAACTTTGTTGCAAAGGATTTGGGAATGGTCATTTTTATTTTATTTACAGTAGATACAATTGTGCTAGAGAAAAAGATGTGCTCGAGAACGGATGTCACATAAAAATAATTTCTTTTCCCAGATTCTTTAGTACCGCATAAGTGGCTTTTTATTATGTCATTTCAAATCCTACATCTGTAAGGCAAAGAAAACACTAAAAGACACAAGTTTGGGGTTTTTGTTTTTTTGAGTAAAGGCCATAGACAAAGGTGACTTCAGACAAATAGTAATAAAAAAAGAGGTTAATGTATAGTAAGACAGCAGTTGTCTGTGTCTTATGCTGGGAAAATGTGGATTTATTAAGATATAATTTTTGCAATGACAGTTTGGCATTCAGCCAGATCAACCTGGACTTCCACAGTCACAAGCAAAGAAAAATAAGATGTTTGTATCTTCGCTGAGAGTCATGACACACATACTGTGAGATATCACAATACCTTTGAGGACTTTGCGTGTTGCTACCAAGTTCCTGTAAAAATATTAGGTGAGTGTTCCACTGCTCCACATGCATGACTAGTATCACTGATGATGCGGCTGGGGGCTTTGCAGCCCGTATTGCACTGATATCACAGCTTTCATGTGGGAAAATAAAACACTGAATGAAAAATGTAATGAAATGTAATGTGGACAGATAATGTCCGCCATTGTGGTAGGACAGGGATGAGATAACCATGAGACTGACTGAGGCTTACTCATTTTATACTGAAATTAGCATTCCTGAGGTCACTTCCTTTCCTGGCATTTTACACCTTTTATCTCATTAAACTCTGACTGATGTGTAGATAGATATATTCCCCTCAGTTTATTCTAAAGAGGAAAGATTTTTCCACATTTATATAATAGAAAGAAGAAATTAATGATCAGTATGACTGCAAACACAGTTGAAAGTCAGTATACTTTGGGAGTTTGCTATAAACAGAAGTCTTTTTCATGACTTCCTCACAAAGAAAATGTGTTTTGAAAGAAAATAATGAGCTATCTTTCTCGGCCACAGAATGTAGTAGCTGATTCTTTGGTTGTTTAGTTGCTGACTAGCTCACCGTTAGAAAAGCAGAAAACAGGATTAGGAAATAAATCACAGATAATACGTGACCATCAAAACAAAAGCTGTACTGAGACTGAAAGAATCACTTTGAAGTGAAGGATATAAAGATTCATCTAGGCTCTGGATTAGCAGAACATGCTAATATTAGATTTGCTGTTGTGCTTTTAATGTGTGAATGAAGGGTTGATGTTATGGAAACGTGGGATCTTGACGAGTTTTCACGGTGGTGCTTCTAAATGCACTATCTAGTGTTGTGGTTTTGGCAGACTCTGCAATGTTTTTCTACATTATCTGTGGCCCATAGCGTTGTTGCTTTCCACCTCGCGGCATGCGCTTCAGACCCGTCCTGCACATCTCTCCTAACCCTGCAGGGCGACGGTTGGGTCGAAGCTTGGTTTTATTTACTTGGTCCGTCCACTTGCCTCCCTGGCTTCTCTTAGTCTTTATACTTTTTATTAGCTCAGGTGAGCTTACTTACACGCTGCATATTTTTCTGCCTTGAACTTACTTTTGTTGCAGTTGGTTGCTCGAGAGCTGTGTGTTGAATGTACCTGTGTCATTAGAAATTGTCTGCTTTGCGAAGTACCACACAAGTTAACAACCTCATGGGTAATCTTCAGGTCTGGTATCCTGTGTAGTTTTCTTTGGAAGTGTTGCTCTACCGTCCTTGTCATTATTTTTGCAACTTTTTTTGAAACAGATTGCCCAGAGGGAATTGTGCAGTATTGCTATGTTTTACTGAATCCTGGAAGATCTTCCTTCTTGTCATGCTGTTCCCTAGGGAAACCAGGAATGTTAATGTTGTTAGATTTAGAATATCATTATGACTGTATTTTGCAGAGATGGCAAGTATGACTGCTACTGTAGTAATACTTATGATGACTGATGACTTGTTAAATTTATATATATGGGTTTTTTTTTCCAAATGTATATAAAAATACATACATAGAAGGAGGCAGAAAAATCCTTGTTCTGCACATCCACTTTGGTTTGGTTTTCTAATTAATTTCCTATGGGTGGAAAGAGACTTCTATGATGATTTTTATTCTCTAGTCAATTTTTTTTTTTTTTTAACCAAGTGGGTTTTATTGCTTTCATTTAAAGAAATGTCAGTAGTGCAAGTTTTCTCTGGAAGCCAGATATGCAAACCTCTCCAGTTGTTTGAAGATGACTCCTGAATCAAACACATGGTTGGAGTTCCCTGGAGCACCAGAGTCAGGGGAATGTCTGATAATGGTGTTTGTAACATTATAATGGTGCGAATTCAAGCAATGACTATGAAACATTTTAGTTGGTTGTAGGAGACTTAAATGATTTCTGCCTGTAATGCCAGAGGCTGCTATGGCATTTTGATGAAAAATAAGGGAGGTGCAGTCTCAGTTCCTGGGAATGAACTGAACAGGGAGGGCAGAGATGAGGGAGGATGAGCATGGTGTGGAAGCCATGAATGAAAACTACCAAAATTTTTCTGATGCCTTGTTGATCCAGGATTGCTTTTCTAGAAAGAGATGGTTTGCAGTGAAAGGGCAAACCAAAAATACACATTTCCAAGGTAGTTTGGGGTAAAGTAAAAGGTGCAAGGCAGGAGGAGATTAGTCATAACTGGATGGCAGAGGCTGTTAGATGCACATGGGGAAGGCAGAAGAGAGAGCAGACACTGCAGTTGGGAGAGAAAATTGAAAGTCTGTGTAGGGTGAACACTAATGCAGCAACATTTACACATGATAAAGAATTATTTGGGTAAGGCAAAACTAGAAAAAACTCTACAAATCTCTAAATGGGACCCAATAAAGTGAAGTTAACGAGCAGCATAATGGTAGATTGAATTCAAAGTAGATAGAGCCCAAATTAGGTATGTATTAAGTGAAATAATTTGAATTATTTGCAACAAGCGATGTGCAAAGTCAACTACAATTACTTCTTTAAAAGTACTTTAAAGCAAGTTTATTTTTCTTGGGTTTTAATTTCTTTTGAAGTAAGAATCTAAGAATTTTAGCCTTACCATGAGGATACCAGAGGAACTTGGCCTTAAAATCCCAAGTGGAAGTTGATGTTTAAATGAGCCGTCTGCACTGAATTCCAGAAGTCTGGCATACTAGAATAACTGATGCACTAGTCAATTCCAGATGCATGCTAGTATGCAATATACAGAAGCCTGTAGGCCTAAACTTAAACAGTAAGCTGCTGTAGAACCCTCGTCCAAAAAAGTATTTAAGTTCGCATTTATATCTTTCAACCACTGTAAGCCATCAGCTAGTAACCAGAATGGCAGCATTGGCACAGGAGTCCTAGAGTCCTGCAGCTGGAATCCATAAGTGCGTATTGTATTAATCCTTTTATCTAAACCTTTTGTCTGTGGTTGTAGAGAAGGTATTCTGGTGGAGAAATTAATTTACAGGCTCTAGTCAATAGCAACACGCACTGGAAAGAAAATAACAGTGGTCTCTGATCTTCTCTGCTTTCTGCTGCAGCCTGAGGTAGAAATATGTTGTATATGGACAGTACTACAGTACTGCCAATGTGGGCCACACAGGCTGCAGAACAGACTTTTGTCCTGTATTATACCAGCCCCAGCAGTGCTATTTCCCAGCTGTTAGAGGAGAAGAAGGGTTTGCTTTCATTAAATACTCTACCTAAATACCATTTGTCATACTGGAATATTTGTGAATGACATACAGTTCACCACCTGCTGGAACAATTTTTCTGAATACTGATTTTAAAATGTAATTAATAGATAATTTTAATGGGTGCAATTTTATGAAGATGTTTTTGTTTTGTTTGGGAGTAAATTGTTTTTACTATGAAACCTACATTCATAGTTTTGGCTTTTAGGGGTTGTTTGTACCTGGATGTAAGACTTAAACAGTGGATTAAATCCACAGCATATCTCAGTGCTACTTTCACAATGACAACTTCATTTCCAGAGTAATCTAAAAACCTTCCTATAATTATACGATGTCCTGCAAATAAGCCATCTCCAAAAGGCTTTAGAGAATTAAATAACAGAGGCAATATACAGTACAGAAAATAGCACTGCAAAGACATTGTACTGCAGTTGAACTAATGAAACCAGATTAATTAAAAGATCAAAGATAGAGGGAAATGGAGGAAAGTACATTTTAAGGGAACTGAAAGGAGACAGAGAATAAGTAAAATGGGTGACTTTTTTAAAAAGAAGGGAAATCTTTGAGAGACAGGTGAGATTGGGTGGGGAAAGTCTGGCAGCCTCCCAAGAGGGGGAGCTGCTGAGGAAGCCTAAGTAGCCCCAGAGGTGATGCAATGTGGGCTGAAATTGAGCAAAGCGAGGGTCTAAGTGCCAGGAGGGCAGGGCTGGCTCCTGGCAGAGGGACCCCGGGCAGCAGCTGAGGGCTGCAGGAGGCAGAAGCCACCCTTGCTTTTTCTGTGCTTGTGCCAGAGTCCTGGAAAGGCAGCCTATGGGCAGCACAAGGGGAGGCTGAGATGGCTTCTCAGAAATGAGGTTGTTACTCCACCCATTCACCCCCTGGGCAGCAGCAGAGCAGCAGACCCTGGCTCTGCCTGTTTCGGGACTGGTTTGTCCCTCCCTTGGCACAGCCCAAGGTCACGTCAGGGGTGGCATCAATCTGGAGCCAGGGCTGCACAACGCTGTCAGCAGCTCATTGCAATACCTTTGCTACGTGTGATGGCTTGTTTCTTGTTGGTAGTGGTCAGTGAGCCCCTCAGCATGACACTGCCAACTTCGCTTTTACTCGGGACTGGGGTGGTTAACAGGAGGTGGCATCATTAACAGCAGGAGCAGAGCCTCTTCTGTGGCTACTTGCTACAATGGTCATTTGCTCATGATTTACTACTTTTTTCCTTGTAGAAACTACAGGTCAACATTACTATACCATTACTGTGAAGTAGGTCAGTATGAAACCATAAATGTCTGCATTCAGAGCAAATTACAGCGTGTCAGTGGTGCTACGTGATCTATTACAATGTGACATTGCTTATGGTGTAACTCTGCTGAGGAGAAATGACTCTTCAGGAATGAAAAATGATTAACGACCTCTCAG
Organism: Nipponia nippon; assembly: GCF_047370975.1. NCBI lineage: Eukaryota > Metazoa > Chordata > Aves > Pelecaniformes > Threskiornithidae > Nipponia > Nipponia nippon. The sequence continues at coordinate 53,583,504 of NW_028262347.1, forward strand.
GCAAGTGAAATTTCTTAGCAAAACATATATAATAATTGTCAGGGATTTTGCTTTTTATTTGAGGTTTCCCTCTATTTGTGGGGAGGGGACCTCCCCCTCTTGGCTTAAAAGGTGGGTCACTTTCATAGGGAGATGTGTAAGTGAGACACATTATCAGATATTCACCTTCAATGTTGTTGCTTCTCTTGTTGTTTCCTAAGTAGTTTTGCAGTAAGTTTTCTGTTTCTTGTGATTCCAGGTAAACCTGGTGAAGAGAATTTGTGCTGACTGGAGTCTACATCTGTTTTTAACTTTGCTGCAGTGTTGTGTAGTATTATCAATAATAATTTTAATATTTAATATGAGAAAGTTTATTCTTACTCTGTCTGACATTATACAATGCAAGTAGTTGCATTTAGTATAAAATCACCATAGCTCCAGAACCACTAGATACATGACTAAATTGTAAAGCAGATTACATGCTTTCTATTGTCTTGCATTAGCAAATATAAAAGCAGGGAAGGAAAACTTATTTTATCAAAAACCTGGGGAGGAAAAATTAGAACTAGATAGAACTAAGAATGGCTAATTACAGAAGTGGAATACTGAAGGGGAACCCCCCCCTGTTTTGGAAAACTTAAGACCACTTTTTTTAATAACTTCAATATTCCTTGTATTGAATATGTAGAAATAATGTTTTAATCTTTCCCAGCAAGGAAAATGAGACCACTATGTTTTGTGAGTCATGTAACAGCGTGCATCTGAATTAGCTATTTGCAGAGGTGTTGGAAGTATAGCTACAGTGCTAGCCATGGAGACATATGTAGACTGATCAGTCCTCAACCTGCTTTCTCCATAAGATCTATTCCTCCCTCCAAGTGTTATGCAGGTTGCTACAGGTTTCTATTTTCATTTTTGGCATTGCAGGGCAGGTTTTGGTTTTGGTTTTTTTTTTTTGCAAATGTTTGCTCTTTTGTTGAGGCCAGAGGTTGTTAGTGTTTTGCCTATCAGCCCAGACTATCTGCTAGGCTTCAAATCCCTCTAAGCAAGCTCTCAATAATCTCCCACTCCTAGTTCATCTTTACAGGAGATGGTAAAATTCCTTCTATAATCTTAGAGTTTCTCTGCCAGGTGGCACGGCACTGGGCAGCTTCCCACTGGCCTGCCGTGGGGCTGAATTGCCCGTGTCAGACAAGCTGAAGGCTGGCTCTAAGTTTACCTGATGCAGACATGGTACAGTCACTGTGCAGCTACTTCCCAGGCCTCTGGCCTTTGAGGTCTTGTTGCAACAGTTCACCTGCCCAACGGTACTCTGCCGGCTGTTCCCGTGGCATGTGCTTCACAGCTCAGCACTCCACCCTGCCTGCAAACAGCCTTCGTTCTCCAGGCAGTGCTGGGCTGCTGTGTGGTTCCTGGGAGTTGGCAGTGGAGTTGTCTGGCTTCAAAAGATGTTGGTTCCTTACTACTTGCCTTGCCTTTGCCACTAAGCTCTTTTTATTGCTGAATATACAGGCGAAGATGATGTGTGCATAAATTTCTGTTTGGGGTTGAACTGCTTTATTCTAGTGTGTTGTATTTTGGCTTGTCTTTTGAAGGTAGTATGTTGGATAGCACAACACCTGCTTCTGTTTACATATGATAATGCTAGCCAGAGGATCACAATGCCTTTGCATAGCCCAGGTCTCAGAATTTGGAGGAGTCATCTGCTGTGATTACATGCTTCCTGCCACTGAAAGTGAACAGACCCTCTCCATTTTCTCCCAGATTGATGAATCCTTCTTATGCTCTGTCCCTCAACTTGCACTGTATGATGCAGGCATACGTCATGCCCCAGGACTGGTAACCCGACATACTACTTTGCTTTTCTCTGTCCTTTTGTCTGAAGTGCTATTCATCTCAGGATGTCATTCCTTAATCCTGCTGGGACAGTGAAGTCCCCTCAGACAAAATCCAGTCTTGAGCAGGGAGCTCATCTCTCAGCTGGCAGGAGGAGGTGCAGGAGGTACATTTTGCCCCTTGCAATCTGCCTGGTCATGCAGTGTGAATGATTTTTGAGCGCCCGTAATAACTCTTCACTTTCACCATTTTCCACAGATTGCCTTTAGCCTTCAGCAAGGCATGTTAAGTTACTGACAGAGGCTGAAGTCTTTATCTTCGGTTCCAAAGAACTATTGGTGTGGCAATGTAGAAAGTGTGTGCTGTTTGGTATTTCTACTAGCAACAGTGACCAAGGTGTCTTCAGTCTCTGTATTATGCCTTCTGTATTGCCAGGACTGCTATCACATACTGAGCTACTGGCACTGCGCTAAGGCTGCCATGGTTGACCTCTCCGGCACAGAGGTGCAGTTCTGGCTAGTTCATAGGGGAGCTCTTCACTAATATTAATCATAAAGTAATATGGTAGGATTCCTGCTTTGCTTATTTCTTTACTTACTCAGACAAATATCTGGTCCCAAATCTTGGACCATCCTCACTGTTCACTGGCATGTGCTAGCTGCCTTGAGCACCCTCAGGATCTGCTAAGCTGTATGAAGAATATGGAGGTATAACTGATTGTTCCTTGGTCTGAGCATTTCCTGGATGAATTTCTGGATTCTTTCAAGTGTGGAGTCTTTCAGGTGTCCTCAGATATTTGATGTTTGATGGATAGACAGCCGCCCTCCTGCCCTTCCCCCCCCCCCCCCTTGATATTCTGCTCCGAGTACTTGTTAAGAAGTGGGTGTAGCTTAATATCATGTTCCAGGATTGTCTCTACCTCAGCTCTGTTTCTCCTAGAAAAGTGTCCTTGCTGAAGCTTTGACACTTGGTTCAGTTTACACTTAACCTCTAGACCCTGGCTGGTGTTTGCAGCAGATCAAAGTCAACAGTACTTTTGACCTCTCTGTCAAATATACTGAGAAACCTCATCACCTTCTTCATTGTGTCAGGACTTCTTTAATGCCACAGGAAGTGGATAATTTTGCCCTAGGGTAAATGTTTTTTTTGTGTCCTTCACAGGTACTAAATAGGAATTATTCCTACTAAATAGGAATTTATATTCAGTGCTTTGATCCATGGTTTTAGGCCTATGAAGGCTCTCTGCCAGAGGGCTTCCTAGGCTGCTAGGATGTTTCAGTATGCATGATTGCATTACAGTCAGGCCAGTTACCTTTTCAATGACTCCTCTGTGGGTAACACAATCAAGTGTTTCAGTAAGCTTGGGGCTGCACAGAGGGAAAACGAAAAAGAAAGGGATAAAAAAAAAGATTTATTGCTTGAACTCTAAGCATCCAGCACATTGGGGGCACCATGTTACCGTCCTCTGCCAACACTGCTCTCAGACCTGGCTTATGCTGCACTTCTGCTATGCAATGTGGAGGATGTCCCTCATGTCTACTTCTACAGACTCTAAATGGCAATGTCTGGTTATCTTTCATGGATATCCTAGGGGCCATACATTTGTGTAGCAGTCACAGATTGCTTCTATGGCATATTAATAGCACTTGGCCACAATTCTTCAGTCTAATGGTGCCACTTAGCAGTGCTGCAGTAGATTACATTGCAGTGGCTCCCTCATCCAGCTGGAACGGAATTGGTCATATTGATCTAATAGCAAAGTTGCAAATTTAGCAGCTGAATTGCTGGCAGCTTGTTCTGGTAGTGCAAGATACTGAGTCACTGAATTTGCTACATTCAAACGGCAGCGCGCTCTCATCTGGAAATGATGGGGTAGGTGTAACTATGGTCTGGATTGAAAGGGGACAGATTGACCAGTCACACTGCCCAGTGCTAATGGGAAAGGCACTGGAGGAAGGGAGGAGGCCATACTTTTCTTCTCCCTTTGCAGGTAAATTAATTCCTCTTTTCTCATTTCTGGGCTCTGTTACTTTAAGCCTGATCTCCTTGTTCTGTGTTACTAGCACTCATCATTTTGGTTCAGTCCCAGGGTGGCTCAGCTGGCCTTCCTCTCTGGAAGCATCTCTCTATGTTTAAGTCCGTGTCTCTGCAGTGCCTTCTTGTAAGCCAGAAACATCCACAAAAGTTTTGTCTCTAATTAAATGATTTCTTTATGTTTCCAAGATTACCTATAGCATGGAATTTCCAAGTTCATAATGAAAGTATCTATTTCTCATGCTGAGTCTTTTCCTCTTTTTGAGAGGAGGGTAAAAGAATCCAGTATCTCTTTTTATTCCCATCTTGTGCAAGATCAAAAATTGCCCAGAACTTTTACCATGTGTTCAAATGTTTTGGACATTGTACGCAGCAGTTGTGTCTTCATTTGCTTCTTACCATCATTTTCAGGTGGGCAAGCTCCTGGGAGGACCTCAGATGTGTTTTAAGGAGGGAAGGGAGACACAACACAATTCTGAGCTGGCGTATGTCTGTCCATGGTGGTCCAGGGATTTCTCTGGCTGGTTCTCCAGCCACCTGCCCCCAAGTACCATTCTCCCCTCCCTTATGTGCTGGGATCCCTGGAACTGCTTTTTTTGGTGTGAGGAGCTGGTTGTAACACATCGGTGAAGTCATAAGGGAAACAGCAGCAGCTTGAGCGAGGGTGCTGAAGGAGAAGGTTCAGCTAAAACCACAGCATTTTCTTTTAGTTTATTTGGTTCATTTAGCCTTGCCTTAGCTGAAAAACACACTTCCAACTCCAGGCAACATTTATGGGATCATGCTCTGTCAGTGTCGAGAATTAGCCAGTTGTGATCTCCTTGCCAGCTAGCATCCTTCCCAGTATGTTCATGTATTGCCCACTTGTTCTGAATGCTGACACCATCCTAGTGAAGGACTGAAAGGACAACATTCAGTTTTCATCTACTTTCAACAGCAGATAGATACCAGATACTTAACTGCTTTTCAAATATTACCTCTATGTGCCTTTGCCTGTTTAAAGACAACAGTGCCAGTTAGATTAAGTTCTAAATTAAAACTTTCTGGCCATTATTATTTGTACAACCCAGTACAAATCAAAAATAAAGGATAATTATGCAGAATGTGTTTGTTCATTTGTAACGTAATCATTCTATTGCATGCCAAAGCTTAAACAGGTCAGCACTGCTCTTATCCTTTCAGTGCACAACAGGTTCAAAGCACTGTGTGAGGGACTGTGGAATAGCTTCCACTTTTTCTTCTGGCTGTTCTTGGTGTTAGCTCCAAGACTTGTGGGAGTCCCAGGCCAGCAGGTAAGGCCTGATCTCTTTCACTCTCCTTCACTGCCAGGTAATGCAGTTTGCAGGACCACCAAAGCACTTCAAAGTGCTATGTCTGCAAGTTGCGATTTTGAATTTGCGCATCATCTGATGCCTGTTGTAGACGTGCTGTTGCCTTTCAAATAAAGTGGCTGCAACAGGCTTTGCTGGTCTTTTATTGACCAGTATTTGGACTAGTTCCCACCTTGCTTATATCCTTTCTAAGCAGTTGTGTTTCCAAAGCAATTCACAAACACTCTGCTTAGGAAGAAACTGTTCTGCAATTTGCTGAAGCTGAGTAAATGAGAAGCAAGTCATAGCATCAGGAAAATGCTAGTCAAAGGAAAGGAAACATAAAGAGAGAAAAGGAAAGAAAAAAGGTGCAAAGCACGTGAATGATGCTTCACTACTGTTCTTAATTAGCTAGCTTACTCCTGAACACAAAATTAGCCTCAGCTTTCAAAGACATGTCATGGAGCAATTTAGCTCTGGTCATTCTCAGCTTTGTTCTGAACTAAAAAGTGCTGCATGGAGACCTCCAGCAACTTCTCTGCTCCCAGGTGGAGTTGACCTTTGTATTTGGAAGCAGCAGGCAAGGGCTGAATGGGGTTTTAGACCACTGAAAATAGTTATAGAGGAATATTAGCAATGTGTAATAACCCTTACCGTCTCACCTCAGTCTCTTCTAGTGACATACGGTGCTTTAAGTCTGATATGAACATTTGTATTTTTAAATGAAGATAAATCAAGAACACAGAAGTTTGGCTATGAGTAGCAAAGCTGAGTAGTGGCTGGAGTCCTTCATCTCTCTTTTGGTGTTTCTTTCTCAATTCCACAAGTTCTGAGCCCAGCAAGGGTACTGTGTGCATCTGGAGTTTAAAAGCATACCATGGTAACAGCATGGGGTTGCTGATGATCTCTCTGAAAAGCTCTTCTGGGGCTTTCTGGGACAAATATAATCTTCCACAAGAAGAAAATGGAGCAATGTGCTTTTTCAGACAAGCAACTTCTGAGAACGTGCCACCTCTTGCAATTTGAAGGAGTTAATATTTCAAATTGCTGCCTGGTTTTCACAGATCTCAACCATTCTGTTTCTGGAGTTTTGTAGAATTTAGAAGTCTTGCTAAATCTGTAGTTTCGCTTCTGTTGTGTCCTCTAGGGGCTGGGGAACGAGATGAAGACTGATTCCTACCCAACTATCATTGTGTTCATATCTGTAACTCTGATGCCATGCAGATGACAGTTTTTCCCCTCAAAGTCATAACGGCTAAATACAAAGTAAATGGATTTGTTAAACTTTATGGTAATGACAGAGCAGCAGTAATAACTATTTGTGTGTTCTGCCATTTTTAAATAGGTGATTTCTTTCATTGTCATATGATCTTATCTGTTTAACTTTAAAATAATTTGATATAACCTAGGATGTCTTACGATTACCATGACTGACGGGGTAGTAAATCAAGTAGTCTCTCCTGGGTAGTCATTCAAGGTAAAAAGACTGGAACCCAGACACTGAACCACATGACTCTCAGCATGTTTTTCCTTCTCTCCATTTAAACCAAAGAGCTTTAAGGTCAAGCAGGTCTCTGAAACAAATTTGATTGATTGTATTAAAATCAACTCTGTCTACGTCAGACATTTTAATTGTGCTTGTACAGATACTTCTGTCTAGAGAGATAAAATATTAAACACATAATGAATAATGCAGCTGTCTCACAGTACTGTGATCTTTATGTGAATAAGGAAGTCATAAATTGCCTGGGTATTGAACTGGCACAACACTTACTATTATTTCTGCAGTGACAGCTTATGCAGTGACAAGTTTCATGATGTAATGATGCTGAACATTGTATGTTTTTTAGAGAAGAAATGGTACTTTTCCATCTCTCACTACAGGAACAGAGCTGTGCATTTGTCTGCTCCCTGGCAGCTAACACAGTTGTGTGGAAAGGCAAGGTTTAATGCAGCCCTGCACAGCATTGTGCAGAGGAGAAGTCCATAGATGGAGGCATCCATGTGAACTGTATCTTGAGCCATTAAAAGAAAACTGAAGATGCCTTAAGTAAACAGCTGTTCATTAATGACCTTTGGCTTCAAGACACTTTCTTTGGGGATGCAGTTCTCTTCTCTCTTTTGCCACATGATGACATTATCTCAGCTGACTGCTTTGCTTTTTTTTCTGCTGAGCTCCATCTACCAATACCATTCCCTCCTTACCTTTCCTCCTTCCTTTCACTAGTATAACCTGGCCTGCTGGCTTCAGTCTGACCACTGGAAGATGTTGCTCTTGTCCCTCAATTCTTTCTTCCATGATTTTTTTTTTTCATTTTTAGGTAAAAATAGATATTTCCAATATTTTTCTGAAAATATCTCTGTGGCTGAAGTTTCAGTTACACAGAGGCTATGTTCTTTAATCTTCAAGATTAGGATGTGGTTTTCATTCCCATTTGCCTTGCTGAGGACTGGGCCCTAGTACAGAGCATTTCTTCTTTAAAGAAAAAACTTTAAAAGGGGAGAATTTCACTTTTAAAATTAATCACCATGGCAACCTTTACAGTGAATTTCCAAACATAGAAAGTTGCCTTTAAGAAGCATGCTCGTCTAAGAGAAAGGTGAGTTTTTACAGCTTCTAACAATGTTCCAGAGAATATAAGATTTTACAAGAATCAGTTAGAGGGACTTTTATATGCAGAAAGGAAAAGTTATATGATCCTGATGATCTTTTTGTCTTTTTTTTTTTTTTAAAGGATGCTGCATGCTAACTAATCTCATCATAACACTGGCTTAAAATAGACTTGGAGAACTAGATAGAGCCTGACGGTAATACGTGTGATAAGATATCACTAGATATCATCTAGGTGAATTTATAGTTAACAATTTGCCAATGTTTCTCTCATACTTAAAACATTATTTTTCCTTGTCCTAGTTCTGGGCTGCCTTTTCATGCATATTCAGAATCTTATTGGGAAATACTTTTTTTAAAATCAAAAAAGAAAGTGAGGTAACAGAATAGGGGGGAGGAAACAAGTCACTCATGCGTTAAAAGAAGAAAATATCTCACACATTGCAGTTCAGTGAAATGTAACTTTAGTACTCATTTCTTTGTTCCTCTGATTTCTCTCAGTACTCAGCTGGATTATTTAATATCCTACTATCTGTGTGTATTAGATCTAAGGAACACAGAATTTCTTTTCCCTGAAATGAGAACTGGCGTTACATTCGGAAATGACCAAAATAAGAACATTTTAGAATGAAACTTTCTATGTCCAAAGGAGGTGTGAGACTGGGAGAAGGAGCTTACAGAGAACATCAGTCTCAGTGAAGATTTCAGAGCGTGGTAGGGAGGCTGATGGACTGGCAAGAGACAGCTGCTTTTAATCAAATTGCAAGATTACCATGGAAAACATTCTGCTAAAATAAATCCAGTCAGCCCTACAAAGGTTGAATATAATGATTCAAAAGTGTATCAGCGTGTGGGGGAGTGTTCCCGCACTGCACATAGGGAGCAGGAGGGCAGGTCAGTAGAGGACTTTCCTTTCCTGCTTTTGTGCCATCTGTGGTTGTAATTGCGAGGTCTGAGCTGCCCACAGGCAGCTGGCTGAGCCGCACTGCTGACGTCTGGAGTGAGCACAGTGGGCTTCGGCCATGCACTCACTGCCTGGTTTTATTTAGCTGTATGGCCACAGTTCATTTGTATTTCACTGGTCTTGTCCCCAGCTTGGAGAAAGCAAGCTGGTTCTGCTGGAATTAGGGCTGGGTGATGCTGTCAGCACTCCAGAGGTATTTCTCTGTGCAGTACATATCTGGAAGAAACAGATTATAAATCACCTTTAAGCAGGGGAAAGTTTTGGAAAGACTTTTTAAAATTTATTTTATTAATATAGTGAGTCATTTAAAGGTGACAACCTTAAGTTCAGTACCTCAGTAGTTCAATTAAAAGTAAATGCAGTTAAAAATAAGCTCAATTACTGATTTATTCATGTTATGTAACATCTTTAGAAAAGTTTAACTTTTAGACCAAAGTTAGCAGTAAAGTTAGTAACAGTTATCTGAAGTGTGTGTTCTTTTGAGATGTCTCTGCCATCATGCAGTGGTATTTTTATTTCATGTGAAATGTGGGTAAGTAAAAGATTGCCTTTTGTGCTTTTGTAATGGAGGATAGGATCAGTGTGATCTGATTTTTTTTTTTTTTTTCTCGTGTGTACAGGGTCCTGTCAAGAACTTTATTTTAAATTCCAAAGTCAGCTGAAAGCTTGACAAGGTGTTTGGTCAGTGAGCAGCTCAGCAAGCAGTACATTTACAAAATACCAGTGAAGCATGGGATTGTGTCTGCAAGAAAGCTTATAGCAGGTCATGCCAAATGATTGCAAGTTGAACAAGAATCTTTCAAAAAAGAAGCGACTGTTGTGAATTACCATGATTGAGTTTCTGAAAAATTGGCTGAAGGATTGACCTTATGCAGGTTGTCAGATGTTTTCCTTCCCCAATGCTTCTGATAGATGGGATTATAGCTAGGTCAAAATATTTCTCATACCATCCATCAGCACATAGCAAAACCTAGTACATAGTCTTTTTACTGAGAAAGTTGGATTTGGGATTTGCAGCTGTCAAAGGTGCATCTTTATTGTCACGTTTTTACAGACAGTACACGTTCATTTCTATAGAAAGGGTGAACAGTAGACTTTATGCACCATAAATAACAATTGTAGTTTTAAAATTAAGGAGATGAGCTATGTCATATTGTGATAAGAGAGGGAGGAAAGAACTTTGCTTCATACAGTTATAGTCTCTTGCACTTGTATAAATCAGAAATAAACAGTCAGGGAATTATCATTTTGCATTAATTAAGAATATTTATGGTCTTTGTATTCACTGAATGTGAATTTAGTGTCAGGGAGAATAATCACTGAATTCTAAATTGCAGATATTCACAGAGATTGGATTAAAGTAACTGCTTTGAGATGTTTTTTTAATTGAAGATAATATATAATACATTTTGCCATATACCATTAAATTCTAAGAAGATCAAAGCAGTTATGGAGCTAATAAGAGCACCAAGTATCTTGAGCACATTTGGACAGCAATTTTTAGAACGTATGAATTTTTATGAATCATTGTTGTATTTGGTCTAATATTTAGGTTCTGATGTATTTACCTATAAAATGGATCATTAACCGGAAAAGCTAAGAAGAAAAATAAAGAAAAGCTCAATATTGTCAACGATTAAATTTTCTTTATCTTGATTGGTTTAGATTTACTTTTTAAAAATCCAAGTGGAGACCCGTAATTGACGAACGCATTATGAGAGGAATAAGTCTGACAGTTGCAAAGGCAGGAGCAAAACCAAAACCCAGCAGTTTATGAAAAAGGGAGAGAGTGTAACAATCATTTCCTTGCCATGGCTTGAACACTGAAGGAAGAATTGTCAGTAGCCATAAAATGAAGACCATGCCCAATTTTCAATAAGAAGAGATGTCACATAAGGAGACTGAAAATGTCATAACCATTATCAGGAATTGAGAGGAAATACTCTGTAACAGATTATATTCTCATCTAATGTTCATTTTCTCGCAAACCTTCATCCACTCCAATTCTAACTCATCTACTTCTTTCACTCCCAGGCACATAATATGCTTTATTGATTGAGGCATTAAAATCATCTTTGGAAATCTATTTCCAGATTGCTGTTCAGGCAATTGTAATTATGACTGCTGTGATCCATTAATAGCCTTTTGTAAGCAGGCTCATATTGCTTTGTAAATGAAGAAATGTTTCTGGCTGGTGGGTAACTCCTCATAGAAATTTAACAAGAACGTTATCTCTAAACTCAGCCTTTTCAGGATTTAGGCTTGTGTTCATAAAGGATAAGAAGGAACAGATGACTCTGGTGGGACCCATGATTTTTGGTGCCATTTTGATTCTGGGGCTTAGATCTAATATGAAGGGATACACATTGCTCTTTCTTTCAGGGAGTATATAAGACAGCTTTATGTAGTTATGTCTAACTAGGCATTCAATCAGGGAAGGAGTGAGGCAGGTGGGTTGGATGGTTGGTTTTATGTTGTTGGGTTTTGATTTTGAGGTTTTTGTTTTGTTGTTTGGTTTTTTTGTTTTTGTTTGTTTCTTTGTTTGTTTTAATAAAAAGGAATTTTGCATTTGGAAGGCTTTGATATTTTTTTGTTTGGGGTTTTTTTATTGACTAGGCTGCCTGTCACTGTTTTTAGGTTTAAGTACTCTACTAATGGCCTTTACTATTCTCTTGCTTTCTTCATACACTGCTGCTCCTGTATTTGAGTTTTCTCTTTGTGGATGGTATACAATGGTAGGAGCAGAGTACACAACCATCTTTAACTGTTCGGATGCTGTATATTGCTCAAAGATAGTCCCAGTTAATGACACATTAAACTCTTCTCAGAATCACTACTAACAACTTTCAGGATTGTATAGACAGTTTTGGTGATGAAATTTCAGTTTAGGAATTGTTTATGAGTATTACATTCTACACATCTGTTGAACTGCATATTCTTGACTCTGGGCAAAATGGTATCTGTGAACAGAAACAGTCTTTTGTCCTTAACTATCTGGTTTTGAATTCAGTATCATTCTCAGACTGCAATGTTCTTACAAATATAACTTCCAATATATTTTCAATAGTTACAAATATAACTTACAAATATTTGCAATATTTTTTACGTACGTATTGTGATTTTTTAATTTTTTTTTTTTACTTTCTGTTCGTGGTTTTGAAAATGAATGAACAGTAATTGGACATTGAGTGTCAGAGGTATGAGTGAAGACAGAAAAAATTTTATGAAAGAGTACTTGTGAAAGTCCTTTCACTGAGAAGACGTCAGTCGCAAGCTAAATTTAGGCACATGTTTCTTTTTATAGGTTCTTTCTATAATCAGGATGTTTTAGGTGGATTCGGAAAAATTGTGTCTCTTCTGTGTCTCCTCTTAACCTTTAGGAACATCCAACTAACATCCAGTGTTTTATGTAGTGCATAAAACATAGCTTAAACATAGTCTTGCATACTTTACGTGTTCTTCGGACGTGCTAACGTGTCAGAGAATTATTTACACATGAAAGAACAGCGGGCCTTGCCTTTGCACAAGGCTGTTATTCAGTAAATGAGTTAGAGCATGGACTTCCTTTTAAAAAAAATGAACTATATGTTATAGAGCTCACATCCTACAGTGTAGTTACTGCATTTTTATACCCTCCTACCATTTCTTCTGATTCTGCTATGAAGAGCTCAAGAAATTAAAATGGTATTGATCAGTAGAGGGCTTCTTTCCATCTCTATGTACTAATCTGCCAAATTCAGACAATCATTATGTGATTACTGTTGTCTTTCAGAGTTTATTGGTCTTCCGTCAGAAATACAATCTAGCTCAGAAGTGAAATAAGCAAGACCTGTGCTCTGTTCAATCCAGATCAGCGTAAGTTGAGAACAATCAGTTGGATCCCTATGAGGAACGCCTGTGCAAACATGGCAGGTTTACATATTCTTTTCAATAGCATCTTGTTATTGTTAATTGCCTAGAGTCTTGCCAGAAAGATGAGGTGGCAGATGAACACAGATTTCCACTGGCATCTGCTGCACACTATAGCTGCCATCTCCTCTGGGGATCGCTCTCACTTTATGACCATTTAGAAAGCTTGGCACCATAGGCTTTATTACAACCAAAAGCATTACTTGCCAAGAGAGTGTGCTGGAAATTAATGATGCACAAAAGAAAGACAAGCAGTACACATGCCTCAAAATTTCTGATATAACTGGCCCTTGTTAACATGTCTTTTCCAGGGAAGAGGCTGACGTCAGACAGGTGTTTCAGCGAGCGTGGCTGTGGAGGCCAGTGCTTCTTCCTTGCAGAGCAATGCTTGTCCAGGCTCTGCTAGAGCATACCACAGCACGTCCTTCCAGCCCATGCGAGAGCCCCATCCCCAGGAGGGGGTGGGAGGCTTCTGGGCCTCCCTCCAGCTGGGCTCCAGCGTCAGACCCTGGACATGTGAGGTGCTGGGGCCTGGGACATGCCCGTGGGTCCCAGGCTGTAGGAACAGCCTGTATGTTCACAATGGACAGTCATTTCGGAAGGCAAAAACCCTCCTAGGCATTGGACTTGACCCAGCACGTGTGACCTGTTTAGTCAGATATACATCTGTCCAGATGCATGTTTACTTTAAAAATATTTTATTCCAGTAATATACTTTTCTGCAATACAGGATAGAAGATGATTTTTCCCATTTGTAGGAGGGGGGAGAAGAAGTAACTTTTGTTGTCTTAGGCCCTGCTCCTGAAGATGGCTGTATAGGGTCTAACTAAGATTATCATCAAAATAAAAGTCAGTTGGTGGTTAATAAAACTATTTGCGGACAGAGAGCATTTTGACGCCAAGCCTGTAAAAGGCCCCGTAGCTGGGGCACAGGCTGGGCAAAGGCAGGAGTACACGTTCAACCTGCTGCTCGTGGGTTCCCTGGGGAGCGGGGCTGGGGCTGGCCTGGTGCTGGAGCAGCGGGAGAGTACCGACAATGAACCGGTCCCCTGAAACAGGACGTAAAAAGACAAAGTTAAATTAAGCCTAGTTGCTGTGCTGAAAGTCGTTACTGTCTGCGCCGTGGAGGCAGACACATTCAGACGTATCCTGAGCTATCCTTTCTTCCCATCTGTGAAGTCTCCTGGGTTTTTTTCCTGTTTCACAGATGCTGTCTCAGATTGATTGCACTGTTCTGCATTATAGAGAATATCCGATAAAATGAGACTTGTGGTATTTGAAATGTAGCAGTTGACATTCAGGCAGCACGTTAAGATGTAAAAAAAAAAAAGAATTCTCTGCTTTTAAATCTACATACACTCAAAATATATCTGCATGGCTAGTGCTTCATTCTTCAGCCAGTAAAAAGTATCTGGGACTTTACTTGGTGCTTTGTTTGACAGGGCATTGCAGTTTGCCCTGATGTTTGTACTACATATCATTGCTGTGCGTACAGTTACCTTTTACTGTACACATATGGGCAAAAGGCTCAAAATCAGTGCAGACATGTTTAATGAGTATGTCCTTGATTTTGAAAATCAGAGTAATAGCTGGTTATTAAGAAAGAAAACAATTTTGAACACTGTGCTTAACAAAAGTGAAAGTAAGTTTTAAATCATCTCAGTGTTCTGAGTCTATTTCTGGCAAGTAAATGCTATGCATATATAGTAAAACGAGTAAGACGAGTTACTGCTTAGTTTCTAAATCAGTAAGTGCCACTTAAAAAGACAGTCCAACCTTCCATTTTTTGAAAATATAGATATTGTCTCAAAGAAAGAAGTGTTGACACGACGTTATTTATTGTGACAGAAACTGGTATGAATCTATTGGTTTTTGTATGAACCTACATTCATTCTAGTGCAAGCCTATTCCACTTGCTTACAGAGGTGGTGACTCAAAAGCCACAACATCCAATCCACAGAAATTCTAATATTCTTGCAATTTTTTTTCCTTTTTAATCTCTCTTGAGCACTTTCTGAAGTTACTTTTCAACACAATGCTTTTAAAATATTTCTATCAGCATTTGCTTCTGGACAATTGAAATATTTCATCTTGATTGGACTTCTTGTTTTCACTGTATTTTGTTTTATTATTTTGACGTGTTTTGCTTTCTGGTTTTAATTTTTATGTTTTTAATTATTCCTTACTATTTGTATATTACAGTAACATTAATTGATGATTGGTATTACAGATGGTGTTTCAGTAATTGAAATGATAATTGTTTTTTGGCTTACTCAGAGGCAACTGGTATTCTAATTGATGATTTGTATTCTATTTGATATGTTAGATTACATTTTTCAAAGTGTCAAGTCATTACAAAATAAAAAGCCAGGATATTCCAGTCCAGAAAAGGTCAGATTTATTTTCTAAACAAAATTTTTGACAGCAACTCTTGACTTTAGGACAATTTTTTTTCCTAACAAATTGACAATTTTTTGATAGAGAAACATTCTACTGAAAATGTTTTATTAGCCTCAGTTTTTTATGTCTATTATGTCTATCAGATTTCAGGACAAGGTATTCTTTCTCATTGCTATTTCCATACTATGGCAAGCAAAGGAACATTTTTAATTTTTTTTTTTTTCCAAATTACTCTTCAGAATGCATGTGGTTCTGATACTATTAAAAGTCCAGTTGTAACAATAAAGTAAATCAAAGTAGATTCTAAAACAAAAAGACTGAAGTAATAAACACAACAACAAAAAGGCGGGCAACCCCAGTAAGAATTCAGTCAGCTGGAATGGTGACAAACGACATTGATTGCAGCTTGCTGGGTGAACTGAAAGGGGGCATATTTTACACTCAATTGTTAGGCATTTATTGCAGTAGCCTGGGAAAAATAGCAGCATATATGCATTATATATGTTTTCTATTTGTAGATGGGAACTAAATAATGAATTATTAGACAGAAATAGAAATACAAGACTTATAGATGAGTCAAATTAGGTGTCTTGGGAAAAAAGTTCCATTTATTCACCCAGGCTCATAAGACTTGCATAGGCAGCACCTTGCCTTTGGCCCCATGGTCCTGCAGTGTGCCCCTGAGAATCACCAACAAGTCAACAGCAACCAGAAAGAGTTTTACATTCACTTAGCTAAGTTTTTCACTTATGCCTAAGGAAGACAAGTGTTTTTTCAGACTGTCATATAGACCATTAAAGTAGGCCTATTATGACTCTCTCCAAGACATTTTCATGACTTCAGGTTGTTATCCTGCATCTCTGAATACTACGGGAGTTTTTCGTTCATGCTAGATAATCACTGTTGAATGCTAGCTTGTTGTAATTTAATAAACAGCCTTTGGAGCTATGGAAACAACCCTTTAATGGTGGGCCTAAGGTAAGCATGATCTTTTTATTCATTAGGAATTTGACAGACTTAAATTAACACTGGCTCTGGATGCAGTTATACCACAGGTAACGTAGCCACTTCTGTAGGGGAGAATAAGCTATTCCGGCCTAAGGCCCATTTGCAAGTGTAAACCTATGTCCCCCTGGAGTCTGTGGCTCTTTAACTGTTCATTTCTAAATTGGTGCAGAGAAAGCTGCATAAACACAGTGTGTACATAAGCCCTTTCTTCATGGAGTCCTGGTTTTAGTTCAGACACACCTTTGATCACAGTTCGAAAAGCAGATCCTAACACAGTGACTGGCAGGCATGGGATGATGCTACCCTCCTCCCGTTGAAGGAGGGCAATTGAAAAAAAAATGCAGTGACAAGTAATACAGCTTTGTGAAGATTTGTTTTGCTGATACAAAAGGGCTGTACAGTGATGCTCTTCTCTACAGAAGTGATGAACATGAGACCTAGAAAGCAATTGAAGTGGAAAAAGACGCAACATACAAATGAGAGAAATAATGCAGTATTGTTTCCTGCAGCCTTTGCTTGACATAGGGACCTCGAGCAGGTGGGTTGGGAGGGAGATCCCTGATTCACTAGGAAATTGCCTGAAGAGCTGGCAAATGCGACAGGGAGGCAGAGCCTGTCTACAAGTATCTCGGGGCAAATGAAATTACAAGGAAAAGAACAAAACCAGAAACATCATTGTGCCACTGTGTAAACCCTTGTTGAAGGCACAGCCTGAATATTGTGGGCATTTCTGGTGCTACTTCTTGAAACTTTCTTAATGTGCATTTCAGGTTTTCATTTCTTGAAAAAGGAAAGGAACGGAGAAGGAGTGTCCAGGGATGACTGGAGGTATACAACACTTTATTGGTGAGGAACAACAGTGTAAACCAGGTCTCTTAAGCTTGGGAATGGAAACAACAGAGAGGGGATATGATAGAGCTCTGTAGTATCATGAGTGGAATAGAGAGGTAAAGGAAAGTGGTTGTGCGTGATATCTTCCAATACAAAACTTCAGGGATGACATGTTTCAGACAAAGAAAAAGAGCTATTCCTTCACAGGCTGTATATTTAAGCTCTCTGGTTTCTTTCCATAGAAAACTATATATGCTAAAAATTCATGTAAATTCAGAAGCCAGCTGGACAAATTTTGTGATAGAAGATGGGAAAAAAGTAATATTTAGGGAACAGTTTCTGAAACTACTATGGGTCTTGAAAATCCCATGTTGTATCTCCAATATTTGGCAAGGGGGGAAGACCATGCAAAGCTTCAGAAAACTGAACACATGTAACTTGTCAAGATGCACAGCATTATTAAGCATCTTTCTCTCCAGCCAGTCCAGTTCCAGGGAAGTTCTATAACTAGTAGCTTTTCTGTTTGCTCATTTAAAGGTTTGCAGTTGTGGGGTTTTTTTTACATCTGATGAGTCAGAAGTGTTTCAACATTTTCAAAGCTATACTCAAAGCATAATCTGGGCTTAGATACGATTTCATGAATCATTTGTGTTACCAGTGGCAAGGGACTTGATGCTGTGTTAGAGTGGTGATATTTAAACTTCTGAAAAATTATTTCATCCAATGTGGGAATCCTAATGCTGTTGTAACATTTTTCCCCAAGGTGTAGAGAAAGATAGCCATGCTTTTCTGGATGTATTTGTTATCTAAGTAGGGCATAGGGTGGGTAAAAAGGGAACTGCCTTTAGACTGTGCTTTCAGGCACGTGTACAGAGAGCTGCAGGTGAATTTTTCTTTCATGCTCATTCATTTCCACCTAGGATTCAGAGTAAGTAGAAGAGTCCATCATGGCATCAAGCATAGCTGTCTCTCTGCTGAGTCTCGGATGAAACTGGTTTTGCATGAGAAACCTTTTATGTTACTTGCCCTTTCTGAGCTCCCTCTTATCAAGGCTAGCTTCAAAACATGAAAAAGCTGAAGGTGGCTGCAGAGCATCGTTGACTTTAATGGGAAATGTGGCAATTTGCACAAGATGAGGAAAGGGTGCTTAGCTTTTTAAGGTGGACAAATTAGCTCACTTTCTCCTTTCCTGGATGTAAAAATTGAAAGGAACTAAATATGTAATTTGGCCATTTATATACCGCAGCTTAAGGCCTCATTTTCCGCTTTCTGCCCATGCTTTCAAAGTGCTTCCCTATGACCTTGCTTATCTGTGCCTTGATAAGTGCAGGCTTTCCAGAGCTGCTTCACTGCTTCTGGCCCTGCATGACACTGCAGCTGAGATTTTCTTCCTTACTTCTTGATCTGTGTTCCCCTGCACTTGATCTACTCTGACAAGGGCCTTGAAGAAAGGGTCTACCTCACTCTACTCCTAAGGCCTCCATATAGGGCTAAAACAGAATAAAAGACCCACATAAAGAAGATAAATATCTGGAGTAATACGTCTCCAGCATGAGTACTGACACTCTGATAATACCAAACCAAAAGGACTTACTGCACCTGCCAGCAGCAGTTTGTTATCCCAGAGAAGGTCTACAAAGCAGGTCAGGGCACTTGAGGCTAATTAAGCACTGTTAGCTAATGCATTGTTCACACAGCTTTGTAACTCTGCATTGCATTATTATTGCTTTTTCATGTTCATATTATCTCTGGCTAGAGAAAGACACATCAGGAAGGAACCTATAAATATATGCCTGTACCCCAAAGTGGTACAGGGTGGAACAGAACTGGCATTGACCCAAACCTGACAGTCACTACAGGGGGATGTCTCCCCAGATGGAGAGGTGTCTCACTCCCAGCACAGTATAATTTGGATACAGTGCCTTGCTGCCCCCAGTTCTGGTGCTAGAGCCACCTCCACCAGTACCAGAGCCACTGCACTATGCTCAGTCGAACAGGGCAGGCATGCTGGATGAGGTCCACTGGGTGCAGGTATCGCTCCATGCAGAGGTGCATGGTGCACAACACCTGCTAGCCAGGGCTAAGTCGTGACCAAAGCAGATACCCCATCAGATGCCTTGGCAGAGTGGCTTCTGAGCAGCGCAGAATGTGGTTGTTCGTCACTGTAGCATCTGATGAGCCAACAAAACAAATATCACCATCACATAAAACTTTGCATGTAGGCACACTCTGTAGTGCTTTCTAGTTTTAGTAATTTCTCCCTCCTTTCTCTTCTTTATGTTTGATTTTATTGCTTCCTGACTTGGAAGTACTTTAGTATTCCACTTCTAATGTTCTCATATGCAGGTTTTATCTGGAGCATTATAAATTCTTTAGTGTTAGAAGCATGTTACCACTTTCTAAGAGACAAAATATGCACAATGTAAAATAAATGCTGCTTTGGGAAAATTTATAACAAAAAGGCATACCTGGGAGCAATAAAAGTTAGGCAGAAGCAGGATAGAGGCTGCTCTTCCCTGCTGGCAAACTGCACAGCTGAGAGGGGTTGGTAGACAGGGAGTGAAGGTGTTTCTTTTACATGAACCTGCAAGCTCAGAGGCGTCAAAAGAGAACAAAAGGACAGCAAGAGCAGCTCCTCATGGAGACAAGAAACTTGTATGAGAAAAAAAGATAGAAATATAGGTAAGGAAGAGAAAGGTATGTGAAGATTTGAAAATACAGAGAAGGGATATTGCTGCATGCAGGAAAGGAAAAGAGCTGAGTGATACCTATAATACTTGAAGGCTCAAATCACATCCAGCTTCAAAACACTAAACTTCCACTTCCCACTCTTAAATACTTGGTTTGCAACAGCCAGGTGCAGGTGACTGAGCTCTGTCCTGAAGTTAGTCTTCCAAAGTGAACAGTAGGCTGTGGCTACTGGCCAGTATGTAAGCCTTTCACTTGCCTCCGCACTGCAGCCCTGGGTTGAAATGGTGCTCATGATCCATTATATTAAGCCAGAGGCAGAGGCAGGAGAAACTCCTGGGTTTTGTAGCACCTATACTTCCCGTCAGAGCATGCCAGTGTGCTTGTACCCAGCTACTGAGGCTGCCAAGCTCACTTAGCAATGACCATGCTGCAGGCACAGGTGCAGTCAGAGGCTGCATAGCCAGGCATGCACTGGGATTTTGGTGTCAGCAACTATATGGCCAAGCCTGAGGGCAGGAGAAAAACTCCACCAAACATAGTTAATTGAAGACCCAGCTTGCAGTGTACTGCTGGAGAACTTCTCTTTCTTTCTAGGTGTCTTGTCTGGGTATTTAACACTGCAAAAAGTAGTTGATGTCAACTTTAACATCTACTCTTCAAGATCTCTGCGCTGTTTTCTCACATCTCTGACCCATGAATCCCAGGATTCATCAGCAGTGTGGGTTATTTGCAGGAAGAATAGGGGAAGCTTACTTCAGAGTCCGCTTAGTGCCAATAGTTCATCAGGTTTTCATCTCCCATAAGCTACATGCACTATTCCCAATAGTTTCTCTACTTCTGATTCTCCCTCCCTTTGTCTCTGCTTTTCTGCATGTTATCTGGGGAGGTATTTTCAACTGCCAATATCTCTTTTTAAAAGGACTTTCGCCCACATAAAAACAAGGTAATACCGCAGCTTACTGCAATATTACTGTCTTACATTTTTTCAGACATTTACTTCTAGTTTAACAAAAGAAACGTACATAGAAAAAGCAATATCCGGTCTTTCTCTGGAAAAATCTGAAATGGTAATTAAACAAGGACACTTGCATCTTTATGCTTTACATGGTTCTCATGAAAGTAATGGAAATTCACTCTCCTAGTCAAGAGAATGTCTTATGTGGAGAAAATAACTGCAGTGGCAAAGAGAGTGTGGTGAAGAATTCCCAAATATATTGAATATATTGGTGACACACCTTTGGCGTACACTGTGGTAGTTTTTGAGCACTTTTAAGTTTTAAATGTGTCCAAAGAATAATCTGGAAAATTTCTAATAATGCTGGCACATTCTTCCTCCTGTAGTTTGGTGTTATCATTTTATAGCACCGCTCTTTAGTGGAAGAAACAAAAGGTTACATATAACCAGAGTCAAATTGTTGATTGAACATAATTTTGGATGTGATCAATCTGCAAATTTTGCAGTCTTTAGGAATAATGATTTGGCTGCAGTATCCTTTATTTTTATGTCTGAAAATAAGTGCTGCACAAATAGTTTAGGAAGCTGAGTCACAGCTGCACAAGAGTTTATAGACTGTTTTTGGAACACGAAGAAGCAGTTTACTTGAACCTCAGAGAAATGTAGCAGTCAGTTTATGTTTGGAACCAATTCCTAAAATAAATCACTCATTTCATCACCAAAGGAAAGCACAGTTTTTCTGAGATCCAGCTGGTAAGTGTGCGCCCATGCCAGGTTCATGTTTAACATCGGTAGAATAACTTACTGACTTCGTTGTAAGTCTCAGAGAGCTGATTGTTTTAAATTATATCACAGCCAGTGGTGATGCTAAAAGGAAACAGTTGTGGTTAATTTTTTAATACCTTAGGGATAATTGCACAATATTTTGAGCATCACAAGGTTCTAGTGACTGCGCAAGAAGTAAAGAGCTCATTTTGCAGCTGGGGCTCAGCTTCTCACTGGTTGAAGCCCCTTATGGCTAAGTTATGTGGCTAACACAGTCAAAGAAATGTGTTGTCCAGGCATGCTCATTGTCATTCTGCTCACGTGGATTACTACGCTCCCTTTCCCAAGATGAATCAACTGAATAGGGTGACTGGGATTTGCTGTCTGTGTTAAAGAAGATGTGATTTCAACAGTCTTTAGAAACAGCTGGCAGTTACATTAGCCCTGTAACGGGGAGGTATTTGAACAGTTGCTGCAGGAGAGTCCTCATCTGTTCACCCTTCCTGCAGGAGATCAGCTCTGGTGAAGTGCAGTGAAGTCGGGTAGCAAGTGCGCAGCTTCAGTTCTGAATGCTCAGAGCCATCTTAAAGGAGAGCAATTCATACAGCATTTCCTCACATGTGCAACCCCACTGTTTTCGCCATTTGCCTATAGAAGTGGCAGCTCTCTTCCCCTTGGTAGTATATTATGGATCGAAGTGTATTAAGACTTCAGAGAGTCAAAACCTCTTCTGTGATGTGGAGGTTCACATACATTGACTTTCAGTGGAGCTGGAAGACTAGAGTCATTAAGGCATTCTTGGACATTTCAGTGCAGGACTCCTTTCACAAAAATGAGCAGTCTAATCAATGATGTTTAATGATTTTGAGTGACTGCAACTTACAATGTGCTTACAGTGCCCACATTTCCAGTTTTTAGGGTCTGCTTTTCCATCTGCTTCTCAGTTTGCCCATTTATATCTGGTTAGGGTCTTTCCTTTGTTTTTTTAAAACAAGGAGTGGCTGCTGATAAAAGCAGTAAGAGTCACAATTAAATTAAACGTAAAACAGTAGCATAGAATTATCATTCAGCTTTGTTGACTGAAAGAGGTTGTCTAAAGGTTTTCACTAGAGTATGCTGAGAATAATCCAAGTGAAGTTGGAGCAATTGCATCAGTGTGAACATAAGGAAGTTAGAATTGGCGTTTTTTACTGTAAGATAGTATTTCTTTCTAAGACGACAATAGACGCATAGGAAACGTCAACTTTGCTTTTCTCTTTGGAAAAGTAAAGCCTGTTTTTCATGACAATTTCTATTTAAAAATTGGCTATGTGACAAATTTGAGAATGTTTGGTGTGAAAGATAATTTCCAGTGTTGTAGGCAATGTTTCACATGACTGGTGAAAGTGGAATTGTTTTTCAAGCTTAAGGTTATGTTATTGTTGCTTGTAGCCTTACTGTTTTCCTCAAAACAGACATTTATTTTTTCCTTAAAAGCTAGTTACTACCTGAAATGTAGCATCTTTTCCATATGATGAGACTTCCTAACATTTGTGAATGCTCAGAAAAAAAGAATCCATTATTGCCAAGTTCTAGTCCATCAATCAGAAAACTGTATTTAATAAACTCTGTGGTAGGTACCTCGTTAATATTGTCCTGTGTGAGCTGTGTGGAGTTTTTGAAAAAATGGAAGATAATTCCTCCTGCAGGCCAGTAATGCAGTAAACCATGACTGTGTATTAATTTAAATATCCATTAGCGTGGCTGACTCTGATGTCTGCAGCACAGCAGCAAAGATGTTCACATTTTTCATTTTCATAGAAAATCCATGTTTTTATAGTTGTCTTTTTTTTTTTTTTTTTTTTGTTTTGTTCAAGAAGGCTGTTAGAGCTCCATTTTAAACTGTGGCAATTTTTGTATTTTAGTTATTCTGTGCTGGTCTCTTGTATCTAACCGTACTAATTCTTATTCCTGTCAGGTATAAGTTTATCTATTCATGGGGCTGAAAAGCGTGCGCAAATCTGTCAGAGGAGAACTGCAGCAAGCTACCCAGTGTCACAGCGTCCGCCTGTGGTCGGGCATCCTTCACTCCCACAAGTCAGAAGGTCAATAAGAATGGAAGCCTCGTCTTCTGGATCTAGTATTTCAGCAGTCACTGGTGGAAAAGCAAAAACTCATCAGCCAGGTAACAGATTTGGCTTGACACCTTTTTCAGTTCCATTTCTTATGTGATGTGCCATGATGTTGTGAAGCTGGTATTAATAGCATCAGATCATGCTTGCATGGAGGTCAATCTACTGATCGTCAGAGCTATCGATTGATGTTTTGTCTACGTTGGTATGTCTTTGTCAGTTATAGAATATAGGGAGTAACAACAGTTGGGACAGCTGAAAGTTGGAAATAAAAATGTAAGTTTAATCGTAAAAAAAACATACCATATGTAGTGGTATTCAAAATGTTAATGCAGAGAGAGCTTTGGGCTATTGTTTTTTAATCCTGCTCCCCTTATGTATGTTTAATTTTAATAAGCCCTGAGCTAATGGCAATGCCCTAGAGGCTACAGGCATCCCCCGTGGAACTCAGTAATTGACACTAACATTGGTTTTGAACAAAGGCACAATCCAGGGCATAGATCAAAGTCTTGCTGCTAGAATGCAAACAAAAACTCTAGATCTGAAGGAGATTTTACAACATACGTTAACTGGTTAACAAAATGAAACTTTTTAAAAGAAAGCCAGAATCTCCCGGGAACCGTCAAATTCTAATTGACATCATGAGTTCATTCCTTGTTATGTTAATTGCCAGAGCTATTTTAGAAGTATCTGTTCTTATAACAGGGGAGTACATTTTTGCTGGCCATGTTCAGTCATTCTTCACAGTGAAAATTAAACTCCAAATTTCTTTCCTGAGTAGAACAAATTAAGGCTGCCCATGAAGTCAGTTTTGTGGCTTCTATATTGAAGGGTCTCAATAATCTTCCAATGTTGCTGCCCAGGAAAGGGCATGATACACTCTGTATGCACCTGCTTGGGTGCTGTGGGGCAGAGTCTATTTGCGTGAGACAAGACAGTTCTGCCTGTAAACCCTTAGCATGCTTCCATTACCTTGCAGATCTAGTAAATGGCTTAATTTTTGTAGAAGTTGAAAATTTGGATTATTTATCGTAGGTTGCTATGCAGGTCTATTGCCATGAGTTTCATGCACCTATACTATTTAGTCACCATAATCTTTGTCAACATGGATTGATTAAGAATTTACAGTGACTTATAAACATATGCTTTGTTTATTTCAGTTCCTCTGTTCACTTGTTTGTCCTATTTTTTCAGCTTCTATGTTTTTACTTTGAAGTACAGAAATTACTACTACAGAAACGTTGATGTTGTTAAAGATATATAATCATGACTGCAGCATGTTAAAAGATTAACAAAAAAACCCCGCATCACAGTTTGTGAAAAAAGTATCTTGAACATGCACAATAACTATGTTCATTTTGAGCTGCTACACATTCTACATCTATGTGTTGATAGGTATGGCCTGTGCTTTAATACTAAATAATGTACAAGCAACATATGCTGGCTTCTGATTGAGAAAAAGATCCCTTTTTAGGTAGACTCCAGAGCTTTCCTAAAATGAAGCTCATTAGTGAGCATCATTTGGATGATGATTCTCTGAGGAATTTGGCTTTCAGTACAATCATATGGGATTAGTTTTGTCTATCGTATCCTGCTCTTTAGACAGTAACAGCATCTATGACCTACAGAGAACATGCTTGGCAGCTTGGTTCAAGGAGGCATTTAGTATTATGAGCTTCACTGAAATTAAGAAGAGTTAACAGTACCCAGAGCCTTAAAGGTTGCAGATTTTTATAATTATGTTGTATGACAGGAGTCTTCTCTTAACCAATTTACACTGTCATTGTTTCAGCTGGAATGAAATAATGTTTTTATGATTACCATCTGACTTTTTAATTCTATATAAGAACACTAAATTTGTCTCTGTGTCCAGGTTAAATTACAAGCATTTGAGCTGTATGCAAGTAGAGTCTAAGAGAGGTTACAATCAGGCAGCAATAGTAATAAATAGCACTCCTAAGAGAAAATTTTAATTTAAACCTAAAATCGTATGTCATTCATTCTTACTCAGCCACAAACTAACAGCTGTAGCTTCGTAAATAATTAGCCGAATACGCTAGTTGACCAATGGCAGTACCTTATCTAAGGCATTATAAACATTATAAACAGAGAGAAAACTTTCTGAGGTATGTTAGTTACTCAGGTAACAGACCTCACACCACCATTTTCCAAGCTATCTTCCTGCTATTGCACACAGTAAATTCCTCAGTTCAGTCTAATTTTAAATAGCTCGTACAATCTGGGTTCTTCCTTCTATTGGAGTGCTGTTATCACAGTCAAGTAGGTCTCACTGTTGGAGTAGTATACATTGTATTCAGTCTGAAATTTCCTTTGTCCAGTTAACAAATACTCCTAACACAAAGACAGTCTAGCATAATAGATTGTACAGAAAGGTATTTTGAGGACTTGAAATGGCCTTTCTAATTCTTATCAATCAGAGAGGCTAGAACCATGGAAAGAAGAGATCCTTGATAAAATGACAGACTTACAAATGAGTGTATTTTTTCCCTCTAACAGCATACCACTTCTGTTTTCTGCACAGTACTTTGCTCCCCTTGGCCACTTTTCTTCTTCGCAGAATGGCACCTTTTATTATTTATCATGTATTCTTTTTTTAATTGACAGCTGTTTCCTTTGATTGAAGTTCATAGGTACCTACATGCTAAAGAGGAGGAACTATATAGATATTGCTCAGTGTTACAGCACTCCTTTTCAACTTGCTTCCCTGCCAGTTTTATTTGTAGCTGGTAAGGAGCCTGAGGCTGATGACTTCTACTGTTACTCTGGGTGTTAGAGTGGCTAGCGAGCAGTAAGTTGTCTGTAATGTGCCTTATTTTTTAAAGAATTTACAAAATTCTCTTGTGCAAGCTTGCAAAGAAGTACTGCTCAGACAAAAGCAACTTCTGAGCTCTGATTTTAAGCAGATCAGAAGGTGCCAAGTAACTGAAACAAAACACAGAGGAAAACGGAGAAATGAGTGGAAGAAAATGGCTATTAATGGTGAAGTGAAGACTCCTGATACCTTTGCAGGCACGCCTGTATTAGGGAAGTTCCTCTTAGAAAGGAGAAAAGCAAAGACAAGTAAAGCAAACAGATGGTGAATTTAGATGCAATGATATTAAGGCAAATATGAATTCCTTCCAGAATCAGGGAGGGACAGTATTTTTGGTTTTGAGAAACCTCTTGTTATCATCTCCCAGTTATGCGAGCAGTTGTGGTATATTGTGGCTAATAGGGTACAAGGCTACTGAAGAACAGAGTTCAAAGCACTTGGGGCAAACCTTTGGCTGCTGTAAATTGTTACAACTCTCCTGAAGATGGTTTATGACCTATGCATCTGTGTTGCACACAGGAGGCTTACTTTGAAAGCGATGGTAATCAGCACTTAGGTTGTCTGTAAGAGCAGCAGAACCAAGTATCGAACAAGCCTAGAAGAGGTTAAACTGTCATCCTAGTCTGTTCCCTCAATGTCAGGGTTAGGCAAGTCTGGGGACAAAAAAAATGCTTGCCTCACTTCTGACAGCACTGCACCTTTGCTATGGAGTAAGCAGGACTTTATTTTCTGGGTTTCTGCCTGTTCTTTCCATTGATGCTCTTTATTGCAAATCAGGACAATGTTACTTTACTTCTTCCTATTGGTGACAAATTCCTTTATTCTCAGGCTCTGCAGAACTTGTCAAACCTAGTTTGTCTAGGAGTCATTAAATTTGCTGGCTGTGGAAAAATTGCCTTATTTAATAAGTCTAAGCAGCAGTAAAGTGAATTCTTTTATTGTGTGAAACTCTGGTATCTTCTTAGGTCTTCTCTACTTGCAACACTTGCTAACGATTGTTACCCATTTTGTAATAACAGGGATTCAAAGTTTTCACCGTGAGATTTTCTTTCTCCATGCTTCCTGTTGCCTCTGGTTAAACCCTAATGTGTTCTAATGTTTATATAGAAGTGTATATTTAATACTGTAGATATTCATTTATATCACTTGTACAAATTAGATCTGCAGGCAATCTACATATGTGACAGGAAGGGTTATCTTTGAAATAATTTATTTCCAGAATTTAGTAAATGTGTAAAGAGTCCTTACTCCAGGAAACACATAAAAATATTCTAGAAATTTCTGCCTTCAAGACCTTACTGTTCAAAAAGATCTCCTACAAAGCCAGAGAACGGTACATTTTGAAATGGAGATTCCTTGCTACCTGGAATGATATAGGCATATCAATGATATTTGGAAGAACTTTATGTTCAATGGCAAGGAAACACCTACTGAAAGGACTGGTTTCTGGCATTATGGTGGAGTCATCTAGTGGGGTCATTGGAATTCAGTGAGAATCTTTTTTTGGCAGTGTCTTGCGTTTTATGACAAATAGTACCTGATAGATATGTTACAAATGTTAAGGGAAGAAGTACTTGCCTTAGGCATGTTTTCTTTACTTTTGGATCCTCTTTTTTTTATTGCTTATCAAACTGTAGCATTTTTATTGATGCCCGTAGTTATTGGGCATCAAAATAAGAAAGAAGAGCTAGTGGTGTTGGCCAACAGAACGACTGACATAGAAGGCAAGGAAAAATGCATGGTTCTTGAAACTGTGGCAATCAAAATTAAAGGAAAAAAGGAAATGTATGTTTAATGAGCTTAGTCACAACTTAATGAACTTTGAATCATCAAGGAAGCTAGAACTGAGTCCTTCAAAAATGGTAATTTACTGTGCAAAAGATCTCCTTTTCTCATCACAAAATGCGCACATGCTTGTCAGCATTCACATTTGGTGGTGAATGGTCTTTAGAAGATCTGTGTTAGTTAGATGTGATTTGTTGGTTAAATCACATTCTCTTTTCTTTGCTGACTGGCAGGACATGTAGCATACATCTCTCTCAGATTAAAAGAATAAACTCCTGCAAATAATTCTGCCAGAAAGCTCTGTCATGCAAATGTTTCTTGGCAGCAAATGCATGCATGGAGTGGGAATGGCTGATGTAAACTCACATGAAAATTTGAATTCACACTGAGAGTAGTGCTGTTATCTTACTTGTCTAACATTGTTAGGGGAGCAGTCTTTTTCAGTATGCCTTCTGCTCGGTGTATATAGAACTTCCTCCAATGTGGAATGAAGCATGGAAAAAGCAAGCAGATTTCAAAAAAGTTTAATATTCCCTTCATTAAGCTAAAAAGCATGTTTACAAGAAATATCCCTGTGCAGAAGGGACATTAACGTCAAAGAAACCAGCCTGCATACTTAACTTCTCTGTTTATATACAGCCTGTGTTCAATACAATGCAAGTTCGATGCACCAAACAAAATTCCTCCCATGTCTGTACCTCAAGTGTGAGCTGGAAATACCTCCCTGCTGAACAGAGAGACAGTTCATTCTCCTGACTGTTGGTGCTCTGGAGCCTCTGCAAAGCTCCTAAGGAGAAGAACAGTGTACCTCAATTACAATGAGCACCTTTTGTCGCTGGGCTGAGTGACAGGTTGTCACATGGTGATTATGCAGTACTTTGAACTTAAGAGCTGAACTAGCTAGCAGATGATGCAGAGCCTGAAGTCTTCTATCACTCTGCTTAGTCATTCAGCCCATTTCATTCATCACTTTACTTTTTGTAGGGCAAAAGCCACTTCTTTGAAAATTCCTGTTCCTAAGCTAAAGTCTCCTAAAATGTTCATTCTAGCAGTTTGGAGAACAGTTTTGCAAAAAGCATGTTAAAAAAAAAAAAAAAAAAAAAAAAGCTAGAGGATAAAGGACTGGTTTTCAATGCTAACTATCTTGTTTAATTTTAGAATATTTTATTTAGGCAGAAATTGCATCCCTCTTATCAATTTGTGCTGCATATGACACACACAAGTACTGATCCTACCTGGGACCTGTGCACGCCCTCAATAAGGGGCTTCAAAAATAATATTAATAATTTTAAGTGTGTTTGAGGGTGTTTTACTTCTCTGGGGAGTATGTATTTTTAAACTCATCTCTTTTCAAAGACTTTTTTTCCCTTCCTGCTTTGATCAGTCTCCTGTTTGCTGTTATAAAATGATCTTTCATTCACTCTTGCAATCAATTATGTATGGTTACTTTAAAATCAGTACAGCTCCCCCTCAGATTTCGAATCCCATAGCTGCTGTTAGTTTACAACATGTAGTCACCTCATGAAGGCTGAAAAATGCTGCTCTCTGTGGATGTTCTCAATCGTTCCACCCTCAGAGAGTTTCTGCTCAAGGGGAAACTTGTCCAAAATAGGAACAGGCAGCCAGATGTGGCTTGGCACCAAACAGGGAATATCACTGATCCTAAGCAAGGTTATAATGTCCTAAGACCAGTGTACCATAATTGTCTTAAAACAATTAAGAAAATTCTTGACCACTCTAGCTTTTGCTGAAGAAAACAGACAATATATATAAAATTTTGCAATGTTTCTGAGAAAGTAATGAGCCATTTTATTTAAAAAATAGCTTGTCATGCAAGAAGCAATGTGAAAGACTTTGAATAATCAGTTATTATGTTCCTGTAATGCTTGACTGAAAAACGTGGCTTTTTCTTAGCTCTATAGTTCTTGATTAAAGGGGACTTAGTATTATGTAAGCCTCTATTTCTAATGTAAAATATGTTTCATATATTCTAAGGAAAGATTCTTGCAGGTAGACTGTCAAAAGATGGAACAAACTAGCTTCTACTTTGGCAGAGATGCTTTTAAGATCAGAGAAGGGATTTGACTGTCACAGGGCTGCACAGTGTTGATAACTTCCACAAAAGGTTTCTTCCAGTCCAAGAGATAGTAAGACCTCTTCCCTAATGCCAAGCCTGCTGGTTCATTCTGAAATCTCAAAATTAAGCCAGACCTTTCTTCATAAGTAAAGAAAAAAAGAGGGGAAGGCTTACTCCTTGGGTCAGTAGATATGGTACAAGTAAGTGCATCTAGGCATCAGAACCCACTAGAAATTCCAACCAGTGCAATATACTGTGGTGCCAAAAAAGCCCAAAAGAATTGCATAAAACTAAACATCGCAGCTTACAGCAGGCATAAGCGCGGCAGTGAAGCAAAGGTGGCATCATTTTTGATCTGTTTCTTGTTCCAGAAGAGAACTCCCTTTGAGTCATGCAGACCACTGCCCTTCCCTGTGCCATGAGCGGCTGGATGTTTTGGGAAAGCAGAGGTGTTCTCTGCATGCTGGATAACTCCACAGAGGCACAATATTTGCTAGTCGCATCCTTGGGGTATGCAGTTCTGTACCATGCTATGCTTCAGAGGCCCAATGGAACACAAAACATATGCATTTTTGAGGTCTTCATTACTGACAACATTCAGGGTACTTAAAATAAAAAAAAAGGAGATAGCACTATAGTTTAATACTTTATTTAGACCTTGCTTTAGGAACACACCTAGCACAGGAAAGGAATTCAGCACCTGATGGCATAAAGAAGTAACCTGCACTTCGATGAAACTGGAAGGTTTTTAAAGGTCGTAAAAAATGCACATACTTTCAAGGCCCTTTGTGCTGCCAGAATGCCTGAAAATGATGCCCCTTGCCAGTCAGATGCTCTCCTACTGCTTGCAAAGGAGACTCTGCTTAATGCCAATTACCGAAAATAATCTCTTTTGAGTAGGCATCCTATGTGAACAGCCCCAAACTATTCCATGCATTTTAATGGCAAAGTGCTCTATTTCTCCGTAGCAGGTCTTGGTAATTATAGTAGGTGGCAGGGCTTTACAAAAAAGGCCAACTGCACCAGTATTAGGGGCAGGTTTCCTGCTGCTTGTGAGGTACTCTCAAAGACAAAGAAAAAATCTGAGATATAATATTTTTACACAATTATATATAAATATTGCTTCCATTCTTTGGCTCTGATTTGTAACTGAATGATGATATTTATCTCAACCTCTTCCTAATCAGGTCTCCATACACCCAGTCTGGTAGGCTGGAACCATATCCTCTCCCTATGATAAACTAGGGTGGGATTCACTGCTCCATGCTTAGTTTCTGTACAGGGAGGCATATTTCATGGGTTCAGCATGATGGCTCTTGTCTGAGACTAAAGTAAGAAAGGCTTTGTGGTGACAGTGAATTTCTGGGCTTCATGGCCCTAGCCTGGATGTTAGGGTTTATGATGACACTGTAAATGAGGAGCAGACCCACTAGCTCACAAAGGCTGGAAACAAGGCAAGTAAAAGGGGGAGGGAGGAATGTGATGGCTATCTGTTAGCTTGCAAGTGACAGTGAGTATAAAAGGAACAGATTTGTAGAGGAAAGGGGCATTGGTAGCCATGCATCATTATCATCTAGGTGAAACCTTCCCCTCCAGAAATCTCTAAATCTCTGCCAGCTGGAAGGGACAGACTGGAGATAAGACTGGATGTGCTCGCCCTGTTCATATTCCCTTTGCCTAAGCATCTGCTTTCAGCAACAGGATCCCGTGCTGGATAGACCTCAGTTCTGCTATCCTGTCTTTAGGATAACCATTTTCACATTCCTGTGCTATGTTCATTCCTCAGCGGTCTCAGGACAGCTGAAGTTCCCAAAATGGTTTAGCTGCTGATACTTTCTGCAGGAATGAATTACCAGGATGTGTTTAGACTGTGAAGGCCACAATAGGCTATGGTATAACATGAGTCTGTATAATTAGTTGTTACATTAAAATCCACCTGGAAGAGACATCTGGTATCTTGTAAAAGCTGTCTTGATGTCCCATGTTATAATGAAGTAAATCTTTTGTGCCCTGAAGTTATTTGCTAGGTTATTTGCTCCTCTTTGCTAGTTATCTGCTCCTATTTGCTAGTTATTTGCTCCTCTTATCCCCATGCAGCCAGCTTTTCTTGTCTCATCAGTAAACTGCTGACTTGACAACTGGGCAAGCTTTTTGCAATAAACAGTTTCTTCAGCAAATGTTTTCTTCCTCTTCTCTTTACGAATTGCCTGCTCACAACTCCTGATATTGTTAAAGGTAGATGTAACTAAGGGATTTTTCATTCATAAGTAGTTAGATTTTTCAAACATGGACAAATGTTTGAAAATCTGTGATAGTGATCTTTGATAGCTATGTTTTTATATGTGCAGTCACAGCGTAAGAGGAAAGAGGTGAACTAAAAGACAATCACTCCTACTGTCATTTTTATATAAATAAGGGTAATAGGAAATGGGCTGAATTGTTCAGTCCATTTAGATCTCAGACTTCTTTCTAGATTCTCATTTGCAGCATACAACTGTGCAGAAATGTCTCTGCTTAGTTACACACTGTGGCTTTGTGCCCTTTTCAGACTGTCTCCTGTGGATTCCTATCCCAGGCATTGCGGCACTTGAAAAGGATAGCTTTGTTCCCAGTAGGAGAGCACACACTTCGGTGCCCTGTCTCTTTGTATTATCAGTGAAAAGAAGCGCTTCTAGGGGGTAATTCCAAAGGCTCGTTGTGCAACACTGTTCCTCTACTGATTGTGTAAGGATCTGCACAGGTGCCATGTAGAGCCAGGTAATTGGAAATATTAGGCATACGAATATGTGACATGCTATGTTTGGGGCTTCTGTGTGGCCATCTGGGTCCTTTCAACTCTCAGAACATTGAGGCGTCCTCTGAGCACAGATGGGAAATGAAGAAAGAGGCTGTGTCCTTTTGCACAGCAGTCCAGTGGTTTGGGTGCTTGTCAATGTGGGAGATGTGGATTATCAGCTCTCCTCAGCTGTTGTCCCATTTGAACTCACTGCTTAAGAGATGCCTCCCTCGTGATGATAAGGGCACAGTGTTGGTGGGTTTGACTGTCCCCATGCCCACAGTTCATTCTGGGCAGTGACCGAATTAGAAATGCAAGAATTGAAGGCTAGCAGGACCCTGTCCCCATACCCTGGTGTTCAGGCTGTTTTGGCAGTAGAGGAGATTTTCAGGGTATGGCTTTGCACCAAGGGCTATCCATCCATTTTGTCTGGGGTTGTCTGTGGAAAAGGCATACACAGCATGAGAGAGAGATAGAGAACAAGCACTGAACGTAGGACTCCCCACTTGTCTGTAGTTAATTGGCTGAGTGGACTTCTCCGTGTCTGATGCCAGCCAGGGTTTAATGGAGGGGGGAATGGACACCACATGTCTTCAAAATACCTTAGCCTGCGATAAGTTAGTAATATTAGGTGTTTAGAAATGTCCCCTTTACTACTGCTGCTTCTGGAAGATAAGAAAAGGGTTTGTATTAACATAATTAAACATATGTCATGCCTTACAGTGTACTGCAATACAAAGGGAAACTATTTTTAAATTGCCTTTCAAAAATAATTCCAGTATTGTTATTACCATACCCTTGACATGACCATGCACAGAGACAACTATGGCGTAAGTTCTTCATGCTAAACAGAATGATTTGGGGTTTGAATTTCTTTTTTTTTCCCTAACATTCATTGAACTTTCTTATGGAAAATGAAGTAGCCCTACGTATTTATTCCAATGACTTTCAAAACTAACACGGCATTTTTGTGCTTTTGCACTCAGCTTTTGATTCTCAGACACTAACATGCAGACACATTATTTTATCCACAATCAGTGAGAAAACTGTTAAGATAAACGGTGTTTTCTGCATAGTGGAAGATTTGATTAGCTATGCTGAATAGTGACAGAGTATATACTTTTTTTAAGGTAATTGGTAAACCAATTAAGACTATCAAGAGTTATATCCAAGTCCTTACGTATTTATAGACATATGTGGCAATCTCCTAGATCAGAGGTTTTTCAAAGGTCTGCAAATATTTCCACAGGTTACCTGGTCTTTTCAGTCTTGGAAGCACATTGTGTATTAATGCTGTTATGATGGAGTTCTTTGACTCAAATCAGAAGTCTCTAAAGGCCTCTCTTTCAATCTGTATCATTACCTATTATTTATAATTTTTCCAAAACTATGGATTTGCTTTGTAGATAGATGGGGGCAAATCCTGTGACCTACACGGGTAAAAGTAAGTACCTCAAATTAGGGAAAACAGGGGCCTTTAAGATACTCCCAGTTTGTCACTACAGGTATATATGTCCTGGCACTGCCATACCATGCAGAAGCTACTGCAGATGTGGCAGACAGCTGGTCTTATCCTGATATGTTGAACTATCTTAAATATACAGATATGTCAACAAGTTCTCAGAAACAGATAATTAAACACATGACTTTTCCTGTCCTTATCCCCACTGCCATTTTCAAAAGGAACCCAAGACTGGAAACAATCATCAAAATGAAAGAAAAAGGGAACTTGTCACACCCCCTCCCCTTGTGGAAATCTGAAATTGTGTTGAAGCTGTAAGGTAGAGGAAGCTTAGTGCTACTGGTAAGGAGCAAGGACGAAGGAAAGCTTCTGGGTAATGGTCTTGTTCCAGAAAGGAGTCAAGTGCTGGGCTGGAGGGCCAAAGGGCTGCAGGTTGAAAATTGAACCTTTTTCTTCTGTGCGGAAAAGGGGCAGCTTCAGGCAGGACACAGGATATGATTCTGCATCATTGCTGAGAAGATACTTGTGAAGGAAGACATGCAGCCTTTGCCCTGACTTAAGTGAGGCTTTTGATGGGAAACCGTGCAGGTCTGAGGGAACTGCCCTCTTGTACAGCTGTATCTGCAGCCACCTGGCTGGTGTGCAGTGGCTCAGCTGGGAGCGAGGCCTCAGTGAGTGAGTAGAGTTCATGAGGGGAGCAAGGACCACAGGAGAAAGGTGAGCATGACTCACCAGTGTTACTGCCCTGTGCTCTGGTGGCTTGCAGATCATCAGTGTTAACCTGACCTCCCAAAAGACCTTTTGACATTTCCAAAGATTCTTGTTCTTAAATCCCTGTGGGGAGGGGAAAAAGATCTTGAAAATGCTGATATTGCATCTTTTCATATCTGTTCAAGAGGAAAACAAACACTGAAAGAGAGGGTTATCCTTCATGATGCAAAACTCATTTCCATGTGGACTCAGCCTGTACTTTCAGCAACTGTCTTAGCTGTACATGGAGAGGACAAGCCCTTCCACCTGGACAAATGAGTTGTAAGGAAACTCTGAAATGTCCTCATCTGTTTCCTCATTTTTATTTCCATCGAGGAAGGCAATATCTACACTAGAGTTCATCAAGAAGAACCAATGTTTTATGTTTAATATAAAGCTGACCAGGATGAAATCAAATGATCGTGCTGATAT
Source organism: Nipponia nippon (assembly GCF_047370975.1). NCBI lineage: Eukaryota > Metazoa > Chordata > Aves > Pelecaniformes > Threskiornithidae > Nipponia > Nipponia nippon. The sequence continues at coordinate 53,619,023 of NW_028262347.1, forward strand.
TAAATTTTGGACCTTTGTGATTACAGACCCATAAATTAAAATTGATTCTGTTTTCAAAATGTGGCTTCTGACCACATGTATTTTAAACATACCTAGTATTTCCTTCTCCTACAACTCTATTTCTTTATTCCTCTGTTTCTTCTCTTTAATCATTATATGATATTTTATCTTATTGACAATACTTTCCCAGTGTGGAACTCTGCACTATGGTACATGACAGTTTTAAGAGCAGCAACAAGAAATTAAATAATTTTAATATATGAAAATATATCTAATATAATCACTGCAGTAAAATTGATGCACAGAGTAATACTGGCATCCAGTTTATGCTGCAGGAGAGAAAAATTATTAGGCAGAAAGAAAATTACAATACTTTACTAGTTAGTGAGGAACAAAACAGAATATGATATAGGATTTCTTGCAGAAAACAATTAGAGATTCTCTCTGACCAATGTAGCAAAAGAAGCTCTCTTTTAAAGACTTGTTAGGAGACATGTCAGCCTTCCACCTAATGGTACCTAATTAGCTATGTGTGAGCCACTGCTTTTAGGCCAACTAGGAAGACACATGTATATTAATATATATTTGCATACATCCTATGACTCAGAGAACAGCTTCTTTTTTTCTGATGCAATAATGGAACTAATACGTTTTTCATCTATTGAGGTGTGTTGTCCAGTGCAGTCATGGGATGGATGCTGGGAAGACCCATTATAGCGTACATTTTCTTTCATTCCTGTTCACAGAAATGAGGAATGCCAGAATTGAGATCAGTAAAGCTATGGATTTCATGCATGTGTATAGCCCTGACTAACATGTATAGGTAACGCTTTAAACAATTTCCATTTGAAACTGTGCTTTTGTTGTAGGCGACCTGCCTAGCATCCACTGTGAGAAGCTAGTAGAAAATGTAACTGCAGGGGTGATCCTTTACCCCATGTTGACCTGGTGTTGCCTTTAGTGAAAAGGGCACCATGCACAGCAGCTTTCTGCTTGCTGTAAAGAGGCTCTGGTGAGAAGGATCAACTTCTTTGTAGAAACTACAGGCAGTACTTAATGTAGCAAAACAAAACAGCTCATACCAGAATTATATTTGCTTTTACTAAATATTGCCCTGTTAGAGGTAGATGGCCCTGTGATAGGAGCATCTACCCACATGGCATTCTAGTTATTCACTACTTGTATTTAATGTCCATGCTGACGTACAACCATTGTGAAAGTACATGTTTGCTGCCAAAATGATTTTTAAAAAAAATAAGAAATCAGCTCACTATACTGATAGAAGTCACTGGCTAGCTGCCTTTTCAGAAAGATCCTTTGAAGCTGTAAATTTTTCTCTACAGAAACTTCTAGAACTGTAGACAAAACATTTGTTTTCACTTGCTGAGTTAGCTGGAAATGAGGGAGGGCAAAGAAGAGTGACTGTGATTTCAGAAAGCAACTGAGTCAAGTATTTCTGTTCCGACCAATGAGCAGAACCTAAGAGGTAAAACTCTTAAGGAAGCCCTGGCTGCTTCAGTGAATTATGAAGATCAGCTCTGTTCTCACATGACCATTCAAAAATATGGAGTAAATATGAGCCCTTTACTGTGCATTGAGAAACAGCAGCACTTGTTCCCTCAGCTTAATTTTATATTCTTTATTTTGGTGTCAAATACTGAAACCAGGTACATTTTTCTGTGCACCCAAGTGCTTGTGCTCAATTTCAGACCACAATGTGAGGGTATCCATCTACAAATACGATTTGCACATCACAGCACATGTATAAAAATGTGCAGGCTTTCAAAATCTGGCTCCAGGTGTTTACTGTGCAAGAAAACAGATTTTTGCTTGTAAAGTTCATGTCTTAAAAAGCTGGTTGTAATAACTGGCTAGACACTAGATGCATGTAACAAGGCCTCATCCAGCAAAGAACCTGAGTATGTTTTTAATTTTAAGCAGAATACAAAATCTCTCTCACTGCAGTGGGAATGACCTTGTTTAACATTAGTACCATACTAACTAACTTGCTATGTAATTTGCTTACCTGGTATGTGTGATCATTTTAATATTTAGAAGTATGTTAACATTCTGGTTTAGAACAACCCATCTCATTCAGCCTCTAAAAATGAAATGCCTTTTTAAAATCTCATTTGTTTTCCTAACCTAATTAGTAGCAACCCTTCAAAACAAATGAAGGAAAACGTATGCTATTTTATGCACTACTTTATGCATCAATGAGTAATTCGGAGTGAATGCCATGAGCTAATTTAAAATATGACTTCATTTGAACTAAAACGTCTCAGTAAATTGAGAAAAATCTCAGACTGATCTTTTAATAAAATCACATAAAAAATTGATAAATCTAATATTTACTTCACTTTTATTTGTGTTTGTTTATTTCTCATGTTTCTATGGAAAGAGGGTCTTTCCCTCCCAACCTCCCAAGCAATATTGCTTAGAGTTTACTCAGTGGGATGTGTCACTGATAAAGCATAAATCAGCAGCTGCTAAAGCAGGAAGGAAATGCTAAAGCCGGGCTAGTGTTCCCTCAATAGCAACAGTGACACCAGATACTATCTTGGTTTGTTGTATTGGAGATCTGAGTCAGATAAAGAAAATAAATCTCTTTTGGACATGGGAGAGAACACTGTGGCTTTTTCCAAAGAGCTGCTGGGCTAAAACCTCTATCTGCCAACAAATCAGCAAACATTAATTTGGCCCGTCCACAACCCATCACATAAGGGTTGTTGCTCTCAGCTAAAAAATGCAGCGCTCCCTCCTGCAAAGTGGGTGCTAAGGGAGAGGGAGGAGGGTAGAAGCAAATGTGCCCTGATTCAAGTCTGTTTATTGACACCATGAAGATCATGGGAGAAGAAACTGTTCCTGCAACCATTTATTTAGAAGCTATGATGTCGGCAGATAAATTTCTTTTTCTCCTTGTGTTGTTGAAGGCAAGTTTGTGATTAGCCATGCATTAAATCACAAATGACTGGTAGAAGATTATGCCTACAATTTTGAGTGAAATCAGAGGATGATGTTGTTGGTCTGGTACTTGTGCAGTAGGGCCAGATATTAAGGCTACTGTGAATCAGAGACACATATGAGACTGTCATTTGTGTGGATTGCTGGAAGCTCCCCATACTGCAAACGAATCAAATACAGGAGAGGAGATTGGAATGCAGCAAAACTTGTCTTGGCTTCGTAGGCTGTGTTGGGCTGAACAACAGTCAGGTTTAGGCTGGACATTTTCTGACCACTTTCTAGACAGTATTTTTCATTAATTAAAAAGTGGCTTTGAAATTGAGTATGTATATTCTTTAGCAGCTTCATTTTATTAAGAGGCCTGTGGTTAGACAGTTGATCTGATATCAGCGCTTCAGGACAGCCATTGCTGGCTGGCTGTCACTTCCTCCCTCGCCGACCCAATTAGTTCAGATCTGTTGGAGATGCTGCATGGATCCTGCTACCTTCGAGTGTCCTGAGGAGCGCTGATTTGGGTGTAACAAGGATAGAGGGCTTTCGGGAGGAGGGGGTATTTTATATTTGTCAGTATTGTCATTATTTTGCTCTAACTAGGGTTGAAATGCAGAAGAAAGGCTGGTGGATTTGAGGACGCAAATATGTAACTTTATATGTTAAAAGTGGTAGCTGAGTATTTAACAAGATACTGAGTGATATCACTTGCAAAGCTGCTTAACCGAATTGCTGTCCATTACTTCTCTACCTCCATGCTATTGTTTATATGTCTTTTCCAGCAGCTGCAGTACTTTTCCTTTGTCCCCAGAATTCTCTTCTGGGGCAAATCCTAGCCTCCCACCTCTGAGGCCATCTGCAGATTTCCCTAGACTGCTATTATATGAATAATCAGCTGTCTCACTTAAGAAATTCTCTTTGTTCTACATCATTAGATGCTGACTCCTGCTGCTGCTGTGACAGATCACTTTACAGGAATCTACAAGGGGAGCTGTCTCTGATGTTAACAGTGGGTCTTTGCTGTGGAACAAAAGAATATGCTGGGGCAAGCATGAGGTGGTTTGAATTTATAATATTTTAACATTGGGAAATAAAAAAGGCTGAAGCTGGTGTATGTATACCCATTTTGACATCTGTATTTCCAAAAAGTGAAGAAGGGTCTTTAAAATAGGGTTGAGTCATTTTGTGCCCAGGAATATAATTCATAGCTCTCACCAAGGTGGTGGTGAAGTAGTCAGTTGGCGAGGGGAGGGGGAAGATACAGTGGGCTAGGAGGGAATTCAAAACAAGACAGCTTGTTATGGGCAGACTGTAGAAGGAAAATGCTTCTGTTAAAAGCATGAGTAATGGCCACTAGTGAAGGCACAGTAATGGACTAAACGACCTGAAGGTTTCTTCTTCCACCATGGCCTTTTTGTTGTGAAGTCCTTTCCTAGATACCTCCCTGACCGCTGCAGCGGTACCTTTTCCTGTCTACTCTTGCCATAGAGATACCTTTCTTTACATGGAAAGGGTGTGTTTTCAAAACTTCCTCCTTTCTTTGCTCATGTTGAAAGAACACTGAAATGGGCAAATCTTGTGCCTATTTACATGTGCAGACAGGTTTGAAACTGTGACCTGCTAGCCTATGTTTTTATTCTGCAGTGTTTTTAAACAGCAACCATTACATACTAGTGTGACCTCCTTCAAAATGGACTGCAGTACAGGAGTGCTTCCTAGACCATGGCATGCCATCAGCTTGGCATGTGAGAACATATGGTGTCCTGTGGCTGAAACATGCTGTCCATGCTCTTTTTGTCCTAATGGTTTTTTTCTGTCTCGAGACTTAATTCGTTCTTTGTGTGCCAGTGTGTTTTATTTTAGCCTGGTTGTTCCTGTAGTGCTGTGTCATTTGTAACGATGCGTCTTCTCTGTTTTCACATTTTGGAGTTAGTTTTGTAGATGGTATGGTGAGGGGATGCTCATGGCATGGCAGCACATGTTCACCTGAATGAGGGACTCGCCAGTGATGACTCTGCATCATTGCTGATAGCAGAGAATGTTGTTGATTCATTCTCGTTAGCTTTAAATCAGCCCATGTTCTATGTAAAGCTGCTTGGTTTGAAGAAAAATTGGTTCTGCTAGGGGGAAAAAAATTAAGTAGCTTTATTCAATGTGTATGTTCCCTCACTTGAAAGCCCCTTGTCTGGATTTTGTACTGTACTGTCACAAACCCCATCAATCTCTTCAATTTCTTCAGAAGGAAGAGAGGATTTGCAGGTTAACCAGCTGGAAACGCAAATATGGATAAAACCAGACATACAGAAGACAGATGTGGACTTTTCAGAAATTCTTAATGCAATACAAGAAAGTAAGTTATTCCTTGGATGCAAAATTGGGTTTATGGTAGAAGAATCAATTGAGATGCATTGAAATTATAACTGAAGGAACATACAAAGTGGTGAACTGAATGATAAGTGAGTATGTATTACTAAAATCTCAAGAGAAAGTTCAATGGGTTATTGAAGGCCAGTAAGATATCTTTTACTATCAGAGAAGTCACAGTAAGATTTGAATTATTATGTGCCTAAGGATTCTAGCAGTATACATGTTCTATGCAGAAATAATCAGAAATATTGATTCCTGTTACTTTAATCCATTCTTTACACTCTTGAATGGCTGTGTGAACTAATAATGTCATGCAAATGCTGCAGTCTGGCTTCTAAGACTGGATTTGAAGTTCCAGCTGTTCCAAAGTGTTGGGGTATATTCACATTTTTGCAGCTGGTAATTTTGGGGAGCAGAAGTGATGAGCTTGTCACAACTGAAGGTCTGCATATCTTCGATACCAGATGAAACCATCTCTTTTCACATGCAATGTGCTGTGGACTAAGAATTGATTAGTCCACCCTTCTTAAATATAACAGCAGAATGATCTTAAGACTTGTGCTAGAAGAAATACTACTCTTATTAACAACAGCGGAAGACACCCTCCCTACCCAAAACTGATGCAACTCTGGAATCCAAAAGAATCTGGAATTTCAGTGGGAATTTTCCATAATAGATTGAAAACTCTTATGAAGGCTAAGAATCAGAATGCATGACATGGCTTCCTGATTTCCCTCTTTTCCAGTTTTATTTTAAATTGAGTGTTTCATGTAGCAATTTTCTAAAGTGAGAAACAGCAACTTACATTCTTGAATGATAAAAGAGGTATAAGAATGTGTAGCACCCTGCACTCCTGATTTTTGCCATATGAATAAGGAACCATGCAGTAGTAGGATCAGGTCGTTTGGTGGTGGTATTGGTTTGGGGGTGGAAGGAAAATCCTCAGGTTAGTATGATGACAGAGGTAATAATTTGAAATTGAATCAGCTCATTATTTAAGCTGCAGGTTTAGAATGAACCCTGTGTTTTGTAACTTAAGAAGCTTTTCCCATCAGGAAATCTTAATATGAGATTTTGCTTTCTCCCCTCTTCTCCACACCCTCACAGCCCAGATATAGGCCTGGGGGCAGCTGGGATGTGGACTGTAGAGGCTGAAAAGGCACTACAGTCTTTCAGAGGCTGAATAGACAAGATAGATGAACAAGGACAAGCAAATTCAAGTTGGGAAGAGACCATATTGGAATACAAGAAACAGTTATCTTCTCCATTTCAAGCACATGGCTGAGGAGAATAAAAATTGATGATTTGTTTAAAACAATTAGATGTTAAGATCAGATTTATTAACAGTGTTCGACCAAAGCATCTTCTTTTTAAAATCGCCATATCTCAACTTCCCTTGGTACTGTCATATTTCAATATCATACTCTCTGATTATATCCCTGTGCTGAATAACCCTAGATTTACATTCAACAGGGCACAGGTTTGCTTGTAACCTCAAATGTTAAAAATTCTAGGCCTAGTGGCCATGAAGAAGGCATACATCTGACTTGAACATAGGGGTTTGCAAGGAAGGTATCAAGATCTGAATTCATTGTCTAAGCTCCCTTTGTGATCAACAGAATGTAACTAGCATGTCTGCAGCCCAGTTTGTCTCCTTTTAAAGTAGGTGTCTAACACAGATTAGATGACCTGCAACTTAGAAGTGGCTATTTGCCTCTATTGCCTGCAGATGGAATTTAGGAAGGCAAGCTAACTTGGATCACTACCGCAGCTTAGACACAAACATCTGCACTGTGGATGTGTAAATGTAGGTGAATCCTACCCTAAATAAAACACATATCTGCAAGTGATGAGTGGATATAAACTGAATAGAAGTAGGCTCTCAAATTGTTTTAGCAATTTGAATATAGTTTCAAAACTAAATAGCATTAAAAAAATAGTCTTTTAAGAATTAACATTTTGATTTATAGATTATTTTTGAGCCATTTGAGAAGGATGTGGCTTTTACAGCCTTGGAGACAGTGTTTTTTTCTTTATCCAGACCAGGCACAGTTGCTGCTGGGAAGTTAATCTGTATGTCCTTCAGCTACATTTTCTTCTGGAAAGACAAGAGGATTGCTATGACTGTACAACCCAGTTTGCAAAGGCTTGTTATATATCCAGGGGAGTGTCTTGTCACCTGCAGTCTGTTGTGAATATCAAATAATTAGCATAACCATGCCTAAATATTCTTTCTAGGGTGGTTGCTCTGAATAGTCATTGTTACTTTTATTCCCAGTTGTTGTTAGCATTGAATGAAAATTTTAAAAGGTTAATGATACTTTTAAAGATCACATATTTTTTTCTTGCTAACACGAGTTTCCTGAGCATTTCCCTATTCAGGAGGTGCCTTGTGCAACTTTAGCTAGCTGGTATGTCTTTCTGTTTGGTAGACTGCCAAGAGTGATCATGCAATAGCAGAGTTGAGGGTTTTTTTTTTTAATTTAGTTACTGAAAACAAACATTTTTCTCTAAAGCTACTTTTTTTTCTTTTACCCTACTGAATCTCTTAGACTGCAACTGAAGATAAAGATTTACCATCTCATTATTTACTTTTATGTGAATATACTACTATTATAAAAGACTTAAAAGTCATTTCTACTGCATCAGAGCTAAATTCTGCATTTAAGTACCATAGTTCATGGTAGAGTCTTAGACACATGTTTCTAAAGATTTCTGGAAAGTCTTTTATAAAACAGTTTCTTCTTGACCACATGATATTCAGAAATTATCTGTAGTCTATCAGAGACAGTCCAGAAACAATAATTACTAATCTGAAAATGGCTCTATAGCCATTACACACACTGTAAAATAGGGGATTATTGCACTGGGTGTAAAATTGTGAAACAGGGTGATGCATTTGACCTAAACCAAACTTGTAAACTAGACAGCAGAGGTGTCAAGGATCTGCATGAACTCTCTGTCAGATATAAACCAGAATTCCCTATTGTTGCCTACTCACAGCCTGTACCCATGCCACAGCCCCAGCCAGGAGCAGAGCAGCCGGGGGGCACAGGGGACAGCCCCAGCCTTAATCATTGGGTACCTCCCTGGTGCAGTGGGGCCATGGCTCTGGGCAGGGCAGGGCTGTGGGGAGCTGGAGACCAGCATTCCTGCGGCATCACTTGGGCAGGGGCTGACAGTCCTGGGGAGCTGAAATGGGGTCCTGGGACCTGGGCAGGGTGGAGGGAGCCCTGGGGGTCCAGGTAGGGACAGTCAGGGCTGGGGGTGCCCTCAGGGCCACGGCAAAAGTTAGCAAAGGCTTTCATGGCTGTTTCCTATTTATTACACTGAGAAGATGGACTTCTTGTGGAAAAGCAGTAAATAGCTTTATTAAAAAAAAAAAAGCTCAAATTTCAAGCTTTTTTCATGAATTCCTGAAATTTGCTTCAATGTATGAAACTTACTTTCATTGCCATTGCAGTAAAGTCAAAATTCTAAGAAGTCTCTGGATTTTTAGAATATTTTTCACAATCCAATTTACACTGACTTTCAGTAGATTTAATAAAAAATAATTTTATTTTCTCATTCTAATCCTTAAAATCTGGAAACCAGAAATCAGTGAGTTTCCTGGGTCAGGGTTGCTGATCCACCATGTAGTTACTGAATTTAGCATTTAACATGATAAAAAGTTCTGGGCTGTGTGGTATCTGTAGGATAGCCTCCTTGAAGCAAAGGTTTCTAAATTGTATCTGCCAGCCTTACTGAGTGCAGAAATATGTTTGTATCAAAAATCCCAAGAGATGCTGTAAAAGCATAACAAAAAAAAAAACAAGATGCAGAAAGATTCTTGTATTTTTCATACTTGAATTTTTCTGCTTTGCAAGTCTCTGCAAAACAGGTGTTTTCTGCTCAGGATTTTTATTAAGCGGTATTCTCCAATATTGGTGCTTTTAAACCCAATCATTTTTTCCACCACACTTAACATGTGGAAATGCTCTATACTCATTATAAACATTGACAGTAAGAAGTTTTAAGGAAATTCACTCTTCAATGTTACTGACAGGCCTAAAAGCTTCCAAAGAGCAGTTTCTGGAATATCGATCTTCAGCTTGCATTATCCAAAGCTAGAGTATAGCCGATGGCTTGGTGAGACAATTGGTAATAAAATAACAATTAATTAACAGAAACATGATCTCTGAGCATGTTTCCATCTTGCCACACAAAAACATAGTCAGGTCCCATTTTTTACTGAAAATTCTTATTTTTAAGCACCTCAGTTTTTGAGCATCCATCTTCAGAAGGTTAAAGTAGTTATCTCAACTTTGAGCTCTACCTAAATCAGCCTCTTGGTCCAAAGTGGCTTATGGACCCACTGAGATTATGTACAGACTCTCACTCAGAATTTCCCAGCATTCAGATTTCAGAATATGTCATTCCTACTATATTTGGGATAAAAATATTTGTATATCCACATTTTTTTCCTCTCCTCAAGGGATTCTGAATTATCAAGTCATTCTGATTTTTTTCCACAACATGAAACATGAGGGGGAGAAAAGAGCTTGCATATTTAAGCTGATCTAAAACCAGAGGGAGAATTCTTAGTAACTCCTGTAGCAATATACATGCTGCTCTGTATTGCTGTTAAATTCCATCGCTTAAAAAGACATGACTATACACTAGCACCAGTCTGTCTCCCAAACAGCATATATATGATAAAATTATTATATATCATTCTGTTAAGTTCATTTGTGGATATATGCACATCATGATCTGAAGGGAACAGAAAAGATGGAGGCCTGATCATGCCTTTAGCAACATTTGGCAGCATAGGCATTCATGTCCATTGGAGTGGAGTGGCTGCGCTAGCTACAGGCAGCAGGACAGTTGGCTTGGAAGTATCATTACCATTATTAAAGTAAAGCAAACAGGATTTGCTTTTTAAATTATTTATTTAGTTTTGTGGAACAATATTTTATGATTTTTTTAAGTGTCCAGTGAGATTTGAGGTAGAAAAATGTTCCCAGCAAATGTTAGGGCCCCATGTTTAGTTTCAGTGACGTAAGAGTGTATTTTCAAAAACATACACAGCAAGGCAACTGCAGCGTAAAAAGCTCCGCTTTCTCACCAGCAGCACACGTTTACTGCAACTGGAAGAAGGTAACAGATACCTTTAGCGCTGATGAGATAGTTTAGCCATCTCTTCACTACTTATGCTATTTGCTGTAGCTACCAACCAGCATGCCAATTATCTGCGTACTTCTGATACAAGCAATTTTCTACCACAAGCAATCTGGACAGGTCCTGGTAGCTAATTTCACTAACTAGCTGAGATTCACTGCTTCCACAACTTCTAGTCACTGCTAAGATGGGATGCATTTTAAAGTGACCTTGAAATAAGATTTTTTGCTCCTCATGAGTTCTCAGAATAATCCAGTAATTCTCTGCTCGAACCCCCCAGACACATTCACTGTCTTATACACCAAGTTGTGTATCAAAAAACATCCACTTAAAAACCATCTATTTTGCAACCCAAAGCATTACTGGCACTTCAGGAAGCAGCAATTCTAGTATCTCAAAGGCCTCATCTTTTATACCAAGGCAATCTTAATGGCAAGAAAAAGCTAGTTCAAATTCCCTCGAGCATAGCATACAGGCAAAACTTTCATTTTTATATCTTTCATTGCCTCTGTCTGCAATAGATATATATCTTGCATAATCTTCAGAAAGCTTCACTATTTAATTATTTTTGTATTTTCTACAGTTGTTTTCAGACTATATTGAGGTGTTGATCATATACAGGTTAATGAGTCACCCTCATGGAGGCACTCTGCTGGGTTTCAGTCAGTGAAGTTTCAAGACATTCGAAATGTTTTCTGTTTCACTAGTTCTTTTGTCGAGTATTCAGATTAATTCTTTTCATATGAACATGTATGCAAAAGCTGGTCATGATCTACATCCAGATTATTATCTGATGGACTGGAATGTTTCCAGTCTTGCCTTTTGAAACGGTAAGGCAGGGAAGGGCAGGTGGTTAGACTGTGCTGTCTTGCGGTGGTTTCCCTGTCTTTTATAGGCATCTCTAGCATGATTTCTGTGGATTGAAATGGATCGAGGTGGCAAATAATTCTGTAACATTGCTGCTGCATGTGGTACAAATTGGAGTCTGTTTTTTGCCTTCTAAGTCTCCTAAAACCTCTGTAGTGATGCAGACACAGTGACACTGAGGAACTGCAGGCTCTCCCCATCACATAAACTAAAACAACACCAGGATGCTCTTCTCCACTCCTGTCAGTAAGCTCACCCCTAAATGGGAACAGGATGGTGTGAAGCCAAGGCCAGTTTTAAAGTGGAAAACTCAGTCCTGAATATTTGTCTCTAATGATATCCTGGCACTTTTCACAAAAGAAGGGTAAGTAAAATAAATGGACTGATAGTAAAACCAGCCTTAAAACGGCAAGCGAAACTCGGCAAAAAGAGGTTTTATCTCTCTGATGTGTTCACAGACTATGATGATACACACACTACAAAAGAGAGTGAAGTAGGTGAAGCTGTTACTCCCAGTATCTCTGTAAAAGCTGATGGAGATCCTGCAGGACAGAGGATGCTATCTAAAACTGATGAATTATGATATGAAGTGTTAAGTAAGGCTTAAATATTGTGCGATACTAATATTGGGATACAAAGAATGGTAGATAGATTAGTCAGTACGCAACCCCAAAATTGCTAAACTTGAGGGGTAGTATGTTATCCTAAAAACTGTAAATCTGGCACAGAATTTCTTACGTTATGCTGTCTAGATGGAAAAAAAAAAAGGTGTTAAAAGTATTGAAAATTTAATTTCTATTAGAAATTATGCTGCTTAGGTTAGTTCATTAGCTTGGTATCTAGAGTGGATTCATTTGGATAGGAAGACTTTTCTGTTGTTTCTGAAATTTTTCATGGCTTTATAAGCAAAAGTATTGCAATTGAACGTTCAATGTATTTCATTAACTCTGTCCTTATGCATGAAAATGAAGAAGAAGAGTTCTTGAATATTTTGATAGGGTTTTCTTTTTTACCTACCTACAACTGTAATAACAGACTTCAGATACTGTAAAAGACATGTACAAAAAGGGAGTAATCTGTTCCCTGTGTTCATGATTGATTGATAGGAAAAGAATAATATAGGTGCATATTCAGGATGAATATTATGAAGAAAACTTTCTCCTGCTTGTGGTAGTGAAAAACAGGCCACCTGCAGAGACTGTGGAGTCGATAGCATTGGAGATTTTTTTAAAAAGGTTTCTCAAATTGGGCTATAGCCCCTGAAGAAGGGAAAGGTGAAAGGGAGGTCACAAAATGCTCATGATGGCTGGGAACAGTTAACGGCCTTTAATTTCAGGCAGCTATTCAATCTCTCCACACTGGGGGAATAGATTTTTACACCTATAGCCAGGAGTTAGAAATGGAACTAAGTTGCCGTCAGCAATTAGAGATGTTTGGCTGTTCCCTGTTAGTATAAATTCTTGTCAACAGGAATTACAACTGCCTGTCACCAAGTTAGGGGAGTTGCAGAGAAGCAAAAGGATCAGGAGGTTATTGCACAACAGAAAAAATATTCCAGAAGTCAGTCAAGTTTGCAAAAAAAACCTGTGAGTAATAGCAGGTTAGACAAGTTTCTGTCAGGAATGATAGATGTTTGATCCTGCTCTAGTCAGAGGAAGAGGCTCAGTAGCTGACCTTTGGGGGTCCCTTCTAACAGTTATGTCTCTACTGTTGTAGTTCTGGATTTTGCCTATGAAACATGAGGTTGGACACATGAAGTCTATCCACAATTGAAGATTTATCCTCAGAAAAGGCATTTTTCTTGCCCCCTCCACACATCTCTTCATCATGCTTTCACACCAGACCTGCAGCATATGGGGTGCAAAGGTGGACCTCACTGGCCACAGCCTGCCCGCCTCGCCTCTCCCATCCAACAGCCACTCAGTCAGCAGGTCAACAGCCCTTATGTGGGATTGTAGACTTGCACAGCAGCTCTGCCCACAGCTTCTCATCGCCTCCTTGCTCAACAGAGCAGGGAACGTCACCCTAAAGCTAATGCTGCTCTAATCTTGAGTACAGTGCCAGCCTTTAACTCATTCCTTCTAGTGTTGGTTTGTTTGTTTGTTTGTTTTTTAATTAAAGTAAAATTATCACATGACATGGCATGATGTGAAAGGTGGAGGAAATTCAACCCATTTACTCAAGCAGGTATCTCCTGTCAGGGCACCGCTGGTTCCAGGTGTTCCCCATGGCGGGAGGCAGGGCCTGGCAGCCTGGGCCTGTCCCACCATCCCATCCAGCGGAAAGGATGGGGGAACAGGCCCAGGCTGCCAGGCCCTGCCCTGGGAGGGATGGGCCAAGGCCAGGCCGGAATGTCAGCCCATGGGTTGACATCAGGATCAGGCCCAGTGAGGAGAACCAGGGTCAGACACAGCCCTGGGATGGCCGGGCAAGGCCTCCCCATGGCGTGGTCTGGGGGCCTCTCCCCACAGACACCAGAGGGAAGGAGCCACCCTTGGCTGCACTGGCTCTGTCTTGTCCCAGAGCCCCATTGCCAGAACCCCAGGATGGGAGGTTGTGCTCCAGGCCCTTACATCTCTTCACTTTTTATCAGGGTTGGGTTTACTACAGCATCCTCTAGATTTAAACTATTGTATCATGCATGACTGAGGGCTGTGCAGTTAGGTAGATCTGAATGTGCCAGCTTTATGTGCATCAAAACATGCCAAATTGTGTAAAGACAAACTTCTGCCCAGGCTCATTTATTCAGTGCCTTTCAAGTAACAGTACTTATTTGAGGTCGTCTGCCTCTGGCTGTCCCACAGGTCTGTACAGCTTCTAACTCAATACTTTATGTAGCAGGTTAAAAAAATGCTTCTTTATAATAAGAAATATTCAGAGACTATAGTAATCCAGAAGGCAATTGTTTAAGCCACTTACCCCAAGAGAAGCTGAGGAGATAGATAGCTAATGTATGTTTTATTGTGACAGAAGATTACTTATTTGTCATCAGAGAGGTATTGAGGTATCCTAAATCTTTATGTGGCTCACTGGTGAAGAAAACACTCCTCCAATGTGCATCAGATTTTAAATTTAACATAGTAGATACTGAAACCAGAACTAAAAAATGGGATTGTTGATAATGTGTTATACTCGATGTCTTCATTTGGCTCAATGGTGATTTGAATGTATGTTTTTATTTTTGTTTTTAGTAGCTAAGGATGTCAACATTTTTTTTGATGAGTTAGAAGGTGTGAACAGCCCTTCCAAAGATGATGACTCCCTGCTTCACCACGGTAATTTGACCAGTACTTCTGATGATGCCAGCAGGTTGGAAGTTGTGGGAGAGGTAAGAACACACAGAATTATTAATGTAATAATAATTCATGCCTGTTATAAAGAGGGAATAAATGTAGTTTGATTTAAAATCTCATTCTGTGCAAGACAACTGGTATCTGACCTTTGCCATGGGGACTGTTTTTCCATTCTAAGATTATAATGCTGAAATATAAAATGTCTCAAGTGAAAAGGAGGTTTTATTGATTTCATGCACCCCTATTGTAAAGTCTATACAGGTCTTTGTTGTCTGCTTGTTTCCTGAAGCAACCAAGTCTAATGCTTCACCACTTCTGAAAATAATGGAAAAGTTTTCTTTATATTAAACCTTTGGGGGGAAAGGAGGGAGGAGGAGAATTTACCATAAATCTCTCATGAGAAGCATCGGGTATCAGGTACGTGCCACATTCCCTTCCAGCGA
The DNA here is from genome assembly GCF_047370975.1 of Nipponia nippon. Taxonomy (NCBI): domain Eukaryota; kingdom Metazoa; phylum Chordata; class Aves; order Pelecaniformes; family Threskiornithidae; genus Nipponia; species Nipponia nippon. The sequence continues at coordinate 53,634,108 of NW_028262347.1, forward strand.
AGAACAAGTAACCTGATGGTGCATAATGGTGATTCAGAGAACATGCCAAGGAGGAGTCATTTGGCACATAGTCCCTTTTAAATTATGTCTTAAGGCAGGCAAAGCATCATGGACCCGAGTATGAAAATTTGTGTCTAAATTCCTTTTTGTGTCTTTTGTGCAGAAAGGAATGTGATACCCTTTAACTTTGCCTCCAAGTGCCCTACAACCCATGGATGTTAGGGCTATCTTCTCGGGGAGTGAGGAGACCAGGGACTTGACTCCTTTCCCCCACCTCAGGAGTGTGGCTGCATCCAGACTACTTACTGGAGTGGTCTAATGTTACCTGCAAGCTGTGCCTGAGGATTTTTTGGCAGAAGGCTGACTGGCACAGAGCAGAACTGGCAGGGACCATACTAAAACTTAAAAAGCATGGAAAACCATAGGATATTGCTGAAGCCCATGCCCTGACCCTGTTTTGTTTACTAGTTTAGATAAAATTTAGAAGATATAATTACAGATGATGACTTTTTCAGGAGCTAGAGTGTTTTGTGGTGCAAGTTCTTTTGTGAAACACTGCTAAGGAGAGAGTTAGAGATTTTCCTTGTGCTAGAAATTCAGCCCATAGAGAGCTGCACTCCTGGAGCATTTAGACAGATAATTAAAGCAACAAAATTCAGGGCACCCAGAGACATGTTTGACCTTGCTTACAATTTCATCTTCCCCTTTACGCATCGCTCTTCCCCAGCTTCCCATGCAACTTACAAAGGGCCCTCTTTGCCTGCTTGCACTGTAATAAGTTAACCTGACATGATATTCCTGTATTGCATTTTGGGATCATGTACCATATGGTCTCTAACAAAAGGGCATGGGTGAAAGGCACATGATCTTTGCATATTAAAGAGGAAAAGTGAACAGAAAATGGTCAGAAGGACAGAGCAACATATGCTGCTGTTACAGCAAAACCTTTTTTTCCCATTCAGTGTATTCTTTGTTGTTTTTCAAAGGGAAAGGGAAAATGTCTGAGGAATATTTTCCTAGTTGAACAGATTATCTTTTTTTTTTTTTTACATAACCATAACTGAGGAAAATAGCAATGTAGGTCATGTATATATATAAGAGGAAAAAAAACCCAGAAAATTGAAAGTCTTAATGGGAGCTGAGGGATGCTGTAGCCTACAAAAAAAGTTTCAAGGTACTTGGCTGCTGCTTAATTTCAGAAGGAAAAGATACACTGGTTAGATGTTCTATGGTTTGTATGGATAAATATGGGAGATCAACTACACAGTGGTGGGGTGAACTCTGAAGATTCAAGCTCCCTTTCTGTCTTTCAGTTCAGTTTAGTAGGTAAGAGAGCCTGTTGATCCCGCTTAATGCCATCAGGACAGGAGATCTGGCCCCAGTGAAAGTCTCTCTGACTGTATTGATGTTTGTTTGGTTTAGTTTTAAAGCTAACATTGCAGCCAAATAATTTAATATTGTTTCTGTCTGAATTCATTAAAATGAATTTACAATCAAAAAGATTTACAAGGACATAGCAAAGGTTTCTTACCACTTTTGTGTAGCTGACAAGTTGAAATATTGTTTGTTTCAACTGTTAGTTGTTCGTGCTCAACCAGAAGATCCAATGAAGACTTTATGGATGGAGCTTTATCAACAGTTCCTTAACAGATGTAGAGCCTGACTGGCATTAAGTTTGTCTTTTGGCTAGAGGAGTTTTTTTTTTTCTTTGTTTTATGTTTCATTCAAACACAGCTACAGTCTGAGCAAATTAAAAATCACATTTCCCTTTGTGTGTATTGGTCAAAATACTTTTTACGTATGCCGATATAACCATTAGGTATACGCTTTACAATTTAAATCCAGTGACATATTATCACTAAAATATTGTATTACTTCCACTGAAGTTTCATTTTCTGTGAATTGAAGAAGCAGCAGAAAGAATGTAAAAATTAAAGGGTTTAGGAGCTGTACTCTAGTTATGCATCCATTCTGCCTTTCTTTCTATGGAGTAATAAATTAATCTTCTTTATCCAAACAAGGAAGAATGATGGAGCTGGGACAAAATTTGACTTCTACTTAAATGAGCTTACATGGCCCATTCTTGACATTCCAGCTAATGTAGTTTTGAAATTAAAATTGTAAGTGTCACTTCTACAGTCTTCACTTCAAGCATCAAACTCTGTTGTTATTTGGGGGCAGTGTTATTAGCATTGCACTGAATAGTTTGTTTTAACAATCTGTTTTATAAATTGGAACTTGCACTGAAGATTGTGGCAGAAAAAAGGTATTCACATTGAAAAATAAGACTTCTGATGTTCTTTATGGCACTTATGATAGCTTGTGCAATTTCAGCTCAGTTTTCTTGTGTGTATTTACCAGATTACAAGTTGACTACATAATTTTTTTCCACCAAGTCCTGGTCTTCTTCAGTGATGAGGATGGATATGGAAACAGATTATCTAAGCTTTCAGAGAAAACTACCAATCTGTTACTTCCTAACTTTTGAGCACTTGATTTTGCAGCCTAGATAATTTCATTATTAGCAAAGTTCCGTGTAATTAAATATATTATGGTGTCAAGAAGAATATACCAACCAGTGAAGACACATGGAAAAATAAAGTCGCAGCTTCCACAAAATTAGAATCTAAAAGGGCAAAAGGATATTAAGAAAAAAGAACACACAGAGAAAATTTACTCATTCCTTGATTGGAGCTGTGGCTTAAAAACTGGGTGGTTCTGGGTTCCTCTTTTTCTGCATAAGTTATCACTGTTAGTAGTGCAGATATTAGCCCCTTCCACCCACTGTGAAGTCACGTGTAGGGGACCCTTAATTTCAAGTAGCCACAAACAACAGGAAAAGACACTCTCTTCAGAATTCAAAGGTCCTACCTTCATTGAGCATCCATACTGATAATAACCAGCTACCAAAATAACTAGGAATTAAGGAAGAATCTAATCTGTCATTAAATTAGTGAACATTGGAGTCCCTTCTGATTTATTTTTTTAAAGACCTGCAGGCAAAGTTTCAAATTTCCTGGATTTCCCTAACTGCACTTTTGTTTAAATGTTCCATTTAAATGTTCCATCCTAGCTGTTAGGATTACGAATCCTCTGGTTTTGGATAGTGAAACATTTGGGGTAAGCCCTTTAGTCTAAAGCTCTCCTAGCATGTATGTGTTTGAGTCATATGCCTATGAATGTTGATGGCTCCCAATTGTGGGTCTGAGAATATGAAAACTAGTGCATTCCTTGGAAAAGAATTCCCAATTATACAACTTTAGATATGCATATTGCAAATAAAGCTGCAAAGATAGCCAAAAATGCTTAACTTCTTGCTAGAGTGAAGTCTTCTCTGTTCTTCCATTTTCTTCCGGCATCCTTCTTCAGATGAAGGAATGGAGATTTGACATACATGACTAGACCACTTTCCCACCAAAAACTGCAGTCAGACCTGGTTCTAGGTTTGTTGTTTTTTTTTTTAAATCAGTTTAGGAAAATGGAATTTTGAAGTCATAACACAGGGAAAGGAGATGCAATGTCTGGAGACAGGTCAGCGATGCTCAAGGTAGGAGAAAAGTCTCTGTCTAGAATAGTGTAAGCCTGGAATACTGTGGACAATGCAAAAGCCCTGCAGCTGCTGTTTCCTGACGCTGCTGGGCCAGCCTGACTGTCTCCATATCATGTTAGAACCTCAGAGTTCTTGTAAATCCAGACTCAATCTATAAAGCTGCCTTACAGGCTATAACAGAGGGCAACAGAAGGGTTCCTTCTCAGAGGCCATCCCAGTCTAGTAGTTTATCAGTCTGGATTTGTCATACTGCGTTCCTAAAATGAAAAGGACCTCCAAATACAGGTAAGACTTTCTGAGCGAAAAATGGCAGTACTATAGTTGGAACTGTTTGACAACTCCAAGCGAAAGTAGTTGTCTCAGGAAGTCATATTTATAGGGAAGGAAGTCCTACAAGTCAAATAACTTAGCTAAATCTCATAGACACTCCTTAATGTAACGTTCTACATGCACTGATGAGTCAGTGTAGGGCAAACCAATTTTCTTCAGAGAAAGATGAAACATAGCAAGTATAAAGGGCAAATTTATTTTTCCAGCATGCAGAGAAAGACACATTCCTTGTGGTACACTCTGGATGGGTCTGTGCTAACTTTTTAATTCAGATCGGGAGTGTACATTTGAAGTGAATCTCTCAGTTGCCCCCACCCATGCTTTTTTTGCATTCCAGTACAGTGTTGGATTTCAAACCTGGATTACTTCTGGATGCAAATAAGTTGTGAGATGTACTCTAGTCAGTCTCCTGGGCCAGACTAGAGCGGGTCCAAAGTAAGCCCTCAAGCCTAAATAGCGTGGACAGCAGGTCCTCAGCACAGATTGTTTTGCTCTACAGATCCTTTCCTATTACACCACTTTATTTGCTAAATACACAGTGACTCTGGGACCTACAGAACAGGAAGGATGGCTCAGCAGGAGGCTTAGAAATCAGAACAGGACCACCAAACTCACCCACTGCCTCTAAATCTCCTACTGCACCCTTCCTTTATTTAAATAACCTTAAATACCCTTTGGGTTTTTTTTTACATGTTCTCAAAATAGATATTTTATGGAAAAAAATAAACTGTGCTTCCTGAGCTGTTTTCATATTTAATGTTCTGTGAAAAATACTTCTGATATCCTGATAATATCATTTGTCAGCATGATATGCAGTATAGATATAAACGGTTTATTACTGTTATTTCCTTAGGGCTTAAATCTTTTTTCTTGCCTTCTTTTTCAGCTCAAAGAACTGTTCTACTATATCAAGTCTGCATTAAGCTGTGTCAAGAGTCAGGCACTGTAATAAAAGAATCTTAGAAAAATTCCCCTTTCTGCCTTCAGTAAACTGGATGTACCAAGGGGATGGGACATTTGGGATGCTTTTATTGGTTTTTCCATTTAATCAAAAAGTCTACTGAGACTCAGGAAGATACCTTACACTAAACTCTTTGAATGGGAATATTCTTTTTTTTTTTTTTTTTTCAAGAATCATAATTGAACATATTACTATGTTCACTTTTTGCAATTTAAATTAAGATGCAGTTCTCCTATGGAGAAAGTAGTTTGAAAATTCCCTACTGTTCCCAGATGTGAAAGGCAAAATATTCTTTTTTTTTCAGGGATTTGATCATGTATTACAGGGCATGGCTGTTTCTGGCAGGAATCATTGGACAAATTCTGGAAAAACAGAAGAGTTAGCCTAACCCTCCTTCAGCTTGGAGCTGGACTGATTTTGAGGTCCCTGAAGGCCCCTGCCCATTATACTGCCCTGACAGAGTGCTGTTTGTTCCCATATATCATTCACAGTGTACATTTCTTGTACAAAACACTCCAGCCCACAAACTGCCACACAATTTCAACTTGTTTGAAAGCAAAAGCTTAACCCCTGGGCAGGACTTGTATTATGTGGAAGTAGTGTTAAATTGTGAGGAGAATCTGTAGAGAGTTTCACCTCATGTATTTCTGAAAAAAGACCAGCATTTTGGTCTTTTAGATCTCAGGAGAGGGACCTGCTTGACCTCTTATTAACAGTGAAACCAAGTTGCTTCTGTCAGAGCAAACATTTGAACAGGCATGTTCTTTGCAGGAAATAGCCAAGAAACAGTATTTATTGTGTTTATGTACTGCTAGACCAAACACCAGGAATTATTTTCAGATAAATCCAATGGGCTTCCTCAGACATTCCTTAAGCCAAGAATACTCTGTAGTTAGTCTGATGAGATAGGTACAGGACCTTCATATCCTGTCTGTGTCCTGTGAGGCAGAGGTACTATAGTCATCACAAAGCAATGAGAATTTCTGTGCCAGGTCTTAGTGTTTCTCACCACAGTAAATGTTCATGCCATTTCTTATTCTTCTCACATGTACACAGACATTCTACCATACTAAGTTCTTAGTTTTAAATTTATGCTTCAGTAACACTATTCTCTGCTTTATTTTATATGTAACAAGTTATTCCTAATTTTCTGGAGGGTGGTGGGGGAGGAAGGTTGGCTTGCGTTCTCTATTCTGTCCTATCCCATGCCTGTATGACAAAACATCTGCCTAACAAGACCTCCTGCTTTTGAAATGGGGAAGTCTGTACTACTTTCAGATAACCTCAGAGGCACTGTATGTAAAACACCTAAAAACTTGAACTCCTTGTTCTGATTCCTTATCTTTCCTGTTGAGTATTACTGAAAACTGCTGATGCAAACAGCAATGCAGCAATTACCAAGGCAAATTAACATTACTGAAATGTTCGACTTTCTCTTTACAGGAAGTACCTGATAAGAACAAAGCCAATGGACTATATTTTAGAGATGGGAAATGCCGGATTGACTACATCCTGGTATATAGAAAATCTAATCCGCAGACAGAAAAGAGGGAAGTATTTGAGAGAAATATCAGAGCAGAAGGTCTTCAAATGGAAAAAGAGGTAAGAGAGCTTTCTTGAAAAAAACTCCTAACATTTAAAGCTGTGTAGAATCTGAGGGTATGAGTTTTGTTTACCCTGAAACCCCTTTACTCTGCTGTAGCAGTGGAAAAATGCTTTTAAGCATGCCTAAATATAGGCTATTTGTTGCCAGAGCAGTGGGAAAGCATAGCCTAAAGGAAAATCAGACACATGAATTGAAGGCCAAAACAGGCCATTACAGTCATCTTTTTCAACCTTATGCACAAGTAGGCCACAGAATTTCATCCACTGTGCTGTGCAGTAGGGAAAACAAGTGCTGGGTTTGGATGGCCTAAATTCTACAGAGCGCAATCCACATTTCTGCACTTACGTTTCCTTTTAGCTACCTGCCCCACTCTTTGCTGTGGCTCTTGGTACTCTTTCCAGAGACCTAACGAGACCCCTGCCTTCCTTTTCCTGTCAGCTTAGGCACAGGGACTTGAGTGGTATCTTAATAGTTTGAAGACAGCCTAAAATCTCTCCTTCTGTCTTAATCCTAAACGTTGAAATAATTGGACAGTACATATGAATCGTTTATATCAATGTATTTCCAACACAATGTCCTAAAACAGTAAATCTTTTCTGGACAAGAGCGTAAAAATGAATGTAAACTGTCTAAAAATCTATTGATCTGATAGGTATCAGGAGCAGGGCTTAAAGAGACCATCTGTCTTTTGCCTAGGCTATGTTCCTTCTTAAACTTTCGTAAGTGTGCTTAAACAGGGCTTAAGTGTCACTTCTGTGCAGAATAGATATTGCTGAATATTTAGCTTTACTTGTGCTTGATCAACTCACACTCATGGTAATACGCATTGTCGTGCTGCCACTGATGGAAACAGCAGAGGAATTTTCAGGTTACAGGCTTTGGTCAATTATGTAGGTGCTGGGCATTATCTCCCTTTCTTTCACTGAATTCCTGGTACATGTATAGATATTCTTTCCATGTACTTGAAAGGCACGCTTCTTTGGAGCACACCGGGGAAGGAAAAAACGGAAGCTGTTTCTCTCCAGAATAATGAAAATGTTTCCTTTCTTTAATTGTTTTTGCATGAACATGGTTACCGGTGAATATAAGTTTATAAGAACATATCACTGGTTACATCAACCAGTTACCATGAACTATTCTTTCAAATAACCTGGAAGTTAGCGTCTTTAGTGCTGCAGTAGTTGATGGATGTTTTCAATGGCAGCCATTGTTCATTTATTGCATTTCCTGTAAACATACCACTGTCTGTAGGAGTTGTAACCCAACATCCAAGAACACGAGAGTGTTGCTGCAGCTGTTCAGCTTCACATCCTAGCATTCTGCCCCGCTTCTACCAGGAGAGGTGCTGAAGAAGTCTCTGAAGTCTGGGCAGTGCAGAAAATGAACGTGGAATACATTCTCCCTATTGATACATCTGCCCAATGGTCTTGAACCTATCTTTTCCTACTTCGTGATTTTTGCAGATTTATTACTGTGCTAAGGTCAGCAGTGAAAGCTATGAAATCACTTTATATTTTAAGTATTATGAAACTTATTGCAACATTCTGCACAAAAAACTTTTTCAAATTAATGATTTAAGTGCCTACTATGGAGTTTTCTTTTGGCTTTCAAGCCCATTTACTTGGACTTTGCTGCCTAGGCTGCATGAGTGTTCTGCCCATTTGATTAGTCATTTCAGTTTCTATTACGCTACTGACATGCAGTTTTATTTCTTATTAATCTCATTTGGCCTTGATGTGACTTCTTGCCAGCATCAGTAATTGTACATTTTCTAAACTCAGAATGATCAAAATGAGGTTGTGTTACATGACTCAGGCTAATGTTTTAAAATCTAGGGTAGGAATCTTTTTTAACATGGGACTCTGACCTAAAATTAAACCCTAGCATGTATATTTAATGGCCACGTTAGTTTCCAAGTTGAATTATAATCCTGAAGGAAATAAGTACATTCTTGGTACGCTCCCTCCCCGCAGAGTAACAACTGTGCTGCATAACACTTAGGTTTAAACTAAGTGGTGTGATCGGTTAATGCCTAGATTATTTCTCATTATTTTTACTTCTCCTTCTGGTGAGACTACGCATCATTCTGAGTTTCAGTTCTGGGAGATTTTAACAGCAGGTCTGTTTTCTGATTTTTCATACATAACACATTGCTTCCACTGGGAAAAGTTTGCTCCTGGATAAAACCAGAGAATTGTCTGTGGCTTTGGCCACAGAACTTATACAGAGGCAACAGGCTGTTACCGCTGGACTGAAAGAAACTTTTTACCTCCCATGAATTTTGTGTGGTTGTTAGTTCATTCTTCTTTGACTACTGGCTGTTCATAGATTGACATTTGATTGTGTTAGTCCTGTCTTTTTAACGTGAAATCAGTGGCAGAGAGGAAAACTGTTCACACTGCAGTTTCAAAACCAGATTCGTCAGTAACACTGCAGAGAAAGAAAAATGCACTGTAGGGGCTCGTTGACAATTGTAGCACAGCAAAATACCCAGGAAATGGTGGGTGCAAGGAGCAAGGTGTTCACTTAGCAGGAAATGGGAAAGTGAATCTGAAATTAATCAAGAAATGTTGAGATAACTTCAGGCACAATGTCAAGATCGTGTAGCTGAGAAAGGTCTGAACAGGTGTATGTTTCTGACTCTAGAAAAAGGTAATAACATTTTGCAGATATTCCCCAATGAATTCACCTTCACATTCTTCAGCTATACCACACCACTCTCCCATGGAAGTGCTGCCAGGTTTGGTGCTCTGTATATGCAGTAGCAAACAATGAGGGGATCCCAGACCAAGGAACAGATCATTGGATTAGTGAAGGCATGGAAAACAGGGCTCTAAGAGTGAATGCTAATCAAGTGGAACAGCATAAATCATCTTCTGACCCTTCTCCCTGCTTTTCAGTGTATATTGGGTCTGGATAGGATGACTGTGTTGTCCCAGTCCAACATGGATCACATCCAACACATATGATCATATGCATAGAAGCTCTAGGTAAGTTAATTGAAAATATAGGTCACTCCAGGAAAAGAGACTGTATTTTCTTTTCAGCCAGATATAAAATTTCCTATATTGATTTATCCTTTTTTACAGTGTCTCACAAGTGAGATAAATAACTATGTTATCCTGGCTCTGGGATTCTTGATGACCCTACTGTTTTCAGTTTTTAACACTCTTTGAGACACACGTATATTGGGTAAAATGGAGAGGACAGTCTCCAAATGGAGCAAGTTCTTATCAGAGATGAGGTACCAGTAGCATTGCCGGTTTGTAGGTATTGATACCTTCTGTGAATATTACACAAGACTCACACCGTCCAGAGTTGACTGGCAAATGGTTAACAGGAGACAGGGTACTGCTGCCCACATTCTGAGGGTATGTTTCATATTTATCCGATCAGCCCATTGACTCTCAGAAAAAAGTAACTTAGGGTCACTTTTATGTAAAGAGAAAATACAGATAGTGTCTGTCATTCCAAATATAGTGTTCATCCCTCTGGGACAGTAAAAACCCAGCATTTTTCTGGAAAACCTATCCTTTCAAGAGAGAATGAAGAGTCAGAATTACATTGGGCCCATGGTATTTTTCACAAGAACGAAGATTTATAAATTCAACCTCTTGGTCAAAATCCAGCTAAGTTCCCTTACCTGAAATTATTTCTGCAGCTTCAACTAATCTATTTTAATCCCTATCCTAAATGGCCAGGTAGAACTAAGTTGCTGTAAACAGTAACTATGCTGTGCTGGTACATGGATACAGTATTACATACATCTTTCAGTAAGGTACTTTAAATTATACTACACTAATGGAGCATGCATAGAGGTAGCCAGCATGGAGCAGCTAACATACATAACTTGTTCACTTCCAACCTATTTAAGCTGGACTGAATGCAATGCAAATGCAGGATAGAGGTAAGGTAGTTCAAAGAAATCTATGCTGGATGAACAAACACAGACCACCCTTGGATTTCTACTTTGTTAAAGAGAAGGAGGTCATCTTAGAGTTAAGTAAATACTGTGTATCCAAAATGAATCTGATGTTGGGTAGGATCTGGTCGTGTAGCCCTAGGAAAAGACTACATTTAGTTTGAACTTGGCATATTTTTGGGGTTTTTTTTTTGTTTGTTTCTCATGACTGCACTAAACTAATTCATACAGAGTAGTTCTACTACTAAATGTACTTCATACATTTTGCTTAATGATTGTGTCCAAAGTTTTTAATTTATAATTTGTAAGTTGATTTGATACAGTTTCTTTGAAAAGGCATTTGACATGTCAATAGAAATGGATAGATGGAAATGTAGTAAAGGGGAACTAGTCACATAAGCAGCGAAAGGAGTATTCAGGCTCTCTGGTTTTTATATTTTGCATATTTATGTATACTAGTGTTTCAGTACAAAAGCAATGAACTGCTTTAAAGCAATAACATTCCTGCCTTAAAAAGCAGGTCTCCTCACAGCTACTGGATGCGGAATATGTTTCAGGAACTAGTTTCAGATATTTTACAAAAAGCAGTCAATCCATTTGGGCTTCTGACCACACATTGATCTTTGCATCTCCCAAATGAAAGATGTTAGCATAGTGTACTGGTCCAGTTTTCAGGAATAATCCAAATTGTGTGGTTTTTGTGTTACATGCCCAATTAAAAATTGAAACATTGCCACCATAAGTGTCAAGCTGTCACCAGGGCATCTCTAATTGCATTCACTCCCTGCCTCAAGCAGCAGCTGACATTTCTGGGGCAACATCTGGCAGCCGATATGCAGCTGGTGTGTACAATAGGCAGTAGAAATATACAATAGGTGTTCTCTGGTGAAAACTCAAAAAGACAGGGAAGAAAAGCACGCTATAAGCTTCCCTTTTGTTGTATGAATAAATGTCTACTAGCAGGTATAATCTGAGTCTGAAAGTTACATTAATCTGAGTCTGAAAGTTATGTTTTGAGATCTTTTTCAGTAGTTGATGGAATATAGTTACAGGATACTCTTATTTCATGACTTTTCAAGTTTGCAAACAGATGTAGATGGGTTCATGGCGAGGTAGCAGGAGTTCTATGAAGCAGTTTCTCTTAATGGAGATGTAACTTTGCGCTGATGGGGCAGGACTTTAGAGGCTAGAAACATGTATCAGTAAGAGACTTATATTTAGCAGCAACTTGGAGCCTGGTTTAAAATGATGAATGTTGAGAGAAATTACAGATGACAGAAAGAGCATACAATATAGTATCTCCGTGACTCTTGGCTCATCCCTAAGTGTAAAACCAAAATAGACTTCTGACTGTGTCAAAGTGAGGTAAAAGTTAGAAATAATGAATATGAAAAAAACAAGAACTTCAAAGACTAAAACTTTAAATATAGTTGTGCTCAGAAAGTGGTGATGTGAAAAAGAGACGTTATAATCAACAGCTCTTCCTCCTGAGCATAGTCAAATATTTTCATCTGTGTCAGAAATGACACCTACTACTTTTTGTTGTTGTTGTTAGTACTGCAGAGCCAAAACAGTTATGTGAGACTGATCTGCTTTTTTCTGGTTTGTGTGTCATTGCCACAATTGTTCGTGAGAGTCCTGTTACATAAACGTTATTGCTGATTGTGATTCATGGGCAGAAAAGAATTAAGCTGACTTCCAGACCCCAAGTGGCATTTGCAGATCTGAGTAAGGAAAGGTGTTTTATAAACTTAGCTTATGTAATTTGGTTCTCTGAGAAACAGTGCACAATAAAATCTCTGTGCCTTTGGAGTGACTCTAAGTTTCTTTTTTGGTTATGACTTCAGTTTATTCAGTTATTGAAAGAACAATAACTTGTTTGTAACTTATTGCTGTTATAGGTGTTAATTTAATCAACCAGGCATACAGTTTATAGCGGAGTGCTCAGCCTATGGCCCAATAACTATTTGCAGCTTGCCGAGAGAGTTTGTGTGGCAGTCAGGAGCAGGCTGCAGGTCAGCTGGGGAATCTTTTCCTGGCTGCTATTTTCCTTTGGTGCTCATATCCCTTCCCTGTCAAGTTCAGCTTACTCTGCACATACCAAAACCCACTATCCGCTAGAGAAAAGGGTGGCAAGGGAAAGCTTCCACCACCAAAATTGCATCTGCTGTCCTCTGAGCTTTTTTTACATACCTGTGTGCATGCATTGTGTGACAGTATATGCCCTGGTGCTAGGAAGCACCAGGACAGCTGTGCATGTGATGATCATCCATACTGTGCAGGCATGGTAGATCAGGCCACATAGAGGGTGTCACCTATGGCTAAAAGACTTCCCTTTAAGGCAAACTATATAGCTCCCCACCTAGAAAAATTAGGGGTTGCTGACCTAATGAGCCTCTTAATTTCAACATGGTTCACATCTTCCTTTTCTGTTCTATAATAATGTGTGAATGCTTTAATTGCAGTGGGGCAGACTGATGGCTGTCACCTTATCATTTAAGTCAACAGCTCAGTGACAGTTTATGCTAGCTGGGGGATCTGTCTTTACCATGTTAATATGTTTTAAATTACATCATTTTGTATTTGTTACAATTTACACATCCTGTCTTTCCTTGCTGATTTAATTTTAAACCATACTAAAGGACATTTTCAAGAAGAAATGAAATCAAATTCTTTCCTGTTCTTTTTTCATTTTTAATAGTGATGGAGGACCCTCTAGTTACTGTGAGTATCTCCAGTCATCACACACTTACCCACGTACATGCTTGGACACATATACACATATGCACTCATGTATGCACACAGGAGAAGCAAGGATGGCCACTATCTATCTCAAGGTAATGAAAAATACCATGTAGATGTTCCAGCCACTTGACATAAGGGAGGGAACTTTGTTTTCATGCTAGAGCTGCAATAAGTAAAATAGTAAGACGTGAGTGACAGTGGCATGCATTTCCCTGTGTTTGAATAACTGGCGTTTGGACAAAACTAGGCCTTCTTTGTCTTTGGAGAAGATCACATGTAGTTCAATGCTAATCTACTACTGTAACTAATATCAAGCATTCAGTAGCTTTCATGCAGTCTAGTAAGTTGTTTCAGTCTTTCACTTTTCTCATCATATTCAATATGTAAATATCTACAGCTAATGATCTTATAGTACAAATTATGCAGCCTGCAGGATCTGTGGTTTCACGAACAGCATAATATCCCATTATTAGCAGATGCAGTTTGTTATTTAATGTTTAAGCACTGTGTCTGATTGCATCCACGGATCACAGATGGAGACATAAAAGTGACATAAACTATGCCTGCAAAAAGGGAACCAGGCTGAAATGCAAGCCCACCACATGCATTATAAGTGAAAGTGCTTCCAGCTATTTAATTTAAAACATTGGGCTGTTCATTTCATCCAAATTCAGCCAGAGCAAGTTAAAAACAGACTGGTCTTCCAAAGATTTATGTTAGTTCATTATCTAATGCAAATAGCAAGTGGAGTCTCTTTTTGGCAGTGTTTTACAGAAAAATGTATAGGTATGAACAGAACAATGTCCTTTTCCACAGAGTGCTCTGTACCAGAAAGCATCGTCACTAAACAGTGGAGGAGTTTCCAGCTACCTGGGCTTCTGAGGGAAAATGTTTTAGTTTTCAGATACTATTATGTCTAGTACACTGTGCAGCACAGTGGCAATTTGGAAGAGAAATTTGAGGAGGTACATGGAAGTCTGGGTGGATAGAGTCTGAACTCAAATTTCAGTGTGCAGTTTTTAGAAGTAACCTTCTTGATTGTCTGAGGGAGCCTAGAAATGAACAAGTTTCTGAGTTGAAAAATTCCAGCCTTTAGCAGGACTTTGTAAAGCTACTAGACTAAGAAACTGTTGCTGAAAAATCAATCTACATTTGAAAAAAGTATGGCTTTTTCAAGGAGTATGGAGGTAATATAGAAAATACGTAGATAACTGAAAAAGGATAAAAAGGCCTCTGAGATACTTATTTTCCTTCAGGAATGTTAAGTAGGATTTTTTTGTCAGAGAGTTTCCTGTCTTCAGTCTTCAAAAATCAGAATGTCAAAAACCTTTTGAAGGACACCAGGTTCCTGGAAAAAAACAGACAGGCGATAGATTAAAAAAACCAATGAAGGTTACGTATGAGATGTCCCCTATATGTCAAGTCACCTTTCCCTTTACAATAATTGGTCTTAAACTGCAGTTATTTTTGAGATTATGTTTGCCTGCCAGTGGCATCAGGAACAAGCGTAATCCATAAGGCTACTATCACTTAATGCACAGTGAGAGTTTTCATTGCCCAAAGGTATCATGACTGGTCTGCTGCAACACTCCCTGATAGTACTGGCTTACTGAGCAAAAATCTAGAGCTGTCTGTAGGGAACAGAAAGACAGAGTATATAGAAATGCCAGCAGTACGTTTTACATTCTCATTTCGTACTTGTTTTGAAAAGATGGCATTGTATTTACAGCATTACTCTTCTGAACAAATAGTAATGATTTCAAGTGGCCACAGTGCCTTCTTGGTCTAGGGGACATTTGCGTCTTCCCCTGCATCATGAAGTGATGTGGGGTGGCCCTCCCTGGAAGTAGTCCCAGGAGGGAAGTGTGAATCTGGAAAGGACAATTCCATTTCTCACCTGCTTTTGGCACAAGAGGGCCTCTCATCGGTGAATTACTTTGTTATACCAGGTTAATTTGGTCATGGAGTGAGTGGAGCACTGGCACTGTGGGCCTTGGATTAACTGTCTTTTAATTTGTGCCTCACAAAATAGAGCTAGTCAAATTACCTCAATACTCAGACTTTATTGAAAAAAACGTTTGAGTTTATGGCTCTCTGGGCCCAAATTAAATCCAGCATTATCCACTGCATATTTACGTATTTGTTTCTTGCTGCTTCAGAGTGGTAATGAAGTGATGTTGTAAATGAAGTTTAATAAAGCCTGACCTGAGGGAAAAAATGTTCCTGAGATAGCCACATCGACTGAAACCTCTGACAGCCAATTAATCATGTCCCCCTGTTTAAAGTTTTATCTGGTTTACAAAACTCTGTTCTGTGCACAAATATCTTTCATATTCTTATATGAAAGTTTTTAAAACAACCTCTAAAAGTGCCTTGTAGGCAAAGAAGTGTAAAGACCCATTTCTTTCCTCTTGGAGGTTTTCATGGTACAGTACTTACTACTTTTCTTAGATACAGCTTGCTGTTGTTTCTGTTAGTAGACGCAAATAGATCTTTCCACTTATAACAAATAAGATTGACGCCCCTTTCTGAAGTCCTCACTGTCAAGCACTAGTATAAGAACTTTGTGCTTACTTTTTTTAACAACCATCTCTTATACCTTTTTAAAATTCAAAACTTTCCATAAAGAAGAAAACCTCCACAGTGAGAATGTAGATAGGAGAAGAACAAAATGGAGACATGTAAGTCTGGAAATCATGACTCTCCACTTTCTCTTTCAATATGCAAAATTCATGTTATTTTTAATGACTGGTAGATTTGGAGATATTTGCTCTTTGTTTCCAATGTGGTTTTTTGACTTTCCCCTTTCAGGTTAGTTTATAAATGTCATGTTTTGAAAAACTGCCATTGTAGGCTAGTAATAATGGTAGAATACTGAGGGATTTTCACATGCTTCTATACATAAGAAGTACAAGTATATAGGTTTCCTGTATCTTTCTGTGTCTTTGCAATATCGTGTCTAACATTGAGTATACACCATTTCCTTATGTATAAAATTTAAGGGTTTGAATTTAGGTATAGATAGGTTTTAAAACTAAATTGGTTGGAAAATTATCTCCCATAATAAGCTGTTACAACTCATCCATCTAATTTTAGTGTATCTTTTCCCATTTTTAGTTTAATTGGCTTAGTTTCAGAAGCAGAAATTGTTTTTTGAAAGAAGTGTATCAGCAAGTTTATTTGCTTGACTGGTAGTTGCTAAATTCCAACCTATATATTTTTCTCAACTTTTAACATTTTTCTCTTTTTCTTCTTTTTTTTTTTTTTTTGAGGAGAATTGCATGAAGACTTTTTAATCAATCTACTAAAACCTCTTTTATTTAGGTCATTCCCTTTAAAGTCCATTTAAATGAGACACTTATAACATTCTCATGATTCCACTAGTTGTGCAAATCTGATTTTCTCAATTACCAAACATCAATAAAAATAAAGTTCTGTAATGTAATTTTTCATTTCTTTAAAATAAAAGCTATAAAAAAGTTATCCACATTTAGGAGAAAGCTATTCAGACATGTTTATGTGCATTACTTTTTCTGACTTGTTTGTAATGCAAGCATATAAAATAATTTTGGATATAGACTTGAATTTAATGGTCTGAAGAGGATTTTGCACCTCTGGAGCATATGAATTAGGTCTGAAAGCCACTTCACCAGGTAACACCAAGCATGCTCCAGTTCAGGATCCTGTACGTTACTTTGACTAGGGAGTGAAAAAGCAAAACAAAGCTGTTTTTTGCTTTGTTGCAATCCATTTTGTTAAGAAGTAATGTATGAAGTTTCTGTGGAGACCAGAAGAATCACATGGAAGATACTTGATTTGCTCATAATACAGAGCACCCTGTAAAGGTTTTTCTTAGGATCGTTTTCTTTGCCAGGTCCATTTCTTCAGAATTTTTCTGCTTCCAGTGTATACACATTGACTAGGTAGGTAGTGAAATCACCATCTCTTAAGTTTGTTAGCAAATCAGAAAGCACTCTTGCCTAGTCCAGATGACTGGCTTTTTCCCTGGCCTTTTATAGAATCATATGATAATTTGGTTGGAAAAGACCTCAGGAAGTCTGTAGTCCAACCTCTTGCTCAAAACAGGGTCAGCTATGAGATCAAGACTATGTTGCTCAGGGACTTTCATGTGCCTTTTTCCAGGTGGATACACTTATTCATTTTTTATGTCTGCTTTTTTTTTGGTCTTTCCATTCCATAAAGGTGCCCAGCTACTTTTTACATTTGTCTTAAATGAAAGTCAGATGTTACACTCAGTTTTAATATGGATTAGCCTAACCTCCAGTAATTTCAATAACTCAGAGTTTTACTGCACTGCTCTTTATATGCTCTTCTCCACTCAGAAACTTGTCTTTCCATACCTAGACTTCTGTGCCTTTCTTTGCCTTGTAAGTTAATAATCTGATCTGTGACCTCATTTTCTGGGAAGTCTGGAGAAGCTCAGGCATTCCTACTGTCATAGGAGTGCTGATGGGAAGGCATGTCTGAAGGTCATCTTCCTGAAGCAGAACTGTCACCAATACTAGGTCAGGATGGCCATGGCTTTTTTCTTCTGTATCTGTAGTTCAGTGCAGACTACATCTTGAGTTTGTACTGTGAGTGCTATTGGCTGTTGGAAACTGTGGTTTTCTGAGACAGGACTGGATTAAACAAATGTCCTGAAACAGCAGTTGAGTGGATGGAAGCTGTGGTATGTAGAACAATCCAGAGTCAACAGTCTTGTGCAAATTTATGGATTTTATCATTAGCTTCAGAAATTCACAGGAGAAAAGAATTCAAGTAATAAAATACAGAAAGTACTGACCAAAATCAAGAGGCCTTTTAAAGTGCAAAGGACTCTAATGGGAGGATTTGTCATTTACAGATCTGTATTTCCCTTTTTCTCTGTGGGCACAATGAATAAGGTGGGACGAGGGAAATGGATGGCAGCCAAGGCCTTGTAAAATATTCTGAATCACTTACTGTCACTGTGATGTGTCCCAGACAGCTAAGCAGTGAACTAGAGCCAGCCATGAAGGTGCGGTTGTAGGAAGTAATGTGTCTATGCTACTGCAGAAGTTGGGGTGGGTGGTGAGGAGGGTAACAGGAGCCCAGGGAAAATAAGGTGGCTGTACTGCAGAGCCCCAAGAGGGAAAAGAACCATCTTATTGACTAGCCTTTTGCAATGTAGATATCTGGCTGGGGAGGAACAAGCCCTTCTAGGCAGCAGTTCATCCCAATCTGAGGAAAATAGAACAAATGAGTTGTACACTGAAGGTGCCTGTTCCTCTCCATTGCAGACATCTAAACATAGTTGCCCTGAATCACACCTGTGATGTCAGCTCCTTAGGAGTAACCCTTCAGGCAACTTCTCAGGATCAGTGGGCTTAGAGCCATGATAGTTCCAGTGTTTTGATACAAATACAGCAGCCTGCCAGTGTCCAGTAGGGGAAACTGGGTCAGATATATGGCACACACCATATCTATAAACTATTAAAGATAAGATTTTTTGTTTGTCCTGTGCCCAAGTGATATCTATGGACTTACGTGAGTAAATCTGTGGATTGCATGATCAGTCCCAATACTGGTGGAGTGTAAAGCAAACAGCTAACAGAATTGTGTGACAACTGTAAAGTTTAGTTCTAAAACCCCCAAGCTATGGAATAGATTAATGCTTCTGCAGATTTTCCATTCTTTGACACCTTCTGTTCTTTGCTGTTTTGACTGTGAATTGATAACTGCTTGCCACGTCAATTTACATTTCCATCTTGGCCTGAAGGTGGGCACATTGGAGTTTTGGGAAAGAAGGGGAGAAAGATGATGGTCAGAAAGAATTAAGAGGAAGATAGTATCAGGATGTGAAGGTATATCCACATTAAATCACAGCAGACAAGTAAGAAAAGAACCCTTCTCACTGTATAACTCCCCCTATAAAAAATCTGAGTGTAAAATCTCTTAAGAAATACAACACAAGCCCTTAACATCTTGAAACAAATCTTTTGTATTTATGGAGGATGACTTAACAGAAGGCAGGGGAGGAGAAAGGCAAGGAATTAATATTAATATAGATTAGACTCAGCCAACAGTTTTAGCTGAGGAAAGAGGGAAACATTTTGAAAATGGGAAAACATTACATTTAAACAGATTCAAAATTAAATTCCTGATATTAAAATGCCATGCTAGTTGATAAGAAGGGCTTACCTTTACAAAAGAGATAACAGAAAGAAAAAAAAAAAGAAGAGAAAACATGTAGAAGTAATTATATAATCCTGTAATTCACCAGAACATGCTATTTTGTGTGAACAATATTTAAACTTAAATCAAATTGAAATTTTACATACGTTTACCTACAAATTTTTAGAAATCTTGTTCAATTTGCTTCATTTTCATGTAATTTATTCAGTTTGGTGTTGAAACAAAATTAATTTCTCTCTTAAATAGCATCACAGCTGATCACTGAAATGTTCATATGGGACTAACTTTGCTCAGCTAACAAAATTTTTTATTTGCTGATTCTGTTCTTAATTTATTTCATAGACTACCTATAAGGGATCAAGCATATTTTCCATCAGATACTGTGTAACATAAAAGAAAACCTCATTTCCTAGATTTCTGATGCAGAAATGAGCTGACAGCAGCGTTTGCCGTCAGATTCACTGCACAGGCGTTTTACTTCCTGTGACTACAGGAAAGTAAAATCAGATAAATAGCTTGGGACATGGTGCCAGGCCCACAATTTGGTTGAGATCTCATCAGGATATACATGGAAGTGAATGGATTACTTGCACTTATATTTCTTATCCCATGTTCAGAGATTATCAGAGTCAGATCCTAAAAATTTGCAGTGGAAACATGAATATGTACCAGGTTTTCTTGAATGCCCAGAATTTTTATTTTCTAAAAAGTGCATATGCGCCGTTCTAAATGCCTGACAACATTCCCCTTAATTCTATCAGTAAAGCCCTGGAGCACTGTCAACAAGCTATTACCAATATCCAAAAGCGCTGATCTGTTTTGTTGTGTTACTCTTGAGTACCTAGCCTCTTGTAAATTGAATTGTTCTGAGTTAAGTGTATGTCTTCAACAAAGGGAAGACATGTTTCTAATGCTCTTAACCGCTTAATTTTGACCTTGAAGCCTATAGAACCTGAAGATCTCGGAAATTAATTTTAAGTAAAATAATAATATATTTCACACTAAATGCTGCATACAAATGCTGTTCAAAATATCCTAAAATTGTCTCTGAAGGAAATTTGATGCGTTTGGAGAAACTTATGCTTTAAATACCATTTTTACCTGAATCATCTTTAATTTTTATCAAATAGCTCTTTATTTCTTTATTGATGTTCGTATGGTGAAAGCAAAACAAGGGAAGGGGGGGTGGATGGCGGTTTTAGTTTTTCCAAAGTCAGGAACCATCTCTTCATTGCTGCCTTCTTGCCAGAGATCATCACAGTAACATCCACATTGGGAGCATGATATAGGGCTTCTCTTTTTGTCCCAGACTAGACACTGTCAGCACTCCGTATCATCCTTACATCCCCACATCCCAACTCCTGCAAATCCCAGGCTGATGTTAAACAGGATCCGTGGACCCACTTTAGTTGCATCAGTTGCCTTTGAGGTGGTGCTATGCCTTTGTCTTTCAGATTCACCTGAGGTTCATATAAACACCAAAAAAGTTTAATGTGCAAACAAGTCTTATCTTAGTAAAATATTAGGTACCAGAACTAAAGAAGAAAATATGGCAAACAACACTTTTAGCTCATGTTTAACACTTAAAGCTTTCCCTGCTTGAGCCACTGTCTCCCCCACACACTGGGGGAACTAAGGAAGCCTTGGCTGTCTTTGTTCTACTGCTCCAAGCCTCACAGGACTGACTTGATCTGTGGAGCATTTTAAGATAGCTTCTTAACCCTGCCTTTTCCCCAAGGTTGGATGCCCCATCCTCTTTCAAACGTCTCCACATGCCTCTTCTAGATCCTGTCCCCTAGCAGGAATGCCAGGCATTTATGCCAAATGTACTGATGATGTCTCCGTCCCCAGACCTGCTCTTTATTGTTCTGACCTCTCTTTGGAAGTTTCTTTGAATTTCCCTTGCCAATGTAATCCCTAATTATTAACGCAGTCCTAACAACACTGTTGGGCTTCAAGGCTTGTTGTAGCAACCAGATGCAAGGGGTAGCTGTGTTGAGCATAGGACCACTCTTCCAGATCTGTGGTTTTTAAAAGGAAGTGACAACATTATTTACTCTCTCAATTGTCCCATTTTCTTTTTCCAATACTCAGTTCATGCTATGCTTATTTTTCCTAGTGTATTGTCTCTCAAGATTAAATACTCTGTTTCCTGGATCTTGTATTATCACATCTTCCAGGGCAGGGTGAAGGTGAGCTGTGCCAAACAAACAAGGTTTGATTTTATAAAGTTTTACAACTACTTGATTCTCTTGCAAATCTTAATAGAGGAGACTGGGAGGGTGCAGGGGTTTCAAGAGGCTAGGAGTCCCTTCCACAGCTCCAAGGGCAGGCCAACGACATACTGCCAATTGTTTATCCAATCTTTTCCTAAACACCAGAAGCCTCCCTTGCCAGATCACTCTAATGTTTCAATATTATTCAGCTTGATTTTTTTTTGACATATCTGACCTAAATCTCCTTTGCTACAATTTAATCCTGTTATTTCTTGCCTGATTCAAAAGTAACACGGAGAACAGTTCATTCCCTTCCTATTCACAACTATTTGTTACTTATTTTTAAAATGGTAATGTGTTACCTGCTTAGCATTTTCTTCTGCATTTTGAATCACCCTGGCTCTCTTAATTTTTTCCTCTAGGTCAAATTTCCAAAAACTCTTGATCGTTCTTATGAAGATCAAGAGTCCTTCTCTGGTCTTTCTTTAATTGATCCATATCTTTCTTACTGGGGCTGGACTTCACCCGCTGCTGAATAGCTATACAAAATAAAGGACCAGGGAAATTTAAGCCCTATATGCTCTTAGTTTGATATTTTTTTCCTCTTTATGTACCTTACCCTAATCTCTTGCTTCTGTTGCTAACTTCGCTTCTTGATCATAACAGTGACATTTTGTGTGTTCATCTTTTCTGCATTTTGTACCTTTCAGCCTCCTCACTATCTCTGCCTTCTGTGCTACGATAGTGTTCTTGTCAGATCTAGAGAGTAATATGAGAGAAGCCATTTCCTTAAGCACAGAGCATGATTTTTTCCCCCTTTTTCATTTGCTCTTCATTATACATTAAAAAATTTCATATGCTGAGGTAAGTTCATCACTTCAGGCACTTGGTGACATTTCCGACATTAAATTTTCTATTTTCTTGACAGTGTTGCTGTCACTGCACTTTCCACCAACCATGTACAGTGGTGGTCATTGCTTAGTTGTTATCCAGAGCTCTTTCCTTATTAGTATTTTGATACTTTCCTGTTAACCTTTCATGTTCTAAAGGAGAGATGGCATCTGTGCTGGATAGGCCCATCACGTAAATGCCGTCAGAAAAAAAATTGTTTTCAAAACTTCCAATTTGCTCCCATTTTGTGCTTAAATGCCATCTAGGCAAATCAAGAATTCCCACATTCTTCTTCCCTTGGTAGTCTGTGGAATTTTATGTATGTTTATTTTATACAAGGTTGCTCCAGCTCAAAGGTTAAGATGACTTCCTTTTACGTCCTCAAATTGAAATTTAAAAAAAAACAGATATCTGTAATTTGTTGTGCTCCAGAGGATGTCATTGGCAGAGGTCTGATGTTGGAAATACCTCCATCGTACATCATACACAGAGAGTGATGTGTAGGACTAGTTGCCTTCTGTGGTCATGTGAGGGAACATGGTGAGAGAAAAGTGACATTGACGTAGAGGAGACAAACAAGCAAGGCAGAGAGATGGGATTCTGGAGGAGGAAAATACATCAGTGGGAGATGTTTGTCAACTGTGTGTATGTTTGTGTAAGACAGAGAAAGGCGGAGAAGGAGGTTATGGCTGAGGGTGCATGTGTGTACGGCAGAAGGAACTGCAGTGACTATAAAGTTGCATCAAATGGTGCAAAGCACGTTTCTACACTACATTTCTTGGATATACTATGTGTTATATTTTAAATATTTGACAGAAACTGCAGCCTGCAGTGCATGAACAATTATAATTCCCTAAGTGGTGGTTTGCTGAGAAAATGTTCTGCACTTTGGATTTTTTTCCCATTGTCTACTGATGTAACGCTAATGGAATTTTCCCCCATTTTTAAAATATGTTTTCCAATATTCTTTGGGACCAAACTGTTTTGTTTTTAAGCAAATTCCTTTCAACAAAATGATTGAATTATAAGTTATAGAGCCCTTGATGCATAAGCCATATTGATTTTTTTTCAGAAATCATCTAATGGAATTATAAATTTCCTGTCAGGAAATCTTTGTAATAGAAGAAAAAGTCTATAATAGTGCATCTACAAAGTGTATAGAAAAACTGGGATTATTAAGTGAAGTGAGATTTTTATCTTATTCTTCTTTTCATGTTACATTTTTACACTCCCCACATAAGAGAATGAAACAGACTGCCCTAAGTATGCCAATTATACTAGTTCCAGAGGTACAATGGGTGAGAATTTCAACTCTACTCCAAAGTTTTACACTGAATAAAAGTGTCTGAATAGTCCTACAGAGCTAAAAAGCACTTTGGTGACTTCTGTTCCACCTTTGGACTGTGAATTCTCTGCTGTAGCTTTTAGAGGCACAGCCCCTCTATGGAAAGTGGGCAAAAGGCATTGGAACAGGCTGCCCAGGGAAATGGTTGAGTCTCCATCCCTGGAGGTATTTAAAAGAAGAGTAGATGTGGTGCTCGAGAACATGGTTTAGTGGTGGACTTAGCAGAGATAGGTTAACGGTTGGCCTCGATGATCTTAAGGGTCTTTTCCAACCTGAACTATTCTATGATTCTAAATAAAAAAATCTAGAAACGTTTACACCTTGTATCATTTCTGTCAATAGGTAACAAAGACATTTACACTTTCCTAAGCTAAAGAAACCTGCCTTTTGCTAGCTTGAGGACTTCTTAAAAAGAATGAATATTTCTTCATCTCTAGAGAAAGATAATATTGTCTATTAAGCGAAGATCTTCATTGCAGTTGGCTTCCATGGTGCAAGTGAATTTGGAGAGGGGGATTCTTTGCCAGTGTATGTGTTACTTGAGGCCTTAGTTTCACAGCGTCATAGGGTTCTCAAATGTCAGTATTATCCAGAAAACAATTTTAGGATTAGTTCCATCACTTTACAACATATGCAATCAGATCAAAACTAACATTACCTTATTTGATAGTGATATTGGCCTTCAAGCAAAAGAAGACTTACTTGTTTTCTGTAACTCCTCTCATTTAATCTTAATGTAAGAGCTCTGAACTAGGCGAGCAAATCATCTTTGTCCTCTATCATCACATTTGTCTGAACCATTAAAATATCAAGCTCCATCTGGTGCTGCTCTGCTCTTCTGTGTCATACAGGAGGTGTTTTCATCCAACACCTTATGTCACTGGGCACACTGGGAACAGCAATAATTGATCAATAGTGGAGCTTCTGTTTAGGTGCCTGCCTTGTCAGTACATTGTGCCATAAATGGAAGTTGCTTTATCACAACAAATTAGAACAGTCCAAAGCAAAATCATAATTTGCCCTTGTCATACATGGACCCTGTTTCATTTAAAGCACATCTAGCAAATGAAGGGATTTTTACAGAGATGCACAAATGATCCAGCATTCTCCCTTCTTAGTTTAGAGATATTATTACGTAGTTCGATTTTATCTTGTCTCCAGTTAAATTCTAATTACACTACCTTTGCTTAAGAAACTTTCATTTTTCTTCTATTTCTGATGTACATTTTTTTAACATCAGATGATCTAGTTATGTACATAAGTCAAACTACTTTGAGCTTAGCTGAATAGAGACAGATAAAAAATCATGTAGACCATCAAATATCAGGAATTTCCTCTCTGCGCTAGACCGTAACATTTCTTTTCATGATTGACCTGAAACTGTGAGTTGGTGAAGCCAGCACATTAAGATGGATTTGCCTTTCTCTTGTTGTTCTACATATTTAATTTTGTTGTGGGAGGTCTTACACAGTCTGAACATGGTTTGGGATTTGGAAAAAGGTAAATCTGTCTAATTATATTAACCTGAATTGTAAGCTGAACAGTGCTAATCAGGCTTATTCTTGCCATCATATTTTGCTTTGGAAAGCACTTCCCTTTCATGTAGTAATGATGTCGTACCTGGAGAGATGGCTGCTCTGCCATATGCTTTGGCAGATTTCCAGGACAACTTCCCTTGTAAAATTTTTGTTTACATATTTTCAATGCATCAGATCATTTGAGTACCTTTAGTAAGACTGCACAGTGCAGTTGCTCAGAAATTCACTAGGGCTATCTTATTAAAGGAATGTAACAACTATTTGCATAATGGAGAATAGGAAAGGGAAAATTGCTCACTCATGTCTCTGCCTACAAATGAGCCAGACAGAAGAATTTTGCAGCACTGAGTTGAACAATGTGAAATAAATGATCAGTTCTAATAATCCTAGCAGTAAGATAAATAAAGCACAGAAAACTGAGATGTGAGCTGTGGGAACAGGCATTTGAGTCACCCAGACTCTCAGAGTATATGGGGAACTATAACTGGTAGAATTGTGAGTGATTTATGTTCTTCACGTGCATCTTTCCCCTTCATTTAACTGGGTCTTGTGTTTTCTCTGGTGCCTTTCCTTTCCTGGAAAATGGGGGCTTGCATTAAGTCTGAGAAGGTGCTGTCAGAATGGTCTTCTGTGACTTTCCCTTTCCTGCAGAGCAGGGAAAACGTGTGTCCCACACAACCAGGTGTGGTGCAGAGACACCCCCCCAGGTGTTTCCGAGTGAATTAGCTTGGGAATTGCAGGTATTATAGTCACATCAGCATGGGATAGCACCCAACCTATACATGCAGTAACCCTGCTACTCCCTCTACAGCCAGGGCTAACATCTCTGCCTGTAATTCCTCACTTTGTGGATGTGTAGCTGACTTGAAGGACTTGGGGCTTCGTTGTGCCATGTGGACTGAACTAAAGCGTCTCTCCTGATAGTGTCATTTGGAGTAGGCTCTTTCTCAGATGCGGTTGAATTCAACCACTCAACTCTTGTTGAGTTCCCTGGTGTATCTCTTTAGAAAGAATTTTGCATTACACTGTCAAAGAGAGAGATATACAGACTGTAACAGAGAGCTACAGGACAGTTCGCTGCATCCTGGAAAGTGTTGACACTGATACTAGACTTTGGAGCCTAGGTTGATAGTCGTATCAGTATTTCTTGTCTTCCTTGGTTGTATGAGCTGAGAAACAAGACTCTGAAGAGGGAGTTGAACAACCAAATAACTTCATCTTGCTGGAGCACAGGCAGGTGCTCAGAACCTGGGCTGCTGCAAACACTTCTGTGCCCACATGGGAGGTCAGTGATGGCCTTTCTGTCCAGAGAGGTTGTGAGGTCTCCATCCACAGAGATATTCAGGACCCCACAAACTACTCTAGTTGTCCCTGCTTTGAGCAGGGGTTTGGACTAGATGACCTCCAGATGTCCCTTCCAACCTCTATTACTCTGTGATGCTATGATAAGCAGCTTGTTCAGTTCCTCTAGGTTATTTGTATGCAAAAGCTATAATAAGCCTGCCTGCACGTTTTGTGTGTTTGATTGATTACTAAGTTTGTGAAATTAACTGTTGGACAAAAAATAAATTGCCTTTTTCTTTGCCAAAGCAATGTTTCTCCAATAAGCCTCTAAAAGCAAACATTAATATTTAATAGACAATTCATTAAATGTAAGTATTTTCTACTTCAAAAAATGATTAACGAGACATAAATCTGTACTGGAAAAATATTGGTTTTATATTTTACACTTGGGATAAATCACAAAGGAAGCTGCCTAATAAAAGGTGGTTCAATTGTACAATGTATTTTTAACGGTCTGTGATGCCAAAAGTAAAATATTGTACATAAGAGACCTTTTTTGGCCCATAGCACAGTTAAAAATGTTTTATGATCTCAAATATCACTGTATAAAATATTAACATTTTTAATCTAAAATTGCAGCATATAACTGATGCCTCATGTAAAGAGACTTAATGTCAAATAATGTGTTCATAAGTAAAAACGTATTATTCTGCTCAGAGGTTTTAGCTATTTGCATTATTAAATCTGCAAGTAATTAATTTCATGTGTTCATGCTATCTTCCAGTCCAGAGGAATTAAAAGATGCATCCTATCTGTTTGTCAGATGAAATCCATATGATTAGCTATTTTAATTGTCACAGAAATCTTACCCAGACAGGTCAAACCTGTATTCATTCAGTTTTTACTAATGGGATTATCAAGAAATATTTAAATGATGCCTCGCATTCCCATCAACCTCTTCCATTAAGATGGTCATGCTGCAGGTATTTCTAATCCTTTTCTCTAGGAAGTGGAGTCCAAGTCAGAGGATATTGTTTCCATGGCAGATTTAGTACATCTAAGTTACCTTACTGTGAAATCCATCCTGTCCATCACAAGTGAATTCAGATGAAATTAGTTAGAATTAGAGGCATCCTTTCTCATGCTGTTTCTTACCTCAAAGGAATTTGTATCTCTATTGCAGACTGTAAGCTCATTGTTGCACAGTAAACTTAAGCAATGAGATAGTATTTGCATTTTACTTCTACTCAAGTAACCTACCCTGTTCTTTAAGTTGCCCTCCCACTCACAGATTTTTGTCTACATGAAAGGACATTTGCAAACATTTCCCCTTGTTATTAACTCTCTTCTGTTACGGCATTGAGATCCTGTCAGCTGCTGCCAGAAATTAAGCACTGTAACAATGACACCTGCTCTGAGTTGGATTAGATGACACATTGCCTGAATGCTGGCAATAGCCAGCCACCTGCCTGCATTACTAACTCCACTGGAGCTGAACCTCTGGAAATATTTTGCGAAGTAAAGATAAAGCTTTACCCCATCATCAAATTTTGTCATGAGATTTCATAAAAAAAATAATTTTCAGTTGTAATCATGTGACTCTATCTTCTTATATCAAGTTATTCTATATTTTAAATGTCAGTGTCCTCTTATGTCAAAACTGTTTTATTAACGGCTTCCTATTTATTAGTTAGGGCTTTCTTTTTTTACTCTTATTTTCATCCTTACTGCTTTTGCCTTACAATTTCTTGTAAGTCAAAAGCTTCTTAAAATCCTAACTGAAATGTGAGCAGTATATTCCCCTTTTTCACTAAACCTGTACTTTGATTGAAAGTATATGTGTGAAAAGTATTGGTGCTATTATTTACTAGATTCCTCTGATACATGAACATGGAGGTTAATGCTTGTGAGTATGTAATATTTTCCCTGAGACTGGACATACATTGACAGTATCTAAGTAATTACCCAGTGGTAATGTATATGCTTTTGAAAAGTATTGGCAGCATATTACTGCTGCTTTTCCAGTTCTATGAAGTTACCCTTGTGAATTTGCATTTTCTTTGGTTTTGCAGAGGAAGAATGGTTTAATCAACCAAAATTTGCTGGGGTTTGTTTTTCCACTTAATTCCCTCCACATGGCAAATCAATCTGTGCTGTTAACATAACAGAGTAATTCTCAAAAACAGTGGAACCTGTAGCAGTTACTATTTACTACTCTGCACTCAGATGTCATATGGAGCTTGATTATAGAGAGAATTGTTACTAGAGGAAGGATGTTGATTTTCTCTCCTTTTCTGGCTTTCCCTGCATTATGGCCTTAACAGAAATAAGCTGTGTTTGCCAGAAAGCACTGTTCCCATTCTGGCTTTTTAACTTGCCTTGCAGGGTCTTGCTAAAGTAGGCAAGGTTTAATTCTGGTTGCTGGATCTGTTTCAAAATCTTATTTATCTCCTTTTAATTTTATGAGGAGGGCTTAAAAAGGTGAGGCGAGCCCCAGTCTTGAGTGCTTTTGTCTTAAAGGATAGTAGGGAAAACACTTTAATGGTAAATCCGGATTTCCTTTCCCTATTGATATGCATACATAAATGAGAGCATTGCTTTTCTGCAGTTGCCTGCCTAGTAGCCCCAAGGCAAATAAACAATTACACCATTCAGTTGGAGACACTGTGATTTTATCCTTCTTCAAGGTTATATGCTGTGAATCTCTTTTCTCAACTTTCTTAACTTTTAGCCTCAAGAAATGCTTGTATTAAGGCGAGTCCTACAGTTGTTTTTGTCTTAAAATGACTTGACAATATAACAAACCAAAAAAAGTCTTTTTTGGAGGAGAATGTTCAAGAGGGTATTTGACAAAAGACACTAATGTCTAGCCTTGATCCTGGAATACAGCCTGCAAATACAGCAAAACGTGGGTTTTTCAAGAGACATTCAATGTCAGCATAACTTTGCTTACATTCAGACTAACAATGATAACTTCAGAATGAGCAGAGTCAGGTCAATAGTGAATATATATATTTAAATCCTGCCATCAAAAGGAGTTAGAATGCTTGCAGGAGTACATGTGAGTTTAGTAGTCAGGACTTAAATTAAACAGCAGTTAGCACCACTCTGTGCGCACTTTCAGAAGGAGAATAAGAACCTGCCCTTTACAAGTTTTCCTTGGCCTAGCTGATGACTGTAACTCACCAAAGCAGGTGTCTGTGCTTTTGGAGTTACATAAATGGCCCCTACTTTAGTCTTCTCCACTCCTTATGTAGTGATACTGGAGAAGAATATGGTACTTAGTTTTTAAGCGCGTTTGTGGTTGACTTGTTTTCTTTGGAAAGACCATGTCTGTATAAACTTAATGGTAAAAGAGAAAGGTAGTCTTGCCAGAAGAGCAAGTCTATAATATGGGGGCCTATGGTACTGCCTGTATTCTAGGATTGGCAGCAATGATACCGTACTAAAGTGATTTGTCAGTGAAGCCAGAAAATCTGGGAATTAATGAATATCTCTGATACAGAGAAATGGGCTATAGAAACTTGTGAGTATCAAATACTAATGTAATATTTTCAGGAATTACAGAATATGATTTCCAGTTGGAAAAGGGGGTTGAGGAGTAGAAAGAAGAAGGAGGGGAAAATTACAGCTTGTGAAAAATAGTAGATTAATGGCACTGAAGACTGAAACTCAATGTATATTGACTATCTGTAACCCAGACTCTGGTGATCTGAATTCCACCGCACAAACATGTTTTGAAGATCAGGGTTCAATTAAACTAAATACACCTTGCTAGTGCTTCTCAATCAGAATAATAATTTTAAAAAAAAGTTCCTGTTGCTTTATAAAGAATGCCATCTTTGCACTGAACATTTTGAATTTTCATGAATTTTCATGTCTAGAAACTTGTGGTTTTCAGTCAACATTTCTCTGGAGAACAGTACAGTTCTTCCATAGGAAATATTCTTTTCTCCAACCAATTTCAGTAAGTGGGTTGCCTAGAGACTGAAATCTCTGCCTGTGGAGATATTCAGGGTTCAATGTGAGAAGCCCCTGAGCAACCTGATCTAAGTTGGCCTTGCTTTAGCTAGGCGGTTAGCCCAGACGACCCCTAGAGGTCCCTTCTAACCTTAATTAGTCTGCAGTTCTCTGATTCTGATAAGTCTCTCGTCACACTGGATATGCACTGCTCTGAAGACCAACAAGAATGTTACTACTGACCAGAAGAAAATCTGTTTTGCTATGTATATTCCTCCTCAAGAAATCAGTTTGAAACAACCAATTTATTTGAACGTTGGTGGCCTGGCAATTATCATATGGTGATAACTCTATAGGCACAGGTGCCACAGGTCAATTCCAAACACTTATTCCATTTTTGTGCTTGCAAAGTGTTTTATCTCATTGTCCATCCCCTTGATTCCTTGATTGATGTTCCTCTTGATTCTAGACATCACTTTCTAGCAGATTGCTCATGTCAATAGTCATCTTATTTAAATTTCCAAGGGGAGCAATGTTACATTGATTTTTGTTTGCATGTTCCCATAATGTGAAATTGAGTTTACTTCTCCAAACCATTTAATGAGCCAAGCCTGAAAAGTCAATTACAAAAGAAGAATGCTCCTCTCCTCTCAATGAAACATTTAGAAGCTGAAGGATACTGTGTCTAAATACTAATCTAACAATGAGAGTTTAGCAGATTCCATTCACTAAAGTATTTTTGTAACTAAGATGGTGCTCTTGATTTTTTTTTCAGGTATTTTGATTAGCTATTTTCTCCTTAGATTAAGAGAATGTGACATTTCATTCTATTACTCCTCCATCTGGATTTGTTCTTCTCTTTCCAATCTTGTTTTTCTCAGGCTTTCTTAGTGCTCTCCTTTATGAACACTTAACATGAGCAAACCCAAGAGAAATGGATTTCCGTATTAATAATTTAGCATTATTATCTCTTTCTTCTGAAAATAACTGAACCTCCCAAAGGTATTCTGGTTAGATCTTCTGTTGACAAAGCTGATAAAATAACATTACAAGATATCGAGTAAAAAATATTATTTAAACATCTGTATTTATATTTGTGAAAACTATATGGAAGTTTTTTGTGTTTCTGTGTGAAAACATGTAACACATAAGAAATCAAATTTAGATGAAGACAGTGTTCACTTGTGAAACAACGTCTCCACAAGTCACGTTACTGTGGCTGCCACATCTAGTAAGGCTTAAACTACAGTGTGCTGGAAAACGCCTACAAGCTTCCTGTTTAACAGCCATCACTAAATTTACAGGCTGTTTTTAATAAATTTCCTTCATTTCTCAGATTCTATTGGTATGTCAGGACCACGGTTTCCTTCTGTATATTGGACTTATTAGACAGTTCTTTTGAGCTTTGGAGGTGGTTTTTCTTTTTCAGTCTGAGCTGTTTATGTCAAAATTGCCAGTCCGCTGCTGAATTAACCTCATCTTTGAGAGAGTCGTTTGCAGGAGTAGCAGTACTTAGTCTCGGTTTTGTGGTATCTACTTGCTAAAGTCTTATGGGAAAATAAAAGATAATTTGTGAAATGTACCTATAAAGAAAAACATCATTAGAGGCTTGATTTAGAATCCATAAAAGTCAATGGAAAGAGTACAGCTGAATTCATTGTCTCTGAAGCAAGTCTCTTGGGGGCATTTTGTTGCTGTTGTTTCATTTCATGTTGAAATATTTTTCAGAAAGTCATCAGCAAAATAACAGCAAGATTTTTTTCTGAAGTTTTTAATACCAGAAAGTTACCCGTTCCATTATGCGCTAAATCCATTTTTCCATGCAGCCCAATAGTACTTTGGGTACTAATATTTCTCTGTGTCCATTTTTGAGGATTCCAATATTCTATTTATTTAAAAAAATGTTAACTCTGTAGTGACTGTGTTGGGGTTTTATTTCTTTTTTTTTTTTCCCTGTGCTAAAGAAAATTATATATGTGTATCTTAACTGTTGGAGCTATCATTTCTATCACTTCACAAACTAGTAACAACATTCTAGCTACTCTAAGGACATGAACATGCTATAGCAGTTCTGGTAATTTCAGCATCTCTCAGGATAGTGGAGGGAAGAATCAAATAGGCATCAAAAGTACCAGTGTCAGCCTCCCACTCATATAGTCACTATAGCTTCCAGATAAACAATAGTAGGTTTAAGAATTCCCAGTAAATTGTATTAACCAAGAATAAATGTGAGAAACACTGAATATAGTACAATGTCTAAAAAAAATAGGAAATCAACCCTAAAGCCAACTAACAATTTTCTTGCCTGTTTTTCTCAGCCTCCTTTTCCTTTTCTCATACCCTACACACCTTTATCCATTTCCTGGGTGTTCCTTGAACTCAGTCTGTAGTAGTTGTCCCTGTTAATGGGATCCATTTAGTTGTCTCAAGCTGTATTATATGCAATTTTATGAGAATTTCATTGATTCCCATTAGAATTTGAACAATTCATCTTCCAGTATTAACATGTTGCTGTCTGTGTTCTCACGTCAGCTTCAGCTGACCCTGCTGTAGCTTTCTTGTAAAGTACTATTCCTCCTCCTGAGTGCAAACAGAGGTAAAATTCTCACCTTCTCCTCTTTACTGCATATCATCCTCTGTTCTTCGCCAGACAGCCTTCTGTTAGGTAGCAGCCATTCTGGTGCAAATACCCTATGTAAAGCTCTCTCCACACTATATACAACCCATAGAAAAGAAGATGGGAGCACTGCAAAGAGATCTTCCTGGCATGGTCATGGCCCTTGACCTTCCTGGGCAACAAATCTGTACAATACTATGCTGTGAGCAGCATCAGATTTCCTTTTTCCTGCTGGCATCAATTCTAATACTCAGAATTCACGTGGCCAAGAGTGAAGCTGGAGGAAGGGAAGCTGGAGACCATGGCTCTGTAGCTGGGACTTCATTATTTGTCCGTGTGGGGCAACAACGATGAGAGCACACTGTCATACAAACTTTACTTGATTGCCAGATGTGTCTCCACACATCTGCACTTCTGTGTGGGTGCCGAAAACCCAGTCAATTGGCAGAATCAGATCCTGACTTGCCATTTTGCTTTTAGCTGAAGTTCAGGACCAAGCTTGCAGACTCAGATTTACCCACCAACCTTATTCCCACCCTACACTTGGGTAACCCACAACTGCACATCAGCCTCCCCTCCATGTCCTCCTTTCCATGTGAAGGAAATGCATGTGCAGGCCAGAAGGGAGTCACAGCATGGCTTTCAGGAAACCGGAAGGAAAATAAGTTGACAAAATACTGGTAGAACTACATGTGCTTGAAGAAGAATCAGGAAGAGGAAGGGATGGCATAAGACCAGAAAAATAGATATTGACCACTGATCACAGTTTCTTTCTTTTTTACTTGAAAAAGTAAGCACTGGTGGCTGTTATGTTTTTCTTTTGCAGTCATCTCTAACAAACAGCGACATCATCTTTGTGAAGTTGCATGCCCCTTGGGAGGTCCTGGGCAAATATGCTGAACTAATGAATGTAAGAATGCCTTTCAGGTAGGTGTAGTTGTATTTTGTCTCAACCTCCAAAGTCACACTATACTGTAAAGCTAATGTAATAATAACACCAAAATGCACTGGGAAAAGCTCTTCTATAAGATACCACACATCATCAGAAAACATAAATGGAGTACCTTAGATATTCATTGCTGTTTCTTGTTAATGCCTGCAATTTCAGTACAATACTGGTTTGAAATTAAGGTGCGCTGTAGCAGTGCAGCTGTTTTCATGGGGTATTCTATCCTTAGGCCCTTTAACCCCTTCAGTGCTGGAGCCCCCTGCATACTTGTGCGCTGCTGTTTTTTAAATGGACATTTCATTGAAATCAATGGGAGGTCAAGAAGATCCAGGTACGTAAGGCAGCACAGAAGGTGCATGTCTGTATCTGGTATGTTCAGCACCTGTAAATTGCTTATATAGTGTGTAATTACGGAAACGCAGAGTATAAATAATTATCCCTTCTAATAGGAGAACGATTCAGAATATAAATGCTTTTTTTTCTGCGGAGAAAATAAAGAACTTATATTAAATGCTACTGATAAATAAATCCATTCCACATAGTCATTCAGATTATTTTTATCATTTAGTTAATATTATTTGCATGTTGGGCTATGAAATTTTCTATGTAAAATATTGATTTTACTCTGCTGGTTATCAGAACTGTTAAAATAGCACAAAGACTTCCACTGAAACTGATCAAAACCAATGAACTGAAAGGTCTTGATTCTTCTTTCAATTAGCAGGGTGTATAGTTGCATAACTCCATTGATTTTAATGGAATTACTCCTGAGCAAGAAAAGGATCAGACCCAGAATATGCAACTAGTGAGTTGGTGTCCTTTGTAGGATTTCTGTTCCTGTTTTCTTCTTACTTAAGGATGAAAAATGCCTCTGATAAGAGACAAGCTGTAGCAGTACAGAACTTGCTAGGAAAAATGGATATGAATTGAGGACAAATTACAGGCTTATTCTGTATGTATTTTGGTTTGCATTTTCACAGCAAATCTTCAACTGTTCCTTCTTGTGCTTTTAGTGATAGAGAGAAAAATACAAAAGCCATCACAAGTTATTGCAAGATATTAATATTCTTTGAAAAAAGTTTTACAGCCATAGAAAAAATGGGCTAGGCCAAAAGCATACCTTCTTTGACTTCTGTGGCATTCCTTGGGATGAACCTGCCCCAGCAGGAGGATAAGGTCTCATGATTAAGAAATATACCAGGAACTCAGGTTTTAGTCACTGTGAGCAGCTTGTTCTTTCCTGATCTGAAGTCCCTTTTTTGAAATCCGTCTCTCAGTAGATAGCAAAGTATATGCCATACAGATTATATAGAAAGCAATGAAAATACTGAAGTTTCCTGATCTGCTTCAGGACCAGAGCTTCATTCTTTCCACATCCACAGAGAGAGAATTATTACAATATTGTTAAGAGGAAATCATGGTGATTTACTAATGTCTGCTAGGCAGGCTCTTAAATTTTATTTTAAGAGCAACAATACTGTTTAGCATTTAAAAACAAGTACCAGCATTTTACAAAATGTCCCCTAGTCTAGACTGCCTGTTTCCAGGTGCCCTTGTCTGACCCCTTGCTTTAAGGGCTGTTGATTGCTTGCAGCTCCTGATATTTTAGGTTGGAATTGTCCAAAGTGCACACATCAGTGAATAAAATCCTTGCTGTTTCAAAGCAGGGGTGCCAAAACAGTGGATACCTCTGAATATTTGAAGCAAAATCAAGAAGTGGATGACATCTTCAGAAACATTTAGCTTTGACCCTTCTCTGCTCTTGCTGAGTAGAGCAAGATAAATAACACTATCTTGTGGAGGAGTTGGCCAAAGGAGGCCAGCCAACATGAAATCGTTTTGAAAATTTCACTTCACGAGCACAATGTGGACACTGGTAACAAAAATAATGTCAAAATATTATATGTTATTTAAATTCTAGGTTCTGAAAATCAACGTGGAATTCTAACCAGTTTTTTTCTATAGTTTATAAAGCATCAGCGCTGTCTTATTTTAGAAAGGTCCCAACCATGCTTGTTTCCGAGGCACTAACAGCATTCCTACAGTACAGTTCATTCTGAATATTTTTGTATATAAAAACTGTGGTGTGAGCCCTTCATTTTCAAGAAGTGGTACAGTTCAGCATTACACCATGGAACCTCTCAGAATATACAGAAACCACCTTGAGTTAACAATGACCTCCAGCAGATGACAAAGTCAGCCTCTGGAGGAGGAAACCGGAGTTCAGGCAGGCATCCAAATCTTCTAGTAAGGAGTATCAGCCCCAGACCTACACCTAAAAGCCCTCAGGTTTTCTTAACTCTCATGAAGATGTGATCTTTCTGCTGAAGACTATGGGTCAGATCCTGACAGCTGTGGTCTTATAGGCATGTATGAGGAGAACAAGAGCTGGCAGCAGCAGAGTGGGACAGGAGGTGGACTCCCTGTTCTGGATCTACACAGGATGGTTAGGGGACCGCTCCGCCTGCCTGCCCCAGGCGACATGAGCCCTACAGGGCTGGTCAGGAAGCAGGCCAAGAGTGTGGTCAGCATGTGTCAGCTCGTGCATCCTTGTCTGCTCACTGGTTCTCCACACGTACTCCCACACAGCTTATTGCACTGACAACAAAAATCAGCTGTGCCTGTATGAGGGGCAGAGGGAATGGCTGCATACTTGGGGGGGGTTGGGGGGGGGTGGTGTTGCGGAAGGGGCAAGCACATGCTCACTTGCTTGTGTAGCTTATATTGTGTTTCAAGGGATGTTACCTCAACAGCAAGCACTGGTCCCAGTTGGTACTGCATGTGTTATGGCATGTTGCAGCATCAGGTACCACTTTCCTGGCTTTTCTAAGTGATTCCCCTTGTATTTCACCAAATGCAGTTTTAATAATTCACTAGTGGATGTGAGAAAATTTATCTATATTTGTATTAGGCCTATAAAATTCCTGCAACAGTTTATAGACTTCTTTGAAATAGAAACATCTTTGGGTCCCTGTCTTTCACACATGACAAGTAGCAGAAAAAGCGAAGACAATGGGAAAACGATGACCTTCTTGCAGTTCAAATGCCACAAGAGTCTGTGTGGCTTCCTGTGACAGTTCTGTTAATCTCTCTTTTAGTCTCTTCCTCCACCTCTTACAGGCTTCTGTCTTCAATCTCCTTTCCTTCCTTGCTAGTTCATACTGTAACTGACGATGGGTTTTCTTCTCGACTGGCTTCATTTTTGCTGTTCTTCCAGGAGAAAAATCTATTACCTGCACCGCCGATACAAGTTCATGAATAGGTGAGTACAATTCTCATGCCAGTCCAGTTTATGTTCATTTGGACTCAATAACAAAAATGATGGTTAAGGTCAAGTTGGAAGGAAAAGTTTATTAATTAGCTGTGTTTGTAGGAAAGTTGAAGGGAGTGATTACACACTAGGACATCTGCAAAAACAAATACAGAAGCTACATTTTAAGGCATCTGCCACATGAAAGAGGCAATTCATTTTATCAGTGTTGCCTTTTTTAGAAATAAGGAAATATTTTTCAGTTGATGGAGTCTTTTAAAGAAGAATATGTGTGTTAGTGCAAGCACTGTATCTCTCTTTTCATGTAGCTCATTAGGAAGTTTCTTGGGGTTAAAATACCACAGTTATGGCTTTTTTTTCATTTCCATGCACCTTGCTTACTTATAATAGTGATGGCATTATTTATTTATTGCTTCCTTTGTGGGGATGCTTAGTACTTTGTTGCTAGATAGGAAGGAAATGAACCAAGTTCATCTCTGGTGTAACATTATTGAGCCTGAGAGATGAGTATTTTTCAAGAATCTTTGAAGTGCTTTCACTCAATTATTAAATATCTTTAAGGTTATGTTTCATGCTTGTTTTATGCCTGACTTAATACAATAAAAAACTTCCAATGCTGCAGTTCGCATTTTCTTCTTAATACATTGGACAATTAAATGAAAATGTCTCCAAAAAGTCTAAAAAATATACAGGCTTGGAAAAGACCAGAATCATATGTTGGCATTTAATGTCACAGTGCTGTTGATGGAGTTTTCAGAAGGGCCTAGCATTTGATTTACTGTCTCACTCTGAGATCAGTGGAAAAACTCCCATGAACCTTTGAGAGAGAAGCATTAGCTTTGAAAAATCTGCATGTTGGAGTAAACAGCTGTATCACTCTGCAGCTAATGTCAGTAGATGAACATCCATGGGAAAATAAATCACATATGATCACTCTGCTGTATAAGCATATTAAAAAGCATTTTGTATATCAAATTCCATCACACTGTGCTGGTGACTTGAAAGTACCAGCATTGGTCTCACATTATCATATTTGTTTCTTTATATTAGTAAGGACCAAATGAGCTCTTTGTGGCATTCAGACATTTTACCTAGTTGACACAGGCTCATAGACGCACACAATTCTTCTAAAGCTTGTCGATGCTCCCCCCTTTCCATCACCACCTTACAATAAATACTATAGCACCTGTTAACTTTGGAATTTGTCTTGATTTTAATTAAGACATGGCTGCTTTGACTAAAGCAATAGATTAAAATGAAGGAGTAGATGAAGATTCCAACATTTATGTGTGGTCTATGAAATTTTGCTTTACATTCATTTTCTTATGAGTCAGGATGCAATCTGAAGTCAGTATGGGAAGAGGTATAATCTTTTTCTGGTATTTTAGTTCCTGAGTGATGACAACACTTGGCTAAATTCAATTTTTATGTTCAGGTCTATAAATAGCTACTTGAGGTGGAAAAGCTATAACAAAATAGTTGCAGTGGAAAAAAAAGAAAACATATTCAGCTTTATTTTCATTTATGTGAAACTCAGATATACAGCTTCAATAAAAGCACCTATTTCTTCTGCTCCTAGTTCAGTGCAGATTGCAAGTAACTGAAGCCTTGATCCATTTTTTTTGAGCAAAGCCAAACATTATATTGACATTCAGGCAAAATTTATTTTAAAGAGGACTTTTGTTACAAAGTAAAACCCAGAGCAAGTCGCTTGCAACTTGTCAATCTGACTTGAATTTTCTCTCTGAAAAATTCTAGTGATCCCAAAATTTCAAATAACAAAACTCCCCTCATATATTCTAGAGAAAAGGAGGTGTATTAGGTACCTACACAGTACCTAGAATGCTACCTGCATTGTGCTTAAAAACTAAACTAAGATAGTATCTAGCACTACAATATGCATTAAGCTCTGTCAAAGTTGAGCCAGAGATAAAAACCAGTCTTGATTCAAAACATTTTTTTTCCTAACTTCCTCTTCCCTTTGAAAAAATGATTCTATCCCTACCCCACTTCCTATTGAGAAACCAGTTTCTCTGAAATTATTTGAGAAAGCCTTTGTGTGAGTTAAGCACGATATCTATCTTCAGAAAGAGCATACTGGGTAAAGAGTAGACCTGGAGAGCAGGGGCAGGATTGAAGTGGAAGAGACTCTGTCTTTGAGACGTGATGTGAATTAAGACAATGATTTTTTGCTATGTGAGGCTAACAAGTGTTTTTAAAGAAGGAATTTAAGAAGGATACTATCATCAGGTCTTCCACTCTTCTCTTTCATTGTGGCTAACTCTACAGTGCCTCATCACTCCATGCACTCTGTTGTTCTTGTGTAGGTTGCTCTGCTTTCCAAATACCATTTCCCTATTCAGCTGAGTATATAAGCTTTTCTGTAAGGGAAGGTGAGGCATGGGTTAGCCTTGAAGAAGCGATAAAACACAGTAGATTTTTAACACTGTGTGTCTGCGTTTGTTAGCACCAACACCACTCTTTCAGCCTTCTTTTTTTGAGACATGCTCCTGTACAGTATAAAGCCTGCACTGCTGGCTGATGGCACTGTTGAAGTGGCCTGAAGGCAATTTAAGAGTTTGGTCATTTTTCTTTTCCAAGGAGATAACTAGGCTTTTTTTCCGTAGGGATGGCTTTGTTGTACTGTATGTTCTGGGCCTTGTAGAGAGGCTTTGCAACCTTTTCAGACCTGTTTGCCAGCAGGGAAGGAGCAGGCTCACTGAGCATGCCAAGTAAGCTGAGCCTTGGGAATGGAAAACCAGTCAAATTCTGGATACTCTCAGTGAGAAGCCAACATGAATAATGCATTGCTCTTAAGTGGGGAAAGCACTGTGTGTGCTGTGCGTGCAGGCACGGTGTGATAAACCTGCAGCACACGTATCTCAAATGTGCACATTGACTGGTGGGATGAGGGGGAAAGGATTGCAGATTAGCAAGGGTGTTAATAGCTTAGAGAATTCAAACGATTTTAGTTAACAAATAAGCACGGAATGGGATTTTAGAAAACCTGCCTGATTCCTCTTCCCTTTTCCATACCCAGAGTCACTAAGCCTGCCGAATATACAGTAATGCAGAGCTTGTGGCCTTTACAGAGGGAAAACTGGAAGCCAAGAGAGAGGGAATCCCCCTGGAGAGAACTTACTTTTCCCTTGTCATTCCTATCAGTGTCTGCACAGACTAGCTCAAGGCTGTCAGGCTGGATGCTGCAACTGGAGAGTTACAGTTGGTCAGGCCCTTTACAGCACTGTGATCTGGGTACAGACATTTGCAAACTACCTCCTCCCGCACTTTGAACTGCTGGGCTGGTGCAAGCACTGCCCATGAAGAGTTTATGATTAATTTAGTATGTCTTATGTTCATATACACATTCCAGTTCTTCCAAACAGTCCTGATGGTAAATTTGCACCCCCCATGCTATTCCCAGAATGGGAATACACAAATGGTACCAAAACAAGTAGAGCTAATTTGTTTACAATTTTTAAATGTGGCCATGTTTAAAAATTAGCATTAGCTTTCTTATCCAAGATAAAAATACCTGAGGTTGAATATTCCATGAAATATTATGTGTATTTTAAATGAAAATATGTAATAATTTCACGTCACTCCCACACACTCAGCTGCTTGGGTATGGATTGCCCTCCCTCAGAGTGACTGTGTAGAGCTCACACCATTTGCTGGTCATAGAGTTATTGCACTGACTTCTGTCAAAAGAAAAGAAACAACTACATTTCCAGTCCTTGAGCTTCATCCAGAACTGGATGTAAAGTTCAAAGGATGTAAATTCATGCCCTTTAGCTCTAGTCCTGGAAAGATTCATCCACTGACTGAAGTATGTGCATACTCC
This sequence comes from Nipponia nippon, assembly GCF_047370975.1. Taxonomy (NCBI): domain Eukaryota; kingdom Metazoa; phylum Chordata; class Aves; order Pelecaniformes; family Threskiornithidae; genus Nipponia; species Nipponia nippon. The sequence goes on from NW_028262347.1 coordinate 53,675,311, forward strand.
ATAATTCGTAGTCTATGATTTTTGCAGGCAGGGATCACTGATTAGGACTTGAAGGTGTTAGGAACTTCTGAGAGAGTAGAGCTCATTGTGCCAGACATACTTCATCTTTCTTATGTGTTTTTCATTATAACATTTTAGTTTGGATTTGAATTTGGTTTAGGTTGGCTTCTCCAATCAGCTCTGATTCTTCCCTTTTCCTTCATTTCAGTGTGCGTCTTTGCATGAGTGCACTTGCAGTTAAATCTGCCCTTTCTCCAGCTTGATCTTAGTTTGCTTTCACCTTCTAAATGTAAGAATCTGCGTAGCAGTCGCCTATTAATCTATACACTGAGTATTCTGGTTTCATGGAGGTTGTAGTGTAGCAAGACACTACAATTGAACCAAATGAACAAAGTAGCCTATTTTTTATAGCATCAATTGTGAGGTAAGAATCCGTAGGGACAGCAGTAAAGGGATGCAACTTTCTGGGGTTTAGCTTCCAAAGCTTTCTGTCACAGTCTCTGATGTTCTAATGTTTATGTGTCCAAAGTCTAATGTGTCAATTAAGCCTGAAATTTAAGCTAACTGAAAAGCTGAGAAATAAAGGTTTAGGGAGTTGCCAAAAGCCTACTCGGCTTAATGAGATTTATAGCAGCATGTACCATCAGCATCGTTTTTCTGTTGAGACAAAATAAGATGCTCCTCTGCTGAAAGCTGGTTATTGATAATCAAGTTCAGCATGTATAATTTGGTCTACCTTGAAAAAGTCAAAAGACATTGCATCTTTTCTAGCTGTAAATATTAAGAGGCCTATTTTGCCAGCATGTGTTCTTTGTAAGTGCTCTGTAATGTAATGAAAAAAACACTATCTCAAATGCTCGCACTTTTCATGTGCTGCAGGATCGAGAAACAAATAAGCAGGTTTCGAGGATGGTTACCTAGAAAGCCAATGAAACTGGACAAGGAGACACTGCCAGATCTGGAGGAGAATGACTGCTATACTGCTCCATTCAGCCAACAAAGGATCCATCAGTGAGTATTTTATTATATCTTAATTACAAGATGCAAACTCTTCCTTCTGGATTCACCCTGGAAAAAATCAATTTCTTAGTTCATGTCTTAAAGACTAGTGCCTTCAAATTAGGTCTTTGTCACAAAAAGGGAGAGAGAGAGAGTCCTGAGAAAGCATAAAGTATCTCTACATTTCTAATAATTAAAGGTCCAGCTCAAAGCTAAAGGAAATCAATGGAAAAGTTCTTTTTAATTCACTGGAATTTCAATTACATCCCTAAAGTAGTCAAATGGCTAATTCTCTCTCGGGTCAGAATTGCAGTTGTTCTTTGTCACTTAAAGATGTGATTAAAACTTCATTTTCAGCATTTCTATGTCTTTAGCATAATCAAAATTAGTCCTTCTAACACTGATGTTCAAAATAAACTGATATTGCATTTCATTCCTAGTTATGACTGTAGAACAAACAGAACTCTAAAGAAAGCAGAGAATGTCGTTTTGTTTGTATTTTTCTGTCTGTTACTTTTATGGAAGCAAAACTGCTTGCAAAATGCCAGTGTTAACACCTATCAGTGACAGTTGTCCAAGTGTACCAATGGCACCAGTGTTGCACCAATGCCACTAGAGAAATCGTTTGACTTCTACAAGCATTTATTCACTTGCAAAATGCAAAACAGAAAAAGCCCCATGTGACTTTCATATCCCATGATGAATTTCAGGGCTGTCAAATTTTGGAGAAAGAGGGTGTCTTATGGGTTGATACAGTGTTTGTGATATGGGAAACAGTCATTGACTAACTGAGAACAAATTCACAAGGAATAGGCAGCACTGATGAGGGTACTAACAGAAGACAGAGAATGAATTGCAAGCAGCTCAAAGTCTGAAAATCCGAAATATGTGGTTTTATTCAGGAAGAAGCCAAATTGATATAATGCTCTTAAATGCCTCACTTTGAACAATTTTTCAGGGATTGGATTTATTAGCTGCAATAGGAATGAATAAAATAGACCTCCTCTGCCATAATGCCCTCCGCCATTATGGGGAGCAGAATGAAGTCCCCATAATCCAAGGGAAAATGGTTAGCAATCTGCTACACAACTTAGACACACACAAGTCTATGGAGCTGGATGGGATCAACCCAAGTGCACTGAGGGAGATGGCGAAGGGCTCACCAAACCACTTTCAATCATCTATCAGCAGCCCTGGCTAACTGGCAAGGTCCTACATGGCTGGAGGTTAGCAAATGTGATGCCCATCTACAAGAAGGACTGGAAGGAGGATGCGGGGAACTACAGGCCTGTCAGTCTGACCTCGGTGCTGGGGAAGGTTATGGAGCAGATCATCTTGGGTGCTTGAGTCAGGTTCAGACTACAGAGTCTTCCAATACTTGAGCAAAAAGATGGGTCCGTTATTGTGCCCTGCAATAGGAAGAGTAAGTGCAAATTAGTTCGAGAATAGACAAGTGATAGTAAAAAAATGAAGAAATTGGGATGTCTGGGTTCATATTTTTATTAATAGTAATATTAACTATTAACTTCCCTTAAAATTACAGCACATAAGAAAGGGGGTTTTTGTGTCTGGAAGGAGAATTGGCGTATATGAACCAGAATATTTTTTTCATTCTTCTGTCTTGCTCATGTTTGTGTTGGTAAACTGGCAGGGGTGGGGGGGAGTATTAAATACTATGTTAGTTTCATTAGCATTCCTGCTGTTGTTTGGCACTTCTTTTACATCATTGCAGACTTTGAAGCTCTACTCCCCAGCAGGCCTGACATTTTCTGTTTTGCTTTCTGTACAGTCTTCCATTCCTTTTGTGTGGGGACTGATAAAATGCTGGCTGAGGTGCCCTCATTCTCCCAAAAGGTGCTGGCTCTGACAGGATTCTTGTCTGTTGGCTGTGTCTGTCTTATTCTGTTTCACTAAAATCTTGAAATATAATGACTTGTTCAATATTCATCTAGTGAGTTGCATGCAGGCATTTTAATTGTCCCAAGGATTTCAGGGTATGTTGGTAAGCAGAGCATTTCGGGAACATCTTTAGTATGTGCTTTTAATCTTTGATTGTGGAGTATGGTTATCAAATAATTGGAAATGTAGAGTTAAAAAGAATGATTTTATTAGTATCAGTTAACAGTTAAGAAGTCTATTATGTTGGGGTGCGCTTTGTACAAATTGCTGCTTACTTTGTGCAAATTGCTGCTTCTTCTAAGATATACATAAACATTCTGTTGAAAGACCTCTATATAACGAGCCAGTAGTAAATATGCCCACCTATCCCCAAACATGGGGAAAGTATGTTTATCCCAACATGTGTTAACTGATGTAGCAGTTACTGTGACTGGCACCTTCATTTGTCTGAGTCACTTGTGCCAGATGAGGGTTTGATTGCTAAGAAAATTATTTCCTTTCACCTCTGCCCACTGCTAAGTGTAGTAACCTTCACAAGGGCAGCACTAATAATTGTCACCTACTCAGAACAGTAACAGAAATGCTCTAAAGTTGATAAAATCCTGCCTCCATATAAGATTAAACTTCAGGTTTTTTTCAGTTGTCACTGTTGCATTACATAAGCTTTTACTTGGTTTTTAACAAGTAAAAAAGTTACTAATTGAGTATTTTTTTTTTTAACCTGTCAAGGGTTTTATTTAAATTTCTAACCCAGAGCCCCACAATACTGTTTAAGGAATGTGAAGATAAATAGTTACTGAAATTCTTGAGCTGCAGAAATAAAAGTTGCCATCTACAATAATGTCATGATAATTTAGCTTGCAGTTCGCCAGTGGTAAAAGTCCATGCATTTTCTTATTTGGTGTAGCTAAGGCTTTCCTAGAGTGCTCTTACCATACCGTATTGCCATTACAATGCAGTTATAATGAAGTCTATAAAATTGTCATGGGCAGTTACTTGTGGCGTTCACATTGTTTTCAACAAGAACATCATCCTGTAGGCTAGAATAACAGTGACAGTCTCTTCCCTGCTCTTGGGCTTTTAGATGTGACCCTGCATCCCTTTCCATCACACACTTGGGCCAAAACTGCTTCAGACAGAGCACACATAGGACAGAGGGGTGTCCCAGTACCACATCGATGCTCCACTGGCTAACCTCGGTGTGGTTTAAGACTTTTCATCCAACATAGGACCATTTTTTGAAGAAGGAAAATGTTAGTAGCATGTTGAGTTCTTGAAGTCCTCAGTGAACGGGGAATGAATGCAAGGCTTTCAGACCTTCTACACTGTGTTAAGGTGGTAGCTGAAAAATGTCACTAGTGTCTGCTTTTCCTTTTTATCAGATCTTATGTACAGATTTTGAGTTTCAAGTTTATAGTAAAGAAGACTAAATTTTCTTGCAAATCTGGAATCCTAAGTGAGAAGAAAAGATGAGTGGGAAGAACATTAAACTGTTCTTTAATAAATAGCCACAGGAGCCTAAAACATATAATCAGTCTTTTAATTACACTAATGAGGATTTTTCTGGCTATTTTACAAGTATTTCTGGAGAGCAAGATATGTACTTTTGCGAGTTGAGCATATCCAGGATTTCTGTGTTGTCATAAACCAATGCTTATCCAAGACATGCTGAACGATTGGCCGTGTAGTAAATAATTCACAAATACAACCATCTTGGAAGTATAAATCTCCATTTACTGAGTTTTCAGATAAGATCTCTGTGTCTTCACTGTAGGTTTTCGCACACACCATAGCTGGAGGTTGCAGAATTCTTCCTTCTCTCGTGGTTTTATGTGCTTTTAATTTTCTAAAATATTATTCTTTAAATATTTATATGAGCTTGTCCATGTTTGATGTTTGTCCAGATATTGTGATATTGCAATTTGGGTCTAGAATTCCTTATTTCTTCCTTTCTTCATAGCCTCAGACATTTTTCACCTCAGCAACGAAGAGGCATTTTCTCTTTTTTGATCTAGCCACAGTTTGCACATCCAGGTCTCCAATCTGATACAGACGATGTTTGAAACATGGTATGAGTACAGTCCTCATTTGTGATAGCTGCTTTTAGAAGCATGGAATGACAGATGACTGACAGTACTTACAGTGCGGAGTCTGGGAAGTAAAATAGTTAAGACCAAAACCAGCAAGGTCTGATCAGACCTTTTTTCAATAGGATTAATATTTTTGAAATCAAAAAGGCCAGATATGGAGAAAGGCTAGCTTTCAGAAAAAACTAAATTTGTATTAAGAGACACAGCTAACCATCTGCCCTTCCTCCAAAACAGGCAAAGAAGAAAACTGTAAGAATCGCATATTTAAGATGTGCCTATAACTTTTGCAGTATGACTTCAGGTTTTCTTTTAAAGGGATTATGGCATACCTTATAGGATATACCACAAAATTGTCAGTACAAGAGAAGGCCTCAATTAATCTTATTTCCTAAGTAACAGGAAATCTCTTTTTGGAGGAAAGAAGCTCTGCCTGGCTGAGGTAAGCATTTTTTTGGAATTGTGTAGACTACAAAATAGTAATTTTCAGGATAGACTTCTGAGTAGTATCTCTCTTCTGCAGCCACAGCTTGGGAAGGGCTTTATTTATGCCAAAAGATTTCTTCTGAAAATTATCAGTTACAAGAATGCACAGTTCACAATATGTGAAAAATGTTTTCCATCACACATGATGATAATTATTTTTCTACTGCATCTTAGTTATTTTATGTAGTTAGCTGCTAGTCAGCTGGGAATAGTAACAGTAGTAATCAGCTGCAATTTCTTAGATAGCTATATACTAGGTATGAAAATGCTTTTAATTGCTGTTTAGAGATTTCAAACTTTATATCAGGAGCTATTTTCCCCTTTTTTTTTTCTTCCAAACATGCTAAACTCTCTGGTTAAATATCAATCTAATATATAATTGAATAAACCACTTAAAAATAAATATTTATTACTTCAGTGAAAATTAGATTAAAAAATTACACAATTAGGAGGACTAGGACAGTATCTGGATAGTTTAACAAAAATGGCCCTGTATACCAGAGGTTAATGGAGTTACTCTCATTTGTACTATGTCCCCTTGTGGTACATGAAGATCTTGTCCTGTATCTTTGTCAGATTTCCAAGATATGTGTGTCTCAGGGTGGAGTTACATTTTAAGCTTTCTGTGATGCTCAGATAAGCCCTAATAAATTCCATCCCCACCAAGATGATCTGTGCCCATGTCCCCCGGAGCTGCTTCACCCCAAGATCATGGATGGGTCAGGGAGCTGCTACCACTGGAGACAAGGGACAGGGCTGCATCGACACTTGTTTTGAACTAGGATGGTCATTCTTGTGTTTATATTCATCTACAGTATAATAACTACATATTTGCAAATGGCTTTTTATAAGCAGGGAATCACAGTTCTGTAAGATTCCTGCTCTTAAACAAATCTTTGTGCAGCCAAACTTGGAAATGCCCCGTAATGGGTTTTTTAAATTCTCTCTGATTCTGGAAGTTTTAATTGCCTGGCAAACTGAATGAAACAGGGCATCCCTGAAAAATACATAAAGCTCATTCTATGTCAGATGAATATTCCTGAGTGAACCAATTTAAATTAAGAAGTGATTTGGGTGGCAGGGCGATTTGGGGGGAAGGGCAGAGGAAGGTGGAGGAGAGATTCAGCACTTTCAAGACTCTCTAGTTTACTTTAGCAGTTTTGAGGCTGTGATGTGCCAAATCTGAAACAGACAAAGCCACTAATACCTTCTTCAACCCAGTGTGATCCTGTTTTAGGCACATGATGTGAAAAATCCCTGGTAACCATTAATAAACATTTTCTTTTAGATAACCAAAAAAGTCAGCTGCAACCTTAAAAGTCAGGCAAAATGAAAATAAATAGAAAGTGATAATAATACACCCATTTTCAAACAAATAAAATACAGGGATGTGTGGTAATATTCTCACTGGAATACTGCAGGCTCATCTTGTTGCTGCTACTACAGCTGATGATTTTCTTTCTCTGATGTTAAATGAGGTATAAAACCTGCTATTGCCTCAGCCAACAACAGCTAGCTACTGCCGGTGGTTTACCTGGGAGTGAAGAGGGTTGAGCATTTTTCCTGCACTAAAGAATACACATTTCATATAGTGATTACTACTTCAGACAACATCTGTGCTTTTGGTTTGTACTGCTTCCAGCAATAGACATTTGCTTGGAACATACCTTTTCGTACGGTGAGTGTCAGACATTGAATGTTTCAGTGCCTGGGAATCCTGTGGAGCAAAGGTGCACATTGATACGTGCATGCACACATCCTCACTTTGTAGCTTTGAACGGGTGTTCAGCTTTCAGCTTGTATATCTTAACAGTACAGCAGAAAATAGCCTTTTCCTGCCTTTTGCTTCTCCAAAATAAATTGAAAAGTAAACCTATTTTGTTTCAAATGGGTGTTAGACAAAGATTCAAAAGCTAAATTTACCCCTAAAGGGTTTGTACAACCTGCAAAATTACCAAAGAGAATGTATGAACAGGAATTCATTGGCAGCTTATTCATGGTTGAATTCGCATTAATTTGAGGGCCTTCTTTAGATGACAGTTAGTTTTGCTGTGCTTTGTTATCCGTGGAAAAATAGTTTGAAATCTCCAGTTCAGAGTCTAATTAAGAAAGCTACAAATATAATTTCAAAGCAATTAACCTTCACTGACTCTTCATGTCGCTCACAGTATGAATGTAAGAGCAGTATTTCCACAATGACATTTTTAAAAGGGACTTTAATTAAGGATCAACTCTGGAACCTTTCCTGCCAGAAGTGCTCTCATTATCTTCATTGGGATTTTCCTTTTGAGTAAGGACAGCTCACACAAATAAGACTTACAGGACTAGGCTAATGGTTATAACTGTTGTGGAACAAATCACTGGCTTTATTATCTACCTATACATTAACTTCACAGGTAATAAAATAATAGTGTATTAATCCTTACTTATTTTTTATCTTACAAAAGGGGTGACAAAGTGATCGAAACCTTCAACTGAACTGTCTCCTAAATAAAGCCTGAACGCTTACTGAGCCTGAAAACAAGCTGTATTGCTCTTATGAATATTCAAGCCCTTGTGCAGACTGAAATTCTACCAAGGGCAACAGAAAAGCTTGGGAAACTGTTCCATCTGAAAGCAACAAGGGTTAAAAAGCTCTCTAGAAAGCCTCTGCCTTGTGCAGTTTATAGCTCAGTAATGTCTGATGAATGTTTATCTACACCTAGTTTGGAAATGTCTTCAGCTCTGGCCCCTGTGAACTGAAATTTGAAGGGTGAGATCCTCTATAGACTGAGAAAGTCTTTCTCCTCTGAATTCCTCGTCGGATGCTATAGACCATGAAATAGCCTTGATGGCTATTCTGTGATATGGATTTACTGCTCATGTTCAGAAAGAAGACAACCTGGCGGACAAAAATTTTGGAGGAAGAAATGCCCATAAAGTGTGGGAGAGAAGGGTGGTGGGAGAGAGGGACAAGTCCTGCACTGAACTGCATGATTCATACCTGACAAGAGCAACTCCTGTGATTTTGGACATAAATTGAAACCTCCCTGGCATTGTTCTATTTTATGTCAGCCTCCAACTGGGATGTTGTAACACATAGTTACAACTACTTGAGATATTCTCAACCTTTCAATGCCTCCCACTCGTGTTTGCATATTTTTGTTCCCTTTGTCAGAGCGCCCTACCCCCTTGGTTATGGTGATACTGCTCTTTCTGGGGCTACTCTACAGACAATTTCACAGAAATGATCTGAGTATTTCAGTTAAGCAAAAGACAAAAATCCTGTGATTTTAATATTCAAAAATAGGTGAGGATTATTTTTGACCTTTACCACAGGCAATTCCACCCCAAAACAATGATATTGTTAGGGATAGTCCAGGACATCCAGAGGACTCATTTTGTTACTGCTTTTTTACCTTTGGTGAACTCTAGCATCTCTTCTGCATCCATATCTCCATGAGTAGTGTTGGAAAACACTGAAGGACATGTTCTTGGCCTACTCTAGTCATGGTGAGTTCTACCTCTCTGCTCCTCCTGCCCTCACATGCCTTGTACTGGCACAAGGGTGGGCAGGGCAGAACCTCTGCAGCTCTCATACTCACACATGTTTTAGGACTGCTTCAGCTGTTCTGGAGTAGGCAGAGTTCTTCATGGCAGTTATTATACTGAGGTGTTGACATCTGCTTCACAGACACATCTGGTCGTTCCTTCTCAGCCACATGAGATCAAAAGCTATAACAACACAATTGCTAAGTTTACAAATGAATGCAAATGGCTAAAGTGTTTGTTTAAATAAGTGGTTCTTATTTCTTTTTAAGGTTGCATAATGTTTGATTTTTGCGTTTCTTTCATTCAAGACTCATGAAAATAGAAGTGACTAAATGGAGAAAAGCTATTAACATATTTGTCAAAAAAAGTTGTTGAAATAACTACCTGTAGTTGCAGTATGACGTAGTCATGATAACAGATGGGCAAAATAACCTTATATCACAAGGAAAATAGATTAACGTTATTGGTGTTACCTGGATCAATGATGCTAATTTCCCAGATAAGATGATTCAGTTCTCAGTTGAATCCTATAAGAACTCATAGCTAAGTCAGAATGAAAATTACTGTGCTGTTTGGATTTCATAAGTTAGCTTCACAGTTCTTTTTCAATGCTGTCTGGGAGGTGAGATCTTGGAGAGGAAAGTCAGACATTAACAGAAAATGAAACAAAGTGGGAAAAACACTAACTGTTCATTTTTGGTTTACTACTGGCTTTTAATTTGTTTCTGCTGCTACTAAAACAGCCTAAAACAGAGCTCCAGCTTCAGCTGGTAATAGTGCTGTTCTACCTGCTTCAGAGTTTAGATTGGTTTTTTATCTAATTTCCTTAAGCATTAAGACTTATGTGATGACAGTATTTCCTTTTTGTCAAAGTTCTAATAATTATTATTTTACATACTGATTACTTTCAACTAAATTTGGTACAGGTGTAGCTGTCTCAAAGATAAGCACAGTCTTATTTACTTTGTGAGTATCAACAGCTTGAAATGGAATAGTGGCCCAAAATTGTGCCTGTACAGAAAAGGCAGTGGCCAGTGCACACAGTATATGCTGTTTAGTAGCAGCCTATTGGTAAATCGGCAGCACATGGTGGTCAGCCACTATGCATAAATCACATTACTTTCAGTAGGTACTGTAGGGAATAGGACTTTGGGAATAGTAGGGATGTAGGAGGAAGCCATAAGTACAGCACTGAGTAGATTGTGGACACAGAAATGACCTGTGAGTATCTGGGTTGGAGTGAGAAAGGAGACATGAGATAGTAACCTCTAGAAAACCAGGTTTCATTAATTATGGTGCTTTTGGAGCAACTTGTCTTTGCCCTACACACCTCAAGCAACTGTAAGAATTCTTTAGCAGTATTTAACTGACAAGTTGAAACAGTATTTCTAAATACTTATATTGTTCGCATTTTTCTGGTGATTATGGTGATATGCTAAAATATCTTGTTTTCCTTGAGCATGTATATTGGGATTAAGAAATCTATGTAAAATATATTATGCCAGCCAATCTAATCATAGAATCATAGAATCGTCAAGGTTGGAAAAGACCCTTAAGATCATCGAGTCCAACCATTAACCTATCACTGCCAAGTGATAGTGATATAATCAACACAATATATTTTGTGGCTTTTTTTTTTGTTTAAGTTTCCTGGACTCATCACAATTCTGCCTAAACTATTGAACCTGCATTCATACATAACTACATAAGTAGCTTCTGAAAGCTAATTTTCTACTCTATTTTAGCTTCCAAGACCAAGCATAGGAGTATATAATATTTTCTGTTTCTAACATAGTATTTGATTTTCAGTAAGAGTGGTTTACCAAGTAGATGTTTCCATCTGACTCTTAATGGTAAAGCATGATAAAGAAGCCTGAAATAGAAATCAAATGTGTATTTCTACAGCGGCACTTTCAAATCTTATGCTTTTGCAAATTTTTGTGCAAGTATTTTGTAGTTTTCAGTGTATTAGCTAAAAGTGATGCTTATCATAATGAATGCTTAAATACCTTTGATCTTTCTCCAGGCTTCTCTAAGTAATTCTTTGTTAGGAAATGAATACTGTTACTGACATCATCTCATCTGGTGAATCATCTCGCTTAATCTGGTGTCCTTGAATCTTCCTTGCACTTGCTCACATGCTGTAGATTTTTAGTGTGCTATAGAAAGTAATGGAACTCAATATTGGCTTTAAACATGCTACTACATATTCCTGAGATGCCCTTTGTTTGTATTTTTATATAGCTTCATCATACACAACAAAGATACTTTCTTCAATAATGCTACAAGAAGTAGAATTGTACACCATATCTTACAAAGAGTGAAATACGAAGAAGGGAAAAACAAAATTGGTAAGTGCTGAGCAATGTGCTTTTAAATGTGGGTACTAAGTCCCACCAAAAAAAGAGGAGAAGTCTGCCTGGGCTTGTAATAGACTCTTTTGCTTCCTTTTTAATCACCTCAATTTTGAGCTGTTTACTTCTCACCCACTGCTGTTGTAGGGGTTTTGCCTGGGAGACCTGATCATTTCGCTGTACTATCAGTCTGGTTTCACAGGCATATATGTCACCACATGGGATTTATCACCTCTGCAAGGAAAGAGACTGACTTAAGCGAGAAATATGTACAGATTAAGGACCCTGGAGAAGCAGATAGACTCACGCAGAAGAGCTTTTACTCCTTCATAAAAATGTATTTGGAAGGATGGCAAGATTTGTGCTGCTGTACATCTCAGCCTGTAGGGCTTCTCCCTGGATACCTGTCCATCCTTAAGGGAGATGTATGGTTCTGTATCTCTGTAGCTGCTGTAAGTCAAAAGGGAGTTCACCAATGATGTCCTCAGTGCAAAGGACGCCATGCATAACTATGGCATCACTTTCAAATAGCGAGTGGAATGGACCTTTGGAGCAGCACATATGTGTATCCAGGAGAGCAGGCAGTGACAGAGGAGGGCTGGAGTACAAAACAGTGTCCCTCTTCTGTCTTGTGAAACAGGGCACGTACTGCTTGTGTACCACATAGAGCCTGGGGCATCACAAATGGAGAGGCAATCCCCATAAAACTCTGCAGCCTATTTCATTTCCCTGCTGTTTAAACCCCGTCCTTCCTCAAGAGGTAGAGAAACATCCCAGAACGTCACTTGTTTCTTCCTCAGCTCTTGGGATGAGGGCAGCAATAGCTCTGAGCAATGACAGTGAACAGAGGGGAGAGAAGAAATGGAAGAACTCATGCGGTGCATGCAGCCATTGTATCTAGCACACACACTTGCAGTCCCTGCCTGCCTAAAGATCCCAAGCTCCCTCACATATCCACTTGTGTTGTACCTGCCATGACCACAACCTTGCATTGATCACTGGGCAGAGTTTCAGTTGCTTTACTGGCCTGCAGTTCAAAAACGTAAAGATCTTCCCTGGAGTTTTCCACTCCCAAGAAATACAGCCTTTCATCTAAATAGCTTCCTTAGACCATAATTTATGGGGTCAAATTTCAGTTCTGGTGTGAGGTCCCCGATTTCACTGAAGTTATGCTAAAGATGGATTTGGCAAATGAATCTTTAAACCTCCAGCATAATAAATGATAGATTATGGTTAATATTTGAACAAGTCTTTGCTTGTATTATATCTTAGTTCATCAAAATCTGTAAAAGATGATTTTTTCTACATGTATTTTTTACTGTCAATGGGCTTCAAGCTTCATTTAGCCAGCTTATTATGAAAATATGTTTTGCTTTTTACTTAGCAGTTTTTCTGGTCCTACTGGTAAATAATTGGATACTTTTGATTCTTAGGTCTGAATCGATTGCTCAGTAATGGCTCCTATGAAGCTGCATTTCCTCTTCATGAGGTATTTTTCTCAGTTGTTTTTTTTTCTTTTTGAACAGACATTTCCCACAAAATGAATTCTTAATTGTATAATCATTTATTCTCAATCTTATTAATGTTATTACTCTCTTTTGCATTCTGTGTCTGCCTCTGACATCCCATTTGGTACTGCTTTTTTCTTGGGAAAAAAATGCTTTTTTTCTTACAAAAAGGGATGAGTAAGGAGAGTTGTTCTGGATCTGTTCTGTAAAAAGTATTTGGGTTTGATAAATCAGTATGTTTTCAGAGGGGAAAAATATCATGCTGTGGTTTTCTCTTTGAGATTCTCCAGTTTATAGCCTGTGACTTGAACACCATTTATCATAAATTTCTTAGGAAGAATAATCTCAAGTCTTACTGAAGTTAGAGGAAATTGCCCTTTTAATGTCATATTTAGCTTTTGGTGCACAAGTATGGAGTTTGCATAAATTGTGTGTTCCGTACCGCTACTGAGAGAGATTTCTTAGATATTCTTTTTTGCTGCTGCTGTTCATTATAATGTCCAGATTTGTATTTTAGGGAAGTTACAGAAGTAAGAATTCGATAAGAACCCACGGGGCAGAAAATCACAGACACTTGCTCTATGAGTGCTGGGCCTCCTGGGGAGTGTGGTATAAATACCAACCACTGGACCTCGTGAGGTAAGACTTTCCTGCTTTTAGTATGTCACATTATAGCTGCTTTGAGCGTAGGTTATCTCTCTTCTGACAAAACCATGAAAAGCTCAGTTAATTCATGTGGTTTTTAAAAACTGATCCTGAGGTCATGGGAATCCATTTCATTCATGGTGGCACTACATTCAAAGAAGTATCTATAGAGGAGCTTGTAGGAGGAGCTGAAAGTGAAGGAAGTTTCCTTCTAGAATTTCCTGACACCATAACTCCTAATGAAGGGTTTGCAGAAGATTTAAGAGATTAAAAAAACAAAGAGAGAAATGTGGTTGCACATCTATCCACTGGAAGAGTTCTTCTTCCTCCTCAGAGCATGGTTTTGGTGAAAAACAGGCTCTCATCGACTAGATCATTTTTTTTTTCCAAAAAGCAACCACAGAAGGAGCCTTGGGTAAAGTTTAATGATGCTTTCAAATTGCATGGAGCAGAGCTCGTAGTCACCGAGTGTGCTGCTGTGTTCAGCACCTCTAGCAGTAGATTGGTGGAAGTCTCTCCTGTACCACCTCCCTTAAATTCAGCCCAGCCACATCACCACAGTCTGGATTTGTATTCATCTTGGAAGTAGCCTGCAAAGAAGAAACACAGAAAGCTGAGACATGACTCCAAATTCTTATAGCCCTTTCAAATAATGTTTTCAGGTAGGCTTGCATGGGCTAATAGAGGATTACACATTTTTTATGCATGTGTAGAGAGCCAGAGCCTTTACTGATCATGTTGTCAGAACTATTAGTGGGCATTAATGGGCTTTTTCTACCTGAAGAGAGGAATATGAAGCTACAAGGGCCTATTAATAAAGTCTTCAGATTACTGAAGATATTGATACATTGGCCATTGGGAAGGGTCATACCGTGCACGCAATTGGTCCAGCATATTAATTTCCCCTTTTTGTAAGTCCTGTAACTGATAGAAACCTTTGCTTTTATTGATTGTTTTCAGGTAGAAAGGTTTGTAGAGGGTGGCCCTGGAGACAGAAGGTGTTATTGATTACGACCATATAAAACCTACCTATTTCATAAAACAGGAGGTGTTCAATTTCCATGGAGAAATAGTTCACAGAGAAATACAATAAAAACATTTTACTGAGTCATGTGATTTGTAAAATGCTTTAGAAAACAAAGTAATGTATTTGTACCTCATAATTTAAGCCTGAAAGCTTCTTATTTCTAATATACTGGCCTGGACAGAAATAAGAAATTTTTCTCAAGTTACACTATGGAAATTGCTGATTTACTGAGGAGCCAACAGTTATACTGAAGATTTTATTTTTAATTTCCCAGTATACAATAAGATATTAATGTCACAGTATAAACAACTTATCTCTATAATGGTTTTTAATCATTTGTCCATGGTCATCAAGGTTACTATTCTTCATCAACATTTCTTGTTTGTGAAAGTGCTGTTGAGCCTATATCTGGGTTTTGGTTTAATTTGGTTTATGAACACGGACCATCAGGCATCTGGAAGGTTTTTTAAGTATGTGGATAAATGGTAACAGAATGAGCAAGGTTAGACACATGATTGTTCTGGACCTTGGTAGCAGCCTTCTTGAGTAGCCTGAGCTTGACGTTTAAGATTTTATAAGATGCTTTAGCTTTTTATCAGACAGTGAACATCCACAGATTTTTTCCACAACCATTTCACAAAAGGAAAAAAGCAATCAAACTAGCAGATTTTGAGGTCGTCAGTGTCCTGTGGTGGTTCAGAGTAGATGTTTATCCAGAGAAGAGGGGAGCAGGGGGAACTGTGAGGCTCCCTGAGCATTCACAGCAGCGTGAGTCTCGATAGCCATTGAGCTCAGCAAGGGTTCAAAGCTGCAGCCCCAGCCCAGCCTGCGATTTGCTGCCTGGAGCACACCCATGGCTGCAATGAATTCACTGAAGGAAGGGTGACAGGAAAGGGGAGGGAATGCCTTTTTCTTCTCACTTCACAGATGCTAGATCCCTCGCATTTCCTTAGCTCCTGCCAAATCTTTCCTGTATACTGCCACTCTCAGCAGCTCATGTCTAGTGAGCTGGATATTTTTCCTTGAAGAGCTGACAACACCAGCGAAACCTGTTGTTCATTTCACTCAGAAGTATCTCAGCGTGCATACTTTAAACAGAAGCTTTTTTAGTACCAGTTCTGCAGCAGGAGCAACTTTTTTGTTTCCTGTACCAACAGCTATGTGGGGTGTCCTTGAAGGGAGTAGTGTTGCCATCTGTACAAAAGGAGTGAATGGATATTAATTCTTCCACAGGCATCTGGCCAGATGCCAGACATTCCCCTTTACTATATGCTTTAGAAAGGCTAGGGAGTAAGTTAGATGTAGATAAAATAATTGTCTCATTAACAGATATGATATTTCCACCTTAAAGTCAAGTTGCCATAATGGTAAGCGGAATTGTTCATACTTTGGTGCTGTTTTATTTCTTCCTTCGCTGTTAAAATGAGGCCTTACATCTCCAGTGCTGTAAATTTGGTGCCTCCCAGATTTCATTTAATCTCATCAGCTGGCTGTTATGGAGATATTAGTCACTAGAAATAAATGAGAAAAGGTCATTTGAGGAGAATTGAGTGATTCTGCTTTCACTCTGCTTTGAAACACGTGGCAGTATGAAGGCACAGATTTGACACAATTGCAAAGGCACTCATTAATCAACAGATGTGGTACCATGATTTTAATTACACTTCGATTGGAATTTAGGATCCATAGTTACTTTAGAAGAATAATTTAAGATCCTTAGAATTGATAGCAATTGGAAAGAGGCAGGACTTACTATATTTATATTCTCTGGGACCACGTAAAACAATGGAAACAGTTGCAGTGATTCGTGGGGGCTTTGGATCACCTCCTTCACACTTCTGTGCATAGCTGGTTTCCTCTAGGTTGTGCACAAATTGTTCCTGCTGCTGCTTACGCATGCTATTTACAGGACAAAAAGGGAGTG
Organism: Nipponia nippon; assembly: GCF_047370975.1. NCBI lineage: Eukaryota > Metazoa > Chordata > Aves > Pelecaniformes > Threskiornithidae > Nipponia > Nipponia nippon. The sequence goes on from NW_028262347.1 coordinate 53,691,771, forward strand.
AGAGAACTATATTTATAAAGCGATTGTAAAGCTACCTAAATGAACCTGAAAGCAAAAGTAATGCCTGCGTAACTTGCATTTTACTTGGTGTTTACATTAAATGACTTGATTGCAAGCTGACAACTCCCTTTCAGTCTCCTGTCAAGCCTTCCTCCCAGCCCCATTGCTCCTGACATAACATGAGATTCATGTGTCCAAGACACCTGTTGGAAGGCTCTTGCTCCCTCACAACTTGTTTCTGTGATGTAAAAAGTTCTGTATAGGATTTCATTCTGACCTGCAAAAGGATTAATGAAGATAAATAGGTTCTTGGCTTGAGTCCAAACCTGTCTATATTCTAGCTCCACGACTTGCTTCTAGGCATCCTGAAAGCAAAAGATTATATAATGAAGGACGTTAAACACAGAGGATTCCAATATCCCATTTCATGGGTCTGAAATCAGACTTTGTAGCTTAATACTTTTCAAAAATGTGCATTATTGATAAATACTGAGATTGAAATCTTGGCCCAGTTAAGTCAGTGATAGTTCTACCATTGGAATGGAGTGAGGGGAGAGGCAGTTCACCATTAAGGCAGGTGATATTGGAGGGCTAGTATATTTTCTAGCATAAAATTAAGAAGGTGAAATTATTTTTTTTGTTATTATTCTAATGGTACAGCATATATGAGGATAGGAGAGATGAATTATTCTATTAGGTGCTTGAGGTTTTTTTATGTCTCTGCTTTTTAGGTTAGTTGTGGAGGAAATTTTCTGTGGGAGAACTATCAAAGACACAAAACATTGTTTTCTGTTCTTATTAACAATCTGATAAACTGGATGGTAGTAACTTAGCAAAGTTAAAAATGCAAATGTTATCAAGGCTGGAAACTTTCAAAGAGGCCTTCAATGAGCAGAATGCTATTATTTGCACCATTAGATGGAAAGGCTCAACAGGATAGGAGATGAAATTTGTCATGAATGTTTGTCGGCTAGGGGGGTGGAACAAGGAAGCATTCATCCTGGAATGTAGGGAATGAAATAAAAAAATAAATCTTGATGAATGTTAAGCTTACTTCACTGCTTTGAACTATGTACATGGAGAAAAATAGGCCATAAATATTCAGTGGAAGTAAACTCAAAATGTGAGCTTGCTTTTTCAGTGGAGCAGGCACAGCTTGACATCCTAGGTGTCAGGAAAATAATTAGGCCAAAGGGTTCAGTAACGCTCTTAAGTCAGGGCTCAAAAAGTAGTTTCCAGTGTGTCTTTTTACAACCAGACATGCTGCTCTTGTCAGAACTGAGAGTGTTATCGTTAGCGTACCACCTCTTTAGCCTGTAAATTTGAGTCTCTGTTGAATGACAGAAGAATAAAAACAACATGACAATATTTGGTTTCTCACACAGTGCTGGTAAGCTCAAATAATAATAATCAGTGCAGGTCAGTATCATTCAGCAGAGCATGAGCTCAGCTCAGACAGATATTGCTCACCCTGGAAATTTTTTATATCCATTTGAAAACTGATGATTTTGTCCATTCCAGATCAAGTGTTTCTTTCTCTTCTCCATTGCCTCCAACCCTAGAGCCCAAAGATGTTTTCTGGTAGCATAAAGGAGCCAGCAGTGCTGGCTCACTGCATTCTTTGTCTCTGGACAGATCAGAAGTTTCATCATTAGCATAAAAGTGGGTTTTCATCAGCAGCTATTCTCAAATTCAGTTGATATGCAAGTTTAAGTTGTCTGCAAAGTCTCTGAAGTGCAAGAATATCATCTTGCCTCACTCTTTAAAACTAATCTTGCAAATAATCTCCTAAAATCTTCATTGTAATCATGATAATTGCATATTGATTTGTATAGCATCCTAATCTGATCATCAGCCTACTGTGCACAAAACCATCAAACACAGGATAATGCATGCAGCCTGCTCCTATGCTGATGAGTTCAGCAGGTTTTTTGTGTGCTTGATGTATTCTTTAACACATAAATAAAGGTTTGGTTGTGTTTGGGAGGAGGAAAAGTGCTAATGAATATGTAGCAAATAGAAACTTCCTGGACACTTTGCTGTTAGTTTTTAAGCAATATAATTAGGATCAATTCAGACTACTTTCCTCAAATCAGTGCAAGATGATACACAGAGATGTTTGTTGGACCTCACTTGCACTTTACTTTCCACCTGTCGTAGAATCATGAAATTAGTTTTCCAGGAACTGAGCTAGGAAAAGAAATAACCAAATGAAAATAAACTGGATTGGAGAATAATTTCTTGTTAATTAAATCCTTATAAATAATTTGGGCTCAAATAGTTTTTGCTGCAATACCACTTTTAGGGATGAAGCTGTTTTCAGTGCAATTGTTTCGGAAGTACAGTTACACAGACAAAAGGCAAAGAAAGCCGTCAATTTCCCAAACACAAAGAACTAGCTTTTTAAAATGAACTCAATGTTTCCTTTCTGAGGTCTCCACTCAGCTTACTGTAAACTGTGGTTAGTGACTTTTTAAATTAATTTTTTAAGTTCATTCATGAGGCAAGTCCCTCAGTGTGAATTTAGAAACCTAGCTGCAGGCTTTTTCTTCAGGCAATTCTGAATCTGCTCTCTAATCTGCTCTTCAGATATGATAGAAGTATTTATTTTCTATTAACAAGCAAGATTAAGTGGATTTATTCTAATTGCGTTGTGTTTTAAAACAGGCGGTACTTTGGTGAGAAAATTGGGCTGTACTTTGCCTGGTTAGGCTGGTACACAGGGATGCTCTTCCCAGCTGCCTTCATTGGATTGTTTGTCTTTTTGTATGGAGTCACCACTTTGAACCACTGCCAAGTCAGGTAATGTGGGCACTTTTATAAGGGAAATTACAGCTGTGGGTTATTGTGAATAATTTAAGAGATCTTCATATGAATTGTTAATTATTTCATTTTGAACTGTTGAATGAATACTCAGGAAAAGGCTGTGCTTGGTTCTCATAAGGTATTGAGCTTCCCTTGTTTTGTGCTCCTGAATTGGGATGAGAGGCAATGTTTCTTGCCCGACTCCAGTTGCTGATAGTGCTGGCAACTCCACATGAAGTAGGGAAAAAGTCGAACTCCTTCATTACTGTTGTAACAGGCCAGCAGAAGAGTGGGGAATTTTCACTCTCTTCAAGGCCTTTCCCAAATATCCACCACAGGGAGGCATTCTTCAGATGAAGAATCCCCTAGACCTTCTGCTGAGCGCTGCATCTCTACGTTCCTTCACACTTAAGACAAGCCACAAGAATAAGTCAAACTTAACTTTATCTGCAATCATCCTCACCCTCCTCCTACCAAAGGTCACTTCTGACTCAAGGAGAAGCTGGAAATGGTAGAGAGATACTGCTAGGCTGGTCCTGAAGAACTGTCCTCTGCAGTTATGAATGTAAACTCTGAAGTCTTAGACAGTCAACAAATATTAATTATACACATGCAGTTATGAACATCTTGGCTTCAGTTACAGAACCAGTATTGTTCAATAAGTAACTGAATATTAGTGAAACTTATCAATCCATTTTAAGACTGATCGTTGTGCATCAAACTATTAATTTTTATCTTTTCTATTTTTCCAGTAAAGAAGTCTGCCAAGCGACAGATATCATCATGTGTCCTATATGTGATAAATACTGTCCCTTCATGAGGTTATCAGACAGCTGTGTTTATGCCAAGGTACCTTTTAAACTATGCAAACAGAAATATTTTCCTGGTAAAAGCATTAATTTTGCCTTTTGCAATTGTCTTTAGTGAGCTCAGGTAGATAAAATCTTGAAAGGACAGATCAAGTTAAGCCAATATTAACATTCATTGTCTTTTACCAGAACTTAGGTCGGGTTGTAAAACACTTGAATGCAATTTGCACTTAGAGATTCAGTAGTCCCAGAGGTTGTGTCCTAGATGCATGTGCTACAGTGTCCTTGGCATCAACCTTTATCTTACGATCCATCCTCTGTACGTGGCTCCATAAAATGAATGCGTTGGGTCCGAAATGATGCTCACACCTGGTGTTAGCAGGGGTCAATCACAGGCCAGGCTGGCAAATAGTCCTGTCAATTGACAGGTGCATTTCACACCTCAAAGGAAGGATCCTCAGGACTGTCAGGCCAGCTGAATTCATGATCACGTTAATTCCATTAGGTAAAAACAGAAAATAAAGCCTTATTATCATAAATTGATCACGCTACTAATATATCCCTCAGGTAACCCACCTTTTTGACAATGGAGCTACTGTCTTTTTTGCTGTTTTCATGGCAGTGTGGGGTAAGTTTTCATTTTGATATTAAGTAATTGAGCAATCTTTTTCTTAAAGATTGTAATGCCACATAGGCCTTTGTAATTTCCAGCACGTTTTTTTCAGACACAGAAAAACAATATAGGCTTGATTCTTTTCTGTTTCTGCACAAGGAAGATGGACGGGGTTGAAATCAGGTTTTTTATGTGATAACAATTTTAATTAAAATAAAAACATGATTGCAGTATGTAGTGTCTGTGCAGATAGTTATATTTGAGGAGGGGTGGTTGTAACTGTTTTTTAATCTGTTGGCACTGAGGCCTTTCTTCTGTTACGATTCAGGGCTTTTCTTAGCTTAGGGCAGCTTAGTTTTTTAGTGTCTGTACTAAAATTAATTAATGTATTTTTTCCCTGCCTTGCAGAAAGGCAGTAAAGCTTAAATACATGTAAGCTGGTTGCAATTAAAGCAAAACTCTGGTGAAATAAATGGAAGATTTATTTGAATGACAAATTGATCCAAGAGTGGTCTAACCGTTGCCATGGAGGCTGAATTTTGCCCATAGGGCAGTTCTATTTCTGGCTCAACTGTTTTTCCTACTGTGGTCTTGTAGGCAGAATTGAAGGCAAGAGGAAACAATAATTTCTGGCAGCATAAAAAGTTTTTCAGACATGCCCTGAGCATGCCCAGGCTCTTAGCTGCTACCATGCCATTCTCAGAGAAGTTTAACACCTTTAGAAACTGGCTCAATGAGGTGCCTCAAAAATGGCATCCATCTCACAGCTCCGGGCGCTTGAGCTATCCTGACTTAGCCATTGTTCTCCTGTTCTTAATCACACACCTCCAACTGCTTTGGAAATGTGTCCAAGTAATTCCTATAATCTCCATTTTAAACTGCAAATCTCTTTACTGAGCCACAAGAGAGATCCAGGAGGCAACATGAGAGCCATCAGAACAACATAGATTAGCCTATGAGTCTGTCTCAGGTCCTTCCTCCAAAACTACATTTTTGTCTTAGTTAACTAATTAAATTAGGTCATATACCAATCAAGCCTATTCATGCCATTTCATGTAATATTGACAATATTAAAATACCACAAATTACATTAAGGAAAAAATCCACAGATCATACAGATTTTATGTTTTTCCTTGGTATTTCAGCTTTGTTTTAGAGCTACACCAGAGCTGAGAACCACTAAAAATTTATAAGCCTTAAAGATTATTTTTAGATATTTACTCAGCTTTTCCAACCTCTTTCTCTATGTGCTCACTGAAGTTGAGAATTTCCAAGACAGTTTAGAGGCAGGGACTTCCATCTCAGCTCAGAAAATTGATGGGTTAACATTGTTGAACATTTATGTCACTGTTCCTAACTGCTGGTGAGCATGTCTTTGGAGTGCAGCTTTTTGCACCAGTGCTTTTGTTCCTCCTTAACAGTAACACTGCTTTTAGGAAACAGCCGTGCTCACAGCATTGCACCTGTGTCTTAGCACTGTCCAGAACCAGGGCTGTAGGAAAAGCAGCTCTAGGTAGGAGAGTCCCTCACTCAGGTAACCATGCCTGGTCCTCGTTTGTGGTCGCTGCCTGAGAGAGGGCTGAGCAGGCTGAGCATGCCTGCTTACAAAATGTTGTAGGTCCTTTCTCTTTCTTGTCCCTAGTTGACAGGAGCTGCACCTCACTTTGGCTAGCCTCTCTTTCCTCCCCCTCCTTCAGCACCACTGTGAGACTCCAAGACCCAGTTCCCCCTGGGGTATCTCCCCACCAGCCTGCCAGGACTGGGAAATGCACTGCCCATCCATGTATCTCCAGCACCTAAGCCCACAGAGAGATAAGAAAAAATATAATAAATGCTGCCTTCTGGATGATTTGGCTAGTGGAGAAGAGACTGTAGGATAGCTGCTGGGGTGCGAGCTTTCCCCACCACTTTAGTTGGCTTACACTCTGCTTGTGAGGTTGCCACCAAAAGGAATGTAGGGGCAGCAACAGGAAGGAGGTTGTGAGTGTAGGGTAATGGCTGGGGGAATGGGGCGATCCTATGGCTCCACCCAAACTTCAGTTTCTTAAATAAGACTTTGCTGAGACAACAGTGAGATTGTGGAGATATGTTCCATACAGTTAGGGCTAAAGCAGCATTAGAACAAGGAAAGCCACACTTTCCAGGGATTTTCTGGTACTGTATTTATGAGTTGGCTTACTGCCTTTCTTAAATGGATTTGCAGTCTGCAGTAGGCCTATTGGCAGCTGCAGGCATTACCATCATTTCAGTAAATCATAGGGGAAGAGAGGAAACAATGATAGCAGTTTGATTGTGGAAATATTTTTTCTGTCAGCATGAAACAACTGGCAAGTGCATGACAAATCGGGTGTGAAAAGTTCAGCCTTCTAGATGATCCAGTTTGACAGACACTAGCATGTAAAATGATGATGGCAGTGCTTTTAAAAAAAGAGAATGAAAGCAAAAAAAGGCAGCTAGAATTGTGTTACCTCTTTAGCCTGAGCTTAGTCACTGTCTTATTTTCTAAAGTACCTTCTTCACTGTCTTTAGATCCACTAGCGAACTCCCATCTTGAGGGAGAAGCCTCAGCCATTTGCATGGGGTTTTCAAAACCAGGCGTGGTCAGGTTGGGCTTTCCACGAAGAGTTGATCTGTGTGGTGGTTTCCTCCTTTTACTCTAAAGACATCTTTAATTGGTGGACAAAGTTGGTTGCTCACTTTTTAAATAGAAATAAAATGCTTCTTTAAGTGTTGAGCAAACTGCTGTGGCCAGGCTAGGGAGAGGAATTACCATGACAAATATCAGTATGGGCTGCTTGATTTGTGGATCAGCAATGAGCCTGGCTGTAGGATTCTGAAGCACAGGGACCCATCTTTTATAATGCTTCATTGTGGGATAAGTGGGTCCCACCAAAGTAAGGTTGGGATTGTCAAGTGCACCAGAAGATATTGGAATAGAAACACACTTTTCTTCAAAAAATGTGTTCACCCATCACCTCACCTATTTTATTTCTGCCTTGTTTAAGCAAAGTTCTATGTAAGAAGTAAAAGTAATTGATATAATAGGAAAAAAAAATATGATACTTACTAAGGTATACCCAAAAGACATAAGACTTAAGACAACTTTCATTTTAAACTGATGTAGCAAAGGACAAAAGATAGTACGGTACACTGAAGGAATTCACTAGTAGTTTGTAAAAGTATTGGAGTTTCTGTTGAAAGGAAAAACCCTTTCAAAAGGATTGAAGCTATAAATCTCTGTGGTTTATAGGAAACAGTAAGTCCCTATGAACACTAATAGGTGAACAGATTGTCGTTGATGCTCACTGAGATGTCATCATCTCAGAAGCTGGGAAAGTATTTTTCTTTTTGAGAATCTCTAGTCTTGATGATATTTTCCAGATGTTCAAAGCTTTCAAAAAGAGGGGAGGAATAGCATTTTTGTTTGCTAGAGGGAAACACCTACACTTTGCCCTTTATGTATGCCTTGAGATATGTTGAGCCTGATGAAAAAGTAGGTCCTATGTCTGGGAAAACCTCCTCTCTTTTTACTGTCTGAATTGGATTCTTACCGAAGAAAGAAAATGAGAGAAAGATGTCCATTCTAAATAAATGTTGACATTTAAAGTGCAGAAAAAAGTCATTCTCAGAAAAAAAATCTAGGTAAATTTCATAATCAATTGACTCCCAGCATGTTGCTGTAAAGCCAGATGGAATTGTAGCTTTTGCTTTTCCAGTTGAAGTACTGGGGAAAGCTAGTGGAAAGATGTCACTGTCTACATATTTCCTGAAGCTCAGTAGCAAAGTTCCGTAACTGTCCAACAGGAGAGTCCAGCTATTTATCATTTCTAATGCTTTGCTAGAGGCAAGGTGGCCTGATGGTAGTTTCTCTGTCTCTGCATATCTTTGGGGGACTAAGGGACACAAGAAAAGTCCTTTTTGAAATTTCTTCTTGTCTACTTAGAAGTGTGTTTCCTTTGATAAAGGAAATAGCTTTAGAACACTTGTTTAAAGGCATAGTTGGGAGGGGAAAAAAGGCCTGGCATGAAAAATTTAATACTTTTTTCAAGCAATAAGAAATGCCAACATAAAACACTTTTTTCTAGATATATCTGTTAGTCTAATAAAAGATACTACTTTCCTACAAACCTTGCCTCTAGCATGAAACATTCACATTGATCTGTTCTCTGAGGAGACAGAATTTAAGGACGTTCTTCAGCAGTATTCCTGGTGTATAGAATATATTCCAGAAGTCAGGGTGGATGTATTAAATGATGTTCTGAAATACAATAGGGAGAGGATTTCTGAGAGAAAGAAAGGATTAAGCTATTGCTGCGAGAGGCCATTTGCATTACTAGATAAGATCACAACTTGTTTCAAAAGCATCTGAGGCAATGATGTTAAGACAGCTGTTTGTACAAGCGGATGTTGAGGACTGAGCTGCAAGGTTGAGCTCTGAAGCCGGGCAAGCATAGTATAGAAAAAGCTAGCAAAAGACCTGGGATTTAAGGCCAATGAGCAGGATTCTTTGAGAATTCTCAGCATCTGGTTTAAACATACCAACTGGAAAATAGGAGAACGATAAGTACAACTGTGTCCTGTTGAGCTGTCAAAGTCAGAAAAAAAATGCTGAAGTGTGTTATAGGGTATTAGTGGTTACTTGACTAGAAAAGAAGGAAAGGAATTTCAAAATTCAGTACTTTTTAGAAGACCTCAGTAGTACAGTGAATCAATCAAAGATGGTTATTTATAGCACATTTTAAAATATCTAGCAAGGGAAAAGTGCATACTGACCTGGATAGAGGGAGAAAAGTGTAGCACAGTAAAAGCTAAAACAGCGCTGTGTAGATCATCCTATTTGCTACTTAATGATTTGAAATAGCTTTCTAAAGAAGCTTTGGAAACTGCACATACTTACTCTGACAGGTGCTAAATATACTAAATATAATATGTATAGATTCCTCACTCCAGGTGTGTGAAAAACAAGAAAGAAAAGAAGTATGGTTCAGCACAGACATCTCTGAAAGGTTCATGCCTGTGGACCCATAAGCCCACTCAAGTCCTGCTTCCAGCTGCTTTTTGGAATAGAAACAGACTGGTAGTAATCAATCAGGATTGTTTCTCCCAGGTCTCCAAAACGTGCAGGGCTACTTGTTTAGCCTATACAAAATAATTCAATATGAGCTGATAGGAGAGAAGCAGCTCCACCAGAAGACAAGTCACAGAATAAACAACATGGTGGTTCAGCAGCAGTGGAGCCTCATTAGCACTTATTAGTTTTGCTGATCCCAGCCAATCATACTGCAGTTATTACAAGAAGTCGTAGAAACATTAGGCTCAGGAGATTGAATTGACTTTCTTTATTAGATTAAATCAAAGCAGCTGGTTACCTGTTCTAACATAACTCCAGCTTTCAGAAAAAGGATGATGTGAGGTATGAAAATGCCTTCAAACCAAATAGCTGCCTCCTTAAACATGCTTTTGATATCTTACCTTATCTGCTCACAGTGTTCATTTTCTAAGCATATCTTAGCTGCATTGGCTAATACATTAAAATATAGTAATTCTTACTGGCTAAAAATTCACTTTCCCCAAACTGATGCCAGTGCTTAGTATCATGTCACGTCATTATCAATATGCTGCAGTAGGTCAGATAGTCCATTAAGATGCCTCTAGGACTGGATGTGGAACATATTGCCAGGCTATTGTGGCACCGCTACAGCTGATACTGTGCTAGCTCATGAGCAAAGAGGTTTATGTTCTCTGTGGTTATCAGCCTGATGCTTTTCAGTGAGAATAAAGGGAAGAGCCAAACCTCACAGTGGGAGAGGAGGTCTTTCCATTGATTTGTGTTAGCTTTAGGCAGCTTCTACATTCTTTTAACAAAACAAATTAAAAAAAAGAACTGTAACCATAAACAGGCTCAGTATTAATCTCCAGAATATGAACATATTATTTTATGACTGAGTGCTTCCTTGATTGTTCTTTCTGTCACAAAATGGAAGCACAGTCATGTACAGTCATATTACACTGTCTTGAATGCTGTCAAGAAGGGCTGTACAGCACAGAATGTTGAATTGTCAGATGTTAATGCCACACCACATATACACACTCATGTAGTGTAAAAGAAATGGTCTGGATTAGAAAGGTGTAAGACAAAAATTCCCATTTCCTCAGTAGTATGCTACAGATTTGCATATGCACTGGAATGTGCTTCCTTTAGGTTCTGGTTTCTGTGTATTGTAAATGGTCTTTACAGAAGGAAAGTTACTGCTTTGTCTGCAGTAGCCCTAAGTAACCTTTAGCTTCATCAGAAATCTGCTATATCTAGTAATGATGACTCACAGGAACAATTTTATTTTTTGAGAGTCCTCCCTTAGTTTGTTAGAAATTAAACATTCTCATTTAACACTAAATGAAATCTCTAAAGCCTCAACCATACTTGAAGCAAGCAAAGTAATCCTTAGAAAGCAATGCATTTTGAAAGCAGTTTTGATCATCAGCATGATTTGCTGTTGAAAGGAACCCATTTATGCAAAGAAATGAAAATAATGTAACAGCTTCATTCAACAGTTCTGTGATAGTAGTTAACATTTTCTTGACTTAAAAACAATTTTGTATTTTTTTCTATTTGCTCCAGCAACTGTTTTTCTGGAGTTTTGGAAAAGAAGGCGAGCAGTAATTGCTTATGACTGGGACTTGATAGACTGGGAAGAAGAAGAGGTTAGTATAAAAAAAATATACTCCTTAATCTTTAATACAAAAAGATTTGGCTAAAAATGTAAGCATGTTTTTCTTTTGGATTTATTTTCAATTCATTCTTCAAATCTTCATAAACTAGGAAATAAGCATTTTTCTCCTCAGATGTTTTCTCTGGAATGTGAAGAAACTTTCCTCAGGCCAAACTGTCCTCTCTTTTACACCTTTGTAAATCTAAATTAATTTCAACATATCAGTGGCTGCCATTGTGGGAGATTTCAGGAAACTAATGCACTTTGGGGGAAGCTAACAAATTGTGCTTTTGAATCCAAGGAAATCCTTGACAGCCCAGGGTATCGTGAATTTTGGCAAGTGAGCTTTTATCTATTCTTTTAGATAGCCACTAAGAATACTGATGGAGAGAAAGCCTTGTGAGGCTTGTACCAGCTTCTGAACATTCAGGTGCTGGTTACCTAAGTACACAGTGCTGCAGAGAGACTGAGGGAGATGAACCAACTCAAAGGACTTAATTCATCCTCTGTTGGTAGAGGAAATCCCCTTAGGGAGGAAACTAAACAGTGAAAAATAGGCTTAACCTTTTTCTGTGGTGGTTACCAGAAAGAAACAGCATGCTCTTAGGACTGAGAGCCGAGGTCTAAGTGGAACTAGAAGGTTTTATTATGCAGGAGAAAAGCAAGATTCAGTGGTTGTGGCAGAAAATGTGCTCCTCGAGTGGGATTTGGACATACAGGTGTCCACAGAGTCTGTTCTTCCTCTCCAGAGACTATCCTGAAGCATTTGGAGGGACTGCAAGAGGCTGCTGTAGTGGTCTCAATGCAGTTGAACTTGTATATTGCTGCCTCTGTTGAAGAATTTATTTTTCATTAATCTTGTGAGCAGAGAAAGAGACTTCTGAGTTATGGCATTTTTTGTCTACAAGGCAATGTAGTTCAGTGAGGCCATGAAATGATACAATTGCTAATTTGCTGATAGGATTTTTTTTAAAATGCTTAATGACTAAGAAAATAATCCAAGAACATTAAATGAAATAACTTACACAACTGCAAATTGGTTTCTTTATAGCAACAGGAACATCATTATTTGTGTACATATGCTGTCAATTCTTGGTGATACTTCAGGACTATTGTCATATATTTAGAAAATACTCTAATACTGATTTAACTCTCCTGAGATTAGCAGCCTGCTCTTGCCAATGCTGACGAGTCACAGAGAGACCACACTGAGATAATCCTGCCTGAGGATCAAATATTGGTCAGGATGGACCTGCAGTGATCATGTCCCCTCATGATTAGTTGTAAAAAAGCCACTGCTGCTGCCAACAGCTAAGGCAAAAGACAGATGTACCAAATTGCAATTCCAAGTCAGGATTATAGCTCAGTGTCCCCAGAATGAGAAGGAGCCTTTAAACTAACAAAATACACAAGCAAGTACAGTATGATGCCCTTTTGATGGTTTTCCCAGGAAGCCTGGTCTTATAGATGTTTATAGTTTGGGATGTTACATATTTGCACTTTTCACCATTTAACCTACCTGGATTTGGGATTCTGCTGATTTATAAAGCCATCCACCTGAATGTCCTATGATCAGTTCATTTACAAATATTGAATTTCCTGGTAAGGTTGTCCTTAAGTGATGCTTTGCTTCCCCGCCATGTAATAACACTAAGTGATTTCTGGCTGGTGTGGTAATGCTTGGAGGAGTCTTTTGCTCAGGTATGAGCACAACAGCTCCAGGCCCATTCAGGACCACTCCCCACTCTGTTTCCCTCTCCTCTTTATGCACGTGCCCAAACTCCATTTACAACCTTGCTGCTACTACTGAAAGTTCCTGTCCTCTTGCAGATCCTGGAGGAAAGCATTCCCATGGAAGATTCGCTTTCTGCTTTCTAAGATTTTTTGGAAAAGTGTTACCAAGCCTATGCAACTAAGCCTTTAGCTGGAATAAACACTGGAAAGACAGAAGAGAGTAGAGTTGCTAGATTTTTCTCTTCCAGTCAGAAAGCCTGAAATAGCTTCTGGTATTTGAAACTATCCTCATAGAAATATGATGTGTTTATTTTATGATGTCTATCAAATAACATTATTTTTTATGAGAGATGCAGATGTTCCACTGGCAGATTATTTCAGTTTGGCCTGCAGGATGACATATGCATGTTGGTAATTTTTAGAGAATACCTGCTCCCTGCTGATGGTCAGCTGGTCTTTTATTCTCACACCAGGATTTTTCCGATGAGCTCTGTCAACAAGACCTCAGTCAGGTGCCCTGGGGCAGTGGTGAGTGTACCTGCTCCAAAGCTACTCATTGCAACTTCTTACAGTTCTAGAGGGAGTTTTATAAGTCTCTACAGCAGGAGGTAGCAGTCTTTTCAGAAGCAGTGTGCCAGAAGGTACCTTTCTCTCTCAAATTAGAGGTTAAAGATGCCAATAGGAACTCAACTGGCTGCTTCTCAAAGACTTATGTGACCAGTCATCAGAGCATCAGTATCTCATTGGCGTGTGAGGCATCAGTTCCTCCTTTGTTCAGCGTTCACTCGGATCCCGAGAGTGGGAGCTGATTGCCTCCCAGAGGCGTCTTCTCTGAAGATGCTACAGCTGCCAGTGCCCATACCTACTGCACAACTCAAGCATGTCCTTGCTTTAAGGTCAGCTCTATGGACCACTGCGTCCTCGTCTTGAGTATCGAATGCCACACGTTTCCATTGCCACTGGGATCTTTGCAGGACTTTGCCCATGGGACAGTCACAGTTTGGAAGCAGGTGTCCCAGGTGAAAAAGTGTTGAGATCATTTCCCTGTTCTGTGGTTCGAAGTTCACCTCTTCACTTTGCCATTGCCTTCAGCGGCAAAGCAGGATGACCTGCAAACCACAGGCTTTGCAAGGAGACTTACTTCTGGGAGTGCTGTCGCTGTCCCCGTGATTAAGATTCAGCTTTTCAATCTTTTACAAATCCCTTTTGTACATTTGGGCTATAGAGGACAATATATCCTTGGACTAGGAAGGATAGGCCTCCTGCAAGAATTTACCTGTTGAAGGACTCAGAAATCTCCTGAAAGAAAAGGATATATTTCACAAAGAAATTTAGAGTAGCTCTTTTAGTGCGGAAAGATGTAGCCTAAGGCAGTACACGTTCATCCATATTTGATACTCCAGAAGTTAGTATGGTTTCTCCTGTGAGTAAAGAGTTGGAATGATTCATGTTTGAGAAGCAGGAAGAAAGGAGAACAGTCTGTTTTATGCAGATTGAAAAAGACACATCCTGTGGAGTTTGATCATGAAATTGTACACATCAGTGAGATGTCAGTGAGAATTTTGTCTCCATAAGGTGAAAATTTTACTCCTAAAAGTGCTGCTTTCCAATAAAATCACTGCTAATTATATTTCCTCTCTACATTCCATTCAGTTATCACTAGAAAAAATCAGCCGATTTCTCTTATTAGCTATTTCAAAGAAATCAGTTAAAGAGTTCTAATTACCATTTTAAGTCACAAGCTTTTGTTAATGAAGATTGTTATTTTTATTAACATTATCTGCCGTGTCTAGCTTTTGCTTGCTTTAATTTTCATTGTCAAATTGAAAAATAAGTTTTTGCTACAGAGGGAAATTTATTAATTCCTACCAACAATAGATTGAAAAAAAAACCCAAACATTTATAAGGCTTCCTATCACTTCATTATCACTTTTCTGTTCTAAATGAAGAGACAAAGAAATGAAACAATGAAGACGATGGGAAGGAGAATTAAATTTTTTCAGATATGCAGCCTTGTGAATACCTCACCACTTTAGATTTTCACCCAAGGAAGGCATGCAGCAGCCCCTGCAGTGTCCAGGTCCCCCAGCCTGGGGACATGGTCTGAACGTGTTCTGGCTCTTTCAACCCTGCATATCTGGATTTCCTTTTCTTGTAAATGAGGTGCAAGGTGGGAGACAGGGAGAGTAACTGGGTTTTGGCTGGGTGTGCAACAAGAAACCAATTGCACAGAGGTCCTGGCACTCCCAGCTGAAATATGGCTTCTGTTGCTATTTACAGTGTACTTTTTTCTTTTTCTTCAGTGTCACTTTCTTTATAGCATTAACCTCAGCCAGATACAGTACTGTTCACTTCCTGCACCAAGCTGTGCTCAGCATTGCTGAGTGTCATTAAACAGGTACGAAGGTTCATGCCAGAGTTTGTTTTGTGTGGAGAGGTACTTGTAAAAATAGCATTTGCATTATCTGAATTGACTGGAGATCATAGGAGATACCTACATTCATGGATGGGTGGATATGATAAGGACTTCCCTATAGTGCAGATCGTAAAAGATAATCAAATCCTGGCTTAGAGGGAGCTGCAGAGAAGAAAGGGTTTCTTGTATATGACTCGATAAGTCAGCTGGCAGAGACCTTGCACAAACTACAGGGTGCAATTCTCAAGCGCCCTGCTTCAACACTATCACACTGTATCATTCTGAATGTCCCTGGGCACACAGGAATACTACTTGCATTGTTTCTCTTGCTAGATTATGGTCTGCTCAGCAGCCTTCAGCCCTGATATGGCAGGAACAGCCTGAGCAAGGTAGAATAATAGCAAAGTGTTACCCTGCCTCCATAAAAACATGCTTAGCCTTTGTATATAGCTAACGTAGGGCTGGTTCCCTCAAGTACATAATTAGTTACACAGGTATTGCAGCTAAGCATACATGCCTCTCAATTTTTTTTAATGTTACCAGGTTGTTGCTTGAATTTGGAAATTAACTGTATTGAGAAAGTACCTTCAAAATTTGAGAGAATGAGAATGAGGCATGACTTTTTTTTTTTCCGCCAGGGGAATTTTATAAAAAGGATGTAGGATTTTAGGATATCTTATTTTTATTCACATTCTAAAGGCTTGTATGAGCAGTTAACATTCACCTATTTCAATGCAGTCATGTAAGGTCCAGTCATTTACAAGTTTCAGTCAAAGTTCAATGCAGTTGAAGGTTGGAAGTGACTGAAATTAGTAAGCTGGGTTCTTGGCTGTTACAAAGAACTGCACAGCAGAGGCCTGGTGGAAAAGCTGCAAAGACAGTCCATAGCTGCCTTTGTGTTTCCTTGTAGCCAGCTGTACCGTGGGCCAGTTCTCCAGTATGCATCAGAGCATTGTAAAACTTGATCTCATGTATATAGACTGCCAACAGCTGTGAGAGTTCTTCTTCACAGCCTGGTGCTTTCTCTTGTCTCTGCGAGCATCCCCAATGTCAGACTTGGGTGAGGTGCCACAGGACACGTGGCTGTTGGTGAACCTCCTGGATGGCAGGGTGGTGGGGTAGCCCTACTGCAGCTGAAAATCGTGAGGTCTTACCTGGACTAAGGGTGAATCCTGTCTTCTGACAAGGCTGTAGACAGATGTAACCAAGTCTCTCCCCAAGAAATTCCCAAGTTTCATTTCAGGAGAGAGTTTTTATGGCAAAGCAGGATTTGACATTGCTGCTGCTGAAAGCTGTTCCTGCTAATAATATTGTCCAAGTTAGGAAATAATTGAGCAACATTAGATGGCACGGCTCCTTCTTCAAATGCTGAGAAGCTTTTGCTGATAAGGGGAAGTTAACCAATTACCTAGCAAACTGCAGTTGGGTTTGGAAAAAGGAGCTTTTTTTTTTTTTTTTTTTTTGCTTTTTTCTTTGTTGTAGAATTCCAGTATCAATAGGATAATACCAGGCTGGAAAACTCTGTGGTATCAACCTTAAAATGATTTGGCTTACAGCCATGTAGTTTGAAAAGAGTATTGTTTAGATGAGTAGCTAATCGGGGAGTTTACTAAATACTTCCAATATGGTTTTATGGGTACAGTGATTTATTCTAGTTCTCATGAAGGAGACCTGATTTCCCAGCTCAGCTTTTACAGTAGCTGTGCCAGCTGCTGAATTCAAAGATGTAATTCCTAATAACTGTGATCTGATGAATGGTCTGAAGTTTCCTACAGAATCTTTCCTAGCTGTGCTGTATGTGAACATTGTCTGTCTGTTCTTTAGGAGGAAATACGTCCGCAGTTTGAAGCCAAGTACTCCAAGAAAGAACGAATGAACCCCATATCCGGGAAGCCAGAGCCTTATCAAGCATTTGCAGATAAATGCAGCAGACTCATTGTTTCTGCATCTGGAATATTTTTTATGGTTTGAGAACTTTTATTTATTTACCAGTTGAAAAAATACAAAATAACATTATGTCTGCTGAGAGAGTATGAAGATATTGGATATGACTGCTTGAAAGTGAAATGAGCTCTAGCATGTTTACTGCAGGCTGAAAATCTGTACACAGCAAATAGCCTGACTTTATAGAAAGTCCTGCACTAGTTTACTCTTCACCAAGCTCACAGATAGTTAAGTCCTTCCTTCAAGGATATATGCATAAGGCTATATGTAGCGATGCATATACCGGAATAGTGACACTACCACATTTAGGCACCAACTTCAGCTGACTGAATTAGCTCACTGATTTCCTTGCCTTCCCTGTGTGGACAGCGCAGAGTGATGGGGAGAGATGTCATGGAAGAGGCAGTTGTTCTTTGTAAACTCTACAGACAACCTAACTAAGGTGCCTAGCATGCTTCATGATCTTAACATGTCCTAGTTTTTCAGTGTATTGAGGAGGTAAGGAAAGAGGGTCCATATTCCTAGTGCAAGTGAAATGGAGAAACCGATGTCACTTGCCTAAAATGAGGCATCTCTCCCCCTTCCAAAGTACAAAACTAAACGCAGAAGCAAAATCTCTCCTAACAGAGAGCTGCATGCATTTCTGCTGAAATGCCCCCGTCCTCTAACTTCACGGAATCTGTTATTCACTGTTATTCACATGATGACAGCAGTGGTAGGACTGATCTTGAAAACACAGCTGGCAGACCCTCATGGAACTTACTAGGGCTTTTCCCAGAGGCTAGAAAATGATATATGCGTATAACTTCAGGAGCTGTGGAGAGCCAGGTGGGTGAGCTAGCCCAGCAACTTTGTGTTTGAATGAGATGGGAAGGAATAGGGCAGAGGGTTTGTAAGAAACTGATGGCTTCAAAATCATCCAAAGCAATCTTGGACAAGAAAGGCAAGAGCATTATTGAGATGAATCATGCTCTGGTATGTCAGGTGGATAGACAGAGACACACAGAGAAACACTGGGCATGAGGAGCCAATGTACTGTCCAACCGAGCCCTTGAAGACACTTACATCTGCTCAGGACTGCAGTCTCTGCTCAAAATTGACCCACAACATTTTGCATTTTCCCTACATTTTTTTCTTGAAGGGGGGACAGTTTTCACTCCCTCTCCTTTGCAAAGGCAGTCATTAATCTTCTTAGCCTAGTGACAGATCTTGCTCAAAGTGTCAAAGAGAGTAGCCTTGCTCTGAATTGCACACACCACAAATTGTCCCCATAACAGTTCTTGAAACAGGACAAGGGTTATTTTCACTGAAGATATTTTTTATTGCTGGCATAGCATGAGCTTCCAATGAGTTAGAAAAATGCTGAATTTTCCCTCATTTAGGTAAAAATATTCCTGAAAAACTATAGCTTTAAGCACAGGAGATATATGCTTATCAAAACTTCAAGTTAGAGCAGTTCTCAAAATTTCACAGCATTTACTCTTACGGTGCAGTTACTAATACAGCCTGAACCACGTTAGTGATTCCCTGTTAACAAAGGAAAGTGGTCCTTCTTCCCCTCAACACTATGCAGGGAATCCAGAGGCAATCCTCTAGCTTAGTAACTTTGTAATGTTTCTATGTGTTGCCAATGTGGTAGCAGGGAATCTAATAAACCAGCCCTTCACATTCACACACACTTTTATTTTTTGTCTGCACTGGGATTATGTCAATCAATTCAGTAACTAATAAAATATGAAAACAGTTTGATTAGCATTCAGTGTTTTCAAAATCATTTTGCCCATTCCATCAGTTTAGATATACTTCAGTTTTGGTAGGTTTAAGTTGTCTATGCATACCGTTGCAATATGACTATCTTCTGCAAATAATCATCTGTCTTCTACTGCAGAAACTCTCCCTCCCTATCTAATGAGGTGGCTAACGGGTACTGTGTCAGAGTTTCTATGAGATGAGTCACCCATGCTAATTCCTAACTCTTTATCCTTTAGGTGGCTTGCTAAACTGTGACATAAATTGGTAACAATGGAAAACAGTTGTTATTTAGTGCTCAACTGTTGCATATGGAACATCAAGTGATTTAGCAGCCTGGCCCAGCTGCATGGCTTTCACATTATAATTACCACGGTTGCTGGAAGTCTCATCAGAGAAGAAATTACAAGGGCAATTGAATTTGTTACCTTCCCTAGGTAGGGTCTTTCCAGAACTGTAGCAAGAAACAGCTTGCTAGGGTAGCTTGCCAGGGTGGTTATTGAGGCAGTACTTAGAAGCAGAGACATTTTTCCTGTAAATGTGAAGCCTATCAAAGCACAAAACCTATCCCAAACATGAGACCATCAAGGTGGGACATCAGCTCGAGTCTAGCCTTTGCACATCACGGAACATGCATGTAAGGAAAATTTCTAATTCCCAGAGCTGGCAACACTGTTTTCCATATTAATGCTAAGGAAAAGATACATTTTCCAGAAAATGTTTAAAACTAAAAATTATTTTAATATGATTTTGAAGATATTTTACATTATGGAAAATAAAAAGGACTTCACATAAGAAGAATATTCATGTTGAAACCTTTCTCTGGAATCAAAATGGAAGTATTTTTTAAGTCTCTCATTTTATTGTTTTAGTTTTCAGAGTTTCAGGGAGAAGTTTACTACTGTTCTATTGAAAGTTTTCAGCTGCTTCTCTCTGATTTTTTCTTCCTTTAGATCTGTGTGGTGATTGCTGCTGTTTTTGGCATTGTTATTTACCGTGTTGTGACTGTCAGCACTTTTGCTGCCTTTAAGTGGGCTTTAATCAGGAATAACTCTCAGGTTGCAACTACAGGGACTGCAGTGTGCATCAACTTCTGCATCATCATGCTACTGAATGTGGTGAGTAAAACTGACATATCCAAAGTTATACCCAAGCCATCAGATCAGTAGATATCTCAGTCTGCAGGCCACTGCCAGACATGGCATTATTGTTTATGGACATCATTCGCTATTTATGTAAAGTACAATTCCAACCCCCAAACATTATGTAAAGCGTGTTTGAATGTTCTAAAAAATATTTTAGGGAGACTTGTCCATACTCCTGTTTTATCGTCTGCCCCTTTTTTCCCTTTCATATGTTTGCAGGTTTTAGTTCGTTTCATTAATATTCTTCTTTTTAATTAGTGTTTTGATGTTATTTTTTAAATACAGTGGCCAAGCTTAATTCTTATTTATACTAGTTTCAGTAATCCCAGCTGCAGTTTTCACAGTAATTTACCAGTAAGGATATGCATATAGAGACACAATGTCTGTATGCAGGAGAACTCCCTTGGGCTGAAAACTTCAAGAGACTTGAGGAGACCTGAGTGCTTCCATGCGCTGCCTATGGCCTTTGCCAGGGTACGCCAGAGACACCGTCTGGGTGCATTGTAGGGGGACTGGCTGAGGTCGGGTTATTATTGTGAACTGGTTGGGAACCAAACTTGGGACAAAGACATAAATGGAATTGCTATGTGGTAACAGCCCCAGTAAGACAGTATAGCACAGATTAGATGGGGAATGAGTTTCATCCTTCCATTGAGATGCAGGTACTTCTGTATATTGCTGTGATAGAAATGTGGCTTCTATTAGTTGCTCTTGGCAAGAGATGTATGGCCTTTTACTATGAGTTTTTTGTCAACTGACATTATAAGAATGCATTTTAACGGGGAGGAGGGATCAACCTACAAACCATCCAGGTACTGGAGCCAGGGCGGAGTATCTGTACCCACTCAATAGCAAGTGTCTTCTGCAAAAAGCATATTAGGCTTTGCTCCAGGAGATACGCTGACTTACTTCCTAGGGAAAGTGTAAGATGTTATTTCAGGCCTGCACATTCCAAGTGCTGGCTTGGAGACTACTTTCTTTCCTGTGCAATACCCAAGCATTTAGATCATCTGAAAATTAATTTTAACAGCCCCCTCATTTATATAGCAGGAAATTCCAAGAGGCTTTGCTGCAGGACTTCACTTCTCCCTTTGGCATAGGCAAGACTGGATCGGTGACTAGGATAGTCTATCAAGACCTGTTGACTTTCCTATGTTTTCCCTAAGGTGGGACTATAGTCTGAGAAAGGGCAGAAAGAAGAGGTGGAAGCTGTTATACTCTCTGAATTTGTACTGAGGGCTCTCTTTTTTATGTTATTTTTGATTTATAGTTTGTTGTCTGCGGCTTTTGGGGGTTTTCTTTAATCCACCTAGAGCACACAATAGCATAGAAGAAATAAAAAGAAAACTATATCTATGTCAGTAAAACATCTATTTCCAAGCTCTTGGTATAAGTCATTGTATATGCAGTGAAGCAGCAACAAAGAAATACTGCACAAACAAAATTATTTGGTTCTCAAAGAGTTTTACAGCTTAGAGAAATTTTTAAAATAATGGAAGATGGCTTGAAGGTGCCTTTTGAGAAACTTTGTTTTACTTCCTAAAATACATCAAATAGAGCACTGCAAAGATGGATTTCTTAGGCCTTATACTCATTACCATGCAATAAACACCACAGCCTTAGATCTGGATATAGCTCATAGAAACAAAAGATCCCCAAAATATGAAACTGCATGAGCTTTTCAAAAGAAGGATTTAAGAACATAATCCCTCACTTCCCGTGATAGATTAATGTAGTTTACTGAAGGACAGTAGTGGGATTTCTTGTGGGGGAAAAAAATAAAAATTCCCCAGGAGCAATTCAGGTAGTTGAATCCTCTACAAACTGTGACTCAAGAAAAGTAGCAGGAGAGCAAGCAAAGATACAGTAATAAAACCAGAATGGACCAAGAGGTATGTAACAGTAGGGAATTCACTGCTAGGAAGCCTGGAAAACCACCAGTGATTCTGATATGAGTTGATAACTTCTCTAAGCATCAGGGGAAAGGTCTAGACCACAAGTA
Organism: Nipponia nippon; assembly: GCF_047370975.1. Taxonomy (NCBI): domain Eukaryota; kingdom Metazoa; phylum Chordata; class Aves; order Pelecaniformes; family Threskiornithidae; genus Nipponia; species Nipponia nippon. The sequence goes on from NW_028262347.1 coordinate 53,713,698, forward strand.
ACTTCTAGACTGGCTGCTCTGAGAGCTAGGTACATACACTGACACATCCTTCATGGCAAAATGAAATGACCTTCAGGCATAATGTCTCCCAGATAATCCTGCAGCCTGACCTGGGAACAATCATTAGCTTTGCCTAGGTTAATAAAACCTGTTAATTCCAGTGATATTGCCCATAGAAAATATGAACACAGAACAGAATATGATCCTAAACAAGGCCCCTTGGGACTAATAGTGATAAACTGCAGTAGCAGATAATTAGATCCAAACATTGTTAACAGAATCTCTAACACAGTCATACTGTTCCAGGAAGAATAGCAATAAAATACAGTTTCAATACCCCCTTCTGCAGAGCAATGTACATTTATAAAATATCAACAAAGAAAATCAGGATATAAACCACCCAGACATTTAGCAGTTTTACAGTTGCCCTTAAGAGATGCTTTTAAACCTAGAAGAAACCACCTTTTTCATTACTTGAAACAAAACTGTTTACTCCAAAGGCAGCAAAAAGCTATTCTAAGCAAGAAGTGGTTGTTAACATGGATGAGATCATTCAGGATGGCTTTAGTTCTTAAGCAGGCAGTTTGGTCTGTAAATTGTACATAACTCAATTTAAGTAAGAGTTTATAAGGATAACTGCAAATGAAAAGAAACATTGCTGATATGCACTTGAGGAATAAGTAAGCACTTGAGCCTGAAATATGAGGAGCTTCATATCCCTGTAAGCATCAGTGCGAGTTAAGGACGTTTAGTGTTTTGTGGGAACAAGCTCTGGACTCATTTAAAGAAAATGGAAATTGTATTAATTTACACTAATACTGATGTTGGTGGTGATGTACTTTATAGGTTCAAAGCCCCTTTGCAAGTACTAATTGTGAAAACCCTCTAAGTTAGTTTTTGCAAGCTTTATGAAGTTAGTGGTTTCCCAGAGAGTTTGAGAGCATGGTGTCTGCTGGGCGCAGAAAGTACCGCTTAGGCTTTAGAACAATGTCACTGACTCTGAGTAAGAAATGTGTCTGGTGGTGGGGATTACTAAAGACTTTCTCTGAAGCAACCCTGTCTCCCTAGTGTCTTTCCTTTCAGCACCAAAAAAATCCCAAACAAAACCAAAAAGCCCAAAATACCCAACATATCTGAGCATGCTCTTACTAGAGTGATTTTTTTTTTGTGAGATAAATGTTTCATAAGTAACTGAAACAAAAATCCCAGTTGTGCTATTGTTCTGCTTTGTGTTTTTGGAAAAGTTATCTGACCCTTTTTCAAGGTGTGTGTAAAATAGGGACAGTGACAGCATGTTTTTCTCCATATATTGTGGATGAAAAGAGCTGAGTATAAGCTTTAAAAATATTACTGCTCTTTGTTTGATTATATCATTATTGTGTTATTACTATATAGTTTTATTACCATCATTATCAGAACATCACAGAGACCATCTGGATGTCCGATGTAACATGTGAGAGCAATTACTCTACTTAGAAAGCAGTTCTATATTTTTTAGCAGGTCACTTATCTAAGATGCTGTTTCTTCTCTGTTACAGCTGTATGAAAAGGTTGCTCTTTTCCTGACAAATTTAGGTAAGCAGTGTTAAATACAAAATTGAATGATACTGTACTGATTTTTGATCCCTATACTGTGATAGCATTCAAGCTGTCTGTATAAATATGAAAAGTCCTGATTGATTTGCAATCTATAGGAATTAATGTTTTTCTTAAGTTTATAATAAAGGAGTATATAAACTAAGCTATAGTGCCATTCAATCAGCGGTGACAACAATCACCCACCTGCCATGCTTCGTTCTTGTTCCAGCCCCTTACCTTGTAAGAACTTAAACAAATTGTTACCTTGGGGGGAAAAAGCATGAGTTTTCAGAGAGACTGAGCACTCACAACCCGCAGGTTTTGCGAAGACCTGGAAATGGGGGAATCACTTCTGGAAGCCAAATTTATAGCTTGAAACAAAGATGCTTATTGACTATCAAATATATGCCTTTAAGAGGGGTAGTAATTTGGAGGGAAAATAACTAGGTGACTCATGAATTCTACCAACACCTAAACTCTAATGGTGTTCTAAGTTTCTGTAATCTTTTCAGCTTACCCATACAGGTGATCTTTATGCTAGAATAAGGACATGTTTTCTAAGGACAGTGTGTACTCTCAGTGGGGTAGCAATAGGCTGTCACTCATATATCCATGGCTCAGGCAAAGCCTCTGGAGATCCTGATCATGCTGGAAGATTGCAGTAGTTGGTGGCAATTGGCAAGGGCTCCTTAGTGTCAAGAAGCCTGAAAGGAGACTCTTGCTGAAAGCCTATTAAGCAAACCATATTATGGCATGTGTAGAAGTGGTTTGAGGAGATTATTTTGAGCTTCTGCATACCTTTGTACATTGATGATGTTCAGTAAGGTATTTTGGACCAGGTGGACAGATTTTGGTATCTGCTCAAGGGAAACACACAGCTGACTTTAGCTAGTGTCAGGGCTTTTCTACATGTGGGAAGTTATAGGTGATGCATTCAAAGCACATCTGTGTAAGACAGCATTTTATTCTGTTGTTTCTTATTAGACTGAGAGTCCTCATTTGTATGCTGTAAATTTAAAGTATTTTTGCCATCTTGTATCCATGGAAAAGATACCTGCTAGTTACAGTTGAGAAATATGACTTTCAAGTATATGATTTGCACAGGCTATGCCCTTTTACTCCCTGTGACACCCTGGAGACAGTAAGATATGGTCTAGAGACCTTGAAGCTTGATTACTTTCTGCCAGGTTATCATCAAGGTAGATCTGCTTCTTGTGGCCTGTACAGAAAGCACCTGTATGAAAACTCAGTGGGTCAAGCTGTTCTGACAGTGTTCAGACTGTTTTGTGGTTTTCACTCTGATGGCATAAGTAGCTGATTTGGTTTGAACGATCTTTATCAGTGTAATAAGCTCAGAGTTGGACTGGCAGCAAAGCTACATTCAGGATGTCTTTCTTCACCCTTTACATGACCTTTTTCAGAGCTCACGTCCATGCTCCTCCAGAGCATTGCCATTGTCTCTCATGGGCATATGAGCAAAGCTTCAGCTGCAGCAGTCTTGTTAAAGTCAAACTTGTCCTTCCCACAGACTAGCACCAAAAATCTACAATGTTTTATTTCTTTCTACTTAGCTAAATAGCTATGTACTGGCATACACACAAACTTGGGTTTCTTGACAGGCATTTCCAAATCACTAACACAGTTGTTAACTTATGGTCTGTTTTATGGTTTTGTTGATGCGTCTATTTGAAATTTCCTCATGGATAGGGCAGCTATAATTAAAGAGAATCTAGTTTATCGTTGTTGTTTCTTTACTTCCAGTACTTTACTGGAGGCTCATTTGGAAGTAGTATATGAGTACTACCATTACGATAGTGAGAATCACCATTAGTACCTCCACTTCTCCTCTGGTTACTCCTGTTCACAGCAATGGTTGACTAATAACAAGCTCCTGCCAACTGGAAAGTGGTTCCAGGACATGGTACTGGTGTGTTATCATAGAAGTTGTTTTGTTAACTTCTGTCTTGATATCTCTTTAGATGGAGATTAAGGGCCTACCTGAAAGGAAGAATATGTCTTCCCCTTTCTCATTTGTCTTACCCCATCCATTGCAAAATATTTTTTCTCAGTCTTCTGTGATGAGCTCCCTAGTACAAGGAGTGGGAGTCATGCAGTGGCACTCCACTGATACCTGTCTAGAGTCCTTAGGTACCAGCATGGTGGGCAAATCCATGAAACAGAATTACGAGGAGGGTTTGCTCCGGTTCAGTGTGACATCTTTAACAAAAAGGCACTTACATAGCTTGTAGTGGGGTGCTTTCTGGCAATGTCATTATGGTAGGTTGCAGAAAAGGAAACAAGAGAAGAGTCTGAGCCTGTAAAGCATGCAGGAACCCAGGAGGGATGTTTAATATACACATTACCTCGATGACTTTCTTACAGTCTCCTGGGAATACATATATCCAGATATCAGCAGAGATTTCTAAGTCTTTACAAGCTCACTTGCTGTGTACTGCTTTTGGACACAATTTCTTCTGTGATCTTATATTTTGAAATGAGCAGGCTAATTTACAAATACATTGCCAGCTCTGATAGGTGTGTGCAGCCTTTGTGCCAAGGGAATTTGTTAACCTGATTAAACCTGAAACTCTGCTCTCTTTCTTCACAGAGCAGCCTCGTACCGAATCTGAATGGGAGAACAGCTTCACTCTGAAAATGTTTCTTTTTCAGTTTGTCAATCTGAACAGCTCTACCTTTTATATAGCATTCTTCCTTGGAAGGTAGGATTGATGCCTGCACCCTCATATGGGCAAAATGAAGTAGAGAAAAGAAATAAAATTGTCTGTAATGAAACAAAATGGGACCATATTATCACACATCTCAAAATGCAAATTCCATACTAGCAAAGCAGGAGAGATTGCAGTTTTATTTTCCTTTCAAAAGCCCAGAAACAGATGTAGTTTTCATTTCCTAGCACCACATTGGCTCAATGCTAACTTTTAACAATTTCACTGCTGGGAACTGATGCATCCCACAATACTACACATGCAGGTCACTTCACTCTGTCTTTATGTGTATAATTTGTACAGGTAAGTATATAACTGAACACTGTGTCTTTTTCTTTCAGAATAGAGTAGAATAGTTCAGTTGGAAGGATCGTTCACTAGAATGATCATCTATTCCAACTGCCTGAATACTTTGCTGCTTCTATTATATGATTTTGGCTGTTAAGAGTGAATTATGAGCTATCAATTGGGTTTTTTTCCACAGAAAATGAAATACATATATATATATAAATAATTGTACATCTCTTTCTGCAAGTCCCCTAAAAGCAAAAGAAGAGCCTTTGAGTAGAGGAGGCTTGAGTAGAAGAATCCATCAATATGGATTATTTGCATGTGGGAACTTGTGGGAATCATTTTGGGAGAAAACATGGGAGAATAGTAAGAAAATTATGCCTTCCTAATGAAAACTAGCATTTTCACTGATTTCACCGGAAGGCAGATATCACAGCCCACATTATGGTGTAAGGAAATGGACTGGCAGTTGAAAGCCATTTTCCAAACTGAGATGAAGAGTTTTATTCAGATTTTCTCTCTTCTCTGCATATGCTGAATATACAACAGCAGTGTGTTTGGTATTGAAATAAAACTGGAAGTAAAAATATACTTAGCGCTTCATAGAAATTATTCCAGGAATCCCTCAAAACTTTTTGCAGCATAACGTCTTTTATAGTTATATCAATCATGCGAAGATGACATTAGATTAAAACAACAGTGTGAGCTTTCTTCTACTACTGTGAACAGACTGCTTACACAACATAGTTGATGTATATTCCTATGTTAAAGATTTACAGGACACCCTGGTGCCTACTTAAGGCTGATAAACCGGTGGAGACTGGAAGAGGTGAGTGTGCGCTAACTACACACTGATTTATCTGCTGTCCGCAGATGCAGTGAATGCAAGCAGGGGCAGACACATAACTCTGTCTAGGTATTTTTGAGTGTGTTATTGGGTTTTCAGTTGCTGTCTAACTCCACACTATTGACGGTACCATCTGCTACAAAAACATCTACATATTGATATATATGCCCTTTTCAATGCTAGCAGTTTTAGTGTTTGCATTACAGTTGGATAGTGGTATCAAATGGTTTAAACATTACTCATTTTTTTATATTGGGAATATTTCATCCTTGAAATGAATCAAAGTCAGATATGAATCTGACAACTTTTTGCTTCTAAAAAAATCCTTTCTTCTCAGCTGTTCTAGCCTTGCTGACCAGGCAGCTAAAATAATAAAATAATAACTTAAAAATCCAGACGCATAAAATGTACTTGAAAATTGATGAAAACAACTGAGCAAACTTCCCAAAAGAGCTACTGGCATAATTTCCATGTCTATAAAACCAAATGGATTTGGAGAGCAATGAGAGGTTGGCTTTGCAAATCACTCAAGGACCAATCCCATTTTTGTGGCAAATACATTCAGAACTCAAAAACCATTTGACAGTTACTGGAGATGAACAGCAGCAGTTTCTGGATCAGTCATGTAGCCCAGTGCTGCTATTTGCACACTCAAATCCCATGGTTTCTTTCCTGCTTCACAGCTGAATAACTGAAATAACTTTGCAAATATATGACAAATAGCAAGTGGAAAATGCAGGTTTTACACTGCCAACATGAATTTACAAACACTTCCAGATATCTAAATATTTTGATTAATAGAGGTCATCCAAACACTAGTAAAAAAAAGGAATAATTTGAAAAAAAAATCCTAATTTTGAAGTAGTGAATTCCATACATTCAAGGAAAGAAAAATTGATAAACCAGCAGAGAGAAATTCACTGAACGTCCTTCCAAAGTCTGAGAGGGGCCAAGCTGACCTAACTGCTTGCTGCTGCCAAAAGAGGACAGTTCTGCTCTTCCTTTGACTTCCTCGAGAAGTTTGCTCCTTCCTCTTCCTCTGCACTGGCTCTGGCTTGTCCAGCCCTGTGAGGAGCCTATTCAGTTCCCTGTATCAGCAGGAAATGCTTCCTTTTTCTGGCTGAATTAGTTTTCTGATGAGTTACTGGGCTGAATCATCTCACAGAGGCATCAGAGAACAGGGAAAGAACCTCATTTGCAGGAGCAGAGATGGGAGGAGCAAAGAACCAGGTTTGGGAGGGAAGTGCAGCAGTGAGGTGTTACAGTTTGGGTCAGTTGCTGGTGGAAGCTACTATTAGTAGTCCCTACTATTTTGCCTTTCTCAGAGAAAAAAAAAAAGTCTAATAATAAAAGAAATGTCTAATAAAAAAGCCTCAACTTTACTGACCATATCTGTATTAGGTCTTATGAGAAACATAATATAGAATATAATGCCCAGATATCCCTCCAATAACCCTCTCTTCACCTGTTGGATGAAGCCAAGTCTAAGACATTTAATAACATGATATAGTCTGGTCCAGTGTCTGTGGGCATATTCAGACCACAATGTACAAAGTGCATTAGTGATGTTATGGTTGTAACATCACTGCTACTTCATTAATACTGCACCTGCCTCTCATGTTATACTGGCTCGTGTGACTGATTCCTAAAAGTAGAAGGATGATGATTTAATAATATGCTGGAAAAGTTAATTTAAAAAAAAATTATCTGCCACCTTGTTAATCTAAAGAGATGCTGAATGAGGTCAACAGAAACCTCAGCAGGGACCGTACTTCTGAGCACTGTATAATGCAGTATGTATAAGAAATTCGTATCACATTTTGTTACAGGTTATAACAAATGTCAATTTTTTTCTCCCTAAAAGTTAAAGAGAAGTAGTTCCAGTTCTATGACAGTGATCTGTTCGACTTACCCATAATACCCAGGATCTAACAATACAGCTTGAACCTCCACTGTTTGGATCTGCAAAGTCAATTGTGCAAAATGCTGTGTAAGGGCAGAAAGTTTTTGGCCCTTTTCTGTTTCTTCCAATACTAGATGAAAAATTGTGGAATTACTTAAATTTGTACTAGCTGAGCATCTCTCCTAAAAGCAGCACCACTTCTTCAAGGCCTGGAGCCACTGCTAAAGCAAGCAAGCACTCAGCAAGAGACACTGAGAACTGTTGTTTGACAGTTAGAGATTTTTAGTTCTTCGAGAAGATAATAGGTTTGCATAGTCCACTCAGTCATATACATTGAATAGTACTCAATAAACTGTATTAGGTCTATCCTTTAGGCATAAACTGCCTGTGCAGCCAGGAGGAATTTTCTCTTCATTCTTTTACTTGAGGCACAGTCACCCTCCCCAAAAACTATTGAAATCATTGAAGAAACTTGTTAGCCTTTGCCTCTGTCCCACCCATAGTTGCACAACATATTAACTAATGTGAAAACTGCATTGGTTTCAACTGATTCTGACTTCTGCAGAGGATTAGACTATAAGCTTAAAAGGCTCATGGTATGATAGTCTCATATGCTCCCATGAGTTCATATTTTTAAAAAAATTAAAGAGAATAGCATTTAATTGCCTTTAAGTAAATTATCTAATATCCACTTACAATCTTTGAGAAATGCTTAAAAACTCTGCATAATTTCTGTTTAACCTTTTGCTTCTTTTTTTCTGTAGTGCCACCCTAGTGGATGCCTTATTGATCTCTGTATGCAAATGGGTATTATAATGGTGCTAAAGCAGACCTGGAATAACTTCATGGAACTGGGCTACCCGTAAGTAAACATCATGCCTATGCTTCTGTAGGTCACAGAAGCATACTAAGTTTATGCTTTCTTATGACCAGTTACATAAAAGCAAGAAACAGTAGTCATTACAATAGAAAATCCCCCCCTAGGATACAAAACTCCTAATATAGATTTTCAGATGTAGAGAGATAGATGGTGTTAGGGTTTTTTTCACATTGAACATAGTTTGCAAAAGTGAAGTGTAATATAAATATTAGCAAATAAATAATATATGGGAAGTAGTTGATTTCATTAAATTGTATTCCCTGTTTTAAAACTCCTTAAAAATAGCTGTAGGAGTGCTGTATTCCTTACACAGGAAATATTATACGTATCATTTTTTAGCTATGCCAGTAAGTTCTAAATTGGATTTCTCCTTGCAGGGTGATAAAAGATGCCTGAAAGGGCAGGTAGGAGCTGGAAAAAATGCACTGCTGGCATATACACTCTCAGAGATAGAAAAATGTACTGACTGGTATATAGGCAAGTTCCCTATGGAGCTGTTCTCTAGCTAATAGGGTGATGATTATTCATTTCCTATTGGTTCATTTCTTATTGATTAGTATTTAATGAGCATGTTTAATATGATTAATATAGGCAGTTGATGCTAGAGACAGTGTGGCAGGTCATCAAGGGAAATTAGCAAGTGTGAAAATATAAGAGAGAGATGACATTGTCAGAAAGTTTGCCCTTGCAAAGTTCAGAGGGATTTGCTTCACTACAGGATCCAGAGCAGAGCTAGTGCAGAGTTCAGTCCCTGAACTGCAGAAACATGTTGCAGAAGCAATTTCAGGCAGCCTCAGTGCTGATCACATCTAGCTGTAATGAGAACAGAGTAAATTATTTAAATGTACAGAGTAACTGGCAATCAAGGTACTCAAAGCTCACTATCTCTCCATCTTCCTGGGTTTGCGCCTAGTGCTACTTGCCAGGATTTTGCAGCTGGAAGAATTAGCCGGGTTGGGGAGGAGGGAACAGCAGCAGCAGTATTGATCCTTTTCTTTCCACTCCCTGCCTCTTTTATCAGTTTTCATTGGATCTTTCTGCTACCTATTAATAGGAATTTCCAAACCTAATAAAGAGCACAGAAGGGGATTAAAGTAGGTGACTGAAGGAGATAGGAGGAGATTGTTTAGGAACGAGTGATTTAATAGGAATAAACTGCTTCAGGTGAAGTCAGGCTCTTCACTTTAGAGTCACAATGAAAATCACAACACAAAATACACAGTCACAACAATGTGAGATGCTTCAACTTATTCTGATGAGAGAGGTATTTGCTCTCCAGACCTTTCACCCCACCTTCTAGCCCTGAAATGCTGCAGGCAAGTGCATTTCCTTTTTGTGTGAAAAAAACATGATCATTTCTGCTAAAAGCATGATTGGAGCTAAAACCATGTGGATGGCCAGAGGATTTGGAGGCAATCCTATAGTCTGTAGTAGAACATCACTGCACCTCCACCATGTGCTGGCTAATGCCTGCTGAGAACCAGGCAGAGCCAGCACTGCGCAGTGCCAAAGCTGATAGCAAAGAGTATTTCCCCATAAGACAGCCCTAGGAGAGGAGCACCAGCAGCCTGTTTTGGACAGTGTTTTTTTGCACCATTTCAGGGTGGCAGCCCAGCTCTGGTGCAGGCATGTGGTCCCACAGAGACACGCAGGGCAAGTCAGAAATGCCACCAAGTGTTCCTTGGTGACAGGAAGCCCAGTGCCTGCCATCACATTTCTCACCGATACATGGGGCATTGGCTTCTCCTCTGAAATTTCTGCCTGAGAGTTAAAAACGAGGTTTCAAAGATATCAAAGAGAGGCCCTAGGGTGCGTGCTAGAGCATTGATTGTTTAGTGGTTACATTTTTAATACAAATACTGGCATGTCAGAGTGATGCTTCTGCTTCATAGAAACACCCCCTCGAAATGTCTGAAAGTGTGCATCAGTTCTCCTCTCCTGCATAGATACATTTGCAATAAGGAAGAAAGTATAAACTATTGCTTCATTTGGAGGTGGAAAACTGCAATTTCAAGTTGATGTTTTTCTTGGAAGAACATAGATTCATATTAAAACCATATTACATCGCATTGCTCACATTTGGCTCACACATAAATCAGAAAATGACATCTCTGAATTTTACTAGGAGTCTTAGGTATTTAGTAACACTGGTTATGGGTTTTCCCTCTCACAAAGGAGGAAGTCAACTGGGATCTGTCTCAGCATATTGGTTTCCCACCCACATCACCCCCTCAATTTGCTCCCTTTGCAGGAATTCAGTTCTCAGCCCTCTCATTTTCTCACAGGCAGGACACGAGAGGCAAAGTCCCAAAGGGTGCTGTGGACTGCAAAGATATACCATTAACTGTCCCATATTTCATCAGTCACAACCATGGTAATTCACAGGAAAGGCCTTTTTAGGCTTTTTACACACAAGTGACTGATTGCAAGCTGCTAAACCCAAATATTTTAATAATTTCTTGTACTTCCAAATTTTGGCTTGAAGTCCATGCTTATACTTCTACATTTTTTTCTTGCACTTCTGAACTCTAGATTTTAATGCCCTGCACTCAGTTGCACCTACGCTTCTTTAAGGAAGACAGGAAAAGCTATAATCTCCCTGGTAAATGGCCTGAATAGAAAAATAATCTCTAAGCTTTAAGAAAACAAGCAATTGGCCAACCCTTGTCCAAATCCGATGGCCATTTGCCTACCATTCACAGACCAGAGCAAGCCACTGTGAAGGCAAGAAGCGAAGCACAGTCAAGGAAAGGATTTAATTATTTGGGTAAGCCATCATCTCCTGTCTCGCTGAGATGAAGGCCCCAGCCACAGCTAGGGCGAAAATCTCTGTCATGGGTCTTTTTTTGCTCTCTATACTAGCTGTAATTCATGTCCTTTGTTGGCCAAACCAGTGCAACTCCCTGACCTGGAGAGGCAAAGGTGTTTATTTCAGATGGGAGCACTCATTTCCCTTCTGGCTCAGTGCCTCCCATGGTGCCCCTACACGTGTGTTTCTTCAGGAACATTATCTTCCCCCTGAAGTCCAGTACAGCTCCCCCATTCCTTGAGATGGAGATAGCTCTCATGTCAGCCATCCACCTCTCGGCCACCACAGGTTGTCAGTAGTCCACACACTTCTTTCTGCCTTTTGTTCCTCTGAATGTTTGGCTGCAGACACCACGCAAGGTTGCTTTTTCCCTTCCAGGATTGCCTGGGGACTGTTACCCTGCACACTGTAGAGCCTTGTAGAGATGCTGGCTCACACACAGGAAGGGATCAAGCAGCGTTAGCGCTCTATTTGTTGATTTCTCAATTAGAGCTCAACTATCTCCACACAGCATTGCATTCTGCTATATAAACAGACCCTGAAGTGATTTGCCATTCTGTGTAGAGAAAAAAAAGGTAAATAAATAATGAAAAGATGTCAAAATCTCTCCACCATTTTAACAACATCTAGGCCTGGACTACAGCCTATCAGCCATACCTGTTTTCATACCTATTATGCCGTGTCATCAGCCACATGTATTACTAACGCTCCATTTTCCTGTGCATTGGGAAATTAATTTTCCAAGATATCTTGTGCACACTTAGCCTCTTCCAATTTTGTGATAAATAGCCACTAATATTATTTACCTTGTTTCTTTAATTTATTTGAAAATGTAGGCTAATTCAAAACTGGTGGACCAGGAGAAAACTACGACAAGAGTATGGCACACAGAGAAAAACAAGCTTCCCACAGTGGGAAAAGGACTACAATCTGCAACCTATGAATGCTTATGGACTCTTTGATGAATACCTAGAAATGAGTATGGCACCGACCTTTGTTCTCTCTCTTTCACTAGATTTTAATTTTGTTGCTTTTTTTTGTTGATGTGGGCTGGTGTATTCTTTTAATTATTGCTGTATGAAGCTAAAGAGGCTGCAAAATGGTTTTCATTCTCACAGGTCAGGTGAGGAATGGGAGTGAGTTTGTAAGAACCAAACCAAACCAGTGTAGCTAACCACACTGCTGCTGGTTTGCTAACCTGGCATCTATGAAACATTTCTCATTCTGGCTTTGTGTGTAGAAGATCGTTTTCCAAACCAGAGCCCACCTCTTCACCTGCATACATTCACCTGCATACATTTCTGAAGAACTTTGCTGTTATTTACTAAAGGAAGTTCCCTTGGGCTTTTATTTTTAAACTGCATGGTACAGACCTGCATGCTTGTTTATGTTTAAAATTCACCATCGTTTACTACCTCACATTTACGAAGTAGCTTGCTGCCAAAAGGCATTGCTCTATCCAGAGGAGAGGGGAGGATAACTGCTCAAAGAAATGTTGAAGAACAAGAACTTTTGCCCTATGTGACTGAACTGCATATGTCATGATTGTTTTTTCTTTTCTCCCTTGCGTAATTCTTTTCAAATTAATGTGAAATTTAGCAGTCTGAAAACCTGCCTCTAGAAACTTGCACAAAGTTTCAAACTGCTGCCCATCTGTACTATGAAAAGGAATGTATTCAGCCCTAATATTTGCAGGTATTGAGAGACCCTAGTTGATGCTGGAGTAAAAAGGTCCCTTTCTAAAAGTACAGTTTGTCCACCTCCAGACTTCACTCCAAATTACAAAATCTAGATGTTGCTATCCATCATGGGGACAGATGTGCATTTGTTCTTGTCATCCTTGCTCTGAACTTTCAGCAACAAATTGCTGTACAAGTGTCACTAGACTATTGTATGGTACGGCATAGTAAGAAATGTCTGTATATTTATACATAACATTTGTATGCATATATTAGTTGGTATCTTAGACCTTGGGATTAGATCTTAACAGTTATACTGTGATCTTTCCTTTTTTTTCCTAGTTCTTCAGTTTGGGTTCACAACCATTTTTGTGGCAGCTTTTCCACTGGCACCGCTTCTGGCCTTACTTAACAATATTATTGAAATTCGGCTTGATGCGTACAAATTTGTTACCCAGTGGAGAAGACCTTTAGCTTCAAGAGCCAAAGATATAGGTGAGGTCTTTGTATGTGTGTTTGTTATGCGTGTGTGTTATTTTTAAGGCAAAGTATTGACCACTTCAAGTAACAGCAGATTAAGGTATTTCAGCCATCTTCCCCATTAACAACACACTATTTGTTTGTTCCAGAAAAATTCAAGTATCTGATGCCAATCTACTTATGCAGTTAATAGTCTATATTGGAAAATGTCTTCTAATGATTTTCTGGGTGACTTGACAGCCAAGATGGTTTAATGAAGTGATCAGTGTTCTCTGCAGGTTTTTCCTTGTGGCAGACACACTGTGTGAACTCATGCCGCTGCTCAGTTTGAACATAATAAGTTAAAAAGTGAAGTTAAAGCGGCCACCATCCTATAAGGGTCCTCTGTGTTTTATGTTTACCTGGCTGAAACCAAGTTCCCCTGTGACTCAGGGGCTATGCCCTCTAGGTCCTTGGTGTGTCAGACAGGGTGGATGTAGATCCCAAGAGATGACTTGCTCTCAGTGAGGCACACCTACATTACTAAACACAGGGTTCACATAACTTTGAGGTCACCCAGCCACATACTACTGCAAGGGCTCTCCGAACGTATTTTGACTATAAATCTCTTCTGTCCTTGCAGTGTGCAAAAGCAGAACACCTTTAGGAAGAACTCTGTAAAACAAAGACATCTGCCCAATGCTGAATCCCTGGTTTCTTTGGAGTGGTAAATAGGATACCTCGCTGCCCATCTGCATTGCAAAAACCAGTAGCCCACACCATGAAATAGCAGAAGCCCAGGCTTTGTGCTCTCAGAATGGTCTACCATGTACCTAAATTCTGTGTCTGAGTAAAGCTTTGCATGTGAACAGTGTGGATCTATGAGTTTAGGTACAAGCCTGGACATCAGCCAGTACACAGCATACGCTGCAGACATAATTCCTGAAAAAACAGTTATATAATGTAAATAATAAAAGCACAAAAAATAGATCTTTTTTTCAGGCCGATTCAGGTGTGATTTCTCAAAATAAGTTGCATTCACTCCCTATTCAGCAAAGTTTTCAGTGACAGCTTGATGCCTCATTAAAATCAACGGGTATATCTAACCTTCTTTTGGTGTGGTTCTCAGTGATGGTCCTCATGACCGGAGTTGCTGTGTGCCTGTACCACAAGATCTGTCAGGTGGTTGAGGATGGGCCAAAAAGCCCAGGTGATGCCTGGGGGCTGTGTGCCATTGTATAGCATTAGCATGCCATGAACATTTTGATGCCGATAGGTGCATGCTGACCAGCTGTGCATGAGGTACACACAAGGCCCCTGTGACAGGCAGATCATGGATTGCATATATTCATGTCTGCCCTGGCAGACCCTCCTCAAAGGCTAAATACCCATCATCATAAGCAGGGAGGCTTACAGCGTTGCTTAAAACTGCCCACGTGGTTATGTGGCTTGGTGGAGCCAAGGCCTCCATGAGCATTTTTGCAGCTTCCTTCAGATTATTTGCAGGATAAACAAAATTCCCACCTAGTGGGAACAGAAATCTGGTCCACTGAGGTCCTGCTGTTCAGTAGGAAAAATTATTTTTACTTAGTGACTCTAGGATAGAAACTACATAAAAAGACCTTGGGTGGTGGGGAAAACTGCTTCAGAGCATAAGTCTCTCAGGCACTTTGGTTCTTGTTTTTCCTGGAACTAACATACTCTCCTTGTTGAACAGGAATCTGGTACGGGATCCTGGAAGGCATTGGAATTCTTTCTGTTATCACAAATGCATTTGTTATAGCTGTGACATCAGATTTCATCCCTCGCCTTGTTTATGCGTACAAATATGGACCTTGTGCTGGCCAAGGAGAAGCTGGACAAAAGTAAGATTTTCTCTGGGAAAACAGATGTGCATGAAAATCACGTACTACTTGAATAGATACAGCAGTACTGTCTGTGTATGTTCTGATTCCACTAACCCCAATTTATTGTTTGTGCTTAGGTGAGAGATATCAGCCATAGATATTGATGCTTTGCATATTCACAGAATGGGTTGCTGAGTGACTATAATTTATGATGTTAATTCAAGGAAAACATGGCAGAGCTGTTACAGAAATTTGGTGTATGTAACAGTATGCCGCACAAGCTGCACTTCCCAGCTGGTGTACATGGATATAACTCTCTTTTCATTCTGAAGCACTGCTGGTATTTATCAGTTACAGATTCAATGAGCATTTTAAACTTATTCACTAGGCTTTTTCTCCTGATGTAGTATTCAGCATGTATTGCTCAAAAAAAGTAGTGTCTAACAAGAGGAAGCAATTCCCAACTAATAAATCGAGATGTACTTACAGAGCAAAGTAATTTGTTTTTCTGCTAAAACTAGAGTCCTTAGATTAAATCTTTCAGGAGACATTTGTGAACTGAATCCCTGCCGCCTAAGTGGATTTTCTTTCAGTGTTGCTAAACACTGAGATTATATTGGCGTGTGCACACTACCAGCAAGTATGAGTATAGCTGCTACATGGCAACTTGTAAAATCTAGGCTATTGGACTCCAGGAAGGTCACTGAATCCAGCTGAACACAAATAGGCACAGTTTGCAAATGATCTCCTAGCAGTTCCATTAGCAAGCACCCTACTGTTCAAAGAACCCCAAGCTAAACAGTAGACAGTGGCAGAGAGCTTACATTCTGCTATTAGACATACGGCAGATTGATTTTTATTCCCTGCTACAGAAAGCAAGTTCTTCTGTTGCTGCTTTTTTGCTGTCTTTTGGTTGTCAATACTGTTTAATCAAATTGATGGAAGAAGGGCAGCTGGTGTGGCAGCTCCCGATTAGCAGTTCTGCTAACTTGCTGTCCTGCAAGGAGCTTGGCATTTTAATCGGTGCCAGGGGAAATGTTCCATTTATTTTCATGAAGAGTTAAAGTCCCTTCACGACTAAAGTGTTTGGTCTGGTGCCAGTTGTTCCTGAGCATGTGACTCTGCTTGTGCCATTATGAAGATCCATAGGACATTGAGGCACCTTCAGCACCTTTCCTTGCTACTGATTTTCTCAGGACCACCATGCATGAGAGAACAAAACCTTTAGAAATTTTATTTTTATGAAGACTCAGATTATGACTCACTGGCTTTGAAACTAGTTCTGCATAGGGGAAGTAGCTTGGCTCACAGAGGAAGCTCTTATCTTTTCATAAATCTCTTGTACAGTGTTTTCACACTTCTGCTGCTTTTCTGAGTGAATGTCTAGATGAAACCATCAGATAGTAATCCTTTGAAGGAACCAACTTGGATAAAAACTGTTTATGTCAGCATTCTGGAATTGTTATTAATAAGTGCTGTTACAAAAGCAGGAAGCTATTAAAAAATCCACAGGAATATTGAATTTTCTCAAATTTAGGAGTCAAGAACATCTGCTATTGAATAACTTAAATGAGATGTGCTTTTTTCTGTCAAAAAACATCTGTAGGTATTAGATCCATATAACACGCAGTGATACTAGAAAAATATTGTAATTAAATTAAGTTCCAAATCCAATCAGTATGGAGATTTTGAGACAAAGCCAGATGGTGTTTAAATGTAATTTCTCAAAGACTGTAAAATCCATTGCTGAAAAAAAAACCAGCCCAACCCTTGCTGTGCATTATACTCTGCACCAAGCTGAGCAGTGTGCCTGGACTTACCTGTGCTTGGGCAGTGCAGAATGAACAGTACAATACATTTGTCATATCTCTCCTCAGCTTTACTAACGCCAAACTTGAGCCTTCTTGTGACTCCCACAGCCCTTCGTCAGGCAATGTACATTCTCTTAGTCAGTGTCCTCCAAACTCTGCCTGACCCTCCCAGTACTCAGCCACCCTGGGATCTTTTAGTACTGGGTTCCTCTGATTAACTGGACATTTTGTAAAAAGCTGTTTTAAGTGTATTGCCTTTCCATCTGATTTAACATCCATTTGTGCTAGTACCATGAGGGTAACAGTGGGAATATTCTGATTATCTTCATAGTGTTACTCATTATTTTCTCTACCTTTGTGTCACCTTTTAGGTGACTTTTCTTTTCAAAAGTAACAAGTCCCAGTCTTCACTGTTTCTTCTCCCATAGAAATCCATCATTGCTTCACTTTTATTGTCCATCTGACCTACTTGAGCATTTCTTTTATATTGCCTCAACATCCCTTTCAAATATTAATAAGCATCACAGTTATACTGTGGATTTCATGAAACCCAAAGAACATCCTCCGGGGTACAACAGTTAATGGATAAACCTTGCTGTGTCCTGACTACAGGATTTTTTCCCCTCTAGGTGTATGGTTGGCTATGTTAATGCCAGTTTATCAGTATTTCTGGTGTCTGACTTTGAAAACCGTTCAGAGCCAACATCAAATGGAAGTGAATTCTCTGGTTCACCATTAAAATATTGCAGGTAAGTATCTGATCAAAATACCTCTCCGCTTTAAGACATTGCAAGGGAGAAGCATCATGATAAATTTGGGTTGGAAGTAATTTTCAGAACTTAACAAACAGTAATGGAAAGAATTAACTGTGCTCTTCAGGGAGATGGTCACGATACTGCTTAGCTGTTACCTGCATGATTCCTTAGACAAAGGAGAAGATGAAAAGTGGATATCTGGCAGGTGTTCCTAATGCAGGATTTCTGTTGTGTCATGGCTTGAATCAGACACAACCATCATGGAGAAATACGGTATCAAAGGGCAAATAACAGGTGACTGGTTACTTAGGTACCAGTGACATGAAACTGTAATCAGATTATATCATAGCACATGCACAAGGAAGTCAAGGCTGCACAAAAGTGACCACACTGAGGTATTTCACAGGTCTGCCAGGCATAAACATGGTCTGTCCTAAGCTACCTTTGCGAAACCTCAAATCCAGCACTTCCTAATTGTTGAATGGTTAATATTTTTATGTCACTGCTTACAGGTGTAATTATTAGTAATAATCATATGCTTGTGATTTCAATAGAAATAAAATGAGCAGTTAATTATCTGTATGTCTTTGTCCTCAGCCAACAGATTGGAGAAATAGCAGTCTGAGACTAGTCTGTAATGACAGATTTGCACCTGATTGATTTTAATGGTCCAAAGAATCAAGGATCTACATAAAGGTCTTAAATGGGGCCCCAACCAAAAATACCAAACAACAAATACAGCAACCATTTTTTTATTGCAACATTGGTTTACAAGCATGAGTCCTGGTAGCTGCAGATACACTTAGTCTCAGTATTGTTCACTGTGAAGAAGTGAAATATCCTTTTATGAGCGCCTAAAGAACAAAAGATACTCTGTGACACAGCAAAAGTCAGTGATAATTTGTGATACTGTGGCATTTTTATTAATAATAATAAGTTTGAGTGGTATAATAATGAACTGGGGGGGTGACATTAATGCTTTCATTTAACTAACTGATATTTAAGTCTGTTGCAACTTACTTGGCAGAAAGAACATCCCAACGTTGAATCCATAGGTAACATTTTCTGTGGAGCAGAACCACTTTGAGAATACTCCATTCCACATTGTTTGCCATAGCACCATTTAACAATGTTTTGTAATTCTGTTCATCCTCTTCTCCCTCTTTAATTCCTTTCTTCCACAACTTCAAGCATGAGGTTGCTGCTACTTAAAGCCAATGGTGGAAATCCCATCAGTAAAAACAGTTGTCCCCTCAATATCACATAAACAGAACACTATTAAAATTGGTGCCATAAATCTCCAGAAGATAAGTCTGTTCTTTTGGGGGACACTGAATTGTTATGTATATCTACCCTTGAAAGAAACTAATGTCTTACTTTTTTTAGCTGAGTTTATCAGCTACTTAACCTACCTGAATTCTGCTAAAACATCAGTCATTTTAATTGCACTTCAAGCCAGATATTGATAGTGAGGTAAGGAAATACTATGTTCTACTGTGCAATAGTGTAGGCATTTTTCCAGGAAGGCAGCCTGTCTGAACAAAAACAGTGGCCATATTCAATTGACTTCTGCTCGTCTGGAACCCAGATGGTGCCATGCTATTCTGGTTGGTTATAAAAGGTTTCCCCATTTCTTCATGTGTAGTGCTTGGTTTCTAGCAAGTACAAAGAGGAGACATACTTTACTGACTTGGGACTTGATCCAGGGACTTCTGTTTTCAGGATGCTTAGGATATTGTAAAACATTCTAAACTATGAAGTCAGAATGCTGCTTGCAGTTTTAAGAACTTGCACTAGAGATACTACAATTTAAGAGAGGTTTGTTGCTGACTAAGATGTCAAGACACAGTTTATTTCATTTGGTGCAGCACCCTCTGCAATCTAAGAAGGTGAACCTTCAGGGAGAAACACAGATTATCACAGAGATGAAATAACAGTTTATTTCTTTTGCTCATCTGAGTTTTCTTTATTTTCTTGAAACTAACTTAGAGATCAAGCTTAAGTGTATTATTTACTATGGTATTTTCAATATTTTTTATAATGGGTTTTCTGAGACTTAATGGTGGGTTATTGAGACCTAAAGTCTTTTAAAGAAACATTCTGTGAGACAAAACACTAGATCCCTTTCTTACGCGGCCCTTGCCCTTTTGGTATACCAAGAGGTGCAGTTCTGGCTCCACTAAAGTTAGGATGAGTCATGCTTTACACCAGGGGTGGCCAACTAATTGACCAAGGGCCAGATGGAGCCCATGACGCAGTTTTATATGGATTTTGGGAGGGCTGTCAGGCTAACAAAATTGGGGACATTTATGGTTTTAAAATGAACTTATAGCAGGAAGAAAGTGGCCCTCAAAACAGCAGAGCATC
Source organism: Nipponia nippon (assembly GCF_047370975.1). Classification (NCBI taxonomy): domain Eukaryota; kingdom Metazoa; phylum Chordata; class Aves; order Pelecaniformes; family Threskiornithidae; genus Nipponia; species Nipponia nippon. The sequence continues at coordinate 53,733,650 of NW_028262347.1, forward strand.
CCACCCTACTCCATGTTCTGAGGAGGTGCCTGCAAGGCACGTGTTGCGCTGCCAAGGGAGATGCTCTAGGGTCAAACTGCTGGTGTTGAGCACCCAACATCCTCTGTATTTGCTTCAGCAGTTTTGCTTCATACAGGCACTGGCCTGGTCCTTTGCACTGAATTTCCATTAGCAGCTGGAGCATGAAGTGCACTCCTGGAGTGCATCTTACCATTAGGTTTTATCTGAAAGTAAACCCATTTGGGTGAACCAAAGCATGGCGAGTGGAGCTGATCAGGACACTTGCTTCAAAAAGCATGCGCCTGATCTGAAATAAAACACTAGTGCAGGCTCAGCAAGCAGCGTTGTGGTAACTTGTACAGTCTGAACTGAGATAATTTTGGTGCAGAAAATGCAATGATCAAGAACAGCTGGGTTTTGGTTTTGCCTTCCTCCCAGGCAGCAGGGTAGGAGCTTGCTAACTACTATACTCTGCTTGTCTTTCAGGTACAGGGACTACCGAGACCCTCCTCACTCCCCAGTGCCCTACGGTTACACACTGCAGTTCTGGCATGTCTTAGCAGCACGGCTGGCTTTCATTATTGTATTTGAGGTCAGTGACCATTCAGGTGTCAGAACAAAAACAAAAAAAATGAAACAAATTTCCCTTTGAAGCTTTTTCATTGGGCTGATCTATGATGGCAGCTATTGAGCTTTTTGTCTTAGTTTCTGCTATTTATATTGTGCTTTGTATTCTCAGATCTGTTTTCTGAACAGTAACAGGATTTTAGGTTCTAAGAAAAAGAAGCAGCACTTTAAAAACTGTAACAGTGACTTGCAAAAAGGGGAAATAAATGAAGCTTTTATTTACTTTCTGAGGTCTGACATTCATAACCTGTCTAGGCTGGGAAGTCATATGCTGACTAATATGCGAGGAAAGGGTGAAGGAACATGAGAAGAAAAGATGAAATCTGAACAACTGAAAAATGAAGATAGTTTAAGTTACAGTATTTACACATCTAGTTTTTGTCTCTATTTTTTTAATACCATTCATTTCCCCAGAATGATTAGCATCACAAAGATGACGACGATGAAAAGGATTCAATACTTTTGCCGATGTTCATAATATTAGTACTTACTGTCAGTATCTCAGAAATCTTTAAGACAAACCAGATAAGATAATACCAGCTTCACATGACTGGTATTCCCATGCTAATTTTTCAAAAAGAGAGACAGGAGGGTAGATAAATAGGATGAGATCATTTACAGAACAAAATACAGCTCCTAAGGCCTGAATTTCAGGTGCTTAAATATCCCTTCCAGAAACCAGGCGCTCAGCATCTCTCCAGCACAAGCAGTCTGAAATGCATTTTACACTGTGAAGAAGGCAAACAGGGAACAAACGATTTTTAAAAACTCTTTACTCAATCCTCTGCTCTGAAATCATAGCAACAGGGCATCCAACACAGATATGGAAGCTGTAATCACCATAAATTATTGGCATAATGTTCATGAGCACATACTGCATTTCTGACTCACGTTACTGTGTAAATTCATTCTGAACTGAGCTTTCAAAGCACCTCTTTGGATCACAGGACAGAAGCATTTGAATTAGAAGAAAGGTGAAGGGGAAACATTTTCTAGATTATTTCTTGCATAGGGATGTCTTGGTGGCTCAGCAGAAGCCTGAGGTCTGCAGCGAATTCCCCCTGATTGTCATTTTCAGCCCTTCCCAGATGAAGGGGGAGTATGGCACTGCAGGTTGGTCTCTCTCCTTCCTCATTAGAGGTTAGCCTCATTAGAGGCTAACTCATTAGAGGTTGGTTGTAAGGAGATTGGCTCTTGCATCATCTCTGCCACACTCAGGGAAACATTAAGGGAAAGAAAGAAAGAAAGAGAAAGAAAGGAAAGAAAGGAAAGAAAGAAAGAAAGAAAGAAAAAGAAAGAAGGAAAGAAGGAAAGAAGGAAAGAAAGAAAGAAGGAAAGAAGGAAAGAAAGAAAGAAGGAAAGAAGGAAAGAAGGAAAGAAAGAAGGAAAGAAGGAAAGAAGGAAAGAAGGAAAGAAAGAAGGAAAGAAAGAAGGAAAGAAAGAAAGAAAGAAGGAAAGAAAGAAAGAAGGAAAGAAAGAAGGAAGGAAAAAGAAAGAAAGAAAGAAAGAAAAAGAAAGAAGGAAAGAAAGAAAGAAAGAAAGAAGGAAAGAAAGAAGGAAAGAAGGAAAGAAAGAAGGAAGGAAAGAAAGAAGGAAAGAAGGAAAGAAAGAAGGAAAGAAAGAAGGAAAGAAGGAAAGAAAGAAGGAAAGAAGGAAGGAAAGAAATAAATATTTGGCAGAGGCCTGCTGGGCTTGATCTCTTCTTTGTTTCTTGAGCTGTCGGTACTGACAGCCAGTGTATCTGTCTCCAAAAAGGACTACAAGAATTGCCTTGGCTGGTCAGCCTAAGCAGTTTTAAGATTGAAGAGAGCCTGGCCTCTTGATACACACTTGACATAAAGGCAGCACGGCATAAGGGCAAAGACAACTGAGGCAAGAAAAATCAGCCCTGCTCAAGTCTCTGTGCCCAGCCAAATTTGCAGCCTGCTGTGGAATAGCTTTTTGTGTCTGCCCAATACTTGCATGAGAGATTTGACTTTGCTTTGCCCCAATCAAAGCCATAGGCTGGCTTGTAGCTGTCTCCCTCAACAGGGAGCACTCTGTTTATTGGCACTGCAAACTGTTTCCTTAACTATCTATGAAATCAAAAAGGTAATTGCAGCAGAAACCATGACTGTCTTTCTCTGTGGAAAACACTAATGGGTGTATTGTGATTGCTACAGCAATTACAGTAAAAGATTGCACTGAGAAATAAGTGGCTCAAGGTAGGTTTTTTCATAAATTAAGTAACTATGAAGCTCAGGCACCTTTTTGGCACTGTGGGTGTGGTTCTTTTTGCTATCTTGACCTCCCTCAAAAACAAATAAAAGTATTTCCTATCACTGCAAAAGGAGTTATTTGTCCAGGCTAAACTGACAGAAGCAGCTTTTTTTCTTCTTTTAGGTTTGGCAAAAAAACAGCAATTAAAGTATTGCAGGTTTATTTCTCATGAGGGAAGAATACATGGGAAAACATGTTACATTCTCCTTTCAGTGGCTTTCAAAGGAAGGGTTCTGCTTGGAGAAGAAGTACCTTTATTTCTCCAATCTAGAACGAGTGTCCTTTCTGAGATGGAGGATTTTTCTGTTTCTCTGTTCCTCCTCTCACGTGGAGTGAGTAAATCTCCGAGCAGCATCTTTGATCAAACAAAAAAGGACACTCAAGCAATCCTCCCCCATCACACTCAAGCTTTGCTGTGGCATGCCTAAATTATGAGGGACAAAAGATCATGTACCTTGTATTTAATTGTGATGTTTAGTAAATGGGAATATGTCTTTGGATGAGAGACACAGTATAAGAAAAAATGTTTTGTTTTGCATAGGTAATTCATTGGTTCCGATACTGATGCAAGGGTTTCCTGGCAACAGGAGGTATTATATCATTTGATCCTCCTCTTGCTGCAGAGCTACCCACTAATACCAGGCCCTACCCAAACAACCTTATAGCAAACTGTGATCTCAGGGGTTTGAACACACAGGTCGTACAACAGTTTTGAGCCCTTATTTGAACCCAGTTGCTCATAACCTTTGCTGCAATCCAGACTTTACTGACTTTGGCTGGAGTTTTTGTGGGTTTGGTTTCTTCAAATGTAGCAATGGATTTAGTTCTAAGACAGCATCTTTTTGTGAATTGGAAGGAGAGGGTTTTTGGAAGGTATGCAAAGTACTTGTTTTCTTCCTAAGATTTTAATTTTTCATCCCTTTTTTGTTTTCACAGCACCTTGTCTTTTGCATAAAGCACCTGATTTCCTACTTAATCCCAGATCTCCCAAAAGATCTGAGAGATCGGATGAGAAGAGAAAAGTACCTGATTCAGGAAATGATGTATGAAGCTGAACTAGAACGCCTGCAGAAAGAGCGGAAGGAAAGGAAGAAGAACGGAAAATCTTATCACAATGAGTGGCCATGATGGGGTGAGGGAGAAACTGCTTAAAAGAAGATAGGAATTCTGTTTATAAAAACTTCCTGGTTTTCTACAGCAAAGAGTGCACTGAAAGGGATAGTCAGTCAATGTTGTGTGCACTTAGCACATGTGCGCCCATGTTTAATAGGGCGAATATTGTCATAAGCCTTTTGAAATTAGAGGTCTTGCAAGGCTTAGTCTTCTCCAGAGCTAATGTCAGCATGAGCAGATCAGACCAATGCTTAAGTCTCTGCACTCTTTCCAGGAAGCTCCCAGGCCCTGACTTAAATTCAAGGTCCTGAACGTCAAAGCAGTTATATATATTACAGTGCTTTACAGAACTCAGTGATCTTATGGCTCATTCTCACAACCAAGTTGCTACTTCATAACCAGTGACTGCGCGTTGGCCCTACGGCAGTACTTGCCCATGTGCGTGGCCACCACCTGCAGCACACGCATGGCAACATTGCCCTCTTCCACAGTGGACTAAACTGTGTTAGCTTGCATTTACCACGAGTTAAGGTCACATATGCGGACCATTTGCATGTCTCCAACAATATTGAAGTATTTTTTAGGAGGAGATGCTTGATCATGAGTCTAATCAACTGGTCTAACAATGCTGAAAAATTTAGGTGTGCAGAAGTGCTGACAGATAGACAAGCATCTAAATGTGGCCAGAGGTATCTAACTGTAGGGCCATTTATTTGGAAATGATACTGTGAAAAGTGGGTAATATGTTTTAAAGATTTGAACAGTGCCTTTTCAGCTATAGGATTGCCTGGTCTCTGAAGGAAACAAATCAGGCTAGGGCACCTTGCCCAGAGCTGCCCGTGTATTTCTATTGCAAGATCCCATTGAGGCCTCGTCAGGAATTAGGGTGTATGATATATATAGCAGAAGACAGACTGTGTCTTAAAGATCTGTCTGCATAAGTAAAATAAAAAACCCAACAGATTAACAAGGTCAGCAGAGCAAAAGAACACAGTCACCCAGAATCTCTACACTCGTAACGTTTTCTTTATTCATCCTTCCATTATCTAGGAAGGGGTGGAGCGGGAAAATAAAACAATAGACTGTAGGATGAAATAGCTTGAAATCCTTCATGCAGAGCAATTCTACACAGGCTGCAGAATTAGATTGGTGCAAAATGGGCCACTGTGTATATCCTTTTGCAAATTCTTTAGCATTAAGAAATTAAAAATTTCCCAGATCATTAACCCAAAATAGTGGAGTTGTAGATCTGAAGACTGCAGAAGTGTTGGGTGGAGCAACATGAATCAAAATGCTGAGTGTTGTGAAAGTTCTACCACCTCTTGCCTCAAAGTGATAACACTGCGATTCTTGCAGAACATGCAGTGGCATAATCAGCTACAACATGAAGAAGGAAGTTCAAAAGCCAAGACTGTAAGAAGCCAAGTGGAAGGAAGCCTATGTCCTGGTGAGGATACAGCTAGAAACAAAATACTGGAGCTGATCCATTTGCTTAGCCCTTTTCCAAATAACTGGAGCTCCATAAAAGTTACAGTTTTCTCAGAAATCTTAAGGAATTGTGACCTTGTTGGTTGAAGATATTTAAGAGGGAAGAAAATTCAGCAAGTTGTTTCTACAAGTTCTCCTGGAAATCATTTGATAGGAGGGCTAGAATTTGCCCTTCTGGACAGACCGCACAATGCAAGACCCTGTAGATGGATGCCTCAAGCTCCACAAGACATCAGGCCCACTTGCACCAAGACCCCATATTGCCACATTAGATCTATTAACTTCTTTCCACTGCAAGGGAGAACTGTGCTATTTCCATGCAGGGGGAAGGTTTTAGTGAAAGGTAATATGGCTTGAGGAAGGAGAGGGATGGAAGAAAATGTATGGACCCTCATCTCGGTAGCCACTGCCTGCCTACACTTTGCTTCCTCACAGCAAGGAACCTCCTCCAGTAGTGACCCATCATCCTACATGAAGAGGATAAATGGCACAGCAGCTCCCATTTATTAGGTGCTCCTGGCCCAAGCCTGAAGGTCCCATGAGGCAACATTAGCACTGAAGGAATTTCAGGATTAATCTGTTCTCTGCTGATGCGGTGCCAAACTGAGTGGGGAGCACAACTAGTGGTTGTGGGGTGTATTCCTGCCTAATGAGGAATCGAACTTGTTCATCTTTGCTTCAGCTTACAGCAGCTGTGGACAGATCCCATGGGGGCAGTGGAGAAATGGGGGTATTTCTGTCTCTGTAAATAGGGGGTGGGGATTAGGCAATATCATCCTCCGATACACACATCGGATGGGTTAGTACCTACTATCCACCACGTACAGGTGTGTACTGCACTTGCAGTCTGGGAACTCTCGGGCGCGATTTCTGTGCAAAGTCACATTCAGACCAAATTCACATGAGCAATTGGATTAGTTTGCATACCCTCTGTTTAATATCTAAAACAACAGATGACAAGAGCTTAGAAACTGTTTGCTGAGTAGTAAAGTGAGACATGAGTCATGCATAAAATCAGTGTCACCCATATGAGTGTGAACCTTTGCAAACTCCTGCAGTAAGATACAGCTTTGTCAACGTAGATCTCAATAACTTCCGAGAACTGAACTGAAACCTAGTAGAATATAAACTGACTTCCACTCAGAGGAACCACCGCAATATAATGTGCCAAAACAAATAAAGTGCAGCAGAAATACAATAGATGATAATCGCTTTTGAGATTAGTTTTCAACATAGCTACATGATGATGAATTTTCATGACAACACATTGCTAGAAGTTGTGTCCTGTTCTGCTCTAAATGAGAACACGAGTCGGCTGCTTACCAAGCTTGTGCTGAGTGCGATGCTGAAAGGGGCTCTGACCTCCCTGGTAGATCTGAGCACATTTCTGTCGCTTAATGTTGACCAGTCAACCCACCGAGGCTGCTGTGCTGCTGGTCTGCTGAACAGATTTTCCTTGAGTCCTTCAGAGTTATATAGCAGAACACTCAGGAAAGATGACCCCTTTTTGTTTATTTTATTAATTAGGAAAATATAATACAAATAATAGGCTAATAATAATAAATGGAATTTTAATGGTCTCTAGCTAGCAATTTTATGCCATTCCCCTCTTTCTGATCTGATGATGGGTTTTGTTTAAACCTCCAGGTGACCGTCCTATATGTTGTTTACTTATTCCAGCTCCACAAGAGCACTACCTTCAAGGGAATGAGAAAAAAATGCAACCTCAATGCATGCCACAGACATTTTACATAGCAAGCAGGACAGCACACATCAAAGGATTTACTGTGAAATCTTCTTGCTATCAGCATAGGATTGATCTCCATAGACCACTCTTGACAGCAAGCATGTACTTCATGAGCAGTTACACGCCAGTTTTTAAAACCAAGGAAAAAAATTGTATATGGGGACTGTTTTTCAGCCCGTTTGCTACGTTTTTTGCATTCTGTCCCATGCTGGTTTTACAGATCTTAGAATAAAAAATGTAAATGAACAACGTGGATACTTTGACAAAAGAAAAATCCTAGGTATAGAACATCATCTGCGTTCAAGCCACCAAATACTACAACAGGAATCGTGTTTACAAATCAGTTCTTTTTTATTTTAAATCTTTCTGAGGGGAGTTATGTTATTTACCATATATAATATATATATATATAAAGTATATAGAGAGATTGTTTATCTGTAAATAGAAAAATCCTATGGAGAAGAATGTCAAGTTTTCACACTTTAAAAATAATCATCAACATAAAGCCATGTTTAATGCTTGTATAATGTGACGCAATAAACTTTAAAATAAATTATGCATATGAGATATTTGCTGTTTGGCATTCATGAGTTATTTTCTGTTTACCTTATTTGTTCAGCAAGCAAACAGACCAGTCAAGGGCCAAAATTCATCATTACTTTCTCTCTGTGGATCCTTTGTGTACTCACATAGTCAAATATTGTTCCTGTTGCGTTTTGGTTTTTTTTTTTTAATGTTCCTACTTGTTTTGTCTCTTGATCCTGCCAGATGCTGCATGTAACTTGGACAGTGTGGAGTGTTCCCACTCCCATGGAATTAATCGGCTTTGAGCATCCTGGATTTTTTTGTCGGGTGAGCTTTTAGCTGGGAGAGATGAAGGATCAGGGTACAGGAGTGTGATGGAGACACCAAGAATTATGTTGCTGCTTTTCCACAGACAAGGCCCTGGCTGAGAGTCCAAGTAGCAGAGGACAGTATATGATCCCAGAGAAAATATTATTCAAAATTAATGGTTTTAATTTTAAAAAGCAGCATATAGAAAAAAGTAAAGCAGAAAGAGTCACTCTGTAGCTCTGCAGCCATCATGGGAGGTTAGTTAGCAAGAAATAGGTAGTTGTGGGGGTCATCTGCAAACCTTAAGAATGTTCGTCTCTAAACCGCTTCCAGCAAGATATTCTCCACAGTGAAAACTCATCTTGATGTTGTGATTGTGGACCAATGGATATCACCTGGCGTAAACTTTCACTTCATATCAAAATTAGAGTTAAATGACTGCTCAGCGCTCAAATAGTGACTTCAAGCAGTAAGTGAAAATAAGTCGGTCATTTACGTGTTTCCTCTGTTTTAAACAACTCTGTGAATTCAAAGCACTGAGAAGAAAACTCTGTGGTGCTACGTTTTTGAACTATGATAACTGGGAAGATTAGTCTTCACTCCACGAACAAAACAGGCAGAAGTCACAAATCACGCAAGGCGGTTTAAGGCAGTATCAATTACAGCACCAACAGTGATCTCGGCACAGAGTGGTGCAACGAAGGCCAGGCTGATGCTGTTTAAGACAGTAGTGATCAGTCACCCTCCTGAGAAGCACATTCAGATGAGACTTCAGCATGTTTGCTGGGAGGGCTGTAGCCGTACCAGCAGGCACACGGGTCCAGGGCTTGCTACAGGCTTCTGTTCGCTCTGCCCACAGCTTACTCTGTGCTGTAAAGTACAGGTACACAGAGGCACACCAGTCCATTTCAGCACTCTGCAGCAGCGTGGAGATACCGGTACTTACCCTTTTTCAGATTTGTGGGCTGAAAGTACCTGGTAAGTACAAATTATTATATTCCAGAACTCAAGAACTATTCTGTAGCACAAAATGCAGTATCTATTTCTGTGTCATGAAGACAAGGCACAAGGCTGAATGAGCTGCACTTATCTTCTGAGACTTGAGAAGCATAGCCAGCTCATTCAGTCAGTGGACAACCCATACGGTGTCTGTCTGGCCGGTACTCCTCTGGCAGAGGTCTGCTCCTTGGAACTCATCTTTTCTTCCTAACATTTTCTGATCCTGTCAGTTCATCTTATGCAGTAGATCATCAAGTGCCCTCTGTCACGGGAGCATGGAATAAATTGATTTAGATGCTAAAGGGCCCCAGTCAAGGTAGATAAACCAGCACTGTGTCATATTCCAAGTTACAGCAGCTCAGCACCTGGCACAAATGCAGCATAACTTTTAGAAAGCATTTAAGGCACACAGTCAGTTTTTCATTTGATACTCAAGCATGACTGCTTTATAAGCTTCACAGCTCGAATTTCCTGCAATGGCTTTTATTTTCCAACTCAATTCTGCTGCTGTAGAGGAGTTTTAAATACCCATGTATAGCCATAGCAAAAAATCTGCAGTACAAAAACAACACAGTGGGTCACTGTTCCCTGCTGTACCAGAAAGCACGCAGGAGAAGGAAGCAATGGGGGTTTTCACTCTCCCAAACCAGAAGTACAGTGCGTGGTCTGGAGTGGATGTGCTGTTCAGCTTCTCTTTGCATCCCTGCCAGAGGATGAACCATCCCATGCCCTGGAGAAGCCTTCACTAAATGACAGCCTCTGCGATACCTTCCCCATCCCGGAGGACTGTGCCTGCCAAAACACACGACGTGCTCTTGCCTGATCTGGACCAACCTTGAACGTGGATCCCCAGAGCGACACCAGGGACTGCACAAACACAAATGGCTACATGAGGTTTCATGTCATAGCTCCACAGGTAACAGCAGTGGCAACTGCAGATGCATCTCTCTCTCTTGTCCCGTAGAGCAAAGAGGGCCCTCTTCTTGCATTAACGTCTCTGCTGCCCTACACCCAGCCCAGTGCAAGAGCAGTCCTAGGCCAGCACACTGGGAATGAAGTAGAAGACTACCGTGGTTCTGCTATATGGCATTGAATAAAAAGCCCAAATAGCTCGTTTCTTTCATGAGGACCAGCTCTGTAAGGGCAAGGCAGGGCAGAAGAGGGAGATGGGGCATGAAGGGAAGGATATAACTGACTCTTGCCTCTGCCCATCACCAAAGACACTCTTGTAGCTTCCAGAAGTGAGTGCAGAGGAGGAGATGCAGGTAACCAGGGAACAAGTGGCTTAATAAAAACAAACATATATGACAAAAACAGCAAAATAAATACGCTCTTGGGATCAGTTCTATAAAGGAACCAGATGGCACTAAATATACCTCCTGCACTAAAAAAACACCCACTGTTTCCTGCAATCTGATAAGGTCCCACAGCCCTAACCTCTTCATGCTTTCAATGCCTTAAAAGAAAAAAGAAAAAAAAGAAACCAGAAAAGCAGCCATGTCTGGGGGACAGTGCTCTTACCAAATAAAAAATTTACTCTGAGAGTGAACTGAGATTGAAAGCAAATATTTTCCAGGAGGCTCAAGAATATCAGGCAAACATTTCATATAGAAACATTGCCTTAAGCCCTGTCACCAAGATCCAGAGTGAGAGAGAGAGTACGCAAGTGCAAGAAAGACCTGATTCCTTTCTTGACGAATGTCAAGGTCATGCAAGGGTGACAGTGCCATGAAGCTCAGCAGACGCCTGCCCGTGACCACAGCAGGGCTGGTAACTGACCCAGCACAGAAATGTCAACAGTGTTTTACATGAACAAAACTGTCCTTGCGGGGCAACACAACCCCATGTCATATATGAAGGCCATTGACGTTGTTCTTATTGCTTGCAACATCCATTTCAATGTGGCTGAAAGCAGGGTTGTCAGTTCCTTCATCTGCCGCGGTAAACTGTTTCCAGTTCAACACTTGCACTTTCTCTGGCTAAAAAACAAAAGACAAAAGCCATGCTGTGAACTGGAAGAAACAGTCTTCCTCTCTTTCACCTGCATGCAAGCAGAGTTGGGCCTGACATACAGGACACCTTGCAGGAAAACACGTGTTGGTTGCTGACAGAGCATAAATAGTTATTCATTGCAGTACCTGGTATTTTTCAAGGGGCATGGAAAGTTTCTTATTGCATAAGGTACTAGTTGTGTAAAATGTTCTTGCCACATAAAATCTTCTTGTCCTGCAAAGCATCTATGAAGTATTTTTGGGTGTGCAAATTTCTAATTGCTGTTTTCCTGTCTAGCGATCTGTCACCACCAGGTCCCTGAGCTATTGACTCCCAAGCCTTGGTCCTTGCCCCATCTTTGACATGAAGAGCAGATTAAGATGCATCATTGATTTGACGTTCCATCTTTGCTCATCATAATGAGATGTTGAGCTCTTCATGTGCAGAAGTTGCTCACTTCCCCCTGATTTTTTTTCTCAACAACTTTCTGCATTATTTGTGATGCCAATCACATGTTATCCAGCTCCCAGCTCTATAACGAGGCAGACACTTGTTTCTGACTGCAGGCAGAAAATAGTGTGGCTGTGGACATTAGCTTCCATGTGGGTGGTTTTTTTACTTCAGGGATTAAATTCCCAGATAGATAGTGAAAACAGATGGTGGCCCGTTAAAGACAGTGAATGACAATAGTTGGATAGCTGGTCTCTAGTCCTGACATGGGCAAATAGCATTACAATAGTATTGTAAAAAGCCCTTTCTCTCCCTGGTGTTCATATCCAGAAGCTGAAATACATGAGATCATAATAAAGGAGTTGTCATCGTGAGGGAGAAACATTTTGCAAACTGGACCATCTCAAAGATATGATCATTGAAAAACACTGGACAAAGCGGAGCTTGAATGTTCAGCATCCTGATGATACTGATTGAAAAGAGATGTATAGTTTATTAAAAAGAAAAAACAACTCAGATTTCCCCTACATTCTCCCTTCTAAGGGATGTTATTACCCAATAATGTCTCCCCTTTTCTTGTATCTTAGGGAGGGAGCTAGGAAACAGATACACTGACTAGAAATGTTTTCTCTCAAACAGTAGCCGAAGTTGCAAAAAAATCCAGACTTTAGACAACACATGTTTACAAACAAAGGAAGCTTTGCTGAGTCCAAAGTGTGCCTTGGGCCAGCTTCCAAGAGACTAGTGAGGGAGTATTTTGGCAGAAACCCGGAGAACAACCGTCCCTTGTCTCAGCTGCTGCTCTGTTGTTCACTGAAGTCAAGCTGTGGCCAAACATAGCTTCCCTGCCTATGCCAACTGCTTTACTCCTACCCGCCTTGTGCTCTGCTACTGCCTTAAAGCAGACAGTCGTATCAGGCAGCATCAGGTGCTATTCATCCTGGTGGGAAAAATAAGCCAGGGACTCTTTGCCTCTGTCCCCAGGAGGAAAGACTGATTTAAATCAGAGATGCATAATTACACTTACTGCCTCAGATTTAGACCATGAGAAGTTGGACAGGAAATCTTCCTTGGTCAGCAGGAATTTACGATCTGTGTTCTGCTTCAGTCCTCCTGCAAAACAGGCAGGTTTCAATCAGCCAGGTTTCCACATGCAAATGGTATGTCAGAGCCCAGCTACAGGCACCAGACTAGGTGGGCAGGACAGAGTCATGCAGCAAAAGCCATCAAGCACTCACAGGCCTTAGAGATTATTTCTTTACAACGATGATTACCCTGCACCTCTCAAAATATAAAATCATCCTCAAGGTCCACTTGAAATGCCTTAGCCATTTCCCAGAGTTTCCTAGATCCTCCTCAGATTTCTTACTGTGTAAAAAACCACTGAGACAATAATCAGAAAAGGATGAATCCCATACAATGATAGCTGGGACCACCCTGCCAGTCCAGGAGCTGTGGTACCAAGCGCTGCCCTGGAGCCTGAGCCCCAGTCCTCAGCTCCCTGTCAGCAAGACTCCTGTCTCCAGAGTCACAAGCAATTTTTATAATGAGTTATTTAAGGGCAGCCCCAAGGTGGGGGATGAGGGTTAATAGGATGTTTGGGCATTTTTAAGGCATGGAAGATTAATCATTCTTGTATGGGAATGGGTGTGGGAAAGAAAGGAGATGCAGGTGCTGGGAATTAGCTCTGATTGGCACCTGAGGCTTAAATGGGATCTTCCTCTGCAAAAAGCAGGGTGATGATGTGGTTGGGTTGCTTCTTTTGGGTTTCTGTTTCTTGAGCTGAGGATTTCTCATCTGGATTTACTGAGCTGCTCAGTTTTTGTGCTTTGTTTCATGGCCTGTGGATGACCTGATCCTAACCTGGTAAGAGGCAAAATTTGTCTACAAGCACCACTATTGCAATAGGAAGAGCTTGTGATGGGTGGAAAGGGGGGAGCAAATCCTGTAGAAACTCACAAAGAAAAGAAAATGGTAGAAGTCTAACTTGTGCTTATTAGCTGCAGGGCACAGGGAAGCTGATGGAAGCAATTTTGTCTGCTGACTTTGGAGTTTCATAGTCCTGAAGTAGGTCAGACTACCAGGTCTGAAATCTAACAGCCTCAAAGATGAGGGCTGTCATAGGAATCTGGCTGGGCATCCTGGGGAAAGCTGTGAGAGCAGCTGCTTTTGTGCTACTTCTGCCATGCATGAGGTGGATGACAGGCACACTTTGCACCTCACCTAGATGCAAAAGTAGTGAGGCCACGGGCTGGAACTGAAGTCCCTGCTCTTACCTGTGGGGTGCTGCTTTTTGTCCCTTGCATGAATAGTACAGGGCAACTGAGAAAGAAGCTAACATAGCCATGCACGGGGTCTGCAGCTCTTGGGTACGTGCTTGGGGAATGTGGTGAACAGCATGCACTTACAGGTGCAGACAATAACCTTTGAGTGCTCTAAACTCACTCAGAGTAAAACTGCTTTTGTCCTCTAGAAGCATGAGTGTATCTCCTTGCCTGGAGTTGTTGCCATGTTCAGGGACAACCCTTAAACCTCCAGCCCCTGCTGACATCTAATAAAACAGAAAAGACAGATGACATGTATTTTTTTTTTTTTTTTGCCCCTCAGGTTAAAAAAAACTGCTGAAACTTCTTTTTCCTTAGAAATTTGAAGTAACATTTGCTGTGGGCAGAGACCAGGAGTGGGAAGCAGAAGGGCTGAGGGGAAGAAATGTGAGTTAGGATGGTAACCTGTATACAACGTTTGCAATAGGGTCACTGGCACTTCCTGTGGCGATCAGAGCTCTCAGTTTGGACATCTTAGTTTGAAAGAGATCTAAGACACATTAAATCACAGCTCTGGAACTAGTACCTGTTAGGAGGCTGATAATTATTCCCACGATTACTGTGATAAGTGTCCCAAGTGTGCTGAAGTAGAGATACGACAAGGAATACCAGTTGTCTGCCAGGGCAGGCCTGAAAAAGAGCAGAAAAAGTGTTAATCTCTGCTTTCCTATTCCAAGCAGCTTGAAAATGTCTGTTTCCCGACAGTGTATAAATACAGACTTACTTCTGAAGCAAGCGACCTGGTACTCTCAAACTACCTCCATACAATAAAATGTGCACTGAAAATCTGTTAAAATTTGCAGGACAGGTTCCTTTATAGGGAAGGAGACTGGTCAGTACAGTGAGGCACCGCATGGGACAGAGCAGGTAAAACAGGACGGTCCTGTGTCTGCTAGGAATCTAGTGCAGAGCTGAGCATTCCAGGTATCCAGATGAAGGGATAACCTCTTTATAAAGGGGGACATTATTTAAAGAAGGGGACAGAAAAAAGAAGTAGGACATCAGCCATGTGCAACTCTAAACAGCCAGAAACAATAGGGCAACTGTCACACCTCAGGTGACACCTTATTTTGTTCTCCCTGACAACGTGCTTCATTGCAACTGTTGCGTCCCCGCAACCATGAGCAATGCTGGAGGCCTCGTGTGAGAGGTGTAGCATATGAAACTGGATGTTGGGCACCCATGAGTGTGCCAGAGTATCTGTTGCTGAGGGTATAGTGTTCTAAGGTGTAAGGATTGGGAATCCCTAGAAATGTGTGTGTTTGGCTTCTGTTCCTGCTTTTCCCTATATTGTCTTTCATAACTGTTACACTTAATTATGATTGTCCAAAGTAAGACATATGGTAATTGCAGAGGGGAGAAAATCCCTTATATTTTGCCCATTATACAGATTATGCCCACTTCTGAATTTCCTGAATAGAACTATTTCTGCACAGACAAGCTGTTGTGGTGGAGCTGTTAAATTGACAAATTGCCCTTTAACTGCCTACTACTTTAATTCATGTACAGACTGTGGAAGTTAATCCAATAACTATAAAAGTTATGCTTTCTTTAACACCATGATTCCTGGTAAGGCATATCCAAGCCTTTAGACTCAAATATTGAACTGAAGCTTTTCAGATCAATAGGAAGATTCACTTTGACTTCTGTTCTGGGATAACTCAAACAGCACTCTGACAAGGAGAAAAAAACAAACAAACAAAAAAAACCCAATCAAACTACTTCATCATAAACTGCCTGGTAGGTAGACCAGGGATGGATAGTTATAGTAACCCAAATGCTAGACAGATGTTCATGTTCCTTTAAAACAAATACATGCTTTGTTGATTGCACATGATGAATTTGTATACCTCTCTGCAGTTGGTGTGCTGAAGACTGTTGTTAAGGGAATTTCTGTTGATGTCAAATTTTCTGAGGATATATTACAGCCTGCAGTTGAGAGATATAGTGGCTTGGTCCTTTCTGGGAGTGGAGGATAAATCTGAGCTCCTATTCCAACCCAAAGTGAAATAACAAAGCCACTGACAAGACCCACAAATGCACCCTGCAAAACAGAAAATGAAACTTGGATTTACAAGAAAAGCAAAAGGATATTTGAAAAAAAACCCCACCACCTAGATGAGTTAGAAACAGTCGAGATAAATCTAAACTGTAGGCTCCATAGCAAAAAAGAAATATATAGTTGGGGAGAGCTGGGGAGTTTACTTCATTCCCCTTTTGGGAAATACAGCGTTTATTCACAGCTCCCAAGCATACCTCTTTTTAAAAATTTTGCCACTATGCCTTTACAATCAAAGGATAGCTTTGGGCTGCATTGTATATAGGAAAATACTGCTTTATTTGAGGCCCTCCTTGAACAAATACAGATGCAATTTTTCCTTTTTCTCATGTGATTTGTTTTTGCAAAAGTCTCTTCTATTTCAGGGTGAGGTTTTTTTGGCTGACAGCTAGTGGTTTGGGGTTTTTTTGGTACATACATAAAATTTGCAACTACAAAGAGGTAAAGGTTAGTGATTAGTGAACCTTACTAAACAGCAATCCTGTTGGACTAACCCATGGACCGTATTCCCAATGTTTATCAAATCCATTTTTTGGTGGAATAGCTCTTTCCTCTAGAAATTATAATTTCACAATAGTGAAGCACTCTGAGAACACCCCAATTCAGTCTGCAAGTGCTTGGGCTCAATTTTCCCACCCTGACCCCCTTTTGCTCAGACAGGTCAGCATCTTCTGAGTCCACCGGTTGTCCAGCTACATCTCAAGACACAGAAGAAGTTCCCTGCTTCTAAAACTGTATTTTCCAGAAATCCTTGCCAAAGTTTCATTTTCAGTCAGATTTCTTTTTCCCCCCTCTTGTTATGTAAATCTCTTCATGGAATTGAAATTCAAGTTCCTATACAGCCCTGTTCATCACTTCCTTGGGATAAGAAGGAAAGGGAGCAAGGGGAAATGTCCTCACAGAAAGTATCAAAGACATCTCCCTTGCTGCCCAACACACAATTATTGGGAGCGGAGGGGGAAGGAGATGCCCAAAATTATCAATGAATTTTGGATGAACAGGGCTTTAAATTTCTACTTACAATTCCATTTGCAAAGGAGCAGAGGATTCCCAAGGCAAACAGTCCTAAAAGGGGGCCACCGACCATGCCAAAAATGCTGAGTGCTGCCTGAGGAAGGAAGAGAGTCTGCTATCAGGTGCTGTGCAAGAAAGTTAAAGCCTCCAACATGGCAAAAAGGGAAGATGTTGAGAAGGAAATTGAGTTTTTTAACTGGTGTGTACTCAGCTGGCACAACTTGGTATAGTTAATGGGTGCTTAGAGCAGAGCCTGAACCATGGGCTGTTTGAGGCCAGTACCCAACAAAGAAGAAAAATCAATCTCATAATGGTATCCAGCAATTATTTTCTTACATAATTCATTCTGGGTCATTCAATATGGGCATGAAAAAGTAGTCTGACACCTACCTGCAACAAGGCTCCCAGGAGAGATGCCAGTGCAGCCATAGCAATGCAGACTCCACCATAAAACAGGCCTGTGTGGGAAAGGCAGAATGATGCGTAAATCTGCCAAATTTTTAAACTCACTAATGGAAATGTTTCCATCTAACCCAGCATGGCCCCTGACATCTCCAAAACAAACTTGCTAGCATCTGAGTTTTTGGTTTTTTCTAAGAGAGTCTGAATTAGCCAAAAGGTCAGGCTTCTATTTACATTAAGAGGAGATCATACAAACTTGATGAAAATCTCTTCCTGTATATTACTAAAGATTAGTTAATAAATGGCAGCCATATGGATTAGCCATAGTGGCAATATCACATGGATTGTTGGTATTTCTCGGCTAATCTCCTGTGTCATAGTCCTTATTTTAAGGAAATGATTTTTGCTTCGCAGGCTAAAGTCTTTTGTGCGAGAAGTAAATGCTGGCAGATTACTGGGGAGCTGGCGCTGTGACAAAGAGTATCTCGGGTCACTAGAGTGTAGTGTCTCTTCCCAGGACCCATAACACTGGCTTATTTGTTTTTTTTCCACTTCCATTCCTGTTGAGTTTCACTGCACAAGCAATAGGTTAATCCTACTGTTCAATGTAATAATGTTGGGCAACTCATGATAAGACCAACAACAATTTTGGCATAAACATTGTTTGCAATAATGTTTAAGAAACTGCTCTCTTAAGAAAGGTGAAAATATTTAATACTTGTCACCTGCCAGCAGTCTGCTGTGCTTACTGGTGTGGCTATGACACCATGTTGGGACTGTGGTTTTTCCACGCTTACTACAAACACTGTCTTGGGCTACACCTGCAGCCAGTCACAGACAGTACAACTAGCAGAGATAGCAATTGCATTTCAGAGATTTAAACCATCTGCTCAGCCTAGTACTGACCCTCTTCTTTGAGCTACCTTAAACAGAGGAGCTAAACAGACTGAGGGTATATATCAGAGAAGATATGAAGTTTCTTGTTCTCTGGAATGTTATTGGGACACAATGCTATTGCTTGCATATCACTCAGTGCAAAAGATTTGATACAAAATTGTTTCCTATGCTTCTCATTTTTGACAGGTGAAAGAAAAATAACAGCTGTTGCAGTCTGAGACATTTGGCTTTGTAGTATTGTGAATCAATATTGAACACAGATGCAGTGCATCTTTCTTGCTTAAAGATCAAACAAGATGGCTTCTTTTTTTCCTTTATGCTCACTTGAACTAGCTTGCCCCCATTCTGTGTAAAACCTACGCAGCTGATCTTGTCTCCCCCAAGTATTGCACCAATGTAGTCCTATCAGTGTGAATGCACTTACTCCTGACTTGCACCGCTATAAGCGAGATCTGAATCAAGCCCTCACTTTGTAAAGCAAAAATGGAAAAGGTATTTTCCAGACATACTCATCCCCATGGAAATCCATGACAACTTCTTTTCAGAGAGGGATTTGAAGTACGGCCTAATGAGGTCTTCAACAGTCACGGCAGCCAGAGCATTGATGCTGGAGGACACTGTACTACAGAAGGCAAGATTTATACAATTTTTTAATCTTAGAAGCTGAAACCATAGATAACAGATGGGTTACTGGCAGAGAGAAACTGCCACTGTCTAGAACATTGTCAGAAAACTAATGTAACTGCTGTATTGGTTGAAATAACTTATTATTCCAGGTGATGCAGTTAATAGCTTACAAAAATTGTTTAAAATAATTGCTCTTAGTGAAGATAAGGCAAATCTTGATGAAAAGATGGGCCTGGAGAAGTCAATGAAAATACCTATTACATGTGGCTAAGCTGTAACCACTACTGGTATACACGATACCTTCAGAAATTATCTACACGGTATATATCTGGGTAGGTAAAATTTCTACATGCAGGTCGCTAGTTACTTTGATTGTGCTCTCAGAGGAGGATTCAGATAATCTAATTATACTCATCTAAAAATTAGGCATCTAGTCCAAACTGAATGACTCCAGGCTCCCTGTGGGGTCAGAGAAACCAGCACTCCTAAGGCACAAAGCCAGTCAGGTGATCTTGTGTCTATGTGTACCTTGCTCCCACAAGCCACCAGCTTTTCCTCAGTGCGTGAAAAACAAATATCTTGGCTGTTCCATGTATTTATGTAGGTACGAGTACTGGGAACAAAAAAATTATTTTGGTGTCACATTCTTAAGTTTCCTCATTTTTATCTGCTTACTATTGTTCAGAGCCTTCCTCGAGAGAGGCGATGTTTCCTAAAAGACACTCCTTGGGAAAGCTGAACAAAACACTCCCCACTATGGGACAGAAGGGGACTGATTTGTCTCCTTCAGCAAAAATAGACAGTGATTGTTGTTTTCATGGGGTTCATTCAAGACAATTGGAAGTCCAGAAACTCTTTTGTAAACAAGACTCTAAAGATCAGGGATGAGGAAAGGGAGATGGCTTTAAAGTTATGTGGGTTTGAAACTGGAAAATTAAAGATGAGCAGTAGGAAATTCCCCCAAACTGTAGCTATTTTGTGTAACCAGCCATTTATAACACTTGTAGCAGAGGGGCTTTAAAAGCACAGAGAGGAGGATTTGTTAGTGCCATACATCACGTGTGGCTAGCTCCTTCCTCACACTGTTAGTAAGGAACTCCAAAGAGCTTTGAGTCTTAAGACCTCAGATGGCCACTGTTGGAAACTCTGGATTTTTTTAAGTTGCATCATCAAAGAGCATATAGTGCTTTTTTTAAAGAGCAAAAATTATCTAGACAAAGAAATAAAATGCAAAAGTTTTAGTATAAATGCAACTTTAGCTCTAACAAAAAAAATTAAAAAAAAAAAAAAAGACACTGGGTTCCAAATTATTAAATTACCTTAATGTTCCGCTGTAGGCACTGGCCACAAAAAGCCCTGGCACTCCTGGAAAATCATGGAGAATATCCAGCACTAGGTATGGCATTAGCTGAAAAATTCAGAGAGTAAGAAATATTACTATCTTGCCCTACTTTTTTGTTTTTTCACTGTATTATTTTTGTTATAGCCTTCTCACTGGCATTCTGCCCAGCTGTTCTAATTTTGAATGTCCCATCTTGCACTATTTATTGTTTTTTTACAGAGCAAACCAGTCCTAAGACATCCACTTGGGATACAGCAAAGTCTGTGTAGACCATGCAACTGAGGTGAGCCTATAGCTGTGCTGTCAGACTTGCTTTCCAGTGACGATGGTATAGGAAACTAGCGCTGGGCAGCAGGTAGTCTGTACTGTACATCACTCTATTGGGCTTGGATGCCACAGTAGATGCTTATGTCTGCTGTTGACTCCACAAAAAGGTTTTTAGATACAGTCCAGTAACCTCAGGGTACCTGAGAACAATTGCCATATGGAAACCATGTGCCATTTGTTGACCTTTGCAAGATGTGAGTGCTGGAGAGAGACAGATGTTACTATTTTCTTCCTGTGAACCATAGTTTTTCCATAGACAAGTTGGTCTTTCTAGTATCTTGCTTCCAGTTTCCACCTGGCAGGAATGACTTAATTTATTTCGGGTTTCCACCTTGGCTTTCCATATCTCATCTTATTCTACCAGGTGGTTCTGCCTCAGGTACTCTGCTGTCTGTGCTCCTCTCCTGGCTTTCCAGCTATTGTCCATGGGGAGTTATCCAGAGCCTACAATTATCCCAGGCATAAACATACAAAAAAAAAAAAGACCACTTGTATGATTTCCATGGGCCCTGACTTTGGTCAGTCTATGGGTTCCCAGAGCTCTTCTTCCTCAGGTAAATCTCCTGCTCTGGGCCTATTTAGGGAGAGGCTGCCCATCAGTTACAAGGTGGTTTCTCTGCAGCACGGTATGATGCGGTTTGATTGCCCAGCTCTCCTCCGAAGGAGGGAAGGAATCACCATGGCTAGCAAAGAATTGCCTGCTGGTAGCCTTCTTCCAGGCATATGCTTTGGGCACGATTATGTTTTGAGTCTGAAAAGGCTTTTGCTTCACTTGGCACAGAGCAGTTTAGGTCTGGTGATAAAAAGCAGCTCGCAAGGGCCTGCAGTCACTCACGCAGGCACTGCTTGTTTCAGCTGTCCCCGGTGGCAGCCTCCTCCCCTCGCTTCTCTCTGAAGCAGTTTCACAAAATGCTGGCACTCCCAACTCCCTGGCTCTTGAACCCCCTCCATCTGGTTATTATGGCTGCAGAGGAAGGATGCCCCCTCGCCACCTTCCCCTGACACGTGGGGCCCTACCTGATCGAGTGCTGACACCTGCTTTGCCGTCCACGGGTCGCAGTCCTTGTAGATGGAGTAGAGGGCCAGTCCACACAGCGCCGCGCAGGCCAGTATCGCCCAGAGGCCCACCAGGTTGATGTAGAGGGACCTGCACCAACACACACAGAAACACCATGTTAGAGCTCGATGTCCCGCAAGACCCATTGCTGCCTCCCACAGAGACCTTCTGGTCGGTGGCTGCCCACCGGAAAGGGAGTCACGATACAGCTGCCAGCACTTCACTCAGTGCGAGATCATGATTTTAAATATACGAATTACACTTTTGGTTTTGGTTTTGGTGGTACGGTCTGAGTGCCTGTCCCGTGACAAAGTCTGCTTGGGAGATGATGGGAGCGATATGGCAATCCCCGCATTTCATCATATGCGTGAGTTTTATGTTGCAGGCAGCTGGCAAGAAGACGCTCTTCCCCCCTTGCCACACCCCTTCGTAAAGACAAACCCCGGACAGATTTGTAAGGCGGGGTGCCCCAGATCAAAGTGTGGGGTACCTTTTAGTCAGCACCAGCACTCCTTTGCCTCTGGAGCTGTAGTGCCACACTTACACAATGCTGGAGTTGCCCTTGTAAAGCAACAAATCCCCCACCTCCTCCCAGGAAAGTCTCTGTGGGAGGCAGCAATGAGGCACTGGGACCTGGTCTGGAGCCACCTATGGCTGCCACTTCCAGAGAGCAGAGGGTTGCCACTGACCCCAGGGCTTCCCCTTTAGTAGCTAAACAACTTGAAGGTCCAGTAACCCCATCTCCTCCCCATGTCCTGATGGGAGCTTCAGCTAATGCTGAGAGCAGAAATGTGTTTTCATCAAGCATTAATGCTGCTTTTGCCACACAGAACAGGCAGGCTCTATTGGCAGTGAAAAACAAATTGCTCACCTCACCCAGTGAGGGCTTTTCCCTTCTGTCTAACTATCTGATTGTCTCAAATGTTTCTCAGCTCTTGATGACTCCTGGGTCACAAAGTTCTTCTCATCTAGGGTCGTCAGTTTAAGCAAACACACCCACCAGGAGCTTGGCCTTGAAAAACAGCGTTCCTTTGCAGCAGTTGCTTCCCGGTTATCTGTGTACCATCCGCTGACAGCGATTCAACTGCCTGACAGGTGACGTACCCTGGACCTGTGCCAACTGCTAAGACCTCCACTGGGAGGACCTTTAGTTTCCATGCAAATATATCCATGCTTGCAAGGCTTCAGGAGGCCTCTTAGTGCTTTCAGGTGGCAAGAAGGTAAGGGGCACCAGCCTTTGGACTGCTGTAGAGGACCATCAGGACGAATGAAGAAGTAAACCCATTTTTTATAGGCCTTGTTAGGCATTGAAATGGACGTTTTCAGAAAGGCATAATGTAGATTAACTAGTTGAACTATCAGTTTTATATCACAGAAAAACTATTCGCAAGCACAATGTAGACTCTTAAGAAAGACCTATATAAATAAAAGCTGATTTACACATAGTAGGGGAAACTCTGCCTTTATGCATTGTATTTGCAATTAGGGGTGTTCTAAACACAGAACCAGCAGCACTTTAAATTTCTCTCTAGACTAATTTAGTAAAAATGAAATAGTCCTCTTATAGATATTGGTTGCATGTCTTGCATCCATTTAGCTGAAGCTGTTCCTGCATTGACATAATCTAACTTGATATAAGCTGATTTAGGACAAAATTTAACCAATGAGTTAAATCAATCCAAATGTTTCCAATAGATGTAATAACAGTATTAGCCTATAGCCTGTAGTAAAGATTAGAAGTCAAGCAAAACACATGGAAGCAAAAGAAATTGTTTGTCTGAATCCAGCAATTCTTGTTTTTAAACTGCATCAGTGTTTGACAGTGAAAAGAAAGCTTTTTTTTTTTTCTGATTTACATCCCAGCTCATGGTACACCCTATGACTAAGCACTGGAGTACAATAATTGTAGCCCTACTGGAGGGAGGTGTTCCCATTAATTCTGGGTGAGTAACATGGGGTGGAGTTTGGGTGAAGTAGGTACTATGACTGCACAAGGCTTATTTTTGGTTGTTTGTTTCAGGCTGGCTCTAAGGTTTTAGCACTGAAACGTGCCAGATGATGACCTTGAAAGGAAAGTAGAGAAAAATGTATTAGTAGCCCATATTTTTCTGAAAATGTAGCTCTCCTGCTCTGAGTGCCTGTTATTGTTCATATATGAGTATTATGTTCAATTTGCCTAGTTACCGTTTGAGGATGACACCATGTGCTCCTACCTACTGATGTGTTTCTTAAATGGGGTGAAATCCTTTCCCAAAGCCTGAGAAAATTCCTACTCTTGTGCCACTGTTAAAGGCCTTCCCAAAAAACTGGAAGTTGGGATCTGTGAAAGAATTATTTTCTCATCTCTGATTTACTATTGTGCCGTCTCTTATAAAGCCTTACAGTAAATGCCACAGGGGTACAAAACCCTATTACTTTGACCTGATGGCATTTTACACTTCTGTGTACAGGTTAAATGCCAATAAGAAGTGCAGGCCACCAATGTGACTTGCCAGATGTGTCTAATTACATTTGCAAATGAACTAGATAGTCACCACAGAATGGCAGTGTTTATAGTTGTGACAAGCTGCAACCATTATACAAAATGATTTCTACATGCAGGGGAAATTCCCTGCACAAGCGAGGCATGGGCAAGATGCCATGGAGTCCAACCACCCACGCCAGCAGGAGAGGACTCCACTGATTAAGGCTGTGCCACCACTACTATGGTATGAGCTATAAATCCTATCCAAACCCCTCCAGAACCAGATAGCCTCCAGCCCTGGTCAAAGCTGCTGCAACAGCTCAGAAAATCTGCCCAGAAGCTGCCATGGTGCCAGATTCCCCTTGGCCACACTCTGCTTCTGGGACACCCTGGAGGTGTCCCTCCTTACAAAGAGAGTAGGGAGGGTGCAAGAGAGGAGCACAGCCCTAAGTGGAGCAGGTGCTCAGGAAGAACAGTCTCACTGGCACACAAATCTGGCACACAATGTATGCGGCTGTTTTTCTATATGCAGTCATGACAAGCAGCGTTACAGATGTGGGATGCACCTCCTGCCTCTGCAGTGCTGAGAACCTGGAACCCAGCCACACACCAGAGACTGTGGAGAAGCCATGTGGTGTGTTGGAGATGTGGCATGATACGCTGGAGATTAACGTCCTGTCTGCAGTGTAAATGCCTGTAAAGTAGATTTTTCAGTATTGCCGTAAGCAAAATATTTCAGTTCTAAACTGTACATGATTTTGTGGGTATTCTGCTGACTTTATGAAGTGAAAGCGTTCATAAAACTCCTTCTCTGTATGTCACTGTATTATAGAATTTATAGAGACTATAGTTACGATGTGCATGTATATATTTCTCCTATAAATAGACTTTATGAGCTTGCTAATAGTTCTTAAATCCTGAGTTATGAACTACTGGAATGATACTAAAGATAAAGGTAAGATAACAGAGTTGGTAAATATACTCCGTTCTAGGGTAAAGGCTGATCAGAAATGTTTAAACTCAAGGAAAACAGCTCTCTGACAGTTTCCATAGTGAATTCCTGAACAAAAATTCATGATTATTATGAAAACAAAATATATGATTCCTCAGCAATTTTATCACTGAATAAAACACTTCTGCATTTTCTCATGCATATACTCATCAGTATGGAAAAATCTTTGAGTCTTTACTTATGCAAAATTGATGATGCACAATGATTTAGGTTTAGTAGAGTAGCAATTCAAGATGCTATCTTGATATGGCTTCAGCATAAGTACTATATTATTTGGTCTTTAGGTTGCATATAAACTTAATGCAGCTATTTGTATGCAAGAATACTGGCACAGTGAAACATTCTGGCACAAAGTTCAATGTTACAGCCATTATATGTAATTCATATACCGGTATTTATTGTGATGATTTGCCTTCTACGTGGTCCACAAAACAGGAAGCAAAAGTTGTAACCCTTTACAAATGGGTTTTATATAGACAAAAAAACATTATTTTTAAAAAAAAGAAGAGTCACTGCTAAATTCAGACATCAAGAGTTACTGTAGGCAGACTTACATTTTTGCGTGGAACCTGCTTTTGCATGCGATGTATCTCTGTACTTGAGACTGGTTGATCCCATATATGCCAGTCCATGTGAAGGTCCCACCTATAACAATTGTCCAGAAGGTGTGCCTTTGCAAAGGATTGGGATTAAAGCTAGAATGAGAGGGAAAAGTGAAAACAAATTCAGAATATGAAAATCTTCTCATTATGAGAAGACCTTAATGGCTAGGAGAAAAAATTTCCTCATACTTTGAATACAAACTCTCTTAATTTGGCCAGACTTTGAACATTCAGATATGTGAAATCTGAACTCACGGAAATCAAATTTAAAACTCGGAGTTGAAATCCTGATCTAGCGAAACACTCTGATCCATCCAAAGGTGAAGTTTAACTTATTTATTTGCCTATAAACTACAGTCATATGGGAAGCTATATGATGCCGATGACTGTTGTGATGAAATGATGCTCCAGTAAAAAGTCCAATATGCCTGCTTATCTAGAGGGACATCAGTCTGACACCAATATAAAAGGGTGTTTGCATGCCCAGCCTTTGTGGGCAGAGCCTCTGTAAATCATTTTTCTGGTTTAGCTCTAAGTGAATAACAGATTTTGAATGGCCATAAATATATATTTTTTTTAAATCACACTTTAATATAGCAATAAATTATGCTTTGTGAACAATGTAATATTATTTCGTCTTTTACATGCCCTTATTGCTTCTCTTTTCCCATCTGTAAACGCCATGACTGGGGGAAGAAGCAATGCAGTACAACCACCGCAAATCAGCCAAACAGATTGAAAAAATGACTGTTCACGAGAAGAAAAAAAGAATACCCACAGATGAATTATTTACTGAAGAGCTTGGTGAAGAGTTTTACAGACCAACCTGATGAGTATTATGAACTGACAGACAAAAGGAAAAAAGGTAATACTTGTTGCACTAAACTTTCACTAATAGCACTGGGTGAAGTTTCTCGTCAGAAGTACAATAACTTTTTTCTTTTAACTTAAAGCGGTTTTTGATTCAACACTGTCAGAATGAATACAAAATGGTATTTTTAGGCTATGATTAGTTACAATAACGGAGGGTAAAATACTATTAAAACTACTTTTAATTTTTCTTTCAGGGAAAAGAAAAACATTTCCCTTTTTCAGACTAGACAAAAACTATTATTTTCCCGGTTGTTTTGGTTCAGCAGCTGAAATGCCAAATCAGCTGTTTGCAAATTATAAATCCGATTGTCCTCTCTTATTCACCATTCACTTTCAGTGGAATCCAAAATGTATCCTTAAAACACCTACTTGACAAAGTAAAAAGGTTTTGCTCTTTACAGGATTTTGTGTGGTGTAAAACCTAAAAAATATTCCTCAAACTAGGTAAGCTTGTTTAAAAATTTGGGTCACAACTCCTCCCCTCCTCCTCCTTCAGTAGCAACTTAATTTCACAGTTAGTCACGTGGGCTCTATTTGTAGAGGCACATCATCTGCAAGTACAAACTCACTCCCAGAAGTTTAATCTTCCTCCATAGTAGGAATCATTTACAATGCGTCCAATTCCCTCCTGAACCACCACAGCTCGTATAATCACAGATGAAAATCCAGCGACCATGATTCCAACCTGGAAAACGTCTGTCCACACCACTGCCTTCAGACCACCCTGTATGAGGAACAGCACATATCAGGTACAACAGGGCAGCAGCACTCTTGCTTTGCACTCACATTCAACTAAGAGAAACATTACTACCCATACTATGCATAATAGATTAATTTCATCTTCTTTAATAGAAATAATTCTGTACTGGAGTGTTTAGGAATTGCATCCTGTTCAGGACATCCTGGCCCTTTTTTGAAGTGCACTAGAATTTACTTTGGCCATACACATAGTTGAATGCAGTATTTCCCTCATCGCATAACCTGATTCATAAGTTTGTATCAAAAGATAAATTGGCAGACAGTGCTCATCTTACATATATACAGGACCACTAACTCCAGAAGGCATACCATTCATGTGAATAAAAATAAACATGATTTAATCCAACATATACAAATAAATTTGTCACTGAGGTTCCATTTAATAATTTCTAGACACCTGGTCAATTAACACTAATCTAAAGACCAATCTGTTCATGTGGCACTTGTTATTTTCAGTGGCTCTATTCAATAACAGACAGGACTATTATAGTTTCAGTGAGCAGGTGCTTGACAAATTACACAGCTAAACCCTATTAGATTAGAAGAAAAATTGCAGGAGTATTTTTAGGAAGGGGAATCTATCTTTTTGCTGTTCTTTCAGCAACAACAGAAGTTTGAATGTATCAAAACAGAAAAGGTTTGAGTCACATCGTGGCTACCTTTGCACCCAGAGAACTCCCTGGGTGAATATGGCCCTGTGGCTACAGCTACACTGTGAAATGTACGCCCAAGGGGTAACCTGGTTATTAGGCTACTTTCCAGTAAATTCCATGTATGATGTGAATGGTGAAAGGAACAGAGATTTTTCTTAGCTGAAGGGCCCACGTACCAGTGTGCAGTAGAAAGTGCAGACCACGCCGGTTGCCACCACTGCACCCCACAAGTCGAAGCCAGTGACTGAAAAAGAGAGAAATGGCACCAGTGTGAATGAGGCACTGGGGACAAAAAACTGAAGGTCGATTTTGCACCCCCAATCTGGTTGTTGAAAAAAGCTAGAAATAAGTTAAATGCAAAAGTAGGAGGTAATAAAAAATGGCAATGAAAAGATTTGTGTGTCTAAACCCAGGGGTTCACCCTAACCAGTTCTAAAAGTCAAACAGTTGTTACAGACATTGGAAACTGCTAAAAAGTTCGATATATTTCAGGACCTAAGAAGCCATTTGTCTTTAATGTGAATGCTGCCCAACACCACATCCAATATGTTTGTAGGCCCTAACTCAGGAAGGTTTTAAAATACATGTCCTTCCTTTGAAGTGCCTGGGTAGTCCCAGAGAGTCCTTAGGCAGGGATTTAAGCAGGTAAACAGCATGGGGATGCTCCATGGAGGCAAGGTGGTTCAAGCATGGTCTGGAAGAACTGTGTCAGACTAAAAGCCTTTCTTTTATTCTTCTGTCTTTTAGGGAAACATGATAGTATGTTTACGCTAGACAATGCTGTGCTGTGGCTGGCGTACAAGCTGTCACTGCCCCCAGCTTGGCACGCTCACATGCTGCCAGGCAGGGCACTGGGGGCTCCGCAACAGATAGCTCAGGCTAATTAGAAACACGGCAACAAAACTAAGGAAAATCATTGCTTCTAGTTGGGAGCCAGCTAGGTCATAGCTTGGTTTAGGCAAATAGAAACATCAAGGACATAAAACCTGTTGGACTTATATACCAGAGGAGACCAATGCAGACAGTGTTGTTTTTTCTTCCTTTTTGTTCAATGAACAAGCCAAAAAACCCAGCAAACAGAACAATTGTGATTTTCATTCTAGCCAAAATGATTAATTTTTTATTTGCATTTTGTTATTGCCTTTTCTTGCCAAATGGACAAATTAATTGTGTCAGATTAAAAGTTTCATTTGGCTCCACATAAAAGCTTTTTCCCCTTTAAAAATAAATGTGGCTCATTTTCAAAGCAAAGAGTCATTTTGAAGTAGAAAATGGAAATATTTCATTTTGTAAATATCACAACAAACACCTTAAGTTGAAGATCTCTTTGCTGTTGATTTGGTTTTCCATGCAAAATGACAGGCCAAGTTAAACAGTTCCAGGCAGCCCAAAACCATATTTACAGAACTTTTGCCTCACTCTCCTCTTGAAGAAGAGCACTTAACCAGGGG
Organism: Nipponia nippon; assembly: GCF_047370975.1. Taxonomy (NCBI): domain Eukaryota; kingdom Metazoa; phylum Chordata; class Aves; order Pelecaniformes; family Threskiornithidae; genus Nipponia; species Nipponia nippon. The sequence goes on from NW_028262347.1 coordinate 53,763,022, forward strand.
AATTAAATGTGTGTTTAGTTGGCATTGCCTTCAAAATTTACTTAAGTCTTCTTAACTTTTCTGAATGTAGCAATGACCTAAGAATATTGTATAAGAGGTGGGGTAAATGAGAGCAGATTTTTCCCCTCAAACCTCTTCTATAATTCCTTACACGTAGGGATTCAGGGACTAGGATTCCAAATGTGAGGACTTCAACCAGAGTTCCCATCAGGATCAACAGGAATCTTAGAAGACTTCACAGTCAAGCCTTCAGCTATATCTTTAGGTGTGCATTACCAAAAAAAGCATACCAGTACTATACACAGAAAAAAATATAACAGTAGAAGAACAGTTACAGTATACTTATTTTACCTTGATTTAGTGCTAAAGCTGGAGCATAAATGACAATACCAGTGTATAAAACCTAGAAGGGGAAAAAAGATATAAGATCAAAATAAATATAAATTCCTGGAAAGGTGATAGTTTTCAGAGATGGTTTCTTTTCAAGCATTTATTCAGTCTGTATTTCCTAAATTCATAACTGTTGAGAAATAATTCCAGTTGTTAGAAGATGAATGTCTGAGACTAACCAGCACTGCAGTCTCACAGCCTAGTGTTCTTAAAACAAATACCAGGGACTCTTGAATACCAAATCCCTCTTCAGCTTCTCCTGGCTTTTATAATTAACTTATTTTATTGCTTTAAAACTGCAGTCATATGGCAGAAACGAGCAAAAGGAAGTTGATGAGGTTTACACACAGTTTGCCAAGGAATCTATTACAATTTGTTTTCTCAGTTTTGGGATCAATATGCCTCTCAGTATGCAACTATAATGCACATGAGTAAGAACAAAAAATACAGCATTAGTTAGTCATTATGGATAGCATTATAAGGAATTACACTCCTGTAAGATGAAACCATGCATGATTATCAGCAGATTTGTATTTTCACCCAATACAGTAAGGATATAGACAAATCAAGGAGCTATTCCATCCACTTTCAAGGGCACAATGACAGTCATACACTGCTATTCTCTATAATTTTTATGTGTATATTTTTAAATCCTGTTTGCTTTTTTATGACTGTTATTACTTCCTTGTACTACTAGGACAAGTTCAGCTGTGACATGGTTCAGGGGAATACAGCTTGCAATGTGCAGATGACTTCTGTGAAGGTCAGTGGTCTTGATTCAAAGGATCTAAGTCACAGTCAGATCCTGAGCTGATTTGCATCAGCTTTCCATGACTGAACTCTTCTGAATCCCAGATTTACAGGGGTGGGACTTGGGCATGGAAAAGCAGCAGAATCAGATGTCATCCAGCATTCAGCAAGCCTCTGCCCTTCCTAAGTCTGCCCTAGGCACAGGTGGTAAACCAGAGCAGGATGGCTAACCGCTGGATTATTCACTGTGGCTTTTGAGCAGGTCAAATCCAGATGCTGTGGCAAAGCTCTGCCATATGGCCAGTGGCTACGCTGGGGAGACAGCCAAGAGGTAACTGGAGTGGTAACCCAGCTGTGGGAGGAAATGAGTACGGAGGCACTGCTGCACCCAGCATGGCCAAATTGCCCTGGCCCTTTTCTGTGCACCTGCTACAAGCACATGCCAGAAAGGATGGTGGGGCCACTGGGGAAATAGTTATTTCTACCTGTGTACTACTCCCTGTGTGCATGTGTGCCCATTTGTTTCTCTCTGTGCCATGAGTCCTCTCTAGGTTTTCATATACAGGTTGTATGCAAAGAAAGTTGCCAGTCCTGACCAGTCCCTAGTGAATGCCCCCTCAGCACCGTTCGTGTCACTTCACAGCCAACAACTACTGACACTTATCAAGCCCTTTCAATGCTTGACTTGCTGACCACGCAGTGACTGTCAGCATGGGTTGCTGAATCATAGAATGGTTTGGGTGGGAAGGGACCTTTTAAAGGTCATCTAGTCCAACCCCTCCTGTCATGGGCAGGGACATCTTCCACTAGATCAGGTTGCTCAAAGCCCTGTCCAGCCTGGCCTTGAACACTTCCAGGGATGGGGCATCCACGACTTCTCTGGGCAACCTGTTCCAATGTTTCACCACCTTCATTATAAAAAAAAAATTTCTCATATCCAGTCTAAATCTACCCTCTTTCACTTTAAAATGTTGCCCCTTGTGCTGTCACTACAGACCTTGGTAAAAAGTCTCTCTCCATCTTTCTTATAGGCCCCCTTTAATTATTGAAAGGCTGCAATAAAGTCTCCCCAGACCCTGCTCTTCCCCAGGCTGAACAACCCCAACTCTCTCAGCCTTTCTTCATGGGAGAGGTGTTCCAGCCCTCTGATCGTTTTCATGGCCCTCCTCTGGACCCACTCTAACGGGTCCATGTCTTCCTTGTGCTGGGAACCCTAGATCTGGCTGCAACACTCTCGGTGGGGTCTCATGAGAACAGAGTAGAAGGGGAAAAATCACCTCCCTTGACCTGCTGGCCACACTTCTTTTGATGCAGCCCAGGACAGGATTGGCTTTTTGGGCTGCAAGTGCACATTGCTGGCCCATATCCAATTTTTCATCCATCAGTACCCCCAAGTCCTTCTCTGCAGGGCTGCTCTCAATCAGTTCATCCCCCAGCCTGTACTGATATTGGGGATGGCCCTAACCCAGGTGCAGGAACTTGCACTTGGCCTTGTTGAACTTCATGAGGTTCAAATGGGCCTACTCTTCAAACCTGTCAGTGTCCCTCTGGATGGCATCCCTTCTCTCTAGCATATCAACTGCACCACTCGGCTTGCTTTCATCCGCAAACTTGCTGAGGGTGCACTCAATCCCACTATCTATGTCATTGATGAAGATATTAAATAGTATTGGTCCCAGTACAGACCCTTGAAGGACACTACTCAGTACGGGTTTCCACTTGGACATTGAGTCGCTGACAGCAACTCTTTGGATGCAGCCATCCAGCCAACTCCTTATCCATCTAATAGTCCATCCATCAAATCCGTATCTCTCCAATCCTGCTCATTCAGGGAGTCAGCATGAGAAAGTGGCTTTCTCATATGCAGCAAACAAGTGCCAGAAGCTTTGAACCATCAGAAATTAAACATTGTCACAAGTATGATCACATTTTTGTGTAAATTAAAACAGGACTGATGATACAATCTTTCCACTTCTTCAGTGGTTCTTCAGATTGTATTACTATATATCTTTTTTTTTTTTTTTCCTTCTTTTAAACACCTGCCAATATTCACAGAACAGTTAAAATTACACCACTAAAATCTTCGGGGGGTTTCTCACCATTCTTTTCATTATTCAGGTTAAGTTGTTAGTGCTTGGCACAGAAAGACACCTAGAGATCTTTAGCTAATTTCCTTGGGAACATTTTTAAGTTGTATAGAATTATTTTTCTGATCTTTGCAAGCAAAGATTATGCTTGGCTTGTTCCAACTTAGGCAACTGTGATGTCTTCATATTTGTTGGTGTAACAGTGTCCTATGGGCTTGTGTATCCACAATGCCAGCTAAGCAGCACTTTTCAAATAAGTAATTAACGCTGCATTGACCACCATCCTACAGGTGCAAGTGTGATTGTCCTGTAACTCACAGTGTGTCTTAAAAATACAAAAAGGGCAAAAAGCAAGCATGTAGCTTGAAAGGCTTTCTGATTGTATATTCATTCTTGCTTTGAACTCCCCAAAAAGTCCACTTCAAAACTATGAAAAGAACACTTTTTTGTTTCTAGTGCATTTGGCACACGCTCACTGTGCATTTAAAAGCTGTGGTCTCATACTGACTCACTGAATGGGCTGGGATACAGCAAGCTGCATCAACAATAACTGCAGGGACTGCTTTAGTTTAACATTCCCCAAGGCAGTAATTTGCTACTTCTCAGTTTGCAGACACTCAGGTTTTTTCCAGTGGTGGTGGTACAAACCCTTGTGCAGCAAATGACAGCTCCTGACAGCTTGTTTTGTCACCTTTCACAGACCCTTCGGAATTAGTCAGACTCCCAGCATCCATGGACCAGAGGATGAAAACTGTCGCTGCAGATAATTGGGGCATGTTTACATTTGGAACTCCTTGTGGATTTCTTGAGCAGGCAGGCGAACAACTGCTCTTTCGCACTGCTACCCTGCAGTGAAGAGTTGCTCGTCTCCTGGCAGGGCACTGATGCCAAGCGACTGCTCTGGGTGCTCAACAATGTACGCAGAGACCCAAGGGCAGGTAGCCCACCATCCGCTCCCCACCTCGTTGCTTTGGAGTGGAAAGAGCTTTGTTTCTCCCACTCCCAGCCACCCATGCGGTGTGGTAACCTCACCAACCATTCAGGGGAAACATCCAGTTACACTAAGCTGAAGAATCCTGGTGGCTACAAGGACCACAGAACAGCTTTGAGGTTTACTTGCCGTTTGTATAATGAAGAGGACTGTTCCACAGAGGCGCAGGTATTTATTAAATCGAAGCTCTAAATACTGCAAAAGAGAAGAAAAAACAAATGTTTATATCAAAACTTGGCACTATTGATAGGACTAGAGTGAAGCAATGAGCAATACAGAAAGGGCGTAGTGTTGTTTCTACATTTGCATGAATGGCCAAAACTCCTAAAGTCACCTTGACTGGTATTTCTTTCAACTTGATTTGATATTTCTTTACAGACCTCACGACTGGGTGATGACACACGAGCAAGCGAAGTAGAAACAAGATAGTCCGTATACGATGGAGTGTGCAGAATGGAAACTGGTGCTACCCAGCTGCCTCAAGGCACTCAATAGACAAGGAGCTGTGCACCCTGACCTGGCAAAGACCAGCACGTATTATTGCAGAATCATTGAATATCCTGAGTTGGAAGGGACCCACGAGGATCGTCAAGTCCAACTCTTGACTCCGCATGGGGCAACCTAAAAGTTCACGATGACATACCAGCAAACAACAGAACCTACTTGCGCTGTGAAATCAGAGGGAAAAAGAAAACATTATGGCTATTCCTAAGCCTTAGTTGATTTGGTAACTCTGGCATTATGGGTGTCCATCTGAACTGCTGCAAGAGAGGGCAGGTTTTCAATGGTCAGCAGCTTCCTCCCATGGTAATCTCACCTTCTGCACTGCCCAAAGTAGCCCGCCATATTCTACCGGTAAGTGGGAATCTAGCCTTTTGCAAAACAGGAACCCTCACTTTTCTGTCTAGCCTGGAACAGCACAACCTCTGAATGAGTTTGTCATGCTGTAGGGCAGATTTCTTCCCACCATCTGTCCTAACAACCCTCTAAGGTGTGTGGTTGCACAAAAGGGATCTCCTTTGCCTGCCAATCTGTTCAATCGACAATCACTGAATTATCTCAAAGTCCTCACTCGTGAACTGAGCATTTAAATGTGATCTGTGAGCAGGTCCACACACGGAAGCAGTGCTGAACCCCTGGACAGACACAAAAAGTTGTTTAATCTCTGAACTCTGTCCACAAATAGAAGCTGTATCTTTTATAGGTGCATTACTCTGATTTAACCCTAAGATTATCAGTGAGTTTCCAGTCATATGTCTTTATTTAAAAGAGCCCTATTTCAAGTATCATCGTAACTGACAGTCCAAAGATTAGTAAGTTTAAAACACACCAGAAGCCACCAGAGATTTCTGTTGGTGAATTCTTATCGAAATCTACCAACAGAAACCTTAGTTTCAGCCTTCAGTGCTGCAATGCCCCTGTTCAGTGTAATAAAATACAAAAGACCAAAGGAGCTAGCCAAGGAATTTCTCCTGCACAGATGCCCCTTTCCCAATATCATCTGTGAAAAGAGCAATTTGCCTCCAAAGCTGCAGCTAGGAACTACCTCCATGCAGGAAGATAAACAGGTTGTACAGACCTTCTAAATCAGAAGAAAGTCCTGACCAGATGCTTCCTCACCCCAAAACAATCAGACTCAACCTGTCACGTGTCCCACCACCCCAGATGTCTCTGCGTTGCTAGCTATAGTTTTAGCTTACACGCTGAGCTGAAGACCAGCTCAGACATATTTTGGTGGAAGTAAGAAAACTCTCGCAGACACAGAGCATTGCTGACCTCCCTGTATAAGCACAATGGAGAAGGCATTCACCAGTGTGAAGAGCCTCAGGTGGAAAGGGTGTCTCCCCAAAATCTCTAGGAACAGCACAAACATATACTCTGCCAGATGGGGACTTTTGTGGCAGTACCTGAGCTTAGAAATCTATCTGGAGGGAGCATGATTTGAGAACTCTGGTTCCCATGTTAGATGCTCTTGAACTCTGCTCTTGGTATATTAATTACACATCATTAACCACATGTCACCATGCAAGCTGCATGAGGATTAATCCACCTGCTGAACTGAGTATTTGGAGTGAGGAAACAGATCTGGCATGGTGCACAGCTCCTGCGCTAAGACAGCAGGGCTGAGCATCTCCTCTCTGTGGAGGCAGTACGGGAAGACGGTGACAGAGCAGGTTGCAGCCTGCCCTTGGGAGTGTGGAGATATGGGGCAGCACAGATTGCAGAGGGATTTGGGGGAAGAGGCTGAGGGGAGACATGTAGAAAGCAGGCGTGAGAGGTCCCCCAGCTTCCTGAAGGCTGTGGAAAGGCTCCTTCTACTCCACCTTACCTCGTAGGTGCTGGTAATGCCCAGCTTGTAGAAGACAGGCAGGAAGATCTCAGCACTGCACAGCACCACCAGGCCATAGGTGATGGCGAAGACACAGAAGATGGCTCCGTAGCGGTAGATCTCGGCAGGTGTGCCCAGCACGGTGACAGCTGACATGAAGCTGGCGGTGAGGGAGAGGGCGACGGGGAGGGCGCTCATGCTGCGGCCCCCCATAAGGAAATCTTTGGATGTCTTCTGTCCCCCTCCTGCAAAGGCGTAGTAGACCCCGATGACAGCCGAGATCAGCAGCATGGCCGCAAAGACCACATAGTCCCAGACGGTGAAGCGCCCCATGGTACCTTGAACCCAAGGATTTGCCCCAAGATCGGAGGGGGAGCTGCTGCCCAACCAGGGCCGGCCGGCGCAGGAGGACGGGAATGGGGACGGGACCCCGCGGGGGTGCCGCGCTACCGTGCGCCCCGCCGGGGCAGGCGCGGAGCGGTGCGGTGCGGTGCGCTCCGCCGGGGCAGGCACGGAGCGGCGCGGTGCAGTGAGTTGAGGTGCGCTCCGCCGGGGCAGGCACGGAGCGGCACGGTGAGGTGCGGTGCGGTGCGCTCCGCCGGGGCAGGCACGGTGCGGTGAGGTGAGGTGCGGTGCGGTGCGGTGCGCTCCGCCGGGGCAGGCGCGGTGCGGTGAGTTGAGGTGCGCTCCGCGGGGGCAGGCACGGTGAGGTGCGGTGAGGTGCGGTGCGGTGCGCTCCGCCGGGGCAGGCACGGAGCGGCGCGGTGCGGTGAGTTGAGGTGCGCTCCGCCGAGGCAGGCACGGAGCGGCACGGTGAGGTGCGGTGCGGTGCGCTCCGCCGGGGCAGGCACGGAGCGGTGCGGTGAGGTGCGGTGCGGTGCGCTCCGCCGGGGCAGGCACGGAGCGGTGCGGTGAGGTGCGGTGCGGTGCGCTCCGCCGGGGCAGGCACGGAGCGGTGCGGTGAGGTGCGGTGCGGTGCGCTCCGCCGGGGCAGGCACGGAGCGGCGCGGTGAGGTGCGGTGCGGTGCGCTCCGCCGGGGCAGGCACGGAGCGGTGCGGTGAGGTGCGGTGCGGTGCGCTCCGCCGGGGCAGGCACGGAGCGGTGCGGTGAGGTGCGGTGAGTTGAGGTGCGCTCCGCGGGGGCAGGCACGGTGAGGTGCGGTGAGGTGCGGTGCGGTGCGCTCCGCCGGGGCAGACACGGAGCGGTGCGGTGCGCCCCGCGCAGGTCTCAACCCGTCTGTCCGCGGGGGTCGGGCGCGGGCTGCGCCGGCAGCAGCGGTGCGAGTGGCGGAGCCGGGAGGGCGGGCGGGCCTTATACGGTCCCGGTGCCCGCTCCTCCCCGCGGCGGTGAGCGCCCCCGCGGAGCGGGAAGGGGCGGTGATCCTGGCGGCGCGGCCCCGGCCGGACCGTCCCGGGCTATCGCCGCCCGCCCCGTCCCTGCGGGCCTTGCGGCGCCGAGGCTGGCGGGACGGCCCCGCTGCAGAGCCCCGCCTGAAGCGGGTTACACCGCAAACTGGGGTCGCGGTCCAGGGTTTTGGAGGGAAGGCAATTCACCCGTCAGTTCCCTAGGACGGTAGTTCCTACCCTTCTTCATTAGCTATGCTACCATCGCCCCAAAAGACAAAGGTGAAAATATGCTTTAATACATATTTCTATGGGTTGAGGAATCTGGAAGATAGATCACTGAAGGTGAGTTGCTGAACACTGCAGTTATGTGGCAGGGTTTTGCTAATGCTCTTCAACTAATCGCGGGTTCAAGAGTCAAAGTGCACAGGAATATCACAGATGGAGCTTCACAGCTCTTACCCACAGGGAAATGCATCAAAAACACCTATGGGATTTCAAGGCCAGGGATGCCAAGCGGCAGCGATGTGCCTGTTTCTACAGCTAGCACATCCAGGACTAACACAGCAAATACTACATTTGACCACTTTGCTCTATGTTAGCAACCCCATATGCGGGATTAAGATGTAAGGATGCCGAAGCTGACTAAGGTGGGCCTGACAGCAGCACAGCTGCACACAGCACACCTTGCAGCAGGGCTCAGTAGCTTTGCACGGAGGCTTTCGGGCTTGAACTGTGCATTGGCAAAGTGCTAGGCTGGAGGTGATTTCCTAGTGCGTCAGCACCAGTTTGTGGATAAAAACTCTTTCCTGGCAGGTAGATAAGTCTCTTTCCTGTCCAGCCTCTGTGGGCTCTTATCTGCAGCTGGATTTGCTGGAAGCGGTCTTTGCTGCAAGGTGCTCTGGCTTCAGCACAAGGCACTCTGAGCTGCCTGCATCTGACCAATTTCAGACACGGTTTTCAACACCCTTCTGTATCTTAGACAGAAATGATTGACCAGACACCCGACAGCCAAACTCAGCTCATGGAGCACTTCCATCTCTGTGGGAGCTCTGGATTTGGCAGGCCATTTGGAGGTATTTCTGAGTGCATGTTGGAAGGGAGGGGTGCAGGTGGAAGTCCGGTCTGTCAGGGTTATTCAGTTGAGCTGTGAAATCATGCCTGTTTTGGTCTGGCCTCTAGACGCCCATCTGGGAGTATAAACGTCCCTGAAAATACAGAAGCTGGCCACTGTGGTACAAGTGGCATTTCCTAATCTTACCACAACAGGTTAGGGCATCAGTCTCTCTGGCCCAATTACTCTTTAGTTATTTCTACAATGAGTAACAGCCAGATGTCCTGCTGAGGAAGAGCAAAGAAACTTATTCTGTACCTCTACCGGTTAGGCTATAGAGCTATTGATTATCTGAGGTCATTGCCCTAATTTGCTATCGGCTTTTGACCACATGAAAGATGAGATACCCTCCCAACAAAGCTTCAATCAAAACCAGCACCTTCCCACACAGTGCAATGACCTGGTGTTGTCCAGCAAAAATACATGTTGTCAAAAAACATGACCCGCTTTGCCCCAGGAAGGACATAAGCAGCCTCCTGCCCAGACCCACACCTTGTGCCGCTCAGAGCTCCATGCTCGGTGTCACTTGTTTGCACTCTTTCAGGTATTATGTTGCTGAAACCATTCAAACAATAGCATGCATTTAAAGTATTGACTATGTGGGATTATTATAGTTTTGATTCTGCTCCTTTATCATTTTTGACATAACGTAAACACAGCAAGTGATAACGTGTTGGAAAACAAATCATGTTTCTTAACTGAAACACAGCTACGAGGAAATGCATGTCACTCTGGTTTCTGGCATCTTTAATTCTTTTAAACAGGAGTGTTAAGCAAATTGACTTTCAAATGTTGTCATGACCGATATGGCAAGAAACGCTGGATCCTCCCATTCGGATGTTTCCATGTTAGGAACCAGCAGCAAATCTGTATGATGCCCATGTCCCAGATCACAGTAAGGGGACCTGGAGAATAAAGCTAAATGTTTTTCTTCTGGATTTTTCACACACAAAATCAAATTACCTCCATGGAACACAGCTTGTGCTGTGTAACAGAGACAGAACTGCAGGTGTTTGCTTTTTCTCATTGCTACAATAGATATTTAAATGTCCTCCAAACTCAGAGACCATATTTCATTGTTTCCTTGTAGCACTTTGTTCCATTTCCATCGGATCTTATGTCGTCCCTCATCTCACTGGCTCTGTGACTCTGTTCTTGTGAGATCCGCTGGCATCAATGGGATCTGGTGTTTAATAGGCAGTGTAAGATTCACATCTCTCCAGCACCCTCAAGTTAAAAAGGCCATGAATCTGCCTAAACAAACCCCAGACTGCCCTATGGGGTCCAAATGGTTCCTTCCTTGTGCTGGTATTGGGCTCATTTCCATCACTGGACACCTCTGTGAGGTGTTACTAGAAGTGTCCATAGTGCTTGGAAGGACAGTCCCTCCCTGCTCCTTTCCATGTGGGTGGGCCACAGCACTGGGAGATCGGTGGGATGGGTTTCCCTCTATAGACAGGAGACAAATATATCAAGCCCTGTGCTTGGAGACATGTTGCTCACCTCTCTGAACTAAGTTGTGGAAGTACACGTTGAGGGGTTCTCCTGCTTGCAGGAAAATGTGGGCATGGGCAAAACCAACGGGAAGTGAGGTAGGAGAGCACTGGAGGCCCAGTGAACACTGCTTGGCAATGCTGCAAGACCCTTGCAATTTGCCTTGGCAGCCGGGGAGCTCTCAGACTTCCAGTGGTTCCTTGCTTGAGTGTGCAGTTTCAGGCTGTGTGGGCCCAGCTGCACCTACACCAGCTGAGCTGAGTTTGCAGCTGAAGAGCAGGTCATGCTCAACAATACTCCTGCGTAGTGCCAGGACTGGGTTCGGAAGTCTGAACTCCATTCTCTTCTGCTTACACAGGGAAAGGTTTGGAAACCCTGCCAGAGAATAGCTGGCCATTGGTAAAAACAAACAAAAAAACAACCAAACAAAACCATTTCAAAACAAAATCTGCAAAAACTAATTTTTGGCCTTTTTTGTACTCAGTTTGGCCTTTTCTGGGAACAGTGTTATGATTTGTCATTTTGAAAAATTCTGTTTATTTTTGTTTAGATGATTTCCTTAGGAAATTAGGGGTGTGGGATCATGCTCTGTGTGTATACATATGTGTATGCATGTGGAAGGTGTTTGCCCTCTATCCAATAACCATTGAACACCATGACCAAATTTACAGAGGGGCAGAGGCCTCAGAGACATTAAGGTGCTACCAGTTTCATGAAAGTAGATGGGCAAAAAAGAGTAAATGTTCTTGTTGAAAAGAAGACTGCAGCAGGAGCTGAACCTCTATTAGATAACAGTGAAACTATATGAGAGAAACACCTTAAAAAACACCCAGCTGCAGGCACAGCTTCTCATCTTCTTAAATACACAAGCCAACCAACACTAAGTCACAGAGCTATAGGGATCCAGGTTCCATTTCCTCCTCTGTTCATGGAGCTACCTGTTAAATTTCCTTTTGGTCATCGTTATTATTAGCAATAATATATCAAACTTAATCATTGAATCCTAATTAGACAGTTTGATTTTGCTCACAATGCAGTGCTTCAAGTCAAAATGCACTTCTTTTAGTCCTGGAAGATTTTGATTCCCGCAAAAATTAATAAAACCGCAACTGCTTCCTGCACAGCATCACTTATCGCCTTGAAAAGCCTGCTCAGATTTTGGTGTAATGGAAGTTCATTGCTGATGGTGTTTTGTATTTCTGAAGATCAGTTAGTGTTTGGCTCCACCCTAATCTCTCCTGCTTGCTGTGCTTGTCCACACACTGCTGTTTTGAATTGCTGGGCTTGGTATAGCTAGTTACCTGACTACCATCATCATTGACTTTGCTCCCCCTGGTTTAATACTACCTTAGACAAATCTTCCACAGTGTTATTTAGTGATGTTCTTAGCTGTCTGTTTGTTTAATTATTTTTTTGTGCCAGTTCTTCTTCTGTTAACAGTGTTTGGGCATGACAGAATGACCCTGCCAGGGTATTCAGAAGAGCAGTATCATCATCAATATTCCTTGTGAAATTTGGGTAAGTTCATTAGAAATAGTCACATGGCACCTGTATTTTGAGCACTGGGATTTTCTTGTACAGAGATGTCCTGCAATTGTCACCTCTTTATTTCCAAGCATATCACTAGGGTACATTTCCAAGCATACTTTTAGAAACTTCTTTCCAGCTAGTTGGCTTTGCAGTGCCCAAAGTACAGAATGGTATGTTTACAAGCCCCTTTTGCGTAGACCGTGTGCTGTTTGTGGGCAACAGCAAGAATGTGATGCAATTTGCAAGTGTCTTATGCCTTAAAACATCACCATAAACACAAGTTAAATATTTCAAGAAGCATAGTTCCCTAATTCTGTGTAGCATTTCCAATCTTCATCCTGTCCAAATCCTAAATTTGCAGGGCCACAGGTTTGCAAAAAGTCTTTGCTTAAGACCCTAATCATGGCAAGTCTTTCAGGGTAACGACTTGGTTGCTTGAAGTGCTTGTCCTCTCATGCTTAGCTTGTTTGGGACACAAAGAGAGATGGATTGACTTCCAGAGAAAGAGATCAATGGGGGAAAAAGAGCCAGAGAGATAAACATAACAGGAATGAATCACGTTTCTATTGACGTTTTGAATGAAACTTCCTCCATTGTTTGTTTTTTTCTGGTTTTGCATTCCACAGAAATTTGAGCGAATGCAATTTGCATGCAAAATTATTTAAAATGAGTACTCAATGGTCTTGAGAAGGAAACTTCAGATTGTGTAACCCTTTAATACCAACACTTCTTTTAAAATCAATAGTCAGTGCCTCAGGATTGAAGAAAGTACTTAAGTTAGCCTTGAATGCTGAACATTTAAACCAGAATGATTTGGAGCCTATAATTTATTTGCTGGAGAATTCTGCTCTTCCATTTAAAAGAATAAATTTCAAAATTTATTTAAGGACCATCCACACAGGGAGCTGTGGCATGCATAATTATTTGCTCAGGAGAATAATTAGTATGGGAATAAAATTGTGGTACAGATTTCACTTCTTTAACTGAAAAGGATAAATAAGTTACATGCTTGAACTTTATTCTCATAGCTTTGGGATCTTTTGTTTATTTAAGGTGTTCAATTTTGCATCAACAGAATTACAATTCAACTAGTTTGCTTACTTGCAGTTAATGTATGAGAAAGGGCTGTCAAATGTTCACCAGAATGATCAACGAAAAATTGATTTTTTTCTGAGCAGATCTTTTCTGAACTTCCTTATTTTATTTCTGTTGTTTTCCCTTTTTCCACTACCTGCTATCCAAACTGTCTCTGTTCACATGTTCTAGTTGGTGTTATGCTGAGATGTGTTTGCTTAGGTGCACAGTGTAGGTACTTCAGTTACGCAGCTTGGCTCCCTACGTTTCCAGTCTAACTGAAGGAGAGAGACAGGCTCTTCAGAAAGAAACTTTGCTGCTTTGATATGCTCCCTGGAGGAGCCTGTCTCTTTCCGTTATCTACAGAGGAAGCCTCTGGAAATGAGCCTGCTAACTTTGGCACTTAAAAATACTCCGAAAAATGTTCTCTGCCACTGCCCCAGTGCCCTAAGTGGCTCTTCTTTTTGGTTATTTTGGTTTATTCTTCCATTCATACTCCAGAGTGTCTGTCACCAGTTCTGACATCTCCCTTGTTGTCTGCCTCCCATCCTTCTTTGTAATTCCTACTGCTAAATCTCTTGTGCTCCCTCACTCCTTTCATCCCCGACTCCTTATATTAAGAAGTTTTCTCTTTCTCCTTCCTCTCATGTCCTCTGCCTGAATCCCTTCTTTTTGGGACCCCCAGTCTCAAGAGGCATTTCCCCCCAAATCGCTGTTTGCTGTTCAGTTCGTTCTTCTATTTTTCAAGGGTCTCTATGAGCTGACTGCCTTGCCTCTCTTTTAAACCTCTTTTTGAGCCTCTCCAGTCTCTCCTCTGCTTGCTGTCGAGGCTGCCGGTGCTGGAGATCACACAGACGCACACATTGCTTGGAAATGTTTGAAGGCAGTTATGCATACTTGCACTAGCTCTATATGATTAACTAGTTTACTTGTCAGACATCCTCAAAGCTACATTCATTGCCAAGTAGAGATAAGAAAGGAGGTTTCTCCCTCAGGTCCAACTGTCTGCAGCTGCTGGCTTTGGTTTGGTTTGTTTCTTCTGTTTTCCTCTATAACATGGGACTCGTTGCACCTATTTCCGATGTTATTTGGACATTTCAAATAGCAAATCCCTGTTTTTTCGGGGAGTGGAAACACTTCCAGCATCCTTGGTCTCTCCCAGTATGCTGCTGGGACACACCATAGTTTTTGTGGCCTCTTGGACTGCAGCCTTATGGCTGTTGCAGGATGCTGGGGAGTGGTGGGTGATCTGTGGTGGGTGGGGGACAGTGAGCATGCATTCTGTGGGTTTTCGTGACCTGACCAAACTCCATGGGAGGGGGCCTTTAGCAATGCAGGCACACTGGGACCCTTACAGTGAATGTCTGTATTATTGTAGTGTATTGGTATCCAGTGTTAGCATGCATTCAAATAGGCTATTGAGGGGGTTTAGATGAAAATGTGCATTGTGGGCTAAGGCAAAGGGGAAGAATTAATAACTTTAACATGCATTTCTGAAGATGCAAAAAAGAATGGTGCAGATCCAGCATCATAAAGCCCCCACAGCTTCTGCACAGTCAGGTTAATACCTATAACGGAAATGCCACGTGGTAAGTGTTAGCAATTTGCAAACTCAATGAATGCTATGATGCACAAGGAAGCACAGAGGTAGAAATGGCAGTCCAGGAGAAGCACTTTGGCTCCAGCTGAGGGGAATCCATCTCTTGGCACAGCAGATGCTCTGTATCTGTACAGTAGCATTAACTGATAACCATTTTAAGGGGGCTCATTTCATCTCACTTCAAAACAGGCATGGTGGAGCACCTGTTAGATCATCTATATGTGGCACACTCTAAGTAGTCCTCTTCTTCCACTGGCTATGAACGCCAGTTCACGCTGCTTTGTAATATCTCGGTCAGTAACAACCTTGGCTGCAGTGATCACAATATTGTGGAGTTTGGGATCTGACTGAGCATGCTGAAGGTTAGCACCAAGACAAGGGTTCTAGACTTTAGAAGAGCAAACTTCAGCTTGCTCAGAGCTCAGCTGGGAGGGATTCCGTGGGAAGCTTCCATGGAGGATAAAGGAGCCAGTGAGTGCTGGGAGTTCTTCAAGAAAGCTCTCTTGGAAGCACAAAACGTACAGTTGTGATCCCTCAGCCCCAATTTGTCATCTTACACTGTCATTTCAAGCTTCCAAACAAACAGGAGAGATCTGGGGTGGGGTGGAAGGAGAGATTTGGGAGCGTAGCTTCAGATTCACTGCTGAAGGCTTTATGCTTTACTCCTGGACATGCCAAACAGCCAGGTTTTGGGATGGTTGTCAGAAATCTGAGTTAGACTGTAATCAGACATTTAGTAGTCCCAGACAGCTGACAGACAGCCTGATATGCAGATGGTCTCTGTCAAATCCAGATGTCCCTTGTTCTAGTGGTAAGGGTGAAATGCAGGAGAGAATTCACATCCCTTTTGGGGGACAAGACTCCATCCTCTCTGTTCATTTTCCTTTCCACGCCCCCTGCTTTCTCTGTGGGTCCTCCTCCTGCCCCCTCTGTTGCTTTCAACAAGGCTGAAGCCAGTTCTGCTGCTGCTGTCGTGGCAGAGAAACGGGACGAAGAACAGCAGCAGCGGTCGCCACTGCAATCCCTTCCTGTCTCAGGGCCATCTGTATAAATGCTGTCTGTGTAGAAATCAGACCCTTTTTCTTTCCAACACAAATTAAACTCTACAACTTTCTTCCCCGCCTCAAAAAAACCCCAAGGTGTGGCTTCCTACTGAGCAGAAACCTTGGAACGGTACTAGTTTGCAGGAATCAAAATTGTGCCAGGGATCATTAATGATTAATTTGTGTGGATGATCCCTGTGCTCTGGCACTACTCAGTTTACTTCTAGAGATGGAGCTAGTACAGCCCACCTGCTCCAGCTCTGCAGCAGGACCCTGTCTTGCAATAGAGGAGCCACTTGGCCTAGATGTCTCAAGGGGCTGGATCAGGTTGTCAGTGCCCCTTTCTGGGAGGGATGTCCCAAAGTTCAAGATACTTCAGGCATGAACGCTCACCCCCCCGCCCCCAAACAGCTGCAGAAATCTGCGATCTGTATTTCAGCTCCTTGCCCAAAACTCTTATCTGCAAACCTACGGGCAGGTGAAATTCGCCCCAGGACTCAGCTAGCATTGACCTGGAGTTGCATTATTTGCAGAATCTCTGCTCCAGGCATATTAGAAAAAATGTGGCCAAACAGTTCCACCAGTTTGTAGAACAGGATTCCAGTATCTTGTCTGCTTTGTTTTTGAAAATGCAAGTGCTCTCAACCACATCCTACATCATAATCTTGTGGGGTTTTCTCCCACAAGGCAAGGCAAAATGCCAGCTAGAAGCTGAAGAGGAAACTGGCAGAGAAAATATGTCATTGTGTTTCAAAGAGCTCCTCTTAATTTCCAGACAAATAACAAAAAAAATCTGTTTGGTTCAGTTGAAAGAGTACACCAAAGACATCAGGCACTTTTATAACCTGGCTTCAAATCCATGCCAGCTTCCCCCTTGATGAGGATTTTGGAGAACTCCTGTGATGCAGCAGGGTTCCAGCCATGTGCACCCAGCCCGTGCACTCCGCGTTGTTCTGTGAGGTGACTTGACACAGGCAAAGAGAAGGGCTTCTGGCTTCACAACCAAGGCAGGCAATCTTCATCACTTCAAGACTCCAGTTACTTATTTAGTGTCTTTAATATTGATTGAGGAACCCACCTTTGGGCATTCAAGCTTGGAAGTCGTTTGGCTAAATTCATGGATGTTTCTGTTAATCTATTTGCCTATTATATTTCATTTTGAAAAACAAGATCTTCTCACAATTAAATTCCCTATGTGAACTCCTTTCCTGGCACATCTCCAACACGCCCATATGAACATAGCAGAAAAATGAAAATTTGATCTTACAGCTGTGCACCTATGAAGTCTACAGCATCCTGAGGTTAAAAACAGGTTGTCCTGGAAGTCTGGCTGCTCGTTGGCTTGTACCAGATAACATGTTCTTTAGGTTACAAACTCAGTGTTGTATAGGCTTCAGGACTATGCGTTGTGCTTGTGATCAATACACATAAAAGTATGATGGAAGTAGGGCAACTCTGCAATAATTTGAATACTGCATATTTATGTAGTTATTGAACCATGCCACGGGGGACATTCATGGGGTCAGTTGCAGCTATGCACACATAATGGGGTCATCTAGACTCTCTGAGACTACCAGTTCTAAGGCACGACTCATTTTATTCTGACACCAATGTTTCAAGTACAAGAATGTGCCTAGATCTGCCGTAAATATAAAAGGAGCCTAAAGTGACTACTCAGAGGCAGACAAATGCATTGTAAACATTGCAGGCTATGTGAGATTAATTCTGCCCTGTGAGACCATCCTGGGTTAAATATTGAGGTATTTTATCCAAGTTACTATTATTAGGCTAAATTGACAGTGCTCATTAAAAAACCCAAACAACAAAACCAAACAAAACAAACAAAAAAAAACTGGAAAGTGTAACACTGATTCAAGGCAAGACACATTTCCAGAGGACAAGCCTGCTTTGCTGCTACAAAGAGGGGCTCTGGCACTTTCTGAGTCCAACAATAACATTTTGGGCAGCAGGACTAAAAAGCCCAGGAATGCAGAAGACATAGGACTCTTGGACCTGCCCCAGAAGTGCTGATGGATTACTGTCAGGGACTGGTGGTTGTAGCCCACAGCGAGTGTTTGAAGAAGTCAGATCTGCATAGGTGACTACTTTGATAGACATGCACATGCTGTTTTACGATGGTTTCCTCTATGTGCCTCTACAGGTATTACTACCAATAAGCCATCACTCTTCAAAAGACCATCTGCTTGCCGTTAGCGTGGATTTCTGAAGGAGACTTGCTGACAGCTGGGCTCACCGGATAATCACAGGGTGTTGGAGCTGGGGCCTGCCGAGGAATAAGGCCTGAGGCTTGACGCATTGCAGTCAGAGAGGAGTATATG
This sequence comes from Nipponia nippon, assembly GCF_047370975.1. Lineage (NCBI taxonomy): Eukaryota > Metazoa > Chordata > Aves > Pelecaniformes > Threskiornithidae > Nipponia > Nipponia nippon. The sequence continues at coordinate 53,781,107 of NW_028262347.1, forward strand.
TAGAAAGGAGATTGTTAACATAGCTGTAACACATACAGAAGTGGGGAAGGGACCTCCTGGGTCACTGAACATTCCCAGCTGAAGTGCCAGACCTACTGTCATGGCCATACTGGCATCGATACCTGAGTTACTACCCTGAGGCTCACTCAGATGTATCTCCAAGTGCTGTATTCAGTGCTGCTGAAATGCAGTCCATCAACAGTTCTTGTGGGCAGAAGCTCTCATGAACATCAGCAGCTGCAGGACTAGCCTGTCTCACTCTTCTGAGAAGCTGCCAGTTTACAAACATAAAGAAGCATTTGTAACCTTTTAAAAACTTCCTCTAATGTCTTTTATTTTTGCTGGTGACTCCTCTTCTGCAACAGGCAGAGCACACCTGAGCTCTTCTGCCCATTGCTTTCCATGAATGTTAGATTTTGCTCATTCCCTTGGATGATTTTGGAGCGCGTGCATACCAGGAAGTTCCACAACTCTACAAGATGCTATTCATAATGGAAAAAAGATCTTGGGGACTGTTTTTCACAAGTTGACGATATGTAGGAGACGTATTAGGTGAATTTACTAACCACGTCTGGAGAGGTGCTTGTGCTCTTAAACAGTTGCATATTGGTGCCTAAGCTTTTTTGTGGATCTAGACCTCTCCACGTGCTTTTAGCTGCACTTTCTCATGGAGATATTTGCGCTTGAAAACACTTAAGCCAACCTTTTCAAACTCAAGTGCCTAAATTAGGCATTCTTTTCCCACTTAATGCAAATGCCAGAAGTCCTTTCTATTCCACCAGCAGAAGAGCAAGCTTCAAAGCTAACAGCTGTCCCTGTAGTTCTCTGGCTTTGCAGGTGCTGGAGCAAGCACGCTCCCCTGCCTGTCCAGATGGCTATCATGTTAATGGCTTATTGCCTGCCTGTGGGCAGCTTTTCTGGATGCACCTGGCAGTGTTCAACCTGTTGAGTCTGTTCAAAGTTGTGGGTCCCTACGTGCTCCTAATAGTGAACTTCAGCCGCACTCAAATCCAACCTTGTGTCTTGCTGTCTAAATAACCTGCAAGCCTGGTTCCTGAGAATGGCCTTGAGCTGCCTGTAACAGGCAGGACAGGCAGGCTGGGGAGGGACAAAACTCCCAAGCCTTGTAAGCTGCAACCCAAAATGGTCGCGTGGTTCTGGGCTGCTCATACTGCACCTGCCCAGACCAAAGCTTCATCCAGCTTGTGTTCCCTCCCGTCTCCCCAGCGCACATTCTCTGCCTCCTGCGATTGCAGCCACAGGCAGAACCTCCTCTGGGCCCTGGTACCGCTGTGAGCATGGCAGCGAACGACCATCAGCCCACAACCATTTGCTCTTGTGCAAGGCTTTAGTTCGCTTGTACTTTGTCTGGGACGAGGGGTTTTTTTTATTGAGGTCTGGACAGAAGCCTGCACTAAAATGGGGGCTGTAGCAGCTGGGCAGTGGCCGTTTCAGGCCGAGCCACCAGCGGTGCGCGGAGGGCTGCGCTCTCCCGCGTAACCTTTTCTCCCTGGTACCGGTTTCTCTTCCTCGGGCACCGCTGGGGCCTCCCTCCGCTCCCGGGGTGCCCCAGCGCACAGGCGAGGGCGGAGGGGGCTGCTCTGCCCAGAGCCCCCAAGGAAACGCCGCTCACCGCCAAGGTAAGACGGGAACGGGCGCCAGGCCCCCTCTTCCCCGGACCCTGACTTCGGCTCCCGCTCGGCAGCGACCGCCCGGCCCTCGGCAGCGGCCTCCCGCCCCTTCCGCCGGCAGGCCCGCCTCCTCCTCCCGGCAGCCCGCGGCCGGGATGGCAGCGCCCGGCGCGTAGGGCCGCACGTGTGGCTGTATCGGTGTGGGGCCGCGCCGCGGGGCCCGGGCCGCCCGCTCCCCGCCGCCATGAAGAGCAAGTCCTCAGCCCACAAGTCGGGGAACACGCACCGGGTGAGCGCCTGGCCGCGCCGGGTCTCCGCGGCCGGTGGCCGGGGAAAGGGTCGTTAGGTTTTGGTCGTCGGTGTTAGTTTCGTGGTCGTGGCCGGCTGCCGAAGCGGTGCTGGAGGAAGAGGTGTGAGGGCGGGTGGCGCGGCGGGTCTCCGCAGCGCTGTGAGGGGGTCCTGGCCGAGGCACCGGCGGCGGCTCCCCCTTCCCCCCGCACTCGGTGGCACCCCCGTGAGCCGAGTCACCGCCCCGGTCACGCAGCCGGCACACCGCGGCCTTTTAACGTAGAAAACTGACAGAATTTAATAAAAAAATGCTCTCCAGTGGGGTGATAACCTAGGCGATGTTTTAGGAAGGCAAGAGCCGGGCAGCCGCTTGAAATGCGGGTAGATTTCTCTGCGTCTTTTTCAGCGCGTTGTGGAGACGTGTGGGGTGCGAGCCTTGGTTGTGCAGAGCGGGTGGGGAGAGGGGGCGTTTTAAGCGGTTTTTTTCCCCTGAAAATTCTGGTAGGAATGTTTACAGATTGACAGGTACTATCTGGTGGCCCGTCTTTATAAGTGGGTTTTTTGTTTGCAGTGCGTGTGCTATTGAGAGGGACTTAGAGGGCCGTTCTCAGAATAGAGCAAGAAACATGTATGTCCTTTTCTTTTACAGTTTCTAACCTTTTCAGAGCGCTTAAGCAATGTTAATATCGATATTATTCATCGGATTGACAGAACTGGAAGCTACGCGGAGGTGAGAACAACAGTTACAGTCATTTTCTGCAATCGCATCGCAAGTAGATACGCTCCATGAAAGGTTCACTTCAGAAATTTCTTCAGGAGGAAACTGGAAAGGAGCTCCTGGAAAAGTTGTCTTTCTTGGACCCTCATTTCATGCTTTGTTCCCCTTTAGTTTTTGACCTGCTTCACGGTATTGCCATAGAGGCTCTTTGACAGCGGCACCCTGATGGCTTCCATGTGGCTGGTGGGCCTGTGGGTGTTTCTGAGCATGGAAGACGCTGCTGTGGCAGTCAGCAGTCCTAGGTCCAAACATGCAAAGATTTATGGGTGCTGAGTAGTTGCAGCGCTCGCAGCATGTGTACAAAGCGTGTGCGTGTGTCTTTATAGATCACAAAGAAGGGTCATCTATATGTGTCCTATACATCATCATTGTGAATATGGTGTTTTGCAGGTTATTACCTCTTGGCCTGCTGGATTGTTCTTCTGAACTTCCCACTCAATAGCTGTGAGGATGCCAAAAGAAATCCCAAGGCATTTGTGCTGGGCGAGCTGTGGCTCAGCATCTTAGATTATCAAGGCCAGTCAACAGAGGTCTAAAAAGCAATTATGTAAAAAAGTCCTGTCACCAGAAAATATTTTCAAATGTGTTTTGAATATAGAAAGAAAAGTCTTATTTTCAAGGAAATTCCACAGCACGTTTTGAAATGAAGTCATCAAGATTTCTTGAAATATTCTTAAAATATTTAAGGCACTTGATAGTTAAGATAGCCTTAAACATGTTTGCAGGCTATGTTCATTAGGGTTGATAGCTATTATTTTATCTTTGTTTTGACAGGAGGTTGAAACCTACTTTTTTGAAGGACTACGGAAATGGAAGGAACTGAACCTCACTCAGCATTTTGGTATGTCATTTTTATTCATGTTTCCTCTCTCCTTAAGCTGTGAAAACACATTTCTTCTGCATCCAGAGCCCAGTGGGAGATTTTCTATTGACTGGTTTTAGGTTTGGGCTCTGGAGAGCTGTTTTCTTTAACATCCTACATGTTTTACCAGGAACTGGACTAGTTTTTAGGGTTTCTCTTTTGTGCTTCAAACAGTGCAATTCTACAATGAAGTGGCCAACAAATGCCAGTCCTTCAACCAGCTGGTCTATTACCAGAGTGCCATTGTGCAGAGCTTGAAAACGCATTTGAAAGTCGAAGGCAGTCTTGCTTATCAACCCCTATTAAAGTAAGTATATGGTGACAAAATGTAGTCAGAAGCCTTGATGGTATTACAAGTAAACATGAGTCCTGTTGTGCGTGTTCTTTTTCTTTATTGTACCTGAGGAAAATATGGCAATGAGATGCCCAAAGTCGTCGTATTTCCCTGATAGAGCTTTATGGTTCTAAGTCTTAAAAAAAAAAAACCACTATGACAAGGCAAGCAAATTAACCTGAGTGCTTACTGAGTGTCAGACAGAATATTAATGTGCTTTGTTTGATGCTAATCATTTATGTCTTCTTGTTTACTGTTATCTGCTTGATTCTTTTTAAATCTTAACATTCTTGCCATCCACAGCTGCCTAATAGGTGATATTTAAATAAAAGTGAGAAGTAAAGGTGATGCTGTCTTCCTTTCCAGAGAGACTGCTGGTTTATGCAATGTTTGACTAGGTTTTTATTGGTTTGTTTTTGAAATGCTCTAACACTGGTGTATTTTCTGAAACACAGTCTAGTGGTGCAGCTGGCTCGAGATCTTCAGGCTGATTTCTATCCTCACTTTCATGACTTTTTTCTGGCCATCACCAAGTTACTGGACACACAGGACACAGAGCTGCTGGAATGGGCTTTTACCTCTCTTTCCTATCTCTACAAATACTTGTGGAGATTGATGGTGAAGGACATACATAACATATACAGGTAAAAGCCATTTTTAATATCTGTCTTGATCAGCAGTTATTAGCTGCTATAGAAATGTAAATGCCACACAAATACATGGCTTAATGTTTCAGTATACTTGTTAGCATGCTTTCTCTGCTTTCTGAGAGACTCTGAGCCTTGTTATCATATGCAGCTCCTTTGAGATCCTACTGACTTTCATGGGGTACTGTATTGGAGGAGGGATGTGTGTTGGCCTGCAAATTTGGGCCTTGGGGATAGGAGAGGAAGCATCCACCTCATCTGGGTAAACAAAGCTCAGAAAGGCACTGGATTGTCAGAGTCGTCTTGGAAACGTGTGTCCAAGTCTAAATTCAACACAGGTCTCGAGTAGCTGTTGAGTACCTCAGCCATAGTTTTATCATTTCTGTCTTTCCCAATTGCAGACACCTAGACTAACAACATTGAATGGATTCCTTTGAGTCTTTAATTGTTCCATTCCCAGCATTTTCTCCTTTATGTTTTTCCCTTTTTCCTGTCTGTTTAGTGAGAGACCAGATGAGGTATGCACAGTTTTGTGTGCTTTGAAACTCTTTGCCACAGGATGCGGTGGATGTGGAAGGTTGGCATAGGTTCAAAGGGAAACTGGCCAAGTTCGAAGGAGTTACCAAATGCATAGGAGCCACCTCTGGCTTGGGGAGTCCCTGAGCTGCAGGTGGTTGAAGGCTGATTTTGTATGTGCTTGTCATGGTTTTAAACCTTTCCCAGGCATCTGCTTCTGGCTCTTGCTGTAGACTGAATACTGGGCTGGATGGACCTGTGGCCTGAGCCAGTATGACTGCTTGTTCAATCTTACATTGCTGTGGCAGGGGGTCTCTTTGTCATAGCGAGTGGGTCCATGTTGCTTCCTCCTAATTTCAGTTTGGAACAGTTGGAGCAAAAGAGGGGTTACAGATTTCCTCCCCAACCCAGCAAAAGCCATCAGGCATAATGAAAAAACATCTGCTTGGCTGTGAATCTGAACTGAACATGTGCTGAGCCACCTGTTAGTGATACTTACCAGAGAACTGCAAATAGTTATCATCCCTATAAATTGTATCTTTAGAAGCTTTTAAGTGCACAGGAGAGCCTGTTGGCTCAACTGAAATACAGATCTGGCTTATCAAATCAACTTTGGTTTCACTTACTGCTGCTGAGTATATACGCTGAAAATCTTGATGCTGCGGTTGAATCTGTGTGGATCCCGAGATTTTAGAGGTATTTCTGAATGTGGCTTAATTTAGCTGGCATTGTCATTTGACCTTCTTTCCAAAACTCTGTTCTTTATCTAGGGAGAATGGGAAGGAATTGAGTTGAGGAAGGTATTTGCCCTCCCTAGGAGGACGGATTCTTAGTGTTTGTAAGAAGTGGCAATGTAAACTGAAAACATGAGTTTTAAAACCAATTGGTGGCAATTCTTGCATTGCCTTTAAGACAGTGGATTATTTTGTGTCTTTGTAGCCTGTACAGCACCCTGCTGGCTCACCACAAACTTCACATCAGAAACTTTGCTGCTGAAAGTTTTGTCTTTCTAATGAGAAAGGTAAGTGAGGTTTTTGTACTTTGATGCTGTCTCCATTCTGTGGTGGCTCTTGGATTCAATGTGTCATATTAGGTTTTCTCCAAAGAAGGACATGTCCTGAGTTGTCATTTTTAGTGAGTGTGTTACTGAGAATGTCACGTGCTTCATATCAGCAAATGGCAAATAGAAGCCTTGGCCCTCTCTGCTTTAAGAGCAGTTAAACCAAATGTCTGTACTTGGTTTATCTAACATGACTAGAAATGGTAAGGTAATCTTGCAAAAGGGAGCCTTTAATTTGTAAATGCGCATTTGCTCACTGGCTTTTTCACTAATGCTTTAAGGCCTTTGTAGAACTGAAATTCTTGTGACAACCTTTTTGCACTCCTGAAAATCAGAGTATATAATATTCCCAGGCAGATCAATCAAGATCAGACAGCAGCCTTTCATGGGGTAAGGAAAGGGAGTCCTAGTTGTTGGGTTTTATTTAGTCAAAATGTACAAAATCCAGGATTCCCGAGACTGGCTAGCAAATTGGGGTATCCTCGTTTTTGTCCTAAGTTGAGAGACCTTAATAAAGCACATTTGTTTGATTGATTGTTTTCAGAAATTGCTGAACTTCAAATCAAATCCTCAGAAATGGAGGGGTTTCAAATGTTGGGCCAGAAATCCTTGCAGTATTCCCGAGTGTGGTTATAGTTTTGGATGACTGGAGTCTGTTCTCAGCTGATACACGTCTCTTTCCACACCAGTGCAGTGACCTTTATGTTTCAGTTGGGACCAGTTTAATGGTGCATTTATGCACATGTTTAACTCTAAAATCATAATAATCAAAACCACATATTTCATCTTCAGTGACCTCAGTAGACCTGTGTACATCTTGGGCAGGGGGCTGTAGTGACTGAATAACTGATCATTTTTCTCCTTTCAGTTTCCTTGGGTGGTTGCAGAAATAATGAGTTTGAACTGTTGTGGGAAGGCAGGACTAGGAGAGTAACATGGTGCTGTGGAGCCATTAATTGCCTCTGTCCATCTGGCAGGTCTGAATAGAAGATAACTTTTTTTTTTTCTCCTTATATATTGTAGGTTTCTGATAAAAACGCAATCTTCAATTTAATGCTTCGTGACCTGGGGGAGCACCCCGAGAAGGTGGAAGGTGTAGGACAGCTGCTTTTTGAGATGTGCAAGGGTGTTCGAAACATGTTTCACTCTTGTGCAGAAACGGTAAAGACAAGAAAAGGTTGTTGGTTTAAATGTTGCTGTAACAGAGCCTTAGGCAGTGCTCAGTGAAACCATTGAGTGTTGTCTTGTTCACCTTAGTGGATCCTTGGTGAGAAGCATGCTGATCATTACTGAATAGGATCTGAAAGCCTTCTACTAAGAATATTCTTTGAGATAGGAAGGCTGGTTTTAGTTATTCCAATGCAGTATTCCTGTATATTAAAGTAGTACTGCTTGCTGATATTTCAGATTTTAAGTGATAGCCTTTTTTTTTTTTCCTATAGTTGTTCTAGAAAGAATCAAGATCACTGGAATATTTTAGCAGTATATTTCACGAACTAATTTTAGGATTGCTAATATTTGAAAATAACCATTTTCAAAGTATAAGGACATGATGTGCTCTTTTCCTGCGCAGGCTATGAAGTTAATTCTGTTAAAGCTGGGGCCCATTACTGAAGAAGAAGTTGAACTACCGTGGGTAACTGTAGGAGAAGCCTTTGAGCAGATGATCAGATCAGCTGTAGTGCATATTCATAAGGAGCATTTTGACATTGTCTTTAAGTGCCTGGAGGTACACTGAATTTTATTTTTTTTTAATTAATGGAAAAAAACGTGCACTTATCAGGAAAAGTGTTTGTGTTTTATTGGACCAGAACTGTTTTTTTTTCTGCTTTGGAAACATTAAGTACAGTGTCATGTGTCTGGGAAAAATCCCACCTTTCTTTTGTAAGTTCAGTGACCTTGGTGGCTGTACTGTGCTGTGAGAAGGGAACTGCTGTATTTGAGACATGGAGCTCAGTCCCGTGTCTGGGCAAGGAGGTTTTGTAGGATCTGCCTTTGCAGAGACAAACATCAGAGGCCCCTTGCTGGGGTGGGAATGCTAGGGCTTGCTTTATATTGCTGAACTAGGTACATTGGTGGTTCCAAGACCACTTTGTGACAGTAGAGGGGAAGCTTTTTTTTTTTCCCCCGTGTTGCTGCTTGTGGTGTTGCGCTCTGAGGTTTGAAGGGAGCACAGCTGAGTGCCGTGGGCTGTGCTGTGTTGGGTCAGGGTGATGTAGAATAATAAGCGAGGGCCTGGCAAGTGTTTTTACTTACCTGATCAACATTTACATGTTTTTTACTAATGATTGGGATTTGCTAAGGGGCATTGAAACCTCTTGCAACTGACAGCTCTGTCAGTTGTGCTCCTCAGAGGGGTGAAATGGAAACCGGAGGAAATGGTACATGTGAACTTTAGGGTAGTCCTTCCAGCATGGGTAAATAGTCCTATTTGTTCCTTCTTGGAACTCCCTCCCTGTGACTGCACATAGTTTTCCAGAAAATCCCATCCTGTTCCTCCTACCTCACCTAGTATGGTAGCAGTTAATGCCTGACTATCATTAGCTACAGAATATTTTGCCACTGGATGTTTTGTATCCCTGGGATCTGCGTCACAGAGCATCTGCAGTTGTGATAAAACCTTGGAAACTGGTGACATAATTCCCTTTATTTTTAATGAGGCTTGTTTTTTACCCTGGGAACCAGTGGGTGAGTGGGGTTTGTTGAGCTCAGTATCATGCTCAAAGGGAAATATTCGCATAGTCTATGATAGCTCTCTAAACTGGATTCAAATTACAGGATCAAGGATGGGAGTTTATATTCTCTGGACAGAAAGGGACACTAATGGGAGTGATCCAGAGCGGCTCCATTATCTGTGTAATGTAGATGATAAAGAGTAACATCTCAATATCCACGTTAGCATAATGATGCATAAAGTGTGAAAGTACTTATGTTGTGATAATTTCAGTGGAAGCTGGGTGCTTCCATACCATTGTGGCTCTGCGGCCAAGTATTTCTTTCTCTTGCTTTCCTATTTTGTATGTTGTGTCTTGGCCTTTCAGGAGACCTTCCTGTTGGGAGGTATTTGTGTTTCTGTCCAAGGAATTCAGAATGTATGTTTTTACATAATGGGAATCACATAGTGTTTTTTTCAAGGTTTAGTTTGTTGAACATGAATGAGACAGTCAGCAGTAGTTTGGGCGGATGAGATGTTGATTCTTCAGAATGCCTTTCAAATAGCAGTAAGTGAAACAGGGTCTGATCATTTGTCTGAAACATTTTGCTTTCCTTTTTTATTTAAACAGGAGTCACTCTTAGACTTGCAGAAGAAAATAACTAAGACCAACAGCTGTGTGGCTTCAGAGCAGATGGAAAGGATTCTGCGAGCTTATCTGATCCTAGTGGAGCATGCAAATGGATCCAAAATCTCACTACCTGAAGACGTCTGTCAGGTATGTCAGACCATCACTTTGGCTGATGTACCAGAGAAGTATCAATTGAATCAGTGGGCTTAGGATTTGAGTTGAGTGAACAGAGACAATTACTGTGAGTATTGCTACCTCTCCGATCCCATGAGAATTTACCTCTGTACTGTAATGCTGGTGTAGTCCTCCTTTAAATGAGCAAGGGGGGAAGCGGACTGCTGCTGCTAGAGACCATGCTGAACTATAGTTCCTGCCACTGCGGAGGAGACCTAGACCCCCATATCAATGGTGGAGCAGTTCTACCATATTCACATGTTTGACCCTGTTGGGTTCAAATGTAGGCATAGTTCCTTCAAACTTTGACAGGACTATTAGGATTCATTTCTGTGGGCTGAAACTTAGAACGTCACACCCCGGGGACTGTCCAGGTCATTCAGACCAGACAATCACTATCTTCATAGATGAATATCAGTTCTCTCTCTTTCATTTCAGATTTTAATAAAAATGTTACAAACACCAGATCTCTCGTCATCTTGCTGCAAGACCCTGCTGAACACTATTTCTGCATTCCTGCTGGCTGAGAATGTTTTCTTGCCTGATTCTTTGACCAAGGAAGCTATTGAGAAGGTAACAAAGACTACTGCTTACAGCAGAAATCCCAGAGTTCAAGTTCCCTACAGCAGGCTGATTTCACTGCGTTCCACTTCAGGCCAGGAAATAGACTACAAGATTCCATTTAGCCTTTTTGCACAGATAAGGGAGAAACTGCCCGATGCCTTAAGTAATGTCTGCTGTTGTCTTGGGACTCCTTGACAGTCTTACACAGGCTGTCAGTGTAGTGATGCTGCTGTGGCAGACATCTTTGCAATGAAAAACAGGCTCTGATTCAAACAGTACAGCCTCTGTAGAGAAAGGAGGGAGAACAGAGAAGGAATGTGTTCTGTTTTAGATTATAAAGCACGTCAGTGAGTTGGATTTAGTGAAAAAGGTACGTTTTTCACTAAGCTGCCAAGCATTTAGTGAGCATGAGTTATCTTTGTGAACAAGGTTCAGGCAAGTGCAGTTTAATTTAGAAGATACAGAGGTAGGCATATTTCAGTACTATCATTGCTCCTGAAGCATTGACAGGATTAGCTGCATACATTCCTATCAAGTACAGTGTTGGAGAAATTAATAGAAGATGCTGCTATGGAGTCTGATTCTTCAGTTTTCCTGTTACAGTACATAATTTTGCATTTACAGTGTAGACCATTCTTGTACTGTGTATTTAAAAATATATTTGAAAAAAAAAGATGTGTCGTGGTTTGCAGTGGGACAACAAGGCTGTTGCAATTGTTTAAAAAAGATAAATTTCATCTGGTCTTCAGTGTTGGCTTGCGTTGAAGTAAGATTGGTTCTGCCTGTGGCATGAGTCCAGTTTTGCTCAGGAGACGTGATCCTTCAAACATTTGAGGATATTTATGTGGGCTTCTCTTAAACTGGAGGAGGTTTAAAGCTGTCCTTGTCTTCTGAAGGGTCTGGGAAAGGGAGGTCTGGGTATGTATTTCTGTGCTGCACATCTCAACATCGAGGAGCACTGATCCTGGGTCCTTCAGAAGTACAGAGGTTGGCTCTGCCCATGAGGTGGTGAACTTTCTGCAACCTGCTACACAAGAAAAATACTGAGGTGAAAGATCTTTTGGGCCTAAGCTTTTTCCTAACAGTTGGTGTGTCTATGCTGCAGTCCTAGAACTTTCAGCTTACATTTTCCACATCACAGTAGATACTTAAGCTGTCTTTGCACAGAGCCAGCTTGGATCCCTCAGGGTTTGTTAAAAAGGGCTGTGCTTTTCTCTACCTGAACTGTCACTGGTAACAGTATTGCTGTGTGTGCCTGAACTGACAAGCCCCGCTAGCCACGAGCAGAGCGCCAGGCTGGGCATCTCGGAGTTCAAAGCATGGTTGATTCATAAACCAGAAAAAATGTCCGATGGATAATGGAGAGTTGACTATGAAATATCTTGTTATTGTGTTCCTGTCAACCTTTCATTTGCATCTTGCAGGTATTTGCAAGTAGATTTGAACGACGCTTTCTTTTGGACTTCTCTGAAGCAATGTTCACAATGAAGCAATTTGAGAGGGTAGGTGGAAGCTTTTATGCATTTTGTTTATTTTTGTTGCCAAAGGGATCAACTGGGAAATCCATAGTATATTTACCTGCCTTGTATGCGGAAGCATTTTTGTGTGTTGACATAATGTTTATATAAACTTCTGGCATGATCTGGTAAGAATGAGAGAGGTTATTTATGACATTGTGTTGAAGCTTGGTAATGGTGCTCACGGTTGGAGAAGGTGGCAGGTAGCTGTGCCCACAAAAAGAAGCATGTTTGTTGGGAATTAGAAGGGTGGGCTTGTTATGGATGGGATGAAGAGAAAGTAAGTGGAAATAAAGAATAAGGGATGTCTGATAGGTCAGGCCTGAAACTTGTGATCTGGGAGGAATCAGATTAATTAAATGGAGTGGGAGGTGAAAGTAAAGTCAGGGATCTGGAATGTCCTGATGAGACTAGATTTGGGGCAAAGTGAGTTTTTGCATCAAATCACTGTCCCTGCTGGGGTAAGAGGATATCTGCATGCTGGTGACGTGGGGCAGCAGGACTGATAAGTCTGGCGCTTTGCTGGCGCATTCGTGTTTGGATTCCTCTGTTGCTGGTGTTGTGTGGTTTGGGTTTTTTTTTGGGGGGGGGGGGGGGGGGCGTGTTGTGGATTTGATCATGGTTAAAGAGGCTTACTAATCCTTGACTTTATTCTTTTTTTTTTCCCCCTCCCTTCAGCATTTTCTTCCGTGCTTTCTGGAGTACATCGAGCATTGCTTCTCTGGCACAGATACCCTCACAAAGGATGAGGCAATGGCAATTCTAGCTAAACTCATTCTGGTGAAAGCAGAGCCTCCTATCATTGGTTCAATGGCATTTGAAAAGTATCCTCTCATTTTCACTGAATCATCTGTCAGGTGAGGCTTCTCAAGTTTAGCGAACACTAGATGTGTCTGCATGGCTGGAGGCCTGAAGGCAGTGCAGAGCTACATTAAAGTTGCTCCTCAGTATTTGCCAGAGTTGTGTAAATGGCAACGTTGCTGGCAGATTTGCAAACCAAGTGATATGGCAGGATCCCATTTTTCTTTCTGAGATTATTTGAGAAGAGATACTCCTCTGGAAAGGTTATCACTGGTATAAAAAGACCAACAAGTGTTGCAGTAGGTGTATGATGGGGATTTGTTACACCAAGATGCATGCTGCACCCTCAGGAAGTTAATCTTTGTAGCGAGTGCTGCAATCCAGGTTCTCATCATTACTAACCTCCTGCCTATGCTCCATCTTTCTTCCCTGTATGCATGCATCTTGTCCAGGAGTTTTCTTGGTAGCGGTACTATAGTCTTACCATAGAGCTCAGCTGAGTATCAAAGGGCATGTAATTAATCCAGATACAGCACTGTGCTGGCACAGCTTGACTGCTTCTAGTTGCAAAGCTTGGTTGCAAAAAAATGGTTGCTTTCCCCCAGAGCCTCTTTGGAAAGATTTGGGGTAACCACTGTCAAGCATAGAATGACCGTTGCTAGTCTCCTGATAACAATTGTTCTAATCACTCTAGCTCAGATAATTCAAAACTTTCACCTGCAGAGTGGTGACTTGTATTGCCTTTTATGTAAGGTTTTATCTTTCCTAAAAGCAATCCACTCTGTGGGTTTTTCCTGTTTTTATTTAATAGAGTGGAGGTATTAGGGTTTAGGAAACAGAAGGTTGAGTCAAAAGAACTAAATTTGGTTTTCTTCCCTTGTTTTCTTTGTCTGTTGATCTGTCTGGATTTTCAGTGGTATGGAGTTCATAGCTGAGAGGACCTTGGTCCCGCTTGGGACTTTTTTGTGCTCCTGCAATGTCAGTGGTAGAAATGAGGGCTGGGAGGCATCTCAAGAGTTGCATACCCCATCTCCTACCTAGGATGGAATTAGCAAGTCCTGAACCAGTCCTGAAAGATGTCTGACCAAATGGTTATTAAATACTCCAATTCTGGAGATTCCCAAGCTGCCCCTGGCAGTCTGTGCCAGTACTTTGCTGTCTTTATGGTTACACGGATGGGTTTTGGGTTTGTTTTTTGGGCGTGTCGTGTTCCCCCCCCCCCCCCCAAGTCTTCAGTGTATGAAGTAAACTACCTTTACTGCAGTTTAAATCCATTGCTGCTTATCTTCTCTTCAGGGAACATAAAGAGCAGATTATTTCTTACGCTTTGCATCCAGCTTATACAAATAACAGGCTTTGATCATCAGAAACATCTGAGATCTTCTTTCTTTGGACCAACAATCGTAATTCCTTGAGGTTTATCCCGTAAATTTTGTTTCTTAAACCTCTAATGCTTCTGGATGTTATCTTTTTGTTAGCTTCTGTATTTCTTGAAAGGTGGAGCCTATGTAGCCTTCTAACTGTGGTCTTGCTTGCACTGGGTGGAATGGAAAGTTTGCTGTCCATGGGGTGTGAAGTACTCCTGTTCATATGTTCCAGTCTAGTGTTAACCTTTTCTTGTTGATTTGGGCTCAGCTTGTGATTCCTGTTAAGTCCCCAAACTTTTACCTCACTGGTTGTTTTCTGTCACCCATTAGTCTATCTATGTCAGTGTGATCATGGTTTATTAACAGTAATCACAGAGATGACTCTCAGGTGCTCCTAGAGGCTATATGTCCTAGTTGTGAGGGTGTCCAACTAAGAACTAGTGTCTTTCCTTCTAGAAATATTATTTGAACTTGAAATAAAGACCTGACATTTCTTGCAGGCCATGTTTTGTGCTCCTCAGCACAGCTAGAATGATATTTTGTGCTGTGGAGGACATAAAAAGAAAATAATCTCTCAGGTTGTCGAAGTCCTTTTTGCTAGAAGTAGCAAACATCATTTTGAGTATCATGTGAGGAAAAGGAACAATCTCTGATATGCAGTGGTGTGTTACTAAAAAGTTTGGGTTTATTTTTAGCTCCAATACAAGGCAACAAACAAGTAAAAGACAAGGAGGAAAGGCAGAATTACCAGTGTTGGATCATGTACTGTCTTTAATCCGTTTACCAGAGAAGGAAGACATCCCTGACCTTTCACAGCCTTGGGTTGCCTTGGTTGTACTGCCACATATTAGGTAAGGGATATTCTGAGGTACTGTTGTCATGTATTTCTGTAGTACTGTCTAGTTCACTATCTGTCAGAAATCATTTTACTAAGGGAAGGACAATATTACTAACCCTAGTTTGGGTTAGAAGGTGAAAAAATGCTATGTGGAAATACTATGAGTCAACAGTAAATTCAGCAACAGAATACCAGTTTCTTGATTGCCTACTCTCTAAATTTAGTACTCTGGTACATAGAGATGCTCTCAACACATTTCAGTTTCTGTGTTTTAAGCACTGTCTTTTCTAGACAGTGGGTTTTTTTCAATAATTATGATATTCTTGTATGGAAGGAATAGTTGGAAAGAAGGTGCAATGAATGCTACGACTTAAGTTGTGAATTGGAAATAGCAAAAATAGTTTGCTGCTGGTTTCAAACTTGGGGTTAGCTATCTGTAATTTAATACAAGATAGATGTGAAAGGAAGCTTTCATATGTGTGTAGCTGTCAGTGTAACGTAGAGATAAAAGTATACCCATTTATTTTTGACAGACCAATGGACAAAGAAAACATTCTGCCCCATGTGACAAGTTTTATAGACTCTCTCTTCACAGCCATTGACAAAGGAAGCCTCTGCAAAGGTCAGTTATGGTTATTTCCTGTTTATTTGCTTTTTGTTGATATATAAAAAAAAATAAAGCAGTTTTTCTGATGACACAAAGCATGAAAATGAATAGCAGTAGCACTGTATCAAAATTTATTGACCAGCTCAAGTAAAACTAGAAAAGCAAAGGTTGGGGGGAAACACCCTTCAGGAAATGTTTCTGCATTTGCTGATAATAATAATGGGGCAGCAGATGTTCTGCAAAGTGGAGGACAGAGATAACTGGGAAGGAAAAGAAGAAAGTGAGAAAAAAGAGGGTGGAAATCAATCTAAACCAGATCCAGGCTGAAGCAGTCAAGTGAAGAAGAGACTATTGACTCACAAGCTCCAATTAGACTATTCCAAACCTATCGTGCAAAGTTTGGGACATTACCATCTCTGACCTAAGTGACAGCACCAATTCTAAAATGCTGCATCTTTCCTCCAGGCATGGGTGGTCACGGGTTTTCTTCCTTCTCCGGACAGAAAATAAATGTTTTAACTTGGTTTTCATTGGGCAGGGCAGTTGTTACTCGGGGGAGGGATTGCAAGTATTTGACCACGTGCCAAATATAAGCAAGTATTGGAATGCCCCGGGTTCAGTGTTCATCGTTCATTGGTTTGAAAGGGCTTGTCTGGAGTCTGGCCTTTTCCTTTTATAATCTCTTTATTAACATTCCTAAATGCATCCGCCAGTTGGCTCTGTTGCTTTTCTTCTCTTAGTCTTTGGCAAGCGTGGTCCCTTTTGATTTACCCCTTTCTTCTGTTGTGTTTGCAGGGTTTGCATGCTGTCATGATTGTTTTAGTGGCAATGTACTTATTCTAAAAAAGGAATACACAAACTTTCTTTTCTTGGGTGTCATCTTTGATGGCAGTAGTAGCAGCTCTGCACCAGCTCCATGTGTGTGCAAGAGACACATTGCTATTTCTTCCTTTGCCCATAAGAGAAAACAAATGCAACCTCAGTCCTACACTCCTGCCTCCTATTGCCCCATCCTACATTCTTTGCTTGATTTTCCTCACGCTCCTCGCAAACTAGGGTTCCTGGACACTTTCTTCATCTTCTGGCATTCTTTCCAGCTCCATGACCTCTACAATTCCTTCACCTTCTACTAGGGCTCAAGTCTCCTCTCAGTGCTTGTGCAAGGCACACCCCAGCCCTGTGCTCCCTATTTGACCTGCCTGGCCTCTGTAGCCTGAAGCAAAGTGCGAGTCCCAGAACTGGGTGTTTTTCTACAGTTGCTCTGGAGTGCAGGGAAGCAGGCTTGCGAACTGAGAAAGAGCAACAGCAAGTTAACCCTGGCAGCTCTTCAGGGGTAACTGCCTGTATGGAAGTGCTTGCCCTGTTGACCATATAGGCATGTCCGCAGGGAGGTAGGAGTCACTTTGTCCAGCACAGATGTACTACTACCAAATGGTATGCAGATTACAGTTTGGGAACCTGTGCCCTTATGCTATAGATGCAGAAAGCTTCATTCTGCCATTACTTGCTGTTTCTTCTCCTCTCTTTGAGGAGCTCCTTACGGAGGTTAATGGTGAGCAGGATTCAGCACACACTGGGGGAATTAAGAAACTTGGAATAGAGGGGCATTTTCAAAGGAATAAATGGGAAATGAATGCTCACTTCCCTTTCTTTTCCATGGCAGCTGGCAGCATGTAAGAAAATTACATCTTTTAAGAACTTTCTTCAGTTTGCCTGGTTTAGGAACAGTGTTTCTTCCACTTAGGAAGAGACGAAGGAGAGAGAAATTTTTTTTTTTTTTAAACAACCTACTTGCTAACTTAGGAGTGGCAGGGGAAAGGAATTCCCCTTCCCCGTTCTTGGCCCGGAAGGGCTTTGGCTCTCCTGTGCTTCTGGGAAACCCTCCATCCCTAAAGGAGGCTGAGAGGTTTAGGAAGGAGACACGATTGTTGTAACAAAATTCAGCAAACCCACCATCCATTCATTAACAAATGTTCAGTCTTTTAAGTACATGGGACAGCTTTGAAGATCTTATACAGTAGTGCATTGCTGAAGTGCCAAAGTTTATAGGCACCTGTGTGGTAGCATCAGTATATATTTTTGCTTCTATTTTGCTGCAGTCATATCAATTTGAGCAGCATTTCTTCATTTCTGAGTGCTATTTGTAGCATAGAGCTGTCTGAGACTCCTGCACCAGTGCTTAGCTCCAGATCTCTGCTCTCTGTGTACATGGCTGTGATGGAAACAGATGCAAACTGGGAGCTGCTCAAAGCTTTCAATGCTGGCTTGCTGGAGTAGGCACTTACTTTGATAGCCAGAGGAGTATTTCCTTCATGGATTGTGATAATGGTTAGAAAATACACATGCCAGTTCTGGGATCCATATGTTACCCTATTTCTGTGACTCCAGCCCTTTCAGGATGGGCAAACACAAGTCATTGAGAGCTGAGTAAATATACAGGCTGTTCTTGTTCTCTCTCTGCTCCAGGAAGCCTGTTTGTGGCCTGCCAAGCTGTAAGTACTCTTCTTAGTTTGGCGGAGTCTTCTGAAATACTCCATTTGTTACCTGTGGAGCGCGTCAAGAGCTTGGTGACGTAAGTAAACTCTGCCTGTTCTGTGATCCTTTGTGGTTCTTCTTGCTACAGCAAAGAGTTGACTTTGCCTTTATGTAGGGGCTTCTTAAATGCCTCTTTGTGTGTTGTCTGTTCTGTTACACCAGCGTGTTGCTTCAGTATTGTGGTTATGTAAAGTAGCACTGTTGTAGGCACTGTTTGTTTGGAGAACCAGGTAGGTGTAGTACCTGTTCAGTGACATTTTCTCTGCAAACTGAAGCTTTCTTAGACAGCTGCAGGGTAGTGTGTCAAATACGTTGGTTCTAGTTTTTGCCTAGGAGCACTACGCTTAGTAACTGTGTTACATTGTAATGATAGAAGAGACAGGAATAGCACATTCTGAGTTGTGTCAAAAGCCTGAACTTCTGCGGTCTGTTGGCAGTGTTGGGATTCCACCATGTCTTTACATACCCATGTGTGTGCTTGCTCCACCATTTTATTTATTGTAACTCTCTTATAATGCGCACACGTAACTGAGTGGCTGGAGGGATTGAGGGAAACTGTTGATGTCTCTCCAGCAAATCCTGCTGAATTTGTCATCTCCTATCACTGTTGGGCTGGAGCATCTCCAAGTCTTTGGTGGCTTGAGCTTCAAAACATCCTATTCAGTTCGGAAATCATGGTGTCCATGTCTGAGGCATGATGGAGATTGAAGAGCTTGCCCAGATCAAGCAGGAAGTCTTGGCAGCAAGCTTCAGTCTAGTGCTTTTCTGCCAGCTTTGGGCGGGGGGTGTGAAACTCACTTGGTGCAAGGGATGTTAGGCAGTAGAAGGATGTTTCCCTGTGGGCAGGCAGGAGTCCTGGTGTCTCACCTAAGCCCAGATTTCTTTCCTGTTGAAGTTGATCACTGACTGGACACGTGGGCAATAGCAACAGCCCTTGTCTGACCTATGCAGATTTGTTTTCTGCAGCTGTGTGTGTGCGGGTCCAGTGTGCTAGCCCCAGCTTGACAGGCCTGATTAGTACAAAGGAGGAGTCTCATGCCTCTTGGACTGTCATAGGTAGCTGGGCTTTGAGGCTGCAAGCCAGCGTGCTGGTGAAGTATTACTTCACAGGCCTGCTGGTGCAAGCCGAGTCTGAAGTTATGTGGAATTTTCTCTTAATACCGTTATTGTCACTACTGCCTTGTTTTCAAATATCTACATTGTTGCAGTGCTCTCTGTATGCTAATAAAAACACTCCGTTGTTTTAGCACTTTCCCTTCAGACCCCTCTGCCTTGCTGTTGGCTGACCTCTATTACACGAGGTTGGCATTGTGTGGCTGCCAGGAACCCCTTTCCCAAGGGAACCTAATGGACTTGTTTGAGAAGTTGCATCCTAATATTTCCACTGGTGTTTCCAAGGTAATCTGCTTTTTTGAGCATGTGCAAGATAATTTGTATTTTAATGATGTAATTTAAGTAAACTGAGTTAAATGACAAAGGCTGAAAGGAGAAACATGAGACTGTGTAATGCTATTACTTCCATAGTATCTGTTTAGGACTGCATCCATTTCTAAGAGGCTGCCATGGGGCATAAGTTAACAGAGGTTAACTTTTAGCCCTGAGAGGCTTTCCTCTTCTCTAGAGATGAACGAGAGCAGGATCCTAAGGTATTCATTCTGAATTGCTTGCTAGACTACGGGAGCTCATGCGTTTCTCAACTCTAGGAGGAACCTAGTGAAATCAGCCTCCTGTGCAAAACATTCACCCTGTGTAGGTGTGTATGTATCTGCATATGTAGCCTGCATTCTGCTGCATGCTTCTGACGTGTTTCCACTTTGGATAGGTCCGGCTATTGACTCTTCGACTTCTAAACCATTTTGAGAATACACCTTCTACACAGATTGAGGTAGGGCTAAAACTTTTCATTTAACATTTCAAAGCCATCTGTGTTTGATGTTGTGTGTGAACTGTTTTCCACTTTGCAGTAACAAAGCATGTGTCTGGCAGAGACTGTCCTCTGCCTTTGTGCTTTCACATTCCAGTCTTATCTTTGTCCCCCTGCCTCCTGATGTTTTCAAATGTGTGAGTTTTGATCCCTAAGTGGTGGAAACCAGAGTAAATCCCTTGACTTTGTTCTGTGATCCAGAATGGCTGGGACTCTGTGTAGTTTTGTTGAAATACCTTTCCATGAGAAAAGGATACTCTTAACAAAATGCATGTCACTTGTTTGTTCAGGGTGATGGCACAGGGGAACTCCAGCCCATATTTGCCATATTGCTCCAAGCAGAACTTGTGCCAGCGACAGTGAATGATTACAGAGAGAAACTTCTCCATTTGAGGAAACTAAGATGTGATGTAGTGCAGTCTGCAATACCAAGTGGATCTTTGCAGGAGGTAAGTAGTTATTATCAAAAAAGAGTTGTCACATTCTTTTATTCCAAGAGAATGTTCTTATTCTATCACGTGGATTGCAGAGTTTTCAAGAAGAGTTCATCAAAAAATTAATAATCTCCCAGATTAGGTTTTAGAAAACTTACTTGTTAGTAGGGATCACAGCTCACATTGTCCTTGGGACTATTGTGTTTTCTTGAATATTTAGTAGAACAACAATGGTATCTAGATAAATGGCCCACAAGATTAATCAGGTTTTGGTATCATGGAAAGAAAGGCAAATGATTCTGGGGAGAAGTGAGTCATGAGCAAATTTAAAATCATGACCTTGCCATACTCTCAGCATGGTTGAACATTGGTAGGATTCCCATTGGCCATTGGAGAGCCTGGCTTCTGGATCTTACTGCAGGGTGAAAATCTTGTATGCCTGTGACTCCACTGCTGCTGAGCTAAAGGGAACTTGCCTTTCTAGATGTTGGAAGGGTCACAATTTTACTACTTAAGTGATCATGGATTTGATGGGAGGGGCTTTTTTATTATTTTTGTGGCTGTTGCTGTACCTGTATAATTTTTTTACCTTGACTTGTAAGCTCCTTTGAGGAAGGGTTGTACGTCAGTCGTACTGCATGTAGGTCAGCAAGGAGCCAGTCCAGAGGACATGCTTCTAGGCCTAGTGCAGTGAAGACTCCTCAGGGCAGACTTTCTCGTTCTGAGGTCCCTAATGCTGCTATGGCACACCTGAAGTTTGAGAGGGAGGCAGGCAATCCAGATCATCTGCTGTGCTGAACTGGTTTTTGCACGTTTGTGGTGTGTAGGTGTGGTGACTAGATCTCAGTGCAGCTTACAGTAAATGGGCTTTAGATTTCCTCATGCAGCTATGAGACAAGGAATTATGATGTGTGTGACTTGCTTCACTACTTGTAGTACTTCTGAGAACTTCTTTGATCAAAGTTTCCTCTTTGAGAGGAAGAAAGGTTAGAGGAGGTTGGTTAGTCTTTAACTATTGTTTTTTACATCTCAACAAGATGGTATTGTATGTCATTCTAGGTGCCTCTTCGGTATTTACTGGGAATGCTTTATATTAACTTCAGCCCTCTCTGGGATCCTGTAATTGAACTCATAACGTGAGTATATGCAGTTGGATGCTGCAATCTGTGGTTGTCTCACAGAACATTCCTTCCATTGTTCTGTGAACAAAAGCTGAGGTAAAAATGCCCAATTTGGAGAGAACTGTACATGAGAACCTTCATGTGAAATCTTCTGAAACAAATTTGATCTCAAATAAATAGCAACCTCTGTAGACTCTTACTTTTTAACTTGATTTCTGATTTTTCTTACTATTAAAGAGAGCTTGCAACAAATATAGTCAAATAGCATCAGAGTTTTGAGTCAAAGGTAGCAGGATTTGGTTAGTGTTTCACAAATGCTTAAAGGAGCAAGAAGTCCCTCTCAGTTTCCCTGTCTCTGACTTTTCTGTCCTTACTGGAAAACCTCTAAATCCTGCTGAAGAGTAGGGAAGACTTACCATGGTGACAGCTGAGCTAGACACCAAAATTGGTGTCTGCTTTCAGCATGACTTTATCTTATTGGTTTTTCCCCTCTGTTGTATGATTAAAATGGATGGGATTTTCCCCTTCAAACTAGTGAATTAATAAAAAAATATTAAACCAGCTCTTCAAAAGATATGTCCATGCTAATTCTTCCTTTGGTTCTAAATGATATTACTGTACAAAAGTCAAAAAAGCTTGAGAACATTTTTACTCAGTTTGAGTTCATTTGAAGTTATGAGATACAACCAGATTATTTTAATAACAGTTGACGTTTGGGATCCGTGAGTAAAGGCAAGGAAGTGCTACAGCTGTATCATGCAGATGTCCTGTCTTCGGACACCCACATTAAAGCAGTGATCAAAGCCTCTGATTGTGTTAGTTGTTAACTTGCTTAGTGACGCATGGCTTTTTTTTTTTTTTCCTTTTAATTTCATGCTGTCTTATTCTGTGTTAGTTCTCATGCAAAGGAAATGGATAATAAACAGTTTTGGAAGGTCTTATATGAACATTTGGAGAGGGCTGCTACCTATGCTGGTAAGTCATGGCTCCTAAACGTTGTTATGACAGTAACCCAGCTAATTGTGAATGACACGACTGATTTTATGTGCCTCAAATTTACGTGTAATGGAGGAATTTGGAACCAGGGCCCTTGACTACCAGCGTCATGTCCAGTGCAGGAATGGAGAGGCTTGGGAGAAAACTGTGTTGTCTTCTGTCCTAAACACCAAGAAGTAGGTAGAAGAGGCCCCTGCATTACAGGAGGGAGCTGCAGGTTGTGGGAAGCCATGCAGCAGTTTCATCCCTGCTTAAGGCTGTCTCTGCCCAGACTGATGAGGAACAATGACAAAACCTGTGTAATGGGGCTGACCATCTTTCTGCTCCATAGATTCAGTGGAATTCCTGCAAACAGTGTCTGTCTTGAGTGTGCTCTTGATGTTTACCTATGGCTGTATGGAATCTATGATTTCACAATAAAGCCATGAGCCCACAGCCATTTGTGGACTTAGGCGTTATTCAAGAGAACTGAGATTGAGACATGTCAGGCCTGTAAGGTATCCTACAATACTTTCTAAGCAATGTGGGTCTTTCAGGTCAGTGTTAAATACAGTTGTCTAAATAGGTACATGTCACCAAAAGTATTACTTTCGTAATGGGAGACTGATACCTTGCTACTGGCAATTAGGAAGTAACCTGAAGAGATTTTCTTCATCTGTTCTATAGAAATGGAGCTGCAAAATGAACTAGATGAACAGGAGGAAAACATTGCTGAAACAGAAAGCAAGAAGATGCCAGAAGGAGACATGGGGACTGTCTTCCTGGAGCAGCTGAGGGCTAGAACAGATTGCAGCGAGCGGCTGGACCACACAAACTTCCGTTTTCTACTGTGGAAAGCACTGGATAAGTTTCCAGACAGAGTGGAGCCTAGGTCAAGGGAACTTTCCCCACTTCTTTTGAGATTTATTAGGTAAGTAAGATCTATGCTTCAATTAGAGAGGACGCATTGCTTTTAATGTGTTGCTGAGCTTTAAGTCTATGGCTATCCCATTCTAGGCTTTATTTCATGAATGCATGGCTGATGAGATACCTGTTTTCAGTTAAGATAACCTTTTGATTGAAATGTGGATTGTTAGAAACATAGCACAAAAAGCAGGCTGAAATGAAACTGGCAGTATGTTTCTGCTGCTTAGTTTCTTGTTTATTGACTTGCCACTGTCACAGCCTTGTTACTCCATTAGGGAGTGATTTCGGTGGAAATAAAGTTCTGTTTTTTAAAACTGAAAATACATTTTAATTTGGAATCACAGAAGACCAAAATATTGTCCCCAAGATGGGGAAAGTACTGGTTTTGTTAGAGGCTGATTCAATTTCCTGCCTCTGGAGGGAGAGCAGTGGTGCACTTGCATGTGTGCACATATCAGATAGTATGATGCACATGGGGTAGATGTGACCTCATGGTAGGGGAAGGTTTCTGATATTTCTTTTCTATGATTAGAAAACCTATGTTTTGCTTGCCTTTCTGGAAGAATTTGAACCACACCGTAGTAGGTTAGTTTCCTCACTTACTCTCACACTGTCATACTTACTGTTCATCTGCCCACTTGAGCAAACACAATCTCCCATGCCCTCTGCATAACATCTTTACAGACCTCTAGTAATTCAGTGATTCACGCCTCTTTTCTCCTCCCCACCAGGTACCTCCAGTCCCCTTTACTGTAATTGGTCACTGCCTTCTTTGCCTGCAAGTTGCAGAGATATAAGCATATACTTGCTGAAGTACACTTCTTTGGGCATTTTTAGCCATGTAGTGTCCCAAGACACAGTGCCATTAATAATGAGAATGATGGATTGTGGAGTTTTTAGTTGTTCTTGCCCTGAAACCCCGAAAAATACTATGCTGCTTAATTCATTCCTTCCTCTTTTTTTTTTTTTTAAAAAAAAAAAAAATACAAAAACAAAACACAGAAATGAGTACTACCCAGCAGATTCATTAGTGGCTCCATCTCAGGATCTTAGAAAGAAAACTAGTGGTACAGTAGCAGCAAAAGAAATACCCAGTGAAGAGGTGAATGATGTTGCTATGGAGGAGGAGGAGGAAGAAGAAAAGGAAGAAGGGGAACCGATTACTGTAGGACTACCAAAAAAGAAAACAAGAAGAGCTGCTGCTAAGTAAGTATTTTTAGTTTTCCTTTGCTAATGCTTTCATGGAAAGGCAGATTCAGCAGCTCATATTAAGAGAAAAGCTGTGTTTTTATATATATATTCCTTTTTCTTCTTTTGCTCGCACTTCATAATTTTTCAATGGATTATAAGCGCTTTAGAATCAGAAGCTCTGCCTGCACAGTACTAAATATCCAAAGACCCTGTCCAGGCTTTATCATTATCTCATTACCTGCTGACAGTCTGTGGTTTGTGTTACTTTAAAGCAAAAATTATATGGTATTCTGAAGCCATTCTGAAGTTTTTAGAGGCCATTATACCTGCATTCCCCTGGCTTCTCTGTGTTTATCTGTTGGTCTTTTAAAACCATGGGCATTGCCAAACACTTTGAAAAATGAGACTGTCCATTTACCTGTTTTAATATTGGGATTCTGCCATTACCTACCTGTTAAAAATCTTGGTCCTAGTTGTCTTCTTAGGGACGAAGATTTTTATTTGGTGGTGTTTTAGACTGAAGCTACACACTGTTGCAATGTCATTGTTTGCAGTGCCGAATACATGGAGAAAGTGACTCCTTGTATGAATTCTCCACAATTTCTGTAATCAGAGTCTTTTTACCCTGATGATCTCTGTCAAATGTCCATTACAAATACATCACAAAGATTTGTATTTTGCCACTTTTTCTGCAAAGGATGGCCCTTGTAATGACAAAGAACTTCAAAATGTCACCTTACATGTTGGAACATGATGACTATTTGATATGTAACCTGAATTGTTATTTAATCCCAGGTGTCTTATAGGTGTTTCATTTTGTTCCCAGATTCTGGCTTGTATCAGTAAATGAGCAGCAATTAAAACACAGTGACAGTTGAAGGATTTCGTCCCCGTCCCCGCCCCCCCCCCCCCCCCATCTCAAAATGTCCTTGTACTTAAGTGGACACATTAGTTCATGGTAGCAGGAACAGAGGCATAAAAGATTTACTGGAGATGTGTTCATGAGTTCTGGAGTGACCTCCCTTCATCTTCTCCCTGGACAGTTCATGCAGACAGGTCTGTGCCGCGGTAGGAGAGCCGTCATGGGGCTGCAGCCTGTGAGGTCTGGCTGAGGCAGCGGGAGGACCCATGCCTGCCCCAGCCTTGGCATGGGCTTGCTGGAAGGCGTCGTACTCGTTCTTTGGCTGAGCCCAGCCATGGAGGAGGATGGCCCAGCTGAGTGTCTGGAGAGCTTAGTGTAAACTACCAGGGGGAGCAGCTGGATGAGGACAGCCTCTGCCAGCCCCACGATGCATATGCTAGAGGAGATCTCACACCTTCCTTATGCTGGTCACCTCTCTCCTCTCCCACAAAGTGGAGGTGGGGCAGATGTGGGGTGACAGTCACTTCTAGAGGAACTGACTCCCATCTATGCTTGCAGCCCGGCATAAGGTCCAGCACAGTCTATGGCTAAATGCAGCCTTTCATGTTGATAGGAGTGAAATAGGTACCAGTTAAGGGCAGGTAAATAAATAAAGAGGTAAATTCACCTGTTTGGTGTTCCAGGCTGGGCTGGCAGAGAGAAGTAAGCTGCATCCTGACTGTTTGTATTCCTTTCTCATCAAAAGCTGAGCCCATCTAGTGCAACTGAGGAAGTGGCCTTCTCTGTGCAGTGAAGTGACATCTGGAAGGAGCTGCTTAGGAGAGGGAACAGGATACCTCTTGCTGTGTCTCTGAAATGGAGGCCTGTAGACTTGGGATCCTCTTGTGTTGTTTGTTTGGTTTTTTCTTCCTTGTTAATCAATTTTAATAAAAGTTCCCCATTTGTTTGTGATAATGCAGGATCGTCTCTTCTGGTCATTTTAAAAAACAATTGTTTTGTTTTGTTTTTCAGGCAGCTAATAGCCCATTTACAAGTTTTCTCTAAATTCTCGAATCCTCGTGCGTTGTATCTGGAGCAGAAGTTGAATGCATTATATACCCAGGTGATGCTATTTACTGGTTTTTAGAATTTACTGCTAATAAATGAACTCGTTCTTATTTGCATGCAGTGTCTGAGACAGCAGAAACCTGTCGTTTTCTGAACCCAGACATGATAGCTGAAAAAGGAGCTGTCCTTGAGAGGGCTTCCCAGCCAGCTTCACTTGAAATGAGCCTCGTTAGCAAAGACCTGCTTGAGATACCTGGCCTAGTTTGCCAGGAGTGGCTCATGCAAACAGATCTGGCAGCAGACAAGTAGTAGTCTTTGGCAAGGCGGAGGAGTGACTGTAGAGGGAGTCTGTTCCACTTGCACAGCAGGATCTGGAAGAGGATTGTGAATCCAAAGCTTGGGGAAGACCTGAGGAGATTTATCCTTGTCCTACAGTGTTGTGTCTACAAAGAGTATGGTCAATGTGAACTACAGATCATTTTGCATCAAAAAAAAAAGAAAATAGAATTTCTTCTTGAGGAACATTCAATTTGATAAGATTCCTTTTTGAGGGATTTCCCTGAAGGAATTGTCAAAAATATGACTGAAGAGGGATTCTAAGTCTTTATCCTACACTCATTAAAAGGATATTTTATTAGTTTGACTGGGTTTTGTTGGTTCCCGATTTGTAGATTTGTTCAGATCATTGAGGTTTGCTCTAATTGTTCCCAATTTGTGTTCTCTGAGGCTGTGGTCAGTGTATTAAATGGTATAAACCTGTTAGTTCACTGGGTTTCGCCTGGCACCCAGTGTGGCAGTTGGAAGGTCCATTCATTAGTCCCCAGATTTGAGAATCTCTAATGAACATCCACTCTGTTGCAGTCAACCTCAGAATTTTGCTTAGGAGAAGAGTTGGTCCATGTGTTTGCTTGCCTGTATTCTTAGGAAAATATTGAACAGATGCATACAAGTCAAAACAGTGCATGAAGAACAGCCTAACATAAGAAGAGAGATTACTTCATCACTTACTGTTTGCCATTTCTGTGTCTTAGCATATATATTGTCATGGCTGGTGGGTTCGTCTGGCATAGGGATGTCATGGAAAAAATGACCTTGGCTGATTCATGCCTGTGCTGTTTGGTAGGAGGCTGAAGAACTGATAAGGATGCCATCTGGGGAAATTATCTGTATTTCTTAGTGCTTAGGTTATGAGGAGTCATCTTCGAGAGAGGGCAAATCTCAGTGAGACTTTGCATATCAACTGAGTATTTTGTGTTTGTCACAGGAAAGAAATACATGTGTCTTGGGATAGTTTGGGTAGTCCGCTTTTAAATCCAGTCTTCCCAGATGCACAACTGGTAACTGGTTTTGGAAGCTGAAAGCGCAAGCTGACAGTGGTCCAAAAGACAATTATGAAAAAACAGATATTATAGCTATCCTATGTAGATGTGGGGGGGAAGTATATATGAACTACCAGCAGCCATGTCCACTTTTAATGAGTGACAGTTGTGTATTCTCATCTTGGCTTTATACTGGCAACACATACATTCTGTTTCCATTTTGGTAAGCTAGTCCAGAACCTGCTTGAGCTTGGAGCCTTTGCGTTGTTTCACTATTTTCGATAAGCACTTCTGTCTTCTAGATAGGGGCTCATTTTCTTTATTTGTCATTTGCAGTTACTGTCCCATCAAGACCAGAATGTACAGAGAATAGCTCTTGACTGTATAATGACATACAAGCATCCTCATCTACTGCCATACAGGTAAAAGCTTTTATATTATTTTAGCATCAGTGAATGAGCCTGCTGTCCTATCAGAATCCTGCTTGGGGTCAGTTGCGTCAAAGAGAGAGACTTTCCTGTATTTGTTGAAGAGATATGTATAAAATTTAATTTTAAGCCAGCTGTATATTTCCTATCTTAAACAGGAAATAAGGTCTTGAGGTTGGTCAGTGTCTCTTTTTTGTTTACAGGAAAATGGCAACACTTTCATTCTGTCCCAGAATAGTGTGTGCATAATTTTCAAAGAGGTCTTTTGTACTGATGATTTGTAACCACCCAGAGAAAGTGACAGCATAGAACTGTAGTTTGTGGTTGAATAATCTCTTCAGAATGTGTCCAGGAGGTACTTTCCTACATAATCAGCTTGGACTTGCTGGTTTTTTAAATATTTTTTGATAAAAGTGTGGGAACATTGTACTTTAGTATTTTATACACAGCATAGATTAGATAGGTAGGTAATAAGATATAGGTGCATATGTGTGTCTGTTTATTTTTATAACCCCTACCTGCCCTCAAATAATGTTTATTACTCTCAGGGAGAACTTGCAAAGGCTACTGGAGGACAAGAGTTTTAAAGAAGAAATAGTTCATTTCAGTATTTCTGAGGAGACCGCAGTGGTAAAAATGGAGCATCGACCAGATCTCATCCCTGTTCTTATGAGGTGTGTCATGAAGCGCAGGTTTAAAAGTTTCATGTCAAAGTACCAGAAGCAGAGATGCAATGCTGCTGCTTCTCATGTTAAACAGTTGAGATAAACCTATGAGTAATGGTATAGTCTGATGACTTAGTTTGTGATGTTCTGCATGGTTTCCTTATTAACACATTTATGTAATGTGTTATGCAAATGGTGTTTTCTTTAAAAACAGCATTTTGGTAAATACTGTTTCTTCTAAGGCTTAGAGAGAACTGTGAGAACATTTCAATTCACTGAGTATTACCATGTATTTTTATTAAGATACAGTGATGCAAGTACTGGTACAGGTTGCTTCTTCAGCAGTAGCTGCCCTCAAGGTAGCCTGCAGGTATTCTAGTTTTATACCTGAAGTCTCCAGCAAAGCTTCCATTGTAGCAGCAGAAGCTGATCTTTCACTGGGATGTTTCTGGGCGATGTGTAGCAATTCAGTGGAGACCCTGAAGGGGGGACTTCCACTCAGCTTGTTCTCACTAGAGAATATTTTTAAATGGAGTTTCTCCTGCAGAATAAGAGGTTAGGAAACAGATGGCTTGCCGAAAGCTAATGCAATCTCTTTTTGGCTCTTGAAGAATTCTCTATGGCAGAATGAGAAACAAAACAGGGAGCAAAACACAGGGCAAGTCTTCAGCAGGGACTCGCATGTCGATCGTTCTGCGATTTCTTGCCGGCTCACTGCCAGAAGAGATACGAATGTTCTTGGATCTACTCTTTGAAGCTGTGAAGCAATTCAGTAATGGTAGGTACAGGCAGTAGAACCTGGGGGTATGGTGCTTCCTGACCTGTAGAGATGTGGGAGGATAAATATGCTTAGGACTGTTATGTGCTTCAGTTTGTCTCTAATGGTGCCTTGGAAGGATGAAAGGATGAAAGTAAACTTTTGATAAGGACTGAGATTCCCCTGAGCTTTTCCTTACAAAGCTGTGCAAGTAAGCTGTAGCAGGCCAGGAATGAGCAATCACTGGCACTGTAGGCTAGCCGGAGTACGATGGCAATAAACAGAGGTTGTAAAGTGCTCTGGTACTGTAGCAGTGGGAGACATCTAAGTGTCACAGGAGATGGAGACCTGGAGCTGTCCTTATTTAAAAAGCTAAATGTGAGGAACTGTAATTTAGGGCCAGATTATACTATTTTTCATGGAGAATTATTTTCAGTAGTGGGTATCTTTGTGGGGCTTCTCTAGATAAGTTGCTGTCCCTTTGCCTATCACAGGGCCTTGCCAGACTGCAGTGCTTCGAAGTATGTCAGAACTGGATTTAGCTAAAGTCCTGCCTCTTGGGCGTCAGCATAGCCTCTTCAACGGTCTTGAAGTTGTGTTGAAAAACATGGGACATTTGATCCATCAGTACCTGCCTGAAATTCTGCAGATTCTGCTCTGCATGACGGCTGTGGTATCCTGCATCCTCCAGCAAAGAGAGAAGGTACGATATACAAACATACATGTAAATTAAATTCCTTTCCCTCCTCCCCTTAGCTTGCATATGTACACACACCTTCACTGGTTCAGATATGGATAAGTTTAATGGCAGCGTGGAGTGAAGCTTAGCAATTAGATGTCTGTCAAAATAGAGACCAATGATATTTTTCTGAAAGTGGTACAGGTCTCAGGCAGTGCAGGCAGAGGTAATATATTTTGAAAGCTGCTTTGGACTGCATTTTTGTTTGAGTTACTGAAGAGAGAGTTGGAGGTGATATCTGTGCATTGCTACCTATCTGCTCTGTGGACAGATGGGCATAAGGGAAAGGTAAATGATTTGTTTTAAGGACATAACAGTAGTTATGGCTGGAAGTTGAAATTGGCCTTAAAGGTGTAGTTTCTTGGCTGCAAGGATAAAACATTTGAGCAGGGGAAGAAGGGGATTTAAAGTTCCTTGCCTGAGGACTTCAGAGCAAAACTTGTCTTTGAGGTGTTTTGTAGCATTGCTAGACTCTAGGGGAGCTCAGCATTGTGGGTGATAACAGTGTTTATCTACAGTGATTGTCTCCTGCCGTGGGACACAGGGACACATGGCTACCAGCCGTGCTTTCAGCACATTAGAAGCACGTTCAGCTCTGTATCAGGAGTAGTCATGCTAATCCAGTGTCACAATTTGGGTCTCAGCCAGGTATCTGCAGAGCACTGTGAATGTTTTTTTTTCTTGCTGTGCAATGGCTGTAGATGCAGAAAAGGTCAGGTGAGGAAAACATTCCATTAAAGACTGGCTGCACCTAAAGATGGGGCATGTTGGCTTACTGTTGCCGTGTGCCCAGGAGAGCAGCGCAGAGATCCCTGAGCTCTAGCCCAGATAGCTCAGGGGGTCTGTTGCCAGCTGTTTGGAAGCTATGACATTGAGCCATGCTTTTCTGTCTTTCTGAAGCTAGTGCCTTTGCCAGGTTTCAGTCAAATAGGAAAAGGAAAGCCTGAGTTTGGTCCAGCGCAGAGCATGACTGTATATTAGGTGAGCAACAAGCAAACTGTACATTCATCATCATCGCTGTGGTGCTGAAAGAAATTACGTGATGATAGACTGAGCAAGTGGTGTTAGGTAATGAATGTTTTGTCACTATATGTGTGTGTTCTTGCCAAGACCCATCTGTGAGCATTCGAGTTTAGAACTTGTCTTGAAAACAATCCATCAAACATAGCAAGGCTTTGCATTTAGGAGGCATCCAAGGTCCCATAGTTGCCTGCAGGTTGCACAGAACCTTGTGACTGTGTTGAGTGTTTATGGGTAAGAATCAAGAGAAAGGCCAACAGGGCAGATATCATGGTGGGAGTCTGTTATAGACCACCCAACCAGGATGAAGAGGCTGATGAAGTATTCTATAAGCAGCTGGGAGAAGTCTCATAATCGCTAGCCCTTGCTCTCGTGGGGGACTTCAACTTACCAGATATCTGCTGGAAATACAATACAGCAGAGATGAAACAGTTTGGGAGGTTCCTGGAGTGTGTGGAAGATAACTTCCTGATGCAGCTGGTGAGTGAGTCAACTAGGGAAGGCACCCTGCTGGATCTCTTGTTTGTGAACAGAGAAGGACTTGTGGGTGATGTGATGGTTGGAGGCCATCTTGGGCGTAGCAATCATGAAATGATAGAGTTTTCAATTCTTGGAGAAGTAAGGAGGGGGGTCAGCAGAACTGCTACCTTGGACTTTCAGAGGGCAGACTTTGGCCTGTTTAGGAGCCTGGTTGACAGAGTCCCTTGGGAGTCAGTCCTGAAGGGCAAAGGAGTCCAGGAAGGGTGGACTTTCTTCAAGAAGGAAATCTTACAGGCTCAGGAGCATGCTGTCCCCATGGGCCAAAAGACGAGCCGGCAGGGGAGAAGACTGACCTGGCTGAACAGAGAGCTTTGGGTGGAACTCAGGAAAAAAAGGAGAGTTTGGAAGAAGGAGCAGGCAACTCAGGAGGACTACAAGGATGTCATGAGGTTATGCAGAGAGAAGATTAGAAAGGCCAAAGCCCAACTGGAACTTAATCTGGCTATGGAATATGAGGTAGCAGTGTGCCCAGGTGGCCAAGAAGGCCAATAGCATCCTGGCTTGTATCAGAAATAGCGTGGCCAGCAGGACTAGGGAAGTGATCGTCCCCTTGTACTCGGCACTGGTGAGGCCGCACCGTGACTACTGTGTTCAGTTTTGGGCCCCTCACTACAGGAAAGACATTGAGGTGCTGGAGTGTGTCCAAAGAAGAGCAATGAAGCTGGTGAAGGGTCTAGAGCACATTCTATGAGGGAACTGGGATTGTTTGGCCTGGAGAAAAGGAGGCTGATGGGAGACCTTATTGCTCTCTTACAACTACCTGAAAGGAGGTTGTATCGAGGTGGGAGTCAGTCTCTTTTGCCAAGTAGCAAGCGATAGGATGAGAGGAAATGGCCTCAAGTTGCAACAGGGGAGGTTTAGATTGGATATTAGGAAAAATTTCTTCACTGACAGGGTTATCAAGCACCGGAACAGGCTGCCCAGGGAAGTGGTTGAGTCTCCATCCCTGGAGGTATTTAAAAAAAATGTTGATGTGGTGCTTAGGGACATGGTTTAGTGGTGGACTTGGCAGTGCTAGGTTAATGGTTGGACTTGATGATCTCTAAGGGTCTTTTCCAACCTAAACAATTCTATGATTCTATGATTTTGTGTCCATCTTCATTTACGAAGGGGATGAGCAATTTTTAGGACAGCAGCATCCCACAGTCTGACTTAAGCAATGGGTTTCATGTGCTTATGTGTTTTAAACTGGGAAAGGAGTTTTAAAAGCTGCTTCATTCATTGCTGGGATAGTCACATTTTGCTAGGGTTACTACAGTGGTCCTGTCGTCGTTGTGTAACGTGTGGAGTGACAGTCTGTCATTTGTATGAACTTAATTTAGCACTTCATTAGCCCATGAGATGTTAAAAGCTCAAGGAAGAGTGTGAGAAATTTGTTTATCTTGGCTAATGATTAGAAGACATTCTTGGAGTTTGAGAGTAATTTATTGCAGGCTGATACTGCCTGGAGAGTTAAACATCAACTTTGACCGTTTTAAGCCAAGTTATTAATTTACCGTTTCCTACTGTTTGTGTTCAGTATTGAGTTTCTTTGTCCTCTCAAGCACTTGATCTCAGAGGATTGCTCTTACAGCAATTGAATGGTGTGAGACCCAAAATTATTTTGCTTGGGGGTCACCATTAGCCATTGCGGCCTGGTTAATGCTTTCTTTGGCCCTTCAAGCAGCTCACTTGTTGCCTGGAAGCTGATTGCGCACCATTAGTACACATTCAGCAGAGCTGGGGAGGACCTGGGCAACAGCATGTTTAGTTCCTTTTCCACCATCTCCTCTTTGTCCTTTTACCTGTGATTTTGGGTGCAAAGGGAGTATAGCAGTGTATTGCATGGTAGAGGGTAGTATCTTCAGAAGTCCACAGGCACATCAAATAAAAAAAATTGTGATGTCTTTCAGTGAGACTTTGACACCAAAGCTGCTTTGCAAAATTAGAGATAAAAGTGTTTATTCCGTGTGGTGGATCATGATATGTACTGGAGACCCTGAGGAACCCAAGATGTAGCTCCAGTCTCGGACAGCGGCCTTTATTTGCTCTGACATGGCTCTGTTGTTTCTGAGACTGGAGTTCAGTACCTCTGCACTGTGAAGCTACCTCATGTGTTTGCGCTGTGAGCTGCATTGCACAGTATGGAAATAATTTAGGTTACTCAAGTCAAGACTCTTCTCCAGGAGAGGAGTCGGAATGCCGCAGTGCATGAATAACTTCATGATTAGCTGTGTGGCTGATTTCCTTACTGAAATGCTTTCCCCAAGAAAGGCTATGGAATGTAAGTGCTCAATGGGTACAGGAAGCATCTTCCTGTAACCAAATGCTGTACTTCACCCCCACGCTGGAGGAGGTGATTCGCATTCTTGCCTTCTCTATTCCTCCCCCTTCTCCTTGTCTGTTGATTTCTTTTCTTCCCAGTAGATCTCAGTATGCAAAACACAACTTCACCTTCGAGAGCTGATTTGGGTCCTTTCCTGTGTAAAACAATTATTTAAGTGTCAGGGCTGGAAATGTAACTGTGTCGTAGCTTTGTGCATTTTGTCCAAAAAGGGCAGATGCTACTTCAGACCTATCAGCATGGATTTTCATGAGCTGAAGGAGTCCTGTGTAACTGACTAAGTGCAGGAACAGGCACCCCTTAGAAAAAACGTAGGTCAGCTCTGAGAGGTAGATTGCTACTGTGAACAAGTTACAGGAGAAAACAGAAGAACGTTGTGATAGTTCCAGCAAAGGTTGTGTCTGTGGTCAACGAATTGCTGTATTTAATTTCAGAGCAAGTAGTTAGCAGCTGTTCTGCAAAGGTGTTACTGGGTTTTTTTGGTTTTGTTTGTTTTGGTTTTTTTACAGGTCCAACCTAGGTTGATTAATCCACTGAAGAATTTGAGACGTCTTGGACTCAAGCTTGTGGCGGAGTTTTTTTCTGATTATGAGACCTACAGCTTTAGTGCAGAAGAGATTGATGCAGTTTTCCATGCAGTAGTATGGCCTCAGGTAAGTATTTCTTTTTCTTCCAAACAGTTCATGTGTAACACATACCATGCAGAGAACTCCAGCTGCACTGGAGTCCATCGTGTCAGTTATGTCCATCACAAGATTGGATGCGGCCTCAGACAGATTCTGGCATTCTGATGTGTCTGTGCAAGGCCAGTTTCTTGGCTCATGTCTGATTAGTCCTGGAATAATCAAATCACAGGCTAAAGTATAAATTAATTCATCTGAATAAAATGGATGTCATTTCTTTGTTCTTTAACTACAGAAGCAGACTTCTTCCCTGGATGCTTCAGGGAAGCAAAATTATATTAGTCACTTCTTTGTGCACTTTACTACTTTTCTGTGT
Organism: Nipponia nippon; assembly: GCF_047370975.1. Classification (NCBI taxonomy): domain Eukaryota; kingdom Metazoa; phylum Chordata; class Aves; order Pelecaniformes; family Threskiornithidae; genus Nipponia; species Nipponia nippon. Next base: position 53,816,181 of record NW_028262347.1, read on the forward strand.
GACAGTTATTGGGCCTGTGGTAGGGGACTGCAGAAACAAATGCTGCTGCAGGATAAGAAGGACCCAGCAGGGTCTGTCAGTGGGCAGTGTGCTTTTGTATTTGCCTGCTGGGAGTCCTGTGTGAGGACTAAATAGTTAGAATTCCTGTTGTCCTTATAGATGTCAGGAAGACAGCTGGTTTTGGAGCTTGGGTGGTAGTATGATCCAGAAGCTCCCTCTAGAGGGAGTCTCTACCAGTGAACTCCATGAAGATTTGGGTTTGGCAGAAGAATCGTTCAACTTGTGGGCTTTCCTTTTTTGAAGCTATGGAACTGAGGTGTATAAAAACTCGTGGAGAGGCAAACTGTTTTAAGCCTGTTGTACTTGGAACTGGAGTTTGCTGCTCTTCGTACCTCAGGAGTTTGCTGTGGAGGCTCAGTATCGTTAGTCTGCAGAGCAGCAGTCCTGCAGGTTTGGATTAACGGTTTACTCTTCATTGTACGTCATTCAGAAAAGCTCTGTTTTATGCAGAGCAATAACATTACCAGCCTTTGGGGGAAGGGGAAGAAGCTTTCGAAGACCCTGGCTATGACGGTCGGACTTGTCTTCTTTTCTGTTATGCTTAGGTCTTGAGCCCAGACTGAGCTAGTCCAAACCCCACATGCACCATCCTGGCTATTGCCCCTGAATGCACTGGAGCCTCCCCTGCTTGTGTGTTCACCAACAGTGCCCTGCTGACAGTCCAGCTGTGGTCAGGGTGGAAACCTAGCTGTGTGACTTGCGTGCAGCCTGTTGGGTTGCAGAGTGGCAGAGAGGAGGGAGCCAGACCTGTGCACTGGGTCTCTTGCCTGTGTCCAGTCATGCGAAGGAGCAGCAGCTACTGTGTGGGGCTTAGGCCGGGCAGTTCTTAGGTGGAGGTGTTTTGGACACACAACCCTGTTAGGAGATCCCATTCCCAGGGTGCGGTGCAGTGCTTGAGCATCTCCCTGAGCAGAGAGGGTGATTTTATAGCAACGAGGCCATGGAGACATGGAGCAGATGCTGGAATGGCAGGTGCTGCGGCCAGGGCATAGGAAGTGTGGGAGGAGTGAGCCTTGGGTGTCGCGCTTGAGATCTCATAGGTATGTCCGCAGAGGCTGCTAGGTCTCTGTGGCAAATGTGAGGCTCCATGGGGAGCCAGTTTCAAGAGGACGGCAAAAATGGTAGCTGGAATAGTGTATAAATAGGAGTAAGATAATCTAAGAGTGATTCCACAAATATCGAGGGAGCTAGAAAAATGTTGACGAAATTACTTTCGAAAAAAATGTAAACTATAGATTGTAGTGAGGTCTTTGTTAGAGATGAGGTTTTTAAGTGGCTTTACGTACTCATGTTGCATTCGTATCTGATTTTTGTCTCCTTTAGGTCTGCAGATTGGCTTCAGAGAGTCAGTATTCTCCAACTTTTCTGCTTAAACTCATTCACACCTGGAGTAAGAATCCCAGGTGAGTGTTGTTCTCGCAAAGAAGCATAAGTACTTCTCCTGGGTACGCAAAATTCAAGGAAAAAAAGAGCACACTAACAGGTTATGAATAATTGTGTCAAAACCCATATTTTCTTTTTCCATTAGACTGTTATTCTTTTGATAGCAGTCCAGATGCAGTTGTGAAGCTTTCCAATTTATGCAATTACTCTGTTTTTATTGGACTGCTTTTCCCACATATGAACAACCAAGCAGATATGTAGCCCAAACCCAGCTGACGGGTGAGGAGGAGGGCTGACTTCTGAGAACATATCTGTGTCTTGACCAATGACTTCTTAGTCTTGGGAGGTGGGGAGTCAGTTTTACGATACATCATTTCATTCATGTTTTTGATTCCCTATTTCTGTCTATGAATGAATGTGGGCAGGTTCCGCACAGAATCTGTCACTGAAATTCTGACACTAGAAGTTGTAAGAGAGCTTTTTTTGATGCAGACACCGTGAGAAATTCCAACTCAGCTGTCTTGAGTGATTTTTACCTCTTCACAGACTCACTGCTTTTCCTTTGCTTGAAGTATCCAGTATCTGTTTTAAGACATGTCATTTGTAGGCATGAAGAACTTCTATACAAACTTCTGTAAAAATTGGTATTGGATCATTAGGTTAGGAGCAGACTAACAGGAGACTTGGACGAACATCTATGGAGAAAGGGTTAGGTTTAGATGATGCAAGAAAAGGAACTTGATGACCTCTCAACCTCCATTCATTCTGTTTTTCATGACACTGTCGTTCTGTGATTTTTTGCGCTTTTTCCCTGTTTGAAGTGGAAGACAGTCATTGTCTTCTTGTGTGACTTTTTGCACAGAAGTAGTACGAAATTCTAAATTTAAATTTTCAGTCTACCTTTTTTATAATCTTTCTCTCAGGTATTTCCCCTTGCTGGCCAAGCAGCGCCCAGATCACCCAGAGTGTGATATACTGTCAAATGTGTTTGCTGTCCTGTCAGCCAAGAATCTGTCTGAGGCCACATCCAGTCTTGTGATGGACATAGCTGATAGTCTTCTCAACAGCCCAGATTTTGAACCCACGGAGCAGGTTTCCAGTTTGAGCGTGACCGACTGTGTTGTCATGGTCACTGGAGAAGTGACAGAAGGTATGCCTGCGTAAGAGTCGTGTGAGGCCCGTTGGGTGCTTTGGGTAGAGGTGTTAGATTATGTTGAGGTTGTCTTTGCACTGGCTGAGAATACCGGGGAAGGAGGCCTCCCAGTAGAGATGGAAAAGTCAATGTACAAATTTGTCTTGGCATGCTCAAGAACTGTAAAGTCCTGCTTGTCTTGTGACTGGTGAGATCCACATTTGAGTGTCAGGGTCCTGAGCATGGAGAAATTCCTTACGAATAGGGAAGACGTTTGTGTTGTTGACCTATTTTGTCTGTGAAGGTTTGAATGATAGGATAACTTCAAGAACTGCATTGCTGACTTGACTCTGAGCCTAACATCAAGTTTTATATACAAGCCCACTCCCCATATGCACATGGTCATGTATCACTGATGTTTAGTCTCTGCTCCCTGACAAGAAACACCTGCCATTGATTCCTTTTATCTTTGAGTGGTAATAGATGGGAAGGGTGGTGTGCTGTGTTTGATGCCATGGAGACATCTTTCACCTGTAACACTCAAAGGTAGTGGAAAGGAGAGCACTTGTCGCTGTGCCTGTTATGGCAGCTTTGATTTGCACAAGAGGTCAGTGGTAGAATAAAGAAAACTGCATCTATAAATGCTCCAGCCATTTTAGGAGACAGTTACTACCTTTGAAGAACCTCCTTGGTACCTTTTGATAAGCCCACGCTTGCCAGGACTGTTACTGAAATCTGTGAGGAGAACTTTTATTCTCTGTGTGTGCTTTCTGTGATCCCAACTTACACGCGTTAGACTTGGTCTCAGCAAGTGCTGGTGCATGTTCCCAGCAGCCGGCTGCCCTACGCATTCATAGCTCCCATGGATTTTTTTTTTCTTCCACTGATGAAACCTCCTTTGTCTGTGTTTCTGCCTTTGTGTAGGGTTGGATCTCCTTTCTGTTGCTTGCAGCACAGAGTTGGGTGTCACTAACTGTTGTATCCCTTACAGAGAACCTCAGCCTAGGTTGCCGCTTGGTTCTACCTCATGTTCCTGCCATACTTCAGTACTTCAGCAAAACAATGTTAAATGTGGAGAAGGTGAAAAAGAAGAAGTATAGAGCTCAAGTCAGCAAAGAGCTGAGTATACTTTCCAAGTAAGTGATACTTTAGAGCTCAAAACAGTGAAAAAGTTGGAAGGAAGGAGGAAGAAGGAGGCTTTTCGTAATAGGTTGCAAATTAAAAAACATTATGTCTCATTGGCCTTGCAAGTTGCTGGTGACTGAGGGGAGACGTTTTCAGAAATGTATTCTAGCTGTTCCTATTGCTGGTACTCAAAACCAATGCCTCTTGTGGGTAGGAAAAGGTACAGAAATGCCTGCAGTCATGTGGAACTGAATACTTGGGCTGATACCATGATTTTGGTGGGTACGCTCTGTTAGCCTGGGTACAGATGGATGGGCTGACTGAGTTCTTTGTTCTATACTGGTGATTGGATTGATATAAAATTGTAAATTATCTTGTCTCACTGTGCAGGATCAGCAAATTTATACAAGAAAAGAGCCAGAATTCAGTACTTGTGAGCCTTCTCCTCCCTTTCCTTTATCAGAGTAACATGGAGCAGGTAGGTAGAAATTACTACCCCCCCCCGCCTTAAACATATATTTTTCTTTTAATAAAGTGGATTTGTTTAAGATGTAGTTAAAAATCTTAGTGCTTACATGCCATTTCTCATGATTAGCCTGAAATCAAGTCTTCATGTGCTTGTAGTCTGCTCAGCATGCTGCGCTATTGCATGTTGATGTGTACAAGTCACTGGATGCTTTGCAGGGATGCCAGTGTCCAGGCTGACTCTGTTCCCCCTTTTCATGGGGAAGATCTGCAGAAGTGTTTATGCAGTCTTTACTTCCTTTGCCACCGTAGTCAATCCACCAGATCCCTTGCAGTGTTTGAAATAAATGCTCTTCACTGTAGATTTTATGCACCCCAAATCCAAAGTCACAGCATCTGGACAGCAATATGAATACATATGGTTGAGCATGTGGTACATGCTGTGTAATGGGCAGTGCTACACTGATCTGTTGCAGGATGAAAGGCAAACATTATACAGTACTACTAACATGCTCCCATATCTCCTGCTTCCATTCTGTTCTGCTTCCACTCTTAAGGAATCTGTCTGTGGGTACAGAAGTGTATCTCAGAGCTGAAACTTCCCTAAAATCCTAAATTCCTCAGGCATGCAAAGCATATGGGCTGCAGTTGAAGGAAGCAGAGCTCTCCATGGCTTAGGCTTTTGTAAACTGTTAAATAAATCAAGCACTGAGGATACTGGTAGACTATTTTGTCTGGGTTTCCCTTGCTGCCAAACCTTGTTTTCAGAAATATAGTCCCATCTACAATGAATGAATCTGTTGATTATTCAGCTTGATTGCCTGAATCCTTGGATCAAGGCTCAGGTCTTGTTTTTCTTAGAAGACATGCAGCTGCTCAATGAGAGATTTTAGGTGTGCAGAAAGAACTGCTAGGCACCAACCTGTAGCTTCTGCTTTGCAAATGGTCATTTAATTGTTCACAGAGGATTCTTGTTTTTTAAATCACGAATCATAATGGACCATATATGATTTCCACTCAGGGAGACCATGCAAGTATACAGTGCTGTTAATGTTCGTTTCACAGGTTAAAGAAAGACTACTTTTTAAAGCTCTATTAGTTCTCCTGACCTTTGAGTCATTTGAGGAAAGACACAAAAAAGAAGTCTTCATCATGATGACATTCTTCTCTAACACTGTGCTTGTGTCTAATTGAAAGGTTTGCAAGTGCTTCTGAGCGATTTGATGATTGCATTGAGTGTGTCCTCCTAATTCTTTGTTCTCATTCAGTATCTGTGACCTGAATAAAATACAGCAGATTTCACTCTGTGTTTTGAAATATTTCCCAATGAAATGAAATAATCTCCTGAAGTTTCAGTATTTATTGACAGTTATGTGTCTCTTTCAGGGTACAGAAATTGACATTCTGGAGACAGTGCAGAACTTGCTCAGGCATTGCTCAAACCCTACAAGCTTTCTCAAACCACTGGCAAAGCTTTTTTCTGTCATCCATAACAAACTGTCTCGACATAAGTTGTGCTTGGTATTTCAGGTATTACATTTTTACTTGTCTTTCTGTGCTTTTTTCACTTGTTCTAAGAGATCAAGAACAAAACAAATAGCAGTATTTATCTTTGTTGTACATGAGCTTTAAAACCTTTTTAATCTACATCATATGATAGAAATTAATGAGCCGCACAAAGATTTGTAAAAGTTTTGGCTTACAGCTGGTTGATTTGAGCATCACCGGGCTTCTTTTGTGTAAGAGAAGCCAAATAAAGCACACTTCATCAGTAACAAATCCTGTATCTTTATGAAATAAGAATGGATTTCAGCATCCTGAAGATGATTTTTATTTGTATTCTTCTCTCACAGATTTATAGCAGTCAGGCTGTTTTGTACTCCTCTGAAGTGACTTACATAACTTATTTTTCGTCAGGAAAACCCAGGAAACACTCAGTGTAGATATTTAGAAACTTATGAACTTAAAACACACATCTTCCATCTTATGTAACAGTGGCTCTTATTAAGCTTCTAACAGGAGAAAGATTGATGATGCTGCTTTATTTTTTTGTCTCAAGTGGTAAAGTCTTGAGTTCTCCAAATTTTGAACAACTATAACAGTTAAACTGTTTTCTTTTATGTTTCTTTTTAGACTTTATCTGAGTTGGACAGTGAATTGAAGTATATTACTGATGTTGTTAAGGTATGCACAGTTTATTTGCTCACGTTTTTCCCCAACATTGTATTTTCATGTTTCTGGCCTTTTTCATGAATGACTTGTTGCTCTCTCTTAGCTGAATGCCTTTGATCAACGACATCTCGATGATATCGACTTTGATGTACGTCTGTCAGCATTCCAGTCAATCACAGCCCACATCAAGGAAATGCAAGCATTGGATATCAACTTCCTCATCCCCGTTATGCACAACTGCTTCTATACCATCCAGGTTGGCTGAATGTTCCTTCTCTTGCTTTGTGTACCATGTGTTCATGGTGAATCTAACTTCCAAATTATTTCCATTGGCTGTTTTGTGACACTGTGAAACATTCAGAGAGCGTATTTGAGTCTTCTTACAAACACCTGTTTTTAAGTTTTATCTGCTTGCCTTTTCATCTGTGTGTCCAGAAGGGCAAATACAGTGCAGCAAGAAGGCTCACTGAAGCGCAGTGCACCTTTCTATCAGTGAGCCCTCGAACTGTTCAGTCAATTTGTACTGTATAAAAGGCATATTACTGTCTTGAAAGGCTGCTTTTGATGCAGCATGTTCTGGTGTATGGGCCTGCTGGTTAATCTAAAAGGATTTTTCCTGATTGGAAGGCTGGGCATTAATTCAAGACTAGAACTTCTGCAGGAAGGGTCTCAAGAGTCACTGCGTCTCTACAAGCCTTGTTATGTTGTGTCCAGTGGTACTGTTCAGTCCAATCTTTTGGGAAGAAAAAGGTGTTACATCCAGACTCATGTGGTACAATTTCTTCATCCACTCAGCTAGGGGATATGGCTCTTAGTGACAACGCAAGCCTTTGCTTGACCAGTTTTATCCGCCGACTGGCAGAAATGGACCACACAGAAGATGACTACAAGGAGCTAATCCAGCACACTCTCCTGGAGTCTGTGAGAAGGGGGCTGAAGAGTAAGACTGAGGTAAGGCAGTGCTATCTGATTACGCATGTCCAGCTGTCTTCAGGACACCAGGGTATATGAGACATTTTATGGATGAGTTTTTGGAGTCCCTTGCTGGGATAAGAAGTGCAGGTACCCACTGTAAACTTACCCTTCATTTGAAATCTTATAAAAATCTAAAAAGTTATAGAACTCAGCTGTCTTGTTTCCTTTCCATTGTTCAGGTTTTCTTGGTTGTAGCTCATTCTTTGGAGGGGAGACTTTAATTTATGTGCAGTCCAAAATATAGGTGTATTTGCTGTTACCAAAGAATAGGACTTCCTGGCCTGAAACACTTGTAAATGACAGCACTGCTGTTCTGAGGAGTATGTAGCAACCTTTCTGAGGGGTACTTAACATTCACTGCTTGCTGCTTGCAGAACATCCAGCAGGAGTACACATCATTGCTTTCCTGCCTCATTCAAACGTTCCCAGCAAATCCTGAATTCCGGGATTTGGTCCAGTTGACCAACCGCCATGATCCTGACATGGACTTCTTTGAGAACATGAAACACATGCAGGTAAAAGGTGACAGGCATTCCCTAGTGCCTCTCTTCCCTTGCCAAAGCAAAAGCATTTTACTGTGGGATAGTGTTTTTTCCAAAGCATCTATGCACTGTGTATACAAAGAAATTGCACCTGTGTCATTAGATTATTTTTTTTTTTTTAGAAAAAAAGGGGAAGGATGGGCATCGTCATATGGGCGATTGCAAATCAAATTCATATTTCTAGATAGAAATTTCTTGGTTCTGTGATTTATCAGCACTGGTTTTTACCTCCCCCTAATTTAGCTAAAAGAATTGCTTCATTTTAAGTGATTGTTCATGATCCTGAGCAGGCAACTCCAACAATTACAGCCTGTGTGTGAACCAGCCCACAGTCAGCAACAATGTCCTGAGGATCCCTCTGACATAGGCAGGGAAACAGGTCTTTTTGTTTTTAATAGCCTGTTCCCTGCTACTCTCTGTCTGGAGACTCTGCAGCCCCTTTTCATTCACAGGCCTTTGTAATATAAACGTTGCACAAAGCCTGGTCTCCTGTTTTTTCTTGCAGTGTGAAAATAGAGCATTTCTCCTGCTTTCAGAGATTCAATCAGAGAGCGCCTTTGCTACATATATGTAGAGTCTGTAGTTATATGTAAAGTCTATATTTTTCTCCTCGTGATTTTATTAGGCCTTCTCATCTTGTATCAGTTGCCTCCCTTGTCTGATACCTGAAGATGGCACAGTCTTATGATTGTGAATTCACAGTGAAATATCCCATTGATTTGGAATATTTATTGAGGCAAAAGGCTAGTGAAAGCCCAGAGGGTGAAGGAAAAGGGCATGGCATGTCCTTGGGAAATGACCGTAATATGTTTATGTCATTACTTAAAATAGAGGCATTTTCAGAACTGCTGAATGTATGTGCTCCCTCGTGCTAGCTGTGGCTCAAGGGCCACCTCATTCACTGTCTCTCATGTCTGGTTCAGATCCACAGGAGGGCACGAGCTCTGAGGAAACTGGCTAAGCAGCTCACTGAAAACAAGCTTGTGCTTTCTTCCAAATCCCTGCAGAACTACATCATGCCTTATGCTACTACTGCCATTTTTAGTGAAAAAATGCTTAAGGTAGGCTTTTAAATTGAATGCATCCATTTTGAATATTTTCACCTTTCTTGTATACCATTCTCCTTAAAAGACTAAGTACTTTAAAAGACTGATAGGTTTGTAGAGTGTTCCCCTTTCAGACAAGAGTGCTGTGCTGCTTTTGGTGGCAGAAAGAGGGTTTGGAAGGTGCAGATGCAGTCTGGGCCCAATCCTGTATCTGCTAAACCTGTCCTGTTTCTCAAAGATGGATTTCTTAACTGTTTGGGGTTTGGGTTTTTTATGGTTGGGTGTTTTGGTTTTGGGGGGTTTTTTGTTTGTTTTTTTTTACTTGGGGTTATATTTGTTTGTGTCTTTTGTAATCACGTTATTATTTTTTCCCCTCTGCCTCCAAACTGCTCTCTTCCTGTTCAATTGTGAGGTTAGTCACTCTTTGGCAGCAGAGTGTGTGTGTTGGGGAACATAGGCTGTGCTTAGTAATTGAGGTGGGAATAAATACTGTTTTCTCTAGAGTTAACGGAGGAACTGCAGGAATCAGCTGAAAACCTCTGAAATCATTAGTAGCTTTGTAATTAAAGTTTGAAGGGTGACATTTTGTTAGTCACTTTCCATACATTTTATTGAAAACATATGCGGTGAAATTACTTGTAATGTCAATGTGGATAGACTTTCTACTTCTGACTTGGAAAATCAAGGCTTCACACTTCTGTACAGTTCCCTGCACACTATTAGGAGTACAGCAGAGCTGCTTATGTCAGACCAAGCAGGTGTCTAATTCGCTTACTGTCAGAAATATTCTTCTGAAGCTGAAACAATTAGAGCTTAGGCATAGGACCCAGCACCTGCAGCTATACAGACTGCGCCCATCAGTAGAGTGATTGCAGTCGCTTTGACCAATGGGAAGCAAGATGCGTTGCTTGAAACCTTGGTGAAGAAACAAACACATTTTATTTCACATCAGAAATGGGGTAACAAGGTGTATTTCTAGTTGATCAGCATAGCCCAGCGGTGTGCCATGTGTCTGTGGTAAGATATCTTGACTGGTTTTTAGTTCTTCACACAAGTGAGCCCATAGATTTAGTTATGTGAGAAAAGTTAAATGTGTGTGCAGAAATATTTGGAGGAGGTGGGTCTGGAGATCTGCTTGGTGAGCTGTGATTTTATTTTATTTTTTACCTGGTGACCGGGAGGAGATCTAAAAGAGCTGAATACCAAGCATCCCCTCTAGACAGACATTACTGCTTCTGGCTCTTGTTGGTTTGAGTGAAGTATGCTTTAGACACGTGTTCAGCATGAATACTAACAGCAGCTGAATTTCTGTCTTTTGGGCAGCATGAAAATATGGTAACAGCCTCGGTTGAAGTTGTTGGAGCTGTCTGCCGACATCTCTCATGGTCAGCATACTTGTACCACTTAAAGCATTTCATCCATGTCCTGCAAACAGGACAGATCAGTCCAAAGCTGGGAGTCAGGTAGGTACTGTGAGCGATGCTGTTCTAGGTTTCTCCAAAGACTGCTAAGGCAAAATTCAGTGTGTTAAGGAGCATCACATGGATTTTAGCCTCTTCCCTGGGATGAGAGATTGCCCCCTTTGAGGTGGGCTTATGCAAGTAAAAATAGGCACGGCCTTTCAGTTCAATGTGACTGAGCTATGAAGGATTAACAGGTCTCTGCTTTATTTGTGTCTCACTGAGTGCATGCCAGCGTTAGCAGCTTCTGCTCCTGTCAGGCTGTCCCTGCTCTTGGGACACCTCCGTTGCTCCAGTACCACTGTCTGTGAGGTTTCACAGTGAGCTAGGTCACTGAACGCATCTAGCTGAAAAGCAACCAGTTTTTATTTCCTGGCATGTTATTTCAGGATAAACCTCCTTAAGCTGCACTGTCACCGAGTCTGAAATTCTTTAAAAAGCTCTTTTAAGGTTTTCCATTGTGTTGGTCTATGCAGCTTCTCCTTTTTGGGTGGAGAGCTGATCTCTCTTTGTGTTTTCCTTCCACAGCTTGTTAGAGACAGTGCTGGAAGCCTTTCATTTTGACCACAAAACACTTGAAAAGCAGCTTGTGACCATTGAGAACCAAGGTGAGCTTTCTGCTCCTGATTGTAGAAACACTACCTCTAATTGCTCAAAGTGCAGCTAATCGTAATTTTGTGTTTTACTCTTGAGGTCAGCGACTCCCAGCTTTTAAAAATGTCCATATTGGACCTCCTCAGGAGCGATGCAGACTGTCCTCCTGTGTGTTGACTCAGTGAGGAGACGTGGGAGGAACCATCTCCACATTACCTCTCCATCCCAGGCCTCCATAAGCCAAAACAGCCTAGTCTAGGTTTATGCAAATCTGGGGGGTTCTGCAAGGTCTGCACCCAACCCTGTGACTGCTGCCACATCTCAGTTTTTTGTCCTCGATGTTGGCTGCTCTCATTGTTATCCACAGCCTAACCAGGGTGCTGTATGCTCCGGCTTTGCTTCCCCCACTGTTTCATGGGAAAAAGTGGTATCTTTGGCTTCTTCACCGTTGTGATGTTGGAGCCTTTGGGATACTCTGAGGAAGGAGGATGATATCTCACAGCTGTGCTTGTCAGTACCTCTTGCCTTGTGAAATTCTCAAATGTAAGTGAATGGCACTTCTCTAAGGTTCAAACACATTGACCTTTGCTAAGCTGTCTGTGGAGTTCAGCCAAAGAGCAACCTAGTCTTTGCTTTAAGCCTTGCTCTGAGGGGTGATTATCAGAAACCGGCATGCCAGAGCTTCTCTACCCAGTAGAACAACTCTGATGCTTAGTGATTGTTTGCTGTCACTGATGATAGGTGGGAGCTTTGTCCAGACCAAAGCCATCACAAGAGTCTCTTTTAAGGGCTCAATTTTTGTGGCCTCCTGTATTTACCTGTGCTTTTGACAATTACTTGACAGAAGCTACTGCCATGGACCTTGAGCCAGTGGTGGAGGGTGAAGAAGCCATGGAGCTGGAGCAGAGTGAAGGGGAAGAGGAGGTCGTTGAGGAAAAGAAAGGGAAGAATCTCCCTGAGGAGCCAGCAGAACCTGAGCAAGCAGCTGAGACATCTGAAGATGCTGAGCAAGTGACCAAACCTGTTTCTTTCTTACCCCGAAATAAAGAGGAGCTGGAGTGTCTGATCAAACACATTCAAGATACAGTTACAGTCAACATCTTGCCTAAATTGCACAGGTGTATTGTTGCAAAGGTGAGGAGCTGGCATTGGAAAGGTGTTTTGCAGCCTGGGCTGCTACTATAAAGGCTGGGGCACTACTTCAAAAAACCCAGTGGAAGTGCAGCATATAAAAAAAAAAAACGTAGGCACAACTGGGGAGAGACCACCTGAAAGCAAAAAAGAGGCTTCATCCCCTTTAGTGTGTCATGGAGATTACTGACAGACCCTCTGGTCAGTATCCGTGTGGTGTCTTCACTTCCCTGCCGAGAACTGGCTTGAACTATACAAGTGAAATGATTCGCTTTGTGCAGGCTGTTGAAAAATTCTCAGCCACTTGCTAGTACCCAACTGAGCTTCTGTATTGAAAACACAGGGATCCATCTCACATGTCCTTTAGTTGTCTGGGTTTTTCCTGTAGTCGGCAGAGGACAGCAGGTTGCCTTGTTCACCTCTTCTAGGGTTTGTTGAGAAAAAGCAAGATTTGTTCATGTATATTAAAAGTGCATTGTGTCTTTCTCTGTCTTAAAAAGGTTAAAAGAGACGAGGAACACAAGCTTGTGAAATCCAGCGCTGTGAATGATGACGAGGTAGTTCGTGTTCCATTAGCTTTTGCAATGGTCAGGATGATGCAGTGTCTTCCCCAGGAAGTGATGGAGGCCAACCTGCCAAGGTAAATCCCATCAGAGCTCCTTAAATGCTGCTCATTGTGCTGGGAATGAGTGCAGGTACCTTTCTCAAGCTGTGGTTACATACAAGGCTAAATCCAAGAGGGGCATCCTAACAGTCCTTAAATACTTTTTTGGAAACTCATTTTCCTAGTGCCATTCCCCTCTGTCAGCATTTGACTTCTCTAAAGCTAAGTTTGAAAGGAACGTGGTAAGTCCTTAAATAAGAGCAGAGCTGTGAAGCAGGGTGCAGAGGTAGGGGTGGCAGAGCTGCGGAGAGAATAGTGTACAGAAAAAAAGGACAATCTGTAAAGTATCTTGAAGGACAGTAGGTGTGTGTGTGACTATACAGCCTTTCTGTGAGGCTGGCTTTGACTATAGCTCTGGTTGTAAAACATCCCTGAAAAGCAGCCTCCCTAGCTAGCAGTGTAATTAGTTCTGCTCTCTTCGGGGGTGCACTAAGCTGTCTATCTCCATTTCCAGCATCCTGCTGAAAGTCTGCACGTTTCTGAGGAACAGATTTCAGGAAATCCGGGACATTGCCCGTAACACCCTCACTAAAATCATGGAAGTGTTGGGAGTGCGGTACCTTCTGTACATCTTAAAAGAGATGCAGTCTACTCTCGTCCATGGGTACCAGGTAATGCTGAAATTCTTCCTCTTCTACTCTCTGTAGGTTTTTTTAAACATATTAGGAGGAGAATCCAAAGGGAAGTTGCTACTGAAATTCTTTTGCACTGCTAGAATAGCTTGGTATAATACGACTAAATACCATTGCTAGTGCCTGCGTGAGTCTTTGTTATGCCAAGTGTCAAATGAGGGTCTGTACCCAAAGAACTTGGAGTCTAAGCAGGGAAGAAGAGAGCATCTCCATCTTCCCAGTGAAGAGCTGAGGTTTGGTGGTGAAGGATGAATTTCTGATTCCCATAAAATTAGTGGGAATCTTTCCAGTAAGTTCATTAGGCCCAAGCATGATCTGAGGTGAGTTGCCACAGAGACTACACAGACAGTATGTGGTGATGTTAATTGAAGCCTTGCTTCCTAGGTCAAGAGCCAAGGCTCTGACTATTAATTCGTCTTTCCTCTTTCCACAGTGGTTTGGCTTAAGAATGATTTTTTTGTGAATTACCACAGTGGAATGGCATGAGCTTCTGGCCGCTTTAACAGTCAAAGCGCCAATTAGCACAGCCTAAAAATACCAGTAAGAGCACTGGGGAAACAGGAGGTTTTCCTGCCGGTGTGTGGAGGGACAGGGGTCCTCTTCCTGATTGCTGGTACATGGATTCTTGTCCTCCCAGTGACTTTTTTCTGTAACGAGCACTCAAGTGCAGTGTGTGAGTTGTGATGTCTCTGCTGTGGGAGTCTCCCCATCCAGTATTATTAAAAAGGTCTATGCAGGGGGTTGGAAACATGGTCTGTTCTCTTCTTCTCTAGCTCCATGTGCTGACTTTCACTGTGAACCTGTTACTGAAGGGCCTTACTACCAGGCTCAGTGCTGGTGATTTGGACCCCTGCTTAGATATCCTGATTGAGGTAAAAGCTATTCAAAATTGAAGGGAAGAGCATCATGAAGTGCCTGGGGCAGGCTCTGGGTGGAGAAGGTGTTGCGTAGATTGTCTCGGACTTGGTGGCAAATGGGGCTGATTGTGTGTGTACTGCAAAGGAAGGAGACTGTTTTCTACTGAGGCATCAGCAGACTCCTTGTAGAGTAGAAAAGTATCTCTGGAGCTGTATCCTAAGCCCTTCACCCTGAGAGGGAATGGATTTGAGATTAAGATAGCTAACTATGTTTCCCTGTACTCTAAATGGCTGAGCCAGTCAACAGACAGCTAGTCAGTGCGGTCCAGGGAGCCCAGTAGCTCAGCTGGCCACCTAGATGGGGTATATTTGGATGTCTTGGTCTGACTGCAGTCCCACTCCTTGTATCACACCACCACAGAGGGGTGTGAGAACAGCTTCTTCATCAGGGGTGTTACCTGTCAAACTGGGGTGTTTTATGTTGACAAAGGAAAGGTAGACATGATTTGTGGGAAACCTGGAGAATTGTTTTTTCTGTGAGTGGGGAAAAATAGTGTTATTCTGCTGCTACTGGAGGAATCTGGCTCTGCTTTTCTGCTCCTCTCATTCCCTTCTATTGCCTGATTTCCAAAGATTTTCAACCAAGAGTTGTTTGGGAATGTAGCTGAAGAGAAGGAAGTGAAGGGAATTGTCTCCAAGGTCATGGAAGCACGCAAGAACAAGAGCTACGATTCCTATGAAATTCTTGGAAAGTTCATAGGAAAGGGCCAAGTGACAAAACTTATTCTGCCACTGAAAGAGGTAAGAAAAGTCAGCCAAAGTCTTTCTTAATTCTGAGTGCTCTCAGTTCTGTATGGTCTAAAAGAAATTCTAGAGCCTCCAGGTGGCTACTGTGACATTTCCTATATAATCCCTCTTTGGCTTCCCATTTTTTTTTTTTTTTTTTTTTTGGAAGGCAGTATGCACCCAGCTCATAATGAGCAAAATGAGACTTTGCTATTGATGTCCAGAGTGGCAAATGGTGTTCTGGGAAGCTTCCCCCTGCTAGAGAGGCAACATCCCACTATGAGTTCTCCATGCCCTCTCCCTCTGCCAACTCTTGTTAATGCCATTTACTCTGGAGCTCCAAAGTCCTGGAAGCCTGCTCTGTGGTTTGATATTTTGTGCATGAAGGAGATGTCACCAAAATGTGTTCAGGCTCTGTCCATGTGCAATAATTGCCTTTTCAGAGATGCATTTTTTTTTTTTTAGAGTAGAGTGCAAGCTCAGGCAGAAACGGAGCCCTGGTTTACTCATGAGCTCTGGAGTGTCCTGGTCGTGATAGGTGAACTGGCTGGAGTCTGAGAAGAGGCTGGAGAGAAAGGGAGGGATGTTGGGGCAGAGCTGAGGCAATGGGATACTGTTCATGTAGTGAGCTGGGGACTTAAGGCAGCAGGTGATGAGGGAGGAATTGTTCTGGCTTTTCCCATGATTTCTGAATATGGGTGGCAGATCACTGTCCTCGTGTTGCCCTCCTGACTCTCATGGTTGTGCCTTTGCAGATTCTGGAGAGCACCACGAGCTTGAAGATAGTCCGGAAGGTGCATGAGGCGCTGCGTCACATTATGGCAGGGCTGATCTTCAATTCAGACATGAACGCAGAATCTCTCCTCCTCCTCAGTCACGGTCTCATCAGTGAAAACTTGCCTCTGCTCACTGAGAAGGCCAAGTGAGTTCCAGGATGTTATCCAGATGGTCTGTTATCAATTGGGAGGTTTGCTTGCAGAAATGGCAGCTCTCAAATCTAACTGGTCAAATGTATGAGGGTTTCCTTGCTTTCATTTGCCTTTTGTTTTCAATGTTAGTGAATTATTTGGGCAGTCAGAGGGCAAGGAGGAAGCTTGGAAATGGGAGTGAGCACTTGCTGAACTCATGGGAGTCTACTCTTGCAAGTGCTCAGGCCTTCAGTAAAGCTTTTTTACCATCTGGTAAGCTGGTATATCCATTTGGGCGTTTGGATGAAGGGACAAGGGGCAGTATTTAGAAGCGAGCTACAAACTGCTTGGGTTCCTGGGCATCTTCATGGGGTCAGGGACAAGAGAAACTGTGGTCTGTCACTGTATCACTTTGGTGCTGGTGCAGAAGTCAGGGAGAACCATCAGATTTCCTCTCCATCTGGTGGTGTCACTGTTGAGAGCTGGGTCTGGGTGTCTTGCATTTCCTATGTTATGTAGGCCAGCTTGCTCTAGGATCTGACTGCTGTTTGCAGACTTCCTAGAGCAGTTTTTATAACCTATCAGAAATTGAAGTAAATATCAGTAAATGAAGTGCAGCGGGCAGTGGCAGGAGGTGTATTTGCTTGAAGGAACTACCAAAGTTTGTCTGCCCACTAAGAAGAAAAAAGTGGGGATGTTATGCAAATCAGCATGCATTTGTTATCTTTGTAACAGTGATATTGCTCTCAAGTCTGAGAGTCCCGTCTGTCATGCTGATCTGAAGTTTGTTTTATTTCATTGTGTTCTGGCTGTGACCTGCTGTTGCTTGCTGTGTGGGTAGCAGCTGAGCACAGTCCAGCTCTCTTCACTCCCAACAGCAAGCTTGTTGCAGAGAGAGCTGAAATCTGAATATTCTCCTTGCCATACACTCCTTTTCAGAAAAAAAGTTGCCCCTCCTCCAGATCCTCGGCTGCAACCGGAGAGCTGCCTCCTGCTCCAACCCACTCCCACCAGAGGAGGGCAGAAAGCACGTGTCAGCAGCAGGACTAACACATATATCTTGGTTGATTCAGGACTTCGGGTAAGGATCTCCTCAGATACAAAGCTTTGCAGTCAAAATTTTTGTTAAGTGTATCCAAAAGAAGGTGTTCTGGATATGTTGTGTTAATAACATAGCCACTAGCCTTAACTTTATTTTGCATGTGGTAACTCCAATGGTGCCTCTTAGAGAGCTATAAAAAGCACTCAAGCTGTTGCAGATATTTGAATGAGATATGGCGTAAATTCTGCTATAACCTGAAACAATGTGGGACCTTACTTGACTTATTTGAGTCCCAGCCTAACCTTGAGACGAATGCCCTGTGTTTTCTATGCCAGCTGCTGCACATGAGCCTGAAGAGGTCCAAAGTAAATTCTTCTGAGGAGCATGCTTTGGAAATGTTAGACCCTTTCGTTCAGCTGCTTATAGACTGCTTGAAATCTATGGATGTCAAGGTACAGTTCTGAGCTGGAGTCCGTCTGTTCTGTCTGTTCTACTAAGAAGGGTCCTGCCCACAAATGTCATCTTGCAGTTGATCTGCAAGAGAAGAGAAAGACATCCAGTTTTCAAACCTGATTTCTTAGGTGTGCAGATTAAGTTGTTTGAGGACATGATATCCCAAGGGGGAGGAAGGATTGTGGCTGATGGAGGACTGAATGCTCTGGCCCTAGTGCTGCAGATTCAAGTATGGACAAGTTCTCCTGGAGCATTTTCATACAAGGACTTTGCAGACTTCGTAGGCTATCTATGAGGAGGTTCATGAGGTCCTATGTCTGCTGGGAGCGCTCTTGTCACAATTGTGGTTTCTTTTGATCCAACTCTAATGTCTTTATTCTCAGCACCACAGACAGCCTCCTTTTTGGGCAGCTTTGTGTTTCAGTGAGCCTAGGAGGAAATCTGTTTAAACCTTGAGTTTCCTGGGAATGGAAGGCATGCCTCATTACACTATCAGATACCTGGAGCAGGGCTTTCAGGTGACCTGGGTTTTTAGCAGAGCAACTTCTATGCCTTGAAGGCACCTCTGCTTCAGAAAGAGTTCCTGCCATCTGCTGAAACAACATGGTGTTAATGTCTTTACCTAGTAAAATCAGAGAATTAGGGAGTGGCAGAAAGTATTTTTAGAACTGAGAAACCCTTTGTATTACATATGAATTGTTTGAAAGAGGTTGATTTTGTTAGCTAACTGCCTTTTACCACAGTTGCAGATAGCCTGACCACGTCTGTAACAGAGTGAGAAAAGTGTTCTGTCAGTGTCGTTGTACCCACATGCTGTCCTTTGGCTCTGTCTGACAGGTGATAACTGGTGCTCTGCAGTCCTTAGTATGGATTTTAAAGTTCCCTTTGCCTTCTGTCAGTACAAATCTGGAGCCACTGATCAAGCAACTTTTCCTCTTGCTGAAAGAATTTGCCAAGACAGGAGTAGCCAAAGGCCAGAATTTCCACCTGGTTGTGAGCTGTTTCAAAGTAAGTCAGACCAAGCTCTGCTCTCTTCTACTTTAGGATTAACTTTGTAGAATGAGACTCTTTAAACTGCAGATCCCTGCTGCAGCTGTCCCTGGAGAGGTAGCCTGGAGATCACAAGGTAGCAAGGGAAATGTGACCTTGCTGATTCTTTCCCAAGTGTAAACTTAAAGAAAGTTACCCCCCCAAAATGCACAGCTTGGATCTGAAGAAGCGTTTTTATAGAAGCATGTTTGCCTTCCTTCTTTCTTAAAAGAGTGTCTTGTTACCACCCTGTCTTTTGAGAGGCATCAATTTTGTACTTAAGTAGCTTGCTTTTACCATGATTCATTGGAGTAAGCCCTTGCAGCTGAAGTGAGACAAGGGAAGGAGGCAATTAATAGTAGTAATAACTACCCTTACGGTGTGCAGTGTCTTCCTGTAGATGGCTTCTAAATGTGTTGCTGAATTAATTACAGCTTTATGATCACAAGAGAAAGTTAGAGTAATTCATGCTGAATGCCAGTGCCAGAAGAATTTTCCCCTCTTCCTGGCTGTGTTCCTGCATCATGGTTCATGTCTGTGAGCACCCCTACTCATTTCAAGGACTAGTCTGAATTTGTGTATTTGATTGTGTTCAGTTTTTGTCTCAGAATTGCCAGATCAAAGCAAAATGTGATGAGAACAGTGTTAGCTGCATGTTTCAGAACAGCAGTTTGTCTTTTCAAACCTAAGTGCTGTAAACAGCCAGGCTTTGTCATGGGCTTATGTTTTATGGCACCGCATGTGTATTGACAATGTGGAATTTGATTTTGTAGTGCGTAACAATACTTGTGAAGAATGCAAAGAGTCAGATAACAAGCAAACAGCTCCAAGTGTTGCTCGGCTTTGCTGAAGAAGACATTTATGATTCATCACGCCAAGCGACTGCCTTTGGCCTTCTCAAGGTATTTCTGTGCAGCAGGTGTATGGGTTCTGTGAGCCACTGGAATGGCAGTGATTCTGCCTCTTAGCGAGAGGCTGTACGATCTCACATCAGGAACAGGCCACAGAATGCTGTTAAGGCTATATGGGGAGGGGAAAGCAGCAAAGCTTTCCTGTTTGACTTGTAGTCACTGTTTAAAATTGTTTGGGGGGCTGTTTTATGCACATGCATATGAGGAGGTACTTGGGTCTAAGGATGTTTTTGCTAAAGAATCAACATCCCTGATCATTAGACCAGGTATTCTGTGTGTTCCAAAAGAAACAGATATGGATTTGCAAGCCACCTTTTTTTTTTTTTTTTTTTTTAAAGTTGCTCTGGCTGTGTTTGAAGATGTGAAAAAGTCAATGTACCACCTGAGACCAGTGTCGTCCCAGGTTGTAGTACTGCATCTCAGACTGTGCAAGCAAAATGACATGACTTCAGCTGTGCTTTCACATTTTTAGGCTATTTTATCCAGGAAGCTGATTGTCCCCGAAATTGATGATGTGCTGCAGAAGGTTGCCCAGCTGGCCATCACGGGTCAGAGCGAGCCGGTGCGAGTCCAGTGCAGGCAGGTTGGTAGAACGTAAAGTCTCTCATCTTACTTTACTTACAGCAGTCTAACAGGCTAGAGGGCTTAGTGTGGCCATCTCAGCTCTGAGACATGTGCCTTAGCCCTGCTAAGGCACCATTTCCTAACCCCATTTCCCCTTCTTACTAATCCTTGTCCCCTTGTTACCTGGCTGGCTTTAGTTCTTGTGACTGATGACTAGCAGAATTGCAGACTGCTTGCCTACAGTGAGACTGCTTGCCATAGCGTACCTTCAGAGAGCTGCTCAGCAGCAGTGACATGGTCCCTCCTTCAGAGGCTTTTAGCCCGTGTAACTAAGAGCTTTACCCTTTTCTGAATCCCAGCAGAAGACAATTTGCCACAAATCCATGATTCCTTCCACTACTTCCTCCTCCTTTCCAAGCTAAAAGCAACCAAAAGGCAGAATTGGTTGCTTCATTTCAAGCAGTGGGATACAGATGCAGCAGGAGCTGTGCCTAACCAAATAATGCATTTCCATAGTTACAGGATGAACTCTGAAGGATGCAGAATCTCTCACAAGAGAAGCCTGCGCAAATCACAGTAGTACTCTAAAGACTGATCTGGCAGTTGTCAAAAACCTGCAGATCCTGTTCCAGGCATGGAGCTTGAGTGCAGTTGTTGCCCCCTTGTGTAATAGGAACTTACATACGCAGGAGAAAGTGATGATTCTCATAAACTTGCTGCTCCATCACTGCGTTTTCTTCATAACCTTTTGACAAATTTTCCTGAGTGTTTCTTGTAACTCCTCTCTGTGGTGTTGTGTTTTCTTTCCAGATTTACTTAAAATATATTCTGGACTACCCCCTTGGTGACAAGCTGAAACCCAATTTGGATTTCATGCTCGCACAAATGGAGTGAGTTGATATTCCTGACATCCCTGTCAGAACAGAACCTTGTTGATTAAATATGACTTTAGTAGCCACCTTGTGCGCCAAAGGGCTGTTCATGAGGAGGGGAGGGTGTGGCTGAAGTCTTGATTTTCCTACCTCTAAAATGCCTCCCTTTTTCAGAGATGAGCTGTTTGCTAAAGCAAGCCCTTTTTCTCTTCCCTGTTTCACAGCTGGCTTTGTTGTTCTTTATCTCTTTGTAAGCAGAGGTCCTGTTGTTTGCTTAGTGGCTAACCAGCTCCACTGGCTGTGAACCAGGTGAACTAGAAAATCCAGAAAGAATAAGGGAAGGTGCATTTATATGACTGCTGTCCCATGGCAATGGTCTCAACTGCAGTTGCAGGCACAGCTGAGATCAACTGCACCAATTGGGCAGGAGCAGTGTGCCTAAAACCTCCTTCTGAGCATGACCCCTCCCTTGCTCCAGGTGACAGTAGCTTACCGTGTTCCCCAGCACCATACCACAGTGCGGCTGTGCTGACTCAAGTTGGCTGGAGCCCTTTTTCACCTGTTTGTCTCTCTGTGCCCGTTCTCTGGGACTTGGAGCCAACGGGCCTGTTGCTGTTGTTCTCCTAAGCATCAGACCAGGTCTGGTAGCTGTTGTAGAAAGATCCCTGTCAGTGTGTGTTTCTAGCATTGGCCATTCTTGTAAATTGTTAGCAACTTTCTAGAGTATTAACCCATCCCTAACCGTTAATCATTTCCTCACAGGTATGAGTATGAAACTGGAAGGGAATCTGCACTGGAGATGATTGCGTACCTCCTTGACATGTTCCCACAGGTAACAAGCACCCCTTGGTGTTCGAAGCATCGAGCAGTTCCTGCGGGTTGCAGTAGCAGCATTTTCAGAGCAGTTTATTTTGGGAGCACTTGGTAGTTCCTAGTATCTCTTATCATGAGCAGAACATTCACTTATCTCCAAAGAACCTGGCTTTGCTCCAGAAGAGAAATTACATGCTGGAAAGTCTGCAGTACTTCTTTATCTAATGTGCTCAGTCTGCAAGTAAAATAAAGCTCTGTCAGCTGGAGTTTGGATAAACCTGATGGTGATTTATGCCAGGAAGAAACACAACCAGTTTAGGAAATGGGGTCTGAATAGAAAGTGAAGTCTAGAGTTTTCTAATTGTGGGGTTTTTTCAACATTCATGAGAGATGTTGTTGACTGAACTGATATGTGATGTTTTGTTGGCCTGACTGGCGAGGGAGGGCTTCCTAGTGGGGTGGATCAAAATGAAAGCTAAAAAATAACCGTGCATCTATGCAGGATAACATACACAAGATGCTTAGCTGCCTTAAAGCTCTGCAGCTGGAGCTTGAGTGAGAATTCAGGAGACTGAGAGAAGTGCAATCAAGCAAGAATTTAGGAGGAAGGAAGAGAAATTCTGCACAGTAAGCTGTGCTTCACCACTGCCTGATTAGATTTAGTATCTCAACTTGATTCCCAGCAACTCTGTAAAGTAGCAAAGAGCTGCTGTCTCTGAGAGGAGGACCTTTGGGCTGATTGCTGCAGTGCTGAGGGACTTAGGCCTGTTTCAGTGAGAGTTAGGCATGAAAATGACCTTTAAGGTTTGACACTCACGTTGCCGTCCCAGGGACATGTTAGCAAGTCAGAGTCAGAGCAGGGCTGGGGCTGCTGTACGCTCCCTCTGTGCTCCAACAACTGGATCATCCCGTCCTTTCAGTTCACCTGCCTTGACATGGACCCCACTCAGGACTGACGTTGTTCCTATATGCTGTGCAACAAATACCCCTTTTTTCCCCTTTAAATGCCAGAAGCTCCTTGGGGATGTGCAGTTGGTTAATGGTTGTTTCTTTCTAGGATCTCCTCCACAAATACTGCGGGCTGTTTTTTCTCTCTCTTTGTATGATGATGATAAATGATGACTCTGCCAAATGCAAAAAGATGGCGGCTTTGACGTGTAAATCTCTCCTCCGCAAGATAAGCAATGAAAAACAAGATCTGATGTTTTCGCTGGTCACAGAGTGGTTTCACAGCAAGAAGGTATTCTTTGGTCTTTTCACTGACCAGGTCTGGACCCTGGGGGCTGAGTAAGATTAGGGCAAGTGAGAGATTGCTAATACCAGGTCTGGTGGATTGCTGGGTTCCGTTATGCCTGACTTAGTAGTTTTAGGAAGGGAGCATGGGCAAGACTCAGCTTAGAATAAAGGCTCTTTAAAGCTGTGCTCAGCACCATAACTCTTCCTAGTAAGAAGAGGAAGAAATGATACAGCTTCATATAGCTGCACAAATGTGGGGAACTGCTGCTGCTGCTGCTGTAGGTCAGCCTACAGACTTCCCAGTTGCATTGCGCTGCTTTTTAACAGTTCCTCTTTTGGGTCAGGTATTTCACCAAGTGTAGTCTTTATTCAGGTTAAAAGTTTGAGCAAATTCCTTAAAACTTTGGATCCCAGTAATTGGATTTTCATGCTATCTGTAGCTTAGACTTGTTTCAGTCTGTCACTGGCCACTGGAGGGTGGCAAACCTAGTCTTACAGGCCTCCCATTTTGATCTGGGTGCCTGGGTGTTTAGTTATTCTCAAACAGGACTCACGTTCTGTCTCTCTGCGCTAGTGGAGGAAGTGTTCTTCGACACTTCATCCTTTTCATCTCTAATATGTTCAGTTCTGGTTTATAGCTGTGAGCTGCCTGTTGCATTGTGAAGAATCAAAGAGTGCGAAGTAGGCCCCAGAGCTTTGCAGCTGGCAACTGGGATGGAAAAGGCCTTTCAGCATTCAGTTTTAGCGTTTGTTTTCAGGGATAACTTGTGCTGCCAGGCGCTTTTGTCCCTAGCTGGCAGCATCTCCTTTTTCAGTAGTACTCTGAAAACCAGCTTCTCCTAAGATGCTGTTGCTACAGGCAAAAGTAGGGGTTGCTGCCAGCTCCTGCACGTGGGAGCTGCAGGACTTGGTTATCAAGATGTAACAAGGGGTGCTATTCTTTCTGTTGGCAGAGCTCACATAGGAGGTTGGCTGCCCAGGCATGCGGTTTGTTTGTTGAAGTGGAGGGAGTAATGTTTGAACGGCGGCTTGAAGCTGTCCTCACCTTGATTGAAAAAGAAATCAACCCAATTAAATTTGAAGACGTAAGTAATTTTTCCCATGCGTGAGGTTTGGGGAAGGAGAATTAAGAAAATGGAAAGTGTGGGAGATATTTAACTGTTGGACCTACTGTTTGGGACTGAGGAAAGACACAAAACACACACATTTGTTCTGAAGGGGACCTCACTGACCTAGAACCATATTTTTTGTCTGTAAGCCCAAATTTGATGTCATGTGTCACAGCACAAGGGGCAAAGGAACTTTGCACAGCCACCTGGCCTGGGCCTGCAGCCATACTGTGTAACCAGCAGGTATATCGCTCCTTGCCCTGGCCTTTGTCAAGATCTCTGTGGGTGGAAGGGGTTCTTGAGACAGCCCTCGAGTCTCAGGCTTTTGGTTTTTACCTGTATGACTTGGTGGGTTGACAGCATATCGCAGTATGTATGTCGAGATAGCTTTCCCTGCTTCTGGTCTTCCCTGCGGTGACAGGAGAGAAAGGACTTCTGTTTTTTTGTTTAAAGTGGAGTTAGAAGAAAAAACATCAGAAAGAATGGCAGGGTGCACAGATAGCACTGGGATAGGTTAGAATCAGTTTAGTTGGAAAACAGCCTGACAATCACACTGACAGCATCTGTTTAACTGGGAAATGTGTCTCCTAGCTGCAGAGATTTGTGTAAGCGTGGAAGGTCAGGAGCGCATCGCTTGCGACTGTCTGCTTTGTTCAGTGTTATCTACAGCTTTAACTTTCAAAGGAGCTCCCTTCCTGTACTTCAGACCATAGTTTTGTTTTATGGAAAATCTTTTTAGTGCACATGAATAACTCAGAATAACAAGGCTGCTGGAGTGGCCACATATGTTACAAATGTGCAAGGGCAACATGCTGAACCAGAGAGAAGAGCATCAGGATATGTAAATCGGCAAGAGATGAAAATAAAACACCTGCAGTGAGGAGAAATTCAGTGTAATCACCCCCCGTGCTGCGACACGTAGGTGAAACACTGACTAGTTATATCAAGCCAGCTGGTGACTGCAGGCAGGATGAGGACCTGAAGGTGATTTTAGTAAAACACATTGTACGCAGTGTTGTCATAACAATGTGGGGCTTCTCAGGTGACACAGGCAAATCTGAGCTCAGCTTGGCTCTAATAATGAGAATCAAATGTGCACAAGTACATGTATAGACATAAATTATATACATTGTGTGTGTAATGTGCTTGCATTTAGAAACCTAAGAGTTTGTTACAGTAACGTCTGTATAAAAAACATTAATGATTGTAGTAATAATCTCTCCTGCAGAGGATCAGACTCCAGAGGAGCTGCTCCTCTTCTGTTTCTTTTGGGAATTGGGTACAAGTCAGTCTTCTCTTTCTTTGCAGGGGTGGTCTGAAATTTATAAAGTAAATAAGCACTGTCTTCAGGTTCTCATAAGCATCTTTCTTGACTTGCTGATTTTATTAGATAACTGAAGAGGAGGAGGAGAAGGCTGCAGATAGGCTACTATTCAGCTATCTTGTGCTGGTAACAAAGCTAATCACAGAGTGCAACTTGATTCAGTTAACCAAGAACAGTGACGTTGTGAGCAATATCTGGGGTAAGTATCAAGAAGTATTATGGCTCTGTTACAGGGAAGATTCTTTGTGTACCATGTGGTTTTTCACACCCTAATATAAACAACTGAACTTTGTCGTACAAGATTTGTGTGCTGCAGAATGCTAATATGTGGCACTTACTGGGCAGTGAAAGAGAAGATGTTAATGGAAAAGGTTACATGGTTGATGAAAACGACACGCCCTCTGTCTCAGTTGCTGGGAAGTATTTTCTATTATCTGAAGAGCAAATAGTTGCAAACTATTGCGTGTTTGATCATAGTTACATCCTCTTGGATGAAAACGCTCAGTTCTCCTGGGAAGATGAGATTTTCTTGATGAGATCATACATACCAGCCAGCATGCGATGACACATGGTAATAGTGCTGTAAATACTGTGTGTCTGCCAGGATGTTAAGGCCTGGAGGTTATTTGATTCAAGCAAGTTCCGTATGAGTGAGATTGTACAATGTCAGGCTGGCTTACTGGCATTTTGTTGGCCTGTTTTTAATTGCTTCATTTGCTGCTATCGGAAGGCCTGGGTCTGGCTGGTTAATGTCTTTGAAGAGTTCAGCCTGCCAGGTGCCTTTACCAAGATACGAGGTAACCCTTGTAAATTCTGGACTGCTTGGTGCTGTGCAGCTTGGACAGAGGAGAGACAAGAGGGCAACTCCATCTCTTCTCTGAAGCATCCTCAGCCTCCATCCAGGGGTTCAATCTGACCATCTGCAGCAGGGCCGCTTCACCCGAGTCTCACAGCGGCCAGTCCCCAGACATCATGGGCAGATGAGCTGTGGCACTGAGTCCCTGAGGGGACCAGAGTTGCTGCAGAAACATGACTTGTCAGCCAGGATTGGAGCAAGTGTCTTTTTGTGCCATGCCCACTTTTCCTGCACACTTGCCATCACTTTCCAGCAATGACCCCATCTTTGGATGTTTGGAAGTGCTGTGGATGCATTCCAGAACGCCTGGTCACCGTGGGGACATTTGGCTACCTGTAGTTTTTTGCTGCTCTCTGCTTTGGCTGGATAGAGTTGCTAGGAAGTCTTTGATTGTGTTCTGAGCAGATGAGCAAAGTTCATTTCCTTCACCTTTTTATTGTAGCACGTGCTGTGGTAATTCTTGGAGGGACCTGGTTCTTCTTCTGCTCTCACAGGACCAGCTCCTGTGCTGAAAGAGGTTTTCTTTCCCCCAGGTCATGTCCAGTCTCACCTGTGGTATCCTCACAGCTGGGTCTGGCTGACAGCTACGGAGATCTTTGGCTTGTTGTTTGCATCTTGCAAGCCAGAAGATCTTGTCAACAAGTGGAGGGAAAGAAAGGCAGGGAAGAGGAAAAAGACGTCAACAGAGCTGTCTGCAGCCACAGTCTTCTTGACTGCTGAACTGGACAAAAAGGTAATGGTGTCTGTACTGCTCCTCCCCCCCTGCCCATGCCCGTTCCCTGGCTGGGACATAAAAATAGTGTTATAGTTTGCCATGCACATTTCTCTTTTAGTTGCTTGCCTGCTGACTAATCCTGATCACGTAAAGCATTTGAGGAGGTGTCTCTGCTGCTGGGAGGGGGCTTCTCAGCAGCACAAAGATTCCCCTCTAGGCTGCAAGATGCAGGCAGAAGTTGTGCTGAGCCAATCCCTTGCCCTTCCCTGGGAACTGCCTTTGGTGACTGCAAAACACTGCTTTGAGTTTCTGCCACTGGCTCCCTTTCATGGAGTAATTCCCTTCTCCTTTTTCCTTTCACTAGATGAAGGAACTCGTGTTTGCATTCTGCCATCAGCTGCAGTCCAAGTTCCTGGACCTGTCTCTGGGAGAGCAGGTAAGAGCAGGAGCAGGTCTGGGGCTGCAGGAGGGCACAGAGCAGGCCCTGGCCCGTGAGGGAGTGTTACATCCTAGTCAGGACAGCAGTGCTGCTGGCTGGTGGTGGCTCGGGGCAAATACACAGTGCAGGGCCGGCTGCTCTGTGTTGAAGGCATCTGAGCAGGTGCATGTCTGAGGGGCCCAGAAAAGTCCCCCTTGTGGTGTCAGCCTGCTGGAAGGGCTGAGGGGTGGCAGGGACAGAAAGGGGAGGCACCATGCAGGGCAGGATTGGCGTCCCTTCTGTCCAGCTCTCCATCAGGGAAAGTCTGGCTCTGCAGCCCAGCCTGGAGCAGGCTGGGCAGCCAGATCCTGGAACGGGCATCCAGATCTCCAGTGCTGGTTCCCTTCAGCTGCACTGGAGCCTTGCCTGTTTGGTGGAAGCATTTAGTCCAGCTTTATGCTGTTGCTTGAAGGTCTGACTCTACTGTGAACCTGGTCAGAGATTTCCTTGTGGAGAGCCAGGGGCTGCTAGAGGTGGGAAAGACAAAAAGGAGCAGCCCCACCTCAGGGCATACTGGAGCCCAAAAGGCATGGTAGCTCACGGGGAAAGACTCTCCCAGACTGCAGGAGGATACTGAGGTGGGCCTTCCTGATAGGAGCAACATGCAGGGAGTGAACCCCTTACAGCCTCCTGGGCTGGCCAGTTCTTCTTTCAGATCTAGCCTTGGCTCTTACATACCCTGGGCGCTGCTGGTGCTGACGCTGGGGGAACCCACAGTGACTGTCTACTCTGTTTTTTACACTTCAGGTTATAAAGAATTTGCTTTTTGTGGCAAAAGTTGTTTACTTGCTAGCCCCTGTGTCAGAAGAAGGTAAAGAGGCCAAAGGAGAACTGGGCTGTGAAGTGGAAGAGCAGGAGGCCTCAGAAGATGAGGAAGAGAAAGAAATTTCTGCTCAAGCAGAGGGAGAAAGAGAGGACACAGAAGAGAAGGGCCAGCCAGCCACATTGCTGTGGTTAATGAAGAAGCTCACTCTCATGGCAAAGCGAGAAGCAGCATATTCCCCTAAGGTCCCTTTAAAGGTAAGCAGCTTAGACCATCTGCTTTTGATGTGGTCGGCACTTGCACAGGAGAGTGTTGCTCTGGCTCTTTGCTTCCAGGGCACCAGCTGTAGAGGGTGCTGAAGTGAGGATTAGTAGGTGCCGAAGAAACAAACAAGCATTTCCGTTTGGGATTCTCAGGAAAGGCTTGCGCCAGTCTGCTTCTCCTTGCTGTTGCTTCCAGCCCTCGTGTGGGGCGGTGGAAGGGTCGGAAGGCCAAAGGCACCAAGCTGAAGGGGACAGAGCACTGCCTTTGAAAGCCCAAGGGTGCGAGGTTTATGCAGGCAGGGGAATGGCAGCGTGGAGTTACTTGCTAGGAGAAGGGGAGGGTGTGGGAGAGCGTCAGGAAAAGCACTGTGGTTCCCTGTGGCACAGAGTTAGAGGGGCTGAGCTTTCATGTCTTCAGCTGCCTCAGTACAGGACAGTGGGAACAAGCCTGTTGTTCACAGTGTTAGCAGCGGCCAACCCAGTGAAGTCACAGCTCCCGGGTTTACAGATCCCATGGGTTTGTGTCTCATCTAAAGGCTGTACTTGGCTGCAGTAAGACCTTGTAACAGCAGTGAGTTTCTGACTAGGGTGTCTGAAACAGTGCCTTGCCCGTTGAACGGTGACTCTTGCAGCAGTTCAGTTAGGCACTTCCCTTCCAACCTTCCTCTGTGTCCCACACGCTCATTTTCAGAGAAGCTGCGTCTTTAAGTTCCTGGGAGCAATCTCGGTGGATCTGGGGAAAGACAGGATCAAGCCGTACCTTCCAACAGTTCTCACCCCTCTGTACAGAGAGCTGAACAGCACCTATGCAGAGCAAGGTAAGTGATTTCCCTCACAAAGACTAGCAGAGAGGTAAGCGTGTCAGAGCTGCGCCTCGGCACAAACACCGCCTGTCATTCCTTTTGTCTGTTGAGGCATAGATGCCATCATCAGTGAATTTCACCTACTTGCAGTCTTACCAAAATACCAGGAAAGGAGGGAGAGTGTTTTGACAGCTGAAACAAACATGTACATGTTGACAAAGAAAACAGACTGGACTAAAGTTAGGCAGGCTCCTGCATGCAAGTGAGTAAAGCTTGAGCATGTGATGTAGTGGAAAAAGTGTAGCGATGAAGGGTGGATTTGTGGTGACAAGACTCGTGGAGTCCTTGCTGAGGAGAGGAACAGAGTGTGGGTGTTACGGAGGCCAGAACAAGGCTGTTGCTAAGTAAGTAAGTGCCGTTCTTTTTCAATTGCCGTGTTAGATCTGCTGTGAGGCTTAGGGGCACGAAGATCCATGCCCTGTGGTTAAAAGGGTGTTTCAGTTTCAATGTAAAACAGGGTGTGTTTTATGGCAGATTGTGCTGCTGTAGAGCAAGGGACTGTCTAAGTTGGACTCGCCAGTTTGGTGGTTGCTTGATGTTTTCCCCAAGCTCCCTCTTTTGAAACAGAGAAAATGACCTTCAATGCCTGCCATGTGTGCACAGTGACTGAAGGCAAAGTAACCTTTGCAGAGAGCTGTCGGCTAGGGGAATGCAGCACGCGGTGTCTGCAGGCAGGCGTACGCCTATGAAACCGCGCACAGAATTTCTCCCTTCCTCCCGAATGAGTCCAGGTCACTCTGTCTGGACGGATACTACCTGAGCAACAACACTCATGTCTCCCTGGAGATCTGTGTTTGTTTAAGAGATCTGAAGAAGTCATGCCTGGTGGAGGAAAGACAAACCAACTTCCCATTTAACACAAGAGACTCTTGGCTTAAGAACAAGACGCTGGTGTTTAGATAGTTCATGAAAATGTGTTAAGTCAAGCAAAATCCAATGTCAGGAAAAGAACAGACAACAAAACAAAAAAAAGAGTTATATTACTCTACATATGTACTTTGTATGTGCCATGAAAATTCAGTGTGCAGCCCTGGGTCCCCGCATCTCAGAAAGGATACAAAAGAACTGACGAAACTTGGAGGAGGGCAGTAGCAGTGTTCTAGGTAAGGAACAGCTGCCTTGGCTACCGTGTTGTTGTTTTTTTTTTTTTTTCTTAGCTAAGCGAGTAGGAGACTTGGAAAAGATATGGTAGAGACTGGCAGTATTGTGAGTGGATAAAGATCAACTTTCTGCTTTCTCTGCCAGCACAAGAACCAGGGGCCTTCAAATGATTTTTCAGAATAACTACAGAGATGGTCTTTCACATGATAGGGGGTGCAGACCCAGGGAACTTGTCACTGAAGGATGTTGTGGAGGCAAGCAGCTTACGCAAGCTTCTCTGGAGGCTGTACAAGCACGTGGAAGAGGGATCTGTTGGAAGACTGAGGGGAACGTTTGCCCTTAGCATCTCTTTGTAGCCTTTTTCCCCTCCAGTATGTTTTCTTTCAGTGATTGTAGTTAATACGCTGTAACTAACTAGCGATCCTAACCATTAAGCCAGCCCTTATTGTGCGTACTGGACGGAGATGCTGACTGACAAGGCTGGAATCATCTCCTATTTCCAACAAGGCCTATTCCAAAAGAGCCCTGGTGGCTCTATACAGTAAGCCACTTTTAATAACCTCTGGGCTGCCATTATCCTTCTGAAAAAACCTTTTGCTTCTCAGCAGCATTGTTTTTTGTTTGCCTGTGTGAAGCACCACTTGTGGTCCTCTGGGAAAGCTGGTGAAGAACCAGCAGATTTCACAAGTGCCTTTGCTCTGGTCTCTACAGTGTTTTGGGCAAGATGAATCAGTACAGTCGTCCTTTAGTAAAGAAAGAGGAGTCCTTCCTGGGCTCTTGGCTTTCATTCCATATGCTGAAAAGATTAAGCAAGTTAATTTTGTTTTATTAGATCCAACACTGAAGAACCTTTCCCAAGAAATCATAGAACTGCTCAAGAAGTTAGTTGGACTGGAGGCTTTTTCGCTTGCCTTTTCTTCTGTGCAGAAACAGGCCAACCAGAAAAGAGCAATGAGGAAAAAGCAGAGGGCTTTGCAGGTAAGATTCTGCTTTCTCCTCTTGGAAAAAGAAATAGGGTTTCTGTAAAGGCTTGAGAGCTGTCCGGGAAGGTGAGTTTGAGGAAGAGCTTCGTCCCGAATTGAGACGGTTTCATTTTTTTAATTTCTGAAACTTCACAAGAAACCAAGATCAGCCTCGTGGGTAGGTTCTGGCTGACAGCGGTGCCGTGCCTTCCGCTTCCCTGAAGAGCAGTGGTAAACCTGGGCAGAGCAGCCAGAATGCCCCCAGTTTTGAGGAGCCTAAGAAAACCCGTGCCTTGTCTTACCAGTCACCAGTTTCTTAGGAAGCACCTGATGTTCACAGGGACAGTTGTTCGTTGTAACTTAACAAACAAATGTCTTGGTTTTCACTAGACTGTAGCAAACCCCGACATTGCTGCAAGGAGGAAGCTGAAGAGACATAAGAATAAAGCAGAAACCAGGAAGAGAAAAATCGAATTCCTGCGCCCTACCTACAAGGCCAAGAGACCTCGAAGTCATGCACTGAAAGATTTAGCAATGGTGGAATGAAAAGGCTTTTCCTTCCTGGAGGATTAATTTATAAAAAGTAATTTCAAGCTAAAGAACTAATTACTGGGTTTTTTTAAAAGAAAAAATGGTACTTACATATTTTAATTGTATTTATTCATATTTTTTCATGTCCTCTTTTTCATCTAGGATCTTAAATAAAAGCTTTTCAATTTTTTTCCAAACCTGTATATTTACCAGAGCATGTACAGTTGAATGGACAACCACCGTGCTTTTTTATATTAAATTTGACTTCATTTTTAAAAGATGGGTTATGTGATGATTGCATTCATGCCTCTGTGAATGTCCTAGCTCCTGGAGAGAAAACAGTCTGCCTCCTGACTTCAACCTGTCTTTCAGTTTCTGCAGCTGTACTGAGCAACTTATTTCTGGCTATACTGAGAGTATGGGAGTAACAGCTCATGAAGGTGGAAGTTAAATTCAAATTACAGCCGTGGCCCATCAGGGCAGTAGGTGGCTATGGAAGACATTTATTTTCCTTTCAGAAAACCAGTGCTACGTTAGCAGCTAGAGGTACACTATGTATCTCTGTTGCTGTACTTTACTGGAACATCATATCTACACTGAAGGATTCTCAAGTATAACATCAGCTTAAGGAAACCTCTTTAAATGTTCAGCTATGTGGCTGTTTGTTAGAACTGGCAGCAGCTGACCTTGTTTCTGTAAGCAAGCAGCCTCTAGCAAGCAACACACCTATGAGTACAGCTGACAGTTCCAGATTTTATTAGTGTTTTAATTACACAAATATAGTAGCCACTCAAAACCACCAAAGGGGGAAGGGGGGGGGCTAAAAAAAGACCTTTCCCAGCCAGTAAGACTTTCATACAAATGAACATAAGTACATCCTTTAAACAGAAAGAAAGAAATGGAATATCATAATGTACACAGACATGCACTTGGTTCAGTTTTACAATTCAAGAGAGGCATCCACATTACAGGAATCAAATCTGTACTATTTACAAGTATTTGTGGCCCGAAAATACTTGACTGCAGAAAGAGGGATGTTGGCTATAGCTGAAACTTCTTTGCAATGGTCAGCTTTGTATCACTGCCTGCTCTTCAAGGCCTCCACCAACCTAGGAAAAAGGTTAAGTCACTTTACTGAAAAGTCATTTCAATTATGTTGAAATACTTTCAGGAGAAAGCTATTCTTTCTTCTAATGTGGACTCTTTGTCTTTTACGTCAGACAGACTTTCCACAGATCCAGCCTTCAAAACAAAAATACAGTGAAAGATATTTTTCTAACGAAGCTAGCATAATTAGGCTATTACTCACCATTCCATTGCTTCATCAAGCCCCGTGCCTTTAGTTGCAGAGGTTTTGAATATCTGCCATTTTCGGTCTTTCAAAGCCGGTAAGCCAAGTGCGTTTGCCATTTCTGTGGGAGTCATGGCCTGTTCCATGTCCTGCTTATTCGCAAACACCACCAAAATGGCTTTCTTCAACTCTTCTTCCTAAAAAAATAAAAGGGAATCACGCAAGTTGTTGCAGAGACTTTTACTGAATTTAATTAAGCACAGAAAACCCATAGAATGAAAAGAAACTTCAGCAGCTCTTATAATGATTTTCAGTTTGCTGATTTTTTGTTTTTTAGAAAATGCTTCAGTGAAAGAATGATATTTACTTTCAATTCCAGCACGATATCACATCATAGGAGCAATTTCAAAACATGGCCGGTTATGCCTGCTACATTATGAAACAAGCGAGTAGCTGGATTTAACAAGGCATATCAAAGAACTTGCAAGAATTTTTTTGGGGGGGGAAATGAAGTTTTGCTCAACTTGTCTTCTTACTCATGTTACCCTGTTCTGCATATGTTCTTCAGCTTCAAAACACAGTAGGATACTAAGTACTGTTAATCCTTCAGGGCCTGATTTTGCCACCGCTGAAGTACTGAGCACCCGTCCTTGCAGACAGGTAAATTTCCCTATGACCGAAAGGCTAAACGTGACTGACTGACTGCCCAGACAGTGCTGCGCAAAAATGTGAAACAAACACCTGCAGCATACCTAGCGCTTCTCGGTCAGAAGCGTTGCACGGGCCTATTCTGAGGGCTGAAGTTTCACAAGTGAAGTGGAGCTTCGCTGAATCAAATCTCACATTTGCTCAAAAACCAAGGTTTTAACGTCTCAGTTCCTGTTGTACCGGTAAGATTGTCATCCTTGTTTTCTTTCTTACCTCTAACATAGCAACAAGCTCTGATTTTGAAGTGCCAATTCTGTCTCGATCACAGCTGTCCACTACATAAATGACTGCATCTGTATTCGAATAGTAACACCGCCAGTATGGCCTGCAGAAGAAAGATAAGTTCCAGTCAAACAATTTGCACTTTTTGGCCAGATAATGAAAATCAGATTACCCAGAGGAAGTAAAAACTGCCTCTGGGGTGAAAGGCCCCAGGAAGCAAGCAGAAGATATCTTCAAGAGGCTACAAAAAGGAACAGACAGTACAGTACAAACACTCTCAATAGCAGAGGGGGGCAGGGAAAGCAGTTTGAAGACAGGGAAAGGACGGAAGTGCTGGGGACAGTTTTATTTGGGAATCAGCCTGCAGGACACCAGGTCCATAACTGAGGGATGGGGAAGCAAAGGAAGTTTAAACACACCAGCTTCTGCCATAGATAATCGTTATGGTCACCAAAGAAGGATAAACAGAGAAATCTTAAGTGACTGATTTGTACAGGCAAGTAATTAACAAGGATCAAAACAAATGAACTTTCTTACTGGAACTAAAAAGGGAAGGAACCAGCACCTTACTAACTGCACCTTCCTTCCTTCCTTCCTAACTACATTACACTTGCACCTTACTACCTAGCATTCAAAAAGGAATCATGAAAACATCATACAGGGGTACTGAGGAGATCACTACAATTATGCATATAATGACTCATTACAAAACTTGTGAAGCTCGCTAAAAAAATTATCATCTGTACCTAAATTCAACTTCCTAGCTTTGCATTCTTAAGAATAGTTAAGTATCTTTTTGGGTTTACATCACTCACTTCCCTCTTTCTCAGAATGCTACACAATTGCCTACTACACAAGTAAACTCATTTTTCAAAGCAAAACTGTGTACAAGTGAAAACATTCACTTGTTTCTTTCCAGTCTGTAGTCCAAAACAGGCTTTTACTAACTGAACTGTCAGATGAAAGTGCTCTCCTGACAATGGACTGTTTTTAAAACTTAACCAATTTTCAGAAGTGCCAGCTAGAGAATTCCAAGAACTTAGCACTTTTTAGAGAAATTTAATTATATCTTTTGATTTTTAAGAAATCTATTACCTTATGCTTGTCTGTCCTCCCAAGTCCCAAACTTGAAATTTCAGATTCTTGTATGTCACTGTCTCAACGTTGAAGCCAATGGCTGAAACAAAGTTAAACAATTTCACTGTTGGTGATTTTTTCTTTTATTTTTCTGAAGAACATTACAGCACTTTTAGTTTAAAATTTTCAGGCCTGAAATTCTCAGTAGCTACATGATGCCCTTTGCAACGTTACCCAACAAGCATTTATGGCTCAAAATAACGTGGTCATTTTTTTCTTTGACCAATAAAAACACATTGTAAACATATTGTAGAGATTTCTAACAAACGCTAAGGTTGTTGAAAATGAACAGAAGTGTGCCTGAAATCACCAAAAGAAACAGAGCAAGGGTTAAAGGAATGGCCTGTTCTGATAACCAAGTACGCTGACGGCAATAAAACGCTAAGGAACGCGTCCTTTGTGTCAACACCAGATCTGCGCTCTCCTAAGACCACAGCAGAACCAATTTCTCAGCAGAAGACTTGACACCGTGGTATCTGGAAGATGGCAGTAAGGTTACAGTGCATCACATACATCATTCCTTTTCCTGCCAGTCCAGGGAAACGCAACACAGGGAAGTGAATGATGGATGCAGACTGCTTAAAATTCATGGAGGCTGAAATAAGCAAAACCCTAGGGCAAAAGGATTATGGCGTAGTACACTGCTG
Organism: Nipponia nippon; assembly: GCF_047370975.1. Taxonomy (NCBI): domain Eukaryota; kingdom Metazoa; phylum Chordata; class Aves; order Pelecaniformes; family Threskiornithidae; genus Nipponia; species Nipponia nippon. The sequence goes on from NW_028262347.1 coordinate 53,852,003, forward strand.
GCTTCTAAAAGGTAAAAAGGACCCGACCCAAGTCAGTTTATCACAGCCATTCAGGAGGAGCCCAAGAGACACAACAGGGGCTCAAAAGCCAAGCATCCCTTGTCCTTCACGTTACACAGAGTGATCCTAGCCAGACTGCTTCGGCACACACATCTGGGCATTTGTAATAGGCGGGTATGGCTGCATGAATGCTAAGACAATTGGTGAAATAAATTACTTTTTTTTTTTTAAATAAGTATCTTCTCCTTCCATGAGATCTCACATTGCGTTTTGTTACGCTTTCTACATAATGTGAAGTTAAACCGATTTCTTCTTCTCTGTGTTAAACAGAAGTGTTTATATAACAAACTGAAGACCCTTGTCAAAAAAAAAGAAATTAAATAGGTATGATTCACTGACACCATCCTATATACAATTTTTTTTGTACAATAATAATGATCTCTAGAATTCGCATCATAGCTGTATTTGGAGACAAAAGACTTACATAGTCAACAGTTACCATTTACTGAACATTTACCTATCAAGAAAAGCCTACCAAACCATGGTGACAATCTTAAGTTCAAATAATACTTTTTGCATTCAGCAGGGCAGCATAAAATATTCCTTTACGTAGTACTTCTGTAGCACACTGTTATGCAAGAAAGTTCTTAAATGCAACAATGCAAGGCTCCGACAACGTTAACGTCCTTTTGTTTATGAAGGAAGCGTGTAGTGAGTTCCGCTGACAAAGCTTACGTGCTAGAGCTACAGGCAAATCGGCTGTTTTCATTAAGGGACTGATCACTTACTCGGAATGGTGGTAACAACTTCTCCAACTTGTAACCTGTAGAGAATGGTTGTTTTTCCTGCTCCGTCCAGTCCCAGGATGAGAATCCTCATCTCTCGAGTTCCAAACAAACTGGAAAAGATGGTGGAGAAAAAGCCCCCTACAAAAAAAAGAACAGAAAGATGTTTCAATGTCAGCTAGCAATATGGAGGATATGGAAAGGCAGACAGATCGGCCTCATTTCTTACTGAGCAACAATATGTTTCTTTGCTCCAGTGAAAACAGACAAGTTCGGGTTATCGCCCAGATACCTGTGAGCTGAACTATGCTGCTATTTTATGGTAGCTCAATCCAGCAAAATCACGTTGCAGCAACATCAAGCTTCCTCATTGTGGTTAGGATTTTTTTTCCTTTTCTCTCCTTTGCCAAAATCTGAGCCAACTTCTTTTTTGTTTTTATCGGACTCTATCTTTTCAATGCAAGAGACTATGCAAGGACGCGCTGAAGCCTGAAAGAATTCTTTCTGATGTTTATGGTCTCCCACAGGACCATCTGCTTCTTTTTTCTTAAAATGAAGTATAAAGCAGTAGGTACGTGTTAAATCACAATCCATTACAAACTATGAAGCTGCACTAAATTAAGTACATTAATGATACAGAGAAGTCTAGGAACTGATTTTAAATGCCCCCTTTTTTTTCCCCCCAAAACTGGCTTGCCCCAACTTCTTATTTATTCTTTAAATCCACGTAAGAGTACTCGTGGCCAGACGAATATCTGATTTGTACCTACTAGATGTTTAAGTGCAGAAAGAATACTAATGTTCTAAGCCAGAAACAATGACATTTTTTCCAATGATTTTTATAACAAATATATCTAATGCTAAATAATAATTTTGTAAATCCACCTAAACCCTGTAAAAGGTAATGAAACACCAAACAAGCTAGAAACACATTTGATGATAAATTTTAAAAAAATATCAGAGATGAGACAAATTAAAGATTTGCAACCAAAATCTTACTGAAAGAGGTTTTGATAAAGATTATGCCCTATGTTTGCCTTTCTAGGCATCTGTGATGCCTTTCCAGGGAAAGGAGGGAGCAACGAGCTTTACTGCTTCTAAGCCCGTCCCATCACAGAAGCCACGCACACTACAGACCTGGAAAACAAAGAGAAGGTATAAGGGACCACCTGTTGCCAGTTTGCATAGTGCTGTCCAAGGCGCTGTTTACTCAGACAAATAACCTTAAAGAACTGAGCTGCAAAAGGTATTTAAATAGAATCATTTCAAGTAGAAAGCTACTATGTGATCCATGGAGGCCTAAGAGATGATAACTCTTTCCTCTCAGTCAGTATTTTGCTTACTGCCAGACACCTCTCATTCCCTCTTTTTATATTCTAATATGCTTTTCCCACACTAAACCACTGCTCTAATACCATCTGTAATAGGACAGATTTATGTTAATCACTTAACCCCTAGATTCAGGGCCTCTTACTATTCCCTCTACTTTATTTACTATTCTACAAAACCTCTTTTCGTAATTAATTCCTTATTAGCAAGCCACTGCCTACCTGCATCGGAGTTTAACTCGGACAAGTCCCAGGAGCACAGAAGCATTACGATCTTTGACCAAACGCGCACCCCTGCTGTGCTGCTCACACGACTGGCCGTCGCCCGGCTAGCAACGAACCGCTGAGAACGCTGCCCTGAAGCGCCTCAGCAGCAGCAGCAGCTGCAGCAGCAGCAGCTGCAGCAGCAGCCGCCCCTGCAGCAGCAGCAGCCGCCCCCCGGAGGGACCACACCAGCGCCAGGAACCCGACCGCCGCCGGGGACCAGCCCGGCCGGGCCCGGTCCGTGTTGCGAGCTCAGGCCGAGGGCAGGTGGGCAGCCACCGCTCCCGCCGCCGGCAGTCAGGAGGCGATCCCCTCCCCTCATCCTGCCCCCTTCGACACCGATCCGGTCGCCTGCCCCGGCGGCGGCGCCGCTCCCGCCCCCCCCCGTGCCCCCCCCGCCCCCCGTCTCCACAGGCCGCCGGGGCCGGGGCCGGGGGGGAGCAGACGGCCGCGGGAGCCGGTGCCAAGCGCGGAGGCCGGCGGGGCCGCCGCCCGCTCCTCACCCATGTCGAGCCGCTACGCCGCGCCGCGGGCAGCCCGCCCCGCTCCGCTCCGCTCCGCTGCGATGGCCCTGCCGCCGCCGAGGCGCCGCCGCTCGCAGGCTCCACGTCGAACGCCGCGGCGAGTAAACGAGGCGCTCCCTCCCCCGCCCCGCCGTTTCGACACGGAGCCGGGACGGCGCCCGCCCCAACGCCCGCCCTCGGCGAGGAAGGGACGGGCTGAGCGCGGGGGCTTCCCTTGCCGTCCCTGTGCGGCTGCACCCGGGCGGGAAGGGGAAAGGGAGGGGAGAGCTAAAAAATAAAAGAGCGAGCCGCGCCGAGAGCGTGACGAATCTGCGGCGGCGGAAGCGCGCGGCTGAGGGGAGGGGCGGGGCGCGCGGCGGAAGGCGGCTGCTGCCGGCAGGGGCGCGCGGGACGGGCGGCGCGCGCCTTCCGCCGCAGCAGCGGTTTGCCGCCGGCACGGCGTCGGTAGCCCGGGGCGGCCGGGGCTGGCCACCGCTGCGCGAGCCGCCGGCGCACGGCCAAAGCGGCAGCCCCGAAGAGCGGAGCACAACGGCAGTTACTGCACACGAGGAGCTACCCGAAGGGTGTAACGGCCGTCACAGGATGAAGTCACGGTGAAAACGGTACCGAAACTGCACGAAACGATCACCTGGTTACCGTGACGACATTTTCTAAAATGTAGTGAATTCTTCCGCGGCAGCAGAATTCCGAAGGGATAATCTTGTGTTTAATGAGAAACTCCGTACGGTATTTCCTGGTTTTCACCGAGATGGAGGAGAAACAAGAAAAACCCTGTTGAGAACCAACAAACTCCAGCTGTGTAAACCATTAGTATCTACCTGCTCCTGTGGGATAGCTAAGAACCGTCATCTGAGAGCAGGGCTACCATCATCCCTGCATAAAAGATGATGTCATTCATGGAATTAGTTTGTGCAGATGAATAAGTATAAAAATGTAAAAAAAAAAAAAAAAGTGAAATACTAAGTAATGACATCTCGGGGGAGACAGAATTTACAAGGTACACACGGAGAACTGAGCTTTAAGATCAGACAGTGTAATAAGAGAGAAATCCAACAGATCTCATGTCAATAATCAGTGGTTACACTATTTTTTTTTTTTTTTTAAATAAGAGGCAAGGAGATACAAATATCTCTTATGAGAACACTAACTACAGAACGAATCTGCCGTTCCAGCATGTTGGCTTCCTCCTCATGCATTTTATTCTGTCTTTATACTCCTGTTCCAGCAAGAACAGCACAGAAAACTTTACTCCCCCAAGCCCTAAAAGCCAAACCTAAGGCAGTCACCTTCCATGACTTTCCCCATATTTATTTTTTACCTTATCTAGACTTGTCCAAAGAAAAGAAGCTTGTACATCTTTCAGCTGAAAAAAGGCAGGACAAGAGAGAGCAGAAACAAGGAGTTCACAGTGCAAAATGATCACCTTTCATACAGAATCTGCACCAAGGAGTGATTACGCTGTCTGCAAGTGCTGGCACTTGAAACCCATGTTTTCATTAAACCTGTGTGTGAAGCAAGAACAGCGTAAGCAGACACAGACCTTTTAGTTTTCTCTGAAAGCATCCATAAATGTAGTATCATCACAGTTGCAGAACTTCATTTCCTTTATGTCCTCCATTAGAATTCCCTCTTGCTTGAAATTTTACATTAATCATAACTCAGTTAAAAACAATCCTTTATTTTTTCTGTCAAGTTGGGAGCAGTAGGAAAGAATACACAAAAGTGATCCATAGGGATAAGAAAAAAAAAGTAACAAAATATTTTTGACATTATTTAGAAAATGTATGATCTATAAAATCCGACGATCCAGATGGCTTGCCCTAGTACATTGCTTCAACGGGCAAGCAACGTGTATCAGAGTCTTTTAGGTCCTTGATATCCTTAGGAGACCACGGATGCGTCTAACAAGAGCTTGAATAAAGGTGTATCGTGACCGAACCTTAGAATATAACCCTTCGATGTCCAGAAGCTTCTTCTGCAGAGATTCACCAAAGCTGTTTGTGGCTTCAATCTGAAGCTGAGAAAGAGAGATTTGTTGCAGTCATCAATACAGTATCTTCTTCTTCTGGAATGTTCAGCTTATTCATCATCAACTACCTGTCAACCCTTTCACTATGATTTATTCTCTAAACCACTTGCAAAAGCATGTGTTTTCTGACTCCCCTAGTAAGTACTACTTGTGTCTTTCCCTTACGTTTTTCTCTCTAAATTATATAATGAATAGCCTTTCTACAGAGTTTTTTGGGTGACTCAGAGCATTTACAGATTACCCAAATATTACCATCTTGCAACCTCTCCAAGTTTTAGGAATTAAATTCCTAAACAGTCTTATATAATTCAGCTTCTTCGGTTATAGTCATACAAACACTTGTTCCATACAAACACTTCTTCCGATTAAAATTTTCCTAGTCCTTTAAGGACTGCTTAGGAGTTAAGAGTCCTTCTGCATAGACAACATATTTTCATTAATACATATGTAAACAATCCCTGAAAAAAATAATTACATTCTAAGTATTTTAGCAAGGTGTTACTTTATATTTTACTTTCGAACAAATGAATTAAAAGACAGATGCCTCACCACAAAAACCACATAAAACTGTTCTTATAATTCTAGATCTTATAAAGGTATTCGAGACTGCACAGGTTTTTGAGCACAGTTATTTTCTGCACAAACAGCAGCAGAAATGTCAGTGGGATTTATTAATAAAAATGATATTTTTTTCTGCCACCTCTGCATCAAATTTACACAAACTATTAAATCACTGTGTAAGCAGAAATCACATCTGTGCTAGCATTCACATTTCATAGTCTCCTCAGTTTCTGTTACGCTTTTCAATCTCATTTCTCTACAGCCTAGCTGCAGCTGACCTGTAGTAAACAGTTATAGGATGACAGGAAGTTGGGAATCCTGCCCTCATATTGCGAGTCTTTCAAGGATAGCTGATGTTTTCAGAAAGCTATTATTGAAAAATACATACCGTTTGACTGGTTTACAAGAGGAAAAAGAATGATTAATTTTTTTTGTAAGTCTAGCTCATTTTTCATTTAACTTTTTATATTAAGACTTGAAAATATGTGTGCAGCAGCACCACTGCTACCTGCTTCATAATACTTTCCAAAAAAATTTTGCAACATTTCATTAATCCTAAATTAAGTTATATCCTCTTGGTGTTAGAACAGGTTGTTTAGAGGTGGGATAACTACAGTCAGACTGCTCTCAAGAGCTGTCTGGTAATCAAGCGCATTCTGTACTTTTCAGTAGACTGTCACATCTCACCTGTTCTATATCGTGCTGGCTCACTCGATTCAGTCCGCTACTGAAATCCAAGTTAGGCTCCGAACCAAAGGAATCTAGTGGTGGAAAATGAGATGTTAAAATTATGTTGGCTGCTCCACACGATCTTCTCCACATCAAGTTACAGAATCAGTTTAAAATGCAGTGTTCCAAACTGGTCAGTAAACTTGTGACTTGAAATGACACTAATTTTTTGACTTAAATGATTTAGAGAAAATATGTTAAGAAAGAGCCATAAATAATTTTGATCACACAACATGGCACCTTAAGCAAAAACCTCCTCCCCAGATCACTTCTACCTTTCTGACTTCCTTCCATTCCTAATTTTTTTTGTTTAAAAACCAAAATTCAACAAATTTAAAATCCTCTGGTGAATCAATGGTGCCTGTAATTCTAAAAATACTTTTTAAACCACCAATATTAATTTTAGCTCTTAATTTCATCTTAGATTATTATACTGAATTATTTTCCTGTAAATTGTTTTGAATCACTGATCTGATTATATTATTTGAACTTCACTTGGTTTGAACAACAGAAATACAGTTAATTTTACTTTCCTTTGGAGGTTGTGTAATAGTCAAAACCCAAAAGTCTATGACTCAACAATATTTGTGTTGCCAATTCTCCAGCACAAAATGGAAAGGTATGCCAAATCCAAACAAAATCTCTTTTATTAAATGTAAATGGCAAAATATTAATAGTAGCAAATCAGTTTTAAAGATAGCCATCAGAAGTTATTCAAAGGCACTTCGATGTTCGAGAAGTTTTACCTTGCAGCCTTCCTTTTTTAAATGACATCCTGGAGGACAGCAGCGGGTCTTGGGAGTCAGTGGGTGTGCAATGCAGTAGATAGTGTTCCAGATGACGCCAAAGAATGAAGAGACATGTTTCTATAATATCTGTAGACACGTCTAAGTGAAGGAGTCTAATTTTGTTGTCTTTAGATTGTACATTTACTATAGGAGCATATTTACACACTTTGAGGAAGCTGAAGATGTTAGCTCAACCATCTGTCACCTCCAGCAGAAGCTTCTCGCCCCCACTGCTATGGCCTGGTAATGGATCGCTCGCACTCTCCTTAACTGCTTCAGTGCAGTGCTGGCTAGGTGACTTCAGTGACTGCTACTCACCCTGAAGAGGCTTTAAACCAACACTCTGCACACCAGAGCAGAGTATGAGCGCTCATGTGATTTGTAATGATCGCTCAGTTGCAGAGACAGTGAATTAAAGCTGAGGTTATAAAGTTGGGGATGGCAGTAACATCTTAAGTTACCACAGTTAAGTCTGCAAGGGCACATCTTTCCCAAAGTAGGTTTCAGAGGAAAATTCTGATCTGCTGCAGACAAGTATTTTGTGCGTGACTAGTTATTTCCATAGAATTACTGGTGGTTTTGAGATTACGTTTATGGAAGGTTGACTGGAAACTCCAGTTGCTCTGATAGGCACCTCAAAATTATTTTTCAAAATATTTCTTCCACCACGTGTGAATGTTTAGTGGGTCTGGATACTGAATTGAAGAGCTGGGCTGTAATAACTCCTCCATTATAATGTTGCAGAACGTCCTAGCAGGGTCTCCATGATGGGAATTACTAACTTGAAAATATTTACGTTCTGACAATAGCAGAACAATACCCTCTTACTAATTTAATTTCCAGTATTTCAAATTTCCTTTTTGCAAAAAGTGTTGTTCAAAGTGGTCAGAAATCTAGATAAAAAGAACCTGTTCCTATTTCTCTGCTTTTCTGGAGCATCACCTTGACGGTCATTTCAGTTTTAGAAGGATACAAGAACAGAGAGAAAGCAGCTTTGCTCGGTTGTTTATTAGCTTCACCAGGCGTCGCCTTGCCAAAACATATTTTTGGGAAGTGGAGATTTTGTCAACCCCAGCTGGCATAACTGACTGACACAGCTGTGATAAGAAGAAGAAAAACCAAGATGACTGTAGCAAATCACAGAGCATCAAAAGAAATAAGCAAATAAAATTACTAATCAATATCTAGAACTTCCTTATCAGCTACTATTTCTTCAAAACTGTGCTCTCTATTTTGGATTTGCATAACCTTGCTGACCAAAAAATGGAGAAATAAAATGTATCCCCAAGCAACTATAATGAAAATCACAACTTTTACAAAGTTAAGCCCAATATTTTCCCCAAAGTTCTAGGTCACTCATTCTATGGGCGCCTTCGTCAACAGTAGAAAGAAGTATGCACAAGAACTGGAACTATTTACTTATCCAAGATGCTTTAGAGTCTCTGTTAGAGCTATGTCTAAGTTACAAAGACTACAGAGACTACAGAGTCAGAAGAACTATTACCTCTTTTATTTCATCTGGTGGGAGTTGCTCCACATTTTGCAGTTTGTTAACGCTCTGACGATGGCTATCATAGTAACTGAAGAAATCACTGGTGCTCTGTTTCAGCAGGTAGACGATAATGCCCAAGCCAGGCAAGTGCCAGTATGGCACCACTGGTGCTTGTGTATCTAGGAAAGATGATGAACAAGTTATAATAAATTTAAAAAAAAATAAAAAAGAACAAGAAATCAATAAGTTATGCTCTCTGTCAATAAAGTACTGAAAGACATGAAAGCACTGGCAAGTTTATATTTTATACTTCTGTGTAAGAAGTAAGAAAAATGGAAGTATAGGCAAATGTTCTGTGGCTGCAGTATTAGAAGGCAGTCGGCATAGTACAGTACTGAATGTAACACATGAAATGTAACTACATCAGAAGACTTACTATTTAAATATTTTAACCACTCAGCTGCATAATAGCACACTGTAAACTCTTGCCATGTGGCATAATGAAGAGTTCCAGTCAGCATCAAACACATTTTACATGTCATAAATGAGGTCCTAGTTTCACATAAGGTAATCCAGCACAGATGCTGAAAAAAAGAAATCCTCACCTTCCCTTGTCTTGTGCTATTTATTTACATACACATTTTTTTTACTGATACACGTGTTTCTGAGGCTGCGATAGGAAGTGAATTAAAAAGGATTTTTTGGTCACGTTTGTTTTAACTTGGATTAGTTTCCTGATTTGGGTTAGTGCAAGGCTGTGCAAGCATGTGTTCCAGAATTAGAAAATAGGGAGCTACGGTACTGGCATAAAGTGACTTAAAAGGGTATGTGAAATACACTTTAAGTGAAATAGACATACAGCCTATGGTTCATTATTTTCTACTAGCCCAAATGTCACATCATTCAGTCTCATAAAATAGCAAGCCAGAAATCTCACCCTGACGAGGCCCATCTCGGTTGGTTGATTCTGACAGGCTAGGAGTAAACAGACAAACAGCATGCTGAAAACTGGGGGCGCTTTGCAACATAAGTGACTCACAGTATTCCATCACGTTTGCACAGATCTGCCAAAAAAAAAAAAAATGACAGCATGTCAGTTACAATATCTACAGGCTTTGGAGCATTAAATTTTAAATGAATAAATGTCAATAAACAACATGTTTTGCTCCCTCTCTTCTCACCAGAATGTGATGATTCTCTTTTCTGACCAGTTACAGCCTCTCTTCTATTTCAAGGCTAGGACCTGCAACCTTGCCTCTTTCCCAAACCTGCTTGTTAAAATTTCTGGTCAATTTTAAGTCCCCTTTGGCTCTAACTTAGTGTTAGCCATTGCCCTCTACACCCAGCCTTCATTTTGAAAATTTCTGATCAATTTAAGGCTTCAAGGTTCACAGAGTTTGTACCCAAAACAATAATGGTTGCTAATGCAAATTTAAGTAACCAAATTTTCAAGGTTTACTTTAAATAGAAATAAAATGTGGGATCCTATACCTAACTAAAACCAGTGTAGAGCATTACCACTATCATATGAAAGTATGACAACTAAACAAATCTGCACAGCAGGTAAAATGTCACAATTTGAGACTGAAGGTTCTAGCAGCTTCTTGTGTGTTTACCTGTTGCATGGCCAACTCAATTTCATCTCTCTTGTTCACTCTGTCTCCCTCTGAGTTATCATCTTGCAGTTTAAACTGACGCAGTCTGTCTGAACCACCAAACCGACTTAGAAGTCCTAAGCACTGGCGCTGCCGTAAGAAATGAACATTTTAATTAGTATCTCAACAAATGAAGTCCATGATTCTTTTCACTTAAGCGATACATATCCCTTAAAACACAATAGCAAGAGAGCAATGCAGATAAAACTGTTAGCACTTTGTAAACGAAATTAAAATTTTTAAAACAGTGTTTTAACTCACCTTTAATTAATTTTAAAATTAATGGCACCCTAAAACAGTTCCTTGAGAAATGAATGCAATTCAAAAGTGCACAACTTTGTCTTATGCCTCTTCCAGACTATTACACTGACTAGCATCAATGACAGTTTAGGTTTATGCATTCCCAGTTAAAACACCTTTACCTATAGAGACAAACTAACAAAATCTGGATATGAAGATAATAAGCTCCATAGAAGTAGAGTGCAAAAACCAATTCAATAGTTTCATAAAAAGAAGTAACAATCAATATATTTTTTAGTTTACATGTGGCTGTTAAGATCACCAAAGTGCCTCAGACTGTAAGTCAGTTTTGTGTGGAACAGCAAAAAAAAGACATCAAAGATTAAAGATTTTTTGGTAATTACTTTTGGGGAAGAGTAAAACACTTAAATCTTTTCATTACTTGATGAAAATAACAGGACAAACTAGAGAGAAAAGTTACAATAACAGATGACTGATTCACAGAGTTTTGCTCAGAACAGCTCAGTTTTCAAATTAACTAATTAAAACTCCGTATAACAAACAAACAAAAAATCTTTCTGCTTTCCCATGGGAATTTCTTGCTGACATGATGCAGCAGAATACCAAGTACCCCAACATTACAGCAATTATTTACAGCTTGCTACTTTGCTTCAGGCTGGTCAGTCTAATAGTTACTATCAAAGTGTCCAGAGAACACAGCCTTCTCTTGCAACCAGAAGTATTTGATAGGGCAGCCCTTTCTACATAGTTTTCAATTAAATATTTCTTTATGAAAGTCCTTGCTCACATGAACCACAAAGCTTCAAAACCATTGCTGAATGCTGAGCTGTAAAGAGGTGTGCAATGATAGCTTTTGAGCAAGACTTACTCTATCTTGCCTTTCATTCTGGTTTTTAAGTCAGGGTTATTTTTAAAAGGGAAGGAAAGAAATAAAACATTAGCATGTTTGATACTTCAAATTGTTGAGCTGGAGACATGCTTGTGGCAAAAGTGGTAACAGAGTATTTCTGCATTACTTCACATGCTTTGGTGTTGACTTCAAATTCTTCTTCTCCTCCACATAAGGTGAATCCTAAGCCAGGGAGGGAAACAAGGTCCCTGATGCAACGTGCATGTTGCCAAATGTTATCTTTTCTACTTGGTTGGGGCGGGGGAAACCAACCCAAAAAAAACAAACCACCAAAACCACACACCACACAAACCACCACACGCACACAAACCACCACCCCCAAAAAAACCCAAACCACCACATATTCTTCTCAATGGTGGAAAACATCCCTTTCATAAGTGCTACTAGTCAGAGTACAAAACCAGGAAGAAACTCATCTACGTACACAATTCTAAAAGGACAAGTGTTAAATATACAACTTTATTACCTGAAATCGGCCTATATGTCCTTGTAGCTCCATCTGCGTCCCTTCATTAACATCCATGTCCAGCTCACTTAGCACTCCTGATAAAAGATACAGCCATTAAATAGTTTGTTTTGTTTTCAAAAGAAAACAGATTTATGCCATATATACATTTAAATACAAGCATTGATCAGAAAAATTTCAGCCAAACATACAAGTAATATTTTGTACATTGCTCAAGGAAAACATTCAGATATGAATGCAGCTACTAGGAGATGCACGAGAGCATGTAGCTTACTGTCATGCTAAGTAATTAAAAGGTGGGGCAGGGGAGAAGGGAAGTTAGCATGAAAATTGCAGCTGTTCAGTATGCTGTGAGCAAAGAAACATTTGGGCTCAACCTACAGCTCTGCACTCCCTTCTATTGTAGTCAATCACCTCTCCTGAACAACGAAAACCATTACATCAAAATAGAGAAGTTATTTTGAAATGGTAAGCAAGACTTCTAGCATGCAGAAGAAATCACTATACCCATCACAATAATTATTAGTCCTCTGCGAAGAAAAGTCACCAAAGACAAATGTCAGTATGCTAATCCACAGTGCTTCTCCCTGCAAGCTTTCGTTTTTAAATAAATAAAAACGGATAGGACATTAACAAAGAAACAGGTATACAAACAATTTTCTGTCTTTATTTCCTCAGTCAAAGAATTTGCTGAACGAAAATTCTTTTTGAAGACACCACGTGCACTTTGAACACTACTATTTGCAAGTCATCTCAAAGACAAAAAGTACTTACTGTCAGGTAGCATAATGAAAAGAAAATGGGAAGTCAAATGCGTATTGATAAGGGCACTATGTCCACTGCAAATCCACCATACTTACTTCAAGAACAATTATTTAACCTTTCTTTTTCCCAGACCTCTACGTATCAAGAAAATTCTGTACTGTAGTAGGTATTCCCTTATATGTCTTACTATTTCTTTATAGAGAACAAAGTCTGAGATTCATGCAGATGGGGCTAAGAGACTTCAAAACTGCAGTTCCTACCAGGCAAAGCTGCCTTGCTGATTATTCCTGTCAGGGAGGCCAGCTCCTGGAGAGATCCAACACTAACATCTTGACACCTCAGGATTGCCTGGATAGTATCTGAATGGGAAATTAGAAACTGCAAAACCTGTACCACAAGAAGAAAAGGGAAAATATGAATGACTCAAAATTTAGCAGTGAGCAGAGAGAAAGCAATGCTTTTACTTTTGAGGAATTTTAAAGTGATCTACCATACCAGTGAGGATGGGATTTTTAAAAAAAAAAAAAAAAAAAAAAAAAAAAAAAAAGCTTACTTTCAGAGCAAAAGGACACATAATTTCTTTGAATGAGCAGTAGCAGTGATACTCTAGCATCTTTTGGAACTTACCTGTCCTGCTGCTTGCAGGTGTTGTGCCATGCTGGATGTGAGGATCACTTGGCACAGTTGAAGAGCTGGAAGAAGAATCTGGCGATAACGTTCCACTGGAGCAGGAATGAAGACTGGGGGATCTCTCATTCCATACATTCTTAAGAGGTTTAAAAAAAAGAAAGAGAAAAAAAAAAAGAAAAAAGATAAATAGTGCAAGAAAAGTGAAGCTCACTTGCAAGGCAGAGCCTCAGCCTACAATCACTCTCAAAAACCTGCAGATATTCATATTTCAATAACAGGTCTGTACTTGAACTGAGTTTATATTGGAAAAGCATCAAATTTATGATACACAGCTGCTGCAATTTACCTAGAAAGCTGCTGCTAGACATTTTCTCCAAGCAGAGAAAATTACTTCTTTGTACTTTACTACATTAAATCAGATTACTTTGTTGTAGAAATATGACATCTGTTTTCTTTACTTATATATAAAACTAAATATTCTCAAATATTTTAGGAAGAGGTGTGCTTAATTCTAAAGCAACTGATAAATACAGTCCTCTACAAATGCCCTGTAGGTTTCCATACAATCTTACACATCTCATTGGCACTTTTAAACAGAGTACTTGTCTAAGTCTTAAATTTTTCCAAAGTGTTCAAACCCCCAGTGTGTCAATAAAAGCTGTAAATATAAAGCAAGGACAGCCAAGGTGATTTCCCCTAAATATGCAATTTCCTTCTCTGAGATCTTCTCTTGGTCATCTCACAATGACTAACAACATGGCAACACATCAAGAAACTTGTCAAGCAATACATAACTGTGAATTTTTTGTAATTGCTTTTTTTTTTTTAAACACACCATAAAATATTTCTGAAATAACATTTACTTCACTGCTCTCTCATTAGTGCTTTATCGGGGAGGACGAACTCTGCGCTTTTTGTTCACCAACTGCAAAGCCCCCAAAATAAATTTACAGTGTAGGCTGTTTTTCAAACATTACAGTCTAAATGATATAACAATAATAGGAATTGTCTAATTATTATTATCTTAAGGTATCAAACAAATAAGATTTTATATAGTCTAAGTAACTGGACATGCAAGTACAACTTCACACCCACTTATTTGGAATTTTTCTCTCAATAAAGGTAGTTTTAAACTGAACTGACAGATTAAAGAAACACACACACAAAAAGAACATATGCACAAATACTTACTCAAAAGACTTGTGGCTATAAAAAGACATCATATGCTTCCAAGACTATGTTACAGTTTCAAAATCAGCCAGGGAACCAACACTTACCCCTGATGATCTGTTTCGGGTCGCATGTCATACACTTGACATTGTGCCAGCCTCACGATCACTCCAGACCGCAACAGCTCTAATGCCCCTTGCTGACTTTTAGCTACTCTAGTGAGGAATGCCTACAGAAGAGTAGAGAAGGATAAGCATTGGAGATGCACAATAAGACATATTGTGACTATTTTCTCTCTTGATTTTAACATAATTTCAAATACTATTATTTTAGTAAAATATCTCTGAGTACAATCAATGTGAAGTATAGACAAACAACTTTTATTTAAAAAAAAAAAACAAATACCATACCACAAAATTGTTTCGGAAGTACTATTACCATTTTGGACTCATAGGTGTACAGCGCTTTAAGTAAAGGGGGCTGAGGTGTGAGCAAGCTCTGAAGAGTCAGATCATCATCTGCTAGGCTATCCACAAGCACCTTCAGGTAGCCACTATTGGCAAGATACAACAGCCACTGCTGCTGCTTGTCTACTGAAACAATACGATCAAGCAAAGCCAATGCCAGCATCTGAGATGGGGGAAGAAAAAACAAACAAAAAAATCAAAACAGAATTAAATCTATGAGATTTCTAACAAATGCCTAGAAATAAGAAATGCTAAACAGTTCCTTCTAACAGCTTCTTAAAAGCAGAATGCATTTCTGCACTACAATCGCAATCCTTTATGTGGAAAATATTTTAAGATTTCTTTAGCATAGTATGAGCCAATTACCTTTTCTCTATTATAATTTAACAAAATATTAGAGATAATTGTTGAATAACTATGCCAAGAATATTTTAATGAAGTATTCCTACAAGCACTATTGCTATTTAAAACTAGTTTGCATTCTGACTAGATTCCTGTCCACTGAAGTTACTATCAGAAAATATTTCTTCCTGAAGTCACTAAACCTTCCCAAAGTGGGAAAATAAGCTGGTACGTCTGTGATTTAAAAATAATAACAAATAAATGCCACAGCAGTTCATACCTACAATCTTTCGCAGCAGTGCTTGCTACCCTTATTTTTAAACAATAGGACACGTAGGTTTTTTGAGAAAAAAATTAATATGCATGTATGCTCCTACTTTCAACAGCTTGAAGGATGAGTGGGAGGACAGAGACATGAAAAAGATTAAGTATCTACAAAAAATATTCTAGTTCTGCGTCATGAAATTTCCCTTTTCTGCACAGTAGTAAAATGTTCTTTAAAACAAACCGAACAGCGATGGCAAAGGAATAGATTTATTTACCCGGCCTATCTCATGACCATCACAAGCATCACGACAGACCACCTCCATGAGAGCTGCCCCATAACTCTCAATAATTGCCATGTTTTCCCGTTGCAATTTACTAAACACATCTTCAGGAGCTGTCAGACGTTCCCACATCGTTTTTTTAGCTGTAAAAAGCAAGTAAAACAAAAAATGAAAAATGCAAAGATGGGCAGCTTAGCATTAGCTTAGCTGCAGTACAGCTGAGGCTACATCCTTCAGGGCATTCTCTATCTTGCAACAGAAATGCCCCAAACAATGGATGGGGTTTTTGACTGAAGTGCAGATGGTTTTGTACAAATCCATTCTTTCCTGAATATCACACATGGGCCAGCCAGCACAAAAAAAAAAAATGTATGCCTGTATACATACACCACCCTTGCAAACATATATTCTATGTTACACGTATTGAATCTTAGAATAATTTTAAGCAGACTATTGGGCCTAAGAACTTTCACTGGGATCAAAACACTTGGTTTTGAAGGGAAGTAAACAATGTGACTTAAGTAGGAAAGGGCTGAATCCAAGCTAGCAATAAACTACAAAGGGGTCATAACAAATTCAAAGGTATTTTTACTACTGTAGCTCAAAATGCTGATCAAGTAATAGCAGTAAGAGTCTGCATGCACAGGTACTAGCCCCAAGTTTGTTTTTCAATCCTTGTCCAAGCTCTAAGATGAAATAATGATTAGAAACACTGACAAATGCAGTATTTAAGCCATCAACAGAGAGAATGTGATATTCAACATAGGCTTTCTTGGTTAAGCAGCAACTCTGGGTGGCTTATTTTTTTTGCTTATTTTTTGGGGAGTAGGGGTGATGCTTTTTTGTTTGTTTTTCCCCTAGGGGTCTTCAGCTAAAGGAACAGAAATAATATTAAATAATATTTGTTTGTTGTGTTTTTGTTGGTGTTTTGTTTTTTGGGGTTTTTTTGTTTGTTTGTTCGTTTTTTAAATAGGATCACTGGTATAAGTGTACATACAGATGCAGAGGCAATACATTTCTACAGCTTTAACTATCCTCAAGTAGGTCCAAGTAATCTCCAATCCTTTGACAATTTTGTAGCTACAATGCATAGCTTTAAATGGACCCAAATAAAATATCTTATTTAGTGCTGGAGGTCAGAAATTTCATGTCCTCATCCAGGAACAATACATGTTGAATGCCTATGTAGTTATACAGGTCAGAATAGAAGAAGCTTTGCATCATTCAGCATAAGCAACTCATTTCAGAGGCTACATAATCTACCTATTCCCAGAAGACAACTCAGCATGCAGAAACTGTACTGTTCAGGGTTAAAAAACAATTTTTTTGCTCTTTTCCATAATACAATTGGACCATACCTGCTTCTAAAGTGTCTGGTTCATCTGGTCTCTGGGCAATCTGCAAATAATAAAGCAATGATCCATAAAGGTGCGTTCTCACTCTCTGGAAGCCACCACCTGTTCACAAGAAACATTCATAATTAAAACCAAGTAGATGTAAATTCTGTAACACCATCTTCCACTGGCACTTAATTTAACTTTCCTACAGCAATGCTGGCAGAAATAAATAAAACAAATAGATTTCTTAAGTCAGAGTTCTACTGTTCACATAAAAGTGTATTTGTGAGTAAATCCAGCGACTTTATGCTGCTCCAAAAAAGTGGCAATATTTACACATCTCTCTTCTGCTTGTTGTTCAGATTAAAAAAAAAAATAATATGCCTTTATTATTTTTTTTCTTGTTAGTAACATCACTTAGATCTATATTAATCATGTAAGATCCACCTAATCGACTGTAATGAAAATCCTCACTGTAGTAACAGGAAGCAGCTCAGTCCATCTTTCTGCTCTCAGCAGCTGGAATTCCCACACATGCACTGCAAAGGTCAACACACCTGTTTTCAAAATGAAATCCAGCAGCTTTTTTAAGATGATGTGGAGGGAGGAGTCACCAATGGAAGCAAAACCCATGGATATGCTCTCAGAGCCAGGTGATGAGGTAAAAGAACCATCCAGCATCAAGACATATTGTGACTGTCCCGCCATAGGGAGTGCAAGTGGCTGTTTCTGCTCAGTTTTCACAGACTGGCTCAGGTGGGCAGTCAGGGTGAACACAGCCCCTGCCACCACCGGCATCAGCTCCTGAGCTGCATCATCATCCAGGATCTTAATACAGAAGAAGAAGAAAAAAGAAAAAAAAATGAAGTAGAAAAGTGTCTGATTTCATGAGCTGTTAAAGCAATTAATTTAGCCTCTCACAGCTATTTCATTTATGTATGCATAAGGATTTCATTAACGTGGCACTATTTAAAACAAATCAAAATCAGTAGTGTCAGAAACTTCTTCAGAAAGATGAGCTGAACACATTTTAATTGAGAAGACCATTAGCTTTTTTTTTTATTTATTTACACAAATCACAGGCAGGATGATAATTAAATCTGGATGGGGAAAAGGGAAGGAACATACTGACATTTGAGTTGCTTTATTAGTAAGATATCTAAACCTAAGCTAGGGAAAGAACAACTGAAACCCTCTTGGCTTCACAGCTATAAGAAAACTATTTCCATTAAAAATGTGAAGATACAATTTAGAAAACTCAAAGGGGTAAGCATCAAAGAAGTGAGCATCAAAGGAGCACTTATGACAATGTGGAGAAACACTAACAAGAAGTTAGCATTTACTATTTTAGTTCACCATTTAAAAGGTAAACCTGGTATCTTTATCACTGACACTCAAGGAGCTTTCCTTTTAAGCAATATAGTTGTTTAATTCAAGAGATAAATTATTTTCAAAAGAAAATAACAATAATTGTTTTCTCAGATTAACAAAATCTTCACCAAAAATTAAGTATTACAGAAAATTAGAGTCTGAAATTTCTGCTCTGTAAAGATTTTAGGAAGGAAATCCTTAGCAAAGGCTTCCCTTGTTTTCCATTTTTTTAAATTTTGTTCACATAAAAAACAAAACCAGCACTCCACTAAACAATAGTTTTCAGGTAACTCCTACAGAAAATATAATGGAAACAACAAAAATCGAAAAAGTTACCTTTTGCTTGAAAAAAATATAACATTTTCATATATATTTCTCAAAACACAACTTGACTAATCAGGAGAGCTACAAACACCATAACTCTCACAATAAAGAAAAAAAAAATGCCCCAGCAGCCTAAACAATACAAGGATCCTTCATTAAATTTTGTCTTTGAGAATGGCTGGGACAGTAGTAACTGCCCAGTCTGTCTCAAAAATTACTACTATAATTCAGCAGTAAACCACCTAGACTTTGAACATTTTAAGACAAAGCAAACTCTCGGATTTCCAAAAGCCCTTCTAATTGTAAAATCTTTACCTTTTCTACTCTGAAGCTTCATTCAACCCTCTCATTTTTCAAAAGAAGCAGTGGTAGGATTTGCGGTGAGTCATTTAACACAGTAAATCAGCAACTGCAGTACTGTTTGCCTTCATCCCTTCCATGAGTTCTATGTTCCTCATCAAAATGGGCTGTTTCCTTTTCATACACCCTTTCCAGACTACTATCATACTGGATTATACTGAAGTGCGTTTAAATTTGTCAATATATAGTTCATAGTTGAACAGTGACTATGTAAGAATACAGAGTATCCCCTCTGTCCACAGTGCATTCAACTTCAGCATAGTAGCAATCAGAAAACTAAAAAGAATACTAAAAGCAGACACATTTTTTTTGGATTACAATCAAGAATGCTACCTGAAGAGTAGTTTCTCTTTCACATAAAAAGATAGAGCAACAAAGTTCAAGGAGAGGGTTGATTTCCAGTATAGCATTACCTTGTCATGCACATCCTGCAATAGATCGCGGATAATCAGTTGTCTGTCCTCAGCCTGTATGAGATCCTGGGGGCAGGCAGTGAGTATAATTTCCACCAGTTGTCTCCATGACTCTAAAGCATGCCTCTTAGCATGGAGGCACTGCAGCAGCTTGTTCCGCTCCACTACATACTGCAGGATAGTGTTGATCTCCTGAACACCCATGACAAAGAAATTGAGTTATAATATGCTAAAAGAAGTTAATGGCAAAGACAGATTTCAAGATGACAATTTTATCTATTAGTAATAGTCTTTGGAAAAAAAAGGGGTAAGTCTTCAGCTTATCAGAAACAAGCTGCTATTAATCATTTCAACAAGACAGGCCAATCCATTTCTGAGCTGCTTTTCACAGGCCCTTTCCATCATGAATGTCTCAAGCTCATAGTAAAAAAAAAAAAAAAAAAAAAAAAAGTTATTTAACCTGGGAAATTCTTTTCTAACACACACTTTAAAATTGAAACAAAAACAACTATGAAAAATCTATTTGTGCATTTTCTTCCCATTTTAGTCTCAGTCATTTCTCCTTCATCCTTCAACTTTCAAATCCATTTAGCCAATTTCAACTGAATTTAAAAGACAGCAGGAACCTCAGAAAATAATTAAGCTCCAAGTTCACTGAAACTATAGCTGTGTAGAAGAAAGGAGAAATAAATTGGCATCCCCTGTGAGAGAAAGGCAAGATGAACTTGGCTGCTACACACTGTACTTGTCAACAGCCCATCTTGACATCAGTATGTACTGCCTTCGGTACAGTGGGGTGGGAGCTGCAATTGTTATCAGTAATGGGGAGGGAAAAGGTTCAAGAAAAAAGAGAACAGACTCCAGGTCTGCTGTTTAGAGAACAGTACACTAAGTAGTAGTTTATCTTACCAAATATTAATATCTTTTTTTTTTTTTTTCCTTCAGGAATTACTAACTCAAAGTTAGGACTCAAATCCACAAGCTTTCATAGTAAAGCTTACTGCTTGACAGTATATGAAATCCACCAAGAGCAACAACAAACAGTAGTTTACTTTTTCTATACTTACCTCCATAAGTAAAGGTCTCTGGCCTATTGCTGCCATTCCTTGAAGGGCATTGACTTCTGCAACCAGAACTCTGTGAAGGTACTGAAATTAAAAAGTTAAAAAAAAAAACTTTAATGACAAGGAAGATGTGTTTGTCCCTCCTGAATGTATTTAGGAGATGGCTACATAACGACAGATGTAACTGAAGGACTGAGATTCAAATAAGTTTTACTCATTTTTTAGGTTTCTCCCGTACTTCATTCTCTAACTGCAGTACTTTTAGCTGTCTAGTCTCTCTTCCTGCTCACTGCACTTCACATTTTTGCACTCACTCAGTTTCTTCTGGTCCCAAGTTGTTCTGTCCTTTCATGAGCTTTTCTAATACATCACACTCTCTTTCCTCTTCAACCTCCACTATAGTCCTCTTGCACAGAAGGAAGGGTTTGTTTTCTCTCAAGTCTAAAATACATTTTACGATATCAAATAGCTGGTTCCTAATATGGAATAATTGCATTCCTATCACCATCAACAAGATCACTTTTATGTTACGTTCTGCTCCTGCTCTGTCCCTTGTGTCTCAGATCACAAATTTTTCAGGACTATTTATCATACACTTGTCAAGTACTCATCACAATGTGACACCATCTTAACTAAAGAACTACTGCAGTACACAACTATGTTGTATACATAATTGTGTACACCTATGTAATACTACATATTTGTGTATTAGAGACCAATGAAACACATAAGGTAGATGTCATATCTACAATATCAATTGGGTGTTCCAAGATGGGAAAAACATTAAGATAGAAAATATTTCCTGAAAAGTGTCTTAAACTGATGCATCTGTCTACTGCAAATGAGAAATCAGTGTGCAATGCAGAAGAAAAAATAAACTAATCCAAATAGTTTGCATAAATTATGCGCATATCTGAAACAGCTATACTTCTTATGTGAAAACAAGTTTCAAAGTATTATTAATACACTGATCATTTTTTTATTATTATTATCGAGATATGAAATAGCACATGCAACTTGAGAACATAGACCACTGCGCACCTTGACGTTGCAGACCACTTGTCCACGTGCATTCTTGTGCTCACAATTAGCAATGACTTGCTCAATCTGAACCCGGTCAAAAAAATCCAGTTGCAAAGGCTCTGGAATGTCCTGACTGAAGTCAATTGAATCCAAGATATTTAAGATCTTCCTGCGTACTGGAAACGTAAATCAATTCAAACAGTATCCAGAAATATCAAGGGGAAAATAAAAAAATTGACAATAGGAGCCTAATTTACCTTTGTAAATCCAAATCTTAATGTGTAAAGTTTTAAAAGAGAACATTAAATCTTCAAAAAGTGCTATCAATCTATATAAGGGTCTTAAAAACATTTACTAGACCCTTAAATTCTTAATTTGTGTTATGCTGTATTGTTCTCCAGTTGTGTACGCATGTAATCCAATATTTACAAATACAAGATTCTCTTTTTTTTCTCCTAAATAAAAGCAGGCTGGTTTTCAATGAGAACTATGCAGTCTTTTGTTGAGACTTAGAAACATTGTAAGGAATCTGAAGTTACTTACTTGGGTTTTATATTCTTTGCCATGAAAATACAAATATGTTCAGCCTTAGCAACAGTCTCACTGTTTTTACTGTTAGCAGTAAATTTATAGACTGCCACCGTCCAGTTCTGCCCTTCCATAGATAACGTAAATACAGACTCCTCTAACTTCCTTTCCAGTCCAGTATTTTCCATTCACTCCAACCATCTACGTCAAGGTTCTAAATTTATTTTTTTTTCCCCACGCTAAATAAAATTGTTCCACGCACTGCTGCTGTTTAGAAAGTCTTTTTCTTTTTCAAAGTGTCCTTTCTAGAGGCGGCCCTCCCCTCATGCAGGATCAGAAAAACTTTACCAAGAAATAATCAACAGCATAATGCTTACCTTTGGAAGCAGTGTCAAAGTGGAGAAACCCACTGACTGATCGACTTTCATCTTCCATCCCTCCTTCACCATCAGCTGAAGGTAATGAAACACAATAAATAAATAAATAAATAAATAAATAAATAAATAAATAAATAAATAAATAAATATCTTGAAGTGTAAAATATCACCTACTTCATTAATACTGAAAGAGAAAGACAGAGAGAGCACACATTGACAAACTTTTCATGTGAAAGTCTTCTAATACAAATACAGCCTTAATTGTTAATAAAATGAAAACAATACTTATTTCACAGAAGCTAGCCAATTATCAAATACAGATTAGACAGTACTAGCAATGCCTAAAAAGACACCCCACCCTCCAATACGAATAATGCTGTTGGATGAACACTGTGAAATGAGTAGGGTATCTGGACACAGTTTCCCATACTCAGATCTCCACAAGGATGAGGAGACAGCGTTCAGACCTATAAGAGTGAGGGAAAACACCATACTGCTGCAGCCCGTTATGGTATCTCCCAGTTATTCTGTTTATTTTCTTGACATAAATAGTTTTATTGCCACTTGTTTCTATTTCTCTTGATTCACTTCTACTCTGTTCTGAAACTCTGAAATCTTGCCTTTTTATTTAACGTTGCATTTTACATCACATTGGGATGAAATATTATTTTTTGATGTTATAATGTCAAAAGCCAAACTGATCTGTAGCTACTATCTTCTGTGAGAGAGGGTTGGAAATGTGTGACAGACAGAGATAAGTTAAGACCAAGAAAACTTTGTCTAAAACTGTTTACCAAGGAAGACCCTCCACCTTCTCTACACATTAACAACTCTGGATAGCATCCCGAAATAAATTATTTTATAATTTTAAGTATTTTTTTTATATTCCCCTCTCCTACCCCATAAACTATGTTTATTTTTGTATCAGTTTATACACTGAGATGTTTCAAAAATGAAACACAAAGCAGCAATGAATAAAAAGATGCTTTAATTTCTTTCACTTTGGAGACTACAACCACCATCATCTTTCTTCCCATCTCTCTAGTGGCAATTTCAGACATAATATCACAAATGAACTGTCACAAGCTTATGGAGAAAAGAATTCAAGTAAAGTCTCTCATACTTCCATTTATTCAAGCTTATTTACCCTCACAATAAATTCCTCTTACCCAAGTATGGTTTCACAGGCATGTCATCAAGCAGCAGATGCAGCAGTCTCTGTGTGTGGGAACGTTGGCGGTTCAGCGATGTCACTCGCATTTCTATAGCTGCAGTCTTCATCAGCCAAGACATTTGGTTCAGTGTTGAAATCTCATGTTCTGGGCAGGGATAAGGAAAAAATTGCAAAATTGAACATAAATAATATTACTTACTCCAAGGAAAGCATTTTTCATTTGAGAAAGCTTTTAGAGGATGTCATTACTTATTATCTGCTCACCATTTGTTTACGAGACAAAAGGACTGAGAGATCTGACAAAAGCCATTAAACAAACATGTGGTTATTGTGAAAACAAATCATACACATACATGCAGTTAAGAGTATACATATATACAAAAAAAATCTCTATATAACCTGTAATAACAGTCATTGTGGAGAATGCCGTGCTTCATGAGCAAATAGGGTCAGTTATAATCTCAGTGAAAATAATCAGATATTTACCCAAAATAAACTATAACTTTAATCAAAGTTGATAAGGCTTGAACATGGGTCTCCAATAATCTTCATATTCTATATTCATCTTAATTTAGATTCTTAAGTTATATAAGAATCATCTGAAGTGCTTTAGCCATGCTGGATATATGTATTGAAATGTTAAGTTTCCTATCATTTAACAAAGGACTAGTGGTCAAGCATCTGAAAGCGAATAAGTACATTTATTCAGTTTAAGACACCTGAGAAATGTTGGCCTGAAACATTTCAAACATATCTATTAACTTTAAAATTAACGCCATCAGCAAATAAAAGTTCTTTATTCAAAGGAAGGGAAGATACAGGTGGTTACAACCACCTGCCTTCTATTCCCTCAGTTTTTTGCAGCATTCTTACTTTTCAAAAATATGGGGTTTTTTCTGTAGCATCATCTAACAAAACTACAATGATAATTGAAATGTAGATTAGGATTTGCTTCTGGAGGCTTGGTGCATTCCAAAACTAACATTCTTTTACAAAAGTTCAGCATTAATAATCTGAACTTCCTAAATAGGCAGAGTTCAATCTTCGCAGAATGAAAAGGTTAGCACAGGCAGTAACTAATTCAGTTTAATAATGCTACCTATGCTTCTTTCTATGATTCCTAGGGAGTCAAAAGATGCATTGAATTTTAAGCATGCACAATCTTACCTTAGCATAAAAATTACCTTTGATAGAAAAGGGCAAATACTGCAGCTGGGTGAATAAGAAATCCTGACTGGTTCTCAGATATCTCATAGTTGGACCTGATGTGTCAGAGCATGCACACAACTGATAGATCACCTGACAATCAAAAACAGTAGATACCCATTTATGGAATTTATTTTAAAAACAAACCAACCACCAAATCAAAAGATGCATAACACTGTTTTACTGTAAATACGGGTAATATTGAGCAGTAAGTTTTCCATCAGCTTACTCCAAAGCTGAACATATTATTTATAACAAACATTGAATTATGACATTAAAGTACTACCAGCATGTGGATGATTCCAATGGCTATTTGCCCACAACATGACACTATACAAGCCTTTCTGTTTGTTCAGCTCACTTAAAAATCAGTGTCTTTCAGTCTCCAGGTTCACCAAGACAGGAAATGTAATCTTTTTCTTTTTCCTCCTTCACAGTATGGCCTCTTTCACTTTTAAGAATGTTTAAAATCCTTCCTAAATTCCACAGATTTTCAACGTGATACAGGTGTATAATCATATGATTATATGATTTAAGGCCAAACATCAGCTACCTTGCACATACATCTCATTCAGCTGTCTTCCCCATCTCACCCTCTCAGACACACATACATCCATTCTGTCACTGCTACTGAATAAAGAGAATTTTATTGGCTTATTTGGGATTATTTGTTATCTTACTTGCTGGCAAACTGCAGTTCCAAAATTTAAAAAAAAAAAAATTGGCATATGGTCACAACAGATTCAAAGGTTCACTGAAAATATTTAGAACATTAGTTTTATAAGTATATCCCAATTCCAAGTTCTAACATGAGTGCAGATTCTTTATCTTCTGTGTTGCTACAAGATAATACTTTTTCACACAGAAAAGGATAGAATAGAAAGAGTTCAAAGTATATAAAAACCTGACATGCATTTTAAAAATGAAACTATTATCAAAATCATAGACCATCTGTGTTCACCAACCAAAAAGTAGCTAATTTTATTTAGAGCCTACTTTCAGTATATGCCAACAGAAAATATGCCGAATACCTGGTAACAGAGTTCTGCAAGATGAGGAGATTCCCGAACTGCTGTAGGTCCATTCCTTGTTTCGGTACCCTTCTCTAGTATGTTCAAAATAGCATGAAGGCAAGTCCGTGGGCAACCCAAGACACCTTAATATACAAAAATAATTTCTTAACATTCTTGGTCTTACTTGCCTCCATAGCAAATACAGGTTAGTACACAGAATTATGAAAACTAAATTGTTCAGATACCTTGTGCTGCACTATACTGCTCCACAGAGCTGCAGCAAAAATATCTGGCAAAGTTTTTTCTCCGTTAATTAAAATAAAAGAAGGAACGGTGTTTCAGCAAAAATCTAACAAAAACATTTATAGTTACTCTGTGGCTTTTGAGATGCTGGTGAAAGAGGATAAATTATGTAATCAAAGCTTATTTAAGAACTTTCTCTTCAGTTCTATTAAAAAGAGATTCAATTAATTCTTTAATATTCTGCATGAACCAAATGAAAATTTCAATTCTTGCTCTTAAACTTTATCTGAATACTCATTTGACAATTTCAAAGAGCTTTAAATTCCTGTCTTTATTTTACAATTACAGCCATTTTATGACTAATGCTTCTAAAGGTACCTGACACTGCAATCAGGGGAAGGGGGAGTAGATTTTAATACTGAAGTCAAACTCATGTCTTTTTGCATTCTTCCTTTAGCCAATCAATTCTTTAACCAAGCCAGAAAGATGTCCTGAAGCAGCAAAGGCATCAATAACTGCAGTTCTTACAGAGGAAATCATCTTCTCTGTTTGGACATGTATAATTTATGCTTTAGTAGGAAAGCATTATCTCAAGGCAAATGGCTTATGGTCATTATTTCTTCACATTATTAATGGGATAATTCAAAGAGCTGTGCAAGGCGCTCTCATGGTTTTGAGACAAAGTCCCCTATCACTGACCTGACGTATGATAGCCTGTAGAATTGTGTGGGTGCAGATCAGTTACCTGTATTGTGTAACTATGGAATTTCAAAATATCCAAAACATGGCCTGCAATTGTAAGCTACTTTGCAGATGGAAAAAATAGGTTGGCATCTTTTTTTCATCTTTCTGATAAATCACATAACTTTAAGACTGTTTTTTTTTTTTCCCAAATAAAATTCAGGACCTATCTACCTTTCATTTAGAACTATGAAGGAGTCAAAACTGCTGGGCCACAGTGTCCAATACAAACCTAAAGATAATGAGAAATATTTTTCTCTAAATAACTAAAATCAAATGTTTGTTCAAACATGTTCATATAAAACATCCTTTAAAACAGCTGAGAAAGAATCTCATACTTCAGATTGGAAGGGACTCCAGGATGTCTCAACTCCAAACTACTGCTCAGTTATGATATCAGACCAGATTGTTCATGGCTTTATACAGCTGGGTCCTGAAAATTTCCAAGCATGAAGACTGCATGAGCTCTCTGGCCAACCCACTCCACTGCTTTACTGTCTTCAGGGTGAACAAGTTTCTCCTATATCCAGTTCGGAGCCTCTCTTGTTGCAATTTATGCCCACTGCCTCTCATCCTCCTGCCACACACCTCTGAAGAGCCTGGCTTTATCCTCTCATTAACCTCTTTGTAGGTATTCAAAGACTGCTATTAGGTCCCCCCCAAAGCCTTCTTTTCTCCAGACTGAAGAAGTCCCATTCCCTCAGCTTCTCCTCATAGGCTGAGTGCTCCAGCCCCCTGACCATCTCTGCTGAAGTTGCTCAAGTTTATCAATGTCTGTCTTGTACTGAATAGAAGTTAAAAGCTGAAGAGGCAAAAAAGACACATACTAACACACTATTTTTCTCACCAATTCAAGAAACATTAGAAATGTCACTCCTGTGGCTTTATAATTTATATTCTCATATATATATATATTCATACATATTAATATATAAATATACATTATGAGTATATAAATATATTAATACACCTAGCAGTACAATGAAAACCCACATATTCTAAAAGGTTTTCTTCTACAACATTAAACAACAAAACTGGTTTTCTTCCCTGTAATTAATTTTAAACAGGAGTTTGAGGAGGGACAGGATAGTAGTCAAGTAGTATAACTAATTCAAAGTGACAATCTGCTTTGTAGATTCCCATGCTGTCATATGTAGGTACTTTTTGGATCATCAAATCAATTTCTTTGTACTGTGGACACAACCACACTGCATAAAATAGTTAATAAATTCATGTTTCATGTCTAAATTATCATTTTCCCTCACAACTCTAATTTCAAGTCTGTGCCAATATCCAACTTAAACAAACGATCAAATCCTGAAGCTGTTTAAATGCTGCATTTGGGTATCAACGTATCTTTTAAATTAGCTTTTCAGGATTAGAACAAGGCCTGTTGTCTTATTCTTAACATTAAGAGGAACTGCCTCTCCCCATGAATTTACCAACAAATATTCTCAGTGTTGGTAACAGAACTGATAAAATACCAGATCAGCTTTTCCTCTTCATACCTGGATCTTGCAGATTTGTGGTGCTAACAGGTTTCTTTAGTTCATATCCCAGGAGATACAGAGCAAGGCTGGGAGGACTACACTCAAGAGAGGTGATAAGGAGATTCAGAATATGTATCCTTGTTTCATGATGGATTCGTGCCCGCTTCTTTTCAGGCTCCAGCTCTTGATTACAAAAAAAAAAGATGAGGTGAATAATGAAGCGAAGAAATCCATTTAACAGAATAATCCTCACAGCCTCCAAGTTAAATACAAGAAAGCTAAGGCATCAACTTAATAGAAGACCAAAATTTCAAATTACTATTATTACAGCTCTATATAATACATCCACAGCAATGTCAAATACTTGTCTTCTGAAAACAGACTCAGTTTGTAGTTGGCTCATCATACTGTGGACATATCTTAACAGACATTGGTGCTTTTCATTCTATTAAAGGTCCAGTTCTACAGAAAACAACACAAGAAAAGGGTTTTCTGACTTAAAAGCACTTTTTTCACCTCTTTCATTAATTTCATTCTATGCAAAAGACAACAGTGTAAACCATTTTTAAGAAGCCTTCTACATACCCTCATCTGGATTAATTAATTCTTCTGCATCTTCATTGTCCAAACATTCCACAAACCCAGCCATCAGCTTCTGGCTAATACTCTGTATTGAACAATGGAAGGATGGAAATTAAGAGGATTTTAAGAGTATTAAAAACAATACCTTTCATAATTCCCTCCATATAAGTTGAAAGAAGTTCTAGACAAAAATTATATACCCTAGTTAATAAGCAGAAGTTAAGAGTCATAGCTGTTCTAAGCACAGGTTAGCAATTAGCCACTGAACAGAAAAAAAAAAAAATCTACTGTTGTTACATATGCTAAATTATCCTCACAGGTTGAAGACAATAAAGGCAAGAAAAAGTCTCAGTATCTCAAAGAATATTGTCCTTTTCCTTCTTGCAAACATTCATGATTTTGTTTTTTTCAATTAACGAAGTAGTTGCTTTTCACAATGCCACAGTAAAAGACTTTTTAGAGGCAGGTAGATATAAGACAAAATATAGTTTTAATGTACTTGATCTAGAAACCTATCCTTTAAAGTAACATTACGGAGCACCAGTATTTCTCCACCAGTTTGTCTTTGCAGATCCCAAGAAACTGGCGCTTACCTGATCATGTGTGAAATCACCAACTAGCTTTATCTGGATGTTGGAATTATAAGAAATACAGCACAAAATCTTGGCACTTTCGAAAGCCAGTTCAGGATTGCTGTTTCCGTGATAAAGATACCTTCAAAAATACAAGATTATTGTAATGAAATTGTTGAGAGTTTTACTATTTCAACATGGTAATGCACAGATGAGAAATTAAACAACATTTAGAACTAAAGTATTTACAAATCAAACTACATGAGAAAATATTAAAGCTACAAACAAAACTTCACTCTACATGAAGCACTTAACACTCATCCATCAAAAGGAGGGTAGTAGGCTGAGTAGGGATAATAATCTCTCCTGGAATTTTTACCATTCTTTTTATCCAAAATCTACCCCAAACACTGCAGGATAAGTTAAAACCACTGGTCACAAGCTCACACAAAAAACATGGAGAAAATACCTTCAGATCATGCAGAAATGAGCATCACTGAAGACCAAAACTAGCTAAAATCAACTACTACATCTACCCAAAATAGGTGAGATAAAAAATTAAAAGCATCTTAAAAGGCATGCTTTTTTAAACTATTTGTCGACTATTGTTATGCAAAAAAGTAATATAAACGAAAGAAAAAATACATATATAGAAAGAGTTCAATTTTTTAGTGCATTCCATGTCAGAATATCACTGCTTTTTTATGCACTCATTTCTACTATTCATCAATGTTTTTGCCTGTAAAGTTGTTATAAAATCAAACAGCAACAGAAGGTGTCAGTGGGAAGTGGAAATCCTGAAGTTTCACATTTGAAACAGAGTTTCAGATTACTAGCCTGATACTTTTAATACAGTAACTAATGGGCAATACTGTGAAACACTGAAGTGACCAATAGCAACCACATGAAGCTTTACTCTCCCACTCTGTAACAATCAAAGTCTGGGGCAAACTGAAAATTATATGCAAGGGAATCACTGCACATAAAGCAACCAGGAAGAAATCATGAGGGGAAAAAAATTCAGAAAGAAAAACTCTAAATGCAGATCCCAAGCTTGCACAGATCATACCACCTGTGAAGACACCTCCCCCCACCAAAAAAAAGTCAGACATGCTCTGTGCAAAGAGAAGCATTGGCTAGTAAAACTAATGAAAGGACCAGGATCCAAACACTTCTGTGCCTCCAAAACTCCTCCCTTCTCAGTACTTTGCACATACCTAGCAATATTCACCACGTGATCTGCCTTTTTAGTGCGAGGATTGATTCCTTGAAGCAGCTGCTCCAGTGGTGTGACAATAAGGGAAAGGTGGCTCTCCCGCAACAGATCCATGAAAAGATTCTCTTTCTGTAAGGTTAAGTTTAGAAGTGCAAGGCAATACTGTACAGCTTTCTCTAAATGCTTCTTCCCTGCAGTGCACAAACAACAAAGAACCATAAGAAAAACAAAGGAGCAGTTAAATAGACTACATTCATAAACCACATTCATCAAGCCTTACACCAAGAAAGAACTTGTCAGTTGTTCACTACTAGGAAAATTCTCCCCAAAACACAATTTTTATATGCAAGAGAAACAACATCAAGTTGAAGATATGCAACGTCAGCTTTAAATCCAACTTCGTATGCATTTCAACTTCACATGAAAAATAAATTCTAGGCACATACCAGGAAACGGAGCATAAGTATCAAGCTGCTTAACCCCTTCTTCTAGCAAACTAAGGGACAGCTCCAGCATTGGGGACTCATTCAATAGATGATACATCAAATTGAATCCAGGTGGTTTATATGCTATTATTTCTTCTCCTAAAGAGAGGAGCGGAAAAAAAATTAACATCTAATAGAAAAGACTTCCATTACTCAAGCTAGCCTGAGCTACAAAAGATAACAGTCCCCGTTGTTGTTAGCAACATCTACATAGATGAAAGATACTGCATACAAAGTCTTCACAGGTTTTCTTTACACATGAGCCATTTAGGTAATTTAAAAAGTTTGGGAAGAGTAGCAGTGGTAATTACTGTTATTTTTGAATATCTAATAGCACGATTTCAACTTTAACCAGTTAGACTTTCCCTAACCAGATCTGACCTTGGATTCAAATCAATGCTAGGACTTTATACCACATTGGAGCTACATTAAATGGTTTTGCAAGACTGAAACATAACTGGAAAAAGTTTACATCCCCCCAAACCTGCATGAGACCCTGGATGAGGGAAAAAGCATTTCCAGAAATCAAAGCTGAGGAGATCCACTGAACCCCTGCTCATAGTGTACAGATACTTGGATGTCTGTTGCAACAATGTGTGCAAAAATGAAACTAACAGCCTAAAACTCAAAGACCCTCATAAAACAAAACACAAGGAAAAGTCAAGACTAATGTTTCTTGGTTTACCTAGTCTAGTAAACTATGGTGGATAAAAGCAGGAGAGCAGTAAGAATCTTTTTTAACATGCACGTGAGAATGAGGGTGCAGTTTCTTTTGGCATCAGCTTAAACAATCCCCTTCTCCCCCCATTCATTCCGTGTCTGTGCTGCCCCCTAACACGCCAACAGACGTGCCACGCCGCTGTGGAGCCACACACTGCATCACTTCAAGAAATGGATCTAGTGAAAAAGATCAGGTTTAACCCATTTCTCCAATATATCATGTAACCCACAAATAATCACACAAGCTGAAGGACTAGCTGAGGACAGGAATGACCTAACAGAAACTGCTCAAGACAGTCAAGCTGCCAAGAACTGTTTGTCAAAGTACAGGGCACAGAGGCCTCCCAGACTGAGGCAAGCTCACTGGAGAGGTGTGTCTTAAAGTTGTTGTTCATTTAAGAAGTGGTTCTTACAGCTCTCTACTGCTACAAGCAAATCCACAGGCATCAGGCTGGCATGCAATGTTAAGAATAAACTTTGTATTAAAAAAAAAAAAAACCTGCAGCCCAAATAAGCTTTAAATTTCCTATAATGAGGCAACTGCCATCTACTTTGGCCTTTCAAAGAATAGTTGTCCAGAATTAAATTACTTCAGATCATAATTCTACTGCTACTGTCTGCTCCAAGTAATTAATATATCAATAATATTAATATTAGAGAAAATATCAAATACACTGACACCTTTAAATTAACCCTATGAATAGTGGTGATTTAGGTATAGACCAAAGAAATCCAGAGGAACAAGCCCAAAACCAAGGTGTTTTTTAAGTATCAAATGCTGCTCTTTAATCAAATCAGCAATGCAAGAGAGACAGAAGTCATCCTCCTAGTAGAGCTAAGGAAGTAGGAAATAGCATACGTGAAGCCCTACTGAATCAGCAACATAGCTCCTGACAGTAGGTGGACATTTTTTGAACATCACCTATCTTAAAGCCTTGGTCTAGCTTTCCACCAGCTTACTTGCAATATTAAACAAGATCACAAGACAGAGGCAAGAGAGCAAAGCAAGTTACAATTCTGTTTGTTAGTGAACAAATGAACAAGTTAACCTTGTAACTCCACATATTGGTCCACAAAGTCTTCAAGTTGAGGTTCATAGTCCCGTAGCAATTTGTAAAACACTTCCAGAACTACCTCAGCTACTTCCCACTGTAGATAATCACAAAATGAAGAAAAAGTCATACACAGAATAAGACTGATACTGCAGCAACAAGACAAGGATGACAAAGAATACAATAGGCAGTCCAGTGATGGATCAGAAGTATGGCATGACTATCTAATTCTGAAATACTCTCCAACAACACTTATAATTCATAATGTCAAATAACTTGAAAGGCCAAGCTTTCTTTCTAAAGTAAAATGGAACAGTAAAACAGATTTATTGCCTATTTTAGGCTCTATTATACAATATACACATTAGTATACTGAAACTACAAGCAATAAAGAGTCTTTAATAGGTATACAGCTAGTAATAGATCATTAATAGCTTCCAGGATACAGTTTAGCAGGCACTTTCATCCAGAAAGATCATAAAGGAAACTCAAATTCCTTGGTTCAGCAAGTCAAATATTCTCTGAAGCAGCAATGAGGAAAGGACAAATCTGACTTGTAGATTTGGGCATGTGATGTTCAGAAGTCATTAGCCATGTAGCAGAGTTGCAGAATCCTGTACAGCAAATTGAAATTTAGCAATAATATAAACAACTTCTGTTTTTTTAAAAAGATACTTTACACAGGTTCCTTCAAAGTAGTTCATAGGTCCTGATGACGCCTGAGTTCAAAAATCACCTGCTTACAAAATCAAAACACTATGAACTGCTCCAGGTTACCTCTGCTGCATCAAACCTGCACAGCTTCTCAAACAGATCTAAGTAACATCAGCAGTGCCAAATCATTTTTACTACATCCTAAAAAAAAAAAAATTTCAAACAAAAATTACTTTTTCAGCAGCTCTCCGGTAAGCTCTGGTGCGGAATCGGAGAAATACAGCATCCCTGAGGAACTGCAGATAGGGATCAAAGCCTGGTGGGCGGAGACCTGCTCCCAAGTTAGAGGGGAACGAACTCTCCACTAGCGTGCTGATGAGTCGACAGAAGGCACGGGTTAAAGGATATTCCTCACATCGGGACTCAATCTCATTCAGTTCAACCTTCCCAAGAGGACAGCAAAAACAGAAAGAGAAAAATCAAAGATTTCAAAAGAGGAAGAAACATGTGAGAACAAATAATATAAGGGCATCATCTGTGAATTACTTTACAATGAATTGACTTTGCTGCATTTTTGTCTACAG
Organism: Nipponia nippon; assembly: GCF_047370975.1. Taxonomy (NCBI): domain Eukaryota; kingdom Metazoa; phylum Chordata; class Aves; order Pelecaniformes; family Threskiornithidae; genus Nipponia; species Nipponia nippon. The sequence goes on from NW_028262347.1 coordinate 53,886,246, forward strand.
TACATCACAAACAAAGCAAAAGCAGTGAAGCAACAGCACTGTCATTTCAGTTCAGCAATACACTCTTCATTCATTTCTGAGCTACTAGAAGGTATGCCTCAACATTTACATACTTTGCTTTTATTTACCACTTTTATTAGAAGTGAAGTGAGCTGTACTAAGATGTAACAAAAGTGAGGCCTATTTAGGAAAATAGGAAAATCTTAATAAGAATTGCTCATAAGGAATTTGAGGGTTTAGATGCTGCTCTGTTACTAGTACGAAGCTGCAATAGATTCATAAATGGATAAAATTTCCAGATATTACAAGCAGGCCTGAGAATAAATTAAGAAGCAGTGAAATGACAGCTCCTATTCCAAGGGTTTCCCGTGGACACAGCAGCTGATGCAGCCTCTGCAAGTGTTTCCCGAACTCATATGCAGATGGTCAGAGAGGCTGCCTAGGTACAAAGAAACCCTTACCTCAATACCAATTGCTTGTCTCTGGCCTGGACTTCTCACGGTTTGTAATATCTTCAAAACAGAAATAGAAAGGAAAACAGGCAAACAATACATTTCACATAATCAAAGTGCACATCCATCGTTTCTATCAGGACTAAAAGGTACTCATCACTTTTTAGCTGTAAGAAAAGGTTTCCAAAACCCTCTTAGAAGGTAAAAAGCTAAGATTTTTCTGTCTGAAAGGCTGGATTATATGTTGTACACTTGTATGCTTCTAGCTTTACATCCTCAAAGATCTGCATCATGTTTCTTGTTAAACAAAACAAGGAACAGAAATACTTTCATATTCATGATTTTTGTCTTATATTGGCTAGGGGAAAGATGTTTCCCTTGTTATCTCTTACAACAGTGTATTTTAAGGAATATCATAAATTAGGAAGCAAAGGTGGTGAGCACACTACTATTATAAGATGTCATTATTGTCAGGGCCTTTTTATTAGTAATTAACAATAAACTAGCAGTTTATTGCTGAAAGTTACTAGCAGTTACTATTGCTGAAAGTGGAGCTTTTTAGCTAGTCCCTTCTTTCTATGAGCACCACTCACACTGGAAGAATATTACACACCAAAAAAAAAAAAACAACAACCAACCAACCCCAAACAGAAAAAATATGTAACCTGCAGAACATTTATTACTTATGACATACACTGAGGAAAAAACATATTGAACACACAGGACTGTTAGGAAACCTGTATTTATGTAAAATAAGCACAGACAATGAGATCTCTGAGGCACAAAACCATACTGTCATTTTCAAAATCATTTCAGAGTAAGAACTGCATTAACTAAGTGAAAAAATTATATTCAACAATGGCAACAAGAAAATTTAGGAGGAAATGCAATACTATTTCAAATACACTGACAATTTCAACAGATTGGGATGCTATAGTTCTAAGAACTGAATATCGTAAAATACCTGTGTATATTCCAAGGATTGCCAGAGCGAAGCAGCTATTTCGGGAGATTTTCCAAAAGCAGTAAGGGTTTCTAATAGCTCCGCTTTCAAAATTGGAGGAATGCTGCACTGCAGAAGTCCCAGAATGACCACAACTGGTGTCCACTGAGGGTGCTCACAAAGAGCCAAGCGAGCATTCTCACTCTACGGGGTTCAACAGAAAACAAAACTGCAGATTATTCCTTTGAAGATTATTCATGTCTTACAATCCCTAATTCACAGTTCAGTATCAACGACTCTGCTTCATACTTGAAGGTACACAAAACTTCAGAAGAATGGCAAACCATTCCAAAGCAAGCAATTTTAATTAAACAAAAAGCCCTATTTAATGACTCACGAGTACTAAAATTGTGCCTACCCATATAGAAAAATTTTGTGCATAACATAAGCTTCTTATAACAACCCATTTTTTTTTTTAGTAGACACATTCATGGAATTAGTCTTAAATAAGTTTAAGTATTTACACTCTAGACAGCTTCTTCAAGCACTGGTAGAGGGAGTTTATCAATATTTCTATTATGAACTTAAATTGCATTTGGACATTTGCTAGGAACTTACATGAATTTGTTTAAGTCTAAGAGCAGGGTCATTGCTAGTGTAAGCTCATTTGAGACTCCCAAATGAACCACTGGACAGGAACAAGCCTCTAGTCTCATCAAATTATAATTCCCTGCATCCTTAGAACAAATTTACTTCTTCCCAGGTTATGGTTTGATGATTCCAGGAAATATTAGTTTTAAGAATTCCTTTTTCCCCATGCTTATCCAATGCTGACATGACAGCTCACATAGGAACACCCCATTATCACCACTACTAAGGATGATTTTTAAAAAGCCTGATTAGTTTCACTGATCTGTCTTGTGTTTGTGTCAGCAAAACCAAGGGTATCTCACTACATCACAGAATTTTTAGGCTGCAGAGCCTGGCGGGTCCTGAAGAGTTGAATTCCACACTATCCAGAATTACCCAGACAATTCACAATGCAAAATCTGCATTGCAGTTTTATTCTCTTGGAATCCTTTTCCAGTCAATTCATGGCACATTTTACACCCTTGGTTTGGGGACATTTTAAATCTAACTCAGGAGGCAACTTTCACAGTTGATCACTTTCCTTGCCAGATTTCTACCATTTCCTTTTTAATTCATCTATTATTTTTGCCTTTTCAAACTCAATTAGATGCAAAGAAGTTTCCTACTCCATAGTAATTTCTTCTGACTGTACCTCACTTCTGAAAGACATCTTCATGACACCAAAGTGTCAGGAAAGCAAGAAAATCAGTAACACCAGCAATACAGGAAAAGGTGTCATCTCTTCCTGCTTCACCCAGACTGCTTGTTTGGTCATAATGGTTATTCCTGATGCTTCCCATATTTTTGAAGATCACTAATCAAATAACAACAACTGCTAGGTAAATTTGCCCTACATACCTTTTTGGTCAAGTGAACTTCACAGCTGAATGATAATGTTTTGCAAGAAAAAAATGTATTAACAAAGAAAACTAAATAAAAGGTTACTTACCCAACTTACTATAACAGTGGTCAGCTGTAAAAAGGCAATTAACCCATCCTGTTCTTTCTGTGTGATTCCTCGGAGAGGCAGGTGACGATACTGGACACTGTCTGCACTTGGCAAGTCTTTCCTTAAGTGCTCATGATAAAGCATCAAGGAGTGGAAGAAATGCTCCCAGGAGACAGGGCTGCCACCTGCTCCTTGGATGTTTTCCGCTAGAAAAATGACAAACAGGTGACAAAATTTTCTTTCTACTCTTTCACAGGGTGACAAGCAGGGTAGTTGAATTTAAAAGGACAACTTTCTTATCTAGAGGAAACAATAAAGTTCAAAGTAAAGCCATTGTGTCTGAAATTAGTGGTTCTGGTTTGGGTTTTTTTGTTGTTGGGGTTTTGGGTTTTTTAATAGAGACAGAAAGGTGCTAACATGAAAAGCCAGTACAAATAAGTTTTCCATTTTATGAATCAGAATGTTTGCAGCATTAGTTATATCTTCAAAGGAGTTTTTTTTTCCCCAAGTTGATCAATGCAAAATTAATGCAAAAAACAGGACCAATCAGCATCTCTTACTTTGAGAAAGTGCTATTATATTACATGTGTAAAAAAATTCTAACAGAACAAAGTGTTTCTGAAAAAAAGTCAGCTCAGGAAAGATAACTATATTTATTGAATATACGACTTAACTTTAAGACATTACTCACTTCATATTTTACAATAAGCAATACTGATATTCTGCACCTTTTATGGTGTTAAGACACAGCTTTTTTAAAAAATGCATGATTTCATTATGTGAATTACTTGCTAAGGTGCTCAGACATTTAATTACCTAATCAAGTTTTTTGGTTTTGGTTTGTTTGTTTTTTAAACAGATTACATTTTCAAGTAAAGCCTTCCAATTTCATCTTTGTACTAATAATGAAATGTTAAAAGTATAAAGCCACAATTCATTTCAAATGAGTCTTTGTACTTTTCTAAAGAAAGAGAGTTGAGGAAGATCTGAAGTGTCACTTTTCTTACCATGACTACTGCCATTGACTTTTAGCAAACTAAAGCAGTAATGAGCACACTGAGGCCCACTAGCCAGTCCTCGCAGCATTTTCAAGTATGGGATGTAAATTGTGGAAGGAAGTAGATCTCCCATTTGCCTAACAAACTTTGACAAGACAACCTAGAACAAATAAAGATCAGCGTTTAACAAAAAAATTAAATCTGAGTATTTGAGGAAAACAATAGGCAGCCAAAGTCAGAAAACAGATTCTAATGTAATCAGGGTGGGGTAGAGGGGTGGAATAACAACTCAAAAAAAAAAAAAAATCCTTTGTAGACTGGCGTATTCGGTTTCCCTGAAGGTGAAAAAACATGTTTCAAAGAGGAAATAAACAAAACAAAATAACTCATGCTATTGCAAAGTATACTCACTCTCTAATTCTGTATTTCTAGTGATGAAATTTACTTCAGTTCACAAATGCTGCACAGCAGTATTATTAACACATCTCACAGTTAAGTGATATTGGGTAAGAGTTCACTATGCTTGTCATATCCCTGAACAGTAACTCACACACACTGGTTTCTCCCAAGGTCGCATTAGGGTATTTGCAGATTGCTCCAGCCCCTACCTTAAGTTGCCTGTATTCTGGGTGGGTCTTGGGATGTGTCCGATATGTCTCATACTAGGTTTTGCCTAACACTGCACAGTCCTTCAAGAAGCATTGAAGGCTGACAGCATCCCAGGTATCTAAAGAGTTTTGGAACGTCTGCTTCATCTGTTTAGATTGCTTCTTCATTCTAATTTTAAGTTCTGTCTCTCATGGACTATAACCTTTGGGCTTTAAAAAATTACAATATTCTTATGGATTTTTACCCTCCAAAATACTATCAACTACAGCTAATAAAGTTTTTTATAGTTAAGGAATTTAACTTCTCAGTTACACGAAAAAGGTATGTAGAGGTCATCAGACAGAAAACACAAGAGCACCGTTATCAGAATCCATTTAGCAACTGCAACAAAATCATACCTAAACAAAATTTTCAGAGGTTTGTTACGACTCTTTCTTACTAAGTTTATTGACAACCATGAATGACTGGCAGTAGCTCATTTTAGAGCAAGAAACAATAACCATGTGATGCAGAGCAGGACATATGCAGATAAGCCACTGATAAAAGATAATGTCTTCTTAGAGGCTAGCTGTAATAAGGATACCAAAAACTTTGTTGCCTGGCTTTTTATTACTTTAATTTCAAGTTACTAGTAATTACTCCAGAAAATCTAGACAACCTGGCGCTGAGGGGGTCGCTGATGTGCTACTCCAAGGTAGGATCCCATGATGGTAGATGTCTGCAAAGGCTCTGACGGACACCAGTATTCGAGGGCAAGTTCCAGATTAAAGGGGTCTTTCCTATACAATTCAGCAATCTATCAGAGAAAGGAAGATGTTAGAAAAATATCAACTACTTAAAGAAAAGACGATTACTTCAACAATAAGCACTACTTCTAGATAAGCTAAACATGTCTGAGAGGCAAAGCATCCCACGGCTGGTGTTCCATTCCTTAAAACTCTCTGAAAATGACAGCTTCTAAATAGCAATATCAGAACAAATGACAGCCAGAGAAATTCAAAATGCACACATAAGTGAATCTTTCATAACTTTCTATCTAATTATTATAAATTAACGCATTGCTAAGAAAACTGTGTCATTTCTCCTTAAATAACCATTTGTGTACCTTGATATATTAACTTAAAAACAAGTTATCCAGTATCAGGATTAGAAATCTTACTTGTTATCTGAAGATACAAATTTCTCAGAGAAAATTTTCATTTCTAATTCTTCATTTAAGTTTACTATATATCTCAGAGCTACTTAAGAAAGCATTTCACTATAAATTTTCCTGTTAATGTCCTACAACCTAAAGGACTACCTTTAGAAAAAGACAAGTAATCCCTATATTAAAGACTGCTATATTGAAAATTGCACACTCGTACATTTTCATGCCAAATAAGGGGAAATATACAAGTTTTTAATTTATTCATGAACAAAAAATATAAAATGCACTAGTTCTATATGCAAATCTGTTTTCTGATGTGGGGTTTTTTTGAAAATGCAGTTAGGTAGCCTTAATAACTCATATTTAAATAAATATATTTATTTAAATTTTCTTTCAATTTTATTTTATTTCAATTTTCTTTCTTTTATTAAAAAATATGACAGAAATGGAAAGATCTTTCTTTTAAATGTACACTTGTGGTCAAAATTCTACTGAAATTAGGGACTTTGTAATTCCAGAAGCCTTAATGGGGTGACCTTGCCTAGCCTACTCTACAGCAAATACAAAAAAGTCTTCCAAAATTCTCATTACAAATATATCAACACATGAAAACTATTTAAACATTTCAATTCTTTATCAGAATACTTGTCAATGGTGGGGGAAAACCCCTAAAACCTAATTATAGCTTACCCACAGTAAATAGGGAGAAATTTGAAGGCTTGGAGAAACATAAAACACTGTGTAAACATTAAGGTCTAGATACACAAAAGTGTTCCATTCCAAAGAATTTCCATGCATTTAGCCAGATCTCAACTTCAGTAATAGCCTGTAGTCTTAAAATTCCTATTTCTAAGTTACGTTAAAATAAGATGGCTTAAGACAACAGATATGTCAAGATAATCCTATTATAATTTAAATTGTAGATATTTAAATATTTTGTAAAATAACTTCAGCTCAAGAATTCTTCAAACATAAGAAACAATGCAGTATTTACTAAAACGAATTAAATGACACTTTGTAAACATCAGACACCAAGGCGGTAAATTAATTCCTTTCCATGAAAAGTTATAGAAAGTATCTATGTTTAAGAAAAGAAAATCTCTCTAATCCAAAAGGGAAAGATCCATCACTGTATGTTATCATTCAGATATGGGTTTTCTGATGAAGAAGGAAAGTCACAATCACTTTTTTGCCACAGTAATTTAAAAGAAAACAGGGCTTACTAAAAGCATTAAATGCTCCAGATCTCTCCGAAGGGAAATAGGTGGATCATTACCCATCTGAATACTCATGTGGATCATGCGAGCATCTTCATCAGCACGGTTTCTCAGCTGTTTCACCTGCACAATTACGAAGTGAAGAAAAACACTGATCTATACTTAGCTAAGAATGAAACAGAACAGAAATAACAGAATTGTCTAAACAGCCTATTAAAAACTAAGTAAGCAAGTGAACTTGCACATACATGACAAGAATACTCAAAATTTTTTTTAATCCCCTCCCTGCCCCCAAGAGCTTACATTCAAAGATAAATTCAATCACTTTCTTACTGCCAAGGCCCTCAGTTCATACCAAAAGCCCTGAACTTATACCATGGGAGTTTTTCCCATCTGGCTTCACCAGGTCCTCTGGTTTGGCCCCGAAAGGTGGGTCCTTTTCCTCTTTTTACTTCAAAAGCTAGATGGCATAGCTTCAAACAAAGAAAGTTAGACCATTATCCACAAGGAGTGAAAAGAAACGGAAAGCACTGTAAAAGAATGTTTTCTGTATATAGATCTGTGGATTGTATACCTTTCTTAGCCATGTAAGATTACTTCTACTTACATCTACTTTATGTTTTGAAAAGTTTTGAATTGATGTAATTACTTTTGACCCAGTCTGTCGCAACTAAAAGCATTACTACATGTCAATAAACACAACAGAGGAAAATTTTTTTAAAAAAACAGAGAGAAAGAGAGAGAGAAGGGAGGAGAAGAACAACTGCAACAATTTAAAAAAAACAAACAAATAACTTTAATCAGTATCCTAAAATTCTTTGTGTTGCAAAAACTAATTACTAAACAAAAGACAGCTGACATTTAATTTTAATGTCAAAAAGCCTTTGACAAAACACCCCACCAGAGGCTTATAGAAAGCAAATAGCCATGAGATGAAAAGTTAAGTTTTGTTAAATACTAAGCAGACATTGAGGAACAAGAAACAGAAATAAGCAACCAATTCAACACAACAAAAATTAAAACATGGTGATGGTCAATAGAGACCGGTTCATGGTCTATAATATATCTCAATTTGCAAAATTAAATGAGCAGCAACATAGTTGTGTCTCATCAAGAAAAAATAGTTAAAAACTAGAAATAACTGTGGAAAGGGTCAGGGCAAACTGGCCAAATTAGTATACTAACAAAATTAATACACGGACAAAATTGAGCGTCGATAAATGAAATAATGAATTATCTGAACTACGAAAGCTAATTATTGAGTTCTGAATGTAATGCAGTCAACCAAAAGATTTACCCAAATCATCACTGGCAAGCAGCATAAATGTTAAAACTATACAGAAGAGTTAAATAAAATGCTGATTTACAGATTTAAATAAAACTGAACAAAGGTTTTATATATATATATATATATATATATATATTAAAAAAAAAAAGATCCTGCAAAGCAGACATTTCTCTTTACCTAAAATTTGAAATTCAGTAGAAATAGCTGAGTACATAAGCCAGCCACTAACTAATAGCAGCTAAGACAAAAAAATTCCCTTGTAGGGCTATATCCCAATTGCCTGCTAACAAAGTCTTTCCTGTAAAACAACTAACTGGCCTCTATCAAACTGGAATACAAGTCAACAGTCAGATTTTTGCTTATATCCTGTATTACAAAATCCTGCTTGTAATGAAAAATATCTCTCTTCATCTTTAGGCATTAGCCACAATCAACTGCAGATCTGAATAAAAGCAAAAAAACTGAAATGGAAGAGAAATACACTTCCCAGGGAGAAAGCCTCCAATTCCATAATGCAACGAAGATGAGAGCTGTACCAACAAACCAACCAACAGCCTTGGGATTTTCAGGCAGTTCTGTGCATACAGGAGACAGGGTCACATCTGTTCTAAATCTAATATGGCAGCAACCTCAGCCTGGGTCAGTCTCCAGCTCTTCCACCTTCCTTCAAAAATCTACCTTATATCCCTGTCATAAGAACCGGTATCATTACAGGGAGACATTTCGTCTTTTGTAAAGCAACACCAGTCAATGAAGAACTGCCTCATAAAAAAGGTCCCAGTTCCAAACCTGTTTGCACTTGATTGCTTAAGGAACTTCCATAAAATATACCTCACATATTCCTCATATATTGAAAAGATTCCTAAAGGCTACTGTGTCTGTATTACAGAAAACACCATTGCATGCAGCCTTCAAAGGACGTCCAAAGCCTGTTAACAACGTGATAAGTGTATGCAGGCAGCCACTGCAGCAGAAATATAGCTGTAAAGTTATTGACATGAACTTGTTTGAACTGACATTATACTTGTTCTATGGATATTCTGTGGGTTAAAAAGACAGCTTGAGAAAACAACATGCAACACCAACAGATTATAAATAAATTAGGATTAAACCTAAAAGCTGTCTACAACATGTTCATATATGCCCTCAAAGATTCTTAAGGCTCAAATATTGTTTTTCCTGCCAATATTGTTCTCATTCTGCGAGGTTACAATGAACAAAATACATTTTTAAATTCTTTTTGCACATTGAAAAAAGTAATTGTTTGGCAACTCCAACTACAGCTCAACACAATGAAAGTCACAAAATAAAGCCTCCATCAATTAAATAAAAGTGTTTTCATGGAATTTTAAATTTTCCATGTCTAGATACAAGGTCTTGCACAAATGAAACTGTTGTAATCGCTTCAAGCCTTTTTTTAAAAACCTTTTGCAGCATTTCTGCTGTTCTAGTGAAAACAGCTGCTCATTTTCCCAACAATTGATACTATTCAAAAAGCAGAATCCCTCCCCTTAAATACGAAAAACATCATTAGTAAAAGAACAAATTAAAAATGTACAAACCCATAAGTTAAATTAGGTTACACTATTGTCTGTATCAAAAGAAAAACAAAACAACAACAACAAAACCAATACCCACTTACATTGCCATCAATTTCAGCATTCATTTAAATTTTAATCATGTAAAACAAAACAAAACCACTACCACCACCAAAGTTTGCTTTGCAAATCTCACCACACTAAAGTGTTTTAAAAATCACATTGTACTTCAGTGTGGAAAACAAATCCCAAACCATACGGGTTCCATGAAGTCAACAAGTTTTCTGAACTGCACCACCTCAAGCTGAGGGTCATATCTGAATCTCTATGCTACCTGTCCTAATGTGAGAAATACAGAAGAGATGCTCACATTTCTCAAGAACTTACTTTCATTGGCATGAGTGCAAGGAAGTCTGTGACAAGGTTATGAATTTTGCGAATGTAAAATTCCTCCTGGTAGAAGTTTTCAGACCCCACAACAGATTCAGTCAGGAACAGAAAGACATTATCAGCAACTGCTAACTCTGCCATTGCTTCATCTGCCTCAGTGAATTCTGCAAGAGCTGGGCAACAAAAATCACAAGAGGGAAAAAAATAAATTACAATTATCTGTTACCAAACAAAACATATTTCAGAATACCCAGCTGACATGCAAAGCGACGTGCTTCTATCAACTACGTTTTTTCTACCATATAGGCAAACACTAGACTGTAAAAGACAAGTTAATGTCTGGTGATGATCTCAACTTTCTTCTTTAGTAAGTGTTACAGTGCATAATCCATTTATCCAATCAACGCTAAGGTTGTGAACGAAGAATCACAAAACAACCTTAATTAAACATTAATTATAATGTTTATATTTTCCTTAATAGATATTCTGGAGTAGACTCAATTGTGACCTAGTAGGGAGCCTGGAAAGCTTGTGAAGTACAGAGAGAAAAAAAAATTAAAAACAGATTTGTCCTCTCAAGATACTGAGGTTTAACATTCACAGATGTAAAAACTCATAAGCATGAATCTATTCTTAAGTGTTCAAATGACACTAAAGCTGCTAAAATGCAATCTTTCACATTTTTCAGTACATGAAAATCTCTTTCACTTCAATGAGACACTATGCAATATTACTGTCTAATAACTAATTTTTTCTAAACCTGTGTACATTTCAGAGCAATTCAATTCTCGACAACCAAACTCACATACTGAGAAAGCTTTAAAGGAGTGTCAATGGTAATTTTATCATAAAGGTAAATACTAACACTTCAAAAAGGTAACATACTTTAACTTACGCCACTTGCAAGCTCTGAATACTAATGTGCAGTAACTGCACTTTAGGGTAATTTACCTGTCACATCGGATAATTGGGATATTCCTCGTAATGCCAGCGCCCAGGCTAATCTAACAGTAGCTTGCAGGCCTGGTAATTTCCAAGGCTGAGACTCCTGAAGACGAGTGTGTATTGTTGCTATATACTGTCTTTCTGTTAGCAGAGGGAGCCGGTGCATCAAATCTTGAAGAACAACAGAATCAAACACAACACCAACACCCAGTAAATGAATGCGAAAACAAACATGCAAAATCCTACCAATTTGTTACTGATCAATAACAAAACTGGTTAAATAACAATTTATCCATCTGCACAACATAACCTCTTGGGGAAACATGCCAGCATTACCTTCACGATCCTCTGTGCCTTGTTCCAGAAAGCTCACATCAAAGCAGTAAAGGAGAGCCATGAGAAGAGACAAGTTCACGCCATCCAATGAGCCATCAGCTTCCACTGTTACTTTCTCCAGGTAACTTATGAGGATTAGCGTGTCATCCTTACTCAGTGGTGACTGGCAGGTCCAGACAAAGAGACTTTCAGCCAAGGACTGTCGGCATTCTTTAATGAGGTCAGAAACCTTTAAAAGAAAAACCAAACAAAAAACAGTGAACACAAATATTCTGACAACATGGTGAATTTGTCCTTCTCAGTCAGTCAGTATGACTAGGTTAAGTTAAAAATTACTCTAATGACAGCAGCTACACAAAATGTTGGGTTTTTTTAATTGCTAAACAACAAAAGGCACACTTCTGCTTGTTAAATGCATACATATTCCCACGCATTTCACATGAGGTGTAAGTAGATATCCTGGAATATGACTACATGCAAACCAGTGTCTCTGTCAAGGTCAGGAGACATGAATCTACATAAAACTTTTGTAGCTGTAAACATATCACACAAAAGTCACATTCCTTGTCTCTAATACACAACTGTCCTGGTAGTTATATCCAGATAAGGTCACAGCCTTCCCCTTGCCCCAACAGAGATGCCCTCAACTGACTATACAAATACCTTTATACTTTTAAGACACTGAGAAATATGAAAGACCTTTAAAATTACAACTTTCTTCCCCCAGACAAAATATTTATATCAACTTTAGAATATAAGCATAAATGAAATCTATCATCCCCTATTACGTATGGAACTACTATCATGGCCAACATAAAGGGTACCAAGCATTTTCATACTAAAAATATTTTTTTTATTTGGCAAAATACTGTATGCTATGATACAATCAAGTCCAATGGCTCTTGAAAACAGTTTGTCTTTTTTCTAACAGTTACACCAAAAATTACCTGGTTTCAAACAAGGACATTTATTTCATTTGTTAACTTCATTCTTCCCCCCAAGCTGAGTTTTAACTGCTTTGTCTTATGAAAACAGAAGCTAAAAAAAACACACTTAAAAAAATAAAAAGCCACTAATAGCCTTTCATAATGGTCTTCGTAAAACTGTATTTTATTTAGCTAAATTACGAGCTTCTAATAATATTCTTGCCCTATATCCATTGTACCTGGTTAAATAAAAAATAAACAGCTATAAGCATTCTATCTCCAGTAAAATCACATGCATGGTGATAAAAAGTTTTCAACATTTAACACAGCAAGAGATTTGCGCACAGACTCCAGCAGAATACTAGTTCTAATGAATACAGAGGGAAATATGGTAGTCCACCTAAAAGGAAGAAAAAAAAAAAAAAAAAAATCTTCGAACATTAAGCGTTAAATGAATTTTAAGGTAAAATTAAGGTAAATCAAGGTAATTTAGGGTAAATCAGAACAATATTCTGTGCATAGTTTCTAGATTAATAACTAGTTTTACACTTTTGTTATTTGGTGGAAAACAAATTGACTGATTATAACATAGAATAATTTTTAGACACAACACCCGTTAGACGGAAGTTCAGAAATTAAAACAATAATGTTTAAAATCTTCCTACTAGAAACATACTCTGCAGTTAGTCACAGTCTCAATTAAGTTCAAGGATTACAAAAATGAGAACTCATTTTCAGGCAATTCTCACTTCACTATTAGAAATGCTTCTGTTCATATTAACACAATTGGATTATTAAGAAAAGCATTATTTGCCTGACTAGACTTGATTTCAATCTGTTTTAATAATTTGTGAATTTTAGTTTGCTATTTTTATTCCAATGGTGCTGATAACGGTAGTGCTGAGAGCAGATGATTTAATATACAGTCTTTAGAATAAAATTGAAAAAAAAAAAAAAAGAAGAGATTTACACATAGTGCAAATAGGCTTACTTTTTTATTGTACTTGATTACACTTCTTCACTAAAAATAAGGTATGCCCTAGCATCAAGGAGCAACAGCAAAACAGAAATGCAGGAAGTAACCTGGATCCCACACTGGTATAGCACAAGCTGTGGAGTAGTTACTATGATCCCTCAGACAGTAACAAAGCTTGCAAAGGTAGAGAACAGAAACTAGAAAGTAAAAAAAAAAAAGAGACAGAGAGAGAAAAAGAAAAATCACACCATATCTCTTGACCGTCTAACTGTATTCTAATCTGTACAGTAATTCAGAAGAATATTCACACCCAGTGAATATTTACCTCTTTGCGATGTTTCTCACTGCCCAATCCTCGCTCTCTCTGGAGTTTATCAAATTCATTGTTCAAATCAATGTGAGACACAAGAGTGAGGATCTTCTGAGTCAAACCCTGCTCCATTAGGTCATCTGTAAAGCGTGTTGTCATGGACATTAACTCTTGACTATAATGGAAAGAATATAAATTTAACAATTAATCATACTATTCCCAGTCACAGAGGAAGTCTAAAATAATGAATCCCATCAAATGTATTTGCTGACAGAAAATGTACAACTACATTATATACATAAAGTAACTACATGGGCATCGCTTATCAGTAAGCGGTGCCCTCTCAAAACATTATCCTGAACGGATACAAAGTCTTTAGGTAACTGTAGGTTCAAGAACATGGAATATGAGACTACAACATGGATCAGCTAGTTAAGATTTCTATCAAAAGGAAAAAGTACTATACATAAGATGCACATAACGCACAAGCTCACAGCCTCTTTGTTACTAGTAAATGCAATTGTCCAATTACATACACCCTACTGAAGTGGTGGAGCTAGTTCTAAAGTAATCATTTATTTTATGTTTCAGAATTTATATTTACACCAGAACACATCTCTTAATCTTTCTCTAATCAAGCCATTACTGTGCATTGGAAGTAAACAGTGCATACGGTTTTCTTTCTAAAGTCAAAAAATGTTAGCATATTATGTTCACCAGTAGATAGTGCATCCATTTTCAGTAAAAGCAGGAGCACAATTCTCTGTTTTGCAGGACACGGAAAATCAGAATACAGCAAGGATGGACACACAGTCTCTGAAATACTGAGTAACCATCACTAGTCAGAGCAACACTGACCGGGAGGGCATCTGAAGCAAAACACTGCCAAAAGGTGAAGTAGCATGAAAGAACCGCAAGTAAAATGGATATCCTTATAGTTCAATAAAAATATGCGTAAGAAAAAAGAATATTATGCTTAAAAACAAACATAAAAGCAGCTGCATCAGGTTATAAGAAAAACAAATTTGAAAATATTCATATTCCCCTGAGTCTAATTAGTCCTAAAAGCACTCAAAGCAAAGAGCTTTGATCAGCTCATCACCCTAAAACAGACCTGAGTTCCAATGTCCATGTCTTGCCCTGGCGTGACTGGATGAGGGTTCGTAGTGAATTGGCAATGCATCTTTTTCCATCCCAGTACAACAGAACAGCCACTAGACCTCTTGTAAGGCCAGGAAAATGAGGTTGCTGGTGTTCTCCTAGTGAATGAAATGCACAGAACAGTCACAGAAAGTTGAACATACTCACTTTGATAACAGCTCTGTATCTTTGTATTTCTAATTGAAATACAAGTATAGCATTCAAAGCAACCATGGTTATTCACTATCACTTTGATTTGTTTCAGGCACTTAAAAGGAATCACAGATATTTTGGGTGCTATTATTAAAAGTGATATTCAACTATTAAAACATCCAAAAGTTTAAAAGAAATAGAAGTGCAAGTCCATAAATATCCTCGTCCAAACGGCATTTGCAACCGATATCTACCCATCTTAATAATCTATTCAAGCTGATTATCAGCAAAATATCTTTTCTTTATTCAAAATGAAGTTTTCTGTCTGAATTTACATCAAAAATTCAAGTTCAAAATAGAAAACAAAGCTGACTTGAAGATGGCTTTCCAAAGGTGACAAATTCACAAGCTACTTCGTCAATTTTTTAAATTATGAACAGTAGCTAGAAATGATAACTCACAATTATATTTTAATAACTTTGAAATCACTTTTCTAAATGCAATGCATGTGTCACTTTCCAGAATACTTCTCTTAGTAATCAGTTATTAGATTATGGTCCAAATAGAGTCACATATCAATGTGTAACTAATACATAATTTGAAGAACCAATATCTATTACACTGCTTTATGGAAAAGCTCTCAATCAATTATTTTTAAACTATTTCTAAATTCGGTGATAAAGTAAATCATAAAAACCCCTCAAATTATTCCCCCCTTTTGCAATAGCTACATAAAATATGAACATTAAGGTTCAGAACACTTATCATATTACATTACAGTGACGGTAAATTTCTTTTTAAGAACGTTCTGTGTTAGGAAACTAAGGCCTTGACTGAATCATGCATTCATGTTAATCATACACTTAAATAAGAAGGCCCTATTGAAGTTGTATTTCTCCAGCCCTTAAATATTTTCCCTTCTCACCAGCTAGAAGGAGCTCAACAGCTGCCAACTCTCCAATATCAAAGAGGTCACTGAGGATAAAGGCTTCTCTGATGAGTTGCTCTGGCAAAAGCCTAGTTCCCTGCTGACCCTGGATAGCAACCCCTTCTGTACTTGCTTTCTGAATTTTCTCATGCTGCTGAACATTCTTTGGCTGAAAGAAAAACAAGCATCGGAAGTTATTCAAAATGGCAAGATCAAATACTAAATAAATCTTTACACATTAATCCTTCCTCACAAATACAGTTCTGACAGGTTATGTTGTCGTCATAAAAACAAAGGCAGTGTTTTTAAACACAGAGATAGTAAAGGCATCCTAAAAATGCTTCATGCTTGCACAGCAATCGTCTCTTTGTGGGAACGTACCAAAAATAATCTTATACAATTGGTGCTGACATTTAGTTTACTCAGAATAATGGAGATTGAAAGTAAATTTTGATACAATTCTCAACAGGAATTGGTATCAGCTCAATAAAGGACATCTGAGTTGTTGATCAGAACTGCTGCATTATTCCAAAGAACTATTTTTTACATCATTCTTTTTTCTGTTAAACTCAGATGCTAAAATATACTGACAAAACTCCATAGCTGACTCTTAAATTTTCTGACCTATCCATTTACAAAGCCATATACTATTTCAGAAGTAACACCACTGAAAGAAGACATATTTCTAGTTGCTACCTTGTGATCCATCAGCCAAGAAATAGTGAGTTTTTCCACATCATCTCACATTCCTGACAAGACACATTCTATATTTTGGAAATTCATGTGTTCACCTGTTCTGCGTGTTCATTAACCTGACTGAAGCATGAGCATGAACCAGACAGAACAGTTTTGTGCTTTATTTCAGACACACAAGAGAAGCGGAAAAAGCTAATACTTGACCGATGGATCATCAGATACTTTTACTAGTCCTTTCAAAATAGCATTCAAATAATTAAAGAAAAAAAAAGTTATAGATAAAATTATTCTGTACAAAACACAAAATAATATGTATTATTCAAGCTATTTGTATTCTTACAGCAGAACAAGATTGCTATAACACATTTGTGTTATGTACTGTAAAAACATAGAATGAAAAGAATGGTCAGGGGCTAAATCGTATGGAATACAACAATACAAGACAGTAAATCATCAGCTCTCCAACTCATTCCACAAAAGAGCATTAGTCCAGTACCGGATTTCTGAAGAGAGAAATGAAGTCAGATTTGTGTTTCTTTAAAACCTGGTCAAGGCGATGAATAGCTTCAGGCTGCCTTTTCCAAATGGCATTCATTACAGTCTGCCATATGTCCTTATATGGACCCCACAAGCTGGCAGCTAAAAGAAGAAATAAAACAATGTATTTGAAATGGAGAAAGAAAGAAAACAAATTATTTATACACTATTTTCAATAAGTAGCCTTTTTTAACTTACTACTAGTCCCAGTTTGACAGTATAGACTGTTACGAAGCAAAGAATATTTTCTTTTCTTTAAGGCAGAAAAAAATAACAACAATGGTCCGATATAAAACCTAAATGCATTTAGGGAGCAAGAGAAGCAGAAAAGATGATGTATACAGCTCAGTTCTGGGGCTGAAAGTCATCTTATAAAGATATTTGATACAAGCTCTGTAATCTTTCATCCTTATATGCCTAAGAAATTTCCACTTTGGTAAGACTGAAGGATAACTAAGAATTGGACAGCAGACCTTGAATCTGAATGTAACTCGGCAAGGCAGGCTTCCTGCTTTCCATTTTTGACAGAAAAATCCAAAACAAAGAAGTACCTAATATATGATGGACTGAAAACAAACAGAAGTACTATCAGAATTTGTTGCATCATTGCATCAGCCTGTGTAGAATAAAATAAATTAGAAACCGAAAACATAAGATTAAAGGCAATATTACATGAGAAACAAAAATCATAAGCCTAAGGACACTTTCTTTCACGTTTACACATCTTTCGTATTTATTTTTAAAATTGAAATGAAAGTACTTTTGATCCCTAAGACACATTTGCTGCTAACATTCTGTACAAGACCTTCATAAAGATATGAATTTCCTTTGCTAGAAATAAATAGATCAATATAAATAATTACCTGACTGTGTTTAGAAGAGACCAGATTATTTCTGGAAGGTAGCAAGCACAAATATATTATTTAAGAGAAGTCTGACCCTACTCTAGAAATACAAGTTCTCCTCTCCCTCAACACTGAAAAAGTTTCCTTTGCATATTTCAAATCTGAATTCAGTACTACAGCTGAATGATCTCTTCCTCACTAGAAGTTGAGTTGGGTTCTGAATTCAGAACCCAGAGTCTGTAGCATGAAGACTGCACTAGAAGTTTCCTTATCATCAGGTCTCATGAAAACAGTATACCAAATTAGTCTTCAGACTTCAGCCAGAATCGTTGTCTAAACTGAAAACCTTACAGATGGAAAATTATTCTTACCGCATAGTATTAACCTATTTTAAAAAAACTCAAAATTTTAAGACCCACATTAAACAGAAGTACCAAATTGTTTCCCTTGCTAGATATCATTTGTATTTGTGTAAGTTTCAGATTCTACACACCACAAGTCACTGCTAAACATACCAGATAAATTTACTACCAATTGTATTGTTTGCCTGCAAGCTACCACATAACAACCACTGCCTGATTGCAGGCTGTGTTATGTGTTTCTGAGCATCTATTGAGATGGTCCCTGACCCAAAGATATTATAAGCTAGCGGTGGATTTTGCATGCTACAATTTTGCTAGTGGGAAAGCTACTTTAAGAGGTTGCTGCCTTCCTTCATTCAGAGCCACTTGTTCCCAACCGTACACATGCCTGCTTCATTAACTCTGATGGACTGCATTGTAAGTCATGTTAGTCAAATGATCCAAATTAAAGAAAGGGGGAAGCGACATTTTCCAGAGTTCTTCCAATCTTATTTTTAAAAATCAGAGTATTTCATTAACACAGGTTACAAAGTGGCCCTGCTAATCATAAAAACAACAGAAAGATCAATGCTGGAAGCACAGAGGGAAAGAGCAAGTGGGTAGTGAACGGCAGAGACCTCTGAAAATGGCTTTGTTTCTGAAGAAATGATAAAACAGAACTATGCCTTGCAGAGCAGCCTATATACAAAAAATTCTAGCATTTCACCTAAAACTGGCTTAACTTTTTTTTTTCCCCTTCTTTTTAATGTACAAGTTAACACTGTGGTATAAAATCAAGTACAGAGGCAATATTTTATTTTCAAGTAGCTTGTTCTGACCAGCTCTAACCCTCAAGATAAACCTGACTAGGTGCATCAAAGTCAAACATATCCACACCTCGTCTTGACCAGGCTGCTTATGTTAAGACAGCAAGCAAGAGGTAGCTACTCTGATGTGAAGATGCCCCTCTTTTTCATACAATCAAGACACCACCTCAAAGCAACACAAAATGCTACATGAATGCCCTGAATAACAAGGCAGCGTTAGCCAAGTCAAAGCATAGCAAGTGAGCATGGAGGCAAGAGCAGGTCTCGGAGCGAGACCACTGGTTTCAGTCAGTTTTAGCACTACCTAAGGTGTCTTGGAAGCAGCAAACCAAGTAAAACTCTGTCAGTTTTATTCTGTTGCAAAGGAAGAAACCACACAAAACAAGAATAAAACCAAAACAAACCAAACCCTCTCACCCCAAACTCAGCACTAACAAAAACTATGGTCATTTACAACGCAATTAGCAGTGCCAGTAGAGCTGTATCTGAGAGGACAGCCTGTAAAAAAGGATAAATCCTCTGTCCTTTTAAGCATCAGAGTGTTTTAATCATACCATGTTACCCCTGCCTAGACAGATTCACTAAAAATAGCTACTATTGGACAAATAATTTCACACTCCAGACTGTAATTGGCTCTCCCACGTAACTTCAGAGTTCAGAGATTTACTTCCACTTGAAACAGTCTTTTCACTCTTATTAAATTACCAAGTCCAATAAACACCAGCAGCAATCCACAGTGCCTGCCAAAAGCTGTTCAACTACTTCCCTGTCCCATTTGTTTGCTCTTGACCCTACAACATAATTGCTTTGCACCAGCCCAAATACATGTACTGTAAGGCATTAAAACAAATTAAGGATCTAACTTTTCTAACTGAAAACTAATCCAAAAAAAGAGCTTATTTTCAGCAGGATCACACCTACAACCCAGTTTGCTCTGTGATGGCACAGGCTATGCTAGCACAAAGATGGAGTATTGCGGAGAAAGGAATAAGCAACTGGGATGGAAAAAAGGTTGGACTTCAGTGACCATGCTGACTTTTTCCCACTTATGCTATTTCTATTATTATTAGTTTTAGAAAGGCTGACCATCCCATCAGGGGCAGCACGGAAGGACAGGCTGGGTTGCTTCTTTTGGCAACAACAGCAGTTGTAGTTGTCATGTAATTTATACAATAAAGTGTAGTCACATTTGAACTACTCCAATTTTCACTTTAACAAAGTCACATTTCAAATGAAGGGTCTTTGCTTTATTACTGATTTTCTGTGAGGAGTCAGAGATGTAATTGATTCAGTTAGACCAGAATGTCTTCTCTGTAAAATTTACTCCTTGCTTGACACAGGAAGGGAGCTTTTAATTTTATTAACTAGTCACTATGACACACACCACCTTAGTTACAGACCTTTTGGCCATTCCCATATTCTAGTTGCAACTGCTTTTCACAGGGTCTCCATTCTCCCTGTATTAACCTAATGAAGCTCAACAACAGCAAAGGCAACATCTTGCACCTGAGACAGAATAACTCCACACAACAGTACAGGCTGGGGACCAGGCGACTCGAAAGCAGCTTTACAGAAAAACACCCAAACGTCCTGGTAGATGGGAAGCTGAACACTAGTCAGCAGCACGTCCTCATAGCAAAGAAGGCCTCTATGCACCAGGCTGTATTAACATAGTTGCAGCCAGCAGGTGTAGGGAAGTGATTATTTAGGCATCTGTGAGAGTTCTTCACTCCACTACTGTGTCCAGTTTTGGGCTCCCCAGAGCAAGACACTGAAATAGGGAGCCAGAGAACAGGATGAATGAGGAGAGATTGAAAAGATTTGACCTTGTTCAGTCTTATAAAAGAAGAAGGCTAAAGAAGGATGGGAGCTTTGTTGTCTTCAACTACTGAATGGCACTATACACAGAAAACAGAGACAGAGGTACCCCAGGAGAAGATAAGCAGCAACTGACACAAGCTGCAATACCAAAACTTCCAATTAGCTATCAGGGGAAAAAAAAAAAAAATACTGTGAGGATGGTCACACATTGGAACAGAGGGCCAGAGAGGCCTCTGGGATGATCTTCCCCCTTACAAGTATTCAAAACTAGTTTAGATAAGGCCCAGAGCCACTTGATTGAGCTGGTCTTACTTTAAGGGGGAAGAAAAGAAGGAGTGTCGGACCAGATGACCTCCTAAGTTATTCTCCGATTATCTAGTCATTTCCTTTTGTATTCAATTTATTCCCCAGTTATACTGGGCAAGTGCTGCCTTAGTAACCCAAAACTGCTCCTTGTGACAGACTCCGAAAGGACCAAAGATGATCCTGATGCTCCTAATCCTTAGCAACACTCAACGCAAGAGAAATCAGCTCAACATTTCCAGACTTCTTGTGCAGCACAGAGCAAAATTCAGATGTATTTCTCTTTTGCGTTTTATTACACACAGCATTAAGAGATGAGTGCAAAACAGAAGCGATGCTTAATCACACACGCACTGAGTTACCACAGTCCTCTCGAACCAAGGTGGCCTTTGCTGTCTCATGTCACCGGCTCCACGCACTCCTTGCCAGGACCAGCCAGGCAGGGGGGCAGCTCTGCCTGCCGAGCTCCATCACCTCACCAGGCACCTTTGCGCGGCCTGAGCGCCCCGGGTACCACCGCACGGCAGGAGGCCCACACGGAGGCCGCTCTCCCCACCGCCTGCCAGCACCACCGCAGCCCTGCCCGCCGCCCGCTCGGGCCGCGCCGCCTCCTCACACTCGGCCTTCCCAGGGCCGCCGCCCCCGGCTCCAAGGGCTTTGAGGAGGGGCGCGGGGCCGACGCCCCCCGACCGGCTGCCGGGCGGACGGGCGACGGGGAAGAGGGCAAGCGGCACCGCCGCGAAGGAGAAGGAGGAGCCGCGGCCCCGCGCTCAGATTCCTCTTACCCGAATTTACCGCCAACGGCGCCGCCATCTTGGAGAGAGGGAGGCGCGATCGCGGCGCCGCCGCCCGAGGAAGGCCCGCCGACACCCCGGGCTGCCCGCGGCGGCGCCTCCCGAGGAGCGGGGCAGCGGCCCGCCGGCTCCCCGCGCCGCGGAGGACGGGGAGGGAGGCCCACGGCTCCCTCCGCTCCGCTGTGCGGCTGCCCAGCTGGCGAAAGTGAACAAACGGCCGCTTCCGCGCCGGCGGCTCCCGCCGGGGCCGGGGCCGGGGCCGGGCGGCGCCGGGGGCCCTGCGCCGGGGGCTGACGGGAGCTGTAGGCGCAGCGGGGCGGAGTGCGCCGGCGGGGGCTGTGGCGGCGGCGGGAGTCACACGTGGGGCGGCGTGCTCGGGTTTTTCTGGTGGAAGTTGCAGGTGGATGGTTCCTCCAGTCAGTCGGCTTCGGGTTCGTGTTCAGACCTTTTCGAGGTGGCTGCGGAAAAGGGAGGGAGCACCGGGGTTTTGCATTCCCACGTTCACTCGGTTGTAAATAACGCATCGCTTCTGTGCCATCCACTTTCTCCTTCCCCCTTCCTTTTCCATATCATGCTGAAGGGAGTCGTTCCTTTTAAGCTCTGCCTTATAAGCCGTATTCATTGAATAAGGCAAAATGCCCGAATACTGTGCACTAGGAGGTAAATTTACTAAAACGTTGTCAATTTTTTTTCAGTGGGGGGAAAAAAAAACCAAAGTACTATTCTTTTTTCAAAACCAGACTGGTTTCAGTTTCTATGGTTTCAGATTGAAGTCCTCAAAAAATTGAAATAAGTAATTTGTACATGTTTCAATGATGGATGATCCTTACTTACAATGCAGATTATTAAAACAGCACTATTCACTTAAAACTAGTAAACTAAGTTTTTTGTTCAACTTTGTTAGCAGCTGTGTGGCATTTAAAACTCATGTTTCTCAGGTTTCAATTGTGATCTAGGGTTTACAATCTTGCATAGAGAACAAAAAAGAAGCCCTGATAGGGATTATCCTGTGAAGAAAGCTGCATTTAAACTCAAAGTATGTGCAAGAAAAAAGTACCAGGAATGAAGAAAAGAAAGCAAAAAGGGCATTTGTACATGTATGTATCTGGAGCCAAGGAACAAGTATTAGTATCTTGGAAGTATCCCATATCTGAAGTCAATTTACCACCCTCTGTCCCAGTAGTAATGAAGTCTCCTCCAGAAATTCCCTCCTGTATCACCTTTAAGATAAAAGATTCCACCAAGAGTGTGTATTAATTTTTAGTGCCAATAGTTTCCCCTCTTGAACTTTATTAAAACAATATTTCACAGTTGCAAAACCATGTCCAATGAACTAGACCCATGGGAAATTGGCAAAATAACTATCTTTGCTGCTCTAGATCTTCCCTATAATGGGATGGCGGAGGGGGTAATATAGAGAGAGTAGTGGTCCTGGAGTGAGAGTGAATTGGCAAGGCAGCTATAAGAAAAAAAAGATATGGAAACCAGAGAAACAGTTTCTCAAGGATTAGTCAGAAGTGAAAAAGGAGAGAGAAGAGGAAATTTTAAAAGAGGGGGGAAAGCAGTCTGTACTGTCAAGAACAGCTCCTCTCAGAGTTCAATAGATAAATCCATTCTCATTAATTTGGCCTAATTTGTTAGTTTAGTCAAAGGGCTCATATTTCCTTGAGATTTCCCTTTTCCTGGTCTTAGCCATGAACCAGAACAGACCTATTGCAATGAGAATGATAAACGGTGAATTATTTATTTTATTCTAGGAACAGAAGAGTGCCAAGCAAGAGTAGAAAATAAGTTATTCCAGAAGCAGCAGAACTAATGCAGCCTGGGTACGACACTTCTATATCTTCTCCCATGCACCTGTCTCTGCGAAGCCATAG
This sequence comes from Nipponia nippon, assembly GCF_047370975.1. Taxonomy (NCBI): domain Eukaryota; kingdom Metazoa; phylum Chordata; class Aves; order Pelecaniformes; family Threskiornithidae; genus Nipponia; species Nipponia nippon. Next base: position 53,910,162 of record NW_028262347.1, read on the forward strand.
GTCTGGTCCTACACTGTCCACATACCACCCCAAGACCCATGGCTATGTGGGGCGGGTACCATGATAAATTCGGAGACACGTATGCTGATCACTTGGCCACAGCGAACCTAAAGGATTGCTTGAGGTTTTGCTTCAGCTTCTCCAACCACAGGGATCCTAATTTTGATCTTTTTCCTTTATGCATTCCCTGATTTTCACAAAGTTTGTGAGGACGTAAGTTTTTAAGCCCTTTAGCCCTTGATCAGATTAGGTTGGAATTGGTTCAGGAATTGCAACAGGTTCAAAAGTTACTAAAAAAGTTTCGCGGACAGAGTGTGATTTCCTAAGCCTTGTTTCCTTAAGAAACAAGACTTCAGGAAAAAAAAAAAAAAAAGAGAGAGAGAAATAAGTAAACGAATAATTTTTTTTTAAAAAGCCTTTCCCAGGCATTAAGAGCTGTCATATTTCTTTTGGCATTCAGATGCAGCCAGATTGCACACGCTTTTTTTTAATCTCTGTTGGAGGAAAAAATCCTTTCTAACCACTGCAGATCTAGTATTTTAAATTTCCAGATAATTCTTTCCTCTCCTTGCCAATTGGCCAATGGTCACATAGCAACACGAAGGAAAAAAAAACACCCTGAAAAGAGTGGATGGCATGGGGTAGGTCACTGGGCAGTTGAACTTCAGAAGAAAAATACCACATTTAGCTCCAGCTGCACAGCATTTATTATACTCTTTCTCTGTCAGCAATGTGATATTTTAATGCAAAATAGCTGTGACAATACAGCTCCTAGTATGGAAGAAGTAAGAGAGGTATCTAGATACACCATACCATGCATTCTGCACATATTTATATTGGCATAACTGCGTCCATCCATGCTTTGATGAGTAGTCAAGTCCATGAATTCTTTGCTTATTCTCGCTTTATTTGCTGTCCTTTAATTTAGGATCTTATTGTTTACCCGGGATCACTGGCTGGTTTGGTAGACTATTTTTGCCAAGTCACTATAGGAAAAGAATACCTCATTCCTCTTCGTGACAATAGCTCTCAGCAAGTTCTCCAATACAGCTGGGTTCAGTGAGGGACACCGGCTTCTTTCATCCTTAATTAGAAGACAGAAATCTGTGAAGTATCAAAGGTAGGCTGACACTAAATACCTGGGATGGAAATTAATTCCTCTGGATTCCAGGGAAAGGAGGTCCCAGATCACCTGTAGGGTAGCGAATTCTGCTTGTGCAGTGCGAGACCTTCATGTAAGAGATGTTATTTTCTGTAGGCGGAAATAACTACTAGTAATAATTAAAATGAACGGCACAATGGGAACCTGCTCTTTGACTGGAACTTCTAGGTGGCTTGTGATGTACTACAGGTGTGACATTCTTAATTTTAATAATACTAAATTTAGTCACTGTGGTTCATAGCCAAATCACACATCAAGATACAAAGATAACGATGATGATATTATAATTTATTTTCTTTACATTTCATTATGATCAGGAAGAATAATTATTAGCAATAAAAAAGTGTTATTCAAATGCCCAAGAGGCCATGCTTAACTTCCTACCTTTAATCTTGCGTGTCATTGTGATCACATCCTGCGTGATGGAGTAAAATGAAAATTAACAGGCTTTTCTGCATTGCAGCTGAAAAAGATGCCTTGTAGAAGTGCATCTACATAAATAGATCAGTCTTTACATTGTGAAATATGCCTCTTTACTTAAAAAGTCAAAAGCATTTCTGGCTACTGATTAGACCATAAAACATCTTTGAACCCTTATTTTGACTGACACAAACTCTGTGCATCTCAGCTTACTGGTCTGTAAAAATGGGTATAACATTTCACAGCAGGCCTGGAATGCCGATTGACTGGATCTTTAGCCTGGCCCCATCTGAACAGAGAAAAAGAATGTGTTTTTGGGTTACATTAAGTTGGCAGAGTAAAAAACCCTGAATTCTCTTACTATGCCAGCTAATTTTCCTGAAAACTTCTTAGCTTGCTATAATCCTGTCTTTGTTGCAAAAAGTGTGTTTTATACCTCGAGATAGTTAGCTCAGCATCAAATCTTAGAAGAAAGTCTAAGACCTTTCCCTGCAGCAATTGTCAACAAAATTGTAATTTCTCTGTCTTCCATCCTAGATATTTCTACTGTCACCATGGTATCTAAGCTCATCAGAGAAACTGCGTGAGGTTGTTGCTAGCTTGGGTAAGTGGTTTATCTAGTCCAAGGCAACAAAGAACTAAATGTTTTCAAAGTTATATGAATACCTTCCTTGGGGTCTGGGAGCAGGGGGAGAGGAGCTGAACAATGGCAAGTGCTGCCCTTCCTGTGTAGGTGAGGACAATTATTAACTATAGGCATCTGACCAGAAATGAATGCCTTGATGAACAGTATCAGTAATTTTCCTGCTTGACAATTGAGTCTTTATGATCCCTGCTAAGGCTTCAGAGGTAAAATGAAAATACTGTTCTTGGCCGTGCAATGTTAATTTTTTCCATGAGTTAATTTTTTCCCAATTCCTGCTTTGGGGCGCTTAGAGCTATCTGTCTTGTTATTCTTTCTTCTCTATCCTGGAATGAAGAATAGCTTTTCTTTTTTGTAATAATTTCTCCATTCAGCTTCTGAAGGGAACGAGGCAGTTACTAGCCCGGGAGATAATCTGATTATTGTAATGATGTAGCTGCTAGTAATTGACAACAAGAAGTGGAGAAACATACAACAGGGGAAATGATGGAAAGACAAAGTACGAGCAAAGTGAAGATATTTGATATAGTAAGCAGCAGTGTTGGCACATCAACTGCCTTATTGATACTCATTCTGTTCAGTGATTTCCGTATCAGATTTACAGATGGTTGATGTTTTTGCTAGTTGCCAGTGCCACAAATTCAGACTTTGTCCTGAAATTCACAGTGAGATCTTTACGAAGCATATTGTATATATTCTGCAGGCTGAGTTATACACTTATTGCATCCTTTTGGGTTCTCATCAGAGAATGGCTGTGCTGGAATAGGTGTAAAGCTACAGAAGTGTAATGAGTTCACTTGGACAACACTGAAGGTGTGTAAAGTTGCACAAAAATGTCTGCTAGTAATGTAAAGCACAGGGTTTTTGTAAGTGGAGATGATACGGAAGACGGGAGAGAAAGTATCTTGACAGTCATAATCTGAGCAAAGTTGTAAAAAAAAAAAATCATTACTTTATACTTACAAACTGAGTGAATTTGATATGGGAACCAGTGAGACTCAGGAAAAATGGCATCTCACAATGCCATCTCTGCTGCAACGTGAAATTGCTTCACAAATTATACTACTATTTTGTTAATTATTTTCCCAGTGCTGTCCACTTCTTTGGAGATCTCTGGGTCCAAGATGAGAAGGTCCTGTACACCAAAGATGTGTGCAGAATTTGGCTTGCATACTTTTGACAGTCAATTACTGAAATACTTTCTCTGGCCTGATGCTCTGAGATAGCTTATTTGAAGGAAAGCCGTGATTAAATAGGTAGCATAAGAAAGGATTTGCTTTCTGCTCCAGTCCATTTTTGTTTTGTCAAAGTTTCCTGAGAATCAGGAAGAATTATCCTCAGGAGCAAGAATATGAAGGACATGAACTGAACAAATCCAATTTCTGGAATAGGCAACTGTATTAATTGTCTCTGGTGTCAAAATATTTCACTGGAAGTCACATGTCTATTAAAGGCTCCTCCTGCTTTATTTGGTTATGACTGTGCTGCGGAAGGATGATGAGAAGCAGTATTAGCTGTTCGCAATTAATGGGGCAATTGTTGAGACCATGTTAAATAACTCCTACCAAGGTGACACCTTAGACATTGGAGCACTAAACTATATTATGTGCTTGAGTGATCAAGGCTGGAGTTTATGGCTTATGCTCATTCAGTTGTTTGAGTGCTTAAGAGGAGAATAGTGGAAAACCTTTATCTTATGCCCAGGTTTCTGAGCTGCTTGGCACATATAACTCTCATACTTTTCTTCTAGATGGTGTCAGATGGTCAAAATGTATTTCCCTCATCATTCAAGAACATTCCTATTCTAAATCAGACAAAGCTAAATCTCCATCTTTGAAATGTAGTGCTGAAAAACACCTGGTCAGCTAATCTGAACTTTCAGATAAAATGAGATTTAACCAATGGAGAAGACAAAATTCTCAGAGTTAATTGTGTGTGTCTGTAGATGTCCAACATGGTGGAATGGTAATCCTTTAGGTGCTTCTGCAAGCCAAAACTACTAGTATTGTAGATTAACTTTAGTGGAATTATAACAAAGCATACCTAGGAGAATAGTTCATTCCAAAGTTAATAACCTATTGAAAGCATGCATATAAGAAATACTGATTTGAAGAACAGCACTTCAAAGGTCAAGAACATGCAGAAAAAAAGTAGCGACCCACATTCATCATTAGGGTTGATATCTGCATAAAGGGTCGTACCAGTTCTATTGAAGTAGACAGCAGTAAATTATGTTCTCAGGATAGCTTTACATCTTGTGCTATCTCTTTACAAGCGACAATCAATATTTGCTTGGAAATAACACTCAGAATGTGTCACTCGGCTGCATTCCTAGGCATCTGCCTATTAATAATATAATTTTGTTTTTCTTATGCATCACTCCCAGTCTTATTTAATGCACACTATGTCTGCAGAAACAAGAAGCTGCGGTGAGGTCCAGCCCAGGAGAAGCTTGAGGTACTGACTCATTCTGAGACACTGAGGGAAAGGTTTGCTTGCAGGTATATTTAGACTGTAACTACACAAGGACACTAAGCTATGAGAAACCCCTAAAAATGAGGTGGCCTTATTTTTAATGAAGATTTGATTGTGCCTTTTGGGTGGCTTAGTTTGACTTTGTTTTATGCTGGCAGATGGTAAATGTGTTTTAAGGTGTTATTTCCCAGAACTTCTCAGAAATTCTAGTGTCGATTTTGAGGTGAGATCCAAACAGCATTATAGGAAAGATTAATGCCTCCCTTTCACTGGAGGAGTTCAGATCACTTGTTCACGTTGTGAGAGGCTTGCTAAGTTACACACACACATCCCCCAGCTTAACATACATCTCCTACCTCCCATGAAGGTTGGAGGGGACTTTGGCATTGTATGCCCTCAGTCTCTCATTAGTGCCACTTCATTTTGCAAAAATAATTAAACTTTCACCTGATATGGAACTGGAACCTGCCAGGGAGCAGGGTAGAGATAATCCCACCATTCAAACGACTAATCTGACCACCAGGTAAAGAGTGTTTCTCCTGCGATTTCTCAGTGATTAAGTCTTTTGGACAAAAGCATCAGCATCAACCAAAAGAATTGAAGGAAGCACAATCCAAGGCCCTCAACTGCCTAGAGCTTTTGCTCAAGTAATGTGAGACTCAAATACTAATTCACTTTCTGCCTAAGTCATGAAGAAATATAGCCTAAGCCTCTACTACTTTGGAGAGTTCTTGAAAGCCTGAGCCATACATGAGAGGGGACACCACTTCCACCAGCTCTGTCAACCTGACCAGCCACAACCCTTTTTTCCGTACAGGTATTCCAAACCAAAGCAATCTGTATTCTAAGGGTGGAATTTTTTTCTGTTCTCAGCAAGAACAAAAACATCTTTTTATTTGTATTGATCAGAGCCACTCTTTTAATACTTTCTTGTTTGTTTGCCTACTCAGATAAATCAGTGAGTCATATAGCCCCAGTGCTCTCAATAAACTGATTTCTTGTCTGAAAGTTCTGTGTCTTTTCTCTCTATTCATGGCTTTGTAAAATAATGATCCAACTCCAAGTCTTACCTCACACCAACTTTCATGCATAACACCAGAAAAAGGACTTTTTGAGGAGTTAGCCTCCCTCTAGACCTAACAGCCTTCCTCATTGCTAGGGCTCCCTGTTCATAAACAGCTTACCTCCTCTTCAAATATTGTGCAAATACAGACTTAGAGACGATAAAGGGGATAGTATTAATTGTTGATATTTAAAATTAAGGGGAAAAAATAAGGGGACAGTAAGGACACACACAGCTAGTGTCACCCAGGGCAGCGTATATTCTTACTCACGTGATGCTTCTCTGCCCACATCCTTCTCTCACCCAAATCACAGCTGCAGTCAGCCATATCATAGTAGGAAGCTCTTCAATGGGAAGCCTGGCTGCCACTGCTAGAGCCAATTGACACAAGGGCTACTGTGGTAGGACAGGAGTAATCACCTTTCTGGTAACCTTTTGTCACATGCTGTGACATGAACAAACTGCCCCAGCTCAACTTTTCCCAGTGGGGCACACCTCACAGGTAATTGTGCTGTCAATCTGCTCCACAGCAGTTGCCAGCCCTCTGCAGACTGAACAGCCAGGGCTTGCTTTTAGGGCTTTTATTTAAAACAACTGCTTAAATTTCACAAGTGCAAAAGCTTGAGCACTTCCTAAAAAGAAGGCTTAGAGCTACCATTCTTTAGAACTTTTGTGTGTGGAATTTCTTGGAGACTTCTCTCATGAACCAGTTGCTTCATGACATGCATAGCTGTTTTGCCTGAATATAAGGAGGACATAAAATGATACTAAACTTTAAAGGTCTATACAAGATGCAAATGAGCCATGAAAACCTAGGGTCGTTCTATTTATCCTCTTAATTCCTCGGTTATCTGAGATGAAAGGTACCAATTAAAGGTGAATGCTGTGTCATAGCTAAGTTTTCTTAAGGAATTGCACTACTTGGAATATTAGCCAAGCGCCTTTTACAGTTTTGATTGTTCAGTCACATCAACAATTAGAAAGCAATGCCTAATAAAACTCAATTAGGCCATCACAGTCTCCTTTGTCTAGGAGTACAACAGAACCACTGTTATTCTTTCAGCAGTTTTACTTTACATTTTGTGTCCTTTACTCTTTGTTTCTGCTCTTTTTACTTTTCATTAAAATAGCCATAACTCAATAAATAGATACTGTACCTATTTAACTATTTTTAAATAAAATCCACAGGGGTATTTTCACTTACATTACTAAATTGAGATAAGCTTGGATAAGAAGCTTGGATTTTAACTAGATCTTGAAGATGAAAAGATAACTCCCTTGTCTTTACTAAGATCTCAGCTGAGACTACTTACTGTTTACCTGTCCTGAGGTAAGAACGTATGACTTCACTCTAGTGAGAAAAGGTCTGAGAGTGCTCCCTCTAACTTCTGTGCCTTTGAAGTAGGCCTGCAATGAGTCAAGGCATATGCTGCTCAGAAGAATGAGGAAAGGTATATATTACTCAGAAGGAAGAAAGTCCAGTGTCTAGATTCCTACCTGCAAAGAGGAGGAGTGAAGAAGCAAGCAACCAGCAACTCGCTTCCCTCTCACCCCTGATCTTAGCAAAGTCTTTTTACCCAAGTGGGAAGTAGCTGGCTGCCCACCTAATCTTAACACTCTTACTCTGCTGCTTCTGCACTGGAGAGTGAAGAAAGTGATGGCCCACCATGTCAGTTGGATGAATGTGTTGCCTCTGAAGGACAACGAAGCTGTCCACATGCTTATGGCAGAACCTACTGTCAGGCGTCACCCTGTGCATCGTACTCCATGGTACATTCCCTACTCTCTTCTCTCAGGAGATTCTTCATAACCTACTATTCTGCTTAGTCATAGCTTTACCCTGAAGTCTTTTCAAAATTTACTCCAACATAATACACCCAAGAGATTAAACATGGAAGATTCTGGATACAGTTGGTAGAACCTGGTGGGTGCCCAATCCGTTTTTTTGTGTCATAATACTGTACCCAGTGTTTTCCACAGTGTAGGTGTAATATTCATCATGGAAATCCTGTGGGGGAAACTTGCAGAATGGAACTGTCTTTCAGAGGAGATGAGTTTTCATTGACCTCAGGAGAAGTTGCAAATGCTCACCTGTTTTGGAAATCAGGCTACTATCATGGGATCCTGTACAAATAGAAAACACCTAGAAGTTTCAGAAGTTGTGGCTTTTAGACATTACACTGTTTTATTTACTCGTTAGGAGAAATACAGCTAGGCACAGACTAAAACCACACAAAAAACTCAGCATATTCTTCCTTCTCCCCATGTCAATCCAACAACTGTGCGGTACATTTTAAAGCCCAGCATGCAGTGAGTTTGCATAAAACAAATTATAAGCACTTCAGGCAAGCGTGGCACAGTACGCTATCAGTGGAAGTGCTGGTGGCACATCTGTGCTGAAGCTTTCCATGCAAAATGCCATTTTCATTTCCCAGGTGCGATACCAATACAAAGAGAGGAAGGAGAAGAAAACAAAATGAAAGTAAGTTAAAGTAAAAATCAGCACATCATTTACATGGTTTAGCAAAATATGGCTCCTATCAGAGGCTGACTGGCTACAGTTTAAAATAACCTATTTAAGAATCAGCGACAATTCATCATTCCTTAAAAAAACAAGTGCTAGATTATTAGAAGTAAAACAAATTAGGTCTACCCAGGACTTTAATTCTACGTCTGGCCTGTTAGCAGGAAATTCTCCTGTTCATGCAGTAATGTGCCAATGATTATAAAATGTTGCAGGAGAAAACACAGTAAAATTTTAAAATGCATATGAAAGAATAAAAAAATACATTAAAATAGAAATATATCTACCATTCTTTAGGTGTCTTGGTTAACCTATACAATATGGTCGAGACACCAGCCTGGTCTCTGCTCCCCCTGGATGTGATCCCCGCCCTCAGTGGCCCTCAGCCTGGCCCCGTCATGCTGCAGGGTGCTGGAGGGAAGATGAAGGGGAAAGAGAGCAAAGCAGCGCAAGGCACACAGCACAACCTTCGCTCTGTCAGCGTGTCAAGCACAGGCTGTTAAGAAGAGGAAATGTTCTCTATCAGAATATAAGGGCCCAATTTCTCTGTACAACAAGCGCATCTATGTCATACAGAGTCTCAGTTATGGTGCTGCCTATATGCAAGACTGATCTTATTATTCTGGGATCTCTCATTTGTCATCATTACAGTCAGGTTCCTGCAGGTCCTTAAGGAACATACACATATTTCTGATTAACGCATGCTTCAACTTCCCTATATAATCTATTATTTTGCCTATCTAACCTATCTAATTTCAGGCTTGTCTCTCTATTGGCATTATTTATATAGCATAAAATTAGCTGCAGTAGCTCACATTCCTTTGGCAAAAGGAAGTAGATCTGCCTGGAAAACTGAAAGGTTGCAGCTGGAGCTTGGCTGGTGCAATATATTTACAAGCATCAAAGTTCACCCCAGCCCTTTAACGCAACGTCATACTTTCTTGACAGGTGAGCTTCCGTCACACCTGGCCTATGCAGAACACGAGCTCCAACGCCGATAAAGTCAGTGGAAATTCTTGTAACTAGCAGTTCCTGTTTGTACGGCGGCCATGGAATCAATACGCAGGATCAAGTATTGCATTTTCTCAAGTCGTGCACTTTTTATTTCATCTCAGCAAATCCCAAACGGCTGAGGCGTTTTTATAAGAATGTGAGCAATTTTGAGCTCTGCGGAAAATGCTGAGTGCTGTCGGATGCAGGCAGAGAAGGGCAGAAGAGAAAAAATGCATTCCTTTGAACACACTAATATAGAAGGCAATTAAGGAATACAACAATAATGAGCAATCATTCTCGTAATATATGTTGTGCTTTAAAGAGCAGGTGACAACTCCCTGAAAACAATAACAAGTAACATAATGAAGTCCTGTCTACACAGGGATGTTACTTCAAATATTTTAGATGAGTTGACTTGAGTGCATTCACAAAGATTGTTTTAAAGTGTCTAGGCTTTCTTTTTGCATGAATGAAACCCAGGCTCACCAGCCCACGGCCTTCAGCTATGAGCTGCATCAGGCTCATGAGAGGATTCTGTCCGTCTTTGAATGATTTTCCCTCATTGTATTATGTGATGAGGTTTATTTGCTGTCTGGCCCCTGACTGCCCTCTTCTGTTGCAAGATCATCTGGATTAGGTATGTTATCACTCTCGCTGAATGCTGATGGCTTCCTTTGCAATTCCAGCGTGTGCGTCCCCCCCGATTCACACATTTTTTTAGAGCAGTGCCTCTTTTCCTCCCCTGATATTGTCTCATGGGTTGTGTGTAGCACATGCAGCCCCAACTCTATGACACTGCCTCAAATATTAGGGTTTGTGAGTGTTGGCCAAACTGAACACAAGAGAGAGATTCCTGAGAAATGGACCAGTGCCACCATAAAGCAAAATAATGCTGGCTGGTCTAAAAGAGCACAAGGGATCTGAACAGGACCTCCAGGACTTCTAACAGTCCAGAATAGGGTGAGCTGTGAAAGATTTATCCATGGGAAGTCACCACTGAAACCCAGTATTGTAAGGTACCCAGGTGCTTTACCACAGCTGTCAAATGATGTCACTTCAAATAGGGAGCTGTAGAGCTAATATATTTTTTCAAACCACTAAACTGAAATGCAAAGACTGAGGTTACAAAAATGCTGTTTGAAATCCAGATAGACAGTCAGCTTGAAAATGCTGCAGAGGGAAACACTCCTATCATGTCCTGTACTGTACTGTAGCTCTGCATCTCTAAACCAGGTAGTATCTGGATGCCATCACCGGTGGTGGAAGTGAGGTGTATGAACCATGAGCTTCTTTCCATCCATTTGGCACCGCCTTCCCTAGTGTGGTCATTGTGGTGCTCCACAAACAAGAACTCAAGCTTCTGTCCCCACCTCGCACTGCTTGACTATGCATCTGGGCTCGCTGCTACTCTTCCTGCCACTCACATAACATGGCAGCACCGCATGAGTTAAAGGGAATACGGATTGCAGGGCAGGCATATTTATTGCAACAGCGGATGCAGAAAAAAAGCAATAGCAAATATACTTTGGCTTATAGTTTGTTCAGCACTCTTTAGCTCCTTTCACATTTTATGAGACAAATTACCAAAATTAAACATTTAAAAATGCTGAGATTATAAGACACTTATAATCAAATCTTTAGCAATATAAAATTCTTGGATTCAGGCCAATTGCTCTAAAGTCTGTTCCCTTCTAGTGCACATGATGCTGACCTATGTGTGTTATAGGAGATCTTAAGGCAAAGACTGCACTCCATTTTACTATGCACAGAGCAAAGCAATGCAGCCTTCTTGGTTGCTTATCTGCATGGTGTCTCTCTCTCACTTCTGCACTTGAATATATTTCAGTACCCTTCTGTGCAATGCTGCATATCTTTCTGATTTATCCATTGCCTTTTTCAGTAAGACTTTTCCTCATCTCTTGGAAACACACTTCAAGGTAACATTGCTACAGAGGTGCACATAGAACTGCAAACTTGAATCCTGTTACTATTCATTTCGCATTAGCCCAGCATCTTCTTCCCTCCTTCCCATTCCAACACCAGCACAGGATTTCTATGGAAAGGAGATGTAGAGTGGGAGGCAACTTATTTTATTACACACTACTGGGTTCCCTGGGAACATCCATTTCCTAGGGAAGCCCAGACTGGAGAAACAGATGGCAATGACATTCCAAAATTGAGAAAAAAAAAAAAAGAAATCTATTATAATTGGTGCTGAGTTCAGTGTAGAAATGACAAATATTTGCAATTTGTCTCTGGCAACCGAGGCACCATTATGATAAGGAACATGAGCCTTGTAAGATGCTTGATGCATAAAAAATGTTTCAAAAAAGAAAAGGAGGATAGGAAGGAGAAGTCCAAGGATTCTGTGAATGGATTGCAGCAGAGGAGCCAGAAGGCAAAAAAAGAGCTGGAAGGATGCTTGTGCCAACTTGTGTTAACTTTCACACGAGTGCCCAGATTCAGAGGAGTTTGGGACAAGGAAAACAATGTACAGGAAGATTTGCTGTAAATTGTGCAGAAGGAAGCAGACCTCTGAAGAATATTAGGACATGAAGAATATTAGGGCTCATACCACTACCTCAAGTACACCTGGAGGTTAACAAGAGTAGTGGTAGCTTCCTGGAGGTCCCCACTGCACCCTTTCCAGAAAACAGGAGTGATTTCTGCTTTCATTTGCAGATAGGTGCACTTAGTAGATAACGTGTGCTGTGCCAGAGTTATGCTGAGTAAGTAAAGATTATCACGAAAAAATTGGCTGAGGCATCCCACTAAGGTTCTCATTTTCCCCTAATAAGGCAAAAACATTAACAAAGATGCATCTCTTTCATATCTTTGGCTATAACACATTCATTTTTCACCACTGTGTTCTCTCATTTAAGAAAGAGCAGGACAAATCCCTCATCCTGTTTCCCTGAGCAGCATGGACACCTTGTCCTTCTCTCATGGATTTCAAACAAGACATGGTGAACATCTGCCACTTGCAGCAAATATTGATCCAAGTGTTTGTAAGACTCCTCCACCTGCCCTTCAATTTCCCAACAAAACCCTTCATTATTATTCCACAGTTACTCAGAACAGTCATACAGTTCCTTTCTCCAACACATTTGCCCAGTAAAAGGCATCATTAGCCAGAGAAGCAGAAAGATGTCTGGATCTCCCAGAGTGACAAAAGGAATGGACACATCATTAATGTCCTTTGCAGTCCGATGAGCAATTCTTATTTTTGTTGCAGTAAATAAGGCTAAAAAAACCTGTCATCAACTATTGTGTATCATTCTGCATTAATACCTGCGAACTTTCCATAGTAATCAATAAAGCTTTGCAGAAGCTTGAAAAAAATATTTTTTTCTATTTATGAAGCCTGACTTTCAGTCTGAAATATAGGCACACATGTTCAGCCACTGCTTTCAGCACAACTCAGGATCATGAACTTTCCAAATCTTGAAGTACACACACATAATACATATTTCCAGCACACACTAGTAGACCAGCATCAACCCAGTGAGCAGCAAGCCAACTGGATTGCTGGCAAGCACTGAGACACTAATGGTTACACATGTCCACATGCAGAGGTGCTGCTGTATTGGTTTTTTGTTGCTGAATATTCAGACTGCAGTCCATACAGATGCTTTGCAAACTTCACCATCCTGAAGTTCCAACATAATTACTCCTCATCCCAACCAGGCACGGGAATTACTCAGTCTCCACCTCCTCCTTTTCCTCCAGTATTGGTACACCACCATCATGTCTCTTTCTAATCCCTTCTCAGGACACTCCACTGTTGATCTCTGCCGCATTTCTTCCATACAGCTTGGCAGCCATTTGAAATGGTGGTAGCTTAACACTGGAGGAGTCCTGAAAACAGCTTGGTGTCACCCCAAACTGCAGAATCCCGGTAGGTTCCTATATTTGTTCTGCGAGACAGTGACTGTGGAGCATTGCCTGGGAGAATACCTTCCCATCAATGCACAACAGTGCATATGCAACGAATCACAGGGAAATGGGGGCCAAACCACAATAAATAATTCATATGGATACACATTTTTACTCTAGCTAGTACACATCGGTTATTTCTAAGAAGATGTATTCTGAAAGCTTTTCCTTGTAGATATGGAAACAATTTCTTAGGAACAGTCCTGCTCAGTTATCAGACCTATTCAAAACAAATGAAAAACAAGCATTTCTAAACGCAAATAAGGTATCAAAATGTGGCTATGTAGGACTCGTCTAATGAAAACAATTACAATAACTTAAAAGCAAGAAAATAATTAATTCAAGGACATCTTAAATCTTACAATGGCCACATGATGGCCTAGTGAATTATTCTTACCAGATTAAAGCAGAGGTGGAAGCAGGGCTATGGGTAACCTTCAGTAACATCAGCCAAAGTAATCTTTAACCATGTAGATTTTTTTCTATGTTATTATCGAATGCTGCTGAAATTTGTGTTCATGCAGGGCCCCGCAAAGGGATATGAACAGACTCTTACTAAGGGAAAGACTCCTCAATACTGGGTTAAAAGAAATCACAGAATTCACTTAATAAACAGCCTCAACTCTGACCAAGAATTGCAGCTTTTAGATATATTATTTTTAATCTTTCTTTCCGAGTCAGAGTACTTGCTTTTATTCAACAGGAAACGTTGCCAGGTATTAGGTACATCAACAATTACATTACTTATATAAGTTACTTACATAATGGGTACTTCTGGAACCTGATGCTTTATATATAGGTTGATATGAAAATGTGAAAACTATAAACTTTTTGAGAAATATATTATTTTTTATATATATATTAACCTGAATTTGATTAATATGTAGCTATATATACGAAGTATATGTTACAGTTGAATATACACGCAAAGAAACATGGAATTTCTTACATATATAGGTGTTTATATTCCATTGTATGTTTTGTTTCCACAAGAACATTGCATTTGTGTTCACATGTCAATACTACTACTGAAAACAGCATTTATTTTTATGCAGCCCTGCGTCTTGCCTACAGCCAGAAGTGGTAAAGTTAATTGATAGAGCTTTCCTGTTGTGGATATACGTATATCAATATAAAATTTAATATGCACAAGGTAACGTTAACTTGTTTCAGGAAGGAGAATAAGCTATGCCAACACAAGGCACTTTACTGTTAGTGGAACAGGCATATTGTACGAGGCTATACTAGTGTAACACTTCAATCTAAGACACAAAAGTAAAGAAGAAAAACATCATGCCGCTAAACGAAATAGTTACGCCAGTGCATTCTGTGATGAACACCTCTCTTTCCTACCAATTGCTGAAATAAGTAAAATTCTCAGGTGGGCATTGTCATGGCAAGAGTAGTAATAGCTGGTGCACTGGAGATATAACTGGTAATTAAACACCCAGGATGAGGCTGCCTGTTTGGAGAGCTAAGGATGCCGGTGCAGGAGAGCCACTGGAGAGCTATTACAGGGGTGAGTAAAAGCACGCTTTTTGTCTATTAGCTGAGGTGATGAGGTCCTTTGCGTGGCATGGGGATTACAGGAAAAAGGAAGGGGGAGTTACGGGTCCTGTGTCAACAGGCCCGTGTCCCAGGGTGTCTGTGGTAGAAAGAGGAGACAGAAGCAATGTGGTTTGTGTGAGTTTCTGACAATACAAAGACCAAAAAAAGAGAGCCGTTTTGGCAGGGGAGAGATTCTCTCCTTGAGAATTTGCAGGAAGTTGCTTCTATCAAAATTACTTCCGGCCCCTATGCATGAAAACAGAATTGCCCTGGATTTTGTAAGAGAAGAGAGAAAACCAAGAAAACACCTTTTTCTGTGCTTTTGGCCTCTGTTTCAAATGGGAAACGGACCTGGAAAATCTGTCCAGCAAAGGGGCAGCACCATGTGAGTGCCTGCTGCCGTGGGACAGCCATGCCTGGGCGCAGAGAGGCACCGCGCAGGTGAGGGAGGCTTTGGCCACCCGAAGTTGGGCCTGGCGGGACAGCAGCACAGTGGCCCGGGAACCGGGGGGACGTGGAAGGGGTCTCCAAATTTTGCAACTTCAGAAACAGGTGTCTTCTTTAGCGAAGCAATCCTGTCACGCCAGGTCCTCGTGGTTGGAGCTCATGAGGGTGGGGGGAAAAAAAAAGGGAGGAAAAAAAGGGAAAAAAGCGAAGGGAAGGGTAAGAGGGGAGGTGGCGCGGGGGTCCCCTCCCGGCGGAGGGGGCTGGCAAGCTGGGGCGATGGCGGGAGGCGGGGGCCGGGGCAGCGCAGGGGCGCAGCCCGCTCCCCCGGCCTGTGAGGGAAAGGGCGCGCCGTGAGAAACGGCTGTCCGCCTTGAATGCCGTGGGAGCCGCATCCCGTCCCGGCCTGAACGCCGTGACAGCCGCGCTGGCCGACAGGCGGTTCCTGGGAGGACATCCCCTCCCCGGACATTGCAGCCAACAACCGGCGAAGTCCGAGGGGGAGGCAGACGGGGTCGCTTCGACCTGGCGCGGGAAAAAAAACCCAAAGCAACATCAATGGGGGGAGGGGGGAATCAACCCCGTACTTTAAACCTGCGCAGGTTTCATGGCCAGCAACAGGTGGCTGAAACTGCAGCGGGTTTACGGCCGGGGACTCCCCGGAGCGGGGCGCCGGGCGGTGGGGCGGCCCTGCCTAGGGAGAAGGGTTGGGGTCCCCGGCCTTATCGGGGCGGCAGCGGTGGCGGAAGGGGAGCGGCCCCCCCCGGGCTGGCGACTTCACAGCCACCGCCTCCTCCCGCGCTGCCCGGGCCGGTGCCGCCGCCTACAAGTCCCGTCATGCCCGGCGCCGTCGCGGCCGTTGCCGTCGC
This sequence comes from Nipponia nippon, assembly GCF_047370975.1. Taxonomy (NCBI): domain Eukaryota; kingdom Metazoa; phylum Chordata; class Aves; order Pelecaniformes; family Threskiornithidae; genus Nipponia; species Nipponia nippon. The sequence goes on from NW_028262347.1 coordinate 53,926,239, forward strand.
GCCCCGTTCCCCCACCCCGCCGCCGTTGCTCCCCGCCCACTGTCGGCGGCGCAAGCGCAGAGGAGGCGGCGTCCAGGGCAAGTCTCCCTAATGTAAGATGGTGGCCGGGCTGGCAGCGGAGCGCCCCGAGCTCGGAGATTACCCGTCTCTCGCGTAAAGGTCGTCGGAGCAGCCGCCCAAGCGCCCGGCCGGCCGCCGCCGCCGCAGGTCCCGCCCCAGGAGCGTCGCTGCGGTTTTGTCCCCCCCCGCTTCTCCTCTCTTTCCTCGCCGCCTCTCTCCTTCCCTCCCCACCCTTCTCCTTCTCCCCTCGCCTCCTTCCCCGCACGCTCACCCACCCACCCGCCCGCCCCCGCCGGCCCGGCCGCCGCCGCCGCCGCGCCGGGCAGCGTGAGGGAGAGCCGCGCACACGCACCGCGGGCCGGGCAGGGAGGAGGAAGGTGGGTGAGTGCGAGCTGAAGGCCGGGCCGGGGAAGGAAGGAGGGAGGGAAGGAGAGGCGAGGGGGGGGGGGGGGGGAGAGAGCCGGGCCGCTCTGACTACGAGAGCGCCGAGGCTTCGCTGGGACGGTGCAGGCCTCAGCCCACCCCCCGGTGCCAGCCCCGGCGGCGGGGGGGACGCGCCGGGCCGCTGCCGTGCGCGGAGGGCACCGGGGCCGTGTGGGGAGGGCGAGGGGGCGAGCGGGCGGCTCCTCCTCGGGGGGCGCCGGAGAAGGGGGCTCCCTCCGTGCCGCTGCCCGGGGGAGGCTTTATTTATCTCTTCCTTGCCGCCGCGGCGCGGGGGAGACGCTGGGCTGGGCCGGGCCGCCGGCCGGGGGCGCGGGGGGCCGGTTCCCCCGGAGCCGCTCGCCTCTGCCGGGGGAGGCCGGCGCGGCCGGGCGCGGGGATCGCGGCGTGATTCGCTTAGGATTTGCGTGGAAATTTCCTCTCTCCCCTTCTTCCTCCTCCCCGGAGCCAGGCTCCATTTGTTCTTGTGATCTGCACTTTTTTTTTTCCTGAGAGAGAGAGGCAAACAGATGGTAAATGGCAGCCTCTTATTTTTGGTGTTATTTTGGACGGTCCGTGTAACCTCCTGAGATTTATCTGTCAGTAAAATAACCGGTACGTAACTTTCCGTCTCCTACTTGCAAAATACTAGAAGCTCTTTCCATTTTGTGCGCTAGAAGAAGCAAATGACAAGGCTGCGTACGGGCTCTCATCCTACTTCCAGCGATGGTCGTACAGCTCTACCTGCCAGGCTGAAAGTGAGCTGCCGGTGCCTTCGTCTGTACAGTAAAAGGGGAGGGAAAATACGCTAGATAATTATCTTAAAATGTTTTGTTACTGTACCTGAAAAGATTTAATTGTCCATGGCTTATATATTTGTGTCGGTATGGTAATATCAAGTATGTAGTTCATAGGAGAAGCAATTCTCTCTAGAGCATATGTTAATGTAAGCAAAACCCATCAGCTAGTTAAAGCTGTGGAAGCTGCAGATGTTAGCTTCCTCCTGCCCAAAAGTTTTAGAAGTTAATGTTGGCCAATTGCATGTTTACTGAGCCTGTACAGATTTCTAACTCACTGTGTTTTAACTGTCTGTATTTTGTTTTAGTTTTAAAATGTCTTGACTTGAACATCCCTATACTTTGACTTCATATTCTTGTAAACGTGATGACTGGCACTAACAGAAGAGAAACTCATACCAAACGATGAATATGTAGAAGAATGAAACTCCTTCTAGCCCTTTCCTCTCCCGGCTTTAAACAAAAAAAAAAAAAAGGAAAGAGAAAGAAAAAACAGGGTTATGAAGAGCAGAGAATAAAGTAGCTGTTTGGCTTGAGAGGGTGAATTAGTTTGAGATGGCCTACAGATACTCAAATACACTTATAGTTTCTTAGTATCTCTCTAATAATATAGTGAACTAGCACATGGTTTAGGATTCAGATGTGTTGTACCTTAGGCTTTTGGGATTCTGTGATAGAGTTTCCATTTCATAAACAAGACGAACACATGCAAGCGTTTAGAAATGCTTGGCAGTTGAACTTGGCTCAATTGCAAACAAAGTTCATTCTAGGGGAAAGGATTGTTTTGGAAAGGGGGAATACAATGATAAAATGATGTCTGCTTTTAACTTGAGTGTTTCTTTAGGTGCCTCTATTAGCTTTTAAAATGATGAGTCTCTTAGAGAGAAAAGGTCGTGAGTGTCTGTCAGGAATAGTGCTCTATTAATTTCTTGGTACCTTTTCTTCAGAAAGTTTAAGAACAGCTATACAGTGCCCACTAAATAGAAGGCTTGGATTAAAGAAGCCGGTGAGAGAATATACACAAGTATGTGGCTTTCTTGTTTAATTAAATATGTTCATTATAAACAGATACATGTTGTCCTTCATGGCTGTTGTTCAGGAAAGTTCGGATATTCTTTGCGAGTGAAATGTTTTGAAATTACTCTGACCGAGATCTTAAGTATGGGCCCTGAAGGCTTAACTCTGGCAACTGTTTCTCACAATTTTGCCTACCTCTTTGAAATAAATGAGGTTATTTGACATAGACGGTGTTTTGTAAGCACAGGTGACTGCTAAGTGGCTGATCACAGATTGTGTCTTAGGCCTTGGACAACTAAATTCGTTGTTCTGGTAAGATGAGGCTGATCTATAGACCTTACCACATGTTGGAAGGAAATTACTTGCTCAGCAAGACTGCTAGGCTCAAGGGTTCTTAAACTTTCACGTGGTGAATGGTGTCTTAGGTTGTACAAACCACCTTTTGTCCCACTTGCAGTTGTGTAGTGTTGCTGAGATAACTTGAGTAAGTGCATATGTGAAAGACTGCATAACTTACCTTGCTTTAATGTTCTGAATCTTTCAGCTCTTTAAGGATGTTGATGCTTTCTTTGCTTTCCAGTGTGTATCTTTCTACCTGCTTTGTCCCATTTTTATTGGATGGAAACAAAGTGAGGAGTTGGAACTCTATGAATAAACAGAATCCCCATCTCTCTGAGCCCCCCTCTTCTGGTTCTTGGAGAATAGTCCAGGAACTTATTCCTTTCAGGAGACTGGTTAGCATTTGTTAACTTTTTAACAACTGTAAACACTTATCAGACTTGGAAAATGAAGTGTACCAGCAAATGGTGTGGCATGGCTTGAGATGCTGCTCAGGCCTTCTGGTTCTTCCTGTAAGCAAATTGAGAGGGTAATATAAGTATCTAGCAGGAAACGTGAATATAACCTCTGTAAGTAAAAGCATGCATGCATTTTTGCATTAAACTATTTGGATTAGTTAGGTGCATGTTTTCTTCAAACTGGGTTTTGTTATGTTGTACCAGAAACTTTGATTATATACTTGGTTTTGTCAGATGGCATTTTTCTTGTGCGAGCTTGAAAAGGGAATCCTTATCACTTTCTTATTCCAAAATTGTATCAAAGATTCTACTAATGTAGTGAACATTCAGAATACATGCTGTTTATTTCTGCCTAGCTGTTATTAGACTGGCTACACCAGCTTAAAGGAAAGAATTAGTGTTTAAACTAATGATTTCCACATAGTACTAAGATCAAGTAGGTTTTGTGGTGGTTTTTTTTTTTTTTTTCCTTCCCCTTGGCTGTTCTGGGAACATGACAACTCCAAGGTATTTCTTGTAAGAGTCTATCATTTAAATGGAGCTTACGAGTGTTTTCTAAACACATGTACAAAATAATGCATTCATAAACTGTTATGCACATGCTTTAAGAATTTGGGGAAGCCTGCATCCAAAACCATCAGGAGAATGCAGGCCGAGAGAATGACATTTCTTCTTGTCCCTTTCTGTGTACCCTGAAAGCTATGTACTGCGTTTTTATTCTGGAACAGAAGATGTTAGTGTTAATTTCATAATGATTAATCAATCATTTGTGTATTTTTATTAGGTACTTCATCAGTTGCTGGTTTTCAAACTGGGGAAAGGTGGGTTGGGGTCAGCATAAGGGGGATTTTTTTGTCTTTTAGTCACCGAGTTAAAAATAAAGGTGGATGTAGAGATCAAGCAAACATGCTACTGAACTTGGTGGAAAGGGAGCTTAGCTCTTGGCTGATGCTTGTGCTCTGAGCAGTGCTGTCTGCTTTTGATCAGGTTCTGTTTTTTTGCAAGGGAAGAAGGGAAAACTTCAGCTGTCTGTGAGTGGCTTTCTAACATACTGTGATCCCGGCATCGCTTTCTTCTGTCTTGCTGCTGTCTTGAGAAGAATAGATGCCTAATATGAAGTGGGTTCCAACTGTCTGCCATATCTGATATAAAGTAACTGTACTTCTACATGTCTTGCTTGTGAGACGGAGGGTCCCCTGTTGTAGCGCAGATCCTTGGACTGTCCCCTTCTGGGCTTTGTGTGTTTTACCTGTCACAGCTTAGCAGCCCTTGATTGCTGGAAGGTAACATTGCAATATCTTCTATTTGACTGGAAGTATTAATTATTAGCGCTAGAAATTTGGGGTGGTGTTTTTGTTTTGTTTTTCTTTTTCAAAAGAGATGAAGTGGATAGAGAAAGAAACTGTAAAAATGACAGCGCACTTCCCTTTCTTGACTTTGAACTTCTTCTAATGAATTATTCAAATTGTGAAGAGAATCACAGGAGCTTTGTAGGAATGACCGAAAACTGTGATGGGAATAAGTGAGAGTGTACTATGGTTTTCAAGTAGTGCTTCATCCCTGGTTTTACTTTGGCACATTTTTAGGCCTTGTTTGTGGTGGACTGCAACCTAATCTTCTGTTTTGGACTACTGAGCTCTAATCTCTTCCTGGCTTAACAGAAGGGGCATTTATTTTTCCCAGTGTGGGTGTTCTTAAATGGTTTCTTCCATGTAAGATTTGATACAGGAAAGTAGTAACTAAAAGGGTAGCAATCTCGCTCATTGTAGGACAAAATACACCGCATAAGAAGACTCACTACCAGTTTCCCAGCTTAATGCAGTGGAAAAGTGAGAAACTGGGCAATTTGTTTCAGGAATGCTGAATTCAACAGATGAGATTTATTTGAAAGCAGGCTACATGTTGTGTTTGGGTTTAAAGTTTCCATCACCAGTGTAGATTTAATGTGAGTCCTGTTTGAATGGTGTATATTAATTTCAAATTGCAAGATCCATGGGCTAAGACACCTAGAGTGTGAAATACTGTACTTGCAGGTGGAATAATTTTATTACTTCTAAACCCATCTCCTATTACATGTTACAATAACTTGCTATCTTAAAAAAAAATCTAACAGAAATTGAGTGCAGGAATGGGAGAAAGTAATTTGGTTATATTTATATGTGCTTTGGAACTGCCTACCTGAGGGAGTTTAAGTGATAGAAGTTCTGATGAAGGTAATGTCCCAGATAGGTAGGCATGTGGTGGCTGTTATTCAGAGTTTCTGTTTTGCAATATAGCCTAGAAATTTAGATAAATGGGATGGGGAAAGAAGTACGTAGCAGTAATCAGTAGATGTGTGGAGAAAGTGTTCAGCTACCTTTTTTTCTTTCTCTACCTTCTCTCCAAATATAATGAATGAAGATAGGTATATGTAGCTAGAGCTGTGCCTGTCAGTTAAAGACCTAAAGCTTCTCTGTGATCTGTAGAAGTTACCTTGGGCTCTTGGATGTTGCAAAAATGGAAACTATTCCCTCTCTTTGAATAGCTACTGCTTCATTACATGTGACTTCTTCCTTTTTTTATTGAATGAAATCTAGAATTAGTCTTCAGTACCTCATTCATAAAAAGTGTCCGCTGAGAGCTCCTAAACTAGCACAAAATATGCCAAAACTTGCTAGGTCAAAATTAGTGTTTATAGGTCAACTTGCCCAATAGTTAATTTGAATGCGTTTCCCCCAATCAGTGTGAACTGTAGAGGCCCCTAAACTGCTGGAGTTATGTTAAAAGCACTGGTCTGAGTGAGAGAGGCCCAGTAGCATTAATCCAATTTGTCTAGTGACTTAATCTTACTGCCATTTATCATATAACTGCTGTTCCTCTGAAGGAGCCTGCTTGCATGTGCTTCTGTTGGTTGGTTAGCAAGTTGAATCCCTTTTCCTAAGAAGGTAAGCTTTCCTTTTACGACACTTCATCCTAGGTTAAGCATCAAGGAAATTATAGCTGAGGAACCATGTTTGAGAAATTATAGCTTCTTGCTATCTTTGAAAGCTTCTTTGCTAATCCTTTCATTTAGTAAAACATATATTTAACATATTAATGTTGTGGTTTCACAGCTAGTGGCAAACTGGTTCTAGAACATCAGGTGGTAAGTCTGAAACTAGAGGATGATCACTGGTTTTCTTTTACATAACTGTTAGTGTATGTTGAAAATATGGAAGAACAGCTGGGGAGTTTAAGGAAATACCAGCTCTTACACTCATCAAGCTGTCTTCTACACATGGGTAGTGTCATCTTCTGGCTGGATTACAGTTTCATTTTTATCTTGAATAGTAGTTACGATTGTAAGCATGCTTCAAGGTAGGTCCATTCTCATGTTTTCACCAGTGTAGTGGCTTCCTGCTCTAATTGAGCCCTTTTAGAGCCATTAATTTCTTTTGCTCATGGTCTCATTCCAATTTAACCTTGAGGCTTGTGATTCCTTGGGGGTGGGGCAGTGTCATACCTTGTATGAGAACTATTGCTCTGGTTACTGCTATATAAGTACATAGCACAGTGAAACTTGGTAAGAACCAGCTGCATTGTGTGACCATATGACTCTGACAGGGTTAAGAAAACACCATACCTCAGGCAGAAACTGCTTAGAAGTGGTTCTGTACAACAGTATCTTTTTCTGGGAAACCAGCTAACTGCTTTCAAGTTCAGTGACCAAAAGGAGAACATCATACAGCCATCTTCATATGGAAGCCTGCAGTGGCATGGCTTTTACTTTTTGAGCTTAGGTATATAGAGTATAATTAAAGTGAAGAATCAGAAAACAGGCACTTAAAAGTAAAATGCTTATTCTGTCTCTACTGATAATTAATACAAGTTATCGTGAGTCTCTTTAAGTTCTTTGCACATATATAAATTAGACTATTGAGTAGAGGTGAAGCAAAATTTGTTTTCAAACAACTGTAATTTGGTAGGATGAGGTGAGAGAGGCAGGCTCCTTTTGGCACTTGCAGTGCTGTAGTCATCCATGCTTAATAAATGAGCCACTTACTGACTGAGAGGAGCAACCAGCTGCTGTTTCTGCTGTATTCGGTGTGTGCCAACTCTGGAAGCATGGTGAAGGTAACTTCCAGAGAGGTGCAGTGCAGCATCTTTTGACAGTACCATTTTTTTCTAAGACTTATAATGGACTCAGGAAAGACCCTAGCATATGGAAGTACAAGAAAGGAGGTGGACTTGGGGGTCACTCTGGTTTTTTGTTTGGGTTTTTTTTTTTTTATAGATATAAAGCCAGATATTAGGAAGCATCCCCTCAAACAGAGCTGACATCAGCATAAATGTTTCTGAAGCCTCCTTAATATTGTCTTCATTTTGTATATTTTTTTCTTCTGTTTTTAAAGAAACTTAAATCTAATAGCCAGTTCTTCATTCTCTTAAGGCAGTTATTTGAATTTCATACGGGTTCTGGTTAGTTTGTGTCTCACATGGGCTTGGGCTTTTCCAAAGGAACTGCATTCAGCTGCTCTTCTTCAGTAAAAACTCAGAACTATCTCTGTTAGTATTAAAAAGTCACAGCATTTAAAAGATGTGCTGGGCAAGTGCATTTGTAGTCAACTTGAACTTCTGTGCTTTTTATAGCATATATTTGTCATAGTCTGACAGATTATTTGTTTGGGATTTAATTCAGTGCTTTGTGTATAGCTTAACTGTCCTTAACTTCACCTACCTGAGTTAATGCAGCTCCATATAGTTGAGGTAGCAAGGAAGGAAGAAGGAATTTATCTGAAACCAGTACTACACATCCTACTTAAGTTTGTGGAAGCCGATGCTCTGCTTTTGAGTATTTTACTAGATTGTTTCTTTTTAGAACACTGAATTAGTTTTCTCTTTCTGCCCAGCCTTTTTAGAAAATGATCTGGAAAACTATTTCCCCAAGTTACTTCTTAATGCTCTCCCTTTCCTTTTTTCTTTTTTTTCTTTTAAGACAATTGCTTTGTATGTGACTGTCTCTAGAATTTGTTTACTGCTGCATATAGGTTATCTTCAAGCAGTTACACGTTCTGTTCCCCATTGAGATAAAGGTACTTCCCTGAATTCAGGTCCTGATCTTTCTCAACTTTGTTGTTTAGTAACAAATACGTATTTCCCTGAAAAGCAGAAGCAGAAGATTGTAGCTTGTCTACCTGTGGAAATTGGGATTTATGATGTGAGTGAATATTGCACAAAACAATTACCTTTCTGGATTTCTAGCAGGTATGTGGAGTGAGATAAAGTTTCTTCCATCCTCTGAAGTTTTCCTGTGCTTCTAGGTTAAATATTTGAACTCTGGTTTGCTTTTTGGAAGAAAACTCAATTTTTTGCAAATACAAAGCATATGTCTACAGTAATGCTGCAACTTATTTTGACCAGTTTTAGACTTGAATATGTGTAAGTGGTTATACCTTCTTGTTGTTAATTTGTGAATCCTTAAAACTTTCTAGTTTTTATCCCATTGGGGAACGTAAGCTTCACTTGAAGGCAGTGATGCAAGATTCTTATTTGGAGTCTTCAAACTCCTGTGTTTTGGTATGATAAATATCAACTTTTGAATAATTTAAGGTCATCCCTAATTTCTGCCCCAAAGGAATGGCGTTTAGTTCCTTGTAATGTAACTTTTACCCTTGGGACAGTCTTGTGGTTGTAGTTTCCACCTTTATCTTAATTTGCTTAGATTTTTAGAATTTCTTATCCTTATTTCTGTCTAATAAAAGTGAAGCATAATCAATAATTTGAGAGTTGTTGCCTAAAATACTTAGGCTTGTAGATCTGAGCTTTGCTTTGTAGTGATTTTTGTTACGATGGCAATCTTGTAGGCTAAAGAATACTGAATTCTGAATACTGAGGACGTGGTATAGTGGTGGACTTGGTAGTGATACGTTAACGGTTGGACTTGATGATCTTAAGGGTCTTTTCCAACCTTAATGATTCTATGATTCTATGAATTAAGTGTAATCTTCCACCTTCTGAAAGGTATATTCTATAAAAAACTACAATGTATGCTGAAGTAGTAGAAAGGTTGGGAATGGAGTGGCTACTTCTGAATTGAATTTCACCCTGCAGTTCCTAATATTTCTCCTTCTTGTCCCAGCAGTGTCTTCAGGGTGTGTAAGATTCTGAAGTACAACCCAGAAAAAAGTGAGCATGGGGGAGAGATTTAGGGGTTTTTTGTTGTTCTGTTTTCCAATTCTACGTGTTTAGAGTGGTGGGGTTTTTTAGGTGTTTTTTTTGTTGTTCTTTTTCCCCACAAAGTAAAATTCTAAGTATTCTCTTTAATAATCCCAAAGTGTGATTGAGTGTGACTGTGACATGGTAGACATTTGTACTGTTTTCTGTTGGCTCGGATGTCAGTGAATCTTTTTGAAGGAGCATCCTACTCTTGTCTGTCCCAAGTGGATGACGTCCTAAGGATAGTATTCTTATTTTCCGTACTTAAACTGAACTCTGAGTCAGTTTTTCTTCAGCCGATATAACTGATAGATCATTAGGTTTATTTGATATTGCATTTTAATTAGATATACTTTGTTTTATCCAACTGTTTTCTAAATTGCTAAAAGAGATACTTTATTGTCTTATGTGTTACAGAATTCCAGATTTTAGAGAAGCTTCACCCTTTGCCATTTTCAGCATAAAGCAAGTAGTAAGCCAGAGACCTAATTTCCACCTACTTCCTGATAGTGCCACAAATTTGGACATAGGTTGTGTGCTATATTTGCAATCAACTTTACCCTCCAGATATACATCAAGAAAGCTGAAATGCTTCACTCTTATTTTTTCCATCAGGCTATTCAGTTGCTAGCCACAGGGGCTAATGTTTTAGTTGCTTGTGCACTCTTGAAAAATTCTAAGTGTAAGTACCTCCGTGTAGATGTTATGTCCCTTTAAAGTAGAAATGGGCTTGTATATATTAAACTTCTATCACAACTTTACGGTTCCACTGTACTACGTGGATTTACACACTAAGACTATTATGTGCAATGACAGTCTTTATGCCAGTGAATTGTTTTAATAAAACCTAAATTTTTGCACCTAATATTACAAATGTAGGCTTGGTTCTGTGGTTCAAGCACATTCTGTAACTTTGTTAGAGTCAATAGATCTGTTCCTTTGGGTAAAGTTTACTATTTAAATGTTTGTAGGATCAAGGCCTTAATTTCTAGTGTTTTGTTCTTCTGCCTTGAGCACTGCCTGAATTCAATTACGTTCTAATGCATTGTTGTGTTGCCTTAGGTTTAAAATGGAAAGTACAGGCAAGTTCATAGAATCACAGAATGGTTTGGATTGGAAGGGACCTTAAAGATCATCTAGTCCAACGCCCCCTGCCATGGGCAGGGATACCTTCCGCTAGATCAGGTTTCTCAAAGCCTTATCGGACCTGGCCTTGAACACTTCCAGGGATGGGGCATCCACAACTTCTCTGGGCAACCTGTTCCAGTGCCTTACCACCCTCGTAGTAAAGAATTTCTTCCTAATATCCAATCTAAACCTACCCTCTTTCAGTTTTAAACAGTTATCCCTCGTCCTATCACTACACTCCCTGATAAAGAGGCCCTCCCCATCTTTCCTGTAGGCTCCTTTTAAGTACTGGAAGTCTGCTATAAGGTCTCCCTGGAGCCTTCTCTTCTCTAGGCTAAACAACCCCAACTCTCTCAGCCTGTCTTCATAGGGGAGGTGCTCCAGCCCCTTGATCATCTTCATGGCCCTCCTCTGGACCTACTTGAGCAGTTCCATGTCTGTCTTATGCTGGGGGCCCCACTTAGTTACTCAACTAATATTCTGTCTCCAAATTGTTAAGTGTTCATTCACCTGTGGCTTAAATTGACTTGGCTGCTCCTCTGTGGTGAGAGGCAAGCGTTGTAACTTTTTGCAAAAGTCAAGTTTGCTTTCTTTCACTCTCTTGTGGCTGTAAAGGTATTAAGAGTGTGAATGGCTAAGAGTGAATCTGGGGGCAGTGACTGTGCTGTTTCCCAAGTTTTAGGACGAGGTTGAAGAGACTGACCAAATCCTTCTCCTGCTGTGTGATTCTTGGTAGCTTCTCAAGGATTCTGAATATTTTTTTTAAGCAGGTGCAAGGATTCAATTTATTTGTAGGGATTTCTTTTTTTTTAAAAAGAAGTTGGATGAAGAGTACAGACCTTTGATATATTTGGTCCTTTTCAGCGAGGAATGAAAGAAAGGATGTGGGTTTTCCAGAGAGAGATGGAGGTCTGTAGCGAAGATTCCTTTTCTTCTGTTAGGGAAGCATCACTGCTTCTTCAAGTATCTGTAGCACACCCCCAACCCCATGCCACCTTTCTTTTGAGAAAAAAGGGCTGGCACACATCTCAAGTACTGCTAGGAGGTCTGAAGTAAATCTTTGGATGCATCTCTTCTCCTTCACTCCTTCCCCTCCTGTCTCTGGGATTTACTGACTGACTAGTCATGACATGGATTTTCCAGTAGTTAAGAATTCCTCATGTTACTTGCTTCACCAAAGAGTGTGTGTGTCTGAAGAGCTGATACTGTCCTGAAATATCTTTCCTTTAGCCTGATAAGTAACTTTGTAGGACTGCATGGAGGATTGGGAAAACTGATAAAGGAACTCTTGCGTGTAACTGTCAGTAGGGCACTATACCTTACCAGAAATTTACTTCAGATGCTGGAGTGCTTGTGGCTTATTTATTGTCTTTCACTTTTTTATAACAACCTAGTGGTTTAGACAGCAGCCCTAGTGATGTACTCTTATTCTCCTTCCTGATATATTTCTGATCTACATACTTTGAGGTTCCTCCCACCCCCCTTCAGTTCTGGGCATCTTTACTTCCTATGTATCCAAGTGTGTGTGTATATATAAGCCTGTAGAACTTCTGCTCTACTCAGCAGAACTGTCATTCAACTGTGTGGTTTTTTAGAAGTTCTTCCATAACTCTAATTCTAGTTTAGAAACAGAGCTACAGGCTGAACAGGAGATGCTCTCTCTTTAGTATGTCCTAGAGAGGGATTATAGTGAGCCTAGAAAGGCAGCGTACAAGTAATTTCAGCTTGTACTAGAACAGTTTTTAGTATGAGGTCTTAGCTCCTGCAGTTCTATCTGGGGAAGTGCAGGGATGAAGATCAAAAGCCACTCTGAATCAACTTTACATTGTAATGGAAGACTTCAAGTCTAGCAGATGCATATGAGAAGTAAGAGTTTGCTAAAATTCTATCGGTTATTAGGGAAATGGGTCTTCAGCCTGCAGAAGAGAAGGTCTTGGGAAGCGGGGGGAACTAATAGTAATCTTCTGGTACCTATGGGCAGGCTATTGAGAATACTGAGCCAGGCTCTTTATAGCTGTGTGTGGAAGGCAGGAATGACACAGCATGCATGCATTAAAATAACTGCATTTAAGAACATGTTTCACCATGGAGTGGGACAATCATTGGGACAGGTGAAAGAGATTCTGCAGTGTCCATCCTTGGATGTTTTGATGCCCAACTGGATAAAGCCCTGAGTAATCTAGACTGATCTTGCTGACCTTGCTTTGAGCAGGAGGTTGAGTAGAGAACCCTAGAGATCCTTTCCAACTGGAATCATTCTATGATTCTGTAGCAAAAAATGTAAAAATCCTCTATGTTAGAGCTTGAAACTAAGTATCAGTAATGGGCCTGTATTAAAAGCCTTAATGTAGATAGTGTGGCTTCAGTGGAAATGCAAGAAGGTTTTTAAACTTAAAGGTACTCTTTGATGTAAACACTGAAGCTTACAGATGTAATACTGTAGACTGTAGACTGCTGAATCTCTTGCACTGTCAAAGGATGTGTGTTTGTTTTCTTAAAGTTTGAGCTGGTTGCTTAAAAATTCAGTGATGAAATTCTCAGAAGTGAAAGAACTTTTCCATACACTGTCCATGGTACTGCAGGTGCAGATGTTGCCCTTCCACAGCGGTAGTCAGTCTGAGAATGTGTTGGAATAAAAGTGGTTTAGTATTGGAACTGGGGTAGGTTGTATGTGTGATGGGTTTTTTTGTGGGTGTTTTTCCTTCCTCTCTCTCCTGTAAGGTTTTTCTTTTCATTTGTCCTTCGGGCTAGATACTTCTGTTCAAAACCTCAAGAACAGTAACAACGCTGTATGTGGCTAAATGTTCGTTCCTCTAGCTGCATCTCTGCGAAAAGCAGGAGAAACAGACTTTGCTTCTGTTGGCTGTAGTAGATAATTCAGAATAATTTCTGCAACTTGTAACTGCAAGTACGCTATAATTTGTCTTATGGCAGAACTTAATCTCGATTTTCTGCTTAAACTAAGACCTTTAGGTAGCTTCCTAGTGATCAGCAGGATTATGAATAGAGTCCCAAATGAAAGATAAAATTAGGTGTTGAACAGTGTTATGGTGGTTCATAGCTTCTGCAGTGTCCCCTGGGAGAATGCAGACAATGAAGGAAGTCTGGTCCTAGCACCCAAAACTTATTTTCTTCATCTTTGCACTGTACCTATGGATAGTGTCCTTTACACTGGTTATTGTAGATTTTGCAGGTATTCTTTTTCAAGCTTGGGAATTGTGGTTGGGTAATTAGAAAAGTGTTTTCAAACTAACCGTTTGTGGTGATATTGCTGTTAGATGAAAGCTGAAGGATGCATAATTTTTCAGTACCTTAGTACTTGTATTTCCTTTAAAAAGAAAACGCTGGACAAAATTCTCACTCTTTTGACTCTTCTATACTAAGACTTGTGATGGTTTAATGGCACTTGCAAACTAAAACTAGTAGGGACTGATGAACTAATATCGGTGTTTGTAAACTATCCAATACCTTTATAGAATGCTGTAAAGAAAGAGTGTGTTTGAGAGAGCTTTTTGTGTCCAGCAATATTGTTCAGCTCTTTGTCAGTCAAACAAGTTTAGCAGGAGTAATATAAATAATCATAAAAGTGTACCTTAATTCTGGCCTGGAGGAATGCAAAGGTAGTTCAGATTGACCTTTTTTGGCTTCTCCCCACAACTGGTAACTTAGCGTGGTATGGGCAAACTGGGGTACTGTGGGTACTGGAGACCTGGACTCTAGCTGACAGCTGTAATAAGTAGTTCACATGTCATGGTCACCACTAACCCTGAACTAGATCTAGGTGCCAGCTAAAAGGTCAGAGTTCTAAAATATTCAGTGACTACTGGAGAAGTAGTGCTCTGCAAACAACATAATTTTGGCATTCTGTTCTAAGAGCAGCAGAGATGATGGACAGGCTCTTCACCTAAATGTATAATTTTTTTTCTCCCCCCCCCCCCCCCCCCCCCAATGTTGAACATAACAGTATAACAGTACCTTTTCTGTTGTTGTGGGTTGTTGCAGTTTGCCTTCTATATAACTTATCAGTGAATTACATTTGGTACTTTGACTGTTGCCAGATATATTGAAAATAAAAGTAAAATAATATTGCCTTTCTCCATTTTAAAAATGCAAGCGTAACGTTTATCTTGAGTAAGATTTTTGAAGGGTAGGGGGGAAAGCTACTTATGCCATATAAGCAATTCTGCATCATAGTCCTTTTATAGATAATTAGTACAAGAGAACCATTCTGAAAGACAAAATGCCTTTTAAAGGTTGAAAAAAGTTGATAAGCAAACCCCATGTGTTTTGTGGAGAGCAGTAAACTCCTAAGCTTTTTTTCAGTTTAACTTGTGTCATTCAATATATTTTTCTGCGCAAAGCGTGTTGTGATAACAAATTCTAGCAGTACATGACTGTAGTTTTTCCTAAATACTTGGCGTTATTTACATACCCCTATATAATGGATTTTGCCACCTGTACCCCAATTTTGTGTTGAACTGTCAGAAAAGACTAAATGCAAGATTTATAAACGTGTTTAAATAGGAAACAGATGTAGTTGAGATGTTCAGCAACCATAATGCAGCACACATGACACCGTGCGATGACTGTGTAATAGGTACTTCAGGGATTTTTTTGATCCCTTTTAAATTGATGCAAGATGCTTATTTTACTGCTCAGATATAGTATGCTGAAGGCTCTATTTTTCTCCTTCTACCTTGTCTGAAAAGACTTTGGTATAGTGGGTAACTTCTGATGTATTTTGGTCTCAGAGTATCTTGAAGACCTCTTCTACCCCTCCCACCCCCCAAGTATAGCTGTTGGTTTCCTCTGCTATGCCATAGTTGATCTTAATCAATTTACTTCCAAAATGACTACACTTCTCCTCTTGCTGTTCACTGAGAATAGCAAGGTAAATGACTATTAACTTTAATTCTTATTCACACGCTAAGAACAATTTTTGAATTAATTTAACAAACTTCTCTTGAATTCTGATGAAAATTTGGGACATCAGAACTTGGGATCAAGTGCTGAATATATTAAAGAGCCTATTTATAACTTATATCAGTCAATAATTACTGAATTTTGGAAGTGTCAGATTTTGTCATCCTGTCTCTCTGTGCAAGGTGGGGGATGGAGAGGTAGTGTCTTGTTGGATGCAGAGATAGTATCTTGTGTTAGACCAGTTATGTGTTGTTCTAATAAAAGATACAGTCTCAGCCTACAAACCCCGTGGCTGCTTTGGAGTAGGATGAATGCAGGAGTGTATGCCAAGCACAAGGATGTGGCTTCTCCATCTTTGGCAGCCTCAGGACTCTGCAGAGGTGTGTGGTGCTAGAAGGAAGACAAGTTTTCTTTCCCTCCATGCTTGCTCTCATCTTCTCTTGTGGCCATCCTTGATCTGTGTCCTGCCGTTTAAGAAAAGCTGCTGTGGGCATGTGCTTTGTCTTTGGCATTGATACCTCTGTTCAGGTATAACAAAATGACTTGTGACTTTGTGTCGAAAACCTTAATTCTGTGTAGTGATATCTTATGCTATTTTATATGCTGTCTATTATTATTAAGCTAGAGAGAATATTCTGTGTGCTCTAGCATTCTTAGTCTTATGCATAGCTGTGTGTTTTAAGGAATTAATAAACTGTGTGGCTGTAAATGTCCCTTTAAAAGTGTTTAGAGCAGTTTTCAGGCTTTCATTGAAACTATTTTCATAGTTTCATAATGGAGTTTTCATTGAAAGATTATTTCTGGGAAGTAGTACTTTACCTTGGGACTCCTTGCAGGGGAGAAATAATGTGAATTCTGCATGTGGTCACTTTGGAGCTCTTGCCTTGCAGAGAAGGCAGCTGCTGTAATCTGTAACCTTGTGGAATGGGGTAGTGGGAAGCACGTCCCTGCTACTGACGTCACCAGGCTTTCTTCCTTCAGGGAGAGGATGTTACTTTTCTGTTACTCTCTGACTTTGGATTTCTTCTCTGCACTACCTACTCCACCCAACGAGCATTTCCTTCCAGAGGGTCTGGGAATTGAGCTGCTGACATTCCAGCAGCAGCAGCAATACTTCATCCTTTTCCAAAGGTTCGCTATTTGTATGAGAGCTGTGAATTTATCGGGCTGACGTTCTAGAGTAAACTTGGGAACGATGATGTAGTTGAGACGTGCATGCATAACCAAGTTTTAATAAACAGAATGGAAAAAAATGGGGGGGTGGAGGAGAAAACCCACAAAAGCAAATGTGCCATTTATTCACTGTGACTCTTCATTGTTAGCTAACTATTGCCATGTTAATGCTTTTTATGGGCAATCTGAACTCCCGTGTCTTTCTATGTGCATTATGTTATCAACTAAAACTCTTGATAACATCTGATTTACCTATCTGCATGCACAATACCGATCACAAGCCTTTTCTATTACAGTAGCTAAGGAGAAAACACTAACCTGCTTTTCAAAGACAAATGTCATTTCTTAAAAAGCAGATAAAATCTGTCTGTTATTTTATTGAGTCAGAGGAGCAAAGATACTTACTGTATGTGGTGTTGTGGTCCGTACAGATTATTTTACACCTTCTTTGTTATTGTACAGATCTGGCCCTTATGCAGATGGGTATTAAAAAACCTGGAATGTGTAGCCTGTTCCCTGTGAGGTGGCTACAGCACTTGTCAGGAAGCAGGTAACCTGGTGTTGTGGTTTAACCCTGCAGGCAGCTAAACACCACACAGCTGTTCGCTCACTCCTGCAGTGGGATGGGGGAGAGAATTGGAAAAAAGGTAGAACTCGTGGGTTGAGATAAAGACAATTTAATAGGACAGGAAGGGAAAATAATATAATGATAAAAGTGTATACAAAACGGGTGATACACAGTGCAATTGCTCACCACCTGCTGACTGATGCCCAGCCAGTTCCTGAGCTGTAGCCCTGTCCCCTAGCCAACCTCCCCAGTTTATTGTTCAGCATGATGTTATATGGTATGGAATAGCCCTTTGGCCAGTTTGGGTCAGCTGTCCTGGCTGTGTCCCCTCCCAGCTTCTTGTTCACCTCCAGCCTCCTCACTGGCAAGGCAGTATGAGCAGTTGAAAAGTCCTTGACTTAGTGTAAGCACTGCTCATCAACAACTAAAACATCAGTGTGTTATCAACATTATTCTCTTCCTAAATCCAAAACACAGCTACTAGGAAGAAAATTAACTCTGTGCCAGCTGAAACTAGGACACCCTGAAATAATATGATACACCACCCCCTCCCCCCCCCCCCCCCCCCCCCCGCCAAGTCTCTAGGAAAGATGCTTCTATAATTATGCTGTTTACTAGAGAAATGTTAAGAAGTATCTTTTTAAAACCCAGGGAGCAAGACTTTGGTGTGGTGACTTAGTATTATTTTGAAAGTGGACATTTCTATTAGAGTCAGTGAAACCACTCCACTCTGAGGTAGGAACGCTAATAAGGGTTTTCTGGTTGCTCTTTAAAACGCTTAATTACTATTCAGCACCTTGCAGATGAAGACAAAACCATGCTTTATAGTTTCTATTATAGGTTCGTAATCACCTGCTAGCCCACACAGAAGTGGCAGTGCAATATGACCCATTGTTTTATTTTCTTATTTCTGCACACACATTTCAAATGGAGCTTCTGTGGTTTTAAGACTAATTTTGGAAGACTTTTTCTCATCAAATTAAGCTTCATGCTTAACTTTTCTCCTAAAGCAAATATAGCATGTCAGATACCAGCTAGTGCTGTCTGTCCTGTAGTTAATACGCACAGTAAGCATAAATGTATAAAGCACACATTTGTATTTCATTCTGGTTCATTATTACTCAGCCTCCTGATGCCAAGACCCTAGAAATTCTGAACACTGAAACAATAGGCTGAGTGTGTTATTTTTCTTGTTGAATGCAACTGCTGAGCTGATTTAGGTTTATTTGCATATTAATATTTCAAATACCTTGATTAGCGGGGGTATGTGGCTGTTTATAATAGCCATGTATGCTAGCCATTTTCCCTTTTAAAATTGGATTTGCAAATGATTTTTCTGTAAACTAGAAATGTCAGTTGTTTTTTTTTTTTTGACGATCAGTTTTAGGATATGTGCAAGTAACACTGTAGTTATGTCCAAGGCTCAAATATCGTAAAGCTTACTAAGTGGAATGTCATAATGAAAAGAGAATGACGTTGTCAGAAGAGTAGTCATAAATGGTTGAGCTCTTAAAACTGAAGAGCAAGAGTCAGTAACAACACATCTCAAATACGTGATTGTAGCAAGGGAAAAGGATGTTGTTCTGATGCTTGCTGGGTTTTCTTCTCAGTTGTCTTTTACACGAGTTTGGACACATTGAACATCTCTGTCTTAAGGAGCTGCTGTACTTGGCCTGGGCAGCTAAAAGAATAAAGAAAAGTAAAGCCACTTCTTGGTTCTATCTCACCTGAATCCAGGAATTACTGTCCGTATATGTGTGATAGATTATATGGCTGCTTTTAGTGTGAGGCTTGTTTGAAATATATTGCTCATTCAGATTGCTGTTCAGTGCTAATGACTTTCAGAATAAAGCACCTGATACAATTTTTTTTTTTTTTTAAAGAAATCCGTGCAGCTTGTAACTTTATTTCGTGATGGCCTGCTTTATGTTTTTGTATGGGTTCAGCTTGTCTGGAAGGAATGCTAGCAGAGCCTCCCTGAGCCTATTGAGGCCTCTCTTCCGTGGCCAGTGTCTTGAAAGAGAAAGGAGCGTTGTGCTCAAAGGCTTATGATGCATTGCCATACTGATTGAGAAACTAAGATGTTCTTCCTGCATTTAATCTTCTAGACCTACTACTTTGAGACCTCTCTTCAATCTCTGTTTCTGACTTTTTATCTAGAGAGGACCATGATGCTTCTAGCACTGTTTCGCACTGAGGACTTTGGTGATTGTCACTGTGCTGGCCATGCAGAGTCTGACACTGGAACAGATCACAATAAACAAAGCTTTTTAGTTGTCTCTGAGAGTGGAGAAACTTGGAGCCAATATAAGGGTACAGTCCAAAAAATTCCTTTCCTAATTTGAGACACTAACATCTCTGCCCCCAAACAAAAAACCCTCGCACTGTTACTACTGGAAGACAGCTGTGTTTCTTCTTATGCTTCTTCCCATAGGGTGAAAAAGGGCAGTGATAATCAAGCCAAGGATTTTCAGAGGGAGATACAGCTTTTCAGACAAGACACGATGGCGTGCTAGGTTTTTGGTTTGTGGGTGGGTGGTTTTTGGTTCCCCCCCTTGCTTCTTTGATGCTTCCACAGTCTTTAATCATATTAGCTTGGATGGTGTGAAACCTTAATGCAGTAAACTACTTTCTGCAAGGGCAAGGATCTCAACTTCTAGGGAAGGTTACAAGGCAAACTCATTCAGCTTAATCTGTAGAAAGGTAAGAAATATTTTACAAGTGCAGTCAGATTTTACTGAGATCTAAACATTAAGCCTCCTAAGTCTATTTGCATCAGTCTCTAATACAATTAAGGAATGAGTTACAGGTTTTCCAGGAATGGAACATACTTGCTAATATATTGTGAAAGTTGACTCTGGATATAAGGGCTGTGGCACCTGGCATTGGTATGAGATTTCTGTTGTAGTTTCAAACATTAATTGCTTCAATAGCAGCCTAGTCATTCAGCGACCATAGAGAATGTTCTCCTTACAAGCAAATGTTTTTCCTCCTTTGCTCTTTAAATCTTGTGTAGCCCTATCTCAAGGAAAACCCATGGTGTTTTCTTGTGATTTGGAGTGTTACTATAGTCATCTCAGCCTTGTTGTTAGCACCAGCCCTCTGAATTCTCCTTCTGCAAGACAGGGTCTGTAGACATAACGTATGATGTCTCCTTTATGTCTAATGCAATGGTTGAGCACAATGGACCTTGTTTAGAAGTGACTGATTCTTCTGTAAAACAAACTGTGCAAACAGCCTACAACTCAGGGTAATATGCCTGACTTGCAAGGTTTAATGTTGCTGTTTCACAGTATAGGTGCATTGTGGGAAGGCAAGGAAAAGACCTCACCTTGATGCAAGGTGCCATTTAGCTGGTGGGGCTAACTGCAGCCTCTTAAATGTTAAAACAAAATTCTGGTATACTGACTTCCCTTGTTGGAGAAATTCTGTGATACTTCTCTACAGGATTTTCTTGTAAATGAAAAGTTTTGAAACACATTGAATTAGTTCTTAGAGTTGTGGTTCTGGGCTGTGATTGGTGTTTTTTCTTCCCAAGGAAGTGATTTAGGCTTTTCTCAAGTTCCTGTGATACAATCAGATGCTTGTGTGCTGGCTGTGTGAATGTCTTTCTAGAGACTTATCTCTGATTCCTAGTTGTTATTGTTATATGTTTGATCATCACCAGAAAAAGTGAAGAATTTCTTCATACCTTTTCACTGTGATACTGACCTCTCTGAGATGCTTGCCCTTGCTGAGGAGATATGGGCTTTCTCTGAACCTGCTCAGGCTTCATTTGATGGTTGTTTAAGCCTACTGATGCTGGTTGGAGGATGTACTATCTGCTTCTGCCATCCTTCCCATTGCGGCAGAACTTCTACAAAACCTTTTCCATGGCTTTTTGGTCCATCATGAATTCTTCCCCATGCCTTGGATCCTAAAGATTTGGATAGTCTATTTTGATCCATGGCAGCCTGCTTCCTCTATTTTATACCTATGAGGGCAGAATACAGCGAGGACAAGCTTACTTTGGCGCTTAACCCGAGGGATCACTGGGATACAGGCTCTTGCAACTTGGCTGCGATTTACTTTATTGTAAGTATAGCATTACTGTAAAGTCCAGCCCTAAATTATTGGCAGAAGTGTGCTAGAGCTCTTAATCTGAACAAATACATGATTAACTAATTTTCTTCCCAGAAACCTTATCCAAGGCAAAGTGAAAATGTGTGGATTCAACCTCCTGATTATATTTTCCAGTTGAGAGGATACAAGCAGTAGATGTTTGAGGATGATATTTCTCCACTTAGTGGGAGTCTTGATGTGATAAGGTTTGCTACCAGGGATAAACAGGGACCTGGAGGCTGCTCAGACTGGGCTTATGTAGCCTCTCTTGTTTTTCCCTTCATGTTTCCCTCATAGCAGTACCTCTAATTCTTTGCAACTCTGAGCTCTGGGTATTGATGCTACTCTTTTCCAGAATTGACTTCGGTCACTTTTTAGATTAAAACTGTACTGTCTCTGCTGTTGAAAGCCATTTGCTAATGAGAAGGGACAGCACCAGTGTGAAAAACATTCGAAGAGAGTCCTTCTAACTGGGCAATATAAGGCCATGAAATCTACTGACTGTAGAGATGTTGCCTCTTTTTTTTTCCCCTCTTCAAATGGTTAAGATTTCAGTTGTGGCTGCCACTACAGATTATGTATTAAGTTGTAGTACATTAGGAGGTCTGAGGTGCTTGGATGTTGTTATTTGAGATATTGCTGTGTCAAGAAACAAAGTTCTGTTTACAATAACAAGTAAACAAACTAAAAAATTAGTATGGTTGCAAACAGCTTGTTCCAAGTGATATTAGCAGTAGGTAAGTTAGTCTCTTCTGTGAATGCTGAAGCTTTGGAGCTGGGTTATAGGGTTTTTTTTTGTGTAGTGTTGTTCAAGTAATACTACAGAAACAGCTCTGTACTCCCACTTTACAAGTAGATTAAACCAATCTTGATCTAATGTCTTCCTCAAATTTTTATCAGTTGCGAGAGTCTCAAAGCCTACTTATGGACAGTATCTCAGCTATGACTGAGTGCTCCTCCATCAGAATACCTGGTATCACTGGACACAGAAATGCTTTTTGCCATAGATTTGCTTATGATGCCTTTTAAAGGCTCGTAGCTGAAAGCATCACTAGACAGCAGTGAATTCTGGGAACTTCAGGTAATACCTATAGTGTGAAAATAAAAGTGGTGCAGCTGTGATTCCGCTCATGTAGTATATGTGTGGTTACCTGGCAGATGCAGATATTTGTAACAATAAATTATCTTCTCATAGGTTTTGTTGATGAAAATTGGGGAATATTTCTCAGCAGTTCAACGTAATTTCCTGATATACTTCTGCAAAAAGCTGTGAAATTTCATGGGGGGTGTGTGTATCTGTTGCCTGGCTAACTGCTGGTAACCAGCTTCAGGGTTATGAAGTTATGGACAGAGAACTTTTCCTTGATTTAAGTGAAACACAGAAGTCTATACTGGCGCTGTCTTTTCTGTATGGTGCATTTCTTTCACTTGCTTGTGTTTAGCAGATGCTAGGTAAATAACTGCTTATGCTTCTAATTGCTCTGTCAAGTTGTAGTTGTTGTAAAAGAGTGTTTATAAAAATGCCAAAGTCAGCTCTAGGGCTAGGAAATAAAATTAAAAAAGACGTGGAGGGAATCCAGTGTCCAAACCCACTTAAACTCAGTGGTATGTATTAATGGTTCTTTTCCTCTTCCTTCTATGTTTCTAAAAATGTGGAACTTCATAATAAATTAGACCAATACCATGTGCAAGAACTCCTGTACTGGATCAGAATGAAATTATCTAGCCTAGTATCTTGCTGTGGTTAGTGGCTAGCAGCAGCTGCTCTAGGGAAGACTGTAAGATCAGGGTGAACATAGTGATACTTCCTAGGATGCTTTCTGGTAGCAGTTCCTAAGTCTATGGACTTGTCTAGCCCAGATGCTTCCTTGCTAGTATATTTTCTGCTTAATAGTGTTTGAGCTACTCACTTTATACTGCATCTTCCCCCATGGTCAGCTTGTCTGATTATTTTGAACTGTTCAAATTCTGTCATCTGCAACCTTTGATAGCAAGGAGTTTTACTGTTTAACCAGGCACAGTGTTATTTTTTTATATATATAATGTGACATATATAAAGGTGAATATATATATATATATATATATTCTCTGTCGCTTCCATTCCACTTGTGTACCCACAGTACCCCTTTTCCAGTGGGTCAGTTTTGTTCCTTATGATACATTTGGTAATTCTAGTTATTCCTTCTGTACTTGCTAGTTCTTTCTGCATGTGGGGAGAGGAAAGCAGAGTTGTTCTGAGTACAGGATGCAGGCGCACTGTAGACTTCTACAGTGATGTTTGGTGCTTTTTTCCTAATAATTCCTTGTATTTAGTTTGGCTTTTGACTGTGACTGATTACTGAGCTGATGTTACAGGAGATGTTTATGACAGCTCAGAGAGCTTCTTCCTTAAAATTACTAGGTAGATTGGCGCATTGTTGTGCTCATTTAGAAGTTGTTTTTCCTTGGTTGCATCATTTGTCATTTAGCAACAATATATTTCATACTATTTTATCACTCTTCAATCTCACGAGATCCTTCAGATTTCTGTACTGGTCTTAAATGGTAAGTCCTTTGGTGTGGTAACTTCTGTCCACTTCCTCCTTGCTTTCTTTTTCAGATCTCTAATAAATAGAATGACTTATGCCTGTGATTTCAGAGAATTGTATGGAGCTCCCAAGGTTGACTTTTCTTGTTCCTTATTTTGTTTCCAAGTTTTTAAAACCAATTCTTAATCTGTAAGAGGAGAGACGCTTCTGATGGCAGCTTAGTTTCTTTAGAGAGCTCAGCAGAACCCTATTGAAAGCCTTTTTGAAACTTAAGGAGAAAACAAAATTGTTCTGGTCCACATGATCTGTGGCTTTCCTCAAAAAAATATTTATGGGGGGTGACTTGTCTCTCCATGAGCAGTTGGATATTTTTTTGTTTTTATTTTGACTGCCTGCTAACTCTAGCTCTAACTAGCATGGTCATTGGACTTGATTACAGACTAACTCTTAAGAGCTGCAGGCTTTGTGGTATTTGTTCACACCTGGAGAATCTGATGTGTTTCTGTTTATGAATGGATGCTTCTTTGGATGGTTAATACTTGACTGGAAGCTGAAATAATGTGCAGTACTGAAAGTACCAGTGTACCTCTGATCCTGTAAACCCAATGGGAGGAGAGGCAAAGAAATTCAATCTACTTATTTTCTCTGAAATATCTTAACAGTTTTCTAAGCAAAACATTTCCTTTCAGTAAAGGACAAGTATGCAAAGTGCCTTCTAAAACGTTTTTACTACAAATTCCTGTTCTTAAAAATCTGCTACTGCAGCTACTTGTTAAAAAGCATCTGTGTAAACTCATTTGCAAAAGTTTTGAAGTACAGGCTCAGCAGGTAAGAACTGTGCTCCTCCCCAGCTGCCTGGTCAACATGTACAACTGACCAGACTCTGTGAAAGCAAACCTGCAAATAACTTCTGAACTAAACTTGTAGAGACAAACCCAGTCAAACTCTTATGCAAAATGGCTTTGAAAATAAATATGGAATTTATCCTTTACCCCACTGATATTTGATTTAAAATTGTCTGATCAAGCATTAATTATGTTTGATCTTATAAATTTGCACTCATTTGTAGCAAGTAGAGCTTGTATTGAAAAAAGTTATCAGATAAAGCATGAATGTGCAGGTATTGAGGGGAAAACTGTTTCCTAATTTTCAGGCCATGTATATTAACACATTGGGGCTTTTACAGTTATATTCTAATAAACAGTGGCAAGAAATCGCAGTTCTAGACTACTGCTTAATATATTCAAGATTTTTGTAATATTTAATGACTGGGAATGGCACTTCACGTGTCAGCATTCTGTGACTGGTTGCTGGTCATACCCAAACTGCCTGTTTTCCTTGAAAATTCAAAGTGCAACTTCGTTAACTGTGGCTTGACGCTCCTAAAGAGAAAATTCTGGATTTGTTCTTCCTGTGCTGAGTCAGGAACACTTTGAACCAGGGGATCTGTTTGATCCCACCCCTACCTCATACGTCCCCCCGTCGTGTCCCCCCCCGGGCCCTATTCCAAGAAATGACTGGACAAAATGTAATGGCAAATTTTCACAGACATTAATTTGGAAATTTACGTTGTCATGTATTGCAGTTGTCTCCATTATGCCTGCTCTGTACAAGTGAGCTCTAGACCACGGCGTATTAAAAAAGTGTGACATACATGAAAAGAAATTACTGCTGAGTTACCTGATTAAAAAAAAAAAAAAGAAAATAAGCTATTCATCTTGGTTTGACCACATGTAACAGAGTCATTAAAAGTCAAAGTACTTGTTTCAGGCTTGGAAATGTTTTAAATGGTATGGCACAAAAAAGCTGGTAAAGTAAACCACAGACTCTGTCAGAAGCTGTTATTGCTCCAGCAGTTTTCCTTGCACTCTCTCTAATACAGAGGAATGGCAGTAGCTGCGTTATTGCTCCTACACCGTATCTCTGGGTCCAGAAATAAAGTGATTTAATAGTTTCAAAATTTAACTTTTACTGTTCCATTCCTTACCTTTTCAAGAATGGCTTGTATGGTGATTAGCAGTTGGTTTTTGATCATATCATCACTTCTTTCTTACTCTCTTGCTGTCATGTTCAGTTAAAGCCAAGAGGTCTAGTTAGTAGCCACCTGCTGAGGTTTTTGCTCATAGGGCTGACCTTGGACCTTGGTGTGGAAACTTCTGCCTTGAGAAGAGAGAGGTAAAGTGTGGTTCCTGATAGCTTTTCAGAGAGAGCAGTTTCAGCTCTGGAGGAGTGGTATCTCTGGAGTTCTCTCTGTTGTTTTCTGACATTTTAAAGAATGTAGATTTTGTTATATACACATTGGGCTGCTTTTCCCGTACTATTTTTTTGTTTTGAGGTCTATAGAAACTTTCAGGAGTGAGGCATGCTTCCTGCTGATACTGAATCTGTACCATTCAGACTACTCTGATTATCACAGCTCTTATTTAAATAAGTCCTGTGAAGGCTTTGTTACTTCATGGCATCCTGTAGGACAATTTGAATTGTCAGGAATAAAGGTACACCCTGGAGAATCAGAAGATTATTCGAGATCTTTGTAAAGCATCCAGATAATTCGAGAGTGAAATGAAGATCAAGAATCACTGTGGTTTATTTTTTACTAAGTTAAGGTTAGACTTAAAGTACAAGCTACTATGAGAACTGAGGGGAGGCATTGACATAGGTGCTTCACAGTTCCTGACCAGGAAAGTGACGCAGAAGTAGTTTGTGTTTTACTTGTATAAGAATAAGCAAGCATGTTCAATCTAGTGCTGTATGTGGCAGTTGATTTGTTAATCAGTGTGTCATACAGCATACTTCATGCCAGTCCTCTACTCTCTGGCATCAGCTGCCAGTGAGTCTCAAGATAGAGTTGTGGGCACTGAGGAGTGCATGGACTTTGACAAAGAGTTTTTATTCTTCTGAGCTCAATGCTTTGCATTATTACTTGATTAGCAGAAGCACTCAAGCTGGAATCACTGCTCATCCAGAACCTATAGAAGAGCTGTATAAGGCTTTCTCTGTGCAGATTTCTCAGACTTGTTTTGGTGCTTCTCTCCCCTCCCATCCAACTAAAAAAGTCTTTATTCTTTCATGGATTATGGAAAAACATGGGAGACCTAATACCGTTATAGCTAAGAAAACAATAATTAGGCTGATATTATGTTCATGTTTGCTGTTTAAAATGACTTGAAAAGTGCATAATAGGTCTGTTGCTCTGTAATACTTAAAGGTCAGGTTATCCTTTTGTTCTCTTTTGAAAATGTTGAACTGCAGGAGTTGAAGGCTAGAATAAATACACCTTAATTGAGAAAGTGGGAAGAAAATAAATCAACATTAATTTATCATCCATTTTCCAAACGTTGTTTTAAACAAATTTTAAACACCTACATAAAGAGCTTTGAGAATTATTTAAAATGTGTTCTCGCAGATTTTCTAGTGTCTTATTTTATGCTTTCCTAATTTCAAGGATGCTACTGAAGGGTTGGTGCTAACACTGGTTGGATCTTTCATTCCCTAGATCTGGAGGGTATTCAGCTGCGTTATTAAGCTTCAGAGGGAATAATTCTTAGTTTTATTCATGTCTTGGTAACACGGAAAAAGAGTTACCTAGTACATTTGCTTATACTTTCTGTGCAAGAAAAGCATCTCAAGCAGTCTGTGGAATTAAAAACAATGTTCAAGGGGGCTCTTGGCTAGAGGCAAGGCAGGTGGGGTGCTCAATGCCCCTGCTTATGCATAAACAGAAAATTTACTGCTTGCCATGTGTGTTGTGTGAGGGTTTTTTAATAGTACTAATATGTGGCTGATATACTTTTCTGGTTTGTTATCACTTAATATTGCTGTGACAACTCAGCAGTTCATAAGGGAGAGTTAAAGAATTTGGAAGGTTCCTGAGATACTTAACAGGCAGGAAGCCATGGCCTGTGATCATCTAGTCTTCCATTTTATACTTAGTTTTCTATGAGTCATTTTGGGAATCCTTTTGGGCTAAAGGAATATGTATGTCTTTATAATGCATGGTGCTACAAATAAGAATGAGTATCTCTTTGGTGTGATCAGCTTTTATCCCCCTTTTCTGTGCTTCTTCCCCCCCTGCACCCAGCAGCTCTAACTTTTAGTATTATTGCCATGACAATTTCAGAAGTGTGTGTGTTAACTACTGGATACTGTTCCCCCAAGAGCAAAAGACAGTGCATCATCTGTGCTGTGCCTTAGCTCCAATGGCATTTTCCTTAGTTATGTTTTCTGTGGAAGATATGGTTTCTGTAACTGCTTTTTCAGGGGCAAATAACAGATAATCCTTTTGCTATAGAGGAAGGTATTTATCTAATAGATAATTAAAAAATCTCTGGAGATCTGTTTGCAGGAGGTTTAACTGAATATTTTTTCCTTCATTTGGATAACACAAATATCCAGGAATTAATAAGAAAACTGGTTACAAGGTTTTTGCACTAGATAGTGCAACAGTTGTAATTACTGAGTACAGCTGGACAAGCAGGCTAGGACTTCTAAAGATGCTGCAGCAGTCTTGTTCATGCTGCACCATGGAAATGCAAATGAGAGGTTTTTAATGTAAAAGCTGAGCTGTCCTTTAATGCAAGTTTAAAAAAAATTGCATATGTTTCTTTCTGAGCATACTGCATTGATAGTGCTCTGTGCTAGATTGTACTTCAATGATGGTGTGACTCTTGTTCTTCAGGCATCCTTTCAGATCAGACCAGTTGTAATATTAAGTGTGTATGAACTAATGCAGCTGGAGCAGCAGGTCAAAAATAAGTCCTTCTGGTAAATTATCCAGAAGATGACGGCTGCTGGCAGGATGTTGCAAACTAGGTTATATTCAAATACAGTCTTGCAACCTCAAGTGTGAGTGATTTTTTTTTTTTTTTTCTTCCCCCCTGTGTGTGTGAGAATTTCTGGGTCGTCTCTCTTTAAAGGCTGTGGAGCTCTTCAGAGCTGAGCTTTTCTTTATAATTGGATCTGGGAATACTGGCCATTATTATTAAGTATGCAATCTAATGCAAGCTAGCACAAGAAGTTTTCATTACAGAATGGCATATTCCTACCTCTCTTCTTCAGTGAAGAAAGAAACAGACTGATAAAAACTCCAGTAGCCGGAAGCCTGGAGCAAACGCTGGTTTTATCGTCTTTTGGATGAAGGCATCCTAGGAAAATGTGAATAGGCTGAATGGCACTGGGGAGACTGATGAGAAGTGGGAGATGGTGAGAGGGCTGCCTAGGAGACAGGCAGAGAGCTGAGCTGTGTCACGGGAGAGGGAGGAGAACAGCCTGAACTGCTGCGCAAAGGGAAAGGGTAGCACTGGTGTGGTGACTTGGACAGCATGTTGTGTTTTTTGGGTTGTGAGTTTTGGGGTGTTTTTTTTTTTTTTAAGTTTTAAATTGATCTGTAGATCATGTATCTTAATAAGTTTGTTTGCTCAACTCCCCTATCAAAATCAGTTTGACAAGTGTTATAATCTAAGTCTTCTACATGGTGATCTTTGTCACTTAAATTAGCATTTCCTCTTGTAGTCAACATATAATCAATACACATTGATACTAGTATAGAGTTCTAGCATTAATTATACTAGTAGAGTTCACTAGCTAAAGAACTGAAAGCTGTTTACCTGCTGTACCAACTTTTCTTAAAGGCTGTGTCACTTTAATTTACTAGTTCAGTGATGTGTTCACTTCCACTGCAGGAACCAATTCTCTTAAGGTGAAAAAGCTTTTTTCTTTTTTTTTTTTTTTTTACCCTCAGGAAAGGAGAATGAGGATACGCTATACTAGTTCTGAAATCTTGAAGGATTTGGGGATATAACCTACTGTTAACATTGCTACTTTTAGATAACTTAATTGGTTTCAAGTTTTGCGAACATACTGTCTTACATTACAAGCACATCTAAGAGTTTGTACACTTTGCTAGTTTAAAAATACCATGTAGATTTCTTAAAAGTTTTAAAATGTACCAGTGATACTGGATTAAGAAACAAACCCTCAAAAATCAGAGGAACATATTACGTACTGAAACATCAACAGCTTAAGTGTGGGTAATGCAGACTTTCTGCTGAGTTAGTTTAAAAAAACAAACAAAACAAAACAAAAAAACCCAACCAACCAACCAAACAAAAAAGCTTTGTTTAGCTGTAGATCAACATATATATTAGTTATCAATAGAAAAAATATACTTCATAGTTGAAAAGTTAAAATCAGTTTAAATTGAGGGGAAGGTTAACTTGCAGTTTGTCTTAAAATCAGTGATTTTTAAGTCCTAGTTAGTAAAAGGCAGCAGAAGGGTAAGAAATTCATAGATAAGTGAGATGCTTCAGTGTTGCATAAAGTCATGGTTCAGGGGGTTGCAACATGGGAGAAGTTGAAGCTTAAAGCTGTTCCAGCCAGTGTCCTCAGATTTACTCAGGATAGCACCAATGAAGCGTGTGTCTAGAGTTTTTTTATCTGCAGAGGTAAAAGCACTGGAAAAACTGGATGTTGGAAACTTCTGTGAAACAGATGGAAGCGGAGGTCAGTGAGGTTGAGCTGCCGTCACTCACTGGCCTCTGTGCCTTGCTGCAGGGAGTTTGAGTGGCTGAACAGTGTTAGCCGGTTATGTTACCGTTAATAAAACTTAATCTGCTGGGGTACTCTGCACTAGTGCTGAATATGCCTTATTTATGTTAGTGACTACCTTTACAGTTAAATATTGTTATATCACAAACCAATTACTGCAGGTGATGTGCATTAGCAAAGCTTTTAATCTCTAAGTCACCTGTCTTTTACAAAACACTTTGGAAAAACAAATTACTGTTCCAACTGTCTGATAGTGCTTCTGTGCTAGAATGCGGGTCTTCTACAACAAAATCAATATGCTAGTCTCCAAACACAGAGAGAACTGGTATACTAGGACGTGGAAAGAATAGGAGTTTTCCAATGCTAGTAGTGCTTTACAGATTTACAAGGAGGCCAGTGTGTGTTTGAGTATGTATCACCTTACTAAGGAGTAAATAGAACACAGCATTATGGAAAAATTGAACTATGGTACGCTGATGTGTAGGTACCCCGACTGCAGAATGAGTGTTTTGTGCTAGGGTGCTGCGTGAACAGAATAAAGACTCCGTTCTCCAAATAGCCTGTTTAATAGCTGCCTGTGGTTGCTGCATGATTGGCAAGCTGATCTATCTAGATCCTCTTTCTGACAATGACTGGTAGCAGATGCTCTGAAGAAAAAGTACAAGAAATGGAGTAACGCCCTTTTTCCCAGTAATGAGAGATTTAGGGAATTCAGGATAGTTCAGATGGAACATATTTCATGTTTAACAGGAGGCGATGGATCTATTTTTTGGCAGATATTTTTTTGCGTGATATGTTATGGTCTCTGCGACATTCTTTGACAATTTGAGATATAAATTGCTGTATACAAATCTATATAGGTATGGCTATTCTGTTTCACATGTTGCTTGAGCATCTCCTGCTTGTGTCCTGAGGAGTTGGAAATAATAATGCTGCAATATGTATAACAATATTAGATGGTAACTGTCTGTGACATGGGCTTTTAAAATATTTAAACTAATAATTGTATAGCCCACTTCTAATTCATTATCCAAATGCTTTTGGCATATCATGTCTATATATAGTGGTGCTATAGGTACAAAAATGAAATGGGGACATGCAGAAGGAGAAAATAAGGAATACTAGCATTCAAGTTCTAATGTGAATGAATGTGGGAAATTAATTTAGACAATTACAGAGCAATATTATGCTTTTAATTTCATTGAATGAGTTGACCTAGATAATTGTGTCCAAAGCTTTATGTGCTTGTAGACGAATTTATCAGAATCTTATTTGGCCTATTTTCTTTCTAAATAAAATTTAACACGTTGATTCTGTTCATGATTTGTTAGAAAGTAATTTATTTGAGAAAATAATTTCTTACTTGGCATCCATATGTCACTGGTAGTATGTAGCCCTTTATGCATAAAAGCTCTGAGTCGTGTAACAATAAGCCTACAGTGACCAATTCTTGGTTTAGTTTAAATGAGAGAAAAGCATCTTTTTGTGGTACCCAACTTTTTTTTTTTTTTGCCGCATAACTGTCTTGAAATAGTTTGTGTTCATACTGGGTTTATCAAGAATGATTAGCTCCCCTTTCATTTAGCAGGTGGCATCTGACTCTTCTATTTTTGTTATTAGGGTTCCCTGAGGGCGTTAGGTTGAAACTTACTTAGTGAATTCTTTGGCTGATTTTTTGCACTGTTGCTGAATATGCTGCTTGAGCAGTTGCTACCCCTAGGTGCTTGTTTCTACATCTTTACCATGCTGGTGCAAGCCTCTGCATGGCTGTGTGATGAACTGGATGGAGGATCGATTTAGGTAAAATATGACCCAGCAAAAATAGTTATGTTTTGGTCTTGTTGGTTCAAGTGACAGTACCTGCTTATGCTGGCAGAATTCAAAGTCTGAAATGACAAGAGTGGGCTCCCTAAGCACCTGCAGGGAGGCTTAAAGCAGAGGAGTCTCTAGAGACTTCAGTTTTGACCTCTCTGAGCTAAATAACTTGGGAATAATCCTAGTCAGTGTAACGCTGTTTTTAGAAATACTGAGATGGCTACCTGATTCCTGGTCATACCTTCTAAACATTCGGGACATTGTCTACCTTTTACTTTTCTTACGTGTTGTTCGTGCTGTGATCAAAATGTAGCTGCAGACCACAGACAGAATAATAAACATTATTCCAGAGAGAAGACATGAGAGAAAATGGACTGTGCAGTTACTGGGCATGGTTTTGCAATTAGTAGTACAGTTTGCTTTAAATGTTCAGCATGGTCAGGAAAAAGAAGTAGGAAGCGAACTTTCTCTCTGTCTCAAATGAAAATTAACTTGGATGAATTCAAGAGCCTACTTGCTTGCCACTGAGGTGTCTTTGTTCTCGGTCAGTAACAGCGCCCTAAAGCCTAGAAAAGTATAGCCTGTTTTCAGTACTCCTGCCATCTCCTATATCAGTGTTGCTAACCAGCTGATTGTGAAATATCACTGTATTTTGATGTGAGTGAAGGCCTGGTGGGAGAAAGGGATTACTCTCCTTGTGTAGTGCTCCAAAAAATGACAGGTAAGTAGAGGGTAGCATGTCAAAGAAGTGAAAGTTCCCCAGATTTTTTCTGAATTGTGTGGATGACTTAAGACACAAGACTAGATGTTTTAATAACCCGACAATCCTTGCATGATTTGGGACATGCATATGTGAACTTTCTCCCATTTGGGTTCTCTGTGGGGCCCTGAACAACTAAGTCGCTGGATCTCCCTCAATTCTGTGTGCTTAAAGTAAAAATGGGCTTTTCTCTTGCAGCCTGCCTGTAAAAGGTTTTGATGTAAACCTTCCAGTGGTCACTGCAATGCAGTGAAGTGATAGCCTTTCTTATGTTCAGAGACCCAAGGAGATCAAGGTTGCTTTCTTTTCAGCAGAGTCACTAGCGGGAGGAGTTAGTCCAAGCGTGGGCCTCGGGCTGCTGTGCCCCCGTGCAGGCCTGGAGGAGAGTGCTGTGCTGACAGAACTGCTGCTGCTCCTCTCATTCAAGGAAGGGATAACCCATTATAGCTGCTGCTTGTAGTCTGCTTGCCTTTCTCCCTCCAGCTTGTATGTGGGATCACCACAGAGGTGAAGTGTTGTGGTTTAACCCCAGTCAGCAACCAAGCACCACACAGCTGCTCACTCACTTCCCCGCCCCCTCCCCGGTGGGATGGGGGAGAAAATCGGAAGGGCAAAACCAAGAAAACTCATGCGTTGAGATAAGAACAGTTTAATGATTGAAATAAAAGAAAATATTATTAATAATAATAATAAATTGTAATGAAAACCACAAAAAGAGAGAGAAACAAAACCCAGGAAAAGCAAGTGATGCAACTGCTCACCACCTGCCAAACGATGCCCAGCCAGTCCCCAAGCAGTGATCACTGCCCCCTAGCCAGCTCCCCCCAGTTTATATACTGAGCATGATGTCGTATGGCATGGCATAGCCCTTTGGCCAGTCTGGGTCAGCTGTCCTGGCTATGCTCCCTCCCAGCTTCTTGTGCACCTCCTTGCTGGCAGAGCATGGGAAGCTGAAAAGTCCTTGACTTAGTGTAAGCACTGCTTAGCAACAACTAAAACATCAGTGTGTTATCAACATTATAACATTATTCTCTTCCTAAATCCAAAACACAGCGCTACATCAGCTACTAGGAAGAAAATTAACTTTATCCCAGCCGAAACCAGGGCGTGAAGTGTGGAAAGAGAACTGATCCTTTGGCAGGGTGGGACTGGGGGTCTTGGGGGGCTGCCTTCCCTGTGGTGTTACGCAGGCAGCATCCGCAGTGTATTTTTGAGACTTCTTGGGGCTGATGAGTTTCAAAAGATACAAGGCCACAAAAAAAAGCATGAGTTTCTGTTTGCATAAGTTTAATGAGCCCTTACTAAAGGTTTGGTGCATAGACTCCGACCTGTTTCACTTCAAGTGTCAGGTATGTTTGAACTTTAAGTGAAACATTAGCTAACACATGTCTGGATTTTTTCCTTCAAGAGGCCCTAAGTTTCCAAATATTTTCTGGGATGTGGGTCCTTTACTCATGTTTTTCATGACTAGATTCTGACAACTTTTGGCTGTGAAACTTTCAGTGTCTTGGAGCAAGTAGCAAGGCTGGATTCAGCCAATCATGTGAGGGGGAGAATGTGTCTATCCCCTAAAGCTGGCTGCCCTCCTGGGGGAGGACTTAAACTTTAAGCCACACGTTTACTAAAATGAACTGCTAGCAAGTGGAGATGTTTTGGTGTCTGCTATGGGGAGATGAGGGGTAGTGTGTGTTAAATCGGTGCACTTGAGGAAAAAGGATGGATAACAAGCTAGTTGTTTCCCCTGCCCCCTTTGTTTTATGACCCCTTTTAAAATTAAATAGGGAAGATAAACTGCTGGAAGCTAAACTTGCTCACCTCAAATGAAAAAGGGAAAGGCAATGTCTGCATCATGATTTCAGTCCATTTAGTAGCTATACTAGAAGTAAAAATGTGTTCAGGTGAGTACCCTCAAATAGTAGGATCTCTTTTTTTCCTGACAGCAAAATTTGGAGGATTTCATCAAGAGAAACAATTGTACAGTGAAGCTGATGAGACACAGCTGTCAAATCCACTAAGTAAGCACTTTCAAAAGTTAATGAAAAATTATCTTTTTTTTTTTTTCATTTTGCATGTGTGTTTGGAAAAGAAAGGAACTTATTAGTTGGTATGGTGGAAGGGATAAAACAACTATATATTTCTATATTTTGGTTATTACCTATTACAAATTCACTAAATCTAAAAGATGCTGCTGGACATTGCCCACCTCCGCTCCATCCCTGTGTGTATGAATGTTTTGGCAGAGTCTCCTGTAAACAGGATGTGGAGCTGTCGGAGCCCTGTTTGACTGCGGTTGTCGGTGTTTTGGAAAGCGTGTGGACAAATTATAGCGGCTTGCATTGCGTGTGTACACGTGCGCAACCTTCCTCCTTTTCTTCTCCTGAGATGCTAGTTTGAACTTGATCGCAAAGATGAAATGCTCTGGATTAAACACAGCATGTAATACTGCCTTTTGGGTTTTGCCATCACTGTGTCACTTTTACTGTGATGTTAATCTTGAATTGTTTGGAATAGCCTGAGAGCTGACTATTACTCTGTGTTTCTTGGTAGCACTATGTGAACAATGCATTAATGATGCCTTACTATGCATGTTATTCTGGTTTTGAAAAAACAAGCATTGTTCTGATGCAGAGTTGAGATGCAGACCCTGATACATAAACCCTCCTGAAATGGAGACACACTTCAGTGGAGAATCTCTAAATGGGATGCTTGAATGGTCTTTTCCCAAGTAAATATTGCCTCTTACTTAGTTTCAAGAAACATGGCACACAGCTGCTCTTTACTCCTTGTTGTAAAATAATGGGCCATTTGCTGACTGAAGCAAGCTATTGGCGTTATTGCTAGCAGCTGCTGAACTCTTAGTGTTAACTTAAACAGCTCATAAATGTTAATCATGTTGCAGTTTTGTTAGAGCTTGTCTGCATATCCCAGAGGCACTAGCTAGTATGTCACACTTTTTTCACATGAACTGATGACATTTCTTAGTGGAGATTCCAAATAGTAACTTCATAATTCAGTAGTTTTACTGTGGTGGCTGAAGTTTCTTCAAAACTGCACTTTTAACTACAGCTTCATTAGTACCAGTATAGTTTTATTTAGACGTGTTTCAGTAGGCTTAAAGCTGCTGAGCATGTGGTGGAATGAGTACGCAGTCGAAAGGAATATGCTGTCTGCTTACTGACCTGTCTGGAGATCTGTGACAAAGTCAAATTCAAATCTAAACTGAACAAAATCTGTTCAGTTTATCCCATGCTTTGGTTTAAAGTCACTTTCATATTGTGATGGTCTTGCTGCTATACAAGTGTGATAATTTTACAGGAAATGTAAGGGTTGCTGTAGAAATGTGTGTTATCTGCATAATAAGCAATTAAATAATGTGCTGTGGCCTTTTAACAGCCCCTCCCACTCTTCAGCCAGTGGGACTGTGTTCTTAAAAACAAGACAAAGCTCCCAAACAAACTAATCCTTTCCTTCCTTCAGGTCAGATTCTGCTAGTGTTCTCTGTAGAAAACACTGGTAAGGTCCCAGAACCTGGTTTTGAGCCTGTCAAAATGATTGTAAATATAGCACTAACGAAAGCATAGATAACGAAGTAAAAGCTGCTGTATTATTATAGGAGTTTAACTTTTTTATTTTAATCATTGTGAAGGTCCGAAAGAGGACAGTGTTGTTGCTAGTGCATGCTATATAGAGAAATTATGCTTACTGCATCTAAAATCAGTTCTCTCATCCTTCCTTTTATGTGAGCATCCAGTGGAACTTTTTCCTCTCTAGGGCAGTGGTATATGTCTACCAGAACTGCACTTTGTGTCTAGAGGCTATACTCCCTACCAAAATACTCGAAATTGCAGTTAGTCTAGGCTTCTAGTATCAGCCTGTGAACACAGGTTAACCTAACTACAACATGACCATTCCCATACAAAGCTATATACTCTCTGCTGTGTATTTGGATGGTGCTCTGGTTGTGTGCATGTATGCTGTTCCTCTTCAGGGTTCTCTCCTGGCTGCTTGCAGAGGAATTTCTGTCCCTGAAGAGACGTGCAGGACAGGGACAAGTATTGTGGACTGTTGCTAAACGGATCCTATCCTGTGAGGTGAGAGGTCCCAACTTGAGCTGGAACCTCTTAGACTTTACAAGATAGACTTCATGCAAGGAAGTATAGTTTAGAGTGTGGAAGATCATAAACAGGACTGTGTTTTGTGGTTGCTAAAGTATAAAACCAAAGGTACGTAAGGCTAACATTACAACATACAGAAATTTGTGCGCAAGGGTTTGATCTCAAAACATTCAGTCATCTTATCTCCAAGGACAGGAGTAAATGTCACTCTTCTTTAAGTAGGTGGATGTGAGAATTTGTTTCTGGACTTGCTCCTAAAAGCCTGAAGAAAGATTGGATAGTACACAATCTAGTAGTTTTCGGTTAGAAATGAAACAGAAAACTCTCTGGGAAAGTAGAGGGGATTCCAGATTGTGTGAGTGTGTGGTTAAATTAGAATTGCATGACTGATGTTTTGGGAAAGGCATAATTGTAAAAAGAATTTTGGATTTTAAAAACTTTTGAGATCACTTATTTGTAAAGAAGTGGTGTAGTTCATTACAGATAGCATGACCATCCAGTCAGTGCTGGTCGCATCTTTTTCAGTGCTTTTCAGTTGGTTTCTAGTTCTTTCTCTTTTTTCCCCCCTCCCTTTCTCCAAAAGGTCCACCTGAAAATGCTACTGTTGCCCTTCAGTTCTGTCCTGTGTACATGAATGTCTCATGCAGCAGATAGACAGCTTGCTGAGATTAGATACAACCTCAAATACCCAGAGTAGTACTTAAATGAAAAAAGAAAGAAGAAAAACCCCAAACTGATTTAATGTCTCAGTGACAACTGTATGTGCCTTGTTTTGAGTCTGAAAGTAACTTGTGCTGCATTTTTAAACTGACAGAATAGAAGCATACTCAAATGACTGAGTTCAAGGAATGAGTTAAGAAAATGGTGACCTGAATTTTGGTTCTCTTCAAAATTCCTTCCAGAAATGCCTTATTGTGGCTGCGCTCTAAGTTAAAACTTAAGGTTTTTTTGACCACATGCATATATTTGGGCTTTGGTGTGAATGGGATGCTGATGAAAAGCATAAATGACTTGATGAAAGTTGTCTGACATGTAGAAAGCTGTGTACGTGACAAATCTTGGCTACTGCTATAGTCCTAAGGCTGATCTCAGAGATCAATCTCTGGACCAAAAAATGAAATGGACAAAGAAATGAATCCTGCTGAGTAAGAAGCTTTCCTTGGTTTTGTTTGATAATTCTGTAACCCTACTCAAAAGTCTGAATGGATGACTTAAATGTTGTTCCAGATCTCTGATTGTTCCAAGTCTCTGAGCAAAGGCATAAATTGATCTTAAACATGAAGTGCTGCATTCAAGGATTTTACTTGGGCTTTGTAAATTTCAAGAAAGCAATAGTTAAATGAGCTGGCAGAACTTAGAAGCAGTGTATGGTGTACACTGTTAAGTATTTCTTTGCAACTGTACAGTTTGAAACCTTTGGCTAGTGAACTGCCAAAGAAGTGATTGCGTATCCAGGTAGAGAGGTACATCACTAGTACCATCTTTCATATTACTTGCGTGACTCATGAGTAGGAAGAGACACTCAAGTTTATTAGGGAGTAACTTGTGTGTTAGTAGGTAAGTTGTGTGGGGAGAAGGAAAGCAGTCAAGAACTGAAATATGAAAAGGTGCAAAAGAAGGGTTGTCAGAAGTACTAATCACTCTTTTTTTGTTTGGTTGTTTTTTTTTCACTTGCAGACCTTCAAGTGCTGACCTTCTCGGTCTATTAAGTTATTATAAACTTTTGCTGCTCTGCGAACATATAAAGATGTCTCGCAGCCCTGATGCTAAGGAAGACCCTGTGGAATGCCCCCTTTGCATGGAGCCTCTGGAAATTGATGACATCAACTTCTTCCCTTGCACCTGTGGCTACCAAATCTGTCGTTTCTGTTGGCATCGTATCCGCACTGATGAGAATGGACTTTGTCCTGCTTGCAGAAAGGTAAATATCCTGGAACAGCGGCTTGTCTTGCACATATCACACGGCTCTTGCATTGTGTTGGTACCAAAGACATCCTTTTCCTTCGGGAAAACATTCATCTAGTCATGGCCTAGATCAAGGGTGAGGTGTTGGATCTTTCAGATTCTATCAGCATATGTGTCGAAGCTGTTGTGCAACGGCTAGTCTTGGTTTGTTAAATTCAGAACTGGATTAATAGGGGAAGCTGTGGATCAGAACCAAGGCATGCTGATGCTGGGAGAACTGCCAAAAAAAAAAAAAAATTCCTTTGAGTTGGGGTGCTCATGCATTGACAAAGTCTTTTCAGGAAGGACAGTGAGGATTCCAGCATCAGGGGTTTGCTGAGGGCCAAGGTTCAGCTAAACTAGCAGAGCTGTCTGAAGCAAGTTTCTAAAGCACCTGCTTATTTTGTTTGTGGCACTGGAGCTTTTAATCCATATTTTTCTGGACACTAAACATGTAAAACCTTTGGAAAATATATCCAATGGTGTTAAACTTTAAAGTATTTCAAAATCTAGGCTGAGTCTATTTGTCTAGTATTCTGATCTTGTTGCCAAATGCTTAAAGGTAGTACTTTGAAAGTCACACTTAATTTCTCCTTGTCTCTTAATTGATGTCTGACTGATACTTTGGTTGGCCACAACTGTAAACTTCAGCTTCACTAAGTTGCCTCTTTTTCCTTTGAATTATTTTCCTCCTCCTTTTAGTGTTTTGCTTAACCTCTTTATTTCCTTATCTTCAGTGTTTAATAAAATTCTTTCTCAGTATCTTCTTCTCTTTAATGACTTCCCTTGATTGTAACTTTCTTGCCTGGGCTTCCTCTTTTTGTAATTGCAGCTCCTTATGTCCCCTCTTTCTCCTGGCATTTAATCGTGAT
Source organism: Nipponia nippon (assembly GCF_047370975.1). NCBI lineage: Eukaryota > Metazoa > Chordata > Aves > Pelecaniformes > Threskiornithidae > Nipponia > Nipponia nippon. Next base: position 53,965,977 of record NW_028262347.1, read on the forward strand.
CCTATCCTCTGTTTATGCCTTTGTTGGCTTCCTGTCTCATAGTACAGCTCCCTTCTCAGATCCTAAGTAATCTTACTTGGTCTCACTATCTTTATTCACTGCCATAGCTTTCTATAATTTTCTTGCTGCTCTTTTGGGCTTTGGCTACACTAGAGCTATCACTGCTAACCTGTGTTTGGATGCCTCTGCAAGCCTGAAGGCTATCCCAATTTGTTAACAAATTGTGTAAATTTGCTGCGATATTTGAGCTGTATGTTCTACAAGGAAGATCCACCTGTCATCAGCCAAATCAGTCTCCACATGTGCTACCTGCTCTAGATGACACATACTGTATAGTAATTTTCATAGTACAAGCAAATTTCTACTCTTCTGGTACAACATGAGATTTCTGGAATTTCCTTGTCTGTGTAAGTCGCTTCACTTACCTGGATTTATTACACTGCTTTTTGCCAACAACTATTTGATTCATCTCTGGCTGTTCATTATTGGAAGCTTGTGGAATATATCTGAAAAATCACAAAAGCAGCATGCTATTCACTGCCTCTGGGTATCTGAATTCTTTGAAATATGGATACTGCCACAGCTGAACTTCTTAATGTGGAACAATCTTGGTGTATGATTGGACGTGCAAATATCTTCCTCAATTGGATACAGTTTGCTCAGAAAAACAGTTTTGGGAGAAAAGCTAGAATGAGGGCTACAATCGGAATGAAGCACACCGACTGTTCCAGGAAAGGAAAGAGACCTCTTCTTTCACAATGGACGAGGATTATCTTCTTGATACTTTCTTCATCCATGGACTGCAAGATGTTCTTGAGTAGGGCTGCAGCTATATCACTGGATTGTAGGAGACTTGCATGGAGGAGGCTGAGGAGTACACTCCTTTTGTGGCATAAACAAAGACATCGTAGCGCGGAGTCCCCATCACGATCTTGGGAATAAATCATTTCGAGCTACACAGTTGATGGCAGCATCAAATAAGACTGAAGAAGCCACCTTTTGAAGTGTGCTGGACCTTCTGAACCAGGTATGTGGTTTTGTGTGCAGTGTGACTCAATAGTTCCTATCTGTGTGTAGTAAGGTTTCTGGGGAAAAGATCTAAGCAGTTTTCTATTTCATATCTACTATGGTGTGTATTGGTTGTGACAGCTTAAAATGCTGAAGCGCAGAAAATGGCAAAGCAACAAAATTTTTGCAGGAAAGTTTATAGTAGGTACTATGGTTTCAGTAGGAATGTCAAGTTTGTAATGTGTATACCAGTGCAGGATACTTACTGCAGAATGGACTGTGAATAAACATATGTTAAAGCAAGGCTGAGTATGTTATGCACAATTACATAACAGAAAACTGCTATTTGTGCCAATGGTATTGAATGAAATGTGAGTTCTCCAGTGGTTTGATCACTAGTCAGTGGAGAGGGGCAATGAAGAAGTTCCCTATCCAGGGATTTTGGTTGAAAGGTTTGGGGGAGATTTTGGAAAAGTCTATGGTAAAATAGTTTGGCTATACACCATAGTGGCATCTATGCCATTAGTTGGATAGATCCTACCTGTGCATTGCATATATACTGTTATTTTCCTAAGCTTCTCTAATTTACTTCTAACTGAAAAGATGTTAGCTTGCAGTTTTTTCTGCCAATATGAATGTGTTCACGTGGATTGAGTTAGTGTGTCTTAAGCTTCCTCCTGTTAGTAACAGTAGCAGACAAACATTTGCTTTGTTTTGATTTGTGAAAGTAAGGTGCTAGTACGAATTTAACTTGAATGCTGGTTGGAAACTAGTACTTGTTAGTCTTAACACATTAAAAGCTTTCTAAACTTTGCTGAATCTTCTGAAATAGTCGGAAATTGTTTCTGTTTAATTCATTAACTACAAAAAGTATTTCCTTGAAAAACAGAACTGACCTGCCTTGAGTTCCTGATGCCTTTCAGAATTGTAGGTGTAGTCAATTGTAAGATGCTAAGCAAGCCTTCCTGTTTTTTCCAGTCAATTGATTTCTTAACTGGGAGTGAAATAGCTGCTAACTAGTCAAATCAGAATGAAAATATGCTGTCCTCAAAAGAGACTTCTGCAGCCAAAAGCAGTCTGGTCACCAGACTTGCTGGTTCTGGTTGTAAAGCCAGTGATTTTTATCTTTGCAATGATTTTTCTTTTTTCTTTTCTTTAAAATTCAGTGGCCTAGGTACTGTTTGTCACATGAATAATACGTACCATTTCAGTTGCTTGTGTTGCTTTAATAGAGTATAGCCCTCTCAGACCTTAGTGTCAACTGTTGCAATTTTAAAATGCAACAATAAAAAAGCCTAGCTCCTTCACATTTCTTAATTGCTTTGCTCTTCCACCAAATAATATAACTTCATACACAGCTGTTCCAGTTGCGTGGCTTTGCCTTGTTCTCAGTTCCTTGATTTAGCAAGCTTTATTCCTCTTAGCACCTTACGTTAGAGGTGGAGAGAAATAGTAAACTGCTACATTTATGACCAAGAAACTAACACGTTTTAAGCATGGTTTTGTCCATGTTTCTCCTACTCCTGCTTCTGTGTAAAAGGAATACCTGGTCTTAATGCCTGGTCTCGAAATGTCAGTTTCCTCTGGTGCTTTTAATCCCACAACTGAGTAGTTTGGTGCAACAATTGATATTTAGAAATATATAGGAAATTACTGGTTTTTATTCTTGATATAAATAGTATGGTGTATACTGTGCATAAACCTTATTGACTTTCTCTATATTTCTCATTTCAGAACCTATTCGGTAGCAAGGCAGCAACTGGGAAATGTTGGTACATCCATTGTGTGGAAGGAATGTGACCCATCTGGGAATGACAAAAGCAAAGTGCTTGATAAATCCCAGCTCAGCTTTCAACAATTGGGAAAATGTGGGGGAAAAAGTCTGAAAGAAAACAAAACTTAAATGGCAAGACAAACTTAGTCAGGAAGACTGAGAATTCATCAAGGGCCATCTCTGATTAAAGAAACGAGACTACAGAAGAGACATTCAAACTTTTGATGAAGTTCTTGTAGGACTACCGGCAACTTGCAGTTAGTGTAAACAAAATCTGGTCATTTTCCATGTTGGCACATCTTGTTCAGGTGGCTTCCATGGTTTTTGCTGAAGAGGATTTGTATAACTTAAGTGGAGGGTGTCAGCTAAACTTAGTCCGTGAATCAGTGATATTGATGTCTCTTAATGTCTTGCATCTGATAATAGATAAATGCTGATAACACTTGATGTAGTTACTTTTGCTTGGATCTCAAATCCTCTCCCAGCTAAGGAATCAGTGATAGTACATTAAACAAGTATGTTATGCTTTTTTTTTAAAAAAAAAAAAAAAAAAAAAAAGTGGTCATGTCAGTAGCGTTGCCACTTCAGCTCTTGCAAGACCTGAGACCTTCCGGTACATGTGCTCCTACCCCTATTTTGTAGAGTTGGACAGAGAGTAAATACCAGATGAAGTGGTACTGTGAGATACACCAGCAGTCAGTCCACCTTGCTTGTCTTTCAGGGCCGTGTTCTACCAGCCTTCCCTGCATGAGTTCTGTCTGTAGTTGAACTATCACCTGAGTTCATGAACTTCAACACTGTGGGAAGCAATCACTCTGAAGATGAAATCATTTATTGTCCTATTTGTAGGCTGACTTTATGTCCTTATTTGAAAGGACCAGGATTTGTAATACTTTTTTTTAGAATTAGTTTCTGAAATGTTGGTGCTGTGCTTACTTGACTTCCTCCCTCCTTATATGCGCAATATCTCTTCTCTGTCATCATGCCACACATTATATATAGATAGGAAAATTATCTATCGCTTCTTAGGATTGGGTTTCTGATTTATTCTTGGGATTCAAGAGGTGCACACAGATTCATTTACAGGTCCTGCAAGTCAGGATATCCAACTACTCATATTCCTTAGAACTATTAAACATGTCATAAGTGATAAACATACATATGAAACATTTAATATCTAATACAGCTCTACAGTATCTAGCAAGAACTTTTGATGATACTGTTGCTCAAACAAGTGCTGTTTATCCATGGTGGCAAATCAACTGCTGCTGCTTCTTAATGATTGAAATCCTTCTTCAGGCAGTCTCGTACCTTCTGCTGAGATTTCTTTTCCCTGATTCTGAAGTTGCTGTTTAGTTGTGTGCCTCTCAGCAGTTCTTGTGCTCTCCTGTACAAATCCTAACTACTAGTTTTACTATGGACAAATAAACATTCTGCTCAGGGTTATGCTTGAGCTACCCGGGATGTTTCCTGACTAACGTTCAGGACCTCCAGTAGCAAATAGCTGTACAGAGAAGGAACATACTGTCTGACTTGCTTCTCATTTGAGAATATGCTCTGAATGTGGCTATACTTGGCAAGAAAGAAGCTAATGAACTTTGGCACTGTTGCTGTAGTGTTCTTGGGCCTTCAGGAGCCTTACTGGACCTACTGTAAACCATGCATTCATTTCTTGTGCAGTACCAGAGCGCAGCACGCTTGCAAGCCTTGCCTTGCATAGTATGGGATGTGGAGAAGGAATTAATCTGTGAAAGAATGGATTGTGGGTATGATACCACATCACTTGATGTAGGGCAAGCCATTTCATTTTTGGAACTGTATCTACCTTATACTGGTGCATTTGTTTTCTTCCCATTCCTACCTGAACTCCGCTTGACTGTGATAACTGAATTAACTCTTTTTGCTGAGCAGTCTTTCCCTTCCCTAAAACAAAACAATATCTATTCTTTATTTTACATGACTGACTAAAACAGACTTTGAGAAGCTCTTTAAATAAGTGAAATGCCTTGCAGAATTATTCTGCATCTCTGAAGACCTCATGTGTACATGTGTTAAAGCTCAAGATAATCATTGCCTATGGCTAATCTCAAATGACCTTACTAACAGGTCGTTGCTGTTCATCAAGTACATTGTGAAATCTGTATAAGGTATTCAGTGTTACTTGTGAATAACATAACTTCTTAAGAAACAATACGGTTTTAACTGTTCTGCAAGGGTAACGTGAGTCCTTATTGTGTTTTCATGTTAACGACTTAGTTGTGTACCTTTGGCTACTGCTAAAGTATCTTACAAATTTAAATTCCTTTGTGATACTAAAAGCATGTTCCAGAGGACCTGGTGTTTAACTATGAGGTGCCATCTGCTGAAGCTGACTGCAGCATGTTTTCAGTAGATGTCTTAAGTATAGCATAATGATGCTGAACTTTAAACTCTTTAAACTGTAAAATGGATCTTGTTTGGGGATATATTCAAAAGACTGCCGGGTCTGAACACTTCGTGACTCTTTCAGTAGTGTCATGCAAGTATGAGGAATATATGCTTTTAACCTAAACCTTATTTTCATCTGCTGCTGTAGATTTTCTCAGGTCATTTAGTACGACAACTAGTTTTGTATTCTACCAGTAACAGAGGACAGTAAGGAAAAAGTTAAATTCATTTTTGTTGGACTTGCACACTGAAACCTTTGGTTATGGTAGTATGAGCAACGAATTCAGTTGAACATGTTGGTGAGCTTAACTTCTTTATCTTAAGTCTTTACCTTAATGCACATCCTGTGTACTCTTCTCATTTTTACTTCATCTCACTGTTCACAAACACTTCTTTTTGTTTAAGATATATTTTTATATACTTGCTTCTGTGCTTAGCATTGCTTTGTATATAAAGTGTGAAATCTAATTTTTCAGTCTGAGAAAACTGGGACAGGTAAGGAATAAGGGACTGCTTTGAGGACTAATCTGGGGCAGAGGACAGTGCCCTATAGTCTACAAGACCAGGCTAAAATAGTGTCTTTATAGCAGTGCTCTGCATGAATAGAGCAATCTTTCTAGGTAACTCTGAGGTCACTTGTATTTCTGCTAGACACTTTTGAGATTAAAATCTACCCTGTTAGGTCTGCATTCAAGGAGTTATCTGTCGATGATAATTGTTGAGGTTAAAAATGCACCTTTGTCCAGGGAAGACAAAGCCCAAGTTCCAAACTGGTACACAAGCATGGCACATACTGTTAAATCAGTATGCAGTAACTGTATTGAAATCTGTCCCTTGACTAAGAGAAGTTAACCGTGTAAAGATTGAGCTATGTAATGGTGTTACTGTCTTGAACTTGGTGGGCCACTGAAATTACATTTGTATTTTGATTTCTTATCCTGTAGTCTTTACTTTGTTTGTTGATAAGTTTAAGTATTTAAATCTATATTAGACAACTAAATATAAAGTGAATATGCAGGGCATGCTTTCACCCTGCTTACTATGCTATGTTAGCAAAATCTTAACAGGATGTGTTGGCTGTCATGTTGCAGCTGCTTGTAGTGTTACCAAACTGAATAGGCAGCTGGGTTAGAATGTGGCTATTGCGCAAATCAGTATTATGTCTATAAATAGGAGGATTCCATGAAAATATGCAAGATGTTCACCTTTCCCAAAGGACTGAATATGCTACTTCTATAATGTAGCTTGCCATAACAATCATAACAGTATCGCAGAAGAAATTTGTGCATTAAAATATTGAGATTAATGATTTTCAAATGCATTGTTTCTTACATGGATTGTTTTTAATGGTATTTGTTATATTTAGCCATATCCAGAAGATCCAGCAGTGTACAAACCACTCTCCCAGGAAGAGCTGCAAAGGATAAAAAATGAAAAGAAACAGAAACAAAATGAGAGGAAACAGAAGATATCAGAGAATCGCAAACATTTGGCCAGTGTACGGGTTGTACAGAAGAACCTTGTCTTCGTGGTAGGGTTATCTCAGCGCCTAGCAGATCCAGAGGTGAGCAGTTCACACTTGCAGATCTTGCTCTTAACTTACTGTCAAGGAACTGTTGGAATACCCTTGTGCCCACCCTTGTCTGTCTCCCTGATGGGTACAAAATGAAGCAGCATTGAAAAGGTTCACTGCTGCTGAGGCCCCCTCTTCTTAAGGGAATCTACTCGGCTTCCTACTCCAAAATAAACTCTCTAAGTGTTTGTCTTCGCTTTTGGGAGTACGGATGCTCTATTTTTTTGTTAAGGAAATTGTTCCTTGTATTTGTTTAAAAAGCTATTTTGTTAAGCTAAAAATAAGCCTAAGGATTTTTTTAGGTATTCATTTTCCTAGGCTGGATCTGCTGGCACTAGACAGCTGTGTCATGCACAACCAATTCTAAAATGGGAGCTTGGTTGGATTATGAAGAACAAATATAAAATGTAGCACAAACCTGTAAGGACAGAAGAAAAAAGCCAACACTTGAAGTGCAACTAGGAAGGAGCATAATGGTGATGTTAGTTCAGGGGGGAAAAAAAAAATTAGTAAGAGGAAGACCCAGGAAAGAGTTGGCTTGCTACTCTGCATCATCCAAAAGAAGCTTTTCATTTGAGAAAACTGATTTGTGTTTTAAAATGGTTTATTTACTTCCATCATCAGTCAGCTGCAGGTGGCTAATGTAATTAGTGCTAATGAGTAAAAGTACCTTGAATTAGAATATGGTGGGAATGTACTACAGGATAAGATAGATGTCTTCAAAACTACTGTGTCAAGCTAAATTCACCTGATTGGACTAAATTTTCTGGAGAAATCTAAAATATAAGTGAGTATGGGCTGCATTTTGGTAGACTGGGAAAGAACAAATGTAAAAAGCTGCTTTTTGTGGAGGGGAAAAAAGAGGGGGATATGAAGGGAAGAGAAAAATCAAAGTTAAACTGATCTGGCATATAAGACTTCAGTTTCTACAAGAATATAGCAACAAGTATTTGCAAGCAACTGTCAACACTGGCTTGGTGCTATTTATTACTGAAAAATATATTTGATTTCTTTGACCAGATAGAGCATTTGTGAGTAAGAAAAATAATAGTGTATACAGTTAATTTTTTTTAACCTCAGATAATTCCACGCTGAATACTTGAAGTAATAAGAAGTGGGTTTATTGGTGTAGTAAGGGGGGGGTGGGTGGGGGGTGGGTGTACTGTGTTTGGTGGTAGCAGTATTCTCACTGACATACCAGAAGATAATGTGTACTTACAGAATATTGCATATAGCAACAAGATGACTTGATTTCCAAGAAACCTAGCCTGAAAGAGAGAGATGGACTAAAAAAAAAAAAAGTGTTCAATATATTCAATTTAAGTTTTCCACTTAAGCAGGGAAAAGAATCCTGCACAAATGAAGATGATTTGGAAGGGCAGATTGGCTGATATTTGCTGTTTTGGGAAATAGATCTGTGGATCATAATAGAGTACAGGTGGATCCACTTCTGTTGCATGCTCTTGCAAAAATTGTGAAGGCCATGCTGCCATAATCTTATCAGGAGTATAATCTGTAAGACACTTGAAGGAACTCTTCTGTTTTACTCAGGATTGTCAGGCTCTGGAATGATGCCAGAGGGTGGGTGTAGGATCTTTCAAGATGGTGTAGATCAAGTCAAGAGCAGTCAGAAGAGACCAGTGAGTGACTGGTTGTCTATACAATGTGCCCTGTAATTCTACAGGATGTTCCAAATGTAATTAATGCTGTTGGATCTTGAAGACATTGATGCTCCCTTGAGAACGGAGAGGAGGTGGCTAGGTAAAGAAGTTCTTGGGTCAGTACAGTTTAACTGTACTATCAACTGTTAATGTGAAGATGGAGCTGGGGAAACAAATCTTCCTTTTCAACCTTTCAGGTTATTGTCTAGAACTAGAAATACCCTTAGCTTATCTAGCTTCAGTCTGATTCTTCTGCACCTCCTTCCATCACGGGGATAGAAAAAGAAAGGCTTTTGGTACCAAATTATATTTGATACCAGATATCTGGTATTATATACCACATATATTGCCAATTCTATTGGCACACAGGTAAATGTTATTCAACAGAGTTGCTTAATACACTAGAGATGTTCCTGCTTTGCACAGGTTCCTTAAGTGGTGTGTTACTGCTAACCGATGCAGGGAAGGGCAAGACAGGAGTATTTATTTTTTTTTTTTCTTTAGGATGTGATATTCACTCATTCATTTCAGCGTGATGTTGGTTCTGAAATGTTTTTTTCTTGCCCTTGGGAAGTGTCATATATTACATTCCTGTACTTTGGTCTTCTGAAAACTTGAGGTTATCTTGAGCTAATTGGTTTACTCTCTTTCTCTCTGGGGTGGGGCGAGTGTGTCATGATTCAGTGTTTTGTTCCTACCAGTTAATACAGCTGAATGCAAGTTTAAGGTGGTTATTTATTTTAAAACTGGAATGAATGTGATTTTTATTTTTTCCTCAAATTATAAAATAGATACATCCCATTCAGCACAAAATATTCCTGTATGTATCTTGCCAGGGTAGGGTTTGGGTAATCCGAGTACTGAAAGAAATTTAAAAAATACAACATAAATTGTGGAATATCCTTCATTTAAGTTCTTTACTGCAGTGGCAACGTACTCTATATTGCAAATAACCATGTTTTACGTTGGAAAACAAAGCTATGTCTACATGCTCTCCTCCTCTTTGTAGAAGAGGCCTGTTTTTTATTAGTTAAAGGCTTTAGTTGCGCAGTTACACAGAAGAATAAATACAGCCCTGTATGAATTAACTTTCCAGTACACCACTTTACTTTCTTTCCTTGTAGGTTTTGAAACGACCAGAATATTTTGGGAAGTTTGGCAAAATACATAAAGTTGTCATTAATAACAGCACCTCATATGCAGGCTCACAGGTAAGTCAGAGGCCCTCTTGATTTTTTTTTTTTTTAATTCCTTTGGAGAAAATACATGTGTGCAGCGTGAATCTGGGGCTCCCTATTTCTGATTAAGCAACAGGTTAAAGAAGTAAAAAGAAAAAAAAAAGAAGGCATTGCAAAAATCAAATTACTGTTAAGTTACTGAGGTGTTGTCCAACTAGACTCTCAAAGTTGGATGCAAGATGCAATGTAGAAAGGTTAAAAACTGGGAGACAGGATGAGAACCTTCAAAGAAGCAGCAATGCAGCATTTATTCACTAATCTGCATTTCAGGGATAAAATAGCTTCCATTTAAGTATTTTTAGAACTTTCAAGGACCATTTTGATGCATTTCTTCTTTTCCCCATTCTTTATGCATCACATATAAATTTTTATGAATTCTACCATTTTTCTGAGTTTTCCTGTTAAAAACATCTAGCTGTGAATATACCAATTTATGAAGTGAGCTGCTAAAAAGGCAACTTAATGTTCAGATCTGTCCGGGGGGGGGGGGGGGGGGGGAGAAAAAAAAATATAAAATATGGTATGTTTCCTTTCTAGGGTCCAAGTGCTAGTGCATATGTAACCTACATCCGCTCAGAAGATGCTCTCAGAGCCATACAATGTGTCAATAATGTGGTGGTAGACGGCAGAACACTTAAGGTGGTAATATTTTTACATTCTTATGTATATGTGCTAGGACACTAATATCAGTGCATAGTATAAAATCTTATTTGTATGGATATGTTTGTGTTGATGAACAAAAATGTGCAGTTTATTGGGTATTGGGCTTTGACATATTTTCCTAGCATTAATCACAATGTGAAAGTTCAGTGAGCTTCCAGCAGGCAATGTTAATAGTGGGTTAGCAGGTAACTTCTTAAACAGAAGTTTGAGACAAAGACAGACACGTACCACCTCCCCCTTCCCATAGTGGCGCTTTTGCTGTATAGCTTAATAGCACAGTGTGAAAACCTGATTATTTGCTTTTACAGAGCATTTCTGTAGTCCAAATACCACACCTCTCAAAAGCTCCCTGGGAAATGCAAGTTTTTTCCTTTTGGTATCTGTGTAAACAGGTATTCAGGCTGACTTGGCCAAATTGGTGGCTATAGAAAATCATCTAGTTAATATTCATTTCCTGACCCTGCTACAAAACATTAACCAGTTTCATGTAATACAAACTCATAACTACATATTTGGCTTCTTATGATTATGAATGCAAGATATTTACGGAGGCTCTTATTTTGGCATTTATTTAGATTGGATGAAAATAGAAATACACCCTAATTCTCTAATCCTCAAGTATATAGACTTCTTACAAATGGACTTCCTAGTCCATATGCATCAAAAAATGCATTATGATGGAACTCTAAATCTTGGAGGAATTTTTTTTTTGCAAATACAGCTTTTTTTCTTACACTGTAAAAGGCATTCTTAACCTCCAGTACTGAAGTAATGTTTTTTTTTTTCTTCAGGCATCATTAGGTACAACAAAATATTGCAGTTATTTTCTAAAAAATATGCAGTGTCCAAAACCAGACTGCATGTATCTACATGAACTGGGAGATGAAGCAGCCAGTTTCACGAAAGAGGAAATGCAGGTAAGTGTAATGAATGGGAAACACATGAAATGTGGGATATATAATTTAGTCTAATATGTGTATAATGTAGCCTTTTGCTGAATTTTATGGCAGAGATGAATTTTGAAATCCAAAAGGTGATTAACCAGTTGGATATCGGAAGTGAACAGTTAAATTTTTTCATTGCGTGCTCCTTTTAAAGGCTGAAAAGTCTACTGAATGTTCGTGAGTCAAAAAGATGGAGATAAACTCTTAGCCAAGAATTCAAATAACCTTGAGTTACCTACTTGCCCTTTGTTCATACCAATGCAAGGTAACATGTTATTTTAAATCTCTGTGAAAGAAGTTAGTGCAGATCTGGGTTTTCCTGTAGGTTTTTGTGTGGCCAGTTATCACGGCTTAACCATCGTACTGTGATTTGACCACACTATCTGAATTCTGACATCCCTTTTAACCTGTGAAGGGTATAGAAACCTTTTGGAAATAAAACATTGAGGGTAACCGTAGTAAAGCATAAATACTGATGTGGGGATTTTTTTACTATCTCAACATCAAAATGCTTATTATCTAGGGTAGGGAAGCAAGTAAATTGATAGCTTTACTTTCTCAAATGTGGTGCATTCAGAGGTCTTTTGAGTCTGTACCTCTACCTGAGGTATGATAAAGCTTTTGAACTCAATCTTAAGTATGCCAGCCTTGCATCCATGCTGTGATTTTTTGCCTGTGGTCCGTCCATAAAGCAGGTGGTCCCCATCCCTAGTGCTAGCACAAATGTTGTACAAGTAGATTTTATTTCATGTGTTAGGCTGATGTAAGCCAGAGAATAAGGAAGAATGTCCATATCTATTAAACACTTTTTCCACAACTTAGCAGTTATTTCTGAGGGTTTCAGCTACATTTTCATAAATTAAAAAAATACCGTGCTGGTTCAGGTGTATAGTCCCTGTAGTATATATTTTCTTGCAGATAATGGCAATAGGAGATAAAATTCAAGGAGAACGTCAAACCAGGCCACCTTCTCTGTTCATTTCCCTGTATTTCTCCCACCACCTAGATCTGTTATATTATACATGTTTGAGGGTATGTTCCTGTCTACACTTTTTAGTTTTTTATACAGCTGTCAGCCATGAATTTATTTAATCCATTTTGAACCTGCTGATACTGTCAACCCTATAGTCTTTTGTGTCAGCAAGCCCCAGAAGTTCACCAGCTGTTTTGTAAAGTGCTTTCTTTTGCCTGTGTTAAACTGATCTCCAGTTAGTTTTGTCAAGTGTCCTCTAATCTTAGCATTGTAGTACTTGCTGGAAGCAAAACCCTTATTCACCTTATCCATTGCCTTTGTGATGTTGTAAAACTTGATCATATCTCTCTCAGCCTTCTCTCCAAATCACACAGTTTCTGGGCTTTTAAACTTCTTTGTACAGCAGTTTCTCCCTTTCTGTGATAATTTCTGGTGCCCTTCTGTGTACCTTCTAACTGTGTCCTCCTTGAGATGCAGAGGTCAGATGCATCATACTCATGATGTGGGGAAGCAAAGTTTAATACAGCAGTCCTCAATGTTTTGTGTGTAGTACAGTGTGGTGTTTCTTGTTTTGGTTTGTTGGTTTTTGGTGGGTTTTTTAAGTGCCCTTCCTAATGATGCCCAGCACATTTTTTTGTGTGTGTTTGCCAGTGCGTAATCAACTAACAATTTCAGAGATCTCTTGGCAGTAACCTCAGTATCTCTTCTCTGAGCTGTAACAGCCAGTTCACAGATCAATAAAGCGTTAATATGGTTTAGGCTACTTTTTCCTTGGCATGTTACCTGACTTGTCTCTGGTGAAGCTTGTTTGCCGAGTTCTCTGGGGTTCTTTTGGAGTTCATCCCTATCAGCACAGCAGTTTACTACCCAAAGAGCTTGGTATTGTCAGCAAAGAACTTGCCTTTTGCTCCTTTCTCATGCATGCCGATGGTGTTGCATAAAACTGATGTCAGTCATCAGTCCTCATCGTTTGCTTCTGCACCCTAGGAGTGTGACCAGTAAGTCTTACCTTTTCCTTTCCGTCTTTGAAGCAGCTTCAGTCCACACAAGAACCTTTCCTCTGTGCCAGGGCAGCTTTGTAAATAACTTCTGGTGTGAAACCTTATCAAGGGCTTTTTTGAAAATTTTGTGGATCTTCTTTATTTATGCTTATTTGACACTATTATAAAATTCCATCATGTTAGTTAAGTAGGATTCCCCTTTACAGATGCTCAGATTCATTCCCAGCAGATTGTGTTTATCCATGAACTTCTATCTGTTGTGTTTTGTTTTGTTTTTGTTTTGTTTTGGTTTTCGTGTTTGTTTTTTTTTTTAAGATAGACTTAATAATCTTAGGAGGGATGGAGGTTGAATTTAGCAGTCTGTAGTTCACAGGGTCTTTTCTACAGCCCTTTTTGTACAAGGCAATCGTACAGTGCAATTGTACAGTGGCAATCGTACAATCGTACAAGGCAATTGTACAGTGGCAATCTGTCCTCTGGCCTAACTGCCAGTTAAAATTGCTAGGCTATATACCTTGGCCAGGAATTCAATTTCACATATGAGTCCCTTCAGAAATCTTGAGTGGATTACACTTGATCTTGGTGACTTAAATGAATCTTCCTTTCCTGTTCTTTGTTACATTCCTTAAACTTTCTTCTTGATTTCATATTGCTTTCTTGGAAATCATTGGAAATTACACAACTGTTAAAGTGCATTGTGCTTTCGGTGCACCAGCTTTCTGGAGTTTGGGTTAGTGTCAATGAATTTACAGGTCCATTTAATGATATTGAATGTTCGTTGTCACAGACTTTGACAATTTTATTTTTTTTAAATAGAGAATCAATGGATGAACTTACATTCTAGGTTCAAAATTGTTAATAGAGCTAAACATTGTGACAAACTGAAAAGAACTGGTAGAACTTCAGGAAGTCTCTGAAAGTGAAGTTGGGAATTTAGGTAAGGTAGTTTGGAGATGCTAAGTTTGGCCTCTGGATTGCTTGTTGTAAATAAAGCACGATTACTGCAAGCTCCTATATAGGATTTTAATCTTTCTTAGATTTGTGTGACAGGTAAGTGAGCTTAGGACTGGCCTGATGTTCCTGGCCATGACGTTCAGTCTTTTGCCACTGAAGTCTTAGGCAAGATGAGATATCCAGGGAGGCTTCTTCTTACTCAGCTGCTTAATGTTTGCAGTGCAGATCTGTGCATCTGAGCTACTAGCTTACATTCTATTCATAGCGGATGGCAAAAGAAGCATTTCCAGGGTGCAGTATGTCTCATAAAGTTTCCATTTAGGTGAAGCACACTCTAGAACCACACTTTTTCTACTGTAGGTAGTAGCTTGGGTGTAGACACTGACACAGTTAGGTAAGATGATATATACACCAGATGTTTCAGTGTCCTTTTTTCAGGGTTGTGTAGGTTGACTACGTAGAGAAAGACGTTCAGAATCAACCAGTAATGGACAACTGGAGAATTAAGTAGAAAAAAATTGAGATATTCATAGCATTTGACTGACTTGGAGTATTCAAATGGGATATGCCTTTCTAAAGGAGCCCATAAGGGGATTTAATTTCTCAGCAGTACTGGCTTTTGAACTTTGTCAAATATTCCTGCATAATTTTTTTTTTAAAAAGCAAGTAATGGTTTCCTTTTAGGTTGTAGTACTTTTCTAGGAGAATGTCCACATTGCCTGTGTATCAATTCCGTTCCTGTTCCAACAAAACATTTATAAAGGGGATGAATTAAGTAATGTACAAATGTTAATTTTTAGGCATACACGCAGTGTGAGAGCTTTTAAATCAATACTGAAGATGTGATAGATAATAACATATGTGTTCCAGACTTAAGATTCAGGAGGCCTGACCATAAATCTTGGCACTTGTTTCCTCTGCTAAAGGACATCTCTTAGTACCTGGAAACTCTAGATAAAAGCTATTGACAACTTAAAATTCACTGTTCTATTTTGCATCTTGATTCGACTCATTACAAAACTTAACTTGCAAATAGTAATTCTTAAGTTGGAGTGGTATAGTAACCTACAAAAAATGTGAATGCTCATCTTGAATTTGTTTCAGATGTCACTTTAAATGTTAGGGGGATTGGATCTTGCTTTTTTTTTAATAATTTAGCCACAGAATGTTATAGGTAAGCTAGACATAAAAATACTCTCTTCCTTCACTCACCAGATTCAATATTCTGGCATTGGATTGGGCCTTCTCAATTTCCAAAAGCAAGAAATTGTTATCAATTAATTAATTCAATTAGTTAAAAGAATATTTCAATTTTTCACTTAAGAAGAATGATTTATCAGTTATTGCTCAGAATATCCTCCTTGTCACATGATAGTTAATACTCAGACCACCTCAGCTGTTTTTATTAAGCCTATATAAAATGAATTCCATTTTGCAATTTGTGATTTAAAAGACAGACTCTCTTTGCTCCTTCCCATCTTCTGCAAAGCTTAGTATGGTTGATATATTAAATGCAGACTGTCTTGGAGATTTAGCTATTTGTGATTTAGAAGGTATATTGTGAAGCTCTTGATTAGAACTGAAGAACAAGTTCTAATAAGATTGTAACTATTTTTCTGCTTTAGAAATCTCAAAAAAAAATTATAAATTGGTAAATACATCCAAGTGATTTCTAGGCAAGCTTTAGATTAATTGAGATCATGTCTGTGCTTAGATTGAGAAGCACTGTTTTTGAGTTTCAGTCAGGAGTGACCTATTAAGTTGTTTAAGCTCAATTACTAAGCTTTGGAATGTAGATGTATATATAAAAGATATTTTTAATATCTATAAAAATATCTATTAAACCAGTATTCATTCATTGTGAGTTTTTCCTTCCTTAGGCGGGTAAGCACCAGGAATATGAACAGAAACTACTGCAAGAATTATACAAACTAAACCCCAACTTTCTCCAATTATCTACGGGTACAGTTGACAAGAACAAGAACAAAGTGACAGCACTGCAGAGGTATGATGCGTAAGTACTGATGCTGGACTGCCTGGCTATGCTTTCTTTCTGGTTATTCCCAAAGAAAACTTTCTTACTCCTATTGCATCCCGTTGCCTGTTCTTTTTAGTGGCTATTATATGATAAAGTCTGATATGTTTTCTGTGTGCAGAGACATATGGGCCATTTTGTTCTAATACAAAGTGAGTGTGAGTCTTAGTAAGGAAATGTTTTTCTGCGGTGTGCATTTGGATCACTAGTTCAGAATGAGGTGGTATTATTCTGAATGAAGACCTTGTATTTTATATTTGCATAAATGCATAATATTTCTTAAAGACCAGATGTCAGCTTTCTTGGTATGGTGTCATGATAAATGCAGCCTGTACTCTCACAAATGAGGCACCTTATAGTCTTGATATGTGTGTTTTACGTCATGATTTGTAGTGCAGTCCTTAAAATAGGTGTAAGGACCTTGGAAATTGAAAGTAATATCAGTTTTTCTTTTGTGTAAGAATTCACAAGATGTGAATAAAAGATTTCTTGCTTTCATCTAGTGAACTTAAATTATATATTTTTCACTATGTTGTAATTGCAGGTATCACTTATTACTGCTTGTTAAAGTAATACTCTGAAGTAGCTTGTTCAGTAAGTTACAAAAAGATTTCTGTCCATATGAGTACATAGTCATGCAAAGATAAATGAAAGCCTAAGGTCATCAGTCTGTATGTGAATTATCCACTCAAATGTCATTTAAGATAAAGAAATAAAAACTGTTAACAATTTCCTCCACTCCTTTTTGTAGGATTTTCATAATGAGATGGGCAGAGTGGAATGTAAAAGTTAATTGCACTTCGTATGCACCTTGGCCTTGTAACCAGTGTTTGTGTTGTGTGCCAATTTAGCCACTACTGAATTTTTCAGACAATAATTTGCCACTGGCAGCACCACTGCACAACTGTTTAAGCAAGGAAGTGGGTACTGTATATAAAATATTGCCAATGGAGCTTGAATAAGCAGAATATAATTCTGAGGACTGGTATCCCAGATGGCATACTGGGATTATTTTCTTTAACTTCTGGAGGAAGTGTCTCATGCTCTTTGACTGCAAGTGGTCAGGACCTCCAGTTGGATCTGTTCTTAAGGACTATGCCACTTCTTACTTCTTGGGCACTGCTTCAATATTGACTTAAAACGTAGAGTGCAGTGAGTAAAGTAAATAGACCAGTTCCTGCATTTGGGTATTGATTATTTTATGTTCAAAGTCTGAACTAATCTTAATTTGAAACCTAATTAGATCCCAGCAAAACAAATAATACCGGTGAGGTCAGAATGCTCTGTCTGAAACTGCAGCATACTTTTAAGCCTTCAGAAAGCAATTATGAATTGGAGCTTGGCCAGTCTGTGGTGCTAACGTTTTGACACTTGTGGAAAAAATGGTATGTTACTCTAAAGGCAACAAGTGGTCTGGAGTTAATCTCTCTTGTCAGCTGAACAGCATCATCACAACACAGACTCTGTTCTTTGCTAAAGGCTAGGCACCACCTTTTGGGTTGTAAAGTGAATTTCTTCTTGCAGCGGGAATTTTGAAATCTTTCTTCAGGTCCTGTCTCATCAGTACAAAATGTAGCTTGTGAGCTGGTGAACGCGTGTTGTTCTCCTTCAGAGCTTTCTACCCAATCAGGTTCTCATTTTTGTCTGATTCATTGATACGATATTAATATTTCTGGCAGTTTGTCAGAGCCTCTGACAATTTTGTGGTTGTTCTTGTGTTTCTGGAGTGCAGGATTTCTGTTTCACTCTGGAATTGAGCAGAAGTTGAGTTCTGAAGAGTAGATGTTAATTATAACTATCCAGTAGTAGAAAACAGTTTCTTAAGCTGTGCATAAATGCTTTTTCACCATTGTGTTCTAATTTGAAAGGTCCTGCTCGCAGACCTTTCTTCTTGCTGCTGAAGGCAAATGTTAAAATCCCCCAGTGCCACTTTATGTATGTTGGTACTCATCTCTTGGTATGTCACTTGATAGTCATGACTGCATTGTCTTACGAGTAGAGAAATATTCGACATTTAAAACAGATCAAGCTTTTTTTTTTTTTTCTTTTGCCCCTGCTGACCTTTTCCTAAAGAACTGAAATGAATGCTTTCTTATGCTACAGGTGGACACAGTTGTTAAGCTCTTGCTGGTCTTTCAGAGAACAGCCCTTTAGAAGCATGAAGCTTTGAACTTAACCAAAACAAAAAAAGCCATGCACAAAACCCCACCCCAAAACATAAAACAGTTTCTTTCTCTCTACCTTTCTCTTTGGATGCAAAACTGACTTTTAGCTGTGAGATTTTAAAGTTATTTTTAGTATAGAGATGGCTTTGCACTGCAGCGGACATAAATTTTGATATTTAAAATAAATCTGTTAACAGATTGAAAGTCTTGTTATATCTAGATACAGCTCATTTTTGTAAGGGTGAGAATATTAAATGATTGACATTGCATGGATAATGCCATGTCTTCTTACCTTGATGTTCAATACCTCATCAATTTGCTATCTCTAACTTATTTCAAATATGTACAAAGCAGAGATGAGATCTGTAAATCAGGTCAAGGCTCTCATCTGTGTACATATTGTATAGGTATATGAGAAAAGATGGAGGTAGAATAGCAAATCTTGTAATACTAGCTGAGATTTGAGGGTAGCTATAATACCAATTTTATATGACTAGGAGTAGGAAACGCTTGTGTTGCTGTAAGCAGCTATAGGAATTTCCAGATTCTGTCTGTGAACTCAATAAATTGACCTAGAGATGTAGCGTAAATGTTGGACCATGTAATAAGAACATATTAATGAAGGGCGGCATCAGGAGGAACATATGCATTTAAAAAAATTTTTTTCTGAAAGCTTGTTCCTTACGAAGACAGCACCTGGACACTAAAAACAGTATCCTAATTGAAGCAAATGAAAAGCTAAAGTTAATATAAAAGAACTGGAGAACACAAAGGCAAATATTTTATAGTAAGATTGTAGGGTTAGCGGATGACACTGTATTTGAATGCACTCAGTTATAGATGATATTCCAGCTGGCTTCAATTTATATAAAATTTAACTATTTTCAGCAAATACTTGGGCTTTGAGTCCTCTCTTGAACTTCTTTCAGATCTAATTTGCACTCTGAAATGAAATTTAATGTTACTTTATAAAAGGGAAGTAATTATGGGTTTAAACTGGAAATGAAGTTACTTGAATGAACAGTGTGTTGGTCTGACTGGTCTCATGGTGTGTTAGTAAAGCTGTGGACTCTTGTGTAGGTGTAAAACACAAACTTCATCTGTTGGGGCTGGGCCTGGTAGGGCCTGGAATATAAAACATTTTTTCAAAAAAGTGATTTAGTTCATTATTTACAGAACTTAAATACTTATGGGATAAAGCAAAAAATTCTAAATGAGGTGTGCGTAGGTCTGAATACTTGAAGCTGTTGATGGATTTTTGGTTGGTTTTTTTTCCCTCTCCCACAAATGGACAAGTTTGGACTTCAGCGTTGGCAGAGCAGCCATCTATTCAGTGAAGAAAACAGAATTCCCCCCAGTTTTCTCTCTCCCCTCCCTACGCTGCTAATTCTTTTTTTTTTTTTAAGTCATCACCATTTAAAATCTGAGAAATAATATCCAGATAAATCTATTCTTATGGATTGTCTGGCACAAGGATTCATTTCCTCAGTGCTTACAATTTTTAAAAAACACTTTCTTCATAACTTGAACTCTTCTTTTTTTTTTTTTTTTTTTTTTTTTTCTCCACTCTTGCCTTTTTCCAGACCCAACAGTAATAACAAAGATGCCTGGCCATCATTACAGAGTTCAAGTAAATCAGCCAACGGTTTAACAATGGAACACAGGAAAACGCCTCCTATATTAGAAAATGGCACAGACCCAGAACACATGACTCCAGATGGTGCAGACTCAGATTTCGGGTAATTGTGCTGCCTTTTATACTTCAGATAGCTTGCTTTCTCTCTCACTGATTGGTGTGGAGGGAATGATTCTCCAGGCTCTCTCTCTGGAGAGCTGGATTCAAATCCTGATCAGGTCACAAAAAGCTAGGCTTAGCCTAGCCCATGTCAAAAAGACTGATTGGCAGATTGTGCAGGAGAAACCTAATGTGAAGTTAGTAAGTGATGGTACAAGTAAAGGTTGAGGGGAACTGAATAACTGGGGGATCAACAGCTTATGTAGCTGCATGGTCCCAGCCAGAGCTGAGCCCTTCATTTCTATACAGAAGCTTCCACAAAAGTAACAAACTAGTTGCTATACATCAGGAGGCTTGTCACTTGGAAAAGCGTCAACAGAAGGAAGCTAAATATTAGGGCTGAATATCTGTCATCTCTTTACAGTAGTGTGTTCCAGAAACACAACTGCAGAGGTAAGGCTCCCTGATTATCACTCAGTAACAGGAACAACAGGGCAGCAGATTCAACTGAGGCTTCTTTGTGCAGAGGAAGTAATTCATCTGCTTGCAATAACTTCCTTATTGCCAACCAACATTTTTCCACTTTTGGTGCCCTCCTTGAATAGAACTGGTGTCCTCTTCCATCATAAGAACCACTTGCAGTTCCGATGGTAGTATGTAGTCATGCTGGTTTGTTTCTTATGGACCCCCTTAGGTAATATCAGTTGGGCTCATTCAGAGGTTGGATGGGAAAATAACAAGGTAAACACTAACATTTCAAGAAGTGGTGTTGCCAATTAGGTAGCTGATCTTTGTTTTAAATCGATATTGAACAGATGCATTAATGTTGTGAGTGCTGTTAAAAGTGGTAACATCTTGTTAGGCTTAATAGCAGTCTTGTTGAGGCGTGATCAGAGATCCTGTGGTTGCATTTCACTAGTGACATGCAGCTTCCTTCTTATCTTCTCTGAAAAGCATGTACTAAATGTAGGTAAAAATATTGTAGCCAATAGATAATGAATCTTGTTCATTCCTGAGGGCTGGAAGCCCATCTTACAAATAAAGGCTCCTTAAGCAGGTTCAAGTATAATAAGCATTTTCAGCACTTAGATTGTCATTAAAAGTTGTCTTACACACAGCTTTTTAAACTGCAGCATCGTGACTTTCTGTCAGCAGCTTTGGGAAAAGAATTCGCCTGGAATATCAGCTCTACAGTCAGTATGATTTTGTAGTGAAGAGACTACAGCAAACTTTTGTGCTATAGGTGTTCAGAAATTACTAACCCAAGACAGTTTGTTCCAAATGGAAGAACTTTATTCATGCTGTTCAACCACTGACTAGAAAGTATTTCTAAATCTTCACTAGTGATGCTTGTTTGCAAGTATATTCCTCTGATTTTTCTTTTATAGTCGTAAATACTTCAGCCTCAGTTATCTTTTTGAGATACCAACTCAATCAGTGTTCTTTTGCACAAAAATTGTTTTTTATTGACAGATTACTCATACAGTTTCTTTAGAATGGAGAAGAATGAATTCTGCTGGGTTTTGACTCTAGTTATTCTGGGATGGGGAGAACAAATATGGGGGGAAACAATCTTATGAATTTTTGACCTTGATATGTGACTATGCAGTATTTAAACTTTGCAGTGGCAAGGGGTCTTTGAAAACAGGGTGTAGCTAGAATCCAAAGTCCGCACGCAGTTAAAATATTTTTTTATATATTTTTTTATATATATATATATATATATTTGTCTTGTGCTAACACACCATGCCTGTAATTTGACTTGTATCACAATGTTCTTAATGGAACTGAAATTCATGTTCTTACTTCTGGTCCTTGTTTGTAGGACTGGTGTTTTGGGCTGTGCAGCCTGATGCTTGTGCATCTTCTCTTACGGGTAGATAAAAATGAAAGTACCTTGAAGTTGTAAAGCAGAGATTTTAATCTGAACTTGAAAGTACCTTGAAGTTGTAAAGCAGAAATTTTTAATCTGAACTTGAACTAATACTGTTTCATTAGTGTGGTATTTAGCATAATTAAGGTAACTCACAGATACCTGTCAGAATCTTGAATCCTGAGACATGCCATTTCAGCCAAGTCATATTAATTCCCAGTGAATAGCTTTCTGAGGTGGTTTTCAGCTTTATCTTATCTTTTATTCTCTTTATTTGTTGTCAGTTTTTTATGCTATGTCTTTTCCTGCGTTTTTCCCCTTCTGTCATCTCAAAGCTCAGTTTTCTTACCTTGGATCTAACTTCGGCTAGTTAAAGCTTGAAGGCTGGTGGGAAGCTTAACTTGCCACCAGGACTAAATGGTTAATTCAATCTTTTATCTTGCCCCAGATTTATTTAGGACTTGTATGGGAACTGACAACTTAGGTATTTGGAAAAGAAATCTTTTCCCAAGTTTCTCTCCAGTAGTAGCATAGATGGAATTGACTACTATGGAATACTGCCATAGTATGAGAGTCCTGTTTTTGTTTTTGTTTTTAATTGCATAGAGTTACTATGAACATGTTTAAAACTTTCCTTTTGCTCCTAACAGGGCAGTCAACAAGCAGAGTGGACAGTGGTGGGAAGAAGCATTACAGTATATGGCAAATGATTGGAATGCTTATGATTAAAAAAAACAGTCTCATAAATAATAAGTGGACTTTTTTCCTTCTTAATTCCTCCTAATAAATTTTGGTTTGTCTTTATTTCAAGGCTTTTCTACCACTATGAAAGCAAATGTTGATTTTCACATTAAATACTTGAGTGTCTTACTGTCTCTTTTCCCTTCCCACTTTTGCAGCCCTATTGACAAACCTTCAGATTCCCTCAGTATAGGAAACGGTGACAGCTCCCAGCAGGTAAGACATAAAGATAAATGCTGTGAAACTAAGAATTAAGTTTGAGGGTTTGGTGCAACTTGTAGTTGGAAAAGCAAGTACTTTCTGAAGTGTATCATAATTTTAAAGAGAACTAAAAAATGCTACTGCTAAGTTGATTTTTATGTTTGACCTTGTACTGAGCTATATTTTAACTAACCTAATTGCAGCCAAAAGTTTTGAGGAAATTTTTCAACTGTATTAGTGAAGAATTTTATATGTGAATGCTCATGTCCTAATTGTTTCTCTTCCTCTCTTACCTCTAGATAACAAACAGTGACACACCTTCACCACCACCTGGTTTAACAAAACCCAATCCAGTCATACCCATCAGTTCATCTAATCACAGTGCACGGTCTCCTTTTGAAGGGGCTGTAACAGAATCACAGTCGCTCTTCTCTGACAACTTTCGGCACCCTAACCCCATCCCTAGTGGGCTTCCTCCATTCCCCAGCTCTCCACAGACTTCAAATGACTGGCCCACAGCACCAGAACCACAGAGCCTCTTCACATCAGGTATGTACACAGGTTGCATGGCTGGGTATTGCTAGCTTTTGCAACTGATGTCTAAAACTGTGTAGAACCAAAAACTCTAGGACTTGTTCCATACTGTCTTTTTCCCCTTCACGAATGATTAAAATTTGTTGTTCAACTACAAATGAATTGCACTGATTTAAGGGTTTCTTCCAAAAGAAACTTTACAGAGTTTTCCAGCTGCATGGCTAAATTATCAGAGTGCTTATTTTAGTTTTTCTTAGCCATGTGCCTGTCTAAATAATAGGATGTGACATGTATGCTTAATATTTAATGTTACAGGTTTTTACTGAGGGGGGGGGGGAAATACGTGGTGGCAGTATATGTTGGTGTAATAATCTGTTCTAATCTATCATTCTAACATCAGAAGCTGTGCAGTGGAATTAAGAATTTTCTTTAGTATCCTGCATAGTTATCTGAAGGTGCCAAATCTTTCTCTTTCTGAAGTGAGATTATATACATTCAGAAAAGATAAAAATGTCGTTAATTGCATCAGCTGAAAGATACCTGTATTTTCCAGGTACTTTCCTATGAAATACAACTTCATATGAATGAAATATCATTTTAGGTGTATTTATATAGTCTTGGGAATGGTTAACAATATTTAAGAGCTCACAAATTATAAATTGGAGGGAGCTGTTAGAAAATTAAATGGAATGATATCAGTAATCAATAGAATGTAAACAATGCTTTAGGACACAGTTTGTTTACTTAGTGATTAGTTGTCTTCTGATGTTTATCTGACTTCTGGATGTCATAATCCTGTTTGTAAACAATATTTATTACCAAGGAAATTACCTGCTACTAAGGTACTATACACACTGATTTTGTGAGGATTAAGTAGCAGTGAGAGACAATTTCCAGGTAGTAGAGATCTTGTTTGTTTCATAATTGCTATTTAAATAAGAATAAAAGAACAATTTTTGTCTGTCTAGCAACTCTTTTTATCTATCATGATGGATTTTAGAGTGAAAATAGAAGTGTAGATTTTCTTTTCTAAGAGAGGATACTGAGCTTAATTTTAACTACTTAAAGCAGCAGACCAGGTTCCCTACCAGCAGAGGGAGTTAATGTTATGAGCAATACTACCTTGTACTCATCAGCTTGCATTACCACAATTGTGAGGAAAAATACTGTGAAACGAGACGCAGCATTCACTGAACCTGAATAAAAAAAACTTAAAACAGTATAATGAAATGAAGTAGTAATTGAAAATGCAGGGAAATTCTGATAACCCTTTTTTTTTTCCCCAACACTGCCTCAAAGTATTTAACAATATCGTGTAATGCAGTTCCTTATTTCCTTTTGTTTTATCAAGGTATCTGCTCAAGAATTTGTCTTGTTTTTCTTCATAATGGTAGACAGTGGGGTGGTTTGGTTTTGGTTTTTTAAAAACTGCTCAGAGGTTCCCCCTTTGAGAGGCAACATCTCCTCCCTACCTTTCTCGCACAGCATTAATACTGAAAGCAAAATACTGAACTGAAAAACAGCCTTATTTAAACTCTGCTTGGTCACACTTCCATCAAGTAATATGGGTGTAAAGAAGGTTCTAAGCAAGTGTTTATTGGTCTCTTTCTACTTGGTGCTATTACTGAAAATACTTATTTGACAAGACTTTTCTGTAGCTCAGGAACAGAGTAATTCTGCAGTTAAAATACTATTTGCTAGTCATACCACTTCACCTTAAGTAGAAATCTATGGTAGTTTGATCTGAAAGTGTCATTCTAAGCTGATGAATAAGGTGTCTTTGGGGAATCTATAAAGAAGTATTCTATGAAAGATAACTGGAAACATTGATTCAGATACACTGAGGCTAAAATTTTTGTATGGATAAATACTTACTAATTCTTGTTCTAAGTCCTGTTCTTCTCCTCTCTGACAGAAACTATACCAGTATCCTCCTCCACAGACTGGCAAGCGGCTTTTGGGTTTGGTTCCTCCAAACAACAAGAGGACGACTTAGGGTTTGACCCCTTTGACATCACCCGCAAAGCCTTAGCAGACCTGATTGAGAAGGAACTGTCAGTCCAAGACCAACCTTCCCTCTCGCCCACATCTCTTCAGAACCCTGCCCCACACACTACAACTGCCAAAGGGCCAGGCTCTGGATTCCTGCATCCTGCTGCACCCGCAAATGCCAACTCTCTCAGTAGCACCTTTCCAGTCATGCCACAGAGGTTCCCACAGTTTCAACAGCATCGAGCAGTTTACAACTCCTTCAGTTTTCCAGGCCAAGCAGCTCGCTATCCTTGGATGGCCTTCCCACGCAATAGCATCATGCACTTGAACCACACAGCAAATCCCACCTCAAATAGTAATTTCTTGGACTTGAATCTCCCACCACAACACAGCACAGGTCTGGGAGGGATCCCTATATCAGGTAGGTGAATTGGGACAGCAATGAATATGACTTAATTCATGCTATCAGCTTCTCTGAGCCAGGACAGGAAAAGAGAATAGCCAGCTACAAGTGGTAGAGTGGTATCTCTTGACTGTTATACTAGGTTTATGAACAGAGGGAGGAATATTGTTTTAAATAGGCCCTTTTCATTTTTAAAAAAGAAAATGTATCTGGATGTTTAGCCTTGTAATATTGAGCTTTATAAGGAAGGTGGAGTATTCTGTGCCCGCTTAATTTTGTGCCAAAACAGACTGGTATTTTGGTTCTTCAGTCTTGCCAGACTGGCTTTCCTTAAGAGTAGGCCCTGGAAGCGTATTGCGACTTCCACGTTGACATGCAGGTGCTAACCAGAGTTCTTAAAACTGTGCAAAAAAAATTGTAATGATGGTAATTTGTGCCAGATGTCTTGGCTGGTTTGTTCCCTCTTGTGCATAACCAAATGGCTGCACAATAAAACATTTAGTGCTGTTCATTTCTGTACTTCAGATGGCCTTAATATTATGCTAATCTTTCACTGAATGGATGCTTGCAATGTGTGTAAGAGGATTCATCCTGATTGTGAGGGTTGTGATGTTGGAGGAAAATAAATGTGCAGTCAGGCCAGTTCAGGCTGCCCTGAATGGATTGTTAGGCTCTTGCAGCAAAAGTTACAACTAAGGAGCTAATTGTAACAATAATTGTATCAATTAAAAATTAATTTCTGGAGTTTGAAGGCCTTCCATGCTTCCGATTTAGCTTGGCTGAAACAGGTTCTCTTTTCCTAACATGGGAAAAAAATTGTGTTAAGAGTATAATGAACTGCAGGTAGAAAAATCTCTAAGCTCTTTGTAGCCTTGAGATGGAGAAAACTGCTTCTTGAGATGTTGCCAGTATTATTTTCTTTTCATGGGTTTTGAGAAGTCCTAGCTATACTATAAGGAAGTGACCTAGAAGAAGTCACTGTGTGTTTTTGATGCTCTGGTACAAGAGCTAATTTTGGCTGTTACTTCCCTGTACTTTGTCCTCTTTGAAGGCTGGTTGAAGCTACAGTACTGCTGTAGGGTCCTTGGGCTGATTCATAGTATAAATGCTTGGTCCAGACTACAAATACAAGTAGTTCAAAACTCTTTATACTGGCAGTGGCAAAGTTTTTAGACTAAAATGACTGGTATTGGTTACACTGAAGTGTTAATTTGTTTTCTTCCTTTTTTTTTTTTTTTTATTTTTGACATGGATTAAAAAATGCAGCATCCATAGCACTGCAAATTGTTGCTCGCTTTCCCCTAAACTACATAGTGCTTCAGGAACATCACAGGACATTAAGTTTCAACTTTACCGCTCAATTCTAAAAGTTGCTAGTTCAAGGAGCCAGTAACAAGACTATCTTCTGGACTGCGGGGACCAGAAAAATCCTTTCATGTCGAAAAAGATCTGTTTGTAGTACAGGTTGATTCTAGGTTTGTGAAAATATTCTTTAAATTGCATTACTTAACTGCCTTTGGCAGTTTGAAAGTGGACCTCTTTGTGTCTGTAGAAAACTCATAGATCCTTGGTATGACTTCTGAAGAGCTACTTGTGTGGCATTCATTGATGCACAGCCCAGCCATGTACTTTCCCCGTATGTTTTAAGGCAACAGAGTTGATATTTAAGTATATCCTTTTTTGTATGCAACTGCTAGAACCAATTAATCTCAAAATATTTTTGGCAGATACAGTGCTAAAAACAGAAAATAAACATCTGCTGTAGTCACTATGGAAAGTTCGTTTGAGCTGGTCTTAATCTCTTGTTACAGAAAACATTGTTAGTTGCCTGGCTGACAATTAGATAGCAGCAGTTGCTGCAGTGCAAACACTTCTCAGCTGATCTACATGTCAGCTTTGATATATCTTGAAAAAAGAATCATTTGCACAAACACAGATTACTCCTTTTTCTTTTCCTGTTGTCAGAAATCAGCTGAAATCTCAGATAGTTCTGGTTTTGTTTGCTGAGTTATGGATTTGTATGGTATTTATTGCCTAGAGTTTTCTTTAGTCATCTAACTGCTTCGGAAGTACAAATAATTTGAAAGTCAGGAGATGCCCTCATACCTCTTTTTTGTGTGCTGACTTAATAGTTTCCCATTTATTGATTATTTTGTCTTTTCAAATCTGTATCTAGTGTGCAGGTGTCCCAACAAATTCCTTTTATTATGTTTTTTGAAAGAATATTTATGCTTGCTTTTAATCTATCAGTAGCAGGTATACAATGATAGAATTTTCGTAGTTTCCTCATTTGATTTACAGGTACAGCTGTCTGGTGGGGTTGGGGGAGGAAAGTGGTGTACAAGTACAGAGAAATCATGTCAATGGGACTTTATTACAGTGCTTTATAACAGACTCACTGACCTGCTAGAAAGGCAGTACATATAATAGCCATTAAGCAGTACGGAGAGATTAGTTGTAGTATACTTGAAGGTCCTTTTTGTTGGCTCTTTTGTTGGTCTATATTAGGGTGTTTTAGAAAATGTCATCAACTCAGCTGTTTCAGATGTAACAGCAAAAGAAACCTAGTGCAGGTGAAACTTCACATTCTGTCTTTTAGACACCCTCAATTGCTGTTGAAGTTGTATGTTTCCTAAGGTCTTTGATCACAATATTTTTACAGGACTATAAATTCCTAAAGCAGATAATACTGGACAAGTCGTTTAAACAAAAAACAAAAAAACACACACACAGGCACACACAAAAAAAAACCAACCCCCCCCCCCCAAACCCAAAAAAACCCACAACAAACAAAAAAAACCCCAAAAAACAAACAAAAAAACCCCAAAAACAACCAAAACAAAACTGTGTATTTGCTGGCTCTATTTAATCAACCTTTTTCCACTTTTCTGTTTCATTTATGTGAAAACAAGCAGATCTAAAAACTTTTGTAACTTTAGTTAGTATGCTATTTTCCAGTCTTTCTAAATCCAATTTCAGTTGATTTTTCACTAAGCGTATTTGTGTTTTGGAAACTTGTATGAAGGAAATAGTATCTTTTAAACTGCTGCTGCTTCTTCTGCTTTAGGTAGGCATTAGTATTCAGATGAATTTGAAATGCTCATGTGTGACATGTCAAACGTGTAGTGTTTTGAAGCCACCTTTTGTTTAGTCAAGAATCGGAGCTGTGCTGTATTCATAACCCCACAGTTCTAGGTAGGACTGTTTTGTGATGTGCACCAGATTTAAATGGAGTGACACAGGCACTACGTACTTTTTTTTTTAAGCTCATTTAAAAAAAATTTCTATATGGAATTTGGTAGCCCATTTCTCAGAGGAAATAGTATTTATTAAACTACTTCTGCAGTTTCCAGTGAAATGACACAATAACACATGATTGACTTCATAATTTTATTATGCATATACTTGAAATGTGTCATATTCATCAGGCATGCATTTGTCCCCAACCCACATTTAAATGAATGTTTGATTGACTGATTCCCAAACTAGCATTTTTTTCTCCCCCCACCATATGATTTTGCAAACCATAGCAGATGTTACATGTTCTCATTGTAAGGGACAATTTAGGCTTGTTGCTGTTTTCTGGTGTGGGATGGATTAGACGATTTACCATGTAATTATAACTGTGTAACTGGGCTTCAGGAGAAAAGTTCAGTGACTTCTTATTTATGGACAGCATGATTGTTGCTAAAAGCAGTCTTACCCTAGATTGTGTGCAAACCATCCTAAGAATATAGGACAGCAGCCATCCTTTATTCTGTAGATAATGCCAAAGGGAAAATTCACTGACAGCAGTGTGGGGGTGTGTGTGTCTGTCTGTATTTTTGTTACTTTAGGATAACAGGAAACTCTTTGTAATTTGATAGCTAATATGCTATCATCTTTGCTACCCTGCTGCCCGGCAGTGTGTCCTAAAATAATAGGTGTAGTATTGGATCAGAGTAAAGCAGGTCTCAGATTAACAGTGTGTTTTGAGACAGATGCTTATAAAATGAGATGCATGCATATTAATAATGGGAAAATAGAAATATATAGTTTTATTTCTTGAGTTTACTGAGTGGTCGGTAGTCCTTAGTTTTAGTACATACAAAAAGTATAAGAACAAATTCACTCAATTAAAAGTATGAGGAAAAAGTTGTAAATGGTTAGTCTGCCTTTCCTGTCAGTTCTATGCAAGATGAAGTATTTGACATTTTGAAACACTGGCTGTCATTTCATTTATTAATTTCATAATTAACCTGAGCATAATTCCAAATGAGAAAAAACTTAATTGTTAGAACTTACCAATTCAATAATAATGAGATAGTTTGAAATTTGAACTCTTCCAAGACTAATGCTACACAATATTTGTGCGTATATTCTTCCCACATAAACCATTGAAACCCCTTGAGTTGGAAGACACCCACGAGGATCATAGAGTCCAGCTCCTGACTCCACACAGGGCAGCCAAAAATTAAACCATACATTTCAGAGCATTTCCCAAATGCTTCTGAACACAGGCCATTTATGTATATTGTGCATATATTGGAAATCTAAGATAGAGGAAATAGTCAAGTGGACACAGAGATATGAAGCACAAGGAATTAAACCCTGGTTAGGGTAGGGGAAGAAAAAAGTTTTACCCGTTGTCTTTGAAGATAATCACTGTAAAATCCATCAAGTTATTTTAGCCATGAAGCCCATTGATGTGGAGATTGCAGTAGACTTCTGTAAACTGTTCCTGAAACTTCAAAACAGGGGGCTTGAATGTCGTAAGTCTTGTAGTTGAATATCATTGACAAATCAAAATTTTGTTCTCTCAACACCTTTTTGTTTTGATGTTGTGGCTTATATATCTCGAATATGCACAGCCTAATTGATGGCATTATGTATATTTAAAGATGAGATT
Source organism: Nipponia nippon (assembly GCF_047370975.1). Taxonomy (NCBI): domain Eukaryota; kingdom Metazoa; phylum Chordata; class Aves; order Pelecaniformes; family Threskiornithidae; genus Nipponia; species Nipponia nippon. The sequence goes on from NW_028262347.1 coordinate 53,996,760, forward strand.
GAGACAATAAATAGGTAAACAGCTCTATTAAGTTTGGGTGCCATCCAGCAGTCTTTGTGGTAGTGGTGTTGCATTCCTTACCAAGGCACTGATTAGCATGCACATTTTTGAGTCTTGCCTGCATTTAGGTTTTTCTGAAGCAATAGCTGGTAACAGGGAGGGCAAAGCAATGAAGGTTATATTAAGAAGGTCCAACTTCTCACTTATTTTAAGTCCTGAGCTTTTCCATAGCTGAACAACTTATGGTGTTGCATCTTCTCCCACTTTAAATTTTCTGGCCTCAGTACCCCCAGCTATTGAATTTGTCTTGCACATCAAATCCTTTCTTGCCTAATGCTACCTTTTGGACAACATTTCAGTAAAACAAGGGAAGATCCCTATATGTTGGCTATGATCATATTGTTTAAAAGACTTTAATTAGACCACAGAGAAGGGTGAGATAGCAGAATTAGCATTGACACGCTCTGCTTTTAATACTAAGAGTCCTTGTTTGACTTGGTATTTTCTCAAAACGTAACCTCATTTCCATTTGGGGCACACATCTCTTATTTGACCTTTGTCCTTTTGACTTTACTCTCTCTGCATTGATTCTTAGTAGTTGATTCTGTCCCCTGAATGAAGAAAAACATGGCTTGTTTTATACAGACATGGAACTAAAAAAATTTAATTTTCAGCATAGCAGCTGACACTTTTCTGTGGTCTTAGGATAACAATTTGGTATGGGGGTGTGGAGGGTTCTGGTTCTGCTACTGTGCCTTTTTAAAAGATGGGATCTGGCCCATGTGGTATAGTTGTTGAATTCAGCATGTTGTAAAACTTAAAATTATCCAAATGCTATGTACAAAATGCATTTAATTCCATACCCTAGCAACGGGCAATGTGACTTAAACAGTGCTGCCTCACATGCCTTTATTTGGATGCGGTGCTTGAAAGAGCATTTTGCTACTTTTCCTCTTGACGTGACAATACGTGAAAGGTTTAATGCCATTTTAAGTATTGATGGCCTTACTCTTAACAGTAAGAGATGCATTAGTTCATTACTTTTCTGTCTGAACCCTTTACAGAAGACTGCTTGCTCACTTGATGGTCTTCCTTGATGTTTGGCTTTCCAACAGCAGCTGGGCAGAAAGCATGGCAGCTGAACGTCGTCTTTTCTGTGCCCCTTGTTAGATCTATGGCTGCCTATAGGTGAAATCTTTCTCTGATTAGGTACAAATCTTGAAAATAGGAAATCTGGTGAAAGTCTCGGCTGATACAGCTATTAGTTGTAGGTGCCACGTGTAGCACCTCTAAAGGCCTGTATCCTTCCAGAGTGCAGAGCAGCTTCTCTCAGAAGTGGATGTTTTACCCTGGTATCAAGGTCACTCCTCAGTTGAAAATAAAGGCCTGAACACTGCTTTGAAATTGTAAAATGAAAAGTGCTGTTTGTAAACGACACTAAGCTGTTTTCAGTATTGCTTTTACTGACCCTTGCATAGACCCTGTGTGTCCAGTTTTCCTCAGCAAAGATGACTGTTCTTAGTGCAGCCTTTGCCACTGAGTATTTTGTTCTTCTCATCAGTCCTTGTGTCTGTGTGTATCCCCTACCCCTGAAATTCATTCTCCTTTTATTTCCCGTCATAACTAATTTTCTATTTCACTGGTGAAGAGGTGAAGTGTTCAGCACAATATAGAACAAATTCAATTTGAAAATAAACTTCTGGCTTGCTCACTTCTGTTGCTCTGGAGGTGGGTTTTTTTAATGCACCCAGGCTGGTGCTGCTAGATTTAAAATAAAGTAAATGGAAGTGGGATTTCTGATTAATTTCCAAACTATTAAATCAGTGTCAAGCTTGAAGTCACACTGTTTGAAATCTGCTATGGAGATTCCTTGTCCTACCTCTGGTGTGTTGTCCCTTAACTCCCTTACACTTCCTACATTTACTACTAAGGCCTGCCTTCTTTAGCGTAATCTTGTCATGATCTCCAAGAGAACTTCATCCACAACACCTGTCCTTTGTCCTGCTACTTCTCCATCTGCTCCAAAATCTCATCTCTCACATCCACCATTCCCTCCCAGTGCCTTTTCAGTGCTAATATTGCAACTGTTTTTAAAACCCTGTGGAATTTTTTTCTTATGGTTGTATAGGAGATACTGTTCCAAATAAAGCTCAATATATAAATATCTGTGCTCTCATCTCTGGAAGCTTGGTTTTAAGCTCTTACAAATTTCTTAAAATCTTTGATTGTAAGATTATTAGGGATGGCAGTGAAAGACAGGCATCCTGCTTTTTTCAGTAGTAAAATGCCTATTTTTAAATGTGTAATTTTATTTCAGAAGAAGAAAATGTGACAAAAATATAAAGAAAAAAAGTGTAAAAAAAAAAAAATCCTCTAACTTCTCTTGGCTACAGTACATCAGAGGAATGACTAATCACATTAACACTGCTAGACTTGAAATAAATGCAATGTTGGCTGAAATAGGTGGCCTGAGTGGCTGACCCCATTTGCATTCTGGACCATCAGTCCTGATAGCTTTTTGGGTGACTCTTCCCCAGAAACGGGAGGAAGCAAGCACACGGGAGGTTTCACATCACATTTCCTGACTCTTCGTGTCTATAGTAGTGTCACCAAATGACCTGCAGCTGCACTATACGTCAGGCCTTTGCCTGTGTTTTAGGGATGGAAGACTGCATTTATTGCTTATAGAACAAGAACTTTTCCCTTCCTCTTTAGGGCTGGTTCACGAAAAGTTAGAAAGGCTATTTCTTTTCATAGGTAAGCCATAAGATCTTGGGAGGACTCTGCAGTAGTGTGAGAGGCAGCTCCGTTGGCTGGTGCAGCATCTGTCTCCCTCCGCCAGCAGGCAGATGCTTGGCCTCAGGGTGCCGAGTTCTCTTGGATGCTTTTCTAAAATACAAGCTGGCACTTCAAAACATACAGTAAACCACTAGCATGAGTTAAAAGATGTAATTGACTTAGTGATGTTAAAAACCTGGCATTTTGCCTTTAAAGACTGGAAATTAGTACACTGGCAGAGCCACCTGTTAGTGTCTAACAAGAGGCTGTGCCTTGGGCATGGACCTGAAACTTCAGCTCCTTCCGGGTCAAGTCCATCTCACAAAATATGAATTATGACTAAATTTTAGCAAAAAGCACAGACAGTTCATAGGCTTTCTGCGTGAACACATTTTGAAGTGCACCAACTTGAAGAACCATTGAGAAAGGGCAAAGATAATCTTTTTTTAAAAATTGTATTGGGGGAGGAGCATAAATGAAATATCCTGAAGGGATAACAATGATGAAAAGAGCAGCTTTACAAAAAGTGTTTCTCTTCCCAGTGATACCAAATGACTGGGGCGGGGGGGGGGGGGGGTGTCTTTTCTATCCTTTGCCATCTCTTGGTTCCTTCTACACACAGCCAACCTCATTTGAACTTCAGCTTGTTCCCAAAGGTATTAATTTAAAAAAAACCCGTATTTTAAAAGTGGGTCATCTGTATTGGAAGACAGCATTTAGTAGTGGGGATGAATTTCATGTCATGGAAGGTTTGTTTTTCTTCTCAGCTTTCTTGCAGTTTATCTAATCTTCCCACAGAATGATTGAAATATCTACAAATATACATAAGACTTTATTGTTTGTTACAGATAAAAATGAGTTTATAATTTCTCAGAGTATGCATTCACTGTGCTAATCTTGGTCTCGCAGCCTTGGTCAGAGGATTGGTTGGGTACTCCTGGAATCCAGAACCTTCATAACTAGATAGTCTCTTGCTAAGTACTGATACAGCTTTGAAGATCTGATTTTTCTGTGCCAGTTGTAGTTGTTGCATTGGCCATAGGGCAAATTCCATATATTTTGCTTTTATTTATGCATATATCTATGCAGGTACTCACAAGTACATTTGTACACACAGGATTTTCATTTGAGGTCAAAGGGTTTTTTACTGACAGATAGGGTAACCTGGTGAGATTGAACCCTGATCTAAGAGTAAGCAGCAGGTATATTTAGTTACAATGAACTTTGTTTTCTCAGATGAAGGGAATTGGATAACTTTCTGAGCTTTTTAATCAAACTGTTCTGTATGTAGGATTCAGGTATCTGTTTCCTTTGTTTCAGTATCTTGGCAGTGTTTGTGCGCTCAGTTTGGCTTTATGTTAATATTTAAGATTATCAGCCAGTGAGAACTGGCTATTTTCTTATGGAGTCCTTTTTTTGGATGAGAAGCGTCTTGTTAGTTCACATGAAAAAGAGGTTATTGACTGAGGTGGAAGCATTACAGAATATATTCTCTTTTTCAACTGCAGGACAGTGGGCCCCATCTTAATTGAAGTCCTGCACTTGACCACTATACATTTTTAGCAATAAATGATTAAAAAGTCAGTAATAAAAAATGGTGGGATACTGTGGAGACATCTGAGATGAAGTCAAGCATGTTTTCCAAAGCAAGTTTGAATCTCAATTTGAAATTTACTTATAGCTTAAAATTGGGTGGCTGGCTGCTATAATTATGTATTAGATTTGGTCTCTTGAGCCACGGTAAGTACAAGTCAATCACAAGAACTCTCCAGAATACTTAATGTAAAGTTGCTTTTCTCAAACCTAGTAAAATTCTGACACTGTACATACAAGCAAATATGAATCTTCCTATTGAATATCTGAGATGAGCTGTCCCCTCACTGATGTTGTAGAAAGGATTTCCTCTGAAAATAAATTAAATTTTCTGACTCTTAACACTTATTTAGTCACAGAAAGCTTAAAAATTGTACTGTCGGATCTTCATCAAAAACAAAAAATTATTTAGAAAAACTTATTTTCCCCTTTGAAGTGTATACTTTAGAATTCAATATATTCTTCTTCTACTTGATAGCTTGGCTTACTGGCATGTTAAGTTGCACTTGATTTATTTTAAATTGAAAAATAGTGCTTTTTTGATTTACATGGCTATCTTTTAAATTGGGTACATGTAGAATTAATATAACTGTAGAAATCAATGTGGAGTCAAGATAAAAGCTGCTTTACTTGCATGTTTTTAAAGCTGAGAGCAGACTGGTGTCTACTACTGAAGCCAGTTTTGTGTGTGTGTGTGTTATGTACACTTCTTTCATTTCCCCAGCTCCTAGAGCTCATGACCATAAGACTTTCATTTGAAATCTGCCCTGTGGAATGGCACTTAGCTGTTTTCGTGCATTGCCAAGTTGCTTCCTGTGTGTAATGTCAGGGAATGTCAGTGAACCTTTTTAAATGTTCCCTTCAAACAGCTTTGTCTTCTAGTGCTCCTGTCATTTGATATCTCCCTAATACGAAGTGGCTACTTGTATTCCTGACGGGCAGTGCTGCTGTTTAAATGTGGACAGATTCCATCTTATCTGCCAGTGGTGTTCTCAGGCCTCCATGAATGGGTGAAACTTCGTGTCGTTTAAGCATTGTGGGATTCCTAGAATCCTAGATACACAGAATCAATGAAGTCTGAGAGTGAAATCCTTCAGATTGTAGCAGGGATTTTACTCATGGTTTTAAAAATTCCATGAGCAAACAAGCTTATTATTCATATTAAAGTGACACAGGTATGCTTTTTATCATAACTGTTTTATTGATAGCTAAGTATATAAGCTTTGGATGAAACACTTTTGAGTTTATCTAATGTGATGGGGATAGTTTCATTTTAGGATGTGGCAAAGTGTCCTCTCCTTCTCTTCTCCCCTCAGAGTGAAATACTGGACAACTTTTTGCAAAATAGAAATACCAATAGTGAAAGGTCATTTTGAGATGAAAATAGAGAAGCCCCAGTCACTTTTCGGAACAGGGTAACGGGCTGTGTCATGGAAAGCAGAGACTATCTGTAGTATCTGTGAAAATGGTAGCACAAAGTGCAGGCTAGGACTAACAGGGCTGTCACGGCAAAGGGTATGCTCTTTCTGGTGGCCCCATTTGTTTCTAATCGAGTTGAAAGACTACTGGTGAACTGCTTCTGGTAGTCTTTTCTGTTCCTTTATTCCCCCCTGGTGCAACTTTGTTGTTCTGTTTGCCTTGCCAAGGTTTCAAAACTATTACTGTACAGTGTCCTTGAAGGTTTCACAAGGGCCTTCTTACAAGCAGGTCATTGCAATAGCCGTTCTATCACCGAATCCACCTTGATAGTCTCTTCACTTCTTTTGTTGCTACTCTGTGCAGTCAGGTATGTGACATTGCTAATAAGTTTACTTTTCTCTCAATGATGGTTTTCCTCTGAATTTCTTTTGCTTATTGGAAGCTTTTCTGTAGCAGTGTTGTGTGCCTTGGTCTCACACACAGCATACTGATGGTTTCTTAAAAAAGAAATAAATAATTGCAACCTAGATTTGCAAGACTGCTTGCTTTTCAGCAGGACTAGAATATTTAGGACTCTCGGCATAAAGATATTTAATGGTTTTACACAATTAGTATGAAATCAGGCTCTTGTAATAGCTTGGAATATCATTTTGGCAAAGCAAAGAATTATACTTGCTTTATACTTACTTAATGTGATGGGTCTTGTGACCTTTGCTATTAGTTGTATTTATTTAAGCATGTACTGTTTGAATTTTGATATGGATTTGAGCAGCATAGACTTGTATCAGAATTGGGGCAATAATTTGAAATGGTCTAGTCTCTGTAGGACATACATTTTAGTGGGCTTGTCTTCTGCCAAGTAAACTGTCAGACGTGCTATCCCATTACCCTCAGTATAAAAGATCAAGTGTGTCAACATCACAAATGTGGTGCTGCCAAATCTGAAACACCTTTGGGTCTACGCTGTGGTGCCATTTGTCAGAATTTATGAAGTCACGGAATAGCCCGCATCAATGCAGCTGATGCTTGTGCAAGCATCTTCTAAAGTATTGAGTATGTACAACAGAACAGTGTTTCTGGCTTGGCCATCATCCTTTTTGCAGTCTCTCCCCCAAATACACACTGCTTTGCTTGATTTGAAGGAATAATGTTAAGTCATTGCAGGTAGAGGATATTGAAGTAACACTACCAGACTGTCTGGTAGGACATCATGATGGGGCAGTGATTTTATTTAGAAATTCATTAAATGACCAGTTTTTATACAGATGAATGTTCAGGCTTCTCAGTCATATTCTATTTTAAGCTAACTTTAAGTATTTTTTATTTAAATTGGGTGGACAGGTTAAGTTTGTGATGAAGTTTTTTCCGTCCCTTTGCTCACTTTAAGACAGTGGTTGACTTTGAAAATTTTACATACAAGTGCTTTTATTTCATGTTGGCATACTACCTCAGACACATGAAAAAGTTCACTGCTAAAACTGTGGGATCTGTTCACCTCTGTAAAGACAAGTTTCCACTAGACTAGATAGGATTATGAAATGCACATCCAAGGGAAGACTGGAGTTCAGGATGTGTATTTAAGCCTATTTTTCATGTGAATAGTGGTGCTTTCAGTGGAGCTTCACCAGGGTATTCTCCTCTCTCAGAGACAAAGCCAGGGCATGGGGGGAGGAATCCCCAATTTATCCTGGTGTGTAAAATCTTTTCATTGCAGTCAATTAGGTTTTAACTTGTTTTTTTTCTATGTTTTACCACTGTCCGTCGACATACTGCTTTAAACTAGGATAAAGCTATGGAAGGAGACAGTGTTTTCACTCCTTGAGAGAGGGAACCAGTGGTGTATTGGTTCTCACGCCCCTAGGTTATGATGTCCAACTGAGAAGTCTGCTAGCTAGTGAAAAAAATTACTCCCTTCAACCAATTAAGTTTAGAAGTAGGGAAGGATAATAGGCAAATGCTCTTTCTAACAGATATGTATTAACTGAGAGCTAACCTTTTCTCACTTCTAACTATGGTACTAGTTTCATGGTGAAGCATAAACTTAATCAACAAAAAGGACAAACTAGCTGAGGGATGAGGAGTAATTTCTTCTGAAGATACTTATTTTCTTCAGGTAGTGGAAGTAACTTCTGCCTCTGGCATGGACTTGCATTTTCACTTAGGCTCTTGTTTAAAACTTGACTCCAGCAAAGACATGATGACTTATTTGTTTGGTTTGGGTATTACTGTATGGTGCTTGGAGATTGCTCACGTACTTGGATTGCATCAGGAGTTTTTCTAACTGGGTGTTTTACCTATCATAGCCAGTAAATGAGGCATCGGAGGGCAGTGCAGGGAGTGTTGTAGAGCACTGCATTCTCTGTTGATCCTATCTACTTTAACACCTTAATACGTTTTAATCCCTTACCAGATCCCATATTACAAGAATAATTTAACTGCAGCATTTCTCCTTAGAGGCTGGGTGTCTGACAAAGCTGTGAAACTTTCGCCATGTTTGGTGGTTTATTTGGTTGTTTTGTTTTATTTTGTTTTTTACTCTGTGTGTTTATTAGCCAAGCTGGAAAACCCTGTTACAGACACCTGAGTAATGTGTTGCTTGCTTTTTCTTTGGTGTCAGAGGGCAATGTTTTTGTCATAGCTTGCCTTTCAACCCCACAAACCCAGCTGTCTGGGAAAGATAATAAATCTTTTGGAATTCTCTGTTTTGTCACTTTCATACCCAGAAGCAAAAGATTTTAATAAATAACCTTCCTTACTGCTAGTAAATAATACAGTTTTTATAGATACTGAATCCTTTTAGGCCTTTGGTCTCTTGACTTCTGTGATTCGAAGTGGATTTTGTACTGACAGCTCAGATAAAGGACAGTCTTCCTCAGTTTCTTCTTATTTCTTTTGTTCTGTGTTAGAGGGGGTATACAGCAATGGTGCTCTATGCCTACCTCAGATTAATGTCTCCTCACCAAACAGTGCCAGCCTTTTCTGTTCCATGAAAGTCTTGTATCTCAGCTGCTTGCTATCTTTCTGGACTCTTACGTATGCTGTATTATGTCTTTTTTAAATGTAGAACGATGTGGCAAAAATATGTGTGCTTTCTGAGCCCAAGGTGGACTAATGCCCTACTACATTTATTTTCTTATCCCGTTCCCTATAAGTGTGACATCTTGCTGGCTTTGTCTTCATCAGACTTCCTCAATGACACGTTGCAAGTGTGTAGTTTACTACACGTTTATTTTCTTGCACATGAGCTTTGAGGGCATGTTGGGGGTTAGTAATGTCCATGATTCAGATCATCACGAGCTTGCAGGTCCCCAGCTCGCAGGTATTGTGATGAGTATGTTCACTCATGTGTGGTCCTAGTAAGCATCTTCTGTGTGCTTTTTGCCTTGTAATAAAAGTGAGTAATGAAACTGAGCTGCATTTCTTTGCACAAGCTGTTGGAAGTAGCGGTGAGAAAATAAAGTGGAGATTAATGGCATACCACGCAGAATCTGTTGCACAGTTATTTCTGTGATGGTGAGCTGACTACTTTTGTTCTGAAAAATTAATTCAGAACTTGTCTCAAATAGGCTTATGCATGTTCAAGAGGGTTGTGAGCAAGTATCTATTGAGGATATTTCTGACTAATATTTTTTAAAATTTTAATTTATTTTTTTAACCCCAGGATCATAGGTTTGAAATAAAAATGTATTACACCAAACTCTTTAACTGTTTATTGTGTGCATTAGTATTGCAAAGAAAAAAGTGGGAGCTCTAGAGGGAACAGGAAGTAGATTTGATTTACAGTAGGATAAATGAAAGTAGAAGTGAAAGCTAGCTGTATGCGCTATGGCTCAATGCTAAATGAGCACAGAACAAATCGCTGATAAGCCTGCTTTTTTTCACCCAAAATGACTTGTACAGCAGGCCCCACAGAATACATTGCTGCACACAGTGTGTAGATACAGTCACACGTATGTCTGGAGGCTTGATTGCATCTGTGTGCTAAGGTGTTAGTAAAAAGCTGATCTTGGGTTACTTGCTTGAGGCAGAGCTGCAGTTCTGTACTGCTATTTTCTTCTCCTGTAGCACTTAAAATTTTAATCTAGATGTAACATGATGCATGTGGTAATGGGTAGGCTTTTGGGTTTACTTCCAGTACCTGATTTTTGACCTGTCTTTTCTTTGTTTATGGGAATGCTTAGGAGTTGTCTGTCTTCCCCATGGAGGTATCTCACACTGTAACCTCCGAGGAAGTGTGATTCCCCAGCCTCAACCAGCAAGTGGGGATAACAGCAGTCAACTGTAAACCTTCCGGAGTCTATGGTCAAATGTGTTCTGCAAAGTTGCCCAGGCACAGAAGATGATTTTCATAGTACACTCTTTGCATCTGTGCTGTTATCCCTGTCCAGGCTCCATGCACAGCATCAGTCTGTCTGGCTACAGATGTTCTAGGTGTCAGCTGATGTCCTGCTATGTGGGGACATTTATGTATGCAGATGGATGCTTGTGCTAGAAAGGCTGCGTTAGGCATGCATGGGGTTAGAAATGAATGCATTGCTCCAACAGTTGTCATGGGCAAAGTGGATATAGCAGATTTGCATAGTAATTTGTTTTGAAGTACAGTTGGTGACATGGACTGAGGTGTGACTTGCTGTGATTTGTGATTAAAGTTGCTTGCTGTAATTCTGTATAGAAGCAGAATCTTTTATAAAGTTTATTCTAAAAAAATTCTGGCCTGGGGAAGGAAAGTTCTGGATGAAAGTACAGGATTTCAAGAACTCGCCTTCCCCCCCCCCCCCCCCCCCCCCTAGTTAGAAAAAGGTAATTGCTTGAGACATCAGCTCTTTCTGAGCATTCAGCTTTACGAAAATTGCCAAGGCAGGTTTTGATAGCAAGTGAGACTGCTTTCTTCACCCTGCAATGTACAGAGTTGCAAGTTAGTGATAGCCTCTAATTTTCCATGAAGACTTAAATCTCTTCTGTTGATGAAGTAGCAGTATTATGTAAGTATCTCACTGTAACACTTCTGATTGACATCAAGGTCCTTTCTTCAGGATAGGCAGAGATGGTTTTAAAAAAAAAAAAAAAAGTTGTATTCTAGATTTTTGTCAAAGAGCATACTGCCAATGTACTACCCAACACTTTCTTTTCAAATATATTTGACCACAAGTTAATTTAAGTATGTCTTTCTGTATTGGTTGATAAATAGTAGGATGCTCGTGTCTGGCTTGTTTTGCTTTGAGGTACCTAAAGCAGGAGATGGATCGTAGAACCTGATAGTCTGTTCTAGATAGCGTGGTTTAACGTTTGTGTTCAGGGATCATTTGCAGTAGTGTTAATAGCCACGTTATCCTCTTGTCCTTTTTCAATACATGCCCTGAAACATTTAAGCAAGCGGTTGAGACTTGATTGTTTTGGTGTCCAGCATGTTTGCTTCTAACCAAAGTTTTGAGGATGTTGCTGTGTCGGGGATTATTCTGAAAGGTCTCTAAGGAATTTTCACTACTGTTCTTCAACTGCAAGAGGAAAGTGCACTCCCTCCAACTTCATGAAACCTAATTACCATTTCCTTCGGAAGAGCATCTGTAGGGCTGTGAATGAGCGAGTTATAACAAAACAAAAAACTCTTGTGATATTCCTCCACCTCCCTGGTTCCTCATGTTCGGTTTCTATTGCAAAGCCCTACCTAGCCTTTCTTCATTTTAATATACTTCAAAGAAAACAACCCTTTCGAGCCTGCTGTCCAGTAATAAAGCAGCTGAATTGGGTTATCTAGCTTGCAACAGAGGTATTCTTATAAAGGATCTGGTAGGTTTTCCCCTATTAGTAACAGAGGGAGAGCCACTGTGCCCTTGATTATTCAAGTCTCTGAACTGAAAAAAATGGGGACATATGAATTGGGGGAGGAGTTAAATCTTTCTCCCACTTCCTTACACTTGGTTTAAAACCTGCCAGCCCCTCTGAGTAATTCATCAATCATATAAACATTGACCCTAGTTTTTGGACAGGGAAAGTATTAAATGCTTAGCTTAAAAAGTAAAAACGAAATCCCATACCCCACCAAAGAAGGACATCTGTTTCTAACTTCAGCTTTTTATTTTTTTTATCTTTCATTTTTTTTTTGTTGGTAAATCTCCCAGACAACAGCAGTTCTGTAGAGAGTTTAAATATGAAGGAATGGCAGGACGGGCTAAGGGCACTTCTACCGAACATTAACATCAACTTTGGTGGACTGCCCAATGCTTCTTCCCCCTCCAACGCCAACCACAGTGTACCAACGTCCAACACTGCCACCACCGACAGCCTGAATTGGGACAGCCCTGGCAGCTGGATGGACCCCGCAATCATCACAGGTAACCATTTCTCACTCCTTCAGCTCTGCTGGCAAACCATCAAATGGGTATTTGGCACAAACTGATTTGCATCTGGAAAAAATAAAAGTCAGTATGCGGTGGTCTCTTCCAGCTTCCATCCACAAAACCTCAAGGGTCCAGGAATTTTTGTGGAACCGCTAGGTATAACGAAGTGTCACTTAGGCCTTTGCAATGCATGCCCGGGACCTCTGCAGGCAGTCAGGTGGATCAGCGCTTATCTATAGGGTCAACGTAGGTGTCCCTTCTGCTGGATGGCATGTCCGGTATGTGCGCCGCTGGTCCTGAGGCACTGAAGGCATTCACTGGACTTTGTTATTTAAAAAGGGACATACTCCACTTGTTTATAAAGCTCTCTTTTATAAGGCTGTCTGGTTGTGTTTCCCTGTTAGAGAGGCTGAAGCATGATTCAAGTAGGCAGAGTAGGAGGTGAAGCATGCAGTGTACTGGTGGTGTGGTAAAGTCACGTCAACAGGGATGCAGTCCTTGCACAGGATGTTCGATAGAAAAATGTGTATTTTACGAAGAAGTGCTCTGAGGAGGAACTTTCTCCTATCTGGATTTAATGTTAAATGTTTTGCGGGCAGGATAATTATATATAATAATGTGAAATGCATTCTCTGTACAAACTAATCATGTTTTCTCATTGTTGCTTTTTGTTAGGTTAAATTGACCTCCTTCGTGCTCAGCTTATTGCTTCTGCTCTGACTTGCTTGTATCCCTGTTTTTTTTTCTTCTCTTCATAGGTATCCCAGCCTCCACAGGAAACAGTTTAGACACCCTTCAAGATGACAATCCTCCACATTGGCTAAAATCTCTTCAGGCCCTCACAGAGGTGGACGGCCCCAGTGCAGCGCCATCACAGACGCACCACAGTAACCCCTTCGGCACACAGATCCCTCTGCACAGAGCCAGTTGGAATCCCTACTCTCCTCCTTCAAACCCCACCAGCTTCCATTCCCCACCCCCAGGCTTTCAGACAGCCTTCAGACCCCCCAGTAAAACCCCCACAGATCTACTACAGAGCTCAGCGCTGGATCGTCATTAGGAAAGGAGGAAAAAGAAAAAAAAGAAAAATAAAACCCAAAACGTTAGAAATGCAGGAAGTGTCCCACCCTGACTCCTCCCCATGCCCACCTACTGTTCCCTGTCATATCTTTCTTTCTGAAGAATCCAGTTCCTGATCAAACCTCCCCCCCCAAATGCAATGCCATCACAGGGTCATGACCGTGTCTTTTCGTTAAGTTTCTGCTGAGCCAGTGTTTGAAATACACTGTTTGAAATATTTTCTAACCATTCTAAGGAAAAAAAAAAAAGAGAGAGAGAAATCAAAATGCAGTCTCAATGCTTAAGGAGAATATTACTGTCTTATGTCTTTTGCACATGAGTATTTCTGCCTAGTGGAAAAATGTCAGTCTGCAGTAGGGGAAAAAATGCAATGCAGAATCAAATGCAGAAACATGAAAAAGGTATTTAATTTAAATGAAGTTACTGAACATGTGGGGCAAGCAGCAGCCTAGCATTTATTTTGCATTCAGTGTGGCACTACACAGGGAAATTGCTATGTTGGTTTTTTTTTTTGAGAAGGGGATTTTGTGTCAGTCAGAGTTTGACATGAAGTGTGTTGAAAGACAGAACACTTAGAGCTATGAGTAACTGGCATGTTGCTAAAGAGTGGTTTAAAGAGGGGAGAATAAGATTTTTCTTTAATTTTGGCTTTAGATTTAAAGTAAACTTTAATGTTTTAAAAATATTCACAGATTTAATACCTAGCGTATACATAATATAAGCAGCTGAAACACGAGTGATATTTACTTCAGTCTTTCTGTCTCCTCTGTCAGTCTCTCTTTCTTTTTTTTAAAAAAACAAAATTCACCTGATTAGGGCACTCTGGGATAGCACTGCATTGGGGCCACATGATCACCATCAGGAGCAACCTCTGACCTCCTCTGCCTGCAGCTTTTACTTAACCCTGTAGTTTCTGGACGTTTGTGCAGTATTGAAAAGACAGGAAAAAAGAAACAGATAAATAAACATGGTTATAACCTGACGCTAAAACTAAAACCAAGGAAATGTACCTCTTTCTTCAGAATTAAAACTAAAATCTTAAATAAAACGGAAAACTTGATGATGAATTTGCTTTCTGTTTTTTTTAAGCTTGGATTTTTAATTACTGCATCTGGTAAAACCATATGTCATTGCATGTTTGGGTTTTTTTCCAGTTCATCTAAACCGGAGTTACTTTTTCATGGACATATTGCTTTGCATGGTGATTTCTGTATTGAAGGGTAGAAAAAGCATACACACTTTAAATTTTTAAAGGGATTCTGTTGTCTTTACTCATGGCAATAGCTAGAGGCTGTCTGTCTCTAACCTTTTATTGGCGATATCCTTTTAAATATGAAGCATGTAAAACTTGTTTATACTTTCTGACTTAAATGCCATGGCACTTGGGACAGATAGCATGCAATAATGTGTCTGAAGGTGTGGCAGAGAATTCTAGTTACAACTCCGTGTTTCCATCGGCACCATCGCTTAAAGGTGTAAAATATTGTCACTGCACAACAGGGGATGAAGAGCTCTTAACATACAGAAGGCCTCCAACAAGCTCTTATACTTCCAGCCGGAGATATTTAAAACTGGCGATCTTGTGATTGGGGTGCTGGATTGACGTAGCTCGTGAGGATGGCACTCTGAAATCCTAGAGCTGCCTGTGCAGAAGGGTTTCTCACCTGGTGTGAGCTGTATAGTTCAGGCTGGCTGCCCTCCTGAAATGTTTGCTGCTGGCAGGGGCAAGGAAGGGAATTCACACTGCTGAACTGCCGGCACCTAATGGGTGCGGGAGGGGCTGGCCTTTCGTCGTCCAGGGAGTGGGAGCAAGTCCTGAATTGATCACTGGACAGGGGAACCAGGCATTGAATCTGCATAAAGTGACTCTAAATATCCTGCTTTGTAAAACGTCACTTGTTGGCGATTGCCCGCTTTTGCTCTTTTCTTACCTGTGTGGCTGTTTAGTGCTGTATTTACTGTCTGCATTAAGGAACTGCATGTACTGTTTCTGGACAGGCATCATTGCTGCAGATCAGTTGTGTGCCCTGGTCACTTGGGAGAACGTGCACACCCTTTGATGCCAACACTCCCCTGCGACGCAAACAATGTTTTTTGTCACCCCGTCAGCCCCTGCATGATCCCCCGCTGTACCTGCTGGTGGTGGAAGGAGAAGCACTGCCTGCTGGGACTGCAGGCAGAGAGTGTCCTCTCCTGTGGCAGTGCCTGCCCCTGGTGCTGGGAAGCAGCCCAGTGGGAACAGTCTGCTGCAGGTGCTGGTGAAGATGCAATGTGCATTTTGTTTCTTTTTTTTTTTTCTTTCTTCTCCAGTTGCTGGAGACAGACATTTTTTCAACCTTTAACATTTCACTGCTAGAAGGGTGCCTTTCCTGACCCTGAAAATAAGCAAGCCTCCCAAAGCAGCTGTTATTGCTTCCTATGTACCACTGCAATTCCTGAAGCTGCCGCCTTCTTCGGTTCTTGATTTGTCTCTTTGCCACAGTTTAGGATGCACTTCAGCCGCTCAGGAGAGCGCTTACTCCCTGCTGCCATACGAGAGCTTGTGTGGTTGTCCTGCTGACTAAATTTAGCCTTACGGAAAAGGTTTGCAACTGGCATGATTTTTTTTTTCTCTTTATGGTCCCCCTCCCCAGCCCCAAAAGACTTCTTGTTGGGTAACGGTGGTGTTATAACATTAAAATATATCGGTGTTCAGGTTGATTGGGGTGGGGGGCAGCTTCTGCCT
This sequence comes from Nipponia nippon, assembly GCF_047370975.1. NCBI lineage: Eukaryota > Metazoa > Chordata > Aves > Pelecaniformes > Threskiornithidae > Nipponia > Nipponia nippon. Next base: position 54,012,693 of record NW_028262347.1, read on the forward strand.
CTTTTAGCCTAGCTTTATCTACTGCCTGATGCAGATTCCTGCGTCCCCCGTGGTCTGGAAGCAGCCTGGCATTTCACTCTGTTCAACTGTGTGGAGCCCAATTAGTTTCTCCTAATGTTTTTGTTGGTGGCAGACTCTTCCTGCGACAGGAAATTCTGGACAGGAGCCTTCATGGAAAGGAGAGCATGTGTCTGCTTATGTGATCATCTCAGTGCACGGTCTTCTGTGGTTTTTATGTATTGTATGGACACTTGCAGCTCTTTCTTGTATTAAGCCAAGAACAGTGCTTGACTAAAAGGCTGGCGACCAGGACTAGCAACACATTTAGTAGATGGTGTCTGATGGAGATGAAATTAGAGAAAAAGGATGGACCAGACTCCTCCTCCAAAGCAGACGTGAATGTGTGTTGAGGGAAGGGAGTTACTAGCCATGAACATGTTGGTACAAGAAATTGCATTGCATTTTCAATGAATTTTCAATTCAAGCGTAGTAATTTGGGGGTCAGCAGTGCTGGAGTGATACTAAGAGTTCATGGCTGGTTTTTTTTTTTTCTTTTCCTTTTAATATCTAATAGGGGAATGATGTTTCTTTGGAGTACAGCAAAGAGTATAATGTCACCTTCTAGGTAAGGTGAAGAGCCATTGCATACATTCCTTTTCCTTCCTTTTATAACTTCCATTTCCTACTTGCAAGTCAAGCGTGAGCAGGTACGTGCTCTTCTAAGTGCGGTGTCTAGACAGGGCTGCTCTAATCATACTTAAAACACCATTGCCAATTTCCATGACAGTTTTTAATCCTGAAATTGAGTTTGTATTCTAGTTCCTGAACTCCAAACTTTTGTTTTCCTTCCCCTCCATCATAGACTGTCTAAAAAGTATTTTTCAGAGATGCTTGTTTAATCATAGGCATTCAAGATGTTGGATTTTAGGGAAAATGCAGTGTGTTTGGGTTTTCTTGCGGGGGTGGTGGGGTGGTGGTTTGGTTTTGGTTTGATTTGTGTTTTTTGGTGGTGGTGGTTTTGGTTTTTTGGCTTTGTGTTTTTGTTTGCTCTGTTTTGGCTTGGGTTTTTTACAGCTCTGTAGAGCTGGCCATGCTGCTGTGGAGATTTTTGGCGTGAACGCCTTTTTTTCTTCTGGGAGGAAGAGGGGTCATGCACCAATTTCTTCCCTCACCCTTGCAAGGGAGCTTAGAAAAATACACTTGAAAAGATTGTAGAACAGTTACCTGGGTGCTTCTTGTTCGTCCCTCTCCTCGGAATGCATGGAAGTTGCCTTAAGTTGCAGAGGAGCTTAGATTTGGTGTTGGTCTCCACCATACGTAAATCCACTGAGTGGGATTGTATTGCCTGGGACTCATTCCCTCCGGGAAAAGCTGTAGCACTGGAATAAAAACTGTTACTGCTCAGAACTGAGGTGTGTTGAGAAACGCTGAGTGAGAGGTGGCACAGTGCTTGAAGGGTTAGGGGACTGGAGCTGTCACCAGCCCTGCTTGAAGGGGTGTAGGTGCTCCTGACTTCCCAAGGGGAGTGAACTCTCCCCCAGCCTCGTCGCTAGTGACATGAATTCTTAGCACGTATAAGGAAAATAGTGTGAAGTGCTGTTTGCTGTGAATGCATGTCTGTTAAAGAGTAGTTGTTGCTTTACATCTTCTAGCAATGTATGGCTATATGGCTGGCTATAGAAGTGCTTTCAGCTTCACTGGTTTATTATCATGTGTTTGGGCTGAATGTGGATGTAGTAACTGTAGGAACTTGTGCTCCTTCCTCTTCTCCCAAATCCCAGGATCTCTTTTTCCCTACTTTGGGATGTTCCACTGATGGGAAACAGCTCTCGGGTCCTCTTCTGTTTATGGCTGTGACAAAGCTCCTAAAGAGGAAAAACATGAAGTATCGTCATAGCTTTGGGTTACAGCGTAAGAAATGGTGTAGCTTCAGTATGCTCTGAGGTACGTGTGAGAGCACTGTCTATGAGCAAGACCTTCATCTTCCCTTCTTTCTGGTGTTTGCCCGAGGTTTACCGCTGTTATATTTATGTGGCAAAGCAAAGGCTCCTGACATGGAAATGGCCAAATGAAGTTCTTGCCATACAAGTACAGGGAGCTAAGGCGACTTGTGGGGATGCAGGAGTCTGAACAGCTGCATGGTGGAGGTTTGAGGTGAGTTGGGTGATCCTGGCAGCAGTAGATTTGTTATTGGCTTTGCTGATGAAAAGCACTGGTTTAGGGTGGTCTGATGCAGTGATACCAGGTGTGGAAGTCATTTGAACAGAGGTGGTGTCACTGTGGAGGAAAACAGTATAGAAAAGTTCTTGTTAATCCCAAGCCGCTGACGGGAGACTGATGATCTGCCTGACCTGTGGTGGTCACCAGGAGCCCATCTCCTGCAACACTGACGAGGTGGAGTCTTTCAGTGGGATACAGTCATTGCACGGTTACTGTTGCTTTCTCCTCTGAAACCTTGCTGGATTGCCCCTTCTCTCCCCTAGTCCTCGGACTTACAAATCTGACAAATCCCCAAGCAAACTTCCATTTTGTGAAGTAAATAATTTTTTTAAATATCAGTTGTATAAAATGCTTGTTTCAAGTTGACATTTTTCTCTGTATGAAAAACTACTGTGTCAGTTTTTAATTGAAAATGTTAACTTTTTGTTATGACACTTAAAAATCAGCATCTTTCTGGACATGTTTGGCAAAAGATTTTTATATCTAAAATGTGCGTCATTTCAGTTTGCAGTGAAAGCAGGTGTCAATCTCTAATTGTAGCAAAAAATCCCACTTTTGGTTTTAAAGCCTTGGATGGATCCAAGGAGCAGCAAACTCTGTGTCCCAAATTTTTTGGTTTTTTTTTTTTTTTCACAAAAATCTCCTTGGAGAAAGGCGAAATTGTAGTGAGTTGGGTTTGGGGTTTTTTTCGTGTTTTTTTTTTTTTTTTGTTAAAGCGTGGCAGGGGAGAGGAACAGATAAGGAACAGATATGAAAAATTTCATTCCCGTCCTCTTGTTTCCCTTCCTTTTTTTCCTGGTTTCATCTCTTAACAAGACAACTCCTTCCTACGTGAACGAGAAGTTGGGCAGTGCTGTTCCCAGGGCAGGTCCTGGGCTGAATCCCCTCCCACGAAACCTGTTTCGGTGAGACAGAAGTGGAAGCGTCGTCCGGGGTATGGCACCGATGCACTCGTGAGAGCCCAAAACGCCCGTAGCACTGTGCCCGAATTCACTGCTGGCGTGTCTGCGCGCAGAGCACCTTTTTCCGCGGGTACTCCGGGTGGTCTCGCGAGCGTGCCGGAGGGGACTGAAGAACAGGTTACCTTGAAGCAGGATTATTCCCCTCCCTGCGTGTTAGACTTGGCTGGAAAAAGAGGGAGGAGAAAAAGGTAAGGTTAGGATGTGAGCCGAAGGGAAACGCAGAGCAGGTCCTGTTTTTCCTGTCCTTTCCACAGCTTCGGCTGTCTTAGGAGAATGAAAGGTTTTTTCCTTCTTATGGTGCGGTGGCTGGTAAATGGCCACTGTGGGCGCTGTCACCCTTTGCAAGGGATCCGTAGAAGCTTTACCACCTGCTCCCTCCCCCATGAAAAGTCAGCCCCCAAACCAGACTTTCCATAGGTTGGTGACGTGCAAAGACGACATAGGAGGTGGAATGGGGAGAGATTCCTTTATTAGAAACAGAAAAAACAGTGTCCCTAGCCCTCTTTCCAGGGAGAAGCGGCAGCCCAGATGTCCGCTAGTAGGTCTTGCCTTATTACAAAAATGTGCTACCTTCCATCTTTTAAGGCTTCTTTCCTTGAAATCTGATGCAAATGTTGATGGAAATGAAGTCAGCAGACTAAAACTCCTAGCCTTTGTAGCAGGCTTGTTTGAGTATTGCAGTTTGCATCCTTGAGCACTGGATGGCAGGTGATGCTGGGGGTTCGTGTCCTGGGTGCTCGTTCTTAGGGATTCCCTGCCCCACACATGCAGCAGCTCTTGGGGCTGCCAGCACCTCTTCTGATGGATGCCATAATGCCTCCCGGGACACAAGCAGCATTTCTGTGCACACGTGGTGATGCCATGTTACTCAACAAGTCCCATGTGCTCAGACTGCGTCAGGCGTGCTACGCGTGCACAGGCCTATCCTGCAGTGCGAGCAGGCGACCAAGGTGTCCTGAAGCTGCTGGCCGGTATCTGCATGCGCTGCCTGGGATGCACCCCTGTATTTCCACCCAGGAAATCCTGGACAGAAATATGGGTGTCATTGCTTTCTGAATGCAAATGATGGCACTTAGGCTAGCTCTTCAGGTGCTGCTGGAGCTCCTGATACACCTGATGTGAATCTCTAATGCAGGAGAGAAGGGATGAAAAACTCTTAGGTGTTGTGTGGTTTGTTTTTGGTGGTTTTTTTTTTCCCCATGTGCTAGGTCCTTTGTATTAAAGATAAATTCCTGTTTTCCTCTTGGCTGGCTATCTTTGCACGCTTGTCACTGCATCTTGCAAGTCTAAGATTGTCTGTGTAGAAATGGGGAGGATATGGTGAGTTCTGAACAACAACAAAAAAACCCTTTAAATCTCAGCCTACATTCAAGTGCAATGAATTGTAAATGCTTCCAATTATCTGATGACATAGATGCCTTGTTCCTGGTCACTGTCTGTCTTTACTTTCAGCCTTTAAAAGAGCCCTAAACAGAAAATCAGACTCTTGTATTTAAAACCTGAAGGCTGCACATGCTCAGCCTGTAGGTTAAACTGGAGCTACTCAATCTTGGCTTTATGTATCTCACCAAAATGATCAATTAAGAAGCTTGTAACCCAGGAACTCTTGTTTGAAACGTGCAATTCTGGACATGGGGGGGGGGGGGGATAAAAGGGTTATCAAAAAAGCCTTTCAACATGCAGTGTCAAATTTTCTGTATTTGAAAACCCAGGTGCAGTAATTGGCACTTGTGAAATTCTTCCCTGAGCTCTGCAGACTTTCGAGGAATTGATGGTGTTAAAAGAAAAAAGGAAAAAAAGTTGAATGGCAGTTTAAATTTTCAAACCGGCCTCCCGAACTTGTTGAAGAGCTTATGTTCCTCATAGCTTCTGTAGTGGAGGGGGAGCAGGTCCCTGGGGAGGTCGGCAGGGCAGGGCATGGCAGGCAGCACTGTGTTGCGGGGCTTGCGGCGTGGCTGGCTGGGCAGGGCGGTGATGGGCTGTAACACCAGCTGGGGCAAGACCTGCGCGTCAGGGTGCCAGCTCTGCAGGGGCAGCTTTGGCAGGTTTTCGGGGCTCCTGGTAAAGGCAAGAAGGAGAGGGGGTAGTAAGAGAGGGCTGCCGTGCCGATGGGAGCCTGCAGCCCACCCAGGTGATGCTGAGGCAAGGTGAAAGGGAGCCCTGGTCCTCTGGCTCACCTCCCCCTTGAAAAAGAGTGGGTGCAAAGGTTTCGTTGCTGTTAGGTGCTAGGTGGGGAGCATGTAAGATGGTGAGGCAGGGGATCGAATGCCCGAGCGACGTGGGCTTTTACATCTGGCTGCTCCTGCCTCCAGGTGGTCTGGGAGCAGCTCTTGCCCCTGCATGAGAAGCTGGGGGGGCAGTACCAGCAAGGGGGCTGAGCGGTACCTTTGGAAAGCGAAGTTATTGCAGCCTGCGAATGCCCCCGGGAACACTGAGCTGGAGAGGGCCGAGAGGTGGTAATCGCGCCGGTGGTAGTGTTTCAGTCTCCCAAAAGCATTCCTTCCCCTCTCCGGGGTGGAGGGGTCACACTGCCATCCTCCTCTGGCTTTCCTCCTGTGCCGCAGCCTGCAAGGTGGAGAGAGAAATGCCCATGTAGATGCTTTCTTTGCACTTTGTGGGCTGGTTGTGTTCATTTGCACACACCCTCCCCGCCCGGAATCCTAAACCAAGGCTGTCACCCAGTGGTTTTGACCCCCTTCCTTCACTCCCAGAGGAAAGCACCGAAGCTCTTTCAGCCCTGCAGAAAAGGGGTGCTGGTGAGGCAGCAGCCAGCCTGGGGAAGAGCAGGCCAGCCGGGAGAGCTATGGCTGGTGCCTGCTGAGAGATTTGAGATGTTCTCTCTTGCAGGGTTTTTTACTCCTTGTCCTTGTGCACTTCTGATAATAAGGAATTAGGCTCTCTGTTAAAGCTGCATCCCTAGGTAGGCTCCTGCATGGTCCCTGTTGCTGTGATCCCTTGTTCAGGGTACCGTTGCTGGCAAAACCGGGACCGTAGGCCAGGAAAACAGGGAAGTGCTGCTGCAGAGATGCTGTTCTGCGAGTGTGGTCCTGACTGGTGGTACCTTGGCTTGCCCAGCCCTGCTCCCCACTGTGGCTTCTCTCCCGGTCCTTCCCAGAGGAGGATGCTCCTCCTTTCCCCCCCACTGGGCTGTGCCCACACAGTTGCACTGAACTTAGCCTCGGAAAAGGGATGTTCCCACCAACCATCCTCCAGCTATTGTCTGTTCCCTTCTTCCTCCGTTATGGAGAGCTTTTTGTAAATCACCAAAGCTAACAGCTTTGCATGTGTTGCGGCTTTTCTTGCAGGAGCCCTCTGCAATCACTGGTAGCATCCCCGCTGCCAGGCCCCCTTGCAAAGCATCATCTTCATCACCGGGGCCAAACCTACCTTTGCTTTGGAGCAGCAGTTTAACTTTTTTACGCATGATCGTGCCAAGCTGCAGGTGGCTTCAGATGCGCGAACGGGAGGGCTGTGCAGGGGGAAAGGTGGGTTGCAGGGGGCCGTGTCCCGAGTGGGTGCAGCCCGCCCGGCTGCGTGTCTCAGCAGATGGCAGCAACGACTCTCCTTCAGCTCCAGCAACCCCTCCAAAAACCACCTCACCCCCCTCCACACACACACACACACACACACACACACACACACACACACGCCTCCCTACTCACCCCCCGCGGCTCCTCCTCGCCTTATCCCGCCAGCAGCAGACAGCGAAGGAGAGGGACAGGGCCAGGATGACGGCTCCGCTCAGCAGCGAGGCGGCCACCGCAACGCGGGAGCCGGTGCCCGAGGGTTGCGGGGCGGCTGCGGGGGCAAAGCGGGGCGGTGGTGAGCCGAGACCGGGCTGCAGCGGGGCCGGGGCCGGGGGGGGACCGCAACGCCCGCGGATGCGGGCGTTGGGTCCCCCCCCCGGCCCCGGCCCCGCTCCCCCATGGGGAATAAACCCTAAAGTTATGCTTCAGGGTGCAGCTCTTATTAATAAGCATTTAAAAAAAAATAACGGTGAACCTGGGCGATGCCGCGCCGGCTCAATTAGCAAGAAAGTTAAGGGGGGGGGGAGGAATCCTATTAAAAGTTAATATTTTCTCCAGATAATTGAAGTAAAATAAATGGCGTGGGACAGAAAGCTTAACGTGCCGGATGCATCCTGCGTAAAGCACAAAGGTAGCATGAATTGAGACCCAAATAAAGAAATGATAGTAACATTTTTTTTTTTTTTTTTTTTTTTTTCCCGGAACGTATATTTCTGCTTAACGGTTCATTGGGGAAAAAAGAAAAAAAAATTTGGAAAAGGGGGAAAAATTTGGACAAGGGGGAAAAGTTGGAAACCAAAAGTTTAAATAGGAAAAAACCAAAAGTTTAAATAGGAAAAAAACAAAAGTTTAAATAGGAAAAAACCAAAAGTTTAAATAGGAAAAAACCAAAAGTTTAAATAGGAAAAAACCAAAAGTTTAAATAGGAAAAAACCAAAAGTTTAAATAGGAAAATAATTAAAAATAGATTAATGAAGCATGAGTATTTGAAAGAAAAAATGAGCTTGTGAAATTAAAAAAAAAAATAAATTAATTGGAAACTTTGATGGCTGTAATCATAAAATCATAGAGTAATTTGGGTTGGAAAGGACCTTTAAAGGTCATCTAGTCCAGCCCCCCTGCAATGGGCAAGGACATCTTCAACTCCATCAGGTTGCTCAGAGCTCCATCCAACCTGTCCTTGAATATTTCCAGGGATGGGGCATCTACCACCTCTCTGGGCAACTCATTCCAGTGTTTCACCACCCTCATTGTGAAAAATAGCCACTTCCTTCAGAATTTTCTTGGATGGGTGTATGGTCCATTCAAGTCTGTGACCCCTACCTGCCCTAAGATGGATGTCCAGAAAGAGCAGATGAATTACATCCTGATCAAACTATAAAGGAACCTAAATGATGTTTGCATTGTAAATGTCTAAAGCTGAGGACGTGGCTCCCATCCCAAGAGCAAAATAATATGAAAGAATTTGCTAACATCTACAAAAATTGCATGTTTAGGTTTGCAAAGTAATGCAACACACAGATTCAAAAAACCCAACCTTATGACCCTTGCAAAATAACCAAACTAAGACTTTGCTTTTTGTTTCAAAGAGAACAAGTGCGTGGGGATCTTTTTCCTTAAAACCGTCTTAAGATCTCTTCATTTTGGGGAACCCATGGTGTGATTTAAGGCTTGGGATTTGTTTTTTTGGTTCACCCAAGTTGTGTCTTCATTAAGCAGTGCACGAACTGCAGCGTCTGTTTAGAGCTGAGAAGACAAGGTTTGCTAATGAGCTTTATGAATATTTTACTATAGGAGTACCTGTAACCTATTGCAACAAAGTTAATTGCTTTTCTTTTGCTGTGTTTACTTTTATGAACCAAAGACACTCACTGACTGTATATCACCAGGTTTTACAGCTCTGAATTGAGGTGAATCAGTTTATTTTTGTTTTCATTTTTAAAGGGCAAGCTGCCTGGGGTGCTTCTGAGCTGAAGCACCTGCAGGGATGTCCTATGGTTGAAGCACTTCAGTTTCTAATTTGGCCTTCGCTGAGATGCTACCTTTTTAAAATGGATTTGCTTCTCTGGAGCAAGTGAAAGAAGCAGCAAAAGAGAATGTGGCAGACCTTTTCCATTTCAAACATTTTTAGTCAGCTATTGCACCACAGGTTTTTGCCCGTAAACTGTTTCTGAAAGGGCCCTGGCTCTTTAATTCTCAGTGTCCAGCATGAGCAATATAATTCACGCATAAGCTATACAGTATTTACAACTTCTGTGGTTTTGCTTGCTACTGCAAAAATACTTTCTTGAGGGCAATTTTCCTGAAATGATTTTATGTACGCACACAATATGCAGTGTGTGAGAGAAAGCTTTTAAAGCAATAAATTTTGTTCCTTCGACATTCAAACGTTTGTTCTTGATGAGCTCATCCCACAAAAAACACGAGGGCCATTTGCAACCGGCACGTGCTCTGCACGTGCCTTCACAAACAGCACGTGCTGGCTTATTACAGAGTTCAGCTTTCCTCCTGCTGAAAGCTTTTGGCTGTGCCCTGGAGTCCCTGTGCCTGGCACCTGGAGTTGGGCATCAGCCAGTACCAGGTCTTGACCCAACTTGGTGACTTCTGTAGCCATTACTGGGAGCGAGATAAGGCCTGGTTATCTGCTGAGCTGATGCCAGGTGAATTCGCCCCTTTGGCACCCCTCCCCTTATGTAGCTCATGAAATGCTGCTACAGGGACCCCGCTGAAGCATGGCATTTCACCCATGCTGACAACCACCGACTGGGTCAAGCTGGACCTCTGCTGTCCCCTTTTTGGGTGGCTGGGGCATCCCACCTCCTCCTCCTGCTTGGCCAGAGTGAGGAAACCCCCATGCAAGGGCCAAGTAAGCAATCAGGTGGCGATCACCTGCACCCTGTTGAGACCCTACAAGTGGGCAGAGGCGCTGGGTGATACCGGCAGGCTCCTTACCCTGGCAGTGGGGCGGGGGGTGGCTCCAAGACGAAGCGCTCTCCTGGCGGAGGCATGCGAGCCTCTCGCTGCCCACCAGCTGGTACCCCTCCTGGCACCAGTACACAAGGACTGAGCCCAGGGAGACGCCTGAGCCTCTGTCCACGTAGTAGTATCCATAGCGGGGTGGGGGGAGAGCCGTGCACGGTGCTGGGGGAGAAGGGGAGACATTAAGTGGAGGTGGTGACAAAGCCCCCACTGGTGATGTTCTTGAAAAAGCTGCCTGGCCCCTGCGTCACTCCTGCGGGTCCTGCAAGTCACTGAAATTTTTTTTTGTGTAATCCTAAGGGAGAGATGTAGGGAAGTCTAGTGGCTTTATCTGGAAAATAAGTCTTCTAGTTGTAAACTCTGCAATGTGAGCAGCTACTGAACAGCAAAAGTGGGACTGGAAAGGTACAGGATGGCGACAGTGTGCAGAGAGCAACGCTTAGGAAGGAAAGAAGAGGACAGGCATTTTTTAATACCCCAACAATCTGGGAGAATATTGTTGGCTGGAACTCAAAGCAATAAAAATACTTCTCTATGCTATAGAGAGATACTTTTTCCATCCCAGCCTTTAATTTTTTTTCTAGTTTGTTACCCACAACTACTCAGAGCTACTCAGTTACCCTGCTTAGATCAACCTTTCTGCATTGCACCCTTTGCATCTTTAGTGCTGTCCTTGTTCCAGCTTGCTAGTACCTGGTGAGAGCCGGGAGTGAGGCAGGCTCCAAAAGGGATGCCAATCTGACTGTGTGCTTGCAAAAAAAACCTGGATATGCTAACACAAGGCCAAGAAAATGTGAACGAGTAGATTCTTGTGTAACAGGTATTATAGGTACCAATATCCCGAATTAAAGGAAAATACTCTGATCAACTCTAGTTAAGTCAAGCTTAAAACCTGCAGCCAGAAACGTGCTCTGTCTAGCTTAGGGGGAACCCTTGAGGGAAACTCCAAGTGCAGCAGTAAAGCTAATGCGAGAGAGAGGTTTGGTTTGCCTCTGGTTTTGCTGAGATGATGTAGGCTTCTCCTCCAGAGGGGCTGACAAGAAACAAATCAGGTTGAGTAAGGTCAGACTTTCTCTAGGTCCAGCAACACTGTTAACGGGTAGTGGAGATGTCTATATGAGTAAATTCAGGGGTGCCAGGGACATGGACTGGGTCTGTTGTACAGTTAAATTGTCTGTCACTGGCTAGCACCTTCCTCAACAATCCCTTGCCATGATTTGGAGATAAGGTGGTCCAGGGACTGTTCCCAACAGGCGTTTTGGAAACAACATATAGTTCATAAAGGTTTGGGAAGGTGAAGGGTTCAATAGAATGGCACGGGCTGCTCTGCACCGCTGCCCGCATGCAAAGGTAGGCAGGCTGCCTGCACCGGGCGGGCGGTCACCCCACGGCAGCCCCCATGCCGTGTCCCACTTGCTGGGGAACAGCATGTACTCTGCTCTAGGAAGTAGATTAAAAAAAAAAAAATCACCTTCAGCATTTGGAGATTATTTGTGCTTTTAAAAAAACTCCATCCTCATTTCTTCTCAAGGGTCTCAGCTTAGCCCTTGGCGACAGGGATGTGCTCAGTGCACCCATCCCCTGGCCAGGGAGCTGGTCCATCATAATATGCACAGAGGTTAACATGGAGGGGGACTTCACTCTTAAAGGAAGACAGTCAAACATTAAATTTCCGCCCTGTGCCTGGAGACTTTGCCTCTGATGTGACACATCTCTCCCAGATCACAGAAGCTGCAGTGGCCGTGAGGACCACGCAAAGCCCTGCAGCCCCTACACGTGCCCTAGGCATGCCTCCGCGCCCACCGAGAGAAGCACCGTCATGCCATCATCAACACGTCCCCATGCCCTTCACCCTGTGCACCTGCACGGTGGGGCCCTGAGCAGCCCCGCAGAGGGAGAGGCGGGCAATCGCTCACTCGAGTACCTGAGATGTTGCTGTGCGTGTAGGTCCTGTTGGCAACGTCTCTCGGCAGCCCCTTTCTGATGTGTTCTGCCCCAGGCGAGACGGTCCCAGGCCCAGCACCATCGCTCCAGGCAAAGCTCAGGCAGCTCCAGGGCAGAAGGCAAAAGGCAATGCATTTCCCCAACCTTTGTCTCATCATGGTTTGGGGAAACACAGCATCGTCGGGTGCCGGGCTGTCCTGAGTGCCTGCGGTTTCCCTTTGCTTCTGAGCAGAAATCAGCTGGGCTTTTAGGGCATTAAGCCCTGAGCAGCAAAGCTAGCAGCCGCTCTCCCCCCAGGGCTTGCCTCTTCTCCGTGTCGGCACAAACCCCGTGTCCCTGCTCCTAGCGCTGCCAGCCCTGCTCTGGCCGCTCAGCTGAGCGGCTCCGAAGCCCTGCAGGGAAACCAGGCGTGGGATAGGGAGTGAGAAGGAGCAAGCACTCAGGATCCATCTTTTACAGCTCCCTCCTGCAGGGACTGGCTGTCACCATCTCTTGGGGTGCTGGAGCCGCACATCGGGTACCCTCCTCCTCCTCCTCCTCCTCCACCTGCTGAAATCCACACTCGACCTTGCTGCTGAGACTCCTGGGCTGCAGACCCTCTCTTCCCTCCCACCAGAGCCCAGGGCTGATTTTCTGTAAACAGCAGTGGAGCAGGATAAAAAGGGTCTCATAGCAGCAACTCTGCCAGCTTTGCTGCTGCGGGAACTGGAGAGAAATCTGTTTGTCCTTTTCCTCGGGGTTCCCTCTGCGCGGTGTCTCTCTGCCTGTCGCTTCAGGCCATGATGTTTTCTGATGTTTTATAGCTGGAGGGGCTGCAGCAGCAACCAGCTTTTGCCTCTTGGGATGCAGGTTGCTCTTCACCCGCCTGGACCCTTGTGCACACCCAGAAAGAGGTGAGGTGTCCTGGGCTGCCCAAGCACTTGAGACAGTGAGGTTTCGGCACAGGCAATGCCTCTGTGCCAAGGCTTTCCCCAGCAGCCAGTACACCAGCTGTGTGACCAGCAGGGCTTTGCAGGGTTTTTTGGAGCATCCCCGGCTGTGGCTGTCTTCTTCCTTCCTTGCACCCCCTGGAGCTCCCCTCATCCTGTGGGTCTCCTTTACCCCTCCTGTCCTGCATCCTTGCCTGTCCTGGGGCAACCTGGGACTTACTGCAGGTATAAGGGTGAAATCCCAGGCCACTATTCACTAATAGCATTGGCACAAATACAGCAGTCTCGGCAGTTGGGTGTGAGGACATTTGCAAGCACTCACAGCTTGGCCGGGAGGTGCTCTGGCTCTGTGGGTCGGATTTTGTTCAGCTCTCTTTTATATCTGTGGCCTGTAGCTGCAGCCAGTGTGCTTGGCTGAGCATGGCTGCCTGAGTGGATCTGGGGGGCCAAAACGTTGCCTTGGATGTGCGGGCAGCTCTTGTTTGTAAAACCAAACAGTGGTCTTACTGTCTTTTGTGATTTACTGCAGTGCATAAAGGGGAAATAAAAATGTCAGATGGAATCAAACCCCTGTCCCATCCCGTCCCATCCCATCCTGGGGGTCTGCGGCAAGGAGGGGAGCTGCGGAGCTGGGCGGTGGCCGGACCTTGCTTGCGGTCCCTCCCCGGCACAGGGATGCCCTCTTGCTCACACCCAGGGTGGCTCAGCAGTGCTCCATCCCTCCTTGCACTTGCAGAGGGGTCTCTTGTCACTTCCATGGGCCTTTGGACCTGGGAACACCTTAATCCTACTCTGTCTGTCCATCTGTCTCTCAGACACTCCCTTTTGGTTTTGGCTGTGCTGGTACCTCTCTGGGCTTCCCTCCAGGGGATTTACTTGCTCTCTCAGGAAAACCGGTTTCAACCTCCCATGACTCATAATGATCTTTCTCAAAAACTACTTTAATTTCTTCTCTTTCCTGGTTAATCCTTCTTAAACAGTAAGCTTTCCTCGGCTCCCCTTGGAAAGCGGGCCAAGGAAGGAGGGGGTCCTCCCCAGCTCAGTGAATATTGCTAGTTTCTTGTTTTTTTTTTCCTTTTCCCTTCACACTCCAGGGATTTTGCTGTTTGTTTGTGCAATGAAGGTAAGCTTTGAGGCAGGCTGGTCAGTGTGAGAGTGTAACACTGAGAGCAGAGGAGCCGGCCTCGGGGCATGCCCCTGGTGCAAACACAGTCATCTTCTGGCAGCCTGGAGCTGGGGCACAGGCAGCCCCGTGGGCACTGGGAATGCACCCGTCTGGTCAGACAGGACCAACCCTGAACTGGCCCCTGCGCTGAGCCTGAGCCTGATGCTGCGTGTGCCTTCTCCTGCCGGGGCTTTCGAGCTGGCCCCACCACCGCTGATGGCTGGGGGGTGGTGGGAAGAGCCAAGGGCAGTGCCCTCTGCCCCCTCCTTGCAGCTGATGTGTCCCAGTGCTGAACAGCTGGGGACTGAGCACGTGCCGCAAGCATGGCCTTCAGTGCGGGGCCAGCACCGGTAAGTCCTGTCACATGCGCCAGAGAATGAATGGGCTCAGCAAAAGCCCGGGGACACAATACCACGCTTAAGCTTGTGCTCAAAATGCTGAGTAGATGACATGGATTATTCCTTTGCTAATTCTCTTAAGAGCTATTCCTGGGCCCAAGGGAGATGAAGGGGCTTATTATTGCAAAATCAATATCCTGCTGGGGGCGGATTTCCATGCTGTTCCCTGCACCCTGCTTTCTGGTGGCAGCCGTCTGCGCAGAGCTGGGGAGCCAGGCACCAGGCTGTTCAGGCAGAGGCAGGGGATCACCTTGGGCTCAGGTGAGGACCATGTCCGTGCCCTGGCTCGGCAACCCTTTCCTTGCAGGGAAGGCAAGAAGGAAGCAGGAGCTAGCAGGGGAGCTGGTGTGGCCGAGGGGCTGCAGCTCTCCCAGCCCCAGGGTCCTGGCTGGGGGCTCCCACCTTCCCAGCAGATCACCTGTGGGTGATCTCCTTCAAGGCCTGCTCCTCCACCACAGCAGCCTGCAAGGCAAAGCTCAGCTCATGGCTTTCAAAGCTGGCTCAAAGGTCTCTCACACCTGCACTCAGATCTCCCTGCTGGCTGATGGGCATCCACTTAGGGGTAAAGCTTTGCTGAACCATGGTGGGCTTTTCCCCTACCTTCTCCTGTGCCTCTTTGAACCTTTTAAATACTTGCTTTGCAAAAATGCCTCTCTTACATATTCCCACCTGCATAAGTGTCACCCTGCCCCGGACAATTTTCTCTTCCAGCCCCTGCTCTACAGCTTCAAAGCTGGCACCCTAGCTCGGATCAGCTACTGGGGCTCTCCTGTCTTCTGTCCCATGGCCTCACCAGGCCAGGATGCCCTCAGCCCTGGGGATGGCACATGGCCGCCCTCCACCTTGTCCCATCCCTGTGTCCTGCCTCCTCTCATGCTGGTGCGCCTGGCCAGAGAAAGCAGCATCCCTCTTCCCGTGGCACATGCAGCCAAGCAGAGCTGTGTTGGCATCAATACGGCGCCATGACACTTTAGGAGATCCCTCCTTTAATCTCCTGTAGGTGTTTTTTACATCTTGGCGTGGCTCACACCCTCATACCATTCTCCTGGTTTTGGCACAGCCTCTGGCAGCTCTGCAGTTTCTTATTGTGCTGCTTTGACACCAAAAAGCACCAGCCCTGGAGAAGAACAAGCGCTTTTCTTCTTCCTCGTGACACAAGGCTGTCTAGAGGAGGGTCCCCAGAGGAACGCAGGTAGATGAACTGCAAGGGTAACCAGAAAAGGCTACGTGGTGCTCTGCCTTATGGGGTCTCAATTGCAGTGCACCCCAGGTTTTGGCCCACACAAGGGCTGGGCATGATGGGTAGGAGCAGCCCTGCATGGAGAAATGCTCATCCCATGGGACTGACAAGCTCCCTGACAGCAGTGGGATCCAAGACCTGCACCCAGGGCAGGGCTCTGGAGTGGCTGGATGAACAGTGACAGGAGGAAAGAAGAAGGGATTGGGTCAGGGGAGACTTGCTGGGAGAGCTGGGTGACTGCAGCAGTCTTGCCAGAAAGGAGCCAGGGAAGCTTATGCGTTGCACCCAGCTTGGTGGGTGTTGCTGTCTGACTGCAGCTTGTGCAATTTCCCTGGGACACTTGCTTTTGCTTACATGGGGGACTGGCAACAGGAATGTAGATGTGTGCCTCAGTTGTCTTTATATGTCAAGTCCTTTGGACGAGAAAAGGCAACTGAGAGACATGGGAAGGGAAAGGGTGAGCATACAGGTAATTCTCTGGCTGGGACTCTGCATTCAGTTTCTTGCTGTGCCATAGAGATCCTGGTGCAAAAATAGAAAGCAATGATCCCTGACTATTTAAGGGAATTTACTTTGGTCATGTTCGTTCCCCTGCTGTGTCTTAATCAAACATTCTCTCAGGTAGACTTTGTCATATACCCCAAGAACATTGCAGTGTGTTGCACTGGTTGCACTTAAGTGGTGAGACTTATTTCTCATGGGAAATAGTGTTTGCGCACTTCAGCAGGCCAAGAGCAAAAGCACTGGGCTCACCCGGGTCTGTGAGTGAGCAGTGCAGAAGCCAATCTTCTACTACCAAACACACGAGTACTAATTTCAAGTCAGCGACCATGGGTGATCCTATTTGCTTGCAGAAGGTTCTGCAGACAGAAGGACATGGAGGTATTTTGTGACTAAATTACTCATTGCAAGTTATTATTTGCTGAGTTCTCCTGCTAGGCCATCCTTCACACAAACCAACCAGGGTTTGTGGAAGAGAAAACTGTTCTCCAGGAAGATGATTCCAGATTTTCTGGTGCAAAGTCTCCATGTCACGCCTCTTCTGTACCGCACTCCTTTTATTTCATAGCCCTGAGTTCCCCCTAAACCCATCTTTTCCCAGCTCCAGTAGCCACAGGTTTGTGAGAGTACTGTGGATGAATCTGCCCTCCCAGCAAGGGGCTTGGTGTGACTCACCAAGGCTGCACCTCCCTGGATAATGATGTGTGGACAGCCACACATGGAGGGACTCCTCTCACTTAACTTTAGACATCTTCATCTGTGCCAGTCACTCTTCGTTGTTTCATAGTTTGGGAAAGAAATGGGATTTTTCTATCTAGCCCATTTGGGACTCCTATTTCAAGATGCAGTGGAGGTTTTAGAGGTGCCCACTGAATGCAAAGGGAGTTCATGTATCAGTGCCTGCACTGTGGATGGGTAAAGAAGTCAGTGGGAGGACTCTCTCACCAAACCTGCCTGTAGTTGCTGGCAGCGGAGGGCGCTGACAGTGTGTTCAGATTTGTTGCTACCCAGATTTTTTGGGGATTGCAGGTGGCAGGCACTTGCCACATCTCCATCTACCTGTAGGGCCTTGCAAGTTGCCACGCTGGTGCCACCTCAACTGCAATTTGGTGGGGACACCTACAGAGTGCAGGAAGCTCTTTAGTCATGGAGGCATAATCAGGGACAGTTCAGGTTTGCATCTCAGGGTGGCACTATAAGTTGATCCATTATGAAACACACCCTTTGAGTTTGAGTTGAGACTTTGAGTTTCAGGGAGAAATGTAGCGTAAGAGAGAAAATGACCCTGTCAGGAGAGTCAGGATACAGATGGTCCAGGCTCTCCTTGTAAGTACAGGAGACTTAGGGTCGAGACTGAAGATTTGAGCTGGGTCTCCCATGTCTCCAAGCTTTTCCTTGATTGTTGCTTTTAACAGTCAGTTGGCTGCTTCTGCCCCCAGGAGCATAAACCGAGACAGCCTTTCCTGACATGAGCAGCTGGCCAGGTAGCTTGACTGATAGCAGGAGATATGCCAGACACACAAGTCAACGGAATCCATATTAGATTTTCTTTTGGTTTCATTCCTAACACATCATGAATGAGTTGAACAGGTGGATGCCTGCCCATTTATTCCTAAAAGCCGTTCATACAATTGATTAGGCTGCTATTAAGTGATGACATTACCAGTTAAGCACGCATCTTTGCTAATTGAATAATTCCTTGCTGTGAAAAACCTCACAAGTCAGAGAGACTTCCTACATACTTTGCTTATTTCCAAGGGCAGGATCTTCCAGGCTGCGGCACTTCACATGAACTCCATAAATTTCAACTTTAACATGTACATTGTGCTATTTTGTAACCTTCTTCTAGATTCCAGATTATGGCATTAACCTTTTGTTGGCCAGAGGCTGGTACTGTTAAACTCTTCATTCCTAACAGGTTTACTCTGATGTCCAGGCTTTTGGCTACGTGGGACTTATTTCCTGCATTTTTTCATTAAAACCTTCAGTCTCGTCGTACTCTTAAAGTGCATTTTTGACACTTCAGAGTTTTCCAGAATGGCAAAATTGTTTTCTGCTTTTTTGGGAAAAGGAATTGTTGCTGTTACTGATAATTTTTTTTAATTATTTTTATTTTGTTCTTCTCATCCTGTTGACTTAATACTCTTTGCGTGGGCAGTTTCACATGTTAGTCTAGATGACACAGGTGTTATTACGCATCTGCGCCTTTGGGTTGTTACGCAAGTTTATACAACCAAAGAGAAGAAGAAAACCCTGGTTACTGAATGCCCAGGTCTCATTTGAAAACAAGGTTATGGCAGGACTGAGGAGTCATCGAACAGATGGTGGGCTGAAATTAAGAGGTGGAGGACTTTTTTGATGGGACGTCTCATAAAAGTCTACTAGGAAGACAGACTAGCCCAAGAGGAATATTGTGCTGTGGCTTGACAAAAAAAAAAAAAATCACAAGAAGAGAGATTGTGAGGCACAGAGTGTGGCTGATTTGTGGAGTGGAGTAGGATTAATGGAGGATATCAGAATGGACAGATTTAAATGGCTGCTCAGAGAACTGTACTGTATCCATCGAGAAATGCAAGCAGGAATGTACCTTCAAAAAAGGAATGGAAAAATCCAGTGCTCCTTTTCTTAGAGCCTTGCCATGGTGCATCCTCACTGGTATTGCATCCTTATTGGTGTTGCTTAATGGACACTGTCGATACATACAATGAAACAGTAGATATGTGACGAATCGCAGCCATACAGTGCACTGGATAACAAGAGATGAGCAAGTCTGTAAAATAGGGTGGGTTTGTGCTGGGAATTGGTAGAGTCAAGGGCAAAAGTTTCCAGGGTAGTTTGACCAGGGAAAGAGTTCTTGTTTAGAGCTTGCAGAAAAAAGTAGTCTCATGCCAAGATCAGTGGGACTGGAAATGCACCCCCTGCAGTAAAAATACAGGGAGATCCCAAGGTAATGGGAGTTCAGAGAGGAGATCTGGCAAACCTGTGAACATCTAGTGATTTTGATGCCTTTAAGATTTGTCTGTTTGGCAGCTCATAGCTTCACTGATGGTGTTTAGGGTGAGGTTGTCTCACCCTGTAATACAGTCCTGGTCTGAAAAGAAGGTCTGAGAATACCAAAGCTCTACAGGAGAAATAAGGATCAGAGTTTATTTCTGTTATGCTGCTTCCTGTGTGGAAACCAGATGTTCCAATGGGCGATCACTGTGTGTAGGTGATAGCAAGCCTCTCTCAGCAGGAGGAGCAGGAGCTCTCTGCAGCTGGTCTGGGAAGTTCACTGCTTCAGGAAGCCCTGAAATTAAATAGATAGTTAATCTGAGGAGGGCTAGGGTGGGGTAGTTAGAACGACTTGACAGAGCATTAACACCATTTGCTACTTATTAAGAGAAGGGTAACTGTGGTTAGCTGAATGGAGATAATCAGATGGCCTGAAGTAGTCCTTTTTCAATCTTATGTCTTTTATACCTCCCTGGTGTCATGTTCTGATGACTTGATTATTGGTTGCTGCCTCAAATAGGTTCCCAGTAAAATCCTCATTCTTTTCATGCTGTAATAGGATTATCATACAAGATGACGACGTTTGTACCTAAGCCAAAATACACAGCAGTTTACATGTGGAACAAGAATCCATGTAGAAATTATATTTTCTAAAGATCAGCATAAAGCCCTTCAAACAGGCCCAACCCACACAGAAAATACAAGTTGCTGTTGAATCAATAATGAAGCAACAAGTTTCAAGGCTGTGCCAGGAAAACAGGGAAAAGTCTCGCTTCTCTGGTACCCCCTCGCATCCTTACCTACTGAGGAAGTTTTTGTCTGCCATCAGTTACTGATTCACTCAGTCCAGGGAAGGGCTGCTTTCCAGTTTGGTTTGAATGCCGGTCCTCTAATCAGCTGGAGAAAAGGAGCCACTTATATAAGCCAAGGGAAAGGAAATGCTTCTGCAATACGACTCACATGAATAGCTAGGACTGAGCGCTGGTTGACTCCTGAAGTCCAGCTTCTGCATCTGCTCACCCCGTTTCTTTAGGGCTGTGTTGACTGGGAGAAGTGGCAATTTGGGAGGCTTTCCTCTTCTTACTGGTCTTTTTTTTTCAAGGCAGTCCGTGAAGGAAAGTGGAAGGCATGACCCCCTCCTCAGACAAAGAGCTCAACGGGCTAGATAACCCCAGCTTTGTGGTGAGTCTGCTCTTCCCTGGAGGGTAATGCTTGCATAAACGGGTGCGAGCCCAGCAAAAGGAGGAGAAAGGGAAAGGCAGGGGGCTTGGACTGGCTGCAAGGATGCTGGTGTGAGGTAAAGGTCTGTCTCGGCTCCTTTATTGACAGGAATCTGAGGAATTATTTCCACACTACAGCCTGCTGCTGCTGCAGAATCAGCATACTTTCTACTCGCTGGCACTCTTTTCACTTCTTTTCTCTCCATTATTTCTAAAATGATAGTTTAGATGAATGGTGGCACAGGTATCTGTACTGAAAAGCAAGCGAGCTCAGGGCTCTTTGTGGCTGTGTCCCTGGGTAGAGCATTTATGTATTAATTAGTAAAATTACAAGTGAAATTTAGCTTAGTGAAGAGTGTGTTTCTTTGTCTTCTGCATCTATTTCCAGTGGGGTAAATTGGCAGAGAAGTGGGGGAAAAAGGGATTTGAGAGTCGGCAGGGGAGAGCACCCTGCAGGGTTACAGCAGGGTGGTAAAAGCTGTAAATGATGTGTCAATTCAGGGGTGTGCAGTGCACTGGAAATGCTGCAGGCTTTAACAGCCATAGGGCAAGGGCCTGAGGCACAGCAGCCCCCTTCCTACCTCACGGCAGGGCTCACCTCCATGAGAAACTAAAAGAGCTGCTTATGTTCTGACACCAGGTGTGAGAGCGGTGTCTTGACACTGTCGGTACGGACCACCCACCTGAGGGACCTTGGAGGAGGCTTTTAACCTCCTGCTGTCCAGGTCTCCCATTTCTCAGGTAACTCTTGGTCAGCTGGCTGTGAGCAGTGGGGGTGCTGTGCCAGCTGTAGGCAGAGCCTCAGGGAGGTACTCAGAGCAATGCAGAAGTTCTCTTTCGCTATTGTTAAAGTCTCTGTTTCTACCTGTTCTGCCATAACGCAGATCAGACTTGTGACTTCCTCTGGTTTGAATCACCCCAAAGAAGACAGAGGTCTTCTTTTACTTGTGGTTCAAGCACCTCAGTTTCCGATCACCTTCCTAATGCGCTGATTTACGATGCTGTTGAGGGCCATGATGTTGTGCCTGGAGCCTGAGGCACACCGAGGGCGTCCTGGTCCCCTGGGTTTGTGGGACAAGCAGGGCTGAGAACCACCAGCAGTGGTTCCGCGTTCCCACTCCGGGCTGCTCCTGCCTTGTCCTCCTGCCAGCATCTCAGCATCACAGACTGGCTGAGGTTGGAAGGGACCTCTGGAGGTCAACTTACCCAACCCCCGTGCTCAAGCAGGGTCACCTAGAGCCAGTTGCCCAGGTCTGTGGCTAGACAGTTTTTAAATATCTCTAAGGATGGAGGTTCCACAACCTCCCTGGACAACCTGTGCAGTACTCGGTCACCCTCACAGTGAACGAGCGTTTCCTGGTGTTCAGATGGGACCTCCTGTGTTTCAACTTGAGCCCATTGCCTCTGGTGCTGTCTTGTCCTGTTATCTTCACTGCATCTTTCTCCCGCTGAGCCCTGCTCGCTCCCCTCCAACTCCTGGGGAGGGTCAGGCATTCATGTGATGGTCATGCGGGGCTGTTACTGGCACTCTGCCCGGCTGGAATACGCCTCCTGGTTAACAGGGGAAAAGTTGCAGTGCAAGGCAAGGAGCTTACTGCTGTCTGCCTAGCTTAGGATTCATCTACCCATGGTGTTATTCAGGAGTAGCTGTCCCCAGATAACTCCGTGCACAGGCAGTCTTAAGTACCTTGCTGTACATTTGTTAATCCATGGCTCAGGCTCTCTTATTCTGAAATGAAAATGTTTCCACAGGGAGTTATTTAGGAACGCCTTTTGCTCTTGAAGTTCATGCCTGAGCTCAGTTTGAATTAACTCTGCCTTCACCTATCTATTCTGAAGTATCTGTAATGGTCCCAGCCTGCCTAGGCTGGGTAAATACACTGTGTTTAAAAGGTATTACAAAGCACATTTTCAACAGCGTGATCTAAAATGGGACTTTGGAGACTCAGCCTTGAGAATGGAAACCTGGAGTTTTCAGGCAAATGATGAAGTCCTTCAGGATTAATCTGCCACACCTGCAAAATTTACAACTGAATGTAACATTAATTTTACATCCCTATTCCCTGACCGAGCATTAGCTGTTTGCCTTCATCAGTAGGTAGGCCATGAACGTTATCGCAACCACCTCACTTTGCTGGGCATTTCGGTGTCTTCAGGTTCCAGCAGGACTTGGAGGATAAAGAAAAAAAGCAGTTTGGTGCTGACAAACTGGTTGAGCTTCTCCTGACAGCAGATTTCTGTCCCTGACTGACGGAGCAGGCCATCCCAGCCCAGAAAAGCCCTCTGCTGACAGCGTGCCGAGGACTCACTGGCTGGAGAAGGGACGATGAAACAAATGGTTTGGGATCTTAATTAGCTTTTGCATTTGGCTCAAAACGTTGTGGCTTCCCAGGCAGCCTCCCTCTACCACATGCGTGTGTGTGTATGCACAGGTGGGATGTGCATGTGTGTGTGTATGTGTGCGTGCGCGCACATGGGGTGTCTGTGTGCGCGCACGCGCGTGTACACGTGTGTGCTCAGGGGTCAGGGTAGGTTGGAGGGAGGAGTGGACAACTGGGGGCATTTGCTTAGCTTAAAAGCTGTGGCAACTGAAGCAAAGCAATATTTTGCTTTCCTTGGCAAAACATGTCTTTGTGTAAATAAACTCTGAAAGGCATACAGCTCCCTGGGGAGCCCTGGGGCTTCTGGCTGCCTGGGAGGGGATCTGAGCCTTCCTGGGGAGCTATTTCGTACCCCACCACCTCCCTGAGGGCCCAGGTCCCCAGGCTGTTTCCCGGTCCCTGGTGCTGCCCCTGCCCTGGGGCATCCCTCCGGGTCCCGCTCCCCACGGCAGGTGGCCAAGCTGGGGCAGCACTCCGGTAGCCCTGCTTCAAGTTGGCTCCTTTGAAATGGACGCCGGGACTCCCCGTCCGCTGGTGTCCCTGTGTTTCACCCGGTTCCTCCGTAGGAGTGAGGTTTTCCAGTAAGACAAAGTGCAGGTGTGTTTATTGAGACAGAACATTTGTAAGGGTGAGTGTAAGGAGACTGGGAAGAGAAGACTTAAGAAAATGAAATATAAAATATGCTTCTACTCTGTAATTAGTGGTGGCCAGGTTGTTTCAGCATATTTTATCAAAAGTGCTGTTTGAGTGGGACAGCCAGGAGGGACAGAGACCAGAGGACAGCGCGGCTTCCACCGATTAACCCACTGCACACTCTTTCTTACTTCTGGTTCCAGTTTCTCCATCCTTAGCTAGACATTAATGATACTAATGCACTTTGTTCAGATGTCCCTTTGAGGCTTAGACACCCTTTAATGTTTCTTCTGGTCTAGACACACATGTGCATACAAAAATTTTCCATAGGTGTTTTTACCTCCGTTTTAATTTCCCCCTTGCTCTTCTTTTTTATCCTGCCCTTGTTGAAAGCTACATACGAGGTGTCCCTGCAAGATATGGAGCGCAGCTGCAAGAGAGGCGGCTGCCGGGGGCCTGCAGGGCCAGGCTGTGGCTAACGAAGGGTCTCTCCTGTTTGCCAGGGTGAAGATAGGAGCCACTACTGCTCCTCACCGGATCGCGCTGCCCGAGGCCCAGAGGAAGGTGGGGGCATGGGCCACGGTGGCAGCAAGCTTGCTTACACCGTCACGGAGGTGCCCCCCTGGTACCTGTGCATCCTGCTGGGCATTCAGGTGCGACCGGGGAGCAGGTGGAGGCCGAGGGTGGGTGGAAGTTTAATGGCTGTTCAGCCGGTTAATGGCTGAATTTGGGAGCACTTCACCTTCACTGGCCTTGAATGGAGCTGTAGGGCTGGATCTTGAACTCAAGTCCTTCCCACCGCCTCCTCAGCACCGACTGTTATCCTTGTGCCCACAGCTACACCGTGCCCCTTGAAGTGCAACTGCAAAGGCAGAGTCCCAGGGTTGGACACAAATAGTTAATGAGAACAGATTGGATACCTCGGCTGAAGGCAGCCAAATGTCTAAGGGCTTCTGAACTTCTGCCTTCCCATGGCAATAAAAACTAAGCAGAAGGGCTAACGCTGCTTTGCTGGAGTGCGTGCCCTGGCATGTTAAATGACCCAATGCCACCAGTGCCACACTGGGTACGGAGCCTCAGGGAAGAGAGACCTCAGAGTGATTAAAGTAACGAGGGACTGTGCCTGGAGCTTGGTGGGCATTTTGTACTTTGTTTCCTTAAACAGTCATCTAAAATTTAGCGTGTATTAAACCAAGGTTTTCTGAACACATCTGCATCATAATTTTAATAAAACATGCTTCTAATGATTACAGTGAGTTTTTGAGTGCCACCAGTTCCACCACTGCAGTCCTGTGCTCTGAGGTGAGAACTAACAACTAAGGTTAATGTTTAAAGCAAAAATAAGTTTGAAAAATTATTTTCACATTTAGTAATTAACGGAAGGTCATTGTAGAAATACGTCTGTGACTCTTCTGAAAAATGCAATGCCTGATTTTTCCATTCTTCCGCATCCATTTTTTATGGTTATCCATAATTGCACTGTGTGAGAAAAGCTACTGATAGCAAAGAATGGGTAGCTCCAATTTGCCAACTTTTTATCCTTTGTGGTGCAGATGAGATGGACTGAAACATTTGCACTCACTTTGCCTGATCCCTCTCTCTCCCTACCTTGGGATGTCCCCACCTTCCTGGAAGAGTAGCCACTGACAGCTTTGTCTGCAGGTGCTGGGGATAAACTCTTTGTGTCTGACAGCGGTCTGGGGAGTCCAGAGCATTACAAAAGGTCTTTGGGCATGGAAAATGGGAGAAGTTTGTGGGGGCGCATTGCAGTTCTTGTAGGTGCTTTGGAACAGCCCCCAACAGAGCCTTAAAGTTGCCAGAAAAGAGAATGGGTAATACTAGTACCGCCCAAACACAAATCTGTGAGTTACTTTTAGATTTCCCTCAACAACACGGTAATAATACAGAGCCAGTTCTGTGTCCTTCACCCAGTCTTTCTCTGTGGCTCCTAGCATTTCCTGACAGCCATGGGAGGTCTGGTAGCCATCCCGCTGATCCTCTCCAAAGAGCTTTGCCTCCAGCACGACCTCCTCACCCAGAGCCACCTGATCAGCACCATCTTCTTTGTCTCAGGGATTTGCACCGTGCTGCAAGTCCTCTTTGGAGTCAGGTAGGCCAAATGCAAGAAATGGGACACGTGACAAAACAGTTTGTAGATGCAATTACTACATGCTTGGCCACCAGTCTGCTGTAGAGTTTAGTTATCAGTGAGGGTCATTTGCTACCCTTGGGCAATCAGGGTATGTGCCAAAGCACCCTGAAATCACTGTAGGTGATAACTTTGCAGGGCTACCTCGCTGTTCTGACTTTTGCATCTCCTAGTTCTTGGTGCACCTTTGTTTGGGCTTACAGTGGGTGCCCCCAGACCGATGCCGGCTTAGCCCGCCCAGCCGCCGGACTCGCTGAAACTTTGCCCTCCACCGACTGCAGGCGGGTGCTCCCCTTCTACGTTGCTACAGGATTAGTGGAGAAGGGGGGACACCCTGGCCACAAGAAAGAGAGAATCCGGTTCTTCTCAGTTTGGTTAAATTCAGCCTGGGGTGCACGAACATGGCTGTGGCTGCTGGTGCAATTCAGGCTCCCAGGCACCCCCCAAAGGCCTTGGTGTATACCTGAGCGCTGTGATGTCCCTCCTCCCTGTTAGCCGAGGATGAAAGAGTAGCAGGGAGCCTCTCCCGTGGCTGAATAGCTAAATGAGGTACACCAGATCAAATTAAGTGGTAACAAGTTGTTCCCGTAGGATAAGCTTGAAAGGCTTTTGCTGTGCTGAGGACGCAATTGCCTTGTTGCTGGCCCCAGCTCTAATGGGTGAGGATATTCCTGCCAGAAAGGTGGGACTCTGCCTGCGTGTGGCTGGAGGCAAACCAAGCCTGAGGAGACAGTTGGAAGCAGATTATTTTTTCTCCTTCTACTGTTTTCTCAAAAGCTGTAGTAATTGATAACCATGAGTCCCCAAAAGACAGCCAGAAAAATGGTAAATAATGAGTTGGAGGGGATGCTTTTTCCTGGAAAATGTCTGTGCCACTCTCCGAGGCCCTGGGGAGCCCTCAGCTAAGCATGCTGCACAGTTCCCGGTGTCCACATTTAAGACAGACTAATTAAGAGGAGAAGAGTTATGGAGATGATCTGTTAATGTGGCACGGGGAAGGGAGGCTGGCCTGGTTAGCCTGGCAAAGTGGCAGCTCAGAGGGGTATGGCTGCAGTCTGCAACTAGTCTGGGAAAGAAATGGGGGGGATCAGGCAGGGAGAAACCATTTCAGCTAAAAGACAATGTTGGCCCATGAATGAATGGATGGGAACTGGCCACGGAGATGGGGAGGTTCCCACCAAGAGTGAGCGCAGTTTCGGAGCAGCCCTTCAGAAGCAGTAGCCAAGGGTAAAGCTTGACCCACTGCAACCTGCAGCTCGTTTGTGTTACACAGCATGAAAAAGCAGTGACAGGTCCGGGACGGTCACTGGACAGACTATCCAAGGGGCCCCTGAGGGGAGACATAGGTTGCTTTGCCATTGTGGTGAGCCCCCCCTTAGCAGATGCTTGGACATCGTGTAGTGATGATCAGAGCATAACTTTTCTTTCTCTAACTAAACCTGCAGCTTTCCCTGGAAAGAGCTCAGCATGCCCCATATGCATCACCTCAGCACTCCAGTTTGCTCTGAGCCCACCCATGCCAGCACCGGCTGTGAAACAGCTTGAGGGCCAACGCAGCGGGAGCTATAAATCTATTGTTAATTCAACAGTCGTGCCACTGGGCCTTCTCTGTTTCTTTTTGTTTGTTTTCTGCCTTGCCCAGCAAAATCCTTTGAAGGCTGCAACGTGTTTGGCTGAATGCTGTAAATAAGTGACTTCACAGATGACTGATACTCAGATATAACTTACTGGCAAAGCACCGACAGTGGTTCAGTTGTGCATGGTGTGATTAATTGCAGTGGTATAGATATTTGTTTTAGGTGACAGAGACATGGTGCTGTTACAGGTATGCCACCTCTTATTTTCCAGTGCTTTCCAGAGAATAGTGGAAACACCTCTGGTTCAGGGAAATCTGTGCCCTGCCGAAGCACTCACCTGGCTCGCTGCCCTGCTGCTTTTCTGAGCAGGTGCCATGAGAGCGCTTGGTGCAAGAAGCGGTTGCTTTGGGGGCTGCTCCCAGGGGCGATTTCTAAACGGAGGAAGCCGAGGCACCTGGGAGGCTTCCCTCAGCTTGTTCAGAGCTGCTGTGCCAGCCTGCGCCCTCGGGCAGCTTTGGGTTTTTCAATCACGCTAGAGGAAATGGTCAAAACAACTTGCACTGTAACAGGGACTTAATGGCTGTGGTGGCTTTTCTGTCTCCATATCCCCCTGCGTGGAAGAAGAGGCTGGCAGGAGCACTGGCTCCGCTGTACAAAGCTCTGTATGAAGCCAGTGCTGAGCGCCTCTGGAGCTGTGAGCTCCTTGCTAGCCTGAGGGGTTTCCAGAGTGAGGCTTACTCTAAGCCAGGAGACACACGGTGTCGGGGGAGAGCCAAGGTCTCCCCCAGCCAGCGTTCAGACCCATCCATGCAGGTCTCCTTTCCAGTGTCGGTGGAAGCAGGGTGGAGTCATTATCTCTAAAAACCTGTACTAAAAGCCAAGTCACATTTTCCACTGCCCTCAGTCTGAGGCTGGTTGTGACGTGGGGAGTAGCCAGTGCACGTCCTTGTGTTCATGAGCAGGTTGTGAAGAAAACTGAGGCAGCTGAAGGGGACAGAGGAAGCAACCAGATATTGGAAAGATTTGGGCCTAGGTTGATGCTAAGCTTTTCTTCAGAGTCTCGCCACCTTTCTTCCTTGGTCTTCTCCCCTCCTCCAGCTTTTTCCTTTGGTTGTTGTTTTACTCTGTGCAGCTCTGTGGTCTAGTCACAACTTAAGAGGAATACTTTTTCCTTAACGTGGGGTAGCAGAGTTTGACTCCAGCACCGATGAGCCTCTCCATTGGCAGTATTTGAACCTGAGCTCTTCCCCTTGGGTATGTTGCTCTTGGGTGCAATGGGCAGCAATGCCCACCCGTGGTCAGTGATGGAGACCTGCCAGAACATTTCAAAAGATACTGCCAGAGGCCATGCGCAGACCAATTTTTAAATGTATTTCACTTTCCTTTCAGTCACCCCTATGGAGCTGGGTTTGTAGCATCCTTGCTCGGCATCTTTTCCCTCTGCTCTCCTTCCAGGTTGCCTATTATTCAAGGAGGCACTTTTGCATTCCTGACCCCAACCCTGGCCATGCTGTCTCTCCCCAAGTGGAAGTGCCCTGCCTGGACGCAGAACACTACCCTGGTGAATGCCTCTTCACCAGAGTTCATCGAAGTCTGGCAGACACGGATGCGAGAGGTATATTACATTTTCAGTGGCACCTGCTCTGTATCAGGGCTGTTTGCTTTCAGAAAAGCACACGACCGTAGCAGGGCCATCAGTGATGGAGAACCCACCATCCCCAATGGACCTTGGCCCTCACCCTGTTGCAGCTTCCTGAGCATCTAGTCTCCATTAGGAAAGCAGGTGCTTTGCTGCTGCTGAACAGGGGACATGCAGACCTCAGGTGATTTATGGTCCCTGCAAAGTCTCCACTGGTGCAGCCAGATCCTTTCTCCAAGAAGTGTGGTTAGCCTTGAGGAAGGAAAGGAGGGAAGATGTTTCTAGGGAAGGGACCCTGTCTAAGCACAGGAAACCTAGTAAAAAGAAATGCAAGGGCAGAGCTTACTGTAAATATTAAGGAAAAGTGCATTCTTAGGTAGTCAAAAGAGAGGAGGAAAGGTCAGGGATCTCAGTGCCTTGTCCTACATCTATTGCCTTGTCCTACATCTATTGCCTTATCAGAGTAGGTGACTAAATTTGCCTCTGTCAATCCATACGTTGGGGTGCTTTGCAAAGTGCACGGGAAGCGTGAGCTCACAAAGGATTTGCTGTGCAGCACAGGCTGCCCTCCCTGCCGACACTCGTAAATCTGCCACAAGGGCAGTGCTGCCTTCTCCTTTCAGGCTGGGCGCTTCACCCCAGCCCTTGTGTTCCTCTTCCCTTTGGAGACAGGGGAGGGAAGGTGCTGAGCACCGCAGAGGACCCAGCCTGGGTTTATCATGAAATCTGCGAAGGCAGAGAGCAGCCTCACCCCTGAGTCCCCTGCCTGGAGCTGAGGTGAGCAGCGAAGGGCATTTCAAGGTGTAATCACTGGCTACTTAGCAGTGATTGTCAAACATAGGAAAGTTCAGGGTGATAAATGTGTCCCCGAAACCGATACTCAGAAAAAACCAGGCTGTAATGACCCACCTGCCCTACCAGTGTGCTGAAATGCTCCAAGCCCTTCCCAGATGGGAGATGAGTGGAGACCATGGCCCTGCTCCTGTTTTTGGGGCAAGATCTTTTCCCCTGCATTTCAGGGGAGCAGGAGGAGAGAGTGCAGGGAAGCTGATGCATGCTTGGGTGGCCCAAGAGGCCAGGGAGGAGGGGGTCTCTGGAACAAAATTAGCCCTGGTGAGGACTAAATCCATCAGCCAAGGGGGAGTTGGTGTGTTGGTACTTTGGTGGTCCTTCCCCACATGTAATGCTCAGACAGGCTTTGGTGTAGTCAGTGGAAAGCCTCCATGCTGGGCCGTCACTGGAGGCTGAGCTTGGCTCTCACACTGGTTTTGCAGTGACTTATGAAGAAAAGGCTCAACAGCTGGAGCTCCTTTAACCTCTGCTCTCTTCCTCCATTTTTCTAGGTGCAAGGCGCTATCATTGTAGCTTCCTGCTTTCAAATCTTTGTTGGATTTTCTGGCCTGATTGGGTTTCTGATGAGGTTCATCGGCCCCCTGACAATTGCCCCCACCATCACCTTGGTTGCGCTACCACTCTTTGACTCGGCTGGGGACGAGGCTGGGCAGCACTGGGGCATAGCATTCATGTAAGTCTCACCTCCCCGTGGGAAAGCTGAGTGTACACAAACTGCCTACTTCTAATATGAAATCAAATGTCGCAGTCTGTAGCAGGGTTCCCCTGGGTTCGAGGTTTCTTTGTTGAGCACTAACGTGTGGCAGGCTTGTGCAAGACAGCAGCATGGCATAGTTCCCCCTGCCCCAGGAGGTTAGAGCCTTCAGCAAAAAAGCAAAACCCCAAAATGAGTTAAAAAAATCTGATTTTTGTGAAAATCCAAAGTTCATAGGTCAGTAGAGAAACAAGCCTTCCTTGTGTGGGGTTCCTGGGGACAGTCTCTGTCACAGTTGTCTACGCACACTGTCTTACAGACCCATTATTTAAGTTAAATAAACATTCCTAAAATGACAAAGTTGAGCACTCAGGTATTCCTTGAGTTAAAATAGCTGGTGCTTTACGTATTGTTTTCACATGAAGAGGAGGAATAGTTTTCTCCACAGAGGGCCTGGGGGGCTCTGGAGATGTCTGTGCATGTGCCTTTGCAGCATCGCGTGCTGTTTCAGGGATATTTGTGTGCATGTCCTTGTGCCTGACTGTACAAGTGTGCTCAGTGTCAGGATTTCCCTGGTATTTCAGAAATGAATTAAAAAAGTAGAAATGCCACTGCATGGTTCCCCTGCAGATTTGGCAACTTCAGGTCCCTGATGCAGACTTCAGCTTGGGATAACATGCAACAGGAGTAGGTTGTTATCCTCCCTATGGGCTCCCATCAGTTTGCTAGTGCTTTCAGAGGTGCCTTTGGAGACTCAGGGGCCAGGCTTGACTGCAGCCCCAGGAAGGCAGCGTGCTGTTGTGGGGACGTGCTCCAATCCACCTCTCTCCAGTTCTCTTCTGCTCCCCACACCTGCCCTCCCAGGCCCCAAAAGCCACCTCTCTTCTCCACCTCCAGTTCCTCACTTAACTGGTTCCTTCCACCAGCACCCCATATGACCCCAAGCCTTGCCTGCCCCCAGCTTTCGTTTAACCATTATTTCTCCCACCACATCTCTGGCTTGTTGTCCTGTTCTCCAGCTCTGATGATTTGTCCTAGCCCCTATGCTTAGCCAGTCTGATTTTTCCCTTCAAAATGTATATCCTTGCCTGGACTATCTCTGTTTTCTGCCTTCTGTTCTCCAGTCAGTGGCTCCTAAACTCAGTCCCTCGCTTGACCTCTTTGCCCAGCTGGGCTGCTCCATCAATGGGGTCCCAGCCCTCCAGCCCATGTCCCTGTTCTCAACCCTGGTCACTCTTTCCGTCTGTTCATTTCTGTACCATCTTCTACCCGTGCTAATCCCAGTCCTTTCTTCCATGACTCAGACACCTTAGCCCTGACCTGATCATTTTGCTTTGAGCTGTCCGAGTTTGTATCCTCTTTTGCTGCCTCCATGCTCCGTGGGTGCCATTAGGGAAGGGGGGAGAGGGGTGATGGAGAAGGCAGAAGACATGAGCCACGTGGTCTCAGCCTTGCTGTCCAGCCCCATCATATCCCAGAGCCCCCATGACAGGCGATACCTGCTGTTGCCTCAAGAAACTGGTCTAGTGCTTGCTCACTTGCTCCCTGGTGATGGTGCATTACTGGGCAAGGCCTGGACGTACTCAGAAAGCTCAGAATCTTTATGGGCTGCAAATGCTAAAGCCTGAGATGTTTCTGCTGTCTGCCTGGGACGTGGGATGAATGATCATTTTTACAGACTGATCGCAGTTGAGCAGATTTTTGTGAGAAAGAGCAATATCCCTCACCCCAAAGAACAAGTTCTACTAACTCTCAAATTTCAGCTCTAGGTCATAAGCAGACCCTGGTACTGCTCAAGGCAAAATGACCTTCTTGACGCAGGCTATATACTATGTCTATTTCCTGAACATCACTCTTTGAAAGAGGTTTGGGGTATATTTTTCCAGAAATATTTGGCCTGAGGCAGATGTTTTCCATGGAAATTGTCATCCCGAGTGGGTAAAGTTAGGCAGAATTATAAGCAGCTGAAAATAGCATTTGTTAATGGAATGTGTCAGGCAACCTGAATAATAAGCAGTGACACCTACCCGAGATAGACGAGGGCTCTGCAGTGATTCATAAGGCTGCCGAGCACCTTTGTTAATGCAAATGCACAAAATGTACACTGACGCAGTCTGTCTGGGCTCTGTAGCTTTAGAAACCACGAATGGAAACCAGTTCCTCCTTAGACTTTCTGCCTCCAGTCATTCAGTGCTTTGAATCGTGATTGATAGATAAACTTTGGCTGTATGTTGCGGTGTGTCTTTGTAGAGAGGTGAAGGTAGTGTTTCCTTTGCACTGCTGGTATTCTGCCTGCCTGTGAATATTGCACCTGTAGCTCAACACCTTTTCACATGTGGAAAACTACCAGTTTTCCATCCACTGTCAGTGCACTTTAGCTGGTGCAATCGATTTCTCACCAAATCCTATCTGGATTAATTTACTCAATGTATACAATTCAGATTTGTTAGAAAAAAAAATGAGAAGACCTTCAGAGGCCTGGTTAACATAGGAGGAAAATGTCCAAGGTCTTCTACCAGCTCAGCAGTCAAGGTGGAGCGCCCAGTCCCTGCCCTCTCGCCACATATTGCAGCCTCCAGCCTTATCTGGTTGCCCTTTCTGGGGGGAAGACACACAGAGGGCAGACAGGGCTTGCTGTGAGCACACCCAGCTGTGCTGCCATTCGAGGGAGATGTGTCCTACGCAAGGGATGGGAGAGGAGCTGCACCTCATAGTTGCTTCCACTGGAATGAGCCCTGGGTGCTGTCAGGGGCACACGTGAGCACCCCTGCCTTGGAGGACCCCTCCGCCACACAGCCCCCTCGCAGACTGGAGGGCTGTGCTC
The DNA here is from genome assembly GCF_047370975.1 of Nipponia nippon. NCBI lineage: Eukaryota > Metazoa > Chordata > Aves > Pelecaniformes > Threskiornithidae > Nipponia > Nipponia nippon. The sequence continues at coordinate 54,045,521 of NW_028262347.1, forward strand.
TCCCCTTGGCTGGCTGGGAGGGCTCTGTGGGCACTACGTGCAGCCCCATGGTTCCACCGTGGTTTTTTTCTTTTGAAACAGGGACTTGCACAACCAAATCAAATCCTCTTTCTTTCCTCTGTGCCACGTAGGAGCTTTTTGCCACTTGCAGAGCAGCATAGGTAAACCTGAAATCAGGAAACCAATAAATCCTATATTTCCAATATATCTGAATTACACAGAGGTTGAGGGACAGTTTCCTGGACATAGCCTGCCTGGACCTTGCATGTCTTTCAGGTTTTTCTTTTACTTGTCATTTTTAAGCTCTGGCAACTATGTCATACTCAGTGATGCACCATCTGGGGGTTGGTTTTGAAACAAAAGGGGAAAAAAAATTTGCAAATGCAGCAGAGCTGTCAGTAGAGTATGATGGAAAGCTTGTTCCACCCCAGGCTTGCTGGAGTGGGGAGCCACCCTCTGGTGCTGAGAGCCTGGTTTTTGGGGTCCTCTGGAGTCCTGGGTCCTCAGGTAGCAGGTCTTCAGTTAATGTGGGGACAGGCGGGCAGCTCAGCACCCACTTCGTCTCATGGTCTGGTTTTCCCTTCTCCTAGGACTATTTCTTTCATAGTTCTGTTCTCTCAGTACCTGAAAGATGTCCCTGTGCTGCTGCCGTCTTACCAGAGAGGCAAGAGGTGCCACTTCTCCCCAGTCTACCTCTTCCAGATCTTCCCGGTATGTTGGGGTTCCCGGAGACCCAGTGGTCATGGCAGAGGGACTGGCCTCACCCACCCTGGGCTGCCTGGGCTCTTTCCACATGTGTCCAGCTGAGTTAGGGCTTCCCAGCCCCAGCCTGCATGGCAAGGGGGCACAGGGGGAGAAGGTCCCCATGGCTCTGCATTTGGGGAAGGAAGGAAGGAGGGAGAGCCACCAGGAACCCCTGCCTTCCCTCTGCCTCCATCCCACGTGCAGGGGAAAGGGTCAGGCAGGGAGACACCTTGTCCCCCACAACCATGCCGGAGAGGTGGCCCTGCGTCTAATCGCACCCCACTGCTACATGTGATGGGCAGGTGCTGCTGGGGCTCTCCCTGAGCTGGCTGCTCTGCTACGTGCTGACGGTGACCGACATCCTCCCTGCGGACCCCACTGCCTACGGCCACCTGGCCCGGACGGACACCCGTGGAGATGTTTTGTCTCAGGCTCCCTGGTTTCGGCTGCCTTACCCAGGTACCACTGCCCCCCCTTTCCCCATCCTGCCATGCTGCTCCTTGTTCTGGCTTGCACCTCCACTTATGGCTAGCAGGGGGAGACGAAATGCCAAAAATCAGGCAAACACCCACAAGCACCCTTGCTGTTCTCCCCCCGCCCCCGCAACAGATTTCAGGGCAAACATGCCCCACCGACCTGAACCAAGCTCTTTCCTTGCAGGCCAGTGGGGAGTGCCAACCGTCAGCCTGGCTGGGATATTCGGCATCTTAGCCGGGGTGATTTCCTCCATGCTGGAGTCCGTGGGAGATTACTACGCATGTGCCCGCCTGTCTGGGGCCCCACCGCCGCCGAAGCATGCCATCAGCCGTGGGATCGGGGTGGAAGGCATCGGCTGCCTCCTGGCCGGGGCATGGGGGACGGGGAATGGCACCACATCGTACAGTGAGAACGTGGGGGCCCTGGCCATCACCAAGGTGAGCCTCACCGCAGCAGGGTGGCTGCGGTGCCCTGGCCCTCCTGGAGGTTTCCCCCAGGGGTGTATGTACAAAGGAGTGGTGCACATGGGTATGTGCTGGACCCGGGATGTGATCTTAGCCCACCTCCTGCAAGGCACGTGGGAAGAATGTGCCCTGGCACATTGGTGACCACCTCAGCAGCACTACAAATCACCTAACAGAGGTGGTCAGTCCCTCTCTTTCCCTGCTTATGGTCCGCGTGTGGGATGAGGGCACACTGCTGTTACTCATGACACCTGGCCATTAGTCTATCTATCTGTGAGACTAAAGACAGATCCACAGTCTATCTGTGAGACTAAAGACAGCATGTAACATCCGAGCTAACCTGGAAACTTCCTGAGGACTGACTTCATCAAAGACTATCTCTCTGTCTGTCTCTGTCTATCTGTCTTCCTAAATATATTTATAAAGAGGAGTGAAGAGGAGAGCAGAGGAGAGGAAGGGAGAGGAGAGGAAAAGAGAAGAGAAAATAAAAAATAAAATAAAATAAGATAAAAATAAAAGATAAAAGAGAAAGAAAAGAAAAAAAGAAGAGAAAGGAAGGCAGGAAGGAAAGGAAAGGGAAAAAAAAAGAAAAGAAAGAGAAAAGAAAAGAAGAGAGAAAATAAAATATTTAATAGGGCTTCAAATTCCAGAATTTTTATAATCCAAGGATGGCAATCATGTGAAAGGTAGACTATTTCTTTGGGATTATAAAATGTGATAGTGAAGGTTTATGTTTTTACCTCTCTATAACGTTTTGTGAATCCCTTGAGTATCTTATTGCTCTTATAAGGGAAAGAAATTCACAGAGAGAAGCTTGACAATCACATCATAGCTTTTCACTAAGCTTTACAGCCAGGGGATGGGTACAGCCAGCAGCCAACTGGAGAACATTTTTAAATCATTGTCAAATAAGCAATGTCATGTCAGCAGAGCTGTGAGTCAGTAAATAAATGCAGAATTTGACTTATGACTCCCACTCCATAATATTGCTTGTTTCACTGGATTTTATAAACCTCACTCAAAATAACCATTTTTCACAGACTGAAACGTTAGTGTTCGACCGAGGTGGCTGCTTCCAGCAGCAAGGGCTGTCTGGATGTCTGCATGGAGTCCAGTTTAGCCTGTCACCCCACGTACCTTGTCGCTATGAAATCTGTGCATACTGACCATATACCTGAGCCTGTTCTTGCCTGACATGTTAGTTTGCTGCATACATTGTATGTATGGGATGTAGCATAGTGCGGAAGTGCCCAGACTCATAATCATCAGATTACAGGACATGTTCTTCCCATGTGCTCTAAGTCCTGCAGGTGGACATGCCATCCTTGCTGATTCAGGAGAGATGTTTCCCTTAGATCCCACCTTTGCTCACCTTGTTCACACTTTGAGCAGAAAGTACATTCTCATCTCAGTCAGCCTTAAATCAGTGTAAAGACCCTGGCTGGGATAGATGGGGGTGCTGAGAGCACAAGGCAGATTTAATTTCATTTTTTACACAGGAAACGCATTTTTCCATAACAACACATGGAAATGCAAGGGACTTGTTTCCTCTGCTTAAACAGAGGTGTCCAGCACCACCTGATACATCTTTGGATATCTCAGATATCCACAGGGGCTGTCAGATAAGGCAAAGGAGAAGCTGCCGGAAGCTGCCAAGATGCAACATCTTAAATGGCACCAGGCACCTATGTTTAAGCTGCTTGATCAAGCCCAGCATGCCAGTACTGAGCTCTCATTTCCAAGAAAAGAAGAGGAGGATTTTAAGGAGAGGTAAAGATCTCAGAGTCACCGTATACATAGTAGGGAACTGTGCAGTTTCTTTGACCTTAAGAAAGAGAACTGATTTTCTTGTTTTCCTGACATAATTGAAACAAACTCTAAACTAGAGGCTTTAGCATCATATGCTCACGGTTGTCAGTGGATTAGGTAATTTGCCTTTAAGGCCAACTCCATATACTGGGTAATTCGACATTTTGGCAAATTAAGAATCTGAAGCTTAATTCTAATCCTGGAACAAATAGATCTGTTGGCTTTTATTAAATTACAGTTTTGATGGTAATGGTGTCCCAAGGTTTTAAGCCAAGGAATATAAAAAGCCCACCTGAAGGCAATGCTTGATTTTATTTTGAAACTCTCCACCAAATCTTTTTCATTTATCTTTCACAATCAAGTAAGACTTACAATGTTTTAAAGGAACATGTTTAAGAAATGCTTAAAAAGAGACAGTACTAGTAACTGGGAATGTTTTTGTTGAAAGCATTCACAAAAAGCCCTTCCTGGAAATATGACATTCTTCAGATATTTAAAGGGAGGGATTAAAATATTTAATTGAATTATAAAATTTTGCAGAGGATTACAGTTTCCCTGCCTAAGACACAAACATCGTAAATCTTAGCATGATTCTTTAAGCTGTCCAAGTTTTGGTGCAGCAAGATGTATCTTGAATTGAAAGTCTAATAAATATTGCTGCTTTTCTTTTTAGTTTCCATAATCTGTAAATGTTTCTTTCATCCCTTTGTTTGGCATATACTCTTTTTCTTTCCTATTCGCGTGCTCTAACAGATCTGAATGAAAGGCATGGCTTGGTGCTTCATCCCGTCTTTGTTGTAGTGCCCAACCAAGAAAAGGCCACCCTAGCTCTTCCTAGGAAAAAAAAAAAAAAAAAAAAAGGTTTTACTGAAGCTAAATGGATGATGAGAGATAGGGGCAGACCAAGACACTTCCTCACTTATTAGCCATTTGTTGACCATGGAAAGGATATATCAGATCCTAGAACTCAGGATCGAAGCAGCCAGCCTAGCCGACTCTGCTCTCCCAAATTTTGATCTCCAGGGAATGGAGGGATCGGTGTGGGACACCTAGTTGAAAACCATTTTTAGATGGCAATCCAAACCCTGGTGGAAGGATTGTCCAGTGAATTGACTGGGTGGTTGCACCTCCAGCCTGTGGGTATGCCAAGACATTTCTAGGCTGGAGCGGGAGCAAAGCTGTGTGTGGGGGTTATTGTGCTCTTAATTTAATAATAAACTTTCTGTTTAACAGCAAACTGTTGAAGTCTTAGTAACAATAGGAAAGAGGATAACATCAAGTAAATAGGTGTGGATCCATGATTGTTCTCAGAGTGCCTTTCATGATAAATATTTACTAGTCTGCAAATACAGATGCTTCATGCACAGTGCAAGCATCCCAGCGTACTGGTGGCTGCATCTGAACCTGTGACTGAACGTACCATTGAGTGCTTCGGGCCTCAGGTGCAACCCCTGCCCGGCAGGCTGGCGCTGAAGCCTGCTATTCCTTGCCTCTCTGTGCCGGTCGGTGTGTGACTGCCTCCTCTTCCTCTTGCCCCAGGCAGGGAGTCGAATGGTGATCATTGCTGGTGCCTGCGCCATGCTCCTGAGCGGCATCTTTGGGAAAGTCGGGGCGATGCTTGCCAGCATACCCACCCCCGTGATCGGAGGCATGTTCCTTGTGATGTTCGGAGTTATCACGGCAGTGGGGATTTCCAATTTGCAGGTAACAGCTATGCGAGCGCCATTTCATCCCTAGGGAAGGGGACTTAGGTTTCAAGTCAGGTTCTTACCAGGCTGAGTCAGATATAACCACTCTGCAGCAAATGCAAACATTTGCGTTGGCAGTTCCTCAGGTGAAGATGAGGGCACGTACCCAGAGGGCTCCCTCGTCGGGGCAGGGCTTGCTGGCACTGGGGGCAGCAGGATGACTAGCGCCCCAGCAGCACCAGGGCTACTGCCCAGGTCCACTCCTCCGTGCAGTGTTTACATCCGAGCATGTCTCATGAACACAACAGTAATCCACAGAGCTGGGTAATTCCGAACGTAATGTATACAATTTCTCTGTGCAGTACACAGATATGAACTCCTCCAGAAACATCTTTATCTTTGGATTTTCTGTATTTGCTGGCCTCACAGTTCCCAACTGGGCAAGCAAAAATAGTACACTGCTGGAAACAGGTAAGAAGCGACCTTGGAAGAACTTTCTGTAGCATAAAACTGAAGCAAAGGCTAATTCAGAGAAATCTTTTAAAATGCAGGTTTTCCTGATAAAATCCTGAAACCTGTGCTTTGACTGTTGCCTCTTTCTTTCTGGGAGGGCTGTTCTTGCCCTTTGCTCTGATGCACAGCTCTGTTGTGGAAATCTCTGCTCTTGATCAGTGACTACACCTTGCCAGACTCCTGTCAGGCTAAGGATTGCAGAGCTCTTCCTCGGGACACATTCCCAGGATGGGGCTTTGGGGAGGAGAAGACTCCAGGGCTGAATCCTGATCAAGATCTCAATGAACGAGGCTTTCTTACATGCTCATACAAAATAAAACTTTGTGCTTCCAAAATGCAAGAGCATACTAAATTCCATCAAGTTCACTTTATTGAAATTTCCAGTCCTCAACCGTTATGCCTTCACTGTGTCTCGTGTGACTAATGTGTTTGTCACAAAGGCTGTAGTGTCCTCTCTTAAGGTATATATGGCTGGCTGGGTGAGCTGGGCTCACAGATCACACGCTCTGTAGATGGTCTATCAGATGCTCTGTGTCACTGGGCTATTTTGCTCATGTCAATTAGCGCTCACAGAGAAACATCACACCTGACTAACTTGTGGTGAAATCCCATGCTAAATATACCTATTATTTCTTTGGGAACTGAAGCCCGTGCTTTTGTAGGGAACTGCTTGGTGTTATGTTGGGGAGGTGCAGAATATGTTTGGAGCAGAAGGCAGCTTTTTCTGGGACAGTGCTGTGGTCTGCACTGTTAATAGGCTCTTAATGTACTTATGAGTCATCTCCTGCCCACTGGCAGCTGGGTCAGTGAATAATTATGCAGAATAAAACTGTAGGTCTGAAACTGGCAGTGAGATCAATCTCCCTTGCGTTGCCAAACCTTAAGCTCTGCTTTGGGATTTGCAAGTCTTGTTTAAACAAGCATGCAGCTTGCAGGCTCTTGGCATGGGGTATGTTGCTGGTCAAACATGTGTCTCTCTCCACCACTATCCAAAGCTTTGTTTTGCTGCTAGGAATCATCCAGCTGGACCAGGTGACCCAGGTGCTTCTCACCACTGGCATGTTTGTGGGCGGACTCCTGGGGTTTATCCTTGATAATACCATTCCAGGTAGGATTTGCTGAAATGAGCTAAACTACTAGTTTGTGCCTGCCCTAGGGTTTGTTTCCTAGCATTTTTTGTCTTCGTGACTACTGTTCTATGGGTAGGAGTTGTGCTAGCAGCCATGAAACACCGTGTGACTGAACTCCTCCCAGAGAGGGGAGAGGAACAGGAGACATCACTGCAATGGTGTCTGGTTGGAAAACAGCAGCTTATCAAAAACTAACACATTTTTCAGGAACAACAGTCTGTTTGGGAAAAATGTCTTTTAGGGATAATGCCACCCTAGAGCCATGTTGCTGTTTGAAAGGAGAGAAAGGCAAGAAGTTGAAGGAGCCAACGCATGCCTCCTTATGAGAGCTGTTAGAACTGAGGCTGAACTGGTGCCACAGCAGTGGCAAGCAGTAGGAAAGGCTGATGACCAAAGATAGGATATAGCACCTGCAGCTGGCCCTCACAGACAGCAAAGAGCCTTTGATTTTCATCAAGCCAGGGGAGGGATGGCATAAGAATAGGAGAGGAAACCCTTTTTTCTGCTACAGAAAAATAGCAGGAAGGGCACTCTGTTAACCAGATTCTTTTACCATCTCAGGCTTCTTGGAAAGCCAGTCTCCTTTTGGCTCATTAATTTTCTTGTAGCCCTTGATCTTCAGCTCCTCTGGGCAGAATTTCCAAGTGTGCTCACTCCCTTTCCCAAGAGGGACTCAACCGCTGCAACAATTACAGGCACTTAGCAATTCCTTGGCTAGGGTAAATGCCTGTGACTGACTAGTAATTGCTAGTTAAACCTTATTCCCCCACTCCACAGTATCTGGGCAGTTAACATCCAGCCTTGCTTTCCTAGCACTGTATGACCCCCGCTTTGAACAGTTCTTGGATGCCCCATGGCTTATGAAAACCTGCCATGGTATACTTGATTCCTGTGGAAAGCAGCGGAGAAGAACGCTTATCTGGAAGCTGTTGCAGGAAGACAGATATTGTGTAGAAGCTCGTTAGTGAATTTTTGTAGAGAGCTTTGGCGCTAGAAAGGTTTAAGTGCAAGGGATCTGTATGTTGCGCTGGGTCTGCTGGGATTTGAGAAGTGGGCGCGAGGCACTCAAGGTAGTCCTATGCTCAGAACACCCACTGTTTTAAACACAACAATCTCATTTTTGCTGTTGCAGGAACACAGGAGGAGCGGGGGCTCCTGGCGTGGAAGAACAGCCACAAGGGAGAGGCGGACAACTCTCAGCTTGTTTCCAAGGTCTATGATCTTCCGTTTGGCATAGGCACCAAATACTGCGCTGTCTCTTGGTTTCGGTATCTCCCCGCTTGCCCCAAAAGACTACCTGGCAGCAAGAGAATGGATGAACTGAAGGCTGCTAGACAGGAAAGCAGTGTTAAAGCAAGCTCAGAAAGAGACTCTGAGGTAGGTGCTGATACAAGGATATGAGCACCTGGCCTGCAGATGAACTCATCTCAGAAGCAGAGGTCTGAAAAGCGTGTCTGCAGCCCCCATCATTGAACATGAGCTGGCAGCTGTTAGAGGCTGGAGCAGGAAAATGATAATGTCTTTCTCCTCCCAGCTCTGCCCCCTGCACCACTGGTGGCCTTGAGGGAGTTGTTTTGCTCCTCTCTGCTCCTGCCTGCCCACCTCTAGGAAGAACATAATCCCTCTGTGGGGAACACCACAGCCCAAGAAATGCCTGGGAAAGATGTTCAGTTTCCTTCCTTGCACTGAGCCTTGGGGACCCCAAGGAGCAGCTGTTTAGCTGAAGCAGAGCTCTTCCTGTCCCCTGTCCTGGCTGCTCAAGGGGCCACAGGAGAAGGCATCCCTGATGTGGGCCCTGTACCACTCTCAGGCATCCCTTGGGCTAAGGCTAATCCCCACCACCTTAAAGATCCGCAATGGCAATGCTCACCTCACAGCTTGTGGTTTGCACCTCATGCTGGCCAAGGTGAAGGAGCAGGCACCTCTAGGTCATGATTCATCTCATTCCATATTCCCATAATCTAAAGTCAGTCAAATGAATGTTGTTGTAAGAGAGGCATCTCAGGTTAATGGAATGGATTGTCTTTGTTACATACCTCTCCCACCTTAGGCCACAGAGGGAATCTAGAGACCTTACTTAGGCTCTTGACCTAACAGAAAAACCCAGCTTCACTGAAATGACTCCCACCTGGGGTGCTGGGAGCAGTCTCAGGGGAGCCAGCTTCCCCAGGGCACCAAACCCTACAAAGATGGAGTAATCGTCATCAAAGATGGAGGAGAAAACCCTTCTGCGTGCAATCTGATGCATCCCTGCTACCACTGTGTCCTGTGTCCCCTCCACCATACCTGTTCGGTCTGGTGTGGTGATTGTGCGGTGACAACCACTTCTCTGGAAAACGGTTTGCAGATTCTTGCTCTTTTCCATCATCAGCAGAAACAGCCTTAAGCTGTATGGCCGTATATAATGTGATTGCACACGATGCTGGTTGCTGGTGGTGAGTAACAACTTTGTTGCTGTAGCATAAGCTTGTGTTTCCTGCATTGAGATTTATACTTAGATATTTTGGGGGAAAAATAAATAAAATGTACAGTGTAATGATATTTCTTAGGGTGATTGCCATAGTGAGTGGCACGTAGTATTCAAAGAATCACAGAGTAATTCAGTTGGAAGGGACCTCTGGAGGTCCTCTGGGCCAGCCCTTGCTCAGAGCTGGTCCTGTTAGACCAGGTTGGAGAGGACTGTGTCCGGTTGAGCTACAGAGAGCGAGCCACAGACTCTTTGGGCAGCCTGTTCCAGTGTCTGACCACTCTCACGGTGAAAAGCGTTTGCCCTCCTGTCTAACTGGAATTTCCGATGCTTCACCTTGTGTCTGTTGCCTCTCATGGTGTCACTGTTCCCTTCTGAGAAAAGTCTGACCCCATCTTCTCTGTACCCTCCACTGGACAGCTGAAGGCCACGATTTGATGCTCCCTTAGCCCTCTTGTCTCAAGACTAAACAAAACCTGGATGGTTTCAATGAAAAGCCATTATTCCTCATGCCTGTTACAGTCCTGTTCTTTAGTCCTGTCCTACAGCTGTAATGGTATGTGGCTTGTTTTATTGGTAAGGGACATATTGAGTTTTTTACTTTAGGAGAAAATGAAGCCTGCATAGATCAATTATGTGAGTACTGGGATCCTAATGGAGGAAACATTATGGTATAAATAGTTTGCTGTTATGGGCAGGTTGGAGTGCCTCCGTTGAAGATTGTGGTTGTTATGTCTTTGGGAAAAAAATGATTTGCACATTTAAGTATATCTGATCCCCCCTCTCCATCACAGATTTTACAGAGATGACTAGTCCCAGGCATCTCAGCTCTGCTATCTTCCTCATCCTCCACAACCTTGACTACGTCTCTACGCTCATTTAGAGTCAGTCTATGCTCCCAGGGGACCTAGCAGACAAACCCATGGTCTTACTCATCATCACTCTTGAATTTACTTGTGCTGTAGCGCATGTGTGAAAGTGAGTTGTTAGATTACATCACCCTGTCCTCATGTCCTGTACTGAAGCTGCGAGGCTGCTGCTGGCCAGACCCACCACACACTGGAGGAGTGGTTTAGATGGGAACAGGATACACAGCTAATGAACAAGGTACACAAGCAACACCAATAGGGCCAAAACCTGCTGTACTATGTAGCCTTCAGATGCTCCATCTTCCATGTGAGACTTTTTCCTTCGGTGCTATGGTTGGGATCCCCACATGGAAAAAGCGAGGTGGGAAGCATGAATGGGGAACCCTCAGTAATTTTACTGGCTTTGTGTCAGCTCTGTGGAGGCTGCAGCCATATGTTTTGCTTCTCCTCCTAAGACATGTTAGGATGCTGGCAAGCACCAGAGGTGTATATTTGCTTTAGACTTGTCAAAACAATAATATTGGCATAGGTTTCCTATAAAAATCAGTCTTCAGTTGGCTTTTTGTTCCTCACTCCAAGGATGGAGAACATCATTGCTCATCTGTTATGCTGTCCTCCTGCACGCCCAGCCTGCTGCTGTGTCTGAGTGTCCCCATCTTGTATTTGGCTTGCAAGCTCCCTGGAGTAGAGCTGGGCATGACTTTACAGCTCCTGGCATGAGGGGGCCCAAATCCCCAGCGGAGGCTCATTCCTTACCCTGGCACATCCTACGGCCCAGGAGGTGCACAGAGCTGGGGGGGGGGAGATGCTCGTCTGGGGCAGCTGGGTCTGCTGTTGCTAAGGCTTAGAGGCAGTTTTCAGAAGCTGTTTACGTCCCTATTTCAAGCTCAGGCTCCTAAATGTCCTTTAAAATTCCCCCTTTGGTGTCTTTGTTACATATTTATAAAATATCCTTTTATTTGCCTCAGGGGGACATTTCCAAATTTTAAAATGAAGTAGGCAGGGGTTAGGCTGCAGGGCCACCACTCCTCCCAGCTGCATGTGGCCACTTGAGGTTTGGCAACAGCTTTGGCTTTGCACCACAGCGACACAGCTTCTGTTTATTTGCTACTTACGAAAATAAATGAAAATCAGAGGATCCTCAAGTGTAAAACTGAACACTTGCGGGCTGTTCTGGATTGCCTGGGGAACAGCCAGCTACCTGTCGACTGTATCACTCTTTGTGTTGCTGTCCCGAGTGCAGCAAGACTTACTGATTTCAACCAGGTGCAGCGTCACCCTGCTTGCAACTTTGCAGAGAGGCAGATGGATAATTGGGAAGTCCAGGCAGATACTCCTGCTGTTCTGGCTGAGGAGATCTGGTGATGGGTATTTGCTGGTACCTAGATGCACTGGCTCTAGAACAGCTCATCGGCAGCTCATTTTCACAGCTTTCTCACAAGACGTGACCTGGGCAGTAGGACTGCCCTATGTTATGCTCCATGTGTTGTAAATTGAGGGGCTGCCATGCTGCAGCACAGCTGTAATGTACTGGGTCCCATTCTGCCCTGTTCAGCTTGGTCTCCCCAAACCCCTGGAACAGCCACACTTCGACTGATGCATTCATGTTTCCCACTCCTCCCTCCCTGCTGCCTTTCTGCCTCCAACTCCTTCCCACTGCCCTGCCCCAGTAGCCTACATTTTCCAGATTTTTTCATGAAAAGTTTCCATCAGACCAACCACTGAGCGCTGCACAACGCGGTACTCGTGCATGTGTAGCAATAACGTGCTCAGGAAATAAGGCTGCTTCCCTGCCAAGGCAGAGCAGACCTCACGCACGCCGGGGCAGAACAGCTATTGTCTGTGCAGTGTTGGCTCTGCAGGAGAGGAAACTGCCTTCCCACGTTACACGCAGGCCTGCACTCTTGTAAACTATGATCATGCGACAGGAGGAACCAAAGCAATGTGTTCATCTTCTCCTTAATGCCGTAACACCTCCCACAAAGCCTGCTACCATTTGAAGGAGTTATTATTTTCACGTTACCTAAACACACCTGTTGTTTCGCATTAATGTTCAGGCCAGTCTTAACCTAAAATTCTCCTGGTGAAGCATCAGAAGCTCTCACATGTGATGATCAAGGGAATGCATCTACACAGTGTATGGTGTCCATTTAAAACTGTCTCCTCTGGTAGGTGGCAGGCTGAAAGTAATTTGAAAATGAAATATTCTACTGTTTAACTTCTGTCCTGGACTGTCCTTCAAAAGGGTGGGGATGCAGGACTAATAAGAAAAGGTTGCTAACCCTTGAACATTATCTACTCATATGGCTGTCCTATGGCACATGCTAGTATTGCCAAGTTTGTCCTCAGCTGATGCAGTAATTAAGATGGACATGGTGAAAGAAACATTTATGTAACAAACCTGACTAAAAGTTGTGTGTCAAATGGAACTAGAGATGACAGAAATCTGCATGATTTCTACAGCTAAAAGCTTACAGAAAAAGTATCCTCAATACTGAGAAAAACTAACCTATATTTCCCCCAAAAACTACACAAAGATAAGAAAACACAGGCAGAGCACTTAATGTAAACACTTATTACTGTAGGTACATATATATGTCTCTTGTACTAGCTAAAGGAAAGAATGATTTGACCTTGGATCCCCTGCAAAGTCTGTACATGTATTTCAACGAGCACGTGTCCCAAAACCCAGACTGCCCAGGGGATACACATGCCTGGCATTTTGGAATGAGAGGGAGAGGAGGAGAAGGGAGAGCCAGCATTGCTTATAGCCTCAAAACAATGATAGCCTGTACAGACGAAGCACACTAGAAAGGCCAGGGAAAGGCAAGGCTGCACCCTGGAGAACTCAGAGGGGCTCTTAAACCCAAACAGGATCTGCAATTAGGAACCCCCACTTCCAAACACAGCAACCTGGCAAACATCCACCTGGGAGCGCTACTGCAGCCTCAACCGCAGGGACAAAAGGCGCTCTGGAGGAACTATTCTCCCCTTGTACTTCAGTACCAGGCTCCACATGCATTTGCTTGAATACAGCTGCATGTATCATCCTCTTATGCACCAAGGCAGTGTTGGGCCACAGCCCAGCCCTCTTGGATTCAGCCTAAAAGCCTGGCTGCTGAAGACCAATGGATACCTGGGCATGCCAGCTTTAATTTAGATTTTAAAATAAAACTTTTAGCCTTTCTGTTTGTGATGGCTATTAGCATGAACTCAGCATAACCACTGTCAGAACACAATTTGTCCAAGTCTGCAGAGAGCCTCTAATGATAGCTCCAAGATATGAATAATTTTATTCATCTTCACAGCATTTTTAATTCCGAGACACTATCTGAGCAGCACTACTCATCAAAGAATGAGATGTGGCAGAAGAGCACAGGGCTGATCACTCAGCTTTACACACTTCACAAAAGTAAATAATCCAAAGTGTATTATTGCACCTGCACTTCTCTGGGTGATTTGGGAGTGGGTGGCCACTGCTGCTGTCCTCATAAAGAGATGGAAGAGCCTCATCTCACTCTCTGTGAGGAAATCCCTCTTCCCTTGTCAGCCCGAGCTGAAAAATTGCACTGGAAAAGTAATCACTGCCAGGGTGCAAGGCAGTTTGTGATTTTTGCAGGTTGCAGTTTGAGACCTGCATCCTATGGGGGTGTGCAGGCTGTTGCTGATGTGACCTCTCTGCAGCTCTTCCACAGCTTATGCTAGACAAGGTCACTTAACTGTCCATGCCTCAGTTTACTTGTGAAGTTAAACATTAAAAAGCAATAGACAAAAGTATTTCTTAAAATTTTATAAATATCTAAAACCTAGAACTTTTAAAGGTATAAATTACTCAACTGATATATCAAGAAGCACTGATGAGGGAATGGGAAGTCAAAGGTAACAAACCACTTTAACACAGTGTCTCCACACTCTGCTCGGAGAAATGCTTCACTGAAAGAGGTGCAGTCTCTTCATGTGCCTGGTGTACCCGGCAATGCTTGGCAAAACATTAGCAGAGATACTGTTTAGAAATCTTCATCATCAAAGGTCTCAGTGCACCTCAGCATCACAGTCTCATAATCGAACTGAAGATCTTCTTCCTGAAAGCCCCCCCAATGTCAAGCAGGATTAAAAACCACAGAAGTTGATTGTTTCAAATATACAGTGGGTTGGTCAAGTGCTGACGTGTCAGCTAATGCGCCATGAGCCCTCCTTCCTCTCTGAATCAGCAACCAGCACTTGTCAAGTGCCTGAGGTGCCTGATGAAGAATGGCTCAAATTTTCAACCAATTTCTTTCTAAAATTACAGAGCTCCACCCTGTGTCTATTTACATCACTTAGACAGCTGTTACTGACTGTGGTAGTAAGTGGGTCACATCACAGGCTCTGAAGACGATACGAGTGCTTCCTTGAGCCCTTAACTTCTACTGACTTCAGGCTTTGCTGCTCTTTTAGCAACAGAAGGAAATGGTCTTCTGTTTCAGGAGCTTGCAGAGTAAGTTGCTCTTGAGAAATCAAAGTCTAGGAGATGAAAGTGCTCATGCCTGCAGTCCATCTAGTCCACCTTCTGCATTGATGCAAGACTCTTTAGGGCAAGAGTGCTTTTAAAAATAGGTGCAGTTTAAAAAACGTATAGCTTAAAGAGCACTAAATCCCACTTGCTTGTCAAGTGACTCATCTAAAATCCATAATTTTAAAAGAAACTGTGCCTTTGAAGATGCAAAGGTGTTCAGTGCTATTTAGAAAAAAAACCACTGACTTTCCTTAGATATTGTAAAACCTTTGGACCTCAATCTAAATGAATTCTTTACTGCCTTTGCTGCTAAGCATCTCTTGTGATCTGACCTTAAGACAACAGCTCTTGAAAAATGACAAGATTGCTTAACTAATCTCATGCTTAGAAATATTACTCTACCATGTACCATGGAAGCATGCTCCTGTTCTCATTTTTGGGTCACTGTCCTTTTCAGAGCCCTCCCTTTCCTTGTCCAAGTGATTTCCTCCCTTGTCTTGTGTGAGTCTTTTTCTCAAGCATTTTATACCAGTGGGGTGCAGGCCCTTGACAGCCTTGAGAGCCAGGGCAGCAGCTCAGGAGGAGCTGCACTCAGTGGATCTGTGACTACCAAATGGCGAACGTACACAATCCAACAATAGGACTATGTACCTGGACAGTTAACCAGAAATGGCATAACATAGTACTGGCATGTAATAACCAGCAATAAAACCCATCACCTCATCAGCTCTGCAGATGAAAGGAAAGGAGACCATAAGCTGCCTTTTGTATTTCAGTCAGGTGCACATCGCATGCCTTGCCTTGGTACTGCTACCCACCTCTGTATCTCCTACAAGGTGTGTGCAAGTGCACCAGGACATCACTTTATCCTTGGGATAATTTATCCCAGCACTGCCCAGACTCCTGGGCTAGTGTAGCACTGGCACAGGTACGACATCAAAGGAAGGGGAATGGTCTGCAGGGGTTCAGTCACACCCATAAGGTCAGCAGGAAGGGCTCCTTTCCCTGCCAAATCCAGAGTCTCTGATGCTCTGACTAGCCCAATTTCTGGGGCAAGGTACGTAGCCTATATGGAGCTCTCTGCTGCTTGAGTTGGTGTGTTTCAAGCTAGCTGGAACATCTCCTATCCCCACTATGCAACCACTTCCATAACTGCCTCAATCTGTTTGCTTTGAGATGAAGCTGAATTTCTGCTCTCAAAACAAAAAAAATTTGTCAGTTGTATTTTTTTTTTGGCGTCTGGGCAGAACTCTCTAGATGTGCTGTACTGCAGTTATCTAAACCAAAACAGATGGTGACCTTCACATTATCAGTACTCTAGCCTGGGTGATTTCTGCTCAAACTCCCTTTGTATTGTCTTATCACAGACAACTCAAAGTTCCTGCATAAAAGAAGTGCACACAGCCTTTTATTTCCTTTTGGATCCACGGAGCTCAATCAACTGCCAATTTGCAGTACTTCAGCTTCTTTTGCTGCCTGTCTTCCCATCATTCCCATTCTCCTAGTCTTATTTCAAATATCCCTCTTCAAAGCTTGAAAGAGGCCCTACCTCTTCTCATACCACCTCATCTGGGAGCTGTGAGATGGACTTGGACTCACATATAACAATGCAGCACCAAGCAGAAGGACAAAACGGGACCACCTAATGCTGCCAGGCATGACATTCACAAAAGAAATTTAAAACCAGAAAATACCATATCTTGCCTAAAGCTTTTCTTTCTTTTCTACGTGTGCTCAGTTCACAGTCATTTACACAAACACAGGAAGAGCTCTGCTCTTACGCAGAACATCGCTATTCACAGACCAAAGGGCTGTGTAGATCAGTGCCTGGTCTCTGACAACAGCCAGGAGTGGATGCTTAGACAAAAAGTGCAAGAATTGTGCATGCAGTGTGCTCTGTTCCACAATATATGTCCCACATTATGGCAAACCATGCTGTGAGGACCTTCTGAGCTGGAAATTGTATCTGGACCCTCAGATTTAGTAATTGTCAATGGATTGATCCCCCAGGAGTTAAATCTGGTAATTTGCATGTACAAGTATGTTTTAATATGTTGTTCGTTCATTTCATTGGGTGCTTTCTAGTTCTTCTGGTGTTAGACACAATGAATATTCATTCTGTGTACCAAATCCACACCATTTAGGATCAAAATTCTCTCATAGTAACCCTCAGTCTTTATTGTGGAAGGGTCCTACTCTAGTAGCTCCTGTTTAATGCCTTTTGCCGTGCCTCCTGCCATTCTCTGCACCTCCTCTAGTGCTACTGTCTCTCTGAGATGGGGGGAACGAAATGGCACGCAGCAGTCAGTCACTATGTGATAGATTCAGATAGCAGTGCAACAGTAGTTTCTGTTTTGTTTTCTGTCCCAATTGCCCCTCATCACAAACACTCTTCAAACATTTCCTTCAGAGGAGCATCTGCTCAAGTAACAAAAACTGGGTGGAAGTTAGGCAATAGAAAATAGCAAAACAGTTGCTACTGTGGAGGTACAATTGACTCTGAGCCCAAGCAAGCATGCTTTGGCTGAGGGTTATCTCCCTTTTGGTCCTGCACCCACGTGCAAGCCCTGCGCCACCTCTGTGGCAGGAGGGCAAGAAGGAGAGGAAGAACACTGCAAACACAATGACTTCTGGCTCAGCAAACCTGCAACAGTAGGCTGAGGTTAAGAGGCAGCTCAGCAGCTGTTTATGAGCTCTTTCAAGAACACGAATACCCTACTGTTACAGCCTGCCAGTGGAGGGCTCAGGGTAGGGAATGTGGCACCCAGAGAAGCAGAGGGTGGTCTTACTGAGCTCAGAATGAAGCAGCTGGGGGGTTAACGGAGAACTGTGAAGTGAGCTTCACCTGCTCAGATGAGATGACTCAAGCTTTTCCACATGGAACTTTCATGCAAACGATAAAAAAAAAATTCCTCATGTCATTTGTCATTTTGAATAATATTCTAAGCCATAATAACCCCTCACACTTTGCCTCTAACAAAGGCTATCCCACTGACCTCTTGGAATGACACATCTGAAGCAATGAACCCTAAGTTCTTATTTGTGATCATGCTGGACAATATGATCAGAAGCACAGAAAGCAGAAATCTCTTTCTGACAATGACAGAAATACATTGCTCCTTCTATAAGGGATCCTTTGGCAAAGCTTACCTGGCAAAACTGTGTATTAGCAAAGAAGAGGCTTTTTAGGAAGTCGGTGATCTGCAGATAGAGTCTGTGGTGATCCTCTGGATTTTCAGAAGTGCAGCTTGCAAATGCTGAACTGAAAATGGAACCAGATACTATATTTAATTTCCTGTTCCCTCATTTCTCCTCCTACTTATTTTCTCTCCTCCACATTTTACTTACAAATTAAAAAAGATTCAAATTGTTTTCAGGATGATTCTGATATTAAAGACAATAGCCAAGCAAGACAGGGAGGAACAGAGGTGGACGTATTGACAAGATATTGTCTAACAAATGCAAGGAAGATATGTAAGAACTGAGAACTGCAATACAAGAAACCAGTATCACAACAAAGAGATCCACTGATACATGACAGCTATAGTAACACTATTTTGGGGAAAAGTATATATCCATTATAACAGAGAGCAACAACTGTTATTTGGTAGTGTATGTTGTAGGGCTGTTCAGAGGAACAGCTTTGACTTCTTTTGTAAAGTTTTTGAGTGAATGCAGTAACATGGGGTCACGAAGTGACATATGAGCTACCACTGGCAGGTTTGTACTCAGGTAACAGGTAACTTTGGCAAAAAAATAAGATATTCATTCTGGACCTCACCTCTATATTCTCCCTAGGATTTTACAAAGTTCTCCCATCATGCCTCTGTCCAGAATTACAAGGCAGAGAGTGATAGGGAAGGAAGGGAACAGGATAAATGTTGACTACTGAAATACTAATCTAATTTGGGACCTAAGACAGATTGCAAAGATGATGGCAATACATTGCAGTATTAAGGAATACTTAATCTTATTTTAAAAGCAAACAGCAATTGTGACCTAATAAATGTTATTTAACAGATACATATTTGCTAAGCTTTATTATATATTCAAGTATATTCTGATCAACGGCCAAAACAACCTTATTTCCATTAATTCTGTTCTGGAAGTGCAAGGTGGAATGGTGGTGAAAGAGAGAAAGAAATTCACATTAAAGAACTCTCTAAATACAGAAAAATAAGTAGAAAATGGGATTTTAAAAAACAGATTAAAAACACTGTTTGCAAAGAGAAACAATCCTAACGAAGACTAAGCAGCAAGAATGAATAGAAGATGAGTCATAATGTGATTTTCCTCTTGAGGAAAGCAACCCTTTTCTTTCTTCGGTGTACTGGGAAAAAAATCAAAGGCAGTGCCAGCTTTGTATCTGACATGTTCTCTTTTAGGTAACTTATCTGACCTGCAGAGGAAAGAGATGTTATTATTTAATAGGTCTTGTGTTTCTCTGATGTTACTGTTCAGGTCAACCACGCTTCAGATTGATCACCTCCTTGTGACTGAATTAGGGTACTTGAAAATGTAAGGGAGACAATGTTAAAAAAATGATCATTTTTGTCTCATTAAATGAGAGTACAGTTTATGATCAGCTGAGTTATCCAGGGAATGCCTTATGGTCCTCATAGACCTGGTAAGTGAGAGAGAGAAGAGGAAAACATTACAAATATTTTAATTTGAAAAGATGGAAAGCCATGCAGAGTGGTGAAGAAAATCAGAAGGACCCCAGTTATCCTGAAGTGATAGAGTGCTCTTAATAAGTGATTCTTACTGATTCTGCCAAAAATACCTATTAATCATTTCCCTTTTGCACCTTAAGAGACAATATTATTGTGAGCACAATTGCTGGAGGCTGCTATTCTAACCATTTACTAAAAATTAGGCACAAAAAAGGAAGCTAGGCTATTGCCTTACTCCACAGCAAACTTGCCATGGAGTATTGACAGTGGGCTATTAACTTACTCTGTCTAGCAAAAGGGGTGAGTTTGTAATTTACCTTTGACCAGACATTCCGTGAGTCTCGCTTCTGCCAAGGAAACCAGCAGCAACATCGAACGCATCTTCAAACATTACCTATCAGAGAAAACACTTCAGATGTCAACATATCCAGCCACCTAAAAGTTTTACCTAGGATATCATTTTTAATAATGAAGTCTTTAAAAGCATGACATTCTTTATTTCCATTTAACATGTATGTTTACAGCTAGAGTAAACCAAGAGGGTTTTGTGGAGACAGAAATAATAAGGAATAAGTGTATTTCATGACTAGGAACACAAGGTTAGTCCATTCCCTCAGGTCTGTGCTTCAGCCTCTAGGAGTTAGACTGAACATTATATCTCCCCCAAAAATCAGTAAAAAACATGAATTGTATCAGTGCTTTAGAGACTTGACTGTGGGCTGCTGCTTATGGCTAGAGATCTCAGCTGTACCAGCCAGCCTCCCCAAATCTGATTCCAGTGTGTGACCTGGCTTACAAAGGAGTTTGGATGCTTCCTGTGACAGACCAGTAAGCTCATTAGTTCACTCTGCCATAATGCAGTTCACACATTTTCTGTGCCAGGAAGTACTGTACATGCAACATCCCCATGACATTTCCTAAGGAGGTCAGCAATATGAGTTGTGTCCTATGACTCAAAAAGAACTTGTCAATGCAATTTACTTATATGCTAAAGGTGGACATCTGTCCCTCCCTTGCAGCTAATAAAATTACACACATGTCTTTGAGCAGCTAGTTGCTTAAGTCATCAGTGCTCCAGGAACAGTTTACAAGGAGTTGGCTGTTATTTCATCTCTTTTTAACAAATGCCTTGGTCTACTCAGTCACTGACTTCTTGGCCCTGCAGAGGTGCATGGCACAAGCAGTCATTAGCCCTGTACCACTGGAACTGGTCTACAAATACTTTCTCTTTGCTACCAAGTGCTTTGATGAAAAAAACCACCCAACCCAAAACACAGGAGGCCTTGGCAAACTGGGTATTCCTTCTGGATTTAGCTCATCTGTGCTCCTTGGAGAGTTTGCGGAGCACAGTAACTGTATAATTCTTGTTCTGGCTCCCCCCCCCCCCCCCCCCTCCTTGAGCAAGTTAGAGCTAATTTAACTGTTACTTAGCACAGAAACTCTACAGGTCAGTGGAGACTAGCAGGATTACTACCACTGCACTCCATATTTGCCATGTATCTTACCAAGAGAGAATTTGGTGCAGACATATACTCAAAGACTGCTTATTGTCTCCACTTATGCATTCAAGTGGTCTTGGGAAAGCTTACTTACAACTACTACAAAAGCTGCAAAGCCAATTAGCATCTGAAGGCTTGGAGTTTCAGAGGATCAGGATGTATGTTACTGAGCACTTACTTCCTCTGGTGTGGAGACTGAGGAACCACTGGCTTCCTCACTGTTGCCTCGGCTGTCCCTCACACTACCTTCAGTGCACGCAGGCTCCTGACAAGCAGCCTTAGGATCCGTGAGGAAATCTCTCTGGCTATAGTACTGCAAGATGCTGTCTCTCCTTTCTTCAGAAAGCTCTTGCCAGAGGTGAGAAATTGCCGTGGAGACCTCAGGAAGAGGCACCTCCTCAGTGCAAACAATTCCATGCTCTATCAGCAGGTCCACTGTGTGCTTATAAAAATACAGGTATCTGTAATGAAAGGAAAGGGAGCATCTCTTAAGAGCAGGCTACGAGGCAGCCATCTACTGTAAATCGGCAGGAGACTGGGGAGTAGCTCTGATTCACAACTACTTCACTGACTCCCCCCTCTAAGACTTCATACAATTACTGAAGGTTGCCCAACACTGTTTGAAGATTTTAGCAACTCTGTTCTGCCAAGATTTCGTCTGCAAAAGGCAGGCTCCAGCCACAGCCTCAGCAGGACTGCCTCACAACAGAAGATCCAGGCGCTGCAGGCTGTACTTGTTGCACAGGCAAACCTCATTCTGGCATTTAATAAATTTTGAGTTACTTGCCTTTGTATCCTGAGGCTTTTACACTATAAGTCACTTTTTATACTTTTACTGGCATTGCAGTACACTTAAAAGCCTTGGTTGAGGTCATATCCTGATGTATTAGGTACTACACAGGCAGATAGAAAGAGACCATCCCAGGCCTGGATGCCCTGACTTAAATAAGCATGGGAGCTCAATTTCCTTCATTTTGCATCTGAGGAAACGCATCCCTAAGACTGACTTCTACGCAGTCTGTAGTGAAACTGGTAATGGAACATAAGTGGTGTAATTTCAGCCTGGTGACTAAATCTCAGAACGAGCCCGCTTTGTCTGTTAAGCACTGTGTGGCACAGTGAACCAGGGATAATAATGTCTACTTTGGAAAGCAGCACTGAAGGTTATTTTACATTAATTAAATGCTTACAGCTTCTCAGATGAAAATAACAAGATCAAAGGAGTACAAACCAAGAATCCTATAAACAGCAGGCATTGTTACTAAGTTTGAGCTCAAAATGATTCCTTGGAAGATGTCCCATACAAGCACATTTCCTGATTAACTGAACAGTATTGCATGAGAAAGTAACTCGAAAGATTTCAGTCTTTTCTTTTTTGTTTTTAAATATTTGTTCCAGCAAACCAATATTGAAAATCTTAAGATAATTCTGCATGCAAGCATAAACATGTTTAAACTCCAGTTTCCATACTCTGGAGTATTTTCCACCATTGCCGGAGACAAAACACCTGAAGGGGAATGAGCATTCTCATGTAAGGTACTGTGCTGACTAAGGCTTCTGAATGTCCAGCTCCTAACAAAGGATCTGGAGTTTCTCAAACAGAAGAATATGAATCACCATTAGACTGCTTTGCTAAAGAAATTAAGCTTGAACCACAACTCAACTATTTCCTTCCCAGCTGGAAGGAGACAACCACATTTTGCACTGGACAGAGTACTGTGTAGTCCTACCATTGTAGCTCCTGCTGCTGGACATGGAAAAAAAAAAACGGTCCATTGAAGCTCAAAGCATTTCTGATGCTGCCCAAATAATGTGATTAGACGATCACCAAAAGGCTATTATTTTCTTTGCTGAAGAGTCCCTATTGTTTTATGCCTGTTATAAAAGATCATTTTTTGAGAATTAGCTATGAATCAACTGCAGTCTGCCATAAGACTGTAGGATAAGTGCCAGAGTCCACACAGTACAGGCCCTGGTCTACCTTGTCAGTGAAGAAAGTCAGGTGTTTACGTGCAGTCTTTGATGAAGTAGAGCTTACTTCCCTCAGAAAATCTTGATTCAGCACATTTCAAGGTCTTGTAAATGATACCTTACTACAGTCACCTCCGATTCCCACAGAGCAAAAGCAGGAACAGTAGCGGGAGGCTGGTGCCATCTGCTGGCACAGCTGCAGTCTCATTTTGATGAAAAACTCAATAATCCAAGGCAATTTTACAAATAAGCACCAGTTCAAAGCAAAAGAGAAGAAGGAACTGCGGAAGTTTTTGTTTACGGCAGTGATGCTGTGGAAGGGGACGCTAGCTGCAGCTGTGGATTCTCCTGCACCACATATTCTTCACTCTGGAATGGTTAGGGTGAAATTGACTCTGCTTGATAATACAGGATAGATTAGACAGCCATCTGTTTCTCAAATCTTTACAATGAAATGATCATTTATCCTTTTGGAAAAGCATCCATGACCTCTAAGTACCTCCTAGTGCTGTCTGACAGCAAGGGGAAGAATGTGATGAATAATGTACTCAGCCTTAAGAGATCAATAACTCTGAAAAAAACAGTTGTTTTACCATTACAACCGCAGTCTAAAATACATGGACCACTGGCATGAAAGCAGTGGTCTTTGATTTTTAGGTCCTGCATCAGGCACTTAGGAGTTAGAGACTTGCACTCACTAGCCATAAGTGTAACACACACGTAAGTGTTTAGGCTCCCCTCCTCCCCTCCACGTTGCAAACATTTTGAGGAGTGCTTTCCAATACCTTCCAGAGCATCGCTATTCTGCAGCCTGCAGGCTGAGGACTACATGATCTTCCCTGGTGGCATCCAGCCTTACCCTGCTCTGATCCCACAAAAAAGTACTCTAAGCTGTCAGGAGCTAAGGGTCTGTGTCTGGAAGGGACACCAGTGCTCAGGCTTTTCATAACAATGCCATCAGAGGCAGGGTGAACATCACTGTGGGGGAAAGTATCTGCCTACCCAGTTCCTGCACCTCCCCAGAACACATACAGTTAGACTCTTCAGAATTTCATCTGGTGCAGCAATTCCTACATTCCTAAAATCTAGCCCCATTGCAGGGATACAAATTGATAGTGGTACTGATACCACAAACACACAGGGACACACACCTGCATAAATCATTCCAGATTAATAATCTCCTATTTCACCTGAGCTTGCCTGTTAAACCACTACCGTTAGCAGGTATGTTGCATCTTACTCTGCAAGCCATCTGGACAGTGGTAAAGCATGGCCACACAGGGACTGACACACTTGAAAGAAATTTTTTTTCTCTTTCTTGAGGATAGGCCTGGAGACCTGGGGGCTGCTACGATGCTGGGAGTCCATTTACATGCAAGTCGCAGGTAAGAGACTTGGGAGGTGCTCAGCTTCATCACCAGCAGAGCCAAAGCTGCTGGCACAAGGCTTCTGCAAGGCAGATGCAGGCTCCAGCAGGGCTCCACGAATGGCAGTGACTGGATGCACAGTGTTAATGCAAACAAATTAAAAAACTGAAGGCAACGTGGGGTGCACCTACCGTTCAAATTCCACCAGATCCGGGGATGAAGTGTCTGGAGACTGGATAAATTCTGGCTTCTCATCCTCTTCCATTGTTTGTTTTTCACATTCTTGAATGTGAAAATACCAGTCACTCTCACTCACAGCTTCCGAGACTGATGCAGTGCTGGAAAGAACACACAGGAAAAAAGCCACATGAACAACTTCTTAACTGGATTAATAAGGCCCTTATTGTTGTTGTGGTCACTCCAGAGTCCAGGGCCATTCTTCCCAAGCCAGCCTTCTCCTCCTCCTTTTGCTTTGCAGGCAAATGAGAAGTCCTTGGTGGAGATGAGCTACATAGAAGGGAAAGGAAATACAAGCACTGACTGGAAATGAGAGCAACAACAAACTTAGAGTGTTCGTGCACTGTACGGGATTACAGGCGTCCAGGTGAAATCTCTTCATCTTTTCCTCATGGTGAAAGGCCTCGGCTTGGAAATTCAGTAACAATGACCAAGCGGTTCAGAGATGCTGGGATGGAAGCAAGCGTAAAGTATTATCATCTTTCCTTGACTGGTATAAGCCCTTACCTGTGATTGCTGAAGTGCCTCTTGACATATTCCTCTCTGACTTCCTCCAAGCTGGATGGGTTCCCATCCTCCAGACTGAAGGACTCTGTTGTCAGCAGAAAGGTTACTGTCACTTCAGTGCCATTTTTGGCTTTCCTCTCACCCTCAGCCCCAATAAACAGAACAATTCCAACAACTGGTCCATCACAAGCCAGAGCTTTTCATTAGGGAAAAATTATGTGAAAGGAGACACCTCTGCCTCTCCTACAATGTAACTAGCAATACTGGGAGCTTATGATCATTGAGGAAATGCCTTCTTCCTAACATTGGTCGGACAGAACTGATGGTGAAAACAACCAGCAAATCAAAGTCCAGGCAAGCACCAGTCAATACAGTATTTTGTGATTGCCATGTAACAAGCAAATTGCACGTAAAAACCCCTGACAACCAACCCGTGATTCACAAGCAGTATGAATTGTACATATATGAAAGTAAATACAAGGGGAAGTTTACCTCCAAACTCTCCTCAACCAACCTCACTTCTTGTGATCCCTTCAATTTTGCTCTGTCAAACTATTCCTTCTACCAATGACTGACTTTTATGGGTTATCCAAGGATGCAGGTTTAGAGGAGATTGCTCATTTTAAGCACTGGGACTTTTAATTGATGCAAATTATTGGAGGTGCAAGTTGCATGACTAGCAATGTTTCTTTCTAGCTGACAGTAATTTGGACACTTGAAGGGACATAAAAATACAAAGTCTCTACCCCATCAGCGCCCAGTCCTACTTGCCGCCACTGGAGGCAGTGGCCAGCACCAGTGAACACAAGGTGTGTTGGCGAGGGCTTGAAGCCCTGCAGCAGGCACTGCCTCAGCTGCTGACAACACATGCTCGACCAGCATGATGCATGGTGTCGCAGGTGGTAACAGAGGAGTGCATGAAGATGACCCACCAAGCTGAAAGAAGACAAAACCGCAGCATCTCTCTTACCCGTTTCTATCGCAGTAAATTCTTAACTAGAGGCTTCCATTTCCTATACTAGGAAATCCTCAACAGCTTCTCTGTCCTTCTCCTTTAACTCACACCAGAGCCAGCTGTTCTGAAGTTTAAGCTTTGGCTGTGCTGACTTGCAACGCTGGGTGCTCATGACAGGTGTGACTCGCACTGTGCCACTTTGATGTGGCCAGGAGGAGCACACAGGCTCCTGCAGCCCCTCAGTGGGAGCCCAAGCGTGCAGTCTGGGGACCCACGCCAGCCCCACACCTGCTGGGGGTGAATCAGCACCAGGGTGACAAGGGCACTCTGCCTCAACCGCCTGCTGCCATGGGATAGCAGGAATTACTTGTTTCCTTCCTTAACCTAGGCTGGGGAGGGGTAGGAATGACTGAGAGTCAGAGGGGGATTTCTGAGGTGCAGCGCTCCGTGAGTCGATAGACTTTTGCACTACCCCTTGCTTACTGCTACAACTAAACACACAGTTGGCTCTAATGCTTTAATGGTCTTAGCCGCGTACCTATCTGTCTCTATTTAACAAATATATATAAAAAAAAGTCCAGGCACTCCGTCCAAGGCAAATACTTGCATACAGTACCTTTCATCTTCAGCAAAGAACCCAAGGTTTGCTCCAGCTTCTGGATAGATTTCTTAGCCTTACGCAAAACCTGATACTAAACATAAGAAGAAATCAGAACTGATTGCTCTCTGCTCTGACTAGATTAATGTTTTAACACGCCTTGGTTGTTTTCTTCACTTTTCCTTCATTTTGACCTTCAGTTATCTCGATGTCTCCATGAAAACAACCGTGTTGTTTCACCAGCTACCCTCATCCATATGAAAAGGGGAAAGAACTAATACCAGAGCAAACTTAAATACAGAATATAAATATTTGGGTATATATTATGCAATACATACACATAATACCCAGCCACATAGGCATTTACTACTTAACTCTGATCTTCTTTCATCAGCAACTGGTCTTGTTTGGATCATTCTCTTCTTGGAGTATGTCCAGAAATACCATGCTGTGAAGTCTTGTTGGACGTCTACCAACTTTAAGCATAAGACTTTACTAATCATTTCCCATGAGAATTTTGCTAGGAGAAGCCTTTGCCATGTTCTGCTCTCAGCTACACTGATGTAAATTGGAATAACTTCAGTGCTGCACATCATTCCTTCATCATTTATAGCAAGCATAACTGAGAACATACGGCTAATGCATTTAAACATACACATCTCAAAAACATTTCAAGATTTTTGTGATTGGTGAGACCATCCACAGTCACCTTAGACGGGATGTCTACTTTGCACAGCTTTCATGCTGAATATTTTAGCCAAACACGAAACACTAGGATTGTGAGTGAACTTCCTTATTTAGGCTCATGAAGATATTCATCTTCCTTGGCCCCCAAAAGTCACACAAAGGGGCACATGATACTATGAAAAATCAATTTTAAGAGTTGGTATGTGAAGATAGTCCCCTTAGACTAGACAAAACAAGTATCTGTTTAGTCTTGGCTTCTGAGATCATGGTGACTTCAGCTTAACTTGCATCTTGTTCAGAACATCGTACACTGAGCTCTTACCTCAAACTGCATGAGAGGTAAGGGACTCAGCAGGCACAAGCACCAGACAGCAGCATTTTGCATGTTAAGAGCCTCAAAGCCTCAAAGTTCCTGTCCTAACAGTCATTACTCTCTCCATTTTACAAACTCGAAAACTGAAAGTAACCAATTTAACTAAATGAATCGGTGGCAGAGTTGAGGATAAAAGGACTCCTGTTTATCCCTCTGCCTTGAGCACGGTAATATCCACCTTTTCAGCATTTCGGGTCAATTTCATCTCTATAAACAATTTTGTTTTGATTAAATGGTTTCTTAGTTTAGTAGAGACCAATAAACAATACTGGTGGTTGTTTTCTTCCTGACATTTTTCCAGTGTCTTGAAGACAGAGTGCACCTCATAAGCCTGACTGGATTACTCCCTCCCCTATAACTTATTCTGTCCCTAAACTCACTATTCTGATTCCATAGCAAAATGCTGTGAAATCAAGATAACTTCATCACGGGATCCCTTGTTTTTTTTCCAAAACACTATAAAGAAGCCGCAAAGCTATAAAGAAGCTGCAAAAACCCTGTAAGAAAAGGGCAGATAAGCCACATGATAAACCCGTGACCCAGAGACTACAAAGTGAACAATTTGCTCATGCTGAGCTGGCAGCTTTGAAGTAAAAGGAATCCAGGAAAGCTGCACGCAGTGAAATTACACATACACTGGCACCCGTAAAGATACAGTGGTCATCCTAATAAACCTGGCTGAATTTAAACATACCCATGTACAACAGGAAGGAGTACATAGAGAAGTACAGTCACTGCTCCGCACCTTTGAGGCTGAGTTGTCTGACCGGGATAAAACAGCTTCCCGCAAGCCACTGAAGAGTCTCGCCAGTGTAGCCCTGTGGCGTGCCTGTGACAAGCGCCGTTTTGCCACGCGGGGTTCTACCTGTTGCAGGTGTGTCAGGGGACTGGGACTCACTCTGGCATGTGTCTTCCTACAGTCTCCAGCTGTCTCCATCAAAAGCTGCAATGCAACATTTATTTGTACTGAATAAATACGTAAGTGAAGAAAAAGAAATCTTGCAGCCTGTGCAGTGGACAGACAAAAAAGGAAAGTTCAGGGTGACTGACAAGAGCACTCCAGCTCATTTTTCTGTAGGAAATCATGGAGTTTGAAACCTTCTCTTTGCCTGAGGGATGCCATCTGTAACTACTGACTGAAACCTAATCTAACACTAAGGGTAAATCTAATGGCATGAAACACAGCCGAGACACACCTCCCACCTCCTGCACCCTTCCCTGCAATGATGAGATGCTCCGTTTCCATGGACTGTCCGGGGCTCGGCTTCACAAAGCACCGAGACGCCTCAGCTCCCCCCGACGTTACTAAAAGACAGACTGCTTCACAGCATCGCAATTTTTTTCCCAATTAACCTTGACGTCAGAGCAGGCAACGATACCAGATATACACATGCGCGAGAGGGCCAGATCCACGCCCAGGCCGGGCCCGCTGCAGCCACCCCGCCAGCCTGACAGAGCCCAAGGCGCCCGCCTGGGGAAGCCCTTCCCGGCAACCGAACCGGTGCCCCCCCAACCCGTTACCGACCGCAAGTACGGCCTAGCGTTAAGAACGCCCGCCCCTGCTGTTTCTTCCGCAGCCGGGAGGGGAAACCCGCGGGGGCCCACGCCGGACGGCTCCGGGCATGGATCGATCGGTCGACGGATCGATCGATCCGGCCCGGCCCGGCCCGGCCCGGCCCGGCCCGGCCCCGCCCCGCCCGGCCCGGCCCGGCCCCCTCCCATGGCCACCGCCGCCGCGCCTCTGCCCGCCCGGGCCCAGCAACATGAGCCGCACGTGGCAGAGGGCCAATCGGGACGCAGCCGGCACGCGGCGGCAGCCAATCAGAAGGCGGAAAAAACGCGGGCTGTAAGCGCCGGCGGGGGGGGGGCAACGAAGAGGCGGGAAAAAGGCGGGCAGGCCGTGCGCATGTGCAACGGGGGGGCCTACAAGCCCCGGCGTGCCTTGCGCTAGGCGGGCGCGGCAAGGCACGCCGGGAGCTGTAGTCCTCCCGGCGATGGGCCGGGCCATTTCGCTCGGGGCCGGGCTCCCCCCTCCTCGCCCGTGGGCGGGCGGAGCCGGCGGCGCCGCGGGGCCCCCATGGCGGCGGCGGCGGAGCGGACGGACGAGCTGGTGCGGGAGTATCTGCTCTTCCGCGGCTTCACCGCCGCCCTGAAGCAGCTGGACGCGGAGATCAAGGCGGACCGGGAGAAGGGCTTCCGGGTGAGCGGCGGCCGCGTCCCCCCCTCCCGGCGGGGCGCTGGACGCGGATGCCCCCCGGGGACGACGCGGTCCCTGGGCAGGCCGCGGGCGCCTCTCCGCGCATCCCTTCCCGGGGCTGGGCGAGGGGAGCGGGCCGGGCGGCGGTGGCGGCGGGGCAGGTCTCGCAGCCCCCGCGCTTCCCCGCGGAAGCAGCTCGCCTCACCCGCCCCGCCTCGCCCGGGGCTGGGTGCCGGGGCCCGGCCGGCCGCGCAGGCGGGACCCCCGCCTCCCGCTGGCGGGGGCCGCCGCTTGCGTACGCGCAGGCTGCCGGCGGGGGGGCGGTAGCTGGCTGACGGCTTCTCCTCCCGCTTGGCCCCGAAGCAGCGGTAGCGCGGGGCAGCGGCGGTGGGCGACGGGCTCCGTCCCGTCGCCTGGCTCACAGCCAGGGGCCGCGGTCCCCGGCCCGCCGCCCCGCGCCGGCGGCCGGCTCGGCCCCTCCGAACCCGCCGTCTGGGACCCTCCGTCCGACCCGCAAACCACCAGATGTTTCTCAGCTTCGTGCCGGGCGGGTCGGAGGAGACGCGCGTCCGAGAGGGCAGCGGCAGGAGGACGTCTCTTTGCCTCGGTCTTTTCCCGGTCATGAGATTTTTATCCAGCAGCTTTACAGCTCTGCACCTTAGCTGGGATGTTTGAAGCACCAGCTACCTTGCTAGATGTGTGGAAATTGGTGCAGAATTTGCCAGCCTCGAAAATACAGTTTCAGTCCTTTGAGGGAACTTCGTGTTCCTGTAGCAGCAGTTCTGGGCACTGAGTGTAGTGTTTTGAACGGTCAGATTTTTCTTTAACCAGCAGTACAACCACTACCTTTATCACTCATAAAACATGTTGCTTTTATTTTTAAAACACCAGCAGTTTGCTGGTGTTTAGAGGTGGGCAAACAGTTGATTTCATTGAGATAATGTTGTCCAAGGCAAAATTAAGAAGGGACTGCTGGGATCGCAGATTTATGTTTCCTTTATCTGTAGGAAGCCACAGAGAGAGAGACTGGATGATGTCCTAAGGCATTAACTGATGAGGGGAGAGCAAACCACATATTAAACAACTTTAGTAGTTGAATTTTGTATATGGTGCAGGTTTGGTTTTTTTTTTTTTCTGATGCCTGTCTTGGCTATCAGAAATCACTGAACTAAAAATCTATTCCCGCACCACCGTTCTGCCTTATTCATATTGCAGAAATGATTTTCAAAGAGACATAATGACAAAAAACATTTCTGTTGCAAATTTTTATGCCTGCCTTGTTAGTAGATGATGTTATTAAAGGTAAAGGTACTTCAAAGATTGCAGTACAATGGATCTTTCTTCCTCTTTCTGTTGGCTAAATACAGTTTTTTCCTTTTAGTCTAAAAATAATACTATTTTCCAGCTGCTGCACTTGAGTTTTCAACATTTAATCACAATATTTCTGTTTCGTCATTATCAACTGACTTTTAAAAGAAGTGGAAATGTTTTGCTTACTTGCAAAAAACCCCACCAACCATGTTTAACAAAACGTGATCTCTTTGTCAAAATCTGGCTATGTTCTTTCATATTTCTTTCCTTTTTTTTTTTTTTTTATTTGAAAGGTGCTGCAGAGTGGAAGAATGCTAATACAAAATGCAGAGTGTTTCCTGGATTAGGAAAATAGCTAATGCATAAGTGCTGGATTGTAGTATTTGTGCAGTTAAAGCTTCTCAGCATTAAGTTACAGAAAGTCTCTTGTGCTGGAAGAGCCCTCACGTGACTGCAGCCTTCCCCGTTTTGCCCTCTTTAGGTGGATAAGATAGTGGACCAGCTGCAGCAGTTCGTTCAGAGCTACGATCTGGCTGCCCTGCGGGATTACTGGAGTTATCTGGACCGACGCCTTTTCAGCCGTTTGGAAGATGTGTACCGGCCAACAGTGAACAAGCTGAAAACCAGCTTATTCCGATACTACCTCATCCATACTGTTCAGGTAGCGTTTGATTTTTAGGCTTCTGTCTTAAAAAGATCCTGGGCTCTGAAACCAGGCAATGAAATACCCTTGTGAGCCTCTGACAGGCCTGGTGGGTAAGGGACAAGCAATTCATGTGTCACGTATCAGGAGCGTAGTGAAGAGTTTGACGCGTACTCGCATGACAAGCCTGTAAGCAGGACAGGGAAGCTCAGGCGAGAGGTTAGCTGTGAGCAAGACACTCACACTTGGACAGGAAGGCAGGTCCCTCTCAGACAGGATGGCTGTACAGCTACCTCAGTCCTGCTCAGCCTCTGTTGATAACTTGGATAGTGGGAGAGATCACAAGGTTTGTAAACACCTTCTCATGGGGCATTGCCATGAGAACAGAGGAGGACAAGAACAGTGCTCAAAGCAATCTTCATAAGTTGAAGAAACAGGCAGAAAAAAGCCCCAAGCGCTTGTACGTAGGTAGGAGTAGTCAGCTGCTCTGGTGCAGAATAAGGAATGATTGAGCAGGCAGCAGCAGGGCAGGGAAGGGCCTTACTGCAGCACTGGGGATCAACAGGCAGGATTGTCTGTATTACTCCCACTGTAACCTGCTGGCAGGACTCTGCCAGTCCTTCCAGGCACTACAGTTCTTAAAGCATCGAGGGAGTTGGAGGGTCCAGAAGAAAAAAAGGTGACTTGAAGTTGGTGGAGTTGAGTTGTAGTTTATAAGAGAGGGGAGAAGTGGACTTCAATCCATACAAGGTAATGTGGGAGAGAAAATGAGTGAATGTTTTTTGTTTGCTTTGAATAGAACAGAAAATAATGAGCTTAAAATGGAGCAGAGATTATCTTGTTGAAACCCTAGGCAAGTCAATGGAATATATTACGCAGGGTGGGCTTTGGCCAACAGAATAGACAAATACCTGTCAGGAATTCATGTTTCAGTTCTTACCATTTAGAAGCAACGTTTCCTCCTTGATTCCATTCCCTGAATGAAAATCTTAAATAAAGGGTGTTGGTAGAGGAGTCAAAATCTAATGCACGTTTCTGGAAGTGTGCTTTTTCCATGTTTTGTTTTGCCCTGCGCTTACCCTGAGGCGTGACTGTGCTGTCTGAATAATGTATCAGATGGAAACCTTTTCAGGCTATGTCTGCTGTAGCCTTGAGTAATTTGAAGTATACTTTGGTGCTGTATATGAATGCTCACATTTTATGTCAGTGCACAAACTGCACTGTTTTAGCTGGAAATCAATATAAGTGATTAGTTCGATTTGCCTCAGTCTTTAAACAAGACTGGTGACTAGAAAGAAGGTCAGATTAAGTGCGTTTGTGAGCTTCTCCTAGTGTGTTTGAGATTCTTTTTTTTCCTAGATGAATCTGTTAACTAACCACTTGCTCTGTTGGGTGGTGAAAGTAGTTGTTAGTGTGTTCATAACGTAGAGCAAATATTCCTAGAACCCATGTGGTGGCATGAATGGAAGCGTAAGCCCTGTTCTTCTTGCTGTGTTTCAGACTGGCCGCAATGACAAGGCGCAGGAGTTTTTCCTCAAGCAGGCCTCTGAGCTCCAGAACCAGGCGGAGTGGAAGGATTGGTTTGTCTTGCCCTTCCTCCCTGCCCCAGACTCCAACCCCACCTTCGCCACCTATTTCTCACGCCAGTGGGCAGATACGTTTATCGTGTCTCTGCACAACTTCCTGAGTGTCTTATTTCAGTGTATGCATATCCTTTTTTGCAACTAATGGTTAAATCTCCCTTGCCCTGGTGTTATGCTTACTATTAACAGTGGTGCCAAGAATATAGTAGTACAGAACTTGCTGCTTTCGGGTGATTGTTTAGAGCCAAGACTTAATAGGAAGCTGGTGTTTACCAGAGGATGTTGGAATAGTTATCGTTCAATTATCTGATGATATGTTATATTCCCTGGGCACAAACAACTGCGGTTGTTGCTAATGCTGAACTCATCCCTATGCTAGTGACTAGAAATCTCCTGCACATCCTATTTTGAAGTGCTTTTGCTCTTTGCTTGGCATAGTGCAAAACAGGCATGCAACCTTGGGTCATAATCCATAACTGAACTAGCATCTCCTGTTAGACCCTTCTCTGGGTTCATATGTTCACAACGTTGTCTAGTGACACCTCACTATAATAGGGCAGTTCAACATTGGCTGAAATAACAGCTTTTGTCCCACACTGCCGAGCTCTGACTTTGATTGCTGATGGGCAGGTTTACACTGCAGCTGGAATACAGCTCATCGTGAACTGTTTCTTCAGCGTACACTAATACAGTAACATAACCTGTCTTGTCCTCCACTTCTGACATGTAAAAAGGAAGAATCTAAAAATCCTTGCAAAGCCTGTGTGAAATAGTGGTGCAAGAGTGAAGTACAAAGAAAGTACAAAGTTGGCTTGGGTAACCAAGCTGTTGCTAGTCTTCTGGCCTTGCACATAAGTCTTGCTATTAGTATGGACTGGGCAGCTTTGCTGTCTTACAGGCAAATGGCCAGTGTGAAGTGCTGGCTTTTAGAATTAAGCCAGGTGCACACAAGTTCTTGCCTTGGTTTTCTTTAACATTCCTCACCAGTTCCAGTCATTTTGAACTTTGAAGCTGAATGTCTCAGGAGCAGTCTCATACAAGAAGAAAATGAATCATTGCGGCATAAGGTCAGAACTGAAGTCACTCCTCAGTTGCTGACTGTATGAGGCTGTGAGTTTTGTAAAATTGGTTCCATCTATTCAAGAAAGTTGTAACTGTTCAGTTCAGTGCAGTTATTCCAAGGCAG
This sequence comes from Nipponia nippon, assembly GCF_047370975.1. Taxonomy (NCBI): domain Eukaryota; kingdom Metazoa; phylum Chordata; class Aves; order Pelecaniformes; family Threskiornithidae; genus Nipponia; species Nipponia nippon. Next base: position 54,079,964 of record NW_028262347.1, read on the forward strand.
ATTCTTCTGTAAGTCCTTTGTTACTTTGGTTCATCTTCCAACTGTCTCCAGTTAACTTAGGGTTGTGATCATATAGTGAAATGCCTGTTTAGGGTATTACTGTCCCTCTGCTGGAGGTGACTGTCCCTCTCCCTGTGCTATCTGACAGGTGGCTGGATACTGTGCAGACTCCTTTCCTGCTACACTGGAAAGTCAAGACAAGCTGAAACTAGTGGCAGGTTAAGTGCATATATGGCTGACTTTGCATGGAAACTTGTGAATAGTATTCAGTTACTTCCAGATTTTAGCTGATGGAGCAATAGAAACGTGAAATAAGTTCTGGCAAAGAGACAGAAACCATTACTGCTGAAATGGCCGCTTCACCATGGTTGAAGTGCACTTAAAGCAATTTAGATTAATGGAAATGTTGTGAATGTCTGTTTCCCAGCTCTAGACCTTACAGCAAACTGTAAGAAGGGCTGACTGGTTCAGAAAAAATGTCCCCCAGCTCCATGTCTTGTTTTTGACAGTGTCATCAGCAGATGCTTAGAGAGAGGGTGTAAGAATATATACAACACAGGCTGGTCCTTCTCTAGTACAATTTCCTATTAGAGAGATTTGGGAAATCTACAATTTAAGAACTTTCTAAACTACAGATTGCATGTGGATGATCACGTACAAGTGGGAAGCTTTATTCCTGTAAGCAGGACTTTAGTTTCACTTCCTCAAACATACCAAGTAAAAGCTCTCTCTGTATGAATACTTCAGTAAAGTAAGTTTTGCGCTTTACCTCCTGTGTTACAAAACATTATGTTGTATGTTGTGCTTCCTGTTTCAGCTGTTTTTGTAGCTGACCAACACTGTTCATTTGTCCCAAAAATGTTGAAGTAAAATAGAATAATTGATTTCAAAAGGGAGGCTTTTTTGAGAAAGAAAAGGGAGGTTTGTCACTGTGTACCTTATGGAGTCAGTGGATCAGGCAAACTTTGACAGGAGGGTTCTGCAAAGATGGTCAGTGAATAGAGACAGCAGAATAAGGTATGTTTAGAAATAGAGCTCTTTTATTTCCTTCAATTTTGTATTCTGTACTTTTAGTCAAATTAAAGCTGTTCTTTGTTTGTGATACGTTGATTGATATCACTTACAGACTGCATAAGCATTCTCTGGCAAATACGCAGAGGTAAAAACTAGACTCCTTTTTTAGAGAACTGCTCAGGTCAGAAAAGGAAGCAGCTACCTATAGAATACAGGTTTAAATAAAAAAATGGTGTGAGTAAATATTGAACTTGATGCTACTTGAAATTAAGTAGTGATTCTGATTGCGCTGTTGAAACAATGCAAATACATGAATAACAAGCTGGATTTCTAAAGCTCCTTTTTCTTCTTGTGATTTCTTTCCTTAAATACTATGATAAAAGAAAAAAAGAATTACATTTGAAAAACAAAAGTATAGAAACAGAAAAGCCTGAGGAACTCTTCATGTGAACAAGAGTCACAGGCATAAACCACATCCGTCACAGAAAGCTGCATCCTGAGGTTCCTCTCTTCTGGGGGGGGCGGAGAAAAATGTCTCTTTTTCCATAACGTGGAGATAAATCTCTCTGTCATGCTTGGGAGGAAGCTGGGCAGGGTGTGGAGCTGGATTTCAGGGTGACTTGATGGCGCTGGCCTCAGTGCACCCTGCCAGCTCACCAGACCCTTGGCCGTGGGAAGATTACCTTCTAGGCTCAGTGCCCATACATCGCTGCTGCCAGTCACATGCATTGTCCTGGCCTTCAACTGCCTGCATGGAGGGGCTGATCAGCTCTGCCCTGGCTAGCTCGCATTTCCTAGCACCATTCATGTCCCTACGGCAACAGCCCAAGGAGAGGTGTGAAAGGTTTTAAGTAGGCTCCAGCTTCATATGTGTAAAGTACTGATTGTTTTGACTACTTGGACCAACGTGGTGCTTAGCCAGTTGGAACAGCTTTCTTCCCTCTCCACACTTCTAGAGTTGTTGAAATAAAAGGAGTAAACAACTTCAGCAAGCGGGAAGGAGGTGAATCTCTGTGACTGTCTGTTTACTTGGCTCACTTCTCTTGTTGTAGCTGTTTGCTTTGCAGGCTGAATCCTCCCGCATGAAGAAAGAGGAACTGGAGGTGGAACAAGCAGTTGTGCATCACAAGTTGCCTGCATATGTGGCCAACATGGATCGACTAGGGGACTCTGAGCTGTGAGTGCCTGCAGGGGAGGAGCTGGGGACAGGCTCTGCTGCTTTTATTGGGTCACGGAGGCTCCTGGAGGGTCATTTCCATGTTCCCTGCCCTGGGAATCAATGCAGAAAGACATCCAGGCAGAACTGGTGACCTAAGTGGGTTTAATGGAGGAATTCATGACTGGCATCTCTCCCACCATTTGGGAGAGAGATTCTTGCCAATCAGTGAGAGCCCAAGCACACATGGAAGTGATTCTGCTCTGCTCTCAGCATTACACCAAGGTGTTCTGGGCAGCCAAGGCACTGGTAGCAGTGCAATACCCTGCAGTGTTGCTCAAATGAAATGGATTATCTCTTGACTCCTGTTTTCTTTAGTGCTTGCGGTACAGTAGGTGACTGCCCTGTGTTATTTTGTAGACACTGTTACTGTATGACCCAAAGGGGTCGTTGTTAACGCAGAGATGCTTTCTTGCTTTTGCAAAGTCAAAGGAAGAGGAGTTTCTCTTCTGCGAGGCTCAGTTATGCACAGAATTCTCCATAAACTTGCTGCAGTTAAAGTGTGTTTTATGGCTACATCTATTGTATTCCTATCTGTGGAAATTAGGCAACACACACAGTGATACACCTTGTTTAATTGTTATTTAAACTCTTATTTTTCCCCCAGTTACATAGTCATGCAAAGCAAGTCTGTGTGTTTGAATTCATTGCATTATTGAGATTTTTTTTTTTCCTTGCTTTAAAAGGATCTGAAAGCAAACGTAGCTTAGCCACAAGGTATTAATAGCACTGCTGGGGCTTTGACTTTCTGATGTGCTTCTTTCACTTCTATTCAGACAGGAGGGGGGATTGATCAAATTATGCTGCTGACAATGACAAATAGAAGTTCTAGCAAAGACCACACACAAAGTCTTTGTTTTAGTCTAAAAGTTGTCTCATTAAATAGATTTAAGTGTTTGGTGAACTGTTGTGATAACTGCTCTGCACTCTGCACAGGACAGGCTACAGAGTTTAATTTGAGATTTTTTTTTTTGTTTTGTTTAACTGCTCTGTGTGGAAAGCCCTGATGTTCATCTGCACACATGGGGGAGAGGGACGTCAGGGATGGGATAATGTATTCCCATATTCATTTTGTCCAGTCCTATTAGAAAAACGTGCCTTAGAAGTGGCATTTCTCGTGTGTGCAACTTATCTCTTAGTCTGGGAGCCAGTTCTGGTTGCTTTTTCCATGTTTCTGCTCAGCCTAAAACCCAACTTTGGTAGAACAGTTCCTTCCTAGAAGAGAGGATAGCCACAGTGAAAGTGATTGTATTCCCCTTGCTCTGGGTGGCCCTACAGGGGATTCAGGAACAGCTGAGCCCACTGTCCCAGTGGCATCTCTGAGAAGTGAGCTTTGGTTACAGTAGTTACAATGATCTGCTTCAAGCCCTAACAGGATGTTTTAAAACAGTTTTTTAATGCATAGTGGTCTGTCGGCTTGGAAAGGCACATCTGTCCACCAGCTGGCACTTTGCTTGTTGGGTGGTTGATCAGGTTGTTTGGCTACACTTTCATATTCTGTTTGGGTTTGTTTGGGTTTTTTTTGTTTGTTTGTATTTTTTAATTAGTGATATGACCTGCAGCCAGAGGAGTACTGCACATTCTCTTCAGTCCCGGGGAGGCTTTCTGTCCTCTTTTCTCTCCCAAAGTAAAAAGGGCCCTTCCAGACCAGCCCATCCAAGTGGGGCTTCTCCAACACAGACTGGCAGTATGCTGCTAGGGAAGAAAGAACCAACTAATCACCAGGTAATTCTCAGCTGTGTTTGTTGAGAGGTATCCAAGAGTTAATTTGCAGCACAGCACTGCCTCAAGCTTTTGCTTCCACCTAAAAAAATAAAATGTCCTTTCCTTCCTTGCAAGTGTGTGCTGGGTCTGAACGCAGCACAAGAACAGCTGCTGTTGTCTGGGGGCTTGTGGAGCCCTCGCAGGTGCTTGGTTTCTTTGCCTCCTCTTTTGCTCTTTGTTCTGCAGCCTAGCAGAAGTGTAGCTTTGCCAAATCATTACTCTGCCTTCCAGACTGCCAAAGGAAAAGAAGGAACAGTGAGCTGTAAGGATGGGAAGAGCCACTTCAGTGGGTTGGTAGCAGGCGAGTCAAGTTCCCTGCAGCAGCGGCAGAAGCGCTTGCAAGAGCATGGGAAGGAAAGGAAGGAACTGCTGGCGAAAGGGACCTTCCAGGTACCGGGCAACACTGCAAGGCTGGGAAGCAGAGGGCTGGTATTTCTGTAGTTTGTTGTGCTAGGTGGTAAAACAAGCAGATGCGTTCCTGTTAAACTTCTGAATTGCTACTCAGATCTAACTGTATCAAAGGTTAATCTCTGTAGTTAATCAGCTCCTTCCACACTCTGTTTATTTCTGTGTCCCTGGAAGGGAATCAGTATTGACATTTCAAATGGAAGAAGAGTTGTCTTTTGTCATGGTCTTTTCGACAGCCTGGTCCTAGGGAGGGTATGTTTAATCCACCTTAATGGTTATGTTCAAATACCTTGTTAAAATCCCCATTCCTTAGTGGCAATGGGCTTGGCTCACCCATCCTGCCCAAGTGAGTTCTCTCCTGTGGGTTCTTACGCTGGTTTGTGCAGGCTTTGTGTGGGACAGATGAAAACTGATAGAAAGTTTTCCCAAATAGGAGTGGGAATATCCTTCACAGCAACTTTTGCTTTTTGGAGTTTTTTGCACTGTGTGTTGCAGTTTTGCCTGGGGGTGTGTACTGCTTTCTAATCTAATGAAATCATAAAACTGTGTCCTGGATTTTAACTGCTGAAGGTCAGCAGACTACTTCTGTTCACCTGTGTATTGTCTGGCTTTCAGCAGCCACGTGGTCAAAGGATACAGAGCACAGGAGGAATGATGGCAGCATCTCAGCCATGTTTATTTTGGCTGTATGAGACACTCTGCCTTGGGGGACAGACAGTGCTGAGGGACTGTTGCCTGTTGGCCCGTATGTGTGGCTGTTCTGCATGGGGGAGCGCTGCTTTAGAGACGAGGTGTTACTCCACCATTGAGCATTCAAGGCTATCAGAGAACTTTGTTTTAGATGAGCCATGAAGAAAATTTTTATTAAACATTGGTCGGAAAATTGCAAAGCCCAGTTTCCCAATAAATATCCTTTGACTTTCCTTTTTCTGTGATGTTCTGGGTTAAGGCAGTGTTTTCCTGGCTTTGTAAAAGTTGCTTCTGGTGCTCTAGGGGAAGCTGATACTATTCAGCTTTCTGTTGTTCTCAACACATGTGAGCAAAAAGGAAACTGAAAGGCATCACTGTTTCTTTCGCATGAGTGTCATTCATTGGTTGTTATCTCCCCACATTCACTAACATAGAGAGAGGCATTCTTGGATTGATTTCCCAATCTTTTCCAGCTTTGTGATTTGAGATTATTTGATCATGCAGTGTTTGACCCATTGCTCAAGATGTGAAAGTTACTATAAATAAGGCAAGGACGTGTTAGGGAACAGGGATTCAAACCCATCAATACCAATGCCATTTTGGGGCATTTCATCTTCAGAGGACAGTTTAGCAAAGGAATGCTTGCAGATGTTTTACTGGCTTATGTGCTGTATCTGTTTCTTGTTCAGTTTCTGGTAGCGAGGGAAGACTAAGCTGCTTTCAAACATTTCAGTGTGCTGCAGTGCAGATTGTGTCTCATTCAGATACCTTCACCTGCTAAAACTCCATTTGTTGTCTGCCCTGTCAAATTATGTTTTAAGCTTTTGGACTCGTGTCGACTCTACCGTTGTCATCAGTCAGTTGGCTGCAGTGGTTGACCCAGTGTGCACAGACTAAAACTCTGGCAGACGAGGATAATCCATCCACTGGGCTCACCATCCAACAAGAGTTCTTGTGCAGTTTTACTGAACTGCATATCGTACAGATTTAACTTACATTTCTGAATGCAAGAATTCCTTGAAATATGTTGATTTGCTTGTGAATCTGCACTCTAATGGCATCAAAGTGGGCCTCTAATATCAGCTGAGGTATGCCAAACGGAGATGTTGTGGTTCCTTTAATTCTTACAGGAAAGTGTATGGGTGGGCACATGGACAGGGATATAAGGGACTCTACAAGCAAGGAAGCCATATTAAATGGTGCACTTGTACAATACACTATACTTGTGCTCAGAAAGGTCCCTGGCAGGAGGGGTGTTGAGCTGACAATGCTTCTGTTTCAGTGCAGCTTCTTGGTTTTTTCTCCCAGCAGGCTGGGGTGGCCGAAGAGCTTAATCTGGAGCTGCTGCTTCCTTATATTTCACACAGGATTTCTTCCTTCAGGGCCAAAGTGCTGAGAAGAAAACAGATATTAGCACAGCTGAGACAGAGCCATGCTCAGAGCTGCATGCTGAGCAAGCAGAGACTTCAACCAAAATGCCTACCAGCAGTGCAGAGGCTGTGGGGGTCCGGCAGGAGCAGCCTTTCATTGTCCTGAGCCAGGAGGAGTATGGGGAGCACCATTCGTCCATCATGTACTGCAGGTAATGGACTGACAGAAGAGGGCTTTCTTGTAGAAGCCTCTGTAGAGAACCAGTTGTGTCTGGCCTCTTTCTCCCAGCATGGTGTGCGTGTACTCTTGGTTGTAGGGCAGTTGAGTTGGTGTGGCTGAAAATAGCCTGTAGCTTGTGTAGTGAGAATGGGCAGAAATTTTTGTGATTGGGAGATGCCAGCCAAGAGGAAACTCCCTGGGAAAGCAGGATGATATTGCTTAAGGGCATTATGCTTTGCATGTGGAGCTTGGTGTGCTTCATTGTGCCAGTTATTGTGGACTGAACAGGAAGTGGTGCAAGGAAGTTCCGATTCCTGCAGAAGGAATTGGTGTGTGGCCAGGAGAGGAAGGATTACTGGGGTATCTACTTGCATCCAAGAACTTTAAGGGAGGAAAATATCCAATCTGTTTCCTTCTGCACATAGGGTTGATTGTTCTGGACGGAGGGTGGCCAGCTTGGATGTGGACGGGGTCATCAAAGTCTGGTCTTTTAACCCCATAATGCAAACTAAAGCTTCATCCATTTCCAAATCTCCGTTGCTGTCTCTGGAATGGGCGACCAAGCGTGATCGGCTGGTGAGTAGTCTGCGTGCAGAGGCTCGAGAGTCACAGCAGGTGATTTGGGGCTGTGTTGCTACGTGTTGCTTATTAACTTCTCAACAGCTGCATTGTGGATAAGATCGGGCAACAGTTAACTTCCACTTTAGTGGGACATGGGAAACTGAAGCCTGTAGGCTCTAAGAAAAACTCGAGTGGGGAGTGTGCTCTGTGTGTTGAGCAAGAAATTCACCACTGGTTGCCCTGAGACAGAAGTTCCCAAGCTGCAGTGCGGGTACAGCTGCAGGATAGAAGTAGCTCCTTTAAGAGAAGAGCCTCTCTCCAGGCAGAGCAGGCAGCCACTTGTAAAGGCAGGCAGAAGCAACCTGATACAACAGTCCATGGAAACCCTGCAGCAGGGAGCTGTGGAACTTTATGCACACCCTGAGCCAGAGGCAGGGAAGGGAGAGCAGGGCTGAGGAGCAGGGGTGTGGTGTTGGCGTTCTGCTTGTGCAGGTATGAAAAGGGCTTCATAGCCAGTTTTATACTGATGCCTTATGAGTTGGGGGTTGGTGTGTGCATAAGGAGCTCGAGGCTTGTTTAAATATCATGACAGTTTAAATGTTTCCTATAGCACTTTTTCTCTAGTTCTGTTACTAGAGAGGAGCCTTAAATGGTATGCATTCTTCAGAGTCCTAGAACTGTTGCTAGTGTTTCGTGCCTTCCCTTGGTGAAGAGACAGGGCTGTGTGAGAAGGCAGGCCTGCAACTGAGGGAATATTGTTCACATTCTGGCACTGATGATGTGTTGCTGCTAACCCCACAATGCCACCCATGAAGAGCTGGTGCTACAGCTTGTCTCTTTCTTTTCTTTTACTCTTAGAAAGGAAGTTGTCCATGCAGTTGTTCTGATGTTTCTTCTGCATTGTGGAGTTTATTTCCTGCTTGCTGATAGAAAGATTCTTCTTTCTGAAATATATGGGGATTCAGCAGCAAATCAGGCTCTGAAGTGAGAAGGATCTGGCTTGCTTAATTTTCTTTGATAATACATCCCTCCATGGTTTTACTTTTGATTTAAATTGTAGCACTACTGATAAAGCATGTGTGAGCCCTTCTGAATGATTTCATTCTCACCCGGATGAAAGGAGGTGGCTTCTACTTGGTTTTCTCTTAAACTTAGATTGTTAATTCTGTGTTACTCTTTCCTTGCTCCCCTAGATATTGAGACTCCACATGTGTTTTGCATCCTATAATGTTGAGCCATACTCTAGAAAGTGGCTTTTACTCCACCTTGGTGCCTATCAGATCTTTTTCTCACTGGAAAGCGGTGCTTTTACTCTGACTTCTGTGGCTCTGGGGTAGTCCTACTCAGCGTGATATGCACAGAAAGACAAGATGTACCCCAATGGAGTGATGTTTAATCAAATGCATAAGTAGAAAAAAATTTACTATGTGGTGTTGGTGGTTGTTGGACAGCATCATTGTACTCACTCACACTCTTTCCATTTCCTCTTTGCTGGTTTCAAGCTACTGCTTGGCAGTGGGGTCGGGACAGTTCGTCTTTATGACACAGAAGCGAAGAAGAATCTCTGTGAAATCAGCATTGATGAAGACATGCCCAGGTAACTCTGGAATACTGATTTTTCATATATAAATATAAATGTTGTTGGTTTTGACTGTGAAAAGGTAGGTGAAGTCTCAGTGTTCCTGCTGCTTTCCTGCAACTGCAGGACTATCTAGCCTTCATCCAGAGGGAAGTCCCTGTCTGAGCAGCATAAAACTGCTCAGTTAAGTGGGAGACACTCAAAATCTGTCTAAGCACGTGAATCCTGCCCTCCTTTACAGTGTATCCTGTCTTGCAGGGTCTTAATGGGAGAGCTCGTAGTCGAGTGTTGTGCTTGAGGCAGCTATTGGAGAGAGGCAATTCAGACTGTTTGCTGTGTTTCAGGATCCTCTCGCTTGCCTGCAGCCCAAGTGGTGCTTCCTTTGTCTGTTCTGCGGCAGCTCAGAGCCCCATCTCCCACATGGACTTCTCAGTAGTCAGCTCCGGCGGCAGAAGCATGAACCAAGTTCCTGGGAAGCTGCTACTGTGGGACACTAAAACGATGAAGCAGCAGGTACTTGCTGAGTTTCTTTTCTTTCTCAGTCTGCTTGCTGAGAATGAGTGTTTTCTCTTTCAATGTGCAGGAGCCCTCTTTCTAAATTATGCTGACTTTCTTCTGAATACCCTTCTTTTCCCCCTTCCTCCTTTCCCATCTATCACATGCAGAATAAAAATTAATAGTGTAAGTAGCTGCTGGGTCTGGGTGAGGTGTTTTTGGTTTTTTGGCATGTTGGCGTTTTTTGAGGGATTCTTCAAAATAGTCCATAGCCTTGTTTCTATCCTGCCTGCACAGTTTGACTGGAAATGTCCCAAGTGGATTGAATCATGCTTTGCTCAGGCTTTCTCCAGTTGAGCTATATTGAAGGTTTTTTCTTTGCTGCTATTTCTTCTGCCCTCCCTGTTTTTAAGTGCTGCTTTCAGAGGTTTTATCTGATGTCATCTTCTCCATTGTTTCAATTTAGATGGGTCAGATTCTGTCAGGGAATCCTCGTCCCATCCCTCACCTTTGCTCTTAAGAAATGCTGTCCCTGATGTGTAGGAGAAAGCAACATACTCAAGCTAATGCCTGCCAGAAGCTGGTTTTGCAGCCTTGAGGCCATGGCCAAGAAAGCTGTGGCTTGGCTGAGGTGAACTGTTGGTTTAGTGTCACAGTAAAATGTAGCTGCCAACCTGTCTGTAGTTATGAGAGGTGTAGGGCTCCAAACTGGAGGAGTTCTTGCTACTAAATACCATCTTTCCTCCCTGCCAGGAGATCAGCTCCTCAGCACCCCCAGCTTCGTTTCTTGGCATTAATGCAGAATTTCCCTTCCAGCTGCAGTTCTCCTTGGAGCCTGAGCCCATTGCTATTAACTGCACAGCCTTCAACCACAATGGCAACCTGCTGGTCACCGGGGCTGCAGATGGGATTGTTCGTCTCTTTGGTATGTTGAAATTGGGCAGTGTGGTGGCCCCTTGGTGTCCCCAGTCGGCTGCCCCTAGCACTCTTCTTCTGCCAGCAGGGAGGCAGCTGTGGGACATGCCTGACCACCAAGGTAGACGCTACTTTCTGTCCTCCACAGTAGCTCTCAGGAGTGAATTGGCATAAACTTTCTCTGGGGGACATTGGCTGGAGACCCTGGTAGTGCTGCTGCATTTGCGTTTCCCTCCTGCTGAGGAGCAGAGTTAACTTGTCCTTGAGCCATGTGGTCTTGGCTGTGCCATATAGCAGTACCACTGCCAGAGGCTGTCTTGAGGAAATGAATTAATGTGTGACCTTCCAGTTGAAGGCAAGGACTTCACATCAGTCCTTCTTCTCTGAGCAATTCCTGTTTCTCAGGTTTTGTTCTCTTCAGCCTGTCCTTGTGATAAAGGCAGTTTGGGCCTCCCTCTTACGTGAATGAGGGATCTGCTTCTGGCCCAGGTGCTGAGCTGGAGGCTGCAGTCCCAGGTCAGTGGGAGGGCAGAGCTGGCAGCAGCTGTGAGGGTGGACAGGGTAGCAAGGGGAGGAGAAGAAGAAAGGTGACAGTGGGGCTTGGATGCAGAATGCCTGTAGTTGACAGTGAGCATGTGAGCAGCCCTGTAAAGCTGGAGGAAGAGGTAGCTAGTTACAGGGAATGATTTTTGTGGCCAGTGTAAAAGCCACATGCTGGAGAATAAGCACAGGGTTCTGAGAGTGGATTGGGCTCCCCCAGGCTGGTTTAGAGGGCTGGGACAGAGACCTTATGAACGTAAAGGGCCTCTCTCTCTTCACCTCAGCTCTGTGCGAGTACAAGGAGTGTTCAGTACTGGTTCTTCCCTCAGATATGCAGCAGCATGAGTGTGCTATGAGCTGGAAGGCACACGATGGGGAAGTCTACTCCGTTGAGTTCAGCTATGATGAGAACACAGTCTACAGCATAGGCGAGGATGGCAAGGTAGGCTCTGGGCAATCTTCTACTGGTCACCTGGGAATAACATCCCTTCTGGAGTCTTCTCTGTATGGTGGGAATAGCAGTAAAAATACCCTCAGAATCTGGAGGATCCACAGGCTACTAACTGTAATCTTAGGTGTGCAGCACCACCCTGCTGCATGCGGTCTCTTCAGAGAGAGTGGCTGGAATGCGTATTAACAGCTGGAGCTGTCTCGGACCATGTCTGCAAATCCTGCTGTTGGTGACATCCCCTTCCTAGGGAATCCGTGTGAAGATGACCTCTTTTCTGTGCCGCTGAGATCACCATGTTTGAAATCTGGGATTCACCAGGGAGCAGATGCTTGACCACTTTGCATAAATTTCCTTGTCAGCAGCTCCCTGCTGCTTATAATAAAGGCTTCAATTTCTGCAGTTCCACAGTCTTCAGCAGTAGAGGTGTGGCTCAGGCAGGGAGACTGCCTGAAGGTTTGGGTCCTTGGCTGATGAGAGTTAAGTGAATTCCCACCAGGACCCTGCATGCAATGTGGAAGGACACATAGGCAGCAGTGCTTGTGGAAGGTAGGGCATATGTTTGCCTGGATAGTAGGCACTCTTACAGCCTTTGCAGCCTGTGTTTTATAAATATAGGCGCTTAAATATAGATGTTAAAATGCCATCTTCTGTTTGTGAGGAATGGCCCCTCTACTTTCATCCCCGTCAGTTTAACTATGGGCTTTTGTCGTCTCTTTTTGTCATTCTAGTTTATTCAGTGGAATATTCACAAAAGTGGCTTGAAGGTGTCTGAGTACGATCTCCCCAGCGAAGCTACAGGTCCTTTTGTTCTGTCCGGGTACAGTGGTTACAAGCAAGTCCAGTTCCCACGAGGAAGGCTTTTTGCTTTTGACTCTGAGGGCAACTATATGTTGACGTGTTCTTCTACTGGGGGAGTCATTTTTAAGGTAAGTCTGTAAAGTGATAGGGAGTACTCTTATGCATCCATACAAGTTCTTGTTACAAGGCTGCAACAGCAGCCACTGGAAGTCCTCAAGCAGCACCTAGCCATCCCTGCTCTGTGAAAGTTGCTACTCAGTTTCAGGCTGTGTGCATTTTAGCAGTGTGTGGTGTTTAGCAAGTGTTTGAACCCTCTGTAAGTGTTTGGTCCTCTGTACGTAGCTAGAGTATGTGTGCTCCTTGTTTTTAAACTTAGCTGCAGCAGTTTTCCTTAGTGTCCAAGTGCCTGGGACAAAGTTTTTTATTTCTTTTTTAATATATTGATGCATGCCAGTTCAATGCAAAGTGTATGATTGTTGACCGATGCTCATCTTTAGTCTGCCTTGTGTGCTTGCTGATGTTATGTTAGTCCCAGCCTGATCATCTCCTCTTACCGTGTACTGAAATGAAATGAGGGGTAAGGCTGAATGGCTCCAAGTACCCAAACTTCTGTGTCGCAGTAACAAGAGGTTACTGATCGCATGCCCTTTGTGTGCTTCCTCTTGAGTGAGTACCCATCAGTATAAGCCATTGCAAGGCAGATTAGATGGAATTCTTACTTTGCATCTGGGGCATTCAGAGCACCTGCACTAACATGAGCTATAGCTTAGGCTTATGTGCTCCTCATCAGTGTGTGCTCTGAGCCTGCCTTGTTCAATTACTGCAGCTCAGCTGATGTCAGACACTGAGCTGCTTGAGAACATGTGCTTCTGTCTTGAGACTAGAAATTTGCTTCCTTGTGTGTGCTGCATACATCTCAACATCTTTCTCATTTTCTGCCTAATTATGTATGCTGATAGGGATATGGAGTCTGTAGCAGGCTTTGGCTTCTCTTGTGGGTGCACTGCCCCCACTGCAGAAACTTGCCTTCTTAAAATCTTATGCTTTCCTCCTTCTAGTTAAATGGTGAGGAAAAGGTTCTGGAGAGCTGCCTTTCCCTGGGAGGACACCGAGCTCCCGTTGTCACAGTGGATTGGAGCACGGCCATGGACTGCGGGACCTGCCTCACTGCCTCTATGGATGGGAAGATTAAATTAACAACCTTACTGGCTCAAAAGTCTTAACCTGGACAGTGCTGAAGGGCAAGAGCAGCAGACTTGACAAAAGCAGTGTTAACTCCACAGGAACAAACTGCATGGGAGAGAAGGCAAACCACAGTCCCTCTTCTCATTGTAGCTTTTGCCTCTTGACAAACGTTAAATACATTTGCCAAACCACTGTGCAAGGGAATGCTGGTATGGGACCGGATCAGTGGCAGCACTGAAAAATAAGTCTCCACTGACCCATTGCAGCAGCTGGACTCCCTCCATTAGGGAGTCTTGAGTAGCATGTGGCTAGAAAGCTGCTGGGATCATGTCAGGAGTTCTGCAGAAGAAGGTGAGGCTGGAGGAGGCATGCATGAGGTAGCACAGTATATGATGATAAGATGGCTCAAACTGGAAAGGCTGGTGCAAAACCAGAGTATTCTTTCGGTATAGCATTTGTTGTGCTTGTTTGTTTGTTTGGGTTTGGTTTTGTTTTGTTTTTTTCCCTAAAAAGAAAATATTCCCTTGCACTTGGTTTCTGTGCTCTCTTCAGCTGTTGCTGTAAAACGTGGAGGGTGGCTGGGGCAGTGATGTGCCAAGAAAGTCTCCTGCATGGAGAAAAGACCTCTGCAAGGCTGCCCAGCCCCTGCAACCCAGAGGAAAATGTGCATCAGGTCCTCCGTACACGGCGCCAGGCCCATGAAGCATGTGACCCCTGTCTGGAAACCAGGGGGGCAGGAGAGGGCCTGCAGGATGCCAAAGCAAAGTGCTGGGGAGCTGCAGCCCTGCTCCGTGGGCTAACCTGCTGGCAGACCATCCTGGGGACCACACCTGGTCCTGCTGGTTGGCTCCTTTTTGCTGGCACATTAGGGTAGCTGCGCCCCGGCAGGCTGCAACCACCAAAGTGACTTCTGTGGGTATCTCGGAGGTCCGTTCCCAGCCTGGCTTCCATCTCCTTCCCTGTGTTGTGTCACAAGATTGCATTGCACTGAAACAGTTGCCTTTGTGTTCAATGCCATCTGAAGCCCAAAACCCAAGCAAGCCTGGCCTTAGAAACTGAAGGGCAGGTAGATTTGCAGTCTTCTGTATTTTGCGTTCAAGAGTGGGTTGGTTATTGAGAGTGAGACCAAGATCTGTCTTGGAAAATGTGCCACTTAGGGCACACCTCCTGTTCAGGAGCCCTATTTGCTTACTCATTAGAAACAAAATATTCAAGGATGCATCCCCCTGTGCACAGGGCGAGCTTTAGGAGTAACACAGACGGGGTTGTTGACAGCCGGTGTACAGACAGAAACCCAAAGGCATTTGCTTCATATGGGCTATGGGTGAAAGCACCTTGTTGATGCTGACACCAACACCCGAATTAGCCCCAGTGGGAAACTTCAAGTAAGGACGGTACAAAGCTCTGCGGATGACACCACAGGCATTCCTCTTCACTGTTCCGTGGAAGGCTCTGACTCACTTACTGAGGCTCGTTAAAGCAGGCATGAGGTCTAGCTGAATAAAACCAGGCCTGCAGCGTGAAATTTCTGGATCACTGGAGATGTTTGTGCCTTGAAAGCACAGCATCGTCAAGGCTGGAAGGGGCCTCGTCTTGTCCGTCCCCACCCTGCTCAAAGTAGGGTCAGGCAGGGCAGGTCGCACAGGGCCACGTCCAGTTTGGGGCGTCTCCAAGCATGAGGACTCCACAACCTCTCTGGGGCACAAATAAACCACCACCAGCAAGCTGAGCTGGGGCCTCCAGCCCTGCCCCAGGTCCTTGGGGCCTCCAGCCCAGGAGGCCCACTGAGGTGTAGGCAGAGGCCTCCAGGCCCTGCCTGAGCTCTGTCATGGTGTCCGCGGCTCCAGCTCTGTCTCAGCTGTGCCTGGCCACGGACCTCGCTGCTTCAGACCCCAGCCCGCAGGCTGCCTTCCCGGTCTGCACTTGGCCTCCCTGTGGCCCTGCCTGGCCATCGCTGGACTGCGTCTGACCCTGCTTGCCACCACTGGGCCTGCACGCCAGCTCGGCCTGGCCTGACTTCCTGGCTTGCCCTCAGAGCTGCGCCTCACTGGGCACAGGTTTGCCCCTCTGGGCTCTCGGCTGCCCACCCCGGGACCTGGCTGCTCCCCTCGCTCGCGTAGGCCGAGGCCAGCAGGGCGGGGCCCAGCCATGGGACCCCCTTTGGCTCCCGGTCCCTGAGGGAGCAGTGTGCCTGCGCTGCTCCCTGACACGGGTCTCTCACCACCCTCGCAAGAGAAAAGGTTTTTCCTTAGGTTGAGGTGGGATTCCCCCTGTTCCAGCTTGTGCCCACTTCACACCTTTTCACTCGGCAGGCTAGAAATCCATCAGATCCCCATGGGATCTGCAAAGCTTCCATGGCTACCAGAAGCTCACTGTCCTGGTTTCAGCTGGGATAGAGTTAATTTTTTCCTAGAAGCTGGTATAGTGCTGTGTTTTGGATTTAGTATCAGAGTAATGTTGATAACACACTGGTGCTTTAGTTGTTGCTAAGTAGTGCTTACACTGGTCAAGGACTTTTCAGCTTCCCATGCTCTGCCTGGTGCACAAGAAGCTGGGAGGGGGCACAGCCAGGACAGCTGACCCAGACTGGCCAAAGGGCTATGCCATACCGTATGCTCAGTATATAAACTGGGTGCGGTAGGGTGCGGGCCCGCGATCGCTGCTCAGGGATGGGCTGGGCATCGGTCAGCGGGTGGTGAGCAATTGCATCATGCATCACTTGCTTTCTATATTATTATTACTACTACTACTATTTTACTTTATTGAAATTATTAAACTGTTCCTATCTCAACTCATGAGTTTTCTCACTTTTACCCTTACAGTTCTCTCCCCCGTCCCACTGCAGGCAGGGAATGAGCGAGCGGCTGTGTGGTGCTTAGTTGCTGGCTAGGGTTAAACCACAACACTCTCCCATCACCTTCTGCCCAGACCACCAGGAGGATTGCTCTACAAAGGCAGGAAGAGATGATTAGCAGTAGCTCAGCACTAATCCCTCAGCTGAGCACAATCATGGCTCAAGCCTCCCCAGAGGAAAAGGCCACAGATGGGTGCTCCCTCTCAGGGGTGTCTGCAGGACTGCTTTTCATTCAGAGCAGGGGCAGGGAGGGACAGGCTAAGTGCCTGCATAGGAAGAGAGCCTGAGTGAGCCTTCAAAAATAGGACTCTCCTCATCCAAACGTGCTAGGTCCGAAGCGCTCCAAGTGTGCAGCAAAACTAAGAAGACGTGTACTAGATAACACAGTTTATTAAAGACCAAACTGCAACAGAACCCTTGGAATTAGATGCAGGTTAGCTGCTGGGTGAGGTGGAAGGCAAAGGTTTGCAGGCTTCATTCATCTCCCTGTGAGCACTCTGTTTTCTGGCACTGGCACTTCCTCTGCTCCAGCATCTTCTCGTTGCTAACGGTGTTGGAGGTTCAGCTCTGACGGGGGAAGGGCGGGAGAAGAAAAGGCTGTGCGTGAGTTTTACAGCAGGCTGGGCCAAAGGCAGCACTGGAAAGTGGATCCTGGGAAGGGCAGCACTAACGCACAGATCCAGATACTGAAAAGCAAACTCTCAAACGGGTCGGCAACAACGTTACAGCCTGTGGGCTACAGACGCACGTGGAAAATTGCATTACGTGGAGATACAGCTCAACTTCTTGCAGTTTTTGCCTTATTTCTTGTCCAGCTCTTTCTCCCATCTCTCTTTTAGACTGCTCTGTTTGCCTGTGACCCACCGTGCTAGTCTCCCAGCGCCTTCTGGGGTCAAGCCCTGGTTCTGCCCCGGTTCTTCCTGAGTCCCACGCAAAGTGAACAACTTTTCTCACAGGTCCTGGTTTCACCTTGCCCCCTGCATGCGTTTTTTCGACTGCATCTCCAGTTGCTGGGAAATGTCACCAACTTGTAAGCGGCAAAACAAAAGGAACTCAAAGAGAGAGCTCTAAAGTTACTCACTTCTGTGGAGATCTGTAAGGTGGGGGGCCCTCGAGACTGCATTCGTTGCCTGCTGAGAGAGTATTAAAATGTATTAAAATCTCGATGTATGGTGACCAGCTCTGCTCTTGTCGCTCGGGGCCCCTGGGACTGTGTCATGGTCAGCGAGGCCATTGACCTCAGCAGCCCTGCTGGGACTCCTGGCTCATGGCTTTTACCCATCACGATAACTTCATCTGTGTTGATCAACATCATCATCATCATCATCATCATCATCATCATCATCCACTGCTACAATAGCAGCAGGAGTCTCAAGAGAAGTCAATCAGTTGCAAAATACAGCCAACAGATAATTAGCAACACGGAAGAGAAGCATAGGAAAAGAATCATCCAGGTTCCAGCAGAAACAAATAATCACCTCAAATCCACCAAACCAACCAGCGCTCACATTTCTTCTTAGTTTACCAACCTGGTTGGCCACCTCAGAACAGCTGTTCTTCATCTCTCCCTGGAAACTGAGCTGGGACTCTCTCTGCCCGCATATCAGCTTTGTCCGAGTTCCCTCCAGACGCATCTTCAACCTGCACAGCAAATGAGTAAGGAGAGCGTGAAGCAAAGCAACAGTCGGCCTTTTTCACATACTCCTACGTAAGCAGCACAGCCACGGCTTGCTTCATCTGTAACATGCTTGACAGGCCAGGAATTACTGAGAACAGCCAGCACTCCAGCATCACACATCACTTGGAGGGCCCAAAGTTCACCTGAACAGAGGAAGAAAAGGCTTCCTTCCCTCCCAGGAGAACTGCAGGCAGCCTGTATTTGCAAGGCCTTTTGCAGCTTTTTAAAACCATAGGTTCATGCACAGAAGCACCTTGCAAGATCGAATGCAAGGCTTGAATTTGCTCACAAACGGTTAGGTACATGCTTTTATATTAGAGTCCAGTGAAGCTTGACTTCTACTCAGCGTGATATTTCTTTAAAGCACTAAAAAGCCATGCCTGGTACGTTCTTCCTCCTGTGTGCCGTTTCTTCCCCGCATTTCGTCCAGACGTTCTTCTGATCGGCATTTCATCTCGGCCAGCTTCTTCGCTTCCTCGCTTTTGCTCCCACGCTTTCAAAATAGAAAAGATACATCGCGCACAGAGCACAGGAACAGGATCCGTATGCAGAATGTGCACATGGTGTTCTCCACAAAGAAGACAACGGGGATCTCCCAAGTCCAGTCTCCTCTCGCAGCTCTCAGGCACAGATCTCTCTCCTGTCCACAGCACACAGCCTACCCATCAAAGGAACTGTGCTGAGGAACGCAAGTGCCCCCATATTGCTCACCAGGCACGTTCAAAACGCAGTAGCACCAGCAGGATGAGAGAATAGATAGACTTTTCCTCTGCAGGTGCCCTGCCCAAAAACCTGGGGGGTTCCCCAGAGCCCACCTGATCTTTTCATACGTCACCTGCCCACAAGAAATTCAAAGACTAAAACCAGTCATTCCCAGAAGCCGTTCATATACCTGCTGATGTTGGTGTTTGTTTGCAGTCCGTGTTTTCTGAAAGCCAGTGGCCAAGTCCTCCAGGCCATTTTGAGCCTACCGCAGCATTAAAAGAAGAAAAGAGGAGTCACGCTAGGACTTTCCCGACTGAAGGTCACGCCTCACGGCCTTTCTGCTTCTCTTGCCAGCATCAGTCCAGCACAGCGTTTGCCTGCCCTGCAACGCCCCCCAAGCACACAAAATACTGCCAAGGGAGGTGTCGTTCCCTTATTAGTTGCTGACTTTCATCTTTGGAGGTCTTCTTGTTGCATTACGGACCCACACCTTCTGGCCAAGGAATCCATAGTCACTAAAACAGGAGGGTGACCAGAGTACAGGCAACGGAAGAATTCCTGTCACAGTCTGATGATGATAGTCAAGCCTCCAGGATGAAGCGCTGGGCTCCACCTGAGCGCGAGGAAAGCCCGCAGCCAAAAGTACCAAATGCCTCTACTGCATGACTGTCTGAAGCACTGCCTGAGGTCTCAACCTCACGACTGGTCTAAAGCAGAAAATACGCAAGCCAGTGCCTTACTGTCAACTCCTTAACAAAGATGGCGTTAAGTGGGACTTGCTGTAGTCTCATGGGACAACTCTCAAAGCCAGAAAGCTGGGGAATGGGCCAGCAGGACTTTCAGAGAAGCCTATAGTCAGTAGAACAGAGGAACTGATCTCTCGTAGGCTCTCCAACAAAAACCTCATCTTAAAATTTCCCCACATGAATACGGAACTGGGCTCTGTAGCTCATGAAAAGGGAAGGCTCCGACTAGCTTACTGAGGCAGAGGCTTGCAGGTCTTTCTGAAGGGCTTCAATGGTCGTGGCTTGTTGCTGGACTGTGGCTTCCAGCCTGGCGTTTTCAACTTGGAGCCTGGAAAAGAAGTACAGGCCTTGTCACAGAAGTCCACAAGAGCACAAATCCCCACAGAAGAGTGTGAAAGAACCTCATCTAAAACAAAAGCATCTTTGAAAATCGTGTATTATTATCTCACTGGGATGCAAGAAGACAGTCCTGTTGTTTTCACACAATCGCACAAAGCAAAGCCTTGCTCCACTGTGGTACTTCCTTACCGTCGTATGCGTTCTTTCAGCTCTGCGACAGCCGTAGTTCTAGAATATGCGACCAGAAGGCCCTGCTGGTTCCTGGAAGTTGTTAGTTCCCTCTGCTTATCCTTTATGGCGTTCTTCAGGGACGTGACATAACACTCAGTCCGGATACGCCGTTCTTTCAATTCCTGCAGCTGTCAAACCACAACAAGAATCCCCAGCGGTCAGCTTAGGTTTGATAAAAAGGAGTGGACTGCTTTGACTCTCACGTCGACCCTCCAAAGCCATGTTACTTCTTCATCTTTTCTACGGGCCCCTCTCCTACGTCGACACTGATTTCCTACAGCATTTCCTAAATGCTGCCACAACACTCCTCCTCCTGCTCCTAAAGTGACTTTGCAACTCCCTAACAGTGATGACGTGATGAGGGAATACAAAAAAGCACCAGCGCAACACTCCAGCATGCCTACTCTTTCTCTGTCAGCACACACTCCACTTTGCCAAACCCAAGAGAAGCAGCAAATACGTGTGCGCTCTGTGAAACTGGAGAAGCAGCTTTTTGAAAGGAACACCCTTCTCCAGTTAAGGACAAAGTGACTTTCACGGTTAGTGGCCTTTGTAATGGTAGGCGCCAGGCTTATAAAACCAGGTGAGTCCCTTACACGTCACTCAATCTACTCCTGTTGCCAAGTTGTCTAGTATACTAAGACCACCTTAGCGTAGCCCTCCACTGTTACTTCAAGCGGTGCAAACCAGCAGGCACCAAAGACAGCAGTGCTGTTCCCTCCCAGCCCCCTCATCACAGCGAGCCGCACACTGAACCACCCTGGGTTCCACAAAACCCCCAAGAAAGGATCAGTTCCCCACTCTGGTTTGCTACAAAAAAGGCCCGGGCCCCTGCCAAGAGACAAGAGACGGGCTTTCTCCATACCTTCGCTTTAGACCTGTCCAGTTCCTTCTGCAACTGCAGTTTCTGTTCCTGCAGGTCCCTGCTGTAGCGCTTCTTGGCTTCAGGTGAAGCTTCTGCCAGGGCGTTCTTTTTGAGAGCGTCGGCAAGCTCCTGCTGCAGCTGCCTGACCCATCTCTAAAGAAACATGAGCACGTTCCATGAGCACAGAGAAATCAAGAAGAAGATGACAACATGAGAGATGCTTTTCCTCATGGGATTATAACATTAGATCCGTCTTCAGGGTGGCCAGCAGGCTGAGGGAGGTGATTCTCCCCTTCTGTTCTGCTCTCGTGAGACCCAACCTGGAGCACTGCATCCAGCCCCTGCGTCCCCAGCACCAGGAGGACACGGAGCTGTTAGAGCAGGTCCAGAGGAGGGCGAGAGAAATGATCAGAGGGCTGGAACACCTCTTCCATGAAGAAGGGCTGAGAGAGTTGGGGTTGTTCAGCCTGGGGAAGAGAAGGCTCTGGGGAGACCTTATGGCAGCCTTTCAATATAGAAAGATGGAGAGAGACTTTTTACCATGGCCTGTAGTGACAGGACAAGGGGCAACGGTTTTAAACTAAAAGAGGGTAGACTTAGATTGGACATGAGGAAGAAATGTTTTGCAACGAGGGTGGTGGGACACTGGAGCAGGTTGCCCAGAGAAGTTGTGGATGCCCCATCCCTGGAAGGGTTCAAAGTCAGGCTGGACAGGGCTTTGAGCAACCTGATCTAGTGGAAGATGTCCCTGCCCGCAGCAGGGGCTTGGACCAGATGATCTTTGAAGGTGCCTTCCAACCCAAACCATTCTATGCTTCTGTGACTAGTGAATTCAAAGATCAGAGATTTTGGCCGCCACCAGCAGGCATCTGCGGGCACCTTTCTCAGCTGAGCACATCTAAACTATCGGCAGCTCTTCATGAGGCTTTCTCTTTCCTCATACACAGAAAAGGCTTAAGTATTCTTCTCCTTGGAACACAGGCTGCGAGTCCGTGCATGCGCTTTTTTCCAGCCCACTGTTTTCCCTCCTTATGCAGACCTTCTGCTTCACAACGGGAACGAAATGCGGTTGGAAACTCAGTTCAGGTCCAAATACAACAACCACCTCTCAGCAGCATTCCAAAATGAACTCAGTTGCAAGAACAGCTCTCCGTACACCAACAGGCTCTATTTAAAGATATCTGCATCGGCCTCTATTAGAGTCACCTGTCTGTTGCCTTGACAATGTGCTTGAGTTAAAGCACCCTTCTTTAGCTGAAGCTCTTCCCGCTGCAGTGCAGAAACCTGAGAGAGCAAGAACACAGACAGAGAGACAGACAGTGGGGACAGGAAGCCCCAGCAGCACTGCAGATTCACATTGCATTTCAGCACTGGGGTTACAGAAGCGTGACTCCTGCATTACCTCCGGAGGAGAAAGTAACTCATTCTCAAATGAAGAGACATCATCTCCCGCTTGCTCTGCTGCTGGCAAGACACCTACGGAGGAGGAAAGAGGGGCGACGCTGCTGCGAGTGCTTATTTCACTCTGCTTTTCCCCATCCGCTTCACTCCACAGCAGCTTACAAAGGTAACCATTTAGCCCGTCAGGAAATTACCATTGCCGTGCCCCTGTGCAACGGACGGCGTGCACGCTCCGCGTCTCTCTGCATCTGGAAGCTGCGCACCCGTCACCACTCTCCTGGGACCCTCCGAATCCGTCTGCGTAATTTAAAAGAGAGGCGTGAGAACTGGCACAGGCTCCACCTCGACCCGTTTCCACGCACAAATCTCCCGCTTCAGCCACCACGCGTAACGTGGTATCAGGTGACGGACAGAGCAAAAAGGGCAAACAGAGCCAGCGTGTTGGGCATCTCTGTTGAGCGGGGCTTTCAAAAGGGGCCGAAGGACACCTGCCCAAGATCGAGAGGACCTAGGCAGAAGCAGCTAAGCGTCTGGACGCTAGGCCCTACGGGCAACCACTTGACACTGACTGGATGCGGAGAAGAGAGCTGTGTGGTGGGAAACCAGCAATGCTCACAGCGCCAGCCTCCTAGGATTTCAGAGGATTGTAGCCGGCGGGAAGCTTTACTGCTTCAATCCTGTACTAGAAATGCAGCTCAAAGGCCAGCTGCTAGGAGACCCGCGTCATTAGCTTGACCTGACGTCGTCCCAGTGCTAAGTGAACAGCTTGCCTGCAGCACCGGCATGTCCAGGTCCCAGTTACGAGCGTGTGGCGGAAGCAGCAGCAGAGGGAAAGGAGCCCCAAAGCAAGCGAGCCCAGTGGGGCCCCACTGCGTCCTTCAGAGAAGGGGAAGAGTGGTGGGAAAGCTGCCCGGCGGAAAAGGACCTGGGGGTGCTTGTCGACAGCCGGCCGAATGGGACCGGCAGCGTGCCCAGGTGGCCAAGAAGGCCAATAGCATCCTGGCTTGTATCAGGAACAAGTTTAGATTGGATATTAGGAAAACTTTCTTCACTGACAGGGCTATCAAGCGCTGGAACAGGCCGCCCAGGGAAGTGGTTGAGGCCCCACCCCGGAGGGATTTAGAAGACGTGTAGGCGCGGCGCTTAGGGATACGGTTTAGGGGTGGACTTGGCAGTCTGAGGTTTACGGTTGGACTCCAAGATCTTGAGGGTCTTTCCCAAGGCAAATGATTCTGTGATTCTATGACTCTACCTCAGAATCAAAAGGGGAGTCGTCATCTTCCTCTTGCTCTGCTGCCGGGAAGACACCTAGACACCTAGACTCCGAGGACGCTGTTCTGAACTATGTCAGGGCGATCTTTTTCAGCTAACGTTGCCTCCGCTGTGGCTCCCCAGGAGCAGAGGGGACAGTGGGGAGGGTGTCCCCTCCCGCAGCACCGAGGGTGGCGGGAGGAGGGCCTGTGGTGGGCTGTGTGTCTGCTGTGTTGGTGGCCTACGGAGCTGGTAGGAGGCTCGTGAAGGCCTTGGGCAAAAAGGAAGGGGGCTTCTTCTCAGCACTTCTCCCAGCGTGTGCTGGGATCCGGTGGGATTTGGCTCTAGGTTAGGTTGATTAGATTAGGTTACGTTCCTTTCTGTTTGGCATCTCAGGGCATGGGCAGATTAAAGAGGACATGTGGGTTTCTGCGAGTGTCCCTCTGGTGGGTCAGTGTTAGGACTGGAGGGGAGCGGGGAGTTGCTGGCCCTGGAAGGCCTTTGCTGGCTCTGCAGAGCTGGGATAGTCACGGTTCAGCCCTGGGGCTCCCTTGTCCTTGCGGTCCCTCTGTGACAGCTGCAGTGGGGCCTGGCACTGAGTTTGGCTCCGGGCTGTGGCAGGCCTCCCATAGCTGAGGAGGACATGGGTGGGAGCAGACTGGCAGGGCCAGGGACCATCCCGAGGGGTGAAGATGGGGGCTGTGGCCGGTGAAGGGATGAGGATGGCTCAGCCCTACAAAGGCAGGAAGAGTTTGGTAACTGATGATTAGCAGTAGCTCAGCACTAATCCCTCAGCTGAGCACAATCATGGCTCAAGCCTCCCCAGAGGAAAAGGCCACAGATGGGTGCTCCCTCTCAGGGGTGTCTGCAGGACTGCTTTTCATTCAGAGCAGGGGCAGGGAGGGACAGGCATTTGCTTCATATGGGCTATGGGTGAAAGCACCTTGTTGATGCTGACACCAACACCCGAATTAGCCCCAGTGGGAAACTTCAAGTAAGGACGGTACAAAGCTCTGCGGATGACACCACAGGCATTCCTCTTCACTGTTCCGTGGAAGGCTCTGACTCACTTACTGAGGCTCGTTAAAGCAGGCATGAGGTCTAGCTGAATAAAACCAGGCCTGCAGCGTGAAATTTCTGGATCACTGGAGATGTTTGTGCCTTGAAAGCACAGCATCGTCAAGGCTGGAAGGGGCCTCGTCTTGTCCGTCCCCACCCTGCTCAAAGTAGGGTCAGGCAGGGCAGGTCGCACAGGGCCACGTCCAGTTTGGGGCGTCTCCAAGCATGAGGACTCCACAACCTCTCTGGGGCACAAATAAACCACCACCAGCAAGCTGAGCTGGGGCCTCCAGCCCTGCCCCAGGTCCTTGGGGCCTCCAGCCCAGGAGGCCCACTGAGGTGTAGGCAGAGGCCTCCAGGCCCTGCCTGAGCTCTGTCATGGTGTCCGCGGCTCCAGCTCTGTCTCAGCTGTGCCTGGCCACGGACCTCGCTGCTTCAGACCCCAGCCCGCAGGCTGCCTTCCCGGTCTGCACTTGGCCTCCCTGTGGCCCTGCCTGGCCATCGCTGGACTGCGTCTGACCCTGCTTGCCACCACTGGGCCTGCACGCCAGCTCGGCCTGGCCTGACTTCCTGGCTTGCCCTCAGAGCTGCGCCTCACTGGGCACAGGTTTGCCCCTCTGGGCTCTCGGCTGCCCACCCCGGGACCTGGCTGCTCCCCTCGCTCGCGTAGGCCGAGGCCAGCAGGGCGGGGCCCAGCCATGGGACCCCCTTTGGCTCCCGGTCCCTGAGGGAGCAGTGTGCCTGCGCTGCTCCCTGACACGGGTCTCTCACCACCCTCGCAAGAGAAAAGGTTTTTCCTTAGGTTGAGGTGGGATTCCCCCTGTTCCAGCTTGTGCCCACTTCACACCTTTTCACTCGGCAGGCTAGAAATCCATCAGATCCCCATGGGATCTGCAAAGCTTCCATGGCTACCAGAAGCTCACTGTCCTGGTTTCAGCTGGGATAGAGTTAATTTTTTCCTAGAAGCTGGTATAGTGCTGTGTTTTGGATTTAGTATCAGAGTAATGTTGATAACACACTGGTGCTTTAGTTGTTGCTAAGTAGTGCTTACACTGGTCAAGGACTTTTCAGCTTCCCATGCTCTGCCCGGTGCACAAGAAGCTGGGAGGGGGCACAGCCAGGACAGCTGACCCAGACTGGCCAAAGGGCTATGCCATACCGTATGCTCAGTATATAAACTGGTGGGTAGGCTGGGGGGCAGCGATCGCTGCTCAGGGATGGGCTGGGCATCGGTCAGCGGGTGGTGAGCAATTGCATCATGCATCACTTGCTTTCTATATTATTATTACTACTACTACTATTTTACTTTATTGAAATTATTAAACTGTTCCTATCTCAACTCATGAGTTTTCTCACTTTTACCCTTACAGTTCTCTCCCCCGTCCCACTGCAGGCAGGGAATGAGCGAGCGGCTGTGTGGTGCTTAGTTGCTGGCTAGGGTTAAACCACAACACTCTCCCATCACCTTCTGCCCAGACCACCAGGAGGATTGCTCTACAAAGGCAGGAAGAGATGATTAGCAGTAGCTCAGCACTAATCCCTCAGCTGAGCACAATCATGGCTCAAGCCTCCCCAGAGGAAAAGGCCACAGATGGGTGCTCCCTCTCAGGGGTGTCTGCAGGACTGCTTTTCATTCAGAGCAGGGGCAGGGAGGGACAGGCTAAGTGCCTGCATAGGAAGAGAGCCTGAGTGAGCCTTCAAAAATAGGACTCTCCTCATCCAAACGTGCTAGGTCCGAAGCGCTCCAAGTGTGCAGCAAAACTAAGAAGACGTGTACTAGATAACACAGTTTATTAAAGACCAAACTGCAACAGAACCCTTGGAATTAGATGCAGGTTAGCTGCTGGGTGAGGTGGAAGGCAAAGGTTTGCAGGCTTCATTCATCTCCCTGTGAGCACTCTGTTTTCTGGCACTGGCACTTCCTCTGCTCCAGCATCTTCTCGTTGCTAACGGTGTTGGAGGTTCAGCTCTGACGGGGGAAGGGCGGGAGAAGAAAAGGCTGTGCGTGAGTTTTACAGCAGGCTGGGCCAAAGGCAGCACTGGAAAGTGGATCCTGGGAAGGGCAGCACTAACGCACAGATCCAGATACTGAAAAGCAAACTCTCAAACGGGTCGGCAACAACGTTACAGCCTGTGGGCTACAGACGCACGTGGAAAATTGCATTACGTGGAGATACAGCTCAACTTCTTGCAGTTTTTGCCTTATTTCTTGTCCAGCTCTTTCTCCCATCTCTCTTTTAGACTGCTCTGTTTGCCTGTGACCCACCGTGCTAGTCTCCCAGCGCCTTCTGGGGTCAAGCCCTGGTTCTGCCCCGGTTCTTCCTGAGTCCCACGCAAAGTGAACAACTTTTCTCACAGGTCCTGGTTTTACCTTGCCCCCTGCATGCGTTTTTTCGACTGCACCTCCAGTTGCTGGGAAATGTCACCAACTTGTAAGCGGCAAAACAAAAGGAACTCAAAGAGAGAGCTCTAAAGTTACTCACTTCTGTGGAGATCTGTAAGGTGGGGGGCCCTCGAGACTGCATTCGTTGCCTGCTGAGAGAGTATTAAAATGTATTAAAATCTCGATGTATGGTGACCAGCTCTGCTCTTGTCGCTCGGGGCCCCTGGGACTGTGTCATGGTCAGCGAGGCCATTGACCTCAGCAGCCCTGCTGGGACTCCTGGCTCATGGCTTTTACCCATCACGATAACTTCATCTGTGTTGATCAACATCATCATCATCATCATCATCATCCACTGCTACAATAGCAGCAGGAGTCTCAAGAGAAGTCAATCAGTTGCAAAATACAGCCAACAGATAATTAGCAACACGGAAGAGAAGCATAGGAAAAGAATCATCCAGGTTCCAGCAGAAACAAATAATCACCTCAAATCCACCAAACCAACCAGCGCTCACATTTCTTCTTAGTTTACCAACCTGGTTGGCCACCTCAGAACAGCTGTTCTTCATCTCTCCCTGGAAACTGAGCTGGGACTCTCTCTGCCCGCATATCAGCTTTGTCCGAGTTCCCTCCAGATGCATCTTCAACCT
This sequence comes from Nipponia nippon, assembly GCF_047370975.1. Lineage (NCBI taxonomy): Eukaryota > Metazoa > Chordata > Aves > Pelecaniformes > Threskiornithidae > Nipponia > Nipponia nippon. Next base: position 54,107,332 of record NW_028262347.1, read on the forward strand.
GCACAGCAAATGAGTAAGGAGAGCGTGAAGCAAAGCAACAGTCGGCCTTTTTCACATACTCCTACGTAAGCAGCACAGCCACGGCTTGCTTCATCTGTAACATGCTTGACAGGCCAGGAATTACTGAGAACAGCCAGCACTCCAGCATCACACATCACTTGGAGGGCCCAAAGTTCACCTGAACAGAGGAAGAAAAGGCTTCCTTCCCTCCCAGGAGAACTGCAGGCAGCCTGTATTTGCAAGGCCTTTTGCAGCTTTTTAAAACCATAGGTTCATGCACAGAAGCACCTTGCAAGATCGAATGCAAGGCTTGAATTTGCTCACAAACGGTTAGGTACATGCTTTTATATTAGAGTCCAGTGAAGCTTGACTTCTACTCAGCGTGATATTTCTTTAAAGCACTAAAAAGCCATGCCTGGTACGTTCTTCCTCCTGTGTGCCGTTTCTTCCCCGCATTTCGTCCAGACGTTCTTCTGATCGGCATTTCATCTCGGCCAGCTTCTTCGCTTCCTCGCTTTTGCTCCCACGCTTTCAAAATAGAAAAGATACATCGCGCACAGAGCACAGGAACAGGATCCATATGCAGAATGTGCACATGGTGTTCTCCACAAAGAAGACAACGGGGATCTCCCAAGTCCAGTCTCCTCTCGCAGCTCTCAGGCACAGATCTCTCTCCTGTCCACAGCACACAGCCTACCCATCAAAGGAATTGTGCTGAGGAACGCAAGTGCCCCCATATTGCTCACCAGGCACATTCAAAACGCAGTAGCACCAGCAGGATGAGAGAATAGATAGACTTTTCCTCTGCAGGTGCCCTGCCCAAAAACCTGGGGGGTTCCCCAGAGCCCACCTGATCTTTTCATACGTCACCTGCCCACAAGAAATTCAAAGACTAAAACCAGTCATTCCCAGAAGCCGTTCATATACCTGCTGATGTTGGTGTTTGTTTGCAGTCCGTGTTTTCTGAAAGCCAGTGGCCAAGTCCTCCAGGCCATTTTGAGCCTACCGCAGCATTAAAAGAAGAAAAAAGGAGTCACGCTAGGACTTTCCCGACTGAAGGTCACGCCTCACGGCCTTTCTGCTTCTCTTGCCAGCATCAGTCCAGCACAGCGTTTGCCTGCCCTGCAACGCGCCCCAAGCACACAAAATACTGCCAAGGGAGGTGTCGTTCCCTTATTAGTTGCTGACTTTCATCTTTGGAGGTCTTCTTGTTGCATTACGGACCCACACCTTCTGGCCAAGGAATCCATAGTCACTAAAACAGGAGGGTGACCAGAGTACAGGCAACGGAAGAATTCCTGTCACAGTCTGATGATGATAGTCAAGCCTCCAGGATGAAGCGCTGGGCTCCACCTGAGCGCGAGGAAAGCCCGCAGCCAAAAGTACCAAATGCCTCTACTGCATGACTGTCTGAAGCACTGCCTGAGGTCTCAACCTCACGACTGGTCTAAAGCAGAAAATACGCAAGCCAGTGCCTTACTGTCAACTCCTTAACAAAGATGGCGTTAAGTGGGACTTGCTGTAGTCTCATGGGACAACTCTCAAAGCCAGAAAGCTGGGGAATGGGCCAGCAGGACTTTCAGAGAAGCCTATAGTCAGTAGAACAGAGGAACTGATCTCTCGTAGGCTCTCCAACAAAAACCTCATCTTAAAATTTCCCCACATGAATACGGAACTGGGCTCTGTAGCTCATGAAAAGGGAAGGCTCCGACTAGCTTACTGAGGCAGAGGCTTGCAGGTCTTTCTGAAGGGCTTCAATGGTCGTGGCTTGTTGCTGGACTGTGGCTTCCAGCCTGGCGTTTTCAACTTGGAGCCTGGAAAAGAAGTACAGGCCTTGTCACAGAAGTCCACAAGAGCACAAATCCCCACAGAAGAGTGTGAAAGAACCTCATCTAAAACAAAAGCATCTTTGAAAATCGTGTATTATTATCTCACTGGGATGCAAGAAGACAGTCCTGTTGTTTTCACACAATCGCACAAAGCAAAGCCTTGCTCCACTGTGGTACTTCCTTACCGTTGTATGCGTTCTTTCAGCTCTGCGACAGCCGTAGTTCTAGAATATGCGACCAGAAGGCCCTGCTGGTTCCTGGAAGTTGTTAGTTCCCTCTGCTTATCCTTTATGGCGTTCTTCAGGGACGTGACATAACACTCAGTCCGGATACGCCGTTCTTTCAATTCCTGCAGCTGTCAAACCACAACAAGAATCCCCAGCGGTCAGCTTAGGTTTGATAAAAAGGAGTGGACTGCTTTGACTCTCACGTCGACCCTCCAAAGCCATGTTACTTCTTCATCTTTTCTACGGGCCCCTCTCCTACGTCGACACTGATTTCCTACAGCATTTCCTAAATGCTGCCACAACACTCCTCCTCCTGCTCCTAAAGTGACTTTGCAACTCCCTAACAGTGATGACGTGATGAGGGAATACAAAAAAGCACCAGCGCAACACTCCAGCATGCCTACTCTTTCTCTGTCAGCACACACTCCGCTTTGCCAAACCCAAGAGAAGCAGCAAATACGTGTGTGCTCTGTGAAACTGGAGAAGCAGCTTTTTGAAAGGAACACCCTTCTCCAGTTAAGGACAAAGTGACTTCACGGTTAGTGGCCTTTGTAATGGTAGGCGCCAGGCTTATAAAACCAGGTGAGTCCCTTACACGTCACTCAATCTACTCCTGTTGCCAAGTTGTCTAGTATACTAAGACCACCTTAGCGTAGCCCTCCACTGTTACTTCAAGCGGTGCAAACCAGCAGGCACCAAAGACAGCAGTGCTGTTCCCTCCCAGCCCCCTCATCACAGCGAGCCGCACACTGAACCACCCTGGGTTCCACAAAACCCCCAAGAAAGGATCAGTTCCCCACTCTGGTTTGCTACAAAAAAGGCCCGGGCCCCTGCCAAGAGACAAGAGACGGGCTTTCTCCATACCTTCGCTTTAGACCTGTCCAGTTCCTTCTGCAACTGCAGTTTCTGTTCCTGCAGGTCCCTGCTGTAGCGCTTCTTGGCTTCAGGTGAAGCTTCTGCCAGGGCGTTCTTTTTGAGAGCGTCGGCAAGCTCCTGCTGCAGCTGCCTGACCCATCTCTAAAGAAACATGAGCACGTTCCATGAGCACAGAGAAATCAAGAAGAAGATGACAACATGAGAGATGCTTTTCCTCATGGGATTATAACATTAGATCCGTCTTCAGGGTGGCCAGCAGGCTGAGGGAGGTGATTCTCCCCTTCTGTTCTGCTCTCGTGAGACCCAACCTGGAGCACTGCATCCAGCCCCTGCGTCCCCAGCACCAGGAGGACACGGAGCTGTTAGAGCAGGTCCAGAGGAGGGCGAGAGAAATGATCAGAGGGCTGGAACACCTCTCCCATGAAGAAGGGCTGAGAGAGTTGGGGTTGTTCAGCCTGGGGAAGAGAAGGCTCTGGGGAGACCTTATGGCAGCCTTTCAATATAGAAAGATGGAGAGAGACTTTTTACCATGGCCTGTAGTGACAGGACAAGGGGCAACGGTTTTAAACTAAAAGAGGGTAGACTTAGATTGGACATGAGGAAGAAATGTTTTGCAACGAGGGTGGTGGGACACTGGAGCAGGTTGCCCAGAGAAGTTGTGGATGCCCCATCCCTGGAAGGGTTCAAAGTCAGGCTGGACGGGGCTTTGAGCAACCTGATCTAGTGGAAGATGTCCCTGCCCGCAGCAGGGGCTTGGACCTGATGATCTTTGAAGGTGCCTTCCAACCCAAACCATTCTATGCTTCTGTGACTAGTGAATTCAAAGATCAGAGATTTTGGCCGCCACCAGCAGGCATCTGCGGGCACCTTTCTCAGCTGAGCACATCTAAACTATCGGCAGCTCTTCATGAGGCTTTCTCTTTCCTCATACACAGAAAAGGCTTAAGTATTCTTCTCCTTGGAACACAGGCTGCGAGTCCGTGCATGCGCTTTTTTCCAGCCCACTGTTTTCCCTCCTTATGCAGACCTTCTGCTTCACAACGGGAACGAAATGCGGTTGGAAACTCAGTTCAGGTCCAAATACAACAACCACCTCTCAGCAGCATTCCAAAATGAACTCAGTTGCAAGAACAGCTCTCCGTACACCAACAGGCTCTATTTAAAGATATCTGCATCGGCCTCTATTAGAGTCACCTGTCTGTTGCCTTGACAATGTGCTTGAGTTAAAGCACCCTTCTTTAGCTGAAGCTCTTCCTGCTGCAGTGCAGAAACCTGAGAGAGCAAGAACACAGACAGAGAGACAGACAGTGGGGACAGGAAGCCCCAGCAGCACTGCAGATTCACATTGCATTTCAGCACTGGGGTTACAGAAGCGTGACTCCTGCATTACCTCCGGAGGAGAAAGTAACTCATTCTCAAATGAAGAGACATCATCTCCCGCTTGCTCTGCTGCTGGCAAGACACCTACGGAGGAGGAAAGAGGGGCGACGCTGCTGCGAGTGCTTATTTCACTCTGCTTTTCCCCATCCGCTTCACTCCACAGCAGCTTACAAAGGTAACCATTTAGCCCGTCAGGAAATTACCATTGCCGTGCCCCTGTGCAACGGACGGCGTGCACGCTCCGCGTCTCTCTGCATCTGGAAGCTGCGCACCCGTCACCACTCTCCCGGGACCCTCCGAATCCGTCTGCGTAATTTAAAAGAGAGGCGTGAGAACTGGCACAGGCTCCACCTCGACCCGTTTCCACGCACAAATCTCCCGCTTCAGCCACCACGCGTAACGTGGTATCAGGTGACGGACAGAGCAAAAAGGGCAAACAGAGCCAGCGTGTTGGGCATCTCTGTTGAGCGGGGCTTTCAAAAGGGGCCGAAGGACACCTGCCCAAGATCGAGAGGAGCTAGGCAGAAGCAGCTAAGCGTCTGGACGCTAGGCCCTACGGGCAACCACTTGACACTGACTGGATGCGGAGAAGAGAGCTGTGTGGTGGGAAACCAGCAATGCTCACAGCGCCAGCCTCCTAGGATTTCAGAGGACTGTAGCCGGCGGGAAGCTTTACTGCTTCAATCCTGTACTAGAAATGCAGCTCAAAGGCCAGCTGCTAGGAGACCCGCGTCATTAGCTTGACCTGACGTCGTCCCAGTGCTAACTGAACAGCTTGCCTGCAGCACCGGCATGTCCAGGTCCCAGTTACGAGCGTGTGGCGGAAGCAGCAGCAGAGGGAAAGGAGCCCCAAAGCAAGCGAGCCCAGTGGGGCCCCACTGCCTCCTTCAGAGAAGGGGAAGAGTGGTGGGAAAGCTGCCCGGTGGAAAAGGACCTGGGGGTGCTTGTCGACAGCCGGCCGAATGGGACCGGCAGCGTGCCCAGGTGGCCAAGAAGGCCAACAGCATCCTGGCTTGTATCAGGAACAGGTTTAGATTGGATATTAGGAAAACTTTCTTCACTGACAGGGCTATCAAGCGCTGGAACAGGCCGCCCAGGGAAGTGGTTGAGGCCCCACCCCGGAGGGATTTAGAAGACGTGTAGGCGCGGCGCTTAGGGATACGGTTTAGGGGTGGACTTGGCAGTCTGAGGTTTACGGTTGGACTCCAAGATCTTGAGGGTCTTTCCCAAGGCAAATGATTCTGATTCTATGACTCTACCTCAGAATCAAAAGGGGAGTCATCATCTTCCTCTTGCTCTGCTGCCGGGAAGACACCTACAGAGGAGGAAAGAAGGGCGACGCTGCTGCGAGTGCTTATTTCACTCTGCTTTTCCCCATCCGCTTCACTCCACAGCAGCTTACAAAGGTAACCATTTAGCCCGTCAGGAAATTACCATTGCCGTGCCCCTGTGCAACGGACAGCGTGCACGCTCCGCGTCTGTCTGCATCTGGAAGCTGCGCACCCGTCGCCACTCTCCTGGGACCCTCCGAATCCGTCTGCGTAATTTAAAAGACAGGCGTGAGAACTGGCACAGGCTCCACCTCGACCCGTTTCCACACACAAATCTCCCGCTTCAGCCACCACGCGTAACGTGGTGTCAGGTGACGGACAGAGCAAAAAGGGCAAACAGAGCCAGCGTGTTGGGCATCTCTGTTGAGCGGGGCTTTCAAAAGGGGCCGAAGGACACCTGCCCAAGATCGAGAGGACCTAGGCAGAAGCAGCTAAGCGTCTGGACGCTAGGCCCTACGGGCAACCACTTGACACTGACTGGATGTGGAGAAGAGAGCTGTGTGGTGGGAAACCAGCAATGCTCACAGCGCCAGCCTCCTAGGATTTCAGAGGATTGTAGCCGGCGGGAAGCTTTACTGCTTCAATCCTGTACTAGAAATGCAGCTCAAAGGCCAGCTGCTAGGAGACCCGCGTCATTAGCTTGACCTGACGTCGTCCCAGTGCTAAGTGAACAGCTTGCCTGCAGCACCGGCATGTCCAGGTCCCAGTTACGAGCGTGTGGCGGAAGCAGCAGCAGAGGGAAAGGAGCCCCAAAGCAAGCGAGCCCAGTGGGGCCCCACTGCCTCCTTCAGAGAAGGGGAAGAGTGGTGGGAAAGCTGCCCGGCGGAAAAGGACCTGGGGGTGCTTGTTGACAGCCGGCCGAATGGGACCGGCAGTGTGCCCAGGTGGCCAAGAAGGCCAATAGCATCCTGGCTTGTATCAGGAACAGGTTTAGATTGGATATTAGGAAAACTTTCTTCACTGACAGGGCTATCAAGCGCTGGAACAGGCCGCCCAGGGAAGTGGTTGAGGCCCCACCCCGGAGGGATTTAGAAGACGTGTAGGCGCAGCGCTTAGGGATACGGTTTAGGGGTGGACTTGGCAGTCTGAGGTTTACGGTTGGACTCCAAGATCTTGAGGGTCTTTCCCAAGGCAAATGATTCTGATTCTATGACTCTACCTCAGAATCAAAAGGGGAGTCATCATCTTCCTCTTGCTCTGCTGCCGGGAAGACACCTACAGAGGAGGAAAGAAGGGCGACGCTGCTGCGAGTGCTTATTTCACTCTGCTTTTCCCCATCCGCTTCACTCCACAGCAGCTTACAAAGGTAACCATTTAGCCCGTCAGGAAATTACCATTGCCGTGGCCCTGTGCAACGGACAGCGTGCACGCTCCGCGTCTCTCTGCATCTGGAAGCTGCGCACCCGTCACCACTCTCCTGGGACCCTCCGAATCCGTCTGCGTAATTTAAAAGAGAGGCGTGAGAACTGGCACAGGCTCCACCTCGACCCGTTTCCACGCACAAATCTCCCGCTTCAGCCACCACGCGTAACGTGGTATCAGGTGACGGACAGAGCAAAAAGGGCAAACAGAGCCAGCGTGTTGGGCATCTCTGTTGAGCGGGGCTTTCAAAAGGGGCCGAAGGACACCTGCCCAAGATCGAGAGGACCTAGGCAGAAGCAGCTAAGCGTCTGGACGCTAGGCCCTACGGGCAACCACTTGACACTGACTGGATGCGGAGAAGAGAGCTGTGTGGTGGGAAACCAGCAATGCTCACAGCGCCAGCCTCCTAGGATTTCAGAGGATTGTAGCCGGCGGGAAGCTTTACTGCTTCAATCCTGTACTAGAAATGCAGCTCAAAGGCCAGCTGCTAGGAGACCCGCGTCATTAGCTTGACCTGACGTCGTCCCAGTGCTAAGTGAACAGCTTGCCTGCAGCACCGGCATGTCCAGGTCCCAGTTACGAGCGTGTGGCGGAAGCAGCAGCAGAGGGAAAGGAGCCCCAAAGCAAGCGAGCCCAGTGGGGCCCCACTGCCTCCTTCAGAGAAGGGGAAGAGTGGTGGGAAAGCTGCCCGGCGGAAGATGACCTGGGGGGTGCTTGTCGACAGCCGGCCGAATGGGACCGGCAGTGTGCCCAGGTGGCCAAGAAGGCCAATAGCATCCTGGCTTGTATCAGGAACAGGTTTAGATTGGATATTAGGAAAACTTTCTTCACTGACAGGGCTATCAAGCGCTGGAACAGGCCGCCCAGGGAAGTGGTTGAGGCCCCACCCCGGAGGGATTTAGAAGACGTGTAGGCGCGGCGCTTAGGGATACGGTTTAGGGGTGGACTTGGCAGTCTGAGGTTTACGGTTGGACTCCAAGATCTTGAGGGTCTTTCCCAAGGCAAATGATTCTGTGATTCTGTGACTCTACCTCAGAATCAAAAGGGGAGTCGTCATCTTCCTCTTGCTCTGCTGCCGGGAAGACACCTACAGAGGAGGAAAGAAGGGCGACGCTGCTGCGAGTGCTTATTTCACTCTGCTTTTCCCCATCCGCTTCACTCCACAGCAGCTTACAAAGGTAACCATTTAGCCCGTCAGGAAATTACCATTGCCGTGGCCCTGTGCAACAGACAGCGTGCACACTCCGTGTTTGTCTGTGGCTAGAAGCCACATGCCGGTCACCACTCTCCTGGGACCCTCCGAATCCATCTGCGTAATTTAAAAGACAGGCGTGAGAACTGGCACAGGCTCCACCTCGACCCGTTTCCATGCACAAATCTCCCGCTTCAGCCACCACGCGTAACGTGGTATCAGGTGACGGACAGAGCAAAAAGGGCAAACAGAGCCAGCGTGTTGGGCATCTCTGTTGAGCGGGGCTTTCAAAAGGGGCCGAAGGACACCTGCCCAAGATCGAGAGGACCTAGGCAGAAGCAGCTAAGCGTCTGGACGCTAGGCCCTACGGGCAACCACTTGACACTGACTGGATGCGGAGAAGAGAGCTGTGTGGTGGGAAACCAGCAATGCTCACAGCGCCAGCCTCCTAGGATTTCAGAGGACTGTAGCCGGCGGGAAGCTTTACTGCTTCAATCCTGTACTAGAAATGCAGCTCAAAGGCCAGCTGCTAGGAGACCCGCGTCATTAGCTTGACCTGACGTCGTCCCAGTGCTAACTGAACAGCTTGCCTGCAGCACCGGCATGTCCAGGTCCCAGTTACGAGCGTGTGGCGGAAGCAGCAGCAGAGGGAAAGGAGCCCCAAAGCAAGCGAGCCCAGTGGGGCCCCACTGCCTCCTTCAGAGAAGGGGAAGAGTGGTGGGAAAGCTGCCCGGCGGAAAAGGACCTGGGGGTGCTTGTCGACAGCCGGCCGAATGGGACCGGCAGCGTGCCCAGGTGGCCAAGAAGGCCAATAGCATCCTGGCTTGTATCAGGAACAGGTTTAGATTGGATATTAGGAAAACTTTCTTCACTGACAGGGCTATCAAGCGCTGGAACAGGCCGCCCAGGGAAGTGGTTGAGGCCCCACCCCGGAGGGATTTAGAAGACGTGTAGGCGCGGCGCTTAGGGATACGGTTTAGGGGTGGACTTGGCAGTCTGAGGTTTACGGTTGGACTCCAAGATCTTGAGGGTCTTTCCCAAGGCAAATGATTCTGATTCTATGACTCTACCTCAGAATCAAAAGGGGAGTCATCATCTTCCTCTTGCTCTGCTGCCGGGAAGACACCTACAGAGGAGGAAAGAAGGGCGACGCTGCTGCGAGTGCTTATTTCACTCTGCTTTTCCCCATCCGCTTCACTCCACAGCAGCTTACAAAGGTAACCATTTAGCCCGTCAGGAAATTACCATTGCCATGCCCCTGTGCAACGGACAGCGTGCACACTCCGTGTCTGTCTGTGGCTAGAAGCCACGTGCCGGTCACCACTCTCCTGGGACCCTCCGAATCCATCTGCGTAATTTAAAAGAGAGGCGTGAGAACTGGCACAGGCTCCACCTCGACCCGTTTCCATGCACAAATCTCCCGCTTCAGCCACCACGCGTAACGTGGTATCAGGTGACGGACAGAGCAAAAAGGGCAAACAGAGCCAGCGTGTTGGGCATCTCTGTTGAGCGGGGCTTTCAAAAGGGGCCGAAGGACACCTGCCCAAGATCGAGAGGACCTAGGCAGAAGCAGCTAAGCGTCTGGACGCTAGGCCCTACGGGCAACCACTTGACACTGACTGGATGCGGAGAAGAGAGCTGTGTGGTGGGAAACCAGCGATGCTCACAGCGCCAGCCTCCTAGGATTTCAGAGGATTGTAGCCGGCGGGAAGCTTTACTGCTTCAATCCTGCACTAGAAATGCAGCTCAAAGGCCAGCTGCTAGGAGACCCGCATCATTAGCTTGACCTGACGTCGTCCCAGTGCTAAGTGAACAGCTTGCCTGCAGCACCGGCATGTCCAGGTCCCAGTTACGAGCGTGTGGCGGAAGCAGCAGCAGAGGGAAAGGAGCCCCAAAGCAAGCGAGCCCAGTGGGGCCCCACTGCCTCCTTCAGAGAAGGGGAAGAGTGGTGGGAAAGCTGCCCGGCGGAAGATGACCTGGGGGTGCTTGTCGACAGCCGGCCGAATGGGACCGGCAGCGTGCCCAGGTGGCCAAGAAGGCCAATAGCATCCTGGCTTGTATCAGGAACAGGTTTAGATTGGATATTAGGAAAACTTTCTTCACTGACAGGGCTATCAAGCGCTGGAACAGGCTGCCCAGGGAAGTGGTTGAGGCCCCACCCCGGAGGGATTTAGAAGACGTGTAGGCGCGGCGCTTAGGGATACTGTTTAGGGGTGGACTTGGCAGTCTGAGGTTTACGGTTGGACTCCAAGATCTTAAGGGTCTTTCCCAAGGCAAATGATTCTGTGATTCTATGACTCTACCTCAGAATCAAAAGGGGAGTCGTCATCTTCCTCTTGCTCTGCTGCCGGGAAGACACCTACAGAGGAGGAAAGAAGCATGACGCTGCCATGAGTGCCTTATTTTACTCTGCCCTTCCCAGTCTCTGAAGCCCTGTGTCCAACTGACAGGTTGTCGCTCTCCTTCAGGCCACAGGCATTTGTCCTTATCACCTCCTATGCGGTGAAGGATCCTACCTGCTCCGGTCAGTGTAGGTGTGCCCCAGGGAAAGTCAGCAGGTGTCCCAGAGCAAGAGCTGTCAAGTACTGTTGCGCCTTCTGTGCCTCCCGCAGAACTCTCTCCCATCCTTTCACAGCCCACGTATTCCTCCAGTTGTTTAGCAATACTATATGCGGAAAGGAAGGAAAAGCATTCCGTAAAAATCCCTCCACACTTGCATACGCTCTCTGCTGGAAGAGCAACAGCCATTCATGAGCCATCGTACCATATTCATAGCCAGCTGGTAAAGGGTAACACACACACACACACGACTTACTGCACTACTAGAGGAGTGGAGACTGATATACTCGCTACAGGCTTGTTCCCACTAGAGGTGCCTATTCTTGTCTATGGAGTAACTCCCCCCTGCTGGCTACAGTCTCCTCTGATAATCAGCCTCTCCATTTTGAGGGCCAGCGAGATTAACAAGCTCCCTGGCAGACTGCCGTCTAACTACAAAGCTTCTACCTCACTGGGACGCTATACTAATGCTGTAGCAAGTCTTCACGTCAAGCCAGGGCAACATCTCCTCAAAGCCAGTCCTGACTTGGAAAGGCTTCAGAAATTCCCATGGTTAGTCTGAGGACCTGAGAGTTTAGAGAGCTCCTAAGGGGGATATCAAGAGGCCAACAAAGGTTGCGGTTGCATTCCAAGCACTGCACGGGTTAACTACATTGTATAGGTGTTCTCTTCTACCAGCCCTGCCGGAGGGTCAGTTGGGTCTCAGGAGAGAGATCACTTTCAGGTTTGCTTCATAAGCAGAACTACAAACAAAACAAAAAAGCCCAAACAAACGAGAAGAGAAAATGTTAAAGACGTGCTCCAGACCAAGGCTGCTATGCAAAATGGTGCATTAGCGCAACATTGATACTGTGCCAGAGGCCTGGAGGGAAGGAATGAACATGTTGTGTTGCTAGAGCCATCTTCCAACATGCTTTATTCCTAAAGGGGATTTTACTCCACGATTTACCCAAGCATCCTTCTCTCCTGCTTCCCATGAATAGAGGCTGACAGAAGGGGCAGAGGGAGAAGAAATCCAGTGTTGAGATCCAGTGACAAGCAGTCACGGGCAGTTGTTTATGGCTAGACAAGGCATAATGCAGTTCATTCCCCCATCACTAGGCTACCATGACTAGGCAAGAGGGCTATTTCCTTCAGCCTAGCTGTTAAGCACACACAGTCGTCTTAGCGAAGGAACAGCCAGGGGTGCAAAGCTACCCATGAGAGGAGGAAAACCGCTGCAGAGTTTAACTCGGGGGATAGCAGTTAGATCCCCTCTGAAACAAAAGGCAGGGAGTTGCTAGTCAGTTGAGTTGAGTGGAGCTTGAGAGCACACAGGTGAATTGTCGGAGAGAGCTGTGGGGGGAAGTTTTTCTCAGCTTCCAAATCCACTCTGGACGCAGAAAGAGATGCATCGGAAGACGTCACTGAGCCCAGCTTCAACAAAGGTCTCGACCCCTCATTAAACCCCCGGGAAGTTACCAAAAAGGGCCATACATCAGCACGGATATTCTGACAGTGCAACTGCTGTAACGAGGATGTGAATCACTTACTCAGAGCGTGCAGAGGTACTGGCATAATGCATAGCTGTGTGGCCAAACCTGTCTTCATGAGAAATATCAGCACCATGCCGAAGAAGAAGTCGTGTTATGTTCATATCCCCAGCAAGAGCAGCAAACATCAGAGTGGTCCTAAATCATCCAAGAGACGATAGGAAATACATCAGCTGCTGCAGACATTGCATTGCCATTACTTCAGTCCCTCTTTGCTCCCCAAACAATTCCTTTCCCCTCTCCTGCACGCAGAGTGAAAGCACAGCCAAGCGCACGGAAGCATTGGGGAATTCAGGTTGGTGGGACCTCAGGAGGTCTCCAGGCCAGCCACCCGCCCAGAGCAGACTTGGCGGGGTGCGGGTGTGGGTGCGTACACGCGCGCGCATGTGGCACCACAGCCAACGCTTTCTTGCGGTCCTCAGTGCGGAAATCATCCCCTGAGGTAAGAGAGCAGCCGAGTGCGCGCCTGCTTTCACAAGTCACACAGAAGGAGCTCCATCTGGGCAGCTCCTGGTTCCTTTTCAAAGCTCGTTCCTATGCCTCCCATCAGTCCAACCTGAACAACGCTAAGGAGTCCCACACGCACTTTTGACAAACCCTTCTACCTTTCATGGTTATCTCGAGCGTGCACGTCAGCTCCTTTTTGAAGAAGGAACTCGACCATCTCTTCACAGTGCTCGGTGATGGCAAGAGTAAGCGGAGTGTATCCCAGCTGAAAGGAGAAATCATCTCCCTTACAATCGCACAGAAAAGTCAAGCAAGTTTTGGGCAGAGGAGCCTTGCCCAAAGTCCACACTTACCTCATTCTGAGCATCAATATGGGCATTGTGCTCAAGTAACAGCTCTGCTAGAGATTTGCTATGAATGATGGCAGCCAGGTGAAGGGCAGTGTTGCCGCCAGCAGCTCTGAGGTCAGGGTTGGCACCGTGCTCCAGCAGAAGAGTCGCACAGTCTTTGTGCTGGTGCTCTACTGCCTGGAAACACGACACAAAGGAGGAATAACTTCCAACATCTACGCTTCTCTCTGTCAGAACTCCCGCATCTTCCCAACGCTGGAACGTGTGAGCATCTTCAAAGATGAGGCGACACACGCCCCTTCCCCGCTGACTACAACACGCCTGTTTCTACGCAGGCCTACGTAAAGAATTGTGCGAGGTATGTGTCGCTCAGCGCACAATCAGTAAGCCCAATGGGCAACAGCATGACCTCTTCGACGTACCTTCATCAGCGGCGATTTCTTAAAACTGTCCCGAGGATTTAGGTGGCACTTCTTTTCTACTAGAAATCGAACGACATCGGTGTGGCCGTTGGCACAAGCAAGGTGCAGAGGCGTCCTAGAAATTAAATAAACGCAGTTAACGCTGACAGACAGCTGAAGACATCGTTTCAGTCTGTGGTAGCCGCCACATGGGGCCGTAAGCCTCAACTAGCAAAAAACAAGCCGAAAGCAAGCTTTCTCGTTCCGGAGCCCGTGGCAGCAGTTGCACAGCCAAAGCCTGGGGCTGGCTACGCAAAATCCCCAACGCCTGCCTTGAGTCAGGAGGCATTTCCTCGGCTGCGTCAAGGAACCCGCACAAGCAGAGTCCTGTGCCCAGGCACTGGTCCCTCCCTCCAGGACTGCCCAGCCACCCGGCACAGCAAAGGAGACCGCGTGCGTCTTGGCAGCCTGAAGTCAAGGGAGGCTACGTAAGTCTACGGAGACTGCGGGGTCCGCGCAAGCCCCTGGGTTTTCCCCCGACCAGTCCCGTGCCAGACGTGTCCCAGAGACAGAGGGGATGGGATTTCTAACAGCAACGGGAAGGCTGTGCCGCGTCTTTCTGCCAACCCGTGCCCTGCCCAAGCAAGGCGCTCGGTCTGGCGGCAGGAAAGGAGCCGTCTCTGCTTGGACGAAGGCCTGCTGAGCTCCACCGAAGAGTCACGACAGGGACCAGGCTGGCAGAGCGGGGCAAAGCAGGGCAGAGCGGAGCGGAGCAGAGCATCCGCCGCCTCCTGGCCCAGCTTGGGCAGGCCGCCGGGACGGCCAGCGCTGTGGAGCCGGCCCTGCTCCGAGGGCGCCTGCGACCGTGCCGGGCTTCGCCGGCTCCTCCAGCCAGGGGGGGTGGGGGCTTTGCTACGGGCACTGCCCGCCCCTTACTGCTTCTTCGCGTCCCGCCAGTTGATGCGGAGCCTCTTCCACCACCAGCGCCGCCGCAGCCGGGCCAGGTCACCGCTGGCGGCCGCGCTGTGCAGCTCGCCCCAGCCCTTCTCCCGGAGCTCAGAGGCCCCGGCGGCGCCGGGCGCGGGAGCGCTGCCGGGCGGCGGCCGCTCCCGCACCCTCCTGAGGAGTGCGACGAGCCTCTGCATGCTGCGGCGGGGGCGAGGGCATGGCCCGCCCCGCCGTTAGCAGCCGCAGGAGGCGCCCGGCGGGCTCTGCCGAGCCCCGGGCGGGGCGGGGCGGGGCGGGGGAGAGGGCGGGGAGAGCCGAGAGCGGAGCCCCGAGCCGCGGCCGCGGCTCGCAGCCCCCGACGCTGCCAGCCAGAGACGCGCTGCCGGTCCCTCCGCGACGGCGACCACACTGACCGCCGGCGCCTGCAGGGGGCGGCCGAAGAGCGGCGTCGTCGCGTGCGGCCGGGGCGTCACAGAGGGGGCGTCACAGAGGGGGCGTCAGAGGGGGCGGGGTGGCTCGCCCCGGCCCGGGAGGAGCGGCCTCCGCCTCCGCCGTCGGGGCGCTGCTGCTGCGGAGCCCGCTCTGCTCCCGCGTCGGGGCGCTGGGGGCTGCGTCCCCCTGTGCGTCGGGCGAGGTTTTGGAGGGCAATGCAGCAGCGCGGGCCACGGACGGGGCTGCGGACCAACCGCTGAGCGTGCAGCAAAGCTTGGCCCTGCCCCGCCGCTGCGCTGGTGCTGAAAGGGCTCAAGCCCCGATGGCCGCAGCCACTGCATCCAAATGCCTCCTGAGAGAATTAAAGCCTAGGGGCAAGGAGGATGTTTGAAATGTCGTGGTCACTTAACTAAGCAAAAGGAAGGGAGGCCTCTGCGATTTAGAGAGTCGTTAGAACGGTTGGAAGATAAGGGGGCTCCGGGATAATCCCGTCTGGGACAACTGGGCCGGGGGAGGACAAAGGCAGGGAAGATGGGAAGTCCCAGAAGAATGACAGCAGCCTTGAAGGAGCCCGTTTACGCGATCCTAGGGCGGAGTTTGGGCAGAAGCAAAGGTCAATCAGCGAACACAGCGAAGCAGACATCTGAAGACCCCCAAAGACCACTTGAAGACCACCACGGGAGACGACTGCGCGTGCGGATCGGGCATTTGCCTATGTTAATAAGCTCCAGGAAACACCATGATTATGTAACTGAATTCTCGGGAATCCTGTGAATGGGTAGGACTTTATGGTATACACTCTCTGAAAGTCTGCCCAATCGGTGGAGCACTCACGGTGGAGAATCCCCCGCGCTGCCCAGCGCTGCAATAAAGAATCCCTGCTTACCGGTACCTTCGTTGCTATTGAGTTTCATTTCAGGGACTCTCCGAATACCCCGTTTCTCCCTTGGGGAGATTCGGCCTGGGAGGAGAAGCATCCGTGCATTTTTGCCTGAGTGCTGCGTGCGCGGCGGGAGCTGTGGCTGCTCGGCCCCAACCCGCTCCGCCGGCCCGTCCCTGCCAGCTGCCGTGCTCGCCCCGGAGCCCGAGCCCGGCTGCGCGGCCTCCCTGGCGGGCTGCCCGCCTGCGCCGCCTCCCTCCCCGCCGGATCAAGCACCGGCTTCTGTCGCGACGTGGGTTTTTGGGGGTGGGGGGGGGTGGTTTTGCTGCTCGGCTGCCCTCAGGGTTTAGCGAGGCAGAGGGCTCGGCGTGACGGCAGAAACCTGCCCCAGCGGCACCGCCGCCCCCTGCCGCGCTGCGCGGACACGGCTGGCCCCGGCGCGCCGGCGAGGGCGGGCGCAGCCCTGGGCTTCCCGCTCGGGCGGGCGGGGGCGGCTCCCGGGGCCGCGCCGCCCCTCCCCGCCCGCGGTGCCGCCGCGCGGGGGATGGCGGCGGGGGCGCGGCGGCGGCGGCGGCTCCTCCCGGCCTGGATGGGGGCGGCGGGGGACGAGCGGGCGGCGGCGGCGCCCCCCCCCGAGGCCGGGCGGCGGCGGGCGGCGGCAGGGCCCAGGTAGCGGGGAGCGGCGGGGGCGGCGGGCGGGCGAGGCCGGTCCCTGCCCTGCCCTGCCCTGCCCTGGCCCTGCCCTGGCCCTGCCCTGAGGGTCTCCCCGTGCGGTGCCCAGGGCGGCGGCGGCGGCGGCGGTGTACTGCATGAACGAGGCGGAGCTGGTGGACGTGGCCCTGGCGGTGCTGGGCGAGGTGAGGCTGGACCCCCGCGGGCGGGCGGGAGGGAGGGCTCCGGGGCGCGGGCAGGGAGCGCTGCCGCCGCCGGCTCCCTGGCGGCCCCTCCGCGGGAGGCGGCGCTGGGGGCGCTGCCGAGCGCCGCCCGGGTTTGCCGGTCCCCTCGTCCCCTTCCCGGAGGCTGCCGGCGCCGGCGCAGCTGCCTTTGCCCCCCGGCCGCCCCGGGCTGCCCGCCTGCCCCTTGGAGCGCTCCCGGGGTGAAGTCGCGCACAGCCGGGTCCGGTTGTTTTCCCTTTGGTCAGAATCGACGGTGCGAGGAAGAGGAGGAGAAGGCCCGGTCCGGGAGCGAAGAGGAGCAGGCGCTCCAGCCAACAGCAGACGAGGCTCCTGGAAGCACAGGCGGCACCGGGGGAGGCAGTGACCGCAGTCCGGCTCTGCCATCCCCTCCTGACGCTGGTGGTGGCGCCGACGCAGAGAGGAGAGGCTGGGGGGACTCCGAGGACGCTGTTCTGAACTATGTCAGGGCGATCTTTTTCAGCTAACGTTGCCTCCGCTGTGGCTCCCCAGGAGCAGAGGGGACAGTGGGGAGGGTGTCCCCTCCCGCAGCACCGAGGGTGGCGGGAGGAGGGCCTGTGGTGGGCTGTGTGTCTGCTGTGTTGGTGGCCTACGGAGCTGGTAGGAGGCTCGTGAAGGCCTTGGGCAAAAAGGAAGGGGGCTTCTTCTCAGCACTTCTCCCAGCGTGTGCTGGGATCCGGTGGGATTTGGCTCTAGGTTAGGTGATTAGATTAGGTTACGTTCCTTTCTGTTTGGCATCTCAGGGCATGGGCAGATTAAAGAGGACATGTGGGTTTCTGCGAGTGTCCCTCTGGTGGGTCAGTGTTAGGACTGGAGGGGAGCGGGGAGTTGCTGGCCCTGGAAGGCCTTTGCTGGCTCTGCAGAGCTGGGATAGTCACGGTTCAGCCTTGGGGCTCCCTTGTCCTTGCGGTCCCTCTGTGACAGCTGCAGTGGGGCCTGGCACTGAGTTTGGCTCCGGGCTGTGGCAGGCCTCCCATAGCTGAGGAGGACATGGGTGGGAGCAGACTGGCAGGGCCAGGGACCATCCCGAGGGGTGAAGATGGGGGCTGTGGCCGGTGAAGGGATGAGGATGGCTCAGCCCTACAAAGGCAGGAAGAGTTTGGTAACTGATGATTAGCAGTAGCTCAGCACTAATCCCTCAGCTGAGCACAATCATGGCTCAAGCCTCCCCAGAGGAAAAGGCCACAGATGGGTGCTCCCTCTCAGGGGTGTCTGCAGGACTGCTTTTCATTCAGAGCAGGGGCAGGGAGGGACAGGCTAAGTGCCTGCATAGGAAGAGAGCCTGAGTGAGCCTTCAAAAATAGGACTCTCCTCATCCAAACGTGCTAGGTCCGAAGCGCTCCAAGTGTGCAGCAAAACTAAGAAGACGTGTACTAGATAACACAGTTTATTAAAGACCAAACTGCAACAGAACCCTTGGAATTAGATGCAGGTTAGCTGCTGGGTGAGGTGGAAGGCAAAGGTTTGCAGGCTTCATTCATCTCCCTGTGAGCACTCTGTTTTCTGGCACTGGCACTTCCTCTGCTCCAGCATCTTCTCGTTGCTAACGGTGTTGGAGGTTCAGCTCTGACGGGGGAAGGGCGGGAGAAGAAAAGGCTGTGCGTGAGTTTTACAGCAGGCTGGGCCAAAGGCAGCACTGGAAAGTGGATCCTGGGAAGGGCAGCACTAACGCACAGATCCAGATACTGAAAAGCAAACTCTCAAACGGGTCGGCAACAACGTTACAGCCTGTGGGCTACAGACGCACGTGGAAAATTGCATTACGTGGAGATACAGCTCAACTTCTTGCAGTTTTTGCCTTATTTCTTGTCCAGCTCTTTCTCCCATCTCTCTTTTAGACTGCTCTGTTTGCCTGTGACCCACCGTGCTAGTCTCCCAGCGCCTTCTGGGGTCAAGCCCTGGTTCTGCCCCGGTTCTTCCTGAGTCCCACGCAAAGTGAACAACTTTTCTCACAGGTCCTGGTTTCACCTTGCCCCCTGCATGCGTTTTTTCGACTGCACCTCCAGTTGCTGGGAAATGTCACCAACTTGTAAGCGGCAAAACAAAAGGAACTCAAAGAGAGAGCTCTAAAGTTACTCACTTCTGTGGAGATCTGTAAGGTGGGGGGCCCTCGAGACTGCATTCGTTGCCTGCTGAGAGAGTATTAAAATGTATTAAAATCTCGATGTATGGTGACCAGCTCTGCTCTTGTCGCTCGGGGCCCCTGGGACTGTGTCATGGTCAGCGAGGCCATTGACCTCAGCAGCCCTGCTGGGACTCCTGGCTCATGGCTTTTACCCATCACGATAACTTCATCTGTGTTGATCAACATCATCATCATCATCATCATCATCATCATCATCATCATCATCATCATCCACTGCTACAATAGCAGCAGGAGTCTCAAGAGAAGTCAATCAGTTGCAAAATACAGCCAACAGATAATTAGCAACACGGAAGAGAAGCATAGGAAAAGAATCATCCAGGTTCCAGCAGAAACAAATAATCACCTCAAATCCACCAAACCAACCAGCGCTCACATTTCTTCTTAGTTTACCAACCTGGTTGGCCACCTCAGAACAGCTGTTCTTCATCTCTCCCTGGAAACTGAGCTGGGACTCTCTCTGCCCGCATATCAGCTTTGTCCGAGTTCCCTCCAGATGCATCTTCAACCTGCACAGCAAATGAGTAAGGAGAGCGTGAAGCAAAGCAACAGTCGGCCTTTTTCACATACTCCTACGTAAGCAGCACAGCCACGGCTTGCTTCATCTGTAACATGCTTGACAGGCCAGGAATTACTGAGAACAGCCAGCACTCCAGCATCACACATCACTTGGAGGGCCCAAAGTTCACCTGAACAGAGGAAGAAAAGGCTTCCTTCCCTCCCAGGAGAACTGCAGGCAGCCTGTATTTGCAAGGCCTTTTGCAGCTTTTTAAAACCATAGGTTCATGCACAGAAGCACCTTGCAAGATCGAATGCAAGGCTTGAATTTGCTCACAAACGGTTAGGTACATGCTTTTATATTAGAGTCCAGTGAAGCTTGACTTCTACTCAGCGTGATATTTCTTTAAAGCACTAAAAAGCCATGCCTGGTACGTTCTTCCTCCTGTGTGCCGTTTCTTCCCCGCATTTCGTCCAGACGTTCTTCTGATCGGCATTTCATCTCGGCCAGCTTCTTCGCTTCCTCGCTTTTGCTCCCACGCTTTCAAAATAGAAAAGATACATCGCGCACAGAGCACAGGAACAGGATCCATATGCAGAATGTGCACATGGTGTTCTCCACAAAGAAGACAACGGGGATCTCCCAAGTCCAGTCTCCTCTCGCAGCTCTCAGGCACAGATCTCTCTCCTGTCCACAGCACACAGCCTACCCATCAAAGGAACTGTGCTGAGGAACGCAAGTGCCCCCATATTGCTCACCAGGCACGTTCAAAACGCAGTAGCACCAGCAGGATGAGAGAATAGATAGACTTTTCCTCTGCAGGTGCCCTGCCCAAAAACCTGCGGCGTTCCCCAGAGCCCACCTGATCTTTTCATACGTCACCTGCCCACAAGAAATTCAAAGACTAAAACCAGTCATTCCCAGAAGCCGTTCATATACCTGCTGATGTTGGTGTTTGTTTGCAGTCCGTGTTTTCTGAAAGCCAGTGGCCAAGTCCTCCAGGCCATTTTGAGCCTACCGCAGCATTAAAAGAAGAAAAAGGAGTCACGCTAGGACTTTCCCGACTGAAGGTCACGCCTCACGGCCTTTCTGCTTCTCTTGCCAGCATCAGTCCAGCACAGCGTTTGCCTGCCCTGCAACGCCCCCCAAGCACACAAAATACTGCCAAGGGAGGTGTCGTTCCCTTATTAGTTGCTGATTTTCATCTTTGGAGGTCTTCTTGTTGCATTACGGACCCACACCTTCTGGCCAAGGAATCCATAGTCACTAAAACAGGAGGGTGACCAGAGTACAGGCAACGGAAGAATTCCTGTCACAGTCTGATGATGATAGTCAAGCCTCCAGGATGAAGCGCTGGGCTCCACCTGAGCGCGAGGAAAGCCCGCAGCCAAAAGTACCAAATGCCTCTACTGCATGACTGTCTGAAGCACTGCCTGAGGTCTCAACCTCACGACTGGTCTAAAGCAGAAAATACGCAAGCCAGTGCCTTACTGTCAACTCCTTAACAAAGATGGCGTTAAGTGGGACTTGCTGTAGTCTCATGGGACAACTCTCAAAGCCAGAAAGCTGGGGAATGGGCCAGCAGGACTTTCAGAGAAGCCTATAGTCAGTAGAACAGAGGAACTGATCTCTCGTAGGCTCTCCAACAAAAACCTCATCTTAAAATTTCCCCACATGAATACGGAACTGGGCTCTGTAGCTCATGAAAAGGGAAGGCTCCGACTAGCTTACTGAGGCAGAGGCTTGCAGGTCTTTCTGAAGGGCTTCAATGGTCGTGGCTTGTTGCTGGACTGTGGCTTCCAGCCTGGCGTTTTCAACTTGGAGCCTGGAAAAGAAGTACAGGCCTTGTCACAGAAGTCCACAAGAGCACAAATCCCCACAGAAGAGTGTGAAAGAACCTCATCTAAAACAAAAGCATCTTTGAAAATCGTGTATTATTATCTCACTGGGATGCAAGAAGACAGTCCTGTTGTTTTCACACAATCGCACAAAGCAAAGCCTTGCTCCACTGTGGTACTTCCTTACCGTCGTATGCGTTCTTTCAGCTCTGCGACAGCCGTAGTTCTAGAATATGCGACCAGAAGGCCCTGCTGGTTCCTGGAAGTTGTTAGTTCCCTCTGCTTATCCTTTATGGCGTTCTTCAGGGACGTGACATAACACTCAGTCCGGATACGCCGTTCTTTCAATTCCTGCAGCTGTCAAACCACAACAAGAATCCCCAGCGGTCAGCTTAGGTTTGATAAAAAGGAGTGGACTGCTTTGACTCTCACGTCGACCCTCCAAAGCCATGTTACTTCTTCATCTTTTCTACGGGCCCCTCTCCTACGTCGACACTGATTTCCTACAGCATTTCCTAAATGCTGCCACAACACTCCTCCTCCTGCTCCTAAAGTGACTTTGCAACTCCCTAACAGTGATGACGTGATGAGGGAATACAAAAAAGCACCAGCGCAACACTCCAGCATGCCTACTCTTTCTCTGTCAGCACACACTCCGCTTTGCCAAACCCAAGAGAAGCAGCAAATACGTGTGTGCTCTGTGAAACTGGAGAAGCAGCTTTTTGAAAGGAACACCCTTCTCCAGTTAAGGACAAAGTGACTTTCACGGTTAGTGGCCTTTGTAATGGTAGGCGCCAGGCTTATAAAACCAGGTGAGTCCCTTACACGTCACTCAATCTACTCCTGTTGCCAAGTTGTCTAGTATACTAAGACCACCTTAGCGTAGCCCTCCACTGTTACTTCAAGCGGTGCAAACCAGCAGGCACCAAAGACAGCAGTGCTGTTCCCTCCCAGCCCCCTCATCACAGCGAGCCGCACACTGAACCACCCTGGGTTCCACAAAACCCCCAAGAAAGGATCAGTTCCCCACTCTGGTTTGCTACAAAAGGGCCCGGGCCCCTGCCAAGAGACAAGAGACGGGCTTTCTCCATACCTTCGCTTTAGACCTGTCCAGTTCCTTCTGCAACTGCAGTTTCTGTTCCTGCAGGTCCCTGCTGTAGCGCTTCTTGGCTTCAGGTGAAGCTTCTGCCAGGGCGTTCTTTTTGAGAGCGTCGGCAAGCTCCTGCTGCAGCTGCCTGACCCATCTCTAAAGAAACATGAGCACGTTCCATGAGCACAGAGAAATCAAGAAGAAGATGACAACATGAGAGATGCTTTTCCTCATGGGATTATAACATTAGATCCGTCTTCAGGGTGGCCAGCAGGCTGAGGGAGGTGATTCTCCCCTTCTGTTCTGCTCTCGTGAGACCCAACCTGGAGCACTGCATCCAGCCCCTGGGTCCCCAGCACCAGGAGGACACGGAGCTGTTAGAGCAGGTCCAGAGGAGGGCGAGAGAAATGATCAGAGGGCTGGAACACCTCTCCCATGAAGAAGGGCTGAGAGAGTTGGGGTTGTTCAGCCTGGGGAAGAGAAGGCTCTGGGGAGACCTTATGGCAGCCTTTCAATATAGAAAGATGGAGAGAGACTTTTTACCATGGCCTGTAGTGACAGGACAAGGGGCAACGGTTTTAAACTAAAAGAGGGTAGACTTAGATTGGACATGAGGAAGAAATGTTTTGCAACGAGGGTGGTGGGACACTGGAGCAGGTTGCCCAGAGAAGTTGTGGATGCCCCATCCCTGGAAGGGTTCGAAGTCAGGCTGGACGGGGCTTTGAGCAACCTGATCTAGTGGAAGATGTCCCTGCCCGCAGCAGGGGCTTGGACCAGATGATCTTTGAAGGTGCCTTCCAACCCAAACCATTCTATGCTTCTGTGACTAGTGAATTCAAAGATCAGAGATTTTGGCCGCCACCAGCAGGCATCTGCGGGCATCTTTCTCAGCTGAGCACATCTAAACTATCGGCAGCTCTTCATGAGGCTTTCTCTTTCCTCATACACAGAAAAGGCTTAAGTATTCTTCTCCTTGGAACACAGGCTGCGAGTCCGTGCATGCGCTTTTTTCCAGCCCACTGTTTTCCCTCCTTATGCAGACCTTCTGCTTCACAACGGGAACGAAATGAGGTTGGAAACTCAGTTCAGGTCCAAATACAACAACCACCTCTCAGCAGCATTCCAAAATGAACTCAGTTGCAAGAACAGCTCTCCGTACACCAACAGGCTCTATTTAAAGATATCTGCATCGGCCTCTATTAGAGTCACCTGTCTGTTGCCTTGACAATGTGCTTGAGTTAAAGCACCCTTCTTTAGCTGATGCTCTTCCCGCTGCAGTGCAGAAACCTGAGAGAGCAAGAACACAGACAGAGAGACAGACAGTGGGGACAGGAAGCCCCAGCAGCACTGCAGATTCACATTGCATTTCAGCACTGGGGTTACAGAAGCGTGACTCCTGCATTACCTCCGGAGGAGAAAGTAACTCATTCTCAAATGAAGAGACATCATCTCCCGCTTGCTCTGCTGCTGGCAAGACACCTACGGAGGAGGAAAGAGGGGCGACGCTGCTGCGAGTGCTTATTTCACTCTGCTTTTCCCCATCCGCTTCACTCCACAGCAGCTTACAAAGGTAACCATTTAGCCCGTCAGGAAATTACCATTGCCGTGCCCCTGTGCAACGGACGGCGTGCACGCTCCGCGTCTCTCTGCATCTGGAAGCTGCGCACCCGTCGCCACTCTCCTGGGACCCTCCGAATCCGTCTGCGTAATTTAAAAGACAGGCGTGAGAACTGGCACAGGCTCCACCTCGACCCGTTTCCACGCACAAATCTCCCGCTTCAGCCACCACGCGTAACGTGGTGTCAGGTGACGGACAGAGCAAAAAGGGCAAACAGAGCCAGCGTGTTGGGCATCTCTGTTGAGCGGGGCTTTCAAAAGGGGCCGAAGGACACCTGCCCAAGATCGAGAGGACCTAGGCAGAAGCAGCTAAGCGTCTGGACGCTAGGCCCTACGGGCAACCACTTGACACTGACTGGATGTGGAGAAGAGAGCTGTGTGGTGGGAAACCAGCAATGCTCACAGCGCCAGCCTCCTAGGATTTCAGAGGATTGTAGCCGGCGGGAAGCTTTACTGCTTCAATCCTGCACTAGAAATGCAGCTCAAAGGCCAGCTGCTAGGAGACCCGCATCATTAGCTTGACCTGACGTCGTCCCAGTGCTAAGTGAACAGCTTGCCTGCAGCACCGGCATGTCCAGGTCCCAGTTACGAGCGTGTGGCGGAAGCAGCAGCAGAGGGAAAGGAGCCCCAAAGCAAGCGAGCCCAGTGGGGCCCCACTGCCTCCTTCAGAGAAGGGGAAGAGTGGTGGGAAAGCTGCCCGGCGGAAGATGACCTGGGGGTGCTTGTCGACAGCCGGCCGAATGGGACCGGCAGCGTGCCCAGGTGGCCAAGAAGGCCAATAGCATCCTGGCTTGTATCAGGAACAGGTTTAGATTGGATATTAGGAAAACTTTCTTCACTGACAGGGCTATCAAGCGCTGGAACAGGCTGCCCAGGGAAGTGGTTGAGGCCCCACCCCGGAGGGATTTAGAAGACGTGTAGGCGCGGCGCTTAGGGATACTGTTTAGGGGTGGACTTGGCAGTCTGAGGTTTACGGTTGGACTCCAAGATCTTAAGGGTCTTTCCCAAGGCAAATGATTCTGTGATTCTATGACTCTACCTCAGAATCAAAAGGGGAGTCGTCATCTTCCTCTTGCTCTGCTGCCGGGAAGACACCTACAGAGGAGGAAAGAAGCATGACGCTGCCATGAGTGCCTTATTTTACTCTGCCCTTCCCAGTCTCTGAAGCCCTGTGTCCAACTGACAGGTTGTCGCTCTCCTTCAGGCCACAGGCATTTGTCCTTATCACCTCCTATGCGGTGAAGGATCCTACCTGCTCCGGTCAGTGTAGGTGTGCCCCAGGGAAAGTCAGCAGGTGTCCCAGAGCAAGAGCTGTCAAGTACTGTTGCGCCTTCTGTGCCTCCCGCAGAACTCTCTCCCATCCTTTCACAGCCCACGTATTCCTCCAGTTGTTTAGCAATACTATATGCGGAAAGGAAGGAAAAGCATTCCGTAAAAATCCCTCCACACTTGCATACGCTCTCTGCTGGAAGAGCAACAGCCATTCATGAGCCATCGTACCATATTCATAGCCAGCTGGTAAAGGGTAACACACACACACACACGACTTACTGCACTACTAGAGGAGTGGAGACTGATATACTCGCTACAGGCTTGTTCCCACTAGAGGTGCCTATTCTTGTCTATGGAGTAACTCCCCCCTGCTGGCTACAGTCTCCTCTGATAATCAGCCTCTCCATTTTGAGGGCCAGCGAGATTAACAAGCTCCCTGGCAGACTGCCGTCTAACTACAAAGCTTCTACCTCACTGGGACGCTATACTAATGCTGTAGCAAGTCTTCACGTCAAGCCAGGGCAACATCTCCTCAAAGCCAGTCCTGACTTGGAAAGGCTTCAGAAATTCCCATGGTTAGTCTGAGGACCTGAGAGTTTAGAGAGCTCCTAAGGGGGATATCAAGAGGCCAACAAAGGTTGCGGTTGCATTCCAAGCACTGCACGGGTTAACTACATTGTATAGGTGTTCTCTTCTACCAGCCCTGCCGGAGGGTCAGTTGGGTCTCAGGAGAGAGATCACTTTCAGGTTTGCTTCATAAGCAGAACTACAAACAAAACAAAAAAGCCCAAACAAACGAGAAGAGAAAATGTTAAAGACGTGCTCCAGACCAAGGCTGCTATGCAAAACGGTGCATTAGCGCAACATTGATACTGTGCCAGAGGCCTGGAGGGAAGGAATGAACATGTTGTGTTGCTAGAGCCATCTTCCAACATGCTTTATTCCTAAAGGGGATTTTACTCCACGATTTACCCAAGCATCCTTCTCTCCTGCTTCCCATGAATAGAGGCTGACAGAAGGGGCAGAGGGAGAAGAAATCCAGTGTTGAGATCCAGTGACAAGCAGTCACGGGCAGTTGTTTATGGCTAGACAAGGCATAATGCAGTTCATTCCCCCATCACTAGGCTACCATGACTAGGCAAGAGGGCTATTTCCTTCAGCCTAGCTGTTAAGCACACACAGTCGTCTTAGCGAAGGAACAGCCAGGGGTGCAAAGCTACCCATGAGAGGAGGAAAACCGCTGCAGAGTTTAACTCGGGGGATAGCAGTTAGATCCCCTCTGAAACAAAAGGCAGGGAGTTGCTAGTCAGTTGAGTTGAGTGGAGCTTGAGAGCACACAGGTGAATTGTCGGAGAGAGCTGTGGGGGGAAGTTTTTCTCAGCTTCCAAATCCACTCTGGACGCAGAAAGAGATGCATCGGAAGACGTCACTGAGCCCAGCTTCAACAAAGGTCTCGACCCCTCATTAAACCCCCGGGAAGTTACCAAAAAGGGCCATACATCAGCACGGATATTCTGACAGTGCAACTGCTGTAACGAGGACGTGAATCACTTACTCAGAGCGTGCAGAGGTACTGGCATAATGCATAGCTGTGTGGCCAAACCTGTCTTCATGAGAAATATCAGCACCATGCCGAAGAAGAAGTCGTGTTATGTTCATATCCCCAGCAAGAGCAGCAAACATCAGAGTGGTCCTAAATCATCCAAGAGACGATAGGAAATACATCAGCTGCTGCAGACATTGCATTGCCATTACTTCAGTCCCTCTTTGCTCCCCAAACAATTCCTTTCCCCTCTCCTGCACGCAGAGTGAAAGCACAGCCAAGCGCACGGAAGCATTGGGGAATTCAGGTTGGTGGGACCTCAGGAGGTCTCCAGGCCAGCCACCCGCCCAGAGCAGACTTGGCAGGGTGCGGGTGTGGGTGCGTACACGCGCGCGCATGTGGCACCACAGCCAACGCTTTCTTGCGGTCCTCAGTGCGGAAATCATCCCCTGAGGTAAGAGAGCAGCCGAGTGCGCGCCTGCTTTCACAAGTCACACAGAAGGAGCTCCATCTGGGC
Organism: Nipponia nippon; assembly: GCF_047370975.1. NCBI lineage: Eukaryota > Metazoa > Chordata > Aves > Pelecaniformes > Threskiornithidae > Nipponia > Nipponia nippon. Next base: position 54,134,511 of record NW_028262347.1, read on the forward strand.
AGCTCCTGGTTCCTTTTCAAAGCTCGTTCCTATGCCTCCCATCAGTCCAACCTGAACAACGCTAAGGAGTCCCACACGCACTTTTGACAAACCCTTCTACCTTTCATGGTTATCTCGAGCGTGCACGTCAGCTCCTTTTTGAAGAAGGAACTCGACCATCTCTTCACAGTGCTCGGTGATGGCAAGAGTAAGCGGAGTGTATCCCAGCTGAAAGGAGAAATCATCTCCCTTACAATCGCACAGAAAAGTCAAGCAAGTTTTGGGCAGAGGAGCCTTGCCCAAGGTCCACACTTACCTCATTCTGAGCATCAATATGGGCATTGTGCTCAAGTAACAGCTCTGCTAGAGATTTGCTATGAATGATGGCAGCCAGGTGAAGGGCAGTGTTGCCGCCAGCAGCTCTGAGGTCAGGGTTGGCACCGTGCTCCAGCAGAAGAGTCGCACAGTCTTTGTGCTGGTGCTCTACTGCCTGGAAACACGACACAAAGGAGGAATAACTTCCAACATCTACGCTTCTCTCTGTCAGAACTCCCGCATCTTCCCAACGCTGGAACGTGTGAGCATCTTCAAAGATGAGGCGACACACGCCCCTTCCCCGCTGACTACAACACGCCTGTTTCTACGCAGGCCTACGTAAAGAATTGTGCGAGGTATGTGTCGCTCAGCGCACAATCAGTAAGCCCAATGGGCAACAGCATGACCTCTTCGACGTACCTTCATCAGCGGCGATTTCTTAAAACTGTCCCGAGGATTTAGGTGGCACTTCTTTTCTACTAGAAATCGAACGACATCGGTGTGGCCGTTGGCACAAGCAAGGTGCAGAGGCGTCCTAGAAATTAAATAAACGCAGTTAACGCTGACAGACAGCTGAAGACATCGTTTCAGTCTGTGGTAGCCGCCACATGGGGCCGTAAGCCTCAACTAGCAAAAAACAAGCCGAAAGCAAGCTTTCTCGTTCCGGAGCCCGTGGCAGCAGTTGCACAGCCAAAGCCTGGGGCTGGCTACGCAAAATCCCCAACGCCTGCCTTGAGTCAGGAGGCATTTCCTCGGCTGCGTCAAGGAACCCGCACAAGCAGAGTCCTGTGCCCAGGCACTGGTCCCTCCCTCCAGGACTGCCCAGCCACCCGGCACAGCAAAGGAGACCGCGTGCGTCTTGGCAGCCTGAAGTCAAGGGAGGCTACGTAAGTCTACGGAGACTGCGGGGTCCGCGCAAGCCCCTGGGTTTTCCCCCGACCAGTCCCGTGCCAGACGTGTCCCAGAGACAGAGGGGATGGGATTTCTAACAGCAACGGGAAGGCTGTGCCGCGTCTTTCTGCCAACCCGTGCCCTGCCCAAGCAAGGCGCTCGGTCTGGCGGCAGGAAAGGAGCCGTCTCTGCTTGGACGAAGGCCTGCTGAGCTCCACCGAAGAGTCACGACAGGGACCAGGCTGGCAGAGCGGGGCAAAGCAGGGCAGAGCGGAGCGGAGCAGAGCATCCGCCGCCTCCTGGCCCAGCTTGGGCAGGCCGCCGGGACGGCCAGCGCTGTGGAGCCGGCCCTGCTCCGAGGGCGCCTGCGACCGTGCCGGGCTTCGCCGGCTCCTCCAGCCAGGGGGGGTGGGGGCTTTGCTACGGGCACTGCCCGCCCCTTACTGCTTCTTCGCGTCCCGCCAGTTGATGCGGAGCCTCTTCCACCACCAGCGCCGCCGCAGCCGGGCCAGGTCACCGCTGGCGGCCGCGCTGTGCAGCTCGCCCCAGCCCTTCTCCCGGAGCTCAGAGGCCCCGGCGGCGCCGGGCGCGGGAGCGCTGCCGGGCGGCGGCCGCTCCCGCACCCTCCTGAGGAGTGCGACGAGCCTCTGCATGCTGCGGCGGGGGCGAGGGCATGGCCCGCCCCGCCGTTAGCAGCCGCAGGAGGCGCCCGGCGGGCTCTGCCGAGCCCCGGGCGGGGCGGGGCGGGGCGGGGGAGAGGGCGGGGAGAGCCGAGAGCGGAGCCCCGAGCCGCGGCCGCGGCTCGCAGCCCCCGACGCTGCCAGCCAGAGACGCGCTGCCGGTCCCTCCGCGACGGCGACCACACTGACCGCCGGCGCCTGCAGGGGGCGGCCGAAGAGCGGCGTCGTCGCGTGCAGCCGGGGCGTCACAGAGGGGGCGTCACAGAGGGGGCGTCAGAGGGGGCGGGGTGGCTCGCCCCGGCCCGGGAGGAGCGGCCTCCGCCTCCGCCGTCGGGGCGCTGCTGCTGCGGAGCCCGCTCTGCTCCCGCGTCGGGGCGCTGGGGGCTGCGTCCCCCTGTGCGTCGGGCGAGGTTTTGGAGGGCAATGCAGCAGCGCGGGCCACGGACGGGGCTGCGGACCAACCGCTGAGCGTGCAGCAAAGCTTGGCCCTGCCCCGCCGCTGCGCTGGTGCTGAAAGGGCTCAAGCCCCGATGGCCGCAGCCACTGCATCCAAATGCCTCCTGAGAGAATTAAAGCCTAGGGGCAAGGAGGATGTTTGAAATGTCGTGGTCACTTAACTAAGCAAAAGGAAGGGAGGCCTCTGCGATTTAGAGAGTCGTTAGAACGGTTGGAAGATAAGGGGGCTCCGGGATAATCCCGTCTGGGACAACTGGGCCGGGGGAGGACAAAGGCAGGGAAGATGGGAAGTCCCAGAAGAATGACAGCAGCCTTGAAGGAGCCCGTTTACGCGATCCTAGGGCGGAGTTTGGGCAGAAGCAAAGGTCAATCAGCGAACACAGCGAAGCAGACATCTGAAGACCCCCAAAGACCACTTGAAGACCACCACGGGAGACGACTGCGCGTGCGGATCGGGCATTTGCCTATGTTAATAAGCTCCAGGAAACACCATGATTATGTAACTGAATTCTCGGGAATCCTGTGAATGGGTAGGACTTTATGGTATACACTCTCTGAAAGTCTGCCCAATCGGTGGAGCACTCACGGTGGAGAATCCCCCGCGCTGCCCAGCGCTGCAATAAAGAATCCCTGCTTACCGGTACCTTCGTTGCTATTGAGTTTCATTTCAGGGACTCTCCGAATACCCCGTTTCTCCCTTGGGGAGATTCGGCCTGGGAGGAGAAGCATCCGTGCATTTTTGCCTGAGTGCTGCGTGCGCGGCGGGAGCTGTGGCTGCTCGGCCCCAACCCGCTCCGCCGGCCCGTCCCTGCCAGCTGCCGTGCTCGCCCCGGAGCCCGAGCCCGGCTGCGCGGCCTCCCTGGCGGGCTGCCCGCCTGCGCCGCCTCCCTCCCCGCCGGATCAAGCACCGGCTTCTGTCGCGACGTGGGTTTTTGGGGGTGTGGGGGGGTGGTTTTGCTGCTCGGCTGCCCTCAGGGTTTAGCGAGGCAGAGGGCTCGGCGTGACGGCAGAAACCTGCCCCAGCGGCACCGCCGCCCCCTGCCGCGCTGCGCGGACACGGCTGGCCCCGGCGCGCCGGCGAGGGCGGGCGCAGCCCTGGGCTTCCCGCTCGGGCGGGCGGGGGCGGCTCCCGGGGCCGCGCCGCCCCTCCCCGCCCGCGGTGCCGCCGCGCGGGGGATGGCGGCGGGGGCGCGGCGGCGGCGGCGGCTCCTCCCGGCCTGGATGGGGGCGGCGGGGGACGAGCGGGCGGCGGCGGCGCCCCCCCCCGAGGCCGGGCGGCGGCGGGCGGCGGCAGGGCCCAGGTAGCGGGGAGCGGCGGGGGCGGCGGGCGGGCGAGGCCGGTCCCTGCCCTGCCCTGCCCTGCCCTGGCCCTGCCCTGGCCCTGCCCTGAGGGTCTCCCCGTGCGGTGCCCAGGGCGGCGGCGGCGGCGGCGGTGTACTGCATGAACGAGGCGGAGCTGGTGGACGTGGCCCTGGCGGTGCTGGGCGAGGTGAGGCTGGACCCCCGCGGGCGGGCGGGAGGGAGGGCTCCGGGGCGCGGGCAGGGAGCGCTGCCGCCGCCGGCTCCCTGGCGGCCCCTCCGCGGGAGGCGGCGCTGGGGGCGCTGCCGAGCGCCGCCCGGGTTTGCCGGTCCCCTCGTCCCCTTCCCGGAGGCTGCCGGCGCCGGCGCAGCTGCCTTTGCCCCCGGCCGCCCCGGGCTGCCCGCCTGCCCCTTGGAGCGCTCCCGGGGTGAAGTCGCGCACAGCCGGGTCCGGTTGTTTTCCCTTTGGTCAGAATCGACGGTGCGAGGAAGAGGAGGAGAAGGCCCGGTCCGGGAGCGAAGAGGAGCAGGCGCTCCAGCCAACAGCAGACGAGGCTCCTGGAAGCACAGGCGGCACCGGGGGAGGCAGTGACCGCAGTCCGGCTCTGCCATCCCCTCCTGACGCTGGTGGTGGCGCCGACGCAGAGAGGAGAGGCTGGGGGGACTCCGAGGACGCTGTTCTGAACTATGTCAGGGCGATCTTTTTCAGCTAACGTTGCCTCCGCTGTGGCTCCCCAGGAGCAGAGGGGACAGTGGGGAGGGTGTCCCCTCCCGCAGCACCGAGGGTGGCGGGAGGAGGGCCTGTGGTGGGCTGTGTGTCTGCTGTGTTGGTGGCCTACGGAGCTGGTAGGAGGCTTGCGAAGGCCTTGGGCAAAAAGGAAGGGGGCTTCTTCTCAGCACTTCTCCCAGCGTGTGCTGGGATCCGGTGGGATTTGGCTCTAGGTTAGGTGATTAGATTAGGTTACGTTCCTTTCTGTTTGGCATCTCAGGGCATGGGCAGATTAAAGAGGACATGTGGGTTTCTGCGAGTGTCCCTCTGGTGGGTCAGTGTTAGGACTGGAGGGGAGCGGGGAGTTGCTGGCCCTGGAAGGCCTTTGCTGGCTCTGCAGAGCTGGGATAGTCACGGTTCAGCCTTGGGGCTCCCTTGTCCTTGCGGTCCCTCTGTGACAGCTGCAGTGGGGCCTGGCACTGAGTTTGGCTCCGGGCTGTGGCAGGCCTCCCATAGCTGAGGAGGACATGGGTGGGAGCAGACTGGCAGGGCCAGGGACCATCCCGAGGGGTGAAGATGGGGGCTGTGGCCGGTGAAGGGATGAGGATGGCTCAGCCCTACAAAGGCAGGAAGAGTTTGGTAACTGATGATTAGCAGTAGCTCAGCACTAATCCCTCAGCTGAGCACAATCATGGCTCAAGCCTCCCCAGAGGAAAAGGCCACAGATGGGTGCTCCCTCTCAGGGGTGTCTGCAGGACTGCTTTTCATTCAGAGCAGGGGCAGGGAGGGACAGGCTAAGTGCCTGCATAGGAAGAGAGCCTGAGTGAGCCTTCAAAAATAGGACTCTCCTCATCCAAACGTGCTAGGTCCGAAGCGCTCCAAGTGTGCAGCAAAACTAAGAAGACGTGTACTAGATAACACAGTTTATTAAAGACCAAACTGCAACAGAACCCTTGGAATTAGATGCAGGTTAGCTGCTGGGTGAGGTGGAAGGCAAAGGTTTGCAGGCTTCATTCATCTCCCTGTGAGCACTCTGTTTTCTGGCACTGGCACTTCCTCTGCTCCAGCATCTTCTCGTTGCTAACGGTGTTGGAGGTTCAGCTCTGACGGGGGAAGGGCGGGAGAAGAAAAGGCTGTGCGTGAGTTTTACAGCAGGCTGGGCCAAAGGCAGCACTGGAAAGTGGATCCTGGGAAGGGCAGCACTAACGCACAGATCCAGATACTGAAAAGCAAACTCTCAAACGGGTCGGCAACAACGTTACAGCCTGTGGGCTACAGACGCACGTGGAAAATTGCATTACGTGGAGATACAGCTCAACTTCTTGCAGTTTTTGCCTTATTTCTTGTCCAGCTCTTTCTCCCATCTCTCTTTTAGACTGCTCTGTTTGCCTGTGACCCACCGTGCTAGTCTCCCAGCGCCTTCTGGGGTCAAGCCCTGGTTCTGCCCCGGTTCTTCCTGAGTCCCACGCAAAGTGAACAACTTTTCTCACAGGTCCTGGTTTCACCTTGCCCCCTGCATGCGTTTTTTCGACTGCACCTCCAGTTGCTGGGAAATGTCACCAACTTGTAAGCGGCAAAACAAAAGGAACTCAAAGAGAGAGCTCTAAAGTTACTCACTTCTGTGGAGATCTGTAAGGTGGGGGGCCCTCGAGACTGCATTCGTTGCCTGCTGAGAGAGTATTAAAATGTATTAAAATCTCGATGTATGGTGACCAGCTCTGCTCTTGTCGCTCGGGGCCCCTGGGACTGTGTCATGGTCAGCGAGGCCATTGACCTCAGCAGCCCTGCTGGGACTCCTGGCTCATGGCTTTTACCCATCACGATAACTTCATCTGTGTTGATCAACATCATCATCATCATCATCATCATCATCATCCACTGCTACAATAGCAGCAGGAGTCTCAAGAGAAGTCAATCAGTTGCAAAATACAGCCAACAGATAATTAGCAACACGGAAGAGAAGCATAGGAAAAGAATCATCCAGGTTCCAGCAGAAACAAATAATCACCTCAAATCCACCAAACCAACCAGCGCTCACATTTCTTCTTAGTTTACCAACCTGGTTGGCCACCTCAGAACAGCTGTTCTTCATCTCTCCCTGGAAACTGAGCTGGGACTCTCTCTGCCCGCATATCAGCTTTGTCCGAGTTCCCTCCAGACGCATCTTCAACCTGCACAGCAAATGAGTAAGGAGAGCGTGAAGCAAAGCAACAGTCGGCCTTTTTCATATACTCCTACGTAAGCAGCACAGCCACGGCTTGCTTCATCTGTAACATGCTTGACAGGCCAGGAATTACTGAGAACAGCCAGCACTCCAGCATCACACATCACTTGGAGGGCCCAAAGTTCACCTGAACAGAGGAAGAAAAGGCTTCCTTCCCTCCCAGGAGAACTGCAGGCAGCCTGTATTTGCAAGGCCTTTTGCAGCTTTTTAAAACCATAGGTTCATGCACAGAAGCACCTTGCAAGATCGAATGCAAGGCTTGAATTTGCTCACAAACGGTTAGGTACATGCTTTTATATTAGAGTCCAGTGAAGCTTGACTTCTACTCAGCGTGATATTTCTTTAAAGCACTAAAAAGCCATGCCTGGTACGTTCTTCCTCCTGTGTGCCGTTTCTTCCCCGCATTTCGTCCAGACGTTCTTCTGATCGGCATTTCATCTCGGCCAGCTTCTTCGCTTCCTCGCTTTTGCTCCCACGCTTTCAAAATAGAAAAGATACATCGCGCACAGAGCACAGGAACAGGATCCATATGCAGAATGTGCACATGGTGTTCTCCACAAAGAAGACAACGGGGATCTCCCAAGTCCAGTCTCCTCTCGCAGCTCTCAGGCACAGATCTCTCTCCTGTCCACAGCACACAGCCTACCCATCAAAGGAACTGTGCTGAGGAACGCAAGTGCCCCCATATTGCTCACCAGGCACGTTCAAAACGCAGTAGCACCAGCAGGATGAGAGAATAGATAGACTTTTCCTCTGCAGGTGCCCTGCCCAAAAACCTGGGCGGTTCCCCAGAGCCCACCTGATCTTTTCATACGTCACCTGCCCACAAGAAATTCAAAGACTAAAACCAGTCATTCCCAGAAGCCGTTCATATACCTGCTGATGTTGGTGTTTGTTTGCAGTCCGTGTTTTCTGAAAGCCAGTGGCCAAGTCCTCCAGGCCATTTTGAGCCTACCGCAGCATTAAAAGAAGAAAAAAGGAGTCACGCTAGGACTTTCCCGACTGAAGGTCACGCCTCACGGCCTTTCTGCTTCTCTTGCCAGCATCAGTCCAGCACAGCGTTTGCCTGCCCTGCAACGCCCCCCAAGCACACAAAATACTGCCAAGGGAGGTGTCGTTCCCTTATTAGTTGCTGATTTTCATCTTTGGAGGTCTTCTTGTTGCATTACGGACCCACACCTTCTGGCCAAGGAATCCATAGTCACTAAAACAGGAGGGTGACCAGAGTACAGGCAACGGAAGAATTCCTGTCACAGTCTGATGATGATAGTCAAGCCTCCAGGATGAAGCGCTGGGCTCCACCTGAGCGCGAGGAAAGCCCGCAGCCAAAAGTACCAAATGCCTCTACTGCATGACTGTCTGAAGCACTGCCTGAGGTCTCAACCTCACGACTGGTCTAAAGCAGAAAATACGCAAGCCAGTGCCTTACTGTCAACTCCTTAACAAAGATGGCGTTAAGTGGGACTTGCTGTAGTCTCATGGGACAACTCTCAAAGCCAGAAAGCTGGGGAATGGGCCAGCAGGACTTTCAGAGAAGCCTATAGTCAGTAGAACAGAGGAACTGATCTCTCGTAGGCTCTCCAACAAAAACCTCATCTTAAAATTTCCCCACATGAATACGGAACTGGGCTCTGTAGCTCATGAAAAGGGAAGGCTCCGACTAGCTTACTGAGGCAGAGGCTTGCAGGTCTTTCTGAAGGGCTTCAATGGTCGTGGCTTGTTGCTGGACTGTGGCTTCCAGCCTGGCGTTTTCAACTTGGAGCCTGGAAAAGAAGTACAGGCCTTGTCACAGAAGTCCACAAGAGCACAAATCCCCACAGAAGAGTGTGAAAGAACCTCATCTAAAACAAAAGCATCTTTGAAAATCGTGTATTATTATCTCACTGGGATGCAAGAAGACAGTCCTGTTGTTTTCACACAATCGCACAAAGCAAAGCCTTGCTCCACTGTGGTACTTCCTTACCGTCGTATGCGTTCTTTCAGCTCTGCGACAGCCGTAGTTCTAGAATATGCGACCAGAAGGCCCTGCTGGTTCCTGGAAGTTGTTAGTTCCCTCTGCTTATCCTTTATGGCGTTCTTCAGGGACGTGACATAACACTCAGTCCGGATACGCCGTTCTTTCAATTCCTGCAGCTGTCAAACCACAACAAGAATCCCCAGCGGTCAGCTTAGGTTTGATAAAAAGGAGTGGACTGCTTTGACTCTCACGTCGACCCTCCAAAGCCATGTTACTTCTTCATCTTTTCTACGGGCCCCTCTCCTACGTCGACACTGATTTCCTACAGCATTTCCTAAATGCTGCCACAACACTCCTCCTCCTGCTCCTAAAGTGACTTTGCAACTCCCTAACAGTGATGACGTGATGAGGGAATACAAAAAAGCACCAGCGCAACACTCCAGCATGCCTACTCTTTCTCTGTCAGCACACACTCCGCTTTGCCAAACCCAAGAGAAGCAGCAAATACGTGTGTGCTCTGTGAAACTGGAGAAGCAGCTTTTTGAAAGGAACACCCTTCTCCAGTTAAGGACAAAGTGACTTTCACGGTTAGTGGCCTTTGTAATGGTAGGCGCCAGGCTTATAAAACCAGGTGAGTCCCTTACACGTCACTCAATCTACTCCTGTTGCCAAGTTGTCTAGTATACTAAGACCACCTTAGCGTAGCCCTCCACTGTTACTTCAAGCGGTGCAAACCAGCAGGCACCAAAGACAGCAGTGCTGTTCCCTCCCAGCCCCCTCATCACAGCGAGCCGCACACTGAACCACCCTGGGTTCCACAAAACCCCCAAGAAAGGATCAGTTCCCCACTCTGGTTTGCTACAAAAAAGGCCCGGGCCCCTGCCAAGAGACAAGAGACGGGCTTTCTCCATACCTTCGCTTTAGACCTGTCCAGTTCCTTCTGCAACTGCAGTTTCTGTTCCTGCAGGTCCCTGCTGTAGCGCTTCTTGGCTTCAGGTGAAGCTTCTGCCAGGGCGTTCTTTTTGAGAGCGTCGGCAAGCTCCTGCTGCAGCTGCCTGACCCATCTCTAAAGAAACATGAGCACGTTCCATGAGCACAGAGAAATCAAGAAGAAGATGACAACATGAGAGATGCTTTTCCTCATGGGATTATAACATTAGATCCGTCTTCAGGGTGGCCAGCAGGCTGAGGGAGGTGATTCTCCCCTTCTGTTCTGCTCTCGTGAGACCCAACCTGGAGCACTGCATCCAGCCCCTGGGTCCCCAGCACCAGGAGGACACGGAGCTGTTAGAGCAGGTCCAGAGGAGGGCGAGAGAAATGATCAGAGGGCTGGAACACCTCTCCCATGAAGAAGGGCTGAGAGAGTTGGGGTTGTTCAGCCTGGGGAAGAGAAGGCTCTGGGGAGACCTTATGGCAGCCTTTCAATATAGAAAGATGGAGAGAGACTTTTTACCATGGCCTGTAGTGACAGGACAAGGGGCAACGGTTTTAAACTAAAAGAGGGTAGACTTAGATTGGACATGAGGAAGAAATGTTTTGCAACGAGGGTGGTGGGACACTGGAGCAGGTTGCCCAGAGAAGTTGTGGATGCCCCATCCCTGGAAGGGTTCGAAGTCAGGCTGGACGGGGCTTTGAGCAACCTGATCTAGTGGAAGATGTCCCTGCCCGCAGCAGGGGCTTGGACCAGATGATCTTTGAAGGTGCCTTCCAACCCAAACCATTCTATGCTTCTGTGACTAGTGAATTCAAAGATCAGAGATTTTGGCCGCCACCAGCAGGCATCTGCGGGCATCTTTCTCAGCTGAGCACATCTAAACTATCGGCAGCTCTTCATGAGGCTTTCTCTTTCCTCATACACAGAAAAGGCTTAAGTATTCTTCTCCTTGGAACACAGGCTGCGAGTCCGTGCATGCGCTTTTTCCAGCCCACTGTTTTCCCTCCTTATGCAGACCTTCTGCTTCACAACGGGAACGAAATGAGGTTGGAAACTCAGTTCAGGTCCAAATACAACAACCACCTCTCAGCAGCATTCCAAAATGAACTCAGTTGCAAGAACAGCTCTCCGTACACCAACAGGCTCTATTTAAAGATATCTGCATCGGCCTCTATTAGAGTCACCTGTCTGTTGCCTTGACAATGTGCTTGAGTTAAAGCACCCTTCTTTAGCTGATGCTCTTCCCGCTGCAGTGCAGAAACCTGAGAGAGCAAGAACACAGACAGAGAGACAGACAGTGGGGACAGGAAGCCCCAGCAGCACTGCAGATTCACATTGCATTTCAGCACTGGGGTTACAGAAGCGTGACTCCTGCATTACCTCCGGAGGAGAAAGTAACTCATTCTCAAATGAAGAGACATCATCTCCCGCTTGCTCTGCTGCTGGCAAGACACCTACGGAGGAGGAAAGAGGGGCGACGCTGCTGCGAGTGCTTATTTCACTCTGCTTTTCCCCATCCGCTTCACTCCACAGCAGCTTACAAAGGTAACCATTTAGCCCGTCAGGAAATTACCATTGCCGTGCCCCTGTGCAACGGACGGCGTGCACGCTCCGCGTCTCTCTGCATCTGGAAGCTGCGCACCCGTCGCCACTCTCCTGGGACCCTCCGAATCCGTCTGCGTAATTTAAAAGACAGGCGTGAGAACTGGCACAGGCTCCACCTCGACCCGTTTCCACGCACAAATCTCCCGCTTCAGCCACCACGCGTAACGTGGTGTCAGGTGACGGACAGAGCAAAAAGGGCAAACAGAGCCAGCGTGTTGGGCATCTCTGTTGAGCGGGGCTTTCAAAAGGGGCCGAAGGACACCTGCCCAAGATCGAGAGGACCTAGGCAGAAGCAGCTAAGCGTCTGGACGCTAGGCCCTACGGGCAACCACTTGACACTGACTGGATGTGGAGAAGAGAGCTGTGTGGTGGGAAACCAGCAATGCTCACAGCGCCAGCCTCCTAGGATTTCAGAGGATTGTAGCCGGCGGGAAGCTTTACTGCTTCAATCCTGCACTAGAAATGCAGCTCAAAGGCCAGCTGCTAGGAGACCCGCATCATTAGCTTGACCTGACGTCGTCCCAGTGCTAAGTGAACAGCTTGCCTGCAGCACCGGCATGTCCAGGTCCCAGTTACGAGCGTGTGGCGGAAGCAGCAGCAGAGGGAAAGGAGCCCCAAAGCAAGCGAGCCCAGTGGGGCCCCACTGCCTCCTTCAGAGAAGGGGAAGAGTGGTGGGAAAGCTGCCCGGCGGAAGATGACCTGGGGGTGCTTGTCGACAGCCGGCCGAATGGGACCGGCAGCGTGCCCAGGTGGCCAAGAAGGCCAATAGCATCCTGGCTTGTATCAGGAACAGGTTTAGATTGGATATTAGGAAAACTTTCTTCACTGACAGGGCTATCAAGCGCTGGAACAGGCTGCCCAGGGAAGTGGTTGAGGCCCCACCCCGGAGGGATTTAGAAGACGTGTAGGCGCAGCGCTTAGGGATACTGTTTAGGGGTGGACTTGGCAGTCTGAGGTTTACGGTTGGACTCCAAAATCTTAAGGGTCTTTCCCAAGGCAAATGATTCTGTGATTCTATGACTCTACCTCAGAATCAAAAGGGGAGTCGTCATCTTCCTCTTGCTCTGCTGCCGGGAAGACACCTACAGAGGAGGAAAGAAGCATGACGCTGCCATGAGTGCCTTATTTTACTCTGCCCTTCCCAGTCTCTGAAGCCCTGTGTCCAACTGACAGGTTGTCGCTCTCCTTCAGGCCACAGGCATTTGTCCTTATCACCTCCTATGCGGTGAAGGATCCTACCTGCTCCGGTCAGTGTAGGTGTGCCCCAGGGAAAGTCAGCAGGTGTCCCAGAGCAAGAGCTGTCAAGTACTGTTGCGCCTTCTGTGCCTCCCGCAGAACTCTCTCCCATCCTTTCACAGCCCACGTATTCCTCCAGTTGTTTAGCAATACTATATGCGGAAAGGAAGGAAAAGCATTCCGTAAAAATCCCTCCACACTTGCATACGCTCTCTGCTGGAAGAGCAACAGCCATTCATGAGCCATCGTACCATATTCATAGCCAGCTGGTAAAGGGTAACACACACACACACACGACTTACTGCACTACTAGAGGAGTGGAGACTGATATACTCGCTACAGGCTTGTTCCCACTAGAGGTGCCTATTCTTGTCTATGGAGTAACTCCCCCCTGCTGGCTACAGTCTCCTCTGATAATCAGCCTCTCCATTTTGAGGGCCAGCGAGATTAACAAGCTCCCTGGCAGACTGCCGTCTAACTACAAAGCTTCTACCTCACTGGGACGCTATACTAATGCTGTAGCAAGTCTTCACGTCAAGCCAGGGCAACATCTCCTCAAAGCCAGTCCTGACTTGGAAAGGCTTCAGAAATTCCCATGGTTAGTCTGAGGACCTGAGAGTTTAGAGAGCTCCTAAGGGGGATATCAAGAGGCCAACAAAGGTTGCGGTTGCATTCCAAGCACTGCACGGGTTAACTACATTGTATAGGTGTTCTCTTCTACCAGCCCTGCCGGAGGGTCAGTTGGGTCTCAGGAGAGAGATCACTTTCAGGTTTGCTTCATAAGCAGAACTACAAACAAAACAAAAAAGCCCAAACAAACGAGAAGAGAAAATGTTAAAGACGTGCTCCAGACCAAGGCTGCTATGCAAAACGGTGCATTAGCGCAACATTGATACTGTGCCAGAGGCCTGGAGGGAAGGAATGAACATGTTGTGTTGCTAGAGCCATCTTCCAACATGCTTTATTCCTAAAGGGGATTTTACTCCACGATTTACCCAAGCATCCTTCTCTCCTGCTTCCCATGAATAGAGGCTGACAGAAGGGGCAGAGGGAGAAGAAATCCAGTGTTGAGATCCAGTGACAAGCAGTCACGGGCAGTTGTTTATGGCTAGACAAGGCATAATGCAGTTCATTCCCCCATCACTAGGCTACCATGACTAGGCAAGAGGGCTATTTCCTTCAGCCTAGCTGTTAAGCACACACAGTCGTCTTAGCGAAGGAACAGCCAGGGGTGCAAAGCTACCCATGAGAGGAGGAAAACCGCTGCAGAGTTTAACTCGGGGGATAGCAGTTAGATCCCCTCTGAAACAAAAGGCAGGGAGTTGCTAGTCAGTTGAGTTGAGTGGAGCTTGAGAGCACACAGGTGAATTGTCGGAGAGAGCTCTGGGGGAAGTTTTTCTCAGCTTCCAAATCCACTCTGGACGCAGAAAGAGATGCATCGGAAGACGTCACTGAGCCCAGCTTCAACAAAGGTCTCGACCCCTCATTAAACCCCCGGGAAGTTACCAAAAAGGGCCATACATCAGCACGGATATTCTGACAGTGCAACTGCTGTAACGAGGACGTGAATCACTTACTCAGAGCGTGCAGAGGTACTGGCATAATGCATAGCTGTGTGGCCAAACCTGTCTTCATGAGAAATATCAGCACCATGCCGAAGAAGAAGTCGTGTTATGTTCATATCCCCAGCAAGAGCAGCAAACATCAGAGTGGTCCTAAATCATCCAAGAGACGATAGGAAATACATCAGCTGCTGCAGACATTGCATTGCCATTACTTCAGTCCCTCTTTGCTCCCCAAACAATTCCTTTCCCCTCTCCTGCACGCAGAGTGAAAGCACAGCCAAGCGCACGGAAGCATTGGGGAATTCAGGTTGGTGGGACCTCAGGAGGTCTCCAGGCCAGCCACCCGCCCAGAGCAGACTTGGCGGGGTGCGGGTGTGGGTGCGTACACGCGCGCGCATGTGGCACCACAGCCAACGCTTTCTTGCGGTCCTCAGTGCGGAAATCATCCCCTGAGGTAAGAGAGCAGCCGAGTGCGCGCCTGCTTTCACAAGTCACACAGAAGGAGCTCCATCTGGGCAGCTCCTGGTTCCTTTTCAAAGCTCGTTCCTATGCCTCCCATCAGTCCAACCTGAACAACGCTAAGGAGTCCCACACGCACTTTTGACAAACCCTTCTACCTTTCATGGTTATCTCGAGCGTGCACGTCAGCTCCTTTTTGAAGAAGGAACTCGACCATCTCTTCACAGTGCTCGGTGATGGCAAGAGTAAGCGGAGTGTATCCCAGCTGAAAGGAGAAATCATCTCCCTTACAATCGCACAGAAAAGTCAAGCAAGTTTTGGGCAGAGGAGCCTTGCCCAAAGTCCACACTTACCTCATTCTGAGCATCAATATGGGCATTGTGCTCAAGTAACAGCTCTGCTAGAGATTTGCTATGAATGATGGCAGCCAGGTGAAGGGCAGTGTTGCCGCCAGCAGCTCTGAGGTCAGGGTTGGCACCGTGCTCCAGCAGAAGAGTCGCACAGTCTTTGTGCTGGTGCTCTACTGCCTGGAAACACGACACAAAGGAGGAATAACTTCCAACATCTACGCTTCTCTCTGTCAGAACTCCCGCATCTTCCCAACGCTGGAACGTGTGAGCATCTTCAAAGATGAGGCGACACACGCCCCTTCCCCGCTGACTACAACACGCCTGTTTCTACGCAGGCCTACGTAAAGAATTGTGCGAGGTATGTGTCGCTCAGCGCACAATCAGTAAGCCCAATGGGCAACAGCATGACCTCTTCGACGTACCTTCATCAGCGGCGATTTCTTAAAACTGTCCCGAGGATTTAGGTGGCACTTCTTTTCTACTAGAAATCGAACGACATCGGTGTGGCCGTTGGCACAAGCAAGGTGCAGAGGCGTCCTAGAAATTAAATAAACGCAGTTAACGCTGACAGACAGCTGAAGACATCGTTTCAGTCTGTGGTAGCCGCCACATGGGGCCGTAAGCCTCAACTAGCAAAAAACAAGCCGAAAGCAAGCTTTCTCGTTCCGGAGCCCGTGGCAGCAGTTGCACAGCCAAAGCCTGGGGCTGGCTACGCAAAATCCCCAACGCCTGCCTTGAGTCAGGAGGCATTTCCTCGGCTGCGTCAAGGAACCCGCACAAGCAGAGTCCTGTGCCCAGGCACTGGTCCCTCCCTCCAGGACTGCCCAGCCACCCGGCACAGCAAAGGAGACCGCGTGCGTCTTGGCAGCCTGAAGTCAAGGGAGGCTACGTAAGTCTACGGAGACTGCGGGGTCCGCGCAAGCCCCTGGGTTTTCCCCCGACCAGTCCCGTGCCAGACGTGTCCCAGAGACAGAGGGGATGGGATTTCTAACAGCAACGGGAAGGCTGTGCCGCGTCTTTCTGCCAACCCGTGCCCTGCCCAAGCAAGGCGCTCGGTCTGGCGGCAGGAAAGGAGCCGTCTCTGCTTGGACGAAGGCCTGCTGAGCTCCACCGAAGAGTCACGACAGGGACCAGGCTGGCAGAGCGGGGCAAAGCAGGGCAGAGCGGAGCGGAGCAGAGCATCCGCCGCCTCCTGGCCCAGCTTGGGCAGGCCGCCGGGACGGCCAGCGCTGTGGAGCCGGCCCTGCTCCGAGGGCGCCTGCGACCGTGCCGGGCTTCGCCGGCTCCTCCAGCCAGGGGGGGTGGGGGCTTTGCTACGGGCACTGCCCGCCCCTTACTGCTTCTTCGCGTCCCGCCAGTTGATGCGGAGCCTCTTCCACCACCAGCGCCGCCGCAGCCGGGCCAGGTCACCGCTGGCGGCCGCGCTGTGCAGCTCGCCCCAGCCCTTCTCCCGGAGCTCAGAGGCCCCGGCGGCGCCGGGCGCGGGAGCGCTGCCGGGCGGCGGCCGCTCCCGCACCCTCCTGAGGAGTGCGACGAGCCTCTGCATGCTGCGGCGGGGGCGAGGGCATGGCCCGCCCCGCCGTTAGCAGCCGCAGGAGGCGCCCGGCGGGCTCTGCCGAGCCCCGGGCGGGGCGGGGCGGGGCGGGGGAGAGGGCGGGGAGAGCCGAGAGCGGAGCCCCGAGCCGCGGCCGCGGCTCGCAGCCCCCGACGCTGCCAGCCAGAGACGCGCTGCCGGTCCCTCCGCGACGGCGACCACACTGACCGCCGGCGCCTGCAGGGGGCGGCCGAAGAGCGGCGTCGTCGCGTGCGGCCGGGGCGTCACAGAGGGGGCGTCACAGAGGGGGCGTCAGAGGGGGCGGGGTGGCTCGCCCCGGCCCGGGAGGAGCGGCCTCCGCCTCCGCCGTCGGGGCGCTGCTGCTGCGGAGCCCGCTCTGCTCCCGCGTCGGGGCGCTGGGGGCTGCGTCCCCCTGTGCGTCGGGCGAGGTTTTGGAGGGCAATGCAGCAGCGCGGGCCACGGACGGGGCTGCGGACCAACCGCTGAGCGTGCAGCAAAGCTTGGCCCTGCCCCGCCGCTGCGCTGGTGCTGAAAGGGCTCAAGCCCCGATGGCCGCAGCCACTGCATCCAAATGCCTCCTGAGAGAATTAAAGCCTAGGGGCAAGGAGGATGTTTGAAATGTCGTGGTCACTTAACTAAGCAAAAGGAAGGGAGGCCTCTGCGATTTAGAGAGTCGTTAGAACGGTTGGAAGATAAGGGGGCTCCGGGATAATCCCGTCTGGGACAACTGGGCCGGGGGAGGACAAAGGCAGGGAAGATGGGAAGTCCCAGAAGAATGACAGCAGCCTTGAAGGAGCCCGTTTACGCGATCCTAGGGCGGAGTTTGGGCAGAAGCAAAGGTCAATCAGCGAACACAGCGAAGCAGACATCTGAAGACCCCCAAAGACCACTTGAAGACCACCACGGGAGACGACTGCGCGTGCGGATCGGGCATTTGCCTATGTTAATAAGCTCCAGGAAACACCATGATTATGTAACTGAATTCTCGGGAATCCTGTGAATGGGTAGGACTTTATGGTATACACTCTCTGAAAGTCTGCCCAATCGGTGGAGCACTCACGGTGGAGAATCCCCCGCGCTGCCCAGCGCTGCAATAAAGAATCCCTGCTTACCGGTACCTTCGTTGCTATTGAGTTTCATTTCAGGGACTCTCCGAATACCCCGTTTCTCCCTTGGGGAGATTCGGCCTGGGAGGAGAAGCATCCGTGCATTTTTGCCTGAGTGCTGCGTGCGCGGCGGGAGCTGTGGCTGCTCGGCCCCAACCCGCTCCGCCGGCCCGTCCCTGCCAGCTGCCGTGCTCGCCCCGGAGCCCGAGCCCGGCTGCGCGGCCTCCCTGGCGGGCTGCCCGCCTGCGCCGCCTCCCTCCCCGCCGGATCAAGCACCGGCTTCTGTCGCGACGTGGGTTTTTGGGGGTGTGGGGGGGTGGTTTTGCTGCTCGGCTGCCCTCAGGGTTTAGCGAGGCAGAGGGCTCGGCGTGACGGCAGAAACCTGCCCCAGCGGCACCGCCGCCCCTGCCGCGCTGCGCGGACACGGCTGGCCCCGGCGCGCCGGCGAGGGCGGGCGCAGCCCTGGGCTTCCCGCTCGGGCGGGCGGGGGCGGCTCCCGGGGCCGCGCCGCCCCTCCCCGCCCGCGGTGCCGCCGCGCGGGGGATGGCGGCGGGGGCGCGGCGGCGGCGGCGGCTCCTCCCGGCCTGGATGGGGGCGGCGGGGGACGAGCGGGCGGCGGCGGCGCCCCCCCCCGAGGCCGGGCGGCGGCGGGCGGCGGCAGGGCCCAGGTAGCGGGGAGCGGCGGGGGCGGCGGGCGGGCGAGGCCGGTCCCTGCCCTGCCCTGCCCTGCCCTGCCCTGCCCTGCCCTGGCCCTGCCCTGAGGGTCTCCCCGTGCGGTGCCCAGGGCGGCGGCGGCGGCGGCGGTGTACTGCATGAACGAGGCGGAGCTGGTGGACGTGGCCCTGGCGGTGCTGGGCGAGGTGAGGCTGGACCCCCGCGGGCGGGCGGGAGGGAGGGCTCCGGGGCGCGGGCAGGGAGCGCTGCCGCCGCCGGCTCCCTGGCGGCCCCTCCGCGGGAGGCGGCGCTGGGGGCGCTGCCGAGCGCCGCCCGGGTTTGCCGGTCCCCTCGTCCCCTTCCCGGAGGCTGCCGGCGCCGGCGCAGCTGCCTTTGCCCCCCGGCCGCCCCGGGCTGCCCGCCTGCCCCTTGGAGCGCTCCCGGGGTGAAGTCGCGCACAGCCGGGTCCGGTTGTTTTCCCTTTGGTCAGAATCGACGGTGCGAGGAAGAGGAGGAGAAGGCCCGGTCCGGGAGCGAAGAGGAGCAGGCGCTCCAGCCAACAGCAGACGAGGCTCCTGGAAGCACAGGCGGCACCGGGGGAGGCAGTGACCGCAGTCCGGCTCTGCCATCCCCTCCTGACGCTGGTGGTGGCGCCGACGCAGAGAGGAGAGGCTGGGGGGACTCCGAGGACGCTGTTCTGAACTATGTCAGGGCGATCTTTTTCAGCTAACGTTGCCTCCGCTGTGGCTCCCCAGGAGCAGAGGGGACAGTGGGGAGGGTGTCCCCTCCCGCAGCACCGAGGGTGGCGGGAGGAGGGCCTGTGGTGGGCTGTGTGTCTGCTGTGTTGGTGGCCTACGGAGCTGGTAGGAGGCTTGCGAAGGCCTTGGGCAAAAAGGAAGGGGGCTTCTTCTCAGCACTTCTCCCAGCGTGTGCTGGGATCCGGTGGGATTTGGCTCTAGGTTAGGTGATTAGATTAGGTTACGTTCCTTTCTGTTTGGCATCTCAGGGCATGGGCAGATTAAAGAGGACATGTGGGTTTCTGCGAGTGTCCCTCTGGTGGGTCAGTGTTAGGACTGGAGGGGAGCGGGGAGTTGCTGGCCCTGGAAGGCCTTTGCTGGCTCTGCAGAGCTGGGATAGTCACGGTTCAGCCTTGGGGCTCCCTTGTCCTTGCGGTCCCTCTGTGACAGCTGCAGTGGGGCCTGGCACTGAGTTTGGCTCCGGGCTGTGGCAGGCCTCCCATAGCTGAGGAGGACATGGGTGGGAGCAGACTGGCAGGGCCAGGGACCATCCCGAGGGGTGAAGATGGGGGCTGTGGCCGGTGAAGGGATGAGGATGGCTCAGCCCTACAAAGGCAGGAAGAGTTTGGTAACTGATGATTAGCAGTAGCTCAGCACTAATCCCTCAGCTGAGCACAATCATGGCTCAAGCCTCCCCAGAGGAAAAGGCCACAGATGGGTGCTCCCTCTCAGGGGTGTCTGCAGGACTGCTTTTCATTCAGAGCAGGGGCAGGGAGGGACAGGCTAAGTGCCTGCATAGGAAGAGAGCCTGAGTGAGCCTTCAAAAATAGGACTCTCCTCATCCAAACGTGCTAGGTCCGAAGCGCTCCAAGTGTGCAGCAAAACTAAGAAGACGTGTACTAGATAACACAGTTTATTAAAGACCAAACTGCAACAGAACCCTTGGAATTAGATGCAGGTTAGCTGCTGGGTGAGGTGGAAGGCAAAGGTTTGCAGGCTTCATTCATCTCCCTGTGAGCACTCTGTTTTCTGGCACTGGCACTTCCTCTGCTCCAGCATCTTCTCGTTGCTAACGGTGTTGGAGGTTCAGCTCTGACGGGGGAAGGGCGGGAGAAGAAAAGGCTGTGCGTGAGTTTTACAGCAGGCTGGGCCAAAGGCAGCACTGGAAAGTGGATCCTGGGAAGGGCAGCACTAACGCACAGATCCAGATACTGAAAAGCAAACTCTCAAACGGGTCGGCAACAACGTTACAGCCTGTGGGCTACAGACGCACGTGGAAAATTGCATTACGTGGAGATACAGCTCAACTTCTTGCAGTTTTTGCCTTATTTCTTGTCCAGCTCTTTCTCCCATCTCTCTTTTAGACTGCTCTGTTTGCCTGTGACCCACCGTGCTAGTCTCCCAGCGCCTTCTGGGGTCAAGCCCTGGTTCTGCCCCGGTTCTTCCTGAGTCCCACGCAAAGTGAACAACTTTTCTCACAGGTCCTGGTTTCACCTTGCCCCCTGCATGCGTTTTTTCGACTGCACCTCCAGTTGCTGGGAAATGTCACCAACTTGTAAGCGGCAAAACAAAAGGAACTCAAAGAGAGAGCTCTAAAGTTACTCACTTCTGTGGAGATCTGTAAGGTGGGGGGCCCTCGAGACTGCATTCGTTGCCTGCTGAGAGAGTATTAAAATGTATTAAAATCTCGATGTATGGTGACCAGCTCTGCTCTTGTCGCTCGGGGCCCCTGGGACTGTGTCATGGTCAGCGAGGCCATTGACCTCAGCAGCCCTGCTGGGACTCCTGGCTCATGGCTTTTACCCATCACGATAACTTCATCTGTGTTGATCAACATCATCATCATCATCATCATCATCATCATCATCATCCACTGCTACAATAGCAGCAGGAGTCTCAAGAGAAGTCAATCAGTTGCAAAATACAGCCAACAGATAATTAGCAACACGGAAGAGAAGCATAGGAAAAGAATCATCCAGGTTCCAGCAGAAACAAATAATCACCTCAAATCCACCAAACCAACCAGCGCTCACATTTCTTCTTAGTTTACCAACCTGGTTGGCCACCTCAGAACAGCTGTTCTTCATCTCTCCCTGGAAACTGAGCTGGGACTCTCTCTGCCCGCATATCAGCTTTGTCCGAGTTCCCTCCAGACGCATCTTCAACCTGCACAGCAAATGAGTAAGGAGAGCGTGAAGCAAAGCAACAGTCGGCCTTTTTCACATACTCCTACGTAAGCAGCACAGCCACGGCTTGCTTCATCTGTAACATGCTTGACAGGCCAGGAATTACTGAGAACAGCCAGCACTCCAGCATCACACATCACTTGGAGGGCCCAAAGTTCACCTGAACAGAGGAAGAAAAGGCTTCCTTCCCTCCCAGGAGAACTGCAGGCAGCCTGTATTTGCAAGGCCTTTTGCAGCTTTTTAAAACCATAGGTTCATGCACAGAAGCACCTTGCAAGATCGAATGCAAGGCTTGAATTTGCTCACAAACGGTTAGGTACATGCTTTTATATTAGAGTCCAGTGAAGCTTGACTTCTACTCAGCGTGATATTTCTTTAAAGCACTAAAAAGCCATGCCTGGTACGTTCTTCCTCCTGTGTGCCGTTTCTTCCCCGCATTTCGTCCAGACGTTCTTCTGATCGGCATTTCATCTCGGCCAGCTTCTTCGCTTCCTCGCTTTTGCTCCCACGCTTTCAAAATAGAAAAGATACATCGCGCACAGAGCACAGGAACAGGATCCATATGCAGAATGTGCACATGGTGTTCTCCACAAAGAAGACAACGGGGATCTCCCAAGTCCAGTCTCCTCTCGCAGCTCTCAGGCACAGATCTCTCTCCTGTCCACAGCACACAGCCTACCCATCAAAGGAACTGTGCTGAGGAACGCAAGTGCCCCCATATTGCTCACCAGGCACGTTCAAAACGCAGTAGCACCAGCAGGATGAGAGAATAGATAGACTTTTCCTCTGCAGGTGCCCTGCCCAAAAACCTGGGGGGTTCCCCAGAGCCCACCTGATCTTTTCATACGTCACCTGCCCACAAGAAATTCAAAGACTAAAACCAGTCATTCCCAGAAGCCGTTCATATACCTGCTGATGTTGGTGTTTGTTTGCAGTCCGTGTTTTCTGAAAGCCAGTGGCCAAGTCCTCCAGGCCATTTTGAGCCTACCGCAGCATTAAAAGAAGAAAAGAGGAGTCACGCTAGGACTTTCCCGACTGAAGGTCACGCCTCACGGCCTTTCTGCTTCTCTTGCCAGCATCAGTCCAGCACAGCGTTTGCCTGCCCTGCAACGCGCCCCAAGCACACAAAATACTGCCAAGGGAGGTGTCGTTCCCTTATTAGTTGCTGATTTTCATCTTTGGAGGTCTTCTTGTTGCATTACGGACCCACACCTTCTGGCCAAGGAATCCATAGTCACTAAAACAGGAGGGTGACCAGAGTACAGGCAACGGAAGAATTCCTGTCACAGTCTGATGATGATAGTCAAGCCTCCAGGATGAAGCGCTGGGCTCCACCTGAGCGCGAGGAAAGCCCGCAGCCAAAAGTACCAAATGCCTCTACTGCATGACTGTCTGAAGCACTGCCTGAGGTCTCAACCTCACGACTGGTCTAAAGCAGAAAATACGCAAGCCAGTGCCTTACTGTCAACTCCTTAACAAAGATGGCGTTAAGTGGGACTTGCTGTAGTCTCATGGGACAACTCTCAAAGCCAGAAAGCTGGGGAATGGGCCAGCAGGACTTTCAGAGAAGCCTATAGTCAGTAGAACAGAGGAACTGATCTCTCGTAGGCTCTCCAACAAAAACCTCATCTTAAAATTTCCCCACATGAATACGGAACTGGGCTCTGTAGCTCATGAAAAGGGAAGGCTCCGACTAGCTTACTGAGGCAGAGGCTTGCAGGTCTTTCTGAAGGGCTTCAATGGTCGTGGCTTGTTGCTGGACTGTGGCTTCCAGCCTGGCGTTTTCAACTTGGAGCCTGGAAAAGAAGTACAGGCCTTGTCACAGAAGTCCACAAGAGCACAAATCCCCACAGAAGAGTGTGAAAGAACCTCATCTAAAACAAAAGCATCTTTGAAAATCGTGTATTATTATCTCACTGGGATGCAAGAAGACAGTCCTGTTGTTTTCACACAATCGCACAAAGCAAAGCCTTGCTCCACTGTGGTACTTCCTTACCGTCGTATGCGTTCTTTCAGCTCTGCGACAGCCGTAGTTCTAGAATATGCGACCAGAAGGCCCTGCTGGTTCCTGGAAGTTGTTAGTTCCCTCTGCTTATCCTTTATGGCGTTCTTCAGGGACGTGACATAACACTCAGTCCGGATACGCCGTTCTTTCAATTCCTGCAGCTGTCAAACCACAACAAGAATCCCCAGCGGTCAGCTTAGGTTTGATAAAAAGGAGTGGACTGCTTTGACTCTCACGTCGACCCTCCAAAGCCATGTTACTTCTTCATCTTTTCTACGGGCCCCTCTCCTACGTCGACACTGATTTCCTACAGCATTTCCTAAATGCTGCCACAACACTCCTCCTCCTGCTCCTAAAGTGACTTTGCAACTCCCTAACAGTGATGACGTGATGAGGGAATACAAAAAAGCACCAGCGCAACACTCCAGCATGCCTACTCTTTCTCTGTCAGCACACACTCCGCTTTGCCAAACCCAAGAGAAGCAGCAAATACGTGTGTGCTCTGTGAAACTGGAGAAGCAGCTTTTTGAAAGGAACACCCTTCTCCAGTTAAGGACAAAGTGACTTTCATGGTTAGTGGCCTTTGTAATGGTAGGCGCCAGGCTTATAAAACCAGGTGAGTCCCTTACACGTCACTCAATCTACTCCTGTTGCCAAGTTGTCTAGTATACTAAGACCACCTTAGCATAGCCCTCCACTGTTACTTCAAGCGGTGCAAACCAGCAGGCACCAAAGACAGCAGTGCTGTTCCCTCCCAGCCCCCTCATCACAGCGAGCCGCACACTGAACCACCCTGGGTTCCACAAAACCCCCAAGAAAGGATCAGTTCCCCACTCTGGTTTGCTACAAAAAAGGCCCGGGCCCCTGCCAAGAGACAAGAGACGGGCTTTCTCCATACCTTCGCTTTAGACCTGTCCAGTTCCTTCTGCAACTGCAGTTTCTGTTCCTGCAGGTCCCTGCTGTAGCGCTTCTTGGCTTCAGGTGAAGCTTCTGCCAGGGCGTTCTTTTTGAGAGCGTCGGCAAGCTCCTGCTGCAGCTGCCTGACCCATCTCTAAAGAAACATGAGCACGTTCCATGAGCACAGAGAAATCAAGAAGAAGATGACAACATGAGAGATGCTTTTCCTCATGGGATTATAACATTAGATCCGTCTTCAGGGTGGCCAGCAGGCTGAGGGAGGTGATTCTCCCCTTCTGTTCTGCTCTCGTGAGACCCAACCTGGAGCACTGCATCCAGCCCCTGGGTCCCCAGCACCAGGAGGACACGGAGCTGTTAGAGCAGGTCCAGAGGAGGGCGAGAGAAATGATCAGAGGGCTGGAACACCTCTCCCATGAAGAAGGGCTGAGAGAGTTGGGGTTGTTCAGCCTGGGGAAGAGAAGGCTCTGGGGAGACCTTATGGCAGCCTTTCAATATAGAAAGATGGAGAGAGACTTTTTACCATGGCCTGTAGTGACAGGACAAGGGGCAACGGTTTTAAACTAAAAGAGGGTAGACTTAGATTGGACATGAGGAAGAAATGTTTTGCAACAAGGGTGGTGGGACACTGGAGCAGGTTGCCCAGAGAAGTTGTGGATGCCCCATCCCTGGAAGGGTTCAAAGTCAGGCTGGACGGGGCTTTGAGCAACCTGATCTAGTGGAAGATGTCCCTGCCCGCAGCAGGGGCTTGGACCTGATGATCTTTGAAGGTGCCTTCCAACCCAAACCATTCTATGCTTCTGTGACTAGTGAATTCAAAGATCAGAGATTTTGGCCGCCACCAGCAGGCATCTGCGGGCACCTTTCTCAGCTGAGCACATCTAAACTATCGGCAGCTCTTCATGAGGCTTTCTCTTTCCTCATACACAGAAAAGGCTTAAGTATTCTTCTCCTTGGAACACAGGCTGCGAGTCCGTGCATGCGCTTTTTTCCAGCCCACTGTTTTCCCTCCTTATGCAGACCTTCTGCTTCACAACGGGAACGAAATGAGGTTGGAAACTCAGTTCAGGTCCAAATACAACAACCACCTCTCAGCAGCATTCCAAAATGAACTCAGTTGCAAGAACAGCTCTCCGTACACCAACAGGCTCTATTTAAAGATATCTGCATTGGCCTCTATTAGAGTCACCTGTCTGTTGCCTTGACAATGTGCTTGAGTTAAAGCACCCTTCTTTAGCTGAAGCTCTTCCCGCTGCAGTGCAGAAACCTGAGAGAGCAAGAACACAGACAGAGAGACAGACAGTGGGGACAGGAAGCCCCAGCAGCACTGCAGATTCACATTGCATTTCAGCACTGGGGTTACAGAAGCGTGACTCCTGCATTACCTCCGGAGGAGAAAGTAACTCATTCTCAAATGAAGAGACATCATCTCCCGCTTGCTCTGCTGCTGGCAAGACACCTACGGAGGAGGAAAGAGGGGCGACGCTGCTGCGAGTGCTTATTTCACTCTGCTTTTCCCCATCCGCTTCACTCCACAGCAGCTTACAAAGGTAACCATTTAGCCCGTCAGGAAATTACCATTGCCGTGCCCCTGTGCAACGGACGGCGTGCACGCTCCGCGTCTCTCTGCATCTGGAAGCTGCGCACCCGTCACCACTCTCCTGGGACCCTCCGAATCCGTCTGCGTAATTTAAAAGAGAGGCGTGAGAACTGGCACAGGCTCCACCTCGACCCGTTTCCACGCACAAATCTCCCGCTTCAGCCACCACGCGTAACGTGGTATCAGGTGACGGACAGAGCAAAAAGGGCAAACAGAGCCAGCGTGTTGGGCATCTCTGTTGAGCGGGGCTTTCAAAAGGGGCCGAAGGACACCTGCCCAAGATCGAGAGGACCTAGGCAGAAGCAGCTAAGCGTCTGGACGCTAGGCCCTACGGGCAACCACTTGACACTGACTGGATGCGGAGAAGAGAGCTGTGTGGTGGGAAACCAGCAATGCTCACAGCGCCAGCCTCCTAGGATTTCAGAGGATTGTAGCCGGCGGGAAGCTTTACTGCTTCAATCCTGTACTAGAAATGCAGCTCAAAGGCCAGCTGCTAGGAGACCCGCGTCATTAGCTTGACCTGACGTCGTCCCAGTGCTAAGTGAACAGCTTGCCTGCAGCACCGGCATGTCCAGGTCCCAGTTACGAGCGTGTGGCGGAAGCAGCAGCAGAGGGAAAGGAGCCCCAAAGCAAGCGAGCCCAGTGGGGCCCCACTGCGTCCTTCAGAGAAGGGGAAGAGTGGTGGGAAAGCTGCCCGGCGGAAAAGGACCTGGGGGTGCTTGTCGACAGCCGGCCGAATGGGACCGGCAGCGTGCCCAGGTGGCCAAGAAGGCCAATAGCATCCTGGCTTGTATCAGGAACAAGTTTAGATTGGATATTAGGAAAACTTTCTTCACTGACAGGGCTATCAAGCGCTGGAACAGGCCGCCCAGGGAAGTGGTTGGGGCCCCACCCCGGAGGGATTTAGAAGACGTGTAGGCGCGGCGCTTAGGGCTACGGTTTAGGGGTGGACTTGGCAGTCTGAGGTTTACGGTTGGACTCCAAGATCTTGAGGGTCTTTCCCAAGGCAAATGATTCTGTGATTCTATGACTCTACCTCAGAATCAAAAGGGGAGTCGTCATCTTCCTCTTGCTCTGCTGCCGGGAAGACACCTAGACACCTAGACTCCGAGGACGCTGTTCTGAACTATGTCAGGGCGATCTTTTTCAGCTAACGTTGCCTCCGCTGTGGCTCCCCAGGAGCAGAGGGGACAGTGGGGAGGGTGTCCCCTCCCGCAGCACCGAGGGTGGCGGGAGGAGGGCCTGTGGTGGGCTGTGTGTCTGCTGTGTTGGTGGCCTACGGAGCTGGTAGGAGGCTCGTGAAGGCCTTGGGCAAAAAGGAAGGGGGCTTCTTCTCAGCACTTCTCCCAGCGTGTGCTGGGATCCGGTGGGATTTGGCTCTAGGTTAGGTTGATTAGATTAGGTTACGTTCCTTTCTGTTTGGCATCTCAGGGCATGGGCAGATTAAAGAGGACATGTGGGTTTCTGCGAGTGTCCCTCTGGTGGGTCAGTGTTAGGACTGGAGGGGAGCGGGGAGTTGCTGGCCCTGGAAGGCCTTTGCTGGCTCTGCAGAGCTGGGATAGTCACGGTTCAGCCTTGGGGCTCCCTTGTCCTTGCGGTCCCTCTGTGACAGCTGCAGTGGGGCCTGGCACTGAGTTTGGCTCCGGGCTGTGGCAGGCCTCCCATAGCTGAGGAGGACATGGGTGGGAGCAGACTGGCAGGGCCAGGGACCATCCCGAGGGGTGAAGATGGGGGCTGTGGCCGGTGAAGGGATGAGGATGGCTCAGCCCTACAAAGGCAGGAAGAGTTTGGTAACTGATGATTAGCAGTAGCTCAGCACTAATCCCTCAGCTGAGCACAATCATGGCTCAAGCCTCCCCAGAGGAAAAGGCCACAGATGGGTGCTCCCTCTCAGGGGTGTCTGCAGGACTGCTTTTCATTCAGAGCAGGGGCAGGGAGGGACAGGCATTTGCTTCATATGGGCTATGGGTGAAAGCACCTTGTTGATGCTGACACCAACACCCGAATTAGCCCCAGTGGGAAACTTCAAGTAAGGACGGTACAAAGCTCTGCGGATGACACCACAGGCATTCCTCTTCACTGTTCCGTGGAAGGCTCTGACTCACTTACTGAGGCTCGTTAAAGCAGGCATGAGGTCTAGCTGAATAAAACCAGGCCTGCAGCGTGAAATTTCTGGATCACTGGAGATGTTTGTGCCTTGAAAGCACAGCATCGTCAAGGCTGGAAGGGGCCTCGTCTTGTCCGTCCCCACCCTGCTCAAAGTAGGGTCAGGCAGGGCAGGTCGCACAGGGCCACGTCCAGTTTGGGGCGTCTCCAAGCATGAGGACTCCACAACCTCTCTGGGGCACAAATAAACCACCACCAGCAAGCTGAGCTGGGGCCTCCAGCCCTGCCCCAGGTCCTTGGGGCCTCCAGCCCAGGAGGCCCACTGAGGTGTAGGCAGAGGCCTCCAGGCCCTGCCTGAGCTCTGTCATGGTGTCCGCGGCTCCAGCTCTGTCTCAGCTGTGCCTGGCCACGGACCTCGCTGCTTCAGACCCCAGCCCGCAGGCTGCCTTCCCGGTCTGCACTTGGCCTCCCTGTGGCCCTGCCTGGCCATCGCTGGACTGCGTCTGACCCTGCTTGCCACCACTGGGCCTGCACGCCAGCTCGGCCTGGCCTGACTTCCTGGCTTGCCCTCAGAGCTGCGCCTCACTGGGCACAGGTTTGCCCCTCTGGGCTCTCGGCTGCCCACCCCGGGACCTGGCTGCTCCCCTCGCCGCGTAGGCCGAGGCCAGCAGGGCGGGGCCCAGCCATGGGACCCCCTTTGGCTCCCGGTCCCTGAGGGAGCAGTGTGCCTGCGCTGCTCCCTGACACGGGTCTCTCACCACCCTCGCAAGAGAAAAGGTTTTTCCTTAGGTTGAGGTGGGATTCCCCCTGTTCCAGCTTGTGCCCACTTCACACCTTTTCACTCGGCAGGCTAGAAATCCATCAGATCCCCATGGGATCTGCAAAGCTTCCATGGCTACCAGAAGCTCACTGTCCTGGTTTCAGCTGGGATAGAGTTAATTTTTTCCTAGAAGCTGGTATAGTGCTGTGTTTTGGATTTAGTATCAGAGTAATGTTGATAACACACTGGTGCTTTAGTTGTTGCTAAGTAGTGCTTACACTGGTCAAGGACTTTTCAGCTTCCCATGCTCTGCCCGGTGCACAAGAAGCTGGGAGGGGGCACAGCCAGGACAGCTGACCCAGACTGGCCAAAGGGCTATGCCATACCGTATGCTCAGTATATAAACTGGGGGGGGTAGGCTGGGGGGCAGCGATCGCTGCTCAGGGATGGGCTGGGCATCGGTCAGCGGGTGGTGAGCAATTGCATCATGCATCACTTGCTTTCTATATTATTATTACTACTACTACTATTTTACTTTATTGAAATTATTAAACTGTTCCTATCTCAACTCATGAGTTTTCTCACTTTTACCCTTACAGTTCTCTCCCCCGTCCCACTGCAGGCAGGGAATGAGCGAGCGGCTGTGTGGTGCTTAGTTGCTGGCTAGGGTTAAACCACAACACTCTCCCATCACCTTCTGCCCAGACCACCAGGAGGATTGCTCTACAAAGGCAGGAAGAGATGATTAGCAGTAGCTCAGCACTAATCCCTCAGCTGAGCACAATCATGGCTCAAGCCTCCCCAGAGGAAAAGGCCACAGATGGGTGCTCCCTCTCAGGGGTGTCTGCAGGACTGCTTTTCATTCAGAGCAGGGGCAGGGAGGGACAGGCTAAGTGCCTGCATAGGAAGAGAGCCTGAGTGAGCCTTCAAAAATAGGACTCTCCTCATCCAAACGTGCTAGGGTCCGAAGCGCTCCAAGTGTGCAGCAAAACTAAGAAGACGTGTACTAGATAACACAGTTTATTAAAGACCAAACTGCAACAGAACCCTTGGAATTAGATGCAGGTTAGCTGCTGGGTGAGGTGGAAGGCAAAGGTTTGCAGGCTTCATTCATCTCCCTGTGAGCACTCTGTTTTCTGGCACTGGCACTTCCTCTGCTCCAGCATCTTCTCGTTGCTAACGGTGTTGGAGGTTCAGCTCTGACGGGGGAAGGGCGGGAGAAGAAAAGGCTGTGCGTGAGTTTTACAGCAGGCTGGGCCAAAGGCAGCACTGGAAAGTGGATCCTGGGAAGGGCAGCACTAACGCACAGATCCAGATACTGAAAAGCAAACTCTCAAACGGGTCGGCAACAACGTTACAGCCTGTGGGCTACAGACGCACGTGGAAAATTGCATTACGTGGAGATACAGCTCAACTTCTTGCAGTTTTTGCCTTATTTCTTGTCCAGCTCTTTCTCCCATCTCTCTTTTAGACTGCTTTGTTTGCCTGTGACCCACCGTGCTAGTCTCCCAGCGCCTTCTGGGGTCAAGCCCTGGTTCTGCCCCGGTTCTTCCTGAGTCCCACGCAAAGTGAACAACTTTTCTCACAGGTCCTGGTTTTACCTTGCCCCCTGCATGCGTTTTTTCGACTGCACCTCCAGTTGCTGGGAAATGTCACCAACTTGTAAGCGGCAAAACAAAAGGAACTCAAAGAGAGAGCTCTAAAGTTACTCACTTCTGTGGAGATCTGTAAGGTGGGGGGCCCTCGAGACTGCATTCGTTGCCTGCTGAGAGAGTATTAAAATGTATTAAAATCTCGATGTATGGTGACCAGCTCTGCTCTTGTCGCTCGGGGCCCCTGGGACTGTGTCATGGTCAGCGAGGCCATTGACCTCAGCAGCCCTGCTGGGACTCCTGGCTCATGGCTTTTACCCATCACGATAACTTCATCTGTGTTGATCAACATCATCATCATCATCATCATCATCCACTGCTACAATAGCAGCAGGAGTCTCAAGAGAAGTCAATCAGTTGCAAAATACAGCCAACAGATAATTAGCAACACGGAAGAGAAGCATAGGAAAAGAATCATCCAGGTTCCAGCAGAAACAAATAATCACCTCAAATCCACCAAACCAACCAGCGCTCACATTTCTTCTTAGTTTACCAACCTGGTTGGCCACCTCAGAACAGCTGTTCTTCATCTCTCCCTGGAAACTGAGCTGGGACTCTCTCTGCCCGCATATCAGCTTTGTCCGAGTTCCCTCCAGATGCATCTTCAACCTGCACAGCAAATGAGTAAGGAGAGCGTGAAGCAAAGCAACAGTCGGCCTTTTTCACATACTCCTACGTAAGCAGCACAGCCACGGCTTGCTTCATCTGTAACATGCTTGACAGGCCAGGAATTACTGAGAACAGCCAGCACTCCAGCATCACACATCACTTGGAGGGCCCAAAGTTCACCTGAACAGAGGAAGAAAAGGCTTCCTTCCCTCCCAGGAGAACTGCAGGCAGCCTGTATTTGCAAGGCCTTTTGCAGCTTTTTAAAACCATAGGTTCATGCACAGAAGCACCTTGCAAGATCGAATGCAAGGCTTGAATTTGCTCACAAACGGTTAGGTACATGCTTTTATATTAGAGTCCAGTGAAGCTTGACTTCTACTCAGCGTGATATTTCTTTAAAGCACTAAAAAGCCATGCCTGGTACGTTCTTCCTCCTGTGTGCCGTTTCTTCCCCGCATTTCGTCCAGACGTTCTTCTGATCGGCATTTCATCTCGGCCAGCTTCTTCGCTTCCTCGCTTTTGCTCCCACGCTTTCAAAATAGAAAAGATACATCGCGCACAGAGCACAGGAACAGGATCCATATGCAGAATGTGCACATGGTGTTCTCCACAAAGAAGACAACGGGGATCTCCCAAGTCCAGTCTCCTCTCGCAGCTCTCAGGCACAGATCTCTCTCCTGTCCACAGCACACAGCCTACCCATCAAAGGAATTGTGCTGAGGAACGCAAGTGCCCCCATATTGCTCACCAGGCACATTCAAAACGCAGTAGCACCAGCAGGATGAGAGAATAGATAGACTTTTCCTCTGCAGGTGCCCTGCCCAAAAACCTGGGGGGTTCCCCAGAGCCCACCTGATCTTTTCATACGTCACCTGCCCACAAGAAATTCAAAGACTAAAACCAGTCATTCCCAGAAGCCGTTCATATACCTGCTGATGTTGGTGTTTGTTTGCAGTCCGTGTTTTCTGAAAGCCAGTGGCCAAGTCCTCCAGGCCATTTTGAGCCTACCGCAGCATTAAAAGAAGAAAAAAGGAGTCACGCTAGGACTTTCCCGACTGAAGGTCACGCCTCACGGCCTTTCTGCTTCTCTTGCCAGCATCAGTCCAGCACAGCGTTTGCCTGCCCTGCAACGCGCCCCAAGCACACAAAATACTGCCAAGGGAGGTGTCGTTCCCTTATTAGTTGCTGACTTTCATCTTTGGAGGTCTTCTTGTTGCATTACGGACCCACACCTTCTGGCCAAGGAATCCATAGTCACTAAAACAGGAGGGTGACCAGAGTACAGGCAACGGAAGAATTCCTGTCACAGTCTGATGATGATAGTCAAGCCTCCAGGATGAAGCGCTGGGCTCCACCTGAGCGCGAGGAAAGCCCGCAGCCAAAAGTACCAAATGCCTCTACTGCATGACTGTCTGAAGCACTGCCTGAGGTCTCAACCTCACGACTGGTCTAAAGCAGAAAATACGCAAGCCAGTGCCTTACTGTCAACTCCTTAACAAAGATGGCGTTAAGTGGGACTTGCTGTAGTCTCATGGGACAACTCTCAAAGCCAGAAAGCTGGGGAATGGGCCAGCAGGACTTTCAGAGAAGCCTATAGTCAGTAGAACAGAGGAACTGATCTCTCGTAGGCTCTCCAACAAAAACCTCATCTTAAAATTTCCCCACATGAATACGGAACTGGGCTCTGTAGCTCATGAAAAGGGAAGGCTCCGACTAGCTTACTGAGGCAGAGGCTTGCAGGTCTTTCTGAAGGGCTTCAATGGTCGTGGCTTGTTGCTGGACTGTGGCTTCCAGCCTGGCGTTTTCAACTTGGAGCCTGGAAAAGAAGTACAGGCCTTGTCACAGAAGTCCACAAGAGCACAAATCCCCACAGAAGAGTGTGAAAGAACCTCATCTAAAACAAAAGCATCTTTGAAAATCGTGTATTATTATCTCACTGGGATGCAAGAAGACAGTCCTGTTGTTTTCACACAATCGCACAAAGCAAAGCCTTGCTCCACTGTGGTACTTCCTTACCGTCGTATGCGTTCTTTCAGCTCTGCGACAGCCGTAGTTCTAGAATATGCGACCAGAAGGCCCTGCTGGTTCCTGGAAGTTGTTAGTTCCCTCTGCTTATCCTTTATGGCGTTCTTCAGGGACGTGACATAACACTCAGTCCGGATACGCCGTTCTTTCCAATTCCTGCAGCTGTCAAACCACAACAAGAATCCCCAGCGGTCAGCTTAGGTTTGATAAAAAGGAGTGGACTGCTTTGACTCTCACGTCGACCCTCCAAAGCCATGTTACTTCTTCATCTTTTCTACGGGCCCCTCTCCTACGTCGACACTGATTTCCTACAGCATTTCCTAAATGCTGCCACAACACTCCTCCTCCTGCTCCTAAAGTGACTTTGCAACTCCCTAACAGTGATGACGTGATGAGGGAATACAAAAAAGCACCAGCGCAACACTCCAGCATGCCTACTCTTTCTCTGTCAGCACACACTCCGCTTTGCCAAACCCAAGAGAAGCAGCAAATACGTGTGTGCTCTGTGAAACTGGAGAAGCAGCTTTTTGAAAGGAACACCCTTCTCCAGTTAAGGACAAAGTGACTTCACGGTTAGTGGCCTTTGTAATGGTAGGCGCCAGGCTTATAAAACCAGGTGAGTCCCTTACACGTCACTCAATCTACTCCTGTTGCCAAGTTGTCTAGTATACTAAGACCACCTTAGCGTAGCCCTCCACTGTTACTTCAAGCGGTGCAAACCAGCAGGCACCAAAGACAGCAGTGCTGTTCCCTCCCAGCCCCCTCATCACAGCGAGCCGCACACTGAACCACCCTGGGTTCCACAAAACCCCCAAGAAAGGATCAGTTCCCCACTCTGGTTTGCTACAAAAAAGGCCCGGGCCCCTGCCAAGAGACAAGAGACGGGCTTTCTCCATACCTTCGCTTTAGACCTGTCCAGTTCCTTCTGCAACTGCAGTTTCTGTTCCTGCAGGTCCCTGCTGTAGCGCTTCTTGGCTTCAGGTGAAGCTTCTGCCAGGGCGTTCTTTTTGAGAGCGTCGGCAAGCTCCTGCTGCAGCTGCCTGACCCATCTCTAAAGAAACATGAGCACGTTCCATGAGCACAGAGAAATCAAGAAGAAGATGACAACATGAGAGATGCTTTTCCTCATGGGATTATAACATTAGATCCGTCTTCAGGGTGGCCAGCAGGCTGAGGGAGGTGATTCTCCCCTTCTGTTCTGCTCTCGTGAGACCCAACCTGGAGCACTGCATCCAGCCCCTGGGTCCCCAGCACCAGGAGGACACGGAGCTGTTAGAGCAGGTCCAGAGGAGGGCGAGAGAAATGATCAGAGGGCTGGAACACCTCTCCCATGAAGAAGGGCTGAGAGAGTTGGGGTTGTTCAGCCTGGGGAAGAGAAGGCTCTGGGGAGACCTTATGGCAGCCTTTCAATATAGAAAGATGGAGAGAGACTTTTTACCATGGCCTGTAGTGACAGGACAAGGGGCAACGGTTTTAAACTAAAAGAGGGTAGACTTAGATTGGACATGAGGAAGAAATGTTTTGCAACGAGGGTGGTGGGACACTGGAGCAGGTTGCCCAGAGAAGTTGTGGATGCCCCATCCCTGGAAGGGTTCGAAGTCAGGCTGGACGGGGCTTTGAGCAACCTGATCTAGTGGAAGATGTCCCTGCCCGCAGCAGGGGCTTGGACCAGATGATCTTTGAAGGTGCCTTCCAACCCAAACCATTCTATGCTTCTGTGACTAGTGAATTCAAAGATCAGAGATTTTGGCCGCCACCAGCAGGCATCTGCGGGCACCTTTCTCAGCTGAGCACATCTAAACTATCGGCAGCTCTTCATGAGGCTTTCTCTTTCCTCATACACAGAAAAGGCTTAAGTATTCTTCTCCTTGGAACACAGGCTGCGAGTCCGTGCATGCGCTTTTTTCCAGCCCACTGTTTTCCCTCCTTATGCAGACCTTCTGCTTCACAACGGGAACGAAATGCGGTTGGAAACTCAGTTCAGGTCCAAATACAACAACCACCTCTCAGCAGCATTCCAAAATGAACTCAGTTGCAAGAACAGCTCTCCGTACACCAACAGGCTCTATTTAAAGATATCTGCATCGGCCTCTATTAGAGTCACCTGTCTGTTGCCTTGACAATGTGCTTGAGTTAAAGCACCCTTCTTTAGCTGAAGCTCTTCCCGCTGCAGTGCAGAAACCTGAGAGAGCAAGAACACAGACAGAGAGACAGACAGTGGGGACAGGAAGCCCCAGCAGCACTGCAGATTCACATTGCATTTCAGCACTGGGGTTACAGAAGCGTGACTCCTGCATTACCTCCGGAGGAGAAAGTAACTCATTCTCAAATGAAGAGACATCATCTCCCGCTTGCTCTGCTGCCGGGAAGACACCTACAGAGGAGGAAAGAAGGGCGACGCTGCTGCGAGTGCTTATTTCACTCTGCTTTTCCCCATCCGCTTCACTCCACAGCAGCTTACAAAGGTAACCATTTAGCCCGTCAGGAAATTACCATTGCCGTGGCCCTGTGCAACAGACAGCGTGCACACTCCGTGTTTGTCTGTGGCTAGAAGCCACATGCCGGTCACCACTCTCCTGGGACCCTCCGAATCCATCTGCGTAATTTAAAAGACAGGCGTGAGAACTGGCACAGGCTCCACCTCGACCCGTTTCCATGCACAAATCTCCCGCTTCAGCCACCACGCGTAACGTGGTATCAGGTGACGGACAGAGCAAAAAGGGCAAACAGAGCCAGCGTGTTGGGCATCTCTGTTGAGCGGGGCTTTCAAAAGGGGCCGAAGGACACCTGCCCAAGATCGAGAGGACCTAGGCAGAAGCAGCTAAGCGTCTGGACGCTAGGCCCTACGGGCAACCACTTGACACTGACTGGATGCGGAGAAGAGAGCTGTGTGGTGGGAAACCAGCAATGCTCACAGCGCCAGCCTCCTAGGATTTCAGAGGATTGTAGCCGGCGGGAAGCTTTACTGCTTCAATCCTGTACTAGAAATGCAGCTCAAAGGCCAGCTGCTAGGAGACCCGCGTCATTAGCTTGACCTGACGTCGTCCCAGTGCTAAGTGAACAGCTTGCCTGCAGCACCGGCATGTCCAGGTCCCAGTTACGAGCGTGTGGCGGAAGCAGCAGCAGAGGGAAAGGAGCCCCAAAGCAAGCGAGCCCAGTGGGGCCCCACTGCGTCCTTCAGAGAAGGGGAAGAGTGGTGGGAAAGCTGCCCGGCGGAAAAGGACCTGGGGGTGCTTGTTGACAGCCGGCCGAATGGGACCGGCAGTGTGCCCAGGTGGCCAAGAAGGCCAATAGCATCCTGGCTTGTATCAGGAACAGGTTTAGATTGGATATTAGGAAAACTTTCTTCACTGACAGGGCTATCAAGCGCTGGAACAGGCCGCCCAGGGAAGTGGTTGAGGCCCCACCCCGGAGGGATTTAGAAGACGTGTAGGCGCGGCGCTTAGGGATACTGTTTAGGGGTGGACTTGGCAGTCTGAGATTTACGGTTGGACTCCAAGATCTTGAGGGTCTTTCCCAAGGCAAATGATTCTGATTCTATGACTCTACCTCAGAATCAAAAGGGGAGTCGTCATCTTCCTCTTGCTCTGCTGCCGGGAAGACACCTACAGAGGAGAAAAGAAGGGCGACGCTGCTGCGAGTGCTTATTTCACTCTGCTTTTCCCCATCCGCCTCACTCCACAGCAGCTTACAAAGGTAACCATTTAGCCCGTCAGGAAATTACCATTGCCATGCCCCTGTGCAACGGACAGCGTGCACGCTCCGCGTCTCTCTGCATCTGGAAGCTGCGCACCCGTCGCCACTCTCCTGGGACCCTCCGAATCCATCTGCGTAATTTAAAAGAGAGGCGTGAGAACTGGCACAGGCTCCACCTCGACCCGTTTCCACGCACAAATCTCCCGCTTCAGCCACCACGCGTAACGTGGTATCAGGTGACGGACAGAGCAAAAAGGGCAAACAGAGCCAGCGTGTTGGGCATCTCTGTTGAGCGGGGCTTTCAAAAGGGGCCGAAGGACACCTGCCCAAGATCGAGAGGACCTAGGCAGAAGCAGCTAAGCGTCTGGACGCTAGGCCCTACGGGCAACCACTTGACACTGACTGGATGCGGAGAAGAGAGCTGTGTGGTGGGAAACCAGCAATGCTCACAGCGCCAGCCTCCTAGGATTTCAGAGGATTGTAGCCGGCGGGAAGCTTTACTGCTTCAATCCTGTACTAGAAATGCAGCTCAAAGGCCAGCTGCTAGGAGACCCGCGTCATTAGCTTGACCTGACGTCGTCCCAGTGCTAAGTGAACAGCTTGCCTGCAGCACCGGCATGTCCAGATCCCAGTTACGAGCGTGTGGCGGAAGCAGCAGCAGAGGGAAAGGAGCCCCAAAGCAAGCGAGCCCAGTGGGGCCCCACTGCGTCCTTCAGAGAAGGGGAAGAGTGGTGGGAAAGCTGCCCGGCGGAAAAGGACCTGGGGGTGCTTGTTGACAGCCGGCCGAATGGGACCGGCAGTGTGCCCAGGTGGCCAAGAAGGCCAATAGCATCCTGGCTTGTATCAGGAACAGGTTTAGATTGGATATTAGGAAAACTTTCTTCACTGACAGGGCTATCAAGCGCTGGAACAGGCCGCCCAGGGAAGTGGTTGAGGCCCCACCCCGGAGGGATTTAGAAGACGTGTAGGCGCGGCGCTTAGGGCTACGGTTTAGGGGTGGACTTGGCAGTCTGAGGTTTACGGTTGGACTCCAAGATCTTGAGGGTCTTTCCCAAGGCAAATGATTCTGTGATTCTGTGACTCTACCTCAGAATCAAAAGGGGAGTCGTCATCTTCCTCTTGCTCTGCTGCCGGGAAGACACCTACAGAGGAGGAAAGAAGGGCGACGCTGCTGCGAGTGCTTATTTCACTCTGCTTTTCCCCATCCGCTTCACTCCACAGCAGCTTACAAAGGTAACCATTTAGCCCGTCAGGAAATTACCATTGCCGTGGCCCTGTGCAACAGACAGCGTGCACACTCCGTGTTTGTCTGTGGCTAGAAGCCACATGCCGGTCACCACTCTCCTGGGACCCTCCGAATCCATCTGCGTAATTTAAAAGACAGGCATGAGAACTGGCACAGGCTCCACCTCGACCCGTTTCCATGCACAAATCTCCCGCTTCAGCCACCACGCGTAACGTGGTATCAGGTGACGGACAGAGCAAAAAGGGCAAACAGAGCCAGCGTGTTGGGCATCTCTGTTGAGCGGGGCTTTCAAAAGGGGCCGAAGGACACCTGCCCAAGATCGAGAGGACCTAGGCAGAAGCAGCTAAGCGTCTGGACGCTAGGCCCTACGGGCAACCACTTGACACTGACTGGATGCGGAGAAGAGAGCTGTGTGGTGGGAAACCAGCAATGCTCACAGCGCCAGCCTCCTAGGATTTCAGAGGATTGTAGCCGGCGGGAAGCTTTACTGCTTCAATCCTGTACTAGAAATGCAGCTCAAAGGCCAGCTGCTAGGAGACCCGCGTCATTAGCTTGACCTGACGTCGTCCCAGTGCTAAGTGAACAGCTTGCCTGCAGCACCGGCATGTCCAGGTCCCAGTTACGAGCGTGTGGCGGAAGCAGCAGCAGAGGGAAAGGAGCCCCAAAGCAAGCGAGCCCAGTGGGGCCCCACTGCCTCCTTCAGAGAAGGGGAAGAGTGGTGGGAAAGCTGCCCGGCGGAAAAGGACCTGGGGGTGCTTGTTGACAGCCGGCCGAATGGGACCGGCAGTGTGCCCAGGTGGCCAAGAAGGCCAATAGCATCCTGGCTTGTATCAGGAACAGGTTTAGATTGGATATTAGGAAAACTTTCTTCACTGACAGGGCTATCAAGCGCTGGAACAGGCCGCCCAGGGAAGTGGTTGAGGCCCCACCCCGGAGGGATTTAGAAGACGTGTAGGCGCGGCGCTTAGGGATACGGTTTAGGGGTGGACTTGGCAGTCTGAGGTTTACGGTTGGACTCCAAGATCTTGAGGGTCTTTCCCAAGGCAAATGATTCTGATTCTATGAGTCTACCTCAGAATCAAAAGGGGAGTCGTCATCTTCCTCTTGCTCTGCTGCCGGGAAGACACCTACAGAGGAGAAAAGAAGGGCGACGCTGCTGCGAGTGCTTATTTCACTCTGCTTTTCCCCATCCGCCTCACTCCACAGCAGCTTACAAAGGTAACCATTTAGCCCGTCAGGAAATTACCATTGCCATGCCCCTGTGCAACGGACAGCGTGCACGCTCCGCGTCTCTCTGCATCTGGAAGCTGCGCACCTGTCGCCACTCTCCTGGGACCCTCCGAATCCGTCTGCGTAATTTAAAAGAGAGGCGTGAGAACTGGCACAGGCTCCACCTCGACCCGTTTCCACGCACAAATCTCCCGCTTCAGCCACCACGCGTAACGTGGTATCAGGTGACGGACAGAGCAAAAAGGGCAAACAGAGCCAGCGTGTTGGGCATCTCTGTTGAGCGGGGCTTTCAAAAGGGGCCGAAGGACACCTGCCCAAGATCGAGAGGACCTAGGCAGAAGCAGCTAAGCGTCTGGACGCTAGGCCCTACGGGCAACCACTTGACACTGACTGGATGCGGAGAAGAGAGCTGTGTGGTGGGAAACCAGCGATGCTCACAGCGCCAGCCTCCTAGGATTTCAGAGGATTGTAGCCGGCGGGAAGCTTTACTGCTTCAATCCTGCACTAGAAATGCAGCTCAAAGGCCAGCTGCTAGGAGACCCGCGTCATTAGCTTGACCTGACGTCGTCCCAGTGCTAAGTGAACAGCTTGCCTGCAGCACCGGCATGTCCAGGTCCCAGTTACGAGCGTGTGGCGGAAGCAGCAGCAGAGGGAAAGGAGCCCCAAAGCAAGCGAGCCCAGTGGGGCCCCACTGCGTCCTTCAGAGAAGGGGAAGAGTGGTGGGAAAGCTGCCCAGCGGAAAAGGACCTGGGGGTGCTTGTTGACAGCCGGCCGAATGGGACCGGCAGTGTGCCCAGGTGGCCAAGAAGGCCAATAGCATCCTGGCTTGTATCAGGAACAGGTTTAGATTGGATATTAGGAAAACTTTCTTCACTGACAGGGCTATCAAGCGCTGGAACAGGCCGCCCAGGGAAGTGGTTGAGGCCCCACCCCGGAGGGATTTAGAAGACGTGTAGGCGCGGCGCTTAGGGATACGGTTTAGGGGTGGACTTGGCAGTCTGAGGTTTACGGTTGGACTCCAAGATCTTGAGGGTCTTTCCCAAGGCAAATGATTCTGTGATTCTGTGACTCTACCTCAGAATCAAAAGGGGAGTCGTCATCTTCCTCTTGCTCTGCTGCCGGGAAGACACCTACAGAGGAGGAAAGAAGGGCGACGCTGCTGCGAGTGCTTATTTCACTCTGCTTTTCCCCATCCGCTTCACTCCACAGCAGCTTACAAAGGTAACCATTTAGCCCGTCAGGAAATTACCATTGCCGTGGCCCTGTGCAACAGACAGCGTGCACACTCCGTGTTTGTCTGTGGCTAGAAGCCACATGCCGGTCACCACTCTCCTGGGACCCTCCGAATCCATCTGCGTAATTTAAAAGACAGGCGTGAGAACTGGCACAGGCTCCACCTCGACCCGTTTCCATGCACAAATCTCCCGCTTCAGCCACCACGCGTAACGTGGTATCAGGTGACGGACAGAGCAAAAAGGGCAAACAGAGCCAGCGTGTTGGGCATCTCTGTTGAGCGGGGCTTTCAAAAGGGGCCGAAGGACACCTGCCCAAGATCGAGAGGACCTAGGCAGAAGCAGCTAAGCGTCTGGACGCTAGGCCCTACGGGCAACCACTTGACACTGACTGGATGCGGAGAAGAGAGCTGTGTGGTGGGAAACCAGCAATGCTCACAGCGCCAGCCTCCTAGGATTTCAGAGGATTGTAGCCGGCGGGAAGCTTTACTGCTTCAATCCTGTACTAGAAATGCAGCTCAAAGGCCAGCTGCTAGGAGACCCGCGTCATTAGCTTGACCTGACGTCGTCCCAGTGCTAAGTGAACAGCTTGCCTGCAGCACCGGCATGTCCAGGTCCCAGTTACGAGCGTGTGGCGGAAGCAGCAGCAGAGGGAAAGGAGCCCCAAAGCAAGCGAGCCCAGTGGGGCCCCACTGCCTCCTTCAGAGAAGGGGAAGAGTGGTGGGAAAGCTGCCCGGCGGAAAAGGACCTGGGGGTGCTTGTTGACAGCCGGCCGAATGGGACCGGCAGTGTGCCCAGGTGGCCAAGAAGGCCAATAGCATCCTGGCTTGTATCAGGAACAGGTTTAGATTGGATATTAGGAAAACTTTCTTCACTGACAGGGCTATCAAGCGCTGGAACAGGCCGCCCAGGGAAGTGGTTGAGGCCCCACCCCGGAGGGATTTAGAAGACGTGTAGGCGCGGCGCTTAGGGATACTGTTTAGGGGTGGACTTGGCAGTCTGAGGTTTACGGTTGGACTCCAAGATCTTGAGGGTCTTTCCCAAGGCAAATGATTCTGATTCTATGACTCTACCTCAGAATCAAAAGGGGAGTCGTCATCTTCCTCTTGCTCTGCTGCCGGGAAGACACCTACAGAGGAGAAAAGAAGGGCGACGCTGCTGCGAGTGCTTATTTCACTCTGCTTTTCCCCATCCGCCTCACTCCACAGCAGCTTACAAAGGTAACCATTTAGCCCGTCAGGAAATTACCATTGCCATGCCCCTGTGCAACGGACAGCGTGCACGCTCCGCGTCTCTCTGCATCTGGAAGCTGCGCACCCGTCGCCACTCTCCTGGGACCCTCCGAATCCGTCTGCGTAATTTAAAAGAGAGGCGTGAGAACTGGCACAGGCTCCACCTCGACCCGTTTCCACGCACAAATCTCCCGCTTCAGCCACCACGCGTAACGTGGTATCAGGTGACGGACAGAGCAAAAAGGGCAAACAGAGCCAGCGTGTTGGGCATCTCTGTTGAGCGGGGCTTTCAAAAGGGGCCGAAGGACACCTGCCCAAGATCGAGAGGACCTAGGCAGAAGCAGCTAAGCGTCTGGACGCTAGGCCCTACGGGCAACCACTTGACACTGACTGGATGCGGAGAAGAGAGCTGTGTGGTGGGAAACCAGCAATGCTCACAGCGCCAGCCTCCTAGGATTTCAGAGGATTGTAGCCGGCGGGAAGCTTTACTGCTTCAATCCTGTACTAGAAATGCAGCTCAAAGGCCAGCTGCTAGGAGACCCGCGTCATTAGCTTGACCTGACGTCGTCCCAGTGCTAAGTGAACAGCTTGCCTGCAGCACCGGCATGTCCAGGTCCCAGTTACGAGCGTGTGGCGGAAGCAGCAGCAGAGGGAAAGGAGCCCCAAAGCAAGCGAGCCCAGTGGGGCCCCACTGCGTCCTTCAGAGAAGGGGAAGAGTGGTGGGAAAGCTGCCCGGCGGAAAAGGACCTGGGGGTGCTTGTTGACAGCCGGCCGAATGGGACCGGCAGTGTGCCCAGGTGGCCAAGAAGGCCAATAGCATCCTGGCTTGTATCAGGAACAGGTTTAGATTGGATATTAGGAAAACTTTCTTCACTGACAGGGCTATCAAGCGCTGGAACAGGCCGCCCAGGGAAGTGGTTGAGGCCCCACCCCGGAGGGATTTAGAAGACGTGTAGGCGCGGCG
The DNA here is from genome assembly GCF_047370975.1 of Nipponia nippon. NCBI lineage: Eukaryota > Metazoa > Chordata > Aves > Pelecaniformes > Threskiornithidae > Nipponia > Nipponia nippon. Next base: position 54,176,680 of record NW_028262347.1, read on the forward strand.
CTTAGGGATACGGTTTAGGGGTGGACTTGGCAGTCTGAGGTTTACGGTTGGACTCCAAGATCTTGAGGGTCTTTCCCAAGGCAAATGATTCTGTGATTCTATGACTCTACCTCAGAATCAAAAGGGGAGTCGTCATCTTCCTCTTGCTCTGCTGCCGGGAAGACACCTACAGAGGAGGAAAGAAGGGCGACGCTGCTGCGAGTGCTTATTTCACTCTGCTTTTCCCCATCCGCCTCACTCCACAGCAGCTTACAAAGGTAACCATTTAGCCCGTCAGGAAATTACCATTGCCATGCCCCTGTGCAACGGACAGCGTGCACGCTCCGCGTCTCTCTGCATCTGGAAGCTGCGCACCCGTCGCCACTCTCCTGGGACCCTCTGAATCCGTCTGCGTAATTTAAAAGAGAGGCGTGAGAACTGGCACAGGCTCCACCTCGACCCGTTTCCACGCACAAATCTCCCGCTTCAGCCACCACGCGTAACGTGGTATCAGGTGACGGACAGAGCAAAAAGGGCAAACAGAGCCAGCGTGTTGGGCATCTCTGTTGAGCGGGGCTTTCAAAAGGGGCCGAAGGACACCTGCCCAAGATCGAGAGGACCTAGGCAGAAGCAGCTAAGCGTCTGGACGCTAGGCCCTACGGGCAACCACTTGACACTGACTGGATGCGGAGAAGAGAGCTGTGTGGTGGGAAACCAGCAATGCTCACAGCGCCAGCCTCCTAGGATTTCAGAGGATTGTAGCCGGCGGGAAGCTTTACTGCTTCAATCCTGTACTAGAAATGCAGCTCAAAGGCCAGCTGCTAGGAGACCCGCGTCATTAGCTTGACCTGACGTCGTCCCAGTGCTAAGTGAACAGCTTGCCTGCAGCACCGGCATGTCCAGGTCCCAGTTACGAGCGTGTGGCGGAAGCAGCAGCAGAGGGAAAGGAGCCCCAAAGCAAGCGAGCCCAGTGGGGCCCCACTGCCTCCTTCAGAGAAGGGGAAGAGTGGTGGGAAAGCTGCCCGGCGGAAAAGGACCTGGGGGTGCTTGTTGACAGCCGGCCGAATGGGACCGGCAGTGTGCCCAGGTGGCCAAGAAGGCCAATAGCATCCTGGCTTGTATCAGGAACAGGTTTAGATTGGATATTAGGAAAACTTTCTTCACTGACAGGGCTATCAAGCGCTGGAACAGGCCGCCCAGGGAAGTGGTTGGGGCCCCACCCCGGAGGGATTTAGAAGACGTGTAGGCGCGGCGCTTAGGGATACTGTTTAGGGGTGGACTTGGCAGTCTGAGGTTTACGGTTGGACTCCAAGATCTTGAGGGTCTTTCCCAAGGCAAATGATTCTGTGATTCTGTGACTCTACCTCAGAATCAAAAGGGGAGTCGTCATCTTCCTCTTGCTCTGCTGCCGGGAAGACACCTACAGAGGAGGAAAGAAGGGCGACGCTGCTGCGAGTGCTTATTTCACTCTGCTTTTCCCCATCCGCTTCACTCCACAGCAGCTTACAAAGGTAACCATTTAGCCCGTCAGGAAATTACCATTGCCGTGGCCCTGTGCAACAGACAGCGTGCACACTCCGTGTTTGTCTGTGGCTAGAAGCCACATGCCGGTCACCACTCTCCTGGGACCCTCCGAATCCATCTGCGTAATTTAAAAGACAGGCGTGAGAACTGGCACAGGCTCCACCTCGACCCGTTTCCATGCACAAATCTCCCGCTTCAGCCACCACGCGTAACGTGGTATCAGGTGACGGACAGAGCAAAAAGGGCAAACAGAGCCAGCGTGTTGGGCATCTCTGTTGAGCGGGGCTTTCAAAAGGGGCCGAAGGACACCTGCCCAAGATCGAGAGGACCTAGGCAGAAGCAGCTAAGCGTCTGGACGCTAGGCCCTACGGGCAACCACTTGACACTGACTGGATGCGGAGAAGAGAGCTGTGTGGTGGGAAACCAGCAATGCTCACAGCGCCAGCCTCGTAGGATTTCAGAGGACTGTAGCCGGCGGGAAGCTTTACTGCTTCAATCCTGTACTAGAAATGCAGCTCAAAGGCCAGCTGCTAGGAGACCCGCGTCATTAGCTTGACCTGACGTCGTCCCAGTGCTAAGTGAACAGCTTGCCTGCAGCACCGGCATGTCCAGGTCCCAGTTACGAGCGTGTGGCGGAAGCAGCAGCAGAGGGAAAGGAGCCCCAAAGCAAGCGAGCCCAGTGGGGCCCCACTGCCTCCTTCAGAGAAGGGGAAGAGTGGTGGGAAAGCTGCCCGGCGGAAAAGGACCTGGGGGTGCTTGTCGACAGCCGGCCGAATGGGACCGGCAGCGTGCCCAGGTGGCCAAGAAGGCCAATAGCATCCTGGCTTGTATCAGGAACAGGTTTAGATTGGATATTAGGAAAACTTTCTTCACTGACAGGGCTATCAAGCGCTGGAACAGGCTGCCCAGGGAAGTGGTTGAGGCCCCACCCCGGAGGGATTTAGAAGACGTGTAGGCGCGGCGCTTAGGGATACTGTTTAGGGGTGGACTTGGCAGCCTGAGGTTTACGGTTGGACTCCAAGATCTTGAGGGTCTTTCCCAAGGCAAATGATTCTGTGATTCTATGACTCTACCTCAGAATCAAAAGGGGAGTCGTCATCTTCCTCTTGCTCTGCTGCCGGGAAGACACCTACAGAGGAGGAAAGAAGCATGACGCTGCCATGAGTGCCTTATTTTACTCTGCCCTTCCCAGTCTCTGAAGCCCTGTGTCCAACTGACAGGTTGTCGCTCTCCTTCAGGCCACAGGCATTTGTCCTTATCACCTCCTATGCGGTGAAGGATCCTACCTGCTCCGGTCAGTGTAGGTGTGCCCCAGGGAAAGTCAGCAGGTGTCCCAGAGCAAGAGCTGTCAAGTACTGTTGCGCCTTCTGTGCCTCCCGCAGAACTCTCTCCCATCCTTTCACAGCCCACGTATTCCTCCAGTTGTTTAGCAATACTATATGCGGAAAGGAAGGAAAAGCATTCCGTAAAAATCCCTCCACACTTGCATACGCTCTCTGCTGGAAGAGCAACAGCCATTCATGAGCCATCGTACCATATTCATAGCCAGCTGGTAAAGGGTAACACACACACACACACGACTTACTGCACTACTAGAGGAGTGGAGACTGATATACTCGCTACAGGCTTGTTCCCACTAGAGGTGCCTATTCTTGTCTATGGAGTAACTCCCCCCTGCTGGCTACAGTCTCCTCTGATAATCAGCCTCTCCATTTTGAGGGCCAGCGAGATTAACAAGCTCCCTGGCAGACTGCCGTCTAACTACAAAGCTTCTACCTCACTGGGACGCTATACTAATGCTGTAGCAAGTCTTCACGTCAAGCCAGGGCAACATCTCCTCAAAGCCAGTCCTGACTTGGAAAGGCTTCAGAAATTCCCATGGTTAGTCTGAGGACCTGAGAGTTTAGAGAGCTCCTAAGGGGGATATCAAGAGGCCAACAAAGGTTGCGGTTGCATTCCAAGCACTGCACGGGTTAACTACATTGTATAGGTGTTCTCTTCTACCAGCCCTGCCGGAGGGTCAGTTGGGTCTCAGGAGAGAGATCACTTTCAGGTTTGCTTCATAAGCAGAACTACAAACAAAACAAAAAAGCCCAAACAAACGAGAAGAGAAAATGTTAAAGACGTGCTCCAGACCAAGGCTGCTATGCAAAACGGTGCATTAGCGCAACATTGATACTGTGCCAGAGGCCTGGAGGGAAGGAATGAACATGTTGTGTTGCTAGAGCCATCTTCCAACATGCTTTATTCCTAAAGGGGATTTTACTCCACGATTTACCCAAGCATCCTTCTCTCCTGCTTCCCATGAATAGAGGCTGACAGAAGGGGCAGAGGGAGAAGAAATCCAGTGTTGAGATCCAGTGACAAGCAGTCACGGGCAGTTGTTTATGGCTAGACAAGGCATAATGCGGTTCATTCCCCCATCACTAGGCTACCATGACTAGGCAAGAGGGCTATTTCCTTCAGCCTAGCTGTTAAGCACACACAGTCGTCTTAGCGAAGGAACAGCCAGGGGTGCAAAGCTACCCATGAGAGGAGGAAAACCGCTGCAGAGTTTAACTCGGGGGATAGCAGTTAGATCCCCTCTGAAACAAAAGGCAGGGAGTTGCTAGTCAGTTGAGTTGAGTGGAGCTTGAGAGCACACAGGTGAATTGTCGGAGAGAGCTGTGGGGGAAGTTTTTCTCAGCTTCCAAATCCACTCTGGACGCAGAAAGAGATGCATCGGAAGACGTCACTGAGCCCAGCTTCAACAAAGGTCTCGACCCCTCATTAAACCCCCGGGAAGTTACCAAAAAGGGCCATACATCAGCACGGATATTCTGACAGTGCAACTGCTGTAACGAGGACGTGAATCACTTACTCAGAGCGTGCAGAGGTACTGGCATAATGCATAGCTGTGTGGCCAAACCTGTCTTCATGAGAAATATCAGCACCATGCCGAAGAAGAAGTCGTGTTATGTTCATATCCCCAGCAAGAGCAGCAAACATCAGAGTGGTCCTAAATCATCCAAGAGACGATAGGAAATACATCAGCTGCTGCAGACATTGCATTGCCATTACTTCAGTCCCTCTTTGCTCCCCAAACAATTCCTTTCCCCTCTCCTGCACGCAGAGTGAAAGCACAGCCAAGCGCACGGAAGCATTGGGGAATTCAGGTTGGTGGGACCTCAGGAGGTCTCCAGGCCAGCCACCCGCCCAGAGCAGACTTGGCGGGGTGCGGGTGTGGGTGCGTACACGCGCGCGCATGTGGCACCACAGCCAACGCTTTCTTGCGGTCCTCAGTGCGGAAATCATCCCCTGAGGTAAGAGAGCAGCCGAGTGCGCGCCTGCTTTCACAAGTCACACAGAAGGAGCTCCATCTGGGCAGCTCCTGGTTCCTTTTCAAAGCTCGTTCCTATGCCTCCCATCAATCCAACCTGAACAACGCTAAGGAGTCCCACACGCACTTTTGACAAACCCTTCTACCTTTCATGGTTATCTCGAGCGTGCACGTCAGCTCCTTTTTGAAGAAGGAACTCGACCATCTCTTCACAGTGCTCGGTGATGGCAAGAGTAAGCGGAGTGTATCCCAGCTGAAAGGAGAAATCATCTCCCTTACAATCGCACAGAAAAGTCAAGCAAGTTTTGGGCAGAGGAGCCTTGCCCAAAGTCCACACTTACCTCATTCTGAGCATCAATATGGGCATTGTGCTCAAGTAACAGCTCTGCTAGAGATTTGCTATGAATGATGGCAGCCAGGTGAAGGGCAGTGTTGCCGCCAGCAGCTCTGAGGTCAGGGTTGGCACCGTGCTCCAGCAGAAGAGTCGCACAGTCTTTGTGCTGGTGCTCTACTGCCTGGAAACACGACACAAAGGAGGAATAACTTCCAACATCTACGCTTCTCTCTGTCAGAACTCCCGCATCTTCCCAACGCTGGAACGTGTGAGCATCTTCAAAGATGAGGCGACATACGCCCCTTCCCCGCTGACTACAACACGCCTGTTTCTACGCAGGCCTACGTAAAGAATTGTGCGAGGTATGTGTCGCTCAGCGCACAATCAGTAAGCCCAATGGGCAACAGCATGACCTCTTCGACGTACCTTCATCAGCGGCGATTTCTTAAAACTGTCCCGAGGATTTAGGTGGCACTTCTTTTCTACTAGAAATCGAACGACATCGGTGTGGCCGTTGGCACAAGCAAGGTGCAGAGGCGTCCTAGAAATTAAATAAACGCAGTTAACGCTGACAGACAGCTGAAGACATCGTTTCAGTCTGTGGTAGCCGCCACATGGGGCCGTAAGCCTCAACTAGCAAAAAACAAGCCGAAAGCAAGCTTTCTCGTTCCGGAGCCCGTGGCAGCAGTTGCACAGCCAAAGCCTGGGGCTGGCTACGCAAAATCCCCAACGCCTGCCTTGAGTCAGGAGGCATTTCCTCGGCTGCGTCAAGGAACCCGCACAAGCAGAGTCCTGTGCCCAGGCACTGGTCCCTCCCTCCAGGACTGCCCAGCCACCCGGCACAGCAAAGGAGACCGCGTGCGTCTTGGCAGCCTGAAGTCAAGGGAGGCTACGTAAGTCTACGGAGACTGCGGGGTCCGCGCAAGCCCCTGGGTTTTCCCCCGACCAGTCCCGTGCCAGACGTGTCCCAGAGACAGAGGGGATGGGATTTCTAACAGCAACGGGAAGGCTGTGCCGCGTCTTTCTGCCAACCCGTGCCCTGCCCAAGCAAGGCGCTCGGTCTGGCGGCAGGAAAGGAGCCGTCTCTGCTTGGACGAAGGCCTGCTGAGCTCCACCGAAGAGTCACGACAGGGACCAGGCTGGCAGAGCGGGGCAAAGCAGGGCAAAGCAGGGCAGAGCGGAGCGGAGCGGAGCATCCGCCGCCTCCTGGCCCAGCTTGGGCAGGCCGCCGGGACGGCCAGCGCTGTGGAGCCGGCCCTGCTCCGAGGGCGCCTGCGACCGTGCCGGGCTTCGCCGGCTCCTCCAGCCAGGGGGGGTGGGGGCTTTGCTACGGGCACTGCCCGCCCCTTACTGCTTCTTCGCGTCCCGCCAGTTGATGCGGAGCCTCTTCCACCACCAGCGCCGCCGCAGCCGGGCCAGGTCACCGCTGGCGGCCGCGCTGTGCAGCTCGCCCCAGCCCTTCTCCCGGAGCTCAGAGGCCCCGGCGGCGCCGGGCGCGGGAGCGCTGCCGGGCGGCGGCCGCTCCCGCACCCTCCTGAGGAGTGCGACGAGCCTCTGCATGCTGCGGCGGGGGCGAGGGCATGGCCCGCCCCGCCGTTAGCAGCCGCAGGAGGCGCCCGGCGGGCTCTGCCGAGCCCCGGGCGGGGCGGGGCGGGGCGGGGGAGAGGGCGGGGAGAGCCGAGAGCGGAGCCCCGAGCCGCGGCCGCGGCTCGCAGCCCCCGACGCTGCCAGCCAGAGACGCGCTGCCGGTCCCTCCGCGACGGCGACCACACTGACCGCCGGCGCCTGCAGGGGGCGGCCGAAGAGCGGCGTCGTCGCGTGCGGCCGGGGCGTCACAGAGGGGGCGTCACAGAGGGGGCGTCAGAGGGGGCGGGGTGGCTCGCCCCGGCCCGGGAGGAGCGGCCTCCGCCTCCGCCGTCGGGGCGCTGCTGCTGCGGAGCCCGCTCTGCTCCCGCGTCGGGGCGCTGGGGGCTGCGTCCCCCTGTGCGTCGGGCGAGGTTTTGGAGGGCAATGCAGCAGCGCGGGCCACGGACGGGGCTGCGGACCAACCGCTGAGCGTGCAGCAAAGCTTGGCCCTGCCCCGCCGCTGCGCTGGTGCTGAAAGGGCTCAAGCCCCGATGGCCGCAGCCACTGCATCCAAATGCCTCCTGAGAGAATTAAAGCCTAGGGGCAAGGAGGATGTTTGAAATGTCGTGGTCACTTAACTAAGCAAAAGGAAGGGAGGCCTCTGCGATTTAGAGAGTCGTTAGAACGGTTGGAAGATAAGGGGGCTCCGGGATAATCCCGTCTGGGACAACTGGGCCGGGGGAGGACAAAGGCAGGGAAGATGGGAAGTCCCAGAAGAATGACAGCAGCCTTGAAGGAGCCCGTTTACGCGATCCTAGGGCGGAGTTTGGGCAGAAGCAAAGGTCAATCAGCGAACACAGCGAAGCAGACATCTGAAGACCCCCAAAGACCACTTGAAGACCACCACGGGAGACGACTGCGCGTGCGGATCGGGCATTTGCCTATGTTAATAAGCTCCAGGAAACACCATGATTATGTAACTGAATTCTCGGGAATCCTGTGAATGGGTAGGACTTTATGGTATACACTCTCTGAAAGTCTGCCCAATCGGTGGAGCACTCACGGTGGAGAATCCCCCGCGCTGCCCAGCGCTGCAATAAAGAATCCCTGCTTACCGGTACCTTCGTTGCTATTGAGTTTCATTTCAGGGACTCTCCGAATACCCCGTTTCTCCCTTGGGGAGATTCGGCCTGGGAGGAGAAGCATCCGTGCATTTTTGCCTGAGTGCTGCGTGCGCGGCGGGAGCTGTGGCTGCTCGGCCCCAACCCGCTCCGCCGGCCCGTCCCTGCCAGCTGCCGTGCTCGCCCCGGAGCCCGAGCCCGGCTGCGCGGCCTCCCTGGCGGGCTGCCCGCCTGCGCCGCCTCCCTCCCCGCCGGATCAAGCACCGGCTTCTGTCGCGACGTGGGTTTTTGGGGGTGGGGGGGGGTGGTTTTGCTGCTCGGCTGCCCTCAGGGTTTAGCGAGGCAGAGGGCTCGGCGTGACGGCAGAAACCTGCCCCAGCGGCACCGCCGCCCCCTGCCGCGCTGCGCGGACACGGCTGGCCCCGGCGCGCCGGCGAGGGCGGGCGCAGCCCTGGGCTTCCCGCTCGGGCGGGCGGGGGCGGCTCCCGGGGCCGCGCCGCCCCTCCCCGCCCGCGGTGCCGCCGCGCGGGGGATGGCGGCGGGGGCGCGGCGGCGGCGGCGGCTCCTCCCGGCCTGGATGGGGGCGGCGGGGGACGAGCGGGCGGCGGCGGCGCCCCCCCCCGAGGCCGGGCGGCGGCGGGCGGCGGCAGGGCCCAGGTAGCGGGGAGCGGGGAGCGGCGGGGGCGGCGGGCGGGCGAGGCCGGGCCCTGCCCTGCCCTGCCCTGCCCTGGCCCTGCCCTGGCCCTGCCCTGAGGGTCTCCCCGTGCGGTGCCCAGGGCGGCGGCGGCGGCGGCGGTGTACTGCATGAACGAGGCGGAGCTGGTGGACGTGGCCCTGGCGGTGCTGGGCGAGGTGAGGCTGGACCCCCGCGGGCGGGCGGGAGGGAGGGCTCCGGGGCGCGGGCAGGGAGCGCTGCCGCCGCCGGCTCCCTGGCGGCCCCTCCGCGGGAGGCGGCGCTGGGGGCGCTGCCGAGCGCCGCCCGGGTTTGCCGGTCCCCTCGTCCCCTTCCCGGAGGCTGCCGGCGCCGGCGCAGCTGCCTTTGGCCCCCGGCCGCCCCGGGCTGCCCGCCTGCCCCTTGGAGCGCTCCCGGGGTGAAGTCGCGCACAGCCGGGTCCGGTTGTTTTCCCTTTGGTCAGAATCGACGGTGCGAGGAAGAGGAGGAGAAGGCCCGGTCCGGGAGCGAAGAGGAGCAGGCGCTCCAGCCAACAGCAGACGAGGCTCCTGGAAGCACAGGCGGCACCGGGGGAGGCAGTGACCGCAGTCCGGCTCTGCCATCCCCTCCTGACGCTGGTGGTGGCGCCGACGCAGAGAGGAGAGGCTGGGAGGACTCCGAGGACGCTGTTCTGAACTATGTCAGGGCGATCTTTTTCAGCTAACGTTGCCTCCGCTGTGGCTCCCCAGGAGCAGAGGGGACAGTGGGGAGGGTGTCCCCTCCCGCAGCACCGAGGGTGGCGGGAGGAGGGCCTGTGGTGGGCTGTGTGTCTGCTGTGTTGGTGGCCTACGGAGCTGGTAGGAGGCTCGTGAAGGCCTTGGGCAAAAAGGAAGGGGGCTTCTTCTCAGCACTTCTCCCAGCGTGTGCTGGGATCCGGTGGGATTTGGCTCTAGGTTAGGTGATTAGATTAGGTTACGTTCCTTTCTGTTTGGCATCTCAGGGCATGGGCAGATTAAAGAGGACATGTGGGTTTCTGCGAGTGTCCCTCTGGTGGGTCAGTGTTAGGACTGGAGGGGAGCGGGGAGTTGCTGGCCCTGGAAGGCCTTTGCTGGCTCTGCAGAGCTGGGATAGTCACGGTTCAGCCTTGGGGCTCCCTTGTCCTTGCGGTCCCTCTGTGACAGCTGCAGTGGGGCCTGGCACTGAGTTTGGCTCCGGGCTGTGGCAGGCCTCCCATAGCTGAGGAGGACATGGGTGGGAGCAGACTGGCAGGGCCAGGGACCATCCCGAGGGGTGAAGATGGGGGCTGTGGCCGGTGAAGGGATGAGGATGGCTCAGCCCTACAAAGGCAGGAAGAGTTTGGTAACTGATGATTAGCAGTAGCTCAGCACTAATCCCTCAGCTGAGCACAATCATGGCTCAAGCCTCCCCAGAGGAAAAGGCCACAGATGGGTGCTCCCTCTCAGGGGTGTCTGCAGGACTGCTTTTCATTCAGAGCAGGGGCAGGGAGGGACAGGCATTTGCTTCATATGGGCTATGGGTGAAAGCACCTTGTTGATGCTGACACCAACACCCGAATTAGCCCCAGTGGGAAACTTCAAGTAAGGACGGTACAAAGCTCTGCGGATGACACCACAGGCATTCCTCTTCACTGTTCCGTGGAAGGCTCTGACTCACTTACTGAGGCTCGTTAAAGCAGGCATGAGGTCTAGCTGAATAAAACCAGGCCTGCAGCGTGAAATTTCTGGATCACTGGAGATGTTTGTGCCTTGAAAGCACAGCATCGTCAAGGCTGGAAGGGGCCTCGTCTTGTCCGTCCCCACCCTGCTCAAAGTAGGGTCAGGCAGGGCAGGTCGCACAGGGCCACGTCCAGTTTGGGGCGTCTCCAAGCATGAGGACTCCACAACCTCTCTGGGGCACAAATAAACCACCACCAGCAAGCTGAGCTGGGGCCTCCAGCCCTGCCCCAGGTCCTTGGGGCCTCCAGCCCAGGAGGCCCACTGAGGTGTAGGCAGAGGCCTCCAGGCCCTGCCTGAGCTCTGTCATGGTGTCCGCGGCTCCAGCTCTGTCTCAGCTGTGCCTGGCCACGGACCTCGCTGCTTCAGACCCCAGCCCGCAGGCTGCCTTCCCGGTCTGCACTTGGCCTCCCTGTGGCCCTGCCTGGCCATCGCTGGACTGCGTCTGACCCTGCTTGCCACCACTGGGCCTGCACGCCAGCTCGGCCTGGCCTGACTTCCTGGCTTGCCCTCAGAGCTGCGCCTCACTGGGCACAGGTTTGCCCCTCTGGGCTCTCGGCTGCCCACCCCGGGACCTGGCTGCTCCCCTCGCTCGCGTAGGCCGAGGCCAGCAGGGCGGGGCCCAGCCATGGGACCCCCTTTGGCTCCCGGTCCCTGAGGGAGCAGTGTGCCTGCGCTGCTCCCTGACACGGGTCTCTCACCACCCTCGCAAGAGAAAAGGTTTTTCCTTAGGTTGAGGTGGGATTCCCCCTGTTCCAGCTTGTGCCCACTTCACACCTTTTCACTCGGCAGGCTAGAAATCCATCAGATCCCCATGGGATCTGCAAAGCTTCCATGGCTACCAGAAGCTCACTGTCCTGGTTTCAGCTGGGATAGAGTTAATTTTTTCCTAGAAGCTGGTATAGTGCTGTGTTTTGGATTTAGTATCAGAGTAATGTTGATAACACACTGGTGCTTTAGTTGTTGCTAAGTAGTGCTTACACTGGTCAAGGACTTTTCAGCTTCCCATGCTCTGCCCGGTGCACAAGAAGCTGGGAGGGGGCACAGCCAGGACAGCTGACCCAGACTGGCCAAAGGGCTATGCCATACCGTATGCTCAGTATATAAACTGGGGGGGGTAGGCTGGGGGGCAGCGATCGCTGCTCAGGGATGGGCTGGGCATCGGTCAGCGGGTGGTGAGCAATTGCATCATGCATCACTTGCTTTCTATATTATTATTACTACTACTACTATTTTACTTTATTGAAATTATTAAACTGTTCCTATCTCAACTCATGAGTTTTCTCACTTTTACCCTTACAGTTCTCTCCCCCGTCCCACTGCAGGCAGGGAATGAGCGAGCGGCTGTGTGGTGCTTAGTTGCTGGCTAGGGTTAAACCACAACACTCTCCCATCACCTTCTGCCCAGACCACCAGGAGGATTGCTCTACAAAGGCAGGAAGAGATGATTAGCAGTAGCTCAGCACTAATCCCTCAGCTGAGCACAATCATGGCTCAAGCCTCCCCAGAGGAAAAGGCCACAGATGGGTGCTCCCTCTCAGGGGTGTCTGCAGGACTGCTTTTCATTCAGAGCAGGGGCAGGGAGGGACAGGCTAAGTGCCTGCATAGGAAGAGAGCCTGAGTGAGCCTTCAAAAATAGGACTCTCCTCATCCAAACGTGCTAGGTCCGAAGCGCTCCAAGTGTGCAGCAAAACTAAGAAGACGTGTACTAGATAACACAGTTTATTAAAGACCAAACTGCAACAGAACCCTTGGAATTAGATGCAGGTTAGCTGCTGGGTGAGGTGGAAGGCAAAGGTTTGCAGGCTTCATTCATCTCCCTGTGAGCACTCTGTTTTCTGGCACTGGCACTTCCTCTGCTCCAGCATCTTCTCGTTGCTAACGGTGTTGGAGGTTCAGCTCTGACGGGGGAAGGGCGGGAGAAGAAAAGGCTGTGCGTGAGTTTTACAGCAGGCTGGGCCAAAGGCAGCACTGGAAAGTGGATCCTGGGAAGGGCAGCACTAACGCACAGATCCAGATACTGAAAAGCAAACTCTCAAACGGGTCGGCAACAACGTTACAGCCTGTGGGCTACAGACGCACGTGGAAAATTGCATTACGTGGAGATACAGCTCAACTTCTTGCAGTTTTTGCCTTATTTCTTGTCCAGCTCTTTCTCCCATCTCTCTTTTAGACTGCTCTGTTTGCCTGTGACCCACCGTGCTAGTCTCCCAGCGCCTTCTGGGGTCAAGCCCTGGTTCTGCCCCGGTTCTTCCTGAGTCCCACGCAAAGTGAACAACTTTTCTCACAGGTCCTGGTTTCACCTTGCCCCCTGCATGCGTTTTTTCGACTGCACCTCCAGTTGCTGGGAAATGTCACCAACTTGTAAGCGGCAAAACAAAAGGAACTCAAAGAGAGAGCTCTAAAGTTACTCACTTCTGTGGAGATCTGTAAGGTGGGGGGCCCTCGAGACTGCATTCGTTGCCTGCTGAGAGAGTATTAAAATGTATTAAAATCTCGATGTATGGTGACCAGCTCTGCTCTTGTCGCTCGGGGCCCCTGGGACTGTGTCATGGTCAGCGAGGCCATTGACCTCAGCAGCCCTGCTGGGACTCCTGGCTCATGGCTTTTACCCATCACGATAACTTCATCTGTGTTGATCAACATCATCATCATCATCATCATCATCATCATCATCATCATCCACTGCTACAATAGCAGCAGGAGTCTCAAGAGAAGTCAATCAGTTGCAAAATACAGCCAACAGATAATTAGCAACACGGAAGAGAAGCATAGGAAAAGAATCATCCAGGTTCCAGCAGAAACAAATAATCACCTCAAATCCACCAAACCAACCAGCGCTCACATTTCTTCTTAGTTTACCAACCTGGTTGGCCACCTCAGAACAGCTGTTCTTCATCTCTCCCTGGAAACTGAGCTGGGACTCTCTCTGCCCGCATATCAGCTTTGTCCGAGTTCCCTCCAGATGCATCTTCAACCTGCACAGCAAATGAGTAAGGAGAGCGTGAAGCAAAGCAACAGTCGGCCTTTTTCACATACTCCTACGTAAGCAGCACAGCCACGGCTTGCTTCATCTGTAACATGCTTGACAGGCCAGGAATTACTGAGAACAGCCAGCACTCCAGCATCACACATCACTTGGAGGGCCCAAAGTTCACCTGAACAGAGGAAGAAAAGGCTTCCTTCCCTCCCAGGAGAACTGCAGGCAGCCTGTATTTGCAAGGCCTTTTGCAGCTTTTTAAAACCATAGGTTCATGCACAGAAGCACCTTGCAAGATCGAATGCAAGGCTTGAATTTGCTCACAAACGGTTAGGTACATGCTTTTATATTAGAGTCCAGTGAAGCTTGACTTCTACTCAGCGTGATATTTCTTTAAAGCACTAAAAAGCCATGCCTGGTACGTTCTTCCTCCTGTGTGCCGTTTCTTCCCCGCATTTCGTCCAGACGTTCTTCTGATCGGCATTTCATCTCGGCCAGCTTCTTCGCTTCCTCGCTTTTGCTCCCACGCTTTCAAAATAGAAAAGATACATCGCGCACAGAGCACAGGAACAGGATCCATATGCAGAATGTGCACATGGTGTTCTCCACAAAGAAGACAACGGGGATCTCCCAAGTCCAGTCTCCTCTCGCAGCTCTCAGGCACAGATCTCTCTCCTGTCCACAGCACACAGCCTACCCATCAAAGGAACTGTGCTGAGGAACGCAAGTGCCCCCATATTGCTCACCAGGCACGTTCAAAACGCAGTAGCACCAGCAGGATGAGAGAATAGATAGACTTTTCCTCTGCAGGTGCCCTGCCCAAAAACCTGGGGGATTCCCCAGAGCCCACCTGATCTTTTCATACGTCACCTGCCCACAAGAAATTCAAAGACTAAAACCAGTCATTCCCAGAAGCCGTTCATATACCTGCTGATGTTGGTGTTTGTTTGCAGTCCGTGTTTTCTGAAAGCCAGTGGCCAAGTCCTCCAGGCCATTTTGAGCCTACCGCAGCATTAAAAGAAGAAAAGAGGAGTCACGCTAGGACTTTCCCGACTGAAGGTCACGCCTCACGGCCTTTCTGCTTCTCTTGCCAGCATCAGTCCAGCACAGCGTTTGCCTGCCCTGCAACGCGCCCCAAGCACACAAAATACTGCCAAGGGAGGTGTCGTTCCCTTATTAGTTGCTGACTTTCATCTTTGGAGGTCTTCTTGTTGCATTACGGACCCACACCTTCTGGCCAAGGAATCCATAGTCACTAAAACAGGAGGGTGACCAGAGTACAGGCAACGGAAGAATTCCTGTCACAGTCTGATGATGATAGTCAAGCCTCCAGGATGAAGCGCTGGGCTCCACCTGAGCGCGAGGAAAGCCCGCAGCCAAAAGTACCAAATGCCTCTACTGCATGACTGTCTGAAGCACTGCCTGAGGTCTCAACCTCACGACTGGTCTAAAGCAGAAAATACGCAAGCCAGTGCCTTACTGTCAACTCCTTAACAAAGATGGCGTTAAGTGGGACTTGCTGTAGTCTCATGGGACAACTCTCAAAGCCAGAAAGCTGGGGAATGGGCCAGCAGGACTTTCAGAGAAGCCTATAGTCAGTAGAACAGAGGAACTGATCTCTCGTAGGCTCTCCAACAAAAACCTCATCTTAAAATTTCCCCACATGAATACGGAACTGGGCTCTGTAGCTCATGAAAAGGGAAGGCTCCGACTAGCTTACTGAGGCAGAGGCTTGCAGGTCTTTCTGAAGGGCTTCAATGGTCGTGGCTTGTTGCTGGACTGTGGCTTCCAGCCTGGCGTTTTCAACTTGGAGCCTGGAAAAGAAGTACAGGCCTTGTCACAGAAGTCCACAAGAGCACAAATCCCCACAGAAGAGTGTGAAAGAACCTCATCTAAAACAAAAGCATCTTTGAAAATCGTGTATTATTATCTCACTGGGATGCAAGAAGACAGTCCTGTTGTTTTCACACAATCGCACAAAGCAAAGCCTTGCTCCACTGTGGTACTTCCTTACCGTCGTATGCGTTCTTTCAGCTCTGCGACAGCCGTAGTTCTAGAATATGCGACCAGAAGGCCCTGCTGGTTCCTGGAAGTTGTTAGTTCCCTCTGCTTATCCTTTATGGCGTTCTTCAGGGACGTGACATAACACTCAGTCCGGATACGCCGTTCTTTCAATTCCTGCAGCTGTCAAACCACAACAAGAATCCCCAGCGGTCAGCTTAGGTTTGATAAAAAGGAGTGGACTGCTTTGACTCTCACGTCGACCCTCCAAAGCCATGTTACTTCTTCATCTTTTCTACGGGCCCCTCTCCTACGTCGACACTGATTTCCTACAGCATTTCCTAAATGCTGCCACAACACTCCTCCTCCTGCTCCTAAAGTGACTTTGCAACTCCCTAACAGTGATGACGTGATGAGGGAATACAAAAAAGCACCAGCGCAACACTCCAGCATGCCTACTCTTTCTCTGTCAGCACACACTCCGCTTTGCCAAACCCAAGAGAAGCAGCAAATACGTGTGTGCTCTGTGAAACTGGAGAAGCAGCTTTTTGAAAGGAACACCCTTCTCCAGTTAAGGACAAAGTGACTTTCACGGTTAGTGGCCTTTGTAATGGTAGGCGCCAGGCTTATAAAACCAGGTGAGTCCCTTACACGTCACTCAATCTACTCCTGTTGCCAAGTTGTCTAGTATACTAAGACCACCTTAGCGTAGCCCTCCACTGTTACTTCAAGCGGTGCAAACCAGCAGGCACCAAAGACAGCAGTGCTGTTCCCTCCCAGCCCCCTCATCACAGCGAGCCGCACACTGAACCACCCTGGGTTCCACAAAACCCCCAAGAAAGGATCAGTTCCCCACTCTGGTTTGCTACAAAAAAGGCCCGGGCCCCTGCCAAGAGACAAGAGACGGGCTTTCTCCATACCTTCGCTTTAGACCTGTCCAGTTCCTTCTGCAACTGCAGTTTCTGTTCCTGCAGGTCCCTGCTGTAGCGCTTCTTGGCTTCAGGTGAAGCTTCTGCCAGGGCGTTCTTTTTGAGAGCGTCGGCAAGCTCCTGCTGCAGCTGCCTGACCCATCTCTAAAGAAACATGAGCACGTTCCATGAGCACAGAGAAATCAAGAAGAAGATGACAACATGAGAGATGCTTTTCCTCATGGGATTATAACATTAGATCCGTCTTCAGGGTGGCCAGCAGGCTGAGGGAGGTGATTCTCCCCTTCTGTTCTGCTCTCGTGAGACCCAACCTGGAGCACTGCATCCAGCCCCTGGGTCCCCAGCACCAGGAGGACACGGAGCTGTTAGAGCAGGTCCAGAGGAGGGCGAGAGAAATGATCAGAGGGCTGGAACACCTCTCCCATGAAGAAGGGCTGAGAGAGTTGGGGTTGTTCAGCCTGGGGAAGAGAAGGCTCTGGGGAGACCTTATGGCAGCCTTTCAATATAGAAAGATGGAGAGAGACTTTTTACCATGGCCTGTAGTGACAGGACAAGGGGCAACGGTTTTAAACTAAAAGAGGGTAGACTTAGATTGGACATGAGGAAGAAATGTTTTGCAACGAGGGTGGTGGGACACTGGAGCAGGTTGCCCAGAGAAGTTGTGGATGCCCCATCCCTGGAAGGGTTCAAAGTCAGGCTGGACGGGGCTTTGAGCAACCTGATCTAGTGGAAGATGTCCCTGCCCGCAGCAGGGGCTTGGACCTGATGATCTTTGAAGGTGCCTTCCAACCCAAACCATTCTATGCTTCTGTGACTAGTGAATTCAAAGATCAGAGATTTTGGCCGCCACCAGCAGGCATCTGCGGGCACCTTTCTCAGCTGAGCACATCTAAACTATCGGCAGCTCTTCATGAGGCTTTCTCTTTCCTCATACACAGAAAAGGCTTAAGTATTCTTCTCCTTGGAACACAGGCTGCGAGTCCGTGCATGCGCTTTTTTCCAGCCCACTGTTTTCCCTCCTTATGCAGACCTTCTGCTTCACAACGGGAACGAAATGCGGTTGGAAACTCAGTTCAGGTCCAAATACAACAACCACCTCTCAGCAGCATTCCAAAATGAACTCAGTTGCAAGAACAGCTCTCCGTACACCAACAGGCTCTATTTAAAGATATCTGCATCGGCCTCTATTAGAGTCACCTGTCTGTTGCCTTGACAATGTGCTTGAGTTAAAGCACCCTTCTTTAGCTGAAGCTCTTCCCGCTGCAGTGCAGAAACCTGAGAGAGCAAGAACACAGACAGAGAGACAGACAGTGGGGACAGGAAGCCCCAGCAGCACTGCAGATTCACATTGCATTTCAGCACTGGGGTTACAGAAGCGTGACTCCTGCATTACCTCCGGAGGAGAAAGTAACTCATTCTCAAATGAAGAGACATCATCTCCCGCTTGCTCTGCTGCTGGCAAGACACCTACGGAGGAGGAAAGAGGGGCGACGCTGCTGCGAGTGCTTATTTCACTCTGCTTTTCCCCATCCGCTTCACTCCACAGCAGCTTACAAAGGTAACCATTTAGCCCGTCAGGAAATTACCATTGCCGTGCCCCTGTGCAACGGACGGCGTGCACGCTCCGCGTCTCTCTGCATCTGGAAGCTGCGCACCCGTCACCACTCTCCTGGGACCCTCCGAATCCGTCTGCGTAATTTAAAAGAGAGGCGTGAGAACTGGCACAGGCTCCACCTCGACCCGTTTCCACGCACAAATCTCCCGCTTCAGCCACCACGCGTAACGTGGTATCAGGTGACGGACAGAGCAAAAAGGGCAAACAGAGCCAGCGTGTTGGGCATCTCTGTTGAGCGGGGCTTTCAAAAGGGGCCGAAGGACACCTGCCCAAGATCGAGAGGACCTAGGCAGAAGCAGCTAAGCGTCTGGACGCTAGGCCCTACGGGCAACCACTTGACACTGACTGGATGCGGAGAAGAGAGCTGTGTGGTGGGAAACCAGCAATGCTCACAGCGCCAGCCTCCTAGGATTTCAGAGGACTGTAGCCGGCGGGAAGCTTTACTGCTTCAATCCTGTACTAGAAATGCAGCTCAAAGGCCAGCTGCTAGGAGACCCGCGTCATTAGCTTGACCTGACGTCGTCCCAGTGCTAAGTGAACAGCTTGCCTGCAGCACCGGCATGTCCAGGTCCCAGTTACGAGCGTGTGGCGGAAGCAGCAGCAGAGGGAAAGGAGCCCCAAAGCAAGCGAGCCCAGTGGGGCCCCACTGCGTCCTTCAGAGAAGGGGAAGAGTGGTGGGAAAGCTGCCCGGCGGAAAAGGACCTGGGGGTGCTTGTCGACAGCCGGCCGAATGGGACCGGCAGCGTGCCCAGGTGGCCAAGAAGGCCAACAGCATCCTGGCTTGTATCAGGAACAGGTTTAGATTGGATATTAGGAAAACTTTCTTCACTGACAGGGCTATCAAGCGCTGGAACAGGCCGCCCAGGGAAGTGGTTGAGGCCCCACCCCGGAGGGATTTAGAAGACGTGTAGGCGCGGCGCTTAGGGATACGGTTTAGGGGTGGACTTGGCAGTCTGAGGTTTACGGTTGGACTCCAAGATCTTGAGGGTCTTTCCCAAGGCAAATGATTCTGTGATTCTGTGACTCTACCTCAGAATCAAAAGGGGAGTCGTCATCTTCCTCTTGCTCTGCTGCCGGGAAGACACCTAGACACCTAGACTCCGAGGACGCTGTTCTGAACTATGTCAGGGCGATCTTTTTCAGCTAACGTTGCCTCCGCTGTGGCTCCCCAGGAGCAGAGGGGACAGTGGGGAGGGTGTCCCCTCCCGCAGCACCGAGGGTGGCGGGAGGAGGGCCTGTGGTGGGCTGTGTGTCTGCTGTGTTGGTGGCCTACGGAGCTGGTAGGAGGCTCGTGAAGGCCTTGGGCAAAAAGGAAGGGGGCTTCTTCTCAGCACTTCTCCCAGCGTGTGCTGGGATCCGGTGGGATTTGGCTCTAGGTTAGGTGATTAGATTAGGTTACGTTCCTTTCTGTTTGGCATCTCAGGGCATGGGCAGATTAAAGAGGACATGTGGGTTTCTGCGAGTGTCCCTCTGGTGGGTCAGTGTTAGGACTGGAGGGGAGCGGGGAGTTGCTGGCCCTGGAAGGCCTTTGCTGGCTCTGCAGAGCTGGGATAGTCACGGTTCAGCCTTGGGGCTCCCTTGTCCTTGCGGTCCCTCTGTGACAGCTGCAGTGGGGCCTGGCACTGAGTTTGGCTCCGGGCTGTGGCAGGCCTCCCATAGCTGAGGAGGACATGGGTGGGAGCAGACTGGCAGGGCCAGGGACCATCCCGAGGGGTGAAGATGGGGGCTGTGGCCGGTGAAGGGATGAGGATGGCTCAGCCCTACAAAGGCAGGAAGAGTTTGGTAACTGATGATTAGCAGTAGCTCAGCACTAATCCCTCAGCTGAGCACAATCATGGCTCAAGCCTCCCCAGAGGAAAAGGCCACAGATGGGTGCTCCCTCTCAGGGGTGTCTGCAGGACTGCTTTTCATTCAGAGCAGGGGCAGGGAGGGACAGGCATTTGCTTCATATGGGCTATGGGTGAAAGCACCTTGTTGATGCTGACACCAACACCCGAATTAGCCCCAGTGGGAAACTTCAAGTAAGGACGGTACAAAGCTCTGCGGATGACACCACAGGCATTCCTCTTCACTGTTCCGTGGAAGGCTCTGACTCACTTACTGAGGCTCGTTAAAGCAGGCATGAGGTCTAGCTGAATAAAACCAGGCCTGCAGCGTGAAATTTCTGGATCACTGGAGATGTTTGTGCCTTGAAAGCACAGCATCGTCAAGGCTGGAAGGGGCCTCGTCTTGTCCGTCCCCACCCTGCTCAAAGTAGGGTCAGGCAGGGCAGGTCGCACAGGGCCACGTCCAGTTTGGGGCGTCTCCAAGCATGAGGACTCCACAACCTCTCTGGGGCACAAATAAACCACCACCAGCAAGCTGAGCTGGGGCCTCCAGCCCTGCCCCAGGTCCTTGGGGCCTCCAGCCCAGGAGGCCCACTGAGGTGTAGGCAGAGGCCTCCAGGCCCTGCCTGAGCTCTGTCATGGTGTCCGCGGCTCCAGCTCTGTCTCAGCTGTGCCTGGCCACGGACCTCGCTGCTTCAGACCCCAGCCCGCAGGCTGCCTTCCCGGTCTGCACTTGGCCTCCCTGTGGCCCTGCCTGGCCATCGCTGGACTGCGTCTGACCCTGCTTGCCACCACTGGGCCTGCACGCCAGCTCGGCCTGGCCTGACTTCCTGGCTTGCCCTCAGAGCTGCGCCTCACTGGGCACAGGTTTGCCCCTCTGGGCTCTCGGCTGCCCACCCCGGGACCTGGCTGCTCCCCTCGCTCGCGTAGGCCGAGGCCAGCAGGGCGGGGCCCAGCCATGGGACCCCCTTTGGCTCCCGGTCCCTGAGGGAGCAGTGTGCCTGCGCTGCTCCCTGACACGGGTCTCTCACCACCCTCGCAAGAGAAAAGGTTTTTCCTTAGGTTGAGGTGGGATTCCCCCTGTTCCAGCTTGTGCCCACTTCACACCTTTTCACTCGGCAGGCTAGAAATCCATCAGATCCCCATGGGATCTGCAAAGCTTCCATGGCTACCAGAAGCTCACTGTCCTGGTTTCAGCTGGGATAGAGTTAATTTTTTCCTAGAAGCTGGTATAGTGCTGTGTTTTGGATTTAGTATCAGAGTAATGTTGATAACACACTGGTGCTTTAGTTGTTGCTAAGTAGTGCTTACACTGGTCAAGGACTTTTCAGCTTCCCATGCTCTGCCTGGTGCACAAGAAGCTGGGAGGGGGCACAGCCAGGACAGCTGACCCAGACTGGCCAAAGGGCTATGCCATACCGTATGCTCAGTATATAAACTGGGGGGGGTAGGCTGGGGGGCAGCGATCGCTGCTCAGGGATGGGCTGGGCATCGGTCAGCGGGTGGTGAGCAATTGCATCATGCATCACTTGCTTTCTATATTATTATTACTACTACTACTATTTTACTTTATTGAAATTATTAAACTGTTCCTATCTCAACTCATGAGTTTTCTCACTTTTACCCTTACAGTTCTCTCCCCCGTCCCACTGCAGGCAGGGAATGAGCGAGCGGCTGTGTGGTGCTTAGTTGCTGGCTAGGGTTAAACCACAACACTCTCCCATCACCTTCTGCCCAGACCACCAGGAGGATTGCTCTACAAAGGCAGGAAGAGATGATTAGCAGTAGCTCAGCACTAATCCCTCAGCTGAGCACAATCATGGCTCAAGCCTCCCCAGAGGAAAAGGCCACAGATGGGTGCTCCCTCTCAGGGGTGTCTGCAGGACTGCTTTTCATTCAGAGCAGGGGCAGGGAGGGACAGGCTAAGTGCCTGCATAGGAAGAGAGCCTGAGTGAGCCTTCAAAAATAGGACTCTCCTCATCCAAACGTGCTAGGTCCGAAGCGCTCCAAGTGTGCAGCAAAACTAAGAAGACGTGTACTAGATAACACAGTTTATTAAAGACCAAACTGCAACAGAACCCTTGGAATTAGATGCAGGTTAGCTGCTGGGTGAGGTGGAAGGCAAAGGTTTGCAGGCTTCATTCATCTCCCTGTGAGCACTCTGTTTTCTGGCACTGGCACTTCCTCTGCTCCAGCATCTTCTCGTTGCTAACGGTGTTGGAGGTTCAGCTCTGACGGGGGAAGGGCGGGAGAAGAAAAGGCTGTGCGTGAGTTTTACAGCAGGCTGGGCCAAAGGCAGCACTGGAAAGTGGATCCTGGGAAGGGCAGCACTAACGCACAGATCCAGATACTGAAAAGCAAACTCTCAAACGGGTCGGCAACAACGTTACAGCCTGTGGGCTACAGACGCACGTGGAAAATTGCATTACGTGGAGATACAGCTCAACTTCTTGCAGTTTTTGCCTTATTTCTTGTCCAGCTCTTTCTCCCATCTCTCTTTTAGACTGCTCTGTTTGCCTGTGACCCACCGTGCTAGTCTCCCAGCGCCTTCTGGGGTCAAGCCCTGGTTCTGCCCCGGTTCTTCCTGAGTCCCACGCAAAGTGAACAACTTTTCTCACAGGTCCTGGTTTCACCTTGCCCCCTGCATGCGTTTTTTCGACTGCACCTCCAGTTGCTGGGAAATGTCACCAACTTGTAAGCGGCAAAACAAAAGGAACTCAAAGAGAGAGCTCTAAAGTTACTCACTTCTGTGGAGATCTGTAAGGTGGGGGGCCCTCGAGACTGCATTCGTTGCCTGCTGAGAGAGTATTAAAATGTATTAAAATCTCGATGTATGGTGACCAGCTCTGCTCTTGTCGCTCGGGGCCCCTGGGACTGTGTCATGGTCAGCGAGGCCATTGACCTCAGCAGCCCTGCTGGGACTCCTGGCTCATGGCTTTTACCCATCACGATAACTTCATCTGTGTTGATCAACATCATCATCATCATCATCATCATCATCATCATCATCATCCACTGCTACAATAGCAGCAGGAGTCTCAAGAGAAGTCAATCAGTTGCAAAATACAGCCAACAGATAATTAGCAACACGGAAGAGAAGCATAGGAAAAGAATCATCCAGGTTCCAGCAGAAACAAATAATCACCTCAAATCCACCAAACCAACCAGCGCTCACATTTCTTCTTAGTTTACCAACCTGGTTGGCCACCTCAGAACAGCTGTTCTTCATCTCTCCCTGGAAACTGAGCTGGGACTCTCTCTGCCCGCATATCAGCTTTGTCCGAGTTCCCTCCAGACGCATCTTCAACCTGCACAGCAAATGAGTAAGGAGAGCGTGAAGCAAAGCAACAGTCGGCCTTTTTCACATACTCCTACGTAAGCAGCACAGCCACGGCTTGCTTCATCTGTAACATGCTTGACAGGCCAGGAATTACTGAGAACAGCCAGCACTCCAGCATCACACATCACTTGGAGGGCCCAAAGTTCACCTGAACAGAGGAAGAAAAGGCTTCCTTCCCTCCCAGGAGAACTGCAGGCAGCCTGTATTTGCAAGGCCTTTTGCAGCTTTTTAAAACCATAGGTTCATGCACAGAAGCACCTTGCAAGATCGAATGCAAGGCTTGAATTTGCTCACAAACGGTTAGGTACATGCTTTTATATTAGAGTCCAGTGAAGCTTGACTTCTACTCAGCGTGATATTTCTTTAAAGCACTAAAAAGCCATGCCTGGTACGTTCTTCCTCCTGTGTGCCGTTTCTTCCCCGCATTTCGTCCAGACGTTCTTCTGATCGGCATTTCATCTCGGCCAGCTTCTTCGCTTCCTCGCTTTTGCTCCCACGCTTTCAAAATAGAAAAGATACATCGCGCACAGAGCACAGGAACAGGATCCATATGCAGAATGTGCACATGGTGTTCTCCACAAAGAAGACAACGGGGATCTCCCAAGTCCAGTCTCCTCTCGCAGCTCTCAGGCACAGATCTCTCTCCTGTCCACAGCACACAGCCTACCCATCAAAGGAACTGTGCTGAGGAACGCAAGTGCCCCCATATTGCTCACCAGGCACGTTCAAAACGCAGTAGCACCAGCAGGATGAGAGAATAGATAGACTTTTCCTCTGCAGGTGCCCTGCCCAAAAACCTGGGGGGTTCCCCAGAGCCCACCTGATCTTTTCATACGTCACCTGCCCACAAGAAATTCAAAGACTAAAACCAGTCATTCCCAGAAGCCGTTCATATACCTGCTGATGTTGGTGTTTGTTTGCAGTCCGTGTTTTCTGAAAGCCAGTGGCCAAGTCCTCCAGGCCATTTTGAGCCTACCGCAGCATTAAAAGAAGAAAAGAGGAGTCACGCTAGGACTTTCCCGACTGAAGGTCACGCCTCACGGCCTTTCTGCTTCTCTTGCCAGCATCAGTCCAGCACAGCGTTTGCCTGCCCTGCAACGCCCCCCAAGCACACAAAATACTGCCAAGGGAGGTGTCGTTCCCTTATTAGTTGCTGACTTTCATCTTTGGAGGTCTTCTTGTTGCATTACGGACCCACACCTTCTGGCCAAGGAATCCATAGTCACTAAAACAGGAGGGTGACCAGAGTACAGGCAACGGAAGAATTCCTGTCACAGTCTGATGATGATAGTCAAGCCTCCAGGATGAAGCGCTGGGCTCCACCTGAGCGCGAGGAAAGCCCGCAGCCAAAAGTACCAAATGCCTCTACTGCATGACTGTCTGAAGCACTGCCTGAGGTCTCAACCTCACGACTGGTCTAAAGCAGAAAATACGCAAGCCAGTGCCTTACTGTCAACTCCTTAACAAAGATGGCGTTAAGTGGGACTTGCTGTAGTCTCATGGGACAACTCTCAAAGCCAGAAAGCTGGGGAATGGGCCAGCAGGACTTTCAGAGAAGCCTATAGTCAGTAGAACAGAGGAACTGATCTCTCGTAGGCTCTCCAACAAAAACCTCATCTTAAAATTTCCCCACATGAATACGGAACTGGGCTCTGTAGCTCATGAAAAGGGAAGGCTCCGACTAGCTTACTGAGGCAGAGGCTTGCAGGTCTTTCTGAAGGGCTTCAATGGTCGTGGCTTGTTGCTGGACTGTGGCTTCCAGCCTGGCGTTTTCAACTTGGAGCCTGGAAAAGAAGTACAGGCCTTGTCACAGAAGTCCACAAGAGCACAAATCCCCACAGAAGAGTGTGAAAGAACCTCATCTAAAACAAAAGCATCTTTGAAAATCGTGTATTATTATCTCACTGGGATGCAAGAAGACAGTCCTGTTGTTTTCACACAATCGCACAAAGCAAAGCCTTGCTCCACTGTGGTACTTCCTTACCGTCGTATGCGTTCTTTCAGCTCTGCGACAGCCGTAGTTCTAGAATATGCGACCAGAAGGCCCTGCTGGTTCCTGGAAGTTGTTAGTTCCCTCTGCTTATCCTTTATGGCGTTCTTCAGGGACGTGACATAACACTCAGTCCGGATACGCCGTTCTTTCAATTCCTGCAGCTGTCAAACCACAACAAGAATCCCCAGCGGTCAGCTTAGGTTTGATAAAAAGGAGTGGACTGCTTTGACTCTCACGTCGACCCTCCAAAGCCATGTTACTTCTTCATCTTTTCTACGGGCCCCTCTCCTACGTCGACACTGATTTCCTACAGCATTTCCTAAATGCTGCCACAACACTCCTCCTCCTGCTCCTAAAGTGACTTTGCAACTCCCTAACAGTGATGACGTGATGAGGGAATACAAAAAAGCACCAGCGCAACACTCCAGCATGCCTACTCTTTCTCTGTCAGCACACACTCCACTTTGCCAAACCCAAGAGAAGCAGCAAATACGTGTGCGCTCTGTGAAACTGGAGAAGCAGCTTTTTGAAAGGAACACCCTTCTCCAGTTAAGGACAAAGTGACTTTCACGGTTAGTGGCCTTTGTAATGGTAGGCGCCAGGCTTATAAAACCAGGTGAGTCCCTTACACGTCACTCAATCTACTCCTGTTGCCAAGTTGTCTAGTATACTAAGACCACCTTAGCGTAGCCCTCCACTGTTACTTCAAGCGGTGCAAACCAGCAGGCACCAAAGACAGCAGTGCTGTTCCCTCCCAGCCCCCTCATCACAGCGAGCCGCACACTGAACCACCCTGGGTTCCACAAAACCCCCAAGAAAGGATCAGTTCCCCACTCTGGTTTGCTACAAAAAGGCCCGGGCCCCTGCCAAGAGACAAGAGACGGGCTTTCTCCATACCTTCGCTTTAGACCTGTCCAGTTCCTTCTGCAACTGCAGTTTCTGTTCCTGCAGGTCCCTGCTGTAGCGCTTCTTGGCTTCAGGTGAAGCTTCTGCCAGGGCGTTCTTTTTGAGAGCGTCGGCAAGCTCCTGCTGCAGCTGCCTGACCCATCTCTAAAGAAACATGAGCACGTTCCATGAGCACAGAGAAATCAAGAAGAAGATGACAACATGAGAGATGCTTTTCCTCATGGGATTATAACATTAGATCCGTCTTCAGGGTGGCCAGCAGGCTGAGGGAGGTGATTCTCCCCTTCTGTTCTGCTCTCGTGAGACCCAACCTGGAGCACTGCATCCAGCCCCTGCGTCCCCAGCACCAGGAGGACACGGAGCTGTTAGAGCAGGTCCAGAGGAGGGCGAGAGAAATGATCAGAGGGCTGGAACACCTCTTCCATGAAGAAGGGCTGAGAGAGTTGGGGTTGTTCAGCCTGGGGAAGAGAAGGCTCTGGGGAGACCTTATGGCAGCCTTTCAATATAGAAAGATGGAGAGAGACTTTTTACCATGGCCTGTAGTGACAGGACAAGGGGCAACGGTTTTAAACTAAAAGAGGGTAGACTTAGATTGGACATGAGGAAGAAATGTTTTGCAACGAGGGTGGTGGGACACTGGAGCAGGTTGCCCAGAGAAGTTGTGGATGCCCCATCCCTGGAAGGGTTCAAAGTCAGGCTGGACAGGGCTTTGAGCAACCTGATCTAGTGGAAGATGTCCCTGCCCGCAGCAGGGGCTTGGACCAGATGATCTTTGAAGGTGCCTTCCAACCCAAACCATTCTATGCTTCTGTGACTAGTGAATTCAAAGATCAGAGATTTTGGCCGCCACCAGCAGGCATCTGCGGGCACCTTTCTCAGCTGAGCACATCTAAACTATCGGCAGCTCTTCATGAGGCTTTCT
The DNA here is from genome assembly GCF_047370975.1 of Nipponia nippon. NCBI lineage: Eukaryota > Metazoa > Chordata > Aves > Pelecaniformes > Threskiornithidae > Nipponia > Nipponia nippon. Next base: position 54,203,420 of record NW_028262347.1, read on the forward strand.
CTTTCCTCATACACAGAAAAGGCTTAAGTATTCTTCTCCTTGGAACACAGGCTGCGAGTCCGTGCATGCGCTTTTTTCCAGCCCACTGTTTTCCCTCCTTATGCAGACCTTCTGCTTCACAACGGGAACGAAATGCGGTTGGAAACTCAGTTCAGGTCCAAATACAACAACCACCTCTCAGCAGCATTCCAAAATGAACTCAGTTGCAAGAACAGCTCTCCGTACACCAACAGGCTCTATTTAAAGATATCTGCATCGGCCTCTATTAGAGTCACCTGTCTGTTGCCTTGACAATGTGCTTGAGTTAAAGCACCCTTCTTTAGCTGAAGCTCTTCCCGCTGCAGTGCAGAAACCTGAGAGAGCAAGAACACAGACAGAGAGACAGACAGTGGGGACAGGAAGCCCCAGCAGCACTGCAGATTCACATTGCATTTCAGCACTGGGGTTACAGAAGCGTGACTCCTGCATTACCTCCGGAGGAGAAAGTAACTCATTCTCAAATGAAGAGACATCATCTCCCGCTTGCTCTGCTGCTGGCAAGACACCTACGGAGGAGGAAAGAGGGGCGACGCTGCTGCGAGTGCTTATTTCACTCTGCTTTTCCCCATCCGCTTCACTCCACAGCAGCTTACAAAGGTAACCATTTAGCCCGTCAGGAAATTACCATTGCCGTGCCCCTGTGCAACGGACGGCGTGCACGCTCCGCGTCTCTCTGCATCTGGAAGCTGCGCACCCGTCACCACTCTCCTGGGACCCTCCGAATCCGTCTGCGTAATTTAAAAGAGAGGCGTGAGAACTGGCACAGGCTCCACCTCGACCCGTTTCCACGCACAAATCTCCCGCTTCAGCCACCACGCGTAACGTGGTATCAGGTGACGGACAGAGCAAAAAGGGCAAACAGAGCCAGCGTGTTGGGCATCTCTGTTGAGCGGGGCTTTCAAAAGGGGCCGAAGGACACCTGCCCAAGATCGAGAGGACCTAGGCAGAAGCAGCTAAGCGTCTGGACGCTAGGCCCTACGGGCAACCACTTGACACTGACTGGATGCGGAGAAGAGAGCTGTGTGGTGGGAAACCAGCAATGCTCACAGCGCCAGCCTCCTAGGATTTCAGAGGATTGTAGCCGGCGGGAAGCTTTACTGCTTCAATCCTGTACTAGAAATGCAGCTCAAAGGCCAGCTGCTAGGAGACCCGCGTCATTAGCTTGACCTGACGTCGTCCCAGTGCTAAGTGAACAGCTTGCCTGCAGCACCGGCATGTCCAGGTCCCAGTTACGAGCGTGTGGCGGAAGCAGCAGCAGAGGGAAAGGAGCCCCAAAGCAAGCGAGCCCAGTGGGGCCCCACTGCGTCCTTCAGAGAAGGGGAAGAGTGGTGGGAAAGCTGCCCGGCGGAAAAGGACCTGGGGGTGCTTGTCGACAGCCGGCCGAATGGGACCGGCAGCGTGCCCAGGTGGCCAAGAAGGCCAATAGCATCCTGGCTTGTATCAGGAACAAGTTTAGATTGGATATTAGGAAAACTTTCTTCACTGACAGGGCTATCAAGCGCTGGAACAGGCCGCCCAGGGAAGTGGTTGAGGCCCCACCCCGGAGGGATTTAGAAGACGTGTAGGCGCGGCGCTTAGGGATACGGTTTAGGGGTGGACTTGGCAGTCTGAGGTTTACGGTTGGACTCCAAGATCTTGAGGGTCTTTCCCAAGGCAAATGATTCTGTGATTCTATGACTCTACCTCAGAATCAAAAGGGGAGTCGTCATCTTCCTCTTGCTCTGCTGCCGGGAAGACACCTAGACACCTAGACTCCGAGGACGCTGTTCTGAACTATGTCAGGGCGATCTTTTTCAGCTAACGTTGCCTCCGCTGTGGCTCCCCAGGAGCAGAGGGGACAGTGGGGAGGGTGTCCCCTCCCGCAGCACCGAGGGTGGCGGGAGGAGGGCCTGTGGTGGGCTGTGTGTCTGCTGTGTTGGTGGCCTACGGAGCTGGTAGGAGGCTCGTGAAGGCCTTGGGCAAAAAGGAAGGGGGCTTCTTCTCAGCACTTCTCCCAGCGTGTGCTGGGATCCGGTGGGATTTGGCTCTAGGTTAGGTTGATTAGATTAGGTTACGTTCCTTTCTGTTTGGCATCTCAGGGCATGGGCAGATTAAAGAGGACATGTGGGTTTCTGCGAGTGTCCCTCTGGTGGGTCAGTGTTAGGACTGGAGGGGAGCGGGGAGTTGCTGGCCCTGGAAGGCCTTTGCTGGCTCTGCAGAGCTGGGATAGTCACGGTTCAGCCTTGGGGCTCCCTTGTCCTTGCGGTCCCTCTGTGACAGCTGCAGTGGGGCCTGGCACTGAGTTTGGCTCCGGGCTGTGGCAGGCCTCCCATAGCTGAGGAGGACATGGGTGGGAGCAGACTGGCAGGGCCAGGGACCATCCCGAGGGGTGAAGATGGGGGCTGTGGCCGGTGAAGGGATGAGGATGGCTCAGCCCTACAAAGGCAGGAAGAGTTTGGTAACTGATGATTAGCAGTAGCTCAGCACTAATCCCTCAGCTGAGCACAATCATGGCTCAAGCCTCCCCAGAGGAAAAGGCCACAGATGGGTGCTCCCTCTCAGGGGTGTCTGCAGGACTGCTTTTCATTCAGAGCAGGGGCAGGGAGGGACAGGCATTTGCTTCATATGGGCTATGGGTGAAAGCACCTTGTTGATGCTGACACCAACACCCGAATTAGCCCCAGTGGGAAACTTCAAGTAAGGACGGTACAAAGCTCTGCGGATGACACCACAGGCATTCCTCTTCACTGTTCCGTGGAAGGCTCTGACTCACTTACTGAGGCTCGTTAAAGCAGGCATGAGGTCTAGCTGAATAAAACCAGGCCTGCAGCGTGAAATTTCTGGATCACTGGAGATGTTTGTGCCTTGAAAGCACAGCATCGTCAAGGCTGGAAGGGGCCTCGTCTTGTCCGTCCCCACCCTGCTCAAAGTAGGGTCAGGCAGGGCAGGTCGCACAGGGCCACGTCCAGTTTGGGGCGTCTCCAAGCATGAGGACTCCACAACCTCTCTGGGGCACAAATAAACCACCACCAGCAAGCTGAGCTGGGGCCTCCAGCCCTGCCCCAGGTCCTTGGGGCCTCCAGCCCAGGAGGCCCACTGAGGTGTAGGCAGAGGCCTCCAGGCCCTGCCTGAGCTCTGTCATGGTGTCCGCGGCTCCAGCTCTGTCTCAGCTGTGCCTGGCCACGGACCTCGCTGCTTCAGACCCCAGCCCGCAGGCTGCCTTCCCGGTCTGCACTTGGCCTCCCTGTGGCCCTGCCTGGCCATCGCTGGACTGCGTCTGACCCTGCTTGCCACCACTGGGCCTGCACGCCAGCTCGGCCTGGCCTGACTTCCTGGCTTGCCCTCAGAGCTGCGCCTCACTGGGCACAGGTTTGCCCCTCTGGGCTCTCGGCTGCCCACCCCGGGACCTGGCTGCTCCCCTCGCTCGCGTAGGCCGAGGCCAGCAGGGCGGGGCCCAGCCATGGGACCCCCTTTGGCTCCCGGTCCCTGAGGGAGCAGTGTGCCTGCGCTGCTCCCTGACACGGGTCTCTCACCACCCTCGCAAGAGAAAAGGTTTTTCCTTAGGTTGAGGTGGGATTCCCCCTGTTCCAGCTTGTGCCCACTTCACACCTTTTCACTCGGCAGGCTAGAAATCCATCAGATCCCCATGGGATCTGCAAAGCTTCCATGGCTACCAGAAGCTCACTGTCCTGGTTTCAGCTGGGATAGAGTTAATTTTTTCCTAGAAGCTGGTATAGTGCTGTGTTTTGGATTTAGTATCAGAGTAATGTTGATAACACACTGGTGCTTTAGTTGTTGCTAAGTAGTGCTTACACTGGTCAAGGACTTTTCAGCTTCCCATGCTCTGCCTGGTGCACAAGAAGCTGGGAGGGGGCACAGCCAGGACAGCTGACCCAGACTGGCCAAAGGGCTATGCCATACCGTATGCTCAGTATATAAACTGGGGGGGGGTAGGCTGGGGGGCAGCGATCGCTGCTCAGGGATGGGCTGGGCATCGGTCAGCGGGTGGTGAGCAATTGCATCATGCATCACTTGCTTTCTATATTATTATTACTACTACTACTATTTTACTTTATTGAAATTATTAAACTGTTCCTATCTCAACTCATGAGTTTTCTCACTTTTACCCTTACAGTTCTCTCCCCCGTCCCACTGCAGGCAGGGAATGAGCGAGCGGCTGTGTGGTGCTTAGTTGCTGGCTAGGGTTAAACCACAACACTCTCCCATCACCTTCTGCCCAGACCACCAGGAGGATTGCTCTACAAAGGCAGGAAGAGATGATTAGCAGTAGCTCAGCACTAATCCCTCAGCTGAGCACAATCATGGCTCAAGCCTCCCCAGAGGAAAAGGCCACAGATGGGTGCTCCCTCTCAGGGGTGTCTGCAGGACTGCTTTTCATTCAGAGCAGGGGCAGGGAGGGACAGGCTAAGTGCCTGCATAGGAAGAGAGCCTGAGTGAGCCTTCAAAAATAGGACTCTCCTCATCCAAACGTGCTAGGTCCGAAGCGCTCCAAGTGTGCAGCAAAACTAAGAAGACGTGTACTAGATAACACAGTTTATTAAAGACCAAACTGCAACAGAACCCTTGGAATTAGATGCAGGTTAGCTGCTGGGTGAGGTGGAAGGCAAAGGTTTGCAGGCTTCATTCATCTCCCTGTGAGCACTCTGTTTTCTGGCACTGGCACTTCCTCTGCTCCAGCATCTTCTCGTTGCTAACGGTGTTGGAGGTTCAGCTCTGACGGGGGAAGGGCGGGAGAAGAAAAGGCTGTGCGTGAGTTTTACAGCAGGCTGGGCCAAAGGCAGCACTGGAAAGTGGATCCTGGGAAGGGCAGCACTAACGCACAGATCCAGATACTGAAAAGCAAACTCTCAAACGGGTCGGCAACAACGTTACAGCCTGTGGGCTACAGACGCACGTGGAAAATTGCATTACGTGGAGATACAGCTCAACTTCTTGCAGTTTTTGCCTTATTTCTTGTCCAGCTCTTTCTCCCATCTCTCTTTTAGACTGCTCTGTTTGCCTGTGACCCACCGTGCTAGTCTCCCAGCGCCTTCTGGGGTCAAGCCCTGGTTCTGCCCCGGTTCTTCCTGAGTCCCACGCAAAGTGAACAACTTTTCTCACAGGTCCTGGTTTCACCTTGCCCCCTGCATGCGTTTTTTCGACTGCACCTCCAGTTGCTGGGAAATGTCACCAACTTGTAAGCGGCAAAACAAAAGGAACTCAAAGAGAGAGCTCTAAAGTTACTCACTTCTGTGGAGATCTGTAAGGTGGGGGGCCCTCGAGACTGCATTCGTTGCCTGCTGAGAGAGTATTAAAATGTATTAAAATCTCGATGTATGGTGACCAGCTCTGCTCTTGTCGCTCGGGGCCCCTGGGACTGTGTCATGGTCAGCGAGGCCATTGACCTCAGCAGCCCTGCTGGGACTCCTGGCTCATGGCTTTTACCCATCACGATAACTTCATCTGTGTTGATCAACATCATCATCATCATCATCATCATCATCATCATCATCATCATCCACTGCTACAATAGCAGCAGGAGTCTCAAGAGAAGTCAATCAGTTGCAAAATACAGCCAACAGATAATTAGCAACACGGAAGAGAAGCATAGGAAAAGAATCATCCAGGTTCCAGCAGAAACAAATAATCACCTCAAATCCACCAAACCAACCAGCGCTCACATTTCTTCTTAGTTTACCAACCTGGTTGGCCACCTCAGAACAGCTGTTCTTCATCTCTCCCTGGAAACTGAGCTGGGACTCTCTCTGCCCGCATATCAGCTTTGTCCGAGTTCCCTCCAGACGCATCTTCAACCTGCACAGCAAATGAGTAAGGAGAGCGTGAAGCAAAGCAACAGTCGGCCTTTTTCACATACTCCTACGTAAGCAGCACAGCCACGGCTTGCTTCATCTGTAACATGCTTGACAGGCCAGGAATTACTGAGAACAGCCAGCACTCCAGCATCACACATCACTTGGAGGGCCCAAAGTTCACCTGAACAGAGGAAGAAAAGGCTTCCTTCCCTCCCAGGAGAACTGCAGGCAGCCTGTATTTGCAAGGCCTTTTGCAGCTTTTTAAAACCATAGGTTCATGCACAGAAGCACCTTGCAAGATCGAATGCAAGGCTTGAATTTGCTCACAAACGGTTAGGTACATGCTTTTATATTAGAGTCCAGTGAAGCTTGACTTCTACTCAGCGTGATATTTCTTTAAAGCACTAAAAAGCCATGCCTGGTACGTTCTTCCTCCTGTGTGCCGTTTCTTCCCCGCATTTCGTCCAGACGTTCTTCTGATCGGCATTTCATCTCGGCCAGCTTCTTCGCTTCCTCGCTTTTGCTCCCACGCTTTCAAAATAGAAAAGATACATCGCGCACAGAGCACAGGAACAGGATCCATATGCAGAATGTGCACATGGTGTTCTCCACAAAGAAGACAACGGGGATCTCCCAAGTCCAGTCTCCTCTCGCAGCTCTCAGGCACAGATCTCTCTCCTGTCCACAGCACACAGCCTACCCATCAAAGGAACTGTGCTGAGGAACGCAAGTGCCCCCATATTGCTCACCAGGCACGTTCAAAACGCAGTAGCACCAGCAGGATGAGAGAATAGATAGACTTTTCCTCTGCAGGTGCCCTGCCCAAAAACCTGGGGGGTTCCCCAGAGCCCACCTGATCTTTTCATACGTCACCTGCCCACAAGAAATTCAAAGACTAAAACCAGTCATTCCCAGAAGCCGTTCATATACCTGCTGATGTTGGTGTTTGTTTGCAGTCCGTGTTTTCTGAAAGCCAGTGGCCAAGTCCTCCAGGCCATTTTGAGCCTACCGCAGCATTAAAAGAAGAAAAGAGGAGTCACGCTAGGACTTTCCCGACTGAAGGTCACGCCTCACGGCCTTTCTGCTTCTCTTGCCAGCATCAGTCCAGCACAGCGTTTGCCTGCCCTGCAACGCCCCCCAAGCACACAAAATACTGCCAAGGGAGGTGTCGTTCCCTTATTAGTTGCTGACTTTCATCTTTGGAGGTCTTCTTGTTGCATTACAGACCCACACCTTCTGGCCAAGGAATCCATAGTCACTAAAACAGGAGGGTGACCAGAGTACAGGCAACGGAAGAATTCCTGTCACAGTCTGATGATGATAGTCAAGCCTCCAGGATGAAGCGCTGGGCTCCACCTGAGCGCGAGGAAAGCCCGCAGCCAAAAGTACCAAATGCCTCTACTGCATGACTGTCTGAAGCACTGCCTGAGGTCTCAACCTCACGACTGGTCTAAAGCAGAAAATACGCAAGCCAGTGCCTTACTGTCAACTCCTTAACAAAGATGGCGTTAAGTGGGACTTGCTGTAGTCTCATGGGACAACTCTCAAAGCCAGAAAGCTGGGGAATGGGCCAGCAGGACTTTCAGAGAAGCCTATAGTCAGTAGAACAGAGGAACTGATCTCTCGTAGGCTCTCCAACAAAAACCTCATCTTAAAATTTCCCCACATGAATACGGAACTGGGCTCTGTAGCTCATGAAAAGGGAAGGCTCCGACTAGCTTACTGAGGCAGAGGCTTGCAGGTCTTTCTGAAGGGCTTCAATGGTCGTGGCTTGTTGCTGGACTGTGGCTTCCAGCCTGGCGTTTTCAACTTGGAGCCTGGAAAAGAAGTACAGGCCTTGTCACAGAAGTCCACAAGAGCACAAATCCCCACAGAAGAGTGTGAAAGAACCTCATCTAAAACAAAAGCATCTTTGAAAATCGTGTATTATTATCTCACTGGGATGCAAGAAGACAGTCCTGTTGTTTTCACACAATCGCACAAAGCAAAGCCTTGCTCCACTGTGGTACTTCCTTACCGTCGTATGCGTTCTTTCAGCTCTGCGACAGCCGTAGTTCTAGAATATGCGACCAGAAGGCCCTGCTGGTTCCTGGAAGTTGTTAGTTCCCTCTGCTTATCCTTTATGGCGTTCTTCAGGGACGTGACATAACACTCAGTCCGGATACGCCGTTCTTTCAATTCCTGCAGCTGTCAAACCACAACAAGAATCCCCAGCGGTCAGCTTAGGTTTGATAAAAAGGAGTGGACTGCTTTGACTCTCACGTCGACCCTCCAAAGCCATGTTACTTCTTCATCTTTTCTACGGGCCCCTCTCCTACGTCGACACTGATTTCCTACAGCATTTCCTAAATGCTGCCACAACACTCCTCCTCCTGCTCCTAAAGTGACTTTGCAACTCCCTAACAGTGATGACGTGATGAGGGAATACAAAAAAGCACCAGCGCAACACTCCAGCATGCCTACTCTTTCTCTGTCAGCACACACTCCACTTTGCCAAACCCAAGAGAAGCAGCAAATACGTGTGCGCTCTGTGAAACTGGAGAAGCAGCTTTTTGAAAGGAACACCCTTCTCCAGTTAAGGACAAAGTGACTTTCACGGTTAGTGGCCTTTGTAATGGTAGGCGCCAGGCTTATAAAACCAGGTGAGTCCCTTACACGTCACTCAATCTACTCCTGTTGCCAAGTTGTCTAGTATACTAAGACCACCTTAGCGTAGCCCTCCACTGTTACTTCAAGCGGTGCAAACCAGCAGGCACCAAAGACAGCAGTGCTGTTCCCTCCCAGCCCCCTCATCACAGCGAGCCGCACACTGAACCACCCTGGGTTCCACAAAACCCCCAAGAAAGGATCAGTTCCCCACTCTGGTTTGCTACAAAAAAGGCCCGGGCCCCTGCCAAGAGACAAGAGACGGGCTTTCTCCATACCTTCGCTTTAGACCTGTCCAGTTCCTTCTGCAACTGCAGTTTCTGTTCCTGCAGGTCCCTGCTGTAGCGCTTCTTGGCTTCAGGTGAAGCTTCTGCCAGGGCGTTCTTTTTGAGAGCGTCGGCAAGCTCCTGCTGCAGCTGCCTGACCCATCTCTAAAGAAACATGAGCACGTTCCATGAGCACAGAGAAATCAAGAAGAAGATGACAACATGAGAGATGCTTTTCCTCATGGGATTATAACATTAGATCCGTCTTCAGGGTGGCCAGCAGGCTGAGGGAGGTGATTCTCCCCTTCTGTTCTGCTCTCGTGAGACCCAACCTGGAGCACTGCATCCAGCCCCTGGGTCCCCAGCACCAGGAGGACACGGAGCTGTTAGAGCAGGTCCAGAGGAGGGCGAGAGAAATGATCAGAGGGCTGGAACACCTCTTCCATGAAGAAGGGCTGAGAGAGTTGGGGTTGTTCAGCCTGGGGAAGAGAAGGCTCTGGGGAGACCTTATGGCAGCCTTTCAATATAGAAAGATGGAGAGAGACTTTTTACCATGGCCTGTAGTGACAGGACAAGGGGCAACGGTTTTAAACTAAAAGAGGGTAGACTTAGATTGGACATGAGGAAGAAATGTTTTGCAATGAGGGTGGTGGGACACTGGAGCAGGTTGCCCAGAGAAGTTGTGGATGCCCCATCCCTGGAAGGGTTCGAAGTCAGGCTGGACGGGGCTTTGAGCAACCTGATCTAGTGGAAGATGTCCCTGCCCGCAGCAGGGGCTTGGACCAGATGATCTTTGAAGGTGCCTTCCAACCCAAACCATTCTATGCTTCTGTGACTAGTGAATTCAAAGATCAGAGATTTTGGCCGCCACCAGCAGGCATCTGCGGGCACCTTTCTCAGCTGAGCACATCTAAACTATCGGCAGCTCTTCATGAGGCTTTCTCTTTCCTCATACACAGAAAAGGCTTAAGTATTCTTCTCCTTGGAACACAGGCTGCGAGTCCGTGCATGCGCTTTTTTCCAGCCCACTGTTTTCCCTCCTTATGCAGACCTTCTGCTTCACAACGGGAACGAAATGCAGTTGGAAACTCAGTTCAGGTCCAAATACAACAACCACCTCTCAGCAGCATTCCAAAATGAACTCAGTTGCAAGAACAGCTCTCCGTACACCAACAGGCTCTATTTAAAGATATCTGCATCGGCCTCTATTAGAGTCACCTGTCTGTTGCCTTGACAATGTGCTTGAGTTAAAGCACCCTTCTTTAGCTGAAGCTCTTCCCGCTGCAGTGCAGAAACCTGAGAGAGCAAGAACACAGACAGAGAGACAGACAGTGGGGACAGGAAGCCCCAGCAGCACTGCAGATTCACATTGCATTTCAGCACTGGGGTTACAGAAGCGTGACTCCTGCATTACCTCCGGAGGAGAAAGTAACTCATTCTCAAATGAAGAGACATCATCTCCCGCTTGCTCTGCTGCTGGCAAGACACCTACGGAGGAGGAAAGAGGGGCGACGCTGCTGCGAGTGCTTATTTCACTCTGCTTTTCCCCATCCGCTTCACTCCACAGCAGCTTACAAAGGTAACCATTTAGCCCGTCAGGAAATTACCATTGCCGTGCCCCTGTGCAACGGACGGCGTGCACGCTCCGCGTCTCTCTGCATCTGGAAGCTGCGCACCCGTCACCACTCTCCTGGGACCCTCCGAATCCGTCTGCGTAATTTAAAAGAGAGGCGTGAGAACTGGCACAGGCTCCACCTCGACCCGTTTCCACGCACAAATCTCCCGCTTCAGCCACCACGCGTAACGTGGTATCAGGTGACGGACAGAGCAAAAAGGGCAAACAGAGCCAGCGTGTTGGGCATCTCTGTTGAGCGGGGCTTTCAAAAGGGGCCGAAGGACACCTGCCCAAGATCGAGAGGACCTAGGCAGAAGCAGCTAAGCGTCTGGACGCTAGGCCCTACGGGCAACCACTTGACACTGACTGGATGCGGAGAAGAGAGCTGTGTGGTGGGAAACCAGCAATGCTCACAGCGCCAGCCTCCTAGGATTTCAGAGGACTGTAGCCGGCGGGAAGCTTTACTGCTTCAATCCTGTACTAGAAATGCAGCTCAAAGGCCAGCTGCTAGGAGACCCGCGTCATTAGCTTGACCTGACGTCGTCCCAGTGCTAAGTGAACAGCTTGCCTGCAGCACCGGCATGTCCAGGTCCCAGTTACGAGCGTGTGGCGGAAGCAGCAGCAGAGGGAAAGGAGCCCCAAAGCAAGCGAGCCCAGTGGGGCCCCACTGCCTCCTTCAGAGAAGGGGAAGAGTGGTGGGAAAGCTGCCCGGCGGAAAAGGACCTGGGGGTGCTTGTCGACAGCCGGCCGAATGGGACCGGCAGCGTGCCCAGGTGGCCAAGAAGGCCAATAGCATCCTGGCTTGTATCAGGAACAAGTTTAGATTGGATATTAGGAAAACTTTCTTCACTGACAGGGCTATCAAGCGCTGGAACAGGCCGCCCAGGGAAGTGGTTGAGGCCCCACCCCGGAGGGATTTAGAAGACGTGTAGGCGCGGCGCTTAGGGATACGGTTTAGGGGTGGACTTGGCAGTCTGAGGTTTACGGTTGGACTCCAAGATCTTGAGGGTCTTTCCCAAGGCAAATGATTCTGTGATTCTATGACTCTACCTCAGAATCAAAAGGGGAGTCGTCATCTTCCTCTTGCTCTGCTGCCGGGAAGACACCTAGACACCTAGACTCCGAGGACGCTGTTCTGAACTATGTCAGGGCGATCTTTTTCAGCTAACGTTGCCTCCGCTGTGGCTCCCCAGGAGCAGAGGGGACAGTGGGGAGGGTGTCCCCTCCCGCAGCACCGAGGGTGGCGGGAGGAGGGCCTGTGGTGGGCTGTGTGTCTGCTGTGTTGGTGGCCTACGGAGCTGGTAGGAGGCTTGCGAAGGCCTTGGGCAAAAAGGAAGGGGGCTTCTTCTCAGCACTTCTCCCAGCGTGTGCTGGGATCCGGTGGGATTTGGCTCTAGGTTAGGTGATTAGATTAGGTTACGTTCCTTTCTGTTTGGCATCTCAGGGCATGGGCAGATTAAAGAGGACATGTGGGTTTCTGCGAGTGTCCCTCTGGTGGGTCAGTGTTAGGACTGGAGGGGAGCGGGGAGTTGCTGGCCCTGGAAGGCCTTTGCTGGCTCTGCAGAGCTGGGATAGTCACGGTTCAGCCTTGGGGCTCCCTTGTCCTTGCGGTCCCTCTGTGACAGCTGCAGTGGGGCCTGGCACTGAGTTTGGCTCCGGGCTGTGGCAGGCCTCCCATAGCTGAGGAGGACATGGGTGGGAGCAGACTGGCAGGGCCAGGGACCATCCCGAGGGGTGAAGATGGGGGCTGTGGCCGGTGAAGGGATGAGGATGGCTCAGCCCTACAAAGGCAGGAAGAGTTTGGTAACTGATGATTAGCAGTAGCTCAGCACTAATCCCTCAGCTGAGCACAATCATGGCTCAAGCCTCCCCAGAGGAAAAGGCCACAGATGGGTGCTCCCTCTCAGGGGTGTCTGCAGGACTGCTTTTCATTCAGAGCAGGGGCAGGGAGGGACAGGCATTTGCTTCATATGGGCTATGGGTGAAAGCACCTTGTTGATGCTGACACCAACACCCGAATTAGCCCCAGTGGGAAACTTCAAGTAAGGACGGTACAAAGCTCTGCGGATGACACCACAGGCATTCCTCTTCACTGTTCCGTGGAAGGCTCTGACTCACTTACTGAGGCTCGTTAAAGCAGGCATGAGGTCTAGCTGAATAAAACCAGGCCTGCAGCGTGAAATTTCTGGATCACTGGAGATGTTTGTGCCTTGAAAGCACAGCATCGTCAAGGCTGGAAGGGGCCTCGTCTTGTCCGTCCCCACCCTGCTCAAAGTAGGGTCAGGCAGGGCAGGTCGCACAGGGCCACGTCCAGTTTGGGGCGTCTCCAAGCATGAGGACTCCACAACCTCTCTGGGGCACAAATAAACCACCACCAGCAAGCTGAGCTGGGGCCTCCAGCCCTGCCCCAGGTCCTTGGGGCCTCCAGCCCAGGAGGCCCACTGAGGTGTAGGCAGAGGCCTCCAGGCCCTGCCTGAGCTCTGTCATGGTGTCCGCGGCTCCAGCTCTGTCTCAGCTGTGCCTGGCCACGGACCTCGCTGCTTCAGACCCCAGCCCGCAGGCTGCCTTCCCGGTCTGCACTTGGCCTCCCTGTGGCCCTGCCTGGCCATCGCTGGACTGCGTCTGACCCTGCTTGCCACCACTGGGCCTGCACGCCAGCTCGGCCTGGCCTGACTTCCTGGCTTGCCCTCAGAGCTGCGCCTCACTGGGCACAGGTTTGCCCCTCTGGGCTCTCGGCTGCCCACCCCGGGACCTGGCTGCTCCCCTCGCTCGCGTAGGCCGAGGCCAGCAGGGCGGGGCCCAGCCATGGGACCCCCTTTGGCTCCCGGTCCCTGAGGGAGCAGTGTGCCTGCGCTGCTCCCTGACACGGGTCTCTCACCACCCTCGCAAGAGAAAAGGTTTTTCCTTAGGTTGAGGTGGGATTCCCCCTGTTCCAGCTTGTGCCCACTTCACACCTTTTCACTCGGCAGGCTAGAAATCCATCAGATCCCCATGGGATCTGCAAAGCTTCCATGGCTACCAGAAGCTCACTGTCCTGGTTTCAGCTGGGATAGAGTTAATTTTTTCCTAGAAGCTGGTATAGTGCTGTGTTTTGGATTTAGTATCAGAGTAATGTTGATAACACACTGGTGCTTTAGTTGTTGCTAAGTAGTGCTTACACTGGTCAAGGACTTTTCAGCTTCCCATGCTCTGCCTGGTGCACAAGAAGCTGGGAGGGGGCACAGCCAGGACAGCTGACCCAGACTGGCCAAAGGGCTATGCCATACCGTATGCTCAGTATATAAACTGGGGGGGGTAGGCTGGGGGGCAGCGATCGCTGCTCAGGGATGGGCTGGGCATCGGTCAGCGGGTGGTGAGCAATTGCATCATGCATCACTTGCTTTCTATATTATTATTACTACTACTACTATTTTACTTTATTGAAATTATTAAACTGTTCCTATCTCAACTCATGAGTTTTCTCACTTTTACCCTTACAGTTCTCTCCCCCGTCCCACTGCAGGCAGGGAATGAGCGAGCGGCTGTGTGGTGCTTAGTTGCTGGCTAGGGTTAAACCACAACACTCTCCCATCACCTTCTGCCCAGACCACCAGGAGGATTGCTCTACAAAGGCAGGAAGAGATGATTAGCAGTAGCTCAGCACTAATCCCTCAGCTGAGCACAATCATGGCTCAAGCCTCCCCAGAGGAAAAGGCCACAGATGGGTGCTCCCTCTCAGGGGTGTCTGCAGGACTGCTTTTCATTCAGAGCAGGGGCAGGGAGGGACAGGCTAAGTGCCTGCATAGGAAGAGAGCCTGAGTGAGCCTTCAAAAATAGGACTCTCCTCATCCAAACGTGCTAGGTCCGAAGCGCTCCAAGTGTGCAGCAAAACTAAGAAGACGTGTACTAGATAACACAGTTTATTAAAGACCAAACTGCAACAGAACCCTTGGAATTAGATGCAGGTTAGCTGCTGGGTGAGGTGGAAGGCAAAGGTTTGCAGGCTTCATTCATCTCCCTGTGAGCACTCTGTTTTCTGGCACTGGCACTTCCTCTGCTCCAGCATCTTCTCGTTGCTAACGGTGTTGGAGGTTCAGCTCTGACGGGGGAAGGGCGGGAGAAGAAAAGGCTGTGCGTGAGTTTTACAGCAGGCTGGGCCAAAGGCAGCACTGGAAAGTGGATCCTGGGAAGGGCAGCACTAACGCACAGATCCAGATACTGAAAAGCAAACTCTCAAACGGGTCGGCAACAACGTTACAGCCTGTGGGCTACAGACGCACGTGGAAAATTGCATTACGTGGAGATACAGCTCAACTTCTTGCAGTTTTTGCCTTATTTCTTGTCCAGCTCTTTCTCCCATCTCTCTTTTAGACTGCTCTGTTTGCCTGTGACCCACCGTGCTAGTCTCCCAGCGCCTTCTGGGGTCAAGCCCTGGTTCTGCCCCGGTTCTTCCTGAGTCCCACGCAAAGTGAACAACTTTTCTCACAGGTCCTGGTTTCACCTTGCCCCCTGCATGCGTTTTTTCGACTGCACCTCCAGTTGCTGGGAAATGTCACCAACTTGTAAGCGGCAAAACAAAAGGAACTCAAAGAGAGAGCTCTAAAGTTACTCACTTCTGTGGAGATCTGTAAGGTGGGGGGCCCTCGAGACTGCATTCGTTGCCTGCTGAGAGAGTATTAAAATGTATTAAAATCTCGATGTATGGTGACCAGCTCTGCTCTTGTCGCTCGGGGCCCCTGGGACTGTGTCATGGTCAGCGAGGCCATTGACCTCAGCAGCCCTGCTGGGACTCCTGGCTCATGGCTTTTACCCATCACGATAACTTCATCTGTGTTGATCAACATCATCATCATCATCATCATCATCATCATCATCATCATCATCATCATCATCATCCACTGCTACAATAGCAGCAGGAGTCTCAAGAGAAGTCAATCAGTTGCAAAATACAGCCAACAGATAATTAGCAACATGGAAGAGAAGCATAGGAAAAGAATCATCCAGGTTCCAGCAGAAACAAATAATCACCTCAAATCCACCAAACCAACCAGCGCTCACATTTCTTCTTAGTTTACCAACCTGGTTGGCCACCTCAGAACAGCTGTTCTTCATCTCTCCCTGGAAACTGAGCTGGGACTCTCTCTGCCCGCATATCAGCTTTGTCCGAGTTCCCTCCAGACGCATCTTCAACCTGCACAGCAAATGAGTAAGGAGAGCGTGAAGCAAAGCAACAGTCGGCCTTTTTCACATACTCCTACGTAAGCAGCACAGCCACGGCTTGCTTCATCTGTAACATGCTTGACAGGCCAGGAATTACTGAGAACAGCCAGCACTCCAGCATCACACATCACTTGGAGGGCCCAAAGTTCACCTGAACAGAGGAAGAAAAGGCTTCCTTCCCTCCCAGGAGAACTGCAGGCAGCCTGTATTTGCAAGGCCTTTTGCAGCTTTTTAAAACCATAGGTTCATGCACAGAAGCACCTTGCAAGATCGAATGCAAGGCTTGAATTTGCTCACAAACGGTTAGGTACATGCTTTTATATTAGAGTCCAGTGAAGCTTGACTTCTACTCAGCGTGATATTTCTTTAAAGCACTAAAAAGCCATGCCTGGTACGTTCTTCCTCCTGTGTGCCGTTTCTTCCCCGCATTTCGTCCAGACGTTCTTCTGATCGGCATTTCATCTCGGCCAGCTTCTTCGCTTCCTCGCTTTTGCTCCCACGCTTTCAAAATAGAAAAGATACATCGCGCACAGAGCACAGGAACAGGATCCATATGCAGAATGTGCACATGGTGTTCTCCACAAAGAAGACAACGGGGATCTCCCAAGTCCAGTCTCCTCTCGCAGCTCTCAGGCACAGATCTCTCTCCTGTCCACAGCACACAGCCTACCCATCAAAGGAACTGTGCTGAGGAACGCAAGTGCCCCCATATTGCTCACCAGGCACGTTCAAAACGCAGTAGCACCAGCAGGATGAGAGAATAGATAGACTTTTCCTCTGCAGGTGCCCTGCCCAAAAACCTGGGGGTTCCCCAGAGCCCACCTGATCTTTTCATACGTCACCTGCCCACAAGAAATTCAAAGACTAAAACCAGTCATTCCCAGAAGCCGTTCATATACCTGCTGATGTTGGTGTTTGTTTGCAGTCCGTGTTTTCTGAAAGCCAGTGGCCAAGTCCTCCAGGCCATTTTGAGCCTACCGCAGCATTAAAAGAAGAAAAGAGGAGTCACGCTAGGACTTTCCCGACTGAAGGTCACGCCTCACGGCCTTTCTGCTTCTCTTGCCAGCATCAGTCCAGCACAGCGTTTGCCTGCCCTGCAACGCCCCCCAAGCACACAAAATACTGCCAAGGGAGGTGTCGTTCCCTTATTAGTTGCTGACTTTCATCTTTGGAGGTCTTCTTGTTGCATTACAGACCCACACCTTCTGGCCAAGGAATCCATAGTCACTAAAACAGGAGGGTGACCAGAGTACAGGCAACGGAAGAATTCCTGTCACAGTCTGATGATGATAGTCAAGCCTCCAGGATGAAGCGCTGGGCTCCACCTGAGCGCGAGGAAAGCCCGCAGCCAAAAGTACCAAATGCCTCTACTGCATGACTGTCTGAAGCACTGCCTGAGGTCTCAACCTCACGACTGGTCTAAAGCAGAAAATACGCAAGCCAGTGCCTTACTGTCAACTCCTTAACAAAGATGGCGTTAAGTGGGACTTGCTGTAGTCTCATGGGACAACTCTCAAAGCCAGAAAGCTGGGGAATGGGCCAGCAGGACTTTCAGAGAAGCCTATAGTCAGTAGAACAGAGGAACTGATCTCTCGTAGGCTCTCCAACAAAAACCTCATCTTAAAATTTCCCCACATGAATACGGAACTGGGCTCTGTAGCTCATGAAAAGGGAAGGCTCCGACTAGCTTACTGAGGCAGAGGCTTGCAGGTCTTTCTGAAGGGCTTCAATGGTCGTGGCTTGTTGCTGGACTGTGGCTTCCAGCCTGGCGTTTTCAACTTGGAGCCTGGAAAAGAAGTACAGGCCTTGTCACAGAAGTCCACAAGAGCACAAATCCCCACAGAAGAGTGTGAAAGAACCTCATCTAAAACAAAAGCATCTTTGAAAATCGTGTATTATTATCTCACTGGGATGCAAGAAGACAGTCCTGTTGTTTTCACACAATCGCACAAAGCAAAGCCTTGCTCCACTGTGGTACTTCCTTACCGTCGTATGCGTTCTTTCAGCTCTGCGACAGCCGTAGTTCTAGAATATGCGACCAGAAGGCCCTGCTGGTTCCTGGAAGTTGTTAGTTCCCTCTGCTTATCCTTTATGGCGTTCTTCAGGGACGTGACATAACACTCAGTCCGGATACGCCATTCTTTCAATTCCTGCAGCTGTCAAACCACAACAAGAATCCCCAGCGGTCAGCTTAGGTTTGATAAAAAGGAGTGGACTGCTTTGACTCTCACGTCGACCCTCCAAAGCCATGTTACTTCTTCATCTTTTCTACGGGCCCCTCTCCTACGTCGACACTGATTTCCTACAGCATTTCCTAAATGCTGCCACAACACTCCTCCTCCTGCTCCTAAAGTGACTTTGCAACTCCCTAACAGTGATGACGTGATGAGGGAATACAAAAAAGCACCAGCGCAACACTCCAGCATGCCTACTCTTTCTCTGTCAGCACACACTCCGCTTTGCCAAACCCAAGAGAAGCAGCAAATACGTGTGTGCTCTGTGAAACTGGAGAAGCAGCTTTTTGAAAGGAACACCCTTCTCCAGTTAAGGACAAAGTGACTTTCACGGTTAGTGGCCTTTGTAATGGTAGGCGCCAGGCTTATAAAACCAGGTGAGTCCTTTACACGTCACTCAATCTACTCCTGTTGCCAAGTTGTCTAGTATACTAAGACCACCTTAGCGTAGCCCTCCACTGTTACTTCAAGCGGTGCAAACCAGCAGGCACCAAAGACAGCAGTGCTGTTCCCTCCCAGCCCCCTCATCACAGCGAGCCGCACACTGAACCACCCTGGGTTCCACAAAACCCCCAAGAAAGGATCAGTTCCCCACTCTGGTTTGCTACAAAAAAGGCCCGGGCCCCTGCCAAGAGACAAGAGACGGGCTTTCTCCATACCTTCGCTTTAGACCTGTCCAGTTCCTTCTGCAACTGCAGTTTCTGTTCCTGCAGGTCCCTGCTGTAGCGCTTCTTGGCTTCAGGTGAAGCTTCTGCCAGGGCGTTCTTTTTGAGAGCGTCGGCAAGCTCCTGCTGCAGCTGCCTGACCCATCTCTAAAGAAACATGAGCACGTTCCATGAGCACAGAGAAATCAAGAAGAAGATGACAACATGAGAGATGCTTTTCCTCATGGGATTATAACATTAGATCCGTCTTCAGGGTGGCCAGCAGGCTGAGGGAGGTGATTCTCCCCTTCTGTTCTGCTCTCGTGAGACCCAACCTGGAGCACTGCATCCAGCCCCTGGGTCCCCAGCACCAGGAGGACACGGAGCTGTTAGAGCAGGTCCAGAGGAGGGCGAGAGAAATGATCAGAGGGCTGGAACACCTCTTCCATGAAGAAGGGCTGAGAGAGTTGGGGTTGTTCAGCCTGGGGAAGAGAAGGCTCTGGGGAGACCTTATGGCAGCCTTTCAATATAGAAAGATGGAGAGAGACTTTTTACCATGGCCTGTAGTGACAGGACAAGGGGCAACGGTTTTAAACTAAAAGAGGGTAGACTTAGATTGGACATGAGGAAGAAATGTTTTGCAACGAGGGTGGTGGGACACTGGAGCAGGTTGCCCAGAGAAGTTGTGGATGCCCCATCCCTGGAAGGGTTCAAAGTCAGGCTGGACGGGGCTTTGAGCAACCTGATCTAGTGGAAGATGTCCCTGCCCGCAGCAGGGGCTTGGACCTGATGATCTTTGAAGGTGCCTTCCAACCCAAACCATTCTATGCTTCTGTGACTAGTGAATTCAAAGATCAGAGATTTTGGCCGCCACCAGCAGGCATCTGCGGGCACCTTTCTCAGCTGAGCACATCTAAACTATCGGCAGCTCTTCATGAGGCTTTCTCTTTCCTCATACACAGAAAAGGCTTAAGTATTCTTCTCCTTGGAACACAGGCTGCGAGTCCGTGCATGCGCTTTTTTCCAGCCCACTGTTTTCCCTCCTTATGCAGACCTTCTGCTTCACAACGGGAACGAAATGCGGTTGGAAACTCAGTTCAGGTCCAAATACAACAACCACCTCTCAGCAGCATTCCAAAATGAACTCAGTTGCAAGAACAGCTCTCCGTACACCAACAGGCTCTATTTAAAGATATCTGCATCGGCCTCTATTAGAGTCACCTGTCTGTTGCCTTGACAATGTGCTTGAGTTAAAGCACCCTTCTTTAGCTGAAGCTCTTCCCGCTGCAGTGCAGAAACCTGAGAGAGCAAGAACACAGACAGAGAGACAGACAGTGGGGACAGGAAGCCCCAGCAGCACTGCAGATTCACATTGCATTTCAGCACTGGGGTTACAGAAGCGTGACTCCTGCATTACCTCCGGAGGAGAAAGTAACTCATTCTCAAATGAAGAGACATCATCTCCCGCTTGCTCTGCTGCTGGCAAGACACCTACGGAGGAGGAAAGAGGGGCGACGCTGCTGCGAGTGCTTATTTCACTCTGCTTTTCCCCATCCGCTTCACTCCACAGCAGCTTACAAAGGTAACCATTTAGCCCGTCAGGAAATTACCATTGCCGTGCCCCTGTGCAACGGACGGCGTGCACGCTCCGCGTCTCTCTGCATCTGGAAGCTGCGCACCCGTCACCACTCTCCTGGGACCCTCCGAATCCGTCTGCGTAATTTAAAAGAGAGGCGTGAGAACTGGCACAGGCTCCACCTCGACCCGTTTCCACGCACAAATCTCCCGCTTCAGCCACCACGCGTAACGTGGTATCAGGTGACGGACAGAGCAAAAAGGGCAAACAGAGCCAGCGTGTTGGGCATCTCTGTTGAGCGGGGCTTTCAAAAGGGGCCGAAGGACACCTGCCCAAGATCGAGAGGACCTAGGCAGAAGCAGCTAAGCGTCTGGACGCTAGGCCCTACGGGCAACCACTTGACACTGACTGGATGCGGAGAAGAGAGCTGTGTGGTGGGAAACCAGCAATGCTCACAGCGCCAGCCTCCTAGGATTTCAGAGGATTGTAGCCGGCGGGAAGCTTTACTGCTTCAATCCTGTACTAGAAATGCAGCTCAAAGGCCAGCTGCTAGGAGACCCGCGTCATTAGCTTGACCTGACGTCGTCCCAGTGCTAAGTGAACAGCTTGCCTGCAGCACCGGCATGTCCAGGTCCCAGTTACGAGCGTGTGGCGGAAGCAGCAGCAGAGGGAAAGGAGCCCCAAAGCAAGCGAGCCCAGTGGGGCCCCACTGCGTCCTTCAGAGAAGGGGAAGAGTGGTGGGAAAGCTGCCCGGCGGAAAAGGACCTGGGGGTGCTTGTCGACAGCCGGCCGAATGGGACCGGCAGCGTGCCCAGGTGGCCAAGAAGGCCAATAGCATCCTGGCTTGTATCAGGAACAGGTTTAGATTGGATATTAGGAAAACTTTCTTCACTGACAGGGCTATCAAGCGCTGGAACAGGCCGCCCAGGGAAGTGGTTGAGGCCCCACCCCGGAGGGATTTAGAAGACGTGTAGGCGCGGCGCTTAGGGATACGGTTTAGGGGTGGACTTGGCAGTCTGAGGTTTACGGTTGGACTCCAAGATCTTGAGGGTCTTTCCCAAGGCAAATGATTCTGTGATTCTATGACTCTACCTCAGAATCAAAAGGGGAGTCGTCATCTTCCTCTTGCTCTGCTGCCGGGAAGACACCTAGACACCTAGACTCCGAGGACGCTGTTCTGAACTATGTCAAGGCGATCTTTTTCAGCTAACGTTGCCTCCGCTGTGGCTCCCCAGGAGCAGAGGGGACAGTGGGGAGGGTGTCCCCTCCCGCAGCACCGAGGGTGGCGGGAGGAGGGCCTGTGGTGGGCTGTGTGTCTGCTGTGTTGGTGGCCTACGGAGCTGGTAGGAGGCTCGTGAAGGCCTTGGGCAAAAAGGAAGGGGGCTTCTTCTCAGCACTTCTCCCAGCGTGTGCTGGGATCCGGTGGGATTTGGCTCTAGGTTAGGTGATTAGATTAGGTTACGTTCCTTTCTGTTTGGCATCTCAGGGCATGGGCAGATTAAAGAGGACATGTGGGTTTCTGCGAGTGTCCCTCTGGTGGGTCAGTGTTAGGACTGGAGGGGAGCGGGGAGTTGCTGGCCCTGGAAGGCCTTTGCTGGCTCTGCAGAGCTGGGATAGTCACGGTTCAGCCTTGGGGCTCCCTTGTCCTTGCGGTCCCTCTGTGACAGCTGCAGTGGGGCCTGGCACTGAGTTTGGCTCCGGGCTGTGGCAGGCCTCCCATAGCTGAGGAGGACATGGGTGGGAGCAGACTGGCAGGGCCAGGGACCATCCCGAGGGGTGAAGATGGGGGCTGTGGCCGGTGAAGGGATGAGGATGGCTCAGCCCTACAAAGGCAGGAAGAGTTTGGTAACTGATGATTAGCAGTAGCTCAGCACTAATCCCTCAGCTGAGCACAATCATGGCTCAAGCCTCCCCAGAGGAAAAGGCCACAGATGGGTGCTCCCTCTCAGGGGTGTCTGCAGGACTGCTTTTCATTCAGAGCAGGGGCAGGGAGGGACAGGCATTTGCTTCATATGGGCTATGGGTGAAAGCACCTTGTTGATGCTGACACCAACACCCGAATTAGCCCCAGTGGGAAACTTCAAGTAAGGACGGTACAAAGCTCTGCGGATGACACCACAGGCATTCCTCTTCACTGTTCCGTGGAAGGCTCTGACTCACTTACTGAGGCTCGTTAAAGCAGGCATGAGGTCTAGCTGAATAAAACCAGGCCTGCAGCGTGAAATTTCTGGATCACTGGAGATGTTTGTGCCTTGAAAGCACAGCATCGTCAAGGCTGGAAGGGGCCTCGTCTTGTCCGTCCCCACCCTGCTCAAAGTAGGGTCAGGCAGGGCAGGTCGCACAGGGCCACGTCCAGTTTGGGGCGTCTCCAAGCATGAGGACTCCACAACCTCTCTGGGGCACAAATAAACCACCACCAGCAAGCTGAGCTGGGGCCTCCAGCCCTGCCCCAGGTCCTTGGGGCCTCCAGCCCAGGAGGCCCACTGAGGTGTAGGCAGAGGCCTCCAGGCCCTGCCTGAGCTCTGTCATGGTGTCCGCGGCTCCAGCTCTGTCTCAGCTGTGCCTGGCCACGGACCTCGCTGCTTCAGACCCCAGCCCGCAGGCTGCCTTCCCGGTCTGCACTTGGCCTCCCTGTGGCCCTGCCTGGCCATCGCTGGACTGCGTCTGACCCTGCTTGCCACCACTGGGCCTGCACGCCAGCTCGGCCTGGCCTGACTTCCTGGCTTGCCCTCAGAGCTGCGCCTCACTGGGCACAGGTTTGCCCCTCTGGGCTCTCGGCTGCCCACCCCGGGACCTGGCTGCTCCCCTCGCTCGCGTAGGCCGAGGCCAGCAGGGCGGGGCCCAGCCATGGGACCCCCTTTGGCTCCCGGTCCCTGAGGGAGCAGTGTGCCTGCGCTGCTCCCTGACACGGGTCTCTCACCACCCTCGCAAGAGAAAAGGTTTTTCCTTAGGTTGAGGTGGGATTCCCCCTGTTCCAGCTTGTGCCCACTTCACACCTTTTCACTCGGCAGGCTAGAAATCCATCAGATCCCCATGGGATCTGCAAAGCTTCCATGGCTACCAGAAGCTCACTGTCCTGGTTTCAGCTGGGATAGAGTTAATTTTTTCCTAGAAGCTGGTATAGTGCTGTGTTTTGGATTTAGTATCAGAGTAATGTTGATAACACACTGGTGCTTTAGTTGTTGCTAAGTAGTGCTTACACTGGTCAAGGACTTTTCAGCTTCCCATGCTCTGCCCGGTGCACAAGAAGCTGGGAGGGGGCACAGCCAGGACAGCTGACCCAGACTGGCCAAAGGGCTATGCCATACCGTATGCTCAGTATATAAACTGGGGGCGGTAGGCTGGGGGGCAGCGATCGCTGCTCAGGGATGGGCTGGGCATCGGTCAGCGGGTGGTGAGCAATTGCATCATGCATCACTTGCTTTCTATATTATTATTACTACTACTACTATTTTACTTTATTGAAATTATTAAACTGTTCCTATCTCAACTCATGAGTTTTCTCACTTTTACCCTTACAGTTCTCTCCCCCGTCCCACTGCAGGCAGGGAATGAGCGAGCGGCTGTGTGGTGCTTAGTTGCTGGCTAGGGTTAAACCACAACACTCTCCCATCACCTTCTGCCCAGACCACCAGGAGGATTGCTCTACAAAGGCAGGAAGAGATGATTAGCAGTAGCTCAGCACTAATCCCTCAGCTGAGCACAATCATGGCTCAAGCCTCCCCAGAGGAAAAGGCCACAGATGGGTGCTCCCTCTCAGGGGTGTCTGCAGGACTGCTTTTCATTCAGAGCAGGGGCAGGGAGGGACAGGCTAAGTGCCTGCATAGGAAGAGAGCCTGAGTGAGCCTTCAAAAATAGGACTCTCCTCATCCAAACGTGCTAGGTCCGAAGCGCTCCAAGTGTGCAGCAAAACTAAGAAGACGTGTACTAGATAACACAGTTTATTAAAGACCAAACTGCAACAGAACCCTTGGAATTAGATGCAGGTTAGCTGCTGGGTGAGGTGGAAGGCAAAGGTTTGCAGGCTTCATTCATCTCCCTGTGAGCACTCTGTTTTCTGGCACTGGCACTTCCTCTGCTCCAGCATCTTCTCGTTGCTAACGGTGTTGGAGGTTCAGCTCTGACGGGGGAAGGGCGGGAGAAGAAAAGGCTGTGCGTGAGTTTTACAGCAGGCTGGGCCAAAGGCAGCACTGGAAAGTGGATCCTGGGAAGGGCAGCACTAACGCACAGATCCAGATACTGAAAAGCAAACTCTCAAACGGGTCGGCAACAACGTTACAGCCTGTGGGCTACAGACGCACGTGGAAAATTGCATTACGTGGAGATACAGCTCAACTTCTTGCAGTTTTTGCCTTATTTCTTGTCCAGCTCTTTCTCCCATCTCTCTTTTAGACTGCTCTGTTTGCCTGTGACCCACCGTGCTAGTCTCCCAGCGCCTTCTGGGGTCAAGCCCTGGTTCTGCCCCGGTTCTTCCTGAGTCCCACGCAAAGTGAACAACTTTTCTCACAGGTCCTGGTTTCACCTTGCCCCCTGCATGCGTTTTTTCGACTGCACCTCCAGTTGCTGGGAAATGTCACCAACTTGTAAGCGGCAAAACAAAAGGAACTCAAAGAGAGAGCTCTAAAGTTACTCACTTCTGTGGAGATCTGTAAGGTGGGGGGCCCTCGAGACTGCATTCGTTGCCTGCTGAGAGAGTATTAAAATGTATTAAAATCTCGATGTATGGTGACCAGCTCTGCTCTTGTCGCTCGGGGCCCCTGGGACTGTGTCATGGTCAGCGAGGCCATTGACCTCAGCAGCCCTGCTGGGACTCCTGGCTCATGGCTTTTACCCATCACGATAACTTCATCTGTGTTGATCAACATCATCATCATCATCATCATCATCATCATCATCCACTGCTACAATAGCAGCAGGAGTCTCAAGAGAAGTCAATCAGTTGCAAAATACAGCCAACAGATAATTAGCAACACGGAAGAGAAGCATAGGAAAAGAATCATCCAGGTTCCAGCAGAAACAAATAATCACCTCAAATCCACCAAACCAACCAGCGCTCACATTTCTTCTTAGTTTACCAACCTGGTTGGCCACCTCAGAACAGCTGTTCTTCATCTCTCCCTGGAAACTGAGCTGGGACTCTCTCTGCCCGCATATCAGCTTTGTCCGAGTTCCCTCCAGATGCATCTTCAACCTGCACAGCAAATGAGTAAGGAGAGCGTGAAGCAAAGCAACAGTCGGCCTTTTTCACATACTCCTACGTAAGCAGCACAGCCACGGCTTGCTTCATCTGTAACATGCTTGACAGGCCAGGAATTACTGAGAACAGCCAGCACTCCAGCATCACACATCACTTGGAGGGCCCAAAGTTCACCTGAACAGAGGAAGAAAAGGCTTCCTTCCCTCCCAGGAGAACTGCAGGCAGCCTGTATTTGCAAGGCCTTTTGCAGCTTTTTAAAACCATAGGTTCATGCACAGAAGCACCTTGCAAGATCGAATGCAAGGCTTGAATTTGCTCACAAACGGTTAGGTACATGCTTTTATATTAGAGTCCAGTGAAGCTTGACTTCTACTCAGCGTGATATTTCTTTAAAGCACTAAAAAGCCATGCCTGGTACGTTCTTCCTCCTGTGTGCCGTTTCTTCCCCGCATTTCGTCCAGACGTTCTTCTGATCGGCATTTCATCTCGGCCAGCTTCTTCGCTTCCTCGCTTTTGCTCCCACGCTTTCAAAATAGAAAAGATACATCGCGCACAGAGCACAGGAACAGGATCCATATGCAGAATGTGCACATGGTGTTCTCCACAAAGAAGACAACGGGGATCTCCCAAGTCCAGTCTCCTCTCGCAGCTCTCAGGCACAGATCTCTCTCCTGTCCACAGCACACAGCCTACCCATCAAAGGAACTGTGCTGAGGAACGCAAGTGCCCCCATATTGCTCACCAGGCACGTTCAAAACGCAGTAGCACCAGCAGGATGAGAGAATAGATAGACTTTTCCTCTGCAGGTGCCCTGCCCAAAAACCTGGGGGTTCCCCAGAGCCCACCTGATCTTTTCATACGTCACCTGCCCACAAGAAATTCAAAGACTAAAACCAGTCATTCCCAGAAGCCGTTCATATACCTGCTGATGTTGGTGTTTGTTTGCAGTCCGTGTTTTCTGAAAGCCAGTGGCCAAGTCCTCCAGGCCATTTTGAGCCTACCGCAGCATTAAAAGAAGAAAAGAGGAGTCACGCTAGGACTTTCCCGACTGAAGGTCACGCCTCACGGCCTTTCTGCTTCTCTTGCCAGCATCAGTCCAGCACAGCGTTTGCCTGCCCTGCAACGCCCCCCAAGCACACAAAATACTGCCAAGGGAGGTGTCGTTCCCTTATTAGTTGCTGACTTTCATCTTTGGAGGTCTTCTTGTTGCATTACGGACCCACACCTTCTGGCCAAGGAATCCATAGTCACTAAAACAGGAGGGTGACCAGAGTACAGGCAACGGAAGAATTCCTGTCACAGTCTGATGATGATAGTCAAGCCTCCAGGATGAAGCGCTGGGCTCCACCTGAGCGCGAGGAAAGCCCGCAGCCAAAAGTACCAAATGCCTCTACTGCATGACTGTCTGAAGCACTGCCTGAGGTCTCAACCTCACGACTGGTCTAAAGCAGAAAATACGCAAGCCAGTGCCTTACTGTCAACTCCTTAACAAAGATGGCGTTAAGTGGGACTTGCTGTAGTCTCATGGGACAACTCTCAAAGCCAGAAAGCTGGGGAATGGGCCAGCAGGACTTTCAGAGAAGCCTATAGTCAGTAGAACAGAGGAACTGATCTCTCGTAGGCTCTCCAACAAAAACCTCATCTTAAAATTTCCCCACATGAATACGGAACTGGGCTCTGTAGCTCATGAAAAGGGAAGGCTCCGACTAGCTTACTGAGGCAGAGGCTTGCAGGTCTTTCTGAAGGGCTTCAATGGTCGTGGCTTGTTGCTGGACTGTGGCTTCCAGCCTGGCGTTTTCAACTTGGAGCCTGGAAAAGAAGTACAGGCCTTGTCACAGAAGTCCACAAGAGCACAAATCCCCACAGAAGAGTGTGAAAGAACCTCATCTAAAACAAAAGCATCTTTGAAAATCGTGTATTATTATCTCACTGGGATGCAAGAAGACAGTCCTGTTGTTTTCACACAATCGCACAAAGCAAAGCCTTGCTCCACTGTGGTACTTCCTTACCGTCGTATGCGTTCTTTCAGCTCTGCGACAGCCGTAGTTCTAGAATATGCGACCAGAAGGCCCTGCTGGTTCCTGGAAGTTGTTAGTTCCCTCTGCTTATCCTTTATGGCGTTCTTCAGGGACGTGACATAACACTCAGTCCGGATACGCCGTTCTTTCAATTCCTGCAGCTGTCAAACCACAACAAGAATCCCCAGCGGTCAGCTTAGGTTTGATAAAAAGGAGTGGACTGCTTTGACTCTCACGTCGACCCTCCAAAGCCATGTTACTTCTTCATCTTTTCTACGGGCCCCTCTCCTACGTCGACACTGATTTCCTACAGCATTTCCTAAATGCTGCCACAACACTCCTCCTCCTGCTCCTAAAGTGACTTTGCAACTCCCTAACAGTGATGACGTGATGAGGGAATACAAAAAAGCACCAGCGCAACACTCCAGCATGCCTACTCTTTCTCTGTCAGCACACACTCCGCTTTGCCAAACCCAAGAGAAGCAGCAAATACGTGTGCGCTCTGTGAAACTGGAGAAGCAGCTTTTTGAAAGGAACACCCTTCTCCAGTTAAGGACAAAGTGACTTTCACGGTTAGTGGCCTTTGTAATGGTAGGCGCCAGGCTTATAAAACCAGGTGAGTCCCTTACACGTCACTCAATCTACTCCTGTTGCCAAGTTGTCTAGTATACTAAGACCACCTTAGCGTAGCCCTCCACTGTTACTTCAAGCGGTGCAAACCAGCAGGCACCAAAGACAGCAGTGCTGTTCCCTCCCAGCCCCCTCATCACAGCGAGCCGCACACTGAACCACCCTGGGTTCCACAAAACCCCCAAGAAAGGATCAGTTCCCCACTCTGGTTTGCTACAAAAAAGGCCCGGGCCCCTGCCAAGAGACAAGAGACGGGCTTTCTCCATACCTTCGCTTTAGACCTGTCCAGTTCCTTCTGCAACTGCAGTTTCTGTTCCTGCAGGTCCCTGCTGTAGCGCTTCTTGGCTTCAGGTGAAGCTTCTGCCAGGGCGTTCTTTTTGAGAGCGTCGGCAAGCTCCTGCTGCAGCTGCCTGACCCATCTCTAAAGAAACATGAGCACGTTCCATGAGCACAGAGAAATCAAGAAGAAGATGACAACATGAGAGATGCTTTTCCTCATGGGATTATAACATTAGATCCGTCTTCAGGGTGGCCAGCAGGCTGAGGGAGGTGATTCTCCCCTTCTGTTCTGCTCTCGTGAGACCCAACCTGGAGCACTGCATCCAGCCCCTGCGTCCCCAGCACCAGGAGGACACGGAGCTGTTAGAGCAGGTCCAGAGGAGGGCGAGAGAAATGATCAGAGGGCTGGAACACCTCTTCCATGAAGAAGGGCTGAGAGAGTTGGGGTTGTTCAGCCTGGGGAAGAGAAGGCTCTGGGGAGACCTTATGGCAGCCTTTCAATATAGAAAGATGGAGAGAGACTTTTTACCATGGCCTGTAGTGACAGGACAAGGGGCAACGGTTTTAAACTAAAAGAGGGTAGACTTAGATTGGACATGAGGAAGAAATGTTTTGCAACGAGGGTGGTGGGACACTGGAGCAGGTTGCCCAGAGAAGTTGTGGATGCCCCATCCCTGGAAGGGTTCAAAGTCAGGCTGGACGGGGCTTTGAGCAACCTGATCTAGTGGAAGATGTCCCTGCCCGCAGCAGGGGCTTGGACCAGATGATCTTTGAAGGTGCCTTCCAACCCAAACCATTCTATGCTTCTGTGACTAGTGAATTCAAAGATCAGAGATTTTGGCCGCCACCAGCAGGCATCTGCGGGCACCTTTCTCAGCTGAGCACATCTAAACTATCGGCAGCTCTTCATGAGGCTTTCTCTTTCCTCATACACAGAAAAGGCTTAAGTATTCTTCTCCTTGGAACACAGGCTGCGAGTCCGTGCATGCGCTTTTTTCCAGCCCACTGTTTTCCCTCCTTATGCAGACCTTCTGCTTCACAACGGGAACGAAATGCGGTTGGAAACTCAGTTCAGGTCCAAATACAACAACCACCTCTCAGCAGCATTCCAAAATGAACTCAGTTGCAAGAACAGCTCTCCGTACACCAACAGGCTCTATTTAAAGATATCTGCATCGGCCTCTATTAGAGTCACCTGTCTGTTGCCTTGACAATGTGCTTGAGTTAAAGCACCCTTCTTTAGCTGAAGCTCTTCCCGCTGCAGTGCAGAAACCTGAGAGAGCAAGAACACAGACAGAGAGACAGACAGTGGGGACAGGAAGCCCCAGCAGCACTGCAGATTCACATTGCATTTCAGCACTGGGGTTACAGAAGCGTGACTCCTGCATTACCTCCGGAGGAGAAAGTAACTCATTCTCAAATGAAGAGACATCATCTCCCGCTTGCTCTGCTGCTGGCAAGACACCTACGGAGGAGGAAAGAGGGGCGACGCTGCTGCGAGTGCTTATTTCACTCTGCTTTTCCCCATCCGCTTCACTCCACAGCAGCTTACAAAGGTAACCATTTAGCCCGTCAGGAAATTACCATTGCCGTGCCCCTGTGCAACGGACGGCGTGCACGCTCCGCGTCTCTCTGCATCTGGAAGCTGCGCACCCGTCACCACTCTCCTGGGACCCTCCGAATCCGTCTGCGTAATTTAAAAGAGAGGCGTGAGAACTGGCACAGGCTCCACCTCGACCCGTTTCCACGCACAAATCTCCCGCTTCAGCCACCACGCGTAACGTGGTATCAGGTGACGGACAGAGCAAAAAGGGCAAACAGAGCCAGCGTGTTGGGCATCTCTGTTGAGCGGGGCTTTCAAAAGGGGCCGAAGGACACCTGCCCAAGATCGAGAGGACCTAGGCAGAAGCAGCTAAGCGTCTGGACGCTAGGCCCTACGGGCAACCACTTGACACTGACTGGATGCGGAGAAGAGAGCTGTGTGGTGGGAAACCAGCAATGCTCACAGCGCCAGCCTCCTAGGATTTCAGAGGATTGTAGCCGGCGGGAAGCTTTACTGCTTCAATCCTGTACTAGAAATGCAGCTCAAAGGCCAGCTGCTAGGAGACCCGCGTCATTAGCTTGACCTGACGTCGTCCCAGTGCTAAGTGAACAGCTTGCCTGCAGCACCGGCATGTCCAGGTCCCAGTTACGAGCGTGTGGCGGAAGCAGCAGCAGAGGGAAAGGAGCCCCAAAGCAAGCGAGCCCAGTGGGGCCCCACTGCCTCCTTCAGAGAAGGGGAAGAGTGGTGGGAAAGCTGCCCGGCGGAAAAGGACCTGGGGGTGCTTGTCGACAGCCGGCCGAATGGGACCGGCAGCGTGCCCAGGTGGCCAAGAAGGCCAATAGCATCCTGGCTTGTATCAGGAACAGGTTTAGATTGGATATTAGGAAAACTTTCTTCACTGACAGGGCTATCAAGCGCTGGAACAGGCCGCCCAGGGAAGTGGTTGAGGCCCCACCCCGGAGGGATTTAGAAGACGTGTAGGCGCGGCGCTTAGGGATACGGTTTAGGGGTGGACTTGGCAGTCTGAGGTTTACGGTTGGACTCCAAGATCTTGAGGGTCTTTCCCAAGGCAAATGATTCTGTGATTCTGTGACTCTACCTCAGAATCAAAAGGGGAGTCGTCATCTTCCTCTTGCTCTGCTGCCGGGAAGACACCTACAGAGGAGGAAAGAAGGGCGACGCTGCTGCGAGTGCTTATTTCACTCTGCTTTTCCCCATCCGCTTCACTCCACAGCAGCTTACAAAGGTAACCATTTAGCCCGTCAGGAAATTACCATTGCCATGCCCCTGTGCAACGGACAGCGTGCACGCTCCGCGTCTCTCTGCATCTGGAAGCTGCGCACCCGTCACCACTCTCCTGGGACCCTCCGAATCCGTCTGCGTAATTTAAAAGAGAGGCGTGAGAACTGGCACAGGCTCCACCTCGACCCGTTTCCACGCACAAATCTCCCGCTTCAGCCACCACGCGTAACGTGGTATCAGGTGACGGACAGAGCAAAAAGGGCAAACAGAGCCAGCGTGTTGGGCATCTCTGTTGAGCGGGGCTTTCAAAAGGGGCCGAAGGACACCTGCCCAAGATCGAGAGGACCTAGGCAGAAGCAGCTAAGCGTCTGGACGCTAGGCCCTACGGGCAACCACTTGACACTGACTGGATGCGGAGAAGAGAGCTGTGTGGTGGGAAACCAGCAATGCTCACAGCGCCAGCCTCCTAGGATTTCAGAGGATTGTAGCCGGCGGGAAGCTTTACTGCTTCAATCCTGTACTAGAAATGCAGCTCAAAGGCCAGCTGCTAGGAGACCCGCGTCATTAGCTTGACCTGACGTCGTCCCAGTGCTAAGTGAACAGCTTGCCTGCAGCACCGGCATGTCCAGGTCCCAGTTACGAGCGTGTGGCGGAAGCAGCAGCAGAGGGAAAGGAGCCCCAAAGCAAGCGAGCCCAGTGGGGCCCCACTGCGTCCTTCAGAGAAGGGGAAGAGTGGTGGGAAAGCTGCCCGGTGGAAGATGACCTGGGGGTGCTTGTCGACAGCCGGCCGAATGGGACCGGCAGTGTGCCCAGGTGGCCAAGAAGGCCAATAGCATCCTGGCTTGTATCAGGAACAGGTTTAGATTGGATATTAGGAAAACTTTCTTCACTGACAGGGCTATCAAGCGCTGGAACAGGCCGCCCAGGGAAGTGGTTGAGGCCCCACCCCGGAGGGATTTAGAAGACGTGTAGGCGCGGCGCTTAGGGATACGGTTTAGGGGTGGACTTGGCAGTCTGAGGTTTACAGTTGGACTCCAAGATCTTGAGGGTCTTTCCCAAGGCAAATGATTCTGTGATTCTGTGACTCTACCTCAGAATCAAAAGGGGAGTCGTCATCTTCCTCTTGCTCTGCTGCCGGGAAGACACCTACAGAGGAGGAAAGAAGGGCGACGCTGCTGCGAGTGCTTATTTCACTCTGCTTTTCCCCATCCGCTTCACTCCACAGCAGCTTACAAAGGTAACCATTTAGCCCGTCAGGAAATTACCATTGCCGTGGCCCTGTGCAACAGACAGCGTGCACACTCCGTGTTTGTCTGTGGCTAGAAGCCACATGCCGGTCACCACTCTCCTGGGACCCTCCGAATCCATCTGCGTAATTTAAAAGACAGGCGTGAGAACTGGCACAGGCTCCACCTCGACCCGTTTCCATGCACAAATCTCCCGCTTCAGCCACCACGCGTAACGTGGTATCAGGTGACGGACAGAGCAAAAAGGGCAAACAGAGCCAGCGTGTTGGGCATCTCTGTTGAGCGGGGCTTTCAAAAGGGGCCGAAGGACACCTGCCCAAGATCGAGAGGACCTAGGCAGAAGCAGCTAAGCGTCTGGACGCTAGGCCCTACGGGCAACCACTTGACACTGACTGGATGCGGAGAAGAGAGCTGTGTGGTGGGAAACCAGCAATGCTCACAGCGCCAGCCTCCTAGGATTTCAGAGGATTGTAGCCGGCGGGAAGCTTTACTGCTTCAATCCTGTACTAGAAATGCAGCTCAAAGGCCAGCTGCTAGGAGACCCGCGTCATTAGCTTGACCTGACGTCGTCCCAGTGCTAAGTGAACAGCTTGCCTGCAGCACCGGCATGTCCAGGTCCCAGTTACGAGCGTGTGGCGGAAGCAGCAGCAGAGGGAAAGGAGCCCCAAAGCAAGCGAGCCCAGTGGGGCCCCACTGCCTCCTTCAGAGAAGGGGAAGAGTGGTGGGAAAGCTGCCCGGCGGAAAAGGACCTGGGGGTGCTTGTCGACAGCCGGCCGAATGGGACCGGCAGCGTGCCCAGGTGGCCAAGAAGGCCAACAGCATCCTGGCTTGTATCAGGAACAGGTTTAGATTGGATATTAGGAAAACTTTCTTCACTGACAGGGCTATCAAGCGCTGGAACAGGCCGCCCAGGGAAGTGGTTGAGGCCCCACCCCGGAGGGATTTAGAAGACGTGTAGGCGCGGCGCTTAGGGATACGGTTTAGGGGTGGACTTGGCAGTCTGAGGTTTACGGTTGGACTCCAAGATCTTGAGGGTCTTTCCCAAGGCAAATGATTCTGATTCTATGACTCTACCTCAGAATCAAAAGGGGAGTCATCATCTTCCTCTTGCTCTGCTGCCGGGAAGACACCTACAGAGGAGGAAAGAAGGGCGACGCTGCTGCGAGTGCTTATTTCACTCTGCTTTTCCCCATCCGCTTCACTCCACAGCAGCTTACAAAGGTAACCATTTAGCCCGTCAGGAAATTACCATTGCCATGCCCCTGTGCAACGGACAGCGTGCACGCTCCGCGTCTCTCTGCATCTGGAAGCTGCGCACCCGTCACCACTCTCCTGGGACCCTCCGAATCCGTCTGCGTAATTTAAAAGAGAGGCGTGAGAACTGGCACAGGCTCCACCTCGACCCGTTTCCACGCACAAATCTCCCGCTTCAGCCACCACGCGTAACGTGGTATCAGGTGACGGACAGAGCAAAAAGGGCAAACAGAGCCAGCGTGTTGGGCATCTCTGTTGAGCGGGGCTTTCAAAAGGGGCCGAAGGACACCTGCCCAAGATCGAGAGGACCTAGGCAGAAGCAGCTAAGCGTCTGGACGCTAGGCCCTACGGGCAACCACTTGACACTGACTGGATGCGGAGAAGAGAGCTGTGTGGTGGGAAACCAGCAATGCTCACAGCGCCAGCCTCCTAGGATTTCAGAGGATTGTAGCCGGCGGGAAGCTTTACTGCTTCAATCCTGTACTAGAAATGCAGCTCAAAGGCCAGCTGCTAGGAGACCCGCGTCATTAGCTTGACCTGACGTCGTCCCAGTGCTAAGTGAACAGCTTGCCTGCAGCACCGGCATGTCCAGGTCCCAGTTACGAGCGTGTGGCGGAAGCAGCAGCAGAGGGAAAGGAGCCCCAAAGCAAGCGAGCCCAGTGGGGCCCCACTGCCTCCTTCAGAGAAGGGGAAGAGTGGTGGGAAAGCTGCCCGGCGGAAAAGGACCTGGGGGTGCTTGTCGACAGCCGGCCGAATGGGACCGGCAGTGTGCCCAGGTGGCCAAGAAGGCCAATAGCATCCTGGCTTGTATCAGGAACAGGTTTAGATTGGATATTAGGAAAACTTTCTTCACTGACAGGGCTATCAAGCGCTGGAACAGGCCGCCCAGGGAAGTGGTTGAGGCCCCACCCCGGAGGGATTTAGAAGACGTGTAGGCGCGGCGCTTAGGGATACGGTTTAGGGGTGGACTTGGCAGTCTGAGGTTTACGGTTGGACTCCAAGATCTTGAGGGTCTTTCCCAAGGCAAATGATTCTGTGATTCTGTGACTCTACCTCAGAATCAAAAGGGGAGTCGTCATCTTCCTCTTGCTCTGCTGCCGGGAAGACACCTACAGAGGAGGAAAGAAGGGCGACGCTGCTGCGAGTGCTTATTTCACTCTGCTTTTCCCCATCCGCTTCACTCCACAGCAGCTTACAAAGGTAACCATTTAGCCCGTCAGGAAATTACCATTGCTGTGCCCCTGTGCAACAGACAGCGTGCACACTCCGTGTCTGTCTGTGGCTAGAAGCCACGTGCCGGTCACCACTCTCCTGGGACCCTCCGAATCCATCTGCGTAATTTAAAAGAGAGGCGTGAGAACTGGCACAGGCTCCACCTCGACCCGTTTCCATGCACAAATCTCCCGCTTCAGCCACCACGCGTAACGTGGTATCAGGTGACGGACAGAGCAAAAAGGGCAAACAGAGCCAGCGTGTTGGGCATCTCTGTTGAGCGGGGCTTTCAAAAGGGGCCGAAGGACACCTGCCCAAGATCGAGAGGACCTAGGCAGAAGCAGCTAAGCGTCTGGACGCTAGGCCCTACGGGCAACCACTTGACACTGACTGGATGCGGAGAAGAGAGCTGTGTGGTGGGAAACCAGCAATGCTCACAGCGCCAGCCTCCTAGGATTTCAGAGGATTGTAGCCGGCGGGAAGCTTTACTGCTTCAATCCTGTACTAGAAATGCAGCTCAAAGGCCAGCTGCTAGGAGACCCGCGTCATTAGCTTGACCTGACGTCGTCCCAGTGCTAAGTGAACAGCTTGCCTGCAGCACCGGCATGTCCAGGTCCCAGTTACGAGCGTGTGGCGGAAGCAGCAGCAGAGGGAAAGGAGCCCCAAAGCAAGCGAGCCCAGTGGGGCCCCACTGCCTCCTTCAGAGAAGGGGAAGAGTGGTGGGAAAGCTGCCCGGCGGAAGATGACCTGGGGGTGCTTGTCGACAGCCGGCCGAATGGGACCGGCAGCGTGCCCAGGTGGCCAAGAAGGCCAATAGCATCCTGGCTTGTATCAGGAACAGGTTTAGATTGGATATTAGGAAAACTTTCTTCACTGACAGGGCTATCAAGCGCTGGAACAGGCTGCCCAGGGAAGTGGTTGAGGCCCCACCCCGGAGGGATTTAGAAGACGTGTAGGCGCGGCGCTTAGGGATACTGTTTAGGGGTGGACTTGGCAGTCTGAGGTTTACGGTTGGACTCCAAGATCTTGAGGGTCTTTCCCAAGGCAAATGATTCTGTGATTCTATGACTCTACCTCAGAATCAAAAGGGGAGTCGTCATCTTCCTCTTGCTCTGCTGCCGGGAAGACACCTAGACACCTAGACTCCGAGGACGCTGTTCTGAACTATGTCAGGGCGATCTTTTTCAGCTAACGTTGCCTCCGCTGTGGCTCCCCAGGAGCAGAGGGGACAGTGGGGAGGGTGTCCCCTCCCGCAGCACCGAGGGTGGCGGGAGGAGGGCCTGTGGTGGGCTGTGTGTCTGCTGTGTTGGTGGCCTACGGAGCTGGTAGGAGGCTCGTGAAGGCCTTGGGCAAAAAGGAAGGGGGCTTCTTCTCAGCACTTCTCCCAGCGTGTGCTGGGATCCGGTGGGATTTGGCTCTAGGTTAGGTTGATTAGATTAGGTTACGTTCCTTTCTGTTTGGCATCTCAGGGCATGGGCAGATTAAAGAGGACATGTGGGTTTCTGCGAGTGTCCCTCTGGTGGGTCAGTGTTAGGACTGGAGGGGAGCGGGGAGTTGCTGGCCCTGGAAGGCCTTTGCTGGCTCTGCAGAGCTGGGATAGTCACGGTTCAGCCTTGGGGCTCCCTTGTCCTTGCGGTCCCTCTGTGACAGCTGCAGTGGGGCCTGGCACTGAGTTTGGCTCCGGGCTGTGGCAGGCCTCCCATAGCTGAGGAGGACATGGGTGGGAGCAGACTGGCAGGGCCAGGGACCATCCCGAGGGGTGAAGATGGGGGCTGTGGCCGGTGAAGGGATGAGGATGGCTCAGCCCTACAAAGGCAGGAAGAGTTTGGTAACTGATGATTAGCAGTAGCTCAGCACTAATCCCTCAGCTGAGCACAATCATGGCTCAAGCCTCCCCAGAGGAAAAGGCCACAGATGGGTGCTCCCTCTCAGGGGTGTCTGCAGGACTGCTTTTCATTCAGAGCAGGGGCAGGGAGGGACAGGCATTTGCTTCATATGGGCTATGGGTGAAAGCACCTTGTTGATGCTGACACCAACACCCGAATTAGCCCCAGTGGGAAACTTCAAGTAAGGACGGTACAAAGCTCTGCGGATGACACCACAGGCATTCCTCTTCACTGTTCCGTGGAAGGCTCTGACTCACTTACTGAGGCTCGTTAAAGCAGGCATGAGGTCTAGCTGAATAAAACCAGGCCTGCAGCGTGAAATTTCTGGATCACTGGAGATGTTTGTGCCTTGAAAGCACAGCATCGTCAAGGCTGGAAGGGGCCTCGTCTTGTCCGTCCCCACCCTGCTCAAAGTAGGGTCAGGCAGGGCAGGTCGCACAGGGCCACGTCCAGTTTGGGGCGTCTCCAAGCATGAGGACTCCACAACCTCTCTGGGGCACAAATAAACCACCACCAGCAAGCTGAGCTGGGGCCTCCAGCCCTGCCCCAGGTCCTTGGGGCCTCCAGCCCAGGAGGCCCACTGAGGTGTAGGCAGAGGCCTCCAGGCCCTGCCTGAGCTCTGTCATGGTGTCCGCGGCTCCAGCTCTGTCTCAGCTGTGCCTGGCCACGGACCTCGCTGCTTCAGACCCCAGCCCGCAGGCTGCCTTCCCGGTCTGCACTTGGCCTCCCTGTGGCCCTGCCTGGCCATCGCTGGACTGCGTCTGACCCTGCTTGCCACCACTGGGCCTGCACGCCAGCTCGGCCTGGCCTGACTTCCTGGCTTGCCCTCAGAGCTGCGCCTCACTGGGCACAGGTTTGCCCCTCTGGGCTCTCGGCTGCCCACCCCGGGACCTGGCTGCTCCCCTCGCTCGCGTAGGCCGAGGCCAGCAGGGCGGGGCCCAGCCATGGGACCCCCTTTGGCTCCCGGTCCCTGAGGGAGCAGTGTGCCTGCGCTGCTCCCTGACACGGGTCTCTCACCACCCTCGCAAGAGAAAAGGTTTTTCCTTAGGTTGAGGTGGGATTCCCCCTGTTCCAGCTTGTGCCCACTTCACACCTTTTCACTCGGCAGGCTAGAAATCCATCAGATCCCCATGGGATCTGCAAAGCTTCCATGGCTACCAGAAGCTCACTGTCCTGGTTTCAGCTGGGATAGAGTTAATTTTTTCCTAGAAGCTGGTATAGTGCTGTGTTTTGGATTTAGTATCAGAGTAATGTTGATAACACACTGGTGCTTTAGTTGTTGCTAAGTAGTGCTTACACTGGTCAAGGACTTTTCAGCTTCCCATGCTCTGCCTGGTGCACAAGAAGCTGGGAGGGGGCACAGCCAGGACAGCTGACCCAGACTGGCCAAAGGGCTATGCCATACCGTATGCTCAGTATATAAACTGGGGGGTAGGCTGGGGGGCAGCGATCGCTGCTCAGGGATGGGCTGGGCATCGGTCAGCGGGTGGTGAGCAATTGCATCATGCATCACTTGCTTTCTATATTATTATTACTACTACTACTATTTTACTTTATTGAAATTATTAAACTGTTCCTATCTCAACTCATGAGTTTTCTCACTTTTACCCTTACAGTTCTCTCCCCCGTCCCACTGCAGGCAGGGAATGAGCGAGCGGCTGTGTGGTGCTTAGTTGCTGGCTAGGGTTAAACCACAACACTCTCCCATCACCTTCTGCCCAGACCACCAGGAGGATTGCTCTACAAAGGCAGGAAGAGATGATTAGCAGTAGCTCAGCACTAATCCCTCAGCTGAGCACAATCATGGCTCAAGCCTCCCCAGAGGAAAAGGCCACAGATGGGTGCTCCCTCTCAGGGGTGTCTGCAGGACTGCTTTTCATTCAGAGCAGGGGCAGGGAGGGACAGGCTAAGTGCCTGCATAGGAAGAGAGCCTGAGTGAGCCTTCAAAAATAGGACTCTCCTCATCCAAACGTGCTAGGTCCGAAGCGCTCCAAGTGTGCAGCAAAACTAAGAAGACGTGTACTAGATAACACAGTTTATTAAAGACCAAACTGCAACAGAACCCTTGGAATTAGATGCAGGTTAGCTGCTGGGTGAGGTGGAAGGCAAAGGTTTGCAGGCTTCATTCATCTCCCTGTGAGCACTCTGTTTTCTGGCACTGGCACTTCCTCTGCTCCAGCATCTTCTCGTTGCTAACGGTGTTGGAGGTTCAGCTCTGACGGGGGAAGGGCGGGAGAAGAAAAGGCTGTGCGTGAGTTTTACAGCAGGCTGGGCCAAAGGCAGCACTGGAAAGTGGATCCTGGGAAGGGCAGCACTAACGCACAGATCCAGATACTGAAAAGCAAACTCTCAAACGGGTCGGCAACAACGTTACAGCCTGTGGGCTACAGACGCACGTGGAAAATTGCATTACGTGGAGATACAGCTCAACTTCTTGCAGTTTTTGCCTTATTTCTTGTCCAGCTCTTTCTCCCATCTCTCTTTTAGACTGCTCTGTTTGCCTGTGACCCACCGTGCTAGTCTCCCAGCGCCTTCTGGGGTCAAGCCCTGGTTCTGCCCCGGTTCTTCCTGAGTCCCACGCAAAGTGAACAACTTTTCTCACAGGTCCTGGTTTCACCTTGCCCCCTGCATGCGTTTTTTCGACTGCACCTCCAGTTGCTGGGAAATGTCACCAACTTGTAAGCGGCAAAACAAAAGGAACTCAAAGAGAGAGCTCTAAAGTTACTCACTTCTGTGGAGATCTGTAAGGTGGGGGGCCCTCGAGACTGCATTCGTTGCCTGCTGAGAGAGTATTAAAATGTATTAAAATCTCGATGTATGGTGACCAGCTCTGCTCTTGTCGCTCGGGGCCCCTGGGACTGTGTCATGGTCAGCGAGGCCATTGACCTCAGCAGCCCTGCTGGGACTCCTGGCTCATGGCTTTTACCCATCACGATAACTTCATCTGTGTTGATCAACATCATCATCATCATCATCATCATCATCATCATCATCATCATCATCATCATCCACTGCTACAATAGCAGCAGGAGTCTCAAGAGAAGTCAATCAGTTGCAAAATACAGCCAACAGATAATTAGCAACACGGAAGAGAAGCATAGGAAAAGAATCATCCAGGTTCCAGCAGAAACAAATAATCACCTCAAATCCACCAAACCAACCAGCGCTCACATTTCTTCTTAGTTTACCAACCTGGTTGGCCACCTCAGAACAGCTGTTCTTCATCTCTCCCTGGAAACTGAGCTGGGACTCTCTCTGCCCGCATATCAGCTTTGTCCGAGTTCCCTCCAGACGCATCTTCAACCTGCACAGCAAATGAGTAAGGAGAGCGTGAAGCAAAGCAACAGTCGGCCTTTTTCACATACTCCTACGTAAGCAGCACAGCCACGGCTTGCTTCATCTGTAACATGCTTGACAGGCCAGGAATTACTGAGAACAGCCAGCACTCCAGCATCACACATCACTTGGAGGGCCCAAAGTTCACCTGAACAGAGGAAGAAAAGGCTTCCTTCCCTCCCAGGAGAACTGCAGGCAGCCTGTATTTGCAAGGCCTTTTGCAGCTTTTTAAAACCATAGGTTCATGCACAGAAGCACCTTGCAAGATCGAATGCAAGGCTTGAATTTGCTCACAAACGGTTAGGTACATGCTTTTATATTAGAGTCCAGTGAAGCTTGACTTCTACTCAGCGTGATATTTCTTTAAAGCACTAAAAAGCCATGCCTGGTACGTTCTTCCTCCTGTGTGCCGTTTCTTCCCCGCATTTCGTCCAGACGTTCTTCTGATCGGCATTTCATCTCGGCCAGCTTCTTCGCTTCCTCGCTTTTGCTCCCACGCTTTCAAAATAGAAAAGATACATCGCGCACAGAGCACAGGAACAGGATCCATATGCAGAATGTGCACATGGTGTTCTCCACAAAGAAGACAACGGGGATCTCCCAAGTCCAGTCTCCTCTCGCAGCTCTCAGGCACAGATCTCTCTCCTGTCCACAGCACACAGCCTACCCATCAAAGGAACTGTGCTGAGGAACGCAAGTGCCCCCATATTGCTCACCAGGCACGTTCAAAACGCAGTAGCACCAGCAGGATGAGAGAATAGATAGACTTTTCCTCTGCAGGTGCCCTGCCCAAAAACCTGGGGGTTCCCCAGAGCCCACCTGATCTTTTCATACGTCACCTGCCCACAAGAAATTCAAAGACTAAAACCAGTCATTCCCAGAAGCCGTTCATATACCTGCTGATGTTGGTGTTTGTTTGCAGTCCGTGTTTTCTGAAAGCCAGTGGCCAAGTCCTCCAGGCCATTTTGAGCCTACCGCAGCATTAAAAGAAGAAAAGAGGAGTCACGCTAGGACTTTCCCGACTGAAGGTCACGCCTCACGGCCTTTCTGCTTCTCTTGCCAGCATCAGTCCAGCACAGCGTTTGCCTGCCCTGCAACGCCCCCCAAGCACACAAAATACTGCCAAGGGAGGTGTCGTTCCCTTATTAGTTGCTGACTTTCATCTTTGGAGGTCTTCTTGTTGCATTACGGACCCACACCTTCTGGCCAAGGAATCCATAGTCACTAAAACAGGAGGGTGACCAGAGTACAGGCAACGGAAGAATTCCTGTCACAGTCTGATGATGATAGTCAAGCCTCCAGGATGAAGCGCTGGGCTCCACCTGAGCGCGAGGAAAGCCCGCAGCCAAAAGTACCAAATGCCTCTACTGCATGACTGTCTGAAGCACTGCCTGAGGTCTCAACCTCACGACTGGTCTAAAGCAGAAAATACGCAAGCCAGTGCCTTACTGTCAACTCCTTAACAAAGATGGCGTTAAGTGGGACTTGCTGTAGTCTCATGGGACAACTCTCAAAGCCAGAAAGCTGGGGAATGGGCCAGCAGGACTTTCAGAGAAGCCTATAGTCA
Organism: Nipponia nippon; assembly: GCF_047370975.1. Lineage (NCBI taxonomy): Eukaryota > Metazoa > Chordata > Aves > Pelecaniformes > Threskiornithidae > Nipponia > Nipponia nippon. Next base: position 54,244,842 of record NW_028262347.1, read on the forward strand.
GTAGAACAGAGGAACTGATCTCTCGTAGGCTCTCCAACAAAAACCTCATCTTAAAATTTCCCCACATGAATACGGAACTGGGCTCTGTAGCTCATGAAAAGGGAAGGCTCCGACTAGCTTACTGAGGCAGAGGCTTGCAGGTCTTTCTGAAGGGCTTCAATGGTCGTGGCTTGTTGCTGGACTGTGGCTTCCAGCCTGGCGTTTTCAACTTGGAGCCTGGAAAAGAAGTACAGGCCTTGTCACAGAAGTCCACAAGAGCACAAATCCCCACAGAAGAGTGTGAAAGAACCTCATCTAAAACAAAAGCATCTTTGAAAATCGTGTATTATTATCTCACTGGGATGCAAGAAGACAGTCCTGTTGTTTTCACACAATCGCACAAAGCAAAGCCTTGCTCCACTGTGGTACTTCCTTACCGTCGTATGCGTTCTTTCAGCTCTGCGACAGCCGTAGTTCTAGAATATGCGACCAGAAGGCCCTGCTGGTTCCTGGAAGTTGTTAGTTCCCTCTGCTTATCCTTTATGGCGTTCTTCAGGGACGTGACATAACACTCAGTCCGGATACGCCGTTCTTTCAATTCCTGCAGCTGTCAAACCACAACAAGAATCCCCAGCGGTCAGCTTAGGTTTGATAAAAAGGAGTGGACTGCTTTGACTCTCACGTCGACCCTCCAAAGCCATGTTACTTCTTCATCTTTTCTACGGGCCCCTCTCCTACGTCGACACTGATTTCCTACAGCATTTCCTAAATGCTGCCACAACACTCCTCCTCCTGCTCCTAAAGTGACTTTGCAACTCCCTAACAGTGATGACGTGATGAGGGAATACAAAAAAGCACCAGCGCAACACTCCAGCATGCCTACTCTTTCTCTGTCAGCACACACTCCGCTTTGCCAAACCCAAGAGAAGCAGCAAATACGTGTGTGCTCTGTGAAACTGGAGAAGCAGCTTTTTGAAAGGAACACCCTTCTCCAGTTAAGGACAAAGTGACTTTCACGGTTAGTGGCCTTTGTAATGGTAGGCGCCAGGCTTATAAAACCAGGTGAGTCCCTTACACGTCACTCAATCTACTCCTGTTGCCAAGTTGTCTAGTATACTAAGACCACCTTAGCGTAGCCCTCCACTGTTACTTCAAGCGGTGCAAACCAGCAGGCACCAAAGACAGCAGTGCTGTTCCCTCCCAGCCCCCTCATCACAGCGAGCCGCACACTGAACCACCCTGGGTTCCACAAAACCCCCAAGAAAGGATCAGTTCCCCACTCTGGTTTGCTACAAAAAAGGCCCGGGCCCCTGCCAAGAGACAAGAGACGGGCTTTCTCCATACCTTCGCTTTAGACCTGTCCAGTTCCTTCTGCAACTGCAGTTTCTGTTCCTGCAGGTCCCTGCTGTAGCGCTTCTTGGCTTCAGGTGAAGCTTCTGCCAGGGCGTTCTTTTTGAGAGCGTCGGCAAGCTCCTGCTGCAGCTGCCTGACCCATCTCTAAAGAAACATGAGCACGTTCCATGAGCACAGAGAAATCAAGAAGAAGATGACAACATGAGAGATGCTTTTCCTCATGGGATTATAACATTAGATCCGTCTTCAGGGTGGCCAGCAGGCTGAGGGAGGTGATTCTCCCCTTCTGTTCTGCTCTCGTGAGACCCAACCTGGAGCACTGCATCCAGCCCCTGGGTCCCCAGCACCAGGAGGACACGGAGCTGTTAGAGCAGGTCCAGAGGAGGGCGAGAGAAATGATCAGAGGGCTGGAACACCTCTCCCATGAAGAAGGGCTGAGAGAGTTGGGGTTGTTCAGCCTGGGGAAGAGAAGGCTCTGGGGAGACCTTATGGCAGCCTTTCAATATAGAAAGATGGAGAGAGACTTTTTACCATGGCCTGTAGTGACAGGACAAGGGGCAACGGTTTTAAACTAAAAGAGGGTAGACTTAGATTGGACATGAGGAAGAAATGTTTTGCAACGAGGGTGGTGGGACACTGGAGCAGGTTGCCCAGAGAAGTTGTGGATGCCCCATCCCTGGAAGGGTTCAAAGTCAGGCTGGACGGGGCTTTGAGCAACCTGATCTAGTGGAAGATGTCCCTGCCCGCAGCAGGGGCTTGGACCAGATGATCTTTGAAGGTGCCTTCCAACCCAAACCATTCTATGCTTCTGTGACTAGTGAATTCAAAGATCAGAGATTTTGGCCGCCACCAGCAGGCATCTGCGGGCACCTTTCTCAGCTGAGCACATCTAAACTATCGGCAGCTCTTCATGAGGCTTTCTCTTTCCTCATACACAGAAAAGGCTTAAGTATTCTTCTCCTTGGAACACAGGCTGCGAGTCCGTGCATGCGCTTTTTCCAGCCCACTGTTTTCCCTCCTTATGCAGACCTTCTGCTTCACAACGGGAACGAAATGCGGTTGGAAACTCAGTTCAGGTCCAAATACAACAACCACCTCTCAGCAGCATTCCAAAATGAACTCAGTTGCAAGAACAGCTCTCCGTACACCAACAGGCTCTATTTAAAGATATCTGCATCGGCCTCTATTAGAGTCACCTGTCTGTTGCCTTGACAATGTGCTTGAGTTAAAGCACCCTTCTTTAGCTGAAGCTCTTCCCGCTGCAGTGCAGAAACCTGAGAGAGCAAGAACACAGACAGAGAGACAGACAGTGGGGACAGGAAGCCCCAGCAGCACTGCAGATTCACATTGCATTTCAGCACTGGGGTTACAGAAGCGTGACTCCTGCATTACCTCCGGAGGAGAAAGTAACTCATTCTCAAATGAAGAGACATCATCTCCCGCTTGCTCTGCTGCTGGCAAGACACCTACGGAGGAGGAAAGAGGGGCGACGCTGCTGCGAGTGCTTATTTCACTCTGCTTTTCCCCATCCGCTTCACTCCACAGCAGCTTACAAAGGTAACCATTTAGCCCGTCAGGAAATTACCATTGCCGTGCCCCTGTGCAACGGACGGCGTGCACGCTCCGCGTCTCTCTGCATCTGGAAGCTGCGCACCCGTCACCACTCTCCTGGGACCCTCCGAATCCGTCTGCGTAATTTAAAAGAGAGGCGTGAGAACTGGCACAGGCTCCACCTCGACCCGTTTCCACGCACAAATCTCCCGCTTCAGCCACCACGCGTAACGTGGTATCAGGTGACGGACAGAGCAAAAAGGGCAAACAGAGCCAGCGTGTTGGGCATCTCTGTTGAGCGGGGCTTTCAAAAGGGGCCGAAGGACACCTGCCCAAGATCGAGAGGACCTAGGCAGAAGCAGCTAAGCGTCTGGACGCTAGGCCCTACGGGCAACCACTTGACACTGACTGGATGCGGAGAAGAGAGCTGTGTGGTGGGAAACCAGCAATGCTCACAGCGCCAGCCTCGTAGGATTTCAGAGGACTGTAGCCGGCGGGAAGCTTTACTGCTTCAATCCTGTACTAGAAATGCAGCTCAAAGGCCAGCTGCTAGGAGACCCGCGTCATTAGCTTGACCTGACGTCGTCCCAGTGCTAAGTGAACAGCTTGCCTGCAGCACCGGCATGTCCAGGTCCCAGTTACGAGCGTGTGGCGGAAGCAGCAGCAGAGGGAAAGGAGCCCCAAAGCAAGCGAGCCCAGTGGGGCCCCACTGCGTCCTTCAGAGAAGGGGAAGAGTGGTGGGAAAGCTGCCCGGCGGAAAAGGACCTGGGGGTGCTTGTCGACAGCCGGCCGAATGGGACCGGCAGCGTGCCCAGGTGGCCAAGAAGGCCAACAGCATCCTGGCTTGTATCAGGAACAGGTTTAGATTGGATATTAGGAAAACTTTCTTCACTGACAGGGCTATCAAGCGCTGGAACAGGCCGCCCAGGGAAGTGGTTGAGGCCCCACCCCGGAGGGATTTAGAAGACGTGTAGGCGCGGCGCTTAGGGATACGGTTTAGGGGTGGACTTGGCAGTCTGAGGTTTACGGTTGGACTCCAAGATCTTGAGGGTCTTTCCCAAGGCAAATGATTCTGATTCTATGACTCTACCTCAGAATCAAAAGGGGAGTCATCATCTTCCTCTTGCTCTGCTGCCGGGAAGACACCTACAGAGGAGGAAAGAAGGGCGACGCTGCTGCGAGTGCTTATTTCACTCTGCTTTTCCCCATCCGCTTCACTCCACAGCAGCTTACAAAGGTAACCATTTAGCCCGTCAGGAAATTACCATTGCCATGCCCCTGTGCAACGGACAGCGTGCACGCTCCGCGTCTCTCTGCATCTGGAAGCTGCGCACCCGTCACCACTCTCCTGGGACCCTCCGAATCCGTCTGCGTAATTTAAAAGAGAGGCGTGAGAACTGGCACAGGCTCCACCTCGACCCGTTTCCACGCACAAATCTCCCGCTTCAGCCACCACGCGTAACGTGGTATCAGGTGACGGACAGAGCAAAAAGGGCAAACAGAGCCAGCGTGTTGGGCATCTCTGTTGAGCGGGGCTTTCAAAAGGGGCCGAAGGACACCTGCCCAAGATCGAGAGGACCTAGGCAGAAGCAGCTAAGCGTCTGGACGCTAGGCCCTACGGGCAACCACTTGACACTGACTGGATGCGGAGAAGAGAGCTGTGTGGTGGGAAACCAGCAATGCTCACAGCGCCAGCCTCCTAGGATTTCAGAGGATTGTAGCCGGCGGGAAGCTTTACTGCTTCAATCCTGTACTAGAAATGCAGCTCAAAGGCCAGCTGCTAGGAGACCCGCGTCATTAGCTTGACCTGACGTCGTCCCAGTGCTAAGTGAACAGCTTGCCTGCAGCACCGGCATGTCCAGGTCCCAGTTACGAGCGTGTGGCGGAAGCAGCAGCAGAGGGAAAGGAGCCCCAAAGCAAGCGAGCCCAGTGGGGCCCCACTGCCTCCTTCAGAGAAGGGGAAGAGTGGTGGGAAAGCTGCCCGGCGGAAGATGACCTGGGGGTGCTTGTCGACAGCCGGCCGAATGGGACCGGCAGTGTGCCCAGGTGGCCAAGAAGGCCAATAGCATCCTGGCTTGTATCAGGAACAGGTTTAGATTGGATATTAGGAAAACTTTCTTCACTGACAGGGCTATCAAGCGCTGGAACAGGCCGCCCAGGGAAGTGGTTGAGGCCCCACCCCGGAGGGATTTAGAAGACGTGTAGGCGCGGCGCTTAGGGATACGGTTTAGGGGTGGACTTGGCAGTCTGAGGTTTACGGTTGGACTCCAAGATCTTGAGGGTCTTTCCCAAGGCAAATGATTCTGATTCTATGACTCTACCTCAGAATCAAAAGGGGAGTCATCATCTTCCTCTTGCTCTGCTGCCGGGAAGACACCTACAGAGGAGGAAAGAAGGGCGACGCTGCTGCGAGTGCTTATTTCACTCTGCTTTTCCCCATCCGCTTCACTCCACAGCAGCTTACAAAGGTAACCATTTAGCCCGTCAGGAAATTACCATTGCCATGCCCCTGTGCAACGGACAGCGTGCACGCTCCGCGTCTCTCTGCATCTGGAAGCTGCGCACCCGTCACCACTCTCCTGGGACCCTCCGAATCCGTCTGCGTAATTTAAAAGACAGGCGTGAGAACTGGCACAGGCTCCACCTCGACCCGTTTCCACGCACAAATCTCCCGCTTCAGCCACCACGCGTAACGTGGTATCAGGTGACGGACAGAGCAAAAAGGGCAAACAGAGCCAGCGTGTTGGGCATCTCTGTTGAGCGGGGCTTTCAAAAGGGGCCGAAGGACACCTGCCCAAGATCGAGAGGACCTAGGCAGAAGCAGCTAAGCGTCTGGACGCTAGGCCCTACGGGCAACCACTTGACACTGACTGGATGCGGAGAAGAGAGCTGTGTGGTGGGAAACCAGCAATGCTCACAGCGCCAGCCTCCTAGGATTTCAGAGGATTGTAGCCGGCGGGAAGCTTTACTGCTTCAATCCTGTACTAGAAATGCAGCTCAAAGGCCAGCTGCTAGGAGACCCGCGTCATTAGCTTGACCTGACGTCGTCCCAGTGCTAAGTGAACAGCTTGCCTGCAGCACCGGCATGTCCAGGTCCCAGTTACGAGCGTGTGGCGGAAGCAGCAGCAGAGGGAAAGGAGCCCCAAAGCAAGCGAGCCCAGTGGGGCCCCACTGCGTCCTTCAGAGAAGGGGAAGAGTGGTGGGAAAGCTGCCCGGCGGAAGATGACCTGGGGGTGCTTGTCGACAGCCGGCCGAATGGGACCGGCAGTGTGCCCAGGTGGCCAAGAAGGCCAATAGCATCCTGGCTTGTATCAGGAACAGGTTTAGATTGGATATTAGGAAAACTTTCTTCACTGACAGGGCTATCAAGCGCTGGAACAGGCCGCCCAGGGAAGTGGTTGAGGCCCCACCCCGGAGGGATTTAGAAGACGTGTAGGCGCGGCGCTTAGGGATACGGTTTAGGGGTGGACTTGGCAGTCTGAGGTTTACGGTTGGACTCCAAGATCTTGAGGGTCTTTCCCAAGGCAAATGATTCTGTGATTCTGTGACTCTACCTCAGAATCAAAAGGGGAGTCGTCATCTTCCTCTTGCTCTGCTGCCGGGAAGACACCTAGACACCTAGACTCCGAGGACGCTGTTCTGAACTATGTCAGGGCGATCTTTTTCAGCTAACGTTGCCTCCGCTGTGGCTCCCCAGGAGCAGAGGGGACAGTGGGGAGGGTGTCCCCTCCCGCAGCACCGAGGGTGGCGGGAGGAGGGCCTGTGGTGGGCTGTGTGTCTGCTGTGTTGGTGGCCTACGGAGCTGGTAGGAGGCTCGTGAAGGCCTTGGGCAAAAAGGAAGGGGGCTTCTTCTCAGCACTTCTCCCAGCGTGTGCTGGGATCCGGTGGGATTTGGCTCTAGGTTAGGTGATTAGATTAGGTTACGTTCCTTTCTGTTTGGCATCTCAGGGCATGGGCAGATTAAAGAGGACATGTGGGTTTCTGCGAGTGTCCCTCTGGTGGGTCAGTGTTAGGACTGGAGGGGAGCGGGGAGTTGCTGGCCCTGGAAGGCCTTTGCTGGCTCTGCAGAGCTGGGATAGTCACGGTTCAGCCTTGGGGCTCCCTTGTCCTTGCGGTCCCTCTGTGACAGCTGCAGTGGGGCCTGGCACTGAGTTTGGCTCCGGGCTGTGGCAGGCCTCCCATAGCTGAGGAGGACATGGGTGGGAGCAGACTGGCAGGGCCAGGGACCATCCCGAGGGGTGAAGATGGGGGCTGTGGCCGGTGAAGGGATGAGGATGGCTCAGCCCTACAAAGGCAGGAAGAGTTTGGTAACTGATGATTAGCAGTAGCTCAGCACTAATCCCTCAGCTGAGCACAATCATGGCTCAAGCCTCCCCAGAGGAAAAGGCCACAGATGGGTGCTCCCTCTCAGGGGTGTCTGCAGGACTGCTTTTCATTCAGAGCAGGGGCAGGGAGGGACAGGCATTTGCTTCATATGGGCTATGGGTGAAAGCACCTTGTTGATGCTGACACCAACACCCGAATTAGCCCCAGTGGGAAACTTCAAGTAAGGACGGTACAAAGCTCTGCGGATGACACCACAGGCATTCCTCTTCACTGTTCCGTGGAAGGCTCTGACTCACTTACTGAGGCTCGTTAAAGCAGGCATGAGGTCTAGCTGAATAAAACCAGGCCTGCAGCGTGAAATTTCTGGATCACTGGAGATGTTTGTGCCTTGAAAGCACAGCATCGTCAAGGCTGGAAGGGGCCTCGTCTTGTCCGTCCCCACCCTGCTCAAAGTAGGGTCAGGCAGGGCAGGTCGCACAGGGCCACGTCCAGTTTGGGGCGTCTCCAAGCATGAGGACTCCACAACCTCTCTGGGGCACAAATAAACCACCACCAGCAAGCTGAGCTGGGGCCTCCAGCCCTGCCCCAGGTCCTTGGGGCCTCCAGCCCAGGAGGCCCACTGAGGTGTAGGCAGAGGCCTCCAGGCCCTGCCTGAGCTCTGTCATGGTGTCCGCGGCTCCAGCTCTGTCTCAGCTGTGCCTGGCCACGGACCTCGCTGCTTCAGACCCCAGCCCGCAGGCTGCCTTCCCGGTCTGCACTTGGCCTCCCTGTGGCCCTGCCTGGCCATCGCTGGACTGCGTCTGACCCTGCTTGCCACCACTGGGCCTGCACGCCAGCTCGGCCTGGCCTGACTTCCTGGCTTGCCCTCAGAGCTGCGCCTCACTGGGCACAGGTTTGCCCCTCTGGGCTCTCGGCTGCCCACCCCGGGACCTGGCTGCTCCCCTCGCTCGCGTAGGCCGAGGCCAGCAGGGCGGGGCCCAGCCATGGGACCCCCTTTGGCTCCCGGTCCCTGAGGGAGCAGTGTGCCTGCGCTGCTCCCTGACACGGGTCTCTCACCACCCTCGCAAGAGAAAAGGTTTTTCCTTAGGTTGAGGTGGGATTCCCCCTGTTCCAGCTTGTGCCCACTTCACACCTTTTCACTCGGCAGGCTAGAAATCCATCAGATCCCCATGGGATCTGCAAAGCTTCCATGGCTACCAGAAGCTCACTGTCCTGGTTTCAGCTGGGATAGAGTTAATTTTTTCCTAGAAGCTGGTATAGTGCTGTGTTTTGGATTTAGTATCAGAGTAATGTTGATAACACACTGGTGCTTTAGTTGTTGCTAAGTAGTGCTTACACTGGTCAAGGACTTTTCAGCTTCCCATGCTCTGCCCGGTGCACAAGAAGCTGGGAGGGGGCACAGCCAGGACAGCTGACCCAGACTGGCCAAAGGGCTATGCCATACCGTATGCTCAGTATATAAACTGGGGGGTAGGCTGGGGGGCAGCGATCGCTGCTCAGGGATGGGCTGGGCATCGGTCAGCGGGTGGTGAGCAATTGCATCATGCATCACTTGCTTTCTATATTATTATTACTACTACTACTATTTTACTTTATTGAAATTATTAAACTGTTCCTATCTCAACTCATGAGTTTTCTCACTTTTACCCTTACAGTTCTCTCCCCCGTCCCACTGCAGGCAGGGAATGAGCGAGCGGCTGTGTGGTGCTTAGTTGCTGGCTAGGGTTAAACCACAACACTCTCCCATCACCTTCTGCCCAGACCACCAGGAGGATTGCTCTACAAAGGCAGGAAGAGATGATTAGCAGTAGCTCAGCACTAATCCCTCAGCTGAGCACAATCATGGCTCAAGCCTCCCCAGAGGAAAAGGCCACAGATGGGTGCTCCCTCTCAGGGGTGTCTGCAGGACTGCTTTTCATTCAGAGCAGGGGCAGGGAGGGACAGGCTAAGTGCCTGCATAGGAAGAGAGCCTGAGTGAGCCTTCAAAAATAGGACTCTCCTCATCCAAACGTGCTAGGTCCGAAGCGCTCCAAGTGTGCAGCAAAACTAAGAAGACGTGTACTAGATAACACAGTTTATTAAAGACCAAACTGCAACAGAACCCTTGGAATTAGATGCAGGTTAGCTGCTGGGTGAGGTGGAAGGCAAAGGTTTGCAGGCTTCATTCATCTCCCTGTGAGCACTCTGTTTTCTGGCACTGGCACTTCCTCTGCTCCAGCATCTTCTCGTTGCTAACGGTGTTGGAGGTTCAGCTCTGACGGGGGAAGGGCGGGAGAAGAAAAGGCTGTGCGTGAGTTTTACAGCAGGCTGGGCCAAAGGCAGCACTGGAAAGTGGATCCTGGGAAGGGCAGCACTAACGCACAGATCCAGATACTGAAAAGCAAACTCTCAAACGGGTCGGCAACAACGTTACAGCCTGTGGGCTACAGACGCACGTGGAAAATTGCATTACGTGGAGATACAGCTCAACTTCTTGCAGTTTTTGCCTTATTTCTTGTCCAGCTCTTTCTCCCATCTCTCTTTTAGACTGCTCTGTTTGCCTGTGACCCACCGTGCTAGTCTCCCAGCGCCTTCTGGGGTCAAGCCCTGGTTCTGCCCCGGTTCTTCCTGAGTCCCACGCAAAGTGAACAACTTTTCTCACAGGTCCTGGTTTTACCTTGCCCCCTGCATGCGTTTTTTCGACTGCACCTCCAGTTGCTGGGAAATGTCACCAACTTGTAAGCGGCAAAACAAAAGGAACTCAAAGAGAGAGCTCTAAAGTTACTCACTTCTGTGGAGATCTGTAAGGTGGGGGGCCCTCGAGACTGCATTCGTTGCCTGCTGAGAGAGTATTAAAATGTATTAAAATCTCGATGTATGGTGACCAGCTCTGCTCTTGTCGCTCGGGGCCCCTGGGACTGTGTCATGGTCAGCGAGGCCATTGACCTCAGCAGCCCTGCTGGGACTCCTGGCTCATGGCTTTTACCCATCACGATAACTTCATCTGTGTTGATCAACATCATCATCATCATCATCATCATCATCCACTGCTACAATAGCAGCAGGAGTCTCAAGAGAAGTCAATCAGTTGCAAAATACAGCCAACAGATAATTAGCAACACGGAAGAGAAGCATAGGAAAAGAATCATCCAGGTTCCAGCAGAAACAAATAATCACCTCAAATCCACCAAACCAACCAGCGCTCACATTTCTTCTTAGTTTACCAACCTGGTTGGCCACCTCAGAACAGCTGTTCTTCATCTCTCCCTGGAAACTGAGCTGGGACTCTCTCTGCCCGCATATCAGCTTTGTCCGAGTTCCCTCCAGACGCATCTTCAACCTGCACAGCAAATGAGTAAGGAGAGCGTGAAGCAAAGCAACAGTCGGCCTTTTTCACATACTCCTACGTAAGCAGCACAGCCACGGCTTGCTTCATCTGTAACATGCTTGACAGGCCAGGAATTACTGAGAACAGCCAGCACTCCAGCATCACACATCACTTGGAGGGCCCAAAGTTCACCTGAACAGAGGAAGAAAAGGCTTCCTTCCCTCCCAGGAGAACTGCAGGCAGCCTGTATTTGCAAGGCCTTTTGCAGCTTTTTAAAACCATAGGTTCATGCACAGAAGCACCTTGCAAGATCGAATGCAAGGCTTGAATTTGCTCACAAACGGTTAGGTACATGCTTTTATATTAGAGTCCAGTGAAGCTTGACTTCTACTCAGCGTGATATTTCTTTAAAGCACTAAAAAGCCATGCCTGGTACGTTCTTCCTCCTGTGTGCCGTTTCTTCCCCGCATTTCGTCCAGACGTTCTTCTGATCGGCATTTCATCTCAGCCAGCTTCTTCGCTTCCTCGCTTTTGCTCCCACGCTTTCAAAATAGAAAAGATACATCGCGCACAGAGCACAGGAACAGGATCCATATGCAGAATGTGCACATGGTGTTCTCCACAAAGAAGACAACGGGGATCTCCCAAGTCCAGTCTCCTCTCGCAGCTCTCAGGCACAGATCTCTCTCCTGTCCACAGCACACAGCCTACCCATCAAAGGAACTGTGCTGAGGAACGCAAGTGCCCCCATATTGCTCACCAGGCACGTTCAAAACGCAGTAGCACCAGCAGGATGAGAGAATAGATAGACTTTTCCTCTGCAGGTGCCCTGCCCAAAAACCTGGGGGTTCCCCAGAGCCCACCTGATCTTTTCATACGTCACCTGCCCACAAGAAATTCAAAGACTAAAACCAGTCATTCCCAGAAGCCGTTCATATACCTGCTGATGTTGGTGTTTGTTTGCAGTCCGTGTTTTCTGAAAGCCAGTGGCCAAGTCCTCCAGGCCATTTTGAGCCTACCGCAGCATTAAAAGAAGAAAAGAGGAGTCACGCTAGGACTTTCCCGACTGAAGGTCACGCCTCACGGCCTTTCTGCTTCTCTTGCCAGCATCAGTCCAGCACAGCGTTTGCCTGCCCTGCAACGCCCCCCAAGCACACAAAATACTGCCAAGGGAGGTGTCGTTCCCTTATTAGTTGCTGACTTTCATCTTTGGAGGTCTTCTTGTTGCATTACGGACCCACACCTTCTGGCCAAGGAATCCATAGTCACTAAAACAGGAGGGTGACCAGAGTACAGGCAACGGAAGAATTCCTGTCACAGTCTGATGATGATAGTCAAGCCTCCAGGATGAAGCGCTGGGCTCCACCTGAGCGCGAGGAAAGCCCGCAGCCAAAAGTACCAAATGCCTCTACTGCATGACTGTCTGAAGCACTGCCTGAGGTCTCAACCTCACGACTGGTCTAAAGCAGAAAATACGCAAGCCAGTGCCTTACTGTCAACTCCTTAACAAAGATGGCGTTAAGTGGGACTTGCTGTAGTCTCATGGGACAACTCTCAAAGCCAGAAAGCTGGGGAATGGGCCAGCAGGACTTTCAGAGAAGCCTATAGTCAGTAGAACAGAGGAACTGATCTCTCGTAGGCTCTCCAACAAAAACCTCATCTTAAAATTTCCCCACATGAATACGGAACTGGGCTCTGTAGCTCATGAAAAGGGAAGGCTCCGACTAGCTTACTGAGGCAGAGGCTTGCAGGTCTTTCTGAAGGGCTTCAATGGTCGTGGCTTGTTGCTGGACTGTGGCTTCCAGCCTGGCGTTTTCAACTTGGAGCCTGGAAAAGAAGTACAGGCCTTGTCACAGAAGTCCACAAGAGCACAAATCCCCACAGAAGAGTGTGAAAGAACCTCATCTAAAACAAAAGCATCTTTGAAAATCGTGTATTATTATCTCACTGGGATGCAAGAAGACAGTCCTGTTGTTTTCACACAATCGCACAAAGCAAAGCCTTGCTCCACTGTGGTACTTCCTTACCGTTGTATGCGTTCTTTCAGCTCTGCGACAGCCGTAGTTCTAGAATATGCGACCAGAAGGCCCTGCTGGTTCCTGGAAGTTGTTAGTTCCCTCTGCTTATCCTTTATGGCGTTCTTCAGGGACGTGACATAACACTCAGTCCGGATACGCCGTTCTTTCAATTCCTGCAGCTGTCAAACCACAACAAGAATCCCCAGCGGTCAGCTTAGGTTTGATAAAAAGGAGTGGACTGCTTTGACTCTCACGTCGACCCTCCAAAGCCATGTTACTTCTTCATCTTTTCTACGGGCCCCTCTCCTACGTCGACACTGATTTCCTACAGCATTTCCTAAATGCTGCCACAACACTCCTCCTCCTGCTCCTAAAGTGACTTTGCAACTCCCTAACAGTGATGACGTGATGAGGGAATACAAAAAAGCACCAGCGCAACACTCCAGCATGCCTACTCTTTCTCTGTCAGCACACACTCCGCTTTGCCAAACCCAAGAGAAGCAGCAAATACGTGTGTGCTCTGTGAAACTGGAGAAGCAGCTTTTTGAAAGGAACACCCTTCTCCAGTTAAGGACAAAGTGACTTTCACGGTTAGTGGCCTTTGTAATGGTAGGCGCCAGGCTTATAAAACCAGGTGAGTCCCTTACACGTCACTCAATCTACTCCTGTTGCCAAGTTGTCTAGTATACTAAGACCACCTTAGCGTAGCCCTCCACTGTTACTTCAAGCGGTGCAAACCAGCAGGCACCAAAGACAGCAGTGCTGTTCCCTCCCAGCCCCCTCATCACAGCGAGCCGCACACTGAACCACCCTGGGTTCCACAAAACCCCCAAGAAAGGATCAGTTCCCCACTCTGGTTTGCTACAAAAAAGGCCCGGGCCCCTGCCAAGAGACAAGAGACGGGCTTTCTCCATACCTTCGCTTTAGACCTGTCCAGTTCCTTCTGCAACTGCAGTTTCTGTTCCTGCAGGTCCCTGCTGTAGCGCTTCTTGGCTTCAGGTGAAGCTTCTGCCAGGGCGTTCTTTTTGAGAGCGTCGGCAAGCTCCTGCTGCAGCTGCCTGACCCATCTCTAAAGAAACATGAGCACGTTCCATGAGCACAGAGAAATCAAGAAGAAGATGACAACATGAGAGATGCTTTTCCTCATGGGATTATAACATTAGATCCGTCTTCAGGGTGGCCAGCAGGCTGAGGGAGGTGATTCTCCCCTTCTGTTCTGCTCTCGTGAGACCCAACCTGGAGCACTGCATCCAGCCCCTGCGTCCCCAGCACCAGGAGGACACGGAGCTGTTAGAGCAGGTCCAGAGGAGGGCGAGAGAAATGATCAGAGGGCTGGAACACCTCTCCCATGAAGAAGGGCTGAGAGAGTTGGGGTTGTTCAGCCTGGGGAAGAGAAGGCTCTGGGGAGACCTTATGGCAGCCTTTCAATATAGAAAGATGGAGAGAGACTTTTTACCATGGCCTGTAGTGACAGGACAAGGGGCAACGGTTTTAAACTAAAAGAGGGTAGACTTAGATTGGACATGAGGAAGAAATGTTTTGCAACGAGGGTGGTGGGACACTGGAGCAGGTTGCCCAGAGAAGTTGTGGATGCCCCATCCCTGGAAGGGTTCAAAGTCAGGCTGGACGGGGCTTTGAGCAACCTGATCTAGTGGAAGATGTCCCTGCCCGCAGCAGGGGCTTGGACCTGATGATCTTTGAAGGTGCCTTCCAACCCAAACCATTCTATGCTTCTGTGACTAGTGAATTCAAAGATCAGAGATTTTGGCCGCCACCAGCAGGCATCTGCGGGCACCTTTCTCAGCTGAGCACATCTAAACTATCGGCAGCTCTTCATGAGGCTTTCTCTTTCCTCATACACAGAAAAGGCTTAAGTATTCTTCTCCTTGGAACACAGGCTGCGAGTCCGTGCATGCGCTTTCTCCAGCCCACTGTTTTCCCTCCTTATGCAGACCTTCTGCTTCACAACGGGAACGAAATGCGGTTGGAAACTCAGTTCAGGTCCAAATACAACAACCACCTCTCAGCAGCATTCCAAAATGAACTCAGTTGCAAGAACAGCTCTCCGTACACCAACAGGCTCTATTTAAAGATATCTGCATCGGCCTCTATTAGAGTCACCTGTCTGTTGCCTTGACAATGTGCTTGAGTTAAAGCACCCTTCTTTAGCTGAAGCTCTTCCCGCTGCAGTGCAGAAACCTGAGAGAGCAAGAACACAGACAGAGAGACAGACAGTGGGGACAGGAAGCCCCAGCAGCACTGCAGATTCACATTGCATTTCAGCACTGGGGTTACAGAAGCGTGACTCCTGCATTACCTCCGGAGGAGAAAGTAACTCATTCTCAAATGAAGAGACATCATCTCCCGCTTGCTCTGCTGCTGGCAAGACACCTACGGAGGAGGAAAGAGGGGCGACGCTGCTGCGAGTGCTTATTTCACTCTGCTTTTCCCCATCCGCTTCACTCCACAGCAGCTTACAAAGGTAACCATTTAGCCCGTCAGGAAATTACCATTGCCGTGCCCCTGTGCAACGGACGGCGTGCACGCTCCGCGTCTCTCTGCATCTGGAAGCTGCGCACCCGTCACCACTCTCCTGGGACCCTCCGAATCCGTCTGCGTAATTTAAAAGAGAGGCGTGAGAACTGGCACAGGCTCCACCTCGACCCGTTTCCACGCACAAATCTCCCGCTTCAGCCACCACGCGTAACGTGGTATCAGGTGACGGACAGAGCAAAAAGGGCAAACAGAGCCAGCGTGTTGGGCATCTCTGTTGAGCGGGGCTTTCAAAAGGGGCCGAAGGACACCTGCCCAAGATCGAGAGGACCTAGGCAGAAGCAGCTAAGCGTCTGGACGCTAGGCCCTACGGGCAACCACTTGACACTGACTGGATGCGGAGAAGAGAGCTGTGTGGTGGGAAACCAGCAATGCTCACAGCGCCAGCCTCCTAGGATTTCAGAGGATTGTAGCCGGCGGGAAGCTTTACTGCTTCAATCCTGTACTAGAAATGCAGCTCAAAGGCCAGCTGCTAGGAGACCCGCGTCATTAGCTTGACCTGACGTCGTCCCAGTGCTAAGTGAACAGCTTGCCTGCAGCACCGGCATGTCCAGGTCCCAGTTACGAGCGTGTGGCGGAAGCAGCAGCAGAGGGAAAGGAGCCCCAAAGCAAGCGAGCCCAGTGGGGCCCCACTGCGTCCTTCAGAGAAGGGGAAGAGTGGTGGGAAAGCTGCCCGGCGGAAAAGGACCTGGGGGTGCTTGTTGACAGCCGGCCGAATGGGACCGGCAGTGTGCCCAGGTGGCCAAGAAGGCCAATAGCATCCTGGCTTGTATCAGGAACAGGTTTAGATTGGATATTAGGAAAACTTTCTTCACTGACAGGGCTATCAAGCGCTGGAACAGGCCGCCCAGGGAAGTGGTTGAGGCCCCACCCCGGAGGGATTTAGAAGACGTGTAGGCGCGGCGCTTAGGGATACTGTTTAGGGGTGGACTTGGCAGCCTGAGGTTTACGGTTGGACTCCAAGATCTTGAGGGTCTTTCCCAAGGCAAATGATTCTGATTCTATGACTCTACCTCAGAATCAAAAGGGGAGTCGTCATCTTCCTCTTGCTCTGCTGCCGGGAAGACACCTACAGAGGAGGAAAGAAGGGCGACGCTGCTGCGAGTGCTTATTTCACTCTGCTTTTCCCCATCCGCCTCACTCCACAGCAGCTTACAAAGGTAACCATTTAGCCCGTCAGGAAATTACCATTGCCATGCCCCTGTGCAACGGACAGCGTGCACGCTCCGCGTCTCTCTGCATCTGGAAGCTGCGCACCCGTCGCCACTCTCCTGGGACCCTCCGAATCCGTCTGCGTAATTTAAAAGAGAGGCGTGAGAACTGGCACAGGCTCCACCTCGACCCGTTTCCACGCACAAATCTCCCGCTTCAGCCACCACGCGTAACGTGGTATCAGGTGACGGACAGAGCAAAAAGGGCAAACAGAGCCAGCGTGTTGGGCATCTCTGTTGAGCGGGGCTTTCAAAAGGGGCCGAAGGACACCTGCCCAAGATCGAGAGGACCTAGGCAGAAGCAGCTAAGCGTCTGGACGCTAGGCCCTATGGGCAACCACTTGACACTGACTGGATGCGGAGAAGAGAGCTGTGTGGTGGGAAACCAGCAATGCTCACAGCGCCAGCCTCCTAGGATTTCAGAGGATTGTAGCCGGCGGGAAGCTTTACTGCTTCAATCCTGTACTAGAAATGCAGCTCAAAGGCCAGCTGCTAGGAGACCCGCGTCATTAGCTTGACCTGACGTCGTCCCAGTGCTAAGTGAACAGCTTGCCTGCAGCACCGGCATGTCCAGGTCCCAGTTACGAGCGTGTGGCGGAAGCAGCAGCAGAGGGAAAGGAGCCCCAAAGCAAGCGAGCCCAGTGGGGCCCCACTGCGTCCTTCAGAGAAGGGGAAGAGTGGTGGGAAAGCTGCCCAGTGGAAGATGACCTGGGGGTGCTTGTCGACAGCCGGCCGAATGGGACCGGCAGTGTGCCCAGGTGGCCAAGAAGGCCAATAGCATCCTGGCTTGTATCAGGAACAGGTTTAGATTGGATATTAGGAAAACTTTCTTCACTGACAGGGCTATCAAGCGCTGGAACAGGCCGCCCAGGGAAGTGGTTGGGGCCCCACCCCGGAGGGATTTAGAAGACGTGTAGGCGCGGCGCTTAGGGATACTGTTTAGGGGTGGACTTGGCAGTCTGAGGTTTACGGTTGGACTCCAAGATCTTGAGGGTCTTTCCCAAGGCAAATGATTCTGATTCTATGACTCTACCTCAGAATCAAAAGGGGAGTCGTCATCTTCCTCTTGCTCTGCTGCCGGGAAGACACCTACAGAGGAGGAAAGAAGGGCGACGCTGCTGCGAGTGCTTATTTCACTCTGCTTTTCCCCATCCGCCTCACTCCACAGCAGCTTACAAAGGTAACCATTTAGCCCGTCAGGAAATTACCATTGCCGTGGCCCTGTGCAACAGACAGCGTGCACACTCCGTGTTTGTCTGTGGCTAGAAGCCACATGCCGGTCACCACTCTCCTGGGACCCTCCGAATCCATCTGCGTAATTTAAAAGACAGGCGTGAGAACTGGCACAGGCTCCACCTCGACCCGTTTCCATGCACAAATCTCCCGCTTCAGCCACCACGCGTAACGTGGTATCAGGTGACGGACAGAGCAAAAAGGGCAAACAGAGCCAGCGTGTTGGGCATCTCTGTTGAGCGGGGCTTTCAAAAGGGGCCGAAGGACACCTGCCCAAGATCGAGAGGACCTAGGCAGAAGCAGCTAAGCGTCTGGACGCTAGGCCCTACGGGCAACCACTTGACACTGACTGGATGCGGAGAAGAGAGCTGTGTGGTGGGAAACCAGCAATGCTCACAGCGCCAGCCTCCTAGGATTTCAGAGGATTGTAGCCGGCGGGAAGCTTTACTGCTTCAATCCTGTACTAGAAATGCAGCTCAAAGGCCAGCTGCTAGGAGACCCGCGTCATTAGCTTGACCTGACGTCGTCCCAGTGCTAAGTGAACAGCTTGCCTGCAGCACCGGCATGTCCAGGTCCCAGTTACGAGCGTGTGGCGGAAGCAGCAGCAGAGGGAAAGGAGCCCCAAAGCAAGCGAGCCCAGTGGGGCCCCACTGCGTCCTTCAGAGAAGGGGAAGAGTGGTGGGAAAGCTGCCCGGCGGAAAAGGACCTGGGGGTGCTTGTTGACAGCCGGCCGAATGGGACCGGCAGTGTGCCCAGGTGGCCAAGAAGGCCAATAGCATCCTGGCTTGTATCAGGAACAGGTTTAGATTGGATATTAGGAAAACTTTCTTCACTGACAGGGCTATCAAGCGCTGGAACAGGCCGCCCAGGGAAGTGGTTGAGGCCCCACCCCGGAGGGATTTAGAAGACGTGTAGGCGCGGCGCTTAGGGATACTGTTTAGGGGTGGACTTGGCAGTCTGAGGTTTACGGTTGGACTCCAAGATCTTGAGGGTCTTTCCCAAGGCAAATGATTCTGATTCTATGACTCTACCTCAGAATCAAAAGGGGAGTCGTCATCTTCCTCTTGCTCTGCTGCCGGGAAGACACCTACAGAGGAGGAAAGAAGGGCGACGCTGCTGCGAGTGCTTATTTCACTCTGCTTTTCCCCATCCGCCTCACTCCACAGCAGCTTACAAAGGTAACCATTTAGCCCGTCAGGAAATTACCATTGCCATGCCCCTGTGCAACGGACAGCGTGCACGCTCCGCGTCTCTCTGCATCTGGAAGCTGCGCACCCGTCGCCACTCTCCTGGGACCCTCCGAATCCGTCTGCGTAATTTAAAAGAGAGGCGTGAGAACTGGCACAGGCTCCACCTCGACCCGTTTCCACGCACAAATCTCCCGCTTCAGCCACCACGCGTAACGTGGTATCAGGTGACGGACAGAGCAAAAAGGGCAAACAGAGCCAGCGTGTTGGGCATCTCTGTTGAGCGGGGCTTTCAAAAGGGGCCGAAGGACACCTGCCCAAGATCGAGAGGACCTAGGCAGAAGCAGCTAAGCGTCTGGACGCTAGGCCCTACGGGCAACCACTTGACACTGACTGGATGCGGAGAAGAGAGCTGTGTGGTGGGAAACCAGCAATGCTCACAGCGCCAGCCTCCTAGGATTTCAGAGGATTGTAGCCGGCGGGAAGCTTTACTGCTTCAATCCTGTACTAGAAATGCAGCTCAAAGGCCAGCTGCTAGGAGACCCGCGTCATTAGCTTGACCTGACGTCGTCCCAGTGCTAAGTGAACAGCTTGCCTGCAGCACCGGCATGTTCAGGTCCCAGTTACGAGCGTGTGGCGGAAGCAGCAGCAGAGGGAAAGGAGCCCCAAAGCAAGCGAGCCCAGTGGGGCCCCACTGCCTCCTTCAGAGAAGGGGAAGAGTGGTGGGAAAGCTGCCCGGCGGAAAAGGACCTGGGGGTGCTTGTCGACAGCCGGCCGAATGGGACCGGCAGCGTGCCCAGGTGGCCAAGAAGGCCAACAGCATCCTGGCTTGTATCAGGAACAGGTTTAGATTGGATATTAGGAAAACTTTCTTCACTGACAGGGCTATCAAGCGCTGGAACAGGCCGCCCAGGGAAGTGGTTGAGGCCCCACCCCGGAGGGATTTAGAAGACGTGTAGGCGCGGCGCTTAGGGATACGGTTTAGGGGTGGACTTGGCAGCCTGAGGTTTACGGTTGGACTCCAAGATCTTGAGGGTCTTTCCCAAGGCAAATGATTCTGATTCTATGACTCTACCTCAGAATCAAAAGGGGAGTCATCATCTTCCTCTTGCTCTGCTGCCGGGAAGACACCTACAGAGGAGGAAAGAAGGGCGACGCTGCTGCGAGTGCTTATTTCACTCTGCTTTTCCCCATCCGCTTCACTCCACAGCAGCTTACAAAGGTAACCATTTAGCCCGTCAGGAAATTACCATTGCCATGCCCCTGTGCAACGGACAGCGTGCACGCTCCGCGTCTCTCTGCATCTGGAAGCTGCGCACCCGTCACCACTCTCCTGGGACCCTCCGAATCCGTCTGCGTAATTTAAAAGACAGGCGTGAGAACTGGCACAGGCTCCACCTCGACCCGTTTCCACGCACAAATCTCCCGCTTCAGCCACCACGCGTAACGTGGTATCAGGTGACGGACAGAGCAAAAAGGGCAAACAGAGCCAGCGTGTTGGGCATCTCTGTTGAGCGGGGCTTTCAAAAGGGGCCGAAGGACACCTGCCCAAGATCGAGAGGACCTAGGCAGAAGCAGCTAAGCGTCTGGACGCTAGGCCCTACGGGCAACCACTTGACACTGACTGGATGCGGAGAAGAGAGCTGTGTGGTGGGAAACCAGCAATGCTCACAGCGCCAGCCTCCTAGGATTTCAGAGGATTGTAGCCGGCGGGAAGCTTTACTGCTTCAATCCTGTACTAGAAATGCAGCTCAAAGGCCAGCTGCTAGGAGACCCGCGTCATTAGCTTGACCTGACGTCGTCCCAGTGCTAAGTGAACAGCTTGCCTGCAGCACCGGCATGTCCAGGTCCCAGTTACGAGCGTGTGGCGGAAGCAGCAGCAGAGGGAAAGGAGCCCCAAAGCAAGCGAGCCCAGTGGGGCCCCACTGCGTCCTTCAGAGAAGGGGAAGAGTGGTGGGAAAGCTGCCCGGCGGAAGATGACCTGGGGGGTGCTTGTCGACAGCCGGCCGAATGGGACCGGCAGTGTGCCCAGGTGGCCAAGAAGGCCAATAGCATCCTGGCTTGTATCAGGAACAGGTTTAGATTGGACATTAGGAAAACTTTCTTCACTGACAGGGCTATCAAGCGCTGGAACAGGCCGCCCAGGGAAGTGGTTGAGGCCCCACCCCGGAGGGATTTAGAAGACGTGTAGGCGCGGCGCTTAGGGATACGGTTTAGGGGTGGACTTGGCAGTCTGAGGTTTACGGTTGGACTCCAAGATCTTGAGGGTCTTTCCCAAGGCAAATGATTCTGTGATTCTGTGACTCTACCTCAGAATCAAAAGGGGAGTCGTCATCTTCCTCTTGCTCTGCTGCCGGGAAGACACCTACAGAGGAGGAAAGAAGGGCGACGCTGCTGCGAGTGCTTATTTCACTCTGCTTTTCCCCATCCGCTTCACTCCACAGCAGCTTACAAAGGTAACCATTTAGCCCGTCAGGAAATTACCATTGCCGTGGCCCTGTGCAACAGACAGCGTGCACACTCCGTGTTTGTCTGTGGCTAGAAGCCACATGCCGGTCACCACTCTCCTGGGACCCTCCGAATCCATCTGCGTAATTTAAAAGACAGGCGTGAGAACTGGCACAGGCTCCACCTCGACCCGTTTCCATGCACAAATCTCCCGCTTCAGCCACCACGCGTAACGTGGTATCAGGTGACGGACAGAGCAAAAAGGGCAAACAGAGCCAGCGTGTTGGGCATCTCTGTTGAGCGGGGCTTTCAAAAGGGGCCGAAGGACACCTGCCCAAGATCGAGAGGACCTAGGCAGAAGCAGCTAAGCGTCTGGACGCTAGGCCCTACGGGCAACCACTTGACACTGACTGGATGCGGAGAAGAGAGCTGTGTGGTGGGAAACCAGCAATGCTCACAGCGCCAGCCTCCTAGGATTTCAGAGGATTGTAGCCGGCGGGAAGCTTTACTGCTTCAATCCTGTACTAGAAATGCAGCTCAAAGGCCAGCTGCTAGGAGACCCGCGTCATTAGCTTGACCTGACGTCGTCCCAGTGCTAAGTGAACAGCTTGCCTGCAGCACCGGCATGTCCAGGTCCCAGTTACGAGCGTGTGGCGGAAGCAGCAGCAGAGGGAAAGGAGCCCCAAAGCAAGCGAGCCCAGTGGGGCCCCACTGCGTCCTTCAGAGAAGGGGAAGAGTGGTGGGAAAGCTGCCCGGCGGAAAAGGACCTGGGGGTGCTTGTTGACAGCCGGCCGAATGGGACCGGCAGTGTGCCCAGGTGGCCAAGAAGGCCAATAGCATCCTGGCTTGTATCAGGAACAGGTTTAGATTGGATATTAGGAAAACTTTCTTCACTGACAGGGCTATCAAGCGCTGGAACAGGCCGCCCAGGGAAGTGGTTGAGGCCCCACCCCGGAGGGATTTAGAAGACGTGTAGGCGCGGCGCTTAGGGATACTGTTTAGGGGTGGACTTGGCAGTCTGAGGTTTACGGTTGGACTCCAAGATCTTGAGGGTCTTTCCCAAGGCAAATGATTCTGATTCTATGACTCTACCTCAGAATCAAAAGGGGAGTCGTCATCTTCCTCTTGCTCTGCTGCCGGGAAGACACCTACAGAGGAGGAAAGAAGGGCGACGCTGCTGCGAGTGCTTATTTCACTCTGCTTTTCCCCATCCGCCTCACTCCACAGCAGCTTACAAAGGTAACCATTTAGCCCGTCAGGAAATTACCATTGCCATGCCCCTGTGCAACGGACAGCGTGCACGCTCCGCGTCTCTCTGCATCTGGAAGCTGCGCACCCGTCGCCACTCTCCTGGGACCCTCCGAATCCGTCTGCGTAATTTAAAAGACAGGCGTGAGAACTGGCACAGGCTCCACCTCGACCCGTTTCCACGCACAAATCTCCCGCTTCAGCCACCACGCGTAACGTGGTATCAGGTGACGGACAGAGCAAAAAGGGCAAACAGAGCCAGCGTGTTGGGCATCTCTGTTGAGCGGGGCTTTCAAAAGGGGCCGAAGGACACCTGCCCAAGATCGAGAGGACCTAGGCAGAAGCAGCTAAGCGTCTGGACGCTAGGCCCTACGGGCAACCACTTGACACTGACTGGATGCGGAGAAGAGAGCTGTGTGGTGGGAAACCAGCAATGCTCACAGCGCCAGCCTCCTAGGATTTCAGAGGATTGTAGCCGGCGGGAAGCTTTACTGCTTCAATCCTGTACTAGAAATGCAGCTCAAAGGCCAGCTGCTAGGAGACCCGCGTCATTAGCTTGACCTGACGTCGTCCCAGTGCTAAGTGAACAGCTTGCCTGCAGCACCGGCATGTCCAGGTCCCAGTTACAAGCGTGTGGCGGAAGCAGCAGCAGAGGGAAAGGAGCCCCAAAGCAAGCGAGCCCAGTGGGGCCCCACTGCGTCCTTCAGAGAAGGGGAAGAGTGGTGGGAAAGCTGCCCGGCGGAAAAGGACCTGGGGGTGCTTGTCGACAGCCGGCCGAATGGGACCGGCAGCGTGCCCAGGTGGCCAAGAAGGCCAACAGCATCCTGGCTTGTATCAGGAACAGGTTTAGATTGGATATTAGGAAAACTTTCTTCACTGACAGGGCTATCAAGCGCTGGAACAGGCCGCCCAGGGAAGTGGTTGAGGCCCCACCCCGGAGGGATTTAGAAGACGTGTAGGCGCGGCGCTTAGGGATACGGTTTAGGGGTGGACTTGGCAGTCTGAGGTTTACGGTTGGACTCCAAGATCTTGAGGGTCTTTCCCAAGGCAAATGATTCTGATTCTATGACTCTACCTCAGAATCAAAAGGGGAGTCATCATCTTCCTCTTGCTCTGCTGCCGGGAAGACACCTACAGAGGAGGAAAGAAGGGCGACGCTGCTGCGAGTGCTTATTTCACTCTGCTTTTCCCCATCCGCTTCACTCCACAGCAGCTTACAAAGGTAACCATTTAGCCCGTCAGGAAATTACCATTGCCATGCCCCTGTGCAACGGACAGCGTGCACGCTCCGCGTCTCTCTGCATCTGGAAGCTGCGCACCCGTCACCACTCTCCTGGGACCCTCCGAATCCGTCTGCGTAATTTAAAAGACAGGCGTGAGAACTGGCACAGGCTCCACCTCGACCCGTTTCCACGCACAAATCTCCCGCTTCAGCCACCACGCGTAACGTGGTATCAGGTGATGGACAGAGCAAAAAGGGCAAACAGAGCCAGCGTGTTGGGCATCTCTGTTGAGCGGGGCTTTCAAAAGGGGCCGAAGGACACCTGCCCAAGATCGAGAGGACCTAGGCAGAAGCAGCTAAGCGTCTGGACGCTAGGCCCTACGGGCAACCACTTGACACTGACTGGATGCGGAGAAGAGAGCTGTGTGGTGGGAAACCAGCAATGCTCACAGCGCCAGCCTCCTAGGATTTCAGAGGATTGTAGCCGGCGGGAAGCTTTACTGCTTCAATCCTGTACTAGAAATGCAGCTCAAAGGCCAGCTGCTAGGAGACCCGCGTCATTAGCTTGACCTGACGTCGTCCCAGTGCTAAGTGAACAGCTTGCCTGCAGCACCGGCATGTCCAGGTCCCAGTTACGAGCGTGTGGCGGAAGCAGCAGCAGAGGGAAAGGAGCCCCAAAGCAAGCGAGCCCAGTGGGGCCCCACTGCGTCCTTCAGAGAAGGGGAAGAGTGGTGGGAAAGCTGCCCGGCGGAAAAGGACCTGGGGGTGCTTGTCGACAGCCGGCCGAATGGGACCGGCAGCGTGCCCAGGTGGCCAAGAAGGCCAACAGCATCCTGGCTTGTATCAGGAACAGGTTTAGATTGGATATTAGGAAAACTTTCTTCACTGACAGGGCTATCAAGCGCTGGAACAGGCCGCCCAGGGAAGTGGTTGAGGCCCCACCCCGGAGGGATTTAGAAGACGTGTAGGCGCGGCGCTTAGGGATACGGTTTAGGGGTGGACTTGGCAGTCTGAGGTTTACGGTTGGACTCCAAGATCTTGAGGGTCTTTCCCAAGGCAAATGATTCTGATTCTATGACTCTACCTCAGAATCAAAAGGGGAGTCATCATCTTCCTCTTGCTCTGCTGCCGGGAAGACACCTACAGAGGAGGAAAGAAGGGCGACGCTGCTGCGAGTGCTTATTTCACTCTGCTTTTCCCCATCCGCTTCACTCCACAGCAGCTTACAAAGGTAACCATTTAGCCCGTCAGGAAATTACCATTGCCATGCCCCTGTGCAACGGACAGCGTGCACGCTCCGCGTCTCTCTGCATCTGGAAGCTGCGCACCCGTCACCACTCTCCTGGGACCCTCCGAATCCGTCTGCGTAATTTAAAAGACAGGCGTGAGAACTGGCACAGGCTCCACCTCGACCCGTTTCCACGCACAAATCTCCCGCTTCAGCCACCACGCGTAACGTGGTATCAGGTGACGGACAGAGCAAAAAGGGCAAACAGAGCCAGCGTGTTGGGCATCTCTGTTGAGCGGGGCTTTCAAAAGGGGCCGAAGGACACCTGCCCAAGATCGAGAGGACCTAGGCAGAAGCAGCTAAGCGTCTGGACGCTAGGCCCTACGGGCAACCACTTGACACTGACTGGATGCGGAGAAGAGAGCTGTGTGGTGGGAAACCAGCAATGCTCACAGCGCCAGCCTCCTAGGATTTCAGAGGATTGTAGCCGGCGGGAAGCTTTACTGCTTCAATCCTGTACTAGAAATGCAGCTCAAAGGCCAGCTGCTAGGAGACCCGCGTCATTAGCTTGACCTGACGTCGTCCCAGTGCTAAGTGAACAGCTTGCCTGCAGCACCGGCATGTCCAGGTCCCAGTTACGAGCGTGTGGCGGAAGCAGCAGCAGAGGGAAAGGAGCCCCAAAGCAAGCGAGCCCAGTGGGGCCCCACTGCCTCCTTCAGAGAAGGGGAAGAGTGGTGGGAAAGCTGCCCGGCGGAAGATGACCTGGGGGGTGCTTGTCGACAGCCGGCCGAATGGGACCGGCAGTGTGCCCAGGTGGCCAAGAAGGCCAATAGCATCCTGGCTTGTATCAGGAACAGGTTTAGATTGGATATTAGGAAAACTTTCTTCACTGACAGGGCTATCAAGCGCTGGAACAGGCCGCCCAGGGAAGTGGTTGAGGCCCCACCCCGGAGGGATTTAGAAGACGTGTAGGCACGGCGCTTAGGGATACGGTTTAGGGGTGGACTTGGCAGTCTGAGGTTTACGGTTGGACTCCAAGATCTTGAGGGTCTTTCCCAAGGCAAATGATTCTGTGATTCTGTGACTCTACCTCAGAATCAAAAGGGGAGTCGTCATCTTCCTCTTGCTCTGCTGCCGGGAAGACACCTACAGAGGAGGAAAGAAGGGCGACGCTGCTGTGAGTGCTTATTTCACTCTGCTTTTCCCCATCCGCTTCACTCCACAGCAGCTTACAAAGGTAACCATTTAGCCCGTCAGGAAATTACCATTGCCGTGGCCCTGTGCAACAGACAGCGTGCACACTCCGTGTTTGTCTGTGGCTAGAAGCCACATGCCGGTCACCACTCTCCTGGGACCCTCCGAATCCATCTGCGTAATTTAAAAGACAGGCGTGAGAACTGGCACAGGCTCCACCTCGACCCGTTTCCATGCACAAATCTCCCGCTTCAGCCACCACGCGTAACGTGGTATCAGGTGACGGACAGAGCAAAAAGGGCAAACAGAGCCAGCGTGTTGGGCATCTCTGTTGAGCGGGGCTTTCAAAAGGGGCCGAAGGACACCTGCCCAAGATCGAGAGGACCTAGGCAGAAGCAGCTAAGCGTCTGGACGCTAGGCCCTACGGGCAACCACTTGACACTGACTGGATGCGGAGAAGAGAGCTGTGTGGTGGGAAACCAGCAATGCTCACAGCGCCAGCCTCCTAGGATTTCAGAGGATTGTAGCCGGCGGGAAGCTTTACTGCTTCAATCCTGTACTAGAAATGCAGCTCAAAGGCCAGCTGCTAGGAGACCCGCGTCATTAGCTTGACCTGACGTCGTCCCAGTGCTAAGTGAACAGCTTGCCTGCAGCACCGGCATGTCCAGGTCCCAGTTACGAGCGTGTGGCGGAAGCAGCAGCAGAGGGAAAGGAGCCCCAAAGCAAGCGAGCCCAGTGGGGCCCCACTGCGTCCTTCAGAGAAGGGGAAGAGTGGTGGGAAAGCTGCCCGGTGGAAAAGGACCTGGGGGTGCTTGTCGACAGCCGGCCGAATGGGACCGGCAGCGTGCCCAGGTGGCCAAGAAGGCCAACAGCATCCTGGCTTGTATCAGGAACAGGTTTAGATTGGATATTAGGAAAACTTTCTTCACTGACAGGGCTATCAAGCGCTGGAACAGGCCGCCCAGGGAAGTGGTTGAGGCCCCACCCCGGAGGGATTTAGAAGACGTGTAGGCGCGGCGCTTAGGGATACGGTTTAGGGGTGGACTTGGCAGTCTGAGGTTTACGGTTGGACTCCAAGATCTTGAGGGTCTTTCCCAAGGCAAATGATTCTGATTCTATGACTCTACCTCAGAATCAAAAGGGGAGTCATCATCTTCCTCTTGCTCTGCTGCCGGGAAGACACCTACAGAGGAGGAAAGAAGGGCGACGCTGCTGCGAGTGCTTATTTCACTCTGCTTTTCCCCATCCGCTTCACTCCACAGCAGCTTACAAAGGTAACCATTTAGCCCGTCAGGAAATTACCATTGCCATGCCCCTGTGCAACGGACAGCGTGCACGCTCCACGTCTCTCTGCATCTGGAAGCTGCGCACCCGTCACCACTCTCCTGGGACCCTCCGAATCCGTCTGCGTAATTTAAAAGACAGGCGTGAGAACTGGCACAGGCTCCACCTCGACCCGTTTCCACGCACAAATCTCCCGCTTCAGCCACCACGCGTAACGTGGTATCAGGTGACGGACAGAGCAAAAAGGGCAAACAGAGCCAGCGTGTTGGGCATCTCTGTTGAGCGGGGCTTTCAAAAGGGGCCGAAGGACACCTGCCCAAGATCGAGAGGACCTAGGCAGAAGCAGCTAAGCGTCTGGACGCTAGGCCCTACGGGCAACCACTTGACACTGACTGGATGCGGAGAAGAGAGCTGTGTGGTGGGAAACCAGCAATGCTCACAGCGCCAGCCTCCTAGGATTTCAGAGGATTGTAGCCGGCGGGAAGCTTTACTGCTTCAATCCTGTACTAGAAATGCAGCTCAAAGGCCAGCTGCTAGGAGACCCGCGTCATTAGCTTGACCTGACGTCGTCCCAGTGCTAAGTGAACAGCTTGCCTGCAGCACCGGCATGTCCAGGTCCCAGTTACGAGCGTGTGGCGGAAGCAGCAGCAGAGGGAAAGGAGCCCCAAAGCAAGCGAGCCCAGTGGGGCCCCACTGCCTCCTTCAGAGAAGGGGAAGAGTGGTGGGAAAGCTGCCCGGCGGAAGATGACCTGGGGGTGCTTGTCGACAGCCGGCCGAATGGGACCGGCAGTGTGCCCAGGTGGCCAAGAAGGCCAATAGCATCCTGGCTTGTATCAGGAACAGGTTTAGATTGGATATTAGGAAAACTTTCTTCACTGACAGGGCTATCAAGCGCTGGAACAGGCCGCCCAGGGAAGTGGTTGAGGCCCCACCCCGGAGGGATTTAGAAGACGTGTAGGCACGGCGCTTAGGGATACGGTTTAGGGGTGGACTTGGCAGTCTGAGGTTTACGGTTGGACTCCAAGATCTTGAGGGTCTTTCCCAAGGCAAATGATTCTGTGATTCTGTGACTCTACCTCAGAATCAAAAGGGGAGTCGTCATCTTCCTCTTGCTCTGCTGCCGGGAAGACACCTACAGAGGAGGAAAGAAGGGCGACGCTGCTGTGAGTGCTTATTTCACTCTGCTTTTCCCCATCCGCTTCACTCCACAGCAGCTTACAAAGGTAACCATTTAGCCCGTCAGGAAATTACCATTGCCGTGGCCCTGTGCAACAGACAGCGTGCACACTCCGTGTTTGTCTGTGGCTAGAAGCCACATGCCGGTCACCACTCTCCTGGGACCCTCCGAATCCATCTGCGTAATTTAAAAGACAGGCGTGAGAACTGGCACAGGCTCCACCTCGACCCGTTTCCACGCACAAATCTCCCGCTTCAGCCACCACGCGTAACGTGGTATCAGGTGACGGACAGAGCAAAAAGGGCAAACAGAGCCAGCGTGTTGGGCATCTCTGTTGAGCGGGGCTTTCAAAAGGGGCCGAAGGACACCTGCCCAAGATCGAGAGGACCTAGGCAGAAGCAGCTAAGCGTCTGGACGCTAGGCCCTACGGGCAACCACTTGACACTGACTGGATGCGGAGAAGAGAGCTGTGTGGTGGGAAACCAGCAATGCTCACAGCGCCAGCCTCCTAGGATTTCAGAGGATTGTAGCCGGCGGGAAGCTTTACTGCTTCAATCCTGTACTAGAAATGCAGCTCAAAGGCCAGCTGCTAGGAGACCCGCGTCATTAGCTTGACCTGACGTCGTCCCAGTGCTAAGTGAACAGCTTGCCTGCAGCACCGGCATGTCCAGGTCCCAGTTACGAGCGTGTGGCGGAAGCAGCAGCAGAGGGAAAGGAGCCCCAAAGCAAGCGAGCCCAGTGGGGCCCCACTGCGTCCTTCAGAGAAGGGGAAGAGTGGTGGGAAAGCTGCCCGGTGGAAAAGGACCTGGGGGTGCTTGTCGACAGCCGGCCGAATGGGACCGGCAGCGTGCCCAGGTGGCCAAGAAGGCCAACAGCATCCTGGCTTGTATCAGGAACAGGTTTAGATTGGATATTAGGAAAACTTTCTTCACTGACAGGGCTATCAAGCGCTGGAACAGGCCGCCCAGGGAAGTGGTTGAGGCCCCACCCCGGAGGGATTTAGAAGACGTGTAGGCGCGGCGCTTAGGGCTACGGTTTAGGGGTGGACTTGGCAGTCTGAGGTTTACGGTTGGACTCCAAGATCTTGAGGGTCTTTCCCAAGGCAAATGATTCTGATTCTATGACTCTACCTCAGAATCAAAAGGGGAGTCATCATCTTCCTCTTGCTCTGCTGCCGGGAAGACACCTACAGAGGAGGAAAGAAGGGCGACGCTGCTGCGAGTGCTTATTTCACTCTGCTTTTCCCCATCCGCCTCACTCCACAGCAGCTTACAAAGGTAACCATTTAGCCCGTCAGGAAATTACCATTGCCATGCCCCTGTGCAACGGACAGCGTGCACGCTCCGCGTCTCTCTGCATCTGGAAGCTGCGCACCCGTCGCCACTCTCCTGGGACCCTCCGAATCCGTCTGCGTAATTTAAAAGACAGGCGTGAGAACTGGCACAGGCTCCACCTCGACCCGTTTCCACGCACAAATCTCCCGCTTCAGCCACCACGCGTAACGTGGTATCAGGTGACGGACAGAGCAAAAAGGGCAAACAGAGCCAGCGTGTTGGGCATCTCTGTTGAGCGGGGCTTTCAAAAGGGGCCGAAGGACACCTGCCCAAGATCGAGAGGACCTAGGCAGAAGCAGCTAAGCGTCTGGACGCTAGGCCCTACGGGCAACCACTTGACACTGACTGGATGCGGAGAAGAGAGCTGTGTGGTGGGAAACCAGCAATGCTCACAGCGCCAGCCTCCTAGGATTTCAGAGGATTGTAGCCGGCGGGAAGCTTTACTGCTTCAATCCTGTACTAGAAATGCAGCTCAAAGGCCAGCTGCTAGGAGACCCGCGTCATTAGCTTGACCTGACGTCGTCCCAGTGCTAAGTGAACAGCTTGCCTGCAGCACCGGCATGTCCAGGTCCCAGTTACGAGCGTGTGGCGGAAGCAGCAGCAGAGGGAAAGGAGCCCCAAAGCAAGCGAGCCCAGTGGGGCCCCACTGCCTCCTTCAGAGAAGGGGAAGAGTGGTGGGAAAGCTGCCCGGCGGAAGATGACCTGGGGGGTGCTTGTCGACAGCCGGCCGAATGGGACCGGCAGTGTGCCCAGGTGGCCAAGAAGGCCAATAGCATCCTGGCTTGTATCAGGAACAGGTTTAGATTGGATATTAGGAAAACTTTCTTCACTGACAGGGCTATCAAGCGCTGGAACAGGCCGCCCAGGGAAGTGGTTGAGGCCCCACCCCGGAGGGATTTAGAAGACGTGTAGGCACGGCGCTTAGGGATACGGTTTAGGGGTGGACTTGGCAGTCTGAGGTTTACGGTTGGACTCCAAGATCTTGAGGGTCTTTCCCAAGGCAAATGATTCTGTGATTCTGTGACTCTACCTCAGAATCAAAAGGGGAGTCGTCATCTTCCTCTTGCTCTGCTGCCGGGAAGACACCTACAGAGGAGGAAAGAAGGGCGACGCTGCTGTGAGTGCTTATTTCACTCTGCTTTTCCCCATCCGCTTCACTCCACAGCAGCTTACAAAGGTAACCATTTAGCCCGTCAGGAAATTACCATTGCCGTGGCCCTGTGCAACAGACAGCGTGCACACTCCGTGTTTGTCTGTGGCTAGAAGCCACATGCCGGTCACCACTCTCCTGGGACCCTCCGAATCCGTCTGCGTAATTTAAAAGACAGGCGTGAGAACTGGCACAGGCTCCACCTCGACCCGTTTCCACGCACAAATCTCCCGCTTCAGCCACCACGCGTAACGTGGTATCAGGTGACGGACAGAGCAAAAAGGGCAAACAGAGCCAGCGTGTTGGGCATCTCTGTTGAGCGGGGCTTTCAAAAGGGGCCGAAGGACACCTGCCCAAGATCGAGAGGACCTAGGCAGAAGCAGCTAAGCGTCTGGACGCTAGGCCCTACGGGCAACCACTTGACACTGACTGGATGTGGAGAAGAGAGCTGTGTGGTGGGAAACCAGCAATGCTCACAGCGCCAGCCTCCTAGGATTTCAGAGGATTGTAGCCGGCGGGAAGCTTTACTGCTTCAATCCTGTACTAGAAATGCAGCTCAAAGGCCAGCTGCTAGGAGACCCGCGTCATTAGCTTGACCTGACGTCGTCCCAGTGCTAAGTGAACAGCTTGCCTGCAGCACCGGCATGTCCAGGTCCCAGTTACGAGCGTGTGGCGGAAGCAGCAGCAGAGGGAAAGGAGCCCCAAAGCAAGCGAGCCCAGTGGGGCCCCACTGCGTCCTTCAGAGAAGGGGAAGAGTGGTGGGAAAGCTGCCCGGCGGAAAAGGACCTGGGGGTGCTTGTTGACAGCCGGCCGAATGGGACCGGCAGTGTGCCCAGGTGGCCAAGAAGGCCAATAGCATCCTGGCTTGTATCAGGAACAGGTTTAGATTGGATATTAGGAAAACTTTCTTCACTGACAGGGCTATCAAGCGCTGGAACAGGCCGCCCAGGGAAGTGGTTGAGGCCCCACCCCGGAGGGATTTAGAAGACGTGTAGGCGCGGCGCTTAGGGATACTGTTTAGGGGTGGACTTGGCAGTCTGAGGTTTACGGTTGGACTCCAAGATCTTGAGGGTCTTTCCCAAGGCAAATGATTCTGATTCTATGACTCTACCTCAGAATCAAAAGGGGAGTCGTCATCTTCCTCTTGCTCTGCTGCCGGGAAGACACCTACAGAGGAGGAAAGAAGGGCGACGCTGCTGCGAGTGCTTATTTCACTCTGCTTTTCCCCATCCGCCTCACTCCACAGCAGCTTACAAAGGTAACCATTTAGCCCGTCAGGAAATTACCATTGCCATGCCCCTGTGCAACGGACAGCGTGCACGCTCCGCGTCTCTCTGCATCTGGAAGCTGCGCACCCGTCGCCACTCTCCTGGGACCCTCCGAATCCGTCTGCGTAATTTAAAAGAGAGGCGTGAGAACTGGCACAGGCTCCACCTCGACCCGTTTCCATGCACAAATCTCCCGCTTCAGCCACCACGCGTAACGTGGTATCAGGTGACGGACAGAGCAAAAAGGGCAAACAGAGCCAGCGTGTTGGGCATCTCTGTTGAGCGGGGCTTTCAAAAGGGGCCGAAGGACACCTGCCCAAGATCGAGAGGACCTAGGCAGAAGCAGCTAAGCGTCTGGACGCTAGGCCCTACGGGCAACAACTTGACACTGACTGGATGTGGAGAAGAGAGCTGTGTGGTGGGAAACCAGCAATGCTCACAGCGCCAGCCTCCTAGGATTTCAGAGGATTGTAGCCGGCGGGAAGCTTTACTGCTTCAATCCTGTACTAGAAATGCAGCTCAAAGGCCAGCTGCTAGGAGACCCGCGTCATTAGCTTGACCTGACGTCGTCCCAGTGCTAAGTGAACAGCTTGCCTGCAGCACCGGCATGTCCAGGTCCCAGTTACGAGCGTGTGGCGGAAGCAGCAGCAGAGGGAAAGGAGCCCCAAAGCAAGCGAGCCCAGTGGGGCCCCACTGCGTCCTTCAGAGAAGGGGAAGAGTGGTGGGAAAGCTGCCCGGCGGAAAAGGACCTGGGGGTGCTTGTCGACAGCCGGCCGAATGGGACCGGCAGTGTGCCCAGGTGGCCAAGAAGGCCAATAGCATCCTGGCTTGTATCAGGAACAGGTTTAGATTGGATATTAGGAAAACTTTCTTCACTGACAGGGCTATCAAGCGCTGGAACAGGCCGCCCAGGGAAGTGGTTGGGGCCCCACCCCGGAGGGATTTAGAAGACGTGTAGGCGCGGCGCTTAGGGATACTGTTTAGGGGTGGACTTGGCAGTCTGAGGTTTACGGTTGGACTCCAAGATCTTGAGGGTCTTTCCCAAGGCAAATGATTCTGTGATTCTGTGACTCTACCTCAGAATCAAAAGGGGAGTCGTCATCTTCCTCTTGCTCTGCTGCCGGGAAGACACCTACAGAGGAGGAAAGAAGGGCGACGCTGCTGCGAGTGCTTATTTCACTCTGCTTTTCCCCATCCGCTTCACTCCACAGCAGCTTACAAAGGTAACCATTTAGCCCGTCAGGAAATTACCATTGCCGTGGCCCTGTGCAACAGACAGCGTGCACACTCCGTGTTTGTCTGTGGCTAGAAGCCACATGCCGGTCACCACTCTCCTGGGACCCTCCGAATCCGTCTGCGTAATTTAAAAGAGAGGCGTGAGAACTGGCACAGGCTCCACCTCGACCCGTTTCCACGCACAAATCTCCCGCTTCAGCCACCACGCGTAACGTGGTATCAGGTGACGGACAGAGCAAAAAGGGCAAACAGAGCCAGCGTGTTGGGCATCTCTGTTGAGCGGGGCTTTCAAAAGGGGCCGAAGGACACCTGCCCAAGATCGAGAGGACCTAGGCAGAAGCAGCTAAGCGTCTGGATGCTAGGCCCTACGGGCAACCACTTGACACTGACTGGATGCGGAGAAGAGAGCTGTGTGGTGGGAAACCAGCAATGCTCACAGCGCCAGCCTCCTAGGATTTCAGAGGACTGTAGCCGGCGGGAAGCTTTACTGCTTCAATCCTGTACTAGAAATGCAGCTCAAAGGCCAGCTGCTAGGAGACCCGCGTCATTAGCTTGACCTGACGTCGTCCCAGTGCTAAGTGAACAGCTTGCCTGCAGCACCGGCATGTCCAGGTCCCAGTTACGAGCGTGTGGCGGAAGCAGCAGCAGAGGGAAAGGAGCCCCAAAGCAAGCGAGCCCAGTGGGGCCCCACTGCGTCCTTCAGAGAAGGGGAAGAGTGGTGGGAAAGCTGCCCGGCGGAAAAGGACCTGGGGGTGCTTGTCGACAGCCGGCCGAATGGGACCGGCAGCGTGCCCAGGTGGCCAAGAAGGCCAATAGCATCCTGGCTTGTATCAGGAACAGGTTTAGATTGGATATTAGGAAAACTTTCTTCACTGACAGGGCTATCAAGCGCTGGAACAGGCTGCCCAGGGAAGTGGTTGAGGCCCCACCCCGGAGGGATTTAGAAGACGTGTAGGCGCGGCGCTTAGGGATACTGTTTAGGGGTGGACTTGGCAGCCTGAGGTTTACGGTTGGACTCCAAGATCTTAAGGGTCTTTCCCAAGGCAAATGGTTCTGTGATTCTATGACTCTACCTCAGAATCAAAAGGGGAGTCGTCATCTTCCTCTTGCTCTGCTGCCGGGAAGACACCTACAGAGGAGGAAAGAAGCATGACGCTGCCATGAGTGCCTTATTTTACTCTGCCCTTCCCAGTCTCTGAAGCCCTGTGTCCAACTGACAGGTTGTCGCTCTCCTTCAGGCCACAGGCATTTGTCCTTATCACCTCCTATGCGGTGAAGGATCCTACCTGCTCCGGTCAGTGTAGGTGTGCCCCAGGGAAAGTCAGCAGGTGTCCCAGAGCAAGAGCTGTCAAGTACTGTTGCGCCTTCTGTGCCTCCCGCAGAACTCTCTCCCATCCTTTCACAGCCCACGTATTCCTCCAGTTGTTTAGCAATACTATATGCGGAAAGGAAGGAAAAGCATTCCGTAAAAATCCCTCCACACTTGCATACGCTCTCTGCTGGAAGAGCAACAGCCATTCATGAGCCATCGTACCATATTCATAGCCAGCTGGTAAAGGGTAACACACACACACACACGACTTACTGCACTACTAGAGGAGTGGAGACTGATATACTCGCTACAGGCTTGTTCCCACTAGAGGTGCCTATTCTTGTCTATGGAGTAACTCCCCCCTGCTGGCTACAGTCTCCTCTGATAATCAGCCTCTCCATTTTGAGGGCCAGCGAGATTAACAAGCTCCCTGGCAGACTGCCGTCTAACTACAAAGCTTCTACCTCACTGGGACGCTATACTAATGCTGTAGCAAGTCTTCACGTCAAGCCAGGGCAACATCTCCTCAAAGCCAGTCCTGACTTGGAAAGGCTTCAGAAATTCCCATGGTTAGTCTGAGGACCTGAGAGTTTAGAGAGCTCCTAAGGGGGATATCAAGAGGCCAACAAAGGTTGCAGTTGCATTCCAAGCACTGCACGGGTTAACTACATTGTATAGGTGTTCTCTTCTACCAGCCCTGCCGGAGGGTCAGTTGGGTCTCAGGAGAGAGATCACTTTCAGGTTTGCTTCATAAGCAGAACTACAAACAAAACAAAAAAGCCCAAACAAACGAGAAGAGAAAATGTTAAAGACGTGCTCCAGACCAAGGCTGCTATGCAAAACGGTGCATTAGCGCAACATTGATACTGTGCCAGAGGCCTGGAGGGAAGGAATGAACATGTTGTGTTGCTAGAGCCATCTTCCAACATGCTTTATTCCTAAAGGGGATTTTACTCCACGATTTACCCAAGCATCCTTCTCTCCTGCTTCCCATGAATAGAGGCTGACAGAAGGGGCAGAGGGAGAAGAAATCCAGTGTTTTGATCCAGTGACAAGCAGTCACGGGCAGTTGTTTATGGCTAGACAAGGCATAATGCAGTTCATTCCCCCATCACTAGGCTACCATGACTAGGCAAGAGGGCTATTTCCTTCAGCCTAGCTGTTAAGCACACACAGTCGTCTTAGCGAAGGAACAGCCAGGGGTGCAAAGCTACCCATGAGAGGAGGAAAACCGCTGCAGAGTTTAACTCGGGGGATAGCAGTTAGATCCCCTCTGAAACAAAAGGCAGGGAGTTGCTAGTCAGTTGAGTTGAGTGGAGCTTGAGAGCACACAGGTGAATTGTCGGAGAGAGCTGTGGGGGGAAGTTTTTCTCAGCTTCCAAATCCACTCTGGACGCAGAAAGAGATGCATCGGAAGACGTCACTGAGCCCAGCTTCAACAAAGGTCTCGACCCCTCATTAAACCCCCGGGAAGTTACCAAAAAGGGCCATACATCAGCACGGATATTCTGACAGTGCAACTGCTGTAACGAGGACGTGAATCACTTACTCAGAGCGTGCAGAGGTACTGGCATAATGCATAGCTGTGTGGCCAAACCTGTCTTCATGAGAAATATCAGCACCATGCCGAAGAAGAAGTCGTGTTATGTTCATATCCCCAGCAAGAGCAGCAAACATCAGAGTGGTCCTAAATCATCCAAGAGACGATAGGAAATACATCAGCTGCTGCAGACATTGCATTGCCATTACTTCAGTCCCTCTTTGCTCCCCAAACAATTCCTTTCCCCTCTCCTGCACGCAGAGTGAAAGCACAGCCAAGCGCACGGAAGCATTGGGGAATTCAGGTTGGTGGGACCTCAGGAGGTCTCCAGGCCAGCCACCCGCCCAGAGCAGACTTGGCGGGGTGCGGGTGTGGGTGCGTACACGCGCGCGCATGTGGCACCACAGCCAACGCTTTCTTGCGGTCCTCAGTGCGGAAATCATCCCCTGAGGTAAGAGAGCAGCCGAGTGCGCGCCTGCTTTCACAAGTCACACAGAAGGAGCTCCATCTGGGCAGCTCCTGGTTCCTTTTCAAAGCTCGTTCCTATGCCTCCCATCAATCCAACCTGAACAACGCTAAGGAGTCCCACACGCACTTTTGACAAACCCTTCTACCTTTCATGGTTATCTCGAGCGTGCACGTCAGCTCCTTTTTGAAGAAGGAACTCGACCATCTCTTCACAGTGCTCGGTGATGGCAAGAGTAAGCGGAGTGTATCCCAGCTGAAAGGAGAAATCATCTCCCTTACAATCGCACAGAAAAGTCAAGCAAGTTTTGGGCAGAGGAGCCTTGCCCAAAGTCCACACTTACCTCATTCTGAGCATCAATATGGGCATTGTGCTCAAGTAACAGCTCTGCTAGAGATTTGCTATGAATGATGGCAGCCAGGTGAAGGGCAGTGTTGCCGCCAGCAGCTCTGAGGTCAGGGTTGGCACCGTGCTCCAGCAGAAGAGTCGCACAGTCTTTGTGCTGGTGCTCTACTGCCTGGAAACACGACACAAAGGAGGAATAACTTCCAACATCTACGCTTCTCTCTGTCAGAACTCCCGCATCTTCCCAACGCTGGAACGTGTGAGCATCTTCAAAGATGAGGCGACATACGCCCCTTCCCCGCTGACTACAACACGCCTGTTTCTACGCAGGCCTACGTAAAGAATTGTGCGAGGTATGTGTCGCTCAGCGCACAATCAGTAAGCCCAATGGGCAACAGCATGACCTCTTCGACGTACCTTCATCAGCGGCGATTTCTTAAAACTGTCCCGAGGATTTAGGTGGCACTTCTTTTCTACTAGAAATCGAACGACATCGGTGTGGCCGTTGGCACAAGCAAGGTGCAGAGGCGTCCTAGAAATTAAATAAACGCAGTTAACGCTGACAGACAGCTGAAGACATCGTTTCAGGCTGTGGTAGCCGCCACATGGGGCCGTAAGCCTCAACTAGCAAAAAACAAGCCGAAAGCAAGCTTTCTCGTTCCGGAGCCCGTGGCAGCAGTTGCACAGCCAAAGCCTGGGGCTGGCTACGCAAAATCCCCAACGCCTGCCTTGAGTCAGGAGGCATTTCCTCGGCTGCGTCAAGGAACCCGCACAAGCAGAGTCCTGTGCCCAGGCACTGGTCCCTCCCTCCAGGACTGCCCAGCCACCCGGCACAGCAAAGGAGACCGCGTGCGTCTTGGCAGCCTGAAGTCAAGGGAGGCTACGTAAGTCTACGGAGACTGCGGGGTCCGCGCAAGCCCCTGGGTTTTCCCCCGACCAGTCCCGTGCCAGACGTGTCCCAGAGACAGAGGGGATGGGATTTCTAACAGCAACGGGAAGGCTGTGCCGCGTCTTTCTGCCAACCCGTGCCCTGCCCAAGCAAGGCGCTCGGTCTGGCGGCAGGAAAGGAGCCGTCTCTGCTTGGACGAAGGCCTGCTGAGCTCCACCGAAGAGTCACGACAGGGACCAGGCTGGCAGAGCGGGGCAAAGCAGGGCAGAGCGGAGCGGAGCGGAGCATCCGCCGCCTCCTGGCCCAGCTTGGGCAGGCCGCCGGGACGGCCAGCGCTGTGGAGCCGGCCCTGCTCCGAGGGCGCCTGCGACCGTGCCGGGCTTCGCCGGCTCCTCCAGCCAGGGGGGGTGGGGGCTTTGCTACGGGCACTGCCCGCCCCTTACTGCTTCTTCGCGTCCCGCCAGTTGATGCGGAGCCTCTTCCACCACCAGCGCCGCCGCAGCCGGGCCAGGTCACCGCTGGCGGCCGCGCTGTGCAGCTCGCCCCAGCCCTTCTCCCGGAGCTCAGAGGCCCCGGCGGCGCCGGGCGCGGGAGCGCTGCCGGGCGGCGGCCGCTCCCGCACCCTCCTGAGGAGTGCGACGAGCCTCTGCATGCTGCGGCGGGGGCGAGGGCATGGCCCGCCCCGCCGTTAGCAGCCGCAGGAGGCGCCCGGCGGGCTCTGCCGAGCCCCGGGCGGGGCGGGGCGGGGCGGGGGAGAGGGCGGGGAGAGCCGAGAGCGGAGCCCCGAGCCGCGGCCGCGGCTCGCAGCCCCCGACGCTGCCAGCCAGAGACGCGCTGCCGGTCCCTCCGCGACGGCGACCACACTGACCGCCGGCGCCTGCAGGGGGCGGCCGAAGAGCGGCGTCGTCGCGTGCGGCCGGGGCGTCACAGAGGGGGCGTCACAGAGGGGGCGTCAGAGGGGGCGGGGTGGCTCGCCCCGGCCCGGGAGGAGCGGCCTCCGCCTCCGCCGTCGGGGCGCTGCTGCTGCGGAGCCCGCTCTGCTCCCGCGTCGGGGCGCTGGGGGCTGCGTCCCCCTGTGCGTCGGGCGAGGTTTTGGAGGGCAATGCAGCAGCGCGGGCCACGGACGGGGCTGCGGACCAACCGCTGAGCGTGCAGCAAAGCTTGGCCCTGCCCCGCCGCTGCGCTGGTGCTGAAAGGGCTCAAGCCCCGATGGCCGCAGCCACTGCATCCAAATGCCTCCTGAGAGAATTAAAGCCTAGGGGCAAGGAGGATGTTTGAAATGTCGTGGTCACTTAACTAAGCAAAAGGAAGGGAGGCCTCTGCGATTTAGAGAGTCGTTAGAACGGTTGGAAGATAAGGGGGCTCCGGGATAATCCCGTCTGGGACAACTGGGCCGGGGGAGGACAAAGGCAGGGAAGATGGGAAGTCCCAGAAGAATGACAGCAGCCTTGAAGGAGCCCGTTTACGCGATCCTAGGGCGGAGTTTGGGCAGAAGCAAAGGTCAATCAGCGAACACAGCGAAGCAGACATCTGAAGACCCCCAAAGACCACTTGAAGACCACCACGGGAGACGACTGCGCGTGCGGATCGGGCATTTGCCTATGTTAATAAGCTCCAGGAAACACCATGATTATGTAACTGAATTCTCGGGAATCCTGTGAATGGGTAGGACTTTATGGTATACACTCTCTGAAAGTCTGCCCAATCGGTGGAGCACTCACGGTGGAGAATCCCCCGCGCTGCCCAGCGCTGCAATAAAGAATCCCTGCTTACCGGTACCTTCGTTGCTATTGAGTTTCATTTCAGGGACTCTCCGAATACCCCGTTTCTCCCTTGGGGAGATTCGGCCTGGGAGGAGAAGCATCCGTGCATTTTTGCCTGAGTGCTGCGTGCGCGGCGGGAGCTGTGGCTGCTCGGCCCCAACCCGCTCCGCCGGCCCGTCCCTGCCAGCTGCCGTGCTCGCCCCGGAGCCCGAGCCCGGCTGCGCGGCCTCCCTGGCGGGCTGCCCGCCTGCGCCGCCTCCCTCCCCGCCGGATCAAGCACCGGCTTCTGTCGCGACGTGGGTTTTTGGGGGTGGGGGGGGGTGGTTTTGCTGCTCGGCTGCCCTCAGGGTTTAGCGAGGCAGAGGGCTCGGCGTGACGGCAGAAACCTGCCCCAGCGGCACCGCCGCCCCTGCCGCGCTGCGCGGACACGGCTGGCCCCGGCGCGCCGGCGAGGGCGGGCGCAGCCCTGGGCTTCCCGCTCGGGCGGGCGGGGGCGGCTCCCGGGGCCGCGCCGCCCCTCCCCGCCCGCGGTGCCGCCGCGCGGGGGATGGCGGCGGGGGCGCGGCGGCGGCGGCGGCTC
Source organism: Nipponia nippon (assembly GCF_047370975.1). Taxonomy (NCBI): domain Eukaryota; kingdom Metazoa; phylum Chordata; class Aves; order Pelecaniformes; family Threskiornithidae; genus Nipponia; species Nipponia nippon. Next base: position 54,285,244 of record NW_028262347.1, read on the forward strand.
CTCCCGGCCTGGATGGGGGCGGCGGGGGACGAGCGGGCGGCGGCGGCGCCCCCCCCCGAGGCCGGGCGGCGGCGGGCGGCGGCAGGGCCCAGGTAGCGGGGAGCGGCGGGGGCGGCGGGCGGGCGAGGCCGGGCCCTGCCCTGCCCTGCCCTGGCCCTGCCCTGAGGGTCTCCCCGTGCGGTGCCCAGGGCGGCGGCGGCGGCGGCGGTGTACTGCATGAACGAGGCGGAGCTGGTGGACGTGGCCCTGGCGGTGCTGGGCGAGGTGAGGCTGGACCCCCGCGGGCGGGCGGGAGGGAGGGCTCCGGGGCGCGGGCAGGGAGCGCTGCCGCCGCCGGCTCCCTGGCGGCCCCTCCGCGGGAGGCGGCGCTGGGGGCGCTGCCGAGCGCCGCCCGGGTTTGCCGGTCCCCTCGTCCCCTTCCCGGAGGCTGCCGGCGCCGGCGCAGCTGCCTTTGCCCCCCGGCCGCCCCGGGCTGCCCGCCTGCCCCTTGGAGCGCTCCCGGGGTGAAGTCGCGCACAGCCGGGTCCGGTTGTTTTCCCTTTGGTCAGAATCGACGGTGCGAGGAAGAGGAGGAGAAGGCCCGGTCCGGGAGCGAAGAGGAGCAGGCGCTCCAGCCAACAGCAGACGAGGCTCCTGGAAGCACAGGCGGCACCGGGGGAGGCAGTGACCGCAGTCCCGCTCTGCCATCCCCTCCTGACGCTGGTGGTGGCGCCGACGCAGAGAGGAGAGGCTGGGAGGACTCCGAGGACGCTGTTCTGAACTATGTCAGGGCGATCTTTTTCAGCTAACGTTGCCTCCGCTGTGGCTCCCCAGGAGCAGAGGGGACAGTGGGGAGGGTGTCCCCTCCCGCAGCACCGAGGGTGGCGGGAGGAGGGCCTGTGGTGGGCTGTGTGTCTGCTGTGTTGGTGGCCTACGGAGCTGGTAGGAGTCTCGTGAAGGCCTTGGGCAAAAAGGAAGGGGGCTTCTTCTCAGCACTTCTCCCAGCGTGTGCTGGGATCCGGTGGGATTTGGCTCTAGGTTAGATGATTAGATTAGGTTACGTTCCTTTCTGTTTGGCATCTCAGGGCATGGGCAGATTAAAGAGGACATGTGGGTTTCTGCGAGTGTCCCTCTGGTGGGTCAGTGTTAGGACTGGAGGGGAGCGGGGAGTTGCTGGCCCTGGAAGGCCTTTGCTGGCTCTGCAGAGCTGGGATAGTCACGGTTCAGCCTTGGGGCTCCCTTGTCCTTGCGGTCCCTCTGTGACAGCTGCAGTGGGGCCTGGCACTGAGTTTGGCTCCGGGCTGTGGCAGGCCTCCCATAGCTGAGGAGGACATGGGTGGGAGCAGACTGGCAGGGCCAGGGACCATCCCGAGGGGTGAAGATGGGGGCTGTGGCCAGTGAAGGGATGAGGATGGCTCAGCATCCTCTGCCCGATCTGAAGTGAGGATGAACAAACCACATGAGGCTGGGGTACGTACGAGAGCCTTTACTGAAATGAAGTATCAGTCAAACCATCATCACCAGCCACATCCCCACGAAGACTGCAGCAGGAGAGAAAATGGACACTCATGTGCCCGAAGGGGATGGCGGGGGGGAAACAGGTGCTTCATTGTGTGAGGTTGCAGACATGGCATGGAGCGGTGCTGTGCACTGCCACGGTGGAGAGGCCCGATCCAGCACTCTGGCTGTGATGGCCCAGCTAGGGCACTGCACCCTGGCCTGTAGCAGCCCTGGCCCTGCTCCCCAAGCACAGCCTTGCATGGGGCGTGCATTGCACTGAGCTGGCTCTGTGGTGAGCTGCCCTCGCACAGAACCAGTGTCTCCTGGAGTCTTAAAGGCTGGTAGAGTGCTGGGCTCAGCCCAGTTAATATCAGTGGGGACACACCTGGGGCTCTGCATCGAAATCCTCTGCTTCCTCATGGAAACCTTCCTCATTAGGGCTGTGTTCAGTGTTTATCAAGTTGTTAAGCTGCCCCTCCAGGTGCTCTGCTGCTGCTGGGGTTGGGTGTGGGCCACTTCACCCTAATGAACTACAGCAGTCACTCCAGATATTATTCCAGCAGGTGAAGTACAGGTTGCTCCTGCTGAAGAGAGTATTTCCAGTGCAGTTCTGGGGCTGCCACTGCTGTGATGGCATTTTGAAGCCACAGCTTGTCTAGTCACAATTGCCTCAAAGACATCCCTGGTTAGTCCAGGAGGTGGAGAAGGAGCAGAGTCTCTTTGGACAGCTCCAAGAAGGGAAGCCTGTTTGCTTCTCTGCCTGCCTATACTTAGGCTAGATATGGCCAGAGAGATGTGTCCACTGTCTGCTGGTTCTGATCTGTCCCTTTCACTGTACTCTGGGTCAGGGCCAGAAATGCTATTGCTTTGATGTTGTGCCCCAGTGTGAGGGGTGTGTTACACACTGCTGTTCCTGGGAAGCTCCCACACTGTGCTGTGGGTGTTCATACCTGCTGCCCGCTCGCTGCAGGAGTCCTGCCAGCTGGCAGCAGCAATCACAGCCGTGTGCCAGAGCATGGCTGGACATGGGCCTTTGGACTAAGGATCAAATTCCTGCCAGTGACTAAAGCTGTAGTGGGATTATTATTCTAAATCAGGTTATCAATAGCTCTTGCATCTTCTTCACTGTCAAATCTCAATGGGCAGGGCCTCCTCAGTAAAGGGGCTTTGACGCAGGAGTGTGTGCTTGGCCCAGCTAAGGTACATAGTGGCAGTGAGAATCTGGAACAGTAGCAGAGCCTGAGTCCCAACCAGTGCCAGGAAGCCCCCAGTGAAATCAGAGGGGTGAATCCACTGCGAGGTTTGGAAGAGAAATGTACCCAGGCCTCCAGACAGGATTATCTTCTGGATGATGAGTATGATGAGGATCACCTTCCAGTCCTCTGTCTTGTCTGCGCACATCACATGTGCAAGAAAAATGGGGTAGAAGATGCTGAAGACCAGGCAGGTATACACACAAACCCTGGCTAACACCACTCCTGGTGGACTGATGCCCATCACCTGCAGATGCTTGTACTCCAGACACTGCAGCTCCCTGGCTGTCTCATTCCACAGACAGAAGTTGTAAAAGCCGATGCGTTTGTCAGAGAGGTTGACCAGGTTCCCAGCTTCCCATAGCAGTGCATAGGACATCAAGGCCAAGGTCCCGGCAGCCTCAAGGAGGGTCAGCGCACAGAGCAGGTGCCCGGTGCACCTCTGTTGCAGCAGCTCTCTTGATATCATGGTAAAGCCTGCTGTGGGGACACCCACTGCAAAACATGAAGGGGGGCCGCTTGGTTGTTGTGTGTTATGGCACCCTTCCCTAGGTGTGCTCTGAGCCTGTGTCACTGAGGCCTCAGGACTCCCCTTGCCCCCTTGCAAGTAGGGCAGGAGCGTCTCAGTCCTGCCTCTGTGCTGCGCATGTGTTCCTGGGTCGAGGGCGGTGTGTTTTTGGTCACAGCAAAGGTGGCTTAATGATGTCCTGTGCATGGACCAGCACTGGGAGGATGGGATGAATCTGGTGTGGCTCCCTTAGCACTGCACGCGCCCTTTGCACCATAGAATCATAGGTTGGAAAAGGCCTTCAAGATCATCAAGTCCAACTGCTAACCCAGCACTGCCAACTCCACCACAAAACCGTGTCCCTGAGCATTGCATCTACACGTCTTTTAAATACCTTCAGGGATGGGGACTCAACTGCTTCCCTGGGCAGCCTGTTCCAGTGCCTGACTACCCTTTCAGTGAAGAAGTTTTTCCTCATATCCAACCTAAGCCTCCCCTGGTGCAACTTGCATCCATTTCCTCCAGTTGTATCGCTTGTTACTTGGGTCTCACGTTGGACAAAATAGGCATTTGTCAGCAAACTGCAGTGCTGGGAGGGGAGCAAAACACTGCTGTCTGGTAAGGAGGGGGCTATGAGCTATTCTGGGAAAATGCTTTTCTTTTGGTTCTGGGCAGACAAGGACATTCCTTGTGATACTTGGGAGTGGGGCACCTATGTTTAATGTGCACAGGAATAAAGCTTCTTTGTCCAAAATTCTCCTCCTCCACACAGTCATAGCCAAGAGGAGCACACACACAGCATGGAAGGGGGTCACAGCATCCAGACACTGACCTGTCCCCTTCCCCTGGTCAACACCTCACTTCTTGTAGCTTCCCTTGGAGGTCGTCTTCACAACAGGAGGCTTCTGGAGAGACTGGAAGGTCACATGCGCGTTGTTCTGAATCTACAATGAAGACACAAACGACCAGGAAAATACCTGTGCTCGGGCCCAGAGTGTGCTGCAGAATGAGACCTCATGCACGTGTAATTTCACCAGGGTTTGTCTTGCCCCTGGTATTGCCTCTTGGTTTGTCTGTCTTTACACGTGCTCTCCTGCAGCCAGGCATTGCTGCTTTTCCTCTCCTGGTCCTGCAAGGGTTCACGCCCGCCCACCATTCTTCCTACCATCCTGCCTCGCAGCCCTCAGAGGGAGAACAAGCTGCGCTTGGAGGGTGCTCTTGGTTAGCTGACCAGCTCCCCAGGGATTTCTGTCAGAACTCAGAGCTGGAAACAGTACAGCCCAGCTGGCTCCTGGCCCTGCCCACCCATCAACCCTTGCTGTCGTATTTCTTCAGACAGTTTCCTAAGGGAGGCAGGCTTGTAGAAACACGGGCTTTTTGTTCAATTATCTCACATTACCTTTTATTTACCCCCCCCACCTCCATAAAATAAAAAAGCAATTAAAAATTGTCCTAGTTGCACATGTTTACTAGAGAGGGGACAGAGAATTAAATTCCTAGCAGGTTCGTGGAAATATATGCTGGGGTGGAGGAGAGCCATCCCAGAGACCCTGCGCTGCTATGTGATCTCTGCGTGTATGAGGGTCCAGGGAAATCCCATGGTATCTCTGACCTCTCCTCTGCTTTGAGGTTCATGTCAATAAGGACCTCTTTTCTTTCCCTGGTGATACCCCTCTGTTCACTCTGCCAAATTGCAGGCAGATTTGCCCCTCAGCCTCCTGCTGCCTCCCCAGCCTAGCCCAGCAGGTAAATCCCTGTCCCCAGGTGTGACTGTGACAGAGACAGAAACATGCCTGATGCGGGTACCCTGTGCCAGCTGGGGCAGAGAGCACACAGCTGGCCTGGAGGCAATGTACAGTTTGGCAATGAAAGCTGAGACGGTGCCCCACCACCAGTGCAGCTGCAGACACGGCATTTGTGAGCTCTGCAGCTCGGCCCCAAGGCTGGTTTGGAGGCAGCCTGGCTGAGAAGTAAGGGATAAACAGGAAAGAGCTGTCACGCTGTGTCCAGCTGGGGCTTTTCCCAGACATCTGCAGCCCCTCTGCAGATGGTGCCTGTGCCTTTGGACAGGAGAGTCTGTGGATCTACCTCAAAGGTGCAAGAGGAACCCAAGTACGGCACAGCGAGCCCCAGCCTGGCTTCAACCTCCTTGTTTCTGGGCAGGCATCACTGGAAGCTCTGGACTTCACCATGGGAGAGCTCTGTCTCAGTCTCCCGGGCAGAGAGAGGCTCCATGCGCATTGCTCAGGAGCTCCCTGGGGTGACTGTGTGTGAGATGAGGCTCATAGTGACCCTCTGTGCTGCTGGGATGGCACAGCCCTTCTCTCTGCTGGCTCATAGGCAGGTGAGCACCTTCCCTGGCTGCAGCTGTGCCTTCCCCGCAGTGAGCTGCTGGCTAGGTGCCTGGGCAAAGGCAGCAGGATGGAGAGGCCAAGGCACGCAGCTCTGGCGCAGGATCTGGCCTCTGTGTGGGGATGAACATCTCTGTGGAGCCACTGGACCCCCATTGCAGTGAACAGGCTGAATGCAAAGGGGTGAGGGAATGGGCATTTTTCTCTTGCACCGAAGAGCTCCCCAGAAGATTTGGCTTTCCTGCATTCCCCCTCCCCGGCTGCCGGGGGAAGTAATGCCATGCAAGAGCAGGGGGAAAGGAAGGCAGCTTTGACCTTAGCACTTTTCCCTCAAGCCACCCACTCCCTGCCAGGATCCCTCTCGCCCTGTCAGGCAGGATCGGCTGCAGGGAAACCACAGGTGAAGAAAGGCTGCTGACAAGCTAAGGATTGCTGGCAAATGGAAACCAGCCAGCGGCACACAGACCAGACTGCAGAGGAACTGCCCCAAAAGTGTCCAACACCTGGGAAAGGCCCTACTCTCTCCCAGAGATTTGCACCCTGCAGCACCACTTCTTCTGGCAGCTGCCCCCAATGCCAGTGGCATTAAAAAGGTGTGGGACCCAGTAGAGAATACTTACAGGCTGCCCATCTGGCTGGGTGCGGAGCTGAAACAGGCTGGAGAGGGCCGAGGTGCCACCCTGGCGAGCTGAGCTGGTCTGTGGCTGCTGCCAGGTCCTGTGCCGGCTGGGCTCTGACACCACAGCCTCTGTTGTGTCACAGGCAGCTGCATTTGCTTTCTGTTTCGTTTTTGAGCCACCGGGCCATGGGAGCCCGATGCAGTGCTCCTCCCTGATACTGCGTCATGTAAATATGAGCAAGAAAACAAGCCGAGCCCAGCCACCACTGTCCAAGCCGGGGGCAGGTTTGCACTTTCTTCTCCTGGCGTGCTAACCCACATGAATAACTGACCAGACTAAGCTCACCCACAAAAGTTGTGCTACTAGAGTGGCTTGCGTGTCTGTGGAGGCTGAGATGAGTTTGTTTTGTTTGGACACTTTGGTAGAGGTGACTGACCGTCTCAGTGCCGACCCCAGTACCCCAGAACTGTTGGAGTTCACTGACTACTTTGCCCTTCTTGCATTTTGAACGCTGCTCCCCTCCCTCTGCTTCCCAGACCCAGCTTTGCCCGCGCTCCCCCTCGCCCGCAGACACAGTGCCTACGCAGGCACAGCACAGGAGAAGTGGCAAGCTGCCTGCTGCAACAGGAAACCTGTAAAACCTCAAGTGATGTAAGGGGCAAAACTCTCCTTCCTTTAATCCTCCTGGCCAGGTCCAGAAGCATTTGTCCTGTCCTATAAGCAGCCTTGGTGGTGGGTCTGTTAGAGAGGTGTGTGTTGAGGGGTGATACGTGTGGGACACCTAGCCATGAAGCTGTTCAGAGTCCCACCTAGTAATTCCATGTTTAGGCATGGTCTGGAAATGTCCAGGTGGTACATAGGTTGTGAGCCTGTAATTGGTACTCACATCCAAGAGCACAAGGGAGACGAAAGGAAATATGGGAGGAAGCCCTAAGAGAAGCTTAATGCATAGAGACATCAGGCAGGTGGCGGTGGGGAGGTGCCTTCCTATCATCTGGCCTGTGTGCGTGGAATAATTTTAGCATTGAGAAGGGCAAGGGTCTGGATCGAGGTGGTTCAGATCACGGATGGCTTGGGCGGGGGTTATGGTGGGAGAAATCAGGGGCAGGGGCAGAAGGCTTGCAGCAAATAAAGCCTAGCAGGCCATAGCTGCTGAGCTTAATGTGGTGAGTAGCGGGGACACAGGAGGAAGCCTTGGGGCTGAATATGGCCATCATCTAACATTGGGGCTGCTGGTGGGGAAATTGAGGTATGAGCAGAGACCACCAAGGCAAGACCTATGTTTGAGTGAGGAAACATGCATTGGCAGAAGGCATGTTTGTGCTCTCAGGAGGAGTGGTCACGCAGTTTCACCTCACACCGCCCACTTTTCTGTCATTCAGGAAGGAAAAGGGTGCATGATTTAGGTCTTGTAATCAGTTAGCTCCTTAGCTGATCTCAGCACCACAGGGGAGGTTGCTCTTTTCCTGCCACAGGCAGGAGGCACAAGCAGCTCCTTCCCAAACATCCTCACTTCACATTGGGGTCCTGTTTGCTAGGGCAACAGGATGACTGCCACAGTGGGTCTGCTCCATCACGCCACAGCATGTCTCCTCTGAGCCACTGTCCTCCTAGGTAGATGTCTGATCCCCTTTCCATCTCCTACGCTTCAGCCTTCATGAGTGTGACAGATGGCCACACATCCTGGCTTTAGCCTTTGCACACACATCCATCTCTCTGGCCTTCTCTGCACTGCTCCAAGCAATAAATACACCATTTGGGAATGTTACTTTTGGAGCGTGGCATCCTCCTGGCCAGAGCTGGTTGCCTGATTGTGCACCTATGGAAGAAGCATTCCTCAGCATTTCCCAAGGAGCCTTGTGTCTCCTCCCCTGCAGGGCCTTGGGCTCTGCTGCTTGTAATGCCTCCTGGGATACTGGCTGCCAGCAGGGAGAGGCACAGTCAACCGCTGGCTCAAGACTTGCCTTTGGTAGCACTGACCTTCTTATTCTGGAGGCCTCCTTCCACATCTTTGGCTGCCTCTCTGGCAGGTAGTTCTGCTGCCTTCTCCTTCCAGGTGTTTGGGCAGGGAAGACTGTGCCTGAAGGCTGGGCAGGATGCAATATGCCCTGCTGTTCTCTTTCCTAGGGACATTTTATAGGTGTCCCCTGGCTGCCCCTTTGGCTTCAGCTGCTCAAAATCTATCTGATGATGGAGCAGCTGGGGAGGGTAAGTGTGATGGGTGTGGGGTGGGGTAAGCAGGGAGATGATCATCAACCTGTCTCATGGAGAAAGAATGGGAAGAGAGAGGAGAAAGAGAGCAGGGCTTCTATACATGTGTGCTTGGAGGTAGGGGAGATAGGATGGAGTGTTTGGGCTGCTGGGGCCTGGTGTTGGTGACTGGGAAAGGAGAGCACTTCCCAGGAGCCAGCTTCCACTAAATTCCTGTGCAATTGTTCCTTCCTGGAATTGTTTCCTGAAATAGAAATGTAATTTCTTGTGTGTTAAGATGTTCAGATGGCTTTACAGTGGAATGAACTGCTCTGTGGCTCTTGGTTTCTTGTGGTGCAGTTAAAGCACACACAGCAACACTGTCAAGCAGTTCTAGTAATACTAGCAATCGTAAGTAAAGCATGAGATGAGCTGGGACTCTCAAAAGTGTTTTGCTTATTTTAGCCTGCTGTTTTAAAAGTAAACTTGCTTCTCAGAAGTTGGTCATGACCCTGGTCCTCATTCCTGAGGGAATCTCCACAGTAGAACTCGGTTCCCTCTAGTTACTCAAAAACCCTCTCAGCTATAGCTAGTACTGCCCCAGTGTACCACACCTGAGGGATTCCTGTGGGAGTCCTTAGACTGGTGAGAGGAGAGGCTGGAGTCCACCTCATATTCTTCTACATTGTTTAGAAATCACTTTTATTCAGAAGAAATCATAAAATGAGTATTTTTTTCTCATCTGTAATCTGCTGACAACTAAAAATAACTAAAGCTTAGTAAAACAAAACCAACTCCATGCTTTTCCTCCTATAGCTGTCGTGAGGAGGTTGCTGGCAACCTAAAAGCCAGAGTCCAAGGCAGTGCAAAGCTAAATGGCTTTGTGCTGTCTGCACGTGTGCTGCATTTAGGATTCCATGAGACTGAACCCTAATCCTGCACGGTATCAGATGTGAGGCTCCCAGAACTCATTCCCCAGGACCGGTGCCCGGCTGGGTGCAGCCTTCTTCACCATGCTTGCATCCAGTTCTAGCCCTGACAGAAAGCTGACCCACTTGACTCTAACAGGCCTTGTAATGATGACATGCCTATGTGTCTAATTTTTTGTCTTTATTACTGCATTTGTCTTGCTGTAATACGATATGATTTTTCCTCTTGTGTGTTACACAGTGCACAACAGAGAGGCTGTATGGGATATTTTCTTCCAGTGGTACCTTTTAAGTATTTTAAGCATTGGGCCAATTCTTTCTTCTTGCAAATACAAATAATTTAGTTTTTATTTATTATTGGCAATTCTAGCTCAGCCCCTCTCAAATGCTCAGAACTTGGTGGCCCCAATTTTGCAGCAATAGGTTCCAATGTATGGATTAAAATGGAGTATGCTGTAGAGACAGAGACAAGGTAGAGAGAGGAAGCCCACTGACTTGGGCTTTGGACAAAACTCAGTACCTGTCTTAAGCAGCGTATTTTTCATCTCTTTTCCCAAATGCCTGTACAATGCTATACACATTAAGAAGATGCAAACTATGCAGGTGTATGACTGTAATGAATAAAATATTACTCAGGTATGTAAGAACACATGAATGACCATACTGGTTTAGGCCAAGGGGCCATCTATGACAGCACCCTGCCTCCAAGGTGACCATGCATGGATGCCCAGGAACAGAACAAACAGAGCAGAACAAACATTAAGCCGAGGAGATTTCCCAAGCTGTATGTGTCTATTCGAAAACTCCCAGTGGTCTACCTATAAGGTACATGTTCACCTGAATCCATGTACATTTTTTGCGTCCGTGACATCCTTTAGCAAAGAGTTCCACAGACTATTTGTGTGCAGATTTTTATGTCAAATGTTTTTGAGTGTAACATGTATTTGGTTTGTTGGTGAAAGGGGGGAATGATTTTCATGGCTTATGACTCTCCAGTTTCTCTACTATGATCAAGGAATGGTGGCTTCAGCTGCTTGGTGAATAATAACCCCTCTCCTTGAGAATCTTAGGGAGACTTCCAAATAGAGTGAAGAATTAAAAAAAAGGGGAAAAAAAAGAAGGGGGGGACTTAGCTCTTCACAGAGCTCTTTCTGAAAGTGGCGTCTGTCTCACAAACCCAGTATATATTAAGACAAATGATACTTTATATTCAGGAGACACTCCCTACTAAACCCGTTTAGAATTTGGGACACTTCTTCATGTGGTGAGAGAAATTTCATGTGTACATTAACCAATGTGTGCGAACTATTTTTCAGAAAAAAAAAAGAGCAAGAATAATTTTTATTTCTGCAGGTATCTACTCCCTTGCTGGTAGAGTCATAATCCCTAACCAAAGTCTTGGGAATTGTTTAAGCAAATCAGATACATGACACTTTCATGTGCCTTCATTGGCTGAAGAACTGGGGCTCCAAAATATACCTCGATATTTTGCAGCATGTTGTCTGTTCTTTGCTTCAGGCAGTAACGGCAGAGAGAACTGCAGTGTGTCTTGGGCCTGGCAGGATTTACTTCTCCCAAAATTTACACCTTGGCTTGTTGTCCTGGTTTTCTTGGGCCTTGTGCTTTTGGAGGGGAGCCTCTCCTTCATTTTCCTTTCTTCCTTTTTTGAATTGCTCTTTGCAGTACGATCATGACCTGAGCCAAAAAGGAGGGAAAAACAAATCCATATCAACTACTACGGAGTTACTACTTACTAAAAAAGTACACGGCTTTGGTTTCCTTCACAAGAAACTGTGGTATTATGGCAGAAACATTTCCTTTACTAAAGGAGAGCCACAGCATGATTCAAAACCTAGTACTAAAATGTGGAAACTTCAGCCATAGGCACAGGACCTGGTTTTATTGCTCCAGTGATATGATACCCCCTAACCCACCCTGGAAAGGTTAATTCCAACATTTCACAGAATCAGACCATACATCCCCTTATGGCATGCTGATACATATGAAAAGCAATGAACTGATAGCTAGAGCCTCTTCCACCAGCAACTGCAGGATGATAGTGCAGGGTCAGAGGCACTATCCTTTGCCATTAGGTTGAGATTTTCCAAGCTCTTTTCCCTGGGCTGTTCACAAAGAGGTTAATGAGCTTCTGGACCTCTGGTGTCTCAGCTGGGAAGCTCCATGCCACCAGTTCTGGTATCTGCCAAAGCGTATCAGCTGCTGCTGAACACATAGGAGTTTTCCTGCACTGCTAATGTACTGCTACCATCTGTCTTATGTCTTTCAGTATCTTGAGATAGCAAGACCAAGAAACCCACCAAACAGAACTAAATCTTATTCTTTGGTGTACTTCGAATAGAACCATAACTGAGAAACCTTTTAAATATTGAAATGTCTTCTCTGCAGACTTCGGAGACACTTTTGCTGTTGTGTTTCTTCATCTCCTGGGAGGCCAGATTAAAGTTGGATGAATGGACATTTCCTCTTGTGGACAGGATCGTATCACGGCACACACTGTTTCCTGCCTCCTGTGGCACAGATGGCTTTTCATGATTGACTTTAGCATCATGGGTGAGATTTTCAGAGCTAAAACACACAGAGGTCAGGCCAGAGAATATTTTATCTCCACACAAATTCATGACAAGATATACATAAAGATGACCATGCAAAACAGAAAACCCTTGCAGGTAAAATTCCTGCTACTTTAGTCTGAAGCATTTCCTAAGAATCATATGAGAAAAAAAAGAGAAAAAAAGAAAAGAAGTAATTTACTGTATTTCAAACTACAAAGAACCACAATGCCATCATACCATCTTAATGATACTATTGCCAATATCATGTAGCCACTATACCACTATCCCTTCTGAGTCAGCCAGAAGTACCCATCACAGAAGCACCAGAGGGTTACCTTGTCATCACAGAAGTAAAGACAGACACCAAAGACATTTCTTTCCTCTTTTATCAGGGGAAAGCCTACAATTTTCAAGTTTGTGTAGCGAAGTCTGAGCTGTAAGGTGCAAAGCTGGAGTCCTTGAAATAATTTAGTGTGAACAAATTAATATGTATTATTTCATAAGGTGTTTGTGGCAGGATCCGCTGCAATCCAACTAGCTAGCTAACTCCACTTTGCTCTGTTACCCAACAACAGCCACATGTACGCTTGGCAAGTCACAGAACATTTTATGCTATCAGTAGGTGGGTACTTACGAAAGTAAGCGACACTGATGACTGTCAGTGTTATTGCCATGGGGCCTTGCACACCCATAAGAGTGTACAACCTTCATTGTTCACCATCAAAACATCAGAACCCAGAAGTGAAGGGAATACGCTAGCAATGAGCTATGCACCAACACCATGACAATATTGTGATTTTAAGATATCCAACCATTCTAAACTAGAAAATGTCTGTTTTGGACTGTCTGTGCCACCTAGCCTGGCTTGGCCTTTATTTTCTCACCTCTGCCCTGTTTCTTAGTATCTGCATGGCCCTATTTTATCCCTCCCTCCCAAGGCAGCAGCAATCATCCCTTCCTCCAGAAAAGCACCAGATCAGTGCCTGTGTGCCGGTGAGTCCAGCAAAGCTGGGGAAAGGAGCTTCAGCTATGTGCTGAAGGAGGGGGTCTGTTGCTCCAGATGAGATGGAGGAAAGAGGATTCTTTGCTTCTCTACTATCACCTTCCACTGCAGTCTCAACCATGGGATGAAGTGGCCAAGGACAGCTGTCTAGCTTATGAATGAAAAAATGAAGCACAATGTCAGAGGAGCATAAAAAGGAGGAGAGTGGATTTGTAGAGAAATCAGGCAGGGATCATTCTCTCACTCCTGCTTTGTGAAAAATGCTAGAAACCTGTAAAATATAACAGTATCCTACCTGAAATCCTCTCCTACTTGTTTGGCAGAGGCTGTAATTGGCAATTTTACTGTAAAAAGTAGAAAAAAGAAAAATCTTGAAAGTGCACATCAGATCTCTTAAAAAAAAATCAACACAATGAAACATCCAAATTTTGTCTTGGCCAGTTCAGACTCAATAACTGGCTGAGGCTGATACAGTTGCTGTAACTCTACTTACTTTAACAGTGAGTAGTTACAGGAAGTAGAGCTACAGCAAGCAGATATCACTGGACATCAAGCCATTTACTCAGATGACTAGTTGCGGGGATTAAGACTTTCTTCATATTGAGCAGATTCCAACTCACATGCCCACCTCCCCTTCTTCATCTATTGCCTAATAAAGGCTGTTTTGGGAAAAAGATACTCTAGGTAGCTCCCACTGAAACTGTTCCATAGAACTGTAAATCAGGAAGTGAAGGTGCCAAAGGCAACATGATTATTTTGTTTTGGAAAACATGCAGCTCAGTTGAAGAACATGTTCTCAGTCCTAGTGTCTGCTCCAAGGAAAGCAAGTGTTTGACATTCAAATGACACTGGACTAGAGTCATAATAGACATCTCCAGAGCATGAGTACTATGTGGAGCCCCACTGGTCAAGCAACATGGGTGGGAGCGGGAGAGAAGAGCTGGTGCCACCCGACTGATCTTGACAGGCAATATGTGTTCATGGGCTGCTCAGCTGCTCATGGCAGGGTGGCTGTCTGTGCAAGAACAAGGTGCCCTGGGGCATGAGCAGTGCCAGAGTCCCAGCACCCAGGGAAGCTAGAAGTTAAGTAGCGTGGCAGCATCCAGAGTGGTGGTGTCACTGCAGTCAGGCAGTGGCTGAACAGGGGCCCAGTGCAGGTGACTTGAAAGTACCTGAGTGACAGCAACTTTTGGGCTAGAAATTGTTTCCTCTCAGGTACATGTATAGCACTTGCCTTCACTACACACCCACCCTGCTGATCAGACAACTCTGGAAGAGCAGTAGGAGGGAGAAAAAGGGGATATAGTGTGTTTTACAGGCTGTGGGATAGTACTCCAGTCCAGATCTAAAAAACACAGTAAAAAAATATTAACAGCCAGGATTTGTTGTTGTTTTTTTCTTCCTTCCTCTAAGCAACGTCAATTCCAGGAAAGCCTAGAAGAACGTGTTCTGTTACATACCCTTGGGCATAGTACATGATAGCTAGGAACGAACAGCTGCAGCTGGGGGAAGAAAGTGCTTTGAAGTCACCCAAGCTTGCAAAAACATTTAAAAATTCATTCTTTACTAATCTCCTCTTTTGCAGGCAAGCCCTCATCAGTCCTAACACTTAACTGTACTTAACTGTACCACACTTAAACTGTACTTAAACTGTACTTAACTGGATCGCCTGTCCCACAGAAGCCAATTACAGCTGTAATGACTTGTGCCTAGACTTAGAGGCTGGCAGACGGGAGTCACTTTTAACTTCATCTTTCCCTCCGTACTGCAGGTGGGTCATGTATCTTCTTTCTCAAGACATGGATCTCCAGCACATTGGCTCCTGTGACAGGCATGGCCCTAGCACTGGTGGCAGGTGAAGACCACATCTCCTTGAGTGGCAAAATCACTGCTGCAGCCCAGGCCCCTGGCTTCTCTCTCAGCATGACCTGACCTGGCAGATGCAGCTTACCAGCCAGCTGTGGACCAGGTTAGCTGCAGCTGGCTTTAGTGCTGCACTGCAAATACCTCACCTGCAGGGTATGGTGAGGCAGGAAACTACTAGGTAAGGTCCATGATCAACGGGTGAGATGAACCAAGTCTGACAGTCTATGGGGAGGCATATCTCTTGGACATAAATAATATTTACAACATTTTGAAGCTCCTTTTATTCTAAACAAAGAGGTGCTTTATACTGTTGATACAGAATTTTATTAATAGTATTTAATCCACCTGGCCAAAATAAAGGAGGGAAGGCAAAACACAGGAAAACCTTTCACTTACTTACATTTTCATAGTTTTAAAAAATACATTAAGAACACAGGATCCCCTCAATCAATGAATCCTGTCCTCTCCTATCACAGGCACATCCTTCCTACAAACCCTTTCACAAACCAAATATTTATCTGTTAGTTTTCCAGCTACCATGCTACTTTGTTTGATTTTCTTCTGGTTAAGTTCTCCAAGACAAGAACAAAGTAGTCATAAGGTAGAATAGCTCTGGGTGCATGTCTGAGAAAAACAAGACAGGAATGCATAACCAAGCACAAAGCCATTACTAAAACATACCGCTACGGCATGACGTTAGATTTTCAGCACCTGAAGTGTGAAAATCACATGAATAAAGACCGTCCTGAGAATAAATTCCAGTATCCTTAATGTAGGCAGAGAATAAGTAATATGTTCTCACATTCCTCTGTTTAACTGATCTGTGATAGCTCCCTATGAACCTATAAAACTCACAGATTTATATTAAAACACAGATAGTATGTAGGACTACTTTAGTATTTCTCAACCAGTCCTCACTGAGGAATTCTAGATCTCTGGTCATGAAAACAGCGGCTGAAGTACCGTTCTGTATAATTTGCTGACATAACATCTGGAAAAGATTTTAAAACTCTTACATCAATGAGAAGAATCCTTTTTTTTTTTTTCTTTTTCTAATTCTTGGAATATTTCATGAGGCTTGTTTAACTGTGTAGGAGAGGTCTGTACTGAAACCAAAAAGTCCTGGTTGATCCCGGTTTTCCATAGGATTTGGGCTACCTTGTTTGACTTCAATGAAAGTTTTCTCCTCTTGTCTCTCTGGACCAAACGAGCACATTATTACAAATGTGTGTAGCCTACTGCCAATAGGAACAAATATTTTTTCACCTCTCTGGAATTTGCCTCGGCTTCAATTTTTCTCCAGTGAGACCATTCCCAATCAACAAAGCAGAGTGTAATAATGCGACAAAGACAGTTTAAACTAAAGAAAAATGAGCTCTTCCAAATGCTAAGACTGCGTGAAATCACAGCCAAAGAACTCTGTGCTTATCTTTTTGGGACATACTCTTTACTGAGGTTTGCGATTGTAGAAAAAAAATGGCTTATTGTGATTTTAAGAATTAAACAAACATATAATGTTTACCTTTTTTCACTGGGTCAGGTACCTGAAATATCTTATGTTGAGTTTCAATGACCTGAGTCTGTGAAACAGAGTAGAAACAGGAACGAATTATTAATATTATTAAGTTCCAAAAGATTGAATGACAAAAAGGTATTATTATCTTTATGATCAGGCACTTCATGGCTTGTTTAAGGAGTGTACACTAGGTTAGGACAGGGGAAGCTTGGTAAGGGTTCAATAACTAGTGGGAAAACAGTTAACATATAAAGATCAGACTTTTCCTTTTTCTTCTTTTTTTTTTTTTTTTTTTTTTTTAAGCAGAAGGAAAACTAGGCATTCAGTATTTGGCCTGATTTTCAAAAGCACAGAAAACTCAGCAACTTGTGTTCACTTTACAAGCTGTTGGGTGCTTGTGAGAGATGCACTGGACCCCTTGACCAGACTGGTGGTGGTTTGGTGCAGGCTCTGGAAGAGGTAAAGGCCTCAGCTAGGGCCGGGCTGTGAACTCCTCTAGTTACAGTCTGTTCTCTGAAAACCCACAAAGGAGCAGAGTGACACAGTGAGCATCGATGCATATGAGCTTGGAACACCGATCATGTGATTTACACATGAGCGGTGGGTGGCTTTTCCAAGACTCATTTATCAAGGAACAAAGTTGTGGGTACAAGGAGCCTCATGCGTTCCCACCGCATGTAATTTGACTATGGGCCAACCACTTCATTCCATAAGTATGACAGCCTAAGTGAGCCTTTTCTGAGCTCTCCCTGCTAGGCAGCATGGCTGCGCAGCGCTGATCTCCCCTTGAGCTGGGACACCTCTCAAGGTTGCTCCTCGACGCAGAGAGACCTTTTACGAATGGCAGATCTTTGGTAACCAACCCATATGGCACATAACCTTGTAGTATGATAACCTTGATTTTGTCTTGGTAACTTTGATTTCATGCTGAATTGATAAATTTTGCATATATAATCCCTTAGACATAATCCATTGTCCAAGTCTGAGACTAAGATTGGACCTAGCTGCACCTAAGCTCCATCAGGAGTTTAGAAAGCAAGGGGGCCTACTCTGAACCTCATGACTCAACAGGAGGGTCTTCCTTATTCTTTTGCATCCCCGGTCTTTCTGTGAATCATTCTAGCTTCCTCTGTATGTTTCTTCCATGCAGTAATTAATAGAGCGAACCTTGCCATCAAACTTTGTTAAGTCGTACTTTTACGACATCATATTAAACCCACTTTCGCTAATATCTTTGACGGTGATTCCTTAAGCGATCTAAATCACTCATGCGTGACAAAGTGATGTAGCCAGTGGGATCCCAAATCAGGATTCGCAACAGTGCTCAGCATTATAAAAAATATTTAAGTTAAATTCCTTTTCATGAAAGTAGGAACATAACATTACACTCCACTGTTTTCATCTAGGATTTTTAAGTGTTTGTCATCTACAACGAGGCTCACATTTTCTAAATAGTTATGTAGGATGCCGAAAAGGAATAATGGAGAAGTGACATTTTAAAAAAAGATCAGATCTTATACCAGCTACTCTGACAATGACCTTTTAATAAACTTAATCCTATGGTAGTTGCTAGGCCAGCTAATGCTGAGTATCAAATCACACACTCTGAACAGCTGGAAGGGGCATGATGCAGCTTTACAAATATTGCCAGCACAAGTATTTCAGAGCTGGGGCTTGGTAATGATCCCAGAGTT
Organism: Nipponia nippon; assembly: GCF_047370975.1. Classification (NCBI taxonomy): domain Eukaryota; kingdom Metazoa; phylum Chordata; class Aves; order Pelecaniformes; family Threskiornithidae; genus Nipponia; species Nipponia nippon. The sequence continues at coordinate 54,303,226 of NW_028262347.1, forward strand.
AATTAAAAAATTTACTGCCTGTTTCCCTAGAATGTCCTGTGACCTTTTCCTTCCTCTTCTCTTCACAGCACTCTACTGGACTGGAAAACACAATAGAAAATGTTTTAATGGACTTGGCAAAAATCTTGTTCAATGGAACTGGAAGTGGAACAGGTCCAGCTGAGGGAGTGAGGTGTTACTAGTTTTGGAGACCAAAGAAGAGCTGGTATAATCTCTAGCTGCAAGGCATATTCCTTGACAGAAAGATCTGAATGTATCAAATAATATATTCATGAGACATAATTTTACCATTTTTTCCTGTCCCAGACTTGTTGATGTTGATACTTCATTCATAGATGAAACAGACAAAAAAGAGCAATGGGCATTCTCGGTCAGCAGCTTTTGGTGACAAAATTGTTCGTCTAAAGTTACAGTGGTTGAATTAAGTTATCATGTATCAGTCTCTGCTCAGAAAAAGAGCACAACATGTTTCTACCGGGATGAAAAATACTCACATTTTTGCTTTCATTACTTCTGTCCTTAGCAATGCTGTGAAAATGTTCTCCTGATGTTTTGGTTTTTTCCTGCACAGAAAATAATATGTAACCATTTTGATTCATAATGGAATATTATAGTTGCAAAGAAAAAAAAAGAGTTGCAAATAAACATGATAATCACAATGCCAGAAGGAACACATGTAAGCAAGCTGCTCAAGATTGAATTCATTATGCTGTTCTGTTCAGCAAATATTTATGAACCTGGACACAAACATATCGTATTGACAAGGGACCTCACTTCCTACTCAATTTGGCTTGTTTATTTTTAGTCTGGGAACCTGGAGAGCCAGGCTTTCCCAGTAGTATTAATGGCCACTGCTCTGTTTTTCCAACATAGGGGCCTCTGAAAAGAAAGACTGGCATAAAATGCAAAAAGCTTGGGAAGCATGGGTCTACTTATTGAACCAATGAAAGCATTAATAAAGCAGCCAGCATCATAATGTTTATGTACATAAAAATAATATTACCCATCAAAATACTATGTGATGTCTTCTTCCAAATAACAGTTTGCTTTCTCTAGGCAACAATAACAGTGCTCCTATTTTACATCTGAGGGCCATATAGTTTTCCAGGCTGAACATCAGCAAAGTGCCATTGACGGCTACGAACAGCTCCAGCATGAATTTCTGTCAAAAACTCTACTGTACCTGTGATATTCCTTGCTATTCACCTTTTTCAAATGCCTTTAAGAACTTCCATCAAGAAGAACAACAGAAATTTTGGTAAGTCTTTTGATCTAATAACCTTAATTAGTCACTGAAGTAGATCCACATGGGAAAATGTGCATAATCATGAAAAGAACAAAAGAAAGAAACTGCTTTCAGGAATTGCCATGTACTGTTCTTTCAAACTCGTTAGATAAACTGTTGTTACTTTCTTTACATAGTAACAGTATCGCTCTGATGTGTTTTGCTCCCAGTATACATTCAGCAAAAGTACTTTAATTCATTGCATGAAAGATGCATGAATGCAATTCATACAATTTCACTGCATGAAAGATGTCTTTGCCTATGTTTCAGCACAGAAATCACAGAAAAGGACCTAGTGAAGCTCCACTTAACTAAGAGTTTTGCAATGTATACCAGTGTTTATAGGTATTGGCAGACATACCCTTACAGAATCAGGCTTTTAGGTGGCCAAAGCTGTGTTCAGTCCTGAACATGCTCATCCTCTCCTAAGACAGGCATGTGATGGGATGGGCTCTATACCCAGAAGGATCTCTGCTGGAAAAGCCTCCTCTTTATTGTGTATTAAATTAGTGACTCATTTCTAAAGTGCAGTCACTTTTGAAATAGGGAGGTTTAGCAATCACTTAAAGCTGTGGTTTCACAGACCGCTGAGATCTCCTAAGGGCTTCCTGCTACTGAAGGAGAAAGTCTCTTTTCATTTGTCCTTGGTCCTGCCTCCCCCATTCCAAACTGCCACTTTGGTCCCTGCTCCTAGCTCGTGCTTTCCTCCATATCCCTTAAACTGGCTCTCATGCTCAAAAAAATCTTGTGTGAGCTGACTTAACTCATTAACCCAGCAGAAAACCATCTCATTCTTTTTGCTGGGTGTGTTTCCCATCAGATTAGTGTGTTAAACCAGGTCACGGCAGGGACTGAACATCAGTGGGATATAAGTGGAAGAAATACACAGCAAAGAATGTGGCAGGAGGAGACAAGGGAGGACAGAAAGTGACTGTTAAATGCCTTATCACATCATATGAAAAGTCTGTCGGGATGAGGAATATGCTAATCCATTATTTAGTACAGACCCTGAAGTAATTAAGCTTTAACAAATGCTCTTGTGTGGGTTCTGTATGGCTCTTCTCAAGTGTTTCTAGGAAGGCATCCCTACCCTTCTTTGTTCTTGTCTGTTTCTTTTGTATATATTACCAGGTTTAAAAACTAAACTAAATGGACAAGAAACAATACCCCAAATTTCTGCAGTGGTCTTCTGTGTTTGCCTGGACTTCAGTTGTCTAAAGCAGTGTTACACCCCTCCAATTCTTTTTCTGAGTTTGAAAGTCCCCTGAAATCACAATTATCCAACAGGGTTCCACGGCTCCAATGTCACCTGGATAAATCTCATTACAGGGCTGTGAGAGATGCGCTGGACCCCTTGACCAGACTGGTGGTGGTTTGGTGCAGACTCCGGAAGAGGTAAAGGCCTCAGCCAGAGCCGGGCCGTGAACTCCTCTAGTTACAGTCTGTTCTCTGAAAACCCACAAAGGAGCAGAGTGACACAGTGAGCATCGATGCATATGAGCTTGGAACACCGATCATGTGATTTACATGTGAGTGGTGGGTGGCTTTTCCAAGACTCATTTATCAAGGAACAAAGAAAGTTGTGGGTACAAGGAGCCTCATGCATACCTTTTCTATGGCATGTAATTTGACTACAAGCCAACTACTTTATCCCTATGACAGCCTAAGCGAGCCTTTTCTGAGCTCTCCCTGCTAGGCAGCATGGCTGCATGGTGGTGATCTCCCCTTGAGCTGGGACACCTCTCAAGGTTGCTCCTTGACGCAGAGAGACCTTTTACCAACGGCAGATCTTTGGTAACCGACCCATATCATGCATAACCTTGTAGTATGATAACCTTGATTTTGTCTTGGTAACTTTGATTGCATGCTGAATTGATGCTAATGAAACGTTATAGAAATTTTGCACATACAATCTCTTAGACATAAACTTGACCAAGTCTGAGACTGAGACTGGACCTAGCCACACCTAAGCTCCATCAGGAGTTTAGAAAGCAAGGGGGCCTACTCTGAACCTCATGACTCAACAGGAGGGTCTTCCTTATTCTTTGCACCTCCGGTCTCTCTGTGAATCATTCTAACCTGAGTGTAACTCAATTTTCCTTTGTATGTTTCTTCCATGCAGTAATTAATAGAGCGAACCTTGCCATTGAACTTTGTTAAGTCACACTTTTACAACATCATATTAAAACCACTTTTGCTGATACCTTTATTGGTGATTCCTTAAGCGTTCTAAATCACTCATTAGTGACAAACTGGCATAGTTGGCAGGATCCTAAATCAGGATTTGTGACAAGGGCTTGTAATCCCAATCCCTGGGGTGAATACCATGCACAGATGTTTTGCAATATGCAGTTATGAATGAGAGTTATGTGGCAGCCTGCTCAATCTACAGCTCAGTCACAGCCATCAGGCGAACCCGTCTGCCTTGCTTCTACTATCATTTATAGACCACAAGGAATTGGCGCTTACAGATGTCAGAAAAAAGTGGAATCAATCCCACTGACTGGCATGGTGAGTGTTTCAACACAAACAAGGCTATTTTTAGCAAATAGAGTTTGCAGAGCACATAAAGGGATCCATGGCAGCTTCCCTCACCACAAGTGCACTCACTAGAGTTTATCTGAGTACATCATGTTTCAAACTGTCATCTCTGAAACTAGATCTAAAACTCAAAATCATGTAATTTGTCAACCAGTGCAGTCATCTGAAATGCCTATCTGCATGTTTTGCAGAGTGCTACAGGGGTCACTTCAGCTTTTCATATCCTTCGTACACAGTCTTGGTACTAGTTTCCCCTTTTACTGTTGTTTATTTACTGTTTTTATGTCATAAACAGGAAGCAACAATTTAACAGGAACTATTATTGTTGGCTAAAATTCATCCACAAGCTTTCTACAAGTAATACAGTTGCAGAAGTTTGTTTTGCTTATCTACAGAAAACATCTTTAGTAATATTACTGTAATCACAGGCACCAAAGAAATAAATACCAAGTAAGCAAGGACAAGAAATCATGTTTCAACCCATTCTTTTCAGCAAAATAAGGAAATACAGATTTCGGGAAAATAAAATGTCTCATTGACCTCCAGTGAAAGTACTTTGTTAAATCTGGGGCTACATTTGCCTAAGAGATTAGAAGTAGGCAATAGGGTAGTCTGATGCTGACAGCACTTAGCACCAGTGTGAGGACTCGCCTGCATGCGTGACAGGAGAACACAACTCCTGAACACTCTGAACTGGGTATCTGAAAGTATGGCTGACACCAGCATACATGGGCAGTACTTCTTGTGCTTTAAGCTGGTGCCCCCCTCCTCCTCCTCACCCTGACCCTATGTCTGCTTACTCAGCTGTACTGCAGAACCTGACAGGTAGAAAGCCACCTTCTTTTGGAACAAAAACATCACCACCTGGACGATCTGGGTTAAGCTATAGGGAAAGTTAATACTATTGCTCTGCACTGTTCATTCGGACTGTATCTCTATTGACTATTGATTTGTTAATTACTATTCTGACTGACTTACTCCTAAGGTTCTTCAAAATAGAGCCTGTTAAACTCTAGTGATTCTTTCCCCGTGGCATTCAGGACGGAGATGTAAACAGACAAGAAAAAGTCATAGCATACCTTAGTACCGAGTTTTAGCCTGTGTGCAACAACATCACAGGAGTCTGGGCTGCCAGAAGTTCGGCTGCTGTGAAAGACAAGCATTGTTTTGTTTAATTTCCAAATTTGGTGATTGCAAACTATTTTGCAGCATTCATTCCAACCATTAGCAGGTGTTTTCTATAGTAACCCTAGCTGTAGAGATGTAAATATGTTTTCCACATGCCTGTCTTCCAGATCCACATTTTAATTTTACAGACCTACAGCTAACCTGCAAAAACTGGGCATCATCATCTTAGAGAAAGCTTGGTTATCAAAAGAGATGTAATCTATCCAGATGGCACCTCCTGCTTCTACCTAGGTTTCTTTTAGTTCTGCTTCACACACCTTCCCTCTCCCCTCCTAAATCCTCTCACAGAACATCATCCTCTTTGTTCCCAGCGAGCCTTCTCCTAGTTCTCTGATGATACATTAAGATCTTGTGTCTCTTTTTATTTCCTTGCAGTTCAGCACTGGCCATGAATCTCAGCTCTTAGTTTCTATACTCTAGGCACCTAAAGTTTGATGAGATAGATCCAACCTATTAATGTTTCCCCAAAAAAGAAATGTACAAAAGTTTTATTCCCTAATAAATGTCCCTAGGGCCACAGCTGTTCAGACATAAATGCCCACCTCTCACAAACCACCTGCACAACTGATCTTGCAGTCACTCACAGTATGCACTGGCACAAGAGGAGCTGATCATGTTTAATAGGTGTATCGTTTGGTCAGCGTACAGATTCTTGGACTGCTATCAATTACCCTGAACTTAACCTCTTTGGCTAAATGGAATCAGACTAGCATCTTCCATGGTTAATAAAATTAGGTTTATACAACATCAAAACAATATACCTTATATTGTGGCTAGATTGCTCTGCAAAATGTAAGGCTGAAAAAAAGCATACTGATTTAAGTTTTTCAATAGACTAAGCTCTGTACCAATGCAGTTTCATTTCTCCTCACGAAGGCCACCTGGGGGAGATACAGAGCTCTACTTCCAGTGAACTGGCTATTAAGGTTTGGATATAAGATTCGTATGCAATCTTTTAAGGAGTGTTAAATTAAGAAGTGTGACTATTAAAAGTCTAATTTTAGTAACATTTCTAGCATTTACTCTGGCACTTTTTATGAGGTGCAGAGAACATATAATAAATTGTGGCATATCTGAATAGTTCAAAGTTACCTGGAATCCCAGTCTAACACATTAGAATTCAGGACCTTGGAGTTCACCCTGGCTTGCTGTTGCACTACTTTCTCATGTTCCTTCAGGCACAGATAATAATAAGAAACACCACAAATTTAGTTTACTGCTTAAAGAAAGCCATTATCAAATTTATTATTGCTATAACACTATAGGGTATTATGTTTTGTTACAGTAGGATGAACTGAGGCGGGAGAAAAGGCCTAGGGGGGGACTCTCCTTACCTCCTTGTTATGAACACAGTAGCTCAAGAGAGCATCACAGAAATGCTGTCCTATCGACTCCAAGTCTTTCATATCAAAATGGGTGCTTCGTCGGCAGCCTGCAGCATCAATAGGAGCAAGACAGAAATGAAAATGTCACTCATCCTGCTGACTGCTAGGTATCTGTTGTATTTCAGGATGGTGGCTGACTGCAAACTCACATATCTTTCACTGACAGATGCTAGACAGGTCTACGACTGCCAGAGTTTTATACAGATGATATTACAGATCATTATTCTGCCTAGATGAACAAATCTATCCACTCAGAGGGGATTAACTATAATGCATAGTTAACTGATTCCCTATTACAAAATTTCCTAAAAATACAACAGGCTTTAGTTACTGCTTTTAATTTGCCATCCACTAATGCTGTTCTTTCATGATACATATGCAATAATGCTAGTGGTGGCCTGCAAGGTTGCTATGTGAATGCCCTAGTTTTAGTGTTTTTTCCAACTCTTCTCTTAAATCATCATTCATTTCTATCCAATAAGACAGAACACCAACAAGGGGATGGTAGCTCAAGCTACTATTTTGTATGAAAAAAACAAAAATAAAGGTCTTGTTTGACGATTCCTACTAAATAGCTACAGGGAATTGTCTCACCCAACTTAGAGCCACAGATAGAGGCTTCCAAAGTGTAGCTGTTGTTGATGCCCATCTTCCACATTACCACTCGACCTGTGCCTTCTTTGCTCTTTCGTACTCTGAAATGGCAGTCTGGGAATGAGAACTTAAAAGACGGGTACAGGATTAGCTTTTGAAGTAAACGGGAAGATGCATTAATTTCATTTTAACTCTGCAAGTTTTTAAAAATCTTATCTACCAGGTAAACAACTGTGAGTTTTCACTCTACTTGAATATTGCACAACATAGCGCAGAGCATACTGTTATTACTGGTACAATGGTGATGTAGGTGAAATAACAGCCCTTTGATTAAAAGTTTATTTTACTTTAAGGATTTCTGAGACATCTGCAAATAATTTTTCATGTGGCTGTACTTGTTTCTAAACAATCCTATATAGACAGATGACCAGCTGAGTTACCACAAATCCTGTTATATACCAACATGCATATTTACTAAAAAGTTGGAATAGCTCTTCTCTCATGAGTTAATAGACCAACAGTTTGATGCAACCGATCTGGAGCTCACAACCACCTCATTATTGATATCTGAGGAAGACAGCATTAGCTGCAAGTATGCAATGACATCTAGTAGGTTAGTTTCTGTGTTGTTTTATTCTTGAGCTTTTGCAGCCTTTCTCGTTCAAAAGAAGCTTACTGCAGTCAGAGTTTGCTGGAAAATGACATATTTTAAAAGCCCTCATTTCCTACTAGACTTTTTTTTTTCCTAATTGAAATATCTTACACAAACATGGTGATTTTGACACAACTTTCAACAGATGTTTTCAAAAGGATTCACTCTGAAGAAACATTTTTCTTCTTTCGTTTCTTATTTGCTTACTTGTTTGTTTTTAATTATACAATACATTTTAAAGCTGCATTTAATATATGAGTATACAATATTTAATGTTAGTTTTTGACATTGTTAAAACAATGTTACTTTGATATTCTGGGTTTTTTCATTCTTTTAAAAAAATCTTTAAAAAATGCTAACTTTATGACCCAATTCAACATGATACATTTTAGAGTGCTGGAATTTCAAAGGAGTTAAAATTTCATATTCCTACCATTTCTAGTTTTAGCCAACTGAAGATTATTTTACTGGGTGAAGGGCAGTCTTTTAGTAAATGTGGCACCTTAACAAAAAATTAGGGATCCCAGATGATGCTTGAATTTTCAGGTGAGTAAGTTTCTAGCCAGACATTTGCTTACCTTATCTGGGCAGCTCTTGCTCAGCAAGAGTGGGAAGACACGTGGATGCACATATGGTGCTTTTGCTTGCTGCTTTCTTTCACAACCGTACATGAAGACATTTTGTTTCCTGTTGTGACCATGGATGTCACAATACAGAAAAACATCACGTTCCCCCATCACTCTGCAATATCGGATGACATAGAATACTTTATTAAAAGTGTTTTTTTTCCCTTCCACCTCAGAAATAAGCCTGAGCTAATACGTTACACTGAAGCTAATACGTTAATACGTTACGTACGTTAATACGTTAATACGTAGCACTGAGCTAATACGTTACACTGTAACCTAAAGAGCAAGAAATCAATACAAGTTTCATACTCTGAGCTCTGCGTTAAACTCTGAGTGTGCTAAATCAGAGCTAAACTGCTCAGTTCCCTCCAGAACAAAACACTTGTCACTGCACAGAAATGAGTGTATGCATCATCAGCCTTTGTCCATGTGTTTGTTCTAACTCTCAGGCTTGGTTATTGTTCTGGTTTCAGCTGGGATAGAATTAATTTTCTTCCTAGTAGCAGGTATAGTGCTGTGTTTTGGATTTAGTATGAGAATAGTGTTGATAACACACTGGTGCTTTAGTTGTTGCTAAGTAGTGCTTACACTGGTCAAGGACTTTTCAGCTTCCCATGCTCTGCCCGGTGCACAAGAAGCTGGGAGGGGGCACAGCCAGGACAGCTGACCCAGACTGGCCAAAGGGCTATGCCATACCGTATGACGTCATGCTCAGTATATAAACTGGGGGGGGGGGGGGGGGGTGTGTTGGCTTGGGGGCAGCGATCGCTGCTTGGGGATGGGCTGGCCATCAGTCAGTGGGTGGTGAGCAATTGCATTGTGCACCACTTGATTTGTATATTCTTTTATCATTATCATTATTATTATTTCCTCTTCCTCTGCTTTCCTATTAAAACTGGCTTTATCTCAACCCACAGGTTTTACTTTTTTTTCCCGATTCTCTGCCCCATCCCACTGTGAGGGGAGGGTGAGTGAGTGGCTGTGTGGTGCTTAGTTGCCAATTGGGGTTAAACCACAACATTTATATACATCCAGCTCTGTAGATGTGTACGCAAGCACATTGTACAGCTGAAACCTGCTATTCTTATCTGCTGCTCTTTCACTACTGTACGTGTTGAATAATACATGCTATACAATTATGAGACTGAAGCATAAATGGCAGTGAATGCTCTTTCCTTTATCAAACTAGAGACATCAATTTTTATGATGTTCCAAGATTCTGCAATGTATTATTGCTTAACTAACTTTTTAAAGAAAACTTACAGGTAGATACACTGGGATTTAGCAACCCAAAACCCCAATGCCGAATTCATGTCGAAGCAGAGCTCTACAGGGAAGATGTGACAGCACCACAGCTTGTCACCTGGGGCTTTATTCTGGACAGGAGTTGGAAATCCATGGTGGAACTAAGAAGGAAGCAGTAATAAACATATCTGTCTCAGCTGACAGTAGCTGAATATGAGGCTGAAGGTCAGTAGCACTTCAGCAGACATAATTAATATTAACTACAGGGCACTCAAGTGCAGGCTGTCTCCATATAGTAAGACAGAGAGAGGAATTCTCCTGGAAGAGGCACAGTGCTCATCCCCTGTAATCAAAGGACCTACATACCAAAACATTCATTTGAAAGAACACAGATCTTATGTAAAACAGGCTGCAACTAGATTAAACACATTAAATGTACTAATTTTGACATTGGCTTTTTGCACAAGAGTCTTGTTTGTATTAATTTGTTACAGAAGTTAAATCAGAGGGATTTAGTTTACTAGCTGAAGGTTAGTTTACTAGCTAAAGGTTTAGTTTTATATCCAGAGTATCAATGTCTGTGACTGGAAGTCTGCATAAGAAATCAAACATATTTGTAGCAAGACATACAGCAAACTTGGCAATCTTTGCTGTCAAATGGACATCTGGGATCTATTCTGAACCTAACTTCCTTCTGGGACGTGGTTATATGCCAGAAAAGAAGAAAATGAGAGAAATAAGGAATGTGATAAGTATATTTTGGCAGAAGATATTGGGGAGAAATGCTGCAAATGTTTTGACGAAAACTCTTTTACTTTGGAGATAAAACTTATTACCAGGAATGGAGAAAGGGTATTAAAGGAAAACCTGCACAATACTGAAGAAAAAAATAACCCACTCTAAATGCAACTGAACGTAAACAAAACAGTCAGAAAGGCTTGGCTACAGGGCAAAGATGTAAACAATATCAAAACAACAAGGGACAGAGAAGTCACACTAACAAAGAGAGAGTAAAAAGGAAAATCATCTATTCTAAAGGGAAAGAAAATGAGGTTACCTTTTGATCATGTTTCGGGTGTACCAGATGGAAGGATAACATTTCTTCACGTTAGATCTGTATTTGCGGTTCAAGTCCTGACCTGTTAAAGAACAGCGGTGATTTCCCACAATCACACCATCTGGATTCAACATGGGTACCACTTTGAAGACAAAATTGTCCCGCAGCAGTTGAGCTTTGCCTGAATCGCCAAGAATGTAATCCAGAAAGCCCTTCATTATCCAGGAACTGTTAGTTTCTCCTGGATGCACCCTCGCAGTTAGTATCACAGCCTTCCTCTTGGTGCCCTTGACACTTTTGGGGGGGTTGGTGATAGTTAAAACATACACTATGTTTCCTGCCAGTGAATGGCACAAGGCGTGAATCTTGCAGAATTTGGACTTCACTGGATCTTTAGAGATGGCCACCAGGTACTCCTGCAGGTTGGAGTAGGTGTAAGGATAGCAGTAGGCAAAGTAGCAGGTGTCTCGGTCATGAGGAAACTGGAATGTCCATGTGAGTGAGAAATACTGACGTCCACCTTGGCCTGCATTGTTTTTGTAATACTTGATTTCATTTCCAGTCCTTCGCCAGCCAACCTTGTGTTTCTTAGCATCGGCTTCTGAGTACAACAGTGGCCGCAAGCCATGCTTGTATAAGCTGTTACGCTTGGTAAAATTGACAATAGTGAAGCGATACGGCATCGCTGCCTGTGTATTGCTTACTTGGAAGTAGTACCACTGCATGTGTCTGCTTGTGTAGAGGTCGGCGCGCAGGGTCAGCTGGTACTCAAATTCATTGCTAGTAGGCAGAAAGAAGACAAACAGTTGTGATGCTGGTTAGCACTGTCGTATGATGCAGTGTCAAATAATGCGGACTGCCATGAAAAAGCACCCTGCAGGGGATCAGGTGCAAATCTGATTTACACTGTCATAAATCAAAGTCTACGCAGCTGCCAGGAAAAGAAGCCTAATCGCACTGAGTATCTCAATAATGCAACTGCTGTCTTCAATAGGACTTTTAATAGTAACTAGGACTTCTAAAAGCGTTCTCCACACTATGCTGTAAAAGGAGGTGCTTAAGAAAAAGTGTTCAGTTTGTGTGGGTGATTATCACCTATAGAAAACATTCAGTGCTATGGAATGGCTGTCAGACCATTTCATGTGAAGGTTACCTGAAACTATTTTTGAAGCTTATTCAACTAATGTAAAACAAGTTACAAACCCAGAGTAACACATCCTGCTCAGAAACTGATAGCAGGCTGCTGATAATAACAACTCTGATAATAACTCCATCTTAATAAAATTAAAAAAAGATTAGAAACTTACACTTTGACCACCTTCTGCAAATTCCCACTCTCAAACCGCGCTTCGAATATCAGTGTGTTGTCCCCTTCCTGATGGAGAATCTGCTTCAGGGGGCAGAGATATCTCACTTGGGAATACATAAAGCAGGAGTTTTTGTTAGCTAGGGGAAGGAGCAGAACAGATGTCTTTCATTTCAGTTTGAGTAATTTCAGGGAATACCTGCATCCTTCTGAAAATTCCTTCTAGAAACAGACAACTGCATGGAGCTGAACTTCAAAGCATATCTCAGGTATGCGTAAAAGAAATGATACAAAGATTTTGCTTCCCATTCCCTCTTAACCTTATGGATTTCAGCCAGTCTAAGATCTGACTCTGTTTTGGAGGTCCCTGTGTCTCTCTGCATGAGCAAAGGGCAATTCGTACTCTGCACTTAGGCAAAGCAACTGAGTTAGGTGGAAAGACTCTACGACTCAGCTCCCCCAGGTCTTTTCACCAGTCAAATGGACAACTTCCCTACTTAGAAATCATATGTAGCTGACAAGTCCTGCATTAGTTTGTTTTTAAATCTGTGTATTCAATTATTCTAGTCTAGAAGTGAAACAGATGATGCCCAGACGCAGCAGCAATCACTTCTATATTGCAAGTGATGTTTTCACATCACATTTAACATGCATTTTGAGCCCATGTCTCCTTTTGCTCTCTTCTGCTACTTTTTCTGAGAGGCTCAGAGAGGCATAACTGAACTTTTTACCACAATCTTCATTACCATAGTTCATTAAAGACCAGAACTTCCACATTTGCCATCAGCAAGAATTTACTTTTTTGGTTGGGAAGTTGTTTCAGTTGCAGAATATTCGTGGCATAATTTTAACAGTCAAGGATCCTCCCTTTACAGAACCAAGGCAAGAACTATTTTTAATATTTGCTTTCTCTGTATTGGTGTCAATATGGTGGCAAAGGTGTGGAAACCTGGGTAATCAAAACTTCCTGTCATCTCCAAACCGTAACCACAAAATAGGGAGGGAAGATGCATCTCTTCTGCCAAAAGCCGGGAGCCCAGGGATCCTGCTGCAGCATCAGTGCAGCCGCGCTGGCGACTCCAGCTGACCTCAGCAGCACAAGCCGCGCTCTGACGCTTGGGTTAGGGCCAGGTCAGGGAAAAGGAGGACAGGTGGAAAATGCAGGTATTCCAGGCTGAAACTACGTTCTGTGAGACTGTGTTTCACATGGCCGATATTGAACAGGTTGTCTTATCTGCCAGAAGTGAAATTCCCCACTACATAACTTTCTAACTAGCAAAACGAATGATTTGTACTGGTGGCCAGACACCGATTGCCAAGCTGTTGTATTCTCAGCTCCTGTATCCTTGCTTCTATCTCCTTACTGCTGGATCCTCCTGAGGATAAACTGCCTCCTTACCACGCTGCCAATTAGGGGGACTGACCCTGTACCATACAGCAGGGTTAGAGCTGCACAGCAGCTCCTGTTCAGATCAGAGTTGTGTCTGCCCTTGCTTGATGAGCTGTGCTAGAGATTTATCCTGCAGCAGTCTGTCTTATTCTCTCCTGTAGAACACTACAGCTCTGACAGTACTACTCAGGGAAGTTATGTAAAGCCAAGGTTCCTATAAGTCGTTTTTTCATTCCTTGAATCACTGTTGCCACACACAAAAGATGCCATATTCAGTGTATTGTTCTTCATGACTGAAGTTACTACAGAGCCACAGGGGCTTTCATTAGAGAAGGGCTGTTAGCTTTGCTGGCTGGGATACCCACTCGAATAATTACTCTCCGATTAGCTGAAATTCCATTCACAGTTTCTCTACCCTTCCCTTCCTCTTCATGCTCTTCCTTAACATTAAGGAAGAAAAATGTTTCAGTAGTTAATCCAGTAAAACTGTTTCTGGAAACATCTGTATCAGTCAAATGCTATAGAATGAAATGCACAAATAAAAGCTGAGATCTCCATCATGGTATTTTGATGTTTCTGCATGGGAGTCACCATTGGATTGTATTTTTCTCTCCCAAATCAGAGTTTAGGAGGGTCTGTAGGAACTCAGCAGCAGGTAGTCCCCAGACAGGTAGTAAATCCCAGCTCCTGCTGAATTCAAATTCAAATTCAGTGGGAATCAGGAGAGTGCTGCTGCTGTCTCCCACAGGATGCAGTGGCTCATTACATGCCAGTCAAAGTCTGCGGCACTGAGGTCATAAATCTGCATAAGTGCAGATGCCTGTGCTACCCTACAGAGCTTCTCTGCAAGGAGGATTTTAGGGTTTCAAAAATTATATTTATTTCTATATAACTTAGATGGCAGAGCTAGCAAGATTGAGGTTTCTGTCCCAGGAACAGAAAGAAGAAGATGAACTCTATGGGGCTCCAAAGTCCTCCTCCTCCTCCCACCTGCTCCTGTCCCCCAGCTGGCCACAGCGCCCAGCAGCCCAGTTGGCACAAGGAGTCTACTCTCCCTGGTGCAAGCAGGGAAGGGGAAGTAAAGGCTCCAGGGCTCTGAAGTTCTCTGCAGGTCCTGCTACCAGCCAAACCCAAGGCTAGGAGGCAAAGCAGCACACTCAAGGCAATGAATGTACAATTACAGTCACTTAAAAACTCACCCTGTAGTCAAAAATACTGACTATTATTATCCGTATGTTTAGATGTAGAGTCTTCACAGTGATAGCAAGCACTCATATTCTGCTGCAGCTTGATGTTTGCTACCCCAGGAACTGCTAACTGCCTGTAACTGCCTGTACAACATCATTCCTCCGGAGCAGGAGGGAGAACTGGCCGTGCTTAAAGGCAGCAGTTTTCACCTCCTCGGTTGGAAAGTTTCATTAATGAAGTCTGAGAACCATGATACCAAAACCAGACTTTGCTGCAGAGTTGTACAGGCTGAAATAAGAACCACTTCCAGGCACCTGTGCATGAAGTTCAAGTCAGTAACAAAGGATGTGGAAAGTTGCATTTTTAAAGAACAGCAACTAAAGGACCATAAGAGAAATCACTGTCCTTGTTTTCAAAAAGGCGCAGAGCTGGGATTCAGAGCGTTCCTGCACATCTTATCCCTTGCAATAAATTAGCAGTTCCAGTTGCAGCGGACAGAAGTTCCTTCCTAGTCACACAGCAGTTACCAGTTTTCTTGGCCACCATATGTAGCAACCTACTAGTGAGAGGTAATACACTCATACTGCAGAAGCAGCTAATTTCTAAATAAATGTGACATCAAAGAGTAACAGTGCTTTTCAGTATACTGCAAGCTTTTACCAACTGTGTTGACTTCAAGGATGACAGCTCCCTTTCAGTTTTGTGCTTCTGAAAATCTTGTGGCCACATCTAGTTATCCTAGGATTGCAAAATTATGATCATCCTTTCTTATCATCTATGTAGAAGTAGCCCAAGGCCAAAATCAACAACTGCCAGAAGTTCCAAGTTCATCCAAGGCAACTGGATTAACATAGCAAACACAGGAAAGAATAACTCTGATAATCAACTGGTGGTGGTGGAATAAGGCAACTAACTCCCTACAATTATGTCCAATTAATCCTTGCCAGACTTCAGACCCTGTAATCAAGCACTGACCCAATCTGGCCAGATTTTTTTTCTAAGTCTTGGCAAAACCACTATAGCAAACAGGGTAATAAAATCTTCTCCCAACACAGACTTTAGTACTGATCCTGCAGTTACACAGCTCTCATCTTTTTCACTTTCACTTTTGGCTGTTAAGTTACCTTTCTCCACTCATATTTTCACAACAAACTCATTTTAGGCTGGTTCATACTGTTATTCACTGAGAACAATGGCTTGAGCTGAGCTGGACTTCCGAGATGATTAACAGTATAAGCAGAACTTGTGGATGATGAGACAGCTGTGTAACTGATTTCCTTATCTATAGGAAAACAATTTATTCCCAAGTGTCATAAAATAACAATACAAAAATCATATTGATTTCATCAGGCTTTGAATTAGGTTCATAAAGGAGATCAAAGCAGGTGCTTCATCTACCTACAGCTGACAGTAAGATTTCTCAGGGTGTTCCCACCTTCTTCTCCTAGATAAATCACAGTGCCTTTGTCAGGAGTTCGGTATGGCGGTGTCATCTCCAAACCTGTTGGAGTGTACAACGGCTCAGGGGTAGTGGGTATCCAATCTGAAAAAGAAGAAACACGCAGAAGGAGTACAAGCAGGAAGATTGTATTAGAGTCTTTATAATATGAAGAACACCTTGAAAAGTGGTTCATCCTATTTACACCAGTTGCACATAAAGGAACAGGGAAGCCCCTTTTTGAACCTCATTTTTTGTATCCGTGAACCAATCTTCACTATAACTCTAAATAAAAATATGTATCAATCTGTGCATGGACTAACTTTTGCTGTGCAAACCTACCTCTGTTCCCTGTACAGCTTGCTTACCATTAGGGATGATGACAATGGTGAACATTAGACAGCATTGGTACCATTAGGAAAACAGATGCTCCAACTACAGAGTGAAGTCACTGATTGCTGACCACACAGACGCTGCATGGCGATAATGCAGTGTCTCCATGTAACTTGCATGACATCTGCCTGGCACGTCAAAGATCTGTTGAACACCAATCCATTCTGACAGCAGGCCTTTCCTTACTGTAATATCCACAGCAGTCCTATCCCGTTCCATTCAAGATACTGGGATCTATTTTCAAAGGTAACAGAATAAGGGCACTTCCACCTCTGTGCATTTCCAATTTCTACTGATTACTTCCAAATAGCAATTTGTTGTAGCACAGGGATTGTTCAAGTCTTCACTATCTCGTAATAGGTTTGCAGTATGACTTTTGTGCAGACTGCGTAAAAGCAGTTATTAGCTGACATTCATATTTAACCATCTAGCCCTGAAAGGCAGTACTGACATTGCTAGTAACAGGACATGAGATTTGTACTGAATTTGCAAGACCTCAGGACTGAGGCTTGTCAGGTTTGCTCTGTCTGAACTTTTCTTTATCTGCCTGAAGCTTTCTTTCACTCAATTTAGCTGTGATAGCAGTTTCTCTAATTGACCAGATATGTATGGCTAATTTGTTTTATTTTTGTTTATCTTTGTGTGGTACAACCATAGGCTTATACAGACAGCAGTAACAAGTTGTTGTTCTGTGTAGGAGGGCAGACCTAGAGCTGGACAAAACTCATTTTAGGGGTAACAGAGAAGAAGGAAATAATATCTAACACATGTAAAGAACACTGTATATGGTAAATTCAGATGTAACATGGAGCTGCAGACCGATGAAGAAAAAGAAAGGTGTAAGGGTAAGCCCACAAACATATGAAAATGACCCCAGAGTTATTTGAATCCTAGAGCGGGGAAGAAGAAATCATCAATACAAACATTGTATTTCTCCCAGCAAAGGACTCCAGAGGCTAACAATTTGCAACAAACAACCCTTCCCCTCCACCGGAACAAAACCTCTGCAATGAAACCACTGACTTTAGGACCTAGAGGAGCAGTGGAAGGGGAAGCCAGGAAAATGCTGTGAATGAAGCATATGTACAACAAATTTAACTGCATTATTATTTTTTCTTTTTCTGTAGCAATTAAATCTGGACTAATAATGATTTCTATCTTAAGATTTCACTTGTACTAACAATAAATTCTTGGCTTTATTTATATATAAGGTGTGCTTCCTCTTTGCCATACACAAGATTTTAAGCATAACACAATAACTTACCAATGTGCTCAATTCTGTCCCCGATGACTTCACACTGGTGTGGCCAGCACACCAAGGAAAACTGACCGGCAGGTGACGAGTCATCCAGATTCTGAGGCTCCTGAGGATGAGGCACCACTGCCTTTGAGTCAGATGATAACAGAATCTGTTTTGCCCTTGGAAAAAGATGAGCACAAACGGAATCTGTAAGAAAGTGAAAGAACCCTCACATCAGTCTCTATTGCTCTTCGGAGGGGAAACAGGCTGCAGAGATTATCTAAGTGAAATTAACATAACTAAGCACGGCACAATAAAATTACATCCCACTGAAATGTAAATTTAATGCTCCATCCTATAAACCACACTCAATTTAAAAGTAGCGTTGAATGAATGGTTAATTCATTAAACCACAAAGCACATCAAGTATTCAACTGCGGCAGGGAGCAGCTTATTTGGGTTCCTATGGAAAATGTTGGCACCTTTTATTATTGCTGCTTTTATTACTAGTGTGTTATGGTAGGGCTTACAATCTCAATGTCTGAGTCAAAATCTGTGCTGTGCAATATTATACAAATAACAAACAAAGCTTATTCCTACAAAACTTATCACACAGAGTGTATGCAACAATGAGATAGTACTGGCTAGCATGACAGAAGAGGTAACAATCTGATGCTATCATGAATTTTGTAAAGCAACAGAGACATTTGGAGGATGGGCGGGGGTGTCTTTGCTTGTCAGCAAGGAATTCTTCAAAGTTATGAGAAGCCACTTGAATGAAAACAAGATAGGCAGAGAAAAGGCTTTGAAAAAATCTAGTAATTGGATGATTAGGACTGCTGGTACTGTGTACTGACCACAATACTGTCCTGAGAAAATTACCTGTCTTTGTCATAGATATGAAAATATCCCCTTTCAAAGCATTCTCTGACCTTCCTGCTATCTACTTAGAGCAGGCCAAAAGATAGGAGTTTGGTTTCATGGGAAATTTTTTTGTATTTGCTTTGGGTCTGAATCAGATACCAGCACCCGTAAGACTTATTTTACCAGAAAAAAATTCTAATCATCTTTAGACCTGGTTTCTAGGCCTACCTCACAACCAACAAAACATAATAAGCAAAAGTGCTTCACCTGAAGCATCTGGTTTCAAGTGCAGATGACATCGTATGTGAAAAGTAAATGAATTAAAAACAAAACTGCTGAACCCATTTTTAAACTCTAGTGGATACCTAACTAATGGATACCTGGCTACTATAATGCCAAATCAGTAACTGGTGATCAAGGGCATGCTGCAAGATGGGACTGAGGTAACTACTTACCTAGGTCAAGAATCATAAAACGTCACTAGATCTAACTCTTTTGTTTAGAGCTTGACAGTTATGTGAGCACTAACGCCTTCCCCCTTCTCCTTATTCTTCCACCCTGTGGTCTTACAGGAAGACGTAGGGGAATAACTGAAAGGGTCCTAACCTGTAAGAACAGCATATTGCTGACTGTCCTCTGTCACAAATGAGTTAGGGGGGCCTTCATCCTAAAAAAAATAAATTAAAATACTAAAATAAAATCGAAAGTCCACAGTAGGACAGCTTGGTTTTTTTTTTTATTTTTTATTTTCAGGGAGAAGACCTGCCTCTGTTTTGGTTTACTTTATGGCCTGCATAAGAATTAGGCCAAATCTGCATGTTCATGCACTCTGTCATTATTCCCAGCCGCCGCTCAGAGGAGACATGCTTTCACTTGTCCTCTTTTGCTTCCCCAGTGCCTCTCTTGTGCAGTTCTAGCATTCCTACTGTTGCATGAAAAGCTAGAGCGGAAAACTGATATAAGAAAAAAATGTTTGGTTTTCAGCTGCATTAATTAGCCCTCTGATCCCACTCATTGAAGAAGCCTACGGATGTGAGAGCAGGAGAAGCAATGGAAATGAATCGCTAGGCCAGCCCTTCTGGTGGCAGCCCAGATATACACCACAATTATCCCAAAGCACTAAGGACTAGGACAGGGAGGTGAGAAACTTGATACTGGGGAACTGAGATCTTGGCAAAAAATTAAAAAAGCACCACTCTGCAGCCAAAGTGCACGTGGGCTGTGAAAAGCAACCAGCTACCCCGGGTTAAATCTGAAGCAGGTTGGCAAGGCAGCAGAGAGACAACAGTGCTTGTCGCCTTCACTGTGCTTAAGATAGAACATTTATTTCCTGGGTTTTCAATCTAGTCCCCTTTCATTAACATCATATTCAGTTAATCCCCACATTTCCTTCCTGAAATATGAAAAAAATGTTGATGACATCAAATGCATTTCACAGCTGGTAAAAACACTCAGCTTTATGTACTGCTCCTATTTACATTCACCACATCGGCAAACACGATACAGGGGCTTCTAAAAACCTGTAGCCTTTAGAAGTAGTCCAGTAGCTGATCGGGAGGTTGATTTTTACAGGTCAAGCACTCAAGATAGCTCACAAACCAAGGCACGGCTACAATCACGACGCAGAGGAGGCAGAGGCTTTTACTCTGCTCACGGACACGGACAGCGCCAGGGATGAGCTCTCAGGACCGGGATCCGGGCGCTGCCATACGCAGCCAGGTCCCGACATTCAGCTTACGGACAAGCGCGCTCTGCGATGCGTGTCGGGTGCCTGTAGAGACCGTGTGTTACCGGGGCTGCTTACTGATCTCCTTATGACAATAAGAAGCAATTACTTCTAATGAATTACAGCTGATTTCCCCGTCAATCTGGCACCGCCTCAGAAGGGGGGCAGGCACCGAGGGGACTTACTGGGCTGCCTTCCTCCCCGACGGCGAGGCTCTCCCCGTCCCGTCCCGTCCCGTCCCGTCCCTTCCCGCTGCCCGCCGCCGCCGAGGGCCCCGGGCGGCGGGACAGGGCATGCCGGCGAGGCGGCGGTACGGCCGGGGCCCCGGCCTCCGCGGGGCCGCTGCTCCCCCGCCAGCCGCAACCGCCCGCTGCGCCGCAGACGGGAACGGCCGCGGAGCCGCCGCAACCGCCCCCGCTCCCCGCCCCGCTCTCGCGAGAGTTCGGTGCGGGCCCCGCCCGCCGCCGCTGGGCCGGGCCCGGGGCCGGGGTGGCGGAGCGGCCTGGGGGGCCGCGGCCGCGGGGTGGGGCTCCGCGCTGGGCGCGGTGCCCGCGGGGCTGCGTTAGGCCCCGTCGCTGGGCGGCTGGGCAGCGGGCGCAGCGTCGCAGGCTTGTGCCGCAGTGTCCCCGCCTGGCGAGCGCAGCGTGGGGGTGCCGCCGTCCTGAAGAGGCCGGAGGAGCAGCGGGGCAGGAGCTGTGCAGCGGCTTCCCTGCGCCTTCTGGTGCTTCTGCTGGCTTGGGCTGTGCGGGGAGACCTGCCGTTTTCCTTCTGTTACATGTAAACCGTCGTCCTTTAAGTCAGGGAATGCAAGCAGCATAAAACATTGCAATAAAGTAAATGCAATGTTTACAAATCCTATGCATTTACATCAACAAGGCAGCACCTTCCGTCCTAATTACTATTAACTGCAGCACCTACAACTTGGCCTGTGAAAGCGTAGCCGCTCCTGGTTAATGCTCATCCTGTACAGTTGAGGCAGAGTGCAAGCGCCCGCCCGCAGCGCACCCCGATGTTGGCTCTTCGCCGTCCATGCTGCGGTGAGGTGGCAGTCGGTCAGCCAGTTGCTCGACTGGCTTAGACCTCCCAAGTGTCCTCAAGTGCCAGGCAGGACCAAAGGCACACAGGTTTTGACTTTCTAAACTGCAAATGTGTGGCAGGTTGGTCAGGCTGCTGCACGGCTGTGCGGGGCTTGATGAGCGTGCATGCTGAGCGGATGCTGCAAGTGTTGGGCTTCCTGTGTGCGTGTGGCACGCACGTGTTTGTGCTTGCACAGTGTGTCTCGTGCCTCCCGGTCATCCCGTGCAGTAAGTCCAGCCTCTCTGGAAAACTTATAGGTGCATCTCTCTCTGCTTGGGAAATCTGTCTGGGCAGAAATCGTGAAACCAACATCTGCTGAATCGCTATGACGTACTTGCAGAACTCAAATGACAGCCTGTGATTTGATTTAATTTGACCTCTGTCCATACCTCCTTCGAAATTTCAAAGTACAGTTTGAGGAGGCATAAGCAGGCAGCTCTGATGGGTTGCACATGGGCCATGACCTGACAGACAGCTGAAGGGATACATCTACTTTGGACTCTCTGTGCCCGAGAGACAGAAGGAGACATTTCGCAGTCTTCCCATTCTTATTGTAGAGTAGCATAGGTGCCTTCTGTAGAGTTTTACTAGCCCTTTCATGGACCAAAGATGTTCTGCTCAGTAATCTGTTTACTAGTTGCTTGTTACATTCTGGCAATTACCTTATCACTTCAGCCTCACGGCTACAATAATTTCACAGCATTCCTTTTGTTTAAAATAGGTAGAAGGGGATGTAGGAGGTTGCACTGAGCTTTAGGTGTCATTGCCAGTGCCACAGTAGGGCTGCAAACACCACAATTCACATGCAGCATGAATCGTTCTTCCTTGGCGTCGTCTCGAAGAGGAGGCTGCCCTCTTGATTTCTAGCTTCCTTGCCATAATTCTTCACCTTTCTAGTGCCTGGATGGCTGACTCCCAAACAAGCTAGCATCCAGGGCAATGCCTCTGCACAAGGCCCGGAGAAGTGCCTGGAGTCCAGAGCCTGGGCAGAGACCACCCAGACCCCAGGGGAGGGAGGGTTAACCTCTTTGCTGACCAGTGCCAAATTTGTTTCAGAGCCCTGCAGCTCGCTTGCTGGTGCCAGCCCCAGTTTGTGATGACCAGCCTGGTGTCAGTGCCAGTGGTTGACCATCCCTGGCTGAGGGGATCAGAGAGTGAAGAAGAGCAGACCTATGCATTGAATTCCTGGGACGATGTCAGTGGCTGAAGAGAGGAACGAAGGCCCAACCGAAAGGGGAATTTAGACAGGAGCTCAGGAATAACTGCGATGTTGGAGGTTGTAGTCACTTAAGTAAACTAGCTGGACTCCCTCAGCTTCCTCTGTTGTCTATGAAGGCAGGTTCTCCCAAAGAACGATCCAGAGCATGAAATTTTGGATCTGCTTGGATTTGCCCTCTGGAAGACCTGCTTTTCCTCCATCAGTTATAGAGGGGCTGGTGGAGAGCTCCTTGGCTAAAATAGGAGGCCAAGTTGGTTGACTGTGAATATCCATCCCCAGGGTTTCTGTGAGTTATGGGCAGGCGTGACTGCCCAGTGCCCTGAACCTTGCCCAAAACAAGACACAAAGGTGACATGCGGTCACAGAAGGGACTGTGGCTAAGCATACTCTCTTACTGAGCAGAAGAGAGAATTTGAACCTGCTTCTTACAGTAGTGACATGTTACCATGCACTTTTGGTCTGTATAATTATGGAACACCTATTAGCTCCATAACTAGTCTCCAGGACTAAACACTCATAGGAGTTTTGCTGTTTGCTGCCACAAGACAAATGCTGTGACCTCTGTATCAGCAATATCAGCAATATGTGTTACGGTTGTGTCAATTTGTACATGAAATGGCGGGAGGTGGGGGTGGTGTCACTGCTTTTTAACACATGTAGGAAAGTTATTTCCTCCCTGTGATAATCACATTCTGTGTATACAACCCCCCCTCTGGATTCAGACCCTGCATCTTTAGCACTGGAAAGCAATGTATATGTTTCTCCCTGTAGTGAAGATGGTCGTGAGATGCGTGCAGGTGTGGAACATCTGTCCCATGCTATTAAAATGTTTGAAAAAAATTAAGCCTCTTAGAAAAGAGATTTGAACCATAATGTTTCCCTACTTACAATGAGTGAAAATTGTGCATTTAATGTAACCATAGTTAGAGTACTACTGTGTGCTGCAAGAAAACCTTTGTAATATGAGCAAATCATGGGAAAAATCCTGAAACAGGCCTTAAAAATTATTCTGTTTTGTAGGCTGAAAAGTAATATTAACTGACCAATATCCTGATATTTCCAGAATTGCTTTTTTGGTTTCCCAAAATGCCAGTTGAATGATCAAATTTTCTTCCCTTGTATAATAATAGTCTCTGTAATCTAATCACAAAACAAATAAAATCAACCATATGCTCTTATTTCAACTATTCACTTTTATTTCTAGCATCATGGTACTTAAAAATCATCACCCCAGTCAGAATCATGTTGTGTTAGGTACTGTATTTTGCTAAGAGTCCACCCTTACTTTAGAGAGGTGAACAGGAGAGGCAGGGAGGGCAGGGATAGGAGGCAGGAGTGACTTTTCCCGGAGGATGGAGTGGCAGAACTGAGAATGGAAGCTGTGTCATAAATCTGTCCTGCCCACTGGGCAGCATTGTCCCCTACAGGAGCTTGAAAGTGAGCTGCTGAGCTGGCAGGGAGAAGTTCACAGCCTAAACTTTAGTGTGGGGTCTCCAGGAACCTTTGGGTGCCTCTGGTGAGAAGTTATGTATTGCTATATGCTTTCTTGTAAAAAAATGTTTACATATGTTGGTAGCAGCATGACTTCAAATGTTTTCTTTAAGCTTTGCATTTCTCTGTCTCAGTCTTACTTTGTTCCTGAATCAATCAAGGATGACAGGATTTCAGGATAAGTGCATTAGAGCTTTGTTTGCTGTTACAGAAATTGAAATTGTTCTCCACAAATAGTTCATTTGTTTTTGAAGCATATATGCTATCTTTCCTTAGAAGTGTTTTATGTGCATTTGCACAATGGAGCGGTAGATACTACTATGAGATTCTCGTGTAGACTTTAAGAAAAAGATTTCTGTCGTGTTTTTATTTAATGTTACTTCTACAGTGACACAGTTCTCCCACAGTGCTTTGGGTTTGCTACTTCTTTCCCTAAAATTCATTTATCTCCAGTGGAACAGGTAAGAGAACAGGGGGAATAAGAATTAACTTTTAAAGGTTTCGGCTGCTGTTGTCAAGGTAGGGAACAGAATGTCCACAAGGTGGTAGCAGTCTGTAAGGGAGGGCCAGGAGAAGGCTCTCAGCTTTGCTTATTGATCCAAGCAGGCAAATACTGCTTGTGTGCGTTGTGCCATACAGTGGAGCATTTGCAGTGTTCAAGCAGAGTTATTTTAGATCTGTTTTCTGTTAACTTGTGTTTTTCCCCTTTGAGGTAATTTTGTGTGAAGCAGAGCAATGGGGGATAACACCACAGCACCTCTCGTGTCAGCTGTAAGGCCCCATAGGCTGGCAGCGTGTGACTTGGCCAAGGATGCCAAGTGCAAATCCATTTTAAAATTGCCAGTGTAACCTAGCATCTGGGCTTGTGTGCTGCCGTGCTGAGGCTCTGGCTTGCTGGTACAGTCTGCCTGCTTTTTGGGCTCTCCTAACAGCATCCAGAATGGTATGGACCCAGGCTGCAAAGCACTGACCTCCTATGTACTCCTTCTGCCAGCTCGGTTCGGTTCAGAGTAATGTAATGGGTTAACTTCATACTGCCTGGCTTTGTGAGAGATCAGACATCATCCACCCTCCCAGGGCTGACATAAAGTTCGTGTTAATAGAAGAAGACAGTGAAAACTCCATCATGTGCTCTGTTTGATTTGACAGAAATGCAGTCATATGCCCACACGTGATCAAGATTAAATTTGTACTGCTGAGTGATCTGGCAGTGTGCAAACCTGTATTAATGCACATGAAACCACAGTTTTGGGCAAAAAATATGCTTTTACTTCTGGTGCTCCTGCTAGGAGAGAAAAGAAGAGAAAGGGGAGATTCCCACAGATCACTGGGGCAGACAACTGCAGGGATCATTTTGGTCTGGGTTACAATGACCAGAAAAGATATAGGAGATTGTTCTGTAAACTGTTTCACTGTGAATTCTAGGGGAATTTCATCCTTTCTTGATGCATAGGAATTATGGGAAGGTATGTGAGGATTGGCAGCACTAACCTATTTCTACCCTGTATCTGCTCTACATCATACTTGAGTGAAGTTTTTGTGTGTCAGCAGGGCTTAATGTAAAGGCAACTTGCATGTTACAAGATTATAAGGTTAGTTTAACTCTGCAATGAAGATAAGCCCTGCATTTCTTGCTGCACTTATATGTACAAATGCTAGCTGTGCTGTGAACAACAAGAGTTTCATTTAGACGTGGTGCTCAGACATGAATGCTCAGACACTTTGCAGCGTGCAGTTTAAATATTTCAAAGCAAAAAAGAAAAGGGTGTTAGTACTAGTATGGCCTTACATTCATTGTCATTTGCTTACTGAGAGCTGTAACCAACAGTCTGAACTGTTGTTTCCTCCATGGAGTCCATCTTTACTCTTGTGCAAGTTTTTCTCCTCAGTGCTAACGATTTAAACACCTATTCATTGCTCAGTAAGACTCTGTCAACTGGAGGAAAAGGAGGAGAGAAAAAATGTCACTTAATGTTGCACAAAATGAAGTCGTGGTTTGTATTAGGTCTCTTTCACCCAGTGCTGCAAACATGCACACATGCTTTAAATTTCTCTCGATTTCTATAGGACTGTTCTTAGTACGGTGAAATGTGCTTATGTTAAACATGCTGCAGAGGAGTTTCAAAATAAATCATGTCCTGAATTGACCTGATTTCCTTCATTGTTGTTTTCCTTTGGCTGTAATATAGCTTATGGAGTGATAAAACACAGCACTGAAGGTAACGGTCTAGTTTGTTTCTCTCTAATACAATTGCTGATATGTTTTTCTATTATTTCTGACTTATTTTCCATGTTTTCCTTTGATTCCACAATTCTCAAAGGTGCATGCTCCATTTTACAGAAAGCAAACTGTTTAAGAATATATATTCCAGCTACTTTTAGCTAAATAAAAATAATGTACTCTCTGGATACTTATATAACTGGCTCACTTATGGGATTTAGCAAACCTCTATGAATTTTTACAGGCATTTGAGAAGCTCTTAGTCGAGCAAGCTCCTTTAAATCCAGTTATTTCCGCTTTGTTCTTTTCTGTTCTTTCCAGATATTGTCTTCTCTCAGGCCATCTCATGAGAATCACATCCCTAGCTGCCAATACTGATTCTTGTGTCCATGCGTGGGTTTCTTTTTTTTTTCCTTTTCCCAGCTCCAACTTTAATAAGCCTCCTGGGCTTTCTTTGCAGATTTCATCTGCAACTGCAAATCAATCCTTGTGTATCTCTGATGCTTCTATTTCGATTAAAAAGCCAAGTGACCTTGTTTTAAAGACTGAACAAAGAGCTCTTGAAGATACATGGAGATGGGTACTCGACACACACCTGAATTCAAACCTGGAGTACAGAAAAAGTAAACAAATTTTTAAAATTTTTTCTGCCTTCATTAACAAATTGCTCTAAGCCTGTTGTAATGTTTAAGTTCCTTCCTGTGTTTACTGAGTTAAAAAGGAGTTCTGTAATTTTTTTCATTAGAGTGGGCATGTTTCTTTGCCATTTTCCACCAAACGCTCTGGTTCTTCTATCTATAAAAAAAGTTCTCCCACATACTTGGGGAATATTTCGAACACTTTTCTTTGTTACCTCATTCTGTTTTAAAGCCTTGGCTGAAGCTCTTGAGACATGTTGAAACAACCTGAGATCACCTAAAAGGAAACCTGAAATGCCATGGTACGAACTTGCAATGTCAGAAACTTTGCAACCAGCAATATGTGCCCTGTTCTGAGGCAACCCTGTTTTAACACAAGTGCTTCCCAAAATCATGTTACTGTGTTCCAGCACAACCCCTTGAGAGAAAAGGGCGATGGCGAGACCCCCCTCTGGAAATGGTTGGGGAAAAAAAAAGTCAGAGAAAATTGGTGGTGACCATGCACAGATCTTACTGCTCTTGCACACATTCTCCAGGGATAGGGAGTGTCTTTTTATTATATGGTTGTACAGTGCTTGGCACAGCAAAGCTTTGAGCCTTGCTTACGGTTTTTGGATGTTTTGGGAATGCCAGTCAAAATCGTGCTATTTAACCAATGGCTATTGTAGTGCTTTGGGAATTTGGTTTGTTCCCACAGGTTTTATTTTTATCCACATTCCCCAGCTATGTATTGGTGTGACTGTTGCTGTCACTGTTGTGCCAGGATTGGTCCTCACTGCATTCTGGACTACTTTATTTTTGGATTCTGAGTATGGCACTCACCTCTAATCACATGCAAATGTCTGCATCTGAGCTAGGCACCTGAAGTTTGTTCCCTTGTCTGTGGAGGATTAATTAATGTAGCTGAGACTAGGGTACGACTCATCTCATGCTGAAGCAGATGCCTGTGTTTGGTTAGATGAATACATCCTTCAACTCCAGTGACTTTATTGACTAGATCCCCCTTGGCAGCCGTGCTATAGATATCTGAAGTTAGGAGAGATTAATCCCATCCTCAGAGACCTCTACTGTGCTGCTTGTATAACTAAGTATAGAAAGCTGATGTGTAGATGGTGCCTAACCCAATCCCAGTCAGAGGGCTGGGTGCTGCACAGGCTGTGTCCCTGGCCCAGCGAAGGGGCTCCCACAGTTTTTGCTACTCTGTGAATCTGTTGTAACCAGGCCCACAGAGGCGGCCGCATCTGGGGCAGAATGTGAACTCCAGATAATAATCTTTCTCCCTTTTTCCCTCTGCCACGTCTTCCCTCCCTGTCCTGCTCTGCCCTTCCCTTTGGCTAAACCTCTGCTGCTGTTTTCAGTGCTGTGCTTGTGCCCACACTGCCTCTACACAGTCTGCCAGTTTTTTACTGGTTTCACTGTTTTTTCACTGGGCATTTTTCACTAGTGTCTTTCTAACTACAGGGACAGCAGAAGTAAGAGAAATTCCTTACTCAGCTTTTGAAACAGCTTAAGATATAAGACAAATTGCACTGGGCCAGCCCCAGGGTTCACACACCCACCATCGTCTTTCTGATAGCTGCCAATAGTGAACGCTGGGGGAGAACGCAGGGCAAGCCCACGGTGGTACTTCCAACCTGCAGAGGTCTGGCTCAGAAGTTTTCTAAATCAGAGACGTTATCTTTGAATCAAAATACATGAACTTTCATAAACAAGGTAGCAACGTGGCAGTGGGCCTGAGGTTGACATGTCTAACTCCTGCTCTCCCCTCCTCACTCTTGAGTGGGCATTGCTGGCTGTGTGGCTCTTTTGTAAACATGGGGTGTTTACTTACAGGAACGAACTCAATTGCTTTTTCTAATTTTTTAAAATGAAATAATAACTTTTTCCTTAGCTAGAAACTCCATAGAGATTGGCTATGGTCAGAGAGCGGAGAAGAAGTTAATGAAAGCATTGCCATCTGGGGTGATAAGGGCCTTGTGGCAGGCCAGTGCTAGCAGGGCTGATGCATCTCAGTGTCAGTACAGAATCAGTGAGTTCGTGACTTGCACTAAAGGTTGCCTCTGATTTCATATTCAGTCATCCAGGACATGGACCCGCTGGGATAACCAGGCTCTGAAGAGCCTTGTGACTTAGGAGGGCCTCTGTAAGGTGCAGTCCAGCCAGAAGTCTTCTTTAGCTCAGAGGGTATACCCCCAAATTGTAAAATACAGGCTGATTGTAAGCAAAAATGTGACACCAATGCTGGGAGGAACAGTGACCACCTTTCCAAAATGGCACAGAAATAGGGCAGACAGTGAGAAAAGCTGATGGGGAAGATGCTCGGGGGAGGAAAAAGTTGAGAGACCTGTGCTACAAAAGGGAGGTCGGGCAGACAGTATATGCTTACTGATGGCAAGTGCTGATCCTACAGCACTGCATCAATAAACAAGAGCATTTAGAGAACATCTATCCCAACTGAGCACCCTGTTAAGAAGCATGAACTTGAGTTTGCATTTCCACAGCATCAGTGATAGCCTAAAGCCAAACCCCTCTGAAGCTAACCCAGTGGTTTGCAGTCTGCTTTCCTGCCTAACTCAACATGGGAATGACACCAAGCAGTCCCCTGGTGGAATGGCAAATATAGATTATTTTGCTATGGCTTCTTGTACCTGCTGCATTTCTAATGTACCACCCTGAACTTGGGCTGTTTTATGCTGCTGCACAAGAGCATGGAAAATATTTTGTTATTTTCCCCTTTTTTTTTCAATATGGTAACATGTTGTCTAGAGGTGATGTGGGCTGTATAAAATATTCAGCATCCCTGCAGTGATTTCTGGACTAGCACATAGGTGGCATGTCTGTACTTCATAGCTCAGATGTCCTGGAGCTAGCTCCAGTTAGAGCTGGAATATCTGAGCAGTGCTGTGCTGAGATAGCAGTCTGGATCTAGAGAACAGGTACAGCAGTTTCACTAGTGACTCCATTTCTCTGCAGGGAAAATTAGCTGTCCAGGCTGCTGTGCTGAGGTGTTAGGCTGTTTCCCAACCCAGAGCTATTTTGGTGGGCATTAACTCTGCGACCTTTGCATCAGGCTCTGCTGTACAATGCAGGTATGCTCTGTTGCTTGTTTCTGCACCAAACAGATCTGTGATATAACAGACAGCATGACAAATATTAACCCAGCAGAGGTTATTTTTGTGTGTCTGTTGCAAGGCAGCTGTACCCAGATTAGGACAATAGGGAGTAGATCTGGTGATGCTTAATGAGTCAAGAAGATCCAGGGCTGGCTGGGTAAATCAGCAAAGCAGATCTATAATGCAGAAAACAAACAGTTCAATAATGTTCCTACTTTTAAGATGAAAGCAAAGCCTCTTGACTCAGTGAAATACGAACAGCTCCGATAAAGTAGCACTAGAAAGGTGATGAAACCACTGCACTAGCTTTAAGCTATCTGGCATGGATGCTGCTGAGGAAATTGGTGCAGCAGCAAGAATTCTGCATGCGCTGCAAAATGCTGCTGAGAAGCTATATAAAATCACCATAGTTGCATGCTTCGGCTAGTTGAAACACTTATAACCCAGAAAGTGGTATGTATGAAGCAGGTTCCTGCCCTTTAGGTGGGTTCATGGACTTTTCTAGACCACCTCCAACCTTGGATGTTGTCTTTTATCTTTTTCCAATATGTTTCAAAAATTTTTCTAATGGAGTCTGAGTTCCTGCCCATCAAATTAAAGTACAGTGACAAGCATCTTGCTTGCAGTGGTTGTTTTTCCAGGACCCTTTAGAAATAGTTCATGGAGTCCCTAGGGACTGTAGACCACAGGCTGAAAATCACTTAATAAATCTCTTTCCTGGTGCCTGGCAGATTCCTGGGACATAGCACTTCTTTCAGCAGAAAAAACAGGGTGATGCATCCACAAATGCATTCATAGCTTATTTGAGACAGAAGGCATGTTTATTAGGTCAGGACAGTGGGGTATGCATGGCAAAAAGAACCTCACAGAGAATAGAAGGGCTAAGTGACATTTACTGTATGATAATGAATTATTTTCTCCATTTCTTTTTGCATTCAAAAGTTTTCTTTGGGAGGTGAGGTGAGAGGTAATTAAGTTTGTAGGGTAGAAAACACTGGTTAGACTTACTCTGCTGTGGCTAGTTTTATTTTTTTTATGTTGACATGGGGTTAGGAACAGACTGTGTCTGTTTCTTTCTTCTTCAATTGTATTTTTAACTTTTGGCAAAGTCTCATAGTCTTGAAGATGCTTATTTTTATAGATTTCAGAAAACAAAATAAATAAAAGCAAGCTATTTGTATCTCTGTGCTTGTGACATTCAAAGTCATAACTATGAATTTCACTGGTCAAAACAGGACACAACAGCTGTTTTTCTACAGCTGTGGAGAGCTTGGATAATACTTGATAGTGCTAAAGGTACAATATATTTTCCCAAAAGCCCCGTCTTTGCTTCCAGTAAGAGAAAGTTCTTATTTATGGTACAGCTGCTAAAAGATGAAACTCATGTTATAAGACTGCTTTTTTCCAAGTAAGTCTGTACCAGCAGCTGGCATTTCCTAGAGTGGAAATCACTGCTTCCATGTAGGGGGAATTTATCCTGAGATACACACACATCCTTGTGGATGAGTATCCCGCCCCGCTTTCCGCTGCCTCTCGCACCAGACACTATGGTATTACTCCCCTCCCGCGTGGTGGGGTGGGTCATGGGAGGCAGCAGGACTCCCTGTGCTCTGCATTCAGATGTCAGGTATTACTAATCCCATGGTTCCTCTCCCATCAGCTTCTGAAAACTCTCTGAATGTTTCTATGGATGAGGAACTTCCCTGTGTTTCAGGGCCAGTAATGGGAAGCAGTTCTAGCAGTGCATTTTGGAAGGCAAAAGCTACTCCAGCTCTCCTTTCCCCACTTTCAGCTGGACTTACAGGACAACAAGAAAGTGTGGATAAAGGCTGGAAGATGGCAAAGGGCAGGGGGATGGGACAGTGACACTGTGTCAGGAGGGTCTTCCCTTGGCACAGCCTCACTCAGAATGATTTTGCATCAAGGCCTGAGAAGCATGGGCTGGTAGGGCAGAGGTTTTAGGGCTCTGTTTTTACAGCCTCTTAAAGAATGCCATTGTCATAAAAGGAGCTTTCTGGTATTTCTGGATCTAAAAAGTCCAATAAAAATTTAAGTGGGAAAACATATCAAAGTCACCCTTATTTTCTGTGTTTATAGCTCCAGTTCATAGAATCATAGAATCGTTAAGGTTGGAAAAGACCCTTAAGAGTCCAACCGTTAACATATCACTGCCAAGTCCACCACTAAACCATGTCCTCAAGCACCACATCTACCCATCTTTTAGATATCTCCAGGGATGGAGACTCAACCACTTCCCTGGGCAGCCTGTTCCAGTGCCTGACTACCCTTTCAGTGAAGAAGTTTTTTCTAATATCCAACCTAAACTTCCCCTGGCGCAGCTTGAGGCCATTTCCTCTCGTCCTATTGCTTGTTACTAGGGAGAAGAGACTGACCCCCACCTCGCTACAACCTCCTTTCAGGGAGTTGTAGAGAGCAATAAGGTCTCCCCTCAGTCTCCTCTTCTCCAGACTAAACAACCCCAGTTCCCTCAGCCGCTCCTCATAAGACTTGTTCTCTAGATCCTTCACCAACTTTGTTGCCCTTCTTTGGACACGCTCCAGCACCTCGATGTCCTTCTTGCAGTGAGGGGCCCAAAACTGAACACAGTACTCGGGGCGCGGCCTCACCAGTGCCGAGTATAGGGGCACTATCACTACAGTTCTCACAATACCCCACAGACATTGTTGTCTAACCATACAAGGCTGTGTCCTCAATAAGGACATCTCTGTATTACGGAAATTCCCCTTGAATTTGGCATGACCAGGAGCTGAGCACCCAGCGCTGTGTGCAGAGGGGGAGTGGGGCACAGTGACCCTTGGATGAACAGCAGGCAGAACCAGTACAAGCATGTGGGGAGCACTGAGAGAGCAGGACATGTTTGCCAGCAACCGTCATCATCCTCCAAAAGGAGCTTAAAGGAGGCAGTTGTGTACAGGGGGCGAGGAGGGAGAATTGGGGAGGGTGCCCACTCACACGCCTGCAGCCTCGCAGCCTCCAATACTAGAACAAAAGCAATGCCAGGTCAGTCCCAGTCTGTGCTTACTCGTACTGACAAAAAATCCAGGGGGTGGCCTTGCTTCTGCAGTTGGACTTTGCTCTGAGGGAATAGGGGTGTTCTGTCTGCCTTCTTGTTAATTAAACCTTTTTTTCTACAAATAAATGATTAGCATCTCTCTGTTTAGATCCCCACAGGGATATGCAGTTCTCCTTCTGATTCAGCTATGTCAGGTGTGGACCCTGACTGCTGGACACACCCCATCTGAAGGTTAAGCACCCACTTTCTGTCCTAGGCATGTCTTGCCAGCAGTTCTACGGCAGTAATTCTCCACCATAGCCTTGCTTTGGGTAACCCATAAAATGTAATATCCTAGGTTAAGTTATTAGTGAGCGTGAGGCAGTGCCTTCTGGTTTGCCATAGCTGGCTAAATGTCAAACCAACAAACTATCTTGTCCTCCCTAAAATGTTCCTCCTTGCTAGTTACCTCAAGAAGGCTAAGAACTTTGCATCTGTTTTCATAGTAAAGCCCTCGTCCCGTTGTTTCAATGAGCTTAGCTGGATTTTACTGCTGGGATCAGCTGCCAACCCTTGGAGGAGCCCAAGGTTGATACTGTAGATGGTGGTGCCTCAAAAACCAAATGTGGAAAAAGGCTGCTTGCTGGAAGAAAACACAGCTCCTTGAAACAAGGCACACAAGAACACCTTGAGCTTCTCCTAAGGACCTGGAAAACTGGTCTTGCGATCAGTTGCAGTAAGTATACGGTGACTTACGGGAGCAAGGTAAATTTTCAGCACCCCTGACCTTGTGTGTAGGGGAAGGCTGCAAAGTGTTTTTTTTTATCTTGAAACTACAGTGAGAATGCAGTAATTGTAAAGATTATTTTATCTGCCCACAGGAACTTTACTAACCCAACTTCCAGTAACTTCTAATCCCCACCATGTCCTATCTGAATTCTTGAAATACTGCTCTTAAGTAACACTGACTTAAAAGAAAAACCAACCTTCCACTGTCACATTACAGTGTATTGTAACTATATTTAAAGGCACCTCACCTCTCCAGGTGAGGAAGAATTTAGAGCTTTTAATATTTGTCAAACAATGATGTTCTAACCTGGAACCCATCATTTGCTGTTGATTACAACTGGCCAAACAAAGAATGACTACAGCATCCTCTGCTTTGGAGCACCAAGAGAAGTAGGAAAGCTTTGCTTTTGTCCATATAGTACTACTGCTTCTTCCAAGGCAAGTATTGGGGAAACTTGCAGGTGACAGCAAGCAAAGTGAGGTGTTTTTTTCTGTATTCTGAGATAAGCAAAAGGTGACACTTCTATTTATTTCTCTGCCTATCAGGTATGAATGGGTTTATTGTATGAACTCCTTGCCTAAGGGTACTGCGGATAGTAAAGGTTTCTATAGGTTCAGAAAGTGTCTGGACTGACTCATGAAGGAAAAATTTCAGAGAGACATGAAACACAAAGACATCAACTCTGCCTCAGGATGTCCTTGAGTGCAAACCACTGGAAGCTACTAGATTATGTTAGTGACATACTGTTACATATTGTCACCTTCTTGTATCTTCTCCTTTGCATCCATTACTGGCCACAGCTGGAGACAGAGTACTGGATTTGAGGGACCTTTTGTCTGATTTGGTAAAGACACTTTTACCTTCTTATGCTTTTTTGAATGTTTCTGATTTAAATTAGACATGCAGAAGACAGCAGTGAAGCCCTATTTTGTCTGTCCCATAGCAACAGGCTAGAAATTTTGCAGTGCCTGTGTCAAACTCAGTGACATTGGTAAAACATACATGCCAATCTCCGTTCTTTCACAGACTTATGTATGAGTATAAAGGCTGTCATATTCAAACACAGCTCTTGCTCATGGGCTCCCACCTGTGCACCAGTGGGTAAGGATGGGTGGTGATAGACTGTCAAAACCAGCTGTTATCACTGTTGTCACTGTTACCTAGTGACATCCTGTATATCTCTGACTTGAAAATTTCTCCAGTGGTCCTGCACAAGAGCTCTGAACTGCCTGAGCCACAGATGTTAGCCACAGCATATCTATCCTCCATCCTGTCACACAGTCTTGGTTTGAAGACCTACAGGGCACAGATCACGTGGAAGTTTGTTTCTGAGGTTCATTATTTCCTCTGTCAGAAATGAGCAAAGTGGTTCTTATCTGAATTTGTCAAACACTAGTTTCCAGCCACCAGATCTGATTTTACTTTTGGTGCTTGGAAGACAGACTCATCTCCTATCAGAAATCTGTTCCCATGAAGACATTTCTGGGTCTGATCAAATGGCCTTTTGACCATCTCTTCAGTAAACCAAAGAGGGGCTATGGATCCCTGATGGAAAGCAATGAAGCCATTTTGGGTTACTGAGTCCTGCTCAGCATCTGAGCTGCAGCAATGAGTTGGGCTTGCACTCTGAGCTTGCTGCAAGCAGAAAGGATACATGCAAGTATAAGCCATCGTGAACCGTATTTTATTTGGCAACTGGAGCAACCAAAGAGGTCACCTTCTCGAACCCAGTCAATGAGCAGTAACTTTTAAAGCTGTGGCAACCCCCTTGCTTTGGATGTGTGTCTGAGCCCTGAGCTAATTTAACCCCTCTGTGCACATTCAGTGCCTCATCACAAAGCTCGAGGGACTGAAGGGGCCATGGAGACAGATTTCTCTTCTCGTTTTTAATTAGTGTCAAAGTGAAGACACATGAAGGGCAGTGAATGGTTTGCGCACTGTTGTGTAGCCCCTGGCCATAATTCCAGTTTGAAAGCAAGCCAGAAGATTTGTACTATTGGGACCACTTGGGACCTTTATTTGGGGCTCAGATTGAAATTCCAGGAGGTCGCCACAGTATGACTTTTCTCAGTCCTTCAAAAGAGGTGATTTAAAATTTGCTCTGTAATTAAGTTATTATAACTAGCAGTGATTTCCTCCTGCTTGCAATTTAGTTCATATTAAATTTATCTCTATCATTTTTGTCTGCATGAACTTGGGAATCTTATTTTTAATTGACTAATTTAGATCAAGAGATAAGGTTCTCCTGGGAGTAGGCACCTGAAGGCTCCAAACTTCTCTTGTTGAATCACTGTATCAGCCCAGGGCCAGGGTAGTGAGGGTAAGGAAATATTCCTTCCTGCAGAGTTTATCAAGAGCATCTTGGGATCAGGCTAACTAATCATTCAGGCTAAACACTGCTTGAAGTTCTTGTGAACGCAAATTTTATATACATAGAAAAGCTACATGTTAGAAAGATATAAAACCATAGCACTTTTTCAGTCAGGTAGTTCACCAGTTTGCAGCAGGTTGGTTTTTTTTGGAGCCTGACCTGATCCAAAGCCTGTGGAATTCAGTGGAAAATCTCCAAAGAGACTCCTGGCTTTAAGTCAAGGAATTAAATTATATGTCTTAGTGCCGTAGGATATTCTTGCACTAAAGAGCTTATTAAGATTAAAAATGGGATTAGGCATTACCATCAATGAATGCAAAGAGGTTACATGGCTAGGATAAAGCTGCAAAGCTTTATTCTGCCTTTCAGAGAAATGGACTCAGACTAGAGCCGAGAAAAAAAATTACATATTGTAGCATTACATGCCATGAAGTGCATCTTGTATCTTCCAAAGTGGAGAAAACTGGCACTAAAGGTAGTGGAACTAAAATCTTACTGTTTTTTTCCAAGAAGCAGTTCTTGCTGATCAGTGAAATGAAAATGTCTGATGTACTTCCATGCTGTTTCTTTTGAGCCTTAGATTTTTGCTTTTTTTAATATTTATTTTTCCAAGTGAGCTTTTGGTTGCAGTTGCTCCCTTAGCCCCTAGACAATCAGCAAAGGACCCCCCGTGCTGCAGGGAAGAAGCCTGCAGAGGAGAGGAGAGAAGAGGGGATGTGAGGAGATGTGGGCCAGCTGCTGTCAGTGGGAGCAGATGGAGGAGGTAAAAGGCTTTCCTGAAGTGCATTGTCTGGCAGAAAAGAAAGGCAAAGCACATGAGAGGGAGGAGGAAGAAATGGGAGGAAAGAGGGTCAGGGAGGATGATGGAGACGGGGAGCAGACAGTGTAGTGCCAGGGACCATGATGGGGGTGCACAGATGATGTGTGGGGATCAGGCACCCCGCGCCTCAGCTCGACAAAAGGTTGCTGAGGACTGCCACTTACTGCATACGTGTCTGCACTGCACTTTTGTAGCGCATGGCGAGTGGGAGGCTGTTGCTGCTGACTTTGCTCTCTGATGGTGAAGCAGTCCTGTGGCAGCAGGAGGTCGCTTGGGCTGTCTGGTGCTTGCTGAGAGCAGAGGGCAGGTACAGCTGCCTTTCCCAGTGGGTTCGCTGGGTGCTAATGGGGGTATAAGTCCAAGACAATGGTCCCTACTCTTCTTCTTTTTTTTTTTTTTTGTTTCCACAGAGACATAATAACTCCTGACAGGCAACAGGGAGCAGGGTTGAAAGTTCAGCTCAGACTTTTTTCTTCCATCATATTAATATGTTTCTATTTCTTCACTGGTTTGTTTGTGTCTTGTTATCAGAAACTTACAGATGGCTGCTAAACAGAGCTACTTGTGTATTTAACTTTGATATTGTAATGCCTGAGCATAAATTTCATATGAAAAACAAACTTACTTTCTATACATCACTACTGTATAACTTGAGAGAAAGAAGCGATGGGGATGGCCCAGTGTGACTGCCCTGCCTCCTGCAGGAACTACGCCTGATCCATACCAGATGTCCTCTGCAGGGGATTCTTGGATGCTTTCGATGCTCCAGTCACAAATGTCCTAAGTAACAGAGCCTTCCCACTTCCCGTGGGACAAGAGGCCAGCTTTCCCAAGGAAGGCGTTTTTTAGGTCTTCTTGATAACAGGTACTTAAAATGTTGCTGTCTTGTTATGTTCAGATGGATTCTCCCTGGGTCATCCTAGCTAATATTTGTCCTCCTTTGTTATGTATACCCTCCAGCTACCTCCAGATGGGAATCACAACTCCACCTGGCTGTTTCAGGAGGCTGTGCCTACTGGAGCAAATTCCCTGCTGCCTGTGGAGTCCTTACTCCTCCTTTCTTCATCTTTTTATCTGTATGTTTCTTTCCTCTCCCTCCCCCTTCTACATTAGCTCGAAATGCTTAACAGTTTGTCAGCTTCTGTCCTCAAAATACCTAGAACTGAATGCAGCTTTCTGGATGGGGATGTAACAGTGTTAAGTTCCTCTCAGGTTTCTCATAATATAGCTCCTTGTAGTACTATTTCTGCATAGGCAACTTTAGTCCAAAATTACTTCATTTGCTGACCGTATTTCATTCCAATTTCATTGCTGACTTGCTTTCCCCTTGCTCTTGTCTGGCACTGGTGCTTGCCAGATCTTCTCCTACCTTAAGATTTGTGTTTGAAAGGACTGTTCCCTGATGCCTCTATCTGTGTGTTCCTCATCCCAACTGTCTATATGTGACCTGGCCAGGTACTGACATTTTCAAGACTCCGTGTGCTGTATCTCCACTGTCCCCGCCTTGTTGTTGAAGTTCAGTATCTACAGGCTGGAATAACA
Organism: Nipponia nippon; assembly: GCF_047370975.1. Classification (NCBI taxonomy): domain Eukaryota; kingdom Metazoa; phylum Chordata; class Aves; order Pelecaniformes; family Threskiornithidae; genus Nipponia; species Nipponia nippon. The sequence continues at coordinate 54,341,642 of NW_028262347.1, forward strand.
CACTGGCTTGGAGATCAGGATTATTACTAATTCATTAGTTCCCAGTGATGTATTTACAAAGTGCCTAGCATGGAAAGACCTTGGTCCCAGTGAGGGTTTCTGGTAAAACTGCAGTTGCTGAAGCCAGATCTAACACTACTTGTTGTTTCCCATGTGATCGACCTGCTGTTATTTTTCTTCCTTTACTTTCCGACCCGCAGCCAGCTCCCCTGGTGCAGATGGATGCAAGCTTGCTGTGACCATGACAGCAGCTGCCTGGACGGTAGGGTGGCTGTCTGGTGTACAGGTTCAAGCTGACTTGTATCCAGCTAGCTTGTGCGATGAGCAGATGAGCTTGCTTTCTCCTTGTGCCTAGAGAAACCAATGTGGGGTTTTGATAAAGCAATGTGAGCTTGTGCCTCAGGTTACTTGTCCGGCAGAAACCTCTGTATGGCTGAGGAACTGGCCCTGTCTTCCATCTGTCTAGAACCTGCTGTGCCGCTCTTCACCCTCTGTAAGCCAGCATAGATCACACTTCCAAGGGATGTGTGCTAACAGCCTACGTTGGAGGGGGTGTTAACAGTCCTTGGATTTCCATCTTTTACTCCTTCTGATGTCCTAACCAGATGTGAGGGGAAACAAAACACAGGTTATTGAGTTCTTCTTATGGATCTTCTCCTAGTAACACAAGCTACAGATTCTCTCACTGATTTTATTCCTGGTTACCTACTCTGTCATCTGTGGTTACATGGCCATTGTGGTGGTAGTCTGGAGCAACCGTTGTTCCCACCTTTTGATGTGTTTCTTCCCAAGGTCTCTTTCTTCCTGGATGGTTGTGCTGCTTCAGCCACTGTCTCCCAGAAGGAGCAAGGCCTCTTGTAAGGGAAAAAGTTCAGCTTCCTCAGTGGATGCCCCTTGTAGATAGTTTGTGCCATGTGTGGATGCCTTTCTTCAGCACCATGACAGGCTTGGAGCTCCTGCAAGTACTCCTTGGTCATCTGCCATACCCTGTTTGGTGTGGTCAGCAGGGCAGAGCCAGGTGTACTGCTTTGGCAGGCAGCTCACAGAGCAGGGGCTTCACCTCATTGCTGCTCCACGCTCTCCATGTTCTTGAGGGCGTCTTTCCTTCCTGTAACTTTTCCTGTGCTCACCGCTGTCCTGACCAAGCTCTCCAAGTCTGACCAAGTTTTCTCCACTCCCAGTGCCCCCCTGACTAAAGTCATACTCTTCATGGGTAATGTAGTTCATCTATTTGTGTTATATCCTTGGTCTGCCCAGCCTTCTGGACAGCCTTATGTATGTTGCATGTGTGCTGGTGTTTGCTATGCTCAGCCACTTCATTTACAGCCTCAGGAATGTGAGAGGCCCTCAGAAAAATGCCAGAGACAAGAAAGTGTTTGAAAATGTCTGAAGGCAATGAGCCTTCATAGTGAAAGTATGTGTTTCACGCAGTAGGATCAGCAAGGGCCAAAAATCTCACCACAGTTATGCTGAACTTCAAGAAGGGGAACCACATAAAAAATGAGAGCACCTGTTAAAGATAAGCTAAAAGTTCCAGCTGACAGAATTCAATCCTTATGTCCCCCCAGCACAGGGGATTCAGCCATCCCAGCTGCTACAGGTGCAGTCCACCCTGGAAGCCGTAGGTGCTCTCTGTGTTGGGCAGTCAGGACAAACTCTGGAGGTGCAGGTACTAAGGGTACTAAGCTGAGCCCAGCTTTAACAACCCTGGCAGCACTATGGGGACTGGGAGTAAGATTTCAAAGTTAAGCAGTCCAGTATGAGCAAATGCCAGAGCCGATCACATTCATAAGCCTGTGATACTATCTTTAATTTTAATTGCATGATCTTCTGTTCTTTTTTTTAATCTGTCTAGATTTGAATAACGACGGTGTGGTGATGCTGAAACAGACTGTTGGCTGGAATAACCTGCCCACCCTGAGTGATGCTCAACAAGTCATTCCTGTGAGGCATTACATAAATGCTCTCAAAATATGTACTCATTGTTCCTCAGACTTCCAAGCTGAGGCCCTGGATCTTACTGTCTGAGTGAGATTAGGCTCAGAGAGTCTGATCTCAGAGAGTACTCACTAATGAGTGCTCATAGCTGCAACCACAACCAATGGCAGCTGTATTTTAAACACCAAGACATAATGTTAAGTACTCTGAAAAATCAGGTACTGGAGACCTAAAGGTAATGGATGCTCTTGACATTAATTTTTCTAACTCTCAAGATCCCATATATAAAGTAAAAAAATGCCCCACAAAACACACAAGGATGTTGTCAGAGTACATTTTTTAGTCCATACCATATTGATCAATACCACATGAGAATGTGATAGTGGCTTGATACTGAGTGAGGTGCTGATTTGCAAACTGTTGGAGGATGGGAATCTTGGCCACCTTCAGATCTCATGACATACAATGAAGACTTTTCTTTTTGAATTAGGATTCCTGAAGTGATTTAGATATATTGGGGGAGGAAAAGCAAGGCAAGCGCTTCTCACTTTTCCTAAGGTTCATTCTTCTTTTCTTGCAGAGATTTAGGTTTATTTAAGTTTCTCACTACAGCCAGAAACTGAGGTCAGTGAGGATGGGACTCATCTTTGAGGGCACTCTGGGCATGATATACAATTTTTCAGGCATCAGCTAAACCCAGCTTTAAAGTTGGTGCTATGAAATAGCAGTAACCATGTGAAAGGATGTTTCTCTGGCTTTCAAAGTGCTGTTGGGAAAGGACTTGTAAAAAGTCCCCCCAGAATGACTCCTGGCAAACTTATATTTGTGTCTCACAGGATAGGGAGCCTTCAAAGACAAAAGGCTTTCAACTAGGCACTCCGTGATGAGGTGCAAGAAAAAAGCTCCAAAGATAACACAAAAGAAAACACTTTCTAAAGCTGAGACCTGGCAGCATACACCAGGAGACAACTGAACCTGTCCAACTTGAAACCCCTAGGAGTGTTTAGAAAGCAACAACAAGAAGCAAAAGGAGATGAGCGTTTGCAGCTCTATCTTGCAGTCATAGCAATGAGAACGAACTAAGTGGCATTTACATCTTGGTCATTTATTGCTACGTGGTAGAAACATGCTGACACTCAGTTGTATAAGAAGTCCCAAAAGCATAACTGGCCAAAAGATTTCAGCCCTAAGGAAATCATGTGCACCACGCCTGGGAGAATACACCAGTCACCACTCAAGCAAAAACTGCTTCTTGGATGATATCACAGTTAGTCTTTGTTGCCTATTATTTGGAGATAAATAGCTGGTTTTCTCTCATGAGGAGTGGTGAGGGACTTTCAGAGCTTTCCTGAGGAAAGGATTTTAGAATGAAAAGCTAAGTAATCTGCCTTTTTTTGGATATATTTTGTAAGCAAGTCAGACTACATTCTTAGGCTTTTAGAAACATTTTTTATTCATTTTTATTGCTTTTTACTTGTTTTTATAGTAAAAGAACAAAGAATAACATATTACAATGTATATAGACTGAAGTCCTTCAACAAGCTACTTTAACACATTTACTTTCTTGCACCATAGCCATCTCTTACTGTTTGAAAAATTGGAGTTTCAGGGGCTATAGCTCATTAGAAAAACCTCAGAACCTCAGACAAAACAACTGTGAGGATGTGTTAAGATTCCTCTTCTAAGTCTCAAAATTCCTTACAAGTAAAGGAACGAATATAACCCCTATTAATGAATAGAAATTATTTTAAAAATAACTAACAAACTGTGTTGACTCAAAACATCTTCTGACTCAGCTCATCAGCCAGGCATGAGAGCTGGGGATATATGTGCATTCCTGTTGGGCTCCTCTAGGAAGGAGAATGGAGTAGCTCTCTGATGGGAGCAGGGGTTATGGCAGTCAGGTATGAAACTACACCAGGACCCTCCCGTTTGCTGAAATGCTTCAATCCCTGGACTAAGGAGAACTTTGCTTTTACCCCAGTGTTTTCTGACAGAGGATCCCACTATCTTTGGACTGCTTTCCCAAGGCCTGGGATGAAAAGGGAGCAAAAGGACTAATTCAAAGGTTCTCCTCTTGCTCTTCTGCTTAAAAAAGGGAAAATTCAATGATAATAGAGGCAGCTAGCTTGCAGGATCCAAAACTGGATCCAATGGGTCTTTTCCCAGATAGAAGAGGACAGACTGAGAAGGTGGAACAAGGATCACATGCTACAGGATGGTATAACATGAGAGAAAGCACAAGAGCATTGACACAGGAACATTCACATTTAACTACAGAAGGAGAGTGCTAGCACATAAGCTTGAAAAAAAATGAAATCAGTCCCCTACAGTAAAAGCTAAATAAAATGTCATTTACATAAAGAATACTTAGGGAAAGAAGAAAAGCCTTAAAAGGTGAGAAAGGCGTGAGAAATTAGGTATAAGTGGGAAGGACAGACTGCCTCTGCCCAAGGAAATAGCTGCGTGCTGCAATTAGCTAAATGGTACATGACTCCTGCACTGTGATTGTGTTGCGGTTCTGAACCACTCATTGGTTTACTGCTGTTTCTAATGGCAGGAGTGCTGAATAATAAAAGCTGTACTCTGGACTGCCAACAGGCATTTCCTTTAGCCTTTGGTGGTGAAGCTATATTTTAAATGAAAACTGCTAGCTTTTATTTCTGGAATAACAGTAGCAGATAACTATAGCACAGCCATAGATTTATAGCAATGCTTTATGCGTGGGGATCGATCTTTCAGGCAGGATTTGCTCTCCTCGGCACAACCACTCCTTGCTCCCATGAACATGTTCAGCATAGGAAAGATAAGCTGGGGAGAGGCAGTTCTTATGCAATGAAGCTTGTCAAGCTGAAAGCAATGATTAAAAATGCCATCTCCTCTTATGAATATTATGTAGCTACAACAAAGCTTGCGCCTCGCCTCCGAACAAAACAAAAGCCCTTCCTTAATGCCAGGACAGCAGGGAATCTTGGTGCCTTCCCCAGGCATTTAAGTGGTTATGAGTGCCTCACCACTCACCAGCACTCAGGCTGCCAGAGACCAGGAGACACAAATCGATAGGGTTAAGTGGATTCGCTCTGCGCTTGCCTGCCTGTACACATCCTAACCTCCCCCTGCCTCCCCACCTGCTCTGCTGTTATCTCTCTCTGGGGAACCACCATTCGCCTGCTTGTCCAGACAAGCTCCAGAGCTTGAAGTTGCCAGGGGGTGAAGGGAAAAGCCTTCCTGCTGATGGGGGGTGTGCGTGAAGGGAGACTTGCCCCATGCTGCATACAGGGAGATGCAGCAACTAATGCAATGCCATCTTCTGCTAGATGAGGCAGGATGACTGGCACTGGCTGGTGACAGATTGTAATGATTCTCTGTCTTCTTAACAGGCAGAAAACATGTCCTGGGGAGTGAATACCTCATGTAAATATGTATGGGCCTGGGGACAGTGCAAGTGTCAAACACAAGCCTCCCATTGAAGGAGAGGAAACACAATGTCATTTGGAGTGCTGCCTCTTCAGAATTGCAACCACTCAGGAGCAAAAAAGGAATGGATAGTAGGATTAATTCATTTAGCTATTGATCTCAGATACACACATTTTCATTTAACATTATTAGAACAGCCAGAGTCTCATGGCTCATAGCTGGTGGGCAGTAGAGACAACATTTGGAAGCCTTTTTCCCCTCTTGCTGATGAGGTAAATCTTAGCAGCAGATTCCTTATGGTGAACCCCTGGGGAAGGGTCTCCTGCTACATAAAAATAGCCTAATGTCTGGACTGGTGACTCTGATCCTGTTCTCTACAGACATACTCTCAGCAACTAATTGGTGGCCCAGATAACATGGGGACATACCCACGGAAATCCTATATAGAAAACTGTCAGGGAGGGAAGGAAGAGAAAAGAATGGGCTTGATATAAGTAGGTCTGGACATACATGCACAGCCATGCACACAGTATCTCAGCTAACCAGGGGAAACGTTAACCAGGGGAAGAGTTCAAATACAGCCTTCCCTTATCTCCATACACATGAAGATCTATGACAGTGGGAGAAGACAGGATATGGTGCAGGGAGGCATTAAGACATTTTTCAGTAGTTTCATCACATTGAGCATGAGGTCTGTTCAGGGTCCTGAATAACTTCTTTGCCAAATTAATCTGCAAAGGACTTTCTCATAAATAGCTCTTACAAAACCACCCTGCCCATGAGCAGGTGGATGTAAGGGCCAAAAATAAATGTCAAAGGTGATGAAGACCATGCTGGGATCGGCGGAGTCACCAGCTGACACCAGTAGAGATGCTGGCACCTTAGATGATCCCAAACTGGGCCAGCTCATGCAGTTCCAGATGGCTGAAAGCTTCCCATGGGCAAATCACTGTGATATCTGCAAAAGAGAGAGAATGAGAAATGGGTTCTGGTCACTGCATTTCTTGGATTTCTTTTGCATTAATAGAAAGGTTGATTTACTCAGGAAACATTAGAGATGGGAAGAGCAAGAAGAATGAGACTCCACTTGAAGGTTAAATGAGCAGATGAGCTCTTCAAATCTGGTACTACCTACCAGATCAAACAAGATTGGTGTATTTTCTCCTGTGTCATCTTGCTCTGTGAGCAAAAGCAAACCAGCATTTCCTATAGCCTCTTCAGTGACTGTGTAGACTGGTGTGAAAATTCATTCTGGTTATGTGGTTTCTCCTGTTCTTATAAACTGCCTGTAGCCAAACTGTGATCTCCTTGAAGAGGTGCATTCTTAAATCAGATGCTGAATAATTTAGTCTACAACATTTAGGATCTGTAACTCATTGATAGGTGCAGTTGTTATTGATACCTAAGAAGTTCTGACTGGCTACAGCTCATCCAGTGAGTGTTTCTCAATTCTAGATGGGTGCATAAAATTCTTAAAATTAGGATTCTGGTGATAACACAAATACTTAGCCAGCTGGGATTTAGTTCCTGTGATTTTTGGTATTAATAGCTTAGCATTTGGCATTTCTTTGAGAACCTCATTCTGCTGAAATTCTTAGCCAGAGTATTAGCAGAAAACAAACAAGCACATTTGCAGCCAAATGGAAGTATTCAGAAATTGAAGCATGCCTAAATATCCTTTCTGTCTTGTAGTGTATGTAAGCATAAGCATGACTGTGGCAGCTTGCGGAGGGAGTACTAGCCTTCTCTGGTGACCCTGGATGCTGCAGAGAGGCCAGGGAGACAGAGAGGTCACCCCAGACAGTCCTCTCCTGTGCTGAAGCCAGACTGCGCTTGTGTTAAAGCAGGGCATGACAACAACATCCTGCAGCGCTTACCTGTGCCCAGTCCCTCCATGCCTGGGATGTCATCTCCAAATCTAGGGGAGAAAAGAACAGGCAAGGGGTGAGTTTGGGCTAGTAGCATCCAGGAAAGGGGAGCTGCCCTGCACCCCCAGCTGGGGAAGGAGAAGTGTGGGCGGGCAGCAGGCGAGAAGGAGTAGCTCCAGGAAGGAGTGCTGATGGCACCAGGGGCAGGGGGAAGCCTCCTGGCTCCTTGCCCAAGGGAAGATGCTACTGCAGGAGCCCAGCTTAGCAGTGGGGAGCCACCCAGTTAGCATGGTTTCTTTTCTTTCCAAAATACCCTTACCCTTTTACTCCTTTTTTAGGAGGCTTGCTCTTGAACTGCCTTGTCTGTCTCTGCTTGAACTTGGGAGGCCCCTTGCGTGGTGTAGTGGGACCAGTTGGAGCATCTCCAGTGCTGAGGTTGGTGGTTGGGTTCTCACTCATTGCTGGGCTTCTGTGTGTGGCAGGCGCACACGTCTTTCAGATCCCTCTGTCTGCAAGATAATAGCAAGGACTGTTGCAACACTCTGCTTATCATTTCTAGGTATCAGTAGTCAGGTGACAGAATTACGGAAAGTATAATTGTGACAGGATTAAAGATAAAGATATTAAACATAAAGAAAGATTGTAATGCATACTAAGTAATCAGGATAGCACTGCCTTTCATCTGGCAAGCTTGAATTAAGATGCCAAACAAAGGATGCTCGAGCTAAGGACTGGTTCAGGATATGACTCCTAGGAGCCACAAAGACACACTTAGGGCTTAGAGAAATATCCTATGCTTGGGAATCATCATGATATACTTCACCTGTTCTTATACTTGTGCCTAAGCAGTACCTTTTGGACACTGATGGAGATGGGATGCTGTGCTAGATGGGCCCTTAGTTTGGGTGCAGCTGCAATTAGGGCCTCATGTTTGTCAATACCAATCTTACAGGAAATAGCACAGTGTCTTTAAAAGATTGTAAAGAAGGCTAAGGCAAAGCATTGGAGACTGTCTTTTAGACAGAATTTAATTTCTCAGGGTTTAGGAGAACAAAGCCCGTAACTTTCCCCAGGATATGTCCATTTTGGCATTTTTGAGCTTTATAGTACATGCATTGACTTCCTCTGCACCACACTGCACATAAGCCAAGCTCCACTTCACAGGGGCTAAGTAGTTATCAGGGAGCAATTCTTGTGTGGGAGACATCTCTCCTGCCTGGGAGGGCAGAACTGCTGTGCTCAGAGCCATTTGCTTCCTTCCCAGAGAGGGCAGCAATAACTCTCACCAGTGCCCAAGGGGCAGCTTCCAGCCCTTCATCAAATTTTTTGCTAATTAGTATGCTAGAATGATCTGACCAAGTGCATTTATGGAACGTAAATAATTGCCAACTTTTTCTCCCCTCCTTGAAGTCACATTCTTCCCCATGACCATTACATAACTCGTATCTCTAGGTGTTCGCCCCTGTGCAGCCAGGCTGATGGAATCGCTGATGGAATTAACTTCAGGATTTGGTACTAAAGGCTAATCCCATTATGTCACCATAGTGCTCTGGCCTAATCCCCAACATCACCTGCAGTGACACTCTGGACTTTTAATCTCAGAACTATAAATGCCATCAAAGATGGGTATTTTTTTCTTAGTCTGAAGACAGTTCCTGTCTTTGACAGTCCTGAAATAGCCAGAGTGCCAGAAAGCAAAGCCTGAGATGCAAGGAGAAAGACCATCCAAGCAATCCTGTGTCACTTCCACATCAATGCAAGGCGAAGAGCTGTGTTTCTGTGTCTGTGGCAGTCTGGGAATACTTCACCCCTGACATCTTTCCATCTGTTTTGGTAGTAGGATGGATCCTAATGATAGCACCTAGAGGCATGCTAGTTCTTCTGTCACTTGCGGTCAGGCTCCTGTCTCAGCTGTAATATCCCAAGCAGGAGACTGGACGGGTTCCAGCAGCCCCAAATGGAGCAGCAGATGGTTGTGTCTGCAGCTGAAATATGCACAGATGCTATTCCCCCGCCTGTAACACAACGCTTCCTAAGCACACACTGTGCCCACAAACACAGGGATCAGCTCAAATCGTAGAAGTTACTTATTTGGCTATCATCTCGGAAGCACCTGAACAATCACCCTGTATTTACAGCTTTATCTTCACAGCGTTGTGGCAGGAGAGGCAAACACTGTCACCTTTATCTTTTACAGAATGGGAATGGAAGTGCAGTGATTGGTATGACCTGGACTGCACAGCTGGGAGGAATGACAAAATCTTTTGACTCACAGTTCTTTAGGGCCAAACTGAGAGGTGAAGGCAGTTTGGCTCCACACCAAAGAGAGAATTTGGTGCCTCACTGTTACTGAGGACCAGTGAGGAAGTCAGATGGTACTGCCCTGCAGCAAAATGCTTTGCACTGGGAAACTGCTCCATGGCATGTCTGCTAATGCCCCAAAGTATAGTATTATGCCTCCACCTCAGGAGCAGTTCTCGTCAGTAGGTTGTCTGTCTCAGTGCTAGGTACCCCTCCTGAACTATGAGAGACACACATCCACTTCTAAGCACCTTCAGTTCATCTGACATGCAGAGATACTTGGCACCCCTCTCAAGGGCTACTCCCAAAAGTACAACAGAAGAAACAAACTGGCTAACAGATTTCCAACCCTTTGGCCTGACATCCAAAACTTGTAAGATGCAGCTGAGCTCAGTCTCCAAGTGAGTTCCCAGCACAGTACCTTAACCACAAAAATGTGTTTGAGGGTCAGCTCCTCTTAGATCCTTGAGTCCATACCTTGCCCCTGGCCTTCACTCAATAGAGAAACAGCTAATGGGAAAACTCAGTCCTTGGAGTTTCCCTTTCTCCCAATATGAAGTAGTCATATCCACCTGCCAGCTACTTGATACCTGGGATTTGGTAGGAAAAAGAATCTGCCCAAATTGCACTTCATCCTCTCTCACCTGCATGAATTCAAGAAAGGGCACTCAATGAAACTAAAAGGGACAATTCTAACCTCTTCCTTACCAGCCTCCCTCTACCTATTTTCCCATGCATCACCAAAAGACAGGGCAGAGGGTGGAAAGCAACCTTAATGCCACAGAAAAGTGCAGGAATCAAGCTGCCCTCCCACCAATGAGTTGGTGGGACTCACCTGCCATCACACACAAGCAAAGGTGTCTCCATTCATGCTGGAGAGGGCCCTGCCCCACAGCAAGGGAGCTGCCCTAGTTCCCACACCTTGGGAACCAGCTGCCCCTGCCCACAGCCAGACATGGGTGGGCAGGCGGCCCCAGGACCACAGATGCAAAAGACACCCACGGCAGCTTCCCAGGGGAATTTCCCAGCCTCTCGCCTCTCCATACCTGGGTACGTGGATAGTCCTTGGTACCACACCAAACAGATGGCTTGACAAACGTTCAACAAGACTGGGTCTCCTTCTCTAGCTCTGTGCAAGTGCTATGCTGCCTCACCGCAGTGCTTCCCAGGCTGCCAGAGCTCTTCTGCTGCTGCTGGCACTGGGATGCTACTCCTGGGTGAGAGCCGACAGCTGTGGATGCAAAGACTGTTGAGGAACAAGATGTTCTTCCATGCACTTCCTCTGCTGCCTCCTCTGACAAGGTGTTACCTAATTGTCCCTGACAGCATTTCTGCTCAGTCCAGGGTTTAATCGTCTGGGTAAGAGCTTTGCTTGCGTCTGAATGCTAATTATACCTAATACACAGTAATGGGCTTAGCTCAGTTGCGTCAGATATCCCACCTCTGGGTTGCTGGCCAGATTAATCATCCTTCTTTTAGTTTTCTTTGAACTGAAAGAGGCTTGAATACTACCGACAAATGCTGACTCTTTAATCTGCCCCCTCCTTAATCTCTGATTCTCTGTGGAAAATTTCCCTGACAGATAATGCAGATGCCTCACTTGACCTTCTTCAGACAGATTCAGTGTAGGATCTCATCTTTCCCTGCCTGAAACCTTCAATAATACAGACTTCTCCATGTGCACTTGTCTTCATGGTGCCTCAGAGGTGTCAGACACGGAACCCCCATGGGCTGTGGCCCTCCATGCAGTGATATGCTAGGAGAAGGCAGCATCCAGGAGGAAATACCCTTGTTTTTACATTCCTTTTGATGGGGTTCTTGCATGCTCAGCTCTTGACCTCATGAGAGCCACTAGCATCATCCTTGCAGCCAGGCTTTCGTCAAGGAATATTGTATCCAGTGTAAGATGCTTGTGAGGAGTGAGGAGTCTCACAGCTCCAGTCTCAGTTGCTTGAGCTGGCTAATCATAGCGATGGAAAAAGTCCACGCAGGTTCAGCCCTTTCTGATCCTGTGTTTTACACAGGATCTCAGACCCTTCCTTCTAGCAGCAGTTTTAAGACCACGAACAAATGAAAGAAGATGCACTCTAAAAGACAGAAACTCATTTCAGGTAGAACTATATTCCCACAACTGCTTCCCGGATGGGGATCATTGGAAAGACCATCCCAGTTGAAAGAAGGGATTCAGTAACACCAAAGGTACAGCATCACACAGTATAAACTCCCCTCCGATGTGCCCTGCATGCACAGCTGGGCACCGGAGCAGGAGACACCAGCTGCCTGTCCCGACTGCTCCTCAGGACCCCCCCAGCACAGGCTCAGCCAGCCGAGGACACAAGCCATGGGGGTGCCGGGAGCCCCGACCGAGGGGTGCCCGGCATGAGAAACTGAGCAGCCCCAAGGAGCGCAGAGCTGCTCGCAGAGCCCGGTTGCTTTGAGACAAACCACTGCTGCAGCACTTGCCCCAGTGTCAGAGGAAATAGAAAACGACCACCCAAGAACCACAACTCCCTCTCTTAGCTACTGGGTCCGTTCACGCTCTCCAAGCACAAACATCCAAATTTTTCCCCCATGGGATTTTATCAGGACTTTTCTCTCCTCTGGGTTTTGCAGCCAGTTCCTCTTTCATCCCCCCGCCACCCTCGTTATTGCTTTGAGCTCCTAGGAAATACTTACAGTGCCAAGGGCTCCTCTTGCCAATCATTCAACTCCCGTCCTCCAGCCTGTGTAGAAAGGGTCTCAAGGTCTCCTTTCTCCTCCAGATATACCCTGCCACCAGGTGACATCAGGGTGCCGATCGTGGGCGGGCCCCCGCACGGCGGGGGGGGGGGGACGTGTGGGGAGCGCTGTGACCCCGGTGCCCTGCAGGCACAGCTCCAGCGAGGTCTGGGGGAGCAGCAGAGCCGCGAGACGCTCCTGAGGGGCGACGTGCCCCTTTCTGCAAGAAGAGGTTGTGGCTTCTCTGGAGCTCCTGTGGGGTGATCTCTGGACAAGCAAAGAGGAATAAGGAAATCACCTGCCCTTTGAGCGATGCCACTGCTTGTGAACATATACACACACACACATACACCCCTGCACATGCAGGGAAGGGAGGAGTTGGTCCCAGTCACCCCAGGTCCCTCCCCTGTGCTGGTGAACACATGGAGAGACTTCCAGCAAACTTCTCATCTGTGCCGCAGGGGTCAAGATGCACCTGACAGAGCAGTGCATGCGGTCAGCCCGCTGCTGAGAGGGCTGAGTCTGCTCAAGGAAGCCATAGGGAATGCTGCTGAGATGCTCCACAGGGCCCCGGTGAATATTTAACTGCATCCAGCAGATGAGATGGCAGGGGAAGAAGGGGGAACCTTTGTGTTGCACAGGGGTGGCCAGCCAGTGGGTGGACAGGTCACCCCTGAGACCCAAGGCACTGGGCTGATGGTAACAGCTAGGTCACATCTGGGTACTGGTAGCATTCGTACTGCGAGGGGCTGTCTGAGAAAGGGAAGAGCTGGTGCCTCAGCCCAAACTCCAACCCAACAAAACTCCACCCCAACAAAACTCCACGGATGGTAATGCACACTGTTTTATCAGATGCTTTGCATCTCTGATGTGTTTTAATAGCCCATTGTAACTGCCTGGGAGATTGGTGTCAGAGATGTGGAAAAAGTGGGAGGAGTTTCAGGATGAAAGCAGAAGGTCCAGGGCCCTGCTAGAAGGTTCTGGAAGATCATCCTCACCCTCTGTTGCAGCAGCACCTCAGTCATGGGCTGTAGCTGTCTGGCTTGAGGCATAACCACAGGGCTAACACTCCTCTGGGGGTCCGTTGGCTCTAGTGAAGCACTGCTCACTTATCCTTGTTGAGCATCCAGCTCACAACATGAGATCAGGGCTGGCAGGGCCTAATATGGTCCCAGAGAAAGGAGCTGCACTAGGAGCATCAGAGCAGCGCAGGGGCAGAAGAAAACCAAGGTGTAGGTTTGTGTAGTGATGGAAAGGCTTTGATGTTGGGTGAGGCTGGAGGAGGGGATTTTGGAGCAGCCATGCCAACCAGGGGTGTGACTGCATGTGACCGAGAAAGAACAGGCTGCCTCGGACAGGACAGACCCTGGCAGCGGGGACCAGTCCAGCACTGCTCTGGTGCTGAGCAAGAGCCCCACAGCCGTGGCTTCTGGGCTTTCGGATGGCTGAAGTTAGATGAGATAAATCCCTCAGTGAGACTGTTAGCTTACATTTAAAAAATCGATAAGGTCCTAGCCCTTGAGTGGGTGCAGAGAAGCTGGGAAGTAAATCCTAGATGCAGCCGAGGGGCTTTCAATCTAGCAGAGAAGCAGCAAACACACTTAGCATTCCCACGATTTTGAGGACGACCACACAGCTTTTGGAGGTTTGTGCAATAATTTCTGGGCACAGGAAAGAGGACGGGGGAAGCATCGTGTTGGCATCATCTCTTCCCTGTGACGACTAGAGCTTGTACACAAATGTGCGGAGATTGATTGCGCTCAGCAGCTCCTGACAGCAGAAGTGATTACTGTGGGCAGGGACCTGCTTGTGTGGCTATAAAGAGGTGCAGCCTGCTGGCAGCAGACTCCACTCCCATCCCCGCTGCTCATTCCCATGCCTCCATCTGCTGCAGACAGGTTTCCGGGGGCTCCTCCTCCCCTCCTGCCGCCTTCTATGTAGGTAGAGTTGCTGGGGAAATTGGCTCTACAGCCCCCTAGTCCTCTTAACCTGAACCTTAAAAATTTACATTCTTTCAGGCTGTTTGTTTTCAAAACACCCCCTTTGTTTTCCTGTTTTCCCAATGAAATCTGGCTCATTTCTCTTTAACAAAAGTGGACACGTGGGAAAAAAATTTCCATGGTGTCACATGAAGCTATTTTTTGGCCAAGAAACTCCCTGTATGGCCCCGCTTATCATATTGTTTCTTATCTCCCATGATAATCAGGCCATTTCCCCTCTCCTCCTCTCTGTGCATCCTCTCTCTCTCCCTTACTCTCACAAAGCGGGTGGCATTTGCTTTGCGGTGATGCAGGTGCATGGCTCCTTTGCAGAGCAACAGGCACCGGCTTTGCGTTGGTGCCTGGCTGCCACCCTGGATGGATGACAAGTTCTGCCCAGGGACTGAGTACCTGATCCTCGTCCGTCCCTCCCTGCCCCTGCCCCGTCTCTTCCTCCCCTGGCCCTGGGAAAGCCTTTCAGGCCACATCAGTTGCCACCCGATCCAGACCAGAGGTACACCAGAAGCCGTGGGGCCCAGGCGGTAGCAGAAGCACAGTCCCTGTGGCCCCAAAGGAAAACCCATGAGCTTTGTTACCTCTGGCCGGATTATTCCCTATTCCAAGGAATCACTTAAAAAACATCTCCAAGGTTTCTGACCCTATTTATGAGCTGGTGTAGCCATGGTAACTGTAGTTATACCAGAAATAGCAGCTCACTTGAATGACAAAGAAAACATAAGTTTACAAGACAGTGACTTTTCCAGGGGCTGGCTGAGCTCATGGGACTGTGGGAGGAAATCCCAGATGAGGCGCAGACTCAGGGATGCAGCGGATGGGGGCTGTGGCTGGCATGGGCCACAATAACTCTTCTGAAACAAATCTCTACAAGCTCGTGCCAGGTGCTTGGGAGACTTTGTGGCTTATTGATAGAGCTTTATCACTTGCCACACAGACATACCTGACTGGAAACGAGCAGCTAATTTGCCAGGCATCTGCAGTTAAACCTCAGTTTCCCTCCTGCAGACAGGCAGCCTACCAACTGCCTCTGAATTCCTGGTGAGAGAAGGACAGTCGTAGGATCTGGATTTGGAATGAGATTGTCTATCTGACTCGTAGAAGGTCAGTAGGGTTGTTATGTCAACAGCATTTTGGTGAGAAACTCAGTGTACCAAGGTGCCTGCAAAAGAAGATTCACAAGCTGTAACCCTCCTTCCCCAATGCCCATCATGTTCCTAAGCTGTCTGTCCTTTGTGCTAGTGAAAAAAGAGAAACACATATAGTGGATTGCACCAGGCAAACCTGGTGCAGATATTTAGCTGTTTGAATACATGCAAATCAGTCCATCAAAGATGCAGAGAAGAAGGCATCCTTGTGGAGAGTTTTATTGTTCTTCCTTCAGGAAATCATGCACCACTCTTCTGGTGTCAGGACTAAGCATCTATAACAGCCTGCAATAAACCAGGTGTGCTGACTTTGGGAATCTGTGCCTGCTGCCAGATACAACAGTTATGTTTAGTGGCTGCAAGCTCAGCTTGCAAAAGAGCCTGGCCTTGTTTCTTATTTCCATTCGTGCCCTGGAGGCTGCTCTGGCAGTGGGGCAGAGATTAAGGAGGCTGTGGTCTCGTTTTCCACTGCCAGGGCTCTAGAGAGAGATTTCCATGGTCAGTTTGGAGAAGAGGGTCCTTTGAAATCAAGCCGTAAGGTTTAGCTGAACTACCGGCAATGGCTCTGTCTGTGTTAGAAACTAGGCGGTACTGGGGACATGACTAAGTCCGCAAGCCAAATGGCCATTGCCAAGGCTTCTTCAGGAAAAATGAAGTCCCTGCTTTTCTCATTCAGTCAAGGGTGCTTGATTTGTGCATGTCAGAACACCATTACAGGCCCCAGGCTTTCAGGCACCAACGCTTAAGGACATGCTGGGGCTTTTTATAGCAGATGATATAAAACCCATGTAGCCTGTCATACCCTTCATTAGTTATCAGAGAGTTACATTTCCTTCTGAGCAGTGAGTCTGGCCTTTCTTGGAACAGATAACCAAGTCTTACTGTCTAATACCACAAGACTGCTACATTGGTATGATTTTATTAACTTACATGAACTTTTCCCTGATTGGCATAAACAAAAGAAAAACCAGAACGAATCCTCTCTTTTTTAGATAGCACTTTTCACCCACAGATCTCAAAGCACAGAGCTAAATTTTCATCATCACTTTTTGTAAATATGGAAACCGATGTACAGAAATTTCGTAGACCTGCAGATGAGACCCAGGCATCCAGAAATCTGCTGTGGGGACTGATGTGCTTGGCCATGCAGCACAAAAAGCTCAGTACTTTATAACTGCTTTGTGATTCATTGTTTAAGAGCATCCTGGTGCTCATTGCAGAGTCGTCCCATGAGAAAGCAGTAACATTAGTGAGTGTCCTTTCCCTGCACTAGCTTTGCCTAATGTCTGCATCCAGGCTGGTGGTAGTGCTGCAAAGGGATTGAGTTTGTTAGATCATTTTAAAAAGCTTCCTCTCTTTCCTGTTTTCTTACTGTCCACAATTAAAATATCTGTTTTTCTTTTATAAGATTATTTTTCTCCTGAATGCCATTTTCAGAACATGCTCAACATTAATATGGTGTACCACGACCTAACAGTTTTTCCCTTTTTTTGATGAAACTCAAGTAGTTAATCGTGTTATCTATGTGTCTGGCAGAAAGCAGAGCATGTGATTGCTCTTAAAAATGTACCTGAATAACACGGTTTTCACAGTACTGTCTCAAGGGTCTTCCTTAGATTTTTCTTTTTCCATAATTGATTCCTTCTCTATGAATTACATGCCATATACTCGTGAACAGTGATTAAATGATCCACTAGTACTCACTAAAATGATCACATATTGAACTAAACAGAGAAGTAATACTGCCTTGTTTAAAAAAAAAAAAAGGGGGGGACTGCAAGAAAGTGTTTTTATTTAAATGGAAATCAGATAATTCCAGAGCTTTATTCAGTTTAAAACAGGGAAGCAAATGATTCAGTGTCACTGGGCTAAGAAGAAGAAACTGTACACAAGTCAGCTCCAGATGTCTTCTTTCCTGACAGCTCCTTTTCTCGTCTTTTTTCTGAACGATCAATTCTTTCTCCTTGGCAACCAGCAGCCCAATAAAGAAAGGCTCTTCTAAAACATTTTGGTAAAATGTTTCTTTCTTCTTCTTAAGGGGACACATCTCTTCCTATGGCTTTCACACCATGCTACAGACATACTCTTCTTTCCTCCTCCTACCAGATGAAAGCACCGCTGTGCAATCTCATTCAGTTCAGCTCTTTGCTACCATTATTAAAATTTTTTCATGTAACAGCTGAGGCTTTCAAACAGAAATGATTGCTTCTGGGGAGCATCTCGCACTCTCCTTGGGCGCGTTCAACTAATGGGCAGAGGAGGCAGCGGCAGCTCTTCCTGCTCCATTATCTTGTCTCTTGGGTGGCTGCTCACCTCCCAGACACACAGATGCTAAATGCTCGAGCTGCCATGCGATAGCCGATCCCTGGTGGAAATTACTGTGGAAGAGGAAAAGCCAGGGGATGAAAATGTGAATAATTTTTTTTTTTTTTTTAATTTTCTCCTTTTGTTGCTCAGGTATATTGCCAGGTACTAAGCCTTCTGTTCTCCCCTCAGGATCTTGCAAATGCATAGGGTTTAATGTTTTAATGTGTTTTTTTTATGGCCTTTCACTGGCAGATTCCAACCTTTCTTTTAATTTAGAGCCTCTACACTCTTGCTTTCCAGTGGAGGTACACACCTCCATAAAGTGAATTGCAGCCTCTTACTGGGAGGCCCCTAAGGATATTTCTGTGCCAAGAACCTGGAACTGCAGCCCACTTCTGGGGATCCAGTCAACCATCATAAACACATCATAGACTAAGAGAACTGTTTAGGAGCCATCACTGCATGCTGGGCGAACACATGTTGCACAAAGGATGTTCTGACAGATTCATATACACAAAGATTTATTTGTGGGGTCCATAGCTGATGGCATACTTTGACTGTAATGGTGAAAGTTATCTCTAGAGAAAAATGAAAATAAAGGAAGAGGAGAGAGAGAGAGAAAAAGGGGGAATCTTCCCCAGTGGCCAGCTCGGAAGGGCAATGATGGGGTCCCATAGGAGCATCCTCCTTTGAGGGCTTTCTCCAGTGCAGCAGGTGATGACAATGAAAATGATGAGGATGATGATTTCTTGCCGTGCTTTCCCTTAGCATTATATACTTTTCATCAGGACCCACTTAAACTCCCTATTGGTTATTCCTGGTTGTGATTCTGTTAGCTCTGGGAGGAGAATGCTCACCACATGCAAATGTTGCACATTCATTGCTTGTTAAGCTGCTGTGAATATATATTATTGGATAATATTTATTGAGAATTTAAATAGCTGTTATCTGCTTTGTTGAGTGCCACATTTGTTTTTCTCTTCTGTATACTGAAGTCTACAAAACAAGAGATAAAGAAGAAGAGGGAGAAGGGGCAATTCTCACATCGGTGCTTTCCATGAGAATCTGCCACAATAACGCTATGGGGGTTTGCAGAAGCAGGGCCATGAGAGCAATAATATGGGAACAGCACAAGTGCAGTAAAGGAAAAATGTTGCCACAGAGACGCTGATAATTACTGCCTTATGGTTTCAGAGAGATGTTATGTAGCTGCAAGCAGCATGCCCTGAGCACTGCTAAGGCTAAAGCACCAAGGCACTTAAGGCACCTAAGAACTAGTGGGAGCTTGGACACAGTCTGACATGGAGCCATGAATTCCAGTATAAAATCAAGGTCTCTGTTGAGAGGAGTCTTTAGCACAAGCAAGGCAGGGTGCAGCTGGCAAGGGAGATTTTCTAAGGCCAGCAGAAGAGCAGAGGATGGCACAGCTCTCCTCCTAATTTAGCCCCAGCTTCAGCTGTGGCTGTTTTGGAGGAAAGTTACAACGCAAGGAGGAGTGCTTGGATAAATACCTCCTAACACCCTGCTTGGTGATCAGCTTAGGGCTGAGGTTTGATTACACTTGCTGGAATTTGACCTTACATAACCACCTGTTTTCTGAGAGTCCTAAAATAATACAGTCCTCTTTCAAATCCACCTCCGGTGGGTGACTTCTCTAGGACACCACCCCCTGCAAGACACTGGCTCCTGCCATGACATCCACTGAGGGATGGAAAGCAAAAGCTGCTTTCCTCCATGCTGGGCTCTGGAGTGCAGCGGGTGCAGAGAAGGACACCCCTGCTCCCCGGTGGCGGGGATTTTCTTCCCCTCACCCCCTTCCACCCGCTTAGCTCTCCCTCTCCTTTACTGGGCTGCTCTGTCCCTCCTCATCCTTTCTCAGGCTAGACTCTGGAGGAAACTGGCTCTGTTTTGCCCCTACTTTCTCATCCCCAACCAAATCTTTTTCCTTTCTCTGCCTTGCTGTTCCCCTCGCTGCCCCAGGGAAGTTGAGTCATCCAGAAGTGACATGTGAAGTCTTTGCGCACCTTCAGGCTGGAGATGGGGGTTATGGGATTAGCACGTTAACCGGCCTGAAAGCTGCTTAGAGAAGCATTAAATATCCAATCTTCTCTCCATCTTTCAAGGAGATCTCTTCTGGAAGAGCTGGAAAGATGGAGCACCCAGTCACGTTTTCTGAGGGTAAGCTCCTCGCCCAGCTGAAAGCCCTCAAGTCCTGTGGTCAGGTGGTTTGAAGGGATTGCCATGGGATCGGGGAGTGGGAAACCCAGCTAAACCCTTACTCTGTAGCTGCACCCCAAAGTGCCTTCTTCCTCCTTGCTCTCCCATGATGAATATTGGCTCCCTTGCCTGGCACTGTGTCTAGCCCCCATCCCTTTCCTCCCTTCCCACTCCATCGGCTTGCACACTCCCTTGCAGCACGTTAGGAGGGGAGAGTGGCACTGAGTAAGAAGAAGATGGACACCATGTGTGCTAGGAACAACAGGATTAACCTTAGGGTACTGCCTTTTAAAGCAAATCCTAGGACACCTTGTGCCTGCATTTTATTCACTCGCAATCAATTCATGCTTCACAGGCTGCATCCCCCTGTTTATCCCGCCTAACTGGGAGGCGGAGGAGGCAGTGCTGGGTTTACTGAGGAGCTGGGTGGCACCTCGTGATGCAGTGAATGCCCCCTCATGTGGCAGGGAAAGACCTCGTGTCTGAGCTCCCCGACCTGTCACCTTCCCCCATGCTCATCACCTCGTGACTGCCTCAGGCCCAGATTACCTCCTCTCATCTCTGGAGGAGAAAGGATCTCTGCAGGTAGTGAGAGACAGCACCTGGGGACATCCACCTGGGGGACACCCATGGCCAAACCTGATGCTTACCTTGCAGCAGCTGCTGACATGAATTTGTAGCACCACGAGGGTGTCTTCCCAGTGCATCGCCTGTAGTCTTCCCAGAGACTGCAAAAAGCTTGAGGGACAGACACTGTCTGTCATGACAGTGACAGAATTCGGCAACATTATTCATTAGGGAGTAATGTGAGTTAGTAACACTATGTACTGAGTTCAGTGCAAATGCAAATGAGAAGCTCCAAAACAAACCATTTTACAAGAGCGGTAGAAAAAAATATTATACTATTGGGCCTCTAACAATTACAAAAATGGATTCCCTGCCCAGACTAAAATCCCTATTTATTCCCCCCTCCAGGAGCTTCCAGGCTGGGAAATTTCAGCTCCAAATTAGAAAGTTTTGGAATTAAATAGTAGGTGAAAGTAAAGGATTCTAGCAGGTGATGGTTTCCTGAATTAGTTGCTTCTAAAGGCCATAAAATAGTTCCTTTCCTCAAATGCAGCCTCTTCTGCAGAACACGGAGATGACATTCAGCAGCACGCAGCAGCAATGATGTACCACCAGTCTAGAAAATTCAAACCCAGAAATGCTGGACAGCTTATAGCAGCAATCCAAACACAAATAGAAAAAAAATGCCATGCCTAATTTTTTTTAATCTCACAATTTTTAAGAAATCTCAAGATTTGTTGGGTCCAATAAGGTGCTACAGAAGACATATGACTGTTGAGAGTAACGGTTGTATAGTTGAAGGATATGCATTTAAAAAATTGCATAAGCTTTTGGCTATTTACTTGAAATAAGCTTAGACACTAGTGGTTAATTTCATGTATTAATGTGGTCAACTAATTGTACAACTAGTCATGATCACTGGGGACAAAGTAAATAAGACATAATAATAATATTTTAAGTAGAAAATATTATTTTCCAACTAAGGACACATTTGAAATATTACCATTTCCTTTGCAATAAAGCAGGTACACTCTAGCTGCTGTCCTTGCCTCCTTCTGTCACAGACATAAGAATTGGCTGGGGTTGGACAACGTCTGCCAAGAGATGATCTTTATTGCATAGCATCAGTTTGTTGATGATTGATTGATTGATTAATTACTCATTGGTAGAGGTTTGCCTTCAGTGATGTTCTGCTCCAATGTGGTTCAAAACCTGCCTTTCTTCCAGCAGATCAGTGACGTGGTTCCCCAGCGGGATGTTGGAGATGCTGACCCAAAGGATGATGCCTGGCTTCTAAGCTCCCATCTGCTTGGCATGGTGCATATCCACCGCCTGCAGCTCCTTCTCACCCCTCTTACCAATAGGAAGATGAAGCACAGAGCAATGACATGATTTACCCATGATTGCATACTGGCTAATTTCTAATCTAGGAGTAAAATCTGTTTCTCCTGCCTGCTAGGCAGACGTGCCAACATAGGCTGAGTGTACCTACCTATGGTGGTACACAGCTATACATCCCCATACTTCTATGCACATTTGTGGATATACTGATCTTGATGTATGCTCACACATGTTTAGAAACAGTGTGCAAATAGCTACACAAAGACACTGGCAGTCTGGTATTTATCTCCAACTGAAAAAAAAAAAAGAGGGAAAGCCAAACCCTACTGTCCTCCAGCAAAAATGATCATAATAACGCTAGAGTTATGATTGCACTGGTGTCTCTGTACACAGCCGCTAAACCCAAGGAAATCTCAAGCCAAGCCATGAGTGAATGGTAACCTCAACCCACACACCCTCCCAGCCAAAACGGTGTTCTGGTCTCCCAGTACAAATGAGGAAGTACTGAAATCAGAGCGTTAGTCCAGACAGCACAGGAACCAAGACAAGAAGTTGATGTAAAAGACGCAGGGGCTGCTTAACAAGACCATTTCCTCAAAGCTCCCCATAATTAACACATCCAACTTTTTACACCTTTCCCAGGCCAGGACTGTTCATGTGAACAATTTGAGCCACCATAATATGGCACTGTCATTGAAAGAATTTGCTCTGCCCTTTCCCCATCCCTATCCCACACAGCTCCTTCCCTTGTGCTGGCACAAGGGTTTAGCCACATTTGGCCATCGTGAACAAGGATCAGGAAACCTATCTGGGTTTAAAACTCACTGGTATATACTTATGCATTTGCTTACATATTTTTGCCAGGTACGTTTTAAACTCAGCTCAGTGCTGTATTCAGCTCAGTTCTCTTGTGCTAGCTCATGGGAAGGGTTAGCGTAGGAGTGAAAAAGAGCAGCAGAGAATAAAATAATTTCTCTTGAAACTGATTCATGAAGGCTTAAAATGTTTCTGAGGCTACAGCCCCTACTAAATGGAAATCCACTGCCAGACAGACATATGCTCTGTTTGTCCCTTGAAATGCATGAGGTCAGAATCAAAGTGCCACCCATAGCCTAAATGAAAGCAATGGTAGGCTGGGAAAATCAGTCCTCCACTTCTGAGATCTGTCCATCCCTGAAGGAGAGCCCTCTTATTCAGCTGTTTGCAGCCTTTAAAAATTTGTGTGTGATTAACATTTTCTAATGGACATGCGGATCCAGGGCAGTGAATTTAAGCCCATTGACAATAGACTTGCTTTGCTTATTTTGCTTCTGCAAATACATTAAGAGCAGTCTATCAGTCACGGCAGATCCAGATTTGTTGTTTGCAAACCAATGATCTAATTTGTTCTTAAATTCTGCACTGAGGATTGTGTGTGTGAAGGATTTATCTGACTGAAGAACTAAGTGGGCACTCCATGAGTGGAAAAGAAAGAGAAAATCTGCTGATATTTCAAAGAGGAAGTGGTGTAAAATCTTTCTGATCATTTAAGCATCCCTGGGAAATGAGAGCTTGTTCTTCCTGAGGTAGTTGATCTTTGAAACTGCTGTGTGAAAATGGCTGGGAGTTGGGAACAATTAGCTGATTAAGCGCAGCAGGTAGCATGTGTTAACCAGGAAAAATAAGGTTCATCTGCAATGACCCCCGTTTCCACACACCTGCCACCCCCCATGTATGCAGGAACGCACTCAACCTGATTCTCCACTTATTTTAATCGGTCTAAATCAGGGCCAGCTTTTGAAATCGACCTTAATTACACCAGGAAAATAAACAAAGCTGAAAAACAAAGACTCCGGCTCGCAGGCTCAGCAGCGCTTACGGGGAGCACTCCCGCGTCCCTGCCCGGGCTCAGCCCCGCAGACAAATCCCTGCGCACCTCTGCGCAAAAGGAGCGCAGCGCCGGGCGGGCGGGCGCGCAGACAAAGCGGGGTAGGCGGGCGGCGGAGCGCCGCAGCATGCGGGGCCGCGCAGGGCTTCCTCTGCGAGTGGGCTGCTGCTGCTGCTGCTGCTGGTGGCGGCGGCTGCTGCTGCCTTTTTTTTTTTTTTTTTTTTTTTGCGTGTGAGTGTTATTTTTTTTTTCTCTCTTCACCAACTTCCTTCCTGCTCCAACTGCCAAAGCTCAAAGCTGAGCGCTGAGAGCGGAGGAGGACCCCGGCCGCAGGCGCCGCACAGCCGGTGAGTACGAGCCCAGGCGAGGGGAGGATGGGGGAAGCCGGGCAGGGGGAGAGGAGCGGGCTCACCCCCGGCTCGCTCCCCCTTGGCGCCGCGCAACTTTGCGCCTTGGCTCCCGGCGGCCGGCCCCCTCGCCTAGCCGTGCCTGGGGAGACGGGCAGGGCCCTGCCTGCATCCGAGGGGGAAGTCGGGCTCCGCGCTGTGATGGGGTGGAGGGGCAGAGGAAGGGGAGGCAGCCCCCGGGGTGGTGGGAGGGCCCCTGGGGGGTGACGGTGGGTGTATCCCTGCGGAGTGGTACCCGGCGGTCCCCGGAGGTGGCTGGGCAATGGGCTCCCTTTCTGCCCTCGCACCCCGGGGGGGGGTGGTGGGGTAGGGAGGCCAGGGCCGGGGGCGCTGGTGGGGCCGGTGTGTTTCTTCCCCCATCGCAGAAAATTGCTTCCTCCCTGTCAAACCCGCTTCCTGGAGATAAGCCCTCGATCAGGCGGTGTTTTGGGGAAGTGAATTTGATGCACAGAGGGAGGGCAAATATAATGGTGACCCTCTGACATCGCTCTTTGTGCCCCGTGGCGGCATGGGGGGGGGGGGGGGCGCAAGGAGGTGCCCACCATCCACCATGTCTCCTGCTCCCTCCTGCTGCAGGTGCGAGGGCACCCACCCACCCCCGGCACAGGCAGAGCCCAGCTGAGGCCCTGGCACCCTTCGGTAGGGCATGATTCCTCCTTTGCCTCCTGCAGCCATCTCTCTCTCTGGCAGGGGTCCCTAGTGCTGCCCCTGCCCCTCTCCCTGCTGCTTTGTGTGTGCTGCCAGGTCTCAGAGGTGCAGGTGATGCACAACTGTGGGTTAGGGCTGCAGGAAAGAAAGAAAGATGTGGCGGGGCAGGGCACGAATCACCCAAATTTCTCCTTGCATAGAGCATTTATAGGGTTAATTTTCTCATTTTTAATGAAGCTCGTGGCCTGAGGCCAGGGGGGTCTCCATCTTAGCCCAACCCTTGGCTTGGGCAGTGATACAGGAGCTGAGGGATGCGTCAGCTGGGTACCGACATACTCACTCTGGGGAAGCACTGGTGTCTGAGCCCAGTAGCATATCTTGGCGTGCAGAGGGGACCAGTTCCAGAGCTGGAGTGAGTAGAGGCAGGGGCAGCTGAGATGTGAGCTTTCTTCTTGGTCACCTCCTGCCTGGGAATTTGGCAGGAAGGCAGGGTCAAGTCCACAACTTGGGGAGAAATGCCAGAATTGGGTATGATCAGTGCCATCCTGAGATGCATGTGGGCCAGGGGTTGTTCAGCCCAGACAGCCTGGCTGGCGCTGTTCCCCAGCGTGCTCTTGCTGTTGGCGCAGCAGGCTGCCTCTCCACCTCTCTGGGAAGTTTTCAGAGCCTAAAAGCACCCCCCACCCCCAAGTGAGCTGCTCCCACAGGCTGGCAGGGAAAGTCTCTGTGGTATGTGTGATGCAAAGGGACGGTCTGAGGGATGGGGAACAACCAGCTGGTCCAGCCCTTATTTTCTGCCTTTTCTCTGCGTGTGGCCAGAGATCTCTCTCTCTGTCCATTGCCTGGGTCTCTCACTTTACTGTGATAAACCACAAAACCCCCTGTGGAGGATGGGGGCAGGCAGGCAGCTCTGCTCTGTGGTTGTAGTGGTGACAGATGCAGCCTAGTATCGCGAGAGAGCTCGGGAGAGTGGAAGTGACTCAGATCTGCAGCTAGAGCCCAAGTGGAAGGCAAGACCTGGCAGTGGCTGCCATGGCTCATCAATTCCTCTTCCTGTGCCGAGTGCGGGATGGCACTGAGGGGATCGCGAGGCTTTGTACGGTGACTGTGCTGGGGCTGCAGAGCAGTGGGGCATGAGCAATCGTTGCTTTCATGAAGGAGCTTCTGGTTTCCTTCCTCGTGAGGACAAGCTTGAGGGCCTTTCCCATGGTACGTAGGTCCTTCATACTCCCAGTGCTGGGCATGAAGTCAGCCAAGGTTGTTCAGCTGCTGGGACATGCTTTCTTTCCTGCCCATTTGAGTTGGGATTCCCTTTTATTTCCCAGCTGCTCACTCTGCACTAGTTCTTGACTCACCACAAAATGCCATTGCAAAGTAGTCTTGCATCAGGGCTGTTTCCCATTAGCATGCTGGACTGAGTCGTTTTGTTCCTGTGCTGCTCAGTCCTTCTCTGTCCCTTTGTAACATGCCAATATACCCCTGCTTGATTTTTTTTTTTTTTCCTTTTTCCCCCCACTAGAATTGCACTGGGAGGCCTGCATATTACTTGTTGCTGCCTGATTCCACTTGCTGATTCACCCTGAACTGTTGCATATATACTTTTTTTGTATTTCCTTTCCATTTTAACAAATGAGAAAAGTATCCTACTAGCTCCCAATTTAACTTTTGGGAGCAGGGGCAAATGTTAAGGCCACAGCCGCAGAGAGGGATAAAGGGCTTACTGGGGATATTGCAAATAAGCAGGCAAAAAGGGAATTTTTAGCAGGAACAGCCTCTGAGAAGGAGTTAATACAAGGATAAGCTGAAGTGAATGGAATGATATGTGTAGCACAACCAAACCCCCTTTCTGCTAAACAGCAAGGGATGGCTTGGCCATTTGCGACAACCACCACTACCTAGGGCACTGCTGTTCTTCAGCCTTTCTCTGAAGAAAGGTGGGAAGGTGGCTAGGACCATGCAGCTGGCTCCGTGAGGCCGGCAGCTGACTAAGGGGGACCTGGCACAGCACTGCTCACCTCTCCTGCCTTTGTCTCCTCTTCCCCATTCCCTGCCCTC
Organism: Nipponia nippon; assembly: GCF_047370975.1. Taxonomy (NCBI): domain Eukaryota; kingdom Metazoa; phylum Chordata; class Aves; order Pelecaniformes; family Threskiornithidae; genus Nipponia; species Nipponia nippon. The sequence goes on from NW_028262347.1 coordinate 54,368,435, forward strand.
CACCTGGCTGCCCATCAGTTGATCTCTCCCTGCTCTGACTCCCATTTGGGATGCCATCCAGGCAGCTTCGCTGCCCTCCCGCATTCAGTGGTGCATGTCCCAGCCGTGCTGGCTGCGGGCTCCAGCTGTCCTGCCTCTCCTTTCTGAGAAGCCCCACTGATGCAGTGCAGGTGCACAGGGCTGCTCTGCAGCTGGTCTGGATGCAGTCACCGTCGCGCTTCCTTCCTCAGCGGGAAGGGGACCTGATCGGTGTGTGAAATGGCCTGTTCCTGGGAGCATGCACCAGGAACGCCAGCAGACAGACTGTAGCAGGTGCATTTCCTTGGGGGCTTCAGCTAACATGCTAATATAAGGGAGTTGCTGTCAGGTATTTGATCTTTCTATGAAATGCTGCCTGACTGTGGCTTTTAACCTGTTACAAGAGGGTGAATAAAACATCTGGCCTTGGCTTTATTCGTGTCTCTGTGTGGCAGTGGCTCTTTGTGCAAGATAGCTGGCAAGTGCTGAACCCTTGTACGGTGGCTTGTAATTGCAGGGTTGCCGGCCAGCAACCACGCTGCAGAGTGGCTGTAAATCACTCCGGTTTCAGCCTCCGCTCCCGCACCTCCTCCCCGGGAGGGAAGAATGGTGTAGGTCTGCGTGTGCGCGTGGTGCCTGCAGGGAGAGGAGCGGGGGCAGAGGGGGATTGCGTTCGAGCCAGAATATCAGCACGGCAGTGTCAGGATTGCAGCCGATCACTGTCGCCATTTGCCTGTAACGATTCCGCTGCGTTTGGCGGGTACCTGCCTGCCTGGGGGACTGAACCACACTCTACCCAGATTGAGTGCCCCCAGGGACACTACCCCCTGCGGAGCAATCTCATTGACTGCCCCCGCCTCTGTCACCCAGACCAAGTGACCATGACTGAGAAGACCCAAGAACCTCATGTGGAGGAAGATGATGATGAACTGGATGGGAAACTCAACTACAAACCGCCTCCCCAGAAAACACTGCAGGAGCTGCAGGAGTTGGACAAGGATGACGAAAGCCTTGCTAAGTACAAGAAGTCCCTGCTGGGAGATGGACCTGTGGTAGTAGGTAGGCTGGGGCATGCTGATAGGAAGGGACTGGGGAGATGCATAGCAACAGTGGGCTGTGGGGATGGGGCAAGGTGGCCTCAAAGAAGAGGAAGCTTGTTTGACCAGGCACGTACACTGCTTCTGCTGGGGATGGGCAGGTGGAGAGATGCATATAAAGGAAGCAGGGAAGATGCTCTGAGCATTAGGTGTAAGGTTACTGAGTGCTGGCATCAGAAAGGGACTTGTGGTGGGAAGTGTGTGGGGCTTGGAGGACTCCTGAGAGGTTAGAAACATGAGGGGACCAGCCTATGCTGAAAGGGGTCCTTGCTGCTCAGAATGATTTTAAGAGGGGAGCCTCCTGTAGTGGAAAGACCTCCTCTGGGTATTGTGATGGAAGCTAGAGGGTTCTATGTTGAAGGACTGGGGTAGATGCATGGTCCTATTGTGCTAAGAGAAGCCTGGTGTTGCTGGGTGTTTCATGAAGCGCAGATTCTGTGTGGGAAAGCAACCCCATTTCTTCAGTGTTGTTTCTCTCCCCTTGCGTTTAATTTTGCAAGCTGACAGCTTTCCCCTGACTTTCCCACCTGCAGACCCAACAGCTCCCAATGTGGTGGTCACCCGACTCACCCTGGTATGTGACTCTGCTCCAGGACCGATCACCATGGACCTTACAGGTAGGCACAGACTCTGTCCTTGGGCACGAAGGGGGGAAAATGCAAAGGCCCTGGCATGCTTCAGATTGAAAGGGATTTTGTCCTTGGGATGCTACAGTAGGTTTTAGAGGAACTCTGAGGGCATCTTAGCCTTGTTTCTTATTTTAAGGTATACACATATGAAAAAGAAAGAGATGTAATTGAGGAGATTGTCAAGGGTCTAGGAGCTCCTGGGTTTCTCCTGCCTTCTCTTCTTACTTCCTTTCAATGAGACCTCACGAGCACAAGGGATGTGCATGTGTTCGGGTAACGAGCTGTTTTGAAACTTCAGAATCGAGCAATACTGCAGTTCCGGCTCCTGGGGACATGGGGAGAGAACCAGGCTTCACCTTATATGGGCTTCTCTGCAGAGAGGGGAAGCTGGGCCTGGAGGAGCAGAGAGGCTTCCTGTTCAACTGAAACCACACAGAGCCCGGGCCACTTCGCAAGCTGGGCAGGAGCCACAAAACATGCCCTGCTCATGCCATCCTGGGGCTGGGCATGGATGAAGCATGCACATGCTCTTGCAGATGCCCAGCAACGAGTCCGTGCATAAATACCTTTGTGTATATGCACCCAGATATGTGCTTATTTAATCTTTGTCTTCATAGATGTGGATGCAGACGTGTGTATGCCCAGGTGTTTCTGTGTATGAGCTCTCACAGTGTAATTGCTTATACAGACCTCCGTATACTCGTTTTGCAGGTGTGCTGTCTTTTGAAGGGATGCTCACCTCTGACACCAATCCCAGACCCATCTCACTGCATGTGGTCTCTTCCTGTGACACCTCTAGCTAACAGCTTGATCATCTCTTTACAGGTGACCTTGAAGCACTCAAGAAAGAGACCTTTGTATTAAAGGAAGGAGTGGAATACAGAGTTAAGATCCATTTCAGAGTGAGTTGTTTTCCTTCTGGTTGCTTCTCATCAGTTGCTGAGGCCAGTCACCTTCAGTCTAACAGAGAACTAGAGCTGGGTAGCATGCCAGCCCAAAAGCTGGGCCCTTGTAGAGCTACCCTAGCTTCAGGTGTCATTCTACCCAATGAGGGACCAGGTCTTTCCAGGGAATTGCTTCTGTTTGCTCATGCCTTGGAAGAAGTTGCTTTCTGTCCACTCACAATGGTGAACAACAGGTGGTTTGGAAGCCAGATGGGTAGTTTTGGCTGAGTTTGGTTTGTCTTTTCAGCCACCAGAAAATCTTTTAATTCACACAGAGTGGGAATGGATAGGGAGGAGAAGAGATAATGGCTTTCCATGAAGTACTGGTTCAGTCTGCATTGCTGGGCTTCATGTACGCATAAAAAAGATTTAATACTGTAGCATTTGGCTGATGATACCAGAGTTCTTCTAGGTCACGATATAACTGAACGGGCTCATTTCTTCCCCTCTCCCATTAACCAGCATGTCAGCCATTTCTGCTATTTCCAGCTGAAAATGAAACTTGGTCCCACTGCAGCATGGCATCCAGCACTGAAGTGATCATCTCCACACGTTTGCTGCAGACAAAGCTGGCTTTGGCAGAGAAGGCAAAAAGGGATGGAGGATAGCCCTCCTGAAACAGAGGAGGGAAAGTGTTAACGTTGTGGGTTCTGTAGGAAAGATTTCCCTTCTTCTCTGAGGCTTGCTCACTGTCTCAGAGATGACTCTGACCCTAGAGACACCTCCAGCTCTCCTTTGTGGTATGAAATATTTCCATCTGTATCTGAGCCCTGTTGGCAGGAGATGCCTGGAGCCAGACAAATTATTCTAACTCCCTCCCTCAGTTCTAAGGCTGGTAAGAACTGGCACCGTGTGAGTTCTCCCCTGGGATGTCAAAGGATCTGTCTGTCTTGTTTCCAGATTGAGTAGCACTGTGGGGAGGTAGTGTATGCTGGAGGGGGACAGCAAGGGATACATCCAAGCTATCCACAGGAGGTTTGAGGAACAATTATGAACAAAACTATGTCCCGCTGTCTCTTGAGGAGAAACTTGCCAGTTCCCCATGTAGCTTAGAGGGCAGCTGGGAGTGCTCAGCTAATCTTGCCCACCTATTTGTGCTGGAGAGATGACTCTGGTCACCCATGTTTGGTTTTCAATATGGAAATTATTAACTGGGAGCTCCCTGCTTCACTCCTCTGTCCTCATCAGCCCATCTTGCAAAGCTGACTAATGTGCTCCAGTCAGCTTCAAAGTCGGGGAAAGGATGGGGAAGTGCAGGAGGTGCACAGAGGATGCTGTAGGTCTCCAGGTGCCTATGGAGAAGTCATGTTAGGACTCCCTACAATGTGTCCTGTGTTCAGCCTTTGAGAGCAATGGTTTAGGGAGCCAAGATGGGTATGTATCTAAGGAGAGAGAAAAAACAGCAGATGCAGAACCAAAACCTTTCCCTTGACACTTACTTCTGGTCATTTCTTGCAGGTAAACAGAGACATTGTGTCGGGACTGAAATATGTGCAACACACCTACCGGACAGGGGTGAAGGGTGAGTAAGAGACCTTTGTGCCCTGCACATCAGTGCTCCTACCACTGTGTTCCCTGTGCTCAAAGAAGTGTTCCTGCAGTTCTGGGCTGGGGCAGAGCCTCCCTTGGCCCCAAGGGCCCCCCTGCACTGCCACACAGGAGGTGAGACTTCTCAGCAGAGTGCGTTTAGCCTGCACTCTGCATCACTCAGGCCAACTGTTTCCTGTTTGAACTCAATATGAGCCAGCTCTGGTGTCTGTATGCTACGCCACTGTCTGCAGCAGCAAAGTCCCCAAAGACACTGTTTAGACAGTGCTTGCCACAGATTTCCTCTCTATACAGAGCTCTTCACCTGCCCCCTGTAGAGTGGCTCAGTGTGTGAGAAGCTTCCCACCCCCTGAAATGTCTTCCAAATGCACTTGGTAAAATTCAGAGCTGCTCTACAAAGCTTCCTGCTGTCCACAGACCCCTGTGTTTGCCCATGACCTCTCCACTTTGTGCAGTGCTGCCCTGCCTGGACAAGGCAGAGGAAAGTTGCATTTTGCACACACATCCCACATATGCATTTTTGCATGCAACCACCTCTAAGGCTCCAGCATCCTGTTCAGCACACAGGTGGTGTCTTCTCACCAGAAATGAGAGGTAGTGGGGGGATCAAGAGCCGTATGCTGGGTGTACCCCACTTCTTTCTAGCAGCCCTCTAGAGAGGGTACAGATTGATTTGCCTGTCCATCTGCCTGTCCATCCATTTATCTTTCCAGCTGTCCTTGTGCTTCACTAACACTGTTTCCACTCATTCAGTTCCCCTTGCTGACATGGACTGTCCCTTTCTTTCCCTGACATCTCCTTTCTGTCTGTGATCTGTGCTCATGCTTGTGGCTTCTTCTCTCCTTTATTTCCCACCTGAGGGGCTCATCCCTTTTGGATTGTTTTCTCCTAGTGGACAAAGCCACATTCATGGTTGGCAGCTATGGGCCACGGCCAGAGGAGTACGAGTTCCTGACGCCTATTGAGGAGGCTCCTAAGGGTATGCTGGCTCGAGGCACCTATCACAACAAGTCCTTCTTCACGGATGATGACAAGCACGACCATCTCACCTGGGAGTGGAACCTGTCCATCAAGAAGGAATGGACAGAATGAGTTCACCCAGTTTGCCTTCCCCCTTCCCATCCCCTTGCCTCCTGCACCAGTCTCCAGGCAGGCCATGCCCACCATGCTGCTCCTTCCTGCCACCGTGGCCGGCCACAGCCCTGGCAGCCCTTCTCATTGGACCTGGGGCTCTGTGCCAGCCTTGGTCGATGCACAGACCTGCAGGTAGCCTTTGCTGCTTCTTCTGATACACTGAAAATAATGCGCCCGTTCTCACCACTGCCCCATCGTGACACATAATGGGTTAAATTGGGAAGCATCTCCCTCCCTCTCTCCCAGTACTTCCTACTGCTGCCTCCATCTCTCCTGTACCAACTCCGGTCCCCGAAGTGCCTTTTCTAGGAAAAAAGATCACCTGGCAGGGCGGACTGGTCCCTGGAAAATCCCCAAGTTACACTTGTCATGTACTCTGACTCATTGTAAACAGTTACTTACTTCCCATGATCATCTCCTGGTCTGTATCTGGTGCCCTACCCTGTTAAAATCCATCCTTGTGCAGGCAAAACCAGTCAGGGGGAATGTAGCTAGATGCTGTAACAAGACTCCGGTGTCCTAAGAATAAAACCAGTCTCTTTCTTCTTTTCTGCATGAGTGTCACATTCTTTTCTCGAGTATGGCTCTGGAGTGTGTTTTTCAGTGAGGTAGATGTGGAGAATGCATTATAGGAAGGCTTAAGACTGTGTTTCAGAAGGGAAATAGCCCTCTTCCTTCAAAACATCAGCATAGCTATAGGCAAGTTATTTTAGACCAGCTTCCTTCAGGGCTTTCATGAATCAGTCTTTGAAGCCCAAAGTCTGGCCTGTGATGGGGGTAAACTCCAGGTGTAGACAGTCACCACCTCTCATGCTGAGTGGCAACTGAATGAGCCCAGGGAGCCATAACATGGTCTTCTCATGTTTAATGCTTACCATGGCAGCTGTTCCCCAGAGCCAATGCAAGAGCTGCATGTCCCAGTGGCTGCCCTGCTGGCCAAGCACAAGGGAATATCAGCCTCTCTGGGACCCAGAACTTGGAGAAGTGCAGTGACTCCTGGATGGAGGGGTGTTCTTACCCAGCTGGGGTGCCTAGTCACACAGGTGCAGGGTAGCTGAGATGTCCAGTGCTGTGGGTGAGGATGTGCTGGTGGCAGTGTTGGTGAGGCTCTCCAAGGGTGGTGCCTGCATAACAGGCAGGGGCTCTCTCCTGGCCAGGTGGTTATCTCAGGAGCTGAAGGCTTTGCCCTGGGCCAGCTGCTCCTTTCCCACTGTCCCAGGAGTGACTGTGGGTCCCTGCAGCAGCTGACGTGTCTCTTCCCGAGGAGAGAACTGGAGCAGGGTGGCATGTCGAGGAGAGGGCAAGCTGGCACCATGGGCACCTCTGTCTTCCCGTGCCTCTTCATTATTCTGCTAACCGGGGGCTCCCCAGCAGGGTGTGCTGGAGATGGCGCCTCTGCATCCCACAGTAAGTGAGCTTTTCTCCCGGCTTGGGAAAAAGGATGGGTCTGCCGTGGGGAGTCCTCCTTATGCTGGGTCTCCTTACCCAGAATGTGCTGTGCAAGCACGTTGAGCTTGCAGGAGAAGTGTGTGGGTGGACATGTAAGGGGTGGGATGCTTGTGTGTGTGTTGGAGGACCCTCTTTGAGCTGCTCTTTGTGTCCACTGTCCAACCCTGACCTCTCCTCTCCAGTCACAGCCAGCACTGCCGAGAAACCTGTCCTGTTAAACGACATTGTGGACGCCGAAGCCTTCATCGGCGGTGCGGAGGTAGCAGTCATTGGATTCTTCCAGGTGTGTTCATAGCACCTCTCTTCCGCCATCCCTGAGCCCTATCCTGCCCTGACAGGAGCGTGGGGCTGGGTATGGTGTAAACACCTTCTAAAGGCAGCTCCTGCCCGGAATGGTGAGGGGCTGTGGTAGGCCTGTGGAGGGATTAGGTGACAGGCCCCAGGCAGAACGCAGGGAATTTGGTCTGTATGTGGAAAGGGAGATGGAGCGGGGGAGGAAGGTGAAGGAGGTCATAGGAGCCCTGCAGCAGGAGGGAGGGAAATGCTGCAGGGGAAGCAAAGCAGGAATGTGGGTGGTAGAGAAACAGTGTTGGCGAGGGGTGAGCAGGCACAACAATTGTTTGCTTTAGTCAGCAAAGACTAAAGGCACTGCCTGCATGATGGGGCCGAGGAAGCCAGGTCTCAGGGGGCAGCGTTGGTGCAGGTCCTCTGAAGTCCAGGAGGGTCTGGGTTCAAGCTGCAACCTCCTCCCAGGGAGGGTGTAGGCATGGTCTCTCTGTCTTGCTACTTTGTTCCCGAGTTGTTACTCTTGGCATCTCTGCTCTCTGTGTCTAAACTCAATTGAAATCAGCCAAAGGTGTTCGAGTGACTGATGGGTATGTGCCCCTTGCCCCCAAAATGGCATGGTATTTTTCCTTAGGAAACAAGAAAAAATATTTATTGAGTTAGAGCACCATAAAACAGGCCTCTGACAGGATGCTCATTACTTTTAAGGTCCCCAAGTTGCACCTTTTCCCCCTTTTCCTTGAGCTCTGCCCTGGGTTTCTGCTGCCCATATACTGCCTCATGGCTTCTGTCAGAGAAGACTTCAGCCTTTTAAAAACAACTCCTTTCTGCCAGCTGCTTCTTCCTCCTGCCCTGTGCCTGGGGCTGCAGGGCACCCTAGGGAGGGCATCAAGCCCCTGGTGTAGGACAATGGTATCTCGAAGCCCACCAGGCAGGACTGATGGTGCTGCCTGTGCAGCAGCAAGTGTGTGAGCATTGGAGGCTTATGCCCTGAGGGTTTTGCTAAGCACTGATCACAGAGCACCAGCTGCCTTGCCTTCAGCGCCTGCAGGCATTCAGAGCTCCTCCGGGGTTGCTCTTGCAGCACTACAGTCCTGCAAACCAGTGAGGCAATCTGCACACACAGAACAAAAGTGCTCTGACACCTCCTTCCCCCAGGGTAGCTGGCTGGGGTTGTGGCACGACTGTACCCGGGGCACAGACCCTCATGCTGAGCTGTGGCAGGGCCTGTGGCTTATTGCTGGGCGAAGCAATGCAGGGGCATAACTGCTGGTGTCTTGTGCCACTGCATCCTCCCTCCCGCTGCAGGATTTCATTCATCAGAGTCGACAGGAGGCTGCTCCCACGCGGCATGCGGGGTCCCGGGGCAGGGAGGGATGGCTGTGCCGTCCTGCAGTGCGGGGACAGCCCCAGCTGCCAGGAGTGTGGGGCAGCAGCCAGCGATGTGTCGGGCATTCAATGCCTGAAGCACAACAGGGCTGCATTTAAATAGTAGATAAAGATGTACGTGTGCCATGAGGCCCTCTGCCTGAGAGTATATTCATTCAAATAATGTCCATATTCTCTGTTTGCCATAAATTATTCCTCTGCTGCAGCCTTTCAATTCACTGCAGAACACGGCTCGGCAAGCTCCCCATATAATGAGCCCGTACGGCCTCCCTGACTGGGAACAGCATGCCATGATGGAAAAACAGCACACTGCTCCAGAAACCCGCGTGTGTGCAAGAAAGGGCCATGCTTGGCCTCATTAAACCCCAGCTTTCCCAGGAATGCTCCAAAACTCAGTGAGGTTATTCCCACCCCAGGCTTTAGCACTTGTACCAGAGCCATGTTGATGTGCTGGCATTTCCAAAACAGGTCACGAGAGTTGTTTTGCTTTTGAATGAAGAAAGAATTTTGTTTGCCATTCTCTCTGGGCTCACAAACAGCTGAGCTGATGGTTCAAACCAAAAAGAAAAACAAACCAATTTCCAAGCAGAGACTGTGTCATGAGAATTTAAATCCAGTAAGTAGAAGCATCAAAAGTAAAAAGAAAATTTGGGAACAGGAATAGCAAGAGAGGCTTTAATATGTGCTAAGGCTGTGGCTAATGCTCTCACTGCAAAAAAGAGAATGGGCCTCAAATTACTGCGAAACTGCACATTTCTATCCTTTGACGTATCTGCATTAGTTACTTTTTAAAGGATATGTTTGAGACAGCTTTTTAAAAGGAACCAGGATACCGCTAATGCAAGGTGTTTAAAAATTGTAAACCCCCGAGTCCAGAATCAAGATTATCTTAAAAATTATGGTTTTATACATTCATTATACACAGACACACACATACATGTATATGTATATATATATATGTGTGTATATGTATATATATTTAAGCGTGCTACATCCAGATTCTGGGTTTCTCCCCTCCCCTTTAAGAGCTCTAGGGCTTCGCATCATCACCGTGTTACTTGTTAGCGTGGGAGTAAGAAGCGAGGTTTAAGAGAAATGGAAGGTGAGATTCCCAGAGCGGCGCAGCTACCCGCCAGCTGTGGCTTTCAGACCGACAGCGCGCTGGACATCGCCGCCTGGCGACCTCCCCGATTTTGGGAGGAGAGGCGGTTGGCGGGGCGAGGGAAGGGGGGAGAGGGGGGGAACCTCTGCAGCATCCCGGCCACGCAGGCAAGGTGACAAGGGGACAGACAGACGCTTAACCCCGCCGCCCCCCGGCACCCCGCGGCCTCCCCCGCCTGGGGGCGGGCGGTTCTGCCGGGCGGCCGGTAGGGGTCGCCCTAGCGCCACCTCCGGGCGCGGGTCCGGGGGTGGCTCCCGGGGGCGGCTCCGCTCCTCGCCACCCCCTCACCCTCCCTCCCTCTCCCTCCGCAGGAACCGGAGAGCCCCGAAGCGTCCCAGTTTCTCCTGGCGGCCGGCCGGATCCCGGAGGTGCCCTTCGGCCTCAGCACCAGCCCCGCGGTCCTGTCCCGCTACGGCGTGGCGGCGAACACCGTCACGCTCTTCCGCAGGGTGCGTGGGCCCGCGGGGGTGGGGGGTGGGGGGGGCGCACCCACGGGGCCACCGCCGTTGCGTTGGCCGGAGGAGCCGGGGAGCTACGCGGGGTGAGCCCCGGCTGCCCCCGAGCGGCTCCCTCCCGTGGAAACACGATGCCATGCAAAAAGCTGCGTCTACAAAATCAGCGCTCCGGTTTAGGAGTTCCCCTGCCCGCTGGTTTTGGTGGGAGAGGCGCTAGGGCAAGCGCTTAAAAACTGCCCGCAGTCACGCTAACAGAAGAAATGAAATCTCCGGGTCGTAGTGATAAAGAAGATTAAAGCTGCTCATCTCTCCGTAGAGCAAGCCAAAAAAAGGCTTGTCGTTGACAGTCACTCTGCCTACCCACCTAAAAGCACATCTGTAGAGCTTCCTGCCCCAAAGAGGTCTTTTGCTTTTCACTTGCAGGGTGCTCATCACTAAAACATGCAACACATATTACACCTGATGAGATTCTCCATTTTAAGATCTCCTGTGGATCTGGTCCAGCACCCAGTGCTTTGCGAAGAACGATGTCTGTGTTTCTAAGTGACCCGTCTGGAGTTCAGTGTTACTTGGATGGGGTTTCCGTGGCTTTGGAAAGGCTCCTGCGACACATGAAAAGCATCTAGAGGCCATTTTACAGTAGAGCAACACAGCAGGCTTGATATCAAATCTTGCCAAGTGTCACTTGAGGCAGGCAAAGCTGTCTCCCTGGGTGCACAACTTTTCCATCGTGCCTGAAACCAGATCCAGACTGGATCTCTGCAGTTACAGATGCTCTGCCACCAAAAGAAATCCCAAATGCTCTCATCTGTCTCCTAGACCATTGTTTGCAGAGTTATTCTCTAAATATGCTTTGGGCATGGGCCCATTAAAAATGTTACTTTGCAGTTTCTTAGGGATGGATGCTGTGCAAGTTCAAACCTTTGTTGACTCCAGCTGTAAGTGCTGGTGCCTCACTGAATTTGAAGCTATGCTTGCTGAAATTTAAGGAGATGATATTGGGAAGGGCCATGTACTTGCTTCAAGAGTACTGACAAAAGCTAAGAGCAAGTATTCTACTGTTTATATCAATTTCCTCGTGTTGCCCCTTCTCACACAAGTGTGGCACTTGAAAACTGGAGGGAGAGATGTATCTGAGAAGGAGAGGGGTGCTAGGTAGCACAAGATGTCCTAAAAGCCCGTGAAGTGTTGTGTCACCAGAGCTCTAAGCACACGGAGTGGGGTGGGGGGAACGGGGACACACTATGTGTACCAGGGAAACAAAATGTGGCAGCTTGGCCAAGTTCTAGGTTCAGGCTGTACAAAGATTAGACAAAGCCAGTTTGTTCCTCTTTCTTTCTCATGATTTCCTGTACTGTGTTTACCACTGGCATTACCCAATTAATTCAAAGAGAATGATCTAAGAGTGAGCAATAGGTAGGCAGGTCCTTTTATTTAACCTTTTATTTGCTATGTGCAGATGTTGCAATTTGAAGCAACACCCATCTCAGTTTTGGTTCTTAGTCATGGTGGTTTTCTTCCAAAAATATTGAAAAGATACTTTGTTTTTGTGCTGTGGCAGATAGTGAGGATGACTGCATTGGGAGGATGTTCGATAAAGAAAGTGTCTGGATTGTTGGAATTTGGATTATATTGAATATTCTTTGTTCACAGTCCAGTTTTTGCAGCTGAACTCTTGTTTAATAGGAAAAAAACAACAAGAAACTAATACACTAGTCAGGTTCAAATGTGGTTGACAATTCATTTGTCTAATTGTCAGTTTTTCTTAAGTTATTCAGACACATTATTTTTCCTTTTATTCTGTGCTGAATACTGTGTAGGAGTAAGGGGTCAGAGATAAAAAGGAAAAGAAAAAAGAACTGAGAGAGGAACTTGGAATCAAATATTCATTTGAAGAATACAAAGATGCGTGACCAGGATAGCAGTGAATCAGAGGCATAAACTAATTTTTTCTTTGCTTTTGCAGAGTATGAAACACTTACAGTGCTTAGAAGTTTAAACCATAATTACAGTAGTAGGAGGGGCTGCTGTCAACTGGTGAGACTTCTTTGCATATAGTGGAGGGAAACTGATTTATTCTAGTGAGGAATCTGGCCTGACAAACCTAAAAAGAACATAATTAACAGATGCTAACAAGCTAATTATATGGAGTGATAAAGACATTTTGACTAGAGCTTCAACTATTAGATGCAGGCTATTTTCCAGCCTTATTTTCTTAAAATCATGAATGTTGAGCGCAGATTTAAGATGTTGTTATCCCAAAATGGACACCAGCTGTTTCCAGAAGCCCTTGAAACTCAAGAAGAGACTTTCTGTAGAGTCCGAGGTGCTTTAGATTGGTTCCCAAGGCCTGTCTGATTTCACCTGCCCAGGTGTTGCACTGGCCTGATCTCATTTACTTGAGTAGAGCTGCCCTTTCATTTTATGCAGGAGGAAAATCTGTGAGAGGAATCAGGCTGCAGAGTCTGAAAAGCACCAGTTTGTGTTGCCAGACAGGGCACTGTGACCCCCTACCAGATCAAAGACCTTGCCAATGACCACAGAACAGCAAAAAGGGCTTTAGATGTCTGCATACCACTGGAAAAACTAACACAAGCACTTTCAGAGGTTGTACAGATGCAGAGAATAAAATCTGGGGTGTGCATGTGGACCTTTCCTCAGCCCCAAGAATCTCATTCAACATGTGTATCAAAGGCCTTCAAATCCCAAACTTTGATCCTATTGCGTGTCACAGCCCAGCATCCTCATGGCTCAACTCAGTCATGTCCTGCAGTGGTACTGCACAGGAACTCTGCCCCTTCGGGTGGTTTAGCTATCATTCAATGGTTGCCTGCTTTTTTTCTGTTTACCAGGTCACAAAAACCTCGATAAAATCACATCATTTGGGCTGGGGGGTGAAGTGTGGGGAGAAGTGTGGCAGGATGGATTTTCCTCTAAAGCTGAAATGTGATGGGCTTGATTTTTTTTTCTTTTTTTTTTTTTCTGCTGTACTGGAAAAAAATCCTCTTTTTATTGGAGAGATTTCCTGCTTGCACAGTGTTTCCAGGAAACCCATACAGGCCCATGCCAATGTTTATTACTTGTAGAAGAAATAGAATAAGCAGATCAAGATTTTAAAAAGGGATGTAAAGCCAAAATCGATGTGAGGAGTTAGGCTATTTAATGATCTCTCCCCACAATGCCTAGAATAGTTTATCAGCTAATCCTCCCTGTCTCCAGTGCATCGGGACCTGATACTGTAGGGACGTCTGGAGTCCTCAGTGGTTTCTGTTATGCCATGAGTTTGCCTTGTCCTTGGGAGACTGAAGGAGGGTGGAAGATCCTTATCTTGAAGTGAAGGCTGGTCTGTGTAGGTTCTGAACCTCCAGAAGTGGGGATTATGTGGTCGGGGGAGAGGATGGTGGTGTCCCAGGGGGTGCGTGTCTTTGTGAGTGAGTGCCTTCGGGGCCTCTGGAGGGGGTGCTGAGAGGAGAGGACAGCTGTGACTGTAGGTGTCTTTGTGTGTCTTCAGGTAGACAATGACCGGAGGGATCTGGATATGAACAGCAAAGATGTTGATGCCGAAAAGATGACTCGTTTCATTCGGATGAACGAGCTCCGCCTGGTGACAGAGTACAACCCTGTGGTAATTACCAGCTCCCCACAGTCCTCACCCTGGCACTTGGCCTCCTGCTCATGGGCATCCTCTGGCCCAAGAGTTTGCAAACCCAGATGTGTGCGAGGGTTGCGGCAATGGTGTGGATGGGGTTGGGGAAGGCACGCAGCTCTTCGCTGCTACTCCATACGGGGACTGGAAGCAGACACTGTGATGGGGCATGTGAGTGGGGCGGGTAGAGGAAGGAAGGCATGGTTGTTCCTTTAGCTTTCCAGTAAATTTGGGGTGTTGGTGGGCAGAGAGCTCCATTTCTTACCACTCCTGCCGGCATTGCTGCTTCCCCCCATGGGCATTTGCCATGTTGTGCCATGCCTGCAGACCCTTCTCAGCCAGGATCCCCGCTCTTTGGCTGTGAAGCCTTGAGAAACATGGAAACTTAACTGACCTACTCCCAGAAGGCAGACTTTTCTTCAGCACCCAGCACATAGGGCTTGATGTAAGCCCGGCTATTTAAAGGTATATTCAAGAGCTGGTTGGAAACTTCCCAAGCAAAATGTTTCCCATCCCTTCCATCCCTTCCTCCAGAATTCATCAGTTCAACAAAAAAAAAAAAATCAGACATAAGATGCTTCCATGTTGGCCATCTTCATTAGCTCACCCGTCTGACTGGCAGTGGCAGGATCCCAGTGCTCCTCCCTGCTATAGAGGGTGACCAAGGATTTAGGCTCCTTTGAAAACTCTGCAGCTCACTGGGCTTATTGCTGTGGAGTCAATAGGTCTTAGAAGCCCCAATGGCCACAAGGCTGAGACTTTATCATTGCTGATGGGGTGTTTTGTGGACTTCTGGATAGCTACAACAGTGCTGACCAGGCTCAATTTGATCAAAGGAGAATGGCCCAACCTGTTTCAAAGCTATAGCTTTTCAAGCCAAAGCCAAGGATCAGCTAAGAGGGCTGACACATTCCCCAGTTTAGGTGTAGCCAGCCAGTAGAGAGAGCAGTTTGTTTTGGAAATGCAACATTTTATTTCCAGAATGAAATACTGTGGAAGTTCTGATTTTTTCTTAAAACAAAACAAAACAAAGCAAAACAAAACAAAAAAAGTGGATTTGTTTTTTCATCTTGATAAAGGACATGAAAAACACATTTCAAAATCACAGAATATTTCTGGGGACAGAAAAGCTATATCCTGCCCCACTGTCCTCACAGCCCTTTGAGAACATCCAAGTCACGTCAGCACGGATGTTCTTGTTATCTGTATAATTGCCCAGGCCTTCTGAACCCTTGGAGCCTCCACTGCATCTTTTGGCAATTCATTAGATTGTGGTTCTTTTTTCATATGTTTCTGCTGATGCTTTGGGCTCTCGCTCCCTGGCGTCCTGTTCGGCACCCAGGCTCTCTCCCTGACCGAGAAGTCCTGAGCTGTTCAGCCGGTCCCCTCCACCCTGACTGGTAGTACACATGTTGTTCCATTTTTTTTTCCGGACGCTCTGGAGTCCTATCAAGGTGCTGCAATTAACGGTGCCTCCTGCCGTCTCTGGCCCAAAGCCTTCCCAGCTCTGCTAATGTAGCTTGGATTTTCGTAAATATTTATTCCCAGTGCATATGCTGTTTACATCTAAGAATGCTGCCGGTCAGCAGAGGCTGGGGTCATGCGGATCACACTGAGTGCTGCCAAGAGTTTCTCTCCCCATCCTGGGGCCCTTACTGTTTCTCCCACATACTTTAGGCATTTTTAGGCAGTGCTTACCCTGTGTGCTTTCCAGGAGAGTCATATGTGAGCCGGCCATGTTGATGAGCTCTGCTCGTTGCTCTTGCACAAGGTTGTGTGGACAGGCACACCTTTGTGTGGAGCTGCTGGGGGAACTGCGGCCCCGGCCCTGCCCCTCTCAGCCCAGCCCTGTAGCGGCCCTTGGTGCTGGTGGGCTTCACCCTCACCTTCAGCCCTGTCCTCTCCCATGAGGTCTTCTAACGCTCTCCAGACTTGGGCCCCCTTTACTCTCCCCTGCCCCACCTGCCCCCCACCAGAGAAGTGAAGGGATACAAAATGTCTGATAAATATTAGGCTAATGGCAGAGTCCTGGCTGCCAAAAACTAGATGCTTTGCAGTGCACGGCCCTTGCCAGCGTGCACTCCCTGACCCCTTCCTTATTACTCCTGGAGCGTGTGGAAACTTTCTTCTCCCTCTGGCAGGGAGCTGCCCAGTCTGCGCCTCTGTGGTTTTGGTGGCACGGGGGAGGCAACAGGTGTGGCCCAACTGATGTTTGGTTTGAGGGAGAGGCTGCAGGGCTGCGGGGAGCGGGCGGAAGGAGAAGCGGGATGACAAGGGAGCGAGTGAGTGCCTGGAGATGGTGCAGTGGCTTCTTGGGCAGTGCCAGCCCTGTCTCCTCACAGAGGGCCAGTGTGTGCTGCCTGCTTGGCCCTTGCCCACGCCACAAGGGACAGCCGGCTCCAGGTCTTCTCCCACTGTGGGACTGCAGAGGCAATTTTAACCCTTGGTGCTCTGGAATGCCTGGGCCTTGGGGTTGCTGAAACTCTGGACTCATCCCCATCCTACGCACAGCTTAAAGCTAAAGAAAGGAAATAAGGGGAGACACCAACCCTGACACCACAAATCCTTCCCACTTTCTTGCTCCTATATCAGCCGGGTGTTGGACTTCAGTGATTCAGGGTGCCCTTATGTTCAGTGTTTGCTGGCCTTCCCTCTCCACTTCCTTGCCCCTCTAGACTTCAGCTTACTGTATCCAGGCAGTCCCCCCGCCTAGTCACTGACTATCCTGAAGCCAGTGATGAACCCTTGTGGTCTTCAGACTCTTGTCTTGGGAATAAGCAAAGCCAGGTGTTTAAGCACTTCCACAAAGAACCCAGATTGGATCCTTCCTGCTTTAAAGAAAGCTGTCCTGCTGTGAGGCTGATTTGCAAAGAAATCTCAACTGAGACGTGAGGATTGATGTCCCTCTGGCAGTGCGACCAATGCAGATTGAATGTTCTCAGTCTCCTTGTCTGTGAGTTTTTCTCTCTCTGTCTGTGGTGGCCGTGTTTTCGGCAGACAGCAATAGGTGTGATGCAGAGTTCGTTCCAGCTTCACCTCCTCCTGATCACAGACAAGATGTCCCCAAAGCACCCTGAGCGAATGCGCAGATATCGGGCGGCAGCGGAGCTCTTCAAGGGGAAGGTAAGTCCAAACAGAGAGGAAGGGGAGCCATTAGGGAGAAAAAATGAAGAACAGTGATTTCTTCTGTGGATGGGGAGGGAATAATCTCCTCTGTGCATTAGGGGAGCAAAGGCCAAGAGGCAGGAAGAGAGGATTAGTTGGATAATTAAGTGGAGGTGTTGGATCTGTTCACCTTTTGCCAGTTTGCCTCCTCATGGGGAAAATATCCTCTGTATCCTGCTCCTCTGCTCCCTTAGTGGGACATTATGTACTTCCTTGCTTCTGGTCCAATTTTGTTCCCTTGCACTGGGAGATGACAACCAGCTGCTGCACTTCAGTCTGGCAATGGTTGCATTCCAGTTGTTTGAGAGGTGATTTTGTGTATACAGACTGCAAGATCCCAAGGAGCATTATATAAGTGACCAGACAGCAATTAATGTCGTGGTGCTTCTTAACCCTTAGCCTTCTGGTTGGATCCTGGGGAAATAGCTATTTTAAAGGAGTTGCAAATGGGTTTGTTGGATTTCCCACACTAAGATGATGGGATAGATGGGGTCTTTCAGAGAAATTTTGCCTGGTTCCCACCCCTCAGTGGGCAGAGCTCCCCAGATAGTAAATCTTCCCATGGCTGATGCTCTGGGGAAGAGCTGGGGATTTGTGTGCAGGAAACAGAGGAAGGAACTAGCAAGCAAAGGAGGATTGGGAGCAACAGGAGAAGGGGCAAGGGAGAACAGCAGATGGAAGGGGGCAGAGGATCACAGCAGTGGAGAAGGATAAGCTGAGAGGCAGTGGAAGAGATCTTCCTGGGAGAAGAGTGGAGCTGGAAAGAGCTGGGGTTTAAGAACAAGAACATCTGCATGCATCTGTTTGTGGTACTGAAGGGTCAGATTAAAATAATCAAGTATATGCTCATCTTCAAATGGAAGGACCACCTCAAAAGTGTCCATCCTCAGAAGTCTTGAGATTCATTTATGGCCAGATTGCTTTGGACCTTAACATCTGTCCCACCCATTGGCAAGAGACCAGGCAGAAACGAGGCATCGAAGTCAAAAGGTCTCTTCAAAAGTGTTTTGCTTTGATGAATACATAGTGATAAAACAAAACGCTTTGTCTGAAAAATTCCCACCATCTCATATGAGATGTGTTTTATAGTGACACCATTATTCCTGTCCTCCGTAAGCAGCAGAGCCTGATACAGGTCTCCCCCCAGGCAGCTAATTCTTCTAACACAGTCCATTGCTGTTTAGCATGACTGTCCTTTGCTGATGTGGCTGCAGACAGTTTTCTCTTCATGTGACATGCCCAGATCTGAGCAAATGTGAATAATTTTCCTAGAAATATTTCACAAAACATTGGATAAAATGTTGTACTGAAGTCCAGATAATTTATGATTTGCAAGCCAAATCTAACTGGTTTTTATTCATACAGGCAAGTTTCCCACCAAATCAGGCTAGAAGAAGTTTGCCAGAGTAAAATATAGAGATTAAAGATGTGGGGATTTGACTAATTATTTCCACTTTACTGCAGTGGTACTGCAGGACACCTAGATGAAGGGACTTGAGTCTAATAAGTTGTTTTTCCCAAAGGAGTGGCACTCTGAGTAGTAAATTGTGGTTTGGACTGCCCTCTTACAAAGCAGTAGGAAAGAGCTCGGATCCTGCTGTTTGGGTCTTAGATCTGGATACTAAGGAGTAAGCAGAGTGACATGCCCACTTAGGTTTTTTTCCATTGCTCTGTCATGTAGAAAAACATGAATTAGTTCGAGTATCAGAAGCAGCCACTGCACAATACCATGGAAATCTCTGCTGGCTAATTTTCCTAAGTGGAATTATCTGTTGTCAGGACTACCAAGTTAACTGAGGTTTACTTCAAAACAAGTAAAATATTGAATAGATTTGGCCTTTTTGTGGCTCACAGATTGTCTGTAAATAAATGCAAGATTCTTGACTTGAATTTTATTCAGGATTACCAGTGAATAATTCATAGCCTGTGGGCTGATGCTGAAAGGCTTGTTTGTGCTGCGGGCTTAGTGCTGTCAGTGGTTTGAGCAAGGAATCATTGCTGTGCAATGGAGAGATGTTGAGGCTCCATGTGAGCATGTACCACTGCATCCAGAAGTGCTTTGCAGTGATTGCAGAGTGCCCAAACAGAGTGGGGAGACTTGGTGTGTGTTGCAACTTCTCTACAAGCCAGTGCAGAACACAAACAGCCTCAAGAGGGTTCCCAAGCAGGAGAAGGGGTACCGATCCTTTCACACACCTCTATTGCACTCTGAGGGAAGAGGAGTCCTTGTCATTGTTGTCACCAGCTGGAGGGAGAAGAGAAACTTGTTGCTTGGATTGGTGGAGAGATAAAGGGGAACTGCTGCTGCCAAGTGGCTGACCCCAAAGAGTGAAGAAAATCATAGAATCATCTAGTTTGGAAAAGACCCTTAAGATCACTGAGTCCAACCGTTGATGGATCATGAAGAAGTGACTGACCCGCCAGTTCCTGGATTATGGTCCCTTCATCTCTGGTTTATGATCTTTTCATTTTTGCCTGAGAGAAAGCTGGGATTTTCAGCTGGAGGATCCATGAGGCTGTATGGTGAGGACTGTTATTTGAAAACAGCCTGAATTGCACCCTGGGCAGCAGTGAGTGTCTGAAGGCAGTCTAAATTATTCTAGATTTTATTGCGGAACCTGGGGGCTATAAAATGCTGGAGAGGAAAGTGCAAATGTTAGATGAGGCTAAGCCAGCAAGAGCTGACAAGAATAAGAAGAAATATGGTACTTTTCTAGCAGACTTTGAGAAACAATTGTGGGTGGGTAACAGTGAAGAGACAGAGCTCAGAGCACTGCAGCTGCAGGAGTGAATCCACCAGCCTTCTTGGAAGGATCCCACTGCAATCAAATATGTGCTTATTTGAGAAAGTACTTCCAAGAGTCCAGGCTTTCTACTGGAAAGGAAATGTCAGGGTTTGCGTTGCTGAGCCAAACTAGCATAAGCATCTTCAGTTTTCTTTCCACAGTATCAGAGTATAACATGACAATTACAACTGGTGTACCTCATGGGTGTTTGCAAAAGTTTCAATAAGGTGATCTTGGGAATAACAAAAGCAGCTTTTGCTGCAACTGATAGAACTGGTTGACAATGTCAAAATGATTAGGGTAAAGGTGTTTGCAAAGTTCCTTTTAATTTATACATTGGCCCATTTAGAAATGGGTTCTGAGAAACTCCTGAGAGTTCTTCAGGAGTTCTTCCATGGAAATGAAGGAACGGTGCCCTTTCTCTTGCAGACAGTCATTTATACACTTTTTATTTTTCTTGTCAGACATAAATGGCTCCAGAGCTGAGAGAGATAATACTTAGAGATGCCTCTTTTAGCCATAAACAGGGGAACCTGTAAATATAGATTGTCTATGTCACTTAACAGATACCTGCAGTAAAATTATTTTTATAGCTTGTGTTTTTTTAAATTCATGACTGATGTTTTCATTTTGCTTTGATGTACTATGTAAGCTATGTAAGAAATTACTCAAACTTCAGAATTTGATCTTTTTGCTTATACAGTCTCCTCAAAGAATGAAGGTTGCAGCTCCATGAAGTTCAAAGTCAAACACTCGATATGAGGCTTGATCATCCTCCCTGTTTATCTTCGTTAGAGGAGAAACTAAGCAACATCAAACTGGTTTCTACCATTGCAGTACTATTTTCAATTAACTTGAATTCCTTGGGCAATAACATCATTTCGTATCTTAGTATTTACCAGGAACTCGATGTTCTAAAAGCACTGGGCTAGGAATCAAGTTGTCAAGACACCAAGACAGCACCAGTGTACAAAATTTTCTGAAAGAGAGCTTATTGCAGGTGACAGTGCACAGATAATATCATGTGTGGAGGGGAGAATTTGT
This sequence comes from Nipponia nippon, assembly GCF_047370975.1. Taxonomy (NCBI): domain Eukaryota; kingdom Metazoa; phylum Chordata; class Aves; order Pelecaniformes; family Threskiornithidae; genus Nipponia; species Nipponia nippon. The sequence continues at coordinate 54,389,186 of NW_028262347.1, forward strand.
GTCAGGAGTTCCTCAGTCATGCAGGGGATTCTTCACTGCCTGTAGCAGCAGACCTCTGAACACAGGCAAGAAGATTGCTACAAAATGAAACAATCTCATGGAAGTCGTTTCAGAATGAAAAAAACCCAGCTATTGTACAGGATAGTATGAAATAGAAAATTAACTTTCTGTTTGGGAGAGAACTACCTGGTTTCTAGCAGTGACGTGAGAGTTGGCATCATAAGTGGGATTTGTTTTGGTGAATTATAGCTTCGGTAAGTTGGCTGACCAAAGGCTTTAGGCTCCTTTCAGCACTGGTAGAGAAGGACAGGCATGTCCTTCCTTCCCTTCTAAACAGGTGGAATAAAGTGCATGTCACCCTTTATTGTAGAGGTTACTTAGATGACTGGCTGAGACAAGACTAAGATCTAGGTGGACGAAGTTAGGCAAGGTGAATCTTGTCCCATGGTCAGTATAATTTTCCACGGTCACTGCATTCATTCTCTATGATTAGAGCTGGCTGGGAATCTCTGAACAAAATAAATTCCTCATGAGAAAATGCCAGTTCCACCAGGTGGCATCTATTGTGGAAATGTCCCCATTGAGAAATGTGCTTGGTTTCCAGCTGCTGAGGAGACCAGGTTTCCAATGCTTGTGGCCTCATTACCACCACACCTTACGGACTGCCTCACAGGCGTGACTTTGAGGCCACACAGGCCTTGGCAGGACCCCTGTGGCATATCCAGCATAGGATGCGTGGCCTGTCCTTTTGCTGAAGGAGGATTTATCCCATGTCACAGCACCTACCGGGTTGTGTCATTCTAAAATGCACATGATAGGCATTAAGGTGTCTTCTTTCAAGTGACAGTGAACAAATGCAATTGCCATCTCTCCTGTATTTTTGGAATATAAGAGGGGAGGGAAACTTTCGCTGTACTTTGGCACCCTGTAACTCCATGAGCCAAATGTGAGTCATTAGAGAGATCCAAGTCAGGAACTGTGAATGATGATATCTCAGCCTTTCTAGCTGAGGGGCCAATCGTTTGTGTATTTTCATTTTCTTCTGTAAGGAAGAAGCTGTTTGGAGTTCTAAACCCCAACCTTTTTATTCTTTTATTGTTCTCTATTCTTTGTATTAATGGATAAAATATGCACAGCTTTTTAGTTTTGGGTTTTTTAACAAAGGCTGGAAGCTTGGTAAAGTGAAGAATGTTGACTAACATTTATTTATATTACCATTTTAAAATGCTATTCGTCTGTTTTAAGGGTGGAGATTTTGTATAGGAAGTGACAACATTTAATATCCTAAGTATTCTAAATGCTTTTTTTGATTAACTTCTTGTTTAACATTTGATTAAAAAAACATTGTTGTCTAGTGAATCTTTCACAGAGAAAACCAAAAGCTGGTGAATGAACTGGTGAAAATATGATACCATTTCCTGTACCAACCCTCTGAAAGCGCTTCCCTCCAACACCGGCCTTTGTTTCCAGCTTGCTAGTTGGAAGGAGAGCCCTAAAACATAGGTATTGCTGCTCCAGCTGAAAGCCTCTTAGATCAGATTCTTAGACCTGTGACCCTTAGATTTGTGACCCTTCTCTAGCTTGGTGTTGTGTCCTGCAAAAGGATGAATTTAGCACTCTGGGAGAAGTTCCCCACAACTTGTTCCCCTCGCTAGCTTGTTGCCCTTGGGGCACAGTTGACTTTTGGAAGAGAAATTGCAAGTGGTAAATATCACATATCCAATGAAAACATTGTTCCTGTTTTTGTATTGCAGCAGTTAAACCTTACACTAGCCTAACTATCCCTCCTTCCCATAGGCTGTTGCCTAGGAAAGTTTCCAGATATATTTGTTTTTTTATGGAACATAAATTTAATAAAGAAAAGAATTTGAGATTTACCAAGTTTATTTTTACAGAAGAAAAAAGTTTTGAACTAACTTGAGTGTTCTTGATTTAAAAGAAAGAAAAACATGAGTCACAGCCTAAGAACTGGGCACGTCATCTTCACATTGCATTATTTTTCTTTTTTTAAACTCTTCTTTTTTCTTGTGTAAATTAAGTCATATCCATGTCCATAGATACATTGAATACGCTAGGCCCAGTAGACTGCACAAGATAAAGAGAAGATAAAATGACACGTGTTAGCTGGATGTTTGTTTAATTGACTTGGGTGTCACCTGCCAAGGGATTCTATTTAATCAGATGACTGATTAAATTGTTCAATTGCTGTATTTATTTTCTTTTATAAAATTTATACATAATGTTTGTATTTAGTATTAACAGAGAGTTTAACAAAGATTTTTGAGATAGCTGTATATTTTATTGATAATCTTTCAGATTCCAAAATTTTAAATTTGTACCAATTCCTGCTGCACCTGTAAGATCTCCGTTGAAACTTACTCTTAAAATAAAGTCATGGAGTTGGTCACCAATTCTGATAAATCCATACTATTGAATCATCCCGGCAGAATCCTAATCCTTGGCTTGATCTTGCTTTCCAAGACTATTTGGGAGCCCAGAAAAGTGTAGGTCATTCTCATCCTGGCTTATTCATTGTTGGGCTTCTCTCCACAGGTCTGAACAACCCTCCACTGAGCTGGGCTGTATGGACATTGGTATCTTGCCAACAACTCCTGTTTCCCAAATGATTGCATCTTCATTTCCATTCACTGCAGCTCACTTAAATACATCCTTTGTGTTTGGTATTCTCATGGTCTTATCCTTGCAGGCTCCTGCTGCCCTAAACGTCACTCCCCACATTCTTGCTATTGGGTTTGATTCTCCACACACCAAAACACCTTTTTACTCTGCCTCTCTGGGTCTTGCATGGATGTGAGCATCTTATCCAAATAACATGCAAGTAGAGGAGTCAGCTGCTTTTACATGTGGCACTAAGATAAAAGACATCTTGTTTCCTCATCTATTAAGAGAATAGAAGTGGAGACTGCCTTCCTGCCATACTGTAGATATATTTTTAAAGAAGGTAAAAGAAGACATTTTGTTTGTTAGTGTAAGTCTGGACTTGATAAAATACAGAAAAATGCACTGCATGGAGCAGTTAGTGGCAGGGGAAAGTTGTCCTAACAGAGTATGGCAGGTTTTATCTAACTCTTTATAAAAATATCACTGTTAATCTTCATATGATCACTGTTTGGGGATCTGTTCTCTCTCTCAGTTTCTGTTTTGCTCATGCTTCCTCTCCTGTTTCCATCACAGATTCTCTTTATCCTGGTAGACAGCAATTTGAAAAGCAATGAACGAACAATTTCATTCTTCGAACTGAAGAAGTCCCAGCTGCCAGCTCTGGCTATATTCCACACGCCAGATGAGAAGCAGGATGTGTTGACTCTGGATGAAGTCTCCGTTGAGCGTGTACAGGACTTCTGTAATCGTTTCTTACAAAGAATGCAGAAGGTAAAGGGGGATCCCTGTACAGTCTACAGGAAGCTAGGATCTTGTAGGACGATGTTTTTTCTCACAAGACTCTTGAAGAAGATGACTTCAGTTTCTTGAACTCCTCCCCACCCCTGCCACCTCCTCTTTCATTTTAATTTGCACCTGAATATCAGAAAAGCATTAGATCTAGAGCAGAGAAGAGATAGATGTCTTTGCAGAGTCTCTTTCTTCATTGACCTCTGCCTTCTAGTCTACAGCAAGACTTCACTGACCTCTGCAACTGTATGAAGGTCTCAGTGAAGCATCTGTTTCCTGGGAACAGCAGCTGGGGAGACAGAGCGAAGGGTGGTTTTGGACACTGAGAATGGGGTGGTGGATGGCAGCACATAAGAGAGGATCAGAGAGACAGAACGCAGTATACAGACAAGGGCTCAGGACTCTACCAGAAGTCTCTGCTGCGAGAAGGGCAATTTAATCTCCACAGTCATTCAGCGTTGAGACTTCTCTCTCTGTCAAAGCTCATCTTCCTGTAGCACAGAGGCTTTGTGTGTCAGGATCCTGTGTTGTGCAACTGAAATGGGATAGGCAGGGCAGTGGCACAGACAGCAGAGGGAAGCATTTAAGTTGGTTTGTTTCCTTTTATCACTATGCTGAGAAAACAAGCAACGTCAAAACTGATTTCATGCCTCTAATGTGTTTTAGAAAGAAGACAAACCTGAGGAGAAGGCCCTCAATGAGGAACTCTGATTCTTTCTCAGCCAACAGGATGACGGTGCCCAGAGTCATCTGTTTCTGGTGTATGAAGTGTTCACTGAACCCTGCACCTCAGGAATTCCTGGGATAGTAGGATTAAGGGGCCAAGCCAGTCATGGATTGCCAGCTCTGTGCTATGTACATATGTGCTGTCTGTCCTCTCTAGGAATATCTTCTCCCTTCTCATTTGTTGGCTCCAGCTCTCTTTTCTCAGTACTTCAGAAGCTCTGTTATTGCCCTCCACTGTGTCCTTCCATGCCACCTCTGTTGGAGCAAAGGGTGATATAGCAAAATGGCAATATCAGAGGTAAAGCTTGTGGTTCCCAGAGATCTGTTTCCCCTCATTCTCTTTGCTTTTGGTGCCATGCTGGGATCCACTGTCAGCCTCTCCTGACACTAGGAACAGATTGGTTGCTTGATGTCACATGAATTTTTCCACTTATTTTACTAAATAAAGCAGAAAGTGAATAGCCTGAATTTTTATGCAAATATGTGATTTCCTACTCCGCATGTCTTTCAGTTAAGGACAAAGCTTGTGCATTTCTGAGTGAGTAAGCTCAAAAATCTCCTTTCTCTGAATTTAACCAGGCTTGCAAAGCCTAACCAGTCAGATTGGTTGCTAAGGATCATTCCCGATGGAACTGGACCCATCATCAACAGATATTTCCACCATGATGAAAGATTTCTGTGAAGGGTTTGGATCAGAACAGCACTGAGTACAGCAGGTCTGAGCTGGTGCAGCAAAAATGAATGAGCCTAAGGTGCAGATTGAGGCTAAGAGGAATGGGAGCTGTGGCAGAAGGACAGTAGGAAGTTACATTGCAAGATAGGAGATATCACCACCTGCATTAGAGGAAAAGGCTAATGTCTGTGTATTGACCTCAGACATCCCTCAGAGGTCCCAGTGCTGGAGTACACGGGAAGGGGACTTTGCAGGCGAGGCATATGAGCCATCCCTGTTCTGCAGTACTAGATGCATGCAGTAGGCTTGCCTCATACTTGGCTCAGCATCCTTTGGCATGAAGTATGGATGCTCCTGTCAAACAGTGACTGCATTGTCTCTCAGGGCTTGAGAGACTTGGCTTGGGACAGGGAGGCTAAGAGGCATAGAGCTGAGAAACCTCAGCCCTTTCTCAGAGATTAGCCCAAGGCGAAGAACTGGGAGTAGAAAGAAGTTGTTCTTGCAGATGAGGCAAACACAGCTCCCCACCACAGAGGGAGAAGGGATGCAAAGTAACTGCCAGCCACCATGATGAGGGCCGCAGCAGGGAGTCAGGCTCTCAGTACAATAGAGAGTCAGGTGCCAACCCTGCGTTAGCTCTTGCCTCTTCCATATGGATCAAGCTGATGTCTTTCATCTCCCTAAGGCTCTGTCTCCCATACAGCTGGACTTATGTCCTTTAGTGCTCTACCCTCCCTTTTCCTCTGCTTGCCTAGAGCAAGCCTAATGCTGTACCAGTTTGTATGGGGAATCAAAATTGTTGCACATTTCCAAGGAAGAGTGATATGACCGAAACAGTATTCAGGACCGTGCCTTATATTGGCAAGGCTGAGCAACTGTCTCCCTGCACTCCCCCAAGGGGCAGGGCGGTGGTATGGGGTCTCAGAAGCTCCATGGTCAACACAATAGCCAAGTATTGTTTCCTAAATGAGGCAGTTCAGAAAAGAGGGAGGGGAAGAGAGAGGCAAATCACCTCTGTCTGTTCAGTTCTTCCCTTGTCACAGCTGAATGCTCCCTAATCTCTGGTTTGCATGCGGCCTGTGAGAACCTGTGGTATTGCTTCTGGACACAGCTAGATAATAACACTGAAGATGTCAAGGGAGAGGTAAGTTTGGGGCATTACGTGCTGCATATTTATTTCTTTAGGCTGGTAAAAGTGGAGGCACCTGCCCTTAGCCCATAAAACTGTTTTACTCAGGTGTCCTCTCTTTTGAGCAGCCATTTCACAGTGACCTTCTGTCACTAGCATGTGGTCCCAGAAGTGGAGATGTCACTGTCATCAGCTGGAGCCTACAGGGCCATGAGGTTTGGCCCATGGGTATAGTGTTCATATAACAGCTGGAGTGAGGCACGTCTGCAGACCTCTTAAGTGTCTTTTTCTCTGAAGCATGAGACTGTTCAGGTGGGTCACATACCTGCCACTCTGTTTGGTTCATTGGATTTACACGCTAGTCCTGGAGTTGCAAGTGAAGACTGCTTCTCGGTGGCACTCCTTGGCATGAGGGCCCTTGCCTGGTAGCATCACGTGGCTGTGCTGCAGCCTCTCTCCTGCTTGGTGAGCTTGCCCAGGAGATGCTGTTGGTGAGCAGAACAAAGCATGCCCTCACCATCGGTGGGGCCAGGGAAGAGAACTGTCTTCACGAGATGACCTCTTCAATGACCGTGTGTCTAATTGCAACGTAATTTCCTGAATCCTGCTGGATGCTCCCGTGTCTTTTGCGCACTGAAGAAGGGCTGCAGAAGTACAGGTAAGATGCTGAGAGCAGCAGGCTGAGCCCCAAAGAATGGGGAAGGGTCTAAGGTGTCAGAATGTCTTGCTGCTTTTGGCTGGCGGCTCAGCCCCTGAGTGTGGGCAGAGGTTGCAGTGCTGGACTGAAAGATCATGAATGAAGCCTTGACTTTGGTGTTGGAGTTCCCTGTGCAGTACATGAGGTCACCAGGCCTGCATGTGCCCTGTGCGAGGGGCATGGTGGAGGGAGGATCGGTGTTTCTGACCCTAGGGCTGTGTGAAGGTGTGAGCACAGGGCTCAGCCCCTCCGAAGCACTGGGGAGCTACAGGGTCTCGCCCCAGACTCTGTCACACACTACAGCTTTGAGGATCAGAGATGGCTCACCTCACACTGGCCCAGAGCCCAAGCAGAGCAAACTCACACCTGCCTTCCAAAATCTCCATGTCAGCGGTGTGTGATGGTTTTCAACTCCTGGTTTTATACCAGTCCTAGAACATGCAGAGCGTATCTCCTAGCAAGAGCCCTGCTTGCTTTCCCTCAATGGAAAAATTGCTCCTTTTTAAGGCTATAGCTCGTTCCTCCCTAGGAAGGGTTGTACTGCTTTCTCTGCAGTAAGGTGAACTGGGAAGGTCTTCTGTAGAGACATTTGCGAGGAGCCTTGGTGTCATAGATATTTCCAGTGTCACGTACCTCTGTGGTCCAGACCAGTGTGAGGGGAACTGGCCTGCTGTATGGGTGTCTGAGGTTCGTGTCTTGGCCCTGTGTGGACAGGGCAGGAATTGGGCACGGCGACGTGACTCTTCCTCAGTGCTGGAGGGAAACAAAACAGGACATAAATGAAGCTCTGGTTCTGCAAACAAGCCTGGCAGCAAAAGCAATGCCCCCGGTGACTGTGTTCGCTGTGTACACAGCTAATTATAGGGATAGCTTTTCAGGAGCTTCATTATGTACACTGGGGAGTTTAATTCCCTCTGCACCTTCCAGAGCTCTGCACCTAAGCAACCACTTTGGGAGCCACAAGGCAGCCACAGAAACCTCTTCCTCCTCCTCCAGCTACTCTGCAGTACTCTCTGGGACTTGTGCAGCATGGACAGGCCCAGAGTGCTGCACTCAGGATGCCCTGGGTGCAGGCGGCAGTGGCGGTGGAGCCAGGGGGTCTGCCTTAATCCCTGTGCTCAAAGGCTTCTGCAATGGTGGGCTTAGCCACTGCGATGGGGCATCCGAGGTAGAAACCAGAGGCAGAATCTTCTGGAGGGGCAATCTCTTGTTTGTTGTTTTATTTTGGGTTTTGTCCCCTGTTGTGTTATCTCTGACTTGAATTTGCGACGAACTTGGCCCAGATGTTTTGAGCTGGCTGGAGGAGGCTGGGCTTGTTTTCAGGGTGTGGAAGTGCTGAATGTGAACTGACAGAGGGCAGGATGAGGGGGTTTCCTTTCCCCTCAGTATTGTGGAGACACCGTGGTGTGAGAGCCCCTGCTCTGCAGCAGCACCTCAGCTCAAGGGACATACAAAATAGCTAAGATAACAGCTGAGCCTGCCTGACAGCAAAGTGAGGCTGTGGCAGCGTGCAACAGCTGCTGTCTTTACCCCAGGGAACAGGGGTTGCACTGTGGAAGATGCCTCCAGAAGCGGAATATTACAAAGACCTGGAGGTTCAGCAAGGGGACCAACATTTTTGTGTTTCCCGTCCCCCCCGCCCCCGAACTGCTGCATGTGGCATAAAATAAGTAAATGTTCCTTAGAGGTGAGGGCTGGGTCCCAGGAATGCTCCCCACATACCCTACCTGGGCAGAAACCAGCTGCCAGGTCCTAGTGGCAGCATTCAGCTCTCTTGGGCACTTCCCTTTGGTACTTGCAAGTGCCCTGGGGATGCAGAGGTTTATGTTACAGCCCTTTCCTTGGCATTTCCTACTGGTTGGCGGGGTGTTTCCCCATGCAGTGTTCAGCTTTCATCAGTATCTCTCCTGGGTAGACACATCCCTCAGAAGTCTGACTCTGGTCTAGGGATGCCATCAGGCGGCAAGAGACCTGAGAGATGAGTTGGTGCTTAGAGTTGCTGCTCTTCTGTCTTGAGGTCCACATGGCAAGGCTCAGCTCTCCGTTGCTTTTATTCCCTTCTTTTCCAACAGCTGATACAGTGCCATCTTCATGTAAATTATACTGAATATCAGCTTGGGCAAGGTTGTTTGGGGAAGGGGGAGTTCAACATGATACGTGTGGTGTATCAGCTGTTAGGGTTGCCATTGCTGCTCACTTCTGTCCTTGAGCACAGAATTTGTTTCCTCCCTTTTGTGTAGTGTGGGCCCAAACCAAAGTCTGAATGCAAGGATGGAATGGATGCAAGAGAATTAGACCTCTGTACTAGCCCCTATCTGCTGCAGATTGAACCAAGACTTTCAATACGAATATCTCTGTGCCTCAGCTTTGTCGCTCCAGTCCCCCTACACACAGAGTGCTGGGTCCAGCCAGGCCACAGGGAGTCTGGCCAGCAGGAGAAGGACCAGAACGACCTTTTCACCTACCCTGAAGAAGAGGAGCGGCCCCTGGCCTCTGCGTGTGAGTCTGTCTGGTCAGGAGAGCTCCTGCTCTCAGCAGTGCCTGGGAGATGCTGAGAGGCCTCTGATGGCCAGCACGAGGGGAAGCATCACCTCCCAGGGCTCACAGCCCCGGTGCCTTATGTGTGCAGAGGAGCAAAGTGCTCCCTTGCCATGTGGCTTTACCCAGTGCAGTGAGGCGGCCTGGCTTGCTCCTTGAGCAGGACTGAACCTCCTGCCTTTCTTCTAGGGACTGTGCTAGGCACCAGGGCCCTGCCAATTTTGAATAAAAATTTTAAAAATCTCTCTGTTATATATCAGAATAGCTGTCACAGGATGAACTTTATGGTGCTCAAGTCAGATCCCATCTCACACACAGAAGACCAGTGCTGAGCCGGGCCTGAGGTCCCAGGACGGGCAAGAGAGAGTGAAGATTTAGCATAAGATATGGTAGAAACTGTTGTCCTCCTTATAATAAAAGGAGGAAGGGCATGGCTGTCTGACACCTCTGTTCGTCTGGAAGGAAGGTGAATCAATAAATCTGGGCAGCAATAGTAGAAGCGAACCCTCTCTTGCAGGTGGACAGACCGCAGAGCTTAGTCACTCTGCACCTCCACACAGGATGGCTTCCCCTTAGTACCACCAATGGCAGACCATGGGCTGGCAAAGAGGTGGGGGCAGTTGACACAGGAGGGGGAAATATTGTCTGAAGGATGTGACTGGGGAAGTGGTTTCCAGGATCGTGAAAGAGGAGGGCAGGGAAGAGCCAGAGACTGGTCTGGGAGGAGGAAAGGACTTGCCCAGGGGGTGATGTGGCCAGGGACAGGCAAGGGTCAGTGAGGGAAGGTGCTGGGTGGGTACCACAGGGAACTGATAATGATGGAGAGGAGAACATAGCAGTGTTTTTTCTGGGTCTGTGAATCAAGTACCTCTTTGACCCATTTTGGCTCAGTCACTAAGGAAACTTCAGAGGAATATTTTCAGTGGAAAAACCTGCAAAGCCACAAGATGCACGTTGAAGAAGAAAGTACTTGTTCTCCCCTTTGAATTTTTCTCTTCTGTGCTAATGTACTTACAAATCCAGGCAGGCAGGCTAGTCCCGAGCTGCAAAGCATCACATTTCTCCAGGTTAGAGGAAAAGCCCATAGATAATTACCTCCCAGCCTGCACCAGGCCTCCGTGTATGGCAGCTGTGCGGAGTTGCCCTCTGTATCATGGCTGCAGCCAGCACTATGTCCTCCTCCCCACACGTTCACCAGGGCTCAAGCCTTTGAATCCTCCGTGCACCACAGCAGCCCCTGGAGCCTTCGATGTCCTGTCCATGTACAGGGTGAAAAAACAGACCCTTCCAGCCTAAACTCATAGGCTGTGTGCGCACTCCAGGTTTCTCCCTATCCCTGTGTTATGAGTGTTATATACCCTTCATTTCTTCCGTCTCCCTTTCTTCCCAGGCCAGAGTCCACATTTTGTCACCTTGTTAGGGGCTTTGTGAGATTCTATGCCACCCATGTCCTGCAGTTGTATAATGCCTACATCACCAGCATTATTTCTTGCCTTTTATTTAGCAACTGAGGCATTGGTAGTATTGCTATCTGTAACTTTCTTGAACAGGACTGAAATAGTACGTCATTGTTTTCATAGGTACCAGAAGACATAGTTAGCATTGGTGCAGTCCACTTCTGGTTCTTTGATCTGTGGGCAACTACAAAGAAATGCCAAGTCCTTGGATCTGCTAATCAGCTATCAGGGGAGTAGGATATGATCTTGCAGTTCTCCTGTTTTTTGTTTTGTTGCTATTAATCACTGGAATCAATGGAATAATCACCCCAAGAAAAACTCTTCATCTGTTTTCTTATCCACTGAATAATACAGGGCTGTATGCCCAAAAGATTGTGTTTTAAAATAAAGACATGATACTTTCAGTATAAATCTGTTGTGCTCTGAGTGTTCTTTGGCATTTTGGAACTTAATGTGGGTGTTGACCCTAGGCTATTTCATGATTTCCCATTGTAATCAAGACTTTATTTTTCTTGGCCAATTATTTCTGTTCTTTGGCTGAGAAACAGAAGAAACAGGCAATAACTTACCCCAGATTGTTGAGGAAGCCTGTGGGCAGAGCTGGAGAGAGAACCCAGATCTCCTGCATCTAGATCTCCTGAGCCTTATCCACATGGCCACACTTTCTCTTCACTCTCCATCTCCCTGTGAGCTCCCAATAGCTATTTTTTAAGTTGAAATGGCAGTTTTTCACCATGAATCAAAGGCTGCCTTGTTTGGTTGCTCTGGTTTGGCACAGCTGAAGCTGAACAGTTCTGGATCACTGCTTTCTCTCTCCATGTCTCCCTCCTTGCCAGTGAGAGCTTTCCTCCTGGAGTGACTGCCTTATCCTTGTGGAGGCCAATGGGGAAAGTGCTCCCTTGCCATATGGCTTTCCCAATGCAGTTGCAGTGCTCTTTCAGATCCCTGAGCATCCTGGATTTCAGACCCCATCTTGTAGCAACATTTTCAGGCTTTCTCCCTGTTGAGATGCTGGCAGTAAAGAAAATATTTTGTTAAGAAGATATTAAGAAGATATCTTTGCATATTAAATATTTTAATATTATTTTAAATAATAATTATTTAAATGCTATTTTATTTAAAATATTTTATTAAGAAGATATCTTTGCATATTAAAACAAGATCTATGGCAGGTTAGACGAAAACTTGAATGAGCCCCTGCTTGGTATATTTTAGTTTTGGCAAGACAGCAGCATTGCAGAAAGTAAGGGATTGTTAAAATGAAAGGTAAATAGATTATGGTTATTTCTGATGCTATAACTGAGATAGTGATGCTTGTATCAAAGGATCAGTCGTCTTTAAATGGTCGTCAGTCTTCTTTTCATGTATCTGTTCTGTCATCCAGGAGTCTGGATGCTGAAGCAGTTAATGGGTCTTCCAACTGCTTCCATTTTGCAGTTCCCTAGCATGGAAACAGCGTGTCTTTGGTGTCTCTCCTGTGACCTGATAACTCACCGCCATTCCACAGAGATGCAAAGCACTCTGGAAAGATGCAATCCTCCCACAGAGAAGCAGGCAGGAGTAGGTTGACCTAAGAATCATCCCATTGGGGTTGTCCTCAGTATCCCAAACTAGGGTCTCTTCTTTCTGCTTTGCTGTCTGTTCAGCAAAGTGGAGACTTTCAAGGGTTCAAAACACTCCACGTGGCCCCTCTCAGACTCGAGGATAGGGCTGGCTCTAACCGCACCCTCCTCCTCCCTGCTGACTCCCTGTCTCTGTGCAAGTGACTGGCCCTCTGACCTTTGCTATGATTTTATTTCTCTTTTTTGCCCACCCCGTGCTGTGCTCTGGAGGCAGCTCTGTCCCAAGCATAACCCTGCTGCTCCCAAGGGAAGGTGCCTGCCACATTGCAGGTGCCCCAGGCACTCCCCTTTAAAAAGAACAAATATCCCCCACAAAGGCAGAACAAAGAGAACCCACCAGGCACCCTCCATCAGAGTGGTGATGAAGCAAGACTTTAGCAACACAAGGGAATGCATTAGCTGCCTTGCCTCGGGGGCCCTGTTCACCCAAAGGTTTCTGTTTGGTCTCTGAGTCCTGCAACTGGTTTGTCAGTGGAGTCCTTCTTGGCAGGTCTGGCTCTGTGATCTAGGACAATAAACCCCTCCTTCTTTTAATAATAAAGATAACTGTATCCAGGATATTTAGAAGTTGAGAAACTGCTTTACCAGCATTTTACATGATAGAGTGGGATTATTTCTGTGGCTGGTCCTATGGAAATGAGGTGGTTTGTGTATCTGCTTGTCCTGTGTCCCCCCTTCCAAATGCTCAGACACACCTGACAGCAGGGCAGTGGTCTCTAAGGTGTTATGGTGCTAGTGGTTTTGTGAGATTAGGTGTTGGGCAGAGGAGGAAAGTCCCAAAAGCTGCATCATTAGCTTTGTTATGCCAGGGGTACTGTGGTCCTGCTCATAACATGCCCTCACATCCTTGCTGAGACCCTCAGCCCCCACAAGATGAGCTGCTTGGGAGCTGCTTCTTGCTTCTTGCCCGTTGCCTTGAATGGCATCGATGTTCTCTGACTCAGGTCTGTGCTCCCTTCTTGAAAATCCAGGCAGGAGTGTTTACTTTAATTTGGGCTGGGGTTAGCTGGACGTCTGTCCTTGTGCTGGGAATCCATCGTGTGCAAACCCAAAGCCCCTGAAGTGGTTGGCTTCTATTTCTAGCTGTGATCATCAGCCAAAGGCTTGGTGCTGGTTTGTTTATGTTTAATATATTAAATCTGCCTCTGCGAATTTCTCTGTGACAGACAGACATGCCGCCACGCATGGGTGGCGTGTGTGGGAGGGGGCTCCATTTCTGGACAAGCACCCTCCTCCTCTTCTTCTCCCGCAGCCCCACTACCCACTTTAGTGAATTCCAAGGGAGCCCGTTCCCCAGGTCACTGACAAAAGCAGCAAAAGCTCCCACTAACAGCAAGGAGGAGGGGGCTGGGAGGAACTGCAAGGTTACCTGCCCCAAAACACTCCCAAACAGAGTGGAGATGCCAGGGTCCTGAGATGGGCCCTAGGGTACCAAGAGCTCAGTTTGCTTCCTTGTTGGTTATGCAGCTGCTATTGGCAACTGCTTTGCTCTGTCATTTGGACTTGGTTGTGCATGCTCCCCCTGCCCCTCTCCCCAGCAGCTGGGGCCCCTCTCCGCGATGCTCCCCTGGCTGTGGCACCCTCCTGCAGGTGGGAGGTGGCAGTGCCGTATCTGTGGTGAAGGGGACAGACAGCCTGGAGAAGGGGACACGGCTAGTGCCATGGTGTGTCCCACTGGCCAAGTAGGGCAAGGATGGAGAGGAGAGGAAGCAGAGCAGGATGGAGAGAGCTGATGCTGTCTGTGGGCTGTGTTTTATAGCTGCTGTTGTTCAGCCCCATGGCTGGAGCATGGTGGGCAGGTGCAGAGTGAAGAATCTGACCCCTCTCCTGCCTGGTGCTGCTGTTCCCACGTTACACTGCGGCTCCCTGATGCATTGGGAGCCCAGTCCTGGAGCCAGCACCAGTCATAGGCTCAACTTCACCGTGATCATCAGCAACCCTCCAGACAGAAAAGGGCTGGAGGTACACCCTTGATGTCCCTCTGCCTTTTGATTCAGTTTCTGGACAGCAAGGCAGATCAGGTAAAAGAATCATAGAATCACAGAATCATATAATTGTTAAGGCTGGAAAAGACCCTTAAGATCATAGAGTCCAACCGTTAACCTACCACTGCCAAGTCCACCACTAAACCATGTCCTCAAGCACCACGTCTACCTGTCTTTTAGATATCTCCAGGGATGGAGACTCAACCACTTCCCTGGGTAGCCTGTTCCAATGCCTGACTACCCTTTCGGTGAAGAAACTTTTCCTAATATCCAACCTAAACTTCCCCTGGCGCAGCTTGAGGCCATTTCCTCTTGTCCTATTGCTTGTTACTAGGGAGAAGAGACTGACCCCCACCTCGCTACAACCTCCTTTCAGGGAGTTGTAGAGAGCAATAAGGTCTCCCCTCAGTCTCCTCTTCTCCAGACTAAACAACCCCAGTTCCCTCAGCCGCTCCTTATAACACTTGTTCTCTAGATCCTTCACCAACTTTGTTGCCCTTCTTTGGACATGCACCAGCACCTCGATGTCCTTCTTGTAGTGAGGGGCCCAAACCTGAACACAGTACTCGAGGTGCGGCCTCACCAGTGCTGAGTAAAGGGGCACTATCACATCCCTGGTCCTGCTGGCCACACTATTCCTGATACAAGCCAGGATGCCATTGGCCCTCTTGGCCACCTGAGCACACTGCTGGCTCACGTTCAGGCGGCTGTCAACCAACACCCCCAGGTCCTTTTCAGCCAGGCAGCTCTCCAGAAATGCATGCTCAGGAGGACACATAGACATGCAGCTATTACGGGAGAAGCTGGGGTGCTTGAGCAAGCAGTGAGGGGGGGTGCAGGTGACCGGTGATGTGACAGTTGGGGCAGGACCCCTCACACCCTACAGCTGAAGGCAGGTCATGGGCCCATCTGTTCTTCAGGATGGGGTGGGTGAGCTGGTCCCTGTGGCTGGCGTTAGCATCCTTGCCTCTCCCAGAGCTGCTGATCTGGACATTCACCTTGTTTTGTATTTGCTGTAAACACAAGGTCACTGCTGGGTCTGTCCTTCTTCCTTCCACCCTGGGAATGCAGCTGGCTTTAGCCTGGGGAATGGCCCTGCTGCTGTGTGCAGCCCTCAGTGTCCTGCTCGCAGCTCCTTTCCCTCTGATGCCTTGGAGACCTTGATATGGGGATTTAGATCTAGCTAGTTAACTGGAATCCATGTCTTCTGCTACCTGTTTAGGATCACAAGGATATTTTGTTACTTCATTCCTATTCAGCAACTTAATTTCCCAACAAAATCAAAGCCTGCTGAAATCAAGCGGAGTTCAGGCACATACATGTGAGTTAGCTTATGTGGTCACCCCAACCTGGTGGCTGCCAAGAAAGTCCCTGTGCCCTTTTCCCTTGTCTCCTGAGCCACTTTTCTCCACTGCAACTGCTAGACATCGAATCGGGTGGTCGGGTTTCATGTCACTGCAAGAGCAGCTGCAGGATAGCAGCACAGAAGAAACCCTTCCTGGGGCCCAGTGGCTTTCAGGGGGCTCACACGATTCAGCAGACTGCAGGAACGAAGGACCTGCAGACACCAGGCAGGCAGGGATGGGCAGGAAACAGCCGCAGCAGCAAGCCAGCAGGAGCTTTTTTCTCAGGAGCAGCTTAAGGTCAGGTTTGTGCCTCAGTGCTAAGTGTTGCATGGAGGAGGCAGAAACCTGACCAAAGCAATCTCAGGTGCTTGCTTTCAGGCAGGAGACAAGGAGCTAAAGCCAAGCTCTCGGCTGTCACTCCAGCCTTGCAGATCTCTCTCTTCAGTGACTGTACAGAGCTTCTTGTAACACTCCCACTGCTGTTTTACTGATGGTGCCCCTCTTTGGAAGTGCAAACCCACTGTGATAAATTATTTTCTTATGTTCTTACTATCTCAAGATCTCCCCAGCTAAGGTATAATGACAGCAGATTTCTGTTTAGCATCCCAGTGCCTGCAATAGCTGCTGGGGGTCAGCAACAGATTATCATTAGAGTGATAGCACAGAGGGAGCCAGGGAGATCAGATAAAGCAGAAGAGCTGCAGGGGCTGAAACAGAGGGTGAACTTGATGTCCGAGCCTTTGGGATGCCTGGGTACCGTCTGTCATCACCAAGCCCCAGGCTTGGGAAGGCCAGACAGTGATAAGGGGGTCCTTGGATGAGGAAGGTGCTCCTGCCGGACAGGCCTTTTCTCCTATGGAGGGGTGAGGACAAGCACGTAACCACACATCTCTCCCTTCTGGGGCTTGTACAGCACTTGGCATAAACAGGACCTTACTCCTAATGAGGTCCTTGGGGGACTGTAATGAAATGACTCCTGACTGTAGTCCTTACTGGAGTTAGATGTTCATTTCAGGTGTACACTCAGGTCTCAAAATAGACAAGGGTCCTTTTAGGAGCTAATAAGTATGTTCTATTTATTGAGTAGTATTGGCATTTTATTTATTGCGTCCTCCAGCAGGTTCACTAGTGAAATGACCACCAAGAAAGACAGGTGTCTACCTTAAAGAGCTGAAGTGACAGGCAAATGGTTGGCCAAGTAACATGAGGGAAGGCTTGTCCTACAGATGTGTACAGATGTTTGGTAAATAATATATGCACAGCAGAGATTCTCATACAATGTCTGCTTTAGGAAAATGTATGGTATTATTTATGTCATCATTAGTCTTAGGCTTAGCCAGGCAGCAGGGCTGTAAATGCTTGTGTACCCAACATGTGACTCATGCAGCATATT
This sequence comes from Nipponia nippon, assembly GCF_047370975.1. Lineage (NCBI taxonomy): Eukaryota > Metazoa > Chordata > Aves > Pelecaniformes > Threskiornithidae > Nipponia > Nipponia nippon. The sequence goes on from NW_028262347.1 coordinate 54,406,163, forward strand.
TTGCTGATAAATGTACAGCAACATTTTCCAGTACAGGCATGGCTGTAGGTGGGAGACAGTGAGAAGAGAAATCCCAAATAATACAGCCCAAATGGTGCCAGGAAGTATTGTAAACAGATCTTATTACTAGAACAGAAGGGAAAAAACATCAGTTAAAGCCCAGGAAGGACAAAAGTGTCTTTGTTGGCAAGAGTCTTTAAAGAAAGGTCCTGCTATGGAAAAAGCTCTATGCAACTTCTAGGACTGATATATGCTGTAAGTCATATGTGTGATTTTATGTGATTTTTGGCATCTGTATTGAGTCTTAAAATGCCATCCTTTGTCATGTATGGAGAGAAAAAGGGCAGATAGTTTCAGCACAGCAGACCCCAACCAACGTTGACCAAGCCAAGTGAGGGAGGATGTTGAATCCAAGAATATCACCTCATGCCTGCAGCACTGGTGCCCTGCTCTTTTTCTTGTGCATCTGTCCCGGGTTTCCTTCCAGTGTCTGGCTAAAAGGACCATGAGCCAGAGTGGAAAGAGCTCTAAAAGCAGCTTCTTACCACACAGACCATTGCCAAAGCTGCAGAATGATGTGAGATGGTTTTGGATGAAGACTGTTCCATACTGAGGACATCATAAAAAGTCTTTATGTTACTTTTTGATACTTAATTTTGTAGTAAATACTGTTGCAATATTGGAGTAACGGAGGTCAATGTGAGACACTATAGAAAGGGAAGGTAGTTTTATTTTAAGCCACACTGATTTCACTCAGTCAGACTAATGGTCTTATAACCACATATTCACAAGCACCAAGATGCATTCGTTCATAATATTTCGTTTTCCTGCAATCACATAGACGATTCAAGGCATGGGCTTTGGATTCCTCATCATTTCTCCTGGGTTTCTCTCAGTTTGACCACCATATGCTCATTTTAGGTGCGTCTTTGTCATCCTTCAGGAGCTGGCAGTGACTGTGGTCTTTCATTTCTCCATCTTTTCCCCCCTCTGAGTGTCATTCGGTCTCGTTGTCTTTTGTCTCCTCATGTAGGTATCTTACGGCTCAATCTTATTCTTTGTCTTAGCACCATCATCTCTAGTGGTTTGAATTTTTCCTTTTATTAAGTCTTAAGTGTACTCTGTCCCGTGTTTTAGGACGCCTTGTTTTAAACTGTGCTTTGTTTTTCCCAGTCTGTATGTCCAGAGGATCTGTGTGTCAATATGCTGGCGTCTTAATGATCTGCTAATCTAAGGTGCCATCAATATGTGCTGTTCTTGTAGCCTTTCTTATGCCTTTCTTCCCAGTGCTTCCACACCCAGACCTCTCCTTTGTTCTCCTTTTATACTATTCTTATTGTTTCTTTTATAATTTAAAGGAAATTATGACCGCTAATAACAAAGACATCCCTGGTAAAGTGGTGACTTCTGGAGTCCAGTGCCATTTTAGGAAGAAGGAAAAACTAATTGAAAAGCAATAAAATTTGATCTCATTTATCTTTCCTTCTGCTTTCAAAAATTCTTTCCTGCTTTATGAGAACATGAAATTTCTTGATAAAAATAATCAATTGTCAAATTTAATACAAATAAACAGTAAATATGTATCCAAAGAGCATATAATTAGTGTGTGAAATTCATTACTAAGGAAGGTCAACAAGTCGAATGACTTGGCTAGAATGTGATGTTAGGAACTTTAATATGATCTGTAGTTATGCACAGGAAGATAAGAGTAATCAGATTTCATGCTTCAAGGAATAAGAATGTCTTTTTTCTCGCCACAAACAGCATTTCACAATTAGCTGGGTATTGTGCATTTCCTCCCACCCCCTAGCCTTCCTTTGAACTCTATCAGATATTGACAACAGAGGCCAAGACCAGGGGCTTGGTGTGCTGCAGAAAAAGTTATTTACTTACTAAAGACAAAATTTATGATACTATAGATACTGAACTCGAGATAGAACAAAGAAACATGTATAACACTACAGGGATGCTTGTAAATATTTCAGTGGCCTGCTGCATTCAAGACAGACAGAACAGAAATGTTTCAGTCTAATCTTAGCTTCACAAGGACTGGTAGACTTTGGATCTAAGATGTTATCTAAATTCGTTGTTGAAAAAAGAGACATTATTGATATTTTTTATTTACCAGATGGATGAGAAGAGTGAAACCACAGCTGCTTTCTTATCACTCTGCATGTCTGGACAGGAAATAAGGCGGGTAAATCTCATCTGATCCCAAAGAATGAATCAGGTCAGGACATTTTTGTGCTCATGTGGTGAAGCAAGGGGGATGGGAGTGGAAAAGGAAGAGAGATTTCTGCTCCCCTTTCCCATAAGAATGCAACCCAGAAGCACGCTCTGTTTTTATAGTCAGAGTTCAAACTTTTTGCTTGCTCAGTTTTTCATAGGATACTTGAAGTACAAGCAATTCTAGTTACTTATATGGATTATTTAATCCCTACACAGAAGCCTCTGCCAATTTTTTCAACATCCAAATAATATTAACATTATCCTCTCTCTTTCTTCCTTCCCGGACAGCAAGAGAAACAGGCTGATCAGTGTATGTGTGGGTGGGTGGGGGTGAAGCCAAAGGAAGCAACAGAGTTAGCTCTTAGCCCTGAATGCTTTGGTTGCTTTATTCAGTGAATTAAATAACCTTGGTCTGGGTTCTGTGAAATTTTAGTCTTCTGTGCTCATGAACTTCCCGTTACCAGTAATCTTTTTTCATTGTTTCCGCCAAACACAGCTGTTCTGGGAAGTCCTGGCCAAACAGAGAGAGTCAGTCTTTAAGGTAACTCAATGATATCCCATGGAGAGTGCTGAGTATTGGAGTCGAAGGCTTGAGCCAGGCTCATTTTTTGCAGCAAGCAGAAATAGAGAGCAATGAGATCCCATTGAACTGTATTGCTGACCCCAAATGCTCCTGTATTTATTCCCAGACTGAGATTCTTCCAGGACACTGGGCTTCATTTTGAAGTCTGATGGATTACAAGGAGTAACTTCGAGGATCACAACTCCATACACTGTGGCTGTGAGGTTATGTCTGGCCGCTAATCTCTAAATTGCAATAGTTTAAAGGTTTTCCACCAACAACAGAATAGAGTGGCTAAACAAAAACCCCAATCTACCAACAACCCACCAGCCAAAGAAACCCCACAGCTCACCAATTAGAGACCTCTCCTTATGGTAGTGGCTAATGTGGAGATAGGCCCACATTCTGTAGGACACAGCAGGTGGAAGAAGAAGAATTATCCTCTCACCCTCTGGATTTGGTCAGGGAGGCAGGATCTGGCCTTTTCATGGTGTTTAATTTCAGTTCTGCTCCTTGGCACTGGCTTACTTGAGCAACCAGTTGTCCCAGAGTCGAGAGTGACACCCCTCAGGTTGAAGGTGCAGGTGTGGCCCACATCCATGGGCAGGAGAAAGTCATTGGAAGTCATCACGTAGGATGGAAAGGGGAGTTTCTAAAATGCACCCTGGCCCAAAACATTGGAGGAAGCATGAAAGGATATAGCTGTGAGCTGGCATGGAAACCTTCCTCCCCAACAGGAGACTGACACTATCTGTAAGCTTCAGACGGTGATTGCTACAATACTCCTAAGACTATACATAGATTCATTTTGTTAGAAGAAGTTTCAATTAGAACCAATATCTATTTTCGCACTAGAAACTTTTATTTTTCCACAAAGCTGTAATGCTGGGGGCAAAATTCTTCTCAGGGGAAAGATGGAAACAGATTTCAAAGATATGTGTTTAAATATTTTTTGGGAAAAAAAGCCCACTTATTTGTTATGAAATTACTCTTTTCTTCCCACCCACCACTGAAATGGAAATGAATCATTTCAGTTATTTTGAAAAAAAATTGTTTGATTGCTGTGAAACTAAATTTCTCCTGTTTATGTGCTCCCCCTTTCTTTTAATCTTTGGAACTTTTTAAATCTAGTTTTGAAATGTTTAAATCTGTGTTTTTCCCAGGTTGAACTAGCTTTTGAACTAGTTTTAGGGTTAATTTCGGGCAGCTGAGTGAGCTTGCTGCCAGAGCTAACACATGTTTAGGTATGTATATCAAGTTCTTTAAATGTCTGAAATGTGTTCCGTTTATTTTTATTTCATAGTCTTTTGACTAGCTCCTGTGTTTAAAATACATCTCCCTTTCTAAAGCTTAGTGTCAGTATGCTAGTTTTCAGCACGATTTATTCCATGAGGTTGTTGACTTTAATTATATTGTGGATACTCGGACACTGTTACTTAGTGGCTCAATTATACTAGCTTCTTGGATCAGTTCCTAGGTATTACTTAGGACTAAATGAAAAAGTAAAAATAAAGTCTTGTTTTCTCATGTGCTGTAGAACTAGTTGTTCCAAAAAGCACTTGTTTATCATGTTGAGAAATCGCTTCCTAAGCCATAGACCATGTGGTGGTTGACTAACTTACATCCTGAAACACAGGAGCAAGCTTGGAAAGGGCTGGCCAGATTGGTGAGTCCGGTTACTTGATACTCTGGGCAACCTGGGTTTGGAAACTCTTGCAGAGCTGACAGGGTTTATTCCCTTCCTGCAGTGCTGAGCAACTCTGCTGAAGCCTTTCTGGCATGAGCTGGGCACTCGGTGAGGGACACATGGATATGGACCATGGCCCTAAAGACACAGAGGCTGGAAATGGGACTTTTCCTAATCATGAGAGCTGTGGGCTCTGAAACAGTCCCTGGATGACTACTGGAAAAAAGCCCTAATTACTAGTCCCTTGTCCTGCTGGAAGAGCCTTGTGGACAACACAGGGAAGGAGAGGCTTGGTGACTCTCTCGGGCTATGGTGAAAAGGTCTGCCATTTTGGGGGTGACTGCAAATCACCTCGCCTTGTTAGTCCTCATCTACACAACTTCCCACAGGAATTCTTCTTCCATGAACATGGGTGACCTGGGCCATGTAGAGGACTCCTGCTGAGGTCTCACTGGTATCTTATCCAGCGGCACTAACAGGTGCCCATCTCTGCTGCCACATTCTCAGTAGACATCTCAGAACCAGTCTTCTGTGACAACCTTTATGATCGTTGGTTCATAGTTGTTCCCTGTTTAATTCCAGTTTATGAGCTTTTAATTTACAGCAGGTTTCTTACTGCTAATCCCCATGGAAGACCTTGCCTTTGTGCTATTGCATTTTACCCTGTTTCTGTCACTCCACCTTTCAAGGTCATCCTTTTCCTCCTGTATGAGCTCTCAGGCCTCCTTTCCACTGATGTTGCTTTCTTCTTTGTGTTATCAACAAAATTCCTCAACAAGTATTCCCTTTTTAAGCCAGTCATTAATGGAAGTATTCAGCAAAACTAGTCCTAAGAGAAATTAAATTAGTAATTTTTGAACATTTCTCCTTTCCACTGCTCAAGCCTCTGCCCAATTTGTCTGGTTCCTTACCATCTCACGATTTTGGCTTTAATGTCCATTTTCTCCAACTTAATTAAAAACTTCCCAGATGGCACTGGGGCCAAAGCTTTTCCAATATCTAGGTAGATGAGGATGCCTGAATCTTCTGGGTCCTGATTTCTTTCAGGGTTCAGCATGTCACGGGGCTGAATATTCAGCTGTCCTTGAAGGGTGGTAGAATAGGGCAAGAAATGTCCTCCTCTTTACACTGCTTTTCAAAGGTGGCTCATGACTATGTGCCCTATACTCAGGACAGCTCAAGGTTGCTGTTCTCAGGCTCTGAGGGCCAAGAGCTGCTTACAAGGACACATATAACATGGTACCTTGTTGCCACAGGTAGGTCTGAACTTTCCTCAAACTCATCAAGCACTGTAGGAGCTAAAGATCCCACCCTTGGACAGGAGCCCCTCACTGTTCTTTGGGAACCAGGCAAGAGTACATAGATCAAAAATGCATGTGTTAGCTAGCTGTAAGGTGACAAGGTGTCCTATAAAAGTGCAGCAAATCCCACCTCTGTCCCAATCATTTGGTCATTCTTTAAGTCCACCGTTATGTTATCGTTTTCATTTTGCAACCAAGGCTGTAAGTCAGGCCATACTTGATCTTTTCCTGGACCAGACAAGCCACACTCATCAGCTGTTTGGTTGGTGAACAGATGATGTGGGTTTTCCTTCTTAACCTCCTGAGCCACTGATTCTGCAACTGGACATCCCCTCCATCTCACCTCTGCTGAGCTCAGTCCCTCAGGCTGTGCCTACCCTTATTTAAGGACGGGACCTGCCAGCACCCATGCTGAGCATGCACTAGGTGTGGATCTCTGCTGAGCGAGGGAGCACTGCTGCGGGTTGCTACTCGCATGGGTTCAGCATCCCAGCATGGTGCATGTGTGCTCTTGGCTCAGATGCAGGCAGGGCCAGAAGCCCAATAGCCCAGTCCAGCAAGCACATGTCCTGGGTTGTCTGATGTGTTATCCAGCACTGTTGTGGGTCTGCTGTGAGCAGCGAGGGTGCATCTCAGGGTTGGGTTTGTGTAAGCCAGCTCTTTGCCTCATACAGTTTATCACTTTTGGAGGTTTCAGAGCTGCCTCCAAAAGCAGACACCTTTGTTATGTGAGTTTTCAGTCTGACATTAGCCTGCCATTAGGAGGGGGGATCAGACAGTTGCAAAAGGAGCATGAAAGGAGATAGGAGAAGGCTCCTGGCCTCCTGCTCCCCATGGAAGAACAGGTGCCCTGGCCAGCAGCGCAGCTCTAGTTAGAGCACAGCCAGGGAAGGAGGGGGTGGAAGAGGGGGGATCTTGCTGCAAAGAGGGAGACTGGAGCTTGTCCTCAGACCTCTGCGCACTCACTGCTCCTGGGCACAGAAAGGCAGCCTGGATGTGGCTGTGCCCCCACTAGCCCCTGGTGTCTGTTCTGGCTCTCTCCTCTCCCTCTTGGCTCAGTTCCTTGAGGCTGTTGGTTTCCTGGCTGTGGGCAGAAGGTGTTTTTGATGGAGAAGGTGGTAGCCTGGGGGTGGATCGAGAGTGGGAGACAGAAGAGGGGAGGAGTTACTGATCAATGCTAATAAATAAAAGGCCCCTCTTCTTCAGTCCAGGGTCCAGGACGCTGGGAGAGCTGCCCCCTCAGACAAGAGCTGCAAGCTGGCGGGGAAGTGACGGCTTAGTGAGTATGCAGGGACCGCCTTGCTTTTCCTGGACGGCTGCTTGTTATTAATGCCTTGCTGGTGCTTCACAGCTGCAAAACGTTAGGACTGGTTGTTATGGCACGCATAACATTGTGATTCTCCACTTCAGCAAGAGACAGGTCAGAGGGCTGCTTTTCTGATCTCCCCTTTATTTGGGGGACTGCGGAGATTTCCCTGGCATTTGCGGGCAATTCATCTTAGCTCCTCTTTCTTTCTAATCAGTGGATGCTGCTAGAAAGCAGGGGGATTGGGCTCACTGTGCTGTGTGGTGTGTTACCTCTAGGGCAGCCCACTGATACTGGGGAGGGGAGATGTGTGCTGGAGAAGTATGGAGCGCAGGGGGAGTAGAAAGGAGATGTACTTTTGCTAGGGAAAGTGTTCCTTGCAGGAGATTTGTTGGTATAGGGCTGTGTAGCTGGCATGTTCATTCATCCCCTGGAAAATGCATTGCCTCTGTGGTGAAAAAATGAACATTTGGGTTAAAGTGGTGGTTGTGGCTCTTCTCCTGTGGCTGATGGCAGGGGATGCTCCCGGCATTCTGGCATCAGAATCATCTGAAATAGGAGCAGAGTCTTCCAGGGAGCAGAGTGCTCTGCCCTGAGTGAAGACAGATAAATAAAGAGGGTTTGGCTGGAAAGCATGTTGGAGTTTCCCACTGTGCAGCCTCACCTTCATTCCAAAGTACTCCCAGCATCTTCCTCTCTGTGCCCCACTGCTTTCCCTCTGGGCTCTCTCCTCCAGCCTCTCCCTCAAGCCTCCTTTTCTTGGCAGCTCCCATGAGCTCCCAGAGTGTACAAGACATTCAGGAAACCTATAAAATCCACATTCAATGCTAACTCCAAAACTGTGGGCTCTAAGGAATGCAAACAATCCCAGAGCAGAGGATTCCCTTAAAGAAACTGGAGTCGCAGGGCATGGAGAGACAGCAGAAAAGTCTCAGTTCTCCTTCTGACCTTGTGTCTATAGCAGACTTCTGGCTTTTGCCCCAGCACAACCTAGTTTTCCTCCTTATCTCAGACTACGCACTGAATGGGCAGGATGTGGACGGTATGGGGGGCATTGATGGTGCAGGACTGAGCTCCTCTCCGTATGGGGTGGGATAATGGGGAAGAAAAGCAATTCTTTCTCTTTGGTCTGAAGTTGAAGGCCTTGCTCAGTTTCTCTCCCAGAGACCATAGGCTTCAGGCAAGGGCCATGTGTTTGGCATTGAAAGGGTAAGTTGTAAAGCCCAGAGTAATCTTGTTCCACCAAAGTTTCACTCCCCTTTGGGGAAGTGTTAGTTTCTGGCAGGCTGCCCCTGTAGTTCTTGGCTGTTTCACCTGCAGCGTGGCTCCCCAGACCAGCCTCTGCAGGTGACAGCAGTGACAAGACCACACTGGCTTGGGGGAATGGTCTGCATCCAGAGTGCACTCAATCTGCACCCTGTCAGTGAGAAATCCCGATGCCTGCATGTACACGTGGACAAAACAGGCAGTCACCATGGCTTGCATCAGACATAACAATGGTTACTGTACCCTAGGCTCATCCCCAGGCAGTGTGCACGGTCCCAGCCTCACCACTGCCATGGGGGAGGGCTGGCAGGCACTGGGTACCCACCTTCCCTCCCTGTCTTGCCTCTAGAAAACTACTTCCCTTTGCTTTTCGCCCAGCAGGGATGGCCATCTCTGTAACTCCTTCTTTCTTCTTTCACTCCTTCCTACTGTACCACAGAGCTGAAGAGGGGAACACCCCATCTTTTGTCCATTGCTGCTGTCCATGACATTCGTCCTAGACAAGCTCTTTGGGTGCTAGAAGGTGAGGTAATGATCCCAGAGACTGCTGGCCTGGGAGATTCATCCCAGCTGAAAAGCCTTGCACTGACATCTGACTTTGGTGCTGAGTGGGGCAAGGACGGCTAGTGCTAGACCAGATAGGCAGCAGTCCTGAGAAATATGGTTACCTCTGCCTTCACCAAGATGTCCCTTGGGCTGGGAGAGCAGCGTAGGGTGAGAACCACAGTGAGGACCTGCAGAGTTCTGGCTGCTGCTGTCATCTCAATGCAAAAATCATGATCCCTCCAGCAGAAGGGATTCTTCTAGGTTGCTGCTTGTCACTCCTGGAGCAGTAAAGTAGGAGAGGGGAAGGGGCAGTAGGGTTGGATTCCTCCTCTGATGATTGGCAGGCTGAGGCTGCAGCAGGGGACAGCTGGAGGGAGTGGGGCTGAGTGGGGACGGAGTGTTTGAAGCCTCATTCTCCATGTGTCTGTTGGCAAAGCTGACAGAACAGTCTGGGCTGGGTGTATCCAGACAGAGGATGGTGAGGGCAAAGAGGACAGATCAGAGGAAAAATTAGAAAGGCAAACATTTACATTTGGGATCAGCACACACCTCTCCCTCCGGGCCCCTGGCAGCCCCTGAAATTCCTTCCACTTGTGCAGGCCAGCTTTTTCTGAGTGTGGAGTGCTAGTGATATTCTTGCCTGTGAATTATGGCCCCCAGCCCTGAACTGGGAGAGGAAGGGGTCGTGCCCCCTCCTTCCTGACACCGGATTTAATCTGCTAATAGAGGATGTTTTATAATGGCTCCATAAAGAGTATGTACCAGCCAGCTGTTGCCTTCCCCAGGCTCTTTCATCGGCCCCCACCTGGCTCTGTTTTCACAATAAACATTCAACTGCTAATTTTGCAGGCAGCCCAGGATCTCCAGCTGCCCTCAGTGGGAAGAGAGCAAGACACAACCAGAGAGACAGAGTGAGAGATTCCTCCCTGCACTGGCACAATGCGCAGTCTCATCATCCTTATGCTGCTGGCTGTCTTGGTGATGGCTGCTACTTGCTATGGTAGGTGACCTTTTTTACTGGGTAGAGTGGTAACTCCAAACCTGCAGACATCTTTGGGTCTGTTCAAATGTGGTTTATGCAATTTTGTGTCGTCTTTCCCCTTAGTTTGATCTCTTGCCTGCTTTTCTGCCCTTGTGTCAGACCATCCTAGCCCTGCTCCAGAGCTGTCAGCTTCATTGTGATTTGTGGTCTAGGATGCCTCAGCCCCTTCCTCTCTGTTCCAGCTCACCTCGCAGGCTGCTCCTCTTCTGCCCCTCTGTTATCTGGACTACAATAAGAGTTCTTATTCTTAATTCTTTCTTGTTAATGGCGAGATTTCCCTTTCTCCTTTTGTAATATCAGCCCCCTTTTCCTGTCAGGCACACAGTTCCATACTGATGAAATTAAGATGCTGTTTCATGAAAGAGTCAAGCACATACCACTGTGCTAATCCTTTTCCTAAGCACACATGCAGGCTTTGAAGGTAAGCAGGTATCATATCCACTGTAGTGTCAGGAATATGAAGGTGACGAGCTATGCTTGAGAATCACACACTGGAAGACCAAGCACAAGCCTTGAAGTCCTGTCTAAAACACCAGCTTGCTCCATTCTAAACTCCTGAACACCCGAAACTCCTCATATAAATGCTAGGTCATGCCATGGATCCCTTTCTCTTCCTTTTAAACAGGTGCCTTAAAACCTGGCTTCTCGGATTTCTGTGTGCATGTTCTATTGATTTGTGGTGTGTGAAAGACTGTGAATCCCATCAATACAGTGTCTTACCACATGTTTTACTCTTTCTTTCCCCAGAGTCCCATGAGAGCATGGAATCCCATGAGTATCTCTGTAAGAGACTGCTTTACTATTTTCTTGAATTTGAAGTGTGCTACAGACATCTCCAAGACCATTTCCTTGTACTTTATTGTGGAGATTAAATAGGCAGAACCACTCAGCCTAGGGAAATTGAATTTACTGGGTGATGGAGTTGCAGGATGAATAGGAAGAGAGTTAAAAAAAGACTTCACGTGTTTGGGCACAAGTGCATACCAATTCGTTTTGCAAAGAATATAGTGAGAATTGGAAAACAAAGAATCATGAACTTAGCCCCCTGCTGCATCCACCTAAAACAGGTTAAGTTACACTAGAAACGGACATTGCTCAAAAAGCTCTGTGATGAGCACAGAAAGAGGTACTGCAGAAGTGATGTACTGCAGTGACATGATTTGTACTTCCCCAAGGACAGGGAGCCTTACTCCCAGCACCTTGGAAGAAGCAGGTGGGATGTGTGGACAGGAGGGATCCTTGGTCTGGAAGAGAAAGTTAGTGTCACAGGAGAAGCACGAAAGGGTGGAGAGTCTCGCCATGGAACAAGCAATAACCTGGACAGGGTAGAAAACAGATGGTTTGAAACTAAAAGGAAATTAGACCATCTGGGAGAAAGACTTCACAAAACAGCTGGTCAGAAGCACAAAGACACATGTGGGAGCCAATACCAAAGACAACCACAGACTCCTGAACTCTGCAATAGGACTGTGATATTTCTCAAAAAGGACAGAAGGAACCTTCAGGCACCTCAGTCCAAAACTGCCACGCAGACTGCTCAGTGACTGCCTAACCTTGGAGGCAGATAGACTTACTCAGGCCCTTCCTGTTTTTACCTACAATTTCATGATTCTACAATTCTACTGAGCATGCCCAGACCTCCCATGGTCTGCACAGCTTGGCACCTACCTCTTGGCAAAGCTCTGCTCATTCGGAGGGGCTGTGGCAGCAAAATCACAGTAGCTTTACCCTGGGTGGCTTGAGTAACAGCAAAGCTAGAGCAGCATGTGCACCTCCATACAGGCTGCACAAGCCAGAGGGAGAGCCTGTGCATGAACCAATGGGGTGGACAGCAGGGGATATTAGAAGGTCTTAGGTTTCACTGTGTCTGGGAGGGCAGACAAAGAGGCTGTTATAAATGTGGACGCTAGCTTTTGTTGAAATCCGGCCTTGAAAAAGTGTCTATCTACTCTGAACAACCCCTTGCTTTCTCAGACCCCTTCATCAACAGGCGAAGAGCCAATGACTTCATACAAGCTGACACGAGACTAGAAGCCATCTCTCAGGAGAGGTATGTTATGGCCTCAGGATGCTGAGGATGGGAGTGGGGAGAGGTCTCTCCTTGCCAGACACAGGCTGGTACCAGGGGAGGGAGGAAGCCATGGTGGCTTCTGAGAAGCCTCAGCCCCTCTCTTAGTGTGATGTGCCTGTGAAGTCCCCAACCCTGGGAGAAGACAGAACTCAGATAGGAGAGAGCAAGTCCTTGCATTTGAGGGCATGTCATGTGCTGGGAGGGCTCTGCTTAATTTGCCTGAAGGAAACACCAACAGAAGGAGAGGGAATCAGTGTGGGATGGCCAGAAAGGAAGCTCAGTTTGAGATCTTGTTCTAGTCCTCAGCTCTCATGCAGAATTTGCATGACCTTTTCTAAATCACAGGGCCATCTAGGGGCCTCCTTGCCTCATCTACAAAAAGCAGATATGGGCAGTTTCATGCCTCATGCAGGGCTTGTGAAAATAAAGGCTGAAGCACAGAAATAATCTCCAAGCAAGGCATCAAGGCAAACCTTCTCTGCAGTACCAGCTGGCCCCTTTGCAGGATGTTTCAGGTCTTTGTTCCATGCGTGGCTTTGGGGGAGAGCAGAAGAGCTGAAGGCAGCAGGCTGGGGGGGGCTGGAGCGGGAGAACTCTTCCTCAGGTTGAGGCAGGACCCATCCCCCTCTCCCCACCGCCGTACTTAGCCCTGAAATAAAAGGTTGTCTGGGGAGGCGAAACACTCCTTTATAGTCACATCACTCCTCTGGGTACAGTGAACACAGAAGCTTGTATGCTAACATCTTGGTAGCTGGATGATGGAATCTGGTGATGGACCCTTAATTCTGGTGGGGGATTATGGGGCAGGAAAGGGCTGTAGACAGATATTTAAGACGGCAGCACTTACCACTCTCCTGCTTTTACAGGATCAGGGAGCGTAATAAGGCGCCCCAGGAACGTCAGAGAGAGATCTGTGAGGACTACTACCCCTGTGAACTGTATGCTTTTCGCCATGGCTATGCTGCTGCTTACAGGCACTATTTTGGGAGGAGGAGGACTAAGTAAAGGATGATCTGTCCCCACCCTGGGGCCTGGAGCCCAGGGTATCCTCCCAAAAAATGCAATGGCTCTGAAACATATTCAGTTGCTTGTGTCCCTGTATGTTATCCTGCCTGCTGCTTCTCTCCCATGTAGCCATGGATTCCTACACTGTGTTAATTAGCGCTGAGCTGATGTAGCAGAGATCAGAGAGAGTTCAGGATGTGGGTGTTTAATACGCAATAAATTGCTGGTTTGATACTATCTTCTCATGAGTCACAGTATTTTGGGGAGGGGTGCAATTTTTCATGAAGAAGCTGAGTACATTTATCATAAAATCTGGTGCGGATTACAGAAAAAAGTCACTACCCTGCAATCACACAAGTTTGAAAAGATCTACAATGTTTTTGTTCCAGGGTCTACAAGGGGCTTCTTTTAGAGTTCACTGGCAAATTTCAGTTCTCAGTCTTAAGACATCTTAAAATGGCGTGGTGTTCAGAAAGCAGGGTGAGATGAACTTTTTGACAGTGAAATCTATAATATCTTTCCTCAGTTGGGGAAACAAAATTCAGAAGGTGCCTGTTTAATCTTAAAAACAAAGTTAGGGCAAGAGTTAGTGACAGAAACAGCCTGTAAATTGCATCTTGTCTATCCAGCTACGCTCAGGTCCTGATGTAGGGTGCTCTTGTAGAAAGGAGTGTGTGATCAGGACTTCACTCATTTCCTTTTGGAATCCCCTTTCATGCCCTTACTTCCACTTGAAATGATTCTGATAGTGCTAGGAAGCTGAAGAAATCAAAGGTGAAGAGGGGCTCCAGGTGGTAAATAAAACATAAAAGAAACCCAGTGTTTTGGGTTAAGCCCAACTTTGTTCACCTAGAACAATTTTATTTTACTGTTCATAACTCATTTGAAATCAAGATGTGGCCTGACCCTGTGCACAGGCTGCTGAATGCCTCCCGGCCCATTGAGGAGTGAGCGTGACAGCTGTCAAGCTGTCACCAGCAGCGGCACCAGGGCACCTCGCAGAGCCTGTCCCCAGGCCAAGAAGCACCAGTGCTGACGTGCCCAAGAATTCAATACTGCTCCGGGCTGCTCAGCAGCCACAGCAGCTCGGAGACCCCTTGGTGTGGGGTGTGCAGGAGACATAACATCTTCTATCTCAGCTCAGCACAGCTGGTTTCAATATTCACATCTGCAGGCTTCCACAGGCACCTGCAAATTATAGAAGTGGGAAAGATTCATGGCACGCTATCAAAGGCTATGAGGTATAAACTATCAAATTGCTGACTACTCTGTGAAATTAAGTCTAGAGCCGAATCTACCTGCCACGTGAGAAATATGCATCTTCTTGCAAAATATGCTTCAAGGCTTTGCCAGCTTTGGAGATGAACTTCTGGAAAGAAATGTGATTTATTTATTGAAAACACATCTGATGGGAAACTCCACCCTGACAGTTGCAGAAGTTTTGTCCAAAGGAAAAAGTGAGCGATGATAAACGAGTTTAAGGAAAAAAAGCCATGCGGATTAGGTATATTTGCACCCACACTTGTTCTGCATGTTCCCAAGTAGGTGAATCTCATGCACATGAACCAGGGCAAAACTTTCATACCCTAAAGTCAACAAGTCTGCAGTGTCTGCGTTTGACTTGACGCTGTGACACTACCACAATGGAAGGCACAGGGCTAGTACTGTCTGAGTCTGTGTCCAGAAATATCTAGTGATTCCAGCCTCTGGTTTACCAGTATAAATAATGAATAATACCAGAGATTTCTGTGGGATTTCGTTAGTGTAAGCAATAACCAAACATGTTTAAGAGACTACATGCTGGTTAGAAAGCTTGGGAAAAGTTGGGAAGAGAAGTAAAGCTGTTTGGATTACTAGAATTGTATATTTATATTCTTTCAAGTTTTCTTTTGAAAGCATAACTTTCCTAGAATACCTATTATTTTTAGATATTTATTTATTTTTAAACTGTTGCTCTTTAAGATACTTTTGCTGGAAGTTGTTGGATTATACGTTCAGTCTTTCCTGGACTGTAGAAGAGTTAAACTTTTTTTTTTTTTTTAAATCCTGAAATTTCTTTAAGCTAAAAGACACTGTTTCTAGGGATTGGCACAATCCCTAATGGCTCTGACTGCCCTTTGGAGCCTTTTAGGCTTTAATTCTGTAACCCTTGGAAGTCTCCCCCACATGTGGGGCCATAGAGGACTGGATGTGAGGTGGAGGAAAATGTGATCCATGTGCTGTGTTTGGGACATGGCTTTGGGAACTTGGCTGGTGGGTTTGGGGAGTATGGGGTTATTGGTAGACAGGCTGTAGAAGAGCCCATGCAGGGCTTTTGACATACCAAGCAACTGCAGCTACTCAAGTCCTGAAGAATCAAACACTTTTGGTGTTTCAAGGTTTATTTGATTTTTAGACAAGAGAAGCCAAACTAACAGCCTCCATACTAGGAAGATTTCTAGGAATCAAAAAGAAAGACCCCCCCCCCCCCAAACTAACTACCAAAGATCCCAACAGTATAAAAATCTCAAGTCTCCAAAATCATTTGGTGAAACTGTCTGGAGCGAAGATCTACTGTGTGTTTGCCCTATGCAAACGGTTTCATGGGTTTCTTTACCTTCAGGGGGATGGGTCAGGGTGGGGTGGAGGAAAAGAGTCACCATTGAGTTCAGTCTCGTTTGATTTTCCACATGAGAGAGCTCCATCACATGAAAGAAGCTGCTCTACTTCAGGGTGTGCTGGTCTCTCCCCTGGCTTTCCATCCAGAAGCCGAATGACTTTCATGTTTATAATAAAACTGATTTTCTTATCCAGTTGTTTTTCTTCAACAGTCCCATTCAAAACCTCAGATAAAATATTCTGTAAATGCCACGAGTCCTGAGATGGATGTCAAAATAGCTGCCAGGACCCTATATCTCCTGGCCCAAAGGACGGGCTTTGTTTTGGAGCTCAGACACAGGAACACAAGCCAGAGCCCTGATCTCTCCAGGCGATCACAGGATATAAACTGCTGCCTGAAAGCAAGCTTTGGAGAACTTTACTAACCTCCAGTAAAGCTCTGAGCCTAGGGGGACTAGCACAGCCAAAGAAGACATGAGGAGTCTGCTGGCACTGCTGATCGTGACTCTGGCGCTGGCAGCGCTCTGCTGTTGTACGAAAGGTAAGGGGATGTCTTCCCAGGAAGGCTCCCGGGAGCGCTGCTCAACCCTGCAGCTTGCCGCCAGCCTCCCTTCGGTCTGGGAGAGACGCACAGCTTCAGGGGGAGGAGGTGCACCGCTGGTCATTGCACAACTTCAGATCGCTGTCTGAGAGAGAGAATCATGGATGAAAGAGGGCTCGGAGACAGACAGCCTCATCTCTTGCATTTAGCATTTAGGTGAACTGGCAACGGTATGCTGGATGTGAGCAGGGGGTGTTAGGCAAGAGAACTGAGCTGCAGGCAGAGTTGTGTCGACCACAAGGAGAGGGATTTTGTACCTGCCAGCCCTGGAATGTTGTAGGATCACAGAGATAGGCACTGAGTCAAGCCTACACCTGCTGAGAAACATGGGATGTGGAGAACTTCTGGAGGGAGAAAAGCTCCTACTAGTGGTTAAAAAAAAGGGAGTTGTCCCATTGAAATAAGAGCATATCACATTTGAAGGTGATTTAGCCATGGTAACTTTATGATCAAGAGACAGTAATGTAGAGGCAGGTCTATAGTTGATGGAGAGGGAAGGGGGAAAAGATCAGGAAACCAAGTGTTTTCCCTTTACAGCAGGAAAAGAGAAACTGAGCAGGAGAGAGCCCTGTTGTTTCTTGTATTATCCCATTCAGAGTTAAATTTCATTCAGTCCTTGGCATCAGATATGTCATAACTTAATACTGGCAAATATATTTTGTTTGATCTGTCAGTGTCTCTCTCACCTTTTCTCTCTTGAGTATATATATATGGGTTTTTTTTCAGTCATTATTATTATTCCAGATTGCTTAATGGCCTTGGAGTAACTTCTAATTATTTTTTTTTTTAAATCCAAGGAATGTATACATAGCTTAAAAATAAAACTACACACAACCCTTTTCACATAAAGTTTTTGTTTAGGCACAGTTGTTATTTTTTTGGTCTCTAGAGTTCTCTTGCTGCCCATAAATAGACTTATGCCAAATACCTGGTGACTTGGGTGGAACTGACATTGTTGAAGAAAAATGTGGTGAAATAGTGGAAGCAAAAACTTGTGAAATAGGGAGATTAGAAGACCTACCATTTCTCTCAGAGGAACACCTTCCTTAGGTGTTTGCAGGGAACATTAAGGATTAAGGATTACAATTAGGACTGAACACAGCAACACAGTGTGTAAATTCCACTTGGAAGGGCTGGTGAGACAGGTACCTCAACCCTGAGCCACAAAGCTGTGAGGATAGAGTTATTCCTAATTTTTCGCCGTTTTCCTTCTCTATCCATAGTTTGTGATTTCTCCCTAGAGTTAAGGAAACCTGTCTTTCCAAAGACAGAGGAAATGCTCAGCTATCTTCAGGTTCTCTTCATGTTTGGGGTTTTGCTCAAATGGTCCCCTAGCTCTAGCTGTCCTTGCTCTTAGCAAGGGTGGGGAGGGAGAAGGAGGAAGGTCTTTGTCCAGCTTCCACAGTGTTTATATGGTTACTGTGTCATTTAATCCGGCTCAGAGGAAGTTGAAATTAAAAAAAATTAAGGCATAATGGGTGAATTTTGCTGTGGTGAAGAAGTCTATCCCGAAATGTTGGGTGTTAATAAAACCTTTTTTTGGGAGGAACAGATTTTCTGGGAAACAAGGGGAGCTGGATCCACCCAGTAGGCAGAGGGATTCAGTTAGAGTGGAGCAGAGGAGGAGGACTCACAAGCAAACTCCTCTCTGTCTGTGTCTTCCAGATTCCAAAGACCCCTCCGGATCTCCCAGTGCTGCCAGTGAGTATATCGTTGTGACCGATGCTCAGATCCGTTCTCCTGCATCTACTTCCCCTCTTCCCTTTGATAGGTTCAAGGGATGAACAAGAACCATGCCGAGTCACTCTGGCTGCTCCCTTTTTGCTCCCTCAGCACTGCAGTCCCTTAGGTGCAGGAGCACCTGCAGCAAACAGACGGGTTGCCTTTCACGGCCATGGGGACAGGAGATGCCAGGGAGGTCAACCTCCCTGCACTGGCAGCGTAGCATGACTCCAGGTGTGCTAGTGCCATAGCCTGCATCTCCACAACCCTTGAGCAGCCCCCAGGCAAGACATGAGTCCTGCAGGTTGGATGCATCTGCCCTCTGTGAAACAGGGTCATGTGAGTGGAGCAACACGGCCAGTCTGCTGGCTTCTCTGAGCTGGCTTCAGAGACCTATCCAAAGTGACTGCTGCGTCCCCAGACTGTTAAGGGAGGAGAACCTGCCCCAGGGCCTCCAGGCACCTGTCTTTTGGATCTGCTGAGCAGCCAGTCTGGTGTGCAGGATCACAGAGCAGAAAGGTTTGGTGCCACACGGCAACAGGCTGTGACATCCCTGCCAGATCCCACAACCTGGAGAACCTGAAAGTGAGCGCCTTCCTTGGCTGCTCCTGAGGGCTGCAGTCCCTCCTCTGCCAGGTTGCCTGGGACATGGGGATTTGCACACCTTGGGATGTCCACAGCTTTTGCAGCAAGCTGATCCTGGCAGAAGTCTCTATGGAAAATGCCCCTCATTCTTCCCTGTCTCCTTTCTCACACCTTAAAGGATAACATTGCTGCTGAGGATCATGAAAGCTGGTATTTCTCCAGTGAGCCAATGCAAACACAGATTGGAAAAGAGAAAAAAATGCAAAGAGTGTTTAGGGAAAGGTGGTGATTTCTGACAGCTCATTAATTGGCAGTTTCTGTGTAGTCAGTATTTTGATCCAGACTAAACCCCAGCTTGCTAGAGAGGGGGCATCTCTCACCTGCCAAAAAGAAACACGATCAAACACCCCATGATTGGCCAGGTGGAGACAGGGTGCCATTCCCTTTATTTTCTCTTTATTTCTATTTTATGCTGTCGTGACTTTGCCTTCTGCATATTTGTTGTGGACTCAGATCATGCTGTGTGATAAGGGAATAGAGTTTATGGCAGAAAAGGCCCTTGCTTCATGTAGATGTGCAGGTTGGAGTGAGGAAGGAGCCCAGCTGTTGGGCTTTGAGTGGACAGTGGGGTGGGGACGGATGAACAGGCAATTAGGATGGGCCATGACAATCATCTTCTTTTGAAGAGAGTAGACTGTCCCTTTTCAGAGGTTAGACTGGTCTTTGTTTTCCATAGACCATGGCCCTGCATCTCTAACCTGCTGTGTTCTTTCTTGGTAGGCATCAAGATTGAAAAGGAAGTTGCCAATGCCTTTGTGAAGAGGCACAAGAGGTCCAGCCTGTATGAACGGTAACAACTGAGGAGTCAGGCTGAGAGCTGGACTCTGGACCTGTTCTGAAGAGGGGGTGGGAAGGCAACAGGACATAACAAGGCATTAATTTGTTGTACATTTATGTTATTACCTTCATGCATAGAAGCAAAAAAGTCATAGGAGACACTCATTGATAGATAAATGGTTCTTTTTTTTTCCTAAATATCCTTTTGAGAGCTCATAGTTGGACTCTATTATTCCTCCCAGGAAGACAGTACTAGCTGCCTGGGCTAGCCATGGGGACAGCAGGATACAAGTTAGAAGCTGCTCTAACCTGCAGGGTCATCAGAGCCGATTTCCAGGATAATGAGCATCACAGAGCCTTGGTCATTGCCTCCAGCTCCCTACAAAGGAAGCACAGCTCTGTTGCAGGGATGAGGCTAGATCAGATTGTCTGTTCTTTCTGAAGCTGTAGAACCTACATCCATTTGTGCAGAAATCCTAGGCATGAAGATTTGGAGAAATCCTAGCTATAAACATTTGGAGAAATTTGAGGCCACCCAAGAATGTTATTAATGCAGTTTCTGGAAGAGTTTGTTAAGCCATTGTCTCATGTAGGCCTGTGCGAAAATAATTTTTATTCAATCCATCTTTGGACTAGAAGGATAATGTTGTTTTCAGATAATAGAAGATTGGGAGGCCCCATCTGTAGAGGAGAGGATCAGAGTATTGTAGCAGAGGAACTGGCTGATGTTGAAACCTGCAGTGATTAAAAACAAGATGAAATTCAGAAGCAGCAACTGTACTGACTGTATGGACTACCCCCTTGCAGGTGGTGCATCGTAAAAGTAGCTTCTGCTGTAAGCATTAATTGGTAAGGACTGAGGTAGATAGACAGCTCAGTGTATTATTTGATCACGAGGTAAGGTTAGTCTGGAAATATGGATGCAACAAATGGAATTCAAGGGTGCTGCAGGTTTTTCCAATACAGAAATAAAGAAATTCATGAGATACTGGTGGGACTTCTCCTGTAGCAGGGAAGATTAACCAAACCTGGAATAGGAGTTGAGAAGTACATCCAGAGTGTGTAGCTGGGCCTAGAAGATTTGGGCTTGCTTAGCCTGGCAAAACAAAAGCTGAGCAGGGACAGTATTGCTGTCAACCACAGAAGTGAGGATGATGAGAGGAAACTCCTTAAGCTAAAGGAAAATAGTGGCTAGCAGGAAAGTGAGCAAATAAAGGTAAGCAGGAAATCATTAAATAAAAAATAAAAAAAATAACAACAACAACAAAGATTCCTGGGTAGCTGGGGAATGGGGCTGGGGACAAAAAAGAACCCTGCCTGCTTCTGTGGTCTTCTTTGCTGACAAAACCTCAAGAGCAATTGCTTTAAGTTGGGTTCAATTCCAACTTTTTCCAGCATTAACGACGTAGTCCTGTGTAAGCAGATGTTTAACTCACCATGAGAAGTCCCCTGTTGGGGCACCCTGGGGAATCACTGTTGGCGCGTTAGTATCACGGGTGTGAAACCTCTCCAACTGCATCGACTGAATCTGCAGAATGGCATCTCTCTCTCTGTCTACTCCAGGTACCTTGAGTATTACAAAAGTCCAATGGAGCAGATGCATGAGCGTTGTGAAAACTACCCCCCCTGTGACTATCTCTCTGACCAAATAGGATTTTCCATGGCCTACAACCGTTTCTTTGGGAGATACTAAGGATGGGACGGTCACTTTGTTCATTTTGCTTGGGACCACTCTGAACCCCCCAGGAGAAAGAAGGTTGTGGGTGGGAAGGAGGGAAGAAAAGCATCTAGATTGGGGGCTTCTTCAGAATACCAAGGCAATAATTATCCCACTTGTTGAGCTTGCATTAGCTTTCTTCCTTTCACCAAAAATCTTTCTCTTCAGTTGTCTTTTGTGGTATTTTGAGCTTCGCCAGAAATAATCGAGAAGACTCTGTCTTACCCCCTTCCATTTGAATCCCCGGGATACAATAGGTGAAAAAATTGTGACTCCTCTCAAGAAAATCAATGTATATCTTAGGAACATAACAAGAAGTTTTGTTGTCTTCTGCAAAATTCATGAGGATTATAGAAGGAGAATGTCAGAACATGTGTAAGTGTAATGGATCTGATCCTGGGATACGCACTGGGAAGAAGGTGGAACGGCTGCCTCCTGGTAGAATGACTAGGAAAGTTCAGTATTTTCAGGTAGAATAGTCACCCTAAATATGTGCCAATGTAGGATCATTTTGCAAGGATAGAACTGTGGAAATACTGTTACATAGCCAGAAATCAGTTTCTGGTACACTTTTCTGATTATTCTGTCACAAAACTTGCCTGTATAGCAACAACAGATAAATCCCCAAAGGTGTGTTTGAGGAGTCCTTTTAGATGAGCCCTTCCATTTGTATGCTGCATTCAATGACTGTCTGTAAAAAGTAACTCAGAAATCTCTTGTTATTCTTGTTACAGTTCATTTCTGGTGAAACTGAATATACCCAAGCAGAACAAAAAAATAATCTGTTCCTCTCTGATGCTTTCGTATTTATGCTTGAAACTAAAAGTGTCTAAACAGCTCCAAAAAAAAGCAAACAAACAAGCAAAAAGCAATAAACTTTATGAAATAAACAAAAAGAAAATTGGTTCAAGGATGGATTGAAGTTGGGTCAGCATTTAGTTTATTCAGGGCAGCTTGTATCTCTCTCATAGATAGATATATATATAAAGTGTGTGTATTTGTATACATATACTCTTCCCTCTGCACTACTTCAGTCTGTCCCCTTGTATGAATATCATACCTTCACAACTTTCTGCACAGCCTCCCTTGATGTTATCTGCTCTGCTTCCCTGAGAGGCAGATGGCAGATCCTATCTCAAAGAACAGGGACTGCTGACCCTCAGGAGACTGAGAAAGATTGAATCTCTCTGGTCGCGTGTAAGCTGGTGCAGCCATTCTCAGCTGCTGACTGCAATAAATATTGCTTATGTAAAGCAGGTTGTTGTGCTGCTTCTTTCTGTTCCTCTGTACAACCTTTATCTGTGGTTAGGGATGTCTAGAAGGTAAAGCCTGCTCCTATGAACCCTGAAGAGCAGGATCCAGGTGCGTGAGGCTTCCTTCTCCCCCGCTGTGCTCCAGTGTGAATCAGAAGTGACTACACTGAAATTCAGGTCACGATCCTAGTACACCGTGACAGTGAGGAAGAGGACAGCCAGGCTTTTCCTGATTCACCATCTACTGAGTTCAGCATTTCTCTGAAAGACCTTGCCCTGAAGTAAGTCCACAGAGATGGCTGCCAGTGTGAGGGTGAACATCTCGTTTGGCAAGCTGCTATGATTTGCACCAGCTATGCTGACCTTGGTCAAGGTGAACACAGTCAATAAGTGCCTCTGCTTGTCTTGGTCAAACACCTGGGACTGGTTCCTCTATTGGCATGAACTGATGGGGCTTCACTGCTCACAGCAAAACTCTCCTCTGAACGCCATCTAGTAAAAATGAACAACGTGCTCATTGAAAGCAGTGAAAATTTTGCTGGGAAAAACACTAGTGAGATCAGTGAAATCCTAACATCTGCTGTACTAATAAGTTAGGGGTTTTGTTGTTGTCCTATGGTTTTGTTTGCTTAAAAAAAAATAATCAAGCTTCCTGTCTATATTTGCATCTTTCTGTTAGTTTTGTATTTTTCTCTTCCTTTCGGTAAACGTTTTTTCTGAGAAGTTACACACAAAGGCCTTAATCGTGTCATCTGCTCTGTGTCACCAGACCTCTATTTGGGCTGAAGTCACTACGGCCTTTGGGGAGCTGACTGCACAAATCAAATTATAAATTTCCTGCTGCAATGGAGGAGCCCGGTTTTCCCCAGTCAACGCAGATTTAAGTACCAGTACAAATCCTCTGCTGCCATCTTATGGCCATTGTATTTATCGCCATGCGATAAATAGTAGGCTACGTTGCTTTTGAAGCATTTGAAAATGTAAATCCAGTGGGCTTTCTTCCTCATTCACTTCATCCTGCAACATACATTAAGAGGCCAGAAGGGAAAAATAGGCAAGAGACATAGTCTGCAACTGGATTATATGCAGCTGAATTGACATTCTAGTGGAGCTGTTTATCCTGATTGCCAAGGTCCTGCTGGAGCCTCTCACAGTTAGCTCCTTTTTATCTCTACGTGAGCAGGAGAGGAGATGCCTCTGAATAAATTCACAACCCCTTCTCTGGACTCACTTTTAGCAGTTGAAGAACTGTTTTCCGAAATACAGCCCAAGATAATAGAGCAATTCCAAGAAGGAGAAGTAGATAGGCTGCATTTATCACTTTGCACCATCATTTGTGCCATTACCTGGTATCACCAGTGGCTGCAGATACTGTCAGCAGCATCATCTGGTGCAGTGCTACAGATCACTTTGAAAGCAACCCAGTATGAGACCTTTATGTCATCTTTCACCCTATTTCAGCAATATTCAGCAAGTGTTCTCTGTCCACAGAATCCAAGCAGCCGCACAAACGTCTCTTTTCTCAGGGAATCACACCATGTCTGCAGGTGCCCCCCCTCACCCAGCCTAGCACTGCAGGCAATGGAAATGGACTTCACTTCTCTGTAGTCAGAACGTGGCCCTGACTCCTCCTTTTGGCCCTTTTTCTGTGCAGAAGAGTTATCAGAGACCATGGGGCTTCACAGGTGAGTAACTCACTGCCGTTATTTGGAAGGGTGAGTGGAAAGCAGCTACTAGAAAGGGGTTAGTCTCAGTATAGAATCTGTATTTGCACACTCATTTTGAGTGTACCCAATGTAAACAGTTCAACAAGGTGCCACTCTGCAGTGGTGTAAGGGTAGGATTGGCAGCATATTATTAGAAACCAGGGGGAGCTAAGGAGGAGAAGGACAGTTACGTTATCTCTGCTTCCAGATGGGATCCCAACCTACCCTGCATTTCTGTGTTGGCTTTATCAGAGCTCTGCACTTCTTTAAAAGGGCTTTTTAAGTTGTTGACCAGGGAGTGCTCTCCACCTCATCCTGACACATCAATCCTCAGGAGAGAACTGCCTTAGACTTCTCCAAGCCAGAGTTTTCTTCCTTTTTGCAAGAACAAGAACACTGGACACCTTGGAATTAAGAGAACTATCAAGGTGAAGGACATCTACACCAGCTGGAGTTGGCGCAATCAGATCCTTCCTTATGGATTGTGGGCACACTTCTACCAGTAAATTGTTTGGTTTGATTAACAACCTCTGAATTGCTGTAAGAATCTGGTGTATGAGCTTTGGTTGAAGAATTGTCACCAAAACCTGAGTGCAAATTGCAAACTGCAGAATTTTCCAGTTCAAGAAACAAGGGAAAGAAACAAATGTAAATGACCTCTGCTTGAGCTCAATGTTCTTTACAGTGTCTTGGGTGGACTGTAAGATGCCAGCGCTGCTGGCCAGCCTTCTGTTGCTGATCTCCTTGCAAAGGCTGGTAAGAGGGGGTAAACATTGTTCTTTATTTGAAATGGTGAAATTTCTCATCCTACTAAAATAAAACTTTTTTTTCTTTTTTTTTTTTTTTTTTCCCATTTGAAACATGTTCTTTAAGGAGCTCTGGGTTCAGCTTAAACTCTTCTGCTTTCAGTTGGTCTGTTCCATTTCTTACCTGTCTTAATTCCTTTTAACTACTTGGTTGGAAATTTCCTCTCATTTGGAGCCAGATGGTTTCCCAGGGTGTGTTTGTGAGAAGATCTCATGGAATTGTTCTTCTCTTTTTCCAGCCTGTCTCAGTTGAGGCTCTGAAAAAAGCAATGTGTTGTTGGATAGGACAGTGACAATATTGCTCTATTATTTGTGACTGCCTTTTAGCTTTCTCTCAAAGCAATTATGGTATCACGGAGAAATAAACTAAATCCCTGTATAGTTTATGGGCCAGTGTAACTTCAGAGGCTAATAAAGGTATCAATTTGGTTATGTGTCTAGGTTGAATACTTAAGATGAAGTGAATATCTACTTGTAGAATTCAACTATCAACTGACTACCGTACTTGACTAGTCTATTAGGAGATCAAAAAGCAAAAAGAACAATGTCATAACTCACACCATTTCTTAGGTCTTATTACACAAGGTTTTTATTAATTAGAAATGCTAGAAACAGATAATTAGTGTGCCATTTCATAGACAGTATATATTAGAGGTTACTTTCCTGTTATGGCACCCATTTGTGTAAATCTCTACTAATGTGTTTAATGTTTATTTACATGACAAGCCCAGCTGGCCTCACTAAGACAAACTGGATAAACAAAAGTTTTGGCACAGTGCTACTATATTGTAGTACTGAACATCATTCTCTGGAGCCAAAACATGTCCAGGAGGTATGACAAGATAGGAAGAAGAAATTCACCCCTGAGATGTGTTCAGGCTGCACTGCCCCGAGCACATTGTTTTGCTTATTCTTTCTCTCTTCAAAACCACTTACTAATCATGAGCAGAATATTGAAATAAATGGACCATGGATCTGTCCTGCAGGCTCTATACCCTCACCCTCTGAAGGGCAAACTCTCCTAAAGTTTTTAATGCTACTGATCCACATAAATTAAGAACTCTGGCATCCTGGCTGGCATTTTCCCGAGGTGGGGCTTGGACAGTAACCTGAGGCTGCTCAGGAAGGTCTTGTCAAAGATGCCTACCTGCTGTGCTTGCTCTGCCAATAATGACAAAGAGGCAAGAAGACGGTAGGGAAAAACCTGGCTTGCATCCATAGAGATACACAAAAAGTTCACACTTCTGATGCTAATCTTCATTTGCTTTTATGTTGCAGGCTGTGTCCCACCTCATGATGGATATGGCTCTGCATTCCTTTGATGACCAGTATTTGGGGTGCAGAGAGCAGGTGATGGAAGAACTGGAGCGAGGAGACTATTTCCAAAAGGAAATAGCTGCTAACAAGGACTATTTGAGTCTCTGGAAGAAAGCTCAGGAGGCTTTGTTAAAGAGCCCTGTAGGTCTCTTGAGGGAGATGCATGAGAGTCATGCCATAGTCCTCATGGCTTACACCATGAACTCTTCCTTCCACTCTCAGCTGAACTGGGCCACATCTACAGCAGGAACCTCTCCAGAGCACTACAGACACAATTTCAGTTTCAAATATTTTCACTTTTACCTAACGACTGCTATCCAGATAATGAAGCAATGGCAGAGCAGCAAGGAGAGCATGGGAAAACGTAACTGTTACCGAGTGCACAGGGGTGTAAAAGACTTACATATTGAGGCCATGGTAGGCAGCAGGGTACGATTTGGCCGTTTCACCTCCACCTCCCGCCTCTGGAATGAAGCCCAGAAGTTTGGGAATGAAACTTTGTTCACAGTGACCACTTGCCTGGGAGCAGCTGTGCAAGGCTTTTCTTACTACACGTCGGAGAAGGAAGTCCTCATTCCCCCTTATGAGATATTCCTTGTCAAAAGGTTTTTTCGGACACAGCGCGGTAACCGGCTGCATCTGCATTCTGTGGGGAACTACAGCAAGTACCACTGCCAGCTCGTGGAAGGTATGGTATATAGCCCTTCATGCAGGGGGGACGCAGGACAGTACCCCAAGCAGCCCTCACCAGCTGCACCTACACGGGGCCACGCTCAAGGCCAAATCTGTGGCTTGCCCACTGTGTTCGCCTACGAGAGCCACATGACCCAGTTTTCATCTGTTTGTCGTAAAACCTGGGAGCACCCCGCAGCTCACTAAAGATGAATCCACCTGATACACAGCAGGTCTCAGGGTTCTTTGCAGCCTCCATTTATCCCATCTGCCATTGCAAGGATGTCATAGGACACAAGCATTTGTGTCCCCAGCATTCCTACTGCAAGGGCAGATGAGATCTGCAGGCAGCTTGAATTCAGATATTTATTCTGGTGGCTTGCAAAGTTGCTACACTTCAAGCCTCAGGACAAAGCTATTGCTGCTTTAGTCATGTTCTCTCTCCTGTGGCAGAAGGGAGGAAAGGTATCCTTTGTCAAGGCACACACTGTGAGTAACCTGGCTACAGAGGTAACCGTTCTGTGCTGGAAGACCTCACTGGGCCTGTTGCACAGCCCTGTCCTTCTGTGAGTCCACCACCAATACAGGACTCTCGCTTTTGTCTCTTTGAACAATAGTGTGTTAATGCAACTTTTGAGCACGAAACAGTCATTCAGGAATCAGAGTTTGTGCCTGGACCTGAGCCAAAGTAGTAGGCAGACTTGAGGAAACGGCTCTTCTAGGCAAAGGCTGTGTTAGCAAGCGCAGGAAGCTTTAGGCAGCCAAAAGAGGTCTAAATGACTGCTCTCTTGACTTTCTTTCAGCTTCAAGAAGCAAGAACAGCGGTTCCACTGCCCTCACCTCTGCTATTCTTCCTAGTGTAGTTGGAGTTTTCTTCTGCTTGTCCCACAATGACTGATTCTCTGGCTGCATCCAGATGTATACACTTGAATAGCGGGCAAGAAGAAAGCACTGGAAATCAGTCTCTGGAGTTCCTGTTGTTACAGAAGGTTCAACCCTCCCTTTGCTTTCAGCTGCAGCTCTCCAGCTGAGACTGGAACATTCAGCCTGGTTCATCAAAACAGACATTCCCTGGACCCATTCAGGTAGGAGGGCAGCTATCTATGGCCTTTCTGAAGAGTAGGGCAGTGACACCCTTCACTGTAGGTAGCTTTCCCTCAGGTATTCAGGAAAGACACACATGGACTTTAGACTCTTTACAAATCTTAGTACCTTTATTTTTAGTGAGAGTCTGTCTGTAGGATGCGAAAGGCACCATGGTGGTAAAGTCAAGTGGGTAACTGTGCAGCTTTGCATATCTCCTTTCAATGCAGGGTCCCAGGCGACAGTAAAGTCTGTGGCTGCTGCATAGCGGTCTTTCCCTGCTGCATGACCCCACGGACCAAAGCCATAGCTCTCATTTCAAGCTCACTATCTGCATATCACACATGGGGGACAGAAGCATAAAGCTGCCTTGAGACATGAACTTAGCAGCAGAGGATCATGAGACTTGTCAGGCCTGTCTTCAGCTTTCATATTGGACTTTAGCATTTCTTCTGAAAAACTCAGGCAGATCCTGTGTTCATAACAGTCCTCTAGTAGCTGATGAATACATGCTGGTCATTTCACGTTGAAATGAAGGAGAGCCTGTGGAGCCCACTGCTGTCTTCATGGGTGTTGGATGTGACTGAAACTCATTTACCTGCCTTTCTACTTTGATGGTCTGCAATTCCCCTTTCCAACATGTCTTGCTTGCTTCCTCACCCCTGGTCCCTCACCTCACTGACGCTAGCCCTGGGCTGAGGCTACAGTCAGAGAGGTTATCTCACTGGTCCAAGGAGACTAGTCATGGTGATTTAACTTTGCAATGGAGTCATCAAATAATTGAACTCAAACTCACTGACACATTTCACAGATCACCCCAGCTTTCATCCCCTGTCCAAAACAGTAAGCAACAAGTTAGCTATCCAAATGAGATCTGAATATAAGAGGACTGCATAAGCTGCTGATCAGCTGGTTAGTCAAAAATAAGGACAGCCAAAAGCACCTGTGTGAACTGCTTGACTCTCGGAGCAGCTCCATATAAGCTTGGTGCTGCCATTCCGTTGGAAATCCTGTGGCAAGGAATGCAGAACTTAGGCACATGAGAAATATTAGCACTAGAAATGTAGGCACTTAAAGAATTTGGATGTCTTCAGGTTTCAGCAGATTAAATGGAGGAGTCTGAGGCTCAGCATCTTGTGTATCAGGTTTACGTGTCTGTAATGGCAGAGGCAGTCATCTAATCATCTAAAACCTAGTAACGTGTTCTGTGAAACTGAACTACTGTCCCTGAAATCCTGAGATTGCTCAGGCAGCTAAACCAGATTTAATACAGAACTATTTTACTATTACCTTGGTTTCTATCTATATTTCATGTTACTTTCTTGCTGCTCTTGTTTTACCAGTGATTTCAAATAATAAGTTGTCAGAACTTGATTTTGACCCCTAAATGCTCAAAGATACTAAACCCAGATTTCAAAAAAGAATGAAAAGATTAGAAGCAGCTGCAGCAGAGACCTGTTTTATGTGTGTTCAAACATGCTTAAACTCTTTCCTATGTGAGAATTACAGGAATCGAGATGGATTTCTGACACATCTGCACACTTATGCTGGTTTCTGCTTATCTATTATTGCTGGGATGCAGGCTTCAACCATTTTAACACAGGTCTGGAATCTTTCACAAGGTGGCTTCAGCACCCTGAAAGCCTCCTCTAAGTAGTCAGCCGCTATTTTCAGGCCTTTCTTTATGGATCTGTGTCCTCGAAGGATAGCCTGTAGGAAAACAAGAAGTGAAGAGGAGGAGGGTAGAGAGCGAAGCCTGAGCTGTTGTGACGTTCCACTTGAGGAGGAGCTGCCTTCGGTGGTACTTGGTGTCTCATTTTCTTGCAGCATCTTCACAATATCAGCATAGTCCATGAGAAGTTCTGATACTTGCAGGGATAAGGCAGGTGAAGTCAATAACTGATGAATAGCAGACTCTACTGTGTCAGGGAAATTGTCATGTTTCAACATCACTGCAACGAGTACACCCATGATGCTTTCTACAACCCCCTTGTAATTCTCATAAAGTTCCTTTACTGCAGTGATCTTGTCCTGCAAGGAGGTGATGGGACCAGCAATCTTAGCATACAAACTGTGGCTGATGCTTTCCTGTACATCTTTGTCTTTTGTTTCCATGGTGGCTTGCATCTCTTTCAAAGCACTGACCAGGAACTGCAGATTCTCTTTAATGCTGAAGTTTTCTTTTACTGACATGATGGGGAAGTTGGTGCCAAGATGCTCATTGAGGAGTCGGAATATTGTGTTGGTTGAAGAGACATAGATGTACACTAAATCATACAGATTCTGGCAGGCCCTGACCAGCCTTTCTTTATCACTTTTAAAACCAAGGCGGGCTAACATTTCTGCAGTGGTATCTGACTCTGAAAAGCAAACAGAGGAAATCCAGAAGACACGGGGGAATAAAACTGGATATATTTTCAGCTAGAATGTTACATTTCTGTAACCAATATTACAAATTATCAAGCCACCTGACCCGCACTCCCCCAAGACATTACAGGTAGAAGAAAACACAGAAAAAGCTCTTTGTCAGCCTTTGCAGGGGTCTTACCAAGCAGGCCAGCAAAATATGGTGTAAACAGCTGCAAGTATCGTTACTCTTATGGCTGCAGGAAGTATGACCCTGACCTTCAACATGCAACCTGAAAAGCAATGGAAGTGCTGTAAGTGAATTATTCTTGCCTTTTGGTGTTTATTGGTAAATTTATGGGAGTCCTAGCAAACAATCTACTTTACATCACCCTTAGAACTATATTCCTTCAGTTTGTACATACTGGTGGTTCTACAGAGAATTAAACTCATATTCTGGGGGTGGGGGAATAGACACAGCGAAGTCAAATGCATCAGACATACACATTCAAGAGGCAAAGCAATTGAAGGCTGAGTAATGAAATGTTTTGTCAGGCTACAGTTTCCTGTGAAGTGACCCATTATCTGTCAGTTCATACAGCGGCTAAGTGTTGCAAGCATCCCTTGATAGGTGGAAGCACAAAACATTCTCCTTGCTTGGCCTCCCGTCTTGCTGCTGTTTTGACTATTAAGGAAGTTATGTCCTGCTTGCACCTAAGAGTTCCCCAAGGCCAACTGCAGGCACAGTCCTGGGTCAGCACACGGCTGAGGGACTGCTCCTGATTTTGCTTTTGCTTGTGCCAGAGCCCTGGAAAGCCAGACT
Organism: Nipponia nippon; assembly: GCF_047370975.1. NCBI lineage: Eukaryota > Metazoa > Chordata > Aves > Pelecaniformes > Threskiornithidae > Nipponia > Nipponia nippon. The sequence continues at coordinate 54,437,244 of NW_028262347.1, forward strand.
GGTTGCAGCAGACATGTTTCATCAGCTACTGCTGTGGTTAGATGTGCAGTCAGATGTGTCCAAGCAGTTGCAACTTCCCATCCCACTGCATATTTTTAAAGACTTTTCTCTCACCGCTCAGCTCAACCCTCTGCCTCTTCCTCCTTTCCCTTCCCATGCAAAAGCGATCTGAAATTGTGTGAAATAGCAAAATTGATTTTAGCCTCCACTGCTGTTCAGCCAGAGCTGGCTCGAGGGCTCCACACCTCTTCTTCCACTCTCACGGCATCAGAGGAGAGGATCTGGGAAATTGCAGCAAAGAAGGGTGACAGACACTGCAGATGAAGTCCTTCCCCCAAACTTAGTAGGTCTGAAACAATAGCTATTATCTTCCCTAAACACCTGGAGTAAAACAGGAACAAAACTACTTGCTTATTGTGTAAATGATTTTCTGTCATGTTCCAAATGATAGAGTAGGGACTCTAGAAGAGTTTGCATCCACTGTAAACCCTGAGGACCTGAAAGCAGCTTCCAGGCTACAGAATATGACACAGAGGCAGTTGCCAGCCTGATGAATTCAATTCAGTCCAATATTGGAAGAAGTATTTCAGGACTATGTGGCATTCTCAGTTAGTAACAGGAGTCACAACTAATTGACCATTGCATAATAGTTAAACCATTAATGTTCTTTCTCAGCTCATCTTCTCATGCCTACAGCTCTGAAAACAAGGGGAGTTTGGTACTCTGGCTCTGGGTTGAATAGAATAGCTCAGCTTTCAGGGGAAAACAAGCTGGCAATTGCAGAGTACTCATTTTATGCTTGATCTTTCACTTTCTCCTGAGAACTCAATCATGCTCTAGTGGGGAGCCAGCATTCATGACCAGAGCCCATTGGGCAGCAGGTCCATCTTTCTAAGGATCCGAGCATGGAAGATGTCTAGCTTGGATGAAGGCAGAAGTACAAGCTTGTCTTGCTGAGACAGACAAAGCCTGTTTTCACTGTCTGTGGTATCTATTTTTCTATTTGTGTGGGACTGTTCAACTTCCATAATTCGTAGGTGTACAAAACCAGTCATGGCAACAATTCATTATTTCAAGGAACAGCTGCAAGCATTAGTGTTTATTGTTTATACTTATAAACAATAGAAATGTATAAATCCCAGTACTAAAACTAATCCTGTATCTGTATGAATGAAAGGCGCTGTCCTACATATTTTATGTTCTGACAACAGCAAGTAATACCATCCCCTTTCAGCCATGGCTGTAGGTACCTGTGATGATACCTTTGTCGTAGGCAGAGGGATTCGTGCTGTACCTGTTCTCTCCAGGAACAGGCGGCCTTTGGAGGACCTAACAATTGGGAACCAGCATGAAATAAACTGAAATGTGTTAAAATTGGAAGGAAGGGGAAAGGAGGAAGAAAATGAAATGAGCCTGGGTAAACAGCACACAATAGAATTAATGACAAGCAGGCAGGCAACAGGACCCAGCTGAAGCCCAGGCTCTGGATCCCTAACTCATCACATGCTGCTAGAAACCACCAGAAGAACACAGGGGAAAGAGGATGAAGTCACTGTTCTGTACACATTCAACTGATTGCAGGAGCACTCAGACAAAATCAGGTAGGCAGTCTAAATGTTTAATTAAAAAAACTTCTGGAGAAAATCTCCCTGGAGCTGGAGAAATAGTCAGAAATATAGAAATGTATGTGGCCTGCTTAACTCTAGAAAGCAAATGTAAAAACTAGCAAAAGTGTTAATGTGAAGAGTAAGAAGTAATTTTAGCATTAAGAGACAAAATGTAGAGCAGTTATTGGAAGCTGAAATAATCATGTGTAAAGAACAGATGCTAAAAGTCTCCTCCACACCTGTCTGGTAGGTAAAATGTTTGTTGAAGTTCCATTCCTCTTAGAACATTTTGTCTTCTCTGTTTCTACAAGTAAGGAAAAACAAATGAGCTTTCGACAAAACATCACTGGAGTGGAAAGGATCTAATACCACACTGAGTCAGAGAGCAAGTCAGCAACATCGCTGAGGCAGGACTGATATGAATTCATACCTTGTATTGACATGGCTTTATGTTTCCTGAAAATCACAAACCTTTACTGTATATGTACTTTGCTCCCTCCAGTTTGAAGAAAAAGAAAGATGTGTTAAAGAGTTTATTCTCTTGACAGAGCTACAAGGTAAGTGGCTGGAAGAAATGTACAGTACTGTGCAAAATATTGTGGAAAAAATTCTCTTCAGACTGGCTTGTATTTCAACACTGAGACTAAAAGCTGGCTAGGGGACTGTTGAAATCATTCTGTTTTTCTACAGTGATCTTGTGGGGGAGGGTGTGTTTAGTAAAATACAGCTGGGTCAGTGTCAGATGATTTGCAGTTAGCAGATAATGCAAGAACTACAAAGGACCAAAATGACACAAAGGTATCTTTTTAAAAAGAAAAATCTAGCTAGTCCCCTACACATAACTATTTGTAGCTATAACTGTGATATGTAGGCATGAACAGCAAGAAGAGCTGTATCTTGGAAAAATGCAAAGCACTGCATAAAAGTAGCCCAGATTTGCAATAAGAGGGCCGAGAATGCAAAAGTACCAACAAAGCAATGAGTCATCCTACTCATTCATAGTTTGCCCCTGTTGCAAAGACAGACATATGCATTTAAGTTAAAATCATGCTAAAGCATTTTTACTTCGCAGCTGGTGGTGGGTTAAAGGGAAGAGGCACAGAGTTGATTACAGAAGCTTAGTGATGAGGAGTAACTCCATGACTGGTAACTCAGTCACTTTGGACTCTATATACTGACATGCAGGCAATGAAGAAAAATGTATTAAATATGCCCTTTTGCTGGCAAACCAGGGACAGCTCAGAGAAGAATGGTGACCATAAGGATTCAGCACAAGCTTTTGGGGGGGAGGAATCAAAGAAGTTAAATTTTGTGCTCTGGTCTCTACAGTGATAAAGGAGGGCCAGATTCTGCTCAGTCATGTCCTAGGAGTTTGGTGAGCACCTGCTGATACTAGGTCCACACAGGACACGCTGGGTATGAAGGGAGTGTGGCTGCGCAAGCGGGGCTCTCCCTGCCAGCTGGTTCATGCTGCTCCAAGGCAAGCTGCCATCACAGACATCCTGCTGGAGCAGGTGCACCTCGCGGTGCTTACACGGCATGCTGAACGTCACCGGGCTGTCTGCAGCTGTTTGATGTTCACGAGGGAAAAAGCAATGGGGAATCAATTACAGCATTAAGGAGGTGAATAAACAATGAGGGAGCAGGGGCTTCCCTGATAAGGGAAGAAAAGACAGTGGGAGATGTGTGTAAGGTGATATAGGTTAGGATGGGTTTATTATAGATAATTTTACTACTTTTTATGAATTCCCAAGTGTGAGTTTATTAGTAAAAGCACAGAGTGCTTAGATAGTAACACTTTATCTCAAATGTGAGGAGAAATAAGCTACACTTGCATAAAACACCCTTATGCTGATACAGACTGGGCCCACTCCACCAGTCATCATAGGTGTTTAAAAATCAGATGCCACTAACTGAAAAAAATAGGCTGATACAAAAGTGTGTCTAGAAAAGGCCTTTCCTTTCCACAGCTTATTTTAGATTTTGCTGATTAGATGAGATTGTTCTGTTTTTTAGAGAATTAGTTCAGCTTCTACCATCTTCAGTTTCAAAGTTGAAGAATGACCCATGTTCATTTTACCAATCTTCTGATTACATATTTGTTAGCTATTTTTGTTGCTCTGAGTATGTCCAATGTCTCATAAGGTCCTTTTCCAATCATTTGGCTAAAGATCCCAAACAAGAATTAAGATTTCTATATTTACAAGCTATGGCTTGGGATTTGACTTCCTGAGTATGAAAAGAACCAGTGAGGCAGAGACAAAGGACATTTCACTGCTCTTTAAGGGGTAGGGTTATAGGTGTTGAACAGAGTAAAAGATTTCTTTTTTCTCTTGAAGTAGCCTATTTCTGAAGAATGGCGCTGAGTGACCTCCTTTACCCAGATAACCCCAAGAGAAGGCAAGAATTGATCCATCTGCACCAGGAATTGCTTGACTGCATGTCCACAAATTTCCGTGCAACAAATGAGCTGGCTGGAGTGCTGAATGAGCACCTGGGCTGTACCATTACCTACATTCAGATGAGAGAGAGCAGCACTGTCAAGGAAAACTGTGACATTATGATTCAAGCCATGAGTGAGATTCAGCACCAGGTACAGAAGATTGATAGTGACATGAAGGAAAAGCTAGAGCCTGTGCTGTACCAGAAGCTGTATGACATCAAAGAGCCTGAGTTGGAGAAAATTGCCATAGCTCATAAAGTTTTTTCCATTGTTCTTGGAGAAGCAACTTCAACAGCTGGGATGGTAGCTGTCAAACTTCTTGGCTCCAATCTTATAACTCTCACTGTGAGCAAACTCATCAGTCTCCTTGCGCAGATTGGGGCATCTGTTCTTGGGGCAATCAGCATCACCATTCTTGGGCTCGGCATTGAAATGATCCTCCATGCCATCCTGGGAGCCATGGAGAGGAATCAGCTTCTGGCAGCTGTGAGAAGCTACGAGAAGCACCTGGCTGAGTTTAAAGCAGCCTCAGAAAAGTACCAGTGTGCCATACGTGAAGTGACTTCTTTGGTGAGACAGCAGGTTCAGTGAACGAAGTCGGAGTTCTCTCTCCTGCTGCAACAGCAGCTGCAGCAGCTACACCTGCAGAAAGCTTTTGATTCATTATGGTCAATGAACTACTGATGGCTTTTTTTCTTATTAGTGGCAGCAGAGCAAGAGATGTGACAGATCAGGGAATTGGCACTGAAATATATTAATAGGGAACTGGCTTATAGGTGCTTCTGGGAGGCAACGCTTCAAATACTTCGCACCTTTCCTTCAGCTATTTTCTGGAATGCATTGCAGATAACCTTGAACTGTAATTGGTACTAGTAACAATAATATTCACTGCTGGAGCAGTAGTGGTGAGAAGGCGTGATTTTTCTCTTACTGTATTTCTATATCAAAGATGACAACATGATGGGAGAAAACAATTCCAACAAGCCAGTCCATGTCATCATCTGGAAGGCTCACCGGGACAGCTGTAGTTGCTAAACTCTGAGTGTGGATTAGTGCTAAATCTGACTGATAGGCTGAATTCCCTGTTCATTGAGCTGCTTACACGGACTAGCTGAAGCATATTTAACTGCTATTTCCTGTCCCATCCCTGCCTAAGGAGCCAGCCAGAGATCTTCTTTAAATAAACTCGAGCCCCCGTAGATTAGCAGGTAAGAGAAACATGGGCCCGCAGTCAAACACACACAACCTTGCCCCACAACGGAGAGAAACTAGCTGTAGTGTTCCAGGCACGCCTGGCTGTGAACAACCTCTTATGCTCAGTAATGCCCCGCTCCTGCCAACCCACAGGTAAATACTTCTGTGCACAGTTGCTGCTCTGTTGATTGAAATGAGCTTATACCCATGTACAAGTGTCTGTAGGATTACAGCCCTATTAGTGCACTACATTTATTTTCAAGTGCTTTAGCCAGTCCTACCAATGTTGGACTGCCAAGAGCATGCTCAGATTCTGAATTTCACAATATGCTACCAAATGTCTTTATTTTTCAGATTAAAAAAAAAAAAAGAAGCTGGAAGCAAGAACATGATTTGCAGTCTCTTGCTCTGATTTGCTGTGGTTTGCTTTTTTTGCTTTGATCTTTGGAAAAAGAAAAGGTAATTTAAGAATTAATAAAAATGTACCTGCATATTGTAAGACCTCTCTTTCCTGTACTTGGTTTGTTTTTTTTTGTTCTGTCTGAAAAAACAATTTTAAACCAAATCATGAAAAATTATTAAAATCTTCATTATAGATGCAATTTATAAATTCTTTTTTATATCCATGGTAGACTAATCTAGTAGGATTGTGTATAAGTTCCTTTTTTAGTACCAGCTTCCCCCATACTAAAAGCATACTTGACTTCATACTTTTTTATTAATACGCAATATTAGCAATATTAGATGATTATATTAATAACTAGATCATGCCTGTGAAAGTAAAGAGATGGGTGAGATTACAACAGGGAAGCTTTCCATTGGCTTCATAACCCTTTCATTCTGGGTTTTGGTGGTTTTTTGTTGTGTGTCCCCTCCCTGTTCCCCCTTTTAATCATCTTTTCTGATTCCTCTTTGCTTTTGTGTTCAAAAGCCACTAGATGGCAATGCAGCTGCTGGCTCTCAAGCAACTGCTAGCCATCAGGGAGTAAGCCCAGAGTTCAGGCCAGGGACTGCCAAACTGGGACCAGCACAAGCCGCAGACTGGGCGATGCGGGTCAGGAGTGGCAATTCAGAGGAGGCAAAAAGCACTGCCTTGCCTCACACGAGGTATTGTGGTGGGTGACATGGTGACCTGAAGCATCGTTTCTCCAAGATGTGACATCTCCTGTCTCCTGACACAAGTGGCACGCAGTTTAGAAGTACTTGTTTAGAGGCAAGAGACTGTCAACCAGCAGAGCAGCAATATTTGAGTGTTGGAGAGACAGGAGTTCCTGGCTCCTCCTGACTTTCTATGTGCAAATGTACACTCTAATTTAGGAATAAAACCCACCAGCTCGGTAAGTATCTTTGCAAGACTGCCAATCACTGCTGTACAAGAATAGCGGAGTCAAATAAAAACAAATCTGTTGTACTTTTCAGGCAGTTTGTCCACATTTTCTTGAAAGCAAGTTCTAAGCAGTGTCAGGAGAAGTGAGATACGCAATGAGAAACATAAAGACATACAATTTCTAGTCACCTCTTGACAGATCCTTGTTCCTGGTGGGCTTAAAGGAAAGCTGGCTTGCCTGCAACAGCAGGTGTGGCAGGTGTCCTCATGCCCATGAGATGCTGGAAGATGTTGGAGATGATGGAGGCTGGCGGGTGGCAGCCTGTCCCTCTGCTTATGAGGTAGGAGGCCGTGAGGTCACAAAGGCCGAGCCAGCATCCCAAGCCAGCTAGGAGAGCCACCCATGACCTCATAGAGCGGTATGGCAACATCCAGCCATAACAAGGTGGTTTTGAGGTAAAAAACCTGCTGATCAGCTTGGGATCTTCTTTCTCTCAACATTAGCAATAAAAAAATCAATGGGATTTACTTGCATTACCGACAGTTATATACTTGAACTGAGTGCAGCGTGCATTTAACCAGCTAGATGAAAGGGAGCGCACCCGGTGGAAAAGAAACAGCTTAGCTCTCTGTTTCTGCTTGGTAACTAAAACTCTGTCCTGCCAAATAAGAAATAATTCCTGCTCTGTCTAGCCCTCTGACCCGTCTTACACTTGGTCCTCCAAAGATGTCATAACCAGTCTGGGGTTAACCAGTCTGCTGATGCTTCTCCTCTGGACTCCCTGGAGCTGCCTCTTGGCACGACAGAAGAACCAAGTGAAAAATGTGAGAGAACTTTTGTCCTCCAAGTCAGCAGACGCTGCTGGGAGAAAGCAGTTTGGGCTGTGGCAGTACCGCTGTCCCCACTGAGCCCAGTATTGTCACGACAGAAGACCCCAAGCCCTGTGAGGAGCGGCCTATCTTCAAAGCCTCAGCCGTCCCCCTCTCCAGTGACACAGTACATGACAGGGATGTGCACGGCCACAGCGTTCCCATCACACCCCCTCGGGCATTCTCCCTTTGCTCTGTCAGTTGTTCTGGACAAAGGATTAAGAATTAAAACTGTATAATATGCATGTTCCAAATAAGAACAGCCCCAAAGAAGAAAAGAAACTGTAAACCAGCCAAAACCAGTCTAAGCTGCTTTCAAACCTGGGTGGTTGCGACGAAAATCTGCCCTGCAGCAAATTCTTTCTGGTAACAAGAACAATACGAAAGCACAGGCCAAAAAGGCGCAAGGTGGGGATAACTCTGCCGTGCGCATGGCAAGCGAGACTCCCGAGGCGCTGAGAGCTCCTGAAGCCCTGGCTCTGAGGATGCTCCTGGGCTGGCCACCTGCTAACTTGGATTTTGTCCAGTTTGCGACTAATCTTGGTGTTAATGCGATGCGCAGCTTATAGTCTTACTTTTACCCACCCTGCCATGATCCTTCATAAAGTTCCACATTTGCCGCTATGCCTCCGTTATTTGAAAAACTGTAACAACATGGTGTTGCGTGGCACGTTCACCCAGAGTAGGGGGTCTACAAATCCTGCTCGGAGATCAGACCACCTCTGCTCCCAGGTGCATCTCTGCACAGAAAAACTTCCTTCCTACACCTCCCCCCAGCACGTTAATTCTTTAAGCCTGCACCCGTACTTTATTGCTTGCCCCCTCCTTATTCGCAGTGATGCCACTGGTATCCAAGGAGATGTTTCAAGTATCTTTATCCCAGTTTTTCACCTGACTTTTGCTGGAAGAAGCACTTTGGGCAACGAGGCAGAACAGTTCCTGCCAAGTATTCACCAGCCTCTGCAAAGCTGATCACCAGTTTACCGCAGGAGGAGCTGCAGGGAAAGCCAAGTAACAGAGTAGCTTCTCCTAGGAAACAAACTAGCTCTCCTGCTCTCTTTGTACAGCCTGAGCTGCCGGATGAACGTCGTCCAGTCACTTTTCTCCAGTAGTCCCCTGAAACGGCAGTTGGCACCTGAGCCTACTAGAGGGGTGCCAGCCCTGCTCACAGGGGAGCAGTGCTGCCTGCAGGCCAAACCCAACAAGAAGTGCAGGTAACATCCGGGTCTACCAGGAACTCCTGCTCCCTCAGCGCTTTCCCTTTATTCCCCACAGAGAGAGGCTTCTCACAGGCCCCTCAGTTCTACTTTGACCCAGGACAGGGAGGCATTTTGTAGCATCTCCCCAGGAGAGTGTGGGGGAAGAGTGCCCGCAGTGATCACGTTCACAGGGCTTCTCTTCTGTCCCAGCGTATTTCCCGTACCGGCCATACCGGCGTAGCGCTCCCCCGCTCCAAAGGCGCCTTCTCTCCCCATACCCCTCCCTAACTGGGTCTTCCCGCGCCCCAGAAGCCGGCGGGGCCGGGGCCGGGACCGAGCCGCCCGCCCCGCTCCCGCCCCGTTCCCGCCCCGCCGCCTGAGGGGCCGGACCCAACGGCCGCGCCCAACGGCCCACGCCGCTCACGTGATCCCCACCTCCCGGCCCCACCCCCGGCTCCCCCGCCGGCCCAACCATAGAGGAGCCTCCGCGCGGGGGAGAAAAGAGCAGCGGAATCATAGAGTTGGAGGTTGGCGCGCTAAAGTCCCCACTTCCGGAGTGCGGTTCCGCGCGGCGCGGCAGTCGCGCTTTACGGCGGCGCGCCACTCGGTCCCGGTTCAAGATGGCGGTGGGGCCGCGGCGGCAAGGATTGCGGGGGCTATAGAGGCCGCTGCAGCGGGAGGGCGCCGGGCCGCCCCGGCCGGGCGGAGGGGTGAGAGGAGCGGGACAGGGCTGGGCTGGGCTGGGAGGAGAAGGAGAAGGGAAGCGAGAAGGCGGCGGTTTGCGCTACCGCCTTCTCTTCCTCCCTCCGTCGGCGGAGGAGGGCAGGCTTTCGTGTGCCTCATGGGAGACTTTCTGCCTCGTTCCCCAGTGGCCAAAAAAATCATAAATTTAGTGGTTGTTTTTTTTCCTCATCGGCTGTTAACTTGTTGCGTTGAGGCTCTCTGCTTTGTGTTCTAAAAGGATTTGGGATTGAGGTTTCAGAAGTTTATTCTCCTTCCTTTTACCCTTTAAATGTTAGAAATCTGGGAAATGCCGGGTGCAGATGTAACTCCTGCCTCTGTTCCGTGAGCTTCCCACCTAAAGAAACGGTAGTGTCTTGCAAAAAAATCAGTGCGATCTTGTAAGTAGGAAGTATGTTATTGGTGATCATAAATCATGGGGTGCTCTTGCAAACAGCAGGCCAACTGTGAGGATAACCTGGTAGTATGAGCCATGAGCAGAGCAGAGCAGAGATTTTTACTAGTCAGTGCGCTGAATGTGGTCAGTTCTTGGAGCTTGCTAGGAGCCCTTTCTGTGAGGCCTTGAAACACTAAATGAGGCTCTGTGCTTAAATTTCTTTTTAGGGGGCAAGGGGAGGCACGTCATTTAGTGGTTTGAAAGTGGCATCTTCTGTAATGAGGGAGGAAGGATGCATATGGCGACTGCAGTGAGGCAGCGGAGAACTTTGGACTGAACTTGTGAATACTTTCACTTTGGTTGCAATCTGTTTGGATGCAGTATGGTGACTAGAAAGCTGCATCCCATCAACTTCCAAATTTCAGAGGGTGTTTTAGATTTTGGGGTGAAATCTGTTGTGTGTTGTGGGTTTTGGTTTTTTTGGGGTTTGTTTTCTTGTTTGTTTTTTGTTGTTTTTTTTTTTTTTCCCCAGTAGTGTTTTGGCAGGAAAGTAGGGGTGGAGGTGGGGGGAGATTAGAGATGTGAAAGAGACAACATCCCTGGCTGTAGTTTGGACACTTATGCAGTCATCTGTAAGTTGAAGAAATGTCTAAAGACAGGAAATAATTCTTTCCAGAATAACCTTTTCTTCTTTGGTCATCATAACACAGCTTGAAATAATACTGATGGAGGTAGAGAGCATAAGGGCAGTGGTATAGCAGTGGTCTGTGGGGAGAAGATACAGATGTGTGTGCGGAACACTTGCTGGTGGATAAAGTGGGTGCTGGGAAGAGAAATCATTGGCAGCTTAAAAGTCTGAGAAAAGGAGGCAATTTGTGGGAAACATTTGAAATAGAGAGGAATGGAAAGGTAAAAATTGAAGAGCTTTTATGAGGGTAAATGAAAACCTAGAAGGACTCTGATATGCTGTTAGAAAAACAGAATGTGTGTTTCTGCATCCCCTGTGCACTCTGTAGTGTAAGCAAGAAGCTTCTTGGTTTGAGTCTTGGAGTGAATAATGATCTGGTTGATTAGTTTAAAGTAGGTACTTAATAAAGTAGTAGTAAGTAGGTACTTAATTAGATAGTAATACTTAGTTAAAGTAAGGTGATTTTGATGTGGATGTCTGTGCTTGTAGTAGCATTTGAGGACCTCACAAGTATTTGAGGTTTTTGAGGGAGCAACGTGCTGATATAGAGAGGAGAGATAAACATACTCAAGTTACTGGTGCACAGGACCTGAAACCATGTCATCTTTTGCAGGTCTCTCCCTCTTCTTAAATTTTTCTTTTTGAGGCAGAAGGAAGAAAGTCAAGATGGGGCGGAGATCTACATCATCCACCAAGAGTGGGAAGTTTATGAATCCCACGGATCAAGCCCGTAAGTATCGATAAAAGCTAAGCAGATGAGAATTGGGGGAGTCCTAAGGAAGCAGATAAAAAGCTTTCTCTGAAGAGAAGATCCTCACTTGTGAACCAGGACTGAGTTTCCCTAACTTGAAAAATGCTATCTCAGTTTTGGCTGGTCTAAAAACTTCTTGAGAAGGCTGCTTGCTTGCATGCTGTTGCTTCTCTACAGTATTTACCTCTTGGTTTTTACTGTAGTTATCAGCGTTCAAAGGTCTTTGTACTTAGCTGTTGGCTAAACTGCAAGCTGCTGCTTGGGATGTTGTTAGTTTGTCTGAGGCTAGAATTTGAGGAACATGTCAAATTTTGCAAGTAGTCTGGTTAGATGAGGGAGTCGTCTAACTGTGTTTTTCCTTTTGGTAACATGCCAGATGTTATCCATGCTAAGCAGATAAAGAAAATTCAGACTTCCATGGTGAATATGCTTTATTTCCGATGTGCGTTCAAAGCCTACATATTTTTAAAGTGCCTTGTCTGTTGTTGGCTCTTTTTCAGCTTCTGGGCAGCAATCCTTTCATGACTGCACACATCACTATGACTTTTGCTACCTATTGTTCTTTACTGTATAGAAACACCCCTGCTTCTGGAGACACAAAAGACTGCTTTATCTCCTTTTCTTTCCTTTCTTTTGAAATCTATTTCATGCTGTATTTCTCTCTCGCTGGGAGGATGTGTTTAAAAGTTACAGTCTCTGTAAAATAAGTGAACTGTTGAGAAACAGCACTAATCTTGATGAAGGAAAGGTTCTTCATGGATTTGGGTATCTCTTTCAAGTTGTTATTTTCTCTTTCTCCCTCTCTAGGGAAGGAAGCTCGGAAAAGGGAGCTAAAGAAGGTAAATAAAGAGATCAGAAATGTTTATTTGGTGTTCTCTGTACTATGTATAATGTTTGTGATTGTAATGCGCCGTGGCCGATGAATAGACTACAGATGTTTTGGTTGATATCCTGAGATTGACTTCGGAAAATACCATCCAAACAGGCAGTTTTAAGAAAACACAGGCAGAAATCTTGTTTTGAGTGACCATATCTCATCATCTACTATTTTTTAACTTGTGATAATTACAGCTTTTTGAAACATTATTGTAAGGACTTGGGAATTACCTCCCCCCCCCCCCCATACACACACAAACCCCACAAACAAAAAAAAAACACCCCCCCCCCCCCCCAAAAAAAAAAAAAACAACCCAAAAAACCAAAACCAAACAAATAAACCACCCAAGACGCACATACTTTTGGGCGTGTTTTACTCTATACCTTTTGTCAGTTAGTTATCTTGTTGATTGTATGTGTCTTAATAGGAGTGAATGAATTATAGAAGCATTTGTAAATAGCAAGATAGTGGAATTAAAATTCTCAGAAGTTTTAATTACCTTTGCTGTTGATTTGTGACATGGTTAATATTTGCAGGGTATTTGAAGCACTTTTTTTTTTTTTTTTTGCAGGCTGGGAATATTGAGAGGGGAGTATTTGGTACAAATGTCTCTCTCCTGTGACACTTCTGATCTGCTTGATCTATGATTTTTTTTTTAGAACAAAAAGCAACGGATGATGGTACGAGCAGCTGTACTGAAGATGAAAGATCCAAAGCAGATTATCCGGGACATGGAAAAATTGGATGAGATGGGTGAGTGAGAGGTACCAGGTGTTGGACTTAGGCAGTGGTTTATGTAGACTCATAATTTTAAGAGATGACTGGGAGGCTAAAATAGAGTAAACTTTTTCCTTTCTTGTTAGAAGAGGAGATTCTATGCATAATTGGGGATTGATTATGATTTGAGGTGATGTGGTGCCATCAAAGATTACTTTTTTTTCAAGGAGATGGCTGATAAATACAATGAGTAGTGTGTGTGATAGTAACTTAGAGTTGAAGGAAGGGATTGTCATAAGGCTGAAGACTTCCCGAAAGTAGGGATTGGAAGTTGTTTGCTTTGAAGTTGTTTCATTCATCGCAGTTGTGCAGTAGAGTAACTATCGAATTTTTGGGTTGTTTTTTGCTGTCTTGGATTAGAGTTTAACCCAGTACAGCAGCCACAACTTAATGAAAAAGTGCTAAAGGATAAACGCAAAAAACTCCGTGAGACTTTCGAGCGCATCTTGCGGCTCTACGAGAAGGAGAATCCTGACATCTATAAAGAACTGCGCAAATTGGAAGTGGAGTACGAGCAGAAGAGGTCACAACTCAGCCAGTATTTTGATGCTGTGAAGGTAATGCTTATTATAGTTCAGGCTTTTAACTGTGGTAGCATATACTATTTGTCTGCTCATTAGGTGTGACGGTTATGAAGGAAGGGAACTTTATAAGAGACCAGTGTATATGTTATGTGGCCCATATTAAGTACTTATATAAATTGGCATAGTATCTCTGGTTACGGCATTTCAGTGAGGGCAGCATGGGCGTTGTCAAGTCTGTATTTATCTCCGATGTATTGATTTCATTCAACAAGAAATTACAGAGGAAAGAGAAAATTATGTTGCAATCAACAATATCAGAATTTGTTTTCTGTATCAAAGAGTGAGCAAGCCTGCGAGTGTGCAGTTGATATTTCTGTGAATTTCTGCTAAATCTGTTGCTGGAAATAATGAGAATCTTTTGGCATTCCTTTAAAGAGTTTTCTTTTACATTCTTCCCTACCATATTGGAGAACATAATGTTGCCCAAGTGCAAGTAGCTGTAAAATTTTTTTTCTTTTTTTCTTTCTTTGGAATATGCAGCAGCCTATGATTTGTGCCTTCTGGATACTCAGAAAAGAGGCGTACTTGTCTGCAGCCTCTTCCTTTTGGGGGCTGAAGGTCTAAAGGGAGATGGAAACCTGACTGGATTTTAACTGAGATTTTGACTGAAGCCTTTCACAGGTGCACTGCGTGTGCTTTTCTGTATGTTGAAAGCTTTTACTGTTGACTTTTTCCCAAATGTCTTTCATGGACTGCTGCAAGATAACATGCCCTAAGAACAGACGCCTTTGGCAAGCGATGGCAGGTCCTGCGTGTTCTGTACTCTGAAAGGTCTTGAGGTTGTGCAGTAGCTTCTGTGGGAGTAACCCATTACCTCTTTTTTTTTTTTTCTTCCCCCCCCCCCCCAGAATGCTCAGCACGTTGAAGTGGAAAGTATCCCTTTACCAGATATGCCGCATGCTCCCTCCAACATCCTCATACAGGACATTCCCCTCCCAGGGGCCCAACCACCTTCTATCCTCAAGAAGACATCAGCCTATGGGTAAGCGGAAAAAGGAACTTGGAGGGGAAGTAAAAAAGGAGCACTCTTATTACTGGGGAGGAGCTAGGGGTAGAAGCAGAGGTAATATTGAGTAGCAGAAATCAGTTCTGTGTGAGTGAATTGTACTTTCTTTTAACCAGAGCCCTTTAATCTTTCCTTACTATTACGATTTTTGTTTAAATTGCTTTGGGTAATACACTGTCTTCTAGCATTTGTCTTTCTGCATATCAGTAAAACTTTAAAGCCTTGCCATAGGTGCCCTTTATATTAAGGAACATAAGTGCCCCTTAAATTGCCATATATGTGTTCAATTGTCTTGCTAGTATATTCAGTTTAAGCTCCTAGTTTACTTGTTTATCAGGTTCCTCATTCTAGTACTAGTTCTATTTCTTTCTGAATAACCTTCTATTTCCACCAACTTTGTGGTTACTTCATTCGGCTTCTGTGGTGGGATTCAATCCTTGCTTTTTTTCAGTCTTCTCTTCAGCTGCCTTCTGAGAAGCTTGCTTTTGTCTGATCTTCAGCAATCGCGTTTGTATGAGGTTGTAAACTCATTGGGACAAATCTGTAGTTTATAAATGTTCATGTTTCTTTTTAGAAGCTGCGTAAGCAATGATGAGAGAAGGCTAAAGAATTCTATTAAGTGCATGTTTGCTTTCGTTTGTTTGTGTTCCTACATTTCTCATTTCCTTTCTTATTTCCAGACCACCAGTTCGGTCCATTTCTGTACTTCCTCCTCCTGGGCTCGGTGTTCCACGTTTACCTCCAGGCAGGAAGCCCCCTGGACCTCCTCCAGGGCCACCCCCACCTCAAGTCTTACAGATGTACGGCCGTAAAGTGGGTTTCACCTTGGAGATGGCTCCTCGAAGGCGAGAAGAGGAGATTTCTTACAGTTCTGAAGCAGGTAAGGACTTCCCTATTACTATCTGGGGTTTTCCTTGACCATATTTTGCTATGGATAGTACTGCTGTGAACGTAGTGTGCCCTAGATGAGGTATTCTCTGGGCAATATGGGTGTTAATACTACTTGAAGGACTCTTCTTAAGTGATTGCACCTCTGAGGTGGTTCTGGTATATTTCATAATATCTGCAATTTTGTTACCAGCTATGTTTTTAAATGTTGAAACTTCTAATGACAACTTACAGATACTTTTTTTTTTTTTGTTAGGTTTCACAGATTGGATATTTTCCCATGTAGTCTTAACAGTGCTGAAACATTGTACATATTATCCCTTAAAAAAAACCCAACCATTTTCAGAGAAGTCTTCCTTTTTCAGAACAAACAAATAAAAAACCCCAAACCAAAACAACAACAATAAAAACCCCAACTGACCCTGGGTATGCATTTGCTAAGGGAACCTAGGTCCTTCTTTTCACACAGTTATTGTATCATCCCTAGAAATTTTTGTGAATAGGTAGATCAGCTTTACTGCATACTGGAAAGCATCAAAGTATTTCAATGGTGGGTGACTGCTGAATAGAAATGAACTAATGAGTTGTAGATAGGAGCTGCCTTCACTTGTTTGCTGTGCAAATTAGCCAGCTGGTTAATAGGAAATCTTATAAATAAACTCTCCAAAATATTCTTTAAGAATATGTGCTAAACAGTAGAGAGTTGGCAATATGTCTATGCTGCTGCTAGGTGGATTTTTCTAACTATAGACATACAAAATATTCTGTCTTTCACACCAGTATATTTGGAGTTTATGCATTTCCTAATACTTTGCTTCCTGCAGGACAGCGAGGGCATGATGATGATATGTCCAGTACCAGTGAAGATGAAGGTTATCCTGAGGATATGGATCAAGACAAGCATGATGAAAGTAGTGATGATAGTGACAGTGATAGGTCAGATGCAGACAGTGAAGGTGAGGACTTCCTGCATCGTGATAATGACAAGGAGAGAGAAGGTGGTGAAGAAAAGAAATCAGGTATGGTGGGAAGTTACAGATTGGGGTTTGATTTGATTTGATTTGATTTGATTTGATTTGATTTTTTTTTTCCTTCTCAAAAGAAAAACACTACTTAACAGAGTTTGTGTCTGTTTTCCTGACTGGGAGAGGAGAGTAATTTGTTTAGCCAGCTAACTCTGTTCTAACTCACCTAAATTCCAGCTGAGGAATTTTTGAGTAAATGGATCAGAAGGAAACTATCTAGAAGTGAAGCATCTTTTCAGATGGACCTGTTTTCTTAACTGTTAACTTAGTAAGGCCGCAAGCCATTTTTCACCTGAAGCATTGAATTGGCAGGGTTCTCTAGAAAAATTAAGCCTCAGTGTAAAATATACTCATTCTTCGGTGACTTGAACAGTACTTCTAAGACAACTAAATTTTGTGCTACTAATGCTTTTGGGTAATATTTTTTTCTTGATTGCTTGGGAGAGACCAATTGGTAGACATACTAGGTTGGCAAAACTTCAGGTAATCAGTAACACCAATGTTAACTCTTAATGTAAGGAGCATCATTATGTTAGAACAATACATTATCCATACCAGGTAGAAGACTTAAATCTATCTGATTTTTATTATTGTCTCACCTCCCGCCACCCTTGCCCATGCTTTGCCTTCCCCAGGTCATAGCGTACGGTTTGCAGACATGCCTGGGAAATCACGAAAAAAGAAAAAGAACATGAAAGAACTGACTCCACTCCAGGCCATGATGTTACGAATGGCAGGTGAGTGAAATGGATATATTAAGTGGAGATATGCTGTTAGGCTTCCAGTTAAGGTTTCTCTGGTAAGCTTACTTTGTTTGCACAGTTTTTATTTTATAGAGTAAATATTGTACTGTCATAGTGTAAGGTCTGCTAAGAGTATAAGCTGTGGTTGTCTGTTTTTGTTTTAAACTATTTTTAGTGTAGTAATGTGTGTGTTTTGCATAGGAGAGTTTAAGTTATAGTAGCAACTTATGGGGGTTTCTTGATGTACTGGGATTTTTTCTTCTAAATTTTATCTTGCTTAACTTTTAAACAATTGCTCAAATGAATTATGAACCTCTTAGTGAAAAAGAAAAGGTGAGATTGTCTATGGGCTCAGCCTGTAACCTGTAAGGATTAATACCCTTTTGTAGAAATAAGTTAACCCATAGAGTGAAAACTTTTTTGTTTTGTTTGTTTTAGAAAGACACCACAGTGTCTTTTAGAGGTGCTAGAGTTTCTTGGATGTGGGGATTATGCTTAGTCTGAGGTCTAAATAAACTGTTTTTTAATGAAAATAGAACAGATTTTATCTCCCTCCCCCCAACCCCTTCTCCCTGCTTCTTTTTTGAATTATTTGAATGATCATAGGAAATTATTTCATGTTCCTTCTCCCCTCCTTGTGCACACCCCCCACCCTGCCAGACCACAGATAAAATAGCTGCAGTTTGGGTTTGGTAGTAGAAGTTTTAGCTCCCATAGGTACTCATAGCTCTTGGTGGCAGAGCTATCTAGAACTGTGATTTGTTTTTTTTTTTTCTGTTTAATAATTAAATGTGGTCAGTTTTCTTTCCTTTGAAGTGAAGTTTATCTTTCTTTTTTATTTTGTGTGCTTAAGTTTCTCTGTGATGTTCACAAAGATATTACCTGTGGACTGTTTTTTGTAAGTATGTCTCCATTTCCAGGTCAGGAAATTCCAGAAGAAGGGAGAGAAGTGGAGGAATATTCAGAAGAGGAGGAGGAGGAGGAAGAGGACTCAGAGTCTGAAGAGACATCCCAGCAACAGCAGCAGCAACAACTCAGTGAGGAAGCTCTTGCAGAGACTGGGTCATCTACTGCAACCTCCCAGACACAACAGCAGCAACCGCCTCCGCAGCCTGTTCCTCCAACTCAGATACAGGCACCTCCTATGCCTGGGCCACCTCCACTAGGACCACCTCCGGCCCCTCCACTGAGGCCCCCAGGACCACCCACCGGCCTTCCTCCTGGCCCTCCGCCAGGTGAATACTTGATTTACTAGGATTTGAAGGATGCAGGCTCTTGGTACTACAGACAGTGTATCAGTTTGGGAGTTTTGAAGCTGCAGAATGTGTTGCAAGTGAGGTACAGGAGCCCAGTGTGGTAATTACTGAGACCTGTGTGATCTCTTCTGCGGTCAGTCAGTTGTTGCTGTACAACTTTTGAGGCATCAGGCTGCTGTAGCTGTAGTCAGCCTGATGGGCATTGGCTTGTTTGTTAGCACTAACACTGACAGACAGCAGTGGAGCCAGTGTTGGAGTATGAAGAGCGAGGTCTGGTGCCACATGCCTCTCCAGTGTTTTTTCTTTTTTCCTTGTGTTGTTCCCCCCACACCCCACTCCGAGTGAGGCAAGATTAAAGAGGTTTGGGAGCCACTACCTAGTTATAGGTTTTGGTGTCGTTTTTTAATAAAAGCTACAGTGTGAAGGCTTTTGCTGTTCTACAACCTGAATGTATTTCAGTCTTGTTAGGGAAGATAACTATCCTCAGATGAAGTAAGTACTAAATTTGAATTCATATCAATATTGGACTGCCTAGAGACTGTTAGCAATGAGGCCAATCAGTACCAGTTTTTTGTAGTGTATGAGGCTTGTGGGTTTTTTTTTTTTTGGAGGCCAAACACTTGAGTTTCTTTGATCTGGAGAAAGACAGTAGTTTATTTTCTGTGAGTCGATGGGGTTGCCATAAAGCTGAACTGGATAATAGTAACAGGTTGTTTAGTAATTAAAAAGTGTGTAAATCTGTTGCTTGTTCTTAAATTGCAAAGATCAGCAGTTGGACTATAGCGAGGAGCACTATGTACTATGGTTTTAACGTATTTTATTCTATATGGGCATATTAACAACATGATTTTCTGAGGGGAAGGGGAGTGTCAGGCAGACAAAGTTCTCTTTCCAGTGTCTTCATCGCTGTTCCATTTCTGATACCTCCTAGAGGGGGAACCTCAAACCTCAGAACAGTTGCTTTCAATAGAGCAAAAGTACTTCTTTTCAGGCCAGAAGGGCAATCAAATGCCCGAGTGAAAAGATCTTTCACTTTTAGTTGTTTTAAATTTGGACAACCTCAGCTCAGTAGCTGTTCTCAGCTATTGCTTCACTACATGGGGAGAAGCCCTCTTACCAAGTGGGAGAAGATACTTATAGTTGACTGTTGTGTAGAAACTTTAACTCTACAACTGCTGCCTTTTTTTTGAGATTTTTAGAACATCTATTTAATCTGGCTGCTGGCTTGTGTTAGAATAGCTTTCAAGTTACTGTTGAAGATCTTCAGTATTAGCTGATGGGATAATTTGGGGTTTGGTGGTTTTTTTTGGTGTTGTGGTTTGTTTGTTTTCTCAGCCATGATCTAAGTTTCTTTTTTGTATGCATGCTTTCAGGAGCTCCTCCATTCCTGAGACCTCCTGGCTTACCAGGATTACGTGGGCCTTTACCTCGACTTCTGCCACCCGGCCCTCCACCTGGGCGACCACCTGGCCCTCCCCCAGGCCCCCCACCAGGTCTGCCTCCAGGTCCTCCTCCACGTGGGCCCCCTCCTCGTCTGCCCCCTCCTGCCCCACCAGGTAATGTGTTCTGTTCGCTTCAGCGCCAAGTCTCTCCCTGCCTTGTTTTCCCAGTTTTCGCTGTGGTGACCAAGCCAGGAAGTATAAGCGGTTACCAGTTTGCCGTTGTTCCTGTCTGTGTGGCTGCATTGTGCTGTATCTTTTTCTGTGTAGTAACAAGTAATTCCATACTGTTGTGTGTAGTCTGGTAGCAAGAAATCTCTTCTCAAAAAGGGAATTTCAGAGTTTAAACTTCTGCTGGAATGTTCCTGAGTAAACCCCGGGTGCTATAATGGTGCTCCACTTAATGAGTTGGAGATACAGATATTTTTTTCTGCCTGGTCAGACATTTTGGATGACTCTGAAGTTCCAGTGGGATGGATCATCAAGAAACTTTATTTTCAGATTAAAACTTTAAAATTTGAAAGGGAGCAATACTCAGGCTCCTGTAGCTTTCAAAGTCTGAGGAGCAGCAGCGTTTTCAAACCAGCATTTGGTGCAGGGTTGAAAACCCTTTTTTTTTTTTAAGCCAGTGCTACTACATCTTGGGGTTTGTTTTGTTTTGTTTTTCCTTCTTGGCTTTCTGAGCCTGTGCACTTTTCTGACCCAAGATTTTAAGACTCCCAGGTGGTGGAGTCAGCTCATGCTTTCTTTTCTTACAGGTATCCCTCCTCCTCGCCCAGGCATGTTACGGCCACCTCTGGTGCCTCCATTAGGACCTGCCCCACCTGGGCTCTTCCCGCCAGCTCCCATTCCAAATCCCGGGGTACTGAGTGCCCCACCCAGCTTGATTCAGCGCCCCAAGGCGGATGACACCAGTGCGGCCACCATTGAGAAGAAAGCTACGGCCACTATCAGTGCCAAGCCACAGATCACTAACCCCAAGGCAGAGATCACTCGCTTTGTGCCCACTGCATTGCGAGTGCGCCGGGAGAATAAAGGGGCTTCTGCTGCCTCCCAGAGAAAACAGGATGATGAGCCTGCTCTCCCGTTAACCAAAGCTGCCCCTAAGGCTGGATCATCTGCCCCTATCTCTGTACAGACAAAGGATGATGTGTATGAAGCCTTCATGAAAGAAATGGAAGGTCTCCTGTGACCTGTCGTAGCCCTAGCTAGCTTTCCTGCCCCTCAATACAGACCAGACCACCGCGGAGGGAGGAGAAGGAAGGGTCCTCCTGCAAGCAGCAAAAGGGCTTGCATGACAGGGAATAGTTCCCTACCCACAGGTTAACTTGCCAGTATACTCTGAATAGAGACTGCTGCAGATGAGGTGTGGCTGGGGGCCTCCTTTCAGAGCTAGCATGTCCACTTGGTGGAAGGAAATTACAGTCAAGAGGGTGATGCTGCTTTCCTTGAGTCCTCCCCCTTCCTTGGAGGAAGATAATGGTACTCTGGGGAGGAATGGTGTGGGAGTGGGTGGTGACTATGCTCTGCCTGAATCCTTGCACATCCTGAATGCTCTGCTGAGGGTAGTGGAACAGGTTTTTAAGGAGCCAGAAAAGTGTTAGCAGCATTTCATACACATATGGTTGTCCAGTTTTTATTTTCTGTACTGTTCTTTTCTGTAAATATTTTATAACCCTGTTTTTTAGTTGCAGTGAGATTGGTCAATCATCTTTCTTCCAGGGTAGTCAGGGAGGTAATTTGTTGCGTATACTGTACACTGGAATTTTGCGCCCTGTCCCCTTTACGACCACCTTGATGGCTTTTCATCGGCAGGGGAACCTTCATTTTGTCTTGTGAGAGACAATAAATGTTCAGTGTATCAAAATACTGGTTTTGTTGTGATCTGTCTAAAACTAGCATGTAGATGGAAAGGGGGGAGGCTCTTTGCTGGCCTTGAGGGAAGACAGAGGCATTCTGAGCCTCAGAGAAGAAAAGCAATAGTTACATTATAAATGATACATACCTTTTTTTTTTTAACTAAAGTTCTGCTATATCCTTGTTTTTAAGTTTCTAAACATCCCTTTCAGCCTTTGTTGGTAGCTAGTAGAAACAAGTCCTGCGGACTACTAATAATTACAAAACGATTTCTTTTATATACTCTCATTGAAAGGTTTGCTTCATATCAAGCCTCAGATACCCACTGGATGCGTCTTGGACAGGCTACCTTAAGTAAAAATTGGTAAACAATTTTAATTCTAAGAACCTGACAGAGAATTTTACTTGTGGAAAATCTCTAATTTCAAATTCTATGAAGCTAGTGCTTTTAAGGTGCAGATATTTTTAAAAAAAGAACTTTCACATTTCCAGCTTAAATTCTTTTTCTGTTTTGGCAGAAGTATTCCTTTAGCTTCATTCACTATGCTGACAAAGTCGAATATTCCAATAACCCTTACCCCATGCAAGAAACAAATCTTTAGTCTCATTTGAAACAGATGGCAAAATCTCCTGGGATCTTGTAGACAAATTGGTTTTAAGACCAGTGGGATCAGTTGTGTTGGCAGTAAGTCTCTCACAAATGTGCTGCTTCTTCAGAGAGTTAATAAATATTTCAAAAATGCAAAGTTTTGTCTGGAATGCTGAATTTGAGCACAAGACCTAATACTAGTAGTTATCTACTTATGTACATGTCTTCATCCTGTTTTTAAAAAAAAAAAAAGTGTTAGTGTTGTAAGTATGATATAGCATGAAAGAGATTGAGAAAACTCTGCGTTGTTCCTGTTGAAGAGCTTGTGGTGTCTTAGTGAAAGAGCAAGTCCTCTAACAATATATCAATTTCTAGGTGAATGTATCCAGACTCATGGGTTTTTAGATTTGTAATAAAGAAAATTTGTTCAGCTGCCAGACTAGCAGATATCTCAAACAATACCTTTAGTTGGCTATAAGCCTCAGACGTAGCTGAATACTCAACGTTTTGAGGTTAAATCTGTTTTAAGGAGACAAAAATTATTAGCTACCCAAACTAACACTTGAAAACTTTGGTTCTGTTTTCATGAATTCTGGACACAAACAAATACGTTTGTACAACAATTCTCTTCCTGATTCAGGAGTTAATTGCAACTGTGTCAGTAGTATCTTAAATATTTTTTTTTTTTTTAGTTGCACTTATGGAATATCCTCTTTATATTTTGGCTTTAAAAGAAAAGCATTTTCGTCTTTATTCTTTAATAAGTGAAATGTGTGAATGGTGATTTTTGGGGGAAAGAGCATCATTGTGGTACCTCTGACCCTCCGTTTAATAGTAGTATCGACCCTCCCTCCCAGGAAGCAGCCTGAGGAGAAGAGGAACTGTGTCCTGGGGTGAGGACCTCCCTCCCATTCAAGGTCGAGAAAATCTCTCTGGCAGCCCTGTGATTACATTAGTAACCTGCAGGAGTCGCTTGATTCATTCTGTTCCTCCACTTAAGTCTGGAATTTTTTTAAATCTTTTTTTATGTTCTGTTGGCCATATTCTCACAGAGGTGAGCCACCTTTTCTTCTCTTGGGACAGAGTGAACACTTGCCCGTCGCTGTATCTGTTGTTCTTCAGGGTGAGGCAAAAGGATGTGAATTTGCTAGATGTTTAAAGGGGCACGAAAAGGTAAATTTCATTCACAAGTAACGTGTGTAATATCAGAAATGTAACTTCCTCACCCGGCCCAGGGTGAAGGGGGGTTGTAAAGGAGGTAGGTAGTTTCCTACAACTGATAGATCGCAAGATGGCTTGGGGAAAGGAGGGGTGGAGGGGGAGAGATCTCCTGGACCGGGCTTTGAGGCCACATGGAAGAGCTGGATTTGACAACACAAATTATCCAGGAACCATAAGATTTTTCTTCTGGGAAGAGCCCAAGGCCAGGGTGCCTACTGCCTCTTGTGTGGCTCTTGTACAGGAGGCTTCTCACATTCTGTTGTGGTTTTGGTTTCAGATAAACACGTGAAGTTGGGAGCTGTATGACTAGCTTAGACTGCGTGTGTAGAAACTGGCTGTGTCTGGGGCTGATATTTCATCTGATTGACCAGAACTATCATTTGTCTTCAGCTAAATTAATATGAGGGATTTTTTTCCTTCCTTGTCTTTAACACAGTTCTAAGTGGAAAGAGCGCAAAGATATAAGTTCTTCCTGTCGCTTTTAACAAAGCAATGGGATCCGTGGATGCTCTGACTTCAATCCATGCACTCGGGTAATCATCTGGTTCTTCACCAGCCACGCAAGTGATGGGCTATGGCAGAAACATCAAATCCAGCTTTGGGGACTGCTGACAACCTTTTCTCCCCCAGCATCAGAAATGATTGTAAAGCAATTTCATTGCTAAACCGACAATACTTGCATCAGCGAGATGAATTTTTCCCTTTATTCATGTGTTACCTTTGGCCTCTGGTAATGACTCTGAGTGAGTGGAATTCTTAAAAAAGAACAGATCAATGAAATTTGCTTTGGCTGAACATCCATCGAATTACATAAGGTTTTGTGCTTATACTTCTATCAAGAGAAAAAAGGAAAATCCTCCCCAGTATTTCTGTGTCTCAGTACCCAGTCAAAAAGGGATTGAATAAGAAAGTGCATGAAATAGATATACATGTATATATCATCCTGTTTGTTTATTGAGGGAGAGTTGAATCAATGTTTAGTATTTAAACAGAAATTTTCTTGTTAGAAGGGAGAAAAGAACACAACAGAAAGCTTGTGGCATATTCAGGAAGGGTCTGTGTTTCAACATAGCCTGTGGAAACAATTATGTATTTACCTTATGATGGCACTGGTCATGGACACAATCCTGTAATGCCATCTTCTCTACAACTCCAGAACAGATGCTCCCAGCTCTGGACAGCTGGTAACACAAACCCAGGCCAATTTGTTCTCATCTTTGTATTGTGATCATAGGGATATTTGGGATTCTTCTCTGTAATACCACCTCCATCTTGTGGTCACGTTTTTTATCTGTGGCTCTGAGTAGAGTTCACAGATGAAGAAATGATCATGGGGAGGAAAGGTGCTGGGAAGGGACTGAGGCACAGAGAAGTGATGAGACCTGCCCAATGGATCAGTGAAGATTAGCGACAGCATAAAGATGGAAATATAGAAAGATCCCTGAGACTAGTTAATTTGGCATAATCCACTGAATTGCACCACTAAGGAAAGATACTTTCTAAAGGTTACTGAACCTTCAGAACAGGGAGCTTGTCTTGGTTGCCCAGAAATAAACAAGTTGTGACCGTACTTTGTGCGTGCTATGAAGTTCTTTTCGTTTTGCCTTGTTTGTAATTCTGCCACCACTGGCATATGCTGAACAATTTAGATCACAATTCCTACTAGTGTACCCTTCTGGAAAGAATGGTGCAGTGAGTTCTCTCTTGCTCTGACTTGGAGAATTTAGATGAAATGTGTTCTTTTGGGGTTTTTGGTTGGTTTTGGTTTGGGTTTTTTTGGGTGGGTTGGTTGGTTTGTTTGTTTTGGGGGAGGGCAGGTGGTAGGCTATCATGGATGGCCTGGTGGGAGTCATATCTTTGTCTTTCCCTGAAATATGACAATGCAGTATCCAGGGTAAGCAGCGTAGTCTGGCACACATACTACTCGCTTCACTGTAATTTTATGGTATCTGTCTCATAGGATCTGGCTTGCATTACAAAGAACCACAAGTTAGGGTACAGAAGCATCAAGGAATGGGGCTGCGAACAAAGAAATCATGCAGAATTGGAAATTAGGGAAACAAGCGAGCAGAATCCCATGCTGTGGGAAAAATGGAGGAAGAGCTAGCTGTGCAACGTTGGGGTAGCAGAAGGATGTGGCTAAGTCCAGGGTGCAGGTTCCTTCATGGGTTTAGACAAGGATAGTGTCTGCCCTTGCTAGAAATGCATGGAAGAAAGAGAAAAAGATGCCAAGGAATAAAGAGAAACCATGGGTAATTAGAGCAAAGGAGCAAAACTGAACAGGAATCTCTTTGTCCATAAGACAAACCCAGACTGTACCAGACAAACATCCTGAATCTTGATGAAGTCAGTTCAGCTTAGCGGTGCAGCGAGATATTCTCTAGTCTGAATAAAAGCATCACAGCCTGACTTCTAATGTTTTGTAGAATAGCCTTGCAAATAATACCACGTTAGTTTGACTGAAGTAATATCCGAGTGATTTGTCTCCACAATCAGAGAAATTTCCTCTGTAACGAGTTCCTGCCTGGTTTCTACATGTATCAGTAGTGCTGGGTTACAAATGTTCCTACCGAAAGGAACGTTTCTATTTTTGTAATAATAATTTAAAAACAACAAAAAAAGTAATCCTGTAGTAGCATTTCTGAGGTTCTAAATAGGGGATGGTTTCTAAAACGACAGCGATGGCATTAGCAGAGGCTCCCCCTGTTCCTGGGAGGCAGCTGCTCTCCTCAGGCAGGCGGGGACACGTTTCCCTATCAGGTGGCCTTCTGGAGGGCGTCCCGGGGCGGGCAGCGGCGCCCGGGTTGCTCGGCCGAAGCGAGCCAGGACCGGGGCCGAGGGGGGCTTGGCCCCCGCCCCGCCGGCAGCGCCCAGCCCCCCCGCCCCCGCCCCCGCCCGCCGCCGGCTGGAGGCGGGGTCAGCTGGGCGGGGAGCGCCCTCCGCCTGCTCCCCCATTGGGTGGATTTGGATCCGCAGCGCCATTGGTCGGAGCGAGCGAGAGCGCGCTGCAGCCAATCAGAAAGCGCTCCGGGGCGCGCAGGGAAGCTATAAAAGGGGTCGGGCGCAGGGCGTAGCGACGCGCGTTTCACGTGGGTGTGGGCGGCGGCTGCGGAAGAGCGTCGGGAGCGATGTCGGGCCGCGGGAAGCAGGGCGGGAAGGCGCGGGCCAAGGCCAAGTCGCGCTCGTCGCGGGCCGGGCTGCAGTTCCCCGTGGGCCGCGTGCACCGGCTGCTGCGCAAGGGCAACTACGCGGAGCGGGTGGGCGCCGGCGCCCCGGTGTACCTGGCGGCCGTGCTGGAGTACCTGACGGCCGAGATCCTGGAGCTGGCGGGCAACGCGGCCCGCGACAACAAGAAGACGCGCATCATCCCCCGCCACCTGCAGCTGGCCATCCGCAACGACGAGGAGCTCAACAAGCTGCTGGGCAAGGTGACGATCGCGCAGGGCGGGGTGCTGCCCAACATCCAGGCCGTGCTGCTGCCCAAGAAGACCGACAGCCACAAGGCGAAGAGCAAGTAAAGCAAACCTGAGGAGCGTTCCCAGCTCACAAGTAACCCAAAGGCTCTTTTTAGAGCCACCCACGTCCTCATAAAAGGAGCTGTACATCATAGGAAAAAAACACGGAGAAAACTTTATTTGCTGTGATATTATTAAATTTTGAGAATATTATAATGGCTAATTGCTACTAAATATATACTGGAATATGTAGTGTTCTACAGCGAGGTTTATCCCGTGTGAAAAGGGTCATTTTGCTCTGGTGGGGTGGGAGTGACAAAGTTGAAGGCTGCTGCAGGAAGGAGCCCACAGCCCCAGCAGGGCTCTCCTCTCTCGGCTTAGCCCTGTGTGAAGCTGAGGTCACTCATGTCTTTAAACAACAACCCTGCCCCCTCTAAACAACCTTTCGACGTAACAGACGTTGTCATTTTTTTTTTTTTTCTTAACGGTAGGCATTCAGAATTATTAATTTTTAATACGGTTTTCTCATGGCTTTGTCTGAGCTGCCGTCCCCATTTTCTGCCTGAATGCTGAATGGGTTTGAGAGTAATCTGTCATCGCTGGACAGGCAATTCAAGGTAAAAAGGACTGTTGCCAGTTTTGATTCTACCTTATATATAGTGCTGAACGTTACCATAAAGATGTTGAAATAGAAGCAAAAAATCAGTGGTTACAGTTCAATAAAAACATTTTAATAATTATTCATTCGAAAAACATGAAGTATTTGAATCATAACATTGTACAAATTTTAGTTCCACTGCCAGTTACAACAGCAAGCAGTAACAAAGAGTTTACAGGCCTTTGGCAAAACAAAGGGGTGTAGGCGATAATGAAAAGATTAGAGGATATTTGGTTTAGTTCTTTATGCTCTGAAAAATAGAATGCATTTATTTTTTATTTGTTTAAGTGTGGTCTTGGTAAAGTGCAGATGAAGACTTTTCCCCTCTTGCTAGCAGCCAGTCATTTTAGTGTACCAGATACATCAGGGGGATATGTCATTTTTAATATTACTTCCAATGCAGGAATCAGTCCCTGGACAGTAAAAAATGCAATATTTCACAATCTGCTACAAGAGGGGAGCCCTAACTGATAACTTGAGCAAGTTTTATTGTGTAGAAGTATGGAAAATCAGCTGCAGCACTGTCTCCTCCAATAATGATGACTCAGATTTTCAGCAATGACGCTGTATCAAAATAAAAACGTGGTTGAATTATAAAGCGATAAGGCACTGATTATAATTATCAGCAAAAACTGGCCGTGTTAAGTTCTTATGTCGCCTAATTTATTAAGAAAATAAATATTTCTGTAGTGGAGCACTAGGGAACCATGTCCGTATTGTGCACACTGAGCAACACAGTACAAGCTGCTATGCTGTAAAAAGTCATCTCCTTCTGGGGCACAAAGAGCCCTTCACAGGACTTTAATCTGCTTCTCGCCTTGTTGCATAATGCACTAATTTAATTTATTTTAATTATTTTGAAAGGGGTAAGGGATTTTGGACAAAGGAGCTAATTTCTAATCCATATTCAGTGCTCAAGATGAGCCTGTGTTACTTCCTCCTCTTTGAAATCAATTTGCGATTAAAATATCGATTCAAATCCCTGATTTTCAGCCCAGGTTAAGAGAAGACCCTTTAAAGAATAATAATTAATTGCTTTGGAGATTTAGGTGCCCACGTCGCGGATTTTATTTAGAAGGAAAAACAAAAGTTTCTGTCTCCCGAGGTCTGTCCAGGTCCAGGACTCAGGGTTTATCGCCTCTTTTTTAACTCACCCTTCGCCTCTTCGAAGGGAAACTCTGCCGAGGGGAACAACAGGCTTTCTTCTCCACGCCGCCGCGAACCGGGGGGGGGTGGGTGGCAGAAATTCTGATAAAAACGGGCTTTTTTGCCTCCTAAGAAACACAAAATGAGCGGGGAGAAGGGACCTTTCAGCCGTGCAGCGGGGCGGGCGCTGCAACGCACCAATCACCGCGCGGCTCCTCTCTATAAATACGAGGCCGCCGAGTTGCTCCAGGCCCAGTGGTTCCCCCTCTTCCCTGGACGACGGCCGCCGCCATGTCGGAGACCGCGCCTGTTGCCGCTCCCGCCGTCTCTGCGCCCGGGGCGAAAGCCGCCGCCAAGAAGCCGAAGAAGGCGGCGGGCGGCTCCAAAGCCCGCAAGCCGGCGGGCCCCAGCGTCACCGAGCTGATCACCAAGGCCGTGTCCGCCTCCAAGGAGCGCAAGGGGCTCTCCCTCGCCGCGCTCAAGAAGGCGCTGGCCGCCGGCGGCTACGACGTGGAGAAGAACAACAGCCGCATCAAGCTGGGGCTCAAGAGCCTCGTCAGCAAGGGCACCCTGGTGCAGACCAAGGGCACCGGCGCCTCCGGCTCTTTCAAGCTGAATAAGAAACCGGGTGAGACAAAGGAGAAAGCAACCAAGAAAAAGCCGGCAGCCAAGCCCAAGAAGCCGGCGGCCAAGAAGCCTGCCAGCGCTGCCAAGAAGCCCAAGAAGGCGGCGGCGGTGAAGAAGAGCCCCAAGAAAGCGAAGAAGCCGGCGGCCACCGCGGCCAAGAAAGCGGCCAAGAGCCCCAAGAAAGCAGCCAAGGCAGGACGCCCCAAGAAGGCAGCAAAGAGCCCCGCCAAGGCGAAAGCGGTGAAGCCCAAAGCAGCCAAACCCAAGGCAGCCAAGCCCAAAGCAGCCAAGGCGAAGAAGGCGGCGCCCAAAAAGAAGTAAAACGACTGAGAAAAAATAATACAGTCTACTCATTTAAATAAACCCAAAGGCTCTTTTAAGAGCCACCCACTTACTCCCAAAAAGAGCTGGAACACTAGGGTAGTCGCAGCAGCAAAACCAAATCTTTAAGTTCTTTTCGTAGGATTTCATACCGAAATCAGAGAAGTTACCGCTTTCGAAGCGTGCGCGTTCGGTACAGCCTGCGTGGGAGACCCGGGCTTCCTTAAAGAGGAAGTGTTTTCTTTTCCTACGTGCAATTCAGGAGCCCTGCGATAGCACCGGCGTTGCCCCGCCCCCTCCTAATTGACCGGCGCAGCCGAGGGCGGCGACGGCGGCCCCGCGGAGCAGCGAGCGCCCCTCCGCTGCGGCGCCCGGGGGAGTTTAAAAGTCCCGCGCTGGGCCGGGATTGGCCCCTTCCGCCCCCAGCCCCGCCCCGCCGTCCCGCCAGGCCCCGCCCCGTAGGGCGGTGACCCCTCCTACCCCCCCCCCCCGCGCCGCCGCGGCCGTTCCCGGTGCCGTCCCCCGCTCGCTCGGATACGTGCGGCACCGCATCGGCCCTCCGCCCCCTTCTCACGGGCTGCGGGGCCGAGTGTGTTCGGGGCGGGGGAATGGATCAGGGATGGGGAAACGCGTGCGCCGTGCCCCGGCTCTGCCTTTGCCCCGCAGAGAAAGGCTCTCCGGCAGCGCAGCTTCTCAGGGGGGAACTTCGCTTTCACACCGGCGCGGTGGGGTAGGAAGGGCTGCGGCCCCAAGCTCCGATGCTCCCAGCCCCCAGGCGCTTTGCACATCACCGGCCGCCCCCGGCTTCACGCCCATAAAAAAAGAAAAGAAAAAAAAAAAAAAAAAAGAGAACTCGCTCCTGCGCAAGTTTGGGCATTGGTGTTTTAAACCGGAAAAACCTTCGTAAAGAAAAAAACTTTCCCTGTTTGTCTAATCAATTACGGACAGACAGCTGCTTCGCTGAAAAAAGGGGTAGGATATGGGGGGAGGGCGCACTAAAACGTACAGGAAAAGAAACCAAGCTGCGAACACGCCTGGAAATCTTGTTTCAGAAACTGCTTTCAAAATATTTATTAGTCACTGAAAGAGGCAGAAATAAGATTATTTTTTTATTTTACAGGTTTAGTGCACAGCTAGAATTTTCTACGAAACCTATCAAGTAAGAGCAATTAAAACCTTAGAAAATAAAAGACCCATCTGCCTCCCCCCGCGGGACTCCCTGGTAAAACACCAGGACAAAGCCGCTGCTCGTTTTTAACCACATTGAAGACCAGAGCTGATAATATGTACTCATTACCAAGCTTTAAACAACCGCGTACGACCCCATATGCCTAGCATGGGCTGTCAATTGAGAGCCCTTCACGCTTAAAATTAAGCGGTTACATTTTAGTTACCTAAAAAAAGCGAGTACTTAACTTTCTAGTGACATGCAAATGAACAGGGTATTTACATACCTCCCAAGGAAAAAAGCAATTCAGCCCTTCTACTTGAAAAAATTGGTGGCTCTTAAAAGAGCCTTTGGGTTAAAACTGGCGATCCAAGACGCTCTACTTGGAGCTGGTGTACTTGGTGACAGCCTTGGTGCCCTCGGAGACGGCGTGCTTGGCCAGCTCGCCGGGCAGCAGGAGCCGCACGGCCGTCTGGATCTCCCGCGAGGTGATGGTGGAGCGCTTGTTGTAGTGCGCCAGGCGCGAGGCCTCGCCGGCGATGCGCTCGAAGATGTCGTTGACGAAGGAGTTCATGATGCCCATGGCCTTGGACGAGATGCCCGTGTCGGGGTGCACCTGCTTCAGCACCTTGTACACGTAGATCGAGTAGCTCTCCTTGCGGCTCTTCTTGCGCTTCTTGTCGCCCTTCTTCTGCGTCTTGGTCACCGCCTTCTTGGAGCCCTTCTTGGGCGCGGGGGCGGACTTGGCCGGCTCAGGCATGGCGAGACCTCCCGGGTGGCTCTGGAGCACCGGAGTACCCGACAGTGCGATTACTCCCGTATTTATAGGGGCCTTATGCAAATCCGTGGCCTCGGCTATCACCGCTTCGATTGGATAACGGGGCCAGGGACGTCACTGCTCGCACGAGCGGCTTTGTAATTGGTCCTTTTTAAATCCTACGCTAGCATTGGTTAATAATTCGAATCCCATCGGCCAATCACAATAAGCTCCTTCAATCGCACCGCTCGTCCTCTGCTGCCCGGCCTCGCCCAGCCCCCGGGGTCACCCCGGAGCACCCGGGCTCGTCTGTCCCCTGCAGCTGCCTGCGCGGGCGGATTTCTACGTATAAAGTGTAGTTATCGGCAATTTCTCCAGGGATAAAAAAAAAAAAAAAAAGAGAAAATTGCAACGGCTTTGCTACTCTTTTTTTAAATTTTTTCCTTCAAAAAGGGATACCTGCATACTTCATGTAATAGCCCGCGTTTGTAACAGCCACAAGTGACATGTAAAAGGGAAAAAGATACAACCAGAAAAAGACATAGAGGCTCTGGGAAACTAAGCTTTCTTAATTGCGTTTGAAATTCGTTCTTCTGACCCACAGAACGTGGCTTGTTTTTCAGGACTTTAAATGAGATGGAAGTTCTGATTTAATGTGTAAGTTGAAAGAATGTGGACTTCTTTTGGGATGTAATGAGTATTGGATGGATTTTTTTAAGTCAAAGCAAGATATTCCTGGTAATAAAAATGAATCGTAGATTCAAAATTGAATTTTAAATTTACTGTGTATCAAAAATTCTGGTAGTTTTCTTGTTAAGTTGCCTTAATTATTCAAGAAGAAAATACAGTTGTTTAAACGGTCTAACATGATTTAATGGTATTAAGAATTCTGATTTAGTTTTGTGTTTGTTTTTTTTTTTTTAATATATGATAGAGGAAGTGTTCTTTAATATAGTATTACCCTGTATGTTTAGAAAAGGGGTAATCATTTTTTTTTTTAATTAAAATTATCTGTGGTCACATTATAAATTACAACTATAAATTCATTCATTGGTAAATGAGAGTGCTATGACCCACTTTTAAAAGGATCAAGTTTATTTGTGGCTGAATGATGTTAGGACTGGATAGCTTGGTATCATATAGCCAGTGCTATAATGATGCTTTTTCCTTTGGGAACCCTTAAGGGTCATTCAAAGTCTAGCCTTTGTTGGTATCAGAGGAGATGGATGGCATGGGCCTATGCAAGAAACTTATTTGGCACAGGTAAATGTCACTTAAGGTGGGTGAGACTGCTAAAATCACAACAAAACTAATTGTTCAAGGAGATTTGTAAGGATAGCAAGAGAGATTCTGGATACTGGTGCAAGCAATAAAAAGACCAGATTTTGCTTCTGCTTTTTTTGCTTTTACCCTGCTGGGCAGAATTCTGGATGCACAAAGATTTCCAGCCTGCGTCCAAAATAACGCTGTCTGAAGAAAGGGAGCCAGACAAGGAAAGAGTGGGACCTTTCTCCTTCCCAGTGAGTAAGGCTGGCTTGCAAGTGCTTCTGCTGTGCTTAACACCTGAACTGGGGGGACAAAAGCAGCCACCCATGTTGAGGAGAGCAGCTTCATGCTACCTCTGTGATGCTGGGGCTCTCTGGTTTAATGTCCACCCACCCCAGCCCTGCTCCCTCTCATCAGGAACAGGGATGGCATAGGTGCTCATCCATCTCCATTTGCTCTGCTTCCCCCACTGCTGCCTTTAGCAGCTCAATCAGCTTGGAGAAAATCTGGTGAGGCAGAGCTGTCTCTGCCTTTTCAAGAGAAGAAAAGTAGTTCTCTCTTTTTCAGCAGAGCAAGAAGAGAGGCATCTCTAGACATTTAACTCCTCACATCTACTGTGAACCTGATAACTTTCTTTTGGCATAAACATTACCTGGAAAAGCAGTTCACTGAGAACACCTCTGCCTGGTAATGAGAGTTCTCCTGAACATCTGGGAAGGTCCATGACTTGACATGCCACTCCAGGACAATGTAGTGTAGGATCTCCAGTTTTGTCTCCACAATAACAGATGAAGGCTGTTGCTCTTGTTACACTGCTCTGGAAGAGAAAATGTAGAATAACACAGGGCAATCTCAGCAAAGCAAAGTGCATAGCTCCAGAAAGCAGAGGCATTAAAAACAAAAGAACCTCCACTCCAAAAAAATCGGCTTCTGCAAACACCTCCCTTCCCATGTTAATCTGTTGATCCGTTCCAACAAAAATGACAGTTGACCCAGGTCTCAGAGATTCTCAGTTCTAACAAGTTTTGTAACGATCAACTACGGTGTAGAAAGAAATCCAGGTTAGAGCCTCCACTGAGGAAAGGTGACTACTGTGAACTGAACAACTACTGCTTGGTTTTAGCCTTCCAGCTAAAAAATGTTTTAAAACAACAACAACAAAAAACCCCCAAAACAACAGCTGCCTAATAACTGAAGGACAGTTACTCCTGGTGTAGAGTGGTTGTGCATGCTGCCCCTTCACAAGGAGGTACAGTTGGAGAGTGCTGAAGGCAAAACAATTGGGGAGGGGAGTAGGGAGAGCGTTAGAAGATATTTATAAAGGGAGCTCAAGTTCTTGGAAAGAACTGATTGTGGAAACTTTATCAGTGATGGCAGAAGAGCTGTGTTTATTGCACTGTTTAGACAGGATATATGGAAAAGGAATCTAGACATTCATATTTCTCTCCACAGTCTAAAACAAACATGTTCGCTAAAGGAAATGGATGGGAACTTTAGTTAAAGTCCAGTCACTCATCATCCATCCCACATCAATAACAATGTAGTTTCCAATGACTGACAAAGGTTTTGGAGCATCCAAAAGAAATAATCCTTCAGAGTCACGAAACCTAAGTCTAATGGGAGGGAAGAGAGAAAAGGCTTCAAAAACAGCTCCAGAACAACTCAAGTATGTCAGAGTTTGAAGGAGTCACCAGCCTATCACATGTTACCAAACAATATGAACTGTGGGACTCTGTCTTTTTCCCCTGGTTGGTGTATTTCCCCCAGGTGAATGTATTGTGCTACAAACTGTCAGCTTTCTCCTGTTCAGGTAACTGCTCCAGCTGGAAGTTTCTAGGAGGCAATGCGAAGACATAAAGGCAAATCTGCTATTAGTGTTTTGCCACTGCAGCTCCTGTGTGAAATCTGCATAGATTTTTCTAGGAAGTGTTCTTTCTTATTCTGAAATCTAAAGTCAGAAAGATAATCCTTTTCTGTCTGTGCTTACTGCCTAAACAGGCTTCAAGAAAAAAAAATGAATTTTTGCGTAGTATCCTGGCTCTAATTATCCCACCTTCTGCAGCTTCTTCAAACAGAAATGCTGGAGGACCAATTATCTGATGAGGGAAAGTCAGACACCCATGGGTTGGGGTACCCTTGGGCTTACAGGGTACACCTTGGCAATGCCAAAAGCTCCTGAAAAGCAAACAAACATTAACCAAAACAAAGAAGCAGAGACAAAAAGATAGACTTGGAGATGTTGGAGATTTAGATTGGTTTCTGAACATAATTTAATTTTAGTCTGGTATATTTCACTGTGGTAATATAGGGGACAGAACACAGGAACAGTCCCATGAAAAGTTACAGAACAACTAGATCAGCAACAGAAGGCACTTAGCACATAGCATTAGGGGTTATTACAAATATATTGATGATGAGGCTGTCTAGTGGTTGTGATTATTTTGGAAAATTTCTAAAGTGCATGATGCACCTTAGAATCACCTTTGATAAGTCTGGTTTTAAGGTTATGGGTAGCTACTCTAGATCTTTTAAATGTCAAGACTAAAATATTAAACATAATTGTGTTACATGCTGCATACATTGCCATCTACAGCTGCAAGTTTTCTAGCTTTGTAAATTGCTATCACTATCATCTGAAGACCTTATAACTACTTAGAGAAACAGTAAATATACGGGTTACATTTCTACAGCATAAAGTAAGGGTACTGAAAAAGCCACAAGATGTAAGCGAAGGATAAAGAGGGGAGAGGGAGTTGCCATGCATTCTCTGAAATAAATGACGTTTGGAAACTTGAAATTTCTAAAGATGATTAAGACAAGTCAACTCATTAAAATGTTTTCTTCCCTCTGAGTGCAGATGTAGAACTACAGCTGATTAAAATATTATGTTTTGTGTCCAAAAAGTAAAACTATGTGAAGAAAAAACAGCAAAAGGAATACTTTGAGATATTATGTATCAATAACGAGTAAGACCATGAAAATGAGAAACATGTGCCAAATATTTAGATGTACCTGAAGCAATGTAGATTTTTTTCATGGGTACATTAAAAAGATAAAAAAATCAGTTCCTACATCAGGACCTCAGCCCCATAAACACAAAAAATCATCAATCATGCAACTCGCATGATCATGCAGAGACTTGGGACATGCAACTGATTTCACGCCCTACAAAAAGAGAAACGTGTCGTCCCCATGTGGAAAAAAACCGTAGATTAATAACGTTACCCAGAATTCGTTATAAAACGGTGAATTTACTCGAGCACAGGGACTGACACACCCATAGGCGCCCCCCCCCCCCGGCCCTTTGTTGGAGCGCAGCGAAATGGCGGCGGCGGAGCGCGGGCGGGGCGGGGCGGCCCCGCGCGGGCGGGAAGCGGCGCTCCCGGCCCCGCCGCCCCCATTGGCTGGATTTTGCTGCAGCCCCGCGCCCGGCGGCGCCCGGCGGCGCCCGGCTCCCCCACCGGCACCGAGCGCCGCCACGACGCCACCGGGAAGCCGGGCCGGGCGCGGCGGGAAGGAGGGGGCCCCCGGGGGTTCGCTCCCGCGGCGCCCCTCGGAGGCGACGGCGCGAACGCCCCTGCCCGCAGGGGGAAGGGCGCGGAGAAGAGCCCGCCCTTGCCCTGCCCCGCCGCAGTCCTCAACCAGGTCGGACCGCTGGCAATAAAGGGCGGCGCTGGCGGCCGTTCCCGGCGCAGACTGCTTGGGTCGAGCAAGGCGCGATCATGTCCGGGCGAGGCAAGGGCGGGAAGGGGCTCGGCAAGGGGGGCGCCAAGCGCCACCGCAAGGTGCTGCGCGACAACATCCAGGGCATCACCAAGCCGGCCATCCGCCGCCTGGCGCGGCGCGGCGGCGTGAAGCGCATCTCGGGGCTGATCTACGAGGAGACGCGCGGCGTGCTGAAGGTCTTCCTGGAGAACGTGATCCGCGACGCCGTCACCTACACCGAGCACGCCAAGAGGAAGACGGTGACGGCCATGGACGTGGTCTACGCCCTCAAGCGCCAGGGACGCACCCTCTACGGCTTCGGCGGCTAAACTCGGTTCCTGCGATAGCTTACGTCTCTAGAACACAAAGGCTCTTTTCAGAGCCACCCACCCTTTCGTGGAAAGAGCCTTAGTCACGGGTTATACGTATATATCTTATTTCTATGGTCGTGATACGGGCGGGGCGGGGCGGTTGGGCTCTGGCTGGTGCCGCCCGTAGCTCCCGCCGTCCGCGGGAGCTTCTCCCAGCCTGAAGCAACAGGCGAGTTTGACATCGATGACAGAGACTCCGTCTCAGTGGCACTCTCTAGGAAGAATGCCAGCGGAGCGGGTGTAGCGCTCGGCTCCCGAGAGGAAAACACTGAAGTTCTGAAAGATGCGTACGTCCTTCGTCCTCGCCCGTACGCGTCCTGCTCCCGCACCCCGGTCGCTCCCCCTCCCAGTCCTCCTTCGAAACGGGAACGGACGGGACGGGCAAGCGAGAAAAACGGGATGGCGGCGGCAAGCGCGATTGCGACAGCCGCTTCCCGGCCGCAAGCCTTCAGAGCGGCGGCCTCAACCGGGAAGCTCACGAAATGGCGGTGCTCTCCTCTCTGCCGTTCGGGGGAGGCGGGCGGGACGAAGCGGGAAGGCGTGCGGAGAAGAAACGGCTGAGAGCACCCGTTGCGCCCCAGGGGCCGCAGAGGAAAGAAGCTGCGAGACCTGTGCGAACGCGCCTTCCCTCCCTCCCTCTCTCCCT
Source organism: Nipponia nippon (assembly GCF_047370975.1). Taxonomy (NCBI): domain Eukaryota; kingdom Metazoa; phylum Chordata; class Aves; order Pelecaniformes; family Threskiornithidae; genus Nipponia; species Nipponia nippon. Next base: position 54,474,822 of record NW_028262347.1, read on the forward strand.
CCCCTCCTCCCGCTGGTGCTGACAGGGGGCCTCCTCTCTAGGCACCGCTCCCGACCCCCCCTCCTCCCGGCCTGCGCCGGCAGCTTTAAACAGGGAACCGCGGAACGGTGAACACGCAGGGGCCGGGGCCGGGGGGGTCCCGCGCTACCCGAAGCTCCCCCTGTTCCCCCAGCCTCAGTGCTGCCTGGAGCACGGGAAGGGGGCGCTCACCACAGGCTGCCTACGCCTGCTCCAAAACATGAGACACAGCTCTCTCCAGCGACCGGGTGGTGGCTCTTAAAAGAGCCTTTGGGTTGGGCGGTGGCAAGGCAGGAGCCTCAGGCGCGCTCGCCGCGGATGCGGCGGGCCAGCTGGATGTCCTTGGGCATGATGGTGACGCGCTTGGCGTGGATGGCGCAGAGGTTGGTGTCCTCGAAGAGCCCCACCAGGTAGGCCTCGCTCGCCTCCTGCAGCGCCATCACGGCCGAGCTCTGGAAGCGCAGGTCCGTCTTGAAGTCCTGCGCGATCTCCCGCACCAGGCGCTGGAAGGGCAGCTTGCGGATCAGCAGCTCCGTCGACTTCTGGTAGCGCCGGATCTCGCGCAGCGCCACCGTGCCGGGCCGGTACCGGTGCGGCTTCTTCACGCCGCCCGTGGCCGGCGCGCTCTTGCGGGCCGCCTTGGTGGCCAGCTGCTTGCGGGGCGCCTTCCCGCCCGTCGACTTACGCGCCGTCTGCTTCGTCCGCGCCATCGCTGCTACGCGTCCTCTTCCTGATACGAACCCAGCAACGAGAACAGAGCCCCGTTAAAGGGGAGCCGCGCTGCCCCCTTTTATAGCCGTGCGCTGCCTCTTCATTGGCTGATGGAAAGCGCCGAGCTCATTGGGCCAATTTGAACATTCCGCGTTAACCCCCCTCTATGCTGAACTGTGCTTTTTATAGTTAAATTGCCATCTTTGTTCTTTCATCTTCAATTTCTTCAGAAACGGCTTTTTTTCCTTCTAATAACTTATCTTCATTAATTGTGTTCTTTATAAGGTTAATACTTCTCATACATCCGCGAAAGGAGCCTGCTACAAACAATAAAAAAGAAAAAATATTTACAATCTCTACGTTTATTTGCAAGGTAATAATTTTTTTCAGGATTATTTCGTAAAATCTAAGTATGTAAAAAGCGGGCCGCTTAATGTTTTCTCGTTCTAAATTATTTCGGAGACTATTTCCAGAGAAATCTAATGCTTTATTTACAACTCAAAAACAAAAGTCACATATCAACGTGCTTTTTCGTCAGCCACAGCCATATACGTTATCACATAATATTCTTAAAACATGGACCCGATAAGTACGATTCAGAGCCTCAAACAACGCAGAAAAAAAAAAAAAAAACAAAACAGGAGAAGCATATAGTAGAGAAATAAAACTTTAAAACCCCTTCGCGTTCACTGGAAAAAAAAAAAAAGAAAGAGAACCCCCTCCCTGTGGAACGGCCTGGGCTCGGGGCGCTGCAGCAACCACCGGGGTCAGAGGATGTTTCGAATCGCCCAATCAAATGCTTCGCTTCCTCGACCAACCAGAGGCGGGGAGGCGGGGCCGCCGCACTCCATAAATACGGGTCGCGAGAGCGGGCGGCTGCCTTCTCTGGTGGGCGAACTGTGAGTGTGCTATGGCGCGGACGAAGCAGACGGCGCGTAAGTCGACGGGCGGGAAGGCGCCCCGCAAGCAGCTGGCCACCAAGGCGGCCCGCAAGAGCGCGCCGGCCACGGGCGGCGTGAAGAAGCCGCACCGGTACCGGCCCGGCACGGTGGCGCTGCGCGAGATCCGGCGCTACCAGAAGTCGACGGAGCTGCTGATCCGCAAGCTGCCCTTCCAGCGCCTGGTGCGGGAGATCGCGCAGGACTTCAAGACGGACCTGCGCTTCCAGAGCTCGGCCGTGATGGCGCTGCAGGAGGCGAGCGAGGCCTACCTGGTGGGGCTCTTCGAGGACACCAACCTCTGCGCCATCCACGCCAAGCGCGTCACCATCATGCCCAAGGACATCCAGCTGGCCCGCCGCATCCGCGGCGAGCGCGCCTGAGGCTCCTGCCTTGCCACCGCCCAACCCAAAGGCTCTTTTAAGAGCCACCACCCGGTCGCTGGAGAGAGCTGTGTCTCTGTTTTGGAGCAGGCGTAGGCAGCCTGTGGTGAGCGCTCCCTTCCCGTGCTCCAGGCAGCACTGAGGCTGGGGGAACAGGGGGAGCTTCGGGTAGCGCGGGACCCCCCCGGCCCCGGCCCCTGCGTGTTCACCGTTCCGCGGTTCCCTGTTTAAAGCTGCCGGCGCAGGCCGGGAGGAGGGGGGGTCGGGAGCGGTGCCTAGAGAGGAGGCCCCCTGTCAGCACCAGCGGGAGGAGGGGAGGGAGGGAGGGAGGGAGGGAAGGCGCGTTCGCACAGGTCTCGCAGCTTCTTTCCTCTGCGGCCCCTGGGGCGCAACGGGTGCTCTCAGCCGTTTCTTCTCCGCACGCCTTCCCGCTTCGTCCCGCCCGCCTCCCCCGAACGGCAGAGAGGAGAGCACCGCCATTTCGTGAGCTTCCCGGTTGAGGCCGCCGCTCTGAAGGCTTGCGGCCGGGAAGCGGCTGTCGCAATCGCGCTTGCCGCCGCCATCCCGTTTTTCTCGCTTGCCCGTCCCGTCCGTTCCCGTTTCGAAGGAGGACTGGGAGGGGGAGCGACCGGGGTGCGGGAGCAGGACGCGTACGGGCGAGGACGAAGGACGTACGCATCTTTCAGAACTTCAGTGTTTTCCTCTCGGGAGCCGAGCGCTACACCCGCTCCGCTGGCATTCTTCCTAGAGAGTGCCACTGAGACGGAGTCTCTGTCATCGATGTCAAACTCGCCTGTTACTTCAGGCTGGGAGAAGCTCCCGCGGACGGCGGGAGCTACGGGCGGCACCAGCCAGAGCCCAACCGCCCCGCCCCGCCCGTATCACGACCATAGAAATAAGGTATATACGTATAACCCGTGACTAAGGCTCTTTCACGAAAGGGTGGGTGGCTCTGAAAAGAGCCTTTGTGTTCTAGAGACGTAAGCTATCGCAGGAACCGAGTTTAGCCGCCGAAGCCGTAGAGGGTGCGTCCCTGGCGCTTGAGGGCGTAGACCACGTCCATGGCCGTCACCGTCTTCCTCTTGGCGTGCTCGGTGTAGGTGACGGCGTCGCGGATCACGTTCTCCAGGAAGACCTTCAGCACGCCGCGCGTCTCCTCGTAGATCAGCCCCGAGATGCGCTTCACGCCGCCGCGCCGCGCCAGGCGGCGGATGGCCGGCTTGGTGATGCCCTGGATGTTGTCGCGCAGCACCTTGCGGTGGCGCTTGGCGCCCCCCTTGCCGAGCCCCTTCCCGCCCTTGCCTCGCCCGGACATGATCGCGCCTTGCTCGACCCAAGCAGTCTGCGCCGGGAACGGCCGCCAGCGCCGCCCTTTATTGCCAGCGGTCCGACCTGGTTGAGGACTGCGGCGGGGCAGGGCAAGGGCGGGCTCTTCTCCGCGCCCTTCCCCCTGCGGGCAGGGGCGTTCGCGCCGTCGCCTCCGAGGGGCGCCGCGGGAGCGAACCCCCGGGGGCCCCCTCCTTCCCGCCGCGCCCGGCCCGGCTTCCCGGTGGCGTCGTGGCGGCGCTCGGTGCCGGTGGGGGAGCCGGGCGCCGCCGGGCGCCGCCGGGCGCGGGGCTGCAGCAAAATCCAGCCAATGGGGGCGGCGGGGCCGGGAGCGCCGCTTCCCGCCCGCGCGGGGCCGCCCCGCCCCGCCCGCGCTCCGCCGCCGCCATTTCGCTGCGCTCCAACAAAGGGCCGGGGGGGGTGGGGCACGCGGAGGCCGCGCTTGTGGCGTTCTGGTCCGTCGATTTTTTCTTCTTGGGGAGGTCACTGTGGGGTAGCATCCCCCGTGGCATAGCATTTTCCTTTAGGAGTAACTTCGGAGCCTTGGAGGGTTCCGGTATAGCCAGCCCAGCAGTTTTATTCTTTCGGGAGAAGATGTTGAGTTTTGCTGGGGGTCTGCCAGCACCACCAGTCCATGGTGCGGGAGCTGCTGCACAGCCTCCCGGAGGCACCACTGGTGCCCTCAAACCCCGCGTGTGCACACACACCGTTTTACTTTTTCTGTCTGTCTTAGTATTTAAATTTACCATGAATTTGTGTTTGAGGGTATTTCTACTTTGTTCTCGAAGGATTATCAAAGAAGTGCTATTCTAAACATTTGGTATTTACGATCTCCTTGTCAGGAGTTTATCCCTGGTTAATTATATCTGCATGCAATATACAGGTTTTATTTTTCGTGTTTGGTTGGTCAGGTATTTGTCGTTTTGTTTGATCCTCCCCATCTTTTCCCTGTTTCCTAAGGGGACCCCATTACTATAACACTTCCTGTTTGTGAAAAGTTTTTTCTTGGTAATTTCACGGCCTTTTCCCTTTGAGCTGTCACATTTTTTTCATTGTTTGTCCTTTTCCATACCTTTTTCTTGAAAGAATTTTCTCTTTCTTTGGGGCTTTGGGACTTTTTTTTTCTCTTTCTCTGTGTAGCCTTCTAATATGTAGGTTATTTAATTCAGTTTGTTTGGCCACTCCTTTGATGTCTGTTTTCATGTGTAGATAGCCAGCTTTCTAGTGTTTATATCAGCCTTTATTGATTCAGCTGATTTAGTTCTACAGAAATAGCAAAGACACATTTATCTTTGCATATCAACCTTAATGATGCTGTTGGCACAGATGAAGCTCCACAGTTTATATTAGAATCACCGTGTCTTTGCATGCTAATTATCTGTTCACTTACGGTTTGAGAAAAAAATGAATTGATATACAGCCTTTTTTTTCTCGCTCATTTAGGGTTACAGCGTGAATGGAATACAACAGAGAGCTCGGTAAAGCTTCTGCGTAACTATAAATGTGTGCTTCCCTGCCTATTACTTCTCTCAGTATTTAATAGCATACACCTTTTCCCTGGCAGTGATTAGTGTGGTTTTCCCTCTATTTGTCTAGATTCAAAGGACCTCTCTTGTCCTCTTCAGGACTGCTGAAATAATTATTTTTTCCTTCTCATCTGGCATGTTTGTTTTTAATCATGTAATTTCTTACACATTTTTTCTATAGCTTTGCTTTCATTTCACCTGATGACCTCAAATGTTATTCTTTTAGATTATCCACTTAAATAATTTAGTTCTCTTCATGTGGTTTAGTGGGAATAGGTATTCTGCCTTGCAGGCTGCCCTATTCACCTCCCATGTCTAGAGTTGATTGGCACTTTGTCAAAAAGTTGCAATCTCTTTTAGCATCCATTTCTTGCTTTTTTTTTAGCTCACTAGATCTCTTTTTGTGGCATTTATTGTGCAGTTATTTTTTCCATGAAATTTAACCTTTGCTTATTTTTGCACCATACTTTCTTGATCCTCTCTATATTAGACTTCCTTAAATAATCAACTTTTCATCCTTATCCAGGGCCCATTACCTCTTAAAAGTGACAACCCAACTGAAGAACTGAAACAGCTGATTATGTAATTTGTTCCTGACCTAAGCAATAGCTTAGCTTCAAAAGGGATAAAAACCGCAGACGGTCTGAAGTGTGAATTTTTATTATGACCAATTTTACACAGAAACTTTGTAGATACGACAGCAATGTACAGGCACATAGACTAGATTGCTGTATTACAGTGTGCTTTGGTTATTTGAGGAAATATTAGTCTATATTTCATGATTGTTAAAGTTAAGTTATGCTTACCCAATTTTATGTTTTTCACATCAAACAACAGACAGTTTAATTTTCTTCTTTTTATTTTGGCATAATCTATGCATGTGGTATCTTTCTAAACTTTTCACTGGCAGCTGTAGGTATAAAATAACAGTGTATATATTACTGAAGTGTTGGGGCATTCCTGAAAATAGACAAAATTAAACAAAAAGGAGGGGCATACATCCTGTTTACAGGAGCTCAAACCTTTCAATGTTCTCGAAAAGAAAGAAGAAACTGAGCAATCTGCATTGATTGAATTCTGGAGTAGCACTTCATTTCCTAATATGACATCTTGGTCTCATATTTTATGGCCAGCATTCATCCTTCATTTCTGGTGATTCATTTACATGGATTTTATAACTTAGAACCAACAAGTGAGTATATGAACTACCCATTAATTATTTTTTTTAAATTTTTTACAATTCAGCTTTTCTCATTAATCAAGGCAGTATGGGGAAGGTGAAAAGTTCTGTTTTCCTCTTCTTGATCAGGCAGTGTTAGTTGGAAGAGCCTTGAGCTATCTCCCATGATGTGGGGAGGCAGCCAGGGGACACTGGAGTGAAGTAGCAGGTTAGGGGAGGGCATGAAGGAGCAAGAAAGCAACTCTACTCCTCTTCCCGCTCTAGGTATGTCAGAGCAGATCGTAGTGCTCCTTTTCCCTTCTTCATCAGCTTTCAATCTCCCATCCTGCCATTCCTGCTAATGCTCCTGACCTTACCAAAAGACAACCATCCCCTTGAGGAGGCTGTTGAATAATGTAAATATCAAAATTTGTTTTCTCTTCAGTGATCTACTTTTCCTTGGGGTTTTGAGGAAAAGTGTTTAGTTGTTGTCTGAAAGAGCTGCCAATCTCTCAGTAGATCTGCCAGCACATGTATTTTCAGTTCATTAGGAGAATTAATATAAACTTAGAAAGTCTCCGTGGTGTGTTTTTAAACCAGCCAAAAGTATTGTGATGGAAATGTTACAAATTGGAGATATAAATAACATAATCATAGGAAATGTAGAAGTCCAGGTAAACAGAGAGATGTATTTTTGCCTACAATAACAATCAACATGAAAATATTACAGAAGTTGACTAATTCAATGAAAATAAATTATTGTTGCAAGTTGCATCACAAATTTTTTAATTAAAGCATAAGCAAAATTAATGCTCTGTGCATCCTACTCATATGGAGACTCCAAGCTGTCAATCTCTGCCCAGGCCATCAACCTACACTTCTGCACAGGCCATCTGCAAGGATACTGAAGACAGGCCCCCGGCATCACTGGTGGTTATCCCCTCAATATGAAGGAGAATCCCACATTTTGCACCTGACAGCTCAATATGCACCTAAACCGCCTGAGTTTTGGTCAGCTCAAACCCAGTTTCCATTCTCATTCACCTGAACTAACCTGATGGACCTGGCACCTAGACTGACTGCTCCCCACGGGTCTGTCTGGCCCAGGGCACAGCAGGGTTTCTTCTCAGGTGTACATTTGCCTCTGGGCTCTACTTGCAACTGTGTGCTGAAGGCCACTGCTGGTGCATTCAAAGTAGCTTTCCTCCAGGTGGAAGCTGAAAATCCCCATGCAGCGTGGATTGTGGCAGCTCCTACCCCAGGAACAGTGGGGTCCATCTCTGACAGAGCTTTATAAACCTCACTAAAATCATATATGTATTTATTAGTTACTGACACTTAAAAGTGTTAATTTTTCATGCATTGCTGTGTTTATGCAGTAACCCTCAGTTGCCCTTACTGGTTGTCCCCAAACTTGCAGAGATGGACAAGGGATAGCTTGGGCTGAAAGCAAAAAAAAAAAAAAAAAACCCACATAGAAGAAAGTCAAAAAGTCCTTTAGAAGGTAATAACCTATTTTTTTTCCCCTGTTTTTCAATGTATATTAATTAAATATTAATCTTATTAGTATTATCCTGATAATGATTATCCTATGCTGCTGTTGTTCTCTATGACACTGTCTTTTTACACCTCCAGCGCATTATATGTGCGTGCATAGACGCAAACACATGCACACATCTAGTATGAAATTTTCTGTTGAAATCCCCCCTCCCCTTAAAAAAGCATTAGAGCTGCTCTGATGCAGCTGCAAGGTCCTTCAGCAGTTAGCCGTCTGTACACACACAGTGAGTGCCTAGGACTAGCAACTAATGGGAACTTCACTGCCTGTAGAGATATGTGGACTTGGAGTTCTGGATCATAATGGATGGTGGCAAATCAAACCATCCTTTTGGTGATAAACAAAATCTCCATTTCCCTGACCTGCAACAGTGCTCTTGCTATGACATTTACAGCATACATATCTTGGGCTCTCCAAGCTGTAGGCGTTTTGGATGTCATTAAATGAAAATAAACTTCAGCCTACTCATTTATTCACCTTTTTTGACCATAGTTTTCAATTTCACTACCTGTCCTCCTGATCCCTGATTCAGTCTTCAGAACTGTCTCACCACCATCTTCCACCTTCACTGCACCCTCCAGGTTGATATTAATAAAAAAATCCTCCCACAACAGAAAGCAATAAATAACTAACCAAATAAATAGTTTGTTCGACGGTCAGAAGTACCAAAATGAAAATAATTTGAATGTCAAGAATCACCAGAAGATGAACAGAGAGCAAAACAGAGGATATTGTATCTTTGTACCATTGTAGCATTGTGTGAAACAGTTGCATCTGAAGTACAGTGCACATTTCTGGCCTCTAAATCAAAAAAAGATGTAGTGCAACTGGACAAGAAAGTTCTGAGAAAAGTGATAAAGATGACTAAAGGTCTAAAATGGCTTCCCTACTAAGGATACTAGGACACTTTCAGAACAGAGACAAGTACTGGGTGAAAGTGTTCTTACTTATCTTTACTATCTATTAGGTCAGTGGCTGAATCTATCAAGTTTAGTGAGGTCCAATCTAAGTATAAAGTTAGTTACCAACCAAAAGGTTACTGAGGCCAGAAGAGCTGCCTAAGTATCATAGGCAGTTACCTTAAGTAAATGGACTCCTTATCTCTACTGGCTTTTCAAGATGATAGAGAAGAGCAGGAGATGATGAGTGAAAAGGTGAGGGTGGAGCCATCTCTCTCCTCTACAGAAATGAATTCTGGAGTACACAGCTGCTTGCATAACTGTGAGCACTTCCTAACACTGGTGTTAAATAGTTCTCATGTCTTAAAGACTTCTACCCTGATCCCTGGTGGTATCAACTGCCATGCAATTACACGCACTTGTTGAGGATGAGTTTTGTTTTTCTCATAAGGTCAAAAAAAATCTTCAACAAACAATCCCCAAAACCAAACAAACCCCTCCCTCCCCGCCTCCCCAAAGCTCCTAGTCACTTAACTGGTTTTTTGTTTGGTTGGTTGGGTTTTTTGGCAGGGATTCCAAGTTACTTAGTGTCCTGGTTTGTACAGTATTTCCATGGTTCTCTCACAAGCTACTTGGGGAGGCATTAGAGGAAGTTCTATGGCAGGAAAAAGCTGCAGTGTCTGTAGGAAGAGGGAAGGACTTGGCTTCTATTTGAAATCCCTCCCCACATGTCAAGAGCAATAACGTTCATACACAGAGTGCAGAGACTTGAAATAATCGAATTCTTAAAGAGGAGACATATAGAAACGCCATCTGCAGAGGAGAAAGGCTTATCCGAATCAGCCTAGTTAGTATGGTAGGGTTGTTTCTGCACCACGCAGTCATGCGTCAAGTTTTCTAGGACAGAATGAACAAGGGGGGAAATGCTCTAATGATCACAGACTCCTTGCAGAAGTAGTTGATCAAGCAGGATGGTTTGTTGCTCTCTCAGCAGTGAAGTCTGCAGAATCAAAATAATATTTTCTAACAAATCAAGCTGGAGCCCCGACTGCCTCTTGGGGTTTTTTTACCCTGGGCAGCAGCCATAGTATAAATAAAGCACACTTAAAAGAAAACCAACAGTCGATGCAAGAAACACTGGAGGTATTCAAAACCCAGGCTGGTTTTAAAAGCAGCCGGGGCGGGGTGCTCACCACCTCACCGCGGTGTCATTCAGCAGATTCACCTTCCCTGCCTGCGGCTTAACGAAATGGAAACGACTCGGGGCAGGGGGGGGGGAAGGTGGGGAAGAAGGTAACCGGATGGAGAGAGGGGGAGGAAGGGCAAGGAGGAGGAGGAGGAGGGAAGCTCCTTCCCGGGCGGGATTGGTCAGAAATTGCCGCAGCGGGGGCGCAGCGGCGCCGGGCGGGCGGTGCCTGGGGCCGCCCCGGGCCGCGCCTCCCGCCGCGCTCCGGCAGCTGCGGCCGAGTCTCGGCTGCTTTACGGTGCTGGGGAGAAATCCCCCAAACCCATCGATCCCCCCCCCCGTGTCTCAGCTGTGCCACAGTAATATTAGGCAGAATCTGTGAAGATGCGAAGAGAAAGGCGTCCAAAGAATTACCTGTGATTTATGGCCATCTACTATTTTGTTAATATTATATACACTCAGAGCATTTACTGTTACCGACAAATGCAGGTTTCTGCTGTGTTTCTGCAGCTATAGTGCAACTGGCTTTCAGACTTCAATCCTGTCATTCAAATTTCCTCAATACGAGTGCCTCTGAAATTTTGTGAATGGAGACATATGAGTTTCTTTCATGTTTACCAATGTCTAAATTGATCGTGTACTGTGTATCTGTGAGAAATAAACAATATCAGTATCTTTTTTAAACCTCATTTGGTGTCTAAGCAGGTCTGTTTTCAAGGGAATAGGAAAAGTAAATTAATGTTGATACTATTCAAAAGGTTTGTATACATTACACCAGATTTGTAAGATATTCCTACTTGATCATATTGTGGTTTGCTATGTATGGTTGCAGAAAGGTACTAAAGGAACTAACAGTTGAGTGAAGAGGTTTGGGAGTAATTTATGAATAGACCTGTAAATGTTTAATCTTTGGGTAGACTGTGTCCAATAAATGTTCAAATAAGTTTTACAAAGAACAGCCCACAGCTGGAGACACTCTCAGTAGCAGGCAAATAATTCCATTCACTTTTGTAGGCAAATGTTCTAATATGTTTACATTTTTTGCAAATACAGTAGCCTAAAGCAACTTCTCCTGAAAGGCAGGGAAGGGGTGGGAATTAAAACAACAACAACAACAACAACAACAACAAAAACCACACCTTCCTCTAAGACTGTGGAAGACTGCTTAGTACCAAGGGAGTTTGGACAAGGACTTTATACTGTCCACAATCAGGTCATTACAGAGTAATCAAGCATAGTCTTTTTCAAGAAAAACATGAGTAAGACTTTTTGAAGGAAAAGAACATTTAAGGACTTTTCCCATAGACTGTTGTCACTGTGATAAAGTTAACAAAATTTGAATGTTTTTTAATCACTTCACTCTGGTCTGCTTCTCTGTCTGCATACTTGGGAAAGTTTCTGCAACTGAGGATGGGTTTTGCTTTTTTTATATTACCTTGCATATTATCTTCTAGTGTTTTATAAAAAAAAAGAAAACTATGAAGTAACTACAGGTTGAATAACAGTCTTTGGGAGAAGACTCTCTGAGAGATTACACTACCTGTGCTACAGCTAGTACTTTAAAGTATAAGGATGTTTTTTGTGTGGACTTAAAGGTCAAAAGTAATTTAGGTCATCTATGGCACTAAATCTTTCTTCGTGACCACCACCATCTGTGGTGCATTGTTCTTAAATCTAAAGCCTTCCTCCTTTATGTAGAAATCTGTTTGAGAATTTAGGCTGTCTGAATAGTTGGAAAGAAATTTGGGGAAGGATCCAGATTAATTAGAAATTCATCATCTGAATGGAAATAAAATACTTGTTATTAAAGAACACTTTTTAAAGTCGTCTGTCACATAAGTAAATAGGTGTTATACTCCAATTCTCTCTCATATTTTAATATATATAGGACTTTAACTATGGTATGCAGACAAGGTATGATCATTTGTAACAAGCATAGTGACACGAGGTAGAAGAATGTATTGCCTTTCTACATCGAATGTGGATGGCTGGTCAGGAGAAACAAGTGAAAGGGTTAAAGCCAAGAAAGACAAAGCCACTGCATCCAAATGCCTCCTGAGAGAATTAAAGCCTAGGGGCAAGGAGGATGTTTGAAATGTCGTGGTCACTTAACTAAACAAAAGAAAGGCCTTTGTGATTTAGGGGTTGTTAGAACGGTTGGAAGATAAGGGGGCTCCGGGATAATCCCGTCTGGGACAACTGGGCCGGGGGAGGACAAAGGCAGGGAAGATGGGAAGTCCCAGAAGAATGACAGCAGCCTTGAAGGAGCCCGTTTACGCGATCCTAGGGCGGAGTTTGGGCAGAAGCAAAGGTCAATCAGCGAACACAGCGAAGCAGACATCTGAAGACCCCCAAAGACCACTTGAAGACCACCACGGGAGACGACTGCGCGTGCGGATCGGGCATTTGCCTATGTTAATAAGCTCCAGGAAACACCATGATTATGTAACTGAATTCTCGGGAATCCTGTGAATGGGTAGGACTTTATGGTATACACTCTCTGAAAGTCTGCCCAATCGGTGGAGCACTCACGGTGGAGAATCCCCCGCGCTGCCCAGCGCTGCAATAAAGAATCCCTGCTTACCGGTACCTTCGTTGCTATTGAGTTTCATTTCAGGGACTCTCCGAATACCCCGTTTCTCCCTTGGGGAGATTCGGCCTGGGAGGAGAAGCATCCGTGCATTTTTGTATCCCAAGGAAGAGGAACTATATGCAGTAACTGTAGGAAAATATTCTGGTCATATCTTAGCTGAAGAAAAAGAGGATTTGGTATACAGAACTCATCAGTTTGCCTGTACTAATGAAAAACATGCTAAAAACCATCGTGAAAATACTGTTGGTGGCACAGAAAACAGAACATTAGTCATAAACTGCTATGAGAGGAACTGAACTCTCTATATGCACCATCTCAGGGAGGGAACATGGCTAGAAAGGCAGAGAAAAAAAATGGTAAATTTTGTGATTTACCATTACTGAGTGTAACTAGTTTCTAGTGAAGAAGATAATAGAAAAAAAAGACATTTAGACTAGATTTCTATCTGACCGTATCTCATTTGAAAATAAAAATGTCAGAATACTTGTGTTTTCGAGTGATTTTTCAAACATCAGTGGGGAAAAAATCCTCCTTCCCTAATTTCTAAGAGAAGCAAAACCGACCCACTTCCTTCTCAGGCAGTTCAGTGTGAGCATTGGTCCTGAAGAGAGAGAACTGCTCCCTCCTCACAGTGTTTCCGAGGGCAAAAATGAAACCCGGGAGGCCTCTGTTTCAAAACACAGGACTTTCAAATGGCCCAATCAGGACCTTCTACAAATGAGCCCGCTGAAATCTCTTCCCTCCATACTAAATATCCACCAATAGAAGGTTATTTTGCTTAATATACTACAGAAAATAAACTGAGATTATTAAACAAAAAATAATCCTCAAATGCTTTAAACCTAGTTCTATTAGTAGCCATGCTGAAATTCAAGTCCATCTCTGAATAGGTGATCAATACCTAACACTACTTCTTTCAATAAGACAGAGCTGATAAAAAGGAAAAGTAGTACTCTGCCTGTTTCGGGGGGGGGGGGGGGGGGGGGAATCAAACCAAACCAAAACCCAACTTGAAAATTGTGTGAGAAGCAAGTATTGTTTAAAACCAGCCCCGCGATTCTCATCTTGTTTCCAAGCAGCACTGCAGCCGGGCACTCCTGCGTTACCTTCCTCTGCTTGAAAAACATTTTCGATTAACACATTGCCACGATGACTCACTCCTCTGCCTCCTGAGGGAGGACACAGCAAAAAGCAGCAGTTTTCCTCGCCTTGTTTCTCAAGGGGCATTTTTAAAGAACAAAGAAAACAACCCCCAAGCCCTCAGGCAGCCTAATCCAGAGGGTTCCAGCTCCCGGTGGTGCATTCCTGGCTCCCTTTCGGGCAGCTTTGTTTTCTTCCGCGTAAAACACTACTGAATGAAAAAGAAACAAAAGCCTGTTTGATCTGTATCTGCCTAAAAAAGGAGGGAATGCAGTGTCCCTTACAGTGGAAGAAGAAAAAAAAAATTAATCTGTTCCGAGGAAACACAGAGGGAAGAGGCACTTTCCTATCTTCCAGCGGAGCAGACTCCTCGAGGCACCAATGGCAGAGGAGCTCCTTCCTATAAATACCAACCTCTCGCTGATTATCTTTATTTATATCCCCCCAACACTCCTCCCCATCTTTTTGAAACCTGTCTCTGACCATGTCCGAGACTCTGCCCGCCGCTCCAGCCCCCACCTCCAAGAAGCTGAAGGCGGCGGTGGGCGGCTCTGAAGCCCGTGGGCCCCAGAGCCACCGAGCTGATCACTGAGGCCGTGACGGCCTCTAAGGAGTGCAAGGGGCTCCAAGGCTCAAGAAGGCCAAGACAGCAGCGAAGAGAGCTAAGCACCCGGCGGCCACCGCAGCTAAGAGCACCAAAAAGGTGACTAAGGCTGCCAAGCGCAAAAAAGCAACACCGAAGAAGCCAGCACCCAGGAGGCCATACCGTAAGAGGAAAGAAAACTTTGCAGTTAAATCTAACAGCACTTTTAAAATCCACCCATGCTGTCAGGACAAAGAAAGAACTGAAACATCAGTTTGAGTCTAGACTGGTACACGATGCTACCCTGCTGTACGTATATGTGCCTTTCCGTAGTGCTTCTATACGAACTCACACGCTATGGAAAATAAACTTTAGCCTATTTTGTTTTAACTCGTGATCCTGCATTACGGTTTCCAACCACCCCCCACCCCCATCCTTTACTCAGGAGAGCTGACTCTGTCCTTTGGAAACGGTCCAGGGTTAGTTACGGGACGGCAGCCCAGGGGAATACTTCGAATTCTGTCACTACTGCCTGAAAGCCATCGACGGCAAAGAAGCAAAAAAAAGGACCTCATAAGGCAGGAAAACATAGCAGCCACTCCGCACAAGGCACTTGGGCTCCTTTCCCACCTGCTAAGGAGAGGCAGCAGCGGCTGCGCCGGGGGAAAGCGCGCCCCCCCGCGCCCCCCCCCCCCCCCCGAGTTTGAAAACCGCGCGCTCTTCCTGGATTGGCCGTCGGCGGTCCCGCCCCTCGCCGCGGGTGGGCAGGGAAGCCCCGCCCCCTCCCCACCTCCGCCGGCATTAACGGTGCTTCCCCCCGCCGAAAGCAGGGAGCGGGAGGCACCGAGCCACCCTTCCCGCGTTCTCGTCTGCTCTCCTTGCACCACGCCACGGTGACTGATCTCAATCCTAAATGTTGCCTTTTATTGATTTTTCAGAAAAGTGGAACTGAGAGACGTTTACATAAGTACATTTACTTCTTAGAGAAGGAAACGTGTAGGGCCCTACAGACACCGATCAGCTAAAGCAAAATCCAAGAGATATATATAGAACTTATTTGTGTTGAAGAAACCTTCCCTTTAAATCTAAAAATTTCCCAGATATATCAAAACACAGTTTCCCGAAAAGCGAGTATTTGGAGACTCGGATAGGTGTTCCTGCTCTTTCTAGGAAGATGTGGGTGGCTCTGAAAAGAGCCTTTGGGTTGTTTGTTAAAAAGAGATAAGTTACTTGGCTTTAGCCTTGTGGCTGTCGGTCTTCTTGGGCAGCAGCACGGCCTGGATGTTGGGCAGCACCCCGCCCTGCGCGATCGTCACCTTGCCCAGCAGCTTGTTGAGCTCCTCGTCGTTGCGGATGGCCAGCTGCAGGTGGCGGGGGATGATGCGCGTCTTCTTGTTGTCGCGGGCCGCGTTGCCCGCCAGCTCCAGGATCTCGGCCGTCAGGTACTCCAGCACGGCCGCCAGGTACACCGGGGCGCCGGCGCCCACCCGCTCCGCGTAGTTGCCCTTGCGCAGCAGCCGGTGCACGCGGCCCACGGGGAACTGCAGCCCGGCCCGCGACGAGCGCGACTTGGCCTTGGCCCGCGCCTTCCCGCCCTGCTTCCCGCGGCCCGACATGCCTCGGATTAGAGTTCAAAACAAAAGGGGAAAAAAAAAAAAAGTAAAAAGAAATAAAAGCCTACGTAAAAGATAGAAAAAGCTGCGAAAACAGATGAAATGCGGCGAGAGCTGCCACCCTGCCTTTTTATCCCTTCTTTCTGGGGCTCGGTGGGACTCGTGATTGGCGGAGGCTGCGATTGCGGAGTTAACCAATGAGGAGGCAGATGAAACAGCGACCAGTCGGAGGTGCTGGAGGGTTTGACATCACGAAGCCGGATTGTCCAATAGACAAGAAGAGCCTTGAGTCATCTCATTTGCATACCGTCCCTATAAATACGGGCGTCGCCGCTATTGTACTTACGTCGTTCCTGCGGTAGACAGGTAGTGATAGACTTGTAAAATGCCGGAACCAGCTAAATCCGCTCCTGCTCCGAAGAAGGGCTCCAAGAAAGCCGTTACCAAGACGCAGAAGAAGGGCGACAAGAAACGTAGAAAGACTAGGAAGGAGAGCTACTCGATCTACGTGTACAAGGTGCTGAAGCAGGTGCACCCCGACACGGGCATCTCGTCCAAGGCCATGGGCATCATGAACTCCTTCGTCAACGACATCTTCGAGCGCATCGCCGGCGAGGCCTCGCGCCTGGCGCACTACAACAAGCGCTCCACCATCACCTCGCGGGAGATCCAGACGGCCGTGCGGCTCCTGCTGCCCGGCGAGCTGGCCAAGCACGCCGTCTCCGAGGGCACCAAGGCTGTCACCAAGTACACCAGCTCCAAGTAGAGCGTCTCGGATCGCCAGTTTTAACCCAAAGGCTCTTTTAAGAGCCACCCACCGTTTCAGTAAAAGAGTCGATCACACTGATTCGTTTCGGTGAGTGGTACTTGTCTTTAGCACTGCTTTAATTCCCAGACCAGGACGTGCTGTTTAATGGCAGGGAAAATATTTGTCATGTTAAAGTGCCGGGAATGATTTGAGTCATCTTGTGTGTGCCTTACACATCGGGAGGTCTACAAAAACAACGTTAAGTACTTAATCAAGTTCTAAAGCTATTAAAGTTTTCCTTCCTCATTTTAGAGTAATAAACTTCATTTTTTTTAGGAAGGTAAGAGAAATATGCATGGTAGTGTTTAGGGTGTTTTGGTTTTTTTTCTCTGCCGTTCAGATATGAAATAAAGCAGTTTGGTTGTTGTTGGGTTTTTTTTGTTTTTTTTTGTTTTTTTTTTTTTTTTACAATAGCAGCTTTGCTCCAACACAGTTTATACCTTGTCTACGAAAATGTTGTCGTTCCCTTTACACATTACCTGTCATTCTCGAACAACTTGGCTGCAAGCCAGAGCAGCTTGTTTACTCGGAGGGCTCCACAGGGATTAGTCTGTGTACGTGCGATATATGGAAGGTAATGTTTCACGAAATTTATCAGGCTCTGCAGAGCGGAAGTGAAATGGTATAGACAAAAATAATTTTATTAGTCTCCGAGATTTGATATGGAAGTGGCGTAGGTTTTTTTTGTCGTCTCTTTAATGGAGAATAAGTGCAGCAAGACAGAGGTTCCTCATAACTCTTTACGTGATAACGTAATATGTGAATACAAGAATAAGGGATGCCTTAAAAAAAAAAAAAAATTGAATGAGAGGGCTTTCTCAAACTTGAGGCGGCGCAAGACGTGCGGGCACGGCTGTTTTTTCGAAAAAGCTTTTTGCAAGGGGGCTGAAATCTTGGCTGCCCGGAACAGAGGCGGCGATAACAGCGTCTGCCGCGGGGTCAGACTAAAAACTCCGTGTCCGCTGGCGGGCCACCGCTGTGGCAAGGCGCGTTGCTGCTGCCGGCCCCGCTCGGCGGGGCAGAGCCGAGGGATAAGAGAAGGGACAGCGCGGCCGCCTCCAGCGGAGGAAGGAGGAGGGGGGCTGTGGAGCGGGAAGCAGCCGTTACCCGCCCTTCCCCCGCGGCGGACGGCGGGCTTTTCAAATCCTCCCCGTTGTCCAATGGAAGCTGCTCCTTCCCGCCAGCCAATCACAGGGCGGGGGCGGCTATAAACAGCGGGCCCGCGGCGGCCTTTCCTGCAGACTCTCCTCACTCGGTGCTGGGGATCGGCTTCGGGAAAGATGGCGCGGACGAAGCAGACGGCGCGTAAGTCGACGGGCGGGAAGGCGCCCCGCAAGCAGCTGGCCACCAAGGCGGCCCGCAAGAGCGCGCCGGCCACGGGCGGCGTGAAGAAGCCGCACCGGTACCGGCCCGGCACGGTGGCGCTGCGCGAGATCCGGCGCTACCAGAAGTCGACGGAGCTGCTGATCCGCAAGCTGCCCTTCCAGCGCCTGGTGCGGGAGATCGCGCAGGACTTCAAGACGGACCTGCGCTTCCAGAGCTCGGCCGTGATGGCGCTGCAGGAGGCGAGCGAGGCCTACCTGGTGGGGCTCTTCGAGGACACCAACCTCTGCGCCATCCACGCCAAGCGCGTCACCATCATGCCCAAGGACATCCAGCTGGCCCGCCGCATCCGCGGCGAACGCGCTTAAGCCTCTAGCAGACGGATCTTTCAGGCTATCGAAAACCCAAAGGCTCTTTTAAGAGCCACCACATGGCCGTTAAAGAGAGCTGTAAAATCCGAGTCCTGCGTAGGAAGCGATGCTTCCCTCTGCTTTTCAGGTAGCTTTACAGTGACCAAGAGCCCGTATCTTATGACGTAAGTACCAAACAAAACGTGTAAGGGACGCTTCATAACGGGTTGCAATGGTCCCTGAGCGTAGCAAAACTGTGGTTTGCCAAATTGTCACTGAGGTGATTGTGCTACGACAAATCCGTTCAGGGTGAAAATTCCTTTCCACGCATTTTTTTTTTTTTTCAGAGGGCTTTCTTTTTAGCTGTTAAGGAAAAAACCGTAGTTTTGGGCTTTCCTTTTCTGAAGGAGAAGATATCCAGCTCTATAAGATTTTTATGTATTTTCTCTCTTCGGCTGTGTGTCTTAAAACTGTTCATGCAAACCTGTGGAGTTGGTAAAGGTGACTTTACGGAGCTCTGCCTTCTCGGTTAGGGAAGGTATTCAGAGGTAAGTATACCGTAAATGCTTCTCACTACGCTGCGTTTACTTTTATGTTCCGATGGTAACAACGTTTACGGTTTATTGTCCTGATAGAAATATTGTTTTCCTTTCTAACCCCCTTTTTTGGGGCGGGGGGCGCGGGTTTTTTTCTGAAGGCGAAAGAAGTCCTTTCCCGCTCTTCCAGGAAAGGCGCCCGGTCGGTTTTTTTTTCTCAGTGCTTTATCACTCGTGGTCTGATTGTCCCTGTCGTAAGCGACGTCCCCGGGCATCTTCAGCCCTTCTCAAGGAATTCTCGTTTATTCCTGTGATAAAGGTTGTATTTCCAGAGAGAGCTGGGGGTATGGGCGCTGGCACGGGTAACTTCTGAGACTGCCGTTTTTAAGAGAGGTGTACTTTCTGCTGGTGCCTTCTGTTGGACGCACTCGTGGTCTCCTCTCTGAATGATTTGAGACGCCCATTTAGGTAAGTTTTTTCTCTGCCTGTGTTTAGTCTCCTAGAAATATTTGCTGAACTGAGCACAGAGAAAGTGTTTTCCAAGGAGCATTAGTGATTAAAAACTTGACATCGAGACTAGAATTATTGTTAAACGGAGACTTCCCTATCCGTCGTATTCAGTGATTTTTGTGAACCTCCCGGGAAAAGGTAAGTTTAGCTGCACAAGCCCGTGCGCTCCTACTCAATCAATTTGTAACCGGCGCCTGAAAAATAATTTCCAAAACTTATCTCTGACTTCCCGTCGCCTTTCACTTTTTTTTTATAAATTGCAGGCCGTTTTATGTAATTTGGGGAGCTTGCTGTTCCATTGAAGTATTGGAAATAATGTCTTTTTATTTTTTCGATGCTACCAATGAGTAGTTGTGCCTTTAAGAAGCGGTTGGACCGAGCCGAATACTGCCTTCGTTTCAACTTAGAAACAAGGATCCAGGGAGAATTGTTTAGAAGAAATATTTCTTTTGGAAAGCCTAGAACTGCAAGACTCTCTTCTTTCTGTTAATTGCTCAGAGGCTTTATCTTAGGAAATCATCCTTTCCCTGTGTCAGGAACTCGGACTCTGCAGCAAAATCCGACCAATCAAGTGCCTCGGCACACCATTTTCTTCCCCTTGTTTTTCTCACTTTCAGCCATTTTCTGTTACTTAACCTCGGCGGGGTAAAAGGGAGGGGGGAAGATATCGGGAACAGTACTTGAGGGATTAAGATATTCTATGTGATTTATTCCCCCACGCACCTTATTTGTTCATTGACACAGGATTTGTGTTTTTCGGAACAGATTTTTCTTTTTCTGTAGATGATTACTAGTGTGATTGCAGAAATCAGTCTTAGTAAAAGTAAACTCATTCCCTGTTACTGTCTGTGACATCGAGACATGTGTTTACCTAAACCTGTTTACATATGTTTATGATAAAATTATTAATAATCAAATCAAGTAAAATAGCTGGTTTTAATATTTCGTATAGTAGATAATTAATATCTTATATAAGCCTCGGGTCAGAATACTTACGTTTCAGCAGAATTTTGGGTCAAAAATGATGCTTTTTTTTGCATGTTCAAGAAATAAATCTTTTCTGAGGAGTGAGAACTGGAAACAGTTTTTATTGGTCTTAATCTCTACCATTTTTCTTCTAGTCTTTTGGAGACCTTGGACTGTTTTAATAACTATAGCTTTACTTGGACTCAGAATGAGGGTTGCATGTTTGAATCAAAAAATACTAGCATTCCATCAACTGAGAAGGAAATGGATGTGTAAGTTTTTTTTGCAGGAGGGGTGAGCTCATATGAATCCTAAATTATAATGCCCAAGTCTGAAGTAGTTTTGGGGTATAATACATCACGAAAGGACACTAATAATAACCTCATAGCTTGTCCTGGTGGACCAGGCTAGCAATTAGTAAAAATTTACTGTGTGGATTTTGAAGCCTGTGACAGCTGCAGGTGGTTGTAGTAGTGATATGGGGAACAGTGGTAGACTGATTATAGCTTTTATACAGTGAGCTTTCCTTTTTCCTCCTTACACAGGTGATAAATCCTATCTGGAACTCTGTCAGTTTGCATATGGTGTTGAATCACTTAACTATAAAACAGCAATAACGAAAATCCCGAATGAGATGTAGGCTGGGGAAAAAAAAAAAAATCCTTTAAGGTATGAATAAGAGCTGATATCAAGAATATTTAAATTTGTGTTTTTGAGCAAAGATAAATTACTTAAAGAATTGATAGACAACTTACACTTGCTATAAAATTCAGAGAAAACCCGAATATCACTTAAGTCTGATACAGAATAGATCCAAGAAGGTATTTGTGAAAACAAAAAAACCCAAACATACCACAAATGAGAAATAAAACTGAATTTGCCATAGACCGCTTATTTGATGTAACATTTCTTTAGTCTGAGACACAGACAGGTGATGTAGTCCAAGATTTCCTAACTCAAAGTGAGAGTAAAAGTGTGGAGGCTCCTCTGGTACTAGCAAGGTCCAGCAGCATTTCCCTGCTTTTTGCAGGAGAGCCTGAGCTAATGAATGCTGCCAGGTAGGAGCTGGCTGTGCTCAAGACTTATGTGCTGACTAGCTGAGGACTGGCTTGCAAGCTGCTGGTGCTTTGCCCTGTGTGGCTGTTGATAATCACGTAAGGTGCTTTTGCAGGTGACTTTAGAAGCTCAGTGAGATATTTGGCTAAGATTGTTCCTGGCTGTTTAGCTATCCTCCATGAGTGATCTGGTACTGTGTTTGCATCATCTGGCTCAAATCACTGCTTGGAAAAATGTACTTCCAATCAGTCCAATGGGGAAGACAGAGCATAACCACTGAGGTCCTGGTGAAATACTTCCTTTCATCAGAACTATATAAAAGGTCTGATGAAAGCATCTTTCTAGAACAAAAAATATCTGAATCAGCCCTACTTGACACCTACTAGTTTCTGAAACTCCGAACAGAGATATCCATATGAAAAAAAGAGGTGAGGTTTTAATTTGAATTAGCTATTGTAATGTAAAAGCTTTGTAAAGGTGATATGGGGGTTTCCATGAGAGCCAGTATATAAAGATAAATCCTAAACACCTTATCACATTCTTTTCACTTGCAAATCCCTCTTCAGGGCTGCTTCACAAGTGAATCACCTGTTGATTACCGCCTTCAGCAGTCACAAACAGTGAAGTCCGAGCTCAGCCAGCCTCAGCTCTCCTACCAGCCTGGGCAGTACTGCCTTGCTGTCTCTCTTCTCTCCCACTTTCAAGTCACGTTGTATCTTCAGCTGGGCATAAACATCTTTTAGACTGTAGATGTAGAAATATCACTGTCACATTTGCTAAATTTTTCTATTATATATAGGTGAGCTTTAAGAAGTACTGTTTGTCAGCTACTGTTTTTGTGGATTTACATATGCTGGCCACCATAACAGGGACTGACCCTAGGATTCTGCTGATTAATGTAAGGTCCAAGTGAAGGTTTCCAATTTGTCTTTTTTATTAGTTCTCAGATTACAGCTCAAGCTGGCTGCCTCCAGAGAGGGACCCCTATGCCAGATCATGCCCCTCAATTATACCTGTACCACCCAGCATTCAACCCCCAAGTCCAATCACTTAATTCTGGCCAGTGGTCTCTCGATTTCTTACTGGTTTTCACTGTTGCTGGGCTGGCCCTCTTCTGAAGCTACCTCATTCTCTTAGAATTGTTTACTTGGTCCTTGTCCATTCTGCTCGTATCTGCCAATTCAGCTAGTTCTGTGTTAGCAGCGTTAGTTTTATCAAAAAGTTTGCTGTCGGTCAGCTCTTGCGGCCTAAAGCTTCAACTACTTTAGCTACTAGTGCTAAGCTGCTAATGCTAAATGAGACTATTCAGGGAGAAGAATACAGTCACTGATATTTCTTCTATAACACTATGAAGTGGTAGTCAAATAGGAAGCTGTTTTCTCAGCAAAGCTGTTACTGAAGTAAAAATGACTAGTAATAAAAAGGCAATCTACTCGAGGAACATAATGTATAAACCAATGCAAACCAAATTTGATTAAAAACAGGTGGTAGATGAAAATTGTAAGCTCAATTTGATACCTTGGCTTTGAGAGACAAATTCTTCTAACAGTCAGATGGTGGTGTTATAGTGTTCTGTATATTGTAAAAGATGCATTGCCCTAGTTCTAAAACTGGGTCCTACCGGCATTTTCATGCCTTTTAAAAAAGGTAGGAAAATATAACACTGTATAGACCACAAAGAACAGTAGCAGGTGCTGCTTGCCAGCACGTAAGGTTTTGTAATGTGAAAGTCCAGGAGAGGAGACATTTCTAGCCTCTCTAATCTCCTTTATTCAGGGACAGTTACTGCTCATAAGACATCAGTGTGGCAGAGTCCCTAAGCATCCCAGTTGCAGTCTGTGTGAAAACTCTGATCTCTTACTGTAAGAAAGTCCTAATGTCCCAGGTGACAGTACAGAGCTGCAGTGTGTAGCAGTGTTACAAAGGACACCCTCCTGACTTTTCGTGGACACTTCACTACTCCGTAACTGTTAAACTTTGAAGTCTTAACCTCTCTCAGAAAAGAGCGGTGGCCTTTACCACTCTGGTGAGTACTCATACAACTTTAATAACTGAAATAGTGAGATGTGAAAAAAATCACATTTGTCCAAAAGGGGAGGGGACAAAACAAAAAACCAAACCACATATTCCCAGAACTCTGGAAATAGGTAGTATATACGAGCACCAGAAAGAAGAGCAGGAGAATATCTGTAAGTATGGAGGGTGTCAATTGCATCTAGATAGTAGGTAATCAGGATCCTGAAATATCTACATGCAGCTTGTCTGGGATGCCTAGGCTGTGAAAACAAAGCACAGCATAAAACAAAGGACAGTATAAACTAAAGCAACTGAGAGAAGATGAGAGGAAGATAATGATTAGTCCTGGACCAATAAGACATTCAGCTATGGAGACAACAGTTGGTGAGTAAATTCTAATGATTACAGAATTAGAGGTTGGAGAGACAGAAAATAGAATTACTGTTAGTTTCTAAACCGCACAAGAGGTCAAAGACGAGCACATTGTAGCCAAGACCTCCCCTTCCCTGGAGACCTGCTGAGGGCTCGGAGCAAGCATTCCTTGTCCTGCCTGTCCCTGCAAGCAATACTGGCCTGCCCACTTGGAAACCTACCTGGTGTTCTGAGTGTGTGCGTGTGTGTGTGTTTTAGGATGCATGAGTAAAATCACTCTTGCTTTAAAATAAAAACGCCTTCCCTTCCTTGTATGTTCTGGAACTGAGCTCTGTTGCAGCACATCAGTGTTCAGGCAGTGCGTGGTTTTTCTTGTTTTGGGTGTTTTTTTTCTTCTCCTTTTTCTTAACATCAGTTAATAGTTAATCATAGAGAAAGAACTATTTGTGTTATCTAGCTTTCAGGCAGTGGTAGTGTATGGCTTCAGTTCCAGAACTGATTCTGTGTCTCACAGGTTGTTTTACCTCCAAGCACTGTGACAAATTGCTAGCACAGGACCAGGAAGATGCTAAAGAAGATGTGTCACTGGGCTTGATCACCCTGTCTTCGCTCATGTATAAAGACTGTACTATACTGGGCTGTGTCCTATGTTCTGAAGCCACTGATGCACATGTGGAGATTAAATATAGTCAAGATACTAAAGTTGCTCATATCTGCTGCATATCCTTTTTACTGCTATTTGTCCTTTACCTGGACTAGTTGCCATAAGTCTCTGAAGACCTTCCAACATTTTCTTGCATGCCTGCCCCATATCATGAATATTTGAGACAGTTATGAGCATCCTGCTTCTTTCTGCACCTCCATTTTTGTATGTTATCCTAAGCACACCACTCTGATCCATCAGGGATGGACCAGTAAAACTATACAAAATGCTGGCCTGTAATAGCTTCAATCTGTGGGACCATTAAGATGGAGGAAATTTTTCCAGAGGACATATGAAAGAATTTTCAGTAAGTGTTCAGTATGGTCCCATGGATTTCTAGCACAGTCTGCCAATGTTGTAATGTACATGTGGATGCATGCGGTAAGAAGCATGATGGAAAAGGGAAGAAGGATGGTTTCTGTGCCACAGCCTTTCAGGAACAGCCAAAAATAAAATGCAAAACTTTCCATGTGTTTCAGATGTCAATTCAATGAGCTGAGCTCTGAACATTTTCAGAATCAATTCAGACTACTGATAGCCCATGAAAAGCAAGTAAGAGCCCCACTGTACCAATGCAATGATAAGTGTCATTTGAGAATTTCTATATTCTTTGCTGCAGTCAAACAGCTCATTGTCAAAATCACTGTCACACTGAGATTAAAGGACTTTTAAGCAAAGAACCATGCTAGTTACAATTCAGGTTAGTTATACAGTGAAACAAAACATTAAGAAAGCTTTTTTTCCTTCCCCCCCCCCCCCCCCCCCTTTCTCCTAAATGAAGTATGGTGCTGATTGTTGAAGTTGAATGTTATTTTCCTTAGTTGTGCCAGTTTTGGTTTTCCCATCAGTTCTCCCAGGCAGGGTCACCCAACAGATTTGTTTCTTTTGTTTTTAAGGAAAAGGAACATGCCCAGAAACAAAAATGAAGCTTATCTACATGGATATGGACCAGTCCGCTTCCAGGAGAGATGATTTTAAAAGCCTAAGAAAGGTAACTACAGAGACACCAAAGAAAATGTGGGGGATGCCAACATTTGGCACTCTCGGGCTACTTTGGTAACCTCAGTCGAGGCCAATATAACACAAGTTTCACCAGACCAAACGTGTCATCCCACCTCTGCATCCAATGCCTGAAAATTGTAAGAGTCAGCAGCATTGTCAGGCCTGTTCTTGCTGTTTCACTGGTTGTTTAGGCAAGTGTGCACAGAGTTTGTGTTCCCCTTGTGGCAGCACAAGTGTGGTCTATGCAGAAATAAAATGAACATCCAGTTCAATGTGAACTAGTCAATACTGATTACATGCTATGAGGACTGAATAGCAATTGTTATATGTATATGTGTGCATGTGTATATACAGTTATGTGTTTTCAGATATCTCTGACTTCTGGGATCTTTAGATATTGCCCACACAGGAAGTCCTTAACTCACCCCATAAAATTTATCTGGCTGAATGGCCCTGGAATGAATGTCACTAAGGCAACATTAAGAGGTATTTAAAAATACATTGTATTTTATGAACACTTGTATACATTGTATTTTAAGAACACTTCCAAATACTGATACTTTGTATCCTCAAGAGTTTTGGGTGGGGTTGGTTTCGTTAGTTTTTTTTTTAAACACATTAGAAATAATATTTAAGAGTTACTATTTATCAGTTATTTAACTAAAAGTACAGTTTAAAGTTCCCACTAACTCACCACATTGCCCCAGTACAGATGCAGAACTCCACTACTATGCTATATAGCACAGCCATTCTCACGTGTCCCCCAGAAATGTAAAGCAGAGGTCCCAGAGCTTCCCTGAGGCCCTCCATGAGGTTCCTCCTCCTTGAGATATCTTTCCATAACTGTTTCATTTATCCATCAATCCTATGAATATCTTAACATTATGATTTGGATTTTGGAGTTGCTAATTGCTTTTGCTTTGTAAATATAAAAGGCTTATCTGACTGGAAGCTGACACACATGCTAATGGATCTTATCACTTAATTGTAGAAGGCTCTAGTTGAAATGTAGGAATCAAACAGAAATCTGACTAGTAGTGTTTATAAGAAGGTGACTAAGCAGAAAAGCCAAGAGGTCCTCATATCACAGGGGAAAAAAAAAATTAAATGAGCTATGACACTTCCCTAAATACTGTAGTCACAATTCTAAAACAGGTGGTTGCCTGAATTCTGAAATAGATTCCATGAATAGACTTACACAATTTCATAAAAGAAGGCTGAAGAGTTTTGAACAAGGTTATGTCTGGTGAGGAGGGAAATGGAAAAAGAGCTAAAAGATAACAACAGAGAGTTAAAGAAAAAACCCTGCTGCCTTATGCTTCTGTATTTAGAAAAAGTAACATATATAAAAAGATATATATCTTCTAAAAGGATAGCAATTTCCCTTTTTTACATGCATCCGGTACACTTTCTAGGGGATGAGGGAGCGGTGGTAAAGGGAAAGAATTAGGTAAATTTCTTACCCTAAAAATACATAAGCCATTTTGATTAATAAATAAGAAAGATGTAGGGAGATTGGGGAGTTGCTATTGAAACACTTTTTTTTTTTTCTGTTTTCCAAAGAAATTGCATAGAATTATGACAGTGAAGATCTTTTATAGTGATGCGAGTTCTCAGAATATGAAGACTACATGCAAATTGAAAGAGAAACCACACCAAAACAAAATCCCTGAAGGGTTTTTCAGTAGATTCTAATTTTCACACTTCTTGAAGACTTATTTCTGTTTATTTCAATATTTCTCTGCTAAATGAAAAAAAAAATTGTCATAATCACCAGAAATTTGTGAAAAATCTGTGCTATTAAAAAAAAAAAAACAAAACAAACAAGTACCCCAACCCACTTTTTTTCTTTTTAAATTGTGTTTAATATCAATAGAAATTAGTTTATTATTATCTGTTTCAGGGAGTAAGTATGATTACCTTGAGCAGGTCTGCCTTAAGCCAGGATGGTTAGTAATAATAGCATACTGATCTGCATTTTGTTGTGAAGTGTTAAAAATACAGGTAGCATTTATATTCTGATTTGCACGTGTTTAGCAAGGTGATAACCCGAGGATTAGTGTGAGACTATTGGAACAGTCTCTCCTTTCCCTTAAGGTGCCGAGTTTCCCCAGTACGAAGCATTCTCAGAACATGACGTTCTGACTTGTGGTGCTTCGTTCGTTACCTTCTCTTCTCTTAGAATAATTCTTTAGGCTCTCAGCTTTTCTTGTAATAGTCAAAAATATGCTTGATAAGTAAAGGTATGACAGACATATGTATGTGTGCACGTTCCGCGAGAAAAAAAAAAACCAAACAAAACATAAAACGGATCACGTTTTAATCCACACGAAGGAAATATTACGTTAAATTTAAAAAAGGAAAAAAAAAACCATCACGTGGCTTGAGCCGTGCCTTCCCCTCCTCACTTAAGCAACACGTAGAAGGGCTTGGTAGCAGAAAGAAGCTGTAGGTCGAAGAGGACAAGCCTGGCAGAGAGTACTTAAATATACGCGACTAAGGTCTCTAAGCAAGCAAATACTAGTAACTAAAAAATGGAAAAGCAATGCATGGAAAGCCAAAAGCACAAGTGGAGCCGGGGCGGGCGGTGATCGGCGGCGGGGCGGGGCGGCAGCGCCGAGCGCGGCCTCGGATTGGTCGGATTTTGCCGCAGACCCGCGGGCAGCGGGGAGGGACGGGGACGGGAGCGCCGCAGCCCCCGCTCCTGCCGCCGCCGGAGACCCAGAGCTGCCTCGGAACAGTCACCCGCGGGACGGGGGGGCGACACGAGGCGGGGGGGAAGCGGGACACAGGAAAGAAGCGAAACGAGGCGCAGGCTGAGAGCGGCGGGGGCAGCGCGCAGGGCGGCCCGAGCGGGGGGAGCGCGGAGCGGGGGTCCAGCCCCGCTCGGCACAGGCAGAGCCGGCGGGCGCGTCCCGGGGGCCCAGGACAGCGCCTCGGCCGCCGTCTCGCGGGAAGCCCGGGCGGAGCCGCGCGAGGGCCGCCCGGGGGCGGCGGGCGGGGGAAAGGGCGGAGACTGCGGCCGAGACCCCGCCCCCGCCGCAGTCCTCAACCAGGTCGGCTCCCGGGGAATATACCGCGGCTCCGCGGGGCTGGAGGCGTGCAGTGCGGGCTGCAGGTGGCGTTGCCATGTCCGGGCGAGGCAAGGGCGGGAAGGGGCTCGGCAAGGGGGGCGCCAAGCGCCACCGTAAGGTGCTGCGCGACAACATCCAGGGCATCACCAAGCCGGCCATCCGCCGCCTGGCGCGGCGCGGCGGCGTGAAGCGCATCTCGGGGCTGATCTACGAGGAGACGCGCGGCGTGCTGAAGGTCTTCCTGGAGAACGTGATCCGCGACGCCGTCACCTACACCGAGCACGCCAAGAGGAAGACGGTGACGGCCATGGACGTGGTCTACGCCCTCAAGCGCCAGGGACGCACTCTCTACGGCTTCGGCGGCTAAACTCGAATCACAAACCTCGCACTGTTAAAAACACAAAGGCTCTTTTCAGAGCCACCCACCAGTTTCACAACGGGAGCTGTTTATTACTATAAAAACAGTAATTGTAGAAAAGGAGTCTATGGTTCCAAATCATGCAATGTTTTGTATTTTTGCAACGATTTAAGTCATAAATCTGGTAAAGAACTATTTGCAATTACAGCTCTTTTTAGGAATGCGTGGGGGCTCTTAAAAGAGCCATTTGGGTTATAGTTTAGAACCGTTTCACTTGGAGCTGGTGTACTTGGTGACGGCCTTGGTGCCCTCGGAGACGGCGTGCTTGGCCAGCTCGCCGGGCAGCAGGAGCCGCACGGCCGTCTGGATCTCCCGCGAGGTGATGGTGGAGCGCTTGTTGTAGTGCGCCAGGCGCGAGGCCTCGCCGGCGATGCGCTCGAAGATGTCGTTGACGAAGGAGTTCATGATGCTCATGGCCTTGGACGAGATGCCCGTGTCGGGGTGCACCTGCTTCAGCACCTTGTACACGTAGATCGAGTAGCTCTCCTTCCGTGTTCTCTTTCGCTTCTTGTCGCCCTTCTTCTGCGTCTTGGTGACAGCTTTCTTGGAGCCTTTCTTCGGTGCTGGAGCAGATTTCGCCGGCTCAGGCATCCTTAAAAGTTTCTTTCCAAGATCTTCACTGTACCTCAACAACATAAAAAATGGCGCCTGCCCCCTTATTTATAAGGGCGTTATGCAAATTAGAGGATTGTAATCGTTCCATTCCTATTGGAGTAAAAAGTACTAACGTAATTACGGGCACTTCCGTCCTGTAACCGTCACAGCTCAGGCGCTGCGTCTACACAATCGTTGTGCTTTGCAGTTACAGTGACAGCGTTATTGTCTTACCTAACAAAAAAATTTATCTAAACACATACTAAAATCTAATGAAATTATTTAAAATGTCCGATCTTAGTACACTGGGTATTTTACAGTACCCGTTTTTTTTCAGGGTAGAGGCATTATACTTTCTAGCAGCTTTAAGATTCTGAAACTATTAGTGACTTAGTGTTTCAACGTTACAAGCGCATTAAAAACTTGTCATATCAAAAATTCAGTAATAAACAGCTCCCGTTGTGAAACTGGTGGGTGGCTCTGAAAAGAGCCTTTGTGTTTTTAACAGTGCGAGGTTTGTGATTCGAGTTTAGCCGCCGAAGCCGTAGAGGGTGCGTCCCTGGCGCTTGAGGGCGTAGACCACGTCCATGGCCGTCACCGTCTTCCTCTTGGCGTGCTCGGTGTAGGTGACGGCGTCGCGGATCACGTTCTCCAGGAAGACCTTCAGCACGCCGCGCGTCTCCTCGTAGATCAGCCCCGAGATGCGCTTCACGCCGCCGCGCCGCGCCAGGCGGCGGATGGCCGGCTTGGTGATGCCCTGGATGTTGTCGCGCAGCACCTTGCGGTGGCGCTTGGCGCCCCCCTTGCCGAGCCCCTTCCCGCCCTTGCCTCGCCCGGACATGGCAAGGCCACCTGCAGCCCGCACTGCACGCCTCCAGCCCCGCGGAGCCGCGCTATATTCCCCGGGAGCCGACCTGGTTGAGGACTGCGGCGGGGGCGGGGTCTCGGCCGCAGTCTCCGCCCTTTCCCCCGCCCGCCGCCCCCGGGCGGCCCTCGCGCGGCTCCGCCCGGGCTTCCCGCGAGACGGCGGCCGAGGCGCTGTCCTGGGCCCCCGGGACGCGCCCGCCGGCTCTGCCTGTGCCGAGCGGGGCTGGACCCCCGCTCCGCGCTCCCCCGCTCGGGCCGCCCTGCGCGCTGCCCCCGCCGCTCTCAGCCTGCGCCTCGTTTCGCTTCTTTCCTGTGTCCCGCTTCCCCCCCGCCTCGTGTCGCCCCCCCGTCCCGCGGGTGACTGTTCCGAGGCAGCTCTGGGTCTCCGGCGGCGGCAGGAGCGGGGGCTGCGGCGCTCCCGTCCCCGTCCCTCCCCGCTGCCCGCGGGTCTGCGGCAAAATCCGACCAATCCGAGGCCGCGCTCGGCGCTGCCGCCCCGCCCCGCCGCTGGTCGCTGCTTCCGCTCGTGGGGAGCCCTCGGAGGGCAGCGTCCTGGGCAGCGCTCGCTTTGTTCGCTTCGGCCTTGGCGTCTCCGCGTTTTGTTTGTCTACCCGGATACTGCGCTCCCGACAGCTGCCCCCTCCTCCGTGCACCCCCGGGGGCCGGGCCCCGAGCGTTCATGTCCGCACGGAGCGACCTGCAGGTCGGTGCGAGGGGGAGCAGGGAGCGAGGCCCTAAGCGGCAGGGAAAACGTTCAGTGAAGGGCTCCGGTGTGAATCGCTTAGAAATGAGGCTCCTGTGAAGGCAACTCGGAGCGGCTGCCTGGGAGCGCAGGAGGAACCTTTCTCCCCTCCGTCTTTCTCCTCTTCAGTCACCCCCAGCCCCGCAGCACGGTCCCATGGGCAGCGCTGGCCGCAGGGCGCCGGGCTCGCTCCCGGCAGCTGCCGGCCTCTGAAATAGAGAAGTGCTCGCTAACATGCAGCTGAATTCAACAAGCGAAAAAAAACATTAAAGACGTTACCAACCAGATGTCTGAATGACATCTTAAAAATGAACAATAACCAAACATTTTTTTCTTTAAAGCCACAATCCAGGAATTTTTCTGTGTGTTTCACACTCTTCCTAACAAGCCTCACATACATGCTGCTTACAGTAGGTTAGACTGTATTTGTAAAGTGGATGAATAAATACTGAAAGTTATGAAGCTATATTTTTAAATTAAATGTGTTAAGATTTCAAATGTTACTTATACACTGGAAGAGTAGTGGTTATGGTACTTGCCAATTGCTATATTTTTAGTATTTTGTGTACTTCAAACATGTTTACCTTTTAAAAATTATTGATATCCTTTTAAATTTGTACCGTTGTTCATGTAATTTCATTCCTGAACATAATTTACAGAATTTAGACAACATTTCCAGAATATTTCTTGGCAGAATATATTCCCTAAATTCCAGTGAAAACATGATTGAGATATTCATGTACGAAGTTACAGGTATCCAAAAAAAGTACAAGTCTTTTCTATGATTATAATTATCACTGTGAATTCCACTTTCATTCAAACTGTTATTTTAAACAAACAAAAGTGAAAGAACTGCCATTCAAATATATATGACACGAGCAGGCAAAACTAGCTTTAATTTAGATTATGTTCACTTTCTGACTGAACAGAATGAACTAAAACTCTTTATAGACTAACTAGAAGGTTTGTCACTGGTGGACCTGCCAGGCTAGTGCCTAACATCATTACCATTTGGCTTCACAAAGTCTGCTTTGTTCTTTATACCTGAAAATTTGTGTCTAGATACGTTTCCTGAGGCAGTTATAAACAACCTTCTGAAGACTGGAGGAAGCCTAAAGGAATTACATGAAATCTTTTAGTGTGTCAAAATCACCATTTCTTCATAACTCTTCCTAAGTGCAGGGTGAGCATCCTATAATAACTTTTCCCTCTAACTGTATAACCAGTGGGAGACTTGGAAAATCATCTTCCAAAGTGTCCTGGTAGAAATGGGTGATGCAGAGGCTGAGACCAGTACCTTACAGATTAATTAGCTGCAAACCCCTTTCCCGAAAGTGTGGAACACATTGGATATAATTTAATATCATGCTTTCCGGAAGGCTGCCTTGCCTGTATGTTGCTACAAGTGGCCAGACATGTTTCCCAACTGTTTCTGCTAGTGACATAGTCAGTTCTCTCATGGACCAGAGGGTTTTCTTAGACAAAAATAATTAAAGCGGAAAGAAAATTTTGCTGCTGAGTATAATCCGCAATGAAGTTGCTTTTACTGTTGATTGGAGACAATAATTATTATTTGGATCAAAGTTTAGGATCTAATCCCCAGATTATCCCCAGATCATAAGCGCTACATTTTGCTCATGAGTTTGGACTCATAGTACTAGGAGTTAAATGAGAAAGGAAATCTTTGCAAAACTCTGCTTCATTTAAAAAAAAAAAACTGTAGCTTTTCAAGTGTGCTTTAATTAGGACAGTCACCCTCATTAAACTATGAGGAAATTGCAATTGTTTGTTGCAGTAAGGCAACACCTCACCATGACTGCACAAGAAAGTAAATAATTAGTAAAAAAATCATCACATATATCCAGCTGCAAATTTTCTTGAGAGCTTATATGGCAATTTAAATCCATATCGGTATCTGCTACAACTGTAATAATAATAATAATATGCAAAATAATAATAATATGCAAACTAAAGTCACATAAGATCTTTTTAATAGAGTACATTATTGCTAACATTGCAAACAAAGAAAAGGTGAAATGGGATAGAAAAGCCTTTCATCTTACTTTTTAACTATGCAATTCCAAGGCTTTTGATATATAGACTGACATTGAGTTATCCTTAAACGTGTGATCTATAACATTTGAGGGAGCTTGGGTGGAGAATTTTTTTGCATCACAAGTTCTTTAGGATGTGAAGGTGTATTGGAACACAGTGACACAGCTAAGGTGCCCTATGGTATGGATTTCCTCTTTACTACTGTTTATTGTATATGCAAATGAGAGAAAGCTCATTTATTTAAACTTGCTTTGCTACATTCCTTCATCCAGTAGGATTTGCTTGAAAGCCACGAGTCTTTAATACCAGTAGATTTGCCAGTGCTCTTATATAATCCGTCTGACTTATAGGACGTTTACATTTGAGGTCTCATCAGTGTGATGGCAGCACAGCGTTCACAAATGGTACAACCACTAGTAGCTGTGAACAAAAATAGGAAATGCTAAGCAGTGGACCTAAGTATTACAGAGGGTGAAACTCCAGTTACCGAGGTGAGCAGAGTAGTGAGTGAAATAAGAGCTGTTTGGAATGAAATTCTGAAGAAAATAATGAATTTCTGGTCAGCTGACAAGAATAATTTGGAGAAATGTGCTGGGCTTACCTCCACACTCAGAAGGGCAGGGACCTCTCCTGTGGTACCAATTCTAATTTCCACATAGAGGAGTTTGTTCACAGAGAAATCCCACTCCTGGATCCAGATACCCCCACCTCCATGGGCTTTCTCTGGAATTCCAGTGCTTTGATCTAGAAATGCATGCTTGCAGCCGAGAAAGCCCGTCATATCCTGGGCTGCATAAAAAGCAGCATGGCCAGAAGGCTGAGGGAGGTGATTCTCCCCTTCTGTTCTGCTCTCGTGAGACCCAACCTGGAGCACTGCATCCAGCCCCTGGGTCCCCAGCACCAGGAGGACACGGAGCTGTTAGAGCACGTCCAGAGGAGGGCGAGAGAAATGATCAGAGGGCTGGAACACCTCTCCCATGAAGAAGGGCTGAGAGAGTTGGGGTTGTTCAGCCTGGGGAAGAGAAGGCTCTGGGGAGACCTTATGGCAGCCTTTCAATATAGAAAGATGGAGAGAGACTTTTTACCATGGCCTGTAGTGACAGGACAAGGGGCAACGGTTTTAAACTAAAAGAGGGTAGACTTAGATTGGACATGAGGAAGAAATGTTTTGCAACGAGGGTGGTGGGACACTGGAGCAGGTTGCCCAGAGAAGTTGTGGATGCCCCATCCCTGGAAGGGTTCAAAGTCAGGCTGGACGGGGCTTTGAGCAACCTGATCTAGTGGAAGATGTCCCTGCCTGCAGCAGGGGCTTGGACCAGATGATCTTTGAAGGTGCCTTCCAACCCAAACCATTCTATGATTGCTATCTTCTGACACACACATATGCAGGGATCTGTTCTGGAAACTAAATACAGAAGACTTGTGCATGTTAAAACACAGTTTTTATATCATTGTAGCTCTTCAAAAAGAGAAGTATAAGTGCCAGGAGATATGTAGCTGCAGCTAATGAGGATCAATAAAACAGCATAATGAAAACATGACAGCTGTAAAGTTATCCACTTGCAAATGAAACCCTTAGGTAAAGATACTGTCACTGTATCAGAATAGTCTTGTCCTCCAGACAGCTCTCTTCCTTTACATTTGTCTCCACAAACCATCCCTAATGTCCCACTTTTGCCATGATACAGTCCTACCTAAAAAGCCTCTCTGCTACAGCTTGGGGGTGGGGAGACACAGGGGGTAGTATCTTGCTATAGGTGGTATTTTCCTTTCTCTAGGCTCAGAGCATTCCTCCTTCTCCCTAAGGGATGGGGAGGGCAGAGGTGCTGCACAGGTGGGAGCTATGGCCCCAGGCAGTGTGCTGCAGACCATCAGGTACAGCCTCTGGGAGCATCCTAGGAAGAGGAGTCAGCTAGTCAGTTTTCTCATAATTTATAACAATGAATCTAAAGAGCTTTAACATGGTGCTGTTGGGTGGTACTTGTGCCAGCAACGTAGAAGATTAATTCAAGAGATATTGCCCACTGTTAACTGATGTAACAGGAGGAATAGCTATGCACAGTAAGGGAATTTAAGAGTGGCAAGTCTGAAAATCCCACTTAAACCAGGAACATACCAGCACTACAAGGAGTTTCTTCTGAATGGAAGGATGCTACCTTGTTGCTTTAAAATGCAGGTCTGATAGTTAAGGCTCTAGATCAAAATGAGACATTTCTCCTAAAGCATTTCTCATTTTATTTCTAAATAAAGTTAACTCACAGAGAAGCTTTACATCTTTTAAAGAACAAGGGCCTACAAAGAAAGCCTGTCTTCGTTCTTAGATGTAGTTACATGGCTTTGGGATGGTCTCCTACTTATTTTCATGCTGAATATATTTTTCCATTCCCCCCTCGGTCATTTAGCCACCCCCCCATATTTCACACCATAAATAGCCTGTAAAGCCATTAAAGTTGAACAGGTTCAACATTAAGAACAAGTAGTTTACCAATCCCGTTACGATAAAGACACAAAAGAATCAATAAATCACTACAAATGCAATTAGTGTTCTTTCATTAAAAAGGGTGAGTGAGAAAGTAAATGCGTTACCCTTCTCAGCCAAAAACCGTAAGTTTTAAAACATTGCCACAGAGCATGGGTCTAGCTCCCCAACACAAGCAGCAGATAAACAATTAGCACCAAAGCACTTCTGCAAAAAAAGCAACACAACTCTTTTTCTGACTGTGTGGGTGGCTCTGAAAAGAGCCTTTGGGTTATAATGTTACGCTGTAAAAAATCTGAGCAGCTTTGCTGACTGAATTCATTTGCTTTTAGCCTTATGACTCTCAGTCTTCTTGGGCAGCAGCACGGCCTGGATGTTGGGCAGCACCCCGCCCTGCGCGATCGTCACCTTGCCCAGCAGCTTGTTGAGCTCCTCGTCGTTGCGGATGGCCAGCTGCAGGTGGCGGGGGATGATGCGCGTCTTCTTGTTGTCGCGGGCCGCGTTGCCCGCCAGCTCCAGGATCTCGGCCGTCAGGTACTCCAGCACGGCCGCCATGTAGACGGGCGCTCCAGCCCCGACCCGCTCGGCGTAGTTACCTTTCCGGAGGAGTCGATGGACGCGGCCCACGGGGAACTGCAGCCCGGCCCGCGACGAGCGCGACTTGGCCTTGGCTCGCACTTTGCCTCCCTGCTTCCCGCGGCCCGACATGCTTTCGGCAAAAAAAAAAAAAAAAAAAAAAAAAACCAACAAAAACCAACAGCCTCCGCGTCGGACACGAGAAGGAAGCGATCATACTGACGCAACGCCTCTTCCCGTTTTATCCCTTCCCTGGGCGGGATCGGCGCTTGGTGATTGGCTGGAAGCTATCATTGCTTACGCAACCAATGAGAAGACGGATCGTATTGTGACCAATCAGCGGCAACGATACAGCCCGTGCGGGACGGTCCAATCGAATCGTACGAGTTAGAGGTCTGGTATTTGCATAACGGCCCTATAAATAGAGGGCGCTGCGGCCATTTTAGCTACTGATCTTTTTCCGAAGGAAAAGAGGAGCACGGTCAAAATGCCCGAGCCGGCCAAGTCCGCCCCCGCGCCCAAGAAGGGCTCCAAGAAGGCGGTGACCAAGACGCAGAAGAAGGGCGACAAGAAGCGCAAGAAGAGCCGCAAGGAGAGCTACTCGATCTACGTGTACAAGGTGCTGAAGCAGGTGCACCCCGACACGGGCATCTCGTCCAAGGCCATGGGCATCATGAACTCCTTCGTCAACGACATCTTCGAGCGCATCGCCGGCGAGGCCTCGCGCCTGGCGCACTACAACAAGCGCTCCACCATCACCTCGCGGGAGATCCAGACGGCCGTGCGGCTCCTGCTGCCCGGCGAGCTGGCCAAGCACGCCGTCTCCGAGGGCACCAAGGCCGTCACCAAGTACACCAGCTCCAAGTAGAGCGTCTCGGATCGCCAGTTTTAACCCAAAGGCTCTTTTAAGAGCCACCCACATACTCCCTGAAAGAGCTTTAACACAGTCGAGTCTTGGTCATTTTAGGTGTAAAAGTCTACTTAAGAAACGATAAATAGAATCAGAAATGTATCTGTTAAATCACAATTATTAGAGCTTGCAGCGATTAGATCTGTCTCCTAAATCTTTAATGAGTACTTTACAACTTCAAGTGGATTCAAATGTGTTAACTATTACTTACTAAATGTTAATGTTTAAATTCTCACATGTCCAATAAACGTAAGCAGTGTTGTTAAGCTTTTTTTCAGCATAGATACGAGATGCAGTACATCATACTGCACGTCTCAAAAAAAAAAAAAAAAACCAAAAAACAAAAAACTACATAGCTTCCAATGGATACATTAACGCACACGCTCCCAAAAATGAGAATGAGGGGAAAATGAAAGATCCTGATCACTTTTTTTTTTTTGCATCGCTGTCCCGGGGTAGCCTAAGCTTAAAAATTTTGTCTTCTGCATGAGAAGACAGGAAGCATCCTTGTCGATCTGAAGGCAAGGACGAGCTACGCCACCTCTAATGCGGGGTAGACGCTTTAGGGAGGACGAGCTCTCCGGGGACCCGGGATCAGCCGCACGCGCGGAGGCAGCGCGGGCTTTTCGAAATTTTCCAGTCGCCCAATAGGAGGCCGCGGCTTCTCCCATCAGCCAATCACAACCGGCCGCAGGCTGAGCCCCCGCAGCCACCGGTGCTGCCGGGAGCTCCGCACCGCCCTGCCCTTGGGCTCCCACCGGGCGCAGAAGCCCCCTGCCCGCAGCGGCTCAGGCTGGCTGCCCAAATCCTGGCGCTCCGGCTGTACCGCCACCAGGCCGGCAGGGTGCGGAAGAGGACCGCTGGTAGCTCCACCCGCCTCCCGCCCCGGCTATCTCCTGCTCAAAAAGCAGGTCGGTGAAGTCACGCAGAAATTAAGACCTGCCCGGCGAC
This sequence comes from Nipponia nippon, assembly GCF_047370975.1. Lineage (NCBI taxonomy): Eukaryota > Metazoa > Chordata > Aves > Pelecaniformes > Threskiornithidae > Nipponia > Nipponia nippon. The sequence continues at coordinate 54,512,763 of NW_028262347.1, forward strand.
AGCGCTGCCAACCGGAAAGGTCATTGCCAGGGAAGCGGAGGAGCCGTGCTGACAGTTCCCAGCTGCGGTCACTAAGGGGTGTGGCCGCCCCACCCCGGCTGTTAGGAACCGCGCTGGTTAAAGCAGCGAAAGAAACCTCCGCGCCCCGGAGCCATACCCGCCCTAAGCAGTCCCTTTAACACGTACACCCTATTGCGGTGCTCAAAAAACCCAGCCTTTAGAAAGCGTTTTCGCAGGGAATGTAAACTTTATTTTTCCAAGTCTTAGCGTCCCATCCACTTCACAGACGAACGTCCCACACGGCTAGCGGCGTGTGGTTAGCTCTGATGCAGGCACGGAGCTCGGTGACGGAGTGTATCAGCCCTTTTTCGGACAACAGTGGGTGGCTCTTAAAAGAGCCGTTGGGTTTAAGTATGTCCACTTCAACACTTCACTTCTTGGGCGCCGCCTTCTTCGCCTTGGCCGCTTTGGGCTTGGCCGCCTTCGGCTTGGCTGCTTTCGGCTTCACCGCTTTCGCCTTGGCCGGGCTCTTCGCCGCTGCCGCCGCCTTTTTGGGCTTGGCAGCCTTGGTCGCCTTCTTGGGGCTCTTAGCCGCTTTCTTGGCCGCGGTGGCCGCCGGCTTCTTGGCTTTCTTGGGGCTCTTCTTCACCGCCGCCGCCTTCTTGGGCTTCTTGGCAGCGCTGGCGGGCTTCTTGGCCGCCGGCTTCTTGGGCTTGGCCGCGGCTGCCCGCTTCTTGGGGGCTTTTTCCTTCACTTCTCCTGGCTTCTTGCTGAGGCGGAAGGAGCCGGAGGCGCCGGTGCCCTTGGTCTGCACCAGGGTGCCCTTGCTGACGAGGCTCTTGAGCCCCAGCTTGATGCGGCTGTTGTTCTTCTCCACGTCGTAGCCGCCGGCGGCCAGCGCCTTCTTGAGCGCGGCGAGGGAGAGCCCCCTGCGCTCCTTGGAGGCGGACACGGCCTTGGTGATCAGCTCGGTGACGCTGGGGCCCGCCGGCTTGCGGGCTTTGGAGCCGCCCGCCGCCTTCTTCGGCTTCTTGGCGGCGGCCTTGGCGGCGGGGGCCGCGACAGCGGGAGCGGCGGCGGGAGCGGTCTCCGACATCGCTGCAGAGACTTCTTCCTAATCAAAAGAAAGTAATTGGGCTACAGTAACCCCGATGCCTGAATTTATAGCGAAGCGGTGATCTGTGATTGGTGCTTTGCAGAGCCCGCCTAACTGTTAGCCAGGAAGAGCTTTTCGTCCTCCGAGTCTGTGTTTCTTCGGAGTTATAAATTCATATTTTTTGTTAAATGTCTGCCACAAAATCACCCCAGTTTCTTCGGGGAGTGAAGAGAAGACGGTGGACTTTCATTCGGGGCAGTTTCTTGCTGTTGGGAGCCCAGATGAGAGAGAAAAGATGTGTTTAACCCCGCGTTGTGAAGCCAGAGAGACCCCGGGAACGGCAAACTTTTGTTTTTCCTTCTAAATTAAAATAAAACCCGTAGATAAAAAGTCTCCCCCGTAACGCAGGCTTATTCTTTAGGGGGTTTTCTCCAGATTAGGATAGAAACCGAGGGGGCAGCTTTAGTATTTTTGCTGTAAATTGATTTCAAAGAGAAGGAAGTAACACAATTTCATGGCTGAGCTTTGAATATGGATAAAGATTCGGCTCCCTTAACGATATCTTTAACTATTAAGGATACAGTATTTCTACAGAACTTCGTGTTTTCAGAAAATAAGAGACCTTCAGAGGAATATTTATACTGTTGAAAAGTGTTTGGAACTTGCCAGGGCTCTGCGTTTTTTGTGGTGTTCTGTAAGTGAATAGCAAGATTTTGATATTTTTACAAATAGTTTCTGTTTATAAAATGAAGCTGTCAATGCCTAGTTAATGCATATAAATTCCGAATAAACTGCTAATTTAACGCTTTCTCAGTTACAGTAGTGTATACTATTGTTCTTTAAGACTTACAGAAGTCAGAAGCAGGCTTGTAGGGGAAAAATGTCAAACAGATATAGATACACTAATATGTATCAGGTTCTATTTAAACATTAATGGACTCATCTGAAGCCTCCGTTCTCCCCAGATAAATTGAATAATGTGGAAATCTGGCCTGCATGAACAGAAGGCTTCAGCCTCAATATTACCTATAAATATTTGGACACAGATTGTTGTGGAGGTTTTTTTGGTTTTGTTTTTTTTTTTTTTTTCCTAGGTTTCATAATACCTGCCATTCTCTTGTTTAAAGGAAAAGGAAAACACTCGCCAATTTAGTTTTTCATCCAAATCCTCAGAATATTGAAATAATTTTCAGACAATCTTCATAAATAAGAATCAGCTTTAATTATCATGATCCTACTTGATTATTAAGTCTCACAAGGTGACAACAGAAATTAATTAAATTTTTAGGACTGCTATGAATTGTTTGGGATAATTTTTTATTAAATCAGAAGACAAAAGCCTCGATTGCCTTCTAATTAAAAATCAGCCAGAAAAGAACAAATTAAGCCAAAACCTAATATTTTGCTCCATTGTACTTTGTAAAAACTTGTCACGCAAAACGTCAGTGGACTATTTCAGCAAAGAGTATCTCTTCTAGCATGGATGAATTTGAGATTCTAGAAGACAAGTAGTATGTTGCAAAAGGCCCTGGCATTTATTTTCATACATTAAATGTTGAAGACACAATTAAGTTGTACTTAATAGTAAGTGGTTTTAGTTGAAATGAGATAGATTAAAATGGCAAGGATAAATGAGATACATTAGAACAACAAAAGTGAAAAGAATGAAGTGTCACTTTTTCATAATCTCTTTTAGTTCTATTTTTATTTTATTGTGTCTGCATGTAGGCCAGCTAATAAATACTTCGAAGCAGAGGAAGGGAAAGCAGAGAAAGGGAAAAATTAAGCTTTTCAGTACCCCACAGTAAAAACCAGACTGAAAGGCATACTGAAGCAGGCTGTGAAATCTGCCACACTTCTCGTGAACATGATGTCGTTCCTACATAAGTAACTAGACCAAGTCCCCAGTAGCCATAGAGTTTGAAAGCTCAGGCTGGTAACACAAATGAATAGTAGGAATATTTTTCTGAGAGGTAAAAAGAGAGTTACTGGTAGCAAGATGAGGGCATTATGCTTATTTTCCAGGTTAGGTGAATGGAGATGGCCGTAAAGCAGAATCTGACTGTAAGTGTTACAAAAGACAAAGCCGGGAAAGGTTGTCAGCTATCCGTGTCTGTTTAATGTAATGCACGTTCTTCAGGGAATAAGGACTGAAAGAAGCTTAACGTGCCTTAATCTCTGTAGCTTTGACGATTTAGTGTTAGATCTCTACGACTCTGGTTTATTACACTTGAAAGGGGTCAGGAAGCTGGGAGCAGCTGGCAGTGGACAGTAATTGCTGGTGCAAGAGTGCAGCTCCAGCCTCAGGGGTGGGTCCTCTTCACCAGCTCCATCCCTCACATCCACACATTTGGGCAAGTTTCCCTTCAAGCTTTTGTAAACCTGTTCGCAGTCCACCAGGAGAGGAGAGCTTTCCTTCCCCCCCCCCCATAAACAGGCTGCAGGTTAGAGATAAAGACAGGAGGTAGAAAGAGATGGGAGAAGAGCTCTCAGATCTTGCTCCCTAAGTAGCGTCAGTCACTTGAACTCCATCCACAGCACGTAGGGATTGCTGTCCCTACTCTCTGACAAGTTTTAAAAGGACAAGATTGTCTTTGGTTTTGTAAGGAAAGCAGATGAAGAAGGTACTGATCTGAGGATTTCAAGAAGCAGAATTTAGGACTGCTCCCACTTTTAGTTCTGGATGGGGATGCAGGATAAACCTATGTCCTACCCCTTCAGTGCCACTCAGGATATGCATGTGATTAGATGCCATTTCCTAAGTTATCAAAGGTAGTTCTAGCCCTTCATGCTGAGTGAAGGAAAATAGGATGCTGAAAGCTTACCTGTGATAATACACAATAGACACAGCTCTGCACCCAGCCTATGCAGCCACTCTCTTACTCTTAAGGTATCTGAAGAATATGGGCAAGAATTAAGCACATAATAAGGCATTCTGGGTTAAAGATTTATGCATTGCTCGGGTTAACAGACTCGGCACACTCTGGGGAAGGAATAACTCATTGATATCAAGTTGTACTAATTACCAGCTTAGCCAAATTCAAGCAAGATATGAGTAAAAACAAGAATTTACAGTACTCAAACAGACATTGGTTTGTAAGACATAAGGGAAGAAATTAAAGTAATGTTTAAGTGTCTTGCTCCAAAATTAACTTTAGAAAGAGTCTCAGTAGAGGACGCAATGTTTCCCTAGAGCTGGCTGATACACTGCAGATTTTCTCTGTTTCATTTCATTTCATTTTAGAAAAATATTAGAAGTGAAATTAATAATCAGGGAAACTTGGTCTAGCACAACACACACACACACCCTCCCAGGGTAGAAAGTTATATTGAAAAATTTATGATGGTCAACTGTGAAATTAAAATGCTGTGTCAGAGTTTTGCTAGGATCAGTCCTAGGCCTAATATAATTTTATTTATGATCTGAATTATGGTCTACAGGACACGTATAGAAGTGCTATGGGTACCAACAAATAAAGAAATGCTAGAATGATGGAGGACAGTTTATGTATTGAAAAATGCCTGATAAATTGGACAATTGGAGATATTGTCTTCAAAAATGTGTAAGATACTTCACCTGGAAAGAAATATATCAGTTTTATAAATATTGGATAGCAGCAGTTGACTAGCACCTGAGTAGATCTGGATCTTCAGGTTATAGCTGTAAGTTGACAAAGAATCAACAACAGTATGTTACGAGGTATTAGGAAAGGAACACAATGACAACATCTACAAGACAAGTGAAGAAGATCTTCCCCTGTAGCCAGGAAAGGTACAGTCTCACTTGGAATTTTAGGCCTAGTTTTTAGCACTGAACTTCAGGTTCAGAAGTGAACAATAAGAGAATACATAGAAGAGAGCAACAGTAATTATCAGAGAGGTCTAGGATCTATTTCCTAACAGAAAGGCACATATTGTTGGAGTTCCCTGACGCAAAGAGATGGCTGAAAAACCAAAGTTTCTTCTCAAACACTTAAAAGATGAAGATTTATGATCTGAATTATGGTCTACAGGACACGTATAGAAGTGCTATAAAAAGAAGGAAGTCATCTTTCCTCAGTATACATTGTAGGAAATAAAAGAACTAATGTTCTTTGCTGCAGTGTTAGCAGTAAGGAAATAATTTCTAATATGGAGTAGAAAATATTACTTGGGAAGATAGCGGGGTCTCCAAGAATCAGTGAGACTGAGCAACGATCAGAAATAAAACTGGTTCAGTTGGCTCTTGATGATGGGTGGAGGGCAACAAAAACTGCTGATGTCTAGGTACTGGTAATTACCACAGAACTATAGATTAGAGGCTATCTATGTGGACAAGGGAGGAGTGCTGGATGCAATACACTTGGCATTTAGTAATGTTTTTGTAACCATCTCCCATAGCATTCTCATTTGGGATCTGAGGGAGTACGGGCTGGATCAACAGGCTGTTAGATTTTAAAAATTGTCTGTAGCAGAGGGTCAAAGGGCTGTAGTTAACAACCTAGTGTCTGCAGGCAACTAGTAATGAAAAGAATGCCCCAGGGCTGAATACTTGATATTATTTGGTGTTTTCTGTAACTACCTGGATGATAAGAGAGAATGTACCCTTAGCATGTGTGGATGATACTAAGTTAGGAAGGGTAGACAGAGTCAAAAGTAAGACATTCAATTAAAAGGGACTTTAATAAACTTGAGGTATGAGCCAAAAGAAATCTTGTGCACTTTGTCACAGAGAAGTCCAAAGTTCTGCACATGAAGCAGAACAGTTACTTGCATCAGCATGGGCTGGGAAATGACTGGTCTGACCTGGGCAGAACCTGGGGATTGTGGTGTCTTTCTCAACTGCTAGATCCTTAAAGGCAAGCCTGCTGCTGTGTCCAGAGACCTAAGCATAAATAAACCCCTGTAAGCAGCTGCGGGTTCCAACCAAAGTATTTGGTTTTCCAACCAAGTGTTACTGTAACAAAGACAAAGCACAGCAGTAGTGTCTGGAGACACCGACACAATGCACGTCATCGTTTTCCAGACTTGGCTTCCTCCAGAAACACATAGCCCAAGACAAAATTCAATACATTCCTACAGTGATGCCCACAGTAGATTCATTACTTGGAAAATTATGCCCCGGAGAGATTGTTTGGACAGGGCAGTACTTCAGCTGCTAAGTACTTACAAGTCTATAAGAGCTGGCAGAGTTCAACAGCAAAACTTACTGCCTAGTGCAGCTCTGCAGGAGGCCAGGCGAGGAGAGGAGCTGATCAGTCTCGGATGTGCAGGAAACATTGTGCTTCACAATGCCTTCATGATACGGCTTTCTAGTTTAATCAATGGTCAATGTATCAGGAGACCTGTACGGCTTCAAATGCCAGTTTAGAAAGCAGAGTAACGGTTTAAGAGAAGCAGTCAAGTGTCAGCTGTGGTTGCCAAGTAGTTGGTTTGCTGTTTGCTGTCCCTTACCCGAATGCAGGAGCAGATTTGCATGGTGTGCTACAGAGCTTTGAGCTTCACAGGCCACACTGCTCCTGGGAAACCACCTGGAACACTTGTTGGAGAGGTCCTTTGGTGTCTTTCTGGGAGAAGCCCAGAGCCCAGGGAGGAAAATAACATGGGCAAAGGGGCACCCCTGCACCCAATTGCAGGTTACTGACCCTGTCCCTCCTCTCCCATGTCCTAAAACAGCTTCACATGAGGAACTGGGTATATTACTATTTTCCCAACACCACAAACCTGGTCTAGGGGTTCCTCCAGCCTTTCTTCATAGACCTATTCAGCTATACTAGCTATTCAGTGAGCCTGCAAGACTGCAGCTTGTGCATGGTGTGGTGTAGGTGAGGTCCATGCAAGCCTTCTCCTTCCAAGGTAGAGTGATACACACCACACTCACTACTCCAAAGTCATGCTAGGCTGGCCATGAACAGCTGTCCTGACAACTGGTACATTGTTGTGTGAGAGAAACACCCCAGAATTGCAATTCTAGCACAAACAGTACTGCTTTGAAAGGAACCCTGAAACATCTGGCCTGGTGAGGAGGAGGTGTGAGTGGTGGCAGAGCTGTGTGAGTGCTTGGGTGTCGGTGCCTGCCAAGCACAACATTCCTTCAGAAGTGCGTATGCAGTGTCCCTTCCTGTGATCCACTGTTGGAGACTAATCCTGTGATGTCGTTTTCCATCAGGAAACAGCATCCAGCCTCAGCTGGTTTGCAGAGCAACACAGCAGTGACTCAGACAACATGCACTTGCCCTTGCCCGCAGCTGGCACGGCGCAAGGGAAGCGAAATGATTTCTGGAAGATTTTGACCCTGTGTGGGTCATCTTCTGATCTGTAAGAAGCCACTCTCTGTGCATTGGCAAACTGCATCCTCAAAGGTCAGCCCAGGTTGCTGGGCCACGACAGAGGTCTTTTCTGGATTTATTAGTCCCTGTGTAGTTTCTGAACTTGGCAGCAAGAATAAGGTTGGAAACAGTTCAAACCAGGGCTGTAGTCCAACCTCTTGCATCTCTGACTGAGGAGAGCCTTTAAATAAGAAGACGAGAATGGAGCTCTCCACCTATGATTGCCTCATCTAGCGGGGAAAGGGGAGGCGAGAGATGAAATTAGTTACCAAGCTACCAATCATTAGACTAAATTCATCATTACAGTACCCCTAAATCTCTTGTCATAGCTATCAAATAGATAGACATGATCAACACACTGGGAAGCTGGTAGCTGTAACATTTAGACATTTAAACACGAGGTGACATTGTTTGCTGGTTTTACTCAAGCAGCATAAACCACTTCTGCAACTATGCTGCTGCCAGGAGATACCTTCCAAATGGCAAATCCACACATGCAAACGTTGACTTGGGCCTCAGTCTCAAGATAAAAGCTTTCTGTGCTTAAAGTATTTCTTACCAAAATTATGTGGCCTGCTGGATCTCAGTAAGCACAGCTTTGTAGCATAGCTTACATGCTGAACTGAAGCTGGGGTATGTGGGCATGGGGATACAAAAACAAGGACCACTGGAGTAGATTTAGAAGCCTGAAGTGTGCAAAAGAAGTCAGATCTTGTGCAGTTTACAGTCTTACCCACATGTAGAGGCAGGTCCCAGTTGGCCACATCTCCGTGCTGTCAGAGTAGAATACTCTCCAACCACGTTCTTTTAGATATTGTGCATGAAGAGAGTTTAATGTTTAATATCAAATTTCCTTATTGAGCATATTTGGCATTACATGGGATTTTGATTTAGCAGGGTGATACAGCAATGTACTGAAATCACATCACAAGCATAATATAGCATTTGCAATATACAGTTGAATCACAGTGCAAACGTGATTCTCATTACTGGTCTCTATATGCTCATCGTCACCATGCTGGGTCTCCCCAGTCGCTGGGAAGAAATATGTTGGTTGAAACCATCTCAAGACCATTGCTCTCTTCAAACTTTGTTTTATCTGTTGTCCAGATTTTACACTTTATGTTGGGCTGAGCCACATATACACCGCCGCCGCTCCTCACCCCTCATGCTGGTCTGGCTTGCTCAGGAAGGCATTATTCTTTGTAAGCTGTCTGAGGGAACCTGATGACTCACTGGTGCAGCTGTCTTATCTAAAACCATGGTAACCCTCCAGTCTCTCTAGTGTGGAGGTAAGTGCAGCTTTCTTTACAGTACATTGTTCCTCAAGCTCATTGTCCTTTTACCCTTCTCTTTGGAGCTCTCCTCCACTGTGGGGGTGTGCTGGTCTGTCAAAAGTGCCCAGGTTTTCAGTACAAGGGAACAATTTATTTCATTTGCCAGATAGTCCAGATGAGATCTAGTATGTTTTCAGCATGGCAGATCACAAGAGCACAATAAGAGTGCAAAGCAGGGCACTGTACCACCTGTCTCATTAAAAAAGGACAGATTGCAATTCCAGTTTTCCTTTAAAAGTGACAGAATATTTTGAATAGGGAATGAAGCATCAGCTACCTGTGAGTGGAAAGCACAAGGAATACAAAAACCTGTCCAATACTCTACAAAATTCAAAACTACTAGTTTGAAAAATATGAGTACCTTTCCAGATGTTTATTCATATCTATTTTTACAATATAATGGCTGACAGTAATTTTTTTGCCTAATATTGATCTAAGAGTTGAAGCCTTAAATTCTATTTCCATTTCATGAATTCTGTTCTTTAAGTCAGGATTAAGTTAATAACTCTGTGTTCTAAATATTCATCCCAAGGTTATCGATACAGACATAATACCAATCAGGAGCCATATCTTATTGTGCTAGACTTTAAACATGTATGAATTAATTACCTAGAGAATGCAAAACCAAAATATAAGCAAGGCGGCTGAAAACCTACAAATAGAAACCAAAAGCTGAGTGTACAAATCATGGCGATAGACAGCAAGTGTTCTCAACACACTAGAGGCTTAGTCATTTGCCTCTATCTCGCAGAATTAAACCTGTCTTGATTCCATCTTGTGAATCTGTCCTTAGTCTTCATATGTGCTAAACATACAAAATTTGAAGTGCTCTTACTTGAGCACTGTCACTATTAAGCATGGGCAAAGGGCTGGGGAGCAGAAAGGGAGAGGTACTGAAATGTGGTGTTCTGCTGCTAATGAAGCACTGCTGAGTGAAGAAAAGAAAGTCATAATTAAAAAAAAAGTTATTATGGAATCCTTCTTTAGGCTAGTAACAGCAGAAAAGGCTCGAGTTTATTTACTGTTTCGTGACTTGTCAGTTCAGTATAAACAAGAACTGTAGCAAGCATAACACATTTTTTAAGCCCCAGTATCATACTCAGCTCACCTCTTCACTTCTCCCAGGAAGAGAAAGGAGGTATGCTTATGACTACACCAAATCTAAGGAGACTCACCACTATACCTAAGCATTCCTCTGCACCTCTGCAACAGGAAGCACAGTTGCTACAGCCTCGATAAAAGCTGGGAATGCTTCTACTACGTGAATGATAGTAACTGATTAGAAGAGTTCAGTGGGGGTTGCTTCATACTGGAGGAGAGGAGAAGCAAAGATCATTCCCATGTTTCTGAATAGACTCCTTTTCTGAAGTAATGCAGATTAGCTAGGGAGAAGAAAATTTTCATCTAAATCATATTTGTTATCTTCTTCTCAAAAAAACCCAACCAACCAAACAAACAAAAAAACCCCAGACCCCCCAAAAGACATAGATTTGATATTGACCATGAAAACATCTAGGGACAGTATTAGAAACAATATTTGAGATATCAGGACAATGAGCTCCTCTTTTAAGCTTTCGATATGACCATAGAGAGCAAAACACTCCTTTGGTTTTATGATGGAATGTAATTCCATCATTACTAAACAGATTGAGGGAAGCTGCTCCTTTCCAGTTTAGTAGCACAATAGAGATAAATTACTTATTATATGTTCTAATATGGCACAGTTTAAAAGAGTACATAGAAATTATGCATGCATTTCCTACATAAAAGGACAGAAGAAAACCAAATTACAACCCTTCTCCCCCCAACCCCGAAAAAATGAAACCATTCTTTATGTGTTAGTCTAGTAGTTATTCCAGCCTGGGATGTTCTTATATTGTAACATCCTTAGACAAGGATTGCTCCTTACTTTTCATAAATTCTAATTCAGAATCTTGTCTGTTTCCAGTATAGATTTAGACCCATGAAAAAACAGCTAAAATTTGAAAAGCATGATATGCAGTACAAGAGAAAGGTGATTTTCTTGCTAATTAAGGTAGCAGAAATTCAAATCTATAGTTATACTAAAGGACATTTAGTAAAAAATAAGGAAAAAATCCCCACAGCAGTAACTCCAAATGAGCAAAATAAGTAAGAGAATCACAAAATCATTTAGGTTGGGAAAGACCCTTAAGATCATCGAGTCCAACTGTAAACCTAGCACTGCCAAGTTGACGCCTAAACTGTGTCCCAAGCGCCACATCCACACATCTTTTAAATACCTCCAGGGATGGGGACTCAACCACTTCCCTGGGCAGCCTGTTCCAGTGCTTGATAACCCTGTCAGTGAAGAAATTTTTCCTAATATCCAATCTAAACCTCCCCTGGTGCAACTTGAGGCCGTTTCCTCTCATCCTATTGCTTTCTACTTGGGAAAAGAGACCGACACCCACCTTGCTACAGCCTCCTTTCAGGTAGTTGTAGAGAGCAACAAGGTCTCCCGTCAGCCTCCTCTTTTCCAGGCCAAACAACCCCAGTTCCCTCAGCCGCTCCTGATAGGACTTGTTCTCTAGACCCTTCACCAGCTTCGTTGCCCTTCTTTGGACACACTCCAGCACCTCAACGTCTGTCTTGTAGTCGGGGGCCCAAAACTGAACACAGTACTCGAGGTGCGGCCTCACCAGTGCTGGGTACAGGGGGATGATCACTTCCCTAGTCTTGCTGGCCGCACTGCTTCTGATACAAGCCAGGATGCTATTGGCCTTCTTGGCCACCTAGGCTCACCGCTGGCTCATGTTCAGGTGGCTGTCGACCAACATCCGCTGGTCCTTCTCCACCAGGCAGCTCTCCAGCCACTCTTCCCCAAGCCTGTAGCGTTACATGGGGTTGTTGTGACCCAAGTGCAGGACCCAGCACTTGGCCTTGCCGAACCTCATACAATTATCCTCAACCCATCGATTCAGTCACAATCTAATATAAAGGTAATAATGTAAAAAAGATTCTATTCTGCCTTCTGCTTAATATGTGCTAACACACTCAAAATTGCTTACGTAGAAATTGGAAGACAGAATCAAAGTTCCCATTTAAGAAATAGGAGGTGGAAAGCAAAATAGAAGCCCAATATATTAGAAAACCTGGCAGCACAGATATTGTGGAATATTTCCTCAAGCCACTAAGAGATTTCAAAACATTAGAACTTCTGAAGAAAAGTTTATACAACTTTGAATACAAAGCAAACAAAATGATAAATGAACAACAGCATGAAAATAATGAGAATTTAAAGTAATTCAAACAAACCTCAGTCATTGCCAGAAGATAAAATACACAAACATATGCATAGTAAATGGGTTTATACAAATCCAAGGAGGCGGGAAAAAAAGCTTTCCTATTGTTACGAACATGTACGTCGTTCCGATTATTTTTTTTTTGGGGGGGGGGTAATTTTTTGTTTACTTTGTAGACTTTACAGCACTGTTTAGCACTTTAACAGCAAGCGGTGTTCCACCATGAGCTGTGACTGAGGCAGAAAAAAATGTCGGGAACCCCGCCCCTCCCCGCTGCAGTCCCCAATCAGGTCGGCTCCCACCGCATAAAGGCCGCGGCGCGGGCAGTCAGCCGCTCACAACCCAGAGCAGCCGAAAAAAGAAGGGCTATGTCCGGGCGAGGCAAGGGCGGGAAGGGGCTCGGCAAGGGGGGCGCCAAGCGCCACCGCAAGGTGCTGCGCGACAACATCCAGGGCATCACCAAGCCGGCCATCCGCCGCCTGGCGCGGCGCGGCGGCGTGAAGCGCATCTCGGGGCTGATCTACGAGGAGACGCGCGGCGTGCTGAAGGTCTTCCTGGAGAACGTGATCCGCGACGCCGTCACCTACACCGAGCACGCCAAGAGGAAGACGGTGACGGCCATGGACGTGGTCTACGCCCTCAAGCGCCAGGGACGCACCCTCTACGGCTTCGGCGGCTAAAGCTTTCTGCTTCCGGACCATCTCGAGAACCCCAAGGCTCTTTTAAGGGCCGCCCACTTAAGCTGAAAAAGAGCTGTGTTGCTTCTAAGCTGTTAAAAAAAGGAAAGTGAACGTATTCAATTGTTTACGATAACTATGCCTTTAACTGGTAAATCACTGTATAGATGGCTCTTGAGCAGTGCTTGAGTACTTAGTAATTAACCGAATGTGTATTGCTAACACGTTAGGAACTGTTAAATAAACGAGGGAACATAGAAAGCTATTAATTTCGGTATCAAAGTAATTAGAATCTAATGAGTTTAGGACTTTGTTTACTTATTCTCCGAAAAATCGAGCTGAATAGGACAACACCCTAAACTTATGCTCCTGCTTTCAGCGGGTGAGCTAGCCCGGCTCAGGCAGTTACACATCGCCCCGCGGGCAGCTCTCTTTGTATTTTTTCACTAATGGAATAAACAGTAGCAGAAGTAGATAATGTATTGACTGATATATAACTTATTGGGCTTGTTTAAATTATGTTAATCTCTCTACCTGATGCTCGGCAGGTGGAAGCGTACGGGCGCGGGGTGGTCGCCCCCTGAACTCCTCATAAAATTTTAAATACTGGAATGATACCAAGTCTGTCCTCTGAAAGTGTTTTTTTAGGAAGTCATCCGTTACTCTTTCTGTGTCTGGTGTGTTAAAGCTTAGGAAGCTTTTTCTTTCAACTTAAGGCTGCTGAAGCCAGAGCAGTTCTCTGTATCTAGTGCCACTACCAGTCCTCCCTTCGCCCAAAAGCTGTTCTCTATTCGGGCTGTGAGGACAACTCTCCTAGCTAGGAAAACATAGCGGACATGTGCAGTGGGAGAAATAGAAAGCTTATGGAGTTTGTGTTTCAGCAAGCAACAGCCTGGGAATACTTCTTATGCTGAAAGAAATTCAAAGTCGTTGAAAATATTATCCCTTGAATTAGAGCATTTTCATGTGCAATTCATCTCGATCCAGAAGTATTTACCATACTAGCTACAGTGTTACTTTCTACTACTTCAAGATTAAAGTTATTCTATGTATAAAAAAAACCCAAATCGGACACCCCTTCCCACTCCCTCCCCCCCCCCCCAAAAAAAAAAAAAGCCTAAGCCCCAAAATACCGTTATAAGCATTCCTATTGAGGAAAACCAGTACACCACTTTATTTTTTTATTTTTCAAAGCTCACGTCTCAGTGAGTTAGAACAAAATAAATATTAATCATCTATGCGTTCAGGACAGTATAATTTACAATTAACTATTTCCCGCTTGAACAATTTTCGCTAAAGGTTTTCATTTTCGATACAGACTATAAAAATTGTTATAAGAAATGGGTAAAACCGAAAAGAGGAGCGGCGAGTGCAAGACGGGGGGAGGGTGAGCGCCGTTGGCGGTTGGTGAAAAGGCGCGCTTTCGGGGCGCGGGCTTTTGGAATTTGAAAGTATCCAATAACAACGGCGCATTGCCGCCAGCCAATCAGAGATGAGAACATGCTATAAAAGCCGGCGCGGCAACGGAACCCTGCCATTCCAAACCGGCGGCTCTGAGGGGTGGCTCCGGTCCCTGAGAGCGATGGCGCGGACGAAGCAGACGGCGCGTAAGTCGACGGGCGGGAAGGCGCCCCGCAAGCAGCTGGCCACCAAGGCGGCCCGCAAGAGCGCGCCGGCCACGGGCGGCGTGAAGAAGCCGCACCGGTACCGGCCCGGCACGGTGGCGCTGCGCGAGATCCGGCGCTACCAGAAGTCGACGGAGCTGCTGATCCGCAAGCTGCCCTTCCAGCGCCTGGTGCGGGAGATAGCGCAGGACTTCAAGACGGACCTGCGCTTCCAGAGCTCGGCCGTGATGGCGCTGCAGGAGGCGAGCGAGGCCTACCTGGTGGGGCTCTTCGAGGACACCAACCTCTGCGCCATCCACGCCAAGCGCGTCACCATCATGCCCAAGGACATCCAGCTGGCCCGCCGCATCCGCGGCGAGCGCGCCTGAGCCTCCTGCCGCAGGCCTCAGTTCTGTGATCCTTCATTCCCGCGCTCTAAAGGCTCTTTTAAGAGCCACCACATTGCAAAAGAGGGCTGTGACACGCTCTTTGATAGTTGGATACAAGGTTAGATCATCTTGAAGTTCTTTGAAGGTAGTGTAAGATTCTGCGACTGTTATATACACACCAATACTGCTAGCATTTAGTTTGTTTCCCTCCCACTGTACCCAGCTCTGTGCTCAGCTGATTTCTGTGGACACTTTTGTCTATAGGCCCTTGCAATCAGACACCACAATTCCAGTGAAAATGTGTTTATAAGCCTTCCTAAGCAATTTTCTCAATCTGCTTGATCTTTTGAGCAGACTGGTACATGCTGTTACAGTGAGAGGCTTGGAAGTGTCTGATTGACTACATAGAAAAAGTAACTGCACAAATCAGAAAAAGGAGTGCTCAGATCAGGTAAATGAATCATACTTTTCATTTAATAATCATGGCAAGAGCTATAATCTTAAGATAAAAAAAAAAGTACAGTAGGACAGAAAGCCTATGAGAATTCTTCCCCGGCCCCAGATTTCATACTTCCTGTAACATATTTTACTTTGCAATGTTTTTATTAAGCAATGGAGGTTTTTTACTTTTAAGCAATGTAGAAAGCATAACCTGGATTAGCATTGGAATCTAAGCTTCAAACAGGTTTTTATTAAAGAAAAACTGATGTAAATATACGCTATCATTGCTCTTGCTAGGATATACTCTAAAAATACTAGCACTGTATTAGATGTCTGAGAGCTCTACCTCTCAAAGTATGAGATGAATAAAACCAATGTTTTAAGACAAGCCTAATGCAACACATAAAAATGAGAAATTCAATGACTTAGTCTAATTGCGATTTGTAGTCTCAATTTTCTTTGTTTGCTTTATGACTTTGAGGAAAGGCTGGAGTAGAGGACAAACTAGAACTTGGAAACAAGCAATCTGGTGGATGTTCATAGGAAGTCATTGTCCTGCCTGCCGCCCCCCCCCCCCCCCCATTTTCCAAATAAATGGAGAGCATCAGCACAGGGGAAATTTTCATAGCTTTCGTCTGGGACCAAAACAGCTGGGGGAAAGGAAGCAAGGAAGCGGCTGTCAAGTCTTGGCAGCTTTGTAACCGATGAGAGGCCTGTAGGAAATATGCTTATGTGGTTTGGAGGATTGAGGACAAGCGTTTTGTGTTTGATGATAAAAAGGTGAAGTCAGTAGAGGAATACACATGGAGGGATCAGAAGGTTAACATTTACTAGAGTTTAGTTGATTTAATAAAGTTTCGTCATCAGGAAATTACATTTGGCCTTCACTTCAATTTCTTGTTTGATTGTGTCAAGTCTTGCAGGCTCTAGCTGTTTTAGTATTTCAGAGAAGTCACCTTTTCTATTCTTTCACAAATAAAACATTCAGATTCCTACAGGTTTTGCTTCTTTGCTGTCACAGCATCTTTTCCTCTGCTCTTGATAATGGCTTCTGGCCTGTCCAATACACTTCTGGAAATGTTACCAGCCAAATCGGTCCGACATGAGAATTCATTTATTTGAGTATGGCATCTGGGGAGCCCTGCGAAAAGTTTCATAGGGTGTTCAGAAACACTACATAGAAGGTAAAACATGGTAGATACAACTGATATTTATAGCATAATGATGTAGGTATGAATGTATATTCACACACATATGTGCACACATTCTATACGTATATACACACTTACATATACTTTTCCTTCACTCACAAATTTTAATTCTTCTCAGAATCCATCTGCCTCTGTCTCTTTCCCAGTCCCCTCTGCCCCAGCACCACCCAGTTTTATCCATCTGGCTTTATTTTTTGAGGTTCCCACAATACAACACGGTAGATCAAATGAAAGAAGCTACTTCGCAGTCGGACTAGATGATCATTGTAGGTCCCTTCCAACTGAAATATTCTAGTCTATTAATCTCTTTGTACATCACCACTTGCAGAGTAAGGGGTGACAATTTTATAAAGTTGAAAGTGGAAGTGCTCCTGCTGGAATAGCACAGAGACTGTGCCTATAAGTGTAATTTGAAAGGAATTACAAATATATACACATTCTAAGACTTCAGCAGGCTCCATCCTGATTGTAATTGTTCCACACCAGCAGCGCATTATTAACTGAAATGAATTAAGTTTGGAGCTAGGCACTGCTTTGAGGTGTTGAAGTGTTCGAGGCCAGGTTGGATGGGGCTTGGAGCAACCTGGTCTAGTGGAAGGTGTCCCTGCCCATGGCAGGGGGGTTGGAACTAGATGATTTTTAAGGTTCCTTCCAACCCAAACCATTCTGTGATTCTGTGAGGTTAGCAGAAGTTACAATGTCTAAAACCTCAGACTTGTTACAATTGTAAATAAAGAGTGAGGTCACAGGGTGAACAAAAATGACCTTACTGGAATAAACACTAGTGCCTGCTTATAGTGCAAATAAATAGAGGTGAAATCTCTCTTAAAACATACTTTTATACATTCTGGTTGAAAGCTACAAAATAAATTAAAAAAAAAATAGAGTAGCATATCTGTCCACCTTAGACTGCACAGCCATTGCATTCATCCCTTGGTAACATTGAAGCTCTTTTTACTTCCATTGCAACCACCTGGTTTCAAAATAAGGCCATGAAGAGCCACAAACTCATTTGGGGGCCTTTATGTAGAGCCAAAAAAAAAGGAGTCAAAAAAACCCACCCAACAGGAAAGAAACCCCCAAACCAACCTTAATCTGGGCTGATTGCTACACTCGGTGAGTCTTTCTACTGTCTTTTCTCATCTATCTGAGTGCATCTATACTGCAGAGAGCACTCCCAAGAGAAAGCATCCAAATGCTGCCCAGCAGCCTCTAATGACAACGGGTGACAGCTCTGCCTTCTGATAGCACCCTTCAGTGCTACCCAGCACTCAGGGCTGTTACAGCCCAGGTACCAGCTGTGACCTTTCGCAGCTGGGGAGAAGACAGGAAGATGTTTCCCAAAATTATGGTAGACACTGCTGTTACTCTCCATTATGAATCTGAGGCCTAAGTTTTAACTTTCTATTTTAATACTGAGGACATTATTAAGCTGGTCACTCTTGTGTGCATGTCTCACAGCATTTGGGCAAAGGTAGGTCCCTAGAAGGAAGGTTGAAAGCTCTATACATATATACATCTATCCTGCCAGTATCTTCTGAAGAATCCTAGAAACCTGACTGCAGAAATCTGACAACTCTGCATATTTTCTGACTGCATAGAATCTTGTAATCCCTATCTAGGGAAGTGCAAGTTCAAAGAGAAGTAGATGTACGCTCATTATTGGAAAAATACACAGATTTCCACTCCAAGATTTTTATAAAACTCTCATTAAAAACACCCCCCCCCCCCCCAAAAAAAAAAAAGTACTCAGGAAGTGCATAAACTTCCCCCCCCCCCCCGTTTTGTATTATCAATGGTAACAGATCTGGACAAACTTTAAAGTTATTCCTGTGTACAACACTTTTCACCCATAGTTTCCTGGCCTCTTTAGGTATGTTTCTGTGCTGTGAGAAGGAAGCCCGCATCCCTTCAGCATAGTTGTCCATCATTTTGAGACCAGCCTCAAAACCCATCTTTTGAGACAGATATTCTTGCTCCTGGTATTAACAAGTGCTGGAGCAAGAGGGCAGTTCCCTTCAAAATGGGCTGCCTTAGCCAGGTTCAACAGTAACACAGTTCCGGAGAGCTGCAGGAAGTTTCTTCTCTTGCCTAGACCCAGCCAGCCAGGAGAGTTTAAGGCCCAGAGCTCCTGAGTCTGGGGCCATCCCAGACAGAGCCGTGTCCCACCTGCCTTCTCCCTCAATGCTGTTTCAAGCCCAGCATAGTCACAGCAGTGTAAAAACCTCCATCCTGCCTGATGTTCTCTGCTCACTGTCCTTAAACTAATATATTGACACACACCTCTCCCCTAATTTTGTTTTTCTTTCTCCTACCAGTGTTCATAAAGTGCCTGTTACTCCCCTTCAGTATTCACAAAGCACCTCAGGGAATCGCAGAGCAGAAAATGTAGAGCCATGTAGGGTTTATAAAAAATAAATATTTATATGCAGGCAATATAGCAAAAAAAAAGAGGGAAAAAACAACCAAAAGAAGAGTTAGGACCATAAAACAACATGCTACAGTTCCGGAAAAAAAAAAAATAAAGCACTGTTACTTCTAAAGCATGGCCACTGGAAAACAGTGCGACAGCTCTTTTTCTTGCTGATGGAGTGGCTCTTAAAAGAGCCTTTGGGTCTTTGTGGGCCGCCTCGGTGTCTGCCGGCAGCAGGGGGGGGCTGCGGCAGGAGGCTCAGGCGCGCTCGCCGCGGATGCGGCGGGCCAGCTGGATGTCCTTGGGCATGATGGTGACGCGCTTGGCGTGGATGGCGCAGAGGTTGGTGTCCTCGAAGAGCCCCACCAGGTAGGCCTCGCTCGCCTCCTGCAGCGCCATCACGGCCGAGCTCTGGAAGCGCAGGTCCGTCTTGAAGTCCTGCGCGATCTCCCGCACCAGGCGCTGGAAGGGCAGCTTGCGGATCAGCAGCTCCGTCGACTTCTGGTAGCGCCGGATCTCGCGCAGCGCCACCGTGCCGGGCCGGTACCGGTGCGGCTTCTTCACGCCGCCCGTGGCCGGCGCGCTCTTGCGGGCCGCCTTGGTGGCCAGCTGCTTGCGGGGCGCCTTCCCGCCCGTCGACTTACGCGCCGTCTGCTTCGTCCGCGCCATCCGCTACCCACTACAAGCCCCTGCCTGAGAGACAGAATGAGCGGCAGAAGCCGCCCAGCGCCCTATTTATAGCGCCGCCTCGTCTCTGATTGGACGACGGAAGCGCGACCTCATTGGGTGCCGTGAAAATCCCAGCCGGGGCCCAAGGAAGCCGCATTCGCCGCTGCCTCCACCCCCGCTTCTCCCCCACCCCGGCTCCGACCCCGCTGCGACTCACGGGTGCTTCGGTGCGCGCCCAAGGCCTGGGGGTGGGCGGGTTTCAAACGCAGCGCTCGCATCTCTTCTGCTTCTCCGGCTTTCCCTCTCCGCCAGGCTCCTGACATCAAAAGCCCTGTGGGCTCAAATGTGGGCTTTTAAGGCTCAAATTCAGGAGCTGTTCTTAAAACCGCTAATTATTTTAAGAGTTATTTTTGGTGGGCTGGTTATAAAAGAAGGAAAAAGTTCCTTCAATACCGTACAGATCCCCCTCTTACAGTAACAGGCACATTATCCTCAAGGGAAACATCGCCCGGTATCTCAGAACACAGCGACAGACGCTTAAGAAATCCTACAATGCAAGTTTGTAGCTGTAACAAGTATGTAACAAGCTGTAACAATCGAGAAGCATCTTTTCAGCTATTTTTCTCATGTTATTTTCTTTTCTCAGGAAAATCGGCATGAGAGCGCATAAGTACTGTCAAGTAAAATCGTGACTTTGAGAACAGGCAATGAATTTATTTGTGAAATGAAGGGTTTAAAAGGAATACGGAATTACCCTATTATCTAATTTGCCTACTCCTTCAGGTTGTGACATAACCAGAAGTGACCACGAATATTTGCTGATCACTGCTGTTTGTAAGCGGTCAATGACTTCCGATAGTTTTATCTAAACCTGAAAAAGGGGTTTTGCCGTTTTTAACTCCGGTAACGAAGGAAAGACTTCAGAAGTCCTCTCTATGTGAGGATGAGAAAAGCCTTCGCTCAAGAATCCTTTTGACGCGTTTTCTTAAAATGTGTTGCTAGGGGCGTAATTTTTAGGTCATGTTCCCCTCCCCCCCATGTACTCTAGAACACTAGAATAGATTTACTCATGAAATTGCTGTTAAAAAAAAATACTGACAAGGAACTAAGAACAGGTTATAGCAAAGAAAAAAGTTTATTTAGAAGCATCAGGAAGAAAATGTTCGTCTCGGGGCTACTTCCGTAATTTTTCTCGAGGTGATAAATTGGTTTCCCTTTCTTCCTTGCAGTAGATTATATACTCAGTTAAGTAAAGATTTTAGAACACAAGACACTGAAAAATATTGCAGATTACTATACTTAAATCGGCGAAGATTAAAAGAAACACTCAGTTGATTACTAAGAGCACTTAAATTGATTTTAGTGGGGTACAACATTTGCAAGGGAATTTAAGGAGCACACAAAGAAAACAGCATCTCTTTTACGCAGCATAGACAACTTCGGCACTAACAGCAAATTTAAACCATTAGATCGTACTTATCGAATCATAAGGCCTTTTAGTAGTACTCTGTAATTATCAATTTTAACAACTTTGGAAATTGAATAGCAGACGCTTCCAATGTCCTTTCAGAAGAAACAATGTTGCAGCTCCTCTTAGAGGGAAGTGGGCGGCCCTTAAAAGAGCCTTGGGGTTCTCGAGATGGTCCGGAAGCAGAAAGCTTTAGCCGCCGAAGCCGTAGAGGGTGCGTCCCTGGCGCTTGAGGGCGTAGACCACGTCCATGGCCGTCACCGTCTTCCTCTTGGCGTGCTCGGTGTAGGTGACGGCGTCGCGGATCACGTTCTCCAGGAAGACCTTCAGCACGCCGCGCGTCTCCTCGTAGATCAGCCCCGAGATGCGCTTCACGCCGCCGCGCCGCGCCAGGCGGCGGATGGCCGGCTTGGTGATGCCCTGGATGTTGTCGCGCAGCACCTTCCGGTGGCGCTTGGCGCCCCCCTTGCCGAGCCCCTTCCCGCCCTTGCCTCGCCCGGACATGGCAGCGCTGAAACCCCAGGGAAAGGAGTGTAGGGAGAGCGAGATGGCGCGGCGGCCTTTATGCGGTGGGAGCCGACCTGATTGGGGACTGCAGCCCGGAGGGGCGGGGCTTGGCGCTCGCTCCCTCGGGATCTCCCTGCTTTCCCTATCGCGCGCCCCGCTAGCACAAAAATGCGGGTTTCCTGCCAGTTTCCCTTCCCGCGGCTCCAGCGGTTGGATGTTGCCGCCCTTTTTCGGTACGTTCGTTTTTTTCGGATAGCAAAGTCGTTAGGCCTGTGTATATAATAGTTTATGCATTTTTAAAAATTTTTGATATGTCGTGATCATTTAGAAATAAAACCTCGATCATAGAAAGGTCTCCCAGTTACTGAATCACTTAAATCACTCTCTGATTTTTTACTCTGTTGTTTTAAAATACGGGTATGTGTTATGTATTGCAATTTCACCTGGTTGCATTGATTTGCACATGTGGCTTCAGTGTTTTAAACAGCTGCTCCATCTGTTTTTTTTAATGGCGCATCTTGCAGCAAAATCTGTCCAATCGTGTTTCTGAGAAATTCTACACCTCCTTGAATTTCTTCCTCATCTCCATTTCCTGCCCTTTCTGACCGTTTTCTCAAGGAGAGTTTAGCAGTAAAGGTATGCTAATCCAGAGTTTAACGCTTACTTGCTCCACTTTAACTTATTAAGGTAAAACGGTTCTTTTGGATGAATATTTTTACAGTACTTTCCATTCTTGTGGTGGCACAGACAGTAATGTAGCTATTTTTTAGAGAGATTGAAAAATTAAGTACATAAAAAAAAGTATGTTTTTGTCCTTCAGGGGCAGCTATTCAACTCTGGTTTTGCTTTGTCTTGGGGAGGAAAATCTTCTGAGGTTTTACTGTTGAAAACAAGAAGCTGTATTTAACAAAAATCATTCAGTAGCTGGCTTTCGACCTGAAAATGATCAGGAAGGGTGAAAAAAATTTCCGGTATTGAGCGTTTGCTGCCCTCTCATGGACGTTGTTTGTGTTGTTTTTTTTTTCCCTTACAAGTTGAGAGGCTTGATATAATGTATCCTTTCCTAAAGATACAACATAAGGTTTATCAATAATCAGTCTCTATTTTCCCATAGGCCACAGATACATATGTTGCATATGCTAACAGAGAAATCACTTTTCCAGTGGCCCGTCACTGGCAGATGAAAGTAGTCTGCCATGTTGTTCATGCACAATCTTTTCAGCGTAGACCCAAAGGAAACCCAAATGGGGCAAGACAAACACCACGACGCTGAAGGAGACATCCTAAAGCCTCAAACCAGTAACAAATGTCCTGTTCCACAAGGAACTTGACAGTATCCTAAGCTGGGCTATGGCGATAATTCTAGAGTACAGTGGGGATGTCACGGCTAAGTTCATGGTGTTCTCTTTCCTAAGGCCAGTTTGGTTCTTCCAGGGAGGGAAGTTCAGGGACCATGACTGGACTGCTGTGGGAGACCAGGCCACTGTGAGAAACTGGGCACTGTAGTCAGGTCCTCTGTCATTCCCAGGAGATTTTGAGAGTAAGGTGACTGTATCCTGCACTGGTGAGGAAAGACACTTTGTGTAACTATGCTGCAGGCTTTATTGCTCTCTGAGTACCCAGGCAAGCCCCCAGGATGTTACTAACAGGGTAGTTTAGCACTACCTGCTGCAGAGCTCCCTGAACCCACTCTGCCCTGAAAATCCCCTGGGAGTTATTACCACTTGCAGATCCCTGCCATGAGGTTACCAGACAATCCTGGGCTGCACCAAATCACCTCCCCATGCAGTCCCTGATGAGTTGTCCAGCTCTGGAAAGCTGAGGATTTGTTCCTACTTTTTTTCATGGGATAAAATTAAGTTAGAGCTTGATACTATTATCCTGCTCCACAAGGAGCTACTTCTGCCCAGGAATCTGTGACTACATATAATATTTTGCCCTGTCTGCTTGTCTCCTTGTCTGTCTCTGTGTCTCCATGCTCTCCTTGGCAAAATGTCAGAACCCATTTGGAAATGGATTTTTTAAGAATAAGCAGATACATACTTGTTCATAGCACTCTTTTTTCACTCATGACAGAAATTCATCTCATAAAGTGAAGCAAGGTTGGAGCAGAGTTTCCTCTCTTCTTCCCTCCCACGTGATTCCAAATTATATATCAAATTTCATCTGGTCTACTAAGTCTGCCTAATAAACTGTAACTGTAACTTGAACTAACCCTTGTGCTGTGGGTAGGGACATCTTTCAAGTGAAAGCCCCGTCCAACCTAACTTTGAACACTTCCAGGGATGAGGCATCCACAACTTCTCTGGGCAACCTCTTCCAATGTCTCACCACCTTCATAATAAAAAATTTCTTCCTTATGTCCAATCGAAATCTACCCTCTCTCAGTTTAAAACCATTTTGCCTTGGCCTGTCACTTCAGGCCCTTCTGAAAAGTCTTTTCCCATCTTATAAGCTCCGTTCATATACTGAAAGGCTGCAACAAGGTCTTGCCTCAGCCTTCTCTTCTCCAGCCTGAAAAACCCCAACTATCTCAGCTTTCCTTCATGGGAAAGGTGTTCCAGCCCTCTGTTTTTCTGGCCCTTCATGAGGTTCACATGGGCCCGCTCCTCAAGTCTGTCAAGGTCCCTCTGGATGGCATCCCTTCCCTCTAGCAAATCAGCTGCATCACTCGACTTGGTGTCATCCACAGACTTGCTGAGGGTGCACTCCATCCCACTATCTCTGTCACTGATGAAGATATTAAACAATATTTGTCCCAGTACAGACCCCTGAGGGACACCACTTGTTACTGGTTTCCATTAGACATTGAGCTATTGGCTGTAACTCTTTGGATACAGCCATCCAGCCAATTCCTTATCCATTTTACAATCCATCCATCAAATCCATATTTCTCCAAGATCATTGTGGAGGACCATTTCAAAGGCCTTACAGAAGTCCAGGTAGATGACATCAGTTGCTCTTTCCTTATCCACTGATGCAGTCACTCCATTGTAGGAGGCCACTAGATTAGTCAGGCATGATTTGCCCTTGGTGAAGCCATATTTGCTGTCTCTAATGATCTCCCTGTCTTCCATATGTTTTGACATAGCTTCCAGGAGGATCCGTTCCATCATCTTACCAGGCACTGAGGTGAGGCTGACTGGTCTGTAGGTCCCAGGGTCCTCTTTATTATCCTTGTAAAAAATGGCTGTGATATTCCCTTTTCTCCCATCTCTGGGAGACAAATATTTAAGGACTTAAGAACCAAGAGGCCAAAGGCAGGCAACTGGGGAATGGGCACAGAGTTCTGTTACGAAGACAGTAAATCCACGGCAGAGAAAACAGAGAAGCAGGGAAGATGTGGCAAAACACTGCAGTGGCAATGGGAATGTGCATTGTTACTAGGGCAGTTACATACAACTGAGCATGAATATGCAATATGCAGATTAAGTATATACAGCCTTGGCTGACTAGTGCCAGCGTACACTGGTTGCTGAAAGAACAAGAGGAACTCCTTTTTTTATGGTTAGTGCAGGTCCTGACCTATGCTTTGTTTATTTTTGTTATTTCCAGTGTTTGATGAGAACAATAGTCCTATTATTATTTTTCTACATTTAATTTTTTCCACAGCTCTTGGCAGACCAATCCTGAAATCATTGAAAAGCAAACCCTGCAGTTCTTTGAAAAACCAAGCACCGGGGTTTCATTGGTGTCCCAGCACGAGGCCTGCAGGAGTGATGAACAAAACTCTCATGGGAATGGACGTGCACAGAGATCACAAAAAAATATGCAAAGTGAAAATCAGAATAAACCAGAACTCCACATCTAGAAAAAGTTGTCCAAAATTGGCTATGGAGAGTGAATTGGGATCCCAGGAGAGTCACACTGACGACTTTGTTGTGCTTTGACAAGTTCTGGAGAAGAGGGATCTCAAATCCCCACAGAGAAATGTGACTGGTATCCCCAGTGCCCAGAATTGGACTGGGTGCGTTGTGATCCAGGTAGTAAAAAAGAAACTTGTGGCGGAAAAACTATATTGTGTAACCTTGCCAAGTCAAAGATGTCTAAGTGAAAAGTGGTCCTGCACCTGAACTCAATCTGGTCCGAATGCGAGCAGCAGAGAACAGCTCTAGTATTAATGATACTCATATTGCACTCTTACTTTTGGGGACTCCACACTGGCTGTCGCCACCTTCCTGTCCATAGACTATAGCTGTCTCCCACTCAGCTCCTTTCTTTTG
The DNA here is from genome assembly GCF_047370975.1 of Nipponia nippon. Lineage (NCBI taxonomy): Eukaryota > Metazoa > Chordata > Aves > Pelecaniformes > Threskiornithidae > Nipponia > Nipponia nippon. Next base: position 54,538,369 of record NW_028262347.1, read on the forward strand.
AGAACCTGTAAACTTAGTCTTGAAATGGACATATTTACATCTCTCCATTTGTTCAGCCCAGGATGCTATGAAGGGCTTTTTCTTTGCTTTATTCGGTTCAGGGTGCTCACTACTACTGAGACTGTGCAAGAACAGCATATGCCTATTTTAACCATCTTTGTGCCTGAACAAACATCGTTCAGCCTTTTATCGAAGACTAGCTTGCAGTTTTCTCTAACAAATGCAGAAGCTTTTTTATGTTAGTATTAGAAGAGTTCCACTTGAAATAAAACTCCAGCTTTAATGTTTTCAAGAAGTGAGCCTCTAAGAGAGACCTTTTTATTGTTCTTCAAAGACATGCTGAGGCCATGCAGAATAAACTCTTACTCTCACGTGACAACAACTACAGTAAAGGACACAGAGATACACAAAAAGCACAGGAGTAACAGAACCCACTAACAGAGATCAAAGAGGTATAGATACACATGTACAGAAATTACCTGGTTTTGTGGTAATCTGACAGACAATTTGGCTTTGGGGTGACTAATGCCCATGAAAAATTCTGGAACCCTATAATACGAAAGTGTTCATCAGTACAAATTGATTTACTAGTCTGTGAGGAAGAAACTTGACTTTAACAGAATTTTTGCCAGGTTGCTGAGAGTCTGTTCTGCTATATGTAGACCTTTATCTAACTCACAGATTCATTTACCATTACTTTCTTTCCCCATTTCTACTTCCAGTGCTGGAACACCACAGACTTTTGATATCACAATTTACTAAGTAAGTAAATCTGTGAAATAAAAAGTTGACCCTATGGAAGAGAAAACAAATGAAAGCAGGTCTTACTTGTAATAATTTGCAATTCTGAAGCCATTTTTTTGACCTCCCTCCTAATTTTTGAGCAGCTTAGCATTTAAAATCATAAAGTGGATACTTGTGTTTTCTGTTGAAGTACAGCCGCTCACTAAACACCAGCATTTTTTTGCTTGCTGTTAAGCCACCTCCTCTTTGACCACCAGTAGCTCAGCAGCAGATGTCAAATCGTTGCACTGATCAGCCTGATTGCAATCCAGTTTCCAGACCAGAACTATTCACAAAAGACAAAATGTGTTTTGTGGCTGAGATCCTAAAGTTCTGCTTGCCATGTTACTTGTGTTCCAGGCAGTGGTATTCATGTTCCTTAGAGTCTGTAGTGTGGGGAGATGTCCATGCACTGATGGCATTGTAGAAATTCAAGAAATCTGCTATTCATCTCAGAATAGAATGCATTAGTCTGAGCACTTTGCAAATGTGGAACAGTCTAGGGACATGACATAGCCTAAAAACTTGAACAAATAGAAGCTGCATGGCCACAGACATGTCTTGTCATATAATACAAAAGTCTTGTTGGAATCTTATTTTGGGATATTAATGCAACCCCTGAATGTGGTACGAAATGTCTGGGGATGTTTCTGCTCATTGGTTCTTACAAAAGGACAGCCAGCTAAGAGAGAGATGGAGATAAGGGCATGATGGGCAAGGAAGATGTTCCTTGTAACAAATGTACCCTGTACTGAACAGTTCATCAGCATTACAAGAAGACAAAACAAAATGACATTAGACCCTCTTAGTTGTTTTGAGGTTTGATCTTTCATTAAGAGCACATGTCCCAAGTCCTTTTCAAGCTGCCCATCTTAGCACATGGCACATCTTGGAAGATGCCGAGCAGAGCTCATCTCTTTTCCTTCTTTCCCCAGTTTCATGAGGCATCTTAACAGATTTGAGAGAAGAAATTAATGCCCAGATGTCCAAAAAGGATGTAGTACAACAAGTGAGATGTGTTCTCTCTCTACTGCAATCATAAATCACACACTGGAACCTCAGCTCAGCAGGTTAGCTAGAAATTTAAACCATGACAGCAGAACAGTATCCCCTGAGTTTTTTCTTAGGATATCAATTTCTCTTATGCCCGGAATAGGAAATTTCTTAAGTAGCTGGAGAGTGGCCTTTTGAAGATGGTGTGGGGCCCTGAGGGACATGTGGTGATCAGGCATTGTGGCAGTGACTCGATAATTTAAGATAAGCGTTTTCTGAGGGAGAATCCATCTGGATTTGTGCACGCCTGCTCCTGTAGCTGAGATGAGCTGGCATCCACAGGCTAGCAGTGCACAGGCTGAGGGGGAAGGAGGATGAGGAATGATGAATTAGGGGTACTGACTGATATGTTAGTGGTGCAACTGGCATAAACATAACATTACATTTGCCCCTGCAAAATGATTTTTCTCAAGCCACTCTTGCCCTTTGTCACTGCACTCCCTTTTTCCAGTTAGCAAAAAATTTTTCCAGTAGCTATCTATGCTCTGCTGCCCAGCTCAGCTGTACAAGTTTAACAGGATTTTTTGGTTCAATGTTAACTTTGTCACTATACTGGACAGTATATCCACTGGACCCTATATAGTTAGTCCATTCAGTGTTCCTGCATACACATACACTTCCCTTCTGTAGTGTGGAACAATCTCTTACATTATTTGGCAGCTATCTCCAGCTAAGGACTATAAAGTCTATTCAGCTGAAGCCACAGCTATATACTCTTTGCCTATAAAGGTATTTTAGACTGGTATTATTGTACATGGGCCAGTGCTCTCCATCACCACTTAGATTCAGTAATGCATTAATTTTCTAAATCTCAACTACTGCAATATCTGAGGTGGGTAACTGCTCCAACTGAATTTTCTTAAAAAAACAGTTATAATAATTTTGAGTTTTCCCTCTTACCTCTCAGAATAGGGAAAAAAAATCTCCCTGATGCCTCCTCCAAGTAAGCAGGGAGGGTAAGTTGCAACAGGCCAAGAGTGAGCTGCTGTCATTACCCCGACTCATTCCGATGCTGAAATGTTTATTCCGGGGCCATCCTGCCGAGGACAATTCAATTATCAGGGATGTGTGTGGTACAGTTTTGCCCATACTACTGTAATTGTTTTTTTTTCTTTTCAGGCTCAGCTGTAAAGAAATAAATTAAGCATGAATATCACGTTTGCTACAGCAGTGTATGTGCAGTTTGGCCATACCCAGTCAAAATCTACTCCCCTCAGACTAGTTGTAGTGGGCTGGAAAATCGCAGTTGACGCACTTTCCTTGGGTCAGTGCACCTAGCTGGGTGAAACCCTTTGAGACTTAGTGGGTGTGATTCCCAACACCCTTCACTTACAGTAACTATGAGTCTGGTAGGCACATCTCCATCCCAGAGAGGGGCACAGGCATGTGATCTCAGGAATTCGGGCTGTCAGGGTGAGGGGATATGGCCCGATAATTTCAGAAAAGAAGTGGGATGTGTATGCAGATTTGTATGTTATACAGAGGAAGAGGTCATAAACTCAAGCAAGGACCAGAAAGTCGGAGGCACCCTAAGAGGCAATGCAGAAGAAGAGTAAGAACAGGCCTTAAAAACAGAGGCTCTGTTTAGTATTTCCTTTCCTTTTAGTACAGGGATTTAGGTCGTGGACAGTCTTTGCGAAAATACAAACACTGTCGAAATCCGATCCCACCATTTCTCCTCCAATCTGCAGGGACCCCATTGCCGGGTAATCCCTTCAGATTCACGAGGTTAGCAGCCGCGGACTTGAGATCAACCATCTTGAGAGCTGAGCAGGTAATTCCACGAAATTCCCCTTTCTCCTGCTCGCTGGGGAAGCCGTGGTACCAGCACTGTGACTAAGGCGAGGAAACAGCCTCTCCCCCCGCTTCTCCCCGACTGCTTCTCACTGCTGGCGGCCAGGCAGAGCTAAGCGGAGCGAAGCGCATCGCTTGAGTGCCGTAAAGGCGACGGAAGAGGCCTACGGTCGAGACACTGGGAGAAGGAGGAGGCTGCAGGGTCTAGGGACAGGCGGGGGGAGACTTGCGGGAGGCTCCGACCCCCGCGGGTTCCTACTGCGCCCAGCGCTGCCTCCGAGCGGCTCCGTTGCCGAAACGAGTCCCCGGCACCCGGTTAAGAACCCAGCCCGGCATCTCCAAGGCGGGAGAGGTTCAGCACAGAAGTCGAGGACCGGCGGGCAGCACCAAGGACTGCTCAGAAGGCAGCTCGAAACACCCGTGCCTCTCGGAGCCCGCTCGCCGTACGTTTTCCAGGAAAGTGACGAGTTTGCAAGGGACAGAACTGGGCTAGAAGTGGAAAAGCCCGTAGGAGGGGCGCAGGTACCCAGGAAGTTCCTAAGCCTCTTCCGCCGGGTGAAAAAAAAAAAAAAAAAAAAAAAAAAGCGGAGCGTCTGTTTAACCCGAAAACTGCTGTGCACCAGAAAAGCCCGAGCGTCGCGGCCAACCTCTGCGCAGCGCGGGCTTTTCGAAATCGGTTGAGCTCCGGGGGACGCGCGGGAGCGCTTCCCAGCGCGGCTCTTCGTCCCCCGGCTGACCGCGGAGAAACTACGGGGAGCCGCAGCACCCCGCCCCCCCTTCCCCTCCAAGAGCCGGGGTGCCGTGAGTGGTACCCAAGTTCCACAGGGACTTTGGGCTCTCACCGATTTCTTGCGGCTGACGGGAAGCTATTTGCCCCCACGCCCGCGGGGGTGCGCTGAAACCGAGCTGTACCGCGGTGAACACTGCTGCGGTGCAGCCCGGCACCTGCGGAGCACAAGAGCGCGGAAGTGTGTGCTGCTATCGCATCGACCTTAACTTAAGCAAAAGCAGTGCCGAAGAAAGGAAATTAAAATGACACGCGCACACACACGCCAGACATAAAAAAAGCGTTTCAGCTCTTTCTGGGAAAACTTGGGTGGCTCTTAAAAGAGCCGTTAGGTTTGTCTGCAAGGCAGACAGGATTTTTTCAACACCATTTATTTCTTCTTGGGGGTCGCCTTCTTTGCCTTAGCCGCTTTGGGCTTGTCCGTCTTCGGCTTCACCGCTTTCGCCTTGGCCGGGCTCTTCGCCGCTGCCGCCGCCTTTTTGGGCTTGGCAGCCTTGGTCGCCTTCTTGGGGCTCTTGGCCGCTTTCTTGGCCACGGCGACCGCCGGCTTCTTCGCTTTCTTGGGGCTCTTCTTCACCACCGCCGCCTTCTTGGGCTTCTTGGCAGAGCTGGCGGGCTTCTTGGCAGCGCTGGCGGGCTTCTTGGCCGCCGGCTTCTTGGGCTTGGCCGCGGCTGCCCGCTTCTTCGGGGCTTTTTCCTTCACTTCTGGCTTCTTGCTGAGGCGGAAGGAGCCGGAGGCGCCGGTGCCCTTGGTCTGCACCAGGGTGCCCTTGCTGACGAGGCTCTTGAGCCCCAGCTTGATGCGGCTGTTACTCTTCTCCACGTCGTAGCCGCCGGCGGCCAGCGCCTTCTTGAGCGCGGCGAGGGAGAGCCCCCTGCGCTCCTTGGAGGCGGACACGGCCTTGGTGATCAGCTCGGTGACGCTGGGGCCCGCCGGCTTGCGGGCTTTGGAGCCGCCCGCCGCCTTCTTCGGCTTCTTGGCGGCGGCCGTAGCTTTGGCCGGAGCCGGAGCCGAAGCGGCGGCGACGTCGGGCGCGGCGACCGGAGCGGTCTCAGACATGGCGCCTCCCGCGGAGTCAGCGCAGACAATGGCGCCGCCGCCGCCGCCCCCTTTTATAGAGGCGCCGCGCGCGCTGATTGGTGGGGTCCACCCCTCCCCGCCGCCCGCCGCCGCTGCCCGTTGTGTTTCTTCCCGGTCCAAAAAGGGATTTTTCCTCCCGAAATTTACTGCCGATGCACCCCGTTTCTTCCCGGGTGGGGAGGCGTGCGTCTGTCCTACCAGCTAACCGAGTTTCTCGTTGGCAGGAGCAGAAATGAGGGAAAAGCGACCCTAGAAACTCCGCGGCGTGAAGCCTCGGAGACCTCAGGATAGAGAAACTTTCGTTTTATCTTTTAAATTAAAATTACACCATCGACTAAATTGGTACAGCCGGCGTGAAATCTTGTGCTTTAGAAGCTTCTCTCCAGAGCAGGACAAAAACCAGAGTGGTTTGAGCTGTTGGTCTCAGGATAAATTGATATTAAAGCCGAGGAAGTAACACAGCTTCGCCCCGTGGTCTCGGACGCGGATGCAGAGCTGGCTCCCTCGGCCGAGCGGCTTCCCTCCGAAATCATATAATCCTGCTCAGTGTCCCTTCCGCGACCACGGCGTTTTAGTTAATGCCTTTTGGGGAGACGTTTGTGCTTTAGCAGCGTGTGTGAAAGCCGATGTTACTTTACGTCTACTTAGGTATCTCAGTGGAACAAAGCACCGACGTGCCCCTCTGAAGGCTGATGGTCCTGTCATTGCACCTTCAGTGTAACCTTAAAGGAGTGGCTTTCGTTTGTTAAATACAGGAGTCAGGGTAGTTGCAACTGCAATATATCGCGTTTTAGTCTTAAAACGTATAAAAGTGCTTGTCTTTTCATCGCGATTTGTTAAAATGATTGGGAAACAGAATCTGGCGTGTAATGAAATTCGAACTGGACGGGGAGTTAAAGCTGAAAATTCGGTCTGAGGGTATGTTCGGTAATCAGGACACTATTATGCAAAACTGATTTCTCTGTTCTAATGAATGAACGTTGATGCTGTAAGTGTTTTGCTTTGATAACAGCATCTGGTGATTCACCGCTTTGCTCCTTTCAGAAGTAAGATAAGAATTTACACGCTTTTAGGAGGGTTCCTTCCCCGGGTCAGTAGCAGCTCCATATTTCAAACAATGAATGAATTCTCACTTTCTTCTCCCGTTTTCAATGGCATGTTGCTTTCTTTGTAATACGAAACAGTTAACAGTCTGCCTGCAATAATATTGTGTTTCATACAGGAGATACCAGGCTATCATCATCTCCTAAAAACGGGTAAGCAGATCTATTCAGGGCTAAAAGAAAGTGTAAGAGGGTGAATGAAATGACCGTGCAACGTGGAGTTCCCGCTGCCTGGGACTGTGAAAATATACAAATACACTGACTTGAATCTCCATGTGACATTCGAGAAATGTCATATTCTTCTCTGATTACGCGTGCTTAACTGAAAATGCTAAAGGGCTACAATCAAAGCAAAGACTAGAGCTATTCTAGTTATTTAACACACCAGATTTTTTCTCTGCTTGGAGGTAAAATGTGGAAAGAAACGCAGCTTTGGGAGGTCTCCCAGCGAATGCATTTCAGTCTGTAAAACGAAGCTAAATACATCTTTTGGGTGATCTGGCTGTGATAACGAGCATGACAGACCTGCAAAGTGTGAGACTTCAGGACTGTGCGTTGTCTATTCATTAAACACAGAAACTGGAAACTAATTTTAATGCCCATTTTATCTAACGGTTATTTCCTGTAATGGGGGAGGATTAAGGTCCTCAGTGGCATGACTGTATCAGAACTGCTGACACTCTGAGGAAAAGTTTTTGTCTAAACTAGTAGTAGTGACCCCATGGTAACAAAGATAGGAGATTTCAAGTCCTCCCAGAGGCAGTGGAGCTAACATTTTGTAACTCTCTAGTCCATTGATATCTCTATATGAGTGGCGTGTTTGTTGCAAGCTAATCACATTTAATGACAGCTTTGTGTCAATTCTCTGGACTTGTACAACAAGGAATATTTTCATCCTTATCAGTCTTTGAAAGATCCCTTGTAATCTTTTTATTTCTCCCAAGTTCTTTAAGGCAGAAACGGACTCTGAGATTCCTGGAAATAGAAACAGAACATTTATTTTTTTTTATTTCATTGTCATGATTGTTTCTTGACTTACCTGGAAACTGGGACGTGTTTAGAGATCTGATTCTGATCTCTCAAGCCTGCCATTGCTCCATGTAAGATATATTTCGGTACACCGGAGATTATCCCCATCCACTATGCGAGAGATTTATGACCAAGAAAAGACAGATTGGTCGTATCAGGCTGTGGATTATCACAGGAAAAAAAACAACAAACATTATGATCTCCCCTACAATGTAGGTCAAATCAAAGGCGGGCATAAACCAGAAGACAGGAAGCACAGACCTGAGTGTTGAAGAAACTCACAGATCATTTGCCTCCCTCTGGCTCTTTTATTCAGTTACATTTTGCTTTTGGATGTTCAAGCATAATATCCTAGAACTATCCAAGTATTTGGATTGTAATCCAGTAAGTGGATTCTAATTTTTCTGCCACTGTAGACTAAAATTTAATTTTTCAACCACTGTAGAATATAACCCAACCAGGGAGCATGTGCTCAACACAGGAACTTGGTGCAGTTCCATAGGTACAGCAGGAAGGCTTCCCCAGGCTTTGATATTCCTTTATTTCTTCAGGCAGAAGTTGTATTTGGGTATCGCCACTCCATCCACCTTTCCTTCATTTTTAGAATCAGCAAGTGTCAATAAAAATACTGAAATATTTTACTAAAATGTTGTTGCTTTCCTTCCAGGAAATAAACGTTTTTATGAATTAGCACAGGCCTATGAAGAGATTCTACCCAGAATTTCTTTAGGAGATTACTAGGAAAAAGAAAAAAAAAAGAATCATTGACAGGAGAATGTAATGGGTTCAGGTTCTGCATCAAAACCCCAACCCTGCTTTGGACCACTTCAACTTTATGCAGACTGCTTACTGAAACTGGACATCTATCTTTGCTCCTATTCCAAGGAAGAACAGGGTAGGTAGTACCAAATCATTGTTGGCCTGTGTTTTAGCACCCTCTTTCAAAGCTGACGCCAAGCACAGGCGTCTTAATGTTCAGTAAATCACGAATCCCTGCTTTCTTCTGCTTAAGAGAATCATAGCCTCTCATCACTTAAACTGGCCACCACCGTTAAAGACAACAAAAAAAGTTTTTATAAATACGTTAGTGACAAAAGGAGGGCCAGGGAGAATCTCCCTCCTTTGTTGGATACAGAAGGTAACCTTGCCACGAAGGATGAGGAAAAGGCAGAGGTACTTAATGCCTTCTTTGCCTCAGTCTTTAATAGTCAAGCTAGTCATCCTTGGGTTTTTGAGGCCCCTGAGCTGGGAGACAGAGATAGGACACAGAGTGAAGTCCCAGTTGTTGAAGAGGTGACAGTCACTGGCCTGCTTCTCCACCTGGATGCGCACAAGTCCATGGACCCAGATGGGATCCACCCGAGGATACTGAGGGAGCTGGCAGAGGAGCTGGCCAAGCCACTCTCCATCATTTATCAGCAGTCCTGGTCAACCGGGGAGGTCCCGGATGACCGGAAACCAGCAAACGTGACGCCCCTCTACAAGAAGGGTCGGAAGGAGGATCCCGGGAACTACAGGCCTGTCAGCCTGACCTCGGTGCCGGGGAAGGTCATGGAGCAGGTCATCTTGAGTGCCATTATGCAGCAAGTGCAGGACAACCGAGGGATCAGGCCCAGCCAGCATGGGTTTATGAAAGGGAGATCCTGTTTCACTAACCTGGTCTCCTTCTATGACAAGGTGACCCGCTTAGTGGATGAGGGGAAGGCTGTGGATGTTGTCTACTTGGACTTTAGTAAGGCCTTTGACACTGTCTCCCACAGCATTCTCCTGGAGAAGCTGGCTGCTCACGGCTTGGATGGGTGCACTCTACGCTGGGTTAAAAACTGGCTGGGCGGCCGAGCCCAGAGAGTGGTGGTGAATGGAGCCAAATCCAGTTGGCGGCCGGTCACGAGTGGTGTTCCCCAGGGCTCAGTACTGGGGCCAGTCCTCTTCAATATCTGCATTGATGATCTGGATGAGGGGATCGAGTGCACCCTCAACAAGTTTGCAGATGACACCAAGTTGGGTGGAAGTGTCGATCTGCTGGAGGATAGGAAGGCCCTACAGAGGGACCTGGACAGGCTGGACCGATGGGCCGGGGCCAGCTGCATGAGATTCAACAAGGCTAAGTGCTGGGTCCCGCACTTCGGTCACAACAACCCCGTGCAATGCTACAGGCTGGGGGAGGAGTGGCTGGAGAGCTGCCTGGCAGAAAAGGACCTAGGGGTGTTGGTTGACAGCCGCCTGCACATGAGCCAGCAGTGTGCTCAGGTGGCCAAGAGGGCCAATGGCATCCTGGCCTGTATCAAGAATAGTGTGGCCAGCAGGACCAGGGAGGTGATAGTGCCCCTGTACTCGGCACTGGTGAGGCCGCACCTCGAGTACTGTGTTCAGTTTTGGGCCCCTCACTACAAGAAGGACATTGAGGTGCTGGAGCGTGTCCAGAGGAGGGCAACGAAGTTGGTGAAGGGTCTAGAGCACAAGCCTGATAAGGAACGGCTGAGGGAGCTGGGGTTGTTTAGTTTGGAGAAGAGGAGGCTGAGGGGAGACCTTATTGCCTTCTACAACCACCTGAAAGGAGGTTGTAGTGAGGTGGGGGTTGGTCTCTTCTCCCTAGTAACGAGTGATAGAATGAGAGAAACGGCCTCAAGCTGCACCAGGGGAAGTTTAGGTTAGACATTAGGAAAAACTTCTTCACTGAGAGGGTGGTCAAGCATTGGAACTGGCTGCCCAGGGAAGTGATTGAGTCTCCATCCCTGGAGGTATTTAAAGAACGGATAGATACGGTGCTTGAAGACATGGTATAGATGGACTTGGCAGTGATAGGTTGACGGTTGGACTTGATGATCTTAAGGGTCTTTTCCAACCTTGATGATTCTATGATTCTATGATTGTTTTCCTCTGTGCCTACTGACATTTATTTTCCTGAATTACTAAGAAATTAAAAATGGCCTATAATAAACGTTGATGCAGTATTTTCATTACCACCATGCACAAATGAACAGCAGCCAATTTCTTCACTGTGAATTGTGGCTTCCACAATGGTGAGGCTCTTGGCTTGGTTGTAGGGAAATCTTATTTTATTCTTTTGACAAATTTCTGGATATAGGCTGTAGTTTATGGTGAGCTATGCACTACAAAATGTTCAGAAGATTTTGTATTCCACATTTGAAAGAAACCTGAAAATCATATTTTTTTATCATACAACAGAACATGCCTCATTAGCAGGAAATTGAACCATTTTTTAAATCACAGAAACATGATTCAAATACAGATTAAAACTGCTTCTCTATCTTCCAGTCTTTGTCCACTAGCACTCTTGAGAGAACAGAAACCCTGCTCTTCAGCACGCAGAAGCTCCAATGGACTGGAACTTTTCATTTTTCTTTTTCTCTCATGTGGAGCAAGAGAATTTTCTGACACAGCATTAGACCTAAAGGCTGCTGCTGGAGCTGGCTCAGTGGCACAAGGATGAGAATGATAAGAAGGAACAGTTTGTGCTTAGTCAACAGTATAGATCTAATAATAAGTATGAGCTAGAAAGAATAATTTTCCAGGTCAAAGATTCCCAAAGCTGACTGAAGAATGAGGTGACCTACACTGTTTTTCTAAAAATTGTATTAGAACTCCTTCCAGAATTGCAGGGTTAGGATGTGAACGGGGCCTTCTTGCCCACAAGTAACTGGCAGTTATTGTGCTTTGGAAGCTCCAGATATGGCACAAGCAGATAAAGTTTTGGTATAGTAGTGAGGGAAGCCAAGGATGTCTGTGAAACTCCTAATGCACTTGGAATTTTTTTTCTTTTCCTCCATGTGGCAGAAGCAGTACCTGGAGTTCCCCAACTCCATTGATACCAGTTAGCCTATTTCCTGTTACTGTTTAACAGCCCAAGCTCTGAGGGCTACTTTAGATCAATCTGTAGGTATTTCTACATTGAAAGGAATGTCCCTCTGCCTGCTTCAAAGCCTATTAAATCAATGCTGTAGTTTTAACATTAAAAAAAATAAAAAATGAAAAATTTGTAATGTAAGAACACGACAGGACTTTTTGTTCTTTCACTTTCTGTTATCCTAACATAAAATGTTGATTGCCTCGTCTACTAAAAGAGAGAGACTTACATTCCTCCTTTAATTCTTGAAGCTCCTCTTCTCCTTTAATACCACGGTGATGAATCTTTTAACTGAGCATTTACATAACACAAGAGAACGATTTACCTGTGACCTAATGGCTGCAAACCGATAGTTGAATGAGGCAAAGCTGTCAAGACAGCTTCCACCCAGTTGTTTGCACTTGGAATTCGTGAGTAAACCAGCGAAATTCAGGGGACAGTGCGTCCCAGCAGCCTAAACCCTGCCACTTTGTTATTTTGTGAAGATTTTAACCCTTGCACATATAAGAAGATTTTCAGGTGAATTCTTCAGCATGTACTGAAGTAGAGAGAGAGGGGGGAGATAATCACGAGAGTCATAACTGAGTGGAAATGTAATTCAGAAAAGTGTCAAATACGACGTGCGCGAAACATTGCTTTTTAAGGCTCCACATATCTGAAAGCGTTTGGGGGCATACACAGGAACAAAGGCCAGGGCAGACTTTTCAAAGTGATTTCTACTGTTCGCTTCAGCTGGTAGTCGTTTTGAAATTCAGGTTACAGCTGACTTTCTCGTATTTCACATCTTCAGCGCTGGTGATGAAATATAAAGAGGTCAAGTTTGTGTTTGTAACAGATAAATCAGAATTTCATCTGCATATAAAAATATTTTTGTGGTGATTTTCTGGAAAACAAACAAACAAACAAACAAAAAACCCCAAACAAAAACAGAAACCCACCAACCGTGGTCTCTAGGCTGATGATTTTTGAAGGTAAGAAGCTTAGAAGAAAACTGTAAGAACAATTGAAATGGAGATAAGCTAAAAGAACAGGGAACACAATTAAGAAAAACTAAGTGCTTTCAGAATTTTCACGGATACTTAATGCCATATTTGCTATAGTTGGCCTATTGCTTTATAAATTATTAACAATTGTTCATTATGTTCTAGGCAATTTATATTTCTTCTCATATGGAATGGTATTTAAAAGAATTCCAGGGCATATGTAGGTCCCAAATCCATAATTAAAAAAGGCAAACTGGAGAAAGGAAATTAAAGGTGAAATATGGTTTCTGACGATCATATTTACTGTAAGTTCTCCCAGTTTCAGGTAGTTTATAACGTACTGTCATGTGCATTCCCTGTATATAGTACCCAGCACCAAAAGAACTAGAGATTAAGAGTTCAAGTATTTAGTGCTATGTACAAAGGAAAACAAAACCAAATCATAAGATCTGCACCCATTCTTGGAAGTAATTAGTACTTGCAAGCAATTGGGTAATATTATACACAAATGTTCATATACAAAAGATAAATATGTTGTCCTGCATGTACAGCAATACAGTAATATTCAAAATATTGATGATAACACTGTGAAAAAGAGCAACAACAGTTGAAAGTCCAACAGATGCTTGTAACGCTTATGTCATCTTGTCGAAAACGTAATGAGAAAATGTTTGGAGAAAATGTTTGAAGAAGATGAAATGATGCCCAGCAGAAGGCAGGAGAGAATAAGACCGGCGAAGTCAAAGAAAGTAGCTCCGAACCCTTTACGTTACCGCTGTCCCGGGCGAGAGCTCCGCCAACCCGCTCGAAACGTCCGCGGGTACCGCAGCACCGCCGACTCCCAGCACACGGGCGCGCTGGGCTGGGACCTAACAAGGCAGTAGAGAGGGCGCCCACCCGCCCGCAGAGCGAGGCGGCCGCGGGGGCGCGTTCGGCCCCTCGTAAAAGGAAGGTGCGTGCGCCGCCGCCCCTCCCGCAGGAGAAGACGCCAGGAAACGGCACTTCAGGGACACCGGGACTGCGGGAAGGCGAGCGAGGCGGAAGCAGAAACGGAGGCGGGGACGGGCGCGGCGAAGCCGGCCGGGAGCCCCGGGGCGGTGCCCGAGAGCAGCGAAGGGCGAAGGCTCCGCCTCGGCGCGCGCCGCGAAGGGGGCGGAGGCTCAGGCCCCGCCTCGCCCCGCCAGCTGTGCCCGCCCCTGCTCCCAATCAGGTCGGCTCCCACCGCATAAAAGCCGCGGCGCGGGCAGTCAGCCGCTCACAACCCAGAGCAGCCGAAAAAAGAAGGGCTATGTCCGGGCGAGGCAAGGGCGGGAAGGGGCTCGGCAAGGGGGGCGCCAAGCGCCACCGGAAGGTGCTGCGCGACAACATCCAGGGCATCACCAAGCCGGCCATCCGCCGCCTGGCGCGGCGCGGCGGCGTGAAGCGCATCTCGGGGCTGATCTACGAGGAGACGCGCGGCGTGCTGAAGGTCTTCCTGGAGAACGTGATCCGCGACGCTGTCACCTACACCGAGCACGCCAAGAGGAAGACGGTGACGGCCATGGACGTGGTCTACGCTCTCAAGCGCCAGGGACGCACCCTCTACGGCTTCGGCGGCTAAAGCTTTCTGCTCCTGGACCATTTTGAGAACCCAAAGGCTCTTTTAAGAGCCACCCACTTTTTCTTTTAAAAGAGTTGTGTCGCGTTGGTTGACTTGTTTTAGTTCTTGCTGTATATCTGATATCTTGCCTTCTATGTTGCTGCCCCCATTTTTCTTGCTGAGCTGCGGCCGGACTGGCTGGCCTTGCAGTTCAGCTCCGGGTTTCTCTCCAATGCCCTGCTGCTCTACTCCCTTCCCAGCTCCTCTGCCTCCCCTTCCTGCAGCCGCTTTCGGAAGAGCTGGCTGGGGCACTTTGCCCTGCAAGACTGGCGCAGTGCCAGTTTGTCACTTTTGCCGAGGCGTTTACTGATGCCCGGGGCCTGAAGGGGCGAGCCTAGTACCTCTCTTCAGCGGCCTTGTTTAGAAAAAAAGTGGGGGCTGAGAGAACAGCTTCCCCCGCCCCGACAAAATATAAAGAAGGAGAAAGGCAAAACTCGGCTCTGTCTCGCCAAGTTCTCTGCTGCAGGGCGGCGGCTCCTTCGTTTCCTCCTGCCCGATCATGCCCGCAGGGGGAAACTGCGGGGACCACGGCGGGCTCCCGCCAGCCGGCGGGGCGTGGAAAGGGCCTCCTCGCTCTTGCGCGGGGGGAGCTGGCGGCCTCTGTAGCCGGGCCGTGTCCCCGGCGGCGAAGGGGTTAAACGCCCTCCCTCTTTCGAAAAGCCTGCGCCGGCGATACCCGGCGATTCCGCGCTCGGCCTAACCCGCGCTCCGCCGGCGCTCGCCCCAGCACAGCACCGCCCCCCACCGGGCTCCGCCCGCCCGGGAAAGTAGCGCAGCTCCGCGCCCGCTGGGGCCCACTGGAAAACGCAACCTCCCGGCCGCACCTCAGCGCTCCGGCGGAGCAACCGGGCCGGGAATCTACAGAGCAGGGAGAGTGCCCTCCCGTAGCGAGCCAGCTGAGAAACGCCTCCCGCCCCTGCCGCCCGCCCAGCAGCAACTCAAGCCCTTTCTCGAGGCTGTGGGTGGCTCTGAAAAGAGCCTTTGGGTTTCGCTTCTGTGCTCAGGACGCTTCTCCGGGTCCGCTTTACTTGCTCTTCGCCTTGTGGCTGTCGGTCTTCTTGGGCAGCAGCACGGCCTGGATGTTGGGCAGCACCCCGCCCTGCGCGATCGTCACCTTGCCCAGCAGCTTGTTGAGCTCCTCGTCGTTGCGGATGGCCAGCTGCAGGTGGCGGGGGATGATGCGCGTCTTCTTGTTGTCGCGGGCCGCGTTGCCCGCCAGCTCCAGGATCTCGGCCGTCAGGTACTCCAGCACGGCCGCCAGGTACACCGGGGCGCCGGCGCCCACCCGCTCCGCGTAGTTGCCCTTGCGCAGCAGCCGGTGCACGCGGCCCACGGGGAACTGCAGCCCGGCCCGCGACGAGCGCGACTTGGCCTTGGCCCGCGCCTTCCCGCCCTGCTTCCCGCGGCCCGACATCCTCGATCAATCGCTCGGCGCTGAAGCCCCGACGGCGCAGGGACGAGGCCGGTGCGTTGCCCGCGCCCTGAGGCCCGCCCTTATATCCCTTCCCTTTGCGCGGCCGGCGGCTCCTGATAGGCCGAGGCGCCCGCAGAGGAGGGCGCACCCAATGGCGGAGCGAATCTCGTCCTGGCCAATAGCGGGGGGCGCAGCGCGGAGAGGCCTCCGCCCGCGCTCTCGAGGCGGCCAATGAGGAGGCGGGGGGCGGGCTTCGGCAGAGGGCTCCGCCCGGGCGGAACGTTCGCTCCCGCCGCCCGGAGCCGCGGGGGCCGCGCCCGCCCCGCACCCGCTCCCATTTTCTCTCTTTTTACGCTTTTAAAGCAGCCGGGTCGGCAACGCGCGGCCTGGGAGGGCGGAGTTGAGGAGGTAGAGAGGGAGACGGTGTGGCTGTGTCAGCGAGCGGGAGCGCAGCGGGGGTTACCGGGAGAGGGAAAAGGCGGTACCGTCCCCCACTTCTGTTCCACGCTGAGGCTTTTCCCCGCGGGAACGTGTCGCCCCTTTCCAACACCGGGTCACCCCAAAGCTTTCCGGCCTTCCCAAACGGTACGCGCTTCCTTGAACTGGAAAACCACCACAGCTCGCTCCCTTCTGGGCCCCCCCCCGCCGGACGCACAGAGGGACAATGCAGTCAAACACGGCCTCTGCACTCGCTGCCCGGTTACGTGATTACATATAAAACTCCATTTACAGCTTTTGCATTATTTATCAATCTCAATGTTTCGATGAAATTATTTTTAGAAAAGCTTTGTAAAGTAGCACTATCAGAAATTAAAAAAAAAAATCGCAGCATCGCAGCTCTTTTTATTGTGGATGGAGTGGCTCTTAAAAGAGCCTTTGGGGTGGTTGAAATATTTTTCTCAAGATACACTACAAAGTTGTAAAGCGGTTTATGCACGCTCGCCGCGAATGCGGCGGGCCAGCTGGATGTCCTTGGGCATAATGGTGACGCGCTTGGCGTGGATGGCGCAGAGGTTGGTGTCCTCGAAGAGCCCCACCAGGTAGGCCTCGCTCGCCTCCTGCAGCGCCATCACGGCCGAGCTCTGGAAGCGCAGGTCCGTCTTGAAGTCCTGCGCGATCTCCCGCACCAGGCGCTGGAAGGGCAGCTTGCGGATCAGCAGCTCCGTCGACTTCTGGTAGCGCCGGATCTCGCGCAGCGCCACCGTGCCGGGCCGGTACCGGTGCGGCTTCTTCACGCCGCCCGTGGCCGGCGCGCTCTTGCGGGCCGCCTTGGTGGCCAGCTGCTTGCGGGGCGCCTTCCCGCCCGTCGACTTACGCGCCGTCTGCTTCGTCCGCGCCATCGCTCCCCACTCGCGGACACAGCACCTCGCTCTGCACACCCCAAGCAGTGGCAGCCGCTCCGCGGCGGCGGTATTTATAGCCGCAGCTCCCCGCCCATTGGCCGCCCGCGCCAGCCCGGCTGCCATTGGGCGACGCCGCCATTCGAAAAGCCCGCGCCGCGCCGGCGGGAAACCCCGCCCCACCGCGCTCCCTCCGCGCTCCCTCCTCCCTCCGTCTCCGGAGCCGCCGGCTCGGCCCGCCCGTCCCCCTCCCGCCACGGCCTGCCCCGGCCCAGCCGCTTGCTCTTTCCCGCCTCTCTAGAACGCTTGAGTGCCGGCTCTCTCGCTCTCTGAGGAGGAATGCGTGGACCATCCCCACGAACAGCGGCTTGGGCGGCGGGAAGGCGGCAGGATCCGCCGTAGGTGGCCGGTGTAGCCGGGTCCCGCCGCCCACGCCTCGGACTCGGCCTCTTCCCAACCGCCTCCGCCTCACCGCCGCCCCCACTCCGGCCCCGGGACTGCGGGCAGAGGCTCCGTCTCACGGCAGCCGCCTCCTCCCCGAGCGCTCGCTGTTTCCTCTCACTCGGTAACCGCGTTCGGTTCAGGGCCGCGGCAGGAACGCTGCCGGCGCAGGTGGCAGCCGACGTCTCGCGTAAGGCGAGCGTGTCCCGACCGCTTGCCCGCCCCGGGCTCAGGCCCGGCGCTCCTCGGAGGAGCGCGCCTTGGTGAAGCGAGGCCGGGCTCCCAGCCGCGAGCGCCACCGCGACCAATCGCCGCCCTCTCGGGAGCCGCGCCGGGCCGGGCCCGCCCGCTGGGGAGCTCCGTGCAGTCCTCACTCAGGTCGGACCGAGCCCGGCAGCTGCGCGGCCCCGGGTCCTCCCGCCCGCCCCCTGCTCCCGCGGGCTGCTCGGCTGCGGAGTTTACCGGGCGCGGTGGAAGGAGAAGAGGGTGATTCAGGGAGGAGAGCTGGCGGGGCAGACCGTGATCGGGGCCACAGGCAGGGCTGCGCGGTTCGGGAGCAAGAACGCCGTGAAGCGCCCCGCTTTGCTTCCCCCGCTCGCCCGCGAGAATGCTAACGGGGGGGGGGAGGAAGGCGGGCAGGGTGGAGGTCGCCCTGTCTGGAGCTTTTTGCTCAAAAAAAAAAAAAAAACCAAACCAAAAAAACCCCAAAAAACCACACCTGGTCATCTTGAACCGTCTGTGTACGATGCATCCCCATTCCCCTCGAGTGCCTCATGGGAAAAAACAGCAGCACCGCCTATCCAGAACGTGCTTATTTTGGCATTTAGAAGAACACCTACATCGTTCGTTTTTTCTGCAGCTGCCCCCAAACCGGATCTGAAAGTGAAGCGGGCTCCGGGGGTATTTCTATGGAATCGCGAGCGTTTTCTGCTCCACTGAGGCCAATACAGAACAGATCATTTACCACAAATAGGCACATCACCCGTTCTTCACAACTGACAGTGTTTTCACGCTATTATCACCCCCTCTTCCCCACGAAAACTAAAAACAACTCACCACAACATCAGCTCTTTTACTGAAACGGTGGGTGGCTCTTAAAAGAGCCTTTGGGTTAAAACTGGCGATCCGAGACGCTCTACTTGGAGCTGGTGTACTTGGTGACGGCCTTGGTGCCCTCGGAGACGGCGTGCTTGGCCAGCTCGCCAGGCAGCAGGAGCCGCACGGCCGTCTGGATCTCCCGCGAGGTGATGGTGGAGCGCTTGTTGTAGTGCGCCAGGCGCGAGGCCTCGCCGGCGATGCGCTCGAAGATGTCGTTGACGAAGGAGTTCATGATGCCCATGGCCTTGGACGAGATGCCCGTGTCGGGGTGCACCTGCTTCAGCACCTTGTACACGTAGATCGAGTAGCTCTCCTTGCGGCTCTTCTTGCGCTTCTTGTCGCCCTTCTTCTGCGTCTTGGTCACCGCCTTCTTGGAGCCCTTCTTGGGCGCGGGGGCGGACTTGGCCGGCTCGGGCATGGCAGCAAAAGCGCCTCTCGCTCACCAAGGCGCAGCCACAACCGAGCGCCGGGTAACGCCGCCGCCCGCCGGAGCCCTTTATAGCGGCGCTGTGCAAAGCGGCGGCTCGAGAGCGTCGCTCCGCCATTGGCTGGACGTCCGCCGGCAGGTCGTCACCACGCGCGAAGCTTTGCTATTGGGCAGATGTCGATCCGCCTTGCCATTGGCTGCCGGCACTGCGCTGTCCTCCCAGCCAATCAGCGCGTGCGCCGCCGCTCCGCCCGAGCGGTATAAAAGCGGGCGGGCGCGATGGGAGCGGGTCGCTGTTTCGGCGGAGCTGCGTGGCGCGTCGTTGGACGGAGAGGCTGCGATGTCGGGCCGCGGGAAGCAGGGCGGGAAGGCGCGGGCCAAGGCCAAGTCGCGCTCGTCGCGGGCCGGGCTGCAGTTCCCCGTGGGCCGCGTGCACCGGCTGCTGCGCAAGGGCAACTACGCGGAGCGGGTGGGCGCCGGCGCCCCGGTGTACCTGGCGGCCGTGCTGGAGTACCTGACGGCCGAGATCCTGGAGCTGGCGGGCAACGCGGCCCGCGACAACAAGAAGACGCGCATCATCCCCCGCCACCTGCAGCTGGCCATCCGCAACGACGAGGAGCTCAACAAGCTGCTGGGCAAGGTGACGATCGCGCAGGGCGGGGTGCTGCCCAACATCCAGGCCGTGCTGCTGCCCAAGAAGACCGACAGCCACAAGGCTAAAGCCAAGTAAATACCGAAGAACAACGCCCGGGAATTTTTCCCCACAGAAACCCAAAGGCTCTTTTCAGAGCCACCCACGATATCACTAAAGAGCGAAATTGCTTTACGTGTTTTTGGAAACACTGATACTGTTTTTCTTACTTAGAAAAATCTTACGTGAACGAATGATGCTTCATGTGAAACTGTTTTTGAGTGTCTTATTGTGCGTGCAGGCGAGATTAATTCTCGGAACCTAAAATGTTTGTTTCATGATATGGCTCCTACAGTTCGACTTAAGCGCAAACCAAATATTTCCCTGCCCCATCCTGTCTTACTGCGGAGGCGATCATTCGAGCAGCAAGTGAAAACCGTCCCCGCCCCTCCCCTTTGCTTCCCCTCTCACGTAGTCGCACACACGGATGCGGAAAACCAAGCGTTAAGTACTGGCTACAAAGCTGTGTTTAAAAAACAAAGGAATGAATTTCAAGTCCCTCCCTAAGTACTTATGCCGCCCCGAGGCAATGTCCATCCTCAAAGGCGGGAACGATCTCCCCAGGGCTGCAGCAAGGCAGTGATTAGAGCAGCATCAAGGACTGTTCCTAACCTGGTAACGTTCCTCCCGGCCACGGCACCCGCTTTACGAGCTTCCGTATTGAGTTAAGGCTCCAAGGCTATAAAGCTATTTCCATCATCTACCCACAACATCAGTGAAGAAAAACACCTTCTCATTTCAGCCCTTTTTGAGAAAATTTGGGTGGCTCTTAAAAGAGCCGTTGGGTTTAAGTGCGGAGCAAGAGTTTTCTTCCACAGGGGGTTTACTTCTTCTTGGGCGCCGCCTTCTTCGCCTTGGCCGCTTTCGGTTTGGCCGCCTTCGGCTTGGCTGCTTTCGGCTTCACCGCTTTCGCCTTGGCGGGGCTCTTCGCCGCTGCCGCCGCCTTTTTGGGCTTGGCAGCCTTGGTCGCCTTCTTGGGGCTCTTGGCCGCTTTCTTGGCCACGGCGACCGCCGGCTTCTTCGCTTTCTTGGGGCTCTTCTTTGCCGTCACCGCCTTCTTGGGCTTCTTGGCAGCGCTGGCGGGCTTCTTGGCCGCCGGCTTCTTGGGCTTGGCCGCGGCTGCCCGCTTCTTCGGGGCTTTTTCCTTCACTTCTCCTGGCTTCTTGCTGAGGCGAAAGGAGCCGGAGGCGCCGGTGCCCTTGGTCTGCACCAGGGTGCCCTTGCTGACGAGGCTCTTGAGCCCCAGCTTGATACGGCTGTTGTTCTTCTCCACGTCGTAGCCGCCGGCGGCCAGCGCCTTCTTGAGCGCGGCGAGGGAGAGCCCCCTGCGCTCCTTGGAGGCGGACACGGCCTTGGTGATCAGCTCGGTGACGCTGGGGCCCGCCGGCTTGCGGGCTTTGGAGCCGCCCGCCGCCTTCTTCGGCTTCTTGGCGGCGGCCTTGGCGGCCGGGGCCGGGGCGGCGGCGGGCGCTGCCTCAGCAGCGGGGGCCGGAGCGGTCTCTGACATACCGACAGCGAGTGGGAGCACGACCGCAGCAACAGCAGCAGCAACACCCGGGGCGGCCTCATTTATAGCAGCGCTGTGGGCGCTGATTGGTCCGTTGCCGAGCCCGCCCCGCCCCCCTGGCCCGCGCTCTGCCGCTCGGCTTGTGTTTCTTCCTCCTCAAAAAAGTGCGTTTTTCGTAAAAAAACCGTGACCGCGGCACCCCATTTCTTATCAGTGTCGCTGGGGACAGAAGATATTTTTGTCTTCCAGCATTTCTTTTAGCTGAGAGTTCAAATGCGTTTCAGGCGAGCCAATAATCCCTGTGTTTGGGGATTGCAGAGGGAGCTGGACGGTGAGATTTTTATTTTTCCTTTTGAATTAAAACTTTCCTTCTGACAGCACTGTCACAATGGCAGCGGATTCATGTTCCTGAGACGGTTTTTCATCAACGTAGTGCAAAATGGAGGTAATCTCGAGACCGTTTCTTAGCGTAAATTAGATTTGAAAAGAAGCAAGTAACACAAAGTAGCCACTCGGCTTTGTATCTGGGTTACGAGTTGTTTCCCGTAACGCGGCTTCGTCTCTTAAAAATAATGAAACCTTTGGACATAGTGCCCTATTTAGCTCCACTCGGAACTAATTAAAAGTAAAAGAAAAACAGTTTTTACCAGAAACGTTAACGTGAAAAACAGGTCTCAAATCAGCAGGTACCTTCAACATCTCATAAGAACATACAGTTGTTCTTTCACTGTTTTCCTCAGTTTCCTGCGTCCTTCTGTTAATATTTTGATAAACTGTATTCCCATTTTTTCTCCAAAATACTTCTTTTGATTAAGCACAATAGATAAATATATTCATTTTTATGTTCTTATTTTAAGATTCAGTTTATTTTTGTGCTTACTTTTACACTGTACTTTAGGCATTTTGTCAGCCAGAATCAGCAGTTGTGCACAAAAAAAATCAAAATATGGTGTGCATGTTTTCGTTATGAAAAACAGAGGTAAGGCTGCAGGCATTTCTTTAATAAAATAATATAAATCGAGCAGCTTAATCAAACAATTATGTCCTCAAAACTGCTGAGATAAACTAGGGCATGGCTTTTTCAAACCCATGAGTTTTGTGATGTGGGATAAACTGAGCAGACATAAAATGATTTTTTCTTGGGATGAGTTGGATAGAGGAGCGTCGTGTTCAAAAATATGTAGTACCACGTGGGAAAGAATAGGAGACCCTGGTGATTATTTCATATGGTTGAAAATGCAGTCATTTGGCTTCTTTCACTTTTTCTTTCAATAATGTAATACCACACAACATCTTGTGGAGTTTTGGTGATGCAGGGGTCAGTTTTAAGAGCTTGTCAGTGGTGCTGGGTTGCCATGACTTAGGCGCACCTAAAGCGTGAGAAACTGCCAAAAGATCTGGCAGGATTTCAGAGGGGCTTTTGTCTAGAGAAGACAGAGGAATAACATCACATGCGAGAGTAAAAAAACAGAAGATCATGTGGATTTGGAGCCAACGCGTGTACTGATGCTGTATTTCATGGCGGTTTCACCTGCTGACCCCACTGTAGATTGTGGGTTGTGAACTACATTGTCACAAAAGTTAATCTCTTGGGAAGGACACATACCATTGAGGAGAAATTTCTGGGGGTTAGTTTTGTAGCATGCATATTTCCTTCAAATTCTGTATCTTACTCCCTTCTATTCACTCCTATCAGAGTCAGTCCACTGGTAGCTTTACCTCTAAATTATTTTGATCCTCTGCAAATACATTTTCCTAGGTTTAGGCTAGGCCTCTATCCTTCTTCCAAACACCTGACGTAGCAGCACAGTCCTGGAGCAGTCTATATGCTCTCCTAAAGCTCCTTTTTCTGGTGCTCCAATATTCTGACCACATATCTGGACTTTTTAATTTTGTTTTTTTTTTACAATCATAGACAGTTAGTTTTAGGCTCAACAAAGGAGGAAATGCAAAAAGATTTTGAAAATGTTAGCAGGTGGAGGAGAGGAAGGAAGAAATAATTTCGAAAGTGTCCTTTAGCTTCTTTAATTAAAGGCCAAACTTATTTAAAAGAATAATTACTTATTTCAAATATTATCTTAACATTTTTTTTCTGATATGAAGTTTTGTAAAATTATGTATTCAGTAAAAGACAGAATTACTTCCATCTCGTACTTTTCGCTGAAAATAATAGCCAAGCAAACAGAAAAATTATTAAAATAAAAAAGAATTTTGGAGATGTAGAAGGTAGTGCTCACAGTGGACTGCGATATTTGGATGTGACAGAAATTTTTCAGAACTTCAGGCAGAAATACAAGGACTGATTTTTCTCCGATTCTGGTGTTGGATAAATGCTTTCATGAAGGTCCTTCTTTTGAGCCCGAGTGACTATAGAATCGTAGAATCATAGAATGGTTTGGGTTGGAAGGCACACGCAAAGATCATCTAGTCCAAGCCCCTGCCGTGGGCAAGGACATCTTTCACTAGATCAGGTTGCTCAAAGCCCCGTCCAACCTGACCTTGAACACTTCTGATGATGGAACATCCACAACTTCTCTGGGCAACCTGGTCCAGTGTCCCACCACCCTCGTCATAAAAAATTTCTTCCATATGTCCAATCTAAATCTACCCTCTTTCATCTTATTGCCTCTTGTCCTGTCACTACAGGCCCGGGTGAAAAATCTCCATCCTTCTTATAAGCCCCCTTTATATATTGAAAAGCCACAGTAGGGTCTCCCCGCACCCTTCTCTTCTCCAAGCTGAACAGTCCCAACTCTCTGTGTCTTCACAGGAGAGGTGTTCCAGCCCTCCGATCATTTTTGTGGCCCTCCTCTGGACCTGCTCTAATGGGTCCATGTCTTCTTTGTGCTGGGGATCCCAGATCTGGCTGCAATACTCCAGGTGGGGTCTCATGAGAGCAGAGTGGAAGAATCACCTCCCTCAACCTGCTGGCCACACTTCTTTTGATACAGCCCAGGATAGATTGGCTTTCTAGGCTGCAAGTGCACATTGCTGGCTCATATCCAATTTTTTATCCACCAGTATCCCCAAGTCCTTCTCTGCAGGGCTGCTCTCAATCAGTTCATCCCCCAGTCAGTACTGATATTGGGGATGGCCCCAACCCAGGTGCAGGACTTTGCACTTGGCCTTGTTGAACTTCATGAAGTTCAAATGGGCCTACTCTTCAAACCTGTCAGTGTGCCTCTGGATGGCATCCCTTCCCTCTAGCATAGCAACTGCACCACTCAGCTTGGTGTCATCTGCAGACTTACTGAGGGTGCACTCAATCCCACTATCTATGTCATTGATGAAGGTATTAAACAGTACTGGTCCCAGTATGGACCCACGAGGGACACCACTTGTTACTGGTTCCCACTTGGACATTGAGCTGTTGGCTGTAACTCTTTGGATGAAGCCATCCAGCCAATTATTTATCCATCTGATAGTCCATCCATCAGATCCATACCTCCCCTCAATCACCTCCCTGTCTTCCATATGCTTTGACATAGCTTCCAGGAGGATCTGTTCCAGGATCTTACCAGGCACCAAGGTAAGGCTCACTGGTCAGTAGTTCCCAGGGCCTCCTTTTTATCCTTTAAAAAAAAAAAAAGGCTGTGATAGTCCCTTTTCCCTATGTCTGCCAACTCCCTTGGGACCATGGGATGCATCTTGCCAAGTCCCATGGACTTGTGTATGTTCAGGTTCCTCAGATGGTATCAAACCTTATCTTCTCCTATGATGGAAGGGACTTTGTTCCCTCCGTCCTTGCCTTGAGGTTCAAGGACTTGAGAGATGTAGGAAGAGAGATTTCCAGAAAAAAACTGAGGCAAAAAAATTGTTGAGTACCTCAGCCTTCTCCATGTCGGTTGTCACTAGTTCTCCTGTCTTATTTATTAGAGGTTACATTTTCATTAGTCTTCCTTTTCTGATTAACTTACCTGCAGAAGCCCTTCTTATTATTCTTCACATCCTTTGCCAAATTCAGCTGCAGATGTGCCTTAGCTTTCCTGATCCCATCTCTACACACCTGGACAGCATCCCTATATTCTTCCCAGGATGTGTGTCCCTGCTTCCATGGCCTGTGCATTTACTTCTTGCACTTCAGTTTGACAAGAATGTCCTTACTCAGCCATTCTGGTGTCCTGCCTTCATTGCCTGATTTCTTACACGTGGGAATTGAGAGCATTTGTTCTCTAAGGAGAACATCCTTCAATAGCTGCCAGCTCTGTTCTACTCCTTTATCCCTGAGGGCAGTTTCCCAGGGGGTCCCATCCACTAGTTTCTTAAACATCTGAAAGACCACTCTACTAAAATTCAAGGTCTTGACTTTACTTTTTGCCTGGCCCACATCCCTCAAATTCATGATGGGCCTGGGCCCAGGCTGCAGCCCAGGCTGCCACCAATCTTGACCTCTCTATTTAGTTTATTTGTGTTGGTGAGCAAGGTCCAGTAGTGCTTCTCCTCTGGTTCCGCTGTCTTTCATCTGGATTAAAAAATTATCCTCAGCACACTCAAGGAGTCTCCTGGACCGCTTACAGCTTCCTGTGTCGCTTTTCCAGCAGGTGTTACATTGATTGAAGTCCCCCAGCAGGATCAGAGCCTGTGACTGTGATGCTTCCTGAAGCAAGAAAGCTTTGTCAACATCCTCCCCTTGATCAGACGGCCTGTAGTAAATACAAGACATAAGGTTTCCTTTGTTGGCTTGGCCTCTAATCTTTACCCATAAGCTCTCAACTGTTCATCACTGTTTCTCAAAGACAGCTCTGTGCAATCAATCCATTTTGTTACATAGAGGGCAACCCCCCCTCACCTGTCCTTCCTTGCCTGTTCTGAACTGTTTATAATCATCGACTGCAGCACTCCAGTCTGGTGATTCATCCCACCAAGTGAACTACGACTGTGCTGGAATTTTACTGTTTGCCCAGGAGGCTATATCATAGAATCATTTAGGTTGGAAAAGATCCTTAAGATCATCAAGTCCAACCGTTAACCTAGCACTGCCAAATCCACCGCTAAACCATATCCCTAAATGCCATGTCTACACTTCTAAATACCTCTGGGGGTGGTAACACAGCCACCTCCCTGGGCAGCCTCTTCCAGTGCTTGATAACCCTTTTGGTGAAGAAATTTTTCCTAATATCCAATCTAAACTTCCCCTGGCACAGCTTGAGGCCATTTTCTCTTGTCCTGTCGCTTACTACTTGGGAAAAGAGACCGACCCCCACCTCACCACAACCTTCTTTCAGGTGGTTGTAGAAGGCAATAAGGTCTCCCCTCAGCCTCCTTGTCTCCAGGCTGAACAACCCCAGTTCCCTCACCCGTTCCTCATCAGGCTTGTGCTCTAGACCCTTCACCAGCTTCGTTGCTCTTCTTTGGACGTGCTGCAGCACCTCAATGTCCTTCTTGTAGTGAGGGACCCAAAACTGAACACAGTATTCGAGGTGTAGCCTCACCAGTGCCAAGTACAAGGGGAAGATCACTTCCCTAGTCCTGCTGGCCACACTATTTCTGATACAAGCCAGGATGCTATTGGCTTTCTTGGACACCTGGGCTCACTGCTGGCTCATATTCAGCCAGCTGTTGACCAACACCCCCAGGTCCTTTTCAGCCAGGCAGCTCTCCAGCCACTCTTCCCCCAGCCTGTAGCGTTGCATGGGGTTGTTGTGACCCAAGTGCAGGACCCAGCACGTGGCCTTGTTGAACCTCATACATTTGGCCTCAGCTCATCGATGCAGCCTGTCTGTCTCATAGAGGTGGCATCAGTCTCACAGATGCAGCTGAGGAGGCAGGACTGCAGCATATGTAGGCATATTTCAAATGGTGATCAAGGTCATGCATTAAGCGTATAGCTGCAAAGCCCCATTAACATGTTTTTCACCTTGGGCTGTGTAAGGCTGCACATTATCTTCAATATTTTCTCAGGCAAGTAGCTCTTCCTGATGCCTGAGCTGCTGAGCATTCATACTTTATATATGTGATCCAGTTATCATCTTATCATTCTGACTTATGGGTGCTCCAGGTACATAAGAAACATAAATGAAGTCACAGAGTCACTCAAAGCAATTAAAATCTGCCCTTGATGTAATTCCAGACTTTGGATTACTTCGGAGGCATCTTTCGTTAGTGGATGATGGATTTTATTTAAAAACTGATTTATCATGATGTTCTAAATCATAACACGTTGTTACATGAGTAACAAAACTTTGTGTCTCAATACGGAAAGGGTTACGACTGCATACTGTTCAGTCTCCAGTAAAGGACTCTTCCCCATGATGAAAGGTTTTTGTATTCATATAGATTTTAAATCCCCAGATAGACCAGTAATCTCTTAAAATAAGGAATCTATGACCAAAGGTATGGTAGGGATTAGGCAGAAAATTTACTTATTACAGAGAATCCATAGATACAACTTTCTTCATTTTTCTTAAAATTATTTCCTTGCAAAAATATTCAGATTTTTTTTAAAGTTTTATTTTGATTCAAAGCAAGGGAGAAATAGCTCCTTGATCATTCCAGACTGAATAGATTTCGATAGCTTCCAAGCTCAGTTAAGGGATAATTCCCAGAATTGGGTTCAGAGCAATCAAGCAAGCAGGCAAGCAATCAGTCAAATCAGAAAGTTTCTTGTTCAGTATTTAATGTTGCAATGTAATATAAATATAATATGTATGAAAATGTTACTGTACTGGATGAATTTATGTGTCTATACTAATGGTTTAATAAAAACCCTAGTTTTGCCAGCAGGGAATGTAAATTCAGGTAGAGAGAAAGTAGCTGATCACCGCTCTTCTTTTCTGCTTAACCCATTCCTTTAATAAGCTGGGCAGGTCACAGCGTACACAAAATAGGACGTGTCTGGAAAATGTGTGCACAAACTGGAGACCAGAAGGACATGTAGAACGGAACCTCTGGGTATCACTAATTTGAATATTTCTAATTATTCAGGCAAATGTTTGAGATCTTTTGGGCGGAACATGAACATATGAAATAAGGCATTTCCATGCCACATGAACGTGACATTTCCTTTGCTGCTGCACACTTTGTGCATGTTGTCTGGGATCTCCGAGTGCAGCAGGTCTGGACTGCTGCTGCCTGCCCTGTGCATTGGGGAACAGCAGCTCCTTCCCACTGCAGCTTACTCTGGGGAAGGAGGCGGCAGTCTCTTTCTTAGGCTGTCCACTCCACAGCAGCCTCAGTAAGGGTGCTGTGCCACATGGCCAAGTTTTCATTTGCATTTCAAGATGGTGAGAACAAAATTCTAGTCTTGACTTTTGCCTGGCCCCTGCAGCAGTGTGGGTCTGGTTTTTGTCAGGGTGAAATAAGAAGCGACAAACACATAGTGGTACACCTGTTGCAGAGCTGAACTGTCCTGTACAGTCTCCTACAAGCCGCAGGCAGCGCAGGCAGAGATTGAGTGTCTGAGCCACTTCCTAGCTCCCTGGTGCCTTGGCTCAGAAGACCTGTGATAGATGGTGGAAAGCAATACTACAAAGATGAGATCAATCAGCTGCAGCACTTCAGGCTGTGAAAGACATCTAAGCCACCCTTTCTCCTTGTAGGCTGTGTTAAATGAGCAGCAGAGCACTGCAGGTGAGCACTGAGAAGAAAGCCGGGACACTGGAAAGCTGGCATCCATGGCTCCTTCCCAGACACTTTGAGGCTGGGAAGACCTATGCATTTCAGAACGAGCTTGTGCTCCTCTCCTTCCAGGTGATACCCAGGAAGTCATAGCCAGCCTTTTGGTCCCAGGAGCAACTTTGACTGTTTGCTACAGTCCCAAACTGCTGTTTCCTCCTTCCTCCTCCCCCAAAGAAGTGTTACAGGACTTGCAGATTATTCTGGAAGCTTCCTGACAAGGTTGCTCTGCATGCAGCCCAGTATTCACAGAGTAAGTGAATCTTATTTACAGAATGAGATCAGCAAAATCAGGGGGATGTACCTATGACACCCCTAATTTTTGATGATTCCTTCTCTTAACCTGGCTCACAAGTACCCTGGCTGCCCCACCTGTCAGTAGGATCACTGCAGAGGAAAGTGTGGGGCCACCACCAGCATCCACTTCCCTACAGGATGCTGCCAACTATCACTTAGGCATACAGGCACTTGAGGCAGGTGATCAGCGCAGCTCAGCTTTGACTCACAGGTTCCCTGAGATGTCTTTCTCTCCTCAGGATATTGTGCATTTGCATCACTATATCATCTCTGCCACTAGCTCTCTTCATTGTCCATTTCTTTATTGCCTGACTATGCACAGACAACTGAAGCAAGATAGTGAGGGTGGTAACTATTCTCTGTTCAGCTGGCCAAAGAAATAGTCTGTCTGCTCTGGTGCTTATGAATACCCACCACAAGCTTCTCCTGTCCATCTAGGCCCCCATAGCGACGTTCAGCACATTCCTTGGCTGAGTTGCTATAGCTGAAAACCACAATTCCACAGCAAAAATCAGGAATTGGGGCACTTGATGAGGCAGGGAAGAAGTGGATGCTGCATGTTCAGTAATGACAGGCATTGCTTGTATGCCGTAAGGAAGAACTGGTCCTTCCCTAGGAGGAGTCGGGGTGGGAGAGTGCTGGTTTGTAGTAACTTCCTGGGAACAAGGGGAATAACGAACAAGAGGCACCTTCAGGCAGGTGAGGTGGATGGGAAGGATGACACGAGAAGAAAAGACAAAGGCAAGACAGAACAGGCCAATAGCCACTATAATTAACACCTATGATACTTTGCAGCCAATATTCATAGAAGCAGATGCAATACTGAACTGTGTCACTCCAAGTCAGCACTAGGTCATCTTTCTGCAAATCAAAGGAGCTTGCCCTGATATTATCCCAGCATCAGGAATTTGAGAAGGTGATGCCATGTCGAGCTAGAAAAAGTGATCTGTGCAGGATCAGCAGTGAAGGTTGATGTCTCAGGATCTGCTTGGAAGTGGCTGAAATTTTGCTTCAATCCTCATATCTGTGCTGCCATCATAAACAGCTACCATTAGTAAATGATGGCTATTTGAAAGGGGAGGAGATCCTATATTAAGTCTTATTTAACCTGAGTTAAACAGCCATAACCCTGGAGCACTGGGCGAGTCTGTGGGGACAAGAATGGGACAAGGTCGAGTCAGGAAAGTGCAGCCAGTAGTGTAGTAAAGATAAGGGCTGGCGACCGGAAGATCACGTGCTGTACGGAAAGAGTTAAGGGTCGACCCTCCCTTGTCTCCGCCCCTTATAACATGACACACCTACTGCTGGGGGTATAAAGCCCGGGTCGGCTGGAGATCTAGGGGGATAACCTTGATGTGTAGTGTTTGCTACACAGTGGTGACCCCGACGTGATCAGGCAACAGCGATGGAGCTCGCGGAACTCATAAAGGTACTAAAGTCGGTAACGACAACGGTGCTCAAGCGGGGGTTTGCGGCAAGGCGGCGCCGACCTGCTGCACGTGGTGTGCTGATGGGGCAGGAATCTCCTGGGAACGAAAAGCCAACAAGTTTAGTTTCGGAGGGGACCCAGGCTGGCTGGGAAGGAGTGGCCTGTGGGACACAGACGGAACCGTTGTTACTGGGGGCTGAGCCAACGGAGGAAGGGGAGGTGCAGGGAGACTATGGCGCAGCGGGAACAAAGGAGTCGGGAAAGGTGTTCCCGATACAAGTGGGGAGTTTAGAGCGGCCGCCCACGGAACCTTCGGCACCTCCTGCACCGGTGGATCTACCACTTCCTCAATACCCCTGGGGCGAGTTGCAACAATGTGTGGAAAGGGAAGCTGACTGATAGGTTGCTGGATTGGGTCCCGGGGGCTGATGTGGGATCCCAGCAGTATCGTGAACTACGTGAAGGAAGATGGCGGGAAGGAGAAAAAGAAGGCAAAACACCTGAGGACGCCCCGTTGTATCCCAGTGATCGACGAGTGCTGGACACACAGAGAGCGGAGCGCAGGACATTGAGGGGGTGGTAGGGCTCCCCCGGCACTGTCAGTGATACCTGAGCCACCAGAGGGAACCCCTATCCCTAGGGCAATGGGAAATCAAACTGGTATTCCCTCACAGTGGAGGGAGCCTGTACACGATTACCCCATGAGCTCTGATAGCAGTGAGGGCGAAGGGGGTGACGAGGGATCCTCGATTGTTGCTCATCCGCCCCCGCTTCCGAGACGGACTAACGAGGTTTCAAGGGAACTCGAGGCATTGATCAGCCGATTGAGAGGGGTGGTGGCAAATGCGGAAAGTCTTATGCCAGGGGGAATGCCGAAAGAGAGGGCAAACGGGACAGATTGGCAGATGATTGCAAAAAATTGTGTCTTGGAAGGAGTGCGATTCCAGGCCCCTCCGATTCAAGCATTTCCTATCCGAGCAGCCCCAGGTGGAGGATATGAGTGGCAACCGTTAGATGCAAAGTTGGTGAAAGAATTGGTCACAACGGTGAAAAGTCATGGATTAAATTCCCCAGAGACCCAAGTCCTATTAGACTGTGTTTTTGCAACGCCGCTTGCACCTTTTGATATCATTCAGTTGATGCGGGCCGTATTGACCCCCTCGATGATGGTATTGTTTAGGGAGGAGTGGAGGAATCGGTGCACCCAAGTTGTTATTGAGGCGCAACAGGCCAACCATCCCATGGCAGGAGTGACTTTAGAGCAGCTGATGGGTGAAGGGCAGTTCGCAACTCCTCAGGCACAGGCTCAGCGAATGCGGGGGCGCGATTTTGCTGCATCTTCGAAAGCTGCCCAGGAAGCAATACGCATCATCGCAGCTCTTGATAAAAGGGAGCCTCCATGGGTCCAAATACGGCAATCGTTAAGTGAGCCCTTCACAAAGTTTTTAGACCGGCTGCAAGCGGCGCTCCAGGTTGCTCGACTTCCTGAGCAGGCTAAGGAGGCAATATTGCTTGACTGTGCACGTACGCAAGCAAACCCACAAACTGCAGTGTTGCTAAGACAGTTACCCATAGGGACCACGCTTTCACAGATGATTCGTTATGTGCTGGAACAGGAACAGGCGCAAAGTATGCAACCGGTAGTGGCCGCAGTCCATGCGGCCTGCCGCGGCGCACGACTTATGTGCCATAGGTGTGGGGGGCAAGGACACATGGCGCGACAATGCCCTTCAAAAATAAACACCCCCGGAACAGGGGAAGGAAAGAGAGACCTACGATGCTGGCGCTGTGGGCGACTAGGCCACAGAGCTCGACAGTGCAAATCGGGGAGTCAGCAAAGGAGACCGGGCTGGGGAAACGAGAAGAGGGGATGGCTGAGGGCCGTGCCATCCCCACCTGCCCCAGTGATCAGCTCAGCAGGCCCGACGACAGCAGCGCAATGTATGGCACAGGGAGTCTCTCCTTCCCCGGGACCAGCACAGTCGCCTGCGGTCCCAATGATGCAATATCCAACTCAGCTGCCTTGGGGAGATGGGAGCGCGCAATAGAGGAGGCTGGGGATAGAGCCTCGCCGTATGTGGCACTCACCCTAAACATGACCACACGACCAGAAGTAGATATTATAGTTACCCCATGGCTCCCAGCGTTGGGGGGAACACCACGCCTCGTGTTAAGAGCCCTTTTAGATACAGGAGCGGATGTTACAGTAATCCCATCACATCTATGGCCAGATGATTGGCCACTCAAACCGAGAGGTTCGCTGCAAGGCGTGGGAGGCATGCAGACCTCGCATCAAAGCAGGAACCCAATGCAAATTATGTTGAAGGATCCGGAATCTGGACAAGCTAGGGTAGCATGGTGTAACCCTGTCATTGCTGAGTTACCCATTGTCATCTTGGGACGATGTTGCTTGCAGAAGATGAATATAGTGCTGCGTACAAATTTATCATAATGGCCACTGCCTGTGTCCGCCCATTAAAACTCACCTGGTTGACAGATAAACCAGTGTGGGTAGAGCAGTGGCCATTGACAGAGGAAAAGAGGGCGGCTGTTCGACAATTGGTACAACGAGAACTTGACGCAGGACACATCGAACCCTCTACAAGTCCCTGGAACACCCCCATTTTCGTGATAAAGAAAAAATCGGGAGCGTGGCGACTGCTACATGATCTACGCGCAGTTAATGCATGTATACAAGACATGGGTCCGCTACAAGCGGGCCTCCTTCTCCGGCCATGATTCCACCTGACTATCAAATAGTGGTTATAGATATTAGAGATTGCTTTTTTAGTGTTCCCTTGCATGAAGAAGATAGAGTACGCTTTGCCTTTACTGTTCCTGAGCCTAACAATCAACACCCGTGCGCCAGATATCAATGGAAGGTGTTACCCCAGGGCATGAAAAACTCACCAGTCTTGTGTCAAATTGCTGTAGCTGCTGCGATACGCCCTATTCGAGAAAATTTCCCTACGGTCATCATTTTCCATTACATGGATGACGTGTTACTGGCGTCCAACCAAGAGGAGTTACTGGAAAAGGCACGCGTGCAGCTGATAGTCAGTTTGGAGCGACATGGGTTACACATTGAGCCTCGGAAAACACAGGTAGGGCGTGCAGTAAAGTATTTAGGTACTCAACTGAGGCCACGAAGCGTGACAGCACAATCATTTGAAATTCGGACTACAGTGACAACACTCCATGAGGCACAAAAATTAATTGGACAACTATTGTGGCTTAGAAACTTTATTCCAATATCTGAGGCAGAAATGACTACCTTATATCAACTCCTGAAAGGAGGAGAGTCCCCCTAGCTCCAAGGACTCTTTCAAGAAACCATCAGGAGATTCTTAGGACAATTATGGAGCGAGCCCAGCATTGGGGGTCTCGCTCGATTTACACCTGAACAACCGGTCACTGCCCTGATTTACATGACCGATACCGCTGGCCATGGTTTACTAATTCAAAATAATGGTGAAAAAGGCTGGCCTTTTGCTTGGTTGTATCAAGGCAAACCAAAGACGGCTTTAATTTCTTGGCCAACATTATTATCCCAGCTTATTCTCCGCTGTCGGAGGCAAACTCAACACTTAACAGGGAAGGACCCGGAGGTCATCGCATTGCCCTGTTCTTTGGCACAGTGGGAGTTGGTACTTCCACAAGTGGGGCTCCTGCAAGCGGCGATAGCTGAATTTACGGGTCGTATTGAAGGTCTAAGACCACACCCCTGTGGGGAGATAATCCAGGTACTCCATTTTTTGCCAGCTAGTGCCATAGTTGAACAACCCACCGGAGGCCGCACGGTTTTTACCGACGCGTCATCGATTACTGGGAAAGCTGTCGTTACATGGCAGGAGGATGGTCAGTGGACCCACATTAGTTATCAAGATCAAGGGCAATCCGTGCAGTATCTTGAGGCCAAGGCGGTATGGATGGCTCTCACTCAATGGCCCGAAGAGGCCTTGGATCTAATCACAGACTCTTGCTATGTATATAAGTTACTGAAGAAGTGCCGATGGGCACTTGGGGCAACGTCAGAGATTGCCGGAATGTTGCTCACCGCACTGCAAATGAGAACCGCTCCTGTCTGTCCTATCCATGTTAATAGTCATAGTTCCATACCGAGTTTTTTCTTTCTGCTGGGAATGAAATAGCGGACAGCTTAGCAAAGAGCGTACTGGCGGTTGAAGAAACTTCTAACCTAAGGCGAGCTTTCCGCCTGCATGAGCTCCTCCACTGTGGAGCTCGCGGTTTAGCTAGGCTCGCTGGCATTACGTTGCAAGATGCTCGCTCTGTGATTGCTGCTTGTCCTGTGTGTTCCAAAGGTCCCCTCTGGGAGGCAGGGGTAAACCCTCGAGGGTTGCAGCCCAACCAAATATGGCAGTCTGATGTTACGATTTATGAACCCTTTAATCCACGTAAGTATCTGCATGTCACAGTTGATACCTGCAGTGGAGTTATTTTAGCGACTATGCATGCTAAACAAAATGCTCTCTCAGTTATTTTACATTGGCAGGACTGTATGGCGCAACTTGGCATCCCACAAAAAATTAAAACAGATAATGGAGCGGCATATGTCAGCAAGAAGACAAAGGACTTTTGCGCGCGCTGGGATATTCAGTTGAGTCATGGCATTCCCTATAACAGTACGGGCCAAAGCATTGTAGAACGCGCGCACCGCACATTAAAAGAGTTACTCGACCGACTTAGGGAGGGGGAAAAGATAAGCCCAGGAACAGGGGTTCCCCTCCCCTTGACCCTCCCTTATTTCGGGCACAGCGTCTGTTGACGACGGCACTAATTACCTTAAATCATACCATTCGAGGGAACACCTATAAAACCCAGACTGCAACCCAGGCACATTTCCGGCTCGATGAGAACGAAGGGCCTTACCCTTTGGTTCAAGTACGGGACCTGCAAACCCGTGAATGGGGGGCCCTTATTCCCTCCGTTGCTTGGGACGTGGGTATGCGTGTGTGCAAACCGAGAAAGGGACGCTAGAATGGGTACCCAGTCGAAATATTCGACCGTATAGACATTAATCAATCTATTGAGTCTTATCTTGACAGGTTACCATTTCCCTATGCATCCTGATGGTGTGGGGGAGTAATGAGGGAGCCGCGACGAACTACTGGCTGGACTGGGCAAAATCTATGAACGTAACGGATGCGTGTCTGTATAAGTCTTACCATATATCGATTATTTTACACGCAGCTTCCCCAGCAAGATCCAGAACTACTGGAGCTAAGGGAGGGGGAAATGTAGTAAAGATAAGGGCTGGCGACCGGAAGATCACGTGCTGTACGGAAAGAGTTAAGGGTCGACCCTCCCTTGTCTCCGCCCCTTATAACATGACACACCTACTGCTGGGGGTATAAAGCCCGGGTCGGCTGGAGATCTAGGGGGATAACCTTGATGTGTAGTGTTTGCTACACAGTAGGACAGAGTCAGAGAGGCACAGGCACAGCATGTAAGGTAAGGCCTGAGTGTAAATGCAACCGCAAAGCTGAGAGGTGGAAATCAAGGGGTGGAGGGCAAGATCTTGAGAAATCCTCAAACAAATCGCCTTCAAGTCTGGCAAAGGGAAAGGGAGAAAGAAGGTCCTAGGAACAAGAAGTGTGTTTTCCTTCTGGGAACAGAGTCCAATTGGATGCAGAAGTACAAGCAGCACTGCCATGAAATCTGCCTGTACACGGTTAATGTGGTAAATAAAGCGGTTTTGCCCTGCATTGCTGGCCCAGGATCGCATTTTCCATCGTGTGGAACCGGTGCCCAGAACTCCCTTTCCAAATGTCACTCTGTGTTCAGGGAATCAATTCTTCCATAACACCTGAAAGCACACAAAAAGTTAGGAGAGGAATAAGCTGGCTGAGTATCTCTGTGGGCTGTTGCTGCGGGAAAGACAGTGCTTTGTAAGAACAACAGGGTGCTAAACCCCCTGTCGTTAGATGTGTGAGTTTTTTAGTTTTCCTTAGATGCGTTCCCATTTCCTTTGACATCGGGTTGGTAGCTCCACCCTGAGGAATGAGTTGGGTTTACTCGTTTTCAGCTGTCCATACAATTTAGTTCGTGTTTAGAAAGATGTCCAACTAACCTTTGTGGCTCGTATGTTTCTGTTTGCTTGTGCTTGTGGCTGCCGGGCGAAGTTTGATAAGCAACTCCCAAAGGAAAACTGATTTGTACTGCCTGGGATTTCTTTCTACCGCACCTTCTGGTTCTGATTCCAGCCGTTTCTCATCGTCTCTTTTCATGGCACTTAGATGTCTCTCCCAGGCTATATACAATATACACCAGTGTCTGTTAGGGAGAAGACGCTGACGGGTGATAAATGGCAGAGAAGTGACACATGTCTGCAAAAAGCCAACGAGAAGAGGATTTTAATTTAGATTCTCTTCATCTCAAGGAAAAAAAAAAATCCTGGAGCCATGCGACTTTCTAAGGGCACAGATCGTATGCAAGCGAAAGTGTTAAGTGGATTGGTAAAATATTTGTTTATATCGGTGATGGTCGCCGTAGTTTTGAGGGGAGAAGGCACTTCGTCCCAGCACTGAGAAGAGGAACTTTATCGCCACCTCATGCGAAGCTATTCTTACCGTTGTTGCTAACTATTCCACTCTGAAGAGACCGTATGAAGCTGTTCTTGGCCAGCTAAGGGTAACAGCTAAGATAATCAATTAGTGATAAGTAATGTGTAGCTCTTAATCAGGCGAAGGGTGGCTTCCCTGACAAATCTGTACACGAGGTTGTGCTACTGACAGAAGGCGGAGGGGGGCGGAGCTCCTCCCGGGTAATCTGCCTCTTGTGCAGGCTGGGAGGAGAGTTTCGACTGCTGAAAGGCACAGCGCCGGGCTGCACCGAGCGCTGCCTGCGCAGACCTTGCCGTGCCACACGGAGCGAAGGGAGGCTAAGGACTCCGCGCCGCCCCTTCGCTGCGGGCTCTGCCGGCGCCTCCCTCTCCCCCGGCCGGGGATCCCTCCCACGGCCGCATGTGTGCGCGGCGCTCGGAGCCGCAGTTGCAGCCGCCGTGGAGAGGCGGTGGAGTATGCCGGCCTAAAGCTCGGGGAAACCGCGGAGGAATGGGCGTGGGGAAACGGAGAGGAGGAGGGCCGGGGCAGGCGGTGTGGTGTAAGCCGGCCGCCAGCGAGTGCCCTGCTGTGGCTCAGCCCCGAGCCTGACCGCCGCAGCCTCTCCTCTCTGATTTCTCCCTTCGTGGCTATTTCCCATGTGAGTGAGCCCCGCCAGAGGTCTGGCCAGCAGCAAATGGAGGGACGGAGGTCTGGGGAGACGTTCGATACTTGCATACGGGATAAAACACGGACTGGACTTCAGCAGTTCCAACACTCCGAAAATTTCCACGTACGATCGCTTTTCCCCACAACAACGAGTCAAGTCAGAGCCTCAGTACCGAGAGGCGAAGCAGGGCAGGATGGCTGCCGGCCCCACGCCTGTCCCTCCTACACAGGGCGGGCGAGGTGGCGTGCAGCGGCTGGGGAGAGGAGCTGCTCCGGGACAAGGCTGGGAGTATGCGCAACCCTTCTGTTTCTTCACTTACTGCTGAAGCCCGGTAAGGGTTAATTTGGGGCCCACGGGTACGACAGCTCCGTTCAAGGGCTTCCGGCAGTGGTGCATGAAACAGAAGGGAATTGAGCCCCTGACACGAATGTTTCCAGGAAGGAACAGCCAGGTGAGACAAATACAGCTTCGTTACGGGAACGTGTGTGTAATTAACATCTCGGTCACAAGGCCAGGCCGGGAGCAGAGCGGGGAGCACGGGAGGGAGCACAGCGCGGCGGGACGCGGCGCCGGGGCCAGAGAGGAACGAGCCGTCTCTTATGCGCTGGGCGCCGCCGCCGAGCTCCCGAGCGCGATGGGCACCTTCGCGATCATCGCGTCTTACTGAGCAGGCGTGGGTCCCTGCCCTCGGGCAGGGCGGGCAGCAGGGCAGCGCCGTGCTCGGCGAACGGGACACGGAAATCCACGAGCAAGTAGGTGGTCCCGGCGCTGTACTATCGCAGGTTGCGGAAGCTCGACCGAAGAAACCAGAAGTGAAACTGGCAAAAGATGATCTAAGTGAAGTGCACGATACACTCACTCCCACGTCGTCAAGCAGTAGGAGAAGGAAGACCTGATGTCCCCTTCCAAGTGCTCGGGGATCCCAACACGGAGCACTTCTTACGGTGACCTTAGAGACCGCTGCTGCGTTCCAGTACGCTGCTTTGTTCAGTATACACATCCTTCACTTCCTCAACGATCCGCAACATGTTTACCATAAAACGATACGCAAACACACACACACGGCGTCTCCGACATCGCACTGCGCCTCACTGAAACACGCATCGTACTGCGCTCCCAAAAAAAAGACCGTACACCCCGAAACACACATTAGATTTTCCCTCCCCGATGCAAACATCACCGTGCACTGCCCGGCGCACACATCGACCTGCACACGGTGCTGCCATCGCTCTGCGCCTCCTGAAACATATATAGCTCTGCTCCCCGACGGAGACACACATCGCCCTGCGTAGGACACAGCCATCGTTCTGCGTCCCCCCCGAAACAAAACGCTCTGCGCTCCCCAAACCGCGTTACCCTTACGCCCCGACACACACAGCGCTGCGATCCTCCCCTACAGACACATCGCCCCGCTCCCCGAAGACACTCCCATCGCTCTGCGCCGGCTGACTACACGTCGCTCCGCGCCCCACGGAAAGCACACCCCTTTGTTCCCACGGCACACGCACCACGCATATGGCTCTACGGCGGTGACAAACATATCGCTCCTCTCCCCACGACAACACACACATCGCTCTGCGCTCCGCACAACACACACCGTCCTGCGCTCCAAACGAATCACTCCGCTCCCCCGATGCACACATCATTCTACGCCTTCATAAATACGTCACTCTTCGTCCCCCCGAAACACGTATCTCCGACCCCACAAACTCATTACCCTTACGCCCACACATAAACATTGCTTTATGCCTCCCCGAAACGTACCACCTTGAGCCCAACGACACAAACATCACCGTGCGCGACGACGGACACAGCCATCGCTTCCCGCCCGAAGGGGCTCGATCGCCCTGCTCTCGGCGGGACGCCCGTCTCTTAGCGCGGCGAAGGGGCTCGATCGCCCTGCTCTCGGCGGGACGCTCGTCTCAGCGCGGCGAGGAGGCTCTATTGCCCTGCTCTCGGCGGGAACAGCCATCGCTTCCCGCCCGAAGAGGCGCCGGCGGGACGCCCATCTCTTGCGCCGCGAAGACAGTGCATCGCTTAACGGCTCCTCGGCCGAAGACACTCACATCGCTCGACGAGCACAAAAATCGCTTCACGCCCGAAGACACTCCATAGCTCTGCGCCCCGCCATAGCGGCACGTCTCTGCGCCACCCGAAGCACACATGCCTTTGCTCCCCAGGACAGACAGAGGGTCGCGCTTATGGCTCTGCGGCGATCACAAACGCTCTTCTCCCCACGATCACACACATCGTGCTGCTCTTGATCGACGACAGCAGCGCCCGGGGTGGGAACTTCTGCGCCCGCGTTTCTGTGGCCACAGAGTCACACAGCCGTCGGAGGTGGGGCTTCGTCACCTATAACTGG
This sequence comes from Nipponia nippon, assembly GCF_047370975.1. NCBI lineage: Eukaryota > Metazoa > Chordata > Aves > Pelecaniformes > Threskiornithidae > Nipponia > Nipponia nippon. The sequence goes on from NW_028262347.1 coordinate 54,578,342, forward strand.
CAGCCCACTATATAACGAGGTTGACAGTGTTATGCCATGCCCGAGCCGGCCAAGTCCGCCCCCGCGCCCAAGAAGGGCTCCAAGAAGGCGGTGACCAAGACGCAGAAGAAGGGCGACAAGAAGCGCAAGAAGAGCCGCAAGGAGAGCTACTCGATCTACGTGTACAAGGTGCTGAAGCAGGTGCACCCCGACACGGGCATCTCGTCCAAGGCCATGGGCATCATGAACTCCTTCGTCAACGACATCTTCGAGCGCATCGCCGGCGAGGCCTCGCGCCTGGCGCACTACAACAAGCGCTCCACCATCACCTCGCGGGAGATCCAGACGGCCGTGCGGCTCCTGCTGCCCGGCGAGCTGGCCAAGCACGCCGTCTCTGCGGCCGTCACCAAGTACACCAGCTCTAAGTAAGCTGCCTCTGTAGAAGTTATTTAACTTCTCTGTCTTCTAATTCTCTCTCGTATGGTGTCCTCGGGACCAGTTTTTTACTGGTATTACAGTTTTTCCTGTTTCTCTGAGTCTGAGATCTTAACCTGATGCTGTAAACACGCAAAATGACAGAATCTTCGGAAACGCCCATCGGGGGCAGCAAGGGCTAAAAATAGCAGTCGTTCACGCGCGATTAGACGTTGACTCTCTGAATGTTAGTCTATTCTGAAAACATTAACAATCTTGTGTTAGGAACCTTAGAAAAACATAAACGGAAATAGCTTAATTAATCCTTCAAGGCATACATTTTAAACAGAAGATTTTTTTTCCAGATAGGGAAGACCAATAAAACAAAGCACTAAAAAACCCCCAAACCTGTTTTCTCACTAATTACTTGCATATATCTATGACTGATAATACAGAAGTTTGTTGTATGAGAACAGGGAGAAAGAATGGACCAGGGCTGAAGCCAGCCTGAGTCAGGGAGAGCAATCATTGTAACCGCTTTCCCTTTTCTCATTTCAGATGGCAGGGACTTTTGCTGAACAATAGCATGCTTCGGACAGCACTAGGAAGGTGCCCTATAAATAGCTGGCAATCGATGCAGCCCACAACAGCGTGCCCACAGACAGGTAGCATGAAGAAGACTCACTGGTTATAGCTGGGTTCAGTGGTGTAGAGAAATCTGTAAAGAAAAAAGACCACAAGGAGTAGGGACCAAACTCAGGGGTTGTGTTCTTAATAGTAAACTGTACTAGAGCTTTTATATCATTGGGATTGAACATTTATAATTAAGATAATCAGAGAACATACCATCAGTAAAACCAAAATTAAATATAGAAATTAAAGCCCTTTTACTGGAGAGGTGGGTGGCTCTTAAAAGAGCCTTTGGTTTAGATCGTTCAGAGATTTACTTGGAGCTGGTGTATTTTGTGACAGCTTTGGTGCCCTCGGAGACGGCGTGCTTGGCCAGCTCGCCAGGCAGCAGGAGCCGCACGGCCGTCTGGATCTCCCGCGAGGTGATGGTGGAGCGCTTGTTGTAGTGCGCCAGGCGCGAGGCCTCGCCGGCGATGCGCTCGAAGATGTCGTTGACGAAGGAGTTCATGATGCCCATGGCCTTGGACGAGATGCCCGTGTCGGGGTGCACCTGCTTCAGCACCTTGTACACGTAGATCGAGTAGCTCTCCTTGCGGCTCTTCTTGCGCTTCTTGTCGCCCTTCTTCTGCGTCTTGGTCACCGCCTTCTTGGAGCCCTTCTTGGGCGCGGGGGCGGACTTGGCCGGCTCGGGCATGGCAGCAAAAGCGCTTCTCGCTCACCAAGGCGCAGCCACAACCGAGCGCCGGGTAACGCCGCCGCCCGCCGGAGCCCTTTATAGCGGCGCTGTGCAAAGCGGCGGCTCGAGAGCGTCGCTCCGCCATTGGCTGGACGTCCGCCGGCAGGTCGTCACCACGCGCGAAGCTTTGCTATTGGGCAGATGTCGATCCGCCTTGCCATTGGCTGCCGGCACTGCGCTGTCCTCCCAGCCAATCAGCGCGTGCGCCGCCGCTCCGCCCGAGCGGTATAAAAGCGGGCGGGCGCGATGGGAGCGGGTCGCTGTTTCGGCGGAGCTGCGTGGCGCGTCGTTGGACGGAGAGGCTGCGATGTCGGGCCGCGGGAAGCAGGGCGGGAAGGCGCGGGCCAAGGCCAAGTCGCGCTCGTCGCGGGCCGGGCTGCAGTTCCCCGTGGGCCGCGTGCACCGGCTGCTGCGCAAGGGCAACTACGCGGAGCGGGTGGGCGCCGGCGCCCCGGTGTACCTGGCGGCCGTGCTGGAGTACCTGACGGCCGAGATCCTGGAGCTGGCGGGCAACGCGGCCCGCGACAACAAGAAGACGCGCATCATCCCCCGCCACCTGCAGCTGGCCATCCGCAACGACGAGGAGCTCAACAAGCTGCTGGGCAAGGTGACGATCGCGCAGGGTGGGGTGCTGCCCAACATCCAGGCCGTGCTGCTGCCCAAGAAGACCGACAGCCACAAGGCTAAAGCCAAGTGACCTTATCCAAGACTAATCAGGAAACAAAACAGACAAAAGGTTCTTTTCAGAGCCACCCACAATGATCATAAAGGGTGGAGTCGCTCTCTGGGGTTTTGATTCTTCGAGTGAATGCAGGCAGAAACATGTGAGCTACTACTCCTTAACGTGATTTTGCCTTAATTATGCTGGTTTTTGTTTCTGCTTACGTTTCTTGTAGAGACTGTGTTTTTATTAATACTAAATATTAGTTTTTAAAAACTTGGACAGACCATCTGAAGGGTTAAGTTTAGTTTCTTGTTTCTTTTTTAGAATTTCCTGGTTTATTTTTAATAAAATATTTTTATGGTTTGTGAATTTTTGGACAGTTTTAACGTGTCAGCAGTAGGATCTATGTTTTTGTATAATATTAGAGTAAATATTGCATGTCCTAGTAAGCCAGGTCTGGCTTTGCTGTGAGTGCTCTATGCAGTGTTTATTAAAGGATGATATAAAGTGATGTCTTCCTATCAATCTATATTATTTCTGTTCTGTTCAAGACTCTAAGAGTAGTCGATCGCTGTTCCAACTCTAGGTGACACGGAGTTTTCAAACTTAGCGAGAAGGTGGAGGACTAAAAGCAAAGCGCTCACACACAAAAATAAAACCCTGAGGAAATCACATGGTCCCCGCAGTGACCCTGAACCAATTCTTTTGCAATATGCAGGGTGTTCACTGCCTCGGGCCCTTTGTTAATTTCCATTTTTTGCTGCGTTTTAATGCTATCATGTGAGAGAGCCACGCTGCCTTTCCTTGGCAGAGTTAACTCTGCAGAGCACTAGGGCAAGATTTCGGGCGGGGTTACCAGTACCCTTAGTGAGCTGCCTGATGTGATGTGCTACCACGGGGATGGCTGCTGCATTCCACTAGGAAAGAGCACTATTGGTTTTAATTTTGTTTTCCTGGCACTCCTGGCTGGATCCGCCCCCTCTTCTCCATGAGGTATGGGGAGTTTCGAGCTCCCACCTCGTTTTGGGAGAAGGCGAGTGGCTCTTAGAAGAGCTGCTGCTCTTCCAGCAGGGCACAGTGTTGCCTTAAAGTTGTTTCTCTGCTTTGGTGCTGCCCTGCTTGCTTCTGATTTCCTTCGGGCTTTAGTGGGGTTCCTCCCTGCTTTTTTAGCATTACAGTCTTGTGCAGGCTCTTGCTGCAGAGGCTGCCAGCTTCTTGACCTTCCTGGGGCTCTTTTTTGTGCTCCAGTGGAGGTGGACATGGCCTTGGTGATCAGCTTGGTGGCACTGGAGCAATAGGAGTGGTTTTCAACGCGGCCATGGTTTTCCCCATCTCTGTTCTCCGGTATAAGAAGAAGAGATATGTGGGCTAACGTATCTGTGGACCTAGTGCTTGCTGAGTTTAGCTTTCCTGAAATTGAGTTGGTAATAAGTTCACCCATCTACAAGGGAGGAAACTCTCCACTCCCCTCTGTGTGTGTGTGTTTCTTCCACATGATGAAACTGGTATCTGCATATCGGAACCGCTGGGGATTGTAGCAAAAATAGGGAAGGTCCTGCGAAAACCTCTGGATACATGTGCATCATCTCGATGTCGTGTGAGAGGGCTTAAATTCTAGTTTCTAGACTGCAAAGGACAATCTTTTGGATTTCTTTCCCTTACTAATGAATCCTCTGGTATCAAAAGTACAAATGCAATAGTACAGAAGATATAGCGTTCGTTACTATTCTTGTAGGTATTCCTCTTATTTCCCTGTTGCAGAATGCGTTTAAGCATTATATAGCTCTAGTGCCAAATCATATATCTGGGAAACAAAGCCTTAAAAAACCGATAGGGATATGTGAGGTCTAAACTGTGAAGGGCCACAAGGCCTCACATGTGTATTGTACAGCCAGACACTTTTGTAAACGTGTTTCATAGACGTGGTTTGCAAAAACTGGGGTAAGCGGGCAGATTGGTTTTGAAAATATATATATTTCTTGACAAGGCGAGTGTGAACACCTGCAGTCTCTTATAAGCGGCACAGGCAGATTCCCGGTTATTTCTTTAACGTTAACTCAGTTTTGCAACAGCAGAACGAGAGAGGAAGGTGAAAACGCCTGTCATCAAAAGACAGAGAGAAATCTGCCTCCTCTAGCCCGTGTGAATGGGACCACTTAGCAACTCCGAGGAGCCGGCGCTCCGGGCGGCAAAAGGCGGCGCATCCCCCGCCCCCGGCGGGTCCCGCTCCCGCGGACGGCGGCCGCTGATGGGGCAGCCGCCACTGCACAGCCCTCTTCACCCACCGCGCCTGAGGAAAGGGGAACGCGCGCTGTTTCGGACGGCGGGTCGCACAACGGCACCCGGATTGAATTGCTGGCTGGACATGGAAACGAATTAATTACGTATGAATTTGTCTCTTTCTTCGTTGTGCTTGTTATTCCTCGAGGGAGGGAAGCAGAAAACGAACCAAAACACCCGGAAGGGTTTTTAATATGTAGTAAGCAGTATTGGCTTTATTGTGCGATTTATCCCACGAGTTTAATTTGGGTACGTTTATGAAGAAGAACTCGGGCTGAAGCCGGATTATCTCGTCGCTGCGTAAATGCAGCGGGTGGTGGATAACGGAGGGGACAGTCCCCACCAGGACCCCTCGTGTCTCCTGCCACGACAAAACCCTCCGGGTTTCTCGGTCCGGCCGTGGCAAGCGGAGATTTTCTTACTCCCCACGCCGCTGCCAGAGATGGGAATTCAAGGACTGATCTGCGTCCATTGCGGAGTCGAAGGAGGGAGTGCGGTGTAACACGGCTGATTCGAGAAGAGAGGCCGGGAGGGAGGCCGGGCTGGGCGGAGAAAAACGACGCAAAGGCGATGAAAACGGTCGGTACCTCCGGAAAGGGCAGAGCAGGGCCCCGGATTTTTAAACCCAGAAACCAGCTATTTCCTTTTCACTTCTTTTCCCCAATTAAAGTATTTTTAACTCCTTCGTTGTCAAGAAATAAACCTGCAGGGTAAGCGGAAGAGTCCACATTATTCAGTTCGCATAAATGCTGTAAACAGACCCCAGTTCTTCTGAAGCTTCCTGATGTCCCCTGTTGTTTATATCCTGTGCCATTGCCTGCTGAGAAATACGGTCTTTCATGCAAATGTTCTCAGGTGGAAAACACTGTCAAAATGAAAAATGAGTAAAAGGCTTATCTGCCTTCATTGTGTTATGAAAAGGGTGAATAGCTCTGATATTGTCTTTATCAACGTTTTAGAAACCTTCATTGTTTGATTTTTGCCCCGTCAATAAATGCACAATTAGAAGCTGCTATTATGAGTCTGAAGTACAACACACACACCCCATGAGGTTTCCAGGGACAAGTAAGTATCCGTTAAGGCTAAAACTCCAGGAGCTAAAAATGCCTTACACCCATATGACCATTTCACTTCTTCCACGGGATTTATACCAGAGTTTTCAAAAGACAGAGTTTAAAAGCCCCTGCATGTAGGGAGTGGAAGCGATTCAGATGATACATTATCTGGGCTTCCTGAGCCAGCTCAGCTGAGCCCAGGCACCCAGCTTTGCCTGGGATGCGGTCAGCCAGGTCTGCTGGTGCTTGGAGCACAGGAGAAGGCAATCCTATTTAAAGACGTATTTCAATGTGTAGAAAGATTGGGGCTATGTCATTCTTAAGGTAATTCTTGTCCTCTTTTCTAACCGCGATGTTTAAAGATGCTAACCTTGCTGTGTCCTAAGCACCCGAGGCAAAAAAATACTTTATCATGTGGAGTGTTCAGATTGTTTCACGTTGCAACGGTTGCTACTTGCTACAAAGGAAAAGGGGGTGCATACAAGAGATGCATGCATTTCTTTATAGCTCTGATGCTGCACAAAGGTAATGCAAGATCCTTTACTCTCTCTCAAGTCCAAATTTCAGCTGTAACTCTCCATGTGTGCCCTCTTCTTATTTTGGGAATTATTTCTTCCATTTTCCTGTGACCCTTTCTAGTACAAAATTTACATTCAATGCAAGTAGGACTACAACCACAAAAAGATTATGGATTTTACTGGTGATGAAAATTCCAAGCTGTCCCGATAATCCTTTCACACACAATCTACTTATTTTCTAATTTTAAAATGCAAGTACATCCAGAATTGCTTCCTGAGCTTTTCTGTGTTAAAAAAATGAATGGAAGAACCTTTGTGATTAATACTTAGTATAATTTTTGGCAAGGAATGCTTTTGGAACAACCTCTCCATCAGGACAGGCTGTCAGATGATTTAGCTCTTTGCAGCCACCAAAGAAACCCAAACCAAAACCTAAAAACCCTTTTCTATCTATCTGCATAGGCCTCTGGTTCTGTGACCCCAGTCCCTGAGGAAAGAGCTTCCCTTGCTCATTGTAATGCTTCTTTGTAGTAAAGATAAGGGCTGGCGACCGGAAGATCATATGCTGTAAGGAAAGAGTTAAGGGTCGACCCTCCCTTGTCTCCGCCCCTTATAACATGACACGCCCACTGCTGGGGGGATAAAGCCCGGGTCGGCTGGAGATCTGGCGGGATAGCCTTGATGTGTAGTGTTTGCTACCCTGCTTCCTTCCTTGTAGGTATGTGAGCTGGGAAGGGAGAAGGGGTGTTCCCAGCTGCATTCCCCTCTACTTGCAGCCCACTTCTCCAGTGAGATTTGTGTCATGTCTCAAGCTGGGCTGCCCTCTGATACAGCACAACCCCAAGATCAGGTTTTTGGAGCTCAAAGACTCATTTTTTCCCTTTACAGTCTGAACCAGGCACATTTTCATTACTGGCCAACAGCATTACATCAAGGGGTATATAAGACCAAATCTTTCTCTCTAGCTGCAGTTAATACTTTCTCCCTCAATGCTGATTATTTTGAAATATATTCTTTATCATTAAAACTGGAAACAAAAGTCTCTGGGAAACTAACATAGCAATAATTTGCCCTTTGTGTTGAGTAACTATTATCTCTGGCCGTTAGGAAAAATAATTGGATTTCATAAGTAGGTGAGCAGATACTGATTTAGAAAAAAGAGCGGGAAGTAGTATAAAATTGCTGTAGCCAGTATGCGATTTGTTCAGGTTTTGGATCAGTTATATGGCACCTATTTCTTGTTTCTGATTCGCTGTCCGGTCAGTTAACTACAGAATGCAGTTATTTGTTTACCCAGCTGGTGTATTTCACTTTTGCAGAAATAAAAGCACATTTTTTTTAACCATGATGATTAATATATATAAATTTTACTGTAGGTATGCTGATCTAGAGAAGATATAAGTCTTTCTAAGAATGCTACTAACTTTATTATTCTATTAAAAATAAGATAGAGGAATTTTTTGTAACTGTTTGGATTGTTCTTCAGTGTTCCTTATAGCTGGTTATTCACTACAGAAGTAAACTGAAATGTAACTCTGATAATTTGATATACAAAAGGTTGCCGATATAAAAAAAAGTATTTTGACAAAAATGTTTGTGTAACCAAAAATAAATATACCTATATTTCAGTTGCTATGAGTAAAGAGGTATTTTGAAGATAGACATGGAGGGTAGATAAAAATACAGCACAAAGGGCCTGTTTAAAGATTATGTATTCTAGCACTTCCCAGCGTTAAGAAGTCAGGATTAGTAGCCTTGCTTAGCACTAGAAGTTAAAGTTGTTGAAGTCTTAGGCTGCAACAGCTGACTGAGAGTAAACTTTTTGATAAAACTAACGTTGCAAACACAGAACTAGCTGAAAATGACAGATGCAAGCAGAATGAAGAAGATAAGGACCAAGGAACCAATTCAAAGAGAATGAGAAAACTTCAGAAGGCGGCCAGCCCAGCGACCAAGAAAAAAATCGACTTAATTTTCTTCCTAGTAGCTGGTATAGTGCTGCGTTTTGGATTTAGTGTGAGAATAATGTTGATAACACACTGATATTTTAGTTGTTGCTAAGTAGTGCTTACACTGGTCAAGGACTTTTCAGCTTCCCATGCTCTGCCCGGTGCACAAGAAGCTGGGAGGGGGCACAGCCAGGACAGCTGACCCAGACTGGCCAAAGGGCTATGCCATACCGTATGACATCATGCTCAGTATATAAACTGGGGGAAGAAGAAGGAAGGGGGGGATGTTGGGAGTGATGGCGTTTGTCTTCCCAAGTAACCATTGTGCATGATGGAGCCCTGCTTTCCTGAGGATGGCTGAACACCTGCCTGCCGATGGGAAGTAGTGAATGAATTCCTTGGTTTGCTTTGCTTGCATGCATGACTTTTGCTTTACCTCTTAAATTGTCTTTATCTGAACCCACGAGTTTTCTCACTTTTACTCTTCTGATTCTCCCCCCCATCCCACCGTGGGGGACTGAGCAAGCGGCTGTGTCATGCTTAGTTACCGTCTGGGGTTAAACCACAAAAACCACCAACCAGAATTAAGTGATTGGACCTTGGGATTGAGTTCTGGGTGATACAGGTATAATTGGGGAGTGTGATCTGGGGTAGGCACCCAGCTCGAGCTGCTTTGCATGTCAGGTAAACAAACCATTTATTTTCTCCGTGGCTTGGAGACTCATCTTCTTCAAGCAGGAACTTAGGGCCGAGCCCTGTTGAGATGGCATCTGCATAACTCCTGCCATGGTCTAGGTGGTGGCGGCATAATTCCTGCCACACCAGGATGTTGTATTTGAACACTGTGCCATCTTATTGTTCCTGGGTGATGTCATCTGAGTAGAGTGGATTTAAGAATAAAAAGAAAACTGCTTTGAACTGAATAGGAAAGAACATTAAAGAACATGAAATATGGAAGAATATACTGTCATATGATTTTATATTCATACTATTTGCTTTATTAATTTTGAATGTTCATCCTTTTGTGGGATGAAATTGTTATGTTTGGTATTCTTACTGAACCTAAATCCTACTACTTTTACCTCTGGTGAAAAGAACAAGTACACAAAATTTTCCATGGTAGTTGTTTTTAGTCATTTCAGAAACTTCGGTCTCAGCACTGGTGGAAAAATAATGGATGTGTTACAATCAGATCTGATGATGTATGTGTGCAGGTAGAAATGTTATGTTCACATTATAGCCCCGTAATATTGCCTTATCATTCATAGTAAGATTGGAAGCAGCAATCATAAGCAACATTTTCTTTTCTGTTGAATGAAGAGTTTCATGAGCCTAGAAACAATTTCACATACTGGAACAGCCTTAAAAAAAAAAAAAACAAACCCTGAAATTTCTGTGAAAACTATGTTAATGAAGCATGCAGCAAGGAGCATACAAAATCAGGAAAGGCAAAAAGAATGCTTATGGATTCCTGAACCGGGGGGCCAGAAGGCACCACCAAGCTCCTACTTTAACTCAGGCAACAGGGCTGCCCGGTGGTAGCTGCAGTTTGAACTAAGGTCTTTTTTTAGCACAACATAACTGACATTGACTTTTATGTGACTGATTATTGAAAATAATAGCCACTGGCAAATTGTTCCAATGATCACCACCACTATCAAAATCTGAGCACTTTTAGTATATGATATTTTCTGTAGTCCCTGTCTAGCAACCTGCACATCCCCTTACACAAAAAACTAGAGACTGGAATATACTGTGTATATCTTTTTAGGTACTGGACATATAGAGAGGCCCAGAATATGCAAACTATGTTTCAGAGTTTGCACTAAGGGGGCACTTGGAAAGATCTCTAAACTCCATTTGAAACTGCTGGAGAACTGAGTACAGAGGATTCCTCTTACCACTGGATATCTGAAATCCAATCTGAGAGATGCCCATTAACCTTCAAGCTGAAATTAACTTTGATAAATTGGTGGCTGATGTAAGAGAGACCTAGTACCCGCCCTCTGTACCTGTACTACCAAACAACACGCAGTCAGTACTAGAAAGGTTGACTTTTGTGATTCTGTGGTCCCTGAATGGACTAAGTATGCTCACAGATCCACAGAATATGCTTGGAATTCAGGTTTATTCAGATCCAGTTTGAGAGAAAGTGATAATGGCTTGGATCTGCATCTAGAGCAGTGTCTAATTACCCAAGAATGTGATGGAGTGATTCAGCCTGCAATTTGAAGCTGAGACTTTAGGGCTAATTAGTAGCTATATGATAAACTCTGATAGTTTAAGTAATCGTCCCACCGTGGCTGGTACCTTAGTTTTTAGCAGTTTTAATATAATTAATGACATATGAATAGAGGAAAGGTCGGGTAGGTCTGAAATAACATTCATCTTCACTTTGTGTTTTTAGTTACAAGGGGAATATTCTCTCCCTAAAGCAGTCCTATGGAGAAGCTGTGCAAATCACTGTAAAAATCACATGCATAGTAGAATTATTAAGGAAATTGCTGAAGATAAATAATTTTAGAAAGGACTCCTGTGTTACATTAATCACTAGACTATTAGTAACAGCTTATTAAGATAAATATCTCTTGTTACTATGTAAATTCTTTTGCAGTACAGTGCACTGTAGGCCTCTCACTTTGCTACAAAAAAAAAAAAGACTGAGCACCATCAAGTGGTAAATGTTGTTACAGCAGTTACAACAATGTACGTAGATAAAACTTCCATTAGTAATAATTTTGATTCTCTCCCGACTAGAAAACTACAGAAGCCACTTTTTGCCTTCAGTTTACAACACATAACATGAACACTTAGAATAGTATTGCATAAAAATATATATGTACAACAATCTTAAAAGTGTAACAGAACTATAAGAAAACATTATCACTAGAAACAAAATACAACAAAAAACCCCTATATTTACAGCAAGCCATTTGTTGCTAAGATAAAGTGTATGTTCACTGAGACAGAAAACTGGAGCATGTTTTATAGAAAGTAATCTCAAGTGGGACTTCGAAAAAAAAACTACACAAATTAAGAATTCACACTAATGAATTAGTTTTTTCCATATTTGACTGTACAGCCCCTTTATTGAAAAGATGGGTGGCTCTTAAAAGAGCCTTTGGGTCGAAGAGGTCTGGCACAAGGCGCAGAGGCGGCTCTACTTGGAGCTGGTGTACTTGGTGACGGCCTTGGTGCCCTCGGAGACGGCGTGCTTGGCCAGCTCGCCGGGCAGCAGGAGCCGCACGGCCGTCTGGATCTCCCGCGAGGTGATGGTGGAGCGCTTGTTGTAGTGCGCCAGGCGCGAGGCCTCGCCGGCGATGCGCTCGAAGATGTCGTTGACGAAGGAGTTCATGATGCCCATGGCCTTGGACGAGATGCCCGTGTCGGGGTGCACCTGCTTCAGCACCTTGTACACGTAGATCGAGTAGCTCTCCTTGCGGCTCTTCTTGCGCTTCTTGTCGCCCTTCTTCTGCGTCTTGGTCACCGCCTTCTTGGAGCCCTTCTTGGGCGCGGGGGCGGACTTGGCCGGCTCGGGCATGGCAGCAAAAGCGCGTCTCGCACAGACCCCAGCCAAAAATACGGCCAGCAGCGGGATGGCGCACTGGGGAGCAGCAGCTGCGTGCCACATATTTATAGCTCCCGTATGCAAATGAGCAGCATTCCCTCTGCGTACTTTCATTGGCCAGAACACAACAATGCGTCATAACTGCCCTATAGCCGTTTATTATTGGCCGGAATTCGATTCGCGTTCCCATTGGCTGTCCACAGGAGACCTACTTCTCAGCCTATCAGGGAAGGGGCGAGGTGGGGAAGGCAGGCTATAGCCGAGGAGCGCCGCCAGGTTGCTGCGTTTTGCTGCTGGTTGCTCTTGGAAGCGAGCGATTGATCGAGGATGTCGGGCCGCGGGAAGCAGGGCGGGAAGGCGCGGGCCAAGGCCAAGTCGCGCTCGTCGCGGGCCGGGCTGCAGTTCCCCGTGGGCCGCGTGCACCGGCTGCTGCGCAAGGGCAACTACGCGGAGCGGGTGGGCGCCGGCGCCCCGGTGTACCTGGCGGCCGTGCTGGAGTACCTGACGGCCGAGATCCTGGAGCTGGCGGGCAACGCGGCCCGCGACAACAAGAAGACGCGCATCATCCCCCGCCACCTGCAGCTGGCCATCCGCAACGACGAGGAGCTCAACAAGCTGCTGGGCAAGGTGACGATCGCGCAGGGCGGGGTGCTGCCCAACATCCAGGCCGTGCTGCTGCCCAAGAAGACCGACAGCCACAAGGCTAAAGCCAAGTGAGCACAACGGTAAAGCGGCACGTTGCCTCTTCCGGAGAAGATAACCCAAAGGCTCTTTTCAGAGCCACCCACAAAATCATAAGAGAGCTCAGTTATCCGTACTATAGTTATGCCGTTTTATATGAATTACTCAACCCGTGTGTTGTCTTATTTTCTCCATGTTTATTGACAGTATTTTCGGCTTGCCGACAGTAGCAACGCTTTCCATGTTTTTAGTAACACAGAGTCGTGCTAAAGTGTCCTCCTAAAGCAAGTTCTTCCTGGGATGGGATATTTTCTGTTTGGTTCTTAAGCGAGAGAATACGGGAACAGTGGATTTCGGCGAGAGCTCCCGTCCCTCCCCCGCCCCCCCCCCCCTTCCGCGTTTTTCTTCTCCGAGAGTTGCTGAAGCAGCACCAGAGCTACGAGGCGCAGGGGGGGGAAGGGGCAGCGGGCCGGGCTCTCCGCTGGCCAATCCTTGGTCAGCGCGGGCTTTTTCAATACTTAAAGCTCCTTTTCTTTCTCATCGGAAACAAAAGGAATGGGAGAGGCCCAAGGCTATTTTCCGGTCAGTAAAGAAACCCTCCCCCTCCTCCCCGAGATAGACAAAGCCATTTAAGGAGACACCTTAAGAAAATAATACAATAGATTAGACATGGCTCAGTAGTAGCGTGCCTGACAATTGCATTACTTTTGTTACAAAATATATTCTTACAAAAAACGTACATCCGATTTTTATCAAATCATTACTATAAAACATCGCTTCCTGGTAGTCAAACCAATTATTCGGCAAAAAGATGTGAAAGTCTACACTTCCCTGGAGCCGCCGCGTTATACCGTGCTCCTTAGCGTTTCTTTCGGTAATCGTAGGGGGAAAAAAAAAAAAGACACAATTGACCTCTGACGACTTACGAATTACTGGATCCTTGCTGCAGATTACTGACGATCTCGGCGCCTCAGCTCCTTTAGGGAAAGTGTGGGTGGCTCTTAAAAGAGCCGTTGGATAACAAAATATGTAGAGCAGGACTCCTCGGGTATAATTTACTTCTTCTTGGGCGCTGCCTTCTTCGCCTTGGCCGCTTTGGGCTTGGCCGCCTTCGGCTTGGCTGCTTTCGGCTTCACCGCTTTCGCCTTGGCCGGGCTCTTTGCTGCCTTCTTGGGGCGTCCTGCCTTGGCTGCTTTCTTGGGGCTCTTGGCCGCTTTCTTGGCCGCGGCGGCCGCCGGCTTCTTCGCTTTCTTGGGGCTCTTCTTCACCGCCGCCGCCTTCTTGGGCTTCTTGGCAGCGCTGGCGGGCTTCTTGGCCGCCGGCTTCTTGGGCTTGGCCGCGGCTGCCCGCTTCTTGGGGGCTTTTTCCTTCACTTCTCCTGGCTTCTTGTTGAGGCGGAAGGAGCCGGAGGCGCCGGTGCCCTTGGTCTGCACCAGGGTGCCCTTGCTGACGAGGCTCTTGAGCCCCAGCTTGATGCGGCTGTTGTTCTTCTCCACGTCGTAGCCGCCGGCGGCCAGCGCCTTCTTGAGCGCGGCGAGGGAGAGCCCCTTGCGCTCCTTGGAGGCGGACACGGCCTTGGTGATCAGCTCGGTGACGCTGGGGCCCGCCGGCTTGCGGGCTTTGGAGCCGCCCGCCGCCTTCTTCGGCTTCTTGGCGGCGGCCTTGGCGGCGGGCGCGGGCGCATCGGGGGCGGCGGCGGGAGCGGTCTCGGACATCGCGGCGGCGTCCTCTGCGGAGCAGGCGAACACAATTGGGCTGGCGCGGGTCAGATGCTGGTATTTTTAGAGAGGAGCCGCGCGGTGATTGGTGCGTTGCAGAGCCCGCCCCGCTGCACGGCCGGGGAGCCCTTCGGTGTGCTCGATTTGTGTTTCTTTGGACTAACAAAAGTGTATTTTCCTCGGAATTTCTGCCACGAAATCGCCCCATTTCCCCGGTGAGGGAGGAGAAGAGCAGGTACTTGCGTTCGGGAGAGTTTCCAGCTGCAAACACGCGGGCTGAGTTAAAGGAGAAGGGATAAATCCCGTGTGCTGCTGCTGGAGAGACCTCTGCAGAGAGAAACTTTTGTTTTTCCTTGCAAATTAAAAATTTCCTTTTGACAGAAATGTTACAGCAACGACTCAGTCTGATTCTTTAGAGGGTTTTCTTGGGGTCAAAGTTGAAATCTGCCGATTTAAAGCTATTTTGACAGTTTAAATTGATTTTGAAGAGGAGGAAGTAACACAAACTCCTCTTTCAGCTCTGAATATGGATTAAGAACCGGTTCCTTTGACCATGTGTTTTACCTCCTAAAACGCTAAAGTCTAGTGAAATAGTGTCTCGTACAACCTCCTATTGCACTTTTTGTAGAGCCATAAGCAATTTGTAACTATCTGGAGGTTTATGAACAAACAGTTGTTTTATTTTCTCTTCCTGGAATTTCAGTAGAAGGGAGGCAAACTTACCCTGCTACCTTGTGTTGGGTGTTTTTCTTTTGTCTGTTTTCCATATGAATTTCTGTACCAATTATTAAGTGAATCAAGCTATTTGCCTTTCATGTCGCATGTCACTTTCAAGGAAACGGTCATTTGATATGTGATGTTACAAAACTGCAGCTTTGTAAAAGAAAGCAAGCTCCTAAAGTTCTGGTGATATTTACTGAAATTATCTTTGTCTCTCTAGTAATTTAAGATGTGCAAGGGCTAGTATAGCAGTTTAGTAGTTATGGTCTTGCCCACAGAGTATTATTTTGTTATGTATTTTCTCTAATAGTAGTATAATTTAAAACCATATTACTGTTTTGTTTTGTTTTTTTAACACACCTCAGACAGTATGTCTACACAAAGGTTTAGCTAAAGACAATTCCGAATCCTCTTCCCACTCTGAATAAAACCCACCTAATTCTTCCTTCTGCATTTTACAGCCATCACTGAAATGAGGAAATGCTTTCAGGACAAAAACTAGAGCACTTTGTGATAACCTGAGTTTTAACAAGGGGAGAGGTAGGCCATAGGTCGTTCCTAAAGAACCAGGAAAAATTCAGTCAATATGATACCTGGTTGAAGATGATGTAATATGCCTGAACAGAACAGAGCTCTGGAACAATTTTTCATGAATCTGTACGTGATTATAAACAAGTGTATTATCCATTGCCTTTTATAGGCATTTAAGAATCCTATTTTGTAGGATTTAAGAATCACAATGACTACACTTCAGCCCTCCCCTCTGATTTCCTTTGATATAACCAGATATAATATATAATGTAAACACAGTATTTAAGTAGATGTTAGCAACCAAAATT
Organism: Nipponia nippon; assembly: GCF_047370975.1. NCBI lineage: Eukaryota > Metazoa > Chordata > Aves > Pelecaniformes > Threskiornithidae > Nipponia > Nipponia nippon. The sequence continues at coordinate 54,594,093 of NW_028262347.1, forward strand.
TCAGATTGTATGATAGCTAGTTTTAGGCAAGTGTAATCCTATTTCCACGTCATTGTTTCATTTACAATGGCTGTTTCGTAAATACTAAATGTGTATGTAACATGAAAAAATTTTAGTTTGCTGTAAAATTGTGTTTCATTGCATATGAAACTATGAATAAATGCAATGAAGGGAAAAATTGTAACCTGCACCCTAGAAGAAAAAAAAAATCAGAAAAAAGATTGCAAGAAAAGTGCACCTGAGCTCTGTAGTGCTTCAACAGGAAGATAATTGAGAGAGAAGGGCTAATCAAATTGGGACTTTCAGGGTCTTGTTTGTAAAAGGTATGTAACATAAATAAAGATACAGGAATGAAATAAATTGGAGTGGACGTGAGTATTGAAGATATACCTTCACAAATGACCAAAACTGAAGGAAAATAAACATATATATGTATTTTTAAGCCTATATCCTGTATGTGTTTGTAAATCAATGAATGAGACTTTCGACTGACTTGACTACATAGTGAAATAAAGTAGCAACACTGGGAGGAGATGACATTTGGCAGCTACTGAGATGCTTCATAGCACATAGACAGAGGAAAAGTGTAGACTATGAGTGACATGTCAGCAAAATGGAAACTCATGTTGCCTACTCTTGTTATTTTGAACTCATAAATGTTTACTTCGGTAATCTTCACTGGAGGGGACCTAAATACTTCAGCCCTCAATTGTAGCTTCGCAGAGTGTTGATTCCCATTTATTGGTGGCTGAAATTGAGGTGGCTAAAATGGTCACCATCCCAGTTTTCTGCTTGACTTTTCTCCCAGAAGTTGCTACTCTCCCCCCATGCCCAATAGGGATAGCTAATAATATGTGTAGCAGCTTCTGATCTCCAAAAGTTACAGTCTACTATCTTAAAATAAGCTGAAGTAACTTCAGAAATTTCATGACACAAATAGAAGCTCTGATCTTTCTTTTTTAATTGCTTTGCAGCAAAGACATAAAATAAATTTAGTGATGCAGAATTACTGCTTGGAACACATGTTCTTCTCTACCTGAAAGAAATACATGCAGGAACAAAATTTTGGAAAGTTAAGGTGCATTTAGCAATTTTAAAAAGTTTGTTCCACAGCCAGAGAAGACAGTTTAGAAGGAATGGACAGATGTACTCAGGCAAAGAAACAATGTGGTGAAGGGTTATATAAAAGGCAGGAATGGCAGTTGCACCTCCAGCTGAGCAAATAAGAAAAGGAAATATTCCTGTTAGGTATAGGATATTGTAGAAAGACTTCATGAAGAAGGCGCCACATAGACTCTGACATGCAGTTTGGCTTTCCCAATGAGACAGGAGGGAGGTAGACTTCACCATTCATTAAAAGAGAAGGAGAGTGATATCAGGATCTCCAGAGACACTTTTGGGGAGAGCATCACTGTCATGTCTACTACACCTGAATGACTTCAATCCTTCCCATCTCATGGGCACCCCAGCAAGCCACACTACATCACAAACCTGCACAAGATTGCAATCTGAACCCTGCAAGTCACTTCCCTTCATTAACCCAGATCTGTCCAACTTTTGCAGTTGTCTATTAAGACCTCTTGGCATAAGCAAGGAGACACATGAACCACAGCCAAGGGCTGGCACTGCACCTGAGAGCTATCAAACATTCCCATCTCCAGTTTAGGACCTGCCAGTACTTGTTCCTAAGAAAATGAGCTCTGGGTTATATTTAGATACATTTGCAATAATGAGATGTAGCATGGTAGTTGTTGTTCTCAAGCAATTTTGTTAGGAGGCATTAGCACGAGAGCTAGCCACACAAATGGGACTAATGGGCTGCTCTACCTGCTGTAGGTGAGTGCCGTGGTCAGTCATTCTTAGACAGCTCGAGGAAGTACAGCTGATATGCCTGTGCACCACAGCCCCTCTTCTTCCTTCAAGTGACAATTACCAGAGAGATTTAGGTGAGGGCTTTTTGCATTATGTGCTGCACTCCCACATACATGTTCTACAGGAAAGAGGTGTAAATACTCCCTGCAACCGTGATTACACTCCTGTTACAGTGTTACACCCATGCCGTACTTGCCCTCAGTGACTTCATCCTTCATCTGAGTTACAAATGTAGTAACTGGTGTGATCAAACCAGCCAGCACAGTTTAACAGCTTTTAACCCTTAGCTAAGCAATTTTAAAGTGGTACCTACCAAACTACAAACTCACTGCAGCTCAGCAAACAAGTCTCTGCCTACATAATACTAATGTTGCTGCTGCCGTTGTTTTTAAGACTCCTAAATATAATGAGACCACACAAGACCTTTTAAATCCACTGTATGGCTGAGCATCTATAGTCGGCAGGACAAACAGAGTAGGGCAACTGATGACTGTCCCTGTAGACTCAGCTTCCTGGAATGTTGCACACTCCTCCCTGTACTCTTGGTTAAAGGTTGGGGCACCTATTGTGGCCTCCCTTCATCATTGCCATGGCATGTCATTTGACAATTGAAAACCTATAGTCAAAAACCTGGATATGTCCACAGTTAGGAGACACTGGGAAGGATGCCCTTCCTGGGAAAGTGAAAAAAAAAAAAAAAAATCCCACAAAAAACAGCAAAAATGTGGGGGGCCAAAACCCCTCCCGGAACAGTTAATGAGGAAAAAAGATGCACTTTGTTCTCTACTGTACGGGAGTTTACCAGGTTGACACATTTTTACTTTTCTTGCACACAGGCAAAGAAAAGATCCTCACTGTCAGTCAGATATCAAACAACAGAATTATTTATGTCTTAAAGTACTTTGGTCTTCTAAAACTAACCTAAGGCACTTGGCAAACTGTCTTCTGGACCACTTTGTTGTGCTATGAATGTAGTCATAAACCAGTGATTGAGGACCTCAGGCCCTAAGGCAAACTGTCCATGAAAGATAAGCAGCATTAACAGAAGTTCCATCAGCCATGGCTCCCCAAAGAAATCGTCTCCTCCTGAATTGACAGTGCCTCTCTTTCATCTGCATTTAATAGTGAGTTCCACCAAGGAAGGGTGCCACCACACTGTCCTTTCACTGCAGCCTCTCCATCAGCACTGAAGCCTGGCTGCTCAGAGAATTGAGCAGCCCACACAGAGCAATGCTGAGCAACCCTTCCTCCCCACAATACCCTGGCACTTCTGTGTGCTTTCTGCCCTCCACTCTTTCCGATTTGTGTGCCAGTGCTCCCTGTAAATGCTGGTAAGTGGGAGGGAGCAATGTGACAAATCCACATGCCCCCTCCTGCCAGAGCCATGTTTGGTACCTATAGAGGGACAAATTGTCCTTGGGCATGTAGTGCATGCACAGCTGGCCTGCAGTCTGCCATCTCCCTGGCTGGTGACACCCCAGGCACTGATGTGACAGGCTTCCAGCTACATTTGGGTTGGCAGGCAACCCATTTTTTTGCCACACAGGCAGCGATGGTGGCATCCAGACACTGTGTAGGCTGGACTTCTGCCATCGATGAGAGCCAAAGCACTGTGTCACACACACCATGTGAAGGTGCTCTCATTAAGTGATGCTGCCTTGCCGGTTTTCCTCAGAGGTGTGGAGCAGGTACTGGCTCCAGATAAGGCTGTTTGTGCCATCTTTCTAGAGCAGGAGTATCACAAGGTAGCACTTGGGTGCCAGCAATATAGGCTGTCTGTCTTCCCATAGAAGGGAGCAAAAAGGTTTTGAAGAGTTGTTCAGTGTGTAAGGGTGCTGTGCTGTAGCTTATGTTTTTTACAGTACATGCTTTGCAGCTGTGCAGTCTGTGGGCTGGTGCTAGAGTGGCACTGTCCCTGGTTAGGATGTCATCCAGACTGCCAGGGGCACTGGAAGGGCTGGCTGGTGCCCCGATTTCCCCACAACATACAAATGAGGCCTGTCACTCAGCACTCCTGCTATCAGACAGTTAGCAAGTCAGAAATCTGGCTTCACAGGCTCATGAGAGTATGTGTATACAGTGTGGGCACATTCAAGAAGAATATATTTCACCTATTTTGCCTGCAACTTGCCTTGTATGATGTGGTCCCAGAAAGAAGGATTGGCTTCCATAGTTAAGTGTGTTAAGTCTAAATCTTGGTCTTCCTGACATAGTTTTTCCTGTTTTGGACACTGAAAATGCAATCAAGTTTTGTTTGATTCGTGCATGAAATAAGGAGTAGAATAACAAGTTTAACTTTTGTGTGCTGTTTGAGGTTAGTAGCTTGTAACATCTTACATTTAATTGTATGGTTAACAAGACTAGCACACAAGTGCCAGCTAGGAGTAAGGATCAGCCTGTGTCCAGCTGTATAGAGGTGGCAGGTAAAAAGAAATCAGCTGGATTTTTGGCTTTACCCAAACTTCAATAGGAGGCACCTACAAGAAAGGAAACTTAATAATCCAAATTACACAAAGCTGTTGAGAAAAGGGCCTGCTGATCAGTAAGATAAACATTTGAGTAATTAATCTGATATTAACTGTCCAGATCTAATGCATGTTCATTTATATAAATATCTTTGGGGCGGAGGGGGGGGAGAAAAAAGGAAAAAAAGGGAAAAGAGAAAAAAGGGTTTAGGCTCAACAGTTGAACCAAAACTTAAGGGGAAGCAAAGGTGTAATCTCTGCTTGTTTTATTAATTCTTTAGAAGAAAACAAGCCTTGGCATGTTGAGTACATGGAAAGGTTTTCAAGGGGAAAAGCTTTCAAGGGCTGCCTCTGTCAGTGACATCACTGGATGAGGACAGGAATGTTTGTTTGTATTTGACACTAATGAAAATAAAAGGTTCTTATACTTGAAAACTGTTCGGTGTTAGGTTTTTCTTTTTTCCTTTTACAACATGTGATTATTCTCGTAACACGGTGAATCGTCTTAGCTCGGTTTTGGGTCATTTTGGTTTTCTTTCTCACCTGGTTATGGTCTCTTCAGTGTTGAAGGAGACACTAGCTCATCCTCTATTGGGCTAGTATTGAGGACACACAAGCCATGACTCTGGGAGAGGACAGAAGAAGAATACAGAGTGTAGTAGAACTTGTTTCTGCAGTTAGGAATATCAGCAGGGATCCAGAATCAGGAGAAATGAATGGGAAATATGAGTGGGACAGCCTTGAGATTGTGCTGCCCTTCGAATTGCATTCTGGACAGAGACATATGATCATAACACTGGAAGAACTGAATAATTCACAGGAAACTTCCATCTGGGCCAATATTCCATCTGTGACAGAGGCCAGTAAAAAAGGAGTGTAAGAATAATAACTGATATCTCATTAAAATGATGCCTTAGGTCCTAGTGATTTGCAGGTCAGGGACTCACTGAATCAGGGGGGATGTCTTTGAATTGGAGAGTTTGAATGGATTTTTCGCCTGTGTGTTTATTGATTGCTTTCTCTGGATATAGCAGCTCTCATTTTTCACGCTTTAGGATGTGGCTTTAGCATGACAAATTATAAAAGGCTGAGGAACAAGTGCAGTGGGAGTGGGAGATGGAGAAATGGGTGATGGACACATATACTACATGCTGTGTATCTCATTCATAGAGGAGAATCTCATTTATATACAGTTAAGTGTCCTCAGTGTTTGTGTGTGTGAGACAAAATGGTGCTGGCAAACATGCTTTCTATAGTGTAGATGAAGTGGGACAAAATGGCAACCAGCATAGAGAGTGAACAGAACCCCCTTTCCTGTAGCCAAAGAGAGGTGAAGAGAATACATATGAAGCAGAGGGATGACAAGTCATTTGAAAGAACAGAGAAAAATAAATCAAGAGTCTTCAGGGCCAGACAGAGACATTCCTATGCAAAATATCAGAGCTGAAAGATACTGGGAAAGAATTACCTCACCATTATATTTTTAGATCCCATCACTCACACAGACCTTCCCTCCTGGAGTCACTGTGACTGAGGCAGAACCAAATGCCAATGTCAGCAAGACAAAGTGTTGTCAGAATTCACAAAGATCTCCCTGAGCCCTTCATCTTGAAAGGATTTCATCTGTCTGTGTTTGGATAATGTGTGCATTCAACCACGATGAACACAGGCAAAGTCTCCATATTGGAATTATGCTAATCTCATAGCCCCAGTGGGCCCTGAGCTATGAAAAGGAGGACTGCAAGGATAGCCAGCAGTAATGAAGTATGGATTTAACAGTCATGATGACTGATTTTCAGAGTCACAAAGTCGTACCAAAATAACAAAGAGAAATGTTGTCACTGGCAATGTACGCTGGTGAAAGGAAAACATATGTTACACGAAAAAAAGAATATCTATCCACTCACAATGATGTCAGGCCTTTGAAAACATGGAGGTACACATGCACATAGCTGACACAGCCATTTTTGTTGTGCATTTGACATGCATGACTAATTTTCACCCAGTTAGTAGCAGTGATCTACATGGAAATATAATGCTTTTTGAATGTGACCAGGATGTCTGGGACTTAATATGAAGCAACATTCCAGACACACGATGGAAAACAAAGGGCCTTCTCCAGTTCTATGCTGAAAAAGCCCTTTGCTGACTTGCCAGTGATGCTGTAGCCTGAGAGTCAGGCATAGCCAGCTTCTAGAAAAACATGCACGATTCTACCTGGTCTGAGATGAAGGCATAGTCGTGATTTTCCTGATGCTTCACAGCATAAGCCAAATACTAGCACAGATGTGACCTGTCAGGTCTTACATTTATCAGAGGGTTCTCAATACTACCACCGAGTCTTTGTGATGTGACCTCAGAACTATTGAGACATGCTCAGCATGATTTTAACAACGGTTCGCGGGGGCCGCAAGGCAGCCGGCTCCCTGCTCAGGGGCCCGCCCGGCCCCACAGAGATGGAAGGTGCGTGCGCCGCCGCCCCTCCCGCAGGAGAAGACGCCAGGAAACGGCACTTCAGGGACACCGGGACTGCGGGAAGGCGAGCGAGGCGGAAGCAGAAACGGAGGCGGGGACGGGCGCGGCGAAGCCGGTCGGGGCCCCGGGGCGGTGCCCGAGAGCAGCGAAGGGCGAAGGCTCCGCCTCGGCGCGCGCCGCGAAGGGGGCGGAGGCTCAGGCCCCGCCTCGCCCCGCCAGCTGTGCCCGCCCCTGCTCCCAATCAGGTCGGCTCCCACCGCATAAAAGCCGCGGCGCGGGCAGTCAGCCGCTCACAACCCAGAGCAGCCGAAAAAAGAAGGGCTATGTCTGGGCGAGGCAAGGGCGGGAAGGGGCTCGGCAAGGGGGGCGCCAAGCGCCACCGGAAGGTGCTGCGCGACAACATCCAGGGCATCACCAAGCCGGCCATCCGCCGCCTGGCGCGGCGCGGCGGCGTGAAGCGCATCTCGGGGCTGATCTACGAGGAGACGCGCGGCGTGCTGAAGGTCTTCCTGGAGAACGTGATCCGCGACGCTGTCACCTACACCGAGCACGCCAAGAGGAAGACGGTGACGGCCATGGACGTGGTCTACGCCCTTAAGCGCCAGGGACGCACCCTCTACGGCTTCGGCGGCTAAAGTTTTCTGCTCCTGGACCATTTTGAGAACCCAAAGGCTCTTTTAAGAGCCACCCACTTTTTCTTTTAAAAGAGTTGTGTCGCGTTGGTTGATTTTAGCTCTTGCTATGTTTTTGCTACGTTCCCTTTCACGTTCCTGCTCTGTTTATTCCCGTCCTCGTTTTTCCTGCTGAGCCGCAGCTGGACTGGCTGGCCTTGCAGTTCGGCTCCAGGTTTCTCTCCAGCGCCCTGCTGCTGTGTCATTCCCCTTCCCGCAGCCGCTTTCGGAAGAGCTGGCTGGGGTACTTCGCCCTGCAAGGCAGGCACTGTGCTCGATTGTGACTTGCCGAGGCGTTTCCTGATGCCCGGGGCCAGCAGCCTTGTTTGGAAAAAAAACTGGAACCAAGGGAACAGCTCCCCCGCCCCGACAAAATATAAAGAAGGAGAAAGGCAAAACTCGGCTCTGTCTCGCCAAGTTCTCTGCTGCAGGGCGGCGGCTCCTTCGTTTCCTCCTGCCCGATCATGCCCGCAGGGGGAAACTGCGGGGACCACGGCGGGCTCCCGCCAGCCGGCGGGGCGTGGAAGGGGCCTCCTCGCTCTTGCGCGGGGGGAGCTGGCGGCCTCTGTAGCCGGGCCGTGTCCCCGGCGGCGAAGGGGTTAAACGCCCTCCCTCTTTCGAAAAGCCTGCGCCGGCGATACCCGGCGATTCCGCGCTCGGCCTAACCCGCGCTCCGCCGGCGCTCGCCCCAGCACAGCACCGCCCCCCACCGGGCTCCGCCCGCCCGGGAAAGTAGCGCAGCTCCGCGCCCGCTGGGGCCCACTGGAAAACGCAACCTCCCGGCCGCACCTCAGCGCTCCGGCGGAGCAACCGGGCCGGGAATCTACAGAGCAGAGAGAGTGCCCTCCCGTAGCAAGCCAGCTGAGAAACGCCTGCCTCCCCTGCCGCCCGCCCAGCAGCAACTCAAGCCCTTTCTCGAGGCTGTGGGTGGCTCTGAAAAGAGCCTTTGGGTTTCGCTTCTGTGCTCAGGACGCTTCTCCGGGCCCGCTTTACTTGCTCTTCGCCTTGTGGCTGTCGGTCTTCTTGGGCAGCAGCACGGCCTGGATGTTGGGCAGCACCCCGCCCTGCGCGATCGTCACCTTGCCCAGCAGCTTGTTGAGCTCCTCGTCGTTGCGGATGGCCAGCTGCAGGTGGCGGGGGATGATGCGCGTCTTCTTGTTGTCGCGGGCCGCGTTGCCCGCCAGCTCCAGGATCTCGGCCGTCAGGTACTCCAGCACGGCCGCCAGGTACACCGGGGCGCCGGCGCCCACCCGCTCCGCGTAGTTGCCCTTGCGCAGCAGCCGGTGCACGCGGCCCACGGGGAACTGCAGCCCGGCCCGCGACGAGCGCGACTTGGCCTTGGCCCGCGCCTTCCCGCCCTGCTTCCCGCGGCCCGACATCCTCGATCAATCGCTCGGCGCTGAAGCCCCGACGGCGCAGGGACGAGGCCGGTGCGTTGCCCGCGCCCTGAGGCCCGCCCTTATATCCCTTCCCTTTGCGCGGCCGGCGGCTCCTGATAGGCCGAGGCGCCCGCAGAGGAGGGCGCACCCAATGGCGGAGCGAATCTCGTCCTGGCCAATAGCGGGGGGCGCAGCGCGGAGAGGCCTCCGCCCGCGCTCTCGAGGCGGCCAATGAGGAGGCGGGGGGGCGGGCTTCGGCAGAGGGCTCCGCCCGGGCGGAACGTTCGCTCCCGCCGCCCGGAGCCGCGGGGGCCGCGCCCGCCCCGCACCCGCTCCCATTTTCTCTCTTTTTACGCTTTTAAAGCAGCCGGGTCGGCAACGCGCGGCCTGGGAGGGCGGAGTTGAGGAGGTAGAGAGGGAGACGGTGTGGCTGTGTCAGCGAGCGGGAGCGCAGCGGGGGTTACCGGGAGAGGGAAAAGGCGGTACCGTCCCCCACTTCTGTTCCACGCTGAGGCTTTTCCCCGCGGGAACGTGTCGCCCCTTTCCAACACCGGGTCGCCCCAAAGCTTTCCGGCCTTCCCAAACGGTACGCGCTTCCTTGAACTGGAAAACCACCACAGCTCGCTCCCTTCTGGGCCCCCCCCCGCCGGACGCACAGAGGGACAATGCAGTCAAACACGGCCTCTGCACTCGCTGCCCGGTTACGTGATTACATCTAAAACTCCATTTACAGCTTTTCACTCCGATACTCATCCTCTGGTCATCATTTTTCTTAGTACCGTTGATTTGTTCTTGTACTATTAACAGGAACTAAATCGGGTGGGTCTTCATTATTTGGTTAAAGTTTTGTTTTTTAATATCCTGTTTTTCATTATTCTTTTCAATCTATTGTTTTTTCACTTGCCATCTTTTTTCCTTCTGTTCTCCTTTTATATTCTGTATGCTTCTGTAGTATTTCCACGTATTTAAATAATAATTCCTATAACTTCCAGAGAAATTTTATCCTTGTTAACTCTACAGGGAAATATGCATACAAAAAAAAAGGGGGAGGGGGGCGAAATTTCACATTGAAAGGACAAAACTGTTTTAAAAAAGGCAGTCTTAATTATTAACTCACACAATGTCTAAAAATTTTTAAAATCAATAATATATGAAGGGTTTCTGGAAATGGAAAACGCATGCAGTGATAAAAAAATAGCTTTTTTAGGCAGCACAAGGTATAAAGGAAGAAGAAAGACGCAAAAAGAGAGGTGGTACTTGCCAATGGCGGGATTTTTAAACTTTGAATCCACCAATGAGACTCAGCGTGTAGCCATCCGCCTATCAGAGAAGGGACCAGTGCTCTATATAATCCTCGCCTACAGGCAGGACGTCAGTGCTTTTGCTCGTCTCTGCCTTAGTTGTTTGCCCGAGAGCGATGGCGCGGACGAAGCAGACGGCGCGTAAGTCGACGGGCGGGAAGGCGCCCCGCAAGCAGCTGGCCACCAAGGCGGCCCGCAAGAGCGCGCCGGCCACGGGCGGCGTGAAGAAGCCGCACCGGTACCGGCCCGGCACGGTGGCGCTGCGCGAGATCCGGCGCTACCAGAAGTCGACGGAGCTGCTGATCCGCAAGCTGCCCTTCCAGCGCCTGGTGCGGGAGATCGCGCAGGACTTCAAGACGGACCTGCGCTTCCAGAGCTCGGCCGTGATGGCGCTGCAGGAGGCGAGCGAGGCCTACCTGGTGGGGCTCTTCGAGGACACCAACCTCTGCGCCATCCACGCCAAGCGCGTCACCATCATGCCCAAGGACATCCAGCTGGCCCGCCGCATCCGCGGCGAGCGCGCTTAAGCCTCTAGCAGACGGATCTTTCAGGCTATCGAAAACCCAAAGGCTCTTTTAAGAGCCACTCCGTGTGCAAGAAAAGAGCTGTAATACTTTGGAATTTGATTGAAAATGTGTGTTTTTCTACACTGAAACTAACAATATTTGAAGACTGCACTGAATATTGCTTTATTTTCTTTCAGTATTCCAACAAACCCTAGTTACTTGGTCTTACTCACTCACAGTTACATAGTAAGTAGCAACTGTTAGTTTTATTTTGTTATTGCAATATCGGGTTTTAGTCTTAAAACATGAAAAGTACTTGTATCTGCATTGCGGCGCTAAAATTAATTGTGAAACACAAGAATCTGGAGTGTAATGAAATTTGAACTGGATTGGGATTTAAAGCTGCTGGAAAAAAAACTCACTAAAAACTTATTTCCTGAAATTACATAGAAAACATTAACAGCTCCTTTTCATTCCCCTGCTGGAATAGCACAGTGACTTTGTCCGTAAGTGTAATTTGAAAGGAATTATATGATTGTAATTTTAAAATTAACTAGGTGTCTGGCTACACTCTTAAGACTTCAGCAGGCTCCATCCTGATTGTAATTGTTCCACACGGGCAGCGTATTATTAACTGAAATGACTTAAGTTTGGAGCTAGGCACTGCTTTGAGGTGTTGAAGTGTTTGAGGACACGTTGGATGGGGCTTTGAGTCAACCTGGTCTAGTGGAAGGTGTCCCTGCCTATGGCAGGGGGGTTGGAACCAGATGATTTTTAAGGTTCCTTCCAACCCAAACCATTCTGTGATTCTGTGAGGTTAGCAAAAGCTACAATGTCTAAAACCTCAGACTTGTTACAATTGTAAATAAGTAGAGAGTGAGGTCACAGAGTGAACAAAACCAACCTTACTGGAACAGACACTGGTGCCTGCTTATAGTGCACACCCAGGCTCTGTAAGAAGCCCTCGCTGATACCAGACTCTGGAATCGCTCGCAAAAGCGAATGAGGAAATTATTCATCGTGACTGATCGGTAGTTAATATCTTGTCTGTGTTCTCAAGTGTTGTATCGGTACTATCCAGTAAAATTGCTAAAAAGGACTGGGTAGGATGTTACAGTGTTAACATGGTGATACTTGTCAAAAATGAGCAAGAGTTCCTTTTATGTTTATTTTTTTTCCTGGTTAATGTTAAATGTACACTAGGACAACTGAAACAGTGGAAGCAAGGACTGAGGTTATGCTTGTGTCATCTGACTTTTAAGAGAACATGGAACTTCTATGGCCTATTGGAAGGTATCCTTCACTTCCCCAGGCTGTAAGTGGAAAGTTTCTTCTCACACCATGCTGCCCCTCAAGACAAGGAGAAATCTTAGTTATGCCATAGTATAAAGCTTCAATTCCAAAACCTACTAATATTTTTTTCTGCATCACTGGGGTTTCTTTTTCTCTGATTCATTATAAACTCAGAAAAGTTTTACTTTGCCTACAAATAAATAGAGGTGAAATCTCTCTTAAAAAATACTTATACATTCTGGTTGAAAGACAAAATAAAAAAAAAAAATAGTGTCTCTGTCCACCTTAGACTGCCCAGCCATTGCATTCATCACTTGGTAACATTGAAGCTCTCTACTGCCATTGCAACCACCTGGTTTCAAAATAAGGCCAGGAAGAGCCACAAATTCATTTGGGGGCCTTTATGTAGAGTGAGAAAAAAAAAAAAAAAGGAAAGGAAACCCCCAAACCAACCTTAATCTGGGCTGATTGCTACACTCGGTGAGTCTTTCCACTGTCTTTTCTCATCTATCTGAGTGCATCTATACTGCAGAGAGCACTCCCAAGAGAAAGCATCCAAATGCTGCCCAGCAGCCTCTAATGACAACGGGTGGCAGCTCTGCCTTCTGATAGCACCCTTCAGTGCTACCCAGCACTCAGGGCTGTTACAGCCCAGGTACCAGCTGTGACCTTTCGCAGCTGGGGAGAAGACAGGAAGATGTTTCCCAAAATTATGGTAGACACTGCTGTTACTCTCCATTATGAATCTGAGGCCTAAGTTTTAACTTTCTATTTTAATGCTGAGGACATTATTAAGCTGGTCACTCTTGTGTGCATGTCTCACAGCATTTGGGCAAAGGTAGGTCCCTAGAAGGAAGGTTGAAAGCTCTATACATATATACATCTATCCTGCCAGTATCTTCTGAAGAATCCTAGAAACCTGACTGCAGAAATCTGACAACTCTGCATATTTTCTGACTGTATAGAATCTTGTAATCCCTATCTAGGGAAGTGCAAGTTCAAAGAGAAGTAGATGTACGCTCATTATTGGAAAAATACACAGATTTCCACTCCAAGATTTTTATAAAACTCGTATTAAAAACACCACTACCACCCCCCACCCCCCCCCCCCAAAAAAAAAAAGTACTCAGGAAGTGCATAAACTTCCCCCCCCCCCCCAGTTTTGTATTACGAATGGTAACAGAACTGGACAAACTTGAAACTTATTCCTGTGTACAATACTTTTCACCCATAGTTTCCTGGCCTTTTTAGGCATGTTTCTGTGCTGTGAGAAAGAAGCCTCACACATGCCTGTAGTAAAGATAAGGGCTGGCGACCGGAAGATCACGTGCTGTACGGAAAGAGTTAAGGGTCGACCCTCCCTTGTCTCCGCCCCTTATAACATGACACACCTACTGCTGGGGGTATAAAGCCCGGGTCGGCTGGAGATCTAGGGGGATAACCTTGATGTGTAGTGTTTGCTACACAGTGGTGACCCCGACGTGATCAGGCAACAGCGATGGAGCTCGCGGAACTCATAAAGGTACTAAAGTCGGTAACGACAAGGGTGCTCAAGCGGGGGTTTGCGGCAAGGCGGCGCCGACCTGCTGCACGTGGTGTGCTGATGGGGCAGGAATCTCCTGGGAACGAAAAGCCAACAAGTTTAGTTTCGGAGGGGACCCAGGCTGGCTGGGAAGGAGTGGCCTGTGGGACACAGACGGAACCGTTGTTACTGGGGGCTGAGCCAACTGAGGAAGGGAGGTGCAGGGAGACTATGGTGCAGCGGGAACAAAGGAGTCGGGAAAGGTGTTCCCGATACAAGTGGGGAGTTTAGAGCGGCCGCCCACGGAACCTTCGGCACCTCCTGCACCAGCGGATCTGCCACTTCCTCAATACCCCTGGGGCGAGTTGCAACAATGTGTGGAAAGGGAGCTGACTGATAGGTTGCTGGATTGGGTCCCGGGGGCTGATGTGGGATCCCAGCAGTATCGTGAACTACGTGAAGGAAGATGGCGGGAAGGAGAAAAAGAAGGCAAAACACCTGAGGACGCCCCATTGTATCCCAGTGATCGACGAGTGCTGGACACACAGAGAGCGGAGCGCAGGACATCGAGGGGGGGTGGTAGGGCTCCCCCGGCACTGTCAGTGATACCTGAGCCACCAGAGGGAACCCCTATCCCTGGGGCAATGGGAAATCAAACTGGTATTCCCTCACAGTGGAGGGAGCCTGTACACGATTACCCCATGAGCTCTGATAGCAGTGAGGGCGAAGGGGGTGACGAGGGATCCTCGATTGTTGCTCATCCGCCCCCGCTTCCAAGACGGACTAACGAGGTTTCAAGGGAACTCGAGGCATTGATCAGCCGATTGAGAGGGGTGGTGGCAAATGCGGAAAGTCTTATGCCAGGGGGAATGCCGAAAGAGAGGGCAAATGGGACGGATTGGCAGATGATTGCAAAAAATTGTGTCTTGGAAGGAGTGCGATTCCAGGCCCCTCCGATTCAAGCATTTCCTATCCGAGCAGCCCCAGGTGGAGGATATGAGTGGCAACCGTTAGATGCAAAGTTGGTGAAAGAATTGGTCACAACGGTGAAAAGTCATGGATTAAATTCCCCAGAGACCCAAGTCCTATTAGACTGTGTTTTTGCAACGCCGCTTGCACCTTTTGATATCATTCAGTTGATGCGGGCCGTATTGACCCCCTCGATGATGGTATTGTTTAGGGAGGAGTGGAGGAATCGGTGCACCCAAGTTGTTATCGAGGCGCAACAGGCCAACCATCCCATGGCAGGAGTGACTTTAGAGCAGCTGATGGGTGAAGGGCAGTTCGCAACTCCTCAGGCACAGGCTCAGCGAATGCGGGGGCGCGATTTTGCTGCATCTTCGAAAGCTGCCCAGGAAGCAATACGCATCATCGCAGCTCTTGATAAAAGGGAGCCTCCATGGGTCCAAATACGGCAATCGTTAAGTGAGCCCTTCACAAAGTTTTTAGACCGGCTGCAAGCGGCGCTCCAGGTTGCTCGACTTCCTGAGCAGGCTAAGGAGGCAATATTGCTTGACTGTGCACGTACGCAAGCAAACCCACAAACTGCAGTGTTGCTAAGACAGTTACCCATAGGGACCACGCTTTCACAGATGATTCGTTATGTGCTGGAACAGGAACAGGCGCAAAGTATGCAACCGGTAGTGGCCGCAGTCCATGCGGCCTGCCGCGGCGCACGACTTATGTGCCATAGGTGTGGGGGGCAAGGACACATGGCGCGACAATGCCCTTCAAAAATAAACACCCCCGGAACAGGGGAAGGAAAGAGAGACCTACGATGCTGGCGCTGTGGGCGACTAGGCCACAGAGCTCGACAGTGCAAATCGGGGAGTCAGCAAAGGAGACCGGGCTGGGGAAACGAGAAGAGGGGATGGCTGAGGGCCGTGCCATCCCCACCTGCCCCAGTGATCAGCTCAACAGGCCCGACGACAGCAGCGCAATGTATGGCACAGGGAGTCTCTCCTTCCCCGGGACCAGCACAGTCGCCTGCGGTCCCAATGATGCAATATCCAACTCAGCTGCCTTGGGGAGATGGGAGCGCGCAATAGAGGAGGCTGGGGATAGAGCCTCGCCGTATGTGGCACTCACCCTAAACATGACCACACGACCAGAAGTAGATATTATAGTTACCCCATGGCTCCCAGCGTTGGGGGGAACACCACGCCTCGTGTTAAGAGCCCTTTTAGATACAGGAGCGGATGTTACAGTAATCCCATCACATCTATGGCCAGATGATTGGCCACTCGAACCGAGAGGTTCGCTGCAAGGCGTGGGAGGCATGCAGACCTCGCATCAAAGCAGGAACCCAATGCAAATTATGTTGAAGGATCCGGAATCTGGACAAGCTAGGGTAGCATGGTGTAACCCTGTCATTGCTGAGTTACCCATTGTCATCTTGGGACGATGTTGCTTGCAGAAGATGAATATAGTGCTGCGTACAAATTTATCATAATGGCCACTGCCTGTGTCCGCCCATTAAAACTCACCTGGTTGACAGATAAACCAGTGTGGGTAGAGCAGTGGCCATTGACAGAGGAAAAGAGGGCGGCTGTTCGACAATTGGTACAACGAGAACTTGACGCAGGACACATCGAACCCTCTACAAGTCCCTGGAACACCCCCATTTTCGTGATAAAGAAAAAAATCGGGAGCGTGGCGACTGCTACATGATCTACGCGCAGTTAATGCATGTATACAAGACATGGGTCCGCTACAAGCGGGCCTTCCTTCTCCGGCCATGATTCCACCTGACTATCAAATAGTGGTTATAGATATTAGAGATTGCTTTTTTAGTGTTCCCTTGCATGAAGAAGATAGAGTACGCTTTGCCTTTACTGTTCCTGAGCCTAACAATCAACACCCGTGCGCCAGATATCAATGGAAGGTGTTACCCCAGGGCATGAAAAACTCACCAGTCTTGTGTCAAATTGCTGTAGCTGCTGCGATACGCCCTATTCGAGAAAATTTCCCTACGGTCATCATTTTCCATTACATGGATGACGTGTTATTGGCGTCCAACCAAGAGGAGTTACTGGAAAGTGGCACGCGTGCAGCTGATAGTCAGTTTGGAGCGACATGGGTTACACATTGAGCCTCGGAAAACACAGGTAGGGCGTGCAGTAAAGTATTTAGGTACTCAACTGAGGCCACGAAGCGTGACAGCACAATCATTTGAAATTCGGACTACAGTGACAACACTCCATGAGGCACAAAAATTAATTGGACAACTATTGTGGCTTAGAAACTTTATTCCAATATCTGAGGCAGAAATGACTACCTTATATCAACTCCTGAAAGGAGGAGATTCCCCTAGCTCCAAGGACTCTTTCAAGAAACCATCAGGAGATTCTTAGGACAATTATGGAGCGAGCCCAGCATTGGGGTCTCGCTCGATTTACACCTGAACAACCGGTCACTGCCCTGATTTACATGACCGATACCGCTGGCCATGGTTTACTAATTCAAAATAATGGTGAAAAAGGCTGGCCTTTTGCTTGGTTGTATCAAGGCAAACCAAAGACGGCTTTAATTTCTTGGCCAACATTATTATCCCAGCTTATTCTCCGCTGTCGGAGGCAAACTCAACACTTAACAGGGAAGGACCCGGAGGTCATCGCATTGCCCTGTTCTTTGGCACAGTGGGAGTTGGTACTTCCACAAGTGGGGCTCCTGCAAGCGGCGATAGCTGAATTTACGGGTCGTATTGAAGGTCTAAGACCACACCCCTGTGGGGAGATAATCCAGGTACTCCATTTTTTGCCAGCTAGTGCCATAGTTGAACAACCCACCGGAGGCCGCACAGTTTTTACCGACGCGTCATCGATTACTGGGAAAGCTGTCGTTACATGGCAGGAGGATGGTCAGTGGACCCACATTAGTTATCAAGATCAAGGGCAATCCGTGCAGTATCTTGAGGCCAAAGCGGTATGGATGGCTCTCACTCAATGGCCCGAAGAGGCCTTGGATCTAATCACAGACTCTTGCTATGTATATAAGTTACTGAAGAAGTGCCGATGGGCACTTGGGGCAACGTCAGAGATTGCCGGAATGTTGCTCACCGCACTGCAAATGAGAACCGCTCCTGTCTGTCCTATCCATGTTAATAGTCATAGTTCCATACCGAGTTTTCTTTCTGCTGGGAATGAAATAGCGGACAGCTTAGCAAAGAGCGTACTGGCGGTTGAAGAAACTTCTAACCTAAGGCGAGCTTTCCGCCTGCATGAGCTCCTCCACTGTGGAGCTCGTGGTTTAGCTAGGCTCGCTGGCATTACGTTGCAAGATGCTCGCTCTGTGATTGCTGCTTGTCCTGTGTGTTCCAAAGGTCCCCTCTGGGAGGCAGGGGTAAACCCTCGAGGGTTGCAGCCCAACCAAATATGGCAGTCTGATGTTACGATTTATGAACCCTTTAATCCACGTAAGTATCTGCATGTCACAGTTGATACCTGCAGTGGAGTTATTTTAGCCACTATGCATGCTAAACAAAATGCTCTCTCAGTTATTTTACATTGGCAGGACTGTATGGCGCAACTTGGCATCCCACAAAAAATTAAAACAGATAATGGAGCGGCATATGTCAGCAAGAAGACAAAGGACTTTTGCGCGCGCTGGGATATTCAGTTGAGTCATGGCATTCCCTATAACAGTACGGGCCAAAGCATTGTAGAACGCGCGCACCGCACATTAAAAGAGTTACTCGACCGACTTAGGGAGGGGGAAAAGATAAGCCCAGGAACAGAGGTTCCCCTCCCCTTGACCCTCCCTTATTTCGGGCACAGCGTCTGTTGACGACGGCACTAATTACCTTAAATCATACCATTCGAGGGAACACCTATAAAACCCAGACTGCAACCCAGGCACATTTCCGGCTCGATGAGAACGAAGGGCCTTACCCTTTGGTTCAAGTACGGGACCTGCCAACCCCGTGAATGGGGGGGCCCTTATTCCCTCCGTTGCTTGGGACGTGGG
Source organism: Nipponia nippon (assembly GCF_047370975.1). NCBI lineage: Eukaryota > Metazoa > Chordata > Aves > Pelecaniformes > Threskiornithidae > Nipponia > Nipponia nippon. Next base: position 54,612,542 of record NW_028262347.1, read on the forward strand.
TATGCGTGTGTGCAAACCGAGAAAGGGACGCTAGAATGGGTACCCAGTCGAAATATTAGACCGTATAGACATTAATCAATCTATTGAGTCTTATCTTGACAGGTTACCATTTCCCTATGCATCCTGATGGTGTGGGGGAGTAATGAGGGAGCCGCGACGAACTACTGGCTGGACTGGGCAAAATCTATGAACGTAACGGATGCGTGTCTGTATAAGTCTTACCATATATCGATTATTTTACACGCAGCTTCCCCAGCAAGATCCAGAACTACTGGAGCTAAGGGAGGGGGAAATGTAGTAAAGATAAGGGCTGGCGACCGGAAGATCACGTGCTGTACGGAAAGAGTTAAGGGTCGACCCTCCCTTGTCTCCGCCCCTTATAACATGACACACCTACTGCTGGGGGTATAAAGCCCGGGTCGGCTGGAGATCTAGGGGGATAACCTTGATGTGTAGTGTTTGCTACACATGCCATCCCTTCAGCATGGTTATCTATTATTTTGAGACCGGCCTCAAAATCCATCTTTCAAGACAGATATTCTTGACAGCAGCCCCCTTCAAAACAGACTGCCTTAGCCAAGTTTCACAGCAACACAATACCAGAGAGCTATGGGAAGTTTTTTCTCTTGCCTAGACCCAGCCAGCCAGGAGAGTTTAAGGCCCAGAGCTCCTGAGTCTGGGGCCATCCCAGACAGAGCCGTGTCCCACCTGCCTTCTCCCTCAACGCTGTTTCAAGCCCAGCATAGTCACAGCAGTGTAAAAACCTCCATCCTGCCTGATGTTCTCTGCTCACTGTCCTTAAACTAATACAATGTCCTTAAACTAAACTAATTGACACACACCTCTCCCCTAATTTTGTTTTTCTTTCTCCTACCAGTGTTCATAAAGTGCCTGTTACTCCCTGTCCTGGTTTCAGCTGGGATAGAGTTAATTTTCTTCTCAGTAGCTGGTAGAGCGCTGTGTTTTGGATTTAGGATGAGAATAATGTTGATAACACACTGATGTTTTGGTTCTTGATGAGCAGAGTTTACACTGGTCAAGGACTTCTTAGCTTCTTGTGCTTTGCCAGGTGCACAAGAAGCTGGGAGGGGGCACAGCCAGGACAGCTGACCCAGGACAGCCAAAGGGCTATGCCATACCGTATGACGTCACACTCAGTATATAAGCTGGGGGAAGAAGGAGGGGACATTCGAAGTGATGGCGTTTGTCTTCCCAAGTAACCATTGTGCATGATGGAGCCCTGCTTTCCTGGAGATGGCTGAACACCTGCCTGCTGATGGGAAGTAGTGAATGAATTCCTTGCTTTGCTTGCGCGCACGGCTTTTCCTTTACCTATTAAACTGTCTTTATCCGAACCCACGAGTTTTCTCACTTTTACTCTTCTGATTCTCCCCCCCATCCCTCCGGGGGGGAGTGAGCGAGTGGCTGGGTGGTCCTTAGCTGCTGGCTAGGGTTAAACCACGACACTCCCCTTCAGTATTTGCAAAGCACCTCGGGGAATCACAGAGCAGAAAACGTAGAGCCATGTGGGGTGTATAAAAGATAAGTATTTATACGCAGGCAATGTAGTAAAATAAAAGGAAAACAACAAAAAGAAGAGCTAGGACCATAAAATAACATGCTACAATTTAGAAAAAAAATAAGAAAGCATTGTTACTTCTGAAGCGTACCCACTGGAAAACAGTGCAACAGCTCTTTTTCTTGCTGATGGAGTGGCTCTTAAAAGAGCCTTTGGGTCTTTGTGGGCCGCCTCGGTGTCTGCCGGCAGCAGGGGGGGGCTGCGGCAGGAGCCTCAGGCGCGCTCGCCGCGGATGCGGCGGGCCAGCTGGATGTCCTTGGGCATGATGGTGACGCGCTTGGCGTGGATGGCGCAGAGGTTGGTGTCCTCGAAGAGCCCCACCAGGTAGGCCTCGCTCGCCTCCTGCAGCGCCATCACGGCCGAGCTCTGGAAGCGCAGGTCCGTCTTGAAGTCCTGCGCGATCTCCCGCACCAGGCGCTGGAAGGGCAGCTTGCGGATCAGCAGCTCCGTCGACTTCTGGTAGCGCCGGATCTCGCGCAGCGCCACCGTGCCGGGCCGGTACCGGTGCGGCTTCTTCACGCCGCCCGTGGCCGGCGCGCTCTTGCGGGCCGCCTTGGTGGCCAGCTGCTTGCGGGGCGCCTTCCCGCCCGTCGACTTACGCGCCGTCTGCTTCGTCCGCGCCATCGCTCCCCACTCGCGGACACAGCACCTCGCTCTGCACACCCCGAGCCGTGGCAGCCGCTCCGCGGCGGCGGTATTTATAGCCGCAGCTCCCCGCCCATTGGCCGCCCGCGCCAGCCCGGCTGCCATTGGGCGACGCCGCCATTCGAAAAGCCCGCGCCGCGCCGGCGGGAAACCCCGCCCCACCGCGCTCCCTCCGCGCTCCCTCCTCCCTCCGTCTCCGGAGCCGCCGGCTCGGCCCGCCCGTCCCCCTCCCGCCACGGCCTGCCCCGGCCCAGCCGCTTGCTCTTTCCCGCCTCTCTAGAACGCTTGAGTGCCGGCTCTCTCGCTCTCTGAGGAGGAATGCGTGGACCATCCCCACGAACAGCGGCTTGGGCGGCGGGAAGGCGGCAGGATCCGCCGTAGGTGGCCGGTGTAGCCGGGTCCCGCCGCCCACGCCTCGGACTCGGCCTCTTCCCAACCGCCTCCGCCTCACCGCCGCCCCCACTCCGGCCCCGGGACTGCGGGCAGAGGCTCCGTCTCACGGCAGCCGCCTCCTCCCCGAGCGCTCGCTGTTTCCTCTCACTCGGTAACCGCGTTCGGTTCAGGGCCGCGGCAGGAACGCTGCCGGCGCAGGTGGCAGCCGACGTCTCGCGTAAGGCGAGCGTGTCCCGACCGCTTGCCCGCCCCGGGCTCAGGCCCGGCGCTCCTCGGAGGAGCGCGCCTTGGTGAAGCGAGGCCGGGCTCCCAGCCGCGAGCGCCACCGCGACCAATCGCCGCCCTCTCGGGAGCCGCGCCGGGCCGGGCCCGCCCGCTGGGGAGCTCCGTGCAGTCCTCACTCAGGTCGGACCGAGCCCGGCAGCTGCGCGGCCCCGGGTCCTCCCGCCCGCCCCCTGCTCCCGCGGGCTGCTCGGCTGCGGAGTTTACCGGGCGCGGTGGAAGGAGAAGAGGGTGATTCAGGGAGGAGAGCTGGCGGGGCAGACCGTGATCGGGGCCACAGGCAGGGCTGCGCGGTTCGGGAGCAAGAACGCCGTGAAGCGCCCCGCTTTGCTTGCCCCGCTCGCCCGCGAGAATGCTAACGGGGGGGGGAGGAAGGCGGGCAGGGTGGAGGTCGCCCTGCCTAGATCTTTTTGCTCAAAAAAAAAAAAAAAACCAAACCAAAAAAACCCCAAAAAACCACACCTGGTCATCTTGAACCGTCTGTGTACGATGCATCCCCATTCCCCTCGAGTGCCTCACGGGAAAAAAACAGCAGCACCGCCTATCCAGAACGCGCTTATTTTGGCATTTAGAAGAACACCTACATCGTTCGTTTTTTCTGCAGCTGCCCCCAAACCGGATCTGAAAGTGAAGCGGGCTCCGGGGGTATTTCTATGGAATCGCGAGCGTTTTCTGCTCCACTGAGGCCAATACAGAACAGATCGTTTACCGCAAACAGGCACATCACCGGTTCTTCACAACTGACAGTGTTTTCACGCTATTATCACCCCCTCTTCCCCACGAAAACTAAAAACAACTCACCACAACATCAGCTCTTTTACTGAAAAGGTGGGTGGCTCTTAAAAGAGCCTTTGGGTTAAAACTGGCGATCCGAGACGCTCTACTTAGAGCTGGTGTACTTGGTGACGGCCTTGGTGCCCTCGGAGACGGCGTGCTTGGCCAGCTCGCCAGGCAGCAGGAGCCGCACGGCCGTCTGGATCTCCCGCGAGGTGATGGTGGAGCGCTTGTTGTAGTGCGCCAGGCGCGAGGCCTCGCCGGCGATGCGCTCGAAGATGTCGTTGACGAAGGAGTTCATGATGCCCATGGCCTTGGACGAGATGCCCGTGTCAGGGTGCACCTGCTTCAGCACCTTGTACACGTAGATCGAGTAGCTCTCCTTGCGGCTCTTCTTGCGCTTCTTGTCGCCCTTCTTCTGCGTCTTGGTCACCGCCTTCTTGGAGCCCTTCTTGGGCGCGGGGGCGGACTTGGCCGGCTCAGGCATGACAACGAAGCTTTCTCTGCACCTCCACTCCAAAACCCACTGTCGTGGATGCGAAGTCAGCGTGCGCGCTCTCTTTTTATAGGGACCGTATGCAAATTACGGTATTCCCGAGCCCTGGTTTCTATTGGCTGAGGGAGTTTTTCTTCAGTCGTAGCGCTCCGTAGGTCATCGCCATTGGTTAAAATTCGATCCGCCTTCCCATTGGCTGCGTTCTCAATGTCACCTTCTCAGCCTATCGAAACTCGCTCCCTTGGCCGAGAGGGGATATAAGGGCGAGGTGCGGGGCCGCTTTCATTTCTGCACGGCTCCTACCCGTGAGTGCTGAGAGGCTGCGATGTCGGGCCGCGGGAAGCAGGGCGGGAAGGCGCGGGCCAAGGCCAAGTCGCGCTCGTCGCGGGCCGGGCTGCAGTTCCCCGTGGGCCGCGTGCACCGGCTGCTGCGCAAGGGCAACTACGCGGAGCGGGTGGGCGCCGGCGCCCCGGTGTACCTGGCGGCCGTGCTGGAGTACCTGACGGCCGAGATCCTGGAGCTGGCGGGCAACGCGGCCCGCGACAACAAGAAGACGCGCATCATCCCCCGCCACCTGCAGCTGGCCATCCGCAACGACGAGGAGCTCAACAAGCTGCTGGGCAAGGTGACGATCGCGCAGGGCGGGGTGCTGCCCAACATCCAGGCCGTGCTGCTGCCCAAGAAGACCGACAGCCACAAGGCTAAAGCCAAGTAAATACCGAAGAACAACGCCCGGGAATTTTTCCCCACAGAAACCCAAAGGCTCTTTTCAGAGCCACCAACAAATTCAGAAAAAGAGCTTGAACTTCGTTAGAAAGCAGAAAGCGACTGCGCCTTTGGCAGTACTCGGCAGACACCAACAGTGAAACGCCCGCGGGGCCGCAGCCCCATGCACGAACCCCTCCGACCCCACGCTGCTTCCCCACCCGCTCCGGGGGCGGGGCTGGGCGGGGCTCCGGGGAAGGAGCTCGGCCCTTCCGAAGGGGCAGCCAATCCCAGGGCTGCGCCGGCTTTGCAAAGGCGCCGGCGCCCCGCGCCGCTCTCCCCGGTAGGCGGACGGCAACTTCGATAGCAGCCCTGCCCCGAAGTCTGCTGCTCCCAGCGCCCGCCTGTCCCCGAACCGCCATCCCCTGCCCACCTCCCCCTCGTCTCCTTCCCGCGAACGGGCCGTAGCCGCAGTGTTTCAGCCCTTCTTGAGAAAATTTGGGTGGCTCTTAAAAGAGCCGTTGGGTTTAAGTGCGGAGCAAGAGTTTTCTTCCACAGGGGGTTTACTTCTTCTTGGGCGCCGCCTTCTTCGCCTTGGCCGCTTTCGGTTTGGCCGCCTTCGGCTTGGCTGCTTTCGGCTTCACCGCTTTCGCCTTGGCCGGGCTCTTCGCCGCTGCCGCCGCCTTTTTGGGCTTGGCAGCCTTGGTCGCCTTCTTGGGGCTCTTGGCCGCTTTCTTGGCCACGGCGGCCGCCGGCTTCTTCGCTTTCTTGGGGCTCTTCTTTGCCGTCACCGCCTTCTTGGGCTTCTTGGCAGCGCTGGCGGGCTTCTTGGCCGCCGGCTTCTTGGGCTTGGCCGCGGCTGCCCGCTTCTTCGGGGCTTTTTCCTTCACTTCTCCTGACTTTTTGCTGAGGCGAAAAGACCCAGACGCACCTATGCCCTTGGTCTGCACCAGGGTGCCCTTGCTGACGAGGCTCTTGAGCCCCAGCTTGATGCGGCTGTTGTTCTTCTCCACGTCGTAGCCGCCGGCGGCCAGCGCCTTCTTGAGCGCGGCGAGGGAGAGCCCCTTGCGCTCCTTGGAAGCAGACACGGCCTTGGTGATCAGCTCGGTGACGCTGGGGCCCGCCGGCTTGCGGGCTTTGGAGCCGCCCGCCGCCTTCTTCGGCTTCTTGGCGGCGCCCTTGGCGGCAGGGGCCGGGGCGGCGGCGGCGGGCGCTGCGGCGGGGGCTGTCTCGGCCATGGCGGCGGCGCGCGGAGCACTGGTCGGCGGTGGCGGCGGCGCCCCCATTTATAGCAGCGCGGCGCGCGCTGATTGGTGCCGCCCGCCCGCCCCGCCCCGCCGCCGCCCGGCGCCCGGCGGCTGGGCTTGTGTTTCTTCGGGGATAATAAAATGGTTTTTTTCTGCTTTATCTGTCACGAAATTGCCCCTTTTCTACACCTGGGAGGCCGTGGAAGTGCCTATTTTCGCCTGTTGGTGTCTTGTCGCGAAAAGAGTGGAGTTTGGGTAGAGAGGGGACGATAAATCCCGAGTCCTGGAACCGAACGGACCTTGAGAGAGTGAAAGTTTTGTTTTTCTTTGTAAATTAGAAATTCTCCTTTGACGTTAACGTGAGACAGGCAACTCAGTGTTAATCTTCAGAGGGTCTTTTTCACATTAGAGAAGAAAGCGAGCAGTTAGAATCTCATTTTTTAAAATAAAATGGTTTCAAAGAGAGTGAGGTAGCACAAACTCCCACAAGCCATGCCTCCGCTTCTCTTACCGAGATTTATACCTCTGGCTACTGTGAAACACTCAATTAGGGATTTTTTTTTTTTTTTTTGCCCGTACTCTAAAAGCTAAAGTTTCTGCAGGCTACACGTGCAATAATAGACAGCATATATTTTATTTGCCTCAGAATGGGCTACTTTCTCTGCAACTCTTTGCTGTTGTTAACATAGCAGAAGTCTCTTTAATGTTAATGGGATAAATTGGGACACAGAGACCAAAGACGAAAAGGTTTGTGTCGAATCACTGAGCTTCATGTAAGTCTTTGGCATACAGAAACAGACCACACTCTAAATAAAGCACATAGTGCTATTTCTGTAAAATCTGTTGGTATGATTCAGTAACATGGAAAAAAATTGGCAGAGATCGACTCTGCAAGAGATGTGAAAACACCATTTTATTCATATTTTGGTGACAAGCTAGGAAGAAAAATCACAATTTTTGCTCACTGCTCTTTTGCCAGGTTACAGATTGAGTCACAGCAGCTTCTCTACATGAAACCTTTGACTGCAACAGAAAGTGATGCAAAGCTGTTTATCCATAATGTGGTGACTACTCTATTAGCATGCACACCTCCTTATCAGCTAAAAATTTGTATATGTTTTTGTGTCTCTGGCAGGAGCTCATAATTCATTTATCTTGAAGTTTAATGACCATCAGCCAGTTTAACGGCCATCAGCCAGTTTAACACCATCATATTGCTGCATTTGTACCTGATGTATACAAACTGCACTTGAACAGTTTACGTATGGTGCAGACCAGGTGACTATTTCAACAAAATGCAATATCTGTGATTGGAAAAATATCATCTCACTCCTCTCTCTCATTCCACTACAGGGAAGGCTAATGAACCTTCTGAAGGCTTTGGGTGACCCTTCATCTTCAGTTAATTCACAAAGTCCCATTCTTTAAAACTTCGTATAGGCATTTTGACCTTTTCTCATATATTTATGATAAAAAGGACTTTAGGAAAATAAACATATTTGTCTCTCCCAATTATGTTTTCTTTCTAACTCTTCCTCATCATTGAGGTCTCCTAGCTGAGGAGTTATTCCTGAGACAGGGAGGGCAAATAAGACGGCAAATTCAGCAAATCTGAATCTGGACTTTCAAAGCTGTGTTGGAAGCAGGATGGCTTCTAGAGCAATGTTCACTGGGAATTTTACAAAGGCAAGAGAACTTGACTGTTACACATTTACTTCATGTAGTAATAGGGGGCATAAAGAATTGAATAGTGAAATTATTAACATCTCCTAAAGTTTCCTGAAATCAGGTGGATGACCGTATGTCTGCTCTGTCCCATCTAGGTCTGGTAAAAGCCCTGATGTCCTTTAAAACCAAAATTTGTTACAGTGTCTGTAAGTTGAATCTTTTTGCACTCACCAACTCTTTTCACATCACCAATGCCAATATTGGGGTTGGGACCAATGCCAATATTGGTAGAAGCCTTTCTACCTCACAATAAAACAATTTCCCCCATTCTCTGCAACTCTTATTTTGCAAGAGTAATAATGCAGCACAATAGTGCATTTTTCTCCAATCTGTAATTTGATATTCTCAAGATGGTTTTCCTTATACACACATAGTCAGATGGAATACAGCTGTATGTCTACATCCTGTATAGCAGTGATAACTACAACACCAGCCATCTCCAGAGGAAAAGCCTCTCAGTATGTGCCAGAGCAACACTGCAGCGCATTGTTGTAGTCCTTGTCTTACTCCACTTTTGAGGCTATCAATCTCCATCAAATGTTAAATGGCCATTTTGCAACTTGAAGCTATTTTTTGTAATTATTTTAAGTGCTTCTACTTATTTGATTTTCCACTTATGTGTTTACTCCATTATTCCCTTCCCTTATTGTTAAGAAGAAAATATATTCTTGCGACCATCTCACAAACAAGCGGTCAAGCCATGTGTATTAGGGGGAGGATGCAGAAGTACCAGAGAAAAAACAAGCCATACAAGAAGAGCTAAATACCGTATCATGTCATTCAGTAGTGAATACACAAGGACCCTGGTTTGCCCGCCTCCCCCAAATACTGCATTTCCTTGTGTGATTAGCAGCACAAAAAGCCTGAAGTTACGCACCAGAGGTCATTATTCTAGCCATGATGAAGCTTAATAAGGATACACAGAAGTAGTACATGTTTCGCTGCAATGCAGACACAAAAAAAGGAGCAGACAGGGAGGACACTTGCTGGGAGAGATTCTCCCTCCCTCTTACACATTTGCCATCACAATTACAGCAAGCTTTGCTCCCTCGCCTTGGAAGAGGTGACCATCAAGAACAACAGGACCTCAGTGGTATTCCATGCTGTCAGTCTCTAGATGTTCTGTCAGTATGGGCAGAGATACTTGGTAGAGTAACAAAAATCTGCCAGCAAATCCTACAGAAAGTTTTTTGCTGGTGCTATGAATGTGAGCCAGCTCAGACTGCAGGGCTAGATCTGAAAGCCTCTTTAGAGCACTTCCCAGCCAGCATGAAAAGTAGAGATTGTTATAACCAGTAACATGCCTATTAAGTTGAAAAAATATATAGTAATCTAAACCAAACTTAACGCCTGCAAGACAACAAGCAATTTTTGCAAGATTAGGGTAATGTTCTGTTTTTTGCGTGTCCCTTTTGTGACATTTAACCTGGCACTAGGTGACAAAGCATAGTGGCCGCCATAGATGACATTACAAGTCCTAGGAAAAGCAACTTCCTCGGTGTTCAGCTGTTTGTACACATACTGATGATAATTCTTCCTGAACTGTTCTCTCCTTTTCCTCCTCTTCCTTATGACTTTTCCACATGAATATTTAACTGCATTGCATTTATTCATGTCACATTGCCACACCTTTCCCAAACATGTAAAGCCCATCCCCATTTTGGAGATGGGAGAACTGAGAGTCACTTATCCACATTTCTTAAAAATGCAGTTACTTGGATTCTCTGATTTTTGTCTGATTCAGGTTTTCCACCCTCCTCCTGAGGCCCAGCTATATGTGTTAGCTCTCACCATTTCTTGTAAGGAGAAAAATGGTTCAGAGATGATTCATTTAATTTCACAAGGGAAAAGCCAATGAATTTGTCTGCTCATCTTAATTTCCAATTTGTCACAAACCTCAGCTCCTTCCTATACACACACAGGCCAGGCCAGGATGTCAGTCTGCAGGTGGGGTCAGGATCAGGCTCAGTGAGGGGCTCCGAGGTCAGACACAGCCCCAGCCCCGGGCATCGGGCACCTCCCTGGTGCAGTGGGGCCATGGCCAGGCAGGGCAGGGCTGTGGGGAGCTGGAGACCAGCACTGTTGCAGCGTTGCTGGGGCAGGGACTGACAGTCCTGGTGGGCTGAAATGGGGTCCTGGGATCTGGGCAGGATGGGGAGAGCCCAAGGAGATGCTGGGCAGTAAGAGTCAGGGCTGATGGTGCCCTGACAGAACCTCTCCTTGGTGTAGCAGGGACTATAAAAGGCTCTCAAAGCTACTGCTTCAACATAGCTCTAGATCCAGATAATAAAGAGCAATTTTGGTCAAGTTGCATGCAAATGTTTGACTACAGTCCTAGTACACAGAGGAGTGGACTTCAGTTATAATAACACTCTACTGCCATTTGCACTTATCATTGACATTGGACGTAGTCACCAGCTTTAGGACCAAAACACCTGAGAACAACAGTTCCTGCACCTCAGTTTAGTTATTCCTAACTCTTTTGTGATCAAATACATCAACATGTGGGAATGGCTTGACTGGCCTTGTATAGGGCCCACAGTGGTCAGTTAGATCTGGACCACCCTTCCACCTTCATTTCATTGACCCTCACAGGGAAACATCTCAAGAGGCTTTGGACTAGTAGTAGCCAGCTTGAATTGCCAAACTGTCCTTCTAGATAACAGCATTTCCCTCCCCTCCAGCACAGTCACAAAACCTGAAAGGGACCAATAGAAAGAGCCATTTGTTCCACCTTTTAGCTGCTCTTTGGAGAAAATGCTGACCCACAGTTTTGGTCTGGGTGACAATGTACAAGTTTCCCTACTAGCTGCTGGTGGTAACTCCCATCCTTTTCCATCCCACTCTGAACCATGACACTTATGTCACAGGGGCACCTCAGCCAGTTTCGTTTCCTTTAAGGCATCTGGTCTCAAACTTCTGGCTGGTGTGCAGCCCTTGGGGCTCACCTGCTCCCCATTGGTGCCCACCCTGGCCAAGGAGAGGATAACTGCCTTTACTTGCTATCAGCAGCTAAGCATATTAGCTGTTCTCTGATTAATCTAGACACTTAAGAGGTGCCTTTTGGACCTGTTTCACCTCTCAAGCACTGTGACCCACGGTTTGGGAAAAGACCTGATTGCAGAAGAGCACTCACTGCATTTAGGCACCTCTGCAGCCTCCATGGAAAGATCCTGCATTACTAGCTTTGCTCCTCCTTTACTAACAGATAGCTTTGACTCTTCTCACTTCCCTTCTTCCACCACCAGTGACCCACAGTGCTCAAATACAACCTGCAACCCCTCCGCTTTCTGCAGAGAAGCCAGGGAGATGAGCTGCCACCTCACAAAAACAAGCTCACGGTGGCTCAGCACAGGTGGACAAACGTTCTTGAAGGAGAAGAGATTGGCCCCTCTCCCTGTGTTGCTGGAGGGCAGGGACTGAAGATGACATTCCCTGCACTTTTCCTAGAGGACGCTGGGATGCAGAGTCTACAAAGGAAAAGAGCAGCTTGGCACAGATGTCCAGCAGCTGAAGCACTGCCCTGAGCTAAGTGCAAAAATAGCTGCTGGCATCACTGCACCTGTGAAAATAGGGGAGCTGCATGGAGCTGGGCAAAGAGACGTCTTCAGAGAAGAGCTGGAGGAGGAGGGGTACTTCTGGTGTGTTGTTTTGCCACCTTCTTTTTGAGCATATGTAAGGTGTGTTATGTAAAGTGCTTAGTTTTGGGACCCTGAATGCATCCATGTCTCTTGTTCCTTTTCCGCTAGACTCCTCTGGTAGTTTTGAACTGATGAACAGCTTCCAGGAGGTTTTTAAAAATTACCTGCACGAAGCAATATTCTTTCCTTATTGCTGCCATGTATTCAAATGAGAATTCCTATGACAGCTCACCCATCACTTCCATATTCAGAAAAAAAAATAATGAAATTTTGTCCCAGGGGCCTTACAAGGGAAAGATTCCTGTTGGCCTACTGATGCCTTTTCTTTTCCAAGAAATATAAAGAAAGGAATGCTGTGGCCTTGAAGACTGAATTAGTATTCCTCACATCAAGCTGTCTAGAATCAGAAGTATGATATACACTTAAAAATGTGAAAGTCTCACCCTCCAGTCTTGAAGAGGCCCAGAACCAGAACAAGGGAATTTAAAATCATGGCCTGATCAGTATTACAAAAGCTGTCCTAGGTCACAGGGTAGCCTCAGGGAGCAAACACTCATCTGAAACTGAGGCGACCTCCTGCCCACAAGGCAATGAGCAAACCACCGGCTTCCTCCCTACCTTTGTTTCCCTGCACACCAGGTGATAACAGGCATCTCCCAAGTTCATTGAGATTGCTGCAGAAGAGCAAGAAAGTGTGAGTTGTCTGTAGCTTCATGTTGGTAATCAGAGGTCCTGGATCCAAACTGATGTGAATTTTGAGTATACATCATGAAATGCGTCAGCCACCATATGCTTCCTGAAATATAAAAGGTGGTGAGCAGTAGGCGGCCCGATTACCAATGCCTGCTTACAGTCTACTGTGCTAAGGAGGAAAAGACTCCTACTGAGAAGGAGATTTTAGGGAAAGAGACTGCTTTTTGCTAGGCTCCTTCATGACCACCCACCATGGGAAGACCTGCCTACAGAATGGCTAAAGAAGAAAAAGTGTTTCAGGTGCAATGCTTGGTCTGTACTAAAGCTGAAAGAAGACGGATGCTCATCTTCGGATACCTCTCTAAAGAGGCACAAAATAGAGCAACATATTTGCTTTCTGAGACCTGATCCAGCTCCCTAGCTGCACTGTGTTCAAGCAAGGGCTGACAAGAGGCCATATCCACCCTCTCTGCCCAGTTCCAGTTCTCCAAGCCTGCACAGCTGCTTCAAATGTGAAAACATTTTTCTAGAGCTATACCTGTTCGGTACAAAATGTTGTCATCTGATCTATGCAGTCAGTCAATTTCTGATGTGCTGCAAATATAAAATAATACCCGGCCTAGAGGGGAGCCCTAGGATACTCCAAGAGATGTTAGTCTCATGGATTTGGATTAAAATCTGATCTAGGTATCAAGAACACAATATATCCTTAAAGGCAGAGTCCACAACCAGTGTCCAAAGCAGGACTGTCAAATTCAGAGTCTTGATTCAAGATGGACATAAAGGCTTTCCCAGTAGCCAAATACCCCCTGCCAAATACTGAGTTCAGTACGGATGTGAGCAGTGGTACCTGTATGAGCAATGTTTCGGAGGTACAGAAGGAAACCTTCCCTAAAATCGCGGCCATCTGATGGCACCACCACAGTGCACAGCACCAATCCAGGAAGGTCTGGGGTGTGTGGAGGTGGGGATGCTCCAGGCAAAAGTGTCCTTGCTCTCAGCAGCAGCAGCAGCAAATGGCAGACCAGTGACTGCCCTCCACACTGCAGCTCTGCTGCCTCTCGTGTTAACCCATTACAAAGCTTCTTAGCTTGGATGAGGCTTAGGATCACTAATAACAATTAAAAGGATACAGTTTCAGTTATGTGATTTATGGGTCAAGGTTCTAAATGATCTTTTTTTAATTATCCGCCTAGAGCTGTAAGAGCAAACATGGATTAAGATGATACTTAATGGACATCACCCTCACATTGCATTTGTGTTGCTATTCACTGAAACAAAAGCTTCTCTAAACAAACAACTGCACCAGTGCTTGGGCAAGTCATATTGCCAGCAAACCCCATCATCTCAGTGTTCACCCCTTTTTCCACATCACTTAGGAACTTGTTAAAGGGCACGTATTCTAGTGCAGACCCCTGTAGAACTCCCTGGGGACTTTCCTCTATTTAGTCCTATGCTTTTTCCAGGCTTCTATGGAATAACTATCCATGCTAGATTTTCCCTCTTATCCTGCTGCTGTTGACTTTTCTTTAAGGTCTTTTCAGAGCGGCTTTGTCAAAAGCCTTTGGAAATCCAGGCAGATCACATCAACCAGATCACCCTTCCCCACATACTAGCTGACCTCGTCAAAAAAACTCCAAGATGTTTGTAAGGCAGGACCTCCCGTTGCATGCTGAAACTATTGAAACATTATGCTGACATTATTGAAAAGGCTGTATTTATCCAGGAGGCTGTTCTGACCCTTGTTATAGCTCCACTAGTGTGTCTGGCACAGCCAGGAGGCTTATAGATCAAGAATCCTATGTTCTAACAGGCTCTCAGGCAGGATTTTTGCTGTTGCTGTGACAGATGGAGGATTTAGTACCAGTTTTGATTTTTTAACTAGCTGATCTTCTAATCCCTTTTTGGACAGCTTAGTTATATTTTTACGTTTAATCTGCTAGAGTTTATGTTCTTTTCTGTGTTCTTTACTCAGGCACACGTGCGGCTTTTTGAATGATGCTTTCTTACTCTCAACTCTCCCTCCTGTTATCAGCGCCAGCATCTCTCCGTTTTTCAGGCCTTTCTGGGTGGGTGGTAGCCCTACCACTGTGTCCCCAGGATGGTCACTTCAGCCATCTCCACCCCCCTGTGAGGATTTAATCCTCACAGCTGTTCCTCTGAGCTTCTTTTTAACAAGCTCAAGTTTTCCAAAGTGCCTACCATATCAGCAAAATGTGCCAGTGCTCCTGTCTTGATTCCCAGGCTTCAAGCCCTGATGTTGAGACAGTCACAGCACTGATTTGGTTCTCTGGCCTTCTTTTTGAATGCTAACTCTCTTGTTTTATGCTATCCCCTGATGCATCCTTCCCTAGAGTCTTCAGAATTTGCTATGTCTTGTCCTTGGGAACACCATCCTGAAAAATGCCACCACTGGTTGGCTTTCCCCCACTCCTCAGTTAAAAAGCTCACTGACAACGTCCTGCATGCTCATAGCCAGAAGCCCATTTCTCTTTTGATCTATATGAGGTCCATCCTTCCTGTGCAAGTGCTCCATAGTACAGAAGTGTTCCCAGCTCCTGATGAAACCTTATTGTCAGCCAGGTTGTGAAAATGCTGTCCATGTCCCTCCCTGGTCCCAAGCAGCACGCTGGGAGCTTTTCAGCAGCAGGTGAGCATAGACATTCTGGTTTTCATCTTCTTCACCAGGAGCTTACACACTGCATCCAGAGCATTTCTGCTTCCTTTCACTGTGACACAGGCACTGAAGTAGACCATGACAATGCATCCCTCTCTGGCTTATCCTAGGAGCAACCCATGTACCCTGTGAAGTTTGTCATCTTCATGTCCTTCCCCAGAGTAGTGAGAAACTCCTCTGGCCCTCCAGCCCCAGTTCTTCCCCACCTGTGTCTCAAAACAGAGAGTGAGGCTGGAAAGCCAGATGCTGGATCTAGCATGTGTGCACAGAGGGGGAACGTGACGAGTGCTAAAAGGTCCCTGTTGGGGATACTTCAAGGAACATGCATCATAGAAGAAGGTTCTGTATATATGGTGTGGAGCAAGCATGAGCCACAAGACCCTGTATGCATATGGGAATGGTGTACTTCAGTCTGGCAGCTTACTCCAGGGTTGTCCTCTGGAGCAGTCCTCCTAAGCCATGTGGCTGTGTCATCTAATCAGGAATGGGACAGGGAGAGTGAATGGGAGAGCTCATATGGTGAGGAGGTGAGCTACAAAATAATCTGGGAAAAGCTACCTT
This sequence comes from Nipponia nippon, assembly GCF_047370975.1. Classification (NCBI taxonomy): domain Eukaryota; kingdom Metazoa; phylum Chordata; class Aves; order Pelecaniformes; family Threskiornithidae; genus Nipponia; species Nipponia nippon. Next base: position 54,627,963 of record NW_028262347.1, read on the forward strand.
AACAGCTAAATTAAACAGGTAGCCATGCGTAGCCTGTGAGGAAATAAAGAGGAGATCGCCTTCCACACAAGCATCTCTTCTTCATAGTACTTGTATGGACCATGATCCTGATGTAAGCATGAGTCAGAAAGTGGTCCTTGGCAATCTGTTTCTTCCCTGGTGCAGCTTAGGGTTTCCCTTTCCCCAGAGCTCCAAATGCCATGGAGCTCAAAGGAAATTCTGTTGTTAAGATTTTTTTTTACAGAATCTTCCTTGAAGATACTTTTTTGGGTATTTCAGAAGACAATCTCCTCATCTCTTCCCAGCAATTTACAGCTGCCAGCAAAGCATCTTCTGGCAGTGAGAAGCAAAGTGTAAGGTAGAACCTGTTCTGGGTTGCCCTCAGTGACAACAGGGTTTATCTTAGCTCCATCCAACCTGGGGAGATACAAACAGCTTTACTATCCTCTATTAATCTCGTCCTAGGCCCAGCTCATCTAGACCCAAAAGCCAGATCTCTCTTTACTGTTTGTGTCTGGGGTGGGTTAGAAAAAATCGAAGAATAACTAAGGAAATAACTTGTTTTCATTTTTGTTTATTTGCTTACTTTGTTTGGTTTTGGGGTGGGCTGGGGTTTTTTTTTATTACTGGACTGGTAAAAAAGAAGCACTACCTGATCTTTTCAAGGGCTGCATTTGATCAGACACTACCAGAGAGGTTTACTACCCATCCAAGCTTTTGTACCTCCCAGAATGATGCCATTTTTAGAAAGTATTTTTTAAAACTTCATCTGTTTGCAAGTCACGGGGTCACGCAGCCATGCCCTGCCCTTATGCATTCTGCTAATCATGCAGGGCGTATCTGCAGATGCAGGGAAGCGTATTCTCTCCCAGGTTTCCTCTCCTCCCTCCCATGTCCTGATCATTTGTTCAGGAGGGTGCAGGAAGTGGGCCGAATCCACCCAGGCCAAGAGCATCTGCTGACCATCCCTGTAGTCTCGTGAAATTGCTTCAGGGACACGGGGCAGCAGAGCGCTCAGTCACAGCACACATCTGAACCAGGTGCCTGGGAGAAACACCAAGCTCCCGTCCCCATCATGTCCTGGCTCTGCAGCTTGCCAGCTTCCCCTCTTCTAGAAGTGCAGGCTCCCAGACCTCACAGGAGTGGTGACTTACTCTTGCCAGAGTAAGTAAATCCCATTAACAGATTTGGTACTGTGCTTGAAAGATGCCCTCAGCTCTTTCATGAGACTATCACCCCCTCTTCATAAATTACCCTTCAAAGAGGTTTATATTATTGACGGCTATTCCTTCTGATCAGGTCTGGGGAATGTGTAATAAGTAATTTCTGAGGCCCTCACACCAGATTATGCCTTAATGTTGATGCTAACAAAGGTACAAAAAGATCTATCTGGCCTGCAGTGAGGAAGCATTTCCCTTTCTCCCTCCCTCCAAGCCCACTGGCATTGGATAAAATGTTTCTGATTGTCTTCCCCAGCCCTGGTGGGTTACCAAGAGGAATCACCTTGCAGCTATCATACTTGAGAATGGAAGACCTGACCTGAAAATAATAGTCCTGGCTTGACAAAAATAATAAAGGTTTGAATTGTTGGGTTTGTTTTTTTTTTTTTTTCCAGTTCAGATTCAGCCATTATAACTGAATCTTAGTCTCTTAGTCTCCCTGGACCTAGAAGAAACCATTAGGACTGTGATGCAGTGATGTTATCCATCACATGCTTTCTTTGCATTCCCAAGTTCAGCTCTGCAAAGCCTTGTGTTCTTCCATACATGTCTGGCTTTTACATGTCCTCTGCTAATCCTGAGAATGTGACTGACAACTTGTCATTCACAAGCATGAGGGGGGACCATGTGCCATGCACTGCGCAGTGCAGGATCACCAAACCCATGGACCTTTTCTTCCCGGATCCCACACAGCTAGCATAAGGGTGACTCTGTGAAAGGAGTACATTAGCTGAAAACAGGCAAAAGAAAATATACCATGAGTAACTGGGAACTTCTGGACTTTACTGTCCCAGGAGGCAGTGGAAGCAGCTGGCATCAGCAGGGTCAAAAGGTACCAGATAAATCTGTGGGCAAAAGGGGCCTATTGTTGAAGGGGACAGGCAGGGATGTACCACTGCCACCCGCACACTTCCACAATAGCATCTCCTACTAGCACTGCAGGACACCAAGTGCTTACAGGGACCATCTCTGGCCCAGAGCAGTCTCTGTGGGAGAGGACATTTGAAACAGACCGAACGGGGTGGGAGAGGGATAAAGAACTGCTGTCTATAATAAGTCATGTATTACAGAGCAGGTGCCTGCAAGAGATGGACTGAACCAGCCTTTGGGGATGGCTGTTTCTTCTCCTGGCTCTAGAGGGAGCTTCGGAAAGTGAATAAACTGGCTGCGTGTGAACCTCTGAAGAGGGCTGAAGTTAGACGAGATGCGTCCCTGTCTGAAGTTCAAGGTAACAGTTCTTAATTTCTCCTGGAGTTCTCCAGGCTCTTGTGTGTCTGTCATGTTTCTATGGTGCCAGATGGGAGGGTTAATCAATGTAATGAATGTCATTATTTCGTTTTCATCACAGTGCATTTTTTATATGGAATGTTTCCTGCTGAACCTTAATCCTGTTAGTAAAAGCTAAACAATATGAAATGAATAATAATTTTTTAAAAAAAAAAAAACACCCAAGAAACGGGTTTTGCAAGTGTTTTAAAAAATGAGAGGAGACCTGAAACATTTAGAGGAGTCCAGGATTTGGTCTTCCATCACAGTCCAAACCTCTCACCTTTTGGCTCATCTTCTTCAAATGTAACACCAGTTTCTATAAGGACTATGGATAAACTCTCTTATTTGATGATGAAGGAATGCAACAGTGACACATGACTGTGACCATTCCAGGACAAGTCAAATCCCCTTTACGAAATTTGAGGGTTTTGAGCTGAATATTCCTAACACAAAGTCAGCATCATTGGTAAAACTGGTATGGAATTAACATGCAGACCTGCAATACAGCCTCAATCTCTCCAAATCATTCTGTCTCCAATAGCTAAATTTGATTACAAATTCTCTTATCTAAGTTATTTTTCAATGAAATGCCCATGTATTGTTATGAATATTAAATATCTCTCTTGACTAGCTGCAAATGATGTACAATAGAACTGTTGGTTAATTTGAAGAAGCAAGAGAAGAATTAAGATTAAATAAAAGCACAAATTCTAAAAACATGCTCTTCTTCTTTCATATATTTAAAAATAAATACTAAGGTTCATAAAAATAGTAAAAACAGTTGTTTTCCTTACAAAATTTAAGTCAGACAATGTCAATGCACTGAGATACCATATCATCTCATAATTTTTTTATTTTTTTTTTTTTTTTTACATTCTTGGTTCAGTATTAGAGCAGATGCTTTTTTAGCACATTTGAAACTGCATTGCCCAGCCACTGCCCAGGTATCTGGTAGGGAAGTGCACAGGGATGTGGGATGCTTTTTGGCCTTGGCCACTGACAAGTACAGAAACAGAATCAGGAACTTTTCATTGTGCGAATACAGGATGATACTAAATCCAATTTTCCTGACAAAGGTACGTTTTCCTAGCCCTTCCCTCCACCATGACCAGTTAGTGAATTGTTGCTTGGTGCCTTCAAGCCTCTGAGTTTAGAGTTTTTCTAGGTACCCTCAAAGCTGAGACTTTTTACCTCACCAATGGCCATATCAGAGCAATTGAGAGCAAGAACTGAGGAGCAAGAGATAGCATTAAGAGATCATTAACCTAGACAGCAATCTGCTACTGGCAGGGGAAAAATAGGGGAGCCAGGTAAAAGCTCTGTCCTGTTCTGCCTGAAGGAAACATGGACACTCTCATTTTCTAGCTACTAAATGCTACATCTACTCAGTAATCTGTTATCTCAAGGCTCCCAAGGCTAGTTTGGGGGATTTACATCTGAGTCTTTCCAGCCTATTAGTTTTCTTGGTGAAGACATGTTGTTGGCACCACACTTCCCAGCTGAGCTGCTTTTCTTTCCCACTTAAACTGTGGTCCTGGGGGCACTGCCCAGACCTGCCAGCATGCAGTACAGAAAGGCCACCTAAGGCTCCCACACCAGCAGCTCCTTCTCCTGCATTGGAGGACATGGACATCACCCTGGCAGGGGGAAGACCACAGAGCAGTACATGAAACCAAAGATTGACTAAACACTGCAAGATTCACACAGGCAAAGGGAAATAAGAAACCATGGACATCTGTACCTTGTGTTTAGGTTGCAGGACACAGGGATTTGTTCTAGCCTGGCTCCCTACAGAAATGAGGGTTATGGAGCGGGGCTGTTGGCAGTTTTGACAACCGGTAGCTTTTGAGCTTCCTGGGCAATCTCAGCCAGAATTTGACAAAGCAGTCAAGGTCTCAAAGACACTGACTTCTTGAGAGTTTCATGAAAATAAGTAGTTTTGTAGGTGAGAATAATCCAGACTCTTGTTTCCTTTGAGAGAAATGTTGCAACATGAGCGCAGCCATCAAGTCCACAGGAAAAGAGCCACAAGAAACCAGGCTACCTAATTTCTACTTTTCACCAAGCTATTCGGTTTCTTTGCAGTTCTAGAAGTATGGTGACGATTCTCTATTCTCTACAGTGCTTGAGGGTATGGGTAGCCAGACGTGCTCATTGTGGCACTGCTGCTGTCACTGCTGAGACATTGAACAGACAAAAGTCCTCCAGCAACACTGGTCTCAGCAGAACCTGCATACGGCCGCACTCAGTCATGTCAGCTGTGCCACAGGCAAGGCTGGAGACATATGGCCTAAGTGGGGAGTCGTTATTTTGTGTGTCGGAGAGCACCTTATGCCATACAGCCTGCACTGAAACCTGTAATTAAAGGTGGCAAATGGCAGCATAAGCTGGTCTGTTTAAGTCCATTGAATAAATTTACTCTCCGTGTCCAAATAAACACTTGATCTCTGCAGACACTGCTGGAAGTGTTTTGACAAGGCAATTTAGGATGGTATTTTTTGTTACATGAATGCTTGCTCACAAAGCAGGAACAGGCACAGTCAATGCACTTGGCTGATACCCTACTTAATTGGAACTAACAAGAGGTGTTTCCATCCCACAGACTGTCCTGTTCCCCCCACCCTGCTCTGCTCTTTGTAGCTTTCTCCAAACCCAGCTGAAGTCCCGCACACACTGGTGACCAGAGCCCAGGGCAGCCTGTCTCATTCTGGAATGCTTTCAAAAAAGTTCATTTGGATCTACTGGTAAGGTTACTAAAAGCCAATGCAGCCCTTTTTGATCTAATTTGCTTTATTTGTTTTAGTTTTGTCCCATTCAAGTTCCCACTGAATGTGAACAAATATCTTGCTGTGAAGAGTTAAAATTTGTCATCAATTCAACTGACCACAGGAAAAAGAAAAGAAAAAAAAAAAAAAAGGCAAATTTTAGCCCCAGGATCCAGCAGTTACAGTTGAAAGTACCAAGAGTGACTGAAATCCCCTGTTAAAAAGATGATATTTGAATGTAAATTTACTCAAATTTACTCAATTATTTGATCAAAACGATGTTAATAAAGGAAGTGTATCTTTGAAACTCCAGCTTCAAAAGTTACACATTTACGTTCAAATGTTACATTGCAGTAGCTCCAGACAGCTTCCAAATAAACACTTCTGCTATATATCCCTTCTGCTGGAGAGAACAAGAGCAGAAAGACCAGTCCTTTCTGCCAAAACCCACTGGAAGGAAGAGAGATGAGGCAATAAAACATCCTTCCTTCCCCTTGCTGGTTATCTGCTCCCACAAAATGCCTTCAGGGCAGATTTTGCATGGGTTTGGCTTCTGCTCGTTTCAAGAGGATGTGGCTAGATGGGAAAGGGTGGAGCAGAGGGACCATGTTTGGCCAGGGCAGTTGTGAAACACCTGCTGTGCCCCTTCTACCTTCAAGCCCAAGCACTTCACAGGCCAAGACTGAAGACACTGCAGCAGCAGAGGGGTTGGGTGAAAACATACAGCAGACAGGATGGTGAGGCCTCCGCTAGCTTGCAGGGCTGCCCAGTGAAGGCCAGACCTACCCTACAAGTCTTGAGATCCCTGGTAGCTAAGATTCACTCCAAGCAGGCCCCTGGGACCTACTCGGTGACTCGGCAGATGTGCTCACATCTGGGTAGGTGCGCTAATGGCACTGAAAGCCTTTCAGTCCCTGGGAGGCGCTCAGGGAAGACGCTTCTCTCCCTTCCTGCTCCCATTCCCACCTGCTCACCTTTGCTGGAGGAGGTCTCTGTAATTATCAGTGGGAGAGAAGACCAGCACTCTCACCAAAACGGTGCTTGTGGGTGTGTCAGCAGGGACAAAAACAGATCACAGCATACTGCTGTAGGGCAATTCCCTAGGAAATAATGTTTCTTATTCTAATACACATTTCTTTTTTAAAATCAAGTTGACATCTGTAGCTCCTCATGGGAAGTCCTTAATTTCTGGGTATGCACTTCATTATGGGGGTGGATTATGGGGAAACATTCTCTTTAGATGATGAAGGAGCCCAGGGATGATCCCTGTGAGAAACCATCCTAGGCTGAGACCAACATCTTGTCTTGTGTGAAGTGCAGGTCTTTCAGTGTGCAGGAAACTCTGTGAGGGAATACTATTAAAAAAGTGAATTGTGTCTTCTGTACTCTAATCATGTCCTCGCCCACACACTGAGCATCACAGGGGCTTCTGACAACATTTTGCAGCTGAGTATATTTCAAGAAGAGCACTGGGAAAGGAAGAAGAGCAACCAGAACTGTGTCATCTTCTCAGGCTCATTCTAGACCTTTTTTTTTCTTTTCTTCATTATTTCATTTTTACCAAAACTCACTGTCCTAACAAGGACATCTCTGCTGGCACAAGTCCTAATGCAGATGTAGTTACATTAAAAAAGCCTATTTTACTTGGGAATGTGCAAAAGAACTCTTGTGTCTATCAGTTGCAAACCTTCGCCAAGGCAGATGGGCTCCAATTCAAGCATATGTTTGCTAAAACAAAGGGAAGGGCTAAAGCACAGTTTCCTTCAGTGTCAAAACTCACCTTCCTGTTAACGTGCAATATGTACAAAGTGTAACAGGTCAAGATTGCTTATTTAAGCATCTTCAAAACAATGTTTTCTCTTTTCAGGTCTGTGACAGGTTGAAGTAGCTCTTCAATGCTATTTATTTATTCGTTCATGTCCCATCTCATGCAGGTCCACCCCTGGCAAAACACTTGACATACTGTTTCACAGTCATTTTAAGATGATCTAAAACCAAGCTGCCATTGAAATGAATAATCCCAGCCTTCTCCTCTCCCTGCCTGCTGCCTCTCAATCCTTGTCCCTTCCTAAGGTCAGCTCCAGCAATTGCGTGACTATGTATCTCACACATTCAACAGTAAAGCCTCGCCAGTCAGTGACAGCTAGGTAGCTTTCAGATTAGTCAGTCCAGGGGGACACTAGGGCACAATCAGAAGCTCCCTGTCAACAAACAGCCCAGAAGAGTAAGGGTCCACCAAGCAAGAAAGTGGATGCCCCATCTTCAAGCACAACTGCTCAAAACAGATGTCCCTGGCACCACAGGCCCTGTGTCAATAAGGACACATGCCACTTTGGTCTAAGGTGGGCTGCACCACTTGGTACCACCAAAAAATTCTTTTTTCCTGAACCCATCCAAAGACTCTGTCTTTGATTAAAGCTGGCCCTGGCTCAGTGCGAAAGGCAGTGCCAGGAGTGTCACTTAGGCTGTTCCTCCCCAACACTTTCCTCCCTCTGGCCACATCTGTATGTGGGTACAACTGCCAGGCAACAGCAGGCAGCAAAAGAGGGAATCCCAATGACCCTTTCTTTCTGATCACTGATTGCTGGACAGGTACCTTAGGAAAACAACATGGTTGTTTCTCAACCATCATGGTGCCCATGGTTAAGAAACAGAGCAAAAACACAGGGAGACCACTCCTTTTGCAGGATGCTGCATGGTTGTATCTACTCAGAAGGAGAAGGGATGGGAATTCACAGCAATTATCCTTCTGTAGAGCTGCTTCCCTTTTATGGAGTGGAGCACCACACCAGCTCTCTCACAGCACTGCTGTGCTTCAGCCAGTCACACGCATGATTGTCCCAAAGAGCTCGGATTTTAAAAGTACACTGCCCTTGAATGAAGTAGCTGGCTGGCTGATGCTCCACTGGCTCTAGACATGTGGGGGGGGTGGAAACTTCAGTCATCAAGCAATTGGCAGCTCCAGCACAGAGTAAAGTCAGTTGCTATTTCAGGGAAAGGAAAGGCAACCATTCCCTGTGGGGAATGACTGCACTAGCTCAGCGCCAGGAATAGGCTGAGATTTTTAAAAATTTTTTCCCCCTACAGTTCAGGAAAAGCGAACACACAATGTTCATTCGCAGGGATCGTTTCCTGAACGTGATGTGTGCTCGCTGTCCCGCAGGTCACTTTCCAGTGTGTCACATCCTTCTGCACAAGGGAGAGCAGGAAATGGCAAACTCCCAGTATGAGGCAAAGCATTCCCATCGCAGCAATTGGTCCACAGGAGCTATAAATTGGTCTCCTCCAGAAACAGATCAAAATTTCTCTTTGGGGAGGTCGGCTGGAAACTAAAGGTAAGTTTGAACCAGTATGTTTTGGAGTGTCTCTGAGTACTGTATTAGGAAAGCATTTGCAGGTTCTGGACTAATGTATACCTTTATTGTTGGGGAGATTTTTCTCTAAGAGCAGGAGTTGCTTTTGTTTTCCTTTATGCTGGCATAAATCAGTGTATTCAAAAGATATGCATCACTGTACGGCTTATGCTATATATTGAATGACTGTTCTACTAACTGCAGTGAGACGGCTGCTGTTATTACCTGAGACTGTTCTCAGCAAGAAAATCTGCAGAACAAATTGTTAAGAGGCTACAGGAATTGATATATTTAACGATCATCATATTGATCTGTTGTTAAGTTATTGATGATACGCTCATTGTTCATTTCAGTGCTGGTATCCATTTAGCTTAGTGTTAGCCCTTGCGTTTTCAGCTTCATCTCTGACTACAGTGTAAAAAATAAGAGGACACTGCCTCCAGCTAAGAAAAGCACAATGTACTAAGTGGCTGAAATGACCTGATGATACCAAGAGAGACTGGGGTCATTGTTTTGAAGGGCATAGGAGGAGGCCCTAAAGGATTCTGTGTGCGATGGATTAGGACAAGCAGAAGGGGGAAAAATTGCAGTGAGAATTATTTACTTGCACACTTCAGGATGGAAAGACTCTTTATGGTAGGAAGTTTCCTCCTTCCAAAACACAGGGATTCTGCAGAAGGAAAGCGCCAAGGATCCTAACTATATAGGGTGCCCGTGTGAGGGACCAGGCACCTCCAGTTCACACAGTACTGTGTGACTTAGAAGAGAAAAGGTGGCTGCAGCAATTAACAGTTTTGGTTAGTTGGCTCTGGGACAGGGCCTTTCTGCTACAAAGACTTCTTTTGGCTATGAGGGCATTATGGACTGCAAACAGCTTCTTAGCTCTATGGCTAGACCTTGCTAGGTGCAGAGGCAGCACAGCCTTGTGCATGGTGCAGCATTGTGGAGCACAAAAGCTCTGCTCCCACCAGACAACTGGCGATGCTACATCACTCCTGCTGCCTCCCTTGCCTCAGTTGCCCTGTATGTAAGCAGGGTTAAGGATGCTGACTTCCTTTGTAAAGCACTTTGCAGCCCTAGAGCAACCTGCAAATGCTTATTGGAACATTTCTTTCTACCCTCGTGACAAAGAACAGAGAGAGCAAACAGAAATCACCTAGCACCCACACCCTGAAGATTCACCCTCTAGAAGGGAAGACACCCTCCTGCTATCTTGCCAGGGGAGGTTGCCATAGCCAGCAGTTTTCAAGCCTTTTCTATTCACAGTCCCCTGTATTTCCCCTGTTTCCCCCATCCCCAAGGGGGTGCGCACTGAAAGTGGGCTCGCTTTTCTGATGTGCCCTTTGTGAACTTTTTAAACAAGGTCCATAGGCCTCCCTGCCACTGTCACTGGGGATCCACCACCACAGGTTGGGCTAAGCACCACAGAACAATGGTTCCCATCTTTGTCCAGACCCTGACGCCAGGTTACAATAGGGAAAAAATGCTGCAGGACCTTGAGTTACTTAGGCATAAAGAAAGGAAGGATGTTCACAATACCCGTCTGAGGCATCAATGAGCTTCTCACCTCCTAGATGGAAAAGCCAGACATTGACTCCCCTCAGCAGTTTCCCTCTGTCCTCCTTTAATGGAAAATGACCCCTAAATAGCAACCTGGGATGGGTGGCTTTCATCTCCTCAGAGCCTTGCCTTTCTTGTGAAAGATTGCCTTGAATATTGCAGATCCTCTGAATCTCATCGTGGGGACAACATATTAGTTCTGGCAGCATTACTACTCTGGGCACTGAGTAACTGAATTTCAAGGGAATTTCTGTCCCCAGGGTTGGAAGAGACATTTTGTGTCTTCACAGAGGTAATAACAACAGCACCTCTGACCCCAGCCCTTAAGATATTTTAGTCTTCTCAGGGAACAAGAAAAACATTTAAAAGTTCCTCTGTCTGGAAGCTACAGTGGAATAAGGTAATTAAAGGTACATGTGTGCACGTGCATGTCTGTGTGTGTACGTGAGTGTGTACGTGTGTGCAGACAGCAAGCCTTTCATGTAGCTGAGTGAAGCAAAAAAAAAAAACAAAACTGGCTGAATGCCATCCCTGGAATGGTGGTCCAGGCTGAGCATGTCTCATTTTTTTTTTAACATAAATCCCAACCCAGCCTTTTTTGTTTCTGGACAGAGACCATGGAGAGAACCGGTGCTGCCTTTTCCCAAACACTAGACCCCACGCACCACTTCCACATAGCGCTGCTGGATCAGAGACGGAGGCTGCGTGGCCAAATTGCTCACCTTCACAAGGCAGCTCGAAAACTCAACAAGCTCCGCAAAAGGTCCCTGATCGCCAATGTCGGTGGGAGCACCCTGACCGCCGCGGGAGCAGTCACAGCCATCGTGGGGCTGTCCCTGAGCCCGGTGACGCTGGGGGCCTCTCTCCTGGCGTCGGCTGTGGGTCTGGGCCTGGCCACTGCCGGGGGGGCTGTCAGCATCACCTCCGATCTCTCCTTGGTGCTCTGCAATTCCCGGGAGGTGAGGAAGGTGCAGGAAATCGTAATGACTTGTCGGAAACAGATGAGGGAAATCCTTGGCTGCCTGGAGTTCCTCCGCCGGGGGCAGGGCCCAGGGGACCCCACACTGCGCCAGTCGGAGAAGAGGGCCTCCATCTCACTCTACAACTCTGTCTGCTTCATGGTCTTCTGCGGCTCCCACAGCTTTCTCGTGCCAGAATACACAAAGGAGGCCACAAAAGTGAGCCAGGCCGTGCTGAAGGCCAAAATCCAGAAGCTGGCTGCCAACCTCGAGACCTGCACCAGGGCTATGGATGAAGTTTGTGAACTTCTTGAGTCCAGGACAGAGCTTTCCCCATGCACAAGGAGATTCAACTTGGGTGCTAAAACCACTGCTGAGACCCTAAGACCATCTAGCTGAAACAGTGTTTGCCCCATAATTAAAACTGGGCTTGGAGACATTACATTATTAATTGCCACCATTAGCACTGCTACCTGTTGGTATCGTAATATTGGTCGTGCTCATCCACACAGGTTTGCACATCTCTCATGTGCCTTATTTATATCTGAACACAAACTCCTTCATAATAGGAAGCTAAAGCTTACACACACACACCCTGCCACCTCACAGCAGCCACCTGATTCAGGCTGGAGGTTATGATGGACACGTGGACTATCGGGTACAGAGTAGCAGATCCCAGAACCTGCAGGCAGGGGTAGGTGGCCGTTCCTCAGACCCATGTTTCCCCAGCCATCTCCCCTGGTCTACTTCCCCAAGGCAGCAAAAAGAAGTGGGTCAGGAGGCTGATGAAATCCCTGCAGTCGTGGTGCTGACTGGGCCTGGACTGTAAATAACTTATGAACCTCTGAGTGGCAAAAGGGCTGGTGTACCCTCAAAAAGCCAGCAGCTGTCAATTTCCAGTAGACTACAGTCATGTAACCAAGGTACACCTGAAAAGGCTGTTGAAGGAAGCAGTTCCAGATATGACAGACTGTATGGACAGCTCATCATCCTAGGGTGAGATAGCAGGGCCAGAAATTGTTATCCCTTCCGAAGAAACCTCTCCAGGCTGAGAACTGTGATGTTTGTGTTCTATTTATTTACATAGGATTATTTTAAGGTTTTGATATTGTATTTAAAAATGTATATTTTTTTTTCTTTTAAAAAGGAGGCCTCCGCTCCAGAGGAAAGCAGCTGTTCTTAGAGGTAAAGCAAGTCTGTGGCATGTGAGAGCAAGTCACCTGTTTTGTGGCTGTGACAGAGGGCAAGTCCCTGTAGGAAAAGGAAAGCATGGCCTGAATGCTGGTAGTTGTAAAATAGGCGAAACACGGTCAACTGGTGACAGATCTTAGGAACCAAAATAGGGAGAATGACAGGTCAGTGACTCTGGGACCAGACCCTGCCTCAGGGGACTGGTGGAAGAAAGCAGTTGTACCTCTTGCAGCAGGGAGGGAAGCGTAGGTTGGTGTCACTGGTCTGAGCTGGAGCCCAGCTGTGACGGGAGCACATCTGAGAGGTAGAGGTGCCGCTCTCCATGCAGTCAAGCAGCCTGTGAGACCCACAGTGGTTTGTCTGTGAGGGTGGAGGCAGCACTCATGGAGAGCTACACATACTCCTAGAAATGCTTCCTGGGGTAAGCTTAATGTTAGCAATATATATGTTGGTACTAATACTCAAGAGGGGTGTAGAGGAGTAGGATGATTCACTGGCAGAGCACTTACAAAGCAGGAGGAAGGACTGGGACCCTGTTTCAAGTGTCTGCTAAATATGTCCTTTGTGATTTTTGACCCCTCAGTGCCTCAGTTCTGTCTAAAAACGGGGATGGTAACACTTCCGTACCTCACAAGGATGTTTCCGGGACAAATATTGCAAGTGCTCAAGTACTGTGATGATGGGGATCATGTCAGTACCTTGAAGAGGTACAAGGAAGAGACCCCAGAAACTAGCTTGAGACAACTAGAGGAGTTAATGCAGGGGTAATTCCACCTCCACAAGTAGGCCCCAGTGGATAAGGGAAACTTCCCTGCAGATGCATGAATCAAAATGATCAGAAAACCCATTCTCTAATTCTGTAACGCTGAGCATACTCTTAGGATGTGCAACACTACATCTCACAAAGCTTGAATCCTTGTCCTTTTTGTCTTTTCCTTTCATGACAGCAACATTTGTATTTACACATGAGAAGAACAAAAGCTTTGGTCCCTTAGAATGTGACTCAGATGCTGTAATGCCCATGCTTGTTTGCCAGAAATGAACAAGTACATTGCTGGTTCAATTAAATGAATACGAAGCACTTTTGTGTCAGTGTCTCTCTGCACACCTGCACATGATCACATTCTCTCCCCTGGCTCACCCTGCTTGGTTTCATGCTGCAGGCACTGGAGCAGGGGAATCAATAGGAGCAGCTGAACATGTTCAAAAGGGAAGAATGAAAAGTGAGGTCATCAGCTCCATGCCACACAGCTGGCATTTGTGTATGAGTGTATGCATTTACGTCTGTGTGAGTGCATACCCTGGTGTGCAAATTAGCCCAGGTACACTGTGGATGATGACCTCTGGCATGCAAACACTGAGGTGCATATGTGTGAGCACATAAGTGTGGTTTTGGAGCCTGAACTGCACACTATGCAAAATGCTAAATTTTTCTTAGTAATCCAGCATATCACCAGCTAACTCTACCAGATCAGTTACAACTTCACCATACTTCTGAGATGGCTGGTTTTTTCATCACAGAGAAAATTATATAGTTCTCCTACCTCCTCCTCAGTTTTCTAGTAATGCAGCTTTGTCCACATGTCCACACTCAGGGAACAACATAGAAAAAACAACAGCTCTGAATGGACTAATCTGACTGGCAGAAGGATCTGAATTTGATAGCTTAGAGCTTCATGAGGGCTGGTTTGCTCTGCTCAGCATAGTCCTGCACTGCAATCACAGCCACTGTTTCAGCAGCTGGGACAAATCAGAAACTTTTGCTTTTACTCTCAGCCACACAGGCAAAAAAAAAAATCCTGCTTCTGTTCTGTTTTCCCTAGATTAACCCTTCACTCGAGGTCAAGATTTGGGTTGTTGCACAGCGCTGCTGTGCGAGTGTGATTAAGCCCAAGGTACCACGCTCTCCTGGCCAGGTCTCAGCCACTTCCCTCTCCGAGTTTGTTTGCTAGGAATGCAAAGGGAGGCTCAGGCAGAGAGCTGGGCCCGCAGCCTGGAAGATCTGTAATCCTACACAAGACAGAGGAGCTGTGTGGCTTTGTTTGCTTCAAAACCCATCCAGTGTTCTTGGACACTTCTAAGCCAGGTCGTCCTGTGAATCTAAGTCTGTGCCCTCACACCTCAGCTACGCTTGACCTAGCAGCTAGCAGGCAGGGCAGGAGGTGGTCAGATCCTCCTCACCGAGCTCCGGGCATGCCTTCCTGTCTCCTCCCATGCAACCAGCACTGGATCTCATGTGATACCCTGGGGAGCCAGCTTTGGGAGCTGTCTTGGCAGAAATCCACCATATGTGGGGGTAAGATGCATTTCTTACTCCTTTTGCTCCCTGCAACAGCTCACTGCTGGGTCAGGTGAGCACCAGAGCTGGTACCAAGAAAGCATATGAAGCAAGTGACCCGGGCTGGGAGAGGGGCACACCTACTCCAGTATTGGCTTAGTTCCAATATTGTGACTCCCTTAGAGTCACAAGCAACATTTGGGGGAAGTGTCTTCAGTAAGGAGCTTTTTTACTAGTAGTTATGTTATTTACCCTTCAAATGAGTAGATGTGTTGGTTGAACCCTTCCTTTGGTAGCTGGAGTGGCAGAGGTGGGAAGGGTATGTGTGCGATTTGATGATTAGCCAGGGCTGGCAGTCATGAAGCCTGGCCTCCTGGTGCCATTTTTACTCCCCTTTTATTGAAACTGCTGCAGAGAGGAATAATTCAATGGTGAACCAGGAATGCAAACATCACTTTAACACA
This sequence comes from Nipponia nippon, assembly GCF_047370975.1. Classification (NCBI taxonomy): domain Eukaryota; kingdom Metazoa; phylum Chordata; class Aves; order Pelecaniformes; family Threskiornithidae; genus Nipponia; species Nipponia nippon. Next base: position 54,643,022 of record NW_028262347.1, read on the forward strand.
AAGTCCCATAGTATGTTTTGAAAGCATAATAAAGGTGTCTATGACAAAGGAGCCTGAGTATAGTCAGGGAGTCAGGATACCCCAATAGTCTCTCTCTGGGCATCCCAGTGGGTAGACAGGACCATTTACCATTAACTATGGCCTACTATACACACTGTCCATCTTGTCTTACTATGCATTCCTTGTGAAATCGTCGGCACTATACCTGCACTAAAATTCATCTGCTGTGGATGCTCCCATCCTGTCCCCCCTAAGGAAGACTGAGCTTGTAACATGCAGTAGGGCTAGGAATGTATTTGGTCAAAAGCTGAGTCTAAAAGCCCTGGAGTGAAAATTTCTAAATCCAGTATAATCTGCAGTGTCCTGTGCTGAAAAGCACAAAAAGGGAATTGCCATTTAAAAGCAAGTGCTTCCCAACAGCAGTTTAGGACAGGAGGGAACTTTTATTCAAATACCTGTACTGACAAAAGGGATTTAGCCAAACTGGAATTTCACCAGAATAGAATTGCTCCACCCTGCTCCCCACCAAAACAGAATCTGCCATATTATATGGGCAATGAGTTCAACAAAGAATCACAAGCAGTGACTTCCCGTCACATTCCTGAGGCATCCCAGTGACCCTTACAAGGGTTCACATCTAAGTACTGGCCAGGCTTAACCTTCAGCACTTATGATATATAGCATGCTCATGGCTCAGACTGCTGTAATTTTTGAAACATATGGGCATAACTAGCATCTACATTGGGTGTTCCTTGTTGGGTTTTGGTTTGTTTTGTGTTTATTTATTTTAAAATCATCACTCCTGAGCACAGCGGGATGCAGCAGTTTCATTTCCACTGCTGCCCAGTGAATTGTTTCGGGTTTCCTCTCCTTTCCCTGTCACGCAGAGAGTTTGTTCGGATTTCCTCTCACTTTCCTCATTGTTCTGGGGGCAGAGGAAATGGCACGCTTGGAATCCAGTGACAGATGCTCAGGTACGTCAGCATTTCCACTGCGAGCACACCCAGCCGGGCTTCCCAACCAGCAAGAGAGAGAGAGGTCTGCTCAAAAACACAGTCACGAGTTCCATTTTGCAGTTGGCTCTGCTGTCCTTTCAAAGACTGAGCTCTCAGACATGTTAGCATACTTTTCCCTAAAACAAAGCACATTCACCTAGCTGAAAGGTTGCCCTGCTGCAATCAGCATTGGGACTACAGATCAGAGAGGCCACACCCAGACCAGATGGAAACAAATGAGCTCAGGAACCACCATCCTAATATGATATTTTGCTGCTACTCTCCCTCGAAGGGCACTAAGTCCATCACCATTTTCACCTCTCACTGTGCACTTGCAGGCTCTCTGCCTGAGTCACAACAACAGCAATCGAGATCTGGGGGAGTGTTTGCATCTATTCCCATCCCCTATTCTCTCATTTCATGCTGTGAGTTGCCACAGTTCAGTTTATGTATTTCTGGCACTTTAAAGTTGCACATTGGCAATTACCATAAACAGGAAAACAAGGTGGAACAATGACAGTTCTTGACTTTTCTTTTTTTTCCCTTCACTCACTAGTACTTCAAAATGTTTCATACCAGCACTTCTGAAGAAGTTAATTTGCTCTTTATGTGTATTATATATGTAAGTTTATATATATTCTTGTATTTTTGTGCCTGGCTAGCTCATTTTGTCTTGTTCCTTCACAACTGTAGAATTTATGAATACAGAGCACCATCATGCACACTGCCCAAGCAATGCAAATGCTGAGCTGCAGGCCAGCGGCTGAGCCATTTGCCGTTCATGCCAAGCAGGCAGGTTTTCACACAGCCAATTCAGTGTGCTCTTATCCCAGTGACGAGTGGCTGTAGCTCCGTAACTCCCCCTTCCCTGGAGACCTCTCTGGAGTTCTGTGAAAATCCACCCACGGTTTCTAATTTAGCAAAGCATAGTGCTCATCACATAAACCACCCCCCCCAGCAGAAGCATAAGCCCGATTAAGTTTAAAGAAAACAAGTCTTGAACACATTTAGAAGAGCTGCTTCATAAGGTTGCGCAGAGCAAGGATGTTCCCGCAAACGTGGAAGCTTGGCCAACGTCGGCTCCTTTACGTCGGGAGAGGAGAAGATGACAGCCTCTGGCACCCCGAGCATTACGCCCACTTCCCCGAGGTCTGCGCTCCGAGGAACTCCGGATGCAGCAGACTCCTTCTGACCTCAAGAAAACGAGGCCGCCCGCACGGCACGTCGGCACGACCATCGCCACGGGTAACGGCCGCCGCGCGTGGCCCCTCAAGCCCCGCCCCTCCCGCTCCGATTGGCTCTTTCTTCAGAACTACAAATCCCATGATACCGCCAAGGGAGACTACAACTCCCATAGTGCTCTGCGCCGCGTTCCACGGGGACGGTCCAAAATGGCGGCAGGAGAGGAGCCGGAGGCAGCGGCGGAGCCGGAGGTGGCGGTGGAAGAGCCACGGAGCTTCAAGGACCTGGTGAGGCCGGGCTGTGGAGCCGCTTCTGCCCCCGCTGCTCCCTCCCCCGTCCTGAGGAGCACCCTCCTGTCTCCACCCCGCATATGAGGCGTGGGGGGCGCTCCTCGCAGAGCCCCGTGTGCCAGGCCGTGCCCCACGCCGCCCCGACGTGCTTGCCCCGTCGTGGCGCGGCCCCGGGCTGCAGCCCTCTGCGGGCTGGAGGCGGCCCCGGGCCCGGGGAGGGGCAGACACGTGCGCCGCCGGCGCTGCGGCCATCCGCGGGCGTGGTGCTGTGCCCGGGCGGCAGGTCTGGGGAGCGCAGGCCTCTGCTCCGGTGAGGTTGGCGTTGCTGCTCCGGTCTGTGCTCCTCAGCCAGCTGCCTGTGTTTTCAGTTGTGTTAACTTGCCCAGGCGTTTTCCCTTTTCCGTGCTCATGGGATACTCCCAGGGGGGAAGAGAGACAGCTCTGTGTGTGTGGCAAGGTCCTTGTGTAAACTAGGGAAAAAATGACTAATTACTTACTGATGGTAGTCACCTCTAACAGCTTTGAACAAATCTATGAAGTTACTGATGGAGGTGGGAATCACTGCGAGTAGCCTGCCCTTTCATATAGTTGCGTTGAGGGCCTGATGGGGTTTGACTCAGCTAGAGACAAGCTTGGCTCTGTTGCAGCATGTATTTAACTTAACTCTGTGATTTAATTGAGGTCTCTTTGGTGATGTCTGTTTCCCTTTTCGCTACTGTTCAGGGAGTGACAGATGTCCTGTGTGAAGCTTGTGACCAGTTGGGATGGAAGACGCCAACAAAGATCCAAGTTGAGGCTATTCCAGTGGCTCTCCAAGGTGAGCAGTGTGCTTCTCTGATCCCAAATCTGGGGATGCCCCAGGAGTTCTGTGTGAATGAGTTTTGCTGAGTGAGAAGTGAGTGGCAGGGATGAGAGTGTTCTCACTTCTTCATCGTTGAAGATCTCTGTCTAGAAGTAGTCTCTGTGTTCATTCTTGTGTCCTTCCCAGGTGGAGCTTGGCATACTAATTTCTCATATAACACTGCCTGCAATTGCAAACTTTCAGATGGGTACAAACACGTGTTCTTGAGTGTTCACTACTGTTGCATAGTTCTCATACTCCATGTTAAAGAGAATTATTGTCAATCATTTCAACTGCTAGTCTGCATCGACCATTTCTTTCTGAAATACTCAAGGATACACAGGAAACCTCTCGTAGATTTAGGACTGTGCCTCTTCTGTTAGAGACCTACAGTGTGTGTCTGAAGTTGGAGATGCCTTGACTGATTACATAGCTTGTATAATCTGCTTTGCTGTGAGCAGGCAATTCTTTGAAATTAGATTTCTGGAGTGAGTAATAACCAAACCACAGTGACTTTCTGTAAATATCCTGGAATTACAGGAAAATAAATTACTGAACTCAGCAAACATTTCTGCCTCTAGAATATTAAAAAAAAAAACAAACACAAAACACTGTGAAGCAGGAACAGAACAACATAGTGACAGAATGGAAATAAACTTTCAGTGTCTACTCTGTCCTAGTGCTTGACTGTTGATAGACTCTTTTACTCCACGTATAAGATGATCTTGAAAAAAACAAAAGTAGGATTGTATTCATGAGAAGTTGTCTCCACTTTTAAGGCCTGTTGGCAGCATGTCCTTTGCAGCTGTAGGAGTTTAGGAGGTCAGAATGGATTCTGCTGATGAATTCTACTCTGTTGCCTGCACTGTTTTTGGGCAAAGGACTTGCTGTCCTGATCCTTCCTTCTGCAGACCAGTTTAGATTACTCTCTTAATCAATGGCACAAAATTGATGGCGGCTTGTAAAATGTGAGTTTGGTAGTGCTGTTGTCTTGTAGTTGGTATGACCTAAGTCTCAAACACTGGAATCTATTTCCTTGTAAGCCGGTAAACAGACAACAGTTCATCTAGAATACTTACCCAGATAGAAGCAATAGGCTGTAAATTGACAGGCAGATTTGAGAAATAATAAACTAAAGCTTTTTTTGAACCTGAAGTTTGTATGGAAACCTGTATATTGACAGAAGTTTAACGAGAGAATGGAAAGGATTTGTTCTTCTTTACCCTTTGTGTGTCTCCTTTTTTTAGTATCCTTAGGGAATTGTTGTGCTTTATTGCATGGTACTTTAAAGGTTTCTTTCTCTGGTCTAGATTTGTAACAATTTTTGCCCTCCTTGCTGCTCCTTGTAGGTAGAGATATCATTGGACTGGCAGAAACTGGCTCTGGAAAAACAGGAGCCTTTGCATTGCCAATTCTTCAAGCACTGCTGGAAACACCTCAGCGATTATTTGCTCTTGTCCTCACACCAACACGGGAGCTAGCCTTCCAAATCTCAGAGCAGTTTGAAGCTCTTGGATCCTCCATCGGTGTCCACAGTAGTAAGTAGCTTTGTGATATTGGAGCAGTTTTCCTGAAGACCAGAGTTTGTCAGCTGTAGATTGCAAAGGAAAAAGTAGAGAGTATTTGTATGGAGGGTTGAACAGAAGATGAGAAAAGCTTGTGATGCTGGAAGACGGATCTGGCATCAGGTTTGGGAAGGAAAGACTGTATGGTCTTTCCTTATGGAGTAGTCTGCAGCTCTTCTGCATTTTATGTCCAGACAGTTAAAGATAGAAGTAGGAGAGAATCTTCTCAATAGTAAGTTTGTGTCCAGTGAGATTGCATAGAACTCCACTCTAGATTGTGATGTAGTTTAATCTTTCCTTCAGACTGCCTGTATTGGTTCTTTAGATATTATTTGCAAACTTAAAAGCTTTGTGGATGTTTTTAGAATTCCTAGATTTTTGCAGCTGAGTTAAGCTGCAAGGAGTAGATGCTGCCTGTAGCTCTTCAACTGTGAAAATAAAATATTTGTGGCCAGTAGGGACTTAATTGTATGGCTTAAGAGGCCTGGGAAAGTCAGGTGTGCTAAAATAAAGTGAATTCTTGTAAAGATAAGTAGTCTTTCATTTGTACGGAGTTGTTGTGGGTGGCAGGGAGTAGGAGGAAACGCTATGGTGCCAGGGGTTGGCTGGTGCTACACTGAGAGATTCACTGTATTCTATTTGTCCTGCAGCGGTTATTGTGGGTGGAATTGACTCGATGTCTCAATCTCTGGCCTTAGCCAAGAAACCACATGTTATAATTGGTAAGTTAACGTGCTGGGGGTACAAGGTATGAATATTATCAAACTGCAGTTGTCCAAAGAAAGCGTACCAAACGGTTTTGTGCATTTGAAGGAGAAGTGAGAGTACATCCTTCATTTGTTTTTGTCCTGAGATCTGAGTACTGGCTTGTTAGTGTTTCTAAAGTATACACCAGTAGCCTTGCTGCTACAAGCTCATTCTAAAGCATTCCTGCTAGACTGCCTTTGGCTTGTTTTTTCATTCTCCTCAAGTATTCAGAATGCTGGTCTCATCGTTCTCAGTACAGCTTGTCTGCAGTCTGTTTTGTTTTGCCCTTTTTTTTTTTTTTTTTAGGGGAAGGAGGGCATTCTTCAGAGAGTCTGACTCCATTAATCTTATTTCAAAACACTTTGAAGATACCCTGTGAGAGTCTCCTTCCCACAAAGCAATCTGCCTTTACTTCTCTTGGGCAAAGAATCCCATTTCTGTAATGGATGACGCTCTTGCCTCTTTGGATCTTTTCCTTTGCTTTCATTCTAAATTTGCTTTTGTGATTTTGTTGGTAGCAACTCCTGGCCGTCTAGTTGATCATCTGGAGAACACAAAGGGCTTCAACTTACGAGCTCTGAAGTTCCTAGTGATGGACGAGGCTGACCGGATCCTTAACATGGATTTTGAGACAGAGGTAGGAATCTGCTAAAATCAGATGAGTCCCTTTAAAATTGCTTCATACAGTCACGTAGTAAACACTGAGCTGTTCTGTAGAAAGTAATAGCAAATCGTAACTAAGATCTAATAATTCCACAAAAGTCTATGGTGGGAGTAGAATTTAGCAGAGTTCTGCAGAGTGCTAGCAAGACAGTAGGAGGCATTTTTTCTCTGAAATCTACTGGTTTCTCTGGAGTGCCTGACATTGACACAGTTACTGTAGAACATGGTCGCACGCATGTTCCTGCAGGAATATTGCCTGATATTTGCACTGCTGTTGGACTTCTGGAGTTCACACTGCCTAATTGTCAACAAACTATCAGCCTACATCTTCCCTTTAGAAGAGGGGAAATTTGTTCCTACTGTGTGTCTAAGTTGCACACATGCATTACTCTTCATTTGGATGATCATTATATTTGGAGGAGGCTTATGTCTTGATTGCTGTTGTATTCAGCATTTCCATTTCCTTTCTATTTTTACAGGTGGATAAGATATTAAAAGTGATTCCTCGAGACAGGAAGACATTCCTGTTTTCTGCTACTATGACTAAGAAGGTGAGAGTAGAGTACTCTGCTTTAGTTCTCCTTCCATGAGGCTGTACTGTTGACTAAACTGTATGATACAAGTTTCTGACAAGATCTCTGTCCATCTAGTACTAACTTACATTGATCTTCTCAGGTTCAAAAACTCCAGCGTGCTGCTCTGAAGAATCCTGTTAAATGTGCTGTTTCTTCCAAATATCAGACAGTTGAAAAACTACAGCAGTACTACATTTTCATCCCCTCCAAATTCAAGGTAATGCCACTTCTGTTTCTTCCCTCTTCTGATTGTATCTTGTCTTGCTGTTCCCACATCTGCCCAATATCTTGTCATCTTCTCTGGCTTTTTTTTTCCTACTTACTCTTTAATGTGGCGTATGTGATTATCTATCTTTTTTTTTTTTTTTTTTTTTTTCCTTCTCTGTCTGTTTCTTGACAGGACAGCTACCTGGTTTATATCTTGAATGAACTAGCTGGAAACTCTTTCATGATATTCTGTAGTACGTGTAACAATACTCAGAGGACTGCTCTACTTCTCCGCAACCTGGGGTTCACCGCCATTCCTCTCCACGGGCAGATGAGTCAGGTATGGGCATACCCTGCAAAGTGGAGTAGACAGGAGACGTGTCACTTGGGAAATGGCCTGCCCCGTACTGAGTAACAACTACCTTGCAGAAGGAGTATTTCGCAGATAGTGGACTGGACTGATCCCTAGAAATTTAACTAATGTGAATGCTGCCACTGATCTGTAATAATTCAAAAAGAAATTAGAGAAGTGAGATTTTTTGAGTAGTTTCTCCCCCAGTTCTTCTGTACCAGTGTTTCAACAAGAGTGTATTAACCAGAATGAACATTATTCTCTCATTCCCTTTTTGTCCTCTTCTCTTCCAGAATAAACGCCTAGGCTCTCTAAACAAGTTCAAGGCAAAGGCACGTTCTATTCTGCTGGCTACCGATGTTGCAAGCAGAGGTCTGGACATCCCACATGTCGATGTGGTGATAAACTTTGATATTCCTACACACTCTAAGGTAAGCTAGTCTATGTGCCAGCTGAGAGCTTCTGGTCACCGGGAGGCATAGTGAAGCTATACAAAGGAACAAAGATGCCTCTCTGTTCTGCTGAGTGGAAGTTTAGTTCACACTTCTGTAGATTAAAAGATGTAGTTTATCCTCTGCAATTGAGGTGGTATCTCAGTTTGGTTGGGTGGCATCATCTGGATTGTAGAACTGATCCCATAAGTGAAGATGGGAAGTGAGGGATGTTCTGTGTCTTTGTATTTCTGCTCAGAGTATGTGTTTTGCCCTATTATATTAAAGGGCTTCTAATCTTTGAAAATAGTTTTAACGTATTACTAGTTTCAGGTAGTCATCTCTCTTCCTGCGATCCAGGTTTGCCTTCACGTTTTAAACTGTTTAAAAAAAAAAAAAAAAAGTAAAACTTCTCCCATTATGTTCAATGAGGATTTGATCAAGAAAGATGTCTGTACTATGTTTTCACCTTCATGTCACAAAAGTACAGCAAACTGAAAAAAAGTGAGTTACTAACTTTCTATCTTTCAGAAAGTATAGTATTATCTTAGGAGTGTGACTTTGTTTCCCAGCCTGTTTCAGAAAGCATTAACATGCATTCCAGGAATTGCTTTTGTTCCTTATAATGATCAAAGATACTGCACATTGCAAACAGCAGAAAGTATGGTGGTTCTTTTGAAGATACTGCTTTTGACATTGTAAAAGGACAAAAGTTAAAAAAAAAAATGGTGGAGGCAGCAGCGTGAATGATGTTGTTAGTTTTTGTGCCTCTCCCTCTCATCTAATCGTGTCACAGAACACATCCTTTCTCATGATGCTTCCTTTGTCCATAGATCCTGCATGGAGAAGGGAGTATTTTAATTTTCATAATGCAGTATAAAACCTGGAAGACAGACTAGAACCATATAAACAGAAGATGCTCAATAGATTAGACAGTTCCAAATTGTCTTCATTCATCCTCCTTTTCACTGTGCTTGCCAAATTGAAATCTACATGCCAGAGTTTGTCTGGAAGACAGACTATGTAGAGCACTAGATCCCAAGACTGAAAATGCAGGCATTGGCTCACTGCAAATATTAGCTTTCCAAGGAAGTGACAGTTCATTAACAAAGTCATGTATCACAACTTCTGTCCTGCAGTCTTGGATAACTGGAGGTGGTCTTTTCCTTTAGAAAGAGAAGAATTCCAATGTTAAAACCAAAGGTATGCCTCCAGGAGGCAGCATCTTCTCAAATCCTAATGCTGCACACAGTCCCAAGTATTTAATCCTGGCTGTATTTTCTCCCCATTTTCTTGTTCTTTCCTGAAGAAAAACTATATGGGTTGATTTCTCATAGCTTCTGTTCTGTGTTTGGTGCACATACCTTATTGCTTATCAAGAAAATTGTTTTCAGGATTACATTCATCGTGTTGGGAGAACAGCTCGAGCTGGGAGATCTGGCAAATCTATTACCTTTGTCACACAGTAAGTGTTAAAATGTGGCAGACTTATTCTTCCCAGCTGTGTTTCAGAGCAGAAAACATCTGACCTCATCCTGGGTGAGAAGAAAATACTACATTTCATTTTGAGATGTCAGTTGGATTTATTTAGTTGAAGGCAAGAGAATTCAAAGCCTGGGGTGGGGAGGGAGAAAGGTCTAGGATAAATTCTAGAAGCAGTCATGTAATGAGCAGAACTAACTGTTTATAACTTGATTGTATAATATACATACATTTTTATAATATATAATGCAAGTTAAGTAAGTGTGGGTTTTTTGATAAATACTGAAGTATTTGTCTTAAAAAGTCCTTGCCAAATACTTCTGAACAGAGATGAGCTGAATAAATCAGCAAAGCCATCCTCAATGATGGCATCATTTGGATGCAATTAAGAGTTTCTTGTGAGACCATCAGCACAAGCTAACAATATCTGTGGGCTGGAGATAAGGGGTGATGTCTGTGGGTGGTGACAGCTGAAGCACTCTCAGGAGGGCTGATTTAAGCTGGAGTCTTGTCTTTTCTCAGGTATGATGTAGAGCTGTTCCAACGCATTGAACACCTGATTGGCAAGAAGCTGCCAGCATTCCCCATGCAAGAGGAAGAAGTTATGATGCTGACAGAGCGTGTGGCTGAGGCTCAGAGACTTGCTCGAATGGTGGGTGCTTGCTTTTTGTCCCTCTACTTGCTGTTGTAGTCAGAATTTCCACAGGTGCCAGAACTCTTGGTCAATCTCTTGATTGCATTGCAGGAGCTGCGGGAGCAGGGAGAGAAGAAGAGATCTCGGAATGATGATGATGACACAGAGGAAGCTATTGGTGTCAGGAATAAGGTGGCAGGTGGGAAAAAGAAGAAGAGGAAAGCCTTCTAATTCAGTATTTGGACAGACTTTTTTATTTTTCTTTTTATGGCTACGTGAGCTCAGCAAAAATGGTCTACCAAGCCATCTCCAGTGGATTTTTTTCAGAACTACTTATTATGAAATCAGGCAGTCCGCCTGGAAAACAACTTCCTCTCTTCTGCTTCACCAGTTACAGACTGAGCTTGGCCCGTTGTGGTACCATGGGACCGGTCTCCCTTTCAGAGACACCAGACCATCACCTCTGGACCTGAAAGAAGCTGTGGTCTGGCCCTGCTCATTCACAAAGAGGTGCAGCCTGTCTCGCTACTCAGACTCACTGAGTGCATCTGGGGTCAGATAGGTGTCTCGGAAGAAAGAGGAAAAAGTTAAAAGAAGCAACTGAGTTTCCACAGCACAGCTGTAATGCCCTTGCCTTAGTGAAGGGACATGTGACATGGAGAAGTCAAATATATTTTGCTTAATTTTAAAGCTATCTGGTTTTCCTTGTCTTATCACTGACCTGTTCTGCTCATTTTGAATATCGGCTCTGCCAGAACGTTTTCTTCTAAGGTCAATCTTAGCGATTCAGATGTGACATCAATACCTTAGATGTGTCAGCTGAAGAGTGGCCCAGCACAGAGAACCTGTTTTGGCAAGATTAGGCTATTCACTGCCTGGAATTCGATCCAGAATCCGTAATGATTGGCAAGATCAAGGAGAGGGGTGGGTTTTGGGGTGGCTTGTTTTGTGGGGTTTTTGGGTTTTTTTGGGTTTGTTTTTTTTTTTGTAGCTGATTCTTGTAGTAGTTACAAACCAACACAAGAGGGTGGTATTTACATAGGAAAGCAGCTCACGAGATGGGTGGTGAAGAAAAGGTATTGTAGAGGCTCTTTCTGTGTTTCTGTATTTATTGCTCTGTCTTAGGCAGAGTTCAGTGCTGTATAAGTAGATTCTTGCAAGAATGGGATAAATGTACTTACCTTCATATCAAACCAGAAGGTTAGTGCTAGTTCCCATTAGCAATAAGAATTTTCACACTGGACATTTCTGCTGGTGGGCAGAGAAGGGTGAGAAGCTCCTTCATGATCACTCAACATGAAAATTCAATGTCTGTTAGAACCACTCATAAACTGGATTTTCTGCTACATGAAAAACAAAGTTCAAAAGATTCTTTTTTTAGATCTAAATGGAAAGCAGAAACTACTGCAGTAGTCAAGATGTTGACACTATGAAGTAGCCATTGTGCACATTAATATAGAAATGTATGCTAGTCAGAATGCTTTTATACTTTTGTTTGAGGCAGCACATTTTGCAAAATTATAAAAAACGCAGTATGGTTAAAACTAAGGGGAACGTGTCTGTATTTAAAACAGCTCTGTTGTCTTCATGAAGAACAAACATACTCTCTGGTGTGAGAAGAGTGCCAGTGTTTTTACTTTGTCCTTTTTTTTTGTAGCAGTTTACTCAAATCTCTGGAATACTTGCCTTCAAGTTTGATGGTTCTAAAGCAGTCTAGAATCAGTGGCAGATAAGTAACAGTACAGATCTTCAGTATGTTGACTGCTGAGAGCATGCTTATAAAGCAGGAAGAGTGTGTGTGGCTTCTGTGGGTCCTAGTGCAGAGAGGCAGGGGTGGAAGCCCAGCAATGAGAACGTGTTCATTCTGCAGGGCCCTTTGGTAGGCATCCCCACGGGTGAGAGGAAACAGCCCTAGAAGGTATCAGAGAGAGAGAAATAAAATGAGCATGTGTGTGGAGATGCAAATGCTCGTTCCCCATGGAGGAAGGGAACTCTCCCAACTGGTCTTCTGTCCTGCTGGATGCTTGAACAAAATTTCTTATCCTTCATAAGTGGGACAGGGTTGGTCCTGCTATCAGCAAATGAAGATTAAATCCGTCTGAGGCTCCTGGGTCTCTGGAGACCCTCTTAGTGTTATTCCCAGCTACGTAACGAGTGGCATGCAGAGTCAGTCCTGAACCAATCTTGTGAAGTAATGTGAACGGCAATTTTACTACTGGAGGAGGTAGGGCAGGGTCATTCCTTTCAGAAGTAGTATGAGGCTCTCTAATACATCGGTGGAGTCTCTAGCATCTCTGTGTTCTTTCCTGTGTGGAAGCCTGCAACAGCAGAGGGGATCTGTCTTGCTCTTTGATGGGATCAAAGATTCTCTATCCCTCCTCTGCAGTTGCAGAATAACAGCAGTAGAGCTGCTCCTTGCAAAAGGGTGCAGAGTCTCCTTGAGAAGAGTGACTCCTAGACAGCTGGCCACCTCCCTTGATTTGGAATGACAAGCTGTAGAAACACTTGGCACTAGAAAAGCAAAGGTCTTGCCACACCCATATTCTCACTGCTGCCTCACCTGCCACAGGTATGTGCGTTCAATTTCAACTAAAAATATCTCAACAGGTTGGAGGGGCAGGAAATAGTTTCTTATTGTGACTACGCCATGAGGGCTAGGTCAGAGAGTGTTTGTATAACTGAAGTGGAATAGGGAGTGTCTAAAGATGTATTTGGAGAAAACAGAATTTGCAGCCAGGCTAAAGCAAAATCTGTAGCTGATGTAATGAAACATGAGGGGAAAAGAATGGAGAGAGACCTGTCTCTCCAGATAAAACACAGTTCAGAAAATACCAGCACTGGTATGTGTGTGGCTGCATACTTTTGTACAACTATGATGCCAGCATGTTCAGTCAGGAGGACTCTCAAGGGGCAGCTCTGAAGCACACCTCTCCGCACACCTCTCGAGTCTGCACAGCAGGGAGCTGAAGTGGAGGATTAACGTTAGTGATATAAGGCAGGATCGGGCTAACACAACCTGTCTTTTTTTTGTGGTTGAAACTCAAGTGAAGTTTCAACAAAAGCCATGTTCTTGAAAGATGTTCAGCGGGGATGTTTGCAGTTTGAAACAATTCTGTACTTCCCAAGTCCATAATGAGAAGGTGATTGTTTCTATACTTGTAATACGTATTTTAAATAATGTTTTATAGTTTTGTTTTCTAATACTGCGTAGGTGCCTACCTTGGGCAGTAAAGAATGGGGATATAGTGTCTTTCATTTAAATGTTCTAGAGCTAGCAGAAGTGGGACAATCTTTTGGAGGGGAGAAGTAAAATTAAACACTGATGTCAGTGATGAAAACAGGGTAGAAAGCAGTAGGAAACCAAAATTTGTGTTACAGTTTTATCATTATTCCACATCAAGATAAGTGAGGATAGCTGCAAAAAGTAGCAGTCCTTGCAACCACGCAGTGGTCCAGAGCAGAAGCTGCACTGGATTGACATGTCTGATATGGATTCGGCTGTCTCCCTTCCCCAGTGCCATGCAACTTCTGCCCAGGAGCTGCAAGGGAAGATGTGGGCAGGAAATCACAGCTGGGAACCAGGGTGGGGAATCCAGGGCTTTTTTTCTGTGGTGGCAGGCTGAGTGTAAGTCTGCATAAGGTAATCAAGAGGAACACAGCCTGTTCAAGGACCTGGCAGCCCCCTTCCTTCCCTGCCCCAAAACAGCAAAGATGACCAAGAGGGAAAGCTAAGTATGATGACTTTCTAGCAACACCATTAACTTGTGCTGAGAAGAGGCTCAGTTTAGGAGGGAACGCTCAGGGTAAGAAGTGATTGGGAATCTGGAGGGACTCTAGTTTACAAAGCAGGACTGAAATTAGTAAACATTCCCAGTTTGGCCAAGCACTGAAGAAGGAAAATATCCAACGTACTTAAAAGCCCTTGGAAGCACTTAAGGAGGAATGTAATTGTTTGCATGACCTGTGAAAGACACAGGCATGTATCAAGCATTTTGGTGTTGTATAAATGTGAAGTTGTGGTTTGCCTGCAATGGCATGTGAGGAGCTTCTGTAAACATTCAAGTGAGCAATTAATTCTTGTAAATGTTGCATAGCAAATGCTGTAAAAATCCAGCTTTGGTGCCAGAAGTAGTCCATGCAGTCATTCTGAATTCTTACTGCTCTTGCTTATGCACTTACCAGTAGACCTTTTGGGGGGAAACAGCTATCACTGTGTAAACATGGAGAATCAGAATATGAGTTTCTGACAGAATCCCAAGCTTTGGGGTTAACTCCTGAGCTTTAAAAAAAAAAAAAAAAAAAAAAAAGTTAAAAGACACTTTCTTAGTCCTCAGATGGCTTTTTTTTCCTGGTCAGACTATGAAAGCTCTTTCTGAATAACAATATTTAAAAGGGAGAGATAAGGACGTTTTGTTCCTCTGGCACCTAAGAAATGGGAATGGTTGCTTGTTGTCTGGCCCAGGGATGAATACAACCATACCTCCAGTGCTGTATCTCTTCCTGAGGACCCTTCAGATATGGAAGCTTATGATGATGACAACAGCACTTTCTCTCTGCTTCCAAAGCCCCCCTGGGACACAGGTACATGCCTTCCTGAATATGATAATCAAGTATACATCATGTTTCATGGTAGGATGTGTGTTGGACTGTGCTAAGGTCGTGCCTAGTTGCGTAATAAGAGGCAGTGTCATTGTGCAGTCTTCAGCTGTTGACATTGTAAGTCCTCAGGGACGGGTGGATGCCCTTGGAGCCTGTTCAGCACTTTTTCAGGGCAGCATCTAGGAGCCTGAAGCTGTGTTTACTAGAGGTTAACACAGGGTAATTTTGCATGCCCAAAGGGAAGAGGACTATTTTTATCTTTGCCCTCTCTGCTGGAGGATCCTTATTGTTGCAGAGATATGCATGCTGCTCTGTTGCCTCTCCCTAAAATAAAGTCTAGGGATAGGACTCTGTCAAAAGTTTCTGCCTTCTCTTGGGCTTCATGCTTGCTAAGGGTTCCTGAGGAAAAGGAAATGCAATGTGGGCTTTCTGTGCAAGAGGGGGAAATGTTTTGTCTTCTATTCAAATCCTAGTAAAGGCAGAAAAAGAACCCTGCTGACAGACCTCTCACAGAGACTATTCCTTCTGTCCATCAGTTTCTCCTCCCTATTTGATATTGTCAAGGAAGGTAGGTTTTTTGGCACATGTTTCCCATTTGGACTGATTTAAGTCCCCTTTAATCCTCCTCAAGATTTTCACCCACAAACATGTCTTTGCGTAAAGAAAGGCAAATATCAAAACTTGCTCTGCAAGTCCTCTGTGTGAGCTAGAGGGAGGGTTGCATGATAAGGTTGAATTGCTTTGGTTATGCTGGCTTTCAGGAAGAAAATGAATCCTTTGTGTGATTTTTTTTCTTGTACTTCTGCTCCATCCCATGATCAGGGCTAAAAAATGAAATTTCTTGGCTTTGATGTAAGAAAAAATCTTTTGCACAGTGGGAGCTGGAGTCACAAAAGTGCCTTCTTTCTTGCAGTAGCAATGTAAGGGGGCACAGAATCTGTGGAGCAAGCCTGGGAGAGAACGTGTGGAGGCTCGTTCAATTTTATTTAAAGCAGCAGAAATTAAGGTACCCCAGTCAAGCATGTAATTGGAGATACTTGGTCTTCTACTGTCTCTGTTGTAGCTCAGTTGAAGGGAATTTATAACAGGAGATACCCAGCCTGATCTGTCCTTGCCAGCTTCTGTGCTTGATGTATCATCAGCAGGGAAGTAATACTACTTCTCCCTCAATATATATTCAGAATGATAAATTTGCCACTGCTGAGTGATTTGCTATTACTGCTGCTCATGTGCATGCTTATAGGTGTGTTAAACCTTTACCTTGGTGCATGCCAGAGGCTCTCTTTGTTTATTAAGGACTGGTCTTCTCCAAACGCAATCAACAACATGAAGCAGACAGCCTCATAGACTCCTTTGACAGAGCCTAGGCAGAATCAGCATTCCGTTCCTGCAATTGCAGGTCTCGAGATGCCTCTTAGAGATTGTGCAGAGCTATGGACTGTTTTCCATTGGATACAGTCAAGTCATGTATGTGTATCTTAGTTTAGGCTCTCTCCACCCATGGTGAGAATTGCTTTAGTATTAACTAGGAATCTTGGAGTCACCTTTCCAATTTTCAAGATAAGTTTAGATAAAAATGCAGACTTTAAAAAATGCAAAGTATTGGCCATGCTCTCCAAAATGGATAACATAGTAATGAATGTTTATAAAAGATCTATGGAAGAAATGTCAGGAATAGATTTGCTTGTCTGTTCTCTCTAAGATAAAATTTAGAGGTAGCCTCACTTCTCTGCTGTGTTCAGCTGGCTGGCTGCAGCCAGGCTTGCTCATCTCATCTCAGTTTGTTAAAGAGCCCTTCCTTGCGAAGCATGCTAGTGTTTTGTGACCCTTTGGTTCTTCCAAGGCTCCCACTCAGATATGACTTCTTTTACTCCAACTACACTGCCTCTATCTAGTTCAGCAGATGACTTTTTGAAGATCCATCCTCTGAATGCCAGGCTACCTCCCCTCTTTGAAAATGCTAGCGCTGCTTTCGCAGGTCAGATGCTGCCACCGGGTCTGGCTGATGAACAGCTTTCTGTGATTAGTGAGGAATCTCCCTCTCCATCAGGGTTGTGTTAAGCTGATGGAAGGGGAATTGCTGTAATTGCTGTCATTGGTCTTTTTGGTCTTGTTTTTGTATGGGCTGTTTATGTGATTGCCGCATGGTCTTCTATTTGCATGGACTGTCTGTGAGTATGTGACTGCCATGTTACTTTGAAAATCCTATAGCAGATATTTGTGGCTCGCTTGAATTCAGTAGAAGCAGCAGATGTAGAGGAAGACGTGGCTAGTGCAGGGCCCTGTTAGTCTTCTGTTGTTGACAAAGCTGTTGTGCAATGGGAAGGCACCTTGCTGGAGGGCATACTATCAATGAAATCTTTGGTGAGAGCATTTATCTCTGTATCTTATACACACAGCAAATAAGGCTTTCTTTTTTTTCTTTTCTTTTTTTCTTTTTTTTTTTTTTAACACAACAAGCCCTTTAGGAAGCTAATTGCTCTGTTCTTTCTTGGAAAGGAAGGCAGAGGTCCTGAACTAGCAGTGTTTGTTTGGCCTGTGTCAAGCAGGAAACACAGATAAAGACTTTGAGAGCTCTCCTCCTTTGCCATGTTCTTTAGCCTCTCCTGCTTGGGCCAGAGCAGCCTCCTGGTGGAACTGTTGGCCTTGCTGGGCTTTGCTGGCCATGTCAGCCCTTTGCTTCTCTGATCACCTGAGATTTACAGGACCACGTATTACCAATTTACACAGGTAGCACAGAAAATGCACTGGAGGAGATGCTTTTCTGCCTCAAAGAGCTTGTGGGTTGACATCCAAAAATAGGCTGCAGTCTGGAAAGGACCGTGCAGTAGTTATTGACATGTAAAGATACAGGGATAAAGAAGAGGACTGTTGCAGGGAAACGCCCTCTTTCAAGCTGGATGGTAAGTTGCGCAGAGCAGTTATCTCTCTTGGTGGGGAAAGACCTGTGACAAGCAGAGATCTGAAGCCAGCCATGGCTGGGTGACCTTGCCTTGAAGTGAATTCCATGATCTGGACACTCATCTCCTTGGCCTTTGCAGTGGCAGGAAAAATATGTAATTTTCTGCCAGCTTTGCTAAACAAAGGTAATTCTCTGCACCAGAAGCTGTGCTGAGCCTTAAAATGAGTCCTGGATAGAAAGAAACAGTTTGTGAGCTTGTGCACTGCCCCAGGTCCTGCTTCAGATGGAAGGCTTTTCTCTGTGACTGAAGCGGGCAATGGGCTGAGCCCCATGGCAGAAGCCAGGACTGCCTGACATACGAGGCTGTACTGGTACGCCGGAGCAGTGCGTACCAGTGCTCAGCACATCAGCAAAATCTCACTGTCCAAAAAACAGAGTTTGCATCTTTCTGCTCTTCTGCATTGTCTGCATTATCCAGTCCGCTCCCATCATCTGATCAGATAAAGCTGACCAAAGGACTTCACAAACCTTTGGAAGCATTCAGTGATAGAGATCCTGGGGTGGTGGTGCCTGCAGCGGCATGCAGCTAGGGAGCCACCTCTCCTGTGGTGGAGGGAGAGGGGAATCTCCCCGTGTGGCCTAGGGTAGGGGAGTCTCTCTGCCCACGAGTGCCTGGGTGCAGCCTTCCTCCCTGCCTTCAGGCTTCTCCACAAGGACTGACTTACTCCTTTCGAAGCATCGGTCAAGGCCTCCCTTCACGTAATTAACTGGCAACTGTGTGCTTTGCTCCTGCAGCTGGCACAGGACTGCTGAGCTCTGCTGAGATCCTCCCTGCGCAGGGTTTCCTCATGCTCAGCATGCCCTGTAATGTGGTGCCTTATTGAGCTTCCATTATTTGGTGCCTTTTTGGGACCTCCCATCTCCTCCCTCCCATTTAGCTATTCCTACGTGTCTGACTCCCTGCCTTCACCTCCTGCGCTCTGTCCTGCTCACTTCTCCCCAGCCTTGCCCCACCAAGCAGCCTGCAACCAGGTCCCTAAACTGCCCCAGGGCTGGTTCTTTGCTTTGCTGTTCATGCTGCACTGCAATATGGTCCTGCAGGCTCTTGTCCCGGCTGATGGACAGGTGCCTGCCCAAGCTGTTGGCTTGCAGTTCTGCCTTATGTTTTCCAGGGTGCAGGGGAGATGTGAGCTGCCTCAGCAGTTCCCGTATGGCTCTTGATGGTGTTTTAGGAGACACTTCTGTGCTTTGAAGCCTTTTGCCAGAGGAAGCTACTACAGCCCCTGTGCAGATGGATGTCCCTCCATTGCACACCTGCAGGCATATCCCACTGCCATTCAGGGACTGACTAGGATCTGTGTTCACAGATGCTCTAGAAGATACAAAGCAACAAGGTAAATGATAGAAAGCAATGGAGATCCTGCTGGGCTCTCTGGGCAAGTATCTCGTTGCTTAATAATGTAGGACTGCTTGTTAGGAAAAGATGGCTCATTTATATTCAACAACTTCTTTCAACTCATTAATTGTATTTGTCTTAAATCCTTTTGATGAGTAAAGAGAAGGATGGTTAGATTTAGGGCAAACCTATCAAAATTTTGTGCTGTCCTGGAAGGTTAGGATACATCCTAACCAGTAACAGACTCAACAGTGTCATTTCTCTGCTTGATGGTTATAAATGAGTAGTTAGGAAAGTCAGATTTCAATGGGCCAGTGGAGGTTTTAACCATGTGTACATCTAGATTAACCACCCGGAGATTGGGGATTATGAACTGTTACATAATAGCAGACCTTCTTTTAATTGGAATAGGACTGAAACAGATGCTGTGTTTGCTAAAGAAACCAGACTGTCATGTAATATATCTAGAATGTGTGTTTTGTTTGGCAGAATCACGTACATGGATTGCCACTTTCCTTTGCCTTTACCTCTAGTAAAACCACACTGCTGATCAGACAGGTGAATCATTATAGGCTGGATTTAGTTCTTATTTGTGTTGTCAGGTAAGAACTGAAGTTGGTTTAGTTCAGTTCCAGTCCAACACAGCTTCAGATCTATTGTGTGAGTTCAGTTCTGGCTGAGGAAAAGCTAAGCCAAGGTAATGTAAGATCTCATGGTAACTTCACCCCTATGTACATCACGGCCCTGTAACTTGATAAAGCCCTCGGAGTCAGCAATAACATCGCTCAAATCCACAGGATATGCGAGATCCCCTCATTCACATACAGCATAGGCTTTTTTTGGTTTGTTTTTTCAAGAATATACCTTAGCTTATCCCATACACGATGGGATGTGTTGTGTGCCAAGCAGAAGGTCAGAGCCAAAATTTGTAGCGATTCCTTTTGCCTTTTAAAATGTAAGCACAAAAGCAGTGGATTTTCTGTGTGATTAAATGAACCTCCCTGCAGGTCCTGGAGATAGTGTTGCGTCCTTGCTGAAACATAGTGGCACTCTCTGGTGCCTAACAGCTGCTAGGTTTTACCCTGGGGTCGGGTCCTGTTTGCAGCCAGGGATTCTTGGAAAAAGCAGTTTACAGCCTTTTCAGGAGAGCTCCTTGTGTGCCAGTTGGTATTCCATTACTGCAAATGAATGTCCATTATGGCAGTTTGTTAATAATGAACAAGGAAGGGATTATCAGGCAATGCAACAACCCTGGAAGAGGAGAAGAACTTGCTGCAGGGAGGGTGAAGCTTCTCTTTGTCATATGCACACACCAAGAGCTGTCCCTCATCTCTGGCACTTTCCTGAAAGTGTCAATACAGCTGAAGCTGTATTTGTATTTCTGAAGAGGTTAATTGGCAATTAAACCTTCACTAAACCCTTCCGTGAGGTATGGCTGTCACTTAGGGGCTGTCACCTTTGTTTACCAAGCAAAACAGCCAGGGCTGCTGGGTCTGGAGAGCAGCAAGGAGCCCAGGGGCTCCCGTGGGAGAGTTCGCTCGTCCCTCCCACCCAGGGGCCAGCTAAGTGGGAGGAAAGAAGCATAGCAGGGCCAGAAAGGGGCTCCTTAGGTTGAGGTTACTGGTCCAAATTGAAGCACGTGCTCTCTTTCTCTCCATGCTGCAAGCCAGAAGCTTTGTAAACCTCCTTCCTTCCAGCCAAGTCCTCTCTATTTGGCTACTAATAATGGCTGTGCACTGACATTCTTCCCCCTAGCTTAGGGGAGCTCCTGGGTTGTCAAGAAGGTTGGAAGAAAAATAATCAAGGCCAGAGACTTGGCAATTGGCTGTATGTTCTGCTTAGTTCAGACCTCGTCTCCTCCCAGCCCCGGGCACAGCATCCAGGCTGGAAGCTCCTGGAGTACAGAAGTTTCTACTTCACATTCACCAGTCTAATGCTCTTTTCTAACCCAGCATTGCTGCTTGTTTAGATCCGTGCAAACATGGCAGTTTACAATATCTTTAGTGACCATCAAGTGAGATGGTAGATATCCCCACAGGCTTATGTGAAATCAGGAGAGGAATTAAATGAAGGTGTGAGGTGAGACAGAGAAACTATGCCAACAGCAGATCAAGAGACGCTTTTAAGTCCTGCCAGCTGGTCTGAACCATCAGTGGAAATTTCGATTTGAACTTTCTGTGGAATGATGGATTTTTGGTTAAAGGAGTGAGGAAGAGAGTGTGTGTGTTCATCTGTATGTGTGCAACTGTGTGTTTAAGACTGCATATTTGAAGAGTTACTTTTTCTTTGCATTTATCAGAAGACTTAAAACAGTAAGAGTAGGAATTTTTCAGTTTTCCAGTCAACTCTCCCTTTGAGATTTCCACTCTTTATTGTGATAGAATTAAAGGGAGAATAATGAAATGGATTACATTGGGGCCTCAGCTTCAGTTCTCAGGTACTTAATCTCTCTGGCTAGGATTCAAATCTATGACCTCAAGTGCTTCAGCTTTACAAAGGCAGCCACTGAACTAGACAGCATTTAAAGAGTGCAGATCTTCAGTTCTGGCTTCAGAGAGCAAGCAGAGGGGTCCTGTCACAGTGTAGCACATGCTAAACATCCTGCAATGAATTTTCCAAGGAAAACCATTTTCAGTGGTGCTCCTGGCTTGCAATTGCCCTTTCTCTCTCTCAGCCTGCCTGGCTATCACTTCCATCAATAGCACCCTCACACCTTGCCAGTCCTGCATTTTTAGCTAGTTTTAATAGATACTGCAACTACAGAGGCAAAAGCACGGCAGGCAGTCCGAGGCTGGGTGTGGCCAGGCTGCTGTGTGTGTGTGCTTGTGCACAGGTATGCGTGTTTGTGCGGGGTTATGTGCCCACTGAGATTAGGTAGACACTGCAAAGAGAGGCATTGTTTTACAGAAGCAAGCAGCTGGAGCAGGAATGCTATCAGGCCTCTTAAACACACCCATTTAAATTTCTGCCTTAGTTAAGCAGATAGAATAGAGCACTGTTTCCCCCCTCATTTTCCCTAAGTACAGCTACTTGAATGTGTATCATTATGTCATAGATTTTTATGCTGCTTAACTACCAGATGCAGCAGGCATGCGTCAAATTAGCATTGCTATGTCTCTTAGGGAGCTTAATGTCACTGGTGATACTAGGAAGCTGGAGATCTCATAAAGCATCAGTTGTGATTAGCGGTAGGACAGCAGGAAACTTGAAAGACCTTAATGTTGATGCAACAACTGATTGCTCCTGGCAAATATTGCACTGGGAGAATCATTCAAGAAAGGATTTTGGTGGGAGGAGTGAAGAGCTGAACTGCAGTCCTGGGCCCCTAGTGAGGCAGTATCTGGGGATACTTATGTGGGTGTTGTCCTCGAAGTTACAAGAGCAGCCCACTCACCTTAACATACAACATGATGGAAGAAGCGGTGGAAAGAGGACTGCACGTGTTGTCTTGTGCCAAGTGAAAGGAAGGTGCTCAGAAATGTGCTGGCCTTTTAAACAGAGGATACCAAGCGCTGTTGCCCAGCCAGCTCTGTAACTTCCACCCAGTGTGAGGGTCCTAGGCTACCATCTGCACTCCTCCTGTGATGGTGGGACCCACTGCTATCTGTGCATGCCTGAGGAGCACCAGACCTCCAGGCTCCCAGGGCATGCCATCTACCTGTGCCAGAAACCAAGTGCTTCCAGGCTGCTGCTGTCTGCAGAGCAATTCCCCTGGCTCCTGGGTTGCTGTCCTGGTTTCATCTGGGATAGAGTTAGTTTTCTTCTCAGTAGCAGGTATAGTGCTGTGTTTTGGATTTAGTATCAGAGTAATGTTGATAACACACTGGTGCTTTAGTTGTTGCTAAGTAGTGCTTATACTGGTCAAGCGCTTTTCAGCTTCCCGTGCTCTGCCCGGTGCACAAGAAGCTGGGAGGGGGCACAGCCAGGACAGCTGACCCAGACTGGCCAAAGGGCTATGCCATACCGTATGACGTCATGCTCAGTATATAAGCTGGGGGAAGAAGGAGGAAGGGGGGGACATTTGGAGTGATGGCGTCTGTCTTCCCAAGTAACCATTAAGCGTGATGGAGCCCTGGTTTCCTGGAGATGGCTGAACACCTGCCTGCCGATGGGAAGTAGCGAATGAATTCCTTGCTTTGCTTGTGCGCGTGGCTTTTGCTGTACCTATTAAACTCTCTTTATCTCAACCCATGGTTTTTTTGACTTTCACCCTTCCAATTCTCTTCCCCACCCCACCCGGGGGGGGGAGTGAGCAAGCGGCTGTGTGGTACATAGTTGCTGGCTAGGGTATAAACCATGACAGTTGCCAAAGGGAGGGGAGTCTTCAGCATTTGAGTGAAAAGGCATATTGTGTGTGCTGAAAGCATGGCCCTAGCCCTGCCCTGATGAAATACACATTCTGTTTTTCTTCCATCCCATCTCTCTGGGTGTTTGCAAGGCTGCATCGGCCTTTTTGGCATGTGCACACTGAGCTGGGGAAGGACTGCAGCATGCTCTGAGCTAGGGTTCCCCTCATGGTTGCTGACATATGAGTGCTTGAGCTGCCCTGAAAGACACCTGAGGAGTTTTATGGACATACATAATCATGGTCAAGCAACAAACTTTACCTAGGATGAACTAGTAAGCAGAACTGAGGCGTTGGCTTTATAAACCATTTATATGTATAATTTGGCAACTATTACTCGCTGGCATTTTTGCCAGGTCAGCACTGGCATGGCACTTCCAGCAGTCTCCAGCTCAAGCCCAGAGGAACACAGACTATCTCCCCACAAATCACAGGGACCGACGGGCTGTAATGCCCACGGTTGCTGGGAAATGGCTGTGTCTGTGGAGCAGAGCGGTGCTAGAAGCCCCCACCTCCATCTGCCTGAGCTTTGCTGCCAAGCACCTGACACTCGAGAAGATGAAACTGTGCAGAAGAGAAACTCCTTCTTCCAGGGCTGCAATAAGACATTCTTTATCAGGGCTAGCACCAAAGCCTTGTGTGTTACCGTGTTCCTCAGTTGCATTTCCCTGAAGCCTGACCGGGATTCCCAGGGACCTACATGGCTCCTCAGCAGCTCTCCAGCTCCAAGAGGTGATACTGGGATTTGTGGCAGCCAGAGATCAAGAACTGCCTGCCCTGGGGACCTGCTCTAAACCACAAGAAAATATTGAGGCTATATAGGCTGTGAATTCAATTACTTGACCTTACAATTGTTTCTTATATTTTTCTTCCCTGCTGCCCATTTCCTTCAAGAAAAATCACAGCATTGATTAATGATTAGCCTTGGTTGGATAACGCACACTGACCGAAACTGCTGGCTGATCCCAGGCCATGGTTCTGCAGTCAATAGCAGATATGTGCACAGCCATATCGCTCGATAGGATGTGTCTGATTAAGATTAAGCATGTAAATACAATTGTATTTTTGATAATTTAGCCAGGATATACGATATTGAGTTTATGCCAGCTTTTATGCTGGCTGTGTGGGGACACAGATCTGTACCAGCAAGAAGCTTGTTGATAAAAAATAAAACAAAATCTATCAACACTTTTTTTTCTGATGAAGTCTAAAAGGAAGGAGTGATTTATGTTGAATCTCAGCTTTGTTTTGTGTTATTGCAGTGCTGTTTGATCCAGGAGCAGTGAAGCAGAATTTTTTGTATCATTGAGCAGGGAGTTTTTGTGTGCAGCCTAATTGCCAGGAATGCTTCTTGCGTGGAAGCAGTCCTTTGCAGAGCCTCTTACCCAAAGCACTGCTGGTAGGAGAAACCAGCCTCAGACTCCAGGGCAGGACAGCTGTCTCACAACGTCTATTGCCAACAGCCACCCATGTGAGAGAGGGCCTAATCCTCTCTCAGTGAGAATCTCAGCCAGTCATATCAGCCCCACGTGGAGTGGAAAAGGACGGAAAAGGGAAAACTACTCCAGGCACAGTGGGCAAGGAATACCGAAAGGAACACCATTAGGGGCCAGGCAAGGGTACCAAAACGAGGACCGGCACACAAGGAAAGCAAAGGCTGACTCCTCTTGGAGTGCTTTGCTGAGAGTCTCTCTATCAGGCTTCACCAGCTAAAGATACAGCCAGACATCCCCTCTCTCCTAAATCATTTCCCCAGCGTTGGGATCAGCCTTTCTGGGAGAGAGAAAATGCCTCCTGGATCTCCCTTGCTTGTCTTCCTTTCTGAGGGTATCAGGCAACATCCCCACCAGTTGGTATGTTTTCAGATCCCTGTTTCCTGAGAGTTATGTAATTCTCCCCAAATGTCTGTCTACATAGAATACCCATTCATCCATATCAGTGCAACTTGCTGCTTTGGGAACACATCAGCACAAAAGCAGATGAGGTTAATGCCATAAAGGAGAACTGGAGCCTTCTTAGCTGCTCTGGTAAGTGGATGGGCACGGGATACCTCCAGAAAACTACATCTAGAGGAGTGGCTCAGTTGTCCTGAGTGAAATGTTTATCAGCATACTGTTGAAAGTCCTAAAGGAGGTGATAAATCTAATTATTTTTTTAACTTGCTCACAGCCTTCAAGTGCACCAGTTTCATTGTATTAAAAAGCTCTTCCTAGCCAAAGTGATCACAGCCACAGGTGCTCTTAGTTTTTAGCTGTACTCCACTTATTCCTTCCTGTTCTTGCTCTGGCTTCCACACTTGTGGAATATGAAAGACAGTGTGACACCTGCCACTGTGGGATAGGAGCAAGTCTAAGGCATGAACTCAGCACAGTTTCAGGAGGTGCTCCAAGAGCCACCCCCTACCCCTGGGTTTCCAGGTACTAGGCTGGCTGTTCCTGGGATTACATACAGAAATGATCCTGTTTGCAGCACAGCAGAACATTATGTTCCTAGGGGAGAACGAGGCAGTCCATTTCCATTAAATTTCCAGAAGCAGGGTCTTCTCACCAATTAGGGATGCTCTGGCAGATAATTCACAGGTTTGAAAGTTTCAGTTTATAGGACATACTCGGTAGCACTGACTTCAATATTTTAACAAGTCTCCTTGCCCTTTTCTTGCCCAAATCTCTCCACTTCCCAGTAAATTAACATCCTGTACCAGAAACCTGGGCATTTAGGAGCCAGGAAGAGAAAGAGGCTGGCCAAAATCTACTCATTTAAAGAAGGGAGCTACTTTGAGAGGAGCAGCAATCAATACTCAAAGCAAAGCAAAGCACATCACTGTTACGTACTAGAAAAGTTTATTTGGTTCCTGAGACTGAAAATGGCAGGGAGCACAGCACGCGGTTTGGAAGAGCTGATGGCTGCAGAGAAAAGTAACAGCTCTGAAGGACACCAGTATAAGGTTCTTTTGCAATTTTTTTAGATAACATTTACTTTTTGGTGCCACAGTTTTCATTTCCAAAGGAAAAAGATTCAACTCTTAGACAGGGGTTTTGGGAATCCTTGGATACATGCTTTCAGAGCCAGAGCACAAGGGATTGAGGGACAGGACCCCCCAGGACAAAACCCAGTGTTATGCAGAGGTGCCATATGTCCCTTTCCAGAAAATTACACCCCCTGCCCTTGTCTTCACTGTGCTGGTTTTGACTGGAAGAAAGTTAATTTTCTTCACAGTAGCTAGTATGGAGCTATGTTTTGGATTTGTGCTGAAAACAGTGTTGATAACACAGGGATGTTTAGTTACTGCTAAGCAGTGCTTACACAGAGTCAAGACCTTTTCTGCATCTTACCCCATCCCACCAGCGAGTAGGCTGGGGGTGCACAAGAAGCTGGGAGGGGACATGACTGGGACAGCTGACCCCAACTGACCAAAGGGATATTCCATACCAATGACAACATGCTCAGCATATAAAGCTGGGGGAGGAAGAAGGAAGGGGGGGGACACTCAGGGTTATGGCGTTTTGGTTATGTCTTCCCAAGTAACCATTACATGTGATGGAGCCCTGCTTTCCTGAAGATGGCTGAACACCTGCCTGCCAATGGGAAGCAGTGAATGAATTCCTGGGTTTGCTTTGCTTGCGTGCACAGCTTTTGCTTTACCTATTAAACTGTCTTTATCTCAACCCATGAGTTTTCTCACTTTTACTCTTTCAATTCTCTCCCTCATCCCACCGGGGGGGAGTGAGCGAGCGGCTGTGTGGTGCTGAGTTGCCGGCTGGAGTTAAACCACAGCACTGTCTAAAGCAGAGGTGCTCTGAGCTGGCTGCCTGGACTGAAGACCCGTCACCTCTGTGCCAGGCTGTTTCCAAGGGTGTCATAATGTTTGTATCTGAACTGATTTAAAGATGAAGGAAATGGATAGGGCAGGACAGGGTGGAGGCTGCTGTAATGTTAGCTCAGTATGACTGTGATAAGTGCTGGCAAGGGGGATTTTTTCAGGGAGAGACGTTGTTCTTGTGTTGTCAATGTACTGCACAGGTAGCTAAGCAGAAGGAATGACAAAAGCATATTCATCATGCAGCCAATATCAGTGACCTAAAATAAACATGTTATTTAGACACATTCCAGAGTGCCAAGCACCGTCTCTCCCCAGACATCTACTTGCTTTATTACTTGGCTTAATAAGATACTAACTCAGTCCCTGAACCTCCCAGACATGCTCTCTCCCCAAGACCTGGCTGAGCTGAGAGGGGCTGCAGCACTCTGCCCTTCGTTGGCAGCTCAGTCCTGCAACACTGAAGCCAGCGGAGCAGGGCTGGCCCAGGGCACCGTGAGCAGCACTGGGCATTGGCACCCCACGGGAGGGAGCACGGGCAGGCAATGCCAGCAGTCAGAAGGGGAAAGGAGTGGAGCGGACACAGAGGAAGAGCCCAGCCCTCCTCCTCCATCTTGTCGTGCTGCCCGAGGGCTGGAAGGGAAGGTGTGGGTGCCTGCTGCCCAAAGCGGTCAGTCGTGCTTCCATCCCTGCCTCTCCTTGTCAGTTGTAGCCACTGGTCCTTCCCATTCACCAGCAGCCAGCTTGCTTGTCCAGGGCTGAGGTATGGCCAAAGCAAGCTGTTTTGCTACCAACAGCCTCCCACCCAAAGGATCTTCCAATGTTACAAGCATTTTGCTACTAGATTGTGTTGAAATTATTTTGGAGACTTGCTATGCAATTCAGCTGACCAGTGTAAAGATGTGTATCTGAATTCATTATCTTGTCTCCCTTCACCTCTGTTGGAGAGAAGCAGATACTTCTCAGGTGTGATTTGGTTTGTCATGAAGCAGGTCAACTGAAACTCCCCTGGAAGTGCCTCTTTCTCTCCACCAACTATAGTGGGAATCTGGATGACTGCCTCCGGTGAAGAAGTCTGCTCTGTAGATACCTAGGAGTCCATTTAATTGCCTACACACTGGTGCCTAGGACCCTTTGAGATCCCCTGGGTTATTCAGTGTGAGCTGATGCTCCAGAAGGGTAGTTTCCCACAGCTCTTGTATCCTGTGTGCCATCCCTGTGCTGGTGACTGAGTTACAGGTGACTCAGCTACAGTACCTTCAATGAACTACTTGTCTATGCTGATGCACCAGAATGAAGTCCATATGGTGGACATCTATATCTAGGTACCTACATATAAGCTGGGCATCTCAGCTCTGAAATAGCCAGTGGAGATTCAGCACTCAATCCATTTGCTCTTACAAAAGTGATTTGAGTTGCCTAAGGGTATCCAAAATATCTGCACAGGACTGCCAGATCTGATACAGGAGGTATGGGAGACTCATGTGCTCCTGGAGTGGTCCCTAGAAGCTGAGCAGGATACCCTGTGGCATCTCAAACAACATTATATGCCGATGTGCAAGCAACTAAGGTGAGGCCCCAGGCAATCCAGCCAACCACACCCAGGGGCATTTCAGTGTACACAGAAATAGGCACCTGCATCCAACCAGCTGGGCCAGTCCTTCTGACCTTTTGGCTGTTTGGGAGCTGAGACACGCAGCTCACATTTAGGTAATACCCATCAGACATCTAAATTTAGGTGCCTCTATCTGCAAGTTGCATCCCATCCCTAAAGCAAGGTGACAAGCAACTCACCTTTCTGGTGTGATTGTTGTGCCGTTTGTACTCACCCATGTAGACCAGCAATACTTCTCCACCCTCCTTGACACAGCATGAAGGCCATGGGCACCATTTCTCAAGCTACCTACCATGAATCAACAGCACTTGGGCTCCTAGGTCACTTGGGATGTTTTTTTTAAACTTAGCCCCATTCGTTAGCCTTTTGAAAGTACAGGGTGTGTTTGATGACTGACTCTCAAGGATTTCTCAGGCATTCTGGAAAATGTCAGTGTTTTACTCTTCTTATCTTTTCTTCTTTTTTTCCCCAATATAATTTGACACGCTGCCTTCCATGAGGTTTTGTGTGTCTGTGTAAATGTAGGGAAGTAGCTGGCGGTCCATAATGTGCTCTGACAAGATAAAAATAGGCTGGCGGTGACCAGTGGCCTTTGAAAGCTTCTTGGGATGTCTTCCTAAACAGGTTGGGTCCCATGGAGCTGGTGCTAAACTCCTCCCCATCACTCCTTCTTTCCTCATTTTTCACAACTGCCGCCTTCTTGGCTGGCTCACTAAGCCTGGGACCTGCTTTAAAGTTAAGACTAATTTCATGTAAAGAAACATGGTATGTCCTTTCCTAAGAAGCCTCAGGATTTTACACTGAAATGAAAGTAGGAAGGACATGAGGAACTGTCCTAGGGGTCAGCATGGCCCACCCTGCAGCGACTGTACTGAGCGTTGCCTTTCACTCGATGAGCCACTCATCCCTGCAGGCCCTCGTGTACTTCTAGGGGGTGTGCAAGAGAGGACTCTCTTGTATGTGTTTTGCGGCAATCTCCATTGTGACATTCAAAAGGGATCAGCACCCAGAAATAAGCCAGGGGCCCTAAAACAAAAAAGCAAACAAAATTAACATGCAGATCAGATAACCATGGGCAGTCAGACGGCAGCACAGGCATGTACAGCTGCCCCCCCAGTTTTGGGAAGCAGCACAACCTCCACGGGGTAGGAGGGATTTCCAGGTTTAGGGGCTGTGTGTGGGACCAAGTGCTTGGTGTGGATAGGCCCTGATGTCAATTCTTTAATCAGAATATACTCCCAGTGAATAATATTTAAAATTACAGATGAAGTCATGAACACATTGGAGATACCTGAGGCTTTGAATGGGATTGTGCTGATAGGTGTGTCAGGCCAGAGGCACAATGTAGAGCAAGGGGGAATTTGTCATTGCCTTCATTCATTAACTGTTTGGGCCAGCAATTTGGGCAAAAAGTGACTCACAAGCAGACAAACTGTGCCTTCAGAGAGCAGGGCTGGGCTGAGCGAGACACCAGGAAAGACAAACTGCCCTTTTCAGGAAAGGAGCCCGTGGCTTTCACTGGCACAGGTAGAAGTGATGAGCGGAGCAGACACATCCCCGCACACAGACGCAACGCCCAGCAAGAGCCCTGAGGAAACTGTCTCTGGAGCTGGGCATGCAGCCACTCTCCCTCCAGGTGCTGTGGGACCGTTTGCATCCCACAACCTCCTCTGTCTTTCACCTTGCAAGCAGTTATCCAGCAAGAAAGCACGCAAAGAGGCAAAAGCCTTGGAGCAGGGAGGGGATGCACTGCTATTTATAGGCACGGTCCCCACCCACGGGTGCCAGCAGTCAGACAGGGGAGAACCTTACCAGGCGCTCTGCTGAACAGCATTCAATCCCATCCCAGGGCTGGGACAGGCAGCGGCTCCATCTCCACCCCGACACGGGGGTGAGTTCCCCGCTGACGTCAGGAGGCCTTACTTCATTTCCTGGCACAAGGACTGTATTTTCATAGCCGTGTCCTGCCAGACAGGAGAGGCTGTGGAACTGGAATAGGCGTGCTCAGCCACACCTCCTCAGCCCTCCAGCTGTTAAAGCTCCCAAGGAGGGCACGCACGGGGCTGCTGCTTGGCTGGGGTTAACAGGAGCGGAGGTGACTGTGTTACCGGTGCACTGGGAAGTTGCCTTTTCTAGCTGGAGCCTCCCTGTTGCCGTCTCCAGGCAGGACCCAGAAAGGTAATTCAAGGCAATGTCCTACAGGATTGAGGGTGGACCTGCCTTCTGTGGCTGGGGTGGGATGGTATGCAGGACCATGGCTCTGTGGGGTGAGAGAGCAGGGGCATGGGGTGCCACGGTGAACAGAGACTGCATCTCACCCTTGACCCTAACATGGGATTGCCAGCTGGAGCTGGGAGAGTTATGGCAGACTTTCCTGGGAAATGATTTGAAATTTGTGGTTGGATGGGTGTATTTTATGCACAAGTATCACTGAGAGATACTTCTGGAGGGAGAAGACTTAGCACTACAGTGAGAACCATGATTTGGGGTGAGCTGTGATGTGGACCCAGCAGCAGTGAAGTGACCACAGCACAGGCTCCCTTGCACAGACTGAAGAGCCCCTTGGAAATCCCAGGCACTTGTGTAGGTGCTGGATGAGCAGACTCGGCTTCTGGGGGGGCAACACTCACCCAGGAGACAGGGCAGACTCTTCATGCCTCACAGGACATCTACCCTGCAAAAAAAGAAAAGGGAGTAAAAATCAGCACAAGTGACCCAGTTGTCCAAGGCGGCAAGGTTCTTTCCATCCTATTTGTTCCAAGGGCCATGGCAGCCAACTGTGTGGCAAGTACCACTTTCAGTAAGCACCAGTCAGGACCCAAAGCTATGGATGTTCTCTGTGCTGCCCTGGGGTGTCATGCTGACTCTCTGGGTTCTCCACCCACTCCGACAGCAGGCACTGATCTGTATCTGCCAGAGCTGTGAAGAGATAAGCTTATCTGATCAACGGTAAATTTCTGTGGTTAAGATTGTAGCATTTTCTCTCCAGATTTTCAGAAAGGTTTGTTATTTACTACTCTTGAATGTCCAGATAACTCTCAGCTATGTGTGCAAGAGATCATAAATCCCCAAAATTTTGTGAATGATTTGTGAAAACTCCCATGTGTGTTATTCACCAATTCCTTTCTCTTCATGATAGTCCAGAGTTCCTTCATATTTGCATAATTTGCATTTTATTGTAGCCAGCTTTTTGAAGAGCTGCACATCTCCTTTTACACAGTGAAGTTAAAAGCTGGAAAAATACCCCACCATTTATAAGCAGGTCACATTGAGGCATATGTGGGGCTGAGAGTGAGTCAGTGATATTTTCTCCCTTCATTCATCCTTTGATTAGATCATCTGCAATTTATTGAAGACTCAACCTCCCCTCCCTAAAATCTATTGGAAGGGTTTTAGAACCAGCCTCATAACTGCAGTGTGTTGTTCTGGAGGGGGAAAATGCAGGCAAATGGCACAGTGAGCACTAAACACTAAATTTTGCAAGGGGAACTTTTTTCTTTGTATCTCAAAAAAGAAAACCCTTGGTTTTCCAGTGTGGGTCACCATTAAGGCCAGATTCCCCCATGTTTCATGCTGATATTGTATGTAACCTCCTGTTTTGATAGATTTTAGAGATTGGAGCCTAACTGAGCAATTTGGTACTTAGAAAGCAGTACCTGGCCCTGGGATCTAAACTCACTCAGTGCCTGCATAATGGGCCACGAAGTACGCAGTGTCCTCATGCAGTGATTTCTGCACATGCTTCAGACTCCCGAGGAAGCAGGCAACTTAATTCCCCGCGGCGATGGGCAGAGCTCACCTAAACAGCCCTTTTATCCTCTGGCGAGACAGGCTTAAACCAGGCTTACTCAGACAGCACTGAACTCCTTATGACAAGACAGCAGGAATTTGCTGGGTGCATTAGAGACTTTGTCCATCCTTGACTTGTGGACTCCTCAAGCAGTAACTTGGTGGTTACTTCTCGTGCAATGAACAGCCTTAGCTCTGACATGTCAGGCCTCCAGCCAGCGCAAGGCAATATCTTGGGGAGGGGACCGAGATCTTTGAGTTCTTCTTGCCATGCTGCCATGAAGAAGAAGGAATATGAGTTTGGGGCTCAGGGTTAGTGGTCAATATTTGCTATTTAATTTGGAGTGAGAGGAGTTATGCTGGAGGCATCCAGATTAGTTATCTGCAGGGTAGAACGCAGTTAAAGTTCCCCTTCATTCATACCCATAAACCAAAACAAAGAGTGTTTCAGAGAAAGTAATAGAGGGAAAAGAAACAGAATAATGGTTTCCTGTTCTGCATTGTTCGTATCTGAACTTCAATGGTACAAGGTACTGATGTTGTGTGAACTTGTCAAAAGAGCGTAAGCTGTATTATGACTAACAGCTCCTCTTGTACCACAAAAGTGACAAGGCAGCTCAGTCCCTGCTGCAGGGCACCAAGCTAACGCCTGTGAAAACACCTCACCTTCTCCCTGGTCCCCATGCTCCTATGACATTGCACAACCCCAGGCACAGTGCAGAGGACATGCAAGGTGAATCACCTCTTGCTAAGGGGCTTGGCTTGCCCTTGACAGAGAGCCGATGCCACAGAAGGGGATGGCTCTGCTCCCACAGCCCCATGTCCTTAGTACTGTTGTGTCCTTGCCCAGTGAGCTGGGGATGGACACCTGTCCTGCCTCTCTTTCCTCTCTGCTGATGGCACCCAGGTGGTTGATAATGAGAGCCTGTGTCTTTTCTTCTTCTACAGCTTTAGGGAAACATTTCACGGGGAGGTTTTTCAAGAAGGCAAGAGGATGGTGACGTCACCTCCCCGAGGCTGTGGCAGCATCAATGCTGACTATTACCTGCTCTGTGACATGGAGAACGCCTGGGGGATTGTCCTGGAGTCGCTGGCAGCAGCTGGTGTCCTCATCACCATTTTCCTTATCTGCTCGCTCTTCTTTTTCATCTGTAAAGTCCAAGACAACAGCAAGCGGCACATGATCTCCATCTATTTCTTCTTTCTTTTAGGCACACTCGGCATTTTTGGTCTCACTTTTGCCTTCATCATCAAACTCAATGACAGGACTCGCCCCACTCGCTTCTTCCTATTTGGAGTCATCTTTGCTCTCTGCTTCTCATGCCTCTTCACCCATGCCTGCAACCTCAACAAACTAGTGAGAGGAAGAAGGCCCTTCTCCTGGCTGGTGTTGCTGCTCCTCATTGTTTCCTTTGCCCTGGTTCAAGTTGTGATCAGCATTGAGTACTTAGTCACCATGCTCGTAAACCAGAAAGACAGATTTCTGAATATGTCTGCGGAGGAGACCAACAAGGACTTTGTCATGCTTTTGATCTATGTGCTCTTCTTGATGGCTCTGACCTTCTTGGTTTCCATGCTCACATTCTGTGGGTCATACAAAAGCTGGAAGAGGCATGGGGCGCACATCTTTGTCACTGTCCTGTTCTCTATTGCCATTTGGGTAGTGTGGATCACTATGCTCACAAAAGGCAACACAGTTTTAAACAGACGTACCTGGGATGATCCTGTCGTGGCCATTGCCCTGGTCTCCAATGGATGGATCTTCCTGATAATGTACATCGTCCCTGAAATTTGTTTCCTCACTGCCCCTCTGAAGCTGGGAGACTACCCTCCAGAAAATGACTTCTGCGAACCCAAGTACTTAAAGCAAACTGGAGTGGAAAACCATGCCTACACCCAAGATGAAATTGTGCAAGGTATGATGAAGTGAACAACTCCACTGTCCCTCAGCCCTAAGCACACATGCACCACTCATGAGCTAAAAGGGGTAGAAGGACTACAAGAAAAGAATTGAAGATGATGGATAACGGTTGGACTTGATGATCTTAAAGGTCTTTTCCAACCTAACCCGTTCTATGATTCTATGATAATTCAGTGGTAGGAAAAAGTTTCAAACTGATGAAACTTCAGAAGTGCAAGTGAAAATGAATCTCCAGACAAGAGGAAAAAGAGTAAGGACCAATGCAAAAGCCAAAGATGTGTAGGAGAAGTGACCGAGTAGGAGACTTACTGGGTGTCAGGGCTGAGACATAACTCCTTATGATTCTGTTACATCTGGGAAGTCCATGTAAAAATTCAGGAGTTTTTTTGTTTGTCTCTTAGCAATACTCCAGTTCTTCAGGCCTCTCCAGGTTATACCTTGGAGATTATTTATTCCAGTTCTGACCTGGTTCCCATTAGCTATTTAAAAATGAACTCATAATCCAAAAAGGAGGCAAGGAGGTCTTACTTTTCTGTATGAGTCTCATGCCTACTTGTACAAAGCAAAATGTTT
The DNA here is from genome assembly GCF_047370975.1 of Nipponia nippon. NCBI lineage: Eukaryota > Metazoa > Chordata > Aves > Pelecaniformes > Threskiornithidae > Nipponia > Nipponia nippon. Next base: position 54,677,943 of record NW_028262347.1, read on the forward strand.
TATCAATTGAGACTTCCCAAATCTATGGGTAGGAGATGTGACTGCACTCCCTGTGGATCTGCTACTGAGATCACATTTGTCCCCTGGAGTCAGACCTCCAGGTTTGTAAAAGAATAGCCAAGAAAGGCTGTGCTTTCCCAGGGAATACCACAGAGAGGGTCTTGTGCATGCAAGTGGGAGGGATTTGGCCAGTGATGATGACAGTAATTGTGAGGCAACAGGAGGTGTCTAAACTCCAAGGCCACCTATGTCCTGTTATTTACAATACCATTCATTCCTGTTTTCATAAGGAAATATTTAATAAGTCACCCACCTATGGCTATTAACCCATTCCTGCCCACATATTGCATAGTTTGATCTGTCTAAAAGCAAATGCTAACGTGGCCACAGGCCCTCTGAGTCTCCCTTGATGTAGTATTTCCAAGCTACCACATAACGCTAACTCACTAACTTTCCCCCCCTTCTTGTCTGGTGACTCAGGAGACACGGGAGACCTCAGCTACTCCCCATACTCTTCTCACTTCCAGATGAAGGTAAGTTCATGCCCCCCTTCACCTGTTTCACCACACATAGGCTACTGTTCAGGCACTGAAGGGAAGGGAAGGAGAAGGGACAAAGACAGATGGACCTAGAGCAGGCTCTGTGGAGGCAGGCAGGTGCTTTGCATGGAGCTGGGTGATACCATGACGTGTTCATGGAGGTGCCTGTGTCTGGGGAGAGGGAGCTGTGACATGTCCAGGGATATGGGGAGGCAAGAGAGGCCCAAGGCAAAGTCTGAGGTTGTGGTTTTCAATACTTCTGGATTTGACACCACATAAGAAGTCCTCTCTTTCAACACAGTTCCTGCAGTAGACTGTGCCCTGTCCTCAGGAGGTCGTGCTCCTTTCCCCAGCTCATGCCCTGAATGTATTCCCACCAGCAGTTACTGGAAATTGCAGTGCAGATCCAGAGAGTGGGCAGTCTGTATGTCCCCATGTCCATTCACCGGTCCTCTTTCAGACCACAGCCTAGCCAGGTCTAGTAGCTCACGTCATGTCTCCACATGTCCTCCAGTGACATGTCTCCATTACTGGTTTGTTCTGCCAGGATCCTATTCCACAGCCCCACTGATCACACTCTCAGGAAGCCTTCAGCTCTGTTTCTCCCTCTCCTGTTTTGTTTTTTCAAAGCCCTATTCTACTACATCGCTCCGGTTTTGAACAGTAAAGACTTTCATGCTTCCTTTTCAGACCATTGAACCCCAAAATGATTTCTCTATCCCTCGGCCCAAGGCCCGGACAAGCCCATACCATGACTACACCGGTGGGAAAGGCCCCATGTAGCAGCTCCGCAGGGAGCAAAGAGACTAAGTGCCCGTCAGCAGAGGCGCGGGGAATGGGCCACGTGGTGACAAGTGAGCCGATCCTGCAGAAGAGACCGTCAACCCACACTGGCAAAAGAGGAGAGGGGTCCTCTTTTCCTCACACAGGCACCCTTGTAGCCCCCTCTCATTCCTCAAACACAGCTTTCAGACACTGCTCTGGCCATCCTGTCCCTGCTCACTCCATGGGATGGAGCTCATCTCTTCTGACAGAGGAACGTGCTGGGAAGAGCCTGTCCTGGCCTATTTTCAGCAGGAATGCTGTAGGGCTAGAGCAGCAGGAAGATCATCAGCTGGGTCTGTGACTGGCTCTGCCCCAGCCAGGACTCACTTTGATCAGCTCGTGGGGATGGCTGTGCCCCACATCTGACAGGAGAAGAGCCAGGAGCAGGAGTGTCAGCCCTACACATCCCCACTCCTGCCCACCCATGAACACATCTCAGGTACTACCGAGGACACCATTATCTATCCACCATTACTTTTGTGCCCACTCCCAGCCCTGCCTGGCTCTCCTCCAGAGATCGGTGGAGAAGAGACAGAGAGAGAGAGAAAGAGAGAGAAAGAGTATTCCTTTTTCTTCTTGTTCACTTCCAACCCCTTCCTCATCACCTAGACACCATGGTGGAGAGGGGGAAGAAAATTTAAAGACATAAAAACATCTACACCTATTTACCCTGACACATTTTCTGATTTGCACTCTAGCATCAGCCTTCCTCCTAGATCTGACTCCTGACTACGTACCCCAGCTGAGCTCCCCAGGGTGCCTGCCCAACCCCACAAACCCTCCCTCCCCACCCCTGCCACCTCAGGCTGTGGATCTCTGCAGAAAAAAACTCTTCTATGCAGCTGCTTGCAATACCCTGGTGAGATCTAATCCCATGCACCTTGGAACTCTGCCTCCTCCCTAGTGTGTCTGTGGCATTAACAGGAACGTTTCCCAAGAAGCCAGGTTACGGAGGGCGGACACGCTTCTTCCCAGGAGTGAGCTGCCCAGCAGTGAGCATGTGCATGAGTGTGCATGCCCGCGCGCGCGCGCGCGCGCGCGTGTGTGTGTGTGTGCGCGGACTGCACCCTGGTGATGAGCCACAAGTCTGCAGAGTTGAATAATTCCGTAGCCTGCTTTGCATTTGGTAAATAGCTTTTCATGGTATTTCATATATAAATACATAGAGCTCTCCAAGCGAGTGTGTATGGTCCGCGGGTGTCTGACACAGCTGTGTATTTATTTAGTACTTTGTATGTGGAATATTTAATTAATAAAAACTCAAATGGCCTGAGTACAAGAGACTGGTGTTCTTCCTCAGGAACGTGATTCCTCCAGTGGCTGGTGGGGTGACAGCAACAGCTCCCCATGGGTTGGAGTGGGCCACCTGGGAGATTGCAGCTGGGGGGGAAATGGCAAAGAGATGCTTCGAAGCTGTCACTGTGGACCAGAGATCAGCTGCTTGAGGGTGCAGAAGAGGGTTTAGTAGCTTCTGCATGCTACTTTTCTTGAATAAAGAAAGCTGATTCAATGTTAGAAGTGCTTAAGGAATGAATAAATATAAACCCAAGCCACAGCAAGCAAATAAAGGAAGAAGGATGTGATCTTTTCATCACTGCATATGGCTGTGTCTGATGGGTCTGTATTCCTGTATTTATTCACTTGTGGCTTGCTGGGTACTTGCATAATCAAGAATAGGAAAGGAGCTTGTAGGTATTTAATTCAGCATGTAAAAATATGTCTTTCTGATGTTCTGAACATATGTAATATTTCTAGTTGAAAGTAGAAATAATATCAAAGCAAAATAATTATGATGGTGATGATAATGATGATTATGATGATGATAATATTAATAATAATAGTAATAATAATGATTTTTTTTTAAACTTCCTGATGGTATGAGGCTGTAATCTCCCATTTTAGAGGCTTCCTCTCCCATGAGTTTTTACATGGTGTGTCGTGCTACCACATATCCATATGCTCCTGGCAAGCAAACCCTTTTCCTCAGGCACAGTGCTGTCTAGAATATGGCAGGCTGGGCCTTCCCCACTCTGCCTACCAGCACTGAAGGGCAATGCAGGGACATTTGGCTCTTCTGAATCATTTGGCATGAGAAAGAGCCCTCCTAGACATTGGTTTGAAATGCATCACAGGACATCTTGTCTTTTTCTAGTAAATTTGAGGTGGAAACGATGCTTACCCTGCCCTCCACCTACGCAGTTCCACATGTGTAACACAGAGTATGGGAGAGAAAATTCAAGGGTGCTAATGCAACATTGGGGAGCAGATTGGGAAGCGGGTATGTGAGTTCTGACGCAAGCTGTTGCCTTGCAGGCTGAAGGTAGGAGGGATGTGCTTGAAACAATACCAGACTTTCAAGAAATTAGGTTTTCAAGCTGATATGGTGCCACTGATGGCTTATGTGTAGCTAGAGTATGTCCTAGGAGGAGCCAAAAATGTGCTAAATAAGACAGAGCCATCTCCCCTGCTTCCGTGGGGTCTGGTGGAGCAAAGGGACAGGCTAACAGGAAAAATAAGAGCAAAGTGTGTTCTTACCATGTGTATTTTTCACATCCCAGACACTTATCAACTCCTTCACTGACTGCCACAGACCAGAAAGTGCCTCCCAAATGGGCCTTGGCCCCAGAGGCAGCAGAACTAGGAGGGATGAGGGACACCATATGCACTCCCATCGATGCAGGGCACAGCAATTTTCTTGATTACTTGGTCGTTATTGTGCATGCTGCTCGGCAGAGAGTGAAAAATCTCCTTCCACGGATTTACAGCGCCTTTCAGAGTAATTTTTTTTAACCTCTGTAATGACACAAATACTAATCTGCCCAGAGTTATTTTGCACTTTTTCAGTATTAAGGCAGCTTTGGGTGAAGGCTGATTTAAATGCCAAATTAAATACAAATTTCTGTGGCACTTGAGGCTGGCGGGAAAGCAGTGGGAGAGGCTCAGGAGAAGCTTTTGCGAAAGCAGCAGTTTCCTCTTTCCTTACAACTGACCTTAAACCAACCCAGGTGACCACTTAGTCACACACATACAGGTCCTGGGAAAATCCTAAACCGGTAGGGCCAGACAGATCAGATCCAGAAGGAACAAGCGAATGGAGGAGGCATGAAGTTGCCTGATGTTTGTGCTGTTTTTTCTTATTATCTGCCCACTGGAAGGCCAGTAAACCCAGTAAGGCTCGTACCCACCCTCTCCCCTGCAAAGGGCTCCTTTGATGTTGGGGCCTGCAGGTCCACTGCCTGCAGGGCCCTCTGGTTTCTCACCCCTCCTCTCCCTGTTCAAGGAGACCAGAGCACCAGAAATGTACACACTGGAGAAGGGTTGGCACGGAGCACACCTGGATTATGAAAGCAGCCAGGATTATTGGGAGGCTGGATAAACTCAGCTGAACTTCTGGTCAGGGATGTCACAGGAAAAGGGCAAGGAAGGGCAGAGGCACTGCTCGGACCCCTTCAGGGTCATCATCTCGCAGGCTTGCCAGGGCTGTAGGGCTCCAAGTGCCCAGCCAGGCGTGGGCACAGGAGGTGCAGTAAACCCTTGGGGCACAGTCCCACGCCAGTGCTGCCAGGGCCTGGGATGGGAAAGGACCTTGCGGGGTTCACCTTCCTGCTTGCCAAAAAAGCTTCCCCTTTGGCAGCCAGTGGGGCGCCATCCTCCCCACACAAAGTGTTTAACTCTATCCCAGCCAAAACCAGTATAGGGAAGGATCCACCCTCTCCCCACAAGCCCTGTAGTTCTTGCTGTGGCACAGGGGTGGTAAATGAGTCCTCCTCTCTCAGCTGTGGCAGGAGATGTTGGGGACTGGTTGGAGGCAGGGAGGAGCACACTGCCAGCCGGTGGAGCCGTGACTGGGTTGCATCCTCCCTCAGGATCTGGAGGCAGAGGTGTTGGGGAGCTTGCCCAGCTCCCATGCTCACCAGGCTGGGACCAAGAAAGCAAGTGTTCATTTCCTGGGATGGCAGGAGGCAGGTGCATGGGATGGGGAACCCACAACACCTTGTAAGCCCCTTGTAAGTGTGGGGCACGCCTCACACCCCCCAGCCTTTTCTGAGGCAAGTGCTGAAAAGCTGCATCCCCCTCTAGCCTCCCCCATATGAGCAATGGGTCGCTAGGAGCCACCCCTGACTTCGCCCTTCAGATGTCCCTTCTGCTGCCATCCATTCCCCTCCCTGTTTCAATATTCAACACAGAGTGGTGTCAAACAGTGACTCAGGCTTGTGGGGAGCCTGGCACAGCCTTGTGCACCCGCTCTCTGCAGGCTCATGGGGCCAGGGGATCGCTTTAATCAGATCTGCTCCCCAAGGAACAGAACCACAGGGCCACGTCTCAGATGTGGCAACTGTTGACCCAAGTGTGCATGGTGCTCCTTTGACAAAGGTGACCATCCCCACAGTAGGGCTGACAGTACAGTTGGTGTGTCCAGACCCCAACGACAGCACTCACTTTCTCCCATACAAACCCTGCACTGTAGGTTTCAGTGTATCTCATCACAGTGGACCACAAATAGAGGGAGCTGAAGAGCAGAAACACCTCTCATTTTCCTGGCCCTGATACAGGCAAGGCAGACAGCTGGGAGCAGTCTCCTTCAGCCACCCGGAGTAGCTGCACTACAGCCTGTGAGCAGCACCCAAATGGGACCACCACCCAAAGAAGCAAGTGGCAGCATCAGAGCGTGAAGAGACCTCCCCCTGCATTTCCACCTGGCCAGGTGGGTTGCTTAGCTTATGCTGTTCTCCTCAACACACACACTCCCCAGGGAGGAAATGGCTTTGCAGTGCCTTAAAGACAAACACGAGATCTAAAAGCTGCCAGTGTGCAGGTCATGCGTGGGTAACACGTGGGATGCTTCTTGCTTTATTCTTCCCTAAGGTCCCTTCAGTGCATAAGCTCCCACATGTGCAGGGAGGTTGTGGTTCTGAGGAGTCACAAGGTTCCTCCTCATTTCCAGCTTTCCTGCATTTTAGTAGATTTAGCAGAATTAGAGAGTCACACAGAGGTTTTGGTCAGATGGGACCTCTGGAGAGATCTAGTCCAGCTTCTGCCCTGAGCAGGGCTCACCTCAGAGTAGACCAGGCTGTCAGGGCCTTGTCCAGATAAGCTTTAAATATCTCCAAAGGTGGAGATCCCACAGCTTCTTGGGGCCCTTGTGCTGGTGTCTGATCACTCTCATTGGGATTTTTTTTAAACTTGCGTCTAATCAGAATTTCCCTTGTTGCAACTCGTCTGTCACCCCTTGTCCTTTCACTGTGCACCTCTAAGAAAAGTCTAGTCCCATCTTCTCTATAGCATCCATTTACCTCATAAACAAGAGCAACTGGATCCCCCTTAGCCTTTCTTCTCATGGCTGAGCAGGTCCCTCTGTCTCCCATGCTCCAAGCAGCCCCCAACTGTCTTAGTAGCCGCCCTGCCAGACTTGTTCCACTTGATCAAGCTCTGTTGCATTGGGAGACCCAAACTAGACACAGTACTCCAGACACGGCCTCACAAGTGCTAAATAAAGGGGAATAACCACTTCCCTCACCTTGCTGACTTCGCCCTTACTTATGCAGTCCGGTATGTGGTTGGCATACATTGCCACTGGGCAATGCCTTCTTCAGGTTAGTTTTCCCCAGCACCAGTTACTCCCTTTGCCCTGGAGGATCTTGTCTGGTTATAAATAGAAGGGACTGAACTGTCCTGAGGTTCCATCTCTAAGGCAGGTGGTTTCTGGCAGGAGCCAGAAACAGCACCCAAGGCCACTCATGAGCTGAGGGTTGCAGCAGCAACAGCAGCTGCCTCTCCCAGCAGGGAGTCCTGGGGAAGGAAGTCTAAGGGCCCATGCCAGCATTTGCCTGCTTTCTGGGGGCTCTAAATGCAAAGTGGAGGTGTGCCTCAACGGCAGCAAGCCCAACCCTTGGGTACCAGCTGGTCTGCATCACTCCACCCAGGTTGGGGTTCGTGAGCTGTTGTTGACCAGCTGCGCTCAATGAATCTGTGCCCTTACTGGGCCATCCAACCACGGGCACTTGGCTCCCTCTGCCCCAAGGCAGTCTTTGCTGCTGCACTGAACAATGCAGGACAGTGGCCGTGGGAGTCTCTCTTGGGGGACCCTGCCCCACTCTGGCCACCCTGGTCCCTGTGTGCCTGGGACTTGTCCTGTCCCCTCTCCCTACCTGCAGCACACTCACCTTTCTGCACCTCGGACATGGGTGGATCCTCTCCTCCGCTTAAAGTCAACATGCCCTACCACCCATAGTTTCTAGGGAAACTCATGTTTGCTTTGCCTTTGCTATGGTGATGAATGAAACACCGTGATAGATATGAGTGCCCTTTTCTGCAAAAGGCTTTCTGAAGTGCCAGGCATGGAGAAGGAGCTGCCCTTCCAGCTGGCCAGGCTGATCTTATCTGGATCTGTCTCCGGAGTCAGCTGGGGCTGTGCCTGGCTGAGGAATTTCTCCCATCAAACCAGTAACAGGTGCATTTGAGAAGAAAGCAAAGACTGTGGCTAACAAAATGGGTATCTTGTTCTCTAATGAATTAGTCAAGAGCTGAAATAGAATGCCGTGTCTCCAATGTACGGCACTGTCTGCTGTTCCCCCCCCCCCCCCAAAAAAAAAAACAGTCTGCAGTGAGGCAGTGAGGCTCAAATGCTGGAGCAGAAGTGTGAAGAACTGCTGAAAATTTTGGGTGAGATCTATAGTCGTAGGGAGAAAAGGACCTAAGTAACATCCTTGACTCTAGTGATGCTCCTTGCTCAGTGCACATTTTCCTGCAAATCGGCTCTTTACTGATTTTGCCAGATTGAACAAACACATGTTTAAATCTCTGAAATTAGGCACCTTGGTGTTGCTCAGTGTCACTTAGTCATCCCAGGACCCCTCTATAATCAGAGTGAAGAGACAGGTTGTTCCTGCAGGCACTTTAGTTTTAACAGTGCTGAAACACCTTCTCTCATTGCCTGTTTGCCCAGAAGGAGCCAGCCGTGACCCTCAGCCCTTAACCCAGCCACCTGAGACCGGTGCCAAAGGAGCAATGAGGCACGAAGCATCCAGGATGCTTTCGGCATCCGTACCCATGGTGGTCTCCAGACCAGTGGGCCCCATCCCACTGGGCTGATTCTGGCACGAGTGAAAGCAACCCCCTCAAACCCAGGGAGGAGGATGCTGGTTTTAGGTTTCTGGTTCCGCAAAGGAAGCGGAGGCAACGCCAAGAAAGTCGGTACGAGGAAAAGAGCCGGCGGCGCGGCCGGGAGGACTAAAACCCACCGGGGCGGCTCCTCCTGGCGTTCCGCCGGCGGCCGCCGGGTGGCGCCCTTGCCCCGCGGAGCCCAGCGCCGGGCGGGCCGGGCTGCGGCCGCCGCCTCGGGGCCTGGCCCCGGCGGGCTGCGGCGGGGGCGGGGGCGGGGGGCGGCTCCTGCCGCAGGCCGAGGCGTCTCCACCTCCCCTGGGGGTCAAAGCGAAACACCCTGGACTCCTTGTTGTGATTAAAATAAAAAAAACCCCGCATCTCATTAAAGCTTTACTATTAAAACCGTTAAAAAAAAAAGTTATTTCATGGCCTTTCGTTGAATTTTGGTAAAATTTGCTATTTTGCTCCGATGAAATGATTTATTTGACTCAGCATGTTCCAATTAAAAAAAACAAAAACAAACAAAAAAACCCCCTAAAACTTTCCAGCCTAAAAAGGAAGCTTTTCCATTGTGACGTTCAGCTTGTTTTATACAGCAATACAAAAAGCTGATCTCTGAACGCATTTTCCTTTAGGCACAGTTTGGTTTGATTTCAACTGAACTCTTCCTGACTGGTTGTACTTCAGCTGCTGGAGGGAAATGACTGCCTGGAAAGCCTCCTGCCCAGCTGTGGTGAGGTGTCTATGGGCAAGGAGGATCAGTCAGTCCCCAGACCCTGGGCCACAGCCTCCTGGTGCTTCATGAGGCCACGGAAGATGGACAGTCACTGGGGTAGCGCAGCAAATGGGCAAGCAGGCATGCTTCTGGCAGCCTGGCTGTCCAGGCAGGCTATGGCTTACCAGCTCTGCTCCCCATCCTGTCCAGCCTCCCAAATGGAGGTCACCAAGCTCCTGGGCCTGCCTAGGTGGGACTGTGCTGGTCAGCAGGACAGGAGGTCCCCAGTGGCAGAGCTGGTGACATCTGGTCGCGACGTATGCGGGACAATTTTATTACACAGCGAGGCAGCAGCTGGATAACATTGCAAGGAGCTGCAGGTAGATAATATGACCTGCCTGTGTCCCTCCTCCTCCTTACCCATCACCACCATCACCACTACATATCGAGGCTGTGTTGTGGTTCCCATTGTTACAACCAGATTTTGGGTTTAAAATGGCAAATGATTTGCGTGAGATGAGACTTTGGCAGGGCCAGGATTAAATGCCCAACTCTTAAGCGCACGTCACCTCACAAGCAGATGTAGTCACTGATGCAGCGACGTGTGCGCTGGTTTGAAGGGGAAAGGGTAGAAAAATGTATGAACTCATCTACCTGGCTCTACTGGGTGGTCTACGGACAAGATAAAAGCATAAGGTTTTTCCAGCACAACAGACCTATCTGTGAGTTTCTGGCAACGTGGCAAGCTATTGGGTTGTGAGACAGGAGTTCAGTTCTCCGTGGCGTGGGCCGCTGCGAGGCTGCTGGAAGGACTGTGGGGCAGTTATGACGCTGCTTCAAATGACCTGGGGTCCTGCCTGTGCAGCTCTCGCAGTATCACAGTGCTGGTGGCACACTCCCTGCTCCTCTCCTAGGAGGAGACCCGCTCTTCTTTAGCCTATTCCCTGAAATACCAGCTAAAACCTGCCTTGTGTGAGGACCTGAAATACTGAACGGGCTCATTTTTCCCATGATATCGGGCCCTTGTTGCACGATCTTCAGTCACCAGGCGGGGGCACTGCGGGATCTGCATCCACCGTGGACACACGGCCCCGTTTCTGCTGAGTTACCCAGATTGTATGAAGATAGATCATGAACCATTTTTAACCTATTCAAACTGCTCGAGTGAGTACACAGCAGATCAGTGCTTCGTGTCTTGGCAACCATCACATTTTTCACCCGACAGGAGGAGTCCTAAAGCCGGATTTGCCGAGGTGTCCAGCCCTGGCTCTAGCTACAAAGGATTCTTTCCAAATCCTGGAGACAAGTGGGGTGGGAAGAGGGGAAGGTCCTCGCTCTGCAAGTTTCATTATGCATCTCACCTTTTCTTTGAATATCATTTGTCTTTATTGTCTGGTGGTAATCTCTAAAAGTGGAAGCAACTTTGTCTATACTGAATGAATGGGGAAATGCTGAAAGAAGCTGCATGCTCCTTTACAGGATCCCAAAGAGATGAAACCCTTGATAGTGTCTCGCCTGATTTCTCTTTCACACTGCACTCTTCAAATGTAATCAGCTTTTGGGGCATGCTCTGCCTCCAACTGTGCATACAATGCTCACATTGAAACTAATAGAAGCATGATGATACATTTGAAGTGAGAATCTGGGACAAAAAAAAGTTAAATTCTTGCTGATAAAATCAATGACAAAAGTTTCTTTGGCTTTAGTTCTCACTTTAGAGGCATCTGTATGTCTAAGTCTGGAAAGAATCATTTTTATGAGTATATGTGTCTTAGCAACATCCTAAGAAGTAAAAAAACATGAACTTTGGATACATTTTATACAAGGAGTTTAGAAATGTGTCTTTGTGACCTCCCGCTTAGCAGAGATTTGTTGCTGTGTTTAACCCCACTGCCTCAACGCTAGTCCTACCCTGGGGGATAGAGAATTGTTTGTGATTGATGGGATCATCACAATACATGCGGACAAGGTGCTAGGCTTGAGTTTGTATAAGTGACCTCAGATCTGGCATTTACTAATGCTCCTACTGTGTTTTTGATGTGTCAGTTGAATTGCTGAGTCCTACAGGAGAACTTTCATGTGCTTATCCTTCCGTCATGCCAGCATGATGGGGAAATGCTGTTCCCTACATTCAGGGCACAAGGTCAAGAGCAGATTTCCACCATGCCTAGGCGACTGCTCATCCTCACACCCAGGTGAGTTGCTCTGTGTTGCTCAGAGAAGAGATCCAAACCTGGGCTGCTTCCAGACACTCACCCTACTGAGCCCTCCTTCCTCTCCCCTTAATGGAGGTGATGTCTGGATAATTGCATGTCCCTGGCTTGACTCAGAGGTGACTGCAAGGGAGCCAGAGGCTGAGCCACACCAGCTCCTGCAAACACACTTCATCTCATGCACTCACAGGCTGGACCCTCAGCTGAGCCAGTGGCTCATCGTTATCCAGGCAATGATGGACACCAGTCTCAACCAGCAAGTACATTGTCTAACCGGGGAGCAGGGGCTAATCACAGCTTTGAGTTTCTGGCTCCTTTTCCATTTTCCTTGGGATTAACTCTTGTCATTGGGTGCTGATGAGGTGAAGTTGAGCAGCAAAAGATGTCAAACCTGAAACAGTCCCAATCTCTTTGCAAGGGTGGAAGGAAGAGAGACCCAGTGGAGTGATGGGGAGCCAGGCAGGGAGACTGTGTGCCCCCTCTTGGCTCACCCCTCCAGGGTAGTGGGCAACACAAATCCCAGGTGACTTCAGCCATGGGACACAGTCCCTGTGGGGCAGTGCCATCTTTCCCGCCACTCCACACAGTTGCTCTAACCACTGTCACAGCAGAGTGGCATTGATCGTTGACATGCTCCCACCCTTGCAAACCTCTCTGCATGCAGAGAACTGAATAACTTCTTGCATAATTAGCCTCTCCATCTGTTAAAACAGTCTGAGACCCGGCAAAGCTCTCACCAACAGCTGGCTTACAGGACAGAGAGGACTAAACAGAGTAGGACAGCTCTTCTGATCTGCAGCCTTACTCAGAAGGGGCACTACTACCAAGTGTAAGTCAGTGGGGTTTAAGGTCCCTTCCTGAAGGAGGATGCCCTTTCAGCTGCCACTGATCATTTGCTTAAATGGGAATCTCTGTAGGAAGAAATGAGGAGAGCCAAAACACCAGGATGCTCTCATTGCACGAAGGGGATGCTTAGGATAGGCCACCCTGTTCAGACTGTCCTGTCCTCCCTGGCACTGACTGAATCACAGCCCATGCTGGCAGCTGGTCTTGAGGCTCTCTGTAGACTCGCCCCCCGGGCCCTGACAATTTGTCCTGTCCTGTTCTATTAGCTAGATGAAGCAAGCACAGGTTTCCCAGAACAAGCTGCATGCCTGCCACTTCTACTATGTAAAATCAGCCAGCAGCAGTTTGCTGCAGAGATTTCGTAAGAGGGAGGAAGTCACAAGCTTAGAGGCACTTGGTCAAGAGTTTCTCTGGCTGCAGTTCTGCCTGGAAGAAGCTCCTGCCCCTTGTCTTGTGATCTGGACTAGATATGCAATCATGAACAGACAGCAGGGGGGATGGGAGCATCTTCCAGTCAGGCAGAGTCACCTCCTGTCTCGGCGGGCAGGACAGCTGAGGTGCAGCTCCCTGCACCCAAATCATCCATCCTCCCATTGCACCATGGCCTCCTACTTAGCCTCCAGCTGGTACCCTGGCCAAGGGGAGGAGAAAGGCAGGAATGGGATGTAATCCTGTCACCTTGTGCTGGCAGTGAGTGTTCATCTTTTGCAGCTTCCTCTGAGCATCTGTAGCACTGATTTTCCTGTCTCAGCTCTGTCCAGCTCTGCAGGTGAATTCCCGAAAGTGCTGTGAACTAACTGCGCTTCCTAAAGGTCTGAAGAATGAGGACATTATTTACTTTTGGCTGTCCATGGGCATCAAATGGTGTGAAAGAAATGTGTGCCTTAGCTCCATCACTATCTGGGACCAAAATAACAGATAAAAGAAGAAAATCAGTGGGAGTTATCATTATATGGAGTTGCCATGGAAATAGCATGAGAGAACTTGGAGAAGAGCTCGCACACCATGTCTCCAGGAGGGCATAAATCCCCTGCTAGCCTCACTCCTTTTTATCACATTAACAGACAATATTTCTTGGTTTAGCAAGAGGTGGAAAAACATCAAAGCACAGTTCTGACATTTCTGTCTATCCCTTGATTTCTCTGACCAAGACCTCCCTGACCTGTCAAGAAGTAGAAATGTGAACCCTAGTGCTATTGGAAAGTTGTCCTGGAAACCATTTGATAATTTCAGTAAAATGGTAAGAGGGATATAATTTTCCCCAGGAAATATTTATTGACTTTTGTGAAATCATATGAAAAAATGAAAAAATGCTTTTTTTTTTTAAAATGTACTATTATAAGAATTTTTTCAAAGAAAAATGTCATATTTCATTAAAAGGATTTTTTTAATGCTGATTTCTAAGGAAAAGCATTACAATTTAAATGATCTCAGAGATTCAGTGAAGTTGCTGTCTTGTGCTGTTGCACCATTCTGAGATGTCCATTTTATTCTCCTCTCTCAGTTGCTAAATCCTGCTTTTAAACTGCCTCATCCCCTCTGGTCAGGACAGGACAACCGTGTCTGCTCATGCACTATATCCCGAGACTCCACAAACACAGCTCTGATGCATGATGTTGTATGGGGGTGGCACCCTCCGGGACACACATCCAGTTCTCCACCTTGTGCTTCCTGGCAAGCCACAGGTCACTCCTCTGGAGGGTAGTCCCCAACTGGGACTATCAGTGATGGCTGTGGCAATCTGACCCAGAGTAAACTACCACTTGGATGCTGGCATCCAGCTGCTTATGAGTACTGATATGTCAGTGTGAGTGAATAAAACCAGTTCTGTTCTTAGACAAAACCATCGTCCTGTCCTATAAGGCCTCACATTGAGTTCTGCTGCATTATTGCTCCAATGTTGCAATATTTCTTCCCCGGATATCGCCTTCCTCACCCCTAGGTCCTACCATTCCCTAGGGCTTTGGCCACTACAGGATGTGACTGAGCACCTGAGACAGGCTCCAGAGGGGAGAGGGCAGACAGGAAAGCCTGGGGCAGGGCAGCAGTAAAACCTTCCTATTTGTACCTGCTCCCTTTCAGCAGAGCCAATAAGCGGGAAAGGAAAGATGCCTTCAATGAGACTTCATCTTCTTCACCCACCAGTACAAATGCTTTGTCCCCACACCAGTGCTGCAAGGTCAAGTGAGATGAAAGGAAGCAGAATAACAAGAGAGGAAGCCAAAGAGCAGAGTCCCCAAATGCTCCTCTAAGAGCCAATTCAAGTTATGTCCCAGCTACTGCCCCCAGTTCTGGCTCAGAGCCCCATTTCAGCAACTGAATTTCCATTACATTTGTGACTCCACTTCCAAGAGCTGGGACTCCAAGTGATATACAACTCTGCAGTTGGAAACCTCTCTCTTACAGAATAGCTAAAGCTGTGGAATTAATTTGTGTGGGGTGACAACTCTGGCCCAGGCTGCTTCTTTGGTTTAGAGTCATCATGTTTGCCATGATGGGAGTAATTCCAACATTCTTCTGTAAAGCTGTCTTAAAGAAAGAAAGGAAGGGGGGGAGAGAGGAGGAAGGTCTCTTTTGACATCTGCATTTCTAAGGCAAAAGTCTTAGTTATCTAAGGTGTTACCAGCAACCAAGATTTCTCCTCAGAACAAAACTTCTGTGCTAAGTTCTTGTTGATTGTTTTGTCTGTTTGCTCAGCATCAATTTAAGATAAAATTATACACATAATTTTATAAATGCTATTTATAAAGCTGTGAATACATATTATGCATATTTTGTGACAAAATGGATCCATTTTTACCCCTATGAAATGACAACTCCCAAACACTGCATAATTCCAAAGGGGCTATTTTTATGGCACTTGGTGGTACAGTTGTTGCTGAGTAGCAGCTCCCTGTCTATAGCCATGGGAATAGACATCATTTTTAGCTTGTCATAATTCTGGAATGGGATTCATTCCAGAAGAGTTTGTCATAACAGTGGGCTGTGCAATGGCTATTTATGATAAATGGATTCATGGATTATGGGATCAAAAATTTTGGAAAACAATTGTGTTTATCTTCACATCAGGACTGTCTGGGGAGCTCCCATTCATCCCCTTGCTGCGTCTCCCAGGGCAGGGAGCTGCAGTCACTGGGAAACTCTCTGGCTGGGTGGCAGTTCCCAGGACAGTCTTCTCATCTCACTGGTGCGCCTGGTCGTATAGTGTTGCTCTCAGTAGAGTTACCTGGAAGCAGCTGCCTCCAGTGTTTCTTCAGGATTGTTATTTTCACGTACTTATTTCCAGGGAAAGGGAAAACATCCAGAGCCTTTTCAAATGCTACTGCCTTAGCATCGGGAGTGGAAGTACTTGAAAGGTGAAACAAAAATCCCTGTCTGTATCTACGCAATTTTTGCTACATTCTGTGCATTCTGGGCTTCCATTCAAAATAAACAAATTTTTAAAAGCCAAAAACTAAATCGTATACTACAGAAAAAACTTTCCTTTTTCCTCTTGTTCAGAAATAGCACCATCGCAATGTAAAATCAATGAACTGCTGCCTGTTAACAAACCAGCTCTGTGGAGAGCTGTCTCCAGCCAAATAACTCCCCTGGTTCAAGAACTGGCCTTCATTCCTGGATCCAGAGAGATTTGTGCAACCATTAAAAAGCTGATACTGACCTTGCCTGGAGCATGCATCTGAGGAGCAAAGCGGGGAACAGGGCACTGCCTGCCCCGAAGGTGAGCACTGCCACCACCATGCCCAGGGAGATGGGAGAGGTGAGGCATGAAGCTACATAGGGGTCAACACACAGTCAGACAAACAAACACACCTGGAAGGAACAAAACCACCCTGGGTACCTCGTGTGCCTGAAACTGTACCTGTTTTTTCCAGCTCTATTTGCTCCAGACCCTGTTTCCCCATTCAGATCAAGCAAACATTCCAAAACCCAGAGGACTGCCTTCATTGTTTTGAAATTGGCTGGGCAGGTTCCCAACTGGAGGGTGTTTTAGTCCAGGTTTCCAAGACAGAGTATCTCATAAAAGCAGTGTTTCTGTTTTTCCCCTCCCTGGGGCAGGGAGGGGTGCTCAGAGCAGTCTCCACTGCTCTCGTGGCTCAGGATTTCACCCCTCCTGGGGAGCAGTGCTGAGAATGTCCTCAGAGAAAGAGCATGGCTCTCCGCGAAGGCGTATACCAAAGTCTTGTGCAAAGCAGATGGCAACACAGCAGGAGCAGAGTTGTGCTTGGGATTTCCAGGGAGATCTTTGTTCCCTGGGCCTTGGTGTAGGGAGGAGACAGGGTCTGGCTCAAGGCAGAGCTGGAGAATTTGGGAGGCATCTCTGGTTCCTCTTCTAAGTTTAATTGTACTGCAGCCATCACAGCATAAACCCTTATCGGAAGGGGTTTGGCTGTCTCCCCCACCAATGTCTGCCAAGGCAAAGGGCCAGCACATGAGTTATGGGGCACCCAAGGCACTGTGCCCAACCAACCCACCCTCACACCACCCTCCCCTGAAACAGCACAACCAGGGCATCAGCCTTCTCCCTCCTACATCTCCAAAGGATTTTTCCTTCCCCTTCAGCTTGGGTTTCCCACACATGGGTACCGGTGTGCAGGTAGAAGCAAGGAATGGGAGAATGAGAGGCATGGTTTGACATTAACTTAATTACCCCAAATAAACACCACTGCAGTAACCAACCCCTTCAAAGTACTCTGGCTAAATAATACTACCGCTCATGAAAGAGATTTCAACGAGCCAGCACATGTTGATTTAGAAAGATGTTCCCTTGTAAAGCTGAGTCATAAAGAGGACTGAGAAACTCTGCAATCAGTGATTAAACAGCCAGAAAGATCTGCCAGCAGGAAAGTGTGCCCAAAATTGTCATGCTGTACACTACCATTTATTTCGATGCTTTGCTTTGGGAAGAAGGTTTCATTTGTTTCATTTGTCTGAGTACAATGCATTTCAAATTTCAGATCCTCTCCTCTCCTACTCACAGCAACATTCAATTCTGTTGATCTTGTACTTCATCAGTCATGTGGGAAGGTGACTGAACTTTTTGTCTAATGGCAGAAGACGCTTCAATTGCTTCTTTGGACTCCAATTAGGAAAGGCCTTAAATTAAACACTAGGGATATAAAAAAAAATGAATGAGATTGGAAAACTCTGGAAAAATACTCAAGGGAAAATAGTTGCCATGGCAATGCTTCTCTGTTTTCTCTTGGGATAACAGAAGTATGTATTGAAGAAGACACTTCCCCAACAGACTCCTCACTTAGACCCAAACCCACTTAGCTTCCAAGTCCAGGCATGGGCAGGGTAGGTGGTGCAGCTGCCCACATAGCACAGGCGTGGGGTGTGCTGTCCCACCGCAGGCAGCCCTAGTGTCAGGTCACACTGCCAGTGGCACACTACGCACACAACGCCACACTGTCACCCAAGTCACGATGCAGGTCAGGGCACTGCAGTACATGGCTGACGATCTGCTTTTCCATACCGGCTGCCTCTCAATGGCCTCTTAGCTCCAGAGCAGCTCTGCTGCTTCTTGGTCCCGCAAAGCAAGTGGGGTTGGTGAGAAGCTCACAACTTACAATGTCCAGCTGCATCAGCTCATGGTATCTCAGAGGGGGAGAAGGGCCATGGCACTTGTAAGTCCACACTGCAGCCCAGGCTGCAGGGGATGTAAAATGGGAGGCAGTGGCCTGATCCTGTGCTTGGTATGTGGCAGTGAGTTGATGTATATGCATGAGACTCCAGATCTTCAAAGACATTGAAACACCCAAATCCCAGTGGTATCTTTCAGGATGTGGTTTCTGGGATCTTTCACTTCCATTTGTACTTTTGAAAAATCCACACCGAAAATTCAGGCTTCTCAACCCAGTCTTCTCACTGGGACTGCACAGAAGATACATCTGACCTTGGGCTGCCAGACCTCACACTCAGTCTAAGAACAGCGCGGCTCCCTCCACCCCATTCACTCAAGTTCCTCCTCATGGAAACTGGGGGGTGGGCAGCAGTGAGGGGCAGGGGAGCAGCATGCACCCAAGTCTCACCTAGGCATGGGGTCTGGATGTGGAATTAGACAGACAGCACCTTAGGAATCAAGCAGCATTTGCACTGACCCATCTTCTGCAGCAGCTCCCACAGAGGACTAGAAAAAAAGTATCTGCCATGGCTGAAACCTGTCTTGTGCAACAGATTCTGCTGAAAGCAAAGCAGAGATTATGAATGAGCTGACAAAACCAGCCTGCTGTTGGCATAGGCACCAAGCAGAGACAGAGTAGCTACACTGGAAGTGTTTCATCCATTACTGTCAGAGAAGTCACTTTTACCACTGATCCTGCTCCAATAAATCATGTTGCCAAGCAGTTTTATAGAGGCGTTATACATCGAAAGCTACTTATGGTCCCATCAAAAGACCTGCATTTCTTTTTTAGCTCAGTGTGGCTGAAATGCTGTCACAGAAGAGAGAGAGTCGCTGCTCAGAGTGCTATGGTAAAAGAGGTATTACTGTAATCACAGCAGGAGGGACGATGTGAGCTAGGAGCCATCTTCTTCCCCTGTCCCATCGCCTTCAGGCAGTCTTGCAAAGCTGAAAATTTGCTACCACAAGCACAATAGCTGCTCACACACCCTTTGCCACGGTGATTGATGAAAATGGGGAAATAATGATGTTACTTCCCCATTCACCATAAATCACCCATTCCCTCAAAGTGACTATGGTATTATAAGTCTGGCCAGATTTATATGGACAACTTAACCAATTAACTCTTTTATAAAGGCTGTCGCCTTCTTAATGCAGTGTTAGATATATTTAGGCATGTGTCTACAAAAGAAAGTATTTATTTCCGAAACTAACAAAGCTCTCATTCTAGCAGACTTAAAACGTTGGTCTGCAAATGTTTGCCCTGTGGCTGTGTTCGCATTAGCAAGTTATTCAGCGACAGCAGAAGCCAACCAATAGATCAAAGCGGGGGGTCTGGAGGCCCCTACACATACACTACATGTATACATATACATGTACATATACACGTACACACACATATACACATATTTATACAGGTACACATGTACATATATAAATATATATGGTTTGCCACTGTTGAGGCCAGCAGGAAAACTCTCACAGATTATGTTACTAACAAGTGGGGCAGCTTAGGAAACCAGTATATCCAGTATGGCTAAATCTACACGGCATGCATATAATTCCCATCAAGATTATGCTTTTGAACTTGGCTCTATTTAAATGTGGCCCTTCCTGTGGCCAGCCCTATCACCATCACACCGCTGCTCTGCACTGTGCTGGGAGGGACCTGCCCGGCTGCTAATTAGCAGCAAGGCCACTCCTGTCTCTGGAAGACAGAGATAATTCCCAAGGCCGTTACCTCGCTGAGCCTGTCCAGCCCAGGAGGCAGCGCAGGCAGCCATGGAGGTGCTCCCCTTCCCCACCAAGCAGGGCGATGGGAGAGGGGCCCCGGGCAGCGATGCAGCCTTCGCTGCGCATGCCCACCGCACCCCAACAACACAGCAAGGCAGCTGCTACCAGCGCCACGGTGTCTAAGCAAGAAGAAATGTTCTTCTTCCAGTTTCCCCTGCACGGTCTTCTTAAATCCACACACAACAGTTAACACCATGACTCCCTTTTGAACATCAGAAAAGCACCAAAATATCCCTAATTTCAGCGTTTGCTTGAGACGGAAAAGGGCACTGCACAGGCACAGAAGAGAAGCAAGGAGGTCTCTAGGCAACCTGCTGCACTGCTATTCCTCAGAGAACAAATACTGGAGGGGGCAGAGAAAAAGCTTTTTTTTTAAAATATCAGTTCAGGAGTCAATTGCGTGTAACGGAGTGGCTGTGACCATACTGGCCTTGAGTCAAAATCCAGAGTGCACCTCTGATTCCTGGCCCCAGCACAAAGATGTTGCTGGAAACCCTCTAATGTCAACAGTGAGTCTGGCTGTCCAAACAAACATGCACCTGCAGTGATGGAAGTGCATCAAAGAGCTGGATGACCCAGCTGCCTATGGACCAGAGAGACAACCTGCTGGAAACCCTCAGCCAAAGAGTATTTCTGCCCTTCCACATGCAAGGAAGTCCTTGCCATAGGACAAAAGGATGCTGCAGATATAGTAAATTTACCTAGTCTAAAAAGGAACTGGACAAATGCAAGGGATTAAGCCTTTCAGGGTCTACCAAGCACAATAACAAATACCCCTGAGCCACACTGTACTAAAGATGGGGGAATATTTAGAGGAGATATCATCCCACAGTTGCACTGATCCTGTAATCTCTCAGTTGTCCACTACTGTCCATCACTGGCAGCAGGTCACTGAGCTAGACATGTGACAATGTCTAACATTTCCAGATAGTAGGTCGTGTTGAAAATCAGTCATGAATATTTGCCTGAACACTCTCTGTGAACCCCAGCCACAGGAACACACAAGTGAACACATGATTTTCCTCAGGTGAGCAGGGCCCCTAGTTTCTACATTAGCACAAATACATCAGTCAAAGCCTCTCAGTGGCTGGAACCAATGAGAAGGAGAGTACTCCATCAGCTCCTATCTCGCACAGTCAGATAATGCAGGGCCACACCAGGATACCTAAAATAGCAATTTATTGGAAAAAGCATTATGACTATAGATGCTGCGACATGATTAGTACCCCAAACAGAAAAGATAAACTGGCAACCGAAAGTCTTTCAAATCATCAACTCCCACTGAGCTTACAAAGCCAATGATCAGCACAAAAATTGTAAATCACAATTTATTTATTTATTTATTTACTTATTTATTTAAAAACTCTAGAAAATGCAGACAGACATCTTTGCTTGCACAATGCCCTGGTTTCGGCTAGGATAGAGTTAATTTTCTTCCTAGTAGCTGGTATAGTACTGTGTTTGGATTTAGGATGAGAATAATGTTGATAACACACTGATGTTTTAGTTGTTGATGAGCAGCGCTTACACTAAGGCAGGGACTTTTCAGCTTCTCATACTGCCCTGCCAGTGAGGAGGCTGGAGGTGAACAAGAAGCTGGGAGGGGACACAGCCAGGACAGCTGACCCAGACTGGCCAAAGCGATATTCCATACCATATGACGTCATGCTGAACAAAAAACTGGGAGGAGTTGGCCGGGGGGGCACGGCCGTTGCTCAGGAACTGGCTGGGCATCGGTCAGCGGGTGCTGAGCAATTGCATTGTGCATCACTTGTTTTCTATATTCTTTTATCATTATTATTTTCTCTCCCTTTTCTGTCCTAATTAATTGTCTTTATCTCAACCCACAAGTTCTACCTTTTCTCCCATTCTCTCCCCCATCCCACTGCAGGGGGTAGTGAGCAAGTGGCTGTGTGGTGTTTAGCTGCCTGCCGGGTTAAACCACGACATACAGAAAAGGCAATTCTGTTTGCATAAGGTTTTGATATCACTTGACACTGTTTATGAAACTGTACCCTGCCTACTGCATGCAAAAGCCCAGTAGCAGGACTGCACAGGCAGAGTCTACAGATGCAATTACTCTCACTGTTGGGTCAGAAGCTCTTGCTCTCTGTTCAGAGTGTATGCATGTTACAAAAAAAAAACCATGCTGCTGAGATGTGCAGCTCTGTTCATACCAGGTTTATTATTGGTCTTCCTAACGTCTGAGATTTCACAGGAGAAATTTTGAGAAATTTCAGGATTTTGATCATTGCAGGGCATTCATCACTGGTAGCCGGAAAGGACTGCATTCACAGTCTACACACAAGTTCCAAAATGAACCCAGGAATGCATAAACCAGGCAGCACTGTACCCCTCCATTCCTCACCCACACAGATGAAAATAATCTGGGACTTGAATAGGCCCCTTTGGCTTCAGGAATGGCCTTAGAACGGCCTTTGCCCCTTAAAAAACTCCTTCAAAAGCCTAACTCTTTGTCTGCTTCGATTTCCCTTTTGATTCCTCCTTCCCTGCACTGCAATCACTAACTGCAGCCAATAGCTTTTCCCTTGGTTTTTTTTTTGAAAATGAAATATCTGCTCTTTTTACCCATCCTGACTAGCTGCTCTTGCACACAGGTGACTGAAACTCTGTCATAATGTCCACAGCAAAGCTCTTATATGGCTCACAAGAGAGAAAAGGAAGGCACATCAGAAACTCAGGTTTTCTCCTTTTACTGCTGAGATTCATTCTCAGGAAGCAGGCACATGTCAAACAGCCCAACCGGCCAGAACCTGGGATGCCATCTGACAAATCTCTCTTCCAGCTCCAGGGGGAAAATGGCTTTTGGAAAGCACCTGAACTTTGGGGCACTTAAGCATCAGAGGAGCACACCTCTTTTAGGGGAGTTAACGAATTATAGAGGCACCCATAGCAGCATGGCCTGTGAGCGTGTTCCCACTGTGGGCATCCTGCTGCCTGCCTGGCAGAGCCCACAGCTAAAATGCTGGTTCGATGCCCAACAGTTAAACATTGCTGGTCTTCCTAAAACAAGATCCACCCTTACTATTGTATTCGAAGTTTCCAAAGGGCTACTCATTATTTGATGTAAACCCCTGTTTCTAAGAACAGCCAGGTTTTCCTCCTCCTTTAAAGAAGACAGCTGCTCTGGGTAGCCCTTCAGAAACTCACACCATTTAAGAAGAGTTTTTTTAAAGATCTGCACCCACAGTAGTTCCACTAGATGTTCACCATTCTTCAAATGCACCCTCAGATCACAAGTAGTAGGCACCTGCTTTTTTCACAGCCTGTATTTTTCTAATTCAATTAGATTACCCCACACATTTCAGCTTTGGCCCTTGTGTAGGCTAGTTTTAAAGGAAATGTCACACACAAGTAACAGGAAGGTGAGGAAATGATCTTTGGGTCTCCACATCACCTTGTCCAGCTGCTAGCCAAGATCAGGACATAACACACCCCAAAATGTCTCAACTCAAACAGAAGGACAGCTGCAAACAGAAACCTGGATCTTCCTCTAAATGACATTTTTCAGTCAGATGACAGAAGCATTGCTCTCCTGCACACTCTGAGTCAATGTAAAGGATGCTTATTTTCACTGCACTGTGTTGGTAGCAACGCCCACATCCCTTTAGACTGCTGTTGGAATGGCACAGATAAAAGCAGCATTTTACAGCTGCAGCAAGCTCAAGAAGATAAGAAAGTCCCTGTATGCACTTCCGTCATGTTCTCCTGCCTGCCTCAGGTGAGACCAGTAGTCTGGCAGCACTTAGCAGTGACTCCTGTCAGGCACCAGTCTTGCTAATCAAGTACTTTGGCTGTCTCGGCATTGAACTCTGGGAGCATGAAGGAGATAAAAGCAAGCCACCAAGAGATGATGAGAGTCTGTGTGGTTGAGGACTTGGCCCAGAACGAAGGAGCAGGATTGTCAGAAGGTTCTGCAGTGTTCTAAAATGGCTGGTCCGTAAAAGACCAAGGCATAGGTGTGGAGGGAGGAAAGGATGGTTTTCTGCCTCTGCCAAATTGTTAGTTTACTTTGAAGAGGACAGGGACATAGTGTAGGGAGGCTGTCAGTGCAAGCCAGCACCACAGTGAGCCAGATGCTCATTCTTTCACAAACCAGACCTCATTGCGTCGCCCATAAGGCTTCATGGGGGGGTCGTACCCATTGCAGAAGTAGAAATCCTTGCAGTATGCAGCTTCACTCCCCAGAGCAGACTTCAGCTTGGCAGCATAGTTCACATAATCCACCTCTTTGGCATAGCCACCAAACTGCCTGCAAAGAAACCAAGCACAGAGAGGTGCTGAGCAGTCCTGGCAGAGCACAGAAAGGAAGAGAGGAAGAACAATATATAGCCACAACATATTTAGCCATGCATTTTGATCCAGGTCCCACCAACATGCACTCGTGCAGGCACTGTTCTTTGTGAAGCAGCACACTTTGTCTGTGATAGATTAAGTCTCAAGGGTTACACAGCCAGGGTGCAGTCAGCCATTGGCAGACCCCAAACAGATCCATATATATCAGTCAGCAGAATGGCCCTGCCCGTTGAATTAATGCCATATCAGAGGAACAGCTTCCTAGAGCACAAGGTTATCTCTAAGTCTGCTCAGCCCACAGCCCTTACACTAATGCTGTCAACAACCATGTTCACTGTGGTGTGCACAACCATCTGCTGGAAGCCAGATCATGAAGGGCAGCGAAACTCTAGTGAGCCCAAGGAAAAGGGGGGGTGGGAACAGAGATGGTAGCAATTACAGCCCACAACGCTATTTAAAAGGGGTAGGCTGGAATTGGTCTGGTTTATGTTGACCTCCCACCAACAGGAACTGTTTCAGCATCAGCCAGCACCTCACCACTCTGCCTCAGGCCCAAGGTTTGAGACAAAACAGCCTGTTCTTGCAGAAGTGGCCCACGCCTGCAGCAAAGGTCAGGCAGCGGTTGCAGGCAAGGGAGGAGCCAGACAGTTTAGAGTCAGCCAAAATAGTTCAAGCAAGGAGGCAGGGGAACATCCAAGGGGTTAAATACAAGATGAAGAGCTTATTGCAGTTGTGATGCTAGTTTGAGCCCAGCTTGTCAGTCCACAACCGAAGACATTCAAAGGCTATTTGAAGCAATGCAATGGCTGCTTGTTTCCATGATGGACTCTGGCATGAGTCCATCTAAATGAGGCTTCAGCTGACACCTATAATTTGATGTGAACCACACTGAAGGACATTCTTGATGACTAAGAACCATCTTTATCCCACAAAGTGGGGAAAACAATAGTTTTCAGAGATTAGGAATGACTCAGTACCTTCACATTCTGCTCTTTAGCTCCCCAAGTGAAACAAAAGGGCTTTCAGGGCTCACCTTTGGACTTGTTTTCCCAGTTTAAAAAAAATCCATATTCCAAATGGGTGCAACATGATCAATCATAAGAAATGGCATAAAACACCTGTCTTCAGTCTAGAAAGACCCCTCCATCTCCTTCTACCACATGCACCCATTACCCAGCAAGTCACTTGCTAAAACCAACACTGCCCTTCAGCACATGCTAGAGACCTTAGCACTTGGGACTGGAAATCCCAGGATGAGTTCCTTACGTGGAATAAATGGTCATCCCCTGTCTCTCTTCAATCTTAATGCTTTTATCGTTAGGACAAGGAGGGTTGGCTTGAAACTGACTCGGGATCCGCAGAGAGACCTTCACTTTCTGCTGTAAGGAGCCATCTTCAGCAGGAAAAGCAGTGATGGAGACAGGAGCAGTCATGCCCATTCCAACCCCTGAAAGAGACACACACACGCATTACTGAAGAATGCACAGAATTAACAGTGGATTCACAAAAGCTAATTTTAGTTTAGGAAAACTCCTCATACTGAACTCCTTGTACAGTCAGTCAAGAGTAGGGTCCTCTGGGGCATGCAGAACAGCCACATTAGGCTTCTGCTTGGACCAAACTTCTCTCTCCACTGACTATACAAGGACCCTGGGAGATAAGGGCCCCAGGTGACATCTGGATGGCTTTTTATTAATGGTCCTGTTTCTGTGTGTGTGGTTCTCAACCATATAGCTCCTGCCACCGAGACACTCTGTTCTTCTGACAAATCACCTCTAACACAACAGGGTCTATAGTTCCAGGGCAGGTCAGTGGCACATGTAAATCTACGTCAGTATTTACATTGTTATCATCTGTACTTAGTGGTGAGCCCATAGCCAATACTGGGTGACAACTTTCTCCTAAACCCTTCCAAATGCTTCCAGACATCCTACACGTTCCAGCGCCCCAAAACTCAGAGCTGTTCTGGCTTTCAGCAGGACTGTCCATGCTGTCCACCACTCCAGGAACAGACTATACAAGTCCCTCTATCAGTTGCCTGTGAAAGATGTGAGAGCAAATGTATATGCCTCAGAACCACTCTGTGGTCTTCTCCTCCTGCTACGGGTGATTACCGATGCACATACTTTAGTAAATTGAGAACTAGAAGGAATCACCTGGAAGCACCGTTATAAAACATTACAAAGTACCACTAAAAGGCAAGCTCATTGTTCATTATCCTTTCATGAATAAAAATAGCCAGAGTAGATGATAAAATATCAAGGTCATAAAAGTTATTTCACTGCCTACAAGGGCACATCACAGACTCAGTGTCCCAGATATCCCAGCTTTCATCAGCTACCACTCACCCAGGGAACTGTGATAGGTATACATGTGCCTATCCTCACGCTATCCCAGCTGCAAGGTAACTCATTCCTGCTTAAACAAATCATTTTTGAGATTTTTACCCTGAAACAGAGACGGGTTAGGAGTGGACTCATAGCATGAGTTGGCTGGGCACGCTTTGACTTGTGGCAAGTTTATTTTTCCCAGTGAGGGGCCATCCCCATCACAGACCACCGGTGCCGGGAACTGCAAGCCAGGCGGGCCCGCAGTGCCATTGCCTCCATCCATCCAGCTTTCACCAAGCCTCTGCTAGCAGCATTCAACCACAAACATCGCCCAAGCCCCGCGGGGCTGGGTGCATCTCTCACCCTTGTCGTTGGTTCCGCCGACGTACTTGAGGAGCTTGAGCACCCCTTCCTTCGAGGCTTCGTCGAACGGCTTCCCCGACACCTCCACTGCCGCAAACCGCCCGCCCTCGCACGCCCTCTCCTCGTAGCTGAGCTGCTCCTGGGGAAGGGGAGAGGGACGGAGAAGCTGCCAGCTGCCCGGAAGGGCTGGGAGGAAAGCACTGCCCGGAGGACACCCGCTCCCCGTCGCAGCGCCTTATCCGGCCCGGCTGGCGCAGAAACCTCCCGGAGGAACAGAGCCCGGCCGCCCGCCCCGCCACCTACCTTCTCCCCTTTGCTCAGCACCCGGTAGGGCCATGCCTCCACCGTGCTCAGCAGGGAGTTCTTGATCATGCCCAGCATGGTGCCGCTCGGCTCGGCTCAGGCTCGGGCGAGGTGGGAGGGCCGCGGGGACGCCCCGCCGCCTGCAGCGCGGCACACCGCCCCCAGGGGGCGCCCAAGGGCCGCCCGCGCCGCCGCGGCGGCGGGGGCGCGGGGCCCGGGCAGCCGGCAGCCGGCAGCCGGGGTCGGTGGGAGCTGGCGGGGGGGGGAGGCGGCCGCGGCGGGCTGTGGGAGCGGAACGGCGGCGGCCCCGGGGGTGAAGGAATGGAGGAGGACGCCGAGGAGTGTGAAGAGTAATAAAGTGTGGGAGCAGGGGGTGTTCATCTGGGGGAGAGAGGAAATCCGAAGGAAATAAAACACAAGGGAGGGGAAGTACTGACAAAAGTGTGTAACATATAGCGTGGAGGGGCACAGCTCTCCTGAAGCTGCAAAATCATAACGACTGGTTTGGGGTTTTTTTTGTTAATAAACGGAACTAAGAGGGATCACAGTTGTTGTTTTTAAGACAGTGAATTTAAGGCAGTGCTCTGCGTCTCTGTGGATGTTGTAAGCTTTAGGTAAGGGGTAGATCTTAGAAGACGCTGATGATATTTGCTCTCCCTCCGCTGACCTCTGCGTGTGTTCACAGCCCAACCAGTTAGCTCCGTTTAAAACTCCAGTCAGGTCCCTTCCCAGAAATAAATGTAAATGAACACAACAGGGGGCTTAGACAGCTTATATAGCTGGTTATGTTCGTGTGCATGGAAGACTTAGATCCTTCATGATCACAAGTGGTTTTAGTTGTATAAGCCATGTCAAAGGACAAGTGCCAGGTAGAGAAAATGCCTTGCCCAGGACCGTTTAAGAAGCGGGTAGCTGAGGCAGGAATCGAATACCGGTCACTGGGCAGCCATGGATCAGACCAGCCTCCCCAGGCAGGTGAGGCAGAGGCACCTCGAGATGCCTGCTCAGCTGGACTTCTGCCTCCTCAAAGAGAAGGTGAGTGGCGTGGAAGCAGGCTGATGTGTAACTTTACTGTACTCTCAAAAAGCAAAAGAGAAAATGATAACAGAAATGTGCCATTAAAGCATTTCCATTTAGAGAGAGAGAGTGGTGCGAAGACAAAGAAGCTAAAGCAGCTGGCCACGGTCATCTGATCAAACAGGCCATGTTCAGGTCAGGGAGCAGGGCTGGGGCCTGGCATGGACTTTAACAGAGTGAATGACAGGGGCTGCTATCAGTGGTGACAAGGCCACAGATCTAGTAATGTATTAACCATTTATATAATTCGGTTTATTCACCGTTATGCAAGAAATTGCAAAATTGTAATATACATTGTGTGCTGCAGCTTATTTGTTCTCTTTTAAAACAGTGAGTTTCTCCATTGAGCTGAGGAATTTTGCCAAAAATACCAACTTGCACATATCAGTATAGGAATACATGGACTGGGTCAGAGCAGAGGTCCATCTTGCCCAGTCCTCTGTCTCTGGCAGAAGCTGGTGGTGGACATCTAGGTAAAAAGTAAAAGCATGCAGTGATCTGGTCTGGCCTCCCACCTCGAGCCATCTGTGACTGAGAGACTTCCCTGAGCCAGAAGTCTTGCCTTTCTGTTTCATGGTGGATTTTATACAACTTCAGATTGCCTGATAAAATGCTCATGTCTAAAATATGAACATGAAAGCTGACGTTTATGTTGTATTCTTCCTCTAGATAGGACAAAGTGACCAGCAGTCCCTACAGCCCCAAGCAAAGTGCGTAAAGCATCTCCTGGAGGGACCAGCAGTCTGTGCAAGTGTACAGCTGATGCTACAGCATACCCTAGTAGCTCTGAATGCAGAATAACAAGGAGGAGGTTGATGGGGCCTTTCTCTCCTGTTTTTCCTTGTAATTAGGTAAATATATTCTAGGATCAAAATACTCTACATTTCCTGAGAAATTATGACAACTTCACCAAAGGCACAACTGTATCTTTTTATCAGCCTTTTCACAGGCTTGATTTTTCCCTTGTCTAGTTAAGCAGCATTTCAAATTCTTAAGCAAAAGCCAAAGAAAGACCTTCCAAGTTAGAGTTTTGTTATTTTCTGAAAACCTGAACTCAGAGAATTTACATCCGGGAAGTATTTATCAGATTCTCTCATACACTCTTCATACCTCCCCCACTCAACTCCCAGGTCACAGCCAAAATGCTGACTGTGTTACTTCTTCTGGTTCATTTTGAAAGATTTCACAGGAAACTATTTTTTCCCCTTTCCCTCTGGAGGTTATCCTTAAATAGATAGTCTGCATCCTCACTGTTTATGATTGGAGAGTGTTTGCAAAACAATTGTCATGCCAGCATCCCCCACAACCATTTAGACATAATCCATTCTTTATTTTTGTTTCCATAAATTGCTTCATCCAGACCTTTAAAAAAAATAGTTTCTTTTCCTCTCTGACTCTCCTGCCTATCTTTCAACAGATTTCAGGTATGCAGCTGGCTGCAATGCTGGATGGAAATCTCTGTATTGAATTTACCTTTAGAGACCTGAAGTGCAAGCCCACTCTATCCTCTGTTCAGTGCATAATTTGATGTCTGCACTGGTTTTTATCACCAGTCCTATCATCAGGAAGCCACAGGCAAAGACAAGCTGAAGGCGGGGTATTCTGGGTACTCCCTGAGGCACCAAAGTTCTTGAGTTGTGTAGTTTTTTTTTTTTTTTTCTACAGATCTTAATTGTGCTAAAGGATGTTGGAAAATGGAGGCCAGTGCTTGTATGTGGAGAAGATACTCCGTGAATTAGACACCAATTGAATTATTATCTGTGATTTTGGGGACTGAACTGTCTCTTAAGCTACTTTGGAAAATCCTTCTAGACACCTATCTATGCCACTAGGTATCTAAATAGTTTTGAAAAAACATCCCTGGTTTCCAAGGGTCTTGGCAGAAGGCAATGTGATGTCTTTCAGAGCGCTGGAAATTCTAAACCTGCCTGCTGAATAACAAGGTTTTGAGTGCCCAGTTCCAGGTAGCTAAAAAAAATGCTCTTTGCAGAAGATAGATGTTAAAGCTTGGTCCCTAGAATCTGACACATCTTCAGTCTTGAAACGTGATGCACAGACCAAGGTTATCCAACCATACCCACTCTCTGAACATGTGAACGGAGCATTCTTTGTACTGATGGAGAATAGGTTAAGGCTGTATTTTAAAACATATCTTCCTCTCCCCCTTCCTGCCCAGCTGGAAATGCCAAGCACTAATCTATCTTTCTGAATTCATCAGGCATTCAGCACTTTCAAAGATCAAATTCCCCAGCTGTGTCAGATGGAGTGCTGTAAAAATAGGACAGAGAGAAAAATTCACCTGATCTTTATAGAAAGAGCTTCCTCTGGTAAGCAGAAAGAATGACTGTATAGCCTGAAGGTATTCACACTCAAGTAGACTGAGCTTGTCAACTGATTCTGCTTGGGACACAAAACAGCCATCACTGAAGAACAGGGTCAGATTTCACCTACTGACCTAGGTTTGAAAGGCAGCAACAAAATGCAGAAGTTCTAGTCTCCTTAGTAAAGCTGACTTGTATGTGCTTTACTTTATTCTCTCTAGCAGCATCCCATAGAGAAAGGCTTAAGCAGATGAGAAAAATAAAGATTTCCCTTTTTTTCTGGTAGAAAATTAACTCCTCTGAGGTCTCCTGCGAGCATACAACCTTCTCCTATGCATGGGAAGTCTCCGCAGCTGAGTATTTCCACGCCTCTGGCTCTGCAGAGCATTCAGTCGGATGGGAAGGACGGTTTTGCTGATGACATTGAGGCGTTCATTCAGTTCTTCTAGCCTTTTCCTTATCGACTCGACTTCCCTCACAAGATTGTCCACAGCCGCCGAGACAGGGCGGAGGCTACAGAGAGAGTAATACAGGAGAGTAACTCAGTGTGAGGAGTGTTCCTGAGCATGCAAAATAATTTACCATGGCCTTGTGTTTGTTGGTGGGGAAGTTGCAAGGAACCGTTAAAAGATGCTTCCAAAGCCACCCTGACCCTTGGGTGGTGGGAACTTATCTGAGATGCCCCCGTCTGAACCCAAGAAACCACAAGCTTCATGACCAGCATGGGCGACATGCTCTTTCCATTCCCACTAAAGCGTATCTGGCTCGGTGCAGAATGACAGCTGGTTTATGAGCTCCCAGAAGCACTTCACAGCACTCCTGCTTTAAGGGGGGAGATGAAAACCATCCTGCATTGCTAGAACCAGCAGGGGTAGAGAAGAAGAGAGCAGCAATGCATGGCATTACCTATGAGGACTTCCCAATGAAGGGAAGGCTGCTGCGTGCCGTGGTGCAGCTGTGATTGCACAGCCCCCTGGCTGCTCCAGGCTGTGCCTCTGCCAGAGCTGAGGGAGGGGGAGAGCCAGGTTTTACATCATGATTTGGCAAGCTGAGGGCTGCACTGATGCACCAGTGTGCTTTGGGGTAACCATGTCCCTTCCCTTGGAGGGCTTCCTCTTAGTGTCCCTTTGGGTGTTACAAAGCACTGATGATGATTCTAATCTTACCTGATATTAATTAGTATTAATTACCCTCACTGTTAACCAGGAGCAGACATGGAAGCTGGGCCAGTGATTCCCATGGATTACTGTCAGTCCTCAATATTTCTAATGGACTGGCCTGTGTCCTTACCAGCAAACTCTTAATTCAAAGCCCTATGCAGGAAACATGGCTGAATAGTCTCATTACATCTCCCTGGACTGAAGTTAGAGCTTTCCAAATACATGACTTAATATCATCCCTGATAATCTTAGGCACCAATGAATTTCAGCACTGGCAGTGTGAGAGCTGTGATGAATTCTGTGCTAATAACAGCAGCCACCATGCAGTCAGGGAGAAATCCACATGATGCTAAAGGCTAGCATATAATCTATCAACTATATCCTCTTGAAACCCTAATTTGTACAGATATTGTGTGACCTTCTGACTAGTGCCATTTTATTCTTCTAGCCTTTCCTCCTCAACTGGTTCAATGCTTAGCAGTTGTGGACAGATATTCTTTTCTTTCTCCTAAAGAGAAAGCTGAGTTATGGAAGAGGACTATTTGCTTTAGGAACAACTCTGATTTAAGTGATATTTAGGTTTCTAGTATTCCCGTCTCATCTCTCTCTTTCATTGCTTTTTCCTCTCTGTTTCTGGAAATTTCAGATTAAATTAAATTTTGGGAGTGTGCTCAATTGCTAGTATTTCCTGCGATGCAAAGGGAGGATGTATGAGGACATGGACTGGTGAATAGCTTTCTCCGATCTGGGTGTTACAGAGATTGAAACCAAAAACATCACAGGCCAAATCAGCTTCTTCTCCCTGCCCTGTGGCCAAGTCCATGTGTGGATTTGTAGCACAATTCATTTTTCCAGCCTGTTCTCACAGGAGTGAGGTGCTGATGACAGCCTAAATTTTCTTTAGGATAATTCTTATAATACAGTCATGGCAACAGAGAATGTTTCACAATAGTCAGCAGAATATTCAGTTTACTGGAGTAATCAGAGCTGCTAGCACAACAGATACCAAGACAGTGGGCTTCGTCTCCCCACAACTGAGCAATCTGAAAGTTCATCTTAGAGAAGATTAATTCATCTCAAGGAAGGACACCCAGGAGATGACAGAATCCCACCTCCAGATGAAGGGAATTACCTGGAGAACTCAGGCAATAAAGAGCTTGGGTTGTTCAGCAGGGTGTGCTTCATTTGCCAGAAGATGCCGTTTCCCCATTTCTCAAGTGTTTGAGTAATGCTGTTAATGCCTTCTATGTTGACCTTGTCAGCTAGGTTAGCAGGACGTCCGTGGAAGAGAGGAAAATAAATGCAACAGAACAAGAAAACATGAGCCAGTGGTCTGAGTTTGATTCCACTCCCCATCACTTGAACTGAGTCGCAATGAAATGCCAAATATTAAATATATGGAGGATCTAAATTAAAAAGCAGATAACTTTCCCTCACAGTGTAATTTTCTACCTCCAGGTGCCCAAGGTTTCTGCTGTCACTGGATACCCCAGCTGATTATTTCTAAAACCATTTTTCTCTCCAGAAATCTCAGCAGCTACCCAGGAATCAAGAAAGAGCACTCATGAATGAGCACTGCGTGTCTCACTCCAAGGACAAAATAGGCGAATCTTCAGCTCTGACTTACTGAATGCCTCCCAGGCTGACCCACCACCACCACCACCTCTTACCGCCTTCTCTGTAGTTCCATTTCTGATGCTGGTCCAGAAAGTCCTCCTGGGATTTACTGCAGGGCAAGAGGATGAAGAAGAGGAAAAGAGGAAGAGTCACCATGATGGCGGTTCAAAGGATCTTGACTTCCCCCTGCTCTGCAGAGACAAAAAATATTGCTAACTGCTTTATTTGTCTCTTTACTCTCTTTCTCCCACTGGTCACCGCAACATCAAATCTCACTCTGATGATGTATTTCTTTAAAATGTTGTTCAAGTTGCTCGGCCTAGCTTTTACAGAAGCACAGGGACTGTTCTTTTTCACAAGTACAAACCTCCTTACTTTTTTTTTTCAAGCCATTGAGTGGTACAGAGATGCTTCATTAACTGGCAAGGAAAAGTAACTTTGCTTCTTACGTAGCCATGCTGGGATATCACCTTTTAGCTATAAATGTTCTATCAATGTCAGGAGGAGGTACTATGAGGTACAGAAGTAGCTGCATCCCCACTTTGCAATCATGGAAAGCAAGGTTCAAACCAGTGAAGCAATTAGTCAAGGATTTAATAGAGGCCAGAATACAAAATTGTTCTTTTAGATCTGATCCACTAACCAGCGGCAATAACTCAGATGCTGTTCAGTGATGGAGCCTCAAAGGCAACCCCACCCGGCATGTACTGTCTCCACCTTGCCCTGGTGTCAGGGAGTCAGTTCCTCCTGAGCAAATCTTCAGAGTAGGCAAGACAGGTATATGAACTGATGTGAGCATTTTCCTAAGCTCCTTGTCTTCTTTACCATCATTCCCAAGCCAATGGAAGTCAACCCTAACCTGCAGGCCCTCCTGGACAAGTACCATCTTGAAATGTGAGAGGGCAGGTCAGTCTCTCCACAGCTTACTCATGCTAATTTGTTATTCTGTCTTAATTACGTAGTCCCTCAGTGTTGAATCTGATATTTTTATTTTTTTTAAATGTCACGAACAGCTGTTCTGGTAGAAACTGGCTGGAAATACCAATTATGCACATATTGCACATAGCAAACAGAAAAAATGCATTGCCAAGTTCATGGATTTTAGTGATGATTTCAGTCATCCGTAGTCACAGTGATAGAGGGGCTCATGTGAGAAGAAGGCACATTCAGAAAATGCAAATTATTCCCCTGTTCAGGTACATGCATCAAAAGTCTAAGACATTAAAAGTCTAGGACAATGAGGACATTAAATTACTTTTTGAGTATCATATAACCCTCATCTCCTAACCATCCAGGAAGAATTCAGCCACCTCAAAACCTACTAGAAGCTGTAGCAAATAAAGCAGTACATAAATAAATCCTTTTACTTTGTGCCTTTCTTACATTCAATCACGAGTGTAATTTAATTGCAACTGCATTTATTTTTCCATATATTTAAAATAGCAGTATGAATATAGCCATACTGATGGAAAATGTCATGCTACTTTAAAAATATTACTTTCCACCTGTCAGGATGTATTTTGTACTCAGTATTCTTCTTCTAATTGCAGTATTCATTTAAAGGAAAAAAATAAATTACCTTCTTCCTATCTCACACATACATACACCTCTTCTTCTCCCCAACTCAGAGCTGCCAAAATGAAGATCTTTAAGAAGGTTTGATGATATCACTGAGGCGCATAATAAGAAGGTCTTCATGAACCTTCTTGAAACTATTATTTGCATTGACACCACAGCTCCTCTGCCTCTCTGCATTTCCAGATAAATACTCCAGCCTTTAGACCTTTTTTCCCCTCTTTTGATGACTATGCACTGCACATGCCTTTTTGATCTTCCCTGATGGGAAAGGACTTACCAGACATCAATGACTCTAATTGCAAATGATTTGAAAATGCTGCCAACATCAAGGAGGCAGTGTGGCTTCCCAGCTTATTTTAAAACATCCTGAAGAGATTGTCCATTCCTTACCCTTTCTACCTCCCACCTGTTTCAATACCCCAGGGCTGGAATATTTTGATATTTCTGGATTTGTTAAAAGAAGGGTGGTGATAAATTCCACCTACATCTGATACTGAAAATCCACCCTACTTGATCTCAAACTTTTTAAAATATTAGGTGTCCAAATGGATCACAAGACCCACATGCATTATTTGCGGGTTCCCCTCAGGGACCAGTTTCTTTGTAGGTTTGATCCTTGCATTCCTGAGGGCCTATTGTAATTTATTATCACAGTAAACATCAAGTTACAATCACCTTTGAAATAGATTCCTCTCTCTCAGACACAGAAATTGAGCAATCTTCCCTCTCTTAGGTGGAATTGTAGAAGGCAAATGGTTATTCACTAATAAGGTTTCTAACAGAAAAAGTCTGCAGGGTCATCTGTAATAGGAACCAGATCCCAAGCCCGTTGCAAATATGTCTTTGGATCCGTTGCAGTGTCGCATTGGAAAATAACACGGATTGACAAGCAGGGAAAACTCTCTTACATCCTTGGATGAAAGCGCTTTTCTAAGTCCAGAGAATAACACTAATAACATAGTAGCTTTGTTGTTCTTACTATTAATTACAGTAATTTCTCTGTCAGAAAATTACATCATATTCTACCCTTGGAGCAGGGTAGGCTCAGTGATTCACCAGACAGTCCCTTCATCTGCAAGCAATGAAGACATTGCATTATTACACAATATTTTTTTTCTTCTTTTAACCTCTCAGTTCCTCACTCTGGCATGATAAAAGAGCTCTGCTAGCTCAATACCCTGAGCACAGCCCTGCTGGGATCGGCAGTTGTGCCGATTCCCAAGTGTGAATCCCTGCCCCAAAGCAAAGGAGCGCTGCCAGGATTTGAACTCCCATCGCTGTCCCTCTCCCATTCACCCCTTCTGTTTCTTGCTGCTCCAGTATACTCCACTTCACACAGTGGGGAATGACACCAGAGCACTGAGATTTCACTGGTATCTGCCCCAGGTTTTGCCACATTAAGAGAAAACAGGTGATGACTTGAGTTCATTACTGCCCATGGATTGTGCTGTCTGCTAGGAT
This sequence comes from Nipponia nippon, assembly GCF_047370975.1. Classification (NCBI taxonomy): domain Eukaryota; kingdom Metazoa; phylum Chordata; class Aves; order Pelecaniformes; family Threskiornithidae; genus Nipponia; species Nipponia nippon. Next base: position 54,714,132 of record NW_028262347.1, read on the forward strand.
ATGGGGGAATTGCCTGGGTTATCCTCTCCTGGTGCCAAACACAGCTTCATTTCAGAGAGCCCTCTCTCCCCTGAAGCCTGAGGAGAACACACTTGTTCCTATTGCAGACATGTGAGTTGTTACATTACGATTTAGAGCTTGCCTGCCCCTTGTATATCAAGAGGGCCTGAAACCTTTCCCTGCACTTCTGACTGCTCTTAACACATACACTCTCCTGATGCCATGCATGAGCATCCCGGTGTGTTAGCTCAAGCCCATGCTTGCTTTGTGAGGAGGATTTTGTTGATGAGAGTTAGCAATCACTGTAGTGATACCTAAAATGAAGGATTTTTTTCTGCAATATTGGACTGAAAGTGAATTAGTTTTGTGGTTTTCATTTGAGACCCATTCTCCTCACATAATTTTCCCAAGTTCCTTTCGAGCTACTTTCAAACTAAAGCTGAAAAGTGATATTGGGTTTGGGGTTATTTGCAGAGAAATAAAATATACTTTTAAATGAATCAAGGAGTTTGATCTCAGGTAAATCATAAATACATAAAATGTAGCTCTCACTCCAATGGTAATGGATCTTTAAACATCAAAGTAAGTTTAAGATTCTCAATTTTGTAAAGGATCTCAATAGATAATAAAGGTATTTTTGCATACTGTTGGAATTTCTCTATCTTTATTTCCATATGCAATATTTTAAGAATATTTTATTTGTATTACTTACACACACCCAACTAAAATGTTCTGGTTTATGTATGAAGTCAAAGAAAGTTTAGGTGCTATAAACCAAATAGCTTTGCATTAAAAAAACATATAGCAGCTGCACACAATTTCTCAGTTAATGCCAGTTCTGCCAGAGGTCCCAGGCTGGGATCCTGAAAAGACTCTGAGCTTTTAGAGGAGAAAGCTGCCAAGACTGCAAGTCCAGAACAATCAAAGAATTTGCAAGGTCTACTTGCAAAGCGGATGGCATTTGTTAGCTCTCCAAGCAAAAAAAGTCAGAGTAATATAAACATTAGCATATGCTGATAGTATTATGTAATGGTGGAAAGATCAAGAAAAATGCCAAAAGCAATTTAAAAAACTGGATCGTACAATATTAACCCAGCCACAGTGGTACAGCTAGAATATCACCTGTTTCAAAAGTCCCTGTTAAAAATCCATTGTAAAGTATTATTCTTCAGTTCATATGTGTGTGGGTATAATGCTATATGTTGGTACACGTGCACACTCAGCTTTGGGTTATGCAGGAATAACAATATCTTGACTTTTTCAAGTTTGGCAACATATAGTGCTTTTGCATGTGATTAAGAGTTACACCGCTCATTTTCTACCTGGATGTTGTGTGAAAGCAAAGAGCACATGAATCCCTCAAATAGCTTGGCCATCCTGCTAAACAAAGGGATCTGACTGACAGCCCCAATGACTGACAGCTAGGGTGATGCTGTTGCCAGCAGGCAGGCATGCTGATGCTAAAGAAGGAAAAAAAAAAAGCCATCCAGGTGCAAAGCATATGTCTACTGCAAATCATAACATTAGTAAAGTACTGTTGGTTTTGAGGAGGTAATATACACCTTCTGCCTCTTCTCCAGGCGTACTTGCTTTTTCAGGATATGTCTTATCTCCATCTCTCTCATTCAGAACTTGGTGCTCCCTCTTAAGAAGTTTCCTCTCTCTCCCTGGATAGACACCCACAGACCTTGTACTCTCCATGTCTGCCTGTCTGGCTGTCTCTACGGATTTGCTCACTCTTCCCGTCTCCCTCCTTCTTTCACTTTGCACACCCCTGTTCTCTGGAAATGTAGGTAGCAATCCTCCAACCTCCAAATCCATGCCAGTCTGCACATGTTCCCTCCTCTCCTGGCTCTTCCCACAGGTGCCTTTAGAGTCCCTCAATGCAACAAGCTCTTTCCGAGGCGCATGGATGTGTCTCCTCCAGAGGAAGAAGTAAAACATTCCTGGGAAAGAAGGCAGAGAATTGCATACAAGCATTACCTGTGCTTTTGAGGCCAGTCCTTCTGTGACGAGGCTTCCAAATCTCTGCCTGCTTCTCTTCTCCTCACCACCCTTTCTGCATTTCAGCTTGCAATGAGTGATGTGTCTCTCTTCATTTCCCCGCTCTCTGTGTTTCCACAGTCTTCCCGTGGAGCCTCCTCCAGCTGTACCTCTCCTACCCCTCCCTCCCACTCCTGCAAGCTAGACATCTCCCCCCACACATGGAAGCCTTATGGGAAGGAAAGGCTGGGCGATGGAGCCCCTCTTGAAAGCAGCTCCGTCTGCAAGGACACCCGTATATTTTTGCCCCCGGTTCTTTTGGGCAGCTCTCAACGGCTGGCTCTCCAGCACAGCTGTACGACTTCTCTTACTAGTCACAGTTTCCACTATGCAGTGCTGTCTCTGGCTGCTTGAACCCTCCGGCCATCCAGCCATGAATTTGTTCACCGTGTTGTTCCTGCCTTTTAACAAACATGCCAATTAATCCCCTGCTGATTAGTTCATTCCTGATGCACTCTGCCAAATCTATTTCTGGTGGAATAAACAAGGAGGGATGAATCGGCTGCAGTGTTGTTATTTTTTTTCCCCTGCCCCCCTCCCCCAGGTCCGTGCATGCCAAATCAAACAGGCTCAGGCCTGGTCAGTATTCGATAAAGAGACTTCTGAAGGAACACAAGGTGTTAAAGGGATGATTTTTGTGAAGCAGGAGGTGGACCCCCAACTCCGATCCCGTGTCCGTGTCAGACTGACATTTTGCTGTGATTTGAGACGACGTGCAGCCACCACAGCCCGAAGCTGCACAATTGCTGCACACCCAGGCTCATGACTAGACCCATGGCACTGCTTGTGAGTGCCTTGGCCAAATCTGCATTCTTCCTGATATTACTTCTCCAGTATCAGCTGGCAACAACACCCTCTCTGTTTCCTGACCAGCCTATTTTTATTTAGCTCCGTTTTCCATGGCCAAAATGTCTGCACTCAGCAGTGAGAAAAAAGATGCTTTTCTCACAGGGCGAAGGACTGTCCAGCCACTCCGAATAAAAGCAAACACCCAGAAGTAAGGAGCCAGAGGATATGTGCAAGTGTTATAGACAGAGCAGTTACAAACGCAGTATTATGATTGCAACAGTGATGCTGGTTTACCCCAGGCGAGGAGCCGATAGAGAGGAAAGCTGAGTGGCATCCTTCTAAGCACAGTCCATAAACATCAGTCAGTACTATCATTTAGTCAGCCACTTAACTCTACTCGAGAGAGGTCCAACCGGGACCACACTCAGGGGTATGTACTTCTCTTTACACCAGAAGCATGTGGTTTTGGCTGCTCCTGCTCCCCCAGTCCCGCTGGCTCTGTGGCAGGGAAATTTCTGAGAAGACTGCCTTGTTTATGGAGCCTTGCCACTGAAACAGCAGGACACTCATTTGCAAAGTTATAAAACACCAGTTTTCAAAAGCAGCCCACAATATACAGGCTTAACACAGACCAGCCTCCAGAGGAACTGGAAGCCTATTTTTTCAGGGCTCAAACAAGCAAACAAAATGTCCAGGCAACAGGCAAGTAACCCAAACAATCATCTGTCTCCAGCTGTTCCCCATTCAGCACGCAGCAAACAAAGTCCTGTTATGCTGCCGTTGCAACTCCCTGTGAAGAGGAAACGAACTGTTGACAGTCAGGGTGGGATGAGGACTCTGGATGGAGGAACAGTCCGAGCAAGAACCCCTCCACGGCATGGCACAGAGACACCAGCTGAGCGAACCTGATGGGGAAACCCACACAGGCACGGCAACACACTCCCGAAACCCTGGTCCAAATCCAACCTGTGCTGGTGAAGGGTTGCAGTGTGTGCCTGATGTCCTGGTCTCATGCTGGTGGCATGCTACCTCAGCATGGTTCTTAGCAGGCAGGAGTGTGTATCACAGGAATTCTCCACACCCTCTGCCTCCTCGGGGATTAGTGGGGGAGGCAGGACAGGAGGGAGCTGTAGCATTTCCCTTCCCTGTCTCCTGCTTGCTACCATCCACATTCCCAGTGATGTGAAGGGAGCACTGCCCAGCCCACCATCACCACCATGGCTGCATTCAGATAGGGATACCCAGCGCCCACATGCCATCACTGTACCACACTAAGCAGAGACCAGGAACTTTAATACAACCAACTAACAAGAAACTCCCTTTTTTTTTGTTGCCACATTTCTGTGACTGTGTTGTAAGCAACTGCAGGGTGTTCGATCTGCTCTGCCGCATGAGGACTGCTGCTTGCAGTCAGTTTTCTAAACTTGAGTAGCCTCAGCATGAAGCTTGCTTGTGAAAGGAGGTTGTAGCGAGGTGGGTGTCAGTCTCTTCTCCCAAGTAACAAGCAACAGGACAAGAGGAAATGGCCTTAGGTTGCACCAGGGGAGGTTTAGATTGGATATTAAGAAAAGTTATTTCACCGAAAGGGTTGTCAAGTACTGGAACGGGCTGCCCAGGAAAGTGGTTGAGTCACCACGCCTGGAGGTATTCAAAAGACGCGTAGATGTGACACTTTTAGGCATATGGTTTAGTGGTGGACTTGGCAGTGCTAGGTTAACGGTTGGACTTGATGGAAAGTTGGAAAGGTCTTTTCCAAACTAAATGATTCTATGATTCTATGGTATGCAAACATGCTATTGCACACGTCTGTCTCTGGGTCTCTCAGGACACACAAGAGCTCTGAGACAGCAAAATCCTCCTGGCAAGAATGTCTGCAGAAACATTTGTGCTCATTTCCCCAGACCCTGGCTCAGCCTGCAGCCTTTGGGCAGGTGCAGATTTAGCAAGCTGAGGGCAAAAGGGGTTCAAACCCTCCCTGTAACCCCCTGTGCCTTGCAGGGTGTTTGTGCCTTGGGCCATGTGGGAAAGCAGCAGCTGCGGGGGTCTCCCCAGTGCTGCGGCTTTTGTCCAGCCCTGGCTGCCACGCACACACTGAGCCAAAATACCCGCCGAGTGCAAAAACTGGGTGCCATGAGATGGAGTCACAGGAGAATTCCTGACATCCCTAGGGACCAGAGGTCAGGCTGGCTCCGAGATGTTAACACCTGTAGGGCTAGAGACCTTTTAAAAGTCCACACATGAGCCGCCAGGGATTTCAGTAAAGCTCTGAGATGCCACAGATGCTCCTGTGCAATTTCTAGGAGCATCCATCTTTGGAGCTGCCCCAGGGACGGCTGGCCACTGCTGGACTCTGACTTGCCTCAGCCCTGCACACGAGCCCAAAGGCAGCCTGCATGAAATAGCTCTTCTCTCCCCAGTCTGGCTTATGGGGACAATCACCTCCACCACCACTGTGCCCGTTCTCCTGCTTGTCCCTGCGCAAACCACCGCTGCTTTGAGGTCTCGCCCATGCAGTTGCAGCCACTTCTCTCTTGCATCAGATCAAGGCAAGTGCTGAGCACCTGTGAAGTGTTGCTCTCTTCCCCTGGTACTATGTCATACCTGCTTTGGACTGCTGCAAATCAGTGAGCAAAATGTCTCCGCTGCATGATGCTTCCTCCCTTGCCCAGCTGGGATGTCTGCATGTCACTGCTCCACACACAGGCACCTGCAACAGGACTCAGACCACCCGTGGCATTGCCACAAGCTCATGCGGGGAAGCAAGGCTGTCAGAGGAAGCCACAAAGAACAACAGGGGACACAGGCCTGGCACTGAGAGCCTGCACAGCACTTAACAGCATGTATCGACCTGGTGTTGTCAGCCCCAACTGGTTAGAGGGAAGAGGGTAACTCCCAAGGGTGCATCAAGATGTATGTTTGGTGCTGGGCAGTTTGCAGGATTTTGCAGCAGATGCTGCCTCCCCTTGTGCATAACATATCCCCTTAGTATCTACCCTCTCCTTCTCTTAATTTATTGCTTCTCCATTTCAAACACCACTGAGCACTTCCCTCCAGGCTCTCAGCCACAGGACTCCCAGCACTGGCAGAACAACACTGAGACTGGAAGAGTCTCCAGAGGTGGACCGATTAGGAGTTTGGTTGGGGCGGCCCGCCGAAGTAACTCCCTCAACTAACACACCCTGTGCCTGCCCCTGTGATGGCACGTGGGCACACCACACAGCCTCGGGGCTGCGCAGCTGAAACCTTTGCACAGCTCTGACCATCTTTTGGCCTTTTCTCGTGCTGGGTGAACACAGGGCTGGCATTGGATTTACTGCCTGGGTTCATTAGAAACTCTACGATCATCTGCGCTACTTAAAATTGCCCAAAGTGCGCCTGCTGTAGGAACTTGGGAGTGTTTTGCACCTGCTAGAAATGTTACTGTCACTTTTCCTGGTTTTACTTGCTTTTACTGTTTCTTCCTGTTAGCCTTCACTGCTTGATTGCATTTCAGTTTGTTGTTTGAACAAGCATTTCCTATTTATTGCAATATCTGCTCCTCTGTGAGTCCTCTGTCATGGGACTCAGCCAGGCACAGGAGGAAAGAGGATGGTGCTCCTGGCCCTGTTCATGTAGCCATGCAAAGGAGAAGGGTGGGACAAGAAGAACAGGTAGGAGCATTAGCTTAGCACTAACAGGAGTGCAAAAATGCAGGTTATTTCTTCCTTCCAGACACCTGGAGGAAGGGACAGCTGAGAACAGCTCCTGTCCCAGCAGCTCATCAGGAGGTGATTGCCCCTCTGATCTTAAGGCAGAACTGCGTGTGCAATCACTCCATTGTGCAGCTCTGCCCAAGTGACCTGCTCTAGCTTGAGGACCTTCAATAGCAGAGTTTAATGTTCGTCCTTTTGGTATCAAGGAGCAACCAGAGGTTCTTGCGCAGGCAGGCTGGAAAAGGCCGTAATTTCTGTCAGAGAGGTGGCAAGAAGCAAGGCAGTGGGGTGTGAGACCTCACCAGTTAACCCTGCCCTGCTGCAGCCCAACCCAAACCTCTTTCTCCATTTGTTTGCATTAGCCCCATCCTTTACTAAGTGATTGGCAGTTGTATAAGGGGAATCACCATACAAAAAGGGCAGCACTTTTCACTTGTGGGACATTCAGCGTAGGCTGGTCCAGTGGCCAAAGCAGAAGAGAACTGAACAAACTGATTGCAAGGGAGGAGGGGTGTTATGCATGGCCTGTAAATAATGGAGGGGGAAAAGAGAAGATAGCTGCAACCTGGCTGCAGGGCTAGAGTGCCTTATCTGGGATTTCTGGACAAGGCAGCTGTCCCCACATATTGTGTTCCTGCTGCTGTTCGAGGACATCACCCCTTTCCTTTTGTGTGGAGTGACAGCAAGAAGTTACTGAAAGGTGACACTGAAAAGGTTTCCTTACGGTGTGTCCCACCATTTTTGAGCCAAGTGCAAAGTCTTCTGCACTGGCCCTATTAGGTGGGCACTGGAGATCACTACAATTTGTGTAGGTCAGGTGAATATTGCGTACCCATACAGTGACTTCAACGCACCGGCATTTCAAAGGACAGGGCTCAGGTCAGAAATCAGGCATCCAGCAGGGCACAGCAAATTTACCTCAGGCAGGGTCTTCACCCTACACAGGACAGCAGGTGCCAGTGTGGGCCGAGAAGGCTTGCACAGGCTTAACACTAACAAGGGGCTGGTGGGTGTGTATTTTTGTGCTTTTTGGCTTGTAACATTTTTCTAAACAACGACACTGCCAACCCAAAGCTCTCAGACTTCCAAGCTTAACTCCAAGTATCTCATTTTTCAGCATCTGGCTTTTTCAAACTGGTTTGGAAAAAATAAATAAAATGAAGAGCAACATTCATATAAATGAATGATTTATTTGCAACTTGTTTTATTTTCACAGCTTTTTGATTGATATTAGTATACTTGACAGGTCCAATTTATATGCAAATCAGCTTACATTCACAATGTAAAGGAGGAAAACTTCATTTCTCATGCTTTGCAAATCATTACACCCTCTGAACATTTTGCTTAGTCATATGTTCCTCAAAAGCATCGGCTTTCACCAGAAATCACTTGTCCTTGCTATCCATTAGCCTCACAGAGATCTCAGGGCTTGGGGAACGAGCCATATTTGTGGGGATGCATGAAATTAAGAGTGGGCTATGCTGTACCACAAACGTACAAGCATAGTAAACTATGGGGTCTTGCAGTGTATGTATGTGTGCTAGATGTTAGAAGATCACAGATGAGGACAGCAGATTTTCCAGTTCCTGCTTCTGGCTGCTTTCTGCTGTACCTTTGCTCACAGCTCTAATTGGTGCCAGGAGCATTTTCTTAGAAAGAGCCGCTCTGCTGGACAGCTCTTGTCCCTGTGTATCACACGTTTTGTTAACTGAGACTTGAAAAGGATCCAGGATCTCTCCTGTAAATATTTACATAGATACAGGATCGTCACTGCTCTTAAATCAAAAAGTGGAGGAGGGGAAATGGCTTACGGAACAGAAGGACTCTGTATTCAGAAAGACCTGG